>NC_135193.1:10187723-20187723 GCF_050948175.1 Xylocopa sonorina
CGTCGATCGACGAGGAATGTCGGAACCGTAAAAGGGATCGTTTCTGGAGACAAAAACGCTTTGACGTCTTCGATAGGTTACGCGTATCGCGAGAAGTTATTACATCACGATCCCACGGACGATTATAACACGATTCGAGTTCCTCGCTGGCACCCCTAGAAACGGGAAACACTTCGATGCGTCCATTTCCATGGATGGGATCCAGATACAGGCTGGTTATCGTTGCACTCGTCGAGCAACGGGCAGGATAATTAACCGTTAATTAATAGCCAGCGCGAAGCAACGCCCACGTTTATCCCTTTCTCGTCCCTTGGCTCCGAAACTCTCGGCTCATCGGCCTTTGGGAATCGTCTCGACGAGCTACCATCGATAAGATCGCCGTGGCCACGAGTCGGTCGAGTTTCAGATCGACGGGACCGTCTCGTCGAATATCCAGATTCTTATCCGATTCTGCACGGGCCACGAAGCTCCGCCGGTCCGCCGTATAAGGTCATTTGTACGCGCGACGGTAGCTCCGATGGCGTCACGCCAGATTTGGTGGGCCTGCTCTCCTCTCGCGATTCGTCTTATTTATGCATCTGTTTACACGCGCGACAAGAACCTCGAGTATTCTAATAAATTCGTCCGTATGCTCGTAATTGCATCGAAGTGGACGTCTCCCCCTCGAGGTGGTAAGAGAGGACGGAGTAGGTCGAGGTTGATCGAGGTGAGAATTATCTAAGGGCTAATGAACGCCGGGTCCGCTTTCACGAGCTTCTCTCGAGCCTGTTGAAGCGAGATCGACGATGACAGCTGGAACCACGAAACTCTTAACGATCGGAATACGTAATTACTCGCAAGAAATCGATGCGAAGGCCCTCGACGCCGAGATCTTATCCGGCGAGCGTGGAAAAACGTAGGCAGATACGTAGGAACGTAACAGAGATCGAAGGTGTACCGTGTTATGAGGGGTCGAGGAGAAGCAGAGAAGGATCCTCGGATCGAAGAGCCACAACGGAGCCGGAGAATCAAAGATGCATCGCCGCGGGAATTTATGCCAATTTGTTTGGACTCGTCGCACGAGATGCACAGCCCTCTGGGTACCTACGCAGCTCCGGCTCTCGACGCTCGCTTTTGATTTGTGCCCTCGTTATACGGGCGGCGTGCGTGGCTGGATCGCCTAATTTCGTATTCCCGGGCCACGAGCGCGTAATTCCATCTTAACGAATCTCGCGAGCGAGGAGAGACCAAGACAGAAGAACGAGGTAGAGGTAAAGAAAGAAGAAAGGAAAAGGCAACAACAGTATCGAGGACTGGAGTCGTTGCGAGTGGAGCCTGTGCAACATCGTCGATAGAAGAGGAGGAAGAAGAAGACGAGGAGGCGGAGGAGGAGGAGAGGAAGCGAAGGGAGCACGAGTAACGAGAAGCAAACCGCAGAGGGAAGAAGAAAAACGAGGAGAAGGGGAGGATCGAGAAAAAGTCGAGACAAAAAGTGGGCAGTGGGAGGGGCGGGGGTGGAGGTAAAAGGAGCTTCCTGTTCGGAGGCTCGTTAAATCCCGTCCTGGGCATCCTTCGAGAGGCGAGCGTTAACTCTGGCCCAATTAGCATACACAGCGCAGGCTACATCGCGGAATACACCTGCTTCTTGCCTCGTTCGCCGCGTCTCCTCTCCGTCTTGCGTACGGTGCCGTCGACCGTTCTCCCCGTGGCCGGTCGGTCTGTCGCGCTCAGACTCGCAGGTTGCTCCGACGCGGTCTGCGGCGCAGGTGCCCCACCTGTTTCGTCTTGCCGGGTATATACGCGGCCGCGATGGGCCAGCGATTTACGTCGTTCGACGAACAGAGAGGCCACCGTTCCCGTATATACACGCGTATAACGTACGTGTACGCGGCAAGCGCCTGTCATCATTATATGCAGATATCAAGAACGCGGGTAAAAAGTTTATGAAGTCGTCGGCGCGCGCTCGCAGCTGAACGATCGAGAAAGCTGCGCGAGAAAGGCGCGCGGAAGGGAAAGAAAGACGTGGTCCCGGAGCGAAACGCCGTACCGAGACAAATTTCGACTGGACTCGACTCAAATTTGCAGACTCGAATTTGGTCACGACTTTGGTCTCGATACGAGTAAATCTCCATGAACGTGTCGTCGTGATTCGAATCGGAGCGCGTACACGGACGCGCTTAACAGGGCGTTGATCGCGGTGTCGCAACGTCTTATTGGCATGGTCGAACCGTTTCCACCCGTGGTAGGACAGAGTCATCCGTGGCAGCTGAATATTACCGGCTAAAAAAGGAATACCGCGAGTGGGCCGAGTTGCAGGTGAATGCGAAGGTCGGCCGCGTATATAGGCCGAGTTGAATTGGAGCAGCCAGATTGCAGGTTACCGTGGTTGCAGCAGGTGCATCGGCTGCGTTTCGCCGCGTGCCTGCGCTGACAGGATCCACGGTTTACGTAATTGCCCGGAGAAAATCTTGTCTGGAGAAACAATTACGCCGTCGCACCCTTTCTCAAACGTGATTTCACATCTGACGATCGACCGTGCGATCGTTCCTCGTGCCGGGCGAAGAAAGGAATAGGATCGTTTTCATAGGCGGAGAAGCGTTTCCACCCTCTACGCGCGGAGGACAGACAGGACAGTCTACGTCGTTGTCTACGACGGAGGGAGGAAAGAGAAGAGAAAGCGGAGAGTTGAACTCGGTTGACCCCGGTGTGTTCACCCACACCGACGGTGCTCCAGGCACTCGCGTCGACTTCTTCTTCGCTCGGCCCTCTTCCTTCCCTCTTTCTTTCTTTCTTTCTCCGCCCGTTGGACCACGTATATAGGTTCAGAGTTCCTCCTGGCCCTCCCCTCCCCTCCTCTCCTCTGCTTCTTTTTTTTCTCTCTCTCTCTCTCGGCCGCGGTTTCAGACACGCCGGTTCGTTTGCTCGCTTTTCATCCGCCTCTAATTCTTCGTCTTTTTTCCGCCGTCCCTCTCGTACTTTTTACCCCTTTCGGTCACCGCGAGCCTCTACAGGTGTCTACCGCGCCTACTAGCCGACGAGGTGGAGAAGAGACGGCGGGGCGAGAAGGGAAACGGAGAACGGGCTCGCTCGGAGAGATCGACACACTGGGGCGACGCGCCGGGACGGTGGACGCGAGGGAGGTTGAAAAAACGGCGAAATAGAATAAGGAGAACCGGCCTCTGCCCACAAAGGGACCTAATAATGAATCATAATGAGCGCGCGCGCGCGCGACCACGCCACGGCCCCGTGGGTTTTGCACCGACGCAACGGCCGAGGGGCGTCACTTTCATATGCAAAACGCGGCTCGAGGTGAGGCGCGCGTCGCGGGTTTAAGCTCATTACACGACGAGGAAACTCGAGCCGTGGATTTCGAGCCGCGACGCTGGCTGTTGGAAACGTTTCGATCTCGGATCGTTCGCCACCAAAGTGGATTCGACTCGATCGCGTTTCGCGGAAACGATCGCGGAGACTCCACGTTTAATCGATTCCGCTGTAAAAACCGTGAATTACAATCTTCACAGATTCAGATACCGTTTGGGTACCGTTCAATCTGTCCCTGCTGATCGATCTCGAGTGTCCGGTGACAAAACGTCCAACGTTCGCCGATAGCATCGAAAAATCGAGGCAGAAACGATTTCCTAGATCCCCGGAACGCGTAGAGGGTCCGCGCGGCGCGATAAGATCGACGAATTTATTCAACGTTTCCACGGTCGAGTTCTTCCGCTGAATCGGACGCACGGGGAAGAAGAAGAAGATACACACGGCAGATTACATTCCGACCGGTGTAATGAGCGGATTTAAAATCATCGTGTATCGTTTACGCGGCGTGTTTCGTGACCGTCCGGCTTCGATCGAGCCGGGGACTGCCTGTCGGGATCGTTTCGGTTATTCCTCGTAACGATAATGCCGATGATGCATGGTTTAATACGTGCTGTGGGCGATTATCGATTGGCCACGCGCCTCGATACCGCCCTCGGACCGATCCACCGGAAACAATTCGGTTGTGCCGGCCAAAAGAATTAAAAAATAATAACGATAATAAATAAAACGGAGGGGGGAATGGGTTACGCGTGAAAAGGACGAACGCGCGAGGAAAGAATAATCTCCTACATTATAAGCAAAGTCGAAAATTATGGTCGCGAAGGTGGTAATAAGGAAACGAAGGAACCGGTGAGAGAAAGGGGTGAAAAAGTTGCGCGCGAGGCGAAGGACGATGGAAGGGAAGGAGAGGAGCGAAGCGACTTACGCGAAACACCCACGTCTTCGAGATCCCACGTCGACCCTGCCCGAAGGATAACCGACCGAACAGTTTCACCTGTGCGTCAATCTAATTTAGCGCTAGCCTTGAACCCCCTTTCTCTTTCCATCGTCAGCTCGTACGGCTGAGAGCCGCGAGACGGATCCGCGGAGTACGAATCTTCGTACTCGCTTAACTGCAGCCGAGGATAGCGCAGCTATCGAGGGAAGATTTATAGTTGAGAGCATGCGATACCGTTTGATAGGGATCGTTTCTAGAATCGAGAACATCTGCTACCCCTATGCTCGAGTGACGCCGATCCTGCGCAAGATTGTACGCGGGGACAACGCGGTACAGGTGACGGACGTACAGGTGACAGTGGGCTACGCGTTCGAAGTAGCTCTTGAAAACAATGAAATTCGTAGTTCCATCTACTCGAGAAAGTTTCCCCGAGTTGTCGAGAGAACTGTGCACTCCGCGCTGCGACGGAGAAGTTACGCAACGCGGACGAAGCTGCAGCGAACGAAAGAGCGCAGCGGTTAAAAGGCAGGTATAAAAACGGTAGCAGGGACAAGTCGGAATAACCTCGAAAAATCGCGTGGTCGTTCGCTTTCCCCCGTTGGTAATTGGGCCCGAGCCACGACGACGTTTCGTGGTGGCCGTGTGTTGGCTGGCACGCCGTGCCAAACTCTACCTCCGGGCCACACTTAGCACCTTATCCACTTAGCTGCTTCTCACGGGCTGTTCCTCCTCGTCTCCTCGCGCTTCTCCACGGCGTGTCTCGTTTTATAAGGATTTTTGCTCCGGGGGACGTGACACTGTCATGCCCGGACGAGAGGAGTCTAGACGAGAGCCACGATGAAAGAAAGAAAGAAAGAAGAGGCTAAGGGGGGTCACACAAGCGCGGGAGAAAGAGAAGAGGGTTCGACGAGAGACGCGCGACGGCTGGCGTGCTCTCCCGAGCGTCTCGAGCGGGCAGCAAAACCGGGGAAAGAGGCGGCCGACGAAAATTTCTCGAATTAATTCTCTGCCCACCACGTATACCACGCTTACTTACCTTCCAGCCTGGTGCCTTGACAGTGGCGGTTCTCCTTTTTTATTTTCGCCCTTTCTCACCCTCTCGCGCACCGCCGCCTTTCCATGTTTCCAGCGCCAGAGAAATCTCTCCTTGGGTCGCTGTCGAGCGACCGCCTCCCGGACACCCTGTGTAATTCTATTTAACGTTTTAAGCACCGAGCACACCTGAACGCTATTTAATTTAATCGGCCGCGGACCCACGTCTGGCGTCCGCCAAAATAAAGGATCGAGCGGAAACGCGAGGGGGGAATCGAACGGCGCGAGCGTTGCTAACGAGTTGCAAAGTAGTCCCCGGCTCGAGCCGACTTGTGCGCGTCTTCGAAGGTACACGCACGCGCGAATCCATTACGCCCGTTGAATCCCGCGGGAATAAATTTCCATAATATTTAGCAGGTTGACACGCCTCGCGAGACTGACTGACCCTGCTCCGGGCAACGCGATCCTTCCTCCTCTTTCGCGTGTAACCGACCAACAACCGCTTCACGATCCTAAGATGATCGTTATCGAAATCGCGCCCTCCTCCACCCTTCTTCCGTCTACCAAACGAATCCTTTCGATACCGAACGTAACTGTGAATCGTGGCGCAAGGTACCAGAGAGAGAGAGAGAGAGAGAGAGAGAGAGAGAGAGAGAGAGAGAGAGAGAGAAGCTTGGAAACTTTATAGGATAGGATACACCGGCTCGCACGCAACCGCCCGGTCCAAGGAATCCCATAGCCGCGGATAGAAAGCGGGCGTACGATTACACGGGTCGAAGATATTCATAATCGTGTTCCCAGGTAGTGAAGGTAGGAGGTAGATCGGCCGGGGGGTGAATTAATAAGCAGAAAAGAGGGCCGCGAGCGGCGTTTGACCGGCGTACCCCTAATTATCCGAGCGCGGCTCGGTCGCACGCCGGCCCTTAATGCACGTTTCGTGGGCACACAAAGCGTGTACGAGCGTGTTGGAGCTGGCGAGCGCGCGCGTGGGCCGGACGCGGCGGGCATACGACTCTCAAGGGCCCCCTAAGCCCCCCCTCCACCCGTCCCTTGTGTTCAGATGTTAATAATGTTAATGGGCCGGAGGTTAAGCTTATCTGTCATGCGGGACCTCAATAGAGAGACGAGCCGCGCGCGAGTTTCTCGTCCGCTTCTCTCTTGGTTCGTTCGCGAACAACAGGCCACGGCGGAGGGCCGATCCGAAACACCCGGTGGATGGTATTAATCTTGGCCGGCATTCGCGTGGACCCAGAGTCCATTAAGTGGACACGAGTTTCGTGTTGGGGGTGTGTTTTTGTATAGCCAGGGCAAGAGATTAATACGCGTGGTTTTTTCTGCCCGCGCGAGTTGTGGATCGTTGCACGCAGTCGGACACAGAGGCGCGCGAGCGCAGGGTGGCTCTCGTTTAATGATCGATAATCCGTTGCTGCGCGAACGTGTTTCCTCGGTAGGAGATTGTTTCGCGAATTTTAGTCGCGCATTAATCGCGGTGAAATTGTTTCCGCGTTTAAGAATCCCGTGTATGCGGCGAGGATCGTGTTCATCGGTACTGTTAGCGAGGTATCGATGTTTTCTCATTAGCCTGCGGCGGGTGGCCATCGAGGATCGTCGAGTTCCGGCGATTCGGCGATGGGCTCTTTGATCGTGCGTACCTCTCTCGACTGTTGGGCCCCGGGCGTCGTCGCAACCTCTGGGACCTCGCGGTCCCATCAACGACCAAGGCGAAAAGGGTTGCGCACGAGCCGCGTTCGAGTCGTTCCGCGTCGGCCGTTTCATCGAGCGAGCCGCACGATCCGCGTTGCCCCGCGAGACGTCTCGATTCACCCAGAATTCCCCGCGCGATTGAAAAATCGCGGCTGCGACCTTGCCTCGTGGCCGTGGCGTGAATCGCGGTCCCAGACAAATCGCCGACGACTCCTTTCAGCAGCCCCACACTGCTCGCGCAGAATGCTGAAGATGTATCAGTCTTTGCGTTCCAACGAGATCGCCTAATAGTGGTCATTATTTATGGCCAGCCAGCGTTAATGTTACACCGAATCGGCGTGACCGTGCTCGCGTGGACTCGCCGCGATTCCCAACGCGTCCCCTCCCAACCGTCTCTCTTAGTCGAGCGATTTCCGTTTTCGAATTTCTGTCTCGCGAGAAATTCAGATTTACTACTCCATATCCTTCCTTCTTCTCGTCCTTTGTATGCCCTCCTCTCGATGCGATTCGTATTTATAGCGAACGATTTATCGCTCTAGCTACGATTTCCACCTGCGACCATCCTCCTCCCCTACCGCAGACAAATCCTGTACGCTTGATTTGATCGGCCATTCGAATCCTAATTAGCCGATTTGCCTCTCCCAGAGCGTGGTGAGCTTCCCGCGAAGCGATCCAGCTGTCCCTGGCGATAAATCAAAGGTTTCTCTGCGCCTCGAGTCGAGCATCGACCGCGAACGGCCCGTGACGGCGTAAGAGCGAGCGGAACCGCTGCACTTCCTCACCGACGGCAATCAGCACATGCTAATACGAATAATCCCGGGCCGCACGCTGGCAGGTAATTAGAATGGTGAGGGATGTCCACGAGCCGCGTACAGCCGTTAATCGTCGCCGCGGTGCGCGCCTAAGCTTTTGAATCTCGTTCGCTGGTGGAACGCGGCGCGTACCGAGCCTGATTCTAACCGCTGCCGCATCAACGCTCGTTTAAGAGTCCCGTGTAAAAAGAGAAAGACAAGGGCGCTAAAAACGCTGCTAAAAGGCTCGCCACCTTGTACGAATTCATTCGGCAAATAGACCTTTTACGGAAGAACGTGTACGCGTACTTATCCGCTTTTTGGCGAAACCACCGTGCACGTCGCACGTACGCCGTGGCGACGGCGTGCTAAACGCATTCTTTCGCAACCCATCTCCCCCCTCCCGTCCCATTCGCAAACACACGAGAACTTTTGGATGCGCCCAAGGAACGCACTCGAGGCCCACATGACGTAACTCGATAAACAAGCTGGAAAACGAACGAGAGAAGAAGAATCTCGCCGAATTCCCGGCGACTCGAACGTAATCGTTTCAACGACGTTTTATATACGCTCCCCGTTCCGTCTACCACCCCCTCGATGTATCATTCGCCCCGCGAGGACCCTTTAGGTGCGAACATCCACCGTCGTAGATCAAAGGTGGACAGCTTAAAGGACGATCCACGACGATCGATTATCTTGGCCGGCCGTTGGAGCGTCCGCGCGCGACCGTCCACGGGCCCGACGAGGAGAGGACAGAGTCGAAACACGGGGTCCCCGCGGCCGTCATCCGTGGAATGTATAATCAAGATTCCGCGGGGCAAAGCACACACTTGTTCCACGGCTGCCTGTTTTGTCTCGTGCCCCGATGATTTTAAATTACGCCGGTATCGCCGGACGATCAGTGCCACGGCCACGGAGGTACCTGCCGGACCGGGCTAAAGAAGCCCCGGCTACGGCTCTTTCCAACCGGGATACCACGACCCGCGCGATACCAGCGACGTGTTTAGACCCCACGGAGCCCCCCAGATGACGTATCTCGTTTGTCGCGCGCGGACTTTGATCGACCGTGCTGTCCTCGCGTCCGCGAGCTCGCGGTATCCTGAATTTTCGAATGCCTCGTAGCGTCTCCTTTGATCGATCGCGACTCGAATCCGGTGCCTTCGAGAACGTACGATTTTCTTTAGGAGCGATTCGACTCGCGGACCATGGTGGACGATGGATTATACGTATATACGGTTCGTTGATTTAGGAGCGTTTTATGATTTCTTCGATAGCAACAATTTTTTGTTTCTGCTAGTGCAATTATATTTACGTTCGACTGGTTACTGATAGAAATCGTGTTTGCGATAGACAAGATTTCTCGACACTTGTCGCGCGAAAATTGCTCCTTCGACGGTTGCCAAGCCTCGTACGAGAAGGTGGACGTTCCGGTTATGAAACGTTCTGTTCGCGGCTGAAAGGATTGGTACGCTCCTGAAAAAGGATGGCTGGTACTCCCGGATCGTGGTGGTGGGAGGCGGGGGAGTCGCGAGTAAGAGAGGCGAGCGAGTTAGGTATGTTGTTTAAATAAGAGCAACGCGAATCGCCCAAGGGCGAAAGTTGTTGCAGCTCGGTCGGCTGGTGCGCATCGCGTGGCACGCTCGTACCGCCGGCAAATATAAATGCGGCTGCTATCGGGGACAAGTGGAACGGAATTTTCGGCTTCGAAGGACGTCCCGTTGAAGGGAACATCGCGCGCGAGGTCTGCTCGACCGCGTAGGTCATCGTCGGCCTCGTGTCCCGAATCCTTCAATGCCGACCTTAGTCGCGGACGACTCGCGAAGGGTAGACATCGTATCGCGGTATCTCCTCTCTGCTACTCTCTTCCAATCTTTCAGCAAACCGAGAAAATCGGAACATCAGAATTTTCACTTCTCGACAGCCGTTACGTATAGCCGTGATTAGAGGTTGAGGTTGATTCTTGGCTACGGAGAACTGGAAAACACGATCACCTTCGATCGGCGCGGTTAGCACCGAGGGAAATCAGCCGCGGTCGTTAATTGCCGATAGATAACGGTTTTCTCTTCTTAATTACGTTACATCGGCTCGAATGAGCCGCTTATGGACACGAGTACTTATTGCCCGTTGCAACCTGTTGTATTACCCGGTCCGCCCGCGAGTTTTCAGCAAATTGACCGTGTAATACGGCCCCTCCTTAACTCAGCTCGATTATCGAGAAAAAAGTGTTACACGAAACGTTAATTATTACGAGATTATATCACAGTTCCCCTCGCTTGGCTGGCGAGTCGAGAAGATCATCGAATCGATGCACCAGGCTCTGGGAAACACCTAGCGTCCGAGTTTTATGCCTCGACGAAACAACCCGAGGATGGCTGCGCCTCGCGACATCGTCGAAGCCAGCCAGGCTGAGCAGTCGGCTAATTAACGCTCGAGGATATACAGTCGTCCGGGTCCTGTAAAGCACACCGTCCCGGGACTTTCAGTAAGAAAGTAAGATTTCATTATTCGTTATGCTCCTCGTGGCGCGAGTCGTGAGCCAGCCGGGCCCGTTTTCCGTGCTCGCGACCGGGATGATAAAACATTATGACCGTTTTATAGGCGCCCACGATATCGCGCGGTAAATCATTGGTCGTGAATAAGGGCGGTTTCACACTGTCTCTACGGCTTCATTTTATTCGCTGTACACGGCTGCTATTATAAACGCAAGCTCGCGGGAGAATGGAATAGGAAAATCGTGGTCGAACGATCGTACGGAAAGCTGATCGGTGTGAAAACGGTGTAACGTTCGAGACACGGGGCGGCAGAAGGTAACGGCTGTGTCAGAGCCGTGTGACACGGTCGGTTTGCTCTTGCAGGAGAGAATCAGAGGCTTATTACGGAGTATATTCGGTGCCGGTTCTCACGCTGGCGCTGCCTCGTCGAGATATACGTATGTGCGTAGGTACGCAGAGTGCGGAGGCTGGTCAAGTAATTGCAGCTGGATAGGGGAAGAGTGCATCGGCGTGGAGGCAGCTACGAGGCAATTCTGGGCATAACTATGTCCGAGGGCCGCGTAATAGAGTGGGTAGGCGCACTCCGCTTTATCGGGCATACCGTGCGTGCCTGGATTATTATACGTCACGGGTAACGATGGGGCTCGAATTACCTCGTACACGTCGGATAATTAGCGTGCACGCTCGATCAGCGACTGTCGTCCGAAGGGAACTAATGACTTTATCAATAAAACGCCGGGGCCCCGCGTGTCGTCGCGTATCATGGGAGCCGCTCCGTGTAATTGCCCCGACGGGAATTCTTGCGACAGTTTAAGACGTCGACGATGCTGTTAAACTTTGAAGCTTAAGACGAGTCTGTCGCCCTTTTAATCCGGGGATGGGGTAACGAAGCGGAAAAAGAGGAGGGCTAAAGGATGGGCAGGGAATGCACGCGTCGATGGGAATTTTCTAGTCTCACGTGGGAATGGTTCATTTTTTGGATCGGCGAACGGCTTGTAAAAAGTATCCGAGGACGCGTCCTCGGCTGTTTCCCAGGGATTCATCTCGATTCATTGGCCGGCGCGAATCATTAAGCGGGGATTAGAGGACCTGCTCGCTGTAAGTGCACGTTCAGGTGTACGTAATACTGGTTCGACTTGCTATCAACAATATCGCCTGACCGCATTCTGAATCGCTTTATCGCGCGATCCCCGGTGCCGATAAGGCGCCGCAAGGCGGTAGAACCATCGCGACGCGCCCGTTAGTTAGCCACGGGATAACTTACTTACTTCTGCCCTCCAATTATCCGGTACGGGGAACGGCCCATTTTTGCATGACGTATCGGTTCGTTTCCCGCCGTGGAACCTTGCACACCTACTTACACGCTCGCGGTTACCACCGCGGCACCTATCCCCGGTTCTTACGAGTTTCAAACGCGCGCACAGCTTCCCGGGTCACCATGGCCGCTGCCGCCACCGCCAAGGGAGCTAGTCGTTCAGATATTAAAATTAGCCAGATAAAATCTACGGATGGATAGAGTGGTTCAATAGCTCGGTGTAGCCTAATGGTTCTCAGTACCAGTTGCGGTTGCGACT
This sequence comes from Xylocopa sonorina, assembly GCF_050948175.1. NCBI lineage: Eukaryota > Metazoa > Arthropoda > Insecta > Hymenoptera > Apidae > Xylocopa > Xylocopa sonorina. Next base: position 10,199,554 of record NC_135193.1, read on the forward strand.
CAATAAGCAACCGGTGAACTGTTTCTACTCCCTCCTCCAGATGGTGTTTCCTAGCCGGAGAAACGAGGATGGGACGCGTCCGTTCGTAAATCTGCGAACGTTATGGGCGGTGTAATTAAATGCGAGGTTTACAACGCGGAGGGGAGTAAATTGTTTCTGTTCCACGGCTATTCTGGAGTATCGAGGTTCTTTTCCTCGAGAGATGCACGCTGGGGAGAAGCTCTGGAGAACGAACCGCGCGGGACACAGAGGCCGTAGGGAGACTCTCGTTCGCTGAATTCAACCAGCGTCCTCGAATCGAATCTTGATGGCGGTGGTGGTGGTGGTTTCACGAATTGCGCAAAGACGTGACGCGTATCGAGCAGGAAAATCGTCCGCTCAATTTAGCCGGCATCCTGTTCCAGATGCGAGAGCCAAACAAAACCCGACGCCAGGAACATTAATATCAAACTATGACCCCGGCGATATAAAGGAGATCCATCTGTACTCGATTCGCGTAGCATCCTGGTCGGATGCATAAATCAGGGCTAGTTTTTATCAGGCATTTAGCCGGAGAAGGTGCGAGAGTCAACGAGGGGGGAACTAAAAGAGTCAAAGGTGCCTTCCCGCTCGCCTCCGCTTCTTATTCTTCTTCGAGTCCAACCGTTTTCCCTCTCTCGCCGCGACGCTCTCCCCGTCGCTGGGCTCCCTTCTCGCGGGTTATGATCGGACCGCAGACCGCGACCATTGTTCGAAAGGCAACCGGGGTCGGTTCGTCTCGTTATATGAGCGCAATGCTGGCATAGTCGAGAGATAAACAGCGCTATGGGGGCTCCGAGGCTATATGGGGAGAGGAGCGAAGATATCCATATAGCGGGCCGTGAGAGGTGCATCTAATGGGGCGACAATCGCATATCGTTAAGGATACAGTCCACGGCAAAATCTCGCGCGCCACGGACCTACGTCGGAGGTCCTACGATGGCAGGTCCTCGATTCTCATCTCCGCAACAACCCCCTTCGCGGCTGACCCGTTCTCCGACCGCCTTCGACCGCTCGGTCAAGCCTTTTTCGTACGCGGAACTCTATCGTTGCTCCGTCACGTAGCCGTGGTACGCCACAAAGCGAGCAATTAATCCCGCGCTAGTCCCGTAGCGTTCGTTGCGACACGCGCGCGCTCCGCAAAAGTCCTGGTTGCGCAACGAGCACGAGTTGCGCATCCTCCGGTCGAATATTCGCGGACGCGCGTAGCCTCGCGCGTATCCTGCGTGTAGCCGGTGCAACGGTATTAAAACATCGCGGGCGCGCGCAGGCCAGAGCGTTGCGCCGATCGTGGTCCCTCGCTCCTCTCATTAAATCAAATCTGCATCATCCACGGGGTTTACATAAGTCAGCCAAAGTGGCTCCGCTAACGATCCGGAAGAAGGACCGCATCAGCGAAATTGCAGTTAATGGCACGGTTCAACGCCCACCGCCAGCTTTTTGCCCCGGCGAAGGTGAAAAAGACCGAAGAAATATGAGACTTTATTCTCCTACCACCCCAACCTTTTCCATCCGTCGGTGTAACTTACGATTTAATGAACCTCTCTCCGCGAAATGAAAGCCAACGATCCTTTAATAATAGGAGAGAATGCTAATGTTATTAAATCCACTTTACCTGTACACGACGAATTTACAAGATAATTGATACGAGGATGGAATGGCAAGAAACCGCCGCGAGTTCCTCTCCTCTCGCGAAACCGCGGGGGAGGAGGCGGCGCGCGGGTATCGATGGGGAGGAAATCGTTTCGCTAAAAAGAGAAGGTGGTACTCGTCGAGTGAAAGAACAACAGAGAGAGAGAGAGAGATAAAGAGAGAGAGGGGGGAGGGAGAAAAAAGGAAGGGAAACGAAACGAGTTACCCAGGGAACTCCGTCGAAATCACGGTGATCGTTAATCACGTCGCTTATCGATGCACACGTGTCGGCACAATAAACGGCTATCGAGAACCTTTTCTCGATCTACCGATGCTCGCTAAGGTGGGAACAATGGCGTTGTCCAATTATTAAGAGAAACGAGGCCCCATCAACCGGCAAAAAACGCCGGCGGAGGTCGATCAAGTTTTGATAAACCGTGTAATTTCGCGGTGTATCGCGCGAACAAAGACGTACACTTATCGTTACCAACAAGGAAACTTGCACCTCCCGCGATTCCTTCTACCTGTTATCCACCGAAATTTTTCTAACCGCCTATCCCTCTCGGTAACCGCGCTCCTCGATGCAAAACAAACCCTATAGTCGGCTCCGCCGAGTGTTACCGTGAATTATTATACCCGCGCGCACCTTCGAAATGTTCAGAGAAGACACCGGCCAACGGACGTAACTATGAGAGGAGAATAAAAAGACGAAGGAAATTTAATGGCGAAGAAGAAATCGAAGCTTCCGCCAGTGGTAACAGCGCCCGGTAGCACCCAGTATCACCCAGAAGCGCCTCGTAAGACCGTGGCGTAAGTTACAGCGGAGAAACAGCGCGGGCAACTGGAACGGGCCCCTTTTGGCCGGGTACACGGTCCAAAAGCAGCGATCGGGAGCAACTAATGACCGTCGTAATCGTGCATCCGTACAGGAAGCTCTCTCGCCTCGACACTTTCTATTATCACATCGACAAATCCAGTGCCGGCCTGGCCTGGCGGGGTTCGTGGTATCCGCGCGTGTAAACGTAACGCTGGATAAGTTACGAGCATTTTCACAGCGCGGTTTCGCGCGGCCCCGCGTCTTAAAGAGGCGGCGTGCGGCCGCCATGTACGGACTATCTGTATGGCCGCCGGTTACGTTCTTCCTCGTTGGGAGAGTGGCCCCGCGTGGGAAAAAATGTCACATTATTCTCCTATATGGTGATGCAGCACGCCGCTCACTTAGAAATTTATCCCCTTAGAGCGCGTGGCCCCGCGTTCTGGGCACGTCCAGAAACGCCTGCAGAAAGAGGGGAACACGCGATGCTTATACGGTCTTGTGGGAGTTACGGGACCCATGGCTGCCGGCTGCTACGAGCCGATATGGAGAATCACCCGATCGCGCGTATCGACTTTCAACGCCTGTTTATTCTATTTCACTGTCGACGAGGAAAAGTCGAATCTCACCGAAATTGCGAGACATCGCGCGACGTTCGCTGATGTCCTTTCGTCTACGCGCATTCTTTCGCAAACGCTGCCCCGAAACGGTTCCCTTGACATTTGTCGGCAGATTACGCGCGGTAAAGCGATTTCTTTTTTTGCCCGCCGGAGGATTTGCTAGCGAGGACTGTGAGACGTTGTAAATCACCGATTGCTTTTTTATTTTCTCTCCAAGGTGCTAATCCTTTGGCATGGCAACCTCCTTTGGCGTGACCCGCAGTCAGTTCTGTTAAGCCGGTGAAATCCAGTAGCCGGGATGAACTTTTTGGGGGCGAATGTCGTTTTGATTTTATTCCTCTATTCAGTTTTCTGACTCCATCAATGGATTTATTCTCCATTGCCGGTGTAATTTGACTTGTTCGGTCAACTTTGAACGCACTCGATTTTCTGTCCACGGACAATCTCTAGGAAGAGAAACGCGACGTGAAAGTCAACGCGAAAACAGTTTCGACTGCCCCTCACCGCGATCGGGGAGTGACAGATCGGATCGAAGTCGTCCCATATCGTGTAGGCCTTCGAGGGGATCGACACAGTCGAACGCACCCATGCGATGCGTGCATTGCCCGTGCATTCACCAACCATTTCATTCTCTCCCCTATTCTTTTCTCGACGCGACTCCTCGGCTGTACATCCACCATCGCGCGGCAAGGAGAAGCAGCCACCTTGCGTGCATCTCGATTTTACGATTTCGTAAATTACACTCCGACAATCGTCCTCCATACCTGCGCTACATCTCCACGCTCGCGCAGTCTCTTGACTAATGATCCAATTACCAACAATACAAGTGAATCCTTGAGAACCTTCACTCTTGGAAGCCTCAAGGATCACCCCACGCAATAATGCAATATCTCGCACTGTACAGAGTGACCTATAAATCGTTTAACAAGGATCCACTCGAACCTCGTTTACAGTGGCTGCGAAAACTATTCGCGCGTGTCATTTCTTTAGTCCGAGATGTCGGTCGTTACACGAAGGTACCATCGAGTCGAGCATGCCTACGCCATCCATCGAGCTACTTACAACCCACCCTGTACAACGTATTACTCACGAACCGTTACAGACAGGTCCTCTCCCGTTTATAACAATAACAATCCCGAACGGACAGGCAGGCGATAATTTTCGCTGGTACGATGACACCCGGTCGACAAGTAATTAAAAGTCACCGTCAGGCGAACGTGTCAGTCCGCTACAAATTCGTTGGCGTCATTCCCTGAACCGAGGGCACCGTATCGGGCGGATCGATCGATCGATCGATCTGACCCTCGTCCACTCGATCCGCAACGTCCCTGCCGCCCTCGATTGCGTCACCTAAGCGAGGACGAAGAAATCATCGGCACCTTCTATCGGTGCTCTCCCGGATGGACAATCTGTTGGCACGATCGACGCGCTCGACAATTATCTCTCGTCCGTCCGTCTGTCGACGGACCATCTCGACAGAGGGAACTGGCCAGCCTCGAAAGACCGTTCGGGATATTTATTCCCCGGGAGGATATCCTCGGATCGTATCTGCGAGGCGAGGAGAAGTCTGCTTGGCCGCTGCTTGGCCAACTCCGTAGATCGCATCGAGCGAACAGCGTTCCGTATCGCCGACAGGCGTTCGCGAAAAACGAACAGACCGGCCATTTGCTCGACCGCCTCGCTTCAAGATGTACACTTGACCGGAATTCAGCGGATCACTCGGTGCTCGAGTCGCGAGGAACGTAACCCCTCGACGTGGTAGCATCGCGGACCGCAACAGACAGCGGTGGTGAACAGGGAGGCAAGCGAGTTGTTAGTAGTTTCAGTTAAGCGTGCAGCCCGCCCTGCTGGCCGCCCGTGCTATCTAAATCTACTTCCACGTCAGCTGATTCGTCGTACACCGCGTTTTTTCACGATCCATCTTAACCAGAAGCCTTCAAACGACGTACTTTAAATTTACTAAATATGGATGTGTTTTTTCAACATTTTTCTATACTTCAATCGAAACTACGTTCGCTACGATCTTTTAACATTTTGCGCTCGAACGGCGAATTTCGCCCGCCACGATGTTTCGCGTGGCGACTTTGTTTATATTGAATTTCGTTATCTCCAGTTGATAGAAGCGAAGTATTGGTTCAGGAATATGTCTCTTAGATTGTTTCTGTTTTCGGTTGGGAAGTGACATTGCGACGTCAAATGGGGATTAAGATAAGATTCCTCTACGACTGTAGTCCTGGCGTTATACGTATCTAGCGTTAGTACGGTTTCGACGATCGCGGCGAGCACACGTATCGCGAAATTTTGCGCCAATTATTTTATATAATAGTTTTAATCGATTAGAAACGTGTCTATCCGTGATAGTGATACAGTGTCGGGTGTGAGGAACAGAAAAATTGGAGTAATAGACAGTGAGTCCGGAAGTAGCAGCGATGGACCCACAAGATTCCAGCAATTCAGAATATCTTGGTAAGTGTTTATATAAAAAGTCACATCAGAAACGATCTAGCCGATTTGAAACAGGAGTACCTTGGATCGTTACGCACAAAGCCTTTATTTTTGTTCGATTATTAGCAACCAAGGAGACGTTGAAATATTAATCGCATGCCAACCAGTCGAATTTATTAGCGGATTAACATTATCGAGCCGATCGCCATAAATCTCGGCCGCTAATTGCGATTTCATTGCTCAAAGGTTGCAACGGATACACCAGATACGCGGTGATTGCAATAGTATCACTTAACAAACGAGAGCTTCGCTGGATCGACCATGCTGACGTTTTTGCTCTCAAAACGTTCGAACTTTTCGATAATCCAGGAGAAGAGGTATCGAAACAACGTCTACGTTGAATTATTATGATCGAGCCAGTGCCGAGACACGACGAACAGCCAAGTGATAAATTCGTAGGATACTGTAATACATTACTGTGCCCGCTCGCTTAAAAACGATCGAAACGATCGAAACGATCGCATCGTTTCCCGATGAGACCGCGGTCTCAGTCTTTCCAACCGCGAAATTGAATTTCGAGCGAAAGCAAGAAAAGATAACGCGAATCTGAAGTCACGCGTGAAACGATCAGCGATAACGATATCAAAAGCGGCGCAATTTTTCAACGCTCGCGACGCAAGGTGCACCGAATCGTCGAGCGTACGTGAACGGTGAGTTATTACGATAGATTCGACGGCGATTGGCAACAAAGCGACGTAATAAATTGACAGGGGCACCGTGCCACTCTCGATCCTGCCCGGTGGTGGTCTACCGCTTCGATATATCGAACGATCTCGCGCATGTAGGCGCAGCGCGGTCGGCAGGCCAGCGCCGTTTTGCATAATACGACCAGACGCCTCACCCGTCGTCGTCCCTTTACGCCGGCCCGTGTCACGGACCCGGCACCTTCGCGACGTCTCACGACGCGAGTCGAATCGAAACGCTCCGCGCGAACCGTCCCCGGATACGCTCGTTAGCGTGGACGGTTAATGCTGGATAAATACCGGAATTACCTTGGCCGACGTGCGCTGCGTGCTCCGCATCCGGATGCCTCCGCGAGGTGGATGATATTCCTCTGGAGGCACGCCAGGTGACTGGTCCCATCGACTCCCTCGACAGGGTCGTTTCTACGTCGAAATCGAGACGCGCGATATATACGTTTCGTACCGCGTGCCGATCGAGGAAGCTGGAAAATCGCTCGATGAAGGATGCGTACGCGAATCTATTAACCCTATCGGAAACGACAAACGATCGGAAGGTGGGAGCGAGGAGAGGCGAGCGATAGAGAAACCGCGAGCAAAGCCGTAGCCAGCCTATTACCACCCAGGGCGTCCTCACGTGTTAAGCCAGCGCGGATTCCTCGGTGCCACGGTTGAAGTCTTATTTATTGTGGCGCGCGAACGGCCTGTATCGGAGAGGAGAGCCAGGCCGTGGCCTTTTTTCCCCTCCTTATTCCCCGGCCGATTATCGCCGCGAGTTATTACGTTGGCTCTTTCAGCGGCGGTGAAAGGTCGCGCTCATGGCTCGATAAGGGTCACTCGCGATGCCCGAGCGTACGGCCGCGGCGCGCCAAGCGAGATACGGCCGCAATATTTCAGATAACGCTCCTCTCGGATGCGCTGCTCAAGATCACCCGGCCACACTCTACACAGAACACGCGCCGCGGCTATGTAAAGTCACGGGCGAGACGCACGAGGCTTAAACTCCTATCGACGAACGCTAGGGAAGGAGGCCCTGGAGACAGACGATGATTGCGCGCCCGCTCGTATACACGTATTGTGCGCGTCCTTCTCTTTATATTAACCCTCGATCCGGATGGAATGCGGCAGCGAGCGGACCGCTCGCAACGTCGGACGTCTCCGTTCCGCGATGGGGTAGTTCTCGACGATTGGTAGACTTCGATCGCATCCCTCGTTAGATCGCCACAGATTTCACCGTTCCTGGACGCGGAGAACAATATCACCGACTGGTACGTTCCGCTAAACGTATCGCGGCCCCGATCATATTCGCGTTTTAATAAACAACCCCTAATGGTGATCGAGATCCGGGACCAACGGATCGCATGTTCGTCCTTTTCCGATCCGCTCGCGGATCCACGAAGCTTTCCGTGGTTGCCATTACCGTTAATACGGGCACGAGATTGCGGACGATCCTCGCTGCGGACGATATTGCAATCAGAAAAAGAGAAAATGGGGAAAGAATTGCGAACGGCGGAGGAGGAGGGGAGGGAAGAAAAGACGCCCTCGAGATGCGGATAGCTTTTGAATCGCAACAGGCGAACAGGCTACGTTTGCAGGGCGTGTGCGTGATACTAGTTAGAGAAATCATAACGTACTACTTACCGAGCCAATACGAGCGCCATTAAAGTAAACCGAGCGGAGAATCGATTCCGCGAGCTTTTATCGAGCTACGATCGCCGGATGCCTCCGGTTGGAAGACGCGGGGAGCGTGTGCCCGCTGCATGCATACCGCTCCAACGTTTTCCACCGGCCACTGGGCCGATTTTCTATTTTCTTTCTCTCTCCGATCTCTCGGCGGCTCTCTCGTTGACCGCTTCCACGATAACGTAGACGCAGAAACGCCACGGAACGTGAGTATAATCGATTCCGATCCGAGTTCCGCGCGCTCTCTAACTCAACCTGACTCGGCGATCGCCGAACTGGGCCCGTTCTATACTTTGTACACGGGGACAGGTTCTCTAATGGATGTATCTCGATCGATTTTCTGCCTGCTCTCTTTACTCGGGAACATTACGAGCAACGGCTGCCTTCGTTTCGGCGTGAACGATGTTCGAATCGATTTGTCGGAGATCTCGTACGATCAGCGAGAATTCGTTCGATGGTACGTTCGTTTGCTTTCTACGGAATAGCCGCGATTGGAGGAAGCGCGCGAGTTATGCTTTGGCGTTTCCTAGGGGGAGGCACGAATTTTAAATGGATAGCGATTTTGTTGATTTATTTATTCATTTTTTTCAGATCGCCCGAAGGGAATTTCGGAGGAAGGCGACGGCACGATGACGGATAGCTGTCGCTTATAAGATCCCTTCTATAAGACCCCCCACGGTCACTGGGCCCATTACGATTCATTGCCGCGTGATAGATGTCCCTCGTTTTGCTCTCGATGGTTGATTGAGTCTAACCTGCGCCTCGTTCACGGTGGAGGGGAAAGAACGGTTCTTCGACCATCGAATCTAACATAAAAATATCGAGTTCATAATTTCGAATACGAATCGATCTTCCTCGCCGAGGGAATCTCGAGAGTAGCTACCCGCAGGAATACCAGAAGCCACCTGCGCGCTGTTTCGGTCGCCTAGTCCACGATTGGAAGGTTCATTTAGCCGGACACCTCTTGCCTGACTGATGCTGGTCGCCTATCGAACCGACGTCTGAAACAGATTGAAATATGTCCACGTTCGCGTACACGCCGGGTTATTGAACCCCTCACGGTTCGACTTCGTGGCACGGTCGCTCGCTGTGGCCACTCGAATTCCTAATGTTCGGTTATGATAGCCGAGAGAAGTTACGGGGCCGGTCGCAGCGGGACGTCACGATGGGTGGAGAACAGCCAGCAGCAGCCATCATCGGGAATTAGTGCTGTTCCGAGAAGCCTGTCGAACCCGGACGACGTGTCAGTAACGTGTCTCATGGATTCCGGTCCCAACCCCCGTGACGATCGCGTCGTTTATACCAATTCCCCCCGCGGTCGATAGCGTTCTCCAACGATCGCCTTTTACGGTCGTGGCTGGTGCTCGAAAAATCGCGCTCTATTCTACGCGACTATTCTTCGTTCCTCCTTAATAATTGGTGGAAAGTGTTTGGCGCGATCGTCGAGGGGCTACCGTCGGAGGTACTAAGGAAACGAGGGACGCGACGCGACCGGAACCGGTCCGGGAAGAATGACAAGAACGCCCTTTCACGGTCCGGACGAGAGATAGTTTATCGAAGGGCAACTCGCGAGAGGGCGGCCGCTCGATATCTCATTCGAAACGCGATGGAACGGCGCGGGTTAATTTACGGATGGTCCCAGCGCGAGCTACGGGCACCGAATGCAAATACAAGTGTGGCGAAACCGCAGGGGTCCTTACACCGCCGGGGACAAGTCCGCTGAAGATACAAATGGATCGTTCCCGAAAAACGCCCGGTCACCGGGGCCCCGTTTCTTCTGCCCGCGAACTCACTAAAAGCCCGACTTACCCGCGATAATGCCCGCTGAAAAATCGTCTTATTATTCATCGTGTGTGTTTGCGCTCGGTCGCCGCTCCGCTCCGCGCCGCGCCGCGCCGCGCCGTCCGAGCACGAAATCAATGCCCACCGTGCACAATGCGCGATTATTTTGCCGACGATTATCTTGTTCGCATTAAAATCGAATACTTCTCGAACCTGAACGTAGCCAAAGCGGATAGATCAGGCTGATAAATTCCATATTTGTCATCGTTCGCGCAGCTTGAATATTTTTCAGAACACGCGCGGGTAACGACGATAAAACCCACGTACAGTCCCAATATAATGAAAACATTCGACGATCTCTGGATTCGATATCGGAAATGCGCGCGAGGATTTTCTAAGTGACTCAACAATGTAAAAGATATCGAATTGAAATTGGCCTGGCCAATACCTTCGCGATTAACCACCAATTTAGTCGTAATCTCGGAGATATTATCCTATGACGACTTTAATGCCAAGGATGAATAAGAAATGCAACGCGACTCTCGGGAATATTAGCGAAGCTGGCCACGAGAAGAAGAGACACAGGCGAACGGAAAACTAACGCTATCTGCGCTGTCCACAAAGTGCTGGAACAAGTACATTCAGATACTGGTATTTCCATTAAAGCCACGGGTATCATGAACGGTTTTACGAATCGTCTAGCACATTAGACGTTGCAACATACGATCTACCATCTCTCCTTCAGATATCCAATGCGGTGAACATTCGTTTGCCAAGAAACTGAGATTGTTACCAAATACACTAAACTACACGGATGGGAGGTATTAATAAAACCGTCTGGGAACGTATTCCAAGTCTAATATACGAAATAACCAAATGAAACTTTATGAATTTCAGCGAAGCCTGGTTCGAACAGTACCAAGCACCACGTTCGGGAAGCATCCCTACGGAACATCGGTGCGCGCTCCTCGAGAATCCCCCGAAAGGTTCACGGAAGATCCCACAGTCCGGTGAACGGTGCGCTAGCGACGGTCCAGCAGGATTTTTTCCGCAGCTCCTTGTAGTCGGCGACGAAGATCCCGAGTCCTGTCGTGACCGTTGCCACGCGTGGTATCTGATGTCTACATGTGTACGTACCGGTCGGCCTGTACTCACGCGATCCCAGTCCTTCCTTTATACGTCCGCAGCTTGGCAACCTTAACCACCTGTGCATCGAACCATTCTCCTCTTCTACGTCCCCTTTCGTTGTTTCACCGTTGATATCCCTCCCGCCCCCTTCGACTCGTATCCGTTCTCCAGTCGCGCGGTGTGTGTTACGTGTCGACTCGTCGTTCCCAAAGCGGGTAAGATCTATCGTGTGCTCACTGGCCTCAAAGGGATCACGAGGAATCGCATGTCCTAAACCATTTATCAGCGCGTCGAACGACTAGGCTCGCCCTTCATGGCCCGAGCCTCCTCTCTACGCCCGCTCCAACGAGATAAGCCCTCGCGACCGGCGACGTAATGAAGAGGACGCGGCCGTTTCTGGAGAACGCGATGTCGACGGTTCAATTTCGAAATATCGATCGGTAGGACGAGCGCGAACGGTCGCGCGCTGACAGATATCCTTGAGATTCCCTCGAGTAAGAATGGTACGTAGCGTGGAATCGGTGAAATCGATCCTTTCCCCAGATTTCGACGACGCTGAGGCTAACTCGATGGTGTACAGCGCGTCGTTCTCGCCGGATTCCTCGATGGAAAACCCTGATCGCCGGATGATTCCGATTGTTTACGACCGCTAACGTGTACCGGACCGTTCTCCGATGATAAAACGGATCGTGACACGGTTACCACCGCGTCGATTCGCCTTTTTCGCGGCGTGACGATAATGCGCCGGCATGCGTGCGCAGTTGGCGCAATACCCGCGGTATTCCGCGTTTCTTACGGCGGCCTCCTCAGCGACGACGCTCCTCGCGGGAGATATATTTTTCCGGCTGTCCGGATCGCGCCGCTCCTGGAATCGATTCACCGCGAAACGACGATCACTTTAACCGGCCGGCCTGGAGATTTTCTTGCGGTCTTAAATTCGCAGCCTCCCCTTGACCGGGGTATCCGAGTCGCCACGCGGACGGTACGTAAAAGGTACAATGGTATTCACTCCTTTCACCGTAAAACAGAAACGGGTCCGAACACGGGCAGATAGGCGCTGGTGCAAAACCATTTACACACCACTTAGCCACCGGTCGGGCGTTACGTTAAAACCGGCGCGGCCAAAAAGGTCAATCGGTTGCTCGCTACCAGCAACCGACAATAGTCCCGCGATTTCGGCCTTTGATCGCACACCTGCTCGATACTAACGGGGGCCCTTTATCTTCCAGTCGGAATTGCCTCCCTTTCTGGACCGTGTAACGAGCCACGATTAATGCGCGACACCTCGGGGCGTCTGAGAGCTTTTGCGAGTAAGCGCTCGCTGAAAGTTAGCTCGGCTTCTGTTCCTTGTTTGGGGCTAAGTAGCCTTTCGTTGGGTCAGGTTAAGGCACTTTGTTCGCCCTCTGTCGAACCTGTCACGTTTCGCTATCTCGAGACGAAGCGAGCTCGTGTGGTTTTTCGAAGTTCTAACAGACGATATCGCGATACCAGTGGTATCGTCCGTTAGCTAAGGTTCAGAGTCGGAAACGCTGGACCACACCCGTGGAGATCACAGCGGCGGAATGCCATGTAACCGGCAATTTCACGTATCGGCGGTTGGAGCCAAGTGCATAATGAATAACGACTCCACCGTCGACCTTTTCGCGAGGGAACCGTCAGCCATCGCGGCAATCAGCCGCTCTGGACATCCCGGTTCGCTCTCGCGACTCCTACCCTGGGAAATGCAACGATTATTCGATGCAAATCAGCGGCCAGTGCTCGTGATTACATCAGCGCGTATGGTTGCACGATGGTAGGACGAGCGTTGAAATGTCGAGACTGAAAAACGGGATCTTTCAAGAGAACGTCTCTCTATGAGAAATTGGATCGGACTGTTTTGTCAGATTGTTCAATCGCGCTCGACGAGACTCAACAGCTGGCTCGAGCGGATTTAGAATAGATTTGAAGCCGTCGTCGATCGCAGCGTTCGTCGATCCGCACGCCGCGTCACGTGTCATCTTCGGTGGGTATTCGCGATGATCGCCTGGTCAGCCTGAAGTGCTCATAGGCATAGACGTAAACGTGTCACGGGACTTTTACCTGCCGCATCCCTGATCACGTTGCGGTACTGCGATGCTCTCGTTAACGGACTTGTACGCATCATACCCCGTCGAGTCCCTGAGTAATGATTGGCTCGAGAAAATCCGCCAGACCGCGGTGCAATTTAAAGAGGATGAAAAGTGCACGGCTGCGGTGCGACGCGACTATTGTCGCGACTGCGCTTCCTGGATGGAAGGCGGCCTCGCGTCGAGACCTGGCCTCTCTGAAAGTTGGGAAACCCTCCGCGGAGCGAAGGAAGGAACAACAGGTAGCAAGATACATTATCCATCGAACGGCCGTACATTTCTCTGGAACTCCGTCTCGAGGAATATCTCTCGCGCAAGAACGATCGACCAGAGGTGTACAGCGCCAACATCTGCTACCAGAAAACGATCGACACCCAACAGACGGAACGTTCTCCTTCTCCGGGGCCCAGGCCATAAGTTGTCCATCGACAAGACGTTTCCTGCGTGTTCTCCACCCACGTGGGGTCCCACGCGTTACGTAACCTCGCTGGACTCGGATGAGGGGAGGGAAAGGAGGGCCGTGCGAAAGGGGCGAGCTACGAAGGGAGGCGAGCCGGAGGCGCGTCGATGCTCGCGGAGAGAGTTCGCTGGCCGATTAGGACGCAAATCATTCAGATGGCCCGCTGGTTAGGTAAGCCAAGACACTTGGTCCCAGGCGGGATGTGGGATGGGCCGCAGTCACGTGTGGCGACGTAGCTTCGCGTTAGGCGAGCGGAGACCACGGCGGAGGCAGAACGGTGCTGACGTGGGGACAATCCAGCGGAGAGAACCAGCTCACCGGCTGCACGATCGCCTTGCGAGAGGAACAGAGAGGAACGGCGAAAAATCGCGTCAGACGTCGCAACGCATTTGCGTTCCCCTAGTAAAACTATACGGTCTAGGGAATCGAGTCTTCGTCGAGCGATCGGACGGGCCTAGGGCTCTCCGTGGATTCACGGAAAGCTGATCGATCGGACGAAGAGATACGAAACGATTTTACTTGTTTAGTCGTACAATTGGACGTAAAAAAAAAAGAAGGACTGACAAAGCAAGTTTCATCCAAGAGGAACTTGTCGCGATTCTTGCCAACCACCCTCGCAGAATTCAACAACGAGCGTATCCAACGAATGGATTATAAAAATCGCCCCGAATCATCGTAACCGATAAATCATCTCGCGTCGAATCTCCCGCCTTCGATCGTCGACTTCTCTATGCAGCTCGTTGGCGAACCCTGCTCCAGCCGCGTTACCCTACGATAGCTAGGCAGAGCGAAGCTACAGGACGGAGGAGGACTGGACGTAGAGGCGAGAATAGGGAGAAACGCGAGAGGAGGTGAGAAGCCAGGGGCCTCTTTCCGGCCCATGAATCACGCCCACGCGACGCGCGCCCGCTCGATAATTAATGCTCATTTAATTCGGCGTTCATCATCCGGCTTGGAAATATTTACAAAAGTCCGGACAACGCGCGGCTGGTCCGTGCAGGAACGAAACCGGAGGACCTTGCCAACCGAAGGGAATACCTGTCCATAGTCAAGGAAGAGGAATGGCCGCCGTGCGATTCGCCATTCATCCTGATTGTCACCGGGCCTGGCGCGCAGCCTTTTAATACTCACCCCGTTACCCTCCCCTCTAACCCCTTTCCACGCCACCTGGTCTCGAATCAACGATCGCAACGATGATCTATGCGCCTCCGTAATGGCCGCTCATCGGCAACGATCGCGGTAATGCCTGGTAGCGAGCACCGGGACCGGTTCAACCGGGGTGGAGAAATCGGCTGCATTCCGTTTAATCATGGGGATCTACGAATACTGCGCGCGTTTCCATTTCGAATTCCTCGGTGGTTCTTGCCGGTGACTTTGGTCCGACACGGGTGGTTTCGAATTTTAATAGACTTGGGTTCGTTGAGAAGGGTTGTTTATTCATCTTTTATCCGTGACTACAAAAAAAATGATACAATTGTTGGAAGGAATGTTAAAAAAAAATAATAACGAAGCTTCCCATTAATCCTGTTCGCAGTAGCCGTTGAATCGACCTAATCCCAGGAATCGTGTCGGTGGGATACGCGAAGGGTTAAAACGATTCACATGTAGGTCGATAATAAATTCTAGAAAACGCGCGTGCATTCCGGCACGCGAGGGCCAAGGAAGGGAGGTGGGAGGCCGGTCGGACGGCCGTGAAAATTCCACCGTACGATAACGAACGATGCCTTTTCCCGGTAGAACGACAGAAACGTCGTTTCTATCCCGCGTTCCATCGCGCGCTGGACGATGAACCTGCCGCGCAGAGATGACAAGTGGAGCACCGCGCATTTACGATTCCGAGTGCGTCGCGTTCCAGCGTAGAATGCGTCTTTTAAGCCCTCTCTCGAGCTGTCTCCGCTCGTGGCTGTATCAGAGGGGAAAAGATGGAACTGGTTCCCCGGGGCGGGTGGATCGGGACGCCAATGAACGCTTTACCGCCCGTTCGATAACAATGGCTCACTGTGCGTGAAACTGAATGCACGTTCAGTGTTCTTCCACGAACGTTCCAACGGGCCAAAGTGTCCGCCTTATTATCGATGTACGTAATTCCATCTCGATCGCGCGGCGATCTCGCGCACGATCCTTCCACTGTCCCCGTTTCCGTCTGTCATTTCTGGGCCCGTCAAAAATTTATGCCTCCGCTCCACGACCGTTCAATTTTCGTCCACCGTCGTCGATACTCCGTCGAATTGACCCGAGCAGTGCGCAGGGGTTAAACGTATCCAGGGCGCGCAGGAGAGGAGATAAATCATTAATCATCGCCGACAGCGACCTCCCGGCAGCAACCGCTTATCGGCCAAGGGGAGCATCGTTTTCCATGGGAAGAACGTGGCCACCTCTCCCCTCGGATTTAAATTTATGATAAATTCGGGTAAATTCCTGCGATGGACGCGTACGCGTGACAGCGTAAGGTGAATTAGCATAACGCGAGGCTCGACAGAAGCGACTCTGGACACATTTTATTCAAATCCGCCGGGGAAAGATTTCCGTCCGGCAAAACGGAACGGAAGCGGGGTTGGGATCCGGGCGAGAAAAAGGGGGGTCGGAAGGGGGGACAGGCTCGTTGGTGAACGCTGCGGTCTCGCGCGGGCGCAAAGCTCTCTCGTTGGAGAAGGTGAATGCATTTATGCAGGCTGCTCGGTATGCGCTGCGTTCCGAACAGATTCCAGATAGGGTCCTTTGTCAACGTTCGGCGCTCGTTATCGCGCCCGATGAATTTCGATCTTTCCACCGGGTAAATGTCTTTCACGCAACGCGTATGATCCGGAGAACGGAGAGCCGTCGAACGCGGTCATTGAGCCCCCACTGGCTCTGGCCACGAATTAACATACTTTTTGATGCGTCACGCGTCGGGAACATTTATGGAAATCGCCGATATGGGACGCGAGAGAAGCCAACGGGAGGTGAACGATATAAGCCCGTATAGTTGGTCCGTGTGAAACGGTCCTCGGTCGCGATCTCGATTGATAAAACGAAATGACGATCGTCGAGAGGATCGCGCGCGGGTTAGGACGAACATTAGAAAGCGTATCGGGGAATAACGAGGCATCTGTTCTTCGAAGGAGGCAAAGCGACGACGCGCAGGTTTACGCGTCGATCTTTCGTAGAAAGTGACGGGCGATCGTCTGGCTACGAACCGTGATGGTTTTAGCGAGAGCGGCGCCGCGCTGAAATCAATGGATTCGGACCACCAGCCGTGAGAGCTTTGCCGAGCCTCGACCCCGCGACCTCCTCGCCATGGACGTCCTATATTTCGATTACGTACCTTCGACGCATCTGGACTCCCATCGGCCACGCAATCGCCTCTGCCCACGATTTTAAGCTTCCTTAAACGACGCGCGGGCATCACCGATGAATCCTCGTTCATTTGTCAATGGCCTCCCGTGATTAATTACGAGCCAACGATACCGAGGGATTCAATACGAGTACCCACTCGGACGAGCCAAGGATTTAGTGTCTTTGTGCAGCCGTACGGAGGTGAAAAATTAACGTTCGGCCCGCGTTTTCGAGCACGGCGATGCCACGATTAATGCGTCGCTTAATGACGAACCTATCGCCCAATGATGTCACAACGCCGAGCTGTAAAATCATTTTCAACCGTACCTTCGAGGATAAACGAGCGATCGTCCCGCTTGAGGTAAACCAATCTTCGTGAAATAAAATGTTTTAGACGCGACGTTATTAGCAGAATTGCCAGCTTAAACGTTTTACAAGCGCAATAAAATTATCGACGCGATTCAGTGTTATCGTGTTGGTGCGATGCAGTGAAATTTTAAACTCCGCGCTGGCGCCAGAATTCATTAGCAAGTCCACGTGTACACTTGCTCGATCGATGAAGTTTCCTGTCAAGGAACCAAGACAGTCTATTAACCTCCACCGTAGGGTGGGAAGGCGTCAAGGAGGGACGGAAGTCGCGGATGCAGCCGTTTCCGCAGCGACAGATGCAATCTCGCATTTGGTCCGTGGCTAGGAGCTTCTCTCTCTCTCTCTCTCTCTTTCGCTCTCTACCTACCGCATCATCGCCTTGCCCCATTTTTAAAAAGGGTACCACACTGTCAACAGCAAGAAATTACTGTTGATCGAACACACGGAAACGAGGTGGGAAAAAAACGGGATGGATGATGTCGCGCGACAGGGTTGGGAAGATTAAAAACGGAGAGAAAGAAAAACATACACGGGCGAGGTTTGTACCGGTGAATGGGGGCAGTAAAACGATTCGGATTGGACAATATTTGACCGAGTCTATGAATGGGATTCAGAAGTGCCTTCGCCCCCAGGAGTCGTAAAATAATATTTAAGGCAAACACCGCGAGAAAATTCAGCCGGTTGATCTCTGTCCTCGATGACGTCTGGTTACACTTTTTACACGGACCTTTTTTCATTCACCCTTTGTGGGAAATCGTCGAGTCCATTACTTTGATTTATCTTTCCTGTAGTTTTTACGGAGCCACCTAGCTTGTAGCTTCGATCGCAATTTCTCTGACAAGCTTCGCAGTAACGATTCAACGAACGATACTGTACGCGTTCGGATGATATATCCTACGCGATTCAATTTTCTTATCAAGAAGAATTCACTTTCTATTGTCGCGAGTGTCGCCGGACGAGCGAAAGAAAGAAGGGAAAACGTTATTAGAGGCAGGATCGCGAGTCGGTCGCAGCCGCGATCTCGTCGCCTGGTATCTAACGAGCTGAAACGATAGCCGGGTCGAATATACTCGACTTATCGATACTCTCCCATATGCTCGTAACGGGCCACCTTGGCGCGTAGAGGCGCGGCCGATCGGCTCGTCCGTTGTGCTCTCGAAGTGTTTGCGGAAGGGGGTCGGTTTTTTGTGGGATGTCGTTTCCAAGTGGTCGACATAGGCTGTGCACTTGGGTGCAGCGAGCGAGAGCGGTTCCCACAGCTTCGTTCGTGTGAAAACGGCCGGGAAAGTGGACGCGACAAGTGCACCGGTGCCGCCTCAGCTCGATCTGTCGGAAGTGCATCGTCGAACGAAAAAGCGCGCAATTCTTCCGATAGTCGGTAGCGGCGATCTTAAGGGCAGAGACGCTGAAAACCGTTTGGCTATATATAGGGACGGTGGATCGCGGTGAAATCCGCGGAGGAACGGGCCGGTTTAGCGCGATTACGCAAGCTGCCTCGTTTTCATCCAGCCACGGTGCACGCTGTTTTATCTGAATCGTTTCGATGCACTTCACGAGGCGGCTCGTCGTGAATATAGCGCGGCTAGACCGGGACCGGCTATCATACTTACGTAGCCCTGTCCACGCAGTAAATTCCGTAATAGAGGTCTGCCTCGCAACATCTTGCCACCCTCTCTCTTTCTCTCTCTCTCTCTCTCTCCTCTCTGTTTCTGTTGTCGATCGAACAGGAGAAAATTATGGATATTCAGCTTTACACCTGGACACTGTCTCGGATTATTAGGCATTACGTTATCGATATCGGTTATTGGGTAGATATTTAGAGATCGTTTCATGAATAATTCATCCGCGTTTAATTGTAATTTAAGAGAGGACAGACGGGGTCCCGCGCGAAATCGTTCGAGATCTAGGACTTTGTTCCCTTTATCATCGTTAGGTGCTTCGTTCCCTGATCGCGAGGTATTCAAGAGATACAGGTTCCAAGGGTAATTACTTTATCCGTCTTCTCGTGCCTTAATAAATTGAAACTTGTTTCCACGCAATTTTCACTTGCTTTCGAACGTGTCCACTCCTTTACAGCGTCTTCTCGAAACGAACTCTTTCCCTGCGACGTTCACGCGTCCGTTTCCTGCAACCCTCTCGTATCGAGGGATACCTTCTCTTCGCTTCTTTGAGCGGTGAATTCTAGAGGGCGAAAAATCGCCGCGGTCGAAGCGCAGAGCCGAGAGCATAAAACCGTACGTGTGTAACGCGTGAAAGAGACTAAACTGCGAGAGGGAAGCACGTGGACCGAAAGGAGAAGGAAAAGCGAGCGTGGATCGAGGGTGGGAAAGAGAGGGCGGCCGCGGCGGGGCTGAATTACGAGCGGCCGACGGGCATTAACATTTTTGCTGGACGCGCAACAAATTAAAGCAATCTGGTTCGCTCGTGTCCCTCGTCTCTTGCGCTCTCGGCTGGCTGACTGTCGTTTGTTCTTTCTCTTTGCTCTTTCCACCCGCTTTTTGTTCTCTTTCCCTTCCTCTCTTCCTCTTCTTGTCCCCTCTTTTTCGTCCCTTTCTCGTCGCGCATAGTTCTCCTTTTGCATACGATTTAAACCGTGCCCGCTGTTCCACCCTCGTCGTGCTCTTGATACACAACGAGGAGAAGCCGCGTTACGTGCTCCCGGTTTACCGCTGGTAAGCTTCTCTCGAGCAGCCGTTGGATTTTTTCTTGGACGCGGCCACGCTTGCCTGTGTACCTGCTGATCTCTCGAGCGTGTATCGCGGATGGAATATCCCTCGAGAGGGTTAGATAGGAGGTTGTTCCGGTTGGGGATGATCGAGGAAACCGTCCAAAATTGTCGAAACGAAGCGTGGCGATGGCGGAACTGGAGAAACAACCCTTGGAAAAATCAGGTATCAGGGGTGCGTTCGAAACGCTCGACAATGCCGCATCATTTAACGTGTTAAAACGCGAATTATGCGGATAAATTGTGTATCCACGCGAGGATGAATAGCCGGTTTGCCCAAGTCCATTTACATACTGGTGGTACGTACGTAGTGGCCACCGTAACAGAAGCGAGGGATCTCCCGCTGGTGGAAAAAATCGAGGCGAGGCAAAGTAGAGCGAACCGAGGTAAAGCGAACGAGAAACCCACACGGGGGGATAGGGATGTGGTATATCGGTCTGTCGCCTCTGTAAATCCTTGGTGCCCGGTAACGCCGCCACCGTCGTGCTGCGGCCTTATCATCGTCAGGGCCGCAGAACTAGCGAGAGATTCCTGGAAACCAGCCACGGTCCTGCACGCAGTTCTCCTTAATATTAACATAACGTCTCTGATGCATCTCTTCGTTCACCTGGGCTCACGCGTGCCTCTTCTGACTTTGAAAAAAATGCATTTTTTCATAGGCTCCGTTCCGTGAGTTCCTCGAAACGCGGACGTTAAGAGAGGATAAGATTTCTTTGGAATTTCACCAGTCTCCGTTTCACTCGTTCCTCCTTTTCGTCACGTTTCTAGTCGTAGTTGGGTTAGTCGCTATTTTAAAAATGTTATCGTCTCAAATGTACCGCGATAGGTTAGCCGTGGAATAGTCGAGATCGAAGATACACCTGTTGTAACGGCAGAGTGGGTTACTTTTAAAGAGAGCGTCGCAGGTAGCGCGCGATGCAGAACCGGAGCAAAGATGCATCCCTGGTTGGCGGGAGCGCAGTACCGGACCACGGCGGTCGTCTCCGTGTATCGTTTGATCTCGTTAATAGGACCGCATTGTCCTGAATCTACATACTCCTCTACGTACCCTTTTCACGGTGTGCACTTCGTACGTGGCCGTAAGAAAAAAAAAGAGGGAAAAAGAAAGCGAAGACACCGAGCGAGCGAATGAAAAAGGAACAGAGAAAGGGGATGGGATGGGTTACGCTTGCACGCATGTGCATCGTCGAAGTTAACGTAGAATTTTCAAACGTGCAAGTCCGTCACACTCGTAATTCGGTAAGAAATGTGTCTAGAATCGTAATGTCTTCGGCACTTTTCTTCCCTGGAATCGCGTTTACCCGTTACCCGGTAGTACAAGAGCGTCGTTCGAAATTGAACGTTCCACCGCGAGGCCAGCGAAGAAAATCCATATAAGAAAATCCTTACTCGCTGCTTCTTACCATACGCGAGTCTTTGTGCGCCTCTCTCTTTCCAGCTTTCTTTTTCTGCTTCTTTCTCCTTGTCCTCTCCCGCAGCCTTCTTATCCACGATGCAACGTCTCGAGTCTGTTACAACTCACGGACTGCACTCATCATCCTATTGTTCTCTAATGAATCCGTAGATGCTGACGGAAGCGCCCCTGCCCACAAGATGCATGGGACAGGTTGCGTCCCTCCGAGCCTCCTCCCTCTTCTTGCCTTCTTTCTTTCTTTCTCCCTTTCCTCGTCGTTTCCCTTAAATCTCCCCCCACCCTCCAACCCCTGCACGTTCACCGCGCACAGCGAACCCGAGGGGGGAGAGCGTGTTCCACGGGTATAAACGACGAAAAAAATTATTTAGGTATAACGAGTCAGGACTCTAACTCTCTGGGCCTTTGTGAAATCACTCAGCCGCACTACATCACCTAGCCCGGGAATTGTGGCTTAAGAGAAACGGCTGCTGCCCACCTTGCTTTCGTTAGAACGAAGAATGCCGGTGTGACGATGATGAAGCACGATATTGCATCCCCGTCATCTGTGCTCGTCAACGTGGAATGTTTTGTCGAGAGGCGACGGTCAGGTTCGCCGGGCGCTAAATCTCTGGTTTTGGAAGATCCAAGCGCGGATTTCTTCCGAACGAATCTCGTTCTCGGTGAAATTTAAAAGGCTGGTCGAGAACGCGCGTAGCCAACCCCTCTCGTTTGCATCCACTCACGTTTAATCGCTCGCACGGTTGGTCCATGTCGCGATGTCACCAACCAGTTTCCCATACTTTTCCTCGACCGGATCGAATCCATTATTTACGCGGCCGATACGAATTTACTTACACGCGAGGGATCTCGATCTTGATCCGGAGGCAGGGCTGAGGGATGGGACGGCGACCAATGCGGGACAATACCGTATATCTCTCGCGGCCGTTTTATGGAAATTCGTCCGGCGGCCTCGTCTCGATACAATGATCGGTGGCCTCGATACGATCGAGCGCAGCACCTGTGCCCTACGTGTCGTTCGCTCCGCCACCTTCCTCGCCGCGTATATGCGAGCTCACGGCGAAGGATCTGCGGGTCACTGGCCGGCGAGCTCCTTTAAATATGGAAGAATCGGAGGGAGATCACGATAAGGAGGGTCAGAAGCGGGTTACGGACCAGAATTTCGTTGTCATGTAAATTACTGTCTCTACGCGGTCTACTCCCCGCCGTACCCCTACTCTACTTCTTACCCTGCTTCTAACTAACCCGCGGTAGAACACGCGGTGAATTCAATCTCCGTACACGATTCGAGGGACCTTCGCGACGCCTCCGAGGCTGGTCCCGCAGGGAATGCACCGTGAGATCGCCACGAGGCTGGATTAAACGGTGATGTCTCCTTCGTAACGAAGATATTGTTCGTTTCTAATACGACGAGCCTTCTCCTTCTCTCGATCTTGGTATCCCGTTCGTGTCGCGATGGGACGTGATTCGAGAGTGAATCGTGGGTTTCGACCACCGCGCGACCGATCAATCGGTTTGACGGATTTAATCGGTGAATTAGGAGGATGGATAGTGTTCGAGGAGCAAGCAGACTCGCGACACAAGGTGGAAACATTCGCGTTACCGTATCATCCGCATTCATTCATAAACTCGTACGCGTCGCTTCGTGCTTATCCATCGCGCGTCACTATTCGCCACGGAGGAGGGCCCCGTTAAAATTTCCCGTGCTGGAGCCGAGGGATACCTGGAGCCACGAGGGCTCGAGATCCGAGGGAACGATCGACGATCACGACGATCAAGCGTATTTCACGGTCGCCCCCCCGCACGAGAGCCATAGAAACAATGAACGCATAGAAACAGTACGGGCCCGGTTACGAACGAATGGTTCCCCCGTAAGATAAACAGCCTTGGCCGGTGAAACGAACGATCCTGGACCACCTTCGTGTCCTCCCATAAAGAGGCTGCGTCCGAGGGGCCCGTGTGGCAGCAGGAAATAGAACGTCGATTTCCCTTTTAATCCGTGGGGGCAGGAGGACGCGGCGCGACGTCGTGTGATAGCTCGCACGCGTCGCCTTGTCGTTCGTAACGCCATGGTGTCCCTATAAAACGCGCGTTTTGTGCCCCGGCTTTCCGACCGTAAAGGACCGTTTTGGTGGGCCGAGGCGTGGCACGTCGATCCGCCTAGGTGGCCCGGCAGTAACTTACGCCTGGCCATCACCAGACCTATCCGAATAACGCCGCTGCTATCTTAAATATCCAGCAATTTATGCGTTTACACGGATTATCTCGCGCTGTGGCTTTACGACTGGTAGTTACTTAATCACGTTAGGCACCACGTAGGACGTACGCTCGAACATCCTCGTGTATTTATCGCCGTGTCTCCCCGGACGGATCCGACGGGACGATTTCGTTCGTCAAAAAGGATGGGCGAGCGCGACGAGCGCGTTCTCGTGGCTGAAAAACGCGGGGACCTCGGTTAAATAATTGTGTCTAGAAATATTATGTCTCTGTCGAGGGAAAAAGTTTGATCGCGCGCGGCGGTTAATCGACGATCGGTTCGCAACCGAGCCAGCGCGCCTCTCTATCCGCAGGATTCTACGTTCCCAAAGAATTTCTTCCTTTCCATTACCTTGAGACCTTTTTACCGCGCCATTTTTGCCACGAGGTTGAATCTGCTCGCGGTATCTCCTCGATTCATTCGCAGCCACCTCGTCCGGAAAGTACACATTACAGATCGAAGAACCGATGCAAAAAGCCACTTAATTGGATACCCGGTGGAATCGAGTTTTTCAAGCGTCGATTAGACGCTTCGTTTTATCCGCGTAAAAATCTCGATGCACGTTCAGAAAACACCTGACCTGCTCGAACGAACGTACACCTCTCTGCGTGCGTGCACGGATAGGAAAAGGGCTGAGGAATGGGATATCGAACGTTCGTTCGAGGAGCGTTCCCGATTTCGGGGAAAGAAGAAGAAATTCCGAAGGAAACTAACTTCATTTGGTAGATAACAGAGAGAGAGAGAGAGAGAGAGAGGTCGAAGAGAGTCGTGTAGATTCCGAGAAAGAAATTCGATTTTCCCCGACAATGCTTTTATCGCGTCGTAAAAAGAATTCTCGAAAAGGAGCGAGGGTGTGTGGGTGGGGGGAAAGAAGACATGAAGGAATTCCGTCGGATGATGCGGTCGAAACGAGCCGGCCCCAGCCTCTCCCGGAGCGTAACGAGGCGGACGAGGGCCTCGCGAGTATATCACGCGTCGCACGCTTCGGAACGCGTGTGCGTGCGACACGCGCGCACGCATCCACGCGGTCGAACGAAGATACAGGTTGCCAGCCGCACCTGTAAACGTCCGCTGCTGCTGCGCCGCGTGGGCGTCGGAGACCACGGCCAGACACGTCGAGAAGCTGACGTGAAATTGTGAATTTCAGCTTATAACTTTCGTAATGCTCTCGACTACGGACGCAGCGGTACGAGGCGCGAGCCGTGCGCGTTCGCGTCCCAAAAAAAGGGTGGAAAGCGAACACAAAAGGGGAAACGAGCGGAAAAGAAGAAGAGGGGGAAAGAAAGGAGTAAGGTAAGAAAGAAACGTGAAAGGTACACAGCTGGTTGGTTCTACTAATCCACATAAATCCCGTGGCAGCCAGTCGTACCTTGCCCGATTAAGGACACGCGCGCATTTATCGGAAGAACGAGCCGCGAAAAGCGTGCTTTCGCAACCGAGCGACGATGATTCAGCCCCGTTTCTCCGTTCTCGCAACGCGTTCACGACGCCGTTGCGCCGTTCCATTCTCTGCTATCTTTAACGCGTTCATCTCGATATTCACGTTCGCCGAAAGAATCACCGTCGATTCTCCGGCTCTCTCTCTCTCTCTCTTTCTCCCTCTCTAGATCGTAGCGTCGGAATGCGCCGTAAATCGCTCCAAGTAACGACGACGGTAAGTAAAAAATCGAGTCCGCTCGATACCGTGGTCCACGGGGTGGAGAGTATTTAGTTAAAAGTCGTGCAGCATTATCGCGCAACCATGCGCGACGCGGCGATACAATCACTTAGCTCGTCGGGACGGATGTAGTCGAAATATTAAAACAACCTGGATTGGAAAGTTGAAGATGTACAACCACGACGATGTTAAACCACGAGCAAGTATGTTTGACATACTTGGATCGATTCCACGGTACTCGTTTCGATACCGCGTAAAATCTGTTGCACAAAGTTGCTTTTACGACCGGCCGCGGGTCTCTAATTGGCCAGGGCAGCACCTCGGCGACGAAGACGGAAGAGTCGAAATTTTTTCGACCCGTCGAACGTCCGGGTTGCAAATATCTTGTCCTATCTTGACGGTTCTCAACCGTGCGACACGAGCCGCAATAATTTTGCGCCGAACCGGCCCGTTGGGCGGGATAATGGCCGGCGTAAGTTAAAATTTCGGCCGATACACACGAAAACAGGTGAGTTACGAACGGAATTATGTGACTTAAGGCCAGCTTACGTGCGTGTTGGTCCATGCAGCGAACGCCAATTTTATTGGCAATTTGTCCCGGACCATCGAATTTATCGCGACTGCCCTCCAACCTCTTCGCCCTCATCCCAAATACACCTCCTCTCTCTCTGTCTCGCTCCACCCCTCCGTCTCGCTCTTTCGCTCGTGCTTCTTTTTCGTGTCGTTCACGCGAATCTGTATTTCTCAATTAACACTGTCCAGGCGTCCATTTCGCGTAATCTTGCCCGCGAGTATTCTCAGGATTCCGGTTACCTTACTTTGCGGACGACGATTGGCTTTTATGAAGGACGCACGCGAGGACACGGTTTCGGGCCAACTTTTCCCTCTAACGAGACAATAAAATTTTTGGGTCACCAGCGAGCCTACGAGGAATCAATTTAAATGCGCGCCCGATTCTCCCTCCCCACCCTTCGACCGATCCCTAATTGCGTTCGTTGCGAGCTTCGCGAGAAATTGAAATTTCACAAAAAATACTGCCCCCGTTCGTTCGTTCGTTCCTTCGTTTGCTCGCTCGCTCGATACCCCATCATCCTTCATCAAACCAATTAACCTTCGTCCGGCCAGCGAGAGATTCCTGCGCCGACGCGACGCGTTAAACCGAGAGAGCAGTGTGTCAGAGCCACGGGTTCCGTTTCATTTGATTATCATGGAAGCTGGTCCACGCCACGTATATCTGTCTACCGTGCCACTCTTCTGGCCCCGTGCGTTTTCTGCCCGTTTCTTTTTGCTCGTTACCGAAATTACCAGATCCGAAGTGGGCTCTCGGGGCCCGTGCCCGCTTGCTCCGCGCGTGTTTTGACGGCCGTGGTTCACGGATGAGGTCACCGGGTCTCGCTTTCTCGCGAGAGGCCTGCGTCCCCGCGGAGGATGATGCCCCGTCAGGGGAAAGGCGAGGTTCTTAAGTTCGTAATGACCCATCTCGGACAAATTACCACTCGAGTGGCATTGTGCGCGAGCGTACCGAACGATCGCTCTCCTCCCTCGGACGGCACGTCGCCGGTACGTCGCGCGAGGATCCATCCGCGCGCATTGTGCCCGATTTTAACCGTTCTATGCTCGTCTAACGCCGTTCCCACGTTTCGCGAAATTGTTCAGACCGGCGTTTTAGTGGTCACGGTAGAGGGGTAATTGATACGTGGGCTTGGCGCGGATCATCGTTTCGAATATTGATAATTTTTGGTAAATTACTGGTAACAGGTACTTAAAGACTCCAGTCTTCCCTCCCGCCATATTTTCATTCGAAATCTGCGGTCGAAGCGAGCGATACGGCCAGATACAGGCCAGTCCCCGTGGTCTCGTCGAGACGAAGGGGAACGCGAGCGAGCGAACGAACGAACGAACGGCGAACGGAAGCGTGGAACGGTTGGGACGATCGAAAGCCGAGCGGAGGACGATTTTTAAGCTCGAGCAGAGGTCGATCGGTCGGCAGGCGAGAATTACGACGCCGCGTGTCCACCGTAATCCTGGTTTATATGCCTCGGCAGCGTCGGTGCCCGCCGATTCCGTGGCCCCTCGCGCGCCACGCTTTTACATCTTCCCCCGGTGAACAGACGCCGCAGATTCGAGCTGGTAAGCTCGACAGCCACGACGAGAAGCCCGTCGTCCTCGGAAGCCGACATATGAACGTGCCTGGTGCACCGTGGAGAGCCTCGTCAGGCCCCACCGAGGAACGAGTTTCAGCAGGTTGAGACGCGGCCAGGCGGTTCGTGCGCGCCCACGCCGTGCAGGTATTGTGCAGGTACCTTCGACAGGGGATCAGGTACCCCTCTTCCTTGGCCAGCCTCCATCCTCGCCGCGGTTTCACTCCGACAGCCTCGGCTTCATTGTTCCAACCTGATATCCTGTCATCTCTACGCGCTCGATACTCTCCTCCGCCGCGTTCTCCATTTCGGCGAGGCGATCGTGTAGAATCGATGGCTTCCGTTCGCCAGATTTTTTCGACAACTCGACCACGAAATCTGTGCAAAATTCCTTCGCGCTCGTTTTCTTCTTGGATCGTTGCTATTCCCGCAATGACGCGAGTCCAACGATGGTTGAAGGATAATTAATAGTCGGTTCGATGTGGGCCGACTAATCCTCCGCGAACAGTTCGTATTTTCGCGCGAACCTAACTCATCCTCGCCAGGATGAATCATTCCCCCCGTCCCAAGGAAATGTACGCGAACAACGGAGAGGATTTCATAAATTACACTAGTCATTTATTCAATGAGGACTCGTCCGTGATTCTCGAGGAAGCCTGCTCCGCAGCGACGACGGAAGAGCAAAGATTGATCAGCTTTTTAGATATCGATCAGACGAACCGGGAAAAAAACGCGGACGTTTCCATCGATTACTCCTCCGAACGTTTTACGATCCCCAATAATTACTCGTCTCATTATATTTTAATTAATACCGCCGCACCGGTACCGCCCGATTCCTGGTTCATTAATGTTGTTTACGAGCCGCTCATTAAATTTAAATATTATTGAATAACGCTCGTTAAAGGGAGACGAGCCGTCGCGATGCGTAATCGTGAGTCTTTACGTGCCCACGTCCACGCAAACGATCCGTCGATGTGTGTACCGTACAGTTCTCTTCAAAAGTGTTACGGCGTTTGCCATTTTTCATGAACAGCTTCCCTTAAAACGAAACTTGTTCCCTGTCGTTTCATAAATTGCACTCACCTAACACGAACCCGCTCGCTTTATATTCATTTTCGTTCGCACAATTCGAACGCGTAGAATCGCGAAACCGATACGCAAGAATAAAAATGGTACACTCATCCGCCGAGTTTACCATTTACTCTAAACTATATCGTTCTACGGTACTCTTTATAAGCAATCGCGTGATTATGTTTCACGTGATTATCGATCGATCGTGTGCATCGGTGAAATCGAAAATGATACCGCTTTTGGCGACCTGGTACTTTTGAACCAGGGTGTATAGCGAGAAAGTCTCGAGGGCAGCGAACGTATAATACACACGCGCGTGTATGCGTCAACTCTCGACACGACAGGTTGATGCAGACGTACTACGTAATGCGTTTTGACATTAATATATTTCCCCTAATAAGACAAATGCCGGGCCCCACCTCCGCACGCTGGATCCTGTCACGATGGGAAAACTGTTCCCCTCGCGCGGGCACCGTGGAAACTTTCAGTCGGTCGTAAAACGTCTGTTCGTTCGGTCAGGGTCGAGGCTTCGCCGGCCGTGAATTTATTCGAAGGAATTTCTATTTACGTTAACTCACGCCACTTGTCCGTATAGTACATTGTTCGATCTATATGTATCGATCGCACAAGTCTTCTTTATTTATAAAGCGAGGCACATCGCGGAACTGGAAATACCACCGACGTTTCGATATCGAATCGTCGAAGAACGATACAACCGCAGAGCCTATCTCGCAGCGAACATCGCGTTTATCCGAAAAGTTCCGAAGAACCTTACCTGGCTCGTTGCATCAGCCAGACCAAAGGGACCAAAGAATAATTCGATTTAATTAGAATGATTATCGGTTGCTGCACGCCCTCGCGGGATACTTTTGCCACGTCGCGAAGATTTACATTCGTACTTTTTTTGCTTATCCGCTGAACGCATCGTGGCCAATTACCGAAGAGCCGACTGGCTTCCAGCGTTGGCCGTGGTTCATTTAAGAAGATAATAAGTATTGCGAAAGGCAACGATGACTAACGCAAAAGGAACCGAGGGAACGAGTCGCGGATAAGAAGAGACGACCTGAGAGAAAGACGAAACACGCGAACCAATCTCTCTCTCTCTCTCTATTCTCTCTTTCTCTCTTCCGTGTTTCGTCTCGGCTGTCTTCGTTGAACAGACTCTCTGCGACCCTCCGCGGGGATTCAACAGGTGGTGCGTTGCCTCGTGGTCAGTCTATGATGTCCCACACGCCGTTGCCCACGTAATCGCGCGCGTATGGGTGTACCCCATAGACACCGCGTGTAGGAAGTACTCTGACCCCTCATCCGCTTCACGGTCTCTCCATATGCGACGGTTCGTGATCTTCGGACCTGCGACGTCCCCGTAGGAACCTACTTTTTTGCCGGTTCACGCGGCTCCCAAATAGAAGTCCAAATGTGGCCTGCGGACGGCAGCTTTATTTGGTTAGAGGCGTCGATCGTACGATTCTCGTCAGAGATTACGATTTTGGTCAAGCGTAGACGAGAAAATTCAATTTCGTGAATCTGTGCGGTTTTAAGTTGAGAGAAGCAAGGAAACGCGTTCGAAAGTTGCGAGGACGAACCGAGTCAACATAACCAGTCATGGTAGTCGATGAACATTTGCAAGAATGTAAAAGTTGTGGACCTCGTTTCGACTACAATACTGAATGGAAAATTCCTCGATAAAAATAGAAACCCGCCTTCATTGCGAGCGTTTCGTAAAATGTCGAAGGAACGAGAGGAAGAGGTAATGGAATTCCCGTTTCGTATCGAATTTGGCGTAAAACGACGCCCACCTTCCCGCGGCACCTGTCAGCTATTCGAATTGCTCAACATCCGCTCTATTCTACGAATTCACCGCGACGCGATCTTTACCTACGAGCCTCCGATTCACCGATACGATGGAGCGTAGTGTAAACGATTCGCGAACATCGCGAGCGTACACTTTTCGAGCGAAAACGATCGCGGTTGAAGAAGTTCTTCGTTAGATTTACATACGCGATATAGTCGATCGTTCGTTGGCTGCCTTTTCTGTTACTCATTTTTCTCAAGCGACGAGCGAACAGTGGGCGTACCATCGCGTTAAATACCATCGTCTATTTTCCAGGAACGCGTCGAGATACGTTTTAATGGAAAACCGAGAGCAGATTTTTGTTTCACTTGTCTGACTAATCTGGCCATGTTTCACTGACGTACCAGCGACGAACGTGGAAGATGGACGGAATTAGTAGCCGAGAGCAGATGTTGGATCAGAGACGTAGGATCGCCCATCGAAGGAAAATCTCTCGATGCAAACTTCTCAGATTTACGAGAACGCCGCACGTGTTGCACGCTTTAATGGTGCACGCACACGTGTTCACGAGCTAACGATAAAGGGTCCTCCTTTTCGTGGCCGATGGGACAGCTTCCTCTTCCGGTTCTCGACGACGGGTCAGGTGTCGCTGATCTTAATCCCGATGGATGCCTGGGTGGTACAGGATGCGATCCCTGGAAATGTCGGCAACTGACGATCTCCGGTGACAATGGATCGAGCATAGAAGAGCCGCATAATTCACGGTAATCATTCGCAAGGAACGTCTCTCGAAACGAAATAACAAAAATTCCATCTTCTTCGCGTTCTCTACTAAATTCTCCACGGCACGGACCATTTATCTCAGCCAGATCCATTTCTTTGTGCAATAGCTCATAGATCGGTCAACCTAAATTCCTCTCTAGGATTTAACGACCACGAAGAACGACATAGGAACGCGAGCGAACGAACAACAGGTTCCATTGTGCTCTAACGGAGACATTCGAACGGTGGTAAACTCCACCCCTCCTCTCCGATGTAGTTAAGAAAGAGATGTAGAAAATAATGGGAAAAAAAATTGTTAAATAAAAAGGAGCACAATGGCGGCGAAGAAAAACGATCGTGAAGACAAGAGAAGAATAGAGGTATTTTTCGAGAGTTCTTCCGGCATTTCGGAGGCGTGATGACTGTAGGAATGAAGGCTCCGTTTCCAAGAGGAATCCAACGCGCCGATATAAATCGATTATCCGTAGATACCCGTGATGTATCGTGACGGTGCCTGGTTTGTGACAGGTGGGAGGACCGATTTCGAATTCCTCTTCTTGTCTCCGTGATATCTACGCTCACAGTGTCTTAAATCTACGTGCGTGAATCTACGTGTATAAACGAGCGACGGGAGAATATAAAAAAAGGGGATAGAACGAGAGAGAGAGAGGGAGGGAGAGGGAGAGAGGTGGGGTCCGACGAAAAGTCGCCCACGACAGATCGGGAACAGATCGTCGATTCGATTTGGAACGCCACGAATCCGGTCGACCGTGTATACGACAATGTGAATCGTTGAAACGACCCGGTGAGTTTCGTTGTTTCATTGACACGCGAGAGATACACGACCCCCGACAGGAATACCGCGCAGGTGAAGCAAGAAAAAGCGACGGTGCGCCAGCCTCCCGTGTGGACCGTTAGAATCCTCCAGCAGGGCAATTAATAACTGACAACAAATTCTTTTTCGTCGTTTACGCCGGCTAATTAATTCGTCGCGTCGCTCCTTGCTAATGACCCATTGATTTAAGGTGTCTCGGTGCGGTCCGTCGAGGACTCCTACCCGATTTCTTTCAATTCGACATTCCTCTCGCGAGAGTCGATAGCGTCGCTGTTTGCCAACTTATGCTCTTATTTCATCCGCGGAAAGTGAAAGGGGCAACGGTACCGCGGAGACCCCGATAATCTTCCCTTAATTGAAACCGAAACCGCAGAGGAGAGGTATCGATCGACCGTTCTCGACCAGGAAGAAACCGATATCTGGGTAATAAACTCTGGCGATCTAATTTTCTCTTAATGCCAGCAAGGTGCAAGTTCAGATCGATTAGAAGCGGCGCGAATCGGCCGGATTATTTTTCCACCGACGCCACCCGTAGGCGCGTCGACCCACGGGCTTGCTCTTCCTCCTCCCTCTACACGGTTCCCTCCGGATCGCTACGGCCGCCTAGACGGCCTCCTTTCTCCTCTTTTCTTTCATCCACCCCCACGAGGAGCCGCGTAATAGCTCACTTGGTTCACTGTTACTGTTATGCAAGATATAATAGGGTAATAATGGCACGGTCCGTGCCTCTCTCCTTCTCTCTACCGGTAGGTAACGTAGGGTGGAGCCAGTCACGATCAGAAAACTGACGTAAGCATCTCGTTCGTTCCTCTTCTCGCTCTTCTCCTCCGCTCTTCGCCGGGTTGATTGCCTAGCTACGAGCGGCGACGTGGCCCGTTCGAACGGATAGCGACCCTGCGCCGCGCGAGGCTACGGCGAGACTTCCGCGCCGATTACCTGGAAATTGTTGATAATATTTCGTGGCGCGCAACAGGAAGCACCGGCTCGAGAAGCTCGCAGCCACGATCGAAACGTGACGATCGCCTGACCCTGCGATTCTTTCGGATAGCTCGATTTCGTTAATTCCTCGGGAGCAACGGAGGGAGTTCGAGGCAGGTTGCATGGCGATGCTCGCGCATCGACGAGACACGTGCGATCCTATGCGAAATTGCACCGCGCAACATTGTACGAACGGAGGCTACGAAGGTTCAGCGAGGACTTTAGGCTGGAAACTACCCGACACAAGTGGCAGAGACGAGCCGCAGGTTCTGGTATGCGACTCTAGTGGTGATGGACTCTCGTCTCTGGCATGGACAAGTGGTATGAGCCGGCTGTAGGGTACTGGTCAGCCCGTACTTGCGAATCAATGCATGGAACGTGCAAATACTACCGTTCCGCGATTCCACGTCTCCGTAGGTCTACAATTCTGGGATCATAGGATTCTAAAACCCCGTAGTTCCATCCTTCATACGGCCCCGCGGTTGGTACCACTACGCGATTCCACGATTCTGGAATTTTACACGTCCACGGTTCAGTGACTCTGCCACTCTGCGATTCTATAATGTCTTCGCGATTCGACGAATCGGCAATTCCGAATCGCGACGTTGTCTCTTGTCGCCGTGAGACGTTACATAATGTTCTTGGCCACTTTGTTATATAAAACGTGATCTTCGATATCGTCGATCTTATCGAGCGCCGAAGCGAAATGTGTCGCAAGTCCGGGCTAGCCTCTGGCGATATCGGTCGTTAGAGCGTGGCTAGAAAAAAAAAGTCACGAATCTGCATTTCGTTGTTTCCAGTCGACTGCGTAATCCAGCCGGGCGCTGTGCCTGCAATTTAAAATGGGCGTAAACTGCTACTTCGGTCCACGGATAATTTCCAAACGGTGCGCTCGTTTCGTTCGGTAATATCGATACGGGGTGGGGTCGGTCACGAATCCTCGTTGACGCAAGACGAGCGTTTTCGAAATTGATTCGTCCCATCGATCGCGAAAGCGTTCGACTTTTAATTAGCCGCGCGGTCTGCCTTTCTCAAGTCTCTAATCAATGCTCTCTTACCAAACGTAAATTCTATTTAGCAATTCGTTGTCTATGGTGCGTAACAAAATTAGTATACTCATTTTCACTTTCGTCTGCGCGCAAATATTCTTTGGTCGCGTGTCGAAGAACGAAAGGGCCGGGCTTACGAGACAAAATGTCTGCATCTGTAAAAATTTGGTGGCGACAGCTTCACGGCCACGGTGCAAAGGTAATTAAATGAGCTTAATTAAGGCGCGTGCACATCGCGCGCCGTGACTCGACACCAATTCAACCATACGGCGTGCGACAGCGCGCTCTTCAGAGTCGGAACGGGCGCCTGCTGTCGTTCGAATCCGCCACTTGATTGCCTCCAAACAGGATCGATTTCGTTGCCTTTTGTCGACCTCGCGGGATTAATAATCCCGCTTCCGATTGGTAGGATTCGTTTCGAGTGTACTTGCCGCCGAGGCGACGCCGAGGAATACATTTCCAAGCCAGTGGGTGGCTCGACGATGATTCGACGATCCTCGATACCTTCCCATTGGATTAAACACTTGACGATTTCCGTTGACATACGGCGATCTTCCAACCTGCCCGCCTGTTTCTTCAAATAACTTTGCTCGATGTTTCGTTTCGACGTAAATCGTTCCTCGGGTATTTCTTCAGTTATTCTATTCTTCTTGCGGTCTAGCGTCATTTTTCGAAACTCGAAGCTCTGCTACTCATTCAGATTTACGTAGAAAGAACACAAATGTCCTAGCAGATCTCGAACGATTAGCAGACGTAACCCACGGCCAGTGCCGCGCGCACTTTACATCGTGCCTGCAAGCCGCAACGTGCCACTCTGCTAAATTCACCTTCCGTTTCCCACCTACACCGGCGCCGATATAAAAACAGTGGCATCACCGGGGATCAGCAGTCCGCGGCGAAACAAAGAAGCGAGCGATCCCATCGCGAGGAAGGATGGATCGTACGAGAGCTAGAGTATTGACCTTGAGTGACCGCCTTGAGACCAAGGCACAATGATGATGATGATGATGATAATGACGATCATAACCAGGCACCAGGCTCGCACTCGGCCCTGCTTCCTCGATCGGTGTACGACCGGTCCACAGCGTTTCCCTCGGTAGCGGGCAAAGTGATGAGGCGTGGTCGATCACCTGGTAGCCACCGGGTTCAATCCGGTCCTCCGTGAGGGGTTACGACCCGCCGCGACCTTCGATCGATCCTCGATAGAGCTATTTCGAAGGCGTAGAGAAGGTATCCCCCTTTGCTGGATCGGCGAGCCAGCGAGCCTCTAAAGGTCTCCTTATTCGGGCCTCGATGTAATTCACGCTGCCCTCCCTCGCCCCCGCCGCACGCGGCACCGGTAGTTACCGCCCGGTATTTGCAGAACGGCGATCCCCACGTCACGTCGATCGATCGTTCCAAGTTCGACGATCTTCGAATATTATTATTTCTTCTTCAGCGAGAAATTCGATTGCCAGAGGATCTCCCTCGACGAGATACGTATTTGGAATGCGGTATTAGCGTGTTCTGATGAATCGACAGGGGCGTTCTTATCGGGTACGACGGTATACAGGCAGGTACGCGTTACCTACCGCTACGTGAAACGATTCTTCTCGGCTGGCTCGGAACGATTCCTCGTAAATTCCGGCCCGGGATCCCGGAGAAAGTCCGGTTTCTCGCGCGATTATGCAGCGGCCACGATATCGAATTTCTGACATTTATCGTCCGACGGCTAGCCGCCGATTAATCCGTTCTAATTAACGATTTTTTTAAGATCGTTCACGTCCAGTATCCCTCTCGCGTTCAATACAGCGGAGGGTAATATACGTTGGCTTACGAAACAGGTTTTTTTCGCCTCGCTACATCGTTTCACTTTTCAATTAAACCGTAGGAGGGATTGCAGCGTGAACTTCAACGCGGAGAGAAAACGAGGATGAAAACTGCCCCCCTCTCCCCTGCACTTTCGTCGTTCCCGTTTTGTTATTAAGCGGACGATTAAGAAGCGATTCACGGAGAGATATTCTCGGACCTTCCTCAAGCAGCGTGAAGTTACAGCGTTAAGAATGCTTAAATCCATCGAAACGGACTAAAGTTGAAACCACAGAGGATCGAAGGCAATTTCGCGGGATCGCAGCGCGGGAAGAAAATCCTTTCGCGTTGCTCCTCGGAGGGAAATCGCGCGCGAGGCTCGCGCTGCGTAGATGAAGCTATTCCGTCGTAATTTATACAGACCCGAGTGGAAAGTAACGAGGAAACCATTCGTTAAACGTCCGCGTCTCGCCTCCCTGGACCAGCGGATTACGATCTCAGGGGATTCCGGCAGCGATTCCGTGTACGCGCACGCGCGATAAATTCTCGCCGGGGCCACGCCATTACCCGGTATTACGAAATAATTATTGCCGGTCGTATAAAACGGTGAAAGACAAAGGCCCCTCCTCCGGCGCGCTGGACATCGCTGGGCCATTATCCGGCCTGATTTGCGACGAGGCTACTTAGTGGTGGGCGATCTTTAGCCGTCCGAGGCGCAGTTTCGTTCGATAGATCTGAGACGATTTCCTGCCCGAGGCAAATCTCCAGGATCCAGGCCCATTTGATGTTTCCTGTCCGCGCGGCGAATGGCTTTTCAAATCCTTTTTATAGGTACCGTTGCGCAAGTTCGAGGCATTATTAAATGGATTATTACGACGTTTAGGGGTGTCTTCATTCATAGACATTATGGATTCGAGGATTTTTCATTCCCACGTTACGGGGTACTTAAATCGCAAGTGTCGTTTAACAGCAAAGAATCTATTATAGAACAAAGTTCGATCGTATCGCTCGAAAATGGTAGTACCCGTTGCAATCGCGCCAGTCGCGAGTCTATGGTATCCGTAAAAACGCGAGAGAAAAGGCATATATAAATTCCTCCGAAACGTCGTACCCGTATCTCGAGACAGCCTGCGATTCCACTGGCAGGAGGGTAGAGCAGCGAGACGAAGCGAAGCAAAACCCAGCCAGGGCATCGGGGCGAAGAAAAGCAAGTGGAATAAGACAATCAAGTCCAGCGCGGTTCATAAGGGACCGCGGAGAAGATTAGTTTCTCGTTTCATGCCGCGATTCCCTTGGGCCCTCTAGGAGGGCGGTCGGAGGGAGGCTGGGTAGAGGGATAAATGGAGTACACAGGAGCCGGGGCCGGTAGCTCATCCGTGAGCCAGGGCACGCGCGGGCCGTGTCGAGGGACCCTCACACGCAACGACCGCGTCCCTGTGCACGCGTGTGTGGCCCTCTTAGCGTGTGCGGCCGGAGAGCAACGCCGGCGAGTAAGGGAGATTATATCATCAATGTCGTTACTGCATTACGCCTCTTTGCCCCCGGGGTACGGTAGCCGCAGAAGAAACTCGCTAATGTCCCGCGCGGCGACAACGCTCGACGGACACCACGTGCACAGGATCCAGGCATTCGCACGCACGAGCGCGCGTACACGGACACGCGCGCGCGCGCGCACACGATACTCGGGGGCCCAAAGCGGCCAGTCCATCTCGGCTCAGTGACTGGCGATCCTTTCTTTCACGGCGCCACGATCTTTCGATCCACCTAGCCGCGATGAATTTTCTTGCCGGCCGAACGACGGGTGTCCGTCTAGTCCTCGATGGGATACGTGTAATTTCGAGGTCGCTCTCCTACCGCGAGTCGCTCGTGCTATCCGCGGAAACGTGGAATTACCGTGCACGAGAGTTCTGGGTTACGGTACAGGTTCCCCAATGTGGGAAGCGGTCGAGGAATTTTGGCGTTCGATAGATGTTCTTGAGAAATTGCTGGATTTCCAACTGCGTTATTTCGAGCGAGCGAGTGAGAGAGAGAGAGAGAGGATAAGGCGAGAAATTCAAATTCGAAAAGAGAGAAGACGCATAAATAAACTCGTTCCTGGTTAACCGTTTTGTTCGAATTGCAAAACGATCGTTTATGGGAATCAGTGCGGCCTGCGCGGCGTGGTACGATATTAGCGGTATCGGTGGCTCCCCACGCACATCCACCTCTTGCACCTGCTACAGACCAGCGACCGAGGTGGGCCAAAGTCCGGTGACCTCACTTCCTTCCTACTCACCTAGGCCCCCCGAGTCACTTTGGTTCAGGCGTCGATTAAGTAGCCGTCACCTGCGATTCGCTGGCCGACTTCCTTGCAGCCCCTTTTTCCGGGGGCTGCCCAGGCCACGGCTAGACCCCTCGTGATCCTGTCCGCTTCTTATCTGGCTGCCCCCACAGGCCACGTCACACGTCAGCGGTTCGCGCCACTTCCAGAACAGGTGACGTCGTGGTTTCCGTCGCGGCGGAAACGGACGTGCGTGGACGGTCTACGTCACTGGCTCGTCGCGGTTGGAAACGGGTTCCGTTTCGCGACGGCGAGCAAAATGTTTTTTTCTCTCTTTTTTCCTCTCTTCTTTTGAATTCCGTAAGAAAAGGATTAGAGAACCGACGTTCTCGACAACTGCTTTATTAAAGAGATGGTAATCGAGTGTCGAAATTTATTTCCGTCGAAGCTCATTTGCAACCGGTCGTTAGTAATGTATCAATATACTTTCTATGCATACCGTAGCGTTTACGTCAATTCGAGAGCAATCTGGGTCACGATATTCCCGAATCATTTCCAACCTCGAATTACCTTCCAATAGCCTGGGAGGGTAATGAATTAACGCGAATAATTTTCAACGGACAGGCATGCCCGTACGGGAGAAGTAATTACGCGCATTGCAACTTAAAACCAGTAACGAAGAGAAAACGGTCGTTTAAAGCAAAATTGGTGATACGCGCATTAAACGTATCGGTGGGTCCCTGACGATGCGTGTTCCTCGTCCCCGTGAATTGCCGCGGCGGTCGCAGCAGCAATCCGCCGCGAATCGGCATGAAATATCGCGTTGGCTCGCTCGTTTTATCATGTGACGCGTCCGCCTGGAACCGTGGCAGGTTGCGGTTACCTTAGGTTACCAGTTTTTATGCCGAATATGTGGGCCATGCACCTGCCGCGTGTACCAGCGCGGAGAAGCTCACGGTGTACGGAAGCCGGGCCGTCTGCACCGCTCGGGTTTCGTGGATCTGGTTTTTCGCCTCGCTTCTCTCCTCCGGCCTTTAACTATTCCACCCTCGGGGCAAGGAAGTAGAAAAAAGCCGAGGAAATGAAAAAAACACCGGGTACTTCCGTACGAGCGCATAAAACTAGTACGTCGGTCAATTCAGGAGTTGAATCACGGGAAGTGACGACGAAATTTGTTAAACTCGACAGCTTCGTTAAGATTGCAAAGATGAAATGGAATCTCGAAGCGGTCTGTTGTCGGTCTGAAGTCGAATCTCGAAGTCTGCTGGTAAAATTTGTAGTTGGCGCGTACGGAAACCACCCCTGCGCGCGTGCGTAAATACCTTGGAGAACAGAAGGCAAGGAAAGTAAGACGGAAAAGGGGAGCGATCGGATCGACGCGCAGCTGCTGGAACCGGTGGAATGTTTACGACGGCGCGTTAAACCGCTCAATTAAAAGGACGTCGGACACGAAACGCGAACCGAGAGAGGCCTCGTCCGCTCGTTCCGCTTGCGAGAGGGCCAACCTTCGACGGGGGACACCGGAGAAGAGAAGCGCTCCACGGAGAGGCGGTAGAAGGCGAACGATCGTAACTTACGCGCTTATTTCACCGAGTACATCTTCGTACGGACAAAGGGGAGTAGGTACGCGCGTTACCTGTCCCGAATATTAGCCGCGATATAGGGGACGTTAAGACGGTACTTTACGAGTTGCCGAAACGAAAATCTTTCTTATTAACGACCGTTTTATTCTTGGTCAGACGAGGTAAATCAACGGTGCTACCCTGGCCGGGGCACCGTGCGTCGATCGTTTCCAGGAAAATCCCCGCGAGACGGGACAATTTTTCATCGGTTTTATGCGCGAGCCGATCGTTTATTAATAATTAAAAGGTATCGTGGATACTTTCGACGACGCGGTCTCTATCGGCGGTAATTAAATTTAACGAGTTATCCACGTCCGCGGTAACGAGGACGAATTTCCTGAGTTACGGCCGGACGACTCGCGGACGATGTCGTTGCTTGAAATATTAAAACCCTGAATGAGTTTTATCGGGGTGTAAATCTGCCGCGGTGAATGGGTCGAGGATACACGTCTGCCGTGGACTTCCGTAAACGCCCTCGCGGTGTCGTGCCTACAGGTTGCTGCAAGAATAGACGACCGAGTCCCGCGGAACACCCTTTCCCCTTTTACGCGCCAAGTAACGTTCCTCGTTATTATAAAATAATACGAAAAGTAATCGTACAAAAAGAGATACTGTAATCGTTCGATCCGAATTCTTGGTCGGTTCATCGACGATCCAAGGTTTAAACGTTCGCTTTCTCGTCGAATGAACGAGAGCAGCGTTGGAGGACGACAATCGATCGTTCGCTCGCTTCGTCTCGATCTCTGTAGCACCCTGTAGCGCGGAGGCTTCGCGACGAAAGTGTCTCACTCCACCCACCCTCCGCCGACAGGCAGGCGTCGTAATTTCCCGGTTACGTAGAGGTCGCGAGGCGGAACTTTCCAACATCTTTCATCGAGGCGCGTAGCCAGCGAGTTGACGACAAATTACACCGCGGCGGTACATCCTGCGCGGCGGCTGTGTCCCCGCGCGACGTATCGGGGATAACGATACGGTCGTCCTTTCGCGGCCTCACCGTTTCCGGGACGAGAACCCGCGGGGGGAAGCCCTCGCGTCCTCGCCCCGAATCTCACCCGCATCTTGGCCTCGAGTTGGCGTAAAAACGAGCACGGTGATCATTTAGAGTGACAGAAGGAGATGCTCGAGCCGAACGAAAGAGAGAGGGGGAGGGATCTGGTCTCGACCCCGGTCGCACTTTCTTTCGCTGCTGGCGCCAGGCGTAGGCGCCGTTTCTTCAGCCGTACGCACACACGCGCGCGCAGAGGCGTGTCGTAGACATACATCGTCGCCTAAAAGTTTGGTCGCGCGTGCTCGTAGAACACTCGTACCCTTTAACCTCTCGACCTCTTCCAGAGCGACGGATTTTTCGAGATGAACCGTGCGTCGATACGATCCTTTTAACGCTCGCGAAATTCGCAGCGTTGGGTGTGTTTGGTTCGATGTGAAAATAGAGTAGAATCGATGGGAGAGAAGAAAAATGTGGCTAGTAGAGCTGGTATTCGAACTTTTGAGCGATAGTGTATGGCGCAAGGAGCCGAGGAAGACGCTTGGATAATTCGGAGAGATCGACGCGGATGGAGGAGGATCGATATTACTTGTGTCACGGGGACCGGTACCGCTACGCGACCGAAATCCGCCGCGAAGGTCGTCCCGGAAGAAAGGAATAGTAAAAGTGCTGATAAGCGCCGCGATCGAGCGCCGTTTGAATTCTTTTGGGACGTAACTTCCAGAGGACGATCGGTGTCCCTCGATGGAATTCGTCGATCGTACCTTTCTTCTAACAATAAGACTCGTGATTGAACGTTCGTCGATATTGATTTATGAGCATCTATTCAAGCTTTTAATTATATTTCTCGAGAAAGTGGTTGCAAGTTTCACACTTGAATCGCGCCGCTTGCGACAGAATTCGACGATCGTAACGTTCCTCGAACAATACGATTCGTGATTGGCTCGAAGGTTCGTCGGTATCGATTTACAAGTATCGAGGTTCTACTTTTTTCACGAGTTTCGATCGCGTCGAGGAAGAGCCTTTCCTCCGACGAAACTCGCCGGTCGATGTTTGACTTGTGCAGCTCAGGAATGCCCGTAACGGAAAATTTTGACGAGATATTATCGCCGCGCAGACACGGAACCGTCATCCGTATGTGTAAGTAAACGTTTATCCAGTTTACCTTACCGGGAATCAATCGCGCGATCTGTGACGCTGCGTGGCGCCACGCCGCGATTACCTCCGGAGATTTATGGAGGCGAAGGAGCAGCGAGGCCATACCGACGGATAACCCCGTACGATTTTGGTGAAACGGACGCGCGACATCGATGTACGTCCTGGATTTCAAGGAAAGAGAACTTGTACCTATATGCGAGCCTCTTTGTGCACGACTCTGCCGGAAAACCATATGAGAAAGTCGTCCTCGCTGCGAATACGATCTCACTTTCGTCGCGTCTACGTAAACCGAAGCTTTTCGATGCTTCAGTCTCAACGAATTCGATACTAATACCAATAGTAATCTTCTATTTGTTTACAATACTACAACCAATAATTTCTTATGCAAATTCGACACTTTATCCATCCGACGAGGAGGACAAAAACGAAAATAATAATTAGATAAAAAAAACCTGACCACGATTTGCACTCCCTGACCTCGAACCCCCCCTTGGAGTCCCCTTCGCACGGCAAACGAGCGAAACGAACGATCCATCGACGTGTCCCGGTAATGGTACCTCGCGATAGGAATTCGCGATAAGGAGAATTTATTATCAGATTGATAAGCTCGTCGCAGGACTTCCTACCTGGCCCGGATAATGGCGGTGTGGCCAGGTCGACGGATAATGGACAGAGAGAGGAGCATCGAGGGGGCACTCGTGGGTGAAGGTAAGCCGACAGGTAGGCTCGTAACATTCCCATCGTGGCCGGGGCGCAAAACTCACCTGCTACCGGTTACCTCGGCCGCTGTCACCATATGCCGTCCGGCAATCCCAAGCTTTCCCAAGCCCTCTCCTCCCACGGGGGTGTTTCCAGGCGTTCGTTTTGTTCCGCGGTTGTTCGCCAAACATGTGGATCGACGATTTCCACCACGGGTCGCTGTCATAACGGCAAAGCGTTTATGGCGAGGAAGTGGCTGCTGAGGTGTGTTACGCATATGGACGGGGTCTCACGGACAATTCCTCGTTTCACGGGCACCGCTCGGAGGGTACACCATTCAAAAAGGCTTGGGACCGATGACGAACCTCCCCCCACCAAGCTCCTTTCCTTAATTACTCGGGCACCGAACTACGATCATATTATCTTCTTTATGGGCCCATTGTACGGGAAATTAGCGGGGGTGGGGGAGTTGGGGTGAGGCAGAGATTCGCCGTAGTTTTCGTGGAAGCGATTTTTATTGGAACCAGCAACGGTAATACAATAACCCTCGTAAAGCGTGAACAACGACGGGAATTAACAATGAAAGACATTGTCGAGGATGTGGTATAGCGCTCGTCGCCTGTACGTGACTTTTCCCGCGTTCCGTGGCGAGTAAGCTGAAACGTGCCGTGCCCTGCGCCCCGAGCGATTTCGACTTTTTATGACACCATCAATCGATTAAGGTAACAAGGGAGCTGGTCTCCGCTCGGCTATTTTCGTTTACTCACAAAATGTCTACTGTTTCTCGTATGTACGGCACAATATTGCTCGTATCCTTCGTACGTTCTACTTCGAATATATTACGCTGTAAAAACAACCGAAGGAACGAGAGAGAGAGAGAGAGAGAGAAGCTCGCGTCGAGCATTCTCAGAAATATGCATAAGACCTGCAGCTAGAGCGTCGAGCAGGGTTCTTAAGAAGGGGGTGCTTAAAGGACTGTAGAGCATTATCGCGGGATTGAACGGAAGGGCGTACCTAATCGACACTTGTTGTCAAAATTCGAAGGACCTGCTGCTCGAGTTTCAAGGATCCCTGGGCTGTGTAACCGAGCGGCGAAGGGGTTGTTGTTTCGTAGAGTGCGAAAAAAGGAACCTGGAACGGTCGAGGAGCGGAGCTGTGACCGCCGCTCGAAACAATCGCCGGGGAAAACACCCGAGCAGGTAATTATCGGGCCATAAGGTGGAAACTTGTCCCACGAGCACGTTCCGGGCGCAACACGTGGGCGGACTTTGCTGGTGGCGCATTCAAGGATTTACAGGATTGCTGGTGGTGTATTTTATTCGGATTGCCCTTTGCTGGTGGCCGTATTGTCCGTTAATCCCGCATTACACCCGTAATCACGG
The DNA here is from genome assembly GCF_050948175.1 of Xylocopa sonorina. NCBI lineage: Eukaryota > Metazoa > Arthropoda > Insecta > Hymenoptera > Apidae > Xylocopa > Xylocopa sonorina. The sequence goes on from NC_135193.1 coordinate 10,243,240, forward strand.
GGAAACCCAAATTACGAACGTGTCCCAGGATGGGTGACTCGAGCCGACGCGTCCCCGCACAGCTGGACTTTCCCCGAAGGAACCTGAGGAAAAATATGAATGCATATCCCACGGTTGTCTAGCGTTTAAACGGTGACTTTTTTTAACAACGAGTATATAATTTTAACAACGAGCACCGTGTGCCTGAACGCTCGGAGGGTTCGTTGGTGGTACATTGTTCTGGAAATAAGGGGAATTTACGATTTATTGTATTCAAAAGCGCGAGGCTTATCGACTTCCCTGCTAATTCCCTGGATAGTCTGTTCTTCTCAGGCGCACTTAAAATGCTAGTACTCGTCGCAAAAATTCCTCCAACCCTCACAGGTACTCTTTCTCGCAAAAAAGCGCAGATACGCGACGCGATTCGCGGACGCGTTCGCTCGCGACGAGGGGCGTCGGTGGACATTCGCGGAAAGAAAAAAATGACGGAGAAAAAAGGAATAGGGAAAGAAAAGAATCTCTGGTCGAGGCCTCGACGAGAGATCGGCCGTGCGCGCGTCGCGTCGCGTCGGGTGGCTTTAAACGCATTTTAATTCAATCGTTCGTCCGCGAGTCGCGGCAGGGTCACCGTACAGGGTCAATCGTATGCTAATTGCCAGCCAAAAGACGAGCTCGCGCTCGGTGCCGGATCGGAGCAGGAAGAGGAGGCGGCCGGTCTGCCCGTGGAGGACGCGTTCGCGATCGAGGTGTAGCCATTCGCGTGCGCGCGACCGCGCGGGGGTCTTTGAACCTACGCGCGCCGTTGGCCCCGTAATGCACCGTTGTCGTTGAATTGTTCTGCATAAATTGATGATGAGCGAACGTGAGACGTGCGAATGCACGCACCGTGGGACGAAGACGAATCGTCCCGGTGAGGCTGCGAGAGAGCCCCCGGGGGCCACGCCTCCGGTCGCCGTTAATTATCGCCGATTCGACCGCGGCAACCCTCGATCGAACGCTCGATTTATATCGCCGTGAATAGTAACGTTGTACTCTTGCTCGCGTTACATTTCTTCCTCCTTTTTTTCTTTTCCCTCTTCGCGCGATCCTTCTCGAATCCGTGGATTTTTTCGACAGTCGACGTTCAGCAACGAGGACTCGTCGAGGGCGAGTAATGGCGAACGTGCGAGAGAAACCCAGGCGTGGAAACGATTCACGGTCTGTTCAACATTCATACCGAACGGACCACGATTTATGTCCCGCGGCATAAGAACACTTTAACATTCCATCGAAGTGTTCAACCGAATTTAACATCGAAAGGCATCGACGCGACGGTTGGGGCCTTTTAGGCATACGTGATTTAGTTTGATAGAAGAATACGGCCGATCGGTGGATATCGAATGTAACGCGATCGAGTGGCGGATATAATCGACGGTGTACCTCGGGGTACCTCGATTTCACGTTCGCCCGAGCAAACCGAGACACGTATCGTCCGCCTCACCTTCGATCCGTATCGCGCGACCCTCGAAACCCGAAACGTACGTATTAAGCAATCCGAAGTTCCACCTATAAAAGTAACAATTATCATTATCGTTCGAATCGCTGAAAAATCGGAGAAAAGACGCGGCAACCTCGACGAGTTTGCCGGGGCGCGATAAAAAGCTTGCCGTGGGTATATACCCTCGAATGATATCGCAACAAGGTGGACGTGTAGCCGGCGCGAGGCCGCTTATAACCACGCCGTTATCCACCTCCTCGGTTTCCTTCCTTTTTTCTTTTCCCCGGAGCAAGTTTGCGCGGCTCTCTCGACATGTGCAGCACGATCACCTTCCGCGCGTCCTTGGTGGTACGTGCCCGAACACAAATCCCGCGCCGATGTCCCGGAGGCTGCCCGTCACATGTTTTCGGGCCCTTACCTGCTCGCCTGTAATACCTGCGACACACATGGCGCGCACACCGTCCGATCTCCTCGAAGCGTGAGTACACGTTCGGTTCCTGCACCTGCATTAATGAACCAGACGGGCATTAATAAAGCGCAGCGCCGGCGACACCGCCACGTGGATCGCATATGCGCCTCTCCGCGCCGAGCGGTGATTTCCTGACGCCGCCTCGAAACACCGCTCCGACCGACAGCGTACCTCGAGCGCGAGAGCGCTTTCTAAAACCGGTGAAAAGATCGATCTCGTTAAAACCGCGATATCAGCCTCGGTATTACCTGCTTCGTTTACGATTCATTTCACCTATCGTTCGACGGCGGAACTTTCTACGCGTTTTCGCTTTACAAAGGCGCATCGAACGCGCGTGATTCACGGCGCGAGGCCCCGGCGCGTTCGTTAACCGGATCGTTGACGCGTTAGTCATCATCGATCGTGGTAATTATTATTAATCAACGTTTCGATCGTGGAGAGGAGGCGGCGGTTTAATTGCTTTCGCTTGAATAATGTCGCGGTCGTTATCGCGGCACGCGGACACGATCTTCGCGGGTACACGCGCGATACGGGCATGCTCGAAGACACCTGCACCTGTGCGTTCCGCGAAACTCGCGGATGCCCGCGAAGGACACGCACGTTTCTAACCGGCGCGAAGTTTACGCCCGCGGACACGTCCGGCCGCGGCGGAGTCGCGGCGTCCGGCGCGCGTTCGAGGAAGCCCGGCCGATTCCGCGATACTTGCATCGAATGGTATTGACTCAGGAAATGAGGTCATCGTGTGATTTCATTGCTGGCGCGCGATGGTGCATCGGTCGCTGATAGCGCGCGGACGGGGACGTGAGCCACGGACGGCGAACGCGTTTAAATTCCGCGTACGCGCCGTCGAACGTTGATACATTGTAGCACGTGTCCCGTGCCAGGCGACGTGCGAGCATTGGGTTGCGAGCAAGTGTATTTTGCGATCCAGCAAGGACTTCTATGTTGTATAAACTGGTACACGACCGTTGTAAGTGGAACTGCGGTTCTACGTGGAAATCGATTTCGGTCGGATTAAATTCGTGTACACGGTCGATCGCTCCGCGAGATACGTCCGCGAACTGCAACGAACGATGTAGAAAAGTTTTTTTTTCTCCGAATAATGTCATAGTAATCATTCGCGGTAGCGGTCGCTCGCGAGTGTATCGGGGGGCAATACGTGAAAGGGACCATTGAATCGGAGCAGCTGGACGAATAGGAAACGATGGCGTCACGTCTATTCGAATAATTACGGTTTGCACCTACGACGCGCGCTCTTCGAAGATTTTTGCGCGAGGAAAAAAAAAAGAGCCTCGTTGCGAGCGGATCGTCGACGTGCGTATCGCGCGTGCGATACGTCCGCAATCAAGTTCGAGTTAGTGGTAGCATCGTCCATCAGTTGACCATCGACGCGAACCCAAACGAACCCTTCAACCGGAGACTGTTCGCGTCGAACACCGTGGAACGCGTCTTATTCACTTCTCATCAGAGAAACTCGCGCGCGCACGGCAATTACGCCGGTATCCAGGGACGATTTACGGCCGCGCGAATCGGCCTTTACGAGAATAATAAAATCAGTCCCATCATAATTCAACCGTTGCGCGCGTCTCTATTCGATCTATCAGCCCTCCACGGCTGGCCAGATCGATATCTCTCGTTCCACGACGAGATATCCCACGGTGTGAACGTTCGAAACGAACGCCCGTCAGTCGAACGAGAGGCCGCTTTACACCGACCTTCAACCCACTAAAATTCCCTCCTGTTATCGCCTCGATGCTCTCCGCCGAACGAACCTGTTATCGAACACGGCCCCGGTGTTAATATTATTCGAATATCTTAATAGCCGATGCCCACGAGGAGTCGAGGGCAGATGCGCTCTGCGTTTGGGCTCGGTTCGTGGGTCGTAAGCGTCTAATTTAGAAACTGCGAGGTGTTAAGATTGGGAATCGGCGAACGTTACGTTCTTCGGTGCTGTTAAGAACTCTCGCGATGCGAGAGCTCTGTTTCTAGACGCCCCTGCTTAATTTAGACATCGCTGGCGAACGTACCCGAGAACGATCGAATAACTTTCAGATTGGAATAGAGAATTTCGTGAAAATTGTTACGGCCTACTTGCTCGACGACTCTACGAGATCTTAATCGAACCGAATGGGCGAGCAAGTAAAAATGAAACGCACCCCGCCATAACCTGGAAAACATGATACTTGACGATCGCGGCGATCTCGCGTAAGAACTTTTCTTCGTCCTTATTAGGGTTGAAATCGAAGTCGAGATCGGCGTGAGCACCTCTGATTCCGCGGTGAATCGTGCGCGATGCCGTGCACGCGGGTGGGCCCAATGGGCCAACAGTCCCACGCGGGTCCGCGTTCTCGCACCACACACGCATAGGCATTAACACCTGACCTTACGCTATCTACGGAGTGTAGATTCATTATCGGGCATAAATTACGCCGGAAAAACCTCCGGGGGAACTCGATACGCTGGCAGCTCTCGGTTTCGCGTTTTATTGGGCGGCACGACTTCTTGTTCAGGCCCCCGAGCGCTCGCCTATTAGAACTCGAAACCTCGTGCCGCCGATTTTTCTCTCCTTTTCTATCCTTTGAGATGTTTATCGTTCGAAGAAATCGCGGGAAAACGCTTGGGAAAAGGTTCGCCTCCTGGCGTCTGCGAATGAATCTAAAAGGGTTGCAGCAGCAGGAAATACGATGATATTTTTTACGACTTCGCTTCGACGCACGAAGATTGTATTTAGTACTTGAGCGTACGTTGCGTATGTCATGAAACTGTATAACAAGTGTACGAGTCGATCGAAGAGGTAATTAACGCGCATCGTGTTGGATCGACGAGAGATCGGAAACCTCGGACGGTAGAAGCGCGTTGGACGAATAAACGTAAGCTTCGATCGGGCGTGCTCGTGAAAACTTGGAAATTATGCGAGCCACTAAACAATCGGACGTATCACACTGCGCGGTCTTTAATGTCAGCCGGAAAGGAACAGCTTAATCTCGAGGCGAGATATCGCCGCGTCGTTCTTCCCTTGCCAGGCGTGGATCACGATCGTTTTCACGATCCCCGTGGTCGACTTTCTTCGCACTTTCGGAACGAGATCGCGCCGTTTCCAGAATTCCACTGTGGCCAGATCGAAATTCAACTGTAAAGGAGAATGATCTCGCCTTGTCGAGGCGAACGGATCGTCGTTCGGCCTCGTCGAACGGCGCCCATCGTGGGCAATAAAACCGTCGCGGTATAAACACCCACGCCCTTACCGGACACGAACCCACCACCGCTTTTCTAGAGACCCGAGTGGTAACTCTGAGGATTTTCAGGGGAGCCTCGAATTACGGGGATTTCCCAGCGCTAGGTCGCGCGACACGTGCGATTCTTCTTTACGAATTCGACCAGAAACTTATTTTTAATTCGATCATAAACCCACCTTAGACTCCCTTAATTCCTTTCCTTCTGTTTTACGTTGATCCTGTAAGTTTTACAGTTCGTTTAAATTAGCTTTCCCTTTAATTGCTAGCTGTATAAATTTCTTTGAACATCGGGAAGACCACATTCAGAGGCGCCAGTAGCAAAGGATCAATGTTACACTTTTCCCTCACGATTCTACGATAATAAATATCTATCGAGCAACCTATCATACTTTAATCATCAATGGAAATCGTAAACAGCGTTGATTGTAATTTATAGGCCCGATCGATCGATCCGCGAAATCCGTGCCGCGGATTAAGTAACCGCGAACAGGTAGCGAGCTTATTAGCCAAGAGAACAATGAAGTCGTTCGACACGAATCTGATCGATTCACCCATCAGCATCCATTCGTGGCTCCCTTTTGTTACAAAGAAGGAAACAGTTTACGTAACGGTCGTAACCCGTCTAACGGGTTAAACAATAGCATTTTCTTCGACTTGCGCTCGATCGAACCGATCACGAGTAGCCGATCGCGTCGCTCGGTCAGCTGTTCGAACGAATCGTTCGTCGAGTCGCACGTTCAGAACGAAAACGTTCCATCCGACCAGGCTCTCCTCGTGTATAAAAAATGATTTTTCGTTCCTGGAAGAGCCGGCGGTCGTTTCTCGCGCTCGTCGCGTTTCGGCCGCGGGTCGCGTAGCCTTTCGTAAAATCTTGCGAGCAGTAAATCCTCGCGTGTAAATCACCTGTCCGGACGTTAAGAGGGAGACGAAGTGGCGGAGCGGAGGATAAAGAGAAGAAAAGGGAGACCCGGTGGTTGCCCGGCCGAGGATGAAGCCGGTGAAATCGTAGGCCCGTGACGACTTCTTGGCCGCGGGCGCGCGGCGGAGGACACGCGTTTTCGAAAGTTGCCGGCCGTCGAGCAGAAATCGCGGCTGGTGCGGGCCACGGGGCCGTATGGCGAACACACGGCGCGCACCTCGCCGAAAAATGGCCAGCTTTCCCGGCCGTGCCGCTGGATTACACGTAAATCCCATTATTCGGCTACGTATCTGGAGAACACATGGTCCCGGTGTGCCGCCGTCTAAGACCATAAAACCCGGGCCCAAGGATTTCTACGTGCCCTGCCCTGGCCACGACTTCTGTTTTCCGCTCGGGCAAAATGCGTGCCTCGATGTTTGGCGACTCTGACTGGTTCTCCGTGAAATTTTCTGCTGGAAATAATAAACGAGGAACGGATGAAAATTATTTACCTCGCGCGAGACACGCGGAAGGTTTTTATATAAAAGTTCGCTGGTATCCACGGGTTTATTGAAGAATTTATTCGAACAAGAAGCGAGACTTCTCTCTTTCTCTGCGCATCGCACAATTTGCCTGCTGCCAGATTAAGACAGTCGAAACGTCTCCGGTCCAGCGTCTCGCTCGAACAAGCTTCTCCGCTTATCTTCCTCGAAGGAGCTTGAAGGGGCCACGACCTCGAAAATTCGCTGGCAGAGAAACGAAAATTGAAAGAGTCGGAACGGGCGGCGTCACGAGCGGGCAACGGGTCGAATCGAGCGATTCGAAAAGTGATCAGAATGAATAAAAATAAGAGAGAAAAGGCATCGGTGTACGAAACGATCGGACGAAGATCGATATCGACGTTATCGTTGCGTCGATGGTGCCACGAGTCCAGGCAGCCTGACGCCGGAAAGCAGGAGCTGTCAACGGCGCTCCGTGGCTCGATAACATCTCGGCTTTTAGCATAAATTTGTGTGTTGACGTGGGCGCCAATTAACATAGTAAATAACCCGAGAGTTTTATGGCCGCTCCGCGGACTACCGCCTCCCCTGCTCGCGTATCGATAAAACCAATCGATCTGGTTCACGTCGTGATTTTTTCTCGCTGGCCAACCATTTTGACGAGAATAGGGCCTGGCGTCGCCTGCTAACCGCGTTCGACTATGGATTGCCTCGATTAACGTGCCGCGGTTTAATGGAGCGAGCGGAATCAAGACGTTCCCGTGGAACCTCGCGAGGATCCGCCGCTTAACGTCCATGCTAAATTAATGCCCACGAAGATCCGCCCTGTCGATAACGGGATACAAGTCCCGGCTCGCTGAGCTGCTGGATGATCTCTTTCGGCGCGCGGCGCTCTTTCGACGATCGGAGCTTTCGTTGATAGCGCCTAACTTAGCGATAAGCTTGCTGGCGATGGTGAATTTTTGAGAATAACAAGAGTTCGCGGATAGCAATCTTAATTTAGAAAAATTTGCTTCTCGAATGACGTCTAGCAAAGAACAATAGCCACGCGAACAGTTAGCTGCTCGACTGCTGTTTCAAAGGAAACTGGCGTCGCCATTATTACACGCGCACCTTGCGAAGATCGTCGAGGTTCACACTCGGCAGGAAGTACGTTTTTACGATTCACCATCGATATTCCCATACAGTTACCATCGCGACACGTTACCACGCAGAATGGTAATGGGAAAATCGACGTTAACATCCAGGGCAGGTGATTCGAATCGATTTTTCGAGACACGCTGTTGCGTGAGCACGTCGATGGTATTTTTGTCAGCAGGTGTCACATCAGTCTCCATGGCAATTTGTTGTAGCTCGCCAGTTGTTGCGAACAAAAGTACACAATCGTCGGACAACGGCATCGCGTGTTTCCTCTTGTGGAATTAAATGGGTTACTTGTGAAAATTTCACCATCCCACGAACAAGCGTGTACGCGTTAGTTAATTAGGGACCGTGAAATCTGCCAGAGTCGACGCGGTCGATCTTGGCTTCCCTGCGAAGGGACTGCGGTCGCAACGCGTCACAGTTGTTAGTTCTTAACCACCTTAACCGCCGTCACACTACGTAGGAAGGGTGCCATTGCCACAGGACTCTGTTGGTTCGGAATAAAAATTCCACGCACCTCATCGATTCGTGAACAGTCGCGTCCACGAGTGTGGAAAAAAAAATTTCACGTTGAAACCGTGACCTCTCCACCCTCGAACCGTACTCTCCGGCTAATTCAATTCCCGCGAGACGGTCACCTTGCTCCATCCCTGAAACCGCGAAGAAACGCCCGGTGTCTGAGGGTACCGTAAACTCTAATCCCCAGGGACGTTGACTGATTTACGCCGGCGACACATTCCCGGCTCGTGCAAGGCGTATGGAATGAAGCAAAAAAAAAAGTTTACTCGCGCCCTTCGCCAGGCACCTTGGAAGAGGTGCAAAGAGGCTGACCAGCGGAGTGTTCTTCTCGACTCTGTGTTCGCGCTCGCAGAAAAGAAAGGCATCGTTCGTTCTCTTGGATCCGCGTTTAAAGCGTTGTCGAGGCAAAGGTGCAATGTGAACATCGAGGAAGAAGGAAGAGAGTGCATTCTTTCGTTTCCTCGAGTTAATGTACATATACAAAAAGGTGCGGCTTTCGATTCGTCTCGTCTTGTACCGTCGTTTGTTACGTTTCGCGTTCGAAATCCTTCAAATTTCACTCGAAATGCGTTCGCCTGTGGGGATGAAAATGGAACACCGTGTGCACAGAAGGGCAGCAGAGCAGGGATGAAAAAAAGGAAATCTCGCGGTAAATCACCCTGCTTCTGGCCGACTGGTCCGCAAAGAAAGTAGACGGACAGACGGACTTAACGTGGACGTGTAACGGACGAGCGAAGCGTAACCGAGATCCAGCTTGTCGTTAAACGTCCGCGAGGAAGACGAGGCCGTGGCTGATGGTGGTGGTGGTTACGCGGGCCCGAAACCGCAGCGCGAGAAGGGGTCTGGTTAATTTTTATTGGGCATAAATTTGCCAAAATATTTGAGCGTGACGTGGATGGCCCGTAACTCTCGAGAATGTCCCTACCCCCTTTCTCTCTCTCTCTCTCCCTCACGCTGGACCATCCTTCCGTCCCCTTCGCGTCTCGATCGTTCCATCTCTCTCTCGCCGTTCCCCAGCCGTCTTTTTACCCGCCTCGTGCTCCCGTCTGGCGCTCGAGCGACCACTAGTCTGCTCGCATCTCGCCTTCGGCCGCGCGGTATATTAAACATCGTTCGATTCCTGGAATATCGCGTGGAATTCGCCGTGAATGTCCGTGGCGTTTGCCACCTTCGACCTGACTCCTCGACCCGAAACGCCTCGTCGATTCGTCGCCTCTGACCCCCGCCGTTGCTATTCCCCTTATGCGAGATGAAAAAGCCCGTTTCGAGGCAACTCTCAAAGCGACGCCGGCTCGAGTTCCGGTTAATTAAGCTGTAACGCGTCGCTTTATATCGACCGGTCGCAATTAAGAGCTCTCCCTTCGGGGAGGGTTAATTAAAAAATGATGAACGATCGGTTAAGGACGACGCGATAGGTGCAACCGACGTGGTCGATTAAAATTAATAACGTAAGAGGGGGTTTCGCCCTTGGGATCGACGAGTAGTTTCGGCAGCATCGTCGTAGACGCGGGCGTCTAAGATGGAGCATCGTCATCCCCCCCGGCAGCCAACCCCGCGGCGTTCTCTAGCCACGCCGCGGTAGGTGGTAAAATATGAAAATCAATAAACATAAAAATTAACACGCCCCTAACACCTATAATTTGAGCGGCGGGAACGTAACCGCGCCATTAATACCAACATTATTACCGTGGCCGGGTCTCCGTGGCCGCATTATGGGTGGCCAGGCACTGTAATTTGGCAGCAGTATAACCCCCACCGGGTTTTCGAGGCTCGGATCCGACGAGCGTGTCTCTTTCGTACGGCTCGGTTCGAGTACATCGGTAACGTACACGCAAACGGCGATCCGTTCGCTCGCGTCGCGTTGTCACGTGTGCGTGGATACTCGTGTAATAATGCCACGAGATACTCGCCGCGGATATTTATGCTCTTCGCGGCTACGGCCCCTCGCAGTTGTCTCTGCGTCGAGGGGTCGGAAAGGAACCTTTCAGAGGCTCCGATTTTTTCGAGATACGGCAGGAGGGGGCTCGGAGATTCTAAAAGGGTGGCTTTTTGTTTCTTTGGACGGGGAGTCTGACCATTTCCCAGCCGGTGGTTCGTTCAGAGCGCGTATAAACCCTCGAAACGACTTTTCTGGGATTCGACGCGAGAGAGAAAGACTGCCCCCATCTACCAAATTACACGGTTAAACGTCCCTGATTTATGCGTGCATTTTACAGTCACGATTCGCGGTGCCGTTCACAGGCACGACAAACAAGGCACCGTGGCGAACATCGTCGTAGCGGTGTGACGTCAAAGAGGCAACGAGCCTCGTTGCTGGGTGCCTCGGTGAGTTTACGGGCGGCCTTAATTGCGAGCATTATCATCCCCCGGGATGGTAACGGCGTCGCGAACGACCGTAGGTGTCTACGAGCCACTTGGACGATCGCATAAACCGTGTCCTCCTTTTTTCGAGGGTGCTAAACGCGAAAAAAATCGTTCGCACGTTGTAATTTCTGCCCGGCAGCCCGGCCCTTTTTACTCCTCTTCCCTGAAAATCAATAGGACGCGACTCCTGAATTTACGAGTTCTCTGGGAACGCGTCGAGCTTTCGAAACGATCTCGAGATGTGTGGTCCCGCGGTGAATAACGCGAGGAAGAAGAGTTGCCCACCGAAAAGAGACGAGAACGAAAACGAAACTCTCGAAATATTCTATTGGCCACGGTCAGGGGTTAATTCGCGTTCGCAACGGAACACCTACCGTCGCGTTGTCAACGATCTCGCGACGATACTCGGCTGGCCGGCTCGTAAAGCGTAGTTTACTAGCGGGACTGACGGCTGCGGGGTTAATCGGCAATGAAACGTCGCTATCGAGCCCTTTGTTCCTGTCGCTCGTCCTCGGTGTACCGAACGGAAAATCTAAACGGGCCGTAAACTATACAAAGTACGTAACTGTTTGGAGGCTTACGGAATTAAGATAAGCGTCTCGTGACTGGCTCGTATCGGCCGGGGCACTTTTTGGACGTAAACGCAGCGGAGGAAACGGTGGTGCAGGAGGTCCGCGTAGCCGCTCGGTGCAAAGAACGGGCGCTTGGCCAGCCCGTAGAGAGAGGTCTTAGCGCTGGCTCGTAAAATACGTATCGTTACAACCGACGCGTCCGCGTCGGGCCTTGTAAGCGGAACGGAGCTTGTCGTTTCGTACTTTCGAGCAACGACAACCGCGCCGTGGTATACCTCTCGTCTCGCAGCTCGAAAGAAGAAGAAGAAGAGGAGGAAGAAGAAGAAGAAGAAGAAGAAGAAGAAGGAGAAGAAGAAGAAGAAGAAGAAGAAGAAGAAGGCGAGGAGGAGGAGGAGGAGGAGGAATACGAGGTACAAGCAGGGGTAAGAGAGAGAAGGGAAAGAGCAAAAGACGAATTCTTGCCGCGACTCGGCCGCGAGTAATAGCAAAAACGTTCCTCTCGTTGGTTAGCACGCGGTGTGCCATTATCCTGCCATTTCATCATTTTATCTTCGTGCCCAATGGCCTACCTGATGAGCCAATAAAGCCGAGGGATATGACCAGTCTGGCAAAAATGTCGCTCGGCTGACTCGGCTGCTTTCCAGGCCACCGAATAATTCTCCGGCTAGAACGAACCGCGTATTTCGTTGTCTCGGATAGAATGGAGATAATCGTCGTTCACGACTGGGCTAAGGTGCCTCGTAAGAGTACCTGTTTCCACTGGCTACTTTCCCGGTAGGACCGCGATTATGGGTCTTTAATGGACGATTCCGAGGCTCGCGATGGGAAATTACTTTGGTCGTTGATACCTCTTTGGGAGATAATGAGGATTTATCTGTTACGAGGGTGGTATTTCTCGGAGTATAAGGGCGTTAAGTGCACGCGAATTTGGTTAGCTTAGATAGGCTTTGCCGAGGAGCGTTCTCCGCGGCTTCCAAACACTTCTGAACACTCTTCCGTTTATCGCATACGATTTAACCGTGTAATCGGTACAATTACAATCGCGGAATCGACTGTACCGGCTGACCGTCCGCTTGAAAATCAGCTGACGATCGAGCGTTCACCGAGACCCACTGAGAGCAACGTGTAACGACGAGGTACGACGAGCACCGCGGCGAGAGATCCCCGGCAAGTATCGAACCGTGGCTAGGCGCTCATCAATGTGCCCCAGCAAAGTGTACCGTGGCAACCGGGCCGACCGCTCACGGGATCGGCCGGGTAATATATACGTATTACGTATACAATGTGCAGTATCTTATCAGCTAATCGAGCAGGAACGTAGAGAGGCACCGCTGAAAGTAGAAGAGGGACAGCCGCCGGCGGGAATCTCCTGTTGGCTGGGCCCCGCTCGCCAGGGACCGCATCGGAGTTACCGTTGCGATCGCATTAAAACGAACGTGCACCAGGGTGAGATGTATGTACGACCCGGCGATCCAGTGCCCGCCGCGCCGCGGGCACCGTTGATCTACATCGGTAGTGATCTACCGATCTTGTGTATAACTCGCGCGCGAATCGTGATCAGCCTTTGGGCATCAGAAGTGCAATCGTCCGGAATGGCCGTGGCCGGTGCTCGTTCCACGGCCAGGAGATCCGTATACCGTTTTGCTCCGTGGCACCGCGCGCGGCTCGTCCGCGTTGCCTCCGCGGATGGAAACCCGTCGGCGGCCGCGCGGGACGCGCGGGGCCACGATGGAGATCCACGATCCATATTCCCACAGAATATCGAGGCGGCCCGATCGGGCCGGGCCGGGATCGTTGCCACCGGACGATTGCTTTTTCGAGCGCGCGCGCGCGCGCGCGCGCGATCGTATCGCGACTGGTGGGACTTTCTTTCCGCCGGTTGAGATAGGTTAGCGTACGCGCCGGTTCCCAACCGGTAGGTTTAAGGGAGACGAGGTGCTAAGTAGTGTGATTTCCGTGCGGATTACTATGGTTAGAGGATTACTATCGGTGCTCGCGCGGGGTAGACGGGGGTAATTGGTTTCGGGAGTTACGTTTCAGGGGTGCGGTGGATGGGAATCGTCGACTCGCGCGGTACGCGCGTACGAGTTGTAGATCGTATGGCGAGCTCGCGAGATCGAGGAGTAGCAGTGACCTTTCCTTTTCTCGTTCAAAGTGCTTTCCGTCTTTCGTTTAAGTGCTCCACTTCTCGTAAAGTACACCTGGTAATAGAACGCAATTAAGATCCTCGCGCGGGCTCCTCGTGTTCCTATCCTCGTCGACGGTGATTCTGTACGCTTTCAAGGTTGTTGTCCGTCGCATTCGAGTGATTTAACGACCCTATCGATCGATCGATCGCGGTATCCCCGGGTCCGTTGACGTGTAACAAATTGCCCAGGGAAGTGGCGCCATCGGGATACCGAAAAATGAGCCCCCTCGGGGGACAATTAACCGCGTCCAACTGCCTCGAGCTTTTCCGTGGCGCAACGTCGGTGGCTGCGAGCGTCCTCTCCGCGGAGGAGGAAGTCGAGGTGATGAGAGAACCGGGCAGACGAGTTGAAAAAAAAGGAGGGAGAGGGAAGGAACGGTCGATGGTAACAAATGACACTCATCAATAAAGAATTAGCATTGGTTACCAGCGGACTAGCAGGCCACGGAGTATCTGTTCGTTTTGTGGGAAGCATACGAATCAGCGTCTGCTTGTTTGAAACAAATGGCCGGGGATCCGATCGCGACGTACTAACGAGAATACGGAGGAGGACTCAAGGTCGACGACGGTCCTGACCGGCCCACGACGAACGGGGTTCCTCGTTTCCGACCTAGTTCCTAAGCAGACGCGACGAATTGATTTAGTCCCCGTTGATGGCCCTCCGGTTGACTAATTGCCACCGCCAGGTGTTGACCATTCATTTTTGCACGGCAATTCTTTAAACCTCCGCCGCGCGGGGCATCGTACTCTCGCGTAGAATTAAACTCCTCACCGTCTGCCGCGTAGACGTTTATACGATAATTTACACTTGTCAGCGTTCGAACCAACGAAATACCTACATTGTCCGGCTCTATCTTCCACAGTTTTTATTATAAATTTAGAAAATTATACACTTGTCCGGAGTTGTTCCATTAATCAATAGCGGGGTCCCAGACCCGGGGAAGTCGGCGCAGAAACAGTTGCAGCAGGCAGTCTGGATGGCTGGAAGAAAGACGGCACCTAGCGCCGTAAACACGGCGGACATTAAGCAGACAGAAAGGGGGGAAAGGTCGTTTCCAGAAGCGAGCGTATAAAATAACACTATGTCATTTTAAAGTAGAATCTTCGAGACACGTCCCGCGGCCCGGCCACAATGGCCCAGCCAAAAAGGAGTCCCGTGAGCAACGCTAGGAAATTACTTGTCTGCCCTTGAATAGTCGCATTCCCCGCGTTCTTCCCTCGTGTCCCGTATTTTTCCCTCGTGCCTTTATCCGCCGTGTCTATTACACCGGTCTAAACAACCCGATGCGAAGAACATCGTGCTTTTTAACCCATCTTCCCTCCTTTTTTCCACCTCTTTTTATTCCTCGCTACACCTTTATTCTATGGTAGTCCCATTAAGGTGTCAGTAACGCGGCATTAATTCCCGCGGGACCACCATCGCGGCAGGGGATAGCTGCGCTACGAGGTGGTAATCTCTTTCGTCGTGAATGCTTCGCTATGGGTAATCAAGCCTCGCTAGGCTCTGGCTCGTGCCCACGCCTCGACGAATTCGACTCCTCGGTCTGCGCGAGTCTGTCGAGTTTAGATAGCCCCTGTCTCTTTTCAGTGGCGCTCGAATTTAATGGACCGATAGCCAGACAGACGGAAGCCTCTTACCGCGATTTCTGACAGCCGACGAAACGACGCTCGTATAACCGTCTCGTGCGAGGAACAAGAGTAGTTTTTTCTTGGTCTTTCCATTTTTTTTCTGTTCTTTTTTCTTATGAATTTGCCCACTCGACACGAGGAGACCGCCTCGGGCGCGTTCCATGAACATTAGTCCACCCTCGGTGCACGTAAATTGTGTGCATGCGCATCGCACGTCACTCGAGGGCCCGCCATGCGGAAGGTTGACCGACGCGAGTTTGCCTGTGAGGTGCAAAACAATTCATTACCGCGCGATCTTCGACCTCAGAGCGCGAGTCACTCATTATGGTACACTTTGATGATCCCGAGGAGGATGTCCCTATCTGTGCGACCAGGCAATCGTCGTCGTCTCGATATTATTTCGATCGATCAAAGCACGATAGAACGAAGAGAAGTAAAAGAGCCTGCGAACCACGCATCGAAATCACCAGAACGAGTCGACCGAAAATTCGCTCCGCGCGCGGTCTTTCGGGCAATCGTGCGCCACGACAACGGAAGTGTCCATCGTTTGGCAAAACATCGAAGACACCACGGACAATGGAGGACGTTAATTAGCGTCCAGGAAGGCTGATAATTACTTGAAATAAATCACGCGAGGCGACGGGAGCAGAGGCGGCTGGCAGCGGTACGAAAAGTGGCTGCACGACAGCACGTTCGATTCCTCGAAAATATAATGCGCCAAGGAAGGTGGGAGGTCGACCGATCCTGCTGCTTCTTACCTATATACAACGAGCGTGATAACGGTACCGACTCTTAAACGCCACGTTATTCCGTCAAATGAAATCCCCGTGACCCTTTGGCTCCCGCATTCTTTATCCTTCGCACGGGCCTCTGCCCTCTTCTTTCCTCCGTTCTCCACCCACCTTTCCGCGTCGCGTCCCTCCACCCCGCCGCCCCGTTTCTCCCTGGCTGGCTGGCTGGCTGGCTGGCTGGCTGGTTCCTCATCCCAGTGGTGCCTTATAACATTACAATTGCTAATTCCCCCGTTGCGGTTGCCCTCGGCCGCAGTAAAGTTCGGCCGTTGTAAAAGCGAGGGCGACTCGCCTCGCGCTGACACGAATGCACGTGATTACGCGGGGCTTGTCACTGCTGGAACGCGGCCACTCGGAGCCCTGTACCCTCTCGCGTCCGTCCCACCTTCGCCTCTTTATCGTTCCAGGCCATTTTCGAAGTTCCAGTCAAAGCAGCGGCCGATACTTCGCGTCGGGACGAGGAGATTTTTCTTGCGCACGGCTCGAAAGAAGGCAAAGAAAGCGAAGTTTACTGTCCTACCGCGTTGTTCTTTATCCTGTTTGTGGCGCAGTTAATTAAATATTTCACAAAATTAAGACCCCCCGGTAAAGAGAAAAGAAATCGAGGTGGGACCCCGTAAACGCTCAGACGCGACAGAAATCCAAGATTTTGTATCACCTCGCCCGTCAGAATCGGCTTCTTATCGGCGGACCACCGTAGACGCGTCGAATAAAATCGTCGACAAAAACCGAACGATTCCAATTTAATTCCGGGAAGCAGGCGTCTCGAGCGGGGAATCTCTTTCACGATTTAATTCCGAGACGTCTACCTCATTATTCGGCAACCGGTTGTTTATGCGCAAGAGTAGCGCGCTCGGTCGCGCGTTGACGCGCGGCCCACGTGCGCATTATTTCATCCGCGCGCCGGGGACACGTACGTTTTCAGAGAGGAGAGCCCCGCGGACGGGAGTTTTAAACGAGTGCCGTGCGGTCTCTCTTCCTGGTGCGGCCGATAGTGGGTCAAGTTAATATGCCGCATTGTGATTTTTAATATCGTCCCGGCTGTCGGGACCGTACCCTCCGCCCCGTTTTGCCCTCCACCTCATCCGCCTCCTCCTGTTCCTCGTCCAATTCTGACTGGTACTCCACCTCCGCAAAAAAGGAACGAAAGAATTCAAGTACCGGTGGAACGACTCGTTTCGTGGCGTGGCCACGGCCAGACGGCGAAAAAACCATTGTCGGGGTTACAATCGAGTCGCTTAATATAGAAACAACGCCACTCGTTTTTGCCAGGATCATTGCTACCTTCTCCTCCTATCATCCTCGAATCTTTCCCTCTCGCGAACCCTCTTTTAACCCCGCGCTGCCCTCCTATTCCGCGGTCTTTCCTTCAGGGTGATCGCGAGAAACGAGGGGACACGAATCTGTTGTTATCGCGTCTTTAACTCGACGAACGGATAATGTTCCGCGGTCTGACAGAGGTATCCTGGTAAAAATCCCCGAGACCTTTTGCAAGTGAAACCTCGAGACGCCCGGCTCTTCAGACTGTTCAAACACACTCGACTTGGAGCTCGAGTCGAGGACGCGGAGTGTGGTCGCAGACACGGAGACCGAGACACGGTCCTCTCAGCGGGGTGACTGATAAACTTGTGTTCTGAAAATTCAGTCGCGGCCGACATTACGCTCCTCTACGCTCGCTATCGAGAAACTCGAGATTCTCGACGATTTCCAAGGAAGTGGGGACCGCGACGTTTCGTGTTCGACAAAATCTTTAGCTCGTCTTTGACTGGCTACTTTCGGCTCCTTAACGATTCGCCTCGACCACGGCGAATGGGCATGATCGATCGTGATCGACGAAACGATCCCATCGGAGAGATCTCTCAGCCGATCCAGGCTGACCTGGAAGACACGTCGCGGCTCGACAGGTACTTACGCCGAAGGAAGCTTATTAGACGGCACGGTTGCATAACCGGGGGGCGTTTAAGTGGGCCTATCAGAGCCGACTGTTAACCTGGCAAGGCCCCAGAGTGCCGTGGGGGCCCCGCTCGTGACCCAACCTGTCCGATCTACCAGGTCTCAGACGATCTTCGCCGACCGTGCCATATTTCGCGCTCCGAGATCGCCGATCGTTAGACACTTCCGTGCTCTGCGCCTTGTCCGACGCCGGGGACGACTTTTTTTCGACTCGCAACAGGGATGCGATCCGATGTACACGAGCTACTGATTGCATCCTGGTCAAAGTTTCTTGTATTGAACCTGCGGAACGGGATTTATGGAAGGTTGGGTTCGACGAACCTAAATACTCGTTCGCTGGGAAAATGATTTTATTGCTAGAGCTTGATCGTTCCAATTAAAGCTACTAATTCGGTCCGCCCCAAATTGTAGTACACGTATTGTTACGAAAAGTATCGAATATTCTGGCTTCTTGCATTCGAGACGTCCGCGAACGCGACAGAACGGAATCACTCTAAATCTTCCCCCCGCGGTGAATTTATTGCTTCTAATCCTACCGGTGTTCCCGCGCGATACATTGTTTCCCATTGAATCTCATAAATCAGCACGGCTCTCTCGCTCGCGCGATTTATCAGCGGGCAGCGAACGTGCCTCCGTCGAAACACACAATACCATCACGCGAGCAGGAGTCGTCGGAAGTCGGGGGGCACCGAGATAAAGAAATTCCCCCCCGGTTAATTCCCCCGGCGAGGTCGCGGCGCTGTCTGCTTATGCAAATCCGGTGTGATTAGGCGGGCTTGTTGTCCGCTGCGGCCTCCGCGGAATACGCTTTCTACGTATGTACCGTTTTCCAGAAGCTAATCCATATTCGTTACATTGTTAGAGAGCCGCGGGCCGCGTCCTCCGTGAAAACGGTAGCGTGGCTACGTGGGTGCAGCATTAGCGGGGCTCTGTCAGGTCAATGAATCATTAGAGGCACGGACAGGTCGCCAGGGCGCCTATCGACGACGTGAATAAATGTTGACCGCCATAATTCTCCGTCGCGAGTCGTGGCAGCCGCGTGGCCGCCGCGGCCTGTCCAATCACTGGCCCTGGCTGGTGTGTCGCCCTTGCGACCAGGCGCCTCGCCTCGCCTCGATTCATGCCGCCGTGCTTTTCACGTGCGTACCCGTGACGCGCGAATAAGTGGGACGTACACCCCGGTACAATGACGCTGGGGATCCCATAAATCAATGATCACGACCCCGCCGTGACACGCCGCGTCGTTGTCCAGCTTCTGGAAAAATCCTCACTCGTGGGTTCGATTGTCACGACCGAGAACCGTTTTCTACGTCCATACAATCGTGGCGATTGTTGCAATTTTAGAGCGAGCCGGTATCTTTTTTTTTTCCCCCTCCCTGTTCCGCGTCGTATCTGCCGCGCGATCGTTCGCCGGATATCAGCCTCTCGATTCGTCACGTGCCAGAAGTTCGAACTCTGAAATTAGCTCGCGATTAATCGGATACGGGAACCTTCTGGTCGATGGTCGTCTATCAATTTTCCCGAGAGTCGCGGTGGTTATCGGTGATTTATCGGCCGGAAACGTGGCTGGCTTTGTTGGAGGTATCGAATCGAGGGTGACAAGTAATTGCGAAATCGTGGGTGGAATAAATGGTGGGTGGAGTATCGAGCGACCGCCGTTCGAAAGCGGCTGAGGCTAGGGAGGGTAGTTCAGGGCGGAAGAACCGTCAGGTTTGATTTAAATACCACGGATATGTGGGTATTAATGGCATTTCAGACTGAAACGTTCGATTCTTGCGTAATGTTTTAATGGCTGAGTCAATCGACGGATCGGGACGGGCGGCTGGTAAAAACCTGGCCACCCCCTGCAATAAATTATCCCGCGATTGTTGCGGCTTTCATTTTCTCAACGCCGCGTACAGAATGAATCACGAATTCACCGATTCGGACAACATTGTACGAACGCTGAACGCTATTCATTATTTCGAGCCAACTCTTGGTAAAGACAAATCGATCGACCCCGCGGAACGTTGTATCCGCACGCGTTCGAATCGTCGAGGGGATCGCGAAAAATCGTGGAAACCAGCGCTGAGAACATGGCGCGCAGGGGAATCCAAGTGAGTCTAACGGAATTAAGTGGAATTCGCGCGTATGGGCGGACGCACAAGCTCGGTAATTGTCGGTGTTAACCCAGTTGGGCGTCTCCGCGCGCGCGCGCGAACGACACACGCACGTTGCCGCGTCCACACAGCAGGACCAGTGGTGGTACGAACCAATCGTGTGCCGTCCTTTCGTCCTACGGTAACCGCGCCGCGAATATCCCGGAGAGGGGAACGGTGAACGTCGCTCGTTGGAGACCGACAAGCACCGGAGACCACGTGCATCAGGCTGCCCGCAAAAATTCCCGCTTTTTACCACGCATTCCGCTCTTTACGACGCCTCCCGATGAATTCGTCCGTCGAAATTGCTCCTGTACGGCTCATTTTCGAGAAAGAGAGAGATAGATAGAGAGAGATAGAGAAGAAAACGTTTCGCTACCGCCGAGCTAATTAAAGGAAATATCCCCGTTTCGTCGAACAGGAACGGGTCTGCCCGTAAAAAAATCTCATCCGGCGTTCCGATCGTCGATCGATTACCGTTTCACGGGCCGGTGAACGTCCCAGCCATCGAGTAAATCACTGGAATCGATCGAGCAACGATCTATCGAGCGCGGGCCGACTGCACGTTGGCACCGCGCAAAAATTCGCCGCGTTGTCTCCGGTTATCGCGATGGTCCGCATTCGCGTCACGCGAACCGTCGCGGTAACAGGTGTTAACCCGCGCGACTATTCCGCGCGCGGTTACGACACGCAGGGGTGGCGGCGCGGCCAGCCGTTGTCCGCTGCCGCGGAACTTTTCAATCGTTGCCCGCGCAGATTTATCGATCGTATCGTATCGATACGATCGATAGATCCCGTGGCGGCCGGCCGACAAACGGCGCGAAACTCGTGTCAAGCCGGCGGTTGAACGCGATCACCGCCGCGGAAAAATCGGCTGGGGTATAAGCGAAGGTGTAGGCTCGCGATAAATTATGAGGGCTGGGTTCCGTTCAGCGGCGGTCGCACGAACGGTGGATCGTTGCTCGATCGGCAATTAGCAGGCACGCGTTGATCGATGATTGTGACCCTGAGAATTCTCATTACCTCGATTCTTCTCACGTTCGCCACGGCGTTCTTCGCGAGCGGCGATAATTAATCACATCACAATGGCCCGAAAAGACGGGGCGTTTCTTGATCTGTCTGGACACGGGGCAGATCCCAAGTTCCGCCTTGACTGATGGGTGGGAGTATGAAGAGACGATGGAAGACGTATCCCTCGGCTCGGGCGTGTGTACGTTCGGAAAAGTTCGACGGAAAGAAAGGATGAACGCGATATAATTACGCGCAGAAGAAACGTATAAATAATGACACACCCTCGCTTTCTCCTCTCCCCCTTCCATCTGGCCGGAAGGTGGATACTCTCGTTTAAATTTAATTCACCATCGAGGGCATAACTCCGCGCGCGAACACAGCTGGCCCCCGGTTCGCATCGCAGGTGCAAAATCCTTCTCGCAGCGGCATTGCATCGAAGGTCAAACAAGAAGCCGTGCACCGTCGGGACAACGGAAGCCCAGGAGGGCTCCGATCGGACGAGATATCGTACGAGATTACCAAGGCATTATCTTAATTGCCGGGTTAGGATGCTGCGGCTCGAAGGTGAAGAGGTTGCGCGAACCAACGCGGGGTGGAACGGGACGGCGGTTCGAGCGGATCGAGACGATAGATCGAGCGTCCAGCGCGATTCGATCGATGACAAGATCAGCCACGGACAATCACCGTGACTGGCTTTAATTACCGACTGCATGGACCGTCCACGGACGATGGTCTCCCATAGAGAGTGCCGGCGAGAGCGAGCAGTGGCGCGGACCACCGGCCTGACAGTATGCCAACTATGCCACGGCTCGAACTATGCGTTGCACGGGAGGGATGACGACGGCTCGTTAGCAGACGAACCGTCGCCTGGTCGACACGATCGTACCGACGTCCTCGACAATTAAGATCGATATCGATCGCGTCTGGCTGTTACGTAATTTCGTAAGGTGTTACGGTTCGATCGTAAGAGGGCTTGCATTGAAATTGTACACCCTGTTGGTCTTGGCGCTGGCGCGCGGCGAAAGAAACGGTTACGGGAAGTGTGATCTTGGCGCGGGTCTTCGGGTTAATAAAATTTAACCCGTTCGTCCGTGGAATTATCTATTATCGAACGTTGCCTTGGTCTTGCGCGAGCAGTCGATGGAGAAGATTGAACAAGAAACCCAAGGGGGCGGATAAATCAAAGGTTAATCGTTCGAGCGTAGTCGAGGAACAGGAAGAAAGTTCGAGAGCCCGTGGCGCGAGAAATTAATGCCCGTGACACCTACACGCGGCTGATGTCGTGGCACGATGTTCCACGGCATTGTGACACTCTTTAATCGATGTCTATCGAATGGTAAGATCGTTAGACGCTTGTTACGGTTGGTCTACGTCTAAATCGGTCGAAAGAAAGGCCGCACGGTTAATTAATTTCGTATACCCATCGATTCTTTTCCACCCGCCAAGGTGGACTATCGGTCCTCACGATATAAATTCCTACGACTCTCTCTTTCTCTCTCTCTAGCTCTGTGTAGCGTGTTTGCTCGTTTCCATGGAATTTCTGTACCGCGGGGCAAACACGAGGCGGATGTCATGGGGACTCAGAATGCGTGGAATGCACGGGAAATGGATGGCGTGGAGCGTAACACTTGTACGGAGCCATGTGCTGCCCGAAATACTCGTGTCAGGGACGAAGGGTGTGAAAGAAACACTCTCCAGGTTGCCCGCGGCCAGAGTGCCCGGTTTAATTGCTACTCTTCCGTGTTCGGTGATAACCGATCCATGGATT
The DNA here is from genome assembly GCF_050948175.1 of Xylocopa sonorina. Classification (NCBI taxonomy): domain Eukaryota; kingdom Metazoa; phylum Arthropoda; class Insecta; order Hymenoptera; family Apidae; genus Xylocopa; species Xylocopa sonorina. The sequence continues at coordinate 10,265,875 of NC_135193.1, forward strand.
CCTGTTCTTTATGCGCTTCTAACAGAGAGGACAATAACGAGGTAAATGGGCAGGCCGCTACTGGAAAGTAGCTTCGTGGTTGGGAGATAGGTTCGTCACCGGTTCTTAAACGAAAGTGGACGAAAATAGAGAAATGTTTATTCTCTTTTTAGTTCGTCCCTTCGACGATGAACGTAGATGTGTACGTGCACCTTTCTGAGAGAATGAAAATCATTGTATTATTGCGAGGTTGTGTCAGAAAAAAAAAATGCGCACGATAGCGCGCGAGGGTCCAATGGTTCCCAGTCGTTATTATGCTAACCAGTCATCAAATGGAGTCGGTGAATTCGAGTAATTCGCCGCGCGTCATTATCCAAGGTGTGGCGACGTCCAAGCTCGTGGCTTGGGTGGTCCTCTGAATCGCGAACCACCGTTGCGTGTGAATCACGGTTTTGTTAACGAATCCACCGGACCCCTCTCCTTTTGTTTAACGCCGTTCGTTGAAATATCTTCGGTGATACTAGAAGCGATACGAAAAAAGTGCGAAGGCAAAAAAGGACACCGACACGAAATTATACGTTACAAGTGAAATACAAAATTAGCCTGGCGGACGGGTCAAAAGCTTCCGAAACATCTGAACGGTAGCCATCTGACGCGTTCGAGGAGATAGGACAACCGTTACTGATACGAAAAGGACAGGCCTCGAAAGGGTGAGCTGGTTACCTGTCGTTAGAAAAAAACAGTGACTAACAAACCGCCTGCGTTAGTCAGCCGAGCTCGTTCTCGAAGAGGCTAACAATTTCCGCAAATCAATCAGAGTTCGAATTAATTACTTCCCCTTGTTTGGAACTTGAGAGAACTCGTCTTCGGGTGATGGATACTTGGCAATCCGTAAAGAAAGTAATATACACGTGTCGATTCTAGTTTTCTCGTACAAAATTCTTCGTGTTACTCAAAAAAATACCTACTAAAAGGTGTTAGACGAAAACTAGACCCCGGAAGTTTCATCATCGAGCAACGAAACTACTTTCTTCGCTCTACACTCCCGCGAGCGTGCTCGAAAGACGCTCAGCCGCGCTCGGCTCGAGAGTCGGCGACGAAAGAATCTAGCGAATCTGGTCGAAGGTCTGCGGCAGGTGGAATCTGCGCTGCCCGACCGCGGACCATCTGTTGTGCACGCCACTTTAAGAAGTGGACGAAGGGTCCGGGTAACAGGTTGCTCGTAGCTCTCGCGGTCGAGATTGTTTTGTCCGTGCCGCTCGAAGATCGTCCACGGCCTAATGAGCCATTCTCTCGATATATTGGGCTGTTCCTTTCGATCCCCGTCACACCGTGATCCAAAGCTCGATCGCGTGTCTTCTCCCACCCGTCGACTCGAGCACTCGATGACTCGTCAGTTTCACAAATCGACGATCGACGGGCGTGTTGATCCCAAACTGGATCGTCGCTACGGACGAGACCAAGTTGCGTCGACTCTAACGCAAATTGGGCGATATTCGTACGATTGTACGTCATCGCGAGGCACTTCGATCGTACAAGCGCTGGTCTAGAAATTTTAAAACGTGGCGTCTGAATCTACTTGAACATGCTTGAGATACCATCGATAGTCGTCACCTCGACGCAAAACCGGGTAATTCGGTGAACCGCGATCGTCGTCTTATCGCGAATGATCGCGTGGCCTCGCTCGAGGAGGAGCAGATACTAAATAGTCGGTGCGCAGCTGGTTTCGGATGAAAGATCGAGGATACCGTGGACGTCGACACAATGGGACACGTAGCACCACCGGAGTAAAGGGTTGCAAGAAGACGGGAGTCTTCCGGGAAGCGATGAAAGAGCCTTGGATCCTCGATGGTCAGGTGTGCCAGTCGCCGGGGGACCAGTTTTGTGCTCTGGGTCGATGTGGCCTATGGCTTTTTTGCTCTGTCTTTGTGTCGCGAGCGTCATTCAAGCTCGTAGCTCGCGATAAGGCGGTGTTAAGCGTGGCAATTACAATGTAGAATCCTGTCGGATCGCTTTAAGATGGTCGATTCGATAACGTTAGAGTCGCGATCGCTGTTCCATCGAACGAGACACCGCGAACTGACCTATCGAAGCCGCGGAGAGTCCTCTTCGTAGAACGCGAAGGTCTTCCTTCGCTCTGTCATACCATTGGAATATAATCGACACAGTGCCAGAGAAAGTGCGCGGAGCAGCCGAAAATAGTCTGAAAAGCCAAGTCGTTGACCTGCAGCTGGCAATCACAGCACGGGGAGGCGGCAGGGAGTTTTCTTGGTGGAAGCTCGGTCAGGAACGACCCCGTTCCCTTTGTGCCACGAAAATCTCTCTCGTTCTCTCGCTCGATCCTGCGACGTTACGACCTTTTGTCGTCGGCGGGCAGCCTCGCGTTACACCGGCCGCGCGCTCGCTTTTCTTCGACCGGGGACTCTTTGCACGCCATATTCCCCGGCTATATACACCGGCCTGGAATAATGGAACCTCTTACCCGGGAGTATACACACACGCAGAGAGCAACGGCGCACCTGTTCGATCGGACCAGTCGCCATAAAAGCCCAGGGGCCAAGGTAGCTTTTGCTTCCACACTTTCTTGCACACGGCAGCGTACTATATACGCACGCGTGTGCTCGCGAAGGGCCGTACTTGAAAGTAACGACCACCTGTCCGGCTGAACGAGAAATTTCCTATCGAATCGGGCCCCCGTCATCCGGCGGACGTTCGCCGCGACCAGATTTCTGCGGAGGAATCGCCACCGATCTCGACGACTTTAACTTTTCCAATTCGCAGTTTCTGTTTCTTTTTTCGTCGGGCATTAGAGATGCGATTTCGCTCGTAACCAATGCCCTGAGCTGTCCTGTTACGGATTCCTCGAAGTCTTCGACGCGCTTAAAATTTTTTATTGGAACAGCGGTCATAAAACTGTGAATAATTCATCTATCAAAGTAGACAGACTTTTGTAATTAACACCTACTTGGAAGTATCCGTTTGGTATGCGGTGACCAAAGAAATATATTAGAAAAGAGATCCACTCTGTGTGGTTCCTCGATAAACGCCGGATCGGACAATCCGCGAAATTGACAATCGGCCAAATTTGGCCACCGCCTATCGAAATTCTCGCGTGACCACGAAACAAGCCCGGTACGAGTCGTTTCCGCCCACCTTTGACTTTCACCGCAGACTTTGGCGCCTCGTGAACTCTGTCCAAACGATCATTTGACTTTAAAAAATCGTGGAATTAGGAAGAAACTTGGATACTCCAAGATAAAATAATATGTACTAAAGTAACAGAAAAATTGAACAAAATAGAAAGTGTCCGTGTAGTATACACGGAGTATCGAATAAAACGATCGACAGGGATTTTACTAATTTCTCGACTGAGAAAAAAGTGTAGCAAATAGAAAGCACGATAGAGGTAATGACAAATTGAATAACAGGGAATCGAAACGGTCGTTTAACGAGAAGTCGTATCCAAATATTTGAGGACGCGACACAGTGTGGCTAGGGGGGAATCAGAAAATCACTCTATGATTTAGGACACCCATATGGGCAGGGCTCGCGAACAAAAAGCTCGATCGGAGGCAGGCGGCAGCGATTCAATTGCTGGTACGTGGCAAAAGCGCGTGGGATTTAATACGCCGGCGCAGGTAGCCCGTTGCTGGTCAATGAATTGAACGCGTTTCGAACACGCGTTTGCTCGCCATATGTTGTTTGCTCCGCTAAAAGACCTTTGTACGCTCTGCTAACGCGTATGAATGGACGCGCGAACGCGATGGAAGAAGAGGCTGATACAGGCTCGTGCCACACTCGTGGAAACGTTCTCGCGTGTGAAAGTGTGGCAAATGGACACGTACGGGCAAACGTCTCTCACTTTTCCATGCCGGAACCATGTGGCCCCTGTAATCTGGTCCAAGCCTGACATTTCCACTAAAAAAACGTACACGTATACAGTGGCTGCGAAAAGTAATGTCACACTATCGCATACGCGTATTTATCTTAGTATTTACACGCCAATAAATTAGATCTCAGTGCATGCGAAACTCGTCACCACTTGACGATACTTTCGTACGATTACAAGAATTTGATATCCAACAAAAAGCAGACACTCGATCGAGAGATATTGGTACACGCTTGGCGCATTACTTTTCGTAGCCACTGTACGAAACAAGAACACTCGAAACTATCACGTCTCGCGGGCAGGCACGGGTGAACGTCAGAAAAACCGTTCGCCACGCTAACTGGACAGATTTATCTATCGTTAACGCGGCAAATCTGTCGCCCGGCGCAGTGTAATTACTCTGAACTGTTCGCCGTGGCCCGGCCCACCGGCTAGTAGCGGAATGTTTAAACTGCGCCCTGCCCGTCGGATCCAGCTACGAATCGAATCGATTCGTCTCGAACCCAGGGGCTGGCCGGCAACAATTACTTTTATCAGAGCCACGGGGACCCCCGAGGGCCCATCGACGCGCGAGGGAACCGACCGCGATCCTGGCCCTCGATCGTACGGATCGAAAAGATAAACCACGGCCAGCGTCGACGTTGTTTGTCGAAAGACAAAGCGCGTTATTATGCACGTCGACGAAAGTTATGCGTTGTTCCGCGAGCAACCGCCCGATAACGAGCTCGTTGCGATATTCGAGGTGTCCCGAGAGAGATTGCATCTCGCTGCTGCCTTCTGCGATCGAACGATCCGGGACGTGTGTACGCGCACACACGCGCACACATTTCGGAGCAATTGATTCCTTATCGGAGCCTCGAAAGGGTTCTTATTAATTGCGCGTCAATGGCGGCTCGATACCGGCTTGCGCGTTCTCTTTTTCTTCCTCGACAACCGTGCGGTTTCTCTTGCGAACAACACGCGTGAAAGGGTCCATTCTTAATTCGGAAGAATGTTTGTCTTTGTTTGACACATTCGCGTTTGGCAGTTTCGTTTAATTGTCGCGATTTATTTTACGAGACCAAGTGATTCAGTGTACGATTATTGGAACGCGCGAACAGAGGAGTTATGATATTTGAAAGTTGGAAGTAGATTTGCGAGAATGCGCAGAGACACGATATTTTAGGATTTACGTGTAACGCGTTAGGAAGTAGTCGAGGGGGCTGAAAGGTTTGGTAAAGACAGACACGTGTAAGGTTTAAAATCCAAGTAATTTATTTCGTATAAAATATCTCTATATATAGGTGATATCTGTATCTCAAATAGTAGTTTACTTTTTCTTTACAAAAACTAGAAAGAGTGGTACTCGCCCTGAGCCGTACGCCACAATTCTTTTTTTTCTCTCCCGTCTTTTATACGGATAATATTTAAAATAAAAAAAAAAAAAACCATCGGACGACGGCTCGATTGTGTTCAATTATATAATCTTTTTCGAGTGACTTCTCTACGAGGAAACACCAAAAGACCAGTCGGAGTAAATTCACCTCGCAGCGAGCCTCTCGTTCTTTTTCCTCGCATAATTATATAGATATATATATATATAATATATATTATACAATGACTAGTTTCTTCGAGTAACTTACAGTGAGATTTACATTTAAAAAAACGCAATGAAAAAAAAAGTACAAAAAACGAAAAGGGGCAAATGAAATATAAAATATTAAGCTCTCTCTCTTTCTCTCACTCTGTTTCCATCGTTGTTCGCTCTTCGTTCTCTCTAAGATCGATCCCGAATTGTAATCGAGAGGACGAAAGAGAAAAGAAAACCAGAAGAACACTCAGGCACCGGACAATCATTTAAATACTTTTCCTCCTGTCTCATTCCACTGAACGTTATATGGCGAATTATAATACTTGGTTTCGCGCGCGTCTCAACAGCTCTGATCGTTCAAATTATTTACAATCGACGCCTTTGCACGTGGCACACGATCTCTGGGGGGCAGGGGGGGGGCATAGAAAAAGAAAGAATGGCACTTTGGTGCACGGTACTCTGCGCGCGATTACTCGAAACGAATCACGCGTTTCTTTTTTCATTGAAAAATAGGGGGGCAAAAAAAGGAAAAGAAAAAACGAAAATGGCACGGCAGCTTCACGGGACCGCGTCAAGCGGTTTGCATCGACTCGTCTTTTCGTCAGTTTCCTGCTCTTCGAGAAACTTCGTTGCGTTTCTCGAAGGACACGCTAAACGTCGCCCTCTCTCTCTCTCGCTTTCTCTCTCTCTCTCTCTATCTATCTCTTTCTCTCTAAGTACAGTCGTAGACGCGCTCATACTCGCCGATTGTTACACGCACATAAATCGAACTATTTACAACGGGACGACGAAGAGACTCGAGAAGAAAAAATAAGAAATGCACAACCATCTTGAAGAAGAGGAAATAAAATAGGAAGAGAAAAAAAAACAAAACGAAATTTCGACCGCGACCCTACGAGTAGAACGCGTCCTACAGTCGTGGGTCCAGTTCCTCGACGTGGCGCGTCGTATCGATGATCTCGCTCAAAATTCAAACCACCGTTAACGCGGGCATGAATTTCGATCGAAAGCCAGGTACTCGATGTGTCCTCCGTCTCTAGTCTCAGTCAAGTTACGAATTCACGAAGAAACTGGACCCGCGACGTATCATCTGGTCGTCCTGTCTGTCTCTTATCAAATTATTAGTCGTTTGTACTCCGATCAACGCGTAAGGCACTTCATCAATCGAACCGTTTAACATGACAGTACTATCGGTAAAGGAACCTGTCGATGGAACCCGAGGATTCCACGTTGGGACGATCACACACCGTATTTTTCTTTCTTTTTTTTTGCTTTTTTTTGTTCTTTTCTATGTATTTTCTGTTTTTTTTTTTTTTTGTTCGTTCGCGAGACTACGATCCCTTCGAAGTCTTCAGCAACCGTAGCCCATCGGGACGGCTACGCCAGGGCAGCCACCCTCTTGATGCTTCGTCAACAGCGACATCCTGCTGAAGGTCTTGCTGCACGAGGTGCACGAGTACTTCTTCACGTCACTGTGCGTCTGGAGATGCGCCCTCAGATTGCTCCTGTCGGCGAACGCGCGGTTGCAGTGCTGACAGCTGAAGGGTTTCTCGCCGGTGTGCGTCCTGATGTGCCCCTGGAGCAGCCAGGGCCTCGAGAACGCTTTCCCGCAGAGGTGACACTTGCACGGCAACGTATGCGTCCTGATGTGCATCTTGAGCGCGCCCAGGCTGACGTACACCTTCTCGCAGTACTTGCACGAGAACGATTTCTTCGCCTGCCCCTCGGCCGCCGCGCAATGGAACTGCTGGTGCTTCGACAGGCCCGAGTAGGTGGAGTACGATTTGCCGCAGTCCGGGCATTGATACCTGGGCGACGTCGACGACGACGAGGACGACGACGAGGACGAGGACGAGGAGAGAGAGGCGGTCGAGCCAGTGGTGACTCCAGCCTTCTCGATCTTCGGGTTGACGATCGTCGAGCCAGCCGACGTGCTACCAGCGGACGATCTTCCGCTGTCGCTTCCAGGCGAGGAGAGGTCCTCTGGTGTGACTGGCGGAGGCGACCTCAGCGATCCTGAGCCCAAGGAACTGGTGGGTGACAGGCCGCAGTGATCGGGGCTGGCCCAGTGCGCGTAACTCCTCGCGATGGGCCGCTGGATCGTTGGACAGGTCAGGGCGGCGTGTGGCGGCGGGGATACCGACGGATGGTGCTCCGGGGAGGAGTGAGGATACGCTGGCATCGGATAGGACGGATACAACTCGGCTCCCGCGTGATGATAACGGTGATAAGCGGCTGGATAGGGCAGATAGTGCGGCGGATAGAGCGGTGCCGTTCGAGCCCAGGCCGGGGTCGCGTAATGCGCCAGCGGCTCGACCGGCGTGTTCAGATTCAACGGTTCGAGGGGCGCCTTGCTGGCCATGAAGTGCAGAGGCGCCGATGTGGCCGTCACCGCGGCCGTCGACGACGAATTGTCGTGCTGAATCACTTCCACTCGCGCCTTCTTCGCCACGGGATGAATAGGCGCGATGCCTGCCGGCGGCGTGATCGCCTTCGTCGGGTAATGATGATGATGGTGGATGTGATGGACCGGGTGGACGTGCGGGTGGTGCATCGTCGCGGGAGAAGTCGGGCTCGTTGGCAACGGAGGCGACTGAGCGACTTTTACAACCGGTGACGGAGACCTGGAGACGTGCTGTTCCGGCTCTTGTTGCTGTTGCTGCCGTTCAGCCGTTCTGCTCAGGTCCTCCGGTTTCGTGCTGAGATTCTCAGGCTCGGGGATGTCGTCCATCACGACGTCTATGATCTCCTCTGAAGAAGAGAAGGGGAAACTTGGTTTTAGACGAAAGTTTCGTGTTTCTCGGCAAGTGGAAAGGGGTGGAGAATAGGGGTGGGTTGGAGCACGGTTCGATGAAACGAAATTAAAGTGATCGAGACTCACCTTTAATCACTTCCGGAGTTTCCTCGGTGGGCAAGACGTGCACCGGTCGCTTCTTGAGCGGACAGTGACTGTAACTGTTGTTCTTCTTGACGAAGCTCCTCGGCATCTCTTCGACCAGCATGTTGGCAGATTTCCTGCTGGTTTCTTCACCGCGCGAAGATATCTGTCGGCAGTTCGCAGGTACTTGACACCGCGAAGCCGCAACACAGCGGTGTTAATCCAATCGTTCCGAAATTTACTCGCACTGATCACACCACGTATAAACTGTCAAAGTAATCCAGAGCGAGAGAGTGTCGCGAACACTGTGCACTGCGTCACACGCGTAGTAGCGATTGCGTAGAAATGGAAAAGAAGAAAAACAGTCCTCTTTTCGGGTTCAACCGTTCTTCGGTGAAATCCACTTTCTCGTTTGCGAGCACTCGACGGGCGATCTTCTCGAACGACAAATCGATCCTCGCGGTACGCTCGTCGGTAGTGAACTGAACTGACTGTTCTCGGCCGGCACACGGGGTTAAACGTGTTTCTCGGTGATGGTGCGACGGTACGGAAACGAGGAAGAAGAAGAGAGGTAGAAAGAAAAGAAAGAGGGGAAAAAGGAAGAAAGGAACGAACGGCTGGCGGGTAAAACTCGAAATGTGTACTCGCTCGAAAAGGAACTAAGGATCTCTCGATTCTGAAAACGGTTCGGCTGCAAGCCGGTCTCTGACTGGCAGAGGGGTGCGCCAGGGCCTTTTATAACGCATCACCCCACCGACCAGGTGCAGGTGGCCCGCACGTGCTGCCCGACCAATGCAGGCCCGCGGGCCCCGCGCTGCCCGCCAATAGGGGACGCCCGGTCGCGGGCCAACGTCCAATCGGAACTCGGGCATCTGTTCCGCCGGCTCGCGTACCCCCCTCTCTTTTCTATGCAACGACAGGAGGTGCAGGATGTTCGTGAATGCGACGCGATTATCCTGCCGCGCTCCTCTCCAGCCTTTACCTTCTCTCTCCCTCCCTCCCTCCCTTTACCTTTTCCTTCGCCCTTTTTTTCCTCTCTTCTCTCTCTCTCTCTCTCTCTCTTTCTCTCTCCCCCTTTTTTTCCCTTCCCTTCCGTCTCTCTTTCCACCTTTGAGGGGGGGCCACACCGCGTACACCGTGTCCCCGTCTCCTCTTCTTTCACCTATGCGTTCGCGCTCTGTTACGTCGCGTTGTTGTACGGAGCAGATGCTGCGGCCCCTCCGCGAGCGCTCACCCTCCCCTCCGCCAGGAGTTACCACCCCTCATCGCGTCGAGACCTGGCCCCAACGACCCGTCACCTCTGCGTTATCGTCGGTGCACATGCACCACCGATTCAACGCGAACGTGTTTCTCTCTCTCTCTCTCTCTATTTCTCTGTCTCTTTCCTATTCGTACACGAGGTTCGTGCGTGCGTACATGTGTACGTATAGAGGGGTTTGCACCCTCCCCTGTCCCTCGGCCGGTTTCACATTTTTCTATTCGAATTTCCGTTCGAGCTACCTGAATCTTCCCGTCCCGTTCTACCTTCCTTCCTACGATAAGTTGCTCTCCCCGAATGCGCGCCTCTTTCTGTACGCGCGTACGTGTAGGTAAGAGTGTACGCTCTCGAGTGTCGCATTGGCTGCTGCGTCGTTTTATTTTTTTCATTCTCCTCTCTTCTTCTTCGTTTTTTTTTTTTTTACACGTCAGCCGCCTTTTCACGTGGCGCACCGACGAGCAACGTATACATACGCTCGCATCGCGGGTACGCGCGCAGCAATCCGGCCGGTTCCCCTTTCTGAATTTCACCCCTCGTCCCTTTCGCGCCTCCCCGCCTCAGCGCCAGTTTCGAACGTAACGGTCGTGTCGCGTGCCACAGCATCGCCCACGCGTGCTGGTACCCACACAAACGCGCGCGCACAGCACACGGACGCACGTGCGTGCTGCTGCTGCTGCTGCTGCTGCGAGGGACCAGCGCGATTGTGCGCGCAGCGCACCCCACATCGCCTAGAGCGGGATTCACGAACGTCGGCTGGCATTTTTGCGCTCGAGAGGGGGAGGATTCTGTGCCTGCTCCATTAATGATCCTGCCACGTGACCGCTGTCGAGATCATCCGGACGATAGCGGTTTTGTGATTTCTCGTAAATGAAACGGAACACGAACGATCGCCGTTCTTCATTTAACACCACCTTTCGTAGCCGCTCCGTAACGTCAAAGGGGCACGGTGCCGTCAATTAACCCTCGCCTCGTCGATCCTGTATCGCCTCTATTGGTTTCGCATCGAGAACAGTCGCAAAGTATTGGTTTACCAGCAACTTTCTCATATTTATCTCTGAACAAGGAAATTTTTCAAAATGGTGGAACGCGCCACTCTGGGGTAGAAAGCGATCTCAACGTGTCTGAACAACAGGGTTATATACGAATGATAATCGATCGTGTAGAAAAAGAATGATTTGGCTAGAAATTTAGCGATGAAGCTCTCCTTGAATCTCGATCGCGTCACTCTCGATCACGGGTATTAAAACTATTGTTCGCCGTGTCGGCGAAGGGAGCCACGAAGACCGCCGTGTGTAAACAAAAACCGTACTTACTTAAGCATGTACCTAACGTATTCTTCCGCGGCTGGCAGATATGGAAACCGCTGAGGTATTACGGCTTGCGGACACACACGTGGGGATTTGTCAGTGAATTTACGAGACAAAGAGCGGCCGAGCATTCCGCTCGATCGATTCTGCGTTTCGTTCGCCGATGTGTCACCAGCGCTAAATCAGGTTATCACAGCGCCACGGGATCGGTCGATTGAGAAACGATAAAATCGTTGACGGGGACCGGTACGTGTCCGCGCCGGTGGGGGACACGATTTTTGACGAAGAACCCTTGTTACTTGTCGTCGTAAACACAGCTCGTTCGCTGTGTAACGCGTTTTCGGATCGTCTCGTAATATAAATTGGCACGGGATGAATTTTTCCGGTGGAATCCGGAGGATGGATCGGTCTGCCAGACTGAAATTTGTCCCCGACGCGGACGGCTTGAAATCTTACCGCTGTGCGGATTCAGCGGGAAGAGACAGACAGCTGAAGCATCGTGCGTTGAATCTGATGATTCGAGGGAATGTGAGAAGGTCGAAGAATAATTTATTCGAATGCACGATTGCTCTTTCTGTTGCGACATTATGATGTCATATTCGAGATGGATGTCCCTTTTTTTTTTCAATTCTGTACGATGTTAATTGTCGCGCGAGTGATACTTTATCGCCGTCAAATTTATATCTATCGTATAAACCGGCTCGCGAAGGTAAAGTAAAACAGCGCGACCGCCTCCTTATCTGTTTATCGCGTCATCGTACGTCTGCGGCGCGAATGCCTCGTCGTTTATTATCGACGAACGTTTCGAGCGACGTTTATACAGGATGCATTAGTCGAAATCGCCTCCGTGTTCGCCCCCTCGCGTTATAAATTTATCCGATCGTTAAGCGCGATAGACGAGAGGTCAATTCTCGGTGACGATAAACGAGTGGCGGCTCCTCGCGTCCCTTCGCGCGACGCGCAGAGAAATAATTGTCGAACGCGGTTCCTCGAGCGCGTTCGAAAATACCAGTCGGGACAATTAAGCTTAAGAAGGAATATTGGATTATTCGCTGGTGGAATTGGGAAACTGAACGATGCACGAAAAGAATGCGACTCAGCAGGGGGGTGGAAAACCCCAGTTCATGGCGGTCCGAGGGAAGCCATTGTGCTCGAGAAATATAATAAAACGGTTCTGGGGAGAGTGAAAGAAATTTCCGTAATTCAGCTTTAATTAACCGATATACACGTGTGCGACACTTGGAACAAAAGCTACGGTAGGAGAATAAATTTCCCTGGCCAGATTTCCAGTGCATGCTCGAAACTGTCTCACGTTGGTTCCCATGACGCTCGCGATTTCTGCTTGGCTAACTCATTGACTTTCAATCCCGCTGCCTTGAGTCCGTCCAAATGTTTAATGCGAATTCGTAAGCGTGCAACTGAAAGTAACCTACCGAAGTGGTGTCGTTCGACTAGTCGGAAAATTACTAAAAATAGTGTCCGTTTGACGGTGGTAGGACAATGGCTCGAGAATAAAGTGCAAAGTACGGTAATAAGCAAAGAAAACGGAGAATTTTCGAATGTGTACGCAGGGGTACGTGATTTACTAGACGTCTTGCAAGCACACATGGACTAGAGAAACTGTTCGAGGTCTTAAGTAACCTCGAGTCCTCCCTTGAAATTTCCAAAAAGATTAAAAACTGCTCGTTATAAATACAAGTACAAACAAGGCCCAGGAAAATCCCCTGTTATCCTACTTTCGCCGCAGAGGAATCGCATGTCTCCTCGTGTCTCGATTGTTCCCGGGGCTTGCCGCTTATCTCGTCGACACCCACCAACGTGGACACCGCGCGCTGCAAAAGTGTCCTGACACTCGAGGCGCGGGTAACACAGCCGACGATCAAAGGGACGACAAACAAGAGCAGTGGTCATCGAGTTCTAACCGAGCCAGCGCAGCGGATATGCCGCGTTGACTCAGCACGCGCACCACGAGTCATCAAACCAATAACAATCTCTGTCTCGTGCGACAAGCAATACGATCGACGCGAACAAGACGGGGTCACTCGATCTGCGACTGACTTCGTACCTCCACTCGCTTCGACTCGACGATAAAAAGAAACTCTTCGTCCTCGAATTCCCCACTTATTCCGGAGGATACCCAAACATCAGGTACCGATACCTGCACTTCCCGTTATGCATACGTCTAATGAACCGACGCACCGAAGCTCGCCTGTTAGAAAACCACGGTGTTCCCATCCCTCGTAATTTCACGAGCGGTAAAAGAGCGCGAAAAGAAACAGCTCTGGCATACCTGCCAGCAGGGTTGGCCCATATTTCGTTGAAGCCGCAATCCTAATCCAGCCCTTCTAAAATATGCGCCCGAGGAAAAGGGTGCATCGATCAGCCTGCGCGCGCGCTACGATTCCCCGTAATCCACAATCCGGCAACGAGCCTTCGGTTACACGATCTCTTTTTAACCGTGGCTCCACGGAACACGATCATATTGAAACGATGAATCGTGCACCGGTCGCGCCACGGCGGACGATCTACCTGCGCGAGAGCTCTGGGCTCTGCTAGTGCGCTTTTTAAACGCTACGTCGGGCCCAGCCACGTCCGTCCGTCTACCCGAAGGGGCGCGTAACCCCTTTCGAGATTTTCGCGGGCCCAATGGAAGGAAGAGAAGAAGGAACGGAGCCAGACGGAGACAGGAGAACCACCGACGGTAGGAAGACCTGTGTACGGTTTGGGCCGGTTATTCTGGTAGCCGGGCACACTGGTTCCGTCGCGTTTCGTTGCCAAGGCGAGCAACGAGTTCACGAAAAGTGCTGCTAAATTATATCAAATACCGGCCGCGTTAACTCGCCTCACCTTTTGTTCGCCTTGTTCGCTCTTTCTCTGTTTCTGTGTACGTGCGAAACGAAAGGGAACGCCCGATCCCCTCTTCCCCGTGTAACCCGTTCGAGCAGCGAGTCGAGTATTCGCAGGTTGCTCGAAAAATCGCATATTTTTACGGATCAGCCACTTACGAATGGAAGCAGGTCTCGCGGACGGGATTTAGACGGATACGAGTTCCGACGCGTTGCTCCACGGAACAGTGGGGTGGGTAGATTTCTGGGATCGTGCTCCGAGAGATCGAGGACTGGTTTCTTTTCCTTTTGTGGGAAATCGGTTCGACAATTCTGGATCGAAAGTAGGAGGGCTCCCCAAGTTTTCAGGGAATTTATTGCAACATTTCTAGCGACAGTGGAGATGTTACTTACACAGGTATCGAAAGTAATTTGATCGCGCGATAGAAGGAATAGATCGAGAGAAGTGAACTCGTTATCGAAGAACGAAGGAAACCGTTTTAGGGGTTCAGAATTTAAATAAATTAGAAGATCGGCGAAGTGGCAACGAATCCGACCGCACACCGTCAATTTCGCCCGGGTCCCTCGCTCCGAAACGGGACGAAACAGTAAATTACACGGTGAGACGAAGGTAACGAAAGGTGTGACCAGTCGAACCCCACGATGTACGCGTACGCGTGTACGCGTACACGCACGTGAAACGTCACGGAACGCGTACAATTCGAAACTTTTAACTAGTCCTCCATCGACGACGCACACACGCGTTTCTACCGGTCGTGATTTTCGTCCGGCCGAATAAATCTGTATAATTATTACGACTCGCGTACGTGTGTATAACGGGTGGCCCCCTATCCCCACCATACGCCGTGGAAGGTAGCCCCATCGGAAGGAAGCTGGTTTATTTTTTTGTTGCGCCGCCTCGAGAATCGAGGGGCACCCCATAAGCCTCACCTTTGAAACACCTGGCTATTACCGCTGGATGTTTCATACACACACACACGCGTCTACCTCCGCGTATGCGTGCGCCACCATATGTAACTGGCCCCACTGGGACTAGCGGACCCATTCTCGGGGCCTCGTGGATCCCTAGACATGTGCAAGGTATATCCTGGCCAAAGAGAGGGAAATGCCCCTGTTTTCTCTTCCTCGAATTCGTCTTCGAGGGAGAATTTCGAATTTTCCAGAGAGTAATGGAAACAACTACTTTGCGGTTAATTGCGAGAATTAATCTACCGTAATGATCCCACGCTTGAATATTAGTAATTGTTCTAACTTTCAACAAGAGATATCCTCTGAATCCATTTAAGATTTCCATGCTCACGTTAAACTTTATTGCGCGTGATTTGTAACTGAACTGTAGACTCGAATGTAGGTCAATTATTACGCATTTAGAAATAATAGAAGGGCGGGCTAGGGGAGAAGGAATTTAGGGAGCGGTGGAGCCGTGGCGTTCCACGTTAACCCTAACGAGGGTTCAGCTACGCGCGTACATTCGTCCGATGGAGAACATCCCATGACTTCGCTCGTCGATAAAGTAATGGCCAGCGTGCCGCGTTATTAAATTTGTTTACAGTAAAGTGTGTACGCGTACGTGTCGAGCGAGTTGAAGCGTTCGGGTCTCACGGTGCTCAGGGTCTCTTTATCTTAATCAAAACCACCTAATCGGTAGTTGTACAGGCGCATCAATATTGACTTTACTCGCGGCAAACTTCGATGACAGTGCCGTGAGCAGATCCTCCTCGGGTGACTCAGGAAACGGTGAATTGCACTGGCTGACCTTTGTCGTCTCATTTATTTGCGATTAACGCTTAAACAGGCGTCCGCCATTTATCGACACACGCGTTTCTCGAGCTTCATCGATTGTCGCTTAAAAACGTTCGGTTCTATCCCTTCTGCTCCTTCCCTCTTTCTTCGTTTCTCTTTTCGATCGTCTGTGTTTGAAAAGAGGAGGCTGCGGAACTCTGAATGAAACGGAACGATGAACGAGACGCTGCCAGGAAGCACTGGTTCTCTGTGACACCCAGTCATTTACCTTGAAAACGGAGGGTGCCTCTTTTGGCCAGCAACTTAAGCAGCGGGAAATTGGCAAGGTAACAATGGGTAACCACCTGCATTTCTGGCCCTGCCTCAAGGCTCTCGAGCTGTTGGCTAATTAGGAGCAATCGCGCAGGTACTACTGGCATGAATGGGTTGTTTCGTCATTCACTGATTCACCGACGGAAACAGTGACATCATTTTGGAGAACGCTTTGCATACTCCTTTCACGGCGATTTAGATTCAGCGAAACAACGCTATAGTTGCTGTATTAAAATACGGTTTTTTTCGTGTCAGTCTGTTGATCGCAATAACGAGCGTGCAGACATTTTGGGATGAGTAATTTTTGTTGACTATAGAACGAGGGGTTGTTTGGGCATGTTTGCCGGCTCTGCTTCAAAATGTATCGGGCAAGTCACCAGGTCGGCTTATCTTTCTGACGCGTTATGGATTTGTTATTCTACCTATCGCTTATCTCGCATGTAGTTATGCCCGATGCATTCTCCGCGATGCGTCATTGCACAGTTCTGTTTGCAAGTAGCGACTTTCGAATTTTCCAGCGATGACTCCGTTTATTGCTCTTTGACTCGCGTACGTACGCTGTACGCGTAGACGAAGACAATGCGTAGAAAGTGGCAGCGAATAATTAACGGGTCGATTCTATTTTATTGTTCATATCGACGAGGTTGATTTACCAGAGGCTTTGGAACAGCTTTCTAGAATTGTTCGGAAACAAGAGGATGAAACGAGCACGTGACACGCGCGGAACGTGCGTCGAGCAGACACAGATGACTCCATTTCTGCAAACATCGTCCTCGTCCTTCTTTTATTTTACCAAAGTGTGCTTTTCGTTTCCAGTATGCCCCACACAGTTTTGTTTTCCCGGGCTTGTTTACAAGGTTATTAACAACTGAGATAATCAGGTTGCAAACAACGTACCTGAGTAACCCGCCAGGAAAGACGCGGCTCCTACGGGATCCCGCTGGCCCATTATCCCATATTGCGTGTACCTGGCTCGTGAATCCTTTTGTCCTGTAAGCCTTCGTCCAACTGTTTCGAGAGCTCTTCCACCGTTTATTTTCTCTACTTTTCCCGCTCGTTTGTCTTTTTACAACCGACGTGGCGACGACGAGACTGATGTCCTGAAAACATCGTAACAGATAGAAAAGGTTAATATTATTTCAATGGCTGGCAAATCTTTCGTGGTCTTTTCTTCTGTTTGTTCTTTTAAATAAAGAATCGAATATACAATGTTATGTTATCGCGAGAAAATTTTCGAGACGCTCAAGACCGAGCTACGTCAATCGTTCATGAACAGAAAATCGTCCACGCTCCGAAAGTCGTCTCGAGAGATCGCAGGAACTCAAAGAATGGCAGGTTTCCGAAGAATGAAACGTTTCATTGAAGCTGGACCATTACGGGGCGCGAGGAAAGTATCCGTGACGAATGGCGAACGGACTTCTTCGCGGGGGTCCTGGCACCGGACGGTCCTTAAAGTCTCTTTAAAGCACAGTCTCAGTCCTTTCTCCGCGAACCTCGTCCATTCATAGCGAAAACGGATAGCTTTCCAGTTACAGGTGCAGATTTCTCGAGGTATCCATCAAATTCGTAGAAGCTCGCTTAAGCGTCGAATCTTAGGGCCCGGTTCGCTTCCAACCTAGCAGATTCGACGATCTCGACCCGCTCTCTCATCGATTTCCAAAAATTCTCTCGGTTAGCTCGATCAACTGTGTCCTACTTTTTCCATGGTTATTTTCGACTTAACCAGCTCCTTAAGTCCGCGCGATTCTAATTCCTGAAAAAGAGATCCACTTACGCCCGTTTCGACCGGACACGCAAGTGTCCCTAATCCCTTGATCAGCGTCTCTCATCGTTCTCCGTTTCATTTCGTTCGATTTGACGCGATTCTGGAGAACCACTGCGCGTTTTAGAAACGACGGATATACTCCGTTGATCGTGAACGAGAGAGGGAATAACGTGGCGCAGAGTTTTTCCTCTTATTTTCTCTCTCCTCTTTTCTCTCCCGGCATGAATAGCCATCGCGGCACGCAAGGCCCCGTCTCCATTGTGCCGAAATCTCAAAGAATTACTGGCTCTCCTTAAGTCCGCTCGCTCGGTCAGGGACGCAAAGCCCAGCGTACTTGTTCTTTGTGCCGTTGCTGCTGGTTCTTCTGCTGCCACTGCTCCAGACCCAGGGACCTGTTGCAGTGTAATTTTTCCAGGAGTACCGCGACGTCTGTCCGTATCCACGTCACTGGCGGCTAGGAGGATCCTAGTTGGATCTATCGTCCGATTCTATCGCCGCGATGACCGTGTTCACGGTGTAACCAACGTATTTATGAACCGCTAATCCTCTTCATCTCGATCATCGGTCTTCCTGGCGTTCGTGTTTAAACGTCCTGTCGTGTGCTAACTTGGTTCGAACGCGATTAGGGATTAGCCAAGAACGATAGCTAGCGGTGAGATAGTGCACGCGTCTGCTAACATTTGTACTTGCTCGTCGAAAATTAAGGATTCCATTTTGTGGTAGCCAAGCGACGTTTCACGTAATCTTCTTTTCGAAGAGGAACGAACGTTGGTAGGGTATCATCCTCGAATTAGAGAATTTCGAACGTATCCTAAACGCATCTTTAAGTCGTCTAACGGTTACCCAGCGATTCCACGAATTCATCCCCGAATCGAGGACTGGTTCCCCCGTATCCGAGAGGATATCGATTTTCCGGCGGGCCCTTTTGCACGTTCGGACCTGCTCGACGCTCAAGACGTTCACCTGCGCGCACGGGCGAGGAAAAATCGACGGATGAAAAGGATCTACCTCTCGCGGGGTGCGAATCCCCGGTGCAACGAACGCGAATGCGGCGCGGCGACCGCGGGCAACATCTGTCCCGGAGGACAGCTGATCCTGGTCGGGCGCGTGGCAACTTTCCGTTTTCCAGAAACGCGCCCGGGGTCCCCTACGAAGCTAAACGATCTTCCGACCGGACGTTTTCATTACGTTTAGTCTATTATTAGCGTCTCGAATAAAACGTTTCGCTCCCCGTATGCCGTAGAACCGCGCGTGTTATTTACCTTGTCCCGGTGCTCTGGACTCATTGTTGATTAAACTATTTGGGGTTTATTTTAGCGCCTTTAATTTCAGTTGATCACCGTAGATGTATCGTCTCGTGTTAGGACAGACACTCTAATGGCTACTGTACAACGAACCGAGGGGTTGAAATTTTCCTTTGTCGAACTTCACAGACCTGCTCGTCTTCTCGAACGTACGACTTAGCGGGATGACGAATAACGTGGTTCCATAATTCATCTGTCCCCCGTGAAGAGAATCGACAGAGGTGACTAACAAAAGATAGCAGACACGGACCGAGCGCACCGTATCCGGACGTGGAGAACGAGAATTTTGGTAATCTTCGGCGATAAACAACAGCTCACGGATCGGTTTTCGAAGAAACGCGACATATGGCCAGTTTGCCAGGCGATTTTCCTTTACCGTGGAGGTCGCGTGCCCATCGGGGGTTCGCTTTAGGGGCGGGCAGGTGACGGAATGGACCAGATGACCAGAGCTTTGTCAAATTTTGGTCTCGTAAAACTGACCCAGAAACGATAATCTTTCGTGGAATCTACTTATCTCGAGCAGGGAATCGTTGGTCTTTTTGGCAAAATTTCAACGCGCTCAAAACCTTCTCGCCTTATTTTTGAGGGAATACACAAGATTACGAATACGTGAGCATTACGCACCAAAACGTATCCCACGTTTAGCGAAGACCAGCGCTTCGCGTCAGTCGTCGATTAACGCGACGCGTTTCGTTCAGCCACTCTGTTTCTTCGGTACCGAACACTTTAGCGTGGGACTCTCGTTCGAGCACGTTTACCAAATCGTTCAGACCTTATAATGACATCACAGGATACGTCTCCGGGGTGTGAGAGCGTGCGAATGCGATATGATCTGTTCAGGACCACCGGACAAGGAGTCCTTATCTGATCGGCCATTAGGGCGAGACACAGGCCATGGACGATGCATCACAAACTGCTTGACTTTTATATTTTTTCGTCCGCGCCCTTGTTTCCCTTCGTTCGTGTGACATGTTGATCATTATTGTACCTGGTTCGTCGACGAACTACTTCTCGTCCTCCTTTTGACAGGACCTCACGCGTTAGCCACTTTATCTGATCACAGGGACGCTCGCCACGCTGCAAACGTATCGTTTCTATCGTTCCTGAGTTTGTGCTGTTCGATTTTCGAGATACTCGCCTTCGTTCGGTTCTTCTTTGAAACGCTGCAATTACAACAGCAATTTCACGTCTTTCGTTTCAATCGACAAGCATACGTCCATAATTACACGGTCTGTAGACGATCGTGAAGCTGTTCATTGATAGATCATCGCAACCGCGAACGCGCGTCTGTCTTCGAGATAAAAAAGCAAATTAAATCGGACGATCCCTGCTGGCGTTCATCAGCTCGTAAATATTAAACGCGATCTCGATTTAATCGCGCTCTTCGTTAGAAGCATTCACGGTACCAGCCGAGTTCCTTTTATCATCTATCAAGAAGATTAACCTAGATACACGCGGAGCGTACCTCTCTCTCTCTCTTCGTTACTCCTTAGAGAAACAATTTTTTCTATTTTTAACTACCTAACGGTAGAAAATGCAAATTACAAATCCCAGTTAATTTTATTAATTTCCAGTTAACAGTGCTCGCGTTATCCCTCTCGAGTTCTAATTTACGAGCCATCGAGGGGAAGAACAACGTCGTTCGAAAAAATCGAGCTTTTTACGGCTCGAAACGGTTGCTCAACCGTCGTGAGCAACACCTAGCGCAAGCTCCGTGTTTCCCGGTCCATTCGAGGAGAGAAAAAAATGGACGGTCCACGTGACACGTACACAGCCGGGCAACGATTTTTCACCGACCACCGACCGCGCGTTACCGCGCTCTCGATTATGATCAAATCGACTCGTAGCGCGGACCGACAAGCCGCCTGCCGCGGCGCAGGTCCGAGGCACAGCTCGATACCACCGACGTCTCTCCACGGGACTTGCTTAATTAAATTAATTTCAATTGGGCTCTCCGTATCCAGAGGGGCCGCGCGAGAGAGGGACAGACTTTCACCGGGATGGTTGCGACAGTGCCGTTCGGTTCGCCCTGGATCGGCTATCTCAATCTGATACAGGTACGCCGTCCGTTGATAACAATATCTCGGATGCCCCAGGCAATCGTGGGTGCACACCGTGGTGTGCGCGTACACGTGCGCGACGGCCATTCGTCGAGGGCGCACAGTTGCTCCGGCTCTGTTACGCGTCGCGCTTCGAAATTTCAACGATTTATCGACGCGAACTGGAACGACCACCCTTCTCCCTCTTCCCACCAGTCGGATATCGGCCTAAGGAGATCTCGGCTGATTCGTTGCCCCGTAATGGGCAACTACTCTTGGACCGTTTCAGCGACACGCTTTGTCCGCCGCGTTAGGCTCGGATATTCCGCCGTCCAAGGATCTTGGAATATCGCAACTTCTACGAGGGGTTGGTCCTCGTTCGTATAGGCGTTCAAGGGTCAACGTTGTAATTGGTACTTTTGCGAGTATTCCACGATGGCGATGTTACTTCTGAGAGTTCTGGAACACCTCCTGAATGCTCTCTGCTGGACGTCCGCTCGCGAGGTACCCGTATAACCCCGTCGGAGAAGAGGAAAAAAAGAGAGAAAGAGAAGCTCTGGAAACCCGGTTAGGGTTGAACGACCCTAGACGACGTCTCCTGCGTCGTGTTAGCACGCAGTCAGCGAAGCTTACGGGCGCGTTCATAATCAGCGCCGACAAGGCGTACACGCATCTCGTCAATGGGTACAATGAGCCCTTTGCCACGGCGAAGACGATGCACAAGCGGCGGCGGCGGCGGGGAAGAACCGAGATAGACGGTGGTGAAAGAGGAGCAGCGGCAACGCTCGGGGGAGGTGGAGGAGGATGCGATTCAGGATCGTGAGGATCGACCGCAAGGATTCGACGAAGGAGGGAGAGAGAGGTGCAGGAAACCGGACCTGTTCCCGATTCAGGGACGTCTCGAGCCAGTTAGGAGTAGCCCGGTTGATGCGCCCCAGAAGAAAGACGGAACGGAAGATAAAGGACTGGAAATCGTCCCTGTGGATTCGTGTGAACACGGAGAGGGAGGGAAAGAGGTGTTCACGGAGGTTTTCTCACATGGTCGCGGGTTTAAGACGAGCATCGCGCGGACGGGCACGTTCTGGCGGGCCGGGAGATGGAGAGGTTTCAGAAATAAGAACGGAAGGGTGCGAGGGTGGTGATCCCCTTTCGTTTCATTTTCGAGGCGGTTCGTGACGTATCGGGGCTCGCGCGTATGCGCTGGCCGGCGTCACCAAAGGACGACGAGAGTGAGAACGTACGGGGGCCATTGTCGCCGTTTGTTTGTAGGGAAAATAAAGTACGGTTTTTGTAAATCCATCGGAGAAGCTTGGCGGTGGCTTTGCTCCTTTGGCTGCGTGTCGCGGTAAATGGTAAACGTTAAATAAACAGGGAAGCTGGGGATTGATATTCAAATCGCGCGGAGGAAATGGAGATATAGTAGGGATTTCAGTTCTAACTCTTCACGATGGAACGGTGACAATAATTTCGAGATTTGAATTCGTAATGCGTAAAGGAAGAATTCCTGGAACTGTCTAAGATAAATGCTTCGACTCCGTCACGCAAACGAGGTGTACATATAACCAGATCGTGATATAGTTAATTTTCAGATAATATCAGTAATTCGTTCTTTACGGAACGACATTTCAGTTAACCTATATTAAATTCTTTCTCTGTTTTAATACACCCATTAAATTAGAATCGAAACTAGATTCGATCTAATCATAATGACAGCTGTTGTCTAAGTTACGATTCTAATTTTATTGCTCTCGATACTACAGTACCCACGCGTTCTTTAATCGAGCGACCGGGAAAGGGAATTGATGCAATCGCGACGAATGTCTGCTCCAAATACAATTCTGCTCCAAACGACACTCTATATCAAGATCATTCCTATCTTTAATTAATTTTTTTATCGAGAACAACAGTATCGTCAGATTCCACCCCTAACTTCCGTCAAAGTTCAACATCGCTCGCGCTCTCGATCACGCGCGCGATCATCGAAGCGTGTTCCGGTCACCGTCGTCGCTTTATAGCGCGTAACGCGGGCGGACGCGTATCTCCGTTCGATTCGAGGAGGCACCGTAGAAAGTAAATCTCGCGTTCTCGGCGAGGAGAGGCTCCAGCGCGAGGTCGCCTTCGCGAGCATAAACATCCGTACGTGCACGACCTGGAATTCCCGTTTGATTTACTGCCGCTATCTCGGCGCATTAGTCTTTGGTACCCCGGGGGCCGATATCATCTGCCTTAAAAAATGTTGCCGTCAACGCGGCTCGCCAACTACCGTGCTACCCATCCTCCGACGGATCGGACCCGTCGTCGTTCCGCGCCGTTTATGGTCCACCGTAGCACGCACCCCGCCCGCCCTCTTCCTCGCGCCGCGCCACCCCGTCCTGGAGAACGTTCTTCCTTCCTGTTACGAGATAGCGTTTCGCCCCTGGTGAGAGATATCGCCTTACGAACGGTCGTTCGAGTCGAAGATCGACCTTTGCCAAGGCAACAGGTAGCTGCGCTGGCTGCTGAGAGGGGTTGAGTTATTTCGATGCCGCGTAGCTGGAATGGGAGACTGTTTTATTTTTAGGGGGGTCGACGATACGCTGGACAGAGGGCGGAGAGATTGTTATAATGGAGAACCGAAGTAACGTGGATGTCTTTGCTTGGCGCGCGCGCAAAAAAAAAAAATCGAATCCTTCAATTCCATAAATCGACCCCACGCTGGAGGCACCCGTTGACCAAGCTGGTGTATCAAGAAGCGGACCGATCTCCACCGTTCGTCAAACCGAGAACCTGGCGACGGACGGGTGGAAGAAATATCTTGTAAGTGAAAACTGCTCCGTTTCCGTCCAATTAATTCCCCTGGGTACTGCGTAGCTATCTCCAACTGATACGCGTCCGAAAATGAAATTAGTGCGCGAGCACGCGGGTGGGTAGCCGTGCTCCCCACTGCTTCTGCCGGTCGGTGGTCCCTCCTGGGCATACATTAAATAAATAATCCGGATCCCAGGCCTCGATATAACGTGACCGCTTAGAACGCACGCCGGCGAGAAGCTACCGCCCTCCCCTGTGCACCACCTCCTTGCGCAACTGTCTGCTGGTCGTTTCAATTAATTAGCATCGCGTTTATAAAAGACGAGCCTCATCATCGTTTCCTTCTCGTTCAGGTGGCTGCCCGTTGCTCTCGTTCACTCCGCCCGGCTCCAGCCAGGCTGGATTATTCAAAACGACTCGCAGCGGCGCGCGGGCAACGGCGCGCGACCGCCTAGCGTTATTCATCCGCGCGTTCAAATCGTGCGTGCTTCGCGTCTCCTAGAGGAACTTATTAGTAATTCATGCCGGTTGCCCAGTTCGTACGTTTCAGTCGGGTACCAGTCGTTTATCGCGGCAAGTGAGCGTCGCCGTTCGAGTCGTCGCGCATCGCTGTCCTCCTCCTGTTTTCAAAGGACGGGAACGGGGTGGAAAAGATTTCTCAACGGGACCATTGACGCCGTGCAATTACCGTCTAGACAGTTTTTCGTTCCCACCGTAGCAATCGATGTACACACTTGGGGCAACTGTCGAAACGTGGCGTATAACAAACCAACAAACGTCTGGCGGAAGAATGAGAACGCACGAAAGTTTCCCAAGGCGTCGCGTCGAGAAAATGTCCCCATCGACAGGGGCGTGCTCGACGACGCCTCGAGTCGATGTCGTCACCGCGGGATAACGTAAACGTCGAGGTCCGTTTCTCACGCGGACGGTTCCCTTCGAATGGCCACTCGAGACTCTAGATTCGGATCTGCGATTCAGCTACGATCGTTAGTCACTGCCTTCCCTTCGTCACTTTTCTTTACCTTCCTTTTTTCTTTCCATCGGCAGTCAGATTTTCGCAACCGACAATTTCACCCGTCGACGAACACGCGTAAGCACGCGGCGGTGTACGCAACTCGCGGGCACTCGCATGATCGAGCCTGGGCCCATTGTCTCTGCGCCGCTCGGAGAAAGTGTGACCCTAATAGCCGAGGGAATGATTAGAGGAATCGCGGCGCTCCAATCAGCACGCGCCGTCGCACCCACTCGTATAAACACGGCAGACCGGCTCCTTTCTCTAAAACCGCGAACACGGTGCACTTCTGGTACACCGATCCTTTTCTTCTTTCTTTTCTTCCTTCCTTTCTGGGTTCGATTATCGTTATTCGGTTCGCAGGGAATATTTTTAATAATCCTCGATTCGTTTCGATTAGAAAAGGAGAATCAGAATCCTCGAGGACACGACAGGACGACGAGTCGACTAAAGAGAACCCTTCGGACAAGTACGCGTACGCGATTTAATAACAGGAAATGAGTTATCGCTTTAACGTTTTAACTTCCCCCTGCAATTTACTTTACTATCTGGTAATTGAGATCTGAAGTTTCGTCCTGACTTCACGCAACGCGACCAGCTGGCGAAAGTGACTTTCGCTATCGGAAGACAGCCTAGCTCGCGAGGATCAGCTGAGCAATCTTTGCAGGATACGTATCGCTTCGCGATAGGAAAAATCTCTGTTACACGGGCGGCCGTGACGGTTCGTTGACGGGGGTGTGTCTCGTATCACGAGTACTCTTGAAGACACTTAGCGGAATGCGTTCTTAACGAACCCAGCGTGTCTGCCACTTGTCAACAGTTGGTGTACACAATGGACGTCTGACGTATTGACGAACGTATCGCATCCACCGCTCGTCGATTATTCATCGTTAGAAGTAACACGGGGTAGGAGATTTTTCATCGATTTTCTTCCTCCTCGAACAACCTCTTTCATTTTCGAATACTTGGCAATCTTTCTCACCTCCGTAAAAATCCATTCTCCTTATGAAAAATGTTAACCAAGAACGGTAGTCGAATCAACGCGAGAGAAGAGTCGTTTCAACGTTACAACTCTTACTTAGAGAAAAGTAGAATTAGAAAAATTGTTGGAAAATTTTGATCGAAATTTCGTCTCTGTTCGTTAAAGACGAAACAGTTCCATCTTTTGATAGCTGCAGAAGAGGAAATTTAGCTAGCGGGACGATCGTCAGGTGGCGCCGCGTACAAGGGCCCTGCGACGACCCGGCGCCTCGGCAATGCCCTCGAGGGCATGTTCGTAAGAAAATCGCGTAATTTACGCGTGACAATGCGCCCGGTTCCAGCTCATTGAAGCACGAGCCTCTAATCGCCGCCTTATCGATCTTGCCTCGCCATCGTTCCCTCGAGCCACGCAATTCCTTTGAATCCCGCGACCTCGCTGAGCCCTTAATTACGCCAGCCCGCGTATTAAAACCCCGATCGCGGCGTACGAAATTAACGTACGCGCGTAGATCTTGTCGCGCTATGACTGCTCCTGTGACTGCATTCGCTGACGTTTGAATCGAGTTTCTTCAAATGCGAAGGCATTTTCTTCCTCTCGATTTTCGTATCGTTGCCAATTATTCAGCGTTGCTCGATCCAGCGCGCAGATAACTCGAAACGAAGTCGAGGTGATTCAGAAGGAAACCAGTAAAAACCCATCGCATCGGCGTCGATGGCGTTGATCCAAACGAGGTCGAACTAATTCCACCCGCAACGAGCCGATCGATCGAGTCGCCACGCTACCCAAGGCGCCAGACCCTTTTTAATGTCCGATCGCCGCCGCGACCGATCAATTAACGAGCCATTGATCTTAGCCGTGCCGCATAAGGCTGCGCGCGATGACGATGCCTCGGAAAAGTTCCTGCCACCTGGCCGCAGACCCCCGTGGCACGAGCAGATGCGGTTCGATTCTTGGATCGATCGATCGTGCGCGCCGCTCTCTGATTTTTCTGCGCTTCCCCTAACGTCCTGTCGTTCCGAATTCTCCTGTGTGGATACGCTTCCTCTGATTCGATGCGAGTCACAGACAACACTGGTAGGTAACTCGACGAAATCAACTCCGTCTCGAGAGCACGACCAGCAACCCCTGACCAACGTCTGGTAGCCTCGTCGCGGGCCGCGGAAAAGAGCGGCTCGAAGCCAGAGCGAGGAAATTTTCAGCGACACAGGCTTGCCAGGCGGTTTTTCACACGTTCAACGGTCCTGCTGCTGCTGCTCGACCGGCCTCAACCTGTCCGGCTCTCAACGGTCATTCCCACAGAGTCACCTGTGCCCGCGTCGAAGACACTCGCTGGCCCATTGTAACGATCCCTAATACGCGTTATCCCTCGACTCTACCGGTTCACCTCGTCCTCTACCATTCCGCTCCCTCGGCCTCTGTCTCTCGTTGATTTCTTCTCGCGACGACACCTTGCCCGTTCGAGACAAAGGGGCCTCGCGGTCGCGGACCAAAGCTTGAAATGCTAATCCGCTCTTCGGCGTCGAGGAGGAGAGGCGCGCGAGAAAAAAGATAGAGAGAAGAACGAAGAACGAAGAACGAAGAACGAAGAAGAAGAAGAGTAAAAGGGGGCGAAGGATGGCGGAGCATAGGAGCGTCGAGGAGGAACGAACGGGTTGAGGGGTGGCTGGCTATGCCTGGGGCCTGCGTGAGTTACGGGACAGTCTTAATTTCGTCATTCATCTCTGGAAAGAAGACGAAGGAAGAGAGAGAGGGAGAGAGAGAGAGAGGGGCGAGGAGATGAAGAAGAGCGGAGAGACGTCAGGATCCATGGACTCTGAACGGTTGCGCGTTCGACCAGTTCTCTCTTCTTTCTTACCCGCCATAGAATTCGAGGCGTAAGAGAACTCGACGTCTCCCCCTCTCGTTCGGCTGTGTGAAATTGTTGTTTACTCAACGGACCGCTTACGTGTTAGCATATCGACTGATTTATACGCGCGCCGCAGGTCTTGAGAGATTGGCCCCGTGGAATAAGTCCCACTAGTTTGGCCACTCTCTTAGCGGTCGACGCGGTGGAATGATTGTCGAGGCCTCGGAGGGGTGATGGGTTGTGATTGTGCATCGGAGGGAAGAGTTGTACCGGGGCGTCGTAATTTTAACGTCTCGAGTATTTTGTCTGTTGTTAGCCGAGCGTTACATTGGTTAATGGATTAACTCCTGGAGTCTTTGAAATCGCGATCCAGCTGGGAGAGGGGCGGTTTTTTTCCACCGCGTTCCAAACATTTCTTTGCCGCTGAATTTATAAAAGGTCCACTTTGCATCCCCTTTGTTGGAAATCGAACCTCGGCCTCCCGTTTCTTCTTCAACCTCTTTTAATCCCTCTCTCCGCGTCTACGAACGAGATGCGTCTTGGGAAACGAATTTGAAAAAAGAAAAACGTTGTTTCTGTTAATAAAGAAAAGAAAAAGGAGAAACGTCTGGTATCGACGTTCTCCGGAAGCGGACGATTTTCTGGATTATCCGATGATATAGCCATCGAAGAAACCGGTGTGCAGGAGCCTCAATGGCGTTATTAAGTCGCGCGTCGTGTACCGGCCTGTTCGTGGACCGGCGTTCTCATGAAAGCTCAACATCCTATCTAATGCCAGTGATCCATCATCCTCCTTTGGCGGAGTCTGCTAGGTACCGACCTCGGGCAGCTCGAGACACTCTGAATAACATAATGCCCTGTACTTCGTGGTTGTTCGCGCTGTCTGTTGTCCGCTCGTGCCATCGCCGCGAACAAACGAGCCCTAATTATGCGACGATCTCTCGCATTTTCGGCTGGACGGCCTCGATTCATCGTTCGAACCGTCGCGTGCGTCGCGGACAGTGGGGTAAATTGTCTGTCTGTGCAAGAATAAAGAAAAGTCGACTCCCTTGTGCTCGTCATCAACGATGACGCGTGTACGAGCCTAATCTACGCTCGCTGTACAGGAACGCGTACGCCAACAGTCGGTGGAACCAGGGACACCCCAAAGAATCGGAGCACCGTGCAAACAAGGACTCGATCGTTGTAACCGATGACGTCGAACGTGTGATCCAACAGAGGCGCTTTCATGCCCCCGGCGATGGGGGCTGCAGAACAGTAGTATTTTTGTGCCCTGCTAACCACATGCCAGCGCGATAATAAAAAAAAGCGCGCTATTGAAATTCACCGGGGACGCAGGCGTTATCGAACGATCGATAAATGCCAACACAATGAACCATGGGAAATATATATTGGGACGGTGCGCGATGATAAAGAGAGGAGCCTGACTTTTTATTGCTGCCAAGCTGAAAGGGTGAATGGAACCTTGTACCCTTGGAACAACGACCTCTTCACACGCGTCCACCTTTTCCACGGTAATCGCACCTTTAATTTCCATATTTCGAGGCCCCGATGCCCCCTTCGTTTCCTCGAATCGATATTCAGGCTTGAAACGATCGAAATGGCTGCTAATCCCAGTCATTTCGATCTGTGGTGCCAGCTTTCGATTTTGATACGTCGTTAGATTTTCAAACGATCCGATGATACCATTTCAGAAAATTGACATTTCACGCGTTACTGCTACTTTTCTGCAAACATCCGTTTACGAGAAAGAGGCGGAGTCAATTGTTCTTCGAATTCGCATTTCGTTCTTCCTCGCTATCTGAATTTCGCAACAAACGATATCCACGTGGTTAACAACTCAACGAAATTCTCCTAATTCTCGATCCTCCATCCTACCATCGAACCATCCAATTTCCCGTGGAATCTAACGGTTGAATCACCGGTCTAACGTGTTAGTCGAAGCGCTACGAGATAGCCGGGGGAATCCCCGCGGCAGATTAGGTTTTTTTCCTCGCGGACGATTAGGGAGAAATTAAATATACGGTGACCACGATGATAGCCGGCAGTAAAGACGGGCAAGGTAAATATTAAGGCTGCGGTTTTGCGGGCAAACAAGCTTGTTTTCACGGTTTCTATCTCGTACCTGTACGCAGGAGGGATTAGGATTAGCATTTTAGGCATCCAACAGGACGTCTCGTTGTTTCCTTTCTCTTTTCCCTTCTTAATACGCGTTCGTTTCTTCTTCTTCTTTTTTTTTTTCCTCTTCTTTTATCGTCGTCGCTTCGCCAAACGAGGCGCTGCGCCCGCCGATAGAACACGAGAAAGGTGGTCAGGGATTAACGTGTTTAATCTTGCGGTTTCAGAGCAAACAGTCCGAGGAAGGTGTAGAGGATAGACGATGAGGAGACGGGTAAGCCGGTTGCGGTTGAAATCACAAAGCTCTCGCTGTCGGTAAAATCTGCGGTTTCGGTACTTTCGCCTTTTGATCCTGCGAATCGATCGACCAGGAAAGAGGGAAAGCGTCACGAAATTGGTAAAAGTAAAACAGTGGACGGATTCATTTATCGGAAGTCCCGTCGACCGGTGAGTTATCATTGCCCCGAAGTGTAAGTCGGGATCGGGCTTATTAAACAAAGCACAATGGAGGGAACGCGATACAGATTTAATGTCCGTATCTCGCGGATCGTTTTAAAAACGCGAACCCTCTCGATAAATCAGTGGAAACGGGCTTAATGAAGCTTACGAAACGATCTTATTGTCCTCTGTATAGCCAGGGATAAGACGGAAGTGGTCTTGGATAAAATGGATGGTTAGATCCAACGAAACGGTTCCATTTACCGATCGCATAACCGCGAGTGGCTCTCTCGGGAGAGAGAGCCGAGGCAAACGTTATCGAAAGCTCGATCGTCTAATACTCGCATTAGTTAAATGCTCGAAACCGGTTATTAGCAACATTTAGCCATTATACGGGCTGGCATATCTTACAACGGTGTCTGGCTGTGCTCGAGGATTATTAGGCTTTTTCCAGCGAAACGGTTGATATACATGGTGAGCCGCGCATAATAATTGTGCCACGGCGCCCCGATCTCTCGAGGATAGCGACAATTTCAGACGTTTATATCGCGTTAATCGTTGTTTCGCGAAATTGCGCTGAACAGCTTCCATTAATAATGCATTAGCGTGTTTGTGCAAGTGATCCGTTTTAGCTGCTGCAATCTGGTTGTCGCCACGGTTTTTTCCGAATAACCAATGAATCTGAATGTTTACTTTTAACATCGCAGAATTGTTATTGCCGATTATTAACACGGTTGATAAACGAAGGAAAAATCGGGGTATATGTAAAACATCGCGTTGCAAGGAAATTAACTAACAGATAACGGAATATTTGAATAGCAATGCTTCTCTCGGTTGCTTTATATGGCGATTGCAGAATGTATCGGTTTCGATCTACTTGTTTTTCTTGAATTAAATCAAGGTGAATGTGGGAGGCAAGTGAACTGAAAATATTTATTGCATCACGTAGCGCGCAACGCCATAAAACAATTTTTATCGAGCCCCGTTCAACCAACACCGACGAATCCTTCGCGATCGAGGTTACAACGTGGCGCGTAAAAATTTTCGAAAAACTATAAACGCGTCTCCGTTTACACGAACAACGCGAACATCTCGTGGAAGTATCGGAGCCAAATTTCCCCTCGTGTAAAAAGCCCCGCCGTGTGTTACCTCGCGACCTATCTCTCCCACCTTATCTGTCGCCTTTCCAATATCCAACCGATTCTACCTCGATATCTGACGAAGGTAAAGATCGTGGACGGGCGCGTACATGCATGTCAAGTGTGTGCACAGAGAGTTTCCTTTTCTATCTATGGTGATTCCATGGGATCCGCTCTATATTTGCGTTTGCCACAAGGTGCGTCGTCACCGTGCACGATTGTCACGAACGTGTCACGTTTCGTCACCTGCCAAATTGGCAAACACTCTTATCGAGAGTCGACGGGAAAAGTGTCAATCCTCGTGGACGCGACGCATCGATACTCTCGACCGTACGCCCCTCATTATCAGCGCCAGAAAATTCCACCGGTTCCACGCTCGACACCTGAGATTTGCGATGCGACTCGTATCAGAGTGTTCTCGATTTCACAAGCAACGGCAATATTCCTCTCCGCTCTCTCAATCTATCTCAAAGAAACCACAGGCCTCGCTCGTAATAACCCAATCGTCGCAAACCACGCGACAGTAAGGAAAAGAGAACGATACGTCTACTTTTCAAGACGATCCACAGAGGCGAACGGTTTCAATTAAAATTCCTCGAGGAATTACGCACGAGTACTGTGGCGCCACGCGAATAAAGCCAGCCATTCTCTCGGAGCGCTTCGTAATCGATCATCTCCGAGCCCGTTCGCTCGTATCGATCAGTCTCACGCGACCGGAAGAATCGTGTCCTCCTGTTTGCCGAGGATTCTTCCGACCTGTCGCGGCCTGGTTTATCGCGAGTCGCCCGGTTTTTCTTCCGGCCGTTATCATCAGCCGTTTTCAGCTTCAGCTTCAGCGTGGCGACAGGCGATTCCAACCGCATTCCACGGAACCGCCAACCCGGGCCCGTAAGATATGTTTTATCGCGTCGTTTGTCGTGCCTTCGGATTAACCGGTGTTTAAAAGCGATACGGTGGAGCTTCGAAGGATACTGCGAGGATGATTCGTAACCGCAGGTCGACCGCGTCCCCTTTCCCTCGAAGCGAGGGGCTGCCTCTTCTTTATCTTCGATGCACGTGTTTCGTGCGACCATGCGTGGCGCTTTTCCTGCGCTTTTCTTACGATTCCCGTGCATCTGTCTCGTTGACGTCTCTACGATCCGTCGACCTGTGAGTTAGGTTAGCCAGGGAACTGCTTTGGGCCGCGTTTCATCGTGTTCGAAAGCGGGGCTAGGGTCGAGGGTGAGGAGTCTTTCTCGGGAGGGATGAAAACTTCAATGTTAACAACGCGAGAGGATGCGAAACATCGTGCGAAACACTGGAACGTTACGAATTACTGAATCTTGTACGACATTTAGAGATCCGTAGACGAAGATTCGGAAGTGGCCCTTCTAAGCAGGCCAGTTCTCGTACGAAAGTACAAAACGGTTCGCGTAGAGGAGGGTCGAAATCGCCTTTGAGATCATTACCAAACCGGTCTTTAGTCTCGCGCAGTCTTTGCTCACGGAACGGCGAAGGCGAAGGGCCCGGGAACGGTGTTCAGGGTAGTCAAGGTGTCGGTTACGTCCGTGTCAATTAGGCCCCGTGCTCGGAGGCGTGATCGACCGTGAAAAATGCCTGCGGTCACTTTGTTGGATCTTGTAAATCAAATCTTATTGATTCCACGTCTCCTTTCCACGGCCGGCTCACCCTTAGGCGAGGGACGCTGCCGGAAAAAGAGGCTCTGTCAAAATCGATCCCTCATCTGGGATTTATTCTCCTCTTGTTTCCTCCTAAATCACCTCCTTGTTCCAGCCGAAACGATTTCTTTGTTCGCTCGAACCGTGTCGGTATCCGCTGTCCATCGCTACAGTTGTTTTCGCTATTAGATTCTACTCTCTTAATGGACGGATCTCGCCGAGTTAGACCAGAAAATGGCCACCGAAAGCGGCATGAGCGCGATAAGCGGCCGCTGTCGTGAACGGAATCGTATTCGTGACCCTCCTTAAAATAGTTCATCGAGGAAAGTACCACCTGCCGACCCACGCATCGCCGCGGTCGAAATAATCAGGTACGAGACTATTGGCCCATTAGAGTGCATGATACATCGTATTAGCTCGTGGCAAAAGGAACACGATGCCATTAGGGAGATTGAATCGGTTCGCCTCGTGCGGAGCGAACGTGCTGAGAGAACGAGCGAGAGAGAGACAGAGAGGGAAGAAGAAGGGACGAGTGTGTTTATCCACGTCATATAAGCATACGTAAGATAGGGTAGAACCGTGACCATGGGTGTAACCGAAAGACCACGTGGCCGAGGAGCATGTGTTTCTCCGAGTGAGTAGCTACTTTTCTACCATCTGCTTCGGAAGCTTTTGGACCGATAGGTGTGGTGCGTGTTTGATAAATACTTTCAGACCGGTGGGGGCGAAGAAAGTGGACGATCGTAGGAGACGCAGCGGTGAAATTATATTAACAGGATACGGATGGAGGGTTGACGAGGGAAGGCTGCAAGGTGATGGTGGAATTTTCCGACCACGAATTTCTATCGGATCTTTCGCACGATTAAAACTTCCATTTCGATGTGTTTGATTATTTATAATTTAGTCGAAGAATCTGTCAAGTTTGTATCTTTAACCCGAGGGGTGTAAAAAAATGATTATAGAAAGGCGATGGTTAAGTTAGTAATCCACTGAGACACTTCGCCGCGTAAAATAGAACAGAGTCCCTTAGGGAAAGTGTTTCGGGAAGCAGGAAGCGTGCGGGGCTCGTGCCGCTTCCTCGTCCTCGAAGAATCTCTCCTCCTTCTATTTCTGAACTTCGGTGAATTACGTGCTCCACAAACGTCGCCGCCTTAAAGCGTCACCGAAGGCAAACAGCGCGTGTTGATGTTTTGTCGAAATTTCCCGATTCGTCGGTGAACGTTCTGGGAGCGCCGTGACACCCTCGCGAGATCATTCAAAACGGGTCCGTCGATGCTTTTCCAAAAATAATTCTCGAAATTTCTGGATCCGTATTAATACTACTTGGTGTACTACGTACAAGTCCATAAATCACATCAGGTCGACGAACAAAATTAGAAATTAAATGGACAGACACCTTGCGGGATCGTGCAATTCGTTTAATTGCACTCCCCTGATGTATCGATGTACCAAAAGATACGAAGGGGCTAGAGAACACCCTTGCCCTTAACTAACAAGTAAATGACTCACGCTGGAGGCACGCCCAACGCTAGACAGCCACTAATACAGAAATTAACTAGAATCAAACGAATCGGACTAACCCCAACATTGGCCATCGTAACCTGACCCTCACGAATCCTCAGCGTCAGTCGCCAACCGGAAGCACCCCCATCTTCAACCGGCGCTCTTCCCAGTCAACCAGCTGTACCGCGCGTCGATTCAACGGTCGCTCGTTCCGCGACTCCTGGAGGAATCACGAATTAAAAAAGGCGCTCGAAGAAAAGGGTCTTGTAACTTCATCCCAGGGCGAAGTAAGCAACGTTCGCGCCGCCCATGATTCCTGGCGCGCGTTTCATCTCGGCAGCAGTCATCGCGGTCGCGTCATTGTTCGCGGCGGTTCAAGGAGAAGACGAAGGGTGGGCAGACCGGTGAGGGGGTGTTTAGAATTTCATTTCCGGGCATTCGAGGAGAGAGAGCTGCGTCTCCGCGTTCACGGGAGACGACCATCCACCATACATCTGTCCGCAGATGCGGAGCAGATGCACGCGCGTGCGCGCGGTACATCGGACCAGCTCGAGCAATGCGCGTGCGGTCTAATTGCAACCCTTCTTTTCTCCCCCCCCCCCCACCCTCCTTCGCCATCCTCCCTCCTGGCGGAGGGTGAATTCGCATTGTCGCGAAACTTCATTCATGCCTCCGTTGTTGAACGAGTCAGGGGTGACGGTCGAAGACCCAGCTCCCTCCGGAAGTGGCTGCCGTCCTGGACGGAAGCAACAAGTAAAGGATCAAAGGAAACTCTCCACCCTTCGGTTACTTTGAATTAGGCCTGTATTAATTATGCAACGGGGAATTTTTTGTCGATCGCCCAGGTCATTCCGCGGGAACTTGGGGTTGTAAAAATTTGCCAAGCGAATACTGAAAAGTATTACCGTGAGTTCGCGTCGCTATCGAAATATCGAAAGTATCGCTGCGAAAGAACGCTGAGAACAATGTATTCAACGAGGAATAACGCGATCTTTACCACTTTCTATTCTTCTTTGAAGGGAAAAGAAAAAAATGGCTGCTCGTCAACGGACGCGATCTTTCCAGTCCACGTGACCGACGACATTGCGGTTTTCCATTCACCGTGGTGTATGCCGGGTAGGCACCCCGCTAGAAATAGATAGGGAAAGAGCAGAAGACTCGGAGAACCGTGAAGAGGGTGCCTCTCCCGGGCACGCTTCTCGGAAACTAGGTCCTAAGATCAACCTACCGACAGATGCAAAAATTCGTAGGAGAATCAATGCGCGGCTCCCTCACCTGTCCACACACTTCTTCGCCGTTCTCCTTCGCCTCGTATCCACGAAAGAGAGGCGCAGGACCGCATTCTGCAGGTTCAAGAAGCTCGACGGGCAACCTAGCGTGATGCGAGGTTGGATGCGAAAGACGGTGCGGTTCCGCCGGGACTCGGGGGATCCGTGCCTGTGTCACCTCGACTGCTAGACCCTCTGACAAAAGAAATCCCGGGGCTCCTTTGTCGGTTCCTTTGCCCGGTTCTTTGTGAATTCCTCTCTATTCAAGGCCGTGGACCATTCATGGTATACGCGCGCCGTCTAGAGCGAGACGCGGCAAGTGCGTGTATATACTGGGTTGCGTAAACGGCGCACAAGTGTACGGAAAGGGCCAGCTTTTCGAGGATAGGGACTTTTAAAGTCCCGCCACGGAGGTTTCGTTTGGATTTTAAACTCAGCTGTGCCGGTTGCTCTATGGTCAATCGTTTCGCGTTACGAACGATCGCGTGGGATAAGGTAAATCGATGCTGGTCATCGTTTCTATGATCGTTCGATCGTAACGATACTAGCGTTATTTTATATAATCTCGCGTGGATACACACTGACGATACATTAACGAGAAAGTATTCGACGTATACTTGAATCTTTTTTTTCAATTTGTTGCAGTACTCGATCGCGATCCTTGATTGCACCAGGAGAGGGTAAACGACGCACGAAGCGACGAAGAAAGGTTTAAGAGGCATTTACATTTGAAGCACTCATCCGACAAGCACGAAAGATACTTCCTACTCCGTGTTTAGAGACGGACCCTTGGCCTAGATGGGTCCTAATTTCGGTGGGCCCTTAAGAGAAAATACTCCCCGCCCTCTGCGCGGAGGGGCGGGGGCCCAGAAGTGCAAGGGGCAAGCGAGAGCCACGTGTCGCAGCGCGTGCCGGAAGTGACCAACCGGATGCAGACATTTGAAACGGTCCTTCTCATTCCGCCCAATCGAGTACGCCTTCAGCCAGCTTTGTTCTTCCTTGGATTATGCCGATCTCCTCCTTGTTCGACACGAGACTCTCTCGCGTCTCGAAAGAGGAAGGGTTGCAGGGTTGCTAAACGGTAGATGTGTCCGTTGATAAAAAGACATCTGTCCTCGGGATCGCGATGAGAGAACAGACGATTGGAAACAGACAACTTTAGGATTAGAATTATCATTTCATCGAGTTTCTTTTTTTTTTAGGTTCTGGAAGATTTTGAAAATCTATCTCGTCTCCAGAAGGAAACGTCAAGTGCAACCTGATGGAATCTTCGGGAAAACGCAGAAAGGAGGAAACAAGGTTGTTTAAAAAGGCGAGAGTGCCACTCTTGAACTTTTCAGCGGCGATGTAACACGATCTCAGCCTTTTCGTCCGCCTCGCTTTCGGCGGGCGCTTATTAGCAAAGCGCTCGAGGACGGCTGCACTTGACCGCAGGAAGCATCCGTCTCTTGTTTTTCTTTACTGGACAAATAAGTGTTGGACGTCTCGGCGATCTCGATCGTCCAAGGAAACCCCAAAATATCTCCCACTAAGTTCGACGAAATAAGTAAGAACGAGAAACATCGTCTTTCTGTTGCGCGCTGTATGTTCCTCTCGCGCTTGAAATCTAATATGGACAGACTGCTCCAGCTACAAATAAATTTAACGCCACTCGCGCGCACAATTAAGCCGTCGAGGGAAGCTGAACAAATGTGAAAAAGAACCAGCAGCAAAGATATAACACAATGAACCCGTTGAACACCGACGCAAGCTGCCCGTCGAAGAAGCGAAACCTTTCACGGTCGTACTATTTTCGTCTGAATTCAACCCTTGTGCATATCGTTGCCCCACGGTGTTCAGCTCGGTCCAGGCCGACTTTCACCGATGGCACGCGTCCGTTTTCAAATCCCTGGCTGAAAGGGGGCGAGTGCACACGCCCCGCGGAAACGTACACGCGTCCTCTGCCCTTATTATTGTCGCACACATGCTCCCACCCCTCTTTCGCTTCCACGGTGACCGTTGAGCGTCTCCGATTCGCGACGTTACGTCAGAAAAATCGATATTCATTACCATTGTGCGTATGCTTCCAAGAATCAATCCATTTCTCCCCCCTGTTCTGTGCCATTTAACGAACTTTTCTGGAGCTACACCCCTCTAGGGTAGTTTTCGATCACGAATAACGCCTACGTCGAAACGTCGATTGAAAGAAATGGAACTAGATATTCTTTTGCTTCCTCTGCAGAAAACCAAAGGCAGATATCGAAGATGGTCTCTTTAGAATTCGCAACCCTCTATTTTCAACCCCCAGGAGTAACGGTTACGTCCGAGTCTCCCTAACGGATTCGATTCGCGATCCTGCGTCACAGGATCCTCCCACCCCTCGAAAGTAAAAAGTCTCGCCAACGGTTCCTTCCACGTCTTCGACACCTCCGATTCATCCCGTGCCCCAGAAACAACGCCCATGGCCCATAAAATAGAAGAAACCCGAACTTCCTCCGCAGGAGTCTGAAAAGGATATCGGCGAACGATCTTCTGGCCCCTCGACGTTCCAACCCCCGAGAAGCAAGAAGTCTCCGCGTGTTCATTCATAGCCGGGTAATCGGATGCAAGTCCCCCACGCGCACGTGACCTCCTCCGCAGGTTTTCCGGTGCGCGTCAGGGGCGAGTACGAGCGGAGGGCTGAGGTTTTATAACGGCGAGCCTCCGTCTCAAGACGTTCTCTCCTCTCGAGACGTTGAAGGAAATAATGGAACGGGACGAGGGTAAGAGACGATCTCGAGTCGAAGGAAGTAGGAGAGAACAAGGTAGAGGGAGAAAGAGAGAGAGAGAGAGAGAGAAATACCCCGCCCCCGCTCGTGTGGGGCACGCGCCCGCCACGAACTGAGGGGAGTCCACAC
This sequence comes from Xylocopa sonorina, assembly GCF_050948175.1. Taxonomy (NCBI): domain Eukaryota; kingdom Metazoa; phylum Arthropoda; class Insecta; order Hymenoptera; family Apidae; genus Xylocopa; species Xylocopa sonorina. The sequence goes on from NC_135193.1 coordinate 10,304,392, forward strand.
CTGCCCCTGCGGCTCATTGTACGGCAGAAAAGCCGGCAGCCAACCCCTCCTAGACAAAACTAGACCCCCGTGTAGGGGCTGCGAGCCAGCCATCCAGCATCTGCTGGAATCTGCGACGAGGGATGCGACGAGGGCGATAGGTTATTATTGGCATTGTACCACTCGCGTGTGTGCGTCGAGATACAGCCGTACTCGAGGGTGACATGTGTGCACGCACGTCCGCAGAAACGCGCGCGCTTATACGTATACGTGCACGCCCGTACCTGGAAGCACATGTGTCGCAGGCTGCCGATGGACCAGGAGACTAAAAGGTGCACATGCATCTGTCCGCGTTTCGCTTGCATCGGCACCCAGCGGACCTACCCTCTCCTCTGTCTCCACGGTGTCTAAAAGCCACCCTCTCCGCACGGGTGCCCGCCGATGCGTCTCTTCGGCGTCTATCGGCTTTTAACGGTCCCGTTCTACGGCTTTTTAGGGGTGTTTGGGTTGAACACTGGGATCGGGGGGGATGCATTTTTATCGTGATGCGTGTTGACAAATCGTAGAATCTGGCGAGCTGCTATTTTTCGTTCCTTCAAGGGGAGGGAAGGGATGGGTGGATTCTATTGAAATAAAATTATCCAAAATAGATAACTATAAATATAGTTCGTTCGGATTAATATTTTTCGTGACAACGTAAATACGTTTACATTGAAATTAATGAAATATTTCTCGGGAATTTTAGTTGTATCGTGTTCTACCCTCCAATTCCTATACCTTCTTCGTCCTATAATTACTCGAAACTGCCACTCGAGCATTCTACGTTACACACGAAATCCCTCGAGCACGCGGGAAGAGCGATGAGAAAAAAACGGTTATAAGGTCGGAACTGTCGAATAATGAGCTACCGCTGCGGCGAGCGTACCGCTCGAGCCGCGTTAATTCAATTCTACGATTCGATTCTCACGGGCCGGTTGAAAGAGGCTGAAGTAGCCTTCCTCGTGAAACTCTTTCATCCCCGTTCCAGTGTGCAACGACGACAGGTCGTAATTCGTATACGAAGCTAACAAGAAGAAGAAAGGAAACAGAGGAAGAGCTGTTCGCGTCGTTATTAGAACGACGGACGATGATTGGCGTGAGCGAGCACGAGCACTCCACTCCTCGTCCTCGCTCGTCATGGAACTGAAATTATTGCCCCCTTCTAAAAAAAAAAAGAAAGAGGAAGAAAAAGAAATCAAAGTACACACGACCCGTATATAAATCGCAGCGGAACTCTAAAGTATCTAGATCGTCGTCGGGTACGTGGACTCGCTATTATTCATCGTGCACCTGGGCACTCGAGAGCACCATAAAGATTTGCAATCACCTCCGTTTACACCGGTGCTACCTTTTGTGACCACCCTTCCTTCGGGGTCAGCCCGTGCAAAGGAATCGAGATTTCCGTTGCGGGCCCGCTAATCTTCCGATCCCCCGGGCATTGTTTCACCTGACTGACGGAAGAACGGATGTGGAAGCTGTCCGCGTGCTACCCCCGTCCGACCGTTTCTTCTTAAATTAACCAACGAGTGGACGGTTCGGATCGCGCCTCGAATGCTCTCGATCTGTTGTTACGCAACGTCGAACTCCATCTCGTGCTCCAATTTGGTGGGTACGCGCGCGCAGAGCATGATTGATAGCCGCGACGCGTATTAGGTCAGCCCACGTGCCGCGTCCGGGAACTTTCTTCCCCGAATGCTCGCGGTTCGGTCCTGGCGCGTTACACCCGACGCCGGTATAATTAAGTGCCAGCCAGGGGATAATGATTTTTACGCGTCGTTATCGTGCGTACACGGCTCGCGAACCGGTGTCCCTCTCGACGTAACCACCGTCTCGATTGAATTGTTCCTCTTATCCAGATCTCGCCGCCGAATGTAACGCACCGCTTTGTCGAGGTTACGCAACTGGAGCCCAGCGCGGACGTCGTGGGGTCTAACGCGTATGATTGATAGCCGGGAAGCGTATTAGGTCAACGCGCGCTACCATGGTAGCCCTTTCGCGAAACGGACAGCGCGGAAACCACCACCGGCCGCGGAGAAAGCAAAATGCCCGGCGAATCTGGGACCAGTCACTCTCCGTTCGACGTTAAGCGACGTGCACACGTGGCCGATTCCGCCGATTGATCGGTCTATTAGCTCTGGCGGACGGTGTCGCGGACTAGGAAGAAAGCAACGACGATGTTGTTCGCGTTGGTACACGAGTACCCGGGCCGTGTAACCGCTCCCGTTGGCCAGATATCTGTTCCCTAGCAATTTTCTGCCGGCCCTATCCGGTCCGGTGAATTTATAACGTCCCCGTGTTTAGATCGTAGATAGATCGTTTCGATCGTTTCTCTCGGATCGGGAGGCCTCGTACGAGGCTCGTGGTCAGTTTGCTGAATCTCGCCGTTGAAAGTAATTTGTTTCGCCTCGTGTTGACACGGGCCGAGGTGAACTGGTCGTGGGAGGTGGAACACCGTATTCTGTACCAACTCGCGACTCGTGATTTCGTTTCTATCCAAATGGAACGACGCGTTAACCGTTCGACGCAGTTCCCTCTGTCTCGCTGGTTGACCTGACCGTCTCGGCTCACCGTCTCGGTCGAGAATAATTTTTACTGGGACCGGTACGCGGAACCGGGGCTCGTCGATCGCGGAAACGTCGCGGAAACGCGTCCGTGGCTCGCGAGAAGGAAGATGCACGGTGTCTCGGTTCCGCGGTTTCCTTTTATGGGCGAACCTTAAGGCGGTTTGTCGGGTAGACGTAGGTATGCGATCGTAGAACAGGCTGCTAGGCCGGTGAGGTACGAGCTCGGGCCCACGCCGCAACAGCCAGCCGCGAAGCAATTGTCCTTAGCGGTTGGCTGGCTGCCTGTCTGGCTATTACGCCGGCGCTGATAGGAGGATTGTCTTACCCGGTGTTGTCTAGGTGTTTAAGACCGCGCTATTATGTTTCTGGCGAACGCGAAACGGCTCGCGCGAGGGAGAAAGAAGGCGGACAAGAAGCGGAGGGAGGCTGTGGCCGGAGTGCGTGCTAGAGAAACTGGAGGCACGGTGTTGGCCGGGTAGAAAGGTGGATAGGCAGAGAGGCGAAGCAAAGAGAGCAAACGAGAGAAGGGAACGTAGAACCACGGCCGGCGTGAGTAAGAGCACGCTGAGTTACGAGCGGCACCGGGGAGAAGAGGGACACGCTAGCGGTGCACGCTAATGAGAGGACGACGACTGACTTGGACCATCGGTGGTTCCTCTTTCGCGCGATGCCTCTCCGTGGACAGTTTCATCGAATCGCGCGTCATCGGTTTATATCGGAATAAGCTGACAAGAGAACGGGGGGCGAAACGCTTCCTGCTCCGTGGAAAGCGGCAGATATCGAGAACGTTATCTAAGGAAGCGGGATAAAATCAGCGCTGGCAGACTGGAAGACTTTCGAAGCTGGGACGACCGCAAGAACCAGAACCGCGGACCAGTCGAAGCGGGCGAGCGTAAGCTCGCGCGAGAAGAACGTAATCGCATTGGCCACGCCAGGGCGGCGGTCTCAGTGATCCACGCGTTGACCGCGAGCGCTACCGAGCGCTGGACCCGCTGCCATTGTTCGCGACCATAGATTTACCGTGTTTTTTCCCCCCCCTTTTTTCTTTTTCTTCCTCTCGAGAAGGGATTTACAATTTTCGTCCCGCGCACGGATCGTAACTCGTCGCGCCACCCCCGTCTCGTTCGCCTCGTTTCTTTTCCGTTCATTCAACCACCGCGCTTTCGTTTCACCGCGTTGATTCCGTGTTCCGCTCCGGATACTAGAAACTCGGATTTATCGTGGGTAGACCAGACGACGCGCTTTGAAACAGGGTCGCGTGGAACAATTGAATATTCATGGCCTCGACGAGCAGGAGGACAAAGATGTCGGCCGGATTATAAAATCAGATGTAGAGGTGTTAGGTATGGGTGTACCTCGGAGGAGGATGCTCTTTTGGCGTTTCAGCTGTGATTTCACGTGGAACAATTGAATATTCATGATCTTTGCCGAAGAGGTAGACAGAGATGTCGGCTCGATTGTAAAAATTTCACGTCCCCGTTAAGGCGTTGCAGTCGGGGGTAGACGATTCTCGCGGTTTTTTTCCCGTTCAGCTGGATTTTTCGAGACTCTGTCGTTGACCGGAATTGTTGTATGCGGTTTCATTGTGTTAACGCGCCTCCTCCGCCTTCGGCTGTGGTCCAGCGGAGACAGCTGATGGCACGTGCTCTCTGCTCGAGTATCGATACCAGGTGGGGGAAGTGCTTTTGCACACTGCAACCCGTGGTGCAATGGTGCAATACTGGGATACGCTGCGAGACCATGATGGTGGTTCTCAATGCAACGTGCAATTGTCGATCGGCTAGGCATCGATGTCGATCTATCGACGGAGACACGCGTACCTTTGAATTTGCTGACCTTTAAAGTTCTTCCACTCAATATTTTACTAAGAACGACAGTCTTATCTTACGATCTTTTCTCCTCTCCTTTTTATTTACGAACGAAAATTCCTCAGCATTCCTTCCAACTGCCAGCCATTTCGCGTAACTGGTGTAAAACAACGAATAGTACCGCGGGAACAGAGAACACGGGAGTTTTATTCGACCGAAGCAACTCCACTCGAAGCAGAATTTAACTTATCTCGAGGAAACGCACCAGTAATTTCGACTACCCTGAATTTCATTCGACCTCGACGTTCCTAGATCGCGATCCACGCGATGAGAACCGCGGCGCAGAGTCGCGTGGTGCCGACCGTTCTCATCACCTGCCTTTTCCGCGTACAATAGAGCGAGAGTACACTCGTTCGGCTAGGTGAGCCGAGGTACGGCATCCCCATCGCCATCCCGAGAGAGGCAAGCACCCCTCTTCTGCCGCATACATCCTCATTATGTGCTCGCTGCACCCTCTGAAGCCCCGTGGCCCTTACGGTGTGTGCGTGACGCGTACACGGCCACGTTCGCCGTTCGCCGACTGGGGAACCCTTCGTCGAGACACGGAAACATGATCACACACGCAGCCAGCCAGGCAGCCACGAGGTACAGAAAGGCAGAGATTGACAATGCAGGGGGCCCACCTGCCCCCTACCCCAATCTGGACACGCGCCCCGCGCTACCACCTGGTTCTTCTCGTCGCGTCGGGATCCTGTCCTGCCGGGGATGGCCTGCGACATTTTGCCGATTCCATCGCGTTTATCCACCGATTCGACGCTATTTGTTGTTCCACCATCTTCTTTAATCCTCGAAATTCCAGTCATTTCTTTTTTCTTCTATGTTAACGTATATGGGTGAGTTTTAGGGATGAGTTTGAGGGAAACTTGGTTAGATCGGTCTTCAAGAATTTTCAATATAAACGAGAGTTAACGTCTATGCATCCTCTCGTGCTCTCGCGGCGCTGTATCGCGGTGGTTTGTAAAACCGCGCCAGTATCAGGTTCCTGAGGCCGACATACGGGCGGCCTCTTCTTCTTCTTCTTCTTCTTCTTCTTCTTCGTCTGGTTCTCGGTCGTCCGCTTCCTCTTTTGCTCTTTTGCACGAACGTCAGCTCGCGACAGGAGCGGCGAGCGCCATGACGCTAATACTATCGTGACGTCCATCAGGATTATCAATCCGCGGCAACGAAGACGAAGGAGCTCTGGACGGGACGGGGAACAGGCTCGAGGAAGAAAATCGACGCGCCTCCGAGCGATCCTTTCCTCGTTGCCGTCGATCGGTCCCCGAGTCATTGTGCGTCCTCGACGATAAACGCGCCCAGGAACAGTCACGATTAATCTAGTCCTCTTTCTGAGAAGAATGCGAGTCCCTGCGGCATGCAAATTAATTTGTTGCGCGGTGAAAACCGTGAATCTGTAAGTAGCCATCGGTGGCGTGTTCGTTATTACGGTAGCTGGTCGAGGAGGAATTGTTTCTTACAGAGCAAGCACAGGGGGATACGTTTCGCGCAATGGCCACTACTTCTGCCTTCTTTTACACCTTTAAATTATCCTTTAAAGTGCTCGTTACGTAGTTTCTTGTGGGATATGGAACGAGCAAGTGGATCGCCGTTCTACGACATCGTTCGACTATCGAATGAAATAAAAGATTATCTCGAGAATTGTATACGATCGATGCTATTGAAATTTCTGAGAAAAGAGTAGCGTGAAAAATCGTAACGAATGATTCGGAAATAAAAATCGTGCTCGTTTACAACTGCCAGCCTGCTGGTGCAATCGCGCGTGCTCCAATTGCATAACTGTGAAAATGCGTTGGCAATCGGCGCGTTCCATTCTGGACCACCTTGATCTTTGTCGCGGGACGGGAAGGAGAGGAGGTTCAGGGTCGGCCTGCATTCTTCGCGTCGGTTACTCCCATTATGCGGAGATCGCGACCTCGCGCCGATATCAGCCGTCGTCGTTCGTGTACAGGTACACGTGTCGGGTAATTACGATTCTTCCTGCACGACGTACTGCATGACCTCGCCGCCTTCTCTGTAAACCTTAGGATTTAACGGGCTTCCTTTTATACGTTCACGAGCAAATTCCACTCTGTTTGTATGCCCGTGGCATCGGCACGGTATTGCCCATTATCGACGACGATCCTTAAAATCGTTCCCAACATTCTCCAGCGATTTTTGGTTCAGAACACAGTTGGCTCTCTCCGTCGGATTTTATCGAGACGTATTCAACATTGTAAGTTTTCGAGAAATTCTTTCGAAATTAATTTCCCTTGCGTATACGGTAAATTGAACTCTACGTTTAATTAATTTTTCGTAATTCGCTGGACAGCGCCCGTGAAATTGTGTACGAGCGTCCCGTTTGTAGGCTTCGTTTCACGGAGCACAGTGGCGAAAACCAAAATATAGCCGCAGAAATGGCGAGCGGCCCGGTCGAGCAGTGCCAGTCGCCCTTCCACGGTGCATCAGGTTCGTTTTCGATCAGGTTTTCTGGCTAGGTACACTATCGGGGCACGAGTTTCATTGAAAGGGGGCCCGATGTACCGTTTCTGGGTCCACATTTTTATTCCGTGCCCCGAGGGTCGACCTTTTGGGGGATGGAGGATGAAGCCCCCTGTTCCTGAGGCTCGGGCCAGCTGTTCGCGGTAACGGGAGGGAACGTAGCGGTAGCGTGTCGGAGCGACAGAGAGGGAGAGAAACGAGATCCAGTGTTTGTTCAGATTTGGTTAATGTCGGCACATACGACGTTTTACCTTCGTCACCGGGACCGTGGCAGCGAGACTTATTATGGGCTGGGCCTCACGTGTACGTACGAGCTTCCGGCTAGGCCGATCCTTCACCCCTTTTTTCTATCGCGTGCCCCGCGCCATTGACTCTGCCCGGAACCTAAAAGGGATTAGGCGGTTACGTATAGCCGTGGCGCGAGGACCGTTCGCTCTTTCATCTGTTCTCGGCTCGCCACTTTTCAAACGGACGATCGGTGCGTTTCGCGTGCTCGTATGGGGATGGTCGAGTTGTACAATACGCAGCTTGGGCAACTGCGTTCGGTAATTTGGTAACAGTTAAGGAACCAGTAATATGATTACAGTTAGCGAAGAGTTATACGATCGATCTGCTTGCTCCAATTTTTTCTTTCTCGACGTTTAAAGCTATACATCGGTACTGGAGAATTTTGGACACGAAGCCTGTATTATGGGCTCTACGTTTCTCTCTCTTTTGCTTCGACACGCGAGAATCCTTGTCGCGACGAGTTCATTTCGCCAGATATTAACGGACAATTAGCGCCTCGTGAATGCTGCGATCCTCGACGTCGATCCGATTTCCGGCGCGGCTTCCAGGCAACCGAACGCGTATACCTGCGGGGTCGCGAGCTAAATCATCGGGACCGTGTCAGAGCCGGATGAATGACAAATTCGCCAAGGTGCACGGGCATGGAGAAAAATCAAAAGTCTTCTTGCGCAGGTGTCCACGGGCCTGAAAGGTATATACACGGACGGCAGGTACCTTTCGGCTCGGCTGGCTTCATTGTGCTCGCGGCTCACAAAGTGCCTGCACGAGGAGCGATCCTGAATGGATCGAGTTAAGGCCCACGGAGGTTGCGTCTTTGACGGGGCCAGCCTCTGCTGCTCTGGCTACGCTGTGCCATCCCGAGGGATCACGAAGACCCGTGCGCGCGCGTACCGCTTTTAAACTTTTAAAGGAACAGGACGACCGTTCGCGGCCGGGATTTCTTCGCATAGATCGACGTGTATTTCTCCGAGACGTCGTATCTGCGTTTCGTTCGTTTCTTCTTCGCGAAGATGTACGAATAGCGCGTGTGTACGTAGGTCACTCGGATCAGATGATTTTCTGGTTCTATTTAATGCGTTCAGTGAGGATACGAGTACACTGTCGTTACGAGAATACTTTCGAGCATTTCATTCTCAAGTTTCTCGATAGAAACTGGAAATAGGTTAGAAGAAATCCTTGATCCCGCGCCCTTGCACGGTCGCGAGCGAATCCCCCGATTCAGGTGCCGGAATTACATGTCGCGTTGCGTTTATCCTACCCCGTAGGATCGCGAGCGCAATAGGTTCGACGCATAAAGACCTCCCTACCAACCCCTAAGGGCCTTGGCTGGTTCGGGAAGCGTGCCATTCCCCGTCAGCTGCTCGCTACCCTCCAGCCACGGGATACGTTGAAAACAACGTTCCCGGAACCAGGTACATCGACGTATCGAATGCCAAATGAATGTTCCGTAGTCGAGAGTCAAGATCGTGGCGTATGCGCGTTCGTTGAGGAACGAATCAGGGTTATCTTGGAGCCGATAGCGAAGCGGAACGGAGGAGGACGTTTTTCGGAGGCGAGACGATCGGCACAGGTGAGAAGGGAATCGCAGCGAACCTTTTTACGATCGCGTCCACCGACGTCAGAGCGCGCCATCGGAGACATCGCCGGAGACATTGGGGTGAATTTATAGCGGGACTTTTACGAGCGACCTATTTCAACCGCGTGCGCTACAGACTCGAATATGAAACGAACGGACGGAAACATTGTGCCGCGTGTTCCGTCTCGCGCGACGCTATTGTCGCCACGCATCCCGAAGGCAGATCGTAAAATTTTGTATTAATGCTCCTCGCCGTTGGACCACGGATTACTCGCTCCTAGCTACGTTCAAAATTAAACCTGTCAGTCAGTTTCGCCTTGGCGGGTGTTTGAAAAAAAAAAAAAATAAAATAAAACTCGATGGAACTTCCGAATCGTATCCTCCCTTCGAGAAGCGAAGACCTCGAACGGAATTTTATCACTCCGAACTCTTCCCTTTCTCTTTCTAGTTTCCTCGCGATAAGTCAGGCGAGATTTTTCAGAATACCGTCCGCTCGGTATCCTCCGCCTCTGGTGAACACGATAGTGTATCTTTCCGCGGGCACGTATAGACGCGTCAGGCCACATTCTCCGCGAGGAAGTGCGGGCGTGGACGTATTAGAAGCGTCTATAAATCGCAGCGATCCGAAGAGCCGGGAGCGTGTCAGCGCTGGTATCGTGGCATTAGAATAATTCGAAGGCAAGAACAGCAACAGCAGCAGCAGCAGCAGCAGCACGCGCGAGGCCCCCGGCACCTCGGTAGCCTCCATTAATACCGTTCTGCTCGGAGCGCGGGAAAATAATTGACCCTGGTGGACGGTGTCCGGGCCCAGCTGGAAATCGGACTGTTGTTTGGCCGCGTAGGGCGCAACGGTGCCCCGTAACCATCGATAAGATCTGTAATCCGCGCCACCAAATGGGCCCCACCTTCCTCTTTAACTTTCGACGCTCCCTTCAGCGAGATTCGGTGGCCCGAAATGCTCGACGCGGACTCCCGACGCTACCTTGGGAACGATCGCTCGATCGCCGGATAAACCGCCGGACTATACAACTCCTTCGACGGTTAGACTAAATAGTCGTGTATTCGTGTCTGGAAATCATACGTCGAACCTGTTTGTTTCCGAGCTACGCGACTGCGAGAGTTCCATTGGAAAATTTTCCACGCGAGAGCTTAATTAGTTCGTATCGACGAGGAAATTGGAGGAGGATTCCGCGCGGATGTAACCCAGAAATAAGCGAGCGCAGATCGCAATCGCGGGCACGGCTCATTTATCATAATTCATACGGAACACCTCGAATTCTTCGCGATAGATAGGATCGCGAGCGTCACTCTCAATTAACCGCTCGTTTCTAAGCTGCTTCCTCTCGGACGGCGCTAATAAACACGGTTAAAACGGATCGTTAGGCGAAATAAAAATTCCGTTAATGGCCTGTTGATAATCTTCCCGAACGAGCCGATCGGAGCTCGCCCGTGGTGTTATCGTACGAAATCTTCCCTCGTTCTCTTTTCACCCTTCTCGACGATTAATTGATACATCGACGGAGCTTCCTCCCGTCTTCTCGGTTTCTCGTTCCAAAGATTGATTCGGGGAGACGTTCGGAATTTCGAGACTTTCGGATAGGAAGCTCCGTAGGGTTTCGAACGCGTGAAAATAGCCCGGTTGGTGTGAAAAATACGAAGAAAAGAAGGAGATGAGCATCGACGAAAACACCGGGGCCAGGATCTCCCGGGAGTGGAGATGAATGCGCCGATTATCACGGCCGGTAATGTTCTCGGAAGCATGAAGCGGCGATGCTTCTGGGCCCGTTCAGTGTCGCCTTAAGCAGCCCTCACATCGTTCTAACGATCGTTACTTCTGTTAATACCTTCGCTGATGTTCCGCGAGCTTCGAGCGCGATAATCGATCAATTATATTAGCACGCGCATCGTTAACGAAGATGCTATAGAAGCGAGATGATCACTATGGACAAATTTTTTGCAAATGGCAAATTTCTAACCATTAAAATCATATTATAAACTACTTGCAAGATATTATACTAATCCGATGAATGTCTCGAAGAATATCAAATCACAATTAGAACCTTGCGCTATCAGTGTCTTCGATTCTTTCTATAGTAGATACTTCGCACGATGAAATTTACTTTCGCTCCACTGGCAATAGAGAATTTCACGTTTGTTCGTCCGTTTGTCCACCTTGACCCGACTGAACGCTCAAGAATCGCACCGCGTTACTTAGCAGACGGTAAGCGGAATTCAGTGGAGCGGCTATCGTCGTGGCGATCGAGCCACTTATTCGAGAGATGATCGGAGACGGATTTTCGGTGTGAACCCGGGTTAACGGTGCTCAGCATTCGCCGAGTCGGGTTAAGTCCGGTCCAGGTGCCGCCTGCTATGCCAGCCGGTGAGATGTTGCTCCTGGTGGACCTGATCGAGCTCGCTCGTGCCATTGACCGCCATTGACTCCCCCACGTACGACACATTGCCCGACGTGTCCGCCATGCCGGCCTGTTGCTCGACTCTGTTGGTATTTATTAAGGACTTAACTATAATACAAAGATAGCTTGCGCGTAAATCACCGCGCGATATGATGCTACTCGACAGGGCTTTTCACGGTACGTGGTAAAATATTACACGTACGTTTGTTCGAAATAGTCGGAGAAATTGGACGATGCGAGTTTTCAACTGAGCCTAGCGTTCGTCGTCTTTTACGAATATTAAGTCCGTCGAACGCGGGGATGTAAGAACAGTGTTCGTGAACGAAAGAACGGTAATTTAATTAGTTTTCGCAGCTCGTGCAATTGGCACGGTCGCAAACGCAACGCATGCCCAATTTGGGAAATTGTAATGCAGAACGACGAGGAATAACGGGCGATGGTAAACGAAATTAATGGATCTAAGGTGCTGGCTGATGGACTTATGGACTCTTAATAACTCCGGGAGACCCCATTACGGACACCTTAGGATCGATGGATCATCCGTCATTGCTCAATCGTCCGATCGATCCAATTACGGTCTCTGTAGCGCCCGATGATCCCGTCGACTCGACCCGTTGATCTATGGGGCTCATATATTGTAATCGACTAATCGAAAGGCGCGCGCGATGACGTCCGCGAATGACTAGAGCCAAAGAAAGAGAGAGAGAGAGAGAGAGAGAGAGAGAGAGAAAGAAGGATCAATACGAGTATTTTTCTTCACGATCGATCGCGCACAATGCTTAGTTTAAACGATTACATAGATCCTTACCAAGAATCATCGCGAGCCATTAAAACGGTGTCGAATTAAAGCTTCGTTATGTGAATTGTCGACCAACAATGCGTTAATTATAGGCCGTGAAAGAATCACTTGAATCCATCATGCTTGACGATTTTTGCCCCTCTGCGAGTCTGGTTCTTCTCGTTGTGCGTTCAGACGTGCTTTGTAGAAAGTTAGGAAAATAAGGAACCGAGACGCGAGTACATTCGTGCCAAGAAACTAAGATTAATTACGTATGGGATAACAGCGTTGCCTTCGAACTCGACAGATATCGCTGGGAACTACAAAGAAAAACGCGACCTCGTGGGACCGGAAACCGAACGGCGTACCGCGCGAAGTTTGGGCGATTTCGCTAGGAAACGGGACACTTCCGGAAACCGAAACGGTCGACGACGTCGTCTTTCACAGCTCCGGCTCGCCGCGTGGGCGTACCGAAAGTTCAGTGCGGTCATATCGCTAGGGACGCTTTAAATATACGCTGCCGCATAAACCGTAAATCCGCTCGGCCGTGGCGGTAAGCCGAATCCAGCAAACCAAAACTGAACCTGCCCCGTCTTCGACGTACCCCCGGAAACTGGGAACACTGCCCGCGGGATCGCGAATTAGTGGGCGTCGAAAGTGAAACGCGGATCGAGTTCACCGCGAATCCTCGAAATTGCGATCACCCCCGAACGGACATCGATACTTCTCGAGGAATGACTCTATCGTACGCATTTCCACCGGCGATTTCCGCGTCCCATAAATTCGCACCGCGCGAAATCCCGATAATTCAAAGCGTACACCGCGACGGAGGACGATTTCGTTTCGAGCCGCGTTCGATACAGCTTTATTAAAAGGGAACCGAACACGAGCAGGGGGATAGGTAACCGCGGCTTCCCAGGCGCAATCGCGCCGCCGCGATTGGCCAACGCTTCCTCCGGCTGTCGTCCAAATTTGGAGGGTTTCTATCGTTTCGAGCGAGGCCTGCGAGCGACCGCCTCCGCCGCTGATTTATCGGTAATTTACCTCGGGGCCACCGTCGAGGGATACATAAATCCTGTATCAGCGGTTTACATCGGACGGCGCGCGACGCGTGTCGCAACGCCGCGGTCTCTCGGTGGCGCTCGATATGGAGCAGGTTCTAGGCCGATCGCGACGATGGGATCTCGCGATTTCGACACTAATATCGCGGCTTTTCGACGTCCCGACGCGGTTCAAACTGACTTTCTAGCGGTGGCCGCTGGTAGTGCCCCCAAGTATTAGGTGGCAATTTAGAGCCGAGCAAGTTGGATGCGTAACGAGAGACAGCGCGCGCGGCCAAATAAGTGGATATACGTATCCGTGGCAAGTGGGAAAAGACGCGTTTTTTCCTCCGCTCCTAAAGGTAACCTTGGTTCGCCAAGGGATTCGCTTAGCGCGCCGCTTAAAGTGGGTCTCGCCTAAATCGCTGTATCTCGCTGTCTGCTATAATTGGCGAGGCCGGGGCAGAAAAAAAAGGATTGGATATATGATCTCACGACCTGAACCGGGATCGAACCTGGCGAAAAGGGAACGGAAAGGTGGCTGGTAATGAGATTTTCTAACCGTGGAAACCGCACGGTAACGACGGCGACGAGAGGACGAGAGTACGAGAAGAGGGCGTGTGCACGAGAGCCTTTTATTAAGGTCCCTCTGGTCACGAGCCGACCGCCCTCCCCCTCCCGGTGGTACCAGTAGATCGGATCGACGACTTTCGGACCCGATGCTTCGCCTACAGCGCCGCGGAGGTGAGCTCATTAATTCAAATAAATCGCTTTATGCATCGCCGCGATCTCGAAAGAGTTGGGGAAAAGAAAGCAACAGTTCCCGACGCTTAGCCTGACCAAGACGAATGGAATAGCTCGCGCATGGTTCCTCCTTATCTCCGATGCATTCCACTCGAACCTTGCCCCCGCGGTCGCCGCCTTACGCGCTCGCAACAGCCCGCGTTATCCCTTTTGCTCGTTCAACGATTATTGCCTGGCTCGACCGAGAGCTGACGATTTGCTTCTGAATTATTCTCGTTGTTATACTAGCGGTAATACGGTGAAACACCGTCGACTCTAGAGTTTTCGAACGATTCTTTACGAGCTTAGATAATATTCAATGGTCAATTGCGAGAAGCTTCCAGCCGCGATAGCTTGTTCTCCGTCTCTACCCGAACTAGCGTTCGCGCGGGCATGTAAATTTGATTAACGATCGTTTCGCAGCCGCTTCTGCTAACTAACGAGCGTAATCGAGCCGGTGGACGCAAGCCCAGCCCCCCTCCTCCCAATAAGACGAAATCTTTCGTTTGCACGAGCGCAAAGTCGGTCGTGCAATCTGGCATCTCGAGTTTGCGGAGGCGTGCGCGCCGTAACCACGTGCGCGAGCACGCACGATACGCATCTTGCGCACCGTTGCGAGACGGTGCCGAGGCGTCCCCGAAGTCGCTTCACTTTCAATGAAAACGCCCTAAAGATCTGCTATGCGATAAGCATAGAAAAAAGTTTTGTCGAAGTTACAGAAATTCGTCGATTCCTAAAAAAATTCGTGGAAACCTTATCCGAGAGTATCGAGCATACGCTGATCGATTCGAACTCGCACGAAAGAACGTACATCGACACGGCGAGGAATCCACAATGGGATATCAATTAACAAGAATCTCTCTTCTCTCGCAATCATTTTTTCCCGGCTCGGGCCGTAGCAGCCTCATTAAAACCTCCCTACCATTCCGGCGTGAGGTGCACATAAATCCTCCTCCCTTTCCGTCTCTCTCTCTCTCTCTCTGGTTTTCGTATCTCGAGCCCGGGGGCCGAGGAGCGCGGTCGCGCGCACGTACCATAGCCGCCTGCAACCGACTCTATTCCGCAAGGACATCGCTCGCGGGGTGGCTCGCGACTTATTTAAATAACATCTCCGTTATGGTAATGGAGCATGGTAATAATGGTAATAACCGCGTTGTAACAGCCACGAAAATGGGCCACTGTGGCTGGCTCGTCGTTCCACGACGACACGGTATCCTCTTTATCGTGAGCGGTGCCGCGTTGCTCGTACCGCGAGGCCAGCCAACCGCTCGTGCTCGCTTACACGCCTCGTACACGGGCCCACTATTCATCGGGGCTGGACACGTTGGCCAGCTTGTAAAAGCCCTTGGAGCCTTGTCGCGCGCGTTTGTCAACCGAGTCTCGAGGTAAAAAGATGCCTAATTGCAGGCGAATCCTCTCGAGGGGTGTGTTCGGCGATTTTACGGATCGTAAAGCGAACGCGTGGAACAGTTGTATAGATTTTCTGGTAAAGTCTAAGCAGATTCACATCTACGATGCAGATTTGACGAAAAGATCGCGATTAGTAGAATCGAAGTCATGAAAAACGAAAATGAAATCCGATGGAAGCAAGGTATGCCCGGTGGTACATAGTTACGCGGAGTTTAATGAATGGAACGCTGTGTTCGCCGGATGACTAACGACTACGGGTATTCGATTACGAGGGATCCGTGCTAGACACAGTCTAGCAGGGACTTGCGAAACGCAATGCACGTTGACACACGGCTTCGCCGTCTGCGACCTGCTCACGCCTATGCACCGAGCGAGTGCATAGATGCAATGCGCGAGTAGCGTACATTGTTGCCCACTCGCGAGCCAACGTTCTCCGTGCTTTACAATACCCTCGCCGTTCGATTATCGAGCAAAGTCATTCAAACACAAACCGAAGCGAGATACTACCATTGGAAAGAAATAGTTTTCACAAAAATTCCAACGCGAAACGTCGAACCAAACGAAAGCCGCTGAAGACTGCAATTTCCAATTGCTTGGGTCCTTTTTAATTCCACGCGAACGGAGCACGTTGGATTCGCCGGATCGTTTCGGTTGCCCTCGAATTACCGTCTCGCTTCCACCTTTCGCGATCGCTAGAACCGGCGAACATTGGCGCACGAACTCGCTCAATACATTCGCGCGCGCAGGAACAACGTTACCGGTAACGCTGTCAGCAGCGCGGGGCCGTTCAGCAGACAGGAAACAAAGTGGGCGCATCTTAATGGATTACACTTGTAGGCATCGCCTACTGCGTGTCCGCGGGCCCCTTATATCGCCAATTATAGTGTACGTTCGACGTATAAACACGGTATTTTATTAGCGAGACCAACGAGCTTCGACGCGTGCACACACGCGCGACCAATATTTTAGCCTTCTTCGGAGCGCGGAAAGCGAAATTCCGGCTCGATAAAGGCTAATAAAAACCGCGTTCGCGAAAAATCGCGTTCAACCCTTTACAACCACGATGTTATCCGCTTATTAAAAAGGGAAGTAACGAGGTAAACGGTCGAACAAATGGATCCTCGTTTTCGAACGGACTGTTGTTTCTGGTTTATCACCGAGCGACGATAATTATGTAATAAATGGACAAGTGGGGGTTTCGAACAATGGAGTTAGCCCCTCCGATTTCTATTGATCCGTGAAATTGTCTAAAATAAACAGCAGACGGTCAGATTAGCCCAAGGCGATCCGGTAAATACCTTATTGCGCGTTTTACGCGTCTCGGTGGTGAAAAAGGCGGCGAGAGCGGCCGGGAGCGGTTTCCAGGCGACTCGAACGCCTGCACAAGCGCTATCGGCGCCCGGCGACGCGCGGCCTGTTCTCAATGGCCCATTGTGTCGTCCGATCGGCGCGAATTTTTCGCCGATCCCGTGGCGGACTCGCGTGGCCGCCCTCGATAGGCAGCAACGGGAATAAATTAACGTGGCAGTTAAACGTATCCGCGCGACGCGACGGCCGCGCGTGTATAATCGCGCGCGTGTCGTAACGCGTCCATTGTGCGCGAGAACCGGCTTCGGAGCGCGTCCTGCGACCGGCCGGCCGCCCGCCCGGAGGAGGAAGTATCGCGCCTCGTATTTTTCGACTGCCCCGTCAATGAATTATCATTCCAGTTCTTCTCTCCACCATTTTTTCTCCTCCCCAAATAAAATCGTATCGATCGAACGAGCCACGGAAATAAATATTATCTACGAACGTTTCGCGAGTGGCGTCGAAGAGTCGTTCGATCGATGTTCGAAAGATGCCGTGAAAATTTGCGAATTCTACACAGAGATACAAGAGTAACTTGATCCGTGTTCGGTGAGGAAGATCGTTCGTTTCGGGATACGGTTCACTCGGATCGCCACGGGCGTCTCCCACACCCAGCGAGCCAATTAATAAACCGACAGCCGTATCGATCCGGTTCTCTCGAAACGGCCGGTCAATATCTTTTTCACCCCGGGCACGCCTTGCAACGCGCGACGCGCGGTGCGTATATACGAATCTCTCGTGTACCCGAGGAGGGCTCGTATCGCAAATCTCGTGGAGAAGGAGCCCGCGAACAGCGGCGGCGGCGGTGGTTCAGGTAGAGTGGAAGTGGCGAGATATAGAAGACGGAAACGCTATCGAGGTGTACGGGTGACTAAGGGTACCCCTGATTCCCCCCCGTTCCCCAAACGATCGCTCGAATCTCGGATCTCGATACCGCGGCGCGAGTGTCCCGGCTGCTGCCGGCGCGGTTTCGCGCCCGATAAGTTATTCCGCCACGGTTTGCTGGCCGGTGATAGGCGGGCGCCAAGACCACCGACCGTCTGGGAATGTGTCCCCCATGAAATCGGGGCCTCAGCTACGCGCTGCCGCGATTTAAGCGGCGCTGCATTATCGAACAATGCGTTCGAGACTGGGGCCGCGCGATAGACCGCGAACTCGGTTGTCCGGATCGAGAAAAGGATCTTTGTTGCTCGGCTGGCTGGTGACACTCGATTCTTAGTCGATAGCGTATTTATAGATTTGCCACCCTCGGCTATCGGAGGGTGGACGATACTGTCGCGGAGAATCGACTGTCGTCGAGGGTGCGTGGCTGCGAGGGTGGATGCGTACGGTTTATTGACCGTCGATAGGAAATCTTCGTGAGAGGGGAGGTCATTCTTTCGTGAACACGGGGTTCCTCGTTGTCACACCGTGTTAAACGGTCGCGCAATTAGAAGTTGAAGTTACGATCGAGCGCGTGACATACTCAAGCGCGCGCGCAAAGAATCGGTCAGAATTCCCCTAGACCCATAAAATTCCTACGTTACGTATTTTAAGCACATGTAAATTGAATAAATATACATGCAAATTGACCAACAGCTCATAAACATCTGCTACCGGGGAGCATTTCTGCAATCCAATAAACTTATCTTTATAGAATAGCAACGAGCACCTAATTCTAATTTACTAACGGAACGACATTTCCACGTGGCAATAACTCGATCTTTATGGAATACAAATCGACCACCTAACTAATCATACTTTCCCGTATTATCAACACTCCTATCGGCATTTCAAATAAAATTATACCCAGTCGATAATGCGTCGCGTTTACAGGAGAACGTTGTAGACGTTACGTTCTCGCACATCTTTTCCCGGTATCAGGAGGGGGGGTCGCGAGGCCCGGGGCCCGATCGCGTGGCGATTCGATTCTTAATTACATACATGACGGAACACGGGAGCAAGGAGAACAGGCGGATAACACGGCCGTAAAGGTCTCTCGGTTGGTGCTCGCAGCATTTTTCAACGCGACTGGCTTACACATCGGGTCAGCGAGAAGTGGCTTTTTAAGGAGCGTTTTATTTTTGTAACTGGACGCGACCACCGTTAATCCCGACCTTCTTGCCACGCCGATGATCCGTCCGATAAATTCCGCGAGGCTCGCGCCCAAACGGCCAGGACCGTCCCTTCTGGCCATTATACCGGCCTCTCGGGCATTTATTATCGCCGATAGCAACAATGTAACACGCCAACAACGGGGCCCCGCGCTCGATCGAAAGTGCCAGGGAGTTGACCAGGCCAGGAACTGGAAGCTCACGGTTCGAGACGAAATTGGCGGATTGAAACGCGAAATTTCGTGCCTGCAACGCTCACTCGATAGATGACCCCAAAGACTTTTGCGCGGCACTGTATGCTGAATTTTCTATGGCTGGTCCGATCGTGGACGTAGACGGTGAGAAAGAGTGTGATTGTACAATGCGTAGTGCGAACATGTCTGATCGTGGGGGGTTAAACATAATTGCAGCTGATTTTTTCCATCGATCTATACTCCGCCGCGGTGGTACGTCGAGATTGAGTGCTCGTGTGATTGAAAGCCCGCGAGATAAATGAAGGTAGAAATTAGATAGCCGTGAACAGTGTGCGAGAGCTAATTGAAGGATTTCATTTTTCTGTCTTCGCATGTGAAACACGGTGGAAACACTTCGGCCGCGTTATCGCGGTCAAAGAGAGACCACAAACGAAGTGGCGGTCATATTTAAGAAGCAAAAAATTCCAAGTAATAACGTTCTTTATAGATTTTCTGCGTTACATTGTTGAGGTTGAACTCTCGCATGATTGAAGGCTTGTGAAACAATCGAATGGATTGCGCGGAAAGTTAAACGGAAATATTTCGTTGGCAAAAGAAATTCAAGGAATAGCGTGAGAGCGTAATGAAAATTGAACGAGAAATGACAGCTACCGTCTATCGTTATCGTTATCATCGGAAGAAGACGACGATTACGAAAGATGGTTTTGTAGATTTTCGAAAGTCCAGTAAAAGGAATGCGAACAAAGGATGTGGTCCAGGCGAAAATATGCAATTGAAACGAATTAGAAAGTTGGATTTAAATTATTTTCAAGGCTCCTGAGAGCGGGTACCGGAGCAGGCTAGTGCTCGCGGAGGTAAAAAGGATCAGGATAATCGACACCGTGGCCGGCTCTCGTTCGGCTTATAATCGGCGCGGCTTCGTTAAACGGTGCGCGACGTGCATGGTAATTAAGCGGCGTGGCGTAATCCGCTTTAAAATCGCGATAAATCCAGCCCCACACCCCTGTTGTCAACGCGCCTTAAGAACCGTACAATCACTCGCAACAATTATTTCGTGTCGCTTGAAATTAACGGCGACTCCGCGTCTCGGATCCTGAACGCCGCTGCGAGAGTGCTGCGGCTCGATAATATTTTCTGCGAGATAAACGTTTCCAAATCGAATCGCATCGAGGCCCGTGAAAAATCGCCAACCTGTTGCCAATCGAGTCCCGACCGTTCGCCTTTCAGCTACCACCTTTAAGACGGCATATCTGCGACATTCTTCTCGCGAAATTTTCATAATTGAATTCGAATATCGATTATCTAACTCATAAATAATGTAGTGAATAAATTTCGTTCTACTAATTCTGTTGGTCACCGTAAAAATATGGCCAAGGTGGTCCGAGAAACGGTGCGTGGTACTACGGGGATTCGGCCAATTTCAAGTAGATTCGGTCAAGCCTCCGTCAGACCGACGGTGAAAGTAGAAAAGTTCCATCGAGAGCGGTCTACTCTGATCGCTTTTCAAGCGACCATGCGATTCTCTGATTCCAAGTCCAACGTTTTTGGTTATTACACGCTCGAAGCAACGGACGTTGCAGCTAATATTTAATAATAATATCCGTGTTTAAATCACACAGCCGACGGTGCATCCCGATTTCCGAGTTCGCTCTAAGATCACACACCGTGTAACGGTTCCTATCACTGCAGATTCTATTTCATCGGCGCGTATCGCTGCTGGTCGATCGGTCGCCTCCGGGTACTTCGACGGCGGCGTTAAAGATCAACCAACGCGATATCCTCCATACATGGAGCTCATAATCCGGTTAATCAGAATCGAAAGAGGCACACGAGGAACGTCCGTGTGTCCCTCTCTGTCCTTGATTTCAGTTATTTATCAATTATCCGATTTTTCGCTCGACGATTAATCGTCGCTTCGCGACAAGGTACGAGGAAGGGTTCGATTCGAATCGTTCAGGGACGTTCGTTCGACGGCGAACGTTCGTTCTCCGGTCCATCGTGCGCGTTGGATGTTGAGCGACGAGCGGATATCGACGATCGAGCGTAAGTAAGTGCGATCTACGTCCGCGTCTCGACATCCGGTACCGATGGCTCCGCTGGGGAAACGAATAACGCGCCACGATTAAATCTATGGTCCTGCCCGCGGAGGACTTCCTACAGACGTTCAGTCGCCTCTATCTTCCTTCTGCAAGATCGATCGAGGAAAATGCGGATCGCAGAGTATAAATAAACCGAGCTATCTCTGGAGCTGTGCTATTTAATCTTTTCCTCGTCGATTTTAATGGAAATTGAAGGTTTCATTCCCGAGGAAGCATAAAAATATTTAACTGCCTGACGCGAAATTTTCCAGTGATTAAGAGAACACGAATTTCCAATCCGCGGTGTGGTCGATAAATAGATAAAATTGCTGATAGAAAGAGAAAGTGTTTCGAAGGAATGTCCGGTGTCTGAAATATGCAAGGAACTCGCGCGCTATCGATTTCACGTTCTTACAATCGCCATAAAGTACTCTAAATCAACCTGTTCGAACGATAACGACAACCTGTCAAATAAATTCAGACGAGAAACAAGATGGACTGAGAATTTCCGCCATATTCGCAGGCACGTATTCGCGCGTATTCGCTGGAAGGTATCAATTCGATCGATCGGATCGGTAGAAACGGTCCCCGTTTAAAACTCGCTACTTTCTCTCGCGGATCTAATGAGAGCCCATGTGACGAGTTCATTTCACGTTACACGGTTGTTCTGGCGCGCGGGCGAGATCTTAACACGGGCGAAACGAACGCGGAAAGTGAGACGAACGGGAGGAGAGACGGAGAGAAATTGAGGAAAAGAGAATGATCAATTTCAAGGACTAGCGAAAACGAATAATGTATCGATCGTTTAACACAAGATCTGATAGAGGCCGTGTTCGAAGGTGGTATATGAACCTGCCACGCTCTCTTGATATCGAGACTTTCGGATTATGTAAATTATTTAACGCGTTTCCAGCACTCGCGTTTGGATACGGGGCCGTTAAAAACTGTGGCCAATTTTTCCAATGAGAAGATAAGCTTGCGGGGTATGACAAATTTATACGGTGGCCAGGGTTCCTGTCGATATAAACAGTCGAAACAATTTTATGTGGCGTTTACCAGATACCGTGACATTTTCAATGGGCAAGTTTGAAAAATCCCAAAGTTCCACGAATTCGACGCCCCTCTTTTCTCTCGCGAGTCGCTCGATTATCGCTCCAGCGGAGAAATACGTTCGTGGCGCGAACATTTTTACGGCGCAATGTCGCGTACCATTTTCTAACCGCGTAGAACGACCGGCGTGTACGCATAATTTGACACGTTCGATCGGAGAATACGGTGAACATTCTGCCGTGTCACCGAAGGCAACGTGGACGGGTGAAATTATTACAGCACCACGGCCACGGTATCTCGACGTGGACGATACCAGTTACTCTTACATACGTGGCAATACGGCACGATTCCCCGGCGCGACGTGTGGGTGACCGAAGCGGGCACGAGCGCGGCACGCACACGCGAGAGCCTGCGTGAGCGTTAACGCGCCGAGAGGGCACACCCGCGCCTCAGGCACGCGCGGTCCGTGCGCACGCAATCCGCGCGACAGGAATCGAGAAAACCGCGCGGCCTTACACGATCCCGTGTTCCGTTCGTAGATCAGGTGGTGGTTAAGGGGGCGTTTACGGGATTCCGCGAACGATCAAAACCGTTCGTCGTCGAGTAAAATTGATCGCAGCGAACTGTTCGAGGTTCTCCGTCGAACAATTTTGACAGTGGTGGTTCCCTCGGTGGTTTCGCTCCAAGTCTGCTCCGCCAAACGAGCGGTTCGTCTCGGAATTATCGAGGCACGAGCCATTTTTCCGAAAACGTATCCCCGCGCGGCGGTAAGCGGTCGCGGCCGCTCGCGCGCTCTCACAATACTCGCGCGAGCGCGTAATTTATACCGTACGATTTCTATGATTTAGTGCGGCAGCTCGGGCCTTTCTTAAGTACCTTGTGCCTGACGTGTAACCATTTGTTACGTTTCTAAAAGTGCCTGTAGAGCGTTGCGCTGCGTCGTTGCGCGTATTTATTAAAATAGCAGGTAGACGCAGGTAGGAGCGTGGATGGGAGAGCGAGAAAGAGAGAGAGAGAGAGAGAGAGAGAGTCTCTGGAGGAAGCCAAGACCGAAATAGGTCGAAGGGAGACGGGGACCGAACGAAAGAGGGATGACGGTGAAGGGGGTGGGTGGAACAGAGGAGGGAAATAGCACCAGTTTCTTCCTTCCCGGCTCTCTGTCCGCCTCTCCCTCGGTGGTGAGTTTATACTGGTAGTACCAGACCCATTAGTAGTCGGTCTGGGGATCCGCTGGCGCTCATAAGTTAGCAACGAGCTGCCGCTGTTGACTTGCTCTTTGAATAAGTACTACTCGACTACTCCCCCGCGTGATAGCGACCCTCGTGTTCTCCCAGCTCGTCGCTCCCTCTCTCTCTCTCTCCCTTCATCCGTTTTACCCTTCGTGGTTTCGTCTCCCTTTCGCTGCTGTTCGACGTCCAGCTTTCCATCCCGTTTTCACCGTCGCCCTTCGCGTCGTCGCGAGGCGTCCCCTTTCTTCTTCTAGATTTCTAGATTTTTCCCTCTCGTTCGGAGATCATAGTCGCACGGAAATATGCGACGCTGGCGACATCGTGGAAAGGTGTGCACGCGCACGCTTCGCAATCGAACGAACGCGCGTTAATGTCTTTCCACGGGATTTATTAGATCCGTCCGATATCGGCGCGCGGCGACTTCTAAATATAGTCGCGCGGTTGAAAAGCGCCGCTCGAGGAGATCCTGATCCTCGACGAGGACGACCGGGTGCGCCCGACGATAACGAGGACGATCGGCCAGTTTGTTGTCACTTGTTTCCTCGTTACGGCTGCCGGATCGCCGGTGAATTGGCCTTAAGTGGATTAGATCGCGTTTCCGACGCGATCGATTAAGCCGACATGAATTCTGATCGATACGCGGATAACGGCTCGGCGTTCGATCGCTGGAAATAGTTTTCGCGGTGCTAAAAATACAATCGAAGAATTTGCTGGCTGTTCGCGTTCAGCTCTCAGATGATGGAGGTACAGTACGGCTGGAAATTATCGTGGAACTCCAGCTGGATCGCGCGTGCAAAGTAAGCTCGTTGGTAAGCTGAAACGCATCCTCTCCTCACGTGACTATCGGCCGATCGATAAATCATGAGGCAGGCCACTTGACACGCGTTTCTCCGGGCCCCCTCGCTCGGGATCGGCCGGTCGATCGCTCGCGTTCGGTAATTACATCGATTACACACCAATTACGTGGCCGCTCGGCCGGGCATTGATCGCGTGAAGAAAAAACCCGCCGCTCCCGTGAGCACGACTCCTCGGACATGTTAATCTTCCAAGTAACGCCACGTGCTCGAACGCTACACGATTATTATTTCGCTGGCTGGTGAGGAGGAAAAAAAAAATTGACGTCTTATTCGGAGCTGGAAGCGAGGAAACTGCTCGGGAACTGCTTCGTAATTGAATAACACAGAGTGGGTTATGCACGAGCAGAATGAAGCTTTCGTACGGAGTACGTGCGTAGAGAATTGAGAAATATTTGATTCATGTTTGACACGCGTGAACATTGAACGATTTACGAGATACCCGCCAATAAATATCGCATTTTCCGTGCTTGTCCGTGAAATATTCGCGGCCCAGTGTTTCCTCCACGCGCGGAGGTATTACCATACCGATCGTAAAATAGCGACCTTTCCTCTTCCATTTATTGGCTCCCATTAATAACGCTTTTAGACACGCCGACTCCTTCTAATCTCTTCGCGCAATTAAATTCGTTGGAAACGTACGTAGAAAATTTTGAAATCCATAGTGTTTCTCTACGCTTAATAATTTTCGATACGTTAACCTAAAACCTAACGTTAACTTAAATCGTGAAACCGAACGATTCCACTTTTGTATGAATTCCACAAATTTAATGCAAGAACGTGTGATTAACGCTTGAAAATGGTCCTCACAGGCATCACTGAAACGGAAGTTTTTAGCCATTAAGTAACAAACTTGTTCACACTCTATTCTCGCATCAGATATCGATATACAATATTTTAAACGATCTTTTTCTACCTCGTCTAATTTCCGACTAACATTCAATCAACTTATTTCGAAGCAATCGGTGCTCGGATTGCTCTCATTAATCAGAAATTTTCCGCGAGTAATTAATCCGAGGCCACGCCCGCTCGTAATAATCTGATTTCGAGCTAAACGCTACTTAACACATCAACGACGCCATTATAACCAGAATGATGTAATAAAATCGATACGCGTTATTTTCCCATTACCGACTGGTTTTAAATGAAACATTCGCGACAAGGAGGCGACTCTCGATTCATTTTCGACCGGCTCGCTACGCATAAAAACGAAACCCCTCATTGGCACCTGTAATTATCGTCTAGCAATTATCTACAGTGATATAGGCGTTTCGGTTTCAGATCGGAGGGGGGGTGCGTGCCGATTCTTATCGAGATCTTCGTACGTTATCGCGCAGCTCATTTTCTCGGATACGCCAACGCCAGCCATATTTAATTACTGTCCAATGAGTCGTAAGCTTATTACCCCTTTGGGGAACGGCCGCTGCGCGGCGTTAAAGCTGAAATCAATCTCGCTCGAGATCGATTAGACGCGATCGCGGCCGGTCACGGGTGCCGCGGTTGAATCGATTTCGTTTTTCGATTTCTTCGCGGCGGGGAAACTGGCTGGCGGCGTCGATGGATTATTAAGTTTCATGGGGTACCGGAATAAAAAAAAAGGATGGAAATTATTGGCTGCATAAAATGTCCGTGATTAGAACGCGGGGGCCACGAGTGGGATGGAATCGAGATCGTATCGGGCCATCGTTGCCTGTTAATTAAATCGCTGATTTATTCCTCGTTTCGTAATCGAATCCGCGGTGTCCCGGCACCAGATTTCTGCACGACGGTTCGCGTGAAATTGGGTCACTTTTGGGTCGCAACCGAATAATGGGAGGGGGTGTGTCGCGTAATTTTGGATTATCGCAAAAATCGCACCTATTAAGAACCGTTCCGCGTACAGGTTTCTGAAAACAGTTTCGAGCGTAATGAACGATTGGCGAGTTAACAGTCTCGATAAACTGGTGATCTTAATGTCCGATCGCTCTCTGAACACCTAACGCTACGGCAAATGGTTTCAGCGAATAGAGTGGTTCAATTAATAGCGCGATAAATCGAAAGATCGACTGGCTACGCTAGAGGAGAAGTCTCATAACCGTGCAGGTACCCATATTAAACGGTCTCGCGCGTATAAACGTCGAGCGGAGCACGGTCGAGCGGAGTCGAAGATACGAGAGTACCTGCACGCGCCACAATTCACGACGGAAAACGCGGGTATATCGAACGCGGCTGGATAGTATTCGTGGCCTGGATACCGATTGATCGATACGTAGCGTACGCGCGAAATATAAGGGCGGAAACGTGGCCAATTAATCGCGTGTTATGAACCGAAAGTTTGGTTTGCTCGTGCGATTAATTAAACTCGATGTTAACTTAAGTAGTACGCGGGTAAAAGAGGCTCGAGGCGAATAAAATGTTTGCCATCGTTTCGGTCGACCGACATTAAAATCCAGGCGTCAATCTACAGGGTCCATTAAAGCATCGAGGGAATCACGGTCGTCCGGTAGGAAAAACTGGCCGTCCTATCGGAGACGGTCGCGTATAAAAGGGTGTACGAGCGTGGCAGGGAAGGTAGCGTCGAGCGTCATCAGGCAGGCAGGCAGGCAGGCAGCCGAGCCAGCTCAAAGAGGCTCGTGCTATCAATGAGAAGTGTTTTACAATGTAGAACCAGTAATGGTGCGTCGAGCAGGGCTCTGCACTGCGGGCGATACGCAACAAAACAATTACTAAATCCGCTTCGTTAGCCACCGGCCGGGCCCGCGACTCTCCGGTTGCTTGGCGTTTCTCTGTAGCACGCCACCATAAGTTAACAGCCGCCTCTCGTGGCCGGCCGGGCCGTGCGCGCGTTCGCCGTTGCGTTGTTACCAGTATCGAAGCTGCTGCGGGACTCGCGTAGCTAATAGGCTGCCTGTAATTTTAATTAGATCAACACCCGACACTGTATCCCCTTTCGAAGCGTGTACGCGATTTTTACGGCCCCGTCAATTTTTACTCGACGATCTCGAGCCGCTATGTCGGCGGCTATGCTTCTATTTATACCGCGGCTGGATCGACGCGAAATTAACGATGCTCCCGGTGGATGCGTACTACGTAGGATACATTAACGCGAAACATTACTGCGGTTGAAAAAATAGGACAACACACACCGCAGGAAATCCTAGACCACATGCAGAACGATAATAGTAGGTAATTAGTTGGTAGGAGAATTTTTTAAGCGATCGTCGACCGCGAGAGGAGGTGGAGAAACGCGTGGCCGGTCTCGAGCACCGGGAGACTTCGATGCCCGCGTAGGAAACGCGTCGCCATCCGAAACCTCTCTGGATCTGCGAAGGACAATGATCTCTGCTTCCAAACCGTTCGAACAGGATCGAATCGGGCATCGCAGGCAGAAACAACGAGGGTAGCGTAGATCGCGGCAGAATCAGAGCGTTCCTAGGCGAATATTAGAAAGTTATTGTGTCTTTATCTTTGACGATCGAGCCGTGTTAGGCTCTTAACGCGTGTTCGTGTTCGTACGTATGCACGTACGTAGTACACGTATCCATCCTGGTGGTAGGGTGTACGCGCGCTCGTAGGCTCGTTCGAGTTGAACGGTGCCGCGGCGGCCGTAGCGCGCGCCACAGAGCTATCGACATTCCCGATTGGACAAAAATCCGTAGCCGGGCCCCGTGACTCAGAACTGGAAGCACTTTACGAGACGGAGAGCCCGGCGTCACGTTTCGCGAATAAGGAGCAATAAATTACGCGGTATCGGTAATCGGCGGCCCGCACAAAACCCCATACGCGGCCCGGTTACCCTCCCCTGCCGCCCCTCGGTCCTGTTTCAGCCGCGGTTTTCTTCCCATGTCCACGTGTGCTGGCCGCCGCGCGCTCTGCGCCGCCCGTGATTTCGCGCCAATCAGCCGCTGAAACTCCGCCATTCTATGGAAATAAATCGCGCTATAAAACCACCGACGAGGTACAAGGAGGATTGTACTTATATGACCATTCGCCTAATGCATTTTTCTCTCCCAGCCGTTCGGTGTCTCTAGAAATCCCGTACCGTTTTAGCGTCACCCGCAACGCTGCTGTTATTCACTGCAGATCGTTCGAGTAACGTCTTATCGCGTCGTAGGTCGTTACATTAATTAAAACTTGTCAGAAGGCTTGGTCGATGTCACGAGAGAGTAGACGAAGAAGAAGAAGAAGTTTGAAGGATCAACGGAATTTCAGGCGTTTACTTGTTAAATGAATTTTGTACAGCGATATATCGCTCTTTTAGCAAATTGTTACCGATCTTAGTAGCAACTGTGCGATAACATTTGTCAATGTTTTAATCTACTAATTGCACAGCGAACACCTTGCCTCGATAAATAAATAAGCCCCTGTAAACTGATCCTCTTTCACCCGCGAGTAGCTATTTACTACTTACACCGAAGCTTGGTTCCCTTCCATAAACCTCGTCGACGCACAGGTTTTACGTAAGTCGATGCATCGGGGAACACGTACATCCACGTCGATGAGAGAGGAATAAGGCAGCAACACGTGACTGCCAAGCGGCATGCGAAATCCCCTCCGTGGAAGCGTACGTGCACGCGAGAGGGACGGTAGACGATCGGTAGGCATTGCTATTTGTCGAGATAGTATCTGGATGGGTGTAGCGAGTTATTACAGTCAGAAGAGCGGTCTCCGGCCGTCGATGGAAGACCCTGAACCCCGTAAAACCTCTTCCCTCCTCGTCCCTCTGCCGCGTTTCCACTCGGCTCCTCTTCATCTTTTATACGTTTGCCTCTTCGTCGTGGCGCAAGAAGCGGGAAACCGGAGAGGACGTTATCGATGGCGACAGCTCGACGAAATCCGTCGCGTGGCTATCGATTATCGGTTCCGGTGCCGCGCGCAAGACCCCCCACGCTATAAAGAATACTCCGCTGCGTCTACCCCGCTACACCTTCGCGTCCCTTCGCGTTCCATTTCTGTTTCTTATTTAATTCCACGTGTTAGCGCCGGCAATTTGATTTGCGGAACTTTCACGAGGGAATTGTACGCGGGTAATTAGAATTTAGATGGTTCGTTCGTCAAGAACTTGGCGCGGATCGCTATGGAAAACCGCGGAGACGCGAAATTCTGCCGAGACAATGATCCGCGAGTAAAACGAACCGTCTTCTACCCACCCGAACAGCCTCCATCCGGAGATACGTCGAGGTTCTGGGAGCGTGAGCAATTCCGGTTGAAGAGATACGATCGTAAAGATAAGAGGCAGCGTTTTGCAAGTTATCACGGGTGAAAGAGGCCATGGAAATGGCGCCTGTGCGTTTACGCAGCCGCGTGTGGGCCCTGCGAGTTGGCGCCAGGTTGACCATCGATCCGCCGCGGAACCAATAATTTACTATTGCGTGCGAACGGTAATAAAGACAATAATATCGCGTCGTAATGTTCGTATATCGTCGGGGTGCCCATTGTGAAGGCCCGCGGTGAGTCGCGGCCACCGTTATCGATAAACGTCGCGGCGAACGTCGCGCGGGACGCCATGGAACGCGTCGAGACGTTCGGACAACGAGCGCGGAAAGCGAGTTTCGCGCTGATTTATCAGCCCGTACGCAGCCGCCAGTAGAGGAAAGCTTCCGTTTCGGCCTCGCCCGGGTAAATGACGGCCAGGTTGTCCGCGAATGGCCGATATTTGTCAGCGCTCGATAGCGGCTCGTGGGTAAATCTTACTTTACCGCCCCGTACACCGTGGCGGCCCCGAGCGTTTCACGGTGTCCGTTGATTTAGTTATACGATTTTGGTGACTTACGATTTTTGTTAAAGTCGAGGTAGCTTTCAGAGTGTTGTTATCTTGCGTTTAGTGACGTTTATTGATCGCCGGCTATCTTTTATCGAGTCCCTATTGTCGGCTGGCAACTGTCGATTGCGGCGGATTGGATAGTAAGTGTCGCTACTTGGAACTGCGAAGGTGCAGCGGAATAGATTTTTCACGGTATCTTGGTTTTTCGTTTAATCGTGAACGTGAAATGCATACTTAAAAATTCTACCTAGAACCTAGATAAAAAAAAAAAACACGCGATTCACATCCGTGTTTACTTCCTCCCGTAATTTCTATGTTTCTAGAAGAAAGCAGAGGCAACTAAGGGAGGAGACACAAGGCGGGAGGCTTGATTTAGTGGCGTCGTCGAGTGGCTCGTGTAACGAGGCACAGAAATGATTAATTTCACGGTAATTACCGGTTAGTTGGTTAAAATTACTCGACCGGCCAGCGGACGGTTTCCGAGTCGCTCGAGATTTGTGCGTCTGGACGATGCGACGTATAATTCAACGGTGTCCAGGACCATTCCGGGCGGAGACAAGCGACGAAAAAGCTACGAACCGTCTCGCTTGTAACGCGACGAGCGCACCTTCGCTGTAGCCTACTTTCTTGGCCAACGACAATTACGATAGATTAGTTAATCGCAGGACTACGTCAGCTTTGTTTCGCTTTAAACGCAGATGATAAATCCGTGAAGCGAGCATCGTTTCTAACGCAATTTAGCCTACACCCCCTCTACGAAACCCCGTAACTCCACGATCGTAAACCACGCTTTCCCCCGTCCCAGCGTGTGTCACCGCGCGAAGGAAGTTGGAAAAGAAGCGAGGAAACTGTAAACTCGACCAAGTGGGTAGCGCAAACGCTACGGACAGAGGTGGGCAAGAGTGGGCAGCTCGAGTATCAGACGAGTGGGTGCGATTCATCACGGGGCCGCAAACACGGTAACGCGTTATAAGTCTCCCTTCGCAATGACATCCATCACGGGGAGCCACTCCGTCTCTTCATCTTACTTTACTCCCCCTCCCAACGGTTATTTATGCAGACGACCGCGCGGAAAGGTAATTACAGCGACGCTGATCGTTTTCTACAATTTTTCATTTCCTGACACACCGTTCGCCTCGTCGTGAAACTTTCTCTCAAGCATCTCCGAAGCAGGTGTGCGCCTCGTGGGACCCAGAACATGCCACGGGGATGTTTTGGACATCGCGAAAATCGAGCAGACAGACTTTTCCCACAAGATACCAGGTTTCTCACAGGTGAGTCCGTGCGAATCGTCCCCACGCTTGTTCCCCCATGGACCAGAAACATATGCCCCGCATCTTGAACCGTGTTCCGTTCCCCCGCCAACGCCAGCGCCTGTGGACAGCGGGAGCTGTGCAGTTTCCATCGTTTTCATCGCGTTCGATGGACACGCCGGTGGTGCTTTCGCTGGAAACACACGGACGCGCCCCGTTACCAGGTGGAATTTTTCTCGACGGTACGCGGGGCACGTGTAATTTTCCTCCGGCTCGAGAAGTCGCGCGATGGAGCAATTTGCGCGCAGGTAGTGCGCG
The DNA here is from genome assembly GCF_050948175.1 of Xylocopa sonorina. Taxonomy (NCBI): domain Eukaryota; kingdom Metazoa; phylum Arthropoda; class Insecta; order Hymenoptera; family Apidae; genus Xylocopa; species Xylocopa sonorina. The sequence goes on from NC_135193.1 coordinate 10,335,768, forward strand.
CTCATAACGCAACGGGGATAGATACGAATCTTTTGCCGCGATAACGTGTCATTACATTTTATTGCGAGGCGCGCGCGCGCAATAAATACGGCGAATTTTATTGAATTCAGAACAATATAATTACGCGGCTCGATTACACCGGGTGGAGCGGTGTGTTTAGCGGGCTTTTAAGCCGACTTTCGAAATCACCGCGAGACGAACGCCACGGAATGGAAAAGTATCCGTGTACATTGTCTTTGCAGGTTCGCTAGGCTCGAAGATAATTGAATCTAGGTTAACGACGAGCGTAATCTGTTCCACGGTTTTCGAGTATCGTTCCCGGAGATCAAAGCGTATCGAACGTATCGAGCGAAATTTATGGAGGCCTGGAAAACTCGCGGTGGCTCCAAAAGTAGGTCTGAATTTACATATAAAGAACAAAATATCATATATTGCCGAGGCTGTTAGGTTCTTTGGTAGTGCTCTTTGTTACTATTGTTCGATGAGAAACCAATACGGCGGACGGAATTCCAGGAGAGTTTCGAAACGCGGACAATTCAATTAGATCGAACGTAATTCGCGGAAAGGAGAAGCGGGGCCCGCTCGTTATTAAACAGTAGGTTAACAGTTGCGTTGGCTAACGAGAATGATCACCGCGGTCCGGAGAAGCGTCGGGGATGACGTAGAGACGCGCAGACAATCGAAGAGGCCTCTCGCCGGTCTGATGCCCGCCGATCGGCGCTGATTTGCAGACAATAGTTGCGAAAAAGGGTATGGCCGGTCTCGTGCCGCGACAATGGACACGTGACTATCGCGTGCTGCGGATGACAGTTGACTCCGCGCGACACGTGACAGGACAAACGAGGATGGAACCACGCGAGGCCTCCGACGAACGCAAATTACAATATATATCGGCGGAAACGTCAGGAACAGAAACGTTAGCGAGAAGGTATCGCTCGCGCGACGGCGATGCTCGCTGATTGTGTGATTTACGCGCGCGTCAACTCGAACGCTGGTTGAATCGCGCGATCTCAGAGTGCGGGGGATGACGGCCGTCGTGGGGTGGTGCGTCGCGACGAGGATATATCAATTTCTGGTGGAACGCGGTAACCGAAAGCTTGTTAACGCAACTACGCGATAAATAGAATTTCTAACGATAAGTCATACGGAGACAACGATCTCGCCAATCACTCCGAACCGGGAACCATTTCTCCGGTGGTATCTTAAATCTCAGAAAATTTCTTTCTCGACGTCCACCGGTGGCCGGTGCGCGCACGGAAAGCCCAGATTGTATCTATCTGGCGCAACCAGCGTGACTTTCGAATTTTCCCGTAAATAGTCTAATTTGATTTACGACACCATAAAGATCCGCGGTGATCGTTACCGTAAATTATCGGGGAGCGAACGCGGCCTGGCGTGGCCTCCGTAACGGTTTCGTTTCAGATGGAAAGGATCGTGTATGTAGGTGCGACGATTGATCTTCAGCGCGAAAAACTGCCTCCTGCCGCGGTGTATCTTATCGCGGGGAATCGTCGAACGGAAGAGGAACACGGCTCGTGTCGCCATTAGGACGTCGTTTAACAACGTGTCCGCCGTCTGTACCAGCGGCACGCATGGCCTGGCGTTTTTAATTAATACGGCTTCATTAGCGCCCCGAAGATATACCAGTGACAGTAGCGCCGCGTGGTTGTCCTACAACGCGTCGCACCGGTTAATGCTATCACCGCGAGATTTCTCGATCGAATATCGATACTCCATTAGTCGGTCGTTATGAGATCGCCCGCGTAACCGGCTTTAATTAATCCAGAGATATATCCCGGTTCCTAGGGACGCGTAATCGAGCCGAACAGCTCGTCGTGTTGCGAAAATTCTGAGATGTTTCTCCGACGATTTTGCTTGGCAACTACACTCTACTCTGTACGTATATATCTATAGAAGCTTTTAGTAGAGTAATATCGGTATTATCGAGACACGTATGGAACGGTGTAATAATTTTTCATCCTTCTGGTTTCCCAATTAACTTTAACCAGACGTGATCGACACACTGGTATCACGATTGCGTTCCACGTTGTCTGGCCGAAGCTGTCTCCCCCGGAGTTTCAGATCGCGTATCGATACGCAATGCACCGCGATCTATCCAAGATCGATCGTAGCGTACACGTAATCCAGGCTAATTAACCCGATAATCTGACCCAGTTAGCGGCTGGCCCTTTTCGAACGTGTTGTGTGGCGCCTCGGCCAACGCGTTCACTCTCGAATGTAAAATCACGTATACACTTACGACCTCACGAACGAGCCTGAATGCAATCCATAACGACAAAATTATTTTTCAAAGTGTCACAGAGGAGATTGAAATTCAGAACGAACACTATTACGCGATTTTTGTCCACCGTACCCTGCAACGTACCTAATGTTTCGATCCTGCTTAATATTGCAAAGCAAAGGTGAAATAATAATTCACCGGCAAGTGTAGACGGAGCTTTACACGTGAATCGAACGGCCGGTTCGCTTCATAGAGGTCCATCGATGATGGTAACGCGCACATAGAAACCGGCAGCGGGGCCGGACAGCCACTAACGAGCTGAATTAATTTATGCTCATTGAATTCTGTTCTGGCAGAACCGCTTTTCGAGAAGTCATAATAAGAGCACCGCGGGGCATTTCGATTATTTAATGTCCGCCTCGTCTCCGTTCCTCTCCCGCTTCTTTTTATCATCTTCCTTCTTCCCCTCTCGGACTTGAATCTCGAAGGTGAAGAAAGAGAGAACGATTCGATCGTTCCTTGCCAGATTTCCTTCTACGGAGAATCTTCTTGAATTCTGCCTGGTACGGGGGCGTGACCGATAATTACCAATTGCTTATCGATCCTCGTTAGTTTGGACGAGCGAACAGCAATTAAGCGATACGCGACGCGAGGAAACAGCCTGACACTATTTTAATAACAATTTTACCTGTACGAAATCCACTCACGATTATCGGAGCTTATCGTGCGAAAATTTCAAAATCTATCCTCCCCAAGAAACAAGATCACTTCGCACAAAAAAAGAGAAAGCATCGCGAAATATCAATCTACGAAACGGAGCTCCGAATTCTGGTTTCCCACTGGTAGTGGCACTTAATAAAAACACGTGTCGATTCGATTCGTGTCAAGGATCGAGCCCATCGGGACACTTCGGTTCCCACAGGTCCGCGTTCGCATAAATCGTCTATCCGCAGTACGGCTAGCATATTGCCGGTGTTGACAAAGCCCATAGGGGGTCCGCCGGGCCCGTATCATCCCCATTGCTAAAGAGCAATCACCCACCGACAGCATCATCGGGCGCATCCCCGCGCCCGTCGTCGTCCACCTTCGCTGGCTGGGAAACCGTGACCACCATCTCATTACCGGTTCCCATGGGTGCGCGTGCAAACCGTGGGGTCGCGTGCGCCACAGGTCCTCGACGCTTCTAGGGGTGCATCGAATTATGTAATTGTGACGTGGGCTACGTTGCCCGGTGACCGTGCGGAAAGAGAAAGGGAGGAGAACGTGGCTGCACCCGGGATCTCGCGTGTGAACGATCCTCGATGGTTTCTCATTTCAGGGGTTGTCCCGGGTAATTGGGATTCGGGGGGCGAGGAAAAGAAAAAAAGCGCGGTAATGAGGCACGTTAGCCTCGTTCTCCTCGATTCTAGCGTAATTTCCTCCGCATTGTCGCGGCAGTCGGAGTTAATGGTTACCGATTTCGTTCGGTGACTCACGGAATAGTCGGTGTTTTACCAGAATCGTCTATCCCGTATCGATTGAAGAGGATGACCGCGGAGTATTTTAAGAGATCGACGAGTCCTCGCGATTCGAACGACGAAATGCGATCTTCGCTGCGAAAGCGTGGAAAATGAAGCGCGTGCGCTCGACCGTCGTCGAGGGTGGATGCTGCACGCGTCTCGTTCCGTTCAGCTTCCACGATTCGGCAAGGGTGCTCCTTATCTTCGTCCCATTGTTTACCGATAGGCCGTAGGTTAGGAAGAAGCACGCGCGCGCCGGCACGTGGCAAGAAGTGGCTCGATTCGCTATAATTCAATTCTGACCGCGCATCGCGTGAACCGCGGCAAGTGTGAGAGAGTCGAGACGAATCGGTTGCGAGCTGAATGGGAAGAGAGAGAGAGAGATCCCTCCGAGAGCCGCATTTCGACCGGCATTGTCTACCTTTATCGCGGCGGAACGTGGACGGCCAGGGGGAAAAATCACGGAAACGACCCGTACATCCGCCACCGTGGACACGCGACCCTGATGCACGTGCATCCCTGCGATGCATCCGGCCATTTTTGCGAACATCATCGTTCTCCGCCGGGTATCGTGTGATTCAGAGAGATTTATGCCGACAGTTATCCATTACTTCTTGCTGGTTTCAGGTTTGAGTTACAGGGATTTGGTTGCAAGAAAGTTATAGACGAATAAAACGCGTCAAATCGCAAAAAGGTTCTCCGCTGGTTACATCGAAGTCGACGTTACGATAATAAACGGACATCAGTCTCAATAGCAGTCCCCTGACTTCTGTCCGTATACTCGCAACCCAGGCTGGATCGCACCGAAATACTCGGCTCCGTACACGGAGGATGATCGCGTTCGCCGTGAAATTAGAGTCACGATTCCCCTGGGAGCGAGAGGGTATATAAAACAGGTTCCCTCGGCTCGTCTAGGTAGGAAACGGCACGACGATCGGATCCCTCGCGTTCAGCCCGTGAGCTGTTTGAGGAAGAGAACGCCGCGATGCGGCCGAGATCTCCCTCGTAACACGAGCTATCCGCCGGCTAATAAAGTTTGACAGTCGACCAAACCGACGCCGCGCGCCCCACGGGGAACACCGTGTATACCTTTCCCACACGCGACCACGGATTCCGTGCTCATTATTGCTTTTAAGGCGGGCGGACAATGGCCACGGTGACCGGGCGCATATGCCGCGCGACACCGGCCTCTCTGCAAACTGCCCCCTGAAATCGAATCCAAACCGAGCCCTTGGGGGACGTTCCTTTAATTTCCTGGCCACCACGATAACGACCACGGTGTCCCTCTTGGTGAACAAAAAAAAAAAAAAAGAGACGTTAGTCGCGGTCTAATTGAAGTTCCTGCGTCTCGTTCAAGGGCAATTTGATACTTTATGCGTGGTGTTTGACGATCTAGATTGCGGGTAAACGAGTTTCGGGGAGCGAACAGCGAGTCGCGGTGGGATTAATTGGGGAGTCGTAATTCGAGTCTGCGCGAAGCTTAATTATTCGATGGAACGGTATACGCGAATGACGCTTCAGAGATGATACAGTGCCGCGAGGGGGTAAAGAATTAGTCGCGAGAATGTTACGCGCGATCCTAAACGCACGCGCGTCCAACGAAATTGATTCGTCCGTCAACGCACCCATCTCCCTCGCGGAGAAATCGAGCCGGTGCCTGGCAAATGACACGGGATAAATTCTCGTAGGAAAAGGGCGAGGCTGTTCCGTCGTGGAACGGGCACTTAGTTCAATCGTCTAGAAATCCTCTATGACGCACATCCGCCGGTGAATCAGATGACGGCGCGGTTCTCGCACTCGAATCCGCGCCGCTAGTGCGATCCGAGGGTGAGAGAGAGCCGGGTGAAAAAGAAGAAGAGAGCCAGCCACTCGTGCCAATCGGAAGCTGGTTGTTCTGCGCGGCTGGCACCCCCTGCGCATCCCCCTTTCCCACCGTCGACTCCCGTCCCGACTGCAGGGTGGCTGATAGATTAACTGCGATTCACTTTGCAGCCGCGCGCGTCTACGGATCTCGCGATCACACGCCGGAAGTCGATATTGGCGAGGTCGTTTCATTCAATTCCTTTGATGCGACGAACCTTTCCCGGTAGCCACCCACTGGGCTGCTTAATAAACGTTTTTGTTGCATACCTTTTGTACGATGCACCAACCGCAACAAATGCCACTCTCTCTCTCTCTCTTTCTCGCGTTGCAAACTATCCAGCGGTTGCGTTACGTCGCGACGAACCGGGCACAAGTTTCGTTCTTCGATATCTATGAAGTGTCGCGATGAAAAAAAAAAGGAACTGTTTTCGTCAGTCGGAGAAACAAACGCGCTTAACAGCGGCCAAAGTGAAAGAGCTAAACGGCAATGCCCTATTATGTCATCAGCGCGAACAAAGCGGTATTAGGACCGGTCGCCAAATAGGGGTGCAATAAATCTCGCCGAACGAAGGGGTGACCGGTGGTGCGCGAAGGGGATGCTGAGGCTGGTGGAAACGGTTTTTCGTGAAATCACACGGACTGGTGCACCATGCAGGTCTCTGAAAGTGGCACGTGACCTCACGAGCGTGGGACTACACGGTGCATCATCGTGCCTGGTCGTTAAGCCTCGCTGCGAGAGGGTGGCGGCCGATAATATTGGCACGAGGCATATTGCACGAGTACCCCACCGCTTCCTCTCCCCCCAGATGATGTTTCCACCCCGATGCCAACAGGGAGGGTGGTAGGTTTTCACCGAAACCGGTCCACAAGTATTATCGAGTCGCGCTCTGAACGACACCGGCATGGGAAAGATCGAGGGGGTCGATCGCTCGTGAATATTTTTGAACAAACACTCGTTCGTCATTGCCCATGGTCGTCGTTCAGATTCGAGTTGTTTTAGAAAACACGAAGCGTATATATATTTACACGTGTCCATCGTAACTTTGAATCTGGTCCCTACGACGAAGACGAGAATCGATCGTCGAAGAAATAGGGGGACCAGATTGGAGAACGTTTTTACAAGCCTACCTGCATATTTACCTGCGAACTGGCATCGACGAACGAGTTAATTCGTCCCCGAGATCGTCCGGCTGGATTCGGCCCGCATGTGTCCAGGTGTGGTCCATGGACGCGGACGAACTTTATATCGGACGACAGATTAGGCGATAACGATCGAGGCGTACCCGTATCGTTTGATTGGACGAAATTGACCGAAACGATCCCCTAATAAAGGTGAATGAAACGAGCGCGCAATTATGTGGGAGATAAGGTAGCTTTCCAGGAACGCAACTTGGCCGCAATTGATATTAATGGTCAATCGAGGAATTTCAAGTTTCTTGCGGCTTCCAAGACGACGTTTGGATTTCGTGGAATTTAAGAGCAAAGCCCCGTTTTCCCGTCGGTCTGTCGAATGTCTGTTCTCCCCCTTCGATCTCTCGTCGGATACATTCTAATGACTACGTTCGTCACAGGTGTCGGCATATCGGGCTTTCCAACATTGTATAAAAATACCTGGGTCGAATATTACAGACAGCGTGCCTGTGAACGAAGCCAGGGACCGTGTTTCTTTCTCGATCGATTTTTTCCCCGCGGAATTCATTAAGACACGACTTTTACCGGCATTCGAAACGGCGATTCATGTAACGAGGAAAAGAATTCTTTGTGTAATGAACCCGGTTGACGGGAATAGAAATGCGCACGATGGTATCTTGACGTATGACAATTAATTAGAACGAACAGCCGCGGTGCACTAATGACGCGTGAATGATTCGGACCAATCACTAGTTCAGAATCGCATCCGCGATGGCCGGTATGATTGATAGTCCGCGATGCGGAAATCGTGGCACGAAGAGTTTGCGAAAGAATTCCATCTGCGAAACAGTGTACTTTATATCCTGCCGTTTCATCGCTTCCTTCGTCGCGGACGGAGGGGGGAAGGCTGTGTAACAAGGCAATCGAGTGAATTATTTGAACGAGATGATTTCGCGGCGATCTGCTTCGTTTATTTCGAGGCTGGACGAGCGTTGCGAGGACCAACGGTTCGCGGTAAAATAATCGATAATTTTCTAAGCTCTTCGACGTATAAAAATCGGCAACATCCCCGCATGGTTCGTGTAGAAATCTCGTATGCGCGAAAAAATGAGATACAGATTGACGCAACGATCGTTCGTCGATTGAACATTCGAAAGCGGCAGCCGCTATGAATACAGCTTCGCCTCGATTCTTCTTCGATCTTGCGTCACCGGCGGCTAATGCGAATAAGCTCTTTTAAATTCGATTAAACAGTCGGCGGGACGTTAAAGGAAAGGAACGATCGTTTAAGGAAAAATCAGCGGCAACGAGGAGCCATTTATACCATTCATCACGACACCTCTTGACTTTCATTAAGCTCTGCCCCTTTAGAAAATAAACGCGCGATTGAACAAAAATTAGCGGCAATTAATAGCGGACGCGTTTCGCGCAGCTGTTCGGGCCATTGTTGCGGACGGGTAATTTAGTGGATCGTAACATTCCCGAGTAAATTTCCAGCGGGTCTAGCCGCGGTAATTTATTACCGCTGTTACTCATTTCGTTTCGGAGAATTTAATCGATAGACGGGCCGCGTCCCTCTCTAGTTAACCGTGGAATTTTCCACCTGACGACCCGAGCCACGCTGATGATGACTCGCCTGTTCCGTGATGGAAGAAAAAAAGAAAAGAAGAGAAAAAAAAAACGCGACCGTAACATCCAGGCTGCGCGTTGCGTTTTCTAATGCGATACTCCCACGCGTTGGCCGCGTGCATCTCGCGCGGGGTGCATTCGATTCATCATTGTCGATAGCAGACGAGAGTTTCACACCGTTTCAACAGACGGAGCTGGTCTCTAAACGCGATGACGCCGCGACGAATCGGTTCGAAACGGTTCGTTCGAGTTCGCGGTGAACTCGCTCCGGTGCTCGATTGTCAAACCAGCGACGAGTTTATCCGTGAACGTATGTATAGAACGAGGAAGAACGGAGATCGATTATTTTGACGTTCCTCGGAGGCGTTCGGTCTACACTATTGATTGCCTGTACACTACCGACGATGGTATGCAGAAGATTACGCGCAAGGTTTCTAGGAGCAGTAGTACATACCAAAGAAGTCAGACATATGTTTCTTAATTCTCGCATACACGCGTACAGATCTCTCCGCTGTTCGCTACTTATCACTGTCCCCCGTACATTTTGTCCCTGTGCCGCCACTTGGGCTAACGAAACCAATCTACGCTGAGTAGCAGCGGCACTTGTTCCCAGCCGAACGGATTCTGACAGTCCACGGAAGAGAACGCTCGGTACCGTGGAACCAGCGGCTCGTAGACATTCTTTTACTTGTCTTTTTTTTTTTTCTTTTTTCTTCTCGTGTCGCAATATTAACGTTATTAACTCGGTGACCCGCATAACGAACGGCTTGCGAGCACGGTGAACGCGCGTGGCCATTGTGTTATAGCGTACCGGTGCACGCGATGCACAATAGCGTCCCGAGCACCCTAATAAGTTGGCGGCGCGGACCGCGCGCGACTGGCAGGCCACCATATTCGCGCGAGTTCTTAATTACGTGTTTCGACACCGGCCTATAGCCGGTTGATATACGGCCATCGCGTCCGCGCACGGTAATATCCGCCGAGGAAAAGAGTATCGCTGGTGGAAGCGGCGGTAAAGCACGTGTGCACGTCGCGCCGGTACACCTGAAATACTTTGTTGCGACGATAATTATTGGTCGTGGCCGGTGCCGCGATGTTGCAACGTGTCCAGGGGGCGAAGGTGCTGGGAGCGAAAAAAATATATCACCAACGGGGACAGCGAGCGGGGCCCGTGTGTTATTAACGGTGAAATCCTTTAGCCGTCCATTTAACGATTATCCGATGGTAACGGTACCGAGCCACGGCTAATAATAACGTCGATATTGTCTTTATTATTCCTGCGCGAACGCACGAGACCGAGGCGCGGCGAAATAAAACGCGTGCCGGTATCAATCACGACCTGTGATTATTTTTTAATGAGGGGACCGCGTAGCGTATGCGCGGCTCGGTGATGGGTGCAACCGTGTTTCGTTCCTATTCTTCTTCTTGTTCTTGTTCCTGTTCTTGTTCTTCTTCTGCGTCTTCGGTGCCGATTGTCAGAGGTATAAGGGGCCGATTGTTTTCCGATTGGATCGGCGCGAGTGCGTATGAGAGTCGATTTATTGTAACGGGGATGTGGGATAAGAGGGACGACTGTTCGAATTATGCGAGGAGCCCGGAAGAGAGCGTCGCGTTCCAATTTCGATTTTGCGCGTTACCCAGGTAGCGAATAATGTGCGTACCCGGGTTCGCCTCATTTTTCTCGGGCACATTGATTAACAATTCTCGTTTTGTAGAAACCCGATTGGTATACGATCGAGAAATATTCATTAAAACGAGAAGAAACCATCGGTTTCTCATTTAAACCCGCGATAATTAATCAAAGTTCATTGAAATGATCCGAGTCTATCGCGTAATTCATTTACTATCCATACATCAGGCGTCACGCGTAAGCAACAAATGCGGCTCGTAATCAACGGGGCCAGATTTTTACAACTAATGACAGAAGATTAATTCTGGATTCGAAAATGTAGCAAGAACACTCCCGATAACCCTGTTTTGCTCGTGTCTCGCCAAAGAAATAATTCCGCGCGCGGAAAATCGAAGGTGGCGAACAGGAGGATCAGCGTGACTCGATTTTCTATCAGATATCGCGGCTACAGGTGGATTAGAGGAATAACACGGCGCGTTCTCAGGGTCCAATGCGATTACCCCTCTGTACCAGTATCGATTTCAGACGACTACCGAGCTGCGTCCGAGCTAGTCCTCCTTTAATAGGATTAACGGTACTTACGGTGTCACTTGTCGGCTCCCTATAAACGAGTCCGCTGTACACTCGGAAGATATACGACGGCTATTCGTTACGAGGGGACTGAGCGTCAAAATTAACGATTGGAAAAGTCAAGCTTAGCGCCGCTTCTGTTGCAATTCCATAACTCATGCGCAGCGGTCGTGCGTGCGCCCGTCAAACAAACCTTTCAACGCTCGTCCGAGGGACCGCGATTAATTAATGACAGGCATCGATAATGGCGAGCGTTGACCGCGGTGATGAGAGTCGAGAATAATTGCGAGCCGGAAATTTCAAGGGAAAGTCGCGCGATCAGGCGCGGACGGTGTTTAATAGAAACGGACGCCTCGCGGCGTGACACAACGATTCCCAGGCTCTATCCAACTCGCCTCGGATCTTCCGACAGAATAGCAATTATCAGAAGCCTAGAAAATGAATAGTTCAACCGGACTAATTCGAGTCATTTTAATTGCGACTCTCATGATCGTCTACCGTTCTATGCGAATAGCCGCTCCATCTCCGCGTCGTTCAGTCGTCAAATACGTCAGCTCGCAGCCTCAAAGTTGCCAAATTCAATGCGTCATACCGTGTTACCGTGGCAGCAGCATCGAGCACGATCATTATTCTTCCCATGCGAAATCGGTTCGTTCACTCCGCTATCTGGTCGAGATAAGTGGGCAGCATTTAGCAGGCAGCGATCTTTATTATAGGCCCTGCTGGAGAGGCAGGCACGAAATTAGAGGACAGTTCGACAGGCCTGCCAACGGTGGTACTTAATTAACGCCGTGATAATCGCTGCTGGCACGGCTTAATTGATTTACAAACGTCGTTGGCGCCGTCACGATCACGATCTCGATCTCTCGGCCGACGGGATCGTGCGCCGACAATTTGTCTTGCTCCTCTCATGACCGGAATCCCTTAACAACGATAGGCGCCCCGTATGCAGAACAAATGCCTGCCGAAAGGTTCGCCAAGCCGTGAACCGGCTTGCTCTTTCGTTCGAGTTAATTGCCAATCGTTTTCATTATTCAAACGTCGCGTCGTTGAATCAAACCAATTATCGTGAAAAGAGTAACTCCGCTTGTTACGTGGATATCGTTCGTCGCGAATGGAGTTGAGAAAAGAAACGAGGATCTCGAGCAAAGTGAAACAATATCGGGTGGAGTGTGCGTGGCGAAGCAATTTGTAAAACGGTCAAAAGTGAAACGAAGATACCGATCGAGAAGGGGAGGCGAGGAACGAACGTTCAGTTCCGTTCCCGGAAACCGCGGGACCAGCGCGATCGGAACGATTTCAAGAGGAGTCCCGATGGAAAGTATGCGCATAAATATAGAGGCGTGTAACGTATAAGGAGGACCGGCTAAGTGCACTTCTATCGGCGCTCATTATTTTCTCGGAGGAGTGTCAGATCGCGACTAGCGCTCGATAAGCGAGCAATGCGTGTCTTATCCTTCTCCCTCTCTGGCGTGCCCCGCGAATCGATATACCGATCTTTGCCGGCACACGCAGGTTGCCTCGGTCCTCGTCCCACGCGGCGATCCCCTCGGTGATCCTCTGTCGCACTCGCGGCCTCCAATCGGCGACGTGTAAACGGCGCCACGGTTAAGGGTCGGTTACACAAGGAGTACTAGAGTTACACTTGGAAATCGACCGTCTCTCGCGGCACGCTCTCGCCGCGTGCGTGGGTGCGGATCGTGCGATCTTTGCGCTAGAAAGTCGTCGTTTCTTGTGAAGTCCTCTCGCGCGCGGAGGTGTACCTCGTCCGTATTGCCGAGGAGCGATTTTTATTCGCCGACCAAGGCGGTGAAGAAGATTTGTGGAAGAGGTGCCGAGTTTATCGCCGAACTAGGGGCGACTTTGCGAATTTCGCGTAGTAATTCCTCCGATTGTTTCTCGCATCGCTGGAGTCTTCGTTCGTTTCGTTGAGATTTCGCAATAAGATCGCATGCGACCTCGCGTTACCTTTAAACGGTACACATCGAAAGCGATGACATAACTTATCGCATCGAGGGGCGTCAATTTCGAAATGGTCCACCGCGAACGTTCGAGCGAGCAGGATAGGAGAGGTAATAAGTTAATGGGCGAGTTTCACGGGGTGTATCTCGAGGTGAATGAGAAGGAAATTAGCGGCTCGACTCGAACGAGTCAAAATGAGTTATAAGACGTACGGTGGAACAGACAACGCGCGCGCGCGCGCGCGCGCGCGCGAACGCTCGGCTAAACGTTGCTCCGAGGAGGTGCGTTTCAGCTGAGAGGGATGGAAAGAAGCGGTGCCACGAGTGCATCGACGACACGTGGTGGGCGTCGAGAAGATTCAGTGTCGGACGAACGCGCCAAGCCCAAACGGCATTTCATTCGATTCCTACCGCCGTCGGCGAACATTAAACTCAACCTGTTTTAGTTCGATCTTAGCCGCGTTACAACCGAGACACTTCCTCCCTTGCGCGACGAGTTTACGAGGGATAAAAAAGAATAGCAAACCCTCGTCGACTTCTCAATTAGCTTGTTATCCGAGGCATCCTGCGTTAAATGACCGATTAAGGGGATGATTCAACTGTCGCGTAGCTTCGAATTACAACGTTCCGTCGTGTCCTGGTTCGCCGGTCCAGAATGCATTACGTACAGTAACGTACGATATCGTCGGATGGAAATTTGTAGACAGATTAGGGACAAACGTTAAGCTATCCGAGGGAAGTTACGTTTATACTTGTTCATACGTTGACTGGGATAACTAAATTTGCACTTGAATCGGGCTAGAAAGCGGAAAAATGTACAACCTACGAGAAATAAGGAAATGGTTAAAATGTCACACCAGCGTGCGAAACTGGAGAACTTTGCCGATTGGTGTAACTACTCCAGTAAATTCACCTCGTTCCTATCGCATCCACATCTTCCTCTGTACCATTTATATCAACTTCGCATCCCAACTATAATACCATTGTCGTCTTCCTCGAAATAAATCAAGAATCGCTGGCTGCACACGCTGGTACACGAGGTGGCGGCAAATCTTTGGGGCGTTCCGAGCAAAATAATTGTAGAAATGAAACGCGGCCACGAGAGAAATCGCGCGACGTAGCGGAGGGTTAGCGGCGAAACAAAGAGTAAAGGGCCACAAAGTGTAAACAGGAAAGGTTTCTTCATAACGCTGGATATCATTAGCCGTATCCGCGAGCGCGGCAATTTATTCGATAGCCGATCGACTTTTCAGATAGTCGATACCACCAGGCGAGCGTGATTTGCACGTGATAGAAATAAGAACGTTCCCTGGCGTACTAACACCCACCCACATGGATATCCCGGATCAATTTGACACAATCTGTTTAAGCGGTACGCTAAAGCATTGTGATTTGCTGTTGTTTAACGGGTGCGCGCCGAGCAGAATGTTAATCTAGCATAGTATTTCGGAGTTTTACTATGGCGTCCGAGCGAGCAATTATTCGCCGAGAAATTCTCGCGCACGGCACGAGGGATTACGGAAACCTGGATACGGGATTATGGTTTACGAATAGCTGAAATCGCTCGACAGATATTCGAGGAAAATTCCAACGCGTTGATGCATATTTTAATTACGACCAGTGCGTTGCCAACGGTATCGTAGTTACGGTTCGTTGGCTGTTATCGAAAATTACTGGAACACAGTTTCCTACGATACGACTGAATTGCGATTGCGATACGATTTCGCTTCGGAGCGTCGTCCAGGAAGCTCGATCGGGACTCGCGGGGAACTTCACGCACAGCGCGATATTATCCGGTGATCGTCGTCAGCGGTGCACGGGGCTATATATAACAGTTCTAGCGGCACGTAAGGCAACGTCGAAATGAGGGAAAAAAATGGAAAAACCGTCGAACGCCCGTGGCGCGTGCATTGTAACGTTAGCGCAGGCCTGCGATGCTTTTTTAATTCAAACGATCAAGGTTCGGACCGAGGGGCTCGATCATTTTTCGAATTCACTTACCGTGAAACACGGCATTAGTGTTCCGCTCTCGGGCCTGGCTGCGCGCGGAACGTATTACCGGTGTTCTCCCCTGGCGAAGATAAATCAGTCGCAATTCCCTCCGTAACTATCGCGGCGGCGCGCGGCTTGATTGTTTCATAATATTTTTCATCGAGAGATCCCGGAGAGGGCCGTCCATTCTAACGGGTGCACCGGGTGTCCCAGGACGGACCTGTACATACGCGAACAATCGTTCTAACCCTACTTATATCGCTAACACGGTAGATAAGGCCATCGTTGGACAGCCACGCCGGACGATCGCGTCAGTGAAGCACAAATAGAATTGCATTCTATCTAATTGAAAATATGTAATCGAACGATCGAATGTTAAAGGGGTTCAATTTATCTGTAAGAAACCAGGGACCACGGATGAATAAACCATTTTAACGGGGGTGTATTTTATTAAAACGGTGAACGGAATAATTTTTGTTACTCGGCGTTACCATTATCCACGGTAGAACACCCTGTATAGGGAACACGTGTAAACGATCGGGCATAAAACACCTTTGTTCCGTTACCATTTTCGTGCCTATTCTTCCCTAGCGGAATTAATTTATTCCACGCTGCTACCCGCGAGTCTATTAAAGCTTCACGCTCGCGGTACCGTGCCCGATCGTCGATAAATCGTCGTCCGTTATCTTTGTTTACATCTGCGTTATCCGTACCTTTCGCGGAAGCCGAACAGATAGATCCCCGAGGATCGATGATCGAACGGGTTGAATCGATCGATTCCATTCAGGAAGACTCGCTTTTATCGTCCCGCTGGCCGCGATAAGAGACGCAGCGATGCGTTTACCGGGAACATCCACGCCCACGAGCCGCCACGAGCTATTCGACGGGTGGAAATCGCGAAAATGAAGAAGCGTAGATGGATCGAAATATTTCAGCGAAAATAGCGCGAGCTCGAGGAAAAAAGAGGAGAAAAAATTCGACGCGTTTGTCCCGCGACTCGTCAAAGACGAGGGACTCGATCGAGAAAAGATGGCGGTCGTAGGAAGCGAGCGCGCGGTCGATTGTCCGCGCGCGCTGCCACGCTCCAACCTCGGATACGATATAAATTTAATTACCGGACCCGTTCATGCTCGAGGGAGCAGACCCCGGTGGCCCGAGCCAAACAATCACTTTACGTGAAAGTATGAAAATAATTCCAGGACGGAGGAAGCGGACGGTAGGCGGTATACCCGTTCGCATGCGCACGTATACGGTTCCCCCCGTGGTGTTCCACTGGCAGCGATCCGAGGTGAACGCGTGCCCATTGCTACGATCGAACGATCCTCTTCGAGGCTCAGGTGTCTCTTTCACCTGCTCCAAATTCCAACGGCGCAATTTCACGGCGATCGTGTACGCCATTGTATAGCCGCCATTACGTGCTCACGTGTCGCTGGGCTATTTCTATTATTATATTAATTACACGATCCGGCCACGGAGTCAAGGATAACGTGGTTGCCCCTCGCGAACGTGTCCGCCAAGGAAGAAATCGTTTCTACGATTGCGCGTCGGAATTTTCGCAGCCGTGAAACTCGTATACACTCGGTATACTTGCACTTAAACAGCGAATACGAGATTATTAAAAAGTTCTTGGACATTTATAATCGTGCGATAGTAAAGTCTAGAGACGTCCACGCGGCTGAAAGATCCGATTCTCTCAGGACAACTAAAAGTTGGTAAGAATCACTGAAATAGTATCGAAAGCAACGTATAAAACATCGCGTTCGAGGCGAACGATTCGGATGAAATTGTTATCTGCTAATGAGCCAGTGAAACGAGCAGCTCGGCTCGAAGGAAGAAAAAGAATCGACACCAATTTGATTCGCGCTAATATTGAACCGATACACGAATATCGTCAGCTCATTAAGGATCGTCCGGGCAGATATCCCGCAATGATTTACCGGCAAGGACGGTGGTAGTATTTCACGCGCTAAATTGATAATCCTCGCACGGGCCGAAGATTACGGGTATCCACCGGCATACTAATTAATTGCCGCTCGATCATTATACCCGGCACTTAATTTTACACGCGGCTCATTCGAATCGAACGCCACCGTTCGATAAGCGTCCGCGATCGTAAAACACATTTCGCGGCCGAGGAAAAAGGAGAATAATGGTTCGGATATATATAAATAGAGAATTTTTCCGATTCTTCTTGCACGTAACTTCGATCGAGTGTACCACGGCGCGTTTGAATTTACAGCGCAGATATATGCGAGGAAAGTCTTCCTGGATATCCGTGGCGACACAACGCGGCAACGCGGGCGCTAAGGTATATGGAGGATTCTTGGCTTAGCGCTATCTCATTGGTTAATTGCGACTGTCAAACGGGCTTCGTGATTTACGAGACCGTGGAAGCAATGATATCGTTTCGTCCTTCTTCGGCCAAAGGCATCCTAGATTATCGATTCTTCTCGTAGAACCAGTTGGTTAACATGGCCACGAACGCGTTGGCACCGCGGTCTCGCGTTCGCCGTTTCAACAACGTAACGAATGTGTAATAATGATTCATATTCGTGGCTCTTGGAACTCGCGCCATTTTCGTTCGCGCCGTACGTTACAAATTCCCGGAATATTTCACTTACAATTAACGCAGAAACGCGCTATCGCGCTCGCGGCAAATAAGTAAAACAGGGAGACGCGGAGCTGGGGAAATTTAAATGCGAACGTTTGAAATCGCGCGTGGAATTATGGAAAGACGGAGGCGTGTGTAATCTCGTTCGCCAGGTGAGGATTTTTACCGCGACGAGGATTAAAAACGCATCGATTCGCAACGATCGACCGCGTTGCATTGTCCAGGCGTACGGTTAATGGAATTTTTCGAGGGAAGATTGCACCTCGCGTTTAATGCAATTCGGTCAGCGGCGTCGAGCCGTGTGGAACAAAGATGATCGCGTATTACCGGTGAACCCCTGTGGAGCGAAGTGGGTCCATTCAAGGGGCCATTCCGACCAGGCGATACCGGCAACGGACTTTTCAGTATCAAAGAGCGCTGTGTTCTCGCGTAGTGTTCCCATCGGGGTGCATAGACGCTACATAATGAGCCCGTTCAACGAATCGAGTGCTTGCCTTTCGGCGCATTCCGTTAAACAAATGTTCCACGTCGTCGCCGCAAAATCGTTCATGCGCCGGTTATTGATCGCGTCATTTACCAACATGTTGCGAATTATGCTCGGTGCTCAACCTTCTCTACGCTATACTGAACTCGTTGCATCGCATTTACAAGTTAATAGAAAATTGGAAGCCTCGCTTCCCAGCGTTTCGTTACAAATGTGGAGACGTTAAATGGTAAAAAAAAGAAACCAAATAAAAAATATAAATTCTATGACTTTGAAAACTCAATTTCCAGACTTAGCACGGCGCGGCGTTGATCGCTCGAGCGACGCGCGAGCATCGCGAAATAGGCAGGGGTAACTAAGCTAAACGATTCGTTCGCTCGGAGTGCTGCATAAGAACAAGTCGTTAGACACGATAATTGGAGCGTCTACGATTACTACGCGCGAGCAAACGTAACGTAACGCAGAATTTGCACGTTTCAACGGGGTTTGAAGGGGGCCAGAGAGGGGGAGGGGGGGACACTTAAGCCGCGGGTGGGCCCATGTTTCTCATTGTCCGCATGTCGTTCGTAAGAGGCAGAATAATGGGCGCTATCTACAGCAGCAGTACACCGGCGCTGTGGCATAATAAAAAAGTATAAGGTCGCGGGCCAGATACCACACACTGAGCACCGTCGCGAACATTTTTCTTTTTTTTTTCCTCCTCTTTTCGCCGCCCCTTCCCTCTTCAACCCCCCTCTTTTTTGCCCCCGGAGAGTCCCGGGTCCTCTCTCGTTGTAGCGAAAGAACGTATTACCGGATACCGATCAAAGTAAGATATTGCGGGACAATCGCGGATTGCTTCTTTCATTCGGCCAACCCGGGGCAATATTTCTCTCGAAATGAAATTTAATAAAGGCCCAAGATCTGCCCGGGCGATCTGCTCGATTATAAGCGACTTCTTTTACTCTTTCTCTCATTCCTTCGACCAGTTCCTCCCCTTCGGCCGATAGAACGTTCCTGCGCGTACCTTGGGACTTCTACGGTCGGTTGCCTGTAGGCGACAACCGTTTGGAATATTACACCTAGAGGGATGGTATCCGTCGTCGACGCGGATAGCTTAATTACTTGGGCCAACTTGGACGCGATTTCGAATGAAAAATTGGGTGTTTCATAGATAATTTAGATCTCGTCCCAGCCGTCTTGTTTTGTCGACTTTTCGCTCCCTAACGATCCGATCGAGTCCTCCTCGTCTGTCTATTTCGCTAACAAGCCCTGCTGGCCGTAGACTTCGGGCGAAATCTAAACTCATCAACTTCTTACGAGAAAGAACACGTTCGTTATCCAAATGCGATATTTTCATGCAGCCTCTCGCAGAGTCGGCAAACGTATCAGAAGCAACAGTTTCGCCACGTAATCCGCGTGTCGTGTCGTAACGGATAGAGAATAATAGTCCCTATCTGCCGGCAGCGAGTGTACTTTAATATGACGAGAAAATATAAGGTTGCCGGTCTCGATATGATACCGCACGCTGAGTAAGACCGGCACTTTTTTTCTCTCTCTCTCTCTCTCTCTCCCAACGGCACCGCCGTTGCACACTGGGTGCACCCATACGTCCCGGTTCCCCTTTAACATGGTACACACGCGTGGTATTGTGGCCCGACAAAAATCCCTGATTACCCTCTTTGTAGTCCGGGCGAAATTAACAGAGATAAGCCCGCGCAGGGTTTATTTATCGTTATTGTATCACTATTTTACTTTCACACTTCGGTGGCGAGCCGCCGTAACCAGGCGGCCAGTGGAAACCGATTAACCCAGATACCCACATAAGAAAATGTTTCCCCTCGAGAGAGGTCCGTTTCTTTTCAGCTTGGTACCTTTATTCTAACTCTCCGCCTCTGTTATTGATTCCGCTATTGTCGATCGGGAATTATGCCGAGTAAATTTCCAGCAAACCGTAGGTGGAAACTGTGAATGAACAGCGGGTATAATTCTTAGGTTCGGGGGGTATATTACGGTGCGTTATAGGAAAGGGTGTTCTTAAATAAAGATATATAGTACTTCTCGGTACTGCTACCATTACGGCTACGACTAGTATTACTATCGTTTAAGAATTTCGAGGAACGTCGAGAGAGAGTATATCACGGGCACAAAGGAGATTGTAACGCGCAAGAACTTTTACCAAATTTGAATAATTATTGTCCAAGAGGAATTTATGCACCCAAAGATTTAATTACTCCGTATAATTATACCAATCGAAGTGGATAACGAAACTTTCATCTAAAGTAACTTGCCACGCGTAAAATCGAACCGCGAATGCAAATTACAGCTGCAGGTGCATTCCCTTGCACCAAGTCATACGATCGCCCAAAGATACCGGCACACCGGATACCACGACGGTTTTTCCGCCCGCGGCGCTTGAAAACCGCCTTCGCGCCAACTCCTTCTCTCTTTCACCGTGGATTAACTTCTCAACTTTGAATTTTTCTCGACACCTGTTTAGCATATAAGTGGCGAGCGGGCGTCTAGAGTATTATCATCGACCAGGTCTCCGATTGGCATTTTAACGCGGTCAGAAAATGACCAACAACGCGTTCGTGCATAATAGAGAATTCCTCCGTTTTACTATGTTGCGTCGACAAGTCGCGCCAACAGAGACATTAGGTAAATTACAATGCGAAAACCGTGCCCGGTACCCAGGATTATTTTTCACGGAGGCAACAATCCGTCCACGGTATCATTCAACGATATCTGGCACGCACGAAGTGACGTAACAGACGAATAATAACGATCGCAATATGGAGAGCAGGGGTCCGTTGGATTTCGACTATAAATTTAGCGCGCGGTCTACAGGAATGTGAATAAGGTAATTCATTACCAGTCAGATTAATTAAGAAAGCTGGTCTGATAAATGGATGGTGCAACGAACGCGATAAGGTACCATGTTATACTTTTCTAGAAAATGGCATACGGGGACAACGTTTAATAAGTTTCCTGATAGCAAATTTCTATCACGGTGATCGGAAATGTCGATTCGCCAACGTTTCGATAGAAAAACTGTCAAAAAAAAAAAAAAAAAAAAAAATCACCGATAAAGTAACAAAGCTAAATGTGTCCTGGTCTCGATATAACAGCGTAAAAATGCATATTTCACCACCTATAATTAATCATCAGCGTTACACGTCTACCCTCACGGATTTCCATATAATCTCATTCCGATCCTCTATAAAATAACTCGTAACTGGTGCAAAAAAAGGCAGCTCGGGCATATTCTAATTAAATGCGTTCATGATCGATTATCTGTCGTCTATCGTCGATTTCCCAGCAGCCGTTGATTCAATGGCGTTTATTCGACTGGCTGGCATTTCAGCCGAGTTTTTCCGCCTGCTGCCCCGTTGGTAGCCCCGCTCGGAAAAGGTCTCTCACGGCACGACCACGCGTTCGTCTCGCGATTCCTGGAATATCGGGCGTCGATTAGCCGGACCGAGCCCGTGCGAGTCCCATAAATCGCGGTACGCGCGACGCAATGCGTTTACGCAACAAAGCGCACGCACGCACGCGCGCGCGCGCGCAGCGTGTGTCTGCCCGCTCTCGGCCGCTTGCGTGTACTCTCGCGTCGGCGTTGTTACGCGGGCATTGAAACGGGCCCGCACGACAAATCGCGCGATAATACGATTAGACCGATAATTAATCTGATCGTGATTTCGATCGATATCGAAAACCGCCCACGCGCGGCCCCGGGTTAGGAATCGAGCCGCGTGACGAAACGCCGATGATGCGATAATCATTGTAATCCGCCCCGTTATCCGCGTCATCGGGAAATTATGATAGGCGCCAATAGCCGCGGCTCGTAGCTGTTGATTATTCTGCCGCGCGAGCGTTACTGGCAATTAGCGGGGAAAAAGGAACGGCGGACGATCGTTCACGGTCGCCTGCATTATTGGACAACGTACCGCTGAGATGTTACCACCAGCGGTATTTCGCTTTATCGATTCGTATCGAAATTTGTCGGTGCGGTGTCGGATCAAGTGGCGAAAAGTATTTAAACAGCAATAGATTTGAATTTATTCCGCTTAAATACGCATTTATACGTACGCTGATAGAGAAATAAATCAAACGATATCTGTATTCTACCGTCTAAAAGTTTTATCTCCGACTGCTAATTGGTCGGTAGTAACGTCATAAATAAGTTCTCGAAAGGCCACCGGGAACACAGGACTCCGCTCCTCCTAGCCGGTTCGTTAAATGTCTTCATCGGGGACACCTTCCTAGACAGGTTTAGCCAGAAATTCCGCGGACGGGAGCAAGGCAGCAACTCATTTCGACGATCCGGCTTCGAAATCGAACGATCGCCTGGCAAATGTAAAAGTAAGCGAGCCTAGCAGTGACATTTGCGCGGCTCGAGCTGCATCGAGTTCCCGTAAAGGAGCCGCTTTCCGGGTACTGTCTCTTGGCAGTGCTTATAATTGATTTGTCGACGAGCGCCTCTCGTCGATCGACGGAGAGATGCTCGCGGACCCTCCGGTCGTTCGTGTTATTTTCGAAACGCCATACGCGGAGCGTACGTCGTGCGCCGCGCACGCAACGGATGTGATACCGGACCGAGAGTCCAGTGCACCGTGGACGTTATTATTGGCCGTGTTTCGCAAAAGATCGATCTGCGTGCTCGCGCACGGGTGTGTGGGTTAATCTGAGGAACCCGTTTCGCCAGAAGGCGATATTTTCCGCCTCCGCATGGCGCCTCCCTCTCTGTCTCTGTCCGTCTCCGTTGCTTTTCTGTCCGCTCGCGGTATACGTACACACGCGCGTACCCGATCGCTGGCCGCTGCGCAGTCGCCGGCGATTCCAGAAAATTAATTAAACACCGACGAAGATAATCGACCGTTCGACCGCCCGGCGATAATCGATCAACATTCTGCAAATTCGCGGCTACACACCGTGGAGAGCACGCGGCGGTCACGTGTCGTGTTATTTGCATGGGCCATGAAACGCGCGGTTCGCCGATCCGGTGTCGGCGAAATTTCGTATGAAAATTACAGGACAGAAAGCCGGTTATTAAGCGGAGAGGGTGGAGAGATCGATGGGGCCGATTAAGCGGCGAATTAGCCCTTAATTGGCCGGCAACGGTCCTCTGGATCACGTAGCCGTATTTTTCTCCTCTTATTACTGCGGTTTCTGTGAATACCGCGTCGCCTGTGTACAGGAAAGTGAAACCTTGTAAATGATCTCGTTAATTCGAAAATTTCCCATTTTTGTTCGACGCTGTAAATACGGGGAGAGATATCGCTGATATCGCGGGGGGCAGTAGGGTAAAAAAATTGAGGCCGTATATTATCTACCGGCGACGGTGGAAAACGCGGTATCACGCAAGAGAAGTTTCAAGAAATGAAAATGAAAGGCTTCTAAAACGGTAAGGAGATCAGATTCCAATCACGCGGCCAGATATCTCTGATTACCCGTTCTAACGCGAAATGGCTTATTTGTCAATGATTATCACTCATTGGAAACAACACGGGGAAAATTGCCTGAACAATAAGTGTTCCAACAAAAGCGAACAATTCACCTGTCTCGCAGGCCGGACGGCATTCCGCTGAATTTTTCCGCGAGTCACAATACGTGTCGGTATTCGATTTTTAAGTTCCCATGATACCCCTCGATCGAATTAACGCGACCACGGTACCGGCGTGCCGCGTGCGCGTCTACTTCAGATTCCATCGTTTCTTTGCCTATTATCGTGGGATTGCAAATAAGGCAATTCAGTTGGAACCAATATTAGATCCACTTAGCGGCAGAGATCGTATCGTGTCGAAAGGGTGGTGGAATATCTCGGCCGCGAAATCGCGAGAATTGTAGCTGTCGATCATCGGGCCGCGATACGCGTTTACCGTGTCCGATACGGAATTTTCTGGCGGTGTTCCTCCTTTCCTACATAGTTGGCCACGTTTCTCGAGCGCAATCAAGGCTAATTAAATAGATCTATAAATAAATCCCGCCAAAAAGACGAGAGGAAAACAAGCATTATTGCATAGATTATCGATTTGCTCGGAGAAATTCGCGTTAAAAGTTTCGTTAGATTGTTTCAAAATAAATAACAGCCTTGCCTTGCTATGTAGAATATCGATAACCGTGCGTAGAAACGATCCATTTATTATCGCGAACTTTCCATCGAATTGCTTTCCAACGTTTCGTACGCAGGGACTTTACGCAACGAGCGAGAGAACACCGCCTATGCAGCTCCGCGGGCGTTGAAGTCTCCTGCGCGAGCATTGAAATCTCCAGCGCTAGCATTGAAATCTCTGCCACGGCGGCCCTACGGTCACCGCGAAAGCTCGTTCTTTTTACTTAAACGTTTACTTAAACGTGGCACGTTTGCACGTGTACGTAGAAAGTTTCGAGGCTTCTTTGAAACCTATACGGCGAGTTTTTCATCGATTCTATTTGCTTCTGCTCGTCTCCACCGCGTTTCCTTGCCGTGGATACAATACGAAGCGGCGGTCGCGCGCACGCTTGAACGCGTACGGCGCGGAAAGATGCCCGGAGGTCTCCATTGTGCTCGTAATCTAGATCGGGGATTACTTTTATCATTGGCGGCCAGTCTGGCCCGTTCGTTAGGCACGCGGCGCGCGTGTAACGATCGCTTTTATGCGGCGTGAAAAGCCCGCGCGTAACGGTGCGTGCCGCGATCGTTCCGCAATAATAATAACGACCATTCTCGGGGTTAGGTTTGATGGCTGCGAAATTCTCCGTTAAATCTTTCCCTTAAATCATTGATTCGATATACTTTTCGTTATCTTCTTACCCCGACGCTATTACCCGAAGAATTTACGAGTGGTTTCCGCTTTGCTAAAACTAAAACGTTCGAACTCGAGAAGAACAGAGGATAGAATCTTCCAATAAATCTGAAACTGACCACTATCCGTCGGTGTACCGACTTGAATTCACAACCACATTATCGCGACAGCAAATCGACTCGCGTCGACTCGTCCGTCCGACTGGTCGTTATCGTAGCGGTGCATCTGGTCGCGTCCACGATCGTTAGTCGAATTTTTTGCCAAACCAGCACCGGACCATCGTCGATTTCCGTGGTCCGGTTGAAGTGCCAGCGTGTTTACTTCCTACGTGCGCGCACCGGCCACCTTTTTCCAGGCGCAACAGGATCGTGTACAGGTCGCTCGTGCGGAACGACAGTGAAACACCGCCGGGGAACACGGGATTACGAACGTAGGAGGTTCGGGACAACCGCTCGATTCACCCGTTGTCGCCGTCACGGGGGAATTAGAAACCCGCGGGGATCGCTCTGTGCACCGTGCTGAATCGATGATGTATTGATATCTCGTTATCCGTGCAGTCGATCCTCGAACAGTGTGGCAAATTCCTTCTTTTTTTTTTTTTTTTTTTTTTTGCCCCATGGACAAGGAAGTCTGCGGACCAGGTGGCTGGACGCTTGGTCGCGATTCTGAGATCGCCATTGTGCGACGCTTCACGGTTTTTCAGAAAATATTAGAGCGATCGTTTGCTCGAGGGAAGGCGATCGCATTTTGGAGGAGGATTTCTTTGATGAGCGTCCTTTTTTTTCTTTAAGTAGAGCGTGAATCGACGCGAATTAGTCAGGCTTATTGCACCGTGTTTGAGAAAGGGTTTCCCTTTGTGAATAGTAAATGTATCGGGGTTTCGAGTGAAACCAGCTTTTTTGCGACATTTCCAATTCAATTTCTGGAATACTGTGAGCGTTGATGTGGACGACGAAGGGTTGAAAATTGTAAAGAGAGAACCATTGAGTTTCCAGTAATTTCTATCCAACAATCAGCCTTTGACCCTTTAATTATTGCGTGGGCAGTTCGATTGTTATGCTCCAGTGGAAACTGAGCTACGATCACTTTTTTCCTCGCGTTACGATTGCTTTCCTTTCGAGGAGAACTTCTGCGTACTGCTCGAGCGTCCCAGAAGCGGGTTAAGCAAACATTGCTTAAGACATAATGGAGACCTAATGACTCGAAGCACTACACGCCAGTGCGTTGCGATAGTACATAGATTAAAGTTCAGAGTTTGACGATCTTGAAATAGGCAATTGAAATAAAAATGTCCAATACTCTCAATCTACATAAATTATATGTTTAAAAAATAATCGGAAATGTTACAGAGGAAAGAATATAAAATGTAGGAAGAAAGGACAAAGGGAGAATGACTGTAATTTTAGTGTCAAACAACTTAAATCGAAATTGCCAACAAATTGAGACGTAGCAACGATTGATTATGAAAATGAAAGGATCAAGTCTAGACGTGCCGAAATATTAGCCTCGAACGAATGGCCTGGTACCACTTGGTCGAATGTAGCCGATAGCTCTACGTGTATGATTAACTAATTCAATAAACACCGTAACAGTGACAGCGTTGCCTGTACGCGGCACGGCTCAACCTGTCATTACACGGACGATTATGTCGTTACAGCTCGGAGAATTTTAAACGTGCAATTAGCGAAAATCACATCGACGACATGGCGCGGCCAGCTTCGAAGACGGTAATAAAAGTGTCGCTACGAGGGCTTCGTAATTATCGAAGAAAGGGTTGAAAAGTTACCGAGTAAGAATCGTAAAATTCAGATATCTACGAGATCCGTTCCTCCGCGAGGGGAGAATTGAGTTGCAACGGTCGAAACAAAATTACAAGGTGCTGAACCACCGACGCCAGGTGGCAAGAATGTGACTGCATCTCGGTGAACCATTAAGAAGCTACCTTTACGCTCAGGGGTTCAAATTACCAGTTAAACGCTAATTAATGTTGACTCGTTAAGGGATGATATATCGTCTTTTCGGAATATTATATTTCCCGTACCCTCGCGATTTTATCTTCCCCTTTACGACGCTCAAATTAAACCGGTGAGCACGGTGTCCGTCAGAGAGTGAGGCCTTATTAAATGTAGGCTGAAAAATCACCCGTTGCAAAATTACAAGGTGTTCACACGTCGCTGCGGGCATCGAGTGTTATTTCTAGAATACTTATTCATGCTCCACGAACTAAATAAGTGCCGATCAGAAAGCTGCTGTCGACAAATGAAGCTTCAAAATGGCCTTCTAGGTATCAACCCAAGGAAAAAAGAAAAGTAACAAAACCACTCTGCATTCTCGTTCTACGTCTCCTGTGCTCTTTGAATCGACATTCTATAGACCGGCTACATCCGTGTCTCGAAGCGACGTCGAACCTTGAATCTCCCATTTCGAAAAGTCTCTTATCAAAATCAACCCCGCGAACGGAACTCCATCGTTCGTGCGATCCTCTCGTTCCGTTTCACTTTCGACACCTGCGCCCGCGTCGTTCATCATCGTCGTGGGGTCCGAAGCGAAGGCGAAGGCCCGCCGCGGCAAAAGCGGATTCCCGAAGCGGTGATTTATCTGCGCCGAGTGAAATCGCTCCAGCGGGGTTTCGTCACTTTCGCAAGGCGCAAAGTGAAACGGTACCGGGGCCCCGCGTCCCGGCGCAAAACAAATTGAAAGGCGCGCGGGGCCGGCAAATAATAATTAATACTTTCGTCGTCGATGGTTATCGGTGGGGCGCGCGTTCCCGGGCAGGGACCGCTGATCGACAGCTCCGCCGCGGAATGGATCGTCCGTAGATCCATCCTCCTCGCGCGGCGCGATCCGGTGATTTATCGCGCCACCGCCCGCCATCTATCATACGCGATACTGCCGATAACCGACCTCTAGCCGGACCGTGTAAAGCCTAGGACTCCTGCCATAGACGTAGACCTCCGGGGACCATCTCGTGGAACTGTATTCCGTCGAATGAGACGAGAAGAACGATCTGTATTACGATCTAATAGAATTAGTCCTACCAGAAGACGTTCTTCACTGAAAGTGCAGACGTGAAAGTTGAATTTTTTTCAACGTTAGGTGAGAATAATCGTGAACATTTTGCACGAGGAAAGTTAAGATTGCCGTCCGTGTATCATACTAGAACGATGCTGGCGTGCTCCCATTACCGCTTACGACGGTAATCGCGAGCTCATAACGCGGCAAGGTTAAGAACTCTAGGGCATTGCGGTATCGAGATACACGTGCACGATAGATAACTTATTACCTTTAAACTCAGAGCCCCTTTTAACACGCGCGCATACGAAGAAACACTGGTGGTATTTAATTAGATCTTTATCCGCAGCAAAGGGACAGAACTTGACACGTAACTTATCTCTGTCCGACAGGCGGTGTTGTTCAACGTGGAATGCAAACCCTTATAGAAGCGTTACCAGATGAAACTTAAAAAGGGGATCCGTCGAACTTGGGAACCGTTCGACATTTCGTGTTTTCGAATTGACATGGTTGAAATCTCCCACGAACTGTCTGCTCAGCGATAGACACCTTCGCAACGGAGACTCGAAATTAAGTCACCGCTAGTGGTAAATGGCTGGGCAGACCCAACGATCGGCCCACGCGGTCTTTCTAGGAGCGCGCGCGAACACGAGGGCTCATTCAGAGACGATGCGCCTACGACAGAGAAACTGAGGGAGAGAGAAGGAGAGAGAGAGAGAGAGAGAGAGAGAGAGAGAGCTCGTCGCCGGTATTGTTTCAAAAGGCGTCTCCTCTGGCGTCTAGCCGGTCAACTTTTGCGTCCGCATATATCATCGTTCGCGAGTTACCTTTCGCCAAAGCGCCACAGCTTCGTGACCCAGGTGTCTCGGTGTCGCTTCGATCCAAGACAATCTCGC
Source organism: Xylocopa sonorina (assembly GCF_050948175.1). Taxonomy (NCBI): domain Eukaryota; kingdom Metazoa; phylum Arthropoda; class Insecta; order Hymenoptera; family Apidae; genus Xylocopa; species Xylocopa sonorina. The sequence continues at coordinate 10,364,055 of NC_135193.1, forward strand.
GTAAGCACGTCCGCGGTCGATTACGTGCGTGAAACTTGCGTGTTCACCGTTGTTTCACTCCCACCGCCCATGGCCCACGTTCTGCGGCACTGTAACGTGGCGCCAGAGAATTGAACTTTTCCACGAGATGCCTATCGATCCGATCGATGACTTTCTCGATCACACCTGCGACCCGAACGAAGCTTGGGAATGCGGTGCAAATAAATCTGCGAAACGATCGCCGTTTTGACCTGGCAACAATCCCGATGATTGGATAATATGATAATTAATAGGAAATTCTACACGCGTTACTGGTTGGTACCCATATAAGCGCCATCGTCGAGTCTCGTAGCCGACGCAATAGGTGGTATCGGCGGTACAAGTGAGAAAGCTTCGCTAATTATTATAGATCGCTATTTGCGCGAGTACTGTTAGAATATTTAGCGTTCGAGACGACAGTTACGTTTGATACGGCGCGTAACCCTCCGTCCGTTTAGCTCTTTATTTACTTTAATTACCATCGACCAGGCGAAATAATTGACAGAAGGCAATTGGCTTCCATCGTGGACTTTACGAGGCATAACGAACAGACAGAGGCGTTACCAAGTGAACGGTGTACGAGACGGTTTTCCTCGCATCGCGGCAAACGCTCGACCGGCCGATTTGTCGGTAATTTATTCGTCGGGTGCAAAAGGTGAAGCTTTCGAATAACGCGCGCCGCGGTGTTCCAACAGTGTGGAACAAAGCGAAATATCAGCGGTGTCCCAGGAATCTTCGTTTCGTTTGATAACCATGCGGTAGCGTGGCGGAACGAACTGGACGTTCGTTCGGTTATTAAAAGAAACCAATCGATTTTCGTATTTCCACTTTTGGCCTGGCAAAGTATTACAATCCTGTTTCATCGATCAGTTACTCGCGCGTTCTGAAACGTAACGATTCCATACTATTTGCTACGTTCGCCGTTCGGTAGAAAAATATGATGCGACATTCGCGAACGGTGCAGCATTCGTACGATTCATTCAGTGAAATTTCATTCTCGCTTTTCTTCCCTGAAACGAATACGAGAAGGAGAAGGAAGGGGAGAAAGAGAGAGAGAGAGAGAGAGAGAGAGGGAGAGAGAGAGAGCGGGACACGAGCTATCGCGAACGATCGATCTACGAGCATCCGAGGTATCGACTAGCAACACAGTGCAAAAGATCACGGGTGTTGCACCATACACGCAGCAAGGTCCACCATAACTTAATCCACGTAAGTCGCCTACACACCGCGATGTTAGCGATGCCTAACCCGCGGATCGTTTATTTCGCATATCCACAACCACGACGGTGGAGCGTGTATTACGAGGCTGTCTCGTTTATTCAGACTCGCTTTCTGCCTCGATTTATCGAACCACGACAGATAAGCCCGGCTCTGGAAACGCTTCAGCCGATGCCCGCGAGTTACCTTGCTCCACATAGACACCATCAACCCTGTATTCCAAAAATCGACGATCAAGGTTACATTATAGATATCTATTTGGTATGCATTTGGCCCGGAAAATTCATTGCATCGTCAGGGGGTACCGGAAGGAAGGCGGCTGTTTCGAAACTGTACACATAGCGTCACGTGACGCCGCGAGAGTCCCGTATTGTGCGACATCGCGGATAGTTTTAGCCCACGCGGTGATCGCGCGACAGAGCGTGGCGAGTGTGGGGTCCCCTCGCGAGCATGGTAATGACGTGGCATACACGCACGCGACGGGAAGAAACGCAGGCACGCCGCGAGGGCACCGCGATGTCACCTGCGTGCATTATGCAATACCCTACGGTTGACCCGATCGGGGGCCGGATTAAATGTCGCCCTGTTAAATGCATGCCGCGAATAACAACTATACGTGGGACGTCGATTTCGCAAGAGGAAATCACCCACATTCGTGATTCACCGAGCGAGAAGCCAGCCTGGAAGCGGCCGCACGCGGGAAAACTGTAACGGAAGGGACACGACACCCCTCGAGTCGTTGCTATTCGTAGAGGGTGTCCGAGGGATCCTGAATAAGTTACGACTGGCCGAGGTAAGAAACTCGGTCACGCAACATCGGCGTGACTTTAATTAACAGGATTCCCTTAAACGACTGAAAAATGAAGGGGCCGAAAAAAAGTGTTATTGGCGGCCTCCGGGTGCAGCTTAAATTCTGGTGGCCGGCACGATGGCGGAAGAGACGGACGATCGGTTTTTTCTCGGGTGCGTGCGATGGTGGAACGAGATTTCGTCCGTTGGATCCCGTAATGCGGTAGCTGGATTCATGGCGCACCAGCCAGGCGTAATTGCGTGTTTGCCGAGAGGCGAGCGGCGTGCCGGTGTTATTAGTTTCACCTTCGCGGCGCACGCAATCCTCTCGGTTCTTTGCGAGGACCCCTGACCACGGCCCCGTGCAGGAAGATCCTCCCGTGGAACAATAAGGAAACGAAGGGAAGGTGGAGCTGACAGGAGCCGAGATACCAATCCGCTTACCGGTAGGTGTAACGGCTCTTCGACTTTTTATCGATTTCGTACGGGGCCGAACGGGTCTTCGACGGCGAACCGTTCGAGCCGCGCCGTCGTTCCGAAGGTTCAACGGGTCGAATTAGGCCTGTTCTCGTTGCCGAACATGCTACGATATTTCGTTTACGAGCAATAAATTTCGAATGATTTACGGGTTATTAAAAATCCGTGTATTCGCGCGCGCAGAAAAAAAATAAAAAAAATAAAAAAATAAAAATCGTTCGCATTTTATATCGCTAATAATGAATACTCGTTACAACGAACTGTATTTCCTACGTTCTAGGCTGCGAAGTAAAATTAGGATCGGTCCACGTATATGCTGAAGCGGAGAGCAACCCACGGCGACAGCCCCCTCAACGCGATATTAATTACTGTCCTAACGACACGGTGATCAACGATGAATTAACATGCAAATCATGATCAGCACGAGAACAAGGGGGAAATCGTTGCACGAAGATTTCTCCCCGGTGTCGGCTGCAAAAAAATCCAACAAAGAACAACCAATCGAAGATGCACCTGCGCGAGTCCCACGCAACCATCGGCGTCGACGAGTCATCGCGGAAAAATCCGTTTGCACACGTGTGCACGCCGGCGTTATCCAGGCGAAAGGTAAAACGCAGGCGTAACGATCCCACAGTTTTAATTACGCCAACGTGACCCGGGGACGCGCCCCTGCGGCTCGCCACGAACCGTCCACGGAATATTTCCAATTATTCCGCTCGCTTAATTAAATATCATTCCTAATGATGCACGTGTCGCAGAGTCCCGGAAAACTAATGGACTCGGCTCGACGCGCGGCTAATGAAGACGTGGGTCGATGGACGAAGGTGTTGCGCTTATTAATGACGCCGGCTCTCCTTTTTCCTGCCGGAGATCTTGTGCCCTATTCGCTCGAGAAGAAACAGGAATAGTAATACGGGAAGAATATACGATCGCGCGATTTCTATTCGTATCGCTATTTTTACGATTCCTGCAAAGAAAATAAATTTCCCCAAACTACCCTCATAAATTTCATCGACAAGTTCTAAACGATCAATGATACAAACGGACTGTTAAATCAGTGAGAAAATATCGTCCGCCTGTTCCGTCAATGCGCGTCTAAACTTGAGTGGAAAGAAATTTACGGATGAAAAAACGAACAGGAAGTTCCGCCGCGGCATAATGAAAACGTTCGAGGCTGGCGCATCGGCTGCGAGCGTACACCTAAGCCACGAGGCAATTTTCATTGACAGGCGCGTCTTAACCACCGTTCTCTTAACTCTTAACCATCGTTAATAATTATCGGTGTCGAATACAACGTGGTCTTCTTCTGGAGGATCAAAATTCGAAAGGGTTCGGCGGCGGGCGGCCGCGTTCGAGTTATCGGCGCATCTGTCCCGTAAATGGGCCCAGAATTTATGGCCTGCCCTACACGCGCCCGAAATCATTACCCAGACTCGGGCCAGGATATTTATATGTACGATCGTGGCAGCTCTCCGCACCCTGTCATTACCTACGCATGCTTAAAGGCTGCCGAGGTGCACGCGTCCCTTTTCGTGGATCTGCTCTACGCTCCTCGGGAATTTTTAGTGAAACGGAAATCGAGAAATCAAGAGAGACTGTTATATAACAACCTGCGGAATGATCGTGCTATTGATTGAATGAATGAATGAATAACGGAACAACATAATACACCATCATTTTCCAGTGAGAGACGTAGTAGTCATTGTTCTCGAAAACAATGAATATCTACTTATTAATTTAGCAATACTGCTTATAATGGACCGTCCTTTGTCTGAATTTCAATTTCCCAAAGTATACCCAGTACCAGCTATACTCGATACTACAACCTCTGCAGTGGAAACGAGAAAAATCGAAGGGAATAGAATTAATTAAACGTCACTCAATTCCTCGCTTTATCTCGCCAGCTTACGCTTAATTCGAGGCACTCGGAAGCTGAACTAATCAAATGCCCTTTCGGCAAATTTCTCCGGCGAAGCATGTGATTAGCGCTTAACTGTAAAGACGTTGAATGGCTCACTTTCATGCGGTACCCACTTCCACGATCGGTTTGGCTTTTGAGTGGCTCAATTATTTCTCCATTACGCGTAGAGGCGAGAGAATCGAACGTAACCGGCTAGACAACTCTTTAAGATGAATGATGGCCACCGCGACGCGACGTGCGATCCCGGACAAAGCGAGGCCAACAAGTGTAACGCGTCTTCCGAACACCTCGTAAGATCCGTCTGTCCATCTTCCTCTCGCTCCTGACCATCTTAACCGCGAGGAGCGTCCGTACGGTGACTGTCCGAAAGAAAAAGAAAAAGCCAGTCGCTATTCTCTCGAACGGCGTATAATAGACGGTTAATGATCATCGTTGAATACACACGCCGTCGTTGAATCGCCGTTGCGATCATCGCGAAAGAGAGGGAACGATTTCACTTCTTTATTTTTGGTAGCGCACATCTAGCCATCGTCCATTTGCTTTGCGCGCCGTGATCATCGTGTTTCCTCTTTGTCCATGTTCTACAGGCCTCCTACGGTTCTCCAGCTTTTATTCCTTTCCTCCTTCCTCTTCGTCTTCTTCTTTACCTCGACGGGCTGGCTTAAAAAGCGTGTGATTTATTATCAGGCGCCGGACAGGTGGACCGTTTCTATCCGGTCGCGTAAGCACGAGCATAATGAACATCTTGAAGGGGATCAACCCCGGGTTTCCACTTGGCTTGGATTTGCTAATCGGTCGATAATCAGCCAGCGAGGAAAGTCAACTCGAGCGTGCGAATAGTCGAGCGTAATCGACGTTACGGGCAGAGGGAGAGAGAGGAGCGTTTGATTGACCAGAAGATGTAGATGCGTCTGCCACGGAGCGAGAGATTCGAACGGAGCGCGTAGGTGCAACTTGTTTCGTGAAATTAATAGTCGCTTACTCATTGGACAAATCACCTGGCACGATGACGATGTCTTCGAGTAGTACGAATTTTCGAATCGTTCTTCAAGCATTCCGAGAGATCGAGCGGTCTGAGTTAGATCTCGATGGAAATTATTCTGCTTTAATTTATTGCCATTTGAGAGATAAGCAGATAGTGGCATTACCCGAGGAATTTCCGAACAACTTCAGGACCGGATACCGAAGTTGTTCAGGGTCGACTGCCGACCGATGTCTCAATCATTTAAACCAGTCGTCCCAACGTTCCATCCCCTTTTTCACTCGGCGATCCTCCGCGTTTTCTTTAACTTTGTAATAATTACAACCTGCGCCGAGCACGATGATGTCGTGAGCGGCACGAACAAAGAGCCGGCCTCGCGGCCGACACGTAAGAAATGCCTCTCATTACGGCGAACCACCGACCCTACGCCGTTCCATTAAATAGCACGCGTGCACGTGCTCGTAATTATCTCGTTACTAGCGCTACGAACCCGCTAAACTTTCGAATTATCGTCAAATTAGCGTGGCCAGCTATCACGAGCCGCGGTTGAAAACTTGAGGATCGATCCCGCGCTATTCTCATTAAGTCACCACGACGAAAAGCCACAAATATCTGATCGTATCGGAGCGTACTCGGTGCAACTTTTAACCGGATCAGAGACCTCCCCCAGGGTTATTTCGCTGAGAATCAATCGTTCCTCCCCTTATCCTACGGGGTCATCGGTCGACGCGAAACCCTTCGCAGTTAATTCACGATTTACGCAATCCGCTTTCGTAACGGTGCCCCGTACATCTGCCACCCACACGCCTTGGGACAGAAATTATCCTAATGACGGTCGAGGCTGTTTATAACCGCGTAAATTGATTCCAGCGCCTTGTGGTTTCGGCCCCGCTTACACCTTCGAGCAGTCAATCACTCCGCAGACTCCGCTTGAAAATTCCACCTCCCAGTCACCGCGAAACACCGGCCAGTACCATAACTCCCCTCGGACATACCTCTAGTCGCGACTAGGAGGGGTAAACGTACCGCAATTCCCGCCGTTCAAATTACCGCTACCGCCTCGTCGGTTTTTTCCCTCGTCGCGTTTCCATCGGTTGGTTCTCGACTAACACGGGGTTGTCGAAAATGAACAAGGGAGGCGAATAGACGGGAAGGGTTAACGCTTCTTCTATTCTAAGGTCGTCGTCGATCGAAGGTACTCGTTTCGTCCGGTGACAACCCCGTGGAGCGATGCGATCTGCCATTAGTATAATTAGCAAAAGTGAAAGATCGATATCGTCTAATAAGAAAGAATGTTAAACGGGTAGAGCTGACAGAACAATGGTCTAACAGCGGGAGATCCGGCTTCTAAACCAGAAACCTGCCCCCGTCCCCGCTGGAAGGTAACAATGTTTCATAATTAAGACGCCAAGCCGGTATCGCCAAATCCCTGTACGTACGTACCCCATCTCGTAACCGCGAGGTTTCGCAACCGCGTTCGGCTCGGCACGGCTCGCGACTTGGCTCGACTTTCCATGAAACCCACGGAAAAGAAAAGCTGCGGGGAACAACGGTTGACCTTTTTGGTGGCACGTCGACAACCGAGGCCGGATAATTAAATCGCGTACACCAATGTGCGCGACGGTATCGGGCACCGGTATCTCTCCAATGCCAATACGCTCGGGTTAAGTGGACCGTTCAGCGTGGCAACAATTGCCGCGAGACACGCGCGTTATATACCTCGCCCCTGTGCGTTTCAATCGTGCTCTCGATCGTTCGGTAGATCCACTGGCGATCGATACCCGGCGAGACCACGATCGATCAACTTCAACGGTGGCGATTGAAAATTCAGACACATACCACGTGGTATGCATGTACACGTTTCACCCTATACGTCTTTGCTAAATCAACGCTCGAATCGATTAACCCTACGCGATTTATCGCCGGCGACTTCGGTTAGAAAGTGTTCAGAATGTGTTTCATTAGAGCCGGTGTTAATATTCCCGTGTCGGAGGAGTTACGTAGATCCTGAATCTTAACCCCGAAGGGTAGGGAAAACCCATTGGAGGGATCGTGGTAGAGCGCAATAACTTTATAGCGAGTATCGAACGGTGGCAGCCAGTCGGAGTAAAGCTGGCGAAAAATTGACACGCGTGCTCGAGCCTAGTCACCAATAGATCCGGGCTAAATGGAGCGTTCAAAGAGTTGCCTCTCTAGAATCGGCGAGCAGGCTAACTGGTGCGCGGGATGTCGAATGATCGATCAATTCCGTGGCGCCGTACCTGTTTCTCGCGCACAAAGAAAAGCCGGCTTATCGCCACGACACGACACAATGACCCGGTGACAGCGGCTGATTTTAGCCGAACACTATTTATACTGTAGTTCTGTATCTGATATCGTTTCTCTTTCTTACTGGTTTTCGTCAAAGGCATAACGCAACCCTGCCTCCGCGAAATTAGATAGTAAATTATTCGGAATATTCTCGCTCGGATATTTTCGACGGTGAACTTTCGTTCGGCGAGCTGCAATTCTTACCAGCTGGACAGTTTGCATAATTAGAGATTTTCTCGAATACCGTTGCATTTCTGGTATCCAGCGATTTTCTATTCGCGAAACAACCACCGGGACCGAGTCGCTATTGTAATCTTATCGCGAAGCCATTGCTCCGAAAAGAGCTCCTCTACGCGACAACATCGGCAACCTGGCAATGGCTTCGCCGTGTCGTTTGCTTCCGATATTAGATAAATCGCGAGCAACACGTTCGCGGTGCAACACGGGACACCACGCGGCTCGCATAAACGCTTCCACTCAGGAGCGACGTTGAATTGATACGCGGAGATATAGAAAAAGATAGTCGAATATGTGTATGATATATTGCAAGCTTGTCGCGGTTGTACGCGAGCCATGTATTCAGATAAATAAGACACGTTTAACCGGCTGAGAGGAGTTGACTCGTGTTTCGCGCGTGTGATGTCTGTAGTTTGTCGTATCGCTGTTCCAGCGAACCGTCGTTGATGGGTTCATTTGCAATTCACGGACTTTTTCGACCCAGATCAGGGTGGTGCTGTTTTATCCAGAGACACGGGTAGAGGTTGTACGACTTCGCGAACCATTTTCTTTTTATGTTACCGCGTTTCTTTCGCCGCTTTCGGACTGGTTCAGTTTGGAGAACGGCCATTGCTACTTATGCGGAGTTGTGCGTTATGACTGTCGTCGATTTAGCATGGCCCGTAGAATTATAGTTGGCAGTAAAAGGCAATAAGGATAAAGTAAACCACCTTTTACTTTAGTACACCGGTACGCAGTGCAGAAGTGTTCGATGTGGTTTCTGTAACGCGTTCCATTTAATGTCACTAGCCGTTGCCCCCGTTATTTCTTGTTATGCGCCCCGAAATTTCTACCGGGTTCATCCTGACCCATTTTCAATACCGTTTCCTTCCGTAAAGAGTCCCGCTAAGGATGGCATCCGGCGCGCAAAGGATCCTACTTTTAATACACGGCGTTCTCTGAAACTCGGTCAGACTCGTCGTGCACAAGAGGGAAGAAATATTAATAAAGATCGTGTGGGACGAACTTCCTGGGCGCTCGAATGCAGGATACCGACAGTTATGGGTGGAGTGAACCGTTAACCATCGATGTCGATAATTGACATCCAAGATTTGATCGTCCTTTATGGTATTCTATTATACGCGCCTACAAAGGGGTGGCCTTATTTTCCTCGAGCGTGCGCGCAATTCCCGTTTCGTATCCGGCTTGGATATATTCGTGAACAGCTGGGGAAAGAAATTGCTCCGCTTAATAACGAATTAAAATCGCCTGGTATCAAGTTCCAACGCTTATTCCATCCTCCACGTTTTATTGCCTCGATATTAATTTTCGAACGAACGTTCGCGAGGAACGCGAACGCTAAATCCTTCGAGTGTACAGGCGTCGCGACAAAAATACGATCCCGTTGTTACTGTGCGACTCGTTGAATGCATCGCGGATTATTATGTGGGATATACAACCGTGCACATTATGCACCTTGTACAATGCCACTCGACGTTGACACGCGCGGCGATGATAACGGTCCGAGGCATCGTTTCTAAAATCGTCGTATGAATCAACGAGGAAGACGACTTCTTTCAGAAATTCCTCGGTTTCCATTTGCTACATTGCGCGTGTCTTCTTACGTTACACCACGGTATAACGTAAACGTCGAGGGAACATTTTTTCCGTCGTATACTTGCCGAGTAATTCGAACGAGCTTCGATAATTGCCTGAATTTATCACCACGACCAGTTTGTCCCGTGTCGCGCCGCGTAAAAAAATGCAGTGATTCATTGGAAAATTGGAAAAGATCGGGGGATGGGGTAAAAATTGGGCGCACGCGTAGCTTCCGCGGAGCCACGGCAATTACTCGTTAGACGAAAACTGTTTATCTCCAGCGAGTGGCCGGTGCCCATGGACACCATTCTAACCAGGCAATGATCTATCGGGCGAGGCATTTCGTTTTCCCTCGTCGAGATTCCTCTCGGGCGTACGGTTTCTCGGTAGCGCGGCCGCTCGCCGCGCCTGGTCCTGGCCGACGTTATAAATCGATAAAGTTCAGATCGTTGCGACGTATCTCGACCGGTTCGAGCCATTGGAGCGCCTCGATTGGTCGGCGCGAAATCCCGCAGACCGGACAGCCGCGACGGGGACAGGTTTCACGCGATGGGTGACACACCGAGCTAATTTATCGCACCTGGATAATTATCTCGCTGTCTACCGGCTCCGGTGCACCCTGCCTGGCCAATCAGCTGCTGGCACCGCTCGACTCGCTCCTCCCAGCTGTCGCGGGTCACCAGAGAGCCCGACCGACAAGAATGCGCGCCGACGACGAAGACACGTCGCGATTACGACACCTACCCCAACCTCGTAAATCCCTCGCCCCCGTATGGGTACCTTTCAGGTTGATGTATCGGGAGGCATCCAGGTGGAATTAAGCGATTCGGGACGATTAATCGATCCGTGATCCAGATACCACGCGCCTCGACGGAAGCGTTGCGATCGTGCTTGATCGCTCGAGGTGCTAATAGCTACGATTTTGTACGATTCTCGATATTCTTCTGGGATTTCAAACAGATTTTTTGCAAAGTTTCTGACAGATCTCTCGGACACTTCCGTAATATTCCTAAGAAATTTTCTGCGCGCGCAGGTTGCGTCATATTATCTCAATGGATGCATAATTCACGACAGAGGCATCGGGCATAAATTCCCGTGCACGATCGACTGGATTGACTTGATAAAAATACCGACGTTCCTTCTAAACGTTTATCTCCGCGGTGAAATTAACTCGATTCTCCTGTTAACCAGAAGAGCATTATAATGCAGCGGGGTCTTATCTCGCCGCGGACAGGGAACGTCGATGGTTTAATGTCACAATAGGAATTTCGAGTCACCGGCTTATTCCTCGGACGTCGCCAGGTATGACATAACCAGTACTTTTCTATTAACATCTAAACGAGCTATTCACACGAGCGAACTTCGAGATTCTCTCGACGGAGGAATCGGTTTTATGCCCGGGACAAGATTACGAGGGAGAATTCTCGCTGTTCAGGGCCGGTTTCATCGGCTTTCACATCTCAACGACGTCTCTTTCTCAACGAAATAATGAAGAATTACATAAATCGATCCCCTAAGAGAGAGTCTCCAAGATAACTCTACGCGACAAAAATGTGTAGAGACGATAATAAAAAGATATTGTTGCAACGATAAGAAAACAGACTGAGATTTAAAAGAGGGAAGAATACACGAGTGTATCCGTCGAGTGGGGTGGTAGAGATATTGCAAAGGGTTGAATCAGCTACCGTACGAGCGCGAACCCAGTTAAATTCGCTTAAACAAACCTCTTCGAAAAACCTACACGGTAACCACAAAACACCCCCGCAATTGGCGGTAGGAGAGCGCTCGAAAATTCCCCTGATGCCCGAAGGAAGGATACAATACCGTCCCTGGTTCCCTATCCCCCCATGGTCGTACAGCGCGTTCCCGATAGCGAATCTAGTATGTAAATATCCGCGAGGCTCGGCTTTTCGCCTGCCTCGTGTCGTCCGATCGAACGGACGAATGGTAAATGTTAGGCTACACGTAAGCTCGCCTCGGATTGCGCCGAGAGCGTACGAGAGCGTTCATATGGCGCGGATCTATGCAAATAACGACACGTGGGCGGGCGGCGTACGGGCTTGAATGAACCCTTGCGCCACGGCGCGGCGGAGTGAATGGATTTGCGTGGCGTTTAACGACCGCGACGAGTTTCGCTTGTATCGTTTGCCGCCACTACCGGAAGTCTTCCGTCTCCCCGCGTGCGCAGTTACAGGTGTGGCTGTCGGTCGTTAAGTGACGGACGAGGGCGGTTCGCGCGTCGACTGCGAACCCGGTAGGACCTCCGTTCGCGATTCTTATTAGCCGCGCTTTAACCGCGGCTTTACGACCGCGTCTGTGAAATTGAATCGGCCGAGGCAATCTTCGGTCGCGTCTGTAGGATCGGTGGCAGACACAGGGGTAGTTTCTCGGGGGACGCGATGTTTCTCGAAGCGCAGTCAGCCATATTTGTAATCGTTTGTAACCGCGCGGGCATCTGCCGTCCCAAGTATCTCGCGCGTTGTACCAACTCGGTATCGAAACGACTGGGCAGCGACTCTTTGAAAAGTCAGCGTCGTCCTCCTTTCGAGCTCGCGCACACTCATCCTCGAGGATTAATCCGACGCTAAGGAGACGAGCGGCAGTCAAAATACGCCTGCAGGTACAGGTAGCCCTGGTCCCTTTCACGCGACCCGCGGCTTCATTCTTCGCGCGATAGCGGCGAGGATTAAAAGTATAAGGCCGGCCAATCGTTCGGTTCACCGATCTCGAAACGGTGCTAATCAGTGTCCCTTCACCGTCCGAAAGGGGTGTGTATACACGCACGCGTACACCTATATATACCCGGTGCCGTGGTATTCATCGATCGTGACGAGGACATTTTTCACCTATGCGCATCCTGGTCACTGGCACCTGCCACGTCCCTCGAAGGATCGTCGTTGCACGCGATCAGAAGGACCCGAGGAGGATGCGAGCACGGGTCCTCGAGCACAATGGCAACGGTGAATCGACGGATCGATCCTCGATTGTGTCTCGAGGAGACGAAGGCAGAGGGCGAGAGAAAAAGAGAGGGACGTAAAAGAGAGAACGGGGGACCGTAGGGTGAGGGGCGACGCGTGGGCGAGGGCTTTTGTAACGGTAAATTACCGCACGAAAAGCTGATAAAAAAGCGAGGACGTATAATGGCGGTATGGGGGAATGGGACAGGGTGGAGGAGGCGCTGATTTGAATATCGACGTTGAAGAACAGTGAAGGATCACGAGGCGTGGGCAAGCATATGGCTGCACCTTACGATCCGTCTTCCTTCTCCTACTCCGGGGCTCTCACCCGGTGATCGGGCTCGCGCGACCGCGAGATTTAATGCAGTCACACGTGCTTTCGTAACGGTAAATCCCCAGCGCCTGCTGGAAAACGATACCGGAGCCGGAGAATGTCCGCTCCGACGCACCGTCGGCGCGGACAAGAAAAAGCCGGATAGTACCAGAGGTAATTTGCGAGCGGCGGGCCCCGTGGACAATATTAAAACCGCGCACGGCGAAACGAGCTTTCTACGGGGCCGTAAAACCTGTATAGGCTCCCTGTCTCCTCTATACGTATACGGGCGTGAGAGACTCCCGGTTTAATTAATTGATCAATAATTTTATTATTTATCGCCGGCTTCGAGCTTCCGGCGTTGAAGGAAATTGCTTCATTCGCGGCGCTTGGGAACGCCGTAAAACAACCCCCTCGATGGCTACTCGCCGTTTCGCTCGCCAGCTAATGATTTGTCGAGAGAAATAACCCGATGTTGGAAATTAATTTCCAACCGATTATCAGCGCAACTCGAAAGTCCTACGGATCGCGAAATAATACTAGGAAGCTAGAAATTATTGCCCAGTTTCCCATTAATAATACACAGAGATCTGAACGTAAGTTACAAGTATTTTTATCTTTGATTATTCGCGCGGCTTTTTTCTTCCCCTCGAAAGTTTCGAGAGAGAGAAAGAGAGACGAGCCGATAAAACGAGCACGTGGCGTCGCAGTAAATTCGATAACCGGCCGATTGTCGCACGGTCAGGTGTTAACAGCGCTTACTTATGAGTATGGAATCCGCGATATCCAGGCGTTTACATACGCAGGAGAGTGTAGGATTCGCCTGCGACGAAACCAGCCACGCGAGATATTCTGCACGCACCGCGTGGCTCGCATCTGAATGCAGGTAACCAGTAAGCGTGCATACATTAGAAGGCGCGTTGGTAGGCAAAGAGAGATACAGGAGGAGTGACTAACAACGTTGATGTTACCAACGACGGTAATCTAATCTGAACGCTGCGAATCGGCCGCGAACGCTCTCTTCGAACCGGAGGAATCTGTCGCATGCGGAAATCGTCCGGTGGACAAAAATGACGCGCAACGAAAGTCCTCGTTTCGACGCGTAAAATATTCTTTTTACAGGGTCCGCGTCCGCGTAAAACTTGGCGCGATCGCGCGTCTCGGTTGCAATAATTTTTATCGCGTTAAAGGTGAATAAAATTCTGGCCGGTGCTTCGGTCAAATCATACGCGATACATACGTTATACTACGATTCTTTTCGGATAGCAATCTGGACATTTACAGCCATGATACTGGACGAAGCACCTTGGTACATTCAGACTCAATTATTTATAATATAAAAAACCTGCCCGATCGGAAACGTCGATCGGAGGAATTAAATTTCATCGCGATAGACCGCTCGAACGGGCTCCTCCATAAAAGAGTCGATCGATACCCGAGTCGTGAAAAATCCCCGTGTCGCTTAGTCCCGCGCACAGGTTTATCCGAATTTCGCGCGACACACGTTGCGCCGGCAGCGCATAGATCAGCATAAATTCGAATGATAATGCGCGCTTCCACCGATACACGGCGCAGATAAGGCCGTTGCATACGTGTTAAATGCGCGACGGCCGCGGGTCCAGGTGTCATTCGAGCCGGTATTCGTCGGTGTCCGCGGTACCGCGTCCTCCCCCCGTCGCCTCTTCCACGCTCCACTCTCCCTGCCTTAACCCTTTTCCTTCTTTCTTCCGTGGTGTGTTTACAACAGCGACGACACCTCCGGTTCGCGCCTTGGCGCATCGTCTCGGGTTTCGTTCGCGCGTGCTCCGGCCCGCGAAATATTCGCGACACGTGCAGATTATCTGCCACCTTCCTGGCACCGTTTTCACCCGCGGGAACGTATCCGGCGAAGCATTGAAGATTGGATCGAATGTCCTCGACGAGGCATTCTCGGTACGCGGGGCGGATTCCCGCTCCTCTTATCTGGAGCTCGCTCTACCTGTGCAGTCAGGGCTGGACGCGCGTATCTACGTGCATTTCAGATGCATTTATGCGCGCATGCACCGCGTCGCTCGATCCACCGCCTCTCTGACAGCTCTCCGATCGTTATATCGGATCAATTACAATGTACACCGTTCGAGAACATGCATCGCGATTCGTTCGATCCGTGTACCCTACCCGGTGGACTCCGTTCAATTATCTCCGGGAAGGAGAACGGTAATGGACGTGGGACTCGCCCCGGAGTCGGGCCTGTCGACGTTCGCGTGTCTGTCGTCTGTGCGAGCTTTTCCTTCCAAGTGGATCGGTTCCGCGCTGGATATTCATTCGAGCCAGAATTCTCCAGCGGAGAACCGTTCGCAGCTGACCTCTAATGTTGTTACGAGTCCGAGTTCTCAGACGGATAGGGAAAGAAATTTGAATAATTTTTCTCCTCGCATTTTGTCCTTCCACCTTACGTTCGTTCTCGCATTTTGTATCGAGACACGATGTCACGCGACGCAACCTCGGAAATATCCAACCAGCCCTGCGCGCAACTTTGCAAGTTTGCATACCGTCGAGACGGCGACGATTACGTCGAGGACACCGTGAAATCGAGAAGGGATAGCCCGAGCACGTACGCGTATCAACAGATTAAATTCCTGGCGAATCTTCGACGTTGCCGGGCATCACCTACCGCGGGATCGGTACCGTAGCCTTCCTCGACTCTGACTAATGCTCCGATAATCGTTCGCTTGCGGTCAACAACATGGTACCGTTCGTCATTCACCTGTGCCGATTAATCGACCCTCTGTTAGCTTGTACACGATAAAACGAAAGCCGCGAACGAACATTATCGATAAAAACGATTCACACCAAACAAAGTATGCGCGCGATTCCATGAAAGACACTAAACGCAAACTCCAGATATTTGCGAAGCTGTACACGAGATAGAAAGGGTCTCGAAGGAGAGGGAAAATTCTCTCGAAAGTCGCGAGTGCTGAATTCTCGAAAATTTTTTAGCAGCTCGTGAACTCGATTGTCCCTCGAATCCGGAGTGGCCAAACTGGCCAATCGAAATGGTCTTACGAAACCAAAACCCGTAACGATCTCGCGGGACGAATTACGATAAAATCATAATAGAAATCGGCATGGGTAACGCGTCGATCGTAGCTCGTTACTCGCCCTTTTTACAGAAGAATTTACGACACCGACGAAAAGAATAGTTTCGAAAGTTTCGAGCCGGGTGATCGGGTACGGCGACGCATTTAAATCGCCGCCTGGACGAAGGATAAAACCGGGGCGTGTGAAGCATAAATCGCAGTCTTCATTGCGGTTAGTTTATTAGAAATTCAATTCCATCCAGGCTGAATTGGCCGATCGTGTAAAACGATCGGTCGACACACCAGCAAACGTTTCAGAGCGCGCTTATATAGCTTCTGGAACCACACTCACGGTTGATTTCTATGCAACGATCGGTAGATAACAAAACGATGTAATAACAGCCATATTGTCGGGACCGTTCAACCGTATCCTTCGCATTCTTTTCTCTGTTGCCTGACCGCGTGTAACTGTGTGGCACGTGGAAAATTATGATTGATCTTTCCACGGTGGTTGGTATTATCGTCGCAAGGAAGTAGTATGTCTTCCATACTGGCAGCGACGGTTTACAACCCCTTACCTCCGTTTCGACGCGAGGGAATCGGGTCTGGGTCAACGGTGTCACGATCCCTTCCTGTTTCCGTGCCTTATCGGGCTGGAGTCAAGGCTGACATCCAACCCGGAAACCCGAACCCGAACTGTACACGATCGAGAAGATATCGCAGACGTTGAATTATTCGGGCATTGACTCTGCTGAACGAGAACGAGTGCGTGAACTCCGAAAATAGCGCTCCACTTTTGCGTTTACCACAAAATTCGTCACGAGGAAGGATAGACCTGTTCTTCCATCGACGATCGAGATTTGGGAACCATCAACGATACTACTCGAATGCGACGCAGCGATTCTTACTATCGCGCGTTTGTGGGATCGTGGAACAAGTTTCCAA
This sequence comes from Xylocopa sonorina, assembly GCF_050948175.1. NCBI lineage: Eukaryota > Metazoa > Arthropoda > Insecta > Hymenoptera > Apidae > Xylocopa > Xylocopa sonorina. The sequence goes on from NC_135193.1 coordinate 10,380,859, forward strand.
GCTGGGATTCAAAGGTTGCTCTATCATCGCGCGGAGGAACTCTAGTTTCACGTAAAAACGAACCTTGAAATCAGTTATCCATTGCAACCGGATGAGAAGGTCGGTGCTTGACAGAAGGATTTCATGGGTGTCCCGTCGATCCTATTAGAGGATCTTCAGGATCACCTACCGCATTTTCAGGATCGTAAGACAGGAAGGAAATGAAACTGCAGTTTATGCGTGACTAGTTGATATTATTAATTTCCAGCTTCTAGACGCCTTCGTGTGAAAAAACTGTGTTCGATACAATAGTCACGAGTGACGCTACACTGTCGCACTGTACGGTGTCTTTCGTCCAATGAGTAAATGCTCGATGGAATCGCTGTCATCGTAGTCGAGCGTGACCTCTTCCGGTAATCGCAGCACGGTTAGACAGCCACCGATCTCCTTGTATGTAAAATCTGTGTTGTATCGAACGAATGAATGCATCATGGCGCATACTGGGCGAGGCTCGCGTGCTATTGCCATAAAACACGATCGTCCTACACGTCCCCACCTGTCGAGGAGACCCAGTGCCGAGGGCGATCGAAGATCAGTTGCAAAATAGCCGGCCCTGAAGCCGGACAAAAATTGAAAACGAAAGGCGAGCGAACAAGGCTTTCTTCTACGAACTACGCGTCACGTACTAAGGTTTCTTCGTTGCACCTGAATCATTTACATCGCGCGCCTTTTTTTTCCTCTCGTCCTCGCGCTACCATTGCGGATACGGTACGTATCAAGTAGGTATAGAAAAGTGAACGAGCTCGTTAATTTAATGTACCTTGATTCCAGGTAATTCTATTATTACTCGAGAGAGTAAATTCGTTTCCGATGTTTTAACCTTCATCCTACTTCTTTTAATACTCGTGCGAATTTCAAGTAGAATGGTTCGAAGCCAAAGACACGACCAAAGCTTCGCATTCCAGTTAAATTTTTGCCACCCCTCCGAGGCTCGAAAAAGCCCATCAGTCTTTCAATTATTTTCGCTGCCCACTTCCACCGGAGCAGCGTTTTGCAATTTAATTCGTATTCTCTTTTTCTCTCTCTTCCTTTCCCTCTCCTTCGCATCGTACGCATACGTACCACGTTGGGCATGGTCAATCGACAGGCACACGTTCCATCAACATATTCAATGGTGTATTAGCTCCGCGCGGGAGACAGACGGACCGAGGTCACGGTTCGAGTATGGAGGCCAAAGAAGACGGTGCACCCACACTCCATTATCGATGTATCGATAAGCGTATAACCTGCAGAGACCACGGGGCGCCGGAGCCGGTCAGCTCGCAAAAACAATAGCTCTGGAAACCGGTCGCAAAGTCATCTTCCGAAATTGGCAGGTGTCTCGAACCATCTTCTCCCTTCAGGGCGCCCGCTGTTACCCCCGCCCTCCTCGGCTAACCCCCCTCGGATTCCGCTGTTCTAGCTAAAATCAATATTTAATCGAGCTTCCTTCCAGCCAGCTCGTACCTGTCAGCCAGGTGCGAAACCACGGAGCATTGTTTTAACCGATCGATATAATGATCCACCGCCATGGGGTATCCTCGGTGGATTATTTTTCTCCCCTTGTTTCTTTTGTTCCGCGTCGGACGTTCCTTGGATCGAACGCGATAACGATCGCCTCGAAATAACGAGGAAACGGATAATTGGCCGTCTATCTTGTAAGGATCTAAACCGCGTTGACTTCTTGAAATTGTGGCGCCTCCCATTTTTCGCACCCTGAAGAAGGTCCGTCCGAATCGTGGCAGTTCTTTAGCACGAAATTAATGGGATTCGGGTGCGAGGATCTATTTTCATCTTCAACTGTTCGTGTCCTGCTTGGCAGGATTATTCTTTGCGGACACCTACGCTGTACCAATTAAGTTTACGATCTTCAGATTTTCCATTTCCGAGCCTTCTTATTCTCTCCTTGAACCAATCAGCATACCAGCAGCAAAAATACGTTCACGCTGCTAGACGTTTCTCATGGTAGCGTAATGAGAAGTCGCGTCCCATAAATATGTTAATCGTTCATTAAACAAAGTTTATGAATTCTTCCGTCAGTCGGTGGCCGCGCAATTTCGTTGGGCTCGATATTGCGTCCCCAAAGGGTTCTCTGTTTTTTAATTGGCCAAAGAGAGGGGGCCCGCTCGTAACCTGAAATCGTGTTGGCGAAAATTAATGAAGCAAAAAAAAAAAAAAAAAAAAAATAAATAAAGAATGTATGCCACGGTAGCCAGACACTACTCAGAGCGGTACACTTACCTGTACATTAGTCAAACAATTAAGAGTTTATAATGGCACGTCACATAAATAACGGCGGTGCAACGGAGGCAAGATGCGTTCGTATCCTTCCACGCGACGCAATGGATCGCGTTAATGGAATACACGCGCACCCCCTGTCCCATACATATATGCATGTACACGAATTCGCAATGTAGCACGCATTTCACGTTCCCGGGGTTCGATTCACGGTGAGACCGTGCTAATATCGCGTGGGTGTTTCCATTTCCTACCACCGGCCCGTTTTTCAATCGCACCGACCGTGACAGTGACCCGTAGTAATTGTCCTTCGTCTATGTTATTTAATTGGGACACAAAACGGGACGATAAAAAGTGGAAGTGGAAAATGTAGGACTTATTGCTGGTACAGCAATTGCCATACAGTTCCATAGTCTCGTTTAGATGTATCTCTCGGAATAACCGAACCGAAAGGTAGAGAATCGTGTGTTTCCAAAAAAAAAAAAACCTATTTCTCATCACCAGTTAAGGGCAGTGTATAAAAGAAACTCAGGCGCATATAAACGAAGAACACCCAGAGAGTTACACGTTAAATCACCTTCGCTTCTACGAATCGACGATGTATGTATACCTTCCAGCTAAAGGAGCACGTCATGCCTCGCTTCTGAATCAGTCGAGCGGTCGGAACGTTCAGCAGGAGTCGCTGTTAAAACAATTTCCAGATAAACGGCGGCCGAAAGGAGCAATTGGTGAACCCGGTGAAATAGGAAGTCTCGATGGCTGCCTCGCGGGTCCGTTTCGTCGGGGGGTTCGTTGACCCACGTTGCGCGCGTTCGCCTTCCAAAAAGCCGGCAATCAGAGAGATTATAGGGGCTCTCGTTCCACCCGTGATCGTGATCGATGAATTACGATTTTCGATGATTCCCGGTAATCCGCGTCCGCGCTTGCTCGCATCATCACCCTTTCGGTATTTTAACCGGTGGTGGTTCTACGGACGAACAGACGGAAGGAGGGGGAGGAGGGCTCCGTGTTTCGAGGATCACGGTAGAAAACCCTCCCCTGGGAATCGTCTGTCGGCTCGCGTAACAGTGACAATTATCGCGCGTCCGTGCGTGCTCCCCCCCCCCCAGCTATATAAATTGTCAGCGGGAGTAATTAGTGTCCGAACTGTTGCGGCCTTGAGTAATTAGCAATTAAGCGGCGCGTAATTGCCTAATTCCTGCCCGTCATCCGACTGCGGGCCAGTCCTCGATAAGATCGCCGGCCAGCCTCCTTCGGGCAATCGTTAAATGTGTATATGTATATCTGGCTGGTCGATTTCTCCGTGGGCCCCCCTTCGTGGGTCTTTATCTGGTCAGCAGGTAGCCGCTTGATCTTTTCCTTCTTTTTCCGTTTTGAAGTCTCACCGGCTTGGGATGGTTCGTCGACATCGTACGCGGTGCGATTCATTTCGGTTTCGAGAACAATTGCTTTTCAACCGGTACAATTTCAACGCGCGATTCAAGCGAAATTGATTGCACCCCGAAGATACGAAATGCTGTTAAAACCACGAACACGGTATTCCACCTGTCTCCGGTTATTTCTTCGCGCTATCGCTCTTTTTCATCGCGCATTCGAGCATTAGCCACTACTTGATCGTGTCAGTACCTAATCAGTCAACGGACACACCTGACAATCCCCTGAGCATGCGACTAACGCTATCATTAGTATTCCCGCTAATAGCAGCGGCCAGGTAACAGTCCAAACGTTGTCATTACTATCGCCACTTAATATACGGTACACCTCGATAATGGCTCTAATCTCGGCGATTTACAAGGGACAGCTATTTCGGAAAAAACAGACGAGGTTCGAGCGGGTTGAAGAAGGAATCGCGGAACGAAATGCGCGCACACCCCCGTAAAGCGTGCGCGAGCCCGCGAGGGCCGTCTGGAACAGCGTCGCAGATAATTAGCTGGCGATCGTTTCGCGGGGCCGTGCGTGACAATGAGCCATGAATCAATTTGGTCGTGCCACATCAAAGTTGCTCGACCGCTTTGGCAGTAGATATCGACCGGTTGGCATTTCGCTGCCACGATACCGCGGACTCTCGCTAGCAACTATCGTGATTAAGGAGTCGCGTTTAACGGAGGATCTAGCGGTTTTAATAACCGATAATCGCGACGATAAGTCGTAGAATCGTAATTAATAGCGAACACCGAATTCATCCGCGGCTGTTGAGTGAGAAAAATGGCGTGGAATCGAGTCGCGAGCAAAAGGGGCGACCGGTTGGACAAATCTTCGGGTGAAACGATATTTATGGGTGGAATTATCAACACGCTTCGACGTAGGTCCATCGGGCTGGACAAATGAGGGACAACGAAGGTGTACGGGTAAAGTGCGCGCAAATTAGTCAACGATCCCCGGCAGAAACGCCTGCTACACGTAGATACGCGGTGCACGCGACCGGTCAGGGGCTCAGGACCTCATTGTGAGGTGCGTAGGCATGCTGGAACAGACGCACTCCATTCACTTGGCGCCACATTCATTCATGGCTAGAGCGCAACCGCGGATATCGTTCGACGAACTGAACGCGACATTACGTCGTCGACGTAATGATCGTCGATCTGCAATGTGTGCGCGCGTGTTTGATTGTCGTGATCGCTACCGGAATTGCGGGCTTTATTCTTGTCTCTGGATAGCTGATTGCGTGGCCGCGGTGGTTCTTGCCCGCGATTCTGCGTCCGGTTAATGCAACATACTCTGGTATTTAATGTCGAGATGGAGGCACTTAGTAATGGTAACGTGGAGATATTTAATTAAGTAGAAAATTGTGTTTTACACTAGGAAGCGAGTAAAAGGACGTTCCGTACTTAGTAGCAGTTTACAGTGCTGTAGATTATAAGCGAAACGCTAATTACAAATTTCCCTCGATTCCGAGTTATTCGACGCAACGCGCCCATTAACCTGGCGAGCAAAAAATAATCGTTATCACCGAGAGGGTGAGAAAAATGATCGTGAGTCACTTCGTCCTGCTATCCGGTACAGAAAGCGTCCGTATAATTCCATTAAACTCCTCCGTCCCGCGGAACTCGTACATCAAGCTTAGAGGCTATTTCAATAGCCTTATCCGGCTGGCATTATCAATTAACCGGGAGTCGGGAGCTCGCATAATGCTTGAAATGCTTCAAGTATGACCAGTCTAATTCCTTATCACGCAGAGGCTGACGCTTGAAACCCCGTTCCGTTCCCTTTCCCCGAGCGAATTAAGCAAATTATGTCACCTCGATTTATATGCATCCTTGCGCCCCTCCGCACCGTGCCGCGGCGACGATCCGGTTGCTCGTGCATTATTACACGTTTACCCGGGCCACGGTCGCGTGAAACGCAAGTGGGTGTCACCGCGTCTCCTTTCCTTGCCTCCCTCTGTCTCCCTCCCACCCATCCCCCTCCTGGGTGACATATCCCTGTTTTTCTCATGGTTTATCCTCCTTTTCTATTGGATCACTGCTCGCAGGGGAATTCAGAACGCCAGTGCCCGATCCATGCCACGGATAACCTCGCGCAACCCGGACACTAACGGCTATCGGCGACCTTTCCTTTCGAGATCCTTATTATTTGAACGCAGGTGCTTTGTTCAACCGGATGGTACCGCGGTGATAGCAAATATACCGCGGCACAATGAGCCCCCGGGGCCAGGCACCCTCTAACGAATCCGAGGCGCAGATCTCGCTCGGCCAGCGATCAGAATGCCGGATATTCAGCAAATTGGTAGGCTCTTGTTAAAACCGCGATTTACCCGACGATTAGACGGTATGATGCATTTCGGTAATTGACTGCGCTCCTCGGTTGCATTATCGTTTCCGGCAAACTTTTCAAACCTCTGTATCGGTTCGTGACCTGAAAATCGTACGCCGGGTTTCCGCTCGATAATCGTAAACGAAGTCAACCGTGAAAAATCAGAATCCACCCACTGTATCTTCGTCGGACCCCGGTCAGTAATTGATTAAAAGAGAACCAGGACGTCCCCGATCGCGAGTCCCTCTCGCACAGCCCACTTGTTGCATTCGGCGCCGCGGGACAGAACGCGTGATATAAATCGCGGCCAGCTCACGCACCAACGGCGTTGCGTGTCACCTACGTGGATACGTATAATTTAGCGTTATAATAACTAGTTGCCGGGGCGCCGCGTGATGCACGTGCATTGTGAGCACCGCGACGGCGAGGCGAGTGCAACGCGGCCAGGTAGGTGAGCCACGGAGATAGACGGAATAGAGAGAAGAGAGAAACTCTCCCGCGGCCGATGATTCACACTTCTCCTGCCGGGAGAAGGTGTCACTGGTTGTATGCATAAGCGCGACTCATTACTGCAGCCTCACACCGACAACGGGGCCCACGTGCCACCTCGAACCGCAGAATGCAAATCGTGAAAGCTGCGAGAGAGAAAGACCCTCCACTTTGGCCCGATCGACCTCGAAATCGTCGTACACAATAAACGCGCGCGCCATGCGGGGGACTATGTGGCTTTCTGGGATTCGGAAACTGGGTCGGAATAAGGTTTTTAACGGTCGAAACCGACAGCATCGCAGATGTAACGGCGAGGGAAATCAATCTCGCAGTTGCTACTAACGTAATTGTTAGGGCGTACAGATTGTGGTTCAACACGTAAGTCGGTTGTCGGGGATCGGTGGTGATCCATGACTCGACCGGCTCGAGATTTGCGAAGGTGGCGGGAGTCACACCGTAAACCGTACACCGTAAACTACTCATCATGGTTACCCCGTGTAGGCTGTCGGGCCATTGTCATTATGAAAATGACAGCGTGGTCCGCGAAGTCAAAGAGTGGTAGTCCCGCATGAACACCTTACCAGACATACTTGAGCGTACAGTACAGCTACAAAATCAATGTAACCGTCAGCCTTCTGCGAATTCTCTTTTCGAACAATATGCAATCCATGAATAGGTTAAATCACCCAGTTCTGCGTATCATAATAATGATCGCAGAGTGCATAAAAATAGGGTTCGAGCAGCTATCGTGAGGATCGAGGGATACATCGCAACGAAACTCCCACAGAATCCGAAGAAAGCAATTTCTACGATCAATTTCGTCAAGGAGCGTTTAATGAGAGTGACATTTCGGGGCTATCGTCGTAAAGATCATCGAAATTACGATTACCAGCCAGGGGCACACGTGGGAAATGTCAGACGTCAATGTTACTCATCAACATTAAGTCCCCGGCGCGGGATCGTATATATTAATAGCGAGTTATGGCCAGAGCAGAGAGCACAATTGCGGATCGTGATTCGATACTAGACATATACTTATCATTATTGTTATCCCCCACGGAAGATGTCATCGGGGTCTACCTGCGGTATCACGATCGGTAGCTATACGTGTATCGCGAATAGACGATTACGATAACTCGGGGTTCGATAACGATCTCGTTTATGAGCGACTCCCGGACAGGATTGGCTCATGCGATTCGATCGAGCTTATGCGATCGAGGCAAAAGTCGTGGATCCACGTGGAAATAAAGGTATTTCACGATCGTGAACCTCGGCTAGATCAGGGAGGCCGCAATCTAATCTCTCGGAGCTCACCGGGGACAATCGTTTCGTGTTCTTGAACGTCGTTCCAAAGGACACTTGTCGCGATCGATGGTCATGAAGACCGGTGATCTTAATGGGAACACCCACGTACCGGAGTGGCCCGAAGAGCGTGTCGCCAGGAAGAAATCCAGAGCGCGTGGCCGATTCATTCGACTTGGTACGATCGGATCCGCTAATTGCAGATTTATGATTGCTCTCGCGAAATCCGATGACAAAGACTGACACGTTATCGTAGATAAGCCCGGTTTTATTCGCAGTTGATGCGGTACTTCATTGCTTCCCGTCGATTTGCTCTGCTTCCTCCACTCTTTCCTTCTTTTCACGTTTCCTGAATTAGTGTCCGATAGATAATCATTTTTCTTATATGGGATTATCGTCGTGATATTAGCGGTGCATAGAACATTTAGTAGAACGTTGGAGCATTATTAAAACTGCACGAAACTAATCCTCTTTAACATTCGTCCATCCTATATCCTAGTTTTATCCCTTGTCCATTGTCTGGCAACGTTGAAGCGTTTTCGATAAATCTCCATCCAACAATCATGCACCAGAACAATCAACCACGAAAAGAGTGGCTCAAAGAGGAAACCGTTTTTCACATTGAATTATGCATACAGGTACACAGCATTGTCGTGACGCTAAAAATGTTAATCAACGATTCAAACGTCAGGACACCGGCACGCCACGAAATTCACGACACTGTGTCGTATCTCGTTTGATCGATTAATCCTGCTTTTCCTCCGCAATCAACCATTCTTTTCGCTATTAACGGTCCTCGCGATGGTAGAACGCGCGCGGGTTCGCGCGACTCGCTTACAATATTGCAAGGCGTGACTCATTCGACGTCTCTTGCTCGACCACGCGTGATTATTTCATGTTTGAAACCACCTCCGCGGTGGTAAGCATACGCCGCACTGTCGACAGTGCCACCTCTACTCTTGCACCGACATTCTACGTGCTACCATTGATCGCGTTGCCTGAGACTGCTTCAAATTTCCTCGAACCAGTCAAAATTTCGCTTTTCCAATTCCATTTAATTCGCAAAAATAGCAGAGAAGGTTTGAAAGGTTTAGAGAAAACAGGGATGGATCAGAGACTCGAGTCGTAAGTGAAACTCAAATGAAAAACCTTTCTAACGGTAAGAATATCAATTTGCATTCGTCGATAAGTAATAATGTTCTACTTGAAAACGATACGCCACTATCTTTAAGAATTCAATCGTTCGTACGAAGAATTCTTAAATCAACAATCGAAAGATAGAAAAGTCCGGTTTTACTGCTTCCTGGCGCCTCACTTGGCCCAGACAATGCGTCACACACTTGCAGTCGCTGAACAAACGTCGAACAATGCTTCGTCGCGTTAAGACAATACGTCGTTAATGCCTTCCCTGTGTTCGCGGTAGGATTTCTCGTTTGTATCTACCCGATTTCACCGGGATTCGAACGAAGACGATAGCGAACCTGAATTTCGTGAACTGGTACGACTCGATCTCCTCTGAACGGCAAATATTTAGCGGTTCTCCGCGCAGGAGGAGCACTTCCGTAATTCTGTCGTGTAATTAGGAACGTTAATGAGCTACTTGCCTCACCGTGAACTTGTCCTCGGGGTTAATAGACTTTTACACACGATAAGACGACCCACCGCTGGTTTAGAAACCGAGAGAGAAATGTTAATCGATAGTGTAGAAAAGGTGATCAAAAAATTGCTACGATTCGAGCTGCATGAAAATTTAAATTATATAATCGATACCTTTAATAAGTATAACGTGAAATAGCCATTGCACGTTACAACGAAAACTACCCCTCTGATTTCGTTTCGCTAAACGCCCAAGACGTATCTCGAAATAAGATACGGGCAACGAAATTTCGCGAGACGATGTTGCATAAAAATTCACGCGTAAGGTACCTTTCCATCGATCGCAGCGATGCAACACAGTAGGTCCATGGCGAGACTGAGAGAGAGAGAGAGAGAGAGAGAGGGAAAGAGAATTATTCGACGTTCTTGAATACAAGATTTCTCGATATCCCAGAGAAGTACGGAGTTCGATCTTGCCTCCGCGATTTCACGTCTCCCTTCGAATCTTTTTCCCCCTGGTTAGCTGCTGTGGCCTGCCACAATGCACACGCCAGGGTAACCAGGAGAACGGCCATAAAGCAAACGATAGAGAGACAATATTCTCTCCTGTGCAAACAATGGCTAACTTACGACGATCGTAAACAATCCCCTTATCCGCAGGTCGTTAACGCCGCATAATAATTTTCGCCAACCCCCACTGCGAGTTCGCGTGCCTCCACATTAGTTTCCGTGGAATCGATCAGGAGCGGACACGACATCGGCACTGGCCGTTATAACACGTTCACCTAATCTGAATCGACGATGGGCAACTTTAAAGGGGACTGCAAAGGTTGTTCGAGGTTGTTACAGGTGATTCGATTTTAGAACAAATGTCCACGATTTTCCGATAGGCACGTTTCAATGTTCCTAAAGAACCACTCTATTCGATATAGAATGAATAATTCATAATCGGGCTCTAATGACCAATCCATTTCCGTCCATACCGCAGGCACGGACAATTATATCGATCGAATCACATCAATGCTTATTGCGATTTAATTGGAGCAGTTTGGCCGCGTTTCGATACGTCAAGGATAACGTCAGGCACCAACCATTGAACGCTATTCAACAGACGAGCCTGAATGAGTTAATTAGTCGGGTTTATTGGCAAATCCTTCATGACAAATAACGCCCAATGCGTGTGGCATCGATTGTTCGATTGAAATGGAGCGAAAAAAAAGAGGAGGGGAGAAAAATGGCTGACAGGACAACGTTTTTACTGTATATCTATAACGAGATCGGTGGCATTGATTCGAGACAAAGTTGAAAATCACTTTGACCAAACGCTCGGGTCGGGAGGTACGCCTACGGGCTGGGTACAGGCGCGAGTGATCTATTTACGATCAGGTGTGATCTATCGGCGATCGACGGCCGTGGGTGGCGGACATTCGATCCACGGTGCTCGATCTCGACACCGGTGAGAGGTCATTCTGACTCATTTGAGCCACCGACGTGACGTATTGTCGGCTGTTAACGATGTTAACGTTGCACTCGCGATTATGTAAACGTGCATCCCCAACCGTACCACGATCCTCGCGATACCGTTCGTCCGATAGAGTGGGTTCGCATCGACGAGGCGAAGAAAATTTTAACGAGGACAAAAACTGGGATCTCGTTACGTTTATCAATTCGTTCTGAAATTGGTATACAGAGGTGGTTATTTATCTATCTGTTCGTTGACACGGCAAATTCGCACGGTTACACGATAAATAATATTCACCACCGTTGTCAATACTCATTACACATTTAACGACGTTTCGACGCGTGTGATTTACGAGCGAAACCGCTGAAACCAAAAGGCTCGCGTGGTTACTACAAAGCAGGCTAGAGCGGGCAAACACGTTCTCTGTATTATTTAATGAATCATTTAGCTAGCATTCATCGAATTCACCTACGGGAACCTTTTATCCGTCGATTTAATAAACATCGCGTGGAACCACGCGGTTAACACGATGGAAGAAAAAGAAATGAAAGAGAGACGAATGAAAAAGTTCGCCAGCCAGCCCGTATGTGTTGGGTTGAGCGTGCAGAAAACGGCGCCTGCAGCAATATAGGCCTCGACGTGGAGCAATATATATCGATCGGGAGGCCGATTGCGTAATTGCAATTAAAGCGATCTTGTAATCGTAAGCCGGGTATAATTAATGAACTGAATCGTGCTGACGCTCCGAGTGTTGTCTATCGCGGCGCACGATCGTGCTGCGGGGCCGTGAGTAAGCGCAATTTGCCATATTGTCTCTAATAATCCTGGCTAATTAGTTTTGTCTCCCGTTTATATCGGTCGCCGGCCGAGCGAGCACACCCGTGCGCGCCTCTTCTGCCGCAGCGTTCTACAAACGGAAGAGAAAGCATCGACGCCCACGCGTCGACACGGGCGCAGTTGAAAAATTTGAAAAATCCCCAGGACGAGGGCAAATGGCTGTGGAAGACTCTACGATCGTTTCTCTTTCTGTTAATGTACATCTCGATTACATACTACATTCTAAGGACGCGCTTCAATGTACGTTTAGCAACGATATTGTAGGAAAAAATAAGAATACGAAATTTTTACCTGGAGTTTGCACCGAGTTAGAATCGAATTAGAAAATTAGCATAATTAGATAAAGAATAGGTGATACGTATTGTTAAATTTCTACTAGAAGCCAGAAAAAGAAAGAAGAACTTATTAAGTTCGCGATTGAACAGGAAGTTATTCGAAGAATGCTGTTCGCATGGTAGTCAATATTCAACGAACCCCTGTATTCCGTAGCTTGCCAGTAAACCGATTGCTCGAAGAAACACGGGGAAAGCTATAGCCTAGGAAGAAGCTAAATTGAAACGTAAAAGCGGACTAGGAAATAATCAAAGGGTCTTCCAAGCGCTTCTTCTACAAACAAGGCATAAAACCTGGCTAGCCATAAATCCACGACCTCCGGTCGGCAGTGGCTGGTCGCTCGCGTTGCTCACTTGGTTCACCTCGACTCTTTGCGTTGCATTACCCTCGCCATACGTGCGCAACTAATTTTCGTCCTCGAACAATTCATGCATACATACATTTCTCCACTTTCGTGGATGAATCGTTGCCCTTTTCGATGGGAACAAGTATCCAGAAAAGAGCTTCGTTGAATAATCAAAAGACGAACTACCGTTCCTTCGAGAGGTACGAACGATCGACAAAATTCGATCAAACAGTCCTTCTATATTCGGCAGCTATAAACTATGCGCATATGTCGCCGCTTTAATTACATAGAGCGGTGGTCACCGTGAACGTTTCTGTCGTAACGCCAGCCAATAAAGCCCGAGGAAATCTTTGTTAAGGGATCGCCGCGAACCAAATAAATCTCAATACAAAGTCAATTATAGTTGGCAGCTATGGCCGCGAACGTGGGCGTGAATAGGTCGTGTGACGCGTTTGCAGCACACGCACCAGCCACTTCTTGCTGATTTACAAATTCTAGGGAAGCAAGGTTGGGAAATCTCTTTCGTTGACTGACACGTCCATCGTCCGGGACCACAATCATACCATTTTCCCTCCCCTAATTGCGGCATAAACGATATTTATTCGGCTCAGCACAGTTCACGCGTCGCTGAATGAATTTCGCTAAGCTGAACTTACGAGGCTCGCGTTACCGGGTCGAGTGATTTTTGCTAAACGCGAAACAACAAAACGTACAGCTGCGTTTCTAAAGCTCATTTTCGGCCACTGGACACGTCGTAACCGGGTACTTTGCGGAAATACACTGTTCATAAAGCTGACTGATCTACGAGCTCCAGTGTCTTGTTTCGTTGTAACTGGCCCTGATTTAAGCATCCACTCAGGAAACCGTGCGTTCTGAGACCGAAGAATGGCACCGATCAAATTTGTAGAATAATTTTCATTTCTCTTGGAATCGTATTCGTGTTTCAGTGGTGCTAAAATTTGTCTATTTTCACTAGAAAAAAAAACACTCTTCGTAGAAAGATGTTACACGCTAAGGACGTCCAAGTATGCAATTCGTTCGTCGCAGATTGAATGGAGACGAGTGCCAAATACGAGCTGGCACCTCGCACGAGGCACACACGCGATCGGATCGTGCGACGATGACACGTGCCGCGAGTCTCTGTTATTAATTTCATACCTTGCACAACGCAAAGCGCACTCCCGTTCGACTGTAAAGGTATCGCGTTTGCGTCGCGAACGTTAAATAGCGTGACTTTTAGCCGAGACGATAATTAATTTGATACGAAGGTGGAATGTTCGATTCTTACTTTGTACGAAGGCGAGGAAACGGGAAGAACGGATGACGAAGGAGTGGGAAGAAATAAAATGAAACGAAAAAAAGGCTGGAACGTTTTTCAAGGCGCCCCTTTTACGCAATTGCGGCCATTCTTTCTCTTTTTCTCAGTTGCCTTTTTGTTCCCGTCCATGCCACGTCGTAATGACGCTCGCATAACTCTCGTGAAACGACTTCTGGCCAGGTCCACAGGAGACAATCAGATAACGGCGAACACCCGCGCGATCTTATGTAATCGCGCACGCGTTACGACGCGCATGTGACTCGCCACGAATCGTGATCGTGTGGGTTGCCTTTTGATCCGAAATTCTTGGCGGTTTTTAGTTTCTCTTTGCTCGTTCGAGAGGAAGGATACCGAAGAATAGAGATACCAAATGGTTTATCACTGTTTTAGAACCCGGTGAATTTCGTAGCGGGTAAAATGTCATCGGATTAAGAGATTATCGTGGCGTGACAATCACGAACGCGGGGGTAATTGCCGCTTGCTCGTGACACAATGATCATGCTCGATAATGGCATGCTAAGGCTTGCTAGACACTGAACGACAACGTGTGCCGCGATCGACTTGCGTCACGCACGCACGCTGAATAATTAATGATACCCACCGCATGAAAGAAATAAATGTCGGGTCCGTGGAATCAAGTAAACATACAACACGGAGTTAATTTCGGCTTGTCGCGACTCGAAGAACCTGCCCAATCGATGGCTGGAGAACACGCTTACCGAAATGTAATTACTCGCGCGATATAGACACTTCGTGATAGGGAAAGTGATAGCGAGTGTAATCTATCGAAGATGGATCGCTGACAGTCAATTTCTTTCTCCGATCGCTTCGTTTCAACAATTGGTTGACATACTCCCATTTCGAGTGGAGACACGTAACCGAAAAAAGAAAAAGAACCAACTCTTTAAAGCCTAAACCAAATACGTCAAAGGGCTTGCGAAACGAATCGACAATCAAACGAGGATCATTGTGAAAGAAACGTACGCGTCGAGATGTGTCCACGTCGGGCATGAAGAACGTTCAAAGGGAGCCAGAGATCAGTCGGAGAGAAAAGAATTTCTGCTCCATTTCTAGACAGGACCGTATCTGGGAGCTGATGCAAGCATCGATCTCTCGATCCTCTCCCGAATCGTTTAACATTATAACGACGAGGCCGCCGTAGAACACTCGTAACAGGTAGGAACATACCGCGAGACCTGTTGCGAGAGAGCGGACCCCCCGCAGCCTGCGTTCACCGACGTCAGATGTTATCTTCATCTATCCGGGGCCTAGAGAAGCGGGGCCGCTAGATCGACTTTTCATCTCCTCCCGTTCGTGCCCGTGGCCACGCGAAAATATCGCGTCTCTTATCGTGGCGATCTCGGGAGCATCTTGGCTACGCTCAAGTAAGGAACCCGCATGTGCGTTGTATCCAACGTTTTTCGGAGGAATTAATGGCTCCGCTGCCGGTGGTGGACATTTTGTTTTTTGCTTTCCTTTTGTCCCTCTTACAACGGACACTCTGGAATTCTTGTACCTTTCGCAATTTACGGTACCTTCTTTAACTCCTTTCTTTACTTCTGCTACTTTTCGTTTCATATAAGTCGGGCCTCCATTTCTAAAGGATTAAAATGGTGGCTCGATTGTTCGAGTGCTTCCATTGAATCGCCAATAGCGGACACAGCATTCGTGTGTCCTGGACACTGATTACGGTTAGTCTCTTTGCGTGAATAAGTTGTTGGCGAAATTTAAGCCATTATAGTCGATTGATAAGATGACGTGAATTAAATAATATCGAAAGTGAGTAAAATTTGCAATAAAAAAAATGTTAAATATGTTACGCTTGAGAAGAAAATATACAAGTAGGCATTATTAAAAAATTATTTTTTGTTGTATTACTTTCATTAATACTTATTGATATTTTGATCAATAAATTGGTATAATATCATGGTGGCGCCACCTCTACCTGGTTTCTACTTGCTGCTCGTTTGTAGCTGTACCTCGTGTACGATAAATGTAAGCATTCTTATCAACATTTGATTATGAAAAAAATCTGTTATCGAATGTAGAAAGTGTAGAAAGATACTTGTTCCTCTGTTGTATAGAGCGATTTCTGAATGAAAACATTTTCGAGAACCTCTTACAGATGGCCGTCATAAGTAGTTTGTTTTGCCACATGCAAAATATCAAGATAGACAGGAATTCAAACATTATCTAAACAAACTAAGATCCTCATACTAATATTCGATAATATTCGTAGAAATAATTGGCATTTAACTGATCCTATCGATTGATCATTATGCACTTGAAGAGTCTGCAGATGTAAAATAATATTTTCCACGAAATTATGAGTGTTCCACCATATTGAAATTATGCACAGTGTCAAAGTAGTTGATCGTATGTGAAAGTGAAGTGGAATGCCTACACCTCGGAGTTTCCTGTCTCGCAGTTAAGAGAGATAAGAAAGCCCGAGGATATCCGCTCCGTTTAATACGCATGAGTACTTTAGCATTATTTCCATCGATGTAACAACAACATAGACTGTGTTACCGATCGGGTTAACAGGATCCGAAATACCGGTATGATTTCGAAAATAAAAAAGGAAGCCTGTAGAACCGTTTCGTCGACGGTTAGAAATTGTCAAGGATAGCTAGGTAAGTGGTACGCATCAATACGGGATGTCCGATGTAAGGTTACGTACCGCGTGTCTAACTCTAACATTGACTTTCACCGATTCTTTTAAGGAAACACGCTCGTACCCGTGTGGGTGTACAGGAGGTGCGTGTTTACGTGACACAGAGTACGCACGGTAGGTGAGGTCATATATCCATCCACTCATACAGGTGGTTCCTCCTCCATTCACGCCGTACAGTCACTCCGTAAAGCGAGTGCACGACAGCTTCTCTCAGGGAATCCGGGTTTAATTTTCGTTGGTGCATCCCGCTACGATGGTCGTTAACGCGTTATCTACTAAATACTCAGTGCCGATCGCGTTGATGTTCGCGGTCACATTTACGTACGGTAATTACACGGACATTGATTTACCGCCTGATCACATCAAGTATTACTTCAGCTCTTTTCCCACGGTGGCCGAAGAGTGCCGCAATAACACCGTCTGTCCTTACAAGGTAATACACGGCGTATTAATCACTGATTATTTAATTACTTAGTAATTAAAGAATAAATATAGTATGGTCGGTGACACCTAATATTTCCTCCTTTTTAATTGCCTACGTTACTTGCACGGCGGTGTACAGTAGTTGGGAGGTAGTACGGGATACTGCATGTGCGAGCAATTGTAAATTATTGGATTTTTCGAAAGACGGATACTAACGAAGGACTTTTCTTGGAAACAACTTAGGATAGCCTTGATACCAAAGCTTGTTGGGGTTACGAGCCGAATTGCAAAGCCGAAGATTCTTTTTCCGTTCCTCAATGTCCAGGTGATCACAGAGGATGGGTTACCACGAAAAAAGCACAAATAGAGACGTTTTACGCTCAAGGAGATTTCGGCTACGTACGCGACCAAAGGAAAGAAATGTCGATTTTCTGTGAACCATTGTTCGTGGTAAGTGGTCTCGTACAAATCGAGACCGAAGAAAGAGAAATAAGAGGAGACACTTTTCGATTCTATTGGTGATGTTTTCGAGCATAGGACGATTCATCCTTGGAATGCTCGGAACATATGAGATTTTGCCGAGCAAGGAACGTAATGATCAATTTCACGGATCTACTCCAAAGAAAGGAACCCATACGATACAAGATGGATGTTTTGAAAGAGGGTCAAATCGGAGGATATTGCACGTGAGTAAAAATCGACAAAACGACGATCAACCACTCAATGTTCGTATCACCTCGTCTCTCGAATTAGATTAAATGAAAAAAGGCTGGAAGAAAACGCGGATCACATTAGCCCATTGCAATCTTGGGGGCCTGAGCTGCGAAACTTTCGCAAATTACCACGACCACCGATCGTCAACGATGATTGTGATATCGTGATTGAAAAGCCAACGTTCATAATGAAAATAGACGCCAGTAAGTCGCAATAAATGATCCTATCGTCGTGTAAAATTCGTCGAACACGCAAATCTTCGAGGTCCCACTCATTCGTCGAAGTCGTTCTGTTTCAGTAGTAAATATGTATCATCATTTTTGCGACTTTTTCAACTTGTACGCGTCATTGCACGTAAACCTCTCGCACCCCACCGCCTTCAGCACTGATAATCATATAATGATCTGGGAAAGCTACAGGTAACTGACACCCGTGCAACAGAAAAACCACGAGAGGATACTTACATAGACCCTAAGTTCTCTCTTACTTTCAGCTATCGTTCAGCGTTCCAAGACACCTTTCAGGCTTTCACGAGAAATCCGCTGTGGGATTTAAAAACATTTCGCGGAGAAACCGTTTGCTTCAAGAATCTTGTGTTTCCGTTATTGCCTCGCATGATTTTTGGTCTTTACTATAATACACCACTTGTACGATTATTGAGACTTCATTTATTTTTTTCGGCTGTCTATCGGAAACTTTTACCACGAAATATAATTTCAGATTTATGGCTGTGAGAACAGTGGACTGTTCAAAGCTTTCGGTGATCATATTTTACATAGACTACATATACCTCTACATGAAAGAAAAAGCCAAAGGATACGAGTCACTCTGCTCAGCAGAGACACACAGTATAGAAATATATTGAACGAGGATGAATTGATAAAGGCTTTGAAAGAAAATCCTGAGTACAAAGTGAAAAAGGTAATAAATGAGCTACTATATAGAAAGTCTTAAAATATAAAAGATTGATAACAAAAAATCCATGACTTTGTAGGTAGTTTACAATAAAAAGATATCATTCAAAAAACAATTGGAAATTACAAGAAATTCTGATATTTTTATTGGTATACACGGAGCCGGATTGACGCATCTCATGTTTCTACCGGACTGGGCGGCTGTGTTTGAGATGTAAGTACGACTGAACACTTGTTACCAAGAGAATACATCTCATACATAATTAATGTATAGATATAACTGCGAAGATCCGGGATGTTACAAGGATCTTGCTCGTTTACGCGGTGTAAAATACTATACGTGGGAAAACACTTCGAAACTAGTACAACAAGATCCCGTAAGTGATCATTATTTCAAGAGAAATGTTTATTTAACATTTATTGTGAGAATAACCGAAATTCTATATAGGGTACGTATCCTGATGGAGGAGCACACGCAAAATTCACGAACTACAGTTTCGATGTTAAAGAATTTTTACGTATAGTTTCGCAAGCTAAGGAGTATGTGAAAAATCACGATTCTTTCAAAAAATTTATCAGTAAGGTGGCACAACGTAAAAGGACGGAAGCAAAAAATCAGACTAGAGCGTTAAACGTAGGAAAAGATATTAAAACTCCCAAATCGAATGAAGTTAACGAGTTGAAGCCTGATGTTCAACCCAAAGATGAACTATGATAAATACTTTAGGAAACTTTCATTTCAATAACAACGAAATGTTCCAACGATAAAATAACGAATACTAGAGTTAATATCTGAATGAAAGAAACGATTTTGTTACCAGCTAAGTGTTTTACTTATTTTTATATGGATATATGTACATATATATTTTGATAAAAAAGGGGAACAATAAATATGAAATACCATTTGATATGTCTACATAGTGGCAGTGAAAATTAGTCATTCAATTATCATTGTTTAGTAATCTAGTTTTACTTATTTATATGTTACAACATAGGAAACTGCACAGCCTAACTTGTAACTAGTACAACGAATTGTACAACGAACCTTATAATTTAATTTGTACCTGTTTTCTATATAATAATAAAACCAAAAATATATTTATTGCCATGTATGCAATCAATATTTGTAACGCTCTTAATTGATTTACGTATAATGTATGTACTAACATGTTAATAACGCCAGTCAGTAAATTCGACGATAAAAAGAAAACTAGACCATTGTAATTAATAGCTTCCAATATCTCGATATTATAACTATACTCGTATTTACCAGGTACACTCTCTTGCCAGCGAGCCCTCTCATGTGATTTATGCATTGTTTTCTTTTCAGTACATTCTACGTCTGCGGTTGCATAACTTAATATATCACAAATTATTTCTATTAATAATAACAGCGTAATTATCATACTACTTAAAGTAAGTATCCACATGCAATAACCCGTGTTTGCCAATCGTCTGGAAACCCTGAAGTATGAATCACAGAACAAAGTGGCTGCGCAAGTTTGAGCAGATATCAAGGATAACTTGATGCACAAAATCATGGACTTATTATAACCTACATTAAATTCATATCCAAGCAACTTTATGTTCAATGTTCTATACTCAATTTGCAATGAATTTTGTGTGTACAAGTTCCGATAAGTGGAGTGAATTAGTCTACTAATTGCTACACTTATTAAGTACAAACCAACATATCCAGGCACAGATATGATACCTTCTCGATTGGCAGACACAAAATCATTTCTTGGTGTATTACTCAAAACCCATTGTTTTAGACCTTTAGTACTCAAAATATATTCATGCATTCCTAGAATCCAAATCCCTGACAGCAACGAATACCTTGAGTTAATTGTGCTTGTTATAGAACTGGTAAATAATTTAACAAAAGCAAGAGTTAGAAAGAAATTCCAGTGGACACCATATTCAGTTACATGCTTTTGATATCCTAGTACTTCGATAGCAACTGATCTGCCAAAACCTAATATCAAAAGTGGAATGGAACTTCTTGCGGAATATTTTATATTCTTTGATATAGTATGAATAAAACCTATTCGAGGTTTAGGAGTAAAGTCCTTAGCTTCTGGTGCTACTAAAGCATTGATACATACAAATAATCCAACACCAGTGTCCATTAAGCTATATCCATATACTTCAGTTTTAGCAAATTTGCGGGGAAAGATACGAAAGTCTATAGCTAATATGCATATCGCTGTTATTATATTGACTAATGCTCTATAATTCGTAATGAAAGGCCTTCTGCCGTAAACAGGCCTTATACTGTAAGTTGATGAGGTACTGGTATTCATTTTCAGTAAAATATTAATGATAGATATCACCATCATAGCACAACAGACATTAATCAGATACTCGGATAGTATCGTACAACATAAAATTGATGGAATTACAATTAATGTGAATTCTAGTAAAACCCTAATATTTTTGTTGATAACCCTTTCTAAAAGAGCCACTGTAGTAGTGGTTAAAGGAATACTACAAATATTCGGCATGATTGCATATATAACCTCTCTGGGCGTTGTCCCACCATGACCAGAAACAAATGCTTCTTGTTCCTGGAGATAAAGAGTTTTGTTCCATGCATTTGACATATTTTTAATGTAAATAATTTTATTCCTCTTGGTGAAAAATACTCTGCAAAGAAATATCGTTTACTGATAAAGTAGTTAATTGTTATTCTATATTATTGTGATCTTACTCGAGAAAACATTATCTCAATAGTTGTCTGGATATAATATTTATTACGAAAATTAAAAGTAAAGAATACTTTGAGTCAACTGGAAACACATTCACGTTTCATATTTCACACACAATTGCAAGCACTCGATGACTAATAGATGGCGTTACAGTTTATTTTATTATCACTGTATCACTTGCTCGGATAAAAATACGAAGTAGAAAATAATTTTAAAACATTAACCGCGTTTATCTTGGGCTTTTGCTTTTCACGAACGATTACGATTTTACTAACATGTGACACATTCAAATACTAAAAATAAAATGAGAGTAAAAGATAAATATTCCAATTTATACCATCGTGTTTGAGCAATTATTATTCAGAACCAAACGATGTATAGAATAATTTGGGTATGTTGGGTCCAATGTATAGAAAAGAACTGTTTTACAAAAGGTACAGGCATTTACATTGATTTATGTATTTTTATAATTAACACAACTTCAAAGAAAAACAGTACCAACATAAGAGAGATATTTTCTTTGCAGATTTTTAAGACAATTAATGAAATAAATTTGTCAAAGAATTATAACACCAATACTAACATAATAAACACAAATCAACAAAATACAATGTCAAATATGGAACACATTCATTTAACTGAAAAAATGCAACCTGCATGCCTTGATGATTATATCGGTCAAGAACTAATTATTGGTTCAAATACACTATTGCAACACTTACTAACAAAAGGACATGTTCCTAGCATGATATTATATGGACCACCAGGATGTGGAAAGGTAATACAAACTTTACAATATTACTAGTTATAAAACGATTCAATCATTGATTAATCTTTAATGAGACTCATTTTCACTAAAATATTTTTCAGACCTCTTTGGCTAACATTATAGCAAAGCTAAGTAAAGAAATTCATGGAGACAAGGTGCATGTTGTAAAACTCTCTGCATCTTCTACTGGTGTGAATAGCATAAGGGATGTTGTTAATACATCAAAGAAAGATTCGAGAATGAACTGTCAGACGATAGTATTCATGGATGAGATACATCGCTTCAATAAACTTCAACAAGATATTTTTCTACCACATATTGAGGCAGGCACATTCTCCTTAATTGGCACAACTACAGAGAATCCATCATATAGTTTAAATTCTGCTTTACTAAGCAGATGCCGTGTATTCATTTTGCATAAACTAACAGTATTAAATGTT
Organism: Xylocopa sonorina; assembly: GCF_050948175.1. Taxonomy (NCBI): domain Eukaryota; kingdom Metazoa; phylum Arthropoda; class Insecta; order Hymenoptera; family Apidae; genus Xylocopa; species Xylocopa sonorina. The sequence continues at coordinate 10,403,196 of NC_135193.1, forward strand.
GTGGAAATTCTTTGTAAAGCAATCTCATCTATTAATGGAGAAATATACGATTCTAAGATTAAAACATTGTCGACTGTTGCACAAGATAAGTCAAGCTTTAGTTCTGAGCAACGTTTTTCTATTAATAAATCAGTAATCGACTGGTTAGCAGAAGTATGCGACGGAGATGCACGTGTTGCACTAAATGGCTTAGAACTAGCAGTTAAAACTAAAGTATGGGATAAACCAAGTTCTATACATCTTACATCAATAACCCTTGAAGATATTAAAGAAAGTCTTAAACAAGCGCATATGTTATCTGATAGACAAACTAATAATAGCCATCATTTATATTCTGCATTACATAAATCAATAAAAGCTGGTAAACAAAATGCATCTTTATATTGGCTGGCGCGCATTATGGCAATTAAAGAAGATCCAGTAAATATAGCAAGAAGATTAGTAAGAATATCTTCCGAAGATATTGGATTAGCAGACATTGATGCTCTAGGTATCTACAGGATATATAAAAATTACTTAATATAATAATTAATATAATTATATTTTTAATTTTAGGCATAGCCGTTCAGACTATGCACGGATGTCAAATGATTGGAATGCCAGAGTCCGATGTGCTTCTAGCAGAATGTGTTGTATATTTAACTAGAGCACCAAAATCTCAACTTCTGTATAATGCATTAAAATCAGCTGAAAATATTATTAGGAACCACAAAGATTCGCAATCTATAGTACCATTACATATCAGAGAGAGATCGGAACAACAAAAGCTTTGTGCTGTTCTTGGTATGACATTGACTATATGTATATATGAAATTCTGCTACTTTCATTTGATGTACTTACAGGACGCCGTGATGAAAATTTAATCCAAAAATTTGACTTCTTCTCGGGAAATTCCTGACTTCGTAATCTTCTATAGGCAGGTTTGTTCTTGGAAATACACTTTTGGCACAACACTTTTAACAATAAAACACATTTTGGAACATTAAGTTGTTTCGATAGCGCCTAGTTGAATCACTTCGCGGAGTAATAATTGAAAGGGAATAATCAAAGTATCTGAACTTTATGAGAAGTTAATTTACCGAAATATCACATTTATGAAGTTATAAGTTAAAAATCTCACTAAAATTTAACAATCACGAACAATTAATCGATTAAAAATTCGATTTTACTTCGCGCCGAAATACACGAGCGGCTTGCCTACGAGGAAGCCACCGCGACACTGTTACGCGATTTGTTATACAAAGTATATATAATAAAAGTTTTTCAAATTGTTTAATAGAGCACAATAACACGTAAAAAATAAGTAATTATGATAATGTAAAAAGTTATGATTTATCACAATATCGAGAAGAGCGTACAATTAAAGCAATCGTATACTGACGAAACAATTTAATTTTCGAACTGATAGAAAGTTGCGCGTAAGGATCGACCAATCACGTTGTGTTTCGAACTGCGTAAGTATTTACTGGAAGCAGGTGTGCCAACTGTTGATGGATCGATGTATATGACGAAAGATTAAAGTTCATTGGAGACGTTTCGTATGGTCTTTTGTGTTACATCAAGTTTCATTAGTAGACGCACCTTTGCTGTTTGGGAGTGTAGTATGCCTTTGTGTGATTGTTAATAGTTTAAATTATAGTAGTAATCATACGTAACTTCGAATAAATTTACCAAACATGAGATTGTGGACGTCACATCACACATTCGAGTGAGTATCGTTAACAGCTATTTATTCATTTGTACCTTTCAAGGCTAAAATTTGTGCATCTTTGTATGTGTAGAAATACTTGACAGCATTTTTTCATTTGCGATAAATATTCTGTGACATTAAAAATTTCATTGTGTTTCATATTTCTAGTCATCCGTGGGAGACAGTAGTGAAAGCAGCATGTAGAAAGTATCCAAATCCTTTAAATCCATCTGTGCTGGGAACGGATGTTATCGACAGAAAAGTCAAGGACGGTATTCTTTATTCGCACAGATTAGTAACTACTCAGTGGCGTTTTCCTACATGGATATTACCGGTGAGTGTTTTAAGAAATTATTAACATTATCTATCCCGTCTATTGACGAACATAACCTCTTTTATGAGGTTGTAAATTTAGGACTTACAGGCGATTGAAATTAATGAATTTAATTTATTGTGTTTTCTATGATTTTGAGTGCCATGTCATTAGTATTTAGAATATAATTCATTTAGTCGAATCTCCTCGTAGGTATTTATAAATATACATCAAATGAAAACAATAAAATGTCACGTTTATATAGTAAACTAAAATTTTGGGTCACTCAAACTGTTAAATATATGTACATCACTTTGAAAGTACAATCATGTGATTATAACTATAATATTCTAGTAGAACGTTTATACCGTACTATATTATTAGACAATTACAAATATCGTTATTTATAAATTTTGGTAGTTCTAGGAACAGTAAAGATTGGGTTGTTTAAATATTCTGAATTGAGAACAACTGAATTCAGTATTATTGATTAGATCTTTAATGTTATTTATTGATGCGATCATTTTGTTTAAAAAAAAATACATACAATACTTGTATTATGCGTTTGAGAATGTTTGTTTATTTTCATTGCTTTTTATTAAGACACACATGTAAATTTATGGTTAATTTTTTTTGTTATGGTGAAATTCCATTCGCTTTGGAGTTTTAAATTTTAATTACAGCAACATATAAGTGCTAGTATCGTTTGAGATAGTGCATTGTCAAAGATGGATTTTATTGGCCGATGAATATAGGAAAATGATAATTCCATTGAGGCTAATCTACAGTTCAACTTATCGATTTTATCACGACCCTTGCGGTAACAAATTTACTTATTATTTACCGTGGATTTGTTATCGAAGCGACCTTGCCATTGTGACCTTTCCTTTTAATTTCGGCTACCTTGTACTTATTTATTTATTTCAAAATTAATTCTGGATAAATATAATTTTAACCATCAAAGAGTCGTAAATCCATTTATCATTGTGCGTGAAGTATGAATGAAGACAGGAAGTCACGAGTAATTACGTTAGTTGCATACGTAAGAACAATTGGCGAAATGCCGCTTGGAGCAAGTTAGCAAGATATGTTTGCGAGTACTTACGCAATCCATAGTTTCCGAACAGTTGGGAACAGCGTGGGTTTACATCAGGCACGTGTACGGTCTTCGTAACGCTGCCATGTAACATATCAGTTTCTAAGTAGATTAAGCATTTCTATGATCAGACGTTGGTTAACCCTTAACTAGCACGTAATACCTATTACATAAGTGGCGCATTAATTGTGATTGACATTGAGATCGTATCTTGTATATACGATCTTGTATTAATTTTAGCCAAATTATTTTCTAGAAATTGCAAGGCGAAGTAAGCTATTTATAAATTAAGAAGTATCTGTCCTAAAATCCTCATATTGTAGAGCTTCCCATTTTATTTTCATTGAATTAAGAAAAATTTCATTATGTAAATTTTTAGATTCAATATTACTTTATTTACGTAGAGCCAACAGTTATAGTTTATCTCAGAGTTTGGATATCGTAAGAAATCAATGCAAACGCAAAGTTATGCATCTGTTCTTTGGTAGGCGCCAGTTTATAGACAAAACAGGCCCCTGCCGTTCGACCGAGCAATCTATACAAACAGTTAGGTATACAGGCAACAGTAGCTAGCAGGAAACTGGAAACTTTCGACAAACGTCGAGCAAGAAGAAGGTGCAGGGCGAAACGGGCAGGCTCGAGGCAAGGGAGAGAATTACAAAACAACGACACCGACCGTATCAACTTTCATAATGAGCGCTCCCACCAATGTTACGCTCTTTGGCAATCATCCAGTGAGGTGCTTGCGTTTTGGAATAGACACCAACCCTCTCTTCGAGCCCACCCTTTCTCCTCTCATCCCTGTTTCTTCTCCAACCAAAACGGAGGGAGATTCGAGCTTCGAATCCTTTTCTGCTCGGCGAATTGCTTCCTTTCGCAGGGATTTCCTATAAGCTTGGCCATTTCGCAAAGCCAGTCCTGTTGTGCCGGCTCTCTCGCTCGGATGCCTCGACTCACAGTCCCGTATATAACGAATGCACAGCAGGCGGAAGGAAAGGGAGAAAAGAGGGAGAAAGGTGTATCGCCTTCGCGTTTAGGCACTCTTGAAATTACTTGACGGAAGGGAAAGTGCAAAGCCCCGTTTCGATTTGAGTTAGCTGTGTGCCTCCTCCCCTTCTATCGCTCCTTGTTTTTATTTTTATTATTTTCCGTTTCATTTCTTTTTCCCCGCGGCTACATCTAGAACGTACACTCGTAGGGCCAATAGCTGCGTCGAAGAAAATTTCTGGCTAATTAGCAGATGCATTCGCAACAAGTCACATTTAATATCGCTCGTTGATTATTCGAACGTTTACTGATGCGAGGAAAGAGTTCATTGATATCGTAATAATTGACTGGGTTGGGTGACTAAAATGTAATTAATTAGGGAAAATATAATTAATTACGAGCAAACAATACGTAGCGAATATGTAGCCTGGCTTTTTATGAGCGCTGCTTTTGAAATAATTTGGTATTCCGTGGTACATCGTGCCTTTATCCATGAAATTCGATTTCTTTAATTCATCATATGTATTTGTTATGCGAGAATAAAATGGGTATAATGAATACATTGACATAAATTGGAACCATCTCATAAGCAATTGAACCAGTATATATTCGAATCGATATTGCCTACTTTTGCACTATTACGTATTGATTTCTGTTGGCATTCTCGAATGAATGCTCATGAGCTTCGTTTTTGTATTAAGAAAACTTTGCTTTGTTTCAGTTGTTCGGCCATCGAGGTCCATATTACGCGAGCGAGTGGAGCGAAGTTAACTTGGAATCTAAAGAAATGGTGGTCAGAACAGTAAATGTAAGTAAACGAATAATTCTGTATTTACGTAGATCGCTTTTAATATAACATAAAACAACTGGAAAAAATTATTTTTCAATGAATATTTAGACTAGTCAAATATTTCAAAAGAATTACGCTTATGTTAAGATAATATTTTATATTACTAATTTTTTAACAAGTTGTCTTGGTAAATTGAAAGTTTCCCAATATTTCTCCAATACATATTATGCGAAGCATGCTTCTACAGGGGTTTCATTACATTTGTTCTTTATTACTTACATATTACTCGGCAAAGTACTTTGGCCGCATTTGTAATTTATCTTCACGGTGCGAGATAAATGGAAAGCAAATAAATCGATATTCGACTGTGCAAATGTTGCTTCGTACTTTGTATCCGATTGTTGAATAGTATCGCGTGACGCATCGATCTAATCGAAACGAATAATTCGACGATAAAACGCACGGAAGAATCGCGTAATGAATGCTGCTTTAATTTGATATACGTACAGGTTGGCGCTTGGACATTTTCATGTTTCACATGACCGAAGCGTTACTACTTTCCATTATATGCTTACATTATCAATTCATTTGGCTGGTGGGAATAAATTCGATGAACGAAGTGTAGTTCGCGTGTACACAACTTCCATGCACCAGTGTAATCGAACAATCAATATATTCTCAATTCCATTCGAATCGAGATCAGCAAGAGTAATTGGAAAATAGGCTGATGCAATTTCACCTGTAGAATTACACTCGATCTTTTCGACACGCGCATTCGTCACGTATACTTGTAATGCGCATTGCAATCGAAAAAAAAAGAAATGTCCACGTACGCCAGCCGTAGTTTGTATATTGTGAAAAATGGATACACAGACAAAAGCGACATTGGCCCCTTTTATCCTTTTCCCGCTGCAATATTTACTGGCGGGAGAAATTATGGACGGTGGCGCTTCCAGTTCGAGTAGCAGATACATTTACTTGGGGTTAGAACCACGAGGAGATCGGGCACGTTCTAGGGTGAGGGGGTGGATAGCATTGCATTGCATCTAGAAGGTTGGATATGATAGGTTATTGATGCGCGCATTACCGGGGTTGCATAGCTTCGTGGTCTCTTCGGAGGGATGCGCCAGGAGGGTTTCAGGAAGACAGGACGGAAAACGGCTAAGGAAAGGGAAGTATTGCTCCTGGCTCTCTCGCTACGCGTCGAAGATCGTTCGTCTACTCTTCCCGGTTGATCCTTAGCCAAAAAAGGGAGAAAAGGGAAACCGGAATGCTGGATGCATTACTGGTATGATGAACGATCCGCAGGTGGCCCTCCGAGTAAAAAGTGTACCTTTTCCATCTAGAAGTTGCTACCGCGTCGATCGTTTTTACTTATCGAATCTCGACACACGTACAACAAATAGTATTGATACTCAGACGTGTTCAAAAGATGGTAATGGAAAATAGGCAATTTTTCATGTTATTACAAACTGCGAGTTTTATGCATGTTATAAATTGGTTGTAATTGTTCCTGTAGTCGTACAATTTTTCTACCGTTTTTACGACTACCCAAAACTTATCAACTATCAATTATTAAATGCCTAGAATTTATCATCCTTTTCTGTACGAGGAGATACTTTTAAAAACCTGAAAAAATGATGCTCGTTTCTCCAACTTTTTTTTAGAACACGACCAACCGTAGAGGAAAGCATATTTAACTCGGTAATGTCTGCATCAGGGAATTTTAATAAAATATAAACTGTAACACGTGAAAGTTCACTGCTGACTAAGGAAAACATGCTCATGAAGATTTTATTTTCATTGCGTTAATATTAACAGCGAAATACCGAGCTCAGTTCTGCACGCGCCCATTTATCAGCTGTTTTATATGTAACTTTACTGTTTGCCCCCATACATCAAGTATGAAGCGTAAACGGGGTGGCTTTCGTGGAACGAGATACAACACGAATTCCGTGATACGTGCTCATTGCTTGAATAGCATGTTTGGATACGTTATGTTCCCGGTAGTTTCTTTAACATTATTAATCGTTTAAAAACAGTTTCAGTGCAATTTAAAGCATTAATCTACACATTCGACAGCAATAAATCTTTTAAATTTAAGCATCTATAATTGGCCACTTCTGGGAATTAGTTTCTGAAAGTAATCATTGACGATAAATATATAGCATTTAGACAGGAACTTGTATAACTTTGTCCGAAGGAAAGTAAATTAGTATTCGACGTAGTAGAATAGGCTGTTCGTGGTCAGTCACAAACAAACGCTCTACAAAGTTAACTGACGTGTTGGTGGCGATATACGCATGAAAATTTATTAGCCGAAAATTACATTATTTTATTGGCATTCCAATTCAATAATAATCGTTTATACTTAATTCGCGTACTTGGTGGTCTACGTAAAGCGATCGCATTTCTAACCGAACTGCTACACAAGAACCCAGAGGAAGACTCGTAGATTACCCTGATACATCAGCGCATAGTAAAATAGCACCGCGAGTAATCGTGCAAACGTGGAATTTCCTCGACGCTGCGGTTGTTTGTCTTGCGAGATACGCAAGACATACGCGACCGTTCACATTGACGATCCTCACCGTTTCTTTCTCCCGTTATCGTCCTCCCAATTAAGGTCAGACAGCAGTAGGATGCGTCGTGCGACATTTCCCGGTTGATCGTTTCACGTCTGCGTAATCTACGGGGACGCGTTTCCCGCGCGGCAAGGGCTAGAGATGAGGTTCAACTAAAATTGAACAATTCCCTATGGAACGTCAACGCTTTCTCTACCTATGCCCCAGCTGTTTGGTGAGTACACGCGCGAGCATCGCTGACGTTCTTCCCCGTGTTCACCAACATCGAGACGCGTACGCACGCGACGCAGGTAAACGAGGACAGCCGGCATTGTGGAGGAGCGTACCGGAGGCAATGTATTCTACATAAGCTTGAACAGAGTCCCGGCCAGGTTATAACCTATCCCCGTCGAATCCCAAGGGGGAGATATCTTTTAGCAATTTACCCCCGTCGGTTGTTGGTCGTGCTGCATACGTTACGCGGGATGCATACGTACCGTGCCGCCGCGCCGGTTGCTCCGTAATGCGGCATCGTATCGTTGAACCTAAACGCATCCGGCGTATATGCATCGAGTACAAGCTGAACATAATGGGGTTGAGTCTCTACCGCGTTGCCGCTGACCAGGGACTCCGTCGATCGTTGCAATTTTGGAGTCGATTATGGCTTCCGGGGTATACAAGGTTTCTCAAAGCGAGCGTTATACGCGTAGGGCTCGGAACTCGAAGGGATACGAGACTAAGCGGAACCATGGCGGAACTGTAGGTATCGTGATGTTGTGGAATCGCGTTCCGTTAATCTAAAACAATGCCCGCGTTTGGCGTCTGGGGAATCGCGTACCAGTGAATACAAACATTTGACAGAAAAAAACACCGGCGAAACATACTCCCAGTGGTACAGATGGATGGATATTATAGGATTATCGAACGGACGTATTGCAACCGTGCAACGCATGACGCTCGATCGCGTTAAATTAATCGCGTTATTATTTAAAACGTGTTATAAACCTCGTCCGACTTTCCCACTCGATGATACCCGCGCAAATGTTCTACAGCTGCCGTACGAATCGAATCGCCGGACGAGTATTCTGTTAATATTTGTTATTCGCTCGATGTTGCCAGGTAAATTTATTAATGCGAAAGCGATGTCGCGTTTCTTTTTTCTCTTTTAGCATCGTTGATCGATTTTGTCGCGAACCCGCTTTTTTAAAAAAAAAATCTTCCGCTCGTTCGATCGTAGAAGAGTAGATGGCGTAGATCAATGCGATCGCAGCAGAGTATCGCAGCTCTCGCGCGATCGCGGCAATACGTTGTCAGACACGAAGGAAACCGAAACGATATTTTACCCGCGTCGTGTGTTCACTCTAACTATCCCTCCTTCGTCCTGCCACGAATTTCCGTGCGTGCAGGCGCGAGAACCCCAGACACGGGAGAGATAGAAGGATACTGTTAGGTGGCGGAGCGCTCGAACGGGGGTTGTATCGGACGAGAATTAATAACGGACACATGTATCGGTGATGTATCCCGGCCATGTTCGGGGGACTCCCCGTGGACTTTCCTGATGGAGAATTCGAGAGGGTCGCGTTCGGGCGGTGCAGAAGGCTGACTGGATGTGCCACAGACTGAATTATTGTACAGGCTGCCCCCTAAATCATAAAAACAACAAATTGCACGCGGCCAGGGGGATGTGTGGGATCGTTCCGTGTACCTAGAAACCGTACACGGCCACCGCCATTGGCATTCACGTATTTTTATACCGACGTGTGTACGGCAAGCAGCGCCAGCATTTTTTGAATCGATTGAAATATGGAGTCAGGGAGACGACGGGCTGGCTTAATGAAAAATGGTAACTTTAGAGTACCGGGATTCGCCCGGTGTACGATGCTCGCGTACATGCTTCAGCTTGAACCCCTTGATCCCTCTGAAACCTTGTCGACAGTGTGTTGTCACGCGACACCCCATTGAAATGTTTCCCGTCGAGCTGATCCACCGACTCGTCGTGAAACTTTCAGAGAATGGATATTAATGATCGCGCGATAGCAGACGCGCGCGGAGGTAGGGGGCAAAAATGCTTCGTTGTGCGGTATTGCGTACGCATTTTCGCGGGTAGTTTGTCACGCGTGAAAATTTCGAGCGAAGATACATACATAGGTACGTACGTACGTACGTACGTACGTCCGTTCCAAAAGTTTTAAGACTCATTTATCTCTGGTTATACTACTAGCACCGTTCACGCGTATTCGTTCGCTGAACTGTGTGTTCTTCGTATAGGTAGGTGCCTTTTATGGGTGCGAGCGCGTTTACGTTTTTACGATAAAAGAATGTTATTTGGTAGAAAAAGAATTGAATTAGATAACTGCTAGGATGAACCGTACGCGTATTATATAGGTGTCTATTTCCGTGGTCCCTCGAATATGCGATAAGTACGAACCGGAATAGGCCGCGGAGAGTATCGACTCGGGTTAGGGATGCGGTTCTGTTTGTTCAGAAATGTACATAGATGTTGGAAACAAGTAATTGAATCGAATGTGCAAGGAAACCGCGCGTATCCATTCGGCTGTAGAAGCAGATGACTGCAAGCTCTCGTTTACACGATCTAATACGGATTTGTCAGCACACGATTCCCAATCTCCCCCTAAAATCCGCTGAAATCGGCGATTACCGTGCGCAAGAGAAAGCCCGAGGTCGAACTCCATTCGAGGTCGATCCAGTTTCCGATGTTACGTCCTGCTAGATTTGGGTTTCCGGCCGTGGTACCCTCTCGAGGCATCGAATGGGGCACGGCCGAATTGGGAGCATACCCCGGTCTTGAACAATGCTGCCTGCAGTCAGATCTGTAAAGTCCTCTCAATTATGCGGCGATGCTAATTACTCGCGAGTGCGCACTGAAGAAGACCCTTTACCCCGTGCAACGACCCTTCACGGGTCGCTCGGTCTACCCTTTCGTTCTATCCTCGTTATATCAGCGAAGGATGAAACGGAATCGCGGGAATTCTTGATTGGAAGAGCACGCGCTTGTTTGTGCGATAGTTTACGCTCCTTCTCTAACGACGCCATTAGTACCTTTCCGGAGACTTACTTCTCAAGACTTTTCCCTCTACAGAGTGTTCAATCATACGGCTTTGTACTTTAATCGAAATTACATTTCTAAATTAAGTTCGAGATTCGTAGGTTCGGAAGTTGGAGTTTCCGCAGTTTTAAATTCGTTAAATTTGATTTATCGAAAAGAAAAAAGGCACACCGTCTAAGGTGTGCCTCGAGAGTTTCTTTTTCTCGGGAATCCTCGTCTCTGCTACCAAAAGTTTTTCCTGATCCCTTCGGTTCTAGGTCGAACAGATTAAACGGATCAGCAGATTTAATAGAAGTTGTCTAATAAAGAGGGTGGAAGATTCGGTTTGATTTAGGATTACGTCGAGTTCCGCTCGTCTACGTGCCCTCACGCAATGTATTCCTTTGCCTTGCGACGCGGTCTTGATTTTAGTTAACGACTTTCGCTCTAACTGCGCTACTAAACGTGACCGTACCGCAATGCTGCGGTAAATGAAAAGCAAACGCCGTGCTTGCCGCGGAGACCGAGGGATTGGCAAACATCGGTTTCGACGCGCGGCTGACGAGAAAAATTTCAATTAACCGATGCGCTAGATCGCAAGGGCGGTTGGAGGGGTGGCAGGATCGGCGATGTACGCTTTTCGTACTCTCTCTAGCATGGCCGAAAAAAAAGTGAAAATTAATTACTTCGTCGTTGACGGCAGGACCAGAAGAGGAATCGATCGATCGCTTGATAGGATTAAATCGCGCGCCAAGCGTTTACCTTTTTTACTTGCCACGCTATGTTTTTCCTTTTTTTTCTCTCTCTCTTTCTCTCTCTCTGTACTCTTGTCATAGCGTCACAAACGTATCGCTTTTGTTTTCTCTGATCTACCGATGAGACACAATAGAAAATGGTTAAGTTCGCTGTGTTGGATGAGAAGAGTAACTCTCGTGGGCTAAATTCTTGTTCCGATGGAAAATGGATTTATCTCGACGCTGGAGAAAAAGTTGGGGTTTCAAAGATTCTAATGAAATTAAGGTGTTGGAAATTATATTTCAAGTAAAGTTTAATGCCGCAATTATGTGGCAATTTCTACAAAGTAGATGAATGAGTTCGATAAGGTTTTTAATTTCTAATTTAATTAGGATGATTTAACGATGAAGTATCTGTCACGATTAGCGTAGATGGCAAGTGTAGGAAACTGTCGCTTATCGCGGTCACAGCAGCTCGTTACGAAAGCTACAATGAAACTGTTCTAATTACAGCGTCGTCCATCTGTCTTCTCCACCTTTATTTTTCGTATTTCTTCGAGCTTCCGTGCAAATTTTCTTAGAACGTCCAAATGATAACAGACACGAAGCACTAATTACCTCCGTAAAAAAAGGAGTCCAGTTTACACGGTTCGCGTAATTTCCGTGGCAAAATTGCCTTCGAGTTCGTTACCCCTGCGAGGGTTGAAAATCACAATCGGTGCGTGCAAGACTTCTAAACTCGCCCGAGTAAACAGAGTCGTCGTAAATGGTTTTTACCAGGTTTGAGGGAAAAAAAACGATTGTAAACCGTATTTTTTCTTCGCCGCGGTGATTGTCGCGGTATTTTCGAGCGAATGGCGCGGAAAAAGAACTGGGGAAAATGATAAAAATGAAACGTACAGACGTAATGCTCGCGTATGGAGCTTTCTGTCGGTGGCGAGAACAAAGAACGATATTCGACAGCGTTGAACGCACCTCAATAGCGAACCCTCCCCGCGGCGGCTGGCGAATTAAACCATCCGCGTTTCTCCCGATCCTCGATCCGCGTAATTGATGAAACGCTATTCGAAGCGTGGTGTTAATTTTTCGGGCTCTTCCAATTGTACGGGGGCGATGGCACCGCAAGATTGGTGGTTTGGGGGGTTGGTTGCAGGGGTTGGGGGAGGACCACGAAGCGCGCTGGCTGGATAGTTGGGCGCGATGTAACACAGTCGACTTCACTGATTGCCAATATGGCGGAGGGGGCATAGAGGACCGCGTCTCTCTATCTCGATCAGCGTGGATCCACAATGTGCCGCGGGCGTTAATTCCCCCGTGAAACGTATTGCACCCACGCGATTCAATTGTTCCAGTTCTACGGCCACGGTGTTTCACGCTGCGCTGCCGCGGACGACTCCTGTACAGCTCATAATGATGTAATTTGCGAAGTGGCGGGTGCATCATTGTCGTTACCCCCTCAGACGCGGTTCATCATCGTGAAAAGTGAACTCGAGGAATGTAAAACATACGATTGTGTGTCGCGAGTTACCCCCTTTGATTTCGACTCTTTGGTAGACGCTCTCGTCTTGACTCTTGTTCCGTTCGAATCGACGGTGTCGAGGACGGTGCTTTATCGTTGGTATTATTCGTGCACATTTTTGCAGATACGTATAAAATAATTCTTTCGAGATAAAACCGCCAGACTGATGAATGTTTGTACTCGGATGTTTTTTATTGCGCCAGTAGAACTGCCAGTGGCATTCCTTTGTTGCCAAACGATACACGCGCGTATCGTGACCATTTATTATGCACCTGCGCTATTATTTGTCCGTGCGCATTAAAATTTGATCAAAGCTTTGGATCGGAGCCGTGCTCGCAAAGCATCGCTGCATGTTTACAAGGGACGCTGTGTACTTTGAATACTTCTAAAACGCACGAATATTTTATTTAACCGATCAGCGAACGAGAGATAACGAGGCTTAAGACGACTTTCTAGAATACAATGTCGGGGAAACGATTTTGCTCTGCCACGAGAACGCTCGCGAGTTTGTTCACGCCAGTCTTTATTTCGTTTCATCGATTATTCAAGGCGTCATCGTGCCACTTTCGTGGAAACGTTTTATCTCGATAACGCATGGGCTAAGCATCTATCTGAAGGTTGGTAACCCCGAAGAGTTGCACAACACGCGGTCGATATGGGGACAATGTATACCGAAACGAGAGACTTGTGCCGTCTAATGACAAGAATCGCGAGAAATTGTTCTTACGCGCTGCTCGCAGCGTATATTTTCCCTTCTTGTTTTCAGATAAGCTTGGGGAAGCACGTTTCGGTCGGCGAGGTAGTCACGTATTCGCCGCATCCAGAGAACCCGGAGACAACTCTTCTAACACAACAGGCAGTAATTTCTATTAAAGGGATGCCTCTTATCGATCATCTTGAGAGGTTACTGACGCTAACCATCGAACAGAACGCGAACAAGGTAAACACTTACGTGTACTTCAGTAGTTTTGCATTCGATTCTTTTTAAAGGTTTATCAATTGGCTGATTTAATTGTCTGGCATGGAGTATTTTAAAAGAGGGCACCCCTCGGGCTGTCGTATAGTACAAATGGATTGAACTGAATAATGTGTAATCATAGTAACGTGTAATAAGTAATTTTGTTTGTATCGAAGTGAGTGCCAGTTGGAAGTTTGTAAAATATTGTTGTATTTGCGAATAATCCTGAGGTTACGTTGCAAAACAGGTGCGAGGATATGTTAGGGTGGTACGGTAACAGTGCGTCTTCGCCCAATTCCGTTTCAGGGACGGCAAGCAGTGGAGTGGGTCATCGAGAAACTCCAGTCGGAAGTGAAAGATATCGCATCATCTGCAGTGAAGTCGACAGACGACTTGTTCAATCAGACACGTCGTCAAATCGACGACATCACGACTATTACTAAACAAGGGATGGAGGACTTTCAGAATGTAGCGAAAAAGTCGTTCGATGAGTTTCAAAATCTGACTGTACCACCGCCGTCGCAGTCGATACCAAAGTTATAGCTAATATATCACGTCAGCTTTAATCTCTTTAACTAAGGTCATGGTAGCATCTTCGATGGAACGATTGTTATAGAAATTTAAGTAGTCTGATGAGAAATAATACTCTTCATCATACCTTCGTGTCGATCATCCAAAAGTACGCACGAGAGGAATAGAATTAGTAAATGTATGTATTACAGCCTAATAATATACAACTCTTGAATGATTTCGTCTGAGTTAACGTGTGATGGATTAAAAAATTTCGTTGACGAGCGCGTAAAAAAAGGAAACAGACTGTTTAAACGTATTATTGGTGCAAGTATTACGCATATATTTTAAAATGTTAAGGAAAGACTGAAGAAAGTTGCAATAGTTTTCGGTCAAACTAATAGTGGGTGGATATCACCGTACCGCGGGCCAGTAAAAGTAGAGATTTATGTTTGTTCACCACTTTCTATACGAAGGAGAGAACTTTGTGTCGTCAATCGTTCCGCAGAAGTCGCTTTAGTCAAAGAGATATAGCTGCGGCAAGCAATGCAAGTGTTTAAAGAGAAATATCCGACAATATCAGGATTTAATATCGAGGACTTTTTTCTGGGAAAAGCTTTATACATCTCGATCTGAGAGGAAACATTTCAAGTAGACCTAAATATGGTAAAAGTATAAGGGCATAATATTTTCAGTATGATATGATGTTTGTGTTATCACCAAACTGCCTATTTCCTTAGTTTTATCTTCGTTTGGACGTTATCCTTGTGGAATACTTTAAGGCGACGTCACTCGTTGTACACTCTTAAAAATGTCCTTATTCTTAGTGCTTATCCTTTCCATCTTAGTTTTGTCGTATCGACGGAATATCGCTTCCATGGTTGCTATACAACTGAGCACACGCATCGATGTATTTCATTAATTTAATAATAACTATTTCCACACGAGGCTTGTACAGCAGTTACAATAATAAATAAATAACATAGCAAATAAAACGTTACACCGAGGCAAACGTATCGAGTCATGTATCAGCTAGTGGACACTTATGTCCACTAGATGATTATTGGTATCAATTGGTCCGGATTTAAGCTACAGCTTTGGTTCGTCTACTCTAATGCCGTTGAATCGGAAACCAAAAAATACTAAAATATATCTACTTTTAAAGTAAATAATTCGTGTAATTCTTCCACTACAGATCACTGGAGCATCGACCGCATTAGACCATCGTTACAGACGACCATTAAATATATTTTACCTTTTATTCTCGTCGCACTTTCAATCATTATTAATCGTCATTTAACACGCATCTTATCTTTTCCTTAGTTAACAACGGACCAGTTAGCTACTGGGCGCATTACTCGAGTGACTAGTTACACAAAGAAATAAGAAAATCCAGATCCGTCGCAAAAGGAATGTTGTCCCAGGTGGTTCGACGATATTCGTATCATTTGAAATCGTTGGCCACGAAAATATCCTGATACCGATCTCCCGTCCTCCTCCGTACCTCTCCAGGGGATATTCGCGCGAATCAGCTAGTGGTACCACGCGTCGAGGACGAAACACGATCGTATCGTACGGGCCAAGTATCGATTCAACGACGAAGGGACCCAGCCTCGGCATTCCGCTCGAGCAATTTCGAAGCGGAGCGGAATTTCGACCCGGGTCATTATTGTTCTCAGTGGTCTAGAGACAATTTCCATCGGTTTACTCAAATCTGGCTGGCCGATTCTCCAGGTAAGTAGAAAGAGAGACAATAGAGAGCAATTCACAGTATGAGTGAGAGAGTGGAAGGCGGTGGCGCACGCGAGATCCGCAATACGAAGTAGCGCACGGGGCAGGAAACAGACGAAATTTGACATCAGGCTTGACCAGTGGTATGTAAGAGATAATTGATGACGGTACGGTTCATCGCTCGCTACTCGGTTACCGGACACGGACAAATATTGACAGCTTCCGATCAGAGGGCCGCTCCGATATCCTTTGTAGGTAGCTCACGCACACGATCCCCGATGTCTGTTCGGTTTTCCTGTCGAATCGCGGCTCGGTTAGTCCCTGGTAGGTTAGTAAATCAACGTCCCTCGACGTGGACGACGTGCATGTCGGGCAAGTTTCGTAAATTAAAGTGGCCTCGTTTACTCCTATAAAGCCTGCCTGTGGCTATTGGTTGCACGTGACGGTCGCGCGTCCCACGCTTTGAAGACAAAGTGGCAGTTTTCCCTTTGCCTCACTTTTATTACGGCTGCTGGTCTTGTCTTCTCGTGTCACTTCGGCTGGAACGGCGAAATTACAGCCGGAAACTTAAGCCCCGGGAATTTCGAGGGCCCTCCCGCCGTCGGCGAGCCGTCGTCAAGGAAGTACAGGTGACCAACCTTGCACCCGATCATAGTTTCGCGAGCGTCCCAATGCCTCTGCCGTTCTGCATTGTTCATCTTTAATTGCCTGTGTGCGGTTCCCACTTTGGTATTTCGTGGACGAACGCGTCCTCAAAGGAGGTCGTCCCAGCCAAATCAGTTCATAACAAGTTTCGCAAAATTCGATTAGGTAGCTTCCTTATCCGGGGATTGAACGTCCGATCGTTTGCGGTCGGACAAAGGGCCGCTTGTTACCGAACTGTTAATGTTCTTACACCCTTCGCGCGCAATCGCTACCTCTTTCCGTTTGCTCTGTTTGAAAACTTGTCCCATTCGATTCTGATTAATCGTCCGATATCGTATTTATCTATTATTAATTCGGCATGGTGTGAGCGAGCGAGCGAGCGAGCGAGGTGTGACGTGACGTGAACATCGGGAGGTTAATCGATGCCGCCAGATGATTCGTACGTTTAAAAAATCACATAATATTAAACGGTAAATTTAGTCGGTTAGTCTTTAGTCGTTTGCTATTTTTTCCCTACATTGTTCTCTCTCACATTCATGAAATATTTCCGAATCGATTAGTCGAACAGCACGTTTCACGATTGATCGGCGTGAATTATAAAACGAACTCCCAGGAGGTGGGAAAGGGTGGCATTTAATTGGTTGGAAATATCCGACTTATCCCGTTTAAGAGCTATTTCGAGCCTTGAAAGGGATACGACTTTCAAGGCCTCGTCCTCGCCTCCTCCATTTCCCATTCCTTCAGCTTAGGCGCCAGAAGAAAAGGAGAGCTTCAAAGACTCGAACGGCCGTCGAAAAGGCTCATGGTTTACACATCGCGGCGACGGCACTCTTTCGTCAACGCTCGTAAAAGCTCTCGGGACAATCGACTGTAAAAGCGAGGCGGTACGGTCAAGGAGATCCTTCTTGATTTCCCGGTTCTCGATTCACGAGCTCGTGAAAAACCACACTCCACATATTCCCGGTCACTGCCTTGTATTATCCTACCCTTTTCGCCCGCCTCTCCCTTTCGTCGCGCCCTGGAACTCGCCGGCGGATCGCAAATTGTTCCCGGGATAGTTGAACGTTTCGTTCGAGGCAATAAATACGGCTGCTTGATTCCCGTTTCCAGTACGAATTCGGGAGTTCGTTCTGAAAGTCCAGCAAAATTTTTGAGAGTTCCCGGGACGATCTTTTCACGGGGTTTAATCGTTCGTATAAACGAGATTAGCTCCCCGTGAAAATTGAATTCCTCACGCGCGAACGATCGCTTGTATTTTGGGGCTTCAGCTGCCTCCGCGAATAGCTGGCGCTTATTCAGACAAGTTTGCTGGACAGTTGGAAACATCGGATGCTCCGAATAACTCCGCCAGTACGCTCTCTTTATTCTCGTACAAATGAATCTTTAATTAGTCCCTTTGAATTCCCGGCTCGCTGAAGATTCCATTTTCTACGCGAAAAGATGATGCCTGTCAATTTAACCAACGATAGTTTAGACATCTGAATAAAAAGATGTGCCGAAAATGAATACGGGGGAGACAGGGAAAGGGCATTCCATGAAGTTGCTGTAAAATAAAAATGAGGCACGGAACGTTACAATATAAGTTTTTTTTTTATTATTTTATAAACGACCAAGGATCACCGTCGTTACTTTCACTTGTTCGTTAAATTGAAAGCAATTTTTTTGAAATGATCTAAACGTTTTGCGCGGTACTGTACGTTCTATCGACGTGGCTGGCTTGGGCAGAGTTGATCATGCAGAATTAACTTGTGTCAACGTTGTATCACAGAAACTGTACGATGAGAAACGAAGCGAAGGAGCGCGGATGTGTAGGTGCGTTATAACGCAGCTACGTAGGTAATAACGGGGATGTTGAGCTGTTCTGGGCGACGTGGCGCATACGCTCCGCCTATTAGCATACAATTATCTTTATGCTTCTTTTATGATTCATATTTAGTGCCGGTTTCGCTGGCTTTTCGCTACGTCGGCCGGGGCGGCTTCAAGTTTGCAACTTTTACGATCGCGCTTGTTTCTAAACTTAACGTTCTCCGGTTCACCCCTTATCATCGTTTCTCGGCGCAGCGCCGGCTGATATTCTTGCTAAACGTGCTTTTGCAAATATTCCCAGCAACCCCGTAGCGGGGGTGAGAAGCTCGAAAATTTGTTGTCGTACGTGCTGAAAATCAGCAGAGGTAACTATCGATTTCTGGCACGCTCGTTTCTGCCCCCTTGTTACGAGGCAAACTCCAGCTAACGGCGTTTTCTTTCCAAGTTTAACAAAATACGGATAAAGTAAAACGTAAAATGTTTAAAAGCGCGGCGAAGTTTCCTCGGAATTTTTTGACGAGACATAGTCGCGTGCGCGTTGTGTGTCGCGCGCAAAAAAGGTACGAAAGAGTAGAGGGCCAGCAACAAAGGGACCGCGTAGCCAGGGTATCTCTTCAGCACCGTACCCATTTCGTACAGTGTATGGGCATGAATACAGGTACCAATGACCCGCCATTGCTACTGGTTACGGCTGCCCGTTAATTTAATTAATGCAGATCCATTTACAGTTGTTGCACGCGAGCCACCCATTTCGGCATTTATTTCGTATCATTTGGGCTTTAGTTCTGATGAAACGCGAGCCCGCTATGATTGCCTAGAACACGTCTATATTGGACGATTCTTCGACCAGTCCAGATTTTGACCTCGTTCACATTTTCGTCGTTTCCTCTGGTTTCTCCCTTTCGCGCCCCGTTTCTGTGACATTACTTGCTTCTATTACGGTTCTATACGATTGCCCATACAGTTTCGTAAAAGTTCTCCCAGTTGTGTACGTTCGAAATCTAAGGTTGCCGTATAGATAGCTCGAACACGGTATAAATCAGTAATGAAGATCTTTCGCACGGGGCAAGTTTGATTTCACTAGTTTTAGACTACATCCGGTCGAATGGCTAATAACGGACGTGCCGTGACTACTAATCGGCTTTGCGGAGATTTCCTGATGTTCGAAGGGGTATATGGGTTAAACGCTGCGGGGGGGAATGGTCAAAGGGCAAGATTAGATGCTTCCGACGGACTTCTGCAGCAGTTGTGCATAATGCATGGCTCCTCGATAGCTCGTCGATTCATAATAATGTTCATCCTCTCAGGCTATGCGTTTACATGAAATTTACAACTGACGTGAACAGAATAATAGGGGATACTTTGTCGAGTAGCGTGAATAATTCCATCGACTGTCCTGTGTAAGAAGAAAATCCGCGATACAAACGATCGCGCGCAATTCTCGATACTTTTATCTTCTGGTGGCAAGGATTTCCGTTTATTGCTTTACATTCGAGTAAGAACCAGCGATCGGCCGTAAATTTTGCCTCCAGAAGAAAAACGCAACTCCGGAGGGTTAATCTATCCGTGATCAAGTTCTTCCACCGAGAATTAATTTGCATGTAATCCGAGAACGGTTGATTGTATCTCTAATTGCTTCGCGGCGAGCACTGGAACCGATGCTCGTGAAGTTTGTTTTAATATTAATTTCTTATCGTTGATCTTGCCCAAGCGACGCTATTCCCCAAGTATCGCCCAGTCTCACCTACCATGTCGTGCAAACACACTCCGAGAACTAGTTGGTTGAATATCTCGCGATCTCTACGAAGCAGGAAGGTGTAAGTACCGTGTTAGTCTTTGGGGTTACGTCGCTGCTCGCAGAGCTAACTAATAGCCTCTTAGCCTCGGCTTAGGGAGGATCATGCTACAGGCAGCCGCACCCTCCTTTGCTCTAAGACTCAGACCGTACATCCTCAGCCCTTAGCGCAATCCTTAAGCCACGTCAGGCCTGCAAACAACCGATCTCCTTCTCTCACGCAGACGATGGAGATTAACGATAATGATTGATTGGATTTCACCTTCTTTCCTGCCTCCTCTTTAGTGGGTGTACACCCCGAGAGAGATCCGATTCTAAATGGCTCGCATCAGGTTCCCAGTCGTGCCTTATCCTTCCATTTTATAGGATTCGATAGCTGTACAGGAAAAACTCGATTGCTTCGAAGTAAGTCACCCTTCTACAAATTTCCCGCGTGCAGGGGAGAAATGTTCCAGACGAACATTTCTCATTTCGGTAGCTCGAGGTAGTGTCGCCGATTTGATTAAACGCCTGCGCAGTCTCGTTTTCAATCTCACAAACAAGCGGAGCATTGAACGCAATAAATTGTCGCTGGGGACGTGGCGGCAGAGATTTTTATCCCCGGCTGGTTGTTCGTTCGTTCTCGTCTAACGTTGCTCGTACAAATAAATGAACCTGTTGCCGAAGGACTAGCGCGGAATTTACATTCGCACCCGGGGGCGAAACAAACCGAAGGAGATTTCACCCGTTATGGTTCAGCCAGCGGAGGGCCGCCTGTGCTTCTTCACCGTAAGCAGACTTTCAACGAAAGCTCGATCGGTGGATTTGCGTTAACCGTTCGCTCTGTGTGTGCTCGCGTATTTTTCAAATCCCTCGCGGATAGCTGGCCCGTTCACCTCCACTCCTCGAGAACCGTTTGCTCGCGCGATAAATATATGCCCGCGTATATGGCGTATCTAGGACGTATTCGAGCGTTTTATATTCGGAACTTTTAACAAGTGGAATATATAGAGAAGAAGTCCCAATATCCGATAGACAACGTTTAAGGGGTGATTCGCGAACGGAACTGGAAGCATCTTTTTACCTTGGGAAAATGTTCGTTTTCGGACATCGGAAACCTATAAACTCGATAAATCGAGCGGAGATCGATTTAGTGGATTACGATCACGCGTAGTTCGCGTAAAACAGCACTGTTTAACAACGCGAAAGTAGACGCGTGATTCCGTGTAAAAACGTATAGGGTAGGGTGGAAAACACGGTGAGACGCACACGAGTACGCGAGCGTGTATGGTTCTTGCGGGGTAGCAGCGTAGCTTCCGTGAAAAACCGTGCACGGAATTCCGATTGGGCGTGACTGGGTCTAATTTATTTAGTAGTCCAAAGGAGAGACAAGTTCCGGCGCGGCTCGACGTCGCCGGTGCCATTGTATCGGCAGCTTTTCAGCGCTTTGAAATATCGCTGTCCTGCGGCGCTTGTTCGACCCTCTCTGGCCACGGGCTCGAATTAATTCCGCCAAGAAACAACTGTCCGCTAACGCTCTCCCGCGTTTTATTCAAGGGTGTTCGATAGCGGAAAAATAAATTTCAACCCCAGGTAAACTGTACCACATACGTTCCACTGAAATGGAGCTTCTTTCTATTTTTTTTTTTTTTCACTTTTTTCCCTCCACGATCTCCTCTCGCGTTTAGCTCGCACGCGAAATTCGCTAAAGGATAGGCGATGGAAGGGCGACGGATCATTTGCAATTCCACTAGGACAGTCGCGATACGTCAAAGGGGTAAGTTCAGGTATCGAGAGTATTTCGACAACGTGGGAAGGGGCGCGCGGACTGATGCCACGTTGCGTGACACGCTTTCTGAATGCAAAGCGCGAATCTCCCATACATTCGGCCATCGAATCAACTCCCCCGAAGGGATAAGGGAGCATGGTTTGCGGGACGAGGAGGCAATAATCCAAGAACGAGAATGGTTCGCCGAATATTGCGAAACTTTCCGTGTCCTTGGTCCGTTGAAGTTCAACCGATCTTTCTTTTCTCTCCGGGACAGGCTGACATGAAAGGAAAGGGGAGAAGGAATGCCACTTGATGCACGACGGAATTCAGACACGGTTCGACGTTGACGGATGTTTGCGGCACCGTACCAGGAATTTCTGCAGCTCCTTGTACGAGGAGAACAAGAACGATAATCTCCTATGTACGGTCGTAGCCTTTTCCTTGTAGCCGGAATTTTATTTGTTCCACTTTAATAATTACCACGAGTACGGGGCGATAAACCGGCAAAAATAGTGAAGGGTTGCAAGAGAAAACGATAAAGGTTCGTTTTTTGGTAGATTTCACGTTTTACGGTGCCCTTCGATAACTCCTAGGCCGAATTACTATCCTTTGAGGGATGCAATAAGAATAAACAAATTTAATCACACGGTTCTACCACTTGTAATTGTTACCCGGCTGGTATTATAGAGGGCTTAAGCGGTTTTAGATTACCAAGTCACATGGTATTTCGCTTTGGAACGAGACGACGTTCGTTCGATGGAAACAATGATAATACGATGCAAATGGGTGTTTCTGCCGCAACATTTTTCCTCGTGATCGCTGCACCATCGTTATCGTCCGATCATTACGATCGAGGTATGCACACGGTTTAGATGATATCGTTGCCATTCAACCCGGTTTTATCCGTGCACGCTAAAGACACGCGTGTGACGTTTAATCACGCGAGATGATCGGGCGCATAATCGGTTGTAAACGGCCGCGGGGATGGTACGGTCGTTCCCGAAGACGATCTACTCGAGACGCTCGTGAAAGCCGTTTAACGAACCGCTTAGTATCCAGATAACGCGATCACGTCACTGGAAACGTATAACGCGAGCTTGTTTGTGGCCCGTCCTGGATGTCGTTTGGCGCCAGGAATCACAACCTCCCGGCGCAGCTTCGATCGAATGCTCCACCGCGGAACGATTGTTCGATAAAAATGACGTCTAGCCACCGGTAAATTCCTCCTTTCCCATGCCTCGGACGGGGAAACGATGCGAAACGAGCCATTCCATCGCTAGATAAACCGAGGCTTATTTGAATCGCATTATGCGGTAACGTAACTGGTCTACTTCATTCCATTCCAGCGAAACTGTAACCAATCGATTGATCGCGATCATCGTAAGACTTTCCAGTTACGTTATCCGTTGGCTCGATTTTTAAGTGAATTTACCTTTCACCGTGTAAACGGCGGCCCGCTTTTTCCCCACGGTTGAACGGCACGAAGCGAGCGTCTGGTGCAATTTTAAAACGCGCCGCCGGTGAAGATCCCCCGTGGGAGAGGACCGCGGCACGTATCGTTTAATCGACTTGTCCGCGGTTTCGCGGAGGTTGCGCGTTCCACGAACGCTCTAGTAACGACGTTCTTACACGGTTTTTTCGCTGGCTCTTGCTCAATTTTCAGAATTTTACCATTCCCCGGGCCCCGTGTTCCT
Source organism: Xylocopa sonorina (assembly GCF_050948175.1). Classification (NCBI taxonomy): domain Eukaryota; kingdom Metazoa; phylum Arthropoda; class Insecta; order Hymenoptera; family Apidae; genus Xylocopa; species Xylocopa sonorina. The sequence continues at coordinate 10,426,825 of NC_135193.1, forward strand.
TTTATTACGAGCGCCGCGTGATAGGGTTTTTTAAAATCGGGGACATTGTCCCGGGGATATTAGATACCGCCAGGTCCGTGCGAAATGGCTAATAAAAAGGGTCCAGCCGAGCATAAGCGCCGCGACCGAATCCTACAAGCTCGTACCACGTCGGGGCCACGTTGGTTGTCTGCGGAGATCTCGTCGACGTGTAACTACGTATGTAGAGTAACGTGCTTGCCACCGTGCTCGGTAATACCCGTGGTTGGCCATAAAGGGAGTTCGTAAACGACTGGTACGGCTTTCCTCTTCCCTGTCCCTTCTAGCCAACGACCACGCGGAACGTGTGCCACTGTACACGCCGCTGGAAAACGACGCGAAACGTACAATGAATATAGACTTTGCTTATGTTAGTCGGTACTGTTCGTACGTGGCGAGCTTGCACCGACCCTTATAGCCGTGGTCTAAAACGCTGACTGAACTTGAGGCGAATTAATCGAGGTACAGAGAGGTATCGGGTATTTAAGTTCCATCCTGTGGGTTATTAAATTATTTATTAATTTCTCTTCAATTGTGGTTACAACGAAGACGAAGATAGAAAGGAACAAACAATTCGAGAAGAATAATTCAGGCAGTACTTTTCTCATATTTTCCACGGAACGGTAACTTCACCGCTCGCGCTCAAAATGGAAATAGTTCTCGCGACTCCTCGCTGAGAACGTCGCCTCGCTTGGAAACGAAACGCGCGAATGTGTTTTGAACGAAAGTGCGACGTAATGGGAGAATGTTGTTACAGTTCGCGACGCGGGATGATTACATTCAGCCTGATTCCGGTTCGCGGCCTCTGATAAATCGCGGCTGAAGATAATTAGTAACGAGCTTGATAGCATTTCGCGACGATGCTCGTCAAGAGAGGCCTGCTTAATTGTGAATCGTCGGAAGTGGAGATGCATCGTGGCATTAGCGCTCGCTGTTTAAAGGGCCGGATTTCCTGTACGTACCCCGCGGTTGTTTGCGGGTTTTCGCCCACGGATGCGCCACTTTAATTAGCTCTTCTTAACCCCGCGCCGTGGCGGCGGCGGCCCCCTTTCTTTGGCCCACGATCCACCAGGTTCGACGAACGATTCGAAGAGTCGCGTAATTGACACGCGAAATTGTCTCAGGTGTTTGGCCACGGTGTATTTACCCCGAAAACTTTCCTCCGCTCACCCGGAGTTTCCGGTTTCCACGTCGCGGAATTGCCGACAAACCGAATGGAAACTTTCCCTACCCCCCCGCAGTCAGCAAACTCGAAAAGCAAAGCTCGGGACGTCCGATGTCTTAATGGATATTTTGACAGGATAATTATCGCGTGGACGGAACGAGCTTCGTTAAATTATCGTTAATGACTTTCGGCGGCGAGTCGCGGAAAAACGTCGCAGCCGCGTTAGATACAGATTAACCGAGGGTTTTGTTAGCGATTACACACGTTCAGCGATTGTTATTCGCATTATCCTATTATATTTAAGCGCGCTACAATTTTGTGTTTTAGTTTAGCGGAACGAGTCCTGTTTCTTCGGTAGATTTTTTTCATGTCCCCGTCTCTCAATTGGAGACTGCTCGCAACGGGCGGAAAACGATGAGAAACGATACGTCATTGGCTTCCGTAGCCGATCCTGAAAACGCAGGTGAGGGAATTACGTTTTATTACGGTCAGCAGCGGGACAAAAGTGCCATCAAATCGTAACTACCGCTGTAAAATACGAAGTTTCAGACCGTAAAGCCGGATTACCGTACGCGGTAATTATCCATTTTAATTGCGGACTGTTATCCGAACGACTGTAAAAATGAACGCGTTCAGAATGTACGCGTATTGGTCCAACGTTTAAAGTCGAGATTTTTCCTAAAGATTACAAGTAATTACGTAATTGCTCACGTAGGGTTATCATCTTAAATATTACGAGCTGGTAAGAACAGCGTGTTGCTCCCAGAAACATTTCTGAAAAGCGGTTGAAGGAAGAGGAGAGCTATTCGTAGTACCGTTCGAGGTGCATCTGCGTTTAAACTTATAACCTCAGAGAAGTTAAATTGCTCACCACAGCCGGAGCACGATTACGTAGTTTGCTTAATGATTCATACTACAGCTGGTGAAGAGGTAATCGTTCGTGATAAAGTGTGTAAAAAAAACGTGAATTAGTTTTTATAAGCTGTATAGCCATTAAGAGGAACGATACAGAGCTTGATACGAACATAAGCAATTTCAGCAAAGCCTTAGATTAGTCTACCCGTCTTTATACAAGGGGGACGATGGATGAAACCTGCGTATCGCGAACATTAGCGATAGTAAGTTTCGTGTTGAAACCGTATCATTCATAGTTACTAAGTGGCAAAAATATTTCTCTTTGATTACGATCCATGATCCGTGGTTGTGCCTTATTCTCGCGAAAGTATTGTGTACGAAACCGAATAGATACGACTTTTCGAACCATATTATTATTTCCATCGGACCATCATCCCGCGTGCTTCGAGTACATATAACACATTTCTTCTCCCACTCTCTCTTGGTAACGCAAAGACTAGAAATATCTGACGAAATAAAGCAGTCGCGTTTCGTAAAAGCTTAAAAAGCGGTTTCGTATCGGAAGGAAAGGCAGCCCGCGAAAAGTAAACAAAACACTCGCGCCCTCTGCTCGTTTTCAAGATACAGAACGTGATTGCGGTGTGGTTACACGAAAATATGTATGCGTGGTTAACAATGATATCGTTATCTGCGAGAAACACGGAGATAAACACACAGTCGAGCGAGGAAACCGCAACCAGTGAGAGCAGTGTCGTCGCGACTGTCTCCTTGTAAACACATTAGAGTACGTGCGTGCTCGATAGAAGCACGTCGCGATTATACCGCCTCGAGCCGTTCGACGCGTTACAGGTGAGGCATCCGGGCAGCCCGGATTTTACCGAGCGTATTTCTTATATCGAATCACGCGTTTCGCGTATCGCCAGTGAGACCAAACGCGTCGCCCCGTTCGTATCGCGTACCATTATTCGCGGCCGGTGTACAGTCGTTTTTTAACCGCGTGCCGGCTCGCGAAGTGCTAACCACGTTCGCGTGTGTGCATCGCGTGTGCCTGTGCCTGTGCTTTCCCGTGCGGTGTCCGAAGCGCGCTTGGTGCCTTGTCCCTCTTCGCAGAACGACATGACGATGGAGCATGAGAACGACGCAAGGGTCAGATTACGGAGGACGAAGAGCGTCACGAGGGCCGAGGAGATCCAAAAAGCGGAGTTGATGGTCCGCAAATCGCAACCCGACAGACCGTAAGTCTTCTTTTCCCGATATTTACACGACCGTAAAGCGTACTACCATCGTTCTCCTTCGTAACCACGAACGCGACCGACCCGCCGCGACGACTGCGCCTCCGTATCGTTCGCGAACTCACTTCGCTGGTTCCTCGACGCTCGTCCGGTGTCGTTGCCGACGTGATACCGTTCAAAAAAACACAAACGATGTCAACGAGAACACAACCGCGAGAAATTTTCAGGATCCTCTTCGGACGCCTCCGACGTAACAGAAGATTTTATGGGAGCAACACGCATGCGCGTTTCACCTCAGATCGAGCGCAACTGTGAACGCGTGATCCCCTCCCTTTGAGCGATGCATTCCTCTTCTTGTTTTAGCTCACGTTCCTCCGTGCCGTTCTGTCGCTTGTTATAATCGATGCGGAGGTCAGTCGGCGGTGTATACGTGAATTCCCTACCGGTCGTTTCACAACATTTCGTCTGGCTAGATAGGCCAGGCACGCCTCAAATTCGTGATAAGACGAGTTCCTTTCCCGACGACGGACGAACTTTACGATGCTTGAAAAGTGTAGCTTTTCACAGACTTCGATCGCGTCGCTACGTTTCGTAATTTCGTATTCTTCTTTATATTTTTCGTATATGGAAATGCTAACGATACGGTAATTGAGAAAAATAGTCGTCGTCTGTATTTATCGCTTGACGCGAAGTCGCGTTAAATTTGAGACACTCCGCGATTGCGAATCGACGGTTTTTATCGATCAGATGGAATTTGGAACACGGTCAAGGTCCAAGCAGAGTTTAGCAAAAGTACATAGTTCGGTGTCTGACCATGACTGTCTCGATCCACGTGTTTGCTTAATCCCGTAGGCCAGCGATGGGGCTTACCGTATAAGCGTATCTATCTCCCATTCGGTGAAATCGATGACGAGCCTCGTAATCAGAAGGAATGACTAATAACATGCTAGTAAAAAGCTGTAAGCAAATATTTGAGATGACGTGGACAATGTGTGAAACGAATCCGGAGACGGATACGAACGGCGCGAAGTTCGTTCGACAGAACGGACACGGGAACTGACAATTGAATGGAGTGTCGAGTGCGCGCCACTCGCGGAAACGAAAACTTCCTTAACGAGCCATTCGCCGTTTCTGATGGAAGTGCACGTCAAGAAAACACGGCTAGATAATTCGTTCGCCAGGCGATGGCGGCATAATTATTGAGTTTCGTTCACCTCCCAGCTGGGGTGTACACAGCCCTTGTACCTTCGCAATAGAGGAACTTATCTCGATGCGAGCCTCGCGATAACCGACAGTGTTACTCGGGCTCCGTGCTCAAAAACAATGGGAACGTCTGCTGAAGCTTCATTTAAAGTTCCAACGAAGTGAATGACAATTAACCGTTCCAACTTCGCGATCAATAAGATCTCGTTAGACGTTGGGAATAAGTAATGAACGTTTCAGGACACGTTAATCAACTGGTCCACGGCTACACGAGTTCTCCCCTCTTGTTTCTTGCGTTTTGTAATAAATCAAACCGTGCTGTCCAGTCCAGCCCGAATGAATCACAATTACGCGTCGATACGTCGGGCATTTACATTTCAAATTCCAAACGGACTTCAATTGTTCCGGCATATGTCTCCTTTCTTCTTTACTTTCTTGTTTCTTGTCGTACGAAATGCTTATTGCCTCATTCTATAAACAATTGTGTATATTGTTAGACTGACCTTTTTCGAGCGATTGGTTTCGTTTGTTTTGTTTTTTTTTTTTTCACGTATCGTCTCACGTACATTTTTCGATGTCCGATCACGTAATTGGAAGTCACCTTGTATATCGCGAAACAAGGGGAAACGCAGAATATTCCAGCGGGAACTTACAGGTCGTTTATAATCCTGAAATAATGCTTGCTTTTCTTTGCCCAGAAGATTATACGTAACACGGAATTCTATCATGTTTGAACCGATAACGTTGTTGGTTTATGCGCTGAATTGTCTTAAGATATATTTGCACGCCATTAGATTAGAGTTCGCTGATATATAAATAGTAATATATCAGGCTTAATCGTGGCTCCCTTCCGTTACACAAACAGAAAGTTGTCCGTGTGCAAAGTTGATGGTATTTTATAGCAACGCGTAGTACCGGTGTAGACCTATGCAAATTTCCCAGCAACATTTGGTATTCTATTACCGATAATATATATTCTTTTATTACGCAAATAGCTCAAAGGATCGATATTATCGCAACGAATATTAAAATAACATTCATGGAATTCTGTTTACTTGTTAACGAAAAGCAAAAAAAAAAAAAGAAAAAAGTAGTTATAATTGATTAGGGTCTTTCAAAGATGAGTAGTACAAGAACTAATAATTAACCAGGAAATAGAGAAGGTTAACAGTATACGCAGATAATGTATTCCTCGATAATTTATGGCTCGGTTGCACGTAACGGTGTGTCACCGCGATGTGAAACGTCAATTCTCGAATAAAATTCAAAATTGCTTTAATAATCCGACCAGAAGTTATTGACGCGTAGCGAAGTAGCAACTGAGGCTTGTTTGATGTCAAATGTTATACCGTTCGTTCGTTGAACGCATTCGGAAACGGATTCTATTAATTAACCAATGAAACGTTCAAAAACCACACCCGGCCGAAGCGTACAGTGTATACGCGCGCTTTCAGTAACGCGAATCGAAACAATGCCATGTCACGTATTCTCTTTGTGGCAATTACAGAATAATTCCTTTAGGCGCGACAGTAGCAAAACGCATACCTCTCTCCGCTCTGTACCTAATTAACAATCACTCGTCTGTCTTCCAGCACAAAAACATTCGCGTAATTAGTTCCCCGTATACTTCCGTTTCGATCGCAGAAGCTTCGTCATTCCATTAAATCGTTAAATAATGACTGGCCGTATTCGAGTCGTGTACACAACGTGACATTCGAATTGTCAGCTAACGAATTGTGACTGCTAATAGACTTCGCGTCTGAACTGTTTCCAAACGAGAACGCAAAGAGACATTCTCTTAGAAATTGCTTTCGAACAAATTTGAAACGGGACAGTAGTCTCAATCGCGCTGAGCCATTGGCGGCCTGTTTTTTAACGCTTTCCTAAACTCGTTTACATATTTCGTACCGTCGGATGGCCGGCGCGTCTACTCGTAGCGTACCTTTAATTAAAATGTTAATTCCACTGACACGGCGTAAGCGCTTGCTTTATGATGGCGCACGAAAAAGGAGAACGGTTGATTAGCTGGATAATTGGAAATTATATCGTGGAAATACTTGGGATGAATAGTCGACGTGCTCGCGAGCATTGAAGTATCATAAATTCATGGTTAGTCTACGGTGTATTCGATTTAAAGCGTGGATCCCGTGGCTAGGCGCGTTCCTCAATCGGAATCGCTAATCAAAGAATCCTCGAGCGTTCCGCGGAAGCAGCGAGGAAAAGCAAACTCGCGTTAATATTTCTCCGTAAACAAAAGGGGGGATGCGAGGAGGGGTCCACCGCGTGCATGGCTAGAGAAACCGAAGCAGTGGGCAAATTCTATTTGTCCAGATTTATGAAGTTCCGCGTTCGCGTGTGCGCTCGCGTGTGGCTTTAATATCCATCCGTTGTGGAAAAAAATTTAATCAAGTCGCCGGTCTAATCGAGCGCGCGATCAAAAATTAATGCGTTAAAAACAAGATTAAATCTGGCGAGGCATTACGGTAGTAAACGCGATACAGGCGATAGTTTTTTGTTAGGATTTCGCGAGCGTAAAAATGGCGTCTGAGAAGAAGGTTGAAAACTGTGTTTCGCGAAAAAAGGCTGGGCGAAAAAAGTAGAGAATAAAATGAAAAAACGTAATCGCTCGGCGTAGCGGTCATTCCGTGGAAGTGAACGTTAATTAGCGAGACGAGACAAACATCGCTGAGGGCTGGCGATACCAGACGCGCTTTATTTTAGAACATATCCTTCAAACTAGCTCTGTTTTATTAGGGAAAGGTCGACCAGCTAGGCAAAAAACACCGAAATCTTCTTCCCCCTTTGACATGCTATAATGACCTGCAAACAACGGGTCTTCTTTTTCCACCCTTGCACTCCGGGAAGGAACACCTTCCTACCTCCGGTTGTTTCTTCTCCCCAAGTTCGCACCCCTCCGTTTTCTTGCTCCGGGATCGTCCATTATGCCGGAGAATCAGAGATGGCACACCACTCCTCCGTCTCTTAAACAAACGAACCCTACTGTATTTACCCGTTCCGTGTTTGCCAGATACTTCTTGTTTTCGCCAACTTTGCAATTAGGCGCGAGCTCGTCTGGGTTCGTTGGACGCCGTGAATATCGAATGATCTACCCCTTTGGTCGAAGGAACCCGCGCGGAAAGCTATGTCTGGCTCGTACGATCTTTCAATCCCGGATTGATTTTAAAGTTTCCGTTTGCACGATCCTTCGATTCGGGCATCCCTGCTCGCCCTGTGTTTGCTTCGAAATTGAATTCACGACAGCTTTCAACGCGCCCAGGAAACTGCTCCGTCTATAAAATATTCACGCAACAATGTTCGTTCCAGAGTGAAATAAGAGTTTGTTAATCTCGCGGTGACGTCCAGAGTAATTAGTTGCGGGTATAGTTAGACGACCAAGGAATGCCATTAACGTCCGCCGCGGATATTTTCCAATATCTCCGCCTCTGCCTCCGAACGACGTGCTACGGCCGACGGGTAATAATCATTCGGTAATATCAAGTCGGACGAGAGATGGACAATAATAATATCCCCACTATTTTCCTTCCCCATTTTTCTCCCACACATCGATCTCCCCTCGAGTTTTATCAGCCCATTCCCGCGATCTGTCCTCGTTGCCCTGGACCTCTGTACTATATCGTGTCAATATTTCCACCGTCCCTCTAACCGTTCGACCGCTGGTCTCGTTCAGTTTCTGGGCTTGGTGTTCGAATCATTAATAACTTCGGACGATGTTCCATGCGAGGGAGCAGACAGGAGGGATAGACCCAAGGGCAGATTGGTAATCATCTCGTGGACTCCTCCTCTGTCTTCTCTCCTCGGTATATATGCACGTATGCGAATAATCACCCGTCGCGCGTATGCACGGTATCGAACGATCCGCACAAGGGGTGTGCTCGAGGGTTTCATTCACGGGATTTTAATTTCCCGCCAATGGTCGTTCCCGCGAGCTTCGATGTTTCTACAAACACGAATATTGGCTCCTTTTCGTGCCAATTTCTTTAAACGCGGAGGACGCGAAAAACACTTAATAAAGTCCGAAGTTTGCCACCCATGCTTTCCGATTGGGCCGGATTTTATCGATCGGAGGATATTTATTTTTTTTTCTTCCTTTCCGCCTGGTTAAAAAAATGCTTTATTCGCTCTCTATCAGCTGTTTCGACGCGGATTTATTCGCGATTCACCTAGTTGAACAAAAACTTTTTAATCTTCGTCACTGCGCGACTGGACGAGGCGCCACCGTTTTCGAGCTGACGCGACTTCGAAACGAATGAGGATTAACGGTATTGTGCTGTCAATCCTGCCGTCGCTTCCTGGTTTCCCCTTGTTCCATCCCTTTTCATCCCACGGCCCTTTTCTTCGCGGAAGATTGCGGCGTCGGTGTCGAATCTAGCGCGTCAAATCAGCCGGAAGAACAATGGAAAGCGATTACGTCGACGGAAGGGTGCCGAACGAGCGTCTGTGGATTAGGCACGAAGACGATTGCGATTTTCGAGATCGACTCCGGTGTTGCCCCCCATGAACCACATCCCCCCCCCCCCCTGGTTACGGTCTGTTCTACCCTGAAAATTATGGCCACCGATAAAATCGTGCCAGAAATATCCAGCTAAAAATGTGAAACCGGGCAAAACCATTTGTATATGATTTCCTCTAGCCGAGCACTTCTCGCAAACATCGTGCATTCCATTTGCAATTTTGCTGATTGTTTTTTCCGTTTGTCGAATATAAAACTCGTAAAATGTGTAAAATATGCAACGCGAATGTAAAAGTTATTTACAATGGAGCTCCACCTCGAGATTCTAGCGACTAATTTTACGGTACACATTCAACGCGTTTAAACGCTATCTGGAAGAAATTCCTGCGGACTCCTCTTGAATAATCTGCCACAGCTCCGTTCTCTTTCTGTTCAAAAATAACACATCACTTCCGCGCGGAGTTAAAGCCGCGAATAAAATTTATTCGTTGACGTCATTGCGTTAAAAGCAGCGCAGGCTCGCGGCACGCATAAAGCGACCGCACGCGATCAATAATATTGTCAATATTTCTGGCGCGGACGTTGCTATTTATTGATCGCGCGTGGTCGTTATTAAAGAATCGAGGTTGACATTTACTAGAGCAAAGCAATTAATGCAAACATTTTTCGCAGCCGCGTACAAATCGAAATCGAAATTTACCCTCGCTCTTCTTTCTCTTTACGCCCCCTCTCGCGCGTCTAGAACGCACCCCTGTTTTCTCGACCTAGGTTAGAACCTAGGTGCCTTGGGATCCTCACAACAGGTAAGGATCTCCAAGAGCACTGGTGATCGCGCGCGGACGGAATGTAGCAGCGAAAGTTAGGAGCTGGTGAAACGCGCGGGACAATAAAACCGGGGTGGCAGACACGCGGACGGAACCCGACAGACAGACAGAGAGCGAGGAAGATGGAACGTTTGGTGCTCCGGTAATCGATTCCGGAGTGGTTCCAAGTCGGAAGAAGGAGAGGACGAGAGACGGAAGGAAGACGAGGTGAACGAAAACCGGTCTGGCAAGAAGACCTGTTTAAAGCGCCATTTAATTTTCCTTCATGAATCATTTAGGGTATTCTTCTACCCCTTGCTGTTCCTGCCACTGGTTGTTCTCTTTCGTCCGCTCGTTCCCGATCCGCGAGTCGGTGGCTGCAAGTTTCCTTCCTCATTACACGGGTAATATATGTATATCCGTCTATCGCTTAAATATTCAGGAGGGTTCCGGTGTCAGGAAGATTCGCGAGGCAGATACGGGAATCCTATGAGCCAGCGCCGGCCGCCCCTTTCCGCCGTCCTCTCTTTCGTCTCGTTCTTCATCCTTTTTCGCTCATCCTCCTCCGCCCCCGTCCTTGTGTCCGCCCTTGTATGTACAACGGCTTCTCCGTTTCCGTAGCCGTCGGGGCTGACTTCAGATTTCAGGAACAGCTAAGGGGATGGAACAGAAACACGAGTGGCGTGCTCGCTTTTGTGGGTCTAACCCCCTCGTCCACGTCTGCGTCTCGCTTTACGGGTTCGCCCCCACCGGCGAGCGTTACCTACCGGTCTCCCCGTGGAACGTGCTAGCTGGATAAATGCTCGTTCATTCATAGTTTGCGAGATAAAAAATCTAGAAAGTCCTGCGAGGTAAAGCTGAGAAATGGCCACTCGCGCGGCTGCTTCTTTATAAATGTTTGAATAGCCGGCTGCGTAGTTGCCGCCCGCGCACCGGTTTATACTAAACCGTATACTCTCTTATACGTATCGTTAGCAAGCTATTATTTCGAATGTACAAACAGCGAAGGGTCCCTCTATTATTTCTGTAACTTTTTGCAAGCTCGCGTATCGGCGACCGATATTACGGTCGCGATATCAGTGCCGTTTCCGGCACTCGTCGAGAACCTTTTTATCAGGTTATTAGTTTCGAAACTGTACCATGACCGGCGGACGATCTTCTGGCATCCTTTCAATCCCCGGTCGTATAATGGAGACGGCAACGTTGACAGCGCGTAATATACTTTTCATGGACTTCTCCGGTTTAGATAATGGCCGGTTGGACCCTGCACCTTATCGCGTGAACGAATTACGAGCGGACGGATAAGCGTCACTTGGATCGTGACGCGTATCTCTCGCGTATAACGGCACTTCCGCTGCGTCGGATAGCCGCATTAATTTTCTGATTCACCCCGCGTCAAATATGGATCTCGATGCGTGCAAAACGCGCGGACAATTCTCCGGACGATAAAACGTCGCCGGCGCGCGTTCACCCGAATATTAATTACACGGATAGAACTATAATTATTCAGCCGCCACTATGGACGGCAGCGGAGCACGTCGTGACTCGTTATCGATATCGACAATTCGAATCTCTCTGACCAGCTGACACCGCGCGTGCTCGCAGATCGCCACCTCCTTGAATCAGATTTTTCCTGAACGGAGACAAAATTCATATAAATGCTAACGCGAACGATGACACGTCGTCTCGTACCTGTGGTACGTGGACTGGTATAAACGCGAAAATTTCCGTCCACCGCGTACCGACTTGGCGTTGGTTTCTAAGGGTTGCCGCGCTTGGAGAACGAAGGAGCGTATAATCGAGAGACAAGAAAGAGGGGTACTCGAAATTTTCAGACTGTCCACGTGGATCGCGTGGCACGAACGCAAAAACTCATCCAGACCGAATCATATTACTCGGTTGTCGCACGCTCGGATAATTATACCAAAACATCGTCCGCTGTTTCGTTTCGGACGGCGCGCCCTGGAAAAACGCATTTCCGTTCTTTATTTCGTTTCACGCCACCGGTATGCACCGATTATTCCATTCCCTTCCCATCGTTGTTTTCACGCCGCCGGTGTCCGGCTCGGATAGAAGGATTTTTATTTTTTCTCACCCCCGCGTCGACTTCTCTAACGCTGGAAAACAACGATCGGCCACATTTTTAAATTAGCGGCCGCAATAACGCCGGCCGCGTAAACGCGGTTTTTACGCGCTTCTATTTACACGTTTCACGGCGTTAAAATAAGTAGCCCAGGGGGCGGTTGTGCCCGTGTAACCCGGCAGCGACAACGAGAAAAATAATCCGGCGTGTTCCAGATCAGACACGAATGAATTTTAACGACACCATTCCCCCGACTCGATTTGTCTCCCGTTCATGGTCCATTAAATGTATACCCACGTAACGAAATCGGCGGGGAAACAGCGCGCCTAATGTCCCCTCCGTTCGTATTACAATCGACCCGGGGGCTGCGAATCTAGTTATCGAACGTATACGAGCGAAGTTGGTCGACTCGCGACTTTACGACATCGATAATCGCGAAGCTTATGACGCGCGCAGTCAGTTGCGAGCGGAGCTTTTTCTCGCGCGCGTCCTCCGCGCGTCTAGACGGGAGGAACCCGAGGACCGGTTCTCGCCTCTCCCCGGTAACAAGAAACAGGCGTGCTGCTCCGAAACCAGCATGCCGTCTATCCGAACTTTGAAAAGCAGACGGTAACTTCTGCTTTCTTGTCAGCTCGTAGAGGTGGTTCGCCCCCGCAGGCCTTGTCGAAACGCGCACCTTCCAACTGATATCGCGATTCTGTAGCGTGTGTCCTCGAAGGAATTTTCATTATTTTAATTACGAGAAAATGTTGAGAGTCGAACCGCGAGTTTCTAAAATTTCCATCGCTGCTCGGAATGTAGATGATTTGTTCTAAATTCACCGTTATTAATTCATACGATCGTGATCCTAGCGGGTTTACACGAAAGGTATTACAACAATTGTTAGACCACTTAAGGCTCGGACTCGGAAACGTACAAGCTACGAGTCCTCGGGGAGAACCACCCCGATCGTATGCCGACCGGCCGAAAGATCGTTTAAGCGTTTATTGCTCTGACTTGCCATTCCTGGCGAACTTGGACGGTGACACTTTGGACACCCAGTACAGCTCAGCACTCATGCATATGGAAGTTGTCGGTGACACGTCCGCATCCTGCCATGCAGGCCGGTGCCCAGTATCAGAAGTGTGAGATAGCTCTTCCTGGGCGGCTCACGAGCAGCCCTGCCCGGCTTTATCGCCGCTCTATTAATTACCACGATCTGCCATAAATTCCGAGTAATACTTAGGATTTACTCGAGACAGCGGGCAGGTTAAACGATCACATTAAATGCACATAGTTGCAAGACATAAGGAACTTCTGTCAGGTAATTACGAGGGACAAACGACGCAGTATTTCAGGAAAGGCTTCCTTTCGGCTCTCTTTAATCTTTCGTTGCTTTATCGTGGCATTTTACCTTTACCGCGAGAGCGTCCCCTCGCAGCCACGCTCCACCTTTCTAGCCACATTCTTATTTCGTTCCCTTCGCTTAACGTCCGAAAGATTGAACTGTCCGATCGAGTCGGTGGCTAGGATCTTCCGCTCTAAATAGTTTAGGTCATCCCAGTTTCTCGAATCGTGTCCCTAATGTAAGAAATCGAGATGGCACGACGGAGATAGCCAGGGGATTGAAAGTTTAAACGCGAGCGTCATTGGGTTTCCGGTGGTGAGGAATTTGAGGGAACGCGTTTCTAAGGCCTCTAAGGCGTAGGCCGCGTATCGCGTGTACGTATATATTGTATATTAAACTTTTAAGCAACATTCGCGAACACCTCGCGCTTTGTTTCGTCTCCCTAAATTCTCACAGTCAGGCAAGCACGTCTTATCCGGAGAAGGAACAAGGGCCTCCTCGAACGCTTTATGCTTCGAGACAAAACGCTTTTGAAAAGTTTACACGATGGTCCTCGTCAGCCCGTGTAGTCGCACTCGTAGTCACGGAGGGATGATACCAGTAGTCCGCGGAAGCCGATTACTCAGGTTCACCCGGTGTATTATCTGCGTGAGAGATACCTAAGACGACGAGGAGGCTTTTGTATCCGGCACTCGTCGCGATCTTGTATACGGCATTGAAATTTCATGAGACGGAGTGCACCGGTGTATTGTTAACATCGTCCACTTAATAGCCATAGGAGTTGCTGTTCGTACGTGAAAGGGAATTTCTAATGCCCGCCGCCGCGTTTCTTCCAGCGTTTCGTGGAACGCGGATACCGGTATTAGTGCCTCCTATCGAGATATAAAGTAGAGCACACTATCCTTAATATGCTTTGTCTGGCATAGACTGTCCATTTCTATTGGCTTCATTTCAAGTGGAATGCATCGCGGATCGTTCGAGGTTCGCTCGGTGAAAAAGTGGAGACAGCATGCCGAGGGACGGGATGGGAGGAGGCGAGGGCATGGATAGAGAGAAATAAGAGAAGCTCGAGCAAATGTTTTCAATACGTTGCATAAATCGCGTGTTTCCTCGTAAATTGAAATGGAAATGCATATAACCATACCGTACAGAAGCGGCTTTATTGTTCCATTCTTATTCCAGTGACGTTTCTATGGCGCCTTACTTTCTTTATATCGCGGACGAAGGAGCATGCTATCGACCCGAGAGACGAGAATTTCTTTTAACTTGGACCATCCTTTCTCCTTCCAGATGTCATCGTCCTAGAGACAGCCTGTTCTCGTGGAGCTCGGGCTTCGACAATTTCACGGGATTCGTCAACTGGGGCTTCCTGTTGTTGGGCATCGGCGGAATCCGATTGCTCCTCGAAAACTTCATAAAGTGAGTATATATCGAGAATCTTGATAAAACCGCTGGCTTATCAAACGTGCCGTGGACGATACGTGATCGGATTCGTTGAGCGTTCGCGGTTCCACGAGATCCGATACCGTGTACTGTAACCCCGTGGAGAAATTGATTTATATGTAAGATGACGGGGAGAACGTTCTCCGAAATCTCGTCGTCTCGTTCTAAGCGTGCACCGGTGTAACGATAATTGTCAACGAATCTATCGACGATCATTACCGGCACCCTCGGTTTCGTTGCTCGTAGCAATTTATCGGACGTTTAGTCATCGGGACCGTTCGTAAAAAACAACTCGGGCATTCGACGTGTACATCCGGATATTTCTCGAGTGGTAAGAGGAAAAAAAGTTATCGAAGCGTAACCCTCTCGATCGTACCACACGTCGGAGGGGGAGAGGCAGAGTTAGAGCTTGAGAAAGCTAGACGCGAACCGTTTCGCTTCGAATAATAGCGTAAAGGGGAAAATATCCGAGGGAACGACAACTTCATCAAGCTGTCAAGGGGGTCTTGGACCAGGGAAAAGTAGATTACGTTAGGACAAAATGGAATTAAATTTTAATTAAACAGAGTGGCATTTTTGAATGACGGATAAATTCCGGTTAATTAGCCGGGTTGAGTGAAGATTTTTCTCCTGGAATATTTTTTTATTTCCGCCTGAAATCCAAACACGACGGTCGAAATAAAAAGAGGAGCAATCAGATCGATGGCGAAAAATGAGATTCCCATGATCGGTCGTGCACAATGTAGGATCCCTGGCCGGATCTATTGACGTCGCTCCTGTCGGAAATCAAAGTCACTCTGGCAGTCTAATCTATTCCGATAACTACGCATCGTTATCGATGCCCTCGCCGGATCTCGATAAAACCTTTGTGCGAAGTTCGTAAAAGGTTATTATCAGTGATACACGCACGCGTGCATTAATTATAATCGCGAATACAATTCAAACCTGCTAATATGCCAATAACAATCCTGGTTAATGTATTTCTAAAGACCGCAGAATGTATTTACCGGAGGGCTGAATTTCAATTTAATTATCGACTCGATTTTCATGAGACCACGCGCATGGACGCTTCTTCTAAATCGCGAACGTCCACCGAGCGTGGCGAAGAATCGGGGAAAAATTAATTAATTTATGGACGAACAGTGGCGGAGACATTACTCGGGGGCTGATTAAAATTAACAGCGCGTCGCGGCACCCGATCTCCTCGAACCGAAGATTTGCCCGCGCGAGAGACACAACCGTACTTTCCCTTACCAATTTTCTGGCCGTTGAATGGGGAAAGGGCGAAGTACAACCCCGGCCCATGAATAATTTCAACGAGATTTTTATCGCCGTTGTAAACTCGCGACCCTCGGTCCGCGACCGGCGCCCCTCCGCAACCCCTCCGCACCCCCGGCGGGCGCGTAACAGAAATTTATCACGCTCGTTAAGCGTGGAAAAACTTTGGAAAGAAACTTTCGCGTCGTAATTGCTCAGCCCGGTCTCGAACCGTTTTCTGAAACAAACGCGGCTGCAGGTCACTCCCGAAGACTTTCCGAGCGAACGGGCCGAGTGATTCCAAGAGTGACCAGCGGCCAAAGTGAATTCTTCTCCGGATAGTCGACACCCATACGGACAAATTGTTCCATCGTCGCGGAGGTCACGATTAGTTTCTTCTCCGTTTCGAATCTCTTCTCTTATTGACTTTCTTTCGGAACCGACCGGTCTGTTAATTTTTGGCGAATATCGCGCGATTGGAAAATGCAGTTGGAGTAATTTCGACCGAATTCTGCGCTGATACAAATTAAAGCGCAGAATTAGAGCACAGAATGCGAAAGATAGGGGGAGGATGTGGTATTATATTTTTAATTCCTTCGGTGCAATCCAATTTTCAATCGTTTATTGTACTAAGGATTCGCAGCGGAATACGCTTGCGGAATTCCCGACATCTTCGTAGACGAGAATCTAATTACAAGGGATAGTTGAGGGGATTATTGCGATGGAAGGATCCAAAATTGTGTTTGGGAAATGTAGACCCTTGAAAAAGGGTACAATTGGGCTAGGAAGTTCTTCCGCGCTCCTCTCCCAGAGATTACCATCTATTTAGAAGTCCGGAGAACTTTCTCGCGGAGAGTGACTTACTCAGGAAGTGTCGAAATAGTTTGAAGTAGTTTATTCGGTTTTAAAGCGGGCATCCTTCTGGATCAGATGGAGAATTGTATAAACTGGGTCTGAAAGGAGGCCTTTTCCCTTATTAAACGGAACACTTTTAACGTAATTCCTGTATCACCATTTACTAAATTGCCGAAGAAAATTAATCCGAGCTGCGAGCTGTCTTGTATCCCTTTGAGTTAGAGATACATGTCCGTACAGCTCGTACCCTATAATCCTATTGTCGTATTATCGTCAAAGAATGTACGTTTGCCTTTAAATTGCACTTTCCTCCGCGATAATTGAATTCGTAAGAATGCCGCCAGACGGATACAAGGAAAAGCGTTCATTCGACGAGTCACGAGACTAGGAGGAAGCTGGCAACGCGATTCCGCAGCGATCGAGATTAATCGACGCGGAGGAACGGCGGGGGCGGCGGCGGAGGCAGCGAGAGCTGAATGAGACACGGCAGCAAGAAAGTGGGATGACGGTTCTCTGGGAAGTGAAAAAAAGTAGGAAGAGAGCTCAATTAATCGGACTCTCGACGAAGGACTCCGGCTCTATCGATAAAAGTCCGTGGAAACCGGTTCGGAGACAGAGAGACAGGCGTATCGAAGTTTCGTCTCCCTTAGCCCTTTTCGTAGCCGCGCTCCGAGGGGGGAAACTTTTTGAAAGGTCCACGATCTGCTCATAATTTATGCACTTAAACTGGAACTGTACGGGAGCCCCGTACAATTCTTAATGGGTCGAGTTTACGAGGACGCGACTCGTGAAACCGTGGTCCGCGGATCGAAAGAGGCGACCATCTTTCTGTGTTTAATATTCCTTGCGGAAGTCGATGAATACGCGGCGGATCAAAGTGAAAGAAACTTAAATGATGCATATCCAACCTATCGTGGTATTACTCGGAAATGTTAATACTTTCGAATAAGTCCTCGTCGACCGTCCGGCAACGAACGCTGCGAATCTCCGTGAATTTTAAACCTTTTCCCAGCGCCGTTGAAAAAGCGCGACGCGGAATTGCAGAGAAAGGGTAGAAAAAGTATATTTATATCCCGTCTGATAACGAACACCCTTAAACAACAAGCGAAAAGTATCGGTTCGCGATCAAGTTTCGCCCATTATTTTTTCTACGGCTCCTCTCGCGAGTCCCATACCCCGTACAGACGATTACAATGTCCGGCTTTGGAAATTTCCAACGATTCGATATCGGGTGGGGCGCGCCGCGCCGTAGACAGCCGATCCCGTCGTGTCACGTTCATCCCCGTCGTTCTATTTTGCCCACGATTTTCGCAAGGATTCGCGTCATGCCGAGAAATAAAACTCGTCTGCCGTTCATCCGGATTACGCGAGCCATAGTCGAAGAATCCTCGGAACTGCACGGTAGTTGGTATCAGCGAGCGCGAAAAAAATGGCATTAACCGTTCCTGTGCCGTGTCGCGATAGTTTCCCTTCGATCGTCCCTCTCTCTCTTCGCTTCACGTTTCAGTCTCGATACCTTGCACTTTATCGAAATAATTCGATGCCCTCCGTTATCGAACGAATTTATGAATGTGCACGAGTTTAAATCGAAATTTCGATGGTGCCAATTTGTGATTAAACTTTATTTGATTTAATCAGCATATCAGCAATCTATTAAATGCTATGGAATATTGGTCTACTAGTTGTTTGTATTTGTTTTTCGAGGATGCGAAGGATGGTAGGATACGAATGCAACGCAAGACCCATAGCAATGGCCTCGAACTATGTCACCCCACAGCAATAAGTTTACTTTAGAGTTTGGCCTAAAGTGTCCTTAGCTTTGGGTTTGTTTTAAGAGGATTTATTCAGGTTTATAGACACGGACGTGTGCGTGCGTTGGAAGCGAAGTTCAGTACGAGTTGTACGACAGTGAGCTAGAGCAAACTGACCTGAAAAATAAAGTCGTTGGTACTGAGTAAGGTATGCGGTTTCGACTGGTATTTGTCTTCCTGTTTTGCTTCGTATACAATTTCAGGAGGTTCGTTTCATTGTTCGACCGCGTGCGAGCGAACGGACGTTCTATTCTTATTAGCAAATTACATATGTTTCGAGTGATCTAGCCGCGGTCCCATTGACGAGTCAATCGCGTTACGAATCGCCGTGGACGTGATCTCGAATCTAATTGAGGATACCACTGTCGGATGTTTACGCCGAGTTGCATACACATTCCTACGGCACTTCAATCCGATTAACGATCATTACCGAAGGTGATTTGAATTGACAGATCGCGCGATAAACTATTGTAGTCGTAATCGAATCCTTCCAATTACTCTGTGAACTTGAAATCCCATCAGATGATCAACCGCAGCCGTGCCGAATATAATTTGGGCCACGCGTATCGAACGAGTTCTTTTTTAAACGTATTAATGACAAGTAAATGGACCGCTAATACAGGTCACCGATCTTTTGCGTTGCCTGCCGGAATGGAGGAGAAAGGGAGGGCGAAAATCGAAGCCACTTTTTTTTTTTTCTAAAAGATCGCTCGAGAGTCAACTGCCCCACTTGACGTTTACACGAGAAACGATCGCTTCGCTAATGTGTGTCAATGCGCCTTCGCTCATTTATAGCTCGATCGCATACACTATCGAATCATCGAACCGTGCCGCGACAGGTTGGTACTCGCTTCAGACCAACGATAAAACGTAACAACGCGAACGTGCTCGCCAGCTGCTAGAGCAAGATAAACGCCCCCTGCCCTCCCTCCAACCATCGTTTATTAATATTTAACCGCGAACCATTCGCGTACCCGGTTTTTAAGTCGGAACGCTCCATATTGCCGCCGTAACTCTTTCAATCTCGAGTTCCGTCCTTATTCTGGCCCCAACTACCCTCCCCGTCGTCCCTCTTCGGATCAAGTCGAGTGTACGACCCTTTTCTACGCCGCCACCCTCGTCTCTCTATCCGTCTCCGTTCTCTCTTCGCGCTCAACGTGGAATTGGGGATTTTATCGTGACGCTGTATTAACGAACTTCGACGAGTCGAAGAACGGCCGCGGATTTAACGGGGTACGCTCCACCCGGATCAGAACTGGCTATTCTCGTCCGGGGAAAGAAATTTAATATCGGTCTCACTCGCGCCTTGGACCGATGAGCCTCGATGGCTACGATATCCCCCAGGAACCCTCGCCGTTTCGGTTGCTCTATCAGGCTTATCTGAAATAAACAGCCGCCACTCGCCGTGTTTTCGATAGATCCAATAAAGTTTCTCGCCTGTAACGTGTGCCCGCGCGTTTCAAACCGGGCTACAGCTGATTGAAATTTTTCTGTTTACACCTAGTTTCGTGTTTATGTCGCGACTTCGTTGTTTCACATTTTCTCAGATATAGTAAGACGAAATTCGTCGGCTGGTTCTTTAATCAATTTTAATTATACTCGTATGCGTGATAAAATTTAACGAGATTCTTGTGTTTGAGAATAATCGTGATTAAAAGTCCTCTTTCGGGGATGCTGAGCTATGTCTGACCATATTCTGGGTCGCGTCTGAATCTATCGTGGACGTAGCACGCGTTTATCATCCTTCTCGATCGTTCGTAGATAAATGAACGTACAGCACGGTGCGAATTATGTTTTTATGCAAATTTTATTACTTTTTTCCGCGATGAAACACATTGGTATTAGATCGTAGTAAATCGATGGTTAGTCGAGAACCGTAGTGAATAGGGATTGATGAAAACGATAGTTATCGTAATATACTTCTAACCATGTTCATCTCGTATCATGTGAATATTCCCTTAATGATAACCTTCATATTTTATCACTGCTGGTTTTCATAACATAAAAGCGGACGTTTCATAATTTACAGCACATTTATCTCTCGAAATTACCGAAAGTATCTCCACGTTATAACATCGAAGATTAATGACTGAATAATTTACAAGACTTGCAAAACCGCACGCATAAAGAGTACTAGGATTACAGTTAACACTTCGAATGTCATATTGCTCGCATTTAGATGTTGTATTCAGTTCCATGGATAGGTAATGGTCTCGCTTATTCAACTTTCAGCGGATACACCTATAAACGTGTTAGAATCGGGAGAATATCCAGAGCTTGATAAAATCGATACAATCCTGCTACTTTATTCATTCTTCTATGAAGATTCGAATACGTAATCGGCTGACTAAATTTGCCTCGCAATCGTAAATCGATTCGTACATTATTCCGATTCGATGGGTATGAAATGATAGTTAAACATTTAACGACCATTAGCTACACGTTCTGTCGGTTGTTGTCTTTCAAAACTGGATAAGATATTCATGAAGATGTCCCGGTTTGTTCGTAAAGTTTGCCAAACAAAACAACCGATATCCCGCGTCGCGTCAACCCGATTGGCCGCTTATTTCTCCGGCAGCGTCGGTTGTAAAGAGATTTCAAGCACGTCGAAGCCTTTGCGGCTTTGTATGTTTCATTTACATGGCAAAAAGGAATTAACGCGTATTACCGCGAACAATCCCGGATAGACGGTGACGTGTATCGATTTTTCGCCGCGGCCCGGCAAAGTGCTTAACAATTCAATCGACGAAGCTGCACAAAGATATACCGCGGTATACCAGCCCGGTCAGTGATTTACCGGACAGTAATACAGGGGGATTGGTGTTCCCTTTCGAATCACTTTTTGGCTCGCCACCGCACACAGGATCGAGCACAGTAGCTATCAATTATAAACGTTTGATTTTTCCGGCTCGTTCTTCAATTATCGTCGCCTGCGTCAACGTGAGTGATTGCGTTTGTGTCGACAAAAAGGGACGGTTGATGCGGGGGCGTAACCGAAAAAACAACGAGAGAAAAAAAAAAGGGAAAGGAACGAAACAACCGGACGATCGGATCCCAATAAATATCCTTGTGCCCGGTGCGTCGAACCGCGCCCACTTCAAATACTTTAATTACTTCGCCTATAAGCCTCGTTTATCATCGTTAGCCGACGTGTTCGACCTGAAGCCATTAGTGTCGATTATCCCCTTGGCAATTTTTTCCTCTCCCTTACACCTTCGCCGGTCGACCAGCGAGCGCGTGCAGTTCGTTTGTCTTCCTCGCGATCGTCAACGGTCGTACGCGCGGCAAACGCTCCCGATGGCTCGGATTGATACGATGGCGCGCGATAAATCTCGCGCTATGAACCGGCGAGTCGTTTTTCTTCCGGGTAAAAGTATGTTTGATAGACAGTCGAACGAGGATTCGGATGGTTTACACGGGCATCGAGGTATCGGGATACTTTTCGATGATCGGATTTCACGAACGTCCATTCGTTTATCCGCGAAATTGCTCCGTGACAGGGGGTGTACTTTGAGCGGAGTAGAAGAAGGAGATCGTTTCCATTCCCGTCCCTTGTGTGTCCAGCGGCCTCTTTTAAATTTCAGAATCGAGCACAGGGTGACGTTTATTATTTACCCCCGAAGAACAAAGGGATCGAGGGTCCCGCGCCTTTTTATTCGGCGTTCGCCCCTTCCTTGCTACCTCCCTTCTACTTGTATTTTTTTCCTCAAGCGCTCCGTGAAGAGCATCGAGCCGAAGATAGACGTTAATAACGCCGCCTTTGCCCTTCGACCCGTGTCGCGATGTAGACACTCATTTCATTCGTAACTCCGAGGATAAAACTGGGAACCGCGGCAGGGGAGGGACGATAATAACGAACGGGGCGTTCCTCCGTTTCTTTTCTCGTTTTCTTTTTCTTTTTTTTTTTTTTTGCTTTCGAAGTGTTTACATGCTACCCTCTTTTGTTCTTTCATAGGTACGGGGTCAGAGTGGATCCACGGGAATGGTTGGTGCTCCTCAACGGCAAATACGACGGCGACGAGGAGCATCCCTCGATTCTGCTCATCATCTGTAAGTCATTCCTTTGATATCCGACCGCGAAACTTTTGATACGGAAGTTTCGCGAGCGATACTCGCGAGCTTTACACGGTCGAGCAACGCGGCCTGCAGCAGAATTTCCGTGCACAATACGTCGGTGGTATCTCCTAAACGCAAAGACTCGCGCCGTTTGCTTCGCGTTTCATACGTTTATTACAACTTTTTCTGCGTTCATTTGCGCATATTCTACTTTTCTGTTCCGCGAGTAGCATGAAAAAGTCCAGAAGCGTTGATCCGACTAAATATTCCTGGGAACGACCAACGACACAAAAGATATCACGATGTGCTCCGCAAATAAGCGCAAGCAAATTTCCACCGCGATATTTTATTCGAGCGGCGAACGCGACTTTCTCTCGAGAACGCGATTATGGAGGCGTGTCGCGCAAAAGTGAGCCACCATAAAAAGGTAATATGCGCGAGGAACGCGAGCAAAAACTGCTAATTTAAATGTAAAAGTAATTAGCGCGTGTCTCTCTGCCGCGAAGGGTTGGACGTTCCGTGGTAGCGTGCCACCCCCCTCGCGGCCGCGTACAATTGTCTGCTAAATTTCAAAGATCTCCCCGCCCGTTCGACCCTATCCCTGTCCATAATTCTCGAAGGCGTGCTTTAACGCCTGCCGTGCATTTATTGTTACGCGAAAGTTGAAAGACGCGCGCGCGCGCGAGAGAGAGAGAGAGAGAGAGAGAGAGAGAGAGAGTGAGAGCCACGAGGGGTCCGGTTCGTAGATAAACCTACGTCCTGCGGCGGTCGACCCTGGCTGGATTCAAATTTATCGCTGAACGGAGGACCCTTTAAACCGTCGTTTAAAGCTCGACTTAAAAGGCACGAAATTTAGCGCGTCGGAGTAGAGGCGCGCGTAAATTTCGAGGCTGAACCTCGGTACTGCAAACCGCTCCCTACGCATTGTCCTTTTACTGCCGGCGCCGTGCACTCGGTTATCCACGTTTTCATCCGGAACCACGACATTCGCTGCCTCTGCGGGTACGTGGTGTCGTGAATGTTTGGTTTCTGCCTTTGGTTTCGCCCGTGGTGAGGCCAGCAGGCTGCTGGGATTTATGCGCGAACAGAATTTTGGTAAGGTGCGATGTTAAGGAATTTTCTTCCGTTGTGCTCGACTTTCTCCTCTTATTTCACTGCGCGTTCACTTCGTTTTTACCAAATTCTATGTAGCTAGGAATCTGGTCTCGGTTCACGTCGAGGTTTTCTTTTCAATCTTATGCAAGAAAATAGCAATTGTCTACCGACGCGTCGGTAAAATCTGTCGAACGATTCATTTCGAAACATTCGAATCCTTCGATTCGACCAACCCGCGTGTTCGACGTGACAATTTATTAACAACCTGTGTATCGTAATTAATTATGCCGCGATAACAGTCAGTGGGCCGAGTCGAATTCGCATTGCGTGCCGCGGACTCGTTCGATTAAAGCTCCGTAGGGTTTCGAGTGCAACTCTATCGGTTACAGGGTAGTAAGTTGCACCCAGGACGGGTAGAGGGGGCTGACACAACAAGTAGCAGGCGAGAGCAAGTGACCTAGTAAAACCGTCGCCGTAGGTTGCGCCAATTTGCCTCCGATACTCTCGATCTCCTCAAGGCTAATTATCCTCGCGATTAGGTAGCGAAATTAATTTCTACCCCTCGGAAAGTTGCGCTCCGCGAGACCCGCCCCGTGTTCACAAAGAACGAACGTCGCCCGATTCGCGGGCCTCGATGCTTCGGGAACACCCCGTGAATACGCGTTAAAACTCAGCAGCATGTTGCACGCGCGCGTGCAAGCGGAGGGTCGCGGGTAGAGGTTAGAAGGGCTGCGAAATAGCAGCGATAGGGGAAAGTGGAGGTGTCCGAGGGGGAATAGGGACGGTTGCTTGCATTATTTACACATGAGGGAAGGTAATGCTCATAGGGAACTACGCTTAATAGCCCTCATATTTTAGAATCTTCGTCGTGCGAGCCCTTCTTTTCTTACCACCGGGGGCCTTAACGTTTCTCTCTCTCTCTCTCTCCGCCCTCTTTTCTTTCATCTTTTTATATACCAGGGGCTCGTTCGTTGGAGCGAACGAGCACCCCCTCCGGCCCTCGTCTTGCCTCCTATCCGGGTGGTCCTGGGTCTCGCATAATAATTTTCACGGCTTCTGTACCGCCTGGCCGCCGAGATTGCTTTTTAAGCGGCGCCACCGCCAGGATCTCCCAGAGTTCGCGGCTCGCTCTTTCGCGATTAGGGGATTAATTATTCCGTGGATGTCATGAAGCGCGAATTATACCGTTTAAACGGCTGACCCCCGTGATTTATTCTCGGACTTTTACGTTGATCAGCCGTCCGGTACACTTCTCCCTCTGAATATCTGATCTCCTTTTTTCCTCCAACCTTTCTAATTAATTTGCTCCCCTTTTGCAATATTCGCGGACCACACGTTACGATTTAAAACGCATAATGCGGAGGAACGTATTTACATTTTTAACGAGAAGTTACCCCCCGGAACAAGTTCATTCGTGGGGAGAACGGGTACGGTCTAGAGGAGACTAGATCGTCCTATATTCTCTAACGCCGGCGCATTAATAAAATTGAGACGGAAGACGGAAGGGACTGACAGGTTTACGAGAACCGGTGGATTTTCATTGTTTTCTTGTTTATCGCGCAGCTGGCACTCGGCTTGTGCTCGCGTTCTGATTCCATTTCGCCGGGAACTGTTCCGCTGATCCGTGGGAATGACGCGACTACGCGTCTGATAGGCCGCTGGAGATGTATTTTTCATGCGCGCACGCGAAGCGTTAATTGCACACTTTACAGCAGCGGCGCGAACGCAATTTCGCCGCGGCACTCCAGAAAGCGAATTGATGTCGAGAGGGTCATCGAGTTAAGGGATGCGTTACGACCATCATTGTTAAAGTTTCACCGGCGCGTGGTGCTCGAGCTTCTGCTTATCTTCGCGCGGAGATCCGTCAAACAATCCCGCGTTATACGAATCGCGTGCATTATCCGCGGCGTTGTTATTGTTTCCCTTCTTTTGTTAAAGGGGCGAAACGAAGCACAGACGTTGCATTACGGGTATAATTGAATTCCGTCGAAAAAACTCTGTACGCAATAAAAACGTCCACCGCTCGTACACGTCTCATTCTTTGGATTCACATATTCCGGGCGAAGAAACTGCGAAACTTTAACTCGCCGCGAAGAGGATAAAAGGAAGCACGGAAGAGGGAAGGAAACAGACGCACTTTCGCGGGCTTCCACCCCTTGCATTTCGCTGGAAGGAAATGCTTCTCTTGGGCCGTCTATATACCAAGCGTCCGTTTGGTGGTTTTGCTCAAGTTTCGGAACGGCAACTTCTGAGGAGCTCAAAGTTAACCGTAACTCAATGCGCACGGGCCACGAGTGACATAACGAGCTGAAAACGAATGTGAAAGGGTGCAACAAGCGGATCGTTCGCTGTGATATCGCCGTTGTTTTGTGTCTGTGTGTGTCATTTCGATACGATATTGATTCGCGTACATTAATCCTGATGGAAAAGTATCGAGGCGAGTTTTCAAGTAAAGAAAGCAAACTTGAACTCGGATTTATGAGCGTGACAAGTTATTAACCTTTTGCGCTCGAACGGCGACTCTCACTCGCCACGATGTTTCGCGTGGCAACTTTGTTTATGTCGAATTTCGTTATCTCCAGTTGATGGAAGCAAAGTATTGGTTCGCGAATAGGTCCCTTAGGCTGTTTATGTCTTCGGTTGGAAAGTGACATTGCGACGTAAATTGGAAATTAATATAAAGTCCTCTACGACTGTAGTCCTGGCGTTATGCCTATCTAGCGTTAGTACAGTCTCGACGATCGTAGCGAGCACACGTGTCGCGAAATTTTGCACCGCTCGTCTGAAAGTTATAACGCGAGTTTGATTGTCAATTGATGAGAAACTTACTAATCGTGATGAAATTGGTGGTAGAGCAAGTGTGAACAGTGATGTAGTATCAGGTGTGAGAAATAGGAAAAGTAGACTAATAGACAGTGAATCCGGAAGTAGCAACGATGATCCGCAAGATTCCAGCAACTTAGAATGCCTTGGTAAGTGTTTTGTAACATATCACACCAAACGCAGCTACAGAAATTGAACTCGGATAATTATGTTTTTCAAAACGTAAATACAGATGATATATTAAAATATAAGACTTTCGTGTGTTAATTTGTACATAAATTCGTCGAGCGCAAAGGGTTAAATTCTTACAAACTTTCGGTTCCTTCTTTCCGCTGTGAAAAAATAGCCGATCTTCGGAAACGAGATGGCAGGCTCGACTCGAGCGAAAGAAATCCGCGCTTTTCTCGCGAGAAGCCTCGAGTCAATCTGTCTTAAGTAAACGGCAATTGATTCTTTAAACGGTTCGTCAGACTACTCCGCGTCCACTCGACGATCCCGATATCTCTCTGGTTCGCGTTAATGGATATAACGTTATCAAACGATGGGAATCCAACTCCTTCCGGGTTAAAACAAAAATCAGGGAGAGATTCGAAAGCCGGACGCAGTTTAAATTAAGCTGGGAGTGACGGTTGCCCGGAACAAAGACAAATTGATGCGCGAAATCGATAATTCTTTTAGTGTTCGGGGCCCGTCGGTGTACGCAGGGGCTCGGGTGTGTACGAATGACCCAGATTGGCTGTCGCTATCGGGCGCAGCTCGTGCGCGAAAAATCCCAGTAATTATCACCGATATCAGCCACTCGGAGCAGATTTCTACCGTAACTGGCAGGAATTAATGCCGTCGATGCTCTCGCATCCCGGGGTACCGACCATTGAAATTTATTTTCGACGACTCGATGGAACAGCGGGCCGGCCGCGAGGGGGAGGGCCAAGGGGGTCGAAATCCCGGTTTGAAAACCGCGGGAGTGCCATTAGCCGATCGAAAGTTGTACCTGCGAAGCGGCCATTGAAAGTAAAAATTTCGCCTCTGTTTCCCATGGTCCCGTTAACGGTCATCGTCGTTCCGACGGTGAAACAATCGCCGCGCCCCAGCCGAACTTCGACTCCATTCTGCTCGATGTACCGACTCGACTGAAGGAATCGCTTTCAAATCGTATTACCCGGGTCGGGGAACTTTTCTCCCGTCGTCGGTGTAGTTGCGCAGAAAGAGAATCACGCCGCTGGCCCGTGGAAAAAGGAGAACCGAAGGAGAAAAATAGCTGCCCCCGGTATCATTGGTTATTCTTCGCTCGAGCCGTCTCTGTTAAACTTTTCCCAACACTCGTAATTGACGTGGATATGAAAATTTTTCGGCCCCGACCTCTCGTTTCCCGAAGTTACTCGAACAAAAGAGGGCGATGAAATTCAACCTGCAAAAAGGGAGCTGGGTTATAACAAAAGAGGCCTAACGTCAATAGTGGTCGAACCAATTCTCTCCGTTTCCGTAGCTGGTTTCGTTTAGCCGCGAGAAATGCCGCGGCATTGCCAATTCTACACACATTGTGCGTATCTATATACGATTATTGCGAGTCGTGGGGGGGCGTAAAAATCGTGGAAACAGATTTTCATTGCGACTCGGGTGGGAAATTCATGGGAGCCTATGGTTCCGGCTGGTTGTTAGACGCATGGTGCGTGTAAATGGGAGAGACGTGGCGCGCGAATCCACGTATGAATTACTTAATCCGCCAGCTATAGGGAGGGTACAGCCTATAATAATCGAATTAAATGCGGGGTTGCGTCTGCGAAAAGCAGCCTCACGTAGCCGCCATCTGCGCATCCGATTTAATGTCCGTCGTGGTCGACGTAGCCTAGCTAAATACCGTGCTTATCAGAAACACTTGTCGACGTTCCATTGTTGCAGCGGGATCGGCTTTCCGCCCGGATCGATCTTCAATCAACCACGGTACGAATTTATTTCCATTTCAAGGGTTTCCCACAGGGAATCACGAAAACGGATGTTTCTTGTTTTTTATCGCGTTGCCGAAGCGAAGCGTGTTTCGTTGAGAGCTTTATGGTTCCACTGCCGCGCAGCGGTAGTATGTTTCATTTTTGATTCAAAGAATTTCAAAAGACTCTGTAAAAGCCTTTGCCAGTTTTCGCATGATTAGTTAAACACTCCCACCTTTTTTTTTTTTCATTTCTTTCTCCCTCTCCAACTTTCTTTGAACTGTTCGACTCTGAAAGCGAAAATTTCAATCGATAAAGAGAGCGAGCAAGAAACTTTTTTGAAGTTTGATATCCGTTTACGAATCGGTGGGAATATCAAAGGCGGTATTTGATGTTTTTCAAACATCAGTTGTTACACCAGCTCTCGTTGATCCCCCGTCGGTTTGCCGTTCGGCGTAGAAATTCGCGTTAATATCCGTCGGTCCGTCGGGCGCGCTTTTACGTGTTAATCCGGCTTGTTGTAATAATTGCTAGGTAAATTGAAAAACATCAGCGTTACAGCACGTAAAGGAATGATTAGATCGCTGGCAGGATTTGCATAATTCCAGGTAGACGTGAAGGGCGGAATTAGCCTGTGGCGCGCGAGAGGCACGAGAGGGCCAATCGAAAGTTTCGTGTCTGCGGGCACGTTGCGTGTCTTCAAAGTCGATCATTTCTATGGTGTTAGCATGCGTTTAATAGCGCCGTTAAAGCGGCGGGTTTATTATACGTACGCCTTTGCTCGTAATTCGTGCGCCGCTGCAAAGGGAAGCCTTAATTAGTACTCATAATTATTCGTAATTAGCACTCGGCGCCCCGCGGTTTAGGGTACTCGTGGAAGCTCTTCTGGTTGATGGTGACGCTGCTGTTCGCAATAGGAAGGAAGGAAGGGAAAAAAGGAGCGTGGGTGGGTGGAGAAAAAAAAAAAAAAACAAGAAAAGAAAAGGCAGGAAGGTGAATTGGATGGAGAGAGGTAACGCGAGATGGAAAGAGAATGAAGTTTTGATCGCGACTCTCTTTCCGCTCTATTCTTCTTCATATTATCCTTGATCCAGAACGGAACTCGCGCCGTTCGAACGAAGGCTTTCGCGGGCTCACGTGACCCTACGCTTTCGCGTATCGTGCGGAGATTTATACGCGTAATTTAGAATCTCGACCCTGGTATCGGGATCTGGTAGGCTCCGGCGACGATCCGCGCGTGGAACAAGATCCTTCTGGTTACCATTACGCGACAGGATGGAACGTCGCGGTGGCAAAGCATGGCAATTCCTCCGTTCAAAATCTGCAACCCTTTTGCAATTTATCACGAGCCGCCGAGTGATAAATTGCGCTCGAATTGATAGAGTCCCCGATGCGTCTGGATATGATTCATCCGCCTGGACGCGGTGATTGAATGCGTTCGATATTATTAACGATATTCCATGGAGTTTCGATCGAACAGTCGAAATTTACCAAGTACGAAACGGTGCTAATTAATAATTCGGTCAACTTTTGGTCTCCGCGTCTCGTAAGAAAAAGTATGATAAATATGAAACGTGGAAGAGTATACGAGGCTTTCGACGTGAGAAAATATATAAGCGAGGAGCTCTTATAGCGGCGAGGCGTTGAAAAACGTCGCTCAGAGGGTAAGCCAGTGATTCTGCCGGCGTATGGTGCGTCGTGCCAAAACGTGAATTAGCTGGAAGCCACTATAGCGGCGCGTATTAGCCAAAGGATTAAGCAGGAAACAGTTTTCTGTCTTGTTTGCGAAAAATACGGTACACGAAATGTTATCCTTATCCGGCTTTCATACTCGTTCAGTTATCCCCGCGATATCGCCTGTAAATTATAAATTAGAGCCGAGGGAGTCGGTCGGACACCAGCGACTGAAAATAGTCCCGCGGCTGCCGCCGTTCTTCGGCTGGTTTTTCCGCGAAAGTTTTATTAAAAGCGACGGAGTGTTGCCAACTCGATGTCGTCGGGATATAATTAAAATTTGCCTGCTCGGATTTGATCTTATATCCTTGGCCATCCCCCGCAGCCCCGTTACCGACAGCTGTGCACCCACGCCATCTCCGGCGACGGTTTTTCACGAGCCCACGTCCGTAACCAACGCTGCTGGTTGTCGCCGCGTCCTTTCGCGCACCCCCGCCCTCCGGACACTCGAGGAGATAGAAGAGACTCGCCAAGGAAAAAGTAAAAGTCTTAATTAGCGGCTGAGATCCAAGAGGTGCTCAAGGGTGGAGGTCGATTACCCTCGAGGCACCGGATACCACACTGCTCGTCTCCTCTCTGTCTCTCCACTGCGCGGGAACAAATTTCACCCATGCTCGCACCTTGCCCGACGAATCTGCTGAAAAATTTCATCCCCTCTGGCGGTGGACTGTCGGCTCGTTAGCTGGAGAACCGCCGTCGATCATTAGGAAATTCATGAAGGAATTTCCGGATCGGAAACTAGCGAAATTTTATATCACGATTTCATATCCAACCGTACGGTTTTTTTTATAAATCTTGCGTTATTATTAAACTCGATACGCACGTAGCCTGCGTATAACCGACGTAATGATTTATTATAATTATTATTCGCGTACGCCATCGACCAACATTACGTTCGCCAAGGTTTTGTTTGCACCGGTATCTTATAATGTTTACGTATCGACCTTAGACGAAACGGTACGGACGTATTTATCGTGGAACGTTCGTTCGATTACTCATTAAAATAACACGACTGTTTCTGGGAGCGGATTTTTAACGGGGTATAAAATTTGATTTTATCGCGGTCGTTACACCGTGAAAACAAAAGTGCGGCGGGGACGAGGACGTTCTCGTTAAATTGCAACCGTACACACGATATCGGGGAATATGTAACCAATTTCCCGTTACCTTCCGAACATTTAATCGGCTTGATTCCAGTACATCGACGACATATTTGACGTGCCTGTTTTGTACGTCGCCGAGCGAGCATGAATTTTTATTTATTTATTCGTTTATTTTTCGTTTTCTTCTCGTTTTTTCTCTTTATTTTTTTGCCAATACGCTCCGATGAAATCAAAGAAAAAGTGTGCACGCGCGTGCATCGATCCAATTATGCGAAACGCTGCGCAAATTCGATACGAACGCGTTATGCAAATACGCGCGGAGTTCGTGGAGCCCGGGTCGCATTCTCTTCCAACAATCTGCATTTTATCCTCCGACACTCAACAAAGGCTATTTTTTCATTTAATTTATTTGCCAGGACGCCGATATAAATGCATTCCATTTCTGTACTTTGCCGCGTTCGCCGGTACCATTCCCCGCGCCTGTTCTGGCCGGGCACTTTCTTTTATTCACGTCCGCCACGATGCGACAAAGATGCCAGGTTGTTCGCTCGCGTGGAAAAGGGGTTCCATTAATATCTATTAGCAAGCCTTGCTCGACGTCATTTAAATTTGTTCTTTCTCCCTTCGTCGTGGCCCCTTTTTCCGCAACGGCGAGCAAAGTCGAAGGCAAAGAAGGGCCTACATAGGGACGAGAGGGATTCGGGGACTGTGAAATATGAGGAATCGTTCGTTCTCATTAAACTGCGAAGGGATTGAAATGGCGATACGTCAATGCCACT
The DNA here is from genome assembly GCF_050948175.1 of Xylocopa sonorina. Lineage (NCBI taxonomy): Eukaryota > Metazoa > Arthropoda > Insecta > Hymenoptera > Apidae > Xylocopa > Xylocopa sonorina. Next base: position 10,458,863 of record NC_135193.1, read on the forward strand.
CGATCACTCGATACGTTCTCTGAATTATCAATGCGCCCGAATATGAATAAAATCGCTGAAACTTTCATACATCCTCGAATAAAACTGTCACTGGGGCTTCTTGTCAAACGTTAACGCGATAACTGACGTGCTCTTCCCTACGATAGTTATTTCGGATCGATTTCCCAGCTGTCATATCGCGAATTCTATTTAGTATTAGCTTAGCTCGATTCGACTCGTTTTACCTGTTGTTATATGATTTCCGTCTCGTTCGTGGAAAATTCTTTCACTTATTCAATCGACGTACGATCCTGATTCTCGTCAGTATCTATTTTAACTCCCAACATCCACGATTCTTCGAATCTTGGCCGTCGTAAATTCTTCGTAAACCGTGTCCCATCGTTCAAAACAACAACAAATTTCCTTTATAGTACCCGCGTCCTTAATTATTCCAACGGGTTTAACGAACCCTGCACTCAAAAGAGATTGATCTCCTTCGTTACGCGCGCGTCGCGAGGTCCGCCCGGTTGCCCGATGAAATATACCGAAACACGTGGCTGCTATTTATTCTATTAATCGACGCTCGAGTAATTAACGAACTTTTCCACGTCTCTTTGGTTTAATGCCACGCGTTCGACTCGTCGATCAAGCCTATTTGTCTTCCTTCGTTCTGGCGGTCGCACGTGCGCGTGATTCAACGCGCGGCGGGAGGCGCGTATGCGAATCGGCCGATACGCGGCCAGAAAAATGCCGGGAACTCGTAAAACGTGTTCGAATTCAAAGAGCCCGTAATTAGTCGACGCGAACACGTGTCGACCACGGTGAAACAATCGCGACCCCATTTTCGTGCCTCTCTTTTTTCCCCCATCCCCTGTTTCGTTCATCCCTTTGTGAGGTTTCGACAGGCGAGGCTCGAACCTCCTTTCGACCGACACGTTGGTAACGTCCACCTAACGAAACATTCGGTGTCACGTTATAAGCTTGATAAAACGCGGTGTGTCTCATCGACGAGACTTTCGTCGAATCGTGTCCGTGTTAATTAAACATTTGCAGGGCAAAGATTACATATTTTTAAATTCAGCGAATGGACTTTTTAATTCGACCGCTCGATTTTCAGTAGAAATTTGATTCACACGAGTCAAATTTATAACCAAGTGATTGTAAGTTAAATACATTATTCGCCGGTTATTATTCCACTGGTCTGTTAGTGGCGAAATAAACCAAAGAGGGAACGGAGAACTCTGGAGCGGATTTCGATCGCTATGCAGATCGCTAATCGGAAATTGAAGGAAAGTTTACCCAGAGATAGTACCCGCCCTTCGTTCCCGATTGTGACGCGCACTTTCAATTTTCGAACGTCAATTCTTTGACGTTCCCTGCTAGTTCTGGCATGAATTCGATCACGGATGATATCGCGTTGCCGTTGGCTTGCCTGTAAAACATAGGCGAATTCAACGCTCCTCGACTGTTTTCGTTTCGCTTCGAAAACTCACTAATTGTTACTAATTCGTTGGAAATTATCCGTTTTACGTCCTCCGACAGCATGCACGCCGCGATACTCCGCCGCGATAGGGTATGATGGCGTAAAATCGATCGGGCATTCGTGCAATCGAAGCTAGGCGCTACTTTGTACACCGTTTCGTGCGATACTTTACGACGCGTAATTGTACGATCAATAATTTTAGTCGAGCTTTTTTGGCGGACCGTAATGTTTTACCCGAACATAAACGAGAACAGCACCGCGATACTCTTTTATCATAATTAAAACGTCCGTCGCGTGGTTTAATCCGCGTTGATATTCCTGCCGCGAGGACCATTTTCATTTTGAAACGTTGGTGTGTTTGAGGTCCGTGACCTGTTTCCACGAGGATCTCGCCGCTCTCAATTTCGCGAGTGTGCCTATCGTACGGTTGCATCTCTTAAACTTATTTAAGTTTCGCCGTATTTTATCCGCGGCTACGGACGATACTTGGGAGAATATGAGGACGAACCGCTCGAAATGAAATCGTACGTACATACCCACCGCTATCAACCTCGTCTGCGTCGAATCTCGTATAATCTACCGAAGTGTTTCGGCCCGATGAACCCTGAAAAGAGTCCAGGGAATCACACAAAAACGTACGGTGAATAAAATTTGTATCTTTACGAAACGTCCCGATCGCGACTCGTCTCTGCGATTCTATTTTGAAAAAGTTCTTCAACTTCTTAAAAAATTTGTCCGCCAAACGACCGTCGTTCAGTTTCGATCCATACAAAAATTGGTTAGGATACGTCGCCAATATTAGATAGAATTCTTCTCCCTTCGGTTTTTGTATCTACCCTCACGATTTTACCTCGTCGATATCGCGGTATAATAACGGTGGAGAGGGATGAACTAGCAGGAAAAATAGAAGCCAGGGTAGGGAGATGAAAAAATTGTGCATTGCGTAGCAAAGCAGGTTCTTCCGCAGTAACGAATGAAACGAACGATGCGTAATCAGTAGTCATAACTCGTTATTGGTCAGACAACAGTAGCGTCCACGCTCTCCTGCATAATTTTTCTCTGTAGCCTTCTTTCTGCCTCTGTCAACGTTATTCGCTCTTGAATTACGTTTAAAAATTTTTCTTTAAATCCTTAACGGCTAATGGAAAAACTTCACATTTTTATTTCCATTTTGATTAACAATTTTGTATTTTAACGATCGCTCTCGAGACTGTTAATTCGTGTGGCCAATTTGGGGACATTCGAGCCCGCTTCCTGTACCATCTGCTAATCGATAGATCTTTTTAAAACTGTTAGCGGTTGGCATACGTAGTACCGCCACTAGCGCTACCACTGTCGGTACTTTTCGTTAACTCGCAGGTACACGACGTTCAATCGAGTTTCCGTTTTGTAGCGAGTGCTATTTTTGTTGATTTATCGGTGAGTCCCTTTCGTCGGTGCCGGCTCGATATCGGTTTTTTTTTCCATCTCTTTTTTCCTCCTAACTGTACACGTGCATCTCTTACGTGTACGTGTACTGTGTGTTATCCCTTGCAACCATTCGAGCAGGGTTCTCGATCACCGGCACCGTTTATCCTCGCAGCACAGCCTTCGCCACTCTTTCCCTCGTTCCCTTTCTCTTTTCTCCGTTTCACTCCGTTTCCCTTCCCTTTCGATTGCCTCTGGAAACGTCACTTCGTGTGACAGACCCTCGTCACTTGCTGTCTGCACCAAATTGCAGAGCACGGGCCCCCCACGGGTGAGTGACCGTTTGGAAGTTTGTCATTTCGAGAAAAAAAAAAAGGCGAACAACGAACGGAGCGAGTCGCCGGGGCGAGTGGATTGTCCGAAATTCGTTCGCTCGCCCGCCTTTTTTTAGGGGAATCAGTGGATTTATTTGTTTCGACGTATTTTCTTCCTTTTTTATTTTTTTTCATTCCGTTTTCTGTTTTTCAGATTCCACGGTGCCTGTAGGCCTCTGCCTGCTGATCGAAAAGGGGCTCTCTTTGGTGAGTAACCCTTTTAACATCGCCTGTAACTGAGCTACCGTTTCGAAATGAACCGAGGAAAATGGTTTTGTGCTAATACGAGCGACACGGAATACACGGCGATATTAAAAAACTTTCTTCGCTGGGTGAGCGCGCAGGAAAATTTGTACATTTTTTTTCTTTTTTTTTTTTCGTTTGTTACGCGACGTACACACGGCGATGCAAAAAAGTAAATCGGACGTACGGTGTACAGGTCGGTGCAGTGTCGAAAGGAGGGTGACTGACAGCAACCGGGTAAGGGGGAAACGCAGTATGAAAGTTGGACAAATATTTTTCACCCGGTTTTGCTGTTGCTTTTTTCCACCATCGCCCATCTTCCCACCTCCGTCATCCCCCGTTCGCTCTTCTAGCAAGAAGCACGTTGCTAAACTAAACTAATAATAATATTTCGAGCATATGGCGTCGATGGCGGAAACTTTACGCGACCGCTGAGCGCAAAAGTGGCAGACACACACACACACACACGAGAGGAGGAGCCGTGGATTGTTGCATTTTTCTCGTATCAGACACTTTTTCTCACCGCGAATCAGCGAACCGCCAGTCGCACGTGTCTAGTCCTAATTGGCGAACCCATCGGGACATTTAACAGGAACACCTCTCTCGCGAGGTTAGAGACGTGCTGTTAGTTTTCGTTTTCAGCTAAATTATCGGGCGACGTTCGCGACGAGAGTCACCAAGCGGCGGTCCGATAATTATGGCGGCTGGAATCATCTGGTAGAAATTCAATTTCTAATTTCTACTGTTCCGCTCCAGGGGCGTTCACAGAGACCGTTGCGCTCCCGGCGAAGTGAACTCGTAAAGTCGACACGGACGCGGCTACTTACGTTTTGGAAATTAAATTTTTTTCGTTTACAGCGCCTCGAAGGTACCGTGGCAATTTCCTGGTCAGTAATTTTGAAACTTTATGAGTTTACGACTCGGCCAGACCGTTTCTAAGGAATATACGGACTTTCTGTACGTGTCACATAATGAGTCCGCCGTGAACCGAGCGGTAATTTTGTTTCTACCGGAAATGGTTTCTCGGCGATTAAAAAGGGAGAAATAACTTTATTCGTAGAGGTAATATTTTCCAGCTGCTAAAAGCTGACGAACGATCCAATCCGCGCGTCCAGGAATCGTGTTAAAGGAAAATTAGGAAAACTCGTGCATTAAAAGGCAAGCGGTTTTTCTCGTCGCATGGTAACTCTAGTTCTAATCGAATAAGCGAGGGAATCGAACTAACTCGCAACAACCTTTTACGCGCGGCTGGATCAGCATAAATTGCACATAGGCAGAACTTGCGGATTAAACAGAGTTTATAAAGTGAAAGCTTGTTGATATTCAGCCGAGCCGGTTCGCGGGATATTAAGTTGACGTGCTGCACGGGAAGAGCCCCAAAGTGTTGGTCGAAATTACACCGATGAAATCTCCTCCAATCTATTTGAATTTATTTAAACAGCCCTCTGGGAATTTGTTAACTCGTGATGTTTATGAACTTAAATATGTAACATCGGAAGAATCATCGGTTTAATCGGTCTGATCGATATCATGTTTTGGCCGCAGGTACGAGACTTCAAATTTATATCGCAATTATTGCCCTGTCAATATACGCGGCGGTACTTCTCGCTTTTAATTCGACGCTGCGATAAATCCTCTTACCGTTTATTCATTTAATACATTTGCCTCCGCCACGTGGCGAGGAAAAACGAACGCTGGGCACTTTATCTGACGCGATGGCAGAGGAAATGTAACGTGGAACGGAAAATTTCGTTTCTTGTTCTATAGCTATGGGACGAGGTTCGTCAAATTAGGGAGATGGGACGGCGCAGCAGCGCCGTTTTGATGATCGGCTTAGCGGGACGATCGCGTTGCAAAGCGCAGCTCGCCTCGCTCCTTTATGTCGATGCGAATTAGCGATGCTCCGGCTAATGTCTATACACGTTATATCGCAAATTCCCCTTGGCGATGACGCAAATACACATCTACCGAGCGGTATCGTCTCAGAGTAAACACTGCTTGTGCTGACTCCATACCGCGGGTACAGCCGCATTCAACGATCAATGCGAAACAGGAATCTGTCCAGCTCTACTTGCGCTTCGTCCAAATCAGAAAGAAGCTGATCCAAAGAGAGAGGTGAAATCGCGTGAAATTATGATTACCAAGCCGTTGAACGAATCGAAAAGTGCAACGTTTGTATCATCGCGTCGCGTGAACACGTTTCAATGTAGATACGTATCCGTTCGATGCAAGTTCAATGGCAGTTCGACTCGTTCGCGTGATTTAGAATGCACATTCCACGGCAGATGAAAAACATAGTTACGTCTCAGTGTGCGTTCGTCTGATGAATGAACCGGTGTGTACGCGGTCGATGATCAACATGCACGATTTTCAATCGGTCGAGGCTCATTAGCAATCAAATAATTTTAAATCGCAATGCATCGTTAACATACAAGTGAAACGATAATAGTTACTATGTACATCGATATCGAGGTTAATAGAAAGCTAGACGCAACGTAGCGGCAACCTGTTTCGCTTTCTGTTTCTCTGGCTCGTTTCTGGCGAACTAACCTAGGTAAATTAACATTTTATTTGATACGCGTGTAGTTTAATTAAATTTCGCCCGAGCATATGTACGGTTCGCTTGCATACGATATATTTTAACGTGTAATTAGTATGTCCCGCCGAATCGGCGGTCGAAATTACATTCTTTTGGGAGCTAATTCGCTGGCTGCAACAAACAGCGCCGGTAACAACCGGCGACCGGCCTGCTGAACTTGATAATTACCATAGCTTGATTAATCGTCGGCCGCTAATCGAGTAATAATTCGGCTAATGACGATCGCACGGTAACAACGTAGTATGAATAATTTGACGATACGAATAATCACCCCGTATATGAATAATACATAGCGAATTAATCCTCAAAACTAACGCGAGGTGCAATTTTCAGGCCTCGTTCTCCTATCAATTCCCCGCGGATCCGTTTCCCTATCAACTCTTATGAAACGTATCGCGACGGGGTCACCGTCGAGGGGAGAAAAAAAGGAGGCGGCGGATTAAAAAAAGAATTAACATGCAGGATCGTTGCTCCGTGCTAATTAAAATGCAAATGGCCGCATTTTATTAACGTCGAGAGTGGGGTCGGTTGCGCCGTAAGTAACGTCACGGTTTCGCGAGACGAGTATTAACATCGCCTTCGCCCCGAGGCTGATTATACCGATGGATCCATTTGTCTCTCATAACGCGTCGATCCCCTAATTCGATCAACCGGAATTCCATTTCCTGTTAATATCTGGCCCGTCCTCTGTTTGTACGACGCGTTCAAAGAGCCGTCGCCACGCCTGCCAAAGGAGCTAGCGTTATTACGCTCGTCTCGGCCGCGTCGCGGCGTTCCGTTTTCTTTCTTTGTCACCGCGAAGACGAACCGGTGTGCCCGCGTGTGCATCAACCGTGTCCCATTGCGCCCCCGTGAATGTTTTAGCTGTGCAATTTGCTGGACCTCGTTTCAAATTCATGGTATTCTTTTGTCCCGTCTAATTGGGTCAAGCGGTTCGTAAATATTTGCTCCGACGTACCGGTTGCTGTTGGCCCCGTCGTGGACTGGACAAACTGGTCCGCTTCGTTCTATTCTTCGGGGGTGAATTGAAAGATTCGTCGTCGTTGCGACGAGCATGAAAGACTATCCGTTAGATCCGTTAGGAACGCCGTGCCGTTGAATAGAACTTGAAAACATTTCCATCGTCTATTTCTCGCTACTAGTCCATTGTACGATTGTCCGTTGTTCCTTTATTTTGGTTAATAGAAAAATTACAAACATTTGAAAAGCTCGAACTGGTTCACGGTCTAAATATAATTCTTTACATTGTATTTAGGCCAGAAAGTTTTTTCAATGCACCCTGGTAGCTTTGCTCGACGCGTGGTTTCGTCCATCATCCAACCCTCTCGGTCCGTGAATCGTGAAAGATCAGCGCGGCCAGTTACGAGGTTTATCTCGAAGAAAAACAACCGAGAAGCTTCCGTTCGCGGTAAAATTCACGTCGGTGTATCTACCTTGAGAGTCTCGCAGCACGTAAATACCGGAACGCGTAATGAACAGCTGTCCGTCTTCCTTTTTATCTCCTTTTTTAAACGGTCTAACAGCGAGCAAACGGGGCAAAGCAAACGCTAAGGCCGGCGACGGAAAATATAACGCGGAAGCGTGCCGCGGAATATTTTATATCAGACAAAAATGTTTCATCGTGGCCCGCGCCGTTTGTTTCAACCACCGGCATCGCACGCACGCGCGCGCACACGCCCAGGTTTCATCGCGGGATCGCGATGTGCGATAACGTATTAAAATCTACTGAACGATGCGTGTAAATAATTAACCTTGCTCCCGGGTGTCGTTTAATATTTCTATCATACACCGTCCATTACAAAATTTTTACTTGCAAATTTCACTGTTGCGCCACTGTTGCGCTGTCCGCTGCTCCAAGTTTACCGATTTTCATCGTCGTTACGTAAGAACTATACGTTCTACTTAAAAAGAAAAAAATGCAAAAAAGTATGTTCTACTTTCGTAGCGTCCACGAATAATTAGTCGAACAGTGCGCGAGGAGTCTGTAGAAGAAAACCTCGAGAGAATGAATAGTAATAGGATGAGGTGGGATAATACCAGCGAGCCAGGGATAATAACATCGACGTATTCAACGCGAAAATAGCGTCTAATCTCCCTTTAATTTCGCACGTCGACGCAGACGTTGTGTTTCCATCGCGGGACATATTTAAATAACCAGCTCTCGCGGCGCGAGCAAGAGCGTTTCGTTTCGCAATGGATTTCACAACAGACACCACCGGATATGGTGCCTTCGCATGGATAATAAACGACTTTCGGTAGTTGAACGGACTGCGTTTCAGCCTTCGTATTTTGAGAAGCTCACCGTTCCCTGACCGCCCGCCATCCCCGCGTCCATCCTCTAGCGTGCTCGAGGGCGCCGCGTTTCCCGTTCAAATCCCCGCACTTTCTGCGTCTGCCCCTCTGCCTCTTCCGCCGCCTGCCACCCTCCCGCCTCTATACGCCACGTGCCCCCTGCAAGCAACTTCCGCTCGTAACTTGTACCTCTCTATTTTGTGCCGCAGGATATCATAGCTCACGGACCAGGAATGGTGTTCCACGTCGTAAACCTCGTCGTGATGGTACTGACGCCGATGGTGGTCATCCACCTGAAGGATTCCGGATTCAGTCTCTGTAAGCGGCCATTTTACGTGTCATTTCGTTCCTCGAGCTCGTACCGACGCGGTATCGCGCGCGTACGAGACCGACCTATCGAAATGAAATATAGGGGGAGTCTTTGCGACTTTGCGCCGCGTAGCGACGCTTCTGCTCTCGAGGACCCTCGATTCAGGGACCAGTTATAGAGCGGACGTTATTTCGGCTATTAATTTTCATCGAACCGTTACAGATGTTACCACCGTTCTCCCTGTATTTCGCACGGTTTCTTAAGCTAACGTTCGATAAAACCTCTTGTTCTACTATTGATTGGATAGTAGTCTCTTTTTTTATTAGAGCAACGATGACAGTAGGTAGTAACGGTATGCAGTGGTGGAAAGGAATAAGATGAGTTTTCGCCGGGCGAATATTGCTTCCACCCACATGCCAGGAGATCCACGGGTCCATTTACGAGTGTACACCTCGTACGTTACGGTCGAACAATTTTGAATTAGCCGGCCCGCGCAAACTCCAAAAATGTAAGAGCTTACGGAGCACGGGGGCGTACACAAAGGGAAGAATGCCGAATCGAAAAGTTTCAGCGGCAATAAAACTTGATAACATTCTACGAATTTCGGGCCGTCGTTTCTCTTTTCACGCGAAATTGGTGTCCGTTGAGCTGTTTAATTATAGAAACCCTATCGCGCGCGACGTTTAATTTGCCAGCGTTTTCAGCGCCGAGTGCTATTTAAAACGAATCAGACACCTCTAAATTTTTCATTTACCGCTTTTCGCCCCTTTCCTTATTCTTTTTTTTCTTTTTTTTTTTTTAATTAACTCGACCAACGTAAATCACGCCGTTGTCTCGACAACCCTCGCCACTTTCGCGCTCGCTACCGATAGCTAATATGCGTTGATTAACGAGCTATCGTTGATTCACGCTCATTAGCAGAAATTTTCAATTTTCGGCCAATTTTGATCAGCCGTTTCCGCCCGGTTCGTTCCGTCATGCGACGTCGGTTTAATTCTCGTTATGGGACGAGGGGCACCGCACTGGGCGCGGTATTGTAGCGCGGTATCAAAAATTCTATTTAAATGCAATACGCCCGGCCACCCGTGAGATCCGACGGTTGAGTGTCATCGTGTACGCGAATGCAATTACACGATGCACCGGTTGATCTACGACTCGACCGGTCGATCGATTATACCGACAATCCGGTGAAGTTTGGGGATTGAATTAGCTGGGAAACAAAGTTTCATTGTTTGCACGGCACGCGGCAATCATGCCATTTTGTGTTCCATTTTTTCCGGTCCATTGAAAATTTTACAACATTTTTGCGAAATAATTGACCGGTATGCAAGAGACAGCCCACGCGGAAACGGTAACTAACGAAGCTACATCACGACTGGAAACGCCGTTTCCAACAGACATTTTTCCACGGTGAATTTTTATTAAAAAACTCGAATATCATCGATTAAACATTTTTAAAGACCTTCGAATAGGTTCTTTTTCTGTTTAAATTCGTGGAATATTGAACGGACTCGCAGTTCTACTTGCACTACTTTTCTGCCATCAAATTTATAGTGTTTACCAACGAGAAACGCTGAATGGTATATGTATATGCACGTATATACCACTACCTGTAACGGAAGTAAACCCAAACAAATAATTAAAGTCGAGACGGCGAGAACTGGTAAAAAAGTTTCTCGCCGATCTAGTTGGTCGCAGGGAACGTGGGTCGTCGCGAATCTCAATTAAGAGAGATTTTATTGGAACGCCTTTCGGGATCGCCTGGAAGCGTGCGAAGCGTGCCGAGAACGATCGAAGGAAAGCAATTAAAGAGTAAGCACATCGTAGAATCCGGTAGAGGCGGCACTCTAATTAAAGGATTTCAAATTAAAACATCTTTGGGAATAGACGCGTTTCGACGATCTTTCCTCCTTTCTCTCTCTCTCTCTCTCTCTCTCTCTCTCTATCGCAATTATCGATTGTAACATTCGATCATAGTTAGTTTATGTTGTGACGTATCATCGTAAATGGTAGCTCAAAGTTTCTCAACGCGGATGAGGGTTGGGCAGGTCTTGGCTTAAAGAGAATTGACGCGAGAAGCGCGTGTAACAAGTGACGGTCAAAGACACGCGAAATGTCTTCTGAATTCTCGTTGTTTTTATTCTTGCATTTTCGTGGTAAATCTTTTACGCTGAGCTGGAAACTGTGCAACTTTCCACTTTTCCCTCTCGCACTGCTTAATTATTCAAGAGCCAGATGTGGGATGAAGTCAAAGATTACCTTGTTAGAAGTTTAATATACTTGCAAGAAGCTGGTAAGCAGGTACTGTCGCGCGCAAAAAAATCCCTGCTTAAACAGATTTTGCTCATATTTTTTTCGCATAATTTTCCTTCGTACGTTGGAAACTTTGGTAGTACTCTGTCGAACGCTCTTCTTTCTTGTAACAATCCGTACGATATTTCTCGCGAGCGAGCGGAGCGATAAAGAGAGAAAGGGGAAAGAAGTAATACACCGTCGAGTGAGTCGTACAAATCCGTGAACCAGTGGGAAAAGTCGTCGCGCCGTGACACGTGAGCCGCGTAGAGATTCATACGTCAACTAGTCGGTACATCCGGTTGTGTAAGCGCTTCTTAAAAGTTCTGAAGTCCGACGCGGAGTGTGCCTGCAGCCTAAAAGTAGTACGGCTGAAGTGGCTATGCAGTAGCAGGAGAAGAAGAAGACGACGGCGACGACGACGACGACGACGACGACGACGACGACGACGACGACGACGATGGAGAAGAAGAGGACGAAGAAGAAGTAGAAGAAGAAGAAGAAGAAGAAGAAGAAGAAAGGTCGACCTCTTTTTCTTCTTCTTTCCGTTTCTCTTCCTCCGCTCTCGTCTTTTCTGCTCATTCTTCCAGCCCTTTCCTCCACGGCTTCTTTTCGACGGCTTCGTCGAGATCCTCAACCCCCGGCTCGACATACAAAACGACTCACGTACACGCGTCAGAGAGCGTGCACTCGAAAAAAAAGGAGAAGAAGAAAAAAAGCGACCCAGGCCAACGGCAGACACGAGATCCTCGAGACCTTTGCGCGAGCTTGTCGCGAGCGCGCGCGTGCTCCGCGCGTTTCAAACCGCCGTTTTGTCTTTCGATTGCCACGCCGTGAAAAGGGCACGAAAGCAGCTCGCGAACCCCTCGCAATTATCGACGAGCGGTTTTATTCGAGCGGCTTCCTTTGCCGGACGGCAGAATTAAAAACGCCAATGCTCGCCACTTAGCGTCGCAGCGCGGAAAAGCGCCGGGCAGCCTTTCAGCGCTGGTGTAAATTTAATGAAACGGAGCCTCCATTTGTCAGACGAGCGGCCCGCTTGAAATTGCATAAAGCGTCGAGTGATTTTTCTTGCGACTCGCCCGGGGTAAAGTAACTCCCAACAATTCACTATCGAGGGGATGCTTGAATCGATCCTCTCGGCGACCGAGCCGGGGAACGCGAACACTTGTTTCCCTTCTATCGAGAGGGACGTTTAACGTTTCATAATCTAACCGCGTCCCTTATATCCACGCGAGAAAGGAATCGAACGTTTTATATCCACGATTAAATGAATTTCGGCGTTACGCGCCGCGGGTGTATTGCCTGGTCTCGCATACGCGATCACGCCGGGAATATAATTCGCCTGGAAACAGCGAGCAATTGAATAAACGATAAAGCCCGAGGATCCCGAGGACGCGTTGATATTATGCGGCGTCGGGGATCGTCTAGAGGCACGTGATTCCCGTGGTGCTCTTTGGAGATGCAGCGTGCCATTAAAGTCAGAAACAGATTGCGCTCGTCCGGAGGTCGCAGAGGGGTTGGTTGGTTGGCTGGACCGCGTCGAATATTGAACGCCGCTGGTCCCGTTCGTATCGAGTTTTTCACCGAACGAATTGTCCAATCGCTCGTCTCCTTCGGTAATTACGGCTTTTACGGTGGATCCCTTGCTGGAGGCGATCGGTATCGGGCGATCAGAGAACGAGCGACCAACGGCCGTTCGAAAAAGCGTACACCAGCGGACGGACGATTTAATTTTCGCGCTCGTACACTCGCCGGCCACTCGTCGTTTGCGAGCGACGTGGGGCGAGGGGCGTAAAAGGCGCGCGAGACGCTCGACCAGAATTGCTGGATTTCGTCGGAGAGATGAAACACAACGGGCGAACGGTCGTAATTACGGGGGCCACGAGCGAAATATCGACGAGCGGTCGACGTCGAATTCCATTCTACTTTGGTAATCTCGTACAGTAGTGGACAAAAGCCTCGATGTTGCCGAATTCACGGTGACGATCGAGCGTTCCTTTGAAAGCTACGCTTAAATCGATGATCCTTGCCTTGCGATGTAACGATTTCTCGAACAACGTTTTTATCCGCCTCTCTCGAAACGCTCTTTTTTTCGTACGCGATCGAACACGCTCGCGCGATACTGTGTATCGTGGCATCCCCCTCTTTGCTGTTACGGTGCGCGACACCCGGTAGAAACGTGACATATCGACCTACGCCTGTCTCCCTCTGTTCGCTTTTGACTTCCTCTTTATCCCATTTTCCCCCGATCACTCGTCTTCGTTCCTCCCGCGGCGTTCGCGTAACTGCCGCCCGCAAATGCAATAAAAGGCGTCGAGTGTTTACTCGCACTGTTAAGTGGCACTCGGTATCATATTGTCGCAGGACAAGTATCCTCGTCTTCGCAGCGTGATTGGACGTGCACGCGTAACCCGTGACGGCCGACACTCCGTCCCGGAATTTTCGTGATTCCTTGTTGAACGACGAAAAACGAAAAAAAAATATACAGAGGGGGAGAGAGAGAGAGAGAGAGAGAGAGAGAGAGAGAGAGAGAGAGAAATACGAAACGGAGAGACGAACAGGAAACAGGGAAGGTGAAAAAAGCAATGATCGGATGGAAGAACGGTGTTGGGATCGAAACGATAAAACGATCGCGCGAGAGCGCACGGGTGCTTCGTAATGAATAACGATTTCATCGGGATTAATTAGGACGGCGAAGAGGATGTTTATCGAACGAGACACGCGAGCGTTGTCGAACATTTTACCATTGCTACAGGAACGACTTTCGCGCCTGTATGTATAAATGGGTATAATCGCATTATCACTGTGAGTTTTTAATGCGACTCTGCCCGGCCGATTTAATTGCGGTGATTTGTTGGGGAATATGCGACAAATGCTCGAACGTATCGAAAGATAAATATGTATTTGTAATCTCGCGTTTACGAAATTACAGCGCGGTACAAATTTCTATACATAGTTCTCGTTAAGAAAAGAAAAGGGAAGAAAATATTTAAATTCAGTAGAAACGCGTAAGAGGCAGCAGGAGGTTCCCTCATTTCCATGGGAACGATAATACATACCAATGGTAGCAATTTCCAAGAAATACCATTTCCCTTCGTGTCTGACTTGATCCAGTTACCATCACCTGGTTCCATCAGGACCTGTTTGAAACACCGTTCCGTCTCGAACTCGTCACGACTATTCGATACGCCGGTTGAATGATGAACTGTGTCGCTCTCGGCGGCACTCAGAATCGCATAATTCGCGAATTCTTGCTCGCACTTCACCCTGTCACCAGCAGGGAACGAGCACATACGGAAATTTCACGCATGTGTGAGCCGCACGGTGCGCGGCCCAGCCACGTTCTAATAATTCTCGCGCGCCTCCGCCCTTTCGATTTCACCGTCGACCCATAAATCCGGCTTGAAGCGTGCACTTTGCACGCACCCCCGTTTCGATATGCCGCGGCGGCCTCGGCATAAAGTTGTAACGAGCGGCGAGCGGCTACCCTCTCGCGTCCCCCTCGGCCGTAAAATCCGTACGCACGCGTCACCAGATGGAACTGTAATAACGCGACGGAGCTCGAAACAAACAGGCGAATCGGTTTTTTATTCCTTCGAATCGACCTGTCGCTATCGTGCCATCCGCCTGGGATATTTAATCGTCCTATTCCGCGTACGACATGTTAGCATTAAAGACGAGAACGCTGAAAGGAAACGACCAGGCGACGTATTTCACTACCGCGTTACGAATACGGCGTCCTCTTTTTTCCTTTGACTTTGACGGTCCCTGTGCGTTGGCGTACGATGTCGTTATAGTTTTCGTGTCTTGTAAGCGCGGAATGCATCGTGCGTTCTTGGATAACGTAAGCAGGCACATAAGTACGTACGTTTTCGAGGACAAAGATAAACGTACTTGAAAACATTTTATTTCCTCTTTTTCTATATTTTATATTTCCCAGTTTGTAATATACGTTTGTAAGGTTTTTAGTGCAGGGTTCGCAGAGATAAAAAACTAAACTAATTTAAAGTTCTTTCCGCGCGAAACAGATTTCGTCCACGCTTCTAAGCCTAAGTCCGGCGCCGAGGATAACAGGGACGTTCCGTTGGTTCGAGGATGAATAGAAATTAAAAACGGTTGACACCGTGAAGTTGGTGGACGAAGGGCGAAGCGATGAAGTTTAAATGAATCTTATAATCTTTGAGGTTCCGGGAGCTTCCGGTCCTGAATCGCTTTACCTCATACCGCGGTCCCTCTGGTAACTGTGACACAGATTCCGGGAAAACGGCGGGACCTAAACGCTTCCCCCATTCACGATAGATGTTCTCGTTTGCTCAACTAGATCCTAGTGGATTACGGCATGATAACGAAGTAGTTATTCCGGCTGCTTCTCCCCTTCATCTCTTTCTATATATATACATATAGAGTGAGAGAGAGTGGAAGATGAAGAGGCGAACGGGGTGCACGAATTAGTCGACGGCTCCGCGATTTGTTATTCAAAATTCGCGGAAAGGCGCCCACCTGGCCACATATCCGGCTACGTTCGAACGTAATTTCCGTTTCGCCTAATGCCTCCAACTCGACGTAAGCCTATAAACGTTTTAGCGGTATCCGGGTACAGACTCGCGAGCTGCATTACCTGGATGAGAGAACTTTAAATGATTCGAAACGCGTGGGCGCGTCTAGTTACGAGAACCAGAATTATTTAAATTCGGTTCTTTTTACGGTGGACGAAGGTTGAAACGAATTTGTCGTGGAATAATAAATATCGAAGTTGCGTGAGTTTCGATATTTCGACGCCAAAAAAATGTGCACGCGTGGATGGTGAAGATTAGACGTGGTACCTTTTTCTGTTTGGACGAAAAATGATCCACCCTTGCGTCGGCGGCGAACCCACGAACATCTCAGCACCCCCTGATTAGAATTAACGAAGGAGTTGCGAGATTCATCAGTTCGTTAACGAGAAGAAGGGCCTGGTGGATATTTTTGGAAAATTACACGATGTTCCATTTCTTCGCCGGTATTTACAGACGAACCTCTTCATCTTCCCTGGCCCTCCGCCTGGATGTACAAACACACTGATTGCCCCTTACATTCCACGATGCACTAAGCCTGCACGGCTCGCCCCGTTCTAGCGCAAGACCCAGGCGAGATCCTAAATCTGATCCGGCGCTTCCTTTGTTCCAACCTACCCTATTCGTTCCTGCCTAAACCAACAGTGGCTCGCCGTCCTCCCCCATCCATCCGCCCACCGCCTCTCTCGCGCCCTGTTCCTCGAACGGAGTCTCTTGTAGACCGAGAGGCCGGTGTCTGGACGTGTGATTTGTAATTCCTGAGGAACTCATTCCGCGGCAGTCGTACGACTCGCTGCATAATTTGTAATTCCAAAGAACACCGGGAATACGAAGTGGTCGATGAGATCGGAAAAATAGAAGAAGAGTCGAACGAGGGATGGGAAAAGAAAACGAGTCGGAGATGGAACGAGCACGGACTGACTTAAACAGTCAGAGGAGTAGACGGAACGAGAGAGAGAGAGAGAGAGAGAGAGAGAGAGAGAGAGAGAGAGAGAGAGAGAGAGAAGAAAGGAGAGCACGAACGAGGCACGACGATGAATTCAACCCTCACGCTTCTCAACCGTCAACCTTATAAGAGGAATACGCAGCCAATTTCGTTGACTTGAAACGAGCACGAGAGTCGACGTAGCGTGAAACTCGCCGGGGCTTCGCCGGGCGAAAGAAGACGCGGATGGTCGAGCATCGAGCGGAGAACGAGACTCGTAGGCGGTCGTGTGCGTGCTCGATTCGCGTTCGCGCCGCGCTTAATGGCGATCCTCGTGTGCAAGAATTCCATGCATAGCCTGGTCGGAACCTGTAGAGGGTGGCAGGGGGGGGGTGGGTTGGTCGAGGTGTAGGGGGTTGCACGCTCGGAGGTAAAACGACTGGAGTCTAGCCAGGGCGGCGTTAGGCTAACTAGCTCGTAGGCAGCCGAATGCACAAAGGGCGACCGTTGGTGTGCGCCGTTTACACCGGATAATCCGCGCGAAATTAGGATGGTAAATTGGTTTCCGCGCGAGTAATGCGAACGAAGTCACGGTGCTGAGCAGAATCGCTGGGGGATGTCGCGAGTTACCGCGACGGAAGGGGCTGACTTGATACCGGATGCCAGCCTTTGTGGATAGAGGCCAGAGAGAGGAGGCCGCTGGTGTTGGCTGCCTAGGGATGATGGCCTGCCCTCGCCGCCTCTACCTGCCGAGAATATACTTGAGACGATATAACAACGATACGCGGAGAGGATAGCTTTGTAACGCCATGGGGCAAACGAGCCTTTTCCACTAAAATATTAACGTCGTCGTGTCCGCCCCCCTCGTCCGGTGACGTTTCGCGCGTCATCGCTAACTTTGACGCTCCGTCCCGGACGTTTCCCCCCGCAAGTATTCGCTGGCTGCGACACTTTGATACCGTCGAAACATTCGACGAGTTAACGGTACCGGACTCTGAATACGGTTTAAAGACGCGGTAGAAATTCTGAAACCGAAGCCCAGTCTCTTCGACCACCCCCGTTGTTACGAACCGTCGCGCCACAGCCCCGGCACGCTTCTGTACACCGAAAAATTTCAAGAATTGCCCTGCCCCGAAGACACCGACGTAACTAACTTGTTCATTTATTCAACGAACGTACCACCGTCCACGTCTTTCGACATTATTCGAGAGATCCCTTTCCCGTTTCAATTTTCGACTGGAGAACGGATAGCGTAGAGTGCAAGCAAGCGGAGTGTCTCGGGAGGCGAGCGCGCGACGGGAGAGAGAGAGGCCTTCTTTCCGCAAACGTTCGGACCGGTCGCATAGAGATGACAGCGCAAGTGTCTCACGGGGGGATATCCTGAATTTCCAAAGGGACCCGGCTAGCCGGGAAACGTCGCGTTCTGGCTGTTTCTCTTTCGACGGAGCAGCCGCCTACGCTGGCGGAGGACAGGATCGGGGTTAAACCTTTGGAGGATGTACAAAGCTCGAGCCACACGTTAATGTGGTCACGTTTAAGGCCACGGCGAATGCACGTCCCGCTTTGATCGTCGTCTTTCCATGGCGATTTAACCCGATGCATTTTCAACCGCGTCGCCCGTTGCTCGGGGCACGACTGAAAGATTCATCGAAACTGGAGGAGGTTCTGCGGCTCTCCCGTTTGAAAATAAACTGGCGGGGATCCGTACCTTTTCGTTGGCCTGGAAATCGGCTTCGTTGCGACAACACCGCTAAGATGTTTTAGCTCGTCGCAGAGTCACGGCATGAAATTTAAGACGAAATCGATAACCCCTCGGGCGGTGGATTCGACGACGATCGAACCTCGCGTCCGGGAACCGCGCGCGGTTCGTTCGAGCCAAGATCCGGCGAGACACCGGCCGGGAAATCGCGGGAAAGGATACTTGAAATTTAATTCGAATCCACTCGGTCGACTTCGGGGAACGGAACGCCGCGTCGTTCGTGAGCATGTTCTTTAAACGGGCTGGAACAAGCGCCAGTGGAAGCGGCGGAGGAGGGCGTAGCGCAAGTATCGGATACGAAAATTCCGAAGGAAAGTTGGAAACCCATTTAAAGGGAGTGGAAGAAATGATTACCAGTGTTGGAAGAACAACCATTGAAAAGAAGTATCCTCGCGGTATGGCGGGGAAAACGTGCTGAATTTTACGCGCCTGTTATTGCAGCCAATATACACTGCCGATCAAAAGTTCCGGCTTCTCCGTGCTTTTGCTCGCGTATCAAATTTTCCGACAACTTTCTTATAGATGCTAGATCAATGCCGCGGATATTAAGAAGCACGATGCGTATCTCGATACCAGCGTTAATCGAAAACTTTTAATAGACAGTAAGGGTGGAAGAAACAAAAAGAAAAGAATATCAAGATAGAAACACTCTGCAGGAGTTTTGGGCACGCGGCCTATTCGTGAGAGGAAAATTCTCCGTGTACATGGCTTCTGCTCGTCTATTGACTCGCTCGGGGGAAAAAAAAGAGCGTTCTTTCAACTGTATCGCGCTACGAACGCACACGTACGCGGCACGCGTGCGAAAACAAACATACACAGGCAACCACGCGGATCTGCATAGGGTCGTACGTGAAACGAATGCACGCAACTTGCCAAGATCCGGCTTCACGCACGGTAACTTCGCGAGGTGATTACAAGTCTGAGCCAACTGGTCACCGTGCCAGGATCAGAAATGTACTAGGCGAAGGCGGGAACAAGCCTGAGCAAGCCTGTGGTGATCGAAGAAACGAGCGAAGGAATCGTCGGGACATAAGTAGGGAATTACGCGTCCTAGCCGTATTACCGTAGGACGATCGATCGCGAGATCCGTAACTTTGAGAAGCAAAGTAATTAGAATATTTTCAACTTTACATCTCGCTTTCTAAAATGGTATCCTCTGAGATTTTTATTTTTAACGTTCAGTGTCCTTTCTATTTGGGAATTTCAACTCTGACGAAGATTGAAATTGTTAGGCTATTTTTCCAACCGACTTAAATGGTCTCGTTTAATTGGAAAACAAAAGACGGTTAGCGGATATTTTATTCCATTTAAAATTGGGTCCCATGAAAAGCGTTATATATAAAGATCGACTTGAAGAATTTAGTCTTCCGCTTAAGTGATTCTATTATATATATATTTGATGAAATGTTTGGCGCACTAAATACTCCGATTGTTAATGGCACGCTAAACTTGAAAATATCGATCCTCAAAGACAGCAGGGATCACGTTCCACGTCGTAAGCTTCGTTTAATAGCCGGTAACATCCATCGATAGAAACACAATCGCACTGAATTCAGAGATGTGATCTGTTAATTGTTCCAATCAGTGTGCATTGATGCCTCGAGCAACGATCTCTTAAAATTAATGGCGTGGGCGTTTCGCGAGTTTCCTTGTTACGATACGAGCAACGGTTTCGTTGGAGGAAACCCGATATTGGCGATTCAGGGCGTCGATATCACGAAATCGGTATAACTGGACCCGCTATTGTCGCACTGATCTCAGTCTATTCCACTTTCGAGCGATGATATCGACACGAGTCGCTCACGTCACCATATAATTGTACGAAATGCGCTGTCGTTCCGCCGTGTAATTATCCCTTGAAACGGTTAATCGAAACCTGAATGGTTTACACATTTTATTCGATATACCGTAGCGGTAAACTGCGACGTTGTAACGAATTCTGTTGTTAATTAGAAGAGAGGAAGGGAGAGAGAGAGAAATACTAGTACGAGCTCTGTTAGAACGTTTAATCGCTAGACGTTCAATCAGTCAACCGTTGGTGGGCTAAAAAATCGTGACAGCGAATCCCACTCGACACTCTAATGGAAAGAGTAACGGTGGCGCGTAACGAGCAACAAAAAAAAAGGAAAAAAAATATGTCGCAGTTGTTGCTCTTTGTTCCAGGAACAAAATAAAAAGAAACAAACACGCTTGGTTCTCTCTAGCGTGCATATTCGCAGTAGCGCTGTGTCGAGCGTCTTTCAACCGTGAAACACCTTTGACATTTTCGCCCTGAATATTACAGATTTTTATGGAATCGTAATTTTTAGGGTGTATTCGATTCAGTTACGTATGCACGCTTGAATAAAAATTTCCCCGTGAAACGCGTTGAGGGGATATGTTCCGTACTCGATGGATGGAGTACGCAAGCGATGGGAAAAACAAATTCGCGGTAGCTCTTCCTACCTGGGCTGTTTTATATCTTTTGCCAGTCGGTTTTTTTTTGATGTGTTATTATTATTATTATCAGTGTCATTGTTATCTAGAAAATGGCCAAAAAAAGTGGACGAAATATAGACAACGAATGGAAATATAAAGCAATGAGAAAAATTGAGATTGAATAGAAAGGGGATTAATGTTGGCCCACTGTTTTTCATTTTTTAACTTTTTTAATCCCCTTCTTTCGAGCGATATCATTCAATTATGGATAGAGTTGCCAAAGCAAACCGAGCCGATCGTAGCTGATCGAAATTCAGTGGATACACATCCTGGAAATTTTAACGACGATAACGACAAGCGTCGTCATACTCATGAATTCTAGTGGGATAGCAGTAGGGCGGAATACGTGGAATTGGAAACCGTAGTCACCGTTTCTGATTACGATCGAGAATCGGAAATATTCCTCACCGTCTCGTTCCCATTCTTTTTTCCGACGTTTCTCTCTCTCCCCTTCTCCTTTCCTCCTCGCCCGTTTCCCACTGTTATTTGATTATTTTATCCTACGTGCTTTCGATTCACAAGCTAACATGTCTACGGTGCGTCTGCTGCCTGTACGCTGCTCGTTGTCACGTCAAACGCAGCGGTGCACGCGAGGAGAAACAAGATTGCCAGTCCGTGTTCGACGTAGCCGCAACCGTTGTTCCGCGAATTCGTAGCCGCGTTCCTAACGTTTCCGATGAAACCATTAATCGTTAACGAGAGAGAGAGGGAGAGAGAGCGAGAGAGCCGGACGTTATCGTCGCGGTGCGCTAAAAATGCCGGATTCATTAGTATCGGCGGTGGGTCCGGTATCTTTTCGCGTTCGCGCGCATGGCAATTTGTTAAACAACCCCGGGATACAGGCGTCGGATCGGTCGTAAATTTTACGCGATCAAATATTTATGATACGAAATTGAGCCTGAAATTTGTATTTTAATTAATTGTTCCCAGACTGTTCGCTGCGATGTATCAATTTAATATGCATGAGTTCTGGAATTTCGCGGGGATAAAAAATAAAATAAAAATGATACCCGCGTAAATCCACGTGTCTAGATTACAGAGAGAGGGAGAGAGAGAGAGAGAGAGAGAGGAAGAGTACGGAACAATTACAAAAATATCGGGGCAATTTCGTTCGGTTTTTATCTGGGAATGGATTCGCGTGGGTGACGTACCGAATGGTTGTATCTATGGAAATATTGAAATGCTGCCTCTCTTGCCAGGCGGTCGTGCGGTCTGAGTAGTTACGAACCGATACTACTGGCGCGCGACAGGGTATGGCGCTAATATTAGCGCTCTCTGCTAATTTCTCTTACGTTCGACTTCGTTTCTAACGTTGCTCGATAAAATCGAGCGAGTTTGAAATTTCCAGACCACTCGAAGTTCGTTTCCTACGTTCCTGCTCTCTTTCGCGAATTAATCCGATAAAAGCATCGCGTTTAAGAATGACCAAAGAAGAAGTTTTACAACTTTCTACTTAATATCGTAACCTGTTGACGCGTAACATTCGCACGAAGCATCGATGCAGCCACGATGGAGCTGTCGGAGCGTTTATTCCGTAGAAGGAAACACCATTTCCGCGGGCGTACCGTTGAATGGAAGGGGTAGCACCGAATCTATAAAAGATGAAGAAACTAAGTCGACCCAGGACACGATCGTGCCTCAAAGAGAGGAGGTTCTCGATGACACGTTTCCTGGGCGATGGTGAAAGAGCCACGGAGTCTCTTCCGTTCGAGGCGGCAGACGGAAATGGATCTTGATCAAAATGCATCAGCCCGCTTTTTCTGGTATCAGGTGAGATCGGGAGGAAGAGGGATAGAACGAGGCGGGAAGGATAGGTTAGAATGACGCTATCGGTCGTCGAATGAGGGAGGAGGGATCGCGGCATGGATCGTCGTGGTACGAGTCCTGGATAAGGTGAGAGGTTGGACCAGCGGGGTGGTGTTGGTGGTTGAAATCGAGAAGAGAGGGAGAAGGGTTTGAAATGGGATGGCGAAGATCGGGAGTTGCGGATCTCGAAGTGTACCGGGGCGACAATGGGGTCCGAGGTGAAAACTGGCAATTCCTCAGCTCGGCGAACGGCCGAAGAAAATGGAGAAACTATTTTCAGCGGTGGAACTTCCCGCCATTGTTGCACCCAGGCTGCACAATGCTCGGTCGTTTCATCGTTGAACGCTATACCACGTTCGTTGCAGCGAAATCAGTAGAATAATTCTATACGTTAACACGGGGACACGGGGAAAGAGAAAGATGGCTAGGTAGGATGAGAGAGAGAGAGAGAGAGAGAGAGAGAGAGAGAGAGAGAGAGGGATTCGTTTATTTTTTATTCCTCTCTTCTACATTTGGTCGGTCATTGTTGGGGATGAAATATGACGGTGTCTTGAAAAATTTTGGAAAATTGTTTGCCATCGAACGATATATCTTCGCGGGTTTATCTCGCCGTTGGACAGCTGAATCGAGAGCGGAGTAATAAAATCATCGATACGTATTCGAGCTCGTGAAAGGACCGTGTTTGCATATAAATAGTCTTACTCGTTCTACTGTCTTCATTGTTGGAGAGAAGGGGGCTTTATAACTGTCCATTGTTCGACTGTCAATAGTTCACGCAGGAAGCTGGGAGGGAAATATAGAGTAATAGAAAGATTCCCGTTTCCGTCGCGTGAACGATTTAGATTATCCGGTTGCGCTTCGTAATATAGCGATACCGTCACTGAAAAAGTCTACCGTCGCATAATTCCATCGTTGAAAAATCTACAGAGCTTCGTATCGCGGCGTATTAATCTTCCGTGACAGTTGGCCTTACGGTTCAGCACACCGACAAATTGTCACGACTTAATTGCCGCACGCTCGTATATTGCGACGGGACACGAAAAACGTACAGGCGTGTGTCCGCGGCTTGGTACCGTCTGGTCTCGTCTGCGCAGCAACGGTGATTTCAATCGATGTGTAACCCGAATGCACCTACCGTGTATCTTAAATCTCGTCAGCCGTGTTTTCCTCGGGGGCTGGGAAACGATTAAGACATTACGGCGTTGGTCGGCTGTTGAAAAATGAGCGAGGTTAAATAATTTTCGAAGAAAAAGCGGAGCGATCGTCCGACGTAGAAAAGAAGGAGGTCAACGTTTATGATAAGAGAAATTTGTTTGCCGCGCCTGGCAAGATTTTTTGCGACTTTTTCACGCCTCTATTCAGGTTCCCATCGACGTTATTGGGTCCCTATCGCGGCGCGTTTAGCTCGACGTCGAGCATCGGTAATTCTCTCGATCGTGTCAAAATCGCATAAGAGGGCGTGCACACGCATAACGTGTCGGAGGTGACGCAGCTCGCCCCATAGCAAGATAGATTCGTTCGAACGTGCACGGTGTCAAACTGTATAGCGAGAGCGTGTACGCGGCCGTCACGGCATTTGGCAATTATCTTGCCTCGTACAGGTATACCGCGTACATACATTAAGCCCCGGGGTTACTCGGTAGAGCTCTCGTGCGAGCAATAATCTAGAAGCGGGTATAAGCGACAAACAGGGACGCAGATGTACTTCCTCCCTGTTCCGATAACGGCCACGCAACCCCCTGACGCGTGTTCTTTTCCAGTTACTTTCGGAATTTCCACACCGGCCGCGGCACTTCGCGCCCGATCGTACCCCGTTCGAATTACCAGAAACGCGGATCGTAAATCTGCATTTAACGTACCGACTGCATAACTTCTCTCCCGCTTAATCCCGTGCTATCCCGAGCGAACAAGATTGATCTGCCAGAGGCGTGACAATGATAGCCCAGCCCGGGAAATTAATATTTATACCCCTCTCTGATGGCTTTTTAATGAACCCGAACGAACGAACGACCGTTCTCGCTAAAATCACGATTCAGCTAAACGTCGAATCTACCCGCGAAGTTTAGTTCTTTTACGACAGTTATCGAGCAGATTACTCCGCTCGATGGGAAGAATCGAGGTTGCCTCGCGTAATGCGCTCACGGGGCCGACCTGTTCGATGTCATTAACAGAGCCTGCCGGGGATCATTTTCTTGTCAAGTCACCAGTCTGTTCCGTCGTACCGAGGACATGCATGCGCGTCCTTTCCACGTAGGAATCCGAGAATCCGTCTAATTAGCACCTTAGCCGCTTTCAGACGCCGTCGTCGCATAGAAGATATTTCCTGCGCCAGAGGACGAGAAAAACGGGAGCCGAGGAACGAAAAATATGAAAGCGTATACTTGTTAGTATCTGCTTCAGTTGAACAAAACGCGTGTACGGTTTCTCTTCGAGCTCGCTACGGGGACAGGATACCATCCTCTGTACGAGGTATCGATAAATTTAGCGATTCTTCAATTTTATAGGAAATACGTGGTATATTAATGTTTCTGGTCGCACGGAAGAAAAAGTTATGAAATTTCATGCAACGACCGGCTAGTTGGTAACGTGAGCGGGGGCTGTCGTCGAACCTGTCATTGGAAAAAATATCGCCGGCTACGATACGTATTGTAAACGAATTAAAGAAACGACCACCGTCTGGCTCCCGGCAAAAGTTATAAATCTACCAGTTAAATATTCATTTCGCGCTGACCTTTCGCTGGTGGTTCTATTTAAGCTACACGAAGCACACCGCGTTTTTCGACTGCGTTATTTACATGCAAATAAAACCTTAATTCGAATAAATATTTATTAAAACAGTTACCCCTCTTAGTGGGACGGGCGAAAATTTTACGTAAACGAATTTCACATTTGTCTCGCGACCGTCTTTTTAACTTTATAAAATATTATGTCACGTGATATCCCTAGTTACTTTGCGTTTTACTTTCGAGAGATCTACCTCGAAAGGGGTAGTCGGACGAGCAGGAAAATAGGAAAAATAGATTGAAAACGAACGTTGTTTCTTAGTACCCTGAGAGAGTGCGTCCTATTAACGTGCAAAATCTCGGCACACCTAGACTAGTTGGTAACAAGCGCGATTTAATTTAGATACGAACAGTCCTGGCTGAAGGAGGCGGCCAGGATCGATGGAAATATCGGAAAATATGAGGATCATGCCGTGCCTGGCTTCGTCATCGTCTATAATTCTGTGCCATTAGCTGTAGCAGCCGTTGCTGGCACCGCATAATAATAACGGACATTCTTTAGATCGTGATGCAAATACCGTTTCCTATAATTAAACGTGGCCACGTCGGACGGGGAGCTATTGACCGTTCGGTGTTTAAATGATAAAACGTGTTCGCGTCCCGATGTTTCGAGTAACGGGCGAAAAATTGTGACTATCATTTTTGAGCCATTAAGGCTGTCGCGCGCTTAACAGGGTGGCGCATAAATCTCTCCTATTTTCGCACGGGTTGCGACCTATTTAAATTGGAACAAAATCACAGGCATCGAGCAGAAAAGCGGCCCATTTAGCGCGGAATAACCTCTACTCGCGGAAGGTGGACGGCGCGGCACGTTGCCGATCCAGTGATTACCGATGTCACGCCGATACGAACACGTTAGATTTGCATCGTAAAAGACCGTCGACGCGTGCGGACTCGAACCCCGTGCGTTCGTACGTACACCGTCAAGTGGGCAACAGCTTTTAATCATTGCGAACTCGTTCGCGTACCGACCTACGGGGCGCTTGATGCGCATAAAAAGCGGGAGGGAAAGCGTAGGAGGGTGGTAAAAACAAGGATAAATTCACCGTGGATGAAGCTGCCAGCCGTGAATGCTTAATATCGTGTTTTATAAACCCTTTAATTGCCAGATTCGGACACGCAGCTACGATGTAAAAGCGCATGCTTTATTCGCGCAGACGTATCCGCTGTCACGTTCCCGGAGGCGTGTGAAATTGCGATGATTAAAATGTACTTGCACGTTCTGCGCCAGCCTGCACACGCCGTGCCGTTTTTTTCCCTTCCCTTTTCCTTCCCGTGCCCATCCCTTTTTTCTTTTTCCTTTTTTTTTCCACCCCCATCCCGTGCTCCCGTCCCCTCCGACCCGGTCTGTCTTTCTATCTTGTTCTTTTTCATTAATCTGGAAGGAACGTTGTACGCGCCCGGAGATAACGAACGCCGCGGACTTTTCAGAATTTGTTTAATGAAATTCTCACAAAGTAAATTTCGCTTCGAGTCCGGCGTTATTCCTCGTTCTTGATTAAAAATCGGTGTACCCGGAAGGTATTGTCCCGTTCGGTTTGCTTAGGGATGAACGCAGATTATCGCCAGCGATCGCTCCGTAATGTAATGTAACCGTTATAATTGGACAAAGGGATATTAATCGTTTCGATGGTGCGTGCACGTATATAGGGGGTAGATTTCAAATTTCGCGCATTTTTTTTTCTCTTTTTTTTTTAGTATCCCGATTATACCGAAATCGTTATTACATTTGTATTACCAGACACGCGTCGCATCGCGATACGCGAGCGAATCGAAGGTTCTCGCGTTAAACTGAATATCGATTCTTCCAAAATACACCTTGGATCGAATCTCGTGGAGCGAACCAATTCGCAAGGGAATGGTTTCTCGAGATTACCGCGAATTGTAATTTCAGTTTCCTTAAGCCGACAGCTTAAGCAGCCCGAAGACAACCCGCCACGGTAGTTTGCAGCGTTATACATATAATTAATTCCCTTTGGTTGTTCCAGTCGGCGCGATGTACGTATGCATGCTGTACGCTGTACTGTTCCTGAAGCTCTGGTCGTACGTGCAAGTGAACATGTGGTGTCGGCTGAGCAATCGAAGAAACGCGTCGAGCCAGGGCCGAATACGACGGCAGTCCCTATCGTGCAACAATCTGCAAGGTGAGTACACCGATCCACCGTTACGTTTCCTATTACCGTCCCATTTCCATCCCCCTGTCGTACTTTCGTATCGGTTCGGTTTCACGTTAGCTCGCTACGCGGCGTAATGAGGCCCCCCGATTCGTTTCTATCGCCGGTGTCGATTTATCGCCGCGCCGCGGAACGACAAACGTTATTCCGTAACGCGTGTAACACGCGCCCGTGGATTTTCGATAACAACCATTACGCATTCCCTTTACATCGTCCCGCGCTTTCCCGTAACACCCTCTAATTTTACGCGAATGCCAACCGAAAAACGTCGACCGCCGCACGTACGCGGCGCGCACCATCCCCCGCGCGGTGTGTACGCGGGGATTTTTGGTCGACCGCCTCTGTGACGTGGCTCGCACGAAAATGCTTGTTACGATTTTTTGGACGGCTGGCCGGATCCCGTGTGCAACGGCCGTGCACGCACCGCGGCCACCCCGTTGCTTCGTATCTATTGTAAACACAATTAATTAAAAGAACGTGCCGGGCAACAGAGTAGAAGTGCCCGCGAAGAATTTTTGTTACTACCCCCCCCCCCCTCTATGATTTATTTACGGGTAACATGTTCATATTTCTCCCCGGGCTTTTCCATCGTGCTCGGTGCTTCCCCGCTATCGATTCTTCTTCGGCACAATGGGCATCGGAGCGTAATAAATTTATTTATCTAGCGATAGGTATTTAGATCGGGATTGGACGTTGTTTAAATGATATATTCGGGAAAGTGTTTGAAAACGTGTCCGAATGGCAGCTGAATTATTTCCGTTTTTTATCCGCCAGATGAAAAATTATTGTTCGATTCTACGTATTTTGTATTCGGGTAGAAAGAAACGTTCCGGAAATTATTTGTTCGTAAACGACGCGTTTCATTTCGAATTGCTTTCTCATTTTCTCGAAATAAATAAGGTTTAACTAATAAACAGACCGCGCAGAGACTGCAAACACCCTTGATAGACACAGCAGACTCGCGAACGTCTATATTACTCACCCCGTACCACATCTGCATGGGCCTTTTGAGCCCGACGTATAATACAGTTTCCTGTGTCCGAGATATTTGTTCCCTTCTGAAGGTGCATACACAATGTCGTGGCTACCCGCGACGCGTGTGCACGCGCCAGTTTTCCGCGCGCGCGCGTGCACACACACACACATGCACACAGACTCCTAGTGGAAGAGGCGAATAATTTCCACCCAATTTAAACCCTCGATCAGTCTCGCCTCTGTTTCCGGGTATCGGCGGGCTAGGCGGCGGTATATCGATTATTCAGGCCCGGCAAAGTCAAATTATACGAGCGAACTTTCCCCAATAAACTCACCGCATGGAATATTAACCCTTCTCCACCCTCTTGCGCCGCGTTCTCCTTTTCGTTTCGCCTTTATCTCTGTCTCCGCTCAGTTCGCGGAATCGAAACGTACCGCTGCAAAAGGACCCCATGTATCACTTTGACGCGTTATGGCCCCCTTTCGTGCAGTGGAAATCTGTTATACAACTCTTCCGGCTCCTTAGAGTCGCTATAAAGAGTCCTCGAGGGTTCCACCAGCCGGCTGGAAAAAATCAATCTTAAGGAATGACTCGCCTTCAATTCCGCGGCCCCGTGTCCCTTCAGATTCGACCGTTTGATCGCGCTGCTTTATGTCCCTGTTATCGTTGCTCATATCGAGGTTTCTTTTATCGTGGTATTTCGAGGTTCTAGGGGATCGTTTGGACGTTTGCAAATATTCCTTGCTCGGTGTTTCTGATAGACGGTCACGTATTCAAACGATAAAACGACAGCGATCGCGCGAACTTCTTGTCCGCATGGAAACAACGCTCCGCCGATGGAACTTTCCGATGTTCGACTCTATTCAACGCTCCTCGATTTAACCAATCATCGGAAACGTAACATTTTTGAAAGGCGGCGCCTCGTGACGCTCGGTGGGCTCCAATTAATCGAGCCCTTCGACGACACTGTATCGACAGAAACCGCCTGAAGAGGCGGACATCTGTTATTCCCGTTTGCAAATTCGATTCGAGTCCATTTCGTGACGCTCTCCATCCTCGTTTCCTGAGTTCTTGTTCACGGTCGGTGCTCGTTAATCAATGCCAAGATAATATGGAAGGAAGACATAATGGCGGATGTATGTGAATGGTGCATCGCTGGGCTGATACCTTCCACGGAAGTCCGTGGAGCAGATGTTGAGGAATGGTCGAACGTTAAGTATCCCGGGGCCGGATGACGTAGTCGTAACAATGTTCGACCGTACCCAACACCCGTCCGCTCGCCACTTTCATACGTGTCCGGCTAACTTCGTTATTCATTCAGTGGACAGTTCGAGTCCGGTTTCGCGGATCGACTGACCGAAAATAATTAGAACCGCCGCTAACGCACGGTTGATCGCGGCGTCGCTCTTCGAGTCGCGCATAATAACATCGAGCGGGGAATAAAAAGCGCCGCGGGCTAATATGATTATCGGATTTCGATAGAACGCTCCGGTTGCGGCAGACAGAGTGCACACGCACGCTCTCGATCGATACGCCTGATCGATTCGAAGGCGCGCCATCGACGAATGCAACCCCCCCGATCGTTTCCGTAGTCGCGAGCCCACGGAACCGTATATAACCCTCTCTCTGTACCGTGTGCCGTGTAATTTTCGTCCTCCGCGCCACTGTTTGCTCGTAGCCGCGCGCCGTATTATTGCGTCGTATAATGACGACGTTGACTTCCGCGCGCGATTTTCGTGGAACCGTTTCGACCCTCCGTGCCGATCGATCGGCTAAATCGGGTCTCGCCGCCGGTCCCTCGGCCAGCGGCGTTACTTTCAATAAGCAATCTTCTCTAATGTTTCTCTTAGCGAACGGCGAGGAGGGCGACGGTTCCCTCGGTTGCACGAACAAACGAAGATCGTCGGGCGAAAATAAGGCTGAAACGGGCCAATCATTCGGCGGACCGGCTACGTGGTCTTGATTTCGCGTGCCGCGCCACAGTTTCGGTCGCTGAATTCTCCTGGTGAACGTCCTCGAACTTCCGTTACGAAGTGGCTTCTTTTCGTCACTTTATCGGAACTGGTCGATACCGTCGCGTTGGCTGTTGTTTGGAATTTATTAGGAAGGACGCGTTAAATAATGTATGAACGCTAGAGGGATTCGAAGAGGGTATTAATTTCGGCAAGAGCACGGTGTCGCAGTGTGAATTAATTTTCTATAAGCGATTTAACGTGCAATTTCACTTGCATTAATTCCCTGTAAGTGATTTCGAGGCTGCACCGGATACATGGCGCGTCGTACAATTTTCGGGTTTCGATACGTACCTCGAATAGACACAGTCCTCGATCCGATCAAAAATTTAACGGCAATTTCGCAATGGTTGATTAATGGCATTTCTTTCTCCCTGCATAATGAAGAACAGGGGAGTACTGAGAATTAATTACTGGTATGTAGCTGCATTTTGTCCTCTCATATTTCCGTTAGACCGTTCTGCATTCTGATCATTCGTTCATTATAATATGCTAAAACTTCGGGCACCGGTATTATCGATAATAATGTGAAATTCCAAATCCAATATCACTACGCCCAGTAATCTCTTTGATAGTACCCACTCGAGCATTACCTAACTATACTAATTCAATAATGGTATGCAGTAAGTCCGCAAAGCATTTTCTTTTTTACAGTGGCAGGTTCCAGCGCGATTAACATTTATTACACATTTCCGCTAATTAAACGTATTATAATGCCTCTCTCGCTCGCGCGTAACTTGCGCGCAGCGGTGTACGCGTGTGTACCGCGATCATCACCGAATTCCTCAACGCCTTCATCAGTTACCGTTTTAAATAGTTACGCAACGTTAAACGCAGTGTCATACATCACGAGCCGTGAGAGCCGAGAGTCGTCTAATGCCACTGTCGGACGAATTCCCCTTTAATTTATTACTCCGTTGACGTCCAACCTTTCATGCGAGCTCGCGGGAAGCACCTACGCGTCTGAAATCTTCTTACGTGCCGGTATCACGAGCTTCGCAGCACTCGCGAGAGCTACGAACCCGACAAGTTCGCACCCCCATCCGCTCGCGTCCCCCGTTCTACCCTTTACATCTCGAGTAGTTTCGAGGGCAAAGCTATGGGATCGCGCGGGCCTTAGCTCGCGATAGCGATTCCTATTTTTTTTCACAATCTTCCCGCCGGACCGTCCGTAATACTCGCGTTACCCCGCCTTCGCGTAAAGGCTGATACGCTTGCAAAGTGTTCTCTTCGGGAGATACGAGGGAAAGTAGTTCGTAATTCCTGGAAATTATAACTCTTGGTCTTTTCCCACTCCTCTCGAATGTCTAACGCGCGTACACGGTCTCGCGCCGCGGAGAGTGATTCGTCCGACTTCATCACTCGAAGTTACTTACCAACTTCTCGCCGCATGGAGAAGTGCGCGAAACAAAAATTTCCCACGAGGCTCATATTTTCTTTTTTATATTTGCGCGCGAACTTTTTGAAGAGGGATCGCTTTAATTGGTTCGAATGGAGTAGCCTGTGCATCTCCGCGAGAATTAAAAGAGCATCGAATGCGAAGTAAATACGTATTAAACCGTAATGGGCTCGAAATGAGTATTTATGGGCATATTTCCAATGAAAGTTTACGGTGGTAAACTGTAACGCGAGCTTGTTTATGACTTGCTGCTTATAAAATATTATGCTACAAGATACGCGACAACGTGTTATTACCGTGTCTATAAAAATCTGTGCGGGTAGAATGGAAAATATCTAGCGCGTATCCCTTGTCGACCGATCGGACTCCTGAATCAGTAGCGATGGTCAACGATTGGACCACCTTTTAAAGTCGAGCCTCCATTCTAAACGTCCCATAAGTTAGATATTCGTTTCAAACCTATCGTTAATGTTAATGCTATTCGTTTGGTATTCAACGCTTTTTGAACTTTTATCAAAATATACATTTATATATACGGTGTCGCTTACGAGAAGAGAAACGCGAGCGAAAACTTTGCAGGAATGAATAGCGCGTTGTCGAGGAGCACGGCGAAGGAGCAAGAGGGAGAACGATCGAACGGAAGGATCGCAAAGCGAACAAGAAATCTCACAAATTAAGCTTGAGCGGTACAAGAGACGAAGCTTTCCGACCGATAGGATTGGCTGCAATCTTCGACAAGGCAATCCGGCGGACTCGTAAATTTCCTGGAACAGTGCGAGCCGAGCCTAACAGACCCCGACTGTCTCGATACCGGTTGGCCACAATTTCCCGGCGACATGGAGATCTAATTCAAGAAATTTATTTGCCCGATAAACTGAAGGTGTTTTCAGCCGGATCCTCGAAACGTTCGTCGTGATTCATTAGTCGACGGACAGCTCGGAATCGTGCATGGACGACGCGCTCGCAGAACGGTTTCTTTCGAAAATTCCACCCGTTCGCCCTCTCGCCGTCTGCAGCTTCCCCTGCCATCGTCCCTCGGTATTCGTTACCGCGAATTATTGCATGCGCACGGCAATTAACGGGACGAAGCTCCGAATAAAAGGCTGTTATCGTTTCGCGATAAATTCGAGAAGTTTCTTAAAATTTAACGACACCCCATTCAGTTGGTCCCGGTTATTAACACGGATATTGGTTCCCGCGTGTCACGCGTTACCTCTGAACGACGCGCACGATGAATCACTCTGACGCTGTTACGAAGACACCGAGCCGTGTCCACGGATCGATCCGCGGATCGATCGACAAGCCTCGACGACCAAGTAATCGCGCGATGCTCGCAAGAAGCGCGTATTAAAAATTCCTATCGCGTCTCTGCGGTGTCATTGCGCTCGTTCATTGGAATCCGCGCGATAACCCGCGGGTCGTCGCGCGCGCGTCGCATGATCATCGCGCGGCAGCGTATTAACTTCGAGTATTGAGTACCAACCAGTCGGGTGATGCGAGATGATAGAACGGAAAACAGCGAAAAAAAAAGAAACGCGGCGGAGAATAAATGAAGCGGCTTCGAGACGGGGGACAGAGATGGGACGCAGGCGAACGGTGAAAACGGAGGCGAGACCGAACGAAAAAGAGGGAGGCAGGAATTTAATTTGGACGAATTCTTCGGCACTTATTATTGGATGGGCTCGCGGCGTATGGAACGCCGCCAGGCGTCGCTTGAACGTCCGTCGCCGAGACGACGGTAGTTGCGACGGGCCGCGTCGATTTCTGCCGCTCGCAAACAGCGTCGGACGTCGAGCATACCGCGACGCGACGGTTCGGATCGTTCTGCTGCCGGGGTTGTTCCACACGGGCCCTCCAGGCGTAACAGCCGGCGCGCAACTGAGCTTATTTGAATTCCAGATTGGATTAACCGTCGGATTTGGATAAATGAGGGGATTCTATCAGTTAGCTGTTCGTGCTGGCGCGGGGGATTAGCTGCATAGATGAGAATCGGTCTCGTTTCGGGTTCAGCCGACCGATGAAAACTTCCCTGTCGCGCGGCATCGCTATCCGTCATGTAACGAGGGGTAGCGGACGATGCGATGCGGAGGAAACTTGAAATTGAAAGGAACGATTAGAGAAAAGTCGGGCAGCTGGTTGGGCGTTCAGAAAAAAAATTGTTGGAACTGGAAAGCGAGGACGAAAGTAACTTTTAGACTGGACGGAGGTTGGCAAAAGACCCGCGAACGAGGTAAAAGCAGTAGCGGAACTGTATCAGCTGGATCCTCGAGTTTAAGGCTGACAGTGGCTGATATATGATCGCGCGATTCTACTGTTTCGGTTGGTTCGCGCGACCGGACGTTCGCCATGATCTCTCCCATGAAATATCCTCTTTGTATCGCGCAGAAATCATCTAACAACGGCAAGAACGCTTGTATCGCGGCAATCTAAACTTGCGCGAGCTCGCAAAAAAGATCGAAGTTTAAATACTTGCTAGGTTTTTCTTGGAAAGATTAAACTGCACGGCTCTTTGGCCCACGGTCCTCGGGTAGGTACAAAATGATTCTCAAGCGTAGCCGAGCAAAGTAACTTTCCGGGTACCTTTTCATCAAACTCCTCGTCGGTGCTTTCACTTTCTTCCTTTTTTCTCCCGATTTCTGTTCCGCCGGTTTTTTTGGCCGTGCTGCAACGGCTCGCGAAATTCCTGTTGCTCGCCAGACGTAGCGTGTGATTCATCGCCGTAATCTATTTTTTCCAGCCCCCTGCCCCTCTCTGTTCTAACGCGGATACGATTCGTTGTTGCAGCTCCCAACGTAAAGCAGAACAACGCGGAGGTCGACGACTCGAAGAACGAAGCAGACGGGTCTGGCACGGCCTTGGTGCAATATCCGGACAACTTGAACCTCCGCGATCTTTACTACTACATCCTGGCGCCTACTCTCTGTTACGAATTGAATTTTCCCAGAACGCAGAGGATTCGGAAGAGGTAAGCAACGATAAGATGAATTTTCTTAACAACTCTGACGGCTCGCGGATTTTCTTTACGAGCGACCAACCCCGTGTGGCAGACTTTACTGTACACGGGTACGTTCTAAAATTTCCCCCATAAAACGGTTCAACTTCCTGGCCCATTATTTTTTACGCCTCCCTACGGGAATTTAAGGAGTTAATATCATTATCGGTCCATTTTTACTTTAAACGCCGCATTTTTGCCAACTATTTCACAGAATCGATATCCATTACCCGAAAAAGTAGACGTCAAATGAAATTACAAAGGGGGCTAAACTTTTAACTGCACTTTACGAGGCAATCGCGCAAGATCTAAAGTAGCTTTCAGTTCTAATCTCCCCGGACGTACACATTTTTCTACGTTCGTACCTGGATCGCGCCCACGTAAGACACTTCCCGAAAAAGTTTCGCCCCCGTTCCCGGGTCTCGATCGGTGAAGCGCGCTTCCGTCTTTCCTGCGACGGCGGGGTAGGATGGGACGTACGTAGAAGGGGGTGGAGGCAAAGTTGGCGAACGGGAGTGTTCGCGGAATTAGATTTAAGTGGGCGCTATTGTTGGGGAAATATAGAGAGCGGGTTACGTTTGAACGGACTCTCACCGGGGGCCAAGGTGATGTATTCCTTTCCGTGCATCCGGCCCCGTGCTGTCGATTGTATCCGGGAATCGTGGGGATTTTCGTCCGGGAACATTTTCGTACGTTTCGCGCGGACGTATTTCGACGAATGCGTACACACAGCCCCGGAGTTCGGGAGTGCATCGAGAAAGGAAAGTCGAGCTGGCCGACATTTCTTGCCACCGGCAGTTGTCGGCCCGCGAAAATCCCCGGGACGAATTGCGACGGAGAAAGAAACGTCGTATATCTCTCGCGATTCCCCTCCTCGAGTCATATTTTCGGATTTACCATGGGCGAGCTCGTGAAATTTTTCGAACGTACACCGAGCGCGCATGATAACAGAAATGTAACCGTCCTGAGTAATACGTGACGTGACAGCCACGATGTCTACGTGATGAAACGAAAGCCGTATAGAGGAATTACATACATTCCCGACCTCTGATACGATTCCGTTGAAACGGCGAAACGTTTTATAAAGTGTAACGTACCAAAGTGTAAAGCACCTTTCGTTAATCTGCGCAGATTTCTAATTAAACGAGTGCTGGAGGTTGTGGTCGGCTGCCAAGTGGTGATGTCGCTGTTCCAGCAGTGGATGATCCCGTCCATGAGGAACTCGCTGGTCCCGTTTAGCGTAAGTGTTTCATTTGTTCCTCGAGCGATCGGAAAATCTCATTACGGCTGGTGAACGTGTGTAGAGCCACTCGAAGACCCCCCCCGTACATCATAGAAAACAATTTTCCACTTTTCCTATCCGTTCTTTTCCCGCGCCACGGATGGATGTTCTGTCAGCGGTGGTAACGCGGAGCCATGCATCACGCGTTTATCCCTTTTATTCCCTGGTCGAAATAAATAATAATCTATATGGTTCGATACATCGACGTGGCCGTTATTAAGAGGGCTAATTATTTATAGCGACGGTCATAAATAAGAGCGGGGGACTAGCCACCACCGGGTAACCGGGAATGGGTTCTAAGATAGAGGAGAGCCGGTGAGCAGAAGTGTAATTTGGTTTCGGCAAATAGGTACGATCAATCTTTCTCGTAATTCCCCGACTGCTCTAGCTACGATACGCACAAATATATGACCGACCGACCGAACGAACGAACCCCCCTTTCGCCCAGACCTGTTCCAGCCAGGCTCTCGCAAACCCCCGGGTGGCTCCCGTCCAGAAAATCCACCCGCCGCCACCCTCTTTCGTAACGATGCGTTTCTACGCACGCCGCGCAATAATGCCCCTGACGAGCCATCAGTTTTTATCTCGCGCGGCTGTTACGCGTCCCATTCGTTCCTCTTTTTGCTGATTATATTTGACAGGTGGGATCGTTTGTTAGAAAACGTGACCGTCGCTCGTGGGGTGGTGTCCCACGGAAAGTTCGCGCGAATTATACTCCACGTGTTTCGGCCGTGTTGTTACCCATGGCGACGCGGCCGACCGTAATCAGGCCGGGACTGTAAATATCACGGATAAGCCGGCCGGACAATTTTGGACGGAATGCAAGTTGGAGAATACCCGCTACGATTATAGCCGTTATTGTCCCGTGATACACAATGGCTGAGGGGAAAATAACGTCCGTCTGGGGAGGACGATAAAGTTAAACGAACCCGCGACATTGACGGACGACGCTGCTCGATAATTGTGCCGGCCCTTCATAATTCCGCGGCGTGCCCCCCCCCCCCCCCCCTTGTATTTGCATATATCGGGGATGGGGATGGGAAACGGTAGTGGAACTCGAGATCACCAGCTCGCAATTAAGCTCGTTCGTTTCTGTCGATGGCTCGATTTACTTCGCCAGGTTACTCGTTATCGAACGGCACGAGCAACGTCTCGCTGTTCGTGCCCGCGTTATTTATGCAGAACCGAGAAATCGAACGGCGCGCTGTCAGAAAGTTGGAGGGCGGAAGTTAACAGTTGCTCCCATGCGTCACTGGTAACCAGGGGTCACATCAACCGGCAGAAAGAAAGTGAACGCCGCGATGTCGCGAAATTATTTATCCATCTGGCGTATCGCGGGCACGAAACGGCCATCGCGATAAAGACAACGCGATGTCGTGCGCGTAATGAGCCCCGTGCAATCTCGCGTGCGCGTGAAATTAACGTTACGCGGAGCAACAATTGCGAACGAGGCAAAGGGGACAAAACTGGCAAGTAACGTACCGACGTTGTCATCGCTTCTCTCTCT
The DNA here is from genome assembly GCF_050948175.1 of Xylocopa sonorina. Lineage (NCBI taxonomy): Eukaryota > Metazoa > Arthropoda > Insecta > Hymenoptera > Apidae > Xylocopa > Xylocopa sonorina. The sequence continues at coordinate 10,496,491 of NC_135193.1, forward strand.
CTCTCTCTTTCTCTCTCTCTCCGCCCCTTTCTCCTCCTGATTTCGCTTTCACACGCTTTTTCATTCGATCGTAATTTGTTCTTTCCTTCCTTTCTCGTTCACCCCTCTTTCACCCTCCGCGATCCGATGACCACGCGCAACTCTTTGTCATCGGTTAGCGGTTGAATCGCAGACGTTCCAGTTCATTTCCATTCGTTTCACCGGGTAATTAACAATCTGACATTTATTCATTTAAACCCGTGACATTAATTGAAAAAATCCAACCACGCTGCGGTTTTGATTGTTCGTTAACGAGGGGATGAATAGTTCCGCTGTCAGCTGGTGCACCGGCGGCAGAAATTTCCCGCGCGTGTTCGCCAGCTTCGTGGATTTAAATGGATCCTTTTACGCGGACAGTTTTAACCACGGCTGATCCGCGCCGGACATCCGCGGTTTACCACCTATATCCATAGATAGCCGTGTAATGTAGTCGGCCGCTATCTCTGCCCACCGACATTGTTAAAAGCTGGAAATTTTCGGACCTTCTTTGTTTTCAATGTTTCATTACGCGTACAGTCTTTCCTCAAGTATCGAAAAATTCGACGCGATACGGATAGCTAATGAGAATTAATAGATTCGAGCGTGCCTGATTAAACCCACGGACATTTATGGTTCGAGTTAAAGACAGTTCTGTCGATGCTGCTCTTAAGAATTTCCTGGATTATTCAGTGATATTAGTAAATTATGCAATCGTTCAGGTAGGCGGAAATAAAATTTCATTGCGACAGTCTCCTCGATTTTATTCTTGGAGACTGGATACGATCGAGAATCCAGCTAAACTGATCATATTAACTTTCAACATTTAATAATGTATATTAGAAATGGAAGTATTTGCATACAAAATTCATTCTCCTAAAAATAACGTTCCTGAGAAGGCAATATTTTTTTTCTCCGTCAATCGGTGCAATATTCTCGCAGTTTCATCGCGCGTGAACGAGTGGCAGATTGGTCGTCGTAAGAGCGTCAAAACGTTCGCAACGTTCGCATATTGTCGCGGCGCAAAAACAAGACGAAAATGGGTCTCGAGCTAGCGTAATTAGAGTGCGAGGAGCGGTTGGGGTGGATAGATACGGGTATCAGGTCGCGCGATTCATGGACACGGAGGAAAGCAATATCTGCGAGATCGATTTCTTCGCGTTTCCCAGCCCGGATGTCGGCGAGCGTTTCTCACGACAGTGATAGACCATCGCGAAGTAGATCGAAAGACGGAGACGTTTTCCCCTGCCAGCTGGCCGGCCGATCAGCGACGTGACTGTCGTCCTTGCCATCGTGATTCGCAATTATCGAATCCAATTTGTCCCGCCAGAAAGGCAGCCGAGATGGCCAGGCAGTGAAAAAGAGGGACGGAGAGGTAGACGCGGAAAAAGACCGGGCGGGGGTGCACGATCGAAGATAGAGAAAATGACGCGGCGAACGGCGTGGAAATGGATAGAGAAAGAGCTCGCCACCCCGGAATTAACTCTCGCGCACCTTGCACGGTAATTACTTTGCGTTCGATCGACGTCGTTCGATTTGCGATTCCTTTAGAACCTGGAAAAACAAGGCCAGAAAGAATGTTTGGTTGTACCAATGGTTTCACAGGGATTTAGCTCTTTCCGTCTGTTTGTTTGCCTTTGTCTGTCTCGAGTCTTATGCTTGGTGGGAATCTCGGACGTTCTCCTACCGAGAGCAATTTGCTCGCGGTTGAAAATCCCCTCGTGCTACGCTTGGCAGGAATTGTCGTCCGTTCAACGATCGACGGGTAGTCTCTCTTCTAGCCTGGTGAACGTAGCCACTTACGTTGATCAGTGTTCACGCTTAATAATCGGTGGACGAGTGGCTGAAACCGGAAAGGGATCGCTCGAGAAGCACCTGGCAAGGGGAGGGTTGAGAAAATGGTAGGGATTATATAATCGTGGATGTTTCGCAAGTTCTGGCAGACTGTCTTGGCCGAGGGGCGGCTCTTGTTGTTACCAAGTTCTGTAACCGAGTGTCTGGCTCTAGTTGTTCGAGGGTGCGCTTCCATTCGGGGAAAAGGAAAACAAACGCTCCGCTATGGTCGAAGTCACAGTGTGAACTGAACTTTTTGAAGTTTGCTCGTTAAAATATGTGCGAAACTCTCGAGTCTGCCGCTATTTAGAAACGTTATCGCCGCATGATCGTCGCGATTCGAACTATTTCTATTCAAATGGTAATTTATGTTCGATTCATGGCTACCGTCCTTCTGTACGCGATACAAATTTACTTGCTCCTTGACCAGCTTCCATTGGCGGACCGTTGAATGGAGTTTGCAAAACATCGTAATCAGTATCGAAACCGACGCTGAACTTGCCGTTGCGGCTATCAGCGGCATCGACAAACTTGTTATCATTAATTAACACGAGAGTGGCTTCCGAACGAGTTTCCATTAATAAACTTCTCGCTCCGCGTAGGTGTTAGGGCTTCCAGGAACGGCTCGTTTCTTCGCTTCGACCCACTACGCGTACGCCACGTACGCGTACGTATTTTATTCCAATTAATTACTCGCGCATAGCGCCACGTGTTTCCTATCGACGGTCTATCGCGTGTGAAAGTGTCGTAACGCGATCATCGGTTCGCCTGGGCTACTCACTTAATCAGCCTTAATCGCCACTTTATTCCTTGCATGGTCCACGTTGTTCGTTAGTTAATTTCGCCGCCGCTTAAACGATAACGAGACCACTGTCTTTCAATGGATTCTCGTCTGCGCGGTTGGTGCTCTCAGGCTATCAATTTACTAATCCCTTCGTCCGTCGACTTTGCAAAAGGTACGCGATAGATCGGTCTTCGAAGGATTTCGAACCACGTTCTAAACACGTTTCCGTTTCTTTCCGAACGCTCGAATCTCCTCGATGGCATGATTTTCTCTGAAGAGTCCATGCATCTTAAATTAAAATCGACACCAGAAAGATTGCTCGATGGTCCGTGTTCGCGTAACCGTGATACTTGACCGGGTTGCTGGAGGAACGCGATACTAATTCAGCTTACAACCCGTCGAAAATTTGCTCCCGCTGGTGAAATGCAAATGGCCGGTAGTAGGTATCGCCTATCTTTCACGACGATCCACCACACGGGTGACTTCACACTGTAGGGCAATCGACCGATCGAAAGGTGACGGCGGGGTCGCGTCGAGCGTTGGCTTATCGGCTCGACGACTTGCTACTCCTTAAAGGGATGAACGTTTAAAGGATTTTCGAGGGTGCTAGAGGGTGCATCGGTATGAACGGGGGAGGAGGGCGAATGGGATGGGTACAGCCAGTGCAACTTGGCTGCCTTGCACCTTCGAGGCCGTTGACGGCGAAACGGATGAAATATCGTATCGATTTCCCATCGTGAATGCTCGTAAACTCTCCCTCCCTTCTCCTTCTTCTTCTTCTTCTCCTCCTCCTCCTCCTCCTTTCTCTCTTCCTCTTCTTTTTTTCCTCCCCATTGTACGGAATCTTCTTCTTCGGAGACCGTGAATGCACACGGGTCAACGAGCAGTCGAGCGAGAGAAAAAAAAAAGGAACGCCGTGTCCGACTTTTCTGTACGTCGGTGGCTTTCAAGCAATGTTTTTATTCACGCCCCCTCGCCTCTTCGACTTCCTCTTCCTCTTACCGACTGTGAGAGAGCGCGCCGGCGAGCGTCGTCACCGGAAAGGTATTTTCACTGTGTCGGATATTTGTCCGATCCCATCTAAAAGGCGGAACGGCGAGGGCCGTGAGTCGAACTGGCAGAGGGTCGATCCGAGAGGTGCGATAGGTAAAAATATTTCAACCCGTTTCAGTTAAGAAGTCGACACTTTCCGCTCGATCGACAGCCAAGATTATCAGGAATCGAACGGCACCCTTGATAATTTCGCTGTTGACGCGTCAGCCGGGAGGCGCTCGTCGTTTTCTCGACCAGACACTATTTCCTGATACTTTCCGTGTCGGAAATCGAGGTCCTGTTCGCTCGGTCGTTAACCGAGTTTCATGAATATTCCTTTCCCCATTGGACATCGAGTAACGACGGACGAAAGTATCGAAGTACCGCCCGAACGTCAACTGCGGAACTACCCAAGACGCCAAGACGCATCGACGGTATCTATCGTGATATTGTTCGTTCCTCGTGCTTAAAAGATGATTGCGACGTGTTAATTAGTTGAACGTCCTATCGAGTTAACAGAGTCGCTATAAAATTGTCAGACGAAACGGGAAGAATTATTACTATCGTTGCGCCGCGAGGGGAATTCAATTACAGACGCGGCTTTGCGATCGCCGAAAAACAAATCACCCCGTCGATCTTCCCTCGCCCCTGCGGGAGGAACCCATTCCTCTTGAACCTGTACGGCTGCCTCGGTTGTGACGTTTCATAATGACAACAGCCGGGAGAATTGATTCGGCGAGAAATAAGAGGGCAGAGAGCCAGAGGGTGGTTTTCTCCACATCGTTTGCTCGGGCCAACATCAGACACGACCCTCCACTCGAGATTACCCCTAATTTTTCTGGCCGCGAGTGACGGAACGAGATGAAGGGAAGATAGGTAGAACCGCGCGTGCAGACCACCGACACACGCGCAACAGATCCCCCACGTTCCACGGGCGAAGGGGTTAGAGCTCGGCCTGTTCCGACATTGCGGGCCACGCTTGGAATTCAATTCGACGCCGGTGAATCGCCGGTATCTCGAGAGCGTGCCCGCGACAGGAAAAGGTGTTCGTAGATGCAAAGTCGTAAATCTCTGGCCGCTAATTGAAACGATGTCGAGAGAAGGAAACGATAGTTCTCGTTCGCGCGAGCACGAAGGAAAACGGTTTTCTTCGTTCCCCGCGATTCCTTCTCGCCGTTCGTTTCTTTTTTCTCTTTGGCCTTTCATCGCCGCCGTTCAAAACTCCGACGGGGGGACGTTTATAGTTTCCACCGCACAGAGCCGGCAAAAAGTACTCGTTCCCGATCCGTTCGAGGTGGAAACGATATTCAGTTTCAGCGGCGTAGACAGCGTCGACCACCGCGTCGCCTCGGTGCGCTCGAGTTACGACTGCTCCTCGCAGAGACTTGAGAGCGTTCGCGTTTTCGCTCGAGACGGCTTATTATAACCCTTTGTACCCGGTAGGGCTTCTCTCGCGGAGGTTTCTGGCCTTTGATCCGACGGCCGGAGACGATCGATCCCCGCGCGACCAAAAGGCTGAGAAACTGGAAGCGGCTGAGGGGCGGGACCACGGAAAGAATGAGCTCTCGGTGTCATCTATGTACGTGAGCTGGTTTAAACGGTGCTCGGGCGAAGGGGGTGCGCGCAGTCGAGAATCCGCGATACCGTTCTGCTTTTATTTTCACTTGGAACACCACTCGACTTTCCCCTTCCGTGCGCGCACGGTGACTCCACCAGCGGCTATTCATTCGCGCTGCAACCTCTCCAGCCGGTCAAGCACCGTATCGACTGGGAATAGAAACGCGATCGGTCCGTGATACAGTCGGTTTTTCGGGCAAGTTCAACAAGTCCTTTCTCGTTTCCGGGATCGACTGCGCGCGCTCCTGTGTGGACGTAATTTCTTTGCGGACAGAGTCTTTTGTGGACGGGCTCCTACAAAAGGAGGTTTTGTTGGCGACCCTCGGCCACCTTCAGGCTCGCACAATTCTAAGTAGAATTATGTTGGCAGAATGCTCCGCGTCGTGATAATTAAACTGTCGCGGAAGTTGCGATGCATCGTCGCGCGCGTCGTGGTGAATTAAAAAGGGCGAGAGCCAATGGATACCGATAGTTAAGCCGGATATTCATGAAAGTCATGCATTATTTTACGGAGCAATAGAGATGGTAAAAATATAAAATACTTCGAAGCACAGACATCCTTTGTACGACTAATTTTCCACACCGAATAACCGTTCGGTAAACTTGCTGGAATTTGCCGTTGAATATTTTATTTTCTACAGAATTTTTTATCATCATATTCCCCCCCAGTAGCAACGAATATTGCTGTAGCTAATTTAAAATTCATAATACGAAATTGATGTTACCTATCGATTCTTTTATTATGCATGCATTTCCGGGACAACGGGGTAAATTAAAAATCATTTACGACGTCATTTTTACGGGCACGCGTTCTCGTTGCTAACGTTCCTCTCAAATTTAATTCCCTACGAAACGAACAAAAACTATTTCACGTTATTTTCACATTTCGTTCGCCGTTCGTCCATATTGCCGCGTATACGGGCTATTCCGCGTAGCAAAATTGTTTCCCCGGATTAAGTATTAAAACGTTTGCGGTTAAACGGTTCAACGTATTGCTTAATGCGACGCGTTCCCATCAGCGAGCAAATTTATGGGCCGAAATAAAGCTGCACCCCCGTCATTGTCAAGCATTCGCGCGTCGAAACGATCCCGCGAGCCGTCGATTATCTTATTCCCGTAACTCGCATCCGTCTGATCGATAGGCCACCTAACATAACCGTCAGCCCGCGGGGCGTTTCACAATCGCACCGTTTCCGGGCCACGCGGGTCTACTCAAATTAGAATATTATATTTCGAGTTTATAACGAACGTGCATCAAGCGCAGTAATTACGAATCCCAGGATGCACATAATTAGACATAGTTTCGTTTTAATCCGCGAAATGTCTGGGAAATTGCCGCCTCCTAAGCGGAATCGAATGATACTTCCTGTTTCAATCGCGAGCACGGCCAATTTCAAATTCCTCCGGAAGTTCTCGCGTGACTTTCCCGCAAAATTTTCCATCGGACGAGCCGCAGCGGTCCACTCGCGAAGGGGTGGCTATTTAAAAAGTTTAGTGCCCCGCGCGCGCGTTGCAACTGTGCGCGAGTAACGCGGATGGTATCTGCGTGGCGAAATCGACAGGAGGCCTTTTAGGTATTTATTTGTAAGCCTGGGTATATAAGCACCGTAGGTTCTCGTGTTGTGCCATTCGGGGAGACCTCGACAACCGCCACTTAAGCGGAACGCCGGAGGGTTGGTTTCCTTCCCCTGTATTCAATTAGTATACCGCACGAAATATCAATTCCATTGCTGGAAAGCTCCTTCGACGTTCTCGAGTTGGGCGGGGGAATAAGAGGATACTTTCCAGCGACCGCAAGTACTCATCGCGCCCAGTTACCGAACGCTGTTAATCCATGGAAGTTCCTGCACTCCATTCGGTTTATCAATTGCCGTTTTAATCGTCGCGCAATTTGCATGCCCTTTACGCAACGTCAGTATCCCGGCCCCTGTTAATAGAAAACCGGTGCATTTCTAACTTTAGACGCATAATTATCGGACATCCTGTAAAGTATCGAGTCCCTCTTAGAAATGCTTCGAATGCTTTTATCATTTGCTCGTTACGATACGTATGTACATACTAAACGCGGCCTCTAAATGGATAAAAGTATCCGAAGCTTTTACAAGCACATTTTTCTTTATCATCCAGATTTATTATTTATGACGCATCAGTATATGACACGTGATTCGCGGAGAGAACATATTCGTGGCATTATGTTTTCATTGGAACTGGCAACAAATGCAGTGCACGAGACGTGACAAATTTTATGGGTATAATTGGGTTATTTATACCGCAATGAATAAATATAAATACTAATAACGTCACGGATATGACAATACCGATATTTTGTTCGTTTGTCAAATAAATACGGTTGATTTTGTTAAAAATGACAGAGAAAAAAGGAACAAAGGATATCTCTCGGAAAGAATTCGAACATACAGCGGCACTCTGAAACGATTCAGTTGTCCCCCGTAGCCGCGACAAATGCGTATTTCCGATATTTCCCAAATATTAAATCGGACGAGCGATTTTCAAGCGCTCGTTTCGCAAAAGCGTTTTCGAACTTGCACGATTGCACTTACCTACGTCGTTGAACTTGCAAGGATCACCCGGGCCCGTCGATTATTTCGATGTTTTAATTACGCACCGGCCCTGTTCGTCGTTAATTATTGTGCAAAAATTTTCGCACGAATTGGCGAATCCGCGCTACATATTCCGCAGCCCCGAGTCCAATTAGGAACTTTCGTTCCACACCCTTGTTTCATACCGGATCCCTACGCCCACGCCCAACTTCCAATTCCAGCCGTATTTACCGCTTACGTGGGCTTTCTTCGAATTAATAATCGAACTTCGTTTATTTTTCAGAACATGGACGTGGCGAAGGCCTCCGAGCGTCTGCTGAAACTGGCCGTGAGTACAATCCAATCCAATCGAGAACAAGGCAGGCGCGCGCTCCCGACCGGAAGTACTAGACTACTAGACATATTAAAAATGGAATTAAACCGACGATAATCCGTATTTTTCGCTCCGTCAAATTTCGTTTGTACGCGCCGGAGAAAATAATCCCTCGAAGCGTTCCTTTTGTTTCGAGGGATAATTCGGAAAATGTTTGCCTCGGAAAAAATTCCACGCGAAATCGTCGAACGCAGGAACTCGCAGAGTCTCGTTAAAATTACCGAACTCTGTCAACAGAACGAAATTCTGAGGTTAGACGTTAGCTAATTCCTGTCGAGGGTCGCGTCTTGTAACGGCGGAAACCTCGGCAACGCACGGCGGAAACCCCCACGGCACGCGTGTGCGTAAGACATCGCTGCAGTTGTGCACTCCGCGGAATCTCATCCGGAATCGTTCGACGACCCGTCGAAAATCTCTCGGATGGGGAGCCTCCGAGCAATATTTGCGATTTCAATCTCCTTTCCCGTCGTGTTCGCGAGCTGGGCTGCTCGCGGGGGAGGCGTCGTTCGATCTACCGTGTCACCGGAAACCGTGTCGTCGATAAGTGTGCCGCTTAATACAGCAGCAACGTTGCAAATCCTCGAATAGACGGGACGGAGCGCTTCAGTTTCGCCTCTGACGGAACGCGGCGTGTTACAATGGATCCTCGAAACTTTCGCGGAACGTACGAATTCATGATTCAACTCCCGTCCCGTGTACAGTTGCCCGTGCACACGCCGCCGCCGTCGTGTGAATTGCATCCACCCCCGTAGAACTCTTAGCCTGTCGTTTCTCCCGCGTGACAGAGTTTTCCGGTAGCTCGTGTTCGGCCTATGACATCGATGATCGAACGCCGGAGGAGGGTTATTGTGCCTCCGCGTAATAAGCGTTTCTACCCCTCGAAAGGGTTGCCGCGTCGATCCCGGAAATGGTAGACAGTATTTTCTGCTCGATTCTTAAACCATTCTAGTGAGAATCGTGAATGTTAGCTCATCTGGGGATGGAATTTACGGTACGCATATTTTGCGCGCTCTTTTTTACGCGTAGTTCAGTCGAAAAGTTGGGGAGCATTACATCGCGAAGGATTAAAATCATAATCGCACTTTAGAAAGTTTTAGCGCTATATGGGATTTAACCTTTTGCGCTCGTACGGCGACTCGCACTCGCCATGTTTTGCGTGGCAACTCGAGCCGCTGAATTTATGCTGAATTTCGTTATCTTCAGTTGATAGAAGCGAAGTATTGATTCGCGAATAGGTCCCTTAGGCTGTTTATGTCTTCGGTTGGAAAGTGACATTGCGACGTAAAGTGAGGATTAACACGTTCACGCCGGCGTGACCCACCGGTGGGTCACACTTGACTGTTCCGTGGGGCGGCGTGACCCACCGGTGGGTCACACTTGACTGCTCCGTGGGGCGGCGTGACCCACCGGTGGGTCACGCGTTTTCAGAAAATCAGTCGTTTCTTCAGACGAACCACTTTCCTCCAAATCCATTTTATCTATTGTTTATAAGGGCAAAAATTCAAATATATTCTAACCGCCTCTGTAGAAGAAAAGATAATTTTACCTTCGCAATAAGCGAGTTCAAATTTGCAACGATATTGCCCCGCCCCACGAAGCTTAACGCGATAAGACAGTCCCGCCTCACGCGGAGAAACGTAGATTTTCGCCCCGGCGTGAACGTGTTAAGATAAGATTGCTCTACGATTGTAATCCTGAATACGACGTATCTAGCTACGTTAGTACGGCTTCGACGATCGTAGCGAGCACACGTGTCGCGAAATTTTCCACCATTCGTTTGAAAGTTTTAACGCGAGTTTGATTTTTAATTGATCAGAAAATTATGTGGTAGAGCAAGTGTAAACAGTGATGCTGTATCGGGTGTGAGAAATAGAAAAATTAGAGTAACGGACAGTGAATCCGGAAGTAGCAGCGATGACCCACAGGATTCTCGCAATTCAGAATGCTTTGGTAAGTGTTTAGTAACATGTCACACCAAACGCAATTACAGAAATCCGATAATTCTTTTTTCAAAATGTAAACACAGATAATATAACAAAATATAACACTTTCGTATGTTCTATATAAATGCATTTACGCGCGAAATCGTCTCGAGTTGCAGCGCGGCCCGACCGAAAAAGTCGTCGAGCGCAAAGGGTTAACATTTCCCGTTGCTGGCGAAACAAGCCTGTACACATCATTAAATTAAAAATGCTCGGCAAAATAATTCTTACGTGTGCGTGTTTTCAGCGTTTTATTTAAAGAATAACGGGTGGATGGCTTTCACCGTCCCGTCGTTCTATTCAATCAGTTTTTTCTAGCTCGAAAACGCTTCCGACTGCGAAATCGCCGGCCACGAACCCGACTCTTAATTCACTTCTAGCGTATTCTTTGTCCTCCTGCGATTGTTCCGCGGTACCGATGCGTCAGCAGCGTGTCACCCAAGCGTGAAACACAGTCGCGAAAATTCGAGCAGCCCGCTTGCCTCTCTCCTTCCCTCGAGGGTGTCGTTCGTTCGCGAAGTAGTGGAGGCTTCGCCATCCGGCCTCTCTGTATGGATTTTATCGGATTTCGAGCGGTAAATAACCGCGTTATTCCATAACCAACGATGGAGACTCGCAAAACGCAGCTTCATAATTTGACAGGTAACATTTGCGGATACCATTAAAGCCGCAGCACCAACGCGCGCGCACCCCGCACCCCTCTCTTTTTCCCGGCCCACCCCGTTCCCGATGCTTTAATTAAAATTTTCACTTCGAGTTTACAACGATAACAGGATATAGTCGTGTCTGGCTCGCCGAAAGGGGTCACTCGATGCGTAAAATGCGCGCGGTAATACGCGTGTCAAAGGAACAACGTCCATCAGCGGGGATAAAAACCATTAGATTAATTCTGTATAATGCAATATCGCGGGCAAAACAACGACGGAGCCCGGTGAACCGGATGGCGTGTCGGGCCATAAAACCAGGGCCCGGTGGTCGCATTAATGGAAAGGTAATCAGAAAAATGGATTTTCGAGTTGGTCCTGTCCGCAACGTGTTCCTGTATTAACGTGAAAGCCGTGCGCCGAGGTAAAAACAAGTACTGTGCAAATAAGCAACCCCCTGTCGTCGATACGGGCGAGGGAATTTTTAAATTCCATCGGAAAAATCGTGTACGCGTACGAATTCACCATCCATAATGTCGCCCCCGCTGCGTTAGCAGCGTAGTCGCGCGCATCTAATTTACTGGACAATCGGACTGTTTAACATCGTTCTGTACGCTCGAAAAGCTCGCGCACTCTCGAGGACCGACGCCTTTTCACGCGAGCGTTCTCGTTTACAGTTCAGGGACCAATCGAACGATGAACGGACGATCGATAAATGAGAAAGACCGATTGGCTCGCGCGGAAGAATACATACCTTCGTTTAAGAGCGGGGTAAATGCGGATGATCGGTCGCGGGTGAAATTATGTCGCGTATACAGGGTGATTCGTGACAAATGGTCTTATGCCCTTGTTCCCTTGCAAGATCGAAGATTCGCGAACGTATCGAGCGTTCCCCAATAATTTTGAAGCTCGAAAACGCACGTCGTCAACTCACGTTACATTCAACACGGTAAAAGAAATCAGAAAACGGGCACGAAACGCAAAGTAGGACAAAATTTATCGCGTGTCTAAGGAATAGCGTTCATAAATTTTCATGGATGTGCATCGCGAGATGTGCGACTGTTCCTTTATAATACGTAATTTTCGCCCCCTCGGTGGAGTAAGAGCGGTTTCCATGCGATAGTCGCACGGTACTTAGCCACGCTGCAAACGAGGATCTTTTTGACGGGCGAGCGTGTCTTTCTTTCATTTTTGCGAGCAAGAAGAAAGGGACGGCAGAGCCGCTTTGCGCGTTAAAAAGACGCTCAACTGCACCGTCGTGTTTAAGTATCGTGCGGAAACCACGGACGCGAAACCGGGCCGCTAATGGGATTCAATCCCATTTAAATAAACAAATGAATAATTTATCGGTCGGACGTCATTAAAATGGCACCGTTCGAGGGAACGAGCGCGGCGATCCTTTCCAGGAGAATCCACCCCGTGTATTTATAATCCTCGCTTCTTCGCCGTATTGGAGGCATTCCGCCGCGAGGTCCGTCGAAGCCGACGGCGCGGACCGGCCGATCCCATTCGATCGTCGTTACTCGTGCTCGTTATTCTCTCGTTAGTACGAATGCTTCAGATCGAAACTAGCCAGCCGTAGTGTTTCGATCAGTGAGCCGGACTCGGTGAACCGAATTCAATTATATGACTTGCTCCCAAAACGACTACCGCGAACGCCCGCCTGGACCGTGTATAATAGCGCCCCATTCGCCGTTGGTCGCGTTGTTGGTTATTCGCGATTAAAGCGCCGCGCGGCCCGAAAGGCCACGCATCGCCGGGCTTCGTTAGCAAAATTTTTGCCGGCCGCCAGTTAATTGGGAACCATCCTGTCATTAATTATCGACGTCTGCGGCCGCTAGTGCAAACAACAATTCCGCCCCGGACTCTCGTCGCGCGCAGAAAATTCTAATATTACGCGATCCCGGTCTACCGATCTCGCGGCGATGGCGAGCTTTCCCGATGGAACGAAAGAGGCAATTTTTTTCAACGATCGAACGGATCGGTAACAACTAAGAGCCTCGAAGAACGATATCGACGCAAAAGAGCGTTAACTGAGAAATATAAGTAGCTCTCAGGGAGCGGTTCCTCGAGGCGCAACGGAAACCTCTACGTCCAATCTCATAAGTCACGCCGCGAGAAAGATTGTTCGTTCTCAGGACCCCTTTTCTCGTCCCCTCTTATTCTCCGTTCTCCCTTAAGAATGGCTCGAAGCGGGTAAAATAATTGTTTACCGATCGACCGCGGCGAAATCGGCGAAAGAGCGAGAACGTAGCAGAAGCGAGCGGCGGAGAGAGAGCCTCAGGAAGGAAACCGAGGAACAGGGGGGCTCGCCCACTTACGGGACGCACGGCGTCTCATACTGCGACTCCTTATTTTCGTTTACACCGCAAATAACCGCGGGGATGGTCGCATCGACCACAGGGCCACCACCGTCGTCGGTTAATTGCGGTTCTTATATACGAACCTACGCTGAACTTCGAAGACAGAGGACGATGGTGCTCGCCCAAGGAGATCGCGTCGAAGAAGGGAAAACGCTCGCAGGAAACGAAAGGGGGAGTGGGCTAAGGGTTGGTCGCGACTGCAATGTAGGACGAGACTTTAATCTCGTCGTAATGGGGAAACGCAATTTTCCTGCAGTCCGCTGCCAACGAGGTCGTTTCCTTAGATCGATCTGCTTTATACGAGCGCGTTCCTCCGTTCCGTCCACTCGTTGCTCGTTTCGGAATCTCTTTGACGCGCGACAGCCCCTCCGACGAAAAATAAGAAAGAATCGGGTGAGAAGAACGGCGGAGGGAAGGGACACGCGAAAGGTGCCCTCTTCGCTCTTTTTTTACTTCGAGGCCGATCTTGTAGGTACAGAAACGCGGCTCGTCACGCGTCAGACTGTAATGTGTGCTTTATGCGCGTACACGGAAGGAACAGTCGATCGATTTCCATCAATAATGCGGGCGTACTGGATCCAGGAATACGACGAACCGGGGTCCATTGAATTTCCGATATGTACTTACCCGTGGCTGAACCGAATATGGACACGACCCTGAACGCTGGTATTGTTAAGCAACCGCGTAAAAAGGAAGGCCAGAGGTGACGGACGGTATGCGCGAGAACCCCATTGTTTGTCGTATTTCATCGTAACATTAGTTCGCCAGCTCAATTTGAAAGCGTTAATATTACCTAGCGCGTTTTACCTTTGAATTAATGGCAGCGCATCCTGAGAGCTACGCAAGAAATGGCAGCCATTATTGCGAACCCTCCCAAAAATGGCGCTCGACATTTTTCTTCTTGATATTTCATCTATTATCTCCCCCATAAGAAGCACTCTGTCGCTCTTTCTTTCGAATTGTATATTTCTAATTTTCTTAAAGCAGCGAGTGACGCTGCTTTAGGAATTTCGAAGGAACTTTTTTCCAACGGCACCTGTTTAAGCGTAACCCTTCCGGTTGGCATTTCGTTAAGTCGCTGATCGATATTTTCCATTTTCCTCTGAATTCTTGCTAGGCTTCACTTTCGTTCTGCTATTTTTTTTCCCTCCGCCCTTTCTCTCTCTCTCTCTCTCTCTTTCTCTTCGTTCACCTTTCCTGACTACCCCCTGGGAGCACGTCACGTAGTATTTACTGCAGCGGCAAGGTCTGTGCGCGGCTGTGTAATCTAGCGAGGGTAGTAGCTGTTATCGTATGAAGAACGGGATGTAAGAATAACAATCAGGAGCGGGAGAAAAATTGAACAAACTTTATAGACGTCGCGTCGAGATGACGGCGAAATTGCCCGATCCTTTAACCTTGTCATTATTTCTTCGCCGGCGAACACGATACCACCGACGTCTTCCTATCAGGAATCGATCTTCCCGTTCTACTGTTTAAGCCACGGGACGATCTCTTGGAAAAATATTGCTTTAATAACGGTACAATCTTCGGTGCGCTAATATTTGATACGAAACGCTGAAGCTGAAGGGCTAGCCGTGCTCGAGCGTACCGAGTTTCACGTAATAGTGATTCGCTTTTCTTTTCATTAAGCACATACTCGTTACACACCTTCGATACAAATATACGGCGATCGTACGAGACGGGAAGCAATTCGCGTATCGAAACTGTTGATCATCCTCTCTTTCTCGTTCCGCGTCGCGTACAAATATCGCACGGGTACCAAACGATTTCAATTTGGCCGGCAAAGGCGTAGAAATCGAGTTATGGAGGATTAATAGGAAAACTTGGTTGCTACCAGCCGGCTAAACGAGTCGTGGAAAATTCAAATTCCCGCCGGTCTCGAACTCCGTCACGTCACACGGCAAGATTTCTCCCCCTCGACGGGGAAGCTCGAGTCGACGGTGGAAAGGCGTTTCGCTTCTAAGATAGCCCCTGGCCAGGAAGTCAAGGCTCGAAGTTTACCCGGACGCTTTTTCCTTTGTGGTATCATCGGTTCGCGTCTCAAACGGTTCACCAGGATTTTATCCCCCTCTAGCGGCACGCTCCAAACCCCCCCGCTGCCTCCTGCCCCGCTGTCGTTCCGCCCGTTTATTTTCTTTCGAGCGGCGGCATGCCAGGGTAAACGAAATTAAAACGTCGAGGTAAGTTTTTGCGGAGTACGTGGACTGGTCGCGAGGAAGAAGCCGGCAATAGCGAGACGATGGCGGTGAAAGGGGTTGATGAAAGAGGCGAAGACAGAGGCCACCGTTCGTAAAGGAAGGCGTATACTACGGTCTCTTTTCATAAAAGTGCCGCGAATGCCTGCCGGCGAAAGAGACTTGACCTTTGTGCCTGGCAACATTATTAAGTCCTTTGGCGCGCGTAAAGGGCTGCCGGAAGCGGGCTGCTGCGAGGATGCTTCAAGGGGGAATTAGGGGAGACATTCGGAACGAAATAACTTCGAAAATTCTTGGACGAACCGACGGAATCCTGGTTGACGACGTATTTCGATGCAATTTTTCGGGACACCCCCCTCGAGTCCATCGACTCCGCGGAACGAGAGTCAACGAGACGTAACGTGGGCTCTCGAGCCTGGAATTACCTCTCGCCCCGAGTCCAATGTAAATAACACAGATAGGATTCTCCTCCCCTCTCTTTCCTTTTATCCACCGTGTTCCGCTAGTTCTTTGTCTCGCCATTAGCAGGTCATTTTAAATATTCGAGAACGCGCACCAGCCACGATGTTCCCTTGGTAGTTACGTTTCAACGACTATCGTATTTCCTTTCTCCCGTCGTTCCTCGCTTCGGGTAGCGGAGCCCGCGAGAGTAACATCGGTTAAGAATTACGCGAAATTGCCAGAGCCGCCCCGAGGCTACCGGGAATGGAATATCGAGAAATGTGAATTCGCCGCGGATTAATAAGTCTCGCCTAGACGAAGATAGGAAGGAAAACGAAATAAACCGGCGATTGTCTTAGCCGTCGGCTACGCGCTGGTTATTCGCGTGTTTTCTGCGTTCGCGACCCGATGGAGATTGACGGTAATAAAAATGGAGACGCGACGCAGGTAAACGTTCGCCATCCGGTGCGCGACGAGACTACACCCTGTGCATGACCGATCGAGCAACCCTCGAAAGCCAAACCAATTAACACCGCTTTCCATAAATTACGAAACTTCAAGGCTGGAGCGCGCGATTAGTATTTAACTTCATAGACATCGAATGATTAACTTCCACGGGGATTTGATTGGTTTAGTTTTTGCTCGGTCCTACGTAATGACGTAATTGAAAACTTTGATCGTTATTATATATATATATATTTGTCGCTGTTGGGTGTTTTGCAGATACCGAATCATCTGGTCTGGCTGTGCTTTTTCTACTTGTTCTTCCATTCGTTCCTCAATCTGATGGGTGAACTGTTGCATTTCGCCGATCGGAATTTCTACTGCGACTGGTGGAACGCGGATAACATCGACATTTTCTGGAGAACATGGAACATGCCTGTGCATCGATGGGCCGTACGGTAAGTGTCGTTGATTCGATGTACTCCGCGTTACGATACGCTGGGTCCCGATTGTGTAACAACCAGCTTCCATTTGGTGGAGTAAACGATCCCCGCCCACGCGCACCCCTTGCAACCAGATCGAAAAATGCTAGCATAACAGGGTAGACCGTAGATTGCACCGATTTAGAACGGCGCTATCGTTTACGTTCAGTTTAGACGACGATAACCGATGGTAGATTTCTCCGTTTTGATTCCATCTTTCGAGCAAATTGGTAAAGCGGCTAGAACGATCGTATTATATGTATTTTTAGACATTTGAATGGAAGACGAAGACGATCTATCGGCGATTGGTAAAAGTAATCGACGTTGCATTCATGTTCCACATAACGGACGTTACTTTTCGCGACTCGCGTTGATTGGCAGCCTCCATTAAATCGTCCATTTAATCCGCGGATAAACCGGAATGCAAACACCGGTTGCTTAAAATTACTCGAAACGAAATTTTGCCGGCGAAAACCAGAAATGCCGCCGCATTTGCAATTCTCCCACCTAATCTCAATCCACCACCGTTCCCACCATTAGCGCCGAAGCAAATGTTCCGTCTAAACGAACGCATTAGACTAATTCGACCGAATCTGCGAGTTACCTTTTCACACTCCACCGCGAAGGAGCCGTCGGAGAACGGTAGGTTTCCCCCGCGCTTTGAATAGCGCCGGTAGCCGGCGCGAACGAAAGGGGATGAAGACAGCGCCGAGGCGCGGTAAATAGGAGGGTAGAGAAAGTAACGGAAAAGAACTCGGCTATCCAAGCCGCGAGTCGCACTTTTGATCGAGCTTCTTTCCGCCTAAGCGGCTAAACTTCGTTAACGAGTGTGCCCCGTTTTAAGGAGATTTAATTACAATTTTCGCGAGAACCAGGCCCTCCTGTCTGCCCTCCGAAAAGGAAGAGAAATTTCCGTGAATCAGAGACTCTCCCCCGGCGCCTGCACCACCCAACATCTCCCATCCGTTTACCGCCCCTTTTAACCCCCGTGGAAACTGCTGCGCGCGGCTAATTGTTTTACCTCTCCACCTCTACACTCTTCTCTCTTTCTCTTCGTGTACATATGTATATGTACGTATGTACGAATGTGTGCGCGCGTGCGTGGGTGTATGCACACATACTTGTAACTACCGCCACTCTAAGTAGTACTTTTAATGTCGGTGTAACTGGAAAGGGTGTCGGCCGGCGGCTCCCTGTTTGAAAACTATTCTGCCGCGAAATGGAACTACCTGCCGTGCGGTCTGTGCGCGGCGAAATCTTCCGTTTTAACGTTTATTTCGGTACATTAATTCGTAGACGTGTTTACGTACGTGAGTACAACATCGACGTCGCTTTTAATTAATTTTCGTTCTCGCCCGTACGCGTCATTCACCCGGTTGCGTTGCCATTGTGCGCGGCAGAAGTATCCGTATCCTTTTATTTGTATTTCGTAACAATAAGCCTGCTGAATCGAAGCTCGTTGAATCGATTGTAGGCGAAGCGAAACGGTGCACGTTTGAAAACCGTGAAATTTATTAAAATCGAGAACAATTAGTTGCGACGATCAAATGCAAAGTTGTAGGCTTTCGGTTGTTTAATTTTATGTTTAATTGAAACGTTTCACCGTTCAGCCAGAAGCCGTGCAACGCGAGCAACGCGCGTTCTTCTTTTACGCCAAACCTCAATTTAACGCGATGCCCACCCTTGAGACAATTAGATAGACTTGCCTCCGGTTACAATTACGATGGTACTTCTCTCGTTTTCAATTTTCACAGCCGCGGAAACAGTTGTATTTCAGTGAAATTTCATGTATCCAATTTCGCGCAACGTTCCCAGAAAATCTCGTCGTGTACACGCGGCGAGAGATGCACGGGCCAGCGTCCCGTCTCGCCGTTTTTATCCTCATACGTCTTGTCTGTCATCGTTCCATTGGGTTATGCATCGCTCGCTCAATACAATTAGCAAAGTTGCGGGAAACTTTCCGCGTAGGGGCGTTCCACTTTTCCGTCGGTTTTGCCCGGTGCACGTGCCGCTAACAACTCGCCCCGCGCCGCGGTGACGACGACCGGGGCGTTTTTACTTCGAAAGTAGCTTCGCGGAAAGTTTAAATCCTCGAAAAAGGTAGCCGTGGTAAAAGTTGTTGTTGCGGGGCCGCGGGAAAAGAAGGGTGTCGCGCACGCGGAAGGGTTGGAAATCCCTTGGATCGAAGGGTTCGCGCGAGAACGATACACGGGAAAACGATAATTCTCTCCCGCCTCGAGTGTAGGGTCGTTGGATTTTCGGCAAGTGGAAAGTTTAGCAAAGGGTTTTCGCGCAGCTATAACGATAGCCTCTAGTAATAATAGGAACGAGTCGAAGTTTCTCCCATTAAACATTCTACTTTACTATACTTCTTGACTCCTAACGCTTCGCGAGTTACTTTTCCGCTTTGCATTCGCTGTAACTAAGCAGCTGACACCATCGATTGACCTCACGCACACTTTTTCGTTTTGGCACGGTTAGTAGGTTGCATTCCCGCGGCTTAACTTGGTGTAATCTTCTTACGCGATAAGAACGTCCACACCACGTTCGCAGATCATTCACCCCGGCAAACCATCGTATCTCTCATTCAGAACGAAAAACCGATCGTAGACAACAATAAATCCCCATCAGTAATTCTAATGAGATTCAGAGGGTATTATATTGAATTAAGAATGAACAGATGTACGATTCGACAACGATTCCTCCGAAGAATGAAAAATTACAAAAACTATAGCTTAATCTATCACATCAATTACAATACAATTCATAATTTCGGAACCATGTGAAGGACTTGGGAAATTGAAACTGCATTGAAATATTTTTAGAGTATTCTTTATTCTTTATAATTCTAGTGTTAACTTTACAACTGTACTTAAATCTACGTACGTAGTCCTTAGCATGATATCGTTTTCGACAGATTTGTCTTGAAAACGATATCAAGTACCCAGGTCCACCCCGTGGAGGTGACTACGCAGGGACCCATCCCTAATTTCCCTAATCCCATCCTCCCTCCATTACATCCATGCGTTCTCGGTACAGAAGGTACCGAGGACTGACTCTACTTGTAACTTTAAAACCGAAATCCACAATACATTCTTTAAAATCTAACATAGATTTTAAAGATTGCAGTATGGATATTACGAAAGGGATGACGAGGAATGCCACTATCTTACAAGAAGTGAAATTTGTAAAGTGACTCTACAAACACCATAGAAAAATTCAAGTGTCTCTCAAAAGGGATTACAATACGATATAACAAACTTTACTGAACTACTTAATGACTCGAAATTTGGTGAAAAATATGAAAAAATTATGATTTAAAGTTAAACTAATCAAAGTTAAAGAAAATAGATAGAAGTAAAGAAGGAATTAGAATTCGCGACGCGACCGAAACGAACAAGTACCAGTAAACCTGCGTTACATTCTCGCGAGAGCATTCTACCCGATGGTTCAGCACTAGCCACTAGGTGAACCGTACCCGACGCGAATCGCGAACAAGTTATGCCACGTCTTACGATGAAACAATCGAAACCACGCTCTCCCCAATGGTGAATGCGGGTACCATCAAGAATTCAGCGAGGCTTAGCATTAGGACGCATTGCCCACCGACAAGAACGAACTCCGTAGACCGCCCCAAGTCGTCTTACAGCAGGTCCGAAGACCCCAGCGACACGGGGTAGGAGCTACTCGGCCCGAACCCGCGGTGAGCGCGTCCACTGTGCTAAGCCTATACCCAGATCGAGTACCCAACGGGCGTACCAATCGAAAAGGGCTGCGAAATCTCAATGGGCACCGAAAACCACATCAGTTTGATTGAGTCCCGTCTGTTTCACTGCGTGGCGATGGAAGACGGAATCTCGAACGAAGAAAGAAAAAGAAAACTACATGAAGCGATTTCACGTAGCACAAAACTAGAATGCTCAAGAGTGATTGTAACGCATGTTCACCAGTACTGACTAAACGCGAACCGATTTATAATAGAACAACTGTGTTCTATTTTGATTCATGTACGGTAACGAATTGGGGAAGTGGCTGTGTCTCACTTCGGATAAGAAAATGTATTCCTTTACAATTTTATTATAAAGGAGAATAGGGGTATTACATACATATAATAACATACACATAATTACATACATATAATTACATACATATAATTACATACATATAAAATATACGAAACATATTAAAATATCAATAATTAAAATATCAATAATTAAAATCCCTCGGCGCTCCAGCGGCGATCCAACGGCGATCCATCGGCGCTCCATCGGCGATCCATCGGCGAGAACCTAATTTTTACTTAACTTAAACAACAGTTTAACTGATTAATTTAATACAATTAACAATCCAATTAAAAGTTTACTAACTCGACACTAGAACTACCCGCAATGAAAGTATCTTAATTTCATTCAAACAAAGTAGAATGATGGTTAAATTAAAAAGAAAAAATACTCGAAAAGAAAACCAAAGGGTAACAAATAAATAGTTGAGAGAAAATCGTAATTCATGAAAACTATAGCAAATTTAAAAAATGACTCTATGAGATCTACATAGAAAGATACTGAGAATCTACAAGTTGCAAAAGGCAATCAATTTAAATGCTTTGATATTTCTAGTATCGAGTTTACATCTGAACTTAAGTCTACGTGCGTAGTCCTTAGCTTGATATCGTTTACCAGAGCGCAATCTCTCGAAAACGTTACCAAGGGCCCAGGTCCACCCCGTGGAGGTGACTACGCAGGGACCCATCCCTATTTCCCTAATCCCATCCTCCCTCCATTACATCTATGTGTTCTCGGTACAGAAGGTACCGAGGACTGACTCTACTTGTAAATTTCAAACAACCGGAATCCATAATACATTCTCTTTACATAGATTCTAGAGATTGCAGTATGGACTTTACGAGAGGGATGACAATGGATGCCATTGTCTTAGCCAAAGTGTAATCTTTAAAGTGACTCTACTTACACTTTAGACGAATTAAAGTGTTTTGCAGAAGATTGTTTCGATACGAATTTCTAATTAAAAAGAGTTACTACTAAGAAAATTAAAATAAAATTGAACAATCAAACTACGTTGAAGCAAAGATAGATGAAATTCGCGACGCGACCGAAACGAACAAGTACCACGAAACCTGCGTTATATTCTCGCGAGAGCATTCTAACCCGATGGTTCAGCACTAGCCACTAGGTGAACCGTACCCGACGCGAATCGCGAACAAGTTATGCCACGTCTTACGATGAAACAATCGAAACCACGATCTCCCCAATGGTGAATGCGGATACCATCGAGATCTTAGCAAGACTTAGCAAGTGGACGCATTGCTCTCAATGAAGAACGAACCGTGTAGACCATCCTCGTACCGACTTACAGCAGGCTGAAGCCCCAGCGGCACGGGGTAGGAATACAACGTTGCGACTCCATCAAGAGGTACGTCCACTGTGCTAAGCCGATACCCTGATCGAGTACCCCGAACGTATTCGACCAGAGCTGCAAAATCTGGATGGACACCGAAAACCACATCGGTTTGATTGAGTTCCGGCTGTTTCACTGCGTGGCAATGAAGACGAAATCTCGAACGAAGAAAGAAAAAGAAAAGCACGTGAAGCGATTTGACGTAGCACAAAATTAGAATGCTCAAGGGAGATTGTAATGCATGTTCATCAGTACTGACTAAACGCGAATCGATTTATAATAGAACAATTGTGTTCTATTTTAATGAACGAGCGGTAACGGATTATGAAAGTGGCTATTTCTCACTTTGGATAAGAAAATGCATTCATTTGCAATTTTATTATAAAGGAAAAGAAGGGAATAGGGGTATTACATACATATAATTACATACATATAATTACATACATATAATTACATACATATAATTACATACATATAATTACATACATATAATTACATACATATAAAATACACAAAACATATTAAAATATCAATAATTAAAATCCCTCGGCGCTCCAGCGGCGCTCCAACGGCGATCCATCGGCGATCCATCGGCGATCCAGCGGCGAAAACCTAATTTTGACTTAACTTAAACATTAGCTTAACTAACTACACAATTTACAATCCAGTACAAAGTTTCATCTAACTCAACATTAGAACTACCCGCAATAAAAGAATTTTAATTTCATGCGAACAAAGTAGAATGATAGTTGTGCGAAAAAGTAAAAATACTCGAAAAAGAAAGCAAAGAATAGAAAATGAATAGTGAAAAGTAAATTTAAGTTAATGGAATGTTATAGAAAATTGTAAAAATTAATGTATAAGCTCTATATAAGACAATCAATTTAAATGCTTTCGTAGTTCTAATATTGAATTTACATCTGTACTTAAGTCTACGTGCGTAGTCCTTAGCTTGATATCGTTTACCAGAGCGCAATCTCTGGAAAACGTTACCAAGGGCCCAGGTCCACCCCGTGGAGGTGACTACGCAGGGACCCATCCCTAATTTCCCTAATCCCATCCTCCCTCCATTACATCTATGTGTTCTCGGTACAGAAGGTACCGAGAACTGACTCTACTTCTATATTTCAAAACACCGGAATCTATAATACATTCTCTTTACATAGATTTTAGAGATTGCAGTATGGACTTTTGCGAAAGGGATGTTGAGGAATGCCACTGTCTTACCAAAAGTGAAATTTCTAAGATGACTCTACTCACACTTCGATAAAATTCAAGTGTTTCAACACAATGGGGTCTACGATACGATATACTAAATTTTATAATTCTATTGTGAGAAAAATTGATAAGAATCTTAGTAAAAATGGAAACAAAATCAAATTAAACTAAAGTTAAGCTAAGATATAAACTGAATAAAATTCGCGGCGCGACCGAAACGAACAAGCACGAATAAACCTGCGTTACATTCTCGCGAGAGCATTCTACCCGATGGTTCAGCACTAGCCACTAGGCGAACCGTACCCGACGCGAATCGCGAACAAGTTATGCCACGTCTTACGATGAAACAATCGGAACCACGCTCTCCCCAATGGTGAATGCGGGTACCATCAAGAATTCAGCGAGGCTTAGCATTAGGACGCATTGCCCACCGACAAGAACGAACTCCGTAGACCGCCCCAAGTCGTCTTACAGCAGGTCCGAAGACCCCAGCGACACGGGGTAGGAGCTACTCGGCCCGAACCCGCGGTGAGCGCGTCCACTGTGCTAAGCCTATACCCAGATCGAGTACCCAACGGGCGTACCAATCGAAAAGGGCTGCGAAATCTCAATGGGCACCGAAAACCACATCAGTTTGATTGAGTCCCGTCTGTTTCACTGCGTGGCGATGGAAGACGGAATCTCGAACGAATAAAGAAGAAAGAAAAAAGAAAACTACGTGAAGCGATTTCACGTAGCACAAAACTAGAATGCTCAAGGGTGATTGTAACGCATGTTCATCAGTACTGACTAAACGCGAACCGATTTATAATAGAATAATTGTGTTCTATTTTGATTCATGTACGGTAACGGATTGGGGAAGTGGCTGTGTCTCACTTCGGATAAGAAAATGTATTCCTTTACAATTTTATTACAAAGGAGAAGAAGGGAATAGGGGTATTACATACATATAATTACATACATATAAAATATACAAAACATATTAAAACATCAATAATTAAAATATCAATAATTAAAAACCCTCGGCGCTCCAGCGGCGATCCAACGGCGATCCAACGGCGCTCCAACGGCGATCCAGCGGCGAGAACCTAAACTTAACTTAACTTAACTTATACTAATGGTTAATTAATCAGACAATAATCATACAAATAACTTAAATCTAAGCACGTAGTCCTTAGCTTGATATCGTTTCCGAGAGACCGGTCTCTCAAAAACGTTACCAAGGGGCCAGGTCCACCCCGTGGAGGTGACTACGCAGGGACCCATCCCTAATGTCCCTAATCCCATCCTCCCTCCATTACATTCATGTGTTCTCGGTACAGAAGGTACCGAGGACTGACTCTACTTGTAAATTTCAAAGAACCGGAATCCATAATACATTCTCTTTACATAGATTCTAGAGATTGCAGTATGGACATTGCGATAGGGATATTAGGAAAGGGATATGAGGGGTAATTATATACATATACAATATATAAATATATCTAATTAAAATCCCTAAATATATAATAATTAAAATCCCTCGGCGCTCCAGCGGCGCTCCAACGGCGATCCATCGGCGATCCATCGGCGATCCAGCGGCGAAAACCTAATTTTGACTTAACTTAAACATTAGCTTAACTAACTACACAATTTACAATCCAGTACAAAGTTTCATCTAACTCAACATTAGAACTACCCGCAATAAAAGAATTTTAATTTCATGCGAGCAAAGTAGAATGATAGTTGTGCGAAAAAGTAAAAATACTCGAAAAAGAAAGCAAAGAATAGAAAATGAATAGTGAAAAGTAAATTTAAGTTAATGGAATGTTATAGAAAATTGTTAAAATTAATGTATAAGGTCTATATAAGACAATCAATTTAAATGCTTTCGTAGTTCTAATATTGAATTTACATCTGTACTTAAGTCTACGTGCGTAGTCCTTAGCTTGATATCGTTTACCAGAGCGCAATCTCTCGAAAACGTTACCAAGGGCCCAGGTCCACCCCGTGGAGGTGACTACGCAGGGACCCATCCCTAATTTCCCTAATCCCATCCTCCCTCCATTACATCTATGTGTTCTCGGTACAGAAGGTACCGAGAACTGACTCTACTTGTAAATTTCAAAACACCGGAATCCATAATACATTCTCTTTACATAGATTTTAGAGATTGCAGTATGGACTTTTGCGAAAGGGATGTTGAGGAATGCCACTGTCTTACCAAAAGTAAAATTTCTAAGATGACTCTACTCACACTTCGATAAAATTCAAGTGTTTCAACACAATGGGGTCTACGATACGATATACTAAATTTTATAATTCTATTGTGAGAAAAATTGATAAGAATCTTAGTAAAAATGGAAACAAAATCAAATTAAACTAAAGTTAAGCTAAGATATAAACTGAATAAAATTCGCGGCGCGACCGAAACGAACAAGCACGAATAAACCTGCGTTACATTCTCGCGAGAGCATTCTACCCGATGGTTCAGCACTAGCCACTAGGCGAACCGTACCCGACGCGAATCGCGAACAAGTTATGCCACGTCTTACGATGAAACAATCGGAACCACGCTCTCCCCAATGGTGAATGCGGGTACCATCAAGAATTCAGCGAGGCTTAGCATTAGGACGCATTGCCCACCGACAAGAACGAACTCCGTAGACCGCCCCAAGTCGTCTTACAGCAGGTCCGAAGACCCCAGCGACACGGGGTAGGAGCTACTCGGCCCGAACCCGCGGTGAGCGCGTCCACTGTGCTAAGCCTATACCCAGATCGAGTACCCAACGGGCGTACCAATCGAAAAGGGCTGCGAAATCTCAATGGGCACCGAAAACCACATCAGTTTGATTGAGTCCCGTCTGTTTCACTGCGTGGCGA
The DNA here is from genome assembly GCF_050948175.1 of Xylocopa sonorina. Taxonomy (NCBI): domain Eukaryota; kingdom Metazoa; phylum Arthropoda; class Insecta; order Hymenoptera; family Apidae; genus Xylocopa; species Xylocopa sonorina. The sequence goes on from NC_135193.1 coordinate 10,522,755, forward strand.
TGGAAGACGGAATCTCGAACGAATAAAAAAGAAAGAAAAAAGAAAACTACGTGAAGCGATTTCACGTAGCACAAAACTAGAATGCTCAAGGGTGATTGTAACGCATGTTCATCAGTACTGACTAAACGCGAACCGATTTATAATAGAATAATTGTGTTCTATTTTGATTGATGTACGGTAACGGATTGGGGAAGTGGCTGTGTCTCACTTCGGATAAGAAAATGTATTCCTTTACAATTTTATTATAAAGGAGAAGAAGGGAATAGGGGTATTACATACATATAATTACATATATATAATAATTAAAAATATCAATAATTAAAATCCCTCGGCGATCCAGCGGCGCTCCAACGGCGCTCCATCGGCGATCCATCGGCGATCCAGCGGCGAAAACCTAAACTTAACTTAACTTAAACTCTAGCTTAACTAACTACACAATTTACAATCCAGTACAAAGTTTTCAACTAACTCAACATTAGAACTACCCGCAATAAAAGTATTTTGATTTCATGCAAACAAACTAGAATAATAGTTGTGCGAAAAAGTAAAAATACTCGAAAGGGAAAGCAAAGAATAGAAAATGAAAAGTGACAAGTAAATTTAAGTTATTGCAATGTTATAGAAAATTGTAAAAATTAATGTATAAGGTCTATATAAAACAATCAGTTTAAATGCTTTGTAGTTCTAATATTGAATTTACATCTGTACTTAGGTCTACGTGCGTAGTCCTTAGCATGATATCGTTTTCGAGAGACCGGTCTCTCCAAAACGTTACCAAGGACCCAGGCCCACCCCGTGGAGGTGACTACGCAGGGACCCATTCTTTGTTCACTTACCCATCAGCAAATGAAAGTCGTTGTCATCACCGTCTATCGTCGTCCACACCGCTGTCCACATCGCCGTCCACATCGCTGTCCACATCGCTGTCCACATCGCTGTCCACACCACCGTTCACACCACCGTCCACATCGCCGTCCACACCACTGTCCACATCGCTGTCCACACCACTGTCCACATCGCTATCCACATCGCCGTCCACACCACCGGCCACACCACTGTCCACATCTCCATCCACATCGCCGTCCACACCAGCGGCCACACCACCGGCCACACCACCGGCCACACCACTGTCCACACCACTGTCCACACCACTGTCCACATCGCCATCCACTCCGCCGTCCACACCACCGTCCACACCACCGTCCACACCACCGTCCACACCACCGTCCACCACTATCCACCGTGAGCAGCTGTCATCCACAATTGTCCATCAGTATGCACTACCCTTGGCTACTCCACCACTGTCCACCGTCATCCACGACCGTCCACAATCATCCACCAGTGTCCACTACCCTCGGTCCCTCCACAGCTAGCCACCATCAGCAACTACTCTCATCTGCACCCTGACCTTCTCGCCGCAAGGTCCAACTGGCAAAAAGGCCCTTATCAGTCTTACACAGCTTTTATACATTCATCCCTACCACGACCTACCCCCACTCTTGTGGTGATCGTTAGTTGACAAAAATCAATTTTTACGCTATTACAGCCCGTAATTTGTTAATTTTCAAATTTTTATTGTAAATTTATGCTCTTTGCAACTTATTGCAGTATTATATACCTATGTATGTATATACCTATGTATGTACATAGTTATTTATATAGTAAGTAAAGTAATTATGCATACTTTACGTCTCATGAATCGCGATAGAAACCTGAATGTGTATATGTCTTAAAAACTGTCATACACTGTTTCGCTACTAAATGAAAGATAAATTCCAGGTATTTTAAGGAAGCTGACATTATTGTAAAAAATGAGCTTCTTTTCATCTTTATTAATAATGCGTTAAATGTTTCGTATCACAAATCGGTCAGATATATCAATTTCCTTGCCGAAATACAAAGAAAGCAATAATGCGTGCGTACGTATCGTTACAATCGAATCTTGGTGTTATTCTTTAATCTTTTGTAAAACATTGGAAAAGGCGGCGATTAAGTTGGCGCTCGTTTTAGTCGGCTGAACGTCTCGATTAGAGCCGAATCCATCGGGAAAGGATCTCATCAAGTTGCAATTAACTCAATTCCGAATAATTAACCCGACAAAAACAGTAATCGTCTTTGCTGCCTGGAAACGTCGCAGTCGGCCGCGATCCCGAGGCTCGAATTTCATCGTTTCTCCCCATCTTTCAACCCTCATTCTTCTCCCGTTCATCCGGCCGCACCTGCGCTTCCAGCGTTCTTCTCTTCCTTCTTCTCGTTCGTTTTTTTCCCTCCTTTACCTCAGCCGAGATATGCAGCCTGCAATTGCAAGCTGCAACTGGCACGCAGCCATGCGACCGCGGCAAGCAACGGGGAGCAGCAGCAGCAGCAGCTAAGGGTAGGGCGCGAGTAGTCGCGAGAGGTGAAAATGGAAAAGCTGCACGGTGAGACGCGGGGGCTCGTAGACGGTCGCAGACGTCGGGTAGGAGGGGGGGGGGGTGGTTGGAATGGACGACTGTCGACGAAGACGACGTCTCTTTTCAGGTTTGTAATGGGAAAAGCCGATACGCATCGCGGTGCGCGCACTTAAGGCTGTTTATTCCCCGCGGCACTTATAATGCCTCTATAACTGGAAGATATTTCGAGGCGTCTTTTCCGTGAACGAGCGAGAACCACGCGCGCGACGGGGAGGGGCCGCGCGAGAAGAAGAAAGCGAAAGGAAGAAAGAGAGACCTATAGGGGCGGTGGAAGTAAAAACGTAACGCGAAAGAAGGCAGGCAGGGCTTCCCGTTTCGCGGCGCGACGAGGATAGCGGGTCTTCAAAGAAAGGAATCTCTTCTTCGCGGCAACGAAACCGTCCTCGACGACGACGTCCCACCTTTGAATTTCCTTCCTTCCTTCCGTTTCTTCTTTGCGCTATTTTTTTCTTCCTACCCCTTGCCGTCTTCCAGCTTTCTTCTTTCCAATGCACCGCCACTGATAACCAAGCCGGCTAACGATCTCTTCCTGCATCGCGCTGGCTGGCTCCCTTCGCCCCGTGAACCGGCTGGCGTATACACGCCAAAGTGTCGCTATTCCGGCAAACTTGCACGGTCATTGCTTTAATTTTTCGAGACGATTCCGCTCCTGCTGATCCTTAAACGCGACACTGCTTATCTACGCCTAGCCCTTCACTCTTCCTTTTCCGCCCCCTTAGCCTGGGTGCGCTACTTTGTGGTACAACATAGTAATGGGAGCGGCCGCACGGCCGAGAGGAGAACGTTCTCCCGGGTATTTTCCCGTAACGTCGGGGAATAGTCGTGGGAAACGAGGCGGAGAACGCTCGATACTTTCTATTAACTGGCCCCGTCGTTTTTCCACCACTTAATAATGACACGAGGTGAACTATTTTTTGCACGTTTCAGGCACCTGTACATCCCTATCATAGAGATGGGGTACGGGAGGAACACGGCGTCCGTCACCGTCTTCTTCATCAGCGCGTTCTTCCACGAGTACCTCGTCAGCGTGCCGCTGAAGACGTTCCAGATATGGGCGTTCATAGGGATGATGGGACAGGTAAAGTTTACTCCTCAAAATATCATCCTCTTATAACAGATACCGCGCTAAACTTCTCTCGCAGCTGCAAGCGGATAAAGCTTGGGAAACGGAATTCTACGGCCTGGATCTATCAATTATTTGAAGCTTTATCTATTTTTGACACTTCTAGACGTTGTCTCACGTTCAGGCATTAATTCTCTACTTCTAAATATACCACGGATAATAGGATTACGTCATTTTAGATTTTAAATATGCACGCGCTAGAATTTTCTAGATGCACCATTAAGAGGTTGGCAGAGAAAATAGAAAAGGATCTCTCTGGTTTCTGGGTCTAATTATTTTACCTGCGAATTCGTTTCTTCGTTAAAAACATTAATTCACGCAAAGAACCAGAGAACTTCTTTCACGCAGCGACGTCGAATGCCTTAATCCTTCGAAAGTCCCTCCTAAAGAGATCATCTTTTCGGGAGCCATCCAACTGTCGAAGGATTAACACTAATTGACAACAGCAGACCGCGACGAAGAAAGTTTCTTAATTGATTTTTCAGATACCGCTATCGCTGATAAGTAAGAAGGTGGAGAAACATTACGGCGCCAGATGGGGCAATATCACAGTGTGGGCGAGTCTCATTATCGGACAACCACTTTGCATAATGATGTATTACCACGATTACGCGATAACTCACTTCGGCAAGATACTGGTCGAGGATTACTCCGAGGTATAGCGTGCCGTGCGACAAGCGTGAATCGACGATCAGAGTGGTCGGAAAGACGAATTCCCATCGGTCAAGGGAGCACACTCGCCACTGTTCCATCAATCGTAATACTTTTTTTCGCCTCCCTCCCGCTCCGCAGATTTTACCTCCGATCCGTGTACAAGCTATTTTTCAAACGATTTCCCGCGACATTAACGCGAATCGTTCGGTTCTTTCTATTCTTTCGAGCGTGAAAGGGAAACGGTGACGCGCCCCGTGTTCCTGCAACGGAGCTCTATATCACGATGCCTTAAGTATTGCAAACCCGCGGTTCGATTTCGAGCCGATCTCACCTAACCAAACCTAACTAACGGGAAATTACGCGTGATTTGTACGCGATACGTGAAACGAAAGACTCTACCGCAAGATAGAGCCGCGCACGATTTTTCATCTCCCATTTTCATTTCTATTTTTAATATATAAACGTGGTGATGGCGATGTTCGTGAAAATGTTGTTACGCGGTGTATTCCAATATTGGCCGAACTTTTTCAACTGTGTATTTAGAGACCCATACGAGAGCCTGAAATTCCAGATTTCTTCGTATGCGTAAAAATTTCGGTCACTCTTGGAACGGACCGTTCAGGTCGTTGAAATATGTATTCGTTCAACCATTTTTATGCATGTTCTAGCCTATAAGATTGTTACTCACTTTGATACGAGCGTTTTGAAACCGAATCGTTCTCGATGAGATTACACAGAAATTAGTTCCCGCGTCCCGCTGCACCAGCCGTCTTAATCAACCGTTAGAGTATAAATCGCGCGAGATGCGTTTTGTCAGTCGAAATAATTTTCTATTCGATCGTGCACAGGTGGTCCCTCGTAAATTTTTAGTTGCCGCCCCATGGCTTCGTCGAGCTGTACAGCTCGCGCGAGCTAGCGATATTATGCGTGCGCTAAGACAATAATTCACTATATTTTTTCTATCTGACGATGCTTTATCGCTTGGGGGATGGGTAAGAGCGCGCATCGAGGGAATATTAGCCGTAATAAATTTATCCCGCCGCGTAGTCCTCTAGTATTCCGGTGAATATTTCAAGCCGTGTACCGTTACGTATCGCGAAGGAACAGATGCCGAGCATTTAGCGAGCACAAGTTGGTGTCAGTTGTATACGAAAAGACGATCTCGCGGACGTTCGTCCCGCGGCCAAGATCGCGGCTGGTTGTCGAATAAATGAAATCTTTGTTACCAGCCTCGTTAAATTTCGCCTCTGCCCCGTGAAAGAAAATTCCAGGGTAAGTTGATGTCGCTCGGGTTGAATGCGGTGGAATAATTCGGGGATCAAAAGGCCTTTCTTTGGGCCAGACAATAGTCACTGAAGCGGACAAACGTTCGCATTCAAGAATAAATAAAATCCATTAGAATGCCAACAGGGGGAGATTCAACGATAAAAATATATAATTAATAAGTAATCCACCTGTCGTGGCCCCATAGAACGCGTCTCAGAATTGCGGCGGTAGTGGATCGAGGCTGAGTGGATCCTCGAGTTAACGACAGATGAGGGTAATCGTGTTGTTTGGAAATTTGTCCACCACAGAAAAGTAGAGAAAGAGAGAGAGAGAGAGAGAGGGGGGGGGGAGAAAACGCGAGGTAGCATGTTTTTTAAAGTAAAAAATTTATTTCGGCCACGATAATAGAAGGAAATAAGAAAATCGAGGCACGCGACGGGGGTTGAACGACCATCCACTCGCAGAAAAGATGGTACCTTCGAGATAGCGGGACGAAGAGGATGAGAGTGTCCCGGGGCCAATGTTTTTTTATTTCGAGTCATCATCCCCTGGGCTTTCCCGGTTGTCTGATGAGCCTGGATGTCACGACTCGTTTACCCCCGAGCAGCCCCGGCGATGGATAAATTAATGATGCGGGCCGCTCACCAACGACAGTGGAACATACGTCTGCGTCAGGGAGACGTGAACGCGATGTTATATGCCGGCCAGGTACGTGACAAGCGTAGAGACATACGAGCAGGCAGATCCGAGTCGGTCGGGGCGGATTGGCGCGCATTCGAGCGGATCCGCGCGAGTATGGCTGGGGTACGAGTGTATTGACGTGGGCTCGAGTGCGTCTACGTTTATTGGGCGAAGCTGAAAGGAGGCAAAGTGAATTGTGAGTCTCGTAAAAGGTTAGTATGAATTGGAAATGGGCCGTATATGGCGTTGGCGTGATGTGGAACCAGCCGAAGTGGCGGCGAGTTTAATACAAAGTACATCGCGATTCTTGGGTGTAAATTTCATATCGGAATGAATCGAAAATACGGTTTACGTGCGGTTAATGCGTAAGTCAGCATCTGCCGTGATCAGCGTACAAATGTAACGGTGGATAAATACTTTTTTAGCTATTTTATGTGAACAGGGAAATGAATTTTAAGACGAGCGAAGAAGGGAGGAGGTTCGTTCGGACGCGAGTCGAAGGGGATGAAAAAATGTTACCGCGAATCGACGCGAGTCTACACTGGCACGAGTTAACAACACGAATTCGTTGTACACGCTGACGTATCTGTGGAGAACTTAGCACAGGTTGAAACAGTCGCACAGAATTCACAGTGGATTCTAGAGCTCTCAAATTGAAAGCGGTCCTCGTGAGTTGGAGTGAATCAAGGAAGGTTAGCGTGACGTTCACGCGCGGTATGACGAGCACTGGAGCGCGTCCAAGTGATTTACAGCGGGATAACGCGAGTTCTAGTACATTCGAGCAAATTAGAGTCAGTCTAGACGATCCACCTTTCCCGCTAACGGTCCCTCAATTTATCAAATCGCAACCTTTCCGTCAACCGACGCGTCGATGCCCAAACTTCGGAGCATGCCCATTCGCGCGCTCCAAAATTTTTTAACACAATCGAAACCGTCCGAACGATCTTCACCCTAACCGATACCTGTTACATCCATCGACAAAGATACAAACGTTCCATCGATGAACGCCTGTTCGTGTGAGACAAAAAAAAAAAAAAAAAAATAGAAAAAATATAAGAACAAAATTCATGCTGAGAAATCGTAGAGTCCGATCCTTCGAATCAGCGAAACTGCATCTCGAACACGTTCATTTCCCAAGCTGTTCAATCCTCGTGCACGAGGTGCCGGAGCATACGCGAAGAATGCATCGGCTGGTCTTTTGAACGCTTATTCCAGAACGCTTGCGTTATCCTATAAGGTGGGTGGCGGTAGCTGCGATGGGCGAGGAGGCGCAGGAACGCTCGGGACGACGGCGTGGGTGGTCAGGGTGACGCGAGAGGGTGCGCGAGGTTCACAGTGGGGGAGGGTCGAAACGAACGGTGAAGAGTGAGAGAAACGTTCGAGGAAGGGGTGAAAAGGGGTGTCTCTGTCTCTCTTTCTCTCTCTCCCTCTCCCTCGACGCGGAGGGAGGGGGGCATAGAGCGCAACACGATGCTATAAGGGCGGATACGCAGCGAAGTCTCCGCAGTAAGCGCCGCGACGCCTTCAGAGACGTATCGGATAGAAGGTGCGATCGGTGATCACCGGTAACACGAGGCGTTCAGCCATCACCGACGAACGATTGTGCTTGTGTTTTTGTGCTTGATTTCGTTCCGACCACGCGAGGGAGAAGCTCGCCGGGGTGATCGAAAAGATCGCTGGCCCGAGAGATCAGCTGCGATTCGAAGATCGCGTCTGCGAGAAACTGGGTGGACGATCCGACCGGGACGTGGCTTTGCAAATCGAAGGATGTTCACGCAGCTCATTTTGCGAAGGTGAGTGGAACTTTTATGTCGATGATAACAGACTCGCGATTAGCGAGAGTGGAATTTCGAATCGCTTGTGTCGCGGCCAGTCGGACACCAAAAATTGCCAGTGATGAATGAGTAAAACGCAATAGCTGAAAGTTGTCGTTTCCTTCGGTTTGGGAAATTTGGAAAAAATATTCCAGAGCTCCATTCCGATCCGAGTTTATCTCGCGCGAAAGTAATTGCAATCAGTCACTCGCGTGCTGTACGTCAATTAAGCCTCCGTGTAATTGGTGAATTCGATTCGACAAATAAAAACGGATCGACGTAACGTTGCTCGCGCTCTAGAAGACACCCGCAATGAATCATTCATACGGAACGTCAATTAAACGTTCGTTCAAATTGCTGGAACCGGCGTGAAAAAATAATTCGTAGGATCGTTTCCGGCCGTGAGCGATACCGGTCCCCTCGTAAAGTGGTGCAGGGACGTTTATGGTCAGCCAGGCCGCGTTCAAGCCCCGGCTTGGCTCCGTGTAAATTCCATCCGAACGTCTTATTTACTTTCCTCTCGCGCTCTAACGAGAGCACGAACGATCGACGTTGTGGAATCGGCGGACGCCAGACCCGTGGCCCCGCCGTTTCCCCACGTCTTCCTCGTTGGCCAACGCGGAAAACCGAGCGGCCCTCGTCGCCCGTAGACGCGATAAGAATGACTCGACGTTTGTTAAGGAGCTCGGGGTAATTTCGCGGCGAAGAAAAATGGTGCTGCCGCTGGTTTCGCCGTCCATCATGATACGGGGAACGTTCACCGGCGGAGAACAAGGGGCCGACGCACGGGAAATTGAAACGATCCCTCGATAGCCGCTCTTTCGCGGAATGATCGGCAATATCCCGCACGATGGAACGTGACGCGGCGTTACGCGATGTTTTTGCCGGTGACAGGGGAAAATTATACCGCGGGCACCTGTCGATATTAGCGCGGGTCACGCTGGATACGCGTTCTACCAGATATTCCCGTAAAAATAGCTTGCGAAGCGCACGCTGCTCGTTAAGGTAATCGTAACGAATCGAACGTCGCGTCCCTGGTAACCCTCGGGTTGATCGTATTTTTCTGTTAGAAAGTTAGAATCTCGTTCGCGTTCTCTTCTCAAACGTTTAGTGTTATTTCCTGCAACTACTCCATTACATGGAATTGAAATTATCTCTGGCGAACAATGTTCGCTTAAAGTACAATATCAAGCTGACCTAAATAAAACTACCAGTCCTCTGCCAACTGACGCAAGAGTAGCGCGGTAGTATTTTCAGAGAATATACCGAGTTACCCCGTTTCTATGTCAAATTTACGTTATTCGAGTGATATCATGATATTTCCGGTTTCGACCGTAATACAATGCGAAATGTTACGGATTCTTTTGTACGCGTTGGCTATTTACGAGCCAGTTTCGAGAGCGAAAGTACTACACGGTTCCCTAGAAATGTGTGTAATGGGGCGATTCACCGTGGGGCTTTTTTGTTATCGACAGTTGGAATTGTCGGGGTAAATAATTAACAAATCGTTTCTCCCCCTCGTTTCAGGGGTCGATAGAGAAAGAATTACGTGTATATCCTTTTATAGCGGATATTAGTCCCTCCAAATTAAGCTTGAAATTCGCGACTAACGACATCCATAGGAAACCTCGGTTTCAGTTCTCTGAAAAGTGACGCAGGCTGAACCACCACTCGTTTTCTCTCTCGTTCCTTCGTCCATAAGGATCGGTACTTTTCCCGAAAAGGGCAGCGATGATCGTTACAGGAATACATCTTCTCTTACGCGAAATATAAACAAGTCACAGAAGATCGAACAAGAAGCCGTCTCCTTTGAGGGATGGTACTACTGTAAACAGAGAGGACGTACACCGGCCATTCGACTTTCAAAGTGCATTTCGCGAAGAAAATATTAATAGGACGAACTGTAGTCAACTTAAAATTCACTTAGCGGGAAGTTTGAGAAACTTGCACGTTAGCGGGAACATTTTTCTTTGGGAACCCCGATTCCCTGGGACGATCCCCTTCCCGCCTGCAACGGCGGGAACTTTTCCAGCTCGTCAAACGTTGAACCATCGCACGATCAACGGTTTTCAATTCCTGATTGCCGATTCAGGATTACACGGTGTTAATGGTGGCTCGTCGAGCCGGGCATTACGCGATCCATTCGCGCGTAACCGCGAAAACGAACGAACGAATTTCACCGTTCACCGCGGAAAATCACTTTCTCATTTTTTTTTCTCCCATCCCCTCTCGCAGGTATCGATAATTTCCCCCCATGTTTTCTTTTTTCGTGTAAACTTTCGCGCGATCGAGCGAGTACGTGCTCGCGTTGGAAAACTGGTAAAAGGTTATGTAACACCTTTTAAGCATTGTTTTATATCGAACGAAATGTCCGCGAGAGGAAAAACCGGTTACAGCGTTGGAAAGTCCGAAGGTAAACACACACGGTGGCGAACTACGGCGTTGGTTGGAACATTTTACGATTCAACGCGAGCGTTCGCGAATTTCCAGGGGCCACCTTGTTGCCTTATCGCAACCTGCGCGCTCGCGCGCGCTCAATATTCCATTATTCAATTATTATTCAGTTCCAGCGGGGAGCCAATTAGTCAAGTTAGACGCCGCAGACTCGGAACGTATTTGACGAGCGCGGGCAAAGTTTGCGAACGATCCGTAAGTCCGTGACCTCCGTTACGAACGCCTCGCCATTTTCCGATCCTCGTTTGCGCTCGCAACTTTTCTACGGCCGGTGAATGCATTTGCGTGAAATCTTCAGTTTTCGAGCAGCGCGCGAGGCAAACAGACTCCCCGCGTTTCAAGGTAGGTCTTCGAAGAAACATCTGTAAATATTATCGAGCCTCGTTTCCTCCTCGAGATGCGATTACTCTAACGCTATCTTCGCGTTGCGGTGTCTAAAGATTGCGTACTTTTATTTTATGTTAGAGCCTCGAATCGATTTGAACGCGCGCGATGCAAGTATCGAAAACGCAGAGAAGAACTCATCTGCCAGATGAAACTGCTCGATACTCCGGCTCCTTCACGCAGCCGCCGTAAACAGAAATAAAGCAGCGAATCTTTTTTCGCGTTTCGACGAGAAAGATTCGCAGAAGAACGACAGGCCGTGGCGATATCGGAAGAGCGAGACGGACGAGGCGGCACGGGGTGAAAAGACGAGGGCGGACGCGCGAGGGTTTATATATTGAGAGCACCGGGTAAAAAGAAGGCGAGACGGGGAAAGGAACGGAGACAAAAGAAAGCAGAAAGATGAGTGCAAGAGGAGAGGGTGAGAAATCATGTTCAACACGTGTTCCTCTTATCGCGTTCATTTTGAGACACGGTGCTCGTCGTTCCTCTTTTGACGAGGAACGTAATAAGGACGAAAGTCTCGAGATACCCTCTACGAGTCTCATCCGAATGTAACTCGTTAATATGAACTTTCAACCCTTCTCCCGTGCTACTTTTGCTCTTTTTCTCTTTTAAACGTTCCGAATTATCCGCCGGCATCCCCCTCCGATCCCGCGATGTTGAATAGAAACACGCTTCCCTATCTCTTTGATCGTAATTGCGTATAATCTAGCGGAGGTGCAAAAAAGGGAACGAAAGGAAATGTGCGTTTAGAGAATCGCGCAAAAATCTAACGTAACGTGTGTTTTCAGTCCTGGGGGAACGTTACAATTTTTGCCACGAACCACCGATGTACACAAGCAACAAACATTGTTCTCTATTGTTCCAGCGGTGCGACGCGCCCTCGAACGTTCGCGTAATTCTTGAACGATGAATTCTCATTTCGGCTGAGAACGAAGCAGCCATCGCCATGCAGCTCTGCATGAACGATTGAGAAATAAGGAAAGAAGGAGCTCTGACTTAAAAGGATGAGGGACAAAGATTGATTGAGTCGTCCGATCCTCGAGCTGATAGCGCATCCATTAATAATTTCGAGTAGAAATGTCCGAAAAAGAAAAGGGAGCTCGCCTACTGAAAATTATATTTTCCTTTCTTTTCCATCCGACGGAATCCATCATAAAACTCCGCCATTATATACGAACGATATTAATGAAACAGCGGCCAAGATATTTCCCAACTTTTTCACACCCCTTCCACCCCGCGTCACTGTCAGGGGACCGCGGCGTCGCAGATGAGCAGGTATTCGTTCTAAGAACAGCCTAGAAAAACACAAGAGTAATCGAGAAAACGATACGAGAACGGACGAAGGGTGGAGGGGTTCGTATATAGTATATACATCGAGACGTCGGTGTGCGAGGGCGGAAGAAGAAAGAAGGAGGGTGAGAAAGCGTGCTCAACACGTGTTTCTCTTATCGCGTTCATTTCGAGGCGTGGAGTGCGACCCCCTCTGACACCATCACGGGCTGTGCTCGTCGCAGGAGCGGCTGCAGCATCGCGAACACACTCCAGGCCCTGATTTATTTCGCTCCTCAATAATTCTCTTTTATTTTCCGGCTCGCCCGCCGTTGCTTGCCCCGCAGCTACCTTTTGATCTATCGCACCCCAGCGACGCGTATTCATTTTTATTTACGAGCCGATGCCCTCCATTCCCTTATACGTTCTATATATATATATGTATATATACCCTCCTTTTTTTCTCTACTTTTCGTTATCCCTCCATCGGAATCATTATCGACGTATCGAGTGTCGCGACACACGTATTCGGGATCGGCTCGCGGTTACTCCTTTTTCTCGTAATTAGAATCTATCGGGTCGCGTTTGTGCGCGACGCGCGAATTATTTCGAGATTTTGTGGACTTTTGACCCGACGCCGCTGAAGGTGTATCTTCCCGTCGATTCAGGAACTTTCGCAATCGCGAAGTTAGTTCTTTCGAGCACCCTTTAATCGCGATCTAAATTCATTCATTTTGGCCGAAGCGAGTACTATCGCTCAGCGAGCCAGACTATAAATGTATTAATCCGGCGGAGTTATAAAATGTATCAAAGTGCTTTTAGTGCTCCCCCTGAAGACAGTGTTAACTCCGCCGCGACTCCTGGGGTCACCCTCGAACGGGGTCGTATTTTCTTTTGAAGAGCGTTCGAAAGTTTCGGGGTAAATATATAAAGAGGCAGCCCCGCTGTCGTTACGCGCGGTTTGACGATTTTAACCGGTTTATCGGCGTCCGGATTTTCTTTCGAAATTGATAAACTTTTTTCAAACAACGAACACGAGTGTGTCGGAAGGACAACAGGGGTTTATCATCCTCATTAATACACGAGTGCCCGAGCGTCGAACTCGTTATCGTCCGAACAGGCTCGTGGCACGAAATATCCACGATACTGGAAAATCGACTAGTAAAACAGCGGCACGGAAGATTTGTTTGAAATCAATGATCGAAACGCACTCGGCCGTTGATTATTTAGGAACAGGCGCGGCCGCGAACAACGCGTGACAGCCGTGGAACGTTTCCGACGCGAAGAAAATATTTGCCGAAGCGAATTCGTCCGCGTCAAATTTGCCGGCGGTAATTCGATTTAATTGGCGCGCCGCCGCTGCCAAAGCACGGCCTTTATCGTTAGTTTTCTGGCCTCGTAATTAAGTTATACACGGGCTAGAAACGAGAGACCAGCCAGGGAACGCTGAAGGGGTAGAGAGAGAGAGAGAGAGAGACAGACAGAGACATAGAAAGAGAGAAAAAGAGAGAGAAAGGAAACAGTGTGGGTTTTTATTACTCGATTGCAATCTGGTCTCGCGTGCGCCGCGTCAGTTAAGATCGTCATCGAGGGCGATCAAGCGGGATCGTCGTCCGCAAAGGGAGAATCTATTTTCACTGTTTCGCGTCGACCGGATCAGGAATCGCGATACGCTGTTTACGAGGTTTTTATTGCATCGTTGAAATGCGAATCGAGCGCGTCCATCGGCGGTGGAAGTATCCGGTAATCGATTCGACTCGATTCGATTTCGAGGGAGCGAAAAAACAGAATATACAAGCACACGCCCGGGGATGGATGACGGCCGTGAAGATCCAGATCGATCCGCGGAGCGTTGTCGAAATTTGAGGTACGGGTGTGCCAGGGCGAGTACAATTCTCTCGTTTATTTTTATTCAATATAACCAGCCGTTGGCGACGAAATTCGAATCAGACGCGAACGATCTCCCGAGCCACGGTGAAAATGGCGTGCGCGTTAAAACGAGCAAATAGAAATAAGAGACAGATAGCAGGTTAACAAAAAAAAAAAAAAAAACAAAAAGGAAGGGAAAGAGAGGTAGAGAGGAAGAGCGGAGGGGAAAAATGGCGACTCGTAAAAAGTCGACGATTTAGGGCCTGTGGCCGTGTTTCGATCAACGACGCTCGCGAGCCGAAACCGAGCCATGCATATCGTAATGCGTTTCCGGCCGAAGTGCTACCGTGTTCAGCGACGTGTTCTCGTCGCATCGGTGAAAAAGTCGCGTAAAATTCTAAACGGCCAGGCGGACAATTTCGCAACGTTCAGAACTTCATCAATTCGCGGATTAAACAATGAACGACGTGAAATCCGTCAGGGTTTTCTGGCTGTTGAACACTGCCAGGAATTTACTATTGTTTCGTTTCGTATTTTACCCCTTCAACACCTCTCTGGCTGTTGCGTGGACGCTGCCCAGTGTTAAACTGACCGAGTTCTTTCACTCTTTAGCTACGTACGCGCGCCATTCCCATCGGTACGAAGCGTTTCACACTTTTCTGCGAGGGTTTGAATATTCCGAGGGCGCGCGATGGCTCGATTGATAGGTTGATATCGGGAAGAAGCGTTATTAAAAGAATATTCAAGGCGACACACGAACGTGGCGGAAATAACAGCTGCGAACTGACGTCGAGGGAGGAGCGATGACAGTACAGCATCTGGTATCTGCGATGCTGAACGGTTGAAAGGATTTCTCTTTCCCGAAGCGATTGCCTCTTCGTCGATGCGTTTCACACGCGAGCGAATTCTTTTTATTGTCGTTCGCTCGTTTGAAATTAAACAGTTCGAAATTACTCGCTATGAAATATATACTCTGTCGCGCTTCTCGCGAAGGAACCAAAGGAGAAGGCAGAGAATAAATAGTGGAAGATGAAAATTTACGAATGCACCTTTCAAAGGGTATCCGGTTTAATTTAATTCTGAAATTTCAAATGAAATAAATGCAACGAATTAAAAATGCGCCGCGATTGACGAGCAATTAGTCCGTTCGTATCCGTTGGAATCTTTCGAGATTAAACGAGCCGATGTGTTTGCGGCATGGCGGGTGATTCGATACGTTAATTTTTCGAGCTAAATGCGATGAGAGACCAGTGGGTGGCAAATGCAGTTCGTATGGTAATTTCAAGCTCTGCAAATTTTGAAACAGTACACCATCCGATGGAAGAGAGCCATGAATCTCTTTTTGCGCGGAATAGCGCCGAAATTCTGTGAATTATAAATTTTAATCGTACGATCGTTTGATGATCAACGAGATATTCTTCATTCCTGGTATCAATGGATAATGAGACCTGTTTGCATAAAATACGGATAAATCCTGGGCCCGGTAGTTGCACGCCGTCCCGATAACGTTGCGCTCGATTAACGGCCATCGAATCGGAGTATCGAAGATCCTGGGCCGTATCGCGATGCTTTGAAAAGGCCTGCCGCTAAATTTACACAACTTTTCCATTAAACGGTAAGAAGTATCGGGTTTTAGAAAAAATACGACGTTGCGCGCGCGCGTTATCTGCGGCAATGTTTTTATCAAAAGACGAGTGCAAAAGTTAGCCCATTGAAGCATCGTGCTGTAATAAACTTGTTTATTAAAGTTCCATGGAATTAAGCTTCTGTGAAGTTAGTTCGTTGAAGCATGACTTACTCGAAACCAAAACTTACTTTGCTTCAGGCAAGAGACCGATCCATTCAAACGATTCCCCGCGTTCCGTAACTTCTTTAATACTTGATACCGCGTAATAATTAAACAGCATTAGTTTGATTACAAATTGAATATAACATTGCCGAGATCTTATCAATTACTTAACTGATAATATCCAGGTAACGTTACGTTCTACAATTTTCATTCGAGGATCCCCAGCGTTGTATTACGTTAAGCAGTGACGTAAGTAGAATGACCCCGCCGTTGATCAGACATCGTCATTTATTCAAGACACCGCCGCGGCGCTGGCCCCAATCTCAGAATTATCCGCGACGATTTAACAAGGGACAGCGATACGTTCGATTAATCCCCTTCTAGTCGTAGTTGTTAAATAAATTTCCCACAAATTACGAAAATATTCTGAACTATATTAAAACGATTCCAACGAGACGGGTTCTGCCGATACCCGTACACGCTGACCTGTGCATGTTCATTTTCGGGTTCATCATCGCGTTTAATGGTAACTCGCGACGTCGCGTATCCAATAATTCTCCTGGGGGCTTTCGAAGCATACGGTCCGTCTCGAGGAACTTCTGCCCCTCCTGTAAATCACATTAAGCCGACGAAGCCCAGTGACCACGGGTTACCAGACGATATATCAATAGAAGGCGCGTGGTGCCCCCGGCAAATTTCTCTTTCGGGCTGTCCGCATTTCGTAACGCACCTAAGTGGACGTAATGTCCCGTCAAATCCTTACGAATGGTTCCGTCGTTCGGGGTCCGGGGCGGTCGATGTGCCAGGACCGATTCTAACGAGAAGACGAATACAATTTCCTCGGTTCTACAGGCGGTGGCGGGCTCGAGACGAGACATTAATAATCCCCCGGAGACAGAGACGGAGAGCGAGGAAAGAGGATCGCTGGGGGATCCGCGGATTCGAGAGCGTCAGAGAGATGGTATCGGCCCCGCGAAATATCTCCCCGTCTCCCGTCCGCGGCGATTCTTGACGCGCTAGCGAAATGTCCCCGATCTCGCTCGAGTGCGCTCCACGGATCGCCCGGGCGAGATAGCGCCGCGATAAATTACTCGGGCAGATTCTACGGCCGATTTTTATTTATTCATCGCCGGCAATGGGCTGTACGTACCTCTCTCTCTCTCTCTCTCTCTCTCTGGCCTGACACAGCGGAGAAACTGCGCGGCGAGACTGCCGGAGGAAACTCGAGGCTTACCTTATGGACCGTACGTGTACGTGCCACGGGACGAGGAGGAAATTTGTGGGAAGAGAAACGGGAGGAAGTGCCGGAGTGGAGGGAATTACGAGGCGAGGTAAACTCCTACCGCGTCAGATCGGATAAGAACGAAGCGACTTCGACGTCGTCGCCGGCGAAAATACGGGATCAACCGAGTGTTCGTTCTCGCACACGCGGTCGTTGCTTCTGTTTCTCGCTCTGCGGACGTTCTCGCGATCTCTCTGTACTCGATCGAGCATTTCGATCGTACAACTTCTGATTAACGTCGTGGACGAAGGTTCGTCGGGAAGATCGGTAAATCTGTTCGAATTCGCCTGTACTTAACTTCGAGAGAAGCGAGCATAATGAGAAACATAAATATAGACAGAACCGCTACCTTCGAGGACTTTTCCAGGGATATTAAAAAGTTTCAGAGGCACCGTATTATTAACCAGTCGATTTGATTAATAATTTCGAAGGCAAACGCGGGCTCTTCTGCGGTTCCGCGTTGCCTCTTCATCGCGAAATGGAAGGAGGAATTTGTGAAACATAATTAACGGCGTAGAGCTTAAGGACACCCCATTAAGTAAATGTCTACCTTTGGAATCGAATAAATGGCTGAATGGACCGAACGAACGATGAACGAGACGAAATGTAGTGGCAATCAAGAGGAACGGATCATAAATATTGGAGTCGCTTTAAAGAATAAGTAAGACGGGGGCATAAAATTTAACGTAACGACGGCTAGGTAACTCCGCCTTTACGAACCACGGAACGATGAAGTTAGAGCGATTCTTCCGATCCGAATCTCGCGCTGAGAACAGTCGGACATTTTATCTCACGAGTACTTTTCTATGGTTTCACGTTTAAGCGCGATCGTCACTACGATATTACACTTAGCCCTGATTCGAGCACCGATAGAGGGGCAGGATTGTTTTTAGTACGTCCTGCGGAGTGACTGAAGGGAATTTATGGGGTGATCCAGCAATCTGAAATGGATTGTAAATCTTCTTTAAGTGAAGCTCGCGGAGGGGTTGAGGCCCGGAAGAATTGAATGGGTTAATCTGCGTCGGACGTTTCTTCTTTGCTCGTGCATTCCTATGAATCGCGTACACGACGCCTATTGAAATGAATCTACGGGCGCATAAATGACAGAGAAAGTATCGTATTTTTACAGCAGGACAATAAACACGTTATCGACTACCCCTTAAGATCTCACGCCGGACATTTCGCTTGCCGTAGTAAACCAGCGTTCTCGTATAAACCGTGAAATACTTAAAACACTGTCGAGCCTTTGTAGCCGTATTTCAACCCCCTCGGTGCATAAAACATCAAGGGAGCTCGGGGGTTGGAGTGCGTTGCTTTATTTCTCACATTTGTATACCAGAGGAGCGCGCGCGACCCTTATTATCAGCTCGATGAAAAAAAAAGAAGGAAATCGCAGCCGTTGCTGCGAGAATTTAATTATTATACAAGCCGCCTGTTAAACGAAACCAGCGCGCCCCATTCGGTTCGCGCGTCCCGAGGAAATTTGTAAACACGAACAGTCGAGCCCGCTTATGCACCACGCCGCGTTACTCGATGTGTTACACGTTTTAACAGTGCATTTACCAGGGCGAGAGGGCGTGGTCGATGAGAGACGTGGGCGCGAATGTGGACGCGACGCATAAACGCGTTGATTAATCTCCCCTCATTCGTTTCGCCGGGCCGCCGCCTCGCCTCTACTCTTTCGCGGTTAATGGAAACCTCCACGCGCGGTTCGACGCAGAATTTCCTCCACCTCTGCTCCCTCTCTCTCTCCTCCTCACCCTAAGAATCCTCTTTGACGATACCGCGGCGCTAGTCGATCGGCCGTGTCATGAATTACCTTCGACACCGGAACGGGGTGGCGATAACTTGGGCGAACTGCGGGTGTCTCGCACAATACAGCTTTCCGATCCTCTTGTCGATCTTCTTCCCACGCAACCGTTCATTTATTATACCAGCGTATATATATACCAGGTTCTCGAGCGTCTGAGTGGAAGTTGTAGTTACCCGTGTACGCGCGCTCGCGCAACTTCTCCTCGCCTGGTAAATCTTTCGGAACGCATTCTTGTCGGAAGTAAAAGGAGAATACTGCCGGCGGAAGAGGGGGTCGAGGGTGGCTATATCGGTATTCTAATTACTCTCGCAGCATGAAAATAGCGAGGCAGGAAGTTTGAACGCGTAATTACAACCTAGGGCGACGTCTTGTTAAGGTATCTCATTTTCTTCTGGCGTCGGGCCTCTGCAGATTGGCCGATGGGCTCCCATTCCCCGCGGTAGTTCTTCATCGAGTTTTATCCAATAAAGCCCGCGCGGTGATCTTCAGCTGTTGGAAAATACGATACCTCCGGCTCGGCCACGGACGGACAGCCACGATGGTCAACACGGACGGCTAATACCGCCGGCAAAAAGCATCTTATCCGGTTTAGTTAGGTTTTCTCGTCGGCCTGTGGGGGACGGCGGTAACGAAAGCTCGGTGAAAACGAGCGATGGCACTTGGCAAACGAATTAGGTCGAACGTGGACAGGAAGATCTTGTTAACAATGCGGCCCAATTTCGCGATACGTTCGAGTGCCTCTGGCTCCGGCTCAATCGGATCCGGATTAGGGGGAACGGCTTTTGCGCGGGAAATTATAATTCGGCGAGATTGCCACGGCGTAGGTCGGTGGTCATGCATTAATGTATGTATGGAACGGAGACTTCATGATTTTGATGCTCGCGCGATGGTAACTAGTTTCAATTTAGTTTAGAGGTGGAAATGGCTTTCGCGGGGCGAATTGTCATCCCGTGAAATTAGACGAACCCTACGAATGCCCGCTTTGATGTATAATGTAATAGCGAGGGGGTGGATTATTTTCATGTAAATCCACCGCGTGTGATAATAGACCCGAGGGAATTGAATCGAGACCACGGTTTAAAGTATAACTGTTGTATCTATTCATTAAGTGGACTTTAATTACTCGCTAACTCTCGCTGCCGCCCCGCCGTAGTCTCGCGACAGATGCACCGCGGTCAATTATGAACCAACAATTAACGGGCTGCAACTAATTCGAAGAGTTATTCTTGGCCTTAACTAAGCCTGGCTCCATTGTCCACGCTGCGTCGATGGTAGCACGGGCGTAAACTTGTAAAGTAGCCTTTCTAATTTACCTTTTTCGAGCAATGAAGCGTCTGCGAGCCAGACTTTTGCGCGACCGAGTTGGACTCGCAGTTCATGACGGTCCAGCGGTCCGTTGGGGTAACTCTCGAACGCACATAACAGGACTTTTCCATTCATCCACCAGTCGAAACGGTACGAACGGTGGTCATTGTTAGTCGAAACGCGCACAAAGTCAATGGAAAGTGCTCTGCGTCTCGCGTGCACGTCGCTCGGTGCGCGAACGCCGGTGCCAAAAACGATCAGGTACGTATAAATTATCGTCGAGGAAAATTCGTGTCCCAAATTAGCGCTAAAAGCTACGTGTCCCTCAAACGTCCAGACTCATTCACCACGCGAAGACTTGGAATAGTTTCGATCTACGCTCCACGATCCACTCCGTTGGATTCTACTTTTAGTTTCCAGCAACTTCATCGCGGCGATTTTCCCCAGTCTCTAATGACAGAACTTTACTCGTCATTTGCTTTTCGACGCTCGGCAGCGAACACGTTGCCTTTTACGCTGGATAGAATTTAAAGCTGGCCTCCGAGCCCAGCCTCCGACTCCACCCCGAGGCTTCCGGCGGGTAACAGAGGCGCACATACGCGCGCAGATCAAGGGAATGTAACCGTCGGGATTGGGTTTGTGGGCGTTTCGAGCTTACATCAACGGTGATTAATTTTGGAAGATTAGCAAACGCGCCCGTTGGAATTAAGGGGGAAAATGGTATTTCGAATCGCTGTGTCGGCATTAGATCGCGTTAATTAGCCAAGGTCTGTGAAAGGGAAGAGAGATGAGGAGAGAGAGAGAGAGAGAGGCAGGCGGATGAAACTCGAGGGGGATACTCGAGGGTGGCATAAGTCCTGCGGATTGGCTGAGCCTTTAACATGCTTTTAACCTGGAGTTACATACATTCCCGATTAAAAGGAGAGTACTTACGAGTTCCAAGAACTGCGCGGGGGCCTCTCGAAACGGTGTACTTTCTTGGCACGTTCTCATACGCGGGCTTTCATGCGAATGTTACGACTATTGCAGTCTGGGGAGTTTCAAGCGAGAATTAGCTCGACGCGATTAAGCGAACGCCCCTCGGATCGAGATTATCGTTAGCGCCAAGTGATTTAGATACGGCCACGATCGCCCGTGGAAAACTTTCCACTTACCCGTGGTGCGGTTCTTAATCCTGATGCCTCGTATTATCGCGAGACAATGAAGAGACGAGTGTTGCAATTTATATCGGATAGATTTTTGCCTTTGATATAGATTGCCGAATAGATTACTTGACTTTGATAATCAATAAAGTCTCGTGGATATCTTTGAATTCAGTTTTCGGGATGAAGATGGTAGTCGAGTAATAAAATCAGCAGTCGCGGATGATCGTATTATTGACCATCGCTACTGACACGCTCGCTCGATCCATTCTCTACGATATTTCTAAAACTTCCCTAATGTATCCGCGAGCGTCCAAAATATAATTAACTCGAAAGCCGTACAGCGATAATTCAGCGGGGAACTATTTTCCTATTTCACGGGAAACTTTTACTATAATATCGTCAGCATAAACAATTAGTTCCTCTGGATTCCCTGACAGACTCGGCGAGTTCATTATAAATGCGCGCCATAAACACTCAACTATTGCCTTAATTACGCGAAATTGCGACAAAGTGAACATCCGGGGCGACGCGCGCGATAACATTCCCTATTTAATCAGGGGATTTCACGTGTCGCTACACGGTGGATGGAATCGTTTTAAACGGGCGCGCACATACAGGCTGGCATCGGGGGGAGGGAGTGGATGGAAGTGGTCGAAGATCGATAGAACTGTCGAACGATCGGTGTTCGGGATAAAAGTTTGCGGAGACGAGGGTAAGACTTGCCCGTATATAGCCCAGGCGTTCTTATTTCTGTCGAAAGCCGGACGTACATACTTCGGGTCGGATGGATTTTCAGTGCATTAAAGATGGAGGCAATATCGGCGATGGGATTATCTTTGGACGGGCGATATCACAGAACGAAAATACTCCGGTTGCAGTCGAACTGAGCGAACGGGGTACGTCGCAGGGCCGTGTCCCGGGGATTAAGCGAGAATTACCTTGGATTCCGGCTCTCGAATTCCGTCCACTTAATCCTGTTTCTGTCGGTCCGCGTATATGCGCGCAATTTGAATGCCATTTTCTTGTCCGTAATTCTTTCCCCGGTTAATCTTAATTTCGTTGTTAATCGCGTCGTTACGCGGGAGATGGGAGTTGGAAACTGGAAGTACAGTCGCGACCCCGTACTCACGCGCCGCGTAATTGGTACGGGAGGAGTTGACGTATGGGGCTGCTGTATCATACGCGAATTTTCCTAGAGTCGCTATTCAACTTGCTCGCAACGTCACGAGTGAATCGTCCATGAAACTTCGAAGCATTCCAATTACACTGTATCTTTTCCTTTGGGGTATCAATTGGATCGCGTGATGTACATTTATTCTGGTTCTTTTTTTTTGTTCTTCTATTTTGGTAGAATCGATGCGAGAGAAAGCGATGCGATATAAAACGCGGCAATTCTTAGCGGCGATTAAAAGGATCCCGCGATTAACCGGCTCGGTTTCACGACGCACTCCGCGAATACTCCACTCTGACGGATGTTTTTATTTCCAGATGAGGCTGCGCTGAAACGGGAACGTGCTCCGGGGATGCGGGAAATCGCCGGCCCATTGGAGTTCCATCCGGCGAAGGCAAGCGTTGCCGTGCAGGTAGCGTAAAACGGAGCGTATCCGGGCAACGGGTGTTTCAGAAACCCGTAAGGGGGAACGCCGTGCGATCCTCGAGCACTCCGCTGGAGGGATAATGAAACAGCTGGATCGTCTTTAAACCCCGTTCGATCATGGTGAACGGGGCGAACTTCCACCGAAGAACCTTCGAATAAATATGAAGAACAAGGAGATACCCGTGGTTTCACGAGCCACTGGTTCCGCGGCGAGGTGAAGAGGTCGCGCGGAGTAGAGGGAACCCTTCATTACCGCATTTCGCGCGAAACGAGCGTGTTCGCGGTTGTCTTAATCCCGGATCGACCCATGCAAACCTCGAAACGGCACGGGTGAGAGCGAGCCGGCGAATAGCATTAAGCCGTTCAATGTGGCCGTCGTGAGCGCACGGTAACGATAACCGATCGAACGAGATAGTATCGGGACTCACCTCGTGGTCTGGCCTGATCGTTTCGCGGGAAAATAACCGTTCGAATCGATCGCCCTCAGAAAACACCGGGAAGTCTATCGCGAAGAAACCGGCCGGCACTGAAGGTACACGCGGGAAAGGGTCTTCAGCGTTCGTGTTCGATCGAGCTCGAACGAATATCTCATCGGACAGCTCATTTTCCTTTATCTTAACCGATTTCCATTCGACGGACGAGCGTCTCCTCGGTTCGCTATCGCGGTGGCGCTTGGTACGCGCGAAAATATAAAGAGGCCAGCTCTCGTGGGGTGGAGCACAGAGGGGTCGAAGAGCGAGAGGGAGGCAGCCAGAGGAGAGGAAGCGCGATATACTCGCAGGTACGGCCGGTATAATCTCGTAAAACCTGCAGAAGAGAGTCCATCTACGCGCGCGGTAAAGCCGTCGACGACGTTCCAACGCTGGGAATTGGTACACTGCACGTTCGTGCATCGGCCACTTTCGACAGTTGCCCAACTGTATTCCGCGCGATAGGCGAGAGGGACGCCTCCTGAAAGAACTATCGGCCATCTCGGCGAGTTTCCTCGGACCGCCGAGAGCAGCTCAGAAAAGATCCTGTAAAGTGGTCACGTCGCGTTCCTGGTGAACACGGTGGCCCCTTTTCGGTCGACTCTATGCGAACCGAGAAAAGAAGCTATTTTGTATGAACGTTACTGCTCATCGAGAATTACCGGATCGTACAGTCGGAACGGTGGTCAGAGCGATCGATGAAAAGACTATCGTCGATCTCGGGCCGATAAAGTTATCATCTATAGACGCGACACACGTGCATATTCTTCGTTGCAATTAATTATCGTTAACTCCCTTTTTGATTATCAAAGCATCGTCTACTTAATGGAAATGTAGCAAAAATTGTCAGCAAATTTTATACGAAAGAATTACATAATCTCAAGTATACTTCACGGGACGCGTAACGATTAAGATTGTCGGTAAAGAAATCATTAGATCAGACGAGTCTAGTCATTAGACGTTGTTATGTCTACGCGCGAGTGTCTACCTTGGTCCTCGATGCGTATCGTCTAAGAGAAAGAAAAATAGAGGAAATGGATCAAGTGCACGTGAAATCATCGAGGTCGACCTCGCGAAGCAATCCAACGAAAATGGGTTGCGAGAAGGCGAGCAGAAGACTCAGGACGATCCTGGTGAAGGCGTCCCGTCTAGGCGTCTCGACGACGGAGGTTGCCAGGCTGGCGAGCGCCAAGAAGCTCATTCCGCAGAGAGATCACGGATGGAAGCTGGCTGTGTTCCTCTTGCTGATGTTCGGCGGCGGAGTGATCGTCGCGCTGGCCTGCACAGCGAGGAAAGGCTGCTCGAAATTGGAGGAAATCGTAAGTAGGACTCCGAGTGAATCTGCTAATCGCGAAGGTGGTTTCCGGCTCGGATTCGGAGTGCTCTCTGGATTATTCGAAAACCGAATTTTTTCTCCCGCTGCGTTCTCGATTTTTCCATTGTTCTCAGAGTGATAAACTTGTCACACGTTTGATCGATGACATTCTTTCTGCTCTTTATTGTTCCGAGTGATTTTCATTACGCGAAATATTTTTTTCCAAATTAAAAGCTGCATAACAAGAGCGTACTCTTTATCGATATGCGATTTCGAAATTACACTCGACATCGGATGATTAATTGATACGTTCGTCGATTTGTTTGTTTGTCTCGAAATTAATTTAAACGTCTGTCGGTATGGGAAAAATTGACAGTTAAAAAACGGTAAAATAGAGGCGAGTGGAAATATTTATTTTACGTGACTTTGATTGTCAGTTAAAGCTGTTCTTACTGTTTCAATAATCTCTCCTCGAAACGGTGCTTGCGTAATTAATGCCACTCAAATATTTACCAGCTATGCTCTCGTATCTTATGCATAGACCCGATGAATATTTACCAACGGTCTTATAATATTTCGCGAATTATTTGACTCTCTTTCGTTTGACAAAAGCGGAGCGTGCGAACGATTTCAACTAATTATTTCCGCAAAGTGAAAAATCACCGACGCGCGTACATTTACTGTCCGTGTTTAATTCGCGTGTCAGTTCCTCGGTCCGCCGTTAGAACGTTCGCCCGATTAGATTAGCGTTGGCGTAAAAACAGGAAAGTTGCAAAGAATTCGGAAAAAGGCTGATCCTCCCTTTACCTTTAAATGGAACGGCAAATCCTTCTCGCCCTCTTTTCCTTTCCTATAATAGAGTACAGGTGTAATGGATTTCAAACGAGTACAAGACCAACGGGGGTAGGGTAATTGAAGGCCGTTTTAAATCCCTTTGTTACGAGGCAACGTTATACATACTGATGAGGCGAATTAGGCGCATACGGTTACACGGATGCTCGTAAACGAGGAAAAGTTGCGGGGGTGGCGCGCGGGCAACTGCGGGCGAAATTTGAAAGTATGGTCGCGGGGAAACGCGCAGTGCGTACAAAGAGATCTAGAATGGCCTCCGATGATCACCGTTCATAAATCCTCGTGCTCGACGGGAAAGCTCTTTCATCTGGGCACGGAACAGCGTAAAAGAACGCGCCTGCCGTTCCTTCGCGAACGCGAAAAAATCATCCCCGATGAAACGTTTGTCTCTAATTCGCGTTTCGCGTTCCGCCGTTAGCCAGCGAGGCTGAAACGATGAAACTACATCCCGGATTTCGACACTTCGATAGGAAAACAGGGAACCGGATCAAACTCCGTCGAAAGTTTCCCTCCTCCTAGCAAAATAACTCCTGTCTGACTACTGCGATCCGGTTCCACTGCCGCAACATCCCGACGCAACACGAACGCTAATTGAAACTCCGTCGTTCCAACCGAAAGGGATACGCGATTAAACGGGACGTTTCGCATGACGACTCATTGGTTTTTCGACCCCCCCGTACTCGCTTCTGACCGAAACTTTCCCAGCAGCACTCTGTGCGACCGCAGACGGCGAGGATAGCGCGTGTATGCGCGAGATATCGGCTGACCCGTTTGGTCAACAGAGGAAGGAAAATGATGAGAAAGTAAAGTAGCCAAATGCGGTGGTGAGAAGGAAGGAGAGAGAGAGAGAGAGAGTAGATGGGGACAGAGTGTAACGGGGCGAGAGAGCCGTGTTAACGATGTTTCGCGTAGAGAGGAGGGCAGGGCGCTGAAATTACAGATCAAGGGGTTTCTAAACAATTACGCTGTCGGCAGGAGGTCAGGCCGAACAGCGTGAGGTTAGAGGTTACGGCTCGCAGGAGCCGAGGCTTGCGGCCTGCGGCTGGTTACGGACGAGGGTCGAGGCTAACAGGAAGTGCTCTCTCACCGCCGGCCAATAGCCGTAGGAGGGAGAGGGACGGTGTAGATCGACTGGGAAGAGGAGCAGCGCGGCAACAGCAGCACCGTTACACACTCGTATCCTCTGATATTCCCTCGGGAGAGAACCCCTGCCGCCACCCATTGTCCCCTCAGGGTGAACCGAGAGATAGGTACGTCGAAGCAGGAGAATTTCCGAGCACGAGGATAAGAGTGGGAAGGTTTAAGCGAGGCCACCGTGGTCGAATGTGTGTTGCGGACCGAGGTTACCGCGGCTCGGGGAAAGGTTGTGCACAGTGTTACGCGCAAGCGGATCGATCGGTCACGATAACCGCAACTTGGAAAGTTCCCTCTCTTTGAATGGTCAGCGAGATTGGTAGCGATTTTCACTGACGTGGCAGGAAGTCGGCTTCGTGATCATCGCGAGGCCAACCGACTGATTGCTGGTCAGAAACATCTCCCACGGGCACCCTGAACGGGGTAACCTTCCCTCGACGCATTAGCGAATAGATGCCTCGAACGGGATGTTCTCTCCCTCTCTAGGTCTCTCTCTCTCTCTCTCTCTCACCCCGCGTTCACGTTCCTTATCTTTCATCCAGTAGACGATTAGTTACCATGTGCTCGCCGAGCTCGATTCGGCCCTACGACGTATTCCACTCGACCAGGGAACGGTGCCCGATGCAGGAAACACGGCCGAGTCTCTTTGATGTTGTCAAGCAGATCACTCTCTGGGCCATTGCTTATATAAAGCTTGTTAACGCTATCTCTCTGCACGGCTGATGGGCGTACATGTATATTCGGTTAGACGAGCCGAGATACGGGACACCAGGCAGAGATGGAGCGTAAAATGTAAAGTAGGACGATCCCGCGTCCGTCGTTGACCGCACCGGTGTCAAGGATCTAATCAGGGAAAATGACGAGTGACGAATAAGATGGTATTTAACGTTCCCTTTTTTTTTTAGGATCCAACGAGATAAAACCTCCAACGGCTATATACCTATAAATCTGTTCGAATCTGTTTCCGAAGTTATAGGAGGGAGAACTCGCGAGAAGGGGGAGAAAGAAAAATTGCCGGCGATGCATAATCGTGAGCGAAGGAAGCGAGAAAGGAATGGGAGAAAAATGAGAGGGCAACGAAACAATAGGCGGGGATGGAACCGGCAGTTCGCGTTTCTGCTGGCGATTCGAGGTTGAGAATTCACGTCTACGCCGTCAAATCCCATCACTGGGACGGCATAAATATCTCCGGCTGGTGAACCCGACCTACCTTTTCATTCCGTGGCTCGGCTACCCGAGTACAGATATCTTCTCTCAATGTCATGACTCGCTTGCGTCCCCGCAACCGTGTCACACGGCGTAGAGAGCGGACATTTATGATTCCGTTCGTTCCTCATCATGCGTGGAGAACGCAGCCGAGCTACCGTTCCGCGCTCTGCACCGTGCACGTGAATAACGCAGGGCCGCGTGAACGCACAGCCCCGACGTACAGGGTGTTCCCCGCGAATACCAGCCGCGTTGCTGTTCGATCGTGAACGATGCTCGGATATTCTAGCCTCCGAGTAAAATTCGGCCCGTTCGTTGTCCCGGGGGTCGAGGCTGCTGCCTCGCTGTACGCGTGTATATTTTTTTAATTGGAACTGGCTGCGCGAAAAATTTGTAACCGGACACCGGAACACATCATGGCTGAATCGCGATTAAACGATACAGGGGAACGTGGTGATATTCGAGATTTTTTTCGAGTATTAGATTGAAAGTTGGATAGGCTCGGCTCGATGGAGGGATTGGTTCGAATACGTCGGGGTTAGCGGTGTAATCGGCTGACTTTTATTGGGGTTGAGATTGAATAAAAATCGAGCCGATTTGTTTACGATGGCTTTGGTTCTTTGCTTTGCGAGGCTACAGCCACGGGACTGGCTCTTCTCGAAATCCAGACGCGAGGTCGTTAAACGCAATTTCCAGGTTCCAAGTTTGGGATAAGGGAAAAATACGGGGCACTCCTCTATCGTGATCGAGCAATCGAATTACTCGGTTTCTTACCTCTCTGCAATTTATGTTTGCGTTTCGTCGTCGAACGACACTTGGTCACGGAGGAAATTCTCCCCGAGGAGTGCTCGAATTAACCCTTTAACCGGACCGAGTGGATATACCCGAGGAAACAGGTTTTTCATACGATGGATCAAGTGGATATATCCATCACTGTCTGTGTTTGTTTGGAGAGACGTGATTGCCCCTTCGAGCGAGGTTTCTTTATTTTATTTCTTCGTCGACAGCTTGTACGCGACCGATGATGGCTCTTCCGACAACCGCGTACCCGTTCGACGCTTTCGTTCGCGTTCCCCTAAACGACGTTAATCAATTCTCACGAGATCGCATGGGACGTTCGAAGATTAATCGAAAGATTAACATCCTTCCAAAGCCGAAACTGTCTCTCATTCGCGTGTCCGTTCCATTCGCGATCGTATTATCCGCGATGCTTTCGCCCAGTCGGAAGTCAAAATAATATACCAGAGAAATAACGAGCACCCTCCAATAGACGTCACTCATAGACGCTCATCGAGCAACGAAACCCCGATCCCCTCGGCTAAGACCATAATGATCAATTAAACAAACCGGTCGGGCTCGCGTTGTCGCGCGCGACTCGTTAGAGAAGACAGGTGGCATCCGCGCTGTCGAGCGTAGCGCGCGAATCAACTAGAAATCATCCGATCCGCGGACAGATTCACACAGGCCAGCACAATTTCGAGGCTAACCCCCCGGGACAGCTGTGTGGGATGTCCGTCAGTCGTGTCAGGAATATGATCCTCGGCTGCTCGTCGCATCAGATTTGTCCCTGCACCTTGTAATTAATTAATGCATTAATTTACCCAACAGCCGCGGCATTCGATTTCATCGCTTGAGGTTAATCGGCGCGCGCGCGCGCGGGAAGAAACGATAACAGGGCTGACGGCGGCTCGCTAAAATATTCATATCGGCCGAGTTTCCGGTAACAGGGACGACCGCGACGAACGCTCGTGAAATATTAAAATTCTGATTTGACGTTAGCTTCTAACTCGACGAAATTAATATGAAATCGGAGAGGGCGCGCAAATGTTTGCCTCGTATTGTTGAACAAAGTGCGGCTCGCACCGCACAAAGGACGCGGCTGCGAGAAAGGAAGTCGCAATTGGCCGGCACACGTCCCTGGCGCCCCTGTGAGATTCGAATCAATAGTCGAACCAGTTACAAATTGCCGTTCAAACAAGACACGAACTTGCGTTTGTACATGGTCCGAATCGGTAATAGCATATACATATACATTTTATGTAAGCAATCAAACCGAGTCCCCTGCCCGTTTCGGTATAAACGATGCGCACGGTCCATACAGAATCGCTCTATGCTTTATCATCGTTGCTTTCACGCTGAAACATTAATTACACGATATAATTCCCTCTCGAAAAATAATCTCGAATTAATTCCATTTAACGTGTCCGATTGAAATTAGCCTGGCAGAGAGGACGAACAATGGCCGGCGAAAATAGACCCCCTCACTTATTGTTAAGAACAATTCCCGCGTTAAATAGCGCCGCATTAAAAGGGAAATCACTTTAGAATCACGGTTAGAGTCGACGAAACAAAATGTTAGGGGCGACTAATTGGTCCAGAAACGTCGGAGGGAAGCGCAGACGGAGAGGAGAGAGGCAACGAACGAAAATTGGAACGGTCGGGCAGCAAAGAGAGTCACGTTTGAATCTTGCAAAGGATCCGCGCGACCTTGTTTCATTTCCTGTCACGGTATCGAGGAGGTCGACACGGCGATAGCGCGTCGCGACGCTGCTCGACGGTAGAAAAACGAATGCAAATGGAGAAACGGTTTCGAACGAGCCACGTCGATCCGATTACCGTCGCGACCCGTCGACGGCTGTCACCGGCCATTAGTGGGAACTCGAATTTCAAATACCGTTTCCGTGATTACCGCGCCGGAAACGAGTCTGTAAAAGAGATGGGGCGCAGAAAAAGGGACGGAAGAGAAAACACGTGCGGCGTCCCTCCTGTGCTCGTGCTGTCGAACTGACATAAACGTGACAGAATTTTCGCAAAACCCACGACTAAACCGTTCAGCTTTCTACGCGTACGGGATCTTTGGGTACCGTCAACTGTAAACGAACGGAGTGATTTCGTATGTAATTTGAAACGAGATAATCGTCTCATTTAAATACAATGTGTGATTGACGAGTCCAATAAGAGAGGCTCCGCGTAGAACGTACAACCTTCTTCGGTCTCTTAGCTACAATATCGTCGTGCATTGGCTCGTGAC
Organism: Xylocopa sonorina; assembly: GCF_050948175.1. Lineage (NCBI taxonomy): Eukaryota > Metazoa > Arthropoda > Insecta > Hymenoptera > Apidae > Xylocopa > Xylocopa sonorina. The sequence goes on from NC_135193.1 coordinate 10,553,667, forward strand.
AGCTGCAGATTATTCCGGGGACCCCCCTGATGGCAATCAGGGGTTCAGGCTTCCCAATGTCAATTTGTTCGAAGACCTAACGACGCCACAACGGCACGTGACTTTTACCGCGGCCTGGGATCGTCAAACGAAGGTAGGAAAGTTTGTCCGTTTTATCAAAGCCGCTTGGTAATAACTCGTTGCGCGAGAAGATATCAGAGGAGACCAATTTCGAAGTTCGACCACCGACGGCCACCGTGAACTCTCGTTTCGGGGTTGATGAAAGGTTTTCCAGGTCGAAGGGATCTGGTCGATGAAACTTCGCTCGGGACTTACGGTGGTTCGATCGATGGCTCTATCGTCGGCGATTGATCTGTCCTCGGTCTTCTGACCCCGGTTTCCCCGGGGGGTTAATAAAGGAGGAACTCGGATAATTTCAAATTCACGAAATCTTAATAAACCGAGAGTCCCGCGACATAGTAAAAATGAGAGAGGATCCGAGGACAGGGACCGCTGCTCTCCAGACATTCTTCCCTCGCGAACTCGATATTCGAATCCGACGTTACTCGAAGACTATCGTAACCGCGAAACGCAATCTCGATCTCGTCGACGAGAGCGAGAGAGAGAGCCCCCTTGCAACCCTAACGTCCATCCGTCACGCATCGACTCGGAATCAGGATCCACGCCGCGCGTCCACCCTAAATCGGGCGTAACGGTGAACGACGATCCTGTAGTCGACGGCGTTAGCAGCGTGGCAGTGTCCCGCGATAACGTCGAGCCACGGGTGACATAAAAGGTGGCGGGAAGCGGAGGAAAGGGGTGCGAGCACGGGGTGGCGGGAAGAAGGGGTCGTAAATAGAAAACGAGAGAGCGAGATACATCGGTGGGAAGAGAGAACAGTGAGGGCGCGGAGAGAGAGAGAGAGAGAGGGTGGCGGTGAAAGAGTGAGCGGTGGCTGGCAGGAGGGGTTCGGTTCGTCGGATGGGTCGAATGGGTGGCGGATGGGCGGTGGATGGGCGGTGGATGGGCGCTAGAGCGTAACCTGATATAGCTGCCAGCAAGCTGCCGTAGACCGGTATCGTATCCTCCACCCGTGCTCTCCTCTCTTCGCCGAGCCGCGTGTCCCACCTTCAGCTTCCGCCCTCCTACGCTCCTCCACCCTTGCTACGACTGCATACGCTTCCTAGAGATGCACGGTTACCCAGGAATATTCCCTACGTAAATGCAGCATCGATGTTTTCTCAGCGTCGAGGCCTCTCGACGACGGGTTCTCGTCTCCCGCCTCTTCCTTTCTTTCCATTCTCGTCCATTTCGTGTTCCACTTATTCTTCCCACTGTTCTTTCCTCGTCTACCCGGGCCGCGACGTTCGTTCCTTTGCCTATCCCGCGTCCCTCTCCGCTCCGTTCAAACGTTACACCGTGCCCGGGCGCGCCTTTTTATTCACTGATCCAGAATGCAGCAGCTGTTACGTAAAGCAGCCGGCCCGATAGGGCGACTGTTCGATATTCCATGAGACAATCGCGCGACTCTTTCGACCATAATCCGGGCGTAGGCGCGAGATAAACGCGAGATCGAGCGGGCTCCTCGTTGTTCGAGGCGGGGGAATTTCGAAATATTCGAAGCGAGATTGAATTTTTTTGATTGAGGGTTTACGCGCGCGCGCGCGCGGTTAATACCGCGCGATGGAGCTTGGAGAACGGACACGGGAATTGTATCGGGAAATTCTAATACCGAAGTGCTCGAGTATCGTGTTAAATTTCATTCGATTTGTTGGCGTTTCGTCGAAACAGTTCGATCGTAAAGTTTGGCGGTCGCCTCTGCCGGGGGTGTGTTCCCGGGTTGGAAGAATTTTCGTGGTTCTCGTCAAGAAATTACGCTGCCGCTGCTTTTAACGCGAGGAACAGGGAGAAAAAGAGCAGGCACCGAAGAACTTTTGCCGAGATTGAAATTGATTACACGACTACCGCCCTTCCCTCCGCGTAAGCTCGTGTTATTCGATGATATTACGCGGCAGAGTCGAGACGGAGGGTTGACGGGGTGTCGGCGGGGGCCGAGTAAATAGTAAAATAGCGAGATTGTACCCGGCCCATTACCGCAATTCACCGGCGCTAGTTATGAAATATTCTTACCGCCATTACTGTTTCTACGAACACTCGCCAGGGAGAAAGAGAAAGGGGGACAGGGGTTTTCGTTCCGCGTGAGCTATCAGCGCGTGCTCGTCGCGCGCGAGAGAGCTGATGAAAGCTGTTGTGCTCGCTCCTTTTGTTCCCGGTTGTTTCGCGAAATTCGCCGGAATTCATCGTCGACGCGCGGAAGACAAATGCCGCAAATAGAATTACCCCATTCGCGGTGAATTATTAAACGCGTATTCGCGGCGTATTCTTAATTAAAGCAACCGTGATTCGTCGCGCGGAACGACCGCGAGACTTGGAACATTGGCTGCGGCTCGAGAACGTGCCCCTTTGTGGACGAGGAAGCTATGAATCGCAATTACCGCGGGAGAAACTTTCGCGCTTCTTTCCGATGAATCGAAAATTCCCCATGTCCGTGTATCGCAGCTTTCGGCTCGCGTGTCCCCAATTATCGTCACTTACGCATCGTATCCGTATAGCAAGAACGAACGGTCGCGCAGCAGCAAAACTGAACAGCATTTTTCCTACCGTAAATATTTGACATCACTTCGATCGATTCCGGAGTGCATGCTTTTTTGATGAATATCATTTTTCATTAAACCCTTCCCTAGTGATTTTCGATAGAAATATTCGCGACTCCTGTCCAGATTTTGTACACGTTTACTCGCGATAGGAGGTATCTTCTATTATCAGGTAATTCTATATAACGCGATATAAATTCGAAGCAACGCACAGGGGGTCGTGTATCCCGTATCGGCAACAACGCGATAGCAAATCGTCGAAACGTTGTTTTAATAAAAAAAAGAAAAAAAAGTAGCGTTTCATTCTCGCTGTTTACTCATTGCATTTCATCTGGGATGGGAGAAGCGCGAGTTCAGCCGACCGCACGCAGAAACCGCTCGAACACGCCGTGGCTCCTCGTCGATCGGGGTGTAGCGCTATTAACCCCCGCGTAAAGTACGCCGGTTAATTAGCCCAGGCTCGTCGATACTCGTTATAAACCGTTCTTATCGATATCGTAGCTTTGTAACGATACCATTACCGAAGTTCAGCCGGTGGGGACGGTTTTGTCCTCCGTTTACGGTAACTTGAGAACTCCATTATCCTCGCGGGACGCTGCAGGCATTCCCGAAAACCCGGGCTACACCATTGACCGAGATCCTCGGAGGAAACTGGCCGGAGAATGCCGCGGCTAAATGGCCTTGAACTCGGACAGATACCGGAATCCGGACATTAGAATCTCTTTTTGCGCGTTCGCCATCCGCGGTCTCTCCCCCTCCTTCGTCCCTTGATCCCATAACCGAGCAATGCGCTCGACTAATGCTAAGGTTACGCAACCGGTAATTAGACGGTGTAGATATTCGTTAAGCGTAATGCTGCCTGTAACGTGTGTTCATTATGTTGCTGGAACACGGTCTTTAATGGGTTCTTGCGATTACGAGGATAGGGATTGTTTTAGAGAATAAAGGGGGTGGGAACCGAGGGGTAGGGGGCGGAAGGTGGACGGGAAGTCCTGTTTCATTAGAGGTTCCGGTGGATTATTAAAAGGAGCGTTATCGAGATTATTAGGGGAAGATTGTATGATATACTGGCCACCGTATAACGGTAATTGCGATAGTTCGAAGTTTCGTTTCTGTAGTTTTCAAATGGAAGTATAAACTTGAAATGGCCGCCGAGAAGTCCAAAGTGTAGTAAAACTTTGAACTACCGTAATTACGTAACTGTGTGGAATTGGGAGTACATTCGTGTAACATTGATTACTCGGAGTCGAATCTATTCGATAACCTATCGAAACATTTCAATATTCCATTTTTTCTTTTTTATTTTAGAAACACTGCCTCTGGTCCGCTACGATCGATTCGGGGATATATATATAATGTAACAACAATTTTGCTCGTGCATAAGTAATTTCAATTAGTACATTAAATAATGAATTTCCATCGGGGGAAATTTTTTTCCGAAGCAGCACGAAAAATAGTGCGCGATAGTCGATGGAGTTACACGGTTCTGTGGCAGGTTGAATAATAAAAATCGCACGCAAAATTAATTCCCCCGTCAGACGTTTCTGGCACAGCTTGGCGGCTCGTTAATCGCCTCGAGTTATGTTTTCGTCCCATTAAAATTACATCCCAGGCACGGGAATTTATAACACAACGAGTCTGCCGCTCTAACGCGCGCCCGGCTCGCGCCAATGCGTAAAATCTGTCATCTGCAATCATCGATCATTCGCTCCTTCGAAGAGACGAAAAACACGAAGAGGATCGCGGCTCGTGAATCAAGCGGTACGAAACTATCGAGAAATTTACAACGCGCGTGGAGATAATTTCTCGCGTCTCCGAAAAATACCTAATGAAAAAAAGAAAAAAAAAATTTCCACACGCATGAAAATTCATGAGACGCGGCGAAAAACTACATACGCGCTACATACGCGCTGCGCCAGAAACCGGAAGAACCAACAACTCGATGCGTCAGGGGATTTCGCTGGAAATGCTCATCGAAAGCTGTCAGTGTCCACGAGAGCTCCTCTAAGATCTTAATCGCCGACGATCCTTAATCCTTGGACGCCTCGAGGAACATCCTCCGCGCTCCTCCACGGCGAAACATTCGATTCCCTGCCGGTCTGTCGATATTCTCGTAAAAATACGCTTTCGTCGAACGTGGTGGCAGCTCGTCGGTGCTCAGCCGTCCATAGGCGATAAAACGGCGAGACGAGCGCGGCGGACAATTTCGTTTTCGCCTGACGAGAGTTCCAAACGAGCCCGGTAACAGCATCGGTGCCAGCACCAGCCAGCATCGAACCGATCTACGTAGGATCTGGCAGCAGCTGCAGCGGCGCCCGTGACTGCAGCTGCATCGAGGTCGACCGTATGGAGGAGAAAGAGGTGTAAAGAGAGAGAGAGAGAGAGAGAGAGAGAGAGAGAGAGAGAGGGCGGAGGGTGTGAGAAAGGGTGACAGAGAAATAGAGGGAGAGAAGAGCAATACAGGGCGCAGGGGAAGGGTTCTTGCATCCGGCGGTGTGCAAGTGCTGACGTGGAGCAGCGTGCACGTATTGCAAAATAGAGGCGGAGAACGGCTGATGCAGAGCAAAGGGTGCGCATCGATGGAAAAGAGGAAGCTGGGACGATGCGCCAGCCGTGCAGCCAGCCACGTGGACCAGGCGTTTTAAAGAGCCTGCTTTGAGATTCTTTTTGGCCCCCGCTCGGAGGCCGGAGTCCGAGGGATTGGCTAGTTGAAATTGTTCCGGGTTATGAGCCCGCGATATATTATACATTGAATCGCGTGGGTTTGCGACCTTGTTTTGGTATGGCGCCAAATGGCTGAATTTTTAATTCTATGAATACTGTATCCCCTATCGTGACCGGTGAATTTCGGATCCCCTCTATGGGAGAAAGATGGAACGCGCAACGGTTAAAAAAAAAAAGATTGCACATCTTTTTTAACTCCTTTTTTATGCCACCCGTAAAAGAGCGCGATGAGGTGTCAATATTGAATCACTTCGCCGCGCAGCCAGATTCATCGGCGGTAAACTTTCTTCTATCAACTTTTTGATGAATAATATCAGGGGACATTCTCCACTTGCGTTGACGTTTAATCAGCGGTTTATTTGCTTGTTACATGTATCCCGCGTACAAGTTGTTCTCCGCGCACAACACGGGGAGACAGGGCGCGCGGGGGTGGGCAGTCTCAGCAGCTGAGCGTTCCCAGAATGAAACTTTAAATTCTTGATGAAAGCGGCCGGAACGATGTAATAAGAAACTCTCTACGAGGAAAAGAAGCTCGTCCCCCATCCACCTATCCCCATCCCGGTTCGAGATGTTTCTTGCATAATTCGCGATTTCGTAGTTTTAATGGAGGACGATGGGGGATGGTGTTAATTAAGCCTGCAATCTGTTCCCCCGTCCTCGAGAGCTGCGCAGCTGACGCCACGACAACGCTCAACTTTCTGTTTGACATTAAATACATGGTATTCCGTGAAGGTAGCGAACCCACGACGACACGCGAAGATCCACTACCTCCGGTCGGAATGAATTTCAAGCGATGCTAGGATCCGCGCGACGACCACCAACTATCGGACGTCGCTTATGTGCGCGGCATATTTTCTGATTCGAGGCCAAGCCAAAATACTCGACTATTTTAATGTCCGTTACAAAGTAGCTCTCTATCTGTGAAAGTTTAGCCGGCGTCTAAACCAGGCGCTCGTGCCTGGCGAACAGCTCAACGGCAAACTGTAACAGTCAGGAGAAGCACCCTTCAAGAAACGAACCACGCTCCTCGACGGAGCGCCGAACGATCTCCACTTCATTAATTAAGGCAAGCGTTCCGATACGTAATAACATTCCGCCATTCGTTCGTTCTGCCTCGCCCCCGCCCGGCGTCCCGCTTGCTCCACGCTCCGTTTCACGTTGATTCGCGAGGAAAAGTGGCAATTCGAAAGTTGGTCGAGCTTAAACACGAACCACTGGTTTGAAAGCTGTTTCGCGGAACGACTGTTTCATGCTGCTCGACGGGACGCTTAAATTCAACGTGACGCGGGTGGAAAAAAAAAGTTTTAATATACGTCCGCCACCCTTACCCCCTCCGCGGCTTGCTGCGTCCAATTGGAAACGAATTTCACGCGCTCGGCTCCTCTCTTTCGGCCGTCGCTCCTCTCGAGTTTCCGCGTTTCGCGTCGAAGCGGAACGCCGCTTGTCGATCGACGGAATTGCCGGCCAAACTAGTTGGACGAACTGTAATTACGTGTACAGAGAACGGTGTCGCGGTTCGATTCGAGCCGGGCGCGTGGAACCGGGGCTCGTTTTCGATGCCACGCACAAAATCGGCCGGTCACGAATTTCGAGCCGCTCGCATCCCTGACACGCGTCGCTGATCCCGATGAATCGAGCACCGGTGCCGGCGTTATGGCCGCGATAATTAATTAACTCCCCTCGTCTCGTTGGACGAAAGTTCCGAAGCGATGAACGCGGATGCGGCACAATGGATCGATGGGAACTTTCGTCCGAAAGTTTGATTCGAGGCGTACGGAATGATTAGCCGCGTAAACAGCCGCCCGTGAATTCTGCTAGGACCGCGTGCCGATCGTATAATTGCTAGGGCGTTCGGTACTAACTGGGAAACGTAATTCCGTTCGTATTTACTATACGCGACTCGGATTTCTCGCAATAAGGCACCGGTTCGCTTGAAACTGGAGAAAAGTTTAATGAATTTCCGGGATCTCTCTTTTTTTTTTTGTTTGAATTGCGGAGTATTTTATTCTCCCTTCGTCCGCGGGGATAATAAAGGTACGTGGGGAAAAAAGTGGCACAAGAGAATATTGATAAGTTCATCTTTCATGACTGCCAATTACCGGCCGTGCTGAACGTAAAAGGTAAATTTCGACTGGTTTCCAATTCGTAGAATTGACGCCGATAAAAGATGATCCTCACCGCAAAGATAACGTTAAAAATAAAAATTGATCACGCGCGTATTTTCATTGCTGTCAGCCGCTGTATCTCAAATGGAGCTGAAGGAATTCAAAACAGCTCGCGGACTGCAGAATGATCGCTGATAAAAAAAATAATATCCACCGACAATAACCGACGGAAGCAACCCTCGCGAACTCTGTACACGCGCGCCTACACGCGCGTTTATCCCCTTATCGAGGACGTCCATAAAGCTCAGAAATCGCCGCGTCAGTGGTTCACGAGTGGTTGATAATACGACCAAGAACGACGAGGGTGGCGCGGACTAGTGGCGAGGAAGAAGACAGAAGCTATAGCAATAACGTAGACGAGACGGGTTCTATAGAGGGGACACGAAGGCGTTGGAGGAAATAAGGGAGCTAGAACGCGGTCAGAATGAAACGTCGAGTCTAAGGGGGGGAGGAGGGGTTACAGAAATCAGCTAGCGGAAATACTTTAGCGCCACGGGGCGAATCCCTTGATGACAATTCCAACGGGCGCGCAACCAATCCCCCAGCTTTGCCTTTCGCGGCGACAGGACTAGCGGTTCGTTTTGTTTCTCTGCTCGATTTTTTTTTCCTCTCTTTCCTTCCACACGTGGCACGGTGGCGTTCGCGTTCCACGCACGCCTCTGGCCGGAAGCGAAATTTCCGTATTACGCTCGGCGTGCCTCGTGCCTCGATATCGTCGTTCCACATTGGCGGCGCGCACCCCTCTGCTCGGTTGCTTTCCTTGCTTTGATCAGCGTTCCTCGGGAAAAGGACATCGTGTTGTGTTGGCCCTTTGTGCGGTCCCAGCCGTGGTATGGTAACGAGTTGCCTGAAAGGTTACGCTACTGGGCTTCTCTTTATCGGCGCACGACACACGAACGATTCCACCAGCGATGCAGCTAGAGTGGGGTAGTGGAACGGGGGTGGTAGACAAGAGGAACAGGAGAGTGGAGAGCCGACGAAGCCCGGAAGTCGGGACGTGAAATTAATATTAAAATATGCATGAAGCGCGGCCGCGTATTGGTGGCACGGAATTCATTAGCGCGTTCTTATCTCCGGGCTGGTTTTTCAGCTCGGGCACGAAAGCAATATTCCCGTTGTTACGAGGGCGCACGAGCAGACCGATATATAGGATAGCGCGCTTCGACTGACCGGCTCTCGGTGGTTCGATCGGCTTTGCTCGATCAAAAGACACGATGCAACCCTTTGCGCCGCGCGGTCCCTTTAGAGGTGTAGCATATAAATTGCTCCCATCGATTCTACGTCAGCGATTGTGCGACGTCGATGGAAGCGGCCCGTTCTAGTATTCTCTTCCACTACTTGGTAACGTAGTACGTGTGCGGCTAGATGTCCGCGTTTGCGTGCCCGGGTGTGTTCCGTGATACGGGAATTGCTGCACGCGTACTATTTTAGGGGGACCCTTGACTGTAAACGAGACAGACTGGTAATTGGCCGCTTTAAAAGAGGAGTGAAGTGTTCGAAGTATTTCGGGTTTAAATATTCGCCTGTCTAGTTTCCTTTTCCTCCACGCCTTCGTTTTAAATGGCTTTTTCGGGACTGCCCGCGGTCTATTAACGAACATTTTCGCAGCGGTGTCGCGTTACGACAGAACGAAAGAACAGTCGTGTAATTGAGATTATAAAATATTAAATAGTCGGAGTGCGTGGTATAATAAATTCTAAGCAGCGGGTACGGATGAAACTGACACTTGTGGAACCCCGGCACGTTTATTTAAAATTATCCTCCTTTCGGTTGAAACGCTACCCTTTACGTATGCATAAAGTGGGTATTCAGAGCTATCAAATTAGTCGGGACACTTTGTGGATTTATCCCGGGCGTATTTCCGCCATGGCATTAGCCGAAATTGCATACTAAAATGATTAATTTACTTTCTCATTCGCCTATCAAAATAAAACGGTTAAGTTCCGCGAAAACTCTCCCGCTTCGCATTAACCTTTCAATTGATCGATCAATATTTACATCGTGCTAATAATTCATTTAAACGTCAACGATACTCTTAATTAACCGAGTCTCGCGTGGGCGTTGGTATAGGAGCACGTACGAGGTCGAACTTTCATTAGAAAATACGTAAAAAAGTATCGAAAAGTTATTGCAAATTTATGTTCAAAATAGTTTCGAAAGATGTAGAAAATTTGAACCCGATGAAACGTGTGTTTCATCCCGATATCTCAACCCGTTCTCGAGATATCGCCACTCGAAGCGAAGGGTTAGAAAACGCGAGGGGCCGCCAATGGCCCATTGATAAACGCGTGAGCAGTCTGACCTACATTTCTTCCTGGAAATGCGTACGCGCTTCTAGTAGTAGTAAAAAGAACGCTGAATCAGCGTCTGTCACTGACCACCGCACTAGCACGAAGCTTGGGGTAGGTCAATGAAGAAGACGCGCGGGCGAGCGGTCGAGGTGCGCGACGAGGACGGGGGTGGTAAAGTCTTAAAAATCACCTTCCTCTCCGCGCGACGATATCTCGAGAACCGGAAGTCGGATCGGAACGATTCGAGGCGCATTTTAAAGGGTAAGGTCGCACGCTTCTAATCAGCTATTAATAATTGGCGAATCCTGTACAGTGTCGGAGATACGATCGTTTGAATTTCCGAAATTTTTTATACGCCTTGAGCAAGATTTTTTTGAAACAATTGCTAAGAAGACCTCTATATTTTTGATAATACTGTTTCTAGCGATGCTGTTAGTTAGTGCGAGACTGATGAGTATAGAATTTTAGGAATTTTTAGAACTTACGTGCCACGTAATTGAAGATGTCTCCCTCGGTTTCGCTTAAATTGGTTATATGAGACTCTTTGGTGCATTTAAGTGCACGGTGTATATATTTTGCAACTGTATTATTCAACAAACAGGTTGGTACTTTTGCGAAATACCGGGCCGCGTCTCGTAGGTCGGATTTACCCAGTTTCCTTTTTCGTAATTTACTTTCAAGCGACATTCCGCGAAATGTTTGCCTTCACTCGTTACTCATACAAGCAGACGCTCCCACGTGACTCCATGAAAATTTACGTAAATAAGCCATAGGGTATTTGTGTATGTGCGCGTGTGCGCGCGTGTGTGCATACACGTGTACGTGGTGAAAAGTTTTTTTACCAGTATTTTTTCAAGCAACAACCAAGGGATGAAATTTGTACAGATAACCAAGGAAATATGCGCATCTGCGGGTTTATTTATTGAACCTGCAAAATTTCGCATCGAAATCCACCGTCAAATATCATAAACGTTATGCTAAAACAGCTTTCGTCATTTTCCAGTGAAATTTTTGTTTAAATTCCACTCGTTCGCCTCGCAGCAGAGCAAGTCCAATCGGATAGAACGCCGTACACGAGAACACACCCCCTGGTGTTCTTCCCTATGAGAATACCATCGATTCGCGTTCATTTACTGTCACGCTCACACATTCGTTTGGTGGAAAATTTTCGTGAAAGATTCAGGCACGCGGCCAAGAGCACGGACGTTGTCGTTATCATCGTCGTTGGAGCATATGTCGGGTAGGGAAGTCGCGCGCATAGAATACCAATATTGGAATCGGTCGTTCTTCCAGACATCTTTCATCCAGAGTAAGCAATATATTTGCCGCATCGCGTTCCCCAATCAATCTGTTAAACGTACCAGGGAAATGAGCTTTCGTTCTCGTTTAGTGCCCGACAAATCGTTCCATCCATTCGATATTCCGCGGATCCGCGAAATTTCCTCGTCTGGCCGTCGTTCTTAAATGTCCGCTACGTCCGACGAAGAGTCGCGAAACATCGGGAAAAGAAAGGGATGTTTCCAGCGGGAGAAATAAGACGTGAGCAATATACTTTCCATTGTATACGGGAGAAACCGGACGGGAGTGCGCGGCGGGGTATTCGCGAGCTGTATCGAGCACGAAGTTTCGCGATATGAACGCGTAACGAAGTTACAAAACAGGCGGGAATAAAAATTGATTATCGAACTTGTTATTGGTTTCATCTGTTCGGAACACCTTCGCTGCTTGCCAGTACTTTTCTTCTCATTTTTTTCCATCTCGTCGCAAACAAAACGAGAAGTTCCACCACCCTGAGCGCCCTATATATCGTATCGATTCGGGAGCCGATGGAGTTACTTTGAAACTTGAAATTGCATATTATTGGATTCTATCGGCGTCGGGGATATTTCACACGGAACTACAGTGACCACGTCCAAATGTATCAATTTCAATTTTTACGCACGCCCAAGCTTTTTCCAGCGGCCCGTTTCCTTTTCCCCATCCCCAGTCCCGCGAACGTTCGAACGCCTTTATTTTATTCACGTGGTAGAGCCGCGTGTTTCGCCTGTTTACAGGCTGGAATTGTCGCGTGAATCGAAAGCCAGCGTAGGGACGGCCGCGTTACGCGGTCGCGAGGAACGGGATGCTTTTTAAGCGCGGATAAAAGGGACGCGAACGAGAATCGACTATGCGCCGACAATTTATTTCTAATTACCGTCCTGCATACGAAGCGACGTTTCCACGGCTGTAATTGTTCAATCGTTACTGCCTCGTGGCGAAAGAATTGTTGTTCGACACGCGACAGCTAAACCAGCGTCCGTTCGCGAGTCGGTCGCCCTACCCCCTCAGGAAAATCGTCGCCGACGTTGATGGATGGGAAATCAGCCCCCTTAAACAATCCGAAGAAAATTGTTCATTCCCCTAACTGCATGGAATAATTGTGGCGGTCAACGGAGCGTGATTAGTTTTTTAACGAACTTCCCTATAATTTCACCTGCACGACGCTCCCCGAGAGCGGCGCGGTTCAGAGAAACACGTCGCATAAAACGAACGATTCCATGCACACGTAAAGCGGCTATAAAACGGCCGGAGTTAGTAGACAACTTTCCTTCATTTCAAATTCAAACTCGATTGTAAAACGAAATAAAACCGCGGCAAACGGATCTACTAAAATATTGCATAAGTAAAACTCATTTCGAATTCCTTGAGGGGAGAAGAAATAATTTATTTTAATCTGCAGTTGCGCGATGGAAAGTACTTTTTTTTCAAATAATCGCCTGACCTTTCGAACGAGGTAACAGGAGATAGAAAATGATATGTATTTCGAGCGAATTCTGGTTAACAACTACCGGCAGTGTCGGTAGTTAACGAAGTCTCTCGAAACGAATCCACCGCGAAATCATGCGGCACTCGAGGGTGAAATGAAAAGGATGAAAGCCTTTCGGAGAGGTGAAACCAGCATGCTTAAGCGAAAGGAGGTTCATTTCTGGCGCAACGCGATATCAATTTGGGCAATTAAACGCTCCCCGTCTGTAGCGGCTAAACGCGTTATCTACACGATTATATCCGTTAGCAACCCCTTCGTCCTGAGCCATAACCCCGTGGAAGGGCACGAAACAGGACGAAACACTACCCTGGGAACACGCAGTCGCGACAGCCACCGCGGTATCTATCGGCCTGGCGAAACCTTGTTAGAGGTGAGCACAGTTGGCACTACAATCTCATATCCTGCTCGTCGTACTTGTTTGTCGCTGCGAGGACTGTTTCGGCCAAATGAAACCTCAGGCCTCCGTTCGCAAATATCGCCGCGACGCTGCCACGAAGAAAGGTCAAGTCAGATTTCAGAGAACGCCTTGGGAGCTGGTTCTGCGAGACGGTCATTTACGTTGATAAGAAAAGAGATAGTCGACGGGCAGTGTTCCCGTCTGTAATTTCATTTTTCTTCCGACTCCACGCGATAAGGAAAATAGTGGCGAATGTGCTACCACGAGGACATATTAAAGAGTTATTTAATCCACTGTGTACGAGCTTATGAAATCGTGCTTTCGGTGATCGATAATCAGCTTAATTAAAACGTTCCGGAAAAGATTAAACTAGCAATGAAATTCGCGAATTTATTCCACCCTGCTTTAAATAAATTAAAACGTTCAGTTATTTGTTGGCTGAAATGACAGTTGAATTTGAATTTATCACGGAGCGATGTAGCTTGGAAATCTACAGAAACTACGGGAAATGAGAAAGTTTGTTTATCCGTACTGGATATGGAATACCATAAATGTTGGAAAAATAATTAGCCGTGGAGCGCGTGCCATTATTCCGAAGTTAACTTCGCGGATAATCGTCGTGGCCGTTTGGCGAGCATTCCTGCGAAAGTGACTGCTTCTCGAGTTTCGCGCGAATCGCAGAAAAAAAAGACAGAAGGGAAGGGCGAAAAAAAAAAGACGGGATCTTCCTTCGTCGTATCTTGAAAACGCGCAACTACTAAGTAACCGGTCAAAGTTTAAGCCTCGGGTAACGAATGCGAACAAATTTTAACTAGACTCTTGCCATACGAGCCCGCGGAAGTTTCGTTCATCGACGAGGTAGATCAGACAGAAAACATATCTTAACTTAAAAGTTCGAAGAACTTGCCGCCACGTAACTTGAATATTCTCTGTAGTAGTTGTTTCTGCTTAAACTAAGCCGACGAGATTTATCCGTCTCGATACTAGGATTCGCGCGTAATTAACGACACCTGACAAAAAAAAAAAAAAAAACGATTCCACCGGTTTCACGATGATCCGTTCGCGTTCGCAAGAGTCCAGAGAATCCGTCCACGAGGACGCGACGATGTATCGTCTGAAATTGGCATCGCTATGACACCGCGCGACGAAGGAAGCTCGCTCAGTCACGGCAAATAGGTGAAAATTAGGAACAAAGGGGTCTCGATGGGGAGGAGAACGGGAAAGGGGTGCGTATAATCGCGCCGCCTGTCGTTCCTCTGTAATAACCGCACGCTATTAAGGGCGGTCGGTTCACAGGCGTGCCCGGGGATAAAGACGATAGGATCGAGGGGCTGAGAGCGTTGAGAAGGCGCGCACCGTCCGCCGCAATTAGTTTTACGTTGCTCTCTCCTTTCCCGTGCTCGAACCAAGGGGGAAGGGGTGAGACACGATGATCAGCAGCTATCGTGTGCCTCCTCTTTAGAAACTTCCCGTCGCTCCTTGCCTCGCCGCTGCGGGGAAATTCAAACACGCGTAACGAAGGTTAACGTCGTGTCTACACAGGAGACAGTTGTCCCTCGTCTTTTCCTCTTTTTCCCCTGCCCCGTCTACTTTCGTTATTCCCATCCGCCCCGGTTCCCTGCGCTCGTCCCGAGAATTCGTTTATAAAGAGAGGAGGAGGAGGCGGCCCCCGACCGAAGACAAGTCGCTGTACTTTCTCTCCTCGCCGCGGCGACTCGTTAAGAATTCATGAGTCGAATATGTTAGGCTGTCGGGGAGGGTCGGTTGAAATTTTTACGAACACACCCGCCCCGGGGATATCCCTTAAACGATTCGAAGGCTTTCGTCGAAGCTCCCGATACTCCCGTGGCTTCCACTCCCGCTTTCTTCGCCGGAATGGAATGGAATCGCGGGACAGCCACTGGGGCTCCTACCCTCCGTTTGATTAGCGGCCTCATAAAATATTTATCGACGGAAAAATCAGCGAGAAAGGAGACGCGGGGATGTTTCGCGATGCCGCCGCGCGGATGGTAAATATTTATGTCAATTACATATTCCAGGGGGTGAAAGAGGGGGTGGCAGCAGCGGGAGAGCGGCCCTTTCGACGTCCAAGTTCAAAGGGGTTTCTTTCATTCTCGCTCTTTGATCTTTCATGATGTTACACACCTCTATGAAAGGGGGTAGGAAGGGAGGGGATACGAATGGCGAAAAGTGAATCTTTCCGCTCTGTCGAGGAGGGATAGCTGAAAGCGCGTGGCCGCGAGAGGATGAAGGAGAAAATAAAACGGCACGGTTCGTATCGCAGGACCCGCGCGTCTGTTCGCAGTTTCGCGGCGCGATCCTGGCGCGCGGGGGAACGTCGCCGTGGCAATTATGACGGCGTTTATACTGGCTACGAGGTCTACGCGACGGCCACGGACAGTTAGAGGCACGATACCATCGTAGCGGCGTAGGTGGTTCCAATCATTTCCCAATTAGCAGCTGATTGCGTACAGTCCACGGTAGAACTTTGACCCACCGCAGATCGCTCTGCTATGGCTAATTCGGGAACACCAGAGACGTACTCGATATATCCCGAAGGGGGTAGACAGTGGACGTAGACGGGTGCAGCGGTATCGGGATAGGTAGAGGAGGAGGAGGAGGAGGAGGAAGAGGAGGAGGAGGCGGCGGCGGTGGCGGCGGCGGCGCCGTGGGAGTGGAACGGGGGATTGGCAGAGGGGTTTGGTATCCTGGCGTTAATATCTCACGACGCGAAACGAGCCGGCAGCAATATCGGGGATCGCGCAAATTGCGATCGGCAACAGAGATCTTCGTATCCCTGGACGCATGCGGCTATGGAGGATTTATAGGATGTCCGTTTTTCATTTGCACCGCGGCGCCGCTGTAAAATTAGTCGACGACCGGTCGTATCACGATCTCTGCGTGTCCCGCTCCTCACCGTCGTCTGATTCGACGTCGTACTTCCGTCGACGAGCATTTTCACCGGAGTATTTCCGTCGCGTTCCGCGACTGCTCGATAATCGTCGTGGGTACCGGGGAACGGTCGCGTCTCGGATGGAGAAGGATAGCCGAGTATGATAGAAATGTCTGCGGTCGGATGAGATTGTTCTGGGAATTCTGGTAGTTAAGTGGCGGACGCAAGGAGAATGAGAAAGTATCCGGTCAGACGTAGACCGCCTCGCTTCTGCTCGAGCGTGCGATAGAGAGCTGGGGCTTGTCAATAGCGAACGATATCGAGGATCGTAGAACCGTGTTACAGCCTCTAAATTTCATTTAGTCTTACTATCGATCGATTAACGTAACAATTTGTCCCGGTACGATCGTTTCTCACTTTTCCCCTCATTGCTCGCGGAACCGCGCTCTCCGCCGTTTCACCATTTTCTAAAGCACATCGTGATAACTGTCCGCCGATGGATTTCCCACTCGGCGCATCGAAAAGACGGCAGGATCGGTGGCCCCGGAGGGACGTGCGCGATATTTCGACGACGATCCTCGTTCTTCTTCTCGTTAACGAACATTGTCGCACGAAATTAGAGGCCGATTTCTCTTTGTTCAATCCCCATGTGGTGCCCGCCCCTTTAATTCTCGGACAATGCTCGGAAAGCTGACTCGGGGCGGAGGAAAAAACGAGCAGAACGAACGAGTGAACCAAAAAAAAAAAAGACACACAAAACGACGAGCAGAAAAAAAATACGATAAAAAAGACAGGGAGAGAAAGAGAGATAGAGATAGAGAGAGAGAGAGAGAGAGAGAAAGTGAAACAAAGAGACAGGGAGGCCAGTGTCGAGGCTAAAATCGCGTGTTTCACGCACTAGGCGTTTTAACCGTTTTAACGAGAGCCGAGAGAGCAGCAGGCATCGTTCATCATTGCGTGTCATTGTGTGTTGCAGAACCTGGCGACCTAGCCGTCGCGACCCATTGTTCCCCGCTGGCCAACAACGAGCGAGGCAACGGCAACGGCATCAGCGACAGCACGAATGCCAATGGCACCGCCTATAGCAAAAGCTATTCGCCCGTGCACCGCATCCAGCGCGTGTCTACGTCCGACCGGAGGTATTTGGCTGCGCAACGATCCTACGGAGGATTACTCGGATGCCGTGGAAGCGTCTTCGCGGCCGCGGAATGTGTCGATCAGAAAATCGGGGATTCTGTGCTGCGAGCCGCCGCCGCCGCCGCCGCCGCCGCCAACGACGCCGTCTCTCCTATCCGTGTCGTCGTAGAACGCCACGCTGAAATCGGGGAGGATCTTCGACGCGAACGCCGACACCGTCAGTCGGAACTGAACCACTGCTGAACGAAGGAAGTCACGTTTCCAGTGGTATAAACCGAACCACCGTCTGCGACTCGTCTCCCGGGTCGCTTCTCGAGTCGAGAAGAACTACTCTGATCCTTCGGATACACGGTAGACTCCCTCTTCCTCCATCCCATCTCGATCGAGTTACGTATTCGTCTGGAAAACCTGCACAGACCAACCAGCGATTAACATCGTTCGTGATTCGCGATGCGTACCCGTGAATGAAACGTTCGTTCGATCTTTAAACAGCGTTTGACACGGTAACCGATTTCTCGTGAACAGATTGAGAGGGAGTCTACGACGTCCAGAGAAGCATTCCTTCGCCAACGGTCCCGGAGAAGAATTCCTTCGCAAGAAGACAAGCACTCCAATCGGAGTATCCACAACGGCGTCGATCCGCTTCCGTATCTCCGGCGCAGCAAGAAACGGTTTCCGTTCCGTGCGGTTTTGCGCGGTCTATCTCGGCGAACAGAAGGGGGTCGAGTGGCCGAGATTTTTCTTCCCTTTACGAAGTAGCACGCGCCCGCGGTGGAAGTCAGCGGGAACGGTTGTTACCGGAGAAGATAAATTAAGGAAGAACACAACAACGGTCGTAGGGGTGGTGGAAATAAACAGAAGAAGGAAGAGGCGGAGGAGAACCGTGCCGGAGAGGAAAGTTCATGAATGCCGCCGCGGCGAGCACGCACGCCTGCTCGCGTGCTCTCCGCGAATTAGACCCGGTCCTGTGTATTTGTATCTGTCTTTTCTGACAGGCCGCTTCCTCTGGCCTCCGTAAATCATCGGAATTAGCGCAATTTCGACGTCGAGTGGCCCGGAACGGTCTCTGTCCCTGCGTTTCTTCGCGGCGGGCAGGATTAATGGACTGCGACGTGTCGCTAGGAATGAAAATTCGGCGCTGGGAACGAAGTTACGAGGACATCATTAAAACCGTACAGGGAAAACGATCGACCGCGAATTTCTATCGGGGAAGGGGCACGAGTTTCGCTTCGACGAAGCGAAACACGCGGTGGTCCACGGATGATACTGACAATTAACGTGGAAAATAATGCGAGTCCAGATTCTTGAATACGTATTTCTTCGGAGCCATTCGTTAACACACCGCATATTCGTAATTCCAGTTTGCATTTTAAGGAGACGATTCGAGGGACTACCCTGCGGAGGGCACTGTTGGAACGTTTCCGCAACGTAGCGAGAGAAAGTTCAAAGCACGAAATCAGGCGAAGGCGTTGCTTCTCAAGGGACGGAGAAATCGTACCGGTATGCGTGATCGCGTGATACCGCGAAATTACCGAAAGCAGGCTTCCTTTTCTCTTTTTCCCTTCCTACTGTTCGCCAGACGGCGCGCGTTACCTTCAGGTGGAACGCGAGCTTACCTTCGAACCCGTCGATTTATTATGGCATCCCGGGGGGGAGCCTCGAGTCAGAAAGCTCGGTTCGGACGGACGGAAATAAAAAAAGAACGCGAGGTTCGGCCAATGGTTATCTCGACGCTCCTTTCACACAGCGAGTTTTAATTAACTCGCGCCGTTTTCGCGGTCGCCACCGCGAGCGAAATAGAATATTTAAACGTCGACGAGGCGAGGGGCGAGGCGTAAGGCCCGTGTGCCACTTATTATTTTTAATCTGCGCGAACTGGGCCACCCTCTCTGCTCGTCTATCTCCTAGACGAACACGTTCAAATGGACGTGTGTGCACGTACGCGCTGTACAGACGGAGATACGCGGCGATGTACATCCGCAACCCCCTTTCAGTCTCACTATTTGGCGCTGCAAAGGAGAGGAAGGTAAACGAGACTAACGCGCTAACGATGCCAACGTTAATTACCGGCCCGGATAGACCGCCTAATCGTCGAGCGAGTGCACGCGCTAATTACGAGGGAGCCGCCTGCTGATCGAGCGAATC
This sequence comes from Xylocopa sonorina, assembly GCF_050948175.1. NCBI lineage: Eukaryota > Metazoa > Arthropoda > Insecta > Hymenoptera > Apidae > Xylocopa > Xylocopa sonorina. The sequence continues at coordinate 10,572,858 of NC_135193.1, forward strand.
GCACGGTTAGCCGGTAGTCGTGGAGGCGCGTCGGAATTCCACCTTTCTTGCGCACTCGTTTCTGCTCCAACGAGCTCTGACCGCGATCGAAATCATCCGACGCGAAGTCGGAGTATCGTTCGAACGACAACGTATCCAGTAGTCGTTTCTTCGTGCACTCGTGGCAGACTGGGTAAAAGATCGTTTCTTCGCGACTTTAAGTTCCCAATTAACGAACGATCGAAGCGACTGGTTTGGTATCAAACGATTCGAGGGCGAAGACTTTCCCTCGTCGTAAATTGCTCCGCATTTATTAGCATTCGCGCACGTAGTATCGCAGATCGCGGGTACGTGCGGCGAATTCGTGGCCAGAAGAAGCGAGAACCAATTCCTGCCAATTTTTGTACGAAAGATCCCACCGCGATTTCGTCGGTCGGTCGCGACCCGATAGCGTCTGGAAGCGGTGCCAGAGGCGAGGAGTGATTGCCAAAAGATGGAGAACACGTATAGCCCGCTCGAAGGGCGCGATCCTACCACGTAGTTGTAGATTTATTAAGGATATTTAAATTGTAACGTTTAGAAGGTTTCCTACATAGCGAGCGTCGTCGGTGAATAACGCCGCGCGCGTCAAGTCTAATTGCTTAAGGACACGAGAACACACACTACCCATACACAGTAGACACAGAGAGAGGCGACACGTGCAATACACGCGAAATTCATTTGCAGCGATATCCGATATATATGTAATTTTGTAAATACACCGGTATAAATGCCGTAATACGATGCGTTGTGATTGGGATACGAGTTTAATGCTATGTAAAACGAAAGACACTGCTCCTTTCTAATAATACTACCACCCTTTAATCCGGTACGAAATTCAGCCGAACACGGTCAGAGCCAGGTAGATCAACGAATAACGAGCCACGAGCGAGTACACCAGCGACTTTTTCTATATCAACTACATGGAATCAGTCACGCGAATCGTTTTCTCGCCGAACGATCTGTATGCGAGCGTGAATTTCGGTGAATGATTCGAGTGGCATCGCGAGGGGGTGCGACGAGTACATTTTAAGTGACGAGCCACACGTTCGTCTTCTTAATCGATCGAAACGTTTACTTCTAATCTAATCTCTTCTCTCAAGATGGACGTCGCCAACGATCGAACGAACATCGACGATTCCAATGAACGAGGGTACGCTATGAATCAAAAACTGCCCCCGAACGATGCGAGAGGTGAACCGCCGGGTATGAGTGTTCGTCGTAGCGTGGTTCACTAAGAGCGTCTGTGCGAGCGGTGAACGAAAGGAAATCCTCGCCGAGCCGGAGCGCAAACCCCCTCGAGATCTTTTCTAAGACGAGTAATCGCGTTCGCGGTTGCTCGAAGAATGCTCGGCTCGGCGAGGTGCCGTGCGAGTGTCCGTCGAAACGAAGAAAGATGAGGGAAATGAGCGCGTGTAACACAGGGTAGACAATAGGGACCATCGAGATGAGCGAGAGAGACAGCGCGGGGACGAGCGAAAAGGCGAGCAGATCCTACGGCAGTTTGTTTCATGAATATTTCAGCTTGTGGCGTTTCTGGTAAACAGCGAACGCCGTGGAATTATGTTCCCGGGCTGTTTTCAACGCCTGGCGTCGTCTAGTGGGAGAATCGCCGATTCTCGTCCTCCGCAGGCCACAGGCAGCCGCGGAATACTAATTGACTACGACGCGGCGAAGGTGTCCGTGCGAAATCGCACCTCCACGCCCTTGCTTTCAAAGCTCCGTCTCTCGCGCCCTACCACGGATCCATCCACCCTTTTTCTCACCCTCCCCTGATTCACCCCTGTTCACTTTATGAATGCATACTTTTCACTCGCTCTTCTTCTTTTTTTTTTTTTCACATTTCCGTTGACGCACCAGATAACACCAGCACTTCAATTTTCTCTTTCGTTGCCACCGCACGTACTATCCCTGGCGTAGAGGATTTTGGTTCCGATATCGTGATATCTTAGAGATACAATCAATCGAACGTTTCGCGCAATCAACCGAGATCCACCTAGCCTCCGTTGGTCCGTGCCCCAACATTCGATACACGCGAGAAACGAGCGATACTTTGGTGCCTCTCCCGCTTCGGAAACCGCTCAAACATTCCGCGAGGCTACGTTCCGAATAACAATAGAGAAGATCAGACCCGTATTTTCTATCCGTTAACGACGTTCCGAGCGCGCGTGAATTTTCTTCGAGGCTCGCCACCAGGGAAAATGCAATTTCTATTCCGGCCGGCGCGCGCGGCCGTGGAAGGTTTATTGCGAAAGGAATCGTGGGGGCGAGCCGCGCGACCTCGATCGAGAGGCACGGACGAGAATTCCTCGAGAGAGGATTTTAAGAGCGGCTCTGGAACGGGCGGGGTGTCGGGTGAAAGACGCGACGGTTGGTAAGGGCGGCTAGAACGTTCCCTTCGTTGTCGGAGGGAGCGTCAATAATGACGGTGCCGCGTGAAATCGCACGTCCTCGAGCGTGGAGCGAGAGCGAGAGGGAACGTGCCACCTGTTACACCCTCGCCTGCGAACTCTTCCCCCCTTCAGCCACGGAATGGGCGGTGTGAACGAGCATAAAGTCGAAAGTTCGGGTTCCTTCGACGCTCGTAGTCCATGACACGATGGCAGTAGGAGATCAGGAGCGGCAAGTGTCTGGCGAACGTGAAATTTTCGGAACTTCACGTCCAAACTTTCGCTAATTGATTCTCGCGCGATTTTTCCTCTAATTTCGATAAGACGCGATTAATCTCTCGGTGTATGAAGATGTTCGTTTTAGAGGCGGTTACGTTTGAAATTCATCGATTTGTCGCGAGAAAGGTATGGGGAGGAGGGGTCCTTTGGGAAATCTGGCTGGGAGATGTTCGATTTAATGCTCGCGGTTTCGTCTCGCGGCCCAGAAAAACAGCACGCGTTGTTCCGACGGAATAGCGATCCCCATCCTTTCGTCGAGCCGAGCTCCTGAACTCTTTGGAAATCGTGGCCGCGGAAAGTCTCTCGTCGAAAAGCCGCCTGCCAGAGGTACACGCGTCGTCCCGCGCCGCGTGGACGAGCGACGCGGACCTCTGGCACGTGGTGTACCATGAAATCGTGCGTGATGGTCGAAACACACAATAAGCTTGGAACTATGTACTTAATATAATAAAACCACGTTCGAATAAAAATGTCACGTGATACCGAGCCGACTACCATATCATTGCCGTGTTCAATCCACTCTTTTCTCTCTCTTCGCGGTCTGAAATTTAATGCGAAAGGAAATTCAACATCGTTAAGGATGCACGCACGACATTTTATTTTTCCCTTTAGAAGTTCGCTACATTTTTCTTTACTATCCCCAATAAAAAGTTCTCCGAAAGTAATTATAACTTGGAGATATAAAATGTCATTTTACATAAAACGAAGTTTTCCTTCCGACAGTTTTCAGGTGTGTTTCATATTTTAGTTGCGTCTCGTCCGTGTACCACTGCGGTCGGTAATCGGACAATCGTTAATTTTGTTTCACCGTTCGCGCACGGAATGCTCATAAGCGAGAGAATATTCGCGAGACGTCATTGCTGCTGGTATCAAAACCGTTTCTTCGTTTTATTAATGGCACGAGAACCGCAATGGCTGCGCGCGGAAGGTAAGTGTTTTCGCTGCTTTTATCAATAATCGAGAACGAATTGCGCGACGCGGAGCCGGCAGTTTCGAAAACGTTCGCGTACCATTCCGCCGTGACGCAGTTGATACGCGATCGATCCCGCGTCCTGCACTCCCGCGATGGGCCGGTAAAAGCTGCTGGCGATGAGCATCGGGGAACACGCGCGTATCGGTTTTACCTTTTAGTGCATCGCACTTTCGAATGTTTCGCGGCTTTTATCGCGCACCAATGGGTTTTCCACGCTCGATCGACGTTTGACTATTCCTCCCGTTGACCATTGGAACGCGTCCCCGCTGCTGGTATAACCGTATAAACGAAATCCACGTTGGCTGATGACAGACCAACACAACGCTCTCGTTGCTGGTCAGGAACGAAGGAAAAGCATGTTAGCGGCCCTCAGGCCAGACAGATTCGATATGGTGCGAACGCTGTTTCGAGTCGCGTAAAGATTGCTACTGCGTGTTTTCGTACGGATTTCTATCGATAGTTTCTTTTATACTCTTGTTGGAACGCTACATGAAAGTACATTCTGCGGCAAATCGATCGATTTTATTGGAATTGAAGTAGATCGTATTCCATACGAAAATATCGAGAGCTCGAATCATCGTTTTATTGAATATCGAAATTCTAGAGACTCTCGGAAAGACTTTCAGTTGGTGACCGTTCATCTTCTCCGTTGTTATTTGAATGATTCCTTATTTAGTTGGTCCAGAATCGAGCGAACGTGATGCTCGATATTCTTCGGCGATCGAGAAATTTTGCATCAAATACGCGTCGTTGGTTGCATCGAGTTCGAACCAAAGGAGCGATCCTTTTGATGTACAAGAATATTTCTCGCGTGGTAAATGCCCATCAGACTGCTTGAAATCGAAACAGCGAGAAAAACAGAAAGCGTCGTTTGAAAAAAGAAATTTCTTGCCAATCCCAGCGCAAGACTTGGATACTTCGAATAAATGTTCGAAGAAACGTTCCTCGCGCCGAAAGCGTTCGTTAACAACGAACGACGTTCCAGTATCGCTAAGCACGGTTGTCTAATGACACGAAACGTCAATATCGATCAAGACATCGTTCGCAGAACCATAGCTGGACATTCCACTGGCGTTGAATGCATTTTTTACGCCGGGACGTCGATCAGACGTCAAGGTTGAGGATGATTTCAGGTGCCTTTGGTATCTGATTGGCCGTAACGCTCCTCGAACCGCCGATATCGATACGAGAACGCGGTTATCGGGCTGGTTTGTAAGTTTCCCGCAGCGGAAACATCGCCCGATGAAATAACCTGACCGATGAAAAAAGAAGAAGGAAACGAGAGGAAAAGGAAGGGAAAGAAATAGCGGTGGTACGCTGCGCGATATCACGAACGACCATAAAAAGCACCGTACGGATTACCAGGGAAAGGTTACGACAAACTCACTACGACTTATAAACCATAAACCGCAGAGAGGTATACGTACGAGCCGGGTCTCGTTTGTTGCACACACGTATTCCATTAAAAAAGGGAAAATCTGCCGCGTGTCCGATTCCATTCAGTCCTCTCGTCGAGAATCGTTCCTTTTTTTTTTTATTTTCCCCCCAACGAGTCACTTGAATCGGTCCAATCTGATTTGTACATTTCGTTGTTCCTGTTGTCGAGTACTGTTCTAATGGCGAATCGTGGACATTTTTTAACGACGAGGAAATGTAATATCGAGTCGAATGTTATTGCTCAACAATTGCATTTTTTCTCTGGTCTCTAGTCACTCGATTCTATCGTCGAACGTTGCTCCGCGATGTGTACCGTGTTCCGTGTAAATTGGCAGTAAATTATCTCGCGTCTTGCCCTGTTCCGCGAAAAGCAGCGCGAAGTTATGAAACATCGGAACTGTCGCGTAAAGATTTTCAGTATTGCTCGCGATGGCTATAAATTCCGATTAACAGGGGGGGGGGGGGGGGGGGGGGGGACACAAATTTTCTGCCGATAGTTCCATCCATCGTCTCATTTATTCGACAGGGGAAATTCTCTCCGCACGCGAGTCGATTCGCATCGACGCGATGCGTCGATTGGAATAGTTCGAGACGGGGGTTGCGCCGCGTAGAATTTCATCCTCCGTGAAGCACCTGGCGAGGTAGTAAGATTCATGCGCGAGATGGATGGTGACACCAGTTTTAGAACGGCTGGCAAGATGGAACCTGGTTTATGGGTTTTTAACAACGATCGTTAAGCTGACGATCCCGGTGAAAATTTGGCGCGACGTAACTGACACTTCCAGCTGGTCGAGCACTTTGCACGTGAAACTCGAAATATACGGTCGCATACGGCGGTTCGTTAAACGACTTGTTTGTTAAGCGCAACCCCTCTTCGAGAGACACATGGAAACGTCGCGCGTTTCAGGGAGATACATATCTTGTTAAAGAATGGAACTATGGCGAGGGTATTTTCTCAATGAATAAGGAACAGTTGGCAGTTGGCCGTTGCCGTGTACGCGCGTATATATAGCACGCAAGAACTTCGAAAAGTAACGAGCACACCTTACTCTGGAAACATTTAGGGTACTCGGTGTTTGCGAGTTTGCTCTGCTCGGATGGCTCGTCTCCTTTCGACGCAGACGTAAGAGACACACTCGGGGGATTGAATTTTAAAAATCCGCGCTCTGTATTCCTCTGACGGTGCATAAACAGACGTATTCGCGAAATGCTACGGGAATTTAAATATTTCGAAAGTGGAGCGCGTTGTCGCTCATCAAACGATAGAAGAGTGATGAATAACAACGCGGAGTGCTGCGCACGAGTGATGGCGACAGAGAGTAAGATAGATCCAAGAGAGAAGATCACGAATATATGACTGGCAGTAGAAAAGACGTCCTTAAGGGCAGAACGATTGCAACAAACGGGAAAAGATTCTACGAGCGACATCCTTCGAGAACAACTCGGCCATGTCGCCGTAAAACGTACCCCGAAGACCAGGAGAATCGTCTTAGTCGCGAGTTCGCGGTTAAATGCTCACTCAACCCACATTTAGTAACTCCACGAAGTAATTGCTACTCTGAACTGTCAAGGTCCTAAAGCATTTCGCGAAGTACCCGAGGAACTGTTGTTCGAGCACCGCGGAGAACAAGAGTAGATTGTTTATCGTCAGATTGCCGCATTGTTCCCGTCTCGCTCGAACAGCGTGGCCAGCCTGCGTAGGCGAGTGAAGAACGGAAATATAATACCTGTAACGAAACGTAGATTATCATCCATTCTCTCGTAATCGAATAATCGCTTCTGAGTGTCGTACCAGCTTAATCCAACGTGATTAGCCAAGATTATGCAACGAAGTCGTCGCCGGCAGTCTTAAGATTCAGCCACTGGATTCATTAATCAACTGTCGGGTCGATTACGCGACTTTCTTTTCTAATTGACTCGAAGAATCCCCTTCTTGCACTTTACACCGTTAGATCGTTTCAAATCTATAAATAATAGAAAAGACTGAGAAACAATCACAGAGAGAGATACCTCGATTCAGACTAGAACTCGAAAACATCCCCTACGTAACTCGAATCCGGGGGTGTGCATTTGAACCTAATCTCGGGGCAAACCAGCGTCCGCTTTATCCGAGGCAAATTCCCCGTTACGTGGCCACAGAGGAAGCTCATAATTCTCTGCGCACGTCGACGCATCTCGAGTGCTCGCATCCCCCCGGCCAGCCCGTCGTCACCGTTCGTTTAACCGATCAGAGCGACCGGTACCAGCACGCGACGTCCAACGATTAATCATGCAAATTCGCCTGGCGCTATCATGGCCGCGTGGTTACGAGTAAAAATTGATAAAATACACTTATCGCGGTACCAACTCGTACGACGGAGACGGTTACACGATCGATCGGTCGCGACGCTGCTTGAACGCCGCTCCGACGCTCACGCGACGCGAGCAACCGCCGCCACCCCCTGGCCCTGTGTGTATGCGTCTCTGTCACGGACTGTCTCCGCCATTTCCATGCGCCACTTCAATTTCGTCCGTTTCGTGCGCCGTGCGGTTTCCTTAAATTTCAGAACGCTGCCCGCCGCCTGTTCGCGGTTGCACGCCACTCTCGCGAGTGGAGAGGCTTTTTCATCGGGACCCGGGCTGAAACGCTCGATGTATGCGCGATGTCTTAGCGCGGCGGGCTCGCTCGTTTCTCATCGGTGGCACTCGCGAGTATGAGGGCCGGCTGGTTGCGAACGATTTGTAAGGAAAATTGGGAAGTTTGCGGAGGTGGTGGTGGGAATTTGTTAAGCTTCGATGGGACGCGAGGAATCGCGGCAAAGCGGGATTTCGGACGAAAAATAGCGGCGCGCACATGCACGACGCCTGGAGTTTGTTTTACTCGCAGCCAGACTGGAAGTGTTTATGTAAATCTAGATACGTACATATTTATAGAGGCGGCTTTTAGTTTTTGCAAATTCCCATTTGAAATTCATGTCTTTGATGAAAAATTCCATAAAACTGTGTAACATAATAATCGGTTCGTAAAATAGGACGCCTCAAATTGGGTTAAAACTTGTAGCCCAGTTTAATGAGTGGAGGGACTAAGTAACGGACAACTTGAAAGGAGCATGAAAGTTCATTTTATAAAATTGACAAAAAAAAATTTGCATTCATATATCGGGGCCAGAATGCGCCAATCTCTATGGAAATCCACGCGCGAGACTACTCCTTAAAAAACACTTTTCCCGATAAATATTAAAGAAGAGCAATCCCCAGCGGGAGTAATTTATATCGAGGATGACGAGCAACACTTTGAGCCCCGCGAGCGAGCGTGAAAAAGGGGGGAAAAGACGGTTGGATATTAAAGTGACAGCCGCGCGTATGCATCGAAAATTAATTACTGCCGGCCGGAATGAAATTGCTAATTTCCTGATAAACGGAGTAACGATGCGCGCCCAACGTGGATCCACGAAATTATAAATACTGGTTACTAAGGAAACAGCTGCACAATGTCCCGCTTTAAAGAATAATCGATACCTGTTAGAATTTCGCCGCTCGTGAAACTCAATAATGCAAATTCGCGCGTCACCGTATAATAATAAGTCCCGGGGACGAGCCTGGCAAGAGAGACCTTTATTATCGGAGAAGCGAGAGGGTCGAACGAATCGATCGATTCGGCCCGATCTTCCAACCCCTTCCAATTTCACCCCTTTACCCACATTTTTTTTTTTCTTTCTTTCTTTCTCTCTCCGCTACGTTGTTAATTACGATCCACCCAGGCACGACCCGGTGTTGTTTGTCCCGGTGGCCATTCATCGCGCGTTTAATTCAGAACAACGTTTACGCGACGGTGTGCACCGCGTTGCATCAGATAAAAACGGATCACGTTCACGAGAGGCGGGCGAAAAATTCCCAGCTCAGACCACTCGTTCCCGTTCCTATCTTACGCGCGGCGGAAAAACAATTACAAGCAGACGATGAAAAGGGCAAGAGCCAGTAGGTCGAGGATGGAAGGTGGAGTGCGCGGTAATTTCCTGGGCAGGGTGGTTCCGCAGGGGACGCATTAACTCGAAAAGACCGCGGGCGAAAGTACCCACACGGTTCACCGTTGGTAGAACAATGCCAGTTGATTCGACAAAATTGAGAGCAACGCGAACGATGTAAACAGCGGGTAATTTACGCTGTATTTGATTTCCCCTGCAATTTTGTTGAATTACTCCCATCGTTCGACCGACCGCGTAGCGATATTTGACTAAGCAGTGGGCTGCGCGTTCGACGTGAACCATCGTCCGCCTTCAATTTCAATCAAAAGCCAACAGGGCAATATTAATAGCGAACCGTGCATTATCGTCTTGAGCGATTCCAGCGATTCCATCCCCGCGGCAGCACTCGTTCCGCGACATCGCTCGAACCCCGCGTGCCACGGCATAACGGCTCGTAAAACGTGATGGCTAACGAAAATACGGCCCTAATACGACCACGCACGGAGCACATTAAACACCGCAGCCAGCCGTTCCGGACAGATAGAGCGCGTCCTTCGCGAAAGCGATCGAAGCCCGTGATCGAGGGTGAGATTCATAAAGCGTGAAACACATACGTGCACGCGTACGCGCACGAGGAGCCGCCCGTAAATTTCGCGACGTAGCCTCGGCGCGTAGTCCTTTTTATCGGTCCCTGAGGCTCCCCGGACGAAGACCAAACGCGTTGTGTTTTATTCTCCGCAAGGGCGACGGGTATAACTCGCATGCTCACGGCCGTAAGTCTCGACCCTTTCTCGGTGCTCGACACGGGGGGATGCGACAGAGGACCGAAAGAGGCTCGCTGACACTTCTGTGCGAGCTTTTTCGGCCGCGCGGCTGCGAGAGAATATTACTGCTGGGTGAAATAGAATTTGTTGGAGGCTTCGAAATGGGACACCCTCGGATATCTCTGAAATTTTCTCGAAACCGTGATGCTAAGAGCATTGTGATAACGGAACAATTGAAAGTACGACGTCAGAATTATCAGAGCAGGAATACTATTGTTGTCGAAATCCAGAGGTAGCTATAATTTACGATCAAAATGGACACACACGGACGTTTCGAAACAACGGGCCGTAAACTACTCCGCTTCACGTCCCACGCATCGCGGTTCCTTTCATTAGTCGTACTTATTTATGAGCGACAGGTCAGGTATGACCGTGGCACGGGGGACGGAACTGCGAAAAGGCGACGGCTGGGTGTCCTTTGATCTCTCGTTCCGCGCGGAGTTCCGCGTGATTAGTGCTCGTAGGAATCCGTTGATCGACGTTCTCGTGTTAAAATGGACCCGCCTCGGCGGTCGCGTAGCCGACCAAATTGGGGAAACCACGCGGACAGCGAGTAGGGGGTGCTCGTGGAGGAGGCGGTTGGAAGACTTTTGAGCGTAACTGTACGCGAAACGGATACGTGTTCGTCCGTGAAATGACCATTAGGTCCAGCTGGCCGATAGATCCACGCAGAATTCCGGAACAGCAGGCTAGATAGACAGCAAGCTAAGCATGTAACATATGCGGGAAGCAAGTGCACACGCGGCTCGTTCTGCATACGAATAGAGGGGTTAAATTGGCCGGCTAGTAGGATACCAACTCGCAGGGAGTGGCTGGGGCTTCGAATATTTTCGCGGCCGCGTTAATCTCCGGCGAAAGTGGAACGGCGCGGAGTTGTCGCTCGGGTACGGGGACGATTCGGTCTTCAGGCTGGCGCGCGGTAGTCGCCGGGTAGTTGGCGAAGGCAACATGAATTAGTACGCGAGCGAACAAGCGTGTCGTGTTCGGGTGGGAGATATGAAGGACACGCGAACGTGCGGCCGGGAAAATACGTTTAAAAGGGAAAAACGGGAACGACCCGGCTACCTGGCTCTCCACCGCGGTACCTTGGAAATTCCCGCAACGAAATAATCAAGAAACGTATTCTCGTTTACGTCCACCGGGCGGAAATAGCCGTGTTCACTTCGAGACGTGGTTTCGCATACTTTCGCCTCGGAACGGAACACGAGCCCGCGATACAATTAACGGCCTGACAAGTGGTATCGATCGGAAGAATAGCGGGAGGTCTCGAACCGGTAAAGTGAGGAGAAAGGCTTTAAATTTCCAGACGCTGTTCAACGGGGGGTACGTGACCCGAGGGCTGCTTTTAGCACGGTTACCAAAAATAAGTTATTCCGCCGTCGTTCCCTTTAATCTTTATCGCCGCGATCTTGAATTCTGGATCGGTCATCACGGTTCGAGCTGGGGTTAACGGGGTCGAGGGTTAGGGGGTGAACAATCAGGAAATGGCCAGCTTTTACGACACACTTTTCCCTAGTTCGTTAGACGTCCCCGTTTCACGTTGCATCGACTGCTCCGCGACCGTTTCGCCTTTCGATCTCCGTTCCTAAAACGGATAGACAACGGTTACGCTCGCGAGGCGGGGGTGGTGGATGCAGCGCGCCGAAAGCGGCGCTTAAATTCGACGACACCTTCAATGCTGATTCCTTTCATCCGGTTGAAAGGCAGGGTTACGGCCTGATTGCCTCTGTTTCGAATTGACTTTGAGGCAGCCGCTTGTCATCAGCTTTGACGTAGCCGTATTTCGATTCTGCCGTGGCGCCAGCTCGAATACAGTCGTTAACAGGGTCGTAGGAAAGACTTTGCTCGCGGGGCATGCCGGTAATTTAAAGAACTGAGAGCCCGGGGTCGTTGCGAGGCTCTGGAACATTTTAGAACAGATGGGATATCGGTTGCGCGAGGAAAGAACAGCCGGTGGAAAATTACTTTTTACTATTCGCGCTTCGGGTTTTGCGAATACGTAATTATAATTTACCGAAAATTTTGCATCGACTGCACGGGTTATACGATCCTTCTGCACTCGTGAAATTCTAAACGAACGCGTCGATGCTCAGGCGAGATACTTTAACACTCGAAGGAAAAGAAATCCGCGCAACCTAATCGAGAAACTTGAAGTTTCTCTGTTTCCCCCTGAAGCGTAGCCATTACGTACGGAAATGAAGGTAGATCCTATTCGTGGGAACGGCGAATTCCGTTAGACAAAAGGCAATTCATTAACGTTGTAATCAAGTTCCTCGGTAAACCGAGCAGAGGCCAGCCCGGGAGGCATATCATCCACTCTGACGAAGTAATATCACGATATATTAGACGATTGTCAGTAACAACGTGGCCGAACGTCAACGAGGATTTCGCGCGAGCCAGAGATCCAGATCGTGTTACCATCAAGGGATTATGCCACGAAGTTGGATTGCTCGGATCTGAGAAGGATAACGGAAACGTAGAGCCGGCGGAATACGAATGGAAAGGACCCCCGCCGGTCGCGGAACGGAAAGAGGAAGAAGGAAGAGCAATACACCAGGGGGATGCCGGTTGCCTATTCGGGCTGATGAACGAAGCGACGCGCAAACTTAAATGGCAGTTGAGAAATATAATTTCCTCAGCTGTCAAACGTGTAAGCCGGAACTGTGCCAGGGGATCTGCACGTTTCATCCCCCCCGTACAACAACCGTTGCCAGCTTCAACGCGCCACCGGTGGTGTTACCCCCTCTGTCTCTCTCGTCGCGTCTCGTTTCCGTTCTCGTCCGTTTGCCGTTTTCGCCTATTCGATAAACCACCGCTAACCGTTCACACGTTACGGAAAAACACGGCTCGACCCGCGCGGGTTATTTATCAAATAACAGGCCAATTTACACCGCGAGTATCGACGAAGCTCACCCTCCGCGTCCAATGGTTTCGATAAGTAACTTTGGAAATGAACTTCCCGGAAATTAGCGAAAGTAGCGAAAAGTAGATCGGCGAGGTATTACACGTTGCTTTCCTCCTTGATTATACTCTCGCGGAGTAATTGTTGATTAACGCTGAAGCTTTTCAAAAGCATTCGCATCTTTCTTCCGACGCGAAAAAGCTGAAATACGGGCTAAAATAACTTGGCAAAAAAATATTTATAACTGCACCGCGCATGTTTATGCGTTTCTAGGAAATTTAAATATGCAAAAATCGCAGAGCGTACGCGTCGTATGCAAAAATATACAAAATAGCTACGAAGAGGAACGTACGTACATAATATAATACTCAGAGGACGAAGGAGCTCTCCTCTCCGTTTATTTCTTCATCTGTTGCGATTCGTTATTACGGTAACGTACCGTGCAATTTCTCCGCAGTCTCTCTATAATTTCTTTGAAAGCATCGGAACTCGAGCCCGCGTTACTTTCGCCTTTCACATTGTATTTCACGATAAACCCCGAATCCTAAGCAATACCGCAGACGTCCTACCCTTATTTTCTTCGCGACAACTACCCTTCCGTCTCGTGCTCTGCCAATTTCGCGCAGCAAACTCCGCGGCAGAAGAAACGCGGGAAAGGAAAGAACGAGGAGAACGGAGTCTGAAACTAACCAGCTTCCGCGGACGCGTTATTTCTTTCGAAACGAGCCTTGTTAACACATGCAACGGCCTGCGGTACTCTCCGACGCCCCTCGCGCGTTGATTCAAATTTAAATTGCATAATTAGATCGCCGCGGTTAGCGTCTCACGTGGAGCTTAAAATCTGCTCGTTTCGTACGTGCTGGGATTCGTTAACCGGCTAACAGATCGTGCACGGGACCGGCCGGCTAATTGTCGCGCCACTCGTTTGCTCCGCGGAGTTATGAATGATACATGCCTGTTCGCTAATGACCGTGGATTTCATGAATCTTCCTCCCGCGCGCCGCGTGTTCCATTTTTCATCGCCGTTCCTTTTTTAATTGAAACTCGACTGACAATCGCAAAGAAATTAAGCACGCGCCAGTTACGTACGTCCACATCCCCTGGCGAAAGGATTGAACGAGGAATGACAAGAGGGGGAAACTTTCGCCCACATTACCGCGCGGAGGATGAATTTCGTCGGAGAAGGAACCCAGGGTCGGGACATGGAAACGAGAGGATGAATATTAAGAAACCAGTGAATTCTTAATGGATACGAACCATGGCACTTAGAACCCTCCTCGGGAATTTATGAACTCCACCGATTTATTAATTTATCCTGGATTTCCATTCGAGGACTTGAATTATTCCCTTGATAAAGTTCCGTTTAAGTTATCACGGTTACCAGGCAATTCTGCACGGTTTTTCCCCGTACGAAAGCGTACGGGAACGCTCGATACAGAACGGCGGAGACTTGGCAGGAGCGAGGCGCGCATCCTGGTGAACCATAAACGGAAGCATGTAAGAAGTGACAAATCAAAGTAATAACCCAATAAAGGCACCGCCGGGGATTACGTAAGAGGTGAAAGACTAAGTGGCTGTCGTTTGTATTCGAACAAACGCCGACGAATCGATAATCTCGAGGCATGCCAGAGCCAGGAGTGCTGGCACGCGAACAGCCTGCTTAGCGAGCAGCCGCTCGATTCCTCGCCGCGGATTTCGCGAGACCCCACCCCGCGCCGCAACAGCGGCTGAAGAAAAAAACGTTTCTATTTATCGACGTTGCTTTCCGGTTCGTCTGTCCAACAATAAGAGGGCCGGTTACTCTCGAGCGCAGCCGGATTCCGTTTCATGAATGCCGTTGCACTCGGTCGATTTTACGAGCGTCTTCATTTTTATGATCTACTCTCGCCGAGCTACGACCGTCATCCGTTTTTCCGGCCGATACCTGGACCGGCGTGTAAATTCGCCCCAGTAATAACCGTATCCCATTTATTCGCCACTTTACACCGTCTTTCGGAATCCTTTCCCGTTCGATTACGCTCGCGATTCCGTTCTGGTCCGCGCCGCGTTCAATCTTGAACGGGTGAAAGACCCTTTAAGCAGGCCGCTTCGACCAACTGCGGTGCATTATTACAAGGCTAATTCAACTCAAAGACGATTAACGAGAACGTTTACTTACGCGTCGCTACGGCTCCAGCGTTTCGTTCGTCCCATTGCATTTCGTTTGTACTACTTGTACGATCGAACGGCTCTTATACCACTTGCATGGTCGCGAGCATCGTGTCGCGCCTTTCCGTTACTACCGCTACTTCCATGGAACAAACGATCGAGATTGGTATTTCAATGCGAGAGTAAATTGCTTCGAATAATATCAGGGAAATGCATAAAAATCTGTAAAAATAATTTTCGCGTTGCGCAAGCGGTACCGTCGCGAATTACTGGTACACGCGCGTTCATTAAACCAGTTTCGTTTCCAGTCGGGGGATCGATTAAGCTACACACCGATCACGTTCGCGAACAATAGACCTCGGGGCAGTTTAAACGTCAGGCTGTATAAAACAACGCGGAATAAAATTAAAATAATTGTTAAATGGAGTGCGGTGAATGCCTGTAAAGGGTGCCGCCCCTCCCTCCACCGGCGGCAGTTGTTTTCCTTTCGTTCGTTTCGAATTTATCGGTCGACGCCGATAACTTGCTGAAACAGAGGCTCCGAAGTGTACCTCGACGGGTAGGGCGGGCTCGAAGTTGAAGCAGAAATAGAAGAAAGGTGTTTCTGCTGAAGAACTGAACCTCCGCCGGGGGAGGTAAGTTCGCGAACAGAGAAACAAGCGAAAGAAACAGGCTAGAACGGAAAAGAAGCAACGCGAGACTCTGCGAGCTTCCAGATCTGGGTCTCTCTCCACCCCCGCGCCTTACTCCCAACACCCTACCACACCCCCTCGCGCCCCGTCACCCTCTCGTGGCTCGTTCATTTGTTTTTTGCGTCTAGCACTCGCGACGCTGCTGGTAAACCGCAAATCCCCAATTCTCGCTGGGCGAGCCGAACGAGCGAAAGAAAGAGAAACAGAGGAGGGAGGTACAGGCGAGAAAGACGACTCGACCGGGGATGAGGGAGAAATCCTAGGATCTTTCAGCGGAGCCTTTGCTCTTTTGAGAACGCTCGGTAAAGAACTCCCCGCTCGAGGACCCCTTTTTTGCCGGTGTCACGAGGATCATCGATCTGACTTAAAGTGGACGAGAGAGGCTTCAAGGTCGAGGTGAAGGACAGAACGAATGACTCGGATGGGGGCGATCGGGAGGAGCCTGTCGATGGTGAGAAATCGACGTTGACGGGCTTTTTCTATGAATCCAATCTGGTCGCTCGCGAGATCACCACGGCGAGCGTGATTAACCGGAAGCTGTACGCTGCGCGATATCGTATATTCCTACGGCGCAATTAGAGATTATCAACTCTGCTCGGTTACGGTGGAAATGTATCACGGCGGGCCGTAACGAATCACCGTTCGTCGATTATCGAGGCGGAATCGAGTCGATGCTGAAAGTAATAACAAATCGGGACACGCGGAATATTATACGGGCGCGCGCCATTAATAATTCACAAAGGTAAGCGTATTATTTATTAAAAGAAACGTCATCGACGCAATTGCCGCGTCGTTACACTGGGACGCACAGCTGGCCGCGCGGGGGACGCGGCAATAATTTGGTCAGATTTATACGCACCGGCCCTTTATCGATGGCTCCTGTAATTATACGAGTTACCGTCCCGGACTAAATGAATATTACGCGTATCAGATTTACAAAGTGATACCTCTGTGTATTTCGAATTCGCCAGCCGGTGTATTATAACAAGCCGCTCGGAACCGGGCACCCACGATTACACCTGAAACTCGTCTGTGAAATTGCTTACGGAGGGACCCGCCGCGCGCGTCCACGCGCGATCGAATTTCCCTCCAGTTCGACCGGAACGATCGATCGGAGACGAGATCGATGCACGTTTGGTGTGTATCTTGTTCTTGCCGCGGAACGCGGGTAGGTAGAACGTCCGGGACTTTGGTGCGCGCAACGAGTATAAACGTACGGGGATCCTCTCTCCCTTATACATATTCATGTTCCATTATTCTTCAAAAGAAGCGAAATAATTCCTCTATAAAATATGTCGAGCTTTCACGTTATAATTGAAGAACTGGCTAGGAAAACAAGCCGGCTCTATTCTCTCAAGTTTTACGCGAACAGAAAATTGTTTCGCAAAGTAAGTTACGGAAAATTTTCAAAGCCCGCTGGCGACGCGAGGGAGGGAAAAAACAGAACCATCGGGGTTTTCACCTCGAGCTGAGGTACGATTTCAAGGGATCGCACGATTCGTCGCTTCCGTTCTGACGCATCGTCGAACGGGGACATCGGTGACCATTGAATAATTTGTCAGTCATTGTGAAGTACCACTCCGGGTGCCTCCTGGCGCGCGATCGATCGATCGTCGCGAGAGGAAAGAGAAACGGGATCGGCTGGTGGCAAGCCCGCGGAGGAGCCTGGAAGCGTGTGTGTATACGTGTAATGACGGGATAAAGGGCATGCCTCGAGTCAAGTGACCACGTCTGGAATTTACTTGAAACCACACGGAGGCCACGTTCACGCTTGGTATTGTTTCTTTGTGCCCGGCTCTTAACGCGCCCGTTGCTCGTTGGAAAACCTGCCCGCCGCTTTACCCGTTCCCCTCTCGCTGGTGAACAAAAAAAAGAGGAACTGGAATGCTCGGTTTTCTTATGCGGCGATTGCACGAGAGGATCGTATTGAAGGAGAAGAAGTGGCTCGTGACGTACAGAGACCTCGCTTTGAATCAGCCGCTTCCCTGTCCTCTCGACTCGCGTTAAATCGAGCGTGCACCGGCTTGCGAGCTGTCCTCTTCTTCGCGCGAAATGAAAGCGAAAGAGGGCAAATTCCAGGCTGATACTGTAATGAGTCATCGTGGAATTCTGTTCGCGTGAACAGAGCGGACTTTAATTTTCAGAAAGGTTGCACGCTCGTGAAATATCGACGCGCGCGTTTTAATCACAGCGTTACATTCTCTCCCCCTCGACTTGTTCTTCGCATTGCTAGAAAATCGGCAAATAGTATCCGGACGTAAATAGCACCCTGAATTTCAGGTATGCCTCTCAGTACGACTCTTTAGCGATCCACAGAGGCTTTGGTATTTTCTATACCGGGGTTCTATGATCTTTGTACGGTCCGAGGATGTGCAAAGGAATGTCAGGGAACGAAGGAAACTGAGAAAAGCAGCTGAAAAGATCCAAACTGAAAGGGGGATGAACCAAAGACGAGAATACACGTAAATTAAATTAAAAACTGGTGGGAGCAAAAAAAATACGTGCGCTTTTTAATTACATTATTTGTTTACGTGAAATTATTTAACAATAAAACAGAACGGCCGATATTAATACAAAATACTGTACTATATCTTTTTTGAATACAATATCGCAATATTTCTTTGCTCGCACCCACGTATCTCCCCATAAAACTAACCATCGACGTCTGACCAAGAAACGCTTTTACTACTGCGGTCGTTTCTCTCCGAAAAATAACGACGAGCTATTTGATGCAGGCTACGAGAACGGCAAGAAAAAAAAGAAAAAAAAAAAAAAAAAATAGCAGAGAAAGTCAGGCGATCCTCATCGCGCATTTACGCTCGCATTTATGGAGACGCGCGACTTAGCTTTACGACGACGAGTCGCGGATACGTGAAAGAGTTACGGTCCTCGGACTAGCGGGGATGTCAGCTTCACGGATTTTGCGAGCGATCTTAGAGACCGTCCGAAAGCTACGTGCCAAAAGTGGCGGCATACAATGCAGCCGGGCGAGTAAAGAACAACGAGAAATCCCGAGCGTGTTCCTTATCGAGGCAGCCGAAGAAAATTATAGCCAGCGTGTCGGACAAACGAATACAGTTAAGATACGTTGAGTAATATCACTTGTTTTATTCGATTGCTGCGGGGGGCTGTGTAATAAATACCCGCGGCCACGGCGATCGCAGCTGACTCAGGTGAACGTATAGGTTCGGCTCACCGGGATTTATATCTGTCCCCGTGCGCCCCGGAACGCAGAGGAAATTTTCGACCCGCCGGAGATCGTGGATCCTCGCCCCGTAAAGCCGGACGACTGATTTCTTCCCGGCGAGCACCTACGGAACGTTGATTTAATACCTCGGAAACATCGAACGGAGTGTCACGTAGGCCAGATGCTGCCCTCGTAAAGGCAATACTATAAACTGTATTAGGGTGGACGAGGACGGGCAAGAGCGCCACCCTGAAACGAACGAGCGAGCCTCGTAAAATCGACTCGTACCCTTTCGGTTACGATTCAAATTAGAACGCGTACGTGTTGTCGTTGGTACGTGGGCATCCCGTTATCGCGGAAAAATCGAGAAAGCTACGGGATGAAATGTTACACGGTGTGGAACAGAAGTTCGCGGAGAAACGATCTCTATCGGTTTGCACTGCGAAGTCGCGCGGATTGTTACGGGGCGAAATGGAGCATCTTTGTACAGGGTTAATTGTTACGTGAAAATCGAGCTCGACAGAATGAAAGCGCTCTCGCGAGATCGTTCCTGGGCATCGTAACACGGTCGTTAGCGACGTCCGTTATATCAATTCGCATCGTCAAACCGTGACATCTCCCGGCACGTTCAATCGAAGTCCTCGGATAACGGAATTGCGTCACAAATTGCAATCTAGCTGAGAATCGCGTAGCTGTGTATCTCGCGCGCTTTATGCTTCGCCGTCGAAACAAATCGACATCGTGAAAACGTGCAACAGGACACCGTAGTCGGTTGTTACGCATCCTCCTCCGTCGTCGATTATTAACGGAGCTGATTGAATGGCTGCGTCGAATGGAGAGAGGTTCGCGTTCGCTCTTTTTTTCATGCGTCTCGGGAAAATAGCGGAATAACAGAGAGCGGGGAGAAACAGATTTTTCTTTGGGGATTTATTTGTCGCGCCCACCACTGGGGCGGCGAAACGTTTTTATTAAAAACATCGCGATTGTCGCGTCGCCGGACAGAGGTTTGGACGATTTAATTAAATCTCTGTTCGGTAATTGCTACCTGATTGCGCGGACTAGGCGGATTAGAGTAAACGTTGAAATCGCTAATTTCATAGCGTGAGCGGAGTTAATTTATCTGGCGGTACGAGCGAGAACTTGATGCCGCGTATATTATAAACAAGCCACAACGGCGCGAACCGCGTTTCTCTGAATGCGCGATCAACGATACGGTCACTGTGCCAGTTAATTTATTACCGGCTGTAATTTATTACAAATCCTCGGCTAAGAGAGAAAACCGTAGCTCTACGCGAGCCGCGTGCTCTATATTCTCGCTGGGTGTTCGTAAACGACGAACGCACGCTGTCGATACGAATTACAGGGGGCCATTAGCATCAGCGAAGATATACAGGCTCGTATCGTTGAATTTATCATCAATTCTTCCGTGAGATCGAGAAATTATGCTCCGGCCTTGTTTCGCGACTACCCCGCCGGCGAGCATTTCCGGGAAGCGATTAAAAAAATCGTAACGCTGATGCGGTATGACCGAAGTTAATGGCGCAGGAGGAGAGCAGACCTAACGTCACGCGAGACACGACCGTCTGGAATCATAAGCCAGTCGTCGTCTGTCTAGTCAAGACGTAATATCGCGTCGCGTCGCCTACGGTCTACATTATAGCGCCGGTATAAACCCCGTGTGTCTCGCCCTGTTGTTTCAGTAAGCATCGGGCGTTCTAGAAAATTGAAAATTATAATAAAACCGTCAGCCGTGGGAAATTTAAGGATCGTAACGCGGGAAGAATATAACCGAATCGTGTCGTCGAATGGCCGGGGAAATACAATTTCTTCCCTATACCTGTCCTGTTTTTCGGATTTATTCTTATACTGATTTATTAACAGCCTCCGCCGCGAACATTTTCCTCACCCCAGACCAGTGGGTAGTCGCCGGAGAAAATTGAGAAACACACCAAAAATGATTTCCTCGATATTCTCTCGCCAGAATGGAAATAAACGTTCTTCCGGTATATTCAGAAAAATGATCTACGCAGCTCACACATCCAGATGGAAATTGGAACGGTATGCTGATTGACGTGCACGGTTTTAGTTTGAATAAACAAATTGCTCGCGCACAGCCACGCGCCCGTACCGTTAACGATAGAAACAAGATTACCCCGTACTTTCTCGCAATTCTTGCTCTCAACTATTTACCAGCCACTCCCCTTGCTGTTTATTTTATCGTTGATTCGCGTACATCCCGTTCACACCGTACGATGCTGCACTCGGCCATTCTACCTGTTCCATTCTACCCCACGGACCCGGGTATCCCTAGAAAACTCGTTCCCGAAACTCTCGACCGTCCGTTCACCCTTCGATTTCGATCCGCGCCGGGTGCAAACACTCTTCTTTCACGCTTCCATCCCTTTGGATTAAACCCCCTTCGCTCCGATGCCTATCGAGCTGACCCAAATACTTTTCGCCCGTACGTACGTCGCACCCGCGCTAATAGACGCAAGAATCTCCGACAGTAAATCGATTACGCCCACGCCGCCGAAATGTGAGCTCGTGATTACCTCGGTCAGTGAATCTTCTGGCCGCGGTAGCCTCGTAAAATCTGAAACACGACCCAACTGAGCCGATCAGGATCGTAAAACGTGCGTCTAGTCAAAACGTGGCCCAGCCCAACCCTAATTTCGGTCCACCCTCGAGGGGTTTCACGGTCCCTGGTCCCTGCGCGGGGTGCCGCTTTCCGTGGTGGCGGGAAGGGTGTCTCTCCCGCGAATGGAAGCCGGCCAAATCGTGCTGGCAGAGTTATAGGTCTGGTACGCGATGGGTGGATCGGCGGATCACTTACCGCACGATTTCGAAAGGATTTCGCGGAGGGTAACGCGGCCCCTCTGTCCAGGGCTCGTACGGAAAACTCAATGGGCCGTGATACTACTGTAACCGAGAACGCTTGCAAACACGGCCCGTGGATTGATTTAAAATTCTCTTGAAATCGATTTACGCCTCTTTTACCGTCTCTTGTTCTTCTCTATTTTTTTCTCTTCCGTTTCGTATCGTTCCAGCTTCTACTTTTTTTTCCCACCCCTGGTCGCCGTGGGTCGCAGCCGGATTAATTGGGAGTAATTGAACAACACGGGCGTATATTTGTTACCAGGGATCGCGATTAACCGGGGCTCGATACACGTTAAACGTATTTCAGGCTTGATCGTGGCTCGCTTATCTTATGAGCGAAATTTATACCGTTTTATGAACGAAAATACGCGGTCCGGTGGACACGCGCGCTCGCGCCGATCGTGTATTTTTGATCGCCGCCCGTTGGAAAAAATATATGCGCGCGCGTGTATATCGTGCACGGGGTGGTGCAGGAGGCACGTCGCGTCGGGATGAAAATAAATAAATAGTCCGTATTAAAATATACATACAGTATAAAGAGCGCGGTGCTCGATATCGGGGTGGCGCGTTACAAAAGACCGCGTAAATTTATTACTAATATCAATTTCGATGATACGAATTTACGAATATCGATAGAGCGCGAGCGGGGCCGCGGCTCTATGGGGGTTGCTTCCCGCTCGCGGACCTTCGCGGAACAAACAGGATTTGTTCGACTGTCGCTATTCGTAGATATACATACACCATCCATTATATCGTGTGGGTATTTATCGCGGCGCGTCCAGTATCCCCTGGCCAAGATAAACCCCTCCACCGAAACGAGGGGGACGGTTTGGACGGCTGGCCGTTCGTCCGACGCAGATATCAAACGTAACTTCCGGCCGCGTATCGGTCGTCGACCCTCCGCGCGCCGTTTCCCCTTCGAATTCCCCCGATAAGATTTGCATTTTGCACTCTCGCATTCCAACGGATGATTGGCCGACGGTTGTCAACAACGCGAAATGGAAATTGGAAGGGTGTTACCCGGGATCCGATGCGTTCTGTCGTGAATGGATCAAACTAAATGCCATTAACTCGACGGGACGCGATTCTCCGCAGCCCAAACACTTCTTGCCCGGCCCGGAACCATTTCCGCCGCGCCCACGGAATTATACAAATTTATTTTACGCGCCTCGATTTCTTCGACTATTCCTATCAGTCATCCGCTCCCG
The DNA here is from genome assembly GCF_050948175.1 of Xylocopa sonorina. Classification (NCBI taxonomy): domain Eukaryota; kingdom Metazoa; phylum Arthropoda; class Insecta; order Hymenoptera; family Apidae; genus Xylocopa; species Xylocopa sonorina. The sequence continues at coordinate 10,595,737 of NC_135193.1, forward strand.
CACCCCGTCGAAGCTGAAACGTTATTTACCGAAGTCTCGCGAGCAGGAAATAAGTAAGTTTCGAGCGTTGTTGCTTCGATCGTCGCCGGATCGAGGGAGGGAAAGGAAAAAACTTTCTACGACTTCGGTTGCGAGCATCAGATAGCAACGAGAGGGACGAAGGCAGGGCGGGGGTAGGGCAGGTAAAGACGACCGCAGGGAAGTATTGTCGTTTGCCACTTCTACACTCCATCCACGTCTTCCGGTTGCTTTTTATTGCCGGTCGACGGACGTACGATACCGGCTGCAAAAGGACGTACGCTGGTACAACGAGCCAGCAATATAACATTATACTGCCGATACACGTGATCCCGGAGAATCAGTCCGAGGAATCGAACTGAATTTCGACCGCAAAGAAGATGTTACCGGTAAACTAAAGACACGAAAGTAAATTCGACAAAAATAATAGAACGTTATTCGTATTGGAACGCGTTAAGAACGATTCAGATTCACTGCTCCGAACATTTGCTCCGTTTGTCTGGCCAGATCTGGCGAACCAACAGGTTCGCAAACGATATTTCCATTTCCACTTGTCGTATCCGATCGTCATCGTTACTTGGTCACCAGATGCGATCGATCTATCTGCTCGAATCGAGTTTCACCCCATGGGGTGCAATTAAGTCGAAGAAATAGCACGAGGACAAGGCGAAGAAGTCGTCGCGGAAAAGCTGCACAGGGTCCATCGTAGATCTTCGAGGTAAATCCCAGAGGGTATCGGGTACGCGGGATCCGACATTGCGCGAAGGATTGTCTGTGCACATAAAAGCGGTCTAACGCACGGGAATGTTGAGATACGCGAGGTGGCTGGCCTGAAGATGCTCGTTGCTCGATTGTATTTACGATAGCCCGTTTTACGGCAGTTCTTTTATGCCTTAACAGAGCATAAAAGAGGGGCGAAGGGAACCGTAGACCGTGTCTTAATGCCTAACGAGTTTCCGTGGAAACAAAGCAAAGAGTACGGCGGGGTGGAAAGAACGCGGTGCGACAAGATCGAGAGGACAGGCAGCGAAAGAGGAAAACGGGAGGGAGGGAGCCGGATCCCGGACGCTGATACTCTGATTCTCCACGTTTCTGTCTACGATCATATTTCTCGTTTACCACCGAAGCGAGCAGCTTACGACGATTCAAAGTGAACTAAGAAGGATTACTTCATCAGCCGCTTCGAATCGGCTCCCTTCGACTGACTTATCCTGTTAAGAAGGAAATGTGACCAAAGTGTCCGCGAAGAGTATTTACGTAACTGATTTTTATCCTCGTTAAGCAGGAGCTTTTCGAACAGTGACGATTCCTCCGCGAAAGTAGCCAGCGAGTAAGATAAAACCTAATCATCGACGCGCGAAGACGAGACAGAAAGGCGTAGGCCGGCCGAATGATCGCGGGACCATTACCCACGGCTTTACCCGCAGCGAAATCGATTCGACGCTCTGCTCGACTAAGGATCAGCCGGATAAATCATTCGATTCCAGGGACCGTGTACGCGTGTAAGCACGTATCGTTCCGGAGGTCTTACTCCGGGTACCGCCTTATGGGTTCCCATATTCCGCACGCGTGTCGCGGCGACATCGTCCTCGAGGTGTACGTGTGCGCGAAACGCGGGTGATTTCTATTCATCGATCCGCGCTAGGAGCCGCTCGTGCTTGGCTTATATGGAAGTAACGGCGGTTTTATGGCGCGGCTCGATTCCACGTTGGCTCCCGTAATATTCTTTTTTTTTTATTCCTTCGCCTCACCCCGGTTCCGCCCCTTCCAACCCGGCCGCCGCCCAGCCCCTCTCTCTCTCTCTCTCTCTCTCTCTCTCTCTCTCGACGTAGACCCACCAAGAGCAACCCACGAGAACCACCGTGGGCGAGCATGGCTGTTCCCTGTCAGGCCAAGAGGGAATGTCAGGGGTCGCGGTGTAGCAGGTCGAACAGGACCGGATGCAACCTCGGGAATCCTGACACGTCTACGAGGCCAGGGTAACGCGACGAGCTTCCTCTGATACACTCCTGTGAATTATGACCGGCACACGCCGCGCCAACTTTATCGGTTATTTAACGGTTCCGCCGGCGATTTGTCGCCGGCGGATCGGCGCGAGCCGCTGCATCGCCGTTCCGCCGCATCAAGATTACGAGGAACTTGCCGGAATTTCTGATTAAGCCGCGAACTACCGCGCGCGTGTCTCGCCGTTTATCCCTCGGTCGATCATCGCCAACGAAGAAAGAGCTGAGTCTATCGTTACCGCGGTTCGAGACGAGCCACCGGCTGTGTTATAGCGAGCGAGTTTTACGGTCCTCCGTGAAAACGTCGAGCTGTTTAACTCGCCACTGGACTGGGAACCGAAACGATAACGAACGCGGTGAAATGCTGGAAAAATAAAGGAGCGAGATAAATAGTTGATTAAAATCAAGCGGAATAATATGAATTTAACGAAACAATGGTGATCGGGACGGTGGGAGTTTAATTTGAACGGGCGCGGCGGTGGGGAAACAAATCGCTGTTGGAATAAGGAAACGTGGCGGAATAAGCGGCGTCTGACCCAACACGGTCTGTTTCTACTTGCAGCCACGCCGTGGAATCCGACTGTGTTTATCGTGACGGCAAAGAACACGGTGGCGAATCTCGAAGATGAAGGGAAACGAAGCCTCGTTCGCACTTGTTCTCCGTAAGATTTATTTCTGTCGCCCGGTTTTTATTCCGTCCGACGTCGTTGCTGAGCTGGAAAAAAGAACGGGACGTTTCTCGGTTCCCTCCCGCCTCTTTCTTTCGGTAATAAGATTACACGGTACGTTCTTAAAACGTAGCATCCACAAAATAAGCTGTAAGATACTTAAAAGGAAACCAAGGAGCGTAATTCAAAGACATAATAACGGCAACAACAATAATAATAATAATAATAATAATAATAATAACAATGTTGAGAAAAACTTTTTAGGGGCCCTGTATTACGTCGCACGGAAAATTGCAATTGCAATGTTATGTAGCATGAAATAATCCTTAAAGAATAATGAACGTAAATATCGTAAAGGGAATAAACTCGGTACAATTATTCTTCCTCGTCTGACCGATTTTAATTTTCCATCCTGTAAAAAGGGGGATCGAGCAGAACTCTCCCGATCGCATTGTTAACCGAACTACGCGGCAAATCCCGCTGTCGCATCCAAAACAAGGGAACACCGTTGCCGTGGACGCGTTATGAAGCCACGCAGCGCGAGGCGGAACGTTTGAAGGGTGGAAAGAGGCTGCGAGCGGGCGGTGTGGCGCGCATCGTCGAATAGCCACGCACAAAGCGAGAGAGTAGGTGGTTTTGGATGAGGCGGTTGTGACGGACGAAAGGGTTCAAGGGGGTGGTATGGAGCCCCGTGGCCCCCTCGCCCCTCCCGTGGTTGACGCGCGAACAGTGTGGATGGAGGCTCACGATCTCCGTTACACCGCGTTACAAAGAGCGCAACCCAGCGGCAAAATCCTGTCAACGGTAACGAGGGTTTCGCGGTGCGTTAAAATTCTGCGGCGGGAAACAATATTGACCGAGTTGTTTTTGTATCTCGTGTTATCGTCGCGACGCTGGTGCAGCTGTCTCTGTCCCGTTTCACCACCCGTCACCCTTCGCATGGTCGGCTCTTCTTTCCCCTTTTTTTTTTATTTCTCTACCAACCCCTACTAATAATTCTTTTTTGTTTATTTTCATTATATTTTATTTACACCCGTTCGCGCACCAACGCCACTGAAAAGTGTCCACGGGCACCGGAATTTCTGTCCACGCAAATGGGAACGGTTGCCGCGAGGCTTAATTGTGAGATTAAACGACAGAGGTAGCCCACTCCTCCCCCGGCGGTCGTTGCCATTTTGTTGGCGCGCTCGCCCGTTTAACGACCCTCAAAACGTTTCACGCTGCCTGCTAAGGATCGAACCGATTTCCAGTCTCTCTCTCTCTCTCTCTCTCTCTCCCTTTCTCTCTCTCTTTCTCCCTCTGTCTCTCCCTCGCATGCCGTAAATTCGCGAGTTAGACTCGATGGTCGCGCGTGGAACGCGCTCGATGAGGTACGTTGATTGAATGAACTCCACCGGCTGGTTTGAATCCTTAATCACACGTCGATCGCGTTTCATATGATCACGAGGGAGAAACGAATTCGATTAGCCGTAACAAATTTATCTGGTAAATAGAGGTATAACTGCGGAAAGTATGCATTGAAAAATTCATTTTCTTTTTTCATAATGAAATCGACGGATAATAAACGTTCGATCGTTGAATCGCGAAAACTAAAAGAAGAACCAAGGCTCCCTCCGAGGTTTCGGGTTCAAGAATCGAGGGAAAATAGATTCCACTTCGTAATCACGTATCGTAAACCCGACCAAGCGCAATTTCGTATTAACAAGCACCCGCGTGCTCCTTTTTCCGTGGGATATCTGCCAAATGAAAAATAACCCACATATTCGATCGGATAATCGAAATGTTTCGTCGATCCTGCGGAATGCCGCGTTCCCGTCGGCTACGACTGGAACATCGGGATGATCAAATTGAAATGCGATTACAGTTCATTAGCCGAAATGTTCGGTCGATCGAGAGATCCAATTACTAGCGGCGAGCATCCAGGACGTTGCGGAGACGGGCGAAACGCTATATACGGGGGAAACGGTATTCCCCGGGTGGAGGAGAAGAAGAAACGAGGAGGAAAAAAAGAACGAAGGGGGATCGGAGAACGAGACCGGGTAGCAGATTGGCCTGACAGCAAACAGGAAGACAGCATACGCTACTAGTGATCCAGGTAATTCAACGATACGGTAACTAGACTGCGAGCCGAAGCTAACTGTGGAGGAACTCGAGGATAGATCATCCTAGAAGCAAGCACGCTTGAACCGGCTCCGCCTGAGAAAGAAAACGAACGACGTGTGTCCACGGCGTTAGCCAGTGAAAGCTAATATTGTGAGAAGTTTATCCCCTGTTACTTCCACTAACGATATCTATTTTTCGTCGCGATCGACACGGTCGATTCGCGCTACCAATTTTGCTATCGAATAATTGCCGCTGAAATGCTATACCGATATCGTTAACCGGACTAAGTTACGTATGAATTGCGACTAGTTTCGCGATAATTTCGAAATCAAACGCGCGTTTAATACTCTCGACCTGGCTGCTCTCGCAACTTTTCCCATCCCGTCATAGCTTCTGTTTGACTTTGAACCAACGAATCGTCGGATACTTATCCTTTGACGAGATTACTATCGAATGCTTCGAATGACGATAAGTAAGATTCTAAATCTGTTAGGTTCGAGTTACAAAGTCGATGGCGCGAGCGATTCAAGCGGTTATCATTGACTCGTACCACTGGATACTTGTTATTCGCGCGGATTGACGCGAAGGATTCGATCGGGGCCCATGAAACGACACTTGGTCGACGACACCGATCGAAAGTTCAGCTTCGACTGACTTATTAGCGGAAACTTGAAAATCGCGAAGTTGCTCGCGACATAGACGGCGGCACGTCGCGGCGCAGCTTACACGGGGACGACTTTACGAGACGAGGACGTTGTCGTCGGCGTTGAACGTTATGTAAAGTTGGCTGATTTATGCGCGACAGAGTTGGCCCACGAGGCAACACGAAGGATTCCGACGCAAGTTTAAACGCTTCTGTCGCGCCCGTCCTACGCCCCGGCCTCCAGTCGAACGAATAGTTGCTGGTGAAGTTTCGAGCCGCGTTATGGCCGCGTGCACCTGCAACCGTGCCACGCGAAAGCGGGGATTTCGAATCTTGATTAATGCGCCGAGGAGAAATCTGAACGCTTCCAGAGCGGATCGCTTTGCCTGCTGGCAGAAAAATCGTATTCGCAACTTTATAGTCGGGGATTTTTAGACGTATCCGACCTGTATCGGGCATCAGCGATGGGATCTGCTGGTGAATAATCGGCGCGGGTCGCTCGACGGCATTTGTCTTCGGCCGTATCAACGAAGGGGAAAGAGATACGGTTAACAAACAAGCATCGCTGGAAATTTTAGAAACATGCTAACAAGTATCGTTAGAACCTCGCATTATCCAAATACTACGATATCTGAACATTTTCCTATCCAAACATTCTGCTATTCCAGCACAGAATCGTGTACTAACAAATATAACATTCGAAGCGGTTGCCACGGAGTCAGCTTACAAATCTAGATTTAAAAAAGTCTTCCACTAGAGAGAATATAAAATGGCAATCTCACAGCGAATGAGTTACACGAGTTTTTCTCTCTAAGGATAATACTTCAATTCGCGTTTTTCGAAGTTCTTTCATCTTGACGATAGCTATGAACCGAGTTGTATGCACGAGCGTTCGTCATCCAGCAATTTCACAGCGGCGCTTGTAAGCTTCTTCTCTTTCGAATCGTTCCACGCATTCGTTCCTGCGAAACGCATACTTAACGATTACTATCCAATGAAAATTGTTGGCAATTGTTACAAAGCTGCTTAAACGCGCCACGGAAACAGAAGATTTATATTCACTTTTCTCTGGTAATAAATAGGTATGGGAATACTGACAGCAAAAGTATCAGATCTTCTATCCAGAGAATTTCATTGCGCGAGTTAAAAAATCTGAAAACAACGTCGTCCCGAGTGCGAACAGTTAAGTGGGTTCTTCTTTCGATAAATAACGGCTCGCTGAACCATTTTCGAATTTTCTTCCGTTCTGAATGTAACCGCTGTATAGGTGCGTTTAAATATACACGAGCGCTTGTTATTCAACAACTCCATATTCAGCGACACTTGAAACTCCCCCTCTTTCAAGCCGTTCCCCGTATTCATCTTTACAAAATACGCGCTCAGCGACGATTTACGCAAAACGTTCAGTCGGCCGTTCCAGTTACAATAACGCGTTTCAAACACTTTCCAGCCGGCCGAGTGGCGCATACCCCCGCGTAGACTCGCATAAATCAGACCACGCGTACGCGACTAAACGGTGCGATACAAAAGGCTGGGTTGAAGCCGGTTTATTGACGTCAAAGAACATTTATTTGCCGCGGCTGAGAATCAATGGGACGCGACGGTGGACTCGACGCGGGACATGTCAATCGCGAAAGAATCCCAGCTGCAACGCTTGAAAATTGATCCGCGCATTAAACTCGGGATTAATGCCGGTTTCATGCTGCTAATTGGTTGCCACTAAATTTCGGACGGCCGGGCTTAAATTTGTAACGACCGTGCGATGATCCCAAAACAGGGCGTGCGTTGCACGCGTACGCGTAACACCCACGGCAACGCCGCGGTGTGTATAAAATATTTCTTTTTATTTGCCAACGTCAAGCCACAGGCGTGTTCTTTTATTTATCGCTCGGACGACGTCGAATATCCTGTTATTTATGCCCGTTCTAATTTCCACTGTTAATACGTTACGTCCACGTAGAGGTACGTACACCTGGTAAATCGACGACACCATTAAATCTTAATCACCAGATCGTACATCCACACCGTATCAAACTGTTCCACGGATAAACGCACATTTTTCCCTTCTCGACGAACACGGAAGCATCCGTCGTTGCGAGGCGAAGGGGGATGAAACATCTGGATTAGCGCTTCATCGTAGCGAGCAGACCTACGGTAATTGCGCGCGGTAATCGACCCATCAAAATTCAAGGAAACAGGCGCGAAACGGGCCACGCCGCCACTTCCGCCGGGATTTTCGACCCGCTGAATACCTTAGCCACGACCTAACCGGTCACGAAGACCAGCGTTACCAAAATGGCCGCCGTGGCGTGGACGGCAGGACGCGGACGCGTAAGCCTCTACGAACGGCGAATATTTTGCCATTAACTTTGCGCGATTCCATTGTAGTAATTGCGAACACTTCCGACCAGCGGGTGCCAAACCGCACAGGCGCTACAATCAATTACGAGACGGCGTCACGCCGCAGTCCATATATTATGCAGCACATCGAATGTCCCCTCAAATGATACCTACGTGTTTGCAGGGCCGTGCTTTATGCCCGTCGTTCGTGCACGTCTCTGAGGTTTCTCTCTGTGTGACGGGGCTTGTCCCGGGCCCCTGTGTGCCTCGCTCGGCTCGTCGATACACGCCGGAAAAGCCCGTTTCGAAGCGGCACGTGTGCGTCGAGACTCGTCGGTGCGTGCACCTCGACAAATTGGCAGCGTTAAATTTAATGTCATTCATTTCGTCCGCGGAACGACGATCCCGGGGCATACGCGTCCCGTGGAATGTTTTACACGTGCGCGAAAGCGTATACGGCCTTAGCGTCGTGACCATCGCGTTAAATCGTGTTCACGTGATCACGATGATCGTTCTATATAATATGCGTTTCCATGCGTATCCGTCAACCGGAGAAATGCTCGGAAATGCTCGCGGTATCGGTAAATTGTAATAACGATTACGTTTAATGGACGTGTTTCAGCAAGCGAAACGATGGACAGCTTGTTTTGGTTTCTTACGGTCCCGCGAATTATTCGCGAGGTAACGGGAGTATTCTTTTATTCGCGCCCAAGTAAATCCTTTTGTCTTGATATTCGCTGAGAACCTTATTCTGTTTTTAGCGAAGGATCCGCGTTAACGTCGCTGAGTAAGCAGGAACTTTCTCGCCCCTTCCGGTCGGATACTCGTCTTCCGTCAGCCGGTGGCCGAAAAAAATCATATCTTTCTGATTTACTGCCCGACCAACTTTCGTCCTGAAACCACCGCGCGAAGGATCGACCCCGGGAGAAATGCCCGTGCCGCGTTTCACGGCGTGTTTAACGATTTTTTTCATTCGCTGCCATCGCGGCAGTTTATCTCGTTCGCGTAATTAAACGTGCAACACGTTTTCAAATAAGACGCGAGCACGGGTTATATTCCCCCCCTGCCCTCTGTTACGTATTTTAGCATTGCAACGGATGCGGGATCAAAACTCGCCGCGCGGATCCACGCGACGCGACGAGATAACTCTCGTATAATTCCTCCATTAATACGTATTTGTCGCAAAGCGGGCCACTTAAAACTTAAAACGCCCGCGAAAAACCACGAGGACTGTTTAATCCTGAACGTGGACACTTATCAAGATGAATTTTCAGCCGCAAAAAAAACGACGCCGATGGTAGTTTAAAACTTGTGGGGATCAAAGTTTCGGATGTCCGACTATGCGTCGACCTTCTCCACTGATTATCATACGGGACGATCCTGTATTTTAAAGCTATTAAATATCTCCATAAATATTGTCACGCCCTCGAAACAGTTCACATTTATACGAAACGATGTGTATGCGTAATTGCAAACAGAAATTCCAGCGGAGAGACGAACGATAGACGCGTCCAGGAATTTCATTCGCAACCTATCCACGGTGAAGCGCTTCGACTCGCAGCCTCCTCGTCTTTAATTTCATTCCCGTCGCTTTAGGGCGGCTTTCCACGCATGAACGAGCAAATGATCGAGGACTTCAGCCGTGCGCTAGCACACCAGATGAAAAGCATTATTTTCCTCGCTGTTCTAACGAGGCGAGAGCGTTTCCTTTTTTTTATTTTCATTTTTCTGTCTTTTTTTTCACGGACCAGCGTTCCTGGAAGTTCGCATGGAAAGTGGCGCGCGGATAATTCGATATTTCGCGAACGTAGCTGCAAATGAGGATGGACTCTGTCGGAAAGTCGATGGTGCCTCTCGTTCCGCGTCAGACTTTTTGATCATTGGTTTATTACATGGACGTGAACACAGGTGTCGCGCGAACGTGAACAAAAAGAAAAAAGAAAAAAAGAACGCGTTCTTAAGAGCGACTCGAGATCGTTCGATCGGTAAAAAATTACGCGACGTCCTCCACAGACTAGCAGCGGGAAATTGATTACACTTAAAACATCGAGGCATCGATTGAACGAGCACCGCGATGACAAAGTGCACCCGTAGACGCGTCAAATTTTCGGGGTTATTAATCAATGCTACTTGACAACGGCAAAAAGAAATAATAACCGATCGTGAACGTGATCCCGTTGAGAAAATGATCGACTGCTGGCCACCGTAATACTCGCGATTACACGATAATCAGCCTCAATTGATGGACCATCGAACAGATAATTGAAAGATTTAACGAACTGTCAAGCTGTTTAGCAAACTATAGTGATGAATTGTTTAAGCGCGTTTCGACTGTTGGGATCAATTGGTGCGCTCAATTGCCGCTTGTAAATTACGATATAACCGAGATACATGTTTTTGACCTATTAAAGGGCCTCCCTGGAGGGAACGGTATTATCACTAATTACGCTCAATGATACACGTGGCTGACTAAATTAATAAATCCTTCCTTTCAATGATCGCATCCCCCTAATTAGCATCAGTCAACCGTAGATCATACACAGGCGGTAGAAATAAAACTAGGAGCACGCGTTTCGATATTCAATAACGTAACGGTACCAATAAAACCAGCCCGTTCGCATAAAGTACAATAATTTCCAATCTCCCCGAAGCATCAACAATACGCGTCCCTCCCCCCCGACCGTTTTCAATAAACCAAAATATCGAGGAGCCCCGAATAATAGGGATCGAAAGGAGAGGAAATATTTCGTCCGCCGATGCGCTTTATTGTACCGACCCCCATGGAGGCCGTGGGCCCTTTCAATGTTTCTTTCCACCCTGAATAGACACCGGCTCGGTCGCATGCATATACGCGCGACAAGCGTACGCCGCGAGCGAGATCGCGTCGCGCGATTCTTCGAGGGAAAGAACGACGCCGTAAAAGGCGCATAAAACGGCCGGACAAGAATACGCGGGGGCCATCTTTTAACGCGCCTTTCAGTCGACATCGAGGCCGCCACGTATCGTGGCCGCGTCTGCTCGCGCGGAGGGCAAACATAATAGAGGCCGGGCGCATACTGGAATTTTCATTTTTCCGGTCGACCTCGCGGCGAATCATAAGCCGGCGGCCGCACAACTGACGGCCACGGGAAGAAGAAGGGTGTGGAGGAGAGAGAGCACCCCGGAGCGCGCGAGTCTCCGAGCGTTGCGACGCGAAAAATGCACGGGTGACCGGCGTCGTTTCTGCCCGTATATAACGGGTCACGGCCAGAGCCACGGTTTGGTCAGTTAAATGTCTGCCCTCTAGGCTCTTTCGTACACATCGTAAAAAACTTGCATGCCCCGGTGTATAATCTCCGGGAATCGGGCCACCCCGTTGGAAAAGATTCATTGTACCGTGCTTTCGGTGCTGCCGTTCGCCCGCCGACTGAGAATTATTGCCCGCCTCTCTCTCTTTCTCGTCCTTCCCGACTCCACCACCCTCGAGCCGCCGCTTTATGGTACGGCGGTGCAATTTGTGCTTTGCGTAATATTATGTTGCATTAAAATGTTGATAAATTAAGTTGGATTCTAGCAGGAAAATGGATCTCGTCATATTTCTTGGCCCGCGACAGTTAAGAGAAAGAAGATTCATTAATTGAACGCAGGAGTGGACCGCGTTTCGCGGGGAGGAATCGGTCCGCGCGCAGAGGAATTTCAAACCAGACGCACGAACGAATCTGATAACTTTGATTTAAGTTTCTCCCTACTTTGATACGACACGATAAGAACGTGTACCAGTCTCCGCTTGATGAGATACTCGTCCCTTCCCGCGTATCAAATGGAAGATAATTAAAAAGCGGATGAGACGAGTTAATTCTACTTTTAAATCGAGCAAATCGATCAGACTGCTAAACTACCGGCGAAGTGGCCGAAAAAAGACGAGATCGTCGTCGAAAGAGGGAAAAGCCGTGCGAGTGAAATATGCAAAGCTGCGCGTAAAATCGATAAGCCATCGGGACGTTCCTAAAAGTGCAAGTGGCGAATCAGCACGGGGTAGCGAGAGGTATTATAAGCATCCGTACGTAAATCTGGCCGCGATATGGCCGCGATATGGCCGACGGTAGCAATAAACGATATCCAGCCGAAGATTGCGCGGCATCATAATAGTGAATGGAATTTTTATGGAGCAGCATTTTTCGAACTGAATGTTTTATCGGGACTGCATCCAGCGCACAGTCGCCGAGCCATCTCGCCTCTCTTTGTCCGTCTGAAGATCCCTCTCGGTGTGTCCGCCATCGTACGTGTTTCTCCTTTCCTTCGCGTAACCTTCGCGCCCTTCTTTTTCTCCGCGGCTCCGCCTAAAACCATCCTCCGCGTTTCTCTTCTTCCCACCTCCGAACGCTGCTCTCCGCTACCTCAGCCCTCTCGCCTCCTGTTCCATCCGTCGCGTCCCATTCCTCGCGAGCCCGTTAAAAGCAATCCATACTTCATTCTCGCTCCGGCTGTCTCCGCGACCTTCTGTCCTTTCATTATCCCGGGGAATTTCGACGGATGGCGTGTGTACCCAGTCTAATGCAGGCTGGCACGCAGACACGCTCAACCACGTGCTAGACGTGGCAAGCACCGCCGCCGCGTCGTAATTTCGGATCCGGCCAAGAGAGACAGACGGAAAGGGAGCGAGGGATGCCGGGGAGACGGCGTGCCCGCGCGCCCGCGTGTGTGTTTGTGTACCAGGGAACGATTTCCACCGGTCGAACCGAAACGAGATCTCCTTTGAGGCTGCACCGTCGGCAGAGGGAGAGGAGGATCCTCTCGTGAAAATAAATCTACCCGCCACCCGAGACGACCCCCTCTAGATTTTCGGATTTCGCGAAAGTGATTCCCAATCCTGAAGAGAAGAAATCGGAGAAGAAAAGAGGAAATCGCGGCCGGGTGTATCGCGTGACGAGTGTTGCGGGTGGGCGGGTAAACCGCCCCCGCGATTTCGGGGCGACGACGCACCGGGGACGCGTAAATACGATCCCTCGCACGCACCGCGCGGGAGGACCGATTCTCCGAAGAATTTTTATCCCCCGGCTCGTCTCCCCGATGAACGTTACCGGGAAACGCGTACAGCCGCGGGAAGTGATACCCCTCGAAGCCTGTCGCGTGAACATCGTTCAATTTCCTCGCCTCGTCGAGCGGAACAGTTATTGATCGGTGGATCCATCCGCGCGGCGGACGATGAAACCGGGTGAACTCTCTCCCTCGCTCTCTCTCTCTCTCTCTCTCTCTCTCTTTCGGTGGATCCATGGAAATCCAGTTGGGTGCATCGTGGATCACAGTCGAGCGAAGGAAAACGTTTGTTCGCGGAATATAGGGTAACGGCGAGAGTGATGGGTAGCGGTGGAAAGGAGGAACGAATAAGAGAGAAAGAATAGAGGGGGCGGCTGGAAAGGGTCGTGGGTAGGAAAAATGTGAGATTATGAGTTTATACCATGGTTCCCCGTGGCCGGTACAAGGGTTTGTTCGAGTATTCGATTTCCAAGCGTTCCGACCCGCCTAGCCGCATAACCAACGTACTATCCGCATTGCTCCCCCTCTATCCCAACATTCTGGCTGATCATAGGTGGCCACTCATGAAAGTATATTGCACTTTCCGCCGCACGGTTTACACGTTGCATTCTCTGACGATTGGATTGAAAATCGATCCCCGTCCGCGGCGATTGCATTATTGGAAGCGAGCGTGCGGCCCCGCGCGGATATCTGAATCTCTGCCGCGGCGAGCCGGACAGAAAGACGCTTTCCATCGGCGCAGCACCCCTTTCCCTTTCTTCGGCCCGGGTGTCTTCGTTCTCTTGTTTGCCTCCCAGCTGCTTCCTTCGAACAACCCCAATCTCGAAGCCAAACACTCGTAAGCCCATCCATCTGGTTTGATCGCCGCGCGAGCCTCTCTCCTACCCGGGAACGGAATAAACAAATAGAAACACTTTGGGAATCGGATTATGCACGAAGAATCCGCCGAGGGAACACGAGAAATGGTAGACGCCGATCGATCCTCGGTTATTTCATACTTAGATTTCACGCCGATCGGTAATCAGTTGACTGGAGACGTTCGCGCGTCTCTATGGGGAATTTATAGGAAATTTAAGCACGCAAGAGAATTCAACGTTCGCTTTAGATCGTAGATATAAAAAAGAATACGTTTCTCGATGTATTTATGGTAACATAAATGCGCGTAATCATCTGCAACGTACTAATTAAAAAGGGATTCCGGCTAGGCCAGAGTACACGCGGAACATTTTCTTCTAGATTGTAGAAATCCTCACATTCTCTCGGGTGCTTTTAAAAGGAGGATTAGTACTTATTTATGCGACGGATAATATCCAGCAAACTAAGTAAAAAATGCTAATTTAAAAAATACGATAAAATAATCCTTCGCTTTCATTTCGTATGCGAATAGTGATTACGCGAATCGGTGGTAGCGCTAATTTTTGAGAAAATTTTACCTCCGACCAAGTTGATTTTTTGACCTATGTACATTTTACTCGGCTTAATGTATTATCTACTTTGGAACTCCTGAATCCCTTTTTAACCCCATCAAATAATAAGTCCCTTCTATTAAGTGAACGGCTACGGTTCCGTCCGATTCTGGATTAGGCGAGAATTACTTTATTCCCGTAGAACGTGAAAGCTGGCGATAAAATTTCCGCGTAACCGGAGATATCCCGCCTTATTAATAAACAAGTAGGGTAATGCATAAAAAGTTAGGTAATTCACCGCGCGATTCCATTCCAACTGCTCGAGCTTGCACGGAGTCTTCGTCCGCCATCTTTCAACATCCGGGGATCTTTTAATTCGTTTGAACCAGACAGTCCGGGACGCGACAGCAGCTGTCGCGTACACGTACCCACGCGCCGGTAGAACGGTATAAGACAGCTCCATAATTAATTACCCATGAGCCGCGACAAAGAGCAGGTGCGTTCGTGGTAAACCGATAATATATATCGCGGCGCGTAAGAACGCCCGGTTGCCTCGTATCTCGAAGAACTGCACCGGGGGGGTGTAGGAAACGCGGACGGGTGGTTTGGTGGCCTGTGTTTCAGGATCGTCTGCGCGAACGGTACTATACTAGCATAATATCCGGATTGCGACCACGCGGACCATAAAATGCCTTGGAGTGGCCGGGCACGAGCGAGCAAACGCGCGGCGGGACATAAAATCCGGCGTGGAAAAATTCTCGCGTTCCCCTCTAACGCACACCAGGACCTTTCTCCTCCACCCTCTTCGTCGCGTGTTATTTAGCGTGGCTTGCGGGCCCGTTTACTCGCGTTTAACCGTGCACCCTCTTATTCAAGACCTAAACCGGCGGAGTTGTTCGCGTTTAACGCCGACTGTCGCCGTTCACGTCGTTTCGGGAACTGCTTACAATATGAAGTTCTAAATTAGAACGGTGTACGAATTCCGAAGGGTGCGAACGATCATACATTTTTCATTTCATCGTGCATTTGAAATAAAAAAAAAAAAAGAAGAAAAAAAACAGATGAAAGGATATTTCTAATTTATTGATCTCGAGGACCGTTTAATCGCGACAATGAAAAGTATTTCAATCACTTTTGAACACGGAAACAGATGGAACGACAGCATCCATTTACATCCCGGCCAATAGTAGATCGGAACAACTGTTGATACACGTGTAAGCTCCAATTCGGACGTCTGTTTGTGTATATCTGTCTATAGAGCGCAGATGTAACCAACGCCTAACCCAAAGCTATCTAAGACTTAACCAGGATCCGACCAATACCTAACCCCAAGTCCAACTAAGATCCAACCGAAACCCTAACCAATGATTTAATCCGTGTACCCCCTGCACCTTGTATCATCAAAACTTGGTCACGTTTCGTGCAACGCCGTAACGTTCAATTCGATTTCTAATTATCTAAACGCGCGCATAATGATTACCGAGCGTGGAGAGCGCTCGACTCCTTTCCGCTGTCCTCTTTGAAAGCCAAAAAGGTGCACGGGCGGAAGCCGAAAGTGCCTTTTCATAGAAGCCGTTCCTTAACGTGATTCAAGTTTAATCAGTTTCCGAAGAAGGATCGCTTTGACAGCCCCTCCTACGTACTCCCCTTATCCAATGCGATCCTCTTATCATCCTAATATCAGGGAAATATCAGCGAAAAATGTTGATGCCTCTCGTACATCTTCGCAGATCGAGCGTGTAACACCGTTCTCCTTGCGCAGACAGTAAGTTATCGCTTATGCTGGCGGTGTATCGGTCGCGGTGGAATAGCGCGGTGAAAAATTCGAGTTGTTACGCGTCGCGGCGCCGCGCGAGGCGTTCGAACGACGCGACGCAGCCTGACGGATACCACGGATGGCGTTAAAGTATCTCCGGGTGAAATACGGAAGAGGACTTTCTCCGATGCGCCATTATAAATGGGACTGGGACGCGGCGCGGCCGCGGAAATAAACTGCGGGCACGTAACCGAGGCGCTGTTCGATAAATACGACGGATTCGAACGGGGGCGGGGGTGGTTTGATCGTGCCCCGATAAATCATCGCGAACGAGCCGGTTATTCTTTGTTACCAGTCGCAAACGCGACGCGCGCGGCTTTAAGGGCTCGCTGGTTTATTAATCGCGGCGCGATTCACGGTGGATAGGTGGCAGGTAACAGTGCTCGGTGTCTGTAACAGAGCGAATTGATATCCCGTCGGTATCATTACCACGGGATACCGAATTATTTGACGGGCATCAAAATTGCCAGGCTTTCGCGATTAACCAGGCCTCCGTCCTCATCGGATCGGGAGGCTTAACGCAACCGTGGTCCGGCCATCGAAAGCTTGCGAGCTACACGTGCTCGTGGCCGACTCGATTGTTTGGTAGCTGTTAAATTGTTGTTGAAATAACGATCGGTTATTTAGTAAGTAATTTAGTAACATAGACTACGTACGCGCGAACGATGCCCAAGCGACGGGGATTCCTGAAGGGTGGAAAGAAAACGATCGATACTCGGACGAAGAAACCGATGAAAAATGTACGCTCACTGTATAATCGGACAAGTTGCAATTACTGGCTGGAAGGCCGATAAAAAGATAAATATAGGACGATTGACAGTGCGCCGGGGAGGACGCGGACGATTGTATCCGCGTGGTAAAAAGAGCCTCGATCGGATCTCGGGGAAAGGACAAACGGAGAAGCTTAATTGAATCCACCACGTCCATTCACGTTGATTAATTCAGTTCGATCACCGCAACGGGATACAATTATTTCATGCTGAAGTGCTGGAAGGGTCGCTGCCACGGAACGGCTGTTCTCCACCCGTTTCTAATAATCATTCGCGAACAGCTACGGCATTTCACATGCGGAGCCGATTGGTTTCGATTGCAGATGCCCGCGAATCAGCTCGCGCCACGTACGAGCGCACCCCTGTACGCGCGCAGGGGATGCGATATCCGCGATATCTAAAAATCATCCCGGTAATTACATTTCAGAACGTTTCCCTTTCGTTGCACACGATAAAATGCGCGAGAATTATTGCAATTACATATTCGCGTTCATGAAGCTGCTTTATTCCAACGAAATAGCGCGCTCGAATTCGTTTAATATGACGCTTACTCGTCACGCTAATTAATGTATAATAAATACAATCGTGTGTCATTAATAAACGTTCACCTTCCGCGATGATTGTTTCGTCGGAGCGAACGCGTTTAACGAGAAATCCCCGCCCCGTACGCGATTCACAAGGGACCGCATTTCAACAAATACAACACCGGATTACAATTAATTTGATGGCAGACGAATGCCGACGAATCGGAAAGCCCGCGCGAGCGACGGAACAGGGGCGTAACCCGTGCTTTTCGCTCTGATTATTATCCACGATGTGTCGAGTATCGTTGTTCCTGGTAATAAACGCCGGAATAATAGGCGAGCCGACCTGTTTCCATCGGTAAATAGAACAAACAACGCCGATAAGCGCGATTACGTTCTCCGCCTCGTGCGAGGGACGCGCGTTGTTCAACCCCCTAAACCGGCGTGCCCCCTCGCGCCGATTATCAGGATCTATCTACTACTGTTTCTGATAAATGACCATCCGGCCTTCTGCTGATCGCACGCGTTCCAGTTAATACGTACGAAGGACCAGCAACGATCTGCGAGCGACCGCGCGCGTTACGCGAAGCGCATTAAAGCGCACGCTGGCGATCGGGCCGCAGGTTTTCCTGCGAATCAATTCCGTTCCCGATCGAAGCTATCGGTACAGCGACGGGGAAAGTATCGGGAATACCGCGCGAGGATTGATTGGAAAGCGACGCGTTATCTGTGATGGTAGACACTTTACGAAACGAACCGGAACTACTGCCGGGGAATTTTCGAGGAATTTCCAGCGGTCTTCCAATTCACGTAAATTGGGCTAATTGACGAGATTTAATTTATTTAGTTACGTCCGATAATTAATAATAATCGATATTCAACGGGCATGAGAGGGAGCCGCGAATATAGATGGACACATGTGTAACCAGAGTGTAATTCGCTTGTCGTAATCATCCGGAAATATTCTGTCGGTGGTGAACTGAACGAAATTGGTTTTTATGCCGCGTGCTGCGGTTCAAGGAGGTGGTACAGTACAACAAGGATGTAGTAGTACACGGTAATTTTTTAATTCAAACAAAGCACAAATATTTTTTATTATATCCATTGAGTATCTCGAAACGAGCAATCGTGCAGGATTTATAGTAGTTTCCAACAGCAGCGTTGTTACGCGTACGTAAATCGTTTAAAAAATACATAGAGATCCCGAAAAAGGAATCAATGCTATTTTCATGGAAATTACCGGATCCGGTAATACGATTTATCGCGTCCGGCGAGCAATATTTGGTTTCGCAGGCGAAAATAATCGAAAGACTTTTTTCACCGTCCCTGGTGGTGACGCGTAAATATTAATACCCGGTAAATTAACATCCCCTATCGCGGTGACAAATCAGCAATAACGATTCGCACTTTGCCCGGCGAAGGTCACTTGGATGAAAATTAATCTGTCCTCCGACGAGAATTAATTAAGTCCGCTTTTAATTTTATGATTATCGAAACGGTAATTGGCCGCCGGTCGAATGTGACAGCGTTAAAACGGCGGAGAAATCGAATTTCGCGCCGGGACAAAAGAGGCCCCGGCCCTGTTGGCCGTTTCATAATTCATTCCGTCGCCTGGCGAAACAAATTTGCGCGGGTAATGTAATTCGGCAGGCCCGTGTCAACGATCATTTCGGCGGGTCCGCGGCGAGTTAGCCGAAACTTAACGCGGGAACGGGGCCGTTGCGTGTCCGTCGGGGGTGTGCAACTGCGGATATTGCAGGAGCACCCTCGCAGTCTTGCGGTACCGTATGGACACGAAGAGGAGAGAGAGACGTCGAGGGTCTAATCTCGCGCGCGGCGGATAACTTGGGGAAGACAATCTAACTATCTTGCTCACGTACGGAACAACGGCGTAACTAAGGGGATAGCCAAAGGGTTCGAGGGCCGACACACAAGTCGTAGTCCGTCCAAGAGAACTACTTTCCCTCACGTATCGTGGGTCCGTCTGTTTCCCGGGCTAAGACGAACAGATCGCGCGGAGTACAAGCCCGCCAATCCCCCTTCGCCCTTCCTGTCCGTCTACGTACTTTGGGAAATATCGTTAGAACACAGCAATAACTCTGTTACGGAAGATCCATTGAAACTTAAAGGGCCCTTCTGTGTATTTTGGAAACCTAATCATTTGTTGCAAAGTGTGAATCCAATCGTAAACATCGATCGTAAACGTTACGCCCGTGGACAGACGCGGATAACAGACGTGAGAATCGATGTTTGAGAAAAAGGACAATTATCAGTCGTTTAGAACTCGGAGCTGACCTAATCGAGAGCACGCGTTGAAGAGCGAATAGAAAAAGATCGAATGATTCGGACGTATATTTCTCGCGCAATATGTTCAAGAACAGGCGCCTTCGGCGGCGATGTAATAAAATTTCCATATCGAACACCTCGCGATCTCTTATCAAACAGTTCCAGAATTCAGAATCATCGATGGCCGCGTTCGTTTGCATATCTCTCGAAGGAAGAGCTTCCCGTTAAACTAATGCTGCACATTCCAAAGTGGCGGTTGAAAATAAAATTTCGCAAAGGAGATAGAAACGCGCGCGCAAAAAAAAAGATCGATTCACTCGAAACGTTACAAAATTGTTCGAGATAACAGACGCGCGCAGAAGTTAATATCCTCCGCACGCGTTCGTCGCGCACCGTTGACCCGCGAGTCGTCGAGCACATCCGCTTCAATTTTAATTTAAGACTCAAAAGAAGGAGTGTCGCCTAAATGAAGCGTCGTCGTCGTCGTCGTCGTCGTCGTTGTCGTCGTCGTCGTCGTCGCCGCCGTCGCGATCGACATCCCCTTTTACATGCCGGCAAACTTTTTGTCACAGCCGCGTCCGGCAAAGGAGTAACGGGCGGTAGAAAAGGGGTGGGGCGGGATGGACGAGGACGAGCAAAAATTGTCCCGGATCCCGATTAATTTGTATCCCTGTTCCCGGGGAAAGCACGAGGTCGGCCCCCGCGCACGTAGCTGAATAAAACATCGGCCGGATCCGGGCGGGTAACTAAATTTTAAGCAATGGCACGGCGCCGCAGTAGCGACCTTTCGAAAGTTCAACGACACGCCTGGCTGGCCGCGTGCGCGACTTGTAGCGCTCTGCTGGGAATCTGGCATAAAAATTGTAAATCGTAGATACAGCCGTTGCCTCGATGCCGGAGGGAATAATCGTGGATTACGATCGGCTTCGAAAACTTCTTTCCCCGTCCGCTTTCGGGGTTCGGGGGTGAATTACAACGGTGAATTTATACGAGACGAGATGAGAGAGCTCCAGCTTGTACAGGGAACGATCCTCGCGGTGGAACGAGACGGAGGAGAGGGTAGAGAAACAAAGGTAAAACCCTCGAGTGTCTTCTCTAAGGACGAGACGCTTTAAGCGTGATGCGGTAAGGGGGTCAAGCGAGGGGGCCGTGCCGATGCACCGTTGACTTCTTCATTAATGGTAATGATCGCGTCCTGGAAGTCTTCGGGAAACTCGCGAAAGGAAACATCGCGATTTGTATTCAGGACGCGATATGGCGTTGCTACGTAGCGCGGTGCCAGGGTTCGAGTCAAGCCGGGGCGGCGTTGGGTGGATTCGCGAAATAAACTCCTGAACAAGACGGAGAAAGAGATAGAGGAAAGGGGGACGTTGAGGAGGGTGGCGGAGTAGTAGACTCTTGCGCTCCAGTTCGGCTTCCGACAATAAAAGTGAGCTAAGACCTACGCACACGCGAGCGTCGCGGCGTCGTTCGTTCGTGAACGTACACGCGGAATTGCTTGTAGATCTGTCTAAGTTCGACCGCGCGGGGCACTCGAGGATGCCTTCCGAGGAGACTTTATTCGGCGACGTCGTTCGCTCTTCGCCGTCTCATTGCAATAATCGAACGGAATCGAGGAGGAATGATAATTTCCACTGGAGGATGTCACGGTTTAGGGGTGGCTGAGAGTAGTAGCGGCGCAGTATCGGAAACGCGTAACTGTACCGCTCGACGTTCGAACGAACGCGTTATCGTTCTCGATTACGATGAACGACGATATAACGATTGAGAGGAAAAGGGGAGGGGGGGGGGGGGGGGGGGAGCGAGAACACCAGAATGGAGGATAAGTGAAAAGCGTCTGTGGATCAATTTAAACGCGCCGTGGAGATTCGAGCGCGACCCTGCTAAAATACATGTAATACCGACTCTCGTGTATACGTATACGCGAGATCATTTGACGGTGGCTCTCTTTCAACCGCGCGGTGGAATAAAAAAAAAAAAGGAAAAAATGAAAACGATGCGTCCCGTGGTTTGTTTAAATGGAACCTCTTAACGGGTCAGCTGGGAGAATGACGTTGAATGTTGTCGAGCAATTAACCAACATATGGAAACACGTGGCGTTTATGCCACGCGCGGCACGATCGCGTATCTTTTTCTCGGATAGATCTTTTTCAGCGTAGCCAGGGTTTCAACACACAGGCATTGTGCTTAGCCGGCGGGTTGTGAGCGAGCGAGCGCGGATGCACGCGAGTGCGTCTACACACGGGACGGCCGCTCGCGTGTTGTGCTCGCGGGGAAACCGCTTTGGCTTTCGGGATACCTGCCGAGCAGGAAACTCTTGAGCAAACGTACTTAGGAGGTGGGTTTCGCGGGGCTAAAGGCTAAACGGCTGTTGGCTCACGTTGATGCCTTTCTTCGTCCCGCGGGTAAATGTAATTAAAAATGCTCGCTTAGTTAATTTCCAAACGGGATCCCGGCGTGGCTGGGAAGCCGCGTTATCACCGAAAAATTTCGTTAATGGCGGGTACACAGCAGCCGAGAGACGGATGCCGTTCACGGAGGAATTCCTCTACCGAGGATTAATTGTTGGAACAGAGGAAGATCGTTGCGGTGTTCTCGACAGCCGCTGGCAGCAAAAATTCGATTGTTCGAACGTGGCAATGACCAAGAGGCTTATTTGGAGTGGTATCGTTCAACGCGTTCGAAGTGTCGTTTATTTTTGACGCGGACTAATAGAAAATATTGCGAAAAACCGGATGTTGCGTTATTCCACCACCGTTGGACCACAAAGGCCAGCAGTAGCAGCCTGACGAATTCGAATGGAACTTGATAACTCTCCTACTTTTGATACTTTAAATATAATACGATAACGTGTTTCGTGAAACACACAGCGTTCGGTGTCGGATGTCGTGTACGTGATTTTGGACATCTTTCAAAAAGGCGGGAACGACTCTTATTCGTTCGCGAGCCGGTATCAGCCGGCTCAAAAACGAGACGCTGGTCATCACCTCACTGGTCCATGCCCTCTCACGGGATTAGTCAAATCCCAAAATAATACCGTGGGCGAGAACGAACGCTCGCGTATACCGTGGTACAAATCTCGGCGACTATGCGAATCGGACGCTTTAAGCTGTTTGCGTATAAATTCTGCGCTTGATCTATTTAGTATTCACGTCACACGTGATTTATATCGGGGCCATATTTCAGGATCAGTCGCGTTTCGCAATCGGGCCGAAATTATTAAAACCCGTCCGAATTTTAAGTAACTTTTTCACTTTTCCACTTTTAACCCTCCGACCAGTCTCGTGTGTAACCAACGAATAAGTGACTAATGCGACTGATAACCGATAAAGAAATCGAAACAAAAATAAAATATAGGATCTTGGTGTACGTTGATGTACGTTCTAACGATACATGCGCGTATCCTGTACGCGTTCTATTCTCGGTCGAATTGATTGTGGATTAACGAGTGGATAACGAACGATTATATTAATATCGGTGAAACGAGTTACGGATGGCGGCAGTTGAAAGGCGCGCGCGTACGCGTTCCCGTATTTCTCTGTTTTGATTTCGGACAGCGAGCGCGCAGACAGCAGCAAGAGTGGACTTGAAAATAACCCACGGCAGGAGAAGGCCTGTCTATTAATAGTGAACCGGAGAGTATCTTTGTCGTGGTTCGTTCGGCAGCGTCCCCGACGGTTTCGCAGTGAAATTCGTCAGTCGATTTACCGTTCCGCGATACATTCTTCGCACGTACAGACCGGGGAAACGCGTAACTCGATCGGAACCGTCTGTGTTCCGCGCAAGTTTGCGCCCGTACCCGGCCCGATCCTCGTTGTCTGTTCAATTTCTGGTGTTACCGGCGCTGATGCATGCGCCTAGAATATCGTCGAAACCAGGGACATCGGATGGATGAAGAAAGCCAACGCGAACAGAGATCGGATTAAGAGGCAAAGAAAAGGAGGCGTCGCGGCGGCGGCGGCGGAGGAGGAGGAGGAGGCGCACGGAGGATCCGTGCGGGTTTGGTGCGAGTGCGCGACACGAAGAGATGCGTGTGGAATATCCGTAAGATTGTTCGGTGGGTTCGACGGAGTTTGGCTTTACCAGTAGGAGTCGAACTGGAAGGAAGTTAAAACCACGTTCGAGTGAATCTAAATAAAGAACTATGTAGAGCAGCGGATGAGCAGAGGGGCGGAGCTGGCTGCGAGAGGGAATATGCGGTGAGTAAGAATGGTACAGCGGGCCGCATGCAGCATCGAGGCAAACACATTCCCCAATGGCGTACGGATCAGCGACCGGGAAGGAAGAACGCCGGAGGTCGCCGCGACGGAAGCGTCCGTAGAACAGGCACAGCGGAACGTTCACGAGGGACGCGGCAGCACCGCGCGGTTCTCCCTGTTCAAGTGGTTCAAACGGTCCGGAAATCGCGAGTCGACGACGGTGGACAAACGACGAAAAACCACCGACAAGCACGGGGACGGTGACAATGGACGACAGCCGAGCGTCTCGTCGAGCGTCGAGAGCGTAGACACGTTTTACAGCACCACCACCGTTCGCAGTTTCGCCTTTCACACCGGCACGCTGGGCAGATGCAATGGATTATCGTTAGATATACTCGAGCAAGCGGCAGAAGTTGGCCCTTTCGCGGCCGGAGCGACGAAGGTTGCAGTTGGCAACAAAGAGAACGAGCCAGCGAACGTAGCGAGCACGTTGCCCGCGAGCGTTCACTCCCACAGAAGAGATATAACCGCTAGATACTCCCTGCAACCGTCTGCCACCTTCAATTCGTGTAGCAATCTACCACTACCCGATAGAAGACTGTTAGAATCGTTGAGGAGGTTAGACGATCGGAAAGCTCATTACAACGTGAACTCGACCCGCAGAAGGGTGCACGTGAAGGGTAAACGACGTGCGCCAAATCCTCCCGTGACTTCGATCAAGGCAACGGAGGCGGTGGATGCACGCGAGACGCCGAGGCACAGCAACAGGCGAAAGCGACGCGCGCCTAAACCGCCGGAGAAGCTCGTCGCAGAGGGTGACGACTCGTCGGCGAGAAAGTGCGAGGCTCGGGTTACCGATGGCGGGATGGACGTAGACGCGCGGACAGACACCGCGGAGGACGTGCAAACTCTCAGCAACGACACGCTGATGCTTCAGGGCGGTGTTCTACTCTCGAAACGGGAGATTAAACAGGAGACGAAGGAGAGGAACGCGACGAGGGAGGCGAGCGTCGGATCCACGGACGCTGCCATTCTTCACGAGAACCAGACCGTGGCCCCGAACGTTGGAACTTTGAGCGCAGCCATGCCACGACCTTGGTACAAACGGAGCGTCTTCGAGCATTCCCGGGATTCCGGAGCGTCGAGAAGAGGCGATGTCCTCCGCGGGCCAACAAGCTCGGCGATCGAAATAAAAGAAGAATGCGCCGCAACGAACACCGGCTCCTCTTCCGCCGCGAGCTACTCCATGGACGCGTCTTTGTCAAGGCTGAGCTTCTTCCATCGCGGCGGACAAGTCGAGGACAGGAAGAGGGATGCGAAACGGAAATCCGGCCTGTCGATTCTAACGAACATCAGCGAGCTCGACAAAGAGGCGGCGGCGATCGTTCAGGAGGAACAGGCGCGCGCTAGGGCCTCGATGCTCTCCAAGTCCTCCAGATTTATGGACGCGTTCGAGAAAAGGAACGAGATGAACGAGGAACTCGTCCAGGACATCGTCACGTCCGCTATGGAAAGTTCGTCGCCCAGACGCGGCACGCGAGCGCTCATCTCCAAGTTCAACGCCATCAGCAACATCACCAAGGTCACGGTGAACGCCAATTTCTTCGCGAAGAACGCCAGGGACCAGCAGCCGTCGAAATTCGAGCGGGACGTGGTGAGGAACGCGAGAGCTTTCGAGCATGCCAGCGATTGGAAAGATCGTCCGCGATTTTCCGTTCGACCGACCAGCGGACAAGCCAGTCGTATCGAGAAAGACATATCCAGGTACTTTCCACCGCAGCAGAAGGCGCCTAAAACCATATCGGACGGCGCGGAAGTGGTTGGTAAAATTTCGGGGACGAAACTCGGCTCGGCCAAGGAACAAATCAAGGATCAACTGGTCAACGAGACCTCGAACAGGATATCGTTCCTGCAGAGCCAGCTGGCTGCGAATCGAATGAACGATCAGATCATCGGGCAGAAGGATGTCGCTATCGGTTTGACGGAGGAAAAAATTCGAGCGAAACAGGAAGCGTTCGGCGAACGAAAGGGAAGAGAGCAGACAAGAGCGAGCAACGATGATCCACGAGGGTACTTGTTCCCCCGCGGTGCTGCGGACGAAAAGGAACGCGCAACGTCGAGTATCTTCGAGGAACCGAGGAAACTGGATAAGCAACGTTTCGAAGGTGTACAGAAAGAATTCTCGGATATATTCGAGGAGATCGACAAGCAGTTACGTATAAAGGAGCTGAAATTTATCGATCGCAGAGCGGGTCGCGCGAACCCGACAGCTACTAATCAGAGAAGTAAAGTTCACGAGGAGGAAGCTGGAATATCAAGTAAGGTAACTAAAGTGCTCGATATCCTGGTGGAGGCAGAGAAAGACGCTAAGACAAAGAGTGCCGTGCAGCCGGGAAAATCGATACCCGTCGAGGATTCCTCTCGTTCGGGCGATCAGAACGTGAAAACGAAATCGAGCAAGACCAGGTCGCCGTTATTGAACACCGTCGAGGATCCAATTACAACGGATTTAAAGGAGATGTTGAAAGAAATGAAACACTCGTTACCAAAGCGTCCGAAGCCCGGGAAAATAGTGACACGTAACACCGACGTGACGGAGAGACCGGCAACGGGGAAGGAAACAGAGGCTGGCCCTGACAAGACTACGTATTTCGTTTCCGCGGTAACGAAAGTCGAGAACATCGCGTTGCAGAATGATTACGAGCTGGATAAACAGAAAGTGTCGTGTTCGGTGCAAACCAGTGGAAATATACGAAGATTGAATCAGCCCACCGCGTCCATGCAGCAACCCTCTACCTCCGGATGGAGGCAGGAGAACGTTCTCTATAAAACGTCTGGGAAAAACTTGGGCAATTCCGGCCTGGTAAAGAATACGTTTCAGCTGATACGCCCGAGGGATTTCGCGGAAATCGAGGCAACAAAAACGACCAGGACCGCGTCGAACGAAAACACTTACGCCAACGTAATCGATCAATCGATCTACGCGAATACACATGTCCCGCCACCCTCGCCGAAACAACGCGCCGGTTCCGCGAGAGGCGACGTGACAAAAATTGATAATACCAACGAGGTGCCGAAAACATCCCCGGTAATTGAACAGAAACTGAATACCAACGAGGATACGTACGAGGGTAGCGAAGAAGGTAACTTTAATCAAGGTAATTGCGTTGGAGACGGTCGTGGGGGGATTCTCTGAGTGACTCACTAGTCTAAATTTATTGTCTAATGTCGCGGGTTTTTCCCTCTTGCTAACGCTTATTCGTGCTCTCTGTTTGATACAGATGACAATTCAACGGAGAGGAACATGAACACCCTCGCCATAAACCGATTACTCAGAAAGTTAGAAGCGGCAATCGCATCTGGTCACCATCAACAAGCGGCTGGCTTGGCGAAGGAGCTGGCCCGTCTTAAGATCCATTGTTCCGTGATTCGACAACGATCAGCCCGTCTCAAAGATCAGTTGATTAAAGTCAATATGTACATTGAGGACAAGCTTGCTCACCAGGGACCGATACCACTTCAGGTAAATAACGCTAGCTACCCGAATCGGGGTATCCGAGGTTTGTCAGTCCATACGACAATATTAGACGCCATACTAAGCCAGAATATCATAACAGCTACCGAGCAAGATGACGGTGGCCGAGTTGAAAGCGAAGATACACACGGAATTCGAGATACCGGTGAACGTGCAACGATGGATTATTGGGAAAAATTTGGCGGACCGCGACGAAGCGACTCTAAACGAATTACAGGCCGCAAACGGGTCCCCGGTGTTTTTATACCTCGTGGCGCCAGGTAAGTAAAGAGAAGAATCGTATCGAATTTATCGTGTCGCGACCTGTAACATGTTTGACGCGCTCGTTTTATTCCAGAATTAAGGTCCGAGAATGTGATGCGAGCAGAGAAGACTAGCAGCGCGGAGGAAGTACCGAATGCGACAAACGACGATGCAAGTACATCCTCGGAGGTATTGCGGATCGTCGAAGAAGAGCACGAAGAAACCGAGGAACCTCGGGTAACGAATCGTTTTCATAAGAAGAGAAGTTCGAATGCTGTTTGCGAATAATAAAAAATTGCAAACAGGAGACAGAGGAGAGGAGCACGCCGGAGGAAGCGAAGATGGATAGGTACGAGGAATTAATCTCATTGGAGAACTGCGACGTGATACCAAACTCCGAACCGATCGAATGTCCCGTATGCTTCGTTACATACGGTCCTCGCGAAGGAGTGATTTTAAGAGATTGCTTGCATATGTTCTGCAGGTACGCGCACCTTTATTATTCTCATTCAAATATTGTACGAAGTTACGAATTGTGTTTCCTACTAGATCATGTATTGCTAATACGATTCGATACTGCGAAGAAGCCGAAGTGAAATGTCCTTACAGAGATTCCGATTATACCTGTGAGTCGACGCTTCAAGAACGTGAAATTAAAGCAGTAAGTTAACTATGAGAATTTATTAAAGGAAACATCCATGATATACACGATACGCCCTGTTTAGCTCGTCGAGCCGGAGCTTTACCAGCAACACCTAGCCAAATCAATCGCTCAAGCGGAAAATAACGCCGGAAACAATGCGTTCCACTGCAAAACTCCGGACTGTCCCGGTTGGTGCATCTACGACGATGACGTGAACAATTTCCTTTGCCCTGTGTGCGGTGCAAACAATTGCCTTACCTGTCAGGTGAGAAAACGATACTTAATAATGAAACCTTAATCACGAAAGAAACTGAAAGCGAGGTCCTACTTTGCGTCGATAGAAATTCTCAAATATCGTTCACGCTGCAGGTCATACATGCTGGCAAAAATTGCAAGCAGTATCAGCAAGAGCTGCGATTATCGAAGGAGACGGATCAGGAATCGCGTAGGACGGCGGAGATGCTCGAAGAGATGGTGGACAGAGGTGAAGCACTCGCGTGTCCCACGTGCGCAGTTGTTTTAATGAAGAAATGGGGCTGCGATTGGTTACGTTGTTCAATGTGCAAAACGGAAATATGTTGGGTAACTAGAGGCCCGCGTTGGGGTCCAGGAGTGAGTAATCGATGATACGTAACAGTGTCGTGGTCCGATTGAAATATTAATGAGTGCAGTTTTTGACTCGGTTTTTGTTTCTTTATTTACCTCGTATTTCTGTGACACGCAGGGAAAAGGGGACACGTCCGGAGGCTGTAGATGCGGAGAAAATGGAGTCAAGTGTCATCCTCGGTGCAATTACTGCCACTGAGAACCATTAGAAGATACAATTACTGCAGCGACGTACTACTACCGACAATGCACAGAAAAGAGAATGCGGTGCATCTCGAGCCAAAGTATTTTTGTACCGTTACCAACGATCCCGCGCGATGGGATGAACCGCTAGTCAGAAACATCGAACAGCTCGATGTATTTAATAACGAGTTTGATAAATGACAAAGCCGATACTGATAAGTTACACACACGTATACGTTACACATGCTGCTTGCTCAACGATTAACCTTATCGCGGAACCGTCCTCCATGGAACTGGAAGTAATAGAACAAAAGAGAGAGAGAGAGAAAAAAATAAAGAGGCGGAAACCTCAATTTCGAACGATCGTTCTTATTTTTTAAAGACAAAAGGCACGGGTGGTGACAAAGGGCACGGGGACAATAAATTGTACTTTAATTAAAGCTTCGTGTGCATGATGAACGTATAATAAATTATAGATACAGGTAGCTTTGCAATTATACAGGCACCGATTCCTCATTCTTATCTTTATCGTCGGGTGTTGCCTCACTTGTACCGATCTGTTTAAGTCGCGACACCAATTTCGATTGATGATGCGTAAGTTGACGATTCAGATTATTGCCGCCTGCAGTCTGTAACAATTGCACGAAACTGTATTGCATCGTTGCGATATCCATTTTCGAATACTTCATAAAATCGTCGTGGTTCAAAACATGTCCCTCCAACACCCCACCTGCAAATTCAACAAAGAATTAATCGATTAATAAATTGATCCCGAGTTGATCATCTCTACGCATTACTTTACCTAAAATGTACATCTTGCTGCACTTTTTGATAATTTTTTCTAACGATTGTCCGTTTATCTCAGGGCTGAACACGAACGCAGTATACTTGCTAACTAACGGAGCAAGACGTTCGTAAGGTGAATCTTTGATCAGATGATGTACGATATGAGGTCCATAATACTTATAGTGCATATTCTGCCTGTACAACGGAACTCGTACAGCGAACACATCCAACTGACTGATACTGTTCACGTGCAAACAAGCGACCATTTTCGAATTATCAAACCAATTACGAGCTTCCCTCGCTATGATCTGGTCATAAGGACCAAGGGTATTTTCCTGTTTTTCGAATTTATTCAGACAAAGTTCCTCCAAAGTTTTACCCTTATTGGGATTAATAAAGAACGGCGTTAATAGTTCATTTAACACGCGCTTCTTAAAATATATTTTCGGCTTTCTGATGTTTATTTTACCCCTGTAACGCTTTTGCTGGTAGAACAGTTGATTCGGTGTCAACTGAAATGCTAGAACAATAAATATGTATCGTAGTAGTAACGCTGTCAGATTTTTCTACGTTTAAACGTTGCTTAATTAAAGTACGTACCGTAACTTTTTCGAGCTTGGTAGCGGACTGTTTGCGTATCGAATGTTGTTTCGTTTTTGGTATAAATTACAATTTATAACGGTCGTTTAACGTAGACGAATATATTTTCAAAGTTTCACGATCGGTAAGAACGAAACAACTCTTTCGGAATTAACGGATATTCAACTTACACATTGCTTATATTACGTGCATAGATTTATTTTAAAAATAGATACATGATCGGTACGAGTTGAAGACAAATACAAAAATTATATATATATACAGGATAAACTTTTTGTTTGCAATGATATAAGGCACTTTGGAACAAATCGTACATATTTAAGTGTATACTATATACGTGTGTACGCGCGCACGTGCGATGGGTGTTAAAACAGTTGTGTATAAATCGTGTATATGTGTTTCTAGAAGTTATGCACACGTACGTTTATGTTTATCTTAAACTTGGTATCTATGCTTATAAATTCCCTTTTTCTTTAATATTATGCGATATAATTAATCGTTCCGCTGCAATAATTACTGGACTCGTGACGAGCTTCTATACTATCACCGAAATTGAGCGATTTCCTATTCTTTCCTAATCGAAGCATCGAGCGAATGCCCCCTTTTTTTCGCGAACGCTTGTATCGATCGTCTAATGCCGAATTGAGGGATGCTTGTTTCACGTCCCCCCGACTATTTGGGAAACCCTCGCGATCGTCCTTATAATTATTGCTACCCGTTATCTCGCCGTGCACATCGTCTACCAACCAGTGTTTCCTCGGTGAAGTGAACTTATTATTACATCCAGGTATAGTGTACACGTACTCTGTCTGAGCTGGATCCACGGATTTCTCGTATCGTTTCATGCTACTATCACTAGCCATACTACCCTCGGTAGTACCTTTACTCTTATTCTTCTCGTAACTCTCCGATTTGCCGCCTCGTCTACTACTTTGATCCTCCGAATCGGTCGATTGATTCGAAGGCTTTTGATTTGTTTGTTCCTGATTCTTGTTCTCCCGTCCCTCCCGTAATTTTTTATTCCTTTTATAGGTATCGGTATTCTTTGCGTCTAAAGCGGCGTGCCGTTTCTCCGACATGCTCTGCCTACCCAGAGCGTCGCGTGAGAACTTATTAGAGGAAGAGTTGAACTCTTCCAGGGACAACTGACTATCGTACGTCGGGTCCCCGGAGTATTGACTATCTTTGTCGTCCGTATTTCGTTTAGCTTCGTTCGATTGCGAGTCATTCGAATCTTCTAACAATACTGGTTCCGCGCGATCCTCGCGCTGCCCTATCGTAATCTTCTTCACGTTATTCACGGATTCTATCCACGTCTTATTGGTAGCGATGCAGTAACTTTCATTTCTTAAACTATTCTTGTTATACTGTTCGGTTAGTCTATCGATAACTGGGTTCCATGGAGATGCTGTCACGCAAGACAGTAATCCGCCGTTGTCTAAAATTTCTGTTTGCGAATTCAAATTGTTCTTTTCCTTTACTCTACCCTCGTTAGCTTTTGCGTTGTCGGATATGTATATACTGTTGGCCGATTCCAGTTTGCAATGAGGTGACAAGTTTTCAGGTAGATTTTTATCACTCCCATCGTAGGAAGATATCCTCCTAGCTATTGTAAGAGTGATAACTCCAGTCACAGAGCTGTTTGTATTGAGCATTGCTCTCCTAAGTGTCTCCATTGCATCTGAATTCGACAGTCGTAACAGTGATACCCCGTTAACATTGAGCAATTGATCATTGGTCCTTAATCTTCCGTCCCTAGAGGCCGCACCTCCGTGAAGGACACTTTTAATGAAGATCCCCAGATCCATATTAGTATTCTCGTCTGTGTTGGTAGTCTTTCCCTTAACGCTAACACCTAATCCAGCCTTCTCTGAATCGTGTACCGGTATATCTAAGGTTAATATCATACGATTTTTATGAGGCGACAAAATAATGTCCTCTGATGATGATTTCACCGATTTAAACGTGCACTTATCGTAATTATGGGTAGTAATTTTATCCTGCACTTCGGTGTTCTTTTTTACCGGGGATGTGTTTAATGCGTTCCAATATTTCGCATTGTCCGTAACTTCCGAGGCCTGACTCGTGGAAGTAACATGAGAATGAGAATCTGGTATACTCGAGGAAATTTCTTCCTGACGCGATACCACCATTCTTACTTTACCACCAGGTGGAATGCTTCTCAGAAGCGAAACCACTTCTGCCTGACTTTTACCAGTCATTTCTTTATTATTTACTTCTAGTAGCCTGTCGCCAGGCCTTAATCTGCCATCCTCAACCGCAGCACCTTTTGGTAATATATTCTTAATGTATATCGGGCAATGACCTCCCGCGGGATTATCGCGCGTAGTCACGCTAAATCCAAGCCCATTGCTACCCTTAGTTAATTCTATTTCTATCATACGCCCAATTTTACGTGTATTAGCAGTCTGCAGCAAATTGTAATTGCTGCATTGAAGTCTTTTAACATTCTCGTCGATCTCCTTTTCCGATCCGCCACTGGTATTGCCATGATTTTTGTGTAACGATTTCTCGTGTGGTTTTTTATGCTTTACCACAGAAATTTGCAAACATGCTTCTGTCATACAGGTACGAAAGATCTCTTGCACTTTGGAGAACGGTATGTGCAGCAAATTATGACCATTGATTTTGATAATCTTATCGTGCAGGTCGATCTGGCCATCCCTAGCAATTCTGCCATTAGGCTCGATACCTTCAACTCTAAGCCCCTGATCATTTCCCAACAAGTCGTAACATGGCACCACATGAAGCCCCAGTGGTCCTGCTTCATTCTTTATCACAATTTCTCGAATTTCTCCTTGATCCCCTGGTTCAATATTAGCATTCGCATATTCAAACGACACTTTGGCATCTTGTCCCAGTGGCTCTCTACGCCGAGACTCTCTGGGAAGGGACTGAGCAGAGTACGTAGTTAAACAAGGCTCTCTACTTGACAGCGCATGCATAGACAATCTTTTAGTGCTCTCTCTCTTTATACCACTAATTGGTATGGAGGAATGTGTATCAATCGTATAAGATGGCTCTTTGCCATCCGAATGAAAAAAGTCTGGGCTGTTCGTACCAACTGAACTTGCCCCGTCACCACCAGCATGCGTGACATCGTTGCTCACAAAATGAGCAACAATCTGCTCCCTGTCATCAGCTACATCACATAACCTATCATCTGGATCCAGGAGACCACCACCAGTTAAGGATGACAAGCTATTTATAGTTAATGCACTATCGTTTTTTCCCGTCGCCTTTTTATACCTCAAAATAGCCTCATGCATTAAATCTTTGACCAGTAAGGTTCCATCCCCGCAAGGGACCACCACTCTAACGTTATCGAAGCACACAGTTACCTTCATGCTCGCTCCGATTTCATATTATCTTATTATACGTTTACGGGTGCGTATCGATTGCTTCTAACGTAATAGCACGCTCGAGAATCTGGTTCATGTATTACCAAGCGAATACGTTTAAATAGATGCACATGTCGCGGATTATACCGAGTTAGAAATTTCCTTTCTATGATACGATTATTTTCTATTATCTGTCGTATACTTCCATATTCCAATAATGAATCACCGACATCGTACACTGAACACTTTATTCTTCTTATTGTCGACTATATTGCTTTGAAAAGTACGTGTATTCGTGAAAAATTAAGCGTACATTGACGAAATAAAAAAAAACTTTGTCACGACTGATAAGGCGGACGCGTACGCCCAACTTTATCACAACATCAAATATGCGGAACAGACGCATTCGCCATTACCACATTTTATTCCACTATTCCCTCTGACAATCCAGCGGAAAGTAAGAAACATGGCGATGCAAACAGTGTGGCCAACAAAATAACCAAACATACCGCTTCCATCTTCGACATTGACGGAATATCTTTTAACTCTAACAAGAGAAGAATGCCATCTCAACGAAACTTACCTTTCTTTACTAAATTAGCCATGATTTAGTAATAATGTTCTTGAGACACAGACAACAAATGGTTCATACATCAATTTAATATCTTCGGTACTCGCTACCTCGCATACTTATTTACCCACTAACCACACTAAAATGGTCCATTTTCACTGGTTCTTGTTTAACCTTGAAACTTGAAGGTGGCCTTTCAACCAGCGACAATTTCATCGATTAAACTACGAAACTTATCCTCAACTAGCGAATAACCAATACATGACACTGACACGTATTGTTAACTTGTCTCTCGTGAGAGATGTTTTTATAAATTTCTATAAAATCATAATTATAAATGCCTGCAGCGACCTTAATTACTATTACTGCTCGATAAAAAAATGAAAATTAAATGACAATCATTCCCAACACAATGGACTAAACGCAGTCCGGTAATCCAACGCATACCTACCCAAACCTTATACAGATTTTGAAACGTCAAGTTCTAAAGAAAATTTCTAGTGATTAAACCACTTTTTTCATTACGTCATTATCAATTGATAGTACAATAGTACACAGATCTCTTTAATTTGATAAAAAAAAAAAAATGAAGTGGTTTGAGGGTAGCATCAATGAAGCAGTGGCAACATCAAAATCTAGGAAAGCAATTTTCGTCGTTTTTATCGAAGGTGTGTACTTCCAAACTTAGGTTAAAGTGTTACTTGCACTATTATTGCATGTTTTTCGTTAAAATTAATATGTACGCCGAATAAAAAATATACATATCGCTTCCCTGTTGTTTCCATATCCTTTCCCAACAACTTCATTAATGCTAATTAATAAAATAAGATGAATAATTTTCCAAACTATTTTTAGGCAAAGATGACACATCTGTGCAATTTGCTGAAGCAATCAATGCTACAGATGTGTCTTGTCGCTTGGAACAAGATGATTTTGTAGCAATACGATTGGAAAGCGGATCTGATACTTACAGATTTTTTGCTCAGATTTGTATCCTTTGATGAGATGAGTCTATAACATTTGTAAACTCTGATGAAATTTTATGTTTTCCTAAATGTTTTTGATTAGATCAACTGGTACCTGTTCCATCATTGTTCTTTATCGGTGAGAATGGTACCCCCTTAGAAATTATCGCTGGCAGTACAACAGCGACTGATTTGGCCACTAAGATTGACTTGGTATTAACAAAAGTAGGAAAGAATAAAAATGCATCGGTCAATTTAATAGATGCAGAACAGAAAGCAACTGCTGCTGCTGCTGCTACTAATGCTAATGCAAAGGTTGACGTAGACCAGAAGAATGAGAACACAACAGGAGCAGGAAGTATAGAAGTATCAGTAACACAAACTGTATCAGATAATGTGAATAATGATGTAATTAAAAGCAGTATAAAAGAAGAACCATCCACAAGTCTGAAAACGAATGAAGCTCCAAAAACTGTAAATGAAACAATAGAGACAGCTACCAAAGAACTCACAGTAGAAGTAAGTTTGTATAAAAAGTTTTCTTATGTTGCGAAAAAAATACTAAAAATTTATATTTTCAGGAAAAAGTCGAGAAAGCACGACAATTAATAGAAGTGCAAAAGAAGCAACGCGTAGAAGAAGA
Organism: Xylocopa sonorina; assembly: GCF_050948175.1. NCBI lineage: Eukaryota > Metazoa > Arthropoda > Insecta > Hymenoptera > Apidae > Xylocopa > Xylocopa sonorina. The sequence continues at coordinate 10,631,666 of NC_135193.1, forward strand.
AGAAAGGAAAGAGAGGGAAAGGGAAATAGAACGCCGTAAAGTCGGCCAGGATGTGCAAAAATTACGACAAAAGCAGCAAGACTTAGAGATGAAACAAGCTTACGAGGAAAGAATGAGAGAAAAAGCCGCCGATACAGCGGCGCGAGAAAAAGTCTTGCAACAAATTGCTCAGGATAAGTTAGAAAGAAAGCAAAAGGAATTAGCAGCAAAAGGAATTATGCAACAGGTTTGTATGCTATTTTTTACGAAAAAAGAACTCGTTCAATTTATCTTTTTACGTATCGACAAAACGTAACATCGTTCAATATAGCAGCAACAACTGCAGCAACAATCCGAACCCACTAATTCGGAACCATCCGAACCACCGATATCGACGACAACTATCAGTAGAATACAATTTCGATTGCCATCTGGCAATCCCTACGTTGCGCAATTCGAACCAACAAATACCCTGCGTGATTTACGTACTTTCGTCGTTGAATACATTGATCTACCTTTCCGACAATTCGCGATGTCTACATCTTTCCCTAGACGAGAGTTAATGCACGAGGATGACGATAAAACTCTCCTAGAATTGGAACTAGTTCCTACAGCAGTCATCTTAATCCTGCCTTTGAAAAATGTAATTTTAATTTATACTTGGTATTTATTGTGCAGAACTGGAAAATAGGTTTAAGAACTGCGTGGCTCCAACATTCGAGGTACTGAAGCGCTGCGGAACGTAGCTTAACTGGTCTTTATAATCGACCTAGAAAAGATGGCTCCACAAAATTTACTGTAATTAATCAGACCCGCATTTCTTCGACCAGTCAACTTTCCAGCTCTGCCTAGTACGTGCATCGTATTCGTAGTAATCTACATCGTTTCGATTTATCTTTAGCCAAACGTCACAGCAACTGTAAAATCCTCAGAAGACGTTGGTATTATACCACGGTTCATGTGGTCCACTTTTGCGCTTTTCTCAGCTGTATACTATTACCTGATAGGCTATTTTACTGGGGGTGGACGCGCTAAACCGAAACAACCCAGCACTTCTGCTGAGAATAAAGATACGGAGAATAATGGAGGCGGAGCGGTTGCATCCAATGTTCAAAATGTTGCTAGCTCATCAGGGTAGGTTTCGTACGTATAAGAAAATCCGCATGGATAAAGTATGAACACACACACACATATATATATACGTATGTGTATACATATAGATACATTGTTAAAATATTATTTATGATATTCAGTTTGGTTAGAAGATATTTAGGTAATCGGGGGAATACGACCATCAAAACTGAAGGAAATATACATAGATTGCATTCAGGTGGAGATGATAATGACGAAAATAACACATGGAACGGTAATTCAACGCAACAAATGTAGTTTGTTACAAATCAAAATGAAGTTCCAGCGGGCTTTACTGTTTCACTAATCAGAACTTTTAGATACGCAACAGATATATAATACCTTTGATTAAAAATATATTTTGTTAAACTTTTGTATGTTTTTCCGTTCTATTGCACTACGATAGAGAATGTCACGTTTTTACGATCATAACTACGATGACATATTTTGCTTCAGAGGATAAATTATTTTATGGAAAACGATTTATTTTCATTATGTATATTCGCTGTATCGAAAATATTTAATTATTCGCAATCACAAGATTAAACGTTAAATCAATAACCAACATTATACCAAGGACCAAACGCAGTTGATCAGCTGCGATGCGACAAACTTACGTCCCGTAAAAGATTTCGAATATATACTCCTATATTCGTAGTAAGAATATCAATTCACTGAAGGTTTTGAGTTAGCATGTATGTTTTAAGATTTTCTTAGAAGAAATTTATTTTGTTATATAACATTAATCTCAATATTATTGTATATTTTCGGATAACAATAATTGTATCAATAATAACAACCGCGTTATGTTTTATTCTACAATGAATGATAAAATGTATCGGTTAGATGGCTTTTATTCTGTTAATATAACAAACAACAAAAAAAAATAAAAAATTTACACACATACAAACTGTATGTTTCCGTCCTTTTACGTCCGCCCGGAAACATCTTGGGAACATTGTTTCGCGAGATCCGCGAGGCGTGCAGTCAATGTCGCCAAGTAGCTGGTAAGGTGATACACGGACGGTTTATGACAACGGTGAGAACATGGCACCATGACGTGCGATTTTTCGTCCGATCGTAATGTGATTCCAAAAATATGTTCAAGGCGAGAGAAAAACAAACGCCAGCCTCTCGATCGTCTTGTTTTGCGGTTGACACATTTGGAAGGACCGATAATTTACACCCTTCCGCTACGTTGGTGCCGTCGATCGTGGCACCAATTAAGCGTGAAATTGACAAGCATTTTGGCTGACTGGTTCCTTCAAAGGTTTCAGCTTTCTGACAATATAACATATTGCAGAACCTGCGAGAGGAGTGTCATCTGGGTAACGCGATCTTACGACACACCTACCAGTCCTTTCAACAACTTGCCGTCTAATAAGTACTTGCGTTCAACCTGATACGTTCATCGTGCATTCGATTGTACAGAATTTAACATCGTTTTACTTCACCCCTTTCTTTTCTTCTTCCAGAAGGATGCAATTTTATTCGAAATAAAATTGAAACAAATTTCTTCACGATGGTCTGAAGAATATAAATAAATTTTAATAAAAGCCCATTCCATGATATACATTGAAGAATTATGAGTTGGCCAGCAATATTTCGAAACAAATTTCTTTAGTGTACTATGCTGATGCGCGTAATCGCAGCCAAGTTTCATATCTGTCAACAGTTCTTGTAGCATTTTATCATTCCCATCATCATCATCATCTTGTTAATGCAAGCGATTATACGTCTAATACTCTCATTAAACGTATTGGCCAACTGAATGCAGACCTGATCGTATAAATGACAAATCTGTCTCATCGTGGAGTTTTATATGGGTACGCAGGAATTTAAACGTTGTTGACTACTGACGAAGATCTAATAATACATTCAAATCATCCAATTTTTCATCCCGTTCGATACTTGCATATTCGCAACAATCTGTTAATTACGTATATCGTCTGTTACATTTATCTCCCGCGTATAGCACGTTCGTATATCACTTTCATTATTTAATCTGGCATTCCTCAGACAATTACTTCAGATCTTCTTTAAATCGCGAGGAAATCATTTCGACGTGTTTCTCAAATTGAGCTCAAGTTTCGTAAGTTCGAGATGCTCTTGGAATCGCACTCGATACGCGCGCGACAGATTGAAAATTGATTTCGAATCAGGCTCGCCTTGTGTCAAGACAATTATTAAATAGCGACTCATGGCGGTGACAGAAATTTATGGATACCTCATTACCACCGTTTAGTGACTGCTACCGTCGCGCTGTACGAGATCATTAGGGACTCCTTCCAGAAACGCACGTGCTTGCCAAGAACCGCCCAAACTTACCCGGGATTGGTTCAGCACAGAATGACGTCATGAGCACGTGGCTTTTCGACACCGCCTTGAAGAACGAAGAATTTGACTTGGCTGCCAAAAAAAATATTGTTGGACATCGCGAGCAACCCCGACAAACAGTCGCTGGTTTCGACTCTAATCCCGCGAACGGATCACAGGGTGTCCATGAATGGTCTTCATTGATTTCGTACTACATTTTACGATCTTATCGATCTATTGATTTCATTCGATCGTTTCACCTCTCATTGAATAAAATTCCGAATATTTTCTCGGTTACCGATAAACTAAGTTCTGTAACCATCGTTCAAAGAGGTAGTGCTTGTGTCGCGATATTGTGTTGAGTATAATAGTGCAGAAACGTGAATAGTGAATGTTCGATAAGATTTACTTCCTCGAGAGTCCTGAGCAATAAAGAAGATATTCGATCGATCTGGTTATCGTACGATCTGAGTATCGAATGGTGGACAATTGACGATGTCGGAGGAACGCGTGAAAACGTCAGAAACGAAAAGAGAATCAACCGAATTGATCGAAGGTCCGAGGGTATGCTCGTTCAGCATCGAAAGTCTTTTAGCGCCGACCAAGAAAATCGTCGAGGAGGAAATTCGTGTACCCGCTCAAACTAAGGCTTATTTGCATGGCCACGAATGTAAGTGAAACAGAAAAATAGTTTTTCATTCGTCGAGGCTGGGGGAAAGGTTTCTAAATAATATTCATTTGAAACAGCAAACGATTCGGATGGACGGAAACTGGTAGCGCCAGACTCATCCATGTCCGTGGCAGAAGAGATCGAATTCGATGATGCCGATATCGTTTGCTCGACATCCCCTGAGCCAGAAATGTGCTATGGTAAGTTGAATTGAATTGTACGAGTTAACTTTTGAAACTAAATTCCAGGAAAATTGCAGCGAAGGCGTTACTAACGATGACTAACAACCTTATCGGACAAAAAACGAACGATTAACATTTATAACGAAGGAATTGCATGTAATGCAGCTATTTCCACGTAAACGAGTCTTTGAGTATTAAGAAAATGCAGATAAAATAGAGTTTATAGTGTTTGTTTAAATGATGAACGCTCTTTCACAAGGTTATACGGCGTGACTTAATAAATTGTACCTACAGGTGTTGAACACTTGTGTTTGCCTTATCAAATTACTTAGTTAATAAAGGTACATCGGACGAAAACGCGAAAGCAAACATAGGAGCAAATCGAAAGATGTTGTAATTCTTTAACAATGAGATTAATTCAGTTGAAAGATAATTATGTATTTAAGATACCGTGCGGTATTTACATTTCCTTAAATTGCGTAATTAACGAAGATATCCCGGGCAGATATGCAAGAAAGAAGCAAATATTATGAGATCGTTACTAAAAATAATACCGTGCGAATCAGTAGCAAATATACAATCGTTCCTTTAGCGTGTTGGACGTGCTGGAATTTCTATGTTAATTAACCACCATTATCTGCAAGTTTCTCATCAAATTCCGAGTAAACAATCAATAAAACATTTCGCAAAATCTGTAACAGCGCGCACAACGAACGCGAAACATTTTGACGGCGAACGCGGGAGATCAAGATTACTTTGTGCCTCTCAATCTCGCGGTTATTACACACCGGTGCAACAACGGGTAATTGTCTCCACTTAATTCGGATATTGTTACCAGTGTGAAAGGGAGTAATTGTTACAGAATCCACCCGCTTCCTTTAACGTGGTAACGAATTCGTAAGTTCGCGCGGAGGACCGTTGCCCGTGAGTTTGATCCATTACTTCCTGCAAGGGTCCACGCCCACTCAATGTTCCTGCTCCTCGTCCACTATTTATCTGTCTCCTGCTAATTCTGCCATGGAAATGCAGCAAAATGTGCCTCCGCGTCTGTATCTAGCGCAGAATGAGAAAAAAAAACGACAACGCGGACAGCTACGCATTCGATGCTGTCTCGCGAGCCGATTCGTCTCGATTTCCATTCTGAACTTGCGTTGGCGCGAGATCCTTGATTAAATTTTAGCTTCTCTGACGTTTCGTCCTTTAACTATTCGCGATGTCTAGTGTCTATTTTACTCTGATAACTTCATTTTACCAAGCGTATTAGATTCTCCGCGACTAATTTCTACCAACGATCCTCGTCTCGGTTGATTTACACAACGCAATGGCCGCTGCCGATAAATTCGAGATCTAAGGAAAGGACAATTCACGTAGGTGACGTGCGTTTGGACCGAGATACGTGGGACGTCGCGTCCAACTACAAAGCTGTCAACGCGACGCGTAAATCTTTGCGAGAGCAGCCTCGCGAACGAGTAAAGTCATCCAAAAGATGTCCTCCGCTTGCATGGATCCATGTTTCGCCTTTTAATCGCAAGCGATCGATCTCTGGATGGAATTCTTTTAATACTCTTTCGTTGGGATCTCCGTACTCTGCAAATACTCTTGACGACTAATTTCGTAGGCCGTTATCCTAGATAATCCGTAACAAAAGATCCATCCTAACCATCCGTCTATCCTGAAGCATCCAATCGGTACAGCTCACACGTCCGGATTAATTATCGTGGTAGTTGTCCACGAGTGTGAAATCGTGCAACGCCGAACGAATGAAAATTAGCCACGCTTTATCGCGCATTTCTACCCGTGCTCGCGCCATTCATCACCGAATAATTAGGAGACAAGTTCACCGTGGCTCGCGGCAATTAGGTAAACTAGAGGGCGTGGTGTTCTATTTCGGCGACGCTCGCGGTGCTCCTGTTCGGGTTCCACCGCACGCTTCTTCAAGTTTTAAGCTCCTTTTTGCACCGTTGCCTTCGAAACGCCAACCCTTTCTTCCCTCTTCTTCTTCGCGGAGCTCGTTCGTCAATGCAACCGAGTCAGAAACTCGACGACAAATGAGCCGCGCGAGAGAAACCGGCACCCTCCGAAAATATTTCCCTCTTCCGTTCCTATCGGATGTTTCCGGTAAAAAATGTTTCTCGTTGGAAAAAATTCTCCGCGAGGAGTCCATCCAGAAACTACTGCTCGTACTCGTCCTGTTAATTAGCTCTAGTAGGGTTAAGCGACGTTGAATCTTGGCCATTTCATCTTCTAATGATGCACCGAGTCGTACGCGAATGCAACGTATCTTCATGTTTCCAGTGTTATTGTTCTCGTTACAAATGTTCGAGATATTTTTCTACAGAAAAAAAAAAGTAGAATCGAATCCTTCTTCGTTTACAATGTTTGAAGACATTGTGCTAATGCAACACATGCAACCGTCCGAAACTAAAATGTAAACACGCGCAACTTGTACAGTTTGATATTATTATCTGCGGCATACTGTTCCTCGGCACACGAGTTGGAATCCTTCCTGAATTTACACGTGCACAAGCGTGCACGTCGCACGACGTGGTCCACGTCGAGTGAATTAGAGGCGGTACGGTTTTAGCCGACGATTCTGTAGTACGGGGCTGAAGAGAAGTCTCGAAAAACGCGCGAGAAACGCGACAATTACGTCGCCATCTGACAATTAGTAGCCAGTAAAACGACACTCCGCGGTACCGGTAGCCACGCCGCAAATACTTTTTTCCGGATATTTATTGCACCTCTGACTGCGAGGGTCGCTCTCGCCGATTCGTTCTCCACGCGAACGAGGAAGCTTTTGTCATCGATTTATCAACGCTAAAATAACCGATCCTTTTCGCGTTTGATTACGTGACAAATGAATTTCCTCTTTATATTTATTCGAGACGCCTCTTCCAATCGTTCGATATCTCGAATGCGTTAAATCTTCATCCTGCAGCGCGTTTAATACGCGCGCCATGACAGGGACGATATCACTGTGTCGCGAGTGTACTTTTTTTTCCCTTTAAAGTAGCAGACATACGTGGTGGTATATTCAACGTTGGAGCGTCGTGCTGCCACGGTTTTTCGTCGGATGACGAATGGGCAGATAATTAGAAGATGATCCCCGCTGCTTAGAGCGCGGTCCTGTTACCAGTCGACTAAAAGAGACCCCAAAGACATTCCTCATGAGCGGAGGCGCGACGTCTTGTACCGGCGGCTTGTAAGCCGGGGATAAATATAAATATAAACAAGTTCGAGCGGCAAAAAAGAGTTACGAGATTGATGAGGAAAGAAATCTCACGGGGATAATTGGGGCCCCGGTCGGGTTAAAAAGAGACGGTGTTTGCATTGCTCACAGTCTCGATCTCATTTAAAAGCAATTAAAATCAGAGCTGAGCCCGTCACGGCGCATAAAACACCGCTTTACCATTAATGATAGGCCTCTATCATCGTGTCGATTGTTTAAATCGTGCCTTTTCCTCGTCGAACATTAAACACAATGTTAGACATTACAATTCACGGTAGTTTGCGCTGTTTAATCTCACGAGACACACGTGTTATTAGAGTTCATTTAATTACGTACGCGTTTTCATCCTATTTAATCGCGTTGAAGTAACATAACCGGCGTCGCGCAATTATTCGATAATTACAAGATAAGGGAAACGTTGTTTAATTACATATACGGACAAAGCGTGATCTTCTTTTTTTCTCTTTATCACGGTGTTATCAGAGGCGTGTACCAGCAGCAGCGGCGCCAACTCCACCACAGGTGCGGATAGAGAGGTTCTGGAAAAAAGTGACAGTGCCATTAGCGATGACGAGAGAAAGAAGAGGCCGCGAACAGCGTTCACCGCGGCGCAAATTAAGTCGCTCGAAGCGGAGTTCGAGAGGAACAAATACCTGAGCGTGGCGAAGAGGTTACAGCTCAGCAAGAGCTTGAAACTGACTGAGACTCAGGTACGTGTCGCACAATTTACGTCATCGTTCACTCCGAACAATGACGTAACGGAAACGCGATTCGTCAGAAGGTACCGTTTCACGTAGCGTTGGAAAATATGATCTCCGTTACGTCCCGCGATAATTAGTGGGCTGAACTAGGTCCGAGCAAGGCTTCCTCGCTTGATTAAAAGGAAACACGTTTCGCGGAAGTCATTTCGAACAAGATGCACTGCGCGCGATAAATTGTGATAACCGTCTGGGACTTCCGTAGCCCAGGGCACCTGAAATAGTTTAGGCTCCTTGTACAACACTGGGTTCCTCAAAATCAACCGAGCACTGAATTATGTCTTCGAAGGTCACCATATGTGTAGACGCCACATCGTGGCGCCATGGGGAAAGATCGCCCTTTAGGACCAATTAGCACTTATACGCCCTTTCTTCTCGCGAGCAGGCGAAGGGGAATACACGAGAACGCGAAACGTTCTCTGCTTCCTTTCGCGGTAGACTTTAATTAATCATCGTATCTCGTACAAGTTGCATTTTACTTGGAAATTCCAGATTTTTTGCACCTCACAGGCGCCATGCCACTCTTCGTTCGTTCATTTTTCTCAGGCAAATTGGTATCTGATTTTCTAATATTATCCTCGCGTAACCGAAGCGCTTAGTTCTCAACGAAGATTTAGGTAATCGTCTCGTTAAACGTATCAAGCTATAAAATGGATTGCGACAGTTACATAACTTTGCCATTTACTTTATAGTGCGGTGTACAGTGGTGCACAGTTGCACCGCATTAAACTAATTAATTTATGATAATGCCCCAAATATTTCCACGTTCGGTTGGATCGGAACCTGGCGGGATGGCAATGTTGCGAGCTGTAGTAATTGCCAGAACGGTAGAAATATCGCGGGCTACCCGCGAACGAGGCAGATAATTATCTGGGCGATCACAGCAAAAGGGAAGGACGATCAGACGACGGATCAGAGGGAAGAAGGAGACGTGTCGTGGTGCAGACATAACTGTCACAATATTTCTCGCAGTTAACGAGCCAGCTACGGGTGTCCCCTTCTTCTTGCCCTGCTCGGTTCCACCGATTCGTGCGTACGTTTCCAGCATGCCACGCAAGAACGAAGCATCCCGGGACAACGGATGCTTCGAGGCGACGGACCGAAGAGGCGTCGATTTTTTAATTAGGATATATTACTGCTTTAAACGTTCTGAATCCGGTTTAGGCGTTCCCCGTCAGAAAATTCTGTAGAAATCATGCCCAAGATGCTGACATCATTTTTTCCCGCGTCGCTTCACATGTTTGCTCACTTTCTCAGGGTTGTGCTTCGTTCGTTCCTCTGTGAGAAACGTTCGAATTCTCGTTTCCCTTTTTTTTCTTGGAAAAGCGAGAATTTGGATTATGTTGTGAAGTCTTCGTTCGGTTCTTGACATTATTTAATCTTTTTAGACCGTATAACAGGAAAACGAAAGCTTGCAAAACTTCCTTAATTTGCAAATGTTAGTAAAGCTTTCCATAAGGCCTCGGTAGCGCAGTAGGCAGCGCGTAAGTCTCATAATCTTAAGGTCGTGAGTTCGATCCTCACCCGGGGCAATTATTTTTGGTTTCGAACGTTGCGATCGAAATATTTTACACATACTATACCACTAATTCATCCGTGTTAACACTTTTGGATCAATACTTTTGCAGATTAAAATTTGGTTCCAAAATAGACGCACAAAGTGGAAAAGAAAGTACACAAATGACGTTGAACTACTGGCTCAACAATATTACTCCAGTCTGGGAATACCTACACCCCGACCAATTTTTGTGGAGGATCGTCTTTGGTAACATTTTAATCCCCATATTTTGATCTACGCAAGAGTTTCACTAACCGTTGACTATAAATTTCTGTACAGGTTTTTCAATTATCCGGCGCAACTGCAGCCAGGAGCACCGATTTTTCCACAGCATTTAGCCACCGTCCCTTTGCCACCTGCATTACCTATTGTACAACCATTGCCAAGTAACTTGACGATGGGTCAGCAGACATCGATTTTTCAAAATATACCTACAAGCAACCCGACGTATCATTTAAGTCAAAGGTTGGACTTCAGGCATCAAGATTCTTAGATTTAAGGAACATAGTATTCATGTTACTTAGATTTTTGTTATGTCCCGAGATAACGAAACCAAAAAAATGCGCCAAATACGATATCTATGAAATCATAAGACATCGATTATTTATAATTAAATAACGATAGGATGTATAAAGAGAGCAGAAATTAAGAAGACATTTTTTATTTGCATTTATTGTAGGGAGATACAATATATACAAGGAACCATTTTTATAACAACAATCTTTTGTTTTTAATTAAAAAACTAACAAATACATTTTTACCATTAAACGAAATACATACTTAGTGTAATTCGATCCTGTGTGATATTACGAAATATATAAACGTATAAATTATTTATTAACTGTACAGTGGACCAAGATGTAAAAATATGCATATTGATACAATCTCTAAGCTATATTTCTTAGACAGCTGAAGGGGACAGAACTTTACTGACACCCAAAACTTTTTCATCATGAGCTGCTTGATCTTGGATAATTTTGGCATACTTTTCATTATCCTGTAAATCTTCTTCATCCAACATCTCTTGCATTCTCTGTTTATAACTGTGGTAACATCCAATGCATAAAATACTAAATTATCAAGACTTATCTCATACACACAGATCCTATAAAACTAGATTAAAACTCTACTTACATGTCGCTATCAGGATTATTTTCCTGGTTTCTACATTTTTCTAATTTCTTCTCTAAAGCCCTTACCACTTCCCTTGAGGGAGGTTCTACACACTTAGCCATAGACCTTATCTCTATAATACATATTTTATATACCAGTTAAAATGTATCATAACATTTCCTGAGTACAGGACTTTATTTACTCTTATACACAGAGGGATAAAGTATTTAATGGGGATTATTTACTTCTTACTGCTTCTATAATACACCCTAAGTGTTCCTTGGAAAATAAGATATCGGTCACGTAATTGTCCAGACTAGCATTGGCTTTAGATGCAGCGTGCAGTGTTGCAGCTAATGCCACTTGGCTTGGGGCATATAGCAAAACGCTATCAGTTAAAAATACCCTCTCTAAAAATTCATCGATAAATGGTCTCAACCTTTCCGGATTTTCCAAGGAGGAATACCTTGTCTAAAAGTACAGGAAATGAATTTCTCCAAATATCAAATTGATATTTGGATTGGTAAAGGTATAGAATATATACCTTGATATCTATTATCAATCCCTCTATGGGTCTGAACGGATTGTGCACTGTTAAATTATAATTCAGTTGTTGCATAAGGAGTAGTTCATTATTAAGTATAATATCTGATGCCTTCTCCCTATCTCCTTTAATGTTAGCAACAAATTGATATATGGAAACATTGAATTCCTCTACCTAAAACCAACTACCATGACCAACTGTGGATACTCCTGGACTAATTACATAACGAATCGATAATTACTTTACAAGCTAAGTAAACACACGTGACTAAAATCTCTTTGGGATGATAATCCATAACGCTGTTTCTGAGGTAGAATCTTTTGAAATAGTGCAACGCAGTTGACACTGTGGCTCTTGGCATCGATGGAGTGAAACGTCGACAAAAATCTCTTAATTGTAATTCATAGAAACGCAGTAACGTACGCTCCTCTGTATCGGATAAAAAATGTTCCTCTCTTTCCTCTGGCTTTTTGAAATATAGATTTCGCATTATAATTAAAAAAAAAGGCAACCTTAACGCATAACTACTTATCGAAAAATAAGCAAGTAATGACAAATGAAATAAAACATGTAAAACAGTGTATTCATATATCGATGCTTTAGTTTAAAATCTACGATTTATCGATATGTATATATATATGTGTGTATATAACCTACAAATATTTGTAGTTTATCCAAAAATGATTATTTTATCTTCGATCATATGGTGTACGATAATAACCACGATTGAAAATTAACGCACGGAATGATTGCGTGGACCTTCCACTAAATGTAATAGGTCTCTTACCGTCATATTTGCACCGTGTCTTTGGATAAACTCTGCATTCGTTTTCTCTCTTAACGCTGTCAAATCATTTTCGTCGCCAAACATCCAATACCTTCTCTGCGAGCTCTGCGGAAACATCGCTGTTCCGTTTTCGACAAGTATATTCCACAATTGGAATGTAGAACAAAATTCAAACGTGACGCCTACACCATAAAATAACGCGGTAAATGCCGGTGCGAAGACTTAATCGCGGACAAAACATAGAATAGATCTACCACCTACTAGGAGCCACCTAGCGGGCATATGTAGTTCTTTACTCGATCGGTATTTCAGAGCTGGAAACGATGTCCCATAAGGTGGAGAGATCTACACTTCATTTTATCCATGGCTCTATTTCGTGCTTCGTATCCAATAAAGCATACTGGTTGACGTTTCGTCCAACATGGCAAAGATGGCAGCATTAAATGTATTTTGCTAAAAGTTCAGATCGATACGGACGCGACCTACACCATGAGCGCGTCAGTTTCTTCACAGGAAAAGTTTTGCTTAAGAGAATTAAGGACATCTACGTGGATTCAAAGTTATCTGCCAAATAGAGAATAGCTGAACAAGCGAAGTGGACCATGTGGATATATATATTTTCTCGAAGAAATTGCATCGCAAATGCAGGAAGTATAAATAATGGTTTCAGCGAATTTTTCTAACAATAGCGTGAATTTCCCTTCTAACGTTCTCGTATGTTAATTTTCAGGAAGGCGACCGCGCAAAAATACACGACGCTGGTGAACATAACGGAGGTCGGAGTTTTCGGTAAAAGGGACCATATTTTGTGGTAACGCGATTGTACGCGGCAGTAATAAACAAGATCGGCGAATGGTTGATAGAGGGTCAGAAGTGGGGGTCCAATTTTAATATGTACGCCCCCGCAAGCGGTTGCACGTCGGATCTGAGGGGGCGTTCCTACGACCCTTTGTCAACCGACGACGCCGCTGCATCTTATCACGATCAGGGCTTGGGATCTCCCATTCTGTTCTTCCACCTCGTTCGAGCCCTCGAGGCCATCCCGGTGCTGCCGCTTGTTCAAGCAAAGACGTTGCCTCCACGTCTCGGTGGCTATAACTTTCTACTTTTTGCACGTTGATTTATGCTTCTTTATGTTTAGCGACGATACGTCGTCGTGTGGTGCAGCGGGGGATCCTTTAAAATTTTCGCCAGGCATCTGCATCTGATATCGCGGCGATCTCAGATCGAAGATAAAGGAACTGTCTCGAAGTTTCCATCTCACCGTGTTAATACTTACGTGTGGAACGAAGTACAAGATCGCGGTACGCCGCCTGTACGTGCGTAGTGCGCGCGTTTAAATAACGAACAGCCGATAATTAGAGGCAATTTTCAATTTGTACGATCGATGCGTCGCTACTCGAGAAGTTTAATTTCCGACGGAATCTCACGTTGGGAAGCGATACGGCACCGAAAGTGAAGTACATCCGCCATTAATCTAATATTGCGGTCGCCGCCGCCCTCGGCTTTGCGTGCCTGCACCCTTTCGCGGCGAAGCTTGCCCCCTTCGTGCAAATACAAACACCAACGCGTCACCGTTATGGACAAGCGCCACGATATATCTTTCGTTCGTACACGAACACGCAGGGAAGTGGAGGCAATCGGATCGGTTTAGCAGCGACGTTAATGCGAAATCAATGTCCGTCTGGTATATCGCGCGAGGTGTGACTGGTTAAGTGGATTACCTTCGAACCCTTTTCACATCCCCGGTGATTCGCGCGATCGAGAAGAACTCTCTGTCGCGCGTGGCACTACGAACTTCCCAAGTTTCCTTCCAGTGAATGCGAAGGTATCGCACGTGTACATGCCCTCCTTTTTGTATGCGTGACCTAGTGTATCGCATGACCGTTAGCATGCTGTGGTATCGTCGTCGGTTAACCCGCAAAAAGCGGTATCACGCCTGCTTCTAACACTCCACGTCTGATCGGCTGGGTACCTCGGGTCGCACGCGAGCCTTCGGCGATCGAAACGGTCTCGTGTGTGTTGTTCTTCGCGATGGACATACTGTTCGCGTATTATATGAACTTGCCGATCGGAGCTCTTCCTCTTCTCGCCAAAAAATGCTCGCCATTAACCTGACAATGTTCTCGAGATCGAGCTGTGCAAGCGACAGCGGTAATCGCGATCATTCTCTCTCGTAAGTCACCCAAGAAAGGGAGAAAATAAAAGGGCAGTTTAATATGTCGTTAAACAATAATTAGGGAATATTTAAGGGAGGCGTTATAAATTCCCTCTACCCCGAAATCAGACCCGAGCAGGCGCGAAACGTACGAGAACAATATATTTCGGGTTCTTTAATTATTTAATGGACCCTCAGATTCGTGTTAACAGGCAGTATATCACTGTCTTCTGTACACGACTCGCATTATCTACTATCGGATGTCTCGAGTAACGTGCGTTCACTAGTCTGTGAAATGATTATACACACCGTGCATACGAAACGAAATTTACCAGTGATGTCGTTACGTAACAAATCATAAATCTCGCGGTCACCGAGCGTACGCGAGCTGGAAAATCGCGGCGCGATTCCACACACGGGTACGGGCCGCGTAACACAATCGCGCAACGACGTCCGCGCTCATCGATGATGTCCTGCCACGCGAGTCACATGGTGTTTATCTCGGATTACTGCAATTTATCAAGGCTGCCGTCGGCCACGGACCATTACAAAGTCTCGAAAAGGCTAACAATTTTATTTGGACGAGCCGGCAAACGATCGATCTGGCGCAAGCTGCACGCTCTCTCCCTCTCGCGCGGCGTCCTCTCGTTACCGTGAAACAGCGCGCGTCCTGATTCTGGCCCCCGTCGACCAACGAAACTGTAAGAAAGCGCACAGCGCAGCATGATTGTAATTTACAAGATAAACAAGCGGATAGAAAGCGGGGATAAGGAAACTGGTTGCCGGACGTGGATCGTCCGACGGGCGAGGGGAACCGCGGGCGACCCGCTTTTTTTTTTTTCACGAATATTAAATCGCGATGGGAAATTACGATCACGCCGCGAAACACGGCTCGAGATCTGTATCGAGATACACATCGAGGTGATCGCGCGAACGGAA
This sequence comes from Xylocopa sonorina, assembly GCF_050948175.1. Classification (NCBI taxonomy): domain Eukaryota; kingdom Metazoa; phylum Arthropoda; class Insecta; order Hymenoptera; family Apidae; genus Xylocopa; species Xylocopa sonorina. The sequence goes on from NC_135193.1 coordinate 10,647,030, forward strand.
CGGTGCTCCCGAACCAATTATCGTCTTTCAAATATCCACAGAAGCATCAGTATGCTCCGGGCAACGGAGATGCAAATAACACGGCTGTCGAAGATTCAGCGCGACCACTTTACCCGGCAAGGCTCGTTAATTAACGATTCGTATTAATTGCCGCTCGTTTGATAATGTAAATAAATAATTTGGTGGTCGCGCGAGCCAGCGACGGGGTTCCTCTCTCAGGTACTGTCTTCAGTTTCGCGCGACGAGTTACGATGCGATGAGCGACGGAACGAAGTCCGCGAAATGGATCGTTGTTAAAACAATAAAGGAGCAGCGTGGCTAGTGGAGCACGACGAGCGAAACGCGAACGCGAGGAGGGTGGAGAACGGAAGAGCCGGGGCCTCGAAGACGGCTGGTTCGAGCGCAACCTTCGCCCCCGGGACCACGGCCGGCGAAACACGCGTTCAACAATAAGAAGCGTCCGAAGAAGTGAGGTGAACGGTGGAAAACGAAGGAGAAAGTAACGGAGAAAGAAAGAGCGAGGCAACGCTCGGTCGTATACGGTATAATTACAGAGGGCAGAGCAGCAGTGGCTAGACCCGCTACAGCAACTTATCGTTGCCCAAGGCGGCAGCATACTCGAAATCGGCGGGACTCGATCCCGGCTTGCGACTTGGTCCTAATTCGTATTCGTGCCCCGGGTGTAGCAGATAGTATACGTCTCGAAAAACGGCGGAAGGACTGGCAGGAATCTCCTATGCTACGCCCTTCCGCCCGTATCGGCGGCTTTCTTCTTATCTCGTTTTAGCAATGCAAATCTCGATGGTTAACGGTAACCCGTACGCTACGCGATTCTGGTTGATACTCTTTTTAGAAACGAATACAGGATACATTTTCCAGCGTTACTCATTCGTCGCGAGTGGAAACAGTCGGAGCGGTAGCTTCTTCTCGCGCGAGGTCCGCGTCTTGCGAAACGAACCCGGGTGCGTTCGTTTCCGACGCGAACGTTAAGAGATCCGTGGTAATTTTATTTCTACTTTCAATTCGGGAGGTGTAGCGAGCACGAATCCTCTAATTTCGGTAGGCCGCGGCCACCGATAATTAACGACCATAATCAGGGGGGGCCAGTACACGTGACGCAACGTAACGAAATGTAACACGCCGCCTGGAGAACCCCCTACGGGCGAGGCGTGTGCATTAAGATGGACGCGCGGCTATGCGTATTGCGCTCGCGAGGATGTCAACGTAGGCAGACGCGAAGAAAAATGCGCGAGCTTATCGGATCTCTCTAATTAGTTTATGACGAGCCAACCAGAGGAGATACGCGGGCGATGTTTAAACTATCTGATTGTCGTTCACCGGACCGAGTAACGGCTCGTACCCAATTACAGCCGCATTAAAGTGTATTAAAGTTATTAACTAATTTCATCGGAGAAAGGCTCCCAGGCCTGACGAAGATAAGCAACGAGGTCTAATTAGAAATTCGGAACAGATCCATGCGAACGCGTCATCGTTGCGTACACCGAGCGCATGAAGGATCGTTTTTACAACGGCGAGTTAGTACAGAGTATAAATATTTTGTTCTTTTAATTGCACGGTGCGCCGTTCCGCTGCAAATGGAAGACGACAACCTTGTACCGGCAGCCTGCGTGAGAGACTTCGTGGCGCGATTACGTTTCGCGGCCCTCGGGTTGCGTGCAGGTTTTTTCTCTTTTTCGTGGATCGAGCACGGGAAGCGTTCTCCGAACGCGACAGAATAATGCTACCGTTCTCTGTACGTTGCTCGGTACGATGATTCAAAAGAAATTTAATAGAACGGATTAGCATTTAAATGGAAACAACCGGCGCCCGTTTCTTAACCGGAATTAAGAACGGTATCTCGTCTGTTAATCTGCACGCGGTTATCTTTACTTCACGCGCGATGTATGCCAAGCGTACTCGAGTGCGTACCGTATTGGAGGGTAGTTTTATCAACGAGACCGAGTCGAGGTACGTTTCTCGGTTTTTGAACGCGACGGGAACGAAACGGTACCGCGTACCTGCCCGCTAGTACGGTATACACCCCGTGAGCAAAGATTATCCACTTTTGCGGTAATTTGTGGCTGCCGATGCGCACGCTGTATCGCGCAAGATGGCCGACAACTCGCGATCGCTGATTGGCGATGGCGGGGCGGGTTATTTGAGCGGCGGTTGGTGGTTCCAGCAGAGCCTGGTGCGAGTAATTTTGATCGTGATTATACTAATTTCATAGTATGCCCCTTCTCGGTGGCTTAAGCACTGGGCGAATTCACACGAGCAGCAGTACAGAGCAAGACTATAACCCCGCGCTAGCAAAATTGAACTCGCCACTTGCGCGATCCCTCTCGACGCGCGTCAAAGTGATATTGTGCCTTAGAATCTATGTCAGTGTAACGACGACAGCTGACGGGGAAATCTCATGCAGGTAAGGGTCTGGTCCACCTTCTCCAGTGAACCGATCGCTACTCGGCTGAAACTATTCGGTGTGCACGCGAGAACGACGTCCACGGCGTTGTTAGACTGCAATTATTTTTATAACTCTGCATACCCGTGTACCTATTTTCCATCATCCGTAATATGTCACAGACGATGGTTTTCACGAGAGGACAGTGCATATTATTCAAACGATTCGACGAGGCACTTTTTTTTCGGAGAGAACGGAGAGAAAAATGGGCTGAGCGTGCGGAGCCGCCTCAGCTATTGCTATTAACGTCAGCTATATTGAACCGTAATTGTCCCGTGTTGTTAGTGTGGCTTATTCACGGGCAAAAGGCCCCCGTTTCGCTTTCCTCTTTTCCCGCCCCTCTTCTTCCCGTTCTGTCTCTAACATTTTCTATCCTCCTCGCATTCCCTGTTGCCTCTTCTGCTTCTCTTTCCCTCCAGTACCCTTATTGCCTCTCTCCTCCCCCTGAGCAGCGAGAGCGGAGCATCGCCGCCGCGGCGGTGGGGGCTAAATTACCACAATTTTGTACTTTTTATACCGCGAGGGAAAAAAAGAGGATAATTTTTGGTGGAAACGCAACAATTTTATCGGCCGTTGTTATGTGAGATCAGTTGGTGTCTACTGCCGCTGCGCGTTACACCTGCCTGCCTCGTGTGCTCTGCTCTCGACTATGGCTCAACCAGTTCTGTTCCCTTTGTCAACTTATTTCACTCGTGAAAGATTTCACCTCGTTCCGATTACGAAGGTAACACGTCGCCGTTCCACCGTCGATCTGTCAAGATACATTTATATCGTCGCCATTTTGGTGGCCTTGGCTTAACCACTCGGCGAAGTCCATCGTCTACTTTTTGCTCGTCGTCGCTAGGAACGAAAGTGACAATCGAAGATGGCATTTATCATTTTAACACTGTTTCATTTACGCGAGTGACGTTACGCGAGTATTAAAATGTGTATCGTGAGTGCTGCGAATAGCCGCCATTTTGGTGAACACGACTCCTTCCCTTAACGATTTTCGACCGTAGTGATATCGTAAGTGAAAACAGAATTGTGTTGAAAATGTACCGCGACGCTGTGACAATAATAATTTCGTAGAAATATAGCGCTTTCTTCCTTTCAATAAGAGCTGTGTCCGAATATGGGAATTACGCGAATGTTGGACAGTTGCGACGGACAAGTCTTGAACTCTCTTTAAGTTCGACGGTAATTAGAATTGTGAAATAAAATTTGAGTACAGTATCGTTAGCGAAAGTACCGAATCTATTAACAACGTTACGCAATTTGAACGGTGGTGTAAAAAAGTTAGCCTGTGTCCAGTTCACTTTCTAACTACCAACCGCTACGCTAAAAATGCTCTTCTTCGTTTTGCTTTATCCTCCAGATAAATTCTTCTACTCCTCCAACATGGCCGCAGGCCTAAACATCACTGTCACGGGAGATTTATACCCCTTGAGAACTACACGCTTGCATGGGCGTACAGTGCTGCTCACTTTGTGCATAAAACACTTGTTCCTTTATTTATCTAGTCGCCTCGATGCTTTCTTTTTCAACGAACCGTATCATCGAATATATATATATTTTTGCCACAGCCTTCGTCGGCAAAGATTGTTCAAAATTCGTATCTGCAATCTCATGCAGAAGTGACGTTCCTCCCGGTTACGATCAATCAGACTCGTAACTAACTTCTCGCGTCGATGTTGCACGATATATAAACGGAAGGAATTTCACCTTCTTGCGGTTCTTCTTCGTGCGGATCGTGGAATTGGCGATGCCGTCGGATCCTTATTGATGCCGAGGATATCTATCGCTCCCGGGCTTGCTGGACCACGTTGAAAAAGGGGAGAGGAGGAGGAGGAGGAGGCAATAAAACCGCAAGGGCGAAAAGGACGGAGGTAAATAACGGTGGAGAAGGCGTGGTTGGCGCGATGCGGCGCCCTCAAAGCACGATCGCCCCTCGAGGGTACACCTTTTAAGAGTTCGAGGTACGAGGACCGTCGAAACTGGGAGCCCCGAAGATAAGATCCTCCTAGTTATCGAATGGACTCCCGTTCACGATCGATGTACCAGGACCCATCCACGGGTTTTGATATTCCCGCGGGCGTATCGATCCTTCCACCTTTTCATTTCGCAGTGTCTCAGAAATCTGGCCTTGATCATCCTACAAGGACGATTCTCCCTAAAAACTCTGCCTCGTATCCGTCGGTAGCTCTCGCGTCCCTTCGAAGCGTCGTTCGCCATCACGAAAATACTCGCGATCGAACACGGGGTTCGCGCGCCCGTCCGACGGTCAGAAGCTCTCGTCTCGAAGTTAAACAAACGGAAATAGGGAGAAAACGGAGCAGATTCCTTAATTAGCGGCGTCGAATGGAACGTCGGGACGTTCCACTTCCAGGAGATCGGAAAGAACGTTGAATAATTCTTCGGAGAAACACTCGTAGAAATGAGCACCTTTGAATTAGGTAAGCCACAAGAGATACTAACGACCATACAATGACCGCACCACGCAGTGGAAACAAAGACCGAGATGTAAGAATGAAAGAACATACATCGTTTAAGGCGATGGTAATTACAGACTCTGTCCTATCTTGTGGGACAGCCGCGGCAGATGCGGATAATGATAGCCTAAATGTGCCGATGTGTCCCGCTTCAAGGAAGACGCATTCGACGCGTTTGGCTTTCTAGAAATTTTAGCCCGGACGATCAGAATCTCGACCCATTAATTGGCACGATCGAATCGAAATAAACTAATAAAAGGAGTTGATTTCGAACTAAGAAGTTTGCTTATCGAACGGTCGCGTAGCTCGTCAAATGCGTAGAATCAGAATTGCGATATATCGTGTACAGCAGTGATCGAAAGAAATGTTGATCCGAATACAGATTCACTGAAATCCAGCGAGATAAAATTTCATTCCTTCGTCTTGCTACAGAGACGGGTTACAGCTATGCAACGAAATGCGTTCAGAGAAATGAAGATCCGTCGCGTCGTTCGACTTAGACCCGACCCGCCCTCCGTCTCCTCCAGTCTCTAATTACCAAAAATTTTACGAGCCGCGCTGCCATTTCTGTCATTTGTTTGCTTAAGCGAGCCGGAAGTCTTGGTTTAATTGATTGTCTGCTAATTTGTAAAGTTGCCTGGCTAGGCAATGCCTGGGAGTACCCTTGCGACGGCTTCCGTTGCCACGATTCTTCCCTTCAGATAAACCTGATAAACGCCAATGCCACTCTTATTTTTTCTCTACGTTCGTTCGACTTACGAACAATCTTTTAAGATCGAAAAGTTTCTACTCTGGAAATTCAGTAGGTCGTGTGGCCCCTCCTCTGAACGTCTGACGCGCGACGCCTTTTCTACTTTCGCGCCTGAGCTGCCGGAGTTGAAACGATTAATCAGATTTCATCAAGTGGCATCATTTAAAATTTTTTCCTCGCTAATAGGCCGCATTATGGACGTGTCCGTAGTAGTTCTGCGTGAGAGCGGAGAGGGTTTAATGTTTACCCTCGTCTTGTCTGTGGATTGGATAATTGTATTAAACTTGATCCGATGGGGACAACGTAATTCGAGGTTGTTGAGCGCAATCTTGGCACCATACTCTAATCGCGACAAAACAATAGATTTCTGCCTGGCAATCGGCTCGGATAACACTTCAGTATAATAATTACGTTATCGATTCGAGAATTGCTCGCGGGAACTTTTTATTACACGGCGTGCTTAATCGCGAAACGTCCTAATCGAACGCAGAGCGGTGCCCGGCAGGTAATCGGTTCACCGTTCGACTCTTCGATCTTCCCTGGTTTTCAACGACGGAACGATCCCGCGATGGGGAACGATCGTCGCGCGGCATTAGAGATCATCTCTCGATCCAGCTGGCACACGATCGATGTATCTAGCAGAGAGGCGGTAAAGTTAGCGCGTTAGATCGAATAACCATCCTCGAGGCGGTCAGGTCAACGCGGGTCTCCGAACGCGAGAATGTCTCAGAGGTCCTGTTTCGAGGTCAGAGAGCCGGGTGTCTTTTTTCGCGGTGGATCATGGACGGGCATCGGATCGCATAAGCCGGGCTACACGGGCCAGGACCGCGTAATAACACGGCAGCACGAAACAAACCGACGAATTAGGTACTATCGGGTTCTGCGAAAGCGGTCGACAGACGGACGTAGCAGAACGGACGGATGGACGGACGGACAGCCCTAGCGCGCAAGGGCCCGCACCGTGCCCGGAGAACGAGGAACTGTTGAGGGGGGGCACTGGGGGATGGGTAAAAGGAAGGGAAGCCTCGAAAGGGCCTGGCCTCGTGCAATTACTGGGGCTCCGGCAACCCCGACATTATCCCCAATTATCCGTGTGCGTTTTGAGGTTAGGTTTTCGGGGCCCCTCGGGGCGGTGTGAGCCGCGCGAGAGCCACCGCGAGGCATCGCGACCCAAAACGTATCCACGTAAAGCCCCCGTAGAAACGGGAGACACAAAGAGAGGAAGGTTAGAGCTGGATGGAAGGGAAGAGCCGGAGACCTTTAGCGTGTACGAACGATCTATTATATGGCGTCTGGCGTCAGACGCAAATCGATCCGGCACGTTTCGGTTTTCTGGATTGTATGCTTTCTCGCGGACCGCACGACCGCAAGGCATGCGACCAATTCGCCGTGAATGGTTGATGCATGGTTATTTCCGCGACCGCAGATCGGATACCGCCGATGCAATCACGATCGAAGGAGGTCGCGCTGGTAATGAGCGTTACGGACGAATTTTCACGATTAGGAGCTCGTTTTCCCTCCCCACCCCCTCGTCCTTTCCTAGTTTTCCGTCCTCTCTCCGTCTTCCACCGGAGGCTTTTCGATTCAGATATTTCGCTCTCGCGACCGTCTCGGACATTGGATACCCGTAATTACGATCGCGTAGACGTTACGTTCAACGGAAAAGTAACCAGTGCTCGGTGAACTTTAACGATTATCGTATAAGAAACGCTGTCCCGATCCTGCCTGTAATTAGAAATACCCACCGTGGTGTACGATACCCGGTATTAACTGATCCATCGAAGCGAAAGCGAAAGCAAATAATATATATTCATAACAACCCGGGCGAAACAGTCTAACCACGGTATAGTTTACCAAAGCCTGACGGGAATACACCTCGCCTCTATTCGGAGGGCGTAGTTCTTCGCGATATCTGCGGTAACCTTTCACTGATCGTTGTTGCGATTTAAAGCGGCGTTGCTCGTAGGTAGGGCGAGGAACGGTAGAGCGGTGAAAATGGGGCAGTTTCGAGGACTCGGCTGGAGTTCGTGGCGGTTGGCGTGCTGGAAAAGATTTACAGTCTCCGCACCGGAAAGGGTACCGAGAGGGCGGCTGGTGGAAGAATGGTTTCCGGCGATAGCTTCTACCTTCAGAGGCCTACACCTACGCCCAGGTCGATACGCGTGTCAGCTCGAAAAGCTGGAGATATCTCGGTTACGTGAGCGCATATGAAATTTAAACAACGCGGACGTTGTATACCTACATTTTGCCTGGCGCTCTCAAGAATTCTTTTCAGGGGTCTCTGACGAGAAGGGGAAGGGACGCGAGGTAGTTTTTATCCGATTCCGTATCGTACTCTTGTTGCCTTTCGAATCTCGTGTCAGGTAGCACTCTCGCGTATACACAATAATTCGTCATTGCATTCACGAGTTACACCTTCTGAATGCAATTTTCATAATGATATGCGAAACGTTTATGGTGTACAACAACGTCTGCCGCGTGGCTCCACCTGGCGTACCGAGTGAAATAAGAACACCAGCTGACCAATCCGCCTATAATATTATATGCCTTCGAACCTGTACTCTTCGTTTTCGAAACGATCGCTCTCCTGGATTGCATTCTTTTATGCCAACCGCACTTGACATTGATACCCCACGGCCCCGTGTCTTTACCCCTTTTTTCCACTTCGCTCAGAAACACCGGGATCGATCCCCGACGTACAAGAGGAGCGACGAACTCTTTTCACCTGGAAAATTGCTAGTCCCCCTCCTCCTCTTATATACATTCGATGTAGAGAGCTTTTAGACGACGATGGACTTGGTCTACGTTGGAAAACCACGTCGTCGGTAAACCGGTTACGTTTTTGAATGGGTGAACGACACTCGAGTTTCCCCCATTACGCTTTAAAGAGGAACTCCGTGCTTCTGCCCGCAGGAAAACTGCACCGAGGCAACCGAGCCTGGCTGATTTCTCACGCGAATTTCCGCATGCAGAAAGAGTCGCGCGAGCGTTTCTAAGTACGTTATACCACCCCGTTCTGCCTCCGGACCGCGTGGTGCAGGGTTTCGAAATATCACGTTGCCCCGCTCTATAGTTCGGTGCCTATCAATCACTTGGCGCATGGTCCGGCAATAAGACTTCTCGAAGGAGGGAGCTATTATCCTGCCAGACTCTGGTGATGCACGACCTCCGAGCCGACGCTGGACCTTAAGCTCCCGCTGGAACGATCGGCCGCCGCACGAAAATTCCGCGGCTCCGTACAAACCGTCAGGAATAAAATGGTGCCTGACCAAAGAAAGTCTTCTACGCTGCTTGAAAAGTAGTAGTCGATGAACGATATAACTTCTAACGTTTCCAATTTCTGTGTATATATATATATACGTATATACATATGTATATCGAGTTAATCGATCGGATCGTTTTGTTGTTTCGAGAAAATGGACGGAGCAGATTGATTACGACGAAAAGCGAAAGATCGAAGTAGTAGAAAGGCACGAGCACGAGATTATAATAACGCGCATAAATCAGGGATCGATAAAAAAGTGATGCGGCCAACCTTGCCGTACTCGGGGAGGGAAGAGAATTATGACGCCAGGAAGCTGCACGGTCGCATTTTATCTTGGACATGGCAGTATAATGAAAAATTGGACAGCGCGCACATAAGTTAAGGCCTTCTCGAGAGAGACAGATCGAGCACCTTGGTCTCTTGAATATTCATCGGTCGTGGCAACGGCGTATCGCGGAGGGGTTGAAAATCATCGTGCGCGATGAGAAATTATCAATTGTATAGTAAAAAAAAAAGTAGCGGTAATTGTCATTTAATCGATTCTTTGAAATAACAATTCTTTCGCGCGAACCCGTAGAACATTCGCACCGCGCGCGTTCTCCTGGTAAGACTAATGAAATAATCGCAAGTGCGAGAGGAGGTTAACCCCGGAATGAAGTTAGATCGCGTGATTCGTGAATTCCCTACGGTCGGGCTCAGCCTTCGTTTCATTCGCATTCGTGACAACTGAGCTGCTCCGGGATGCATGTGTATTCCGTGGCAAAAAAAAAAAAGGGAAAAGAATGTTATCGAAAGCAATGCCTGTTCATGTTACGCGAAAATGTACCCACCGCGTAATACGCACGCCACTCCACGCGTGCATTGAATCGTTATTCCCTTGTGAATTTCTATACCTGGATGCCTGGTTAACACGCGACCCCGAAGAACGGAGAAAGATGCGACTTCTGAATCGCTCGAAATCTAGATCCTCCTCTGATATTCCGCGAAATTTACACAATACAAGACTTTGCGCGGCCGCGATGTGAGAATCGTCGGGTACGGTGTTAAAGGGTGAAGAAAAAAAAAAAAAAGTGTGGGAGGCGAGGTACGCGTACGCGGTCGGTACGATTCTCGCGTCCCTCGTACGCGCCACGATGGATTTGGGGTGGGTGTAGTCGCTTACGAAATGACATGCAAATGCAATGGACATCCAAGGCGAGTCTGGTTTTTCAGGGCGTTACCCTCGGAAATTCTGGTCGGTTGGTTGGTCGATGGCGAACGTTGAGGGCGGCGCATCTGTCGGCGGAAGATTTATATCCCGAGGCCGAGGTTCCTCCACGGGCTTACCCGTCGCGGTGTTACCTGCGTCAGGCACGCTAACAGAAAATACTTTCGAGTATTGTTCGTCCTCGTTACTCTATCAATTACCGAACCATTAGACCATTAGCTAATTGAAACTACTTGTCAGAGGCGAGGGAAGCGACAAACAATTTCCTGAATATAATTAGCTCAGCGATTCGATAATTTATCTAGACCGTGTGATTAAAATTGAAATTCTCTTTACGTTCGCGCAACGCTTCGTCGTGTGGTCCGAAGAGTCTTGCTCTTTTAATAGAATCAATTATTCCGTTTTCTTCTATTTTAATCATTAAAGTGAAGAGATAAGGGATTATAGAAGACTACGGTAATGTTACACGAAGGAATGGAATTCATCTATAAGTCTGATAAAAAATAGCAGCACCGATAATCAGCTACCTTTACGACCATGACGCCGAGGTTACCGAGTCGAGATTCAAAATGGAGGACTAGGAGTCCGCCGACACGGCGAGAAAACGATGTGCTACGCCGCGATTATACTCGGCCGCGAGGGCCGTCCGGTCTATCAAAACCCGTTCGGCCATACATCAATGCCATCTATACGTATAATTTCGATGTCGACTGCCGCTCGTTTTATTTGCCGCCTGCAAAAGCGAAGGCGTACGCGGACTGCGGCATTCGAGTCGGTGTACATACGTTTTTTCTACCGATTTCGTTCGATCGTGACCCCTCGTGGCAGCGAAACGACGCCACGAACGCTTGGATCTATGAAAATCGTCATCCGGAAGTAGCAGAAAGTAACTGTACGCATTCGCGAAAGTGAAACGCGACACTTAACGTTTATATAGTTAGCCGTGTAACCGTAATGATACACCTGAAAGTCGCGTAATTCGATGAATGACCGAAATGCGTAATTTTGGCGGCCGACCTTTTCATTAGCCAGCCAATATTGGTATATGATAAATCGTCAGTTATCTTAGCGAGTGGCTAAAGAAGATGCACGGTATTATTGGCAGGTTAAATGACACGGTATTATCCGAAGGTAATAAATGTCACAATGCAGTGTAATGGCTCTGTAATTTTGGTCACTTAACCGGCGTTATACCTTCAGTTATAGACATGCGAGCGCGCCACGTTGTCGATCTTCATTTAGCCAAGCGGTAACAGGTCGAGGCAGATAACGCGCGATATTTATTGCGTTTTCCACTTATAGATACGCGAGTCGTTGCCCGATGTATCTTACTCGTCGGCGGACATTTTCGTAATCCATCACCGCGGAGTGGAATTACGCGAAACGCGTTCCCCGATCTCCTCTGTGCCGCGCGGACCAAAACGAGGGGGAGGGCAGAGAGGCATGCCCGTTTTCTTTTCTTCTTTCTCTTTTCTTTTTTTCCATCGCATGCCTCCGCGTTTCTTTCTCAGCCTGCTTTCTCAAGCTGACAGTTAGGAATTAACAGATCGCTCGGTGGCAATTAAACCCCCTAAAGTCTAACTCTCCGCGGTTCGGTTCCCATGGTTGCACTATGCGCCCTGGACTCGTTCGCCGGGCCGCAAAAAGGACCGCGGAGAGAAGAGGGTTAGTTACGCGGGGATTGGAAGAGGTTACGAGGGGCGAAGGAGAAACGAACGGGCGAGACAGACATCATCGACAACCCCGATGCGTTCGCGGCGGGGTACGCGAACTTCCTTTGGTTTGCGGCGCGGGGTCGTGAGAGCAACGCGAAAAAAAGGCCACGACGAGAAGAAAGAGCGGAGCAGAGAAGATACTGCGCCGCTGCGGAGGGGCAATATTTACGAGAAGGGTTGGGTCCTCCGCGGAGCTCCAGCCATGGGACGTAATTGCACCGGCAGGCTACTCTGATTTATTGGGTTATTACCGATCCTGCGTAAGAAAAGTTCGGCCCGCGTGGTGTATGGATTTTCGAGTATCTTTCCAGCGTTCGAAATAAAATCAGATACCCAAGCCGGCTAGAGAACAAGAGGTGCGTAGAATTTGAATGCCGAGTATAAATCATATCGACCGTGTTAGTTTATGCCGGTTATCATCGATCCCGTAATCGTTTTAAAACACCGCTGGCAGGTTAGAATTATTGCCGGGGAAGGATAGCTTATGATATTTTCCGTAAAACACTCGCGACATGCGAGTTTGTGTTTGAGTGGCAGGTTGTACACGTCGAGACACAGCTGTGTCATTAGGATGACAGAAGTGCAGCTATTTTATTGCACTTGAAAAAAAGGAAGAAGAAACAGGAGCGAGCGTCCCTGTCGGGATCTCCATTATTGTAATGGTACCATCGTCTGACGATAGCATTTGCTGAAACGTGGATCGTTGCGGAAAGAGATTCGAGCAGAATGGAAGCGACGCTCTAGCTTTGAAAGCAAGTGGAATGTCTAATAATCTAATTTCGAATCGCCTTAGATCGATAGCCTGTGTAGTGTATTGGTATCGAGCGATAAATCTTGGAACTAGTAGGCCCAAGGGCTTGGACGTACCAAAAAAGGAAAATAGTGGGATACGAAAATGAGAGAATGCGTTCTGCCAATAGATTTACGAGCCTATCCATCTTCGTAGTACGCACTCGCTGCGCGTGTATCCCGTGGAAAGCTCTTCTTGGTGTGCATTACACGTATACGAATGTACCTACGATTCCAGAAGAAACGGTTCGTTATTATAAGCCACGAGGCGTAATTGTTTCCAAGGAACCGACATGGCGAAGACCTTGCCTGGGAACGTCGAAGTGTTGGCAGCCTTCTACAGGACGTTCCACCGATAGTGCCGCTAGTCACGACCACGTCGACCGATTCTAATCTCCTCCCGTTGCGGAGGAACCGCGCGAGTCGTTTTAGATTTCCGTCCTGGCGTACAAACGCGCAAAGACCGCGTATGAATAAACTTCTAGAAATGTGCAGCGGTGCCCAGCGTTTGTCATCGCAGATCGAGATTAGATAAATTACAATCCGCCGCGAGGCTTGCAATTCATGATAAAATATGGAATTGAAAATTAGAAGCAGTCGTGCACGCGCGCGTTCGACCATTCGTTTCTTTTTTCTTTCGTAAGATCGTCGTTAAAAATTAGCCGATATCCTTCTGTTTCAGATGCCCGTCATCCGTCAGCCTCGTGACTCGTTTTCAATGGCGTTCCTCAAGATTCTGCGACAACCGATGGTGAAATGTAACGCCGTGTAACATCGAATCGATGCTTCTGAATTTCTTTAATAACAAATCGATCGCGAGATTTTTTTCAAGTTATCCTTTATCATTCGTCGTGCTGTTAACATACCTAACGGAAGAGTCATGGAAGGTACCTATCGCATCATGATCGCACATGATTCACTAGACGGCGAATCTATATATAACGAGCCCTATTTCTACGCCTACCTGTGATACGTATAAGGTACAATTAAAATTGGAAAAGAATTCCTGGAAACCAATCTCAGCCTTGCTAAAATATTTCGCTACGGGGTGGCCACGTATCTATACGTACACACGTGCCTCGTTATTCATTTAAATTCCTTTTCGTCGGCAATCAATGATTTATCTATATTCCCAGGCGTTGAAACACAATGGACGTATCGATAGAGGCACGCGTATCGATCGGCCACCTAATCACGAGAAGTGTCAAGCTCGTGGTGATATAATGTAGAGAAAACGGAGCAGGTTCTGGTTCGTGTCTGTAAAAAGCGTATATGTAAATTATTTGTCCACGGAGTATAATTTTGTAATGAACGTAAACCAGTCAGACTCTGGACGCTTTAGCGATTATCATTCCACTCGCGGAACATCAATTTATGTTTAAGATGTACGATCTCTGGTTTCCAGTATGCTATATACCGCTTCGCAACGGCGCAATCAAACGCGACTGTTCAATGTTCGTGGCTAATGTCTTTATACACCGACTCCATTGTCGCGTCCACCGTGATTGTAATTTTCACGTCCCGCCAGAAGAAAAATCAATAAACGATTCGCGTTGCGTTTTACAGGCTGAGAATTTCCTTCTCCTATACTCGCATCGTGAACAGGTCTCGTTGGCAAATGACTAATTGAGACCGCACGTATCGCGGCTTGATAGGCTCGTATTGTTTCTTGGAAGCAATTACCCCGCACGATAAGCTCGCGTCTCGTGCTATATGACGCGTGGAAATAATTGATCGATTCCGTTCGTATCTCATACTCTGTCGCCGGATTTAAGGAACGACAGCCATCTCGAGCGAGCAGAGCCACGAGACGCGGGGGGCATGGCCACCATTTTGAAAGATGGTGCATCCTGCAAGCCGTGCAACCTACACCCACGCAAACGTAAGGCCGCTGAGAAAACTCAGACCACCACAACCACCCACGTTTCATTCCCATTGGCCGAGCCGTCCTCACCCATAAGATACCACACCACCCACGGCCTACGGACCCAGTGCAGGTCACTACCAGACTTCTACACGGTGTTCCCGATGTACGGAACTCGAGCTTGCCTGTAAATATATTTAATCCCCTCCATAAAATGGCTCACCCTTATCGCGTGAAGATATTGCGAGACAACGGCCGATCCGATCGCTAAAACTCTGCAACTCTCACTGGTGGATCCGGCGCAAGTTCGAGAGAACTTTGTACCAGTGTACACCAACTGAATTTGTTTAGATCGGCTGGTTGTCTGAAAACGGCAGTTGGTAAATTTTTTCAATGCGAGTGCTAGGAGTGCGCTCAGGCGAGATAGAGTAAGAAGGGAAGAGATCGAGGAGTCCTCGACACGACTTCGCCGGCGCTCGGATTACAGTGGGTTAGACCAACGCTAGATTATCTCAGTGACGGTAAGTATAGGTTAGATCGGCAACTCTAGCCCATCTTGCGGCCATACCAGGAGCATTGCTTCCCCGAACACGTAAGTCCCGCACCGTTCGGGCACGCCGAGCCACGCGATAATTCATGGAACTTTATGCTCACCTCGTGTAATGCCAGTTCCTGTTTCTTTTTCCTCTCTTACCATATTTTCTTTTTTTTTTTTTTCTTGTTCTTTCCCTTTTCTCGTTTCGCTCGTCATGACACGGCACAGCGAGCCACGGTGGTGCTGCACGAGCCTTAAGAATCGCATGGGTGGTACTTTTCAAGGTGAACTGCCGTTGAAAATCTGCGAGCAGCAAAGATGGCTAGCCGAGCGAGCCTCCAGAAGCCCCGTCGATCGCGCGCCGCGGCAAGACCTGGGGAAAGCGAACGAAACCTGGAACGCGAACGCTTCGTTTACTCGAAATTTATTACATTCTTTATCAACGATATTTTAACGCCAGAGGATCGCGTTACACATTGTGCCGCGGATTATTCACCGCGATTATTCTATTATGAATACAAGGGTGAAACGATCCGATCTGTATCGTGTATGCATACACACTTGAACGTTCTGAAACTGCATAACCTCTGATCGGAAGATTGAATAACGTAACTAGCTGATAGAGATAAGATCGTCGGCTTTTTACGCGTAATATACATTGTTACAGCGTTAGATTTTATGTGTTATATTGTATTTGGAAATCGTCGGCCGCGGAGAGCGATGGAATCTGCAGCCCTGACGGCTCGCGCTAAAGGCCTGCAATTTTTCCATTCAGGAGCCACTAAATTTTACTACAATTAACGCTGGCAGCAAATTGCTACTGACGATCGCAGAGATAACCTAATTACTGCATAATATCAGGTAGAGTTGTTGCGTTACGATGTGCCGTGGCGAAGGAGGGGGAGTTTAACTACAGCTGAGACTTTAGCACCAGCACGCCTGCGAGATAATTTTTTCGCTGGTTATGAACACGTGCAATAATTCCATTAGTTGTCAATTTAGTTGTCGGCGCCTGATGGACATATATTGGATGTGTATGTATATATAACGCGTAAACGTTCGGGGAATAATTAACAATAAATTATCCGCTGAAGCTATCATTATGTTAGCTAATCATGACAAATTGACCGTTATGTTATTAAATAGCTTACGGACTCTAATTACGTGTCTCGCGCGAACCGTTTGAATGAGAACAAGTGGATGAGCGTAAGTGAATACAGACATACGTTGTCAGACAGATCGTTCGGTACCATAGATCGCTGGCGAACGGACGAGCTTCTTTCCATAATCCCAATGATCGCAAGTTTAAGTAGATAGTAAGGTGTACTAAAATTTAAACATCGCGAACTTGTTAAGAATACAATTGATGCTACTTTTGTGGATACCGGTTCATCGAATACGAGGGACGTAGCATAGAATTTCGAAAAGCCATCGAACGACTGTTTCGGCTTGCTTTTAATTGATATACTCTTTGAAAAGTGTAAGTTAGAAAATTATTTTCTTCCACGTTTTCTAAACTGAAATGAGATATAGAATAAGGGTGCCCGTGGTGTGGTCAATAATTTTGCCACCATCCTCAACAAGCCGTTTCAGAAGAAACCTTTCAGAGGACGCCACGATACATGTCCAAAATACAAAGTTGGCGAGTATGCTGGCAGATGGCAGAAACGGTATCGTTCGTTGCAAGTACGCCTTTAGTAACTCTATCGAGGAAGACTACTGTACACGTCTAATAATGTTAAAAATACAGTAAATTTGCTAACGAACACGAAGCTCAATTACGTAAAAGTAGATGCGAGTAAACAAGCAGTTATTTCGAGCGTGGATAATTTGACAAGAACCGCAATATTGAGTAAATATACATATATGCGTAAAATTACCACCCGATGCCGATTATACATGGAAAGGAACAAGAAAATGAAAAACAGTAATGTCTTCTATTTAGCAAATGAACGGTTCTTTTACACTTCTACCGTCATTACTTATCGTGCCGCTATTATGGCAGAGTAACTGAAAAATTAACTCGAGTAATTTAAAGCGGCGTTTAAGTTGATCGCCACGCTCTTAACGTGGATCCATTACGTTATTCTTGTTATAATAACACGTACAGAGCGAGAACGCGTGTTCCGCCGGGCGCAACACGCAATCTCGAATTTTAGAATTTCGATAACGCCACGCGCAATAAAACCTGTTCCCCGTCGAAAACCATTGACGGTTGTAGAGTCGAGAAACGTATTACCAGTGATCCCGTGTCGGGGTCGTTACGCGGGCCACGGCTCCTCTGCAAGAATTCCTTCCCACCCCGCCATCCCTCCAGAGGTTTATCGACGAGACGTGGCAAATGATTTTACACTCCGAAGCGATTTCAATTTCTCTTCTTTTCCCCTCTTGACACGAGGCCGCGAACGATTCCTCGTAATACGGGTCCCTCTCGATCAAAGTGTAGAGCCGCTCACGATCTCGTACAATCGCATATCCAAGCGAGTCGAAAGTGCGAAGCGTTTACACCGGTATTTGAACTTCGCTGATGACGGTAATCACGCTCGCTCGACGCTTCAATTGCACGTTTCGTCGGGTTTCTGCGCCTCGGTTACTTTACGATCGGGAGTAACCCAGCGTGGTGGTCAGGATCGCGTCCTCTTCGTCAATCCCTGTTCCACGAGCGTCCACCCTTTTTTTTTCCGCTCCTTCTTTCTCCGCTCCTTCGGCCATCCTTTCCCCTTGTTTCGGTAAATTAACGATAGGCGCGCGCCTACGCTCGGGACGCGTTCGCGGGCTGTTTCCCCTGTTTCCGACTTTGCCAGGGAAATCTGATCGATTAACGAGGAAGCGGCGATAATTACACGCGACAATGGAATGTTTCATCCAGTTTCGACGGTAGTTACCGTAAAGAACGGCAGGAAGTTTACGGCGCGCTTGAGATTTGCACGAAACTGGACGATCCGCGCGACTGGACGAAACGCGGCTGAATAATAAATAATAAGGGAGAGGTGTGGCAATTTCGTGGGTTTACCCTGTCATTAATCGTTAGCAGCGTAGAAAATACGACGGCTCTAGCGGCTGTGCGGCGCTCTTAGCGCGCGACGGAAATTCTAGGATTCCCAACAACCACGCGGCGGCCACGGTTGGCATTATTTGAAGTGTTTCTATATACGCGGATGAGTTATTACGGTAAATTACTATTGTTACGACTCCCATGGGCGCGCGTTACCGTAATCTTTTTGACGCGTACCGCGACACACGGTGCCTTTCAATTCGCCTGAAATTCAAATTAGCCGTGGTTCGACGTGCTAGCCGCTACGAGCAACGCGGAGCGCGTGCGCGCACGCTTCCTGATGCGCGCCGACAGCCGTAGGAATCGGCGCTGTCAAAATATTTTTAGCCACGGCACCGGCCGTCGCTTTTTCAACCGGCTCGACCGTTCAATATATTCACCCGCGTGACAGCTATGGCCGCGATTGCGCGTAATTTCCCCGTCGACGATTTTCGACTCGTTACAGAACCATTACCAGGAGTCAACAAGAGGACGCGATGGTTAAAAATACCAAGAATATTTCGTCCGCTCTCACATTGTGTTTCAATTGAATACAACTCCTTCCTGGACGTCTGGTTGGTAACTTGGCGAAACTACCCTCGATCTTCTGATCTAAGAGAGGAAACGGATTGCGAGGAAGAAGAACAAGAAGAACAAGAAGAATAAGAAGAAGAAGAAGAAGTTCCACGGAGACGGTGCGGAGACGCGGCGACACGGTCGTTCCACGGTGTTTGGAAGGATGCTGCGACATTATCCTTTCCATGTAGCCAGCGTAGCTACGACGAACGCGCGGGGACACATGCGAGGACACATACGGAGGGACTAACACACGCGAGGACGCGGATCGCACGCACCGGGCCAACAGAGCGCACCGGTTCGACCGGAATCGAAGCTCCGTCGAAGCCCAGGCCAGCCTCCGCGACTCGATCTCTCACGAGAGAGAGAGAGAGAGAGAGCACCGTGAACGCGTGCATGAACGCACGCACACCTAAGCGGGAACACGCGCGGAAAGTCGAAGCCAAAGCCCAGCAGTCGGTGGACGCTTTGATGTGGCCGCCGCCGCCGCCGCCGCCGCTACCTTCGCCACCCTGAATACCTTTGTATCTCGCTCTGCTGCTCTCCCTCTTCCTTCCCCGTTGTCCTTCCGTGCTAGCCCTGTCCCTCTTTCCCGTTCTCTCCTACTTTGTACCCTGCACCACGCTCTGGACATCGTCCCGTCGATTGATCTCGGTGTTCTCGCGAGCTGAACTTCACCCCCTGCCGGGACAGCTGACGATGACCGCGACGACCCTCCATCTTGCCGTGTCGCGCGACCGGCTTTCCTTCTCGATTTTTCGTTTACGGGGATCTCGATACGGAGGGCAACTACTCGCTTATTATACTCGATAGACGGTGTACACGAGTATCGAAACGAATTATTAAGCATCGTACACCGATTCGTTTCAGCCGACGTTTCGCATTCGCGATCGTTCGATTTTAATCCCCGGATGGAGATATAGTTTGCACGACGGAGAATCGGTTACGAGCGCGTATCGACACGTCGATCAAAGGGGCACGAGAGAGTGACGGAAAGCAAAATCCACGGCGATGCCCGACGTGGCCGGAATGTGGGACGTAGAAAAAGTGGTGACGTCCCTTTCCCCCGCTTTGGCGGTACCGATAGGAGCAGCACGAGGATATCGCGGAGCTCGCGTTCCTGCGGGATCAGGGAAGAGGACGACTCTTGGCCAGCACCTGTAGCACGTAACCGTGCGTCCATCTGTCCACCCGTACCCCATCGGTGGGAAGGCAAGGGACTGACTTCTTGCAGCGCAATCAATCGAGCCGCCGCCGCTGCCAGTTCCTATTCCACCTCGTTCCCATCCACCCTTCAACTTCATCTTTTACGCTCTTGACGTTCGATATCCCTCCGCCATCTATCTACGTATAGGCAATTTTACAACCGCTCGCAACATTGTTCGACCCGCTCTGTACCGAGGAATTTTGATTACACCGCGACTTCATTTGCCCCGACCGATTTTTTGTCGCGTTCGAACTGTTACGTCCAGCTCGAGGTTACCGTGGGTCCGAACCATTAGAAACGCGATGGATATTAAAGACGCGAGATACTTATCGGTTGGATCGGTTAGCGGCAAAAACGTGAGAAATTGTGAACGCGAGAATTTATGTTCGACGCATACCACGGGCTTAAATACTTCGACCGCGTACGTGATTGCGAATGCTGCATGCACATCTCGCGAAGGCACAATTTCATTACGAGAAAGACGCGGTTCGCCTAAAGGGTGGGTCTCGAATCGCGGAGCTCGTTACTCGAGTTTTTAGCGCGCAGCCCGTACCAGTTTTACGGTGCGTGCCACATATAAAGAGAGTTACGCAAGGTTTCTCGATATCGTTCCCTTGTTCGCGAACCGGCGAGAGAAAAGAAGTGACGGCCTTGAAAAATCTGCCGAATCAACGTTGAAATCATTCCTTTGATCTTCCATATTCAACAGTTTTTACGCCCTTCAGCGAGGGAGCGAGGCTCGAGAACAATGACAACAAGAGTCTCGGGCAAACTATTCATCGTAGGCAGAAAAATTCGCAACGCTCGAACAGGTCAAAATCTGCATACCCGTCGACCGTTTCATGGATCCTCGCTCCCGAATATAAGAAGACAATGGGAACCAGAAGATAGGACAGCAGAGGTAAACGATGGATGACACAATCGAGAGTCACGCTTTCGACTTTTCCTATTTTAGCAATCGGACTAGGCTGACTTTTTCTCTGACATTACAATGACCAATCGGTGCGATACACCCTTGGGTAGGTGTCCCATCGTATCTACGGCTCTCTCGCTTCATTTCGAAGCTGGCGATATTTTTATCGAACAAAAAGGACGAAACAGGGGCGACTTTAACGCGAAGATCGTTCGTTATCCCGAGGATAATGCGATTCGTTGTTCGCAGAATAATTAAGCTGAACGTTCGAGAATCGTAGAGCCGAATAATAATGACGGTGCTCCACGCGGCGGTACCCACAGCACCGGCACAATATAATTAACAGTAGCCGTGTACACATGCCGAGCAACAATTGTCGGCTCCTCTTTGTAAGGGAGACCCCCTCCCGAGGCGATAATTTATTATTTTTATAGGGAGCTATTCATCAATGGCCGAGGCCTTCTCCGCGGTTCCTCCGCCTTCCTCGGGTCACTCGGTAGACGATGAAAGAAGAGGGAACAGGTGTCCAGATTTGACGAGGAGATGCTTAATTGTCTCCTTCCGCTGAAGAGACCGTCCGTATCGCTATCTGTGAACGACGAGAACAGAGAATGTCATAATTAAAAATACACGACTCAGACGCGGACGAAACATCCGACATGGTTAACGATAGACGAATTCGAAATAGAATTCCACGTTCTTCAACGTCCAAGGTGGTCCAAGAATTTTGTACGACGCTGTAGTCGAGACGATCGGCAGTCGGGCACGATTCTAATTTCCATCGAGCGGATTTTCGTGGACGTTCACAGCGGTCAGGTCGCTTTGCTCTATTTGCATTTAAACGGCTCGCCGCGGTTGACAAATGAGGCCGATATTATCGGACAATCGATTGCACAGGCTGAAGGAATCGCTTTGCTCGCGCCCGCCAAGCCGGCAAATCTCTTAACTCCGCGAGCCCCGTTTCAGGAAAGGGCCGGGAAGAGGAGAACAATCGGGCCTGCGACATGCCTCTACAAGCGGGCTCCGTGTTCTTCGTGTCCTCCGTGTTCTCTCTCTTCGTGTTCCCCGTCCCATTCCTTCCTTTTTTCTCCCCCCTTTTGTTCACTGTCTGTTTTTGTGCGACTCATTTCTTACGGGGGACGCCGGAGCAGTGTCTATGGGAACGAAGAAAGCGCGCGTTTTCGGTAGCAATCGCGAACACGGTTCCTTGCAACACCGCGTCGCGTAGCGTGCAATTATCGTAGGTAAATTCGAAACGTCGTTCTTTCGCAGTACCCGTTTTCTAGTATTCGAAATTTATTTCGAACTCTACCGGAGAGATAATTGGAAATTAATGAGGTGGAAACACGAAACAGCCGTATGGTTATTTTTAGTCAAGGCCAGGAGGTTTCTGAACCCCTTGGGAATCGAATCGAATAATGTTGGGGTGGCGTATGTCGCAGAGGAAACTCCGCACGGGCAATTACAATATTTCCTACGTTGTGAAAGAGGATGGGCTTGGCTGACACTCTGACAGCCCGTAGTCAAATGTTCCACGGTCCCTTGCGTTCTCCTCTACGTCGCTATTGTATATCTGTACGCGCACATGCCTGCTTCCCTGGCTAACAGTAACTTCTAGTTTTCGTCTCCTTCGGTGGGTACACGTGTCGCCGCTAAACTGCCTTTCACTCGTTTTACGCACCATGAACTTGACTTCGCTTCGAGATCTCGCACTTAATGCCTTTGTTTTCACTTTAGTCGTCAAAATATAAGCAATCCCAACGACCAGGATAATTACTCGTGCCTCGACCGAACACAATACTCCGATTTGTTCACTCGAATCAAAAATTCTCCATTCGAGACACCCTGTTTCGCAGAGAATCGAGTCGAGTTCAACGATGATCCAGTTTAATTGCTCCATCTCGTCGATAGGAAGCAGCGACCGTTGCAAATAGTACCGGTGGATTCACGGTCAATCAGCGGGGACAGGCATCAAATGCCAGATGAAAGGAGAGGCTCTCACAGGTGGACGCATTGCGCAAACGAAAATCTCATTATCGCGAGACAAAGGTAGGACGATTAATCATCATCATCGGCGTATCTTTGCGGGCAGCGCGTCTGGCTCGCGGCGGAAGCGCGGGATGATAGACCCGAAGAGTCGAAACGGAAGGAGAAGGAAAGGGAGAAGGATGAAGAACGAGCGTCACCGTTGCGGCGCGTCGTGAAAAGGTCCATGCGGAACTAAACTCGTCGTCCTTTTGTTCTCCCATCGCTGGACCATCGTAGCGACCTACCAGTCCTCGCGTCCCTTCTCTTTTTATCTTTTCTCGAAAATACCAAACTCTCTCTCTGTTTCCTCCTTCTCTTTTCCTTTCTTTCTCCTCCACCGACGATACCGCGACAGGGGGCTCGATTCTTCAACGATTCGTCGCAGTTCATTTGCGTATGGATCTACTGGCGCTGGACTTTGCCAAAGGGAAGGAAAAGAAAAAAAAAGAAAAAGAAAGAACGCAACTCTGCGCGTGTCTGATTCCGTTACCGTCGGCAGAACGCGTTAAATTTGTAATTGCGTTCATTACCAGTCGGAGTAGCTGTTTTCCATCGCCGCCATCTCGTGTCGCGTTCCTCGCGAGGGCTAATCAGCGCGCTCGCAATCGTTGTTTCGCCCCGAGAGGGAATTCTCGTACGCTGTGTTCTCGAAGCCATTGAAATATGTCGAAATAATAGCATTGTCTCTACGATACCAGTCAAAGACCACCCTTCTTGCATTTACACGACGAAATCGGCAATATATCCCGGTTAGGCGTGTCTAGCGATAAGTACAGGTTTAAACGCAGACACCATCGGTTACCGCCATTAAGCTTCCTCGGAACGATCTATTTACTCTCCCTGAAACGTGTCTGCTCGCGATTTATCGACATCATTAGCGGATATAATATTCCAGAATAAAAGATACCTAAACATCTTGCTAGTAAAGCACATTTAATGAGGTTTAATTGCCGCAATAATATTTCTACGGGTGGCTGGATGCTTCGAGAAAGCTGGACGACAGACAACGCTGCGAGTATTGGCAGCTCCTGGCACTATTATCTTGGAGTATCTGCGCGCGAATCCGCGGCGCGATACGAACGATGAAAAAGGAACGGAACGCGACGCCTGTCGTTTCGTCGGCTAGGTCGACCCGATCGAGAGCCTCGTAATTATTGGTCTCGATGGCCGAGAGTCGAGGTCGGTGTCGACACTGGAAAAACCTGGAAGAAGGATTAATTCCGAGCCTCGCGGGCACCAAAGCGTCGCGATAGGACGGACGGATACGCGCGGTTCCCCGGTGCCGCGTGCAAACCTCCCTTCGGGGTGTACACGGCCTACGTCGCTCCGTAACGCGCGGAAGTCCCATCGAAATTCCGGCGTGCACGTGGTGCCCATCAATCTTGTTTATGCATATTAGAAATTACGCTGATATTGTAAGTACACGGGACGGTACACGATACCACGGGCAAAAACGAAGAATTAACAACGTTGTCGGGCATCAATCTCTGCCTCTGTATCCGTTCTGGTGTCGCCGACCGGTTTTTAGGCGAGCCGAACAATGTTATTATACGCTATTAGAACGAGCTGTTCGAACAGATACCACCATCGACGATCTTCCGTTGTTGTCAGGAAAAATCTCGCCAGCGGATATCGTTAGCGGGGGGATGGGGGTCAGTTTTAATTGTCGCGGCGTCGTCGTCGGTTCGCAGGTTCCTCGAGGAATCGAACGTTAATCTCGAGTGGCGACGAGTGTCACCGGAGGTGGTCCACCGATGATAAATGCGAGGCCTTAGGCGGACCTCACCAACGGAATGGCAGGTAGCCGGGTAGCCGACAACACGCAGCAGGGGGCTCTTCTCACCTCTGTTCGGTGGCACTCCGAGTCAAAGAAAGGTACACGCTTCCGTTTCGACGAATTCCTGGCCAGTCTGCCATTCGATCTTTACAAAGCGATCTGTTGGACGATGTACTCGTAAACGACTTCGCTCCGCGTTACGGGTGTACACCGTGTAAACTTCCTTGACAAGTCTATCCGCGAAGTAGTTGGATTACCTAATAGTTATATTCGTACGATATTTAAGTGGCTTTGAACAGGATTATTATCGTCGCGAAGAAAATAATAAGCGTTCTTCGCGTTCAGCTCCATATTTTCGCGACGATAATTGGAAGCACGTACTTCAGAGCGAAACTGGGAGAAGGGAAGAGGAAGTTTATATCGAATCCCAGCGAACAAAGAGGCGGACAAAGGACGAGGAACGCGACGCGGAGAAAGGAAAACACTTGATTCGCTTCTGCGAAATTACAGAAGCCGGAGAGCGACGTTTGCGGACGTGCGGAGATGCAAAAGAGGCGGCGGCCGTCAGCGTGCCGGTTCAGAGGTTAAAAATGCGGCCTTCCACGACAAAAGGGAGCCTCAGCCGTCGCGTTGGAACGAAGAGAGCCGCTTTTTAATGCGAGCTGCACGCGCGCGTACACACTCGCCTTTACGTGGCTGCGCACCAACGCGGCGGGGCTTGAAAAAAATTGCTTGATATAAACAACAATTAAGTAGGAGTGCCGTGGATATCTTTTACGGAGCGCGAGTCGTGGGAGAGCCGCTGTAACGCGGCGGGGAAAAGAACTCGGAACGTTACGTATGTCCATGGAAGGATAGCTTCCTCGCGTAGCCGATCCTCGAATCGTTCGCGTCGAAATAGGGCAGAGTAGATTTACAGAAGGGGTGAATAATTCAGTTCCGAGAGGGGTCGCAATTATTGTCCTTCGATTACGAACAGTTAGACCGACGAAAGAGTGATTAAATACGAACGATTTCATTCATCGGGTGTCTTTTAATTAGTCGGTCGATTCATCATCTACTCGAGGAGGAATTATAGTCTCGCGTGATTCGTTATGGCGTGTTCGATATCGGCGCAGGAGTATTACAACGGAAAAGAAGAGAAAGCCGTTGGCTGTCGATCGTTGTCAGCGCTTCCTAGGCAATATTTTTAGACCTAGATTAGTTCAGACCTTTATCTTGGGAAATCCTCGTGCGAACGAGATCCTGCCGGTAGATAGACGCTGACTTTCGTGAGAAATCAATGGCGGCGTTTAAAGGCGCCCGAGGTATTCGACCACCGCAGATCCTTTTATTTACTTTAAAATCGACAGTCATCCAGTTACGTTAACAATGTTATTAGCGATTTTCGAAAGGGCGTGATCACCGGCTGGTTTTGCTAGCCGTGGAAGACTACTTTCGAGACTCCATGCGCGGTTTGCATGGGGGTTGCAGGTTGGTTTAAGGGGGCGGGTCGCATCCCCATGACAACCGTTGGCCTCGCTGATAAATCGACTTCGTGCGCGGCACATCGGTACACCGTGAAATGCGATTCCAGATTACTTCGGAACTTACGATCCTAATTAACGATCCGCGAACGCACTCGTTACTTAAATTACCGCTTTCGCGGGCTCGTACCTCGGCAGGGGCGCGGGAACGAGTTTTGTAATTCTAACTCTTCTGGCGAACTTTTCTTAATAACCGGCGTTAAATGACTTTATTAGAAATTAATAGGCCGACCAGCTCGCCTAGGAGACCGTCCGCGGTGCTCGTTGCGACGCGTCGCGTCCCTCGTCGTCCGATTATGCGAGACGCATCATCTCTCACCGCGGGACCACGATAAACCAGCCTGAACGTTCGTTGTCGTTGATTAAAGAACCATGACGCTGTAAAACGTTGGCAAGGCAAAAAACTCCTTCGCTGCTTCAGCCAGCCGTGGAATCGTTCGATCAGACACTCTCGGTAAATAGTGGACTCTAACTCTTACCCTCTATCTCCCTTTCTCTCCGTTCTTCTCCTCCTCCTCTCGTTCTCCTATCTCCCCGACATCGCGATGTCTCCTATATAGGTGTACGTAGCGAGGCGAGGTTGTCTGCCTTCCCAGAAGTTTTCCGCGTAGTTGGAATGGAATATGAAGTCGCGCGGCGCTCTTGCAAATGTATCGCAAATTGTCGTTGCGAAGTGCTTAATGCAGGAGGCGCGAGGTGGTGGCCGTCGAGCTGGAGGAGGACGAGGACCAGGATTGGGGCGAGGAGACGAGCTCTTATAGACGAAGGGAGAGACCGAGCCATTTCGCGGCGGTGCCCGCCCACGCTGGAATTCGAGGCTGGCTGACGTCAGAGGCGTAGCGAAACCGTCATCGGGCGAGGAGGTTCACGACGACTAACGGCGACGCTTTCCTAATGGTCCCCGGTAATGTCGCCCGGTAAAGATAATCGACCGTGAGATCTTCGACCGTCGCCGTTGCGTTCTTACACTCCCGCGGATTTACCATGGGACCGCGAATCGCGGAACGATTTCCCGGCGTCTCTCGTAGGACGCGAGACGCGCAGGTGTACACGCCGTCATCAAGGGTGCACTTCGTGACGGAGCGTTCTTTGAACTCGGTGACGTTTTCAAATGTCTCTCTTGGTAAATAGAACCGGAATGCCGGCGTGTTACGCTCGCGACGGAGACGGTGCTTTACAGGTTTTGCTCGTTAATGCGCTCCGCGTACAGGTTTCCACTTTGTCGCGTAACGATTTCGCTGCGCGGAGTCCTACGTACGCGCGTTCGAGCACCCTTTTTTTCCTCGCGTCGATTAAATTTCATTTGCGGAATCGCGAGCAACGAATGGCGGCGAAATTTTTATAAACATTTGCCGGCTTGTTTTTAACGTTTGCACGACGGACGAAGAGAGATCTGCATCGGTGCACTCGATACGAAGGCAGAGCCGCGGCGATGCAACATAATGGCCCCAACAACGGCCATGAGGGGTTGGGTCGGTGGCTCGGTTGCCCTCAAATCATCACGGGGGTGTGAGGCAAATGACGTTCGGCCACGCGGAAGTAACGCGATAATGGCAGCCATGAAAGGCCTTACCGCGATATCTGGTGCTTTGATGTCCTCTCCCAAAGCTGCTCGCTCAAAATCCATTCTTTTCACTAACACTTTAAATCCTTGAACCGTACACACCAGGCTGAGTTCTATCGATCGTTGTTTTATTACGATCCGAACGACGCGACGTAACGATCTGAATAAAAGTACCCTCCTTCTAAGTGCAACTTTATACACCAGCCAGGGCATAGCAGAACGGCATAGAGAAGAAATATTCCGGACGTTACGATGCGAATTGAAATAAAAAAGGAGGGAAGCGCGGCAAACGGACTGTGAATGATTAACTGGCGGTTCAAATAAAGTTTTCTGCTTTTTAATTGAAGCAGTAGACTCTGAAATGTACGTCTACCGCGTTTGAGCACGACCGACCATTGCTCGTTTCTTCTTTCTCCAGAGCTCGCTCGCTCGCTCGCTCAATTTCTATGTTACAATGTTACGCGTTTATCCACGTTTCTCGATATTAAACTTTACGACGTTATTTTTCAAAGTCGTATCCTTATTGGAATTAATTCGAAGATCATCCGTGTAAGTCTCGTCGAACGGCAAAGACGAAGGATTCACGTGGCTAGCCCGTGGTTCGCGTGGATCGATGCCGAAAAGCGCGTTTTAACGGCGAAAAGGAATAACAGGAGGCGAAATTACATCTCGAACGGCCTGAGGTCGCAGTCTACCGGAACAGGGACTCGTCCGTAGTCGCAGTTTGTCGGCCAATGGGACCAGACAGAAACGCAATCGCAATGCAGGCCAATCCCTCTGCCCCATTCGTCCACCCGCTCGCTCGCCCTCCCGTTCCCGGTAATGATAATCATTACGGGGAATGATTGCAGCGTCGGGTCCGCCAGCGCCAGCCAGCCGCTATTGGGGGATGGAAACCACCTTATAGAGTCTCTCCTCGGTCCTCGATGCGAGCGGATTGTCACATGCTCCCGGCGCGGCAAAGTGTTTCCTCTTCGTCGCCGGCTTCCTTCGAATCCTGGTAACCCCGAACGTCGAAAGAAACAAGAACGCGCTACTCTCAGTTTGGACCGCGTGGACGTCACTCGCGGCGAACAATTGGCATCTCTATCGGAGCAGGATCAGAACCGACAGGATCCTTCGAGTGTCGAGTCGAACTGACACGAGTGAGGTGGAACTGACTGTGATATCGAACGACGGGGACGATGAATGAGACGGATCGAGGAGTGTTTGTGGGTACGACGAAGCGACGGGCACGGGATCGAATCGTCAGTGCGACAGTCAGTGCGTCAGAGTAACGGGAACGGAGGTACGAACGTAGTGACGAAGTATGAATTAATTATTACAAGATTTTCGAGACGTCTCCGAATGACAGACACGTGGCTCGCCTTGGAAGTAGTATAATTACTTTATCGAACGACACGTTGCGCCATGGCGATCGAGGCAGGCGGTAGAATATGGCGGTCGGTCAGACGCATGACTGTTCCATGAGTTTGGACGACGATCGTTATACATCTTCGAGGTGATCAACTATTAAATAAAACATTGACACGTTTACTCGCATTAAAAGACACTTGTCGAACACTCGATGTTTTCTCTTCAACCGATGTATATTATTCAATTAATCTTCTGTATATCCGTAATTCAATTTGATCGCGTTAAACGGATCACAGACGACTGTATCGTATCTTCGTTTAGCACCGTCAGTCACTGGAGGCTCGCCAAGTTTACTGAAACTCCTCTGCACAATTGAGTCGTGGAGTTAGGCGTTAATTGTCGTTTGAAAACCGATCGTTTCCTGCCCACCAGGAATTCCTTCATCCGGATCGGCTGTAAAAAGCCTCTCGCAACGTAACGGTAAGCTGATAACGATTCATCGATACATTGAAGAGACCTCGTTCGACGGATGCGCGTAATATTCGTACAGATAAGGAGTACGACTAGGTGCCAATTTCAGGGACGATAAAATATCAATGGCTGTGAAAAATGGTCGAGCCCGTCCCTCTGTTCTCGTCGCTGTCGAACGCGGGCCATAATAACCGCTGATAATCGTTCGCAATCAGAGATCGAATGGAATCTTCGTGTTTCTTGGAAATTATATGGCATCGATCATTTCGCGAGTTATCCGGATAATTCTTAAGAAATCCTGATTTCTTCGCGGCAAAAAGCGTCAGTCGCGAGACCGGTTAGGGCTTTAACTGGTATCGAAAGAACAGATCGCAGGAAACGTCGGCTGAAAAACACGACTGTGCCTCGCGAAGTGAGGGATACTTCGCGGGGGGAAAAAAAAAAGGCTTAAATTGCCGTCCGTTTGAGACGAACTCCTCAATGAACGCCGGCACACGTCTCTCGACTGTTTCACCCCCTTTTCGACGAATCCCCGATAATTGAGGCTGGCAGTAAATAGAGATTCCCGCAAATGAATGGAGGGTAGGCTGGAAGAAGTAACGCGAGTAAAATGAACTTAATCGCGCGCAGAATTACTGCGGCGGAAAAACAGGACAAACATTTGACACTAAATAGACGAGGAATAAACGAGGAAGGAGCTTAGGCGCCGCTGTTCGCGGCAGGAGAATAATTGTAGGCTTCGTTTATCGATCTGTCCAAGTAAAGTTACAGTATAGTATTTAACTGACGTAGAATCGAATCTACTTAATTATAAGTTATCATTCGTGTAATTGTGTAAAACGAAAGAACCCCCTAAAGTGGTACGTAACTCACCGCCCTGGATGCTGATACATCGGTGGACGTCGTTACTCGACGAGGGTTTAATTCAACTCGTTCTGACCTGTATCTCTACGTACGATCACCGGCCGTATCGGCTTACATAAACCTCCCTCGAAACTAATCATCCGTCTTGAGAGAAAAATGGCTCGATCTCCTCGAAATCGCGGCGTTACGATCCAGTTCTCTCGTGGAAGCTCCCGCAATCCAGTTCCGCCGTGCGTCCCTCGTCAAAGTATCGGTTACAAAGTATCGAATCGATGCTGGAGGTATATTTAAAGACGCGGGGAAGAAATTCGAGCGGACGGTGACCGGATTTACCTAGAGCCCCCATCCGCCTCCCCGTGTTCTCCATCTGGGAAGCAAGCGGGCGTTCTAAGCCGGGCGCGTGTGTGCGTATTCCTGGGCGCGTTCGCTCGTGTGCGCGTCCTTTCTCGCCGCGGAAAATATAATGATGGCGAGCGAACGGAGCTGCGAGCGTTCGTTCGAGGCTCGCGTTGGAAACCGGCGATAAGGAGGGAGTGTCTACTGCCGCCATAATGATAGCCCTGAGCCCGGCTCTCTGACTCCACGGTACACGGTGCACCGAGCCAGCTCTCTGTGCACGCTGGCATCGGGCATATATATACCGTACGTTTCTAAGTACGCGGTGTATGCACATGCACCGGTGCCGGTGCACGGCACGGCAGGGCAGGCACGCATGCACGCGCCTGCACACGCACTTTACATGTCGCCCAGCCAGCGAGGAGAGCTCCGAGACGGAGGGAAACAATGAGCGTGTTCCTTTACCGTGGTTCGCGGCTCGTTCCTCGAGGAACACCTCACCCTTTTCTCCTTTATCTTTATGCACGCACCGTGGTAGTGCGCTTGAACCTTTGTGTCTGGCTACCCACGCGGTGCATGCGCGGCTCGCACCAGTTCCGGCTTCTGGGGGTGAGGATCTGTTTATTTATGAGCGTCGTATGTGGAATTGTTCGCCCATCGCCCGTCGTCTGTCCGACGAGCTCTGGTTGGAAAGAGCCGGAGAGAGAATTAGGGGCCGAGCTCGAGGCGTTCTGTCCCCGAGGCGGTCATGATCATCGCGGGGGGAGGGGTCTCTCGTTGGTGTAACTCGTGTAATTTCTCCCTTGACATTGCTTCTAATATACCTGCGCGCTCGCAAAAAGGATCACCTCGATCGTAAAATCACTATCGCGATATTTAAGAGACGAGTAAACGGTCCACGGGCTCGCTCGTAGGAGCTAATCTCTCGGTGGTATCTTGTTCGGAGATTTGTTCGCGTCGATAAATTAAACCAAAGGAGGGTTGCGTAATAACCATTGGAAATTTCGAAAAATCGCGACCGGTCGCGTCCGCAATTCCCCCGATCCCAGAAAAAGAGCAGGATTTCTGATCGAGGTTGCCGTGCGGCGCGCCGCACCCCAGGTTTCTGGTACCGCGGCATCGCCACGAGGGTTACACCGGGTTCACCAGCGGCGTACACCGGGGTTCCGCCATTGGTCGGGTCGGTTCAGATTCATTAGCACGCGAACGGCGATTGGCCGGCCACCAGGCTATCGTCTTTTTGCTTTCTGCCCGCGTAATGACGTGCTGCGCGTCTCGGCTTATATGCAACCGAGCGATCGTGCATGGCAGATAGGTTTTGCCGGTGTCTGCATGTGCATCGGCTGCACACAGGGCCGTGGCGAGGCGCGTGTGACGGGCGCACACGACGACGAACGGTTCGTGTACGGTCACACGTACAGGAAGCGGGCAGCCGAAGCTGGAAGATACCTCGAGGGAGGGTGTGGAGTTACCTGAATCGCAAATGGGTCTCCGCCACGCAGCTTAGCCCCGAGTCTCCGAAGGAATATGTACGCCCTTTCCCCTCGCAACCCTTCGACGAATCGTCGATCGTCCGAGAGGGGAAGTCGAATCGCCTGATCGAGATCCCCAGATTTCGCGAAAAAATAATTATTACCAGAACGACTCGGTCGAGAGATAGCCGGCGTATAGACGGTGAAATTCGATTCCGGGGGATGTGCACGCGCGCGCCTGATCGCGCCCGCCTCCCCTCCATTTTGAATTCTTGTTAACCGTGGCTAAAGGGTGGTAGTGGCGGTGGTGCGGCTGGGACCAGGGGAGTGGGCACGATTACAATAATAATATCGAAATTAGAATGCAGATCATTCCGGGCGCGTGACTTCGACGCGGCTTGATACAGATTGGCAAAGATCCTGTCTTTTTCTTCGCTCGTATTTTACATTGGCCGGTTTACTCTCCTTTTTGCGACTGGCGCCTCTCATTAATTCACTCGAGACGTATGTAACTGCCGCGGGGGGAGAACTAATTAGAAGAGCGAGATCAGATTGGTTACACGTATGCAAATCGTCAAATTACAAGGTGGACCTACATATATGTACGCGGTTGCGTTCGACGATTTTTTTTCGCGTATGCGTCATCCATGTACCATCGCGATACGCGAACGGAACGTTTCATACCCCGTTCTGGGTGTAGTGTGTGCCCGCCCTGCGGTACAGCCTCGAGTATCCCGTTCTGTTCCATTCCCTTGCTGTTTAATTACCGATCCCGACCGCTGTTTCCTCTTAACGTTATAATCGGCTGGAGAACCGTGACTCTTAAATCGGTCCTCGACGATCAATGCGCAAGTGTCGCGACAGCACACCCCTGTGCACCGTCGAGAGCGCGCCGGGCTACGCGTGGGGTGAGTTTCGAGTGCTCTAGGAATGCGTCGATAGCACTTCGTGTACCATGGAAACCTCGCGACTAATGCTTTGGAAAGAATTGCTTTTCATTACCCGATGCCTCTCCTTACCGTTTCATTTACCGATTCCTAATTATCCGAAACCGTCGATCAGTTTCTTACCAGATTCTTTACCGCGAGCGATTTTGTTAAACGAACGTTCGACCGATGCACAGGCTCGCTAGGATTACGTGAACGTAAGCAATCGCACGGTTTGCATACGACTATCATCCGAGTGTTCTTTGTTTAAAGAAATTCGTTCCCAGATGTCTTTTGCCGTACATTAGCATCCGTTCTTCGACACGCTCATTATCCAAACGCGAGACCGTACTTTCCGTGCCGCGTTTTCTTGTCGCGCGTCCACTATTTACACCTTCGACAGCATAAATCTCCCATGAATCCGCGTTCGACGTAATGACACCGCGACTCGGGCTAATTCGTGTCATTACGTCGAATTATCACGGCGTTTAATTAATACGTCGTTTAACCCCAACCGCGCGCTCTCTCTCTCTTTCTCGTGTAAGTAAAATTGGACGACAATTAGGGATAGGCAGGATTTTTCTCTACGACGGAAAGCCGAGTCGACGGTTTGGCGAAGGGCTGAAGATTCGTCGTTTCTTGTCCCAACACAAAATGGCCATTGAAACGTGACTTTGCGTTAGCAGATATGGATCGCGCCTTCCCCGGAGGTCGGAGGGATCGCTGTAGCGCGCGGGGAAATGGTGAACTGCCGGAGGACGGGGTTGGTGTCGCCATGGCAACAACGATCCCTCAGTAGCAGAGCCCTCCTACACCCTTCATTCAACTCTGCCACCCCTGTAATCCGCTCGAACTCGAAGACAGCCACTACGCAATTTTCGTGAGAGGATACGCGTTCTCGACGCTGTCTTTTGGGGATCACGGAGGCAAATAGAGAATCTGCCAAGAAAGCGGAAGAAGATCGTTCTCGACCGATCCCTCGCATCTATCCCGGAATAATGTACAAATCATTCGCGTGACTCCGTTCTTTTTTTTTTCTCAATTTCTCGAATATCGAACCGTCCAAGCACCCAGCCATTTTAATCGCTCGCAATTGTCGATCGATCGACGTTCTAATGTACCAATCGAGGAGCGAAAGTAGCGAGAAGACAAGTAGCCAGACTCGCCCTTTAACTAGGTCTAATTAGTGGAGGAGGTTGAAACGGTCGCGACGGCCACCGGTCGAATTCTTCGCCGAGAATTTAACGAAGCGATAAAACGTAGCGCTGATCGTCAATTCGATCAAGTTCTGACCCAGATAAATATTCATGGGCTTCTACGAGGTACGAACAGAGCTCCTTGGTGCCTCTATCGGGAACGTAGACTCGCGCTACCATCGATCCACCGGCGTCGATAAACATTAACCGCCATTAGACATCCCTAAACCGTCTATTAATTATTCCACGCGGACTTGCGATGCGTCGCGGCGACCAGCATACATATACATATATGCATACGTTGCCGCGAACGCGGGTCGAGTAGGCGAAAAGTCTGGAACGGCCCTTCGGGAACAGCGTGGCGATAGTATATTGTAATATCGCCGGCTAAATTAACATAATATCTTTGCTCCTTTCGTATTCAAAATGGGCCACCACCAGGGCCGTATAATGGTACTCTCGATCCGTGTTTATACTAATGCTAGGTTCCCCGGGACGAGCTCTAAGATCATAATGAGCCTTCGATCGAATTAGGAAGGCGGGTGACTCCTATGCTGGTCTCCCGTTTCTTCTCCTGGTATTCCCATGCTTTTTTCCTCCCTTTCTGACCCGCTGCTCTTTTTCTCCTCTCTCGCCCCGGGAATCCATCGATATACTTTTCACGGGCCGCATCATTACCGGCAAAAGACGATCTATGCCAACGCACCGGTGGACAAGTCCTTTTTCTCTTCTTCGCGGTGGACTATATTAAACGGCGTTTCAGGGAAGCGGCTTTAGTGCCCCGCCGATATTAGACGGGACATCGTTACGTTTGCTAATTGATGAAAAAAAAAGAGGCCAAGCCAGAGAAGGTGGATCGTTCGATCGCGGTTCCCGGTGCGATTACGCTTCTACGGGGCATTTAATAGGCGTGGCGATGTGAAGCGTGCGTCGGGCAGAAAGAAGACATCGATTCCGTTCGTGGGTACGCACGTAACGGCTGCATAGAAATTCTTTCGTTTCAAGCGAACCGACACGGAAGAACTGCTTACGTACCACTCGATATACTTTTTCCCATTCTATATAGCGGTACACCACCCGCGCCTTGCTCCCTATCGATCCTCAGACGATACGGATGGGGAGAAGGTGGAAAAGGAGCGCGCGCGAGAAAGTAATTTCTCGTTCGTGGAAAATCAACAGTTTTTCCGCGAAACGAGCTTAAAATCTCCCCCTCGTCGGTCGGAGAAGTGCCATTAGCGGCGGCAGCGAGTACTTTAGAAGCTTCCAGCTTCCCCGCCACGTCGCATCGCCGAGCTTTCGAGTACAGCAACACGACGTCGTCGTTGGCCGTTGTTCTCTTAGCATCAACGATGTTCGTAATACTCCATCCATTCGACGAGCCTCTACGAGAATGGGTGGCGCATCGATTCCTCCATTTCCCTATTCTCGAATCGAGATCACGTATCGAATCTACCACTTCGTACCCCCCCTGTAAAACTTGCAATTTTTGTTTCGCTCTTAGAGGAGACAACGAGGCGGACAATTTCCACCGTTTCGCGAGCTTCTCTCCATACTGGAATCGAAATCCTTTCCATCGACAGGATTACGCGCTTGAAGTCTTTTAGAAAATTTTCATTTCGTTCGCAGCAGGGACGAGTCAAACGATTTCAATCGGCGTCGCCTTCGATGGGTTTCCGACCATAAAATTCATCGAGACATTTCCACGGGAGGATAAACCGTTCCTCTGAAAACGGATGGGGTGGTAAAAACCGGGAGAAGCATTAATGCGCGTGCAACGTGTGAAATCGGGCGCCGGGAAACCAACCGTTTAAATCGCACGGGTCCGCGCGATGCGACCGGCCCGATCCAAGGCGAATTCAGGATTAATGCGTTTTTAATAGTGACATAACTGCGCCGCTCGTTCGCCTTTTTTCCATCCCCCTCTCCTCCCTACCCACCACCTTTTCCCGCTCTTCGCGGTGGTTTTTACGCGGCGAGTGTCGGACGTGCGCGTCGTTTCTGCATCGTCGAATGCACTTCGCGGAAAGCCGAAACACGCGCGTTCGGGCATTTTTAACGATCCGCCTCTCGCCGTAGCGAGAACGATGGAGAGGGAGAAGAAGAGAGAGAGAGAACGGAACGGGACGACGAACAGAAAATCACGTGAATACATTATACAACGAGCGTGCTCCACTTTCTTGCCGGCGGAATTGCGTTTTGCAAGAAAGTCGGCACGCCTTCCCCTCGTTTTATCCAGAAGCGTTCGGAATCGTCGAATCGCGCGGTCAATTTCGAGCGTGTCAGGAGAAAGCTCGATCGTTTCGATCTTCTGTCCCGGTATTTTGCGGGTTTTGCTCGTATACCATGGAATATTATGCTCTTTCGCGGGGAACAATTTCAGAGACCGCATTAAGAGCGAGCGTAAAGTGAGAATCCTTCGCGGGCCCAAAATGGAGTCGATCTAACACGCGAATGTGTATTAAAAGAAGGTTATTTAAGTAATAATAACCGCAGCCTTCATCAAGCGAGCAGTACTTCGTATAGTTTTAAAGCATCCCCGAAATTGTTACACTTTCTCCACCCCTTCGTTGCCTTCCACGAAATTAGGTTCTCCATTCAATACGAGCGTAAATTACTTGGAAGACCATCGGTATCTTCCGCGTCGATTTTACAAGCGGCCATCAAGGGCAACGCGTGGAGAGATTAAAAGCTCCTACGCTGGCCCCGGCCATGAGATAATGAGCCGGCCGTATGATTATTAGAATCATGCCCCGTGTCTGTCGCGCCTGCGAGTCGTTCGTTTTTTTTATTTCCCCCGAAAACGGGGTGGCTCTTTTGAGGTTGCGCCGATACGAGGCAGGTGGAGAACGGCGCGATACCGATCCGTATCATAGTTTTATTCCTTCCACGGGACGGGAAAAAATGTAATTGGCCTGACCGAAATCTATCGCGCGGACGGGGGAAGACGGAGAGGAACGCTGAGGGATGCACGGGGATGAACGGAGGAGAAAAAAAGCACGTGTGTGCGAACGGGCGACCCGTCGTAATAACAATGATTAGGACGACGAAACGGACCATGAAAAAAAGTGGAGGAGAATCGGGTCTTGCCTTGGCTCCATCTCAAAATGGCGGTCTGGGGCGGCGGGCCACGTGCAACCATTCTTGCTCCCATCGAATATTAGCGAGTTACTTCGAGCAACCTGGCGAAAGATATATCTGCGTATCACGTAACTTCTTCGCTCGTATTTAGAATCGATAACGGATGTGTGTTGCGCGCAGAAATTTGTGGAGTCATATTTTTCTAAGTATATCGAAGCGGTCGAAGGACCAACGTGGTTCGCGGACAAACGAGCAACCAGCGTTGATCCTCTCTTATCTGTGTATCTCCGCGTAGGTTAAATCGAGGGTTAACTCCTCGCCGTCCTCGTCGTCGTCGTCGTCGTCGTCTTCTACGTTCGTGTACGATGCACCGGGCCGAGGACAGAGCCGGAGGAGGAGAAAGAGGAGAAGGAAGAGGGTCCAGCATTGTTCGCGGACATTGCAAGCATGTCCGGAACAAAGAGCGGTAATCGACCCGTGTAACATTTATAACGTAATGGGAGGGCCTCACCGGCCCATAATAATATCAATTACGGGGCAACGGGAGAAAGTAGGAGAGAGAGTCTGGCCCGTGGTGAAAGAGAGACGGCAGAGGGTGAGACGGAGGGTGAGAGAGGACTTAGATCGGGGGAGCGCATTGGCGACGCGGATTCGCGAATCTGTCGGCCAGAAAATTGATCAACGAACCCTCTCCAGCCAGCCAGCTGTCTTCGGGATAGGAACAGTGCGTCGTGACGTTCTCGTTAACTCTCTTAATCGAATCGAAGGGTAACGAGATTTATCTATCAGAGGGATGTTTCGTTGGTCTTCGAGACCATCGAGGAGCGATCTGTTTCGCCTCAAATGCGACCAATCTGTAAATAACATTCAAGATGCTGTTCAGAACGTGTCGTTCGATATCAATCTCTATGAAAGAACAATTTCTACTCCCTTTAAAGATACTAAATGCCTTTAAAATCACGGCACACCCCGCCTGCGAGTAATTAAATACATAGTTGAGGAGAGAACGAGGTGTAAAGTTGAACGAGGTTGCGTAAATGAATGGGATACGTCGCGAGGCAATCGTAATTGAGTTAGAAGTACCAAAACATTGCCAGGGCAAGGTCGAGAACGTATCGAGGAGGGCCTGGGACCCTTCGTTTTTTAACTTCGCTCTCTTCTCGCAAGGTTTTGTTTAATGGCGAAGGCGGTAACCGCGCACAGACCAGTCGACCAATGAGAGCCCGACTGGAAATCATACGCGGGATCGCCGGCCGCACGGCGGCCTCCGAGAGTGGAGGTGAAGTTAGGTTAGGTGAGGTTATGTTCGCTCCCCACGTCTCCTTAACATTCGACGGGCCTGTCCCGGCACGGCATCGCTCTCGCAAGAGGTGGGGCTCCGTCTCTTCGATCGGTGTTAGGCATTTCTTCTTCTTCTTCTACTTCTTCTTCTCCTCTTACTTCTCCTCCTCCACCTTCTTCTTCTTCTTCTTCTTCTTCTTCTTCTTCTTCTGCTTTTACCTTCTTCTTTTTTTTCTACTTATACTTTTTCTTGGACGTCCGCCTCCTCCTCCTCCTCCTCCTTCTGCTCGTCTACTTTCGACGCTCCGTCATCGCCTCCTTCGCCCTTCCAATGCTCGCCGCTGCCGACGAAGGCCCGTTCACTATACTTAGCATTGCCTTCGTTTTAGGACCACGTGAAATGCCGAGATAAACCGTTATCGCGAGCGCAAGTAGGGGTGGCGCAACTGGTAATCGAAATTCCGTATCTTAAAGAATATTTTACTGTCATACATTCTTGCTCGAACGTTTTGGGATACTTGTTCTCCTTCTCTCCGTTTGTTGCTCGCATACGTCAGAGGTCATTTCCATTTGGAATGGTTCGACGTGCAATTACATCGTTTCTTCGGTTCGTTCTCATATAGGAGCACGATCGGCTAGACACCGATAGGAACAGTTTCTATCCATTGCTCGTTGCAAACAGCATTACCGTTGGGTTGGGTTTTCACTTCGCAGCCTCTGCTTCGGCTGTCCTAATAATCGGGTTATCGGCCATCGATATGTCGAGAACTCTAATTACATTCTTCTGCGTTACTGCTTAACCGTGCTGCGCGCAATCCCCTTCTCCTCTGTCAATACCGAACAAAGCGCGTTTCGCAATTCCTTTCGAGTAGAAGAAATTACGGGGTACGTTCGAAGACGTGGGAAGTGGAGGAGCTCCTTGAAGACCAAGAAACTCGCGGGATTGTCGATGCCACGGATCTGACGATTACAGATAATTATTATCAACGCTGGTGGAATCATACTTTCAAAGAATCCGATCGGAGAGGAAAAGGTATTCCGCTGGGTATTTAAACAAAAAAAAAAAAAAAAAAAAATAATGTCCTTGTGTAACGTGTACACGTTTCCATTCGTAATTCAAGAGATAATTATCAACGTCCATGCATCTTTGGTGAATTATAAATATAAAAACGGAATAAAACAAAAGCTTGATAAACACAAGCGATAGATTCCGTTGGTTATCGCGTGATTCTGTCGTTTACTCCGGAATAACAATCACGTGACAATGCGTCCCTCGCGTGCGCCATCCCAAGTCCTATTAATCCACAATCTTTACATGGACGAGCGCGTTGATACCGTTAATTATTAAACAGATACAACGGTATTAGTTCGTTGATCACCATTTTATCGGCTGTTAGAATCCGTTCGAAAGATTGATTAACACCAGGTGACCATTATCGAGCGACTTCGTCTTCTTTTCGAGGAACGAGCGTAACAATCGGAAAGATAACGAGAGACGGCCGCCGAGGACGTAGTCGCACGAAATGCAGCAGAACGAAGCGGAAGGGAAGAAAAGGAACGTAGCCATTGATGCAGTCCGCGCAGAAACTTTGTTGATTCCTTTTTGCGGCTATTGATCGATGGTGACCGTAATTTTCAGATCGCGTGCCACGTCAGCTGCCACCTTCCTCTCCGATGCAAACCAATGTTATCGGAACGCGCGTTTTTTCTCAAACTCTTACCTCCCTCTCCTCTGTCTTTCTTTTTTCCCTTTTTTTTCATTTCGCACACGGTCACCGGGCTGCGTGTTTTCCCCGTCGCAATGTAAGACAGCGATTAGAGCTTGTTTGTAAGTTCACGACCAATTAATTTTAGTTCTCGCTACGCGTAACGAGCAGCCCTCGCGTGGAAGAGCGAACCGGAGAGAAGTTCGTTCTTTGTTATTCAAATTAATTCGAACTTTTCGAAGAATCGCTCGCAACATTCAATCGCGTTCGATGCCGAGCAATAGCGTGCTCGACAACTGTCGTATATCATTTTCGCCAGCTAACAAGGAGACGCTGTCGAACCGACGTCCGTCCGTCTAATCGGACTTATACTACTTAAAGACCGCCATCGAGATCCGATTCAGAGAAAGCGATGTTTCTCGTGTTAACTCTCGGCTCGTTTTTCCTGAATTAAAAACTTTACGTAAAATCTACTTTACCGTTACTCCGTTCCTCTTGCTCGCGCTATACATACTTCATATTCGTCGTTAGCGAGGCAGGAGAGGAAAAAAAATGAAAGAAGCGGAGGGACGGACGGCGCATGTGGCTGGGCGCCGACACAGCAATCACGTTTCCGTGTTCTTTTCTGTTGCAGGTGCAGAGCCGACACAGGGACCGGGGAAAAAAGAGAACGAGAACCTTGAACCAATCGTAAATGGCGTGGAGTGAAAGCGGTCGGTCTCCGCGGTTTTCCCAGAAGAGCGCGAGCCACGAAATAATCGAGCTGTAAATCGGAACGAAGGGATCTCGTTTCTTACTTTACCACCACGGGCGTCTACGTGCAATCCCGCCCCCTACAGCCGCGGTGAAAATGTTTCAAGAACAAACGGAACGCACGCTGGACCCCGTGGAAGAAGTGCGATCGATGCATAATTCAGACGGCGATCGAAACGTTACAACTTGTTTCCGAGCAGCGAGCGAATCTGCCGCGTCGATCGTCGGGATGGCACAAGAAAGAAGGGGATCGATGGTTAATGCGATCGATTTACATCGTCCGTTTGATAGATTACGAATAATGATGTTTAGATGTTTCGAAACGTTTTTACCTGGTCAGCCTCGGTGATTACCATCGAGAAATAACGTTGCACAATGTACCCCAACGATCGCGAACGATTCCTGGCGTCGTTTGAATAAAAAGCTGTCGTTTATTTTATCGGAACGAAAACCGCGGAATCCTTTCGTCCCGATTAATCGAGCCCCATTATCATATAGATCGTAACCCTTTTCGTATCGCGATTCGATTGCGTGTGACGTGAAAATAAAACGGTAGTCGCTGGGTAAAAGGTAGGACAGAGCCCAGGCGGGGTAAGTACTAGGAACGATCGTAGGTATGCGCGCCCTCCGGAGTAATGAGAAACGAAGACGAGCCACAATGGGCGCATAGACGTGAAAGCGTCGCGGGGTCACACCCCGAGCGATCAGAAAGCAAGATGAGATTGAACGGTGAC
This sequence comes from Xylocopa sonorina, assembly GCF_050948175.1. Classification (NCBI taxonomy): domain Eukaryota; kingdom Metazoa; phylum Arthropoda; class Insecta; order Hymenoptera; family Apidae; genus Xylocopa; species Xylocopa sonorina. Next base: position 10,688,886 of record NC_135193.1, read on the forward strand.
ACTCGACGGACAATACCCCGTGACTCGATTACACACGAGTACCGTTAATCATCCTAATAGCGTGCGCATAATGCCCAGATACGATCTACGTTGCAGGCCGTAGCCACGGCGGATTCGTGATTCCACGCTCCTCCAACGATCCGTTCGGCCCACGTTCGGGCACCGTGTTGCACAGGATGCGCCTCGCGTCGAATGAAATCATGCTCCAATCGTGCCCGTCCGCGGATTTAAGATCGTGAATGGGCGTACGGAGACAATTGAGGCCCGAGGCGCCTGAATTCCGATTGGACGTCGCCTTCTAATTGAGCCATCGTGTCATTAGCGTAGTAATAATCGCGCCACGTAACGAAACCGCCGCCTGTCCTCGTCTGTTCCACGTTAAACAGCGTCGGTGCTACCGGGAGAAGACGGAGACCAAGACGCGGGGATCGCATATACGCGTAGATCGATGTCCAATTAAGCTCAATTACCGACACGGATAATCGGCCACCGTTGGTGAAAGAATGATTATTCCGCGAATGACCGGTTAGAATATCGACCTTGACTGGTTTAGCAAGATCGATTGCAACGATAAAAAGAACAGTGGGAGGGAATCGAAGGGAATGAACCGAGCGAGCCATCGGCTCCATTGTTGGAGTTCCACGATGTACACATTAGACGCGAAGAAAAATGACTATCCCGCGAGGTGGATTTACAAAGTGGAAAAAGGAATGGCTGGGAATAGGTTTGATGGATAGAAGCTGATAATATCCATCGAACGTTAAAAATAGTATCGCCAGACTTCGTGTAATAAGATTGCCCGGCTTGTTGAGGCGCCCATTTCACTGGAATCCGAACAAAGGGGGGATCGCATTTTCGGGACGAGTTACCGGAACATCGCGTGCCGTCGAAATATTCTGAAAATATGCTAATTACCAGTTAGTCAGTTTCTTGTGGCATTGCGCCCGTTTCTACGATCGCTATTGCCTCTCCTCCTTCCATCGCGGTTCACCTTGTCTCGACGTCTCGTTCCTCCTTTCCTGCCTCTTTGTCCCGGTTTTCAGGGCCCTGCTTGTCCTTTGTCTGTTCGCCGAACATGCGACAATTTCACGTCGCTTACTTTCCATCTTTTTATGCCGTAATGAAAGAATTTTATGCTTCGGTTTTTCTTTACCACCGGAGTGTCCCTTACGCCTACCCGTCTTTTTCAATGTCACCGGTGGACGGTACGTGAAAATGGGTCAGAGAAGAATCGCACTCCGTTCTAAGGGCGTACGAATCGAAGCGAGTTGAATTTATCAAAAGCGACGACGCTACTGAGGGTGTACAGAGCGGCTTTTCAAATCTTCTTTTTTTTTTCTTAGTTTCTTCGCCATTGTAAATGATAATATCGCGGTGTATGAAGCGAGCCGAAAATACTCTCGTGCATTACGTTTCCCTTCTTACAATCAATCATTCGACTTGTGCTTTATCGGCGTGGATCGGTATAATTTAAAAAGCAGCCCGACACCTCGCTCGGCGCGGTTTCTTGCTCCTTTGTTGTGTTCACCGCGAGCGTGCATACTTTCTGTCTTCGCTCCCATTAATTAACCGGATCGTGTACGTGGCTGTTCTCCTGTTTTGAGAATGAGGAGCAACCCCTGCGCCGTATCGTCGGCCTACAACATCCGCCCTGAATTAATTGAATATACCGGGCCGCGTTTACACGCGATACGAGCCAGTCTTTATGAGTTGACTAATACGAGGCTTGAACGGACGGTGGGGAAAATTAAAAATTCATCGGAAATCGCGCGTAGGACGGCCCCGCTGTTCCCGCGAAACCGTATGGTTTCGTGCGATTCGATCGTCGAGCCGTGGTACGAACAGTCCTCCGTGAATTCATTCAGAAACGGAGGAGCAACAGTCTTCCGAGAAACGTGACTGTTAATCAATTTCCATGTGCGAACCTCCCGGGAAGTTGTTCCTCGAAATGGCGGCGGCGGCTTCGCCTCTGGCGAACCTGGAAAAGTTTCCTCGATATTCTCTCGAATGATTTAACCGATATTCGTCACACCTCCGACAATTTTCTAAACGTCGTTCTCCTCGCCACGGTTCGAGTGTCGGAGTCGTGACGTTTGCACCTTCGTGTGCGCACCACGAGGCGGCGTGGAGAACAACCGGAAACGAGGGCAGGTCTATTATCGCCCCGGAGGAGGTTATACGAGCTAGCCGAAGTTTCATCGCCGCGGAGTTCCAGGTACAGCAATATGTTGTTTTATGGTGCAATCATCGGCGCGGTAATAATCATTAAATCCGTTGGTCGAAGCTGTGGGCTCCGGGGCCTCTCTCGCGGCCTCTCGAAAGGAGCTCGTCGTTAGGCTCAGATTGATTCGTTGCTGCTCTATTGTTAAACGATAACGAGTACCACTGACGTGTACCGCGGACTGAAACAAATCTGTTGTTTCTCGATACTGGGGGATAGCGAATTTTTCGAAATTCTATATCCCAAGAAATTCCTTCCGCCCTCTCTCTCTATATACATATATATATATTCAAATGCTCTATAAAAGAAGAAGCCTGATCTCGATTTGGAGGCGCCAACAAAATGAACGAGCGAATACAAAGGCAGAGAAGAGCACGAGATGGTTAGTTAGCCGGTTATACGATGATCATAATTGCGGTTTATTGTCTTAATAAATATATACGACACATGCTGGCTATGTATCAAAGCGAAAGCATCGCGATCGTGGCCCTACCCGGGATTTAAAATCAGGCGCGAATGTGTACGCGCGTACGAGCCGTAGTTTATGGGCCTGCTTAATATGGTTTATGGCGCTTTGTCCCGGTGGTATCGGCTCTCCAACGGAATCGGGAAACGGCTAATGATCCACCGAGGCGCCAAACGAATGATGAAGTGTTTACAACGAATAATCTTCATTGAACGAAAGTTATAAATAACTCCCGCCGGTGTATACAATATTCCGTACATTAAAGCGGAATAATTTGTTTCAACAGCAACTCGTTACGGTAAAGTAGGCGACTTCGCAATTATTTCACTCTGTGAATCGATGCCAGATTATGGTTGTTCTCTTAAAATATATTACCACGATAATGACGGCAATTTGCAAAAAGAGGTGCCAAGTAACAATTTAACGCTGTTATGGTCGATTGGTCGTTAACCAGGCTCCCGGTTCAAACGTACCTATGCATACACATGTATCGTTGTATAATAAACCATTAAAGGGGCAGGAAGCGTCTACAATTTGCCACACGAGCTGACTTCTGTCCTGAATTTATCGATCGTATCTACGCCAACTGATAATGTTTACCGATGAGTTTTCAGTACGATGGTGTCGGTGGTCTGACTTCGAACGGGCATCCATCGTCACGGCAGCCTAGAGTCGCTTGTTACGCAACGCGACAATAATTAACTTAAATAAGCGGAGTGAACGTTCTACTTTTCTAATCTTCCCTATAGTCGCTTTATCCCGACGTTTCGTCGATGAATGCCAATTAGTAGTTCGTTATTCTTATCTTAATTACGCTAACGCGTCGTTGGTTCAACATTGTTACGCGTTCATCTGTCCGTGGGAGGTGAGCCGGGAGATATCGTGTCCATTCCATTGGCGTAATCTAACAATAATTCATAAAACGTAACCTGTCCCACGTACGTAACGATCGAGAGATAACGAGTACGACGAGCGACGCTCGTAACGCGCGCTCGAGCAACACGGAGGAGGGTAACGTGGAAAACGAAAGCCGTGAATGTATCCGTGGGCGAACTATTAACGGGGCCTCCCGGCCGTTTCTATCGGCGTAATGTCTATTCGACTACTCGAAACTTTTAATTCGCAGTTCTCAGCCGAAGATAAAATAACCGGAACCGTTGTGCACGCGCATTATCGCGCGAATGCAAATGGCGACCTTGAACGTCAGAGGTGCACCCGTTTCCAATTCTTTTCCGTAGACAGGCGATATTAAGACATTACCAAGCCATCGAGACGGCCCGTTCGTTATACCGCAGACGCATTCCAACGGTTAGTGTGAAAGCGTTAGTCTCGGCTGCCGGCTAATTCCGTTTAAACTTAATGGCAAGGACAGTCTAATTGATCTATGCAATTACGTTCCGCTCGCGTAAGTGGTGCTAAGTGAATACCGTGGTAAGCCTCGCGGTTTCACGTAAATTATCGGATAGCAATTTGGAGCGCGGAAAAAGCAATAAGACCGCTCTGGCGAATCCCTTTGATCGGGCAGAACTGCACACTGCGCGCGATAATCCCTTTTTGCCGCTGCTTTTTCGTATCGTTAACACCAGCTTATTACTCTTGCTCGCTATCAGGTCATTATAGCTCATCCATTTATCGGAATCTGCAATTTCGGTGCGATCGGTATCTTTCATCCGACGTTCGAAATTATACGCTTTTTCCCACTTTTCTTGAAACATTCTCGCGCGTTAGTTCTTGCCAGTGCGGAGGATAGCGAACGGGAACACACTCGAGGAGTATTCGAGCGATATCGCTTTTTATCAGCGCGACGATTACCACTATCGAGTCGAACGAAAGATCGAACGACGCTCGCGCTAATCGTATTATCGGCGAGCCGAGTCAAATACAACAAGTATTCGGGGAAAAAGGCAGGCGTAACGCGACGAGAAGAATGATGCATTAACCGTCGACCGGTCGTCGCGTCGGTTGTCTTCATTTCAACGGGCTTTTTCCGGCAAACGGGATGACGGACGCGACGGGAAGAATGCGGTCGACGTGGTAAGAAGAAGGCAGCCCGCGCATTCTTCCATAACAATTGCGAATTCAGTTAATAAATTATAACACGTCGCAGAGCGGCGGTACCGTTCGACGATCGTGACAACTCTCCTGCGGCAGCGTCCTCGCCGTTTCCCGGCGCGCGCGCGAGCGCGTCCGAAACGACGCTCACGACTCGCCCGTCGGAAAACGGGAAGCGTTCGGCGGACGCGAACCGCGGCTACGTTTCCTCGTTCAGAAATCGAAAGTGAAAGGGAAACTTTCTGAAATTCCCCGGGGTCAGTGAAATTCCGGTTTGTCGGCGCAGATGGCCGGTTCGAGATTCGCGCGCTGCGAGCGTCGCTAGTAAAATGGCCGATAAATATTTTATACCCTCGCGTTTTACACTTTCGTCCAATTTCGCGCGAAAGATAAATCCAACTTTCTTCGTTCTTCGCGAAACGTTTGCATGGACGCGAGACCGATAACCGATCCCAGCAGTATATGGAGCGGTAAAATGAAAAAAAAACCGACGGTCAGCGAACGCGTGGATACCGCTAGCTAGTCACTATGCACCGTTCCACGTGTCGCGATTACTTTCCTTCCCGTGGACGATCTTTCTCGCGGACGGTGAACGGGCACGATCGATCGGTACGGAAAAAATGCGGTCGATGCGGCAGGAAGGACGCAAGGTGGACACGGTCGAGAGAGGGTGCAGCAGCAGCAGCAGCAGGGTCGGTGCTTTCCGTGAATGCCGGCGGCTTCGTTTGATGGTTTTTACCGCGAGTCCTGGATACCGCGCGTTCCTATACCACGATTGGCTCCTTCCAACGGGCCCCGGTACGGTCATTGGTCCTTTCCAGCAGGATCGTAGGTGCCCGTGGGACGACTTTAAACGGACGTCCGTCGCCTTCTAAGTTCGCTGGTGCGCGCCGCCGCTGCGATTCTTTTACACGCGCGCCTTCCACGTCGTCTGTACAGGGCACGTATACAGAGGCGCGGACACGCGGAGGGAAACGACGGTTGACATTCTTCGGGCCACTCGCCGCGGCTAACCTTTACGAGGTTCAACTTACGGCGAAAATGAAATAGTGCCTGGTCGTGTCGCGGTGGCTCTCGACTTTTATGGGGGCCTGGCCTTTTCCGTACGCGCTCGGAAAAACCGGGCTCACCCCGGCCGCTCGCCAGGATGTGGATCAAGGGTGACGTTGGTGACGTCCTAAAAACTGTCGCTCCAACAGTTTCTCGAAACGCTTATTAGGCGGTGGAATTTTTGGGACTCGCTCGTGTTTGAATAAGAAAAACAATCGCGTCGTGTTTCTCGAGTTAATATATTCGCAGAAATTATTAATCGACGCGTCGATGTTGCCAGTGGAGAATCTCACAGCGAAACCGCGGCTCTTTACGCAGGAGTCGATCGTATTCGGAACAAATAAACGCTCGAGCTGTTCCCGTAAATCGTAAACTGCTTAACGATATGAAAAGGAGGGATTTAATGAGGGCTATTGCCGGCAATCGGCCACTCGATATCCCGTTCCGCATTTAAGACACGGAATTATGCCTCAAAATCGAGGACTCAATTAGCAGCGGTGCATGCCATTACGTCTTGATGAATCGCGAGTGAACGTCGTCCAATTCTGTGCAGATAAATCGTTAGGTTGGCGGTTTTCCGCGGTGTTTAAAATGCAGTTTCGTTAATGGGAAATCGATTGAAGCCGCAAAGTCTTCGGCGACTCGGGCCGGGGCTGGCCCGCCGATGCGTTCAGCGATTTTATGGGGGAGCACTTCAATAAGTAGAATAAGCCGATCTTCCACCGGCACAGACCCGATTCTGGTGCACACGAGTGTTTGGTTCTCCCCTTCGTGAAGAGATGGCGCCACCATAGCGGTCGAAAACTTCTTTCCTATTTCTTCGTGGCTCGTTCCTCAAGGCTGAAGGAACGGAACCTCCGCTGGCCAGGACATCGATCAAACCCTCTCGATATCTGCAAACGACAAGAGTTAATAATTAGAATTGGTTATAATAACGGATCGATGGATCACTTTGTAACTTTTTAAAACGCGATCCAGTAAAAATGACAAGCCGATTAACGTACAATATGGATAAATACAGGAAGCCCGCGTGGACGCGGAACGCGTTTAATATTCTCCGTTCCGATGTTGTTCGTTCGTTTTCGCGTGCGTCCAGCGAACGGCTGGATACACGCTTGATAATGCCTCTATACGAGCCGATAAAGCGCATATAACTTTCAGCGGTGAAATCATAATCGAGCACGATCTCTCGACACGATGTATTAACTACATGCCATCTCTGTTTGTACCTACACGTAGACGCATCAACGCTTCTATTAATTATGTAGATGATGCTGTTGCGTCACGGACGTTAGAAACGCTGAATCGATCCCAGTATACATGATGCACGCGCGTATCCAGGAGAGCGGCACTTAATATCTTCTGAAAAGAAATGGCCTGTGGCAGACGATTGCCGAGTGGTTAGCCCGTTAATGAATCGTCTAACTAAACTCGAAGAGTCAGAATTGGAAATCCTCGGTGGACGCGCGTTTTCATTTCCATGAATCGCGGACGACCTGAACACACGCTAATTGGCAGCTATCGAATCAGCAAATTGCGATATAAAGTCCGGAGGCTGTTTCGCGGAACTAAACGGCGGCGAGAAAACAGTAATACGTCAATTAGATTTCAATTAAACGGCTGACAAATGATTAAGTTATTGCTCCGCGGGACCTGCAGCGATGGCTATCAGTTATCTTTTCAATTATGCGACAAGAAATGAAGTCGTAAATCAAGTTTGACGCTGAGAATTTCGTTGCACGTCAATTTGTTACGCGGAAAGCACCAAACACGTTGATGAAGTGCTTACAAAACGTTGTCCAGAGGAGAGACAGAAAGGTAGAGGGGGGGAGGAGGACTCCCCTTGCTGTTCCTTCAGTTCAATTGAATTCTATTCCAGCGTGCAGTTGATATCATTGAGGTCGCCACTTAAATCCTCATTGTCGTTCGTCGCTTATTGTTTCACCCTTCGTTCGGCTACCGACGAATGTACATACGCAACGTTTCTCTTTCACATCCGTACCCGCACCTCTAACCGGCCTAAAGGAGAGCCAGACTCGAGGGTCCAGCCAGCTAAGGATTGAAACTGTCGTTGTCGATCCGAAACTGTTCGCTCTGGACAAGAAGTATGGGCTAGAAATAAAACTGTAACCACTTCGGTGATTTACTCCTCCATCGGCGCTCTCGATACGTTCGAAACGTCGAAATACAAAATGTAGATACCGTAGAGAATATCAAATATACGCGAAACGAAAACAATAAAATCATTAGGCGTACGTGCGATCCTTGAATTGCTCCGAGCATCGCGATACCGCAGGATTCGTAGTTCTAATCGCGCAGAAAAGGGAAACGGAAGCACGAAAGGGAGAGGCACGAGAGGCACGAGGAAGAGCGTAGACGGCGGAGAAGGGACGAATCTCGGCGGTAACCAAAAATTTGGTCACCCAACCCTTCCCCCTTGTCTGCCTGAAGGGCTTCCCCCGACTTCATCACCGCTCGAGGACGCAGGTAGCGCCATGCGACTCGACGCTACTTGCCGCGTAGCGAATTTCGAGGAGTGCACTTCAGGGTCTTTCAACAGTGGCCGGCGCGGTGGAGAACCCTTCGTGTATACCGCGGAGGCCTGGCGTAGTTTCTGGCTACGATGTTGTTGGCAACGCTCGCGACGGGGGAATACCCCCGGCACCCCGGCCACATGGAAACGTGGACGGAATAATGGACGAAGTGAAGTGCGTCGCGGTTGCTCCCGAAGTGGGCATTGTTGGCCCACATGCTCGCTCGAACAAACCAGGTTGATCGACTTCGCGGAGGAACACATGGGAACGTCGGCCGCCGCTCTCTTCTTTGCGTCTCCTTCTTCCCCTTCGTTCTATTTTTCTCACTTCTATTTCGTCTACTTTTGTTCCGTCTCCTATACTTACATACACGATACGATACGTCTAATCTACTTGTGGTAGTATTTACGACAGACTTTTCAAGAGTCTTCTATTCTCTCCTTCGTGGTTGTACGACGAACAATCCTATTCCTTCGCGAAAACCTCGCCCTGGAGACCTGAACGAAACAAGTGGGCACGCAGATTGATACCCTCGTCTCCTATTCTCCCCTTCCTGGTAATCGAGATCGACAAACACCTATCCCTACGCGAAAATATCGCCCGTGGGAGCTAGGAGCAGAGAAATAGGTACGTAGACGCTGTTTACATTGGTGATCGTGGGTACGGTTAGGATCAAACGCGTACCCTTGTCACGATAAGACTTCAGAGTCCCGTGGTGGCTCGTGACGATCATGTAAAGTGAATTATCCCATCTGATTATATCGTCATTGTCATCAGGTCCCGATCTCTATCGCCTTCTCTCTGTTCCAGCCACCTACGGTGTGCCCCCGTTAACAATCCCACTTGATTCCGTCATTGGCGACGTTGGAGTTCCTGAATGAGTTCGTAACGAGATGCACAGCCAGAGGGCTGGCCCACGTCGGGGTTGCCAGCACGTGTCCTCAATGGACCAATCAAAGCTCACCCTCTTCTCTCGTCTAGTCTCTCTCGTCGACTCCCTACGCGTATCTCTCTCCCCAGAGTCCAGGCTTTACGTACATTAGCCTAATACCATTGGCCTCCGTGGCCACGGAGGATTTTATGGACCGGTTAGAATCATCTTCGCACGGGATCCTTTCTCCTTCGAATCCTTCCGGTTATAATTTCGAACGGGTTACCGTATACATTCAGCAGTAGTTCGAACGATCGATCGTGTCTGGAAATCTCGTACCACCAGGGCGATTAAAATTTATTCACCCGCTGGAAGATTTATTACGGCGTTACGCGTTAAGGAACAGAGTGATCGAACTCGAATGGAATAGGAAGTGACGAACGAAATGACCAGCAGTACCGAGAATTCGCACGCACGTGCGATTACGTGCACGCGTTCGAGCGGTAAACGCGCGTTCGTACAGCTCCGCGAGCGTGAATGCATCTGGAGAGGATCGACTTATCGACTAGGATAGTTTAATTGCCGCAGGGAGGGTTCCGGTTAGGTGACGTTGCGTATTAACGCCGCGTTCTGCGGCGGCGAATTCCGTGAAGGGGTGGCACGCGATTCCAGCCGAGCGAACGCGCATCCATCGCACCCCACTGCGTGGACCGCCGCGTAAAACGGGCCTAATTTGCAATTTGACTTCTATAGCGACGCATCTCGAGCCTGTGGCTACTTTCTCAGACCTCTCATCGGGACCAGCCGCCAAGATTTTGCCAGGGGGAAATCGGTAAAAATCTCCAGACTCGACCGAGGGAAAGATTCGGTGCAACGAGGTAACGAAACGGTAACAGTTCCAGGAACGAATAATTGAACGTAATTTTACTGAAACTGTGTCGTTGCGAATGCGGTAGAGATCTCGCTAAAGCGAATTCAGTGGGATCGGTTGCTCGTTGTAGAAACGGGCGAAGAATAAAAAAGGAGCAACCGCTCACCAGCCGTAAACCTCGAAAATTATAATTGCACGCGGCATAGGCAAGAACGCAATCGCGTCGGTTCGAGATGTAAACGCTCGCTTGGACATACACGTAAATCGCGTGTACACCGAGTACACGCGTCCTTACGTTCGAGAGATTACGGAGAAGTTGCGCAGTCCGCGGACCAACGGCACCGGTGGCTCGCCGGCCAAGATTGCGACACCTCCTTTTAACAACCACTCTCGACGTTCAGGAGAAACTTGTGACATCAAAACTTCGACCTGGGTAGGATTGCAGACTCCGCGATTCATCGTTCGAATCGAGCCACTTTGCAATATTTATTTTTCCCGTTCCAGAGTCTCGCTTTAATCCTCGTTAATTTTCGTTCGATCGCGGTTTCCTCGACGTTCCCATCGACACGGGGCAGAGGGACGACACCATAGAGGCGGGCAACGTCCGCGAAAAGAACAAAAGCACTTTGACGGGGGGGGATAGGCGCGGCTAATTGAAAAAATCTCGACGGACGCTCCAGTAACAAAACGTGAGTTTCAGCGGGCCGCGGCGCGGGTCCCTGGAGCGAGAACGGATTGGCTCGGGTTTCCACGGCGCGAAATAAAAGCCGCGCGGAGTAGATTCAATCAGGCCACGAGGGGGTTTGATGAGGGGTCCAGGGGGTGAGGTAGCGTAGCCACGATGGGGAGAGTGCTGCGCGAGAGGCAGTCGGTCGGTTGAAGTGCAAACGCGAAGGGCTCCATAAATGTATACACGCACGCCGTGGATGGGCTGTGTTGGTCAAAAAAGGACGAACGATGGTACGCGCACCACACGTACATATCCATAGATAGATTGCACGGTGTACGCACTCCCTAATATCATAGGGGTGCATTACGCGTTAAGTTAAGTTACGCTTAAGGATCGTCGTCGAGCAGGATCACGCGTGTATGTACGCGGGTACACGTGTTAATGCACGCGTACCTAGCCGAGCGCGTATTGTCGCGGTGCAATGGGAATTAAATGAGTTTTATCTCGCGAGTACTAATATCAGGGTGTAGCTTTTGGTTAATGCGTTTGGGAGTGGATTCTTAGAGTGATAAATTTGTTTTTAGTTGGACGCGGTTCTGGCGCATGGACCACCCCTCGCGAGTCTAGGGAAATTGAAAGATAATTCTGTTATAATACCGGTGGGGCATCAATCCGCGGGTTAATTGCAACAGACGGAAGAGGATAATGGGCGCAACGCCATTTTTCATCAATTTGTTTGAGCATAAAAGAAAGTCGGGATTAACCCGGGATCTAAATCTGGAAATCTATGTTCCAGCGACTCCTCTGCCCGTCCCCTGTTCTCGTTCTGCCGCTTTTTCCGCCAGACGAATCGTCGTAGAACAAACTAGTTCGAATCAGGGGAAAATACGGAGTCGACCGCTGCGCGTTCCTCTTCAATTTACTCGGTTCGCGCACTCTGCTGCCGATTCGCGCGGCAGTGATAGCTTTCTTGGTAATGGCGAACGCGCGGAGTTTTTGCGGCCCGATACGGCCGGCAGCTATGCTCGAATAGCATTAGACCGGCCAATTGGTCGCATCTGTTGACTGGTAACCGGGTGACCTCGCCTCTTATCAAATGCGTTGACGCGATAAAAGTCGAGAGGCCCATTTGTTTGGGCGTTAACGTTGCATAAAAGGGAACCCGGGCAACCGAGGGGGGAAACACGATACCGATTGCGCCCACGGACGGTTCTCTCTTCGTGGCCAGGAACGAATTCGGTCCTTCGTAAGGGCTTCTTTTCTTCCCTCGTTCTCCAATCTGCACGTCAATTAGACGATCAGCGGCCCCCGGGAAGAAAGGTCCCTTTTGATCTTCCCTAGCGACGCCTCGCCCGCGCGCGCGCGCACGCACGCACGCACGCCCGCGTCCATAATTCGTCGTACAGTTTATAAACTCGAGACGATCAACAGCTCGTATCGCACGGTAGTTAGAAAATGGAGTAAGCGTTACAGTACGTGCGTTCGCTTCGAGACGTTCGAGTCTTTACGGGATTTTTGCGAGAGAGAAAGAGTAAGATAGACGTTATCGTATTTATTCTCGGAAGTTCATCGGACGCAAATTACAAGTCGGTTCGAATTTTCGATAAAGTTGCAAGAACTTCGTTTACCGGAGGGGTTAAAGGTACACGAAATTACACGCAGCGCGTGGTGAGATTAATTGTGGTTGCATCGAGCTCGCGAGTACTTGCTCGCTCCTTTGAACGCGAACCGCTTCTCCTCGCCGGTTAAACGCAGGTAGAAGTCTGGTTATTTCGCGAAATTTAATTCTGGGTTACCCGGCTGGAGGGTAAAAGGCAGCGCGATTAATCAGTCCCATCGTTGAAGTCGGTTGGTTCGTCGTTAAGGCGTCGATGTCCGACTCGAAAGAACTCGAGAGAGGGCCTCTCGAGGACCCCCCCGGCCGAGTTAATCGAGGAAATTCGGTGAAACCGTAATTAGCGGGACGATCGCCGTTATGGCGGGCACGAAAGTTCGACGGACCAAACGCAGCCTAATGAACTCGTTACATATTTACACGTTGTTCGTGCCTCGCGGGCCGGCCACGGGTGGCTCAGAAAACCACATCGGATTAAGAGGTCCTTTCGCAAATTGCAGACGGAACACGAGAGAGCCATTTAAGCTTATCGATCCACGAACGACTTTCTGATCTGTTTAGCACCCACGTTCTGCCCGCTAACGTTCTAGTTAATGACACTGGACACGCCTGTTAACCCGCTAATTTGAAACAATTTATATATATGCGAGCCGCCCTTCTATATCTATATATATATTTAATTAAAATGGCCTGTAATTTGCCACCGCGATTCGACGTTAAACGACTCGGAAACCACCGAGAGACCTGTACACTTTTTCACCAGATTTCGACGAATCATCGCGGACACGTGCTCTCGTTACTTCAATATGCACACGTGACTTTCTCCTCAACCGCGTTTCACCTCGACTCCCTCTTTCTTTGCCTTGTCTCGCAGCAACTGTCGCGGAGGATGAACCTAGCCAGTCCCAGCCGAATCCTCTTTCTCTCTCTCTCTCTCTCTCTCTCTCTTTCTCAAACTCGAATCCACCGATCTAATTGTCGCATCTGAGATTCGGCTCACCCCACCGACCGACGTTTCGCCACGATTCCCTCGCGAGGACAACGAGGTTCGCCAATTTGTCGTGGCATCGGTCGTGGTACGCTCCACGACCGCGTCGCTTCGACCACTCGACTCCGCACGGTCCCACACGTGCAAACGCGGCCGCGTATGCATAGAACGTAACACGCGTGTGCGTACGCGCGCGCCTGTTTGTGTGTCGTGGGGTTAATTGAATCAACCAGCACGCAACCAGCTCTGTATACACTGCCGGGTCATCCGAGGTCAAATCGGTAATGGGCTGACCCTTAATTCGCCATGTGGCTGTCCAGCGAACGCCGATACATCCTCGGCCGCTCGGTTTCTTCGACATGCGAGCCATCCTAGATTCACCGTGACCTTGAACTGGAACCAACCACGACGACCCGGTGGATCCACGCCAACTTCGCTGGCACGGAACTCACCCCCGTGCGTTCGTTCGATCGATCTCTATATTCTTCCTCTCCGAAGAAATTCTCACCGCGTTTGATTGCTTACGAGATTATTTTTCGTTAACTCGTTGGCGGAACACGAAGCTTCTTTTTTTTTTTTGCTTCTTGTTTTTTCTTCAAATCGACCACACCTGAGCGAGAGACGCTACCTTAACGTCGTGTCTGCTGTGTACGAGATTCACTTTTCGTACGGTACCTTAAACGTTTTACGAGAAACCGAGCTACTCTGGAAAGTACTCGCGCGCGGATACCGTCATTTTAGAGGCTGCAATCATCCGCAAGGTGAGTCGATCAAGAGTACCGCGCTCGATTCCGGGAATTGAATTACCCGGCAAGGCGTGCCGCGTAACATGTTTAAGGAATCATCGTGCAGCGAAAATTCTGGATCGATGCAAGAGAAAAAGGGAATCTGATCACCAGCTGGAAATGGTCGGATACAATGTTCCCGGGTAAATTACACGTTGCGATACATTGTATTGCCGTGGATCTGCATGAGCTGCCACGACGCGTCTTCGCGTGGCATGGCCGCGTTACAAACTGGCTGCCACCGCCTCCCGGACAACGGTGTGCCCAGACCGAGTGTGACCAATAATTCTTGATTAGAAAGCCGGTCGGGTCTCATCGGATGCGAAGGCGTACATGGCGAAGAAGAAACGCGAAGCAACAGAGGAAGGCGACGCGAGGGAACAACGTTAGGCGAAGAGAGAGTACGGCGGTCTGATTCGCCGGAGAGACCACTCGTAGAGAGGATCCATCAATCACGAATGTCCCGCACCTCGAGAGTGCTGGCTTCTCGCCGGTAGCAAGAAGCTGCGGAGCCTCGTAGCTTTTACAACGAACGTCGCGGAGGAAGTCAGAATCCATCCTCGGGAGCCCGGTCGTTCCAGGGTCGCGGTGCAAAAACCGCGTAATAATCCTCCGGGCCGTTGTGTCTCGGACCAGTTGGAGATAATATTGTTCTGTTTTCGAGGCTCGTAACGCTGAACGGCACGCGGTGCAGTAAAATCGTGGCGAAAGGAGAAAGTAGCAAATAATCGATATTGCCGCGCGATGCTCTATCCTAGGAAATTTCTTGCGCTCGATCGCAATTTCGAAACCCCTCCGCGCGAACCTGTTCGATGCGAATCAACGAGCCGTGCGTTCTGATAAATAATTAATTATTTTTCATTCGAATTACTGTATCTCCGACAAGTCGTAGCTTGGATCGAGCGTCGAGTAAAAACAGATTATTGTTACCGCGTTCGCCATTACCTGCAGGGAAAAACCCGCTAGATAGTATCGGATGCATGTACGGTTTATGACTCGGCTCCGAATGATACGCGTACGAACACAGAAGTACGTTTACGGTATTGCTCGATCCATAATTATTCAAAACTCGCATCGAGACACGTGATATACGGTGAATAATGTTTCAACGTTCGTATACTCGAAGGTATGGCGAGCAGGAAAATGGCTTAAAAACGATATCTCATATTCCGTTCAATTAAGAAAAGAGTCATCGTAACTCTCAACAGATCAAAGGCTTTCCCCCTAAGAACGTATTCTTCCCAGCTGATGAATGAGGGTCGAGGCTATAGATAACTAAGCTTTATTGTCGGATAGATTAACCCGGGTCACCAGAATCCGGGGTATTCTAGAACCGTGTCGAAAGGGTTCGAACCGGTGGAAAGAGAAAGCCGCGACGCGAGGATGGGGCGGTTAGGAAAAGAGGAAAAGCAGTAGGGGATGCGAGTATGGTCCACGAAGGAGGGAAAAGAAGACGAAGAGGACGGAGGCCGACTATCTCGGAGGCGAGATTGTGTGTTAATGTATAGCTGGCATTCGGACGACAACCGTGACAAATTGCTTTATTAGGTTGGCAGCCCGGGAGCCTTTCCACTCGCGGCTCGCACCTCAGGGCCGCTACTCATCGTGATTGTACGCTCTATTCTCCCTTCGCCTCTGTTTCTTCTTCTCCGGCACCGTCGTCCTGCTCTTTCAACACGCGGCGGAAGACAACGTAACTCGCGGCTGGATGAATGGATGAACGAGAATGCTCACCGCGGGAGGCCGATGCTTTTTTGAAATCGAACCGAATCGCCTTACCGGTCCACCGTACGCGACTCTATCCCGCGGGTTTCGCCATTGCACGGAGAGCAGCGATCATGCGATCGAGTCGTGTCTCTCTCTCTCTCTCTCTCTTTCTCTCTCTCTCTCTCTATACGTGAAACTAATTTCCACGGTATCCCTCGCGCGTCTTTAGATTTCGAAGAATTAATGATCACGCGGAAGGAGAAGCGAATTTGCAAACTTAATGGCGCGAGTCATCGAGGACGAACGACGCCGTCCTCGTCTATAATTCTCATAAAAATGTCAGGGAATCTTAATAATCGATTCCTCGTGGAACGTATCGTATCGCGGGGCATTGTTTCGCCGCATCGCTCGGGAATTCAGTAGCAACGGGTGATTATTCACCGACAGTCGGTTTCCAGCAAAGGGCCAGGCGAGTCCAGGAAGCTGGGACGCAAAGATCGGGCCAGTATTACGTCACCTGGCCAAGGCTGCCACCTTGCAGCTCGCGTCCGCACGGCAATCGAGGCGAAGCTGCGGATTATTAATGTTTGCGTCGGGTCGTTAATGGATCGGGGTCTCCCATTCGAACGTAGCCGGGAACGTAGAATGCGGGTCCAGCTGTGAACGCGTTATAAGATCCTTTTTTGCACGGTACAATGTCCTGGCGACTCCCGGATGCGGCATCATTAAGTCAGCCCCCTCCTCACCTTTACCACTCGCCCCCTTTCCTTCTTCTTCTTCTTCTTCTTCTTCTTCTTCCTCCACTTCTTCTTCTTCTACTACTTCTTCTTCTTCTTCTTCTTCTTCTTCTTCTTCTTCTTCTTCTTCTTCGTCTGTTTCACCGCCACGAACGTTTTGTAACGTGCTCGTAATTCTCCTCTCTGTCCAAAGTAGAATCGAATATCGAAGCGTAGACATCGTGACCTCCCTTGGCTTCTTCCTTTCGCTAGGTTATTAACTCTCGCCGGGGTAATTAGCCATCGTTACTTAAACCGAGTCAACTGCCTAATGATCTATCGTCACCTTCGCCTGCCGGCTCTTTCCTCCTGCCTTTTTACCTTTTTCACTCCGGTCCCCGGTCTTCTACAAGTCTAACAACGCTACACCTCCGGCTCGTTACTTTTATTCCACCTGTTAGTCCAGCCCAGGCCGAATTGCCTGCTGGAAATTGACTCGGGACTTGTTTGAAGATCATTAACGGTTACCTCGTCCGACTCGATACGATGCCTTTTCGGGCACCACGGAGCAGCTAGACATTTTTGGCGTGGCTCGCATCGTCACCGTTACGTACGCGCGCGATACGATCGTGGCGAGAATTCGTCTACGCGCGTTAAATCGTTCGATTCAGAAGGATCGTGCGTAAACCAGAGAGAGAGTTCTTTAATCTCGCGAGCGAACATCCTGTGCTATTTCGGATTGCGGAGCCCCGCGATTTCCATTCGCGACGATTGAAGGGCTGATAGGGATGTTCGCGTCAGCACGATCGAGACCAGTGTTGATTCCAGGGCTATCAGACATCGTCTAAAGTCAGACGCGTGCGATTGGACCAAATGCTATAAGTGGAACATGGGAACAGTCCGGATTTCTGGTCCACGATCACGTCGCGCACGTCGGGCTCGTCAACGAATAGATAACGAAGGAGAATGAGCTAGTTGAGGCGGTTTGATACATCGGCGACATCGCCGCAACATTCATCTGCATAATTCATTCTTATCAGTACGATTCCCTCAAGCAGGGATTCTCAACCATCGGCCAGCAATTTTCCGTGTGAAAAATTAATCGCGCGCATTACGTTTATTTGCGATAGGGGCGAAGCTCTCGTTCGATTCGGTTGTTGGCCACGAAATTTCGTCGACGTCCGCTCGAATTATTCAGCGCCGAATCAATATTGGCTCGTAACGAGACGCGCGACCTGTTCGATTCGCGGCGTAATTCGTAGAAGACCCGGACAAGAGGCGAACGTTCCAGTTTAGCGAGCCTCTTTCGGTAAAGTGCCGACATTGTTAACATCGTTAAACTCGACTGTGAGCCACCGTGGATAGGCAAGCTGAGCAAAGCGACGCCTTTGACGCGATGGCACGATGTATTAAGCGTGGTTCACAGGTCGCGAGATTCGCGTTCACCGCACGTAAGAATAAGACGCCCACCGTATTTACCCGCTCTGAATTCCTGAGTCGCGGTTCGCCCCCTCGCGAATTGTTGCGCAGCGCAAACCCAAACTCTTAACTCTTAAGCTCGCATGACTCGCCCGCCTGCTGATCTACAGGGTGTTCTTCGACAACCTCGTCGAGAACCTGATCGACTCTTCGACTTTCACTTTCCGTTCAGACGAGAAAACTAAACCAACCGATCGTTCGAGAGATAAATATTTCTACGCAAGAGTTCATCAACGTGTATCTAACGAAAGAAAAACTCAATTATTCCCGTGAATTAGCCTCGCGATAAGTGACGAGGAGAATTGGCGAAATAATTTTTTATCACGCTTTCGCGTAAAAGATATTGGATTACCTTGTTCCGCGAGGTGTCGTTACGACCTGCGAAAATTGATGCCAGATGGTGACAAGATTTTTTTCGTTTCCACTTTAGAATGGATGGCGTCGTTCCGGCAGGCCGAAGATAAATCGAGATACTTCAAGAACACCCCGTACCTACACAGATGTTTAAGAGCTAAGCAACTACTCAGAGCGAGTGAGTTGATGCGAGCCGCGTATCACGAGAAGGAAGTTCAATTTAACCCAATAAAGGACAATCAGAGGCCGACGGCGACCAGAGACGAGTACCTACTACTCCTCTGATGGCTAAACGGATCGACCGAGGGACTTCGCCTTCGGCTCTTTTTCGGCTCGGAAGACGGAAAACTCGTCGACACGTTCAACTGTGAGATAAACATCTTATTCCTTGCTAAATTCGATATTACACGTTTCATCGAGTTATCCTCGCATTCGCAGAATCGTTCTCGACTGATCGTAAACGCTACAGGTATTCCGTTCTATGTATTATCGTCAAAAGTGAAGTCTGAAATTGAAGAGGATGAAACGTGCGCGTCACACGTCCGATCGTCGTAGTTAATACGCCATCTGTTCTCACAGCTTCCACGCAGCGTCTCCTTCCTGTATTGGAATTGTCCTTTCGATTGGCAAATGCGTATTACAGGCTGGCGTAGGACGCGAAAATGGAAACGACCAATTCGGTCCATTCTTCAGGGTTGCCGCTCCGCGAATGACAAGAACCATCTAGCTCACGATCCGATGGACCGTGAAGCCTGTGACATGGACCAAGTAGAATTTTCGACCAGTGCGTTCCTTACAAAAGGCCGCAAAAAGCCCGCAAAAAGGCTGCAACGATCCGACACGGGAAGAGAACCAGGGGATGAGAGAACAAAATAGGCCTAACAAGGGGATGGGAGCATCCAGCGATGCTGATTCGAAATATCGCTTTTGACGGGTTAGAAACGAGGTGAACGGAGTGATAGCAGATTCGTAGCTTCCTACGACTTCCCTGCTAACTTATTATCGCATCACTTCCGTGATTAAAAACTGTTCGAACGTATCGACTGGACCGATCATCGTTTCTGACGATTTACGATATCGTCTAGATTAACTTCATCCCCAAAATGATGGTATAACGTTGTCAAATCGCAGCCAATTGCGAGGGTTGGCAAATTAATTAGAATACATTCATAACGGCGTTGGCAAGCGACCAACACGATGTCCCCGAAATCTCACGGGGTTCATTCACAGCGACGTGGAAAGAGCGAGAGCTACCTATGAGATTAGCGGGGGTTCGGCCTTAACCCTCCCCACGGATGGATAAGGGGGTTTGAGCATTAGCGATTATACGCACCGCGGAGCCCATACATCGAGTGTCTCCGTGTGGAACTAAACAGACAAAATGGCCACGCTCCGGCTCACCCTCGATTCCGTTTTCCTTTTACCAAGCGACAGTGGCTGTCTCTCTTCATCCCTCCTCCCTTCCTACTCGGTCTCCTTTTTACCCAGAAGGTATTACCGTGACAGGGAAGAGACGAGTCACGAGATTTTCGAAAGTGCTCTCTCGCCTCTCTTCCTATTCTTGTATGTACGTACACTAGTCTCGTCGGGTACCGTGCTGCGCACTCCATCCATCCTGCGGCACTTCTGTCGAGCATTTTACGCGTCGACAACGTTCAAGCGTCTATCGGTGGATACCGTTCTTATTTCACTGGAGAGCGAATGGAATATCGTGAAAAAATTGATACTGAATCTCGACGAGATGTTACTTTGCAATTCTCCTTTAGAATCGTCGATCGAACGTCTCTACGAAGCGAGAGAAAAGTTTCTCAGTTCCCCAAAACAGCTTCGAATGGTTCTCGAAGAGTGTCAGGTCCATTAAAATGGAAGCATATGTCCCACGGCTATAGGAGCGTCCCGAGTGGTCCGCTGTCGCTGCCTGTTGCGGTATGCATCGACAAACGAAAGTAGCTTACCCGTGGAGGGTAAGATCGGTGTCATCCCTTTAAGTGGGCACAATGGGGCTAAATCCGATTTTCGAAATGATCGCGTTAAACGTGCCCGGGGATTTACGGAGGGCGGCTGCCCTTCTCAATGGCCGATGTTTACCGGTCCCAATGGAAAGGGATTACCCCGTGCATATCCATCGCACGGGAAAGAGTGCGCTCCGGCGAGCTCCCGCGGTGACCGAGAGGGGATGCTCGAAAGTTCGCGCCGCAGGGTGCACGGGGCGTGATCTCGTGCGGTTCTCGCGATATGTCTCCTCGTAATCGAATTCGAGCAAATCTGATCAATCGATAAACTGTCTCGCGCGAACTCTAGTCACTACTCTGTCTTGTCATTGATGAAAAAATAATTTCGAACTGTCAAATCTTCGAGCGATACGCGGACATCCGGGGACTTTTACTATCGCCAGGGCAGGGAAGCGCGGGCGCAGTTCGCTAGTTACGAACAACAAAGTTCTCGAGCACTTCCGAACAACAAGAAATAGTAATTAGATGAGAGCGACAGAAGTTCGCCAACGGCTTGCGTGGAATCTCATGGTATGTAAAACCCTCGTACACGTTATCGAGCGATAATCCTATACAATTAACCGATTCCTTAGTGACCCTTTCGAGACACCGGTTCGAGCGTATCGATCCGGCCTGGGCTGGTGGATGTCAGGAAGTTCATTCAGAAATTAAGACAACCAGGCGTACGGCCTTTGCCGTTGCGACTTTAATTGCGGCTAATTGTTACGAAGGTCGGAAGCGGCCTGTAAAGACGCAAACCCACGCAATTGATGGTCACACCACGCGATAATACTGGGTGATCGAATAGTAACGAGGCCACCGAGTCGCTTCTCGATTTACGAACGTAGAACGCGGTACGTGTCGCTCGTATTTAAAACGATCCGGCTACTCGATAATAATACGCAGTACTCCTCTCTATCCTTGAACGCGGCCGTAATTCTTAATCAAACGTGAGATCGGATGAAACAGTGGGAATATCGTCCGCGAACACATCGAAAGTATTAATTACCGATAATTTATATCTCCGGAAAGCTCGTGAAATCGGTAGTAATTGCTTCATTAAATACCGGAACACTAATCCATCACTGACAGCTGGCCTCTGTCCCATTCCTGGTCCCAGCTCGATATACGCCGAGGAATCGATTACAAGCGTACGCGACGACGATGCACAGAGGCGCGCGATGCGCGATCTATGGAAAAGGAAAAAAAAAGACGGGATAGTTGCGTAAGAGATGAAATCACGAGAGACGGTTTTCCCGAGAACGAACGGATTTTTCTCGTTAAACCGACAAGGACACGAGCCTCCGCTACTTAACGCACATCGATCGAGTTTCCCGTGCACGCGTGTTGCACGCGTACCGCTCGCCACGACGACGTTCGAGCGTACGTTCCACGAGCCGGCGGAAATTTCGTGACCATTTTTCATTCGTTCGGACACGGCTTGGATCAGCCGCGGAAACGAAAGGAGCCCCGGTGTACCACGAAGGTGGAATGCGAGGGAAAAATTCTAGCGTGCATTCTGCCTGTACACGTCATACGTATATTCTTCTTCCCTCGTCCTCTTTTACTCTCACCTCTGTCGCACGTTACCGAAGGAACTCGCGAGGTCTCTCAAGGTTGCTACCTCGGTTTTCGTGCCAGCCACGCAGACGCAATTTGCCTTTCGGCCATTGTCATTTCTGCACGATACGTTTGCACGCGGCATCTCGAGCGTTCGTATCGGCGTGTTTCTTTTATTCTATCCGGTCGAACGAAGCGGATTCTGATTGTTAGAAACGTCAGCGCACAATGGGCTGTTCCTTAGACACGTACGTACGCGGCGGTGCCTCCGTTTAACCGGGCGAGGCCTTAGTTTCCACTTAACGCGTGCCTACTTGTCGAATAAAGTCATAAACTTTCGAACGTGGCTACTCGACGCGCGGATACCTCGCGAACAGGAAATCGAGCGGACCAAAAGTGTCGCGGTCGATGGGTGGTGCTCGGCTCGAATGCCCCGCGTTCCATGCCCGATTGAAAACCATCTCGTTCTGGCATCGCGAAAATGCCTTTCAATAAAGCCAATCAACGAGTACCTTAACGACGAGCATTTAGCTGCGCCGTCACGAAGGTGATTCCCTGGAATCTCGGCTAACTGATAACCAGCCGGAGAGGAGCAAAACGAGCGGCGCGATGTCGTGTAACGAGGGGTGGCACGAGGCGGACGGCAGGCGGCGAGCGGGGGTAGAGGATTCGCCGCGTTATTAAACTGGTCGATCATCTAATTACGCCGAAGACGCGGTCGTCCTCGTTAGGCCGCGAGTGAAATAACGGAAACCGAGCTGACGAGACAATCACCCTCTTGAACTTGGTCCATCAAGTTGTCCGGTAAGAAAGGTTCGAGTAAATGGCAGATACGGTTGTTGGGTGCGGACGAATGGTACATATAGAATAATCGAAGAAAAGAGTCGCGATGTAAGACGAGTTCCACGACTCGTTCGTGTTTCGAGCAAACGAGAAGGGACAGGGAGCGTAATGGCGGTCGGCGAAGGAGAACAAGAGAGGCGAAGCAGATCCTGTTCAACGGTCGGGTGCAGCAGGCGCGACTCGAGCCTGTCGAGGTATAAGCCGACGGGATTCTGGGATTCATTAGCGTAATTAACGGGCCCTCATTAAGCGTATTATGGAACGAACAGGTAGCCCTCGGTACGTAGTGGAACCATCGGGTTCGGTTTCTGCAAACGGAACCACGCGTCAATTACATTCGAGTCGCGTGCGCTACTCTCTTTCTCGTTCTGTCGCGGGTTCGTTCGACCACCGCCATTGGCCGGTGGACCACGCCGGGAAAAGAAGTTCGCGTATTGTTTTGCGGCAATTAACCCTTTCGAGAGGATAACCTGTATGCCGAATTCGACTCTAATAAATTTCTGTCCCGAGCCGAATTTTAAGTAACCACCGTGGCCACCGATCCTTCCGCTTGTTTCGAGAAACACCGCGTACACGTTCCACGTATTTATCGGGATAATGATATAGAAGGAATCATCCGTGGGATCATTCTTTTTTTCGATAAGGGTAATAACGTATGTTCCGTGGCCTTGTTTGGCGGGGCATGTCGAAATGAGTTCGGCAAAACCTTGCGCCAGTCTGAGGTGAATATTAATGGGCCGTTCGACCAGAATTCGATACGCCTTGGACATTTATCGCGGCGTATGATAATTGCAGAGGAATCCGGAATAACTTCTTATCGAAGATCCGTATGGAAATTTTGCTCGAGAGAGATACGAATTTCGAGAAACGCTCGCTTCGACGGTAACTTCGCGTTGAACGGGACGTTTGTGTATTCTGACGGCTAATAGTGTCCCAAGCCGCGTGCCCGGCGTTAATCCTGTTGTCCGACAAATTCGAAAATAACAGCTCGTGAAATAAAACGCGGGATACGTGTGCCGTGAACAAAGGTCGAAGGGCGCCGTGCGAGAGAGGGTTCGACGCGTGCCACTCGAACCCTGAAATCGGAGGCGATGATAGGTTGAAACGGTGATCCGTCGCCGTCTACCTCCGACTGTTTCGTTATCGAGGTAACGCAAGGGTGCCCAACCGTCCGTCGCCCCTCGATCTTTCATCTCGCTCGTCGACGGTTCGATCGTTAAACTCCGATTGTCCGGTATGGTGTCATCGGTATTTATGCGACACCTTTCCGTGCTCTTATCTTAGTTTTACAAGTTTGCACGGGACGTATGTATGGCGTTCGTTGGCGTAATAAGTCTCGAAGCCGGACAAGAGTATCGTGAGATAGGGGTACCTGGATTACGAGGTTCCACGTGTAACGCACATGCGGCTCTCTATAAAAATCTAACGCGCCATATGTTGGTGGTATAGTGGTAAATGAATCAAACGGCGAGCACGTTTCACTTAAGAGTTGCCAACTCGAGAGAAACGGAAAGATATACTCGTTCGAGATACTCGATTTCGCTGACTTTCGTCGTATCCCGAAAACATAAAACAGGACCGCCAGAACAGAGGAGAAAGAAAATAGGTGCCTGTACGTTCCGAATGAAAGAAGTGGTGAACTGGCGAATGCGCCAGGAGAAAAGAGGCTCGAGAACGTTTCTCGCCGATAGGCGTGACGCTAGAGGGGGTGTCGCCGGGAATATTTTATAAATTAATGTCAATGCGAACGACGATATCCGGTTACAGACCGGAAGCACCCGGTACACGCGGCCGACTTACGGTCGGGGGTTGCTGCGGCGAGAGAACAGAGGGAGGGAAAGAGAGGGTGGAACGTCGGGGTGAAAAAAACGTAAGGGAGACGGGGAGGGTGAGGGGGGGGGGGGGGCGCTCGTCGAGTCCTCCCACATTGTAAAGTACCCCTTGGTACTTCTCTAACACCGGTCGGCTTTTTCATCGCGCCCGCTTTTTTCTTTTTTCATTCTTTTTCTATTTTTTAACCCTCCCCTCTGCGGATTGCGATTGTGTCCGAGACACCGGGGGCGTGAACCCGCCGATACCGGCACTGGCCTCGAGGCGTTTTTCGCATTTACAAGCGTGTCCCTCCTGAGGAACCGTTGGTGCTCGCGAATAGTCCAGCTGGCGACCCGCTCAAGGAGATTTGCAAGTTTGCGTTCCAACAGGCTGCGTACGCGCGCGCCAGTCCGACATTGATACCGCGCGCATTGTTCCAGGCGAATTAATGGTTTCATTAATTCCAACATTTCGCGTAACTAAGACGCGAGATACGTTCACTCTTCAGGGATGACGATGTACGCTACAGTGAAATTTAACTTCTGACACGTAATGTCTGTATTTGCTCGGAACGCTCTGGTCTATTTTACTTGTCCTGTCCACTAGGACGTATCGATTGGCACGCCGGTTTCAATAACATATCATTTTAGAATCTACAATCCTGTCCCTCCTCTAAAATAATAGTCCTCGATTATTAGACGTCTGCGATTCTACAATAGCGATTGCTCTCTAAAAGAAAAGGGAGAATAAAGAAGACGGAATCTTATGTAATTGCCTTTTTCGATTTTCCTTTTCTTTGATTTGATCTGCAAAAAAAAGGAGAGAAAAAAGAAAAAGAAAGTACATTGACTTGCCCAACTTTTCCGATCATTTATTCAGCACATAATGTACGGTACGATTTTCAGCTGTCTTACCTTCGGTTATTCTAGCTGAAGCCACGAAGGCGCTTAGGGTGTTTCTACGAGGTCTATAGAACGTCTTGGTGCGCTGTAACTTCAACCCCCCGAGATTAAGCGACAATTTCAACCATTTACGATCTCTTCACGTGCTCTTTGCGCTCTCTAATAAGCACGTTACTTGTTCGATCCGTCATACGTGTATCGATTAGAGCGCGTTATTAAAACGGGATGATTATTGGAACGGAAACGATCGGAGAATCGTACGGAAACACTGTCGAAGTCGACGTCTCATTAAGACGGATCTATATCGTTATTTAAGGAAAAACTTGCGACATTACGGGCGAAGTGAAATTGGCGAAGCGACTCGGAGATCCAGGAATAAGAAAATTTCAAGACCACTGCGCGAGTGAACGATACGTTCTTTTCGCAGTTGAATAATACATGAAATGTTGCCTTTCTTAACGTCCTCCACGATCGTGCGACAAAAGAAGTATCGACAAAAGAGTGGCGCTCGGTATATAGACCTCGAACGTCCAGGTTTCTTGAAACATGCATGAAAAACAAACAGATGCATCCGTCAATCGGACACGCCTCATCCATACGATAATCCAATTCCCTTGGAGTTCTTAACGGGATGCGTTAAACGAAATGAGATTGCCGTTTTATTGCGATGATTGTACAATGAAATGCCGTACATTTAAATGCGATCTAGTATCGGATTCATTGCCAATATAGCCAGCGATTACAAGGCAAGTTGAGTCGAAGGAGGATAAATTGGTAACTGAACGGGTGACTGAGAAATTTCGCCTTCTGGCTTATCGGGACCGCCGTTCGTCGACAGATAAGATCTAAGACTACCGCGGGCCCGTTAACGTCAGATTAGTGTCACCAGCCCTTTTCTGAAGTGACCCTACTCGAGGAGAGTAGGTCAGAGGGTCGAACGCGCGCCCGCTGTCCAATGGTCTTTAAATTCTCTCAGCTTTACGACTACCGTTCCACTGGATAAACGCTCTCCCAAATCTGTTTATTTTTGCGCGGCTTTGCCCGACAGGTAGACCCCGTAGGCCCATCCTTTTACGGGACACCGTGCTCCGAAAGAGGTCTCGTGTCCTCCGGAAAGCCGTCTGCTCTAGCCTTCCATCCTAATCCCCTTAACCCTTCTTAGTGTCTGCGAATAAAGGAAGATGTGGACAGATCGGTTCGACACACTTGACTTTTTTTTCGAACCGAAACCGAGGACGCGTTTCCTAGCTTACGACTGACTTCGATTGGAATTCTTTGGGGGGGGTGATAATTCGAAGCTGCTGATTTTTGGGAACCTTCGAACCATTTTTGGGATCGAACGAGATAGGAGATAACCAAGTTTAATGTACAATTCTTTTCTTTAGAAATTCTCGTAGATGTGTTGTAACGAACGTTTCACTCGAGGAGGAAAAAGCGGATCACGATTTTTATAATGACGTAACGGGAGCACGAACGAGGATGGGAAAGCGAAAATACGCGCGACGAAAGAGTACAGGAAATAAGGAGGAGACTGAGACTTGATACGACTGGATTAGCCCTCGCTCCTTAATGAGTGTTAATGGTACGTGATTTCTTAATCACCTTAACGATCACCATGCGCATAACTCGCCGTAGTGGACAGCGGGGACGAATAGAAAGCAATTTATCCGATATACTCTCCGCGTTACCGATTCGCATAACATTTTTTTCCTTTCTTCATTTACGACAGGGCATCAATCTTTTTTTATATCCACAATCGCGAATCGTACCAATTACTAACCAATAACTAATAACAGAATGTATAAGTACGACAATGTGTATAGTAACGATTATTAAAGAATTTATGTACGCTCGTAATATTAGTACCATAATTTCCATAAGTGTACTCACGTATCGGCAGTACATCGTAGCACGGAGACCATTCGTGAACTGATCTCTGTATACATAAGCTCTTCGTCGCAGTCAATGTTACCGTGGCGCAATCTCAAATCTCAAATCTCAAATCCCGAATCGGGCGCAAAATCAAAATAGTGCCTCGGCATTGTTGTCGCGACCGAAGAGACCACACGCGTTGACGTCTCGCGTGGAAATTTTCTACAATTTTAACTGCGTAACAGCGAGAGTTTACTTAATTAGTGCGTTATTTTATTAAGCGTGAATATGCAAACTACGTCTTTATCGATTGTGAACGTGAGCATGGAAAAACCGGGCAGCAGTGGACACGATGAACCAGATCACCTTGATGCGCATGACTTCCACATCGAATTCGAAGTAATGGCGATGACTCTGGCTTTCCACGTTCGTCGTAAAACCGGTAAGTACGATTCAACGTCGCAGAAACGAAATGCAATTTTCGATACTCTTTCTTGCGCCGTTTGTACCTCTACGCAGGTGTGTATATATATGTGTCTCGAGCAAAACGCACACCAAAGACAAGCGTCTGGCAGTTAAATGTTCCTCTTTGCTCCGATTCTCTTTTTCCCCAGCTTGTTGGAATTTAATATGCAATCACAATTTTAACATTCAACCGTTTAATTGCACCGGCCATCGTACAATTCCTTTCGGCATCTAATTAACGATATGTAAAATGCCAGCGACGCTGTTACATTTCCTTAGTGAATATTCATACGCAGTCGAACTCTTTATGGGTAATAAGTGTCACCATTCCGATGTAAATTCGACACAGAGTGCTGTGACATTTCGTGAGCGAAAAGAACTCGATCGTTACGTTATGTCAGCTCGATAGTGGCGTTCCTGGTACGTTCAATTCGTACGTGAACGCGTGCGTCTTTCCGCCACGTGGCTTCAACCCCTTGCGAGACAAACGATCCGCTGGGCGGAGTTCCGCGTTCGTTTCCTTTCGACCTTTGTGCCTCCACGCCGTGCTACTTCGCCAGCTGGATGTCCAGAAGGCGTCGCGACAATTCGACATTTAATGCCATTATAGTGCAGGCTCTCAACGGTAACGCATTGGTTTTGCAAACGACTCGAGACCGATGCTCGATAATAGAGATCGAGCTTTAATTGATTCTGATATTCCGCAATTAATTGGATGATTTCATTCGCGCATTTTATTTAAAAACTATGTTGCTTCATCTACATACAGCTTGGATGTATACAAAAAATTCGTTCGATGTAAATACCTCGTAATGTATGCGCGTACAATATTACTTAATCTCGTTTGATTTCTATCTCGCTGATTACCATTTATTTCAATAGAAAGGCTATATTTTAGAGGAAAGTATATTTCTGAAACAAGGAGGCGGTAAAGAATACGTTTTCTCGAGTTTATGAAACTCGGACGTTCGATATTTTACGGAAATATAGTTTCGAACGAAAAAACGATTCGTAATGATCTGCTATAATTAGAGGCTGGTGTTGAGAATGATTCGACCGTAAGAAATAGGCATTCCATGGTTTAAAATCTAATATCTACAAGCCATTGGAAGAAATATTAGATGCGATGTAGAATATCTCAAAGTGTGCAGTAACTGATCGTTTAAGAGAGAGTCAATAAGTTATTTGTAAATTAATATGGGAATATAGGGCGTTTAACGCGTCAGGAATTCATGCATGAGAAGTCAGCGATGAATATTTCATTAGGAATTAATATTATACGCTCGTAAAGCAAGAGGAATAGTCGATCATTAATTCATTTTTTTTAGCAATAAAATAGAAGACTCGAGACGCTTTTTACGAACAAAACTCAAGTATCCCACGATACTATCCTCTCGCGAAACAGATAACTCTCAACCACGTGTGTTCTCATTCATATATTACAAGATCCCGATGGCTAGTTAAGTTCGCTCCCATAATTTGGAAGTGTTCGGTATAATCGCGAGAGCGGAGCTGTCGTTTTCATTTGACCCGTAAACGTCGTTTTCTCGAGCCACGATCTTCAAGGACGAACTCATTGGTTACCATCCACGTAAGAGAATTACGGGATTAACGCGCGCGAGGGTCGTCGAGAGAAAGATGGCAGGGGCAGCCAGAAGGTTAGGGTTGCCCGACAATGTCGCGCAAACGAGCGAGCCACCCCATGCGCGAGCCCGCCACGCCCTTCTTGCTGCGTGGAATCGCAAATTGGCACCCCGACCTGACCACCTCTCGCTTCTTCCACCTAACTTTACTCCCCTAACTTTTCCTCTTTTTCTGTCGGTCGCCACCACCCTTTACCGTGGGCCCTCCTTTATACTCTTTCGATCATCGAATTCGAATACCTAACGTTCAGTATTCTCCGCCACAGGTTGTTAATAGTTGTTCGACAAACGTGTTGTCAATTTTGCGTTAGACGATCGGTGGAAGAAAGAAGAGGCGAGGGTAGTCCCTCGAGAGAACATAGATCGACCCTTTCGTAACGGAATCCTCGGGTGAGAGATTGAAACGAAGGACACATTTATCAGTTGCTTGTCATCGAGCTTGACACACAGTACTACATCGTCCCAAAGACAATCTAACGTAAGAGAACGGTTTAACAACGATCATCCACGGGTAGATAGAAGCGGTGTATGGTGGTGGAAGGAAGGGACGAAGTAATAGAATTAGTTCGACCAGACGAGGAGACCTCCTCACTTAGCTCGCTATAATACGAGGCAAGTTCCGTCACGAAGACCTTAATATCCGCCACTTCCTCCGCCTCCCACTCGTTCGTTTGTTTATTCGATATCGTCCGCTGTCTTAGCAGGTCGTGGCTCGTTCTTCCTGACCCCAGCGCGATACTAATTCCCTTTTTCTACTACGCTATATCCGTTATCACGTCCTATCATCGGGCCAGCCATCTTCGCCGTCCTCCTCGTCCCGTCTCTCTCTCTCGTTGGCTAAATTATTAGATGGACAAATTTGATTTCTGTATTGGGAGTCGAGAAATTCAATGTGGGTTAAACGTTGATTATTCGAGGTCAAGTAATCTGGTTAGGGTGGCGCGATCTCTGGCCTCGATAAAAGGGAAACTACACAAAGTTCGCGCGTTCCTTTCGCTCACCTACGTACAATAGAAGGCCAAGATGATCGCGATGCGATACTCGAGTTCTCGTGCAGTTTAATAATTTAATTTTCTGTTTATTTGCCTCTCTAGATTCGGATCTCATTTTCAAGAATGCAATTAGCCAAGTGGAAGAATACCGCAGGAAGGCGGTAGGCTGATAATAGATGTAGGGGGATGTTGAGGTAAGTTGAATGAAAGAACCAGTTGTGCGCTACTTCTGCCGTTTGTCTAGAACACGATCTCTGACACGGATTTGATTAGACGGAAGCGGTTGTTAACGATCGACGCGCGTGATCTCCTCTCCTTTCTTGTCGTGGTCGCGCAACGAAGTTCGATAGCGGATAAATTCTAATTAATCATCCCGAACGACACGAATCGTTCCATCGTTAAACGTACCTACGCTCACTATTCTACCAACGAAGCAAATCGGTTGCAAACGTGTCGCTATAAATTCATTCTGTCGGACGGATGATAAAGCTTGGTAGGAAAGACAAAATCGATAGGCTGGACAGTCTTTAACATAATGTGATAACGTGACATACATGTTACGAACTCGTTAGACCTGATCGTACGAGCAGCTTGGAATCTGCCGCGCGCAACCAGTGTGCGAGTCACTTAAAAAGTAACTCGACAACGAAACCAACGTACCATTAATACCTACACGAGCGTTCGAGCGAAGGCGCAAGCATCAATTCTCATCAAAGGCCAGCTCGATCTTAATGCAGCGATTAGATCTGATAAAAATTGACGCTTTCCGCGTTGGTGTGCCGTATTTTTTTTTTCCAGCCAATTCATCCAGTTGCATGTTCGAGAACGTCTGGCCGCAGCATCGAGACGACGCGACACGAGGTAAGTTCGAGCATTCGTTCGCAAGAATGTTTACGAAAACCGAACGGAGCAGAAAAAGGGCGAGTCGACGAATTCCAAGATCGCGGTGAATAAAAACACCGCGTACCGGTGGAAGAACGAAAAGAAGCAAACATCCACTCGACATAATCTTTTCGAAGGTATACCACAATGAATACCGGCGCCTTCCAGTCGAAGGCCCACAGTCGAGATCCATCGACCATTGTGTCCATTATAAGTTTTTGTCCTCCATTGCGAGGAGGTTTCCCCGTACGTCTTGTGAGACTTTATGCCGCTGCATTGTCGTGGCCACGCTCGCCCGTCTCTTCCTACCGTTCGCCCCCTTTTTTCCCTTTTCACCAAGTATAAGTTTACGTTTGGAAACCGCGGCGAGGCGCGCACACCGCATTCATCGGAGCATCGGTACACCTTTTTCTGCCGGCGATGTCCCGCACGGACGAGCAAGCGTAGTCGCGCGTAGCGAACGACTGAGTGGCTGCTGGAAACATGGCCGCTTTTGTCGGGAAAAGTGCCCTTTGTCTCGCGAAAATCAATATCCAGATAAACGAACGATTTAATCGCCGGACGGCTAATTGGCTTATTAAGCTTCGTCACGATTATTACGATCAGCCGAACGGGTTTACGAACGGACGTAGGGCCGATTGATTTTTCTCCGGGGGTTGGACGCCGGTTCGTTCGAGCTCGGTTCAATGGCGGCTGAAATTCTCAGATCTCACCCTCGATGCGATATACAAATTCAATTTCTCCTAGACGAGTTTTCATCTTCGAATCGTATCCCTCTGTGTGAAATGAGGTAGAACGATACATACTTACGTGCTCTTGAAGAAATTCCGGATACTCGACCCCGTCAAAGCAACGTAATCTTCGATCTTTCTCTGGCTCTTTTTTTTTTGCAAATTTTTCGAGGTCTTACTTTCTCAAGTACACCGTGCAGCCACGTAGAAGTCGCGGAATCGTCGGTAGCTTCGCTTTAAGCGAGATAGGAGTACAGTTATCCATAAAAGTAGAGCATGCGTACGCTGGCTCTAGAGCGGCAGGTGGTGTCCGCTACCAGCGAACAAAGAGAAAAAGGAAAAAAAAGAGGAAATCGAACCTACCGTCAGGACACTGGAAGTCCGTTCTGCAGTCGCAGTTCCTTCGGAACGATCGAATAATCGTTCCGTTACCGTGTTACGCGATTATTTACGGAACACACCGTTAAAACAAGGCGCATTCTTACCTGCACCACCTGGAAGGGAGTCGAAACACGACAGAGGGGGATGAAACGTATTGAACGAAACTTGTGGTCGACAATTTAAATTGAATTAATTAGTTATTATTCATATTTTATACAATAGTAATCATAATTAAGGTATTTTTAGTCCTCGTAATATCTATATTCGTACAAGGGTACTCGATAAAATTGATAAATTGGGGTCTGCCGTGTTGTTATTAACCTATATGTATATAGACGATTTCTGGCTTCCTCTCTCATATTTTCTTTACACATCTTATCACAATATCGTATTTTACACAGATTTCTTCATTTCTTTTTACGTCTTACGTGCTAACAAGAGTGGGCCCCGGTGCAATATTTACAGGAAACACGCGGGGACCGATCTTATAAATCTGTTCACGCCGCTAGATTCGATCGCCCACTTGCTTTGCACCGGGACTAGTAACGCTAGTAAATTCTACGGACTCCTCTTCGCGTTTACATCGCCTCCATCCATTCTCTTCTTCCGTTCTTACCTCGCGCGCGCCTCTTCGTTTTCCGTCGCGCTAAAAAGTCCGCCTCGCTCGTCCTCGACCGGTGGCGATTCGAAAATATTCTGCGAACTGGACGAAAGCGTGACAAAATCGAAACTCTGCAACGCGCATCGCGCGTTTGCTTTCGCAACGACGAACACTTATGGCGGCATTAGAAACGTTCTTTCGGTATCTCTCTTCTACAATCCCCCCCACCAACGTATTCCCCTCTTTTTCTAAACAATTTTTTTACCCTGAAATCTTGCGATGTACGATGAAAAAGTGGCGAAGAAAAAAGAAAAAAAGACGAATTGAAATAACGGTACCCCATATGTGTCTTCCGTGCTGGCGCACATGCATCCAAGCAAACACTTTCGTCCAGTTCGCGCCGCGCGTCGAATCGTTTTACGCTGTTTTTTCGCAATTTACTCGCTCTACACGCGATTTAGGAACTGAGGGAGCTTCGTCTTAAATTATACACGCACACGCCTCCTTATTGCACCGAATCTAAACGCAAGAACAACTACATAGCGTACACTCTGTCTCCGTTCCGCGGCTCGTAGTTCTGCGGTCGAATCTAACGGCACTTATTAGTATACACGGAGGGAATCGTTGTCGTCATCTCTTCTCGTCATCGTTCGCGCTGAAACGTGTCTTTCGGATGGAATGCGCGCCGTGGTGCCGCGCGTCCCCGATCGTCGAACAGCCCGACGACAATGAACACTGTGGAATCGCGACGACGAGAAAATTTCGACCGAGATAAAAGGGCGGGAAAGAGAGAGAGAGAGAAAGAGAGAGAGAGAGAGGGAGAGAGAGAGAGAGAGAGAGAGAGAGAGAGAGGGAGAGAGAAAGAAAGAACACGTCGTTCCCTTCTCCGCTCGTTCTCCAGCTCCAGGCTTCGTTCTTTCTCGCGGATTTCGAGGTAACACGCGATGGCTCCAGATGTCCAGCGGCGTGAAACTGGCTTTGTACTCTGTTCCCATGTCGAGAGTTTCACGATGGGAAAGCTCGAGCGTGCTCGAGGAAATATTCTAACGGGGATCAGCCGGGGATACACGAAACGTTACTTCGTCGAAAAAACCTTGGTCTCTTTGTCTTGTATGCTTATTACAGTGGAGGGGAGATGGTGGAGGAAGAGTTAAACGTTCACGGGGATGGATATCTATGTAATTAAAGCAATAGAAGAAATGGTATCGCGAACAAGAGATTAGAAATTTTTGCCCTTCCTCCTAGTTGAGTCGATTTTGATCGTTTCCCCGAAAGAAGGCTGGTAACTTTTAACTCGTACAGTCCTTTATCGGTGTATGATCTAAAGATTGCCGTGTACAGCGAAGGATTGATAAAAAGAAGAAATTGGAAGGGGTTCTTTCGACGTAGTTTTTTCCACACCAAGTTTCGCGAATCTCCGGCCGTTGTTGGCCAGACGGTGGCGTATCTTCGGAGCCGAAAAAGAAGGCAGAGTCAGGAAGTAAAGGGACCGTGCGAGACCGCGTTCTCATGAGACGACCATTGTTGCACCGATACGCCAGAGGATTTGGGTCAGCGGTGGGGCTCACCGGCCCTCCCAGTTTCGCCTGGTCGCAAACCGCAAACCGTCGTTCCTTTTTTCACTGCGGTTTCGTGGCGTCTCTTCGAAAGCTAGCTATATTACTCGGCGAGATGGCAAGATGGCAAAGGGTGACCCAGCATGGCCGCGACGGGAAACGGGAAAAACAGCGTAAAACCGTGGCGGACGTTTCCACGATCCTCCGGCGACGAGAGCACGGGGGACGTTGTCGTTCGAGAATTACGAGCAGAGAGACGCGCTAGAGAAAGAGACGAGAATTCTTTTCGAAACAGTCGAAAGAGAAAAGATTTCACGGAGATCGAGAAGAGATAGCGCGACGAAAGTGTCCTCTCGTCAGACGTTTCCGCTTGATGTTCCATCCAACAGCCACGGACTCGAGACCGTGCTTTCATGAATGTTTCTTTCCTTCCTTTCCTTTTTTTTCTTCTTTTTTCTTTTTTTTTTCCTCTTTTTTTTTGTCACGGAATTTAATGAACGCGCACTTGTCAGAACTGTCCGTCGCGTCGTCGCGGCGGGATAATGATTTTTTCCACCGCACGGCCTCGGGTCTCGTGGTGAATCCCCGTGTGCACGCGCGCGCGTGTATCTCTTCGCGTCCTCCGCGCTCCTTTTCGGAGGAGGGTCCCCTTGGCGTTCGGTTGCTTCATCCGGAAAGGAGGGACCGGTGATTACAGCGCGCCACCGTGATTGCCGAGATCGTTTGACTCACGAAAATGTCATTAGGATTTCATTACTTCCAACCGCCTTGAGGAACGACTGTTTCTCGGCGACGAGTTTGTGCAACCTCTCGTTCTCCCTCTTTCTCTCTGTCCGTCCGTCTCGTGTCCCCATTCGCAGTTACCCTTTCCTGTTCTCTGCTACTTCTCGCAGTGACGGCGGTTTCATCCAACCAGATCCAGCTTCCAGGGCACGAAGTGGGTCAGAGCTAGCCTCGGTTGGGCAACTGTCACAAAGGATCGACCGATCTAACGTCATCGGCGAACAGATTGACATTTACGAAGGAAACCGGGGGAATCGTCCAGCTGTAGCGCCGTTTAGAATGGATCGCGTCTCGAAAAGGTGGCGAAAATATTCCTACGGTCCGTGAACCGAGCGAGGATAATTGATCGCCACCGGTTTCGCCTGAGATCGGCCGGTATCTTGACATTTAGCGAGCCAACAGAAACTGTCCCTGATCGACGGTGTAATCGTTCCACGATCATCGAAACTCTATCGTCTGGTAATCGCGGCGCAGTTAGATCGGTCGGGACCATTATCCAAAAGCCTGGTTTCATGCGTTCGATGACGAAGAGCGATCGGTTAGCTTTGCGCGGCAAACGAGAACGATTTGCCGTCGATCTCCGATCGAGGAGATTCCTATATAATATCTAGTCGATGATTCTTACTTCGCCGTCGTCCGCTATGCGATATCTGGGCCGTTCCTCTTCTCTTCCGTTCGACTAATTCATTTAGGGGCGAGAGAAGATCGTTTCCTCGACGAAGATGCTCTATCGACGCGGATTCGAAACGTGGAACATCACGAATCACCACTCGCGACACACGGATCGTCCATGATTTCGATTCTTTCGTTCGCGATCTAGGATACCTTTTCTTTTCTTTCCTTTAACTTACTATCGTCGCGATTTACCTTTCAACGAAACACGTGTTTGCGATAGTTTCAAGTTTTTTTTCGTCGATTCGACGGACGACCCATCTTCGAATCCGACCGCGGCGGATTCACGCGGCGTCTCGTTAAGGAATAGAAACAATTTATTAACATCGAACGCGAATTCCATCGCGACAGGTGCTATACGTATTCACACTTTGGGGCAGGGGACACGGTGGCACGTCCGCGGTGCTACGAAGAAGCGGTTCCTCCTGAACACAGCTCGAAGGACGTCTTCGTTAAACCGCCGGCCACACCCTGAAAAATACGACAGACGAACGAGCCATTAGAACCCAACCCTTCGTGTCACCCTATAGGAAATAAGGGAGGGAAGAATAGCGACTCTTTCTCTCTGTATATCTGTCGTTCGTTCGATCACGAGTCGAGAAAGCTTTTCAGCCGCGACGGTAAGCTGATCGGAATTCCAGCTCGTTAAAAATGGACAAATTCTTTAGCACTTCGGTTCTGATAATAAAAAATGAAGTCTCGTCGTCCGTCCGTCCTCCGATTCCCTTCTTCTACCCCCAACGAGGGGTGCAACGCGTACCGGTTGACGCATCGGTCGACTGGTGGTAGTTGAGAAGTGGCACTTACGTGAGTAGTCCGGGATTAGGATCCGCCTGGTACCAGGAGTACTGTGGCATGTAACCCGCGTGATGCGGAGGCGGCGGCGGAGGCGGTGGATGGTGGCCAGGCGTGTGGGGGTGGTGGTGGGTGTGCGGTGGCGCGTGCGGATGCGGATGGTGCTTCATCTCGCCCGGCCAAGAGGGTGCGGGCGGGCTCTCGTTGTGCTGGGGCGACATCTCGCTTCCGGGGCTCGAACTGCCGGGGGTGTGACCCCCTGCGCCGCCACCCATGCCGCCGAGGTAGCCCGTCGTCGGACTGCCCGACACGGAACTTCCGCCTCCTGAAACGTAACGGAGAACACACCGCTGAGATCGATCCTTCTGATATAGACTTATCTTGAACGGAACAGAACGAGCGGGTGGAGTTTCGATTCGTTGGAGCGTTCGGTTGACGCGTTACACGGCCGATCGAAGTCGTTCGGGGTGTGGGTCTAGGGGTGGATTGATTTATTAGATCGGGAGGGAAATATTCCGAGGATTCATGGCGTACAGGGGTGGTGGGTTTTTCTGGTCTTTGTTAAAGAACGAAAGGAAAAAGGAAATTGTATTATCGATGAATATATCGGGAGGAGTCGCAGGTTGGAAATTAATCGTGAAACTGCCCCGATCGAACCAATCGTGTCTCGAAATCGAAGCCGAGATATGTGGATCGGCGAGATTGTCGAACGGTTCCGTGCTAGTGGCGTTACGATTCGATCTCTCTAATTGATTTATACCCTCCAACTGGATGTTTGTGAATTATGCTCGTGTTGTAAAGATAACCGTAACACGAGATTTTTCGTAACTCCCCTCACGGAATCTGGTCTTGATTAACGTGGCACGTACGCGCAACCGCCGTCTCGTCGAATCTCACCATCCAGTAAATTAATGACGAATCGAAACGTCAAGTGCTTTCCAACCTGCTTAAAACGATATCGAAGTCGCGTCCGATTTATTGTCACGAGTATTCGCGGTAGGAAATCTCCATCGTTAACCCGTAGGTAGTGGCGACGCGTGCGCGTGCGTCTTCTGATATCCGATCAGCGCATGTCTGGTATCAAGAAATTTTCTTTCGTGGCAACCGCAGCGGGCGTTATATATTATTCAAACTTTGATCAAACGATTATCAAAGTAACATACCTCCTTGCATGAGACTTCCGGGTTGACCCGGTTGAGGGGATGGTCCTCCTGGCAGAGTGGTCCCACCGGCTAGCAAGCTACCGTGTTGCCCGCCACCGCCGCCGCCGCCCTGCTGCGCAGCCTTCATCATCTTCTTGTATTTACTTCTTCTATTCTGGAACCAGATTTTCACCTGCAACAAAAAATCGACGGGAACGGTCGGTCAGGTGAAACTCGTTTCGCGAGTTGTCAGTGGCTATTGGCGAATGAGACTAAACGACGGGGACGCGTGTGCAAAAAACGGGGAAAACAAAAAAAAAAAGAGGGCGGGGAGGAAGAAAAGAACAGCGCGACGAGGAGGAACAGGGACGGGCGACGTGAAAAACGAGAAAACGAAGAAGAATCTCCTGCGATCGCGAGTCGAGGTTGATGTACTATTTAACGTGGATCTGAGACGGTCGGTGCTGGTCGCGCCTGAGACCAGCAATTTTCACTGTCTCTGTTCCCGCTGTCCTTCCGTCCGTCAAACATCCGATAATTACAGAGCTCGATATGAATTTCTGCGAGTACGCACCGCGCGTAATGATACACGCTTGTTCGCCTGGCATACCTACATACATACATACATACATATATTTTGCGAGAGGGACTGTGAGCCACAAGCGGAATGATTTTATATCGATGTCCGCGGCGGTGGTGGTGGTGGTGTTGGTGGTATGCAACGTGGCCACACATCGACGACGAAGGATGGATATATTGTACGGCTTCGATCGTGTTCGGACACAGTACGCGGAATCTACATAATACGTCGCATCATCGCGCGGTGTGCTACCGGGTTGAAGTTAATGGAAGAAGAGGAACGAGTGGAAGAAAAAAAAAAAAAAATGAAAAAAAAAACGAAGAGAGGAACTGCTCGTTTCGTAACTATCGTTTCTTTTTGCCTCTCTACCTACACGCCGCGGCGAAGGAACGTCGAGTTCGGCCTGTGCGGCGGATACTAATGCGCGTGTACCGCTGTTAGGATTGCACATGCGGTATTTTTTTGTACCTTCGCGCGATCTATACGTGCGCCGCGTGCACGTGACGCCGCTGTTCAATCTTACGTAAGCCCGCGGCTTGGCTAGGCGAGAGAGGAACAGACGCGAGAGGTACCGTCTCGTGTGTTTTGCGAGAGTACGAACCAGGTAAACGCCGCGCGGATACCCCTCCGTGTCGTTTGAAAAAATACAGGAAGCAGAGGCTCGGCTTTTTAGATAGAACGCGCGTAACGACTTTTCAATCGGCTCCTACTTTTCTGGGAAATCGAAAGCAAAGAACTTTGTATGCAAATCTCTACGATGGAAAAGGATACGGGTGCCCCCTCTTGTTTAATTCATTTTGAATTAGAGAAAGGGTGAAATCGAGGAACGCGATACGGAGAATCCTGTGTACTACGAATTTGAAACGTTAATTAGAGGAATTGGACCTCCGGTGGGTCGCTGCGGAAGACGCGTTCTCCGTTCTCCGCGTCAACCCCCAGTATTCGAACGTTGCGTAACCAACCGCCGGTCGCCGTTGCGTTCGCGCGTCTACGACTTTTTACGCCTTGGGCGTCAATCAAAAACCGTACGGTTACTTTAATTAACTAAGTCGGTTCTGTGGCTCGCGGAGCCGGAGGCATCGGGCAAACGAGGGGCAAGGTGAGGTGGCTAGAGCGACGAATAAGAAAGCGGGGCGCGGGGGAGGACGGTCGTCACGTCAAAACGAGTTCATTAAAACCGCGGCACTGGTTTCGTCCAACCTCGAAAGAAACGCACCACCGGCGGCCGGCATTGTTTCACGTTTCGTAAGGCGGATCGGTCCGCTGAAACTCGCGGTCTACTCTGTACCAAGTATGTACGGGGGTTCGCGAAAGTATTCGTCGGTCGTCGCACGAAAATCAACGCATGGGAATTCCTAGTAGACGATGAGAAATTTATTCTAGACACTCGAACCTAAATTAATCAGTTTGCGAGTGCTAAACAATTTTTTTTTATAATCATCCCATGTACGTGACTCATTGGTTAAGAGTTATAAAACGCGCGATATACCTGTGCACAGAGAGGTACGCGTGTACAGGTTTAAGAGAGTGAACGTGCACGCACGTACACGCGCGCCCCGCATAAAATGGCCGCGTACGCATGTAGGTACATAGGTACGGTATCGGCCGAAAAATATGTTGCTGCTCGAACACTCGCGGGCTTCCCTTCTCTTATTGGCGAGCGTGCGCCCGGCGTGCCGGCGCAAATAAATCTCTTTCTAATTGCTCGGCAAAAAAAAGTCGAGCGTGCTTGCGCGCAGAGACGATGGCGCTCCCGACAAAGGGGCCAGCGCTAAAACCTCATCCCCGGCTTGGTTTATTTCGTCGTCGGTCCCGGGTCCCGGGTATTCGCCACTGCCACCGCCTTTGTTTATTGATATTTACAACCAGCGTGACACACGCGGCATACGAAGAAGAAGAACGGGACGCGTCCAGTACGGACTGGGAACTACGGGGTTGCTCGCTTTTGTCCGCGAGATATTCGCCAACGAGTTACGTCCGCGCTTTTTGCCGGACGAGCAGGTATCCTGTTGTCATAGGCGCTGCGCAGGTGTAGATTCTTCGGCGCGAAGCGATCGCACGGGCTTTCTTGCCGGCTTCCGGGAAATTCACCGAGGTCGTTCGAATGTCCATTTCTGTACGGGGAGGTGATTTTTTCACTCGACCATCGATTATCGCGATAGGTCTAGCCAGCAGCCAGGCGAAGGGACATCCGCGAGCGGACGGCGGCAGGAATTCCGGGGCAAAAAACGCACGGTCCGCGGTTCGAAATGTATGCAAATGCGCGTGACGAGTCAGCACCGCCTCGCGACGGAATACGGAATAAGTACACGGGGGTAGAGGAAGAACGAAACGACCGAGAAGAAGAAGAAGAAGAAGAAGAAGAAGAAGAAGCAGAAAAAGAAGCCGAAGGAGGAGAAGCAGAAGAAGAAGAAGAAGAAGCGGAACAAGCAGAGAAAGGAGAAGAAGAAGAAGAAGAAGAAGAAGAAGCGGCGTGTGCGGAGCGGGTATAACGCCGACGGCCTCAGGAACGGCACGGTGGCAAGCTGCTGTTATCTTTTTCCCTCCAGCATCCTGGAGAACGCACAAATACCCGTGTAAGCTCGCGTGTGAGCGCGTTGCTCTCTACGTAGCCACGTCGAATGGCCGCCCCGTCCGAGCGCAAAAATTGCTCCTGTCAGCCGGTGGTCGCGCGAACCATTCCACCGAGGGGAAAAACAAAGAGGGAGGAGGGCAAGGATTACGTCGTTGTTGGCGTCGTTGACGTCGCTGGGACGCGGCCACGGCTTCCGACGTCGCCCACGGCGAAACGGCGAGGCGTTCTGGTAACAGCCCCCGCCTGTCGATATCGCCGATGCATACTCAATGAGCGACGGATCGCCGCCCGAGGGTGAAGGGGCGTGAGGCATACAGAGGGAAAAAGGAAAGGGGTACAGCAGCAGCCTGGACAACGTTTCAGAGTAAAAAACGTAGGTACTGGCAACGTTTCGCCTGCGTGAATCCGAGAGCGCGCGCACCGCCTGTTTAATATGTATGAGAGAGGCATCTAGGAATAATCTACGGCTAAATGAAAACGCTCCCACCGATACGAGCCGCGATCTCCGGGAGAACAGTCTTTCCCTCTGCTTCGGCTACCCGGCCCAGCTGTTCGCCAGATACGTTCTTAGCAGATTCGTCCCAAGACGCTGAGAATCGGCGCGATGCTGCACGGGGTAGTAGCTAAGAGATTCTCCCCGGCTTGCATGTTCGCCAGCGAGCGCAAATTTCAAGAAACATTCGAAGTTGTTACCATTAGTCGATTATCGAGTTCAATGTACCGATTATTAAAGCGAATAAGAGAAATTAGGGACAGTCTGGAAAACAAACGACTTACACGAGACATAAAGTGCATACGTACATACAGCAATGAGCGAGGAACAAAATTGTAATTCACACCGCGAATAATGTAGATTAGATAAAAAAAAGGACAAATTGCGGAGTCTTTGGTAACCTTTGCTTTGGTATACGTATATCGGCAGGAATGAATTTACGCCCACTTACATATTCCATGTTTAAGATACTGCACGCAAGGACTTGAGTAACGAAACAGCAATAATATTGTTATATGATTATTGGTATAATTATGGTTATTGTAAAACTAGCTGTAATTAAGTGATATTTACAAAAGTAGCAGCCGAAACAACCAGACGCTCCAACGTACAATGGAGATTAGTCAAATTTATGCTAGAACCGATGTCTGACCAGATACGGTCCTAATTCTACTGCGTGGATTACGACGAGACAGCCTACGAACGGATGGAGCAACGTTTGGCGTTTCTCCTTGGCGTTGATCAATATATAGTATATTATAGGTACTTGCCCGAAATTTGATTGGCTTCTATGCACAATTGGCTTTCGACATTCGTCACTGAGCGAATGTATGTCAGCCCTGGATACCGTTAATCGTGCTTGCAAAAATGTAGTCCTTGACTTGATAATACCAGCCGATAGCGGCACATCGTTTCAGCGCAGTTCTACTAACTTTAGTTACAACCTAGTTATACAATGGCGGGAGGCATGGGCGATAAAACTTTCGGAAGGTTTCGAAAGGTTATGGTAATGCGAACCTAAAAACGAAGAAGTTCCGTTGCATCTGATTCACGCGTTTCCTTGGCGAAATCCAACCAAACTGAAACGCTACGTTTATAGAATTACGATTATAGGATAGACTAAATGAACAAATTGAGGAAGTAATTACATAGAAATTTTGTCGAACAGTATTTTTTCGACAGAGTTTGCGTCACACGGAGGTTATCTATTCCATTAGGCACGAGCTGCATCATTCTTCGAATAATCGAAACGGGGGCTGAACAATTAAACGCAATTACTTTAATGGCGGCCGCTGCGTGAGCAATAACGCGATATGAAACCAATATAGTGATCGCTGGAAGTCATAATTTCTCCGGCATTGATAAGACCGCCGCGCGGCTGACATTATTCCACGTTTTTAACACATTCCGTTTGACCCACGGCTACGATGTTTATCTGCGTATAATTACTTTGTTTTTTCGAATAAAACGCATCGGGAAACCAGTTTACGCGTGTACTGTCTGAAACGATTATCGGCGTATGCGAACGCTAACAATAGGGCCGCCCGTAAAGCTAATTGTTAATCGCGTTCTGGCTACCGGAGTACACAAATATTTTATATACGTACACGAAGCGATTGAAAAAGGAATCGCCCGATCGCGTTATGCGTCCGATCGTGAATTTCGACAGCGTATCGACCCCTAATACGACGGTAACGCGTCTAAGCATCGCTCCATCGATCAAAGCCAGAGCCTCCGTTCCCACCCCAAACCGAAAAAGGAGGACAGAGACGTGTACGGGCATGATTCTTAATCCAATTCCTCGATGACCACGCGTCCCATGGTATTACCCCGTGGCATTACTCAAGAGTAAGTATAGCCGAGAATTATTCCGCCAATCATCACGTTTTTCAACCTCGAGCCCGCTGGGTGTGTGTAGATCGTCGCTGACACAAAATTGGAGGTTATATCGCAGCGGCGTATCGCCGGTTGGATCGAGTTATGTTCCCGTGGCGG
This sequence comes from Xylocopa sonorina, assembly GCF_050948175.1. NCBI lineage: Eukaryota > Metazoa > Arthropoda > Insecta > Hymenoptera > Apidae > Xylocopa > Xylocopa sonorina. Next base: position 10,732,531 of record NC_135193.1, read on the forward strand.
GTCGATCCCTGTCCATACAGACTGGGACCCCCGTCGGCGTGTTCTGAATGATCCAATCTGTCCGCACAATAAATAATCACGCGTATCGGCACGGCCTACCTGCGCCCTCCGCTAAGCCGAAAGCCGTAACAAACTAATCCGTCATCGGTACCGGACGACGGCCACACATTGTACATCGCTGAAGGGTTTTTCAACCAGGGCCAGCAGCAATCAACGACCAATCGCCGGAGATGTTACCTACGCGAAAAGCTAGCGGCACGTGGGGGTGGAGACAGGGGTGAAATGAGCGCGTTCAATCGATCTAACGATACGTCGTTAACGAGGGACCGTACGGCCGCGATGTTCTTTCCTCTGAAAGTAAAACGGCCAATTCTGTATTACGAAATGGGCTTCAACCCGAGAAGTAACAGGGAGAAATTAAAGCCTCGCGGATGTTACGCTGAGGAGAGAAGAGATAATATTAGAAGTTAATTGAATTCTTCGAACCCGTGCTACTACCCATGCGAGCTACCAGCAGATTGAAGCATCGTTGCTCCCTATCAAATCAGAGCAGGCCAACTCCCAGCCGACTGGTCCCAGCCGATGGTTCGTGGGAACGATCGAACCACCGAACTCGATCACAGCCTCATTAATATATTCAGCGATGTACGATGAACAGGCGACATATGTCGCGTTTTTCGTACCGGATCGGGCTGTTTGAGCGTGTAAGCAGGTACCGCAGATACCTACGTTTCCTACACGTAGTCGAGGGTGGTAGAAGGAGCGAGGGAGGTCGGTGGGACAGAGAGGGGGGATAATAACAGCCGTGTAAATGCGTCACTAGGGCCCCGTTCGTTCGCATAATGCTATAATGCCTTTTTTTTTTTTTTTTTATTTCGCTCGCCCGCTCACTCCCACAATGCAACGTCGGTTCCCCTGTTCACCCGTGCCCCGCGCGACTCCCCCTCGCTGCTTCGGCGATTCCCACTTCCTGCCTGGCATCGGTGATGCGCAGTGCCACCTTAACAACAACGAAATTCCCCAGTGGTGCAACGGCCCCCGTGCGCATTGTGTTGTTCATCATTGCGTTTCTACGCGCCTCATTTTTACCCATTTCTTTCCCTTTCTTTGCCCCCTTTCCTTTTTTTTTTTTGCAGCCCGTTACTAGGCTCGTTCTACTCTCGGGATGGTCGGATTTTATAGTCGCGCGGCGCACTTTACGCCGGGGCGGGGGAATCGGCAAGAAACCCTCGAGGAATCGAAAGAGTACCGTTACACACATTTCCTCCGATAACATCGGCCTCGTTTGGTCAGCCTTCGAAAAAACAAATTTAATGGAGTTTCCGTTCTACGAGGAATCGCCAGCCGCGGTCGGACACGTTACCACCGAGATACCGATCAAATGTTCGTGCGATATTCCCTCTCCTCTATACGTATTATTTTTCGCTTCTAATCACGATCGCGAGAAGCATTTTGTTGCTCTCAAGCGAGCACAATGGAGCACGTGTACCGCGTTTGTTTGTCGACCAGCAGGTATCTTAATCGGAAACGCGATTATCGCGAGCGGTTATTACGCGTACATACCGAACGGCCAAGGTTCTCTATTTTTGTTACACGTTTTCAGAGGCTTCGCGTGTCTATCGGGGGGTAGGACGGAAAACGAGAGGAGTTGAAATCGAAACACCGTTTTACACCGCGATCACGTACCGCGGATGGAACGGTGAGGCTGCTCCGCGACAGCCGGAATACGAGCGCGGTACACGCGCGTACCCTGTCACCGTTCCTTTGTGCCCGGTACCATTTGTTATTTTGTACATATTCATAACGCCGTTACATCATCGCGTTCCGATGCATTCTCTCTACACACGGTCCTTTGCCTTCTCTCTTTTTCCCGTTTCTCTTTCCACCTGCGCGGTACACGCACACCTCGTCCCGGTTACTGTTCATCGATACCTGCGCCCAGCCTGAATTTAGACGAGGGATTTAATGTACACGGGGCCATTTGGGTGGTGCCAACCGTGGCGCTTGCGAATATTCGAAAGCTTTTTCTGCTGTTACGAAAACACGAGACGAGTAAACTCTGCGACGTTACGGAGGCAACGATCGTTCGAACGAAGAGATTGGGCGAAGTTTTAAGATAGAGCAGGTCCTCGAACCGGGTCCCGTTAACCGTTTACGTGCTTTTATGATAAAATGCAGATGCGCCGGAGCAAACGTTGAACCACATCCCCCCCTCTCTCTCTCTCTCTCTCTCTCTCTTTCTCCCTGGGCCGCGAGCAGATCCTGCCTTTACGTGAGAAATCTTAGAGAACCGTTATTGTATATCGTACTGGCTGTCGTTCGCAAGACACAAAGGCCCTATTCATCCGCGTGCAATCGTATGCATAGGAACTGATCCTGACTTCCAGCATGCCTCGCATCGCTTCGCGCCATCCTCGCCGGTAAACGAGCAGGTACCTCCTTGCTCGCTCAACCTCGTTAGATCCTGGCGAAAGAATAATATCCGCCGTTCGAATCGGCGTTCCACTAAATGATATCCCGATTATACCACGCTTCCAAAGGTTTCAGCGAAAACATTCATTACGTTTATCGTCCGCTCGATCGGCGTGGCTTAAGTACCATCAGAAGTGCCGGCCGATAGAGATTCTAGTCTCTCGGTGTCAGGTACGCGATAGTGCGCTACTTCGCGCTGGTTAACTTCCTCTTGTTCGCTTTCGGTTTCAAAATTCAAATTTTCCAGCCGCTATGATTTATTCATGATGTAACACGCGGGTTGAAGTTTATCCTCGTCGTCTCGAGTATTTCAGCAGTGGGCAGGTTTTCGCTCGTTGATGCTAACAGAGTAAACAGTTCCTCGCGGGATTCTCGCGAACGACAGTGTCGTCCCCGAAAGGAGACGCCAGAAGTTCGCCAAATCGCGAGGTTTCCATCTTGTCGCCTCTCGATACGAGCGGACGTAGAGCGAGTCGTTCTTCTTTTCGTGGATTCGACGAACCTCCGGTTGGGAAACGCCGCAACCACCCGCGCCATCCAAGGATAAGGGGAAGGGGGTTCGAGACCAGGAGCCATTACAGTCGACAGCTCGATCCTCCGTTTCGGGCTGGCTGTCATTGGCATAATTAACGACGAGACAACGGGCACAACCGATTCCCATGTCCGTATTCGCGAGTTTCCACGAGCTGCTCTCGGAATAAGTCCTCGTTTGTAGGTGGATACCTTCGTCACGGTGAGCGGTTCGCACCATGGTTTACCGGACAATCGTGGTGGACGCGCTCGAGGACGATGAGCGGAGACAGGACAAGAGAGAGAGAGAGAGAGAGAGAGAGAGAGAGAGAGAGAGAGGCGACGGGGGACGAAGGAAGAGGGAAGAGAGACACGGGAACGGCGGGCAAGGGAGGGAAAATAAGAAGAAGAAACGGGTGGGAAAGAGAAAGAGAGAGAAGGGACCTTCTTCTTGGTAGCGGCCGCGGAGGAAGAAAACGAGGGACCACCGGGAACAGGAGGGGCAAGGGGCAAGGAGAATGTCGTGCTGTGCTCATCGAGGTGTAGATCCTCGTCCCCTGGGTCGTTCCTACGCCGTGGTCAGCGTCCCACTAAGCCACGGTCACGTTTACATTCGCGTTCTGACTGCGTTTAAATTGCAGTCGTACATAGAAAAATGTCTAGTCTATTTCACTCGACTCTTCTATTATTTCTCTCGCGTTCTATCTTTTTCAGTCCGGGGTTTACGTATCGATTCGCAGAGGGCCATTAATTTTCTGCGAGTACTTCGAGGAACGATAGACTTTCGTCTTCGACGAGGATTACCCATCCGATTAAGTTTGTACCATCGAAATCTTGCCCAATCGTCGAACAACTCGTAGACGATTCTAACTGTTCCACGAGCATCGGACGGAACGGATTTTCCGCCCCAGAATCGGACAGTATCTCGATCTCTGGCGCTAGCTAACCAGCGTTCGTTCGCGCGACGGTATCCCTAAATACGGTGGAAACACAACGGCCGATAAGATCGAGCGTGTCGGAGTTTCGCTTCGTCGATCGTTTCGCGCCTCGGATCGCACCTGTCGGCGCAGCGTATTCGCAGCTTGTCCAGCGTGGAACGAAGCGGAGGCAGCCGCGCGCGCGTTCTAGCCCAGACGTCCTCCGGAGGGACGCTAAGTGCACGGATTAAGATGTAAACGACACGTTGTAGCCGGGGCGGCCCAGGCCGCGATAGGACGACCGGTCCCCGGCCTGGTCCCTCTTTATTTCTCGTTCGTGGAAACCGTAAACTCCATTTGAAGCGCATTCAGTTCGCGCTCCGATGGTCTGCGAGAGCGTTTCTGGACTTTTACGGAAATCGGGAACCTGGGAGCACCGTGCGCCATGTAGAGTGCTCGGCCTATGGTGGCGAATGACCTAGCCCGATCCATATGCGTACAACTTCGCCTCGAGAGCACCCCGCTTTCGCGAGCGTCGCGCATCGCGCGTTCGCCGACTGTGTACCGCGGCGACACGGACGACGATCCTTCTGACTCGCGGAACGGGAGAAGAGAACGAGAGAGAGAGAGAGAGAGAGAGAGAGAGGAAAAAAAGGGAAAGAAAAGAGAGAAAAAGAAGAGGAGAAGAGGGATTGAGATATCGGAACGTGAGCTAATAAAGGAGCTGACCAGGAGCAACGCGTCCTCCTCTTTTATCAGGAACACGGTTGTTACTCCGGTCGGCGAGTCGCGGAACGGCGAACAGAGAGATCGAAATGCCGCGGATGCTTCTGTTCGTGCATGCTCGACGTCTCTCGGTTGATCTAGCAAAGCGGCGGTGAATTTAATCGAGGACGAACGATTTCAAGGAACTGCTGAGAACGTTCCTGGCGATAATCCGTTCAATTATGAATAATAGAAATTACGTAACGAAACGCGTTCGAAAGGCTCGACGAAAGGCTCGGGGCTCTCGTAGCGGCAGGGTACGCGGGGACAATGAAATATCATCGAAGTGCACCGTAATGGGTGAAGCGCAACTGGTTTTCTCGTCCGGCAGATCCAGGAAAAGATTAATCTGCAGGTACGATCAAAAGAGCGACTGCAACGGATGCGGTGCGTATGTAAATCGGCGGCGACGTATCTCGCGGCAAAAAACTAGACTTCGTCGGTCGTGTTTACAGTAATAAATTATACGGAGTCAGGCCTGAGCGCGGCGGTGTCATTCTCGCGGGTACGCGCCGGTCGTCTCCACCGCGCACGGGTCTGCGTCGCAGGATGATGAAGTGAGCCTCCTCTTTTTCCAGCCAGGATACGCATTCATATCGCGCGCTCGCGACCAAACACGAGCCGCCGTATGTTGTTGCACACGCTCGCCGATGCACACGCTTCTGTATCGGCGTGTGCATCGTGCACCTATGCATTATTCTAACCTCGAAGTGTGACGCAGAACAGGATTGAGATAAAGGCTTATCGCATCGGCACCGGTACTAGCCAAAGCAACGCGTTACGTATATCCGCGATCCGTACCCGGGGAAATCCCCAATCCTTCGTTAGCATACCTCGTCCCGTGTGCCTTGTGGCTGGAGAAGAAGAAAATTTCCATTTGATCGCGCCGGTGGATCGACGGTACACTAACCTGATTCGCGATCGTCGATCAAGAAATTCCCAACCGCGTTCCGCTTCCTCTCTTTAAGCGCGCGTATCCAGCCTCGTAACCTAGCCTAACCGACGCCGAGTTCTCTCGCGGTTTTCATCTTTTCTGAGCGGTCCCCCGATAAGATCGCCGCGAATTAAATACCGACGCGCTGGTCTCGTTTAATCGAGATTCCCTCGCTGAAAACGCGAACGACGCAGGCGCCTTTCGATTCTTATCACCGGCGAGTGATTATCGTTCACCAGAGCGAGAGGGAGAGAGGAAAGTAGACGGATGGTTTGCCTTATGAATTTCGATGATATCTGATCGATGACTCGCGAGCAAAAATCCGGCTCGTTAAAGGGAAATTTATAACCGACCTATTCCAGTTTCGTGCCGGGGTATTCTATGGACGGACGTGCCTGTGGAACGGTAAATTATATGCGAGGCTCGCGCATGCACTTTCCGCCGGCTTCGCCGTTCTTTCTCCCTTGTTTTCCATCTCTGTTTCCCTCCATCTCGCTCGCCGCGTTGTATATCCTGCATCCAGAAACGCGCGAGCCTCAACGGTGCACACCGTCGCTTGTACGTAGCGATATAAAGGGTTTCTTTTTTCTTTTCCCTCTTTTTATTTTTCTTTTCTCTTTTCTCCTTTTTTTTCCCCCTCTTTTCTTTTTCCTTACGCCGTGAGGAAGCGAAACGAACGCTTCGGAAGATGTTGCGGTACAACACGGACGGGCGAGCATCGGAACGGACACGGGGGGAAAAAAGTCGACGAGCCGCTGCGACTCTGCAACGTGTCCACGTGCACTCGCCTATAAAATTATTTACATCGACGCGGTCCGCCGCGATTAGATTCCTGCTGATGCATCGCTTAGATCGCCGCTAAAAACGATTCACGATCGCACAGAAATGTGGACGCCTCGATCGGAATTGTGGTACTCCTCGCGGAATTGAATTCCTTTTTTGTTCACAGACGGAGAAACTTAGTAGGCTTTGAATCGTGGAAACATTACAGAATGTATCGACGGTGCATAGACGGTAGCCACCTGTACAACCGACTCGAATCTCTAAACCCGTCCATCGAAGTTGGAACGTTCGCCAGAATTTTCCCCGCGGAGAATCGTCATAACCAACAAGCCAGAAGTCCTGATTCCATTCCCGATAAACTCCCATAACCGCACGATCGAGCGCAGGATCCGTAAGATGCTCGAAGCATTACCCGAAGTACTCTCGGTCGCGTAGCGGGGCATGTGCAATTTTCAAGCGGTTTCCGCGGGCTGTGTATCGAGGAAAGAAGGTACGAGGAGCCGAGCGGTGCGAGAGAGCGTGGTCGGGCGGTAAGGCAAGGGGAGGGTAATTTTAGCCGGGTTGCCGGTAATTTCACGCTTTTACTCGGGCAGGTTAGCAAGGCGCGGCTCGTTCTCGTGGAAAATGTCGTTCTACTCGCGTACTCTCGCTGGCGCACCGCTCGCTCGTCTTCCTCTGTCGCGTTCGGTAAAGGCCTTCGAGTGGGTGAACACACGAAAACCGCGAGACCGTACATCCAGATAGTTACGGGACATGACTTCCTCGCTCGCGGGATTTTATCGCCCCAGAAATCTGCTGCCGTGTGCACGAACACTTACGTAGCCGTGCATGCATGCACGATGTAACCGCGCACTCGTACACCGTTTCGCCGCTTCCGAACTTTCAGCCGCCGTCGAAGATTCGCCGCTTATGGCTTGTCGCGAGCCGTGGACACCGCTGTCGAGGAGAGAATCCTCTATGCAACGGGATCATCGATTGTGTTCCTTGAACGTAGGAGGAATCGGGAAACGAGCACCGAAAGCATTCGAGTCCACGTTCCGCGAAGTTCAACGGGGAAAAATGAAGATTAAGTGGAACAAACTATGATAACGCGATACAAACATTGATATCGACTACTGAATATTCTTTTCATGGCGGTGAATATGGATTTATTTTCTCTGTATCAACAATTTGTATTACCAGTATTATTACAGTTAAGATCGCAGGGGCACTCACGCACAAAGTATATCAGATCGGGACACGAGAAGCTTTTCACCGATTTATTCCACGCCTCTACGTTCCGTTTGCGTTCGTCGCGTAACGGACAGGATCCACGACAGGACGACTTGCACGTTTCACGCACGCACAAGCCGCAGAAGAACTCCGAATCGGGCGAGAGAGGAAGGACTATTGTTGCCCGAAGTCAGCGTCGGCTGCTCGCTCGTCGGAGGCTCGACTTGAAGGAGCAATCGTTTGCAAGGAGCAACGAGCGATCGTTGATAAGGGTATAGATGCGCCCCGGGTGTAGGCGTAATAAATTGTTTGCTGATTCTATTGAGCCTACACGATGAAAACAATGGGGCAAATGAGGGACCGAGGGGTATCGAGGAAGATGAAATATCGCCGCGGTCGCGGATGTCGCTGACGAAACACGTTCGATTTCTAATCGGGATTTTTTTCGCCTCGCTGGTACACCGCGACATGTTCGACGACGGCATGGGTAATTTAGAATACCTCGGTGCTATGGGAAAACTGTGCATAATGGTACGATAAGTTAACGCTGTTTATGCGAAGTTGTTCAAATATAGGTGTGTTCGCCAGCCGATCGATTTATCCGCTTGAAACGTAGAAAATCCGCGCAAATCCAACCGGTTGCCCTCCTAATAAATCAAGCTCGTCGATTTAAAATACTTTCGGCTACACATTCAATGGTAGAAACAGCGCGATTTCCAGCGGATAGAAATCTGGCTTAATTAAAGCGATCGAGTAGGCAGATGGCACCGAAACGCGGAATCAGCGATCGTGGCCACCGTAACGAGCCGCGACGTCCAACAGTCCTGGCTCGTTTGTCACGGATCGGTTGGCACGAAATATGCCAGTTCGTTGAAACCATCGCGAAGTCGTCATCCGACCGATCGAAACGATCGAACGCCGTTTTGAATCATTAGGGAAGGCGGTGATCAAAAGTGCCGCGACGGAACGATCGCGAGGATAGTACAGTTCGCTCCGGGAGTTGGGCACCGGCAAAAGATCGGGTATCTCTAGCACCTCGCGCTGTCTCACGCGAGAGCATTGTTTCACGTTTAACGGCAAGGTGAGGTTATGCAATCCCTCTAGCCGTGGAGGCGCGAGAAGACGAAGTGGACGCGAAAGGGGAGGAGGAAGAAGAAGCAGGCGAAGAAGAAGAAGAAGCGGAGGAAGGAGGCGGGAGATGGTATCACGGCGTACGATCACCGTGGCTAACTATGATGCGCCGTGTATGTGTATTTACGTGCACCCGCCTTTGCGCCGCTGCTTTGGGACTCTCCTCAACCTTTCTCTCCTTCGTTATCCAAGTTTCCCTTCTACGGCCACGACCAAACGGGAGCTGCGACGTATTTTTCGATTTGGAAATTCGTTCGTTCGGAGATCGAGCGTCTGCGTTCGCGATAGATTTCACGAGTTTTTCCTTCTTTTTTCCTATCTTTTAAACGGGATAAACCGCGATCGAAGCGCCGTGCAGTACGGTCGATGGTGCGCAGAGAGAGAAATTTCGTCCAGATTTGCTGGAACGGCGATGTCGGCTCATGCAGATGGAAAGCGTGACGCAAGGTTAAGGAGAAGTGGGTCATATTTTTGCGGGATCGAAGTTACAAGAACACCAGCGCGCGCAATTAATACCACTCGATCGATCGAGCCACGGCGATCCTCGACGATTCCGTACGCGCCGTTACGATCTCTGCTTCTTCTTCGCCGGAGAATCTCGAGGATATCCTGCTCGTTAAGCCCTCCTTTTAAAGGCACGATTTTCGCGCGAAGACAATGCGCAACGACCTTAAGAAGCACCGTCGTTTTCCCGGCGCCTATAAGGCGCACGTTCATTAATCTCGATCGGTGAGTCACTCACCGTGAAGAACTTTCATCGAGGCGTGGGCCTCCGCTTCTTTACTCTCTACCACCGAGAAAACCGACTATTACAAACCGATGGAGGATTCACCTGTATTATACCTGACTACGTCTACCGCGCGTAACAACTCCAAAATCGACCAGAAACAAGCAGAGTCGTTCCCTGTTCCACTTTGAAACGATTACCAAACATCGCGTAACGATACGACGTATACGCGTTTCCTCTGAAAGTGTTTTCGAATTCCACTTGCGATCGACTCCAGTTTCGTTCGATTCCCAACACCGATGCCCCGTTAAAACGAAGCAGAGATACAGGGGGAGAGAGAAGAGCCGTTATAAGGTGGTGGCTGGGAAACGGTTAATAGGACAAATTACACTAATAAAAGGTAACAACGTCGGCCGTTTTCACGGTAGAATAACAATGGGCCTCGCAGGTCCATTTGAATATTTCCCTAATGCCCGACCGGCCACGGCTGCGGCGGACATGCGCGCGCTTTTTCGTACGCATCGATGCCCCGTAGGTCGGTTCCGTTGGTCGTCTGTCGTCCGGAAGGGTAGGTCCTGCCTACCACGAAACTCTGTTCCCGAAGCTGGTGTCCTCCGCTCCTCCCCGGGGGAAAGCGGCCAGCGTGTCCGACGACGTGGCATTAAATTCGTTCTGCCACCCCAGCCATTCGTCTGCTCGCTGCCGACTGCGTGTGCGAGCCGGGCCGCGCGCATATCCGCTCACGGTCGCACGCTGCCCTCGCTCGGAATTTATTGTCTTTTGTAATTGGATTATTGAGCTGTAACCGTGCGCCGTAACACGTGACGCGTTTGTTTTCTCGTTACACACACATATATATATATGTAGACGTATGAACCGTACGCCACGGTGGCGGTGATCATTTGGCTCCGCTTTATGCCAGTTTTCTGGGTGTACACACGCGTTCGACAACGTTTCGATGGAACGCGAGGTTTGTCGATTGAACGTTCAAAGGAATCGTCCGCGTAATACTGGAGCTACCTACTTATTGTGAAATTCCGTGGGTCTACGTGCGCGTAGATTTTTTGTATGCTTCCTGCGCGCGAGAAACATCGATGGATCGAGGTTACTATTAGTAAGCAAGGATGCAAGATTGTTTTTATCGCGGTTAATTCGCTTTCCAGCGAATATCGTGCAGCGAATAACGTTGATCTTTTCGGTTCGTATCGATTTCGTAAGACGTTGATAAAAATTACGAAATAAATTAGTCGGGAACGAAGTTGAACGCCATCGAGAGCGACGAAGAAACGTGACAGGAGGATACGCCATATTTCATCGTCATCGGGGATTGGTTCGCTTCGGTATTGGACGAGGATCGACTGTCGGTAGGGCGCTGGTCGAGGGGGTTCCTCAAATGCGGGGCTGCGTTAAAAGCACGCTTAATTTCACCGTGACACGGAGGTATCGCGTTCCGGCCAATCGGAGCATGGAACGATCGCGTTGGAAAAAGGAGAACGCGATGACTGGAGCCGTATAGTGTTCCAGGAGGCATCGATGGGTCGAAACCTTCACGGTGTCGAGCGCACGATTGCGTCCATCGATTCCATTATGGTGTCCCCGCTCCGAAATCCTCTCGATATTTTCTCTCTCCCTCTCGTTTGAACTACTTGTCAAATTCCGCACAATTATCTTTCTCGTTCCAAGTATCGCACGCGTGATCAACGAATAATAATAATCGAGAGATTTTTTTCGTTTGGAAACACACCCCAAAGATATAATTCCCGAAGCAGAGAAGAGTAAGTCCGTGGCTCGTTAATTCCAACGCGTGGAAGAGCGGATGCGCTCGTCGCTCGTTTCCAGGCCACTTTTCACGAGCTGTACCCGGTCTCGCGGCCTCCTCTAACGACGATCAGGTGTCTTCCTCGTCGAAGCTAAACGCGAACATTGCGCGTCGTACTCGAGGAGCGGAATGGGCGTGTAGAGGGCCTCGTCGTGAGCCGCGGACTCACAGCGGAGGAGAGAAACCATAAAGTTTCCCCCATAAGTTAGCGACCGGCAGCGGGCAGTAAAGGCAGCCTAGATTTCCATGCGGCGGCTGAAAACGAGCGGGCTTATGCCTCCGGGAGGAACGTAAAATCGCGGCTTTCCGTACCCTTCCGCTGCCTCTGCGCCGATTGTAAAACGCGTCCTCATCCGGGACCGAGGTTTTTCTACTTCTTTCCGCTGGTTTCTCACCTCCACACTTTTGTCGGCCTATGCACCCCCCTGCCGCTTTCGCTAATTCACTTTTTCTCGCCTACCGCGGGTCTACCTCGCTACTTAAGGAAGGAAATGAGATGCAGAGCTGGCTGTGGTGGTGCGTTTCGACAAGGTTTCGCGTACGAATGGTAGAGGGACAAGCGAGCAGCCGCAGGTTCGTCATTTTTCTTGCCTCTTTTCTACGATTAAAGCCGCGAGAGATTCATCGTTTCAGGGTTAATCGTTGAAAAAGTTTTCGAGTTTCTACCGTTGATGGTTGAAAGATCGCGCGATAACGATGGTTTTTATACGACTGATTATACCACTTAATGCTTCTTCGTGTCTGGCAAGTGTTAACCCGAAAAACAGTGCATACGTTTTCTGCCCATACACCGTGCCGTTTTACGACCACTTTCCTGTAGAGTCCTCAAAGGGGGCTCGCGATATCTCAAGATCCGCAAACAGACTGTCCGAAGTAACAAAACACACACATAGGTGCGCGCAGCTAATAGAATCATAAGGAAACGAGTTTCGATTAAATCAATGCCTGTTCGAGCTCCGTTAATTAAAGCCTCCGTGGTACGATCTCTCGCTATTTACAATAAAAGTACCATTCCGTGAACCGTAAATACGCCGGAGAATGTTGTTAAACGGTTCGGTTACACGGTTCATCGAGGTACGACGAACTTGGCGCGCGAGCGTATCGGTTAAATCGTGAATGAAAACGGGGATCGCCCGGTCCAGAGTTGCAGGGTGCTCGTTTTTTCTTCGGCGTGCAGCGTCAATGAGCGTGGACCCCGTCGAGGCGCGCGCGCAAGGAGGCGCGAGCGGCTGCGGCGGTCGGCCCGATTTTAATCGACAGGTCGTAACGAGGCGGCCTCATTAGCTGGTTACCCCTTACGACTTTGATAATTACCAGCGCGCAACCGGCCACGGAATATATCTCATCGGATCTCGCCCAGACGCGGAAAAGAGACCTTCGAATCGCCGACGCCGCGGCGACTTTGCCTCGTTCCACGCCTCCAATAATCGCGCGACTAGCATTTCTGTTTCGTTAGAGAACGTGGAATTCCGTTGGCTCGTTTTATTTTAAAAGTCGCTGACAAATACTTGTTGTTTATCAAGAATTTAATATTCGTTCCCCTCTCGTCGGTTAACACGACTCGCCGCCGTCACTTTACTCGAAAACGCGCTCTTTAAGTAGAAATTAATTTTCTTTATCGTTTCCTGAAATCTCTCTGTCCCCGATTTTCTTTTGCACCGCGGAACGTGATCGTAAATCCTCATCGCGGACGGATATAAGTCCCTTCGTTAAAAGAGAACCGTCATGGAATCCGGCTGCATTCCCGGTGGCCGAAAACTTTACTCCCTTTTTTCCACGTAGCCAAGTTGGCGCGAAGTCTCGTCCCGGTTTTTTAAAGAACCGCGCTGAACGGACTCGGCATGAAAGTGAGATAGCGATCCGACAACTTTAATTAACTTTGACATTGCCGCTGTAATTACGCGCGTCATTAAAGCAACCGGCATTGTAATTGAGTTAAGAAAAGCGATCCGCGCCGCGGCTAACCGGGAAAAGTCTTGCCACGCTCGGACTATTCTACTTGCAACGCTTACCCGGCCAATTCTTCCACTCTCTGCCACTTTTACCGATTCTTTCCCGTTTTTTCTGTTTATTTATTTACTTACGGTAAATATCGTGAAACGGAATGATCATTGACGATATCTCTCGGTTGTTTACGTATCATAATCGACGATTCAGCACGATGTTGCGGTTTCCACGAGATTAAACGTTTGTTCGAACTCGTGGCGCACGGTAGTTGTCAGTATTAATTGCTTCCAATAAATATCGCCGTATAGAGGAGGCGTAGCGTTAATTTCTGATGTTTTAAAGAGCCAGGATCGATGGACGTAGAGAAAGAAGCCGCGGTTTTTCCTTCCACGCGGTTCCTCTTCGCACGCTGCTTTGTAATCTGCCTCCGATCTTGCGGGGTCAAGAGATTATTTTATGAATATTCATGAGCGTTACTCATACATATACATGGCCGAGTAATTCATAATGGTCCACTCCCCCTCGACGTGCAACGACTCCGCATTAATATCTAGTTTACTCTCACATTTTGCACGTCGCGCGTAAGGGAATCAACGAGAGGGAGAGAGAGAGAAAGGGAGACCGTCACACCGTTTTAAGTGGCTTGTCGACACTTTGACAGAAACACGGTTACCACGAAACTGATATAACGTCATCCAACGTAATTTTCGCTTTATGAATACTTATCGCGCGGGAGAGTCCGTCACTGGGTGAAAGAAAAATAAGACCGAGGGGGAGGAAAGAATGGGGGATGGCTGCGATGATAAAACTTTCACGCGAATTAATCTATTTCGTTATTATTTTTATTTATAGCCCGTGCGGTTAGAGATTATTGGCTAATTTATGAACGCGATAAATTCTAACGCAAGTATTATGACTTCGGAGTTACCGATCATAAAAGGCCAGCCTTTCTTCCTCTCCCTTTTCGACCTCGTAGTCAGGCTAAAATCTAGAAAGTGGAATTCCGCGCAGGGCGAAGGACTGTGCATCGATGGTCGACAGATTCGAATCACAACCGACGATCCTCGATCTGATTATCGCGGCGACAGGCAACGACCATCGATCTCTTCGATTTTAATTCCCTGCAGGAGCAATCGGTAATACGAAAATCGCGCGCTAGATCTCCCTATCGATTCTATATCGTGAACCGCGTGCGGCTCGTGAATTAAACATGACCCTTCACCCGATCCCTCCACACCCCTTGGCGTACATCTCTCTTTCCCTGAGACCTCTCTTTCGCTCTCGTGACACAGGGGCCAGCGGTGGAGGGAGAAGGTAGAAAAAAAGAAAAATGAGAGAAAGAAAGGGAGAAAGAGAGAGAGAGAGAGAGAGAGAGAGAGAGAGAGAGAGAAGAGAAGGAGAAGGAGCATGGGCGAGCGCTCGGTATTGATGCATAAAACGTGCATATTTACGAAGCCTGTTTTCACGGATGTGAACACCCGGTATGCGCCGCTCGAGAGAGGAAGGCAACCGGGCCTCGGACTGCATCACGAGCGCCATTTATTTATTTTACCCCGGCGGATGGATAAAACTTGTTTACGGTGCACGAACGTCCGCGTGTGTACGCGTGTAGAAAAGCGTGTACGCGCGTTTAGTACGCGTGGATTCGCCCGTAATGAATGACGACAGTATCCGACTTGGCTGGCTGACTCTGATTTGTTTTCCCAACGGCCGTAGAAAAAGTTCAATTTAAACCGAAAGACAACTAATACTACACGCGTGTAATGGCTGAAAAATGTATTTATGTAGTTGCGCGATCGTTTTCAGGATAACGCCACGTTAAAACCTGTTCCCGTGTCGCGCGATCATCCGAAGGAGGAAAATTTCCTTTCCTTTTCGAACCGTCAGCCTGATTGAAATAAACGCTTCTTACATTTTATCGCCGCGGCTGAACGCGTAATGTCGCAGCGGTGGCATAATCTATGGAGCTGGAAAATTGCGAAACACGTAGAACGATCGAAAGCGAATCGATGATGCGACGAAAAACCGCGAGGCGCGCGCGAGGGAAAATGAAAATCATCGCGGCCGAGATTGTCGGCCGCGTCGGGTACTGCCAGAATGATTGATCTCCGGTTGATACGGAAACGTTGGTCGCTGGAAGATTGATTATCAGCGCGTTGGTAACCTCCGAGTTGGTATACATAATCGTCGCGATTTGCATGAGCTCACCGTGCGTCTCCATCGTGTCTCTAATTAATAATTAGTCGTGACTGAGGCGCGTAGTTCCGTGGATGTATTCCGTGGGACGCGAGGTTTCCTGGCGTGCGCGAGTTTCCATCGCGAGCAATTCCGCGGCGTCGTGACGTCCAGAAAATTTTGAAGTATGAAGTAATTACGCTCGCGAGTGTTTAACTTTAATTTATCGCCCGTTTATCGGTAACGAGCGTTTCTACTTTCCGCCGTGTTGTATTATTGATGTTACTCGATTTCTTATTTGTCGATATATGTGCAAATGGAAATATGGACGGTATCTATGGTAAAACGATAATAGCGCTTAAACGCTTTAATAGATACTTGCAAACATCAAATGGCAATTAGTCAAACACGAGGCGGGAGGGGGGGAAAAAAGTATAACGGTAACGATTCTTGTACACGGTTGAAAATAAACTGTGAAAGTAGAGTAGATATTGCGCGTGGCCGATTGGTGGACAACGTTTAAAGAATATTGAACATACTCTAATGTTCTTTTGTACATAACCAACGCGGTAACTATACAAATATCTGGCTCCCTAGTTTGACACGCAAACTATCGTTATTTCTAAACATCAGCTGAATAATTTAACATCGCCCACTGTAAACATCTTTCCTCGCGCTTTTACAGGAAATGGGGTACACGAAACGTCATCCCCTTCCCGCTTTACCTTCAATCGTAGTACTACGGTTCGACTTTCTCTGTCTTCCAACACTCCGACTGGCGGAGCGGCTACACAAGCGTATATTATACGTGTCATGTGCGTGGGGTAACACGCACTTCCTACGCGTGTCGTGCACAGCTTCCCACGTATCTGGATCGGCGTAAGTACTGTGTCACGGAGGATAAAATTTTCTGTTTAATGCCACGCATCACTATGCGTGGTACGGCTGTACGTTTGCATCTCAAGCGTAACCAATCGATCTGCGAAATCAATTTTCCTAATCGGAATAATACACTGTGCCTCCAACTGCGTCATTCAGGTTGCCACTTAATTCCGTCGCGATTGAATATCTAGATCGTAAATATCGCGGCTGCTTTGACAGTACGCTGTCACGTCTCGAACAAGTGGGCCGAATTCTGGCAAATTTTTGAACCACCGCTAGAACGCCGAGCGACGAGGCACGTTCGACGATTTTTTTTTGTTTTTTAATCGAGAAAGATAGCAGGCTCGATGGCTTGCGCGTTCCCTGACATGCGAACGATATTTCCACGGCAATTCAGAAGGACGAGAAGTGCGGGCACCAGCCGGCGCAGCCGGTTGCTGGTTGCCTACGTTCGTCAGTTGCCAACTGTTGCCGAATACTCGTTGCGACGTTGCTCTGCCGCCATTGTGAATGATTCGCGAATCATTCGATCGAACTCGACGCTTCGCGAATCGCATCGTATGGTCGAGGATCGAGCAAAAATGCGAAGGAGGTTGTGTTAAGATCGTTCGATCGGGAGGATACGAGACATCATTGTTGCAACAGGGAGAGGAAATAATTTTCAGCACGTCCTTGGAGAAGGGGGCATTTGTCCTCCCATCCGCCGACGGGCTCTTAATGGGTTTTTAGCCGAGGCCGTAAAACGCATTAAAACTCGTACCGATGACGAAGGAGGAGGTTCCTTCTTGCCAAAAATCAGGCTGTGCATCAAGCATCCCCCCAGAAATTCACGGCGGCACAGTGGTACTTAACACTCTTCACTTACTTTCCTCGCAATGGCCACGAGTTACCAAACTTTTTCGTCCCCTTCCATCACTCTCTACCTCAAAAATTGTAACTCGTTAATTCATTTATGCGAGATAAAGGTGCGCACGATTCGGTGCGAAAAAGTTTGTAATTGCGAGGCAATTAACGTTAAATGTAACAAAGTAAACGCACAAGAAGGGCGTATATATCCGCGTTTCGAAGAACGAAGAAGTTAAAGTGTTAGTGGTCGACGATGTTTGTTTAAAACGAAGATCGTACGATATTTTGTATACAAATTAGATTTTGCGAACGACGATCCTGCTCGTGCTAAGGCGTTTGTGTTAGTATAGTGTCGTATTGAGAAACACTGGCAGAACCATCGTGGGCGTACCTCAGCACATCCCATATACCTATAGAGGTTATATACTGCTATTCGCTTTTCGTGTTTAGGCGCAGTCCTGCGGCCAGGCCGCTTTCAAAAACTGCCGCAGTAAGACGATACTAATTTTCTATTAGGGTGCAAATGTGCAAAAACCGCCGTTATTAGGTGACGAAAATCGATCCCTGTCCGCACCCGCTTTCGAGAAGCTTACACGTTTCTACCTTGTCTTGCCTTCCACCCTCAAAGAAGTACGAGAGCTTGTTCGCTTCGCGTGAGTTTCACTCGCGTCTCGCATACTCGTACGCGCAACGTGTAGCACCTCCTGTTCTGCTTCTGAGCTAGTTCAGAAAGTATTGGCAGTAATAAAAAATAACTGAAAAAAATCTTTGGGGTAGGTAATTTCCCTTATCAGCAACAGACGTGGCACAAAAAGGTGCCAAATTGTAGTTGAATTCGCTAAAAAATTGCAGTAGAACTATTCGTTTGTGCTAAACGCAGACTATACCTATACACTGTCACGTTACCTAACTGGAACCACACAAATACCAGGAACCAAGTAATTACCCGGTTGTCAATGACATCAAGGCCCCCGGAACCGTTCATAGTTTCAACGAAAACTGCCCATGTTTAATCGCCAAGACGCAGATAGTAACCCTCGACGAGCGTTTCCGTGAAAACACCCCTGGAAAACAGTGGCCCAGAAAAAGGCTCGCTCATAAGCGGCTATCAGGAACGGCGCGGCTTCACGAGCGATAATTGCGTCACGGAGCGGTTAAGCTACGGTTAAGCCGATAATTTCTTGCGACGTTCTTACCGCCGCGACTTTATTCTCGTTTTCTAGAGCGGCGTTGATACCGGTCGCGACGAAAGTAAAAGGCGAATCGGTCGACGGCGGGCAGAGCGCGCTTGATCGCGGGATCGGCCCCCGACGCTCCGCGTTGCGGATTGAGTTGTAAAACGAGCGTTCGATCGGCGGATCGTCGAGTGGCGTTTAACAGGAAATAAAGCCGCGCAAATTGCCCAGGTTGGAGCGCCGCTACGAGTGGAAGCCCGGGACGGTAACGGAGCCTACGTATTATGGTGATCCGACGTATCGCGGACGGCCGTTTAACGAGCAGTTAACGGGGTGCTTGGTTGATTACGCGCTGCCAATAACGTAACCAGTTACGTTTCAGATTAACGACTGAATAGGCCGGCTTGGTCACCGCGATCCGCGTGCAGCGGTCGCGCGCGATTTCGAAGACCAGTCGAGACGGTTTCCAGGATGTTTCCTGGATCGCCCTTGGCCGAATGAGCCTCGAATCGACCGTGAACGAATTCACGATACTCGCGCGAAATCATTTCTCAACCGCGACAATCCGTAATTACCAATTGAACCGGGCGTACTTGAGGGCCTGTACACCATTATTTATCAACGTCGCGCGATGGGCGATAGGGATCGACGAGCAGAAAGAATCGCTCGCGAAGATAGCACCCCCGAAACTCGTAATTTGTACAAACTTAACACGAAGATAAGGAAGACGTATTAGAGCGAGGTAACGAAGCGGTAGAGAGCCAGTTAGAACGAAGTGGAGAAGGAATTCGCGTGTAGTCAGGGACGTAGGCGGGTCTCGAAGGCTTTCGCCTCTGTTCGTGGTGTGCAGGTCCAAGGAGGCTTTCACCAAACAAAGGAGAAGGAGGATCGCGATGCGGCTAGGAAGCCAGGATGAGTTTGGGGAGCATGGAAAAGTACGGGTAAGAGATCATCGTCGCGGCTTGGTGTTCTCCCCCTGTCGTGTGACACAATTTTCAGTGGTCCGAGCCGCGCGTTCGCCAGACGTCCGTTTCTACTGCGGACGGCTGATCGCGTGCACAGTGGCGACGCGACGCCGGCGATCGGATGCTCTCTAAATCGAGGACTCGCCGCGCTGTGCGGCTATTTTTATTTATCGTACTTCCCGCGGAATAGATCAAGCAACGTCCGACTATAGCGACGGAAGTCTATCGATCGTTTTTTTTTTTTTTTTTATGACGTTACGTCGGACTCGTGACGATCACGTTGGACTTATTATCGGGAACGATGTAGTTCCGGCGAAGTTGGAGAACGCTGCGTGCGCGTACGCGGGAGGAATTTGGTAAGAATAGAACGCGCGACTCCAGGAAGAGGTGTACGAGAGGGGAAAAAAAAGGGGGAAAAAAAGTTTCGCGATTTGCCTCTGGCGAACGAGAAAACCAGTCGGTAACAAATTACATAAAAGACAAGAATCACCGGATAAACGAGTGGGGAGGACGGAAAGAGAAAGAGAACGGTGAACGTGTATACGGCACACCGGCCACGCGATATCGATCTAACGTGGTCCTGGATAGCACTGATCAGAACGCAGCTAGAGCCGATTGAGCAGCGGCGACCGACTCGATTCATGGATATAAATCAGAACGTTGAGTGCTCGAATGATCTAGTACGTGGCAAAGCTATGACTAGACTATTTCACGTCGATTACGTAACCTGGATGCGTCAAGAAAAATTGACGGTTCTTTTCCATTTTTACGATCTGACGATGCCGGTCGACGCCAGACACGCCAGCGGCTACTCGTAATGATAATTAATAATAATCGAAATGATATTTTTTTGCATCGATCTATCAAAAGGGAGCGGACGAGGCGGTTACGGTTTAACAAATTACAGCAAAAAGGATATCTCGCCCCGCGACGAGGTATTTTAATGGGCCGAATTCAATTTTCGATCTGAAACTGCTGGCAACGCGTATAGGTGGTTATTCTTAAATAACAGGAGGGAACTTTTTCTTGCCACCTGGCGAACGTAACGCGGCACGGGCAGCGGGAATAGTTCGATTGTGCTCGAACGCAGAGGTAATTTGCGATCCGACGTCGCGTAGGCAGGGGCGCCACGGGAAAAATCGGGCATTACACGCGTAGAAGGCGAGCAGAGATTCGAGATAAGGGTGGCAAGAGGTGAAACGCATAAATAACGACTGCGTGGCCGCGTGATATCGATCTTTTTCGACGGGGATACCGATTGGTACACGCGCGGAGTCGATTGAGCGGCGCCGATCTAGCCGATTCACGCGAAGACCACGTGCATAAATCAGAACTGGCCGGAATATCTTTTCCAGAATGCTGCGGATTTCTTCGATGCCCGAGAGGTCGCGCATAAATATTCAGCCTCGACAAGGCTGTGGTACACATGTGTACACGCGCGGCACTTGGGAACCCAGAAGAAGATCGCGCCGTTTCTACCTCTTGGCCACTTCTGCAGCTCTATGCGATCGAGCCACGTATGCGAGAGTGCGCCTGTGTGCATTTAAGAACGTCAGCCTGCCAGCACGTATCCGACGTCGTATTTTAGACTCGTATGCAACCAGCCTTTGGCCGTTTCGA
This sequence comes from Xylocopa sonorina, assembly GCF_050948175.1. Lineage (NCBI taxonomy): Eukaryota > Metazoa > Arthropoda > Insecta > Hymenoptera > Apidae > Xylocopa > Xylocopa sonorina. The sequence continues at coordinate 10,753,411 of NC_135193.1, forward strand.
GCCACTTAATCGCCAGTCACGTAATTAATTTCGAGCTTTGAAGCGAGGTTTATTTTTATAATTAATGCAAACTATAATTTAACATTCATGTATTCCTGTTTTGCAACCTTGCTTTACTTTAAACAGTTACTCCATTAATATTGAACAACAATAATTAAAGTGGTTCCGATAGATTACCAGAAACCGAGCCATTTTTATGCTCGAAGAAATTAAGCGGATCGCCCATCACGTACCGTGGCGCGTATACACGTGTCAATGATTTAAAGGTCCGAGCGGATTTACAAAAAGGACAAGAGATGCCGCGTGTTCGCTAATGAATATGCAACAAATTGGTTTGTACTGCGTGAGTTTCTAATAAGGCTAAACGACACGTGTCATACGTTTGCATATTCCTCCTGGCCGAACAAAGGAGCCGTCGCCAGCCTATGGAAACCCGACGATTCGTACACTACTTTTCAAAGCAGCGTAGCGAATTTCAAATTAACTTCCACGATTATATAACCGCCTATCTAACGATGAACCATTAATTTCATGAAATTTCATAAACCACGAAGAAAATAGAAGAAAAAAAAAATAATAGAAGAAGGAATAAAGAAATACGATTTTATCCGTTCTTGGCAATTAAAATCGTATTAAAATGAAACATAATACGCTTGATTATGGTATTTTCCATTAAACATGGAATTCGTTATCGACACTCGTTATCAACAGAACAGAAACTGCTTTTCTTTACAGGCACTATGCCGACGTATTAGATCAAGCTAGACAAAAAGGCTTCTACGGCTCGCGAAGGAGGAAAAAAGAGGGCGATAGGTGTAGAGAGAAGGAACCGGTGCCCCGGCAGCATCCAGGAGGAAACGACGATCGATTAATCGTCGCGATAGCCAACGGTTTAATTAGCCGGTGAACGCGATTTATGCTGGCCTGCCCTGGTCAGATATGAAATTTCCGTTTCAACCGTGCGAGCCAGTCCGCCGTTCAGAAAAGGATTCTAGGGCGACTGATTCCACGAAATGGTCCAGGAAGAGGATGCTGTCCGCGATAGACGCGGAACATCGTTCTCCGCGTGGCTTCGTTCGCGCCAGTTTGCTCGTCCTCGCAAACCAGCACGCGCTCGTTAATGGAGAAATCACTTTCGGGTTAACGAAGTCATTATGCGATTGGCTTTCCAGTTGAAAAATTCGCGATACACGCACGATTATGCTTATCGTTAGGACGCTGCCGATGAGAATGATGTTTAATTAGCAGGCATTTTTTTTAATCAGCATGAAATTAAACGAATTTTAAATGAAAAACGCGGACGTGGTTACGCACACGTGTGCACTGTTCGCGTTTTTATCTACGATCTTGTATAGGTTTTAGTAGCTCATGAAATGAGCTTGATAGAATCTTAATGACTTTTATTAGAGATGTACGAGAACCCGAAAATGTTTGGAGTCCGGTGGTTCCAACGCTCTTACTGCTTCGCTACTTGTATTTATCCGTCGAAGGTAGTGTCGTCGTATGTGTGACATCTTCTACGAGACTGAATCACGATTAATTATCAAGTGAAACAGTATAAATAATTCGATCGTTTCGTATCTGTGTATAATTAAATCGTACAGTTGCGTTGCATGGTCACGATGAAAAAAGAAGGACGAATCCGGGGAAGCGGGAAAAAATTTGTATGCTAGCCGTTCATTAGAATGTCGTCATTAATAAGGACTGGCGTAAATTGCGCATTCAAAGAGAGATATTTTATTGATGCGATTCTATTAACATCAGACGACTGGAAGTGTTTACGCGTTACACACTTTTAAGATATACAAATTTAAAAAAAATGATACAGGATCCTGGCAATCAGTTTTTTCATGTATCCACTAAAAGTCAGCCGTTTACACCTAACAAATCATCATGTTTCATCGTGTATTCTCGATGGAGTCGCCATCGATGTTCCCGTTGGCGATGTATTTATAGGCGGACACTCGATCCTTCCGATTTTTCCCGTCAGAATACTGTCAAGGATCGTGACAAACGTAACGACAGCCAGATTTATACCGCGAATGCACTGCTATGCGAAACTTTCAATGAAACGAGCGATCTGCACTGAATTTTGTAAATGTATCAGATATGTTTTACATAATTATCAACATTGGGCAAAAAATCTAGCGTGTGAATATGCAGGAGATGATTTTTAACTTCAACGCACTCGCTAGCGGCTGTACGTATGTTTGTCCGACTGACGTACTGTTTCTACTTTAAGAGACCAATGTCAGACACGTGTGAAACGTGACCGCGAACCTGTTACAATTAATATATTACATATTTCCGACGCATAGAATTCATTCTTTCGTATTTTTCTTACGAGCCAGCTTAATAGTTACGACATGTTACATATTTCCAACGCATAGAAATCATTCTTCTAGTACTTCTGTTAAAACATCATCTTTATCAGCTGTCATTTTCCATTTGTTGATAACTATGGTTTCTTTAATAACAGAATCGAGAATAGACTTTGCGAATGGAAAAGCCAGCGTAAGATTCAACCGCCCGTACGTCGATCGATTAGTTAACAAAAATCGATGGAACGTTCATGCGAATGGAACCGCGCGAAACGTTGAGGCAACTTTCCTTCTCCTGTAATTCTATAGAGACATCATGCGAATCAATATTTGCCGTTCGTCTAATCCCTATCATCGGCGATAATCAATCTCTAAGCGAGCCAGAGGAAACAATCGTCAATACACAGGAATCGACGCGGTCCCAATTGCGACGCGTTTCGCGATGACCAAGCGACTTGTTGGAACCATCGAGCAGTCAAAGGACTTCCGGTCCTTCCTGTGCCGCGTCTGAAAGGGCCGGATGCGTGGAAGCGTACTAGTCGGCCGCGGTCTCTTACGCAATCGCGCGTATATTGCTACGTGTCACCGTGGCCATCGTCATCGTCGCCGTGTCCGACGACGCGGAGGAACGAACGCGCGCGGTTACAGAAAGACGGGCTACGAACGGAGGACAGAAGAAATAGACGTCGACGTCTTTCAGCCAGCCGTTGGCAGTGGGGAACCGCTTACGTAATTTCTTCTTCTCCGAGCAACTCGCGACGATCATGCCAACATAACAGAGAAAACCACTACCACTGGCGCGTCCGTTACGCGTCCTTGTATATACGTGAGACACGTCGAAAGAGGAAGCCGCGTGACTGTTGTGTTGCGTCGCGTACGTTTCGCGGAAATCTGACAATTCGTCGACGGTTCGTTAACGCGGCCGTGTGTGGCTTTTCGTTGCCCCGGCACCGGCGACAATGGAATTTTTTCGCTCCCCGTATTGTCCCGTGGATCGCGAGAAAATCGCCGGTCGGCAGATTCCACGCGACGCGAGGAGTCCGTCCGCGGAAGCGTGGATCATTAATCGAGACGACGATTCGACGGAAGAATCTGCTGATTCATCGACGTTAGCGGGCGCGGAAACGTGAAATCGAATGGCCAACCCGCGATAGATGGTACTGTGTTTGAGAAAATCAATTATTTATCGTTCCATCCTCGTTAAATCTCCCTCACTGTCCGGCCAGCTACCGAGCACCGATAATAGGTGTTGATATTCGTAAAAGTGTCGCCAGCTATTCAACAAACTATCGTATTAAACGCAACTTGTAGAGTCTCGATTCTTGTTGTTACCTGATCGTTAATCTTCGTTTCCCCCTGCGGCGATATTAAGGCGATACGCGATCGACAGATTTTTTTGCCGCGAGATTCTTTCGTCCGCTGGAAAAACACGTCGATCCGAACGATTTGCTTAGGAGCGGACGTTCTAAACGGCGGCCAGAAGCAGAGGCGATTGCATTAGACAATCACGGCCTGGGATCTCGAGGAGCGTGGAATTATTTTTCGCGGCTGTCCGCGGCTAATAAGTCATTGACGCTCGGTGTCACGACGACCGATCGGCGTATTACCGGTATTTCTATGCGTCGAGCGGCGAACGGGAGCCCGTTCTTCAAGCTTTCTATCCGTTCGATGAATTCACCTCGTTCCCGGATTTCTGGCGTCGCGGAATTCATACCGCGCACAATGTGCTCTCTACCGCATTGTTCCACGTTCCACGATTCCGCGCGGCTCTGTCAATTATCCTAAAAGCGAGCCACCGTACGCCGGAAGAAAAACCCGGCCGATTTTCCATCGGCCATTAACCGGTTCCACTGTCCGCGTCTCGAATTCGAGGTACGCCGTACACCGCGCGAAAACGGCAACTGGTACCCGACCTCGACTCTGTACCCGATTTCAAGTTTAATCCCGTCTACTACGAGCGTTCAATTCGACAGGAGAAACTTTTCACCCGAACCCTTCGCGATCTTGCGAGACCACGAAACCGCGGTTTCCTATTATTTTCCTTCGAATACGCACCCTCCACGGGCTCGAAATGAAATTGTCCTTAATTGTTGACTCGTACTACTTCGATCGCTATTCCTAACTGCTTGCTCGTGAAATGTCCGTCGTTCGAATAATTATGAGCAGCTAGTTGCAATAAACGTCTCTATGTTTGAATGGCACCGCTGAAGGAGTCGAACGAGTCGTGTGCACGGCACGGGAACGCGGTGCACCGGTTTTAAGTTACACAGAGGACGTAAAGAACCGTTTCCTCAAATTTTTTTCGTCCAGCCATCGGCGAGTACGATTTACGATAGAAAGTGTATCGGTAAAAGAAGAAAGGAATAATCCGATAAATAATACGATATGTGTGTCGATCGAATCGTAATCATTTTATTAATCGAGCAGCCCGGCTTGGGAGGATGATGGACGCTAAAAGGCCGCGCTGTTATTAACGGACGCGGCGCGTTTCCTGGAGAACTGGAAGGGCACCGAGGCAGCTACAGGTGGTTCTGCAACAGCGTTCTCCTAGCCAGCTACCGATCGCTGTTACTCGTTTCTCTCCCTTTTGCCTCTTTTGCTCCCCCTTTTGTCGCTGGCTCCCGTTTCCCTCGCAGCGCGTTTAATACCGCGCCGCGATCAAATGAAAGCGCCGCGCTTACGCTCCCGGGCTGTAATTGCCTGGAATTGCGGCGGGCACGTTCAGCGTGATAAAATATTTCGCCCATAAAACGCCGCCGCGGATGGTTTATGAAATATTCAGCCGTGGCGCTGCTTATCATACGGGCGAGGACAGCTTGCGGATGTTCCTGCGGATCGTGAAACGTTCGGTTCTGCGAAAGCTGCGAGGCGCGAGCCACGGACGTTGGAATGATAATTTAATGATAATGGGATACAAATCTTGGCCAACCGTGTAGATATATGCGCGCCGTAGTGGTAAGTAATGGAGCGGGCGGACCGATGTGGCGTTAGTCGGGTGATTTGATGTAATTGCTTCGAGATTGAACGAGACACAGCCTCTGCCGAGAATAAAATATTGAATCAGCGAAACGAAGGTTTCGTTTGGCTAACGTGGGGTTTGGAACGCGTGGTTCTGTAAACTAGTCGAGTAGCGATATTGGTCTCGCCAAGAGGTTTCGGGCGTAAAACGTTCGAAACGCTGAATGGAGATGTAAATTTAATTGATAGGATAGCAGCTACTCGCTTGTTATCGAGTCGTAAGTTTAATATGGTAATCGTGTTTGAGATTGCAGAGCGTACGATCGCGTCGCGCGGGGTAATAAAGTGTTTCATTACCATAAGTCTATCTCGCGGCTCTGAAATATACGTGAATCTTTAAGAGGGTGTACCATCCATCAGACTACAGTTGAATTACGTCTGAACGATATTCAGGAATGTTGGACTTAGTCCTTATCGGTGTACCTATTCAGAGTGTTGCCTAACCGAGACAATTGAGGCTACTCGTACCGCTAACCGCGTCAGGAAGTTATTGCATAATAGAGGGAAACCAGAAAAAAGAACAGGAGAGGAGACAATAATTTTCTTCGCGAAAAATGTAAAGAAGTCCGAATGACTTAACGAAATTCGCAATTCTTCGAAGATTAACTATTCGACTCGCAAGAATCGTAGCCCCAGTTAACGAATCTACCATTCAAGCGATCTATAGATTAGCTAAACGATCGAATGAGATCCATCGTTCTTCGTGATCGAGCGAAGACCTCCGTCTCGGTCTTGGAATAGGCAGGATCGACAAGATCGGCCGAGCCGGTGTTCTTTGTGCGTCACTGTAAATGACTATATTTTCCAGGGAACAGTCGAACCTCCCCGCGATGCGTATGCATGCAGGAACGCGTCAGAGCTGGAAACCAGGATGCAGGACGATTGTATACAGCCAGATGCCGACTTGTTGCGCACCTTCTGGACCAGCGACCAGTGGGACAGAGAGGGATCCACCGAGGTTGTAAGAAAAGAGGCGAAGAAGGAAACGGCAAGCCTCCCTCTCTCTCTCTCTCTCTCTCTCTCTCTTTCTCTCTTTCTCACTCTTTGGTATTGGTGCGTCGTAATGACCGCGGCTCGGCGAGCGGCCGATGGATCGCTCGAATACCATGGTAGCATCGCGAAGCCGCATTTTTCGCGTAACTGGAAAGACTGCGAGACCGCGGGCGCCCTTTTCTCTTTGGTGCTGGCCAGCTCGCGGAGGTTGCAGAAAGGAGGAGAGGCAAGAAACGCGAGGAAGGAGGGAAGAAAGGAGGACGAAGGACGGCGACGAAGAAGACGACGACGACGACGATGACGACGACGACGACGACGACGAAGACGACGGGCAAGTGGCAAGCCACGCGTGGTGGGAAGGAGATGGAACGAGATCGAAGGTCGAAGAGGGAAGACAACCATGACTATCGTGGCCGATTACGGACGGGGCCAAAAGGAAAATTCTGACTCGTAGGTGGCGTTCTATCGTGATTAGAAACGTTCCTTCCTTCCTCCTTCATCGTCGAGCGGACGTACTGCCAGCTATTCTCGAGGCAAGATGGACTGCCACGCTCGAGGGATCCTCTGACGCGTCGCATCCGCAGCGACGGAATTCTTACATAACCCGCGCCACCTCTCGTTCCATCGTTCCACGTTTATTGTTGCCGGTTGCCTTCGTTTCTGTCGTTTGCTCGAAATGCCGATGTCGTCATTCCTACCGGGGATTGAACAGGCGGGAAGGTTGGCGGGGCACAGGGGCGGGAGGATGGAATGTTGCACCAGCGACGTCGAATTAATTCTGGCGAACGAGGTAGCGGAGATTTTCTTGGACGGGCTGCTGGAAAATTAGCGGAGAGACAGTTCCTTTTTGGAACCCTCCGTTCTCCTCGAGACCGTCGAGCGAAATAAATTCTTGCGTTCTCGACGTGTTCGCGTAGTATTCAAAGGAACACACGATCGCGCTCGTAGCTGGGTTCAATCAAGGGATACTTAAAATTTTATGTCCCCGGGGAGGGTGGATTATCGATCGACGGCTCCTAACGGAGGTTATGAAAAATGAAACGGGAGGAGGCGCCGCGGATTCTACGAGGCGCGAACCACGCCGCATGAAATCGCGGAACGCGGACGAGAGAAAACCTTACGGGGCCTTATAATGGGCCGGTCGAGGTTTCTCAGGACGCGGCTGGGAACGAAGAGAGAAAGAGAGAGAACAGGTGCGTGACGTCAGGTGGGCAGCACCTCAGGGCCGCGCGAGTGAGGCCTCTTACTACTTTTCACTGAAACAGATCGCTGGTCAAACGGCGCCGCTCGCAACCGCGCGCACCACCGCAGACGGGTTCGTTCCCTCGCGAGCTGAATAATCCACGACCATAACTGATCACTCTTGTCCCAACATTCTCGAGTAATCGTATTATAAGTTATCAGTTCCTTTAATCCTATCTCTATCTCTCTCTCCTTTTTCTCTATTTAGTAATAATGAATCCATAGAGAAGAGGAATGGCCGAGCCGGCAGGGGTTCGCGTTGAAGACGAGCAGAACGCCGCGCTGCACGACGGAACGAAGAGAACGTCGATGCCACAGCGGGGAGGAAGACGAGGACGGAGGAGCCACGCTTGTAAATTATGTATGAGAGTGTACTCACGGGGGATTACATAATGGCTTGTTTACGGCCGCATGTAAACAGCAATCAATGAAGCCAGCCACAATCGCTCGCGCGTTTCGCCCATGATCCAGAACGGGTCGCGGTTATGGCTTCCACGTCGTGAAATGGCGTAAACCCGAGTGCGACGCGATGGACACGGTGCGTCGCGATACCAAACCCGGCCTGATGAGTTTATCAATTATTTATGACGATCGACAGCACGCGACCGACGCTCCATCGACCATTTACAAATGGATCCTATTCTAGCAGCCGCGAGTCGTTTTTCCGCGTTCTCAGTTCGAATGGAAAATAAGAAAAATAACGCGAGCTTGCAGGGTCAGTTATCGTAGCGGATTACGATTACGTCTCGCATCGCGAGCTTACGAGTTTCCGGTTCGCCGATCGTCGATAGGAGGTCCGGGTAATCGCATTGCAGAAATCCACGTTGAAAAAGTCCGGTATATAATACGAGAATATACGACGAACAAGGTGGAAACAATGACAGATATACGAAATTTCCTGGACGATTACGAGTCCTCGCATCGTTGCTCTCCACGGTGGCATCGCGCGTTTCTAAATTACACGAATTAATTCGACGGTTTCTTTGAAGGCTCCCAGTCGGTTTTAACGAGCATTTAACACAACGCGGCTCATGCGAACGATTATTAATGACCGGGAATGTATTAAGCGCTGTACGAACGTCTTGGAAAATCTATTTGCATCGCACACTCTTGCGAACCCACTCCTCCTTACCTCTATCCCTCTATTCGCCTGGTTTTTCTGCGTTTTTTCAGGTTCCTCGGTCTCCGCTATTCCGATTGAGGCTGTCGTCCGAGCTGCATTAAATTACAACCCGATTAATCACGGACACGAAATCTCAGAACTCCGCGGAATGTCTCTTGAATAATGTCTTTGAATAATTCGATTTTCTGCCAGACAACTATGATAAATGGCGTCGCAATGGCGTCACGTTCCTTTTTCAATGATAACGCCATTATCGTTCTCTCACGTCGCGAAGCCTCTTTATCCGACAATTCTCAGGATCTCCACTCTTTCCTATGCCCTCAATCAACCTCCCCCTCTCTGCCCCCTCCTTTCTTTCTCTCTTTCCCGCCAGTTCACGATGCAAAAATGTAATTAAAGCCGCGCGCTCGCGCGCGTCCCCGTACTCGCGTACACGCGCGCGCTTACACGCGTAAACGTGGACGCGTACACACGTACGTAATGAAAGTGGATGGCAACTGGCGGCTCGACCGCTACGAAGTGAATGACGCCCGAAGGCCACGAAGGTGCCGCAACATGTGTGCAGTTGCAGTGGTTACGTGCACACGCACGCAGCGAGCACCGCTCGCAAGTGCCAGTTAGACGTTCGTTCTACGCGAAAAACGCCTCCTGTCCCGCGGAAAGACGATGCGTCGATTCGCCATGGAGGCCAAGGAGAAAAAGGAATCGCCTGCCGGCGTGCACGTTCGGGTGACACGCGGACGCGCGCGCGCGCACTCGCGAGAAATCCATCAAGCGGCAAGAATTTTCTGACCCGTCCCTCTCGTCCTGGCCATTTCGCAGAAATGGGAAAATGAATGAAGACGCGCGGCGGTCTTTTTTTCTGCGGGACGAAATACGAAGTACGACCGCGACGCTCGTCCCTACGACGATGTCAAACGCGGGACGAAGACCGCGCGTTCCGATGAGACGGTTCATTTTTAATTGTTTCGCGCGGTTTGCAAAATGTCTGCGCCGCATGGTGCGAAAGAAGTTAACACCGGAGGTCTAATAATTCCAGGAAATTTTAAATAACGGTGGAACCATCGTGGACGATCGCAGGAAGGTTCGGTAAGAAAAAAGGCTAGAAGCCACGGGAGAGGAAGCCGAATGTGGCTCGCGTCGAAGAGAAGAACGATGCCAAGCCGTAGCTACTTTCCACGTGTAATTGGGTTAGATACCACTCCCACCTTTCCTTTTTTACCCGCGAGATTTCCCATTATTCCTACGTTGGCTGCCGATCCTTGCCACGACCAGACTATCGATTCTCCGCTTAGGCGATCCCTCGTTTGTAACCGGAAGACCGGGAAAGGTACCTAAAGAAAAAGTCCATCCCTCTCTTTCTCTCTCTCTCTCTCTCTCTCTCTATCTCTTCGTTGGTTCAGCGAGCCACGTTGACTCCGCGCTAATAGCCAATCTCTCTTTCTCCTGCTGCTCCCCCATTTCGCGTCTCCCTTTTTCTTAATCAGGTAGACACAACCATTATCTCTGCTTCCTTTCCTCGTAAACGTGTTAAGGAACTTGGCCGGTTGAAAGACGCGTAAACGCATCCTGTAAACTATTTTGAAAATTCCAATCCTCTTCTCCACGGATCGTTCTCGATATCCCTTTTTCCATCGTCGACATCACCGGCCAATGGTCTTTTCCTCTCTCTCCTTTTTCCTTTCATTTTCAACGTGGTTCCGATGAATAAAAATAGGATTGAACCGGCTTAATAACTTGGTATGCGATGAAACGTCTGTCGCGCGAGCGATCTGGATCCTAGTGGAAGGGTGTGCCGTACCGACCGCGTACGAGAAAAGCAAAGAAACGATGCTCGTGAGGCGTGAACGCAATTAACGCGATAGTTTCTTCTGTTCAGAGCTGGGCCCGTAATTGCCGGACGTCTTGCGTTCGGTTTTCCATCAGGCTGGATCGCGATGGCTTTTACGTTCAGCTTTCAATCCGCACGCTCCGCGAGAAAGCATCATTTAGAGGGGAAAATGTGGACAGGAATGGCCGACGGAGATAATTGAAAGAGAAAGATACGCTGGCATGCGGCTGGATTCTTTCGCCAACTATTCCAATCCGAAAACAGTACTTTGTGATTATTTCTCTTGACAGAAGAACGAAATAGTTGCCTCGTGTTATAGAAGAACATTATTATCATTCTTTCGGATAATAATTATATCAATTAATAATACGCGTAATATTCGTTCGCGGCAGACTTTGAGAAATTAGCCAAACACCCGCAGAAGATAAGAGAGATTGTTAAGAGGAAGAGGCACCACGAGTCGAACACTTTTTCATGAATAAAAGACGCGACCAAACGAGACGCGACGGAGTTGCTTTTGGTTTTGGAGGTCAGAACGAGAGGAGAGTGTTGAGCAGCACTAATTGACCTCAGGGGCCCGACTGACCCGGCGTGCGTCCGAGCTGACAGCCCGGACCAGCCGACGATTAAACTTCCCGTTAATATTGCTCGCTCATTCTCTCGTTTTGTCCCTCTTCTTTTCACTCCGACTCTCCCGTACACGTACGAGCACAGATCCCTTTCTCCGTTGCCCGTTTCCCTTAGCCACGCTCACCCTTACACGCTTATCGCACTCGTTCATCCGATTCTCCTCTTTCCACCTCGATTTCGTACCTCCACCACCGGTCTCCTCGCTAATTCCACCTCTTCTTATCCATCTACACACTACAGCGCGGTAACATCTATCGAGATACCGCGACGGATATCTCGTGAATGAATTTCCGTGGCGACGACAGTACACACAACGATGACCAAGTGACTCGTACGATATTGTCTCGGTACAAAGACTTGCCCCAGTTCAGATTGCGGGCTACAGATAGAGAGCCCATATAAGGCCAATATAATATTTGATTGCCCGGCGCACGCACGTATCGAGGCGGCTTGAAAAAGTTTATAGAGGATATTGCAGGCGACGTCACGCTCGTGAACGTTACGATCGAACCAGTCGTCCTCGCAGAAAGGTGGTTCACGATACACTTGCACGTGCGTCGACAACGTCCGGAACGCGGTGTCTGAAAAAGCATGCGCCCCTTCCGGTCCCATTAGCGAGCCCCGGTTCCCCTGAAACCCAGTTCGCTTGGCGTCGCTTTCGGGGCTCCGCCGCGCGTTACGGTTCGCAAGTCCCCTCGTCCGACGATCTTCGGCTCATTTTCCGACAGCTCGCGCCGGAAGGCGGCGGTTCTGCGATCCCTGGCGGGGGTAAAAGTCCACGCGGGGCGATTTCGTGGCGGAGAAATTTTCGTTCGCCCGCTTCCGGATCTGGCTGGTCGAGAGGGTGCGGACCGACGCGAACGAGCGCGCACTGGCACCGACGCAGGGGCCCCTGTCATTATTTCCCACAACCGCCGTATGTTTCTACGGTTCCGCTAGGCTAATCCCGAGACTCGACGAGAGAACGATAAGCGGGACAGAGGGAGGGTTACAGGGAGGACGAGCGAGAGAAAGGGCGAAGAAGCCACTGCGAGAGGAAGGAAGGATTCCTCGAGGGGCCTCGCGTACAACCTGTCGTGTCCGCCTTGACAAAACAGCGAAATTGCCTCGAGGGATAACGGCGGCACCGGCAGCCACGACCAAGAAGAGCGAATTCTTCTTTATCAAACGAAGAAAGAAATTGCTGCGGACGGAAAGCAGCGGTTTTATAGCCGCTCTGATAGCCGTTCTCTCACGGGCGGACGATTTTAGTTAGACACGGGACGCGGTTCGATAACGGGGTGGGTACCTCTCTTGAAAGAACGCTGAAAAGATCGGATCAGCCGAAAGAACGGAGATGGATAAGAATCTCGATCGAGCGTAACAACAGAAACGGAACGGCGAACGTTCGTTCGGCAATTAAATAATATTCAGGCACACCGTGTATGTGGCGCGCGCGATTCACGAGCCGCGGCTCGAGTCTCGCAATCGAGCCTGACGCCACAAAAATGATTGAAATATGAATTGCGACTTTTAAGATTCCACCTTGCATGTATCAGACCGCCCATTGTTCCTCGCGTACACGAACATCGCGGCTAAAATGTAAATCCCCCTAAATCATTCAACATCACCGGCAGTCCTGCTCTACGTACAGTGGTAGTATCCCATTGTTTTCGGGGTTAAAAACTATCCTATCGTTTCTCGCTGTTCCACGGCCATTTTCTGGCTAGACTCTTACGTACTAAGCCCGTAAGGACTTGATGTGAATTATGCAGGTGAGGCCAGATATGAAAGCTAGGTCGCCGGGGTTCGTAGGTTCGTGGTCGGCATACCGTGGTGCAGCGGCATCCTGCCTTTGTGAATGTTTTTATGCCTCCCTTTCCCCGCCCGCGCGGCCACCCCCGTCGTGGCTGTTGCATTGCGCACTTAACTGTGGCGAACACGGTGCAACCCGCGGTAGCCGCCGCGGAGAACGGGAACTTCTGCTTCGTTGACGTTTCGAAATAGCGCACCGCGTGATAATCGTATTAAAACGCCGAACTCGGTCGTCCAATTATAGATACCGATGAAACGATCGTAGGAAACACCAAAGTCGGATACAAGTGTGTCGACGTTTTCTATGAACGACGCTCGATAACGGAAGATCGATGCGCGCTCGCGTTACGCTTTTCCATATAGCGATTCCGTAAAATCGAGCGAAACCCTCGAAACCCTCTGGCGGAGTTGACGAACGAAAGGTCAGGCGAACGAGGGGAAGGATTATCGTCCAGGAATTACGTTTGATCCCATTCCTCGAAAGGGCGTACCGAGATTCGTGTCACTCGCGTGTAAGCTTCCACCAGCAGCCAGCAGGTCGACGTTTAATGCTAGAGCCTAGGAGGGTGTATCGACCTAGTACGGGCATGAGTTAATAATAACAAAGAATCTGGGCCCTCGTTTCGCTGTCGTTGGTCACGTCGCTGCAGAAGGGTTCGTAATGAAAGAAAGTTCTAATCGTCAGCAGGCGTGCCTCGATCGATCCTCGTCACCATCGCTGCTCGTTGCCGTTGGCATCGGTGGTGGCAGTGCAAGGAAAAGTTTGCCATTTAAATTGCCGGATAACTTGCTGCGTACAGCTCTACACCGGCGAGACCCCGCTCGTTGTACGTAATCCGAATCGAGCGACGGGGCTAGAACCGTCGACGTCATCCTCAACCATTGACATCGTCGATTCCACGGGTGTATAGCGTTCCGCGAAAGAGACACGTAGCGAACCACGGCTAGCCAGCTTTTTCGACGCTTCCGTTTCGCAGCGCTGTGAAAGCTATAGCGACATCGTTCGACGAAGTTCAAACGATGTTTTCGTGACGCTGATTGCGTTACGATTATACCGTATCAACGAGCCTTTTATGCCTGTCCGTCTACATTTGTTAAGCAGATGAATTCGCGGAACGAATCCAACGTTCCTGGTACGTCGAGAAATGGAAATAATCCCCGACGTTCGACGCTCCGACTTCTTCCACGTTCAGGGCTCGTTTCGTTCCTCTCGATACTCTCTCCCATGAGAGTACGCGACGCCGGAAAATTGCTCGAAATTAAACGTTCCCGCGGTCGAGATGCTTTTTGCGCGTAACCATTACTGGGTTTGTGTTGTAACGACGAAATTAACGATCCGTGAAACTGATGCCGCGTTAGCCACGATCTCGATACAATCCAAGCTTAGCACCAACTTTATTGTCGAACGATTATTAATGAAACGACGGCAAAGTAGTTTACAGATATGGAATAACACGGTCTCTTAATTGAATTTGTCTGTACGATGTTATTTTCTGGTATCATCGTGGGGTGGGGGCAAGTTTACTCGATAAAAAGCAACAAAAAAAACAGGCAGAATAAAGTGGATCATAATGTTGCGATGATGCTGGTAATGTGTAATCCGGAGTATTTAGACTACCGAGTTTCGCGTACAAATTAGGAGTACGTGTTCGAGCGTTACGGCCTTGTTAATACGTGTACCCCTTGAGAGGTAACTCGATAGCAGCACCACGGCCCGATTTACAAAGAGGATCGATCGACAAAGGGCATCTGATAGGCTCCGCCGGGATCTCGCATTGAATGGATCGCGGTCGGTTCGGTGGTGTGGTTTACGCGCTCCCAAACGCGAGTGGTATGATACCGGGGTGTAAGGCTGTGAACCTTTAAGCCTGACTTACACCCAGCAATTCGGAGCAATTCGATTGGAATGCCGCGCGGAAGCGACTTAAAGAAGCTCCATCTTGGCGCGAAGACGTTTTCGAGTACAAAAATTTGGAAATTTCACAATCGATAAAGATTAGAACGATTCGACTGGAGATTCAAAGACGCTCTTCTAGAGGCTACTTGTAAAAACTACCGTGCTAATCTTCTAGTCATTTTCACGTCGCTATTTTCACTGTCCTAGAAGAATGTTTTGCGACGTAATATTTTTCGGAGCAGTCGATGCCACTTTACATCAAAATCCCACTATCAGGAAAAACCAAACTATCAATCGTTCCGTCGTGAGAATTTTCGCAGACACGCTTGCCACGAACGAACGCGATCCACGAAATGTCCGTTCGACGGATCGCGAGGGGAACTGGAGAAAATTCACGAGGAGGCAGTTCTACCGGTGTGAGGTCGGCTTAACGCGTAGGGGCCCGATCCTACGGTTTTGGAGGAAGAGTACAAAACGCAAAGGGCTCGGAGCAAAAACGAGACGGTGGGCGGGGCGCTTCTCGGGCTCCAAGGCGATCCACTCCGACCTCTACCTTCTTACTTAGAGAGATAGTAGGCGCGCATCAACGCGTTACATCTTTCATGAAACAGTAAATGAGAGTTAGACATTGCGTGGAGGGAGGAAAAAGAAGCGAGCCCGGCCACTGTGTGCGTTTACACGCACGCCGCGTTTACCGAACGTCCGATTCACGGGAACAACGCAACGAACGGCAGCTGCTTGAGATACCATCGCAGCGTGCCCGTAGCTGCTTGATTCTGACAGCGCATTAAAATCACTCCTTCTTTCAGGCTTTCGTCCAGTTATAATAACCTACGCCCGAAACGAGTCCGCGAGTATCGCGTCCGAAGTGCCACGGCCCGCTCGTCAGGTAGACAATAATTACGGCCAGCGGGTTCTCCAGCGACACCTTGTCGAATTTAGGACGAGGAATTTGTTCCTTCGTAAAAATGTTCGTCCTTAAAACGTGATGACATCCCAGCGAAGAGGACGGGGACGAGGACAGACAGAGTGGATGGCTGTAATACATCTTCGGACAGTGCCGAGCAACCGTATCGACGCGTCAAGCGAAAGATCTAGAGAACGTACGTAGAACAAGGCCAGGATATTTCTCAACATTCTAAAGGTTAACCTCGTCAACAACATTTTACTGCTCCAATGTCAGAATTAATTATTTATTTATTTACGCGGCAAAGTACAATATGGAACTGCAACGTGTCGATCTTGTGAAAAAAAAGGCTACAGTCGCTAACGAACCGCGGCTCGTAGACGCGACTCGAACGCGTGTCGCGCAGGTGGAACAATGGTTGTTGACGAAAATCAGGAACATCGGTGTGATCGTCGGATCGCGCGGGTAAACAGGAATCGAGAGAGCCGTTGCGAAAGATCTGGCGAGGCGCTGCACGTCGGTGAGTAAGAAGAAGACGTCTCGCGGACCGATCGATCGGCGATCGATGCCGATTGAGACGTTCCTCGGGGTGCATCGATGCCGCCGCTCGCCCTTTTTATTCTTCCGCAGCTTTGTGTGCAGAAACGGATTGACGAACGATGTGTCAGCGGTGACAACTGGCGCATGCGCTGGCTGAATACAAAATGAAGCGGACGTTCGGTTGCCCGGTTTGGCCTCTGCGTCGGCCAACCCGGGCTGCCCGCGCCACGGCTTTGCTCTCTTCGATTTTTACAATGTACCGAATGAATAATCGATGTCGCGGCGGACGATGGCGAATTCATCGGTCGACGCATTTGTCATCACCTTTGGTACCTAGCGACACGTTCTTCTGGGCACGAATCAGGTTCCAGAATGGTCAACGAGCGTGTCGGAAAAAGGGACGCGAAGAACTTTTACGGAAGAGGCTAATTAATTACGCGATCATGCGAATTAAGCGGGAACGTTGTTCTCGGCCGATCCGAGTGTTATGAAATTTAAATGTTATGCGCTCGGGGATAATGAGCACGGAGTTAACGAGGTACTCCCGCGAATCTTTCACCGTGGAGGCGATGCCAGTGATAAGGGACGGGAAAAAATGCGGGAAAAAGTGAATGAAGCGGTCACCGTGCAGTGGAAACAGTCGTTCGGACTGCAGATGCACGTTTTCCCCTCACGATTCTATAGATATCGCGTTTTTTCGCTCAATTAACGTCGACGATCCCGGAAGCGGGCATGTCCTACCGATCTCCGGAATGAATCTACTTGATACGGGAATAAATTCATGTGAAACGCAAACCGCACGCTCTCGACTTAATTATGTTTCTTGCAGCGACGAAAGAGAACCACGTGCCTGCGCCGATAAATTGAATCGATATAGACTGTCAATCAAGGTCGTGCCTCGCCTCGTGGAAATTCTCACAGTTAAAATAAAACTTCGCGTAACCTGGATTACATAATCGCGCACCTGCTCGACAATGATCCGACGAAGACGCCTGCGATCGTCACCGCTTCTCTGAAAATAGAGTACGTTTTTGCATACCGGTTTACATTAATACGACTCGTTTGAAAAGAATTTCTTCTCCACCGTCTCGCGCTTCCGTCGATATTTTTCTCGAGAGGCACGAAGCGAAAAGAGAAAGAAGAAAAGAGCTGCAGGTTCTTGGATGGCCAAGCGTGGCACGGCGTTCGGGGGTTTAATCGACCGCCACCAATCAGTCGACCCTCCTCATCCAATTAATCCAATAAATCATGTATGGAGGTCCTCAAGAAGCATTTCTACGCGTAGCAACGACGTAACAAAAGCGAGTATCACCGTTGTGTGCCGGTGAGTAGGTGAACGGCTACGGAGGTCCGCACCTCCCCACGAAGCCCGGACAGGGTTGTAAAACGGAGCCCAGCCCGCAGCAATGCCGCAACTATGCGGTACGTAGGGTCGCGTCGTGGCGCACGAGGAACGGGATGCTTGTGTGGAGCGGATCAGGATGGTGAAAAGGAGAAGTGGAAGAAGAAGGACGGGGAGACACGAATGGGAGCCGCCATGAGACAAACGAATACCGAAAGGGCTGGCCTGCCGGTGCGACGAAGAAAGAGAGCCAGTGCGAGTGGGAAAGAGTCGCTCCGCTGTCGCGACAGTGGGAAGGCCGAAGGAGGAAGAGAAGAAGAAGAAGAAGTAGAAGGCGATTCGGGTAAGAAACCGAGAAAGCAAAAGCGCGGGGACGCTGTCACTTCAAACGACCCGCGCATTCGTCCTCTCTCCACCCATCGAGGTGGCTGCCGCGCGCGGCCAGAGAGGACCGCGAAGAGGAAGAGAGACAGCGGAGGAGGGAAGGAGCAGCCAGAACGACTACTCTGGATTCCTATAATTGTTCATTTTTGCAAATTCCCGAGTTTTTGCACCGGAGAGCCCGGGAGTTCGGTAACCTCGCGCGATCCGACCGTTCCGTGGCTCTGCGGTGTCACTTTAGGCCACCTCCGGAGTCACAAGCTTCCCTTCTGTGTTTCGTTCGGTTCTGTCCGTTCAGAGTTCACGGAGGAATTTCTATTATTCGTACGCGTGTTATTATTGGTTTTGGTTTACGTGTGATATAGCAGAGAAGGAGAGAGAGAGAGAGTTTCGTATAATCATTTGACACGTTGATTGACAATTGATGTTGATTAAGATTAAAAGTAGATCTCGGTAGATTGCGAGGGACGAACGCTCGTTCCACAGTTTCGCGCGAAACGCATAATTCGATCGTTAGACTGCCATTAAAACTTCCCCAGGACGTTCCCACCGTCCTCGACACGAACGTCACCTCGGCTCTTCCTTCTCCATCGTTTGAAATCCTTCCGAGAAGTTGTAGAGTCGAGGTGATACTCGCAATTTTCTCGATACTCGCACGCGAGCATGCGAATCGCGAGAATCTTCGAATCGGTACACCTTGTTACCGCGAGACAAAAGTCGACAGTTGTCGCCAGGGAATCTTGTTATATTCTCCGGGTTTTTTGTATCGAATCGTGCGATTTCACGGAATCCATTGGCCGAGGGGCTGTAAGGTAACCACGGTTTGGACGTGTGACTCGTAGTTTGTAAAGGGGGAAAGAAATCGCGGAGAAAATTATAGTTTTCGCGTCACGAAATCCGGCCTGTCCTTCTCTTGGCTTCCTCTGCGAATTCTACGGGCGAATGGACAGTTCGCAGTACTTTCCGAGGAATCGCAATTCTCTTCGAAAATATTTGGTCACGCGTACGATAGAAGAAACCTATTTCTTCGAATCCTTTCCAAATCGATTTTAAGGTGGATCACCGAGAAAAATTGCTGATTTTTACAGTGGAAAGGTGGAAGAAGTGAAGGGCCCGTTCAACCTGGATGTTCCCTGTTCCTCGAATTCTTAGATCCTCTTTCTTTCCTGCGGATCGTGCGCGACTGCCACGAGAGAGGGCTCGGATTTACCGGCGAAATGTTGGATTTATTAGATCGAGATACGCGTGGGCGTGCCTGGACGTGCCCCCCTGCCCACCCCCTTCTGCCATACCGTTAGCTACGTGCACGAGAGACTCCTCGAAGCTCGCGATGCACAAGCTAAAACTAACCTAGACACGAAGAAAGGACGAGCCCGAACGGGGAACGAGCACGCACACGCGTAGGTCGAGCCTGGAGAGAGTGAAGGAGGACCGGCATCGCCGAGCGGACGCGGCTTGATGAAACTTTGAAACTCCTCTCCGGGACGTTCCGCGTCGTTCTAGGAATCGAGAGAGAGAGAGAGAGAGAGAGAGAGAGAGAGCAAGAAAGAGAGAGAGAGAAAAAGATGGACGTGGGTATCGTGAATTCGATCGTCGGCGCCGAACGATGATTTATGGACGAACAGAGCGAGAAAGAGGGTAAGTTCGCGGGTAGAAACGACGTAGACGAGGAAGAAAAACGGCGGAGGAAGAGGGAAAAGATCGAAGAACCGAGGGAAAGCAAGGTGGAATCGGGCTCGGGTGCTATACCACCGCGATGGGATTCATACCACTCGTGGGAATCGCGGAATCAACCCCTTCGACGAAGAAGAACGCGCCTCGTACGAGCCTCGTACGCGATCATCACAGGATTTCAAGACGGGAATAGCCAAGCCGAGTGACGGTGGTGGATTGCGTGTCGTTAACACGGAACGTTAACGAGATGCGTAATATCGGGAAAGAGGCGAGAGCGGAAGTCTATGCCCTGGCTCTATGTCTGCCCGTAGCGGAGGGAAAGTCCATGGCAGGGTAGTACCTACACGGTAGGAAGAGGAACGTCGAGGTCTAACTACGACCCATCTAAGACCGATTCACCAACACAGAAAAGCGGTGCTAGAGGAAGGCTGCCTTTTCCTTTACCTCCTGGCGGCCAAGCAACGCCGCTGCAACTCGCCAGGTTATTTACAGCTTCTTGGCATGGAGGTGAGCTCTCGCGGAGCCCCGGCCACTGCCAAGCAAGAAGGAAGTAAGGATGATTTATATCCGCTGCTACCAGTGCTGCTCCCAACCCGCGATAATACCAATCATTATCATCGCTTAATAACAGGCATTACTGCCAACATTGAAATAATGTGTGTGTACCCCAAGCTGGCTCAGCCATAGCTGACCCATTCCTATACACCATCGCGTAACCTACACCATTTCTCTCTCGTTCGTTCTTTCTCTCCCTCCGTTCCACGTTCCTCGACAAATCATCCACCACCATCAACGTTACGCTTCAACATCGCCACCTACTATTTTTTTCTCTTCTCGCGCGGCCTGCACGCGGGACGTACGCGCGTTACCTACGATACTACCCGGTACGACGCCAGAATTTTTCGCTCCACCGGTTGATATCGTTCCCCGGGTTTGGCCCCTCTTGAAAAAGTTGGTCAGGTGCGAGCATGCACCGCAAACGAAACGCATTGCGCCGCCGGTGATCTTCCTGAAAGATCTTCGAAGAAGGCGGGGTACGGGAGGAGGCTTTCGTTCCCTGCTCGGCGCAGGGATTCCTCGCACGAGGGAGGAAGGAAGAGGGCTCGATGGCGCGCGCGCGCTTCTGCCGCTCGAAACCCCTCGAGCCTGTTTTGCGCGAATTCTTCTCGACTCTGCCGTGGTTCTCCACCCAAGGGACCGCGTTTGCTCTCGCTCTCCTGTTAGGTATTTTTAGTTTCCACGTCGTAATAACTTCTGAGAACGTCCGCCACCGCCACCCTCCTTCCTTGGCCCTTGTTCCGTTTCTTTGCGAATTTGCGAGAACAAGACGGTAAAGTTCGTTACGCGCTCGCCGCGATTCTCCGCTCGATTCCGTAGAAAGCACGCCTGTTCGTCACCCCCGTGTTAAGCCTTCCTCGTGATTGCGTTCGTTAACCTTCAATTGGCGCGGTGAAATGGCGGTTACGTAACCTGGTGGGGTGGTGTGAACGCGATAAAAAAAAGTAGGTTAAACATACGCTTTATTTACTGCGCCGTACCCATTGTGCCCCCGTTAATGTCGCCTCGAGTCATTACTCACAAGTGTTTCCTAACGAGCGGGAAACAAAAATGCGATATTATTCCTTAAAATTGCATCACTTCATGTATAAACATGGCGTCGCACCAGACTAGAAATACCAGAATATTGTAACCGAACGATTACGCGGAAAGGTGGCGGAAATCTACCGGGGGGGAAATGGACGAAATCGCGGCGTACACGCGAGCGGAGTACCGCGCGAAATAAAAGGCGCCCATTCGTCTTGGCGCCCCTTGTGCGCCTCGTCGACAAGCTGCCGTTGGTTTTCGCGTGGCGTACTCGAGGAATCGCGTCGGCACCGACGTTTCTGCAAACATCGAACTCGTCTGCCAGTAATTATTGGTATTTGAGGCATTGTGGGAGGTCCCGCGAGGCACGCCGAGCTCTTTCGATCCACGTACATGCACACGCCGCTGCGTGAAAATAATTATCGGCCTCCTCTGCTTCTTCAAGAGCCAGCGGTGAAGAAAGAAATAGCTATAACAGAGAGAACAAGAGGGAGGGAGACACCTTGGCGGTCGTCGATAAAGGAAAGACAAGTTTCCGTCGTTCTTTCACGTTCCTTTTCCTTTCTCCCGATTGGAAAACTGCAATCCACGCACCCCCCTTCGCTCATGTTTTTTTTATAAGTTACCAAAATGTCTTCTTTAACGACCTGCGATTGATTCGATTAAAACGATCAATTTTCGCCACTGTTTCGAATTTACAAGTATCGCGATTAGCACTGCCGCGAGCTTTGCTTCATTTTCGATACCCTTTCGTTGGATCGCGCTCTCCTTTTCATTATGCAAATATATGCGTATCCACGAGTGTTACGCATAATTTTGCATTGTAATGTATAAGTTGATATATTACGTTTTCCTCGAGTCGTTCCTATCTTTTCGACTGATTGAAAACCTCAATTAAAATAGGACTGTTTGCCGGCTCCTCCGCAAGGACAAGAAGATTCGAATTGAATGTCGTGTTGCGTCTACGTAATTCAAACGAAACGACCGCCGTCACGAACCTTGACGACTTCGCTACAGTCCGCAGAACCGCAGGTTCGAACGATTTGCCTACCTGCCGGTGGTGGTTCCTTTATCAGTGGAACCGTTCGCTAACGATCGGCCGCAATTTATCGTTCGTATTGATATTGCCGCGGAAAAAGAGGACAGCTGCGGTCGAGGGATTCGAATTAGGCCCGCAAACGTCGAAACGCAAAAATTTAGCAAAACTGCGGCGGTTAAACCGGTGGCTGGAAAAAGAAGAAATAGCGAGCAATCGCCTCAAGGATACGTAACGTTTGCAGTTTTGCTGGCGAGCGCGTAATCGCGAACTGACACAGTGGATTTCTGCAACTTTATTCTTCGCCCCATTGAGCACTATTAATTACCTTCCGTATTTTTCATCTAACGCCGGGAACGCCAGCAACGCGACACAATTACGTCAGTTGCATATGACACGCGTGAAATAGCAGGCGAAAGAGCGCGCACCGCCGCGAGTTTCGTAGAACCTGGCAGAAAAACTAGTATTACTGGATATCCACCTTTTTCCTTTTTTTATCAGTGGAGAACGGTTAAGTGAGTTTCCGCGAGCGGGCACAAAAAACAATACGCGATTGAAGACGTCAAATATTAACGAGCGACAGGTCGAACGTGGGTAACCAATAACAAGCCCGAAGTTTATCTTCCTCGACTCGACGAAACTCGAGTTACACCCCGTTTGTACCCGGTAAACGTGTTCTTTTATACGAAGCGCAATATTTTCCGGCACCAGGAGCATTTGTACTGTGTCAAGGTTGACAAAATGCACAGGCACGCACGGGGAGTATGCAAAAGAAAACTCGCGCACCGAGGCAATATTTATGCGGAACGCTGATCGAGTAAAAACTGTCCGGTGTATCTGGGTGAAGGAAAGTGCACCGCAAGCCCGAAGACGTATGATTACAACGACAACGCAGCCCATTAGACAACGGAAACATCAATCGTGTGGCGCGTTGCGCCGTTGTACGACAACTTTCGTCGGATCCGAGGGAAAGTTTAAATCGTGTCGTTGCCATCGACAATGCTGTCGCCGGACATCGCACAATGAAACAGCCTGGACACGAATAAAAGGATGCACACACGCGCGCCGAGTGATTCAGGCAGGCTAACAGCCGCTACACAGAGATTCGTTAGGACTCTCGTTTGTGCGACACAATGTTACTTCTTGGATGAGCGAGCCAACCTGTCGGATCGCACGGTCCGATCGCAACTGAAAGTTTACCTTCTGAACGCTGCTACGAGGGTCAGTACTTCGACTCCCAGCTGAGAAATCAGAAAAGGTAGTAACGCTTGCCACCCCTTTGGCTACGATTAAGCCTCTGAAAAATTGCTCGCAAGAAAGAAGACTTTCCTCGTTGCCGCGTTGAATTCGACGGAACAGATCGAGAATAACCAAACGGGTTAACGAGCTGGGCGTATAACGAGGGTTGAATAAAATTGAATTAAACAATGTCGTGCGCGAGTCACGTGGATCACGGGGGCTGGATGTACGAAAATACACAAGGGCGCGCACGAACCGCTCCGCGGAATAATAAGTCGTGCCATGCCGCGGATCGCGTGCCGCGCCGCGAAACTTTCCCATTTTGTAGCCGGTGGTCAACAGATACAAACCGATAGCGAGACACGTCGTACTCGAGGCTCTATTAGTTTTATTGCCAGGACGTCGATAACGGGCGGCAGCGCGGAGAAGCTAACGGGCACAGGGATATGGCTGCCGGAGTTTCCCTCGTCCGGACACATCCTTATCTCGGCACGCACGAACCGGCGAACGCGTCGCGTCGATGAGATAATAGCACGATAAGCAGCCCCGATGACGGTTAGTCGGCTAGAAAATGGGAAGGAATCGAGAATCGGGGTGGGAGGAGACAGTTGGAAAAGCGGGTTAGCTCGGGGGGAGGAAAAGGAACGAGCCGGTTAATTGGCCTCCTTCGAACGCTGGTGGAAGGCTGTTTTGTATCGAGTACGCCTCGATACGGTTTTTAAGCGAATCGCTCGTTTTCTGCCGGGATAATCGCTTCGCTTCGATTTTCCTTCGCGTGCTCGGATTCGTTCCGTTCGGGTGCCGCGACGCTGCTGACTCGCGAACTGACTCGCGTTCCATCCACTCCTCGAGGAACAATCGGCGTTATCGCGATTCGGAAACTCGAATCGTTGCGGGTGATTTTAAAGAGACCGAGGAATTCCCGCGAGCTGTTTCCTGCTAGAGACGAACGAGCAAATATTAATTACTATTAGCATACGGACCGCCTAATGCGGAGAACACAATGCGGCTGACATTCGCGTCGAGGTTGGCGCACCACTTTCACGCGGCCGTCGCCTAACACCGGGGCTGAACTAGCGGCGTTCGCCTAATGATTCATACGCGAGTCCGTCCAGCAGAATCATCAATTATATTCGAGCCATTGTTCCGCGACTGGAGACCGGGCCTCCATTATCTAATACATCTAACCTACAAAACTCGTAAGCGACACAGAGGCACGCTCGACCACGGAGTCGAGTTCTCCACCTCGAATCCACCTTCGAATCTGATAATCGAGATTGAACGGAGGCCGAAAGAAACGCGCTGGCGTATCATTCTTACGGATCGGATAAAAGAAAGAGAAAAAAGAGAAAGAATTCCAAGCGAAATTCGTCCGATCGAAATCGTAGAAGTTTTCCAGCAACTCTTTACGTTTCATCTACTATAGTCGCGTGATTGAAGGAGAGGGGGAGAGAGCCATTAATTAGTCGAATCGTTGTTCTATGGCGAGAAATTGAGACGGTTATCTTGGAGCGATCTAGAGCGATAAGTACGAACGAAAGGCTTGCCAAAGTGGCACCAGAGGCATGTGTACATCAGGCGACGCCAGTGATAGACAGATAAATGGACGGAGATAAACGAGCGGAAAGCGAGGGAAAGGTGGAGATACAGGGCGGAGAGACACGTGTATGTACGCGCGGTTATTCGCGGTTCGACGTCTGCTACGTTAAGTTTCGCAAGTGATCCGGTGTTACGTAGCGTTCCGGTAGCTAGGGGAACGGGAGAACGATCGCGAACGTACGCCGGTATCTCTTCAGTTTTTAAATTACTGTCTCGGTGCAAAAAACTGAAATAAACCGTAGGAGAGAACGAGGGAATTTCTAGAAGAGTCGTTGCTGAAGGATAAAACCGTGTAACGTATGTTGCCACCTTTTTACCGCGGTGCACGGGAAAAAATCGTATTAAAAATGGCGACCGTAGTAAACGAGGGTTGATTAATCTACGAGATCGTTAGTAAAGCGAAAAACTGTAATTTCGTGCTACTCTATATAGAGTGGTCCAAGGTGAAACGTAAGAATGATATTTAAGAAGCGAGACTTCCCTGTTCTCAGTATCCTGCGATCTCTTCTCGTTCCTATCCCAAGACCTTCCTTTCTCGCTCTACTCAACCAACATCGTGTCCATCGATTGATCGAGAGGCTCTCGAGTCACCTTTTCTTCCTCGAGCTCGTGCGAAAGATCGTGTGCCCGATCCTCCTTTTTTCATGCATTCTCCCCCCGTGGACCCGACTCCCACCTGCTTCACGTGTGAATATCTCAAACCGCGCAACCGCGATACGCGGCATTTTCTGTACGCACTCATGCGTGGATAATAGTTATCTACGTGTTAATTTACGACGGGTCCCGATGACGCTCGGATTTTCCTCGGACGCATCGCGTGCTCCTTCGATGGGATCCTCCGCGAGAGGACCTTGATCGGGACGCACGAACGCTGCCAGCTACTTATTAATCACGATCAAACGATGCGGAAGGTATCTAGGTGAACGCGATTGAAACGTTTGCCGCACGAAACGGTAGCTAATTCTGGTTCGATCGGGAATGTCGGGCATACAAAACGAACAACAGACACCGCGGTCTAACAACGTTTCTATAATAGAAAGTTTCCGCGGGTGATTGCTGAAAAATCTCGCTCGAATTCCCCAACTTCCACAACGGCAGCGCGAGTCTCGAACGCAGCGAAAGGCGTTATACCATCGATCGATCGACGGTTTTACGTATATCGCCCCTTTGAGTGACAAGCATTATCCTATTCCCAGAGCGCGAGGAGTGAACCGCTCGACGGCCGCTGTAGAGGGGTAGTTCTTCGGTTCGATCGTTCACCGGTCGTCGCGATATCGATACGACGCGCTGCCTAGGTCCCTCGTGGCTCTCTCTCTCTCCCTCAATAATTGATAACAGCAGGCATAGAGAACGCGATCCAGCCGTGATCCGCGTTTCGTTCGATGGCGATCCACGCGAGATGTGTCGTGACGCACCGATATCGTCGAATACTTTCGAGTTCTTGCCGCCACGCGCGACGCTTATCCAGGGGCTCGCCTTTGGGGGATGCACGTTACTCCGGAACATTCAGATTTCGAATTCACCGAACGTTCCTTTCTTCGCTCCGTGCTGTTCGCGACTTTCGAATCTCGTTTCGACGCGCTGGCATTCCCAGGGCCAATGAGGAGAGATCGGGCACGTTGGTCGGCGAAGACGAAGAAAAAGGAACCACCACGCCCAAGGTACGTGGCAGGAACGCAGACGGTCGTGTTGGTACCTATGTATCCGTGTCTACGTGTCCTATCCCCTTGCACGTACACGCTTCTGCTCGTGGCGATGTGGTACTTCGCGTGTACAAGTACTCCTTGTCCTTGTCGGCCCCTCTACCCTTTCTCTCTCTCTCTCTTCATCTTCCTGTCTGTTGGTGTAGGCATCGCGGCGGCACGAACGCGCTACCACGTCCTCAAATTGAAGCCCCGAAGAAAAAGAGATGCGTGGCTTCACTTCTCCCGATCCTCTCTTGCTCGGTGGTTCCTTCTTCTTTCCGTTCTTCCTCTTCTTCTTCTGCTTCTGCTTCTTCTTCTTCTTCTTCTTCGTCTTCTGGACGTCTTTCCGACAACGTCGTCTTCGTTGTTTTCCACGGAGAAGTCGAGGAACACCACGAGCGCGCAAAAGGGAAAACGAGAGGTGGGGGGCGAGGGAGCGAGAGGGAGGCGCGGGTAAGAACACCCGTAGAAGAGGGACGACGGGGAAGCGAGGCACGAACCGAAGCACGAAGCGAGGAGGAGGAGACCAGCAACGAAGGGAAGATGGAAGAGAGTCTGAACGGTCTCTGGTAGGCGCCATGTTGCTGGCGATGACAAGAAACCCGATGCGACGGTAGCAGGGCCAACGGAGCAGGCAGAGGCGCTTGCTCGGACGCTTTGATTGGCCGATTACAGATTATACACGGTGCACCCTGAAGAGATGCACCGGCCGTAAGCGTTCTTCGACGCGAGACCGTTGCATTGGACGCGATTTCTCGAAACTTGACAGCACGGCGCTGGAAACTATCGCGATGATCGAAGGGGGTGAGGTGAAGAAGAAATTGAGGGAAAAGTATTCGCGATTAAAAGCAATTGGATTTTATACCGTAGCGAGCGATGGACGATTCAGAAGCATGTTTCTAGATATTTTTCTGACGGTAAGAAACTGCTGGCCGTCGAGTTGTGAAATTGAGTTCTAGTCGCGCAGGTTCTTCTATTGAAAATCAACAGTCGCGTCGCTGTTTTCCCGTGTTATTTTGAAAACAGCCCGACGCGTTACCTGCGTCGATCTTGATTCTCTGAATAGCGGAGAGAAAGAGAGAGAGGGAGAGAGGAACAACTCCCGCGGAGTTCAGACTAATGAAATTATCCGGTCCGGGACCCCCTGCGACGACACCAGTAACCCACGAACAGCCTGTTATCCCGTGATTGCGCGATACGCAGTTACGCGTCGCGACGTATGCACCTTTCGAGAGAACCTTTGCCCTTTCGTCGTCAATAGGATTCGAAGATCGAGGTAGAAAGAAATCGATTCGAGGACAGTTTCTACCATCGGTAATAGTAATGGTATTATTCCATCTGTGCGATGAATGCATATGTAAAACGATAGAAACTTCATCGAATTTCCATTATTCTACGTATGAAGATTTTTTTCTCGTCCTTAATTAAACGAGATTGAAATTGTCTGTAATTCGAGTTTGTTCGATTGGCACATCATCGCAAAACTGAGAGAAATCCGAGCACGAGGCTAAAAGGCTTCACGAGTCACGCGTACAATTTTAATCGAACCGCGCGCTATAAGGATAAATCTAAGTACGTAGATATCGGGACGAAGATTTCGCTAGGTGGTTCGTTTCAATTAGCTTCCAGGCGTGATCGTTGTCTAATAAATCGTTAATTGGAAACCGTGGGACTATCCGCGAGAAATTCATGGCTTCGAGGAGACCAGCTCCAATTAGCTTTTGACCACGGCTCCCTCGCAGCCGCCTAATAAATCGTTAATTGGAAACCGGGCCGGATAATTAGCGGAAAGTCTGTCCGATGTCCACCGCGGAAAGCTGAAAAACTGCGCGCGGCCGTGCGGAATATTTATGATCGCCTCGTTAGTGTGTACCGCGGCTAGTTTCTCCCTGTTGTTGTACTGGCTGGATGCTGCCACGGCAACCCTATCCCTGGTGTCCAGGGCGTGGCGGATCGGTGATTTAGTAAAGTCATTTGTGCCGATAATGCTGACAGATGCCGTCCATTCAGGGTCATATTACGCTGGACTGTCCGTGCAACAGGATCGCCTCGTGGTTTTCGAGGGGTGGACGCGAAACATGACCATCTTTCGCGGATATTGCGCACGGAAATTCCACGAAAAGTAACACCATAAGGGTTGAATCGAATTTTCAAGACTCTTGCTTATCGGTGTACGGTGTACGAAAGTTTAGGGGATGAACACACGAACCGTAGCTGTCTTTGGTAAATAATTAGTAAGAATTGTTGGAATACTTGTAGAAAAAAAAGTTCTGTCAGCAACGTTTCATTGGACGAATTCAAGTCTTCTTCCACCGTAGGATCGTTGTACTTTTTTTTCTAAGGCATTCGTCGGAAGCTGTTACGAGTTTCCGTGGAGAGATTTTCCTGTCGTACGGAGCTGAACCGCGCGTTGAATGAAATTTTCATGGAAACCGCGGTTAATTGCCGAGATAACGTGAAAACACAGTAAAGAGTCACGGAACAACCGTGGCCGCGTGTTGATTCGCGTGACGAGTGCGGTGTTCATCATCCGACCGACGATCGTGCACGTGAATTTTGTTGCACGTGAGAACACCGTTCGTGGATCGCGTATTAACTTCCGTGAGAGTGGATTGATCGCGGAAGAGGGAAGGGAATTTTGTTGGAAGGGTAAGGAAGAGAAGATAGAAGAAGAAACGAGACTGACCTGCGTCTGCGTCAGGCCAAGACTAGCCGCGAGCTCTGCTCTTTCTGGTAGCGCGAGGTACTGCGTTCTCTGGAACCGCCTGTTGAGCTGTTGCAACTGCAGGCTGCTGTAGATCGTTCGTGGTTTCCTCATCTTCTTGCCTTTGCCGTTCCTCAGGGAACCGCCGCCACCGCCGCCAAGCTCGTCGACGAGGCTGCCACCCTTGTCACCCAGTGGCGAGAGGTCTGCGAACATGCACCACCCTAACATCAACTTTCAGAGTCCTCGTCACCGATTGTGTACGAACTAAAGAGAAATTGAACAGAAACCTGAACAACGCCGCGAGAATCGAGCGAATTGGGGATGAAACGCGTGTCGAAAATCGCGACAATGTTTCGGGCGTAGGTAGCCGCGATAAATCATGATTAATCTCTCGTAATTTGCCACGTGTGATCGCTATCATGGGCGAGCAATATCAGAGTGCTAGTCGTGGTGTAATTAATTAAAAAGAATTGTTATAAATTAATCATCGAATAATTACGTACCGACTAAATAAACGCATCGTGCCAGCCCGGGCAACGCTATCGTACGTACGATCGCGCCATTATGTTTATACCCTAATTACAATGTAGCGTTATACGCCGCGCGGTGTGAATCCTTGAACGTAACACAGTCATTTAGAAATCCAAACAGGCCAGCCTTGTCATTTTCCAGTGTGGCGTTCAAGAAAACGTCGTACGGTACATGGTACGCGCAGGGCGCGATTCTCATGATTTATCGCCGCTCGTGTCACTGGAAACGGGGGCGTGGAAGGGTGACCCGTGGATCAACGAGTCCCCGAGATCGATCGGGAAACGTCACGGAGATTTTATTAACGAGCAACCCCGGACGATCATTTTTTCTGTCCGATGTACGCCGTCATTGGTTCGATTTCACGACGAATAGTCGCGTGTTAGAAAGGTGGGGGGCACCGAGCTTTCGAGCGGCGGGAATTCTTCCAGAAGGCGGTGCCCTTCGTTCACCGAAGGGTTTCTTACGCTGTCGCCAATGGTATCGTACGAATACATTAACCTACACGATTTCTCGTCTGGCGAACGCGATAATGTTATTCGGTGTTTTATCGTCTTCACCGTGACAGGTTACGGGAGCCATGATGTCGTCGAATACTTATATCGCGTCACTTGGGAAGGAGTAATGGCCGTTTCGTTATCTGCTCGCATTTTTATGGAACAACCGCGTTTGGTATTCAGCGGTTAACTATCAATGACGAGAGCCACCGCGAATATATTTGCATCGGCAAACGGATTTTAATTGGAGGAGTGTACCAAAAATGGTAGATACGTCGGGGATATTTCGTACCGCGATCCTTGCCGGCGAACTTAGAAAAACCGTGGAATAAAATTATGGAATCAAGGAGGCAAGGCTTTACGATACATTTCTCCCGACGCTGGTTGCAAGAACTCGCGGAGTCATTAACTCGCATACTGTGTATGCAAAACGGTCGCTGAAAACCGCTCCAACCTCGAAGGTGGAACTACCGCTTCGGTGTGATTCGCACGCCTCCTTCGAGAACGACCGCGGCGTTCTCCGTTCCCTATGCGCGCGTGTTTCCTTCCGATTTTCGCGCGTACATCTCGCGCGCGCAGTCATCGACGCATCCTTTATCGATGAAAAAGTTCGATGTTTCGCGAACGACCACGGATTCGTCGAAAGTTTCGTCGTTGCTCGAGGAGAGGCGGACTAATCCCGTGAACGGTAGACCAGGTTCCTCGAGCCGAAGAAAACGGTGAAGAAAAACAGGAGAGTTAGACGAATAATTTATCGACCATCGTTGGAGAAGTAGCCGCGACCGGTGCACTTTGCGTGACGACCGTTCGAAACCCTACTTCTCTCATTGTCAGCCGGGGTACGAACGAATTCCCAGGATCCGGTTGAGTGGCAGCCGCACGATATCTGCGGATGTATCTACGCCAGAGAAAACACGACTTCCGCGCAAATCCTCTGCGCCCAGAAGCACAAGCGGAAGAGGGAGGAGAGGGCAGCCGAAAGAAGAGTCGCCGCCATCATCCGTGGACTAGCCAGCCAGGGATCTCCTGGTGGTGAGATCTGTCCGGTGATCCGAGGCGTGTTCCAGGTCGGTGTTCCTAATCCTTGTGAAAACAACCGTTTAATACCTAATCCATCACCCTGACCCAAGGCCCAGGACTGTTCTCCGAGGGGCGCGCATTGTCTTTGAACCGTTCCGGATTAATTTGGCCGGTGGTTGGTCGCTGCCAGCTCCGGTGACTAATGTAGAGTTCGGTAAAGGTAGCCAACGCTAATTGGATTCTGGTTCCCGGAGCGTTTGCTCCGTTGCAACTCGCCGTGGTTAGGCGACAATACAACCGTACGGGCTACTCGACGAGGAACGATGTTAATGGCTGGTTCATTTGTCGCTGCGCGCAGATCGCGCGCTTGATACAGGGTTACCACCTAAGGGAGCGATGTTTGCGCATCGTCGAGTGTGAAATCGGCTGGTGGATCCTTGACGATTCTGTACGCGACACGCGATCACCTGTCATTTCGTATTCGCTCGTCGTTGTTGACCTGTTGTCGACGGTAAATCGAAGTAGGAACGAGCGATTCGCGGACTAGTTCGAAGAAAGGAAAAGTCGAGCGATTATTAAAGAAGAATGCCCCTGGTTTGAATACACTCGGAGGGGGTGGTATTGAAAGGAAGGTGCGAACTAGTTTGTCAGAAGGCACGTTCGAAAGGAGCGACACGCGGCAGGTGGCCAGAGACCGAGAAGGATGTGCAAACAATGGCGTGCTCCTTGGTAATTAGCTCGATCGCGATTCTAAAACGATATTTATTATTTAATTAATTCAATCGCCTTCATCAACATAGTACTGAAACAACGCTAGACCGTGAGCAAATTCCTCTGTTGTAATTTGTCACACGTGCGAACGAGCCTGTCGTAACGATTAATCACTAATGACCGACTCCACAATACTTTCGAATTAACTAATTATCGTGAGACAATTGGAACGAATCTGAGGTTATCACGCGCCAGGCATATTTCCCTGTATTCGCGCTGAATGGGAGAAACGGAAAACACTGAAACGCACGACGGCCAAGTGATCTATGAGGATCGCGAGTAATCGATAAACGACGTAACAGTACGTGGTTATCGATCGATGAATCAACCGTACATTATCGCGACTCTACACGCTCGTAACACTCTTAATGGAAGTAGATCTAAACAACATTACGACACGGCGATCGCAATTCGTCGCTGCGCGGAGAGCCAGCGACAAATCCCCCGGAGCAAAATTTTCCAGCTCGCCAGTCCGTTTCTTTATGAACCGAACTCGCTGCGTACATTCTATATCACTCGAGCGCTAACGATTTATGGAAACCGAGCATAACAAAATTGTGAATCGAATGAGAGAAAATGGCCTGTAATCTGAACGATTCTTCTGTGCCCGTAGCATTACGACCGATGAAAAACGCATCGAGGAACGCGAGCTGTCGCAACCCTTGGAAAATTCATTTGCTCACTCGTCTATGGTTAAGCATTTGCAATTTATCGAGCAGAGGGGGGGGGGGCAGAAAAAAAAAGAAAAAGAAGCGGCAAATTGCCGAGAGTGTAGTTCCCAATCGTTTATGGGGTTCTTCTGCGACACGACAGCGTAACGTATCGCGTAACGTGGCTATCTCGAGGGATGAACCCTTTTCATACGGAATTCATCCCTCTTTTTTCCTATTCTCCTAGCAATTTCGACAATTCCACCGATACAAGATTGCCTGTAACCGACGCGCTCGTGCCTCGAACGCTCCGCAGGGGTGATCCCAGCGGGCGAGAGGCTTTCCGTGGTTTTCATAATGCAGAAGCGCTGAATCGTGTAGGTTCGCAGAGCGGTAAAGGATAGGCAGAAAAGAAAAAAGAGCATCGGTCATTATTAATTTACACGGTGGAAAGGGTTCGCCAGGGGATTCTCGATCGTTTCCCCATAGGAGAGACACGGGAACGATAGTGCACGGTGCGTTTCCTCGAAATAGCTGCGCGCGTGTAAATTCCTCTCTGGTTAATTCGGAATTTGTCGTGCGCCACT
Organism: Xylocopa sonorina; assembly: GCF_050948175.1. NCBI lineage: Eukaryota > Metazoa > Arthropoda > Insecta > Hymenoptera > Apidae > Xylocopa > Xylocopa sonorina. The sequence goes on from NC_135193.1 coordinate 10,787,007, forward strand.
CGTACCTCGCGAATACCGTCACGTTTATAGAGCTGGACGTTGCACGTTTCTATGGACGCGCGCGTATTGTTGTTCGTGCTCGATTCGCGGCTGACAGCTTCATCGGTGAAACGATGGAACGGCGATTTCAACGGAAGGGAGCGATACTGGAAGCGTTCGAGTCGATGGCTATAATAACGCCTTGTGAATTCTCCTTTTTGAATCACGTCGTCGCGGCCAGAGTCAGCCACTAGAAATCAATATCGAATACTCCACTCGAGGACTATCGCGCAGCGGTTCAAAGCCAGAAGTCGGTAATAATTAACCGTGTAATTAACCGTCCGCTTTCATGTGTACGGCAAAAAATCGTTTGTATTCACGGTACGAAGAAAGTGAGGAAGATGTGAAAAGAAAGGAAGAACAGAGTCGCGTATCTGGCTGTTTGAATATCCACCGGCGCTGTTCGAGGACACAGGAAGGCCGCGACTATTCCCATTCAGCCAGGAGGCTTTTTGTTTCGTTCGTTAGCCGCTTTGCGGGACTTTTTCGGGCCCCAAGAGGTTTCTCGTTCCTAGTCGTATATCTTATTCCGCTTCTCTCGACGTTATTGTGCCGGTCCGGGCCGTCGACCGACCACTACCTGCTACTCTAGATTCTCTCTTCCGTTTTCGTTCCTTTTTTCGTCGAGTGCCTTCCGCGCGGAGCGAAATCAACATTCGGCCAACCGGCAAGAGGTTTACGACTTCGACTTGGCGCCTAATCGCCACGCGTTCGCGCGTCAATGACGGATCTTCGGTGACTCCGACCTCCCACGTGAGGACTATTCAAAAGTTAGCCAACGAACCGCCTAAGTGGCGTCGAAACGATCGATTCTAAATTTTCAGTTCGAGTACCCCTATACGCGTAATGTGTCTCGAGTAGACGTACACCAGCGGAGTCGGACATTCGATTACGGAAGAGTCGATATAGTTTAACGTACGCAACGTTGTTTAGAATGTAAATGCTGGTAATGACAATTTGATGGCTGGCACGATGCGTTCTTAGCGCGAGTCGAAGGAACAAAGTCCACGGGAATATTCTCGTTGCACGTAGTACAAGTAATTTGAAAATTCGATACCCCGGGAAGGCTTACGTTTCGCAACACCGATTCGAGAGCTACGCTCGCGATAATTCTACAGGTAGGATCATCGGGAAACGTCGCATCGGAGTCGATCGTAAACCTTCCCGCAGTTCCTCGTCCCACGAAATCGCTGAGACGCGCAGCCAGTTCGAGAGACTCGTCGAACTCTCTGTCCGCCGCATCAAGATGGCAGACGCGATCTCGACTTCCAGGGACGAGCAACGTATTAACGGGTTAACGATATCTAGTCTAAATAGTATATGAATAAAAAGGCTGCGAATACATACAGTTGGGGTACTCACCGTCCTTGGGCGGCGAGGGGCATTGGGGCGCGTACGATCCCAGGTGATATCCGTACGCGTTGTGCTGGTGCATGGGCGCAAACGGATATCCGGCTAGCGCGGACCTAGGACTGGGGAATCCTGCATCCGCGTGCTGTTGATTCCCGCTGCCAGGCCCGGACGTTTGATGACCTAGGGCTCCGACTTGATGGGAGAACTGATGGGCACCGGGCACATTGTGTCCTCCGGGGTAACCACCACGTAGACTTGCGGGATTGTACAGATTGTTGTGTTGCAACTCGATGAACGCGGATTTACCACTCTGCGAGACAGGGGTACTGGACGTCGTACTGTCACCACCGTTACCACCGGGTGGCCCAGGCGTCACCGAGCCCAGACCCGTGTGATGAAGATGCTGTTCCATGTCGGAACCACCGCCTCCGGCACCAGCACCACCGCCACCGCCGCCACCGCCACCGCCAGACGGTCCGCCGCCACCCGACATGCTATTCGGGGTCGGGGTACTAGACGGACAGGGGTCGCCCGCCCCGAATGGGCTCCCCAGGTCCGTGAAGTTGAGCGTCGTCGTGCTGCCCGGACGCTCCACCTTAGTCGCGACGTCGATGCCGCCGCCACAACCCACGGTTCTCGCGGACAAACTCGCCGACGACGTCGTCGCCGCCGCCGTCGCGCGAACACCGTACGGGGCCCGAATCTTGGGGCCTCTTTTTCACGTTAGACGACCAGTCGAACTGGGCCGATCAGGGTCTTGGCCTCGATTCTGTACGTGGATGAGACGGCATTGAGTTCTCCGTTTTGATATCACCGAGGGGTGGTTTCTCGCCGCCTGTCGATCAGAGTTCACTGTCACTTGGTTCGAGGAACAGCAACGGGACGACGTTCGAGTTTAATGCGGTCCTCTCACGTGTTCACGTAACACACTATCCTTCAAATCCTCGTGCGAGTAGTCTGAGTTGGGTCGGTTACAGTTAGATATCACTAAGCACTTCACCCGCGTATTCGAACGATCTGCGGTTGGACGCGCAAGAGTCATGCACGACGTCAGTTGCTACACGCGTCACTGTACGAGCGTGGTACGCGTCAGCTCGTCGCGTATCTAGTCGGACGGCAAGGTTCTCTGGTGCCAAACGAGTTGGCCATCGGGCATACCCGTTCCTAAGCGCCGCGCGACGGAGCGCGTTGCCGCGCGCTGCTCGGTCTCCTCGACCGCGGCTCGAACTTTTGCGTCACTTCTCGCTCGCGTCTCGATTCTGTGCACCACGACGGGAAATAGTCACGTGTACGGGCGAGAATCGGCGGGACGCGTGGCTCCCGCGACGTTTCCCCAAAAACGGACACTCGGACCAAACGAGAATCCCCCGTTAGGTTAGGCGGTTTTCGTTGCCGGTCCAGCTTCTCCGACGGGGACCGATAATCTGCCGATCCGAACTGGTCCTGGCGATGACAATACACTCGCGCGGGCTGCCTGATTTAATTGTACGTCCCCGATGACACAGAAGGCGTGCGCGCGCGCGCACGCTCGCTCTCGCTCAGCGGCAGCCAGCAAGTGTTCTCTTCCACACGCGCGTACACTGCGTGATTATTCGACGCCGATGAGCATCGTGGCACGGCCGGTGCGCTTGTCGACGGGAGAAACGGTCGACCGTAGGGAGGAAGAAGAAGAAGAAGAAGAAGACGACGACGACGGCGAACGTACCACGACGAAGAAGAGAGAAAAGCACACACGCGCGCCTGGCCCAGTAACTGCAGTGCACACCGCGCGGCGCGGACCGGTATAATGATACATAATGAAGCCGGAGCCTCTCCCCGGAGCCCGATCCACCGTTTCTGAAAGTCGCCACGGTGGCGCCACTCAAGGCCACGCCTTCGTCGGCCTTCATCTCGCCCCGGGATTGGCCGTTCCACCATTCCCCCACTTCGTCGTTGTGACGTCTTCGCGTTGCATTGGCTGCACGGAGGCCATTATGGTGTCCGCGTGGGTGGCGACCGATTCCAGCCACGCCCACGGTTCTCCCGACACCCTCGGGGCACCTTCGCTCGTGGAGGTGTTCTCTCTACCTGTCCCGGGGACCCTTTTCGTTCGTCGTGCGCGCACCACGCTGCCACTACTCCCGACTACGACTCCGTCGGGGGTATAGCTCGGGCAAACGAAAGAGCCGGAGACCACGCTCGACCAGCAACGCTTCTATGCATGGAGTTTCGGCCGCCACCGAGACTCCACCGTTCCCCTATCGACCGCGAATTCAACGGGAATCGGGGGTTGAGGGCGACGGTGACATCTGGGACGCGAGTGAATTCCGCTGGTAGACGGATCTCGGGCAGAGTCCGTAGGTTTTCTTGCCGAGTTCGAAATTGGAATTCTTCCCGGCAGTAGTCTCTCTCTATCGCGATTCTCGCGCGTACCACGTTTACCTTTTACCGTATAAATGGTACGTTCTAGTCTGCGCTCGCTTAGAACGAGATTCGTACGCTTCGAAGTGCTCGGTTAGCGTTTCGTTATTGCCGTCGACTGGATGCGTCCTTCCAGTCTTCTCGCCTCTGTTCTTCCGCGTGAACCGAAAGCATCGAGATGGAGCAATGAAATGGAAGATAGTCGTACATCATCTGACAGTTTGGTAACGACAGACGTTCCTGGCTCCGCCCATTAACCCACCGCGAAAGGAGTGGACCGGTGCCCCGAAGGTGGAGCAGCTCGAACGACACGTTTTTCCGATCTCGCGTACACGCAACACGACTGTTAATCGTTGGGATCCATTTTTCGAGCTGGAATTTTACACCGTACGGATTCGAGACCATATATTTTTTCCTTTTTTCTTGTCTTCTTTTAAAGTCGCGTACACGACGTCACGTTTCCTCCGAGAATCGTTCGCGAAACACACCTGAATCAATATCGTTTCTCTTTTCTATCCTCGATCGTTCCTACGATATTTGGAATATTTCCATAAAAGATGGGCAGAGTGTACATCGAAAATTGGCCAGCGTGAAAAGGCACGGGAACAACGCGCGTGACCTAAATTTCGCCCAAAAGATGCTAATCTATCCGGCGCTCGCATTATAGGTAATAGAATTTTTTATCGGGACAATTTCGCGCCGGGCTATTCCGCGGAACCGGTAGCGCGGTCGTGGCTGGAAAAAATTCATCCAGCGAGGAAATTTCGTAACGCGGCCGTACTTTTTGCCGATCGTATCTCGGCGAATGCGGCGCTGCGGACAGGTGAAGGCGCGGAAAAGGATCAGATTCCGTTCGCGGATAATCCGCGCCACGATTGCTCGCCCACGAGCAACCTTTATCCTTTTCCCTCGGTTCCGCGATTAATTCGAATGCGAATAATTGTCCACCTCGTACAACTTCGCGTACACCCACTGGAGAAGGACTCCCGCGGTATCGTTTTACTCTATCGAAGAGAACTTTCCAAGCGACGCGTCGTAACCGTTCGACCGATTAAAAAACCGCTGTCACACTGCACGCGTGTAACAGCGACTGATATTTTGCATAATATTTACGAAAAGAAGTTGAGATCGCATCGTGGTCGGGTATTTAGTCAACAGCTACAATGTCTAAGTCGGATCCCGGACACGGGATGTGCAATATCGGCTCCCGTTATGGGGCGAGATTAATGCTGACAAAATCAGAGCGACAGCAAACGTCTAATTAAGTCGAAAGTCTTGGGTGCGACTGGGAAACGACGCGTTCCTCGCAGCTAACCCCTTATCTGATCGTTCCTAATCGTCTTCCCAGAATTGACGTTATTTTTTCTCCCCTCCTCCGCCGTCGGGCAATTTTTCTTCCCATTTTTCTTCCAGCCTCGCGTATCCAACGGAGCATTGTTTGTCGCGCTTCGACCGCGGATGACTCCACGGTGAATTTACCCAACCTGGGTAATCGACGGAGCGTAATTTCAATTACGCATCGGAGGATCAAAAAAAGAAGGAGAGTCGCGAGGTGGGAATCGGGAGCAGATACGCGCAGTGCCAGTGGCTCGTCGTCGCAACGACCGTGATAACACGGGGACATTTCTTCGACCGAATGATAATTACGCCTAATCAGTATCGCTGAGCACAATTACCGGGCTGCACCGGCCGGGTCTCGTCCGCAATGGTACTAGTTGCCGGATAATACCCCGTTCATTAACATTGCATCACGTTCCAGCGGCGCACACCTACTCGATGCCTCAATCACGCGGATATTTATCCCCGATACAGGCGCGCGAGCACGCGAGATTAATTATACAACGGCCCGTCGCGAGATGAAAAATCGCGGTGGAACCGATACTCGCGTAAACGGTACCGTTCGGATGAGGAATTGTCTCGCTGTTCGTTGAACTCGTTTAAGAGATTTAACGAGTGGCTCGAAACATTCCGTTCCTCCATCGACAGGCGTAACGGAATGGTAAAAGTGAACACGTGTCGGGGTATGCCCGGAGCGTGGTTATCTGAAAACGAATTTTTCTTACGTCCACGGGTGAAAATCACTTCCCTCTTGTTAATGGAGGGGTACGAGCGCGACCTTAGGTACACGGCACTAGGCCAAAAGAGCGTGGCACGCTCTTACAGCGCGAAATTACATTGGGGGGCTAATTGCACGGCGGCGGTAGCGCAAACACGTGTCATCAGTTGACCACCACCAGCACCGGCACCACCACCATCGGCAACGGTACGCGGGCATCACCATGCGATGCGCCCATGGTGGGTAGCTGCGCGGTCGGTTGTGTACGGTGAATTACGTAATTGAGGTAAATGGCGGCTATCCAGAGTGCGGGGAACTGTGCTAAATAAAATGCCATTCAATTAGGCGACGAGAGGAGGACCCGCGTCGACGTTGCCCGCCGTTACCCCCGGCTAGCCGCGCGCACCAGCCACCGCAGAACTTTCCTAAAGCCGATAGCGCCTCCCGTCCGCGCGAAACTTTCTGCTTTAAAAAGATCTCCCGCCGCGGGGGAATCGTCGGATAATTGAGAGGACTTATAATCAGCACGCCTTGTTGTTGCTTGCCTTTCGAATATCTCGCGGAAGACGCGCAGTCGTTGAAACCGATAGAATATTTATATCTTCCGGAAGCTTTAGTCGCGAGAATCTTTTTCAACGAGCACGGATGTACATATATATTTAGAGAACGTTTCGATGTTTGAAAAGTTGCTCGAAAAATTTCTAAACTGCGAATGTAACGGTGAACGAAGTGAAAGAATCGGCGCAGACGATTTCTTAACGCGCCTTTCTTTTTTTATGGACCAATTTCGCGGTCCCAACGTTGAGAATGGAAAACGCGAGTAGCGTCATACTGCCGGTGGAAAGTGGAATATAAAATAGTGGTAGAATGGAGACTCGCGGACAAAATTGCGCGGCGAAGTGGCGATTTTATCCTCATGTCCGTTTCTCGTCCAAATCGGAGCGGCGTAAAAATATTTCTAAACTACCGCGCGAACTAACTCCTTGTAATTGCTGCTCGCATCTCGCTAAACGCGAACTTTCTCTCGCCTCTAGTTTCGCAGCTTCCGCGATCTCCCATTTCCCCGCTCCGTCTCGTTCCCATCCTCCCCGTACGACGCGATTCCACAAATTTCGTCCCACGATCGCGCGTATCCTTGCAATTTTTCGCAACGTTCCAGAGATACGATCCCTGCGATGGTTGCGATTGCTCGTGCTCGATCGCGCTGGAAAAAGCGACCCGCTGGAGAGCGAGAGAGGGACGTCGATCGATGCGTAGATCTCGAAGGACTGTTCGACGCCCCGAGCAGTGACAAGGTCCGATCATAATTTTCGTTCTTTACTGCCGGAGCAGTAAAAGCTCGGGCGAGCATGGGTGGGCGTTGCTCGCAAACATTGTGTTTGACCGTGTTCCACACGGCGTTACCCCGTCCGAAATCGGTTTCCTATATTTAGCCGCGGACCACGTCCCACTTCTGCCAACTTCGAGACACTCCGACGAGCCACGCTCGTGAAACCTCTCGTGAGATCGGCGAATCCGCGTCTTGACTGCAAAAAAAAAGAGAGGAAAGGAGGGAAAGAGAAATACATTCGACTCGTTGGAACAAGTTTATTCCGTTTGAAACACGCGTGTAGAAACGCGTCTATTCGGCTTTTATTTTTCTCGGGAATGCGAGAATACCTGGTGCATGCAGGCGTACGGACGTATGCGGGTATGAAATTATAGATCAGGTGCAACCAGATCGCTGGAACATCCGGCTCATTAGAATTTCAGTTTCGTTTTAATTCAACGGTATCTCGCCGGATCTCCGCGCGAGAAAAACAAAAGAAGTCGCACTTGCACGACCACGCACCGCTGCTGAAAGAATTTGAACGTCGAACGGTGTTCAGCGTTATCGCGTCGATAACTGGACGAGTGCGGGGGGCCTGTCGGACGCGTGGGCTCGTGAAATCGTAAATAACCTACGATCTACGATGGTCCACGAACCGAAGGACCGTTTGGAGACTTGGAAAGCTGGCATGGCCGTGCGAGGGTTGAAGAAAGAGACTTGAATGTTGGCGTTGATTGAAAGATTCGAGACTCTGGACGGTGGACGCCTGTCGAGCGCGATTGAATCCGTGAAATCGCAAACGAGATTCGTTCCATGGTGACAGAAGGGTTGAAGAGTTGCGCGGGGACCTGTAAAATTGGGACGAGGATGGAGAGAAACGAACAAAGAGACGTTCAGGGTTATATTATTTATACCGGACGACGTGGTGAAAGCGAAGGGCGTAATAATTAATAATTTTCGAGTTATCGATAAATATCTCTGAATGAAAGAAACGAACGATCCGATGAATAATAATTACCCGCATCAGAGTGAAATGAACGATGAACGGAGTCAACAAGTTTTTAACGATCGCCCTGGAAAGTCGATCGGATTGGAGATTATATGGCATTTCCCACGTTAGATTCGACCAAGATCGATCAGTAAAAAAGGAGCAACATCCGCCGGGGCACCTGTAACGTCTCATTGAAGGGACGCTGTTGGCCGCGCAGCGCGCCACACCCTTCACTGGTGGCGTTCCGTTCCTTCACCCCCGCCCTGCGCGCTGGGGATCGTCGCTTCTCGACGCAACCGAATGAAACGCGGCATCCTTTTGTTTCTACCGTCCATTCACCTAACCGTCGACCACCTTTAAAACCACCGTTTCCTCTACCTTTTTCCAAGTATCTGGAAGAGGGAGAGAAAAAGAAACTAACGCGGCCGGTACGGAATGGAAGAGGCGAGGAGGATGGAACAGAGTGGAAGGGTAGAAGAGGGAGAGAGAGACGGTAGGAAACGGGCCTGTATAATTACAGGGGCGATCTTGGCCATGCTGGATGAGTGACAGTGGGGACCACCTTTCTCAATCTAATGGCTCTTCCGTAAAGGAAGTGACGATCGATAATTAACCTGGAAAAATTGCCTTTCTTCGACAGCACCGATGGCACTGACCAATTAAAAATTCAATCTCCGTATCGACGTTGGGTAATATTCCCGGGTTTCTTGCTACAATTGTTTGCGTCCAGCGTGTACCAGGCCAGCAAGGGAAATGCACCTTCTAATATACTAATCCAGAGAACGTCAACTGCTAAATATTCAATCGACGATTTAACCCCATGCGAACATCTATATATCCGTCGTTTAAAGATTAAAAAAAGGAAAATTGAGTAATTTGTGAAAAGTCCTACGGTTCGTCCATAATATCATCCGGTTCCTCGAGCACGTGAGAGAAGGGTGGCCGCGTAGAAAGGCGGGAAGACAATGGAGGGCGGAAAAAGAGCGTAGGGGCGCGCGCGAGGGAGAAAGAGCATCGAGAGAGAACGTCAGCTGGCCGCGTTCTCGCGTGACGGTGCTCCGAACCGCCGGGCTGGCTCCCTCCGTCGTCGTGGAAGACCCGCCTCGTGTATCTCTCTGTCCTTCATTACTATTCCATGTGTCGTGGTGGCGCAGCGCGCACTCCTCGTGCCGGTACACACACGATCGGTTTCATACGAAACAGAAACAGAAACAACAACAACAACAACAGCGCGAAAAACGGGCCCGCGATCCGGTCGCGTGTGCGTGCCTAAACCGTGCGTGCACGCGCACGATCGAACCTCTCTAGTCGTGTTCGTTCTCTTTCTCTCTGCTTTTTTTTCCTTCCTTTTTTTCTTTTCCCTCCAAAGAGAACCGCACGCGGGGTGCTCGCATGTGCGTGCCAAGGGAGCCGCGGCTCTCTAGCCACGCTAGCCCGCAGCGCTCGACGTCAACTCGTTGCCATGCATCTGCCTAACCGGCCTTCGGCTGTCACGCCATCGCCGTGGAGCCGCGCGATCTCTCGACGCTTGCCCTCGATCGGCCTTCTGCGCGTTGCGCAAAGATCGAGAGATCGGTGCGGTGAGCGATGATGGCAATCCTTCTCCTGGATTCTGCTTGGCTGCTGATCGACTACGTTACGATGGAAAGAATTCGTGACACAAGAGAAAGAAAGAGAGAGAAAGGGAAAATGTTTGCAAAAGTAATCAGATGACGCTTATTAGCTTGTTCGTCGGTACACACGATTCTAACTCGAAAGCTGTTTCAAAGGGACACTCGTAGAAAAGATCGAGCTGAACGCCAGCAAGTGAGAGCCGTCGAAAAAAGGAGCAACGGTTAACGAGGTATGAAGTCATCCCGTCAGGTGGTCCAGGATGGTTGCGCGGTGTACCGTTGATTGGCGCGTACTGGCAAGTGTAGAGAATCGCTGCGGGCGGAAGGGAAAGAAGCGCGAGGATTCGTCGCGGGGGGAATTCGAGGGTAAAAGGAGCCGCGTGGAGGGTTAATCCCGTCCGGACCCTAACCGGTGAATCTCCGTGGCGTTTCTCCCTTCCTCCCCCCAACCCCACCCCCTTACTCCCTATAACATAATTGGCCCCTGCGAGTTCCTCTAGTCTGGTGCCAGAAGGGATTTCTAGGAGTCGAGCTGGCCGAGTCCAATTTCGTCCGCCGTTTATATCCCACCGACGAACCCCCTGGGTTCTCCTATTTATTGCTGATCTAATAAAAGTCCGATTCGATCGTGTTTTAAACACGACTGTATTATCCGTCGATTGATTTAAGAAGCGTGAGAAACGAGCGGACGGGTTCCGGACCCGAAGTTGAAACGGTAGCGCGTGAATTTTATAGCCGATTCGTTATACGGATGGCCGCTAGAAAAACGGAGAAAATATTTCGACCGTGAATTCTCGTTCCGGCCAGCCGATACGTCGATGAATTATTTAACGACGAAGTCCCGTGTAAATTACATCGAATGATATCCACCCCCTCGTGGAACAAAGAGGAATCAGTTCGAAGAGGGACAGGAACAGAGCCGATGAGAGGGTAGCCGAAATAATTAGCGGTAAGCATCAAGAAGGCCGGGCGGAAGGTCGTGGCCAGGAAGCGGCGTGGGGAGTCCTGTGATCTTTGGGAAGTCACGGGTCAGCTATGTGTGCTTTGCCCCGTTTTTGCTGGCGAATATTACCGCGAGCAATTAGCCGAGGCTCATTAGTTACTGTCCAATCAATCAAACCAGCGGACGGGACGAAGGAGACTTCCTTGTAGAACTGTTACATGGAAGCGATCGCATGGGCCGAACACCTATTTCCTGGAAACTCATCCCTTCTCCGATACATATATCCATCTTCATTTATTATTCGGAAGAGAAAAGGTTCCGGTCCCGCTAAAGGAGCAAATGGGAATAATCGTTCGCGTGTAACGTCGAATTATTGTCGAAGAAACATTTACGATGCAAAATTGAACAGGCTTCAGTCGTTGGGGTCGCGAAAAATCGAATTAAAAGAAATATCGAAAGTAAGCAGCATCGTGACGCGAACCTGCGCAGCATCCATCTTCCTCAACATCCACCGGTTGACCCTTTCCACGGGAGTTTAAACGAAGCCAGGCAATCTGCCGGCTGCTTGGATCCCGCAGGTTCATTAGTCAACAGGCTAAACACTGTTGCCCCACGCCGCTAAGTAAGCTGTAAAGCCTCGACTATCAGGCTCCGGTAAAAGGACAAGCATAGGCGCGAGGATGAACCCGATTGATCGTCGCTGGATGATCGTGCAAAAATTACTGTCACGCGGCTGTTAAATTCTTTGCAGCAGCTGGTGGTACACCTTAATGGGCCACTTAAAAATCGATTAATTACACCCAGAAGAGGGGTTTCCTTCTCCGTTAGCCATTCTTTTCCTTCCGCCTCCCTAAAACTTCGCGAGTATTCGAACCTGATGTGTTCGAACCTAGCCGAAATCCAAACACGATCGATCGATCGATCGACGAGTGACTTCGAATCGGATAAAATCGGGGTCTGCCAGTGTAGCCTGGAGCTCGATGGACTAGTTTACCTTATCTTCGAATGTAGATCGAGAGTGCGCGCGGATGGCCTGAGCCAGGGGGTTGACAGTGGTGGAGTCAGCCGAGGAATTCGCAGTAGTACAAGTACAATGGTAGCACGTGGTCAGACGCAACAGCTACAGGCGACAGTGTACGCGGTGGTGATGTGTGACGTGGCCTGACACGATGTCGGGGGATCAGGTCCCGCTGCTCGGCCGTGGTACATCGTGGTCCGTACATGATGTATATGGTGCGCGGGAATAGGGGCGGGGCGGAGACAGATGGGCGTGCGGTGGATCCCTTTGAGGCTGCCGCATGCGGCGCCAGTGCCTCTGCCCTGGAAGTTGTTCTTTTACCTCTTGCCCCCATCGAAAACCTGCGGACGATGCTTCGAGGCCCGAAGAAGCTTCGAGCCTTTCCCTGGCGCCACTTGGAGGGACCCGTCGAATCCTTTCGGTGCAAGAATCACGCGTTCGTCCGTCAGTCCACGTCTAGCTGAGGCGTCGACGAAATTTGTTTTCGATAATGACAACACGCCAGCAGCGCGATTAGAGGGTGGCGAGGGGGTTGAAGTTTTCCTCGGTTACGGTAAACCGAGGCGGGAAGCCTGAGGCGTGTACACACGAACGGTACGGAAGGATCGCGGCGAGTTGGTTCGTTTGTAATGCGAATGTAATTACTCAATTCATCTTGCGGCCAGTCTAATTGCGCGTTTTACTTGATCTCGATTAGCCGGGCCAGCGGTTTAATTACCGTGCTCGATTTTACGAGTCGCGCGCGATTCGCGTGTCTTGTAATCAGAGGCCCCATGGCGAGGAGATTGATTACGGAAACGCGGGTTTCTGCTCGGTTACGTTCGTTTACATGACACTTTCGCCGCTCGTTATTAATGATCCACGCCACACCTGAGCCGTGATTGCGAGTATCAGCCGCCGCGGCCCCCGAATATTCCTCCGCGTCGTGGAACACGAAACGCAACGTGCCGGCCACGCATCGCTAATAAAATTCCATTTATTGATTATATAATTGGACGTCGAAGGCAAAGAGCGGTTTGGTCGACGGACGAAAAAGAGGCGAGACTTCGGCTACGAGGATCGGGCGTAGATCAGGCGTAGATCAGGCGGAGGGATGGCGAACGCCTCGAGGCAACGGATCGCTTTACCAAGAAGTGTGGAGAAGCGTCGGTATAGAGGCAGGAATTTCCCGCGAGGCTCGCGTGTCCCGGATTTCAGGATCAGGCCCCCGCGAATCCTCCGGCGTCCTCGATCTTCTCGAGAGAGGCCTCCTCCAGGGGTTGACTAGCCTGGCTAGAATATGTCGGGAATCACGCGAACCCCGAGGCGACCAAAAGGTTCGGCATCAACTCGCAGATCTTCTCTCTTCCCCAAGCCTTTGTAGACCAGGGTTGCCTCGAAACTGAATTATGACCGCTGATTACTGTCGTTCGTACTCGTTGCTGTCTTGGTGGCGAACTAATCCTGTTCCACGTTGAAGGCATGCGATCAAACTCCTTTTCCACTTACGTACGTTTTCATGAAAATCGATTAATTTCGATCGTATTTTCCGTTATCACGAATTCGTTACGACCATCGAATCTCTGCCAAAAATGGACAATGAAGAGCCACTGTCGCGTGGCAGTAGCTACCTGTTACACTGTCTCATCCTTTTTTTCTTTTTTTTTTGGAGAAGACAATGTCACAGGTAGTCGTTTGACTTCTGAGAGTCGCCAAACACCCTCTACAATCGTGTCGTCTACTTAAACGCCACCGGTGGATCGTCACCTGCTCGATGGATTTGCCAAGTTCCAACAAACGAGTAACCAATCTTGAAGATAGCGATCGGTAACCAGCGTTACTGTCTGAACGGCCTTTAGCACCCACTAAAAATGTGTAAATATTTGATGCAAAAAAAGGAACGTGTCTCGTCGAAAGGTCCATGTCGGATGGGGCCACCGCGTGGGTCAGTCGGTGTCCTTTATAGGCACGAGGTAGGTCTTTGGTTGCGCTTAGCGGCCGACCTTTGTAGTTTGCCCTAACCTCGTTTGTGAAACAAGTCGGCTACAGGTACGCGGGTACAGACAAAGACCCCACCGCTTGTTCCTTCGGCTGTTTAGGGACCTGGTTATAATTGCTTCCGAGGTTTCTAATATTCCACGATATTTTCTGGGCTGGTGTCCTCTTATTATATACTCCTCTCTCCATCGATTACCTCGATGAATTAAAAGGGCGATCAGAAACTGTTGGAGAGAGGGAGAGAGAATCGGGGCACGAGTTACGGTTGTCAAGTCGTGGAGTAGTTGGAAATTTACGAGGAGTAATGGAAATACAGGCAGACATCCCAGGGACGACCTTGTCTAATGCATTTTTTCCCGTTCTTTCACCGTGATTCGACTCGGAAGTGGAGAAAGATCGATCGACGTTAGGCAGAACGGTACTGGAACCGATGTGAAATTTCGTGGCCACGAGCCACGAAAAATCACAGGTTAGTCCAGTTTTCACAGCCTCCATTACCCTTTACGAATCGTCGAACCCTTTTCCTGTTTGGAGCGCCAGGCGCCAACGTTTCACGCCTCCTCAACGGCTCGTTGGAGCTCTTTTTCTTTCGTACGGCCGCGTAGTTAAGGATCCTGAATCGTCGTGCCGCTTGCTGGAGTTAATGATTTCGAAGTCTCGAGAAAATTATAACCCACCGCGCAGCTCGACTAGTCGAACAAAAATTGTTAACGCAATAGTTGCGGGTATCGTGAGGCAATAATAACTGCAAATAATAGTCAAATATCTTCGTTCCCTCTTTTCTTGCTCGGAAGAGAAAATGTTTAACCATCTAACAGCGATATTTTACGTATAGTACTCTCTTAAAAGAAGTACATATATATCTATTAACAAAAATACCGACGCGAAACGTATTTAAAATTCTTCTTCCCGACCCATACTCGATTGTCCGCTCTCGTCCGCTTCTTTCTCCCCTCTTCCTTCGCCGCGTCCACTCAAGAGATCCCCTGCTCGTTCTCTGTCTACCCTGTTCACCGACTATTTCAGTGCAAGTCATTCCAGAATAATTTATAACCCCGAGGATCGACTGAACGGGCCGACTAAGTTAACTAAACGCCGTGCTAATTTCATTTAACGCCTGTATCTGCCGCGCTCGCCACGGGGGGTTGTTTATCGAGTGTCCCTTACGACTCGTGGCCTCAGTCACCCCTTTCCACTTGTTCCCTCGCACTTACCCCCTAACAGGCGAACGACAGGCCGCGCGCAACCCTCTCACGATACTCCTCCGGAGACCCAGAAAGGTTCTTTAATTCGTTTTTGGGCGGCATCCAAGCCAAAAACGGTCGCTAACGTTTCACAGGCGAGACGATCGAAACACGTAGGAGGTTCCGAGGGGTGGCAGCAGAGGAAAAAGGTATATTCGGGCGATAGTAGTCTCTTTCGCCACGGCAATGAAAACGAATTCAATGGCCTCGTTAATGTCCGGTTTTATCGATTTGGGACGAGCGTAAATTCCGCGGAACGACACGCGCCTACTGACTTCCATTATCCCCGTGACACATCGGTTTTCACGTACGGACCGCGATGCTCCTTAACACCTCACGGCACGATCCAGCTGAAAATTACGACGCTGCCTCGTCTACATTAAGAAATTCGTTCGGCTTCCGAGCCCGCGCTCGATCCTCTGATAAATTACGAGCCAATTTCTGACACGCTCCCTTCGTATTCGCTCCAACGATCTGTGTATTAAACCAATATGCTTATTAGCCCGCCTTTCGAGGATCAGAAAATTGTCGTCGTGACACAGTACAACTCTATTTGTTTGAACAACGCCCGATGGACGAGGAGCGATTACCGTAACCGTTCGTTGCCTCGTTCGACAGCTGTTCCGGTGAATTATCCGTCGATGGAATTTTGTTACGTCCAGAAACGATCGTAGCTGGAGACTGTTACGCGAACTTTGATATCTCGTTTCTTTGCGAGATTAATTATTAGAAACCGATAATATCGGTACGGTAGCTTCGTTTCGCCAGACACTTTAATGGCCGCCACATTGATTCGAAGAGCAGGCAAGAAGGAAGAAAGGGAGACGAATGAAAAAGGGGGCGGCAAGAGAGGGGGGGAGGGGGATAGATACAGAGAGGAGACGGTAGCAAGGACGTCTTTTATTTCTTTCGACTCCTCTCTGTACTACCTGGCACGCTCTTTCTCTTCGTTCGCAGGAAGATAAAGGATGGTAATTGTTTTTTTCCTTTCTTTTTTCCTTTTTTTTTTTTTTTTGTTCCTTTTTCACTCTCCCTGGCCGCTCTCTCGTCGAGTTTCTGTTCCTCTTCGAGCGCAGGGCGTCGCGTTGCCTTCGCCGTCATTACACGGCATGACAAGGCGCCTCTCTGTTCCAGGCTCCTCGACTTCTCGCCACTTTTTCTGCTCCCCATTCTCGTGCCCACCTTTTCACACGCTTCTGAATGGCAGAAAAGACTCGAACGGGAGGAAGCGACGTCTCTCTACTTGTGCGCGGCCCGTGATAACCTTTCAACCCTCTTCAAAAACCGTCTTCGCGCATTGTGCGGCGGGCGAGGCTCGCGCGTTTGACGGGGGAGGGAATCGGCGGGCGATAAATGTCGATGACGTCGAAATGGTATCTCGCGATCTGTAATCTGTTCGCTGGGTGGTACGAGTTTGATCTCACCCTTAAGTCCTTCACGATCTAACGCGAGAGCAGAGCGACTCGGATTTATCTGAGTTTATTTGGAAAAATTAATTAGGAGAGTTTTATGAATGGAAGGTCGATTTCAGTTCCAAGAAAGCCGTCCGCGGTTTTTGTCGTGGCGGTAGATTTGGCTTCTTTTTTCACACGACTCGTATCCCGAGGGAAGTCCGACCGACAGGTCTCACGGGTTTACGAGGTCCTACAGTTGTACCTACACTCGCCTAATTGATCCGTGGCCGACCGTCTGTTCTACCTGCGGGGATGAGAAGGCGGCACACGAACCAGAGACACGGGACGAGCCGGGTATGCACACGCAGAACGTCAGAGTGAAAGCTTCAGTCTCTCAGGGTGAAACGGAGCAGGAACCAGGAACAGGGCCTGCATTTAATACCAGCGAATTACCCTGTGAAAAAATCTTGCATCTCGACGGAAAGGTACCCGGTCCCTCACGCCACCCTTCCACCTCGTTCTTCGTCTTCTAATTCCAGGGCGCCCTGCCAGGGCGAAGACTTTTTTCAAACCGTCATCGAGTTCTGATTCGATGGCATTATTCACGAATTTCTAGAAATCGTTCCTCGTCCTTTCGAGACTCGCCACCGAATCTTTCAACCGACAAAAAGTTTGAAAACAATGTTCTTTAGTGAAAAAGTCTCGCGATCGGTTTTGCCTTCGTCGAGGTAAAAGAGGATTCTGTTATATTCCGTTTTCCACCTTAGCCATCGTGAATCGTTCATCGTCCAACCTTTCGAAGTTGATCCACCCTTCGTTCGCTAAACAGCACGTGTTATCGCGATCGAACCGCTCTCATGCTCCGGGTGCATGCGAATATCACCGCACGAGAGTCTCGCGGTTCCCAGTCAGTCGATCGTTCGAGTGTACGGGTGCGAGACCCCAGTTGGGTCGAAATGTTTGGTGACGCCATTGAATTACCAGGCCAGCGGAGCACGACGAAGACAGAAACAACGGCGGGTGATCGAGGGAACGTGGAAAGAATAAGAGGGACGAAGAGAGAGTGAAAGAGAGACAGAGAGAGAGAGAGATCCCAGGGAGGATGGCAAACAGCAACAACAAGTTGCTCGTAATAGGTCGCCGATCGGGCGGCAGTCTACGGTGAAACAGCGAGTCGAGGAGAGAGAAAGAGAGTGAGAGAGAGAGAGAGAGAGAGAGAGAGAAAGAGAGAGAGAGCAAGTCCGTTGCATGCCACAAATTGGCTCAAATATTTACGCAATTGGCATGATAACCGCATTACGTGATTATGTACGGTTGTTGCGCGCGATCCCGATGCTCACCCTCTCATCCCATCATCGCCATCCACCCTTCTCTCCTCCGCACTGTCCCGTTCCTCTCCTCTCTCTTCTTCTTCGTTCTCTCTCTCTCTTTCCTGGTCACACTGTGCTCCGTTCTCCATGACCTCCCGTATAAACGACAAATCAGGGTTATTAAACGACCGCTCGCGGGACACGCGCATTGTTCACGTAAACCATGCAACTTCCGCTTGAACGTTCTTCCGGTTCTTTTCGCTGCCCACCAGTCGACTCGCTACGCGCCATTCCTCGGTGCTTCTGGAGAAACGTAGATATTAATTACATCCGATACTGATCGGTTTTACTCGATATCGAGAGAAATAAAAGTGGACGGAAATTTGACTGGTGAACAGGAATGCAGAAGCGAGTGTCCTTTTTCCTTGGAACAGCTCATATCCGTAAGTTTCCATGTTATAGGCGGCAGGAAAAAAATGGTACGCGTTTCCCTCTTATCGTTGAGTCAGGAAAACGGAGGTTTCAACAAAAACTTCTTCGCCTCTCTAATCATCGACTGTTTAAATCGATTGAGAAACGTAAAAACGAAACGATCGCGAGTATCGTGTGTACTTTCGAGCGACAGAAAAATTATAGGCGTCGCGTAGCGAAAGAAATACAAGAGTGTATCGCGTTAGGCTTTAACATCGGTCTCTCGCACCAATGTTCTTCTTAGTTTATCAAGTCCAGTTTCCACTGGTCTTTCAGTGTTGATATTAAGAAAAAACCTATCACCGACGCTATAAAATTGTAAACAGTCGCAGATTATAGTATACGCCTAGTAATTGGTACAAAGAATGTATCATTTTCTTCGTTTAGGATTTCTTCGCGCTTCTATCCACCGTGTACGTTTACGTCAAGTGTACTCCACTTGAAATTTGAATATTTAAACTCTAACATCCTGCATATCGGGGCACACGCACTCCTCGCTCGCGTACATCAAATACCAAGCGAATCCTCGGAAGAACGTTCCCCTTTCGACGCGCCTGATTCGCATGAAACATAGTAACGTTCTCCAAGCGCTACTCCAGCGGAACCAATCCTTCGATTACTCTAATCAATGCTCACCTTCTCCACGCGCTCGATTCACGCAAAAACGGGACGAGATCCTGGATCCTCCGTCGACCCTTCGAGCGCGGAAGGGTCGAGGGGGGTCGGTGGAAAAAGATTGGCGAAATAGAAGCCGCGCAGCCATTCCAGGGGCTAAGTTCTGGTTCGTGATTTCGCTTCGGCCACGGAGGAGGCATCTCCCGCGAAAATACAGTTACTCTGGCCGGGGCGATCTAACGCCGATCCGTTACGTAACACTCCGTGGAAACGCTCCGTGTCGACTTCACCTCGCGTCTCCCTCCCGCCACCACCCGGGGCTGACGGTGAACGCGCGTTACGTGCGGTTTCCGTAAATTGCTACGTGCAAACCAGCGATGGGCCTGGTGGCTGCACGTCCCTGTGCGCTACTCGTCCCTCGGTCCCAATGGAGCGTCTCTCTGTCGCACCTCTTGACACGTTTCCCGCGCAAGCAAGTCGGCCATCGTGCTCGTGACGCCAGCCCGTAAGACAGCGTTCAGGGGAACGCGCGATGATGGTGCCCGACGAAAAATCGCGCTGCGGGGGCCAAGGAAAAGGTGAAAACGTCTCCTACGTGCGAATTAGCCGCAGGCACGGGATAAGGTGGACGGTGCGGTAAAAGAAAGCGCGAAAGAGGCGGGTGGACGAGAGAAAACACGAGTACTAGGACGGATCCTCTTTGTGGTGTACACACCTCTTTCACCTCCGTCACCCTAGCGAACCTTCCTCCTCTCTGTGTGTTTCTACCGCTGTTGTCGTGGCAGTCGGTTTCAGGCAACGGTAGTCATTACTCGAATTAAATAATACTCGGTATAATTATTTGGAAAGTTTACTCGTGGCGTGATGTATGGGTCGCTCCACCGTTCGAGGGAGCACAGAGAGGCGGTAGAGCGGCTTTTAATTACGCGGCTGTTGCTGCCGAGCAACGCTTCCCCGAGGATTGCGCGCTCTTAGAACGCTGCCCCGCGGGCTAATTAGCCGATGTTTAGAAAGCTGCTGCTGTTGCGGGTCTATCGATGACGAGCGGTGTCGCCTGTTCGGATCTGGGACTCGACGGTTCGAGATCGTTTATGGTAACACCGGGACCATTGTCTCTCATTGTTTTCCGTGGAACGCTGGGAATTCGGATCAGCCAGCCAGTACGCGAACGCGAAAGAACGGACGAGACTGTTCGCCTGGTAATGAAACGAGATTGCACGGTTGCTTTCGCGTAAATAGCGAGCATTGATTTAAACACTGGGATTATTGTAATTACAACAATTTATTGTTTCGGGGTGCGGCGGTTAAGGGCAGAGAAGGGAGGCTCGTTAGAGATGTCGGTGGCGTCAGCTCACGGTCGGCTTGCCAAGTCCTTGCTCCGATTCAAACATTTGGCGCCATCTTTTAATGGACCCAGGAAACTGAATGTTTATGTAAAAATATGTATGAACAATTTGTTATTCGTTCGTTCTTTAAAACAGGCGATTGGAAACGGTTCTCTAAATTTATGTATAGCGGTTCCTTTGCTCCATTTCCAGTCGAAAAAATGGTACCTGTTTCGTAGTAATTCGCTTCCCATGATAACTCTTTCGTAAATCATACTTTACAATACGTCAAATTATTTAAAACGAGAGGAATTTTTAGTGAAATTCGTATCTACGTATCGTTGAAAAGAAACGAAGTCAGAATCGCATTTATTGTTCCGCAAAATTCGTGTTACTGCGTAGCTTATCGGCAGTAGATGAAGACTCGTGTTCCCAGAAGGCTTCTATAAAGTGATACCAAAATGACTCCTCCTGGAGGTTCGATCCACACGCGTTCCGACCAACACGTGTTGCAAACGATCACGTGGCTGATCGAGGCTCAGCCCCCTCATTATCATAACCGCTTCTCGAGTACTAACCCTAAGTCGATGCTAACGAGAAACGGTGTCCACGGTCGTGACAACCCCAGGGCCAACACGATTCCTATTCGCGCGAATCCGCATCGCCATAGCAATTCTTGGCGATGCTCTTTCAATAATACTCCACGCTTTCGGACTCTCCCTTTCAACCTTTAAAAATTGGATTAAACTTAAACGAAGAAACCACTCTTGTTCGAAACAATGCAAAGATCGCTTTTGTATACAAAAATGAAAATGATTGCGTTCTGATAACTATAAATATGTCGCACAAGCCTTTACAAAGTTGTGCCACCCCTTTCATGTCCTTTTTTACGTATGCCATGCGAGATCGATAATCGTCGATTACGTGAGAATCGGTTGTCACGCATGTTTCGAGTAACGTCTAGGAGAATTATCTTCCATATGACAAGTGACAGGGGATATGCCTGAAACTGCAATTTCGCGATGGTACGATCCTGCTGAGGACTGGCATCGGTTGGCCCATTCCTCTTTTAATGTCGGCATATGCGTTATGCCTGCAACAATCGATTGCGTGAATGCATCAGAAAGCATATAATGGATCCTTTACAAGGCAATTCGATGGCAAATATTTTGCACACAATGTATAAAATACAGCTATCGTTCGACTTTATGCAAAGTGAAATTTACTTGTAGAGCTTTCGAAAAATTCAATTTCTTTTCAGAGAGGGTTTCCACCGTTTGAATATATATTTAGAATTGTTCAGAATAGGTGTATGGAATCGGTTGTAGGATTTCTCTGCTACGTTAAAAAAGCCCTATAAAATCGATACCCCATTGCGTGGTCCGATTCGCAGCTCGTTCGTACACAGACGTGGCAAGTGTGCCAGCCGTTTAATTTTCTCAAAAGCTGCGACCCAACGGTGACACGTGCAAAACCATCTGGCAGTAAATTTGGCTACCGAAATTTTCGGTTTGCACGCTGTCTTTTATCCCATGATGACTGGTTCCACGACTGGTGTCAGTAATTTCGCACTCCAGCAGTAATAACTCGTAATACCAGCCCTAATATCAGACGCGTTGGTAAAAACTCGACAGAAATGTTCAGAAATAAATTTATGGCAAAATAATTTTTCTTAAAGCGTATACAAAGTTTATGTACGAGTCGTGTTCGGAATTCGACGTTTGGGAGAGGATAGAAATATTTTGGGCAACTATGTATCTCCTATTTACACGTTTATTCTTCTTCATATTTTTCCCAACACCTTACACCAAAAAACAACCAATAAGTATATGCATCCATGGGCACCATAGTCACGTTACGTCGCTTCGTTTACGCTAATTCTCTCCTGGAGCCACAGGATTGCTCTCCGTCCTTTTCTTCCGTTTCCATATTTCATTGTCCACGCTTATTCCAATGAAAAACAGAGAAACGAAGAATTAACGCGTGTTCTCGCTCGTTTCTTTCCAAATTTTTCTCTTCAAACTTACTCGTCCGATGTATCTTTGGAGTATCCAGCTAAAGTTCGCCAGAGTTCCCGCGGTCCTTCTATCGCCAGAGGGAAATGTTGCCAGGCCCATGCGTCTTTTATTTGAAAAAAGCACACCAGTTCGATGAAACCAAATCGAAAATATAGAAAATGTCCAAGCAACGATTTCTCATGTAGAAATCAGCCGAAAATACGGAACACGTTTGATTTATTTTTACACGAGAAATCACTTGTTGCCCAGCTGTACGACAATTACAAAGAATATAATAAAACGTATAAAAAAATCGAATCTACGTACCGTCGACTGCTGGATAATCCACGCGTCTTTTTATGGGTCTCGAGAAGGGTTCGTCGTTAGCATATGTTGGCCAGGACTCGGACTAGAAAAAACACAGAAGAATATTTTACCTTGGACGGCGATTTGAAATTTCTATCGTTCACTTTGATCCGAAGTACCTGTGCACTATTGCTGTGAGCCTCGATCTTGGGAAAGTTCTTGCGAGACTTATAAAGGCCATCGTAACCATCGCTGCGCCCCACACGGGGGATGTTCTTGGCGATTTTTAAGAAGAACGCGGGCACCTCGTCAGCTCGCGAGGCGTTGTCAGAAATCAACAACGCCAGGACGCCGATCAGCAGAACTGGAACGATTTAAAATAGACACAAACCACAGAAGACAGGTTCAGCGTGAATTATTTTCATGGACGTTTCATAAAATCTGTTCGAGTCGAGATGCATCGACGTGCAAGCAGAAATTAAACTCACCACTGACGAAGAAACGTCGCACGCACCCCGAAGACCGCGAACTCGTCATCCTGTCACTTTGTATCT
This sequence comes from Xylocopa sonorina, assembly GCF_050948175.1. Classification (NCBI taxonomy): domain Eukaryota; kingdom Metazoa; phylum Arthropoda; class Insecta; order Hymenoptera; family Apidae; genus Xylocopa; species Xylocopa sonorina. The sequence continues at coordinate 10,809,922 of NC_135193.1, forward strand.
GCGAACGAACCGATCAAACGTCGATCAGTGCTCGAGCAAGGCTCATTCGACCGCTTAACACCCCGACTTCTAACGAGGAACTTTATCTCCCGACTAATTGCGGTTCTACGCGCCAAACCATCGCCATCATCCGTGGGGTACGTATCGTGAGACTCGGAAGTTACTACCGGCGAGGTGCACGCGGCACGCGTTCCACGGCTGTACGATGGAAACTGAACGATTTTTCCTAGGACTTCCTCCATTATCGCGAACAGTGGACGGACAACTTGAGGATTCGTGGGCGATCGAACGGAGTGGAAGCTTTGCACGGCAAAGCCCCGTCCCATTTAAATCTACCAGATGTTTGTGATGGAATGCGCGCCGAGGAGACGAGAGTACGCGGTGACAAATCCTTCCCGCGTGTGCACAGAACGTCCCGTGACCCGTCCGCCACTTTAGCCGAACACGTTCAAACGGCCAATTTTAAGGCATAACCCATATCTGCTTGATCTCCTACTACTTATGCGGTGGTACGAGTATAATGGTGTGTCTATAGGTTACCGTGCAATCGGGGAAGCCAGAAAACCTCGAAGAAAGGAAATTGAAACGCGGTTCTCTTCAACCTTCCTCTTGCCCTTTTACGCGGATACGGTCGTCTCTCGTTGTCGGTGCACTGAACGAGAATCATCGGGAAATCGGTCTATTTATGCGGTGATCGAGGATCAATTAAGTATTTCGATCAGGTGTCTCGTGTCTAACTCGAATCACTGTGGGCGCTTGTTACTCCCCTATAGTGTCGTCCAATAAATTTCGGGTTAAATGAACGTCGCTGAATAATTATTGTCTACGGGCACTTTTAGTTACGAACTAAGTAAAATGCAGGAGATTTTTGGTTTCTAGAATTTAGCCTACTTTTCGAAATAGTTTGATCTGTCTCTTTTTCTATGTTAAATTTTTTTAATGCTCGCTGCTTAGTATTATCTGGAGGAAGGGACGTGGTAGCGCGCGATGCTCATTTGACGTTGATGATTAACGACACCTCTGATGAATCTACTCGATGGTATCCTGTATCTCGAGAAGATATTGCTTCGTCTGTCAATTATTTCGCCGTTCAAACCCACGAAACGGCTTTTTTCGTCCACGCGAAAGAGACGGCATAACCCTTATTCCGGCAGGTGAATGAAACGTGCTCTCCATATCGAATCGTTCGATCTACATATCAGATATTGGAAAGAGTTCTGTTAAACCGCTACGCGTTTACGTAAATTTCTCGAAAGCGTGCGCTCGCTGGAAACAACGCATGGAACACTTTTTCTCTTTCCCATAAATTTATATTTAGATTTTGAAAAATGTTTTCTACTATAAGGAATAAAATCTATTATAATAGATGAGGAAAGTGGAAGAATATCTCTTGGCAATTGCACTAGGAATACAGAACGGAGTGGACAATTAAATAGTCGAAATAATGTCAAGAAACATCACACTTTATTATACCAGATAACATTTACATAGAACATCGAGTATCGATTAATTGAGATTAAAGCCGTATGATTGGACGCTGACGAGTGATTTGGACGATGCGACGAGTTTCAAAGCGCCGAAGGAATCGATAGACTAGTGATTAGCGTAGCTGGTTTCGTATTTGCACGTTGATAAAATGATTAAGCGTGGGGTTATTAGCGTTCGATGCGTCCAACTGGATCCTGGTCATTCCAGCCCCTTTAGTTGGAGTCCTGGCGTGACAGCCAGGCGTTGCATGTCTCGCTGACGGCTTCGCAGACCGACGACATGGCGCGGCTGGTGATTTCGTAATCTGTAAGGCATCACAGGTAGAAATAATCATTGGCGTCAATCGTGAAAGACATTCAATGATATTATTTAGATTTAGATGTAGAAAAGTATATAAAAAACCGCAGAAGAGTATATAGAAATGAGAAATGCCAATAAGTAACAGCGTGAATTAATAGTAAGAGGAATCTTCGATGCAATTTAGAAATTTGAAAAGTTAAAAGCTATTCTGCTTTTCATAAAATTGTAATATTTTTGGATAATGTAAGAAATAGTTTTACCAGTAATGGTGCTGGATCGCTTGCCGAAAATGCTTCCGTTGAAGGGAGGCTTCCTGTAGGCGGCGTCGACGCTGATGGCGAGGACGAAGAGGGCAGCGACGACGGCGAGAACGAGGCGGATGGACACCATTTTGATGGTTTTAGTTTGCGAGCTGTTAAGATAAAAATTGGTACACACGATTACACGCTTAATCGAAGAATTCAAAACGAGTTGCGGGCAAGCAAAGGTATCGCGGAATAAAAGGTTTCGAGATATTTCAGATCGCATTTTCTACAGAGATGGCCGGTTTACTTACGAATGTAGGAAACGATGAAACTTGTACGGTAGTTGGTCAGCGAATGTTGAAAATAAGGCAAAAGCTTCGAGCTTTTATAGTAGTGAAATGAACCGAAGACAAATATCCCTATCAAATGCAGACGGCCTACATTATTTGCAAGTGAACTCATCAAGAAGTTCGTCTAAGAGCGTATCGATCCGGCGAGACGTCGAAACTCGTTGCGCTTTAAACCACGATCGCCGGAAATATTAAAGAAACTACTAAACGATTTCAAATCTGAACGAAAAAAGACGAAAACAAATTGTAATTTTTGCGAGACAAGTTAGAGATATTTTGAAAGAAGATTCAAACGGCTTTTTTTCTATAGAGTAAAGTACAAATAAATTTTACACGGAATAATAAAGTTCATTTACCACGTTGTAACTGAGATATTACCTGGAGCTGTAGGATGTCTTATCCGGAGGAAGGATTCCTGTGATCTGTTGTCTTCAGCAGAAGGCTCGGCTTTTATAAGACAGAAAACTGTACTTCTAGATATGTGGAATAATAGTATTATGGAATAATGTTACAAGCTATCAGAAACGAAACCTGATTAGGGATTCTCGTGATTGCCTTTCATCCCAAGAGAAATAACAACTCATGTGCGAAGGAAAAAGAACATGCATCAATTAAAAAAGGACGATGGGCAATGTTATATCAGATAGTAAGAATAATGTGTCAAATTTTCATTCTTTTAAAATGTTATTCAAGCATAGTATAGAAAATCGCTGCTTCTTTTCTATTCGGCAAGTCAATTACTTAAATTGCTAATGAATTTCTGCGATTTAGTAACGAGGAATTTGTAAAAACGTAACATCGTTCTAAATCGTGCATAATAATTGTAAAAAATTGCAAAAATCAACTTTCGTGCAAATTTTGATTAAATTAGTTTTAATATCCCTGGTGCTATCTATCAGAAATTTGCTCAAACGGATCGCACACTGTTGCCAACAGCCAAGTGTTTTACTTCAATGGATCTCTGTTGTTGGCAACAATGTATGGTTGATTTCCAAAGTTTTTACATAGATGACGCCATATGCCAGTTCTCACGGATCTACTTCATCACTACTTTACTTATCGTTGATAATCATGTGCGACTAGTTTGAAGACCTTTCGAAGAGATGGCACAACGTGTGATACAATTAATTTTTAAAAAATATAATAATAATTATACCAACAATAGAATTTGAAAGATAAGAAAGCATAAAAACGATTAAAAACCCTCGAAAATGAAATGAAAATTTGAAAGTATGAAAAAAAATCGCCTCGTCCTATCGTCTTAAGATCATCCGATAGTGTTAAAAAAGGAGTTTACACAGAAGTGTATTACTTAGGATATAATTTTCTTTATTTATCGTATGACAAAACACAGTGCGAACATTGTTCGCTTACATCGTATATATACACAATGTACAATCAAAAACAGAAACGATGTGGTAATACTTGAGACACGAAGGAAGTTGTAAATCTGCTCACTTTATAATAAACATCTGAGCGTAACATTCTCAGCCGTGATGTACACGGGTAGTTTAATGGCTATTTAAATCCGCTGCTTACCGGGAACGAGCGGACATACATATTTTACGCGTACACTCGGGAGTACAGAAACACAATATCGAAGTAAACAGCGATTTAATTGCACAAGATTATATCCTAGTCACTTGTAAATTGGTACCCGAAAGTTTCGACTCCTCGGCAATTATCGTTAATTAAAGATAGAATATCCGATCGTGTTACACGTATAAATATTTACAAAGCACATTAATTACACTTAAATTTATTCGTAGCCCAGATAATGAACTGCTGAAATCGAGTCTTTCGCGGATTTCTGTTCAACTCGGGAAGCCTTGTTGCCGCCGTTTCCTGCGTTTATTATAGCGGCTACCCATCGTGGAGCGGAATGCGCGGTCGAAATCACGCGAAAGACGAACTTTGCATCGCACAGGCATACTAGTATCTACCTCTTATTGTCGCGTCACAACGTCGTTTTTGAAACGGCACACTATACAAATAAAGGAACGCACGCGTACCGTACCGCGCGACAGAACTCGCGGATCGACAGTTTCGACCGACGATTTCCCTCGACGCGGATCGCTGTTGCATCGAAACAAATAATAATCGCTTAAAGAAGAACTACCGATTACTCGCACGCATTTGCATCGTTCCGCTCGCCTCGATCGGGCTGCGTCGAGCCACCCCCGCGAGGCCTGACCGCGCGCGAACTAGCGGAATGAAACTACAAAATGGAAGACATGGATTTCGTTTCGTTTCGTTTTTCGCATAAAACCTTAACTGTAATCGCTCGTTAAGTACAACACGCATACATGACACGGGCGTCGTGTAAAATGTTAGCCGTTATAATGGGAGGAAGCCTTACGAAACTATATAAGATGTATCGGCACGACGATGCACGCGTTCGTTGCATCGCGGCCACGTATAAATATCGTTTATTGCATAATACACACATCGCACGTCGGTGTCCCGTTCACACGCCACGGATCGAAACAATAGCCAGGCTGCAATGATCGTGGATCCTTCCTAATTAAAACCTCTGTGAACTAATATGCGGTGCGAAGAAACTGTCTCGTACGTTTATCGTCTGAGAAGAACGTGAGCCTTCGTTCATCTTGCAACGAACAAAGAAAATCCTTTGCTCACTGTTTCATAAAAATGTGTTTCTTGAACCTCCGTTCTCTCTTAACCTTCCTCGTTGAGCGCATGAACCGGACCTAGCGTCTAGAGAAGTCTTAAGCCTAAGAAAGCGATTTACACGTCGATAATCTCGGATATCCGGCATATCCGGCGGACAGTCGATCGATCAACAGCGAACAATTGAATGGAAAGCATCTTCAGATTAAAAAAAAAAGAAGGGAGAGAGAGAGAGAGAAGAAAAAACGCGCGAGATTTGCTTCTTTCCTATCTTCTTTCCGTCGCGACATTCGAGTTCGTGGAATTACATGCGGAATTATGTACAGGATCGAAACACGCACCCCCTCGATCGCCAAAGGACAATCGGAGAACAGAAAGGATACGAAATAACCCGTCTATCGAAGACAACGTGTTACCAAAGACAAGAAGACTAACCTTATATCTATCGGTGCCACAGAGGCCCGACTAACCTACGAGATATGTAAATTCGTGTCCGCCTGTCCCCTTCATCGTTCACGGTCCCTCCTCCGTCCTCTTCGTCCCTTCGTCTATTCACGGAAGAATGTCACAGTTACAAGCGTTTCCACCTGTACCGTTGTTACACTGGATCAAGCACCACGAGACCCAATCTATGGAGGTCGTGGGCCACGGGTCGTTTATAGGCAGACCAGTGGTTAAATTGGGAACTTCCTCAAGGACCGACTGGATCGTCTTCTTGCTCTCTTTTACTCGAACGATCTTCATGATGTGTTCAGGGTGGTATTCGTTCTTCGATTCTGACTGATGCGGTAGATCAGCAGGTGCCACAGCCAGCTCTTTTTCAGGTTCCCCCAACATGTTCCGCTTCAACTGATCCTCCTCGATGTCTTTGACCCTCGAACGAGGCTGTTCGAGGCTCCTGACTCCGTCATCGGGCAGATCGTCACAGGAACACCGTTGGCGTTCGATCAGAGTGTCGCGGAACGTGCGACAGAGCTCGGTGCCGTCGAACATGGGAGAATCCAAGGTGGCGGCACCATGACACGGGGTCAGGCAGAGCCTGAAGAGGTGCTGAATCGGGAACCGGCCTCCGCTGGACTGAAGGACGCGTTTCTGCTGGTGATGGCAGCCTCCCGTGAACTCGGGGCTGGTGTCCCGTGCACGGCAGAGGCGAACGCATGCGTCCTCGACCGGATGCGCGACCGCCACGGCCAACAGGAACGCCAGCAACACCCACCGAGGTGGAGGCGTCATCTGAAAGTGATGGCTAATCAATACGAAAGCAAACGAGGAACTCGCCGCGTTCCGATAGTCGCCGTAGGAGCCATCGGAGGGATTGGTTATGGCAATCGGGAATTTCCTGCTCTCTCCCTCTCTCTTAGGCTCTGTCCTCCTCTCTCGCGCTCTTGGCATGCCTCCACTCGATATACAGGGTGGCTCGCAGGTTGCCACTGAGTAATGGAGGAATCATTTCAGGAATGAAATATGATCCGTTCCTACTTTTTTCTCTCTTTGTTTCTCGATTAGCTTTCGATCAGAATGCGATTATTCGAAATTGGACGATTGTTTGCAAAACTGGACACATGCTTCGATTTCATATGTAACCGAGATAACCGTTGATGAACGCTTCTTCGTGCGTTTTTTTCGATTCAAGAATTATTCGTTTCTTTTATACGCTTCGCGTGGAATCGAGTTTTCTCTTTGAGGGATCGTTCGACTCGGGTATTACAGGACACACGCGGTATTCCTCGGGTTCGTTTGGCACGCGGAGAGAGTAATACCAGGAATCTTGGTATCGGTTATCGGTTTCTGGTGCCGTGTGTCGATAACTGGTCCCGTCGTTTCGAGTTCGGAACGGGCTTGCTTCACGATAAATTCCGCTAATTGTCACCGAGAAGCGTTTCCTTATATGATCGGTCGGTTTTATTGCCCCGGGTACGAGTCGCCGCGAACTTTATCCAAGATCGAGGATTTACAAGGGAAGACTTCGGAAAGTCGAGTCGTTCCTACGTGCAACCTCCACGCGTCTAATCGATTCCGTATCCAGGATGCTTTATCGCGTAATCCGGTTTCGTTAACCGTTTTAATTAAAACGGCGGGAGCGCGCGCGTGAATTACGAGGGCACGGAAGCGATACACCAGTTGCTTGCAAATGCGACGGATAAAAGTAATTGAAGGAACGATCGACGATCGTCGCGACTCATTTCGTTTAAAAATTAAACGATCCTTACTTTTTCGTCTTTCGTCACAGAAAGGTTGAACGCGAACAACATCGAGACAGAATTCAATTTGGAGTTCGAGTTAGAATGGAATGCGATTGTTCGCGCATTGCCACGCGTATCGTACCTGATTATAATATTTGAAAACTGAAATCTTTTTCTAATTATCTCGATACACTTTCATACGAAGACTCACCTTCCAGTTGAATCGATGGACGCGAAAAATGAAAAGCAGCTTCCGTTCCGAGCACAGCGAGCTGTTCGCGCGTAACAGAATCGAGAGGTTCGCAGCTTATACGATGCGCGCAACTGGCTTCACTGCTGAATCGCTCGCAGCGTGTATCGCATTAAACTATCGTTGACTGTATCAACTGGTACAGTCTGATTACGTATGAGCGTATCCAAAGAGCGTAATGGAAGATAACACGCCGGAGAGTTTTCCGTTCGCGCTTGTTTCCTTTTGCGAAGGGTCACTGCCCGTCCGGCGACAATTGTGCTCACTTAAAAACCGCGTTCCACCCTGATCCGCTCCCCGCTGATTGGCTGTCCATCGAGACCAGTCCGATTTCTCGATTGCATACGAATCATTGCCGATTATCTGAAGACGTATGCAACAACGTTTCCTTGTGTTCCATGATTCTTGATAAGAGATAATTCAGGGGATTTCGATATTTTTCTTCGCGAGTCGCAACGCAAACACTGCCTACCTTGGCCTCCGCCATAGAACTCTCGATTTGTTCGGCTATAAAAGTCGAAACGCGCAACTGCAGCGAATGAAAGAAGGAAATATTTATCTTATGTCAACGATGAACGATTACGACACGTTTGTGGCAAGAGCAGCCAATGGAACACGAGAAACAGAGATTAATGACGAAACAGAAGGTACGAAGGAAATCTAGTATCGTAAGCGATCGCTTTATCCATCTGTTATCTCTGTTTAGAACGAAAAAACACATTGATAATTGTGCAATCTCGACGGTTGGATCAAGCTTCGAAAAACTAGTTAATCCACCGCTTATCGATTAATTAATTACCATACACCTGATACGAGACGAAACCATCCTTAATCCGGTGGGTAAAATCTTTGATTATGTTTCCTTAATGTTGTCTTGTCGTTCTTAGAAGTTTATCAGGAGACGCTGATAACGATAATCAGATAAATGATTATTACTTCTAACGAATGTCTCATCTAATATCGCGAGTAGCACTTTTGTTTCTCTATAAGACTTTCTCTGTGTCTGTTCAATGGAAATGTCGAGTTACCGCGTTTACCTTTTCCATCAGCGCCGGTCATCTGACGAGAAATGGCCGGCAGACGAGATAAATGTGTGGACGAAACACGCCAGGTTTTCGAATTAGGTTACTCGAAATTTGTTCCTAGAGATAAACGAGTTCCATGAATATTCGCATTCACGCGTAATCATCTCGCGTACACCGTGCACACGCACGTGGATAGCGCTGACAGTGTTAGCTGAAATTTTTAGGGATGATTCTGGAGATCAGAGCAGGCTGAAAATTCGAGAGAAGCCAGTTTGAAAGTAAAAGTCCATAGAACAGTATGACGCCTGACGAGACTTTATATGGATGTACACAGACACCCACGTTGCATTGTCCGATGGACTCTTACTATCAGTGCACCGAGTGCACAAGTACGCACGAAGAGTTTTAAATGTCCTTCTCAAAAACGATACCCCAAGTGCAATATTTTTCATTCTATATATTTATTTTACTTTGATCTTCTGAATCGCCTACTTAAATATCTCTCAGGAGTGATCGAACAGCTTATACGCGTATGCGAAATATCGATCGTTCGCGTGATTCAATCTGTTTCCGTTATCAGTGGTTGGATTATCAGGTAGGGATCAACGACAGCCTTTTTGTCGACAACAAATCGTGGGATCAGAAAAATCACCGCGGTTCATAGAAATAATGAACAATTAGTAAAATCTATGATGGCGACGGGTCTTATCGAGAAACGAGCGCGCACTTTGCTCTGTCCGTTCGAACTGGTCTTGTCGCGATACCCACGCGAAGACGGAACGAGAAAGAAATGGGGAATAGCTGCGGAGAAATAGAGGAGAAAGAAGTTGGACACAAGTAATTTGCATTCCCAGGACCGATAGAGTTGCTGAGAAATTTATCCGGAGGCGTTCGAGGATTCTTTCGCGAGGACGCTCCCGGCTGCCTCGTTTCAATTTAAACTTCCCGTTGCGAAGAAACAATGGCGCGAGCGTTCGTCCAAGCTTTTCTTTTCCTCTGCCTGCCTTAAACACGAGCGCTTCTCAACGATTCCGAGCGAAATCTTTACTCGCAATTAGATAGTTAATTGGACGTTCGTTAGTAGATACGACGGTGGATAGATTGTTCGAGGAATTCCAAACCCCGTTTTTCGAAGAATCGGATTAAATCGCCACGCGACTGTTTATCACACAAAGCTTCGTTACGTCCCTCGTGTAATAAGATAATGGAAATCGCGACGCGAGCGATTCGATTGGCGCACTCGAGTGGACGACGTGACAAATTATCGAACGTTAAGAACATTTCGAATAATCGACAACGCTCTGATACACGTTTGGCGAACGTCCTACCCCTTCACCCTCTTACGAGTGGTTCTACTTAGACGCGAGTAACCATGGAATCGAGAAACAAGGAACATCGTTAACAAAAGAAAGGAACTCACATTCTCCGGTGCATGTACCGGGTGTGTCTGAGGAACGCACGCGAACAGTGCAAGGTGTATCGACCTCGATGACGCGATTATATACACTCGAGAACGGGTAGTTACATCCCTGGCACTTTCTGGGTCTCGCCTTGTCCTCCGCTCTCGCACGAAGGACGGAGGAAGTATTGATTAAATTCACCGTCAGCCATTTTGTCCCGCCATCCGATTGGCTGCCGTCCATTTTGTCCTTCCGACCCTCTCCACCCTCGTCTGCCTCTGTTTCTTCCTCTTCCTCCCTTCGTCGTTCACCCGATGTCCCGCTCCGTTCCCTCTGTTCCCAGTTACAAAGTCCTCAACCCTCTCGTCGAAAACCAGAAACGCGACGCATGCGTCGCGACATTTTCCGCGTAAGAAATCGGCAATCAGATTTTTTCTTCACCCCGTTACGTTATCCGTCGTTGTTCTTCTGTTCGAGAAGACCACCGCCTGGTGCTTAATCTCGGATGGACTGCTGTATCGAGAATGGCGCGATTCCCTCTGGAATCGTTATTAGTCACGTGTACGCTATGAATTCTCCGGCAGGCTTCGTCGGAACAATTCGAATCGGCAGCTCTATCGCTCTAAGAAGAGATACCGAATTCCTTCCCCTCGAGTTCTTCGCAACCAGACTCCTCCGCTACTACGGAATGCGATCTGCATTGTCCCTTTGAGAAAGCTAGCCGATGTATTCCATGCATATCAGAGAGCTCGCTAAAGTCCACCGCCTCGCCTAGCAACAACGGTACATTCGCAGAGAAGCAGACCCACTTTTGTCTTAGCTACGGGCATAATAATTCCGCGCGCTGTCGATGATAGCGTGCAAGCCAAAAGGAGTCCAGGGAGCGGAAAGCAACCCCGATAGGATCCCTCTGTTGCGCGTATCTCGGGTAAAGGGGCGAGCGTGGCAGAGATTTCGCGGCTAAGTAGCTACCCGGGATCCCATCGGTTCCGCGTTACAGTACATTCGTAAACATATAAAAGGGACGGCGCGCAGAAAATCCGTGCGGCGAAAACCGCGCGCGCTGAGCAACCCCGTATCTCTCGGCATACCCACGGCAAAAAGGAAACAGATAAGGGAGAGCGACGAACGATACGTCATACAGCACCCTCTGACGTCAGCGTGACGTTCGAACGGAGATTGGCTGGGGATCGGCACGCCTACAATGCCCACCCCCGTGCACGGTTTCCCTCGGGACGACGTGGCGCGTCGCCACGCCCACGCGAAAACAACCCCCGCCAGCTGGCCACGAGGGGGTGGCTGCGTGGGTTGCGACGAGAGAGAGAAACTGGGTCAGCCAGACTCGAGGCAGGCCGAGTCAGGCCGTGGCTCGAGAGTCGTCCAGGCGTTTTCGGCTCGAAGCAGTCCCTTCGAAACCACCCCGAAGCCCGTCGCCGCTGAAACCAGTCTATCGTCGATCCATCCTTCGAGTCCTTCCACCGACTGGGACAGCTTCATCCCCTGTTCGCGCGAGCGAGACCGACATCTACACCCTTCGAGATATAACAAGGATTTGGTGAGTACGCCCTTGGATACGACACCTTTCGGTTGCACCCCCTTTTTCTTTGTCATCTTGGCGCCTCGTTCTTGCTGGTCACACGATGTATCAAATTCGAGAGGGTTTCGAAGATTCGAGTGTCTTTCGGTGGGGTTGTTGGGAGGCTTGCTTCGATGGAGCTTCGTTGGAGAACCTGGTTACTAGTTTCGTCGAAACCCTGTCGATCGTTCGATAGAATTAATTGATCGCTTTCACGCATTCTCATTCTCGCTTCATTCGTCTTGGTTAGTAAGATCGACACGTACCCACGGATGTAGAAAATTCATTTTATATCGGACCCGTGATAGGTGTACGAATAGTGCGTCCTTGGGTACAGCTGTCTTCTTATCTTTTAACATGAATCGCTAATCGTTGTACAGAGAATTTGACTGAGAACCGCATGATTCTACGCTGGCATATGCCATTTTATTTCTCGTACGATCACCGTCTCGTATTACGGTCTTCAGGGTGCTCTTGTCGCTTACCTCTTTACGCTCCAAGGACCAGTCGATCGGTTCAGAGAGCAACGATACGATTCCCGTGAATCGGGAATTGAGAATTCGATGAAATGCCGGGGCACGAATAAAATCGAGAAAACGAACGAGAATGCTCTCTGTCCATGTTTCTTTGGTCGCTCGGCCCGCAGTGCTCCTTCAGCGTTTAATTCTCGCTTCGCAAGCTGCGCAATTACTATCAAGCTCGCGCTGGATACGAAACGCTAAATAGGCGAAAGAAGCGCGGAATTTCGAGAAGCTTGACACTGAAGCGGACACTGTTGTTGATTGTTGTAGGGACTGAGGCGAGGGGCACAAGCAGAGACATGGACAATGTGCAAATGATCGGCACTAAAATCACAGCGATCAAGGAATACTTATATGTAAGGCATTCCCATCTCGCTGCACGTCATTCATCGTGTCTACCTCTCTCTCTCTCTCTCTCTTTCTCTCTCTTTCTCTCTTTTTCTCTTCAGTTTGATCCTTTATCGCTATTGCAGTCGTAACTTTCTTTTTATTACGCTTCTTTTCCGCTTCTTTTATTGTTCCTTTTACATAGAAGATAATAACCCTTTTTTTATAGTCGTTGCCTGAGGAAACCAAGCTTTGAAGCTTTTATTACCACTACTGCTCTACTACTTTCTTTCGTCGATGGGTTTCCAAGAAGTTTCTTTCTCGTAACTGTTAGCTTTGCACCGTTCGATCAGATTAATTCTAATGGAATGTCAGTAACGTCTGTGATGAATGTTGCTTCACGTGTTCCGAGTTCCAGAGTCAGATTTCTCTTGTCGATTTCAGAATTTCGCCCGGACACACTCACCCACCAGACTAATGAGCTCCGAGAACACGTACTCGCTCTCCAAGGAGCACTGTAACTTGAAATATTCGGGTAAGTCGAATTAAACGATTCTCTTTTGGACTGCTCTTAACTATTAATTACAGCATGTTCTGTGTTTTAACGAACGTTACGCAAAAATATATCGCGAATCTCTGTCGAACACTGTTTTCGAACAAACACCGTATTCTTGCAATATATTATATCTTCTTGCATTTTTCTGCCACTGCTTGTACAAAATTGCATCGATGCACGTTGGTAGTGTAGTTTGGAATCCGAGGAACAACTGCGACGACAAATTTACATCGCATAGAGCAGCCTAGCGTCCCGTTCACGATTCGCGTTCTACTTCGCGTCTGACCACACGTGGACCGTGTCTACTTAGCCTTCCTCCACTGTTTTCTCGCTTCGCCGCGAGGCCAAGCAAATTATTCGCTTTCCATCGCCTGTCCCGTCTCCGAGGGCAGCCATGGCTTCTCGAGAATGAAAACCGGGAGTCACAATATTGTCCTGATTTCGCGAGAGCCGCGGTTCGGAAGGGTGCATAATAATAGAGGATTTAGAATTGGCCTGAAGAGGCTCGCAGCCGACGAGTGGCTGAGGACAGATTACACGCCGCAGAAAGGGCGGAAGGGTTTGTCGTAGACACCCTGTTTGCATTTTGGCAAGTGTCGGCTGCTGATAAGAATAGCTTCCTGACTGAAAATTGAATTTGAACGCGCGTCAAGTTCGATCGATCTTCTGTCTTAACTCTAAAGCGGTTCGATTCTGACAGAGAAATTTCTAGACGAAAGAAGTTCGCGTTTCCTCGAGAATTCGAAGAATCTCGCGTCTTCCTTTCGACTCGTTACTATAAATTAACCCCGTAATCCCGCTTATAAATCGCTGGAACTAATTGCCGCGTGTAACAACCCTCAGGAAGGCGCTTTGATTAAAGGCACGAGCCGAGGGTTCGATGCATCTGGTGCCAGAGGATGTACGAGTTTCGCGTAGCTTAAGCTTCGAGCCAGTAACTCAGACGAGAATCAAAGCTGCACGCTCGCTCCACGCTTATTTCTCGCGCGATTTAACAATAATTATTATCGATCAACATTGGTTACAACAAGCATAGACACTGTCTCTATCCTTCGATTAACCAGAAATCGTGTATTTGCTTTATCCGATCAGTGGGTCCATCGAGAGCGGTATAGAACCTCGAAAAGAGGAGAGTCTGATGGCCTCTTCGAACGTTAGATTGATAGAGCTGGATTAGCTGGAATACAGCCCTTGGAAGCCAGGGATTTCCCTTGTCTAACCATGGGCTCAGCCCGACTCACCGGATGGTTCCACGCTCCCTCGTTTTTTTCCAATTCGATTCTCATTCATCGTTCTCGTGATTATTGAAAAATACACTTATCCCCCTCGAGAGGGCTTCGCACACTCTCTCCTGCCTGAAAACATGATCACCTGTCGCGCGGAACAATTCTTAAATAACGCATTCCGTAGCGAAGCTTTTCTTAAAGTTTGCTACGAGGATCGTCAATTTGTTTCTACGGTAATTTCGCAGTCGGAAATGTTATCGTTGAGACACGGTGGGAAAACAATGACTTTGGAACACAGAAATGCTGAGTCGCTGCTCTGTTTATCCACGGGATCTCCTTAATGCAATGGGAAACGAAGGGTGGTTTATTCGGCGGGATACTTTATGGTTGTTGTGCAACTGGAGGACAGTTCAATCTACCAAGGATTTACCACGAGCATATTGAAATGTCTCGGTGAAGATAATTCGCGGTATCTCTGCCAATGCTGAGCTGAATGTTTTCCATATAAAATTAGAATTCGCGATCGAACCTTTGTCGATTTTTATACAAATATTCCACGAATCTGAAGAAGGTACATAGTAGTTTAGTTATCCCTACACGTGATCGTTTGCATCCTCGTACGGTACGATCGCACAGGCACGCAACTGCATGAAAATTTTTGAACAGCGAAACGAGTCTTACACCGTCGCCAACGTAAAACACGAGGAAGACGACGAAGAGAAAGGCGACGAAGAGGACGGGGAGATGTGAGATGGTGTCATCCCACCAAACAAGTGAGAGTGTGTCAATATAGGTCTATACTTTCAATTGTTTGATGAGGTGAAATCATTCTAATAATTGACGTTTTCTGCGAAGGATGTCGGAGAGGCCGACGGTAGGTCGAAACTGCGCCGCGGGGAGCGTCTACGAAACGGACGCTCGATCAAACGGTATATCAAATCGATCGATGTCGGTGTCGTAGAGAAGATTTCACTTGATTATAACAATTAGAGAGTCACCGTAGACAATTAGCCACCCTTACGGTTACCTCGATCAAGCCTATCTTGATCGATATTCTATGTCACACGTGTTGCAAACATTTCTATTACCCTTGGTATCTTCGAAACTGTTCTATCATCAAATAAGAAAGTGAGAATAGAAACTTTACGCGTTACGAATATAAACGAGAACAATTTGCTAATAGTGATGATTTCGAAGATACCAGGGAAAGGATGTTTCGTAGAATCGGTGAGTAGTACGATTCGAATACTCAGAACGGAACTTCACGCACGCACGTATCATTTTCTTGCTCTCAGATATCCTACCGCACAATGTCGAGGGTTATCCAGCGACCAGGGAGTTCCTGATGAAGGTGGTGGATATTCTGTTGGATTTCATTAAATCAACGAATGACAGAAACGCGAAGGTGTTAGACTTCCATCATCCCTCGGAGATGATACGCCTCCTGGATCTCGAGATCCCCGACACTGGCCTGACTCTCCAGCAACTACTCATCGATTGCTCCACCACCCTCAAGTATCAAGTGAAAACTGGTGAGTCTAGATTACAAACTGTTTTCATCGAATTAAAGAATTAAATGATATCTTTGCAAATGCGAAACGTTAACGAGAGTCACGTCCGATGAAAGAACCGGAGGAAAATTGGGGATGATGTCTCTAGGAGGGAATCGTTTAACACTGCCCTATCGCCGCATTTCCTTGCATCCACGGGGGCGATAAGCCACATAATTTCATATTCAATTTAGCATACGCTCTCGAGGGCGGAGATAAGGTGGCTAGAGACACACCATCCAGCCTTTCCGTCGGTTTCTACCCCACGAATATACACGTTTGTCTCGTGCACGTGATAAACGAGCAAGGGGCACGCGGTAGCTGAAATAAAAAAGACCCCGTATCCTATCTGCTTGCAGCATCTACACGATGAGCTTTTTGCCCCCAAAAAAAAAAAAAACAGGAGAAGATTCATTTTCTCCAAGTGCGATAAAACGTGCATACATTTCGAGTCTTCAACTGCTCGCAATTTTCATAAATTCAAGCTTCTTTTTCAAGAAGAATCGCCCGGCTATGTATTTAATATCCGAGTTCGAATTTCATTTGTTAATCCCCACGTTCAAGTCCCACGTTTCGAAGCCAACGGGATCGCAAGACTGTAGGACGCGTCCTCAAAATCGCGCGCAAAAGCTTTAGTCCTAATCGCGAGTGGGCTCGGTCGAGGAAACGCCGAAAGTCAACCGCAAATCCCCCGCGAAAGTTCGCTATCTCGGTAGGATTCGATTACCAGCTTGAATAGATGCTAATGCACAATGGAAGAGGGCTAACCGAACTTGGGCCAGAAATCAGGCTCGCCTGACGGAGCGACGCTTGTCGATTGCGGAGGACCGTGGCTAGGACGGGCGACGGGACGCCCCCTGTGTATAAAAGGACGCGTGCACGATCTATACGTGCCGACAAAAAGTCGTTATTAGATTATATGCCACGAGATTCCCACCGAGCATCTGACCGGAGCACGGATAACGAACTGTCCTCCCTTCTGCGGTGGAATCGATTGATCGTAGATACGCTGGAAAATATTTTTTTTTTTTTTTTGCTACTGGACGATAACAAGGTCGACGATAGCCTTGTGAATTATGGCACGACGAGAAGAGCAACGATTTTTCGGGCTTCTTAACGGGTGATAATGTTTGTTGAAGAATCGTGGAGGAAAATCTAAATGAAAATTACAAACTGATATCAAGTTTATGTAGATTAACGATGGACTTGAAATTTCCGTTATTACGTATCTGAGTATCGGAGGAAATTAATATTGATTAATGGCAAGATATGCGTGAAGATCTTGATTGATTACCGCACAGCTGGGGTATCGACATTCGTGATTGATTCATGTTTATCGAAGACGACACGCTGTCGATGCGAGACGGACGTAGTATCGCGAAGATCGAACATTTCTACGACCTAAAACCAGGAGGAAGCTTTACAGACTTCTTTTAAGAAGCGCCTTGTCGATATCGATAACAGATGCTCCAGTTGTTTCGACTTGGGAAACTCGAACTCTAACGGAGCAAGAAAATTTGGCACGTGTACAAAACTGGAAATCATTTCCCGTAAAACATACCGGCAGACAGCTGGAAAGTGGCTGAAAAAGGAATCCGCAAAACCAGTCTCTAATTTCCGATCAACGAATCGACGAAGCTGCGCTGTTCTCTTTTCGAGAAAAAAGCGTCGAAATCCGGGAACGGGTGGACTTAAAAAAAAAACCCGTAGGAAAAACAATTGAAACCGCGCTCGTCGCAAAACAGTGTTTGTAGCGTTAGTGCACGTGGCAGCACTGGACCGGGTGGTGAATTCAATAGGATCGGTGTAATTAAGAGCCATTTCTACACGATTTTACCTCGGGTGGGGTCGAGGGAAATAGTAAATAGGGGCGAGCAAGCGGGGGTAGCGGGACCGCACACCCATGGGGTGGTGAACCCTTCGTGAACTTTCGGTGCTAAAGCATCGGGTGCAGCCACCGCGTTGGAATTTAAATTGGTATCGATAGCCAGCCGTGGAATGTGGAAATCGTTTCGTCATGGAACGTAGAAGTTGTTACGTCATACGATAGGCATTCTCGCCATGATATTATAGCGGGGATAACGGAATGCACCTACTGCGGAATCACGATCGTCGAGAAATGCCATTCTTGAGAAAAACGAGCACACTTTTTGCTTCGAAATTAATAAAATTCTGTTAAACGATCGAAATTGAACTTCCCTCGTGTCGAGAAACGTGCTCTTCGATCGTGGTTCGAGGCCAGGTTCGAGAAAACATTCGAAATGCTTTTCTTTCCGAAGATATGATTGATTGCACGGCATTAGCGTTAAGGCAGGGTTACACACTTCTCTTCATAGAAATCCTAAGCCTCGTAATATATTACCAAGATCTGCACCGAGCAGGTTCGCCACGCTTGGTCCCTTTCTCTTTTCCAGACGGGGAAAAGAGGGCAAATTAGTCGGAAAACGATACCCTCCGACGTTGTAATCGCTCGTACGAGCAATCCAGTGAAAGAAACAAATCGTAGAATCTGTCGTGGCGAACGTTCATTTGCGATTTCGTATACGAACCGGAAGAAATAATGAAACGTCGAAGAATTCCGTTGGAATCCCGTGGGTTGAACAGAAAAACGAAATTAATTCACGCGAAAGCAGAGAACGAAAAAAGATTGCCTCCCATTAGTTTTAAGAGACCAGCTCCTATTTTGCCATTACTTCGCGGTAATGGAGAAGAGTCTAAGGGGATCCGGTTCGAAAATCCCTCGCAGCTTCCTGCAGAATTAACATACTCTTAAATCTGCATAATACGCCGACCTGCCAAGCTTATCTCGATCCGCACGTTGCACTCGTGTTTGTCTCTCCTATCTTCCTACAAATCTACACACAAACGAAAAACGAGAGCGCCACCCCCTATGCATTCCATCATTGTTACAGCCGCATTCAGAACCTTTAAAATATTGTCATGATTTTCAGAGCACGTACAATCTCTCCTCGAAAACTTTCTTCCCTTCGCGAGGCTTACGATCGGGCCCTTCGGCCTCATTCGTCCAATCTCCTAGCTACGTTCATTCGTTTCCGTCATCTCGGGATTCGTTCGTCGCAGTTTCAATTCCCAGACAATTCCGCGAGAATCCAGAAGGCGACGAACGGTCGGAACTTTTTCAATTTGTCCCGAATGACACGACGAGACTCTCCACGCGAAATAGTTCCCGCTGCGCCCGCGATGCATCCAGCGATTTGCATAATACAGAATCGGGTTATCTCGCGCCGGTTCCACGGGACAGTTTGTTTTTTTCTCCGCATCGCGCGATCGTTTGAGAGCCTCTGCAAACAATCTAGTCGCTCAGCGACGCGTGTGACGCGCAAAATGCGGGCGATTCGGACCATCGACCCTCCGCCACCCTTGGCTGAACCACCGGAGCCCGATACTCGTGGAAAAACCGGTGGGGTGAGAGGGTGAAAGGGAGACGTCTTGCAGCTCACCCCAGAACCGGACGCGCGGCACGATCCACGGACCAAGATAATTGCGAATAACACTGCGACAAACGGACGAGATACCGCCGTCCGATAACGCGTTTGCGGGGTGGCTACTTTTCTATCGCGATCTGTATATACCCGTGTACCACCAGGAGATTCTTGGTGTGTGGGTGACGAGCTTGATGGGTCGTGGATAGAAAAATGTCTGCTCTGTTCGATACGTTTTTTACGCCCTTCTGCGCTGGAACGGCGACTCTCACTCGTCGAGATGTTTCGCGTGGCAACTTTGTTTATACTGAATTTCGTTATCTCTAGTTGATAGAAGCGAAGTATTGGTTCGAGGATAAGGTCCCTTAGGCTGTTTATTAGTAACTTCGGTTGGAAAGTGACATTGTGACGTAAATTGGGGATTAAGATAAGATTCATCTACTGTAGTCGAGCACACGTGTCGCGAAATTTCGCACGATTCCTTTTATGGTTTTAACGCGAGTTTCATTTTTAATTGACCAGAAACTTATGTGGTAGAGCCAGTGTAAACAGTGATGACGTATCAGGTGTGAGAAATAGAAAAATTGGTGTAATAGACAGTGAATCTGGAAGTAACAGCGATGACCTACAAAATTCCGGCACTTCAAAATGCCTTGGTAAGTGTTTTGTAAGATATTACAATTATACAGAACTCGAACTACGATAGTTATATTTTTCAAAACGTAATAACAGATAATATGTCAAAATATAACACTTTCGTATGTCAATTTTTATATAAATTCATTTACGGGCGAAATCGTCTCAAGTTTCACCGCCACCCAACCGAAAAAGTCGTCGAGCGCAAGGGTTTGATCGCCCAAAGTTCTTCTCTTGCTTCCATTCTAATAAAATATATTAAACTTTGAGGAATCGTAAAGATTTTGTCGTAAGAATGGAACAATACTTTATTTCGACCGATTCTGAACGATAACCAAAGTTCACTGCCTAGAAAATCCAGAAGCTAGTACTCCAGATGTGCCAAGGGGAACATTTAGCCCCCGATAGACGGGAATCATACGTCAATCACTACGTAATACCGTGAGATTAAAACGTCCAGCCGCCACCCTCGAAATTCTCATTCACGTCTTTGGTCTTTACCACTCGTGAGGCAGCGGCTTCCTAGAAACGTAACATAACTCTGGAGGTCTCGGCTCTGTGTATGCTGGACTGGTTATCAAAGGTTCCGAGGATATCGCGCACCCAGGGGAAAAAGTCTTTTCGCGGCCGGATATTCAATAGAGTGGATCCATCAATTCTCGGGATCAAGGGATCTACGTTATTTTAGAGAACGATAGGATAGAAGTTCGAGGGGTGGGCAAAAATCCTGCATCCTGGGGAACATAAATTTCAAGCAAATATCGCGCTTACTTATATATTATTCCAGAGCGAATGAATATTCTGCGCTGAATTTGAACTAATAAACGAAAGATTTCAGTGTTAATAACAAACTGATAAAATGGTTCGCGATAAGATTAATTACCGACTAGAGGGATTAAAATACAAGCCCAACGCGACATAGCAATGTGCTACGCGTACGAGAAACAAGAGAATCCCAGCACTTGTTCTCCCCCCAGACGCATCAGAAGGCAGACTCCCATCGAACAGAAGCATTAACCCTGATCCTGGCGCGATGTTCACCAGAGCGGATGACAACGTACTCAGCGAGCGGCTTAAAGCTCTCTTCCCGCTTTCTATCCGCGTGCCTTTAACCTCCGTCCGCGTACCTTCGCCGCCACGAATGCCGCTATATAATTTTTGGCCACGTGCCACGTCAGTGTTATTAATTACCCAGCCATTAGACGCCACCTTCGAACAATCACGACAGTCGCAAGGGAGTCAGAGGACCACCCTTGATTTATAGTGGAAACAATTCATTTCAACGCCACCTATTTCTCGCGGCGAAAGGATTGATATATGTACAATGCGGAGCTTTGATTTTAACCTAACAACACAGCCGCCTGCTGACTCTCAGACATCGCTACCAATTGTATATAATACTTGCGGCTTTTAACCAAACGATATTTGTTCCGTTTTCATTCTCCTCAGGTCATCCTCACTTCTTCAATCAACTATCCTGCGGCCTCGATCTCGTCTCGATGGCTGGCGAATGGCTGACGGCCACGGCGAACACGAACATGTTCACCTATGAAATCGCGCCGGTGTTCATACTGATGGAACACGTGGTGCTTCAAAAGATGAGGGAGCTCATCGGCTGGAGCGGCGGCGATTCCATTCTTGCTCCAGGAGGCTCCATCAGCAATCTCTACGCCTTCCTTGCTGCCAGACACAAAATGTTCCCCCAGTACAAAGAACGCGGCCTATCCGCCATCGGCGGACAGCTGGTTATGTTCACGTCTGACCAGGCACGTTTCGTACTACTTACACCTACTTCCTCGTATCGCGCGTCGAATTGTCGCTTCCATTTCGCTCGACGAGTAACCTGTAAAAGAACATTTATACGTTTTATATGTGGTTTCGTTGATTTGTCGAACAGTGTCATTATTCTGTGAAATCGTGCGCCGCTGTCTGCGGACTGGGAACGGACAACTGCGTTATGGTGCCCAGCGACGAACGGGGTCGCATCATCCCTTCGAAACTGGAGGAACTGATCGTAGAACGCAAGGCTAGAGGACACATCCCATTCTTCGTGAACGCCACCGCTGGAACGACCGTCATCGGTGCATTCGATCCTATCCCAGAAATCGCTGACATCTGCCAGAGACACCAGCTCTGGCTGCACATCGACGTGAGTGAAATCAAAATAATTTTATTAATAAACTCTTGCTCTTAAAACACGATCGATACACAATTTCTACAAAGTGCAAGATACGTTTTAATCGGAAGCGATCGAGGATGAAAGTGTTTCGAAGTTAAAAAGAAGGATAGCAGAGATTTCCACTTAGCCAGACAGCTTATTCAAATCGGTTCAGCGTGCGAACGATAAATGCCAAACGCGTAAGAGCCTTAGCGTAAATAATAAATGTGAGAAGCGCCGTGTAGTCGAAGGGCAGTCTCGCTGGTTAAATTAGGGGGAAATTCGGAAAATCTGGGCTTTACGAGTCAACGGTTACAAAGTCTATAGTATTACTCTTTTAATTCTATTGTCTGATACGATATTTCTTCGCAGGCGGCTTGGGGTGGTGGACTGCTTCTCTCGAGAAGATACAGGCACCCAAGATTGACAGGCATCGAGCGGTGAGTGAAATAACGAAACGTCTTTTCGAAATTATTTTCCATTGAGAGCATGCAGCACGCTCGCCCTTAACAGCTTCAACTTTCCCGTTGACGCGCCTCTTTTCGATCAACCAGAAACACCTCCACATGTGCCCTACAGAAGGGTGGCCTAATCCTCCCGTACTTTATAGTTTATTGAGGCTTAGTTTGATGGAGTCACTCAGAATGAAAGTAGAGAGTACACACGTTCACAACGGACAGAATCGATAAAATGTCCTTTGAAAGTATTCAAAACGAGAGTAAGAAACTTCGAACAGGAAAGCTACTTCGCGTGAGAATGAAATAGAAAGTCAGTAGAAATTGGCATAACCGCGATTGTTCGCTAGCACCAAGGATATTCAATCTTGCTGTTACTCGATATAATACTTTCGCGTAGCTGTTAAAAGTTGACGTTAGGCGGATGAATTAATTGACGCGGAAAGGAATATACCTGCCGGCTATTTCCGGACAGTGTCGTAATCCGTAAAATCGTAGGGCGATGGAAAGGAGTGACTCCTGTCCTGGACACATGCGAACTTTCGCATACACAGCGACGGAGGCGAGCTGATGCCCGACCCCTCGCGCTGCAATGGGGGTCAGGGATAGGCCGATTCGGGGGTAGTTCAGATGGGGTTGGCGAGATTAATCCACGATTTGCATCCGGCCGCATCTGCTCCCTTCATTCAACGGCAGACAGTCCGTGACCCGAAAAAACTGGCACGAGGTCCGCTCGGGAAATGATTTTCTGGCTAAAAGTCGCCGCTTCGGTGAGATATCAAGTACCACGGCCATTCCTTCCGCATCACGGAATTTATTCAAACATCCTCCGTGACATATTAATAACACACGCGGTAGAAAATCTATGAACAATGGATCCCACGTATATCCGCCTCCCACGCAGGATAAAATTCTCTCAGGCTGAAAATGCTCCCGTTTCACGATTACGTATCACAAGTTTTCACGGTACGAACGTTCGCACAATGGAGCGGACGAGGTTCCCAAAAAGGACTGATTAAATCGTCGATCTTGACGAGGCGCGGTCTCAATCACCGAACGCTCAGCTACCCTATCGACGTTTCCCGTTTCGTCGCCGTTTCCTGCCTAAGCGGACTGTACCCCAGGACTTCCTTCCTGTGAAGGTCTTGATTAAAATGGCAAACGAAAAGTCCGAAGGACGAGCAACAGCTGGAACAGTTCCCTGGAGCGCATTTGCAGAACAGAACTCTCCTCTTTATATATCGACGCGGCGTCGCGCCGCGCGGCATCGTACCGTGCCTTCCGCGGGACTGAAATAAAAGACCGTGCCTCGACAATGCTGGATTAAACTCGTACAAAGGGAACAGCTTCCCTCATTCTCTCGTTGTCTGTCTTCTCTGTCAACCCCCTCCGCTCCCCCTCCATCCTTGTTTCTCCTTCGAACGAGCGCGGGTGCAGAGCATCCGAAAAGAGGGACAGAAAGAAAAGGAAATCGTGATTTCGACGTCGCGACAAAGTCAGAAATGATTACGCATAAAAGGTCCTCGGAACGAGCAAAGTCCACGAGCGGAAGCGAAGCCGAAAGTTCGCGTCCTTCCCTCTTCGTCGCGCGCGTACCCGCGTCTCGCGAACCCTTCGTGAAAATTCTTTCTACGCGTACGCTGTTCTGAATTACACGGAGAATTCTCCATTCCCAAGAGCACGATTATCTCGTCGTTCTCTTTCCACGATCGTCAAAGACCAGTTAGCGTTTTAATGGAAAGAGGAAGCGATAGAGGTAGTGGGTAACTCGAAGATATTCTCCCTTGAATTTTCCATCAGCTGTTTTCGAGGTCGTCGCGTTAATTTCTCTTCGTCAATGGATAATGAGTTTGACAGTTTCGATTCGCGAGCAGCTACACTTTTCCTGGAACAGCCTCCTTTTCCACGCGCACGAAGGGCGGGGGAAGGATAATTAGCAACCCTCGTAATATATATTGCGCGGCTTTTGGGGTTGGCACCTAGGACGAATTTAAGAGTGAACGGAGGGGTACTGCACGCGCCAGCCCCAGCTGTGAATCGCATTAATCACTCGAGCTTTATGCGCAGACATTATGCATACTCTTAACGATAGCTTTGTAACCGATAGAAAATCAGAACGCGCACAGCGAAACCTTCCTTTAATTTCTCTCACACTCGAACCCGTTCGAACTACGATACGAATTGTTCGCTTAATTTAACATTTAAGCGAGATACAACGAGTCGAGTGAAATTATAATAGACGCGAAGATAATATCGTGAAGTTCGTTCGTGAAGTACTCGAAACATGGAATGGTGTAACCACTCGAAAACGTTGCGCTGATACAACAGCACGATAAACTGGTACGCTGAAGAGGATGCAGAAGAGTGACTAATGGCAAACGGCTGTCGCCGACACGAATCTCTTTTCCTGGCCTCGAGTACCCTCGCATCATCCGCAGCGCAGTCAACAGACAGTAGGGACACTGTCGCGATATATGTGTCACTTGCCAAGTATCGATAACGTTTGTCACGGAGTGCTCGTCTGTGCGCGAATGTTCGATTCTACTTGAACCAGCAACATCATCAGAGATCCATAGAATCCATGCAATTATTATGTATATTATGCATAGTGAATGATACGCTGATACTTATCGATTATCGTTCCATTTCTGAGGCGTCGTTTTAAAATATCTTCTACGGAAGATAAAGACGACGTCTGTAAAGACGATTAAAAATATTATTTTATACGCGATCACGAATGTACTAGTAACGCAAGCGACACTTGTTGAACGTCTCGAGCGCAAATTAGCGTCAAGTAGTACAGAGGTACTCGCAATTTGCCGCGGCAAGGATTAAGAAGGGTTAAGAGTTTTTACCGCGTGGGTGTGTCTCTTAGGAGTAGAGTAGAGGGTTAGATCCAATCCCGTGGCTATATTAATAGCTCTTCTCTCGAATTGATGGACCCCCGTGTGCACCAGGAAGGGAAGATAACTCATATTTTATCCCCCATTGGTCCCAGTGGGAGTGGATAACCGTTTGACGACCAGCTGAGCTCGTTCGCCTTTTTCACCCACCTTCGTGTGACTATCCGCGACAGGTTCCCGATAAAATCTGTTCGAGCGACATTTTTCCATTCATTATCCCCTGTCGCTGAATTGAAACAGCTTTCAATAGATTCTCGTTTAATTTCTCTGTTCCTTAACGAGGCACGTTTCATGGTATCGGTGTAGTCGTCACACTCGTATACGAGGATATGTAAATGTTCGCAGAGCCGACTCAGTGACATGGAATCCGCACAAACTGATGGGAGCGTTGCTTCAGTGCTCGACGATCCACTTCAAGGAGGACGTAAGTCTGCAAACATAATTCTAACACCTATCGCGCGTACCCGCCGTTTCACGATGTACTCTCGCGAACTATCTCGTACGCGAGCAACGCGTCGGTCGTACGTGCAAATCGACAGACCCGGGATCGTGAACCGTGAGCGAAATTCCGGTCTCCTGGAAGGAAGGGTGATGACACACAACAGTAGCTGCATTCCGAGGGGCTAGACGTACACGTCGGAACGCAGCACTGCAGGAATTTAATTAAACTAAGAGATAACATATGTTGCCGAGCGTAGTACGACGGCCCGCTACGGGAGGGTATATCCCCCCCACGCCTGCGTGGTTATTGCTAGCTCAGAACTTCCCCTTCGGATATTAAAATTCCGTGCACCGGCTGCCGCAAGAACGTTACGAGGGCGATTCCATCCGGTTCTTTCGCTCTTCTTAATATCGTTATTCCTGTAGAGGCGGGAAAAACGTGTTCGAGGGATTTCGAGCGAAACAGTCGATCCGATTTGTTGGAAGAAACAGTCAAAATTGCGAATCGTTCGCGCTGTCTGCTTCGAATTCGAAGCGTGAAACAATCCGTGGCACTTGTACGTTCTAGATTGTCTAAATTTAAGTATATCTCGCGGAGAAATGCGTATTGTCTCGTTCGCAATTTCCTTGTACCCCGTACGTGGAAAGAAGTTAACGAACGATCGTAACAAACGGACGTTCAACGCGAAGCTCTCAATGAAAGTTTTGCGACACGGCACGCGAAGGATCGTGGAATCGTACGCGCTGTACAATGGCGACAGGTAGGATGGCGGGACACCAGACGCCATTTTGTAAATTCGATATCCCTCAGTTTCCCTCTTGCTGCGCATGAGTTGAGCTCCCATATCGACCGGGACCCGTCTCACCGTTTGTTCCTTTTCGCGCCTGTCAATCAGGAAACTTTTCCAAACGCGGCTCGAAACCCCTCATTGTGGATCCCGTAGAATGGACAGTGGAAACGAGAGGGAAACGCGAAGGGGGGTAAAAAAAAAAATGAACAACGAACGGGACGACGCTTGGCTGCCGTCCGCTCGACGCATCCGCTTCTTTATTTTCCAGGGATTGTTGATTAGCTGCAACCAAATGTCCGCCGAGTATTTGTTCATGACTGACAAGCTGTACGACGTGAAGTACGACACCGGGGACAAAGTGATTCAATGCGGGCGTCATAACGACATTTTCAAGCTCTGGTTGCAATGGCGAGCCAAGGTAAACAGACACGACGATCGCATGGTAATGGATAACGGCTGACTGAAATTATTCTTGGCTTGTGGGACTTGTGAGATTTAAGAGGAGACGATTTCGAAGAGACGAAGCTTGGCGTTTGTTCTGATACAGGGTACAGAAGGGTTCGAGAAGCACATGGATCGGCTGATGGAACTTTCGGAGTACATGGTCAGGAGGATCAAACAGATGCCCGACAAGTATTACCTGATACTGGAACCTGAAATGGTGAACGTTTGCTTCTGGTATCTGCCCACGCGCGTTAGGAACATGCAACACGGTCCGGAGAGGATCAAGATCCTTGCAGACGTGAGATGAACTTCAGCTTACGAGATAATCGTCGTAATCCTTCTATTATATCACTTAAAATAGGAGGACAAGAAAATGTTATCTGTTCGCAGATCTGTCCCATTCTGAAAGGCCGAATGATGCAAGCTGGCACGTTGATGGTCGGATACCAACCGGACGATCGACGGCCCAACTTCTTCAGGAACATCATCTCGAGCGCCGCGGTCACAGAGGCGGACGTCGACTTCCTGCTGGCAGAAATGGACCGGTTAGGCCACGATCTGTAAGAAACCTGCCTGTTCTAATCGGTTGCACAATCAGCTGCTTAACCGCGGCTGACTATATCGCGACGAAAGTAATTTCCTGCTGATATTAGAAGTTCATTGACGAGCAGGAAAACCGCGTCGCGTTTCCATTACGTGTACAAAAATCCGGAGGCCAAGTTCGAGACTCGCATTCATGGTTAACTAACTTAAGCAACTAGCATCGACTCTCGCCTGTCGCTCGACGAACGAACGAAGTTGAAGATAAATCCTCTTCGAGTTGGAAATCGTCGAGAGGCGAGAGTCGTCACATTGAATCATCGTAGCACGATAAACGCTTCTTCAGCATATTACGAAAACAGCTACCGAAAGATCGAAGGATACTCATAGCAAGTAAGTTCTCTAGGTGTAAGCGTACAGCACATCCGCGAAACGAAGAATCAAGTTACAAAGCTCTAGCGTCGCTTCCGGCCGTAAATGTTACTAGTTTTCATTCCTCAACGCTAAACGTACTCGCTAGAGGAGGGAAAAAAGGAAGGCGGAGATGTAGCAACGATGCGTTTCATCGACGTCACAAACTGAAGCAATAGTAACATACGAGTTAACCGCGCATATAGCGATCGAGTTCTGTTTCAATTGAGTTTAATTTCTTAATCGAGATACACGCACGTTCCAACGGTTAGCTGCGTTTCGTTTCGACACACGAAAGACTTCACGCTTTAGATTCGATAGGAAGAAAATCGGGGTTAGGCGATTTCATATGATATTATTAAAAATGATTGAGTTTGACAGGAGAACGAGAAAGAGATCGTGCGTTACAAGAATTTCTATGAACATTCGAAGGAAACGAACAGACGAATGAATTTCTTCTCTTTCTTCGAGAGAACAGGTCGGATGTATAAAAGAATATTTTTACTTGGAACGGTACACTATTAAATCACGTAGGGAATAAACTTAGCTCTTAATTTCCCGCTTAGAGAATATAATTGATGCTGTGCGTTGCTTTGTTGAGAGATTAAATGAATTCGTTATATATCGATGGTTTGCGAAACTTTAACGTAAAGAGGAGAACGGCCTGCATCCATTATATACAAATGTACGTACGTTATTATTTACTAATGAAGAATTTCACTGAACGGAGAGTAATATTTATTAATATATATATATAGAGAGAGAGAAAAAACTTAAAAAAAAGTATAAATGTATTAAAAAAAAAAGTATAAATATATGAAGAACAAAGCGTATATTATATATATATAAATATATATATATATATATTTAGCGTTGAAGTTTTAAAATACAAAACACAAACCCATGAAAGTACATGCTTTTTCAAGTATTCGTGCGAACGGTTGTCATTTAGTTCGTCGATTACCTTTATATACACACCGTTGGAAATTGATCTGATTACGGTTAAATCTTGTTAGGGATTAGTTTGGTAGTTTACGAACACTTTTCGTCCCACACGACACTCTTTAGAACCCTATCGATCGTTAGCCAGTCATTTCTCATACGTTGATTTCATTTCGTCGATACGATTTAATGTAAAATTTAAACGAAACACGGGAGTAAACCGTAAAAACGAGAGATCACTTTATTTTTAGATGAACAGTTACGATACTTTTGCCCATAAGAGAGACGACGAAAAAATTTCAATCTGTTCGACAAAAGAAGAGAGAACACTTAAAAAAAAAAACTGAAAGACTCTATATAGATTTTTCGATTCACTCGCCATTGAGCAAAAGGGGGGGAAAAACAGATGAGTAAGTAAATAAAAAAATATCTAGGTGTATATTTAATAAGGGGAACGTAAATGTATTTATTGTAAATCTACGAATTTACCTAATGTTTCCTTTTCCCGTCTACATTTACCGAGCCGTCGATTAAATCTTGTTTCACTCGCGCGAAAAGCACGAAACGAACGAAGAATACGAGATGACAAGAAACGAAATATCCAGACGGGAAACTGCGTGCCAAGAGAATGGCCCGGCACGGTATCGTTTAATTTAATTCGTAGAGCATAATCGATATTCCTGTTACGTGTGATGAAAAGTAAACTGTTGATTGTGTCGATTTATAGTTGGCGAGAGATGAAATCACGATGCATTAGACAATAGAAGGGGAAAAGGGGGGAAGGGGGCAAGAGGTACGTATTTTTGAAAAAGGAAAGAGAGAAAAAATGAATAAGGAGGGAGAAGAGACAAACGCATTCATTTGACCACGATTACCGATACCTGCAGAAGAGAGACATTCTATCGAACTGTTGTTGTTAGTTGTGCACGAATTTATCGGCGTTATACAATTTTTTTAACCATCAGTCATTCGTACTGCCGACTGAATGGCTGATTCTACTTCGACGAATTCACGTGTATTCTATAGTAATTATAGCGAAAGGGAGGTGAACGTAAAGCGTGTAACATCATAGATACTCGCGTATGCAGACATGCGTATACACACAGATTTAAAAAAGAGAAGTATATTTGTACGCGGGCAATGGAACTAAACAATTGACACTGTCTAAGCAGAAATCTAAAGTCTTTAATTTTCGTAAACACATGTATGCACACCGCTTGACGAATTTCGAGGATTAACATTATTATGAACACCGACGTAAAGAGTACACGTTTGCCATATCAGTGCCGTTAATTAACGACGTGTCCTCGCCATTCAAGTCAACAAACGCGGATTTCGTTTCGAGCATAAGCATTGTTTGCGTATGCAAAAGTTAAGCACCGATGCATGTTACATTTAATTCTTCTGACACTGTCACATCGTACGCTCTATGCTATTAATATTGTTATTCGCTGTGCGATTTAGCGCGTATTGTTAAATATGTACGATGCACTTTAGTTCTTTAACCTTAAAGCACCGTTGAAAACAGCCAAGCGTTATTTGCACCGTTGCACCGTTTCATTATTGCACCCTTCGATGCACCTCACACGCATCCGTACACGATTAAGGAGGAACACCATCGAGATTGGCACAAGTATAATCAACGTTGGTCAATTCGTTTTCTTGTGATTTACTAAACTGACCCAGGTCATCAACCCTGACCTCATTATCGTTAATTACTAGTCTAAGTTGGAGCAAGGAGAACAACAACAAAGTCACATGTCTTCCAAAAAGAGAAATAAAGAGAGAAATATAATTGAGAGCATTATCGAGATTAGTGTCTCTGTCGGGGCAACTATCCTTATACATTGTACGTAACGAAACAAGCGGAATTAAAAAAGTGGGAATACATTTATATATAAATAATAGGCGAGATGATAATTATAATATAAATATGTATATGTATGTACACGTGTGCGAAAACTCTCCCGACGACAGAGCGGACGAAAGGATATGGAATATGTATAAGATGTATGGCGTTGTTGCGATGTTTGCTGGCACGTCGCGATCTTGTTGTACGACAAGTACCACCTATCCACCTAATTGACCTTATTATCCACTGTATATCAATGTCTAATAAACTGCTGTTATCTCAAATTGTCAATACCCTGTAGCACTTACATTTATATTTAACGCGACAATTTATTTAGCAATATTCACACACACACATTTGCATCTTGTAAGAACGAATATGTTTATGGATACGCGCTGAAATTATGAAACACCAACCAAGGAGCTGATACGATCGTTCCATCGATAAGACTTTTGCTACACGCTTAAAATAGCAAAGTATATTAATATGGAGTTATTCAAATGTGTGCACAGCTCATTAAATTCATAATGTTCGACGTTTCTACATAGTAAGATGATTAAATAAAGCAAGGTGGGAAAAATTAGGAACCAGTTGGATGGAGGGGCTCGCTGGTAAACAGGGAAATAAATTATAATGGCCAGTCGACCTTGACAAGCCTTCACATGATTATCATACATCGACGCGAGCAGTTTTAAGGCAACGCTTCAGTTCAGTCGTTCAAAGCGTTCGTGATCATGGAATCTTTCGTGGAATATTCCCCAGACTGTGATTTTCCAATTGAAAATCTTCCTTACGGTGTCTTCTGTACGACGAATAATGTAAGTAATGCATCGTCATGGTGCTCCATAGACATAGACATAGATTGGAGTGTTAGTACCGCATTATTGGAAATTTTAAGAATTTTTATCACCTGCAGAGGAAGATTCTTTTACGACGACCGCTCGTTTAGATGACGACGGCTGCAAATGAGAACATTTGCCGTAGTATTCGCGTTAGCATTATAA
This sequence comes from Xylocopa sonorina, assembly GCF_050948175.1. NCBI lineage: Eukaryota > Metazoa > Arthropoda > Insecta > Hymenoptera > Apidae > Xylocopa > Xylocopa sonorina. The sequence continues at coordinate 10,841,570 of NC_135193.1, forward strand.
ATAACTATTGGGCAACACGATTATAAAATGACTTTTAGTTTTACTCGAGTAATATGCCATCTAGACGTAGCTTCAATAATGACACTCCATATTGATGGCGGGTATATTCAAATTTGCTAACTGTTATTGAGAAAATTGTACTTTAAATACAATGAATTTTAATTTAATCTAAAAACACGTAAACATTTTTTAATTTTCTATAGAGATTTTTTATTAGAAAGTCACTATCGAACTTTTTGCATTTGAGTGCACCAGATACTGCACCCAATATAGAACTATATTATTGGTTGTTGGTAATGTACTATATTGTGATAAATTTTGAATCTTTCAGCCTCAAAAAAGAATAGGAGTTGCGATAGGGAATGAAATTTTGGACTTATCCGCTATTACACATTTGTTCGATGGGCCGCAATTAAAGAATCATCAAGATGTATTTCGTCAAGATTGCCTCAACGATTTTATGGCCTTAGGGAGACCTGCCTGGGTAGAGGCGAGAAACAAACTTCAACACTTACTATCAACTGGTAATCCCGTTTTGCAAGAGCCAAATACTCGTTCGAAGTAAAGTAAAAAGTTTTCTGATTTTTACAATAAAGGAAAAACCAGAAATCACGTATTCTCGAAATTGTTTTACTTTTCAGGGTATTCGTAAATCAAAATGAGGCAACGATGCATATGCCAGCAAAAATTGGCGACTATACAGACTTCTATTCATCCATTCACCACGCTACAAACGTAGGAATGATGTTTCGCGGAAAAGAAAATGCTTTGATGCCGAATTGGTACTTAAACGATATTTTAAATTATTGATCATTAGCCAGAAATCTCGAAGGGTACTAATAAACCTGATTTACCTATAGGAAACACTTACCAGTTGGTTATCATGGAAGAGCAAGTTCGGTTGTCGTTTCTGGCACGCCGATAAGAAGACCACATGGTCAGACACTTCCAATAGAAGATGCAGATCCAGTTTTTTGCCCCTCTCGATTAATGGACTTCGAATTGGAAGTAGCTTTCTTCGTTGGAGGACCTCCCACGAATTTAGGCGATGCCATTCCAGCATCGAAAGCTTATGATCATATCTTTGGAATGGTCACCATGAATGACTGGAGTGGTAAACTTTTAAACGTCTAAGGCTCAGAAGAAATGAAAGAAAATATGATTAATTAGGTGATAAATTACAGCAAGAGACATTCAGAAGTGGGAGTACGTTCCACTGGGGCCATTTGGAGCAAAAAATTTTGGAACTACCATTTCCCCATGGGTAGTTACGATGGAAGCCTTGGAACCTTTCAAAGTGCCTAATGTTCCCCAAAATCCAACCCCATTTCCTTACTTACAACACAGTGACTCTTGTAACTTTGATATTAAATTGGAAGTTGACATCAAACGTAAGTACTGTCTTCGAATTTTCGCATAAAAGCCTGCTGCGTTAACAAAAATTTGTTATACACTTATTTTCCTTTCATTCTTCCAGCTCCAAATGGTATCGTCAGTACTGTCTGTCGCAGCAATTACAAGTATCAATACTGGACACCCCAGCAGCAATTAGCTCACCACACCGTAACCGGATGCAATATCAATCCGGGCGACTTAATGGCTTCCGGCACGATAAGTGGCGAGGTGTGTCTGAAATTTTTACCTGACGACGATACCAGCCAATTAGATTGTTCGCGTCCCAAAGCAAATGGTATAACGTTCCCTTAAATCGTCGTACGTTTCAGAGCGCTGACTCGTATGGTTCTATGCTCGAACTAGCTTGGAAAGGCACTCGGCCTATACCGTTAAAAGATGGGACCAAGCGGAAGTTCTTGCAGGATGGAGACGAAGTAATTATTCGCGGTATGCTCGTTCACTTTCCTCTAAACAATTTATAAGCCCCGCATAGCCGTGAGATTATCGACAGCTGGGTATCGCTTTTCAGGTTACTGTGTCGGCGATGGCTACAGAGTTGGTTTCGGACCGTGTTCAGGGAAATTATTGCCAGCTTCTACTGCCTGATCCTTTTCTTTCTATCTGTTTTGTATTCAAATTCTCTGGCACCTAAAAATATAAGTTAAAAATCTCTTTTTACTCTTATTACGTGTTGCGTACTATTTCTTACGAAAGAAAATAAATAATCGTTAACAAATTATGTATAGTTCGTTCAGATTGATCCGTCAGAGTTTCTTTTTAAGCATGTTCGACAAGAAAACGAATTTAATAATCGAATTTAAGTATGTTTCAATGCGATATACTGTGACGCAAATGCTGCTGGATTATCGATTCGAATAATAGCAGCGGTGAATTCGATCAATAAGCAGGACAGTACAGGTGCTGGTAGAGCGAGTATCAAGAAAGCATGGCTGCCATTCTGTTGAAGTAAGTAAAACGCAATAAAAGTTCACTTAATAGAAGTGTTTCGGTCGTATAAAAATAAAACAGTGCACTGTAGTCATTTTCTATATCGTTCTGTCGATCTGGAGAACACTAGTTACTAGTTGACATGCTATAATAGACGCTAAAGGAGGCCAGAAATTAGATCAATAACGCCAACGATATAATGGTGCCATATTCTGTTTGTTAAACTAACGCTGCTCGACAACATTGGCCACCATGAGCGGCATCCTGAGGACCTTAGGAGAATCGAAACTTTTCAGGAGCTTGCACACTTTGGAATCGTTGAACGAACCAACCGCGAAATGGAACGTTCCGTTTAAGGATGGAAATCACGTGATTGAATTTGAGCACGGCACAGCGTCTGGTCGTCGATTGGTAAAGGTGGACGGCAAGGAATTGGTCCACAGAGACTGGATGTTCCAATTGGTTGGTGACGAGGTGTTCAAGTTCAACGGGAATACATTCGTAATTAGAATTGATCCGATTCCAGGTAAGTGTACTGCTACGTTACTAACGTGTGTATTTCATTTACGTAACGAACGAACTTTGCACAGGCTTGCAGTATTCTTACACTTTGTGGGTGAACGGGAAGTCTTACAAGAACTTTGTGCAAACGCAGTCGAAGATTTTGGAAACATGGTCGGCCAACGTTGGGAATGAAGAGTACAGAATAGTGTTGGGTAACTATACGAATCGACACGTTACAATGGAAGAAAGGGTATTAACAGTTCCTTGTTTTTGTAGACAAGCAAACGCAGAATGTTTGGGTAAACGGGGAACAAATTGAAACGGAGGTAAGAGCAAGAACGGGTTGATTTGTATTCGAACTAAGAGTAATTCATTTCTTCCTTTTAGAGCGAATTTACTGATGACGGTGCAGAAATACTGTTCTCAGTGGGAGATCTCCCAGCAGCAATTAGAACCAGCAGTTCTGGACAGAAAGACATTGGGATAATATACTCTTTATACATCAATGATGTAGAAATAAAAAATGAAACGCTCTTGAACGAAGATCAAGAGACATAATTCTATGTATCATATAATGAACCATTTTTTACACTGTGTGTTTGTCGCCTCACGTGCCACAGGAATTTGTTACTTTTTAGATGAAACAATAAATCAGGATTTATGTACTGTTTCAAAGCACCGCGTTCGAGCTTTACGATTAAACGTATGAACACAGACAGCCGAAAACAAATTCGCAGTTCTATTCAAACAGCAAAACGAAGATAAAACACATCATAACCTTAACTCCTATCCCATACTTTGGTAATTCATTTAGTAGACGAATAATTGTCGCGATGTCGTTGCGAGAGAGCATAATAAGCATCGGATCACGAATGATGCAAAGACACGAGGACGATATAAATTTCGATGGTGCGTGTCAACAAGATCTGGAGTCTATCGACGCGGCCTCCACTTTTAGACTGTTAGAAATTCCTTCCTTTTCTAGTAATGACTCTCGAGGAGCTGCAGGAGATGCAAAACGATCTCTTACAGAAGATCTGGATGATAACTCTCGAAAATGACGTGTACGAACGATATTTAACTCGACAGGAGCCTAAGAGTCTCAACAGTAAGACACAGTACCCCGTGTTCGCTTCTGTTAATATGAGATTGGCGTGATTCACGAATGAATGAAAATTCCTGTCAAGTCATAGCGAGGCTTCTGGATAGAGCAAGACTCACGCGAAGAATGACGCAACACATGCTGCCAAGATTATCACGTATGAGCTTCCGGGAGAGCGTGCTGAGTCTCCACGATTTAGGCAGACACAGCATCACGAGCACACCCAGCCTGGCCAGTATCCCATCCGCGAGTCGTTTCGGAACGCCAAGTCTCATGACGATAGGAACTATCACCGACAGCCCAAAGTGAGCTCGTCAAATTGTATCCCAAAACACCATTATAAACTCACCAATCTCTTTACCGACTCACCGTAAGGATTACAATGGCGCATCGTATGGTGATGGCGAAGAAGGAGCTTGAAGAGCTGAAGAAGAAACTGGAACGATTGGAACAGTATTCCAGGAAGAGGAAAACCATAATGAGAGCAGAGATAGAGGAGATTGAGATTCGTATTAACGAGGTGCAAGAAGCGAAGATAGAGTTCGAGAAGGAAGTTGTTACCGAAGGTGTGGACCCCATTACTGGGAAGATTCCTGCTGAGCGTGTGATCAGGTGATCGCAAGTATTTTAGAACTTATTGTGCCGAGCTGAAAAGTTGCGCTATACAATCCAATCGGTGGATGTAATCGATAACGAAAATAGGTTGCATCTTCTCTAATTGTATGAGAGAACGTGGACCAGTAGAGCCTTAATAACTAGTCAGATCCACGTTCTTCTTCAGGCATCCAACTTTCCAGCTCCACGAAGTACGCGTACACGTGTTTTAGGGTGAGATAGCACGTGTTGCACAGCGTGCATTGTGTATGCATTCTTTCACGCGCGAGTTCTCGCTAAGGTTCGTCGAGGAATGGCTGAGATCGGCGAACACGATTATAGAGAGGCTGCGGCTGAGGAGCGCCACTGCGAGGATGCAGATCGCGAAGGCTGGTCGGCAGCTTGTTCAGAGGGAGGAGTTAGGCGAGTCGCTTCACGCTATCGACTTCGAGAAATTGAACATCGAGAACCAGGATTACGTAAAGATGCTCGAGGAGAAGAGCGTGTACGTGATCGACATGAAGAGGATCGCAGGTGATCGATCTTGATCAACGTACGCGTAGACGGGATCCGTGCTGGATCTGGGCCTGTTCATTGTACTCGTAACAGGGCATTACCATTTGAAACTGACGCAACACAAGCAGAAATTGAACGATCTCGCGTTGGCGTTGAGTAAAGTGAAGGAGGATATCTTGTCGAAACAGGCGCAGATCAAAGAGTTCGCTGGTGAACATAACGTTATGGAGATTAATGTGAGACGATTAGAGAAGCAACTGAAAGACTTGCTAAACTTCATGGAATATCATACGGTAAATATTTGCCTCCTCAAAGAAATCATTTGCGAGAACGAGAACTCTTTTTAGGCTCCAGATATATTAGATTTCGTTAAAGTGCGAGAGGAATACTCGAGGTTGGAGAGAATTTTCAAATTGCTGCAGAGGCGCGTGAATATTGAGAAAATAATGCATCAAGAGTATAAGACGCAAACCCAGGGTAAGAAGAAACCTGCTGCGACTGATGAAGCGAAACGAGAAGCGTAAGCTACCAAGTAATTCGGTGCAATTAAAAGATCATTCGTTTACACGTGTGATATTATTCTAGAAAAAAGAAGAAGATATCAGACACGATCTATCCGGTCGTCTTTTAAAATATTCACCTTCTACTTTCGCGACGTGACCCGTAACCAGCCTAGAAAATTGTTTTCACTCAGTCAAATGTAAAAACCTTTGCTGGAACACAAGGATGTAATTATATCTGTAAAAAAATTACGCAGACCGGTATCGTCGCTGGTTACGCCACCGGATAATTGGAGTTACGGTGCTTGTGTAGAAGACGAACGAAGCCAGGAACGATCGTGCACTTTCCATGACACTCATACTTTTCATAAAACTGTGCAGAACAACGAATTCAAATACACTATGATGTCTAAAGAAATACGTAGACTGTATACAACATCGTCGAAATAAATTCTTCATTGAAAGTTTTTCAGTATCACCATTCATCTTCTAGACGCTATAAAAAGTAGCGCATCAAAAATGGAAGCGTTTGGGTCCCGTTTCGGCGTACTTTCTACCTCGCGAAAAATTTCTTTCTCCGGCCCATGCATCGGATTCGTACATCGTCGCGGTGCTCGTAAACGAATTAAGAAATCCGAATCGTGTTGAAGATGGAATGATTTTGGCATGTGCCACGGTGCGTTGGGTGGTTACGCTTCACGCACCGGCGATGCCTGTCCCTTCCTCTTTTCGCCCGTGGAATATCCGTCCCGGAAGACCATGTCTCTTTCCGCGGTGGTTCAGTTTTGCGACGACAGCATCGACGTACCGATTGTTCGATCAGCCGCCGATTCGTTAACAGTACGTATCGAAATTATCTGTCGTGAACCGTCCATCGTCTGCGCGAGCATTCGTTCAGGAGTTGGTTTGGTCTCCTCGTTGAATCTGGTGAGTCTTTATTACGGCGGGACGATCGCATCGAAGATTGCGATCGACTTGAAAGTTTCTAGCAACAGTGTACTAGTTGTAAAGGGAAGTGAAAATCAGGTTGGTTAATGGATCGTTGTGAAAGGGAATTTTTCATTTTAACCAGTCCTGTATGAGAGACGGTTTTTAGAAAAACACGAAAGGCGGGACGCTCTAGTGAAATGGCAAGAGTACTATGCTCGGTGGTGCGCGACGAATCGATTGGTCAATATCCTGACTTTCCAATTGCATTCTACTTCCCACGAGAATGAAAAACGATTTCGAGGAAGATCAACGACTCTTTCCGTTCGTCTAATTGATTACCGGACCTTAATTTGGAGTCGAGTAATGGCGAAAATGACTACTGCAAAACAACTAGTTTGCGTTTTAATCGTCTGTTCATTGGCGCAGAGAAACCATAGCAAGTATTTAGAGGTAAGAAAACGAAGAACAACTTCGCTGATGTTTATAAACCAAGTTGCCCGTATTTTGAAGATGATACACTTTGATAGAAGTTCGCCTGCTCGATACGGTTGGGGGGATACTTATTCACTGAAGAATATTAGGTCAAAGTCGCATTTAAAATTCTAATTAGATCCTGAATGTAGTGTTAACGTTATCTAGGCTAGTAGGAATGTTCTCTGGCATAATTTTCACGCTCAAAAGTACAAAGCTTAGACAGTTGTACCGTTGCACGGGAAAGTAGATGGTCTTGTTTCGAAACACGCTTATACTTCTTTCGTTTTTTATCAATTTCATTTAGGGCATGAACGTGAACTTAGGAGATGCCATGCAATTTCTCAGAGAGTACGACAGCGAAGCTTCCACGATGTGCGCAAGAGTGATGACAGCACAGTGGAATTTCGCCACCAATGTCACTGAAACCAATCGTCGCAGAATGGTACCATTAGTTATCTAAGAAAAAAATGATCTAACAGAGCAACGTATCTATGGGAAGGGCAATTTTATCGTATCCATTTTACTAGATAGACGAACAAACTCTGAAGTTGAAATTCGATCGAATTTCGTGGCGGAAGGCCGTTAGTTTCGCTTGGAGTCGAATAGGAGATCCCTTCGCGAAAAGAGAGCTCAAAATGATCGCTATAAGAGGACGGAATTCCCTCACGGATGACAAATTCAACGAAGTAAATATTAATCATCGTCAAATCAATCAAAGAATTCAATCGATAGCTAAATATTAATTTCCAGTTGCACGGTCTAATTCTCGAAATGAAAGAAATATACGCGAGGACAAGATTATGCCCATACAGAGCAGTGGGTGCAAATTGCGACCTAAGTCTGGACCACGGTTAGATAGCAATTACCTACGTAATAATTAATCGATCATCGATATCGAATAATCGTTTATGCTTCTCAGATATCAATAAAATAATGGCACGATCCAAAGACTATGATGAATTACTATATTATTGGCATGCTTGGCACGAAGCCACTGGGCCACAATTAAAGAATAAATACATGCGATACATTCAGCTGGCAAACAAAGCTGCTAGATTAAACGGTAAATGAAAAATAGTTCCCATCTGAGATTTGATCGGAAGATGTATCTTTAAAATGCTGCCTGACCTAGGTTTCGAGGACGCTGGTGATCAGATGAGGGAGCTCTTCGAAGACGAATATTTTCAACAGAACACAGCAAACGTAATGTCAGCAATTATGCATTTATATAAGAACCTGTTCACCTACGTGAGAACGAAACTGTTCGAGAGATACGGCGACAAAATAAGAAGAGACGGCCCGCTTCCGGCACACATCCTGGGGAACATGTGGGCTCAAAACTGGGAAGATCTTTACGACTTGGTGCAGCCATTCCCAGCAAGCAAAAGTCTTGACGTCAGTTTAGACATGATGATACAAAGTTTCACACCATTAAGGTAATAATATATAATGGCGACGGTGCTTGGACTTATCTAATATAAAATCGAGTAGATAAAACGTGAAAATGTTAAAGGATGTTCCAGATAGCAGAGGAATTTTTCACCTCTCTTGGAATGAAACCGATGCCACCTGAATTCTGGAGGTTCTCGATGTTCGAGAAACCCATCGACAGAGAAGTGAAGTGTACTCCAAGTGCTTGGGACTTTTGCAACAGGATCGATTACAGGTACTAACAATTAGACGAGGAATTGTAAATTAATCGTTAACGGAACAATGTTGCAGAATAAAACAATGTACAAGAGTCACGATGGAAGATTTGCTATCGACTCATCACGAAATCGCTCGATTACAGTATTATCTACAGTACAGAGATCAACCATTATTATTTAGAAACGAGGCAGTCCCAGGTAACAACAAACATTATCATAATGATAGCGGAAGTTAATTGAGCGAATAAATAAGTAATACGGACCTGCTGCTCTTTGTGAATTAGGATTTTTCGAAGCAGTCAGCGATGCTATCGAGCTCTCCGTCTTCACGCCACAACATATGAGTAAAATTGGTTTGCACGATAACTCCACTGACGACTATGGGAGCGAGATCAATTTCTTGATGCTGATGGCGCTTCGCAAAATCGCCTACATGCCATTTACTTACATAGTTGACGAGGTTTCACAACAATCCATTTATAATTGCATTATTTTTATTAAAACAGCTTGCGTACATAGTTTGTTTAACGTTCTAAGTGGAGGTGGCGCGTATTCCACGAGGGTGTTGCGGATATGACCAACAAATGGTGGGAACTGAGGTTACAGTATCAAGGAATCGTGCCTCCGGTACCGCGATCTGAAAGAGATTTTGATCCTGGCTCGAAATATCATGTCCCGGCTGATGCACTATATGCCAAGTACGGAAGAGCATTTTATTCAGTTTCTGGAACTTAAAACTGAAAGCTAATGTAATCCAAATTGTAGGTATTTTGTCGGTGTTGTTTTGCAATTTCAATTGTTCGAATCATTGTGCGAGATAGCGGGTCACACTGGTGATCTACATACCTGCGATTTTTATAGATCACGAGAAGCTGGAAGATTACTATCGTAAGAGTAAACGATTATTATGAGAATACATTCTAAATAATGTATTTACAATTTTTCTTTTTTTTAGCGATGTATTATCAATCGGTTCGTCTAAACCTTGGAAAGACGTTGTACGACAAATGACAAGGGGCAGAACGAACAGGATGGATGCAGGTGCTATATTAAGGTATTTCGAACCGCTAAATCAATGGTTGAAGCGACAGAACGAAATGGAACCGGTTATCGGTTGGATAACGAACCGTGATGACACAGGTGAGTATAAAAATAACAGATTATAATTTATGTAACGATAGTTGCAGAATATACTAATAATATCTAACGACTATAGGTTTTCTTCAACTTGTTTCAGCGTTATTTTTTCACTGGTACCAAAGCGGCGCTAGAAAACTTGCGTCCTATACCTTATTCCTTTCACTGGCTTTAATTATCATACAAATTTCGCTGTATTAGAATAAAATACAAGAGAAAGTACCACTGTACATATATACGACAGAAATTATGTAAATATTTCGTAAAACGTTGACCATAACACAGTATACGATAAGATATTTCTATTATGAAACTATTAACTGCGCGACCGAAACCAAAAATGGAGGAATTATGTTTATGTATTTATTATACAGCTAACGTTTTATATTAAATTTGTTCTAATATATACATACATTTAGTTAGCTTCGTATCGATCTTATTGCTGTTAAAAATATTAACCAACAGTTGTTCAGGAGACTCCCTAACAAAATGGAGCCTTATAAAGATAGACGCTATCTTAATAATAACGTGGTGGACACTAGATGGCCTAGCAGTCGTTGGTTTCGATTCGATTACCAAACATAGCCTATGTGCGACAACATAGACATGTGAAATTTTTTAAATAATTACGCAATTTTTACGAATTAATAGGTGCCGTTAGGTGCCGTTCAAACGCCAGTATTACTCGGTAAGTCCAATCGAATCTACATCTGTGAAATGTGAGTACTTAGTATCTCAGAATTGCAACAATCTCTACTTATTACGATCATCATAGTTTATTGGTTAGAAATAGCACAGACAATTTTCAAACATGGACATGATTTTCTGCCGGGGCATCAGACTCGCATCCAATTTGGGATTCAGTCCCGCGTTAACGACCAAAAGCTTTTTAGAGACGACGCGTATTATACGGTGTAACGATCCAAGGCGTTGGGGATTTAAGCTTTTTGGTAGGTTACCTGTGTTTCTTTCGTTATTAACGAGCCGCGTCACGAGTCGGAATTACCGCGTTGCTCTCGATTTCAGAGAAGCAACCGCATTACAGGGGCTCCTCGTGCAATTATGTCGTACTTCTCAACCGCATTAAAGCGCACGAGGTATCGCTCAGACATACGTTTAATAAGAATAACCTAGTAGCGCGTTATTCTAATCTCGCTAAGGGGGACGCTCCTAAAGCGGTGCCCGCGGAAAAGCTGTCGCTATTCGGGAGAATGAAGAAGATGGCCAAGGAATATTGGCACTTTTACATACCGGTCCATATAGTTACATCTATAGGTTGGTGTGTCATATTCTATACAGTAGCTAAAAAGTAAGCACCATGGAATGGTATTTACATGATAAATCACATTGCCATGGTACTATGCGAGATTTATTCTTTCAGCGTGGATATCGCGAAGCTCATGGAGCTTTTACATTTCAGTCCGAAATATGTAGATCTTGTTAAAAATACTGGTGCTGGTTTGTGGGCTTTAACATGGATCCTGTATAAAATATTCACACCTCTGAGATATGTAGTCACTCTAGGTAATTAGATGGACAAAAAAATTATTGAAATTGTCGACGTGCGAAGAGAACAATGGAAATTAAACGATATTTCTCTGTACAATGTGTAGGGTGTACAACAATGGCCATCAGGTTCCATAAAATGGGATATTTAAGATTTTGGCCATTTAACAAGCAGCCGCGTCTGATATCGAAGGTATAACTGTGAAATTCTTCGTTAATCTAACGTCGTCATACGACTAAAAACTATCTAACAAAAACTGATACTAGAACTACTTTTTACATGCTTTCTCGATGTAGCCTGCGTTTGAAACTGTCCGTAGGTTTTATTTCTATTTCTGGGAATTTTTATTTCTCGATCGTCTATCGTACTTTCTTCTAAAATCCGCTCTCTTGCGTTTCTAGCGAGCCATTTTCAAAATTTACGGTATTTTGCACTAAACTATTCTATGTTTTAGATAACAGAATCAAATAAAACGGCGACACTAAAGACATCGAAAACAGAACGGCAGGAGCCTCCACAAATGTAGCGATGGATGGAGGACGGCAGTGCACTGACTGATATTCATGTCGCGTCGATCGAACGGATGTATATTGTCACCTGTAAATGTGTAAACGTTATCGTGTTATCTTGAAACAAAAAACAAATCCTACTATGTAATGTTACACAAATTATCTGTTCTTCACCCTAGCTCAGAAATCCTCGGGTATCGGCTAACGAGGGGTTATTGCAAAATCGGTCAGGTATACTTTTCTTTATTGAACGGTCGTCTTGTTTTACATACCGTGCATACACTTAAATAACATTGTACTTTTTTTTATCTACATTACTTGCAACTTAAATCTTTCCCTAGACGCAAATAATATTGATTAATCCTCAGACGTAGCAGTTTATGATTATTATTATTATAATTATTTATTTTTTTTTTTTTGGCAGCACGAATTGTGCGTTGTAGCATCCTAAAGTTATTCTTCTTTAACGCACCGAGTCTTATTTCACGCTATTCATTCATTTAGGTTATGTTTTTAGGATTCGACGTAATTTCTCAACGATAATATTTCTTACGATCGTGCGTCAGAATTCCTGAGTAATATCGATGAATGTCAAGAGTATCGTAATGAAGCTTTTGATACTTAGTTAACGATATATGATGTACTTTTCGTAATAAATACTGTTAGCAAACGCGATACATCGAGTATGGTAATGATACGCCATGTTTATCGTAAACGCCATTATGTCGGGGCGCATCTGGAATTCGTGATTGGAAGAACACGGGCACGCCCTGGCGACACAATTGTGCATATACACGCTATACGCAAGAATTAAAGTAAGGAATCATTGCTTAACGACGATGTAGTTATTATGCTAATATATCACAGTTGCATGCGCAACTCGTTCATCCTAACGAGACCACTGCACTCGTTCGCAGTACCTTGAAGAGAAATAAATAAGAGCACATATATTAAATATACCGCTAACCTATATTAGTAGCTGTCAGTGGAAAATCATTTTCCATAGACACGTTTTCTTCTTTCTAAAAAGATCAGATATCGACCTGACTATACAATCTAAATGATCCCAAGAGGCAGTGTAAGTATTTCGATTCTGTAAATATCCAGTCTTGCTAGGTTGCTTCAATTTCTCACATTTTCGAGGAACGATAAAGCTATATATTCCTTTCCGTAGGAGTCGATTAATATTATATTGCTGGCGTCTATACCTGTATTTTCTATAAATTTCTAGCTTTTATATCGATAGATAATATGACATAAGTTTCACTTTAGTGATAGTTAATATGTTTCTTTCAGTTAATTCATACAATGTTCATTGCTGGATGACCGATACGCGAGCGCAATTCAGTTTAATTAAATGTAGAACCGTTCAACTTATCCCATAAACTGATAACTGGCTGACACGGGCTGCGGTGCCCTCGGTTGCGTGTGGGATATGCATTGGATGTGGCACGCACGACACATAAGCCTTCCATCGAGTGGGTAGCATCGTTTGTCCGGTTCGTCGGTCAATTGCATGCCGCAGTCTTCGCAAACGTAACAATCCACGTGGAAATCCTTATCCATGGAAACGACTCTGACCGTCTCTTCGGTACCCTGAACGGTAAAAATGGTACTCCATGAGTCGGAAGTTAAAAATATTCGTATCGAAATTAGCTGGACACCTACCTCGACCGGTGTAATTCCTTTGCCACAAGAAGCACACTTTGGCGCGAACATTCTGTGGTAATCGTTAACGCAGTAAATTTTATTATCAACGTCGACCGTGAAAGGAACGCCATCAAGACACTCGTTGCAAACGCAACATCTGAAGCACCCTGGGTGATAGGACTTCCCCATTGCTTGTAATATCTACACACAAGGGAAGCATCGAGTGAATTTTCATGGTTTCGAGCGTCGGTTAGCTTAACATTATCTACTTAATTACCATTTCCATGATAAGGTGGCCGCAGATCGCGCACTTCTCGGCAGTTTGTTGGAAGCCAGAGTACTACGGACAAAACATTCTATGAGCTACGTCATCGTACCACTAACCACGTCCATCGCAATTACTGTCTTACGTACCAGATAATCTTCCTCGCAGTATACCCTCCCATGAACGTTATAGAACGCTTTGCCACGCAACGCTCTTCCACAGGAACAGCATATAAAGCAATTTGTGTGATAGAGATTGCCCATGGCTTGGCAGGCCTGACCTGCTCCGGTTACTTTTTCACCGCATGTGTGACAGATACCTGCGGAAAAGGGTCGACAAAGGGTCAATGCATTATAGTGCGCTAAATCTGTGCAGTTTTACTTTTAACAGTAACTCTATTTTGGGACTCTACAGTTGAGTCGCGTTGGTAGTATTTAGAAATATCCCCGCGTCGATACTTCACAGTAGAGAACTTCACTGTCAATGATTGTCGATGACAACGATACAAGAGGATTCGGTCGGAAGAAGCGCACTCACAGCTATCAATGGGTAAGACAAACCCTGCCATTCCCTTCACAGAAATCCTGTATCCCTCATTCGTTGCTCGTGACACTTGTAGTTTCGATTCAACGGTTCAGTTTCACTAGGCCAGTCTTGCTCGAACTAAAACCCGCCAACGTGTCGCACTAGTCTATCTATAACGAGATTACTTACCGCGGCGTGCGCGACCTGGTCACCGACAGTTCGCGTCGTATACAGGACGTTACACGAAGAATAGAACACTCGTGTACAGAAGAACGAAGAGGGACACTGGGCTCACCTAAACGCCGGGCATATCTCGACATCGATCTGCTCAACTGAACTTCCTATCCGCTCCCGCGGATCTTTCAGTCCCTCATTGACTACGATTAGCCTACGTTCGAATAGAACCGGGGCCCCTGTCGCATCGATTTGTTCGGGAAAGACTGGTTCCACAAAAAATGCACAGCCGATTATAATAATGGCGGCAGCGATTTGCATCGAATACATGTTTATTTGCATTGATAAGTGTTTCACGGTTGTGTAACCGTATCGGTAGGTAATTTCCGATGCCATTAAAATAGCGAACGGTCCATTAAGCTTTCGAGCTATGAAGCATCGTGGAATATTTGGGAGTCGACTAAGATCACGTTTCGTCGATCGATATCTTCGCATTTTGCGAACTGTTCCTAATTGGAACGGCAAGTAATCGATCGGAAACACACGATGCATGTCGAGGAAAGTACCGAATGTAAATAAATGCGATCTTACGACGCTGAGGCATACACACGTACGACAGGGACCAAGGGCCGGAACGATGAATGTGTGCACGTTTAACGAACACATGGAACGCGTACATGTGTGGCGCTTCACATAGGTGCGAAGACACGTAGGTGGAAACGAATGGGCAAGAGAGTGAATGTCAACGAAACATCGAGTTAAAAAGTTTCGCGACACACTGAAACTTGACTCCATTTTTCGAAACCGGTCTATCGGGGGAGGGAACTTGTGCCGTGGGAATTGGCACGGTACCCTGCTGCTTTTTATTTCTTCTCGGAATCACCAAGGAATTCTGGATCAGAGCGTGTCGGAAATGAAGCGATCTAACGATGGGATTATACGAAATTGACGCATCCCAATCCGTTTAAACCGTATTACCGATATTATTGAGAGAACAGATTAATACCAACGTAAGCATCGCGTCATTGTAAAACGTCGTAGTACGGGTAGTTATTGCGCAGCGCGTATTCAGATATGGAAACATTCGTCGTGAATGCTCGACGATTGTTTTATGGGCTGTTCGATCGTTGTTTCTTACCGAAGTATTCTCCTTCCTCCTCTTGCTTCTCCATCTCTTCCTCCAGTTGTCTTGTCAATTCTTCTATTTTTCTCTCCGCTTCGGTGGGCCCCTACAAGAAATAAATTGCATTCCTCGCTCTAATCGGTACTGACAAATGGTGGCATAGATCGGGGATAGAATTTTGTCAGGGACACGTGAATTTGCATGCGGTTACAATAACATTCGAAGCAAAATGAAAAGAAGTCGGATACAGAGGAAATTACATGCTTCACACGAGGATGCGTACAGTCTATGAATAAAATATTGCGCGGCAACTATACGGCGCTTGTCAGGAGCGAACAATTTGCTGTGTGTGATTCAGCGCGAATTCGAAGAAAGAACTCGTCACGAATCGTAAGATATCGCGAGCGATGTGCGTTTCTTTTACGCACAGTGTCAAAAGTCGTCGAAGCAGACGTTTTCGTTTCCAATAAATCACGGAAGAAACTATTTATTAGCCTGTTTGAAATAATATTTTCGCTGAAGAGTAAATCGTTTATCTTATCGTCACACAGGTCAGCCATTATGTAAAATATTAGCGATAGCAGCTGACATTTATGAGATCAGCGCCTAAATATGAAAAGCCGCGCAAAACTCTTCGTTACAACTTAAACGTAGCTCTCATATAAACGCATAAAGAATATAATACAAAATGTAAGGTCTTTGTTATCGCCATTTTTAGTAAAAAAAAAAAAAAGATATCGCAATGAAACGAACAATCATTAGAATGTTAGTCGCCATTCCTTTTATATAAAATCAGCATGCAAATAGACCAATGCTTGGCATACAGCCAAAACAAATCGAAAGCAACGATGCGTTCCCGTAACCCAATTAACGTGATCGCAGTGTTACATGGTAGACAGGTTTTGCAAACTGAAAAAAAAGCAGGATACAGGATTTATTAGGCGGGGTTAATGCTCTCCTCTCTTTAACTTATAGCTAATTTCTTACGGATGGTCTAGGCGGTATAACATTGTAAGGTAGCAGTCCCTTGCCAGATGTCGGTTTAATCGGTGGACTGACGGATTTTCTTTCCTCTGGCTCATGCTCGGTGGGCCTCTGTAATACAGGTACACCGGCATTTAAAAAAACCGGACCAGCTACACCGCTAGTCACTCCCGGGGGAAGACTAGTGATCCTAGGCCCATGAATATTTGAATCCGTTTCTGCGGCGGTATGCATGCCCGTGGTCACTGGTGTTTGCACTTGACCACGTAGTGGGCTTCCGATGGTATGGTTAGCGGAAGCTGGAGACACGTGTCTCGATGGCGAATTAATTACGTTTTGTGCGACTATATCAGGCGATACTTGATTGTGAGTTGGACTCGTTTTTGGCGAACCTCTCACGATATTGTTGTTGGCTACAATTCTGGAAGAGTCACCACGGCTAGGTGAATATATAGGAGATGGCTTCGAAGTTTCAGATAGGTCAGGCGCATCCTGAATGAAACTTCTATCATTCTGTAAATTACTTAATCTCAAGTGCTCCGATGATCTATTTGAGCAATAAATTGGGGAATTTCTAGCAGGAAATTCTGGTCTAGATTCTTGGTGGTGATAGTTTCTCTCACTCAGTGGTAGCACTCTGCTTGGAGAGTAACAAGGGGAGTTACGACAAGCAGGTTGCTCCCCTTGCCTCGCTCCATAGACAGGTGAATTTCTAGCTTGAGTCTCTCCGGTAATGTTTGCACTTGTACTCCTTGTAGTTGATTCTATGTATGGTTTATAACTTTGGGGACTATCTTGCCTATATTGTGGTTGTTGCACACTGTCTATGTGATTCGATGCTCTAAATCCATGTTGCACGGTCATTGAACTATCTAAGGAACCACGGTAATGGTGTGGTTCTGGAGGCAAGCGTATAGGAGGGGACTCACTATGATAAGGAAGTCCAGACCTTGGAGAATGTTGTTGTTGTTGTTGTTCAGAATTGTAACTAAAATTTCTAGTTGGTGTTTGCAATTCAGATGGTGGCACATAAGCACTTCTGCCAGCTTGATGATCTAAAGATGAGGAAGATCCTTGTAAGTACCTTGATGCAGAGGAATCTGTGGAACGCTGTAACGTCGAGCCATCGTAGCTTTGGCCACGTATGTTACTCCCTCTCTGTTGCGTGTACGACAAACTTTGAGTCATACCCCTCTGATTTTGTGCTTGACCCACTTTCCCAGTCATAACAACGTAATCATCACCATTAATCGTGGCTGGGTGGTAATAATTTGGTGGCACTTGAGGACCTGGTTTATTTTGCGTATTCTCTGGGAAGTGTACCTCCTGAATATTTTCATAGACAGGAGGTGCCTCGTACGGAGGCAATTCTTTAGCCGGTGATGCAGACTGATATCGGTTTCCAGTGGGCACTTGCGGTTGTGCTTTCCTAAAGGTAGGCTCATAGGATTCGCTTGCCACAGAACCTCTGGGGCTGCTCTTAGGACTCTTCCTTGATTCCACCGGATAGTAATACGGAGGATGTGGTTGACCCTGTTGCGGGTAATAGTCAATATTCTCATAAACCGGCACTTGTTGATGACTCATACGATTTTGATTCTGTTGCTGCTGCGCACTGATCTGTTCCACAGGTTTTGGCGTGGCAAACCTCGACGCGGCTATTATATTCTCACGTTCGTACAGTTTGTAATCAGTCACTGATTGTCTGCAAGTGTCAGTATTGCCTTCAATGAAACTCTCGATAGCACCGACTGGCCTACCAGACCCTCTGGTATCGGTTCTGCTAGCGGTGTTCCTCGACACGGGCACCTGGGCCTCAGGCCGCGATCCCGTGACCCTACCGGTACCCGATGCACCGCCGGCGTCATTCGGTTCATCTCCGAGTTGCAGATAACCTAGCTTTTGTACGTAAGAATCGTCGGCCGAGTTACACATTGGCAGTGATTCGCAATAAGACGTGCCACGGCAATGAAAATGATTCCACGTCCGATAATTATCGATCCGTAATGCTCAAGAGCGATAAGATTTCGAAAAAGTCATTAGAAAACGACACATGACGCGCGAGGCTGAATCACCACGGTGGTCGTCATGTCAAAATCGATCCTCCTCGATTCGACGCGCTCGACACCTTAAACTTGTACTCACTGGCGGTGTATTTCTTGCGTGCAATCGTGATTTTCTCACGGGATGCGACAAAACACCACGCACCGTATCACGGACAAGTTTACTGGACGAAAGCAGGGGCCGTTCTTCCCCCACGATTTTGGGATACGCCCCGCGATCACGGCGCCTCGAGCTCGAGTCCTCTTCGTCCCGACACAGCGTCCGTCCACCGGCGGATCTTCGAATTTTAGTCTTGCATGAAAAATCACCACCTGCGAAAATTCACGCGATACGCACACACATGCACCTCGCACGCATCGTGGTTCGTCAAACCAGATACCTGCGAGACATTTTCCCCTGCTACGAGTCATCCAGATGTAGCCCACGTTATTCCCTTTAACCACGATGTGGCGCCACGATTCTTATAAAATGGATGCCGGTTAGGGAAAGTAAGGTCCCTGCATTCGGAACAGTGGATTCGTGCTTTCAACCTTCGAGAATTGGCGCTACGGTCGGCTTCCATAAAATGGAGAAGCCCCGTCGTTGATATAGCTACGTATTTCTTCCCTAGAAGATATCTCCTTCTTCGATGTAACGAAACTTTCATTTCTCCTGTGGAACATCGAACGTAACTAGTAAGAATAGCCAGATAATCATTAAAACTATCGAACGCAACTAATGTTGGTACGTTCGAAAGGAGAGAATTGCTTCTTCCGAAGAGATGATTATCTACAATATATAATAGAAAAAGTATCAGTTTTGGTTCGCCGTAGAACATACAAATGGCACGAATAGTTGCGTATTTTAAATGAAGATATCTTCCTCGAAAACAGATAGGAAATTTGCGGGAGATCGCCCACCTGGTCGTAGGTATGGCCAGTAAATGCATTCTGCTGTGCCCGAAACAGGTTTTTTCGGGACCTGGCTAGGTACAGAATGGTCAGGTCGACAGGTAAAGATGCAGGACCCCGTCTCGCGCGCCGTCATGCATTCACAGATACCGTGTTCGGCATAATAATGGAACGTAATTCCGATACACCGTCTGCAGCATGTATCTATTATGATCGACACGAAGAAATTATCTATGAGGAACATCTCTTGCCCGGTTTCCTGTCATACGAGTTATTCGACGATCAGTAAATGCGCGTCGTACGATTTTCGGGTATTTATTACACGACCAAATTAACGGTAGGATGTAACGATTACTTGAAAGACTTCTTGTGCTGTTGAGCGGACGAAACAAGACGGGAACGTTGTTATATGTCGGTCTGAAAGATTTGGGATAATCGACTCCTTGTTCATCAGATCGCGTTGCCAACATCATGATCGATTGGTTCTAAGAACGAACGAAGCAATGAAATTAATCACGCGTATACCCACTGCGCGTGTATCGCGTTCCTTGTTCCCAATTAATTTGCAACAATTGACATCCACGCGTAACTACCCCTGCCGCGATGCATCTTCGTCAATTAGGACCGACCGACTTCGAGATCGTCTCGATCGACGATTAAATAACGTGTCTTTTATTCTTGTTCCCCAAAGGCGAATTGGATATTTTCCGTTTATTATCCGATCGTTGGGTCGAGCTTGCACGTGTTGCTGTAACCACGTCTCCCTTGTCGTCCTACGCGGGAAAGGAGCCAACTTTTCATTCGCCGTGTCTCGCAGCTGTTCACCAGTCCCGATAACGTGGGCGACAACGACCTCCACTCAACGAAAACTTATATATTTTCGAAAGGTGAGCAAAAATCGTGGATTTCTAGCCTTCTAGCCACCCACGAGATGGTGGCACCCATGCTTTCCAGGCACCTGCGCGGCCACGTCGCTACGCTATTGGTCAATACCGGTTGATCGATCGCTCGATACTGCCTCTGACGTAACACGTTACACGTTTGAATCTTGTCTTTTCATTAGCCTGTCGCTGGATATTCAATCCTGCGTTTGTAAATCTACAACCTATCTTTGAGTTAACGAATCGTGACGTCGTACGGAAAGTTAACCGACTGAAATTCAGTATCCACTTAATCGCAAAGTTTTATCTATACCTCGTCGAAGATCGCGAATCATTTTTATTATTGCTACATTTTCAACGCATCGAGCAAAGAATTTCTATCGAACAGATCGTCACGTGACTGGTAACAACTGTCCAAATGGCGAGTAAAAAGTATCGTCGTACGTAACGTGTAGGTAAGGACACGTATCGCATATGTTGCGGGCGGAAGTAGAGAAACCGACGCCAGATCGCGATCCACTTGAGCCGAAGACGCCGCGGTACAGTATGACATCGGTTTCTCATGTACTCTGCAACCCGTTGCGACAATAAACACGCGGTTTACGGCCGCACGATCGCACATGTGTTCACGTGTACACGCGCTTACGCATTTACGTACGCGTAAAGAGTTGGCTGGCTGGAGTACACGGGAAACGTGCAGCCCTATGCTACCCGCATGGCTTGGAATGCACGAGAATAGAATCGCGTGCGTGTGTGTGTGTGTAGTACACAATAGCAACGACGCCCACCAGCGTTCACTGCACACATGACAAAATTCATATGTCTGTTAACCGCGCTAGACGAATGTGTTGTACATAGTGCCAATGGACGGGGCGTATATTAATGCTCGCTTAACTACATCCTCCATACGTAGGATCAAATCGTGCGTGTATACAGTGAAACGACTTGTACACCTGTGTGTACACACGAGACAAGCGTGTACAATGGGCTAGTGCATACGATACAGGTTGTTCCTCGACCCCGGTGCGCGCTGACTAGGCGGAAAGACGATTTCTTCGCGGAAAGAGATGGTGGACTGATACCTATATCCTCGCATCGGGATCATCTAATTAGCGCGGCGCATAATTAGGTGCTTTCTGTTTACCAATTTATGCGTTTCCCCCAGATATGCCGTTGATTCACGCG
The DNA here is from genome assembly GCF_050948175.1 of Xylocopa sonorina. Classification (NCBI taxonomy): domain Eukaryota; kingdom Metazoa; phylum Arthropoda; class Insecta; order Hymenoptera; family Apidae; genus Xylocopa; species Xylocopa sonorina. The sequence continues at coordinate 10,863,076 of NC_135193.1, forward strand.
CGACAAAGGGAGCCGCGACTTTCTACGAGAGCTACATCCCCGACCGTGTGATTTTCGTTCTGAAATCAGGAAAGTAAGTCCTCCTCGATCTCGACGACGTCCGCTTTCTTTCGTTTAATAAGTTTCCTCGTCCACGTTGCCGACGTCTACAATCCACGTCGCGTTTTATGCTACCGAATCGAATTCCTACACCTCCTAGCACCGACGCCCCAGGCAACGGAAGTCTTGCCGGTTCTCCCGTTTAACCAGTCTGCACATGTGTGCACGCTGCACGTGTTTCTCTCGTGCGTGTCTTGTTAGACACTGTCACGTGTGCGTGTGTGTCCCGTGTCTGTGGATTGTGTCGCGTATGAGACAACTTGGAGCGACATTATGCTGCTTCTCGGTCGTTACCTTGTCAGGAATTTAGACGGAAGCCTGATTCGTGTCCCTGCGATACTTCGTCCTCGCGAATTCCCCTCGATCCGCTTCGATCGCGTCGGCCTTCCATCGGACGCGATCGATTCTCGCGTATTACACATCCTCAATAACGCTTCAGAAACCGTTGAACGTACACGGTATCGAAAGAAGCGATATTATTTGTCTACGAATCTCATTATCGTGGAACGTTACCGCGGATCTAATCAAAGTACCGAACGTTCTCGTTAATCGACATCAGCACGCGAGGTGTGCCGCACAAAAATTCATTGAAAGTTATAGCACGAGTCGTAATGACCCAATCTGCAATGCAAATGGTCCTCATGGCTCGTTGGCTTCTTCACGAGGGATTGTTCCAATTCAAAATCCAAGCAAACGAAGAGCACCCGGGAACGTAGGAGTACATGGTGCTATAGTTAGAACCTCGGACCTTGATTTTCGTTCCTCAAGGTCCGCAACCTCGTCTATCATCGTGTATTCTTAGGTCATCCTAGATTCAAATCGTAATTAACGAATTGGCCGCGAGAACAATTACGACTGTTAACCTCCTCTGTAGACAATCATAGAAAATTAACGATCGCTGATCCTACGCTACGCGTTCCATCAAAACTCCCACACGAAAATCTGAGTCATCAACGCAGTTTCGTGTCAGGTGGTTCCTGTCTATCGCGCGGACGCATCTCTATAGGCGAATACGACGCGTTCGCCGAGAAAATAATCACGGGACAACTACCAGGATTCGCGGATTCCCACTCAGCCTGTAGAAACAATAGACTCTCGGACAAAAAGAGAGACAGAGAGAGAGAGAGAGAGAGAGAAAGAGAGAGAGAGAGATGAAGAAAGAGAGAAGGCCGCCGCTTTCCATTCTCAGAGGCTCGAGCCAAAGAACGACGACCGCTGGAGGCAGCCAGGCTTTCGAGAGCCGCGATCCTGAAAGCAAGAGGGAGGCTAGGAATTTCTGAACGCTCGGCTCTAATTAATATATCGTTAGTTATTTATAAATAATAGTGGATCCACGGGAGCGATTCGCGAGCCGGTTGAAAAACATTGTGTCTCTTCCGGTCAGCCAGGGAGATTTTTCAACGGATAAAGCCCGTTGAAAGTGAAAGTGGATTCCAGTAATGTAGGGAATCGAGGAAACGGACGAAATAATGGGAACGCGAAGCTTTCGAGTTGCGCGGTCTCGAAAGCAAGAGCAGATGAGCACACGCAGGAAAATCCGCTGGAAGCTAGTGGAAATAAGGCGGATTCGCGCATCCAGAACCGTAAAAGCGGTGTATATATGTAACGACGAGTTAATTTGCCTCTCTCACGCGATTCAGAAAGGCCGTTATACGCGAAGGACGCTTCCCACGTTATATCGCGTCAGATGGTTCGCCAGTGGCCGACCGTTTCGTCCGGGGAAACGGTCGAAAATTTTGCTCGCCATTGAAACGAACCATTTTAATTCAACTGTTAAGCGCACCGCAGGAAGTTTCATTTAATTCCAACATGATCCCGTAAACGAGAGTACGATTACGCTTTCTGCCTTCGAGATGAATGATCGAGCTGGCCTTACGTGGAATGAAAGTGTAGCGAGACGTTAAATGGTCCAGTCAAGCCAATTGATTTTGAATCGGGAGCCTAATGGTATCTTTGTGGCCTCGACTAAATTTAATTGGGTGTTATTGATTGAAAAGAACATTCGGCTCGTGGAGTCGGTCAAAGGAATACTTGGGACCAGATTTCGATGAGTCTCGCCTCGGCTCGCCTACGAGGTCACACGAGACGGTCACGCGCTACCAGTTTCAAGGTATGGATGTTAAAACGCCCAATGGTGCTCTGGAAGTTTGGATCTCCAGATTCTTCGTTGCCCCGAGCATTTCTGAACTCTTACGATTTTTCCTGTCGAACACTCGCACACGAGTATCCTTGAGTCGCGAGTAAAAAGTACGATCGGAAGTCTGCGTGTCGAAATAATGAATTTTGTCGTCGGCGCTCGTCAACGGTAAGACGTACGAGTCGTTTCATCATGGTTCGGTGAGAAGAACCGAGGGAAAAGACGGAGAATTCGTGCCGGATATATGAAATTCTTGAGCAACGAAAGTATCGGCGTTTAAAGCGGCCGCATACTGAGCGCGCCGGAAATGCGTAACACGCCGTGGTGAAAACTCGATCGCACCTTCATAATATCTTGAAATTGGTAACCACGATCACAGTTCCCAGAGCTGAAAGGAACAAGTTTCACCAGCGATTAGAACCCTGACACTTGGGTAACGATTTACATCACTCGCTTTTTAAATTGTACGAACCGCTATTTTCCCACGTGCGCTGCTCAACGAGTCTCCAGTCGAAATTCGTTCTTCGTTTCTTCTCTTTGATAACAAATTTACCGCGACAGATTTACTTTACACGAATGAATTGAATTGGATCGTTTCGAGTTAGTTTACTTTCACGAATCGTGGAAAATCATTCGAGTTAAACACGGTGTAATTAATTGAGATTCACCGGAAGACTTAATTCCATCCTGACCTGAAAGCAACTGCCCGTTTCTCCAACTCGTGCCGCGGAAGTGTTCGATTTTCAGGAATTTACCACCTGCTGACTGACCCGACGGAAACGTGGATACCCTTATCCTTATTTCCATCGAATTATGTCTCATAATTCCATCGAATCTTTTCCTTTAAACATGTTCCCAGCATATGGTCACGTATACCACGAAATGTAAGATAGTAAATATGGGTAAGCGTCGTTATTGAAACGTTCAGTATGATTCACAGCGTATATAATTAAATCGATATTCACATTCCTGGTATGGTGTATTAAATAGTTAATCAATAGATGGTCCAGGTTTACGATCGCTTCCCGCGGGTCTACCTTATTTACAATCCGCCATTATCGTGTACAGTTATCGCGCGCGTTGCACGCGCTGCGCTTCGATCAAAGATCATGAAACGAACTGTGATTTATTGGCCGCTGCAGCGCTATTAGTATCGCGAGATACCGTCGGATCTTGTAGTAGCAAACAGATGTCAAGTACGTGACAAAACGAGTGGCTCAATGATCGTGCATGTGCGTTGTCACGTAGATAACTCATGGTACCGTCTGATCGTTGCCTCGCGATTCCCTTGGCGAACAATAATAATCCCGTCTCACCGTTCCGTATAATTTCCCGTAGCTTTTCGTAAACCCGGTAACGAGTGATGCATGAACTAACGGCACTCGGGTATCGACGTTAATTAATTGCTTGTTCATTGTGTGCACAGTCGAACGCAATCGAGGTAACTTCCTTCGTTCTTGCCGCGTCGCAAGAATTCGTGCTGGATGCGTGTCCACGCAATTTCGCGTGCGGTAAGTGGACACGCACGCCACCGCTGGACGCAGGCAGTTGACACAGCAGAATTACGCACGGTTATACGAAACGGCAGAGGGAATCAGTTGCGTGCAGGTTAAAGTAGGAGCGGAATTCAGTTAGGGAGACAATTTTCAATAATTGACATTGTTCCTCCGCGACGATTCGCGGATTTCGCGTTCACGGTTAACTGTATTAAATCGTCGTTGCGGGTAGCGGTATACATTCGCGAGAGTGGCGTGCAGCAAAGGATCGCGCTTGACAACGTGAAGAGCATTAAAATTAGAAGCATCCTCTTTAACGTTAACCTCGTATATATGCCTGTGGTTCGTAAACTCATTAAGAACCACCTCGTATCTCACGGTGCGCACCTCTCGCAGACACCACTGCGGTGTAGTATTTTTTGCTGGAGGCTTTTGTTTTTTAATTATGCAGAATGCGGTGTATTCATGCGCGGCTGTGAAACAGGGATGAGGGATAAGGGATCAGGCGCGTGGCATTGTCGTGCGGCAAACACCACACCCTTGAAAGGACCGCGCCCTTGCTAAGGTGCGGCCCGATCGTTGCACCTTCCACCCTTGCGGCACGCAAACACATCCACCCACGCATATCGCGATCGTTACACTTCGCGTTTTCGTGTAATAAAACCACTTTAGCATGATTACGTGTAAAAACCCCTCCGATGAAAGAGGAAACGACGCCACGGCGATATAATGGACGTTTTTCGCGGAACAGCTCGTACATTTTCGTGACAAGATCTAATAAGCGAGAATCCAATGACACGAACGATAAGCGCGTGAAACGTGAATTTCCTCGTTTCACCGGATTCGATTCATCGGTCGCGATACAATAATCAATCGAATCGTAACTAAATCCCGCGGTACGTATGAAAAATTAGAAACGAGACGCCACGGACCATTTTCAATAGAGATCGTTAATTGTACCATCGCTTTCTGTTTCATTAGAGCCGCGATCTCTTTGATCATATTTTCACCTTCATCCGGAAACGAATCTCCACTTCCGTGTGCAAGCGCAATTTCGCGACGAACAATAGCGGTTCGATCTGTTTCATGGGGTATACCCGCGTGTTTCCGGCACACGACGCTACAACGTTTAAATCGCTTCCACTTCCGCCGGATCCTTGCCTACCTAACCGTAACCAGCAAAAATACAAATTGTTAGGAAAACTTGGCGATCTACAGGGTGGACCATCAGCGTTCCATCGAATCACTGTCGCGGTGTCAACTTGAATCGACGGTTCCTTTCAGTCGGTCGAATCTGTGTCCCACATTTTTTCAGACGTAACCGCAGACCAACGGACAAGACGAGCATCTTGAATGAAAGTCGTCATATTCGCAACCGTCAAGATGATATACGTTCTGATATTCCTGCTACGATAGATCCGCATGGGAAGGCGACTCATGCTCTCGCGGCGTCTATTGTCAGTGGACGTTTCTCAGTGGGCGATCGGAATTGTTTACCCTATGACTTACTCCTCTGCCACTTAGTCATAACTTGCTCGTCATACGACATTCAACGTGCTACGTACAGCGGCGTAAACGTGACGTACGCTTAAGATAAAAAGTATTAACAATGGAACAGGACTGTGTGCCTCGTGGTAATATTATCAATCGTATTTGTCGAACGTGAGATGCGCCACAAATTTATACCTCCGCGTGCTTGCTGGAAGTGTACGTAAGATTAAATTGAATTTCTACACGCCACGATAAGTTTATCGTTCCTCAAACGAAAGTTTAACAATATTTTCACTTTGCGGTACTGAAGTATTTCTCTTTTTCAGGCCGATGACGCTTCCTGGTCTGCGACGGGGTCTGTTAATATCGTCTGGTTGTTCGTTGGCCCCGGTTGCCCCCTGTGTCAACTATGCCTGAAGAAATCGGAAAGTTCACGAGGCGTGTAATGTAAGTCAATCGTGGGGGCAGCGTGCAGGAGCTGGCCTACATGTGCACAGGCCACTCCCGAATCGTCGATCCTCTATACCCTCAGGATCGATTAATTCATTATGTAACGCGTATACCTACGTATCTACCATTAGAGGTAATTACTTTTGACGCTAATTAAACACGCGTGACGTAACGATCGAGCTCTTCGAGGCGCTTGCCAATATTCCGTGCGAATTATTTCGACGTCACCTAATCTCTCTCTATTACGAAATCAAATACGATCCTCTGGGTACGATTTTCCCAAGAAGGCGTAAATTTTTCTCGACGCGTTTTCGATACCAAACGTAGCCCCAGAGAAGCGGAAATCGGTTATTAACAGCGAACTGAGTCAGATTTAGCAGCAGCTGAGGTATGACTGGACTAGTTTCGCTGGTTCTACGCGACTTTTCCTTTTTCCTTCGATTCGAGGTACCGAAGTAATAAGCAGCTGGGGAAGTGGCTGAACATTAATCAACCCGCGTTCCTTATCGTCTGCGAGTTTTAGTTATTATTCAACGAAAGTTGCTCCCCGCGTACTAGTGGTCACTCTAAAATTGATACCGCCAACAGCGGGGGCATTTTTATCGGTCCTCCTGAGCTTTTTACCGACATTTTTTCCGCAGCAACAACTGATGCTTTTAATGAACTCGGTCTGGAGATAGCGGGCGGCGTCAGACGGATTCGCGTCACTTGAGCGATGAAAGCAACACTCATGGAAATGAAGAACTCATCGAAGAACTATCTCGTGAACTACATAGTCGCCGTCAGCGAATCTTGTTACGGCGAATGCCGCGGGACACGCAATCGAGAGGATATCACGGGGCGCTTCTCTTGATCCACTTAAAATTTTTTGGTCCTCCTTACTCCAGCTTTCTTGCGCTACTTCCATCGAAAGGATGCTCCCATAACAGAATGCTTATGCACAGGAAACGCTTACACGCTCTCTACGAATCTTACAGCGAGCGCAAGGCTCCTTCGAATAGTCTCGGCTCGTAAAAGTATCAGGTCGCTCTAGAGCCCCCCTAATCTCGAGACCGTATTTTACTTTACGCGTACGTTCACTTAATCGTTTCAGTTGTTGGGACGTTTACTGCTCGGATAAATTGGCGATACTTTTGTTCGAACCGGTACACGGAATTGAATCACTGGCAATAACGACGTGGCAATTTTTACTACGAACAGTAAACCAATCTATCGACAATTAACGATCGTCCTTGTTTAGCCGATAATAATTCGAGACAAACCGTGCAACAAACAGCGACACGTTATCGGATTAGTGTACAGTTACAGACGAAAACAACACCCATGGGAAACGAGGCGGACTCGTCGATGACCATGGGGAAAGGGACCACTCGGTGTTGGGGTCCCTTTGAATGCATGCAGCACGGAACGGTTCCGGAAATCAGTCCCGTCACGCAGACCGGAAGCTGGACGTTGCCACGACGGTGGATTGACATTAAATACCATCAATCGTGCTCTCTGTCCGAAACGATTACCCTTCCTATCTTGGCAGGCTACAAATTAAATCAAACTTTCGATACATCATCCAGATTAACAAGAATAATCGAATAAAATTGATTTCCACCGCGCTTTATATAAATTCTGTTACTATTCGCAATGATTTTTTATCTTATCCGGATGTCGGTGCTTGAGAACGCCGTTATCGATGCTCCATTTTATTTTTTCCAGACTTCTCAACGACTCCGATAGCGGGCACCTATAATTCTTCCATCGTGGGACGAAATTCCACGTCGGGTGTGCGCGCGATACGCCGCTTTGTGAAGTTCGTTTCCGGCGCAGTCCCGTAGCCTGAAATTTAAAGATCCACAGAGTAACATTATTTTCGGGTCGTAACACTCGGTTTCAGATGATATTCGGTTTCGGTACCAGCGAACAGGTTCGCCTTGCAAGGTGAGATGCGTGCTTCTCCCGTTCTTTTCATTCTATTCCCCGTTTCCCCGTTCTCCTGCTGCCCGTTTTCGTTCTCTCGTACCCCTCTACACGTACAAGCGTGCTCCGTGTTCGCCGTCTGGACTCCTCTTCCGTGTGCGTGGCATTCGCGTGTGCAGGTGCACACACTGTGGGCGAACGGCGTGCAGCCTCGAAGGAATCGCACACGAAGGAAGAGGACTCGCCTGTGGGAAAGTAACGCAACACCATGAGAGCCAGCGGCCTGGACCGCTGCTGCCAAACTCCCATAGCAGCGGCCTATATGCACGCTCGACGCGCTCGATGCGTACACGAGGATAAAGTGGCTGACCACCGTGGTTCCGATCTGCGTTCTGCCTTCGTTCCAACCGAGTACCCGCGCTGGGTTACGTTCTCCCCTACTATTATATACTTGGCTGTAAAAATGTATCGATCGTCGAACGCTATCCGAACTCGAAACTTCTATGCGAACGGCTCGAGAACGAAGATGGTCATAATTCGAGCCTGTACGAGGCGCCGTACGGGGGTTTCCAGCGGAACGTGAATGGCTCGTGGATGATTTATGGTTCACGGTTTTTGTTCGGAAAAAGCTTGAAGTTGGCGAATCGAAAGTCACACTCGAGGAGGCTCCTCGAGTTATCTGCCGATTGCAGCTGCGAAACGGCAACGGCGATCTAGTTGCCGGAGCTAATTGAATTTTCTCCTCGACATCGTCGTGAACGAAGCCAGACCATCGAGGGAAATGCTTCTCACAGGAGGCTCGTTGTTCGCGACAAAAGGCGTGCGTGTTGCACCGGGGGAATCGCGATATCACGCGTCGCTGAGACTCCACGACTTTCGCGTATCGCCGCGTCTGTTTAGTCGTCGTTCCCCTGCTTAGGGGTTCAGATCTCTATAGAATGCGTCTGACGATGCCGACACTCGAATCCGTGCGTTTTACTCTGCTCGCGGGTCTTCGACCTCGGTCTGGAAATGACCGCGGTAGGAAGAGGATGTTCCCAATTAACGATAGTTTCTTTCGTTTATACAAAAATCATGCGCAATTATTTAACGGGAATGTGGAAAGGAAACATCATGTAGAGAGGTCGGTTAAAAATTCCAAAACGAATGCGAGCCGAGATAGCGAGTCGGATATATGTATTCTTTCATTATAGCTTCACATTTGGTGCGTGAAAGGTATCGCTTTTGATTATATCGATTCAATTTTATAATTGTAATTATACGTATCAATGATTTAGCCATGACACAGATATAGTATCCAATACTATAACACTCCAATATTTTACTTTACAATCATTTATTTCAATAATGTATGCTGTGTATACTGTAAATTTCCATAAGTAAATCCTGTCTAAGTATAATAACGCTTTCTATTCAATCTTTTCAACAATTGACCACCCTCTGGCACTCTACTCGAGCTCCCACTGTTACCGTTCGCGTCAAGTCTCTTCGCAGGCTTCGCGCGAGAATAAAATGGCGGCCAGAGGCGAACGTGTGAAACGTTTTCACCTGTTCAAAAACGAAGTCCGCCGAATCCCGTATGAGAAAGAGAAGTTACGTCGCGAGAGAAATCAGTAAAAAGATTATCACCGGCAAGAAGGAAATTACCCCGGTTGCTTCCGCAATGAAAGCAAAACGCATAACTTTCGTTCATCTTCTGCTCGAGGGACCGCGTTGATTTAATCTAGATCGCAGATATTTAGAACGATCAAGAACGAAACGTTTCTATCGTCGAGTTTTAATCTGACTGTTGGCACAGGCATTTTTGTATAAATTATTGATAAATTCGTATTTTAACACCTACGTGAATACCTTATCGTTTACTTCGAAGAAATCGACGCAAGACCTCTCCCTTCGACGCGTAATCAACGCCCATACGTTCACGTGTTACGAACGATCACGTAGGAAGTAGATCCCGTTTTTTTTTTCATAATATTTTCTCCTGTTTCGTCAACAGCTACCGACGCACATATAATATATCGTCTTCTAGAAGGCGAAGACGAAACTTTTGTGTCACAGATAACTAGTTGTCGCGGTCGATTCGACCCGTGCGAGTCGCGATAATCGCGTAGGAGTTTATCAGCAGCCCAGACTGCCACAACGTTCTTTATTTCCTGTAGGAAAGATTAGCTAGTTCTTTTTCCTTTTTTCAAGTCTACGTTGATTTTTACAAAACCTGCTGCTCGTGGAAATTATATAATGGTCTCTTACCCTCGCGATTTACCTTGATACGCTCGTAGCGAATTTTCCGTGCCCGGGATAATGAGTAGAAAATAAGATTAACAACGAGACATTTTTCCAGAATCTCGAAAGTCGCGCGTGACGTTCATTAGTAGGTGGGGCTCGTTTTCCCGACGACATTTGTAATTTACTCACTTAGGAAGCTTCTTGACGCGTTTACAGAATTTTAATTGTCATTTAAGGCCCGTCATGGGGTGAATTACTTCTCACCCGGCGACTCTCTCACAGCCAAATCGAAAACGCTATCGAACAACGTGTACCCGTGGCTACTCAAGCTGCACAGAATGCAGAGGAATTGAACGATGTTCAAATTTGATCACGTATCTTTTTTATCGCGGTCGGCCGTTGTACAACACGAGGTAAATTTTACGTTCCCATTGTTTTAAAATCAAGTAAAATTTATATTCCCGCTCTCCGTTATACCAAAAGTAAAACCTTTCGCATTCTTATTTGTAGAAAGTCTCTAAACAAAAAGAGCACGGCACATTAAACCGGCGTTCCGTCCAATTGACCATTACATAATCAAGATCCATTGTGTATCGTTAGAATGCATTGGACAGTGCATTTCATAATATATGCACCCTAGAGCCGGCTACGTTGCGGGGTCAGCGAAACGGGACGAAAGCAAAAAGCGAATTAAACCCCGGACATCCTTCTGGCTTGCGATCGAACGCCCACGCGTTGCTAAAAACTCGCGAGAGAAAGAGAGAAGGAGAATTAGAACCTTCGGTGGACACACGACCATAACGATCCAAAGTTTCCCGCCCCCCATACGCACACAGGGAAAGGTGCAATCGGGTGTACACGCAGAATGTTCGACGATCCTCGTGCACGGAGTGGTAGGAAGGTCGTTTTCTTTCCTCTACGCCGCGTAGAGCTGGCTTACTACGGCGACTTTACTCGCTTACGGCTCACGCGTCCTCTTCAGTCGTAGCACAGCGCTCGTGGTGCGTGGAACGTGGTGAAGTCGCGCGAACCGGTGATTCCAACGCTTGTCGAGGCGTATCGTTTCTCGCGCGATACTCTCGTTTTCCTATCAAACTCATTGGAAACGTTTGCAAAGGACCAAAAATAGACGACCGAAAAATACGCTACCACCACTGACATCGATAGTATTAAAGATAAGTCGTGTTTTGTGAGTAACCGCGATCGAATTTACGAAGTGTAGAGTGTCTCGAGCTCCATTATCTTCGAGGACGGAGTTTAAGAAGGATTAAACAGTGACTCTCTGGACGATGTGCTACTGAACAATTCTCAAGAGGAATATCCACGGCAGTGCGAGGACCGTGTAATTTAATTTGGATGCACTCAATGCCACTTGTTCGCCAAGTGTAAACATGATTCCCGCGCATTGACGTATGCACCGGACCGCGAGTGCGGACTGCACTCAGCTGTGAATTCCTAAAGGTAAGAGAATTTCAAGAATTTCACCAATCCGGGCTACCAACGATTATTCGGAGTACGATTGACAACTTTAGATAAATCAATCGCGAGGGCCGTTTACGTCGGTTATTAGCGACGCAAAAGATGGAAAATTGATGAATGTACTGTATAATTTGATTGCTTCAAGCAAGGTAGTTTAACCCATTCACGTAGCATTTATTTCGTATTGGCTATGGACAAGATGCGCATAATAATAAATAATCATGCGATTCATGCGCGAGTCTGACTCGCAGGCGCGCATTTTGGATTCAGACATGCACCAGGAGTCTGGCTTATTATTTCGCGCCGGATTCTTACGTTGACTCGATATCTTTTACTTCATCTTTAATCGCAGTCGTTGCGTCGAATTGATTTTCAATAAATACAATGTACGAGCGCGATGATTAATACCGTTGCTCAATTTAGGGAGCGGGGAATTTCTTTAACGGCGAGCTGTTCTTTAATGGCTCATTCTGATTCTCGAAACTACGACCCGGTCGCGTGATTTCTGTTGGGCAGTACACTATATATTCGTGCCAAAGAAATGATCGACGATCAAACGAGCCCGTTCGTAAACGGATATTACTCGGATGCTTCCAATTAATGAGAAATAATGAATAGGTGCGATTTTAATACATACCGAATCGGATCGTCTTCTGTTCTTGCTCTTCTATTCGTATCCTTTAGCTTCCATCGTAGAATGGCTGTTTATTATTAATGAGAGGGGGATACAGTTAACGCTGTGAGAATGGTTACCATTTTTTTCTTGCGCTTCCTCGTTATGGAAACATTTAACAATCGGGCCACGTACGGCTTCCTGTTGGATGCGCGTCGGGGTCTGGCGTGTGTACTTCGCGAATGTTTAGGCTTCTGGCACGCAGCTGCGCCGCCCTTACGCTGTTTACGCGACATACGTGGAATTTCATAGGCATGTCGTACTCGCGTTCGCTTTGGGACAAAAACATACCGGTACCACTTTTTCCGCGAGCGCTCGATTGCACGAGTTTTCCACGTTTATCCGCGTTATACGTACGCACACGTACAGCCGGTTAATCAACCGCCGCTCCCCGATAATTATCGGACGGCCTTCACCGCGGTTCTTTCCTTTTGCAACCTTGACGAGGCTAGCTGAAGAGGTTGCCGACCAAATTAACGAGTTTTTCCAAACAAATGTCGCGGCTGCATTACCCTGATGTACACGGCTACGAACTGGCGTTTCGTTTCGGTTAGAATAAAATTGGAGCACCCTGTTTCCAGGATAGCTGTCCGTCATTTGCATCCGCGGTGTAGACTAGTTTTCTCCCGTTATTGGATTAATTAACACGGTGAACGGCAACGATCAGATGACGTACCCGCAAACATTACAATTTATTAGAAAAAGTGCTACCACGTCGTATTTTCTTTGTATCCGAGAGCTTATATACGCGGAGCGTTCAATTTTCCATAATATTAGGGTTAATTTCCTTGCCGATGTTTAACATTATTTCACATTCAACCGGTTATCTCTACGACCGATGCATAATCTCGATAAAAAGTGATAAAATATTTATCTCTCTTATTTGCTCGAAGTTAAGTACGTACACCTCGTTTACATGCAACACACTTTTACTCTCGTGATTCATGCGCAGCGTGCAGTTCATTAATTACGCACAGCGGAATGTCAAACAATTAAATAATATACGTACACGATTTGACTCAGCGGCGCTATGGCAACGGAGCCGCGGTGTGTGATTCATTCGCATCTGTCCCGCGGTCAGCGAATGCGTTAATTAACAGCTTCGTTCGTTGGTCAGAAGTAAAGGGAAAAACAATGTAATCTTGGTTTCAGGTGAGATCAAAGAGGCATGCTGAAACACGTGTCAGTCTCGCCGTGGAGAGGGCGAGCGGACAGCGTGAGCCTTGCTTCGAGCGGGGGTGCGAGTAGCTGCGGAAGCGGAAGTCCTACCCCTGGTCACACGCCGCCGCCTTCGAGGGCCTCCTCCTGCGCTTCACTGGCACCCTTAACCGCCCTTTCGAGCTTTTCTCCAGCCGATGTAACGCCACAACAGGTAGAAATCTCTAAATTAATATACTTTAAAGAACAGAAGTTCCAAATCGCAACGCATTCCGAAGAAATATGCTCGTCCAATAATTTAGTCATTATAAAAGGTTCGAAATATTCAATTCTGGCATATGCGATCGTGAAAAGAAAAACGTAAGGGGACGATTAAAACAACGGTACCGATAGAACCATTATTCGGTTAAACGAGGGTATTATTCGGTTGTGCGAGGCACAATGCCGAATAGAAGAGTCACGCGTAAAACGAAGTAAAAGGATCGAAAACGCGGTGGGGTGGGTACAAAAAGCAATGACGTGGTTGCTTTAATGGAGCAAGCAGGAGGAACAAAACGTTATCCGTGACGGGCGTTGAAACGGTTTCGTGAAAACGAGAACAAAACGATTCCCCGCGCTTATTAACAGCTGGACCACGTGTGTCCTTGCTACTGTCGCGTTAATGGGATTCATCGACGAGACGTGTGCTTAATCCACGATTATTTCTGACGTAGTCACCCGGTCGATTAGACACACGTCGAAAATAGCAACGCTCATCCTCGATTGGGTAAACAAAATTCGCGATACGAAGTGAATTGTTAATACATTTGCGATTATCGCGGACCACGAAACGCGATAATCGAAAAATTGACACGATCCAAAATTTTCCATTGCGATAATTTATCGTAGCACGCACGTACTGGTATATTTTTCTGACTTTTGCTCTCGCAGCAGGCAGAAGTCAGGTTTCTGGTGGAGGGTAGATTTCTCACGGACCAAGTGTCCCTGAGTCCAGCCCATTGCGACTGCACGCGGCTCCGTTTCGCATCCCTTTTTGCGCCAACAGAAACACGACTCTCCCGAGGCCCTTGATCCCCAGCAAGATGTTTAGGGAGGCCAGTTTTGTCCGACATCTGCAAGGAAACAGAGAACCCCCGTCAAGTCCGACATTTGAATACGGATACTTAACGAACCAGGACGAACTTCGACTTCACGCGAAATTGGCGTCGTTCACGGGGGTGCCGCGCTCACGTCGATGACTATTTTAATCGGCATTAAGGCCAATTCACCGCATACTTCGTTCACCGTTGTCGATAAAGTACCGTCGCGTCGAACGGGCCGTTCGATAAAAATTAGGGTCATCGCATTTAAAGCGCGAATTTTTCATTACTCCCGACATCCCAGTTTCTGTAGCTTCAGATATTAAACACGCGGCTGTTGCATACATATAATGCATCGATACAGTATTGTTTCATTGTACGTCGCGTTTGCCTGGCCCGTTTCACACGCTTCTGAACCTGAGGTCGCTACGAGACGGCTGACTTCTTCCGTTAACTTCTTCGAGAAACCATCTGCATCCTGGCCAACGGTGTGAATATTTTTAAACCAATTTCGTGACCTCTCGTATCGTGCTCGTCCGACCTTTGACTATCCGTGTCGATTCATGAGATACATTTGCATTAAACGTATCGGCATTCCTCGTACGCTCGGTTTCATTATGGAATCGCCTATCCGGCTGTCTCGACGAATATCCTAGACGAAGAGAAGAGAAAATAGAGTTTATTTTCTTTCCCCGCCAAGATCTCTGCTGTTTTAATTTTTGTAAATTCGTTTCGTTCAATAAATATTTGTATAAAACCGATAGCGTTACACGAAATTCGTTACAATTGTGTTACAGTTTTAGACACGTTTATTTAGTTAAAGGTTAAAGTGAACGGTAGGACTGATTTACACCTTTCATGAACGACTTTTCCACTAACTCGTAAAAAAAGTATTTCTTCCTGTGCTTTTCTGAAAAAACATCGGTCCTGGGCGTAACAGTTTCGTTTTAGTTTTCGGTGTCTTTCGTCTTTCTGGCCGGAGTTTATCTTTTAGCCGGTACGTCCCGCAGTTTTTGTCGATGGAACCGGGAATTCTCTGTGAGAACCCCGCATGCCATGGCGTCGCACATTGGCGGCCGGCTCACAATGTGAAATGAAAAACTATACTACCAAGCGCCATCGTAACCCTGGTGGATCCACTTAATCGCACTTGCTCCCCGTCTACCGACCTTCGTTCCTGGATACGTTCCACGGGATTGATGAGATAGGCGACAATATTAAGAGAACGACTAGTCTGATATAAAAATATTCGAGTAATAAATACAATTCTACGATTCGTTCAATTGTGATAAAATTTTTTTGGTAAATGAAGAAACGCAGAATACACGATCCGCGATAGACCATTTTTTGAGAAAATGAAATATCTGAGAGCTAAGAGGATTGAGCAGGTACTTAAGTACATAAATATAGCGCTCGAGGTATTTGGGATTGGGAAGAATACGGGTCTCGTTTCTTAAAATTTTTTCCATTGAGTAAATCCAGTTTGACCAGTTTTCATGTAAGAATGAATACAAGAATTTATGTGAAAAATTCTTTGAAGTATAGGGAGGGACGAACGGAGCGGAGGAAAAATAAATTCGAACGATAGTGTATGTAGAAAATGAAGAATAGTCGCTATATTCCATTACAAATACAAACCGCAATACGAAAAGACGGCGCCATATGGATTACAGTATAATCGCTTATAGCGATAACTTGTCGCGTTCGCAGACGACCCAGACGTTTCGATTACTTTGACATAATACTACTCCGACTGCAATTTATTCTTGTCATTTTTTTCTACGTCGCTCAACGAGTTACAATTTCTTACGTGTCACTTTTTGCTTTATTTCTATTTTATTTGTGCGTGTTTTTCTTTTAAATGATTTGGAACGTTTGAGTATATTCTAATTTCGAGGCACTGTGACCAGCAGCAACTTTATCGTGGTGACGATAAGATAAGAAACCCGAGGAAGAACCCACGATCTTACGATTTCTCAGCTTGGCTGAGAAAGACGATGAAACCGGTATGAAGTAAAATGTGTTCTGGTCGAGTTTTTTCGCGCGCGCGCGTTAACCGACTGGGATGATCGCGACGATGACGCTGCGGCTACCTGTGTATCCCACAGCTTTACGCAAGTGACGCGAAAAATGAAAAACGATCAATCGCGTGCAATGATCTTGATAATGTCAATGCCTCCTCGCAACCGGACCACTGCTATGTCGAGCACTATCATTACACGAAACAGATATACAAAGTATCAAACAGCCATGCTCGTTCAAGTAGACATTAATTATCGCTCGGATCTGTGAAACTTTTCAATATCTATTCCTCTAATTACTGGAATAATTACCACTAATTATTCCTTTATTTTCTAAATATCTACAAATCTCTGATTCAATATTCGATATATAGTATTCGTTATATTCAATATTCGTTGTATCACAACATTTCTCCCGTCGATTTACATTTAATATCGCCACAGTACACCGACCAGTTTCATTCAATATATATAATACTTTTCTCCATTCACTTCTCCACGCTACATGTTCGTCCTACATAATTTTTCTGCCATATCCATCGACGTGCATTCTCTCTCTGTGGAGCGTCGCGTAACCCCGAGACGAATTAAAAGCCACAGGATTCACTTGGAAGAAATCCGATCGAGCATGATCTGGATCGTTTCCACGGCGATCTTTCTGGCCCTCGATGGCAGTATCGACACGACACACATGAAATCACGTCTCGCCTTTTCGTTCCGCCTCTGGGCGCCGGACCTGTCCCGCGTTCTCCGGCACTCGCAACATCCGGCGCGGCGGCCCGTAGTTCCGGCTTTCTTAGCGTGTATACGCGCGCCTTTTATTCGAACCGGTCCTGATAAAACGTACACGCCGTTGTTCCATCAGAATGCCGGACATTTATCCGCCGATCGATCGACCTTCACCCCTGTAACTCGCGGGCCCGCTCTTAATAGGGCTTCGCTACGTTACAATGGGTCTTGTCGGCGGAAAAAACATATCTAGGTGGGGATTTCGTAACCTCCTCTTTCAAATTCAGAAGGTCGCGCAGGAAATCCTTAACCCTTTCGCTCTTATAAAAGATCGTAATCGTACCTAATTATTGTCGAGCGCCTCTGCTTTGCTATTCGAAGGATAGCCGTAGGTAATGGTACGCAGATGTTTCTTGTATCTGATTAAAACTTTTACGAGTCACGTAATCGCAAGAACGGCCAGGAAGAATGTTAATTTCCTGGATCATTTTTCACATGATCCACCGCTTTCGACAATTGAACAGAGGAGCGTGTACCTGTCCCGAACCGATTTCTTGCCATTTCTCGACACGTAACGGCATTGTCTCCCGAACGACATCCGAGTAGCTCTTGCGCAACTAGATTTCCTCGCAGCGTACAATGACAGAGGAACAAGTTTGCGAACGAGCCAGGGAAATCTGTTCGTTAAACCGCGATCCTTCTACTTCCTGCTCCGATTCCACCGTCGACGAGCCAGGAAACGAGAAAGCACGATGTATCGATCGTTGAATTAACTTGACAGGCGACCGTGTATGCGGCTACCCGCATGACAACGACACGGCCCAGGCAAAGTTTTCGAGAGAGAGGCCCGTTTCATCCGTCTGGCTCGAGATTTTTCACGACAAAGCCTCTGGAGGGAATCACAATGCCCCGTAATCAGGATACGAGCGATCCAGAGTTCCTTCGGGCCAGTTCCAAGGATGCTTCCCCTATAAAATGCACCGCATAATCGTCACACTTGTACGTGTGCGACTACCACGCGGGCATCCTTTTTATGTATCCTGTCGAGAGGCGAAGGCAGGAACCTAACCAGAATTCACACGATTAGCTCGAAATTAGAGCGCTTATAGAGAGATGTTGTTCCTCGTTCTACGCTGATTTATTATCACACTAATGGTCTTTGCGTAGCGTTGGCTGCGTTACGTAATGGTATTAAGTGGCGTTTTCCAGCGACTTAGGAATGTCGTTACGTCACGTGGTGTAACGCGGAGGAAACCTCGACCGTTGCACCGGTGGTTCGATCCTTGTCGGTGGCTGCTGCGTCGCGATAAACTCTTTCGGTGTAATTTTGGTAGCGCCAGCGGGCGATATTTAAAGAATGCGCCAGCCCAAGGGACAGCGTCCCGTCCCTCTGTTCGTTCATGGATAATTATAGGCTATTATACGCTTCTGTTTTTCGGCGAGCAAGAGGAGCAGACTCGCGAGATGAACTCTTCTGTTCGTGCGCATCGGAGACACGTGATTTCTAAACGAGCTCTGCCTCTTAAGTAAACACCTTGGGCCTAACAAAAACAACGTTTAGCATGTGTGACGGAAAAAGTATTAGGGCTGGAGCATTTTTTTCCAGTGTTTTATGGCTGGATTAGAAGTCGTTCTCGTGATTTTTTATCCCTGTCGGGTATTTAGTAGAGTGTATGCTTGTTTTCTTAGAGAGTGCGCTTTAAGAGAGCACATTTCGGTTCACCTGGTAGAGAGTGTCGGTTTCGATCGATCTAACGTCTTGCATTTCGCGGTGACACGACGCCGCCATTCTAACGGGCCATTTAAATGGATTTTGCACGACAGAGGAACGAAACGTAACGTTTTTCGTGAAACGAATCTTAGAGATACGCGTCTGAGGCGGAAGAAGTCTCGTCGTGAGAGATTAGAGGTCGGAATTCTTGTGCAACTGCGTTTCATTTCTTCTGTCAGCGAACGTTTCCCGAGATAACGCCGTATTCATTCGCGGTAGCTATGTAACGACTAGCAAGACTTCCGTCATTCACCAATTCCACACGCTACCGAGAATCGGTGATTGGGCTTCCGTCCTGATAACGTAACCGACCGGCTATCGATCATCGAATATAAATAAAACCGTTTTCTTTTCGTTTATCAGCGGTCTCGGACTCTCGGTGTTACCCTTTTCTCCGGTTATCTGTGCCGTTCACCCGTTTTTCCTCGAACTGATCTCGCGTATCGGCAGAAAGAAAAAGCCTCAAGATTGGCGCCAGCCAGAAAAATCACGTTACTCTAAGTCGCGTGCTCCTGTTCTACAAATACACTCCCCGCGATTTAAAGAACAACGAACTTCTTAAACGATGTAAGATCGGCTATGTTTCAACCCCCTTCGAATAAAAATCAACGTTCTCGTCAGCGTTCAGGGTGATTCGAGGGAAGAAGAGAAGATTCATAGCTGAAGAAACGAAATGACGGTGAACTTGCGATATCATTGAAGGTGAATCACGGTAAGGACCATCGTGGGCGGGCATTTGGGATTCAGATCGCGAGAACGATGGACGATTACCGTAAACCGATCCGGTCGTTACGTCGTTCCCGGTGATTAATCGTCACGGCTGATTCCGCCACTTGCAGCTCCTTTCAATGCCAGCTTCAACGACGCGCGAGTTCGAAATTGAAACGTGGCCCTTGTTACGTTCACCGTGCACGGTCGCATCCGCGATTTAACGTTTGAGCCGATCGCGCAGCCGGAATTCGTTGCTTAACGCCCGCGACAATCGGCCGATTACGCAACCGCGTGACGCACGTACACTTTTCAAGTGCGTTCCCGGGTGTAGAGAGAGAGAGAGAGAGAGAGAGAGAGAGAGCGAAATCGCAACGGATCTCGAACGGTGCGAATTCCTCGCGCGAATCGACGACGACGACGACGACGACGACGACGACGACGAGGACGATTAAGGTCGATCGTTGCCGTCCACTGAGAGACTTGGATTACGGACACGACTACGATCGCCACGGGTGCGCGCTCGATCGTGGCCTGGGACCCATTCACGAGCATCCTCGTACGAATTCTTTAGCCATGAATGTCGTCTGGGATTGGTCGCAACTTGCTGGTGAAAGCACTCGCGGCTGGCTACTCGCACACGTGGCCGAACGTATACGCTGCGGGACTACTCTCGAGTAGTAGTACCAAGAATTGCTGTTTGTGACGCACGGCCAGCAATTAGAGTACTATTTCGCATGTTTATTGCGCGCGTTGCTTATGTATCGATCTCGATCATTGTGTGGGTAATGGTGCCGATAACACAGAGCCGATCCGATCAAACGACGCGCTAACCGATCTGGTTGTTAGCCGAGCGAGGGTTACGATATTCGTAAAAAGTGCTATAAAACGAATTAGTAACTGGATAGTTTAGCTACTGTCAAGCTGTTAAGAGCCATGGCTGGGCGCAAACGGGCGCAGCGGATCTACGGAGCGGAGGACCGCAGAAGAAGAAATCGACTTAGTAAGTATACTGGGGGAAAAAAAACTGGCTTGGTAACTGAACGCGCCAGGATCCATGGAACGGAGAACAGGGCAGGAAGCAATAACAATAACGATCGCGTGTAAAAGAAACGAAATTGAAAAGTCCCCGTCATAAATGATGAAATGGAATGTATCTCTCGAATTTTTCCGACCGTTACGCGTTTCGAACGCAGCCGCGTCACGTTTCACTTTCCTCTAAAGCGAAAAGCTATATTACTTTCTACGGTTTCTTGCGAAACGCCTACAGAATGCACAAGGTATCGCACGTATAAGCATTTCCCCGCCGCTGTGTACCTTGGGACCGGGTTCTGTTCACACCGCGAGCACGTGCTAACGAGCTGCCGTCAATATAAAGGCGCCAAAAGGTCTTGTGTCAGTAGGAATTCGCGGTAGTAAAGACACTTCGCCTCCACGTGTGGGTCGTGTGTCGCATTCTGCGAATCCGCGTGTATCGTGTCCTTGATTATTCGCGGCCTGGCGACTGGAGCGAGTATCGAGCGAGGCTCGTCGAACGTCTGAATCGATCGTTGGATGCCCTACCGGTTTTCTGAAATCGGTTCTAGGAATATTGTGCAAGTAACCCGGCTCTAGCTCCGTTAGGAATTTCTCGTTCACAATCTCCTTTTAATTAGAGCCAAAGTGCCACATCTATCGCACGGGAAACTTGTGGTATTTTAAAGATAATCCATTCGTATTAGGCTACGCGGCACAGGAAGGTGCCTTTTCCGTGATCGTAAGAAGAAGAGAATTGTTCGACGCGACAGGTCTACGCGGCTCTTTAAATTTCACGCTCGCGTTTCGTCATTGACGCCCCTTCTCCTTCTTCGATCCATTATCGATCGACATCTGCTCGAATGGAGCTTTAACAATTGCGGTCCGAGCCTCCGGTGCAGATGGCCGCGCTTCGCGTTCTGCAGGCGTCGAACAATCGCGATTGCGACACTTAACATTCTTCTGGTACGACATCGCTGTCCGCGGCCACCCTTTATGGGGCTCGAATAATGATACCCTCCGTGGCTGGTACAATGGTGGAAGTGAAGGAAGAAGGTGGGACCATGTTCTGCCCCGTGTGGTCGAACGCCACGCGTGTACCAAAACGAAATACGTATCCGCGTGTCTGAGACCTGTTCTTCGCGCTACCGATACTTTGAAAAGGTTTGTGCTTAGATCCTGTCGAAACGGTAACAACGCGTGGGTTATTTCTTCTCGCGGAGGGGGTATCGAATGGATCGATCGGCGTATCGAATCGATGAAAGCACTCGTTCATGGTTGATACTCTATCGACGCACAATTTGGCACCGACAATGCACAATGGTTGGCTTTCAGAGGGTTCGTCGAGAATCTAGATTCGAAATTTTGCCACCTCTCGCGCGAGCGCATTGCCGTGGAAGAATCAATGAAATGGAAAATAAATCTGTATATAATCGTTTCCACGAACAAATACCAATGCAATGATTCGTCGCGAGGCGGGGATTATATTCATGCAGCGTTAAAACCTGTTCGCGAGTTATTACGGTTTCGAAGCCGGACGCGAGATAAAAATTTCGAGGCGGTGAGTTTCGCGTTACCCGCTCGACCGCAGGAATTAATCATCTCGTCTTCTCCTCAAGATCTGTATACAATTCTTCTTTTCACTGCTGCTACCTGATGCAGTACGCGCTCCTGTTTCTCCTTCCTGGTACGTCTTCGGTTCGTTGAAAATCGTGTGTACACGATCGAAGAACCGCAGGAAAAATTACGATTCGTCGAGTCGAATGCGCGATTCGACGTCGAATGTTACGTGCGCGTAATTTCAGCGAGCTCCTTCGAGCGTTCGTTTCCAACGTTCGAAGCTTACGAGTCGGCAGCGCGCGATTGTTGAAACAGGAGCACGGACTTTTCCGTATCGCCACGCTCCCTATTACGCGTTATGAGCGGCGATAGGCGAGCCTCTTCTATTCGCGGAGACTTTTCTATCTTGCCATTCAAGTTCCCCTTCGATAGACCGTTCCTATTAATTGCAATTCATATAGTTTCGCCGACCAAGCCGGATCGAGTCAATAAATTTTCATTAATTATCAAGGGTCGGCAACAGCCGGCGCACAATAACCGCGATTATCGTCCTCGTCGAACGGGACTCGGCGTGGCGTAGCCACCGGCACAGATCTTCCTTCATCATCGGGAAATAGTAATGGAACGAAAGAGTTCGGGGATCGCGACGCGCGTCGGACCATCTGGCACACAGTGCTCCCATTCACTCTTTCTTTCGTGGATCTCGCCTCGCCCCACGCTCTCGTTCGTTCCACGTTGTCGTAGTATGCTCCTTCGCCCGACTCGTTATCCCCTTTTACCGCCTTTGTGCTCTGTTCACAGTGGTCCCTCGCTTTTATATCATCGCGTGATATCACAACCGGGCCTACGTCGACGTTCGCCTGATAATCGTGTTTGCCTAATGGCGCGCCGCGTTACTGGATTGTCAGGGACGGTGAACAAACGCGTCCCTTGTCTTCGTGAAAACCGCGAACCTTTCCGGGCCCACGCTAGAGAGAAACTGCGATTGTACGCTTTAAAAGGACCGGCCGCACCGTCACTTTTAACGTTTTCACGCTACTGACCCAAATTTTCACGTCTGCGTTCCTCGTTATCGCCGCTGTAAAAGTGTACCACGTTTCCTGAGCAGGTTACTTGCACTTCGCTTACCTCGATCGCCGTTACGCGGCCGTTTATCTTAATGGAACTCTTACGAAAGACTTTTCGCTTCGAGCGAGCTATCCTTCGGAATAAACACTGCAACCGAGAAGTACAATATTCACCTATTACGTGCAAAATATGCAGAGTACGCGGAAAATCCTATTCGTATCCGGATGACTAGACGGATTCGATGGTTTTTCTGCGAATGCTCTTGTGACTCACTTGCGGCTAGAAATGTAATTAGTCGGGTTACGAAACGTGGCGACCACTAAACGCGCAAGTGTGAACCATTGTAGCGAAGGGATGAGGGCCGGGTAGCGCATCAATGAGCGGGATAGGATGCGAGCCATTGATCCGGGGAATACAGACTGTTCGATGCTCGAAAGCTAACCGGATGGGAAACGTGCAAGGGTTCCAAACAGCCGGAAACGTGCGCGCGACGATGATACGCGTGACCCTGCAATCGGTCAGGCGAAAAATTCTCTCCAGTACGATTCCTTCGTCATACTTTTATCAGTTTAACGGTCTTGCTGTTCGACGTCGCGTTGTAATACGATATAAAGGTTTAATTTAATTCGACGACGAGTAAATATTTCACTGGGGCGAGACAGAGGCGCCGACCCGGCGATAGCTACACGTCGATTACGCGCGCGTAACAAGTGCCATTTAAGGGTACAGTCCACATGGTGGCGGATCTGTCGGCATTTCGGATCGTTAACGCGCGGTCGTTGAAACGCGTAAACGATTGTGATACACGCTTGCAGCCAGCGCGTACGTGTTACGATGCATTATGAGTTTAAACAACGTAATGATAGGCACGGCGCCAGTAACGCGGGGTGTATCTGCTCTCGTCCCCACGTAACGGGTGTCCCGTGAACGCTTTGCTTCCCAGTATCGGTGAAAAACTGTCACACCCTGCCTCGCTCCGCTATCGTCGCCGTATATTGTCGCGCGAGATGGTTATAAATAATGAATATCAATTTAATGGGATTTTATGCGCACTCGTGATAGCTTTGGGCGTTCAAAGTTTGCCATTGTTCCCCGGGAGCAATTAGCATGATAAAATTATATTCGCGCGATTGGCTAGGTTGGAACGCGTCGGTGTCAATGGACGTCGGGACGCATACGAATGAGAGGATCTTTCGACACGGGCCGGTAGCTATTATCAATCAACGGTTTAACAATGATAAACGATAGTCATCGTTTACGCGGGACAATTTCCCATAACTCTCCACGGGTGAGAGCTTCTTATCGTCGTTCACCGTATTACCGCGATTTCAAGCTTCCCCACGGCTCTGACGAAAGAGTTAAAGCACGGACACGAAACTTCCGGTACAATGAACCCCGTTAGTCGAACTAACGCGGTGCTCGTTACGACACCAATATTAGTTTTACGAGCAACTTCTGGAAATAGATCGATGAAACGGTACGTCATCGAAAGGATCGCGCGACAGGCTATGTATAGTGGACGCGACCGGAGTGTTTGAAAGACCGTGGCGTGGTGGCGCAGGTGCAGAGTGCACCTGCAACCAACCCCCCAGCGAGGGTAAAATCGGACTCCTGGATACGTGACTTATTCCTCGCCCTTTCTGCCCGTCAGCTTTAACGAAAGGGATAATAAACAACGTTTTATTTCTCGTATCGCGACGAGGGACGTGACGAAGAATTGGACGCGATCGAGAACAGAGGAGCTATCTGGATTCGCCAGCCGAGGAAAGCCCGGTCGAAGGTTAGGCGTTTCAGCTGGTTTTCGGTCCTGACATAGCATACGACTTATTGACACTTGGTCAAGTGAAGTCAAGAGGACGGGTTAAATGAAGCCGAGCGTCACCGTTTGCTGCCCCGTTTATTTTCGACCTGTAAGCAATAATCTCGTCCAGCGTTAACGATTCTCCGTGAAAATCCAAAAATCACCCGACGCGAGATCGCAGAGGAACTAATTTTTATCCAAGAAACAGTTGCGAGCGACGATTGATGGGATCGTGAACGATATTATGGAATTTTAAGCGATTCGCTGTTAAGAGATCTCGCGCATAAATTTTGCGGCGACTGCGTGGCTGTTGCATTATTCATGGAAAGAACCACCTCCGTTCCAGATAACCCTCCCTCGTCGACCTTATCGCGTTATGGTTACGACAATCGTAGTCAGGTGTGTGCATCGTGCACTGACCGAACACAAGGGCGACTTCAGAAGGCCCAAGTTGGAGGAGCACGCGCACTGGGAAAGTTGTACGATTACACGCGCAGGTAAACTTTTCCACCCTTTCGCGAGTCCATTGTATCGCTTCCTGTTTGGGTATCGCGAGATTATACGTAAAGTGCACGGTTACGAATACCGATCTTTCGATTATTAACTTGTGTGGACGTTCGTGCTTATAAAATCTAGTTGCTGCAACGATATGGAATATGTACTGTCGCGTATCGCCTACTTCGTTTCTTTACCCTATGAATATTCGATTCTTACGCTCGAAAGACACGTACTCGCGGTAGGAAGTAACGGGAAAAGTCGTAGCGTCGGTATGCTTAACAGTCGATAGAATTAATATACCGTGACTGAAAAAGAGCGATGGCTACGCGATTCTCTATGAGATTAGAGTCGTACTTACCTCGAGTTAGCGCGGAATTGTATTGTCACCCTTCCACGGTCCACGAACCGGATGTAAGCGTTCCGTACATGCTGGTTGCGCCGCTAATAATCGCGCGCGTGTTGGTGGTAACGGGGGACTTAAAGTTGGTCGAGTTGTTCTCGTTTAAAACAATCAGCAGCAGAGGAAGGACCAATTATACGGACCTGCGACCGTCTGTCACCGACCTCCTGTTCTCTTAATATCGTAGATCGGAGCGCACCAGTAAATATAAACAATCATACGGGGAAGAATAAAAACGACGGGCTTCCCAGAAGTTGGCTATGAGCCGTGCGTTAGAAATCTGGTGGCTAACGGGGTAACAATTTAACGCAGCCTTGACGATCGACCTTCCCGGAATTAGTTCCGCAGATTTGTTCCAAGGACCTGCAGCAACGAAGAAGATAATCGTTAAGCCGTCACTGTCATACGTGTAACGGTAATGCCATTTAACCCCACAGTAGTCGCGCACACGAATAATCAGACGCGGTAATACGAGTCCGCTTGTTCCACGATTATACCCGCTGTAAATTATTATTACACGAAGCTATCGCGATGTTTCTCTTGGTGGGAGCGTAAACGCGACCAAGCCTGGGGAAAAAAAGGGCGTACAAGTTCGATGGACGATGGTCACGAACGGATCCACGGGATCTGTCGCTAGATCGGACGTAAACGTTGACGAGAAAGTTGCGTACGCGTGTTGCGTGCCGCGTGTTAGTCACCGCAGTCGGTGGACGAACATTGTAATCGCCTTCGACGAAGCTAAGATAGACACGAGTTGTTCTTATTGGGACAATTACGCGTCGGTGCAGGGAACGCGCGCGATTAGAACCGTGGACGTGCATGCCTCTGTCAATCGCTCGAGGGAAGCCCGCTTCCCGAACTGGATTTACGGTTTAATTTATCCGGCCATTAAGACGCCGCGACCCACAAACATCTCCGCGAGTCGCGATTGTCGTTCTTTAATTTAGTATTCAACAGTGGGAACGGAAGAAACTGGCGGCTGGAGACAGCGCGCGTGGAAAGCGGCTACGGTTAGAGACCAGTTTTCACCGTGTCGATGCGCGTGAAAATCTGATACCATCGGTCGACGAGACGTTTTCTTCTTAATTGCGAGCAGGTTTCTTTTATTCGCGAGAATTCTGACGACCACGACGACGACTGGTTTCTTCTCTCTAATCTGTCGCGTGAGCACATTTTAATTGGACGCATCAAGTGGCTTATTTCTTGGAGGGTACACCTACTAGAGGCTGGTCGGTTCACGTTCCGCGAAGTAGAAGCACGCGTCTACTCTTGAGGCTGTTGCGCCGACAGGAGACGAGAGTATGCGCATACGTAGGTTTGCTCGCAGCAGCCCACTCGAACAGTCGACTCGCGGGTTGAAAAAATAGAAAGCTTGAGGTGGAACAGCCGTCTACCGACTCTCGGCTCGAAGTGGACGCGCTTCGTGACACCCTGTGTAAACAGCTGCACCGATTTCCTGACCAGTGGCCATTAAAATATCGAATTTCGATGGTCGCCCCGTCGAGCAGAAGCTTCCTTGTCCGGGAAATCGCGTAACACCCTCGCTCCACAGGTGGAATGCCTTCCGTTAGAACAATCAAGTGCAACAGTCCACGAGATAATCGTGCGACCACCTCCACTCGGTTGGTTCATTTCATAATGCGTTTATTCGATTCGTTTCCTCTCGTGTCCCTTGTACAGCTACAGAGAGAAAAAATTGCTGCAATGGGACCAACGAGTGACACGATTCAATTAGAAGTGGCGTTCGATCGTTTACACGACCAGTCCTGTAAGCGTTCACGTTTTTACACGATAACGTATACAGCAATTGTAATCAATCCGAGAAAAGATTTCCTTTTACATTATTTGATGTATTTTTCCGTGAAAAGAGGAGAAAAAGAAAGAGAGAGCGAGCGAGTAGCTTTCTCCTCGGTTATATCATGATTTTGGAAACATCCCATATAATCGTAATTCCTGGTCAATGACCCGACCATAATGAACAAGTACGTTCTACCAAGCGTGCATAACTTTAGATGGTGCGATCGAGAAGGAACGTTTCACGGTGTCCATCAACCGAGAAATCATTATCAACGAGCACGCGTGCATCCTCCGCGCACCGATGCGTCTCGTGCAGTTTTGCTTTCATCTCGTGCCAAGAAGCCCCGAAGACGGTGCCATATGGCCCGAGTAGGAGTATCGGGAGGACGTGCGCCGCAGGAAGGAAGCTTTCCAGGCATGATCGTATTATGTTCCCGGGTATACCGGGAACATATTGCGAGGAAGACGCTGGACGAGAGGGCGTGCGTTGCACGTGAAAGCGGGCACGCGATGCCACGATGAGGGCACGTGCCCTATATTCCTCGAGGATCCTCCTCCGCGTCGCTCCTTTTGTGGAACCGCCGGAAACGGGTGTCAATTGTCAGCCACTTGGACGTGGACGGACGTGCACGACCGGACACGGTTGTTCTCCAGCGGTCGAAGAACGCCTTCTTCTTCCGCGTGTGGTCCTCCGCAAATAATTGCACTCGATGTGCACGGCTGCGACCGTGGCCAAGAGTGGAACTTCGTTCGCGCGCAGATCGTATACGTGATCGTTGCCGATTATCAAAAGTAGTTCGATACGTGAAATTTGATTGCCGAGCCTCTCTCGAGAACAAATTTGACGCGAAGATAGCGATCCTGCATAATTGGCTCGCGTGCTCGTTAATCGGTTGAAATTCGAGTCTCGTTCTCGAACGCGTGTTTCGTGTCCCGCCACGTAATTTCACTTATCCCGCGGACACTTACTCTTAATACGTTTCGACGATACGTTCAGACGTCGATCCGCGATAAGGATACTTGACGTGCCACGGAACGCTCGGCGAACGGTTCATTGACGCGTGTGTGCGCGCCGACGTTAGCGTGGCGCGCACTTTCTGTTGCTGCGTTTTGCTGAAACGAGCCTCGCTTCTACCGTTCCCAACGAAATTGCTCGATTACATCGTTAGCGGTTCGCCTAAGCTCGCGTTTTATACCTAATAATCGCCCGTGACGAAGTATTAATTATCCCTCTCTGTACTCCGCGGATCGAGAGGCTCAATTGAGCGGCAGACTGGATGGGGAGGACGCCATGCATCGTGCAACGTGGAAAATGCGTTGCTGTGCAAAAAAACAGCTGATTGACAGGGCGATTACGATCCACCGGCCACTCTTCTTCTTCTATTATTTAATCGTTGCTCGTCTGCATTCCGTCATAAATGGGTCTCTACCAGTTATCTTCCTCTGTCGCTTTGTTGCGTTCGTACTAAGTTCACCGTTACATTAAATCGGTCAGACGTTCGTTTCTCCCTTGTCGCTTCAACTGAAAAGTAAAATTTTCGCGTCTCTAGAAAACTTGTTAGGAAGCATCGTTCTCGGATTAAAGATATCGATCGCGTCGATCGATTCTGGCTGATTACCGACGATACGATGAGCAGAACAGTTGCTGGATTGTCGGTGAAAAGCAGTGAAACGCACGATCGCAACAGCGTAATTGCTCCGTCAGACGACAGGCACGAAATGCTTGCCACCGTTAATGCAAGTGACAGTGATTGACCCTCGCGAGGAATTCTTGACCTCGCGAGCTTCAGACGCTCGCGATTGACCTCGTTGCGCTCGATCCGACGGAGTAGCTTTTCCGGGCAAAAACGGTTCTCGCGGATGCTATTTCTAGCTCTCAGAACACCACGTACCCATGCGCCATTTCACGAACCATCTTTGAGATCGTGCGCTCATCGAATAGGCCGCGACCATAACCCTTCACATTCGTTTCAGATTCCCGATAAGTCCACATTGTGCTCGCCGCGGAATCGTTCGCGGTGCAGTCGACCGCACGTAGTAAACAGGATATGCATACTGACTAGCCACCTGATTGTGAAATACGGCCTGTTCTTTTCCATTATCCCAGTACGATGCTTCGAAACAATTATCTTAAAATATTCATTACGCTGATTCACGCAGCGTCGATGAAAAGCACTACTCGTTGTTACTCGTGCACAGCGATCAGTCGTTCGAGATCGATACTCGAGAGACTCCGTCGATCGGATTCTGTTAGGAGAATCGGAAAATAATGGAAAAAGTGAAGAAAAAAAGGCTGTTTCTCCTGGCCGTTTTCAATCAGGGACACAATCGAGCACTCTCTCCGTGTCTCTGGATCCCACGTACTTGCCGCTCCTTTCAGGATCGTCTCGCGGTGATCCAGGACGATCTTGTCGCCCGGGTTCGGCGTGAAATCGCGAGCCGCTCGTTTCCTGCGGATTCTTACTTTCGCGCGGCCACTTTCCCGCCGCGGAACAATGCGCCACGAAAGCCTGGGAAGCCTAATTGTTGCCAGAACGAAGCACACTTCGCACGCCCGATGGAAACTTGCGCGATCGTAGGCGGGGAAACGAGTCGTTGCCACCACTCGTGGCACTTCTTTTGTGCTCGAGCCCGTCGCACGACCCGGTTTACATAACTTCGCCCGATCTGTAACGGGAATGAAAAAAAAAAGAAGAGAAGAAAAAGATCGCGGATTGGGTAACCATCCAGGAACTCGTTATCGAAATCTCCACGATGTTCCCTTAATGCGCACTCGTTGATCGTTTCGATCCTCGCGATTGAATTCAAATCGCGGATTTCTCGACTCGACGATTACGCGCGCGATTTCTTCTCTCCGATTAATCGGTTGTCTGGTGAATTTAGACAGCGACGATTAGCTTGTTCGCGATAACGTGGAATTCGCTGACAGCGGCTGGCAACGCGTGGACGACACGCGGTGGCAAGTGTGCTCGCCCTCCGACGAACGAACGATCCTGTGACACCGCTTCGATTATGCCCGCTCAGCTAACTTTTCATCGCTTACGAAACGCACCGGTAACAATGTTACAGGATATTTCTGCCTATTAGACAGTTCAATTTCCCAGTTCCGAAGAACAGGATCGTCGAGATGCAAAGGTAGAAGAAGCCTCGAAGCAGCAACCGCAGCCGTGTCTCGGTGCATTCTCGACGGCGATCATCCCAGTAAGCGACAGACTCCTGTAATCGCGGTGGAATCACTTTCTATCGAGAATCCTGGCCGCTCGACGCTTCTGGCGCGATGGAATCGCGAAGAACAAACCCCTGTGACCTCGATTTCCGCAAAGAAGCCGAGGCAGCCGTGCAGAACAATCGTTCCACGGGCTCGAGGGAGCGAGGAGACGAGACGCAGGAACACCAATTCCAGCCGTCCAGGGGCGAGTTTTTGTTCCAAGCTTCGCCGGAATCTTCGTCTTCGTTCTCCTTGTCTTTATCCTCGTTTCTTTTTTTCGTTTTCGCCGGAAATCAGAGGAGAGGGGGCACGCGCTCGAACGGCAACAGCAGCACCTGAAGACCCGGACGACGAAAGGGAGGACACGGCAGCTGAGAGTCGAAAAGCACGTGCCAGGAGGTAAAGGGGTGACGGAGGACACGGCGTCGTTCGGGATTCAATGGACTACTGGGATAACGAATTTATTATGCGACGGGTCCTACCTGGGACTGGCCGATACTGCCACCATTCAAACCGAGGTCGTGCACCACGCCTACGCTGGCTCGCATGAAAATTAATGAACACGCTCGTCGACGAACTCCGCGTGATGGAACAGGGGGCAAAATTCAGGAGTCGCCACGCGAGTCGCTCTTTCCATTCCCTTCGCGATACCTCGTATTTCCTCGTGTCGTTCGCCAGGATACGTGAACGAAAATGTTTAGCGACTTTACTTATGTTTATCGATTTCTCCTTTTATCGCTGGATATTGTGGACGTTGACGCATCGTGGAAAATGAGAAACCGTGTTATAGATTAGAAATTTCGTTCTAATGGTCGATAATGGAAATTTCGATTGGGACGGATCGACGAACGTTGCCTCGCGCGTATGTTAATTGAATACGATATAAATATAATTGCTGATGAAATGAATGAGCCGCGTAACGAAGTTTATCATGACAAAACAGACGCAAGGACGTGACGTCCGACCGGGGAAAAAAAGAGAGCAGAAAATGCGCGCATATTACTATGCGTTGAGTGGTTCCATTGGCGTGGGACAGTCGACACGAAGAAATTCTAGACGATCCTGAAGCGGCTCGACACGATTTCGTTCGCGCTCTAATTATAAAGCGCGCTGTTTCTCATAATCCCTTGCCATTTCCGGATTCCGAAAGAACAGCCGCAACACTCGTTAACACGGGTCTCACTTTTTTTAAAAAGTGAATCCCTCCGATCTTAAAGAAACTCTAAATGATTTCATTTATTTCCCCATTTTACTATGTCGAGTTAATATTTTACAACGATAACGTTAACAGCGCTCCATTCATCACTTTTTCCCAGGAATTCCTCCGCGTTTAAATCTCGCGAACGTTACGAGGCGAACACTTTGCATTTCAAAGACGCTAATTATATAAGCACGCGAATCTATTAACTGATTAGAACAGCAGCAAGGTCGTTCGACAGCATTTCCGTTGAAAGGTGTCGTTTACCTTGCCTCGAAACGGGGATACGTGATATACCGGGTGTGACACTCGCCACACTGCGTCTGCTGTTCCATACCGAACGTCGATAACGATAAGCACGCGATACCGTGTCTATTTATAGTACATCAATGAATCCACCGAGTATCTCTGCTCGTATAACAGAGATTCGCTATAAAACTCGTGAACGTTTTTTCTCCCTTTTCTTTCCTTCTTTCTTTTTTCTGTTTTTATTAAACAAGGAGCAACGGGAGATTCGCTCGAACAGTGATTTCATCGAACGAACACCTGGAAGTGCCTCGAAATGCATTCTTCGAAGCGCGTCCAGAGGTTCGCGGGGCTTTGTGAAACCCCGTTAAGGAAACAGCCCTCGTTACGAGACACTTTGCGGGCATATGGCGTGCCCCATTCCATTCCACTGCTCACCCTCGACTCCTTCCCCAGAATTTTTTACACTTTACGCTCGATACGCCAGATTACCCGGTGGATTTTCGTTTAACGCGGGGTGAACTTCCTTTTCGTTGAAATTCCTGCCCGTTAACTTCCCCATTAGGACGGTTCGTTTACACAGACGACGTTTTTTCGGCTTCCCAGAAAGGCGATGTTCATGCCCCGCGTTCCGCTGCCTCCTATTTTGGGCCGCTCAATTACGGTAAGACTTCGTTCCTCTGAACTTGTCAAGTGAGAAAACGGCTCGCGCAAGTAAGAGCGCGAGAGACGATTCTCGACGCTATTAAAATCGATACGAAACCGATACCGCGATATACCGTCTGTTCGAAAGGTGCGATACTTTGAACGCGAACGTGTACACCTCTTCGAAACCAGAAATATCTCTCTCGTATATTTTGGTTGGTGTATAGACGGCTGGAAGATATTGACGTCTGGTACAACGGGGGTGATGGCATCGCTTCTTTCTCGTAGCAGCTCCTGACGAGCCGCAGGCCCTCCTTTTGACACTTGTACGCGCTCGTCTACACGCTTTTTCTACCTTCCGCGTTATTTTCTCTTTCATTAGCTGCCGCCAACAGGGAAAACACGCTGCTGATCCACCGGTAGGCGGTTCCCTCTTTCGACTAAGCAGGACTGTCGTCGACGGTCGTTGGTTTCGCTAGGAAGGACCACTGAGTGACTCGTACGATGATTAAAATTGACGTCGTTTGACAAACGTCTAAAACAACGCACCTCGAATAGCAAGGGAAGTTGTAAAACTTGGAACGGAGATTGGAAGTTCTCGAACACCTCGTATAGGAAGGGAACGTAGCAGGACTGGAAATGGAGCAAAGTTCTGGAGCATAGATTCTGCTGAATCAAGGCTGCAAAAGGAATTTGGAGTCATCGAACAAGAAGCCGTCTTCGCGACCACGTTCAGGGACGAGAAAAAGTCGAACAAAGATCGATACTTCGGTGCGCGAGTACCTGAGAGAATTCCGCGTAAACCGCATCGGTGTTCGAGCCGTAAGCGTACTGGAATTCTCGCGATGATTCAGAAATCCCGCAACGTGCCCACCTAGCGGCCATCTTCCTTGCTCTTTTTCCATGAAAATGTCGTACGCGCGGTAACGCGAAGCGAGTACGCGAAGTTTTAAAAGCGCGCATATGCCTCGATGTGCGTACGGACAAGTTTCAGTTTCGTTGGAACTGGAGAAAGAGACTCTGGAACGAAAACGCGCCGACTCTCTATCGATTCTCGGTCCTCGTAAAACGCCACCGAGAATTCTTAGGCGAAGGCGCGCTAGAACCCCGCTGTTTGTTTAGTTGGAACGCAAATACAACCACGAACCTGGCGTGTTACGTTCTCGATACTGAAATATCGAAACCTCGGGAACGAATCTTGGTTCTTTAGATTAGAGTAGTTCGCCAGACCTACTTTGGAGCGCGGAATAAATTCAGCCTACGTTCGATTTTTCTATCCGCTCCATCGACTTATCGGTTCTGCCTTTCGTATGAATTACTATAGACATATCCATTGGCACTTTCATTAATACATAACCGTACAGAGAGAAGTTCTGCTGGTCTAGGATTTTGTATACTAAGAGTAACGAATTTATAGAAGCATCTGGTAATTGGCTGGAGGTTACCCTTACATTCGTTCAAGCACTATTCCACGTAATCCCCATTCAGGTCAGTCCAATTTGCCCTAGAAATGAAACGCATAGCAGATGCACGCAGGAGGAACAGATTGAAGTTACAAAACGATACGCGTTGAAAGGATAATCTCGGTATTCTCTTCGATACGTGCCAGTGGAGGGTGGACGAAGCTTAGCGAATATCCGAACGAGCCCAATCGACGCCTCATGAACGCCACGTAGCCCTGTCGGGTGATTTCGCTCGGTACGCTCGATGAAATGATTGTGCGTCGACACGTAGCGTTTGCAACGTTCATCCTGCAGACGGGCGGGTACGATTCGCCGCAGATTGTTACACTCGGAACTAAAGCGTGGCTAGTGGTCATAAAATCTGCCTACACGTGTTTTCGAAACGTTGAGTGGTACTTGCAAACGTGTGGGCCAAGTCTTCGGCTGGTAACATCTGGCTTATCGACACCTTGGACTTCGAACGGTTATAATTAGCTCGGTTACCGTAGCTCTTACTAATTGAAACGTTTCTATTTCCACGTGATCGTCTAATAAAAGGGACCGAGTGAAAATGGATTTTAATCGCACGCGATTGCTAATCGTACATCCGAGAACGACATTTCGTCGTGTAATTTACCGCGGGCAATGTTTTGACTACGGCTCGCGCATTGGGGGTTAAAATCGATTCCGACACGACACCCCTGTATTTAATTTTACTGACTACCGCTACGTAAACGCGGCCTCTAATCTTGACATATGAATACACACAACCGTGACTTTCACCCATCTGCGAACGGGGTGATCTGGTGTCTGGTTTATTTTCAGTGCACGCATCCCCTCTAAGCCGGCGTATCTGAAGGGTTGATAGCGTTTTATGCGGCACGCGTGGCCGACGTCTGTCTCCCCGGGTTAATTATGGACTAATTGTCAAGGTTCTCGTCGCGTCGAATCTCTTTACCATTTTTTCCGCCGCTCCTCCTGCGACAACAGGACGCGCCCTTCCTTCCTCTCCTTTTCTTCCACCGCTATACATTCTTAGAATAACCCGTTCTTTAAACCCTAAACCGAAAGCTGTTCAGACCCTCCGAATATTTTTCCAACCTCCGACAAAACCAATCGAAACCATTTACAATCACGCGTACAAATGGATAGCTGAAAAACAGAGAACAGAATTCTTCGAATCGGATATACCAAAACGTTCTCGCAGTGACAGCCTTCGATATTTGTTACAGACAACCATAAAGGTGTACGCCAACTGCCTACGGCCGGACATCGAGTACAAGACCCTGGGCATCACGTACGAAACGACATGTCGCGAGATCGTACAGAACCTATTGAACAAGTATCGCATGAGGCACCGCGATCCCAGGCTGTTCTACCTAACCATGGAGGTCACCGTCAGAAGACCGAACGTGAGGACCGTTCTGCCACTGGACGAGGACGCCAGGCCGGCCGTTTTGCAATCGTGCCATCCTCGTGGCGATTCCAGGTACGGTTCTGACCTCTGCGCCTCCTCCTCCAGGCCGTGCTGCTCCCCTCGTCGGTTTTGGTCGGCTTCGTGACGTAATTTCAGGGCTCGCGACCGACCGTAAATACGACTTCTTGTGGGTCGGTGAGCACGAGCCAACGATAAGCAACGTCCTCTCGAGAGGGGTCCCCTTTGTTCTGGCTTCTTCGAGTCGTCTGGCTCGACCGTGCGAGACGTGCCTTCGTTTATGTTAACGACTCGGAGAGTTGGGCGAACGGACTCGTGTCTGATCGTTTTATACGGATTTTTAATCTCGCGCTACGAAATTTACATCACGCGCCCGGCGTCGACAATGCCAGGCGAAGGGAGCTCGTTTTAAGGATTGTCTTACAAACGGCGAGGGAGGAATGTTTGGATTCGAGGCGACGACGCTTCTGTCGCGCGACGGAAGAAAGGCTGGAGTAGCTACTGTTTTCTTGGTAGCGCGAAACTTCCGGCGAAGCTATACGTAGGTTTACGTGTAGGTTTACGTAGACGATAAAAGACACTGTAAGACACTGTTTGACTGGGACGTTCGTGTCCCGTGTTTTCACATAGAAGTAGCCGTTGCTCGAGACTCTTTGAACCCACCGACACCTACGGTGCCCCTCGAGATTCACGGATGTTTTTTGTTGCAGATTCTCCTTGCAGACACGCCGTGGTGGACTTGTCAAAATATACGACAGCGCGCTCATGTCCGGAGTAAGTTACCGCGTAACGCTCTCCAATAATTTCGCTCGTTTTCACGTAAATTGCCTTGCCATCTCGCGTACGAGACTTTAGTTCGACTACTAGATTTATTGACTCTTTCCTATTTCCCAAGTAGAATTTCTAATTATCGATTGATCGTTTTCAGTCAAAGTACAAGAGTCTACTGGTCTCAGAGCAGACTACCGTCGACGAGTTGATCCAGATGTTATTAAGCTGCTACAGCTCGAAAGAACGGGTCGAGCAATTCTCTCTATACGAGGTCTGCGAAGGCGAGGAGTACCAAAGGAAGTTGCATCCCGACGACTCACCCCTGAAAGTCACGCAACGGTGGACAAGCGCCGATCGTCATCTTCGCATAAGGCGCAATCCCGACTACAATCCTCACAGGAGAAAAGTAAATTAGCCTGGCTAAATTATCCCGTCCCCTCAATTTTCTCAATTAATTCGCAACCATCTGAGAAACTCCTCGAATATTCTGCTGTCCTACATAAGCGAGTGAATAACAATCTAATCAGCAAAAAATCAATAATTAAGGGACAAATTAGTTGGCCATATAAAAGACGATTTCTAACGAACGAAACGATCCCCGTGCGCGTTCTCACGCTCGGAACACAAAGGAATTCTTCATCTTGGATCTGCTCCAAGATGGCCGAGCGTAATTACGCGTACGGGCGCATCTCGACGCGGTGCGTCAACACGGCCGCGTCGGCATTATTCAGAGGAATATAATAGAAAGTCAAATTCGTTACACAATCGTCCTGTTCTGCAGAGTATGTGGGCGTCTGACTCGAGCATCAGCATGGCGATGTCAAGACTGAACCTCCACGGCACCCACCAGGCCCACTTCCACCAGGCGAACGACAACAACAACCATCTGCCTCTCTACCAATCCAAAGATGCCAACTCGATCAACAACAACAACAACATCCACAAGATCGATCAGCATCACCTGTCCTTGGGTGCTCTGAATCAACAGTCGAGAATCGTGGTGCCTCACGCCACTCAACTTCCACAGTTGCAGATACCGCGAGTCCAGCAACTGCCGCAGAGCGTCCCCTCTACGCCGATCTCCTCGAAGCACATCACCGCGACCTCCTATGCGGATTACGAGAATTATTTGTTCATATAGACGTCTTTTAACTAATCTCGAGTTAACGAAGATATTCTGCAAGTAAAGTAGCGGTAGGAAGATTACGCGACCATTATGCGGAGAATCGATCGTGTGAAACGTTGGAGGTTGCCGAGGTATGCCGAGCGAGTAGCTGCGGCTTCGTTTCAACGTGTTGTACAGTATTTGACGCTTGATCGACTTAGCAGACGTTCCATTGTCTGAGAATCGAGATGCGAAACGATTCTACGCGAGCAGAGGTGTACTAACGTTTCAGAGGTATGAATTAATTCTCTTGGTTCGAGATTATTTATGAATGACGGGTAGAGGGTGGCGAGGATGGCGGCGCGGGTTCGCGTCTCGTCTACATCGCGTCGATACGATGGAACAAAGAGAATTCATGATCATAGTCAATAGCGAGAACAATTGTACCAAAGGTAGACGTACGAAAACACGTAGGTATATAGTATATTCAGCCGTACATGTATAAATGTTGTTAAGCGTTATATAAAAAAAAGGTATGCACGCTAAGGGAGTCCGGACAAAGTCGGAGATGTAATAACGTATCAGTTTCCGGGGGTTATTTAAAAATCATCGTAATGATATTTAATTGAGGACGATCGTCTCAATGAGAAGGATGTTTTAGACAATTCTTTTGAGAACACCGTGAAAATTGTACAAAATAGTACCGCAGGTTTAACATCGTGTATTTATGTGCTGCACATTTGCATTTACCCTAGAACGCTGCTGAGAATGCGCGGCCACTATTATTTATTTATAACAACTGTATAGCGTCTAAGGGAGCGTGCCTGGGAGTTTTAAGTTATTAGCTGAATCCTGTGCTTTAAACGTCGTCGTGCAATACGATCGAACGGTACTCGAGTGTGTATCCGTGTAAATATAATCAATAAACGACGAGTTACTCGGATAAGTTTGGCAATTACTACCGGTAGTCTCACTCGTAGCAATTTAAAACTTTGATAACTTTATTATACGCACGTACTTTTCGACCACGCGAAATTAACGAGTTTGTCTGCTTGAATATTAACCTGAAAGCTGATATACTTCACGACAAGATATATACTATGGACGTTATATATATATATTTTTTTATAGTTCACTGTAAATAGATGACCGTCACTTCCGTTCTACTTTTTTTTTGTTTGTCTTGTATCATTAACGTCAAACGTTGCATCGATTGCCAAAGAGTCGCTACGATATAAAAAAAAAAAAGGAAGGAAAAAAATTCCGTAGACTTAAAGTATCGTTTCGGCAATTTTCTCGTTTGCCACTTGTCACGTGCCGCAAACGCGAAATCGAAATTGTCACGAGTAGCCTCGAAATTGCGCAAGAACCGTCACGGGTACAACGTGACTCACCAGCAACTTGTAACGAGTACAATGAACCTTGTATTATTAGAAACAACGCGATAAAGTGTAAATATTCGTTTTGTAACGTCGTTTATATATGATTCACCGAAGAAAGAAGTATCGTTTCACGTGTCCGAAGAGGCTCGTCGACTTTCATTCACCTCCAGTCTTCACGTATCCTTGTTACGTTAATTGCGACGAGTACAGTGACCAATGATAACACGTCGAGTCGTGTGATGATAAAAATTTTATTTACAAATGCGACAAATGTAGGAATTTCGGGTACCAGTGACGTATCGGAGAGAAACGAGCGTGTAAACGGTTGGTCGATTATCGATCGCTATACTTTCAGGATTCCCCTAATAATAGTAATTCCCTCCACTTTCATCCCCTAACACCTTCGTCGTACATAGAATTTCCACGGTATTATTTTCTGAACGCGTTCTCGTCGACGGCACGTCGTTCTCTCCGTGAGATCACTGATAGAGGAGAGAATCACTGAGATGTAACAATAATAAACTTTACATTAAATACGATTAGAATCTAGCTATTTTTTTCTTTTTTTTTTTGTTTTTGTAAGGGCTATGCGCGAAGTGTTACAATAATAGAAATATTCATTTTCCAAGGAGAAAGAGTTCGCCTCGCGGGATACTTTCTGGGGAAAAAAGGAGATGGGCCGTGTGTCGTAAGGGAGACGTTCTTGGGGTGGTGGGGGGATAACGGGAGAAGGGATATACTTTTTTTTCGTTTGAAGTTTCAAAGGATAACATCACAGCATTGACATATCAACATCGAAACGATCAAAGCATCGCGTCCCTCGAGATTCGTCGACGAAGAAACCGATCGATCTCGGCCGATCGAGTATTCCAACCCCCTGGTGTCGGTGCATTTGCTGCCGGGACTCGTCGTACTCGATTCGACGCGAACGAAAAGTAATCGATCGTCGAAGGATCGTCGTGGTGCGCGCTGCCAGGTCCGTAGCACTTTTCATTTTTGCTATAGAATAATTCACAACATCTCGTTAATTAAATCGCCTCAATTCCGTCACCGAATAATCGTAGCTCGCACACATGAACCTTGAATCACCTCATTCTTCTCTCTTCTCTCTCTCTCTCTCTCTCCAACGTTTGTCATACGTCCCCTATTTCTTTCTCTCTCGATATCGTTCACGCGAAAACACATACAGACACGTACACTTGCTCCACTTTCTCCTCTCATCCAACGACGCTCGATACAATTAGGTGAATCAATAAATTCGATTAACAACGAAGCAGTCGTACGCTCTCTTCCCTCTCCTTCGTTTCACGCACGACAATTCCATCACCGCCAACAACAACAACAACAACAACAACGAAATAAAATTCACTCGAGGAAAACGAATGGAATC
Source organism: Xylocopa sonorina (assembly GCF_050948175.1). Taxonomy (NCBI): domain Eukaryota; kingdom Metazoa; phylum Arthropoda; class Insecta; order Hymenoptera; family Apidae; genus Xylocopa; species Xylocopa sonorina. Next base: position 10,903,461 of record NC_135193.1, read on the forward strand.
GCTCGTTTCTCGACCACTCACCCCCTTTTCTTCTTCTTCTTCTTCTTCTTCTTCTCGCTCTCACTCGTTCCGTCTTTCCTCCCTCCCTCATTCCTTCGTTTGCTTGCAACGACGTTCAAAACCAATCGGACGAGGGAATAAATAGACAATATACACAGGGAAAAACCTTTGATCCAACGAACCAGCCGCAAAAGAAAGAAATTACCGAGGACGCGTGGGTGCACGGCCTCGTTCCACTTCTTTTTTGGGGGGAGATCGTGCACGCGCACCACGCGGGACAGAGACACGCCTGTAAAAGCACGTCGAAATTGAACACGTTTAGAATTCACGTACAACAGGCGACAGGACATCGTCCTCGGAGAGCGACGCCGGTTGATTCGAATCGACGATCGTATTAAATATTATACAAGGACGGCGTGACGAGAAGCAGCGCAGCTTTACCACTTGATCGTTGCGTATCAACGATGTTCGGTAATCGCCGATCACTCGAACGATTGAGAATTAATTTTCCTCTTTTTCTTCTTTTTTTTTCTTTGCTTTGCTAAGAAAGAAAACAATCGATCGGACTCTAAAACTGATCGCGAGTTAATGCTCGATGCTATACAGCCGCGTTTATTATTATTACTTTTTTTTCTTTTCTCTAGCTGCCTCTACGATTCGTTCTAACTCTAAAACATTCTAAAATGTGATCGACAACGAACTTTCTGTCTGCTACGATTTCCCCTGTTCGGATTACGTACCACCCGGATGGTCGAATACAGAAAGCAGCAGCCAGGAAACCGATGGAACGCGCCGATCCTCCCGTTCGACTCGCGCGGAAACGTATTTTCTTCGCCTGCGTCTAGCCTACTATTGTTACACATATTAGAACCGGAGACAAAATCACGATCATCGAGTCAAACCGACAATGACGTCCATTGCGATCCTAGCACCGCGAATTCTCCTTCTCCATTCCTCTCGCCCCGTTCTCCTCTTTCTCTCCGTACGCACACTTATACTTTCGAAACCACATTGTACAGCGGCCAACAATATTTCACTGCGAAAGCCTTAAGGCTCGTTACAAGGACAGGCGTTTCGCGATATATACCTAACTCCGAACCTAACATCGAGACGCAGTCCGCATCCAAGAAGATTCCACCCCCAAAAATTGTTCTGAAAAAGAACGATCGTCGCACGCGACTCGTTGTTGTAGATCCTTCGTCGATGCGCTGTTCTCGTGTCTCTATTCGAACGATCGAGGAAGAAAGCGATGAGAATGTAATTGTTTCAGCGTCTCCTTGCGACGCACTCCTACTACCAGTGCGAAGACAAAGTCCAGATTTCTCGAAATCGAGCTTGAAAGATATCAGACAAGAGGGAAAGTAACGAGAATCCAGAGAATGTATCAAACTTATTTATTCTTCTCAAATGTTTGTACTTCTATGTTTCAAGCTTCTCCCGCCTTCTCTTTAAAATTAGATCGAATCTGTACCGTAATGAACACTCGCGCTAAAATCGATAAGGGTAGTAATAAAACGTCGAAGCGAACACTGAATCTCTCATCGGTTTCTCCCCTCCGATCGTTCGCTCTTCTTTTTTATTTTTACGTTAATTAATTTTTTTTATGCTTCTTGGACCATCCAACCATTCGTAATTGGGATTGCATTCTTCGAGGTGGGCGTCGCGCGATCGACGCGAAATAGCGCGCCGCGACGCCGACAGAAGCAGCTTCGATTCAACAAACAACACGTTCACGTGCACACGGTGCAGGCCAACGCAATAACTCACGCCCACGTAATTAAGGATCAATTCGCGCCCTAATAGTGTATCGAACGAATTGTACTTGCGCCCTCTCGACTCTCTGCTACCCCCAACCCCCCAAAGGGAGGTTATACGCGTCCCCGCTTCCAGTCTTCCCTCTCTCGTCTTTCCGTTTCTTCTCGAAACTGTTTAAACATCGTCAGAACACTCGTGACAGGTTCTCGTCGAGCCATTCAAGAAAATTCGATTGTGTTCCCGATTGGACTTTCAACGTTCCCGCGTGTTCATCGCGGTTTCCCAAGTGAATCCTAGCTTTTCCTCCTTTTCTTTTTTCCTCTCTGCTTTTCTTTCACTTTCTCGCAAGGGGAGATACTTTTTTTTTCTTTCTGTCGTCGGTAGAATACAGTGTGTCGATTTTGTACGCGTCGAACGAGCTTCTCGCGTGTACTTGTCTTTAATCCTAGTTCGTTTACGAAGAAACACTACGATGATGTTCATCTTTTTTTTTTCTTGTTTTATACATAAATCCGAATTGCTTTCGATCAACAGCTACGAGTCACGATTTACATTATTTTTCTCTCGTTTTGCTTTTTTTTTTTTTAATTCAACACGCTAATAGACGCGTAACAGATTCGAACGCTAGTCTTGGACGATACGCGGAAAGAAAGAACCGGAAGCTGCTAAAGTTCTAAACCGAGGTCCATTACGTACCGACGAATTTCGCGTCAGCAGCTACAGGAGTCGTTCACTAAGAAATATCGAGGGCTTCTCAAAGTCGTGTACCATCGGCGTATGATGTATCCGTGACGGTGTGAGACGCCGTATTCGTTCCAGGTCTGCGTGACGTGGGTTTTGCTATCGCTGCCTATCGAGCGGGAGACTCTTAGAAAATATTATAAAAAATTTCCGTTTCGCTAAGGACGTCAGCTAGACGCCGTAGCAAACCCTCTCTATCGATCGCATTTAATCGCGTTTAGTGACGTCTAGAAAAAGTAGTTATACAACAGCTACGATCTCGAAGTCGTTACTCGTAGTTACGACCAGGAACAGATAAATTTGTTAAAATAACCGAGCAAACGTGCGGTAACACCAGATTTTTCGGCGTGCACAGTTTCAGTTCGACGCGGGTAATCAGAGTTCGAAAGAAACTGTGCCTACCACCGTGCATTCGTTTTCGAACCGGCAAATGAAAACGCACGCTCTTTCTCGCGTCGAGCATCGAATGAACTCGCCTGTATCGAAGTGGAAGCGTGAATATCTTTGAACAGACTTCGCCGGTGACCATGTCCTGCGAGTATATTTCACCTAGTATTTACAAAACGTCGGCTGCAAACGGATTTCACAGTCATCGACCGATAATTCGAGCAGTCGACGACGCTCGAAACTCGATCGTGAACAATCGGCTCGAATACTCCGTGACACGCGTCTCGAATTCGACGGGGCTGTTCTTAATGTACAAAATTGTCTGTCCGTCGAAAGATAAAAGTGAAATCTTCGACAAAATGAAATTGCTAGGAGCGGCAAGCCGCGCCAATAAAATTCATTTAACAACGTAGCGGACAAAGATCGAGAATCTTATCGAAGCTCAATTTCCAGGCGAACGTCTGTCGACGCCGAGTACGTTTTTGACGAGAATTTCCACGTAAATACTCGGTTAATCGATCAGTGACGCTATTAAAATTTTAATGAATGACGTCGCACGAAGACATTCGTGATCTTCACGCGAACAACAGCCTATATAATCTTCCAGCGCCAATTTCGAATGGCGAACGAACAACGAGCTTTATAAGGATTCGAATCACTTTCTTTAGTGGTACTTGATAAAACGATGGATCGCTGGCAAACACGCGTTTCTATTAAAAGTAAAGCGAATCGAAACACGTAACCAAATGCGATCCATTGCTCGAGAGAAGCCTGAAAAACTTGGCAACAAACGGACTAATCAATCGGCTTCACCGATCATCCTCCTTCACAATTTTTTCTCTCCCCTCTCTTTTCATTTTAATAAGAAAAAGCGTGCCAGCGATCAGTCGAAGAGATGGGCGAAAACAGTTCGAAAACGATAAGAAAATCACGCTAAATTCACACAGCAACGTCACGCACGAAGTTTGGTTGCGCGAAAGCACACTACTCGAACATAATCGTTCCGATGAAACGAACGCATCGGTACCCCTTTACAAATCTAACCACGCATAAAAGTGATCGTCGCTAGAATTGTCTGAATCATTTTCGAAAAAAGTCCAGCGTGTATACAATCGCAAAAAATGGCGAGGATCGTTCGTTCCAGATGAGAAACAATGTCGATGCGTGGCTAACGGAAACCAATGTACGCTAATGATCAGAATTCGATCGGTGTTATCGGTTTCGCCGCGATTAAATCCAAGCGAACGATGTAATCAAACGTGTGTATGCGTGTTTGTTGTGTTTGTTATGAGTGTAGATGTGTGTCGTATCGATTAATCCATAAATATTTCTCTCGTTTTAGTTGCAGCAAGTTCGTAGTGCATCGAAAGCGTCCACGCTTGTCTACGAGGACCGAAAGTGTAAATCGTAAAAAGAAGGAGAAAATCCCAGCAAATGTTCTGCATCAGCGTTGGATGCGATCCTCGCTGCAGCTGATAGACACAGCATTCACGACAGAATCGAAACGGAAAGTACTCGTCTTCAAAGGTTTGTTACAATATTTACACGATATCCGTTGATTCTATGGTGTAGCTTCGTTCTCCGCTAGTTTCGTTCCTCTTTCACTCTTTCGCCCTTTCTCTCATTCTCTCTCGCTCTCTCTCTCTCTCTTTCTCGCTACACTCTCACTTTTCAACACGATCGGAATTCTGTCGAGTGACAAAGGTGGAAGTGTTCACTGCGCGTACATACGTATACAATATATTTATATATATATATTATTATTTATGTATGTATACTATATACACAAAATGTGTTCCAGCGTGTTTTCGTGTATACGTGTCTCTCCGTGGCAATGGTGTACAGTCCATGGAAGCTGTGGAAGCTTCACTTGTATCTTCTAAAATATAAATAACGAATACACATCATGCGATCATTTTTATCAGAATATTTATGTCGTGTCTGTTTTAGGATTTAGAAAGAATTTTTATTTTTATTATTTTGAGTGGTCGTTTGTAAGTTTTACGGAAACACAGCTTCCTTCTCAGCAAATGTCACTGCACACCACTGCTCCGTGTTATGTCCGTGTGTGCACACGCGTGGAGTGTTCGTGTGTATATTTCAATTTTTTTTTCGTTTTCTTTTTCACCAAATAGACTCTAATAAAACGTATAAACACGTCAGCTTAGCGCGGCGATCACCAACGCGCCATCGATAATCGAAAACTTTCAATCGTGTAACGACAATGATTATCTGATCCCGACCCATCGCCATGCACGTTAATTCGTTTATTTTTCAATTTCATCCCGTGCTCGACCGTGCGGTGTTTCCCGACTGATTGCCGTGAAAATGCAAAAATCTTCGAAATTTCTATAAATAGAATTTAATCATGCGACCAATTCTACGATTAATTCGACTAGAGTGACTCTCGATCTCTTTTTGTTTTTTTTTTTGTTCTTTTTGCTCTTTTTTTCCTTATGACTCTTCTCTCTAAGTCGAAGCAAAAAACTATCACTGTTCCATCGGCCGAATTGAAAGAATCCTACGCGAAATTCGTGTACTGAAGGTTCGCGATCCTTTACTTTTTTTTTTTTCTCGATTGCGTTTCATCAGCTCAGACCGATCGTCTACCTAGTTTCGAGCGAATAATATCGTGCTGTTTGTTAATAGGGACCCAATGCCGATTCACGAGTTCTCCTAGCCGGTTGATATAAATCATCGATCTTAGAAATCCGATGGTTCTCGTGGGGGTGGGTATAGGGGCCCGGGAGGAGTCAGCGCAAAAGTTAAGGCCCCAGGGCTCTTTTTCTCCCTCTATTCCTCTCACTCTTACCTCTTACCCTCTCTGTTTCTCTACCATCTTTCTCACTTTTTTTTCTCTCACTCTCGAATGTGTGTTTCTTTGATTTGTTCACGTGATTTTCATTTTTTTTTTTTTTATCTCGCGTCTACTCATCTCGTTGAGCTGGTTCCGCGAATGGGGGATTTATCCTGTGCGTACCTCACCGACAAGGACATTCGATAATCATTTCACCCCGCCCATCGTTTTGCGGAATTCCTGTTGGAAAAAATGCTCGTGAAAGTTTTCGCTGGCCACACCCCTCCCCTCGTGCTCTCCCTCTTTCTCTCTCTCCCTTTCTCTCGCGCACACGCACACGCATACACATACACACACACGCACATACACACACACACACTCCGCTTACGTGATCGAACTCGAAATATACGAAAAAATTCTGTAAAACGAGGAGGGACTGAAAAAGCCATTTACTCGTTAACATTTGACAACAATAATGATATCTACTGAAGGGGATGTCTACTGTTCTGATTCTATCGAGTGGTACGAAACGATCGTTAACGAAATCAACAAGGCTTCCAATCGAATTACGATTACGAAAATAGAATCTATACGTCTGCCACCATGGATACATTACTCTGTTACGATGATTACGGGTATAGTTTGAAAATCAACGGTGAAAACGAAACGAAAAAACGCTAATCGACTAGTTCTTACTTCTCTCGTAAAGCTTGTACGCAGTATCGATAAATCGCAACGAAAAAGGGAAAAAGTACCTAGGAAAAGAAAAGTTCGTGTACATCGTAGCCAGCGTGCACGCGCGTCGTTACTATTCCCAACAATCCAGCAAATAACAAGAAAGAAGAAAGGAGCAGTTCAACAAATTCAACGAATTCTACGAGGCAGGGATACGCGTAACGCGCACGCTTCTTCAACAACTATAATCGGCGTGAAACGATGCAGTCGCATCTCGCAAGACAAGAACTACATCGGGTAACAATATCGTACAAAGTAACGATTAAACAAAAGAAAGACTGAATTTCGTGAATGAAACCTACTGAAAAAAAAACAAGAAAAAAACGCGCACGATGCCGTACACTAATCGTAAATCTAAAGTATCGTAACAAAAGGCGGTAATCTAAATGCTGGACAGCGCGAACAAGGGAGTAAGTTGTACAGGACGTCGAAAGAAGAATCCAAGACGTTTCAAGGATTTCACGGATCATCTTCATCCCCCTCGACGAGGGGTTGCCAAGGAGGCGGTCGGTCAACCTCTTCGATTCTCACCTTTGACATCTTGCGCGTTAATTAATCGAAGGAAACGAACCATCTTACGGGTAGCGACAGGAAAGAAACCCCACTAACAGAGACCAGTGCGACAATTTTCTCTCGCTACGGTAGCGTAAAGCACGTTTCGTACGTTCAGTAGCGTACCAGATGGCGACCCCACTAAAGAGCAGTGGTGCGCAGGTGGGGACAGCGCTGTAGCGACAGGCCCCGGGGCCCCAGCTCCTAAATGGCGTTCAATGCGCGCGGGTCTTGCTGCTGGCGACGCCTCGATGCGGTGCCGTAATCGACGCCACCAACGTACGATTCCTCCTCGGTGCCGTAGTCGTGTTCGCTGCGATCGCCCCGTTCGCGATCCATCCTCTCCAGCCGCGACTTCCGGGTACCCTCGCTCACGTGTCCGCCGCTGTACGAGCCTGATCCTGGATGTCACATTCGAATTTACTCTTACAACGTGCCACTTAATCGAACACGATTTTCAGTTGTAGCGCCTGAATTTCTATAACGATACCTTCTACGATACCTGCGCGACGATTATCATTTACCTGGGTTGAGCGTTACGGAAATTCAGGTTGCTATCAAGGGGTTCAAATTCGAAAGGACGCTGCGATCTTATCGCTGTGATTTTAAATATATCCTCTCTGGTCCTTTCGAATTCTATTCTCCTCAAGCTCGACGAGATAGCGATTAGAACTTTAGAGCGTCGAGCTTGAGGCGGAATTTCACTGGAGCCACTAAACAAATTAGATTACATGGTTAATCGTAAACATGGCTAAACGGTGAGGAACCAATCAATCCACCTGCGTGTCTTAACTAGGAACACCGGCACACACGTCACACTAACACAACTTGCATGCAAACTAGCTGTGCAAAAAAAGAACGGACGGTGGAAATAAAAGATAAAGAAAAACGGGGGAGGAAAAACGGACACAGTTCGCAAAGACTCCGACGTTCGAAGTGCCGTCGCGCTGTTGAAGCGGAGACGTCGAGAAGTGGACCAGTGAAAAACTCCTCGCGGAGTCCGTCGTCGTGGACTTGCCTGAACTGGAAAAAAATATTCTCAAAACGGGACTTGTGTTCGTTAAGAGACAAAACAATAAAAAAAAAGAAGAAAACAAAAATGTATACGTAAAGTCTAAAAAAAAAAGGACAAAAGGAAGAGCACAAAAACCAACCAACAGGTCCCAAAAGAAGGATTTCGAAGATCTAACCGCGAGACTGCGCTCTGAAATTTCTCTTGGAAGGAGTCATCTGTGAACATAGTTCGACCTGAAAGTTTGATCCTCTCGATTCCAATGAACCACGCCACGTTAATATGTTCGTTAGATCTATTCTATCAACCTATTCTATGTGAGAGGGGTTGGTGAAGGGCTTGCGAGACAACGAAAAAAACAAAAGAAAGAAACCAACAAAGAGCAATGACTGATAAAACACAAATCAGGACAATTCTAATTGGAACGTAAGCTGTCACAGAATCGAAAAATAAAACTGTCTCGACGAGACTGCATCGTGTGAGAAAGAAAGAGAGAGAGAGAGAGAGAGAGAGAGAGAGAGAGAGAGAGAGAGTGGAGAAAAAAAAAGAAAAGAAAAGATGAAATGGGGGATGAAAAAAGATAAAACGGAAAAGTGAGGAACACTTAAGGTGAACAAAAGTAACCAACCAATTAGAATAATACAAATCCTTCTCTTTGGGTAAGAGAGACAAGGTAGGTCTCGTTTGACCGAGCCCATGCACCAAACCCGTTTGTACTTACAAACGCGGCCTCATTAAGGAGGTTTCCCTATTAACACAGTCTCGCTAATTCTCTCGATCGTCATCGTTAATCCCCTGCGTACTAAGAGTTTAAGGGGGGAGGACGACAGAGTATAATTGGTCAGCCGGTCTACGCCGTAAAATCATCTCATCCGTGATAAGGAGAAAGTGTGGAAGAAGTGGTATTGGTCGTGTCTAGGCCAGACCGTCGTTGTGCGTGCGAGCGTTCTTTTAGCTCAACTCATTGGGCTTGTTCTCGTCACCCCGACCATAGGTAAATTGGCCCTGTTTTCGGATGACTCCCGTGGCAGCCACCGCCTCCACGACGGCTTTTACACGTAAACAAAGAGAACATCGGAGTCAGAGCTGATTGCCGATCGTACGTAGACCTGGCAGTTGTTTTCTAGTTTGTCTCATTTTCTGTTCGGTTATTATTATTTTTTTTTTTTCTGCCAGCGATGGTAGTTCTCCGTGGAAATTCGCTTTTATTTCGTGTATCGTAGTCGTTTGGTGGAGATTATTGCGAGTCATCGAATGAAGAGACTTTTACGATGAGACGAGAGACAAAAAAAAAAGACGAAGAGGATGCGGAGGTGGAACGGGCACGAAATTCTTATGTGGCGTTAGTCTTGCGAAGCATGAGTACACGTGTGGATTTAACGTGATCAACTCTTACTGGAGATGAAACGAACAGAAATTTTTAATTAAACTTGTAAGAAAGCTTTTTTCGTTTCTCCGAAAACTCGTCGAATAATTATCTTTTTCAAAATGTAAACACGGATAATATATCAATATATAACACTTTCGTATGTTAATTCTTCTATAAATTCATTTACGCGCGAAATTGTCTCGAGTTGCAGCGACGCCCGACCGAAAAAGTCGTCGAGCGCAAAGGGTTAATGGTCAGACAGATGTCACGAGCGAATCCACTCGCGTCAATGTAGTAGATAGAGCATAGCGTGCACGAAGTAAATTGCAGTTAAAGTATAATAGACGATCGTAGAGATGAGGGTGAAAGAGTGGTAGGGGGATCGCCGTGAGGGATGATCGTGTTTTTCTGATGGAGCGTCGGAGGAAGAGGATATGAACAAAGAAAACGAGATAGAAATGTGTTTGAAACTAACGAGAGCGAACGCGCCATTGTCTTGCTGTGGTTGATACAAGTTTGCCGATCCATACATTGTTGCTGAAAAGAAATTCAGTAGAATGGTGTGTCGTGCGCCTCCTCGTACGAGTCATATTTCTCCGTGAACTTGACTTTTCCCTGGTAATTCAAAGACTGCTAGCTTTCTCTCGATTAAAAATATAGAATAGTATCGTTTAAACCAGCGTTGTTCGTCGGCGAACAATTTTCCACTTGAAAAATGTCAACAGCGTAACATTAGAGCTTGCATAGGAAAAAAAAAAGATAGAAAAAAAGTGCGAGGAACGTTGTTCAGATATCGCAGTTAAACAGCGCTGATCTAAATGGAAAGAGAAATAGAGCAAAGTATTTACAAAAGAAGAAAGACATAACTTTTCGCACGTCATTCAAACGTTACAGTGCGCATACGAAGAAGAGGCGTGCAGCGTACATCGAACGTACATTGTAATAATTTACAAGGCTGAGTGTAGGTTGCAACCAGCGACTAGCAGTCTTTCCGGTAAGAATAGCTCTACGTTCTAACATGAATCCATGCAACGGCTACGTGCAGCTAATGATATAAGTTACTACAGACGTGTTTCATTACTAGCTTCGAATGTCGCCAGTAGTTTCTCTCGACGAACGTCGCGATAACAAAACGATCGAACGCGCGTTTCAGTTCGCGCGTTAAGCACGACTAAACTATCGGCTAATCTACGGATCTCCGTGATTTTTACGTTCTTTTCATTTGTCTTTGTATCTCTTCAAGCAAGTAACGGAACACAGGCTGCGCGACGGTGAACTGAGAGAATAAAAAAAAATAAAATAAAAGAGAAGAAAAAAAGGAACGTGTGTACAATGTTGCGCTCGAGGAAAAGATTGGGTTACCTCTTGGCTCGTGGCCGTAGTAACTCTCATGATGGGCACCTGAAGGGGCAAGAAGAAAGTGTCGAGTGTTAGTTGACGGAATTGGGGCTCGTTAGAGTTTTCAAGTGAGCTAGAAACCTCGACCCAGGCCAGTCAGAGCTGAGAGGCTCTGGGATCGTATCGAGGCTCGTGAGAAGGACTGATAACCGTGGACGAACTTAATGATAAATGATATTATGGGTCGCGATTACGCGAGCCGATGTATTTACTGTTAGATCGCTGTTCGAGATATGATTTATGCGTCTAGGTCCGAGTTTCCTGTCAGTCTGTGTCTCGAGTCGAAAAACGAAGTCGGAAATTCTCGTTTATAGAAGAACCAAAAGTATATCGGACATAAATACAGTTAAATACAAATACTCTACACCCTGTTCCATGCGTGTGCGACAAACAGCGCACCCTAACCAGGCCATTCTCCGCGTTAATGAAACCCGATCGTAGAATATTTGTACTTGGAAACATTCAGCTACGCTCGATCCTCGACGAGAATGTATGTACAACCATAGTTGACGCGTGGTATTTAATGGAATACCTAATCTGAGCCGTGGTGTGAGCGCGTCGATCGGTGCATCCGGGGCAGGAATCGGTCGCGGGACGGTCGCGATCATCTGAGGATGCGTGGCCCTCCAGTAAGCTTCCAGGTACTCGGCCACGTGCTCGCAGGCGTCCTCCAATTGGTTCTCGTCGAGGATCACGTCGAACATCTCCGGCGGGCACTGGGCCAGCTTCTCCGCGGCTACCATTTGTACGTTCAGGTGTCTGATCTGCGACTTTCCACGCGATTTGATCAACCTTTGGAGCACTTTCGGCGACGAGATCTTCAGATAAACGATCGTCGGCGCTAGGCTGGTCTTCGCCAATTGCGACGGATGATTGATAGTGTCGCAATCCAATACCACCAACTGTAAATTGAACGCGCGATGATTTTCGAACGTGGGGTGGGACGTTTCACTGGTCACGGGGAGGAGAATGGTACCTGAAGGGTTCTGGCAAGCTCGAAGATTCTCTCGATCTCCGCTTGCACCTCCGCCAGACAGCTGCTCCTGCTGGTAGATCGTTCCATGATCGCTCGTTTCGTTGGATTGTTCAGCAGCGATCTCTTGGCCAGTGAAATGTCTGCCATTACCCTAGTGATAATTATCCTGAAATGGTAAAAATCAATGTATCCGCGTGAATCACTCGTTCCCCTGAAACTCGATCAACCCTCCGAGCATTCGATCGGACAATCACGAACCTGCCTCGGAAGCGATGCTTCAAGAAATCGAACAACGCCTTCTGCATCATGTCCGTCACCTGATAGCCTTTCAACGATGGACCCACCAGAACGACTGGCCTCATGGATGGTACTACGTCATACGGGGTGGTCGTTTCCTGAAATCGTGACGAGCAAATCAACGGGGACCGATGAAAATTGGTACCGCACGGTCAGGATCAGCCCCAGGATAGTCTCACTTACGTAGGACTTCGTGAGCACGGAATGCAACATTGAAAACATTTAAAACAGTTAATGGCCACGTCGACACGAGACATGCGACCTACCCTCCTGCACAGCCAAAGGCCTTTCCACGTTCACGGTCGCATCGCAAATTTCTCTTCAGCCTCCAAAGGCGCTTTGGCCAAGCAGTGCGTTCGTTAACTACCTATCGACCTAAGCTAACAACGATCTAACACGTATAGATACTACGAGAAATTGCTCGGCTAGAAGCTTATTCAGCTACGGGCGTATTCTACGATACTGTTCTAAGTAACCGCCGAACCATTCTCAATTAGTGGACCATGTAGCCCCGTCCAGCCGACATGGTCGACGGTATCCTCGTCGTGAGCGTTGGTAAAATGGTCCGCCAAGATCAGACGATTAATGCGAGATTATCGATCGATGCTAGAAATCGCTATTCGCATCCGACACTGCGCCTCGTTTAAGTTAAACAGGAAAACGAAGAGAAACATATATATATTTACGTAAGCCAGATCATATGCAGGAAAATCAGTCAGCTAAGAACGATCGTTTTCATTGAGACGACGATTCTTTTTTGGTCATCGTGAACATCTGTGGAAACTGATCAAAATTATTGGGCAGCCTCTCGGTCGGAGAGAGAGTTTCGAATCTGAATGTTCGTCCGTGTACCTCTCTTTCCTTTTTTACTTTTTTCCTCTTCTTTGTTCGTCAAATTTACACGATGCACAGAGATAGATAGATAGAGAGTTAGAGAGAGAGAGAGAAAGAGAAAGAGAGAGAGAGTGAGAGAGAGAGAGAGAGAGAGAGAGAGAGAGAGAGAGAGAGAGAGAGAAAGATATCTCGCAGTCTGATACACACAATCGCATACTCACAGAAATAAATCTGCTAGTCCTCGCGTGGCCCACGATATTTTCTAGCACCGACAGATAAATTTAGACACGAAAGCCTCGTCCACATCACCGCGACTTTATCGCGCGCGCCGAGTCTCTTTGCCAAATCTACGAAAAATGTTAATCGCTCACGGCGTATCGCAAATCAACGAACACGCGCATCTGTTCCTTTAAAATACCTCTGCAAAAAAAAAAAAAAGAAAAACGAAAATTGGCAAGCGGAACAATCGCTCGTTAATTGTTAAGAGAATTGCGCGATCCATTTTGTTGTTGGGTCGGACGAGGCTCTCGAGTGTAATAATGCGTACGAGCGATCGACTACCGAACTAGAGATCCAAGGATCAAGCAACGACGTTTTGGGCACGAGTTTACACAGAATGGGTTAGAGTGATCGCGGGCACAGCGATTCGTCGAAATCGTTTACCGGCTTCTTGAAGAAGTTCTTCCGCTTCTCCTTGGCCGGTGGTGTGGTCAGCGTAGCCTTACCGCCGCGGACGCTGTCGCTGTCGTCACCTGTCAAGGGAAAGTTGGCTCGAATTAATCGCGGAAACGATCCTCCGTTACTGTCGTGCATCTGACAAGTGTCCCTCTTTCTCTCAAAGGAAAACTAGTGAGAAGCGATTCAATGCAGACTAATGTAAGAACCTACGGCACTATGTACGTGTACACTCATTCGAATGCGTCGATGTGATGTCCGAGAATCGTAGAAGCGACTACTTGAAGAAAGGTCAATTCACAGCGAGAGCACTAAGTGCCTTGTTTTACTTCTGCGTGACTCGTGTGTCTCGTGTGTAGAATGGTATTCGAGTCTGATTGAATTTGTGAGGCGAGTGAAAATTGCCAGTCGTATCAAGCGGTGTGATTCGCGCGTGGGTCGTTGAAAAAATTTCGATCGAATCCGGACTAGTTCTGTATCGTTCGAGAGGTGAGAAATTCAAGAGAGTCTGAAAGAGTTGCGGAAGCGAAACTTGTTCAATGACCAACGCGACGACGTCAACTAAACTCCCTACGGTCTAAACTCGCAAAACTCGATCATCGCTAAGCGAGGATACACCCCGCAACTAAAAACGCACAAGGAAGGACAGGTGAGACAGGGGTGAATAAAAGAAGCTCGCGAGAGATGCGTGTGAAGAGGAAACGAAAGCTACAGAATGTGTTCGTATTCATTGAAGATACTTAGGGTCGGCAAGAGCTTTTCTAGTGTTCGTATTTTCATTTTACTTTGTCGCATATAGTTTCTGTCTCTCTTATTCTGTTTTTTTTTTTTGCCTCATTTTTTTCTCATTCTTTTTTGTTTTTGCACGACGAGTCGAGATCTCCCTCCGTCTGTTTTCACTGTCGGACATCGATCGGTCTCGTTGAGAGAATTCTCGTACAGTACACAGGTCGGTACACCGTGGTTTTCGAGGGCGGAAAGAAAGAAGGACGTGCTAGGATACCTGGTGTAGGTGGTGTGGAACCACGTGAGGGCATACCACTCTCGCCAAGGTTCCCTGAAGACCCTCCACGCGCCGAATAGAAACCCTTTGTGCCACGCGCAGCGCTCGCCTGCTGCCTGAGGGCCTCCAACTTAACCGGGGACGGGATGAAGCCAACGTCCGAGTTCTCTTTCACGAGCCTACCTATCCACCAGTTGTTGTCGTACTTCTCCTGAGGGATGACGAGGTAGACGATCATTACTTCAGATTGTTAATTGGACCGTCGTTTGCGCGTGTGTCAATAGTTATTTTCGAAGCACGGAGCTTCTTTCTCAGCCTTCTGAGACCTTTGTGTACGATAAGGGAAAAAGAAAGTCTCGAGACGTCGGGAAGAATGTATTACTTTCAAACGGGCAAAATGGGATGATACGTACCTTGATGTGCAGAAAGTCACGGACGTCGAAGCTGACAGCCGAACCGTGGACCGGCGAGTCATCGTCGACGGAACCGTCATAGCTCACGTTGGTCCGCACTGCAAACGCCACCGGTTTCGTCTGAATAATTTCGGAAGAATTGTCTGTTAGCAGCGTCGGAAACGATTTTCATACCACTACGTATTCAGGGATGGATAACGTTACGTTGAGAAAGCTCGGTTTATAGTCCGCGCTATCGACTTTTCTACTGGGTCACGTCGCGTAACCCCTTGCATCTCCAACGACACTCGCGCGACTGCAATTTAACCATGAAACAAAAGCAATCGATCGCATCACGGGTGATCGGTGCATTATCAACGATGTCCACGCGACGCTTCGCAAAGAATAAAAGTACAGGCTGCTGTCCGTGTTAATTACGATCTTCTACCCCTCGAAGGTCGTGGCCGTTTAATCGATATTCATTTATCGTTCAGCCGATGGCGATTCGGATAATCGGTCGTGCATGGCGACGAGCTTCGACGGGGATTCTTCAGAATTTTTGAACGTGATCTACGATAGTAATATATACGATAGTAATCATATACACGCGTCGACTACTTTGTCGATCATCCGACGAGAAAGGTTATCCGAACATCTAAGATTGATTCTACTTCCGCTGAAACTGGAATATTCGAAAATTTCAAGAATTCTCTACCTCGAGATATCGAAAGAGTTGAAAGAGTCGATACAATTGGACGATCGCGCGCATACATAAACGACTATCGAATAATTATCGGTTGGCCGAGTTCGAGACGTGTTTTAATGACATCAAAGAAGTCTGGAGTGGGACGTATAATTAAAGGCAATAATATCACGGCTAGAAACCCGTGGCACAATGGATTTGCATCTACGGTCGAAGAAGACAATGGATCGTGAGACGTTTAATTGGTCTCGCCGAGCGGCCTCTCTGTGTGAAATCTCATTAGTCCGCCGTCCGTATTCATTGACACGGTTCTCCCGTTTCTGACGGACGACTTCCACGCGGCGCGCTCTTCGCGGGGCTGGCGTCGAAGGCGATGACGCCGTTCGGAAGTCGCCGATCGATACGAAACGATTTACGAAAGACCGGCGGAAAAACAAGCCGCCAGGGGTATGGAGGGACGGAGACACGAGAAACTGGAACATACGAAAGATCAATGACTTACCCTGGCTTTTTCAAGTTGATTGAGGGCCTGCTTCTCCTTCTCACGACGCAAGTTCTCCTTCTCCTCGTCCAGCGAGAGATCCGAGCTCGGCTGCGAGTAGTTGGAGTCCGCCGAGCCCTGAAATACAAAACAAACTCGTTCGAATTGCACCTCGAAAAGGGACCGACATTATTACGTCGGGATCGTTATCGAATCGTTATCCCAGTGTAACTGTTTCCCTTCGATTTCTGATAATACATTCGATCTTCTGCTCGAGCTCGCGGAAAGTTCTTCTTCTATTCTTTTAACACTACTTTGACAAGATTTATTGTACAGCGTATCGAGCGAGTATGAATATGTAAAGCAATGGAATTAATTAACAAGTGGCGCTTCTACGATTCCTGTACTTTGGTCGTAGAAGTATCGGCGAGCGTTAGTTTGAAAAGTAAAGCGACTGTTCCGCTGTAACGCGCCAGTAAGTAGAAACGGATAGTACGTTGCCAGACACAGGTACCACCTATATTCCACACGCTCGCGTCTCTCACGAAATCTTTTTCTTGTTTCAGATCTCTGGACTGCACTTGAAACCAGGCGAAATAGCTACCATCCGACCGTGCGATACATTTTCTACGCCACTCCGGAAGTTCAATAATAATCTGGCGAGATTAGCAAGCGTTAACGCAGTATATTGCCAAGAGTACGCAAGAGTTGCGACACGCTGGCGATTAATTCACCGTTCGTTTCAGCGTAATTTCTAGAGTAATCGGTAGACGATTAAGCCAATAGCATCAAGTGTTGCGACCGAGCGGACGACATCGTGACAGAAATTAGAATTCTATCTATACGATCGTGAGACACCTCGTAACGGCAGCCTACAGCGACGACGTGGCGAAAATGGATCCTCGCCGATCAATTAATTCCCCCGGTACGAACTAATTGAATCAATTGCGTCCATCGTTGGAAGACTTATCGCTGTCGTGCCGTACGTCCCCGTTCAGGCACAGTTTCGAACGCAATTTTATCGATTCCCGGCGACATTGACGTATCGATCCGCCTTTAAAAGTCGAGGCTTTTGCCTCTCCCGTAATTAGATACTTAATTAATCGCGGAGGATACCCGGCGTGTATCCTGAGGCACTTAGCCGACCGTTCGATTTGCATCTCGGTACGTTGCGTTCGACGCCACCTGGAGAGCCACCCCGTGAACGATCACCTATTTCGGTGTAGAGGAGAAGAGAAGGAGAGAAGTTGGAGAGAACGAGTCTCCGCTAACTCGTCCACCGTCTCTCCCGCCGTCAGAAAGGGATTTCTTTTTGTCGAAGCGACGAATTCATTCGGTCGGGGTGGTTGTAGCCATGCCAACGGCCTTTACTTAATCGCCTCTCTACCTGTTCCTCGTGCGTGACTGACTGTGTAAACTCGTCTGTGCGTGCCGCCGCGACCTTCTTCGACCCTCTTGGGGAAGCGCCGGAGGACGGGAGTGCTTTCGAGCAGTGCTCGCATGGGACGAATTTTCAGCCGGAGAATTTTTATGTCACTGGGTGATATTGAATTTGCATAGCGCCGTGTATTGTGTTCGAGCGATGGACGCGACGCTAACGAGGCCGTTTCGCGCGACGAACAAACGTGAGAGGAGATACGTGTAAGCGCGATGATCGATCGGGAAGACTGATCGAGTGGCGCAAACAAAGTAATAAAAATCGAACGCGTATATGAAAGAGGAAGAAGAGCGGCGGGTGCTGCGAGATGGACGAAACCAGCGGCGGCTTGGCTAACGGAGCGTACCGTAAAACGCTCGGTTTCACGCTCGAAATGTAAACCAGATCGATTTAGGTTGCAACGTAAAAAAAGGATCGAGTCTCCACGGTGATAGCACGCCCTGGCGCTTTTATTTCACGCCAGGCTGATTAAATGTGAAACTCGCGCGACGCATCGCGCACGCCACGGGGGGTAACCCTTTTAGAAAAATCGAGGAAACCGATGAAGACGCCTCGCAGCCGCCTAGCGCGATACTCCCTTGCAACTAATTTACTTTGTGCGAGGAGGTCGATTCATTGACACCCTTTTGCGATACGTGTCCGCGTTGCAAGCATTATCCTATTTTAACACAGTGCCTGTGCCTGTTTCACGCGCAAACGAATAACGCGAACGCAGAGATTATCGTAAAGCACTCAAAGCCTCGACGCGATACGTTCTCCGCTTAGTTCGCCAGTATTTATACACCGCGAATAACAGTCGATTATCAGTCGTGCCTTCCAAAATTCTACTCGATCTCGATCATCGAGAAAAGTCTGTCGCAACTGAGAAGTTGCGAGTATACCTGTGTAAACAGCTTGTTGTAGCCAGAATTGTGTTGATTGTATCCGATCATCGCCGGAAGCCAGCGCCGTCGTCGCCCGGGCCGTTGTTCGAGTGGCTTTCGTCCACTTTCGGCCGGGCCCTTCGACCCCCGTTACGGCCCGGTTTCGTTCCCTCGAACCGGGTCTGTGGCACGACGTTGATCCGCTAAGCTCGCGCTTAGCACACGCTACCGCATTGCGTCTTTCCCTCCTCCGTCTTTCGTTCGTCTTTCGCACGGTGAACGGAACGGAAACTCGGCACCGCGGCGTTCGAAAAAGTTACTGCACGGGGAGCACTCGCGGCGCCGCTACGCCATTCTGGCCGGCTCGAGGCCGAGATTACGGCACTTCCCTCGACTTTTTCCGCTTCCGTTTGCAAGCCATCCAAACGCCAGTGGCCAGTTCTACTCACGGCCGACGCTCGTCACCGCGCCTCGACCACCTGGTGTTTCGACCTTCGCGACCATCGCCGATTCCTGCGCGAGACGGGCTCACTTCTCGACGATCTCCTCCTGACGCTCACCCTCGAACACGCTCCTGCCAAGGGAATTCTTCGTTGAGCTAATCGAGGGGGATGAGATGGGGCAGGGGAGTTGAAAATTGGACGAGCGAACGCAGGCAAGATTCCGAATCGATCGAGAGAGCTCGAATTTTTCTGTTGTGTACTGTTGGCAGTACGTCAATTATACTCTCTTACCTTTGCTAAGTGCAGAATGTAATGCACAGTGGTTCTATAATGCGCACCGTGCGCGATAGATATACTCTGCTAACTTTTGGAATATTCATTAATTTACTATCGGAGACAGATTATCGTGTATCGTGGAAAGTAGTTCGACGAAGAATTACGAGAAGCCGGGAGATAAATCGAGACATCGTGATTCTCACGGGTATTAGAAGCTGAGCTCGTTTCGTTTTAAACGTACGAGAGATATACACCGGATACTTTCCTCGACGCCTTACGACGCCGTCGTACGATTTATGGAAAGTTACGGGGAGGACAGGTTTCTAGAGCTAAACAGCCACATCGATAACTCTCGCTCGGATCCTCTCGCGACGGATCGTCTAATATAGATTTCCACCCCTCGCTACGGTGCCAGACAGGCGGCCGTTTCACCTCTATCACGGAATACGCTGATATAATTGCTGCCGTGGAGGAGCTTCTTAACGAACGGAGGCAGCGTCTTGGTTGCATACGGCTTTTGGCCTCGCTTTAATGACTGCTCGCTCGTTAATTACACAGTGTGGCAATTAAAATAACGACACTGGATCGCGTCTGGTCGTCTCTGGACGGGGATACACCGCGCAGCATCCCCGGCTCGGCTGATTTAATCGGCCGACGAAGTCTGGTCACGTAACGTGGAAATCGACCACGAAGCAAGCCACCTTGTACACAGAAAATGTTCGTCGGTAATTATTCGACAATTTAAGCGGTGATTTTACCAGCTAAAATCGAACGAAAAGGAGGGACCGCATTCCGTGTACGTCTACCAACTTTTTCTTATCGCTCGCTCGACGAAAAGTTAAAAACAGAGGATGTTCTCTCGGACGTAGCCAAGGTCTAAATTATCCGCGAGGTTTAAACAAGATTGAAAGACCGTTTTGACGGCATTGCTTATGTAAATCGACGATGTACGCACTCCTGTTACGTGTCGCGAACTGGTATTTAATAACCCAGAGGAATCGAACTTGCGAGGCTTCGATTGTATGCGGTAGCGATGAAAAATCGTCGAGAGGATTCCAGATTACGTGGACGATCTTGTTGGATTCTGACAAATTCGATAAAGCTTGGTAACAAGGTTGATGGAAGGCGCGAATGGAGCGTAAAAATAGAAAAAGAAATTGTATTACAGAGAGAAGCC
Source organism: Xylocopa sonorina (assembly GCF_050948175.1). Taxonomy (NCBI): domain Eukaryota; kingdom Metazoa; phylum Arthropoda; class Insecta; order Hymenoptera; family Apidae; genus Xylocopa; species Xylocopa sonorina. The sequence goes on from NC_135193.1 coordinate 10,923,765, forward strand.
TGGTGAGAAACAACGTCACGCGATATCTACGATCGTTCTGGGATAATTAATTAGCGACGGTTCTGTGTAAACGAACAGCTTCGTGCGCAGCCTGTGATCGTCGAGAAAAAAAGAGAAAAAAAACCATGAGAATTCGAGAAACTTGACCATCCAGATTTATCAAAGTCGCGGAAGGAGAGCGATCGATTTCGTTTCCGACCCCTTTAAAACGGCGTGTCACTCGGGTTCGTTATCCCTTTGTAAACAACGAACGACGAGTTGGCGAGAGGAGGCTATTAACAATTTTACGAGAACACCTTGGACCAGGCTGTGCGTAATTATTGTACGTTTGGTGCTTGAGATGGATTGAAAAATAAGTATCTCAGAGGGAAAAAGCAAGCCTTCGTTCGCGAACAATGGCAGTGTCCTTTGTAGAATAATAGACTCTCCTTTTTGTCTTCTGCCGAGCGTAACCGCGATATAGCACAGTAGAAAAGCGAAATACGATGAATGAGAAAAGAGGAATAATACGAACAGCCATCCCCCGCTACAAACGATTCAGCACACCGTCGAAGACACTCGACTCTGAGAGGTGGAAAAATTCGCGGAGCTTACGAGTCTGGGAAAACTCGAACTCGGGTTGGCTATGAAAGCGGAGGACGCTCTCGGAAGCGGGTCAACGACATCGCGAAGTGGCGAGTTCGTGTTCATTCGATCGACTCGGCCCGTCGCGAGGCGTTATCAACGTTTATCGAGGCAGGCCTGGCTGCGTTCATCCCTTGGCCCACATTTCCGGTTAGTCGCTGGTGCGTGAATCGGCGTGTATACCTGTGTTCGACCGTCTCGCGCGGAAGTAGATGAGGAAAACAAATATCAACAGCTTGGAAACGTCGGAGGGTGGTCCGGGGTCGCGTGCGTGTGCTCTCGTCGAGCCTCCCGGCAGGACGCGTGCTCGCACCGCGAACACCGACCGAAAGGACCACGAGTCGGAAGCTGTGCGTGCACGATCGAGACGCGTCGAGATCACCTCGCGGCGGCTACGAAACGTGGACCGTTTCGAACTCGATTGGGCGCACTGTGAATCCTCCCCGAGCTGGCGTCGATTTCCGAGGAAGGCACACGCGCGAGTCAACGAGAACGATAACGACGACGTTTCTCCGCGTACTGACACTAGCTGCTGCGTCCTCACGGACGCGAATCGCGTTCCTGCCTGGATTAGTTGATACATCGGCCTAAGGGTTTGCCGACTCACCCGCTCTGTGGCGCCACCGAGGAAGCCGGACGACACCCCCGTAACTATATCGATCCGCGTCCCTCTCTTCCCTCCCCCGATATTCGCCCCCCTGTTGGCGACCTACGCGACAACGCCAGGCCACTGCACCCTGAAGGCAACGTGTCTTATCAAAACCGTACGTACACGCGTACGTGACACGCTCTTGGACACTTTGCCGTGCTCCGTCCAGCGTCTCTCTCTCTGAGTCCGTGTCCTCTTACGCGGACGTAACGCGTTCGATAACGCGTGTACACGCGTCGATCTACGGCCATCGAAGTTGGGGATCGCGGAAACCACGAGGCGTCTTCGCCGCCGCCTCTGCGGTCGAAGGTTTCGCCGACGGAAAGTGTGTCATCCGGATGAATCGAATGTTTAGCCGATAGCAGGTCGCCTCGAGAATAGAAGCCAACTTCCCGTGGCACGAGGAGCATTCACCGTCGACGCGAAGACGTCGCGATGAATTTTTGGGCCGAGCGTGTATCTAGATTGACTGAAGGAATCCGTGAGAGGAATTGTTTTATGTTTCTTGCGGTAGAGATGCTATCTTATTATTCTTGATAACGTAGAATGGACGTGTACGGGCATCGCGAATTGTGCGAGATCGGGCGATCGGATTAAAATCTTCTTCTCTTCTCGAAGACAAATCGAATCGAGTGTATTTGGCTACCGCAACGCGACGATGCGACGGGAACGTCAATCCGTTAATTGAATTTTTGACATTAACGATCCATTACGTGTCCGGCTTGGTGACAAACAGGATTTGACAAGGATTTCAAGCCGGATCGGGCGCGTTAATATCGCGGAATCATCGGGAAATCCAATTTATCGACAAACAATGCGACTCGTTCCCACGAGATCTTTTCACGTGATTTACAGGTGGGCTCAAAAACTGGGTCAAGCTGATACGCTTGCACGCGTCCTCTTTTCACCTTTGAGCGTTTCCTTCTGAAACCGTCAACGTTTCCATAAAAGAGCTGCCTCTCGCGAAATTGCCCGCCTTTAAAGGCGCAAAGTAAATACTATTATTGCATAAAGAGAGAGAGACACGCAACAAAGAGCATTCGCTCCAAACAGGCAAACAGCGATTTGCTCGCTCCTCGTCGTCGTTCGTTCTTTTTTCTAATTAAACGAGCGTAATGGCCAGATAAGATTCCAACGTGGCACAAGCTCCCAGCCAGACGCGCATGTCTGTTTCGTACCGGAGACTCGTAACCGCAAACCGATCGAATTGAAGCATCCTTTCGTGCTTTACGTTCCGCACGCAGATGTGTATAATTCGATACCGTCTCGAGAACTTTACGAGAAGTTCGTCGTGGATCCGTCGTGCGACGAACGAAGCCACGATGTCCAATTTGCGAATGATGCAAAGCGCACATTACAGAAGGCTGATTTGGCAAACTTGGCGACCGAGAGGACACTTGGGCACCGAAGGACGTCGCGGCTATTTCAGTAGAAACGCGGCATTAGAGCATCCTGTCATTTAAAGTACAATTTCAAGAATAGACCGGTTACACAAGACGCTCTCGCGAGAATAATGTTATTACCCTTTCGTTATTCTGTCAGATTAATCCGTTCTCGTTTTACATCGATACGCCCCGCGCAACGATCGAACCTTTCCGCCTCCGTGTTAACCTCGACACGGTATTTCGCGAACAACATACCCCTGCTTATCAATTTTCCTTAATAACTACAACGAAAATCGGCTTGAAAGACGTCGATCCATGACTCGACACTCTCGGGAATCTCTTAAACTTGGTCGATACAAGAACAACTTCAGTTTTCTTTCACAAGTTCCTCTTTTATACCCATCGAACAAATGGATCGAGAAACGTGAATAGTCGAATGAATAGTTGCGTGTTCGTCGGTACAAAGCGATAAGAGTTAGCACGAGAATCATGGTTCGTTTCGTTTACCTTCCTCCGGCCAAAGGGCTTGTAGTGCTCTCGTCTGGCTGGTCGTCGAAGATGCGCCATTTTCCGGGCGTACGTGGCACGGGATGCTCGCGAAAGGGTGGAAGACTCGCGCGAACCGTGGACTTTGGAGACGCGAACAGAGGTGGTCGGACAATCGGATGAACGAACTCCGTTCAGAGGGTCGCCTACGTTGGTCAGCTTTCGTCAGCTTCGCGAGTCCATCGAGTTCCGGCACGAGGTACGTCGGGTCCTGGTTCTAAACTGCATTTATCACGGGCAGGGCTGTCAGTCGCGTGGCCACTTCACAGCTCACAACGGGCACGATGGCGCGATCCGGTTTCTGAGATAGGAAGATCGCGGGGGATGCATCGATGCTGCTCGACTCGACGTCTTTCTGATACTAAGCAGGGTGGACGCGATCGTTCTCGAGCGGGCGAGATAGATTAGAAGATTAACAGGCTTGTTCACGACGCGTCCGTGGATCTTTGGATCCATGCCGAATACTAAATGCGATTGCTCGTGACGTGCTCGGGGTATATCGAACGCATAAATCTTCAGCCTTAACCTTGACTTTTGAACCCGACTTTAGTGACCAGAAACGAGTCGTTTCGAGAACGGATAGAGATCGTATCGATCGCGCGTGCACGATTTCAAATCGATTAAAATAGAATCACGATCGACCGCGATCGATCGAATCGACACGAGTAAACCGTTTTCGAATCATCGGAGCACGATGTATCATCTACTTCGAGCGTCCGTACGAAAGAGAAAGGACCTACCGCTCGTTCAATGCATCCCACGCTCATTCATCGTCTCTACACGCTGAACAACTATCCTCCCTTTATCGATTCCCTTCTTTTCCCAAGAATCACGATCGCTTCTACGGAAAATCGTCGAACACCGAACGACACTGAGTTCCGATCGCGCGAGAGACACGTGTGCGCGCACGGCGATCGAGAATGACTGGGAACGAATTGGACAAGGCGACGAGGATCGACGGGGACCGTCCAGCCAGGATCAAGGATCGATCCGCGATGCTTGGATCCCGCGTCCCGTACTCGTCCGTGTCTTGGACAGCGCGGACAGACGCCGATCGGTGGAAACTGGTACGAGACGAGGCCGGTACGCTTGTACGTGTGCTACTGGTGCGACGAGTAGCTTTTGGAACGCATCACGACCTCCTCCGCTATAAATAAAACGGTGTGGCCGCCACACCGAAAACTCTGCCAGGCAGCAGGAGAGTGCTCGAGCCGTCGTAATTTTCCTCGTTCGGCGAAGGAACACGAGGAAGAAGAATACCAGCCGGCCGTTGGTGATTCCTGGATATCGCGGGAATGTGAATCAGCAGGCTGGACTTTAATATAGGCACACCTCGTCGGTACGGTTCGATGATTTAGCGCGGAGGATTTCTAAGGAGATCGAGAAGAAAATCGCGATTAACGGAACCGATCGACTTTTTCCGGTGTATCGTCAGCAGAGGTATGGAAGGTTGTAACTCGTAGATGACCAACAGAATTGGCAAAAGTGAGTTGTTTTTGACAGTCTGCTCGGTTTGGGACCGATCGCTGGAAAGACGTACGAGGTGATGTGTACACTTTCTATGAAACGCGAAAATAGATGTAGAAATGTATGAAACTTTTGGGAACGCGTATGATTAGAACGCATACCGTAAGTAGGATTCATACTGCAAATGCGTGCGTGAACGGAGCTTCGTTTGAAAATTTTTTCCTTCTTTGTTACATTTTTTTTAATAGAATCGACCACGTCATGGAGTAAGACATCGCTGTGACGTGAATGTAAGCGTGTATCGGATAGTAACGAATGGTATTAATTGTCAAATGCATGACTCTTGTAAAAACTAACTTCGCTATACCAACTTTGGTAATTGTATGAAATACCAAGTTGCAATTACGGCACTCGTATTCGCGTCGCCCTTAATTGTGAAAGTGATGTCTGGAGACAAGTTTGCTCGGCGATTGTACAAGTTACCTCCATTACTTAGGTCGTCAGTTTGAAAAGAAGACGGAAATGAAATCGCAGCGTTGTTTGGAAAGTCGGTTTAACTGCTGAGTGAGATACGCGGGTCTGAAAGGCTGCAATTGTGAAAATAATGGCCGCAGGAGATCGTAGCCGAAGATTGTGCAAGTTGGTTCGATGATGGTGTTATTAAATGGCAGGTTCGATGAGTCGGTTAGGTAACATCCGACATAAACGAGTATTGCAATCGATAAGTAGGTCTGGGTTGTGTCTAGGTTGAATCGATTCTCGTTCTACTAAAATTTGTCAAAACCGAGCAGATCGCCTCACGCCAAGGCAAACAATCTCCGCGGTACCATCGTGTTTAACGTTGTTTGCGTATTGCACGATTGACGAAAACTTGAAGCTTCGTCACGCTGTTCTACGAACAACAGAATGTATGCCCATCTGGAAATTTTCAATTTATGACTCTATCGAAAGAGAGAATAACCGAGCAAAGAGTTCGCTTGGAAATTATCCTTAATTTCAAGAAGAAATGAATATTAAATCAGGTTGAATCTGGAGTTACCAATATTCGCTGAGAAATTGTTTAACGTACAAAGCAAGATGCAACTAATTTTCATTCTGCGGGAATGTGAAACTAGAACTGAAGTTTTTCCAGGATTAACAGCTCCACGGGGGCGTTAAATTGAAATTCCTCGTCCAGCTAGGTATACTTGCTTTAATCAACCGCGTGGAATGCAGATTCAACGATACACTGTGAACGCTAGCTTTTCGCTTTTCTGACATCAACTGGGTCAGCTTCTTGTTTTGTCTTCCCAAGGAAGACACGATGTCAGCGATTTTCTTAATCGTCGCTGATCTTCTTCTCTTTTCGAGTTCAATGAAACGTCTAAATCAAACGGTCTTATTGTTGCGAAACAGTTTTCCTTTACTCCCGAGTAGATTTCTCATAAAACGTCTTACGAAAATCGGAGAGGAGGCAAGAGAACTAAATTATTGAAATTTTCTCTCATAGAAGAACTTTATTGGATGTTTAGATATTTCTCTGTTTAAATGTCAGATCCAAGTGCAGGCGAACCTCAAGACGGCGCCTTGCAGTTTCCGTGCCAATCGGTACTAGTCATCTTTGGCACTGTGCGTGCGTTTAGATTGCACAGAAATTTTTTACAGATTACAACGTATGACTTATCACTTTACAATTTGACGTTAAAGAATTGTACGGTCCTCGAATGAAACATTAGAAAAAAATAGAAAAGTCCAAATGTTGAAGATTTTATCTTCAACGAAAGATTTCTATCACGAACTTGTGTCTGGTGATACGTTTGAAGACTGACGACACAATACACGTGATTAAAGAAGAATGTCGAAGCGAAACTGTCGGAAAAATCTGTGCTCAGTTTCCTTAGGAAGGTAACTAACGATTCGTTAAAGTGGAGACGCTTCGAACAACGCTTAACCGCAGCTCGCGGTCGATCGAGCAAACTAAAGGCCGTGAACATTTCTATTTCCCGCCGAAAGGATATCGACTGTACAGAACTCTCTCTTACCGACTTACAGTAGAGTAGATATTGGGATATAAAGGGTTGTAACGGACATAGCTGCCCGTTAGATGACTCGAAGCTGCTAAACGGAGCCAAGTCCAACGAAATACTCAAAATTTTTATAAAAATGTCAGGAAAATCTAAACAACCGAAGATAGTAGATCACAGAATTCATAGATCACAAGATGAACAAACTCAACGACAAGTTACAAATCACGGATGAATTTTTTCATTTGATATTTGTCGTAACTCTCTTCTGTAAATTCCTATTTTGTTTTGCTCGGAAGAGAAATGAGAAAGCTATTAACAGAATTCTCATCAGGCCGCAAACTCTCCGAATAATCGTTTCTGGTTGTTATCACCGAACAGGAGCATCTGCCTCTGCGTCTACAGAATCGATGCTCGAATGTACAGGCAACGAAAGTCGCCTCTTTTCAGCCGGATGAACTCGCGCCGCTTACCGAATCGTTCCTCGTTTTAATTATTCACCGTCTCGGAATTTCTCCCCACTCCGTCCATAGCAATTACAACGACTAACATCTCCTTTGTGCTAGACATTTCTTACCGCTGCTCGTTCATCGGATCTTCACCAATTTCTACGAATCACTTCAATTGGCCCCAATTGTTTCTATCCATCTTGTCTGGAAAAAGTATCCGTACGAATTGGCGTGCAAAGATCGTAAGAAATTTTAACAAACACGAAAGGTATCTGCTCGAAGAACGAATACAACCCCGAATGGGAGCAGTAACATGGTGAATGGACACGAGCAATTCTTCAACCTCGCGTTCATCGCTTTCGTGGTTACAGAGCTCTCGTAATTGTTCGGTACCGCAATCGGCGGACTTCCTCCGCGAAATACCAGCCTCCCCTTTTATTTACGATGGCGCGCGTCTTCTCTCCTACCCCGCGCGTCACTCTAAATATCATTTTCGCACGGTCTAGCGTGCATCCGCACCTGTTTCGCTTCGACTCGCGGTTGCATCATCGTCGGCGCTTGCCTCCGGAAATGTAGGCCGTTTCTATACGTCCTGCAGGCGGGCAGCACAAAAGCAGATTTAGCATCTCCGCTAGCCCGTCGACCCCTTTCCCAATTCCATCCGGTTCGCCAGCGGGAACGAGCGCAGCACGAGCCGGGAGTTCCGAGTTTTTCCAGCGGCACGCGAGTCGCCACGACCGATTCCGTGACACGGAACGCAGCTGCGACGCTGCACCGGCGGCAATAAACGAAGGTCGAGCCGTAAATTGTTCTCGATTGCGGCGAATTAGCGAAACGATCCCTATCGCGGCTCTAAAATTATTTTCTCTGCCGCGCGATTATCACGTGGAATCACGTGTGTGTGTGTGTGTGTGCGCGCGCGCGTGTGCGTGTATGCGCGAACCCCGAGTAATTGCCGCGACCACCGCTAATACACCGCTCCGTTTCCGCAGGTCTGTCGGAGTTTGCGGCCACGCGGGTCGCAATTAAGAAATTAAAAGTTTGATCGCGATACGCGAGCCGCTACGACGCGAACACGACTCGAAACACGTGGAATTGATAATGGGGTGGTAGATATGGATTCTAGAGTTAATGGATGCGGGGTGGTTCATGATGAATGGAGTGCTCGGAATATTTTACCGTATTGTATCGTACGAGCGATCTCGAGAATCTATAGGTAACGGATAGGAGACGTGGAACGTAACGTTTCAGCTACTTCGTTGTACCATTTAGGTGATAATATCGGTACCCCTATAACGAGTAATACGTAGATAATGGAATACACGATACGAGATACAGATTTTGAATATTTCGAATGATTTATAGAAAGTGTCTGGCGAAGTAATATACATTGTTTACGAGACCAGTGTCGTGTACATCGTTCTGCTTATTATAGAGTTTGATAGAGTTGGCGTACTCCATATGGGACGGCCTATATAGGATGCTCTATATTGCGTCCTATATAGCAGAATGTGTCGCGTCAAATTGCTCCATACAGTGTGACCTGAATACACGGTCAGACCCTGGGTACGTTTCAAAGAGTTGCCATCGTTTCGAGCGTTTCGTACCTCGAGATGCGAGGTTTCCAAAATTTTCCAGCCAGAAGTATTTCACGGGGAACGTAATCTACGGCAGGCACAATATTTGCTCTGTACGGAGTGTGATTAGGGTTCGAAGATTCCAGCAGTCTCTGGAACCCGGAAATTCGAATTGTATTCACTGCCGTGTCAATTTACTCGCGGTGCCACGGACCTCTCGAGTTACGATGTTCGAAGAACAACGGTAAACGCCGCTGTTTTCGTCGGCTGGCAGCGGTAAACAGGGTTTTCGTTCCCTTAAGGGCCCGGTCGACAGACGGCAGATGGCGAGCACCTGACGGAGTTCCCTTTCGGAAAGGCTCCTTTCCCGAAACCTGGCTCGATAACGTCGAAAATCTTGGAAATTTCACATCGCACGATCCACCTCGTTTGCGTCCCACCACCGATCGAGTCGAAAAAGAAAGGACGGCGTCGCGTACGCGACTCTTCGCACTCGCGCCCTTGAACCGACCAACGAACACGATGACACACGGAATCACGAAGGCGAATTAGATCCAATCGAACGATTAAGGACGACGGCTCGAGGTGGACCCCGATCGCTTCGAGACGGAGCAGCTCGAGTAAAAAATCTGCATAGACGAAATGCAACGACGCGTCCGATAACGGTGACGAAGGGACACGAAGTCTTATGAAAAGATCATCGTCCACGTACGGTACAAATTGCACGAATTGTCGCCAATTACTTGAAACCATGATAATTTCAGAGCGAGATAATTGTATGGGCTGGTTGAACGTAGCTCGTTATCCCTGCCGTCTCAAGGCGAGCCTCGCGAATGAATATGACCCGTAATAATAATTGTCCGCGTCCCGTGAGGATCCGAATTTTGTGGGTCACCGTCCTCCGCTCCGTCTCGTTCTCCGCGTTCTCCGTCGTCCGCCTTGAACGGTCCGCGGTGAACAGCGTCAGGCTGGGATCAAGAAAGGTGGGAGACGGACCAATAATTATAGTGGTCGTTGCTCTAGGCGCGCGACATGCTTTGCTATTAAGCAACGATCTACGCGCGCGCGCGTTCACGCTGGCTGGACTCGCGTTTCACTATATTACGTTTCACGTAAAATCCTAATGCAAATCCATTCGATACGTACACGTTTCTCGTTTATGGGCCGCGATAAAATAAATTTCTAGCGTTTAATAGTACCGATATTCATTGCCCGTTTCGGTCCTCGACACAGATTCCTCGGAAGGTATATTATATACGTGTACCCACTTTCAAAGATGGCCCCTCCTCGAGCTGTTCAAAGAAATCGTCTCGGGAGTTTTATGCAAATTCTCTGGATCGGTAAGATCCTTTCTGTTCCTAGTATTCCGAGAGAATTATATGCGACCGGTACTGGTTCGTTAAACGAGAAGGGGTTCGGCTCACGAAATCGGCCGGAGAATTCCAGAGACGGCCGAGAAACCCTTTTATTGCGCCGACTTTGTACGAAATTTCGTCGTTTCGTAGAATTTTACGATCCATCAAGGGAGCGGCGAGCCGATCTGTACTCGCGTCCACAGACGAATTACATAAAAATCTCTTCACTGGACCCGGGGCCCGCTCCGAGACCCGGGGCTTTTTTATCGCAATTTCATAAAAGCGTATCCCCGAAAATTTTTATTACACCGTTTATATTCTCCGGGTGGAGAGGCGGCCAATGCGCGCGGCTGGCCCGTTAAGAAACGGTCTTAGGATAATCCTGTCGTACGTTTTACAGCCCGCACTTACACGACCCTGTTGCACACCCACCCGTGCTCCCGGTGTGTAAGTGCGTGTACGCCTTCTATACCGTCCGGCTTTCTCTTTTTATAGCCTTCTAAGCACCGTGGCCCGCCTCCGAGGCTTCGCCGCGCGCGCCATGGACACATGTTGCACGCGTGGGTGTGACATGACCACGTAAAACCTCGCTGCCAGGAACCACGGAGGCGGATAGAGATCCATCGGCGGTACCACGAGTCCGCGCGAACGTTCGCCGCGTCTGATGCGGGAAAAACGGTCGAGAAAATTTTTCGAACGGCCGCCAAGACGCTGATACGCGGATACGCGGAACGTTTCTAATCCCCGTTCCGATAAATTCGACCTCTACGATCCGTCACAGACACGTTCCGCTCGTCCCCTGTCAACGAACTCGGAATCTTACACTCGTTACAGGCTCTCTTTCTCTCCCTCTCTCTCTCTCTATCTCTTTCTGTCTCGCGTGTTTATTGCGATACTCCGGCTCGACTGAATCCTTTTACGAGCGTTTAATGTCCAAGGTAACACGAGAAGTTATTCGTTGCGCCTCCTCCCTTCCACCGCGGGGTGGACCGCGGTGAAACGCGGAGGAGCGACCGAGCTGGGACAGCACTCGCGGCGTCCCTCGCATTTAGGCCCCTCTAATCACGGCCAGAGTCCGAGGAATATCGCGGCGAGGCTGCAGTTTCTCATGCAAATGGAGCGACAGATAAGCGAAGCAAGTGGCCGAAAGTGCTGTTACAGGCGTAACGAGGCAATATTTTTCCGCGATGCGTTCCTCCGAGTCCTCCGCGATGCGATCCTCTCGATCGAACTCCGCGCGCCGCAGGGACAGTTTTTATTTCCGTATTTAAACGGATTTATCGCGACCATTACGCTCGGGACACGGTTCATCGATAAACGTTCGATCTCCTCGGACTTTTCGTTTCGTGGACACGATTTAGTCAGCCGCCACACGGTTGTCTCGCGTTCCAGATCGACCGCTGAATTTTAATCCTACCTAATCTAGTCCTTAATTAACCGGTGCGCCACTGGCTGCTCGAGAATTTTCATTCCGATATCGCGCGGTGGCTGCTCGCGCGCAATTATGAACCGCGCCGCGGCGAAGACGAGGCTGATAAAGTTATTAGAAGGCAAGCGCACTCGAGGCTCGCCCTCGTCGAAAATCCAGACGCGGCAGCGCGCGCGAGAAATCGCTCGATACCTCTCTCGAATAACAGGAATCCGCTCGATACTCGTTACTATAAGTGGCACGGAGTACTCGGACACGCGCGAGCCGCACAAATTACTCCGTTCGCTCGCTGTTTACAGTCATTGGCACGTAACCGTTGGGCGCACGCGGCCGCTTTTACATCGTGCCACTCTGCACGATCATCGTGTACGCCGTCCGGCGAAAGAGAAAATCATCAATTCGACGCCTTGGTTGCGCAACGGCTCTCTAGCTACGAGCGGTCTCGGTGTACGCGAAACACACCTGAGAGAACACCTTTGGAATTTTTCACCTCCTCGCGTCAGCGAATCGATATGCTCGAATCGAGATCCGTTCCTCGAGAGACTTGTACGAGCGCGCGAATCGGAGCGGACGAGTCGACGGCTTCGACCGCGCTCAAAGTAATTGATTCTATCGAACTGTTTGCGGCTAACTAGCTTAATATCCGATGCATGACCTTGTTGATTATTCAGTACGCACCGATTCCTACTGTTTCATGAGTCACTCCGATCCGTTCTGCCTCGGAAGAGGCAGTTGTTCGCGACGAGGTTTCATTATTATCGCATAGTCAACGTTCGAGCGAAAGATCGATCGGGGTGGGTACGAGTCTTTAAATTTTCAAGGCTTTTTCAATGAAAAAGTCAATCGACGATTAAACACCTTGCGTACAGTGGCTCGATGCAATCGAGGGGCAACAAGAGAGAATGGCTCGAGTACGGTCGAACAAGTCGAATTAAAGGCAACAAAGAACTCAATTCGAGAAATGAATTGCTCCCCCGGAAACGTAGCCCTCGGAAGCTTAATTAGGCACGTTTTTAACACACCAGCCAGACGCTGCGGTAATTGCAACTTTACCCAAGAGACAGTCGGAATTCTTGCGATTCTTTTTTTTTTGTTTTTCACTTGGAACGTGTACGCTCGAAGGCTTTCGATCGACGAATCTGAAAGATACACGCGATTATTGCACAAGAGCGCGCGCGCAGTTTCGATTTGACACGGCCACACGAGAAACGCATTTGGAATAGAAATCAAGATTTTTGCCACCGTGTAAGTGTACCCTTTTCGGTCGGCGGGGAAAAAAGGAGCGCAACGACGTAATAAATCAGCCGTCGTTCATTAATGTGCAAATGCGAGTGACGAAAAAAGGACGCGGCGCGTTCGAGGGCCCCGTTCGACTTTTCCTCTCGATTCTTAGAAGCGGCAATTAAGATCGGAGCAATCCCGTCGACGACAAGCTACGCGCAACCACGCGTATTTTTCTTTTGCGCTATTAACGAGCCTCCTGCGAGAATAATAATTTAATCGGGCCCCCGTTCGTCCGTCCGTTTGCGCCGGCAGACGCGGCCCGATCCTCGTGTTGGTGGCGGCCGCTTCGTGTGTATGCGACGCGTACAACAGAGACAACGTGTTTGTCCGGTTATCATTATGCGCAACCTAATTACCGGCCAATGGTTTCATGGAACGCCGTCCGAAATCCAATTGACGAGATGTCCGACGCGATTGCCGATTCACCGACGAATTAAACGCCCGCTGGTTGTCGCTCCTCCGGAGCATTTACATATTTAATGCCAAGGACTTGTCGTGAGTTACACTCGAAATGTGGGCGACGCCCGCGGACACACGCGTGTCGCCGTCGAGTGACTTTGCTTCTGACGTGCAACCAACTTTGCTTGGGACTTTTCTATTTACGTTTACGAAAAACAGAGGAAAAGAAAGAAGAAATGAAACGAAAAGAAGAGAGGATCGAAAGCGAACTGCACGCCGAGTACTAATTGCTGTGCGATCGAGGCGTTCGATAAAATTGTCATTCACGCTGTTCAATTTACTTTCGATTTTATTGAATCAACCGCGTTATTAAACGACAGCGAACCGCGTAAATTCGCTTTAAACCCCGTTTACGCCGAGTACGCGCGGTATAAATAAACGTAGGACGGAGCTATCAATGGAAGCGCGGTCGCGAAAAGTGGTTAACATGGAAGTTCTAAAAGAGGACGGAAAAATCGATGAAAAAATCGATAAATTCGAGTCACTTACCGACGAGGATGTTCTATTTATACAGTTTAATTTGCCTACGGATGCTCGGTAAGGGGAAACGTAGGAGAGTTTGTTTTATTATTAATAAGCGTATTATTAATACAAATTGTACCTAATAATACGTATCGACCGATCGAAGCTAATGGAAAGGCTATCGGAAATGAAGGAGATTGGGAATGAAATCCGAGCGGTCGAGCGACGAGGCGCGTTGAAAACGACGCGATGCATTTGCGTGCATCATCGGCGGGTGCTCGTACATGCGATGGTAAATAGTAATGACTTCGCGGAGTCATCCCATTGTCAAGAATGACTGGCAGTTTTATCAATTCTATTTACAGACCACCCGATACTCTTACTCTATCGTTTGTCAACAGAGATATCGCCACCACCGCGATCCGATGGCTTCATTCAGCCACCCACCCGGCAACGAGTACATCGTAATAATCATTCTTCGGTTTCGTCAGCGAAATCGTCGGCCACTTGTTCGTAAAATATTCCCCGCTTTCGAAATTCCCCGGAATTCCTCTTCTTCTTATTACTATCATCGTATAATCTCAACCGTTAAATCCAACGACCGAGCAGGTATACTCTGAAAAATACAGCGCTTAAAAAGTTGTTTACTCGCATAATGATGAAGTTATTTCTTGATTACAAGTCACCGCGCTTCTCACCCCCTCGCCTCCCCTACGGAGATTTCGCCGTATCCCCGTTCCGATCTTCGCGTCGCGTGAAATCGTCCCTCGAGTCGCGCGCCTCGAAAAATCTCCTCCGCGCGAGGAAAAGCCGTGTACCCCATCGCCGCATAGGAACTCGTTAAAAAGGAAGGAAAAAAACGAACGCGACCATTCTCACCGTAAACTCTCGATTTTACCACTGGAAACGGACGCACACGCACACCCCGTCAAGCGATCACGATAATAAACCTACAGCCGCGATAAAGATAAACAGCTATCTCAGGACAGAAGCGTAAACTTCAACGAGGCAAATATATCAGGTAACGATACGCTTTTTAAGGCGACCATTATTTTCCAACTAGTTAACAACATTCTGCTGAAAGCGGGGGTATCGATTATCGTGCGCCATAAATATCGTAACGATTTCACGGAGCCCTAGATGCCCGGGTATCGCGAACGATCGGCTCGTGAACGAAACAGGTCCTGGCTTTGACGTCCGCGAAGTATTCAACCAGCACCACCACCGCCAGCACCAACACCACCGCAGCCATTACCACCATCACCACCACCACCGTTAATGGTAGCACGTGGGTGTTTAAAGGCACCTCTGCGTTCCGCGCGAATCGACTTTCACGAAACGAATTGCAGTTCTACGTGCATTCGCGACGGTGTGTGAGTAACGCGCCCGGGCACCGTAGATGGAAACCCGTTTGCGCGTAGTTTCCTGCTCGCACGGTTCACCGTGTCGCCCTTAAATAACGCAATTAAAACGTTCCTTCACGCGGTCGCGTCGCAGAGGAATCACTTATGTATGTCCGCCTTTTATCGTCGACGGGTGAAAAAGTCGCGGGTAAGACTGGTTCCATTACCAAGCGGCCCGGACGGCCACGAAATTAACTTTAACGCGCGAGAAACCGACGTCGACCGTCGAGGTAGGGGATAAGGAGACGCGCGGCGAGGCGTCGCGGGCCGCAGTAATTAGTCGTTGGTGCTTTTTGACACGTCGGAGGGACGACGTCCTCGTGATTGTTTCGTAGAATGTCACCAACGAAATTCGCTCCTCTAGTTTTTCCTTCTCATTTTCCTTTCTATTTTCTTTATCTCGTTTACCGGAATTATTCAGATTTATGCTGCCCATCGAACGTTTATCGTCACTTCGATCTACGATAATACATTGACATTTACGCCAATCAAAAGCTCCTGAACATTAACGGAGTGTAAAAACTTCACGCATAGATAATTCCTACGATATTTTTCCTAATTTGTATCCCTCTCGTTGAAACGACGGAAAAATCGTAAACGAGTAATTTACTGCATTCTAAATATTATATCCTGTAGCTTTAACGGATAACGCGTACGCGATTGCGGAATCGTGACTTTAAGGGGGAAGAATTCAGCGGTGTACACAACTTACTCTCGAGTTAAAGTTCCATTAAACGTGTACGCGTTCCTCGGGTCGGGAGTTTTATTATTACCAAGCGGCGTTATTTAGGCACTGACGTGAAAAAGAAGAGGGATCGGGAGAGCGTGCGCGTGTGTACGAGACAACGAGGTGCCCGTACGTACGCGCGCGTCCGCGTGTGCGCGGAGGCGGTGTAATAAATTCACCGAAACGTTCTCCAAAGTGGCGCGGGTGCGGTGAATCCGTGAAACGACCGCGGCGGGTTTTAATGGTGGCCGCGAGAGAAAGCGAGGCGGAATTATCGTCGCCGGTAGCGGCGGCATTTTGCCTCATTGGAATTGGTTTATCCTTTTCTAGGCGCTGGAAGGCGGTTCGTAAAGAGACAGTCGGGCACTCGTAAGCGACGGAATCGTAAGAACTCGCGCTTGTTTCTTGCTCGTTTGCGCGGGGATACGATTTATGGCGCGACAAACCGCGGCAGCTCGCCCCGTTTGAATGATAAAATATATCGCGTGGACCGCGCAACGACGATAATTACAAGAAAACGCGATGTTTCATGCAACACGCGCGAACGACAGGGGAACTGGTGTACCGTTCTCCGCATTTTTCTTCTCTCTCGACAATTTATTATTGTGATCCTTGTTTTTATTTTTTTCTTTTTTTTCTTCTTTTTTTCCCCCTCTTTCGTTATTAATGGTGTTCCCAACTCTTTGTGTTTTTAGGAACACCGCGACGAGCTTTCCGGCCGGAGCTAAACGATTCCCTGGAATAGTTTCGAAGATTGGAAACCGCGACGATGTTCGTTTAGAGGCGGCAAGAACGAGGAGTAACGAAGGAAAGGTATACGTCGTTTAAAGCGTCCAGTCATCTCCGAAGAGTCGACCTTGATCTTGGAAGAAAAGGAGAGAAGAGGAGAAGCGTACGCGGAGAAAGAGAGACCGGTAAGGTGCACCACGAGGACCAGAAATAAAGGCGGCAGTTAAGGCGCGTTTCGTCGCCTTCTTATTTTTGGCGTTCGCGTGAATCCAAGGGGGACTCGCTAAAAATTCAATCCCACACCAAGAGTAACTCAACCGAGTGTGTCACCGACGCCGCGCGCCCTGGCGCGGACACGTACGACAATGACACTTGAACTTTTATCATTGCCTCGACAGACTCGAGTTCTCCAAGCTGAGCAAACAAACTCTAATAACCGCGTGGCCATTAGCACGTTTACTTTGCCGTAACAAAGACGGGTGGACAATGAAAAGCATGACAATTTTCACAACGAACGCACACGCGTACAGTCTACGTAGATCATCGAATCAGACGTGATCGCGTGACTAACTGTGTTTCTATAAAAAATATTTTTCATCAAATCTGACGAGAAATCTGAGGAGTCTCGAGCCCGGCCTAAAGATTGGCGTAGTCGTAGAGCAAGGCAGGGGGAGACGGCCGTGGGGTTTTTTCATGGTGTTGCGGGGGCCTGAACGGCGGGACCGACGACGGTGCTGGCGGTTTTCGGCTGTGCAACTCCGCGCGCACCGGCCTTAAAGCAGCCTTTAAACCGGCAGACGTAGCGTTTTCGTTCTCTCCTCTCTCGCGGTGCGCGCCGCGGTATAATGGCAACGTGTTTTCGTCTAATGTACTTTTTGTGATGTCCTTGATGGAGGAGTCTGCGAATGCAGAACTACAGGGCAGGACCGGGTGGGGCCTGCCACGGCGCGGCGAGACGGGTGTTGGATCCTCTTCGGATCGAAGCGAGAAAGAGGACGGGAGTAGGAGAGGGAGAGGGATCGAGTAGCAAAGAGAGAAGCGGAGAAGGTGGACAGGAGGGCCCGGCAGCACCTCAACCCACCTCAACTTCGGGCCTAGTCAAGGTCAGGGTGGCAGGCCCCACCCTCCTTGCCCCCCTCTTCTTTTTCTGGCTTCCTCCTTCTTCTCGCTTCTGCTTCTTCTTCTTCTTCTCCTCCTCCTCCTCCTCCTTCTTCTTCTTCTTCTTCTTCTTCTTCTTCTTCTTCTTCTTCTCCTCCTCGTCTGGTACCCCCTGTTTCAGTGAACGTCGCCCCGTACCGCATTATCGCGTCATACCATGTTGGGACCCATGCCCTCCTCTTTTAGGGTTCTGCTTTGCCTCTATCCTTTATTTTGAATCCCCTCTGTCTTCTCGCCGCCCGGGGAACCCGCGAAATCCCAATTAGTGGAGATACCCGCTCGATACCGGTCGGCCACCGTATTGAATCGCAGTGAATCTCGCCGGGCTATGCGAGTTATCGTTCGACGTGGCCGATGATGATCTTCTCGTCCCCGTTGCGAGACGACGGAGAACGACGAGGGGAGGAAGAGACGAGCGGTCGTATATAACCTATTCGTCTCTCGAATGATGGATTTTGAAGGATGAAGTACACTCGGACCGAGGGTGGGACCTCGGTGGCCGACTAATGATCGAATATCAGAATGATCCATATCGATAAAACGAAGAAAGGATTAGGTGGTATCCCTCTCTCTAATGATCTGTTTAATCATAAAGGTAAGGGCGGGTGGGGGTGTTTCGGTGTAACCGGTCATATGCTCACACTTTTGCACGATGCACGTACACTAGAAGCGTGTTAGGTTTCAAAGAAATGAAAGAAACAGAAGCGGCCGACGTTGATGAATGAAGCTGATGAATCAGACATCCTTCGTGGAGTATACCCGAAAGAGCTTTCTTTACGATCGCGGGTGTCATGATAAATAGGCCGCTTTTTTTATTCACGTGATATCCGACGCAGCTATTTGGTCCGCGCTTTCGTGCCCACGTAGACAGGCGCGCGCGCGCGCGCTCGCGCACACACCAAGCACACCCAGGCGCATTTCGAAGGACCAACGAACAGGAATCCGTTTTTCTGCTGGCAGAAAATTTTCGAAGAAGCCCGCGATAACGCGATCTTGATACACTTAATTGCCCATCAAGCCAGATACTTAGGCAGCGGTAATGCTCCTCGTCAAGGAGAGGCGGTCGGCCGTTCTTTCTTGAGAAACGCCATGAATCAACGACGGGATTCCTCCTCCGCGCCAGCTTCTCTTCTTCGCCTATATTCGAGCGTCGTTTGATCGAAATCTCGTCGCGAAAAACGAGCATCCTCGAAAAACTGGAGACGCACCTGGTCAAGGACCACCGAATCCGCGGGCCGCCGTTCTCCCGGTCACGCGTTGCGTTTGCACCGTCGTAGATACGGCTCGGAATGTCTGGCCCGATAATGATCTATGACCGAGGTGGGGATTGCGTTTTCGATGAAGAAGAGAAGAGGCAAGAAGGGGGGGGATATACCAGAGGGGCCGGTAATCCGAGGCTCGAAGGTGAGTGAGCGAAGGCATGCCTAGTACCAAATGAGATTGGGTCCTAGCCGACTGTAGTAGGACGACTTTCGGGCCCTGCCGGTCCGGTCGAGAGTACCTTAGATTCGGCGAAGCCGCGCTCCCTCCTTCTCTGCTCGGGTGTGCCGCCATTCGTCGGGTGTCGAAGTTGCATTACCATCGACGCCATTCCATTCGGATACGTTTCTCGGACGGTACGCGCATAGTTCCCGGCATGGTTGCTGGCTTGAAAAATTCTCCGGCCGGCCGACCATTCACATTTTATTCGCCACAGCCCGAGATTTTATGTCCCCTGACCGGGAACACGTGTAGAAAACACCGGGCTACCGTTATGACAACCGGCCGTAATAATTTCGACGATTTAAATCGAGAATTTATACGGCTCTAAACCAGCCGCGTAATCAGCGCTCGATTCGATTTAATTGCTTGGCGGGCCTCTTACGGGGAATTCGTCTGGGGATGGGGAAGGGGAACGATCCACGATTTTCTATACCATGTACGATACATATGCCGTCTCCTACCTACGGTTCGAACAGTTCCCTCGACCGTTCCGCTCACAAAGATTCGAGTCGACTTTTCGACTTTCTAGCGATCGCGCGTGGTGGTGTTTAAGGTTCCGTATACGTAGCGGTGGCCACGGTGCTCGCACACAGGGGAACGGTTCCCCACTTTGCCATATGGTTTACAAGCGTCGGTGCCCGAAGTTGCACCGCCACCACCGGCGTCGGGTTACCCACCCCTCCCGCCGCCGCTCCTTCTCAAAAAGTTCCCCGTAATGCGCCAAATGCATTCTTTGTCCGGATACGAGCGTGAACGCGGCCTGTTCGCCGTCTATTTTCGGCTTACCCGGGGATAGACTCCATTTTGAATATTGTACCTCGGTGCCCGCGATCGCCATCCACGCTCGTCGTGGAAAAAGCGTCGATTCCTGTGTCTCGCGTTCGCGTAACTCGCCGGTGACGCGAGGTAATCTGCGACGAAATATGTACAGTGCTGGACAAAAGTATTGGCACAGCATGATTGTTATGATAAAAATGCTTATAACTATGAAACAAATTGTTAAAAAGGAAAAATTTGTTTACACGTTTATTTATTTATTATTCTAGATTATTATTTAACAGAAACAGTAATATAAATAAAGTGATATGCGAAATAATAACAAAAACATATTTATTGAGCGTTTTAAGCATGGACAAAAGTATTGGCACATTATACAAAATTTAGTGTAGTTGTATCTCTCCGAAAAAAATCCGATTGTCACTTGATGGTATAGGTAGGGGATTCCCTGATAGTCATTTTTTCTAACAGTCATCCTTAAGTTCAGTCGATTAGCAACATAGGAAATATAACAAGCAACAATGTCAAGAAGAGGGAAAGAAACTACAAGTGAAGAGAGAAAAATAATATTAAATTTGCACAAAATGCGAAAATCTTATAGTGAAATAGCAAAAAGTGTTAATAGAAGTCGATTCACTATTAGAAGTGTCGTAAAACGATTTGAGAATCAATCAGATTTCAAAAGTAGGAATCGAAGTGGACGTCCCTCAAAGTTAACAGTTAGAGAAAAACGGAAAATTGTAAAGGAAGTGAAAATAAATTGTAAATTAAACTCATCACAACTTAGAGCAAAGTTAAATGAAGAAAATAAAAAAGAAGTAAGTTCGAAAACTATACGGAGAGTGTTAAAAGATGCGGGATATTCTGCGTGTGTCGCAAGAAGGAAACCATACATATCCAAGAAGAATCGGAAGATGAGAAAAGAATTTGCAAAAGAATTTATAAAAAAGGATCCCACATTCTGGAATAACGTATTATTTTCAGATGAAACTAAATTTAATATATTTAAATCAGATGGCAGAGTATTAGTTTGGAGAAAGCCAAATACGGAAATGGATCCACAACATTTACAAGCCACTGTGAAACATGGAGGAGGTGGAGTCATGGTATGGGGTTCCATTGCAGCGTCTGGGGTTGGCGAATTAGTATTCATAGATGAGATTATGGACAAATATGTATATTTAAATATATTAAAGGAAAATTTATTTAAAAGTGCTAATAAATTAAATCTCCCGCGTGATTTTTATTTTCAACAAGACCATGATCCAAAACATACTGCCTATATTGTACGACAATGGATCGTTTACAATACCGCACATACATTAAATACCCCACCCCAGAGTCCAGACATGAATCCCATCGAACATGTTTGGAATGAATTAGAAAAAAAAATTAGAAAATATAATATAACAAACAAAAACCAATTAAAAGCTATTATTTTACAAGAATGGAACAATATAGAGCCGGATTTTACAAAAAAATTGGTAACTTCAATGCCAAAACGATTGAAGGAAGTTATCATGAGGAATGGAGGGCCAACCAAATATTAATTTTTAATTTCTAAGTACTTTCAATCATTTGTGCCAATACTTTTGTCCATGCTTAAAACGCTCAATAAATATGTTTTTGTTATTATTTCGCATATCACTTTATTTATATTACTGTTTCTGTTAAATAATAATCTAGAATAATAAATAAATAAACGTGTAAACAAATTTTTCCTTTTTAACAATTTGTTTCATAGTTATAAGCATTTTTATCATAACAATCATGCTGTGCCAATACTTTTGTCCAGCACTGTATATCGTCGAATCTGTCCTTCGACTTTCTAATGGTACGTCGCGGCAGCTGCGCGGAATTCAAAGTTCCCCCCGGGGAGGAAAAGGTGGATCGAAACGATTCGAGCCGATGAAGATCGAAGATCCGAGCCGAGGGTAAAAATGTCGGACGGGCCCGCGCTGGTCCGCGGCTATTTTTCGACGGGGCTCTCTTCTAATTACCCGCAATTCCCTTTTTCCGGGTAGCGTGCGTGAGTTCGCATTAATTGGCCCCGGCGACGCGCATCTGCGCGTTACGCCCGTGCGTGATACAAAGCGTGGCAGTGTTGCAGCTGCAGGTATACATACATACATACATACATACATACGTACGGTGTACCGAAAAGAGCCAGTGCAACGGTTTCAATTGTCCGCAGTATGGCTGCCGCCTCAGCTAGGCCTCATAGTCGTTATCCTTGAGAGGCCCGTGCAGCGTTTCGTTTTGTTTTAGAACGCGGGGAGATGCGCGCGCGCGGGTGCGACCGAGAAAAGAATAAAGAACGAACGAACGAAAGGTATGGCGGGAACGAGGTAAGAAAACGAGGGAGAAAGAGAGAGATGGAGTGAGAGGGTGAGGGGAACAAAAGATGTTAGGGAGAGAGGAAGGGAGAGAGAGAGAGAGAGAGAATGAAAGGAACCACGCCACAATGAGGGCCCGAATGTTGCAAAACCGCCTATATCCGTGACTATACCCACACCGGCGGCTTGTACAAGAAATGATAATTACCAGCCTCCTCCATCTTTTCCCCTCTTCCTTCAATTCCTCCGCGTCCACTCTTCGCCCGTATCGTTTCCTTCCACCGCCTCTCGACAATTACTCGTTTATTTCTTCGTTCTTCACGGGATTCGACTTCGATCCTGCGGCTAGATTGGGATCGAGTCGAGCATGTTCCCTCGGAGCATCGAGTGCATCGTCTTCTTTAGAATATTTATCCCTGACCGTTCAACAACGTGCAAATCACCGGCTGTTTCGACGGCTGGCGTGATTCACGAAGGACGACGGCACTTGGGTTTACGATCCGGCGATTCGACGCAGAGGCGATCCTTCGCGACGCGACGTCGAACGTGTCGCGACTGGGAGCAACGCCTACGCGAAACTACTTTTTCGTTCGAAAAGCGAGGATAGTTTCGAAAAACGTTTAATGAAACGGAACAGGGATCGGTCGGTCGAGAGGCGTACTCGTTGTTCCACGCAACGTTCGTTCGTAGTTTTTACGCGTTCGGTTCCCATGAAAAATCACTCCGGCTCCTACAATACTGGCCTCTGTGCGGGCCAGTCATCCCGATTCAACGGCCAGAAGCCATATGTTCCTATGCTCGAATGTGCTAAGAAATCATTGAAGGAACCGCCCGTAATGAGAGACCACCCAATGAGCGTTTCGCGGTGATCACCGTCCGACCGGAAACTCAGTCAGATCGGAACCGCTTCATTATGCGACACAATGCGTCGATGTTTTCGCGCGACCACTTTTTTCCGCCGCTCGTCTCGCCGATAATTGCATTCACGGATCGTTCGTTTGCTACCTCCGGCGAGGATACACCTTGCGTTATCCCCGATTGGACGAGAAACGAACGACGCGGATGGGAGAAACCTCTGGCACTTGTTTGAATTTTCAGATGAAAATTATCGAGAGACGAGCGCGTCGCGTGACGCGTATAAACAATTACGGAGCCAGTCGTAATATTGTAGCAAGTCATCGAGCCCTCTTCTTGGGTCCGCTCTACCTGGCGTCGAAGAAAGACGGTATTATGGCGGTTGTAAAGCACTAAAACACCCCGATAGTTGTAGACGGCCCACGGGGGAGGCCGTAAGTGGACATTAGCGGTGGCATTGTGAATCGAACCGCATCTTAGCTAGCTTCCAGCCAGGACAAAGAGAACGCCGCCTTGGTTTGCGCCTTCCATCTTGCTGCCCCTTATGAATATACGCTTGCACCTCGGCCATAACCGCCGATAGAACGTGTACAGGTTCGGGTGTATTAGAGGAAGCCGCGTTTTACGCTTCGTGGGTATTTTGGGCCCTGTCTTACCTTGCAGCCCGCTGGTCCACCGGTAGAGGGGGTCGTTAGAGCTACCGACAACGCTATTGGATACCGAGATTGCGTTACCGACGTCCAACGACGGGTTTAAGGCGCGACAGGAATTTATCGTGGCTTCGAGTCCAGAAAAAGATGATCCACGGTCGGGGCTAAACGATCAGAATCTCCGTAATGATCGGTTAACTCCGCCGAGTGTTAACATTTCGGGTAGTTAATAATTCCTCGGAGCGAACCGTAGGTATTCGAAGAAATCTTATTGATTTCCGGGGATTCGAGGGGTTGAATTCTCGGGGACCTCGTCGAGTAGAGCTACCCTGACAAATCGAACTCTTATCCCTTGTCAAGGGGACGTCAAGGTGCGCGTATCTCGAATCGAAGATGCGGAATTCAGCGCGAACCGATTGGTCAGGTACGGCGGCGTTATTTTAAGAGATTTCGAGATTTACGACAATGGGGAAAGATGCTGGCCGCTTCGCTAAGGAGGGTTTAACTTTGACCGGACTTAAGGAAAAATTGCCAGGTCGATTCTTCGAGCCGTGAACAATGGCTAGGTTTGGCATTTGCATCCGGAGAAAAATCGTCCCTCTGTCCCGGAACGGTGAAAATCGTTTGACGTCTGTTACACTTGCCAACGCGGTGGAGGTGACTCGAGCAGGCATCCCAGTGATTTGCGTGCACACCCGTGGGGATGGTCAAGAGTTAGGTCAGGTTAGGGCCATCCCAACCTGTGCATCTCGTTTAGGGATAAATGCTCCCCTCGAGGAGAGACTCGATCCTGTTCGTGAAAAGAGTTTCACCTGACCCTCTTCAACGATACTCGAGGGGTACGCGCACCTCACGCCCTCTACAGTTTCGACTTTTGTCTCAGATGAAAGGATCAGTCCCTTTTGTGGTTTCGACATCCGATACCCGACGATCGATAGACGAATTCCTCGCCAGGAAACGTAGATATTAAATGAAAGGTGACCCAGAAACGATCGATAATCCAGCAAGTAGCCCCGCGTACACGCGTTTGAAATTCGATAGGCGGCGAACGAATCCCACGGAACAGGTTCCACGAGAATCTGACCAAAAGTAAGCGACTATTAACGGTAGAACAACTGTGTACAAGACTTATCATCCTGATTTAACAAACCAACGGGGAGGAGACGGGACCTCTTCTGGTCGACGGTTCAAAGTCGATAATAAAATACCAATGAGCCAAGCTGGTGGACCTGTTTCCACGTGGGCCTCGCCGCGATCGTTCGCGCAGCATCCCGACTCTTTCCCTCCTTTCTCTCTTTCTCTGTCCCCCCTTTCTTTCTTTCTTTCTGATTCTTTAGACGTTAATCCGTGGAGCGTACGTAGGTGGGCGCACGCACCACGCGGCCCATGGTACCTGTCAAAAACTGGCGCTGCAACAATGCCCGAGGTCCGGGGGCACCTTGGCAGAAGTTAACCGCAGCGCAGCAGGGCTGCAAGGGCCAGTTCGCCAGTTCAGACGGGCCTTTTGCGTATCGCGAGAGAAATAAGTCACCCAATGGCGTGGAACATTCGGTGTCATCTTCTTAATTAACCTTTGCGAACCCTTCCTAACTTTCGCTTTCTATTCTTCTCGTCCTTCGAAATTCCCACTACCGCTACCGTGTATCGAATATTTCTAGACATCGAAACGATCGTCTCTTGCTATTTCGTTCTCCGCGTTAGTTTTCAACAGTTTCTATCGAATGTTTGAAATTCGTGCGAACGTCAGCACGAATTTATACCCAACATTCGAACTCGACGGTCCTTCCATTTTATTATCGTTCACATCGAAACGAAAAATTCGTAAAAACGCGAGAGTCAATTTTCAGAGCATCTCACCATACTTTCGATGGAAGCTTTCGATGATCGAGATACGAGGCGTCTACGCCAGTGGGGCAGCAGGTCAATGCTGCCGTAAGGATCTCGGTGAGGACAAAGAGATCCTTTCCCTTCCCTGATTCTTTCCTCCCGCTTCAACAACTTCCCCGGTCGCCCCTCGGCCGCTGTTGCAGCCGTCATTGCGCTAACGCAAGTGTGACTGCACCGTGGAACGTAGCTTCTTCGCTGCAACGACGAACCGCAGCTGCGCCGAATGCACCACCCCAAAACGAAGCCATCGTGCTCACGCGAGGAGTCGCGATCCCCCGTTGCCGCCGCCTCGAGCGAACGCGACCGAAATTATTCAATCAGAAATTATTCTTTTCGCAAATCATCGTGGTTAACGGCGAGGTGGTAACGTCCATTTTTTCACGGCGCCCAACCATCGTACCCTTCCTCTTCTGCTTCTTCTTCTTCTTCTTCTTCTTCTCCTCCTCCTCATCCTCGGATGGTTCGAGCCGTGAAGTCGGGAAACGAGACGAACGAGAGAGGGACGGTGAGACAGGGGGCCCCCGTGGGTATGTACCTGGCCCCGCGGTTTCGTCGACAGTGAAAACGAGAGCGCGGTTAGGAATTTACACTTGAAAGGTCGGAATTAACGCTTTCTTTTTCGGCCGTTTACGGGTCTCGTTAGTATCATTGTCGCGACTCGCGCGTCCCCAGCCGCACACCGATTCTCTTCCCCGAAACGAATTAAGGCGGTGCCATTATTCCCGGCTGTTTTCCCTCGCGTGCAGCCTGTAAGTGTTATTTTGCGGTCCGTTTCGCCGGCCCGTGGGCCTCTACGCGATGCGAGCCGTGATCGTGCGTCCAGAGTGCAAACAGAGAAGCGAGAGAGAGAGAGAGAGAGAAAGAGATAGGTGCCAGAGGAGGAGAAAATTGATAAAAGCGTTCGAGTGTATCGCGTGCCATTTATGAGAGACTGTACGTCTCTCTGTCCGAGTTTGCTTGGATTTTTGTTACTGAAGCTTCGTGGCTTGGCCAGGTGAATTTACTTACGACGATCGCCGATCTCGTTGGCACGCACAGATTCACTAATTGCAGATCGTCGCGGCCGTCGTGCAGCGTGGCCCTTCCGTTCGACCTCTCCTGAAAGTCCACGAAATTCTTTAATTTTTTGGCATTATTAACAGGTTCGATTCCTGCTCGTGGGACGTGCGCAACGGTGCTTTCGTTTTCGCTCTCGGTGACAGATTTGGGGCGGAATGTTAATTTTTAACAGCATTACAGGGACCAACTCTCGAGATGGAAGGACAATGGAAGATCTCGTGGATAAGATTGCGTCCTTTCTTCTTTATCCTAAGTAATTCCTTTAGAAAGGACGCGTCCCTCGAAGTGACAGCGAAATAAATGTTCGTCGAGCGGAAGATGACAAGCGATGCCAAACGAGCTCGTTAATTGAACGCCCCGTCTCTCTCCCCCTTCCGCCAAATAATCTAGAGAATAAAAGGAACCACTCGAGAGCCTCCATCTCTATACTCTTTGCATTAAAACATTAATCACCCTTAAATTCGCGTATGTGGCTCCGATCAACCTGAACAAAGGTGCACACATTTCTCTCACTCTCCCTCACTCTCTCTCTCTCTCTCTCTCTCTCTCTCTCTCTTTCTCGTCTGGCCACACGAAATCCTTCATCGAATACTGTTTCAATGTTTCACAGTCGAAAGGATCCGAAGGGTCTCGAACAAAAAGATCCAAAGTGGGAAAAAAATAGGGTGGAAAAAAACAATTCCGTACAGTTGACCCTGCCTTCCTCTCTCTTTACAATCCTAGACCCGGGGCATCGGTCAGACCGAGCGACAGAGAAGAGAGAGAGAGAGAGAGAGGGAGACGAGAACCATTCACTCAAGAGAGAAAAAGCTAGTTTGCGGATTCCGTCCAACAGTTGGTACTAATGATCCAACCTGGCGAGGTACATCAACGGTATCCGGTATCGTGTAACTTGCTAAGTGAAAATGCGCGTAGATCCTGCCAAGATACAAGATCACCGGGCCCGGCCAGCCGTCGTCCTCCCGCCGGTCCTAGTCCATCGAGAAACAATAAAAGCAGCGGCCGGCCACGGACATAATCCCGCAGAACCCGCAGCCTCCGTCTCTGGTTCCTCTCGGGTACCTCACGGGCATCTCACGGGCGCGGGGTTAAGCGACGCGCCACATCGTACACGGTTTTTTGGGTGTGCCGCGTGTCTAATCCTAATGCCAGGACTTGGAAACGTTGCACGCCGCGTACGGTCGCTCGACAAAGGAGCCCGTGACGCCGAGGACCCACTGGCCGCCATTTATACGGCTGGTGCGTTTCTTGGTGTCGCGCGATCTTTCGGATACTCGCTCTTGTGCCAACGAGCCGAAAGTTTCGCGTTGCTGTAGCCGTAGCGAAGATTCGTTTCTCCACGCATCGAAGACGATAGCCTCGTTTAATTTCGTACAAAAGAAAAAACGTTCTGCGAGACACAATCGTGGAATTCTCGTACAATCGTGGACAGTTCTCGCGGTAGACGAGCTTCCGGCGAGTAATTTGTTTCGTTACGTTGCACTCGACGGAGGGCGGAAGAATTTCGCGTGTCATCCTCTCCGCGTCAGCGTGGTGCAGGGTTCGGGTTGTCCGTGAAAAGACAGACAATCCCCCGTTCCCTCGTCCCCCCGCCTCCCTCACGACTTTTCGACTTCACCGGGTACTAGTCGATCTCGACTAGTGAGCCCTAGAAAATTTATCTCCTCTATTTTCCCTCCCTTTTCGAACCGGCTAGCTATTACCCGGAGTTTCCCATGAGCGGGAGAGCTCGTAGCCTCGACACTATCTGGAAGCGATTCACCCTCCTTCTGTTTCTCTGTGCAAACGAAGGAGAAAGAGAGAGAGAGAGATTGAGCATGTGGTGCGAGAAAGCTGAACGAGCAGAGCGAAAAGAGACAGAGAGACACAGCAGAGCAAGTGAGAATATATACCTGCTGGTGGATATTAAAGCGAACATCATACCCTCATCACTTTTACTAGCCCCTGTCTCTGTCTCCGTTCCACGCATCCCGTTTCGTCCTTGTCCCGTCCGGACACCAGTTCAACCCTCTCGCTCGCGTCGCCACTCTTTCCTCTCGCTCTTGCTATCCTGCAAGTTAAACACGTCGAAAAGAGGATGCTGTGCGCGGCCCAACTGCAAAGTCAAATCCTCAACGTTTCCTCTGGCCGTTCGTAGTAACCCAACCTAAAGCCGCGCGATGGAAAGGACAGAAGAGAGAGAGAGAGAGAGAGAGAGAGAGAGAGAGAGAGAGAGAAAGAGAGGTAGATGAAAAGGGTGCGAGTGGGACCGAGAGAGGGGCTCCCGCCTCGTGCACTTATGCTGCATTCCAGGCTTAGACGCTCGTTTCTACTCTCCATTTTCATCGTTCTCGCTTTACGGGCGAGTCGTCGTTAGCCCTAAAAGCAAGCCACGCTATACCGCTCCTTGTCCCCTCTCTCATCCCTCACTCTCTCTCTCTCTCACTCTCTCTCTTTCTCTCCCTTTCTCTCTCTTCTTCTCTTTTTCTCACTGCTCGACGTCGTTGGTTTTAGAGGCTCACCTGCTCGATGGATCTCGGCCGCGGCTTAATCCCCGCGATATCGCGCCGGGACAAGCTCCGTCGCGGCGATTTACCAGCGAGCTGAACGTGCCACTTGGGATTTTACGTGGTGTTCGTATTTCACCACTTCGTTGCTCGAGCGTTGCAAACGGTTCGGATACGCTTAATCTTCCGCTGGACAAATTTTCAAATTGCTTCCACCACGCCGTACGACGCGCCCACCTCGCGCAAATAATTGCGAACATTTTTTTTTTTTATTCGAGAGCCGACGAAACGTTTCTATTACAATGGCGCGCGAAGAGGAACCGAAGCCTCTCTTTCACCCACGCGATCCGTAGCATCTCGCTTTAAATCCCTCGGTTCGAACGCCCACGCGAATTTTTCCGAGTCGCTCGCGAGACTCGTCGATAAAGTACGCGCAATATCAGCTCATCGTCCGCGCCGTTGGTTTTTCATCTGGCTCGCAAAACATTCTATTTATGGCGATGGAACGTGGCGCAACAGCGAGCGCACCTCGGCTACCGTGTGTCGGCACGCACGTCCACCTCATTACGCTGATTGCCACCGCAATCAGAGATTGGTCGCGCGTCTCGCCGCTGTTAAGGGTCACACGTACGGTTACCGATCCCATTAGCAATTGCTCGCGACTCCGCTCGCTACGGAACGTACGCCACGTGCACGAAATAATTAATAACGTCGATAATAAGTCCGTTGAGATTACCTGAGCGTTCGTATCGATAGAAGCACACGGAAACGAGAAACGAGAACGTTCGACTAAAGAGTGCGAGCCGTGAAAAAAGAGAGGAAGAGCGTTGAATGGGGTGATGGTGGTGCTCCGTGACTGGAAAGCGACCGTCCAACAAAGGCGCTGGAAAGTCGCAACATGTGGTTACCGAGGCAGAAACCAACCCCCGCTCCTCGGGGTGCCTTCTCCCTATATCGACGCGCCTCTTTATCCGGTCTGCGTGTCAAGATTTGTACGATCCGCGTCCTTTTCAGATCTCTCTCAGCCGACGATAGAGGAGAGGGCTTCGTGTCGGCGTGTATCCTTCGAGGAACAGAGACACGAGGGTGCGGAGGGGTTGAAGTCACGCAACGAGATCGTTTCCACGCGAAGGTACAGAAGTACGTGACCGACCAATCCAGCGTGGAGATTATCGCGAAGAAGTTTGCGAGCTGGTTCCCCCCCGAATAACTCGGGGACGACGAAGAAAATCGGAGCGTAGCGCGCGGCTTTTCGGACGGATACTTTTCGTTACGCAACCGCTCTCGATGGACGTGACTGCGCAACCTTGAATCGCGCGCCGTGTTGGGAAACGTATTAACGCGTCGACGTCGCGGTTGAGGACATTATCGTGTTCCTGTTGTCGTTCCGCGCGAGGCTTGTCCGGCATTTTTGCTCGTCGCTGCGAGAGTAATTGCTCTCGGGGATTACGCAGCCGGCTGTTGGCCGTGTCGACCGCGAGGGACAGGGGGAGGAATGTTAATCGCGAACGATAAAACGACAAACGAGGCGGATTCTATTTAGTACTGTGTACGAGATATCGACAGCCGGGCCGAAATTTATTAAACGCCATTGTACGCGGTACATAACCGAACGTGTACCCGGCAGGCGGCGAGATCGTATTCAGAGGAAAAGCCGGCCGGTTGGCTGCCGGTTGGTCGTTAAAAACTAGTTCTAACGGTACCGGCAACAGATTTTCTTGCAACACGGCATTTCCTGATAACGTAACCCAGTTAACGGGCCAGTTCACCGACGCATACTATTGACACGTGTAGTTCTAATAACCAGTCGTCTTGTAATTACGGGACCGCGCCGCCCAGGTACACCAATACTATCTCTCGCGTCCACGGTGAAACTCGGTTGCTTCCAATTCGACGCTTATTACGTGTTCGCGGAACAGGGAGAGAGTTTGCAATAATGCGTCGATAAATAATTACAAAGGCAAAATCGAAAAAAAAGAGAAAAATGAAAACTGTACGATACTCGCGACCAACGTTGGTTACCGTATTCGATATCGTATTATATTTACACATGTTCCGTGCAGAATAGAAAAACCGGAAATCCTCCGAACCAGTTCGACAGAATTAATATATCCTCTGTTAATAATCCGCCTATCGATTTCTCCTAGCCCTCGCGCGGGTGAATAATTTTCGCCGCGTACACACCGGTGCAACCTGTAATTACACGATCGTCGCCCGATAACGGCCGCGGAACCTTCTCCACGCTCGCTTTCCTCTCCCGGTCAATCGAATCGTGATTAATCGCGCCCCCGTACCTTTTCCCAGCCGGGCGAAAATTCTATATCCCCGATTCGTCGGATCGCCTTACCCCCGGCTACGAAACGATCGTGGCAGGGAGTCGTGGCCGGTGCGAGAAGCAGTTAGTCGCGTTAGCGCCGCAACGAGACCGCGGCTCGCGCCTGCCCAGGCGCAATCTGGGCCCGATCGGTGCACGCTCGAATGCGCCCGCGTCCGCAGCCGTGGCCGATCTTAATTACAATCGCAAATGAGACGGCGAGCGGATAATTGCGGCGCATGTCGCAAGTCGCTACAATGTCGTCCGGCCGGTGTCCCCATGCCAGAACACGGCCGCGTTTCTACGGCTCGAAAATAGCGACATTCTACCGGCGTCACGACCGATCGATCGATCGATCGTCAGAGCTGTACGTTTTCAGCGATCCATTTTCATGGGATGTTCTTCCGCGATCGTTCTTAGAAGGCGAGAGGGAAAGTTTCGAAATAAGAGAAGTTTCATTTGCATATTTATCTCCATATTTGGAACGATTCTCCTACCCGTCGGTGCCCCCTCTTCCGCAATCGGCTTTTATAACATTCGAATACAAATTATTCGATGGCACCGAGGACGTTGTATATTAATGTCGACGAGGGAATTTCGTTTGCATATATTTTTTATAAAGTAGCCAGATGAAAGTAGTTTTTTTTTTTCTCAATAACCGAAGAGTGCATTTATCAGAGCATATCTGTGATTCGAAAGTTTTTCTACGTTTCGAAATTACCGGTGATTCGATTAGCCCACTTGTCAGCGAGGATAGAAAAAAGGCATCGTACCGTCTCATGTGCGGTATTTCAGTCTCGAAACGGTGTCAGAACCAGCTGCGATTCCCGAAGAGCGTCCGACAAAAATTGGATAAACGTCGCGTGTTGGATAATTATTGGATTATCCCGGTTCTAGTCGTAACTTTCCGCCGGTACACGTACACTCGCGTTTATTTAAGTGTACCGGCTCGCTCGTGCATTCTAGCGACTGCAGTCGATCGATAGTTCGCCAATGCGTTTCCGTTGACACCCTTCTAGGGAACACGGTTGCACTGGCGCATAAGTAATGTTTATATTTAGACGTTACCCATCGCGCAAAATCCGCGTGCACATTTTCACCAGGGGGATGAATTAAACGTACTTTTCCCGTATTATCGTTTCATTATCTCTTCGTAACGATTAATCGCGGACGACTGGTCAATGAATCCAGGCAACGCGAAATTCAGGGAACCACGCGCGTTCTCCGGATCATAATTCACGCTCGTATTTACAGACTTTCGCTGGTTCGAACAAGCGAAGATTTCACTTGTTAAAACGGCAATAAATCAGAAAACGCCGCGCGAATTTCTATCGTTTACCGCGTAGCTTGTGTTAATAAACGCTACACGAAGTGTTTATTAAATATGTAAATCGTCGAACTTTCCTTTTTATAGGTCTCGTTCACGGTTTATTGCGCGTCGTTCGCCACTCCAACCCTCCGCCGCTCGATATTGCTCGATATATCGCCTGGTAGCTAAAAAGCCCCGCACAGAAGCGGACGCGCCGGCACACTGGATGAACGATCGATTAGTCAATGACGCGTTTCCGATGACGCGCTTTGTGCGCTCGAGCATTTCTTCTCGACAAATTACAGCTGTCTCCGGGACAACTATTTCTTCTCTCCTCTCCTTTATTTTTTCTTTTCTTTTTCGGTGGTTGCTTTAATTGCACCGCCCCTCCCTTTCTCCCGATTCGCCCTGATAATCTCGGCGACAATATTATCGACGTTCCGTGCTGTCGCTGCCGCGCGGAGATACGGGCTCATTATTCTAACCGGACCTTATCTTATCCGCCTTGTAATGCTGCTATATGACGGCGTCTACGTGAAAATGGCGAACCCGTTTCTCTTCTCGCATCGCGCGCAAAAAATGATGCGAGCCAATGGAACGGCTTCGAACGACTCGCTCTATAATTGCCACGAACGCGGTTAAAATCCACCGATCACGTCTAATCACGCTGATTGATGTCTCGTCGTGTACGATGTTAAACGTCAGTCGGCAGAACAATACATATTCATACACCGACACAGCGAGACCAATCGGACGTCCAGGAATCCTCGCCTTATAAAATGATACGCCCGTGCGTACACGGCCTATCAAAATGATCGCTGGGGCCACGATTTCCGGGAATAATGGTACACGAAGGTCCCTCTGTCTAACCTCGAAATGGGAGAAAGAACACCGTGGCCCCAGCCCCGGGTAATGAGTATAATCAAAACGATTTAGTAGAAAACTAGCCCCGAGCTATATACACTCCGATATGCCCCGCTACGTATCCCGTGCAGTTGAATTTAAATTTCGGGCTGACTTTTACACGGCCATAATATTCACCGGTCACGAAGACGCCATCTGATGGACGACCAAATTGCCGGTCTGACCGGCTCCGAGCAGACCTTTTCCTATTCGTCTCTAACTCTCTGCACTATTGTTCCTCTGGTCTAGGCTTCCTCGATAGTTTTTTCTGCACCGCTAACGGCCAGAGAAATCCGCAAACGCTCTATCCGCAGATGTTCCCGACGGCGTCTGCCGACTATCTTGCGTCTGCAGTGCTACCCCCGCCAAAATGGCGAACCGCAACGTTTCAAAGGTACCCGGATGATTCTGGAACTTTTATTCCCTGCACTACTAGTGGAACCGGAGATAATTGTGTCTTTCGTTGTTCGCGTGTGGAAAAGCAAATGCATAATATCCGCGGATCTACGCGTGTAAACAGTTTCGTCAGCGATGGAACGTTGAGCGGATCGGCGAAGTAATTCAGCCGAAGACGAGTCGTCCTACGGCGAGAGTGGCACACTTCCGTTTCGCTGTTGAACAAAGCCCCGAAATTACGGCCAGTCGATATTCGCCGGCACTCGAGGGAGATCCGTTCCAGGGAAAACTCCGTCCATCCAGCAATAATTTCGTTTCTAGCTGGCTTTCGACCGTGGACCAGGTATAAGGAACAGAGAGACAAAGGAGGCGAGAGCCAGAGGAGGCGCGAGAGGAGAAAAGCGGGACGCGAAGATGGAATTACCTTCTGGTCGGGACCTGGTACGTGTGTATATAGTATATTGGGAGCCGGTAGATTTATGTAGGTGCACGAGAAGAAGGTATTATGGTGGATAAACTAGGAAACCGGTGGCCTGTCTGCCGCCTGAGAGTCGAACGTACGTGTATACCACCCGACTCTGGCCCAACGGATGTGAAACCCGCCGTGGAATCTTTGTTCTCTCCGCTGGTCCCAATTACCTGGCCCGTCCGTGTGTACCCATGCCACGGATCAGACGTTCGGAGCCAAAAATTAATTAAAATTCTTCCGCGCTCGCATCCTGTGTACCGTTTACGATAATCGTGCAGGACGGTATTTATACTGACGCGGACGTTGCGCAATATTAACCGGTCGTTCGTTCTCTACCCCCTGTCTCCCTCCACCCCGTGGCCGCTTCGATCGACAGTCCTTATAAATAGCTGGCCACGCTGTGAGACGTATCGGGGAAAATTACGGCACGGTAAGGCGTTATGTCACGGAAACCGTAACGCCGTCCAAGGGTTCAGCAGCCTTCGAACGCGTCGCGCGCGAGATACAGAGAGGAGCGCGGCGCGGTGCGACGCGGCGAGCCAGAGGAAACCGTCTACCTCGCCGAAGGGGGTCGAGATTATCGTTCGTGGGCTGGAAAGCCGAGGATAACCCGATGAAGGGTTGCTCTTCCGAGCCAGTGGCGCGTGCCCGTTGTTGATCGTCACCCCTTCCACGGTTTATTATACCCGATGCAACCCCCGTTGAATCGCGCCCCAATACCCGTTCAGCTGCCGCAGAATCCGGCTACGGTTACAGTTAATTGTCGTATCTCGCGGAGAACGATTTCCCCGGCAGGAGCCAGTTCCAATTTTTCTTCTCTCCCTTCTTCCTCGTCCTCTTATTTTCTCTTGGCAGCCACGCTCGGCTGAATCGTTTATCGGTGGCATGCGCGACGGACGAATTGAAAGATGCCGAGGAAGGGTCTATTAAAAACAGTAATCTTCCGACGTTTACCCTATCCGACCCTATTTATACGTGATATTCTAAAAGGGGGATCTTCAGGAGAGGTGCGTTGCGTAATAATACCGCGAAGCTTCGAAACGTACGTTTAGCAATGTATATTTATTCCTGGATTGTCTGCTGCCGGTCTGGGGAGGAAAGAATCCCTCGAACGGGGTGAACGATTATTCTTGCCTTCGTATGCGCGGGGAGGAAGTTTCTTTCATAATTAAAACGCGATGCAAACCATGCTTCGACGTTCCGCATGGTTGCTACAAAACTCGTAAAGAGGATCCAGGTTGCGTTGACGGAGAAATATTTCGGGGAAATCCAAACCGCTCGTCCCGTTCAAGTGCGCGGTCCGTTTTACCTTGTAAAGTATACGACTGCGAGTTCGTTACGCTCGTAAAATGCCTCGGAGATTGCTTCGCTGTCGTCGTACGGGCCACAGGATCAATCGCGCGGTGCAGATGTAAAATCCCAATTAATACCGGATAGAATTTCATCTTTCGAGCTTTACATTCGCCTTTGATTGTTTCGATGGAACGTACCCCCCGTGCTGTGCAGCGGGCAGCTGTAATGTTCACGTGCGAGTTAGCGGTCGACTTAACGGCGAGACGCGGAATAATCCCGCTGCTTGTATTTCCGCCTATTAATTTGGGTAAGGCGATTGTCTCTTCCTCCTTTCCCTGGTTTTTTCACGTGCACTCGCTTGACAGCCACAGCCTGGTAACCGAAGGTAATTCGAGCACGGTTAAACGGCGGCCTGGGGAGCAAGAAGTCCCTTATATTCTCTAAGTACTTAATAAGGTCCGACAAGGGCGTCCCTAAAGCCACTTTAACCGTGTGTTCCCCTTTTGGGATTAAGATTCTCGACATGCCGGAAGAAACAGCGAAGGGAAATGCCGGTAATCGTTTCCTAAACGTTCCCGTCCTTCTCCCTCGTCGTTTCATCCAGCCAGGGTTAGGCTCTCGGTCGGGTGACAGATGCGCTTATGGTATCAGCGGGTGAATTTATTAGGTGCAGATATGGGTGCTCGTTGGAGATTGACGAATTTCGGTGGTCTCGAATTTCCGAGCTGGGAAATCGCCAGCCAGTCGAACTCTCAAATTTCCCAATGTCCTCTCGTCGTTAATTGGAACGCGACGAATTTCGTAGCGGCGCTCGTTTCCAAGATGGACGACAGACGCGACCGCGGTAGGCGCGGTCGAAGAAAATTTCCTGCGCGACAAATGTTTTAATCGCATCTTCGACTGCCGTACACCTAGGATTATCGTGCGGTCCCCATCCGGACTGACCGCATTCTCACCCGCGTGACGTCAGCATCGAAAGAGATCCACCTTACCGCGGGGCTCGTAGAGAGGAAGCTCATGAATTTGCGCCTGGCTACATGTCGGCTGGACGGCCTTAAAAATTCCCGGTGTTCGTTTACGGCCGGCTAATTAGATTTTTATCTTCATTAACGGCCCGCCCGGCGAATCCAGTCCCCCTGAATCGTTTCTACGTCGTTCGCGACTCGCGTATAAACAGAGTGCGTGTACCGGGTGTCCCGCGATTAATCAGCGTCGATTATCCGGCGCGCGGGTACCAATTTTAACCTACTCTCGACGACTCCACCTTTATCTGTACATCTTCCATTACGAGCGGCGTAATATCGTGTCCGAAATATTTCACGAGGTCCGCCCGTGACGCGCGAGCCCGAGGATCGATCAACGACGCTGGCGGATCCTTTAAATTCGACGCGAGAGAAACGATCGCACACGGGCGAATAATAAATTCTGTCCCCTGAGAGAGGAGAGGAGTATTCAAATGTTACGCAGAAATGGTTGGCGCGGTAGAAGGGGGCAGGTGCGTCGTGTCTTTTAAGTTATTCATATATTCGTTTAATCGGTTTCTGGCGCGTTACCCGGGCCCATCTTGTTTTCAAGCTTAGCCCGGGTAATCGACGTTTTCAAATTCGTAGAAACCGTACGCGTAACGAGGACTGTAAATACTTTATCTCTCCGAATTCCCTCGTTTCCCTCTCCCCCGTTGAACGTGGCTGCGCGCGTCCTCTCGAGCTGCCTCGCTCCTCTTCGTAACGATGTGTGGCATCGACGAAGCCGACACAACCGTTCTCGTTCACCAGAGGCTTCGTCAGCCGTACGATCGCGCGGCTGCGATCTGGGCTAGGGACCACTGTTATTTACAACGACGAACGGTAACCTTTTAAAATCGCCAAATGTCTCGCCGCGGGAGCCTTGCCTCGCTCGATCCACGACTTCCTGATACCCGGTTAGCCTGGGTCGCGGACCGATCTAACGTGCCAGAATTTAAACGACGCTCTCTAGTCCGCGATCGTCAGGAGTCGTGACTTGTTAGAGGAGAGGGAAAGAAACGATGACTGAAACAAGTAGATTGGTTCGATCGAGTACACGCAGAGGTAATAAAGATACCGAGGAATTTATAGAATCGCTCTTCTTGTTTCGCTACAAGATGGCTCGAGCCTCGGCGCAGCAAAAGTTGCATAATCTCGCGGTATAAGTTGTTCGCTCTGCAATCTCCTACAGTTGAAGATGATTTTTTCCGTGAGATCGACTTTGTTTTAACGTCCTTTCGAGTAGTTCGAACGAGTTCATAATGGTGCGAGCGAGACGCGAAGTCGAATCGACGGAGAAGTAGGTATACGCCGCGATGCTGCTTCCTTCGAATGGAACAAACGGGTGGTAAAAGAAAATGAAGGCTGGAGCTGGCCACGATTCGTTGGATAATCGATATCGAAGCTCCTTCGCGGAGGAATTCAAACGTTTAGCGTTTGGCTGAATTCCACGGAGCAGAGAATGGCTGGTTTTGCGAACGAGCTGGAGTGGAACGAGCTTGCGAGTGCAATCTGTCCGTTGAGAACGTCCGCGGGGAATAACTGCGCTTTTCTCTATCCATTGTTGCCTGGTGACGGTTAAAATGATGAAGTACTATTATAAAGTATCCACTCCCATCCAATGCAACCGCCAAAATTCAATGGAAGATCACTTCTTCGAACTTGAACGATCCTTCGAACGTATCCTCGAATGAACAGGACGAGAAGCTAGAGAAGAACGAGCGTTTCGATCGGACGCGAAACACGGTCAAGATCAAATGGAATGAACTAGCTAGCGCACTGAGACCATCGCGGACCACTTTTATCATCGACGAAATTTAATAAAAGGATATCGAGAAACGTTTGGGAGCGGGTGAAAATCGCGAGCCACTACCGACGACCCTTTTAACCCAACGTTGAAACGAACAGGACGCATTCCCCCGTAGAGTTCGGGCTTCTTTCCCGCTTGGCGTAACTCGAGCGTTCAGCACGGGTTCCTAGAAGTTCCTAGAAAGTTATGTCGCGGATTTCAGCGAGAGCTTAACGATCCGCTGGAATTCTTATTGCCGCAATGAAAGCCGCTTAGCCGGGCCGTCTCTCTCGATCCTAGGCGATCGAAATACCGCGACGGACGGGACGGGAGATCGCTCTTTTTGCCGTGGTACAGTTCTGTGTTCCGAAGTCGCGGTTTCTGGGAAGAGGGTGGCACGAATGCGGGGCCAAGGAATGCGGCGGAAAAGGACGGCGACGCTGCTCCATATTTATCGTACCGCGTCCTCAAAGGCCTCCACTAACGCAAAACCCACGCTTAGAGGCCCGCGGCCGGTGCGCAAGAAACAAATCAGTCTTATTAATTAATTTAACCGAACGACGCGAAACGATGCCAAAAACCGGCGATTTCGTCGCGACGCGGTCCGCTTTGGGCCGCGTGTGAACTGGGAATAGGAATCTTCCCGGAGGACGATGGCTATCGACGCGATCGAGTTTGTTTAAAAATATATATATATATAGGGAGGGTTATTTAATTAGCTTTCGAGAGAGAGAGAGAGATTCTTTTCCGCCTTGTTGCCGATACGTCGACGCTCGATAAAACCGATACGAGATCCCGAGAGAGGAGCTCGGTCAAGTTTTTGACACAATCTTCGTGGACAAGGAAGGGAACTAGTTTCGGGCCCGAAGGTCTTCTAGTCTCGAGTTCGTAATCGAGGTAGCCCTTTCGGCGTACGCTGCTGCCGGGCGCACTAATGGCGCGTCTAAGGCGGGCAACAGGAGCAAAATGAATATCGGAGGGCGGAAAAGAGAGAATAGGACATCGTCTCGAGGTGAATAAAAAGAGAGAAAAGGCCGCCGGGAGAGGAGTAGTCCCGAGGCTGGGCATGGCTTACGACCGCTTCTTGCTAGAAACGCATGAATAATGCAACAATTGGCCGGAGCGAGGACGATCCTTTGTTTTCGCAGGCCCTTCGTTACCAGCCGCCAAATTGCTCGCGAGCTATCCGCCTCGTCTGCCATAGTCACCGACCAATTTCGTGCACAGACAGAGCGTACACCTCTCGCCACCAGCCACCCTTCTTCTTCGCCTTCGCTGCGAGCCGCCGTCCCCGCTATTCTTTTCGCGAAATCCCCGGTCCCCATTACCGTAGAACGATTAATAATTACAGCCGAGGCATCCTCGTCAAACTGCAGCTGCGTTTCACTCGGACGGACAGCACGGTGGACGTGCACGAATAATAATCGTACACGCGGACGAATAATCTGTTCCACGAAACGAATATTACATCAGCGAAACCACTCCGTGGATCTAGGAGGATCTATGCGTACGATAACGCTCTGCCACTTAAGCAGTAGATGACGCTCGACGGTTCGACCAGTTTCGGTTTTCGGATCGCGATCAGATTCCGATCTTGTTTAGATCGTAGAAGCGTTCGTCCCTCTAGATATTATCCGCTGATTAAGCGAACTCTCGTATCGTTCGTGTCAATATTTGTCGCTTGGTACCAAGGGTGGTTGATCGCGCGCGTTCGCGATATTCGAGAGGGAGGATAGCGATGGCGGAAGCCAGGATGGAGGAGTATTGAAATACAGTATTGGACAAATATACGAATAATGTAATTTGTTTGTCTTAGCTGTTCCTCCG
The DNA here is from genome assembly GCF_050948175.1 of Xylocopa sonorina. Taxonomy (NCBI): domain Eukaryota; kingdom Metazoa; phylum Arthropoda; class Insecta; order Hymenoptera; family Apidae; genus Xylocopa; species Xylocopa sonorina. The sequence continues at coordinate 10,964,307 of NC_135193.1, forward strand.
CGTTTGTTTACAGCTGTTAACCAAAATTGATCAGCGTCTAGCAGAAGACACTCGAGACGAAGAGTGTTTTCCGGAACGTTCAGAGATGTCCGCGGCCATTATTGTTCTTTAAAGTCCATCGGCTCGGAAGAGGCGAGGGAAGGCCAGGGCAAAGATGGAAACCAGGATTCGTCGGAATTATCTTAATGAAGTGTCACTAATGTCCACCTTCTGCGTTCGTCTTTCCTCGGGGAGAGATCGCTCCGAAGATCCTTCATCCTCGGGGACGTCAGGTAGCTCAGGGTCCCTTGTGTTCTCGACCGCGAGTAAAGAGGAGAACGACCAAGATTTTCTATGATAAAGTGCCCGTGGAATCTCGAAACGAGGTACACACAGAGGGTGGACCCTCGTGGAGTTTCTCTCCGTACCTTCAGCGTCCGTAAACGATCGGTTCGAAGCTTCGACAAAGTCGAATCGCGACGAATTCCACCTCGAGCAACCGAGAGTAATTCGAGCCCCATCGTCGTCTGTATAAATAATGCAGCCTTTTGCGCGTCCACCAGTCCACACCATGGACAAGACCAACGGTGTTCCTCCATCGCGACTGGCATTATCGTGTTCTAGCGCGAACGATCGCAATAAATTCGTCAGAGCTGACTGAATTGTATCATTAACGGGTCATAAACCGGGACGGCGAGTCTGTGTAACAGCGCGACAGGTACCGTAGGTCGGAATAGAGTTCCCTGGTGATTTTACAATCGCAATTACAAGCAACGGTTCGCACGATTTATGCCTGCCGGCCGTATAATTATTCGGGGATCTTCCATACCGTCGGAGAATTCGACTCCCGTCATCCCCGTGCCCGAAAAAGGGATCGACGCTAAGAATATCGAGCTAATGAACGGACATCGGGGCATGTCGTGAGAAAATGTTTTCGCACAGGTAGAGGGAACGAGGATGGCTCTTCTCCCGCGTACGCGAGTATTTTTAGCACGGGTAGGGTACCCACGTTGCGTCTATGAGCGGTAAACACACCGCAGCGCTAAAAATCGACCCGCTCGAGAGAGAGAGAGAGAGAGAGAGAGAGAGAGAGAGAGAGAGAAAGAGAGAGAGAGCGGGTGGAACCGAAAAACGCCCCCTCATCCATCCTGAACCATCTCTCTATCTATCTCCCTCTCTTTCTCACATTTTCTGCCTCCGGTCCGTACATCGACGTTCGGCAAAAGGATCCTCGAGGCTCCCTCCTTGGTATTGGTAAAAACGCCGGTGATGCTGGTACCTGTTTCGATTTACCTGAGAAAGGACTGTCCGCCCAAGAAGAACGGAGAGGATGGACACATGGGACGGCGGGAGGGGGGGAGCGGGAACCGGGATACTTCTCGAACGAACACTTCGGAGCATCGATGGTTTACGGATAGAAAGGGACGGATAGCTGCTCGCTAGCCCTCCCGATCCCCTGTCATTTGCTGCGAGCTTCAACTCCGTGAAGAACCCCGATGCCTTCGTCGTCCCGGTTAGCCCGCGCGTGCACCTACGATTCCCTCCACCCACTCATACACGCGTAAATCTCCCGTTCGCTGTGTGTGCGCGCGCTGGTGTTGCACGATACACCGGCCGCAGCAAGTCGCATACCTGACCAGAACTTGGCGTACCCTCCCCCGTCGGCCGTCCTCCCATCCTACTTACCTTTGTACCTTTATACCTGCCAACGGGCGAGCTTCGTGCAACGACGCGGAGATACACGCGTCATTAAATAATCCCGGGCCCGGGCGCTCATCAGGATCTTTACGAGGCGAAATAATATTCGGCCGACCGTCCTGCGGATAGCCGCGCGATATTTTACGTAAGGATCCCCGACGCCTTCTATTTCTCTTACTCGGACGATCTTCAACCCCGGCTCCGCGTCCTTCTCTCCTACCACGGGCCCTCTATGACTCTTCGTCAGCCAGCGACTCGCCTTTTTTCCTCCGCGCCGGTTTCGTCTCGTCATTTTTCTTCCACCGCCCAGCCCGCCCTCCTCCAGACCCTCGCCGCCTTCCTCTTTCTCTCTCTCTCTCTCTTTCTCTCTCGCTCGCTCTCGCTCTTCTTCGCCTTTCGATTTGTTATTGCACACCGGATTCGCATCACGCCGCGGTGCATCGCGCGAACGCGACAGAGATCGTGTTGCGTTAAATTTAAACAACGATCGCACCGCCGTACGGCCGTTTATTAATGGATCGTAACGGGGTACGGATCTACCGCGTAAACGATCTTGCGAGCAACAGCGAGTGCCGGTGGAACGCGATTACCTAGGTAGACGTTAATTACGGGGTCCGGAAAATACATTTACTTATTTGTTACTCGGAAACGCGCTCACCTGGAAATTCAACTGAACGCTACCTCCGTTGATCTGGATGATCGTGATGTGGTAATTATTGGTTCTCGAGCGGAATAATTTCTGTTGATTTTGATTAAGGTCGTGCTCGTCGGACCGTGGCTAAAGGTAATTAATCACCAAGCTTTAGCGATTATGGGACTATTGTTTTTTAAAATTCCGCGCGGACCGCACTTTCAGATACTTGCAGCTGATACGATTCTACTACAATTTGTTCCTTACGAAAACGCGACAGGTACGGCAGGGTGAGAGGGGGTGCAAAACAGGGGGGGAGCAAAAAAAAAAGACGTTGCGCAACTAATCTACCAATAACCACCGATCCAGGACGCGAGCAATGATTTATCGCATGAATGCAAGGAGTAAACGGAAGTTCAGCGAATCGTGACGGTGAATTTATCATACGAGTTCTATCTTTGAGCCTGGCGAACGAGGAAACGATCGAGAAGCTTGAAATAATACGACCGGCGAAGAGGAGGCGGTTCCGTACCATTGCTTTTCGAAATAAGTGGAAAGTGCGGCGGAATGTACCAGTTTCGCGTGACGCGTCGTTTTTCGGGAAGGAACGGGCAACGAAAATTCCCCTCGCGAACAGTTCGCAGTATATAAGTTCCACACTGCCGGACCGTTTATAAACGAAGGCCAGAATAGAAGTAGTAAACCATCTGGAATAATAAACCATCTACTAGCCAAGTAGTGCAGCCTTGATTTCTTCGATAACAAGATCTCGGACGAACGAAATTCTAACTCCATCTTCAGCAGACGGCACACATCGGACCACCGCGGGGTAACAGAAACGCGCTTTCGTTTCCGATCGACGCGATGTAACTCCATCGAACGTGCGCGCGTTCATCAACGTGCTCGAGGGAAACACTGCACTGGGTAAAAATGCGGGTGCAACGCTCCCCTTTTTCTATACTACGCGCGCGTTCGTTTCTGAATACGTAGCGAGGAGGATGGTTATAAACGAACCAGGACGTATCAAAAGAGAATCGGCAAGGCAAACGACGATAACGATCTCGATATCATCGAAGACGCGCCCCTCGGCTATTCGCGCGCCTCGCACTCGAAAGCCTCGACATCGAAATTGCATTTGCAACGGCGACCGCGGCGTCGCAGGTATTATTCCGTGCTCGACCGGATGGCATTCCTGCCAGGCCGGAAACTCGAATTTCTCCTGTCTCGCGGCACCTGCCCGCCTCTAATTATTCGAAGACCGTCCGCCGCGGCGTAACCGGGTGTACACAGGGCGTTAACTTCTATTACGTTCCCGAACTACGCGATCCGAACGCGGACCGATGGCCGCTCGAACATATCCGGCCGCGCGCTCTCTACCATAGAAATTCCTGGCTCGCGTGTTTCACGCGACTCTTGTCCGCAAACAATGCTCGATCTTCGTGGATCTTTCCAATTAAGCGGCCGGCGGGGCTGCTCGTTCGATCAGGTGCAAAGGAATAGAGGGTGCACGAGGTGCCTGCTCGTGTTCCTGCTTTTTTTCTTCGTCCCTTTCACGGCCCCGAGGGCACCGGTTAGAAAAGAGTAGTCACGGGGTTCTCGAGAAATCTCCTTCGGAACAGTCACTCTCTTACCCATCTCTCGTTCCCCCCCGCTTCTCATTATTCCCCTTTCCGTTTCACTTCTTTTATTATATTTCTTTCTGGCCACCGTGGACGTTACCACGTCCAATTTCTCGATACGAACCTGGCGACACTCGTTGGCCTCGTTCCGAGAAGAATAATAATTCTGCAACTTTGCTGGCTTTCTCTCTCCCTCTCTTCTCTCCCTCTCTTCCTCTCTGTCTCGTTTATTTTTTTCCACTTTTGCGACTAATTCCGCAGGTGTACACGCTCGTGACGGCGACGATTTGCGTCCACCTCTTTCGAAGCCAGTCGCGTCTGTCCGCTGCTACATTAGCGTCTGCGTGCCCGGACCCGAAGGGGCGAAAGTAAGACGGGAGACGTACAGGCGAGGAGCATAAGACTTTAGGCCGCTGGGACTTAGGAAGAACGTGTTCAAGGAGCGGCGCGATGGAGGGAGGAAAGAAAGAGTGTAACTATGGCGCGGTGTAACAAAACACAGTCTAGAAGCGGGGCCCGAAAGGCTGCCAGCCTAGGACAACAAAGGCCCACTGGGTCTTGCTCCGCGAGCACGTCCCGCGCCACCTCGTATAACGCTCCCTCGTCCTCCCTCCTTTTTATCCTTCGCCCGCTTCTTTCTTTCCCTCCCACGTTCACCACGCTCCACCATTTTTCTCGTCGGGGGCCCCAGTCGCGAGGTAAGACCCGGGAATTTGTCGCTGGATGTTTCCTTTTTTTCTTTCTCTCTTTCTTTTTTTATCGCGACCATCTCCGGGCTCGATCTTCGGGCTCTTTGTTCCGTTACGAAACGACTGAACGCGAAAAATTTTGGATTAGACACGAGGCCATCCTCGCTCTACGGAACGTTTTTATCGTTTAACCCCTTTGCCTTGGAAGCGTGCGAGAGACGCATCGGTGGAATAGATCGTAGCTCATACGAAACGAAGGCGTGTCGTGTTTGCGATAAAACTTAATTTTAACTCGAACTGCAGTCTCGGTTTATAAGACAGAGGATGCATGCGGATAGTTTACGCCACATTTCTCGACGTTGTTCTTCGGATGTTTGATAAAAGTGACAGCGTAAACTAATAAAACTACGGCGTTCAACAAGAGAAGACAGAGCCACCTCCGGCCCCGCGGCGCGGGTCTCGAGAAGTCGACGGCTCGTACAAAGGCATCGTAGATCGCGTCCGAAAACGCTCGAACCGCCTTTGAGGCTGGGGAACAATACTCTCCGCGGAAAGAAAAAAAAAAATGGCCCGTACGAAACGAGATCAAGGGCGAGACAAAGGAACGTTTAATTACCAAACTGCGAAAGACGGTCGAACTGCCGGGGCATTACACGGATTCCTGCCGCAGAAAAAGCAGCGGCCGGTTCACCGGAGCGCGATGTATACGCACGCCGCGAGTGGTCCATTAACAATAATTTCGACGGTGAATCGGCCCTCCCGCCTTACCCCGAGCGGGCTGAACGGGGCGCGGAGCGGGAGCAAGCGAGAGACGCGAAGAAGTCCGAAGGAGGAATCCTTCCACGGCAAAAAGGAAACGGGAGGAGAAAAAAGGAGGAAGGAAGGGAACACGGGTGTGCAAACCCGTTTGGCCGTTAGCAGACTCCTCCGTGCTAGCACGCTCCAGCTCGCTCCGACGCAGGACGATCAGGCTCGCCGCTTGCTCACGGCTAAAAGTCTCCGGAGCTGCTCTTTTGCTCCTGCCGGCTTGTACACTGACCTATATTCGATGGAACCGGGTCTGGAGACTCGAAGCGACCAACCAACGAAGACCCACTACCCCGAAGAACTCTACCGAGCTAAATATGCGCGGTTCTTCCTCGCGCGGTATCCGTACGGGGACGATGCATCGTACACGTCCGCGCGTCTGGGCGCGAAGGACGCGCCAGGCTTTTCGATCGATCGAAATTTACCCCGAGGTACGTGACTCGTGTCGGATAGAAAAACGTCCCCTTTCGGGGCGGGTGGATACACGTACGTTTCCCAGCATACTCCTCTCCGGTACGTGCTCCGTTGCGTCGAATGATGCAGTTAGATCGATGCAGCCTGCACACTCGGCCCGGTCGAGCGACTGCTATTTATGTGCCCCGGTGCTCCTGAATCTTTTAGCGCGTGACGCACTTCAGGGACTATCCGGCGCAACGATAATCGATCCCACTGTCGCGGAGATGCGATCCTCTGGATCGGTGAACTTGCTTTAGGAGGATCGCGTGGGCGTAGCCGTGCACGAGACGCGAACCGACATCCAGTTCTTAAAGGTGGAAACTCTCGCGAAACGACGAGAGGAGTTCGAGGCAGAGGTGGTTCTTCATTTTCCAGCGAGCGTTTCCGGTCTCGTGCAAGTTTGATGAAACACGCTGAGTTATGGATGCACGTACGCGTGGACGCTGATGTATGCGGTACTTCCTTTCCCGATCGGGACACGAGGTCCTACGTGAGCGCGGAAAATTCAGTGGACGCGGCACTCGCGGCGAATCGATAAATTTCATTTTTGTTTCGCTCATCGTCCGCCTCGCCGGGATACTCGAAACGACAGGGTATATACTGGCGCGAATCTGGGTTAAGCGAGGATCATCCGGGAGTCATGCTCCTTCTAACCTGGATTGAAACATCCCGTCGCGGGACTTGATCGATTTCACGGTTTGTACACCGAGATCAGAGGCGTCTCGAGATTCTTCGAATCGATGTTCCAATAATAACAATGAGCATCGTGACTACCCGAAGCACCCTCGACGTCAAAGGCCACTGAACAATTCTAGCGATCTGTCGTCGATGGTGCACGGAATTATCCAATAGCGGGACGCGATATTCGAATTGTCCGCGTTCCACGAATATACGCGAGTTTATCGCGAACTCGTTGGTTAACCGAGTCATAATGTGTCTTCGAATCGAGGAGTCGATTCCGGGTACTCGGTTACCGAGTTCAGCTGGTCCCAATTTTCGAGAGTTCGCGCGCACGTTTCGCAATAATCCCGCAACGATTTTCACTTTCGACGACGGGGATTCGAGTATCGATCGCATCGCAGCGAGCAGCGACAAGATCGATCGGTCGAGCCTCCGTGTGTCGCGCTGCTTTACTTTCTGGCATTGAAAAACGATCGATAATTGGTCGTGTACACTCCGCACGTACGCCGGCAGCCAGTCCCGGAAAGTCCGGATTAAGTCCGCGCGATTATCGCGCTTGATAGTAATATAGTTTCATTTTAATGCGCGCTCCGTTATTTGCATGATTATAGGTGTAGACGATTATAAAGCGTGCGCCAGGCTGGATACGCGGCTGGATCGAGATAAGTGAAGGGTTGCCCGCGATAAATATGCCCGTGATTGATACCGGGACAAGCGTAAAGATGTCGATTAAGGAAGCCTGATGCTGGGCCCCGTGGCGAAAGGAAGAGAAATAATCCTGTCACTGTTCGCGCGGTTACCTCGCGCGCGGACGTTTTAATATTCCTGCGCGGACACGCCGCACGTCCCCAAGCGAATATTTCGCAAATACCAGCCGATCCCGAACGTTTGCCACGAAAACGGGCGCCGTTTTTTGAAAGCACCCATTCGCACCGCGCGCGTAATGAGAGTGTTGTAAACTGATTTACATATCGAATAGAAAGCGGACGAATAAATCAGTGCGGAGTGTACAGGTTGATTTTCTTGCATCATCGTACGCTGATAAATACGTGGCGCGGGAATATACGCGTTTGCACGTGACAGGATTCGTTGAATTATTAATCGGATCTGAATTGGCAAAAAAGGACCGAGAGAAGAAACCGATAAGCGGGACATACTTTTAATTGCCCGCGTCGGGTTTCGGTCACCGGAGGTAACTATCATTTTGTTCTGTCGCTCGCCTTAAATTAGCCAATTGTTGTAATTAACGTTCGCGAACCGTCGAAAGTGGCTTATCTAATACCGACTAGTCTCGATAAAATGGAACGTGTTCCGTGCTCGCAAAGGGTTAATATTCCAGACGAACGTATTGCGCAACGAGAATATATACGTGTTATTAAGAGTAAGTCGGGTAATCGGGGGTAAAGAAATACCCTGGAACAGTAGCGCTGGGGGGCGAATTAAGGAAACCAAGTGCTTCCTAACGAAGTGGACTCCCAAGGAATTCGAGCACCGCGAACTTGCTCCGCAATCACGCAACGAGGCGATCTTCCCTCGGTAGCCTCGAATCGAGCCACCGCCGCGTGGAATAATTACGAACTTTCGTAGTCCCTATCCTAAATTGAAACAAGGTTCGGTTTAACGTCACTGGTCTCCTCTGAACGTGTAACGCTATTAAAATCTCTCTGGATTGACCTTGGGGAACAAAACGTGGCCCAGTTTCCTACCTCAAGCGCGCCACATCCGTTTCCATCGACGGAGAAAAATAAGAGGAGATTAAGGAAGAAGGTTGGGTCGAAGCAAGAAGCGTTCCAAGGAGTCTCGATTCCATTTTCTACCCCATCATCTCGTGTCTGTCTCATTAGCACTTCTAACCCTCGAAGGAGAGATAGGGATAGAATGCGAGAAAGAGAGAGAGAGAGAGATGGCTGTGTCGTAGTCGTAGAGAAAGCCAGGCCAAGCTCGACTGAATGCAGCTGCAAATGAGAGGCACCAACGACGCTGCTGTGGTGGTCGTCAGCGTTGGCTATAGCCAGCCCTCTCTATGAAAGATGCAGAAGCGCTAAATGAAGAGCTTGGTCACCGGAATAGCGTGCATATCAGGGACGCCGAGGAAACATCACCTAGGAGGACGAGCTTTGATCAAACCGTCCCGCTCATCTTTCATTTTCTTACACTCTAAATGGCGTTCGTTCCCAGCTCCATTCACGATTCTTTCTGGCGCGAACCGCGTCGCGACTACGGGAATAAATCAAGCGAACTAGTTCCCTCGGCATTTTTTTCTCGTCATATTAGAAAAAAAGTCGAACGTTTTCAGTCGAACCAGCGTCGGCGATAAATTCACGCTATCTACGGAACGGACGTGCGATGGATTTTTGCGACACACACGCCGCGTTGCGTAAATTCCGCGTAACGCAATATATAACGGTGGTATAAATTATAGCAAGGTTAGGGTGTAGCGAGATTAGCGTCGCGAGCAAACAGTAATACGGAAGATAGAGTTTAGCTGGGATCAATGAGCACCGAGGTGGATGGAAGGCAGGTATGTATAGTCGCAAGAAGGCTGTAACGCGCCACGTAACGTTGCGCAATACACTCGCTAGACGAAATATTAAGGAGAAATGTTCCAGAGGTACACACAGTCCCTGCGATCGTACACTCTTTCTCTCTCTCTCTCTCTCTGTCTCTCTCTATCTCTATCTGGATGTACGTCTCTGTGGGTTTATGTAAAGCATCTTATGCGCCTGGATATTGCTTCCCGAGATTTTCAAACGTGACGCCACGTTGTGCAACATCCATCGCATCCCTTATATTTGAACGGTACGAAGGTGGATAAAAATATCGCTCCGAGTTTCAATAGCTGTGAACTTTTACGAGGTGGTGTGCAATTTCCATCTAGTATTATAATTTCCACTGTACCTCGCATATTGCATTGGCAAACGATAAAGGTATCTACGAGTATAAACGTATCAGACTGGAATGGATTTTACTAAAATTTTTTCCGATATGTTAAGTCGTCCCAACCACGATAACAGATAAGCTCGAGCGTATAAATTGTTTGTCGTCGGGTTTTTCCTTATTCCATGCACACCGGAGCTATCTCGAAAAGCGTCGCCTCTTCATTGCGAAATGATACCAGAAGCTCCGACCTTGGCAGAGACTCGAGTATCTCAATTCCTTTCACACATTCTACACGTCTGGTATTCACAAGCCACCATCTCAAGCCTACTCCTGCAATAACGAAACCCGGTGCTTATCACTTTCCAAGCTGATATCAAACACCTTGACCTTGATGCAGCCTGCTGAAGTGGCCCTTTTCACTCCGAGCTCGGAGAGGCTACCCACGACAGCCTATGCTTACGAACCTACCCTTCTGAAAACTAACACCTCGGAAGAGCAGCGTTAACATCTCCCGAAAAGAAAATCGAATCCCGACCAAGCGGTTCGTCCGATGAGCAACCTTCGATCGGTTTAAGCACCAAAGCTCAACCGTTCCTATAGCTGATAAAAAAAAAAAAAAAAGAAAACAGTTGGAAACTCACCGGATTGTTGGTGAGTGCCGAGGTGGACGCAGCGGTGGGATGGTGATCGTAATCCAGGTACTCGTCCCGATGATGTCTCCCGGTACCGTACGTCTCCGGCTCGTCCCGAAGGTCGCGGAGGTCGCGTTGTTCTCGGAGGTCGCAACTTCTCACGTGGTCCCGTTCAACGCGAAGCTGCCTCGACATCGCCGTCGGCTCCTCCTCCTCCGAGTCGAGCAGCAGCTGCTCGGCTCCGCCGCCACCTCCTCCACCGCCGCCTCCGCCACCTCCAGGACCAACTCCGCGTTGGGCGGGATAACGCCGGAGGTCACACCATCCTACCTCCTCCTCCGCCCCTCCGGCGACCTCGCCGCGGGGCAACCGAGCCGTGTCTGGGGCCCTCACGACCGATCTGCCTCGAACCTCCTGCCCCCGCGGCCCCCCGGGGGGCTCCACCACATCACACCCAAACGCTACGCTTCTTGGACCCCTCACGACCCAACTCTTCTGCTTCCACTACGCTTCCACCCTTCTCTTCCTCCCCCTTTCGTTTTCTTTTTCTCTTAATCCCGCTCTCTTCCGCGTGCTAGTTCTCCCCTGCTTTTTTTCCCTTTCACTTCCGTTTATTCTTCCCTTCGACTCGGCTGCTTTCCGTCTCTGTTAGACCGTTCGTTTGGGCGGATCGTTTCGCGGCCCGTGGGATGACTCGCGCGGAAGCTGGCTGGCTAGAGGAGACAGAGCGGCGGTAGACGAGCGGAAGTAGCGAGAGAGTGGCGGCTGAAGATGACGCGCTCGGCGAAACGCTTCGAGTGTCTGTAAACAGAGATAGGAAGGGTTAGAGAAATCGATTTCGAACGTGTTCGAGGCTTTCGTGCGGTCTCGAGGATCTCGATCGAGGTTCTAGTTAGTACTTGGTTAAACGCGTTCGTCGTTCTGCCGCGCGATATCATTTCGCGACGTACTTGCGAAACTGTACGGATAGTTGTACCTGTGCGTCACATGTGATGACTGCACCGCGACAGAAAAACGATCGACCATCAGGTACGATGAATTGGACGGTGAATCTTTCTTTTTGTACTAATGACCAAGGATAAGCAGGGTTGGAGAGGATGAAACGTTGTCGCGATGATACGTTTGCGTTACGCTTTTTGTATGTCGATGAGCGATGGTACCAATTACACGTTGAAATAGTTTTTCGCACGAGAATAATCGCGGATACGATTTTACTGAAACGTAGTACGCACACCAGAAGAGATCAGAGTTACGGATGAACGACGTTATAGTTTCCGCAGTCTTTGGTAGACGTTATAACATCACCGCAACCACGTAAGATGTAAATTCAATTTTCACGCCGTTACCATATGCCGCGGCGGATAATTCAATTTAAATTTAGCGAGCCAAACTATTTTGACACAGTGACACGTGTTCCCCTATTGTTCACAGTGTATAACTCGCACTGTATAGCTGAAAGTTATTTCGTCGAAGAACACGTCTCGCGAAGTTTACATTTCTTGCTCGAGTTTACGATGGAATTTAGCTTCTGGTTTGAATTCGATCTAACGTAAACATCGTACGCGCGACGATTACCGGGAAATTCGAATCGATCGAAGCGGAGTATTTTTCGTAAATTCGTCGAACGTTTTCTATCGCGATCGAACGATAAGTCGAGCAGGGTCAGAGAGCCTCGCGTAAACTGTCACGGGATCGATTAATTGGTCCCCGAGACGATCGTTGGAACAATAGCAAGGTCGGTCCCGATTCGACAAATCGATGATCATTAATTAACCCGTCCCCGGCGGAAAACGTGGCCCGTTGATAGTGATAGACGCGGAACTACTCTCTGCCAAGGTCAGACACGACCGTTCGAAAGTTATGGCTGGCCTGCACCGTTACCTTGAGGGGCTCTAGCGCAGAAAGCGATAGGTACTCCCACAGAGGGACACGGATGGAGCGTTGCGGAGCGAAAAGAGCGGACGCGCGAACTGCCGTGAAATCAGACGATAAACCGGTGCGTAAAGTCCTCCCTGACGTTCCAGCCTTACGAAGGAGAGAGGGTGGCAACGAAGCTCACCCAAGGTGGGGTGAGTTGAGGTTAGGTCACGCCGCAGACCGCGAATGTAGGGTTGTGGGTCGCGCCCGGTCGAGCTCAGCTGCGCTGCGACCTAAAGGGGTTACGGCTCGTCTCTGGTCAGACACGCCAGACCCACTCGACCCTCCATCCCCTTATACCGCCACGGAGGATGCTCTAACGAACCAGCTCTGTAATTTCTCCGCGGATCTTCTTTCTACTTTTCGCAGACCCTTACATTAACAAAGGCACACTTTACGCGTCCAGTAGAATGCGACCGTCACCAGTCAGACCGATGGAGCGCTGACGCGTCAGCCGTCTATGGTAAAACCCCGTCTCGTCGCTCCATTATTCCGAATAATTGAATTCCATAAATTGAAGGCGGTGCAGGGGGGAGGGTGAACCTAGCCTATCCCAATAATCGTAATCTAAGGGAGACGCTTGCGAGATGGAAGAATATCAGAGATAGGAGCGGAGCGGGTCATCCCAGTAAAACTTACGCGATGCCCTGTTCGACTCGGGATCCTCGTACCGCGACCTTACCAGTCAAGAGACGAGAGAGAACACACCACTGGGGATATCACTTTTTTTCGCGCGCGGCTCACGTTCCACCGCGAGCGAATCCGGCTGTGAACGCGTACGATCGGCGAAGAAGTCGAGCAGAATGAGGTCCGCTCGCGACGGGACACGGTTTTTCCGCGTGGACGATCGACGGCGGCAAGAAAGTGTCCACGACGTCGAAACGACGGTGACGGTTGGGCCGTGCTCGCGTCGACGGCTGCTGGTACCGCGGCTCGCGCTATCTCGGACGGTGTCGGTCGACCTCGTCCTTTGTCGGTCTACCTCGGCTCTTGTATCGTGACGTCGCGCGGAGACGCGAGGACCCCGGCGGTCTAGAGTATCGATCGCATGCGCCAGCGCACGCGAGCCTCGCTGCGGCGCGTCAACACGCGCCTTTCTCGACTGGCGTGAGGGTTGCTCGACACGTGGTTGCGTTTCCGTTCCTCGATCGTCCTGTTATCGCCCTCTTTCCCCATTACCCGATCGCTGGTCGCTTGCCCAGGTAGCTCTCTCGCTGGACCGCTGCTGAGTGAAAGTTCGGGGAGTTCCCCAGGTGTCGGTCCGACACTCGGTCCGTTCACCGATCTTCCGAGATCGCGAGCTCTAGGTGTCAAGGGATGACCTTGCTGGAACTGCGTTCGTTGCGACAGTAGCGTTCGATGTTGCATCGAGATGCGATCGATAGATTTTCAATGAAGTTTCCAGAGAGCAAATAAACAGTCGACGGCAAAGCGGGGAAATTGTATTTCGTACGTGTAAAGCGAGCCACTCCAGCGGCTCGATTTAAATTCATCAACGTTTCTTTCGCTCCGTCCATAATCTGAATTGCAGATGCGACTCGCGAACTGTTCCAACGTTGATTTATCGATGGACCACCGTATCGCGGGCAAACTTTTGCAACGCGCAATGAATTACTCGGGCTACTCCTTTTCCGCAGGAATGTTTCGATTCGGTGATATCGAGCGGCGTGTAGCGGATTGCGTTACGGACGCGATTGCTCTGCTTATCGTTCGACGCTCACTCGTTATCGCGCAGGACTTTCGATACACATGCGGTACGTTTCGAAACGGTAATACGTCATTAAGCTGTGTACCGCAAACCAGTCGTTAAAATCGGTGCTTTCGGTTAATTGCCCGTTATTAACTTACGTTAAATACTAGGAGTTAACCTGACTGAAACTAGTCTAATCACCGAGCGTTGTAATTAGTTTAACGGACCGTACTTCCTATGTATACGTAAATAATCGATGGAAACGCGATACGAAGTCTCGCTGGATCCTCTTCGGTCATGGTTATCTATTCAAAGCTCGTAAGGGTTGAAATCACCCTCGCGCACCGCGACATCTGACGGAGGGTAAGAGAAGTGCCACGAAAGAAAGCGGCTCGCGAAAGAGGGGACGATCTGCAGTTTTCTGCGCGCAGATAGCCACCCTCGCGATCCACCCCGTGAATCAGCCCCTCTGGGGCTTCCCTTACCGACCAACAGTGATAACGTTCGTGTTTACTCGCGATAAAGACGAGCTTACTTTCCAACGGACGAATGGCTGCGTTCCAATCGAACGTTATTGATCGCGGACACAAGTGCTAGATACGTCGAAAGAACCGGAACAGAGCAGTGCACCATGCAGTGCTGCATGCTGGCGGCTGGAGTCGGAACGTTATCATTCCGAGCGGTAATTGTTTAGAGACCAACCGTTTAAAGACACACTCGCGTGCGATCCTTTGAACCTTTGAGTTACGGGAATTGTCAGTACCCAAGGATTACTCAGGACCGAATCACGCGTCATTTTCAAGAGGATTGGCAGGAATTTGACCGGTGCCAGTTCGATTTGCATCACCGCGAGACCAGCGAACGACGCGTGTCGCGTTCGCTAGAAAAATTCCAGCTCGAAACTGTGTTCCCTGCCGTTTCGAGCCGACCAAACATCCAGTATTTACCATTGAAAAAAATTCTTCGCTCGCCAAACATCAAAAGCTGCTCGTCGACTTCCCCTTCGAAAGTCAAACACCCTTCCCGGGCAGGGAACAACCCTTTCTCGCTACCTGCACCAGCGCGTTATCCGATCATCGATCAACCGCGAGGAGGATAGTCAGACAGCGTCTGTGTCTGGTAGCACGAGGGGCGTCGCGTAACAGAACTTCCGGTCGAGAGCAACCGGCACGAGGTGTGTGTCAGGGTCTGAGTATCTTTTCGAAACGGACAGGTTGTATCCAGCAGACCCGCGACGTACGCGTTCGTACGCGTATCGAGCGAGTGCACGCGTATTGGCGCGACGCTAGCCCGCATCCAGCCACGTCCATCATCATCCCCCGCGGGTACGCCGTAAGGTGGCAACGTTGCTCTCGCGGCGAGAGCTTTAGAGCCAGGCGCAAGGGGCAATGCTACCGCTCGCGCCAACAATATACACGATGGGGTAGGGGCAGCGTTTCGAGCGCGGTATAGAGCGCTCTAGGAGCGTGTTCAACATTTCTGGTGGGGGCGAGTCCGTCTAGCGCGCGAGAAACGAAGAGGTTGGAGGTTGGTGGCGGCTGAAGGTAGGGGGAAATCAACACGCGGCGGTGGGGATGAATAAGACGGTAGCGCGAGCGGGAGCACCTAGGCGAGAGCAGGAGGGAGTTAGGAACGCGGAGAGGGAGCGAGAGGCCGCCGAAAGCGCATAGCGGCCCATAATTCGGTGCGCCGCCCCGCAATCAGGTTCGTGTTCGACGTTTCCAACCGCCTCGCTCGTCGCAGCCGGGAGAGAGAGACGGTAGTGCACGTCTTTACGTTTGCTCGTCAGCTCCGTCGACTAAGTACGGTCCGCGCGATAGAACCGAGCACGGTGCTCGGCATCCGTGATTTAGTTTTCTCTTTATTCCCTTTGTTCGCCCGGTTGTTTCGTCCTCCCGCGTCCTTGTTGTTTATTCGCACCGTGGACACGGGGCTGACAAGACGCTCGTCTCTCGCGGGATTTTTAGTTCACCCTTGGTCGTGTGTTCACCCTGTCGTCGTCGCCCGCGGAAGCGGTTCCGCGTCGCGCGTTCGCCCTCGAGGACCACCGGAAAGGACAGACTCTCGAGTGTGAGGGGGAGAAGCCGAATCTCGCCGAGAAGAACGAGGAGAAACGCAGTGGCTGGCCGGTGTGGAGGAGCCGCGAAGCAAACAGAAGCGCACGTCTGCCAGTCAACCAAGCCGACCATTCAGTCAGTCAGTCGATCATTCAGTCAGTGCCGGTTCTACGCCTCGAACGTTTCCCTCTGCTCTGTTTATACTCGCCACCGAGTTCTTCAATGGTGACTCTCTGTTGTGTTTCACTGGCGAACCGACGACGATTATTCTTTGTCCGTAAGTGAGAACGAGAGGACGCGATAGAAGCCGAACGAGAGGGAAAGAGGAGTCCCCGGTGTTGTTATCATTTTGTGCTCCGCCGTTTACGACACCAACCTTAACAGATACACACGTTACATACGTATATATACGAATGCATTGCCGATTGCCGGGTAGCCCGATTCGGCGTTGAAAGGAAATGTGCTGCCACGAACAGACGGCCAGTGAATAATGATTTTCTTACGTGATAATTTTCTTATGTACGTTTAATACGTTGATTGTTGGTGATGATTGTGCTGGTTCGCTATAATCTACACGCCTCCACGTCGTCGTCGTCGTCGTCTTCATCGTCGTCGTCGTCGTCGTCGTCGCCGTCTTTAATGGAGGAGACAGACAGAGAGCTTCTCGCCTCTCGCCGATCGAAACACGTCCATCGTTAGAGCATCACGTCCTGTCCTTCGCCCCTACAGTTTGGTCCACGTAGTCACGTAAATATGAAACAAAAGACCGAAAACAAGTAAAACGCGTGCATGTTCCGAAACCGCGTCTCAGCAGCGCACGTGTGTGCACGTGCACGATCCGAACAGCCGCGTTATAGCCGCCAGCGCGCTACACCGCGCTGATTATTAACGAGTTATTACCGCGATACTAATTAAGTTTAATCGCAAGGCCGCTGTTCGTTAAAGTTAATTGCACGATCGACCACGGCCCACGTCGTTAACTGCGCTGTCCCTACACGCTGCGTAGTCGTGCTTTTATAGAAATTACGTGGGCTCTATCGAGAGGACGCGCGAAAATCTTCGATCCGTCGACGTTCGTTCTCTTTTATTTCTCCTGTCGCGTTCCACCGTGCGTGTTAGCTTTATTACGGAGCAACGAAAACATTCGAACATCGGAATACAGAATCCTTGTGCGCACTCTGGTGTAAATATCACATGCTTGTTAATTACTGGAACTGACTCACGGGAAACGAAATAGGAACTTGTTCTTTTCATAAATTGTGCGTAATACACACGTCTGTACGGACATAATTGGGGGAATTACGTGGTTGATGCAATACAAATTACTATCGAGAGCTATCGACTCTAGCGAATGCCGCTCGATCTGTTAAAAATAGAGCGAACACGAATTACCGGCTAACGCAGCAATAGCCACGCTATAGTATCCCATACGCGTGGGATTAATTCGTATAAATGTATTCCGATGTTCGGTTACCCTCTGTTGTTGGGGCAAAATTCTTCCGCGAGACTCGATTCCCTACTCTGCGTCCAACCATCGGCCAGAGTCGCTTGAATCGCAATTGCGCCAGTACGTGTCATTGGGCTCACGTTTCTCGCGGTTTCCAGCTAACACGGTAGCCGTATGGAGCAGCTTTTCCTCCCCAGCTGTACGCGATCCATCGCTGGCTGAACACGTTTCGCTCTAATCCGCGGCGATGAGTCCTGTTCGATTTTTGTTTTTCATCGCCGTCCCCACGGCCGCCACCGAGGAACGATCGCGATCGTTTCGCTCGAATAACTCGTTCGTTAATTCGCTTCCCGCCTCGCCTGCCGTTTTTCAATGAACGTTACGTCGTAAACCATTTCTCTAAACGTCTTTCAATAATCTCGCTCTGGTTCAACTCATTACCGGAGCTGCTGCTAACGGTATCCTTTTTTCCCCGTCCAGTGATTAATCGGTGAATTTGATTATTCGAACTTGGATTGATAGCCGTGCTTTGTTTTTCACGATCCTCCTTCCATTACGCTCGATTCGATACATTCTATTCTAACCAACGAGAGTTTAACCTTCCGTTCCCGAGACATTTTCAATCGTTCTTGGCCAGTGTTTTGTCGCTTCGTGGATTCGTTACAGTTTATCCGGCGAACGAACGTTCGTTTAACGAGACGTTTAAATCCCCGTTATTATCCGAGCAACACTCTTATGCCCCGCGTTAGGGTTTTCCCGCCGTTTAAACATTCTCCCAAGGTTTCATCGTAAAAATTCAAATGAAACGATTTTCTATGTACCTCGACGATATTTCCTTAATTACATTCCCGGAATAATTATTCGCAGAGCGTCATACGGTTTCTCAATGATTCATTACCGATCGCGTCCAACGTATTTATCGCGTACCGGATGATCCCACGATTTTCGATCCCCGCCACGTTTACACCGCCAGCCGAGTTTCATCTCCCTTCGGTTTTATGCTAATGGACGCGTCGACTCTATGCACATGTCACGGCGGATCGTAGACGGAATTTGTTAAAGTCGGTTCGGTTGCGACACGTAGGGTACTACCACGCGACGCGTGTGTGTACTGCGTGCGACGCGTGTGATCAATAAATCGGGCTGTGCACCACCACGAGCGCGCACGGTTACTTTGAGGAGCGCGCGGCTCCGTCGTGCACGCACGTGGCGTGCACACACTGTCGCAGCCCGGCCTAAAATGCTGCCTAAACGCAGCCAGAGCGTTCGTTTCCTTTCCCCGTGTGCGACTCTCGAACATTGTATCGAAACCAGCCCAACGTCCCTGCGGCGTTGAAAAATTGTCTGGTTAGAGCCGTTGCTAGAGCCGCGTGACGACGCCTCGACATTCTGTGTTATATTACGCGCTCGTTCGCTGCTTTCCGCGTATCTCGCCTGTCGCGCAGCGAATTTTATTCGCCATCGACGAGAAACGATCTGGATTACGAATTCGGTTGTTTTTATAACCGAACGTTAGACACAGCCATTTTTTCCTTGGTCTTCCTGTCCGGTATTACGCGCTTCGAAATAATAAATATGCATACGTCGAAGTCATGTTGCAGATATTTAGTATTCCGCTTTTCAATTAATGTCGTGGCCGAATGGCTCCCATCGAACGCTTCGTATCAAGGGCGATGCGTATACGAAATATAGCATTTGTTCTGATCGGACGAATTTTTGTCAAGGGGAGAACTTCTAGCCGCACGTTGGCATACTTTCTCTTCGGACTATCATCTTGTAACTGGCTTCCCGTCGTGTTTTTGATAAATTCGATACGAAACTTCCTGAACGCACGGGATGTTGGACACGTAACAAATGTACACATATGCATTATCTCACTGAGTAATACACGCTCCTATTCCGTTCGCGTACGTCCAACTTTTGCTTGGTTAGAACGCTTCCCTTAACTGGGCGACTGATAATCGTCGCTTTTTTTTTCGTGGAAGAATCGACGTCGACGAAGGAAGTTCTTAAAAAATTGGAAGTAGTGGGAAGAATTCGTTTCATTTCTTCCTCCGTTTTATGCGATCGGAGCAAAATGAACATTTTTTTAAACGCTCAACGTCCACCGTTAGAAATAGAAATCCCTCGAGTCGACCGTGTCTTTCCACATGGCGGACGATGGTTATTTGATCGATACGGAGCCCTCGCCTCTCCGGTTTTCACCGTGAGCATTACGACCCTTTTATTAACGACTGACTCACACGCGTCTCGATAAGCCGCGATAGTCACGAGCCTCGTATTTGGGAACGTTCCACGCACACGAACCTCCTATCTCCTCGCAGGATTTATTAAGTGTGTCCACCCGTTGCGCGACTCCCTTTCTACGATTCGCGATTCGATCGGCTAATACGAGAGCGCACGATTCGCTTTGATCCAGCTGCAGAATGGAGAATACAGCGAACGCGCGCGGTACGGATCGAGTATACAATTTCGATCGGATACGCGCGATAATTCACGCGGTGTACGTCGCTTTCAATTTCGTTGGATCCGTGCGAATCGTTGTAACTTCAATCTTTACGGTCTCATTGTCGGTGCGAGGTGAACGAATATAAAATTGTCGAGTGAAATACCTGTTTATTTTTTAATGCATACTTATCACGGTTGGTTATCGGTTTACTAATTCTCATAAATCCATTGGCGCGTTATCGCGTCTGATACAACACAGTCGGGTACCAGGTGAAATTTATGTCGCCGATCCAGGTTTCGAAGGCTCGAGAGACAGCAGAGTGCAGATCGCTCCTGCGTGTGTGTCTCGTTGCTCCGATAATATGTAAACACGATTTCATCCGAATCTAAATCCGACGTGATTCGCAGATTTTTATCGTTTTTTCCACCTGGAGATCGGCGGTCTTCTCTTGTTTTAACGAGGTTGAAATTTCACCATCGCAGCGGCTGAATTAAACGGTAGGCAACGATAACGCGGCTCGCCGTTAATTAGTTAAGACGAGAAAAGATCGGGGACGGAAAATCGGGAGTGATTCGCGTACGTGGCAGCGGCGAGGCGCAGCAAAAACAGTGCAAATTAACCGAATTATGGGAGCGTCACGTTTGCTAATGATTTATGCGCGACAATGTGCCGGTAATTGGCAGCGTGCACGCAGCGAACGACGCGCGGCCTGTCCACCGATTAATTAATGAATTGACGGGCACGAGATTGCGGCCGCGAAATGATGTACATACATTCGTCACTGGGAGACGGTCAATTGTCGGCGGCGCGGTGCAAACTTGTCCGTTTGTCGTCGTTTATTCGCGTTTAAAGGACTACCTTGCGTCGCAGCATCGCGATCGAGGTGCACGACGGAAGAGCGGAAAAGAATAGCCGCGCGAACGCTTCCGGAATTGATCGTTTCCTCGATCGTATCGCCTTCGATACGAGCGGATCGGCGCGAAATAGAAGCTTCCATCCATTCTCTCGTTCGCTATTCAATCCGTGGTAGAAATATGTATTTGCGACGCGATCCATCTTGCCGATCGAACGACTCGAACGATATTTAGAAAGAAATAAAAAGAAATTTCTAGCCAGACCAGAGACTAATAAATAAAGTAGGCGGTAGCGCGATGATCGAATAACGCAATAAAAAGATAATTACTGGAAAATGGAAGCCAATAATGGGCGGGTATAAAATTTTACAAGCGATCGAGCGTTCCGTCGATGCTCACACCGCTCTCTGTGCTTTCCTCGCGGCCATTACGTCGTTGCGTGGGCATCGAAAAAAAGGGAGAAGAAAATCTCTTCTTCTGCCCTCCGTTATTCTAGTCGCGAGCAGCCGAGTGAATTTTCGGGGTACTCGTAAAATCGACCAGTTTCGAAAATAATCTCCGTAATTCCGGTATACCGGCTCTCGACTATAAGATGGAATGCAGTGGTAGCTCGTTGTAAAACGCGTTTGGAAACGCGGTCCGTTCTCGACTGGCGGGCCCGGCTGAAATTGTTTTAGAGCTGCCGAGCGGCGAACCGCAATGAGATAACAGAAATTAAGGGGCTCCTTGGTGCCGTAGGTACGTACCTGCGTTAGAAAACGCGTACACACGCGTAGAGGAAAGCTCCTCCGGGTTCTAGCCACGTACGTACCTGCTGAGAGGCTGAAGGGGCCTCGAGGGAACGTAGCAGCTGGCCCGATAATTGCGCCGGCGATATTATTAATGGTCCCAAAGATTTGCTTCGGCCCAGGGCCCAGGTAGACGAGCGTGTACTCTACTCGTGCGCAGTCTGAATGCCGGGCGCCCACTTTAATCCTCGGCTACGCGAAAAAGTACAGGATGTTACCGTGCACAATTGATACTCGCCCTGTACTCGGTACTGGGAACACGCACGAACGATTTCCTTCTCTCTCTCTCTCTCTCTCTCTCTCGTTCCTACGATCTTTGTACACGTATATATACATTGAAAGCGTGTTGGGCATTCGGTAGTAGTCGTAGGAATAGTTGGGATTTTTGGGCTGAGGGGGTAGCGCGCGTACATGTCCTTTCCGGTATGAATAGCGCGCACGTTCAGTTGCGCAACGGGAAAGCGTTTAAATCAGAAATTATTTCGAGCAGAGAGACACATCTGCGTTCTAAATCTTCGACAAAGAGAAGTAGTGCAAATTTGTGGAATCCACAGATTTAGACGAACACGAGGGGAGAAGGAACCGTTCTCGGTCCCTCTTCTGAGAAGGGTCAGGATGTAAGAGGCTGAGGTAGAGAGAGAGAGAGAGAGAGAGAGAGAGAGAGAGAGAGAGAGCGAGAGAACGATGGGTGTACGTTTTCGGACGCGAACGGAATGCTTTGCTCGTGAACAACAGACTTTCATTACGGTCTCGTGAAAAAGTTCAGGTTCTCGGTGCGTGCCTCTGGTAACTCGAGCACCGCGCGTAGCCTCTTCTTCCTCTTGTTGCCCTCCCCCGCCCGCTGTCCTCTGGATGTTTTCTCGTTTTCCACTGGTGGTCTGCGTTTTGTCCGTTTTCGAGGACTTTCGGTGAGAACGGCTCCTCCTGTAACACGAGCCGACATTATGGGCTTCCCACCCCCGCTGGACGGGGCGCGTACGTGTGCACCGGCGACGCGCCACCCACCCATGTGAAAATCCTGTTTTCACTCTCGTTTGCCCGGCAAAAACTTTCACCGATCGATTACTGCGCAGCGCGGAGGAAACGACACCGAGTAAAATAAAATCAAGGACGTTCGGCGCCGTTTCATTCATCGTACGTCCCGGTTTCCTTGTCCCGTGCCTGGCGTCCCTCTTTAATATTTAAACCGTGACGTCAGACCTTTTCAGCTGCGATGAAAATCCGTGCGTGTCTGATCCTCGCCTCGCGAATACATTTCAATATTTAGGAGCGATGCCATCCGACTGCAAAACTTCCCCGCTGGGACGATTTGCGCAACGATCTCTCTCGAATCACTTTTGAAACCAGCCGAACTTGGTTCGCGACGTGCGGCAATTTTTACGTAGCACTTGCGCTCGATTTATATTAACGCTGAATCGATTATGTTAAACGGCGGACGGAATCGATGCGCGTCGAACTAGTTGAAAGACAGTTTTCACTGGTAGATCGAAATGTACATTCTCTTATCGGGGAATTTTCTCGTCTAATACAATGTAGATAAGAAACCGGCAACTATCTGCGTTCTTATCGCCGTGCATACAAGATTTCCCACATTTTTTCACAATTAACCCCAACCGATAGGACGAAATCGATCGAACCGCCAACGCGGCGCTCGATGGCGAACCCCCCGATCGACTCGCGATCGCTTCTCTCGTCCACCTCGCAGATATCATCTTCGATTAGCGCGGTCCGGGGGGTCACGATTAGAAATTCTGTAATTCTACACGCGGATGGCATGCTGGTCGGGTGTTTGCGAGCGGTAGCACGAAAATTCCGTTCGCCGATTGAACGGGTGCCAAGAAATCCACCGGCAAAAACCACCGCGGCGCTGAGGCTGAAACAGAACTCTAATCGCTTCTTACCACCCCTTCGGTGGAACAGAAACGGTCCGCGTTTCTTGCCGCGGGAACGACTCGGGTCTTTTTCTCGTCCTGGCCTTGAGATCGACGCCGAGGAACGAGCGAACGAACGAACGACCGAACGGGTAACGTAACGGGTAACAGAAATCGGATCTCGACGATGGAGATATCGATGATCACGGATGTCGTGGATGGATCGAATCGTGGTTAACTATAATAACCGTACGGTAGTCGCGAGTAGGCCGCGCCGGTAGGAAGACGGAGGAGGAAGAGGTAAATCCTTCCCGAAGAGGCGAGAAGGGAGCTGGATCTGCGGCCACACCTCGAATTCGCGGCATTCCTGCACCGTGTTGCAGCCAATCTCTTTGCTCGTCTCTCGCGATCTGTCCGGTATCACACTTCTCCTCTCCGTCCGTGATCGATCTATCGCCGGGGCACGTGCGTGCATTTCCTGCTCGCAGCGTAAATATCGCCGCCGCGTTTATCTACTTGCGGTCGTTAGCTCGCGATACACCAGCCGCGCATTCCGCTCTTTTTTTTCCTCTTTCTTTTCTTTTTGTGCTCCCCCCTCCCGCTTTTTCTTTCCTCCCGACACGGAATAATCATTTACGCGGCTAATAATCTCGAACGATTACGCTTTACGAGCAGATTACGCGGTCGGAATGGGCGAGCTGCGCCGCGACGAATCGGCAATGCTCTCGCGCTCCTCTCGACCATTTTAATCGCTACTTTAAACGCTCTGCAACGAGGATCCTGAGTTTCCCTTCCTCAAGGATTCAGAGTTCAAATTTTAGCGCGTTCAGATTGTCCAGGTGGTAGGGGTTTCTATGGACGAGTCAAATTGGACTTGGTTTCTACTGGTAACATTTGAAAGCGAGATCCTTTTTTTCTTTCCTTCCGTGCGAAGCGTTGACATTTCAACGCGCGAAGGTTAACCCGGAGTTAAGGCCTGCGTCGATGTGCCGATGTTAAATTAAATTTAATTATTACGGAGGGCGTTTTAAAATTAGAATCTCTGGCGGCGTCGTAGCGAGGAAAAATGTAAATTTTAAAGCCTAAATGTTATCGAGATTAAAGAAGTTCGTTAATGCCCGCGCGTTAAAGCGATTACGAGGGAATTGCTCAATCGACGAAATTAGCCGGTCGTGTCTCACCTTGAAAAATCGTAGTAAGTGCGATAAATTACGCGCGGCGGGCAAAAAAAAAAAAAAAAAAAAATGTTTCGGCTCGATCGTCGACGGTAAACACATTTCGCATGGCCGATACGTAAGCTCGCGTGAATGATCGCCCCGTACGGCGTTACGCGGCTCGTAATCGATCACGATTTCGCGTTGCTTTTATTTACCGGCTCTGTTAATCGTTCGATAAGCGTTGTCGATCGCGCGGACGATATCAAGAGAGTCGGTATAATTACTTTCGTCGCGACGGATTTCGTTGATATCGGGGACGTTTGTTTGGCGCAGCTCGGTTTACACCCGCGATAAAATCGCACGCATTCCTGGGTGTATGTTCTGGAATTAATTATTCAGATCAGGTTAGATTTGTTCCCCCGACTTTATGCAAAACAGAGCGATAAACAACGCTTTTTGTTACTCCGTTTCGGGTAAAAACACCGAGCGTGTAAGGTCGCTGGATTTTATTACATTGTTTCGAAACGATCGAGAAGTGCTGAAAGTAATGGTATCTACGAATCCAATATTTTCCGAGCATAAAGAATTCGA
The DNA here is from genome assembly GCF_050948175.1 of Xylocopa sonorina. Lineage (NCBI taxonomy): Eukaryota > Metazoa > Arthropoda > Insecta > Hymenoptera > Apidae > Xylocopa > Xylocopa sonorina. The sequence goes on from NC_135193.1 coordinate 10,989,200, forward strand.
ATTGCTCTGGAACGAAAAAAGGAAACCGTTTAGATTCTAAAGCAGTTATCCGCGTACAATATATAAAATAATCAAAGACCGCGGTTGTTCGTACCAATCTCTTCGTATTTACGATCAAGGACAATAATCGACGCACGGTATTAACGATTATTTAGATAAAGCATTATCGGTCTCGCGCATTATTTTTCGAGCAACACATGTTCTCATCGGTCAACCGAAGCGAATTTCCATTCGTCATCCTCATTATTCCACCGCAGATCCCGTCTTTTCGTATCCATCTTGTCGCGATGAAAGGTCGACGATCATTGGTGGTCGTGCGAGCAAAATCTTAACCGCGATCCAAGCTTAATCACCTCGCGTTAACGTATCGGTTGGTTTAGAGTGAAAAATTGTCGCGCACGCGATCGACGCTAGCTGTAATCGATCTTAATCCCGATCTCCCCGTATCTGTTCGCCAGCCCGTCCACCCCTCCTAACGCAGTGCCGCGCAGATCCCGCGGTTTCGCGATAAAAACGCAATATTCTGCAGTCGACTGCAAGATAACGCGTTCCATATTGCAGAGAGCCGACGAGATAACAGCAACTCGCGTTATTTACGTACGCTCGCCGAGTATTGTGCTGCATCACCAGCTTTTTTCTATTCCCAACTCCCCCAATCTCTCCGTTCCCTGCCGCCTGGCTGTCGTTCTTGCCGCGCGCACACACATCGCCCGTAAAATCGATAGCGACGTCGTGTTCAACTTTGTATTTATTGTCGCGCGGGCAAAAAAAAAAAGAGCACACAAAGTCGCGTTACTGTTTCGCGTTACGAGCAAGTTTCATTCGGCGTAAGAAGCGAATTAACGAAGCAACGATAAGCACCAAGCGTAGATTACAAATTGTTTTTGAGTGGAGCTGAGAGCAAGTAATTGCCGCGTTTAGCATAATGCTACGAAAAAAGTTTGCAAGTGATACTCGTGTCGCGCGAATGGCCGATTTCCGTTCGAGAAAATCGATTTCGGAGCATTTCCGTGTCGACAGGACGTGTGAAACGATCTCTGAGAAACTCGAGCGACCGAAAGGAAAGGTTGCTTATCGTCGTTGCGCAACATCGGCACATAGTTGAGTTCCGTTGCTCTTCGCGGTCAGTTTCGACTTTGAAAACGGACGAGGCCTCGGCACAGAGACCTCATTAACACGTCGATCGCTAAACGCCTCCTAATTGGACGCTAGAAGATCCACGATCACGGCGAGAACGAGGTTGGTTATCAAAGGGTCGTCAACCTGGCGTTCCGTAGAGAGCGATCAAGGAAATGCCTGTAAACACGACTGTCGGGTGGCAGACACAGTCTGTGATTCGATAGGAGTTACGTTGATAAGCGTAATCAAACGATCTCCCGCTCGCGACGTGAATCTGGAAAAGTCCGCGATGACGTACAGGAAATTATGCGTAGAATTGAAACGCCAACTTTCTCATTCAACGACTCACGTGTCGCATTTAAAAGCGACGCACCATTACTGCCTCGCGATATTAAAACGAATTATCGGGTTGCGAGTGTTCGCGCTCGTTTACAGACGATTCGAATGCAAATGCAACAAAGTGCGGACCGAGGATAAACTCCGTGTCTTTATTTTTTTCTCCACGCGTGAATAACTCGATGCGATCGAATATAAAAAAATTAGAGATATACGAAAGTAGTTCTACCGATTCTACCAGGAGAGAACAAAGTTGTTTCGCTGCTTTGGCAGGATTAACGAATCCGTTGGTACCCGAAAGGAGCCAGGCGAGAAAGCAATTCTGCAACGCGTCGCGTAAAACCCCGTTGTACACGTAGAAAGTACAAGGCTCGATGGTCGAAGAAAGTGTCATCGTAGCTGGGCTAAACGACCACGGAGTTTCGGAGTAGATTTTCGAGGCGCAGTCGAGGCAACGAAGGCAGGCACTCGCCGCGTCGCGCTGGTGAAAGTCATTCGACTGGCGGTGGGCTGATTATTATGCTATCCGGGCAATCGTCATTCAATTATTACACCCGGTGGTTCCCTCCTCCCCGTCTTCGCGCGGCGTAATTACGCCTGGCGCGCGAGAACCTTGCCCGCCTGCCGCGTCGCCGCGCGAAATTCAACGCGTATGCAAATCGCCGACGTTTGACGTCTTTCAAATTCAATTTACGTCCGCGCGTATCGCGATAAAAGGATGTTTTCACGCGCTAGGCGACAATATCGTTTTAATCGAGTCGACGATGCTCTCGATTCAATGTAAATCCACGGTTTCGAAGTGGAGCATCAACGACGCGACGTACATTTTTTCGAAACGAATTTCGTTTCGAACTGGCGGGGGGAGCTGAGAGCAAGTGTTCGTGTAAACGCTGTTTCCAACCGGCGACGGGAGATCTATTTACCGTAGCCGTTCGTTTTCTTCCATCCGTTCCTCGATAGCCATTACGAGCGCTTAGACTGTTTATTGTTAATGACTTCGGTTTGTTATCCGCTCGTGTTTGCTTTGTAATCGTGAAAGCGAATATCATTAACCGAAATGGAAGTAGAGCGGAGCGAACGCTCGTAGGATAATAAAGATCGATATTATCGCGGAGATGCGGATTAATCCTTCGAAAGGTACACCGTTTTTCCCGTCCCGGGCGTAATTGGAAAAACGTAAGAGAATATCGATAGGACTTGTTTGTAAGTAATAACGCGATAAGAATTATTGATCCGTAATTACAGGCGTGCGAGATTAAACGCGGGCACAAATCATCGAAACGCGTTACCGAACAGTTTTCAATTTCGCGTCGCGCATGCGTACGTTTCAGCAGGTGGCGGTACGATATACTCGTGGCGTCCTTTCAATTCGAGGATCGTTATTCGCCGCGACGCGTACACGGGATGGGAGTTTTAATTGCATCCGCGTCCCGTATCGGCGATAAATCCGAAGGATTTCATTGAAAAAGATAACGGAGCGTGTATGTTTGCCCGTGAATGAAAAAGGAATTTCGCGGCGGGAGGCGGTTCCTCCCGAGCGTGGCGACGGGAAACGCAATAAACTATCGAAAATGCGTGTACCGTGCGCGCGTAACGGCGAGGCAACGCGATAGGCGTTGTTGACTCCGCGATTATAAACGCGTTGCGTCGCACTGCAATGAGCTTTACGACCGCCCCCGTGGAATATAAAACGATTCGCGGTTTCGAGGAAGTCGCACGGTCGGCGTCCTTGATTCGGTTCGGCGAAATTTTTTTCCCCGCCAATGAAATATTTAAACGTTGTATCTTTTGATTTATCGCGCGGCTGCTCGTATCGCGCCTTGTCCGTGCAAACATTTTAGATAAAAAAAAAAAAGAAGAAAAAGAAAAGGAAGGAGCGCGCAGGAGAGGAGGCGCGGAGGACGCGTCGACGTCGCGGTGCATAATGTCTGATAGATTTAACCTTCCGTCTGGGCGCGAGACGAAAGGTGTCGCGCGGCGGATACCGCCGAGTTTATTTTATTTCGGTGTCAGAGAGGAACTCGAGCGATGCGACGATAAGGTTCGTTTAATCAGAGACGCGATAACGCGCGCGAGCGAGCGCCGACAAATTGTACTATTTCATTTGCAAATGAAACCAGCTTCCTCGGCGTCTTGAACATTTCGATGAATCATTGCGCGCGTACCGCCGGTGGAACCGGACGTGGCCGCGTGTGCGATCCGTTTCGTCTAATTAAAACGAGCAACGAGCCACGGGCGTATCGCAAAAAGATCGAAGTATTCGAGCCGCGGGCACAAAGCAACGATCGCTAATGACGTCGAGTCCCTCTCGGTATCTCGGTCCAGCCGTCGATCCCGGTTAGCGGTCGGATCTTCATAAATCACTGCAGCGTCAGACGTATGCAGATTCAGCCTGTTTTCTACACGTCGGAACGAGTTTGCTTTTATGCGCGCGTACTGAATTACAAAATGGCCCCCTTTTCCCGGCCGCGTCTCGAGCCGATCCGCGAGCGAGCGACGAGCGCGGCTGGCCAGAAGTAGCCGCGTAAAACGCGTTCGAACGCGGTGCGCGACCCGCGATCGAACATCTGGAGGCTCTTAATTATCTCATTCAATATTTGCCGTGCTGAAAACGCGGCTGAATATATCCGCGACGAGCACCGCTTTTACATCGTTTGCAGAATCGAACGTACAGGCGGTGGCGAGACCAGCGAGAGAGGAGTGGAACGAACGAACGGCTTAAGCGCGAACCAGCAGACGAGCCGATCGATCGGCCGAAATATACGCGCACGTACGTACGTACATTCAGGGCCGCGTGGATTCATTCATACGATGTAATGGAACATCATCGACTACGCGGCGCGATCGCCGCACGCACGCTCAACGACCGAAACACCTGATAGAGAGTTAATTAATGTACGAGGAGGAGGAGGAGCGTTCGAATTGTCCCTATTTCGATAGGATAACCGCGGGGTATTTCTCGCAGAGGTTCGAGTTCACTCGCGTCGACGTGATTCAGAACCGATTCGGCGGCTCTGAACGAAGCTTAAACATTTATGGCTATTTGCAGCTCTAGCTAAGCGAAGAAAGAGTATAAGATCGTGCTTGTACAGTTACCACGTGAAACGTTGAAAACAATAGGCTCGAGATAGTCTGGCATTAATGAACATTCTCAAGACCAACGCGAGACTACTCGCGTTCTCTCGAGACTTCGGTTCCGAAACTATAGAGTCTGCGTTATCATCGATTGAAATTTCCGCGAATTCGCTGCGTGTTCAGATACTGTTTCGCAGATTCGCCAGGCGATACGCGCGGATGACGCATAATCGGCGATCTTCCGGGTGTCGAGCGACTCCTCGCCGGTCGCGGGAAAACGCGTGCCTCTAGTTTCAGCATCGAGGCTGAGATAACGCGTGTTCGCGGCTGTACACGCCTCGCAACGCTTTCTAGGTATGCGGTTGCGAAATCCTCCGGCGGTCATTATGTCAGTTTCATAATGCGCGAGTGCGCTCCGAGGTGTACGTACGGTTTTTGATTCCTGTCGCGTCGCTCGCTATCGTTTGCAGCCCGGACCGCGTCGAGTTGCTCCTTTTTCTCCGAGATCCGAGCGCGTACGCGTGTGCACGCTTACATAGAGACGCGGGTTCGAGAGACAGAGACAAGGCTCTTTCCAATCTAAAATCCCTCTCGAATACGCCTCGAGAAACGGAATTCTAACCGGGTTGACTCTGTTTAACGAATAAAAATCGCTCGAATAGCGCGCGCCGATCTGCTCGACGTGTGTTCCTAATCGTTTAGAAAGTATTTTAACCAACTCGTATATATTTTATTCGATTTCCTGTAACGACTAGAGCCGCGCGGGGGCTTTGTAGTCTCTTAGAATATATCGTTCGCGTGGCTCTCTGGCCTTTCCAGGCTCCTCGATGGTATATACGGTTCTGTAATTTAAAAGCTGCCGGCGTTGGTCGCCAATTATTCGACTGCTTGGCCTGTTTGCAGACCGTCGGTCTGAAGTGAAACGCAATCACCTGTCCGAGCGAAATCCTGGCCCTTTTTCGTGATTACAGGTGGGAAAGTAATTGTAGCGCGGCTGATTTCGCTCTTCCATCGTAGCGACCGATATCCATCCACGACGTATGCGCTAGGCGTGTGCAAAATGTTCCCGTCGACTTCTCTGCGAATCGTATGTTTCTGACGCGTCCATTTCCATGCAGAAATTCTCGATTAAATCCACGTATTTGTTTACTTTGCAGTTAGATTTTTCTTGCACATTTTTATTCACGACACGTTTCCCCCTACAATATTTGCGAACTTGTGATTTTTTTTATTATTATGTCTGCGTCATTGCTTTATTCTTTTCTATTCTCTCACTCTGTCTCTTTTTTTCTGGAGGCACGTCCCTGTATAAATTTATTCCAGATGAAAATCTAAGGGTTTCGAGTTCGTCTAGAATTTTGACAGACAACGAAGAAGATTCCGAGAGAAATCTGTTTCACTGTTACATCGCCGGGCTGATGAATTATTCGACGGTGGAAAATCGCGATGCTATCAGCCTCTCCTAGAGACCGTTTGTGATGCAACGCACAAAAGAATTGACACGCTTCGTATGCATGTAAAGCGTATACGACACGTTGACGCGTCGAAAGGAACCGGATACGATGCTCTTTCGAATTCTCGCGTCCGTTCATTCTCTGGCCGACTGTTAGGATGCAGGAGTACCCAGAACTGTTTATCGTTCTCATCGTGCGATAAAGGAGGCTCCAGAGAAAGAGGAAATCACTGAATGAGGGGAAAAAAAAAATAAGAATGACTGTGCGTACCTTGTAACGATGCACGGACAGAAAAACTTGATTTGCACGCGAGATAGAATAATTTTCAATCGTTGTACGTCGCTCGTAATCTCTCGAGCATTTTCCACTGATAATGCGCTCCGTTACGAGGAAGTAACCGCTTGATGACTTCTTAAAAGTGATCAGTTAATTGCGGTGCGCGCAATAGGAAAACTACGGTTAGTCACAAGTCGCTCGTACTAGGTGCAATTACTCGTTCCTTATCACTCCTCGGACGGTTTCCTCTGAAGGAAATCGAGAGGAAACTCGGCGACCGATTTTACATCGATTTACTGTAACCTCCTCGCAACGTTGATCGGCGATAATCAGGCAGTAATTCTATCAATGTGCGTACCAATTTCGTCGTTAGAACCAGGACTGACTGAACCATTAATAACCTCCTGGGATCAAGCCACTGCGTTTCCCTTGGGAGCGAATAAACGAGTCGAATCGTTACTCGATTAATTCATCCCCGCGTCTATGATCCATTCGCGTCGTCGACTGGTTTTCACGCGCAGCCATGATTTTAACCAGGTACGTTTGATCTGCTTTACAGAAGAGGAGAGAAGATCAAGGCGGCCAAGTAGGAGGAGGAAGGTGAGGTCGGTGATAAAAAAAGCGTCGAGGAGGAGAGCGATCGAGGGGTAGTGAAGAGCCGTGAGTGGCATGATAATCAAGGACACGGGGTGTTCGAGGAAGATCGGATGCTCTGGTAGACGATAGCCAAGCGTTCAGTGCCCGAGGACCGCGGAAGCATCGCGAGATCCGTCGTCGCGATTCTCGACAACGGATGTCGGAATGACGCGCCGATCAAGCCGCGGCTGGGCAGAGGGTGCAAGGACTTTGTTAAACGGAAAAAAGTGATAAACGTCGTGATTTGTGACAGTGGAGGCGGAAAGGAGTTCGTTCGAGAGGGAATAGGAAGTAGGTGGATCCGCTGGAGGTCGTTGGACACGTAACGAACAAGGCAAGGTATTTCTCAATCATTTCATTTCTGATATTCGATGGTAAACGTAGAAATTTTTATGGTTAACGTCGCTTTCGCGTCTCGCCTCGCACAGGCTCTGTCGAGGCACGGAGCTACGAAAGTAGTCGTTAGCGGGTTTCAAACGAGTTGCAAAGGCTATTGGGTTGCCAAAGAGAGGGAGAGTCAAAGAAGTAGAGATTCCTTAGGAAGCTAGACTTAATTTAAGCGTACAACAGCTTCGCGTATACAGAGGATGCATCGTTCACTGTAGGCGCCGCATTGTTTTCAGAAGCGATCGTGGTTTCGTTGCCTGATCACTCTCCAGCACCAGCGACGGATAACGTCCTCTCGTCGCTATCACGATGACGTTACTATGAAATCCATCGTGCCAATAGACTCGACACTTCCTTACACCTGACAGTCTCCCCGGAGAAGATCGTTGGGCGTCTCTGTCGTCCACCGTTAATCGTCTATACCTGTGTCTTGGCTTGGATCTTCCAGGGAACGAAGAAACGAAACAAACAAACGATCAAAGAAAATAATCCTCGAGCGGACCGGCGAAGGGAAAGCGAGACGAAAGCCAAGAGAAGCAACCGCGAGAGGAAAGGTTGCTCGTCGAGCCGCGAATAAGTCGAGACTACCAAAGAATATTGCTCGAGGACGCGTCGTAAAGAGAAAAAAGGTCAAGGTTAACAGTTGGAAGGAACGGTGGAGTAACAGTGATCCCGTTTAACCCCGAGAGGAGAGAGTTCCCTCGAATCGTAGGATTCCTCGCGTTGGCGTAATTGCGCTTTGGACAGGCAGCGACTGTCTGTGCGGCTGTGCGTGGAAGAGCCGGACGGGGGTCGATAAAAAGAATAGAGGGGTGCGTGGTGAAACGCGACGAGAGGGTGAAGTGAAGGTGTCCTTCGTGGGGTGCCAGAGTGAGCACGATAGCACCTCTGGTGCCCTCGGCCGTGGGTCCCGAGGGGACGGACGCCATGGCGGCCTCTTCGTCCTCGTCGAGCGGCGAGCAACAGTACTCACTCAGGTGGAACGATTTCCACTCGAGCATCCTCAGCTCATTTCGTCATCTGAGGGACGAGGAGGATTTCGTGGACGTGACCCTGGCATGCGACAGTAGCAGCTTCACCGCTCACAAGGTCGTCCTCTCTGCGTGCAGTCCATACTTCCGGAGGCTCCTCAAGGTCAGTGAAATGTACTCGCAGAAATCTTTCTCTTTTTAATTCGTTACTTTCACCCAACGAGTTGTTTTCTCGCCTTGTTCGTTCTTCGACCAGGATCGTACTCTTCTCCTTGTCGTCTGTGTATACGTTTCGCTTGCCTCGATCGTTTTACCGAACGATGGCGCGGTGTCTGGAGAAAAAGGAGAACGGTACGTGCCTTCGGCGTTGAAAACTTCTAATTATGCCGATGAACGCTGTTAACGTTGTGTGGTATCATTTTTCAATTTTGCGAAGTGAAATCGATCGCGTGCGATTTCGTGCATCCCCCAATTAAATCATCGCTCTATCGAATTATCGCGTAAACACCTACTCGATACACAATTTTATTACGGCACGGTTACGTCCAGCTATCTCTCTTCCTCCCTTCGGTTAATCCAAAAGTGAAATCCGTAACGTTGTTTCGACACGGGCACGCGGAACCGTTAATTGCGACGTTCGCGACGGAATTTTGCGAACGCGCGTTACGTTTCGATATCCCTTTTTGCCAAATTGCCGCGAAGTGAAACCGCTTTCGCGAGAAAAATTCGTTCCTCGGTCCGTTGTGCAGGGAAACAATCATGTAGCAATTGTACGTTACTCGAGTATCCTTTCATCGTTTTGAATACACGGACAGAACACGCGCGCGTACGTACATCGAGTAACATTTTCGAATAATATTTTCAGCTGGGGTCGAGAGAACATGTTCCATCCATCGCGTAGGCGTTTTGACGTAAATTACCGTCGGTACCAGCGAAAGGGATTTTATTTCGACGAAGCAAAATTAGATAGAGGGTAGATAGGACGACCATTTCTTTGGCCAGCACAATTTCCTGTAACGTCACTCACAGAAATCGCGTGTACGATGTCATTGCACGAATCAGAACACCGAGCCGTATTATATGTTCTTAATTAACTCTGGTTAAGCAGAATTATTCTCACGATACGTTCAAGGAAAATCCAGTATTCTTTAAACGACCGACGACCACTCGAGTCTGATGAATTCCCCTGAAATTTGACTGTGAAATCGACTATGGAAAATCCGATTTACATCGTGGCACGTTCTCGTGCGCGTTACGTGGTTGCCGTAAGTGTAAAATTCGGACGGGCCATCCCTTGTGGCGATTTCGAGAGCGGAAGAGGGTAATTACCGGCCCTTGGCGGCGAGGGAAGAATCCAGAAAGGACTTCCGGTCGGATTTACATAATAACGCCACGGCGAAGTCGAGCGGTGTCGAGCAGCACGAGTCGTTCTTGCCGGTCAAAGGACTATCAATCACTCGGATGTGTCGTCGCGATGTCGTCAACCGCGTCCACCTCTTCGAGAACCCGTTTCCTCCGATTCTCCCCCTTGATCGATCCCTCTCGTCGCTGCCTCTCCGCGAGGTAGGACTCCCTCTCATAAATCCTGCTGCTGGATGAAACGTCCCAGTCAGGGTCCGAGGATCGATATAAACGGGGTGGAAAATACGCGTGTAAATGAAAATTTTTCCGATCGTTCCCCCTCTCGATTTGTAAATTATTTTCTCGAGTTAGAAAGGATACGACGTTCGTTTGTTTCTTTTCATTTTATTATTTTTTTATTTTTTTACATCACGCGGTGTACCAACGAAGGGTTACCATCGCGAGATATCATAGCGTAGGGCATAAAATGTGGAAGAGGTAGATTTATAAAAGGTGGAAACGAGCACGTAGGTATCCGAGGAATTTCGGTCAAGTAACGTCGAGTATTAATGAGCGATAGGCTCGGGTAGTTAAATTCTTTCCACGTGGATATAAATCAAATAACTGAGAGAACTAGCAGGATCGTCGTAATTTCAGCGTGCCTCCGCTTCCTCCTGCGAGGAGAAATTATTGCTCCTCGAAAGACCCGTGTGATTAGCGTACTTCTCGAGTGCCTGATTCTCATATCGAGAACTGTACGTGTACACGCGTGTATACGCGTTGATAGCGGCATTTAATAAACGTCACGCGTAATACGTCTCAACGAGAATGGAGGAACGCCTTCGACGAAACTATTACATATTGTTCGAAGCTCCAAAGCTCGACCAGCGAGAAATTGACATCGAATAGGCCGGCTGACTTTCTAATTGACGCGTACCGCTAATTGATTTTAAGTGTCAGGCGCGGTACTACTCGGTCCCGAGCATCGAGTTAATAACGCGACGCGATTCGTCCTCGTGCTTGCGTCACGACGCCATACAGACGGCGAACGGGGGGTGAAGGCAGCAGCAGTAGCGCGGCGATGTCGCGTCGTTTAAATATAAGTCACGCGGCCGATGTAATAAAAAGCGTGCATTGCGTGGCCACGAAGGTGGAGCCTTTTGTGCTCATTAATATCAGCACTATTATACTTTCACCGGCGTCGAAGTGGCGCTGGAACGTTTCTTTAACGCGGAGCTAGTCGCGCGTCGCCTTGGCGATTATTATTACTTTGTTTACCGCGTAAAAGTGCGCGACGGGGAACGGTGACGGGCTAGAGAGCGTTGAATTATCGTCGCCGCGATTAACAGGGATTAACAACGGGGAAACCAGGTTTCTAGATACGCGTACTCGGTCCAGGGCGCCCCGGTGTGTATTTTTGCACTGGCTGTATTTTCGCCTGCGCTCGATATCGGTGCGTGTGACGCAACGATAACGAGTCTGCCTGAAACACCTGACAGCCGCGCGCGTTTTGATTTATGCGTTAGTGCACACCGGTGCCACGATTTACGGCGGCCCGTTCATTTGACTATCGGCCGGCAGTCGATGACGAATCACTGAGTTATCGACTACGCCCGCAATGATATTTGCCAAAATACGGACGGTCCGTGCTGCCGGTAATAAATTTCCCCCCCTGTCCGGGATCGATAATGTATTGGTCGCGTCCAGCGGTCTCTTTGGATTAACGCGTGCCCATTTGAACGTTGGGAAATTGGAAAATTCGTAAATTCGAAAATTCAAACGATCGTTCCCGCCGCGTTTCCGTAGCGGCGCGCACTGCGCCTCTACGAGCTTTCTAATCGGCATCGAGAAGGCGTGTCCGTCCCCGTCGTTGCCTCGTCAATCCAACGTCCTTAACTCACCGTATCAATCGTTGCCGATCTAAACGATTTCGATACACTTTAATAAATAGCGTCACGATCATCGTTGAATGTAGAAGCCGCACGTCCGACGATCGCATTGAAATATGCGCGTAATCGTGTTATCGACTAGACGCGAGTAAAATAACCGCGAGACGTATCGGAGAGCGGACTCGAGTTAGCTCGAACGAAACTCCACGAAGATTAATTCCTTTCAAATGGTCATCGTGGTTGCCGGTGCATTAACGCAGCTATCTCGGAGCGTGACAGCCTCTGAAAGGCGTATCTCGCCATAGATCGCCGTTCTATTAAACGAGGAAGAAGGGACGAGACGGTGGATATTATAGAAAACAGGCTTAACTAGTTCTCGTAGAGTTTATCGTCGAGCTGTCCTCTGATCGTTCCAATCCACGGTTAAATTCATTGATACAAGAAGAGCGGATAATCCAGCCGGTGCTATCGTCCCTATAAATTGCACGAATCCCTTCCGCGTGACGGCTGTCTGCTATCGAAACAAAATGAAGCAAAAAATAAAAAAATAAAAAAAATAAAAAACCCCGCAGAAGCCAGCGATGTTGCTAGGGGTTCGATCGAACCGAAGGTTTCAATTGTATCTACCCAGCGTTTGAGCGCTGAAATCGCGCGCACGGAATAAGCACGTCTTCATTGACGTAGGAAAATTTGAATCTTCCACGGAGAAGGAGGACGATAATGAATTGTACAAAGCCACGTTTTACGATGTGTTGACGGCGTATGGCGGCTTTACGAGACACAATAAATAGACGAAGCGTCTGGTGGAGGATCGTTCGACTCCGCTCGAAATCGGCGGTGGATGGGCCGCGGCTCGTAATCGCGTTCGTGGAATCGTGGATTTATTACCGCGGGCCGCGTCTATATTAATCGCGGGGGTTCGAAAGCGGCCCACGCGTGAATCTGACGATATTAAGGACCAGAAGGAGCGGGAATGCGGGAACGACGACGTTGTTTCGGCTTTCAGAGGGCGTTATTGCCAGGACGTTGAGCCGCGGCGAGGGAACGCAGCAGTGATGCAACGCGTTACGATCAGGGGAACGATGAAACCGGAGGCTCGATCGGCGCCATACCCACGGGATCTTGCATACGTCGATAAGAGATCTATTCGAAGGTTGAATCCACTTCGTGTGACGAAACAAATATTTCTACCGTTGTATGTAAAACATATTGGAACAGTTGGATGACGAATCGTAAGCCGTGTTCCCAACAGTACGTGTTTACGGAACGAGGCTCCTCGTCTAAACTTTCAGGCGCCCTTTTTCCCTCTTCCGAGTCTGCTCCAACGAAATTTCCATCCGCGTCCACGCAAGTAAAATACGAACTAATGATTCGTGGCGGGGTCGCTTAGCGGAAAACCGAGGCGCTCCGCGGGGAGCTCCCGCGCCGCGCCGCGCCGCGGTGGATCTGTTTCGAAAGAAAACACCAGGGGACCGATGGAAGATGTATGCATCGTAAAACGGCGATGGTGAGTGCAGGGAACCGAAAATTACGCTTGCACAATCCCATCGCGTCGCGGTGGCGGGCAAGGTGCTCTATATTCTATATTTAAAGGCGCACGCACAGGCCAGTCTAGAGGCAGACGCAGCACGTGCGTGTGCGTGAGTACGGACGCGTTCTCCGTTACCCTTACGGGTCTCTACACCCCTCTTCAAAACTATCGGAGCGCTCGCATTCCATCTAAATGGACAATCTCCGTTCTGAACACGATGGGAGGAGAACCGATCAGACGAGAGGAAAGAAAGCGGTTGAATCGCGGATGTTCTGGAAACGATCGTTCGCTGTTCGATGGTAATAATTAATATGTATACCAATCGAAGGAAAATGTTTGTACAAGGGTCGCGATACTTTTGAACAAGCGTGTACGTATTCGCGCGGTACCTCGCGCTACTCGTCTCTCGTGACCGGTCGCATTTAAATTTACCAACGACGCGCGCCATCGAGGCGCGTTTCTCTCGATGTTCCATGCTCTTGATACGCTTGAAAGAGAGAAACGGTCGTGGGACGAGAAAGAAGGAAGCGTACGGTGATTTAAAGAGAGAAAGAGGGAGAGAGAGAGAGACTACGCTGGAAATATACGGGACGAAGCCCGATCTCGTTTGTTTCCGGCTGTGCTGTGTGTGGTGATTCGAAACGCGGCTGTAACGAGAACCTTAACGCCAGCAGAGGAGCAAAGAGGGTTAGAAGACCGAAGAGATCGTGGCTTCTATTTTCTACTCGAAGAGCCTCGAGAACGTCCGGATCGACGACGAGATGATACGACCCGTGTGGACGTTCGAGAGGGAATCACTTTGAGATCCAGCGTCTAATTTACGACCGCGTAAAGGACACACCGCGAAGATCCCACGTGGAAATCTGCCTCTATCCGCGATCCGAACATGCCTCGCTATCAGCATTTACAAAAATCATTCCGATTATTTATTCGTCTATTATCGTTTTTATTACTCGGCCAAAAGAAAAAAAAAAAAAAAAGTAGAACGTGTTATCCACACACGAGAACCAGAAGTATCAAGCATATCTAAGAATCGTTACGAGCCGCATATCTGCATATGAATTAAAATTGATCGCGTTCGCTGGTAGTAAGATATTACCCGTACTTACCGTTCAAACAGACGAGGAATCGTTTCGCGTTATTTCCAATGAATTTCTAGCTATTATTAGAACGACATTCTCTCGAATATCTCTGGATTACTGGATAAGAATTGTTAAGCGTCGTCGCGCGTTATCGATACCAATCTCGCCGTTGGACAATCGACGACAAAAGATGTGGAACGGCTCTGTATCAGCATCGACACTCGACGTTGAAACGTGCGCGATCCGCGTTTGTTCGCGGAATCGCGCGTGATAAGGTGCTCTCGAGTCGGTGTCCAATCGACGGTCCGCGCCTCTTCCGCCTCGGCGACGTCGCGGCTGTTTACGATTATCCTGCGTCATGGCTGGTACACCCACGTACACGCGTTCCCCGGGCACAAAAACCGAGTCGTGTAATGGCAGGCCAGTAATGATTCTCACCAGTCGGCGAGTAACGATCCGATGGAAACTTACGACCGCACCGGGGGATCCCCCACCTCTCTCTCTCTCTCTCTCCGACCAGACGAGAACGTAACCGCATAATTGTACGGTTCAACGTTTCTCGACGAATGCCATCTGTCGCTGGCCAGAAAAACGGCTCGTTACTTATTGCGATCGGTTTCTCGAAGTCGTCACGGTTATTGCTCCGTTTTTCCCGCGTTTCGTGCTACGCGTTCGGTCGCCCCGTCGAGCCAGCCGATCGAGCAACGAAACAAGATTAATAGAACGCGCGTTCGTTTATATTTTCCGGCGATTTTCCAACCGATTTATCGCTTCATAATCGGTACGTTTCCGGTGTTTACCCTGGTGCGTTGGCTCGGCAAATATGGACTAATTATCCGACGAATATATATATAGGAAAGCGTAAATTAACGTCTACACAGAATGTTTGTTTTGCCGTGCCAGATAATACCCGTCCGGCTAATCCGATGTTCGATCAATCGAACTTTCGGTTAACATTACGTATCCGATTTAAATTACAATTTACCGAGTACCGACTGCGGTTACTCTATCGTGATATCAAAATCGATAATCCCGTATCGCACTGTAGCGTACGCTGTATAACATTCGAGATTCAAGCCACATTTAAATCATCAGTTTCTCGACGGGCGAACAATATTGATCGGAAGCGTGCCAATAAGGGCCGACGAAACCATCTGTCGTGTAACATCACGATCGTGTGTAACAGAGACGAGCTCGGTTAAAAACGGGTTCGCCCCGGCGGAGACGCTCGGAAAACGTTCCAGTCGATAAGCTGGCGAACGTAAATGGCCCTCCATCGGGTCTGGGGTAGCAGTAAGAAACGCAAATGCGCCACGTATTAAGCGGGCTGGTAGCGCGTGCTTTAATGTGCGCGTACGTGCCGCGTAAGTGGTTCCGTAGGAGAACGGCGATAGAGGAAAACAAGCCACGATTTCATGATGTTGTCTCGGTTATACGGCATCATTTAACCCCTCTAACCCGCGTACTTCCTTCCAGGCTGGCTCCGTTAATGGGCCGCGCCTATACCTCGAACGATGCCACGGATTAGAAACACGGTAGACCTGTTCCCCTCCCAATTTCATTTACTTTTTTCACTTTTTCATTTCTCTCTCTCTCTCTCTCTCTCTCTCTCTCTCCCCTCTCCCCTCTCCTCCCTTTCCTTTTCATTTCGTTCACGTTCCCTTGTCCGTGCCACTTTTTTCCTTGTTTTAATTGGAAAAAGTCATTGCTTCGAATGGGTCTGTCGCGATGTCGTGACGTTTGACGTATGATCTGACACGAACATATACCGTTGCTAGAATTAATTAGACATACGTGTAATCTGGTAACGAAGCGTTCTTTTTTTTTTCAAAATTTTTTCTCATCCGTTTTTTTTTTTTGCCCCTTTTTCCTCTTTCGTGATCGATCTATCTGCTCGAGCGACCGAAATCGCCACCGAGTTCGTTTAAAACATTTCGCGGTTGCATCGCAATGACCAATAACTAGGATTCCTGTGTGTTTCCGTCGACTATAATCGATGGCATTTAAACGATTGTAAATTTTATGTGCGACCTTTGCTCGGCTCGCCGCGGCCTCGCATTAAAAATAAATTAAGAAGGAAGATGCCAAATATGATATTGGATACTGAGCCTTTCTACTCCGTTTCCATGTTCGTAAGTTTCTCGGAACCAGAAGGATTTTCGTACGCCCGCTTGAATTATGTATCGACTTTTTACACCCCGCCCCACCACCCCTTCCCCTTCTTTCTTTTCTTTTTTACCCAGTTAGTAATCATTTCGCGAAGCGATCGAATATTCAACGAACGGAATCGTTTTATCCACTTATCAAAATTTAAATAACGTATATTTGCAACAGTATTTACCGCTGAACAAAATAGCCGTGTCGTTGGCGATCGGTGATGGTATCCAATTGAAAATCATTATAAACGTGACGCATCGTGCATTTCAACGAATCGCGGGCTACGGTTTACGTACACAGGCGGGACGGTTCGCTAGTGTAGATTTTCACCGATGCGTACAAAAACCGATGAATTATTCTAGAATTAACTTATTTCTGGCCGAGGAATCACCTCTACTTTTATTCCGAAGCTACGCGCGTCACGCCGCATGAAAGGTCTCGTTTCACTTGGTACACTAGAATATTCCGATAGCCACGAAACCTCTCCACCGTATCGGGGTACGGTGAATTATCCGTGTACTGACTCATTTCCATCGCCAACGCATCGAACCAGCCTCCGTGGTCCTTCGTTTCGCAACGCGCGCTCTCCCTCTCTCTCTCTCTCTATCTGTTCTGCACGCGTAATTACACGAGTACGGACACACGGAGCAGGATTTATTAAAACGCGCGATCGAGCGAACCGGAACGCGTCTTGCTCGAGCAGGAACAACGTCTTTGGACTATTTCGAATAGCGTAGAAAATTGGTTGGGCCCCGAACGGTGGCCAGGTCGAATTTAGACAGCCGTAGTACATCTGTCGGCCATAATATCCATTGACTCGTCCCCGTAAGTACACCGCGTAGAGAGTGACAGTGCGTAGTCGTCGGTTGGTTCGTGTCGTGCACAAGCATCGCGCGGAGGGAATACGCGTGTTGCTGGTCGCTAGTCTTAAAATAAGACCGGCCACCGCACCGTAATAAATTCTGCTTGCCTCCTCCTCGCGCGTATCGTGCGTACGTGTCTCCTGGCCGAAGTGTCGGCCAGAGGGACGGAGAAGGACAGAGGGTGCGAAACGTGGGCGCGGAGGGCGCGGGAAGGAGTTGAAAAAGAAAGAAAATCGGGGAGGAGAAAGAGAGAAAAGAATAACGTGACTCACGCATCGGCGGGATCGAAAAGAAGACGGAGCACCGACCCTATTGCTGCGAGTGCGCACCAGAAGCACGCGTGTTACTTTATAAATGTGCTCG
The DNA here is from genome assembly GCF_050948175.1 of Xylocopa sonorina. Lineage (NCBI taxonomy): Eukaryota > Metazoa > Arthropoda > Insecta > Hymenoptera > Apidae > Xylocopa > Xylocopa sonorina. The sequence continues at coordinate 11,006,680 of NC_135193.1, forward strand.
CCAGAAGATGTTGCTATATATGTTAGCGTGTAATTCAAGAATTCGAGCGGAGACACACGCTGCTCGTCGCGCGACGCACGAAATCCGGAGAAATCCAAAGGAGAGATATACACCAAAGTCTTTTATTTTCCTTTGCCTCTCGCCTTTTTCTTCTTTTTCCTCCTCCTCTTCTTCTTCTAATTCAAGAACCACGCGCGTCGAGAGGAGGGTGCATTTAATTTAACTCTATTTATCGGAACGAAGCTTTAGCGAGCGCCACTGTCCGACCCCGCAGCGCCCTATTCTGCTGTCGAGCGTCACCGAGGCGCGAAAAATTCTGTCGCTCGCAACCTGTTCGCGGACATTTCCTGATACGAAGATCCCGATAAGGCGCTCGCTTATATGAGAAATATCCTGCAGCTCGCGTCCTGCAATTATTGTCGGCAAGCTAACAAGAGCCCCTTTGTTCCCAGCTTTCTTTCGTCACTGAGTCACCGGTTCAACAAAACGTGGCTTTTTTCGTCGGGTGACATTCGCTCCGCGATCGTTGCAACGTTTTTTTCCAGAATTTTATCCCTGCTCTGTTCGCGACGTTCTATTAGCATTCTTTTATTTACGCTTCTTGAGCATTGACTCGGTCATCCCTCGATTCTTTTTCCCTCGTACGTTGTATTACTCGCTGAAAATACCGAGGTGAATCACCTTGGTGGCAACGGAGTTGTTTCAACTCTCTCTTTCTCATCCGAACGTTCCTCCTTCCGTTCTGTCTCGGATGAACGAAACAAAATTCCCCGATCTCTTCGATCTCGTAGCGATTACTCGCGGTCCTTCGATTCGACGAAATTTACCTGAGTCACTTTCCACGCGGCGTCCACCCGCGATCCTTCTTCCTTGATCGTTGAACCGGTCGCGGTCAATTCACGTTCCAGCCCGATTATTCATTCCCGAACGTTACTCGCGCATTGCATCACCTCCGTTTGTTCGCGGAACACCTGGCCGAGCACACCTTATCGTGGAATCTTATCGAATACGTACACGCTGAATTTAACCGCCGGCGCAGATTAAACCGTTCTTTAATCGACGTCGCGACGACCGCGCGAATAAATCAAAATCTCGGGTACGTGGTTACCCGGCCGCGCGCGATCGAGCGCGGATACCACCGGCGGTATATCAGAAATCCGAGCTACAACGTCGGCTACTTGTTAAATATCATCTTTTTTTTTTCCCGTTGCCGCGCAATAAATCTCAATTTCCGTCACGGAACGCGAAAGAACAGCACCTACACCGGAACGGTGCAAAAGCCGCGAGCGTGAAATGGACGCGTGCACGTATAATTACGCCCGGCGTACACCTACGTCGCGCGGACATCGTGTAACGATCCGTTAATAACGTTACCGTTAACCACGCATTAGCGGTCGCCGTGGCTATTTGCATATCGGATCGGTAATTTCCATCTGACGCCGGCCAGGAGGAACGAGGAGAGGAGAGGAGAGGGCAGAATAGAAGAGAAGAGAAGAGAGAGAGAGAGAGAAACGCGGCCGTACAGTATCCACCGGGTCCGTGCGTGTTCGTATCGTAGGCGATACAAACGCGGCGCGTATTAAGCCCGCGCCCGTCCGCGTACCCCTTGCTGCGGCGGCTCCTACGTGCGCCATTACGGAGAACCCGTGTACCAATGATTTATCCGTCCCGCTCGAATCGGGAACCGTGTCCTCTCTAGCCGAAATGGATACCTACCTACGTACTTACACGTACGCGGCGCGCACACGACCGCCGCGTGAATTTAAAATGCGCGAAGATCGGCCTGGCTGATAGGTGGAAATAACAGTACGTTCCGCTGGTAACTATCAATTACAGGCTTGCTACGGATGCTGCTGTGGGAACGTCGCGGGGATTCTGGCCATTTAAAATATGGATCTCCGATCGATTTTCTTCTTACGAACGAACAGGTTCCCGGGGACGCTTACGGTAATTTCGGTAGTCGCGAACAGAGCCTCTCCTAGTCGGGTCAGGTTTTACGATCCCGAGCATGGAATAAATCGATATCGGAGATTTTACTCCTCCAGTCCAGCGCGTCTCGACACGGATTGCATCCACCTCCGAGTCTCTCTTCATATTTTAAAATATCTTGCCTCCCACCAACCAGCCGGCATATCTAAATATATACATACCACGGTGCTCGTGTCAATTTGCGGGTACACGGAATGCGCGATGCCGCGGCAGATAGAGAGAGAGACGAGGGGAGGGAAAAAGGAGAGGGGAATAGGAAAGGAACGGAAAGCTGGACGAAGACTTTTCTGTGTGTATCCCGGATCTTCTCACGCGCGTATTTAATTTCCATCACGGCTGAACGTCGCCGCCGCCGCCGCCGCTGCCGCCGCTTCGTCGACGTCGCCGAGGCGGTTGTCCGTCCGTGAACGTGCCTCTCTACGCCTTTAATAAACCTCCGTATTCTCGTTTTTCGTTAATGCGGCGTCTGTGCACACGGTGCACTCGCATTACGCTTAATGTCGCACGGCCGCGCGCGCAGAAGTCGCGCACATGCGGCTAGCAAATTATAGCCGGTATATTATTGTGCTGCGTGTGCGTATAACGTGTACGTTTCATCCTCTTTCGACGTCCGTCTCTCTTTTCTTCCTTTTTCCACTACGTCCGTCCTCTTTTACATTTTTTTCTCTCTCTCTCCCTCTCTATTCCTCCTTCTCCGCCCTCTGCTCTCTTTCTTCTTCTCTGCTAACCGCTGCTCTGTTTGCTGTGCGTTTACACCGCTCCTCTCGCTTCCACGACGTGTTCCTTTCTGTTCGCTCTCTTTCCGGTCCCCGCGTGCCCTGCCTGTACAAGCCAAGCGAAATGACGATGGTCGCGCGTGTACCGAGAGACACATTATACCATCGTGTATTTTTATCAACGGAAGTGCGTAGTTGTACGTGCGCGCATTCCTGCACAGGCTGCGCCTGGAAAAGCGACGCAGAAGGAGGAGCGAGCGTGAAACGCGCGCGGCGTCTACACGCCCGTCTATTTCTTCTTGTTCCCGCCATTGTCGCCCAACCGCGCGTCCCTTCGCGTACACACGTTTTACTCGTCGGGCTTCCATCCGTTATTTTCATCGTTCATCTTCGTGCCTCGCAATCCCGTCTGGATTCTTTTTTTTTTTTTTACCAGTTCTTAGAAGTGAACGATAAAACTACGTAATTCGATTAGTCGCGAGAGGCGAAAAAAGGTGGCTAAACGCGTAAGACCAGTCTGGTCCGTGATCGATACGCGAGGCACCCACTCTCGCGGTTTGACTCTTGCCGATTTCCACTGGTGTTAACGGGCGAGGAAAGCTTAAAACATGCGTCAGTAGAATATCAACTACCTAGATAAGCAGATAACGGAGCGGTGTACGAGGACCGCTCCGTTCGTACGACGATGCCCTGCGCGTGTTGGTGGTCGAGAGGCTAACGACGCACGGATACGTTTCGCGAAGCCATGACGGCTGCGCGTTCACTGCATAACCGGATCAGAAACCATGCAATCGTATCTACTTTTCGACTTACGCTTTAGTTGGGGTGCTTCACCTACATGCGATCACGATACAGCCACGACGCGCGATTACGAGCATTTTTTTCAAACGCTCATCGACACGAACAACACCCCCGCCGCGTTCTTCCTCTCATCCACTGTCTTTCAACGAGGGAAGACAATTTCTCTGCTTACACTCGACCCTCGAGAGATTTCACTCGCGCTATCGCTTGTACCAATCGAGAAGATGTACCAATCGAACTCGTACGAAGAAACGACGGAAACGTTTCTCGATTCGGAGTATCTCGAAGCGCGCACCATCGCTAGACCAAGTTAGCGAGACGTTCGCGTTCGAAGGGGCGGAAATTTCGCGCGGGTGGGTATCTCGTAGAGATCGGGAAACGGAGCCGCGCGACCGCGCGTAATTTAAATGACAGCCAGTCCTCGCGGCGATAATTTCTCGAATCTTTCCCGCGTTAATTCTCATCAGCCGGCGTGCTCTACGGATCCGCGTAAACGGCACGATGCGGCGGAGATACCGCGAAACGTGGGAAACCTCTCTCGCCCGGTTTATTACGAGGCTTTTGTAGTCACGCTCGCGGCGTTACGGGCAAAGAAATTTTCTTCGAATAGTTTGCACGGCAAACGGTGCGGCTCGGTACCGCTCCGCACCTATATCACCGGTCGCGACCGCTCACGGCCATAATTTCCTAGCCACCTGTGCTCTGCCGCGCGGAGAGCCGATCACGCTGGAATCCAGAGCGTCCGCTTTCTAAAAACCCGGTAAGTAATGCAACACGCGGGGAAGATCGTACGATCGATTAAACCTGCGTAGATCCGTGGAAGCAGCGAGCGTTTCTTTCTAGTGTTTTTTCTTTTTTCTTTTTTCTTTCTTTTCTTTTTTCTCTCTTTCGATCGGCTCGTGATCGGTCTTGCCCCCGGTAATTGATTAATGGAAATAAAGGGGAACGCGCGGGGACACAATGAAGGCGAGCTGGAAGGAGTAAACGGACTGGGATAGGAATGCGTGTACGGGCATAATATAAGCAATTACTTGAGTCTTCGTTTTTAGATCGTGGATACCGATACCGGGCCCACGGAGTAACTTGATGCGTTTTTAACGAGAATAAAATGGTAGTAAGATAGCATAATAATTAATTGTTCGGTTATCTCGAATTTTATGCCCGTTCTTACGCCCGTCCGCCGCCCGCGAGTATCGTCTTTAATGGATCGGGAATACTTCGTTAATTACATACACAGTTTTTCTTCTATCCGTTGAACTTTAACTTGAAACCTTAATAGCGGGAACGTGTATTATACGGTATTAATATTCAATGGAAATAGCGGAACTTTGCCAGATACATATGTAAGTAGTTGCTCCATACGTGTTTTTTTTTAAAAACGCGACGCGGCGGGATTACGGTTGTGAAAATGATCGATCGGCAACCGCGGCGGTTCGCCGCGCGCGTACGTCCCATTCGATGGCATTCCTTCGCGGGCGAATTCGAGGATGAAAACGGAGGAGCCTCTTTACCTCCTTTTAAATCGCGACCGTCGCGTTTCTACCGCGAACAGAGGCGGGCGACACACGAGGCTCCCGCGGCGCAAAACGAAACGGTGGCTAAACGGCGTTGCATTACGTGGAAGACTCGCCTTTAATCATCCATCGGCTCGCTCGAAGCGTACTTTTCCCCGGTTGTTGACGGAATGCGTGCGCGAAATATAATTCCCCGGCTCGAGACGGCACGTCGCGAGCGTATTATTACGTGTCCGGCATCGACGTGTCTAATTACGTTCGATTCAATTTCGAAATTACGCCTCCTACGGGAATTAAACTCCACCTACGTTAATTTCGCTTCGCGCTCGCGCGTGTACGGAACCGTGCCTGGGTAACGAAATCATCCCTTATTCTCTCTCTGTTTAGACGCGCGAAAGGGGCGCGCGAAAAACGGCCGTAGACTCACTTTCGCGGTTTCCTATTCCCGTTCCGCAAAGGCTGCTTAATTCGTCCGCTCGTCCACGACGCGGGCTGCGTCCGTACAATTAATTATTGACCCGTTTTAATCGCGTTAGATCTAATTAGCGGGGAGAGAGAGAGGGAGTCGGTCTCAAAGTTGTTAATTAAATTGGTTAATGCGATAAAGGAATCCACGGCGGAGTTCTCCGCGTGTTCCCGTTCCCTTCTTGCCTTTTTCGTTCCTCCCCCTCGCATGTCGGCTCGGGTCTCTCGCGTCTTTGTGCGCCGCCCGCGCGGAACTGCACCGCGGACTGCAGTCCCAGGCCCACCCCCTCCTTCACCCCCGCATACTTTCAGCCACGATTATTTCAATTATACACCATGACAGCATCGGGATCCGCAAACATTCACCGTCTGGCGTGCGCGCGTATGGCCGGACGGTTTCGCGGCGAATAACCGACGGTTACGAGAGTAACGGACGGCCGCGCGTTGGCAAATGTTTATACAACCGGGCGCGCTGTATCGTGTAATCCCATTGAGAAGAAGAGGCCGCTATAATAAGAATTTCGATCGAACGCCGGGGCTATCATCGCCCGGTAATTCCGTTACGCGCGTATTCTCGGCGGGCCGCGGTGGAAATTGCCGTGGAATTTCCGACCGTTTCAAAATCACTCCCGGCTAGTAATTAGTTCGAAAATAGTCGGTTCTAATTCCTTCGGCCGCGCGCGCCGTTTATTGGCCGCGTAAGCTGCTCCCCCGTGTTTAAGAAAACTACATCGTGATTCACTCGCTGTCGTGGCCCGCGCGTTTCTGAATCACGTTTGTATTTCAGTCGTAAATTTAATGATTTATCGTACGAGCTTAGTTGCGCTTCATACCGTCGGATTATTCTCGTATCGTCGTCCCCGATCATTTTCTTTTCCCCGGCGTTGAGCTTCTTTCGAGGGATACCTAAACGGTCCTGTTTCACGCGCGCACCTGTCATCTCGCGTCGAAGTTATATCCTGTATTATAAAGTTACTCCAGTTTCGAGATACGAAACGGGCCAAGAATATCCGGGACGAAAATTGTTACGTACCGCGGGCTCGGCTATTCCTTTCGCGCGACAAACTATTTCTAAACCGTGGACGAACGAGAGAAGAGAGAAAATCGGAGCCGATCGAGAGAGCCTCGTGTTTCAACCGGTCGATACGCCGTCGTTGGTCGCTGTTACAAAACCGGGAACGATTATAAGTAGTAGCGCGGGTAAGTCGATAGCGGTGATCGGCAATAATAACCGATTTGTTGGGTTAACCGAGGAAAAGGAGCGGGAAAGATCCGCCAAGCCTGGAAATCGAAATGAAAAACCGAGATATTCTGATCCATGGATCCGATGCGTCGAGCAACAAACGAACTGCGGATCGCGCACTGTTTATCCGCTATAAATAGATCCATCGGTGGCAATGCAATGGTACAATAATAGAACGAAATAGTACACAACGATATACAGCAAATGTTCGCGAACCTGTCACGATAATTCTCTGGCGATCTTGCGGAACGTCGCTGCCCCGACAGCAGCTTCGTCCTGTCCCGTGGAAATAACCGGCGATGGCGTTAGCATCGGGAAGCATCGGCGAATCGTTAATTATAATTAATGCCGGTGCCGATAATGGCGGGCAGCGTGATGGCGCGTATACTGGCCGGGACATAGATCGGGCCGAGAACGCCTCTAACGTGTAAGTGCGCGCTATATACGTCCGTATAAATTTCCATCTTCCATCGGGACGATCGTCCCTGTTATAGGGCTGGCATTTATACGAGTGGTCAATTTGTAGCCTGGCTCGCTGTTGGCCATAAACGACGGTGAAAAAGAAAAGAAAATTAAGGAACGCGGTATGGAAGCGTCCGAGAGGCAGAGGGGATGAGAGATAGCGCGGGTATAGTCCGTGGAGTCGTTAAAAGCTGCGCGAAAGATATCGACGACGTGGATTAAACGTTGCTCGTTATACGTGTCGCGGTTGTAAATCGTCGTTGTAAATCAATTGACCGGCCCCTGGCCCGGGCTGGGACGAACAGGCTGATAAATAGGATTAACTGATTTACATGAACGAGATTCGTCCGCGTGGAATCGATCATAATCAAAGCTCTGGATAAGCGTAATCTCGAATTCATTCCACCTCGCCCCGTGTGACCGTGAGAGAGCACATTCGACTCAACGTGGTTCTACCTTTTTTTTTTTTTTCTCACCTCTTGGTCGCAGGCTAATCCATGCCAGCATCCGATCGTGATACTGAGGGACGTCGCCTCGTCGGACATGGAGTCGTTGCTCCGCTTCATGTACCACGGGGAGGTTCACGTGGGCCAAGAACAGTTGGCCGCGTTTCTGAAGACCGCACAGATGCTTCAGGTGCGGGGGTTGGCCGATGTGAACAGCGGCGCTGCCACGGCAAAGATACCACCCCCGTCGTCGTCCGGTGGCAACAACGGTAGCGCACCGGTAAATACAATTTTTTTTTGTCTTCAACCTTCTCGCTGTTAATACGAATTTTATCGCGTTCAATAGCTGACAATCTTTTTTCCGTGTCCCCGTGTAGGCGACACCGCGTAATCCTTGGCAAGACAATGGCAGGGGAGACTTGAACGAGGGCGCTTTGAGTCCGCCACCAGAGAAGAGACCTAGAAGCTACAGTCCACCGCTTGGTAACCACGTGGAGCCGAAAACGGACCTTCAGGATTCACTTTTGGGCCAGGCTCTGGAAGGAGGACCCACGATACACACGACACCCACCAACAATGTTCAGGTACGGATATATTCCCCGTTTTGAATGGATGAATTTAAGATTCGATTACGAAGATCGGATGAGAGAAGAAGGGTTATCGTTACGGTTGCAGGCGCAGTCCACCGGCGAGGATTCGAACTCCATGTCGGACAACGAGGAGGACATGTCGAACAACGACAGTATTCTGAACTCCGTGAAGACAGAGCCGAGCGACATCTTGAATGATTCTATAGAACACCATCGTAGCACGTTCCCCACGGCGCTTTTGGGAATACCAGGTAATTTGCTCGAAATCGGTCGATCCCTCTCTTTCCCGGATGAATATCGCGTACGTTTAAGAATCTCAATCTGAATCGAAACGAAGCGACGTTTAATTAGATCGATTTGCTCTGTCACCCGTTTTAGCGTTGACGCGCGACGTACCAAAGAATTGTGCGATCATGATCGTAATTGTAATTGCAGGACTAATACCAGGGCCATCCGGGATCCACGCGGCGAATCAGGATCCGAATTACGGTAAGTGATCAGAGCCAACGATTCGATATTCACAGTTTATTACGATTTCGTAGCCCAGACTATAGTATCCTCCCGTCGATTCCCTCAAGACTCTGGTCTCTCGTTGTTGCGTTGAATGCATGGAACTCTCGTACCTCTCACAACCCTGCATCCCCTTGCCCAACTTACCCCCTTCGAAAGAAAAATGAAAAAAGAAAAGGAAAAATGAAAAGAGTAGAAACGGATATGATAACACGGCGAGCAACAACGTATCGCGGAGCTGCGTCTCCGACGGCTCTTCGAGTTCGTTCGCCGGAATCGATATCGATTTTTCACCGGAAAAAAGATCTGCGGTCGCTAGAGACAGAATCGTTAGGGTTGCCATGCTTGACTCTTTTTTTTTTATTTTGTAAACTAGAATTCTTTAAACGACCTTCGCTTACGAAGCTTCGAGGCTAAACGAGAACTAATTGGTTGGTCGGTTGGCGAGATACGAATTCAATCGACCTTTAAAGCTATTTGTGGAAAAATAGAGAGGGTGGAGGTACGGAAATGACGATGAAGAAGGAGAGAAAGTACACACGTTGCCACATTCAACAAACTAGAGAAAAAAAAAAAAATGTAAAACCCGACGAAACAAAATTGATACCTGAAATCTCGAAACAAAAATGTGAGAATAAAAATAAAACCGTATACATAATCGACGATTCGATCGTAGATATTCAGGGAATGAAATAAAAAAAAAACACGGACACACAATAGGGGAGGGAATCAGTGTGACTAGGATGAATAAAAAAAAAAAAAAAATAACGATGTTAAAAGAAAGTAATAATGACAGAACGGAACAGAAAGCGAAGGGCTGTGGGAGGACAAAAAAAAATTGAATAGTGTTTAAGGGATCGTACGAGGTTGGCTGAGGACTGACATTGGCTGGTGGTTCCAGGGCGATGGCAGCCCTCTGGAGGGGACGGTTCAAGCTCGAGTTCCGGTTGGTTGCCTGGAACGTCCTCCACGAGGAACGACCACGCCGGGTCTGGAACTTACCAGAGCGGAGTTTACAGCTCGAAAGGTCAAGATCTGTCGTCGTTGCTCCAGCAGCATCACCATCACCATCACCTCCACGCCACCAGCCAAGCGTCGCAGCAACAGGCCCTAAATGCCCTGAACTCACTGAACTCCCTGAACAGCCTGAATACCGAGCAGCTGACGATGATGCATCAGAAGCTGCAGAATAACCTGCAGTCGTTGCAACAACAGCAACAGCAGCAACAACAACAGCAACAACAACCGACAGCGAGCGCGAAAAACGAGCTGAATCTGATGCTTCAGTCGTGCACCAAGGAGAAGATCCAAGAGAGCATGGTGTTGTTCCATCAACAGACCCAACGTCGGTTCCATCAGCAACCGCACCATCAAACGGACAACGTGAATCAGTCGGGGAAACCGAAGTGTCCGGAGTGCGGTAAAATCTACTCGAACAATTCGAATCTGAAGCAGCACATCGTGAACGTGCACACGGTTCAAACGGAGTACGTGTCCTGTCACGTGTGCAACAAGCAGTTCAAGACGAAACAGTACCTTCAGATACACCTGTTGTCGATGCACGGCATACGGAAACGGAAGAGTTACCCGTTGTATCAGATGCAAACGCAGATGCAACAGCAACAGTCGTCGGGGCCTCAGGTGTCCGGCGGCCAGCAATCCCAGCAGCAATATCCGGCGCCGGAGAGATGGTCCGAGGACAAACAGTGATCGAAACGCGTGTCCTGCGTATCGTTGACCGATCAAACGGATGATGAGATACGCGTGTTTCACTTGGACGATGTTTAAGGGGTGAAACGAGAAAGAAAAGAGGGTCGATGAGAGTGGATGCTGGTAATCTGTACAGAGTTGACCCTGAGAAGAACGAATAGTAGGGAGAGAATTGAGAGAGAGAGAGAGAGAGAGAGAGAGAGAGGGAGAGAGAGTAGTTCGAAATTGTTCGAAAATAACGCAACTGTGACCTCGCAATAATGCTCGTAGTAAATGTACATAATGATTGTAAAACTGTATAGGGAAGTACGTGTTCGCTCCACCCCGTATAGAAAATTCGTTAGACAGTCGACTTCTTTCTCGCGTTTAGTTCTCTTTTCATAGTTAGAATAAAAGGACGGAGGTGGCGAAAGGCAAGAGAGAAAAGTGAAAAAGGGTGCTGATACGAGGATTGGCCGACCTATTTTCGTATTGTGCCGCAGTGCGCAGCCAATCCTTCGAGGCAGCGATAAGTAAGCCGTCGCGATTGGCCAACAGAGAGACGGACTTCTTGAAATTCTCGCCGGAATTCTTATCGGCGTAAATAGCGCCGGAGCGAGAAAGAGGGATGCGCCGTTTCACGAGAAGCTAGTCATTCACGGGAAAACGTCGATAGGGGCAGTATTCACCCCTTTTGAGGATTCGCGGTCTTTAAGGAGAACCGAGAGCGCGCGGGGGTTTCTAAAGAAATAGGTGATCCGGTGGAAATAACCGTTCTAATGAAACCAAATCTCTTCCTGAATATCGCTTTCTTCCTTTTCTTTCTCTCGTTCCTCTATTTTCCTTCTTCTTCTCTTTTTGTTATTATTTTCTTTTTCCTTTAACGCATCGCATTTTTTCCCTTTCATCGTCGATAAAATTCTTTCATCCTCGTCAGAGTGCAATTGGATTGACCCAATTACAAACGGCGCGGTGTCTTTTTAGGAAAAAGTGGGACGAATTATTTCTGGCGGCGGCGTTGAAACGGACCGAATTTAGAGCGCGATATTCTGTTGTCTCCTAGGATATCTTTGTACAGGGTGCTTTTGAAATATTGACACGCGCGGCTAAAACCGGTAGCCAGAAATGCGCCGGCGTTCCGTTTGCTCTCTGTGCCGTCTTGACGCGAGGCGTTTCGCCCGCGATCATATGGAAATGGTGTGTCCGTGTGTACATTTCCAAGCGCATACGTGCATTCGGCATTCGTACACACACACATACACGTCCAATGCCCGCGCACGTTTAGGCTCACGGAATTACGAGGCAGAAAGAGATAGACTGGCTTGTATTGATCTCGAGGATTCAACAAACAGCACCTAGTGCCTCCCGCTCCTTCCTCTCTAACTTTACCTTACTCTTCCACCCTCGACCTCACCTCGCTCCTCCGCCTCCCGCTTCGTTTTCCACCTATTCCATAGGATTCGACTCGTCTCTTGGTTAGAGAGTTTGACGAGGGCCCGAGAAAACTCACCGTCGCGAGACGATAGCTTCTTCTCGAGCTAGCTTCTTTGCAGACATTTCCCTTTACTTTCTTTAAGCTGACTTAGATCCTCGGCTAATAAGCATCAGCGAGGTGAAATCGCGTCAGACGCGCGCTTAAAAAACCAACTCCAACTCCGATTATTTTCGGATCGACTGTATTCGGAACGAATAGAGCGTACTTCGTTACACGCGACACCTTTATCTACCCGCGTCTTCAATTGTCCGCTGGTTAATGGCGCGCGCGTCAGTGTCATGCCGTCGGATCCGAGTTTTTCGAGGGTGAACAGAAGAAAGTTGCACGAGGCACGCGATACCCGGCCCTAGTGAGCGCGGACCACGCGATGCCAGCACACGATCAGCCTATCACCCTCATTGCGAACCCCTGGCAAAACAAACCCTGCCGGCTTATCCAATTCCACGGCATTTCCACGAATCTCTTCCATCTCCTGCCCGTGTTACCCAACCCCTCGCGCTCGTACTACGGACGTAAACGGGGGTGGGGACTCGCATTTGTTCCCAGCCACCACCCCCATTCCATCCTTCCATCCTTCTCCCCTCGTTCTAACCCTTCCTCGTCCCCCGTCGTTCCTTTTTTGCCCGCGCTAACGCCGTTTTTACCTCCGCTCCGCAATCCCTGCCATTCAACCAGTCGCTCGGATCCTCGTCGTGTTCTTATTTCTTGGCGTGAAACTGCGTCACCTTTGAGAGCTGGCGCCCACCGTGCTCTAAAAGCACTCGCCGCTTTCGTTTCACCGGCAGGACGAGGAAATAGTTCTACTTCCTGCTGTCGACGAAGACGACCGCCCCGGTTTCGTATGATTTTCTTCGGTTTTTTCTCTGTTTTCGTCCCGAGAAGAATTTCTGTCCCTTTTTTCTTCCTGCGCTCTTAACGGGGATATTTTTTTGCCTCGCAGCGGAGTGCAATTAATTGTTCCAGATTTTGGGAACGTGGGTGGTCCGAGGGCGGAGTCTCGAAAGTTTTCGACAACTTCTGCTTCTGCTCGATGGGTTTTTTAGGATGATCTAGGAGTAGTTAAAGTTACAGTTTCCGGACCAGTGGCTCGTGTCACCGGATCATTATTCCGAAATGAATCTCAGTCTAAGATCGTGGACGCAGTTTCTTCCGATAAAAGCTTGAAAAACATCTGGAAAGATCGTCTAGGGATGCTATTTCGGTCTTTTCCGAGGAATCACAGCACAGTGGGAAAATCGACTTTCGATTCGGTCCTCCCTGCAGATTAAAGTCATCTATCACCCGGGTTCGACCCGGATAACTGTCGTTCGTTTCAGTCCCACCCAGATTCTTATCAATCTAACCAGTTTGCTTGATAAGACCGCGCGTCCTCCGCCATTTCTAATCGTATACGCAATACCCGTTGACCTCTACTCGCGTCGAATTCAGAGAATGATGACTTCGATGAAAAGAAGCCGCGAGGAAAGTGTAAAATCGCTCGCAAAATAAAATGAGACGCGCGTCACGTAGTCGAGCGAGTTCGCGGTAGGCAACTTTCCTGTTCTTCGTTTCCAAACTGTGTTGTGTCACACATAACTTCTTCCTCCATCCACCCTCGCTCTACTCGGAATACAGATTCCTCCATGGGCTAAGAACAAAGAGTGACATTAAAAGTTCTGAGGAAGAAAGTCGGGCAAATATTGTACGGAGGCATGATCGATTGCGTTCCATAGGAAAAATGTAATCTGGCTCGGGGTGAGTGGCTAGAGAGAAAGGGGCAAAGTCGAAAGACAAAGAGACGGAAGAACGGGAAATGAGATAGGATATAAGGATATTGTGGCCCACTTTGGCGGCGACGATCAGATATTCGGAGGCTTTAGGGTTGGCGGAAGAACGATGGCTACTCATAGTGGGCTGGGTGAATCGGCGGTAGAATAAAAATGGGATCTCGCGCGATAAGAGAGACGTACACTGTCGAGCTGAAACGTTTGCTCTTTGGATTTCCGCGCCAACCACCTTCCGCCCACCCCGTTACAACGTGGTTGCCTATTTTTTTCTCTTCGCCGCTCTTTTTTTTCTCTTGCCAAAGTCCACCTTATCCGAATTTCCCGTTGGTCCTTCCACTTTCTTGTCTCCTTAATGTCCTCGCATTTACCCTCGTGACATCCACGTGTTGGCAGCGCGCGCGCGAGAGAAAAGGGGGAAGGGTCGACCCGAAGGGCGGTTCATCCTATATTGCGCCGTCCGGGCAAACGGCAATTGCAATTCCCTTTTGGAATCCGTCGCATTAGTCACCTGTCCGAACGTTCTCAATCGTTACATTCCTACCGGGTTCATTTGTTACTTTTTTCGCGTCGTTATCCAAGTCTCGTCACGCTGTTGTCGTTGACGAGAGCAACGGAAGCGAGAAGGATTGCGCGACTCTCTTTCATCCACGACCGCTATCCTGTCAATTACTCGTAAAGTAAAAATCATTCATACGGTGGAACTATTTTCGAGTATTACGTAGGCGAATAATATCAACAAAACTAGAATGAAAAGACACAAACGCCTCGACAGCGGTGGCAGTCACCATCAATCCAGGAGTTATGTATCGCAGGCGTCGGCTTCCCCGAAATTACGAAAGTTTGGCGCGCCATCAAGAAAAATGACGAACCGAGATCGCGCGCGGCTGGAACGCGTGTGTCACATGGCGGGTAGCTGCTCCTTTTACTATTCCGCTCGTGCACGCTCCCGGTATCGCTTTTATTTTCATCTTATCGATTTCGTTCAGCTGAAACGAAACGGACGACGAGGGATGAATGGCGTGGGTCGTTTGGATTCCGGGAAGATTTTTGTAAGAAACGAACGAAGGCTGCGGCTTAACGGAAATCGGACGTCGTGTTCCGGGTAGTTAATTAAAGAAACTAAATCCGTCGTCCCTCGCTGCGCGAGCAGCTTAATTAAATTGCTCTTTAATTAGACTGCTTTTCATTTAACGCACTCTACGCGTTCGTTAGGAATCTCCAGTTTCTGACAAACATCTCGAACTTCGTGCAGGGCGTTCCAGAATTGTCGATAAAAAAAAATTTGAGCAGTCGATGCCGCGAGTGCTTAGAAATCGCGTACGCCAGACTCGTTTCGCCTGAAGCGTATCGATTGTTCCGCGTCGAACGTGGAGGAACGCTAGAGAATGAGATTGGGTTTCACGGTTGCAGCAACGACGGATGGGGTGGTGGTGCAGCACACTTTAGCAGGAAGATTGATTAAGCTGCCGCAGCCACCGCCGCCCACGCGAGGTATATTAAAGACGTGACCCGACATAAAGGAACTCCCCCTCGTCTTCAGCTACCATCCGTCTCTTTCTCTCTCTCTCTCTCGCCTCATCCACCCCTATCTTCCCTCTGACCACATTGATTTTCCACGCCGCTCTCTATCTTCTTACTTCTTATTTCCGTTCGCTTCCCTTTTCTCGCCGTCAGAGTTTCCTCCTTACTCCTTCTCACGCTCCTTGCTAATTTTCTCTTCCCCGCGGAACCCCCTCCGCGCCCCGCCATCCCCGTTCTTTTTCGCGGGAGTACAAACAAGTATTACGGTCGGAAGGAACTTTCGTTCTTCTCGTCGCTGTTATCGTCCCGGCTCTTCCATCTATCGAACTCGTTGTTTACTTTAGCCGTAAGCTCGATCTAGCACTCACGGGGAGGAAAGAAAGAAAGGCAGAAAGGGTGAGAGAGGGAGAGAGAGAGTGAGAGAAGGGAAGACGAGCAGCAGCCAGAGTTCTCTGGCTCATCGAAAGCTTTGCAAGTTTGATTGAATTCCAACGAGTGGCCGGTATCAGGAAATGAACAAGTTGCGTCGAGGTCCGCTTCCACCGTACCCCTCTTTCTTCCTCCCGCCCTCTTTTTACCCCTGCCGCTGATCCAGCGCGATGTCTGCTAGAAAGCTTTTAGCCTTTCCTATCCGAGTTTCGAAGTTCAGGCTAGAGGCAGGGTTATTTTTGGTTCTCACGTTCGCCGGTAGGGATTAAGGGAGGAGGACGCGAGGGATTACGGAGTTTCGTTATTGCCGTGTTAAATGTTCGTTCCCGTTGTAGTTTCTGAATTAAACGCGGGCCCGGCGTTACAGGTTTTTATTAAAAGCTTCCGCGCGGGCGCGTGCGCGGCTTCAATTTTAAGACCGTCCCGCGGACAGGCGTATTTGAAATTAAAATAGAGGTTGAAATTAAAACGGAGAACGACGGGGTAGGAGGGCGGATCGAGGACGGATGGAACGGTAGAATGGCGGCGCGAGAATAGATATTTTATTCTGGCCGGAATATTTATTTCGAACGGCTCCTTTGTCCCTGACGTTCTATTTTCCAACCCCCTACCCGAGGACGTCTAGCCCGTCTCGGCTCGGTTTTTCCGTCTTCACGTAGATTGCATTTTTCATGAAGATTCCGTTAGGCGTTCCTAACTCAGCTATTCTCACGAATTTTCGACGCTGCGTGGATCCCAAACGGTCCAAGGAGACCAACCATCCACCTTTCTCTGCGACGACTCCTCGTCAATTTTCCGGAAGGTAGCACCCCCGACCGCGTTTCTATCTTCCTCGTCGATGCCTTGTCGTATTGCCACCTAACGCGCCAGCCCATTGTTGCCCTCGGGATAGCCGTTTTCCTTGGAATTCCCGCTGGGAAGAGGGAGACTTTGCGAAAGAGATTCTGTACCGTTTCAAACGGTCACTCGGTTGTCTCACGGTTTTTTCTTCCACAAACTCCGATCTTAAAGCGTATCTTCTACACGTTGGACACGCGTGCGTGATAAAAATCAATTTTCACAGCGATAGAGCGCATTGATCAAAGAAACCAGCAGTGTCGCTCGTAATGATCGCGTGACGCGTTTCACCCCTTTCGATGAAAATTCCCTACAGCCGAGAAGAACGAAGCTCGTATCTCTCTTCCCTCGGAATAAATACGTTCGAATTAATCGACCTTCTTCCGAGGACGGATCCACGGCGACGCAACAAATGTCCTCTAAAAATACGGGATATAAAGAAACGGGAATGGCCGCGCGTTCCAGGCCGAAAGTCGCGCTCGAGCGGCGCGCAAAAGCCATCGGTCGTTTTCATGAAACGAAAGGAGGAGAGAGGGACGAGTTGTGAGAAGGCGAGAGACGGTTACGAGGGCAGCGGCAGAGGATGGAGGGGGTTGAAGTGAGAGACAAAGCGAGACGAGAGAGAAAGATTGGCAGAGAGAGAGAGATAGAGAGAGAGAGAGAGAGAGAGAGAGAGAGCGAGCGAGAGGGTGAGAACGAGAGAGATAGGGGAAGAGAAAGAGAGAGAGAGAGAGAGAGAGAGAAATAGAGAAAGAAAGGGAGAGAGAGGCCGCGCTTCCCCCGAGGGTCCTGGGATCGATCCCTGTGCAATTTCCCGCACATGTCCGCATTGATCTGCCCTCACTTGCCCCCGGCGCCCACCCTTGCCACACTGAACCACCGCTGCTGTCCCCCGCTGACGGCGTCACTGACGCCGCTGCCGACGCCGCCGATCCACCCTTAGCTTCGTCGAGGCTCCTACGATCGTCCAAACACCCGTCTCTCGCATCGTTTGCTGTCCAACGCCGTTCGAACAGCTCGACAGCCTCCCCCGATCTCACCGCCCACAGGTTCAACCCTGTATAGTTTTCCCGCTAATGTGCCTTAGAGAGCGCGTCTTGTCACGCGTCACACGCGATACGCCTCGAGGCGGACACGATTTTTCAATTTGAGGAAAGAGACGTGGCTCCCAACGGTGTGGCGCGTTGGGCTCGAGCCGGGTTTGCTCTTGGTGATTGGCAGGTTCTTCCGCTCTCCCGGGAAGGGGGTTAGCCTCGCGTCGAACGTGTCGCTTTGAAAACCCCTCTGCGCCCTCGCGACTCGGGGTTAATTAAAAGAGCGGCGAAAGGGAGGAATCGCTGGGTTTGTCAGTTCCTGGGTGGATACCACCGAGAACCGCGTGAAACGAGTGGGTAAACGGGAAAGGACAGGAGTTACTCGTCAGCGTCG
Source organism: Xylocopa sonorina (assembly GCF_050948175.1). Lineage (NCBI taxonomy): Eukaryota > Metazoa > Arthropoda > Insecta > Hymenoptera > Apidae > Xylocopa > Xylocopa sonorina. The sequence continues at coordinate 11,024,581 of NC_135193.1, forward strand.
CGATGCTTTTCGCTTTTTCTCGACCGGCTCTCTCTCTCTCTCTCTCTCTCTCTCTCTCTCTCTGTCTTTCTTTTCTCTTTCCTTTCCTTCGTGAAGCTTCACGGTGAAGTCTCGTAAAAACTTGGCCGACGAGGGGCGTACGCGGTAAACGTGGATGCGCACGAGGGGCCACGAGTTCGTAGGCAACAACGCGGGCCACCTAAATTAAACTTTTTCTCTCCCCCATTCACGGGCGTCCCTCTCTATCCCACGTCGTCCGTTCACCCACCGCCACACCCCCTCCGCCTCCCCATATATCAGCCTGTCATAAACTTAAGCCGTGCCAAGCCGCGTTCGATGTAACCGATCGTTAAAGAAACTTCGCTAACCGGAAACCAGGTGTTCCTTCCGACCGGAATAACCGCTTCGAAGGAACGAGACGGCACGCGGGATAGATAAAGAGCCAGAGGTTATTGATCGGAGCTCCGAAATTGCTCGACTTCACGAAGAAACGTTTTAGTACCGAGCCTACGGAAAACCGTCTGGTTGCGTAGAAAAATTTGCTAATTCTACCCTCAGTCTCGCTCGTGCCGTAGCGCAGTGGAGAGAAGAAATTAGGGGTGGGATTTTAATACCGAGAGGAAAAAAGAGGAAAAGAAACGCCTCCTCCCAGAGAGGTACACGGAAAGAACTCCAGCCTCGAAATAGATATTATCGCCTTGGACGCATTACCGAAGGAATTTTCTGCTGGCTTGAAGCTCGATTGCTCGAGAGCCAAGGAAACGATCCACCCATCCCGTACATCTTTGCGATGGGAAGCCACAGTGACCTTCCTCCCCTGATTAGTTCCCCAGGGAGTCAATGGTCGACATGATTGAAAGGATCCAGGTCTGATTCGTGTCAGAGAGCCGACCAGAGAGATGAACGGTCTCCTCTGGCCAGGAGATGTTCCTTGAAATAGAAAAGCACACGAATACCTTCCCCGTCGATACCCTCGATGGTTGTTCGCGGGATCGACGTTTTCAAGATACTTCGTTGCGTAAGACGAGGCAGACGGGCGAAGAAGTTCGCCGGAAAGACGAAGACATCGATCTTCGGGGTTTCCCTTCAGCCAATCAGCGTGCCGACTGCTTCTTGAGAAGCGAGTCCTCGTTAATGCAGCGCAATTCGTCGGAGCGACGCCGCTAATGGACTGGCGCAATCATCCCAGCCTCGCTACCGAACCTCCTTCCTCGACAACAGCATTCCTTCCTTCCTTCCTTCCTTCCTTCCTTCCTTCCTTTCTTCTTCGCCTGCTCTTCCCCACAGTCTCTCTGCATTCATTTCATAATCCTGTCACTCGGCATCCCGTCCTCTTTCTTCTTTTGTCGAGCTACCATCCGCCGTGCCTCAACGTCGCTTTTCATTTTTCTCCAATTTTTTTACCTGGTTCCCTCTAAAAGTAGAACGTTGCCCTTGTTCGTCTGCCTTTATTTCTCTTGCTGCCGATCTCTCTGATTTATTATTTCCCCGAGTTACCTTCTCTATTGGATGTTCCTTATTCCAGCCTGGCTTCTTTACTCTTTTAAACTTCGTTCTTTCACCGATACTTATCCATCGTCCCTGTAGCTCTTGCTGTCTGGTCGGGTGTACAGGATGTTTCAAAAATTACAGCAAAGAGCTTCCTCGATCTCTTAACGAAGACGCGGTTCTCTCGCCGTTTCGAGAGTGGAATCGATCTCCGAATCTCGATGGTGAGGCGACATTTTCAGATCGCTGGTTCTTTCAGCAGTTTCAAAACTGGACTCCACCGCTTTAGGAGCATCCTGTACTTGCCCATCACGCGTCTATATTTCATACCACTTTCGTGATGCTTCTGTCACACGACCGCTCCTCCCCCCACGTCCCCCGTATTTTCTCTTCCGGCTGGACGTTCCACCCCGTCTACCATCGTTCCCCGACGTTCTATCACTCTCTTCCGACCGATCGGCTCGGAGGCCCGTTGTAATCAACCGCGCACGTACACTTCCGACCCTAATCGATCGAACTCCGCTGGTACAATTACTCAGCCGACTATCTTACGTGATTCCACCCGTCGTAGAAAAAGTTTCCTTATCGCCAACCGACGTACGCTCGGTCCAATCCCTCCAACCCCTCGACGCCAACCGTTCGTGACGGGACTCTGCTCCCTGTAACGAGTCGAGAACGATCGGGGATATTAACGTCGGTTTTCGTCGCGTTGCAAATATTTGGGGCACAGGTGCCACTTTTATTGGGCCGTTCGGCGAGTTTGCTCTCGCGAGCGATAACGAGCGGGTACGATGGGAAGGATTCGAGGCTGGGGCGTGCGCGACCCTAATTCCACGCGAATCACGGCGTGGTCGATACGTAAATCATCGTTGAATACGGTTTCCCGCGGCCTGCCGCGTGCACCGTTCGCGTAATTCTAATAAATCGGCTCGTCACGCCGCTGTAAATCAGAAGCTGCGCCGCGCTCTCTACGCGTCGTGACCCGGCGCCCCGCTTCCGCCGCCCCTCGCCGCGCGAGGCTTCTTATCCGGGGCTATATTTCACGCGTCGGGCAAAAATTAATCCTTATCCAGGCTGATTCGACCGGCTCGCGGACGAACGACGTGTACACACTCGTAAATTAAACGCGGACTTTACCCCGTGGCGTCGATGGATCGGTGCAGGCAATCATCCCCCTCCGCGCGCGCGTTTCCACGGATGAGATCGTCCGACGGCGGTGCGACGGATCGAGAGGGGTGGCGAAGCTTACGGAAGACGATTTCGAAGGCGGATACCTGTCACGCCGCGCCTGTATATCCTCCTTCTCCTTTTACGTAATGAGACGTGCACGAAAGTGGGAGAGGCCTTTTGCTTAGAGATTCGTAGGAAAGATAGTCGTAACGAGCCGTAGAGGGTGGATCAATACGAGGGTTCTTACGTAGTTCGCTCACTCTCTCACTCTCTCTCTCTCTCTCTCTCTCTTTCCGACTGTCTCCACCTTTCTAGGTACACCATCTTCCTCTTCCTCGTACTCTTGCTTTCTTGTCTAACGGCTCCACCCTATCTTCCGGCTCCACTTATCACATTTCTTAAATCTTGGAACTTCCTTTCATCTGAATTTTTGTCTGTCACTGTTGTTTTTTTTCTTTGCTCTTTTATTTCTCTCTTTCTATTTTCTCTCTTTTCTTCTCTCTCTCTCTCTCTTTCTCTCTCTCTCTCTCACTCTCTCTCTGTCATCGAGAGCTTGAAGCGTACGAGGACGAAGGTGGCGACGATGCTCGTTGTGGCGGATTGTACGATTCTCTTCTACCATTTCATCGAAGCCACCATCTAAGCTATTCTCGAAGAAGCGTGGCCTCGTGAAGGCACTTCTGGCGAACGTCCCCTGTGACTGAAAATCGGACAGAATCCGAATCGAATACGTTCGAGACGCAACTGGAGTTGATCAGAGGCAACGAAAAGGGGAGTAAACGACGGGGCGATGATTCGATTTCGATGTTAAGAGGCTCTAGAATCCGAAGGAAGGGATCGCACAGGGTACACGCGTAGGCAGCTCCACCTAGCGTGATCTACGCGCGTGTTTCGCTACGAATCGACGTGATGGCATATATATATACGTTAATTTGTTAAAACGAAATGAACTGTCGACGGCTACAACATCATCGACATCAACATCGACAACAACAACAACAACACACCAAACATCCTACAACCGGGCATGCCTTGAGAGTACGAGAGTAGCCTGCGTGCGTGTGTGTCCAGGTATGAGAGTGTGTGTGCATGGAGCGCAGTGTGTGGCTGAGAAAGAGAGGAAGAAGATAGATCGATCGGGTACGATAGTGTGTGGCTCGAGGGTGTGGAGCACGATCGAGAGAGAAAGTGAGAGAACATTAAACCGTTGAGAGGAAGAGAGAGAGAGAGAGAGAGAGAGAGAGAGAGGGAGAGAGAGAAAGAACAAGGAAAGGGTCTCGTGTGAGAGGCGTGTGTTACTGCTGCGTGGGTGGATGTGTGTCGGTGGACAGAAAGGCCTAATGTGTTTGTACGACTGTGTACGAGATTATGTGTGCGTTGCGGAGAGCATGTGTTGGACGGAGACTAGAAAAAGTACAAATGGATGACAAAGAGAGAGAGCGAGAGAGAGAGAGAGAGAGAGAGAGAAAGTAACGAAAGAGAGAGAAAGGCGACAGAATCAACTGACGGGCACGTCCTGGTTGTAGGATCGGTGATGCCGAAGAGGGAGGAAGCCGCGATGGCGGCGGTGGCTGCGGCCGCCAGCGAAACTACGCAAGCCGTGGAGAATTTCGCGAGACTCTACACTGCGGCACTGCGCCACGACGATGCTAGGCCCCTATGCCGTTACTGCGGCAGGAGCTACTCGTCGCCGAGCAACCTTCGGCAACACGTGAAAAATGTCCACTCGAATTGGCCCCCGCCGGAGACGTGGCCGCAGTGCAACGTGTGCGGGAAACGGTGCAAGACCAAGCACTACCTGATCAATCACCAGCTACAGGCGCACGGGATACACCAACGGCCGAGCCTGAACAATCCGAATCAGCAGCAGCAACAACAACAACAACAGCATCAGTCGCCCTCTTCGTCCTCCTCGTTGCCATGAGTACGGTCCTCTTCGTCTGCCGTCCCGTTCACCTTGAACAACACCCGCAAGAGGCGATCCGCGACCAGATGAAGTCGGGGGTTCCTCTCCTGCGGGCTCTCGTCGATACAGGATGGTCTTAGTCGCCCTGCTATCCGGATTCCGGATTTTCTCCGTTGATCACCCCTTTTCACTCTTCGTATATTGTATATCCTATATCCACGGTAGAGACGGTTTACACGTACGTACGTAGCCACGTTGGATATCGTCGGGTTTGGTCAAAATCGTCGACGCGTTATTTTTACGGACGGGAGGATATCCGTGGAAATGGGACGACCCGGGTTGCGGCCCGGTTCGTATTTATACGTCGTCGACGGGGGAAGTTAAAAACGGTATGGACGAGTGACGTTCGAGGTGTGGCCGCCTGTATCAACGAGGTCACGTTCAGATTCCTATTTTCTACAGAGTTTAAACGATGGCAGACGAACCGATAACGGAGGATCCTCGCTCGATAATCGGAAGGGTTAACGAGAGATTTCTTTTTCTTTTTTTTCTTTTTTTTCTTAAGTGTAACGGGGGACACGCTTTACGTTCCACGTACACGCGTTGTCGTATGTATATGTGTATATGTGTCGAGAGAAGAGGGTACGCACGGGGCATGGTACGATAAACGCGGTAAGATCTTTGGCAAGTGCGATGAAGTTTCGCATGGTACCGAAACGTTGTCGAGGAAGGAGCAAAGGTATTTTGTTGAGTAACGTGTTTTAACGAAACGCTTACACACCTCCGCCACCTTCGAGCCGAAACGCGAGTCTGATTTTTAGCCTAGGGACTATAATATCCGGGGGGGAGCGTCGCGTTCAGCCACCCCACGCATACACGTAATATCCACAGAGAGAGAGAGAGAGAGAAAGAGAGAGAGCGAGAGCGAGAGAGAATCGAACGCTTTCCTGTAATAATCTGGCACGTGAGATTCTGCCGGGACACGTTCAAGCATCTCTCCTCCCTTCAGTATTCGATTTACGCGATGATTGCGCGAATTCCGCGCGGTCCTCTGTCTGCCAATTGCGCGCGATATCGAGCAGAGAGAGAGCAATTAGCGATCCGCCAGATATACCGGTAACCGTTAACCATTTGCGGGAGATGTAACCTCTCTAGATATTCCGCATGAATCAATCTGAGGGGGCGGGGGACCTACGGGGGCGGCGAAAGGGGTTAGAGGGTGGGAGTCATAGATTCGCGTGCTTTGGTATACTCTCTGTTTTTATTAGGGGTTGGGTTTGGGTTTACGGTGGTGGTGGCTGGTGGTAACGTTGGTGTGGTGGTGGTTGCAGATCACGGGCTCGATGAGGCAGAGGGCGCGGCTTACCACCACCACCACAGCCATCACCAGCAACATCATCGGCATCGTCATCATCATCCACTATCCGTTCCTCCTCCTCACCATCACCATCGTCAGGCGGTTCAGGAAGACGACCAGCAGCAGCAGCAACAGCAGCAGCAGCAGCAGCAACAACAAGAGCAGTCATCGACGACCACGGCATCGACCACGAACACGACCACGACCAAGTATCAACGGAACCCGGCTGACTACAGGCAACAGAAGATGATCCGTGATCATCATCAACAGCACGGTTACAAGTGTCCCCTTTGTTGTAGGACGTTGCAGGACATCAGCACTATGAGGGCTCACTTGGAGCATCATTATCCACGCGACTCGCCCACCTGTCCCGTTGCCTCTTGCGCCAAAACCTTTTCTCACCCCAACAGCGTGAGGAACCATATGCGTTTGAAGCATCCGGTGCAATGGGATCAGATTAAGACGCTGAGGTGGACTTACGTCTGATAGAGAGGCGTAGGACGGGCGCTCGGCAACTCTCTCGGTTACCTTGGATCCGCGTAGTCGGTCCCCGTTTTCTTTTTTCTATTATCTTCACACTTTTTCTTTAGAGATCGACGTCGTTCTCCGTTTTCCGTTTGTCGTTCGACTCATTCTCGTTCGGTTCTCGCCGTTACGTTTCTTTGATACCCGTTCGCGCGTTCCTTTTACTTTCTGTGTGTTCTTTTTTTTTTTTCTTTCTCTTTCCTCGATTCTTCTCTCGCGTATCGATCGCACGCACGTGACTCGATATCGTTTCTCGGACACGCGTCGGAGAGGGTGCGTTTCGACGAAAAGGTCTCGCGTGCCAGAGTCTATAAACGTTCGAAGGGGTTGTATACGTGAAATTACGAGCTGGTTGAATGTAAGTATACCATCGGTACCGGATAGAGGGGGGTTGGGGAGGAGGGGAGGAGGGTCGAGAACGATTTCAGGGCGAATTACGCCGAGGATGATTGTCCCTTTTTAGTGCTTTATTCTCGAGACGTCGCACAAGCGCCCACCTCCCTTCCTGACAATTAATGTCCACTGGAGAAGCGCACATTTTGTAAATATATTCGGGAGATTATTATTATATATATATAAAAAAAAAATGAAGAGAAGGAATATATTATATATATATATAAATATATATATAAAAATATAAATATAGAGAGAATATATCTATATATAAAGAGTAAATCTATATATATATATAGAAGAGAGAGAAAGAGTTGATTTTGTATAAAAAAAAAAAGAATAATGTACGAAGCAGTATTTCTAGTAGAGCCTGAGAGAAAAAAAAACAATGATAAAAACCGTAGTCAGACAAATAGAGATCGTGTAAAAAAAAGTGAAGTCGACGTTGATTGTAAGACTACGATGTCGACGACGATACATAAAATAACGTTTTAGGTTAACGTATCTTAAACAAGAGAAAACAATGTTCCTCTAAAGCTGAGTAAGCCAGCCTTACGTTAACGAGCGTAGTTTTTAAGGACGAGCGTAGGGAAACGAGTCCAGGGGTCTTCAGACGCGTGCGGGACGTAGTCGAATTTATAACGTAGCGATGAGAATTGGTGGAAATTATTTCAGGCGGTGAAAAGGTAGCCGGACAATGGCAGGAATGTAGAGTGTATCGATTAATCGAGACTAACTTTGCGATGCTTCCGTAATCGTTATCCGAAGAAACGCGATGCAATATTAATAAAGCGTATTTCACAGGACGTACAGACACACGAACATAGATACACACGTACACGTAACACACGCGTAGAGAAACATATATTAAATATATAAATATATATTAAACGACAGACGTGTAACGCGCGAGCGAACGTCGGAGAAACGATCGACCAGCACACGATGATGAATAGTCGATTCGAACAGCGCCTAGCCTTATTTTTCTACAGCCTTCTGTTTTTTCGTCAGTATTCCTTAGGTGAAGAATATTATCTAGACAGGTTAAGTTCTCTTCGACATACGATGTACGATAGTTACTAGAGGATACGCTGCGATTAAAATAACGAGGAAATATATAAATATATAAATATATTATATATTCGCGTGCACGAGTTGTTGGTCGCGCGAGTGATACTAACGAAGAGGAAACGATCCCCGTTCTTGACGCGTCGCGATTATTCAGGCTAGCTTCGAACGTTCTACTCATTTTACCGACAGACATGGAAAAATTCTCCCACGCGATCTTGCTTTGAAAAAAAAAAAAAAAAAAAAAAAAAAACAGACTTCGCTCGATCGAAACATCGCTCTCACAAGCGACAGCTCGTGCCACGGACAATGTATAGAGCATCATACGCACTATTTTAGCAGACACTAGCTAACGTAAGATTCTACGTAAGACACACGAAATGAAGTATATACTATTTAAGTAATGCTTTGTACAATAAAAGGTATTCAAAGAACCTGGTCATCGTCAATCTCAGTTCCACGGATTCACCTTTGTCGCTCGGCTCTAGCCAGCGGTTCCACGACGAAGTAGCTCTTTAGTTCTAGATCCATTTATTTCTATCAACGTCCAAGTTCTCAATTCTCTGGTCGTTCACTTTCTTTACTTTTAATCTCTCGTCTTACTTTCCACGATTCTCATCCAGGACTCTTCTATCCACTTAATTCGCCACTTCTACCAAGACCACCGCGACTACCGCGACCTCCGCCACGGGAAACTCGCCTTCATCAGCCATTTTGTTTCTCTTCTTTTTTCAGTAGCCCGCCGCAGTTTGGACATGATACGGGTACGCGCCACAGATCCACGTCCCTGCCCCAAGTGCGGGAAGATCTATCGATCCGCCCACACGTTGCGCACCCACCTGGAAGATAAGCACACGGTCTGCCCTGGCTACCGTTGCGTCCTATGCGGGACCGTGGCGAAATCGAGGAACTCGTTACACTCCCATATGTCCAGGCAGCATCGCGGTATCAGCACCAAGGATCTGCCGGTGCTACCGATGCCCAGCCCGTTCGATCCCGAGTTGGCGTCGCGTCTGTTGGCCAAGGCAGGTGTCAAGGTGAGTCCGGCCGAGTTGCGAGCCCGCGGGAGCCCCACGGGGCCTAGAAGGGGCGACATGAAGCTGGAGATACTACGCGGCGGCGCGCCCTCCGAGGCTGGCAGCAGCGTATGCGGCGGCGACGACCCGGAGGACCTCACGTTGCCGTTAAGCCTCAGGTACGGCTCGCCCACGCCCAACAACAACACTGTGATCACCAAAGTGACCGGCAGCAACAGCGGCACCAGCACCAAGAACTCGACGGCGACCGTGATCGCGGCCAAGTCCTTGGACACGATGCACGGTACCCGCGAGCCGAACACCGCGCCCCTCCATCCCTCTGGACACCTCCATCCGAGCCACCACAACGCCAGTGCGACGGGTTCCGCGATCCTGGACACTTACTTGCAGCTTATCGCGGAGAACTCCGGTTTCACGACGATGGGCCTGAGGCCGGAGCAGGCGGCGGCGGTCGCGGCTGCACACGCTGCCAAGGTGGCGCACATGACCACGCTGGACAAGCTGTGCGGCCACGGGATCGAGGATTACCCGATGATCGGCAGAGACGAGGGCCGCGTGCCTGGTGTGCACGACGATCGCCCGGACTTGTTGCAGGACAGGCACGGCGGACTGATGGAAGAGGGGGAGTCGTCCGCCGGCGAGGAGGACGATTTCAGCGAGAACGAGGAGCCGGAGATCGGTGCCGTTAAAGCTGAATAGGCCGAATAGGCAGGGGAATCGCGGTAACCACCGGCCCCAGAGCTCGTTGACACAGGTCACCCGATTAGGAAACCGCTTTTCGAGAGAGACGCGCGTGTTCGCGAGACTCGGCCGGGTCCTCGAACCCGCGCTTCTCTTCGTTGGCAGTCAAATCCATCCACTACCTCAGTAGAGACTTAACCTCCTGTTTTCTTTTTGTTGCGAGAGAGATAGAATTTTTGTTCCCAAAGATCGAAGAAGAAAGAGGATGAGAGAACGAAGTCATTATATACCGATCACACGTTCGAGTATACACACGTTTATCATAATACACACGCAGGCCCGATTTCAGATCGGTCGTAGAAACGAGTCCCTCCTTCGCTACGCTCGCGAAACGCCCATATCGAACCGCATCCACACGTACCATATACATACATACATACATATATATATACACACACACAGACACACATCTACGCGCGTATACAGTTTTTACCCCGTTTAAAATATTCCATCTGTCTACCTCAGTGAACACGATAAACGATAAGTGATAGGACAGACCAAGACGAATCTCATGGACGAAGAAAAAGTTTAAGCAGAAGAAAGGACAAAGAGAGAGAGAGAGAGAGAAAGAGAGAAAGGGAGAGGGACGATCACAGACGTGAACGAATGTATCGTCGATTTTAGTCACGTTACGAGAAATGATAGAAAAATGTTGCGGTTACGTCGTTCACGGATCGAACGATTGCTTCTAGAGAATCGGGGCGACTTCTCGATCGCCGCGAGAGCGAACCGAGAAGCCAGGCGGCGGCGAGGCAACTGTTTAATTCTTTTTATTTCCGAAAGATTTAAGAGAAAGAAAGAAAGAAAAAAAGTGAACGGTGACCGTCGCGAACACGCGACTCCCGAAAAGATATTATTATTATATTATTATTATTATTATATTATTATTATTATTATTATTATATATGAATGTTGAGGAAAAATATATATTGTCTAGATTTATAGAGAAGTTAGTGTACCACGACACGTACGTAAGTACACGAACACGCGTAATGAAACGGTGAGGAAGAACACATTTAAAGTAACGAGTAGAAATGGATACGTGTAGCGGCTAGGGTTAGCACCCCCTGTATTTTTTAGACGCGTGCACTTTCGAAAAATATACGCTCACGGTACATAGACACACGGACACGGACACGCGTACACCGACACCCACGGCATTACGTACATAAAACCACGTGCTCGCACCGTACCATTTTTTCGCGTACGGTAACGACACGCGTTTACGTACACGAGATGTGAGACACAGGAATTACGCGGTCGTATCGCGCCAATTAAGAAGTTGCGCTAGGTGCGCGAGGATTATCGCGATTGTTGATTGTCTTACTCGTTTTATCGTAGGGAAGTAGAAACGGGACGTAAAATGGAACGAGAACCGGGCGACTCGTCGTGTCGATCGTCGAGCTGGAAATCTTTCTAGCGATTTAATTCGATGGAAAAAGAGAACGTTCGTTTGCGTTCTCTCAAGTAATTCCGAAAGAACGAGGGGTAAAAAGTGTCGTTGTTACGGTAATGCGATAAGTGGCGTTCCATCGGGATTCCCGATAAATCGGAACAAGTAAATGACGTGAAATGTTTCTTGTTCGATGCTCGAGACGGTGTTTTGCTCGGTTCTGAAAACGGAATTAGGCGAAGTAGCGCGCGAACTTCGAAAAAGCCTCGACTTAGAGAGAATCCGAGATAACGCGAGCCCTTGTCGTTCCCTTCGTCAACTCGTGCATTTTCCATCTTCATATTTTTTTCTCTTTTATTCGACTGTCCTCGTCGATCGAACGAATGAAGAAAATGAAAATTCACCCCAGGGCTTGCCATGACCTTTCCTAGTACTTAAGTTCTTTTTCGGCTTCGACGATTTTCCCTGTCTCCTCTTTTGAGGGATTCGCACGACTTTCTAATCGCAGACAAAACCTTCTCGTCTTCTAACGATTAGCTGCTCGTGCAGTTTCATTTTTCTACTTCTGAAGAGTAAAAAAGAAGAAAAATAATGAGAGGAAAGGAGAGGGACGCGAGGGGAACGACAAGAGTCGCGGTTAGACCGAGAACCACGAGGGATCTTTGGTTTTTCTCGCTCGTTTCGCTCCTTCTGGAGCATTCATGGGTGTTATTCCGCATTCTTAAGCTTGTCGTTAGCCGTGAGTCATCTCGATCAACGATCTCCCTCATAGTTCATGTTAATTATACCTCTCGGTTAACGTCTCATTCCTTATTTCATCCTTTTATAGCTCGACTACAGTTTTGTCCATTCGAGTCGCTCTGATCACACTTGATTTTCGTAAATTACCATTCGTAAATTTCTCTGAACGTGATTCTCGTTCTTCGAGCGATCGTCTCGTCGAAGAAGAGGCAGATTCGAGCTCGTAGATCGCAACTGCCGCGTGCGATTTCGTGTCCAGGCTCGAGAAGTATAATAATAAAATGGTTCCTACTAATTGAATACATACACGAGCTACTTTGATTTGCGGTATACCTTGAGAATACACATATTATATATATAAATATTATATATATATACACGTAATTAGATATGCCTAGGAGAGAAAAGAAACTTAGCAATACGTAGTGGCGCAGCGCGGTTTGAACGAAGGATAATCTTCCGTTTCACGTTCTTTATGATAATGATTATTATATTTCGTCCCGTTCTTTTTTTGTTTTTTTTTACGTTTCTTTTTTTGTTTCTGGTTCTGGCGCGAGTGTGCGTGGAGAGCAGAGAGAAAGAGTAATACGAATGACAGCGGTGCAAGCGAGAAAATCAATTATGGCTGACGACTTAACGACGAACCATCCAGGTTGGACACCTACTTTTCCCCTGTTTCTCGTTTTTTTTTTTTTTTCGTTTCTTCGCCTAGGTTTAGTAGGTTGTACACAATACTCGGAGTATACTAACCCAATCTTAGCCTGTAAGAGCATTTTATCGATGGAACAGAGGCACTCTCAGTGACTTTGTCTCAACCGCCGACGATCAAGGGATACGTTGTTCACGAGCGATACGCAAAACTTTCCGTGTATCACGTGCGATTACGATACGTCCAAAATAGATAAGTGGGAAGGAGGAGTTGTACGTAGATTCGGGAAATCTAAATTGACGATCGACCGTGGATCGTGCGCGAGACGAGAGAATTTTTTCGGCGAGCCATTCGAGCGTCCGTCTCGCCCCTTCCTCGCATCAATCTTCGAGCCGTGCATTAGTGACTTAAGCTGTATCCGACGAGAGATAATTTTTATCCGAGACAATAATTACGCGAACACGTGCTGGATGGACGTTGACGAATTGTCAGATTCTTATCAAGAGAGAAGGTTCGGGACGGGGGAAATTCTCTCCAACTTTTTAAACCTTATATTGTACATAACGCGAGGGTATTTGTATACGATCGGAACACTTGTATACGAATCGCGCGAGGAGGCCACGGAAGCTAATCGATTCGTTCGGCAATTTTTATCGCGAGTCCTCCGAGCGCGCTGTTTTTAAACGCTTGCTTACGAAGCAGCGAGATGTTTTTTAATCGCTCGTTTCCCGCAGACGGATCCACGAGTCGTCGCGAGACCGCGAAGTTACTGGGAAGCTTCGTAGATAGACTAGACGTTTCTTCTTTTTTCTGTCGGATCGAAGGAGAGAATGCGGGAATGATCGATCGAGACGCGAGACCAGGTCTAATCGGTACAAAGGAACCACTTCTTGCCTTGAATAAGCTCTCTATAAATGTTAACAGATCAAGCGCGATCGTGTCGCGGGACAAAAAACAAAAGGGGGGTAAACTGAAATCCGGTTGAAGAAAACGGAATAAAAAGGAAAAAGTAAAATAAGGAAAATTCTTCGCAAAGTACAAATTTATCCGCGAGAGGAGATGAGAATCTTGAAAAGGAAGAGAATAAATTAGGAAACAACAGACAATGATCGAAGGAGGAAGCTAAAAGGGGTTTTCCAAGTATCGTTGAACACGTTTGTAACAATCGTCTGCCCGTGAAATTTAAAGGACGATGAGAATGAAATGGGAAATCGAGTCGCTCGTTTTCCTTTTGTGCCATTTGTGAATACACTTAAATCGAACGCGACGCGTTTCAAGACTTTTAGTTTCTTTTTTTACTTTCGTTCGATTGTTTCTCCCTTTCCGGTCACCGACCGACCAGGAGGAAAGGCCGCGCAGAATCTGTCGCAACCCCCGTTATTTCATCCCTCCCATGACGATCAACGAATCGTTCACGCGATCGTTCGACCGCGTGCAAAGTTGATGAACAACACAGTGATCTCGTCGATAGACTTTCTTCTTCGTATTTTCATTAGTTTTTTTGTTTCGTCGTCGATTTTCGTTTTCTTTTTCTGTTTTTTTTTTTTAACTGTACGAATAGGAGCGATAGTTACTTCGATGTAATTGTCGCGTAATGTACGTTACACATACGGACGCATACACAGCACACGTACACACGTATACACGTCGAAAATACACTATCACATGTACAGGCAGCATTACAGCATTATAGTTAAAAGAGGGTTGGCCGGGTGCGTTCGTCTCCTCTTCAGAGTGACAGATTCACGCCCCACCCTGCAGATCATAGTTTTCTACGACAGTATTTATATAGCTATATATTATATATATATATTATATATATGTGTATACAGACACAGAGGTATATTGTATGTATATACGAGATGTACATATACATATTAAATATTTTTACACGAACGCCCCCGACCCCTACGAGAGCACCCTGCCACCCCAATAAGCCCCCCCTCGCCCCTCAGTCGGGTGTATATCCCCAGGTTAAATAGTCCGTTGAACATAGTTCGCAATAGTCACTTGGAATAGAAATACCACCAACTACAGTATTGCAATAGTTGTTAGAGAGACAATCGTGTGCGTGTTACCACGAAAAAACGCTCCCCGTACGGAATGATCGAACATAGTTCTATCGATTACCTCGCGCGAATGAGAAAGGAACGAACGTGCGCAAGTTCGCAGCCATCGCGGATATCACGCGGGTGAGAACAGTCGGAAGGAACAACAGTACGAAACAATTGTTAACTCGCGAACGATCGAAAATCGTCCGGCGACATTAAATGTTCACGATTTCTGATCGTCGCCAGGATAGGGATCGGTGAACGTTTAAGGATTAAGGACGATTCGATGAGATAAGAAGCAAAATTGTTTGTTCAGCGTTAGAGTCGAAGGAAGAGCCGTGGCTGGCGCACGACAGAAAACTCCTCGTCGACGACATCGGGAACGGTGAACGCGCGCGGTTCTCTCGGTAAATCGACAATAATAAACTAGCGTGCGTGTCGGTGCTCGTAAAGGCCGAATCGTACGAGTGCGCTCACCCCCGCGCGGCTTTACGGTTGATTGTAAAGACGGATTAACGACGTCGTAAACGCGGCTAAGCCTTTCGCGAATTGTCTGCCAGTCGAAAGGTTCGCTCGGCTCCTTGGGGAGAATGCAAATAAGCATCCCTCGCCTGGGGAGGGGGCGGCGGAATACTCTTGGTAACGAAATAAAAACGACCCATAAGGCCTTCGATCGGGTCTCGAGAACCTGGCCAGCGATTTCGCTCGCGATGGAGAAAATAATCGTGGCGGGTAATCGTGGATCGTCGTGTCCGACTAGTATAAACGGGTATTCGTGGAGACTGCCAATGATCGTCGTAATTGGATGATAATAGATCGAAATTTCACGGTGCTCTTCCGTTCTCTACTCATGAAATGACAGCAATTGGTAGTCGACGATAGTATCCCGTCGTGCGTCAGCCTTCGACGAATACGGCGACGTTTCTTCTTTTTCCATTCCGCGAGGAGGGTAGCGAGCTGCCATCTCGGATACTCGAACACCGGCACGATTAAACGACGCATCGTTGTAAATGTAATAACAAACTCAGGAAATCTGAAGCAGCCAGGCCGTGATACTATACTTATAGAAACTACTACTACTGCTACTATTACTACTACTACTACTACTACTACTACTACTACTACTACTACTACTACTACTACTACTGCTACTACTACTACTATTACTACTACTACTACTACTACTACTACTACTACTACTACTACTGCTACTAATACTACTACTACTACAACAACTACTACTACTACTACTACTACTACTACAGGTGTGATTCTTTGCGTTAAAACAGACGCTCGAGTGATTCGCGAGCCAGCGTCTATTCTGTTTTGTTTCGTTTGTTTGTTTGTTTCTTGTTTGTTACGAGATTTTACACTGGCAAGTGGCGAGGCGTGCGCGCGCTGTATCCGCGAGTTGACGAGCGGCCCAGTGAAACCGATCGAAGCTGTCCCGTGCGAGCGTGAAATCCGCCGAATCCGTCGTTCGTTGAGAAAGATCTGAAATTTTGTTCGTTCGTATCCACGATTGGGTCCTGTTTAGAAATCATTGAATGTAGACTGTCCGTGTCCTCGGTTTGTCGTTGCGACAGCTGACAGCGGCTGAATTCTGTTTCACGAGTCGCGCGCGTCGATAAGGGATACGCGGGTGAAAGATAAAAAAAAGAAGGGAAAAGAGAAATGATTGTGAAAAACACCACAGCTACCTCCATGTTAATTAAATATCAGTCTTCTTCTCGCGCTATACTCACGCTCATGATTACCTAAAGCATACGTGAACTTTTACGATGTTCGGGGGACCGAGTCAGATCGTCCCGTGGAAACCATACGTCTACGTAGCGGGTATATATTACCGTATAATTATATATACACAAGGTTTACACATAGTCAGAAGCGCGAGATAATAAATATAGCTTCCACGGATTATATAGGTTTAAGAATTTGCCACCTTGAGCGGAACAGTCCGGCCGAGGCGGGGAATACAATAAAACGTGTAGAAGAAGGAAGGGTGTGTGGAAGACGAATTAGTCGAAGAAGTCTCGCGTTGGAGATTCGAACGAGAATTCGTGGACGTCGGTCGCGTTTCGAAGTAAAAAAATTGCGCGTGCGTTGTTCAAAGTGATTCACACGATTCGGGCAAATCGATCGGGTAGAAGATTTAAAAAAGAGAGCACAGTGTTTCCATATGTTTGACGAGTACAAGTGTCGAAGCGTCTGATATGTTATCCCTCCGAATGCTTGGGAGCCATCACGCCCGCTCGAGTAGAATTACGACGAGACGTCGCGTTACGGATTACAATGGAGCTACCTCAGTTTTACGATAGATTTTATAAAAAAGCGGATAGGCAGACATCGATATTAGACTTGCGTTCGAGCTGCATTTTTTCGCTGAAAGTGGACAACTTTATTCACTGCCAACCCCGTCCGACCCGGCTGTTCCGCGAGCGACAGTGCTGAATTCCAAAATCACAATGCAATACGTTGTACTTACACTCGTTTTTACGCGTTGACTCGTCGATATATACCGGTTAGTGATTTTACTGCTGCATTAAAAAGAGAGAACAAGAGATAGAGAGAGAAAGAATGAACGAGAGAGAGAGAGAGAGAGAGAGAAAGATAAATCAAGAAGGAATATGATCATTTCTCGCGTGAATGTGTAAATGCGTGACGCACGACGTACATCGTATGAAAGATATAGACAGATTGAGAAAAAGAGAGAGAGAGAGAGAGAACGAGCGAACATGTAGAGATTTAAAAAGTACGAGACGACGAACAGGTTGCGTGATAAAGAGAGAATGTGAGGATCGAATAAAAAGAAAAAAAAAGGAAGAAAGCAAAAAGATCGTTTGGATGGCCTCCTATTATACGCATATAATTATATATTATTAGAAAATGAGAGAAAAGAGAAAAAATATAAAATATACCCATCTACGTGATATTTTACAGAGGACATAATCAGAGACGCATCGTAACCATAGACATATAATTATTATATTATATATTATATAATAGAGAGTCTTTCTAGTGGTAGAGAAATCAACAACACCTAACTTATTTTGTAACTCGTCGACGGATCTGAGGAAGAGGAACACGGTCGCGTGGCGAAACCAATGAGCGTGCAATTCTCGACGTACGGCGTGACCAATTAGAGTAAAAGATATCTCATCGCGCTTGGTTCTCACACCGTCGCCTCCAGACAGTGCTAGAATCTTTCACTACGATCCTGACGTGAAGGAAACTTGACAAGAAAACAAACAAAAAAAAAAATAAAAAGAAGCATATATATATATATTTCCAAGGAAATGTCTTCATTTAAAGTCCATTACTTTTTGAATTACGGTTCGTTCCATTGCCGCTAAACAAGCTCGACTAATCCAATTTAAAATTGTCCCATCATAATTGACAATGACTTCTGGTAAAATAAAAACGCCACGCGGGTGGAACTTTCCTCAGAGCATACTTTTGTCATCGTTTCCTTCGCGCAGGCAAGTCGTATGTTCGTTTTTCATTTTTTTTTTTCAATTTTTTTCTTTGCTCACTTAACTTCGGATCGTCGATACACACAGGGGGCCAGTGAAACACGTCGTCCGTCTGCGAAACGTATCAAACGTGCTTGTTTTATATCGTTATCGGCGCGTTCTTCCCGTAATCGTATCGGTAGCTGCGAACGTGGCTCGCTTATATCGATCGCGGTGAACGAAGACGAAGTTGAAGAGGATCGAGCGGAAGTAGAAGAAGAGAGGATATCGCGAACGTACGAATCGAGGATGTAAAGAAACGAAACGTTGTTGCAAATTTTTGCGAGATCACGAAGAACTTAGACGTCGCGAGGAGACAGTGAAATGGAAATAATTGAGGAAAGAGGAAGTGAAATATGGAGTGAAAAGAATTGAGAAACGGAGGGCACTGATCATCGGCCCCGTCACCGTGACAGAAACGCCATCTCGTCCTTTACTTTGCGGTTAAACTATCATTAAGGTGCTTCAATATTGTTACGTTACGTTTTTTATTACCGTCATTTAATATTAATGTTATTATTATTATTATTATTATTATTATTATTATTATTATTATTATTATTATTATTATTAATATTATCATCATTATCATTTCATTATTATTATTAGCTTCGCTAGATCGTGTTTAGGAAGGATGTACATCTGTCTCCTGGCAGGGAATCGAGAAAAAGAGAGACTTAAAATGAGTGAGTTAGTGTTATTTCGTGGGCATTGAATAGAATACGTACATACATAGATGAAAATCATTGACAGCTGAATTTATTCTTTTATCCGTTTCGTTTGTTTTAATGTCTTCGTAATTTTTTTTATTCTTTTTTTTTTAGATCAATTTTTTGCCCACATTTCTCGCCATCGAGGCAGAGGTAGTCTTGCTGTACGTGAACGAGCCAGTATGTCAGATATAACCTGTCTTTCTTTTTCCTGAATTCTACGTTTTTCGTCTTCCCGTTTTTCTACCCTCCCCCCTTTTTTTTTTAATTTTGTAAATATATAGTAAATCGTATAGTCTATTTATCTATTATCGATCGTTGTCTCCTATCCACGAATTGTTCTCTCAAGTTTTACGTTTTTTTTTCTCCTTTTTTTTGTAATCCCTTCGCAATTCTGTTCTGTTTCCCCTCTCTCCCTCGCACGTACTACGTTACTACTTTTATGTTCTCTACGTTTTTCTTTTTTTTTGCCATTCTTAGCATGTAAGCCATCCAACTTGCCAATACGATTACAATAAAAGTATGTTTAGAAAGGAGAGAAACTGCTGCGTTCAGTTCACGCCCATGTTTTATTTCAGTTAACTTCTGTTCTGGTTCGTTTCGAGCGTAAGTATTCAGACGGGCCGTTTCATTTTCACGATTCTCGAGACACGGTAAGTGAGAGACTCGCTTTCGTGGCGAACTTACGTCGGAAAATCGAACAGGAAACGCTCGAAAGAACAGACAAACGTGGAAATTCTAAATTTTCCCTCTACTCTTCGATTCGACCAATTTTCAAAATTCAAAATCACGCCGTACGCCGAATCATCGATCCAGTTGCCACCCCAACTAAGTCTCAAAGTACAAAATTATCCGTGCAATTAGCATTTTTAGACGAAAGCGCACGGGGCCAAGCGCGGATGAAAGGCCCTGGAGACAGGTTTAAAGTATCGAAACGAAGCTGGGACATTAAAACGAACGATTCGAAGGGATAAAAAAAATTCACGTATCGACGATTTAAGCGGGTGAACGTGTTTTATCGCCTTTGTTATTTATCGAGATTCCCCGTATCAACGAGCAATGGATGAAATATGAAATTAGCTCCAAACGCGTTGGAGAACGCGAAACCGCGGCGCACCGCGTGCGAAGGGTGGAAATAAATCGAAAGGATGGCCGTGAGACCGCGTTTACACAAAAACCCACGCGTTTCTCGTCGGATTCCTTGCGTAACTTTATCGCTGTTCGCGTCTCGAGGAACATGTGTTTAATTCGATCGTGAAATTGCTTACGACGACCGAAAAATCGAAGTAACTCATCGATGACGATCGTAAGTTACACTCGTTAACGTCACTATCGATCTTTTCTTTTCTTCATTACGCAAAGTAACGAAAAAAAGACCTACTGAAATTTGTCTTCGAAAATTTGTTTGAAAATCATTCAGAGTTAGATGAATTGTAAAAAAAATCGCTACTACGATACGATCTATTATCCGTTGCTCGAAACGAGACCCCTGCGACTTGTTTCATTGAGCAGCTTCCGTTTCCTCGGATCCCGGCGGCGTGTCGCGCGCGATCGATCGAAAGTGACAACGTCTGCTCGATGAAAAGCCGTGGTTTTAAAGCGCGGATGGCCGATCGAGGAGGGTCGCGAATTCACGCTCCGGGGGCATAGATTCGCCGAGAGAAAAGGTCCGCTTTAATACGGATGCGCGCGACGTTCCCATCGATTCGACGTCGTGTATTTCACGCAGAGCGAGTTCCCTACTTGTGGAAACGAATCATCGGTGAATTCGCGAGCGCGCGTCCCACTCGCTTCAGGGGTGGCGGAGAACGCCGGGCAATTTTTCCCGACCGCGATGTTTTTGTTAGACGCCTCGTTAATTTAACGAGACGGTTCCGTAACGAACCGTCGCGACGACGCTCACTTTCATCGTCGAACACCGACGATATGGCGGAAGCCTTTTATTAAACGGTCGCGGGACTTCCTCCGCGGAAGATCGAGGGGCCCGCGCGTTTCGTTGCCCGCGGTGCCTTCTTACGGCCTGTTTGTATGGAAATTGCACCAACGATTCGTCCAATCTTCCGTTTCTCGGATGTATTTCCGAGGATCATTCTAGTATACGAAAGAAAAAGAAATTTCGCATCGCAAGAGCCTTGCGGAGGCTTAAAATCGGTGCGATCAATTGGATTTCAGATTGTTTTGTATAAATTACGAGGAGAGATAGAGAGAGAGAGAGAGAGAGAGAGAGAGAGAGAGAGAGATATTTTTGCGGACGAATCAGGTACATCAGGCGATCACAGTTCCTATTTTGCTGCCAGCTAAGTTAATGTAAGGCGCTACGTATGTAAGACTAAATCAGAAAGAGTATATATCTGTTTAAGATCCGATGACTATACGATAGAAGTCTAGAATATTGTACGTATATTGTAACGAGAATCTATGATATGTTAAAATAAATTGTATATGCGTACGATATGTGCGACGGGTGCACGGTGAATATTTGGCAGCGAGAGTTCGTACTTTATAATTGCATAATCGGATGCAAATTTTTCTTTCCCTCTAATTGAACTCGAATCGATTCAGTTCCGCATTGAAAGTTGATCTTTAGACTGTACCAAGCCGAGTTATACGTTCGTTAGTTCCCATCAATTATTCACTGTCTATGAACGTGTAGGAATTTTTTATTCAGATTTTGTTAAGCATATTCTTGTTTGTTCACGTAGATCGATAGGTTGACCTTTGTATATACGAAAGCTGTAGCAACATCGTAATAAAAAGACTCGTCGAAAATATTCCGCATTCTTTAATAACTCGAACAGATGTTTTTCTATTTCAAAGTAGTATCGATTTTTAGCTCGATAAATCCAAGCGCATGAATTGCAAATCCCTTGTTGACCAGCTGGCAGCAAACTAGGAACGAATGTACCACTGTAGGTAGGCTGATGGTTCTCTATATATCCAATAGATAGTAACTTATCTTATTTCATTTTTTACCAAACGTCAATACTTTCAAATTTTTTATCCACTCTGGATAGAAGAGAACCCATAACCTCGTTGCACGATCGATAAGTTAGTACAGAGGATAAGACGAATGATCTATCCATGTACCACGTCGGTGTGTCAGATTATAGATCCATCCTGTCCTACGTTCGCAACGCGATCCTCTTTACCAATCACCAGTAAGTTAACAAAATTCCGCTAAAAAGTTCCGCTAAATCTCTTCGACCATCTATTCTAAGGACGTTTCACCGGGTCCCAGCAAGGTCGCAATCTGTCGCAACACCCTGACGAGCACCGTAGACGCACGCACTTTACTCAGACGACACGTACCATCGCGCGCATGACATACGCGCGTATGGCGCGTATGCACTTTGACTTTCAAAGCGGCGCGCGGGAATCACCGTCCAGTTTTCCCTCGCTAAGAATAATGATCACGTAGATGCAAATCTCAGCCCACTTAAAAGTCAATAACTCTTCGTCGAGATGCGTGAAAGCACCTCCCGATGGGGGAGCATCGCAGGTCCGGTTTATCGAGTTCGTCCGATCGGCGAAATCGGTGAAATCACAGCTGACGAATCGCGACTTATTATTGCGGGCTCGTACAATGTCTCGACTCGATATTATCGTGGTTGTAGAGGCCGTTGTCGAAGCGGCGACGCGTTGCGCAGCGCATACTTACAGCTGCCGGATTCGCCGTCATTTTCACGCATCAGCTCACCCTCGATTCGGCCGGAACAATTGTGCAGAAATTACTCGCGAAGGGGTTGCCTTTACCCAGAGTGACCAACGGTTGGACGATCCCCGCTCTGGCAGCGTTGCGAGGATAATGACGAAACGGGAACTGGATGGAAGGCAGGCAGGCAAAGGTTGGCCGCGTACAGGAGAGGCGAAAGAGGAAGAAAAAAGTCGGACGGTACACGGCATTCCGCGCTGCCTTTCGAGTAGCTGCTAATGAACGCAGCCGTAGCCTAGGAAGTTCGGTGCACTTTACGCTAATGCCTAAACAAATGACCGGGTTTCCCTGAGAAAAAGAGAAGAGCTTGGAGTTTTGTTGCACCACCCCGCGTTGCGTTTCTTCTTGAGCGTTGCGCTGGAAATCTCGACGGCGGCCACTCCACCCTTGAAAGCTGCCCTCGTGAAAGAGTAATGCGTTCCACGAGAACCAGGCACCGAGTCGTTGATTACTTTTTTCATCTCTCGCAAGGTCATGTCGTGACGGTTTCTTTTTCTTAGAATTAACTGCAGCGTTTCGTTGAATTACTAATGACTCGCAGCCACTCGAGGAATTCATTCTACGTCGTTCCTTTCGACCCGTCGCTAACGATCTCCCCCTTTCGTCTCAGGTGATAAAACCCTCGCCGCTGCGCGAGAGTTAAAAAAAAATAAAATAAAATAAAATAAAAGCTGCGACCGCCGGGGGCTCGGGGTGTACATTTCGGCGACGATACAATGCTTCGTTATTCGTAGCCAGCGCAGGGGTTTGCTCCCTGGGCGTCGTCAATACGTCTCCCATTAGCGAACACGTGTGTACACACGTGTAGTTTGCTTGCACCTAGTCCGTGGTTTGCGGGTACACCTTTCGAACGTACGTGCCTCGCGTGAAAAGCCGAGGTTCCGCGTTCATTCGATAAAAGCTTCGAGTAAAAGTGTTGGTCGATTCACGTTCCTGCGTATCGTCAATAAAGAAGAATCGGGTTAAAGACGATAGGAGGTGGATAACAAAAGTCCGTTTTCCCTCGCTGGTTTTAAGAGTCGCGCGGGTATTTGGATCATCGTAAAAGTAGAGAGGGATCAAGTGAAAGGGAACACAGTCGGGTCGCTTTTTTCCTTTTTTTTAAATTCCGCTTCTGTTTCTCATCTATTGTTCGGTCAGGCGTACGGTTCGCGCGTGTCGTAAACGCAACAGCATAAATCTTTAATGAGAGGGACTGTTACGAAAGCGCGAAGAATTTCTTCCCCGCGGTCACCAAGTCGCGGACTGTTCGGTTAAAAATGGGTCGCGGTGGTCGATGTCATGGCTGACTGGTGTCCGCGTAATTACCAGTGACGACGCGTTTCCGCGGCGAACAAACACGCTTTTGACGCTTTCGCGAGTGGTACCCGGGGTGGCGAGCAGTTTTCTCGGAAAAAGAGTCGAGGAAATTGCGATTCGTAATTACGTGGGATAGCAGCGATGACGGATGCGTACGAAATTGGCCAGGGGCCGGTCCCTTTCCTTCGAAAGTCCATCGTAATTGGCCGACAGCTGGCCAACATTCGAAAAATCGACGTGAACGGTGGCACACGTAGCTTCCCATTCTTAGCGATATTCTCTCTTCGTGCACGGCCATCCCAGCGTTTCCCAGAACGAACTTTATTTCCAGAGGCACGTTGTTGTGACAACCATTCCATTCCCATCTTCCCACGAATGCGTGTTGAAATTAAAACAACTCGACCAAGAACCGAACCTCGGCTCGTACAAACAGCATATCTTCCCCTAATCTGTCTCAAGGGATCGAACGCTACGAACGGACCTCGGTTACCTAACCCACCTCCGTCCCAAAGAAAACCACCTCGGTTCCAACCGTCAGAAATCGGTTTCCCACTGTGCAGCCTCTTTCCTGGAAGACCCATCAAAATTTCCACCACCGATTACACGACGATACGCGAGCATTGTATCGTCGCGGCTCGTTTTCCCGTGGTTCCGTCGAGAAGGATTACAAAAACGATCGTATCCCCTTCCGCGGGCAACTACCGGTTCGCGCGTCCCATGGTGGCGCGAAAAGCAAAAAAAAAAAAAAACGAAAAATAGAGAGCATTCTGGCTCCGTTGAAAAGCTCAGCTCGTGCGTGTCACCAGGATGACTCATCGAGGCACGACCGCGGTTCGCGCACACAGACGAACAGTGGAACGCGTCTTCTCCGTACGATCGGCCAATTACCTGTGGCCCCCGTCCAAGAAACCGCGACGATTGGCGCCCGCGTGAGTCACGTAGTTCCTTTAGCGTGCTGCCGGGCCATATATTCTCGCCACCCGTTGTACAAGGCGGCCACGTCCACCGGTGGGTGCCCCTCGCTGCGTGCGCCGCGCAAACAATAACGATAATGACTTAACAGGCCCATCTGCCCGGCCGATGGATGGAGAAGGGTGCGGGTCTGATGGAAGTCACTGTCAGATGGGCTCTAAACGATAATGGAAATCAATCTAGCCTGGTGCACCTACGCGATCCTACAGGCTGCTCCTCGCGCGTGTGTTAACCTGCGAGGGTTAATTGTTTCCAGCGGCTTGTACATTTTCTCATTCATCGGCGTTGGTTGATCCAGTGTTTATCTGGGGTTGTCCGTGTTTAGCGTGGACAATTCGTTGCTCTATTAGTAGACGCGATCGAATAGTTTCGTGGGTTAATGGTTGGGGGGACGTAGGGTGCAAGTATAGTAGTATTAGTATCGGAGCAACGGAGATTGTTGGGTTCGAATTCAGTTGGGAAGGTAGCAGGTTTCGTTGAAAATAAAATCGTAAGAATGCGAGGAAGTGGATCAGGGTATGTCTGGTTCGCGGAGAGTGAAAATAGATCGCGCCATAGTGGGATCGAAACTTGCTACGTGCGCTGAAACGATAGGTGAAACTATGCGCCGCGTAACTGTTTCCTTTTCTCGGTTACGCCGTATCGGGCGCGCGAATAATGCTGATTGGCATGCGGAGATTCGCGTACGAACGGAAACGAACTGTTTCGTCGTGAAAGGGTTGGCCCCTGACATTGATCGCTCGATTGTCTCCGGCTAGGCCCCAAACGCGGCGATCTAGCGCGATGATCTAACGCGACGATGACCGTTCGTTGACCCTATCGAGGCATCGTTTCCACGCGTCGCGCTATTTCTGATACTTTACTATCGCGGATTATTTCCGCGCTCCAAAATCATCTCGCGCTGGCCAGAACGCCTCGACGCACTCCGTTTCGTGGAATCAGCGTTCCGTTTCTGCGGTTAATTCACAGTTTACCACTTTCAACATTTTTACAATTTAAGTTCGTCTAATTTTTCAAGTGCCATTTATACGTTTAACCTTCGAACGCCATTTATCCGTTCCTTTCCATTCGTCGCGAAGTTAATCGAGTTCGCTTATTTTTCTGAATCATTTTTTTTTCTCGAAAATGTTTCACCCTATCGATCAAAGCTCGAACGTGCACTGGCTACTACGAGTCGGTACGACAGCCTATGGCATCGCTCGGGGGACTAGTCTCGACTTTATTGGCAACTCTATTGAATTTCAAGCGGACTTTCAGTTACCGTAAAGTTACAGTTATACGACGTATAAACTAGTCTGATACCCGATAGACGAGGGGGGATGAATGAGCGATTCCGCGTGGTGAATAAAAAGCGGTCCGTGGATCGTACGCGGTTCAACGATTTCTCCAGCGACCGACTCGCTCCTGTCGTCAAGCTGGCCAACCTAAATGCCCAATTAAAGGCTTCGAGAAAGTCCTCCGCACGTCTGTCTCCTTCGACAATTTTTCGGCTCCGTTCCACGCCCCGATGAGATGCCTCGCAGCGTGAATCCGCGTCGAAACCTGGCCCGACTCGACCGGCCACGGGACCGCTCTCCGAGGCGTAATTGCTTTCAAAGAACAACAACCTCTTGCCTCGACTCCTTTAATTCTGCCGCTGTTTATTTTCCATTCTCGCGCCTTTGTCTCGTTAAAAATACCGTCGCTCGATTAAACCTCAGCCTCGTTCCAACCTCGCCTCGTAGGAAATTCGCACCCCCTCTCTGCTCTGACGCAGCCTTTGTAAAGTTCGAAGCAATTCATAAGGACGGTGGAAGTTATGAACCCAGAAATGTCCGCATAACGCAGTCGAAGTTTAATTGGCTTGATTTATAGTCGACGAAATACCCTGGATGGCTCGGTTTAGAGACCGAGGTGGACGTCTACCGTTTAATTTCCTCCCCCAAAATGGAGGACGGAGTCGTGTGCACGTGGCGATCGAGCAGAGGATGCTCGAAAGGTGAAACGGCAAACGGACAGCGAGGCAGAAATCGCTCGAGCGGTCTGAATAGACTCGTACAGCCGCGAACAAGACGATGATGTGGGTTTGTCACGGTGGAATCGATCCCCTTGAAGGGTGCATTGACGGGAGCGTCGCTGGGACGTACAGATGTACCGGGGGACAGGAAGTCCAGGTGCGAACCGCGGCACGCGACTCCGTTGCCTGTCAAAAATGCATTAAAGGCTGGGCTCTGATACTTCGGGATGAATGAGCGAACCGAATGAATGGGACGAGCTCTGGCCGCCGGTCGAGGCAGTGCTGTTACTCGAAGAATACGTGACACGCCTGTCGAACAGGAGGGCAGTTTCGCTACTGTTCTCGTATTTTCTTCGTTTCTCGAACACCTTTTTAGTTCGACGCACGATTATTAATAATAACATCGATCGATCTGGATTATTGCTAACATTATTGCTGGACTTTGATACATTTCATCCGTTATTAACTCTCGATTTATAAACCGCATACGAGAAATAATATTTATATCAACATTTATATAGTTTCTACGATATTATCGATTATCTGATAATATCTCGAAGCATCTGTTTGATAACAAGTAATTTAATTTGTCGAAACTGAGAACAATTTCAAGTAAAGAGAACGAAGTTGGAAAGAATTCTTCCTCGTCCCGCTTAAGGGTCGTTAAAAGTGCAACTCGCCGATTAACACCTATCCCACTTTGTTTACGCGGAAAGTATCCCTTGACTGGCTCTTCATCGATCGTAACGTCGAATAAATTCCTGTTTAAACAGCTCTAAGTAGACGCGGAGAGCAATTGTCGGGAGTAGCTGGTAGTGGTAGCTGGTGGTGGTGTTAGATGTAACTAAAGGAGGCCGGCAAAGAGTTGCAGTTGGAGTTATAATTTGCGTCCGAGGTCGCGTTTCCGTGTTTCATGCGGACTATTATTGTAATGACCCGGGTTGAGCTGAATTGCTATTACTTGCGCGTCCGACAGATTTCCCCCTAACAAGCGTTCATTATAAACGTCCGTGCGGCCACGCTATTGAGGGATTATCGGTCGCATTATGATCATCCCATAGAACGTACGGATCGGTCGAACGTTTGGCAAACGATTCTAATAATGGACCCTAATTGTCGTTTTCTACAATCGCGAGAAATTTCATGCGCTTCGGGTTCCACGTCTCGCGTGCCTAGGAAAAAGTGATAAACTATACGAAGAGTATTAGATGGAAGAATGTTTTTAGATGGAATTGAAATTAGATGGAATAGGAGGGCCCTGGATTCGAGGATCAATTTTGTGACATACTTCTATGACAAATAGGCTCGTTGGATATACACAGGCTGCATCAAGGAACTAGGTCAAGCTCCTATTGCCTCGAAAGTGTTCGAGAAAGAAAAGCTATTATAAAGTAAAACTATGCAAACGCTTTGCCATTCACTAGCGTTATTATGGGCTCAAGTGCATTTCCTTAAGTACAGAGCGCGGTCCTTTTTTTCAGCTTAGTGAAATTCGCCGTTTCTTCACCCCCTCTCTCTAGTGAAAGATTAAACGAGAAGCTAGGGAATAACCGTTCGGTATTCTTTAATCAATTATATCGTGACAAACGAATGTATTGTGTTAAGCGGCGCGTAAATTATCGAGGAAACGGTTTACAAAATGCCGTTCTGTTCTCACCGGCTTGCCATTAATACGGTGTTCGCGTCGAGGAGCGTTTCCATGCCGTGATTCAAATTGACCACCGTTACGCGCGTTCTTTACGTCTTCGTTAAACAATAAATTGCGCTCGCCCCGTTGCTGGTATCAAACCGCCGCCGTTGGAACATACAAAATTTTGCACGATCCATGGTAAACATCAATTTCAAATCGCGGAATAAATCACGTCGCTGGTATCGGCCGCTGGTAACCTGCAACTCCCCGTTGCGGAATTCTCTCGACGCTCGAACTTGCTCCCCCCTTTGATCAGAGAACGAGCGGGAGTCGCGATAAATTTGATTAAGTTTTAATTAAGCCCCGGTCCCGATTTCCAAAGGGACAAAAATTTCCATTTAAGCCCGGGAACAATCTCGATCGATCGTGCAAGTTTGATTCGTTTATTGAAATCGCGCGATCGCGTCGTTAGCGATTCCGTGGGACTTGGTAGCGCGCGCGCGAATACGTAATTTCATTTCCACGTTCTTCGGGGGACGTGGAACTTATGACGTGTTTGCGAGCGATTTGTAGAATCCGGAGAAATAGAGAAAAGAGGAGGAGAAATATCGCTGGTACGCGATGGTCGAGGCTGAATAAATGGGATACGAAAAAATGGTCGGGGATACCGAATCCAGTTTGCATTGCTCCCGGATGCGCCTTCTTCCTTTTCTCTCTCTCTCTCTCTTTCTTTCTCTGTGTGTTCGCGTGTGTGTGCGCGCGCACTTTTTCCCCTACCATCTCCATCTTGTTCAGAGGGAATGCAAATCCTACTGACATTATTTTTTCTCTGAATCTTCTTTATAAGGACGATAAATCGACGCGGGGAGCTCTGCTCCTGAACGTTACGTACGAGGACTTTGGGCTCCCATGCAGATGCAATCTTTGAAATTTATTTATCAGATATTTCAACGCTTTCTATTAGCTCTCGTAGCTTCTCGGAATTCCCCCGATTATGTCTGAAAATTTATATAACGTCATAAAAATCGACTCATTTTACAATTAGAATTTTAAGCACCGGATACCAGTGGAGGGGTAGGTATTTTTATTTCAGCCGTTCGTAGGAGACGCTGGATGCACATTTAATCCCACGATATATAATAGACTGGGACGCAGAAAATTATTCCTATTATTCTCTACTTGGTCTCTAATAATTTCACGTTAAAATTATAATTCCCGGCCGTTCGATTCTCGTTCAAAGAGGAGGCCAAAGGGAAAAGTTGTTCCGGATGCTGTAGTTAATTTGTAACGGGCGTGAAACCACCGTACACGTTCCGTCGCATTAAAAGACGGTTTCCCTTCTGAGAAAGAAAAAAGGTCCCCCGGGGCGGCGCCGTGAATTTTGACACTACCTCGCAATCCCAACGGTGAATAACAGGAATCGAGTTCGTACCACGCCATGGGGCACACGCGGTACCAGGGCCCTTATGGTTTCCTTGACACGTGACACCGTAACGTCCTCCGTACTCGCACACACCCCTTGTCCTGTACATCCCACGATCCCGTTACGGTTCGCGGCAAGGTGCGAAACCCAGCTATAATACCCGTAATAACGACACGTTCGGTTTTTTGGCCAGCTCGAGATTTCTTTCCCGCCCATTCGTCGAACGGAATAGCTCGGGAAGCTAGGCATCCGCGCGCTGACCTTTAACCCTTTGCGCTCGACGACTTTTGTGGTCGGCGGCGCTGCAACTCGAGACAATTTCGCGCGTTAAATGAATTTACAGAAGAATGAACATACGAAAGTGTTATATATTGATATATTATCTGTGTTTACATTCTTGAAAAAGATAATTATCGGAGTTCAAGTTCTGTGTAATTGTAATATTTTACAAAACCTTTACCAAGGTATTCTGAAGTGCCAGGATCTTGTGGGTCATCGCTGCTACTTCCGGATTCACTGTCTATTACATTAATTTTTCTATTTCTCACATCCGATACGTCATTGCTGTTTACACTTGCTCGAAATTAAAAACGAGTGGTGGAAAATTTCGCGATACGTGTGCTTTCTACGACCGTCGAAACTGCACTAACGCTAGACACATCGTATTCAGGACTACAGTCGTAGAATTTTACGTCACAATGTCACTTTCCAACCGAAGACATAAACAGCCTAAGGGACCACATTCTCAAACCAATGCTTCGCATCTATCAATTGAAGATAACGAAATTCAACATAAATACAGCCGCTCGAGTTGCCACGCGAAACATCGTGGCGAGTGAGAATCGCCATTCGAGCGCAAAGGGTTAATTACGAGAAACGGTCAGTGCTCGGCCCACTCGACGGTACGTTATCGGTCAGAAGCTCGATTATGCGAGTCGACGAGAAAAAAGTTTATTAAATCTTGGGACAAACTCAACGGTTTTTCGAGAGTTTCAAGGAAACGAAGCTGGCACTTTGTCTTCTCTTCTCGATCGAGAATCTCGGTAATATCGCGTTCTCCGGAGCGTACACCTAGCCTTTCCTTTTATACGCGGGAAGTTCGAAACGAAAGGGTTCGCGCTCGTCCGCGAAACATTTACGGCGTAGGTGTACCTAAACTTTTGATCGATAGCGTAATTACAGAGCGCGGAGGTAAAAACCATTCGGCCAGCGGGTCACTTCGACGATCTTTCTTCCGTGGACTTTTTCGCTGGCATCTAATGCGGTTGCGGGCCCCGTTCGAACTATCTCGATACGCAATCGGCCAGCTGATTTATCCGTTCATTACACGAAGTCGTTAATTCACGTTATTTACTCTCTGTTCGATTAATCCGCCGTGTAATTTAGTCGGCTCGGCTCGTTTAATCCGCGCGTCCCGCCGCCTCGTAACCTTTTCGGTGTCGTTGGTTCAAATCTATCGTTATCTAGACTCCATTATCGCGTGCACGTGCCAACCTTTCTTTTTCTATCTTTCGTTTCTTTCTGAAATTTCTCCTTCGGTCATTCCCGCTCCGTGCTCGCCAGGTTCGCAACGCGCGGGTCCATAACGACGACACGGTTGATTTACGCGCCGAAACGCGGAATAAGTTTTCGTATCGACGGAGCCGTTGGTTCTCGCGAGAACTTTCTATCGCGACGCAGCGTCGAGGAACGTTCCATCGTAAACAGCAGTTTAATTACGCGGAGGCCGCAGTTTAATTGCAGCTGGAGGGCGTTCATTGTAGTCTTTGATTACTGCGGTTGCGACCGCCGCTCGGCTCTTCCTGAAACGAAAGTCCCATTTTTGAAGACCCCGCGACGCACCGCACGCGCAAAGAGATTCTCCCTCTCTCTTTCAGCGATCTCGTGGCGAACGGATTCTATTCCCTGGGATTTCGAGGGATTCCGAAATCCAGCGAGAAGGAGCACAGGTATCCGATGTTTTCCCAGCGGGATCGATTTTCGAGATTCTCGCCGCGAGAGTTCGCACCGTTCAGATGCTAGTTTGAAAACGCGAGTCCTATTTACGCGGTAACAGGGCTCGTTCTCTCTCTCTCTCGAAGTCCGACAGCGTAGTCGTTTAAAGAGAAGCACAAAAGAGAGGAGCACTGCTCCAGGTACGGTGTTCGAGATAGCATCTTGATAAGTCACGGCAACCCATCGATCACGCGGTGGAATCTCCAAAACGACGACGCCCAGCGTCAGCCGGCAGCACCGGCAAAGAAAATGGAACGTGGGTAATGGTAATACTTTATCGTCGAAACGGTAAATCGGTTCCGGTTGAATGGAAAAATCTGCAACTTTATCGAGCGGGAAATTTATGTCGCGCGGCTCGCGTGCAAGCTTTTCCCGGGCGGGCCATAAATTTCGTATCGATTAATCCGAGTCTTCGGGGGTTGGTATCCCTATTAATCTAATCTGAGAATCGAGAGGCGAGAAAGTCGCGTTCGAGATTGCTTTCTCGCGTGCATTAAGCACGGTGCACACAGGCGGCACGCGCCATTTCACTGTCGCGACAGTATGGCGCCGCGTTCTCTCTACGTACACATCTATACGAAGATAGAAAGAATTTCAACGTTTGACATTCCCGTTTGACTCTTTTGCGATTTACAACATTGATTACAGTTCGTTAACAAAATCATCTAAAAATGAAATCTAAATTGAAGAATTAACTCCTTACGATCTATTGGTTCCAGTTCGCTCCCCGTTCTTACCGTTTGCCTCTTCTTCATCCCCTAAATCGAAAACGCGAGACGCGGCTGTTGCCTCCACGTTTCCACGGATTAATACGCGTTGCTCGTGTGCGACGGGCCTAATGCCGTCTCTTCACTTTTTAGCGGATGCGAGCATTTCTGCCCACGCATCGCGCGGTTCCATTATTCGTGCCGCGGCTGAAAGACGAAGAGAAAGGAAGGGTTGACGGGAAAAGAAACCGCGGCGGCGCGCAGGCCGGAAACGCGTAAACCAGTCGGCGAGCGTTTCGTCTGGCCGAGGTGCACCGTTTTATCGCTCGATTTGTCTCCGTCTGCCCTCGCGACGCACTCGACGAAAAATCCGGTGAGTCGAACCTCCGATCCGGGATAGGAGACGGTTTAAATTGTTTGCGAACTCCCAGGTGGGGCCGTTTCACCTCCCACGAGTAACGACTCGGTGAAACTTCTCGTATGCGCGTACTCGTTCCTAATCCAGCTTCCTTTAAGGTGTCTTTCAGTCGCTTTTACTGTCGCGCGCATTGCACAGATCGATGGTCCCGCGTATAGCTGCTTTTTATCGGGGAAAGGATTAAACTAATGCAGCACTGCCACTACTTCATGGCGCGTATTGAAAGATACGCGGATACACGGGGTAAAGTAAAAGGTGTCCCCCTCGCGAGGGGCATGAATATCGATCGAAACCGATCGGAGAAGAGGTGTACAGAGTCATCACGTCTCACGATTCGCATAATTTCCGACTACGCCGCGTGAAAGTCGAAAGTTGCCGCGCGAAAAAAGTTTATTCCACCCGGGTACATTTTATCGGGGCCATTTGTCGTCGCCCTCGTCGAGAGGCGGGAGAAAAATTCTTGAACCCGGACAGAGGAGACAAAGAGGGGTGGGACCGTGGAAAATATTTGCGAACCGGCAGACGGGCGCGTTCTACCTTCTCACGGGCAGCATATTTTCAGAGACTGACGCCCCGAATTCGCCTTGCATCCGAGATTATTCCGCGAACACAGCGGCGAACTATGCGACCGGGGGTATTTTCGACGTCGAAGCGCGTGGCCACGCGAAATCGATTTCACTGCGCCGCGCGTCCCGTTATGAACGCTGCCACGGAGTTGCCAAAAATACGACGGCTCGGAAATTCGAATTATCCGATCTTTCGTTACCCGTTACCGATCGCGGCCCCGCGGTGAGCTCCGTTATTAATTGGTATTAACAATGGACAAAATTTATCTCCGCGGCCCGAAGGCTTTTTAATTGTGCGTCGACCGAAATGACTTATCGCCCATAAATTTCCTCCCGCACGGATTTTCCATCCACATATATATATATATGTATATCGCCTTTCATAAATCTGCTAGCCGCGTGTTTCTATCGCGCAGCGAAATTCGCGTTCGCCAGAAAAATATATCCGAACGTCGATGCTCGACTCAGTTTTTCGCATCGAAGAAGATGAGAGAGAGCCGTTGAACAGGGGATCTGTGCGTTACCCGTTTCGTCACGACTCTCGATCACGGTCTACACGGTCTCTACGTGTTTTCGATACGCGCCTTGGGTACGATACGCTTCGATATTGCGCCGTGTTTCATCGGTATAACACGTTAAAGTGCATGCACGTAGTTCCAGTGGTGTAATAACGGCCTCTGGAGCCACTCGGTTACGATTATGTTTATCACTACCGTTATCGCACGAATTTGCAGCCAATATACGTGCAACTTTTCCCGTGGGTGCGAGATAAGTATCGATTATGTAGAATGGACCGCGAAAGGCTTCTCCTTGAGCGCGCAGTCTAAACTTTTCAACAAACGTATCGCGAAGGGGTTAATAGTATTTATGCGACTCGCAACCATTTATTCGTACGATCGTCGACCCTCTGACGAAACGTCCCTTGAAATGGATGACAGAAATGTCCACCCCTCGTTCGTCCGTCAGAAAGCGGACGTTATTCCGTGCAACGGTTTGGTAATGCAACAAACCAGTCGCGTGCCATAAAGAAAGCTCGCGTTTGATAAACGATCGTTTTCGATCGTTCTTTTTGTAGTCGGACGCGGCCGAAAATACCGGTGGACGTTCATTAATCAAGAGCGGCTGTTTATCGGGCGACCGACACCGGGGCCGCGGAAGCGTTCGATTAGAGGCACGAGTAGGGGTTAAAAATGGAGGCGGCCGGGAAAATGCAGGCCACTGCGGAGTGTACGAGCTATTTGGCTATCTGACGTAGCACGAAAGTTAACAGGACGCGGGAGCATCGCCGGAATTGGCTGACCTCTTGGCTCGTGGTCGCTGGAACAACTTTGTTACCCTTGTACTAACCCGGCTACCCCTTTCCACGCCGTGTACGCGTCACTGGCGCCCCTCCATGCAACAACAGGAAGGTCGGGATCGCTGTATTTAGGAACAGATTCCCTAGCACCGGGTACTTTATCGTGGTACTTTGGTATCCGGTGCTCGTATATATCGTTCGGTGCTTAAAAATACTGTATCGAGGTTTGTTACTCGGGTATTGTTTCGTTTAGAAAGAGGGATCGCGAACCACGTGGACCCGGAATGGAGTTGTTCGATTTCTCGTTTAACAGGGAAATTTTGTTATCCAACATCGCGATGAAACGCGTTAAAGCAAAGGGTAAAAGTTTTCTCATCTTCTCCGGCTGACCCGATTCTTTACGATCCTTTGGCCTGGTTTCCTCTTCGTTTTACAGCGCCCGCCGCGCCTAATTCTTTACCATAGAGGCGGCCTTCGAGGTACCACTGTTAAAGGGAGAAAAATACCGGGGATGAGTCGAGAGAACGCGATCTCGCCAGTTGGTTAAAGTCTCCCAGCCTCTGCTGCCCGTTTCTGTCTTAAATTTTATTTTATCGCGGTCCTCCTCGCGTTCTGCCCGGGAAACTTTTACGATCCCTTCCGTGGGTGTAATTTGCGGCAGGTGCTGTGTCCGTGACGGATGTCTCTGTTAAAATTCGTGTCTTCGGAAATTCCGGGGGCCGGAGGGTAGCGCGAGAAGAATTTTCGTTCGATAATTCCAATTCAGGATTTACATTCCAATCTGTCCGTTCGTTGAGAAAACAACCCCCGTTCCATGTATTCTCCGATCGATCGTCCCATCTCCCAACCACCGCATATTTACCCCCAATCTTCCAATCATAAAGGCAAAAGTCCACTCGACCAGCCGTTTGAAATACCTCCAACTTCTTCTAAAATTTCACCCTGGCCGTTCTTAAAAAAACGTTTCCACGCGGAACTTCTCGAGACTCGAGGAAGTGCACTCTGGCAACCCATTACTTCTGCAAGATGGGAAGTACGTCTCTCCCACTGGCTACGGAGGATCCACAACAACGCTATAGGTGATATCCTCACGGTTCGACGGTTGTTTTGCGGGAACGAAGGAGACGACGCGACGTACCTTCCGGATTCAACCCCTTTTCTGGCCGTAGGCAACCAGCACGTGCCTAGAAAAGAGATACGGAGCCGGGTGCCCGCGATATTATGTATTCTGCTCGCATTACCTCCCGCTGAACAGAAAGTTACACACGCCTCGTTATGCGGCCAGAAGCGGCACCAGCAGCGCTCTGCAAACTTAATTAGCGGCCACGACCGACGTGCATCGAGAAAGGAGGCGACACTCTGAACCAGCCGATGATTTATCCGCCCCGGTGTCCCACGGCTCTTGGAATCTCTGCTCGTACCTCTCGAGCAGGTTCGCTACTTTGTCTCGCATGATTTCTCGATGCCATTGTGATACGCGAATAAGCGTCACGCGTATTAATTAACTTATACACCGTGCAAGAAATACCGCTCGACGGGAGATCGTCGAAAACGCGTCGATCGTATAATTAATAGCGCTCCTTTTCGAGCACCTCCTAACCGAGGGAGCGCGACTGCCTGTCGTCTTAGTTTGTTTGCTCTTCGTATATTTTCAGCCTCGACCATCGTCACCGGTGGCGCGGGGATTACGTAAATCAGTTGGAAATTTCATGCTCGACAACCTCGTGCCTCGAACGTATCAGGGGTAACCAGAAGAAGTCTCTTGCGTAGCAGGCCGCGTACCTCGTTACCTTGACTTCCGTTCGATCATCGATGGCCTGACGCTGGTAGTTTGGCTCGCGTGTAAATATGCGGTACGGCACTGGCTTTATGCGCTCTCCCCTCGTAAAGATCCGCTCGCTGCTGCACCTCGACGAGATGTAAACACGCTTCCCGTTGATACGACGCTTGTACGACATAGCGCAGCGTGCAGCGCGTTTTGTTTCACGTGGTAATGTAATTTGCCTCCGTCCGGGACCCACGTCGGCGTTCATCCATCGACACCGCTCCAGGGTTCTCACCGTGCCTCGAATTTACGAACTGGGTGATGAAGTGCAGGTACCAGCTCGGGGGTGGTTTGCCGGTAGAAGCGAAATTTCGCGAGTAATACGTGGGTATCCGCCGTTACTTGTTACGTGGATCTGGTCGAACGTAACGATGCGATGTAATTCGTGCGGTAACGAGTGATGATGTATAAATCGAAACGCATAACGGATGTAACGGGTAACGTTATACGTAGACGTACGGTTCAAGGGTTGACTCGTGACACGTTCGTGTTTGTACAAGTGGTGCAAGCATCGCTGGACTGCGGGTTCCAGTCGTCTCTACGTTGTCTGGCTCGTCTATTTTCATCTGGCATTTGTATACAAATTGTGAAACGATCTATAAAAGTACCGTAAAGTAATCTCTACGGAGCGTAAAATCCAAGGGTAAATCCTCCCCTAAAGCACCGTTCCTCTTTACGAATTCTCTCGCGTGGAATAACGTTCGACTAAACACGCGACTGGTTACATTTTTAACACTCTGATACGTAGCTAAAGTTACGTAGCTGCGTGTACGTCTGTTTGTTCTGCCGATTACCATTTGAACGAAACTTGAGAGGAAAGAAGAGAAGATACTTTGAACATCCGCAAAAATGAAGCGTAAAGAAGACCGTAATCGGGTTTAGAGAACGATCCTTGGTATCGAATCTAATGGTAGCGAGGATAGGAATTGATCGTTCGATCGAGAATCGTCGCGAAAGCGGGGACGAGCGATCGGAGCAGCGGAGGCGCAGATGCGGAGAGCCGCGCTGCGTTTCGACACGGATTGTCGATTCCTTCCGCCCCTCTGTTCGGCCCTCGGAGAGCTCTTCGGGGTCCCGGCTGGTATTTTCTGTCAGTCGACGGCAGGCCGCGGGGCGAGCTGGTCGAGAAAACCCGACGCTCGTAAAATCGAGTCGTCCGACACGCGCACTGCTCCATTCTCCACGCGTACGAGCGCCGCTACGCTTCGACGTTTAACATTTCTCAACTTGACTAAATAAAAAAAAAAAAAAAAAAGGAAAAATAGACTGAGAAAGTACGAAAAAGAAATCCGACCAGTAAAAAATAATTAAAAATGGAGACACACCCAGCATTTGGAAGATTTAAAGAATACAACAAGTTCACAGTCGACTGATAATACAATATCGCTCCGAAAATTGAAGTTTCAGAGGGTCGTAAAATCGACGGTGGAGCGTTCTTTGGATATTCAGAGGAAATTGCAATCTATGGCCGGTCGAGTTCACCCAATAATCCGGGGAGCTCATCAGGCAAGAACCGAGGATTGATCAAACAGATGAATGGACCTGCGTTGACAATTGCTAGAAGCTAACCCAGCCGCAGAGATCAAATCTTACGATCCCATATTCTCCGCAGTGGACGCGATTACGGATCAGAAATCAAACTGCCATGAAAATACAAAAATCTATGTGATAAATATAAAAATAATAATAAAAATCGATAAGAGGAGAAAGAAGAACAGACGGAAAATTGTCATATTAACGCAGACCAATTTGTAATTTTACGTGATAACTGTTTAAACATTTTGTTAAACAGAATATTGGTCACGCGTCAGAGGATACAGTGCGAAGGAAAGTAGTACGTAGGTGGAGAGGGTTGGTCGCAGAAGAGGAGTCGACGAAACGGAGATAAGGGAAGCGGTGACCCGGGCTGTCAAGGCGCGTATAAAATCGACGATAGCGAAGTCGACAGCCGGCAGTGTCGCGGGAACCGCGCGCGAGAGAGGACGTCGTCGTTGGTGCTACGTCGACGCGTGGAAAAGTCGGCGTGAAAACAAACGCAAAAACAGCCGACGTGTGCCTACTTGCCCGTCCCCCTCTTCCTCCTCACCGCTACCACTTTGTATTTTCATTACGCGTACCAGCCGGCGAGCTTCTCCGTGTCCTTGTGTCGCGATCTATCGTAGCCTGCCTCAATAGTGCCTCTGTAAATTAACTAGCCGTACGCAACACAGTGAGACCATGCCGCGCAATTTATTAGACAGTTACGCTATCTACGGTGCAGTGGGAGCGAGCATGTAATTAAGTCGTAGTCGAGATACTCGGTTTCAATGCGGAATCGCGAGATACACGATCTGCCCGAGAGAGGCACGGGATTGTTTACAAATCAGTGACTAATCGAGCAGCCGTTCGATTAAAAGGGCTCGAGCGATTTTTACGGACGGTTGTCCCACGATTTAAACCGAATCGATTCGAAATCGGGGCGCCAGTATACGACAGTTTTTCGTCGAGGATCCAGGAGATGCAACGAGCCAGCGACGCGGATGCGAGCGTAAAGCCGAGGGATCCTTGAGGGATTTGCGGAAGGAGGACGCAGCGTCACCAGAGACAAGAAGAGACGTGAGAAGCGGATAAAGAAATACGAGAGAGGGAGATAGAGAGAGAGAGAGAGGGAGGAGAGAAAACGGAGTCGCGAACAAGAGGCTACGGAGAGGCGAGAAAACACTCGAGGAATGCCGTGGATAAAGTGTTTGGGCGGCGGAGGCGGAAAGGCCAGAAGAGGCAAACCACTCAGCGTCAGCCAGCCGATCCACCTGCTCGTCAAGGTAAGATTCCCCTTTGGTTTTTCCCTCCAAGAATTTCCTGCTTCCACGCCCCTTTCCCCTTCGCGAAACAGCGAACGGACCAGAGGGGGTGGAATGTCGAAGGATCTGTGCGTTAATGTTGCGCGTACGGATATCCACCGCACATGGCCCCCGAATTAATTTCGTTATCGACGAGTCTTTTCTCGTGTTCGTTCTCCTCGGTTGAAGAAGAAGTCCTCGAGTCGAATCTCGAAGGGTTCTGGCTCGAGATCCGAGATACGACTTTATAGCCGCTCTTTAACTTTATTGGCACGACTATGCGCTACCAAATCGCCGTGTACATCGCTTATTCGCTTAAAGCTTGTTCCGAATTTATATTTGGAACGACCGTGTGACGTAAATATTAACTTCGTAACATTCTATATATACGCAAGTAGGTGACGAACGAACGGGTTATCGGTTATCACGATTTTCTATTCAACGCCAGTCGTTATTGATAAAAACCGCGAGACCCGGAGGAAAGTGTTGTTGAAAAACTAATCTTGACTGGTAATTTCTTTATCTCTCGGAAAATTGTACGTCCTAAGGTCAACTCTCACGTTTCGTCGATAATATACCGATAACCAAGCCTCGTCTCCTTGTTGTCATAGTCGCTTTTGCATTCTCCTCGTAGTCGAAGGACAAAAATAAACGATAACGCGGACAGCAATTACGTGAAACGTTTAATCCTTCGACGAGGAGATAACACTGAATATCACGGTCCTTCGAAGCGCACGTGTGTCCATATCGCGTATTTATTGTTCGAGAAATTTCGAATTTTGCCTGGTATCGAAAGCGCGAGCTACAAATGTGTCGCGAAGTGTTGAAAATACGAGCGTCGCGTTCCTCGAACGAGAGGACAGGGTGTAGCCCGCCGAGCGGTGGAACGCACAGCGGGGACAGGAAGGCTCGGAGGGAAAAAATGAGGACCTGGCGAGGAAAGGCTTAAAACGATTATTAGGCGTGCGTTTCTTTCACGCTGGAATGCTATAAAGCCGAGGGAGATACGATACAGTGGGATGACGAAGGGGCGCCACGGTGGCCCATCCCGACCAGTCTGATTTATTAATTTCTTCGTCGAAGCTCTGTTCCTTTGAGCCAAACCACTCGAGACCGCCCCGCGGCCGGCTGTATCGATTCGACGATGTGCACCGCGGCACGACCTACCAATTAAATTGATAATAACGCGCCGCGTTACCTGCTCGTTATCGTGCCTGCCGGCTGACTCTTAACGCAATCGTTAAGTGACACCCACTCGTGCGAGATCGTGACGATGAAGAGGACTCCGGGGCCGCGAGCGGGGCGAGGATGCGCCGTGAAAATCGTGACACTCGAACCCCGCGTTCTGACGCGTTTCCATCGCGTTGATATTCCGGTGAAATTGCCGGAGCGCGACGCCTCGTTTTGTTACGCGGCTCCGATGACTCTCGAAGAGATGCGATTCCGGAACGCGACTGTGAATAAACAATAGTTCCACCTTTATTTCAGTAGATTTCCTTCGAGAATCTTTTCCAGGCTCCACACGGTGGAGTTCTGCCGGTATTTTTAGACGACGCAGACGAGGTAGATTCTGAACGACGCCACGCTAATTTGGGTAATTGCAATATTGTTGGACTTTAATTATCAAAGAAGAATGGGAATATTGTCACGGAGAACACGTTGGAACGTAACAATCGTATCGCGGATTGAAAACACGCCACGGTTCTCCCCCTGCACAGTCTTCGCTATTGAACGCGCCCTTTATGTAAATCCCGGAATTAAATTAAATCGGCGCGATCACGCCAGACAACGAAATTAATTCGTACAACAAGAAGCGATTCGATCGCGATTTAATTGAACGATGACCGATATCGCGCACGCTTCATTTAAATTCTGTATCGTTTCGTCACGAACGATCATTTCACCGTCCCGGCGCTCGAACATTGTATTACTCGTCCCCATAAAACACGTTCCGAGGGAATCGTGTTCAGAAGCACGAACCAAAAAGTGAAACACTCCGCGCGCATCGTGCGGAACGCCGCAATAAAACACGGCAGGATCACGGACGGGATCGTTTTTCCCCGTCTTTCTTACGGGTGTCCTGCGCGCGAGCCCCGTCCCGTTTCAGGTAGCAAGCCGAGGGCATCGTTAAGCGAATTACACGAGGGAAAAATCGCGCGCTAATGGCGGCGCGCAATTAAATAATAGTAAAGCGCGCTGCCACCCGCGGCGTCGTTCAACTGCGATTTCATTAAAGTGCCACTTAGGACGCGAATGCGATATTCCGCGGACTCCTACGGCCGCCGTAACCGCTGCCAGTTCTCCGTCTCCATTACCGTCGTTGTAAAAATCACGCGAACGATGATTTCCCCGTGTGTTTGTCCCGTTCATTCGCACCGTAGACCAAAGTGTACCGTCCAGATCGCAAAGAGGAGGATAAACAAACAAAAAAAATCACTCGCTAACGCGTTTCAGATTTTGACGCGC
Organism: Xylocopa sonorina; assembly: GCF_050948175.1. Classification (NCBI taxonomy): domain Eukaryota; kingdom Metazoa; phylum Arthropoda; class Insecta; order Hymenoptera; family Apidae; genus Xylocopa; species Xylocopa sonorina. The sequence continues at coordinate 11,066,447 of NC_135193.1, forward strand.
GACTCGTGCGTCGCCTCTTTTGTGCGCCGTGTTTGTAGTTTCCCTCAGATTTGATTCGCACAGACGCGACGACGTACGTACGTGTAGTAAAGCCGTGGCTGCGTGGCCTCATGCGAAACTCCGTTGCCTGTTATTATAACCGTACCATTATCGACACACTGTACACCTGTACGATCGGCTATGCCGTACGAACGCCGCCCAACGGCGAGCACACTCCGGAGCTGGCAATTAAATTAGCGAGCCCCTGGCAATTTCGTGATTTTTTAGGCGACGGAACTTTATGTAATGGTACCTCGAGTAGGGAGGAGAAGGTCGCGAGTTCGCCATCCGGGGAGTGTCTTTCGAATTCCCTCGGCCCTAACAGACATCGATATCGTACTGTAATAATTGTTCGAATAATGTACGTAAACGCGTGGAAAGACATCGCGCGATTGCACAAAAGGGTTATTCGAGACGTATAAAAATGATTCGCGTAAATCAAAAGACTAGCGCGAGTTTATCGCTCCCGGGACGAGCAGATCGCCACGGACTCGCATGAATCTTACGTTTCTCAATCCTGGTTACATTGTTACGCTCGAGTTCCTTGTTTCATAATTTCGCACGGACCGTCTGACCGTGTGCGCATTCGTATCTAAAGACTGTTATCAAACGCGCGCGGAACAGAATTCCTCGCGTTACATCACGCTCCTCGTGGCGCTACGTGGCCGCTTCGTACAAAGCCTGGCAATTAAGTCAGCGCACCTGCCACGCAATTATGCCAATTTTTCTCCGAGTCCCGTTCTCACAGCGGATCATACCGAGCGCCTTGTCCGCCGTCCATTTTTCCCCTTCGTTTTTTGTTTTTTTTTTTTCACAGCGAACGCGCATAGAGCGCGTACGTCCAATGCGTATAATCGATCGCGATCGACGACCTCGATCGATTCGCCCGCTCAACGCTCGCCACAAAAAATAACTCCCGCGAGAGATTGCCTCGGTACGCTTGGCATGCGCGGTGATAATTTGAATCGACTCTGCTGAAAAATATCCAGGCGATACCGGATCGATCGATCGGTTCGCGGCGAACACACTCGACACGCTTCGATTACCTCTGGCTGAAAGGTTAAAAGACACGCTGCGGTGGTATCTCCCCCGCTGAATCAGCGGAGGTTCATAATTCTCCGGGAAGATTAGGAAAGCCTCATAACTATCGTCATCATCGTGCATATGCACACTGGTAACCGGTACGCGTACTAGGTCGTATATTACGCTGAATATATGCGCGCATGCCATTGACTCTTACACACGGCAAAACAATGTTTTATTGGCCGCGGCCCGCTCCCTCGGAACGAGCACCAGCGTTCCGCTCAACTTTTCCCGGGCCAGACTGCCTCCGAAATGAATTTCACCGGCGATAAAATTACGATTCGGAAGCACCCGGCTTTTTCTCGCGTACCTTCATTCATCTCGATGCTCGCGACACTCGCCACGAACGGGTACGAAAAATTATTCAAACGCGTTGGAGCAACCCTTTGAAGCACCACCGTGGTTTTACGACGGGATCAGCTGTTCGAACGTTCAACGCACGAGATTCTCGCGAGCTCGCAGCGAAACCATCGTTCACTCTACACGGAGCGAAGGGGAACGGAAGAGATTAATTTGCAAGAAATAATCCGCTCCGTTGTCATTCTAGACACGCGATACGAACATTTTATTAGAGTCTGAATAGTAATGGTCCGTTTCAACGGTTTAAGCGGTAAATAATAACTTCGCGAAAGCGACCAGGCGATTGCAGGATGATAAATTGATCTCTTGGAAATTCATCGAGCTTCCGGAAGCGTTATGAATGACAGCTCGAGCAGTTCTAGGGAGGCGAGGTAAAAATTATGAGCATTCGTTCCGCGAAACGAGTGGAAGAGGAGCGAGCAGCGATCGCGACTAACTTTCTTCGTCTTGTTCCATTTGTACCACCCGATGGATGTCTGTCCGAGGTTCAGAGCGGCGAATTTTTCCGACGTAAAACGTCAAAGTGTCCGAGAGATTGACACGTATACGTAGGTGTCGATAATGTTGTGACACCGCTTAAAAGGTGTTAAGTAAAAAGCGTGTTTGCGAAGCAAACAAATTTCGAGTTTATTGAGCGGACGCCCGCCGCCGCCGCCGCCGGCGGACTGTTTCAGGAGCCGAGTCCGCGCGTAGGCAGACGCCTTCTAACCTTTCGAAAGATCAACAGCCCCTTTTCATCTTGACGAACCTCCACATTGGCTCGGCGCTGCGTAACCATTCGGCTATTTGACTGATTCGAAGAATTCGGCACGGGATACACCTTCGTATCTAATAAGGGATTACGTCAAAGTGTCGCTCGACTGGTCTCGATGGAGGAACTGCTGCGCGACATCTGCTCTCGAGCGAATCGTTCCTCGTCGCTCGCTGTAGCGCGAAGCGCGTCGAAATTCAAGGCAAATTGGCCTAACAAGGTAGAAACGAATTAACGGATCGTCCGATGACTCGACGCTTTCCTCTATTTTCGGCGCCAGTAGCGTTCAGACGCGAGGGGTGTGTCCCCTTCTAAAAAAGTTGGTCGAAAATAACGCGCTTCCAGACGCTCGATGACATTCTCGTCCGCTTGGCGATTCTGCCTCGCCCAACTTACTTAGAAATTAAATGTCTAGCGGGGAATATACAGTTTTGTGGTGGCGGGTCTCGCGAAACGCGCGGAAATAAAGTAGAAGCGGAAAGTTGTAAAGTTCCCGAGTGGTAGACGTCGGGTGTCGGGGCGGAGGTAAGGGTGAGATTCAATTGAGAAGTATTCGCGAGCCTTCCAGACGAGACAGCCAGTTCCGAAAAGAAGGAAAAACGCGGAAAAAGGAATAACAGTAGAGCGGAAGGGACTTAACGAGCACTGGTGCCTGGTGGAAAGAAACGAACGATGGCGTAGATTAAATCGCGCGATATCGCGGCTAACGATTCGAGGTCCTGCGCGAGCAGCGATGCCCTGGCCTCTTCAGATTCCTTAATTGCAGCTGCACGCCGGTGCGCAATTAAAAGTTCTTCAATTGGGACACACGTATCGCGTCTCGCGGTGTCTCGCAGTTTTATCCATTCCCCCCGCCCCGGGTCAACTGCTTCAAGTATTTTTCCGCGCTTCCCTCTGCGACCAAGTGCCTCCTCTCCGAATGTATAACAGAAACTGAATGATATGCTAACAATGACACGCACTAATTACACCGCGAAAGAATTTAATTACTCAAATCATTATCGCTAGATCACAGGGGAGTCCATAAATTACGGAGCAGATAGCTTCGACTATAAATTAGTTATAAACTACGCCACGATAGCGAAGTTTTAATTACTAGAATTTCTATCCGGAGCTCATCTGAAGACGATCCACCTCTATAAAACATCGTGAATACACTCCAAGTGGCGTCTTAAGCGTCATATATCAAACCACGAAAGAATTCCACGAAGGTTTTCGTAATTCCTTCGGTGAACCCACGGGTTTTTCCCCCTTCGGGCGAGTGAAGTGCCCTGTGTTAAAATAAAGAGAAAAGAAAAAGACGTCGGATCGTCCCGTAGATCTTGGTCGGAGGACGTTGAGCGATGGCAATAAGGAAGCAGGCAGAGTGGACCGCGTGCCTCGATCGTCTCTCATTGTTTTTGAATAATTGATGCGGCACTTGGCGTCGCCGTTCGAACGTTCGGGCAGAACAATCGAGCGGGTTCGTGCCCGGCTGGCCCTCGTACGAGACGCTCGACACGCCGATACACGCCGGGTCTATCCATCAGCGAATTATCTCGAATCGCGAAAAGTAAATCTCGCGACGTCGGCACCGTCCACACACGCGTGTAATATGATAATCCGGGCAATATCGCGAAATGTCAGAAAGCCCTGGCTGCAACCGCGTCGTGTGGAGTCTCGTTTACGAAGGAGGCTCTGTCGGGGCCGCGAACGCCGGCGTTGCGAAAGGAATTTGTTCGTTCAGCTGTTTTCAGGCGAACTGTCGCTTCCTCGTTCGACGCGAATCCGTCGCGTATCGTTCCTGCCCGCTTGGCAAGCTAAAACCAACTCTGCTCCGTCTATTCCTCCGGTCGTCCACAGGCTAAAGCGAACTTGGAAACGGTTTAAATATGTGACATAATTTTATCCGTTTTACACGCGTTCGAATGATTCATTGCCTCTACTTTTTTTATGGAGATCACCGGATCGTTTTGCATGTTAATTTAATCCGTCCGTGGGAACCGACCGGTCGCGTCATTAAAATGGGAAGACGGAACGCCGCGTTTATTTATGTATTCGTTTAAATGCGATAGGATTGTTAGTCATTAGCGTTCTCGGACGGGGCGTGATTCACGTACAAATGTATCGACGCGCGAGACAAATTCTACGATCGGCGGCGACCAGGGGCAAGGAATTTGTGAAAGTTTGCAGGATCGATTCGTTTACCTTTGAGCAGAGAATTTTCCAGCGATCCTTCGCGAGTCGGAGTTTCCTTCGGAATCGGAGTCCCGTTTTCCCCCCTGTCCACGATTCGAATGCTTGCCGTTGCTGTTGGATCACGGTAATTCCAGGCAATCAGCCCGACAAACCCTTTTCACCGGGAGTACCGCGACACGACAGAATTCTTCCGTGGCCCCGGGAGGTGAACAAAGGTCGTCGGATGATTCCTCGAGAGCCCGTAATGAGCAACGTGAGAGGAGCCGGCGGAAAATACGTGAAATCTGCTACTTCCACGGTTGCCACGGCTAAAAGCCGCACACAATAAGGAGCCGACGTCTTACTTTGCATACAATTAACGATGCAAACGACTCGTGGCATTCAAAGAATTCCTCCGCTAGAAAGCTCCCTGGTAATCCTTCGACGGAATACAAAACGGGAGGAGGAAGCGGAACCAGGAAGAGAGGTAAATAAGAGAGCGCGTCGTCTCAACGTTATATTTCAGAGCCAGTCTAACCCAATTATCGTAATCTTGTAACCGAGCAGAAGTACAATAGCGCGAGGGCTTTAATAAAGCACAGACGAAACTAGAAGAAAAAAGTAAGAAAAAATAGGTTTGGGTCAGTCTGGCTCCGTTCCGCGGTACGGTTGTCTCGTTCTTTTTTTTTTTTCACGCTCTGATTTCCCCGGGAAGCCCTAACCTCGATTCTCCGATCGTCGCACGGAACATTCAAGCGAGGAATTTCAATTGCCTTATCTCGCTCGAAATCGGAAAAGTAACGAGCCAACGGAGTCCATCGTTCAGCCTGTTCCTGGCTTGGTCGAAAAGTCATCGACGCCGCGGTCACGTCTCGGATTTCTCACGGAGCGTCCGTCTTTTCCCGTCCGTCGTTCTAAAGCCCGGCGAGCGGGCTCGTGTAGCAGAGGGACGCTCGTGGCGAACGAGCGGGCCCGCGGAAGAGGTACGAGGCCGTGGCGTGGAACGCAGTCTACCGTGTATAAAAGGGTGAAAGGTGAAGATCAGTTAAGGGTGATATAGTGGAGGCGTTTAGTTAAATCGATCAGATAGGGGCTTTGCATGGCCCGTTGGTGGCACCCCCGTGCGTTCGCCACTGTCTTTCCCTGAATTATGAGCAACGTCCATCTGTGGAACGCTTCTTCCTTGATCCGTATTCCCACAAACGGGCGGCCAGCCTTTTGCGTCCAGCCTCGATTCGACGCTATCTAAACCGCGCCTCTGCCACTCGCCAAACGGAGAAAGGTCTATCACGTTCTCGAGCTTGTTAGGATTTTATTTGACGCTAATCTACTCGGGCTGCTAGACAAGACGTAGCTGGTAGACTTTGCTTTCAGATTAACACGTTTTAAATTCCTCCTTGCCGCATGCACGTACGCGCTAATCGCTGTATATAACCACTTAAAATAGGAAGGATACTCGTGAGAGGATCACTCCGCGGAGACGTATCGATCGGCCTAAAAGTGTCCGTCGAGAAAATCGTCTAATCACCGGGCCGAGTTTCCAGAATTACGAGAGGCTCTTTAGCCGAGCGATTTATCGCCGGTTTACAGCGTGGAACGAGCGTTTCACTTCATCAACGATATCGGGAACGGTCCACCGGGGTCCAAGGATAATGGGTCGATGAGTAAACGATCATGGTAACCATTACCCGTCGCCCCGGAATCGGAACGGTCCGCTGTCCAACGCGATTTAGCGACACTGGGGAAAATCCTCGTTTCCCAATCGTTTTTTCGCGCACTGTTCAACGCGATGTCGAAATTTTCAAACGTTAGATAATTTTGGAAATCTATTTTGGCGAATGTGCCTCGCACACGGTGAACAGAATCGGCGTTCGGATAAAGGATTCGTGGCAAAAGGAAAAGTGACCGATCGAAAAATGCTGGCTGAGCGCAATTTGAAAGGGATTCGAGGTGGAATCGCGGCGCGTTAATCGGTCCGCTCGTTTCCGTGCACGTAACGCAACGTTTCGAAGCGAGCTGTTCCGTTGGAAATCGGAATCGGTGGACGAGCGCGTGTCCAATTGCAGCGTGAAAGCGGCGCGGATCGGCGCGCAAAGTCGGAAAGGAGAACGGAATTCGATCGACCGGATAAACGTTTAAACGCGCTCCCGCTTCCTGTTTGGACCATTAGCCTCTGCGGACGGGTTGGCGGGCGATCGAGTCGAAGGATCGGGGCCGCGTAATGGTCGCGTGCTGACTTCCGCGAGGACTCCCGCGTTTCCCACGAAAATCACGATTCTGCACAGCTCGTTGCTCGCGAACAAAGCTCTCCCATTGCCGTACGAGAATTTACGGATCCTATCGATGTCCTGAACGGATGTCGGGACGTTGAATGAAACGAACCATCGCGCGCGTTTCTTCTGCTTTATCGTCGTCGCGTTCGCGCGTCGTTTCGGATAGATCGTTCTTCGTTCGAAACGAACGATGACGCAATGGCAGTTCATCCGCGCTCGACTCGTCCTATCGATGGAAGATAATGCGGTAATGAAAACGATCTCGTTAGAGCGGACAATGGAGTGACGTAGCGGATAAAATCGAATCGGCTTATGTAATTTTCTTCCGTTTAGAAGCGGTAAACGATACGATTGGCGAGGATCTCATTTCTCAACGAGCTCTTTAAGACAATAACCGAGGCTTCAGAGAAATTCATTACAATCTAATAATCTTCGTTATAATTGGATAAAAAATGGTATCTAATAATTCTCAATTATTTCATGTAATTACTATACTCGACAAATACGAACTGAAATGTTGCAGCACAAGTTCTTACAGATCTGCAGCGTATTATAAACTCTATACCCTGGATTGAAATTCTTTTTAAGCGAAAGATAAACTTTCTAATCAGGATTAGGTTCCAGTAACGGTACCGTTTAGATCGCTTCCACTGTCACCACTGCCTTCGGAACCGTGGCGTCTATTTCTCGCAAAATTCAAGGAGCCATCGTGGACCAGCATTTTTAACCATTGCCAAAACGATTATGGCGATGGCGACAGTTCCACCTGCTAAGGCAGCGCACGGTCGCGCCATAATCATCCGTTGTGTGGCGCACGATGACGATGATAGACGTCGATAGAGCGTCACGATCTGCGCGATGGAACGTGCCGTGGCTCGTTCCTCCGCTCGCCTTAAATCCAGTTAACTGGACCGTGTTACGTGATTTTCCGACGTATGTGGCTGGGTTGGCGGACGGTTTCTTCGCGCGGCAAAATGCAGCCGTTCCAGAAAACGACCCGCCATTATTCACGTTATTGCGAGCAGGATGCCGGGGAATATGCGACTCGCGGTCGTCGTTCCATATATTCCGTTGCCTGGCACACTTCCCGAATGTTCTCCCACCCTTTTCGAATAACACGTCCTGCGAGTCGTCCGAGTCTTTGTGTACGCGCGCGGCCAGATTAAAAGTCGCCCCGAATTTTCTACGTCCCCGAGCACGGATTCCCTCCTCTAATCCTGTCGCGAGTCGCCAGCGGTCCACGCGTCTACGTGCGAATTCAGATAGGGATGGAAACAGGTGTGCAATTACCCGCCGCCGTTTATCCTCCAGTTTTATGACACCGATGTCCCCGGCTGCTGTCTGAAATTTTGCTGCGCGAATCCGGTACGCTTTGCCCTCGAACGGGGTTGTTCTGAATATTTTATAGCGGTTCTCTTTCAAGCCGCGCTCCTTCAATCCGATCTTGTTATTTAGCGTAGTAAAATACTCTCGTGGTTTTCGTTCGGTGAAAAGAGTTAGAATCAAAGTTCTACCCTTTGAACCGGTTCGAAGCGAGCCCCGAGGGTGAAACCGCGGCGCTTATTAAATTTTTCCACCAGAATATTCACAGGGCGCGAAATCATCGTCCGCCTCATTTCCCTCTCTGCCCCCACCCTCCACCTCTTCCTGGTTCTCGCGTTTCGAAATTCTTCCCGTTTCTTGCGGCTATGTCATCGCGTACTCCCCCGTTATTTCTACCTGTAACAACCCCCTCGAGTCTGGCGAGACGACTAATATTCGCAGCCTCCATCCCCCGTCCGCGACAAAGACGCGTTATTATGCACGTACCAGGCACGCTGTCGGCTTTCAAACAACCCTACCACGGTGTGCAACAATAACAACCGTGTCTAGTCGCTTGCGTGGCACAAACCCGCGTCGCAGGAAGCGGCATGGCCGATTTGTTGCCGCTCGTCGTGACTCCGGCAACGACACTTCCGTTGAAATTAACCACGCTGGCAAATTATTAATGTTCGCCGCGCGCGGTGAGGTTATACAAACGCCAAGCAGCACCGCCTTTTGTCTCGCGCCTCCTGTACACGTTTCTCGGTTCTGCGAGGTCGTACACAATTTTTAAAGACGACCTCTCGAAGCTCGCAGATTACTTCGATTTACTTTTCAGCCTGAGTCTATTCTTCGGTAAAATTACGGTTGGTCGCAGCCGTTTGTTTTCACGCGATACCGCTCAAGTGGAGACGTGGATTTATGACCGAGCTGAGATCGCAAACGTGCATCCAAACGTGGATCTTGATCTTCGACTTCCGTTGTTTGCCTCGCGAGAGTAACCTTCGGATACGTGGGTCATTTCGTCGAAGCCGACCGTTTAACCAACGCCGCGCGACAACCGTGGCAACAAACGTCGCCGAGCGCCCAGGGCGATAGGGTACACGCAAATATTTGCCACGGCGCTAGAAATTACGTGTCCCCTCTACACTGGTTACCGTTTAGGATGACAAACTAAATACATAGGTAACAGACAAACGAGGATGCATCATCATCTTCTTAATGTCCCGTTTAATAATACCGGGACTAAAATCCCGGGTCTATTTTTCGAAACACGCTGGCCATCGTCGATAACGAATGGAAACACGGGCGCTCGCTCCTCTAACGATCCCCGTGAGTCAATCGCTCCGAGTACAGTTACCCGGTTCCGCTATCATAATTCTCTGCACCTAATTGTATTAATAAATCTAATTAGAGGGGGTCGACGTCGATTGAACGATAGCCAATAATCGTGTAGATAGATGGCACGATTGCTGATACATAGTTCGCGGCGAGGGGGGATACCAACCGGAAGGTGGGCCCCTCCTCGCGGGTTCTCCCTCGTGTCCCCCGTTCTTCGACTCTTCTGGGACGAAACCCCGATCGATCGAATGGAGATTCCATTCTCGTTAAGTGCCGTGGAACAAGTTGGAGATATTCGAGGGGACCTGGTCGTGTCACACGACGGAGAAACGGGGAGAGTAGAAGACGGAGAGGAATGAAAGATAGGCCGACGTGGGAAAGAGCGCGAGGGACGGGAGGTAGGGCAAGGTGGAGCAAAAAAGAGGGAAATAGAGGTTGGTACACGGCGCGTCTACCAGCAAGGTAAAGCAGATTAGAGCAGGTCGGGCACAGGAAGATTTCATCTCGCTCCGTCCTCTCTCTAGGCAGCAGCCGCTTTTCATTCCCTTGCCTCCTCCCGTACCCTTCGCTTCCGTCGTTCCATTCTCCTGTCGCCCTTGAATACCTCCGCCCTTACGATAGGAGAGCGCGCGCACGGTCGAACCGGAGGGCCTTTCGCAGATGCGCATCTGCGGGCCCTTATCGTCGCCTACGAAAAATCGAGAACCGGTTCTCGCCTGTTCGTTTAAAGAATCGCTCGTTCATTAAATATGACAGCTTATTACGCGCGTGCCCGTGTAACACCGACTCGCTCGTTTTTCCACGATCGAGCCCTCGCGTCCGGCTGTTTCGTTGCGCGATTAATTCTCGATCGAACAAGTTTCCAAGTTTATTGGATATCAGTTCTGGATATCGCGACGGTGCGCGAAAAATTCTGATTAGAATAAGCGTTCGCCTTTTGCCAGGGGAAATCGTGTGCGTATAATCGATGCAACGGCGTGTCGACGTTATCTGACGATTTGCGCGTAATCAGCGTAAGCCGTTGGAACACGTTTGCTGGTGGCCCGTTTTTCGACGCGCCGGTAAACACATCGATGCCGGCGGAAGGAATCGATTAAGGAAGTATAGTGGACGTTACCCAGGGTGTTCCCCACCAGTCAGCCGTCACGCTGTGAAATCCTTTGATCCCCTGAGGAACGGGCTCAACCCCGGCCGAACGGGGCACAATGGCTCGGTTTAAGGCGAATAAATGGCCCTTTCGTGGGGTCCAGACGCATATCTAAATATTTCGAGCCGCCCGCTAATGTGTCGCCGTATCGCGAGGGCACGTTCGAGCGGGCCATTAAAGAATTCACTGCTCGTTCACCGGGAGAACACGCATCCTGCTCTCGAGTAGGAAGGTGCGCGCGGCCGGGAAAGGGATTCCACGGAAACGCGTCGACTGCTATCGAGCAAAGAAAAGGCATTATGCAAATGCAAAGCTCCGCTCGAAGGCACGCGGGGCTTTCTCTTTAATGTATTCGAGAGTTTCGTGGACACCGTAATCGGAATTAGTCGCCGAGCGATCGAACGGTCCCGAGCTTGACGCCTTAAATGCCCGCGCCATTTTTCTGCTCGACGTTCTCGCTCGATGCCACGCGCCGTTTGCATCTCGAAGCGCGTCCCTCTCGTCTCATTTCCCGAGACCTCGATTCGCGAGACTCCGGTAGACGGATTGATAAATTCGTCTGGAACGACGCGCATCGAGATGCGCGCTGGTGCCTCTCAGGCTGGAAAGAGCTGGCGTGCTTTACTGGTCCGAGGGATATCGATACGGATGCGGGTGGGTGGCGCGCCAAAAAGGAGAACTAGTCACGAGAGATATCGCGCGTGCTTAACGTCCGAACCTGATACTGTCTAACAAGTTTTATCTAATTGCTAGATGAGCCGTCGAAGTAACCGTCGAAGTACCATTCGAAGGCAACCGAGAGGGTGGTAGAACTCGAACCGAAGCCACGAAGAGAGGGCTCGCGTGCGGCGTATCACGAATAGCCGGGGATCAGCGTGGAAAGAGGAGAGCGATAATCTTAGTGGCTGGTCCTGGGCTCAATGAGAGGAGGATTCTCCACCTTTTTCGCCGCGGGCCATTATTCTACACGTGCGAACATTTCGCGGGAACAATGGCCCGGTCGTTAGGAGGAGTTTTCGTCCCGAGTTAGGATCGTGTCTGACCGGTATTATTCCGGCTGGTTCCTGGAACGGCGTTCGTTTGTCGGCAAAAATAAGAAGCCGTGAAAAACCGTGAAAGCCGCGGAGGTCCTCGAGGTTTCTCGAGGAGCCTGCCGGCTAGCCGTCTACCGGCAGTCAGCCGGAATCGACCACCAACCCCCCCTTCTTTCTCCTTTCTACGCGTGGTTTCCTTTTCGCTCTTTTTTCGTTCCCAGACACTCATATAGCCCGACGCTGGCCCTTGTTCTCCGTTTTCCTTCGTCGCACGCCAGCCGATTGTTCGGCCCCATTGCTTCTCGCGAGGACATTCTCTGAAACTAATTGGCCCACAGCCTCATTAGGACACGAAATCCGAGAGTTGGACGAAGTGACTCGGTTCGCGTGAACACGTAGGCCTTCTGCGATTGTTCCGTCGGAAATGGGGACCGTAAAGAGATCCGGGACAGCTGATCTTGGCTGAATTGGGGTTGTCTAATTATTACAGACACGCGGCTTGGGTAAGGATGCTGTCATTTCGCGGACACTCGGTAACGTACGTAGCTTTGCGAAAAGTTATACGATCGTCCACTCGTGATGTATTCTGCACTTTTGTGTTTAGCAGAAGCGAAAGTGACGGCGATGCTTGGACAATTCGAAGCAGCGATGTTAGAGACGCGCTAAGCGTAACAAAAATCCAAGGAAAGATCGATCAGCGATCGAGAAATCGCTCGAGACGAGCGAACGATTCGTCGAACCGCTTAAGTGGGTGGAATGGTGGATGCGCCCACGCAGTTCCGTAATCGCGTGTGCGCGCGCGGTAAGGACGGAGCGGATCGACATAACAGTGGGAGGTGAGGCCACCCGTGGAAACGCGTTTTACATAATCGGTCACTCGCGAGGGGTAACGACGCATCCGCGAGCCGGATGCCCGACTCTCGTGAATATTCCCGTACCGATCAGGCCTGGCTACCAGCGGTTCGAGCCAGCTCTGAACACCTCCCTGAACTTCGATCCGCGCAGTTTAGATCGGCGCCACACCTACGATCCTCTCCATTCCGCGTGTGTTTCGTCGAGCCGTTGAATCGCGTTACATCATCGAGTTCTCGCATGGATGTATGTCTCATTGAACGGTGTAATCGTCATCGTCCAAAGCTGGAAACGCGATAAATGAATCGGCATGCGGTCGAGCATCAGGTGTATCCTTCTCGCCCAAGGACCCCGCGTGGGATCCGAGGGCGAGGGAAAGGTGTAATTTAAGGTGGCTGGAAAGGATTCGTTCAGGGATTCTAATCCGTGGAAGGGCAGGATTTCGTGGTTGGCTGGCCAAAGACAAAGGGAATATCCGATGATCAACGACGCGAGGGATCTTTTTGGCCAAGCGCGTCCTGGCCTCCCAGCAAGATAAATCGTCGTGAGATGAAACTTGCGGCCGGTTCCTCGGCAACACGAGGCCCGGTTAATCTTGGGTCACCTGTACAACCTGTCCACCGCTTCCTGGGATCTCGTATTACGCGTGGAAAAAGTTGGGTGTTCCGTTTACACGGTCTGACGAGAGTTCGTGGGGTGAAACCGGGAAAGGGAGAAGGACGTGGTCCCTCTCGTTTCCGTGATGCTGACTTCGGCGGTGTAAATTCCCCATACGGCACAAGTGGCCGTTTAGGCGGCCCTACAGGGACGAGATTAATGCGTCGCTCGGGATAGGAGAGGTCCCCTCTCGAGCCGTGTCAAAACACGCGGGCCGGGCCGAACTGCCACCAGCGTTCACGACAATTATCGTCTCCACGAGTTAAGTGCTTCCGTCTACACTCGACGGGGAACTCGTGGCGGCGGAGAAGTCGTCGGGGCGAGTTTAAACGTTGCTCCCGAGCGAACGACATTAATTGTTGTTTCGTTGCGGGTTCACACGAAGAACGCGAGAGGCTGGTGAAGGGGTCGGGTGCTGGGAAAAATTGACTCGTCAGATTGCGGAACCGGGACCGAGGCCCGGATCATTTATACCGAGGAAAGGCTCCCCTTAATTTAACTCTTTATAATCGCATTTTTCTTCCTGGTTTACGAGGACATAAACGTTACGGTTGTTTACAGTTGGTCGATTGGATGATGTCACAATCTGAAGCTGAAATTTCCCATTATAATAACCACAGTCCACTCGAGAGTAGAAAATAATTCGATCGAAAGTTAAATTCTTACTCGTCTGATCTGCAAAACTGGTCTACTCGACGAGTCGTCTCTACTCGGACTAAAAGTTTGAACGAACGTGGAATGCACGGTCCGATGACGAAGCGGCACGGGAATTTCGCTGGCAATTTGACGTTTATCGCGAATCAGGGGATTCAGAAATCACGGATAAGATGCCGCGAGCGACGAGCGGCTCGCTTCAAAGCGATCTCCGTAGAGATGCACGCGTGGGATCGCGACAGGCTCGTTGAACGTGAACGACGAGGAAACTGCTCCGAAGGGAAACAAAGTCCGGACCGGTTAATCCGCTTGGCACTTGCCAGGAAGCGAGACGAGTCGATATCCGTGCCCCCTCGTATCGGTTCGATCGCGCGCGCTGTTTCGAAACGGACGTCGAAAATCGGGCTCCGACACTCGCGCGACTCTACCAGTGTTACGCAATTCGGTCGTTGCACTTTGCTCTAAAATTTTGCCACTCTGCTTCTGGTCACCCTCTCTGGTCGCTGCTGTTTCTACGAATTTCCAAAATATCCTCGGCCACCGCTAGAATAACACTCTTAGTTTGTTAACTCGCGCGCATAGGACTGGCGAAACCATTTGTCTTGGATTATTCAAACAGAGGGAATTTCTATAATTAGTCCTCTCGTGCTAGCGGTAGCAGAAGTGAATTTCAACAGTTTGCAAAGTCACGAATCGCAGAACCGCAAAGCCGTACGATATAAGAAAAATTCCCATTTCAATTCCGCTTAAGCGTTGTCCAACATCGTCTACGGTGTCGCATGCGTTATCGAGCGAAGAATCTAGGAGGCGACACCTGCAATTAAAAAATCCAATGGTAACGATCGATCACTCTTCCCACATTAAAATTACTTAAGCATCGGAGAAACATGCCTCGGCGCAACCGATTAACCGCCACGTGCTAAGCGATGCAAAAAGCGTCGTCTAAACTCTGGCTCGGCCAACCGTTTCCCGGAGCGCGTCACGTCTAGAATCATTGAAGCCCTGTTCCGGTCTCCGATCGAGCCGCGGCGCGATCGTTAACGTGTGTCAACGAGGAGGCGAGTCCATCAACGTCCAGCCGGGGCCATTGTCTTCATCCGAGTAGCGGGGACATTGTTGCGGCCGCTCGGGGAAAGATAGAAGAACCGTGGATTCCACGGGGCCGTGAATCGGTTAGGGGGATGAAAGAGGACAGAGACGGGAGCGGAGTTATGCGAAACGCGCGCATTCTGCGCTGACAATCGAGTTCTCGGATCCCGTGCCGATCGTGGGCGAGATGAGTCGCGGGACCCATATGCCTCGCGTTTTCTTTTATTGCCGCTCGCGTGCACACGCGCTGCAACTCGATGACGCGAACGATCCGTGGCACGTGCGAACACGCGATCGTCACCCCCTTAGCGAAGAATTGGAGAGAGGAGTAATCGTACATGGAGGAGAAATTGGTGAACAGAAGAGGGTTATCGCGATGGGAGATACAGCGACATCGAGTCGCGTTCCTTGATCGATTTTTAATCGAGTCCCATGTACACCCGTCGGGCATTAACGTCGCGGACTGGTTCTTTATCTGATTCCGACGCAATTATTCCTGCCTCGGGGGTAATTAAGTCCGGTACAAGTCGAATCGATTTTGATAAGCGATCGAGATACGACCTTCGCTCTTCTGGATTGCGTAATCGTTTCGTGCCGCACAGTTAGGTTCTAACCAGACCTCCGGATTGATATCGCTCCCGTGATCGCGATAGCTAGATTCATAGTCGCGCGATTATTCCAATACCCGTCGCGCGTGTGTGTATCCATCTCACGGATGATGCAAACGAGCGTTTAGTATAATTGTATTTGATTATTCTTCTTAGTCGACCATCTTATCGCCGACCATCGATCTTTTTCGTTTAGTGTCACGATCTTGATGGCGCACCTTGATTTTCAGCTAACTATAAAAACCACTGGACTTAACTCATTTCGAATTGAAGAGTATTTTCATAGAAAAAGGATGATGGAAAGGAAGGAAGAAAGGATCATCGAAAGTATTCGAAAGAGCCAGCGGTTCCGTGGCTATCCTATAGAATGCAGATACGTATGAGGTACAACCACAATGGTCGTTCGAACTTTTGAAGCGTCCTCGCATCCCCTCTCTTTCGCAGCCACGAGACCGCGGTCTCGCATTTGAAATTGAAATCACGGCCCTCTCTCGCCCCTCGTCGTCCACCGCGAACCCTCGCGCGCCAGCGTACGATCTTGATCATCGACGTCCTTTTTCCCGCAGCATTTTTTTCTCCGACTCTTATTTTTCGCATCCACCTCCGCCTCTCTCCGCTTTCCCATTTTTATTTATCCCGCTCTCGTACCCCCGAGCCGCCTGTTCCACCCTCCCTCCGCCCCTTTATGTCGCGTCTCCTGCGGTCGCTCATAAGCCACCACGCGGCGTCCCATGAATTTGCATGAGCTCGATCCGTCTGGCGTTCGTCCAGGACGAATTTCTACCGGCGATCCTCTCCTCGCGACCGGCTCTCATTCATCGATCCCCGGCCAGACCACCGACCGCGGCTGGACGAGTGTGTTTACCTTGCCACGGACTCGTAGTTCGCGCGATCAATCCTGGTTTCGGACGCTGCAACTTCTACAGGATCGCTTGGAGAACGTGTACATCATCCGCATGGTCGATTCGTGGTGGCACTTTTGTCGGTTGTTTGATCAGTGGGACAGGGTTGTAAAACAGGGTATTCACACTTGATGGTACCTTTGGTGTACGAATAAAATGATAGGACTAGTCTCTGCTTTTTTTTTACACGCGAAGAATCGAAAATCAGAACTTTGGGAAAGTTTGGTTCTCCAATTGTTCTCCAGGGTACAGGAAACGGTTTCACTAGCGATAATTTCGCGCGGCTGTTCGCGAATCCGTGTTACAAAGCCCGTTAGCAACAGTTGGAGGGAACAGTAGTCGTTTCTTGTCAGGGAAGGTCGGGACAAGAGGTTCACCGGGTGGTTTTGCGGTCGAGTTACCCCGGCAGGTAGCCGAGGCGCAGGGAACCGAACACGAAAGGGGCGACGACTTCTGGATATTTCTTGGAGCGCGAGTCGTGCTTTTTGCTCGTTTTCCAGGTGAAGCTAGGTGCCGCCACGGCCATAAGATCCCATGGATCTGACGTAAGATGGATATCGTATTCCCTATAATGCATAGCCGGCCGTATCGTGAATTCCGTGAGGGAGATGCGGCTTGCCGCCTCCTCCGGAGTTCGCGCACGAACTGTCTTTTGCATAGGTTATCGTGGAAGACCCGGGATACGGCCAGGCGCTGGCATTCTTTTCGCCCTGGCCACGGTGTACAGCCAGCCGCGCGGCCTTCCGTTCGCCAGCGTCTTGCTGAACGTTTCTTGCGTCTCCTCCACGTGCCTGCGCGAGCGAGCGTTCGTTCGTTCGTTCGATCGCGCCAGCTTCTTGCGCGGGGAATCTCTGCCACTTTGTCGATGGAATTTTCAGCCGGCTACGATTTAATTGGAACTTCGCTAGCGTATCGAGAGATATACGAGGGAAGCTCGCAGGGAAGCTGCGCGACACGTGTTCTTGTATTCCGGTGGTCCACGTTGCGAACGAATGGAGCCTGAAATAGATTCGGATACGACACGCGCTGCTCCAAAGGGATACGATGTTTCACGAAACATATCATTTTTACAAGGTTCGCGAAACGTAACGTCTGTGTGTCGTGAAATTTTGCAAAAACGCAACCGCGCCTGAAACTCCACGACGGGGATAAATTTCTCACGGCTCTAGTGTGACCACCATCGGAGAGCATAAATTATTCGTTGGTGACGTTAATTAGAATACGCGTCAAACAGAAAACCTCGAGGCACGTTGCGTAACGATATTAATAACGCGCTCGTTGTACGGGTGACGTGGTAACGAGAATTCTTTCATTCGAGCAACGGAATGCCCGGTCTTTTTTTCGGTCAGCTTCGTGACGGATTGGGTAGAGAGTTTCGTGAAAGGCGGAGGAAGCCTCGGATAGTGGTCAACGATCCGCCCCTGGCTGCGCAGCTGATACTCGCATCTGCCGGCAGATCTTATTGCCCTCCCGCGCTTATTCGTCGGAGCATTTGTTCGCACTTTGTCGGCACGGCTGTTACGGCGCGCGAGGTAGTTCGATGTATCGACCTCGATCGGAGCATTGTTCGGTTTACAGCCACGGTCACGCAACGGATGCACTCGCACGCTACTTCTGCCTGAAATCGTTCGATCGCTCGAAGCCACACACCTCTCGAGCGTTTCTAATCGACTTTCGAATGCTGCTCTCGACTCGTCGCACTTGCTAAAATCATGCATCTGACAAAAAATTCGGAAATCTTACAAAGGGTTCGTAAAAAAGGTACTTCTTCCCTTAAACAAGACAATGTACAGTCCGAAACGAGCGCGTTACGAGAACATCTCAGCGCTCAGGAACGGCATTAAAAAGTGAAATTCATCTCCGGTCGATATACCGTTCACCAGCGCGTAATCCGCAATCTCTCCCATCCGCTCTGCTCGCAATCGAAGGGAGAAGGTGGACCCCTGATTGCGCGGATATCCGTACCGGAAGAACGCTTTGCGTTCGCGGGCCTGAAAGCCAGGCAATTTTCCACGAGGAGAAAGGACAGGCCAGGGACAATTAGCGTGGCTTTCCTAGATTCGTGGCGGCCGTTCTGGCTTCTGAAACGGTGGGTCTCGTCGTGGGAGGCAGATTTACAACCTCCAGGAAGCGTGTAAGCCGCGGCTCGTCGCGATCGCGTGATCTTGCCGAGCCGCGGTGAACGTTCCTCCCTCTGTGAGAAACACACCGCGGGTCCTCCACGAGAAGTGCTCGCCGGTACCGTGGTATGCAATTAACTTCCACAGAAATGACTTTTCGATACGCGAACAAGCAGCTTCGCGTCGCCTGTAAATCGCCCGTTACCAACGGTCAGACGATCGGTATGCATTTCTGCGGGGACATCATCGTTACTTATCCGTTAGACGCTCTTAGAAACTCTCTTAAGTATTCGTCGATGCCTCCGAACGCGCAATACGGCGATACCGCGGTTGTGGTATTCTCTGAGAGAAAAGGGAGAACGCTTCGTTCTTTTTTACATTCTTCGAACGAACTCCTGGCAACGGGCGAAACTTATCCGCTCTCTTGGAACGAATTTAGAAACGGCGGATAGCCACGGGTAAACGCGATAGAGACAAAACGAAAGCGAATACCGAGGGCAGAGATCGGATAAGAAGGAACGAGATAGAACGAAATCGAAGGCGTGCAATAAGAATGTTTCATAATGCATTCCTGGTCGTTAAAAAGGAAACAACGTGTCGCAACCGCGTTGTTGAAATAACAATTTTCTCGTGTTACCGGTCGAAGAGTAACCCTTAATCTCGTTAACGACGCGGGATAGAGGGGCCTGTTTAAACGGTGTATCGGTTATTACCGGCGGAACGGGTACGTTCTCACGCGTGTTTCACCTTACTCATTTTTTAAAGGGCCGTCCATTCCCGCACGATGGGTGCGCCTGCGTCAACAAACGGGCACCTTAGGCCCGCGCGGGGCCGTTCCACGGCGTGGCAGGCGAAATTTATGCGGCCGTGGCCCGGTGTGCGAATCGACGCACGTGTCCCACGAAAAATTTCGCTGATCGATGACGCGTACGAAACACCGGCACGTCGACAGGAAATTAATCGACTGGACGCCACGGGGGCGCGGCCGTTATTTTTATTCCGAAAAAATATCGCCGGCTGAATTTCTGTCAACATGTTACGTACACAGAGAGCCGACGCTTTCAATTCGAGCTTTTAATTCTCTGCTATACCCGCGCCGCGTTCCACATCCGGCATGCGAAAACGTAATTCGACGTCGTACGAGCATTTTACACGCGACATTTCACGCGCGCACACACCGATTTTTCAATCTTCACTCTCCCCTCGCCCCCTCGCTGTACACCCCCTCGAAATTTATTCCAAATTTACGCGACGAAAATTCAGTACGCCCGAACGAACTGCAATTAAACGAATTATCAAGCTTTTCCCAGCCGTCGTGGCGCGGGGACAATTACGCGATAAATTACGGCAATTCCGGTTCCGCAAGCGGACACGGGACGCGAGGGAGGGCAGCGAGAGGATGGCCGTTTTGTATCCGTTCGGAGCGATTTTCACGCGCGAAACACAGCGGTAGGAAGCGGAGGACGCGACCGTGTCGATGATCGTTTTCGGTGTGAAATTTAATGAAACGGCCGGTCGCTTTCGCTGAAAGAATCAATTATACCCTTATTGCGTTGCCTTTCATTGGCGCGCGTGTGTGCAGAGGCGGAGGCGCGTTATCGCGCCACCGCGTAGAGCGAGGTTCAATTAAACGTGTTACCAGATCGTACGCTCCACGGCGAATTGTTCGTCGGCGATCACGAAATGAGTTACGCTTGATTCTCGCGCGCGGGCGGCCGTTTCGCGAAAACGAACCGTGAAACGAAAATTATTTGTCTCCGGTACGGAGAGCGCCTCCGCCGACCCAGATGCCCGCGGATGGCTTCATTCGCGGATAGCTCACATCCTTTTCCCGCCAATCGTGGCTCGTTAAATTGCAAATGAACGACGCCAGCCAAAGATGACAGGCGGGGTCTGGCGAATTTAACGCCCGCGCCAACGCGATCGAACCGACGCTCTGGTCCAGGGATTTCTTTTTTTTCGTCTGATTCTCTTTCTTTATTAAATTACCGCCTGGTGCCTCACGCGAGACGCACCGAGTTTACGGGTAATGGAAACGTCGCGTCGGGTCGATTAATAATTACGAGGAACGACGACACTTTATCAGTCTGCGTTCGCTTTATTAACGAGCGTTATTTAAGGGAGGCTGCGCTCGATTATGTTTCCTTGTCGGGAGAGATCGTTGGAAGCGCGCGAAGGTACGCGCACGGTGTTTCGCGTTTGCGTGCGAGATGATCGTGTCCGGGCGGGGGGTTCCAGGACGAGCGGAATTTATGAATCATTTCGGCTGTTCGAGAAGCAAAACCTCTTATTCCGAAAATTCACGCGTCTGTTATATAAATTTCGATGTACATTGTTGAGTTTCACTTCATGCGTCGGGGGGCTATTAACACATTTCTCGCCAGCGACGTCTTCATCCTTTATAATCATATTATTATATTTTCGCAAACTTTCTCAGGCTGACTGCCTCGGCTCGATCGCGTAACGCGCGGATCGAGAACAAACGCCTCTTGTAAATGGTACGCGTTGGTGAAAAATGCGACGGGAGATGCGTTAACATTCGTGAGAACGTTTCGACGCTTTCCTTGTGGAATCCGTAAGAAAATGACAAAAAAGAAATCGCCCATTCTCTGCATCGATAAGTGGCAATTAACTCTTCTCTCCACCGTTACGACACTCGAAGATATCTGTAATCTCGTTGGAGCTTAATAATTGACACGGACGGCGCGCTCGATTAGATCCAGCCTTCGTTTCATTTCCGGTGCTCCAAAACGAAGACCTGACTGCTCGTAGTTTTCGCCGCGTCCTCCCTTCGCCGCCTAATCCGTGACGCCAGGAAGGGGATGAACAGGCTGGGATCCGGTTCACGGGCGTCCTTGCGAAATATCCTGTTCGTGATCAGACTGATCACGTACCCCACGACCATGGTGATGAGCAGTCCGAGCGGATTGTACCACATGTACGATACGCGATACAGATAGAAATAAGAAGACTCGTCCGTGTCGCTGAAAATCGAAACAGACCGGGCGTTACTTTTTCTATCGTCGTTCACGCTGACGATAATCGAAGCGCAACGTCCACGAGCATATTAGAAAACGAGTCGTCGAATAAATGAAACGCCTCGCGGAAATGTGAACGCTGCTACCAGCGAGAGACCATTCCGGTTGGCTGGCGTGGCAAGGAGAAAGCAATATTGTATGCAACATTGGAACGCGGCAGGGATTTTATAAAGAGCCAGTAATCACGGTTTATTAACGCGTAATTAGCGTTAGTTACCATCGTGGGAAACGATGAGGAGCGAGCCGATCGTGAAAGCGGCGAGTGGAAAGAAATCGGGAAGTAATCGCCCCTACCTAGCCGACTATTCCTACCACGGGACCCATTCCACGCCCAGGCTATCGCGTCGAAACGTTTAACCGCGCGATAACGTGTATTCTAAGGCGATTCGTTCGCTGATTTATGTCCCAATTACCTTTCGATTTAACGAGAATGCTATCTGACAGCGAAACGTTCCGTTTCCGACATATTCGCGGTATGCGCTCCCCTACCGATTACGCTTGAACGAAGGGAGGTCCTCGTGTACATGCTGCGCGCGTACAATCTGCCCGCTTTTTCCTGCCCGAACGTTTCACTCGGCCCTTTCTTTTTCTTTTTCGCTGCAACCACGTTTCGAGAGTAAATCGTTTGGCAACACGTGCGTGCAATCCCCTCATTGGAAAGGAAACCACGCCGGGGCATGCGATATTTGCAGAAACGGTCCCGCGGCGTGAATAGACGGAAGGGACGATCGCCTGAACGCGTTCCGCATCCGCTCATTTCGCAAATTGTATCCTGGCCACGCTCCATTCTGAATTTCATTCTATCCGAGCGGATTGATACGTCGATTCTATCGATTCTGTATCCGAACGAAAGAATGACTCGTTAAAATCGAGGCATTATAATGGTATCTTTCCCTAGCGACATTATAAAGGATACATTAAAGAACGTACGAACGGTCCTCCAAAGGAAAATACGGGACAACCTTTTTATCGTTCTCAGAGAGGGAAGCAGGGCTGCGTTTACCTCTGAAATCGTATTGTACACGGATCAAAGGGAACAGACTCGATAAGAGGATGGAATTACTGGCAACATTTCTTCAATTTGCCCCCGGAAACATTGTCGTTTCCTCCTCTACCCTCGAGCGTCGTATTTCCTCCCCGGACAAACTCGTGAAACGTTTTACGGTGCCGTTACGCTTCGAAACGAAACGCTCCACGCACAGGTTTCTTAACGAGAAAGGGTAACTTACTCGTTGAACGCGGTCGAGTTCCGATGATCCAATAACAAAGTGGAATTCTCGCAGCCGTCGACGGAGAACGGAAGTTTGGCCGGTATCGGTTTCGGCTGTCCGAACACCGCCCACAGACACAGGATCAAAGCGGAAACGATTCCAGCGATCGCCCCGGTCTCGTTCGCCCTCTCCACGAACATGCCCAGCGTGAAAATCCCGAGAACCGGTCCCCCGATCGCCCCAGAGATCCCGATGGCCGCCTCGATCATCGAGCTCATCGATTTCGCGATGTACGCCACGGCCAAACAGGCGAAACCATTCAGCACAGCGAGCAGCTTGCCAATTAGAGTGGCCTTCTCTGTTGGAAACTCCAGGCCCAGTCTACGGTACGACGGTTTCACGTAGTCCTCCAACGCGACGGCCGCCAGGGAATTCAGCATGGCGGAGATGGTGCTCAGGCTGGCGCTAAAGACACCGGAAATGAAGAGTCCTGTGATCCCTGGCACCCGTGACATCCTTTCCGCTGCGAAATGTGGCATTATCCTATCAAAGCTGGCGATTTTCCCGGCTGTGACCGGGTCGCAGTCCCTGTAGACGGCGTAGAGGGCTAGACCGGAGAAGGACGTGAGAATGCCAAGCAGGAGGGTAATTGGACCGCTCAGAAGGAGCGCGCGTTGAGACGTCTTTGCACTCCTAACGAACACAAGAGACCAAATTTCATTCTTCGTTCGAATCTGGATTACTTTCACTAAAGATCTGTATACATACTCAGCGGTAAGCAAACGCTGAACTTGAACCTGATTCACAGCGTAGAAGGACAGAAAGATCGTGGTGCTGCCGATCAATAGAGACCACCAGGTATGCCTCACGGTCGGGTCGATTCTGAAACT
The DNA here is from genome assembly GCF_050948175.1 of Xylocopa sonorina. Classification (NCBI taxonomy): domain Eukaryota; kingdom Metazoa; phylum Arthropoda; class Insecta; order Hymenoptera; family Apidae; genus Xylocopa; species Xylocopa sonorina. Next base: position 11,089,955 of record NC_135193.1, read on the forward strand.
GGAAACCGACGGATTTTCTGAAATATTTCATTCACATACGGTTCACATGTCGCGTTCTTACTCGAAGAACTCCACTCGACCACCCTCTTGAGCGATGCTCCAGACGTTGGACAACCCGCCGTCGAGATCGCCAGCCGCTACACCAAGGACGCAACCGAGACCAGCGAACATCAACAGCCCTTGGAACACGTCGGTGATCAGAACAGCCTTGATGCCACCGACGGTCGAGTAGAAGGTGCAAATCAGACCGATCAATAGGACGCTCATGTCCCCCGACAATCCGGTTGTCGCTTCGAGGGCTAACGAAGGCGCGAACAACACCACTCCAGTGTACAAGAGCAGTTGGAGGAAATTGGCAGTGCTGGTTACCAGGCGTGCTCTCATTCCGAATCGTTTCTCCAGGTACTACGAAAATCGAGAACAACCTTTTTGCCAGTACGATTAACAGCTACGCGAAATCGACGCGCGGATCGTCCTCGATGAGAAATACAGCCGATCGATCGCAGCAATTACCTCGTACACGCTTATGGTGTTCAACTCGACGAAGACAGGAAGATAGAAGTACAAGGCGATCGGTGTGCCGAAGAAACCGCCCAGGTACAGCAGCATGATTTGCGTACCGTGGACGTAATTTTCCGCGCTGATTCCGAGCAGCGTGATCGCCGACATGAAAGACACCGTCAGCGCGATCGCTAAAGGAACGACGCCCATTGATCGATTGGCCGAGAAGTATTCCTGTCGGTAACAATCGCGAAACACCGTTCAAACGTAATATAATTACCCCCGGATGGAGGGGTGCGTGTGTACAGGCTGTTTAAGGAGCAAACAATTAATAAGCTGTCGAGGCGAGCGCGCCGCGAACGGAATTAATGGATCGATCGATCGCGCGAAAGAGCCACACGGATCCAGGATAAATTCCTCGCGGCGGTGACCAATCCGAGCGAATGAGTAGCAGAAACGACGGAACGCTCGCCATCCGTCCCGATCTATCGGGATATTATCGCGCAACCGATCGTGTCCGTCGCGTACGAGGGTAGACACGGCTGTTTTCAGGCTGGCCCTCTGACTCGATTCGTAATAACGCCTCGGCGTTAATTACCGTTCTCCCACTGCGGTCATTCGTCGCGACCGGCTCGCGGCTAACCCGATAAATGAAATACCGCTCTCCGGATAGTTGGCAATTTGTGTCGTAGGGAATATTTATCGCGCGGCCGGAGATCGATCGGGGCGATAACGGTGAAAGATCCGAGGCATGTGGAACAGTGTGTCCGCGATCTAAGACGGTGGCAACTCTCTCGGGTACACACGCAGACGGGCTGTTCGCGGCGCAGTTTATCACGGTTATTGGATCGCCGGGCCCCGCGCGGACCCGAAGCCGATCCGATCGTCCGTGTCGAAAATTAATTTCCCAAGCGCTTAACCTCGGCGGTGCGTTGTCTGCCTCCGGTGAATCGGTAGTAGATCCCGATCCCGGCTGAGATCGACAGCATTACACCGATCACGAGATAATCCGGCCATTGTAGCGTCGACGGTCCATTATCGTTGCTGGTTTGTTCCTGCAAACGAATCCTCCCCGTTTCATTTCCCTTCCAACGATCGTTGACAATGGTAATGTCTTTATCGCGTACAGTGGAGCGAGAGGGACGTTCGAAAATGGCTGAAACGGTACCGTTGCGTATGGAAACTTAGCTCTGATGTAATATCGCGAACGAGCAACCGAGTGGAATTGAAATAAAAGGATCGCGTCCGTGAAAATTGAACGTCTTGTCGAACCGCGACGGGTTTTTCTAAGGGGCTAGGCGATCTATACCCAACGTTTCTATGGAAAGAGAGTACTCACGTCCATTCTGCGGGATCCACTCGCGCGATACCATCAACTCGCGATACACGAGAAATTCGATATCGCGAGCTTGTTTTGCCGGTGGTATCGTGGTTCTTCCTGAATCGTATCTGCGGCGACCAGCCGTAACACACGACGAGGAGACCCCTGAGTCTCGGTGCCCAACGGTGAGCCGATAGCGCAAAGAAAAAGGTACTCGCGGTACACGAGGAGGAACGGAATCCTTGGCGGACTCGTCACCTGCGTGTTTTGTGGCCGAGTGTGTTCGTCCGGGCGAGCTGAAAAATGTTGCGGAAAAGAAGCGTCGCGTTATGCAATTGGCTGGCTCAGCGTCTTTCTTGTCGAAGACACGCAACGGCCTGGCGACTTTATGTCGAACGCGTGAAAAAACACGACGGCTAGCGATCGAGAAATACTCGATCGACCGGAAAGTGGGAGAAGAAAATAGGGGAAGAGTGATCTACCTAACTCGATGGCTAAGAAATTGGATATAAGATTAATATTGACAATTCCGTGTTTGTAACGCGTTTGGCTCTCTATCGCTGGCCGAGGTATTGAAAAATTGGTCTTATGATTTAATGACTGTTTAATTATGTAGAGCCGTTAGCGATTGGTCAGCCTTGCGAAAGAACCAGTTCGATCGGCATCGAATCGCGGCCCGATTAAGCGTCACGAATAATTAATCTCGGAAAGGTTAATGGATTCAAGATAAGGAGGAATTTTCGTCCGTCGAGCGAAATCTTGTCGCGAGTGGTAGGAAACGCGAAAGCGACAGAGAGCGGGGGAAAGATATTCGAATACCCGTGGAAGGGAAATTGATCGTAAAAGGCCTAGCAATTTCATCGTTCCTTTGAACTCTAATTGGAAACGCATAATCGGTGAGTTCAAAGGGGTCTCCTCCTATGCGAACGACCAGAGGGATCGAGAATGCCGGACGGCGAGTGCTACGCCACTGTCGCGTTGCATGGCTGGTGCATAACAATTATCCGCGAGACGGTAGCTGTTGCTCGTAATGTAATTTCCTAGTATTATGAGGCACAATCGGGGGGGCCATCAGCTATTATTCCAAGGGAGAAGCATCGATGGAAACGTACGAGCACTGAGAATTCCAGTGGAAGATCTATGGGGAGAAAGAGAGATTCACCGATCTCTATCGAGGTGGCTGAAAAGGTTATCGAGATTCGAAGGGATCAGATACGCGGTGAGGTCCCCGGCAATTGTCTGCGATTCTTTTCGAAAAATCAATATCAGCCTCGCGTACCTATAGAGGCGGAGAAAGAGGCAGCGAGGGAGGGCGGCACGTATACGCTTAACTATGTCCCATTCAGTTTCAATAAAATCTTATTACGGTCTACCTAACCGAGTGTCGTTCAAATTCAATGAAGTCTTGTCTGAATTGAACAAGATCTTGTTTCACGTCCATCAGGCGAAGTAATGTTAACTACGATTTAACCTAGTTGCGCGTATATCAACCGAAACGATCTCCCTCGCATTTCCACGGAAAATTATGCAAATCGCCCCGTTGCATGATCCGCGAGATCACGATCCATCGATCTTTACCAACGAATTACATCGAAGTTATCCGGATAATCGATTTATAAGTATCTTTTAAGCGGCGATATCGCGTTTCGTCCCGACGCAGGATGAGATCAGCCGGCCGGCCGCGATGCGTGCAGGATTGGCTAACACGCGGCACGATTTGCCAACTTGAATTTATTCCTTCCGACGGTGATTGCACGATCCCCGTTGCTCGCGAGAGGTTAATAGAGTTCCCTCCTGTTGAGCCTCGTTCAACAATTTTCGACATTGTTACTCGTACGTCGGCTGGCTCGTTTTACGCCGTTGATATTCAACGGCGATGGCGAGCCCGTGGAGAAAGACGACGCGCACGGCGAAAGAGGAGAAAAGGAGGAGCACCGTAAGTGGCGAATTCCCGTCATTAAGTCGTTAGATGGACGCAGGACAGCAGGCTAACCGTCGGTTAACTGGCTGCTGAACTTGATCGGACGATCCTTAACTCGCACGGTCGATCGAAATTTCCCATGTGCCCCCTCTGTCGTCCCACCCGCACCGTTCATTCTAAATCGAGCTCCACTTTTTTGTCAGAATCGAACAAACTCGAAGTGGGAGTCGAGACACGGTTATTAGGTATCCGAGATTTACAGAGGTTAATCGATAGAAATATTGTTGGTACCGTTGGTAGTTTGGAATCCCTGTGTCTCTCCCTGTGGAATTTAGTGTATTTACGTGGTCGAGGGAAACCATGTTGGTCAAGCTAGCCAAGCGATCGGGTGGTAACCGTTTACAAATATTGAATTTAGAGAGAGACGAGATTTCTCCTTTTCGAGCACGCTGGAGGAAAGTTTCCCGCGGAGCTGCTGCGATCGTATTCCCTGTGTCTGGCGATCAGTTTGTTCGACTTCTTCTCTCAAATGGCTACAACAGGAAGAACAACGTTTCCATCGGATCGACGGTAAATCTTGAAAGCGTGAATTCCTGGATTGTGCTCGCAGCCCTCGCGCTCGAAAGGCCTCTGGGCTCTTTCTCTAGATTCCCCTGTTTAGATAATCACGATGTCGTGTTTTCGCTCGTGGTTTCTCCCCCTTTCGTTCTGTTAGACGGAAGAAGGCGAGACGCGATACGAGATTGAAGATCGGACGTGCTTCTGCCTAGAGCGCGCGCTGCTGCTCGATGTTCGAAGGAGATGCTCGTTATTATAGTCAAATGCCCAAAGTGAGACGTCTCGAAGGCGAAGTTCAGTTCAATTCCGTCCAAGTTGCCCGCTCGCGAAGCAAACATTTCCATCGATAATATCGCAAGATTGTTTTCCTTTAAAATAGACATTTTCATCAACGTTCTTGCGCGACCATAGAAAAATGGTAAGATAAAAGGGAACGTCTACGTATACGATATGGCTCGCTGCATCGTGCGCGTCGAGTGTTTCGCATGACGCTGTTTACTACGCCCGTTTTGAACGTCGAAAACAGAAAAGTAGAGAAGCTCTAGAGCCGTCCCACTTTACAATGGCGCGCGTAATACTTGCGTGATAAGTCCAAGGCCGCTCGCAAACGTTTCCAGCTGGCCGATATCGTACGCGTGGAAAAATTTCGCAAACGATTTCGCGACAGTCGAACGACGTTGGAATGGTAAATAAGGGAAGCCGCGACCCGGCGTCGTGTCGGACATGGCGAACGATGAGCGACGGATACGATAACGAGCGTGTGCACGGTCTGCGCCGGTTCGTCGGTCCCCTATAATTAATTAACGAGGTGGCCCGTTGCGTTTCACGGTTACGGTGGGTGTTTCAGTCGAGATTCCGTCGCGACCAGCCCCGTAGCCGATTTTCGTGGCCTTAATTAATTCGCCGCGTCCAATTTGCTCCCTATCGCGAATTGACGCTCGACGCCTATTAGAGTTATGACGGTTCCGTCCCGCGTAATTATCGCTAATTAAGTATTCGAAAGACAACGATCACGGCGGCGCGACGCGAATTTCATATTAGCCCCGGTTTTGCGATCCGTACACGTCGATGGTTCCTGCGAATGGCATTAATCGCGCGAGTTAATCCCAGAGGAATTTAATTGCCGCTCGTTCCGCGATGGATGGCAATTAATACGAGATCTAACGCAGCTATGAAGGAGTTAAATTTATTTTCTAGGTCGAGTGTTCCTCCGTGTCTATTCGGAGCGGAGCCGAAATAAATCTGGTTTATGAGCGAAGTGCATCGTAATGGACCATTATCGATCGATAAGTTTTATGGGCGTTTAAACGCAACGAGGAGGGGTCACTTGTTCCGGATAATCACTCGAAAGATCTTGTTTATGAATACTAAAAATAACCGAGTGCCGTGTATCAAGTGCTCGGTGGTATTCCACAGGGGGATATTAATCTGCATACTTCGAATGCGTATCACCAATCTATATGCATATTAAATCCAGAGGATAACACGGATAGCGCCACGCGCGATATCGATCTATTCGAACAATCCTTTCGAACTGTGCACGAACAGCGTCCCCGCCGAATCCCCAATTTTTTTATTGCCCAATCACACCTTGTTTCCCATGCCGACAATGGCCTGTCCCCTTCGTGAGCGTGTTTTACGTGCCACGACGGAGGGGCCCGACGCGACGCGCGAGGAATTGAAATTCCAACAGAGTCCAACACGAGCGGCGGACATTTTTCGGTGGTGGATCGAGGGAACAAACGAGGGAACGCCGCGACGATCGATCGCCGCTGTTAACTATTTCCCCCGGCCAAGATCCCCGCGGATAAAGTTCACAATGGCTTAACTGTGCCGGTCCCCCGCATGAGAAACGACCTTACGTAATTCGATCATTTGCATCGATGATGCATCGTCGTGAATGGATCCGCTGGCGTTGTTCGAATGCGCGCTATCGCGTCGGCTATACACGGACAGCTCGTACGTAGGACCCGGTGGTATTGGCAATAATTATGCGTCTCGCGAGTCGCGATGGTTAACGAGATAGGAGGGCGGGTGTTTGCGTGCCCGTGGAAACAAACGAGATACAAATTCTGCGCGCGTACCAATCGAATCGACGCGGCGCGCCGTCGCAGCGACAACCGAGTTTTCGTTAATCCCGATAGAAATTATCGAAAGTACGTACCATCGAGCTGTGTACCATCGCGGCGAATCGATGCGCGCGGGGGATGCATTCGTCGGGCCAGCTTTCATACGCCGCCGCCGTTGAAATGGGCCGCCGCGCGCGAGCAATGGAAAGCGCGTCGGGTCATCAGATTTAATGACGTCTATAATATTAACAGTCGCTATCTGGTTGTTTGCGATCCGCGCGGATTGGGAACGGCTGGTTTGCTCCGGAGAGTTCCGCGCTCGCGATGAACGCTCGCCCCGAAACTTTATTTATTCCATTACATTTCCATAATGGATTTAACCGCGTGACCGCAGCGTAGATCTACCGATAACGTACGCGCAGCCAACGCGTGTCGCTTTTTTAATTCCACTGACTCCAGAAGTTGAAATTCTCGCGAGTACGCAAGCTTTTCCGAATTCGAATTTCATCAAGCGCGGATCGTTAGAATCGTAGAACGTGGAGTTACTCTTTTTCCCCTTCTCGGTGCGATCGACGTTTCTGCAAACCCTGACGCGTTAAGTGGAAGTCGCAATTATGTTATTCGTGAAATAGAAATTCGTCGAAATTCGAAATTTCATTAATTGGCGATCGGTAGGGCTGAGAAACAAGGGGCCCCGTTGGATTGACGCGGAAGGTACACACGCCGCGAGGCGTGTCCAGAAAGTATGTAATCGTCGGCAGAGAATTTGCCAAAGGATTAATGCCCTTTCAGATGTACGCCCGGAGGTGCTTCGTCTTCCTAGTCTGCTCATGTTTCATAATCGGCCGGCAGCCAGCGGAGCTAAACCGCGAGCAGAATTTATTTCGTAAATCAGCCGTGTAGAATCGACGAAACACGACGCGCAGCTTAATGCGCCGCGTGAAATTTACGATCTCCGCCGTCCCGAGCGTTTTCGAACGTGGACGAGGAGGAAAAAAGGAACGAAGCGGAGGGGAGCTGAAACAAAATACATTTCGACACGTCGACGCGGCAGTTCCCTCTGTTTGCTTTTCGCTGTTTCTAGCCTGTCGTCGTAACGTGTCATTTTCCCGCGTGGCCACGGGGCCTCGAGAGCTCGCATCCGAGAGGATCGATAATACGCGGTTGCAGCGTCGCGGGACATGAAATTGCTTTTACTTCGTCGACGACACGCGATGACCCACTCTTAGGGGACTCTGGCTCGCTAATCTTCCATTCGGGGGCTAATTATCTTCGACCAACACGTAATACCCCTGCCGAGGTACGGGCCCGTCCGCGAGTCACGTGGCGCTAATAATGCCGGAAACGTGTCCCTGAAGAATCGCCAGGGAACGGTTCTCCGAGGACACGTTGCGTGACTCGATCTTTCGACGATCGAGCGTGGGTTGGACCGTTTCTGTTCTGTTCTTCGAGGTCCTGGGAATATTTATTGCGAGACAAATCGGCCCGATACACGCATCCCTTGAGATTCCTCCTTTTTCTTCGCGCAGAATACATTCCGCGACCTCTACACACCGTTTTCGTACCGATTCGCATACCCATTGGTAAATCGCGGCGTTAGATACCCGCGTTCATAATGGAATGGCACCAAAACGGAGAACTGGTACACAATCAACATTATTCTCCCGCGCATGGCGTTACGCTTCGCATGCCGAAAAACACGTTGCTCCGGTCCAATCACGCTAATGGCGGCGAAAAGAATGAGGCTGCTGGTGTTCGAAACTCGTTACTGGCGAACGACGGAAACCATTCGGTGGCAACAGCGATATCACTGCCTTCCATTTATTACCATAATGCTTATTTAATTACAACACTGGTAATAATCCCTATTATTCGCGATGGAACCGCGCCTGGCGGTGATTCGCCGAAAAGAGACAACGTCTCCGACGATGCCCATGTCACTTTAATGGATCCGCTTAACGAGACGAATTACGAATGGCCGTTGTTGCCGCTGGACCGAAAATTGTTCGGGGACCGTGTTGTCCTGTCGATCATTACCGAGTGACAGGCCGATTTATAAGCTGAACCCGACAATCGGGAGGTCGGAAATTCGCCAGACGATCAATAGCGTCGGATCGTCCATCATTACCTGGGTCCATTCGAACCAAATCACGCGTTTATGAAAAATATGGACGTGTCATAAGATAGGGAGTCGATCGTTAGTGAAAAATTGGTAATAAACGCGAGCAAGTAGTCCGATTCTGGCGATCTCGCGAATGCAATCGTGCGGTAGCAAAGCGCGATGAGAAGCGATGGCCAGTAGATAGAGTCGTTTCCACTTGGACGACCGCGCAGTGGATGCAGCCGCGTCCAACAGACAGCCGCAAGTAGATACAGCCATTGGCCACGCGTATGCGTTAACGTAGACAGTGGAATCAGAATCACTGCTCGCGTTTCTGCCAGCAACGTATCTACTGATAACATAATGGCTCGCAATTATAATGGCCATTATAATTAATTCAGTTTAATTTTCGTTTCAAGTGGACCGCTTTCTTCCCGCACAATGCGGTCCAATTGATCGATTCACCGAATAATTTAACTCCAGATCGGTCGAACTTGTCGAGAGTTATAAGTTTCATTCATCAGTGACAATCAGAGTCGTTTCGTAATTCCGCCTTCACCACCTCCGCGTGATTCAATCATCATCCGTCGGAAGGGTATTGGTTAATTCACTTAATTTCGCGGCTATCGATCGATCATCGACATTTCGCTGCGCGCCGTTATTGCACGTTCCGTGAGAAATTCACGGCGATCACCATTACGGAAGACGGTGTCGACGGTTCCGTTTAAAACGGTGATTTACGGGACGCAATCAATATCGTTCGGTGCTCCGTTAGGGATCCGCGTGACGATAGAACAGCGCGCGCTCCTAACCAGTCCCTGACAATGAGCGTTTATTCAGCATCTCGAAGCATCCGCGGGTCCTTGAACTCTCGTTTATCCGGCTGGTTTACGCGGATCAGCGGTGAGATCGACCCAGTTTTAATTTGTACCAATTAGCCGGAACAACGAGAACGCGGCTTACGAGCCGACGGCATCGGCTCAACGAAATAGTTACGAGGTCGTGACTGGCTGTGTCGAGCCTGTTCGTGACTGGCCGCGGTGTATTTCTCAATTTCAACCGCTGTGGCTGGGGCTCTTCAATTCAATTAGCTGGCTCGCGTCAAACTTGCCGCTGCGCCCGCGTCGATGGACGCTTGGTTAAAGCTGCGCCACGATCGAGGAACTTGCGAGCCGGTGTTTCATCGCGCGTCGCGTAATTGGTGTCGTGGCTTTGCGTCGAACTCGCGCAAGGGCTAAAACAGAAATTTTGTTCGACAAATTAAAAAGCAGAAACGTTCTCTGCGCGGCATCTTCTTGCTTCGACGACTGCTTCGAGCGTGTACGCAAGAGCAATGAAAGAGGCAGCGGTGGAAAGGAAGGCGGTGGGTCCGAATATGGGACACTGCAATTACGCGGAACGCAAGTATTATTACGTTACATAACCGACCGAGCATAGGCACGTCACGATTGTCTGACTTACGATTTTCCATGGATAAACACTGCCAGAGAACCGGTGAATTAACTTCCCAGACGTATCATCAATTTTTACGATACGGAGAATGTTATGCGTTTTGCAATAAAGATACCTCGAAAATTAGCCCGAGAAAATGACCCAGTATCGGCCATTTTGGATGCAGAAAGAACCGTAGCGCTCGTACAATGCAAAACTCCAAAGAGAAACTCGTTAAAACATCGTTACGAATCTATTGATCGTCTCGATGAGAAATCCGTCGGGATATTACCTGCGTTCTTAATTACCGTCATCCCTGATCGGTTGTCACGTATTAATCTTTAATTAACGCAGCGTGCCGCGATGGCCGTGATCAATCCGAGACTCTGGCGTGCGTCAAACGCGTCGAAAATGGCTGACACTGTACGCGTACAAGTTGCGTAACCCTTGCCCGAGTGTGCAACTATGCGAAACGATCTCTCGACAGATGCGTGGCTTCATCGCCAATGATTGGTATGTCCCGCAAGCCACGTGACGACGTGAGTAACCCATGGGTGCGTACGTGAATCGTTTTCTGAATGGCCGCCGGTGGCTGCCGAGTCGAAAGATCGCGGCAGCTGTCCGTGGTGTAAGTTTATCGAACCTTGAAACGTCGAACGAGAACGACGCGCGATTCGTTCGATGTCCGCAGGAAAGTCCTCGCCGACTCGTTCGCCGTTCGCAATTAGATCGGTGTAGAAAATTCGCGCGCACAGTTACGGACCAATGGTGTACCGTAAGCGGCTGCGATGACTGAAGACGAACGTTTTACATTCCTCGCGAGAGAAATAACGCTCCGCGTTCAACGAACGCGGCGGATTTTCATTGTTCCCCCCTCGCGATACACGGATGACGATCCAGATGCGATTAATCAAGATCGTGCTCAATTTCCTCGCATCGAGCAGTTTCGCGCGAAACGCTCGTGAGTCATGCAAGAAGCTCCTCGCTAGAACGTTCTATCTTTCGAGACCGAATCGGTCTAACGACCGGAAGCGCCGCGTATCCAGGATCTCCGCGCGACGGTATACACGGGCAATTAATCGAGATCTAAAACGCTTAGTCCTTGACTCGAATCCGCTTTAGCGTGTTTCACGCCTCGCGTCTTCTATCGTACCACGTCGACAGCCTTGATACGTTCCTCGTTCGTTTCTTTTTCCACCCGTAATACCAAGAAATAATCTAGAACGATTGGTAAAATCGGACAAGCTTCCTCTCCTTCCCTTATCTCTCTCTCTCTCTCCTTGTTCGTAGATCGCTACGAAACGTCCACTCTCGCGCGATGTCTGTCCGCGTCAAACGTCCAGCCGTGTCCAATCGACTTAAGCACCGTGCACGAAGTGTACGATATGTAAATACACAGAAGGGCGGGGAAAGAAAGCGCCCCAGGGAGGAAAAGGGGGGCTATGGGGGGGAAGTAATCGCATCAAATTGCATTACACGCCACGGTCGATGGACGTCGCGACGTTACGTCCGATCTAGATGCAATAAAACAATCGTTAATTGTCAGAAAAAAAAGAGTGGAGATCGGAGAGAATCGAGGAGGAGAGATGCAGGGGTTCGTTGATCCTCTTTGTCACGTCCCAGTTACGTTATCCACGCTTGACTGTAATCCCGTCAACGTAAAAAATACCCGCGCACGGTGCAAGTACAGCTATTTGAAAATCGACATCCGATCGAGGGACACTTGTAATTTTAATCATTTTCTGCGATTTAATTCACGGTTACTTCGAGTCCCCGCGTCTCTAAGTACCTTTAATTAGACAAGTTCGGTACGCTCGATTTGCCACGATTACGAGCCGCCAATCGAGCGCCGGTTTTCCACCATGTGCCTCCGTCCGTTTTCGCGAGCCGATTTTCTTTGTATCGCGACCGCTCGGGACACGGTTCATTACCCAAAAGCCTAAGGACGCGGAGGGGAAAAAAGTTGCGTCGGTTAAAACGATCTTGCCCGGTCGTATCGAGATTGGGCAAGCGACGGTTAGGAAAATTCGAATCGCTCGCTGCCGCTTTACTCTGTCATTATCCTACTTTTGTTCTACGTACACGCGTGGGACATTCTTGCGCGGTTGGATCGAAAATATATTCAATTCGATCCGAGGCCAGAGAGCGTTTATCGTAGTAACCGCGCGAGAACGAGACGAGATTCGCTCGCGGGCCTTTCGTCTCATTGACAGCGGGGTAAAAATCGGCGCTCGCAGCGCGCTGAATGACTGGCCAGTGTTTGCTCAAGCGCCGCTCTAATCACGCGGATGCCGGAACGATTTTACGAGAAAGGGAGACTAATAATAAAGGAAACTCGAGAGAACGTATAACGTTTCTGAATCGCGACCGCAGAAAACCTGGCGGAACTCGATAAATCGCCACTGAAATTGTAGATGGTAATGATGTTTTTCAACTCGAAGCGGAGTGCGCCCGGTTTTTATCTCTGTTTAGAGGCTGGCGGAGAGTTGAAGGCGCCTTTTCCGAGGCCAACCTTTCCCGGCTTACTACTCGACGAGACGCTCCCTCGTGACGACGTTATTAAAACATCTCGCGATGTCGCGAGCGCGTAACGTCTGATTACAAGATCTCGCCAGCAGCTTGGTCGCGATTCGGTTCACGGTTCGGTGCCAGATGGGTCTAGTTCGCGCGAGCAAAGTGGCAGTCGCTCGCGGGACACGAAGGGGTTGCGGAACGCGCGTAGGCCCGCTGGTAGATAACGCTGCGGCTGATTTAATTAACGATAAGTAATTACGGAGCCAGTGTTACTTAATTGTAAGTCCAGAGTGCATTATTTTCGTATCACGCCGGAAATTACACATGTAGCTCTATTACGATTAGAATCGACCCGACTCGTTCCGCGTGCTTTACATCTCTCATTAAACTTCTCTGTCGATGGAAAGCGACGAAAAAGAGAATCGCCTCGCTGGAAAATAATACCAGCCTCTCCGTCGCGAGTATCCGTTCTATTCGACTCTGCTTTCGGTGTGTAATAATATATAATTTTCGAAAGATCAGAAGGTAATAAGAATTCATTTGATAGAAATCGAATTGAAAAAAGGAATAGGTACGTGGTGGTTTTTTTTTCTTGATCATTCGTCGGCAGACGAGTATCCGCGCGAAACGTCGGTCTTAAACGCCGCTTACCAGGTGAAATTGCCAGGCAATTGCCCGTCAATCGTTTGTTTCACACTGTCCCGCGAGAATAAACCTGGTAATCGAGACTCACGCGAGCGGGATCGAAATCGTTCGAGTGTAATAACACGGCGGTCGACTAACCGCCGTCGTTATCCGAGGGAACAGCTGTTTCGCGCCGGTTGGTCACGAGCGTTTGCCAAGAACTCGGGGGGAACGTTTCACGTGAAAACTGGGGAAGTGGAGCGGCCGCCTGGGACCCCGGAAGACAAGGGCCGGCGACGAGACGGGAATCATAAAGCGTTTCTTTCTCTTCGGAGCCGTGAATAACGCGTCCCTTCAAGTGGCACTCGACCAAAGTGTACGGACGGAACGAGCGTCGCGTCGCTCAGAAATAGAGGGAAACTCTGTTCGTACGACGGGACGCGAGCCTTTTAGCGCGTGGAGTCGTGTCGAGCGCGGAAATCGATGGAAGAAACGAGAGAGTCTCTCGTCTCGCGTTTACCTTGATCACGGACGGAAAAGAAATCGGAGCAAGAACTTCTATTCGATCTACCGTTACTCTTATACAATACATGCTGCTGGCCTGTAAATTGCTGGGTACACGTGCAAGAGTTCCGAATAAAATCGCTGATCGAATAAAAAGCTAGCTCGTTCAGCCAGGAATAGATTTGTAATTAGCGCATTCCTTCGATTCGTCCACTGATTTATTAAGTGCCCGATGAATTATGGTCGGGCGTGTACGTTGCTGCGCTCGATCTCGTTGCGTGCCGTTTCGCGGAACGTTTTATTACCGCTTCTTCTCGCACTGTTCAACTCGCGGTGTATAAAAAGCGGAGGTCTTGCGAGCTGCCCCAGTTCGATGGTCCCTTGTCGGGCCTCTTGAACGAAACTACCGACTTAATTCATCCCGTGCCCCGTTCCCAAGTGAAATGGAAACTGTTTGCGAGTCAGTCCTATCCGTGGCGCTTTTTGTCGCTGGCCCGCGTGATGTAATACGGGTAAATCATTTTCTTATCCGACAGAATTATCTTAATAGGCGAATTCCGATCGTACGAAGTCGAGCAGAGGGATCGGTCTGGCGAAGTTTATTTTTCTCCAACGATCCACTGGTATCTTTAATCGGCCGTGGTCTCGTTTGAAAGAAACTTGAGCAGTATTCGGGTCACGGAAAGGAGGAAATAATTAAAAAGCACTCTTTTTATCCCGTCATTTAAATCGATTGTTTTGAGCAGTTTCGGTATCTAGGCCACGCGCAAATGGCAAGAACGAATTAAAAACTACCCGCTACTAAAGAATCCATTTTTTATTCCCGTCGTTGGAACGAATTTTTTCCCCTGTCTTTTCTCTTAACCATCTTCAGCGTCGTGCTGAAAATATGACGGGTGAGCGGACGAGACCGTACAGACGTAAGCTGTCGTAAATCAAACCGAGCCGCGGCGTAAAAATGACGAGCGTTTCTGAAACAAACGACTTATTGGCCACCACGAGGGACGACGCGGCACGGTCTTTGTCCGGGCGTAGAAATGGCGTCCGTGGCCGCGCGGTATCGTCGTCAGCTCGTCCACGGATAAATTCCAAAGACGACGTCGAGGGCGTCTGTAACGAAGGGCCCGCGGAAGATTTATACGCAACCTTCCTCCCATATGCGCGTGACCGAACCGGGATTATGATATTTCCAAGTAACCACACACGCCCCACGCGGGGACACGTGTGCGCCGCGCGGCGTCTTTTTCTTCACGGCGTGTTCCCGACCACCATTTACGGATAGACGAAAGTTTAGGGGCGATAGAACGCGATAGATGGAGTATTAATACTGGTCGTCGTAAACTTGTTGCTGTTCAACTCATCTTGGCCGTGGAGAGCGGTATAATATCTTCATTCTTCGATTTACATCGGTGTAACGTGTCGTTTACGTTCGACTCGAGGGGTCGTAAAAGAAGGTAGAAATTGTAACGACACAGAGAATGTCCGGTCTATTTATTTAAAATAAATTTCCGTCGTTACGCGTATCATTTTTACGGCCGAAGAATGCGGACAGAAATTATTATCGCTCGTTTCTCTGTTAAACGAAAACCGTTTCTCTATTACCGTCGAGATCGAACTCTATCGGCCGTCTGGCATAAATTCAAGGCATCGCAATCCTCCGCGGATTCATTCCCTTTCCACGCGGCCATTGGTATGGAGTTTTATGTATACGGCTCGTTTGATTCGCGACGCGCGATAAATTTGCATTCGCCTCGATACGTACCCGTAAAAAAGGGCTCGTAATAACGTCGAATTTATATATAGGCGGTTGCCGTGGCACGGCGCGCCACCCCTTTTTTCCCTATTAGAAATACGCGACGGGTGGATTTCACGGATCGAGATTTAGGTGTCGCCCGTTGCTTTCGCGCGGCATTTTTCAACGCGGACCGGTGAACGCTGGCTTATTGGCCCGGTTCATTCCGGCGCGCGGATAACCGTACCGCTCGGAGGTAGATCGAGCCGGGCAGGGAAATCACGATCGGTCGAATAATCCCGGCCCGTTTGTCATCGTTAGATAAAACCACGGGACGAGGGATCCGTACCGCTTCCAGATGGGATTACAGGCAAATCGAGTAATAGTTTCGAAGCGGAGGGAATCTTCTCTCTTCTCCCTCTGTCTCTCCCTCGAGCGAAATCGAACAATGGCTTTGCTCGATTTACTTCTGCCATTGGACTGCGACCGCTCCTCTCCGTCTGCGAACCTTCTTTTCCCCTTTATCTTTCATGTGGGTCGCGACGGTGGTGCGCTATCGCCATTATGGCACCGATAGCGGTGACGAAACAGTGTTCAACGCTCGGTGCATTCCTCTCGATCGTTTCCGACATTGTAAAAATAAGAATGATTTTTATATATATATGTGTGTATAAAAGGTGCGAAATGATCGATTAAAATTGTGGAATAAGACGGGGAACCACTGTGAATGCAAACGGAAAGGATGGCTCACAAGCAACGGGCAATGGCTACGCCGTAAGTTCGCCCATGGCAACAGGATCGACTATTCGTCGAGCGTCAAGGAGACGCGCGAATTCCTATCTTTCCGCGGAGGGAAATACTTGGAGCACCGATTCGGGAGTTTCTCACAGTCGGCCGTGACGAACGACGAACACATTTGTGCCGTGACAGTACGATCGCGGCGAAGAAAAAGCACGCGATAGCGAGAGAGGAAGCGTGGCGATGTCGAGGCTTATCTCGGTACCACGACCGCGTGTTCGAGTGACTTTGAACGATTGGCCGTTCGTTCTGCGAGAGCCGGACAGAAAGTCGATTAATTCGAGTGTTCACGCTGCGAGCGCCTTCTTTTCGCGTTATCTAAATCTACCACGGTTCTTCCGACAACTGAAGCCAAGAGACCTACTCCCCTCTCCCCTTTAAACCTTCGATCGGCACCTTCGATCCGCGTATGGATCTCGTATAAATTCCTCCATCGAGTCGGTGCTCGCGACGAATCGTTCAGCGGCGAGTGGTGTGATTTTGCGAGGAAAAATGAAAAAAACCACGCGCCACAGCCAACGAAGGATCGTCGACGACCGCTTGGCACTCCCACGCCGAAAGTGCGACGACGAGCAGGGAACCGGTTGCATCGCCGCGGCGGCGATACGGGAAGATAGAGGGCACCGACAGTGCTCGTCGTCATTCCGCGTTTTATCCGCGATGCTGATTCGTCCGTGGGGCATCCGTGTTGCACGTGCAACGTAATCTCGCGGCGGTGTGTCAAGTACACCGTTGCCCTGTTATCGGCGTGTATCTGGATCCTTCAACAAGATCTACCCCTCGCTGCTCCTAAGCCCGCGCAGAGATGCACGATCCTCCGGTTGCCTTGCGATTCGAGTCCCGGTGTCAATAATATATCTCCGGTTGCATCGTGCCCGCAGGACGAAAAAAATCCCTATTCGCGTAAGAGGAGATTTTAATCGACCCCTCGCGGAGAGGAGGAGACGCGAGGGTACAGCGGCGGCAACCCAGAGGAACGTTAACGGTGGTCTATCTCGTCACGAGAGAAATCGTTTCTATTCGCGGGTCTTCCTCCGTCGAGCAGGAAGGATGATCGATGGAGAGAAGTTGTTGCCTTTACGCGGATATCGATCTTTCGATGCGAGGTGGATAAGTCGCTGGTTAGCTTTTCCTTTTGACCCAAGTGTCGGACGTGGTTATGTTAATTCAATCGTGTCCCAAGGGGGGCTCTTACGATTCTTGTTAGTACTAAATTTGCCAACTTTACGTGGCGTTCTCTTGTTGGAGAAATCGTAATAATTTTCAGAAATTGATACTGATCGTAAAAGATACGCGATAAAATAAGCGATCACGTGGTCGTGCACTACTCGCAGTTCGTTCGATGGGACCGACAGCAGCAGCGTGTGGTATCGGTATCGAGTCGAACGACGATTCTACCCCTAAACTCTTCCTCGTTTCCAAGCGTGCGCTCCCGCATAAAACAGGGCACCGCGATATCCGTTCGAAAGGTTTTCGTTCGGGCGAATTCTTCTCCGTAGACAGGCCACAAAGCGAGCACGTAGCCAAGCAGAATCGCGAACTGTTCGCTACTCCCGCGAGCAGAGAACTATAACTCAGAAAAGTCGGAGTCGCGGGTCTGAGCATCGGCATTCCGGGCGCGGCTCTCGAATAAAAAACAGGGTAGAGAGAGCTGAAATAAAAGTGAGGGGGAGGAGCGAGAGATGGGTACGGTCCTGATTGGTAATCCTCGGTGCCAACGGGCCGATAAATCCTCGGGAGGAACGGAACCGATGGAGACAGACGATATTTCGAGGACGGGAGAGGATCGTGGTGGTGCTCGATCGACGAAAAGCAGCGTCGATGCACGTGCGAACGAGTGCCGAAAATTTATTCGCGGCGAGCCTGGTGCTCGAATAAATTTCCATTCGATGCTGGTACCCGAAGGATTCTGGTCAACGCCCGACTACGCGCGTCTAAATTCCGCAGCCGGAATTCCTGGGATCGTTGTTCGACGAACGATCGTCGCTCGTTTAAATTGTGCGGTAATTTTTGAAAAATCTCGCGGGCAACCTTTTGGGGATGTCGCGGAAAGAAGAGCATCCCCGCGCGAGCCTCCAGCTGGTAAACGAAAGAGAACTCGTAACGCGAGTTTCTTCGCGCGCGACAAGCTCTCGCGATTCGTGTTTCATTAAATTACCACGGTGCTCAAACACAGATCTCGAATTCTTCGCCACTTCAAAGCTGACGGAGAGCGCACGGTTCTGCAGTTTGTTAGAGCGCGCGCTGCGAGGCTCGCTGCGCCGAGTGCCGCTCCGATAATTCATCCTCCCTTCCTTCCATCTCGTTCACCGTTTCCACGGCCGTTGATGCCGCGGCTTCGTTGCACGCACGACTTCCAAGCCGGGGTAACGCGATCGTCGAGATGTTTTTCGCGGAAGCGCGGTGGGATTTAAAGCCATCGTCCCTGCGGATCGACGTTCTCCGCTGCACAAGCCTCCTCCTATGCGCGCTCTATCATCCGCGCAAAGATGTTGTCATTCGAGGCATTAGCCTCGTTTATATTCTTCTTTTCTCTCCGCGTCGCTTCTATCGCGTTAGACCACCCCGGCAAATCGTATTTCAACTCGATCGACCGGCGTGCACTGCCGCGCTTCTTCTCCTTCATCTTCTTCTTCTTCTTCTTCCTCTTCTTCTTCTTCATCTTCTTCGTCTTCTCCTTCTTCCTTCTCGTTTTTCCTCTCTGCCGCTATGCATCTCCTATTCGCGATTCATCGACAGTGGTCCCCTTGTAATGACTTCGCGACGCGCTCGTTCTCCTTTTTCCGCGTCGATAAATTTGTATTTACGGTCTGTTCGAAGATGCACACTAGTATTCGGAGCTCTTGTTCCTTTATCGCACGATCGATGGTAGGTACGCGTCTATTCAATCCCCGCGCGTTTCTTCCTTAATTCTTCTCTGTTCGCGATACGTTCAGATGTATCACTATTCTATAGAGAAACAGACATTTTTTCTGTCATCCGCATGGCCAAAAACTGCGAAACATTTCAGTCAGCTGGTACAGCTTCCGAGACATCCCCCGAAAACCTTCACCCAGACGTCATTATCATCCCCAGACAGAAAGGATCCGCCTCGCTGTATGACGTTTCCCGTGCGTCATCGAACCAAGCCGGAGTATCTGGCTCCATTGATGGATGGATAAAAACATCGCTTTGAGAGACAGACAGAAAGGCGTACAGCGAGACACGCGCTCGCGAAACACCCTAGGGGAAAAACAGCCATATCTCTCTCTCTCTCTCTCTCTCTTTCTCTCTTTTTGTAGGTATGTACACGCGGTTAATGCCGGGCAAAGTGTACCGGCTCAAAGCGCGCAAACGCAACTCGACAAAGCCATCTCTGTTCGAACGCTCGTCCTACCTCCGCAGCGACGCTCCTTTCTCCTCTATCCAGAGAGATGCCTGCCTTTGCGGTAGAAAACCGTTCGCGAACCAGAGACGAACGCGCATCGTCCCGAGGACGGGACGCACTTGATTCCACTCGAGTCGGTACCCCGCGGGGAACTTTGAACCCGCCTCAACTTGATCCCAGACCCACGGTTCGAGTGTATCGGCGCGCTCCCTCGCCCAACGCCGCGCGACTCTGCCCCGTTCCCGTTAATTAACAACTCGCGGTGGAAATTGAGCCGGATATCTGCTCCTCTTGGTCGATCTCGATCAGTCCCGCAGTGTCTCTGTAGTAGCGTGGCTGCAACAATGCGATATCTTCCTTTGCGCGAGAGGGAGAATCACAGAGGGGCTAAACGATCCCTGCTGTGTTCCTCGTGCCTCTATCGCGTCCTCGCGCTTCCTCTTTGTCGACGTCCACGGAATTCGATTTTCGGTAAAAGCTATTCGATTAGGTCTCGTCGACGTATATCCGGTAGGCAAAACGGTTTGGCAAAGGATCGTTTCGGGTCGGTGTTGTTCGAGTTGAAATTGTTTCGTTTCCGCGTGCCATTTCGGATACGAACCGTGAACAGCGTCACAGGGAGAAAGAAATTTCAATTCTTCGCCTGTATTTCCGTACAGCGATGGCGGTGGGTACGATCACGAGTGTCGAGCAATTAAAATTCCAGGTAGTCGTACGCGTCCTTTATATTCCTCTCCGCCAAGTACTCGTCTCGGCTCTCGGAATTAAATAAAATTTCATCCTCGTTTATCAGACCGTGGCGGATAGACAGCGAAGGCAGAAAAGTGCGTATCGTTTTTGTCAAGCTCGAACGTTGGAACGGATAAATGATCGTTGCGAACGCGAACGCGGTAATTAAGTAGTGTCAGGACCCCGTGGCAGCGTCAATTAGTGGCCGATCAAAAAGATGTAATACGTATTTCGTCAAAGATCGATTAGCTGGATAACGAACGAAATTATTCAATCGGCTAGATAATTCCCATCGTAATTAATCATCTTCCATTAAGCGCGCACGCGGAACGAACAATTTTAGCCAACACTTAACTTCGGTCCACGGTATGAAATTTCAAAATCACGGACACGTCGAACGGAATTTTATAAAATGTCCCTCGTACGTCCCGTGCCATTCGCGATTAATCAATCCATCGTACGATCGAGTGAACGATTCCGACAAATGCACGACTGTACGTCCGTCGAACGATCTGATATACAGGGACGCGCGATTCATTGTTCCATAACGAAAACGAAAGAGAGGAGAGAACGCGAGGAAGAATGGAAGCTACCCGGGTACGTTTACGATGACAGGGAGAGAACGCAGCGAGCTTTTGCATACAGTGACCAATAAGGAAGCTCGTTCTTCCGCCTCCGTGGTTTGGCGAGCGCATTTGTCCAGCCGCAGTTATTCAACCGGCGGCTCGTTGCTGCCCGATAAAACTGATAATTACGAAATATTACGGTCCCTTAATGGCTCGGTATTTTACAATCTATGCCGGCGGCCTCGGTGCAGGCGCGACTATGGCGCGGCCGTGGCAAACTTCGCAGCGATAAAGCGAACAGCGAACCGCGGCGCAGCGTGTTTGGCTTCCATTCGACGGCATTATCGGTAAGTTTGGTGGGTATTATCGCGTGGGTACGTTTCGCGAAACACCGTAACTGCCTCTCGAAACTCGCGTCGAGTCGGTCGCCGGACCAGATCCACTGGTGCCGCGATCGATCAACCGATGGGAGAAGAGTTTCACCGCGATAAGGAAAAGCACCGGGGAATGCGCGCGGAATGCTAGGCCGATGTTGCGTGCGGTTTGGTATTGGGTTAATTGCGGGCTGCGTGAAAACCAACGACACAGAAGTATCCCTCGTAATTATCATTCCTTGGAAATCGATAGAACGGACGGTGGAATCTCGTTGCTCTTAAGCGTGCTCGTAAATTCGTGTTTTATTTACCTACGGGGGATCTCGGCTCAACTCGAATCACTTTCCGTTTTAGATCGAGTACGTTTAGGAGTTAACCGGTCGAACTGAATTCCTTAGGGGAAATTAAATCGATACGATCCTCTGAACAGAAAAACTGAAGCCGATCGTGGAAGTTTTGCGAACCGTTCGCCTGCGATTATCCTCGCATGTTCCCGTTGAAACGGGATAGTCCAAGGGGAAGAAAGAACAATGAAGTATGCATCTGCATCGAGCATTCGCTCGTTTCCCAACGCACGTAGCGCACGTTTTCGTTTGTTTATTTAAAACAGACTCCCCTGGCCTCCTCTTAAATCGCGAACGCGGCGGTGGTCTGACCATGCCGTTCCTGTTCCCCTTGCGCGCATTCCACCACGGCGCGCTCGGACGATCGAACTTGCCGATCGAAATGAATGGCGTATAATCCGTGGAAATGCACGACGAGCGGCTCCTCTTCTTCGACGCGGTATCGTCGGTCACGATCGAATTCCCTCGAAAGCCGATTGAATTATCCGCCGCTGCGAGAGGAATCGTCAAACAGCCGTCCCCGGCAGACGACGCGACGCGACGCGGGGCGGCGAAATCTGGCACGGATCCACGTATTGTTTCCCGCGAATTTACCAGCCACGATCGGCGACGAAAGCGCGGGTGAAAGGTGGTTCTTCCCGTTCGCTCGATGTGTCCGCTGTTTCGCGAGGTACGAGGCGAGCCGTTGCGTGCTTGTAATCGGAACCCGCGCATCGCGGGTTTCGCGAACCCTCGAGGCGGTTATTCGCGCATAACTCGGCGTACCCTCTCCTGGGATCGCGCGCTCGCTCGTCTGCAGCACGTTGTTAACAGATCGAGCCAACAGTCGCGCGCTATCTCGCGACGAGCAAGCTTTTCCTCGCTGCTCAACAGCGCTTTCCTTAACGAACGTCGCGTTTCTTCGAGAGGAACGCGTTCAAGTCTAACTGCGCGCGGTTCAGTTCGCTGTGCACCAGCTGACTCATGAATAATAATTTCGAGTGGAGGAAAGAGGTTTTTGCCGGGGCGAAGGCAGCGTTGAACAGGCGTTTCATTTAGGCCGTCTAGACCTCATTGAAGTTAACCAGTGAAGAGGTCCTTATCCGCTAATTAAACTCGGGGAAAAGAAAGGATGCACGGGAAAAGAGGCATGGGAGCGTTGTCTACTCGCGCTCTGCCCGCTCGATAGACGGATCTCGAATGCGACTTTCCGTCCTACTTGCCACCGGAAGAAACGATCGATTCAATTAACCCTGTTTTCTTTCCTTCGATTGATTTCAGAGCGACTTCGAGCCGCAATGTCACGTGTTCCGTACGAAGCAGTTGCGTAAGCCGCGTCCGTGCCATTTGTGCCATCAGGCGGTGATCAAACAGGCGTCGTGCTGCAGAGGTGAGTCGATAAGTTCATTCCCTGCGGCTCTGGCTGCTACGGTGGTGGCCTGAAAGGGTTACGTCGGTAGTTCTGTCGGAGCTGTGCACGGTAAAAAAGGCGCGGAGCTCTGTGACGGTAAAAAGGCCAGGGAATTTTGAACGTCCGTCGAGTTCTCGAGTTATCTAATCTCTTTATCGGGCGTCTTTACGCGCCACGAGATATTTTATAATTTATCGGTAATTATTTTAATTAAATTCACGAGTTTACGAGAATAGAGATCGTGCGGAACGAATGTCTGTCTGCGTAACTTCACGTTTTTATAACTTTGTACTACGGCTTTGCACTTGTATGCGCGTTTATTTTAGTTTGTTTTATCTTTTCCCTCGAGAAACTATCGGGGAAACCTGTGCGGAGGAAACAAAACTGCCATCAACATCTTCTCTCTTTTTCTTTTCGTTTCAGTGTGCAAATACATCTGCCACAAGAGCTGCGAGGACAAGGTGAGTTGAAGCCCGCGCACCCTCTTCGCACCTTCCCGTACGATTCCGAACGAACAAGCGGCAATTAGACCGTCCTCGACACCGTCATTTCTCGCGAATTAGTGTACACTATCGCGCGGCGTCTTCTCGGAAACTTTGTGACAGAGTGGATACCCCGAAGAGCCCTCGGCTCGTACACGAAGAGGCACTTCGTAGCCAGCGCCGTGCCGTGCCTCGTACTTCCTGGTACTCAAACAAATCTCCCGTGCCTCGAACACGTCCAACAAAACGTTCTCGAACGAGCGTACGACCGCGCTGCTGGCCATCGATCGCTATTCATCGGGAATTTTTACGGTGAAACGGTGAATTTATCGCGCGCGTCTCCGATACGTAGCTCGCGAGCGTACCGGAAGCGATTAACAGAAAAAAGAAAAGAACAGCAACCCTACGAAGAGAGATCCCACTAGGTAGATGCATCTTAATTCGAGCACGCCACCAATGGCGAGACGTCGAGACTCTCGGTTCCCCGAAGTCTTTGTCGATGCGACGAAGACACGCCAGGTCCCACCGGGTTCTACCATCGCGCGGTACGTTCGCGCGGTAGGCTAGACAGAGTCGGTTCAGGCGTGTGCGAAACACACGGTGTGGGTTCAGTCACCGGGCAGGGCACGAGCCTTACTTACCTTACCTTCTTCGTATCTTCAAGTGCTCCCGTGTCACACTCTCGCGATTACACACGTACACACACACACACACACAGGGCCGCGCGCGTGGATTAGTCGCACGCATACGCACCACGGACGCGAGGCGTAGTCGACGGAAGGATGGACACGCTGGACGCCGCGGTGAACGCGGCTCAGACGGTAGGAGAGCACGACTTTCTTCTGTAACCGAGGTGAGACGTCGTTTGTTACGAAGGTTTTGCGGCGCATCGCGAGCAAAACGGTCGGCTCGAGCCCTTTGATACGTCTATTTCGACGATGGAACGCTTCCATTATCCGGGGTGGTAGAAGTCCGTGTTCCGTTCGGATCTCGTTCAGGGCCGAGTCGCGTCGGTGAAAGTAGCACCGGAATCGAATACGCGTCTTCGCGCGTATTTAACGTTTTACGACTCGAAAACGTGTTACACATCGCACGACAGGCTTGTTCGTCGCGCGCAACTTTGTTGCGTCGAGAGCGCGCAGCCTCTCGCGGGCAATTAGCCCTCGAATCTGGTACGACATTTCGGTGGTCGTGGAAAAATAGAGGGTCACGTGGAAGGTATTTTATAAATTTAATTAGCTGGTCCCGTTTGGGTGGGCTTATTGGCACGATCGGGAAAGAGAGCCGATCGGCGCTTTCTACGAGTATATCCAATCGAACCGCGCGGGGTCGAAAAAGTTTACAATTCCAGTCTAATTGGTAACCCGTGAGGCATTTCCCGATATTAACGAGCAGAAACATCGAGGCTAATGGGAGATGTACGATCAGATACGCGGCACCCTACGAGTTATCGAATCATCGATCTTCTTCCTGCTCTATGATCCGGTGGATCGGCTGGCGATTTAGGCTTATTAAGGTTCACGGGCCACGAGGCGAACGCTCGATGCCCTTTCACGGTGGCACAAACGCAGCCGATCCGTTCCGCTCGTACAGAGGAATTCCGCATAGGTCACGTTCGTTCTGGACATTTTTGAAATTCGAGACAGCGCGCGGTTCCTTCGACGGGTAGTCGTCGCATGCTAGCGTCATCTCGAATTCTCCGTTCGTGGTATCGCGGAACATTAGCCTCCTGCGCGACAGAATGATGTAATTTTTCACTCCCACGGTACCAAGAAGCATTCGTCATTTTCTATATACCCTAACCACCGAGCGTTTTTCTCACGTTACGCCGCGTCCGTCTAATAACTTCTCGATTTTAATTTCGCCGGCGGTAAAAATTTTGTACGTCCACGGCATTCCATTGGGAATTGGCTGGCGACTGCCTCGCCACTGTCTAGAGTCCGTAACTATATAACGCTACTGTGTACACGGACAAGCAATGCATCACGTCGCCAATCTCGCGAGATACGCGACGGTATGCGCAAGAAGGTATCGATATCATCGTTTAGCCATAACGCCATTCCTCCTGGAATGCCGGGAACGGCCGGAGGCTGAGCACCGCTGGAACCAGCTAACGAACGACATCGTTCTTCGAATATGGCGAGGCCAGATGTTTCCTTGACATCGAAGGTCGCGGCAGCTCTTCCCTTTCTTTCTTTGCGCGTCGCTTTCCCGTGCTAAATCCACACCGAAACTGGAGCTCGTGCCACATACTACGTCCGCTGGGTCTAGCCGTCCTAGAATTCTCTAACGTCATTACCTTGCCAAACATCGAAGCTGGCCAACGATTCGGGTCAGCGAACGTTCCCAAACTTCGCTAATTTCCGATCAAACGACCCCTTCTAACGTTGCTGTGGCTGGTCTCCAAAGTCCGTACAGGGTGGACCGTGAATAGCTTGCAAATGTTCCGAGGAAGCGAGTTAGGTCCGAAAATTTCCCAGAAATTTTCAACCGCGTACGGTTATCGTCCACTCGCGCGGTTCACCCTGTGCCCAGCGGACAACGTCGCAATGATCCTCGTTCCACGCGCGCGGTCACCATTATGGCGAACTGGTAGCCAGGAAGAGCTAGGAAGAGGGAGGAGTCCCGGGAACACCGAGCCGAACGACCAAGCCCTTTTAGCGGGTCGAGTCTCCGGGTCTGCGAGCACCGGTAGATGCGAGCGAGCGAGAAGTGCATCGACCGTCCACCGTTACGAACCGTGGTCACCATCTCGTCCTCGCCAAGTACGAAACCAGCGGCTACCATACCTGGTGGCAGGCACACGGCGCGCATCGCCACCTCGGCCTTCCAACGCTGTAAACAGCCGGCAAGAACCGGGGAAACCAGACGGTGGGATAACGTTTGGTCCCGCTTTCCTTCGCTATTCCCTTCTGCGCATCGATCGACGAGATGCGCCCAGGTGCGATCGTCGATATTAAGCAGCTCGACGCTCCTTTGCTGCGGCCGCGTAAGCCGCGCGGCGTCTAATGAACGGGGAAGAAGACAGGTCCGCGAAAAGAAGATTTTGTTGGGAGGGGAGGGATAGGATTCGGGGTGGAAGCGTAGAGGGAGAGAGAGAGAGAGAGAGGAAAGTCGAGAAGGAATTTTCAAAGCGAAGAATAGCATCTAAGGGAAAGCAGTTCAGGATTGCTGGTGCCGCCATTGTTTCCAGGGACAGGCATCTCCAGCTTGGCTGTGCGCCTCTGATACATCCTCTTTATCTTTCTTTCTCTTTATTTTCGTTCGCGACGTTGCGAGCTGCGCGAGCTGATGCATCATCAGCAGCTCGGATATGATCCGTCTTGATACCCTTGTTCGTGATGAATGCAGGATTGTTGGATGGTGTTGATTTAAGAAACAGAGATGAATAGGAAGCCGCGGCGAAGGATGGTTGATTAAGGGGAACGCGTGGAGTAGGTGTAAAAGGTAATTGGAATTTCTGCGCGCGATCCCGATGAACTCCTATCAAGATCCTGATTGCGCGCCTCAGCTTGAATAAGAATTAATTTGCATCGAATTTAAATAGCCAGCCGCGCTTGGGAACTCGGTACAATTCCGAGGTAAAACATTAATTACGATTCCACTTTTTACTTTTTTTTCGGGGCGTAGATAAGTCCGGTAAAGCGTCGTCTTATTCCACTGCGGGGATGGTTGATTAGAGAAAATGCACGAGGAAAGATTTCGAAGGAAATGAGAATTTCTCTGCGCATAATCCGCACGAGTTTCGCTTTGAATTTAGTATACGAAATGGAGTGGAATCAAGGGGAATCGAACAGCGTATTACTCGCGGAATATGGATACGTAAACGTTATTGCGCAAAGTAAGATATAAATAAACGACCCTCGATTTTAGCCGTGTCCGACGGAGTATTTTCAAGGCGGACCTGTGTCTGACGCAGCGCCGTCCCTTTCCACTTACATTTTCAAGAGCAAGCGGGTCTCGCAATCGCGCGCATACGTTTCGGAATCGCGGAAGGAAAATCGATGGGATCGCGTGCGAGGGGCTGTAACGGGATTCGGAGCGGGGTCGTGGCTATTGATCGAGCGAGGAGGGAACGGATCGAACGACGGAGGATCGGGCCGCGATGGCGCGAGACAAGACGCCGCGGATAAAGGTGGCGAGCGAAAAGAAGGCCTCGCGACGTCCTGACATTGACTCGGCGGGTCTTACGAGCACCGGCTAATGACTAATAACCTCGGTGATTGAGCGGCGTGCCGCGAGCTTGTCGCGAAAGTAGGCAGAATTTACGAGGACACGCTCGCCCGTGTCCTTCTCCCATTGATTTATCGCCATTATGCAAGGAATTACCCCTCGGTTGCTTGTTCCTTGACTCCGTTCAACGCGCGACACGCTAACGTTCAATTCTACGGCTGGGTCGTTGACTTCTTCGTATTAAAACGACAACATATCCCCCGCGAGACTGTTTCCTTTATCAGCAATCGCTACGATACGCCGTTGATATTAGCGAATACCTCGAATAATAATTTCTTTTATCAACAAATGGGAACCTTACGCGTACCCTCGATTAATAGTAACCATATCTCGGATTATCGTTGCAGTTCATGCGAGTAACAGCGTCAGTGCTTAATAGGAGCGACCCATTTCTGTGTCAATTAACCGTAGAGGGACCATATCTAACCGAGAGAGTCTTTCAGCTGGTTACATTATAATCCGCACGCGTTTGTCCCGGCGTGAAATAAAGCACGCGCGACACAGGGTTTCAATCAGCTTTCGCGAATATCCAATTTTCACCCATGTCTGAAGTCACCCATTCATACACGGTTGTCTTCGGAACTCGCCTCAGCTCCGAGACAGTTGCACCTACTTGGTGTTTTTATTCATCGATTTTATTGTTACATATTTTTCTTATTTCATTTTATTGTTACATATTCTTTTTATATTTTATTGATATACATTCTATTACAATACTTTATTGATACACTTTGCACAGTACACAAAACCACTTGTCACTTTCTTCTTCACTATTTATTTGTCTCTCGATGCAATCTTCCTTGTGGTTCCTTGAGGAAGATTGTGGTTTTTTTGTGGGGGGTTATTTCCAGGCCTGGAGGGGTTCAGGGG
This sequence comes from Xylocopa sonorina, assembly GCF_050948175.1. Taxonomy (NCBI): domain Eukaryota; kingdom Metazoa; phylum Arthropoda; class Insecta; order Hymenoptera; family Apidae; genus Xylocopa; species Xylocopa sonorina. The sequence goes on from NC_135193.1 coordinate 11,118,384, forward strand.
TTAGGGCGCAAAGGGCTAGGGTATCGCAAGGGTTCAGTCGCTAGAGGGTAGTCATAGGCTGGGGATCACAGCCAGGGCAGGGGATGAGCAACGGGGGATCAGCAACGGGGTTACCATTACGAACATATGCATCTGAAGGATTTCGCCTGAACGAAATCTAGATGCATCAAAAAAGAGGCGATAGTTCCTCGCTCCTGCGAGGAGTATCGCCTAATCTTAGGTGCGAACGTTCCCCTTATATGCACTATGGTGTCAACTATCGCTTGCGAGAAAGATCAATTGTCTTAGCCACCTGGCGGCCACGAGATTAATTATGCGGGCCACTGTCCGCGGTTTTCGATCTAATGCAGTAGTAGTGGGTGTTATGCGCCAGACGCTAGACGTGCGGCGCGTAGCTGCATAAACTTCATTTAAGGATTACGAGATAAAGAGTACAAATTCGATACTTTCATCTGGATACAGAATATTTTCATTATTCGTATCAAATGAAGGGAGCATCTATCATGTACGGAAACATATAATTAGCATACCAATTGTATAGTATATCTTTTTCAATAAGTTGCATATCCCTTTAAATTCCATTTCGGATGAGCAGACGGGGTGATACGTTACCCTCATCAAGGGCTTTGGTAGCAATGAACTATATACTTAAATTACTGTACTGGGTTCATTGCTGGCTGATTAGGCGTATTCCAATCCCTGCCTCGAGGGAGGTCGTGCCTGGGTGTCATCGGCGGTACCTGGTCACGTTAAACATCTCATGGACGTGAAAATTCGTCAAACGATACTGGTGGATGTAGTTGTAATAGATTCCTATGGGTTAGCTTTACTTGTTTTTGAGCTCGCATAAGGGGAGGGTTCGCTTCGATGGAAGGGTTACATCCCAAAGGATGTCGATAGCTTCTCGCTCGCTTCGTTCGTGTCGCGTCGCACTTTTCCTCTCTATTCTGTACGTTTCGATATTAAAATAAATTGTCAAGCTCCTTTTCGATGTTTCGGTCAATATTTAAGAATTGATAGCTAATTCTACGCTGTACACAATTGAACGATGAAGCGCGAATTATTTCGCGGCGGCGAGGAACGCGCGATAAATACGCCGCGCTGTCTATACGTTAGAAAATAAATAATATCAGCGAGCGGTGCTCGCCACCGGCAATAAATCAGGAAATGCCCGGGCGTATGTATTTGTAATTTCTTCACGTGGCCGATGTAACAGCGGGTTGTTAAGATTCGACCACAAATTTTCTTTGCCGGGTTCTACGTGTATTTGGTGGGGTGTCTACCTGCGGCGATAGCGATGGGCTCCGTGCACGCGCGATGCGGAGCTCTCCAGTCCGCGAACAGCGCTCCAACGCGAAGGACGTGGGAAAGATCGATTCGTCGCCGGTGTCGCCTCGATCCATCGGAAAACTCGCGTTCACCCGTACGCTTCCGATCCGTCACGATGGAGAAACTGATCAAGTGACCCGTTCACCGTATTACGTTCACGCCGATCCATGACTTCTTGACTATCGTTCGAGTTTCATCGACGGACCCAATGTATACAAACAATCGAACGTCTCCTATCTTCGTTCGTCCATCCGGAGCACGCAGGACATTTAAATGAATGAATTACGCGCCACAGTTTCCGAATATCCCCGGTCGATATTCATCGCACGGACAGTCAGTGAAGTGAAGTGACGTGTTGCGAGACCCCGAGGAGACCACGGCCAACCTCCGGTCGAAGAAGCCGCGGTAGCTGCCTGGCGAGGACCCGTTTCACCGACCAACGACGGACAGGAGCTCGATAGCCAAGCGTTCGATACGTCTTCCGATAAAATTCCTGAAATTGGTCGTCGCGCTGGGACCAGCAGGGTCCTCCAGCCGAAGAAGCGCGCGCTAAGTTGGGTCGACGAACCCCGAGTGCGGAGACCCGGGTGAAATTAGTAGCGGCGTCGATCGCGCGGCGTGACCTTGACCGGCGTTGACCAGCCTGACGAAAATCGAAAGTGGCCGGCCCGTCAGGCACGACATCGCGCGTCCCCCCGTGTCCAGAGGGGCGGCGGAGACCGCGTCGGGAGAAGTGAGATGCACCATTTTCGAGAACCGATCCGAGAAGGTGAACGATCCTTGGAGCGTTTCGCCGCAGACCGGTAATGGGATACCAGAGGTGACGGCAAGATGAACGGTCACGGTTCCACCAATGAGGTACTTGCGCCGCGTTCCGTCCGACAACGTTTCTTTTCCTCCTTCCCCCGGCTTTTTTCATTCCTTCTTCTTTTTTCTTCCCTCCGTTTCTTAGCCGTGTCGCCCGCGCGCACACGCGGTTTCTTCTTGTTGCGTTCTAAATTCGCCGCGCGACGAACTTAGGGCTCGTGCACAACGGTGCGAGCGAGCGATGGACGTTCCGCTTGGAGTTATTAGATCGGTTGTACGCTGTCTGTTATTCGTCGGTTATACGATCGAGATCCGATCCATTTTGTGAGAATCGTTACCACGATGCTTGAAGAGGTAGCCTGAAGAATCGATCGAGCGTTTGCGATAGGGTCTGTCGTTTTATTGCATCGGCGTGCACGAGCCTTTAAATACAGCTCTAAGCTAAGACGAGGAATTCTTGACGTTCACGACGACGTCCTATGTGTCCGTGGCTCGCATGACGGTGCCCGAGGTTTCTTGTCCGTAGATATTCTGGATAACACTTGCTACTTGCGCCTACTTTCTACTTCGCGACGAATTCGAGCGTGTAGCTTGCGTTTGCGCCCGATACGTGCTCCGAATTTTCGACTGACTAATTCGAATGGTTTAAGTGGCTTTTGAATATCTTATCGTTCTCGCGATTCAAGAAGTGTATCGAGCACGATCGAGTAAACAGTTACTCACGAGTATAATCTTCGTTTCCATTGGTCGTCGTTCCTACCTGAAGTACGCGAACGGCCAGCGGAACTTATCGATTTTCACCTTTATCGAAGGCTTCCGTGGAATATTAATTCGCGTGTCCCGTTTCGCACAATTTCTGGACACGTTCCGTTTGAATGAAAAAAAGACAGTAGGAGAGGGGTGATAAGGCACGGTGATTAGATACGGTTCACTGACAGGTATGGCACTGTTTGCACGCGAGAACGCGCATGGTACCCCACCCGCCATGCTTGTCCCCATCGCCGCGAAACTTTCAAACTAGTTCGATCGCGCTCGAAATAATGCTCCTGCGGACCCCGCGAGCTTTCTCTGTAATTGCAGAAAATTCGCAATAGAAACATCGTCGCGGTCTTCAGCCGTAATTGCTCGTAAATATTGCTGATAAAACGGTATCTACGTTAGGCAATTTTAATTATCAGCCCAGAGATAGCGAACGAATGCTGGAACAAGTGGCACGCTCGCCGATAACGTCCGCTTATGTATGTGTTTCGTTGAAATTTCGATAGTCGAGCAACCGTGCTCGATATATCGAGGCCAGATGGGCTTTCCGTCTTTTACACGCGGCCAGATTGATTGGACGACTCGAATAGCGAATCTCTCTTTCGTCCTCTGGCGAAACGCCAGCGCCATCGAGGAGAAAAGCGTACGATGGACTCTTTTTTCGCACGCAACTCTGCGAAAATCGAAAGGCGCGCAATTTCCTTTTTTCTTTCTCTCTCTCTCTCTCTCCCTCTCCCTTTTCCGCGAGCATTGTCTTCTCGTACAGCATGTTCGCGAGCCACAACGATAATCGTGCTTCCTGCACAGCCAGCGAGTATCTGTGTCGCGTTTTTAGCATACTCGCTATCGCTTGTTTGCTCTTCGACTGCGAAGTAAAATTTACTCCTTCGAGGCAGCCTCCCCTTGTCGCGTCTGAAACTCTCGACGGTCGAAACATATTGAATATTGAAATAAAAGAGGAGAAACTGGTAGTGCTTCCTAGCTACACGTAATTTATGCCCTGACAGCGAGGAACAAATTGGGTACAGGATGAATTGAATGAAACGTTCGAACGCACGCTCTGAACGACCCTTTCAATGGCGGAATTTTTAATTTCCACAGAAAGTATATGCGCAGAAGCAGCGTCGAGCATAGCGCCCATTAATCACGCGTAATTATGGCCAATTAATTGGCATGCAAATGAGCTCGAGCACAAATTACTGCGAACGAAGGATCCATTCATCCGATGCTCCTTCTTCGTCCTACACCCCTCTTGTCCGTCCGTCCTTCTAATCTTCGACTAACCGCGAACGCGTGCACCTTCGTCAGCGCGAACATCAGCAGAGAATTCGGTCGAGACTAGTCAAGGTTACAGCGTTCAGGCTCACAAACGAGCCGAAATAGTCCTTCCAAGAATCCCGTACGGCTTTTTAAGGTCGCGCATAATGTGTGTTTTCGCTGAAATTCCTCCCATCTCGAGGCCTCTCTCTCTATCTGTCTCTCCCTCTGCGCGTTTCACCGCGTTCTACGCACCGTGCGCAGCGATTATTAGCGATCTCTGGAATCGATAGTTCCGCGGGTCTATCAATTATTCATGAAATTTCACAAGGTTCGACGAGTACAAGGTCCGATGTATCCGCTAGCGAGTACCCTCGAACGGGTGTACAACAAATTAGCGTCGTAAATTGATCACGTTCCGTTTGGTTTGCAAGCGACTCATCGATAGGCTTGGTCAGAGTTGAACGACCGTTTCGATAAGTGGCTTTTATTGTTTATAGTTGTCGCAACAAGACAGGTATAAACATTTTTTCGGTCACGGAGAGATCGTTTCGAGATCGAGTTAACGCGCGCGTGGGAAGGGGTGAAAAATTTCGCGTAGTTCAAGAAATATTCCCGTTCTTCGGATATATACGTAGATCGTATCAACGTCATCGCGATCTTTGTGACGCAAAGCTGCGTCCCAAATTCCTCAGCATCTGCGTTCGCTGGAGTCTGGCAATAGTCGAGCGAGGGAGGATGGAGAGCCCCGCCACGGCCAAGGGAATAAGATTCCGCGCCGCTGGAAGTTGTTCGCATCCCAGTTCGCGGGAGTTGCCGGGAACTTGAAACTGACTCGAAATATCACGAGGATTGGAGGGCGCATTGCAGGGTTTAAGAAAGTTCTCGCAGCTGCTGCTCGACTTTTGAGACGCTCTTATAGCCACCGAAAACACCCCGATAATTCCATCCTGACATCGGGACGCTGCAGACTCCCCTGTTATATCCCCGGTATTAAACTTTCCAGTTTGCGATTCCCGCGGCTTCGACTTCCTCATTGCACGGAAATTACCGTCCATAACTTTGCCTCTCGTCAATGTAAACGACTCGATCATACGGCACTTAATTCGCAAACATTGTCACGGTTCGTTAAACGAGGAGTTCCTAAGAAAGAAAGAAAGTAAAAAAAAAAAGAAAGTTACCGATTATTCTCTTCGGCTGTCCTTTAAAAGAGCATAAAATACCCGCGTCGTCTGTTCCTCGAGCCGTTAAACGGTGTTCTCCCTCTTCTCGGATTCGTGGCACCGATTCGCACTTCCTGGCGAGAAACTTCCGTTTAGCGACACTGTCGTCCCCGACCGCAAACGAGGCGGACGTTCCGTGAAACAGGACAGCGGCGTTACGAGGGGGACCGGGTCGAGGGTGGATCGCCGGTGGTTTTTGCCGAGTTAACCTCGGATTACCAGCCATAACGTTTTACGAGCACGACTCCGTTGGAATCGCCGCTACGTCCGTGCGGACCGCTCGTAAGGAGCTCGTAAACGAGTCGCGTAAAATTGATTCGCCGCGGTCGCCGTAGCTGGGACGACGTCGCTCGTCCATATCCGCGGAACAGGTCCCTGGAATTTTCGGCGATTCCCGAAACGGCCGTCGATATGAATTCGCGAAGGTGAGGCGAATCGGACAGGGATTACGCTCCGATTTCTCGGCACCTTCTCGCGAGTCGAGCTGTGGCCGGCTTCGCTCCGACCGGTTGCTCTCAACGATTATCGTTATTTATTACCATCGACGGTGAAATTCGAAACGAGACGATTCGGGAGCGTTCGAGCCGTAACGATGTAACCCGGCTAATATCGGCTCCGATCGTGGTGTGGTTGAAACGAACGTATGTATGTATGTATGTACGAGAGACACCTTCATTAAGCGAATTCGAACGACTCGCGGAGGATTCTATTATTCCGATTGCGACATCCGACTAACGGCTGAGATTCTGATAAGATAACACGGAGGCATCGCGTTTGGCTTCGTTCAACAGATGTTTGTCGTGCAAACAACGCTGTTTCGCCATCTTCGTATCCGTCTGTGAATCGTTGGTGTCGCGGGCAGCGACGTTGGGAACAATGAGAGCTCGCAAATTTTTCTCCAGAGATCCTGTAGAGAGGACACTCGAGTCCTGGAGCACTCTGAACCAGTCGGAACGTGGCGTAGGCATGCGTAATCCACGCGTAGAAACTGCCACGGCGTGCACGTCCCAGCAGACCATCCTTGAAAAGTTAACCCTCGCGAGCAACGATCGTCCACGGTTGTAGCTAATCCCAGCGTTGGACACAGCGGACAGTCGAACGGCTTAATAACACGGCACGGGACGGTTCGAGTGTATCGGCTGACGTTGCTGTTGCGGACGCGAAGCCACAGCATTCCGGTAGTTTCACGGAGGGGGACAGAAAAGCCGGTTGCGTGGGCGTGAATCGTATCTCGGCGTGAAACGGATCCCCTTTGTCGAACGGTGGTCGCGTGAACGCACGCGTGCGCTCGGAACGCGGGGTGTTCACCGGAGCCGGGCAATAAATTGATATTGCACGCTTCACGGTGGAAGATCGAGGACTCCGGGTAACGGAGCCTCGTGTGACGAATTTCGATTGCGTGACAAAGTGTTCCGCCTTGCGAAATCCTTGACGGCGGCCTCCCTGCTGACATGGAAATTGTTCGGTCACGTTTTCGAGAGTTAATAGCCGGCTGTTTGCAACAGCCAGGATAGAAGAGGTACGTAATAGCGAAATCGGGATGTCGGGTAGACTCGCGTGGAAGGCGAGAGAAATTTTCAACGTTTCTGCCTGAAAATACATCGCTCGTATAGCGTTTCGCGTGCAATCGGTGGAACTGTTTTCGGTACCGCATCCACACCGTGCGACCGTAAGCGGGTAGAGTTCTCTAATGACAGAGCGAAGTTGACGCAGTGCTAACTATCATCCAGCGCGAGGTCTCCGTCCGCTTTTCTACCTGGGAAAAGTAGCCCAGCCTCGCGAGCAAACACGCGCGACCACGGAGATCGCGTGAATCGTTCGAAGAATAATCCTTTTGAGTCGGTCGTCGGGTTCACACGCGATGCCCGCGCCGTGTACACAGCGAGCCTCTCTGGGTTAGGCCGTGGCCGCGCAGAATTATTCGGCCGGTGGAACGAAGCGCTAATGAATATTGATGCGCCACAGGTTCGTTTCTTGCCGAGGTCGATGCATTAGCGTCGTTAACACTTACTCGACTACGAAAGAAAAGGATCGAACCGTAGAAGGGGTAATGTGACCAGAAAATATCAGGGACCGCCCCGCTGGGACCGATAACCGGGACGCTACGTCCAACAGAGTTCAACGGAACTCTAACTCGTTCGTTGTAATCGACGATTCCCCGGAAACTTTTCCGATACATCGTCGCGCGATACTCGAAACGTCCATTATGAATGAATATCTTTCTATCGCTTTAAATCGCAATTCTATGTCGAGATTACGATCGCACGAGATAGCGAAAGTTCAAAGTCAAGCAGTCGTCACGGTTGTAAGCTGCATTTACATCGTATCTAATCGGTGACGAGTCGAAATCAACCGTGAACCTGCGCCCGGTGAACCGGCGAACGAGGTCAAAAGGCGACCAATTGGCAAACCGCGAAACGATTTAATAGGATTAGATGTTAACCGGCACAGGCGGGAGTGGCAGTGTCTGTTCGCTGTCAAATTTCATCGTCCCTCTTAGGGGAGATTCGCGTCAGGTCATCGGGGGTTGCTTTGGTCACTCGGACCGTTCGAATCGATTATTGTCTGTATCGAGGTTCGCGTCTTCTTCGAGTGATCTCGCACGAAACTTTTAATTCGCGTAAATAAAAAAGGTGGAGAAAGAACAGATTATTCCGATTATTCTAAAAAAAAAGGAGAATAACCGATGGTAAATCACAGCCGATAGTTTAAGTAGAATGTTTTCTTACTTTATCGATTGCGTTTGAAGAGCCCTCGAAACTTTTTCTCCTCGAGCCGGTACTTAACTTCTCAGCCAGGAATTTCCTCGATTATTTCAAGTTTTCCCACGCGAAATCACTTCTTAGCGCCCTGTCCACCGAAAGAATCGGGCCTCGAGTTGATTACCAACGTTTCAACCCTAACGCCGCCCGGCGAAAGAGTAGCAAAGTTCCCTTTCAAGAATTATACAGGAACTCTCAGCGGTCGGCCAACCTAATTTCCAATCGAACGTTCGAAAACTCCGTAGAAGGGACTCGATGGATGGGCAATTAAATATTCGAACCGTGCCAGCGAGACGGGCCGAAATCGCGCGGTTCCGAACTCCTTCGAACACAGTTTCGAACAGAGTTTGAAAACTCGTTTCCGACGAAAAATTCCAACTGGAAGATCAACTTCCTTCTCGCACTTGGAGAGAGAGAGAGAGAGAGAGATTTCGAAAAAAGTAGCGGCGATGAATGAAATCGGTAGAACGTTGAAATAGATAAAAGAAGAAAAAAGGAGGAGGATCCCAGAGTTAACCAACAACGCGAACGCGCGGGCGCGCAGGTAAAACCTGGCGAACGTTAATAAGAAAGTTGGGAAAGTAATAAAGAGGGGGTAAAGAAGAGAGAGAGAGAGAGAGAGAGAGAAAGATTACGGAAGTTTTAAGGAAACCCGTGTTTAAGGAGGTAAACGATGACAAAGAACGTGTAATAACGTTATCCAGGCGGGAATCAAGATAAAACTCACCCACCTATTCTCCGGTCTCTGTCGGGACGCGAAGAGTCGACGGTGGTCGGTCGAGAATGACTGCCGAGCAATCGCTCTATTACCGAGACGCTTATACGCCGATCTATCGTGTCCGCGATGGGCCGTTAGTCACCGGCTAATACCACGTTGTCCGTCGTGCCGGGGCACCGAGCGTAGAGACCAAGCCAAGCCCTCGTCGAAAGAAAGGAATCCTAACAAACGACGACGGCGGAGAACTCTCCAGCTCGGCTCCTTATTATCCCTGACTACAGTTCGAACGGCGTACGAACGCTAATTACGAACTTTCGTTACGAGTCACGCTCGACTCGAAGAACGGTTTAAGGATAGGGGAAACGATCGCGATAGCCTGGCTTCCGTGGGTAGAAACGGGAACAGAAGAGAGAGAGAGAGAGAGAGAGAGAAGTCTTCGGAGCGGAGGTAGCAGAGAAGCTGGATAATAATTACGACTATTAATCAGCCGAGTCGCGAGGCTTACGCAGAGAGGAGTACACGCATCGATTAGGCTGCGTGCCGGTGATCCGCGTGGGCGATCGAACCGCTCGTGGATCTACGACCAGTTTTCCGTCGAACGAGAGAAGAGCACGAGAGAAGGAAGAAGAAGGGTTCTGGGAGTCGACGGTTCCTCGGAAACCGACTCGACGGAGGGAGAGCCTTTTATCTAGCGTGACGAGCTTCAACGTCATTTGACGTTAATTACTGGCCCGCTCGAGAGGGTGAATGATTACGAACGAACGAGATGAAGATAGCAAGAAGCCACGGATTCGGTACGGGAGATTATTTACGATTATTAATCAACCGGTTGGCTTCTACTAGCCGGTGGAGCCGGCTGCCGTATCGATCGGAAATTCCTACCCTCGTGGCTTGTAATTTCTGCGAATGATCAATGGGGAATCGGTCGTTACCGATGTATTCCTGCTATCTGTGCTTCATTAGCTTCGCCGTGTTTAATGCGCGCTGATACGGGACCGTGACGACTGCGAATCCGTTGCGTTCCTCGATGAGAAATCGTGTCGACTCGTGCCCAACGGAGATTAGTTCTAGCCGCGCGCCTCCTCTCGATCGTATTCCTATCGATCGCGTTAAGAATCGCTTTCGCTAAAACGCCGCTTTTTTGCCCGTCGCGTAAAAGTCCGCGTCATCCTGGTTACGACATGATCTTACCCCATAGATCGACCGTGGTAGCAGCAGAAGAATAAAGATTTCATCGACGATTAATTGACGGGAGGCTGAGTGAGTTATCCAGCGTCCCGAGGGACCGAAAATCGTACACGAATCGAAGCATCGAGTACCCCGTCCGTTCGCGGACCGCAAGAACTGGATCGAACGAGCCAGACAGAGGGTATCATTTATGGCGTTCACGACGTGCCTAGGTTAATTGCCAGGCTCGCGGACTAGCGAGGCGAGAAGAAGCCGAGATTGGTAATTAGGAGTATTAATCAACCGGGCGTCGTTCGTTGCCTGCAGGCTCGAATTTACGCTGGAAAACCATTCGCGGTGATTTCCGTGCCCCCGGTGTTCTTCATTGTGCGCGTATCCGTACCCGGTGGAGGCATTCCCGCGCGATAAACCGGTAACCGCACGGCCGTTACACCGCGAACACCACGGCCACTTTGTCGTGCCGTGTCTACACCCCTCCGTAACCTTAAAGCTACGTTTACAAGTGTCGGCCCGCGGGAGGAATCACCGCTAAGCTGTCGCGCGAGGTCGTCCGCCCTGTACACCGCGGATCGATTTCACGTGTCGTTAAGGGCGGAGAGAAGAAACCACGCTCTTAAACAGTTTCGCTGGTACAAGTTTTGCGTATACAAAGAGCGTAACTCCACTTATCGGAAGTTTTTACGAGCACCCAATTAGTCGCGCTCTCTCGCTGAACAACTGGCAAGCGCGAACTGCTGTTACTCTGTTTGTCTCCCGACGGTCCTCAGACATGTAAATAGTATTCCGCCGTACCCAGCTAGAAACGGCGGAGAAGTTATGCGTTCCCCGGTGCTGGATTCAAGTTATTACATTTCGGGCAACTAGGTTTCCGTTAATCTTGGAACGGTTACAGCCCTCGCCCCGCGGACCCGCTCCACTTGCAGCGGAATTGGAGAACGCCCGGTAAGAACCAGGCTCGAGCACTTTACGCGGTGCTTACACATTCGAACGTTCCGAAGTGGTGTAAACAGTCCGCGCGAAGTGTATCAGCCGTAAAGTGCACCCCAACCGGTACACGCGGCGATATCCACGGGATGACTCATCGCTCGAATTAGGCTGACCCTAATCGGATGGATTTAACCAGGAAAATTAGAAAGGATACCCAGTTCTATGATCTATGTTTCATCGGTACGTCGAGCATTATTATAGTCATCGTGGTTCACGTCAGCAATTTCTCCCTGTCGGTTTCTAGATCGATCTGCCCGCTAATGCGAATACAGATTTATCGCCCGCGCGGATCGCACTTGTCGAAGCACCGATGAGAAATGGCCCGCGACCAATGAAAACCAGACCGGTACCAGAGCGTGCATACCGGTAACACTCGGGACGATGCATCGAACGTCCACGTTTTCTTTCACCGGTTCCGTGGCCCAGGCTGAAGCGAGGTCTTAACGAGAGACAAGTCAACCGGCTACGAGGATATCAGCCAGAACTGTTTCCTGACAAGCGAATGAACGATCGATCGTTTTTTATCCAGCAGCCGTAGCCTGGATCCGGACGCAGGAATCGGCCGCGTCGCCTTTCACCTTTTGTGCCGACTGCAGCCAGAAGTGAAAGTGATCGAGCTTTTTTCGGCTGGAAAAACCGCGACATCTTGTCGCACGTCGGATCGATGATCGCCGCCACGAAATCGAACGGACACCCGTTCCGAAAGACGCGTAGGCGTGCACGGACACGCTGACGTAACAGTGATTCGCTTCACGGTAGGATCGTTGATCCTTCGCGAATATAACGATCCCGTTAGAGCGAGCTAGCTCGTGTCGTTATAAAATCTGCCTCCGTTGTTACACGGCTACATTACAACCGTGCCGATCTCGCCCTGTGGAACGCTCGTTCGCTTCTTATTCCCTCCTCTCGCCCCCCTTTTTTTGCCACCGTCACGCGGAGGATGGTTCATTATCATAAGGTAGCCGGGGAATCGTAAAGCGTCTGAATTATTTCCCGCTTGGCCACCGTATCCTTTTAAATCTCTTCGCGTTCCTGGGAACGTTTCGTTCCGCGGCTGGCCGACCTCCTCCGTCTCGTTCGATAAATAATAACCGAGGTTGCGTTGTCCCTCGAAAAAACAATTAACTATCGTCCGCGTACCGACGCAACGATCCGGGAGCCGAGGCGAGAAATTTCATACAGCCGGGGAATCCTTCGCTGGCGCGCTCGTCCTGCCAATTAAGCGCGTGGCTAGGCGCGAAATCGTGCTCCGTAACGAGGCTCGTTTGCAATGGCAACGACGAAGAAGAAGCCGGACGGTAGCTGGGAACGTTCTTCGTAACGAAGAAAGCGGACACGTTCACTTTCGTTTCTCGCCTTTCGTTCTTGATTCTTTCGGAATCGAATTTGAAACGAGTTCGCGGTTCGAATGGTGTATTTTTATACGCGAAGGGGGTGTATAAAAGTACAGAGTACCGGGACTGCGCAACCTCGTACGGGACACGTCGGATAAACTAAGAGTGTCGACGGGACGGGAAGTCGGTGGAAAAAAGTTGATAGAGAGATTTAAATGAACACCCTTTCGCAATTGGAACAGTTGAATTATTCACGAAGCCAGGCTAAAGATTAATGGCTGCTCGACGAGTCGAACAGACCCTCTGATGTAACGATAGAGAAGAAACGCTACGTTGCTTGTTTCCTGAGTGTCCGTCGCGTACTTAATGGCGGGGAGGCTGGCGAGCGTGTGACAAAAACGTAACACGCGGCCAGAGTTTTTCAAAGAACCGCGCGGCTGCGGCGAGCCCTGATTGGCCCAGCGGCCGCGTCCTCGTGGTGATCCCGACGACCTTGAAGCGGTGGCTACCATAACATCGGCGAACAACCTCACCTGGCCTCACCCCTCATCCCTCCGGCTCTTCTTCTTGTCAGGCCTCCTCCAGATCTCGTACCACCGCTCGATTGATATTACGCACCGTTCACAACGAGATCTCCTTCTTCGGTGAACGTCCGATTTTCTCCGTTTATCAACGATATTAATAAAATCCCTGGTAAACTTCCGAGAACCGCGGAGAAAATCGTAACGGAGCAACGTTTGCCGAGCCGTTTAATCGCGTTGCGCAAGTTGAATCGATCGATCGTGACAATCCAGACGGGAAAAGCCCTTGGATCGAAGTGGCCTCCCCTTTCTTTCATTCGAGACGACCGACACTCGACCGAGTCCGTCCAAGCCCATCGAGTGCGATCGATGGTTTCTCCTTTTCCCTTCTTAATTTTCTTGTTCACTTCTTTCTTTTTTTGCTCGCGCGACAGCGACCGCATGCAAACTGGGAGGTGCCGGAAAAAATCGTCGCCGCAACGAGTGGCGGTGAGACAGACGTGGCGCGTATAGACGCTTGATAAACCTTCGGATTGAAAGGCAGGAAAATAAAGAAGAGCAAACACGATCGATCGGGCGGGGAGCGCGGACAACAGTCCCTCGAAGTGGGTTAACGCGTAAAACGTTCGAGATGTGGCCGAAGAAAGTCGTAACTCAAAGGTGATCCGGCCTCTTGTTATTATTCACGACGGAGAACTGGGTCAGGGAGTTCCGATCGATTACGTTCGATCGTTCTCGAACGAGAGTTCGTGGTTATCCCCTTATCCGAAAATAAGGATCACTTCGTCGGCCCTCTCGATCTCCGTGAGCCTCCAATTCGTTTCTCTTCGTTTCCACGTATGTCATCCGGATCCGTTCGCCGCGGAAGACGCGCTCTCCTTCTCAGGTCTGAGTGGTTACGCATGGATCAGCGGGACGATCGGGACTCGTGAACTCCGTTATCGATCGACGTCTTATCGAGAGTAAACATGGAATGGCTTCGTAGTACTCTACCGGGTAGATAAGGGACCGCCTACCAAGTAGCCGGAGGATCCATTCATTCTTTATTGGAGCCACCGCGCCGAAGACAACAACGTATACCGTAATTAGTCGGACGAGAAGGGGGCCTTGACCGACGGCTGAACGATCGACGACAAGCTTTATCGTCGTTACTAAGGTCGGCCGGATATTGTTGTCCGTTTCTCTACGATACGAGGGAACAATCTAGATCGATCGAAACCGGGTTACTATCTGCAAGATTAAACGCTCTGACTCAATCGTATGAATGTACGATGGAGTAATTTTCCAAACAACGTCAAGCGAATATTAAATTATATTTCGTCCATCGATGTCGGACAAAATTCCAACGACGAGTTGATCTTTCTTAGACAGACATCGAGAATTATCGTTAGATCGCGAACGATGGAATTCAGCCGAACAAATAGCTGCTCGTCCGAGCAAAGTGATCGAGAGCCATTCTCGATTGACTGCGATCCACTTAAAGATCGCGGGCTATTCACCTCGACGTCTCGAAGGTCGAAAGAATGGTGAACGAAAGGGTTTATGGGCTCGTCTAGCGTCCACGGGTGAACACTTCAACTTTGGTACTCGAAGTCTCCGTCGATCAGCCAGCCAGCCAGCCAGCCACCCACTTTAGCGCGCCACCCACGTGGGTGTGTGTATGGCCAAGGCATACAGTGTTCCTCGGTGTTTGCATTCCTTCTCCTCGGTTTCTGTCATTCGAGCGTATTGGCGGCGCGAGAGACGCGCTACGCCTGACAACGATAGTCCGGATCTACTTGGAATAAACGCCGATATTTCGTTCTTATCCGCGGACCCTTTGCTATTCGACTCGATCGTGACTGCCGCGAATTCTTGACTAAATTAACAGTAATATCACTTTTTACCTCGCCGCGTTCTCAGATGGTATCGCAGCGGCGATTCCCATTGCGAGCGGCATTCAAATCCGACTGGTAATAACGCGCACACGCGTGCAAACACCGGCTGTTGCTCGCCCGCTGTCGCGATAACGTTCGTGGAAAAGTTGCTGCTCAACTTTACGATGAGCGATAGCGTGTGTAACATACGTCTCGGGCCGCGTGCAACAGCCACGAGTACGTACCCTGAACGTGTGCAGCAGAATTTTATTCCAACTTGATCACTCGGGGAATTCGAGAAAAATACTCCCGGCGGCTGCATCCGTAATCGGGCGAATGCCAACGATCTACAATACTCATGGGTGTAGATAGCATTGCCGATATCACTTCCATCCAATTACATTACCGTAGAATTCCATCTATCGAAACGAAACTGCACGATGCGTACAACTCAATTACCCGAATTCCCGTCAAGCATCGTTCCGGCACGAAAAAAATGATAGGCGATGGAAAGAATCGACGGACCTATTAAACGAAACGATCCGGTGAAACGCATTTGTAAATACACGAGCACGGTCCTCGATAGGCTGGGATAAGTGAAATTCCCGGGAATCTTTGCCAGCGTGCAAATATTCCGCTTCGATCGATCGAAGTCAGTCGCACGAACGACTTTAATGGGCTACAGGTTGCTCGTTGCCGGTCCACGCTTTCCCAATTATCTCCCTCGCGAATGGTTCGTCAATGGCAGGCGACAACGAAATAGAGTCGTTTCGACGGGTTTAATTAGCCAGTCGGAATACGCGACGGATTCCGTGGCCGAGTCGACGAAACAAATTGCATTCCACGGGCGAGCCGATCGGCACGCAATCACGCGGGAGAGACAGGTCGTCTGACGACAATGTCTCATAATTCAGAGGCGACTTCCTTATGACTCCATTGTGCCGCGTCCTTGCACGAAGAACGTGCGCCCGGTGGTCGATCCTCGCGTCCACGAGAAGGATGGCCTCGATGATGTGTGCCTATCCCTCGACTCCTCCGGGCACCTCCGGGCTCCTCCTCGGCCTGGTGTGTTTACATGTGTCGGCACAGCCCAGAAAGGGACTCGTTCTCCTCGTGCAAACGCCTGTGCATTACCGGCCGGAGTATCACGGGTTACACGCGCGTGGGCCGCGCGAGGAGAGCCCTTTTTCCGCTCCGTACGCCGGGGATATATCCTGTACGTGGTTGGGACACGTGGGTGTCGTGCCCACCTTCTTCTGGCATCCAGCGACGAGCCTCGCGTGCGTTACTCCCCGACGTATTTCTTTGATGAATTTCTGCGCGAGATCCTCGATGCTCGAGGAACTTTTCATAGAGCCGATCGTGGGACAAAGTGGTCTCTTAACCCCGCGCGCGGGCAGACGCCTGGTGGAAGCGCGAACGGGGGATCCGGTATATTTAGAATCGCCCTTGTACATAGAAGTATTGCGAGTTTGATATGTGGAAGAGCGAGGCGAAGTGTGAGCTTGGAAACAAGTCCAGTGGCGTCCCGATAGGGGACAGATGTTTAATATTCGCACGTGCAGTCAGCGCTCGAGAGAGTAGAATCCCCCACGTCTGGTACACGGTAAACTCAGCCGATCTTGATTGCTCGGTTATTGGTGTTATCGCAATTTCCGTTCCCGTGAAGGCCGATTGTTAGAGCGTCCGCCAAGACGCTAATAACGCATTACGTTCTCTTTCATTGGCAGCAATGAAACGCGGCGAGTTGCCCAAGAAACCGGTTGTTACGTCAATCGGGAGTGACGGCTCATTCAAAACGAAGTCCCGTAAAATTGAAAATTTACGTTATCGGACGGAATCGACCGATTTTATATCCCGCGGGCAAAGTCGAGGCAAGATTAAAATTCGTTTTGATCGCGCGTACGATGGCGATCGCGTGGAAACATTCAATTCGAACGACTCCTTTTAAGAAGGTTACGGTGCGCGCGGAGAGATCTCGAAAATCGAGAATGATCAAGTGCACGGGTCGAGAATGCTCGGAACCGAAGCGATAACTCGTCCACGAATTCATAGTTCGTAATACTTGCCGCGAAGCACAAGATCCGATTGGTTACGCAAGCACAGCAGGCGTTCGGTCCGCATCGTTGCGACTGCAGGGACTCCTGCTGCAGTTTATAGTCTCGTCCCCACTCCGAGCCATCCCGTCGACGTTCCAGCCTTTCAGTCTCTTCCTCGGTGTCCGCGACGTGAACCGGGCACGACAATATTTGCGGGAATCGCGAAGATAACTGCGACGATAAGGAGCAGTCTCGCCGGTTGAGACCGTGCTGCGTTTTAACGTCGTGGTTCATTACGAAGATAAGTTCTGGATTATGCGCGGCGGCGAGGAAAAGTCTCGCGATAATTTCTGTTGAAAAGCGGAGGGTTCGCGACAACGCTCGATTTGAAAGTCCACGATTAATTTCCGCTGCACCGCGATGGAATAATCCGCGGGAGAGTCCCGCAAAGTCTGAACCTCGAAACGAGGTCCGATGCGCGCCCTGAAAGCGGTACCAGCCGAGCAACCAGTGGAGAACTTGGCCTCGCGGAGAGGTTCGCCCTCGATGTTTCGATTGCTCGTGAACGGGGAGTGGGTAGAAGAGAAAAAAAGAAAAAGCACCGGAGGAAAGAGCAGCTCGCTGTGATCCGCATTCGCGACGAACCGATCCGCAAGAACAAAGAGGTCGTTCGAGCGAGGAGGGCCGCGTGTACCAAGGGAACGGCACATGCGACGCGCGGTCTAGGCTTCGCGTTCCGTGCGATCTCCGCGCGCGGCCAGCCAGTTGCGGTACGCGCATACGTGTAAGCGCACGCTCGTCGCGTGAGGAGGTTCTCCACGGCTACGGGCATTTCCGTAACAACGGAAAATCGCTAGTGCCGCGCGTAAATCGTTCCCCGCCACTTGCCGTTTCTTCCTACGTTTCCGCTCCGCGAGTTCTTGGTTACTGGCGTTCGCCACAGTGCGCCGCGGGCCTCCTGTGTTCCGTTCCGATCCGGGCGGTACCGATGTTCGCGCTGCTCGATACGGATCCCTGCTAATCGAGGCTCGTTAATGGGACAAATGAAAGTGTCGGCTGGGAATGCAGGGGTGACGTTCGACGGTGACTGTGCACGGTTAACCTGTGTCGATGGAATTGGCTTCGTTTGATTGAATTACGCTCGTTCGGAGCCGATGTTTCTCGCGACGACACTCGACGCGCTCTCGACGCGTTCGCTTTTACCAGCGGGCGGCGTTTCACGTTAATCGAATCGCGTTCGAGGCGTGCTTGCGTTTTCGAGCGGCGAGCGAAGAGGGTTATCAAGTACTCGATTCCTGCGAAAAAGCTTTCGATTCGATTCAGCCGATCCGTCGATCGCCGAAGCGGAGAACCGCGTCGTTGGCATCGCGACGACGCTCGTGAAGAGTGTTACCGTGTCGTCTTGATTGCGAAGTGGAGAACAGGAGCAGCTGGTCGGAAGCTCTGACTGCGCGATATCTACGGGATCGTCGGTACGGATCTGTGTATCGGGACGACGGATAAATATTTACGAGTAATATAATCGGCACGAGCGAAAGAGCGAGCTGCCAGAGCGGATCGTGCGCGCCACGATCCGCTACTCGCCAGTCGTACTACGCGACTACGTTCGAGAGCACGTAAAAGCGGTTCCGTCGTCCTCGAGCTCGCGAGATACTTGGCTGATTCGCGTGTTTTCGCGTTTACAGGTATATTAAACGATCCATTGGCTGCTCATCCCCGGTGCAACGAGGTGCTCGATCGTGTTTAACTCGGGCAACGATTCAGTGAGCATTCACCCTCGCGATCAATCACTCTGACGAAGATCACTATTTGTTATTTCTTCTATTCTCTTGGCAATTCTTCGTGATAGTTTGAACAGCACGGATCTGTGGTGCACGTGGAATTTGACTGGTTACGTAATTTTTCATAAACCATCTGCCATCGCTCCGTTTCCGCTCGCAACGGATCGTGGAATTCGTAGCAGCTACTATGGATCCACGGGTCCATTTCCTCGCAACACACCCTGTATATAGGCGCGATCGTGACAACGATGACCCGGGGCGCATAGTCAACGATTAAAATAGACCAGGCACACACATGGTCCACGTTTCGAAAAAGCCGATCTCGCCCATCGAAAAGTTCTCGATCCCGCTTTCAGTAGCAGCTATGTACACTGACGGGCGCTGCTTGTTGTTTATTCGCCGCGCAGCCCGCGCAGATGCTCGCGGCGCGTGTTACGAAACGGCCGATTGTTCCGCCGCGGCTCGTGTCGATTTCGCAACGGAACGCGACGACACGAAATAAAGGCTCGCTCCGGCTGCTTGTTAAAAACCACCGCGTTGTTGTTTTATCGTGCGTCGTACGTGGGTGTCACAAGGTGGCACGATAACACCGTGAGAAACAGGCTGCAGCGGGCAAGGTGCGCGCGCTGGTGAAGACCAACGACGCGACGCGACGCGACGCAACGTTACGTTTCCCGTGTAATCGATGACTTATACGAGGACGCTCTCTCGACCCTCTCTCGACCCTCCCTTTTCCCACTCGAATCTATGATTTACCGATATATCTCGCCACCGATCGAATAACCGATGCGACGGGTCAACGCGGTATCTGAAAAGGGAATCCAGCCGAGGAGAATTGGATTGAGTAATCGGTAGAGCTGGAAGACGCGACACGCGTGAAAAGGGAGAGTATTATATTTATTACCGTTCCCACGGGGACAGAGCGGAGAGGGAACAAAGAAGAGGTCAGTATCTAGATTTCACGGGGAATGAAGCCACCGATTGGTTTCTGGCTCGGGCGGAAGAAAAGGCCGGTCGGGTCGGCGGGTAACCTGGATTTCTTGCACGAGGGACAAAGCCGTTGTCGCCGTGAACAAACGGCGTCCAACGGTTAAATTAGAGCCGTACACGAGATCTCGCGAGCTTTTGCCGCCGGTGCAATCTCGATCTCTGGGCTCTCGAGCGAGAGGTCGTTTATCCACCCCCGAGCTATGCGACCGGGAGGTGCCTGGTTTCGTTCTCACGTGGTCCCGCGGTTTAGAACGTGCACACCGCGTTGGCTGTTACAGGGCCAGCAGACCCATTTCCTCTGTTTCGAAGCGAGCCACGAGTTTCGTCCGTTTCTTCGAGCCGAAGCCCGACTGCGAAATTTGATAGAAGAAATCACGAAGTAGCGGCTGATGGACGAGCAAAATTCGGTAACAGAGTTGTTGTTCGTTGCTCGAGAGATCGCAGTTGGCAACGCGAAAGATATCCTGCCTTAGAATCGATCCGTCTGTTAATTATTAAAGACTTCTGCACGGCATACTTAGTCTCTAATTTATACGAACTTATACCAGCCCGTTTAATGCCTCGTGCGCATGAATAATCGAGCAGTTACATAACATACTTTGGATTCAATTTATGGCAGCAAATTAGCTTTTTTTGCCTTGAAACGTCTTTTTCTTTTTATTTAGCATTGAAAACGCGCGAAGGAAAGAAAAGTGCTACGCATTTATGAAACGAAGAAATGGTAATTTCTCGATGTAAGTTTCCAGCGAACGTATCCGCGAAAAGCGAAACTAAAAGCGGAAACGATTCGTTCGAGATGGAACAGGACTCGCGTCGCGGTATTACGGAAGCGTCTGACCAGGATGGGAAGTCTCTCCTTATACCGGCGATCAGAAATTCCACGGATACCGAGGCGGATTTCTTTCGTTCCTGCGCGTGTGTTCGGTTATTTATTCGTCTAAAGCCACCGACAGATTGCAGAATTTACGCGACGGATTAACGGCACCAAAGTATTCCCAGTCGGGTCGATAAGAATCTCGCGAAAGAAAGACAAGGAATCGGTTAACTGGCAAGTCGTGAGAACTCCGATCGCACAGATTTCCCCGGTGTCATTGAGGAGAAACCGTACGCGTTTTACACACGCCCAGTGTTGGTATCAATGGCTGGTCGATCGAAATCCAGTACCGGTCTGAAACGCGAGACGCCACCGACGGAAGAAGTATCGCGTACGAAGGGGAGAGAAAAAGGGTGGGAAGGCGAGGCTGGTAATTTCGCGTGGGCGTTGCGACCAGTTACGTTCGAAGGCTGACAGGGTCTCCAAATAGCGGATCGGATCGAACGCTTCGAATTCCCCATCACCGGATCGATCCAATTTAATTAAACTCTTGCCGAATTCCCGAACACCTCGCGCTTCGATTACAATAATCTGTCCTGCGCGAGTAACGCATTTATCGGACGTGTGCGAAGGCTCGTACGATTAATCGGGTCAGACTGAGACGATCAACGACTTGGATCATAATCGTCGAGTTTTAATCGCGATCGTTTCGTTCCACGACACCATTATCCACTGGCACGTCTGATTGTATCGGGACTTAGCGCTGATAGAAAACGTATAAAACTTTCGCGTACAGTTAATAACTCCCTGATCGTATCCTTTCATCTTTACGGGGGTCCATTTTTATTCTCTCTCTCTCTCTCTCTTGATACGCATCTGTGACTCTCGTCCCGTTCATCGAATTTCTGCAGATCATCGAGACAGTTCGCTGATGGCGGTTACCGCCCAGCGAATTTCTGCTTCGTCAGAGTGTTTCCATCGCGAGGAAAAATGCGGCCTGTTCCGCGGCCGAAAGAGGACACGCCGCGAATCGATATCGCTTTCGGAAAGGACCCGGTGGCCTATCTGCGCGAAGTCACGCGAATTTAGGGCGTGGAATCGCGGACGAACGGAACGCTACGATGCACCGTGGCGTGTGCGCCCCCGATCTATCCGTCAAGGACGGGGATTTAATTCAACTCGTCCGCGTTTCAACGGTGACGATTGGCCACATCCGTCGATTTCGTTTGCAGAAATTCACCGTCACGTGCCGGTTACACCGTCGACGCTGGTCCGCGTTTAATTGTCGCGGATGACCGCGCGGACAGAACGAAGAAGGAGGAAGCGGCGCGATGCCGAGCCGAACGAGAAGTTCGAGCCGATCGTACGATATGGGCATTAGCTTGCGACCTTCCGTCGCAGTTTGCGCGTCGCGTCATCGACTATTTGTGTATCTAAAAAGACGTAGCGGATTCTGAGAGCGTGACAGAGATCGAGGCGAGAGGAAAAAGTAGCCGGCGAAACGAGGAGGAGGGGCTTGCGACGCGCTGCGAGGAACTTCTGCCTCGTCTCGGTTCAGGATCGAGCGGACCGAGTAATTCGTTTGGCTTCTGGGCAAGTTCGATGCGAGGAATGCTCGCGGGATGAAGGCAAAGCTGTCGCAAAAAGAGCTGGACGATCTATTCAGCGAGGTATTCTCAACTTCTCTGACAAAGAGTATAACGCGATTGTTTAAACAATTCGTCGACGCATTCGTTAGGGAAGAAATTGGATAAGCGGTTGAAAAAATAAACTAACGCTAACCGCAAACCTAAATAACGCGACCGTATATCATGGCTCTTGAGGTCACTTTGTTTTTGCCGGGCGGCCATTAAAGCCGCGCGCGGCTTTCTGCGTCATCGAAAGAATGCAAATTAACGTTTGAAACGGTACAAGGTCGAATATTGTAGATAAATTCCTGCGTTCAGCCGACTAAACGCTGTAAGGCGATTTTTTTCCTCGTCGAGCTACATTAGAGGCGGGATACGGTAGCCGCGGTCATTAATCAATTTCAGGTTAAATGTGTCCCGTAATTACATTCTATCCGCTGAAACTCCCGTCCCGCCGGGAAAATCCATGGGGCGCGGCGAGCGATATTTCCCTATCGGACTCTTGTATCTGACTTTTTGGGGCGACACTCGTGCTAATTGACTCCGCGCGTTCGGCAACCGTGTCTAATCGGAACGCGGCAATTAATAATAACCGTGCGCCCAGCGCACGAGGAGTGGAAAGGTGGTGATAAATCGGTTGTACGCGATATTGATTTCCCCTTAAATTAATCACGCGAACTGGGTGGACTCTCTGGTCGTGGAAGCGAATCGTGGCGACGTTTCACTCTGAAAAAGATCGTTCCGCGCTCCCCCATCCTCCGTGGCTGCGTGCTTTCCTTTATCGACGCCGATATCTGGCCATTGAGATTACGACGCAAGATCAACCGTTATCTATCGCGTAATTCCTGTCCGCGCGACACACACACACACACCCGCAAGGACGTACGAACAGCACGGAAATTGATTAGAACGCATCGACGGTGCGTGCAGCCGAACGCGCAGGGACTCCACTCGTGCTAACTTTTTGTCCGTTTTAACCGACGCTCCGTTTGATCTTCGTTGTTATCCCTTTAAGCGGCGACCATGCGACGGCATGGATTAGAGGCAATTAACTTTTTACGATCCCCCTCGCGGCTGTTGCGTTTGACGCAATTGCATAACGCGGCGTACTCCGTTCGAATTTGTCCGCGCGAACCGTCGTGACTGAACGAGAAACTGAACGCGTAACAGTAAGATAGTAATCGTGATATAACAATTGATAGATAAGCGAATCTCGCGTTATCGAGCTTCGGTCCTCCAACGATCCGCTTAGCTCGATTAGACGTAGAAAGCTCGCGATTCTTTTTTCATCGAAGTGCGGTGGGAAACAAAGGCTCGATAGCTGGAGCATTTTATCTGTCTAGAGGCGGTAGGTACACACTGCGATCCTTCGTTTACAGCCTAATAACTATAACTAAAATTTCATTGACATAGTTCGCGCGATCGCTATTAAATCGCGATTACTTTTGGGCGTGTTCCAACAACGTTCTTGGAACAATTCGATCGTTCGCGATCCACTCTATTGACCCATCTAATTGAGATAAATATTCTATTATCGTGGATACCGAGTCGTAATCTCCTCGACCGTCTTAATTATCATCTGTTTACCTCGGATTTCGTTTGTCGATCTCTATCCGCACGGTGCAGTCTCAGATGCACTTCCTTTAGATAATTGCGTTTCATCGTCGCGTAATTACATGCGTTTCCTTCCCTGTTGCTTCCTTGTCGTTTAATTAAAACCGCACCTTTATTTACACGGGAAGCAATCGCGGTATTTCGTTAAGACCGACATCGGGAATCGATACTGAATAGAACGCGGACCTATCCGTCGAGATCATCTTTTTGGTGCTGGATCAGTAGCAGTCGTAGATGTTCGTTTCGAAGAGCAGAGACTCGATCATGGTTGCTCGATAACCAACCTAATTCGTACGTTTCTCCCACCCTCGTGATAGACGCGTCGCGTTTGTGAGCCATTGTTTAAATACGCACGTATATACACGATAATATGCAAATCTTGGGACAACTCTGTTACGTATTGGTTTCATAACGGCATTCGAGCATAGTGCGATCATATTTTAGTGTTATTTCATATAACACTGGGGTGGGTGCGCGAAGAATGTAATCTGGGCGAGGTTTGAATAATTAACGTATCTCAGTTTGTGATTAATTGGGGTTATGAAACTCTGGAATGGGTTCTCGATCATTCGCGCGGAGCAGTTCGTGCGGTGCTCGCATTTAAAAATCGTCGAAAGTTTATACAACGAAGATTTACAGCGGTTGTTTCTGCGAAAAGATCCAGAATTTATTCCCGCTGGGAAACCGTGGATCCGGCGCCCATTTCCAAATGCAGCGCGAGGAAAGATTGATCGCCGCGAGGGGGCCTGGCGGAAACGAACGAGAGATGCGCCCTCGGATGCGAAGGCATGCGTGAAGATTGGATTTTTAAACGAGCCCAGCCCGTTGTTGAATTAATGAAGCGCGCGTATGGAAATTCGCGTGCAAATCGAGGAAAGAAAGGAACACGTGGTATATATTACCGCGCATAAAGGCGGGTACCCGCGAACATTTACCGCTTCGCTCTTGAATTACTTTTCGCTACGGTATCAAATTTCCTACGAGTCGACCATCCTCATCAACAGGATAGAAACGCGAATAACGATGGAAAAGCAAATTTTTATTAAAAAAAAAAAAAAAACATAGATCGACGCGTGGAAGATGTACGAGACAGATTGAAGAGTCTCGAGAAAGATTGAAACGCATGGCGTATTTACCATGGCAGTCCACTGGAAAACCAACCGCGATTTCTGTTTTCATCTGCGCGGTGCAATTCCACGCGCGATTAACCACCGCGAGATGGAAGAAATTGCGCGAATCGTGCTCGTCATTTCGCAAGTGGGTAAACGCAGAGCCCGTCGAGAATTATCCTGATTCGTCGTTGAATTAAATTCAAAACACCGTGAAACGATTCCGCGACGCTTTCGATTGTTCCGAATCGGCACGAAAGGATCCCTCGATTCGAAGCGAGAGGAACAACCGTTTCTCGGACGCGTAGCGTACAGCTAGCAGCTCCACTTACGCCTTCTATTATACTCCTATGCTAATCGTTATTATGGCAGGTTGTTGCATAACTACAATTACCCTGCCACGAGAAGTAACGTTCCTTTTGCTCGTGTTGCACGCTCGCGGCACGATCCTTCGTAACTTCGGTTAAGGTCTACGAACCTTCCACGCGACGTGTCGGACGGGTTATTTTTCTCTCGCCGCTCTTTAAGAGCAAAAATTACACGCCAGGCTCTCTCGCGTGCGTTTGAAATTTCAAGCGTTACAATGTACTGTTATCCATCGTTTCGTGATCGTCGAAATATAATTCGCTTCTTTATTCGGTACACTATAGACGCCGTGAGCGAGTACGCCTTTCGAAAGCAGTTTTTCAGTGGACCGCGTCGAACGATCATTTGCGATACAATTGTTCGGGGGCAGATATCCGCGACTAATCGAACTGTGTCATCGAGCGATTTATGGTGTACAAAGGAGTGCGTAAACGATTCGTGCGGTCTGATTGCTCAAGGATTCGTGTGTTTACCATTCGTCGTTTTTAAAACGCTCTTTTATCAGTCTGCGCAATAAACTTTATACTTTAATGAAACAGCCATCGCGTAGAGGGTTCGAGTAACTTGGAACCATCGAGCTACGATCGAACCGTTTCATTCTAGATACTTGTTTGTAGGGCGCTAGATTCCGGGACACCTCGCAACAAATCCACAAACAATGGCAGGCAGATCCCACACGAGCGTTCCCGACAGTTGGCACCGTCACCACGGGTTCAGTCTCTCCCACGTCCGGCGAAATTTCAACCCCGAATTCGACGCCCAGCCCGAGCCCTAGTCCCACCAACAGTCAACAAGTCGCGGTAAGTAGCACTGACCCTGTTATCGATTCCCGTCAAACCGTTTCAAAGCCCACCAAATTTGAGGGATGAACGAGCTTGACCGTCAGGCTCGGTGATTCAGAAAATACTCGTGCAGCCTTCCCGGCCGAAGGAAGCCAAACATGGCGATCAGTTTCATTCACTCGAAAGGATAGCGAACCATCGTGTACGTTACAAAGCCCTTCCTTCGGGCGATCGCCAGGTTTCCCTATTAATTCTCTGGAATCTCTGCATTTTTCCTTAATCCTTCGTGACTCGTTGCATGCGCATAAATTGCATCGAGGCGACATTCAGCTGCGAGAAAGTAATCTCCAGAACCTGGTAAATTAGAAACAAAAGAAGCGCGTTGATACTTTTCGCGTAGAAGGAATTTAGGGTGCAGGTCGTTGGAAACTTTTAATCGATTCTACGAAGAACCTCGCGTAGAACTTGTCGTGTCGAAAGTTCTCGTTCATTCTCGGAACCAATAAGGTTTTATCTGTCCTATGCAAGGAACGACGAAATCACGATATATATATACAACCCTTCCGGGCGTAAATCTCGGGGATGGCGACGGGGCGTAGATAGAGGAACAGCGAATATCTTCTGAAACTCTCCGGGGATATATCAAACGGCAGCCGGGATTCTCTCACACATGTGGGCCAAGGGTTGAGTTAGCACTTTCGTGCATTGTACTGGGTGTATCGCGAATCGACAGCCAATAACCACTTTTCCACGTAATACGGGCGAACCTGTACAACGTCTGAGGATCGTAAAACCCCTCCGCTATCGTTGTACTTCTTTCCCATCGAGCCGATTTAATTTATCCCCCTGATATTCGGTTGCAGATTTACCGGACAAAATTCCAAGTTTCCTCCTATCAGACGAGGCTGAGAATTTATTAGGAAAATTTTAAATACACCCTCGCGCGCGAACACGTCGAATATGAATCGCGAAAGTTCCGTTATAAATTCGGTACACCCTGTGCCGCGTGGTGCACGCGCGTATCCGCGCAGGTGCACACAACTAGACGCGCGGCATTGTTCGTGATAGACTATCGGGTGTTAGAGCTGTAGGTACATCCAATTGAACCGGTCGAGAAGTCGGGGTTGGGTAGCAACCCTTCACTACGCCCGCATTGTGCTCCCGCGGCTACGCGAACTTTGATTCTGGGTCAGCGGTGCTTAATGAGAAATTAGTGGATTTATATGGGAGCACGTCGAAACTGATAGACTCGATCAACGTGTTCGTTGACAGATTTTTCGGGTGACCATTTATCGTCACACCTGTTGCATACTAAAATCTATCCTCTTCCAACGTTTTAAGCGTAAAAGCGAAGAGTCGAACGCTTCACTTTCGTCATGCATACACACATCATGCTACACCAACGCTGCTATCACTGGTTTATTTTTGTTTTTTATGCTCTGGGTTAGATTAGAATAGCCATTAATCGATAACGCGTTCCGTCATTTTTGTTCCTTTTCGTTCACGATCGTGTCGCAATCGTTCCAGTTAATCTTGTTTTTCGCTTAATGCCTCTAGGAAAGGTTAGCGAGGGGTCGCGCGTGAAATTCCGATAGAGACGCCACCCATCGTTGACATCGAAGACAATTTGTACGATCCCTGAGTGTCGTCCACGGTCCCATTCTTATTTTTTACCCGGCTGACCCAATTAAGCGATTACCAACGGCCAGTAGATTACTATCGTGCCACGAATTCTGGCGTCCTGCATTGAAACGAAACCACAACGATGTATACACGGTGGCGTCGATTTAACGAGCGACCGCGCGTCCATCGGAACGTCCAATTGGTGTAAAGTCCAATCGGATTATCGACGGTCGTTCAATTGCACGTGCGATTGCAGCCCGACATTATTATCTCGTTAATGTCGATTAATCGATGCTCGAGCCATAGCATCGTCGAAGCGTAGCAGTTACGCGTTCCAGCGATCCTAGCTGGTCGTATCGCGTTGAAACACGCGCAAATGTGAATCGGGGCTTTCCAAGACCCGCGTTCCACGGAGGGGCAAAAATTTCGGAGCCAAAATGGCCCCCATCCATCGTTGCACCCCGCGGAGAAAACGGAATGAATTATTCGTTCGCCAAGAAACAGCAATCACCGTAATTACAGCATCGCTGAAGGAACTCGCGGCGATCAGCCGCGTTAAAGATTCTCTTTCCTTAGCAACACCAGGAACTGTCTGGCACGCAAAGAAGTGCCACTACCCTCGCGACTCGAGCGAGTTCCGCGAGTCGTTCGCCAGACTTTCCCTTGGCACAGGTGAACAAGCCTCGTCCCACCTCCCGTCATGATTAATCCTTTAAACGGTTTTTACCCGGCCTGATGCTCGTTCCGGCTGCTTTCGTCGCGGCACGAGTTAATTAACTACGCCGGAGGGAAGTCCACTTCCGAGCGAACCAGAGGAAACGAACGACCGGTCCAATCTTTCGATAATTAACGTCTTAATCGAGCCGATCCTATACGCAATTACCAGCGCCGTATCACTCCCACATTATCGCGAGCCGAGAGGGATCTCAGGCGATACGAAGGGGCGCGAGTAGAAGTGTTCGTGGCTGGTGGAAGCCACGTTCAGGTTCGCTCGGGTCGAAAAGGAACCAATGAAATTCACGAGTTATGTATAGTTTCACCGGAGTGTTGGGGGGTCGCTCGTTTCGACTGCTCGGAAATCGGTTCCCGCTTATGGTAATGCCGCGAAGGGACAAGAAAACGGGAAGCACGAGGTCAAGAGGGCTCGAGTTGGTGGAAAAAAAAAAAAGGAAAAAAGAGGCAAGCAGGTCCTTGAGAATCCTGCAGCTGCCAGTCGTCAACGGTTCATTGAACGCGTAGAAACGCCGCGCGTGTTCCGAGTCCTGACCGTTTAGTACGTTCAGGGGGTTAGAAAATAGGGTTGAGGTCGTTAAAGCGCTGACGTGATACGGTACAATTCGTTGTTGGACAGCTGGGTACGCGCGTGTTATTTTTTTGTTATTGCCTTCCGACTGTTTCGAGAAGTGGTGTCGTTGGATGCCATAATAATGTTGTTAGCTTTTAACGAACCGATAGATTACGAACGAGTAGTCTCGTCGAATTCAGAGGAACTGCGCGCGACTCGTTAAAGTCCGTTGTTCGTGCGTCGTCCTGTAGAACGTGTAGATTCGCAGGTGGTGATAAAATTTCTCAATTCCTCGTGCGCGCGAGAATAGGAAAAATCGTTCGATCAAACAAGCTGCCGGAACAGAGAGATTTTGTTCGGTATCACGCGCAGCCCTTTCTGCATTTTCGATGCAATTAATCTCACGTTGCCCCGCGTACCGACAGACATACGAATTTACGCCCGAGCCAGCGTATACACGTCGGGCCATTGAAGTTGTTGCATCACGCTGGGCATTAATCTTATTTAACTTAATTGCACGGGTTGCTTTGTTGGACGGGCGTTCTGCAAACACGTTCACGCAACAAAATTCTGCTCGCGCTCAGCCAACACTCTGGTTCTCCTCTGGGGAGAGCGTGGAAATTCTTATTGACGCTTCACCGCTCCGAGCAATTACTAGAAATTCAATCAGTCGAACAACACCTCGGGGCAATTATTTAAGGGGTTCGATCGATCGATCGGAACTGTTCAAAAATCCATCGATCTACGCGTTCATCGTTTCCGTCGATTAGATCTCTTAACGTCGTTCGATCCCGAGTTAGTCGGTTCGTCAAGTTTAATTCAACGCGATGGAACAATTTTAGAAACGAAAGGTAACGATCGAAACTTCGAGCCAGTCGGTATATACGTAAAACAACACACAAACGGGGCAATCCTCTCCGCAGTATCCAGTTATATAAACATTATGCACTCTTGAAAGTGCATAATCGAGCCTGTTCAAGAGCTGTCTATGCCTTCGTAAGACGTATCCCAAACGGCTGCTGTTTTCCTTTCGCCACCGAGACAGAAACGAAGGCGGCATCTGCTCCGGCACGCGTAAACCGAGCGGATTTATTTACGGTCCGAAAGGGGTTGCTGGGTTCGATCTATGGCGACAGAGGGAAAAAGGGAAGCGGCCACTTCCACGCCAGGCGCACCAGGCGTAATCACGTTCGAGGCGTTCCTCGTATTATCGGCCACCTAACTTCCGGTTAAATTTAGACGTGTACACGCATCGTGTCGCAATACCTCACGGAAAACGTACCATCCGCCCGTTCGATCGGAATTTACGCGAGTACTATCTGCAATACGTCGAAGGAGACGTTGAGGAATTTGGCCGTGCTCCAATAAAATAGAAAATGAATGAATCCACCCGTGCGAGGGGTAACCTATTTAAGATTCACGATGTCTTTGATGAATTTTGAAAGATTGACGTTCCTCGCGTAGGTCCACGTTGGAGCAGCCGACGTTCCTCCGGTTCTCCAAGGATTCCACCCCCAACGCGCGCCCCCGAATCTGCTTTCAATTTCCACGATCGAAATCCGTACCCACGTCACGCGCGCGTCTACGCGTCGCGTGTATTCGACTCTTCTGGCAAGAAGTTCGCGACGACGATCTTTCAGGCAAGTTTCATTCGCGCTTCCATCAATGGGATCTTCCACCCGTGTACGATTTGCCATCGCGCAACGGGGATCGTCCGCTCCACCACCTCTGGGCCCGCTCACCCCAACGTCTCGACCGTAGCGATTCGACGCGCCAATGGGGGACGTCTTCTGCGAGCCGTTTCTAAGTGCATCGAAATTTATGAACCGTCGTCCTTGCCCGCCCTCCTCTACCCTTTCTCGCCACGGGCACTCGAATCCGGAGGAACGATTAATGCCTCGCTCCTCGACAGAATTTCGCGTCGGAAGCGTGAAAAATGTTGCGGTATCACCCTACCACTCTTCGTGAATCTTCCGCGAGCCATAAACGAGCGACAAAACGCATTACTTTCCGGCTCGTTTACATATGAATGGTCTAATTGGTTTCGAACGAGGACTCGCGAGGGCCGCTTGATTATTTAGTGGGCCTGTCCTCGGGAATTTAGCTGCCCCGCTCGGCTTCGAAGACGCGATACATTAATCGCACGGTCGCTGGTACTTTAAAGACGAATCGGTAACTTTTGTTAACTCTTCACGGTACTTAAGTTACGATATTCCTCGGTTCTCGAACAGTCGTGTAACCGCGATTCGCTGAATCCGCCCGGCGTCGCTTCGTTTACGGATAACCGAGCATTCAATTATTCGAGTAAAAAGTTTCGCGCGACACATCGAACACCCACTTTGAGACATTGTACGCGTCGGTACCGTGTCATTATCACTGCCCGTCCTCGATATAAATGCCGGGCTGCGAAATTGCACGGGACGAGAGCGCGATCGTCTGGTCACGAACGTTCCTCCCGTTCGTGCCGCGTCAATATGCATAAAAAAGATTTAAAGCTGTCGTAAAATATCATTTGGTCGTTTCGAGGTTTCGTTTCAATGGCTGGGCTCGCTCGGGAACCGGCCATCTCGGCGAACACACGCATCGGTGTCTTCTAATTACGCCGGAGATTCGTGGTCCCGATAAAGAATTCGAAAGGGTAGATGCTCGGGGATCATTCTCCTTTTTCTTTTTTTTTCACATACCCGTGTACGTTTTTCTTTTATTTTAATCGACGCCTCTCGATACATTCATCGTCGTCGCGTACTCTCGTTTCGTTTATCGTTCTTTCGCTACACGACAGGCCGCGTGGGTGGCAAAACACGACTACGGTGCGTGCGTTTTTTCACGCGACCACGATTATTATCGACTTGCCGACCCGGGCGAACGTCGATCGAATTCTATTAATACAACGACCGAAACGAAAGAAAACAGCACTCGGGTCCCCGTTTTCCATTGTTGCGCGCGCTCCTTTAATCCTCGCCCGATGGAACGCGGCTAATTCGATACCGTTCGTAGAAGAAATAAATTAAATTTACACTAATCGGAATTTTCTGTTCGAACAATGAGGGAATAAGAACGAACGATTGTCATAAATAGACACCGTGGCTATAAATAGATTATAGGCTTTAGCGAAATTGTGCAGCGATAAAACTCAATAGTACGGTGATAAGCGGAAGGTGATAAAATGTATGAGTTACAGATAAGTTGCGAGGGTGTATGCAATTCGGTGCGATATCAAACGGCGCGCAATTAACATTTAAACATTCCTTCGAACCGTTTCGAATTTCCAACCAAGCTGCCACCGTCGCGCGCGACACTTTCGATATTCAATAATCGACGGCGAACGAGTATAAAAATTAACGGCGCAAGAGCGATGTAGTCCGCTTAATCGCGGCGCAGGGTGAAACGAGCCACCTGTTCATCCGCCACGGACTAATTAAAGGAGCCAGTTTAATTGAACACGCGAAATTAATTTGTACCGTTCACCGTGTCGAAGGACTACGGGCCACTTTGCGTTTCGTCGATTACGGAGGATGACTGTCGAGAAATTTCGGTGCCGATAAAGACCAGTTTTCGTTAATTAACGAAGGCGCCGTTGATCAATCGGTTGGAATCGGAACGCGATCGAGGATCAAGGACGAGGATGACAGGACACCGCGATCGGCGGAGAGAAGATCGAGCGGATCGGGACAAATGATCCGTGGCCGAGCGAACCGGTTTCGAATCGACGCCAAGTGACGAAGATGGTCCGGATTGAATTTTGTATCGGTAATCGGACCGCGAAACCAAGAAGAAATAATCATTCATCGGCGATCCTGGTTCTGTCCTTCCCTCCGGTTTCTTCCTCGCGCCACCGCTCCTGCTGATAATCTCGTTCGACGCGTTCCTGCATTTACGCGACGTCGCGATACGGCAGCAGATTTTCCACATTCTAGTTCCGTTTCGATAACTCGCGCGCGCGCGCGCACGATCCTTCCGTCGTAAATATCGCGCTCTATAAAATTCCACGATCACTCCGAACGATCGTGTTTGCGCCGATCGTACGGTTTACATAGTATAATGTTACGTTAAATACAGGAAGATGGAATAATTCCGATCTTCGACTTTTACGAGATACTACCCGGTAAGCCGTCTGCTTCTCTTAAATGTTAATTGCCAATTTGAATACCGGAACGCGTGTTTTTGTATCCTCGCGGAGCGAACGAGTTTCTCGGGACGGACGCGCTACACTTTCCGCGGCGGAACAGGTCCGCTTTTACCGATACCGATGCTTGCGTGTGCACACGTAGCTATTGCGAGACAGTCTGAATAAATCATGAGTGTTTACCGCCACAAATTTCCCTCGGAAGAGCGAATTCGAAATTGCGCGTCGTTGGAAATTTCAATAAACCCGAGTCAAAGTGTATCTGTCCTCGAGAGCTCCCCGCGAAGCCGTCGTCCACCGAGTCGAAGTTCAAAAGAATATCCGGGGTGGATATATTAAAAATGAAATAGCCGAAACGCCCACACGACGGCACAGAGGACGGTCGCGAGGATCGCGGCGGGGTTGGTACGTCTAAGGTATTCAATTTTAAGGAAGAACCACGAGAACCGATCGCAGCTGAAATCGAATATTCGAAATATCCGTGGTATCCCGCGCGAATCGGCTGCGATCGAGGAACGAGCGAGAACCGGACAGGCGAGAGATTCGAATATCGAGAGCGCGGAATATATATCGTCCGACTGTTTGGTTATCATCGTGGGCGACGAGAGGCGGCGTGGAAGGACGAGCCTCGCGGAGGAAGAGAAAGATCAGGGAGAAAGAAGTGGAGAACAAGGAGAAACCAAGCGTGGTCTTGGGGCGCCTTCGCCGGGGCACCGCGCAAGCGCATTCCGTCTACCTAAACCTATACGTTCCGTGCGTGATCCGAAAGACACGAGCTCCATTCGAGTTCCGTCGGCTTTTGCCATCGAACGTGCCGCGTCTTTCGCCCGCCTCGTCCGTTCCGCGTCCGCTCTCTTCTTCGCTGACAGTTTATCGGTACCATCGCTCCGATCGATCGCCGAAACAACGCGAACGAACGAACGGCAGAGTAGAAGGAAGCGCGAGAGTCGTTGGTTTCATCGATGGTCGATCGAAAAGAATGTCGTGCAGATTCGTTGGCATAAGTATGCGCTTCCGGTTGAATGTAAAAGAAGCGATGATTCAATCGCGGGAGCAAGGTGATCGAGAATGATGGGCGAACGATCGTTGATCCTGTCGGTGTCGGGCCGAGTTCGAGAGAGTGCGCTTCGAAATTGATCACCGGTCGGTTCTTTCGCGGTTGACAGCTGTCAACATGCTGTCCACCGTTCAGTGTAACGGTGACGTGCATCAACGGAATTATCACGTCGCGTACACGGTGAGTTTCTTCCTTTTTCTCTCTACGCCTTCTCTTTCCGCATAGCGCGATGGGAATTGCTGGGGTGGGTTGGCTGGAAAAGTTGATCGGAGCCGTTGACAGCCGAACGATGGTATAATTGAACGGCGGTGCCGTGCGATGGTCAGAGCTAGCCGCGAAACGGATGTAACGTTGTTCCGAGAAATTCCTATGTCGTGTAACACGCTTGAAATAGAGATTACTTCAATAAACACAGGACGGTCGCGCAAATATTCCCAACGGCCGATCGAGCCTGCCTCCGCCGGTGTAAAAATAGAGAAAGTTCGCTGTGGCCATTTTGCTGACAGCAAGAATCGTCTTTTCCAACAGTTCATCGGCGTTCGATCATTTTTCTATCACGTTTGCGATTACCAGTTTATGCCTGACGGCTGAATTAATAGAGCCGATAGCATTCGAGAGATAGGATCTAGCGGAGTCTGCTTTCGTGTACGCCAGAGACCCCTAAAACTGTCGAGTACTCGTTCGAATGCAAGCCGGAGCACGCTTTTTTCCAGAGCTTCTTTCGCGTTACTTACGACTATGTAAACATTTATATCGGCTCCGTTATGAAACCATCCGCGGTCCATCGATCACTCGTTGCCACGTTTGGCTTTCTAACGTATCGAACGAGACACGCAAAAAATTGCGAAGTTACGTCGTTCGTCACTCCTTTTGGCAAAAGTTCGCTCGGTAGTATTCGTCATAGACGAGGCACAATACCATCGTCGTTTCCGCAAAACGAACGCACTTCCTCGAGTGACTCGTGGGATATGTATCGAACACGTATCGCGACCTCCCGGCGCCTTGCGTCATTTGTCTATTCTCGGTTCGACTTTATCGCCGCAAACGCGTTTACCCGGCCAGTCGCGGAATTTTCAAGCCGCCACGAGTTTCCACGAGCGAGCAGAAAACCCATGGAAATGTCTGTCACTCGTTGATTAGATACCATGAACGGGTGTCGCGGACACGGCCTCTGCTCGCCTGTTTTTCGCAGTCGAACGCGCGGACGCGAAACATATTAAATTCTATATCGAATCTCTGCCAACCCAAACGCAACAATTTGAAAATTTCAAATTGCTCGCGCGATTCGTTGCGTAACTTGTTTAACGATTTGTGCAGCGAACGTTCGCGTCCGCTTCGATTCTTCGAGGTTTGAAAATTACATTCGTAACGTTTCACGGCCGCGTATGCATTTTGAGAGAGTCGGAAAGTCAGTTCGTAACGTGCAATTTTATACCAGTGGAGCAGCGGATAGTCACATTTGCATTGGTCGTAAAATTGCTCCGACGAACTTTGGCTTCGCGTGGAATTCCACTGTTCCACGTTGTCCCGCGTCGAGGGATCGAATCTCTTTACGCGAAAGAGATTGGAATTTTTAATTCACCCTCTTCGGTCTGGTACGAACTCCGAGTCTCTCCTCTGCTCCAGTTCGCGTTGGAATTAACCGAAACGAAGTTCGAATTTGTTCGAAACGATAGTATCGGCAGTGCCAATGCCTCGACAAACTTCGTACGTAACGCGGGGCTCCTCGTTCGCGTTCAAATTGAAGAAACAGCGGGAAATTGTCCGCTCTTTTACCGGTGGCCACGGTTTTGACGCGCGAAAGGAGCCAACCAACAATTAACCGAACGAGGAACGTGTCTGCGCGAGATAGTTACAAGTTCTCGAACAAATTATACGCGACTGGCTGGCCGTAGCGAAACTCGCGGCGGAAACCGCATTACAGAAAGTAAATTATAACTTGCCGCTCGGTTAAATTGAATTACGGGAAGCTGCCAGTGATTCGAATTCGCGCGGTTAAACATTTTACAATTCATAACATATTCCACGAGCTGGCGAGCGTTAAGCTTAATCGAGGTACGCGAGATAAACCGATTGTTAACGTCGAGACAGAAACTCGCGTGCAATTGTACGCTGTAGCACCTCTCTTTGCGTTGTTGACAAAAACTTTAATGGCTGCTCGATGAATGAAATTTCACTCGATCCCCCGTCATCTACTTACTCCACTGTACAGAGCGAGAAGCCAGAAGGTTCGATTTATTCGCGTCAACTGTTCCGCATTCCGTTCGATTAATTCGCGGCATCGTTTCCCGACGATGGAAAGTGTTAGAACGATTAAGCTAAACAGAGCGACGCCGTGCGATTCGTTTTCGCAGCATCGGGTAGAGACGGATAAGCGGACGGTCTAGCGTGGCGCGAAAAGGTGAACGGGATCAGCCGTGCCACGCCTCGATCGATTAATCCGATGTTCGATTTATCGGTTCTATCCAGTCATTGATTTCGCGGCTCGTACGTTGACGCGTCCGCGTGAAACCGCCGCGAGGGAAACGCGAGAATCAGGAAGCGTCGCCGCCGCCCCGGGTTTCGCTAAGCGCGGACGAACGCGAAGGAGTACGGCGTCGAGTGACTCTTTCACGGAAGTACACGTGTATCATGTGAGCGCGCGTAATACGAGAACGGGGCGTGCGAGCGCTCTCGAAGAACGGAATGCGCTGGAAACGATCTTTCGCACCGGGTAGATTCGCGAGATAACTGGAGGATCGCGATTCTGGTAGCCTTGCGATTGATTTTTCCACTTCGATCTTATCGTTCACATTGTTGCCAAGCAGTGGCGCAGTTGGAAAAATTACGTTGGAACATCGAAAGGAAGTTTCGTACACGCTTACAGCGTTCAAACTGATATCGTTACGCGATTCTCTCTCAATCGTTACTTCCCTGATAGTACCTACTGGCGTCAAGGAAGTGTCGTCATGAATGAAAGATAAAACGACAATGAATGAAACGATCTGTCGCGCGTATGAAGAGTATAAGGAGCACGTGTGTCCCGGTTTTGTATGTATTCGCACGGAAATTTCACGAACGCGAACCGTTCGGTCGGTGTCTCTCGCTGGGGACACTCGAGGGAAGAAGTCGGCCGAGGAGATGCACACGGCGACGAGCGTGTTTAAAATATGAAGTGGACAGTGCTGGCGGTTCCTAAGCTGACGAACGCTCGTTGCAGGAAAGGTGGACGACCGTGGCACGGGTACGCGGAGGCGTTTATTTACGGTCGCGAACGACAAGTTGTCGCCAACCCGCTAATTGATGGGCCGCTGCGATGCTCCTGCGAAAGGAAAATGGAGGGCGGCGCGATTTGCCGCCATTTGTGCGCATACGCCTAATGCCGCGAGGCCGATTACTATACCGTAACAGACAGAATCGAAGAGTACCGGCGAGAAAACCAGTTTAGCACGTGTATGGTCTTGTTCGCGAGGTACCAGTCCGTTCAGTCCTCAAGTTCATCGACTTGACGCGACGTATCTGGTTCCCAATGCATGCACGCGATACGCGCAATTTTATTGCATCTATTTGCGCGCGAAACTCGATTCAATAACGATCGAGAATCTTCGCGTCCCGCGGTCTTTTCAGGGAGCCACGTCCGTGGTCCGCGATGCGTACGCTCTCGACGAAAGGGAATTCATCAGACCTGTCTCGTTTATATCGATTCGTATGGCTCTTCCTCGGTACGATCGCCCTGTTACGAACTGCATCGAGGAACTTTTCGTTGAAATTGCTAACTCACACGAGCTTTGTGTATCAGGAAGTTGATAACGGGCGTTGTTCAGGGTGGAGGAACGAGGCCTCGTACGGGTAAAATTTTTCGTTTATCGTTTATCGGCGACTCGGTCGCCGTGCGAGTAAAATAGAAACGCATTGTTGCAAAATATTTCGTAATTACTCGCTTCTATATTGCGGCTGTGTAATAGCTGTTCTTCGACTCGCGGAGGGAGCCGGCTGTTTTTAACATTATTAGACGTTTCAGCGGTACGTACGGGAAAGTAGGCGGTGCGTGCCGTTTCTGCGGATTGTGACAACAAGCGCCGAGCTATTTCTATGATTCTGCGTATATACGGCACATGTCGCGTATTGCCCTGCGAAACGTTCGTTTAGAGCTCGCTCGCTCTCTCTCTCTCTCTCTCTCTCTCTCTCTCTCTCTCTCTCTCTCTCTCTCTCTCTCTCTCTCTCTCTCTCTCTCTCTCTCTCTCTCTCTCTCTCTCTCTCTCTCTCTCTCTCTCTCTCTCTCTCTCTCTCTCTCTCTCTCTCTCTCTCTCTCTCTCTCTCTCTCTCTCTCTCTCTCTCTCTCTCTCTCTCTCTCTCTCTCTCTCTCTCTCTCTCTCTCTCTCTCTCTCTCTCTCTCTCTCTCTCTCTCTCTCTCTCTCTCTCTCTCTCTCTCTCTCTCTCTCTCTCTCTCTCTCTCTCTCTCTCTGTACGTACACGCCAGATGCCGTACTAATTCATACAATCTAATCCGGATTTTTGCCAGCGGAGCGTATTCGCGTGCCTCGGCTGGCAGCGACGTCGCGAACGCCGAGCAGCGAATAAACCAGTGTAACAACTATTGTTGACACGGTTGCTGGCGCGAATATGATAAATCACTGTCGGAACATTATCATTACCATCGTCGGGAACGCTTGATTTATCGGCACATTTTAGTTCGAGAAGCTAGTCGATTTAGAATCATTAGAAGCGCGCCTGTCCGGTGACGTCAGCCCGTCATATAAATATCATTTGACGCCGTTAGGGCCAGCGAACATTTTATTCGATACGCAACCCTAAAATTATGTAACGGACGTCGCAGAAAATTTCGTAAATCGCTCGGGATCGAGTCGAGCGAAATTTCTCTCGGTCGAATCGAACGCGAGCACGTAAAACGGGTCGCGACTCGAGACCACGACGTAACATCTATCTGGAATGAGTCTCCACCGAGAGGGTTAATAAAGCCGCTTCGTTTTATTTGGCTCTCTTCGATGGTCGACGCGAAAAGGGGACGTCTCGTGCATCGGCGACGAGAAGAAAATTTCGATACCTGTCGATACCGAGCCGAAAGAAGACCACAGCATCGCGAGCCAGCATTCGATTGGCTACCTATGAACTTTTCGCGGAGTCCCGTTGCCTCTGTCCAGTTTCGAAGGAGTAATCTGATCTCGAGCCTTAGAAATCATTTATTCGAAACCTCTTCCGCGGACTCGTTTCTCTTTCCACGTTGCAGTTTCGATTTCTCCCATAATTCCTTCGCGCAGTGGAAGTTTCGTTCTGCCATCCGAGCCATCGTTTTATTATATCTAACGACTCGAAATAACCGCGAAATCACACTCGTTTGACTTGCACCGTTACGATTATCAACCCTCGTTTGTTCGCGCGCTAGCAGAACGCCGAGCGCAGTTAGAGGTCTAATTGGGGAGAATACCCAGAACCCGTGTGTGTACATTACTTCAATGAAGGCAAGCCAAAGGTTTTAATAAAACAACCGACGCATCGCTCCAAACAATTAAGGGATCACGTTTCTAAGCTATTCAGGAGGATGACCTAGTCGGCTGAAAAATGGTCACGCGATTAAACGATTCCCGTCTAGAGAAAATATCAAATTTCCACCAAACAACTTTATTACGGCGTCGTCTGGAATTTACGATCGTTGATTCGATCTCGCTGGGATCAAGGACGAGCGGACGAAGTAATTCGTCAGGCGTTCATAAATTTCTAAGACGACGCTCGTCTCCGCGATCGAGATCGAGTAGAGTAGAGTGAAAACCGACTGGTTCGCGCGAAGGACGGGGGTCGAGAGGGCTCGGATAACGCGCGCGCACCCTTCGCGTTCTCCACGATCTCTATCGCGCTCAGGATGATCGCGCGTCCCCTCAAACGCGTGGAGAACGCGTGACAGAGAAAGAACGGAGGAAGAAAGGTCGCTTTCCTCTTGAAAAACGCGACCGTGCATGAATCGCGCGTGTATACGCCCGACTAGATATTTATAACGATGAACGAGGAGGTTATCACTTCCTGCGAGGCCTCTAAGCGAACTCGTCACCGGCTATTTAAGAGGGAAAAAGTGTTTGCGCGTTTGCGTGAAAAGCAGGCGTTGCGCAACAACCATCGGTCATTATGCCGACGAGCACACGTACGAGCATCGTATTCGCGGTGCGAACCTTTCAGTCTCGAGTCAAGGATGCGGTTGCGATCATTGTTTCCCCGCTGCGTTCGCGTTGGATATTGAATAATCGTGATTAGGATGCTCATTCTGCGTTTCAAATACTTTTCTAATCGAATTCTTCCTACGTAGATACGTCGAGGCGAGAGAAAAAAAATGGAACTTCTCTGTGAGTTGAAATTCTAGAGTAGGTATCAGGCAGTCGTGCAGTCGGCCATAATCATTTGAAAGCAAGGAAGGGCGAGGAGGGATTTCGCTGGCAAGCAGCGTCGAATTATGAAGAGATAGCGTGCGAGGTTTTCGCATAACTCGATAATCCTCGAATATCTGTAGACTCGGCCGGTTCTCCGGCGTGTAATTTCGCAATTTATCCGTTAATGTAACGCGACGTGACTTCGATCGGCGATGTTAGAGTTTATTCCGTTTCTTTGGCCGCGATCACGATTGTGTCGGAGCCGAACGCTGATTCCTCCGCGCAGCTGTGCTCTCGTTGACTGTTCGACGTGATTCTCAATCGTAACGCGCGGTTTGTTGCGGGGCATAAGTCAATTAAGCCGGGTATTAGCCAATCGGGTATCTTTCTACCGTGGCAGCTTGCCTTCCTCGTTGATTATTTCGTTCGGTTGCGTCGGGCGCGATACACAATCGGAGAGTGTCACGTCTATATTTACCATACCCGTCTAATCGTATCTCTGTGACATTTTTATGCGCGGCCTTCCAAATATTCCCGATAACCGTGTCGCGACGACGGAGGGGGTTACTTCGCGAGGCTCTATACATACCACTCTCTCTCGTTTCGTTTATACGGCACGCCCGTAACACGATGTCACGCGTGACTAAAATTATATTCCGTTCGCCGACGTGGCTAATTAGCATCGAAGAAGGTTACACGTCGCCACCACTGGTGGAACGCGCTCGAGACGCTCGAATTCAATACGCGAACTCCACGCCGCGAATTTGCATTCTTTTAAAGTTTCATCTGGCTCCCAAGCTGGCGACCGAGAACGGAACCGTTTCCGATTCGAAACTCGAGCCGCCGGCTAAGCGATTCGTTCGACCAACGACGACGTTTGCTTTATTACCTATTCCTCGCATCAAAATGTCGTTCCCTCTTCCAGGTTTAACAGCACTCGCGTTTCCTCGTTACGAATTACACGTAATTTCTCTTTATTACTCTCGGAGGAGGAGAAGGAGGAGGAGGAGGAAGAATAGGAGGCGAAATACCGTTCCAATTTTAATCTATCCGAAATATACAGTATCCGTAGAAGGTGGGAAATATACAGAAACGTAAAATCGGCTGGCTGATTTACGATCGAGGCTTACGCGAGCCAATGGAACATTACCAGACACATTTATAGAATCGCATGGGTTTAATAAAGATAAAAATCGCATTTATTTATCCCCGCGGCACGATATTTTCGTGGCTGCTACTTAAATTATCGATACCGTGAATCTGAATTACCACGTTTCGCATCTTTATTCGCACCGCTCTCCTGACAAGGACAGCCATTTATATATCCAGCCATCTAGTCCTGGTAGAACGTGTTCTAACCGCGAAGGCCTATGGGCTAGTTACCGTGATTTATCGTCCCGTAAAATATTCCCCTTGTCCGTTCTGTTCGAGCAGAAACGGACGGTGGCCAATTTAATTGTAGTCGCCGTCCTAAATGTTTTCTGTGATTCGAAAAGGAAAAGAAATGCTGCCATTGTCTCGTGACGTGTGTCATACACTTAGAAAATCTAAACTGCCATTTCGAGTCGAACGGAGAAATACTACACCGCACGAGAAACTTTATTACCGTTTATCGACACTTTTGACATATTTATTATTATATAAAATACCAGGTGACGTTTGCCAAGAAGAAACCCTATTTTTATTTTGCATCCGCAGCGGCAGATCGTGATACAATTTTAATGTACCTTGTCAGGTTTAAAGCTGACACTGATCTGTTGGAAGAAATGCATCCGTCACGTAGGATGCACTCATGGTATCACTAATTCATCGTTGAATAACAAAAATAAACGAGCCGTGCAAAAGTCGCGCGATATTGGGTCACGAGGGGAGTCTCCGTCTTGTAACGGCATCGAAATATCACGCCGACCCCTTTCATTCGCCGAAACGAAATACTTATTCTCAGCCTCCGAAGTCGTCTCGAATTCGTCGAAAATTTCAATCTTGAAATTCAATCCGCGCGAACAAACTCCCGCGACCGCTCGATCGGTGGCCACCACCGTTCGCCACCACCCCTACGGCCCCGAACGATGGAAAACCGAACGGCGTAAAAAATCCTGTCTCCGGCCTTTAAACGAGAGCGCAAACAGGATCGTAAGTTTCAGCATCGGGTTTCACGGGTGCACGACAATTTCGCCGGGTAATTATATTTACAGGGAGTGGCACTCGACCTACTCGAACTCTCCCTCTCTTTCTCTCTCTCTCTCTCCGCGGCCCTTTTTCACCCCTGTGTGCCCCCGGCGCGCACTGGAACCCGCGCGCGTTCCCGTTCGGAGAGTCCGCGGCGCAGGACCAAGCCTGCGTGCGGACTTGGGACGCTGGTTGCCGTATCCATGGTTACGTGTCGCGCACCCCTGCCCCTCCACAACCCGTTGGACGTTCTCCGGAGCCGAGATGCAGGGTTTCATCCCTCCGTGCGGCCGCAGCGCCGGGGCGGCTCCCGTGCGGCGCAGACGTTCGTGCCGGTTGGCCCAGCTCGCGTGATCTTTCATCGTCTGCGAGCGTTCTTTCGCCACTTTTTCACTGGTCACCTCGTTGTCGTCCCTTAACACGTAACCGGAAGTAACGAGAAGCGAACGAGGCAGGAACCACGGATGATTCGGCGGAGGTTCGTCGCCGCGGGACAGGCTGGGCGACGGAAATAGAATACCGTGCCGAAAGCGAGACACCTGAGAC
This sequence comes from Xylocopa sonorina, assembly GCF_050948175.1. NCBI lineage: Eukaryota > Metazoa > Arthropoda > Insecta > Hymenoptera > Apidae > Xylocopa > Xylocopa sonorina. The sequence continues at coordinate 11,161,410 of NC_135193.1, forward strand.
TGGGTTCCGGGTGGACGGTGACCTTGAGCCGCGGACCAGGCGTGGAAGAGGCTGTGACACGCACAATCGACCACGGCGAGATTGATCGACACTATTTTTGATACGATGGATCCGACGGATGGAAGGATCGTGTGATACGAATGCAATCAAGTTCGATGCTGGGAGGGTTGATCGACGGGATGGAAAGCGGTCAATTAGCGCGAACAGAAGAAGTTCCTACGAAGTAGATACGTATGTAACGTTAGTGTAGAGCGCAGCTGAAAACTGCGATCAGTTTTCATCCACGCAGAAAACAGTGTTACGAGGCGCAATGGAAACGCGCGATGGAACGCGCTCGTCAGGCGCCGGGTGATTAATGACGAGATTTTCGTCGATGAATCACCGTCGGGGTTGGCACGGCTCGCGGTTTCTCGCGGAAAACAGGAAGAAGATACGGGCAAAGAGAAAAAGGCGGTGCCCGGTGTTGCGGAACAATTCGTAACGAGCACGCTGCTCACCGCGCCGACGTACTATCGACACGTGGCTTGGCACATTTCGAATTTCCGTTGCTGCAATCATTACCAACCCTCCTACGTTCACGTTCGATTCGAAAGAAGAGAGTCGCTGCTAAGGATTCTTTTTTTTTTCTTTTCTTTAACAACCTGTACATCGTGTTCCTGCTAACTAATCGTGATCGACGGCTCGCGATCGCGCCCTAAATAAATGAACGTATAAAATACGCGCGTACAAATGTACCACGCGTAGTCGTGGCTTCCATTCGCGATCTTTGCGGGTCTTCCATGCAAAGTACCATGACGAACTCGAACAGTAGCTCGTTGTCGCGGGCCTGGCTGCGAGCAAATTGCTGTCGCTGCGGTGACACGCGCCAGGACACCGTGAACAATAACCTTAAGGAGGAGACGCCACTGCAGGAGGAGACGGAGACCCTTCTGCACCGCATCGCGTTCACGGTTTGGCACACTGCCCTCCATATAGAGAGCGAGGTGCGTGGGTGGTCGTACGCATGGTCATTCCTTGCGACGCGCGTTCTCGCCTACGTTTAGAGAAAGGGGAGGGGAAAAAAAAGAAATAGGGCTGGAGTTACGATTCTCGCTTGGGCAATTTAAACGGAACGGCCCCCGCGGGGGTGGTCGCGGGACAGAAATTTGTTTTCGCACGCCCCGCGGAGATTTACGCGAATCGAAGCTACAGGGATCGATGATGTTTATTATGAAACGCGCAGCGCTGAATTTACACGGCAGCTGTTTTCCAACCGAACAATGGGAATAATTTACGCTTCGTATTTGCTGTTGTTGCTCGTCGCGCGACGAGCAACCCGTTCCCTTTCGCGACTCCTTTAAATGCACGCGCGTTGAAATGCCTGCTAGTCCTCGATTTTAATTCTGACTTTTTCCCGCTGTTTTTTTGCGAGATACTGGTAGATGCAACGGGACTGTGTAATTCAGTACGATTTTTTTGGTCTTTCTGTTGCAGCACAATGGGGGTTACGAGGTGCAGCCGAAGAATGTCAACACCATTTCGAGGAACAAGCAACAGCAGCAGGTAAAAAACTCGACGATTTTTCTTTTTTTTTGTTCTCGCGCTCGACGGCGGAACTTTATTCCCGCGAACGCGTTCGGGGACGAGAGAGTTTGAGTTCTTTTTTGGAGAATCGTGACTTTTTATAAATTAATGGAGCTCGACCGCAATTTGTTCTACGCGCAGCGACGTAGGAGTATATCTCGTTATAAATCATACACCCTCAGACGGAACAACTTAGCATTTTTTCCCCTCGCGAAAATTACGCTCGTACCTCTTCCTCGCGCGTCGGTCATAAATTATTCATCGGAATCTCAGTTACTAGGTCTGCTAATGAACCGATTCTAAATTCGCCTTGGTAAACGCGTCTTTGCACCTACCGGTTGCGCTATAAATTACGCGAGCCGATCCGCTGGGACTGGCGAAACCCTTTGGGAAAGCGTGGAGGGGGAGAAAAAAAACTGCGAAAATACACCCGTCCACGATCGTTATGCTAACGATAAGTGGTCTGCCAGGTTACCCGTGGTTTATCGTTTCTGATAAGACGTCATTTGCTATTCGCAAGCGACCTCTCTAAATATTTAATATTAAAACAACCGTCGACCCTGATACGTACGAGGAAGTGGCGTCCCATTGGCCGAGGCGTACGAGTTAGCCGATTGCATCAGGCGTGCCTTCATTTATTCCGCGGGAAAACACGGCCGGAGACCTATTTACATTCGAAACGGCGCGCTCGTCGTCGCCGGCGAACAACCCACCTCTTTCGCGTACACGTGTACGTACCTGACGCCGCGGTTCGACCGTTTCGCGAACGATCGCCATGCAAAATTGCGCCCGCCTCGCCTTCAAAATTACCTAGAGAGACGTACATTCGTTACCATTCGCATCGAGCGACGCGCGTAACAACGTTGCAGGTGAGAGGTATCTCGGGTATCCGCGAAATTCTTGGATACCATTCTCAACGTAACCGTTCGGAAAGAAGCGCGCGTAGGAAGATCGAGAATAACGCCAAGAGTAGGAGAGAGTGGACGGGTTCGAGGGAAGGTTTACGCTGTACTAGGACCTTTTTAAATCATGCCACCGGACAGGCAAGCAGCCAGAGCGTCTTGAACGCATTAACGTCGACACCGGAGAAAATTATTCGCTAAAATGGCAGTAAGCTGGCGCACCGTATGAACGGTGCTAGTATCAACCGATGTTCCATCGAGATAATCCAAGTATATTGACGTCGGCCGTGTAATGTATTCGCGAAACTCTTATCCACGCTCGTACCGCGGCTGTTCTTGCGAAAATACATGATGGGAATAGCGTTGAACGTGAAACGCGGCACGATGCGAGGGAATTCTGACAATTGCTCGTAACTGGTTATTACCGATTGTCGCAAGAAATCGTTTTCGAATGGTAATCGCAGCTAACGGCGTGGAGATTTATTGCAAAATTGATCTGTCGATTTTTACGGACGTTTCGAATGCCAGGGAAAATGCTGGAAATGTTAAGAGTGCGCGACTAAATGGCGAAATACTTTTTCTCTGGCATTTCCCTCGGACCGCGCACAGCGTCTAAAATAGACTGGGCACGCGTGCATCGACGCATTCGATCGTGCAAGCTGAAACTACAGGCAGGTAGTTACGATTACGAGGGGAGGCAAAGGACTCGCGTAATCACGCATTTCGATTCACTTCGAATCTATTTCAAGCTCGAAATAATCAAAGGATTACGAACGTTTGCCTGGGATTAGTTCAGGATTTCGATGGGTTCGGGAAACGTTCCCTTCGAATCTCTCGCGAAACATTTTCCTATCGATCGGATATCTCCGTAGCGAGCGTTGGCCAGCAGAGCGAACGTCCACGCTGGAAGAAGTCGATAACGATAGAGCCTACTCTCCCTTGGCACTCTGCTTCCAATTAGAAATTAGCCGCCGGCAATTACGCGGATTAACGATAATTGACATTAACGGGCGCGACGTTCCCTTCACGCCCCCGAATAAATTGCTTCCTACTAATGCTGCTACCTACACTTTTAATCCCGCCTCGTTGCGCATGGTTCGCGATTTAAAACGAGCAACAACATCCCATCGGAGCGGAAAAGGGGATCGATCAGAAAACGATATTCGTGGTAACGAAGCTTCCCATCTTCCTGACTGTACGTCTCTGGACGCTTCGCGGAATCAAAACAAGCTATTTTGAATTAGCTTAGCTTACCACCGTAGACAGACGCCATGATCCGTTAACGCGAGACTTGTGCAACGCAGCGGCTAAAATGGTCGGCTCGAAACCGCGCGGTGGTGGTATCAATTTTTCGCGAACCGAAGGATACGTTTCGCTTAAACTGGCTTCGTATCTCGATCAACGAACGAGATATGTCTGCGTCGAGCGCGGATTGGAAAATTGGAAAACAAGCACGCTGCAGATGCATACGCGGCCGTACAATCGGGAGCATTGATTCCGTGTCTGCTAGTCTGACCAGCGGCGAAACCCCGCGCCGGATCGGCTGTCCTACTCGAAGTGGCTCAATCTACTGCCATTACTTTTCATTGGACGGCCATTGCTACGCGTTCGCGTTGGTGAAACCAGTAGCTCCTGGGATCGTCCTTTACACTCGTACCTCCCACGTATTCACGAACGTATCAGAAACACACGAACGTATCAAATATAAAGTGCCGTCAAAGTAAAGAATATCATTCCCCTCCCTCGCGTTGCGTGTTTTCGAAAAGCGAGAACTGGGCCGAGCGACGACTCTAAAATTGACGCGCGACACCGATCTAATTTTCATTCACCCGCCGTGAATCTCGTCCGGGTTTCCGCCCACGCGTCGCCCGTGCAAATTGAAAATTTAACGACTCCACGGTCGGGATGGGAAGGGGAAAAATGGCATCGCGGTTCTCCGTCAAAACAGCCCGCGGAAGCCGAGGCGGGCGCAGGCGGGCGCAGGCGAGCCTCTAAAAATATATTTTATGCGATCATAACGCGGCTCGCCGCTTCTCGCGCGGCCTGCAGCCAGCCCTCTCGGCTTCTTGCGCGTATACGCCGCGGTCTGCTACGGCCGTAAATCCCTCCCACCGTTACGTCTCACGTGTGAAATTGCTATTACGCTGGTGCACGGTCTTACCGCAGCTGTCGTTCCTTGGAAGCTCGGTACCACGCGTGTCCTTCGTATTTCTCACGCTTGCTTAGGATTCGAACACCGACGGGGGGTCCGTTTCTACCTCGACGAGCGTCGTTTTTGCCGAGACGCGGAGAATCCACGGCGTCGGGGGGATGCTACGCGTGATTTGTCAGCCGTCACGCGCGAATAAGTCGTAATATCGTCTGACGGCGGGCTGATTTTTCATACAGGCTCGAATAACTCTGCCGGTATTCCGTGTAGCTAGAGTTATACGATAGCATTACGGGATCGCGTACGAACAATCGTCCTTCCTATTCTTTTTAGCGAACATTTCCGCGACACGGAGTAACGGATAGTTTGGATTCTTGTAGAGAAATCGTCGATTACTCTGGCGCCATTTAGCTCCTGGCAACCGAAATTTTACGTAGACACACCGAAAACGAATGGTAGAAACGGAGCGCGATCCACGGACAAGAAACTTATTCATATTTCTCCGTCGACGCGATTCTTCGTTAGCCGCCCTTGAAGTCGAATTACCCACACCGCGTTCTCCGTCGCTTTATCGCGCTCCCCGTGCAGCCAGTCCCCGATGCTCGCTAATGCGTCTCGCGTCTAATGACGAGCGTGACTTTGACTGAAGTCACGCTACCTGGACGAATTCGTTACATCATACGAGCCACGGGATGAGAGGGAGAAACAGTTGCATAGTTCGAGGGATAAGGAAGGGATAGAGAGCGGCGAGTCAGGTGTGCTGGTAGAGACCGCGGTACGTCTATCGGACAAGACGTTCGCGGATTCAGTGGAATCGAGCGGGGAGACAATAGCCGGCAGTCTGTCATCCCGTCGTGCCGTGTCGTCCACGCGTTCTTCTTCTTCCTCGACATCCCCCGTTCGGATAAAATCTCGCGTTAAACCGTCCGAGGATTTCATGTCGATTCGTTCTGACAACCGAACTCCCATAAGGGCACCGCCATGTCGGACAGCGTTGTCGTCAGGATCGTCTACGCACCGAAATACTCCAAGGTCCCTTCTTCTTCTTCTCCTTGCATTTTCGTCGTACCACTCGTGCGCGTTTAAATCGATCGATATCGAAAAATTCGCGACGTTAGGTTAGATCGATGCGTGCTAATTCCGAATCCTGGTGTTTCAGATACAGACGTCCTCGACGACGGCGACACCCGCGAGGACGCCGGGCGTCGGTGCGGACGCGACGACGACAGGACCCGGAAAGGGCGGAGGTCGTGTCGCAGAAGTAATGGAATTCTGTTACGTCACCGAGAGGATCATTGCACTCTGGTACAGGGAGGATGCACAGGGTGTCCTTGAACATGCCACCTCGCTCCTGCGAGGCAAGCATGCCGATAATTATATGGTGAGCGCCCGGGGAATGTCGGTAAAATGCTCGCTCGTTTGACGCGTAATGTTTTTATTAAACAACGATAACCATCGAACGAAAGCGATTCTAGGGTAATCGCCGTGTTACCGTGTAACCTTTGTGCACCTAATTAGTGTAACAATTAACACGGAATTTGCGCTTGATTCCCTTAATGCTGCGCTAAGTGATTCTCAGTGATTCTCATACCATATACTCGCATTGCGCGGTGAAGTCGGTGCGTAAATAGTCGAAAGTGCCTATTCCGTCCATCTTTCAGATATTCAACCTGTCGTCGGCCGGTCGCGAAGGGGAGCCAAACACCAGAGAAGCAGGCTGGCCGCAGGGTTTGGCGCCCAGTTTGGAAAGATTGTGCGCCCTGTGCAAGGAGCTGGACTCCTGGTTGAACGGCGCCCCGAATCGCGTGGTGGTTCTCCACGCCAGGTGAGCATTTCGGTACCTCTCCCACCGTGGAGCGATAGAGCAAAGTCGGTACGCTGATTCCTCGCCTCTGTTCAGGGGAAGCAAAGAACGTTTGGGTGTGGCTGTGTCCGCGTACATGAACTACAGCAGCATCTGCGGCGGACGTGATCAAGCGTTGGACAGGTTCGCCATGAGGAGATTCCTCGACGACAAGATTGGTTCCCTGCAGGTTCCGTCGCATCGAAGGTAATGACCATAAGAGCATGACGTTGCCCGCTGTTGACGTTGGACGATAAAGCAAACTTTATCGTCTCTTAGTCGCGAATAACTTAGATAATGCCCGGACGGGATAGCGTCCATGGGAGTGGCTGCTTTCGGAACTACGTTACGACCGGTTAATCACGTCATTTCGTAGTCTTTATTCCAAAGCTTACACTAGCCTGTCGACGGCGCTTCGCTCGTAAATCGGCCTATTCCTCGGTGCTTCGTCCATCTCGCGTTACGTAAAATTATTGCGTCATAATTAACGCTACGACTCGCATACCAGAAGTATTAATTACCTTTCGAGGCGTCGCAGTTTCTTTCGGATTATATGCGGGTTGTTTCGAGGATCTCGTAGGTCCCTCTTTTTACGACCTAATTCTCTCTCTCTTTCTCTCTCTCTCTCTCTCTAATCAGTTAATTGTGCAACCAGAACGGAGGAAATTATACTTGACACGTACGCGCGTGTAATTTTCAAGTTACACGGGATTCTAGATGGTTAATTGGATTGCTTCGCGAAACTGGCTGTCCGGGAGGTTGCATAACGATTCCCACGGGTAGAGCAGCTGCGACCTTGGACATTCATTCATTTAGTAGCAAGTTCGCGCTATCGTTTTATCGCGATCTTTTTATCGTTGCGCCATTAACAAATTGTTCGAGGACACTTCAGAACGTACCAAGTGCTTCTCACGATCGTATTTTGCTTTTAATGTGTATTTGATGTCCGTGGAAAAAATGGAAGCTAAGAGCTTTTCCTATCATACCGTCAATAAAACGGCCGTATAAGTCCCCGTAAATCTCGCGATAGAGCCGATACGCGCGGCCTCCGCCTAAACACTCCGCCTAGTAAATCGCGCGACACCAGACTCGTCACGATTGTTCTTGCCATTTTGAGGGGTCGCGAACAATGGGAGTTTCCGATCGAGTCCTACGAAAATTCAAAGTCCCTTGCCTCGCGATGAGTACAGATGGTACGGTCGATCGAACGTCCGCTGCTTCCGCGTCGTTAACAGCGCGCTTTAACGTGTATCGAAAGCGGCAGAGCATACATCAGCGCGTGTCCGGCGCCATGAGAGACGTCAGAGAGCGTACCTAAAAATCTAAGGAAAATAACCCCGGTGCACGGTAATCCCCGTAGGTAGACCTGTCAACCTTGGCCATCCATTCCGGACAACGATCGGCCAGTCCGCATTACCCGCTGTCGATCCGAGCAAGCCCATCGGTTTTAGTTTTCGTCGTTCGACGCGGTCACCGGTGATCGTAACGATCCCCTATCGAACGCGGTGTCCTTACACGCGGAACATTCCTCCGGGCGTCTCGCCACGGCGTCCGTGGAGCCTTCGTCTCTGCCGCGCATCCGTGAACGATCGAGTTTCCCCATTAATTCCGCGAGCACCGAGCATTAGCATGTCGTTACGGTGGCCGCGCACCCGCGAACGTATGAATCCATTACCTCGCCGGAGAAGGAGAGTCTAGGTGCCCCCTCGAAACGTGTGTTACGCGGCGCGGCACCTTAGGTGCCACCGACCGAGGGGGACTGGTTTCTTTTTCCCAACTCGGTGGGTCTCGAGCACGCTGAGATCGTATCTGGTTCGTTACGAGCGACACGCGGGAATTCGTGAGAGGGGCCGCGAAATTACGGTCATGAGCGCTCACGATGCTGCATAATCGACAGGTACCCACCGCGCGGACAATTTACCCGTCCCGATCGCTCTTCCGTGTTTGCCGTGTGTATTACAGCCGAGGAGGGGGCGAATTAATCGATCCGCGCGGCGGGCATCGTTTACGGACCATTTCGAGGTGCCTTTAGGCCAGATCGGATGCCCGCGGAGGTTCCGTTTACGCGTATTTATCGGCAGGTCTCGCACGTACTTTTGGTACGACCGGTGGCGGCAAAAGGTACGCGAGAAGTAGGAAAGTCCATTCGCGGATGGACACTAATTAGCACGCGAATGTCACAGTCGGGAGACGCTACAATTCTTTCGCACGGTGCGTTACGACAGTCCGGCCAAATATGGCCGGTGCGCGCTCGCGCGAAGTAGAATTGGCCATACGCGGTCAGACGCGAATTATTACCGGAACGCTCGCGGTTGGGCCCGCTCTTTTTGCTCCCTCGGGTGTTTCGTGATGTACGCAGCGCACGGTTTACCGTCCGCGGTCGTTTTAGCGATGACACTGGACGGTAAAAACAACTGGTTTTACCTTGACCTAAGTATTATAAAATGGTAGACACGATACGGGGTTCTTGGGACTCGTTATTTAGAAGATAATTGCTACACCGTGTCCCCGCGTGCTCTAACGTTTCTATTACGAAATTCCACGACACGCGAGTCACGCTGTCTTTTAGCGTGTATCGGTAATAAAAGTTAAACACGCGTTAACTTTGTTCTTAACGTTCTTTTTAATGAACACGCCCCAAAGCGGACACGCCTGATCGGCAAATTTCTGCGCGACCGTGAGAATCATGTGCATCACTGATACGCTCGTCGCTCGCAAGTTTACCTTCTTTAGTCATTGATATCTTCGCGTTGACATACGTTACGATATTTTATATCAAAAAATATACCCGGTATTTTTAGCCTCTTCCAATTATTTTAACAGTCATTGACGCTCGTACAAGGAATGACCTGTATTTATATTTCACTTTGTTCCACCCTTCCTTCATTTTAAAAGTTAGATTACTTCCTACGCTACTAAATATGCAAAATAGAGGACACGATACGCAGTATCCCGGGAGCATGAATTAATGCGAAAAAGAAAAAAGATGTTATTCTTTTATCGTGGAGAATTAAAGAAAAACTCGAGCGCTGAGCTGTTAATTATTAGAATTTAGTTTGATCAGGAAATTACTTAAAACTGTTCTATTCGTTTCGTAGGTACATCAAGTATTTCAGCGGGCTCCTCTCAGGCTCGTTGAGAATCAGCCAATCGCCGCTCTACTTAACGCACCTCACGGTCCTCGGTGTACCGCTTTTCGAGCCCACGGGATGTCGAGCGTTCCTCAAGGTTTACGAGGGCCTGAAACGCGTCTACACGTCGGACCTTTACTCCGTGACGAATGCCCGCGAGTTCACGGTGAACCTTGGCGGACTTCGTCTGAGGGGCGACATTTTGGTGAAATGTTACCACAGGGTCTACTCGAAACAGACCCGCGAAGTGATGTTCTCCCTGCAGGTGAGCCGAAACGAGCAGCAACTTTCCCAATTAAACTAACTCGACACTGTCAAATATTAACTTGAGACGAACTTCCGCCTATGTTTGACTAATGCGCGCAAACGTACAGTTCCACTTGCCATTCCTACGCTTTGATTTCTTCCTTCCATTAGCGGTTCCTTGTTTCCTCTTGGCTTATAGCGTTTCGTCCTTGTCTCGCGCGCGTTCTCTTTAAATAATTCGCGATCGATTATTCTCGACAATTGAAAGACACCTGTTCACCGTTCTCGCAGTTCCATACTTGCGTAATTTCGGAGAACGTAGTGTCCTTCCCACGATCGGAGCTGGACGTGGCCTGCGACGATCCACGGTGTCCACCGGACAGCGTGGTGACCCTTTACTTCGCGACCGACGCGAAACGTCAAGACGGACCGGTGCCGGCGCCGACACCAGCCGTGCCGCACGCTTCCGCTCACCACGACCCCATCCTGCACTGGGACAGCTACACGAACCTCGAAATCAGCGACGACGGTGAGTGATCGTCCAATTCTTTCTGCCGCCTCCTTCGGTGTTTCTTGATAAAAAGCGAACGGCTACGACGTAGGAATTTCGAGAAGAAGTCCACCCGGTTGATTAACGATCACCCGTGGAGACGGGAGAGTTCGCGCGGAACGAGGCACTCGATTAAGTTAGATTAGAGTAGATTACAACGCGACCGTCCAATTTGGTGCAATTGCTGTTGCGTTAGACGTAAGATTACTTAGGAGGTCACTCGAGGAGAACTCGGTTGGAAGCCTTCTCGCGTAGGTGAATTACAGAAGAGGCTGCCAAAAAGGAAGTGGATGATTGCAGGTTTACTCTTCGCCGCGGTGATTTTGTTATTCACGGTTTATCTTCAATAACGACGGCTGATGCCACTAGAAAGCGGCGCGTACCGAGTTAACCGAATTTAATCGAAATTACCGGGATTGGTTTAAAGTCTTGGGCGTGAATGCGAGCGGGAGGGTGTTACCGAGATTAACGCGACGTTCGCGAATAATGTTTCTGGTATCTCTGAAGCTTCTTGAGAGAAGTTTCCGCGTCAATTCGGAACCTGGTAAGTTGATAACGACGTGACGCGTTGCACGATTAATTAACTGATAGGCCAAAACTCGTGGCCCCGTAATTCAACCGACGGAACTCATCGTCCGGGGACTAATTCGCGCTAATTTTCGTTCTAATGGTAGCCAATTAACCTCGATCTGTCGGTGGGAAGCAGTCAGAAATACAACTTGGCTCCGTCGACGGGGAAAGAAAAGTGGTCCTCGGGAGGTTCTCTGGTCGAGTCGAGATCGGGGATGACACAGGCTGGGACGAAAATCTACTAGTTGACGCTGTGTATTTAAACCGACTGACTAACGTAGTCGGAAATACGTTCTGCCAGGCGGAGGTGAATTGGCGGTTCATCGCAACGGCACACACAGTACATCCGGAAATAGATCAAAGGTCGAAGCGATGGCTACGCGAGGTCCACGACGGATGGTGTCGATTCGGTGTTCGATTTTCTTTCCGTCGCCGCGAACGTTTCTTTTTTCCTTTTGGACACGCCAATGGAAGGTTTCTAGAAGATTTGGAAATTTAGTTCGAACAGCAGACAAAGTTCACTGGCGAACTCTGTCCTTGGCAGTCGTGCGAGAGGCGGAAATCCTGGGATCGCGCATCCCGATTTCTCCACCCCAGATTCCTACCTACGTTTAAACGAATCGAAGCGAATCGTGGGCCCACGCGACTCCTACCCCGATTCGGCGAACCGTTTCGAATATTCGGAACGGTTGCGTCACCGCGATGCGGCCGTCAAGTGCTGGGGAAAAGAAACGGGACGAGATGAAACGAGAGACGACTCCGATTCAATTCGTTTCGTTAACGATCAGCCCATGCTTCCAATAAAGCTGTGACCCAAATTGCTGTCGATGGTTACACCGATGTGGTTCGTTTACGAGACTGAAAACGAGTAGAAGGAAAAAGGAGAAGACAGAACCGGGATACTATGACAAATAAATGAAACGAGGGAGAAGGGTTGGTTTAAACGAACACCTCGACTCTGTACAATCGCGGTCCAATTCGCTTTTGGGATACAAAATTATGATTGGTTAGAATTTTTCATTTCAATCGCGTGGATCATATCGGAAGCCATATCTGAACATCGCGTAATTCATCCAATTCCAAATCACAGCGATCAACCATTCGACGTTCGATCGAAGCTTTACTGTGACAGAGCACAAATCAATCCAGACACGCAATGACTATTCAATTTTGCGACAGAAGAAAGAGAAATGTAAACGTTAGTCACTGCCACGGAAGAGAATCGATTATATTGGTTTCATTCTCCGGTGCATTTATATTCCGTCAATCCAACCCGGATTTTCTTCCTGCTGTTGACGTACCGCGTCACGGAGCCAACAGTTTTTCATTTCTCTGTCGTCTCTGGCTCTGGTACTTCGCGATGGGCTCCGATATATGCACCTAGTCGCAGACGGTTCTTTCATATAGCGGCGGGTAATTGAAACTGTACACCGACCGGTTCGCTATAAATTCATGAATTCCATAATAGCAGTTTATTGCGATTTTTGACGATTAAAAGTTCGCGGCTCGACAACTTTTTCTATTCTCCGCCACGTCCGACCGGTGTATAAAACGCGCGGCGTCGTAAACGCGGATCATAAATCTGTTATCCCGTGACATTGTCTCTGTATTTGCTTATGCGATTCAGCGTGGAATATAATGAACCTCCGGATCGAGCCTTGAAGAGTAAAATAGTAGACGTTACGCGAACCCATTCGGTTCACCCACGCGATAGAAAATAACATTCCAAGAGCGCTGTTCTCGCTTTACAAACGATCGACTTTAACGACCCAACGAGCTACGTGATCTACGAGCCAACGTGAAAACTTTCCAGAGTTCTTCCTCCGTCGAGAGAGAAATGTGAAATCCCCTATAAATCACCGCGACTTCCGGGACATTTTCGGCCGATGACACTCTTTGAACCAGTTCCACAGATTTTAATGATACGTGCACTCGTCTCGTTTCTCGATTAAATCATTCGCAAGCATTACGTTCGATTCATTTCGTAAAGATCTCTTTCTCCTCGATCGAGTTTTTCCTTTTCCCACGGCGAATTTCATTACAGCTGGTTCATCGATTTTATTCAACGTTCAAGTGAGAAAACAGAGGGATGAAATAAAGGGGGATCGAGCCTTATGGCAACCTGGATATCTAAAATTAAGAGCACGCCTCTCGAATCAAGTGGCACCGGAAGAAAATATCCGTGCTCTTTGCCGCGGTCTCTTCTGCACCCCCGGCGATTATTACGTTCGTCCCTCCACCGTTCCCTCCTACCTCGATCCCCTATCTCCAGTCCTTCTTACTCGTTCCTTCCATCCTTATCGTAATCTGTTTGAATTTCCTAACAATAGCAACGATCGACCGATAACAGATATTTATTCAAGATTTAATCGATTATAGACATTTCCCCCTTGTAGCCACGAGTAACTTCACTTCAGAAATTGTTCACCCCTTCCATCTCCTTGGAGTAACTCGATGGAAGAGCGCACTTATACGATTAAAACGCTACCGACCGGCAACAATGAGCGATTTAATGAAAGAAAATTGTCCGTTCTTCGTTGCTTTCTTATTTTCCAGATTCTTATCGACCGTCAAGAATTTTCCAATTCAGCTGAGCGCCTTTCCTCGCCGCGCTCTCCCGCCGTCACGGTTTCGCCCGTTAAAGAAAGGTCTCGATCGGGACGTCGCTTTCGGCGAAATATACGAGATACCAAACGGTCGTTAAATTTCTTCCGCTCGAGCAGGTAGCCACGAATTTATAGAAAACGATTTCACCGCGCAACTGTGTCCCGTCGATAAATTTTTCACCGGCCACAGGCGGAAAAGAAGCGATAAAACGCGCACAGACCGAGCGGTTATTCCCGCGTTGAATGCCTTTTATACTTTATTGTTCGCGAGTGACGGGGTTGCTCGATAACTACGAAGTTCGTCGGAGGTTAATTCGAGAGGTCGCTTCGGAAGTTTCATTCGTAAAGAGGGAGACGGAAACGGAAAGAACGCAGAAGGTGGTTTCGATGGTGGGGCGGACGCCGGTTTATTCTCGGCGTCGGGACGCTTCGGGACTAGACGGGGCTTTAATAGTATTCGCGCGATTCTACGCCGAACCACGGACCTCCGAGCGAACTTCGACTCTCCGACAAGCTAATTGTGCGCGTGATTTTGTTTACCTTACCGCCAACCCCTGGCGCTCGCCTTGTTTTACCCTATATACCGTTCCCGCCGCTGCGATCCGCTCGCAGTTTAGACGCAAAATCGTCCGACACGCGGAGGAAATTCGACGGCTGGATACAAGTTCCGTGAACGTCGAGAACATATTCTGTAAGTGAAACACATTCTACTTCGATCGCGAAATTAAAGGATCGCGTCTTGCTGTGCGTGTTCGCTCTCGTCAATTTTATTATTACACGAACGTCGTTGCACAATTGTATCCTGTGTATTTTCGTGCCAGTACGCGGGAAGGGAACGCGTTTCTCCGAATGGAAACGGTGTTCGCGGCGCGCAGCCGAGGGGAAAAGCGTGGACGGAATAGAGACTTCTGAGGTCTCCAAAATTGGTAAATCGGCCTGTCGCCGCTATTCTCGCTCCGAGAAGCGGCACGATCCGCTGGAAAGTCTGTTCCTGGAAAGTGTCGGCTGCAGGACCGTTTGGAAAAACTGCCCGTACATGGCGGCGACCGCACGTAAGCGCGACACGGACGACTTCCGTTTGCGGTGTGAAAGATTTCACCCGGTCCGCCGATACACCGCCGCGGTGATCGTCAAAATTGCGTCGCTTTCCTCGCTGATTTCTAGTCCGCTTAAACGGTTCGACAATTTACGCGCGAGTTCCAGCGATGCTTCTTCGCGCGGGAACGATCTCTCCTACGGGTTGCTGCCTCTCGCGAGGTCGCTTTCAATTTGTTGTTGCACGCTCAACGTTGCAATCCTGACCTTTGCCATGCGTCCAGGTTGCTGGCGTACCGCGAACCTCACGACCGCTCGAGCGTATTGGCGACTCTCGTCGAATCGTTTGTCTCCGAGGTGGTTCGAACGGTAAATTGAAACTTGCGATAATTTCATTAATCGGTGACTGCTTGGCGTCCAGAAAGTAGTTAGCGATCTAGATATCGTATGAAAGGACGCGAAAATGGGTATTTAAAGGTATGTAAATGCGAGACGCGAATGTATTTAAGGGATGACCAGCAACTCTGACGAGCCATTAGTAGCGCTAGGAGAGAAAAAAACTGATCGATCCGTGCGACGAGGCCGCCCCATAGCCAGGAGCCAGTTAAGGCCAGCCGTAAAAGGGCGAATGGGTTGCACAATGGGTATCGAAGTGACGAAATAAAAATACACAGAGGGAGTTGCTCGGGGTTGGAGTAAACAATGGTGACGTAACAGCAGGAAGACGTACGACCAAGAGCGACAAGACAATGGCCTGTTGTCTCTGTTTTCGCTGCACTCAACCCCTTCTCGCTCTTTCTCCGCTGATCCAGTCCCGACGGCGAACGTTTTCTCTTCTCCGCGTTGTTGCTCCGCGCAATTTCTTCGACAGCGACCGAACAAAAGGCTCGGCTCGAGTCCGTGTGGAAACGATTTTTGAGAGTCAGCATACGGCGCACACGCTTTGTTTCCCGACTGCCGGGTTAAAAATAATTCCCGGCGACTCAAGGCATTCGCGCGGACCCGGTACAATGTGGTAAATTAAAGGGCGATCGAATAACTTTGAACTTTTGACTCGCAGGAGCTTCTCGCGAACCGACGCTCCACGTTCTTGCTTCCTAAGTCTCGTTCTTTCAATTTTTAAGTAGCACGCGATAGAGTCTGCGTTGTCCAGACAATATATGCAATTCGTTTGCGTTATTTACATTTGTTTCTATCCATCGTTTGTCAAGCGAGACAATCATTGGCTTCTCTACAGTAGCGAGCAGAAAAAATGGCCGCGTTACCATCTTTCTCGAGCGAGAAGAGGTTCACCGCCATTTGAATAGGCGATAACGAAGCCATTTTACGGGATGGGATCTCGTTTCACGCGATTCCCACTGACTTATCGTAGCAATTTCGCGGCTTTACCGCGGCTGCATTCTATTCGCGCGAAGGACGGACGATTAGGATCCAGTTCCCACAGTTTCGTCTTCCCGTGGGTCCCGTTTATATCGGAGCGGGCATTACGCGCCGCCTCACCTTACTCGCAAATCGTGCACGCGTCCTTGTCCCAGATTGGCTACCTAGGAATACCACTTGCCACTTGCCAACGCTAGCTGACCAACTTTTCGCTCCGTCCTCGTCACTGGCCGACAGTAGAAATAGCCACGATACGCTCGGACGAGCGCGAACTGGTGCCGCTGAGACACCACCGATCTGGATTTACCGCTGATGAATCACACGCGCCGGACAGTTTACGATTTTCGATCGTTCGATCGAGCCAGATCGAGCCGTCGAGACGTCGGAGCGGCGGACTCCTTTCGTGTAACTCTCGTTGCACCTTGCGTTCAGCGGCTCGCACGCTGGCTGCTGTGGGTGTACTTCGAGTAGGGGAATTTCATTTAAAAATCGAGCAACAAATCGCGCGCGCTAGTTCTTCTAGTCAACGACGGAACAGTTTTATGCAGAGGTCGATTCGAAAGGAAAGAATGTAGGGAATGGCAAGGGGTAATTCCACGTGGAAAGTAGATTTTGAAGCTTTTTTCTATTCGCCATGATGAACGATAGTTTGAGAGTGGCGTTAAAATGTCAGGAATACGAAGTGGAGGTTTATGTTCCATGGAACGGAGCTAGGAATTCGAGCGGCTGATTTGTAAGTCCGCTCGAGGATCGCGCAATGACGATCCTCATCTGCGATCTAGTTACCTCGTGCAGAGTGCATTTATGTAAATTTCGCGTGACATATGAGCCCATTATGCGGCCTGACCTCTTGCTACGTCTAGGTTATTATTAGGCTACCGGAGTTTCCAGCTACTATACTTATTTAACACAGATCTCGACGCCGAATGGAGCCGTGTTACACGTGCGTGCATTACCGGTGAATGTGATTAGTAAGCGTTACGAGCGTCACGTATGATCCTCCTGAATGTATGCCGACTTACCTGACTCAAACTTACATGCGACTTATCGGCACGATCAATGATCGAACAACAAACGACTCGAGGTCAAACGTACTCGTAGGATCATTCTCAATTTTTGTTGCTTTCGCTAATTGTTTGGGAAAAGAACCGCGGTGGGGAAACGTTTCGAAACGCTTCGTGCTTCCAAGTTTATTTCTATTTTCCGCGCAACGTTTCACTCGTTTGTGAATTACGAATTCCCATGATGCTAGGGACGATTACCGAGAAAGTATATTTTCTTAACGATGACAGACAGCAAAACGTAGTAACACGAGAGGGAGCAGAAATTTCCACTCGACCGAGCCAAGAATTTCCATTTACAGCCGGGATATAATACGAGTACGAGTTTTGAAATGCTGCGTGCCTATAAAACGATCCATAAATAACGAGCGGCCGGCTACGGTGCTGAAAGTACATTGTAACTAACGAACGCATCCCATGAAAATTAGCAGTCATCGCGTGGCCCGATCGA
This sequence comes from Xylocopa sonorina, assembly GCF_050948175.1. Classification (NCBI taxonomy): domain Eukaryota; kingdom Metazoa; phylum Arthropoda; class Insecta; order Hymenoptera; family Apidae; genus Xylocopa; species Xylocopa sonorina. Next base: position 11,178,897 of record NC_135193.1, read on the forward strand.
GCACGCATTCCCCGATGCTCGTACATACGAGGCCGGGGCCCGCATAGATGCGTATTACGCGTTATGGCACGTGTCCTTAGCGAGCGTGCCGGCAGCATTTACTCGTTCTTACCCGCGTGAACGCGTGTGCGTGGCCTTTCAGCGCGCTCAATCGGCCCGCCGCGTCGGATGATGAATTATTAATTGCCGGCCATTCATTTGCGCCGACCTGCTACCGGTCTACCTTTCAAACGATTCGCGCTGTTATCGATTAAAACGGCGCGTAACTGCGTAACGCGATACGCGGTTACATTCAGGGAAACGTGACCACGCGCGCGCGCGCGCGAACGCGGGGGTTGAACGGTAATTGGCATTGACGCGGCGGCGAATTACCCTTCGTTCTGACGGGTCTGATTGATTCCGAGGCGGGAAGGACGATCGGATAAATTCTGGGAGCCGAACGATCCCGGTTGATTACTGGGTGGGCAGTGAAATATCGCGGGTAATTAGACGACAACTCCGACTCGAAATTGAGATCGCACTTGAGACATCGATCTTTCTCCCACGTGGCTACACTTTGGATAACTCAGGTTTGCAGATATTGGTTCTATCTCTCTCTCTCTCTCTCTCTCTCTGTCACTGTATGGGAATGTGAAATGCGAATACGTATAAACATTGAATGGAAAATTAGATGTAACAGTAGTCGGAGAACGAAAACACGAGGAGCGAACCCGGAAGACGAACTCGAGGGATCGTGCACGCGAGCTGCCTTCCACTCTACGCGCTCCGATTGAAGATTCCAAAGACAGATCGCGTCGCCACGTTCCCCCCCGTTGATGCTCGATGTAGAAAGCAAACTACCGAATTTAGTGACACGGGCACGCGGTGAGTACCGTTTCCCTCGGGCGAAACGACGCGCGTCGTGCGTGCACGCACGAAATATCGACTCGAACGATCGGCCACGGCGAGGACAACGACGACGAAGCCAGCGGAGCTGAGTGTTGCCGTAGAAGGACTGGTGACTGGAGGCCAGTCGAATGGGTAGAGGGGCCTCCGCGAACACGCAACGGCTCCACACACGCTTACGCAGGTCAGGAACCACGTGAACACGTCACTTCGTAGAGAAGCAGAAATTGCGCGCGTCTCGATCGCGCCTGGGAAGATGGGCCAGCTTTTTCGCTGGAAGCGGAGAGAATCGGTAGAATGGGACGGTGACTCATCGGACGAGCCCGCTTCGAGAAATATTCTCAATGAGTAATTTCTAATTATCGAGTAACCGTTCGAGTTCAGAAGAAATTCGTTTGAACCACCGATGAATCAACGTCAGCGGATCGGACGTGCAGAATGATTAGCGAGGATCGCGTCGCGCTGTTCAAAGTAACGTACGCGGTGCGTAGCGAAGTGCGTTCACGTATTTACTCGGCAAGAAGTGCGGAGGTAGACGAAAAGTTCGCCATGCCAGTTTCTTGCGTAGGAAGAAACGAGGCCTGCCTCCAATGATGATGACGATAGCCCGGTTACTGGTGCTGGGTGAACGATGGTGTGACGTAGCCGTTTGGTCGTGGTGGTGGTTGATGGTGATCGCGATGACGGCGGTGGTAGTGGCGGTGATCAGCATCGTGCAGCATTTGCAACGTACAGTGCCGTTTCTGTGCTCCCGGTGAACGGAGCACGCGGTTTCTTCTCTCGTCTTCGTCGAGAGCTCGCGGTAGTACGGAGTCGCTTTTTACCCCGGTGGATTGGTTCGTGAAAATCGATTTCCCTCGGACGCCCATGGATTCATCATCGATTTCGCATCGATATCTCGCGTCAGGACTGGCTAAGGAATTTTAATCGCGAGCGAAGGTGAAGTTATCGTACAATATTTTATCGCTATGCCCCGAACGGTATCAGCGTATCGTTACACGCTTATTTACTCAGAATTATCGTGGAATTCTAATTCGAAAACGCACCGTCTACCAAATATTGAATTTCATTCCTGGTTATCTCCGGATGTTTCCACGATCCTTCGTATCGCGAGTGCGAAGAAGAACCGCGGAAGCGGCCGCGAGTCTAGAGTAAATCGCGCGATACGAGTAACCACCCTCGGTAACCACCACGCCCCCGCCTGGTTCGCATTTTTTGTCACCGTGACCGAAGAAGGTATATTCCCCGTCTGGATCGTTGCCCACTTCCCATCGGCGTCTCATGAATCTCTATAAGGCCGTCAAACGAGTAATTCGTCCGTACGTCTCCCTTTCTCTTTCTCTTTCTCCGTTTCGCAGACGCGGAACGCCTGTCTCCTCGTCCTTGTCGCCCTTCCACCGATCGGTCCCTCGGCCGGACCCTTTACGGCCGGGCTCTTTCTCCACCGCGAAAGATAATGACGATCCGTGCCGGCCGTATGAATAGGAACCGTCGGAAACCGGCCAATGGTGAGTTTTACTACCGTCAGACGGTGAGAGTAATCTGCACGGGCCCGTGTGAATGGCGGCGGGAAGGGGGACGGGTGCGGAAGGGAGGAAATAAACTAAAGAAGGATACCGGGCCGAGGGAGAAAGGAGGAAGAAGGGGAGAACCGGCTAAAGCGATGACGTCTCCGCGCGAGAATCTAATTACCATATTTACCTCGACGAGCGGCCTTACGCTCGCAGCCTTACGATCGTACGGCCGCGAGCTTATTAATGCTTCGCGCACACCCTGGAATACGCTTCGGGAGATACCAGAAATTAGTGGGACAGGAGACTGGAACGGGACGAAACGAAACGACACCAAGCCAAGTGATTCGCCGGTGAAATGTGTAACATCGAGCTGCTCCGATAGATTTCGTTTGCCCGCTGGGAGAGAAGGTATCTTCGCGTTCCGGGCATCACGTTCGTAGCCTGTATACGTTCCCTGGAACGTCGTAAAGATACGGGCCGCGTCGTGTGCGTTCATTAAACAGCGTGAAACGAAGTTGGAAACTGAATGTTCGCGCGTGGAGGATGCGCGTGCACTGGTCTTGACAAAAGTTTCGCCGTGCTCGCTGCTAATTTTTCTTTCAGCTATTTCTAAGGGATGACGGAGCGTTTCGCTGCTTTTTACGCCCTCCGACGTGTAATCTCTATTTTCGCGTTACGCGTACGGTATCGCGGGGTTAAAAAATGTTAATTTTAGCTGGCGAGTGTAAAACGAACGTTCGGTAGCTTCTATATTACACGGTTTTCTTTATTGAATTATTCCGAGACGCGTTACGTAAGCTGTCGAGAGATCTTCTTCGCGATGCAGTTATCTATTAATGAAATATTGATACTCGATCGTTGGATTCAAGGCTTCCACGTCCTCGCGCAAACAACTTAACCGCGTGCTATTTTCAGAAACGCTAACAAACACTCCGTCAAATTTCTTCGTAAAAATCGTTACGCGCTTACGCGGCTCTCTCCCTCCGTTTCATATTTCTCGAAGTGTTAACTCGATTTGTATTCGCGAGCTCCAATTTTGAGGACGGTTTCGACGTTGCTCCCTGAATTCCTTAATTACGGCATTTTCCAGAGATCTACCAGTGGAACGTTTTCGCGTGCCGATTTCTTAATCAACGATTATCGTCCCGTGACCGTAAAATGTGCGCCGCGATAGCTTGAAACAGTGCGATATGAAATTAGATCGTGGTAATTAGAAGAGCCGGCTCATCGAGTTGCCACGGTCCGGCAGCTGCGTTGTCCAGCGGTCGTTAATTTCATCGTTTACTTAGCGAGGTGCGACGAGCGCGCGAGGCGCCCGCGACGTTTTAAGCGCGATTCTTTATGGGGCTCGTTTCTCGTGGATACGATCGTTCTGCCTGGTCACTTCCGACGAGCTTGCGCTCGGAGAACACTTTATCCAGCTCCTCGCTCCTCTTCGAGAGGAGATACGAGTTTATCGCTTCCTCTATTAACCCGATTTTAACGGCGCGCGTTGCAAATCATTCGCTGATACCACGCTGGTTTCTCTAACTCGTCTACGAGACTAAGCTCTAGCAAGTTATCTAAGACTTGGGTAACGTTTCGAATCTATTCGTTCGTTGGTTTAACAGCGAGAATTTCTATTGCATTTCGCACGAAGGTACGAACTTTGCCCGTTTCGTATGAAAAACGAATTGGTGCGCGACCATCGACGCCCGTCTGGTGCATTCAGCGACGCGGCGGTTCTCGATAAGAATCGAGGCGCACGGGCGAAGTCTCGCTCGATCGAACCCGTCCTTGGTTCCGATCGGTGTTTTCGCCGCTACACGCGGATGCAAAAGGAAACGGTGCGAGAGTCGAGACGCAATAACAGATGGTCAGAAACGTAATCGTTGCGTGGACGTATCATTTGGCGCAATAAATCCGCGCGGATCGTGACCGACTATTGGCCGACGGCGACACGGCTATCCTTTGGACACGTCCGCGGCTGCAGCTGCAGCTTGTGCCACGTGTTAAGTGCCTCGTCGTAGATCTCTTCAGTGTTTACCACGACGATTGGCGTGATCTATGCTCCTCTATTGCAGCATCGAATCGATAGAAATTGATACCGTGCCATTCGCAGGGCTCGATCGCTCGACGAAGGGCTATCGATCGCGAATATATTCAAGTTTCGAGTAAATCGAGGTTCCAGTTAATCTCCCGACGCGTAACCTACACTCTGTCGTTAACGCAGCAGGATAACGGAATCGGGTCAACCTCGTTACGATAACCGTCATTATCGGTCGTTACGCGATAACTCGATTGTGGAAAAAAATATCGCGCGAACAGTTAATCGCCTAAGCCCTTCCTTTCCGAAGCGGCCTCTCGCCAGATTAATCACGAACGCGAGTCTCGTGGAAACAGTTTCAAGAAGCTCGACGTACACTTCGATTTCGCATCCCTAAAAGGTAGGACGCAGCATCCGCTTCCCTCGGGCGACGTTCGTAACAACCAGTTCCGTCGAATCACCTAGAAACCCTAAATCTACCCCTCGGACAAGCTTCCTCGAAAAAATTCTGGGTGGTCCCTCCTCGGGTGGCGGTTTGATCGATGCAAAAAAAGAGAATCGTTCCCGTTTACCCGCTGCAGGGATTCTCACGGCACGGTAGCCTTCTCCTGTCTGTTCTTGTTATTAAAAACACGTTCGACTATTATCTCAAGTGCGTGCCGCATTTATTCTGTTCACCGAGATCCGCGATAAAGGAGTATCCACGTGTACTGTTACAGCGTACCTCTTAGCCGCTTATCTCGGCTTCGCAAATATTGGCCCCTGGTGATTTACCGTGCCGTTCTGTTTTCGCGCTCCAACCTACGGAGATCTGCCGGTTTCCATTTAGTTTCTCCGCTCGCCCCAGCCAGTGAAAGAGCCTCTCGCGGTGTAATCCGCGGTCTGATCTCGATCAGCCAGCAACAGGCTGGTCGTTCGCGGCGTGTTTCGCGTTTGCGCGCGGGTGTTAAATGCGTTCCATCTTCCGGACGTCGCAGATCAGACAGCATTGACGGGGCCCTCGGCTCTCTGCCCCTTTCACCTCCTTTCGCGAAATACAAACGCGGGCTGGTACCAACGAATAAAAATGATTTATACCTGGCGCGATGTGTCGTCGAGATAGCCAAGCCGTCAGGATTGAATTCAGATGAGATCCCGCTAGCGGGACTTCGAACAGGGTCTGTCTGCTCTGTCCTACGTGGAATAATCTGTTGGATGCTGGCGGATTGACGCGTGGTCCGTTCGTCTGGCTTCTCGAAACTGAAGAGAATACGAAGGGATAGAACAGTTTCGTTTTCTCGTGTTTTTGCTTACCATTTTATTTTTACGCCGCGAATTTTCATCGTCGAAACTCGAACGAAGCATCGTTGAAACTTTGCTTTTCGGTACTTTTCGTACGTCGCACGGATGAATTGAATTTTTGACGAAAATCCACGCGGTACACGCGAGTACGTACTAAAGCGCTCGTAGATAGAGAAAAACCATCGGCGGGACTACATACTCGAGGCTAATGGCACGTCCACGAGTGCTGGCGTGTTTTAAAACCTTCCCAGCGGTAGTGCTGCTCCGAAAGCTAGACTATTTCCTCCTTTTCCTTTCATCTTCGATTTCAGCCCGTATTACCGCCAGGTAGCGACGCACGCCGGAACAACGGGGAGGGACGTCTCTGAAACTCGTCTTTGAGACACCGGAGGAATTTCGCGTCGCCACCAACGGGAAGATCGATCCCTCTCGGAAGGACAGCTCCGCGTATCGCATCCGCTTCCGCCGTCGATTCATTCGAGGCTGTAAAAATACCGTCTCCCATCGATTACTCTTTCCTTGCTCTCGACTGCTCTCCCCTCTCCTCCCGGAAGCCAGTTTTCATCGAGCATGTTCAGCCCTCCGACGGCCCCTCGTTCGCGTTTGAACTCGCGTTGGAATTTCGATCACGAACGTGCCGGAAGATATACTTTCGCGACTCGCTGGAAAGACGAGGGTTCCTGGAAACGCGCGTCCCTTAAGATGACTATCGAGCTACGTGACAGGGGATCTCTGGAAATCCGGACGAGCGCCACGCGAATTCCTCGATCCGTTGACCGAAGCGTGAACTACTCGATCCGGGATCCCGCGGATAATCAACCGCGACGACATCGCGTCAGCCATCGGAGCACGCGAATTATTCTAGCATGACAGAGGGACGAGGATCAGCGTTAAATTGGCGCGACGTTCTGGAAGAGCAAAGAACGAGGGACGCGATACGCACGGCTCGAATCTACGGTTCTTAACCTTCTGCCTCGCAATTAGTCCCTGCCCGTTTCATCGGTCAACGATTTACGCTCGATTGTTTCGTCTTAACGAGGCTCTTTGTTCCCGCGCGTATCTAAGAAGTTAGACGAACGACAAAATTCAGAAGCGAAGAGATCATCGTGGACGCTCGAACATTTAAGTTTCACTTTCGATGGATTTTCATCGTTTGAACTTTCCAACGATTTCAATTTGACTGAATTGTACGTAGCTGATAAACGGTGATGGAATTTCTGTTTAGAAGGACGAGAAACGCCATTATCACCGCCACCGCCTACGAGTTCCTCCGTTCAGACGTCACCTCGCGGATTGGGTTACACTTGCGGTCCCATAGATGGATCTCTGTACGCTGTGGTACACCAGGGTGCTGCCGGTGGTGCCCGCGGCTCGCCATTGACAGTTTCCATGGACAGCGGCATCAGCAGCGCTCCACCGCAACGACCTAGTCCACCCGAGCCGGAGCCGGAGAACCCGGCTCACGGTGATCTTGATAAGCTTCTCCATGATATGATGCTTACCGTTGAGGTAGGTCTACCGCCGATCAATCGATACTCGCTTCTAGACCGTGCTCGAATTTCGTTCAATCGTATATTCGTTTCTCGACACTCCGTACACACCTGCGAGGTTCTAACAGATTTTTCCAAATTGCGAAACGCGCGTAACAAACATTTATTCTACCGCTGCCTCTTCAACTTGGGACATCCGAGTTACGCCGTGCGGTGGAGAGTTAATCGAATCGTAATTGAGTAATTAGAGATCGTTAATCTTGATCAAGTTCCCATAGAGCTAGATTGGTATCGGCTGATAATAACGTAACGAACTTCTGTAATCTCGTTAACAACTCGATAGAAAAAGGGAGAATATTTTTGTTCTCGGCGAGAACAGTCGATGCCAGATCCTCCGTCAGGAGACTATAGAACGGACAGGAACGAGAAGATGTACATTCAAGAAACCCATAGCTACAGCAGTCACACCAGCAGCCACTCCCCGTCGACCTATTCCACTCTGAAGGATTCCTACAGAAGTTACGGCGCGAGCAAAGAGTCTAGCCCCCCGTACAACACGAGCAGCAGTTACAGCACCCTGAAGAACGAGTATCGCGAGCCAGCGAAAATAGAACACCGAAGGGAGGAATTCGAATATCGCATGTCACCGGATCGGAAGATCTCCGAATCCTCCACGGACTCGTACAGAAAGCACACGGACTCGTTCTCGCCGCCCGGCAATATCGATTATATCGACGAGGACATCCCGTATCACGCGAGGCAAACGAGTCAACCGTTCTCGTACGGCGCCACGACGGACATGATCAAACACCAGAAACTTTCCTCCCCCTCTCTGGTGAGGAAGGCGTCTGTTCGCGGCACGGCGCCTGTCGTCGACTTCGAGGACATCCTCGGAGAGAACTCGAGAAGACCCATCAGTCCTTTGAGCCCCAACACGCCTGACCCTCCCCCAGAATTCGCCAATGGACCCGTGAAGACCAGCTCCGACCAAGTCGACGGGTAAGCAATCATATTTCGCCACGTATTTCGAACAAGCTGCAAGCTTGATCCACTGCTCTATATATACCATCGCAAACCGATTACGGGGTCCCTTTTCCTGGCACCGTTCCCGGACATGAACGAACTCGAACGTTGAGTAACCTCGTCCGCGTGTCAGAAATCCCGTAATTAAATACACGGACCGTCTCTAATAATAATACGCGGCCGGATGAGACGCATTGTGTAACAAGAGAGAGAGAGAGATTAGGCGGTCTTCTCGGAAAACTCTGGTGGAAATCGCGAGAGCAAGTGGACCATTCCTCTGGCAGAGGTTCCAGACGACCGCGATCGCGTAGAAGGCGTGTCGCAATGCGTCCACCGAATCGGGTGCCGCAAAAGCGAGCCACACCAGAGCTGCTCGAAAGGAGAGGTCGAGGAAACACGCGCCGCTGCGCTAGAGGCGAGGATAGAAGCTGTCGCTGGGACAATTAATAAATTGTCTAGCCATAGGCGGACGCGATTGCGACGCTTTCTGGTCCGTCGTATTTCTGCCGGGAATGGCGAACGCGGTCGTCGTGAGTCATTGTCGGCGGAGGGAGAGAAAAGTCAGTAGTCGCGGACGGCACTGGCACAGACGCGCCGTATCGCGTTATGAAATACGAGTTTCGCGGTCGGAGGATGAATGCTGCGTGCAACGACCGCATTGTCGACTCGTTAATTCACCATTCTAGAATGGTTGCGCAAAGCGATGGGTCTTATGGGGCGTATCGCGATAGAATTGAGAATCGTGACGGAGTTCTTCCGCGGTAACCGACCGTTCGTCAACGTATCAGCGTTACGAGAGACAGAGCGCGCGACTCGCAATTCGATCGTTAGCTCGCGCTTCAATTTCCGCGGTCGAAATGTTGCCCGCGAAGAAAACGAAAACGAAAACAGGGATCCAGGTTTAACAAGTTCGTTAAAGCCCGCGCTGGTTGGGACGAGTTCGTCGAACTGGACAGCAGTCGCCGTAAAATCGCCATCTCGTTTTGTGTATCGAGTCGCTGGAGGGCCGAGAGCCGTGAAAATAAACGTCCCTTTTCTGGCTCGAGCCGGACTCAGCCTGCGGAACCGCAAGTTTCGCCCGGATATTTATGAAGAACCGCGATCCGCTACGATGGAGAAACGGGCGACGTTTATGGTCGAGGTGGTCGACAGACGTTTGGCAGGTCTGCTTTCTCAGCCGCAAAGAAGTTCTCCTTTCGGGGTTTCACCGTTCGTTCCTTGTCTCCCGATCCCGGTTTTCTGCCTCCGTTCCGTCGTGTAGCTGTTCAAATTCCTTCTACGGTCGGGTCTCTGTGCTTTCCGAGACAATCGCGTTGAACGCGCTCGGTGGATCCTCGCTCGCATTTGGAGCATATCATTTCCCGTTTTGCCCCCGCGACAACGGTGTCGCGGTAATAAAATATCTACGATACTACTCGGCAACAGCTACCGTAAAGTAGGTTCTCAAGTTTATCCGAGTCGCGTGACACGTTCCAGAGGGTAAAACGCGAGATTGACGAGTGGTTCCATCGGGAGTGGGCGCCCCTCTGAAATCCGAAGAATCCCACGGATTGCCCCGCGAAATAAGTGATTCACAGACGCGCGACACGAAGGGGGAAGCTTCCTATTTCTGGGCACCGCGACCGCCCTCTGACATAATTATAAATATAGAACAGGCGAGACGCGGTAAATCGACCGCGAAGAGGTTCGCCACCCCTTGTTCTGCTCTTCGCGTTTCGTTCTCGGCCCTCTTTGTTCCCCGTGTCTCTGCAACTGCATTTTCTTTCCGCTGGCAATTTTTCCATCGCCGGCGGAGCTTCGCGGAATCGGAGCACTCGGATACGGAAGTCGTTCGATGCGGAGGCGGGAGCACAAAAGCGGCTCGTAAAGCCTCCGTACAATTTTCCTCAACGAGCACGCGCTTCCGACGTCCTTTCCGGGCGATCCTAGACAGGCCTGCCTCCTTTACTTTGCTTCTAGCCGTGCTATTATTTCCAAGAGGTGCAGCTATTCATCCCGTGAAAAAATTCACGATCATCCGGCAGAAAGTATTTCACTGGACGAAAACGTCGTCGTTATACCTTTGCGGTCTCGCGAAATTGCCCAACCTGTGTTTCTAGAGCCCTTACGAGTTTCAAATTTGTTCCTAACTCTACGCGGATTCGTGCTGTACTTCGCATACTGACCCCCAACCTCAGAGTGAATTCGAAATCTGATATTTTTTCGACCGGCAGAACGAATTACCGTTTGCAAATAATATTGCGGCAACATTTTCGTGCGATGCTGCTAACTATAGAACGGAATTGCAAAGGAAATGACATAAACGATTCGGAAAATAAACAGTTGGGCGTTCGGAAAGAATTGCAGGAATGTAACGAGCCGTTTTATTATTCGAGGCGCGCGAGTCCTGTACAAGCAGAACGAGATAGCGTTCAGTTTATACCAAACCAACAACGGGCAACGGTTGTCCTCGTAAATTCGTGTCGTTGCATTCTTTTTTTTATTTCCTAGACGCAAAAGGGGCATTTTAATTTCTCACCGGTGTCATCCGTGTACGTTTCATCGCGTCGTTACTCGAATAATTCCTCGCGTTCAAGCATGCACATAGAATTACCGTTGCGATCTTTCGTGGACACGGATCGTCCATTTTAATTACTATTTTATATCACACGCAGGGGAACCCGTTCGAAATAACTGCAAACTCTAGAAAAATCAAAAATAGTCTTCGCGTGTATTTGTCAAATACGAATCTGAGATATAAGCTGCTCCAGTTTCACTGTTCGGAGTGTATCATTTCAAGCTGATTACTTTCTGAGGAGGTCGATCCAACGTGATTCAGCCGTCACAAGAAGTCCCATTTACGTCTTTGCCACCACCGCGAATTTTCCACGCGCTATTTAATCCCGCGGTAAATTAGCTTCTCATCAAAGCACCCCGCGCATCGAAATGCCGCGTAACAGCGTAAGATTATCCCCGCGATCCACCGTCCTCTAATCCGCGGCGTCATTAACGTCGTCCACCCCGTGTAAACGCATTCTCTCCTTCGAGGACTCGTTCGGGAATGCACTGACGACCACGTCGCGTTTCTCCCAGCGAACGAATTCATTTCTCAGGTCAATTTCCCTCTTTAACCGCCGGCAGTCGACGCGGGATACAGCGCGTCGTTACAAAGAGGGAAATATTTCTCGATCTACTTTGCCTCCCCATAACGTCGCGTCGCCCGCGGTCGCAACGCGAAGGTTTTACGATTCTTCGAAGCTAGGGCGTGGTCATTAGTTAGAGCAAAGTATAAATTTTGTTAGCCGTAGACAAAAAGAAACGGACAGACGAAGAACAAGAGTAGATGGTGTGGAGGAGAAGAGAAGCAGGAGAAAGAGGAGGAGGAGGAGGAGGAGGAGGAAGAGGCGGTCGGTTTGTGGTACCGATCCATTTATTACGGGGCGGCAGCGCTGCGAGCGAGACGCGAACAGAAATCGATGGCCCGGGGCGACCTCATCGATCAGGATGCAATTATCCAGGATCTATCTTGGTAGGAGGTCCTGGTTCCCGAGTCCTTCTTCCGAGTGGAACCGTGACGCGGCCCTCTGTTCTAACGAGGCTTTGTTACACGACTCGCGCGCGAGTCTCGTGTTCCACCGAGAAAGTAGCATCTCGTGTTTTCGACCCTGTCCGCTCGCGAGTAACCCGAGTAGAGTAACGCGTTAACCAAGGAAACCGAGAAATCATGATTTACGGGACGAGAGCGGATAGTGCGCGCGGCGCAGCAGATTCTAATCGGTGACAGGTGACAGAGGATACGCGGCGTCCCTCACGGTCGCGCTTTCCTTCATCTTTCTCTGCCGCGAGAATTATTGCGGTTTTCCTGCATTCGTCGCGTTTCATTGCCGCAATTTTATGCGAGACGGAGAGACGGAGCGATTTTTCCGCCTACTCTTCGTTCGCCAACCTACCCAGACTTTCCCTAATTAGAATATCCGTAGGAGAATGTACTTATTCCCAGAGAACGTTCTTTCGTTAATAAAATCGCGAGGCTTCCGTTTATGTAACTCCTCGTATTATACGAATTCGTATCCGAGATCGCTCCGTGTTGTCCTCCGTGAAAGTTCGACCGGCGAGGCAGCGAAGTTTCATCTTGCCCTCTGCTGCCGTTCGCAGATTATCATGGCTGAGGCAGCAGCAATTGAAACTTGCCGCGAGGCGGGACGAAAGAAACCCGGGGAAACTTTGGCGGCAGGAGACCGGAAATCGTGTGATCGGCGAACTGAGAAGCTTGCAGAGGGGCAGACTGAGGCACGACGGTTACGCGAGCGACTCCGCGGTTCTCGACGACGAAGACGACGCGTGGGCGATCAGTTCCACTCCTGGACAGGTGAGAGACGAACTCGTACGATTTTTCTGCTGTTTCACCATATACTTTCCGTCGCAATTGTCAACGGTTTTTGTTTTTGTATCGATTTCAGACGCAATCGAGGCAGGCACCGTACACATCCGCGCCAGCCAGTCCCTTGCTTCCGCAACGATCGAGCAGCCGGAAGTACAACGGTACCGTCCGAACCGGTACACTGGGAAGACCTCGGGCGGAGAGCGTAAACGAGCGCCCCTTTATGTCCATGAAACGGGCGTACGAATATCGCAAGTACAGCGATAGCCAGGTAAAGGAGGAAGTCCACGTAATAGCCGAGCAATTAGAGAAAAAGGAGAGGAGAGTTTGCTGTAGCGATATTATACAGGGTGAAATCGATCGTGGATAACAAGCCTAGAAGCATAGAACGTTTATGCCTCTTTATAAAGTACCGAAAGCACGGAGAGTCTGATTATACGATAAATATTTATTAAGTCGTCGGTGCATGCGGGGCTGGAAAAAGCGGCGTGGTATTACTCGAGCCAGTTACCCGAAGCAATGAACTACTTAAAATAATTATCGGTAATAAGGATCATAAATTCGAAACGGTGGCGGTGGCCGCGGCACGATCGATTCTGCCTTTACGCGAATGAAACGGCGGCAGCACGAACGCTACAATTTAGTCTCCCATAGATAGCGATTGTAAAAGCCAGTTCCCTCTGCGGTGCCGTGTTTTACGCTCGTGCCCTACAGTTAGATCCTAAACAAGAAGAAAACGCGGCCCCCTTACATTGTACATTTCGCAGCAAGAAAAATCGCATCCTTTAGAAACACGTAGAGCCACCTAGAGTCACGTAAAGCCAGCTTAACCCTTTCTTCTGCCTACTTTTTCGATCGGTTATTAAATAACGCCGAGGCTCGGGACCGTTAAACGGCACAGTCCCGCTCGGCTGTCGCAACTTTCATATTCTCGTTTGCGAACGTGTGCCAAAAGATCACTGCGGAGCAAAGATTAATACGATTAACGTACTAATGGAGAATCATGGTAATCCGATCGCTAATAGAAAATCAGCCCGTGTAAACACGCCGTGGCAGGAAAGGATTAAAGTGTCCAGCTCCCTCTAGCATGAATCGCGCTTCGCTTGCTTTTCAGAGCCCCCCGACATCCCCCCGCTCAGGCTTAGCAAGCACGCAACCCTTAGGATTAGCAATGCAGCAGCAACAAGCGGCGTTCGTTAGCACGGACAAGCCTCAACCACCGCGGCCAGAGTCCCGTAGCGACAGTTTTGCCCGCGCGGACGCATTGCTGCGCGAGCACCGGCAGCAACAGCAGCAACTGGCCACCGGCAACCCTGCTATCGGCAATCACACCGATCACAAACAGGATTTCGTCTCCTCGATGCCTCGAAACTCTCGTCCGGAGTCGAGAAATCAAGTGGTTACTTATCAGACCCTGAACAGAACCACCGTGGCCAGCAACGATAGGACCATGGACCGCGTGGACGCAGGATTGCTGGCCGTGGTCGATCAGCAATCGAACTCACAGCCAAACCCGGACCTCCTCGTGAGCCTCATTCAATCACTGGCTGAAATTTCGCCCACTCGATCGCCGCAAACTGTGACTAACAGCAAGACAGACGCGAACGATCATCCCGCGAGCATCAACGTAGCGACCACGACAACTACGAGCAGCAACGTTGCTAACGCCATCACTAATCGCTCCCCTAACCAGTCGCCCAAAGCATGGCAGAATTGCACCCAGGTTTGTCCACCCACCTCCCGCGGGAACCAGCATCTAGTTCAAATTACATTCTTAAGTGTTCTTATTGTCGTTCCATAATAGATGGATGATTAGAGACAGTAGTGTACACGCATTCTTTTATACGCGTTAACTCGTTCGTCTACAATTCGATTCTTAACGAAAGTCTCGCTGTGGAATTTCTATTCTCAACCTATACTATTTTGGAAAATTTTTAACATATTTAAGGTTCGCATTGTAGACGAAGGGTTACGTGATATGAAAATTTCATCCCCTATGGTATGTTTCTCTAGAATCATTCGTTTAGCATATCTCACGTAGATCTTAGATCGTACATTTCGAAGTTGCTTGACACGCCTCGCTTGAGCACAGAGCGATTAGAAGTGTGCGGTATCTTTCGATCGACTATCTGTTTCTTGAGAACTCGTCGTCAGACTGAAGGATATTCATGCTTTTATGAAAAATTGATGATATCAAAAATGTTAACATTCTTTCTTCTGAAATAAAATGTTCCATAATTCGCATAAATATCCGCATTGTATCTCTCATAGAGTAGGCATGAAATTTGACGAAAAATTGCAGTCGCACAATGACTCGGCGTCATCGTGGACCGAGAGGAGCGTAAGTCCTGGAAGCGCGGTGGTGAGCAGCGTGTCGAGGCCGCAAACGCCGGCGTTTCCGGTTCACCCTCGCACACCGTACGTGAACAATTCCTCGCCCACGGTTACGTTCGCGGCTGATCGCTCCTACGGCACGAACACCAGCTACAACGTGAACAACAACAACAATAACTTGAACAACGTGGAGGCGCCCGGGAACAACAATAATAACGTCGGGAATTATGCCAGCGAACGAACGATCTACATCGAGGAACGAAGAGAAGTCTCGAAGGAGACGGGACTTCCACCCAAGAGTCCGACAACACAGAGGTAAGAGAAACAACTCTCGTTTCCTATAATTAACATTAACGTGTTTTTTCATCCCCCCTCCCCCAGTAAATAATGATCGAGTTTCGAAAGGCTCGACTCCATTAAAGTAAAATTACACGTTTATAGGAGTTTCGAAAGTCGAACAATTTGGGTCCATTATCTACCGTGATTAATTAAATACGTTTCATCCCCCGAGACTAGTTCTCCGATGATGTCTAAGTTTCGCAATACTTTCATAATTTAGTTAAGGAAGTTCAAATGGCGTGGAAATTGATCGACGTTATAGTAGAAACGAGGATTCAATTTCTAATCGAACAGATTGATTCTTTTTTTTTATTTTTTGTATTTTATCTTCCTTAATCGACATCGAAGCGAAAGATTTTTTGATGGGATTACCCTTCGTGATTCTAGACGCTTGAGTTTCCCGGCAAGCGGGCCACTTAAACAAACGCATAACAAACGATGGCCGCTCACTAACCAATCGGCGTCGTTCGACTATAGGTAATATATTATTTGAGAGCACTGGAGAGCGTGGCAAGTGATGAAACTCGCATCTCCGAGCGACGGAAACGCGTCGATCGCGCGGATGCGTCGTGAATGTTTAATGTCGTGCCACTAACCGTGTGCAATTGGTACAATTTCGATTGCAACTGCATCGTATCGACGCGGATCGAGGATTTATATTCCCGCGATTTAAATGACTGAAAGCCAGCTGGAAATACCGATCGATGCGGTTGCAAACCTTTCGCAGAATCAGTGTCGTAATAAAAACGAAGAACTGAGGACTCGCATTATTCGTCGAGTGTGTGTGTGTGTGTGTGTGTTTATTGCACCTGTCGAACTAACCAAAGCTCGAGCTTCTTGCATCGTGAACACCACCTTGAAAGCATATTGTCATGCAATGAATGTACAAGCATCAACATTGTGAAAAAAAATACCTTATAGGAAACTCGCGCAATAATTCATCGACAGGCTTGTTATTGATGAGAAGCCAAAAAAAGTCACCCGATATCGCTCATTAACATGTACATGCACCATCGTTTACTCTAACGACAAGTATTTTCTCGACAATCGTTCGTGTATCTAAACCTGTGTGAATTGATGTCCTCACTGTTAGGTGAAAAAAAAGAAAGAAAAAACAAAAAAAAAGAATTCTTTTTCCTCTCTTTTTATCTCTGTATATTTCCTTCCTCGATATTCCTTCTTTTCCCGACCTCCGATTTTTTTCCCTTCTCGTTCTTGTATGTACCACGTTTCCGATGTTTTCTCACGGCGTACATCGCCTTGCACGAGTCACCTGACAACTACACGCACACGTACCTCTACACGTACAAGTGATCACAGAACACACGCGTCTGGCCTGCACGCGGAAAATAATCCCGCTCGAAATGCACTTTATAACGATGCGTCTGATTGCTTCCTTGTAGCAAGGACCGATCTGTTTCTCCGATAAACGAGTCGACGATGCAACAGTCGCAAGCTGTCTCGCGCAGTCCTGGTACACCGACTCACATCGAATTCTCCCAAAGTCCGAAGGTACGTGTTCCCAATACGAGTACGCTTCGGGTATTTGTTATGACGTCCAGTTGCGTTTATCTCTCGGCTACAAATTGCCGAAGAGAGACACGCGCCTTGGTCTTCGAATAAAAAGTATCGTGTTTGGATTTCAGAGTGCCACGTCGTATACCTCGATAAACAGCGGTGGCCAGTCATCACCTCAGGTCCAGTATTACGGCTCGAGACGGTCGAGCGTGCACTCGAACACCGAGCCTCAAGAGGTGGCCGACGCGAACGTGAAATTCGTGCGCGACACTAGCAGAATCTGGTACAAGCCAAACATATCTCGGGAGCAAGGTACCTTCATATCGTACACAGGATGATTCTAAATGGGACTGGTTCTAAAAGCAACCCCTATAAATTCGACAGCAATCTCGATGCTAAAGGACGCAGCGCCTGGGACGTTCGTCGTTCGTGACAGTAACTCCTTCCCAGGAGCGTTCGGTCTCGCTCTGAAGGTGGCAACCCCACCTCCAGGCGCACCGAGCAGCCCCAGAGACCCGTCCAGCGAGCTGGTCAGGCACTTTTTAATCGAACCCACCTCGAGAGGTGTCAGGCTGAAGGGGTGCGCCAACGAGCCAGTTTTCAGCTCGCTATCTGCGCTGGTTTATCAACACAGCTTGATGGCGATGGCTCTACCTTGCCAGCTGCTGCTGCCTGAACCGGAAGCCGCGGCCAGAGCCCTCGATTCACCAGGGACAAGCAACACGCAGCAACTGCTCGCGCAGGGCGCAGGTGATTTACTTCGAACGATTTAGCAAATTTGATTATTCCACTCTTTAACTTCTGACTGTTGTTAATCGTTTTCGACTCTTCTTCAGCCTGCAACGTTTTATATCTTTTCACGATGGACACGGAGTCACTGACGGGCCCTCAAGCTATCAAGAAGGCGGTCACGACGATGTTCGAGCAGAAGCCGTTGCCTGCTGCGACCATCGTTCATTTCAAAGTCTCGACGCAGGGGATAACCCTGACGGATAACGCGCGGAAACTCTTCTTCCGCAGACATTACCCCACGAACAATATCAGTTACTGCGGTTTGGACTCGGAGGAACGCACCTGGGACTTCGCCAGCGAGGATACCGGCCGGCCAGTCAGCGCCCAGTAAGTCGTTTCACCGCTTTTAACCGAGTTCAATCAGGGGAACACGGCTATTTTCATCGCGATCTACGTTTTTCAGCCGATGCTTCGGATTCGTGGCCAGGAAGCCCGCCCACAAATCGGACAATCAGTGCCACGTGTTCGCCGAGTTGGAACCGGGGCAGCCGGCGACGGCCATAGTGAACTTCGTGAACAAGGTCATGATGGGCAACTCCATTGCGAAGGCCAACATCGTCTAAATCAGGATGCTCTCGACTAACGGTGTCCCATCTTTGAGACGCGGCCAGAATCGACAAATGCGAACGAAACCGAGAAATTGAACGTGACTCGAACGTCACCAACGCGAACAAGAATACTTCACTCTCGTAATAGGTCTTCGTGCATTTCGTGAACGTAGAATCGAGTCCGTAGAGCATGAACGTTCTAAAAATACAAAATACAAGTAGAAATTAACGATGTAGGAATTGAATCGTTACTGTATCCGAACAGGAGATGATATCGAACCGTATTATGGGAGAAACTCGAATCCATCCTCGTGTCATTGATTGCACGGTACAGAGAGAAGAGAATGTTATTAATTGACGATCGTTACTGTTGGTTATTGCATTAGCGAATAGTAGAGTAATATAAACGAGTAAAGTAGGAGCGAACTGCGATGGGGCAATTTTGCTATCACTTCTATAATCCGTAAAACGTAGACGGTCAAATTACGGTTGTACGAAGAATATTTAATTGATAGCCACTACTTTGTACCGATTTTTATCTCTACAATCGAGGTCGTTCTATGTTGATTGAAACGTTAAACGAAATCAATTTCGCCTTTAATTAATCGTACTACTACTACTACATATCTGGATTCATGTATCGCATCGCTCAGACATATTTGAACGCGTTATTTTTACACCTTTTATTACCAATTAGCATCGGAAAACTATCGTTACGCAACTTTTATCTCAATCGTAAAGGATTCACCAGATTGACCAGGATAAGTTCGATATCGAACTCTTTTTTATTAATAGCACCTTACGCAGTACAGGTATACCACGTGAATTCGAGAGTGATGCGATAAATGTAACCCACGAATAATTTCCATTATTTTGCTTCCATTGCGACACTATTAAACGAACGATATGCACGCGAGCGTACCGATAGCTGATAGATATAGCTGAACGAGTATCCGATCGTGCTCCGCGCGCGAGTCTCGCGGATCGCCGCGCGTTTCAAGCGGATACGTGTCTCGAAATACACAGAATAGTCAGACTTATGCATGTACGCTGTTGCGACAAAGTGGAGAGAAAGAAGAAGAAGAAGAAGAAGAAGAAGAAAAAAGGAGTAAGAAATAGTTGAATAGTCGTAGACTAATTATTAACCACGTTATACTTGGGACTCTCGAGTAATGTTTAGCGAAGAAATGTTACGTCGTTGCGGAGCCGTGCCTGTGTATCGTAGCCCGCGATTGTTCACGAGGAGCAAGAGAGAGGGAGAGAGAGAAGAATTATGCGGATAACGTTACGAATAGAACGTTAAGTAATATAAATAACTGTACATAAGTTAAGAAGAAAGTAAGGGTAGCGTCGACACGACGGAGAGAGAGAGAGAGAGGTACAACACCTGTTCGTCGGGCAGGGACGCGGAAGGAGCGTTTGATGGAACGGAAACGGCGAACAGAACAGCAGATCGGAGAAACGATTCTCCGTGGCGTCAACGTGACGGAACAAAATAAACGATACTCGAAGAGGAGTAGCGTATCGAAACGAAGCATCACATTTTGTTTGACGACCCCCTCCCGTAGGTTCTTGCCATTTAATCGTCCTCGCGAGCGATGTCCTTCGTTCGTGAAATCTACTTAGAATCAACGAAGGAGGATCCCACAGGCGGGGACGGCGATAAGCAGTCAATTATTACGAGGGAAATGTTACATGTAATTACGACAATACCGTGTCACGAGAGGATGCTACGATAAAACTATCTTTATCGTAATCCTCGACGTCGCAACTATTTTCTTTCCTTCCCTTCGTCTTCATTTCGCACTCTCTTTATATAATGTCGTCGAGAAGATCGATCGGGATTCGGTTGACCCTTTCAGCGAATATAAATCTCGCGATTGCTCTTCACTCTTGGAATATCAATCGGTTCGCATCGCGTTTCCCAATCTCAGATACAATCGGTACACTTTGCGTGCGTCTAGTACGCGATCTATCCAAACGCGCGAGCAACGCTCAAAGGGTTAAGGCAAGTCCGCTCCTCTACGTTCGATCGAGGGGAGGCACTTTTTTGTTGGAAACCGTGCTAGTCAAAATTCGACGCGTATACTCGAACGGAACAAGGAATTCGACATATATCGATCTCGATCCCCGCGCGAAGGATCGAGGGTAATCACCGCGAGCCATCGTCCGATCTTCCTTCTCGATCCTTCCCCCCGTTTTCTTCTTCGTTACCGTTGTCTCGTCTTATATGTTTCAATTTTCGTACACGTGGACAGCTGACTAACCGAGTAACATTAATTTAACACACAGTCATTATCATAATAATTATTAATTATTATTACTTATTTACGCTCTATTATTACGAACGTTCACGCAATAATTGTATTGTTGCATACCGGGAACCGGTGTGCACTTATAGTTGTAACGATAATAAACCATATTCGCAGCGTAACAACCAATATAATTCCATTATATTTCCGTCTTCCAAGCCGAGATATCAGCACTCTCTTGACACGAATATCAGCTGTCAAGACACAACTTCACCTAGTCTACTTTCCTCTGTGTATTCCCCGGCGGAAATAAAACGCGCTCGTAATTTTCTCACTTAAATCGGTTGCATCTGGAACGATCTTCGCTACGCGAAATGTGGAATAGCATCTCTACACGACGGACGACGAGTTCGACTATTTTCTACGATCGACTTGGAAACACGTTCAGCCACACCTATCACGGAACGTTGCAGGATACAGTAGCGGCGACGAAAGGAAAAGTCGCGATGCTAACCGAATTTTCTAACACCGCGCGTTTTCCATTCGTTATTCTAATCGAACGGGACCCGAGCCGCGTAGGCAGCTACCGGTAAACATTCGACTGCCTCCCAATTACCGTTAAGAGATTGATCTCGAATAAAAATATCGAAATACTTTCCTCTGCCTGGGTTTCTCCCGTGCCCGATGAAGACGATCGCTAGGACGTTCACTCGCCATTTACCTTAAGAGTAACAAACTCTAACGGGACTGTAATATAAAAGTTCCCTTCCTCCTTCTTTCCTACGCTTCCTCGTCCCGTATTCATTATCCGCCGCATTGTTCGATAAAAAATACGGAAAACTCGTTTAGATGAGATCTTCGAGTGCAACCTGTGAAAGCTGCGTTCCGGTCGAAAAGTAGAATCGTAGTCCACTAACCTCGGGGACCTTCGATCCACTATTGCGCGGCCGCGAAGCCGAACGAGGAACCTGGATACTGAACGCCATACAGAAATCCCGTAAGCCGCGGGCCCGTGAGGCAATCCTAGTGAAATTCTCGTTTTTTCGCGTACATTTACGACCGTCGAGGGGCACGGGAGACTGGTTCCGGCTCGGGCCACGGGATCAGTCCACGAGGAGACTTCGTGACGATAGCATATCCTGGCCTGATCCAGGCCCACCATGGCTGCTGTCGACTTCAAGTCGATCCTGTGCATCGCGCTCTGTCTGTCGGTGTTGATCGCGTCGAATCGAACCGTAGCTGGACCGCGTCGCGGTGATTTCGAATCTCCTGCCGGTGACTACGACAATTGTTCCTGGGAAGAAGTTTCGAGAAGGGACGACTCGTATTTCGACGAGGGCAGCGGTGAAGCGAGGTTCGTGCTTTAATCGACGCTTAGCTTGTAATCGATAGTGACTCTTGGCTACCGTCGTGGGCATCGTTTTGTATTTACCGCGAAGTCACGAACTGACACGGTTTTAGGTACGCGGACGAAGAGGACGTTGCATCCAACGAAACTAACGACGACGCGGTGGTCAATTATGAGAGAAGAGCGTTCTCCATTGGGGATATGATGCTAACAGTGTTCACGGTTGTAGCTAACGGCATAGATTCGTTTATGAGCATCATCGGCTCCGAGAATACTTCAAAGTCACGATCCCGCAAAGTCAGTTATAGGAACTACCAATTGATCAGGTTGTTCCCTCACACGCTAGGACAGGTGAACGAACTGAAGGAGCTCAGGGAAGCTGAGCCTGAGGACGTGAAATTCTGGACCGCACCGATGTACAACAAGTATGCTATCCTTCTTCTTGCATTTAACGTCGCGAGATCGTGGATGGTCGTTTTCTGGGTAAATATTTTTCAAACGAATATTTCAGAACGACGGACGTGGTTGTCGCGCCAGACCTCGCTTCCGACGTCAAAACGTTCCTCAAAGACAGAGGGATCGATTTTAAGGTGCTAATACCGGATCTTCAGGTGGGAGACGTAATCGAGAGAACATTTCGTTAATAATAATATACGATAAACGGTTGCTCTAACAAATAACAATCTCTGAAGATTCTTACTTCAAAGTAATCGCGTCTAGAAATGTAGGAAGTCGATCAGATTAGATTACGTCGATTTGATTCGAACATTTTTTCTTCTTTTAATTATTTCTCCACTTTGTAACCGCAGAAATCGATAGCTTATCAGAATCCGAAAATGACAAAGGAGCAGCGTGTAGATCTTGTCAGCACCAATGGCCACAGCATGACTTGGAAAAGATACCATCGATACGCAGGTAATACGGAGGTCCGAATGACAACATTTCATTTCCTGCCCTCGAAATTAGCACGCTGTGTGCAAGATGAACGTTCTAACGTCGGACAAAATTAGACTAAACAAATGAATGAAATGGTCGCGTTGCAGAAATTGCCAAGTACTTGGACTATTTGGCGTTGAGGTATCCGAAACTGGTCGAGCTGGTAACGATAGGGCACAGCTACGAAGGCCAGCCCATCAAGATGGTAAAAGTGTCGACCGGACCCAACAAAGAGGGTGAAACTAAACCGGCGATCTGGATAGACGCAGGTGAGTTCCCGTTCCCGTGTTGTTCTTTAGAAAACGCGTTTATCCGGTTACCAAAGAGATGCGCACGAAAAATAAATGGACGCGTCGTAACGTGCACGTGATTAACATATTCTTGGCTCGAGTTGAATAGTTCTGGCAGCTCTGCTCTTTCACGTGAAAGCCCGATCTTTATTATTCCCGCTGGCGTATCGCGGGCTCGCGTGCATGCCCACGCGAGCCTCTGCATAATAAGGTAAAACGTCTTCTGTGCGAGAGATAACCGTACGAGGCAATTTTCCATCGCGGAAATTCGTGCTTCGCTTTTCAGTGCACGATCGTTTCCTACGGGCTACGTTGCTTCCTGGGTCCGTACTAAGGACCCTACGATAATACATTCATAAAGAGCAGGATGTTACAAGCATTTACTAGTAAACGCAGGAAGTTTCTATTTACTAGGTATCTGGATTTCTATATTCGTCGTAAATAAATATATGAAATTTTTCATACGACGAATAATGATCATACGTCGAATTTATTTGTTCAATAAGAATTCAGAATTCATAATGATGAAAAACGAGTGAAAATTGCATCAGAAATTGATATCTACGGTCTTTATCGAAGTAGATATCGAAGTGCGGAAGATCAAACGATGAGGACCCTGTCCTCCATTGAGATACAGTTATTCGCGCACGAATACGTTACCACATTATTTCTAATTCTCCCGTTAGCACTACCAATGCATAAGTTTCTATACAGCAACAGAATGTTAACAAAAATCGCTGCGTGGAAACGAATTATACGAACAAATCACTTCTTCAACATTTCCTTACATTCCCAGCAGTAGTCATGCTGTTGATTTTCACGCGCAGACAAAAAGTCGAATTATTCTACCTCGAGCAAAGGCTACTTTGAAAATTAATCTTCTACGAACACGATTTCACGCGTCGTTAATCGAACGATCTTCCAACCCCTTTGCTTCGCGCCTACTAAAGTATAATCGGTAAACTTGAGCGACTGAGTCACCTCCGGGAGCCAGGAATCTCCATGCTCGACGCGTTCCACGGGATCGTTTCCCGTTACATCATTCTGTTCTTTGTTTTTTTCTCCTCGAATTGGCCACACATTCGGCAGGTATGCACGCACGCGAGTGGATCGGCTCCGCCGTGGCGACCTACATCCTGAGCCAGTTGGTCGAGAAGAACTCGAGTTACGCTAAATTGCTGGACAATTCGGACTGGATGATCTTACCTGTCGCCAATCCGGATGGCTACGAGTTCAGTCACACTGGTGACAGACTGTGGAGAAAGACGCGGAGCAATCACGCGGAGGACGAAGATGACAGTCGGTACGACCTGATTTTCGTCGCCTCGAAGAAAGTCTGAAATCCTTGATTTCAGCCGATCATAACTGGACAAACTTGTCGAGTTATAATCAGACAATGAGATTATTGTAAATGTAAGGCACACCCGTTTCAGCTTTCTTAAACTGGTGAATCATTACACGCGATGGTTGTGGGGTAAATGCGAAGGAGTGGATCCGAATAGAAACTTCAATTACCATTGGGGCGAGGTGAACGAGGGTGGGGCCAGTATGGACCCTTGCCACGAAACTTACGCTGGTCCGCATCCGTTCTCCGAACCGGAAACCAAGGCCATGGCCGACTATATACTGGCCAATAAGCAAAATATCAGGTATGCGTACAGGAAATATGCAAAGACGTGGTGGATTAATTAAATTCCAGTATTTTTTCAAATCGTCGCTCTTCTTGCAATGATTCAATATTATGTCACTTTTGAATATCTAATAAGTCACTGGTGAATAATTCGATTTTGATCCAAGTTAATTCGGATCTCTACTGCTTCGAACGAAAACGGCAGATGAATGGATATTTGCAGAATGTACCTGACTTTGCACTCGTACTCGCAAATGTGGCTGGTGCCGTGGGGCTACACTTACTCGAAGCCGTCCGACTATTCTGAACTGATGAACGCCGCTAAGAAGGCAATAAAGGCAATTTCGAAGGTGCACGGGACCGAGTATCAGCTTGGTCCATCAGCGGATCTGTTATACCCAACGTCAGGTACGACAACCAGGACCGAAAGAATTTATCGTCTTTATCGCGAATCGTTCGATAATTATTCAGCGGTTCAAGTTGGGGAAGAAACGTGACCGGTGCAATTCGTTAATTAAACTGATAACTAATTGATCGTTAGAGGCTTACAAGTGCCTTGCTCTATCGAGAACAAGATAGTGGGCATTCTTGAAGTGCGCGCCGATTGGTACATGTACTGTTTATAATAAAAATGTTGGATCGTACATACGGATGATACGTACGGCGATTGATTAATTTCAGGAGCTTCGGACGATTGGGCAAAGGGTGTGGCAGGGATAAAGTACGCCTACACAGTGGAACTTCGGGACCGTGGGACTTACGGATTTTTACTCCCAGCGTCGCAGATCGTGCCCACTGCTCGTGAAATTTGGGCCGGGATAAGAACGATTGCTCGTCTAGTCACTTGCAACACGTGATACCGACCAAGTGGCTCCGATCTCGAGCAGAACGAGCCGTCCCGTGCCCTATTTCAATAACACCGAAGATCAATTAATATCGATGAAACAGATCAGCTCCGATTGATCGCGATAAATTTGCAACGCACGAACTCGTTAACTTTGATACAAGATCGATCGAACCCGTAGATAATGCGAAATTACGTTTCGTTACCAAATTCTCTGGCCCGTGCAAAGTTCAACGAGATCGAGCGTCGAATCATCTTCGATAGAACTAGAACGCTGTCTGGACTGCTGCGAATCAATAATATTTATGTGCCAATGTAAACAGCTGTGTTTAATTCTATCGTACGATGTGTAAATACTGTAAAAAATATCGATAAGAAGAATGAAACGCTCTATCGAAATTCGAAAGCGTAGGATAATTCGCGGATGATAGCCAAGTAGAAGCGTAATTTAAATAAATTTACTTAAGCAGCGTTTATACAAATAGATACGATGTAAGGAATGAACGAGTTAATAAATCGATAAATAAAAAGGAATTCTCACAGTATTGTTTCTCTAGTTGTGTTAAAAAAAAAAAACAATTAATTCATAGAACGAACCGGTAAAATTATTCAGACATCCATGAATACAACTTATCAATTTGTATCTAACGAATAGGAATCTGATCGATCAATCAATACGATGCAATCGAGAACGAGAGTAATATTGTGTCGTCAGAGGAAAGATAATGGTACCATCATGATAAAACTTCTGACAAACATCTTCAATAGGTAACCTTACGATGCAAACGTACGTCTAACATAAAAATAGCATCAAGTGGCCCTTTTATCGATTATAATTTAGAATTATCGATCGATAGCGGGCTCGCCGCATAGTATATAAATCGTAATTTCCACTCGATTTGACAAGTTGTATAGCAAGAAGAGTAGAATAATGTTCACCAAGTGCTTGCTGGCCTCTATCCTTGTGCTCCAGGGTAAGGGAATTAATTATTACCTATACAGCAATCCTAGCTAATATTTGCGAACTAATTTTTTTAGTCTGCTGGGCTGTCCCCTACGACCTGACACCCCGTATCACCGATGGCGTGAACGCCGCCCGCGGTGAATTCCCCTACCAAGTTTCCATCCAATGGGGTATCCCACCCCTAACAAAGTACAGCCACTCCTGCGGTGGTTCCATCCTGAACGAGAGATACATCTTGACCGCTGGCCACTGTGTTCTGAAAGTTGGCAAATCCAGAGTCATTGCTGGCAAATATTTGTTGAACAAATCCGAGGAGTCTGAACAAGTCGTGGATGTCGAGAAGAGCATTGTCCACGAGGGATACAAGGGGTGAGTGAAGCATTTCCTACCGTTCCTTCCCTTAATTTCGATCACGTATCGTTCTCTCCGATATTTTACATCGGCGTCCTTTTTCATCGCCGTTGATCGCCTGATAGTTGAACGTTAGATCTAATTTCGGCAGTTCCCATGCCAGAAGTAAATGGAATAAGTAAATGGAGATAAGAGACACACTTTGTGTCGCTTTAAAGCAAATAAGCTTCGATACCGTTTGCCCCACTGACATATTTTTCTCTACGCGACTGTAGTGGCGTCGCGCAACACGACATCGCCCTGTTGCGTCTCAAGACACCCCTGAAGCTGAACAACCTGGTAGCACCTATCAAACTGCCTGCAAAGGGACAGAAACAAACTGGACAAGCCGTTCTCTCCGGATGGGGATCAATCTCCAAGACTGTCCGACCTACCTTGCCAAATACCCTCCAGAAGGCCGTCGTACCAATCCTGGACAACGCTGAGTGCCTGAGGGAACTTAAATCCGCGTCCGCTGTTGGCCAACAACCCGAACTCTTCGATACTCAGGTCTGCAGTGGTATCGCTGGCAAAGAAGTGTCTGCCTGCTCTGTGAGTAGACTTGAAATTGTTTCGAATCGCATGGGGTACGATTGATGCGTCGGTGCATTCGTTAATGCATTTATTTCTCTACATTCTTAGGGTGACTCTGGTGGCCCACTTGCCCAGAAGGTTGGAAACAGCGCTGTCCAAGTTGGTATCGTCTCATGGGGCATGATGCCATGCGGATCTAGCCACATGCCATCCGTGTACACCCGTGTCTCTTCCTACGTCGATTGGATCCACTCGCACATGTCTTAAATTCATCTTGTTTCTATATCGGACCAATGTTTCTAGACGATTCACAGATTAACTAACCGATACGAAGAAAATGCCACTTAACTTGCCAGATCCTATCTAAAAAAATGACAAAGGGAAACGCTTTGTGTAAATTCAAATGCATTGAAATATTTTGGAAATAATAAAACTATAATTACATTAATCCCGACCAAATCTTTCAGTGTCACGAAATTCTGCAATTGCAGCGATTCATTTAGAAACGAATCAAGTCTAAACAAATCAATAAAAAGGAATTAATAGGATTAAAAATGATTCAGTACCAGCAGCGATAGCTATCTCTCCCAACAAACACGATACCAAGCTTGAGAAATTAGAACTCGTTGAGAAACAGAATCAAGTCCTACTCCGGAATAATCCTAAAAAATAGAAAGAGAGTAACATTTCAAAATGATCAATCCTCTATCAATAAAAGCGATAACCTTAATTAACGGGCGCACTATAATTTCACTAGACAATCGTTATCGTTATCTCATATCTGACACGAAAATTAACACGATTCGAACACACCTATACATCGATTCACTGTGACGAACTTCTCCGTTTCGCAATCAGATAGGAACTTAATCGTGCGCAAAATTGATAAAGCTGTTCATCAATCAAAACGAAACGGGGGGAATACTTGTGACAGTGAAATCTTTTTAACCCCACGAATATCAATTTTGATATAATTAGATACGATTGAACACACACTTATAGAATAATACCTCGCGTGTCGATATCTGATTAACGGTAGTATATAAGACCTGGCTACATCGAAACTCGACATACCATCGAGATGTCTCTTAAACTGATCGCCTTCGCCACTCTTCTGACGGCGGTTGCCGCCAGTAAGTCCAGTTAAAACCATTTACTTTAATTTCCTACTTTTATTATTCGGCTGCGATTTATAAATTATTGTCTCACTTTCATAGCGCAACCGTACCAAGGCTTCTCTTTGCCACGACTGGACGGTCGCATAGTTGGTGGAAGCGAAGCAGAACAAGGCAAATACCCGTGGCAAGTGTCTCTGCAATGGGGGTTGATTTCTAGCTTCTCTCATTTCTGCGGGGGTTCCATCCTGAACAGCAAATGGGTCGTTACCGCTGGACACTGCGTCCAGGCTGTGCCAAATTACGGTACCTTCTTGGTCAAAGCTGGCAAGCATAATCTGAAACTGGTCGAGACGTCCGAGCAAAGCGTCCGAGTTGAGAAATCGTTCATACACGAGATGTACAAAGGGTAATTAAACATTTTCTTTAACCAGCAGTAAAACGAAGAACGATTAATAATTACTGACGTATCGTATTGTTAACTTCAGCGGAGTGGCGCCCTACGACATCGCCTTGTTGAAACTGGAAAAACCACTGCAACTGGACAATTTGGTTAAAGCGATTAGTCTGCCAAGGGCGGCGAGTTCACCGTCAGGAATCGCCATCCTGACTGGTTGGGGGTCGACGTCGAAAACCAGCACCTCGATTATGCCCGACAAACTTCAGAAAGCCGAATTACCGCTCGTCGATCTGAACACTTGCAGAGAGTCAATCGAGAAACTTACCGGTCCATCTCCGTTACACTCGACCAACATCTGCACTGGACCACTCACCGGTGGTTACTCGGCGTGCAGCGTAAGTAATCGAACATTTTTCATCGAACTTTACTCTACTTCCATTTAATCGCGATTTTTTACAGGGTGACTCTGGCGGCCCGTTGATCCTCCGCAACGGTGGCAACGCGGAACTCATTGGAATCGTGTCCTGGGGAATTGTACCGTGCGGAACTGTTGGTGCACCGTCAGTGTACACCAAGGTGTCAATGTTCAATGAATGGATCCAGGACAAAATGGCCAAGAACTAAACTGTTATTACAACTCGTCCTTTAAATACAACGGATGCATGATACGAGTATACGATTATAAACAGAATATTTTGTAATATTTTTTACGATTGTAAATTGTATCGTATAATAAAAGTAAGATAAGTTTTCATGAACGAAATGTGACACTTCGTTTACGTTAGATTAAGCTGTTATATTTTAAGAATATTCTTATTGATAAGTCGATAGAGTTTTATAAGTTATTCTCTTGTTCGTAGAATACGATAAAGGTTTCACCGTCTGCAAAACAAATAAGACGATGAATAAGTCGCAATCAAAGGGAATGTTGAATTTTCTTGTAGCATCACCTGTGTCAGCAATGGATGTATTATGACATACAGTCGTGAACAAAATTATAGCACAGTCTGCATATAAAAATCGTTATATTATTAAGAATTGTTGGCGAAATCTTGCTTGAACAGTATCGAAATTGCAAACACTTCTAAGAACGTTATGAATTTAATCGAGCACAATTTAATAAGAGAAGGAAAAGATAAAAAAGAATTCTGTCAGGTATTAAACATTAAATATCTTCAATTAATTTCTTCTATTTCCGATTTAAAATTCGATTAATCAAGCTGTATCCAAACGCAAACATTATTTCTCGAGCTGCCATGTTTATACTATCTAATGGACGAATTCAGTGCCTCTCTCGACCCACACAGACTCATTTAAACAAAAATAAAGATTTTGTTTCGAAATAGAAATCGTACAATTCTTAAAATCTGCTAACTTTTTGCCTGCAACTGTACGTAAGTTTCTGATAAAACATCGTTATCGATTCTCGATTGCGAAGAATATATATAAGCTGTGAATAGACAGAAAATGATTAAACCATCAAAATGTTTCTCAAAGCGATCAGTCTCGCCTTCCTTCTCGCAACGGCTACGGCTTGTACGAAAACCTTTAACAAAATTACTATCTCCAACTATCGCGATAATTAATCAAGAAATCTGTATTGGTTTACAGCAAGACCGCATCGCGGTTACGTCGTGCCATTATTCGACACTCGTCTCAACGGAGGAAGTGAAACTCAGCTGACAGAATTCCCTTGGCTAGTTTCCTTGCAATGGGGGTGGCTTTTTGGCTACTCTCACTTTTGTAGCGGCTCTATCATCAACAACCAATGGATCGTCACTGCTGGATACTGTGCACTGTCTGTCCCAGAATACGGTGACCTTATCGTTAAGGCTGGAAAGAACAACCTAAAACTGGTGGAGAACTCCGAACAAACAGTTCACGTTGAGAAAATCATCGTGCACGAGAGATACAATGGGTAATTCGAACTTACACTTCACAATCGGTAAATGAATGACGAATCGTCTTAGAAAAGGAAAAGTTCATTCACACCAGTCGTACGAACGATTAAATCGTGACTTTGCGACTTCGTTACAATTCGCGTTATTTTTGTGCACGCATATTTTTAATCATTTCAGCGACGTCAGCTCGAATGACATCGCGTTGCTGAAGCTAAGCAAACCTTTGTCGTTGACCGCCTACGTTAAACCGATCGAATTCATGAAATCATCAGCGGTGGTGTGCACCAACGCTACTTTAGCCGGTTGGGGATCAACCTCGAGGACCAGCAATCTAGTATTGCTCGACAGACTCCAAAAAGCCGTGTTGCCAATCATCGATATACCTACGTGTAGAAAATACGTGGAGAGTCTCGTGGGCACGTCACCGTTGGACACGAACAACATTTGCACTGGACCACTCAGTGGCGGTTTTTCACCGTATAACGTCAGGAACCAAACATTATTGCTGTTACCAGATTCTTAAACAACTCGAGGAGGAACGTTCTGTTAACGTCAGTTACGATTTCAGGGTGATACTGGCAGTCCGTTGGTTTTCATGAATGGCACCACTCCTCAGTTGCTTGGACTCGTTTCTTGGGGAATTTTCCCGACTGGAATCGCGGGTACACCGATGATATACACTAGGGTATTCAACTACGCCGATTGGATTAGAGGAGTCATAGCCAAGAACTAGAAATTGTTTCATGGGACGAAATGCGTGCGAATGTAGAACTTACGAAACATAAAATTAGATCAATTACGCGACTTACGCGAGAACAATTAAAAAGTTCTCTCTCGATAAACGAAGGTTGAATGTACTTCTGTACAATTTCATTATAATTACAACTAAATAAGAATACTTATTACCACACGCCCACGCATCCTTCGACGTACGTGAAGGATTCGATGAACTCGTTGGCAGAATCAGAGACGAAATCAAGGAATTCCTTCAAACCACATCGAAATAAAACGAATACACGTATGAATTCCTCTGTCAGAGGCAATAATACAGAATTCCCAAGTTAAAAAGTTTTCTCATTGTGTATAATAATAACGTAAAATCCATCGATGATCCCACGACCAGAGAAATGCTTAACTGCAACTATAGCTTAATTTATTACACAATCTGCGATGCAGTTTGAGGTTTCAAAGCCCTCAAAGGGCTTGGAAAGCTTAAATTGTATTACGAGCGACATAACGCTAAAACCACCCACATTTAAAGTATTCTAATAACGAAAATGATAGTTAATGAAAAATTATAGAATATGTGGTGGTCCTGGCGCTAGGTCTACAGCTATACTTAAATCTAAGTGCGTAGTCCTTAGCATGATATCGTTTTGAAGAGTGCAATCTCTCAAAAACGTTCTCGGTACGAGCGGTAGCGATATAGGAATGGCTATGTCTCACTTTGGATCAGAGAATTTATTCTTTGTATCTCTCCCAACAAACAGGATTCCAAGCTTGAAAAATTAGAGTTAAGAAATTAGAGTTGAGAAACAAGGGTGAGTCTTACTTCAGAATAATCCTTAAAAATAGAAAGAGAGTAACATTTTAAAATTATCAATCAGTTCTCCTATCAATAAAAGCGTTAACCTTAACTAACGAGCGCATTATACTTTCACTAGACAACTGTTATCGTTATCCTATATCTGATGAAAATTAACACATGGAAATTAACACGAGTCAAACATACCTGCACATCGATTCACTGTAACGAACTCCTCAGAACTGTAACCAGGTAAGAATTTAATCGTGCGTAAAACTGATAAACCTGTTTATCAATCAAAGCGAAACGGGGATGATCGTGACAGTGAATCGGATGACTGTGACAATGAAACATTTTTTACCCCATGGATAGCAATCTTTTTATTATTAGATACGATTGAACACGTATTTATAGCTCCTGTGTCGATATCTGATTAATGGTAGTATATAAGACCTGACTGCATCGAAACCCGACATACCATCGAGATGTCTCTTAAACTGATCGCCTTCGCCACTCTTCTGACGGCGGTTACCGCCGGTAAGTCCAGTTAAAACTATTTACTTGAATTTCCTACTTTTATTATTCGTTTTGATTACACACGTTCTACTTTATCACGATTGAAAAAATTATTATCCCTTGTTCGTAGCGAAACCGTACCATGAAGACCTCTCTTCGTCACGAATGGACGTACGAATAGTTGGTGGAAAGGAAGCATTACAAGGACAATATCCGTGGCAAGTGTCCCTGCAATGGGGAGAGTCGGCCTCTAGCACCACTCACATCTGCGGTGGTTCCATCCTGAGCGACGTATGGGTCCTTACCTCTGGACTTTGCGCCAAGGAGGTTCCAAATTACGGTACCTTCTTGGTCAAAGCTGGCAAGCATAATCTGAAACGGATCGAGATGTCCGAGCAAAGCGTCCGTGTTGAAAAATCGATCGTGCACGAGAAATACACTGGGTGACTAAACATTTTATTTGACCAGCAACAAAACGCGTGGACATTTCCTTCGAATATTCGCTCGGAAGTCTGGAAACGAACGACGATTAATAATTACTGACGTATCGTCTTGTTAACTTCAGCGGAGTGGGGCCCTACGACATCGCCTTGTTAAGACTGGAAACACCACTCCGACTGAACAATTTGGTTAAGGCGATCAGTCTGCCAAGGGAGGGGAATTCACCATCTGGAACCGCAATTCTGACTGGTTGGGGAGCGACGTCGAAAACCAGCACCACGGTTATGTCCGACAAACTTCAAGAAGCCCAATTACCGCTGATCGATCTGGACACTTGCGAACTGGCCATCGAGAGACTCATCGGTTCATCTCCGTTAGACCAGACCAACATCTGCACCGGACCACTCAGCGGCGGTTACGCGGCGTGCAACGTAAGAAATCGAACATTTCTGAACATTTTTCCTAATTTTCATGGAACTTTATCCAACTTTCATTTAATCGCGATTTTTTACAGGGTGACGCTGGCGGCCCGTTGATCCTCCACAACGGTGGTGGCAACACGGAACTCATTGGAATCGTCTCCTGGGGAATTGTACCGTGTGGAATCGTGGGTGCACCGTCAGTGTACACCAAGGTGTCAGCCTTCGATGATTGGATTCTGGACACAATAGCCAATAACTAAACTGTTATTACAACTCGTTCTTTGAAAGCAATAGATATATGATGCGAATATGCAACTATAAACGGCATAATTTCTAATATTTTATAATTTTTTAATATGTTATACGATGAATTGTATGTACTTGATCCACAAGAACTTATTTAAACAAACATAAAGAGATTCGAACTATTGCTTCAAGATAGAAATTGCATAATTCTTAAAATCTGCTATCTTTTTACCTGCAACTGTTCGTAAGTTTCTGGTAAAACATCGTTATCGATACTCGATTGCGAGGAATATGTGTAAGCTGTGAATAAATGATTAAACTATCAAAATGTTTCTCAAAGCGATCAATCTCGCCATCCT
This sequence comes from Xylocopa sonorina, assembly GCF_050948175.1. Lineage (NCBI taxonomy): Eukaryota > Metazoa > Arthropoda > Insecta > Hymenoptera > Apidae > Xylocopa > Xylocopa sonorina. Next base: position 11,213,120 of record NC_135193.1, read on the forward strand.
TCTCGCAACAGCTGCGACTTGTACGACAATCTTTAATGCGTGTTAATGATAACCATCCAAATTACTTTATATAACTGCTGTCATAAGTAATGAAGAGATCTGTATTGGTTTACAGCAAGACCATATCGAGGCTACGTCGTGCCATTGTGTTCGACACTCGTCTCAACGGAGGAAGTGAAACTTAACTGACAGAATTCCCTTGGCTAGTTTGCTTGCAATTAGAGTGGCTTTTTGGCTATTCTTACTTTTACAATGGATCGTCACTGCTGGATATTGCGCTTTGTCCGTCCCAAAGTATGACTTCAATCATCAATTACGCGACTTACGCGAGAACAATTAAAAGTTCTGTCTTGAAAAACGAGGGTTGAACCAAAAGGGGTTGATTATTTCTCTCTCCGGATAAGAGAATGTACTGCTGTACACTTTCATGACAATTTAATTACAATCTCATAATAATTAAAACCAAATACGAATACTTATTACTACAAGCGCACGCATCCCTCGACGTACGTGGAGGTTTCGCTAAACTCGTTGGCAGAAACAGAGACGAAATTCAGGAATTCCTTAAACAACATCGAAATAAAATGAATACACATATTAGTACTTTATTAAAATTGTGTGATTAAAATAAGAAAGGTAGGAGCAGAAGGAAGAAAAAGAGGATACTGAGATAAGTTTAAACTTTTATTACTCCACCTGCTTTCGAGTTTCGGGGTAAAATAGTGACTATTATAACAGCAAATTTATTGCTCTTTACAATATTGTTTGTCATTTTCTTGTAGGACTTACAGTTTGGAAGATGCAATTAATAATATGAGTGAAACTGCTGTTTCATTAAAAAACAAAAACAAAAATTCCAATTTTCTCTGCCATTTTTGCAAATCGGGCCTAGGTTTATGTGAACTTTTTTGTTGCTTTGAGGTGTAGTATCAGCTGTAAAAATTTGTTACACGAATAATGAATCACTCTGTATATATGTACAATACACATTCATAGTTCGAGAGACCCGCATGGTTTTTGAACATTAGCGATATTTTACGCGTGCACGTAATAGCACGTCGCACTAGATGATGCACTTATTTAGATTCCCGTTCCTATTGATTGCTACATACATGTGGAATCATTTAGAATTAGGAAGAGCTATCGCGTAAATAAAAATATATATCTTCCTTTATTGAAGAAACACTACTGCCGCAAATACGTCAATAGCAACGGTACGTAAACAATTTTGTACAGAGTTTGTACAAAGTGTCCCTTCGTTTACGCGATAGGATCGAAGACACAAAGCGGAAGAATCGTCTTCAGCTGTTGTCAGTCGGAGGTTATATTCTCCAATTGAGAGGTTTGTGGCGCTTGTTCGCTCGCGGTTCCTTGCTCCGGCGCGGCTGTCGACTTATCAGTCTTTGTTTCACTGCTCGCTGCATCCACGTTTTTCGACCAGGAGCAACTTCTTCTCCCGGGAGATTTGGGCATCGACCAAGTGCTACTGCGAGATCTTCTTTTAGGGGACTTGCTGCGAGACTTGGCTCTTGTGACCTTCACCTTTGATACGGATCTGTCCCGCCTGCGTCTGTACCGGTATTTACTATTGTTCCTAGAGTTAGAGCGACTCCTCGAGCGAGATTTTTTCTTCGACTTTGACCTTCGTGATCGAGAGGATCTCATCCGCGACGCAGACTTGGACCTCGACTTCGATCTTCCCCGTCGTCTCCACGATCGCGATCTGCTTTTACTTCTGCTCCGTCGTCTCCACGATCGTGATCTGCTCTTGCTTCTGCTCCGTCGTCTCCATGATCGCGACCTACTCTTGCTTCTGCTCCGCCGTCTGCTTTGCGACCTCGAACCAGTCCTTAATTTCGATTTCGATTTCGATCGTGACTTCGACTTTGATTTTCCTCGCGATTTCGAACGTGATTTCGAGCGAGATCTGGACCGTGACCTCGACCTTGACCTCGATCGTGTCCTCGATCTGGATCTCGATCGTGATCTGGTTCTCGACCTGGATCTACTGGACGATCCTTTACGGCTACGTGACCGTGAGCTTCTGTAGTTGAAAGAATGGTAGTCCTGACCTACCAGATGGGCGAAGTATTTGTGGTATTGCTCGTTGTACAAGTGAGGGTTAAATGAATGTAACGTGCGAGGATTTCCGGAGTTGCACCACGAGAATCCTCTCCCTCTTCCGTGTGGAAAACGTGGGAAACGCGGTATACCGCATCTAGGCATACCTCGTGGTAAGGTGGGGTAAATCACTGGCAGAGGCGCCTCGTAATACCACGGTTGCGGGAATCGTGGATAAAGGGGTGGATAAGGAAGAGTTTCCAAGGGTGAGGGCGCTGAAAGGAAAAATTTAATTACTTAAATACGTTTGGAGAGTAGATACATAGAATTTTCTACCGTTTAATAGAACTTTCATGTTTTATCTACCTGTCGATGATGATGGATATGTAATATTTTGTTTCAGAACACTTTTTAACTTCTTCGTTTGCCCTTCCGCGTCTGATTCCTCGCTCAGACTTGCAGAATTTTCAGAGTCTTTACCCTTTTTACGTTTCTTCTGTAAGAAGTAAAATTATTCGTTGTGATTGAAGAAAAATTGAATGAGATAGAAAACAGATGTATATGTATAGATATATTTACCTTCTTCTTTTTTTCTTTTTTAGACTTTTTCTTCTTCGATTTTTTTCCTTTCTTGTCTTTTTTACCATCCTTCGAGTCTTCTTCTGAACTCAATATTTCCGTAGCACCATCCACTTTGTTATTCTTTTTCTCTTCCCTTTTTGCATCCGCGTTTGTTACTTCGTCGATTTTGATCTCATTGTTCTCCACTTTTATCTTAGGGAGGAAATGATTTTCAGTCTACTTTATCGTTACAATTAGTGAACAAGCATTTTGGCAAATTTTACCTTTATCCTGTCAAACAATTCATCCAAAAGACGAATACTTTCCAATTGCCTTTGCGCTTTTATTAACTTCTGTCCTTCTCTCGCAATTTTTAAAGACACTTTGTCCTCTTCCTTTTTCCGAAATATTGTTATAGCTTTACGTTTACGTTTCTCTTCGCGTTTCTTCCGTCTGCCTTCTTTAGCTATCGCCTCCGCTTCCTCTTTCTTCCTGAAGAAGACAATACACGGGACGTTGTATACGAGCTTCAAGCATAATATTTACACCATTAATACTACTGCTAATTACTTCAGTTCCTCGCGACGTTTCTCTTCAGCTTCTTCTTTCCTACGAAGTCGTTCCGCCGCCAAAGTATCCTGTGCTATAAGGCGTTTCCGTTCGAATTCTCTATGCGCAACAGAGCTGTCGCTCATATGTTTCGTTTTATCAAAAGTGATCTGTACAAAATCATCGAAATGAAAGCCACACTTCGTCTCGTCAATATCGAGTCGCATTGAAAGCTTCCGCGGTCCCGCTTTCAAAGAAAGCAGTTTTCTCCAAGGAAAAATTATTACATTCGAACAGTATATCATCAAATTACGGAAACTTTCAGACGACCCAACACAGTGCACCAGTGATGAGCAACCTTTTTCTCTGCAAGTGCTTACTTGTTTCTTCCTATTGCTTGCCGACATTGAAACTATACTATATACGCTAAACCCTTAAGATTGACTCTTTGGCCGATTAACTCATCACTGTTCTATACAATTCGCGTGCAAAGTTTCTAAACGCACCTTAACGGTGGCTGTGTACGCATTTTCTCCATCCTTTTTAAGAAGTTTCATACCGCGCAACGCGTCCATAGCTCTAACAAAATCTATATACTCAATGTATTGAATATACGCATCGAAAAATATTCCATCCTCGTAACTGAACTTATTTATATTTGTGCCAAGACGCATTCTCGATCTATAAGGATCGGCAGCAGGCACGTCGATCCTTCTGAGCGTTCCCCACTTCTTGAATATTTTATTGACCAACGATTCGCTGGGCAGAGCCGCGCCATCCTCCGTAAACCATTTAACGGGCAAACCCGTTATATGTATCGTGTCTGGCCTTTCTCCTGGCTTTAATTCGTTCATGTGTTTGGCGTCTCTGAAGTAAGAATCCCAACTGTGCCTTGTGGGGAAGTCATCCTTCGCCTCGGCTGCGCGGACTTTCAATACATTTGGGAATCCAGTCAGATTCAAGCGCTGCGAATCCAATCTTGCGAGCACGCGCTGCAACCTGCATCTGTCTTGCAGGTCTCCTTCCAATCTGATAAATTCCAGCGTACTCTTGGCTACCTTCAGAGATGCAAACTCGTCTGGTAGTATAAGCGCACGTATCTTCTCCATTATTTCCCATGTTGATATTGTTTTGCCTGTTCATATCGCAGTTAATTGTTTGTGTAAAAACCTACTACACTAGAAATATCAGATGTAATTATAGATTTGCACAGAATATAAAGTGTAATAATGTTGTTTCTGTTCGCAGAAATCAATATTATGCATTAACGACATCTGTAAAACGCACAGCTTATAAACCTAGAAAAATCATGAGATTGTGATGCCCAAGGTGATGGTTAATAATGTAAGCAATTAGAGATTATGGATATAAAGAATCGTTTGTCAAAATAATGATTTTTAAAAACTTTGTTACGAGATTACAATAAGGAAGGCGGGAAACAATGTATAATGGCTCCAAATGCCTCAATTGACACAGAACATTCGAACAAAACAGAGCTAAAAATTATGGTAACTTAATCTCTTCTAACAAGTAATATACTTATTATAAAACTGTGAAGAAATGAATTACTGCAAAGAAAGTAGTAAGTCACAGTATACATACAATGTACATGTATACAACCTTGCAAAGTTTGAAAATACTAATCAGAATTGTGGAGAATTAAACAAAGTGAAACACAAACGAAAACCTTCACAACGGACTGTCCAAATATACAAGATAACAGATAACTCAGAAAATAATTCAGAATGAAAAGCAAGATACACGAAACAAAAAATTTATCGAGCCAGCTCCATCCTTACGGGTTGTGCTTATAAAAGGTATGTATATATCTCTGTACAAACATCCACGGTCGATCGAGTGAGGAAGATGCAGATTAAGTGTAAGATAAGGAAGACATTTATCGGAAGTGTTTACCTGGAACCTTCAGCTGAGGAAGACTAACAGAAACATTTATCTTTGCAACTGGTTTTAAGTAAAGCGCGCGTGGTGTATACAGGGGCACGATATCGCTAAGATCCCTACAGCTTCGAAATTGGTTAACAACCTCACTACTGGAATTTTCACCTACCTTCTTACCATCGCTCATTATTAATCTAATGTACTTTTCGTACAGTAGAAGGTACGCATACCAAAAAAAGGAAACTATTTACTAAGCTATTGCTAAAATATCTGTCTTACAACGATGTGAACCAAGCGAGATGAAAACCATTCAGTAGAGAGGTTGTGTATCCATTCGAAACGATCAGAAACAATCCCTCGGCGCCGGGATACGCTCCTCCGTCACTTCACGGTTTCAATACCGTTCCGTTCACAACGAGCCGACTTCACTCTCGCCGAGATACTTTTCATTAACCGATTTAACTTCATTCACGAGGTGCGAAACGACCTCAACTTGCTTCTACGTTTCATCACAGACTGCACGGGTATAGAGCAGACCAGCGATCACTGCGTTATTGTGGCAGAACTGGAGCATCGATTTTGCCTCCTCAACTCGTCCAATAAAAATCAACACCGTCTAGTACCATCGTTTCTCATTGCACAACTCTCGAACGACGCGTCAGCGAGGCTATAACAAACGCTCGTGTTTATATACTCGCAGGCGAGTCCAAAATCCTTTCGATGCACCAGCCTCAGCCCCAATGAACTTCTAGAGACTTTTTATTTACCACTGAAACGCGTCGGTTATCCGATTGGCAGTTTCGCAAGCGAGATGCATCAAGCGCCATTTGTTTGGACGCACAATTTTCGGTCAGTTGCATTCGGAAAGTCCGGCGAGCGCCCGTTTACGAGCGAGGCGGAGGGAAATAAGTGACGCGCGTTCTACTCGCGAGTAGCCGACGAGAGACACGCGGACGCGATTATGCGAGCGTACGAGTCGCAGCAGGGACCGCGGCTGGATCACGATGCGTGAAAAATTGGTCGCGTCGAATTATTGTCGCACACCGAGTGAACGCCTACCGTGCACGTAAGAGCCGCGTTATTTACGCTCGCGAAGAGCTTGAGGGATCGATCGTTTGCGAGTGGCGAAGGGAAACGAAGGGGAACACGCACGATGTCTCTGAGCGCGAGCGCGGAGAACTTATCATCGGAAGCGCAAGTAAGTGGACCACGGTAATTATTACACTTTTCCACGCGTGACTCATACTCATACATTCAATCGTCCCGTTACCCCGTGCGATTCATTCGCTTTTATCCGTTTCACTTTTTATCGATTGTTACGTTTATGTAATTCCCTCGATATCCCTGTAAACAAACGACGCGAGGAGAGAGAGGAATAAGAAGCGTTACTCGCGCATCGTTTTGTTAATCTGGTTGTCGCACGTATTTTTGTTTATCTCGAGCAACGCGTGTATCGGCCGCGAATTTATTATTCGCTTTGCGTTAGTCACGGGAAGGAATTTGAAATGTTCAGCGATGAGCTTGTGTGCTATTCTATTGCAATCCCATACTCAGCCACTCCCATGATCATTCCAATGCCCTTTCCACAGTTCTTTTCAAGAGAAACCATATTGTTAATATGCATGAAATATCGTGTAATTATTTCATTCGTCAAAGTAACATGTAATTCTGAGATATTCGGAAAGATTAGAGACATTATCCGAATGGATTTATAGCAGACAGATATGCGTTAGATGTGATTTCTTCTATTTGATAGAACAGTGGGAGGTGGAACATGTGCCTGGAGTTGGCACTTGAGGGCGAACGCCTCTGCAAGGCTGGAGACTGCAAATCTGGAGTCGCATTCTTTCAAGCCGCGATCCAAGCCGGCACAGAAGACCTAAGGATCTTAAGTGCAATTTACAGCCAGCTGGGAAATGCATACTTTTATTTGGGAGATTATGTGAAAGCGATGCAGTACCATAAACTGGACTTGACTCTTGCACGTAACATGGGAGACAAATTGGGAGAAGCCAAGTCCAGTGGAAACCTTGGTAATACTCTGAAAGTTATGGGAAAGTTTGACGAGGCTATGATTTGTTGCAAGAGACATTTGGAAATTTCAAGAGAAATCGGGGATAAGGTATGTATATGTGTCTACACAACCAGAGAATTGCTTCAAGTTTTCAAATGTTATTTCTAATTGAAAGAACAATTATTTTGTTATAGCTCAGTGAAGGGAGAGCTTTGTACAATTTGGGAAATGTTTATCACGCTAAAGGTAAACAGGCTGGTAGAGTAGGTCATCAGGATCCTGGAGAATTTTCTGAGGATGTCAGACAATGTTTACAGCAAGCTGTACGCTATTACGAGTAAGATCAGCTAACATTAAAATGTCCTTAAAGAAGGATACTTAGTACAATTAATATATAAATATTGTGAATTCTTTTTTCCAGAGAAAACTTAGAATTGATGAAGGAATTGGAAGATTCTGCAGCTCAAGGAAGAGCTTGCGGAAATTTAGGAAATACTTTTTACCTATTGGGTGATTTTCAGCAAGCAATTTATTATCATAACGAAAGACTGAAGATTGCCAGGGAATTTGGTGACAAGGCTGCTGAGAGAAGAGCGAACAGTAATTTAGGGAATTCGCATATCTTTCTTGGTGAATTTGAGAAAGCTGCACAACATTACAAGTGTGTATCTTCATTGCATACCTCTCTTCGAATAGTGATGTAATATGTGAGTAACATTTACTTTCATCTTCTCTAGGAGAACTCTAGTCCTTGCACAAGAATTAGGAGATAGAGAGGTGGAAGCACAAGCATGCTATTCTCTAGGAAACACGTACACTCTGCTCAGAGACTATCCGACTGCTATTGAATACCATTTGTGGCATCTTGACATAGCACGGCAGCTGAAAGACAGAGTGGGCGAAGGCCGCGCCTGTTGGTCTTTGGGCAATGCGTACGCTGCGATGGGTAATCACGAGAAAGCATTACACTACGCGAATCTGCACTTGAATATTTCGAAAGAGCTCGAGGATCCAATGGGACAGGCAACCGCACAAATGAATGTGGACGATTTACAAAAGATTCTAGGCTTGGAGAAAGGACAACAGGAGAATAATAAAGAGAATATCGCACAAAAACTCTCGACCAATACGAGTTCAAATGTCAATATGTCCTCACCGTGTAGATATAGACTTAGACGGCAAAGTATGGATAACCTGGATTTGATTAAGGTAATTCAATTACTCCATAGAATTTTCAGACTACGTGTTCTAAAATTTAATCGTTAATATATTTTATGGAATTAATTTTCGTTTAGCTAACGCCGGATGCGAAATTAAAGGAGCAAGCTGAATCTCAAACCGACAAGAGTAATAACGCGACGCCAGAACTTAATCAGAAGGAGGATGATAGTTTTTTCGATCTTCTCTCTCGTTTTCAATCTGGTAGAATGGACGATCAACGCTGCGCGTTGAATATAAATCGTAATCAGAAGTTCAGGACAATCACACCCGAGGTGTGCGAGTCGGATGATAAGTACGTAGTTTTACTTCACGACACTTCGAGTACTAACAGTCGCGTAAAGTTAAATAGTTATAAAGATTCAAAATTGTTAATTAAAATTAATTATTTTCAGAGACGGAGAAGATTTGTTGGAATTGATTGCTGGAATGCAAAGTAAGAGGATGGATGAGCAACGAGTGACGCTGCCTTATTTACCAGGCCTAAATTGTAATCAAGATTCCGATGATTCTTTCATTGAAATGCTGGTCAGGTGCCAGGTACGTCTCACATGCAAATAGATCCTTTTTCCCTTATTAAATGTATCATACAAAACGTATAGCAAGTTTAATATTTTCTTTTAGGGCTCTCGCTTAGAAGATCAGCGAAGTCCGCTGCCAGCGGCATCAACGGTGCACGATGCTGAAGAGGAGCACAGCCAAAGATCCAATGGAACCACTCAAGCCGGCTCGACGGTCCCCGAGGAGGATCTTTTTGCTTTAATACAAAGACTTCAGGCAGGGCGAATGGAGGATCAAAGAGCCTCTGGTCCTGGTAAAACCTGTTAAACCATTAATATGTATAATTGCGGGAAGTTCTATGGTAATGAACTCGCTTGAAATTCTACGACTCGTTTCCAAGCAGCTCCTCGTTGTCTTCTTTTATGATTTACGAAACGTTCGCTACTTAATTTACGCATTCCGCTCACAGGCTATGAAATCATTGCCGGAGTATGATTCAGATTTCTAGGAAACTGCAAGGTACAATACTGTTATACCGTCCACCGATGTTTATTCTCCACTTTACAGTTAGAGCAACGCGACAGATCTGCATCGTCGCGATTCTAGCCTACTGATTTTCTAACAAATTTACGAAGCAAATATTTTTTCATTTTTCTTCTTTTCTATATGTTAATTACTCTTTTGATCTATCTGCAATACGGTGCCAAATTCTGTACATACAAGCCTAAGTTATTCGTGCAGCGATTCGGGAAGTGTTGCGCAATGCTCGCAAGAAAATCATTTTTTGTATCAATATTTTCAAAGTGTAATATTATTCGTTTATTATAGTGGCGAATAGAGAGTGTGCTCGGATGGTTTATGACAAGAAAAAAAATTTATAATTATAACATATTACAAACACTGCCAGGTTAAGAGTGTGAATCATACAAACATTTCTTCGAAAGGTTCAAAATACTGTCACGTCTCGATTACGGAACGAAAAGGATTCGTTGATCCTGGCATTATTTTTTTTTGCACACTGGATACGGTATTTTGTTATCTGAACTCATTTGATCGCTGATTAACTTTTGCGATTCGCGAGATCGCGCGCGCGATGAGATTGGTGCCAAACGAAATTGACCTGTTGGGAAGTAACTATAGAATATTTAAAAAAAAAAAAGAGGAAGAGAGTAGAAATTGTTGGTCCTTATTATTCGTCTATTTTTCTGTATTTGCTGTTTCCTCTATTGACTAGACTGATCGCTCGTCACTGTGACAACACGTACAGGTATGATAATTAGCAATGGACGTTACCATATCCATTGATTACAATATTGTGATCAGTTTCCGTCGTTTTCTGTACTTTGCGCATTCCAAATAGACGGAGTATTAAACGGTGTTATTCGTCGGATAGACTGTATCGACCATGATCACGGTATCATCTTCAATTCCAATGGGTAGTATCTATATTCCAAAGCGATAAATCTAGCGGGCGAAACTTAATTACGCGTAAGGGAATTATATTTATAGGAATTCTTGAACATGCATACGATTTGATACAGGCCGCTGTATCGCCTGATCTCCTTGTGTTCCGAGAACTTTGAAAGCGTTCATTAAAGAGAGGAATTCGATGAGGATTCAACATTCCACGAAATAATCCACTGTATTTATAATCCTTTCAAAGGGGTACCTTAACTGATAAGTAACTTAAATTAATATAAATTCTCCGCGTTATTTATCTGTGAATACGCACTAAAACAATTGTCGGAAGGATGGCGTCTCGTCTAACGATATTTAACGATATTTAAAGAAAGATAAAAAAAAAACAGAAAAGGAAAAAAAAAGAATGGAACATGCCTTAATAAGTTTACGCTACTCTATCGATCTACGATGCATGTACGTGCATTCCGAGGCTGCATACGTCTCGCGCCTACTTACTTATACATATGTATTAAAACCCAGAACTAACTATGAACGACTATAAAACTAAACCGAGCCTGATCGAGTGACTATAAAGCTACGCGTCGAAGTTATCGTTGGGGGATGGGACGACTAGCGTCTCGAAGAAACTGAACAAGGTCTAATTGTAATTTCCTGTATGTACGAATCGTAGTATTATTTTTCTTGTTGTTGAGGAAACACTATGTATCTACCGTGAATCTAAGAAGAAAAACGAGTTGATAAAAAGACAAAAAAAAAAAATATGGAGAATAAAAGAAAACTTCGTTCTAATGGTGTAAACGTACAAGCTCATCCGTTCGTCATTGTCGTCGTCGAAGTCGTTGGAGCAACCTGACGATTCATTGTTCAATTTACTTCGGTAACGAGAGATCGCAAGCGCTATTTTTTGTAGACGTTACATTTGTACTACACTCTATATCTCTTTAATGTATATGTTTAATTTCGCGAAGTTCGCGAGGTCGCCCCTTGGCGAACCAGGTACTAACAGAGTTACTTTGAATTCTAATATTTTTTATGGAATCTGTTTTTCGTGTAGGTTCGCATCTCATTTTCATATAGTTATGTATAATACAGAGATTCAATAAATATATATACTTTTTCCACAACATCCCGCGTACAGCCTCCGTCCACATTTAAAGGTTCGCTTCACATTTCGAGCGAAACTTTTAGTTACGTGGAGACGATCGTCTTTTGCTTACTGAACGGAATTTTAAACATGTCTGTGGTGTCAAAAAACGTGGCAGAGTCTGCATTTGAAGTTCCTCTGACGGACGATACCACATTATGGCAAGAATGGTCCGACGCGACGTTGAACAAGGAGAATTGGACGTATCCTAAAAGTAATGGAACAAATTCACCTTCGCCTCTTCCTCTCCTAAGATTATCGATCAAATTTTTATTTCAGACGGACCAGACGGTTTGTTTTTCGACACACAAGTTGTTCAACTACCTTCGTCCTTAGAATCTCACGAATGGATAAGAGCAAAGGACCTGGAAAATCTGACTGTAGGTTCGTTTTAAAAATGAATAATTATTAGTAACAATTTGTTTTCACTACGATCGAAATTCTAAAGTGTTAAATTTAGGGACCACTGACAGTATTCGTCGCTGATTCAACGTATCCAGACCTAATCACCAATAACAAACATTTATTGCACAGTCAGGTAAATTATGTACCATGTCCCCCATTTTTATTAAAGCATCAAATGTAAAAATTGTAGAAGTGCTCGTTCGCGAGAAGTTGCGATGTGTTCCACGATTACCGCTTGGGATCGTTGAACAATAATTGATCCAATCGGTCACGCCGGCCAATTGACACGTTCCCAATTGAACGCGGTTCAATTAACGAACGACTTTTCAGTTCGCACGATGGTTTATTTCCGCGCTAATAAATCTTCAGTACTGCGGGCAGGATGGCTTAGAAATAAGTGGAGAGAACGTGGGTTTCATCTGGAACTGCCGGTACCAATCGTGGCGGGGCTGGATGAACGTGTACTCGATGAGCAAAGCCGGCAAGGGTGCACAACATCGACCCGTCGTAAATCCAAACGGTACTCTATTTTTCAATGGACACCACCAGACGCTCTTCATTCTCGCGAACGAATTACGTTGAAGGCAAATACATCGTGAGGCTGTACTTTCTGGGAGCTTGGCGCAGGATCGTCGTGGACGACAGGATACCAGTGAACGTGGAGAAGCTACCACTTTTACCACGAACCACGAATAATTCGGAATTGTGGCCTATGATCCTCTCGAAGGCTGTATTGAAATTATGCGCCCTGACCTGGTCTGGGTCCCGTGAAATCGTGGATTTCCATCCTGTCGCTTGTTTAACTGGTGAAATAACAGAATAAAGAACAGAAACCCTGATCTCTGAAAGTAAAAATCTCTAACGTTGTTTGTCGTCGTTGATTTAAATTTAGGATGGGTCTGTTTGCGATTGGACGTAGGGTATTTGTCCCCCCAAGACAAGTGGGACTTTTTGAGAAAGTACGCGGACCACTTCGAGTGGAAGGCGGAAGTCACGGAGCAGGAGAGCCCGGGTTAGTCCCGAGTTTCTCAACAAATATAGTTTATTGTAATTAAAGGAAGAGAATTAGGAAATGTCGATTTTAAGTGTTGGTCCTTTCCAAACAGACGCCACGAGGTCTAAGAAAAGTAAAGAGTCGAAGATGGTGTCCAGAGACAGTGCGCGAACGAAGAAGTCCAAAGAAACGGAGCGTACAAAAAGATCTAAAGATACTGAAGCTACTAAGAAATTGAACGATAATGTTCAGATGATGAACAGGTTAACTAAACCGCGAGCAGTTACCCTGTTTCTTGGATTGGAAGACATGAACAAAGTCTCTGCAGAAGTTGTGCCAGAATTAACCCCCTGTTTTAGCCATTTTGTGTATGTAGCACAGTCTCGCGACATTCCTTTGGATCCCAATGATGTAGGTTGAATAACCATCGAGATACGGGATAAAAAACATATCGAACATTAAGAGTACTTAAATGAATCATAGGTGAAACCTCCGTTGGCAAGATGGAAGCTCTTCCGCTGGCTGGAATGGGCCATCAGCGAGGGAACGATCGATCCAGTCGAATACTTCGTACCGATTCGATCACTGAAAATTGTTAGTCCTCTGAGAAAATACGAGGAGAGTGTAATTAACAGATTCAATGGTACATTCAACGATACAAACGAAAAAAGTCAGAGAACGAAATCTCGTGAGAAATTGAAGGGACCACAAAACCAAGTCTCTCAGCCGCTAGAGTTACGAGAAGACATTAGTTTCTGGGCGGACTTCAACAAACTGGAACCCTTCATAAAGGACGTCCATTTCTTCTACAAACTCGACTACTTTCCGTACACCACGAAGCTATCGGATCGTATCGCAACGAAACCATTGAACGATCAGAAATCAGAAACGAAAAAGGGTAGTAAGAAGAGTAGCAGGAAGAGTTCTCCGTCCAAATCGACATTTAAGGATCCAGACTTCGTTGACGCGTACTGTTGGCCTCGAAAGATGACCCTAACTAGAAACGAACCTTTATACTTATTCACTGACTCTTTGGAGGAAAAATTTTTTCTGATCGACTTCTCCACCTTCCAAGTGTCAGTCGACTCTTTCGAAGAGACCCATAATGACGGAACCACGTACTCTAAGTGTATTTTAAAAGGAAACGAAGACTATCTGGTCGTAGAAAAGCACAATTGGTTCCGCAGGCCAAAAAAGTCTGACTATTTAGTCTCCGTTTCAACCGCTGGAACGAAGTCCACCGTATTGGAAATAGATCGTGGCAGGCACTTGTTGCGAGTGTACTGTCGCTCAGAATCCGACTGCTTCGTCACGATCTCGTCTGACACCATTTTCCACGTGGGAGACAGAAGAAGGATGTACGAGCTGATGTGCACGGAGTCCGAGACGGTCGATCGGATGGCGAGGCTCCTCAGCAACGCGATCGGTGGCGTCTGCCAAGCGTTCGGCACTGAAAGGTACTTCGAGGCCATGAAGATTTATTACAACAGCTACTTGCCGCCTGCTGAAGAGCGAAAGGGCAAGAACAAGCTAATCTACGATCAAATACACGATTATTTTGTGAACGAAGAGGCACGTCTGATTAAGACGATCGTGCGTGCAGACGAGGTACCAGGCATGGTTCGATCTTTGAAGATATTGTTCTTAAATCCTGCTATCGGTTTGGAGCAGTCTGACGCGACGTCGAAGATAATGGCGAATCTACGAGCGTTGAGCGCGATGAAAAACGGGTCGGAAGGTAGCGGACGCGACAGCCGCCATTTTGAGGGCAGCGCACATACCATCCAGCAGTCTGTAGATAGAATTCTCGAAGAGAATAACGCTGCTTCGATCATCCAGTCGTTTTTCAAGATGATCGTTCTCAAAAGGTACAGGAAGATTCACAATCCTGCTCACGAGGAGCACGATCAAGTATCGAGAAGTTTGCTAAAAGTCGCGGAGCTGTTCAATTACAACAAACGGGAGTCTCTGATTAATCAGGTCCTGAGGAACGTCTTGAAACGCTACGACAAATTGTACGACGTCTACCATTGCTTCAGGGACTTCGAGTACACTCTGCAAGCGCAAGAGTTGAAGAGTGCATCGACGAATGTCAGAGCAAACCAGTGGCTACCGATTGTAAGGCTCGTGGTAAATCCTCGAGTGGCAGAGACGGTTCTAGCAGCGATAGATCTATTCGTTAACCTAACCAGGTACAGCGTGCGGGTGTTCGAGAACGAGACTGGACGGGAGATGCTTCGAGTGGTGAACAACGTGGTTCCAACGCGATACAGTCACTCGAAGTTAGGCTACACGATATTTTGTTACGCTTGGAGCGAAGATCAGCCATTAAAGCAGTTACCCTGGTCCTTGAACGTGATCACCATGAAAGGACAGCCATCGTTTCAATTTCTCGACAACGGAGAGCCACTTTCAACGATCCCAGTGCCATCGATATTGATCGTGGACGAATTATCCGACGCTTATATCCCTAATCCGAGGAACATCATCTGCAAGTGGATCGTTCAAGTAACGAAGCCTTGTTTGGTATCCTTCAGGCTACGAGTGTCCTACGAAAAAGCGAGAATGGCTATCAAAGTGACAGACAGACAAGGAGAGACGCTATCTCGTGTAAAGGGGACCTACGTAGTCATTTTGCCAATGGTGTATCTAGGACTCGAAAGAGAACCCGTTGCAAATCTACTTCCAGTCAAGAAGTCCTCGAATAACGATAAGACTGATGAAAATACGAAGGATAACTTCAGCGACGAAAAAGGCGATGGAATCGAAAGTACCCGCAAGGTTTACCATGTGGAGGCTTCAGTGCTCGACGATAGTTGGCCACTGACGAGAAGGGAGTGGAGTTGCGTAACGGAATTCAGAGTGAAACCAACAGGCTCTCTTTCGAGGACGAAGGTGCCTCCGTTTTCGAATACAGGAAAACTGTCGAAGTCCGAGTCGGTGAGATCGAGGAGAGGTTCGAAGCATTCCGTCGACAGCACTGGCACCCTCGAGTCGCCTTATTGGGTCCTCCAAGTGGTCACCGATCCCCACAGTGAATTAGAGGTACGAACGCCAATCGCGTCTATGTAATTCGAATATAAATCATCGATGACAGTCGTACTTCTGGCGAACAGATATCCCGGGATAGGACAAAGGAGATAGAGATAGCGCGAATGAAGGAGGCCTGGGCGAAGGAGAACCCCGACAGTCTGCAGCGCGGCAAAGAGCTGCGAGAGGCGTTCGTAAAGGAACACGAGATCAAGCCGGAAACTCGGACAGGTTCTATCGAAAGGAAACCCTCGAGTCATTCCAAGAGTTCGTTGACAAAGAGGGACACGCAGCGATCCTCGATCGACTACGCGTCGGAGACTTCAATGCTTCATTTGGAGGAGAGAACGCTGAAGCCGACCGCGTCGCTTCGAAGGCTTCCACCCCTGGATTTGACCATCTATGAAGTGAAAGAGGACGAAGGGAAGGAACCACGGCTGAAAACTGAATCAGACGAGGAACTGTCGAGGAACATTCGTGCGGCGAACATCGTTCGCGCTGAAGAGAACTATGCGAGTTTCCTCGACAAGCTGAGGAATCTGTTCGAGAAACAGCAGACACAGTATGGAACTCTGTATGGACGATACACGGAATATTTCTGGGACAGCAGAGCCTCGTTGGAAGAGGCGTACGAGGCCAGGAACTTGTACGTTCGCCGGACGAAACCAGTGGCAGCTTCCAGCACCAAGTCCACCAAGGCTACCAAGACCACTAAGAAATCGACCAGCAAGAAGTCCAAGAAGACTTAGACTACCCACGTCGTTCCCTTAGAATTAATTGTACCCGAGTACAGTTTAATAAGAAGCGGATATCTAATTAGCCCAATTATGCTAGATTAAGTATCGTCCACCTTTCCGTAACGAAGAACCCGTTCGCATGGAAACCTCCAAAGTCCATCTTCGAGTCCACAGTCTTAAAAAAAACCCTTGAAATATCTACCAACGCCACGATACGTATTACCATTCGCGGTATCCACCGCTTATACCCGCGAAAAACTGTCTCTAATTACCGCTTGAACCTTGTCCTTACTAATCGCTGAAACCGCCAGCGTCATGCATATTCCGGTGCAGCGGCATTCCTCGCGCGGATTCCAACAGGCTCTCGCTGGCGCACGCATCGAAACGATAGGGATCGATGATTCGGCGGGGTGCGCTTTAAGCGGACGCGGTCTCTCATCCTCTGGCTCGTCCGGACCAGTGATCGGTCAAGAGGAGGACGCGCGAAACGCGGGAAAACCCTGAGACCAGAAACGGAGGAACGGTTTGCATACTGGGCCGAGCGACTGCTCGTAGGACGCGTCGCAAGGGGAGAAGCACCCGTCGACGGGGCACCTTTTAATGACGCGCTCCCCGCTTCGCCTCTGGTAAAGGAAAGCGCGGCGATCCGTTCCGTTCATTTTTCATCCGGGACCAGTCCCCGTCGTCTAGCAAGATTATTACGAAACCGCGGCGCGGTAGCGAGGTCTAGGTTAAGCGCAAGAACAGGTACAGCGCCGGCCATGGCTCCCCAGTCTTATTCCGCGCGGCGGTTAATGGCGCCGGCTCGTTTTCTTTCTGTTTGCTGCCCGTTCGGTGGTTTGTTCTTGTCGCGGAAATTGATTGAAGGGAGTAATGGGAAGATGAGTTGGACGCGTTCCACGCTACGTATGATCGTGTGGCCGAGGTGGAATTTTATTGATGACGAAAGGGGTGGGGAAAAAAGCGTGATGGATGGACGAGCGTGTATACCTGTTACTTTTCTTGAGTTCGAGAAAAAATTTATTGGTTTGTTGCCACTGTACGTAACGATGTGGCGTTCGTACGTGCATACGAGATGCGGAGGACGAGTTCGGCAGCTGTTTTCATCGTGCGCGCGGTTAACGCGCCGACTTCTTTTCACCGCGACGCGGTTCCATCCGTTTGAAGAAATTGATTGGAAGGAATAATGAAGACGTAAGTCGAGGGTACTTTGCTCGGTTCCGGTTTTTATCCGCAGAGAGCTAAATAGGTGGCGGATGATGAATCTGCGAGCGTATCTACGGTTTCATTTTTACGAATTCTGACTGGAGAGCTTCTAAGTAGGACTACGTCAGCGAATGCGACGATAATGTACTTACAAATGCATTTGTTATAATACTTGGGTAACTTAAATTATCTAATAAGTTTCAGCTGTATAATATGAATCGTACATAGATTTACAAAGGTATAAACTAAATATTAGCTTGTAAAAACTAACTTATTGTTTGAAAATCGTTAAAAAGTTGGAATAAATGGTTCAATTAAATCACTTGAAATAGTACTCACTGTACAGGTACACTAAATTTCGAAAGGAAACGTACGATTTCCTTCCACGATCGATAATCGAGGACACGAGACGGCCCCATAAGACGTACGGTGCATCCACTCTGTACCTTGTCGGTGATACGAACGGCGATAGCTCATTGAAACGTTTACAAAACACGATGGCGGATCGTGGAGCGTTGATTGCGTCGAACATAATCGCGGGGCCGCGGCGATCCTGCAATCAGCGTCGATCGTGTCCGTTCCCCGGTCCCGTCGCCGTACAAATTACGATCCTGCCTCCGCGGTAGCGTTTTACGAGCCACCTGTGTGCCGATTCGACACTGCAGAAACATCCGTGCCTCTCGCGCGGACTCGCAAACAAGCGGATAGATCATCGGATCGAGAGTGATCGAGGGTAACGCGACGACGTCTGTTCGCGCGCGCGAATCGATTTAATGGGAGTACAGGTGAACGAAGTACTTAGACCGGGGAAATGAAGATTGATTTCCCGATGGACGGCTCGGCGGAGAACGGGAGGCTCGACTGTTGCGAAACAACCGCGTAGTTTCCTCTTTCTTCCTCTTTTTTTTCATCCGAGGAGGCGAAGCAACGGTTGGGTTATGAATTATTCCGCATCACCGTGACTTTTAGTTTAGAACCTTCCATCGCTCGTCCCTGCGAGTCCAGGATAGCTCCTTTCGCGTGTAGGAATGTTCCTGCATATGATTCCAGCGAGCTGACCATTGAAACTACGGTCAGGTTCGCTGGTAGGCATCCGCTGTTTTATAAAATTCGACAAAACGATCGGCATTCTTGTTTCTCGAAAACGTACGGCTTGTGTTTCTTCCGTAAAAACAACTGATTTCGATTCCCAGTTTCGCTAGAACCGATGGAACACTGCCAAACGTAGAACTGCGGTTCGTGGCAACGCATTGCGCGGACGCTTCCGCGGTAAACGAAGCGGCCTTCACAATCAGTGGAACTGCTGTGCACGCTCGTTCGATCGTTCGTTTTCTTGTTTTACGGCCGTTAAACGGGCCGCCGCCGCGCGGAGGGAAAAACGAAACGAGATGGAAAAAAGAAGCGAGGAAAAAGGGGAAAGTAAGAAACGAACGCGTTCGTCGTTTAATCATCCTCGATCCAGGCGGAGAGCTGTTGCTTGTCGCCGATCGGAGTCGTCGTTATCGGTCGTTTCGCGTTGGTGTTAACCGCGAGAGGCTCGCGACGCGATTCACGCGTCCTCGTTTGCCTCTCTGTGTCATCTCACGCTGATTTTTTTCCCTTGCGAATGCGACGATCGCTTTGAATGCGCTTACCAAAAATTGCAACGAATTTTCGTCGATTTGGGATTCAAACATGGCTGAACATTAAGTCCGCAGGGTATTTAATTTGACAGGAGGTTCAAGCTATCTTCCATTATTAACTGTTTCCTTGGCGAACGTGGCACAAGCGTAGTTCTTCTTCAGCTTGGGTTTTATTAAGATGCATTCAAAGGAGTCAATTAGCCGCGAGCAGCATTAAATCATAAGTTTGCCAACGCAGAACGTTGCAACGAGGATAGTAAAGAAGTTACGCTTCGTCTTGAATTTAACTTTTAACCTCCGTGTCAAGGGAACTCGATGGTTGTGCATTTCATTGTTATTGTCGTCACCCGCATGCGTCTCTAATTGGGATTACGCAATGGCAATAAAAACGACGGTAGGACGATGCGTCTCCATAAAGAATTTTATTTTCCTATCTGATGTGGGTTAATCGAGCGGAACGGAGAAGGAGCTTTGAAATTGCGCGCTGACATTTTTTCTCCTTCTTTTCTCGCCCCGGCGTTGCGTGCAATTCGTGAGTCACGATATTCGCGCAACAGTCGATAAATCGATCTGCCGATTTTCAATCTTTTTTTCCTATTTCGCTCCCCGCTGAAAAACATGCAACGAAGTGAAGATCGGACGTCGCAAAGTAGCGAACGGTCAGCTGGTATGGAATAATCGACGATTTTAATCGAATTGGCCGGAAGCGACGGCTGCTTAACGCGATTATTGGTTCAGAACGCAGAGGCCAATGTCGTTCGTATTTCTCAATCGAATCTTCAGCCTCGGCCCGATAACGACCATCTTCATATGCTTCGTTGCGAAAGTTTCCTTAATTAGAATACTTCGAGCCATCAATGTTTACAATGTTCTTTAATACCCATTACATCGTCGAAATGAGATCTCATCACCGGTTGCATTATATAATCAAAGTTCGAGACGCTCCTTCTTGCGCGCTGAGATTTTTCCACTTGTACTTGGAAACGCTCTTCTGCGTGCATCAATTTATTTAAGTCGAGAAAGGAGGCGTAAGAATTCGGTTCACGTTGTTTCTACGCCACAAGAATTTCCCAGGTTTTTCTACGTTAAATTACTTCTTTACGATCTCGTAAAAAACCTAATTCACTCTGGGGAAGCAATCTTTATCGTTCCGTCGGATTCAAAAATAAAAATGGCCCCGTTACCAACGCGACCTCTTTCTCAGCTGACAGGAAAAGAAAACTTCCAGTTGAATTTCCGAGGGAAACAGAGGAGAAAACACGAACGTTCGAATTTCCCACGTTTCTTCGACCATCACGTTCACGGTGATAAAGAAGAAGAAGATGAGAGAGGGTGTGGACCCCATCGGGTGTTCTCTTGGCGTCTTCTTGGGCCGTGTGGACGCGGCCGCGAGCAGGGCGAGGCGGGAAAGGACTTGTGGAAGGGAAGGAGAGACGCGAAGACGAGGGAAGAGAGAGTGGCTCTTCTCTCTCCGGATGAGCCCTCACTCGGTGCGGCTCGTTCAGAATCTGCCGCTCCAGTCTCGCGTCGGGTCCCGTCGCCGCGTCTTTTCGGGGCGCCTTTCCTCCGGCTCCGTGGTGAAACGGCGTGCAACGTCCGCGTCGAGTGCGATCGAACCAATTCCACCCCCTTCGATCGATCGCGATCCTTGTCGCTCCCTATCGACGAATCGCGATTCGTCTCTTCTCGCTCTAGAAATTCGTATCGTCTCGAGAGGTGCCAATTTTGGCCAGGGTTGGCTATCGAGAGCGCTGGGGTGGGAAGTTGGGGTGTTGGTGACTGGATTTTCGTTGTCACGCGAAGCAGATGGATGAAACTAGGATCGAGGCCTGAGAGTGAATCCTGTTTGGGTGGATAAATCGTTCGTGTCGAAGTAATGCTGATGGTTCCATTGGCAGGTATGGAGATCGTTTCGATCGTTCGTGATTAAAAGCGAGGGAGGTAGTCTTCTTATTGTTGGAAGCTTCTTGTCTGTCGGACGATTTCTAATTGCAACGTTCAGGATGTTGGTCCGTGGAGAATTTTTAGTTTCTATCGTTCGCTTGAACAGTCTCGATTTCTCTGCGAGTATAGTGTCCAAGAATGCTCTTCGACAGTTCCAATTGAAAAACAGAATTTAAGATACGAGACGGAATAATGTTGATCAGCTCCACGGTTCGCTTTCGAAGCGGGTCGTCGTCACAGCCTACGCAAACCGTGACGTTTAATTTAATCGCGAGGGAATTCTCCACGACGAGTGAATCAGAACGAGCGATTGTTACGACGATCCGTCGAACAACGGACCGGCGTTGCGTTCTTCTCGCGCGAACAAACGATTGAACGACCGTTCGGAAATCCGCGTATCGATCCTATCTCGACGAAACGCGCGAACCAACTCGATCTCTTTTTACGCGAGTCTTGCACGAGCCTGCCTCGCTTTATGGAACTTTAATGATAGCCTCTGCTCGGCCCGCTTTTACGTTATGATAACGAGTGAAAGCTGCAAGTTTGCACGCGTGTATCTCTAGGCGGCGAATTTCCGAGGAACCTGGAGTCGATTCGAATCTCTCCTTCTCATTCTTAGTACGCGAAAAGGGCTAGATTAACGAGCACTACGCGAAATATTGTTCGACCCTGCGAGAGTTGAGAGAATTTCGTTTTGCTTTCAAGCAAGAACAGCAACGAGCATCGCTCGTAAATGCAACGCGTATACAATTCTGTACGAGCTGTACGAATTCTGTCAGCACAGAAACGACGAATTACGTTACCTGGTTTCTAATTATTACTTCGATAACGCGAATTAGTCCGCTGGATAACGCGACGTTTAAGAGGGTTGTTTGAAAAAATGTCGAGCTTCTGAATGGTAGAACGCGTTCGTTCTCCGGAGTTTGTTTCAATCGAATGGCCTGAAAATGAAGCTCGTACTCCCAGGCTGGTGTCTGTTTTGACGGAGAAACAGCTATTGTGAATATTTATATCAGAAGATAGTTCCATCTATCTCATCGTACTAATTTGGTGCTTCCGGAATGGCGTTATAGCCAGCGCGGAATCGCGACAATTATTATCAACCGTCCTCTCCCTCGCTCGGTTTTCTCTGTTCTCGCGAAACGAGCGATCAAAAACGACACGTTATTTCCAGCAACCTACCCGTTTTCGAGATTTATCGCGTAGGGGTGGTAGCGCGTTTCGAGAGGAGCTTCCAACAATAATTTTCCTACCCCTCGAACCTTGATTTGAACAAAAACTATCAAAAGTTCTTCTCGCATTTACGAAAAGATACAGAACGCGAACGACACGTAGAAACTAGAAAATATCCGGGATACAATACACGCGAGGACACTCGAAGGGTTGCTCCTGCGACTGCTCCGCGCGATTCGCAGGAAACGGAAAAGAGAGTGGCTGAAAAAAATCCCATTGGCGGTCGATCGTTTGACCGCGGCGCATTCCTCGCCCCCCGAACGAAATCGAGTCAAAGAGGAGATCTCCCCTCTGGTACAGAGACGCGTCTATTACAGAATTCCGCGCGCGTCACATTACCCAGCCAGCGTCCAGTCGATCGGGAACCATGATCGTGGAAGCGATCGCGGCGTCGATCGCGAGCCTGCGTTGAAATCACCCGTGGCCTGCGAGAGGGAACGAGCGACGCGAAACAGAGAGAAGGAGGCCCCGAGACTTCGTTCCGCGCGTCTGATCGTCGATTGATCATGAGACGGCCGAGCGTGTAAACGCGCCAACGATCGTCACCCGTGAACAGTTCCGTCGTTTCGAGGAGACGCGAACCCACCCGTCGACAGGGTCAGCCCCGCGAAAAATGGCAGACGCGTCGTTCTTCCTGATGATCGCCGCCTGGCTGACGCTGATCGCCGTACCCCGAGGTGCGTCGAGCGCGGGACAACGTTACACGGCCAGCCCTGCCCAGGATCTCAACTACACCCTGCAATCGGTGCCGCCTCACGGGTGAGTATCGAGTTTATCCAGTGTTAAACCCCGAAAGGGCGTGAACGGCGTCGTCCCTCCTTGGCAAGATTTTGGACGCCGCTTCGAGGATGATCGCGCGGGACAGTAATTTTCGCCAGGTGCGAGGGTTCACCACCGTGTGTTCGGCGCAATTTTAGGATAAATTGCTGGAATACTTCCTCACCCTCTCCTTTTGTTCTTCGTTCGTTCTCGTTCGCGAGGTTGCGAGAGGATTCGCGAAGTTGAGGTCTACGTTCGCCTCGTTGCTTCTTCAGTTCGCTCGCGATACAACGAGAGCCTTTTCATTCTCTTCGATACTGAAGCTTGTCGAGTGATTAATCGTTTAAAGGAGAAATTCGATGTTAAAATAGATGATGATATAATGGAATGTATTGTAGGGGCACGGTGATTACGTACGCAGCGAAATGGAGGTTTGAAATTCAGATAAGCTCGAGGAATGCGGCGGATTCATTGGTATTCCGGCGAGTGATTACGAGAATCGAAGGGATAAATCGATCGAACAGATGCCCGATCGAGTTCTCAGGCGACAAGTGGTAGACATTTGACAGGTCCCCCTGGTACCAGACGACGGGGATGTCAGTGATAAAGCTGTTTTCAGCTCTCGTTTCTATTTTTACCCACGGCTGAACGGGGAACAGAGAGACGTAAACGAAATCAGTTTCGAACAAGGAGCTTTCTGCTCTACTTCCGTTTTTTTTATTCGAATGACGTAACGCGTCGCGCGTCTTGGACCGCGACGCGTCGTTTTATCGCGGCGTCCACCCATGCTCCCTTCTATTAGTTTCGAAAACGTAACGCCGCGTAGGCATTTCCGTCCCGTTAAAAGTCTTCTCTTGGAAATCTTTCCGCTGGTCGCGAGTGTCATCCTCCTCGCTCGGAAAGAAACGAGAAAAAACACGAACGAAAGAATCCAGTTGGTAAACTAGCAACATTCGCGCTGATATTTCGCTTAGACCGAGTCGAAACTTCACCCCGAGATCAAGGAAAGTGCAAAGATCAGAAAGAAACCTAGCTGAATATTGATAAAAAGCCTCTAACGACTCGTTATCGGCTGCGAGTGGTCGATTTTGATGTAATCCTTGAGCGAAACGCGGCAAAATCGTCCGCGGATTCGCCGGATCGAATCGGCGCGATGCAATTTTTCTCGTCTGGCGTTAATCGATCACGATCGAGCGTTAATCGCGAAACGCGCTTCCAAGAGAGAAACCTCTCTTGGCTGTTCGGCGAGCCTGCGCCAATAATCCGTAAGCGGAGAATTAAAAGGGATTAGAACCGGCTCGTTAAAGCGACGGTAAAGATATAACCGCGGATGTAAACGACGAGGACTCGCAATTTACACACGGCTCGGCCGTTCCAGGAATAATAATTCCGCTTTCAGCTTCGAACGGCGAAACTTCACGCGGCTCGCTCGTAAAATGCCGAATAATAATCGCAGTGAAACCGATCGGACGGGTTTCCTTCCGGATAAACCGGGGGGAGGGAATATCGCGAGGCGATCCGCGAGCCGAGAATCCCACAGTGGTACGCGCCGCGAGAGACGTTTTCCCTCTTCTATTTCTGCTATCGTATTAGTTTTGTACAGAGCATCGTGCGTGTAAACGGGGTCGTCGAATAAGCTCGCGTTTAACCCGTTCGAGGCGACACGTAATCGCGTATGCGCGTTTTATGCGCGATCCTAGGCCCTTCGATCGCGCGCCGCCGGATTAAACTTGGCTGTGCGAAGGTCGAACGAGAATTAGCTGAATCGCGGGCGTGACGAAACCAACTAGACACGCTCCCAGGCGAATCCGTGAAAACCGTTTCCGCCTTGGTACGCCATGGTCAATTGGGTCTAATGGATGGATAATAATGGCCCATCATCCGTTTCGATCCGCTTGGAAATCGCCTAGGCACGAGGGGAAACCGCCTCTGTCCGGAGGCTGCGCGAAAGGGTAAAAAATGAGACGCGGGTAGAGGGAAACCGCGAATCGAACCGCGTGTAACGCAACGCGCAGATAACCCAATTACAGGAGTTATCGCGATCGGACAGAATCTGCGATCTTGCGAAATCGGTAGGCGTTTGGTTGACTGGCACAGTGGCACCCATTCCATTCTCGAAGGGAATCGAGGTTCGATTAGACGCGCAGGTTGCTTCTATCTTGTATGCAGATATTACGAATGAAGTTTGCTGTCAATTGAGACTAAACCAAGTCACGCGAGAGGTATTTACGTCTGAAATTTACACGCGTAAGTATCGCCGATGCGTGTACGCGCGAAGTGCAGTCGATGGAAATGTAAATTAGTGTCGTATCGCGAGCGCGCGCGAGGAAAATGCCGCGTGGACTCCGCGTCGAAGTCGACAGTGGATCTCTCGTATCGAAGTTTCTACGATTTTCCATGCCGCTGCGATTCATCGACTCCCGAAATAGTCGAGTTATCTCGTAGCTCATCCACGTCGATGATATCAGAAGGGGGGAAAAATAAAATGACGGAATATTCGTCGGTTGTCGCGGTGCACGAAAGAGAGGACAGCGTTCCGCTGGGCCCAAGCGGAAAAGTATCGGACGTTAACGAGGGTATCGTATAGCTGCCAGTCGAGGAACTAGTTTGTTACGGTAAAAGATTCTTGGCAGCTCGTTGCACGCGATAGTGGGTACCGCGCGCGGGATCTCTTCCCGGTGGATCTCGATACGGGAAATAAGTAAAATCTGAATTACGACCATCTCGTGATTTCACTTAATACGGGACATTAGCCGGCGCGATAACGTCCGATCCAGCCGGTGGTTTGACGAGCGAAGTTATTTCCATTCGGGATTAACGAATCCTCTCCATCGTGGAGAGTGGTAGAATCTCTTCTACTCGAACAATCAACGGGATTGCACATTGCTGTGCGCGCGAAACGCCGCGAAGAGATGCAAAACGTTCGCATTCCGGAACGTAGACCGGCTGACGTCTAGGCTAGCCTATTTTCATCACTACGTGGTTACACTGTGCATTAGTAAGAAGCGAAAGAAGCGATGTGCTAATGGTCTGTCATAAGACATCCTCCACGTCGAATTATACGGCTGAATTGGCGGGGGAATTCGCGTCCATCAGCGGGACGATCGCGCGACGATCGACCGTGAGAGAGAAGGTCGCCTAAAATCGGGCGAACGCCGATGCCAGGGTTCGTGCCGCGGCGAACGGTCACGCTCGAGGTACGTTTTCATTAATAGAGACGCATTAGCCGGTATCTTGTCACGGCCAATTAGAAACACGTTTCACGTGACTCCACCTAACCGGCGGCGCTCAACTGCGCCGTTAATACCGTCGCATCAATTATCATTCCTCGCATGAAGTGCATCGCGGCCACTCAATTAATGCGTAGGAAGAAAACGAATTCGACGATCGGATTACTGATCCAGCCTACCAGCATCGATTCCTCTTATTCTACGCGATCGATCGACCGATCGATCTTCCATCGATTCGTCTGTTCCGAGTTTCCGTGATACCCTGCTCTGCTCGATTTAAAAAAAAAAAAGAAAGAAAATAGGAAATGATACCTCATTCTTTTGGAACGAGGAATGAATCTAAAGTGACGAGATTCGATCAATTGGGTTAACGAAACTTTACGATACTTTGATTGGGACGGTAATAGGTTGAATTAGGAAGAATATTAGATATACCCCCTTGGAACGTAGTCGAACGATTGATCGAAGGAATTTCTTTGTTACACGTTTCACGAGCCTCTGTAACGAGTGATGATCCCGTAACGGAGATTCGTGGCGCGATAGCAATGGGGAAAACAAGAATCGATCGGTTAACCCCCCGATCGATGGGGCCGCTGAAGAAAATGGCTCGTCGATAACGTTAACCGGGACGGTGCTCGTTTTTTTCTTTCTTTCTTTGTTACCAGTATCTATCGCACACCAGCGATGATTCTAGACTCGTAGAAAAATCACGATGTGAACAGAAAGGAAGCTGACTAGTCGGAGGCGTGTAATCGGCCGGCTAGATAACGCGTGCCCTACAATCGATGAACTTTGTCATTTATCGGTGGTACTTCTTGAAAAGCGACGATAACAATGTCCCGGAGCGAATTAATAAAGCAGGCCGAGTTATGCGTGACGCCTCGACGAGCGGTTTTAAAGGTTACCCCGCGTCTAACGCCCTATTTAATCTTCCGTACAATGCGTTCGATGACGACGCCCGGCTCCGTTAATGGGCTCGCCTTTGTGCGAGTGCGTGAAATCCGCAATTGGAAACCGCGCACGGTCACCGTTTCGAACTTCTGTTTCTTCGAACGAGCGGATCCGTTCGAACGAACAAAAAAAAAATCAAAAAGAAAAAAAAAGGAACGGAATGAAGGAAAGAAAACGTCGTAAAACATTCGTGACACGGTTGCTCGTACGATTAGGTTCATTCATAGACACCGAGGAGGCGAAGCGTAATTTCAAAGCGCTTTCAGAATTCGTGCCTCGACGAATCGTTCGTGTCTTTCTTTGAACAGTGGTTTTTTTCTTCTTTCTCTTTATCGACTTCACTGATACGGACCTCGGTTTTCGTGTCGCCATTTGTAAATAATTAACACGAACGAAAGTTGAACGAACGAAAAACAGATAAACGTGTTGTTATTGCTTCTGTGAACGATTGTATCGTTATATCTGAGAGGGAACGTTTTGAAACGCTCTGCGAGCAGGATTTTTATGAGAATCGATGGGATCGTTCGAGGGCGCGGGAGCCGAGAGGGTTGTTAAGTGGAAATTGAAGTTGGCCAAGGCGAGGAGAGAAAATAATTTAGAAGGTGTTTTTAAACGAGCGAATTTAACAACCTTTTAACTGACAGATTCATTACTTCGACATCGTTTCCTGCATGGTTCTCGGAGAACATTATTACCAACAGCTTTTGTCCCGTTAAATAACCCTTTCGAGCGTACCACCGCCGGAAGCTCGCGAAACAATAAGTAATAAGCGAGATTTATGAATGAATATTATTTTGAAATACGCAGCGGAATGTTCGGAGGGATATCGCGTGATTTTGTAAGAGGAGTTTAAAAAACAAGCGTCGAATGTCGCCTAACTTTTAGCGAATGATATCATTCGCAGATATACGGTTATCTGTATTATTCCTAGCCGCCATTATCGATGGCCAATTTTAACACTTTCGTATAAAAAAGGAAAACACGATATGTATCGCACGTTATCAACGACGTTTCAAACTCGCTCGTCATTTAAACGTGAGTTAAATTGCAAATTAATATCACTGACTCATCACTGTTCATCAGCCTTCGTTAAATGTCAAACAATCGTGTCACGTCAATTAGTTTTATCTGATCGATCTTAAAAAATTTTGCGAAAGATGCACAGTTCGACCCCGTTCCTCGAGTCGATCTTAATTGGCGTACAATTTGGCCAGAAATATGCCAGCACGCAATAGAGACGCTACTTTTCCCTCTTTCACTTCTGCCCGCGTGCGTTGCGCAAAGGCTCACTTAAGTAAGTTCCAACTATAATCCGACCGACACGGACTAACCGTGAATAATTATGTAAGTGACGATCCCATTAGTCTTGATACAGGCCCTATCCTATTTTCGAGGCCGCTGCGGGCCAGCCAGTGATCTCTGGCCCACCCCTGGTGCTCCTCTTCGAATTTCATCCGTTCTTTTAAGTGCTGGGAATTATGGTGCCGTTTATCGACGGTAAGAGGATTATTGGTACCGTGACGAGTCGCGAGAGTTCGTAGAAAGTGGAAGCTGTGCGCTAACGAGCACTAAAGTTATTATCTTTTCATCCCCCGAACGAGCGTCCTCAATTTTCTAATTGCTTAACCGTGTACGCAACTACGTATAGGCAATTTGAACTCGTTCCAACGATTTCACTCTAAATTGCCATGGTTCTTGTCTAAAAAGAGTGTCAATTGCCGCAATTAACAGGGCCCGTAACGACCACCGATTGCTCGCCGAAGGAACTGTTGGCCGCCCCCTAATTATCAGTGGCAGAGGATAATAACAAGCGCGATAAATTTCTATGACAACCCGTTGATATTATCCCGTCTGTTTCGTAACACCGGCTGGCCTCAATAAGCTCCTTTAATCTCCCGACGGTGTTTTAAGAGATCGTAAATAATGCTCGATGTTTGTTGCACCTAATTCCCCGTCCGCACGTTTCCCTCATTTCTTTCTTTTTTCTCTTCGTACGCCCTCGTTCACCCCTTTTTTTCTGCCTCTCGCACACGAGCCGCTCGTCCGCGTCTACGTGAAACGTCTCTCGTCGACAGCTCTGTGTTTGCCCAACGTTAAACGCAAACAGCAGTCGCCTTTTGATCGCTTTAATTTTAATGGACCATAATCCGCCATCTCGAGAGCCATCCCAGCGGCCGTTCCAGGCCCATTAAGTGCACTTTCCAATTGAACTTTCAAGCCCACACCCGCCGCTAAGGCTGTTTAGACACGCATCAGGGTTTGTGCGGCTCGGTTTATTGGATTATTGCGCGAGCACGCGAGCCCCGTTACCGCGAACCATTTTGCGAATTAAACGCGACGCAGCGGACGTCCACGAGCGAATTCTCGTCCGTTTACTGGTCCGACGATTTAATTACCCGTAGCGGCAATCTGATGCCTCGAGACAAGAAGACAAGGACTCGCAGCATTGTTATCGTGCGCCATAAAATCGAGAACGATTATGGAAGGATTGCTTTATGCGCGCTCGACACCACGTTAATTAACGAGATCCGCGCGCGAACGAATATTGAAACGATAAATCGCTCCAATTAATTCGATCCTCGAAAGTCGACGGGAAAGAAAGGCACACGAAGTGCAAGACCGTCGCGAGATCGACGCAATGATTGATTTTTATCGCGTCGGTTAATTGGAAGATTGCAGCTGGCCAGGCCCCGCCTCGCGTGATAACATATGGCCGATGGAATATTTCGGTCGATCTGCATGCAGATCGGCGGCTCTCTCATTATCAAATTGGAAATCGCTTCATTATATCGCGAATCGAGCGTGGCGTGTTTTCATCCCGTGGGCTGTAATTTTTACCGCCGCGCATAATGGTAGCCTTTCTTAACGAGCCACCGGCGGAGGCCAACGGTGCCAGGTTTCTCACAGAAATCGCCAACTTCTCCACCGATCTTGTTAAGAAACTATTTAATATAACGCTGTGCACTTTACATAACCGTAATTTACATAGTTCAAGCAAAAAGAGAAAAAAAAACCATGCAATTCTCATCGAAGCGTTCAATTACTATTAACGAACGCCATTTACTACCGTTTACTACCACCCCTTTTCTGATTTTTTATTCTGTTTCGTCGGAATCAGTCGAAGACTTTCGTGGACCAGGCGAGAACCATGCGTTTCGTCGGAAAAGCCAGCGATTCCGTCGACGAAACGAGCGAACGAGGTCGCGCGGCGCTATCAGAGAAACCGGAAACGGTATTTTTGCCGGAGCAACCGGCGGTCGTGGTGGCCGGTAACGCGGTGCGCGCCGCGGCACGCGCTTCGCGCGCAAAACCCCCGGGCGGGAAACGCTGAAAGGGAAGAGGGAACGCGGTGTGCCACCTTGGAACAAGGCGGCCATTCACATCGAGCCGCTCGTAATTAACGTCAGCTGCTATGGGCGACCTCCTGAGTACTTCCACTTACGCGCCTCGGCGCCGCGGCTGGCTCCGCGGCGTCGTATTTACACGGCTGTAAACACGACCCCCTTTTTCCTTTTTCTTTTCCACCGTTTCTCCCCTCTGTAGCCGCGCGTACACCGCGGTATTATTCGATCGTGACGACAGCCTTCGATCCATGAGATCACCTCGACCTCCGCGAGGAGGTCCACCGAAGCTGGCGGTCATCGCTTCGTCTGTGTACCGTGTCACCACCCTGGATGATATAACTTGCTTCACACAGACTGGTTTTACTTCTGGTGCATTCAAACTGTGACGATATACATTCATAGTGAGACTATCATCTTCGATGACTCCGTTTGTTCCAGAAACAAACGGCGAAAGGTTCCTTGTAAATTATGGAGAACGCGAAAAGACTGTTATTACGAGAAGTAAGGTTTACTTCAGTCGAGAGAATTACAACATACGTTAGAGAAAAGCGAGAGAAAAAATTTCGCGACTATGAAACTGTGACACTTATAAGAAAAGACAGCGTAGATTTAAGAACCATAAGATTTCGTGATAGAAGAAGCACGGTTCATTAACGACCACGAATGCGTCCGTTCGACCAGTAGACATTCTAATCACGGCGGTGCTCGTTAAATTTTCCAGGCCAAACGTGTGCACGTCGAAGAACAAGAATTACTGCTGCCCCGGGTGGAAGAAGAACCTCGAGACGGGCCTCTGCGTAATTCGTAAGTATACGGTGCGCCAGCGGGGCGAGCATAATCGGGGCACAGAAATTTCTCCGTATCGTAATTGGACGTGATCTCATGTGGCTCGAGCGCATTCAATTTTAGCGTTCATTATCGTGACAGCCGAGCGGAAAGGAGCATCGCGATGATCGGGACGCGCGTCCGCGATGAATAATTGCGGCGTTGCGCAACCGGCGAACGCGGGTGTTCATGGTACGCGGCCGATCGGCTCCTCGGGATGATATTGCCTTAATGGCCGGTTACACGCTTCCTGTTGATCGCATTGTCCCTGTAACGCGCGTAATTCGGTTGCAGCGGCGATCTCGCGGCGATATGAGTCACTCGAGAGACCAGCTACGGTCAACTCTGATCGAGTTCATCGTTTGATTCGATTCCATTAGATTGAACTCGATCTGAAGAGTCGATCGGTTCGTCTCCTGAATTACTGAATGTACACGATGCTTCTGCGGATTGAAATTTCCAGATTTCAAATTCCTTTCTTTGAGAATGACTGAAAAATTTAGGAAAATTCTTGTAGCTATATGCTCAGGACGATGTGGTCCACTGGGTAGATGCATAAAGCCGAATATTTGCTTGTGCGTGGGCGGCGGTGTAGCCAGGACTTGCGCCAGCAGTCAAACCAAAGGTGAACGAACATTTTCTCACCCTCCAAACGATCTAACGCGCATTTGAAAACTCTGAAAAATAATTTCTGTACAACTTTATCTATCGTAGCTCCTATATACGACAGTGGTAACGCGTTAGACAGGGGCGAGTCCGGAAGGTGCAGGGTGCATTGCATAAACGGAAACTGCGTGAACGGCAGATGCCAATGTCGAAACGGATATCAGGGAGAATTCTGTAACGAACGTAGGTTACCAGAACCCGTTATCACAGTGATTAATTAATTTCAATTCTTGTAACACCCGTGACTTCATTATGTGACTCGAATAGCAATCTGTCGGGAGCCGTGCTTGAATCAAGGAAGATGCATAGGACCGGATCGCTGCGCCTGTATCTACGGATACACAGGCAGACGATGCGAGACAGATTACAGGTACAGGCGATTCAGTTTATCGCGAGTGCGAGCTGTGAGATGATCAGAGGAAACGGCATCCTGAATGATTTATTCTTGCAGAACCGGACCGTGCTACACGAAAGTGAAGAATGGCCAATGCTTGGCGAACCTTCAGGGTGTCGTATGCACGCGACAGTTGTGTTGCGCCACCGTGGGCAAAGGGTGGGGCCACCCTTGCGAGAGGTGCCCTGCTAGACTCGATTGCGAGCTGGGACACTTGAAGACTAATCAAGGCCAATGCGTTGGTCAGTAATGCCAAAGACTTTTAGAATCTTCTTTTGTAATAGATTTTGCTGTTTTAACTGTATCGTTTCCAACAGATATCAACGAGTGCGAAGCGATACCAGGTCTATGCGAGGGTGGAAAGTGCCTCAACACCCCTGGCTCGTTCACCTGCGAGTGTCCAGAAGGACAAGCCAGAGATCCTGAGACGAACTCCTGCAAGGACAAGGACGAGTGCCAGGAGGAAGGGATCTGCGTGGATGGACGATGCGTGAATACGAACGGTGGCTACTATTGCCTGTGCAATCCAGGATTCATTCAAAGCCAGGATCGAAAGTTGTGCATCGGTAAGAGAGCGGCCGTCGCGTGAACTTTAATTTAAACAGCTGTGTGGCATTGGCTCGACAGGTAATCAAACGTTTGATTAATCGCAGACGGTAGGCAAGGTTTGTGTTACACGTCCGTGAACAGAAACGGGCAGTGCAAAAATCGGTTGTCGATGAGGCTGAGCAAGAAGGACTGCTGCTGCGGCAAGAACATGGGTCGTGGCTGGGGTGACGAGTGCTACATCTGTCCGAATCCCAGGAGCGGTATGTAGAACGATTACTGTAAATAACAACGGCGAGGTAACGCGGGGGGAAACGATAACGAACGTAGAAAAGTGGCGCAAGAAAATGGGTAGATGATGAATGTTGACTTAGAGTCAACGAGTAGAGAGTGGTTGATATATGACACGCGGTAAGTAATGGCTTGCACCATTGCAAGAAATCCCAATCGTGTATTTTTCGCGAGCCTTTAATGCTCTCCCGGAGAAGGCAACGAAAGCACTTTACCATTACGAAGTGTCGTAACGAAGTCTGGCTTCTGTATCTTTTTACCTAGTCGATCGATTCGATCAAAATTCGATCTGAATCGATTACACCATCTAAGAAATCTCTGCGTTGAGTTTAAATCCAACACCATAAACTCCTCGAGAGTTATTTCAATGATAAACAGACGGTAGCTAGTTAATTGTATCGACCAGAAATCGCAGACAATGGCCGCAGTAACAGGATCCATGTTATTACCCGATTACAGACGAATACAACAGGCTCTGTTTGCAACCACTAGAGCCGATAATCGACATAAACGAGTGCGCGTTGCGACCAGAGAATTGCAAGAACGGACGGTGCATCGACACCAAGGACGGTTACGAGTGCGAGTGTTACCCTGGATTCACGAAGAAGGCGGGCAGATGCGAGGACATAGACGAGTGTCTTCTTGGCTACTGTCAGGGTGGCACTTGCAAGAATTACGAGGGTAGTTTCACGTGTCATTGTCCTCCTGGGTTCGTCGTTTCCGGCGAAGGAAGGTACTGCACGGGTAAGCAGTTCGTGAAACGAGGATACGCACTCGAAATGAACGTTTCAAGACGGAAAGCGTGCGTCGAATAAACGTATTCTCTTTTCCTTAATTTCGATAGATCACGACGAATGTCAAGACACGGGGATGTGCAACAACGGGCACTGCATCAACATGAACGGATCGTTCAAGTGCAAGTGCAACGACGGTTACGCTTTGTCTCCCACGAGAAACACTTGCATAGGTGAGCGCATCTAAAGTGCATTCCTCGAGACGAGAATAATATCGACAACGAACTCTATTCGTTGCTTTGCAGATATCAACGAATGCGCGGAGAATCCCAGAATCTGCTTGAACGGTCGCTGCGAGAACACTCCAGGCTCGTACCATTGCATTTGTCAGTCTGGATTCACAGCCTCGCGAGACAATACGTTTTGCGTGGACATGGACGAATGCTCCACGAGTGGCATGTGCGAGAACGGGAAGTGCGTGAATATGGAGGGCTCTTTCAAGTGCGTCTGCGACTCTGGCTTCCGGATCGGACACGATCAAAGTCACTGCGTTGGTGCGTGTCTTTTAATTCTTCGTACAATCTCATTTTCAACTTTGATGATAGAAAGGCAACAATTTATTTGTTGATCAGATATCGACGAGTGTCTGAGCGGACCGTGTCAGAATGGTCGGTGCATCAACACCCCTGGCAGCTTCCGGTGCGAGTGTCTTCCTGGATTCAATTTAGGTCTAGATGGAAGATCTTGTTTGGGTTGGTTCTGATTCCTTAAATATTTTCCTCTCTTTTATGGAAATTATCTTTTTATAGGATTTACGAACATTTCGTATGATTCGTGCTTAATCCTCAGACACCAGGAGGGATCTGTGTTACTCTCAGTACAGAGATGGCCAATGCTCGAATCCTACATCGACGGCAGTGACGAAATCTAGCTGTTGTTGTTGCACTATAATACTTGGGCAACCCATGGGCTGGGGAAGCATCTGCCAACCTTGTCCACTTCCTGGTACCTCCGAGTTCGACGCGTTATGTCCTCATGGCGCTGGAATGACGTACAATGGCGATGGTAAACGAAAAGATTCATATATTCCTCCCTTCGCAAATTCCTTTAATATCCAAATCCACTTACGATGAACGTATCGAATCCAGACATCAACGAGTGTGCTCAGAATCCGAACATTTGCGTGAACGGTGGCTGCGAGAACCTGATGGGTACCTATCGGTGCATCTGCGACAGTGGATACGAGGTGGATGCGACTGGGAAACTGTGCAGCGATATAAACGAGTGCGAGCTCGAAGAATCGTTGTGCAGTGGTGGCCAATGCCGGAATACACCTGGGAGCTTCCAGGCAAGTAACTATCTGGTTGCTGAACCGAGGTTCACTAAGATTGAACTCGTAGAACGAGACGTTTAAGCGTCATTTTCGTGCACAGTGTATTTGTCCTGGCGGCACGCGATTCAACACGCAGAACCACATGTGCGAGGACATCGACGAGTGCGAGGAACTTGGACCGGATGTCTGTCTAAACGGGATCTGCGTGAACACTCCTGGCTCTTACGAGTGCGAGTGCTCGCCTGGATACATTCTTGATCACACTGGTCACATATGCATGGGTAGGAATCGTCAACTTTCTCAGCGACTGCGTTGAGAGGAAATGAATATGAAAGGAAACGATAATTTAATAACCGAAATTTCTCTTAGACAACAGGAGAGGTTCCTGCTGGACCAAAATGATAGACGGTCGATGCGAGTACAATTTGCCAAGGCTAGCACTGAAATTAGAGTGCTGTTGTTCGGTGGGTGTCGCTTGGGGTAGTCCGTGCGAGCTCTGCGATCATTCCATCTGCGAGTGCTCCAAAGGGTACGCGAAATTTGGCGGCAAAGATTGCGTGGACGTGAACGAGTGCGAATTGAACAGCGGAATCTGCAAGGGTGGAGGAACTTGCGTGAACACAGATGGATCGTATCGTTGCGAGTGTCCTCCTGGTTTGACTCTGGATGCAACGCGTGAGTTGAAGACAGAAGGATTGGAAAACAGAAAGAGAACTTATGGAAAATTTGTTTCTAATCGATTTTCTCTTCCAGATACCACGTGTACAGATACGAGACAAGAGACTTGTTACTTGGATTATCGTCACGGACAGTGCACGAATCCAATTGAAGGGCAGTTCTCCAAGAGTCTTTGCTGTTGCTCGGTTGGTCGCGCTTGGGGTACAGAAAGGTGTGAGTCCTGCCCAAAACCAGGCACCCACGCTCATCAGGAACTTTGCCCCAGAGGAGATGGATTCACCGATAAACAGGATATTAACGAGTGCATCGAGTTCCCTGGAATGTGCCTGAACGGACGGTGCAAAAACACGGTTGGCAGTTTCAGCTGCAAGTGCAACCAGGGATTTGCGTTGGACGAGCATGGAATTAAATGCAATGGTGAGCTAAAAGCATTTATAAAGCGATGAAGGATAATCGAAATTTTGTATAATACTTTTGTGTCTGTATTTTATTATTTACACAGACATCGACGAATGCGAGATCATGCACGGAGTCTGCGGGAATGGCACCTGCAGGAACACGCCTGGGAATTTTCAATGCGACTGCAACATTGGATATCGCAGCAGCGATATAATGAAAATTTGCATGGGTACGTAACGTGAATCGCGTACGTTGAAACAGGATCGAAGAACGAATTACTGTAAATCTAGATCACCGTGCATGCGATATGCGAGGAGTCATTAATGATTCTCGAAAAGGACCGATTTCTAAGCCCTCGAGAGGAATGGCTCTCAAGTGGCTGTTCGAGGTGCTCGAGTTGATAGCAAGTCGAGCGTTACACTTGTGATTTATCTCCAGCTTAATGATCCACGGATACGATCGATTTCAGACGTGAACGAGTGCGAGGAGACACCAGGATTGTGCCGTGGTGGAACCTGTATCAACACCGAGGGCAGCTTCAAGTGTCAATGCCCACCTGGACACGAGCTGGGCCCGGACAAGCAGTCCTGTAAGGACATCGACGAGTGCTCGCGTACCAGCGGGATCTGCTCGAACGGTGTCTGCGAGAACATGATGGGCACTTATCAATGCATATGCGACGACGGCTATCAGCAAACTGGATTGAAGTCCCACTGCGAGGATATAAACGAGTGCGCGACCAATAACGGTGGCTGCGAGAATATCTGCCTCAACACGCCTGGCAGCTTTTCTTGCTCCTGCAGGTGAATTATATCTGCGTTAATATCCCAATGTTCCAGCATTCGCGAGAGAACATGTACAATATGTTCCATACGTAAAATAAGAATAACAAGAATTAACAAAACGATCGATTCAATCTGCTCTTTTTATCCATTTTAAATAGCACTGGTTTTGCGCTGAACCTCGACGGTCGATCGTGCGTGGACATAGACGAATGCAAGGAGAATCCGCGAATCTGCAACGGGGGAAAGTGCAGCAACATAGACGGTGGCTACATTTGCACTTGCACCGATGGACTGGCACCTGGTAGAGACGGTGCATCCTGTATAGGTAAACGAAATTAAACGCAACCATTTCACCCTCGATATTACGAACGCCTAACACCCCAGATATCGTGTCTCTCGTCAGATATCGACGAGTGCGTTACGCAGCCGAACATCTGCGGCTACGGCGAATGCTACAACACGATCGGCTCGTACAACTGCCGCTGCGAGGAAGGATACTCGGTGAAACCAGAACAGGGCCCA
Organism: Xylocopa sonorina; assembly: GCF_050948175.1. Classification (NCBI taxonomy): domain Eukaryota; kingdom Metazoa; phylum Arthropoda; class Insecta; order Hymenoptera; family Apidae; genus Xylocopa; species Xylocopa sonorina. The sequence goes on from NC_135193.1 coordinate 11,251,117, forward strand.
GGATGCACCGACGACGACGAATGTCTGCTGAACGCGTACTCCTGCAGCGAATTCGCGGAGTGCCAGAACACCCAGGGCTCGTACGAGTGCACCTGCCACGAAGGATTCGCGGGTAACGGAGTCGAGTGCAGGGATATCAACGAGTGTCTGACGAACAATGGCGGATGCGACTCCAACGCGCAGTGTATCAATACTGAAGGATCTTTTAAAGTAATTGTTACACTATTTCTCTCTCTTTCTCTTTAAAGTCTTCTTTTCGATCACTCTTGATGTTTCCTATTTATTCAACATTTATTTCAGTGCGTATGTGACGCGGGGTTTCGTGGCGATGGCTACGCCTGCAAGGATATCGACGAATGCGCCAACGACAACACTTTGTGCGAGAACGGCCACTGTCTCAATTATCCTGGCTCGTTTAGGTGCGAGTGCGAGATGGGCTTCATGCACCCCGACGAGAACAACGAGCAAACATGCGTCGACATAAACGAGTGCGAGATGTTCAGTAATTTGTGCGTGTTTGGACGATGCGAGAATATATTCGGTATGTTTCGATGCGAGTGCAACGAGGGCTACAAATTGGACGGGTCCGGTGGGAACTGCACGGACATCGACGAATGCGAGAATCCTCAGTCCTGTCAGTACGGAACGTGTGTGAATACTCAAGGGAAATACGTCTGCAAGTGTCCACCGTATTACGAATTGGTGGAAGCTGGGAATGCCTGCGTTGGTGAGCGATTCTTTAAAGCGACCCTCTTCGAGACTTGGTCACCATTGACGATCGTTTGATTTTTATACTTGTTTTTACAGACAGACGAGAATCGTTCTGTTTCGCGGACTACGAACACGGAACCGGAAGGCCAAAGTGCATCTACGAGGTGTCCTCCTCGGTGACCAAGGCGACCTGTTGCTGCAGCATCGGCACCGCTTGGGGGAATCGTTGCGAGGAGTGTCCACACGAGGGGACGAAAGAGTTCGAGGAGTTATGCCCTGGTGGTCGCGGATACAGGCCTAATCAAATCACTGTAATTCTGGAGGACATTAACGAGTGCGACGAGCACGAGAACATTTGTGAAAATGGACACTGTACGAATACTTTTGGTAGTTTTATGTGTTCTTGCAACGAGGGCTTCGTTTTGGATGACACCAAGACTAGCTGCATAGGTAATTATCTAATTTCTTATTGAATTTTTTACAATATTTTACAATTTGTTCTCTTATTCTTTTTTTTGTACAGATGTGGACGAGTGCGTCTCGCATCCACTAATATGCGGCGTGGGCTACTGCGTGAACGACCAAGGCAAATACCATTGCAACTGTCCGGAGGGATACATGGCGATGCCAGGAGGAAGTAAGTGACTCTAGCGCTTCTAAATTAAATAGTTACTCTCTTTTAATTATAATATCCTGTCAGAGGAGTGTGTGGACATGAGGAAAGAGTCGTGCTACCTGAGCTACGAAAGTGGGCAATGCTTCAACCCTATGGTGCAGCCGCAGACAAAAATGTTGTGCTGCTGCTCGATGGGTGCTGCCTGGGGAAGCCCTTGCGAGCAGTGTCCCGCTGAAAGGACACGTGAGTACTACTGGAGGCAGTTTCTCAATGGATATAAATAAACAAGCCTTTTATTACACTCGAAACACTTCTTTTAGGTGAACACGAGATCCTCTGCGGCATGGTACCAGGTCAGATAATGAATCCCATAACGAATCACACGGAGGAAATTGACGAGTGCGCCCTTATGCCGACCATGTGCACTCATGGCCGCTGTATGAACACTCCTGGGAGCTTCGAGTGTCAATGTGATCGTGGATTTATTTACGATCAGGATTCGCATCAGTGCATCGATGACAACGAGTGTCTACAGGTAAACAGACGACTGTGATCGAACTAAGTATTCGAAGTTTGAATTAAATGACACTTTTTTATAGGTTCCAAATCCTTGCAGTGGCAACGCACAGTGCATAAACAAGCAAGGCTACTTCGAGTGCGTCTGTCCAGCTGGATACAAATTGGGAATCAGTCAAAGGGATTGCGTGGATATAGACGAGTGCTACGAACGACCTGCGATCTGCAACAATGGCGCCTGCAATAATCTGCAGGGTAGCTTCCAATGCGTCTGCCATTCCGGGTTCGCGTTGACTTTGGACAGGGACAACTGCGTGGACATCGACGAGTGTCAACGAAATCCCAACATTTGCAACAACGGTACCTGCGTGAATACGCTCGGATCGTACAAGTGCATCTGCTACCAAGGGTTCAAGCTTAGTCCCAATAACGACTGCGCTGGTAAATTCTTGTTACATGCCGCGATATTTTTACTGACATCATCTGTCGATTTTTAGAATATTCTCTTGAATGAAAGCCTGCAATCTCTAATCTTCAAATAGACATCGACGAGTGCAGAATCATGCCGTTCCTTTGTCGCAACGGAAGGTGTCGGAACACGATCGGTGCTTTCATCTGCGAGTGTGCCGATGGCTACGTCCTGGCTCAGGATGGCCAGCACTGTCGAGACATCGACGAATGTCGCGAAGTAACAAATTCATGGGAAAACAGTACTCGAAGATACTGTTATCGTCAACTAAAACTAATCTGCGATATTCATTTAGGTTCCTGGACTCTGTCCACCGCCAGGGAAGTGTCAGAACTTGATGGGATCCTACATATGCTCCTGCCCACCAGGTTACGAATTGGATCACATTAAAAAGCAGTGCGTGGGTAAGTAAAACCCGGTGAAACAACAAAAATTCGAGTACTGGGTTTGTTAATCGAACTTCTCTTTCAGACGTGGACGAGTGTTTGGAGTCCGAGGAGATCTGCGAGAACGGCCATTGCATCAATACGGAAGGAGGGGTGATCTGCGAGTGTCCTGTTGGTTACAGACTGAGCGACAAATTGAACTCGATGACGTGCATCGATGTTAGAGAAGAACTTTGTTACGATCGATATGCGAGAGTCTCTGGTGGACGATGTTCTCAGCCTCGAACCGGCGCCATGACGAAGAAGCATTGCTGCTGCACCATGGGCAAGGCATGGGGCAAATACTGCGAACAGTGTCCTCCGGAAGAGAGCGGTACACATTTTTATCAATCGTCAACATTTAACAGCAGCTCCTTGGCAATAATTAATAAACGAAAGAACATCTTCATACCTCGATTAATTATTTTTGTGTATTTCTTTATTCAGAGGAATTCAGCAGACTGTGTCCCGAAGGACCAGGCAGAGACGACACAGGGATCGACTTGAACGAGTGCCTCTTCATGCCGGACGTCTGCGCCGGCGGCGAGTGCATAAACACGGATGGTTCCTTCCGGTGCGAGTGTCCATCCGGTTACGTGTTGGACGCGAGCGGCAGACACTGCGTGGACAACAACGAATGCCTGATCCAGCAAAATATATGCGGTAACGGGACGTGCACGAACATCAACGGAGGTTTCGAATGCTCCTGCAACGAAGGATTCACCCCTGGCGTGAACCAAATCTGCGAGGACGTGAACGAGTGCCTGGAACTGGGCAACCAGTGCGCCTTCCGGTGTCACAACGCTCCTGGCTCCTTCAGATGCATCTGTCCTTACGGCTACACTTTGGCTCCTGACGCGCGACATTGCATTGGTAGGCTCTTTAGATTCTTACTTAAGTAAACTTCATTTATCAAAGATATTAAAGGTTGAAAATTTGGAAATTCATAGCTCCTTTCTCTCAGAGATTCTGTAACGTTCGAGATTGTATTTTTAGACGTGGACGAGTGTGCAACGCCGGCGAACAACTGCAAGTATCAATGTAAGAACCTGATCGGCTCCTTCATGTGCATCTGTCCACCTGGATACCAGCAAATCGGGATGACCGACGAGTGCAAGGACATCGACGAGTGCGCGATCAATTCTGGTCTATGTCGAAATGGGCAGTGCATCAATTTGGAGGGCAGTTACCAGTGTCTCTGTTACGATGGGTTCGAAGAGAGCGCCGATGGAAAATCTTGCATAGGTATTAAAGAGGAAGAGAGAGAAATAGAAGAGTAATTGACGAAAACAAGTTCCAATTGATGGATTATTTTCTTTAGATCGCAGAATGGGTTACTGTTTCTTGCAAACGATCGGTGGCAGATGCCATCAGAGAACGTCGGACTTGAAGACAGTGACGAAAGCGGATTGCTGTTGCACGATGGGTGCAGCCTGGGGACCGCAGTGCGAAATCTGTCCTTCGAAGGACTCGGACAACTACAACGAGCTCTGTTTGGACAAGGGCTTCTCCGTGGATGGTCAAGGTATTTAAACGACCCTTCGAAACGAGAAACACGATTATTTTCTCAACGATGAATCAAATTTTTTTGCAGATATCGATGAGTGCAGGACGATTCCTGATCTTTGTAAAAATGGACTGTGCATCAATACCCTTGGTTCTTATAGATGCGTTTGCAATAAGGGTTACAAGGCTGATCGAACTGGGACTCAATGCGTTGGCGAGTATTCGATATTTATTATTCTTAACTGTGTTATAATTTAATGAATAAGATTGTCTCAATAAATGTTCCGAATCGCAGACATAAACGAATGCGAGGTAACACCGAGACCGTGCAAGTACAATTGCCAGAACACAGAGGGTAGTTTCATCTGTTCCTGCCCTGCTGGGTTCGTCCTGAATCCTGATGGCGTCAGTTGTAGGGACCTGGACGAATGCGCGAGCGGAAACCATTTGTGCCAGCAGAACTGCATCAATACTCAAGGCAGTTACACTTGTGGCTGCCAGGAAGGTTACACTCAAGATGGAGATGCTTGCCACGGTTTGCATAATATTTAACTGATCTAATCGTTCAACTTCGATATCGATTAATTTCGTTTGACACTTCCATAGACATAAACGAGTGCGACCAGCCTGGTACCTGCCCCAAACCAGGCACTTGCATCAACACCCTTGGCAGTTTCCGGTGCATCTGTCCGCGAGGATTCAAACTCGATCAATCTGGTAGATTTTGCGCTGACCAGAACGAGTGTGCCGACGATACCGCTTGCGAGCATGGCTGTCAGGTAAATCGAACGAAACAATAATCCACCCCGTCCTTTAGATACCAATTGACAATCTGTTTTGACAAGAGTCCATTCTTAAATTCAAAGAACTTCATGGGAAGCTATCGTTGCGGATGCCCCGAAGGATTCGTCCAACATCTCTACTACAATCAGTGCATCGACGAGAACGAATGCAACACGTCACCCTGCGGTGACACCACTTGCATCAACACGATTGGCAGTTACAAATGCGGCTGTCCGGATGGCTACCAGTTTGATGGAAACTTGCAGATTTGCGTTCAGGTAACGGATCGCGATGTTTCAATGCGAATCATACGGGCACTATTACGTTTGTAAAAAAAATGTAAAACATTGATGGGTCTAGGTGAGCGCTGGGTGCGTAGGAAGCCCCTGCGCGTTCGGATGCACCCCTAATGGAGCAAACGGTTTCATTTGTGGGTGTCCTACTGGTTATCAACGAATTGGACAGGTTTGTGATAGACGTTATACTGTCTTTTAACTATAAAAAATTGTTTATGATCGAGGAAGTACTTTTACTGTATATATTTTATATTTGAATGAATAGGGTCATTGTCTGTCGACAATAAATCCACTGTCACAAGGACAGTACGGTGAGGACATCAGCAATGCGCCTACTTTCGTGATCAATCCGGATCCATATCACATACCACCTGCGGATGATAAAACTATATCGACGGAAGGGTGCTTCTCTTGCAAGGTAACTTAAAGCCTAACCTGTCCTCTGACTGGAGCCATCGATTAAATCGATTGAAACACTGGTACGTTCTTTTATTCGAGCAGATCAATGGCAAAGGAAGACACAGAAGAGGCGTACGAACGAAATCAATGGACGAAGAGTTGATCGCGCGAAGAAGGGAGTTCGCCAAGAGACGGTTCACTAGGTCGGCCAAGAGGCACCATCATGGCGAAGAGTACGTCCTCAAGATCAGTCTGCGACAGACCAGGCACCGGATGAGAATCATTAAATTGCAACCAGCTGTCAAGGTTCGTTTCCAACTTCTACTTTATCAATTTTCACAATCAAAATCGTTGATAATTTTAATCCATCGTTACTAGAAACATTTTTTATGACATAAGACGTGGCAGAGGGTTAATTTAAAAGCCAGATGTCCTAAAAATTATTTTATACGTGTCCTTTTCTGTTCGCCCAGGACGAGGACATGGAATACACGATAGCCAAAGGAAACGACGACGACCACTTCGAGATTGTGAACGACTACGGAGTCTGGGCGCTCCACTTCCGCAGTCGATTGACGGAGCCCGGCCAGTTCCGGTTGGTGATCCATGGACGACCAAGGGACGGTATCAAGGAGGAGAACGAAGTCTGGGAGAGGCCTCTCACGTTCAGGGTGCACCTAATAGTGACGGAGTAACGTTTCACGGGTGACTCCTCGCACGACGTTCCGGTACTTTTAGTCAATTCCCAGGTTGCCACGTAGAACACCGGAACGGGAGGCGATTCGAACGGAAGCGAGAGATTGCCGGGCTGAGTATTAATACAGGCACGATTCCTTCTTCGAATCGACTAGTGTGGAACAATTGAAATTTGTGTTCATTCGTAGCTTGACTCGCGTCATCTCACTGCCAGACAATTCTGCCCCCTTTTTCTAACCTGATCTTCTAACACTGCCTCCGCTTTACTCGTTTTTACATTCTTGTTCACTTGTTCTTTTTTCTTTTTTGTTTCTCTAAATAATGGATATGTGTTCTCTTAAAATATTTCTCGAGATTCAATAGTCGAAACGATCGAATCACGTTCGATGCAAAAGAAAAAGAAAAAAAAAAAAAAATAAACTGCCTTCAGAATCTCTGCCATAAGTTTTAACTGCCCGCAATGATATACTACACGTAGAGATAACACTCTAGGGATGTACAGAAAGAAATGAATGTTTCTTATAAGCTTAAGTAAACGAAGGGAATGTATACATACACAGACATAGCTTTATATATTTATAAACGTTTATAGTTGACCAGTGGTTAATAGAACGTATCGATACGAGCTGGTGTGGAGGATCGTGTCTCAACGTTCCTTTCACACCGCTGCGGCAAAGTGCCTTCAGGACAATTAAAAGAGAATTACATAAGTAAAGTAACGTTAATCGATCCGATAATATGTACAATTTAATTAACGGCGATCACCGCGTAGTCTTAATTGCGTCGTCGAGCGGCGGATGCACGCTCGTACGATAATTATGTGAATAGACAAGTATGATAATTTTGTACAATCGGCGCGGATACGAAGATTACTTTAGCCAAGATCGTTTACAAATATATGTATTATAAATCTAGATCCGTGTCGATCCGTGTTCGACCCTTTCCTCGCGAGTTTGTGAAAAATGGCGTTCAAGCTGGGGCGTCTGCACTCTTCGACAGTGTACCAAATTTGTACGTTATATCGTGCACGTAAACCTGGCCAGGATAGAGCGTGCAAGAAGGGAAATGGCTTATATTGACAGCATCAGGGTAGTTTTGGGGCGATAAGAGGAATCCACCGTGTCTACGATACCGTACGCCATCCTTGCCTAAAAGTTCCCGTCGCCTCTCGTCTGTTTCCTGTATCTGCAATCGATAGTGCACCCAACACTTGCGAAATTTATGCGACTAGGACGAGGAAATTTAGAGAGTGAGCTAACTGGATCCAGACAGCTACAGTAGTCCTCGAAATCGGGAGGGTGGACGCGATCAGGATCGGGTAGATCGTTTCCCGTGGAAAATTGCAATCCTGGGTGGTTCGAGTAAACTTCTAACGTTCGACCAGAACCAGGGTGTAAAATTCTTTAACGTCAAGTATAGAGAATTGTGTTATTGAGACATCGAGAGAAACTGGGAGCTTCGAAAAATTCCAAAGAGCTTTTCCTCTCATTGGAAAGTTAAAATTTGAATAAGCAACTGCTTGTCCAGCAGCGACGCGGTTTTAAACCGATTATCGGATTCACTGTGAAGTTTGGCGTGCTTACCTAGCGTGGAAGCGATACGACCAACAGCTGGGGCTGGTTACGCAGAAGTTCTGGTTGTAACCACCCCCTGGTACGATGTAAAACCGCCTCTTGGTTAACTGAGTCGGTAAACGTAGGTCGAATACCGTACGATCAACCGGATATATAGCACCTGTCGGCAAATCGTGCTTGATATCCGCGAACGTCCAGCTGCCTGCGTTCAACGAGATCACATGCCTCTTCAGTTCCTCTGGACCAGTGGCCTGGAACGAGAACGAGGCAACGAGAAAAATTTCATTCGCCAATCAGGCGTTTACTGAAAAATGGAACAATTAAGAATAGAATTGAAAAGAATAGAACTTTGCATAAATAACATCGAAATTAAAGAGAAGAGGAGACAGGCAATTGTTATGGTAATTTTACATGACCAGCGAGATTCATCAAGCAATTGACAGTAATATTTGCAGGTGTTGATTGGGTCGCACTGGCACGGATATTCATGCGAAGCTGATTGTTGTCAGTCCATGAATATTTAATTTGCGTTAACATATTGCCAGGATATCCTTCGCTATTCGCTGGACTCAGATGAGACATCACCTGTTTCGTCGAGACGATACGAATTAAGAACCAGACGCTCAATTAAAATATGAAACAGTGGTCCTGGGAGTACTTTCGTACCACGTGTTTCTTCAATATGTGAGAATTCCAATTGACATTGTCGAATCCAACGAAGCCTCCGTTAAAATGATTGGAACCACCCTTGTCGTTGACGGACAGCGAATACGTTTTATCCTCGACCCTCATTTGGGCACCGGAAATTCGGTTCGCCACTCGTCCGATCACGCTTCCTATGTACCTGTTCTTCAAATAGCCTGATTATATTTTTATGGGTATTACGAATCCTCGAAAAAGGTAGAATGGTTTTTACTCGTTCCTCGTACAAGAAACACCATAGCATGGACAGGCATTGCAACTAAAATTGTGACTCTCTAATTTATGTTATATATATAGAATACTTTTTTACCCTCCATATCGTCGAATCCAAGAACGACATCACCCAAAATCCCTGACTGATTCGGAATTTTGATGGCTTGAATGCCAGCGCCCCAAGAAATCAATTGTACCGATGCTTTATGCCTGTTCGTCATTGTATACCTGGCGGAACCAGCAGCATAAGTGGAATAAGCTGCGAAAGCAGGAAACACGAGGTAGGCATCTTCGATTTACCTTCTAACAATTTCGAACGGTTTATTATTGTGTTTGTTACGGTCGGGCCTGGGTACGAACCCGAAACCGTCCTCCTCGATAAAGGTTTCCGCTACGGACATGATGCAACGCGAACGCTAATTTACCCCCTTTTTCCGAACCATTTAACCATCTACGAGAGAGAGAGGTTTCCACTTTTTTCAATTTCCTGAACGAAACGCCATTCATCCGGCCAGTTTTCACGGAGAATTTCGACCGTCGTCCATTGAACGAGGTTACGGAACCAGAATAGTTTTCAAGAACGATGCAACTTCGCGACGATACGAAGAAGGAAGAACGCGAACGTCACGCGTACGCGGAACATCATTTTTCCAATTATCCAAATCGCGAAAGAATATTTTATACTCTACAGGTTTCAAGAGAAAAGATTTCGCTTGTACTTTTGATAATTAAAGAAATCGTGGCACGTGTTTATCAAACTGAAACCGAACGCACCGTGGACGCGATAAAGCGTCGCTCTCAAAGGAGGATGTCCGTCGTTTCTTTCTCGCGAGGACTTTCTCGCGCCTGAGAGAAACTTCCTCTGCTCGGTAGTTGCATTCTCAAATATTTAGACGGCGTATCAGAGACGAGAAGTTTGCGAATTCATCAACAGTAACGCCTCCTCACCCCCCTGGATCTCTAAAGCCTCTCTCTGGCATCAAAGAGAAGCGTCTTCTCGAAAGGGAGCTCCGGCGAGAAGAAACGGGGCGCGCGCGTGTATACAGAATATAGGTATGCGACGTGACAAAGTGTCATCAATTCCGTGGTAAGAATCCGCGCGCGTGGTAGACGAGAAGAGAATCGGGAAGCAACAAACCGCGAGCGAAACCCATTACGCGAAATCAGGGTATTATCGTGGTTGCAAGCGAGCGACACAAATCCGACAACCGCGTCTCGTTTTAACGCTTCGTCGCCGCTCTGACGAGTCACAGCCATCCCCCCTGGTGGTAGCGAAGGCATCCCAGCGATCCCCCAAAGGACGCTGGATTCTTTCTAAGAGCCGGCTGATCAGTCTCGATTCCCGCGAAGCGTTTTCGTGGCTGCGAAACACTCGGTGGAAATAATTACATTAATGGCGTCGTCGTCGTCGTCGTCAGGCCTGGCGAGAAAGCAGAGTTGGATACATCGGCGGACGCCCGTCCCTTCGATGCTCTTCCTCGAGGAACGGGAAAAGCGAAACCCCCCTCGCGCTAGTTTCAATGGCGAAACATGGAACTGACGGAATAATGCTCCACCCACGGGCTAAGGTATACCAAACGGGGTGGCACACACCCGTTCCCGCTGCTGCGCCCACCGCGTCATCCCCCTCAGCCCACGCACTACTCCCTCACTTTCTTCGTTGACAATGCATAATGCCATTCTGCCGCGGTAACAGCAACAATGAGCGCGCACGTCCTGCTGGAAAGTAATTATCTTAATGTCGACGAGCCCAACGCCGACGAATGGAGAACATTCGCGCGCGACGGCTGCCTTAGTGGCGAGAGATCTCTTGACTTGGTTACTCCGCTTTGCCTTCTACATTCTATCGTGCCCTCATCCATCCTTCTCTTCCTTCCTTCCTTCCTTCCTTCCTTCCTTCCTTCCTTCCTCATTTCCTTTCTTCCTCTTCCTGCCTCCCTTTCTACCTTGCGCTCGCTGCAACTGCCTTGCCTCGTTGTTTCGCTCTTGGACGCGGATTGTGCGCGACACAATATCGATGCCGCGAATCGTTCCCGCGATATCGTGACAAATCGTGTCGCAACACGCGGTGAGATTGCCCTGGAGTTGGTGAATGCGCCTCGATGGCGGACCGGAACCGAGTATTAAGCGACATCGGTGGTCCTGGAACGAAGTAGGGGTAGTTCTTGCTGGGTCATTCTCGAAGCCCATCACCATTCGTATCGTGTCCCATTTCTTAGCGTTGTCCAAATATTTTCGTTACGCATTTTCTGAGACTCTCTTGCGCAACCCTTATCGAGTGTTACTTATACTAAATAATATCTCAATTTCGATGCAAAAATCGGACATCAGAATCGTGTCTTAAGTTACTCGAAAATTAGAACTTGAGGGAGGGTCAGAGCCATTCTGTAGAACAAACGAAGCGTACAGCGAATTAACTGGAGGAATTGATAAATCTGTCTACTCGAGACACTTAAAAGCTCTCCGATAAATCGATCGCATTAAAATCGTGGCGGGAATCGGGGATGCATGCTGCCTACTACTACGGGCGATAGCATAGCCCGTAATTCCATTGGTGTGCCTGCAGGCGAGAGATCCTTTGTAATCGACGCGAGGGTAAAAGGGGGATGCGGGCTAGAGAAAACGGGCGAAGGGAACGAAAGGATGTAGGAACAGAATGAGAGAGAGAAAGACAGGGAGAGAGAGAGAGAGAGAGAGAGGAAAAATGTGCGTTTTACCGTGACCAGCCGGATCGTATTATTCTCTTCTCTTTTCCAATCTCAATTAGTCATTACGTCTCACGACGTGGCATAGCTTCGATGCCCTCCTCGAAAAACCACCCCCTCGACGTCCGCGGCTGGTTTCTCTGCATTAATTGCGTCTACGTCGGTCTACGCCACCCCCGGAGCTTCTCGATTCGTTGCCCTCCTTCGACTGGTGCCGGGGGTGTTTCGACAGGGATTAGTGTCGACGCCACGAACCGCATAATTCGCCCCTTCTCCAACTCTACAACTCTCTCTCTCTCTCTCTCTATCTCTCTCTTTCTCTGTCTCTCTTCATCCACGTAGGAGAATCAGATCTGCGCCCCTCCAAGACGTTGTTTACGTAGTAAAATCCGCTGTCGCTTTGTAATGATTCCCAGTCGAGCGTTATGCCCGATAATTGATCGTTACGAGCCGTTTGTGCGAGAGACTTCCTCGAAGTAGCTGCGAGGAGACGTGTTAATTCTGAACGGGGCTGTCGCGATTCGTGACGCGACGCGAGGTCGTACAGGGTGGACTGAAACGTTTCGTTTAATCATTCCTAGGAAACACGAGTTACAAATTACGAGTGGATACCGTCATCCATCAGTCGTTGGATATTTCATTGGACACTGTTACGCGATAGACTGCTAATACTTTTTTCGATCGTTAATTACTTAAGCTGCGCTGAAGAACTCCCCACCGTGATTTTAAGACGTTAACGGAAGTCGATTTCCTCAGCGAAGCAATCCTATTACACTGATTGCTGCTTTTATGCAATCAGTTACTGTTATCTGGCGCCACCTACTAGAATCTTTTACTATTTCATTGCTCTAAAACGACTAACGTTACGTATTAACATTACTTCTTACATCAAACAGATCGACACTCAATCGATTCGATCCTTACAATAATAACCGTTCGAATAAACTCGCGACTCAACACAGACACCAAAAGGCGAACCAAATACTAATAACACGAAGAAGACATTGTCTTACGAGAAGAACCACCCTGTAGATCACACGTGTGCTTACGCACGCGGTGGGCTTCAGCCGGTCGTCAGTTACTCGAACGTGTTCTCGGGGAGGTGCCCCAATCCCAACGCACGGTAACGGTGCGCCCACTTCACCCTCGGCATCCAGGCCGCCCAACAACCCCCCATCGCCCACCCACAAAACCGGAGAGGCAGTCGCTAATTACGCAACGCGTTCGAGCGTGCACGCCGGGGTGGCGACGTGGCACCGTCACGGGCCCGCTTATACATCCCTCCCGTTCACCCCCGTCGCCACCTTCTTCCTTCCCTCACTCGTAGCCATTCCGCGCGCGCCAACCCCTCTCTGTCTTCCTCTCTCTCTCTCTCTCTCTCTCTTACCAGCCGCTTTCTGGTACTTTTTCGATTGCCTATAATCACCCAAAGTACGCTGCGATTACGTTCCGTTCTGCTCCGGCTGGTTCCAGGAGGCGACCCCTCACGCAACGATCCCCTTCGCTCTGCGAGCGGCGAGGTTACCTCTTCCGGCAGCAGTCGACTTAATTTGCAGGATCAACGTCGAAACGTCGCGTGGATAATCCGGCGCATCCGAATTACACACGCTCGACTCGCCGTCCAGATACGACGAGCACCTGCGGATTTAACAGACCCGGAGGACGATTGCTAATTAGCCGGGATTTTGCTACCTGCCTGAGAGCCGTCTCCACTCCACCCCCTTTCTGTGTTCGGTTCGCGTGATCTTTGGGAGGAAGAAATTGATGGATGCTCCCGGAGATTTGTGGGTGGTTGTTGGCTCTTGAAACGGCTTAGCGATAGAGCGGAGGTGATTTCGTCTTTGATGGTACTGTCGAATAATTTGAACGCCCACGGTTCATTACTTCCCAGACGAATGCACAGCGATGAGTTTCTTTCTTTTTTTTTTTGCTATAGTTCCGCAAAATTTATTCAACCTTTCGTATCTACTCTTGACATTTCCAAATGTCAAAAGTCTGCTCTTGACATTCGAAAATAGGACCGTGAAGTTCGTTGTTGAAGTTGCCTACTGCTTCTAGCATAGGTGCCGGAAAATACAACTTCTGATACATTTATCAAGAAAACGTCAATCTTTGGGTCTGAACATCTACTTCCCAAGACGTATCTTCGTAACATTACATCCAACTGAAATACTATTTCCCTTTTTTAACGTGAAAAGAACTAGTCACGTAATCGATTCACATGGTAACACTTGTGAGATTTTAGAATTTTCCCCACCGAGTGTTCGAAGCTTAATTAATCGATCTTCAACATCGATCGATGGCACCTACGTGTCACGTTGCGTAACACCACTAGAGACGAAAGTACAGAGCAACTGTTCCAAACGAAAGACCCGTCCTTCGATTCACTATGGATGCTCCGTTAACGCGGGAATCGCGGCCAAAGGGGAAGAAAACACACGGAAGCGGAAAGAAGAATGAGAAAAGGAAGAAAGAGTGAAAAGACGGAATATATTAGCCGCGACAGAGTACGGCGAAACGCGTATTCGCGAGGTTGCACTCTCGAAATCGTGATCTCCGGCGAGGCAAAGTCTGCTTTTGTCTGGACCCCCGCGATTCTCGCGGCTCTTCCATTCAGATCGACCTTGGCGATGGCTCGATGGGACACAAAGAAGCATCGACACGCGATCCCCAGACGGATCTCGAGGGCTCGCGCGAAATCCACAGGACCCCGGAGGAACGTAGCCCTGGCTTTCTAACTGGGGCCTGGTGTATAAGAGATAGAGGGTAGAAAGCTCGGTGTGGAGGGGCTGCGAAAAGATTTCGTCGCTAATGGCAATAATTAAACGAGGACAACGGGTTTTCATACGTGCAGACCCGAAGATATGCGGCTACCTCGAATGGTTGAAGGTAGTGAGTGGCGCAAGGCGATGAAAAGAGAGGGTGGCGTGCGGTTGGGGTGTATTGGGTAAGCGAAGAACGCTCGAGGCCGGGAGATGGAGAGGGGGTTTGGGCGGAGGGCTATACTTAAATTACCTAGGAAGCATCGTTGGCATTCATACGTGGGATAAGCATTGTCACCCCGGAGGATTGTCTCATAGAGACACCTCGCTGGCACATGCTTTATGTCGTAGAGGGGTAGCGGAGAACCGGTGCAGAGCGGGGACACGGTGAGACGGGGATCGCGAAGGGGGCGGGCTGGTGGCAGTCGAACCTTTATTAGGTAGATAACCGAGATGCGCGCTGCGTTATATAGATGCCTATCCACGCTGAGCTGCCTCGTTTTACTCACTTCAATGCTTAATGGAATTGAGTTCTTGTAAGCGCCCTTCGCCGCACCCCTTGGCCACCCCGCCCGACTCGGCCGTCCAACGCTCGCCCACCGCCCAACCCGTGGGGTGTCGAAGGGACAGGCAGAGGCGGAGGACATGAGATAATTGGTATTTTGTCTCGCCAAATCCTTTGTATCTCGAGTTTTAATTGACTTCGAGATTTTTCAATACCAATTTGCACCCAACTGCATACAGCACGGCGACGCCTGTATTGGTGGCCAGGGCGGACTTGTGTGCGTCCGCCGTGGGGGACGTGCACGTATTTCCCAGAATCCGGACCGACGGAATGGCGACCATCCGTCGACGAATTTTTTGCTACCCCGGAAAAGTCCGGCTCCTCTTTTTCCTCCTTTTTCGCGCTTTAATCGCTTCCTCCCTCTGTTTACCGTTCTCTTATTGGCGCTACGTCGCCACCCCCCGGCCCCCTCCCAGCCCTTCTCTTCTTCCAGAGCTGCTTCGGCGAACGCTATCGACAATTTTTTTAAATAGCAGCAGATTTTGATACCAGTTTTATTCAGCAGATTCTCGCTATTGTGCGACGAGACAATGAGGACGCAGCAATACCATCGCTACGGTCGCGCGAATAAATTCCGATGTTTCAGAAATTTTTATCTCACTTAAAAATGATACGGTAGAAAAATGATCCTGCTTAACCGCCGCTGTAGCGAGGAACCTCTCTGCGGAAGAGGTCGGGTCCCGTCGTGAACGATGTCGCTCGTTCGAACCCGGCACTTCGTTCCAAAACGCGGAGGCAGCTTAATCGATTATTTGAAAATCGAAGTAAGGAGACACCGCGGCGAGGCGTACGCGACTCTACGGGCACAAAAGCACAAACGACTAATGCAGTTCACCCAATAGAGGGAGGGAATGAGAAAGAGAGAGAGAGAGAGAGAAAGAGAGAGAGAGAGAGGAGGAAGGAGCGGGAGCCTTTATTCGTTCGCATTGCTGAATGTCCTTTGGGAGCGGAGGGCGCGGTGAGTCGAGATTGGGAAAGGGGCACCGCTCGCTCCTTTCGCCGCTGTTGCTTTCCATTCTAATCCAAGTGCCTGTCGTCGAGAGATTTTTTGCATTGTTCCTCAGATTTCCCACAGGAAAGGAACTGGCAGATTTCAACCCCTTATTGTTTCTGCGGGGCGAAGGAAGGACGCGAGTATTGCGAGTTCTGATTAATTAATCGTGGAAACGACCCCGGATTAGTCGGCTGGCAAAGAAACGGTGTTAATCATTCATCCTGTTAAGTGTGTTAGATCATCGGGCTGATAATATAATTGGTCCCGTCCAACGGGCCGAAAAATACGCGACGACGATTCAGGAATAGACAAGTAAAATGGGTTTTAATATTTTAGGGATTAAAAATATATAGAACAGCACGTTCCTCGTATTCGTCGTGTAGAACCAAAAAAATTGTCACGTAAAAGTCTACGTCTGTCGGGGCAGAAAAATAATTTTGCTAAAATGCAAAAAACTCGGTTGTAAAGTAAAAAAATCGTTATCCCCTTGTTCGCCACGAAACGTACCACGAGATGTGAACAAGTAAAAGCGCGACGTAAAAATTGTTACCTATGTTAAGTATCGAAATGCGGAGATCCCGATAAATAATTACGAGAGACGAAGCGAAACTCGTCGAATCCTTTCTTCTAACGTCTCGACGCGAGAGCCCCCGATAGACACCCGATCAAGGCTCCGTTCTTTCGGGGTCAGAAGAAGGTGAATAGGTGGTCGAAGCGAAGGACCTAATCCACTCGAAGACACTCGAGCTCGTTGACCAAGAATCGTCCGCGTCGCCGCCGTGACGGCGGTCCAGAAGGGGCGAATGTCAGGGGTGGGAACGAGCGTAACCAATTATCGTGCGATATTACGGGCGTCGGTGGTGTTCACGGCAGTACACGAACAGAGGTAGTCAATAACTGGCAGCCTATACGCTATTTGTACTTCATCGTATTGAGGTAATCGATAATAATAATTGCAGCTCGCGGTCTCGGAGGTAGCAGCGGCGGCAGAGGCAGCCAGCACCAGCATCACCACCAGCAGCAGCAGCCCTCCTCAGTTCAGCTACGGTACACAGGGGTTGCTGCTGTTCCTGCTCGGGCTGTTACTTAGTGGGGAGAAAGGGTAGAAAAGGTACGCGTGCACCGAAGCAACCTCGACGAATAGCACGAAGAGGGTCGGTTCGTGGGCGCGGCGTACGACGCTCTGCATCGGTTCCGCCCTCGAAATCCAGCCAGAAAGAGACGGCATTCAGAGGGGAACAGAGAGAGAGAGCGAGAGAGAGAGATGAAGAATGGATCCCTCCAGCAGGTCGTGGACCGGTCCTACAGACAGTCCACGCTCAGTCGACACCGGCACTTCATTCGAGCACGTTCGACTGTTTGCCGCGCTCACTTGCGCTTAAACGACCTCTCGTTTTTCTGTCACTCGTGCATTCGACCGCCTGTTACCCTCTCGCCCTTCGCTACGGTGTTTCCCTAACTTCGAGGAGTAAGAACGTTTATCAGTGGATGATCGCGAGGACGAGGAATATCATCGAGCGCGACGACAGTCCGCCTGGCTAGTGTGTGAAGTTTCGAGGGTAGTAAGACGTCCATCGAAGAAGGTGACAGGTTCGAGAACGATCGTCAACCATCGCCGTCACGATTGGGGGCTTCACGGGATTTCAGTCGCGGTTCCTCGACATCCACAACAACGAGGTGACGATGATGAGCTCGCACCAACAACACCCCGGCTACGGGTTCCTCTCCGGCATGGACCTGCACTCCGTCCACCACGTGAGCCAGGACATGAACGTGGCCAGCCAACAAACGCCCGCGTCGCAGGAGCAACACATCAAACGACCGATGAACGCGTTCATGGTCTGGTCTCGGATCCAACGGAAGAAGATCGCGTTGGACAACCCGAAGATGCACAATTCGGAGATATCCAAGCGGCTGGGAGCCGAGTGGAAGTTGCTCTCCGACACGGAGAAGCGACCCTTCATCGACGAGGCGAAACGATTGCGCGCGATGCACATGAAGGAGCATCCAGACTACAAGTACCGTCCACGAAGAAAACCGAAGGTCCCAGTGTCCGTGGTGCCAGGGAAGGCAGGTTCCATGAGCCCAGGTGGCTTCCCCAGCTTCCCTCTGCCGCCGTACTTCGCCGCACCTGCTGCCCCTGTCTCCCATCACCATCACCACCCTCACCCACTCGACTATCCACCCCTGCCGCCTTATTTCGGCTCTGCCTTCGACGCCGTCCACCTGAGCAAGCTGGTCGCCAGCAGCAGCGGCACAGGATCGACGTCCTCGAGCGCGGCTGCGGCCGCGGCAGCCGCGGCGGCCGACGCGGCCAACAACAACGCCGCGTCAGCGGCAGCAGTGGTCAGCAGCTTCTACTCTGGGTTCTACTCGACGCCTACGACAGGTAAACCGTATCCCACGACGGCGTCTCATCTGGGACCACTGTTCCCGACTGGACATCACGGCGTGGGCGCAACCGCGCCGCATCCGCCCTTAATGTTCCCGTCCTCGTCGACGACCGGGTCTGGGAGCATCGTGACGACGACCAGCAGTCCCGGAAGCAGTCCTGGGTCCACGCCAATCCCATCGTCTCACCAGCAAGTCTCCACGCCGACCACGTCCACCACGCTGGACCTGGAGCAGCTGCGTCGACCAGTCTCCGTGATATTCTAGGCCCGTTGAATCGCGTCTGGATCGCGTCTACAGGGGGAGAGAAAGCGGAAGGGTAGTTACGCGGTGCACGAGTAACGACGAGCCGCGGCGACTCGACTGCGCAGGTTTAGTTTTTAACGAGAAATCGTGTACCCTCGCACCACCGTGGCCACTGTACCGTAACCACTGTGCGTTACGCTCTCTTTCTCTCCGCGCGCGGGAAACACCGATTCCGTATTTATATCGACGGCGCTCGAGAGCCGAGCGTGTAGGGATCGGCGCCTGGGCTCGACAGGTCGGGCATGTTCGCGAGAATATTCGGTTCTTTCATTTCGTTCTCTCTTTTCTGTTTTTTTCCTCTGTTTTTTACGCGGCGAGTCAGTTAGGTAACAACTGGATAGAGCGGGCGCAGGGACGGCGGGCGAGATTTTCAAGGTTCGCCCTGGTCGATCGCGCGGATCGCGCCGGGTTCGGGAAAGGCTTGCCGGCAAACGACGCGGATAATTGAATTAGCATATTAATGCGCTGGAACAAAAGAGCCGTTTAGGTCCCGGATTCGTTTTACTTTATTTGAATGGGCTCCATTGTGCGCCGCGGTGCCCCGTGAATAGACCACCGCAACCCCTCCCTTCCACCCCCTCTACCAATCACCAGGAGGCGGGCCGTATTGTTTTCCAAATAATGTTTTCTAATTGCGGATGTGCCTTTTACCTGTCGCTCGATCATCGAAATCGACGGGCCAGGAACGAAATCGAGGATGGAACGCGATCCTCGGACACCCGCGGCGCGTTCAGGATCGGTTCTGCGGCCACCCTTTCCCTCGACCGTCGGCCTTACGATCCATTGTTCTACGCCACTTGATTTCGAGAACAGGCCCACGTCCACGCTGGCGTAGTTCGTCGTTGTCAGGCGATGCTTTACGCGCCATTGCTGTTCGCCTCTCGAGCCTCGTTATCGTTAGTTTTAATATGTCGTTTCTACGATTGTAAATAGTCCGTAATCATACACGATTCGCGTAGGAAATAAGAGAACCGGATAGAACGCCCGTTCGCCGATGGTTTTAGAAAATAGTTTTTTTTTTTTGTAGGACGACACGCGTCCTGTGTATCCGTCAGATCTTGTTTCTGCTCGCTGCTGTACTTAGGCTGTCCATTTGCAAGGGCGACGCGAGCCTCCATGGGTCCTCTCGAGGGTCTCCGTTGCGACTCGCCATCTGAAAATTTAGGAACTCTTCTGTATAAACGTGTATAGAAACGTGTATCAGCCACGAAGCAGTTCGCGTGGGCCAGCGACTTCGTTCTTAGCGAACCGATCGTTATTATATTTCGTCCAGAACGCGGACGGACCGTCGCGGATCGTTCGAGCGCCGTGCGTACCTTCGATTCGCGATTTAATCGATTTCAGGGGGTTGAAGCGCGCGAGCCTGTCTCTCGTCTGGCTTTTTGGCCGTCGCTTCCTGTCCCCGGACGTTTCCAGCAGCAAACGGGTAACGATTCGAGTGGATTCGTTTGTCGTTGATAGGATAAGCGAGAGACTCAACGATATTTATAATTTAACGCGAGTGAAATTTGTTTCGTAAACGTATACGCGCGATCGTTAGCGAATCCCTCGACTCGTTTCGCTGTTCGTCGCTCGGGGCTTTAAGCTCCTCTCGGAAAGTGTTTTCGTCGCCATGGTCCGTATGTAAATGGACCAGTCGTTAACTGTGATTTCGTTACGTCGTAACAAACGCGTTCCCCGCGAATATCCGCGTCTACTCGCGAGTACTCGCGGCAGGAACACGGCCAATCCACGTGTACGTGTCGTTTATTCCGTAGGTCTACAAAAATCGCCTCGTGTACCTCTTGTTGTAACTAACGTCTAGAGCACTCACACAGGCACACACACACACACACACACAGAAACGCGAAATTGTTGCACCGTAAATTGAATTATTTATGGGGACGATCGTCTGTCTTTTCTTGTTACTTTGTACAATTACTCTTCCTGATAGTTTGTCAGACTTTGTCTCTCCTATTTTAACTATTCCTCGATCTTGTTTTGTATATACAATATATACATGTATAGTACTGTATACACGCACACGTTTTGATGTTGTCCCAACAATCGTGAAAGACGCTAGTCCGTAAGAGTAAACGAAAAATGAAAAAAAAGAAATCGATAAGTGTGTATGTGCGTACGTTTGGCGTATAATGCGTGTAGTATGTGTTAAGTCGGGTCTGTACAATTTTTGCGTTTTGTTATGGATGAATTGTTGAATTAGTCTGTTCGTAGCACGATCGTGTGGAAAAAATGAAAACGCGTCGCCATCCGACGCGGACGATGCGCTCGTTGAACGATCGATCGGGAATTAGACACGAGCGGATTTCATTCTAAAAGTGGATGTTCGTCGCGATCTACCGGGCAGAGAGAACTTTATCATCGGCAGCGACCGAGAAAAAAAAAAAATAAGAAGTCGACGAAGCAAAGGAACAATGTCTCTTATGGTATATGTGCATATATTTATTATTATCGACGAATCAAAGTAATAAATGACTTTATGAATTTCATTAATCAGCCTCTTCCTGTTCATTTCTACCGTCTGAATCTGAACGAAAAGAAAGCTAACCTTTGTAACTCATTAAATTGGAAATTTTTTATTTTCTCGATACACTAAAAATATTCGAAATCAAATATAATATTATGACAAAGAATCTTCACAGTGAATCTTCACAAATATCTGTACTTCACTCTATCTTCGTCTGTCCTCGATTAATATTCAGCATAAAAAAAAATGAGAAAAAGCAAGTACACCCTACAATAATACCGATATACTTTCAAGTGTTACACAGAATCAAGTCATCTTTATCGAGTTCACCACCGATTGTCCCTTGAAACTCATTTCGACCCCAACTGCCATCCGTGACGGCAACAAGATGGATATTCGATCGAGTCACGATGGTACGCGCGCGAGGTGTCCCGACCACCGGCGTGCAGATCGATCGAGTGTCAAGTATCGAACGGATCCGGAATCAAGATCGAGGCCCATCGACGGGCAACGAGGGTTTCGCACGGCGAGAAAGCCAGCTGCGGTGGAATGGCGGGAGGACGTTGCGGTACGAAATTCGTAACCTGGAATTTCCTTGCGACACCGGAGAAGCCGTGGCGTGCATTCAGAGCCACCAGCCAGCGCAGGGAAGAAGAGAATGAGAGTATAAAGCGAGAGAAAAAATCGGGGAGACGTCAGGTTCTCGTCAAACGGCACCTCTCGTCGCGCACCCCCTTTTACCATATACGTATACATATAGAAATTTTTTTTTTTTCATTCTTTTCTCTCAATGCTCGTTCGGTCGGTGCATTGAAAACTCTCACCCCGAATCGGTCGAAGGTGACCACCCTTTGCTTTTATGGGGCACAACACGGGTTGGGAAGAGGGTGAAGGAGAGACGATCGCCTCTCCGTCTTTGGCGTCACCCCAATGGGCATTGCGTTTCGCTATAACTACCCTCTGTTTAGAGGCCAATTGTGTTGCCGCGGAGACCTTTTTACTCTTTTCACCCTAAGAAACCCCGCTAGCTCTGTTGGGCTGTTTCCTCGGCAGGGGTGCGCACTTTCCTCTCCCTTTTCCCCCTTTCCTTTTCGCTCCTCGGGTTAAGCGTCGTGTGTATACATTATATTACGTATACTTTTATGCGTTCTCGCGTACCGATAACGGGGCGCAAAACCTCCGCCTCTTCCGGTCGGACTTCTTGACCGCCCTTTTTAGTCACTGTTCGACTTTCAACTGTTTTCCCGTCCGACGTTTGCTCTCGATGCTGTCTTCCACGCCATGGGAACCTCGATGAAAGCTTTCTACAACTTCTATAACTTCTATGAATCTTTAAATAATAGCACAGCCTTTCAATCATGCGATCTACACTTTTTTTTCAGTCGTCGATACCAACGGAACTAATAAACGAAACGACCCCGAAAAATTCACAGTTGCACCACAGCTTGGACCGTTGTCGATCGTGATCCGTTGCGAGAAGCCTACTCGATGCTGAAAGGAGTGAAAAGAAGGAACTGACATAGCCGGAGGCTCGACTCGCCGCGAAACAATCAAGAGGGCACAGGGCGCAAAGAGGGTGAAAAGAAAAGCATTATCGTGGCAAAGTGGGCCGGTCAGGCCTCTTTAACGAGATCATTGTCGGCGTTGACTGGTAGGCAAAAGTATTTCAACGCAACCACTCGATTCCCCTGGCATTGTTTTCCGTCGAACGGGTTGAAACAATGTTCGCTCTGGACGAGAACACCGCGCTCGTTGTACCACCGGATGATATAATGCGCCTAACTGTTTTCGCAATGCCCAAGCCACGAGGTGCTCGACGTCGCTCCGTCGTAAATGAGAAAGTGGCATCCTCGAGTACCGTCAGAGGATCGAACTGCGTCGAAGGGACGAGAAAAGCTTCCCTTGGAACTCGTTCCCTCTTGACTCGGTTGCATTATTAACGCGTCGTTCTTTGTGCCACTTTGTCGACGCTCCATCTTGAAAACACTCGATAGTGTTCCCGGGCATTTGGCCCGAATGTGGAGCACGGAATCGTGCACGAAGTAAGTCGTTGGCGTCTATAAATATATATACTAGAATCTTGGATGGGAACATATGCCACAACCATCAAGCCTGCACGACCCCGCGAATATGAGTAAAGTTGATTGAACGACGAAATCCATCGTGAACTGGTATCGCAGAACCTATTTCCTGTACAAGCGAACTTTGACAGCGTTTCCTAGGAAAATTTGAAGCCTCTCGTGTGCGGGTGAGATTGATTGAAAAATGGAGAACAGACGATATCACGTGCTTACTACTTGTCCTACCCCTTTTTCGTCGTTAATGAATAAAGTCTGCTTCTCGTGGTTCTCAATTGGACGTGGTAATATTATGCAACGTTCGATGGTGCAAAGTTTAATTTGTGTTATAGAAAATTAGCAAGTAAAAGGTTGACCAACGAAAGGGTTAAGGACGCGTCGCATCAGACGCGTGACACCCCGATGTCTCCCTCCCTCTCGATGCTTTTTCCAGCCGCAGCGAAACTTCCCACTGAAACTTCCGAACTGAATAATTAAGAAAACCACTTAAGTGCCCCTTCGAGGCGATTCGCACAAAGGGTTCGACATTTATCAAGCGACAGGCCACGCTTTGCCATCGGCGCGATTGTTTGGCGGCGCGTTCGAACGAAGCCGTCGAAAACCGCGCGGAAAGTCGGTCTCTGGCCGCCATTTCGGCCCTCCTCGCGAGGTCGCCGTGAAAAACAAGCCTTTCCCATTTCGAACAATAACGGGGGTCGCCTTATTCTCGCGCGAATTTCGCCCGCTCCTTTCCCTCAGCCAGCACAATTATTTTCGAGCCCCCGTGACGCTTGAAGCGACGACAATCGGGATTGTTCCGCGGCAAGAAGAAGTTTTCCTTGGAAAATCGTGGGGGCCAAGCTTTCGACAATATGTCGAGGTGCATTCGTTTGTTATACATATAGTTTTTTTTTTTATTTTCAAAGCTGTAGCTTCGCACAGCGGAGGGTGAATCGCGGGAAACACAATTCGAAGGATCGCTCGAATGAACGCGGTTAAATTGCATTCAGCCTATGCCAATGCAGGGTAAGACGGCATTCTCGCCTACGGATGACGTTTCAACGGGACCTTCGTCGTGGATCCGCGAAAAACAGTAACGAACTCGGCCTTCCGCGATCCTCGGAACAATCGCTGAAATTTACCCAGACATTTCCACCCCAGTTTTTATCCTGCATACAGAATCGAGCGAACAAACGCATTAAAGATCAGAGAACGAACTGCCATCGAAACAAGGGGAAATACTATTGTCACGTTTTTATATTTTCACGCTTATACATTACATTGTGATATGTTAACCATTGTATACCCCAGACTTTCTACCGTCGATTCTTCTTATAAATATATACAAAAATTGAATTAACTCTAACATCACCTACGATCGACAACGCTCTAACTCGTCGTTCCCTCCGTCGACGGAAGATCCTCGAAAGAGGTGCACAATTAAAAAAATCCTTCGTATGTCCCGGCACATACACGAGATTCAACACAATAACGGCACCGCGACCATAATAAACGCATCTCGTTCCCCGGTTGGCAGCGTATCCGCCAAGATTTCGCGAGCGTTTACGGCGGCACAAAGCGATGCTTTTTCCTTCCTCACTAATTTCTTTCCGGCGCAAAAAGCGCGGGGTGGTGAATATCCGCGTCCCCGTTCATTCGTCCCTCGCCCACGCGATCCACGTTTTTTCTGCCAAGCACGAGGACCCTCGTGCGACCATTCACGTAACGATATCCGCCGCGATATCAAGGAGAGGAGGGCCTTTCAGCGCGGAGGTATGTCGCTGCTCCGCGACTGCAGCGAAAGTCGGGCGATGCAATGGCCGCATCAAGTGCCGCCGGATGAATGCGCGCGGCTGTTCTCTTGCTCGCGGTTCCCTACCGACAATCGGACGCAGGATGATAATTTTGCGCCGTTTATCGTCCTGGTCGCGAGCGTTCGGGGAGGGTAAGACGAAGACGCGTAGACGGGGGTGGCGAGCGAAGGGTCGCGCGGCTGCTGAGGAGAGAAAAGAAGGCGGAAATAAAAAGGGAACAGCGAGGCTGGGCGGGATGGCACTCTCTCTCTCTGTGTGGACACTCGCGCGGAGGCTCTCTACTCTTTCGGGAAACGCATCGTCCCTTGACCCTCGACCGGGAGCCCGTAGAAAGGAACTCGTGAATGTAAACCTTTTAATGGCCTCTGCGCCGGGACCCTTTTGAGAATCCCGTTTTTTGAGATGAATAACCCGCGTCGGAAGCCGCCTGCACGCACATCCAGGAGTATGTCGCGGGTACAGTGCGAGAGATCGACTGAAGCGGTTGATCGTCGACTGAAGAGAGATGCCTTATCGTCTTTGACAGCCCACGATCGTTTCTATCTACCATTGATAAGGGATGTGTACGTATCTTGTATCGAATCTGATTTATACTCGAACTGCAGCGGATATTTCTATGTTTTCTCTTGTAAGTCGCATGATTGCCTCGGAAGATGTTTGTGGGAAACGATTGAGAGGATCGCGAGGGATGTAACTATGTGGGAACCGATCGACGATGGAATTAATGCGAGACGAATGATGAGAAACGGGCGTTTAACTACGTGAAAGCGGCACCATCGACGAATGCCACTGTGCCGGATCGCCCTTTAGCCGCGTATAAAGCTTTGGAAAAAACATTCGAGGGTTCGCGCATAAATGTTTCTTTCAGCATTATCGGTGCTCGCTGAAGGAAGAAGGGGAGAGAGGTCGGGGTGAGCTTGGTTTCTCGGCACTTGAAAAATATCGTCGCGAGTCAAGATTCTGCCCTGGCTTTGGCATAATATGACCGAGGTTTTCGAGTAGGCCCTGGGTTCTTGCCCTCTTTCACCCCTTCTTCCCCCTGCCGTGCCCCTTCTCTCTTTCACCCTTCCGCCTCCTCCTTTTCCGATTCCTTCCGCTCTCTCTCTCTCTTTTTTTTTTTTATTTTTCGAACACCATTATGCTTCCGTTCTTACGTTTCGCGATGTCGAGTGCGCGCAGGCATTGACCTTTACCCCCACGAATGAAAACGCGAGGGGGTCCTTTTCTACTCTCGAGTGGGTCATACTCTGTGGAGAGCCACCGTGTTCCATCGTTGTTGATACCACGCTTTTGTCAGTACATCGAACATTTCTTTCTCTTTTTTTTTTTACTACGCTAAAGGGAGCCCACGGGTCGCGGGGTGGAACGTTTTCGAACCGGTTCGCTATTTTGTGTCGCGATCGTTGGATACTTCTACCTCCCCCGATCCAATCTGGAGTTCGGTTATTATGGCTGCGATAATGAGCCGCTGGTGCAAAGTGCTTTCGAACTGATTTTTTTTAATCGGCTTTCAGTGATAATCGAGGGTGGTTTCGCGTTTAATTGCTTCGCCGACTTTACGGCACTCTAACTTTGTCCGTATCGCGATGCGGAGTTTCGACGAGAAGGCGTAATTGTTTGATGCGTTTAAATATCTCTGTTATACGATCTAATACTTTATACATGCAATAAATACATGTACATACGCAATAAAATTTGTTATAAACATCATTTAAACACATTCACTTCAAGTAAGCAAGTTTGTATACTTCTAAAACGCACTTGTTACAAATGAACTTATATTCATCACTTATAATCACTCATAAACATAGTACTATAGATACATGTACTTACAATACTCGATGGTATCTGCGTACTCCTGTGGCGTGGATTAATTTTCCTCGAGGGCCCACACTGTATTCACACAACGAACGAAACAAAACTATCGATCGCGCAACGAATTGCACATTCTACGCAAGATAAACTCCGTGTTTGACTCGCAGTCACTTTCAACACATCCCGACAATAACACCACCGAAGAGACGCGTAAACACCCGACTAATCACACGATCGGACATTTTCGACGAGACTTGCGTGTGCTACTTCAGTACGCGATCGAATCGCGCGTTCGATGGCCGCGGATGTAGCCGTGAACCGGAGGAACCGTCGCGTTCTCGTCGCGAGCCACCCCGTGAAAGTGATTAGTGCCAGTGAATGCGAACAAGGGGACAGTGTTACTTCTGTGATGCGTCCGCTGGTGACAATAATGATTAGAAGTGGCTCGTGCAGTGGCGGCTCGTCCATCTCTCTCTGTCGCGGACAATAACAACGGAACGAGGCCCGCTGCGGATGAAGAGGCAACCCCCTGGTGGGACGTCGCGCCGATTTATCCATGGCGGTTTAAAATCAACGCTCCGCCACCGAGATTAAGGGAGGACACGTACAGAGTAAGTGCCATTGCAACGCATATAATCGCGCCGTGTATTATTTCGCACCCGGCTGCATTGTTACCGCGGTGGCCACGCGAACCTGCATTTATTTCCCAGCTGCGCCTATCCGGGACGCGATACAACGGAAATCTCACCCCTGCGAGAAAGCGTTGGTATTTGTCAGCGATTTTTGTCAGCGTATTGCGTCGCTCTGGAACGTTCAGAGAATCTTCGAGAGAGTGATTTGTCTTATCGATATTTTGACACTGTCCTGTGTTGCGTTTCTGTGAACTTTGGTGCAAACGTCCTTTACGTATTCCTAGTAATGCTTGCGATGTACGATTCTTGGAATAGTCGTACCACCAGCTGGTGTTTATCGCTGTTATCGTTATCGTTCCATTGTTGTATATGAAGCTTAAATATATATACATGTAAGAAGTTAATTACGAGACGATAGATTTTTCGTAGACTTATTCTTAGGTTGTAATAAATTAATTTATTCGCTGATTGTGAAATATATATGGATACAGGTTTATACAAGTTTTTGTTCTCGAGTTCTTCAGTTGATTGCACTTATATAAATAATATTTAGTAGGTCAAGTGTCGACATTAAGTGCGTAGTAAATGGGTATTGTGAGGTATCGTCGTTGTAACAATGTAAAGTTAAGAGTCCCCTTTGCGAGAGTAATTATCGTCGAGTGATGTAATTGTACGAGCCGCAAATGATATAACTGTTAATCGACACCGTATACATATCAAGTCATTTCATACGTAACATCATACATCCGTCTTTAAGCATTATTCTAAGTATTGTTACGAGCGATAACGCGGAGATTGAAAAATAGAACATTGATTCTCGTTTAATCCAGACTGGTAAACCCGCGAACACTGTTCATAGAATGACCTCCGCGATAACCATTTTTCATTCGATTTGCGAATCCTCGATCCCAAATCGAAATTACGGGATTAAAATTATCGTTCGCCATCGATCAACAGTTTGGAAAAACAAGAAAAAAAAGAAAAAAGAAGAAAGAAAATCTCGAAACAAACGAAATCCAATCAACGGGAGCCGACAAAGGACCGTTTCCGAAATTCCAGTTGAAAAGTTTGCTCGCTCGACGACGCAATTATTAATCGGCCCGCGATTGATAAAGCCGGAAAAATGTGTTCGCCTGTGACGGTGGAAAGCCTGCGGGGTTCGCGTGCGGCCTGGAAAAAAAATGCTCCGGTGTATTTGGCGACTAGTTGTCCATAAGCTTACACAATTTACAATAGCATTGTCCACGGGACGCTGGCCAGGGCCACTGATGATTTATCGAAAATCGTCATTTCGTACAGGGAAAATTCGCGAGGCACCGTCCTCTCTCCAGTCGGCACCCCCTCGAACCCCATCGTTTGGCGGGGATGCGCGACAATGACTCGCTTGTCAGCGTCGGACAAATTAATCGAATCAGTGCGCGGATTTACTGCCCCGTCGACCCCCTTCCTCCGCCGTCGCAGCGAAAAAAAAAAAAAAAAATGTATATGACAGTGTGTCTCCTCGCTCGTTTGAATGCGAATAAATGGCGCTGTATGATGACGATGGTGCGGTGGTTACGGTGAATGGCTTCGAGCGAGAGAAATCCACAGTGGGGATCAGGGGAGAGAGAAAGAGAGAGAGAGAAAAATCGTGCGGATGCAGGGTGGGTAGAGGGAGGACAGAGACGGGGAACGTGAAAGCGTATGTTTTGTCTCCGATTGTGCGGCGATGATTGATGATGCGGTTAATGGTATTTTATTAGAGACACTTTGGAGGGTCAATAGACAACGGGCCGGATGAATAATAACTCTGTTACGGCGTTACTTATTAGGATTACTCGGCTACGTTGTTTCTCTCGGTGCGATCATTAGGGTGCTCGAGCCGTGTCTGGGCCCGCGTCTTTATTTGTCACCGATTCGGATGGATATCATTCGTGTCCCGTCCCGTATGAATAATTAACGCGTTAACGCGGGCTCGAGCCGCGTCCTCGAGATTGCGGATGATGGCAAACGAGCGGAACGGTGGATGATATTGGACGAGCGCGTCAGCTTTGCTGGTTAAACGATCAGAATGTTAGATGGACTTTTAATATCGTTAATTGCTTCTGGTGAAGGTGATCTATTTTATTCCGCGCACGATCTTGCAGGTAATCGTTAAATGGAATTTAACGCTCGCTTAATTGATAGAAAGAAGACGAGGGACGAACCGATCGTCTTTAATTTATTGGCATGCGATTTTTGGATCGGCAGATGTATTTATCTACGGCTAAGCGAAAAGTCAACTAGCCGTCCATAAACTTGCAGTTAAGATTATGGCCTGCAGTGATGCGACCTTTAATATATTGTCCATTTACGGCTGTTTGGCTTATTACAAGCACGTCCGGTTTATTGGCCATTTCTTCTGAAACGGCCGGATTTGTTGGGGCGCGCGCGTTCCTCTCTCGGATTAATTCACGAACAGTAAGAAAGAATGGCACGTGTTCGAACTCTCGTAAAATCTTCCTTCCCCATAATTCCGACGCGCTAGCCGCTCTCTTCCACCAGGAATAAATTCACATTCTTAACTTACAATTTTCCAGATACAGGCTTCAGGTTAAATTACAACAACCCGCAACCGTATCTCGCCTTTAGAAGGAAATACTCTTTTACAATCAGCGTTTTATTCTCATACTTTTTCATCCTCTTTTTTGTGTAATAAAAAGCGATAATAAATAAGTAAAGAACTACACAAATCCCAATAGGATTTGCGCGTTCACAAAGAAACGTTCAACGCCCTCGGTACATAAAATAAATACAAGGACCGTAAAAAAATATACAAACACCCTATATCGAATATTCGCAAACCTCTCCAGGGACACCTGAAACAATCGCAGGCTCGATTGCCCGTGACAAAGAGGACTTCTCATCCCCTCCTTGTCCACTAATCTCATTAGCCATCGCAGGTTTAATGGCTCCTAGGAACAAAGGGACCAAAACCGTTGAATATTCCCTATCAATTTTAGAGCGAATTATAGTGATGGATCGGTCGACGGAGTCGATAGAACTGCAGGGGGTCCAGGTTCATGGGATACCCCTGCCACGTGTACTCCAGAAAGGCTGAGGACCAGGTACAGAGAAAGGTTAGAGGGGCGGCAGTAAAACCGCCAGCCGACACCGACTTTCCCCTGTGTTTGCGTTCCCGTGTATAACTGTTTTCTACGAGTAATCTTATTACTGGAAGGATCGTTATACGACGTGGCAATCCATTGTCGCGTCGCCCTCGTGTTCGTGAGGTCACGAGATCGCAAACAACGTCACCGTCCCCCCCTCTTCGTCCCTTTTTTCCTCTGGCCCTTGGACAGGGCTAGAAAAAACGATGACGACCACCAGAATCGAGGAACATTGTCCAAGGTCAGAGGTAATGACCCGCCCGTTAATAAACTGACCTTAGTTTTCGGCTTTATGGCGGGATGGGCCGCTCGTCAAAGGGTGACGACGCATCTAAAAACGTATTCCGCCTGGTGAATAGCTCTCGAGATGTTTACGATGGTGCGTAGCGCGTTGAGAAGTCGAACGTGCCTTGGGAGTTGGAGATGGTTCGCGAGGGTTCGGAAAAAATTCTTTGCGAATAACTCGAGGAAAGTCTGAGCCGTACGCCTGGCGTCATTGTTTCTTTCTGCGAAGGGTGTCATGTTTTTCGAGTAACACCGTATTTCTCTTCGCTGCTTGTTTCTCTCGCACGTTTCTATTTGCTCCAAAAAATTTCTAGTCTCTGTCAGATGGTTTTATTTAAAAATCGCGAACTGGGTCGTTAAGAGGATTTCAGAACGTGCCACCGATAAAAATATTAGCGAATAAAAGCCGCGACGCGAGTCATAATTAACGGCGAGGAAGACCGTGGTTTTTCATACCGAAGATCGTCCCTCATAATTGCAAGAAATAAATTTGTCAAAGCGGAATCATTAAAATACGAATTTCTCCGCGCCACCCTCCCTCTTCTCGCCCTCCAGCGGTCGTCGTCGAGCCCACAACGGACTTTATCTCCCGTAATTACCCCGTGATCTCTCTGACGTATCGCGAATTTTAATCAACTTTGGAATTATATTTAACATCCCGCTGGCAGCCGATCAAACGCGTCTGCTGCGTGCACAATAAAGAACTCCTTGGGCTGGAGTCAAATTATTAACGCCCTTGCCCGCGATCGAGCGAAACTAAATCGTGGAGCGCGTGATTAAAAAACAAACGAGCAGGAAATAAAAATACTTTACGCGTGCACCGACATATTTGCAAAAAAAAGAGAGGGAAAAAAGAATGGAAAAACAGGGAAACGGATGCTCGAAAGCGCGTATCGGATAGGGTAACAGATAGTCAACTATCAGAGGCACCCCGAACGTGGAAAAGGGCCACTCGAAATCGCTGCGAGGGAACGCGATATCGTCGATATTTCAGCCGGTTGCCTCTAATTAGAAAGAGGTCAGTAATTAATGCTAATTGGACGACGTAATTATCTGCGGATTGTGCAGCGACGGGTTCGTCTGCCGCAATGGCGGCTTCCGCGTTTTATTCCGCGGCGCGGGTACGACGTTCGCGCGCGGCAAAGTCGACGTTTGATCCGCGGCTTTAAAGCGCAGGGAGACGAGAAAGAACGGAGGAACGGGGGGGTTGAAAAAGGCCAAGAGCAACGGAGAGAGAGCTGGAGAGAGAGAGAGGGTGGAAAAAGTGGCAAAAGGTAACGCGAAATAATGAACGATATCGTTCGGCTAATATGGCGGTCGCGCGTCGACTCGGAAAATCGCCGCTTTCTACCCTACACCCGAGTTGGCTTTGACGCGCGAATTAATTTAATTAGCCGATTCTGCCGACGATTTTCCGCTGCTCATTCCCAGCGTTAATATTTATTCTGCAACCGTTAGTGCTGTTTCTGACTTCTCGCACGCGTGCACACAGCATTTTCTTTTCTTCGTAGGAATCCAATTTTTTCGCGTACGTTTCACGCTAAATTGTTGGCAGTGGTTCTTCATTTTTTTCACGATTGTTACATTTTAATGGATGATGCGTAAAATTTATGGAGAAAGGATTGATACGCGGATGAACGATCCCTTGATTGGTTTTGTCGATGTATTGGGGTGAAGATAATGGTAGAGCCTGTTTATTTAATTGTCGCATCCCCATTATGCGCGATACCTTTATCGCGGATGTTTTCCGCGTTTGTCTAGGGATTTGACGTTTTCATTATTTTAGGCGGTTGCGAAACACCACCTCTGCGAAATGATCGATACTGTGAAAGGACATTATCGATATTCGCTACGATTAACGTGTATTCTTGCAACGAGCGCATCGTTGCAACGTATTCAGCATTTATTGTGCGTTTCAAATTAATTGCGATTGTAATGGTCCAAGTAATGTATCGACAGATTAACCAAGACGCGAACAGCGGAACAAATCGTAAAAGTTTATGTAAAAATGGACGCATTTACAAAAAACGTGTGTGAAACACG
This sequence comes from Xylocopa sonorina, assembly GCF_050948175.1. Classification (NCBI taxonomy): domain Eukaryota; kingdom Metazoa; phylum Arthropoda; class Insecta; order Hymenoptera; family Apidae; genus Xylocopa; species Xylocopa sonorina. Next base: position 11,283,987 of record NC_135193.1, read on the forward strand.
TAGATATAGAACGTTTTTTTTTCAGAATTGTCCCAATCGCGTTGAAATACCGCTACAAATTATCGTAACAAATTACTGTTATTCCTTTATGAAGTGTAGACATTCTCCATTTTTACTTCGTTCTTCGAGGGTCGTTTAATAACCGTGCATGCATAAATGCATCGCGTGTCCGTTTCGTTCGACGCGAACAACGAAGCAGGAGAAAGAAAAAAAGAAAAAAAAAGAACCGCGTCGTTCAATTGGAAGATAAAGGTGGGATCGTCACGGGTCATCAAAATTCTTTCGAACTGTACAATTGGAGAAGTGGAGGCAAGTGTAAATGCAGGTTTTCCTCGGCTGTATTTGTTTATCGAGCAACGTTCACCAGTTAGGCCGGCATTGTTTGCACACGCACACGTATCCTCTATGGAAAAGCTGTTGGCCGCGAGCGGTGTGTATTTTTCTATTAAAACCGGCACCAAAATGTTTCCTGACAGACGACAAATGTTATCCTCTGCTACCGTTTTCCTCGAACCGGCTGCCATTTCTACCGAGAAACGGGTGGATACAACGTTAACCAGATCGAAGTGCCTGATAATCAGTGTTAAGTAATGTAATTTGCTCCCGTAATTCACGGTGATTTAATCCTCTGTCAATTTGGGGACCGTGGGTTTCTCTCGTGAAACGCGATAGTACCTTTACAATCATAGTTTCGCAAAAAAATTCGAAGATACACGCACACGTAAGATTTCATACACAACTTGAGAGAAAAATATTATTAATTTATTATTAAAATATTTTGTGAGACTCGTTCGATGAAATACGAACAAGAGGAATGATCAACGTAACTTGAGCGACAGAAGTTGACTCTCGAAACAAATGTAACGCTCGTTCTACTCGCAATCGAATTCGCCACAAGTATTACAGGGCGGTGTCGCGTTGAGTTTCGCTCCTCCAACAATCCGTGAGATTAATTCGTTCGACTATATTAAGAAAAGCATCGCTGGCTATTGTGCCGTGTAAATAGAGTGGGCTCCACGAGGGAGATCACGAGGCGTATCGTCGGCAGATTACGGAAACAAACGTTTCAGGGTATTATCCGAGTATAATGGCCCGTATGACATATGTACGACGTACCAGCTGCTTATGACTTCGGATTTTCCTGCTGCCGGATTTATAAATCTAAATACTCGTGGGTACCAGCCGAATCTCGTAAACTTTTCTACCTTCCACCTGGAACACGTTTTAATACCATTTACGCAAATACGATCATCCCTTTTGTACGAATGGTATTTAACTTCGTATTACACACGCGAGACAAAAACACGTGTCATCGCGAGGCGAAACGAACCTGATTCCACATTGTTATCAAATAATCTGACTAGCGCGTATTAGAATACAATGCTCACTGAATTAATTATAACACGCTTTGTTCGTACCCGATAGCACTACATTCACGCGAAACAGAACCATTTACCATGAAATCGATGTTCCTCCATCAACGAGCTCTCAAATAATTGATAATTTACCTCGATCGTTTCAGCGAGTACTAACATTTTACAGATCTCTGAATCTAAGCCTCGAAAGGGACAGAGGATTCGAACAGTATCGCTAAACGTTTCCCTTCACTCCGTTCGACGAAACAGCGAACGCGTATGGCTCCATAAACACGGGGGTTGAAGTCTAACAAATAAACGGAATCACCCGTAATCCCACAATATCCGCGTGCCACGCCAATAACCGATGCGACCCGTTCACCGTCCCGTTTTATTTCCTAAGCTCGTTAACGATCGCGCGTATCCGTCGTTGTACGTTCTCGCGGGGCCCTGTGCGACTCGCAAACCGATTTGCATCGAATAAAACAGCTGATCCGCGGTAATGATCGATCCTACGACCGCCTCCGCGTCGCGGAGTTCAGGTTGCTCGCGCGCCTTATCATTCGCGGCGAGATATTGGAGTCGTTACTCGCGTGACGAAACGACGCGAGGCACCGCGGAAATCCTAATGGTACCTGTGTAATTTCCACGCGAGCCGTTCGCCGCGGCGATAAAGCAAGCGGTGGATACGCCAGCATTCGGCCACGGATAAGCAATCTTCTTAGCTGTCGTTTCGAACAGCCGTGACTGTCAGTCTGGCCCACGCTCCGCTGCCTCGTAAAGTATTAGCGGACAATGCGTGACTGATTTCCATGGCGTGCCCTTTTGTCAGAGACACAGGCCTCATTAACTCTTTAACAAACCGGGCCTGGTAAACTTCTCGCGGCGTCCGGCCGCGGTTTATGTCGCTCGCTAATAGGCGATCGCTCATCTTTCGTAACGCGGCATCATCGACCGTTGTGCAATCACGGAAAATATTGTTACGCGATTTTTAACGCCGATCCATCGCGCCTCTCAGAGGGGGAAATTAGTCAATCGTGATTGACAGAATGGATTCTCGTCGATGATGGAATTAGAGGTTCGAGAGCGAGACTGCTAATTCTAGATCCGTTTGGATAGCAATTTTGAAATCAGAGACATCGTACGCGAGGCGTGTGTATTTGAAAGTTTATAGCTATTACCTCATTATATGAAGACACTGATGTGATTAATTACACGTTGGAAATTAGCCTCGATATGTGCGTTATGTCTTACGTATCGTTTATAGTAGTGGCGGAAGTAGATTCGAAACGCGCTGGTCAGACAAGGACTTAACAACATCGATCGAGGTCGATCGAGATCGTTTTCTGAATTATCACAAAATTTCTTCTTCTCCCTCTTCGATCGATAAAAGTTTGTACTGGATTAAGAATAGCTTCTCTATCTATGCTCTCCAGGAAAGTCTTCCCTCAGGCTACCCCGAGCAAACACAAGACAGGAGCACTTGGCGTTCTCCGATCGCTAAGTGAAAGAATCATCGCGGCAGAAGGAAACCTTCCGCTACGTTCTAATGGTCATTATCATTTACAAACATGACGGCTGACCGAACGACAGTGGATACGCCGGTTGTTTGCATAGGTTGCAAGTGTAGAGGCTCCTCCAGTGGCTAGTGCTTTGTAAACCTATCCCAGCTAACTAGGCCTCTGTGTACCTAAAGAGTGTTCCCTGGGTAAAGCGGGACGAGCTCGCGTGTTGCGTGTTATTACCAACCTTTCCTCCTCGTCTCGGTGACAAATATCGTCGATCGTCGATCAAAGCCTGGAAAAAGAAGCCACGGTACAAGTTTCGAGTATATTATTCTTCCTGGATGATTTTCTTCCGAGTAACAAATCCAAGTTTCTGGTCTTATCGATACATTAAATGTAGATCAATTTCAGTCTTTTGTTACAAACGAGACTTTTAACAATTTTAATTTATATTGTGAATGACGGAGGTTTTTGACGATTTTTAGTCACCTTCTTAACGATGACGCGATTCACGTGGCAGTAGGAGAACGAAATTCTCCGAACCCTTTGATCCGTCTGATTTCCAGTAAAGATGATTCGGTATTTGGTAGTGGGACACACGAGGAGGCTTCATCCTCGGTGTCTCCACGCTACGTGACGAATTTTACACGTTGGTGTGAATCACATTAGAACGAATGACGCCGCGAGCTCCCTTCCCGCGACCATCAAGGGACATTTTTCGGGTAACCAGGCAGTGGCGCGATGTTTTACAGGGGCAAATAAATCGGACGTGAATTACGCAGCGACGCGTGAGACAGGCACGCCACACGTTCTCGACGATCGTACATCGTACGCAAATTACAATCTCGTCGACCATCGCCAGCTAAATCGACGGTAGCCTTGTCGAACCATACGCACCTCCGACTAAACCTCCGTTTCACCCTTAAAATATACAATCGCTCGACCTACATTCTCGCCAAATTTTCATACAGAAATTGACGTGCAATCTTCAGAAACTATCGACGAAACCATTGCATCGAGAAAAAGTACTGGTAATCTCTAGAGTTTCGCAAATAGCGTTACGTTCGTGGTCGAATCGTGCGAGAGGGACCAGAGAGAATCACAGTGGGCGAGCGTGTCCGCCGAAATTGAAAAGGACCGAGACTCTTGGATCCCGTGTGCGAGCATATAATGGTAAAAAGAAAAGGAGACGGGACACGAGGGGGACCTCGGTTTAGGACGTAAACCATGAACGTCTTCTTCGCCATAGGCGGATCAATAGGCCCTTAATATGAAATTTCGCGGCGGACGTACGGCAACTAATCCCCCCCGTGTCCCCCCTTTTCACTGGTCTTCTGCTCGCCCTCGTCCGGCTTCCTCTCTTTCTTATTCTTCTCGCCCCCTTTGTCTCTCTCTCTCTCTTTCTCTCTCTCCTTCTCGCCGGAGCGCGGAGAGGCCTGAAATATTCGCGAATGCATAAAGACGTGAAATATGGCCGCATGAATCAGCTGGTCTTCCTGCGGAGTGAACGGGTCCGCAGTAGGGTTTGACAATATCCTCGCGGCGGCATTCTGCGCGGATTAGCGCCTCGAGGTTTTATGGGCCATTTTGTTTATGCACAGACCGGGCAAGGTTGCCCTTCCATATGCGCAGGGGATCGCGGGACCAGCGTGCGCGCGTCCTGCCCGTCTTCGTACCCTCGCGGAGGAGAGGACACCGAGCTGGATTCTTTTGGAATTGGATAGGTTCGATACTATGTTTGCCACGCGAAACGGCGAACCTAACGACGTTTCAGCGATATTTTCTACCAGGCGAGCGAAAACTGAGAGGGCCCCGTGGAAATTATCCAGGGAGGATAACATAATATATTGCATTGTGCAAGGTTGTAATGAGAATTTTTAGTCTCCTCTTTCGAGATATCTCTTATCGCTGCACTTTTGCAGGGTTTTCTTTATTACTGAAAATTTTTACTTTCGTAACTCCTTCGCGTTGCTTTCTCCTACCGTTCAACTCCCATTTTCGTGGCACATTTTTGCTACTTTTGTACCATTTTCTCTCAGCGTTATTTGAAACTACTTTTCATCTACTTTTCATCAAATCTACTTTCCATGTATCTGACTAACAAGTTGTTACGCCAAGTTCCACTTTACACGCGTCGAACGTGTCCCGTATAATTAGAAACCGATCCCGCTCCGGCTCGTTGAGCCGCGCGTCGTATGGTTACAAGGGTGAAAAACTATCGTTTCGACGGTGGGCCCCTCCAGTTGGATTTCCAGTCGATTGAATCGACGCTGTCTTATCCCGTCGTTAGGAATCAGCGGGGAATCACAGGGGGTTGCGCTATCGTGCGTTCACAAAGGGGGAGGGGGCATGTGTCGCACGGTGCATCCCGAGGCATTGTGCCCAATTCGGGACGATTAGGAGCCACTAAACAGTCCTGGCTGATCCACTCAGCTCGAGACGAGTCGGAGAACACCTCTGGCTAATCCCACGAGCACGGATGCGAGCGGGATAAATGAAACGGACAGAACGGGGAGGCTGCGAAATGAATAGATCGGCCGATAGATTAAAACTTTTGTTTGTCGAAGTTAAAAGGAGCCGGGCAGCTCAAGAATTTTATTGTTCAGACCGTGGAACGATCTCTCGTTCGCGTCCATATGTTCGTAGCAACGTGTTTCGTCGTTGAAAATTCTGCGCGCGTTCTAGACCGAACGATTCTTTTTATTACACACGAAATATAAATTCCGACGAGCACAAGCATTATGCGGTTTACCACTGTTTCGCGAAGAATCTCATAGTATTGGATGTATCAAATCTCGATGTAGAAATGGAAAAAATATTAGGAAATGGAGGGTGGAGGGTTTTACGCAGACGGCGAATTAAACAGGAAATAATAGAAAATATGCGGATGGGACGGAGAAGGTGGAAGGGGTGGCAGAGGAAATGAGTAATAGGGTGACGGGGAGGAATGCGCGCGTACGCGCGTAGATGCGCGCGTCCCGGCGCAATGGCGCAGGACGTCGGTGTTGGTAGGTGTACACAATCTGCGAACAATGGACGCCGAATGCGGAACAATGAAGTATACAAGCGACATCACAATGCGGGGATCAGCGAAACAACGAGCGGTCTCACTACGGATTACAGGCAGATGCGCTTCAGTCCGCGCCAAATCCGCGCTCTGCCTACTGCACGCGATCATCCCCGTGTTCACCCCTCTGCGCCCTCGCCACGAGGCTCGTCGTGGGTCCGCGGTTACCGTCGCCGATCGCCGGCCTCGTTCCGTCGTTCTTCCAATTAATTCGCAGAAATTACTTCACCCTCGACGACGATTACCAGCGTTCTCTATCGGTTCTCTTATCACTCTGTTCCAATTCAAAACCTCGCGAACAAATAAAATCGTCGATTGTTCCTACATCTCTGTACTCCCAACTAGCTTCTCACTAGCGAAGCTCGTCCATCCTGGCACCCTCCCCACAAAAAGCACGCAGCAATCCCGGATCCTTCTTGTTCCCTCCATTTTTTTCGTTCATCCACCGCGCGCGCGGCTCGCGTTACCGATCCTCGCGGTTCACAATAACGGTCCACAATGGGCATCCTTCAAATCGGATATAATGTTTCGAGTAAGACGGGCGGGAGGGGGGAGTCGACGGCAAACAGCGAGCCGGACGAAACCGTGCCGAATACTGCAAATACAGCGGGTGGGCGTTATTCCCAGTGTATCGAGAGGCGACAATGGGGGACAAACTGCATGCTTGTTCGGTCGGTAATACCTCGTTGGGTCGTCGAACAGACCCACTCCCATTGTCGATGCATCACGAACGTATATACCCATAGACCTGCGCGCCCGTACATTTCGAGTAGATACGCGCGAACAATGGCATTAATCCGTGATTGTTGCTGGTGTGGATATTACCGGGCGGAGGACCAGGAGGGCCGGCTCGCTCGCCACTGGTAATGGCGGTAACGCAGCCCCCGACGCTGCTTCGCGATGCTTGGTCCGCTGGGAGTGCTGCCGGCCATCCGCGATTTCAACCCTTTTCCCTCGAGCCGTTCACTGCCATTCGCGCCCCCGCGATCGTTGCCACGCAGTGTTCGCGAGTCGTTGTCGCCGCGAGAAGAATCGAATCGCGCGCTTTCGACTTACTTTTCGTGTAAACCAGCGTTTTCCTCCTGATTGCATCCGCAGCCACGCTTCGAAACCGTTTTACCAACTGTTCGCACTTTAGGGAATGCCTTCCAGTCGAGAGTCTTTTTATTTCGACAACCGTTTCGACTCATTCGACGTGGCATTCAGGCAACGAGCCTCGCGGGAGAACCAGCCACGTTTTCGCGTATAATAAGACGCACAGGAAAAAGCACGCGCAGATAGAGCCGAACAATTCGTCGATTCGAGGTGGTACCGGCTGTGTTCACAGGACGAAATTCAAGTTGGCGGTTGGTTAGAGGCGAAAAAAAGTCAGCGCGAACGGGCTCGCGTTTATAATGACGAGCGTCGGGGATGTCGATTTCAGGGATCGCGGATCGAATGACTGTTACGCGTAATTTCCCTCGTCGCTTGGCGAGGCAGGCGGGCCGCGAGATCGCCGGGGAGCGAGCGAGACACGAGAGAAAAATGCGAGTCATCGATAGAATCGTCGACGGCGGCAGCCACGACCGTGGGTATCGCGCGGTCCTCTCGCATAGGAACAGTGTAGAGCGGTGAGATAGCATCGTTTCCATAAAAATCCCCAGACGTAGCGGTGACACGTAGGAAATTAAGAGATAGGATTTTAAATTGGAAAAATACAGTGGCCGGAGAATGAGAGAGGGGTGTGCTGGCCCGGCGAGGAGAGGGTGGCGGAGATAGCGAACGAGAAAGGAAGAGAATGCGGACGGAGGGGTGGTGGTCGCACCGCCGCGTGGGTGGGCAGCGTACACAACGCAGGGTGAACTAGATGGTGAGGGCGGGTGGTGCGGGTGCTGGCTCCTGTGGTAATTAACGGTTTAAATTGGATCTCAGTTGGGCGGCTTATTGCCGATTGTCGGGGCCGAAGACGACGTAGAACAAAATTGAGAACAAAATTGCGCGCCGGGAGTCGAGTGGACCTGATTGTACGCGGGACCGATAGAGACGGATAAGTGGTGGTGCACGTTTACGTCGAAAATAGAGAGGACGAACGGGAGTGAGGGAGGCGATGAGATGGAGAACGTGAAAGAAGAAGGGAGAGAGAGAGAGAGAGAGAGAGAGAGAATAAGAGAGGAGGCTGATGGAAAAGGAAAGGGCGGCGTTGCTGTGTCCAGGGAGCGTTCATTGTTGAACTGTCTTGAGGGCTGTCCTTGCGGACGGAGCCAACAAAGAACTTCATTTAGAGAGAAAAAGACGGGGCAATGCGACCACGTCAAGCGTCGACAATCGCGAATATCGATTCTGCCGATAAACCTCTGGGGGATTTCAGAAAACGATTTTTGCAGCGACGCGTTTAGAAACCGCGCGGTGACCGTGATCCTCGCGACGCGTGAACGGCGTTAACCCTTTGTTGGAACCACGGTTGATTGTGATCCTTGTCGCGTTGCAACGGTAATCCAATCGTCGATGACGTTACGTCCTTACGTTGCGCAAGTTTAATTGTCCAACGTTCCCAATAAAATCTTGCGATTCTATCCTAGCCAGGCGATACCGCGCGGTGACCCCGTATTGTCGCGCGTTTCGAAAAAACTCCACCTCGCACGGACGCGCAACATCTTCGACGTTGATCGACGTTAAACATTCCTCTTTGAAAGCTTGCAGATGGCTAGCCTCGACCGTGTTAAATGTACGAAAGAACGGTGAATAGCCGCGCTCCTTGGAGGTACGAGACAACGGTTTTCTAATTACCAGTTTATCGGGAGCAGTTTCCGATAGGACCTCCATTGCTTCGACCCCAACCGAACTCCCTTTCCCGAACGGCCTATTCTCCTCTTTCTTCGGCCTTTTTCTCCCCGGGCCACAGTCGAGCTCGGTACCGAGGCCGTTTCGTCGTTGCTTTCGCCAACTCTGGTTTGCGACGATGACGGTGGCGAGTACCACCCAGAAGGGGTCGCGGATTCGTCGACGGGGCGCGCGAAGAACGGAGAGAGACGTAGAGAAAGAGAGAGAGAGAGAGAAACAAGGCTGGCTGGTCGTGTATAGGATGGACCGGGTCACAATTAAACTCAATCCTATACAAGTTGTTTTTCTTTTGATTCGCCTCGCTCTCCCTCACATGACAATTCCAATTTAACCCGGGACAAGCGCCCCTGGTCAGCCTCTCCTCTCCTCGAACCTCGATCTCTCCACTGTCCTCCCGCTTGGTCCTTTCTCTCCTACCGAACGAAACAAACGGCAACAACAACAACGGGCGGAGAACAAACGTCGAAGAGGGAGGGTCGGAGAGGCCCGGTAGGATGAGGAGGAACGGACTTTTCGACATTTCAATCAGACATGACCGTCGTTCGTACTCGAGCGAACCTGATACCACCCCGGGGTTTCCAGGAGCGGCGGAGGCTCGTGAGAGCGTGGCTGCCGCTGGGATGGGTTTCGGTACGGCCCGGCTCTCTCGGTTTCAGCCAATTCGTCGGCTCTCTCGAATTCAATGCATGTTTTAATGAAACACTGCTGGCCCGCTGCCCATTGTCAGCTGCATTGTTGCCTAGATGACTGGTCGATCGAAGGCCTCCGCGCTTTTGTAATGCCACCACCCGGTACCGACTCCACCGCCGCCCTCTTCCACTCCTGGCCACGGGCACCGGCTTCGTTTCGAATCTACGGGCATCGCGTCCATGATCCACGTGCTACGGCCGCGAACCCTATATCAGCATGTTGGAGAACGTCCAAAACAACGTCCAAGAACCAGCGTTGACTTCTTTCAACGATGTACACCGGCCGACTCGGTACAATCCCTCTCTCCTGTACACGTGTACCTCCAGGCAAGAGAGGCTTGCCTCGATCCAGCCGACAAAAGGAGGGCTACCAGCCGGCATTCGTCCTACGTCCTCGTTATTCCCGTCGATAGTTTCAGCTTCGGATTTATCGCGAACCACCGCGCTGCTGGATCGCGCGGACTCGACGGCCAATGCTGGTTCGATTGCTGCCTGATAATTTCCATTCCCGTTACCACGATGGAAGCTTAGAAAGCGCGAGCGTTTTTGGGCGGGGCGGGCGCTGATCTTCTTCCCTTGCAATCACCGAGCCATTCGCATCGCGCGTTCGCGTAACGAAATCCTATCGATCCTGCGTCCACTTGGCGGGGTTCGATCGCACCTCAGGATCGCGACAATAACCGCGGGTACGCGGGAATTCGAGAAACGGCGCCGCCTCATTCCATACAATCAGCCAAGTATTTTCAGAAAAATCATCGGGATTTTTTGATTCCGCACGCAGGCGTCTCTCACCTTCTGGTTCTTTTCTACTCGCCGACCGGCGGTATTCACGGTCCCGAACAGTGAGCGTCCGGAATATCCGCGGTACATTTAATTACGCTGGTTTATCCGGGCGTATCCAGCCGTCGTGTCGGATTGTTCGACGTATTTGTTTTTTTTTCTTCGCCACCCCCGCCACTCGCGCGGTGCCGAGCCGATAGAATAGCCGACGCTGAATGCTTTCGTGCGCGGATTGACGACGATAAGATACGTGGCTTTTCATCCGTGCACGGTTAGCAGCATTGACGGTGGGCGGCCGCGACTTTTTCCCGTTTATGAACGCTGCAGCCGTCGCGGCGGCACACCCGCAGACAGAGGGGTGGTTAGGAGGCCGTCATTGTACAGCATTATCGGCCAACCTCCTCTCCTGCTCTCTCTTTCCCACTTTATCTCTCTCTCTCTCTCTCTCTCTCTCTCTCTTCCACACGGTACAGGAAAACCAGGACCAAAGGGATGGACACGCGCGCGCGGCAAAAGGGGATGGACAAGCGTGGCTGGTGGTTGTTTCACCGTCGGGCACTGACGTCGGCTCCGTCGCTGTTCGTCGGGCTGGTGTTCTTTTCCGACGGGGGAATTTGTATTCATTGTCCAGTGGACACCCGCGTACGTGGCATAATAAAAATTCCTGCTGACCACCGGTTCGATCCGAAGAGGAAATATTCTTGCGGCTCACGTGCCACTCCGCTTCGCGAAACGGTGCCTGTCGCGGAGATTGTTCCGTGTTCGCCGCCCCGACGGTGATTTTTTTCCTCTTCTCTCACTGAAAAGCTCGACGCGTACGCATTGTTTATGGCCAATAGTATACAAAGGATACAATAAATCGAGGACACAATTAGAGAAGACATTGAGCTTTGAGTCACGTTTCCATGGGTCCCACAATGAACGTTTTCCCGGCAAGTCGTGGCGCAGGTCAAGAAAAAAAGGAGCCAAGTTTTCTTGAATCGTAAAAGTCAATCGCCCCAATCCACTTGCGTGGGATGGTAAACAGAATTGCCGACAATTTCGCGAACAATGGACGGGGGCGATGCAAATATTTCGATGGAAAGTCGGGGCTCGTCTTGTCGACGATAACGTTCAACAATGCGCCAGTCGTACCGTTCGATTGTCCGGTCGCTTCTACGGTCCTAATAGTCTTCATCAGCGGAATTATTCGTTGACTGAGGAATCCGTACAATGAACCCTTCAGGTCAAGCAATATTCCAGTGGACCTTGGAAAGGGTTGCTACCCTAAAGTCACGCCTCACACCTTTGCGTGCTTCTCGTTCCGACCGCGGTGAAATCGTCTGAGTTCGCACCAAATGCCTGCAATTTGGGTTTGAAATTTTCAAGAATTATGGCCTCCCTCGTTCATCTCGAATTTGGCCTGGTTTACAGCCTCCTAATATTCTCTATTATACGTTTAGGGGTCATTCGGCGCCTCCAGTGTTCCGCATTATGCTTGCTCATGGTCATCCCAGAGTTGGTGACACAAGAAACGGACTGAGGAAACGGAATTCCTCGAGAGTTCGATCATTTCCCCGTAAAGAATGGTTTTCCAGCGTGAGGAGGCAAGAATTATCCCCGCGTTCGATGCACGTTCGGCGATAGTTCGCGGAACAAGGGGAAGGTGGGAAAAAGAAAAGGTCACCGATGGATAGACGGTGTCTCGAGGCTCTAGCGAAGTGTCCGCTTACAATAGCGAAACGAGTCCTAGGTCCCGTGAAGGGATAAAGGGACATTATCCCCGGCAATAAAGAAGGTCCAGAAAAGGAGAGTGCGCGAGTTGTGCGAAGCCATGTTTTTCATCCATTGTCACCAAATATAATGCCGCGGCAGAGTCTCGCAGTGGCGGAATCTCTGCCAGGTGCTCTTCAGCTGGCCCCTTCCATCGTTCCTCTCCTCTGGCCTCTTATTTTTCCTTATTCTTCCGCCTCTTCCTCGTCCTTCTCTCGTTAGAGTAGACAGCAACACCACCGCGGCGGTGTCCACTCGCTGCGGGCGTCGAAAACTCCGTTCCGCCGGTATTTCTGGCGCATTGTCGCCAAGCGACAAACAAACGACCGAGAAAAGACCTAGGCGAACCGATCAATGCGAGGATATTCTTTGAAGCACCTCAAGGCGGGCCGGTTTAAAAGGGAAACAGAAACTCTCCGAACTGCCGTTTCAGAGGTAGCTTTAAGGCTGGCTGGTGTCTCGAATTTGCTTAATTGATCGCTCTGGTGTTCGCGTTTCAGTGCGAACGTCTAAATCTACTCGTACTATTAGCCAGGATTCCAAGGCAAGCGGACGATTTAAACGCGATTCCCTTCACCAAAAGCAACGATCCGTCGAACAATGAGTATCCCCGTTTCTTAAAATACAAGCAACCACAGAAATTGTCCTTGAAACGCATCTCTGACTGGCGGGTCGCACAAAACCGTGGAGCGCCACAGTTCCATCCCTTCATCCCTCCGGGCGTTTTTCTCCCCCTAAGCGGCAGACGTACGGTTTGGCCTCTAATTAAGTAAATGCCTGGCAGCTTGCACACACGCCGCGGTGAGAGACAATGTTTCGCAGTTTCGCGCCACCCCCAATGGCCGATGTGCCATCAGCCGCAGCGCGCACACCCCACACGGTAAGAGACAGAGGCGCGCGCGGCACCCAACCGTCGTCGTCGTCCTTGATTATCTCGTTCCTTATCCCACCGTCGGATCCCACCGTTTTCCCGCGCCGTTCCCACAGGCGGGAGCGTCGTTCTCGCACCCTGGAGCCCAGTTTTCCCTGTTCCGTCGCCGCGCGGGTAGCTCGCTTTAATTAAACGCTTTCAACAGGCCGATTTTAGAGCCCAGCGAGCCGCGCGAGGCGAGCGCGTGAAAGCGGCGCAAGAATCGCAAGGTGTCAACCTAGAAAGAGGAGTTTGAGGCCCAGTGTGAGGCGGCACACAACCGTGAAGAGAAAGAGGAGAAACGAACCGCGTGGGCGACGCCCGTTGGAGACACGCGTACAGAAACGGATGTCGGGGAAAGAGGACAGAGGGAGAAGGGCCATGGAAAAAGATCAGAGGGAAACGACGAGGATTCCTCGCGCGTCTGCCTTTTTCACCACCTTTCCCGCTGCCCTAACCCCTTCTTTTCTTCTTCCTCCTTCTCTTCCTCTTTCTTCTCTTTTTTCTTTCTTTTTTATCTTCGCGCCTCCGATGCGACGCTGGTTTACTCTTTCCCGTCACTTCAAGCGGCTGCCTCTGTTTAAGACGTTAAAAAGCAGGCGAGAACCGTATAACTCTAATTGTACGCGACCTGCCACTTTGTCGGACGCCCACGCCAGCCGACCACCCCTCGCTCCAGGCTCGGTTGCGGGTTCTTTCCGTCTACCGGCGCGAGACCACGGTTGGCTCGTTAACGTGTGGCCGCGTTCTACGCGGAGAAACTACCCCCGCGCGTTTAGGCGTGTTTATTAGTCGAGTACCAGTGGTCTTGACTTAATTACGGCCCAAAGATCTCGGTAACTTTTGTGGCAATGCACCCACCCTCTTTGGCAATATTTCATATTATCTGTTTTGGTTTGATATTATCACTGTCGATAACATTTTCAAGCCTTTAACCAAGGATGATGGCTAGAATTAGTTTTTAATCGCAAGTAGTTGTACTTTAACGAAAGGAAGTACGCAAATACGCGTGAAAGTATTGACATCAGAACTTGAAGAATGTCAGAGTGATCGAGTGCAAAGCGAATAGTCGAAGTCACTCTACGAACGATAGAGAGCACGTATCGCGGCCAATGACGACTAATTTTCTTTCACCAGGAGGCCAAGCACGCCTTTTCTCTCCGGGTGACCAAAAACAGTATTTCAAGTGCGACTTTCGTGCAATCCAATCATCAGGACCCCTCTCTCTGAATTCCCCGGTTGAAAAAGAGGGATCGCTAATTCCTCTAATTTGATCACGGTGGGTCGACCCTTAATCGCGGCGTTGATACGCGGCCGCGCTATCAAGGGGTTGCGGTGCGCCGCGATTCGAAACGCAACCCCTGCCCGCGGATTTCGAAATCCCGGCCGCCGCGTAACGCCGACACCCGGCGACAAAAAAGGGGGCGAAGAACGAGCGTACGCGCGGCGGTCGTGCGCGCAGAAAAGATTGAAAACAGGAGCGCCAGACTTCAAAGGGTTCGACGCCAATTATGGATAGGGGGCGGAGTGTTTCGCGATTGCTGGCGAGGGGGTGAGGCGAGAGAGTGAGAGGCACGAGTGGGTCGGAATTTCGCGGCGAACCCTTCTTCGACCAGCCATAAAACCGTTTTCGCACGACCGAAAGGAAGCCTTGACGCGAGCCAGCTATTCGCGTTTACTCGCGCGAACGCCTGCGCGCGCGCGCGCGCGATGCAACTTATTAACTTGTTAAGCGGCCCTCGTGCGCTCCTGGATCGCTTATTCCACGAGCGACACCCAACGCGTCTGGTGTGGGTAATTGAAGAAACGCGATTTCGTTTGTTTCCCGTCGAAGTGGGAGAGATCCCTCGGTGAATCTCGAATCTTATGTTCGAGTAATGTTTACTCGCGCTTGGAGATCTTATTAGTTGATTTTTACACTCCTCTAGCTCGTGGTACATTCTTACAGTTCAGCTTCGATGTTTAGGATACTCGTATTAATTAATCGACGACAAAGGAATTCTTGAAAAAATAATATGGATTCGCCATAATTAGATTCGAGTTAGGAATTATAAATTAACAATTATCGCAACCCCTCTGCTCGCAGAGGCCTCTCGCGAACGGTTTGCCGCGATACAAGACCGCAGCCATAATTTGTCGTTATCATCAAGGAACAAAGTAACGGGTTATTCCGCTGGGCAGAACTGACGAACCCTCTCCCCGAATGGTCCGCTGCTGCCGCTGCTCCACGTCCCTTTACCTTTATTCCCGTTTTTTATTCCTCCGTCCTTCTCCTCCGGGGATTACGCGCAGTCGAAACAACCCGAGCGTAGGCGACGCTAATTGGCATTGAAAAAAGGTGGTGACGATAGCTAAGTACCCGACCGGGACGACCCTCTGTAAATACCTGGCCGCTTAACGTGCACGCTCGCCACCCCCTTCAACCGCCTCTCGGCGCGGTTTCTTCGCCTTCGCGAGGAGCGCGGCTCTGACGGGTTTCCTGAAGGTTTCGCTCGACGATGCGAGACACCGCAGGGCCTCAAAGCGAGAAAGTCCCGCGCACAGAACTAGCGAGTAATTAATTAAAGCGACCCCGCGGAAGAAGGGCTGACGTGACTTCTCTGCCGCGGGGGTGGCTGCGACGAGAGATGAGGCGACCGCCGCTGGTCGTCCGGCTAAAAGCGGACTCCTGGTGGAAAGAATCGTAAACGAGACTGGAAAGTAGTTTAGCATAGTCTCTGGACACTTTCAGAGTTACTTTCTTCTCTCGACTCGCGCAGAGAAATTGTGCTCGACTCGACGAAAGGAACGTTTACATTTTCTGTAAGCTCGAGAGATGTTTATGAAAATTTTGAAAACGTTCAGAGAACACTCTCGACTCGTTGTTCGGTTTGTCTGGAAAATTGTAAAAATATCTCGTTCGCGGTTTCCCCGCTCGGAACAGGAAATTAGATAGAAAGAGAATAACGAACCGTTTCATTCCGCAAGCTTTCAGGTCGCTCGAGATTTTAACAGGGAAATTAAAATATGATTCTATCGTGATATATAAATAATTACCGCGGAAACGCGAGGGTTCCGCGGCCGCCGTCAAAGGAACATAAACATCGTGAACGCGAGGGTGGTTTTGTTGCCTGGCGCAATTGCCTACTGGTCTTACAGGGTAGAGACTGGGGTGGTGGTGGATGGCTGGGTTGTTCGCCTGTTCCCTTCGAACAACGGACCGTAGCGCGAACACACGGAATTTTTACAACGCCTCGACTAATACCCTCTTTGAGCTCGAGTGGTATAAAACGCTGTAATTAGCGCGAATCAACGGTGACCGGGCTCGGAGGCCTCGCTTTCTGCCTCGCCACCCCCTGGTCCCTCTTTTCTCCCCCTCGCCTCGTTCCTCCGCCATCCCAAGCATTCGTCTCTCTTTTTCAGACGCGATTTACACGCGTCGTCGATTCGCTCGCGTTGACGCAGAAAATCTGCCTTCTTCCAAATGTTTCTACCAAAAAACACCGAACATTAACATGACTTTTCCTTCGAATTAATTCACACCTAGAAATACAACGCGTAGAGTCTGTTCCATTACACTGTGCCTCCTACACAAACTAATTACCAACCGTAAACCCAAAGAACGAACTTGCCTTAATAAATTTCCTCCGTACGCGTAACACAATTACGTTTAACAAAGCAGTCCAAGCGTCGCAAGGGAAATTTCCAAGCCTACCTGTCCGCCCATAAAAGAAGAAGCTTTTGTCACCCCCGAACAGGACGCGTACCCCCGTGTCACATCGACAGAAATATTTCACAGGGCTCGAAGGAGACGAGCGCGCCAAAAAATCCCGTCGTAAAGCACGGCTCTCCTCTCGAAGTGGGCCTTGCGCGCGTCCATCGTGGAGTCAAGAAGTCAACGGACGGGAATCCACTTAAGACATTAAAAGGTAAGGTGCGGGCGCGGACGTTTATTGCGGGACGGGACGACGCGGAGAGCGTTCGTCTATATACGCTCGCCGGGTGTTTACTGCTTCGAAAGCACTGTTTACAGCGCTCGAAAGCTCTCCGCGGCGCGGCCATTCGGTTTTACAACGCTGGGCCCCATTAAAGGCGAGGGGACCCCGGAGATCCAGCAATATTTCCATATTGCGGTCCCTCGGTCACCACGATTCCCGAAACGTCGGTAAACGCCCGCTTTCTTCTTACCACCCCGCCATCTACCCGGCCGTCAACACCATAAATCTACTCGCCCTGACCTTTCCGCTACCCGGCGAGACCCCCGTTGTACGTACACTAATGGGTCTTCTTTCTGTCTCGCCTTGTTCCGCCGCGGCGAGAGGCCCGTGTCTCGTTTTGTACCACTCGCGTTAATGAGGGGCGAGACGGGGACGTTTCTCTTTGATTCAATTTCATTTCTAAAGGGACAGTTTTATGGACGCGCCACGGCAAGACCTTTTAGATGGGCACGGCTTGTTGGCCCTGCCGAAAGGTTCCTTCTGACTAATTGTCGATCCTATTCTGGTCTAACGCGTGGACTGTACGCTTGCTGGTAGCCTCTTGTTTGCATACTCAGCCTGGTTCTCCTGGTTCATCTCTCGTCGAACAGATTTATTGGCCTTGGTATGAGTTACCATTTTCACTGACAGAAATTGTACTTATATATTGCTTTCCCTGTAAATTCTACTGGCGATCTGGAAGAAAATCTTCTGGAATGGATTAAAAATTAGCTCGAGCGTGGCATCGCGTAACACCTCGAACACGTGGAAGTTACAGGTTTCATGGCTGGTGCCGTGTAATCCTCGCCCCTTCGTGTAACGAACAGCAGCGACGAATAGAGCGATTTAACGGATAAAAGCGATAGGTCCTCCGGTCATCTGGGCGGCGAGCCGTTTTCTTTCACCGTCCCGAAGACGTTTCCACGAGACAGCCGGTGACGCGACTCCCGTCAAGACCCATTGGGCAGACATCCGGGTATTTGTGGGCAGGCCTGTGCGCAACATGTAGGCACTTAGATCGTTCCTTTGTCCGGCATTGTGCGGCGCAAACATACGTTTCTTCGAATGTCCATTGTCGCCGGGCATGCCCTTGTTGGTTATGGACACTTTTCCACGCGGCTGGCATTGTCAGGGCGACTCGTATAGCGGCGGGTGTGCTTTTTAACGCCGGATTTTCGGCCCTACCTCCACACCCTTGCTTTCGTTCCGACTGCCGGCCAAGTTTTGTCTCGGGTATCGCTGAAACTGATGATATTCCGTGGCTTTTGTCGAACGTGTCGCCCTGGCAGGTACATATTCGCGGCGTTTTCTTTTTTTCAACGATCACTGGGTATACACTGCTCCCTTTACCGTTTCCGTCTCTGGATTCTTCTCTGAATCGATTCTTCCTCCGTGAAACTGGTTTTCGTATTCAATCTTCATACTAGACTTGTTTCGTTGAACAAATCGAAGTGCCCTGCGTAACTGATTTTTGTTTTTTTTTTTGTGTGTTTCAGCAGGCATTCATCGTGGTGCACGATGGTTGCGAAAGAAGGCTAATTTTCGAGGGATCAAGAAGTCGTCGCCCTACGTAGCGATCCACCGACTGGAGGAGGCTACGACCCAGCAGAATCGTCGAGCGTCGCGAGTCCCATTAATCACCCTCTTCCGGAATTCGAAA
Source organism: Xylocopa sonorina (assembly GCF_050948175.1). Lineage (NCBI taxonomy): Eukaryota > Metazoa > Arthropoda > Insecta > Hymenoptera > Apidae > Xylocopa > Xylocopa sonorina. The sequence continues at coordinate 11,302,481 of NC_135193.1, forward strand.
CGGCGCAATTTCAAGATTGATGGAACGTCTAACTCTCCGGCGGCCCCGCGGTATCGAAAGAGAAGAGCCCCGGCCTGGGCATTGTACGCGTAACGGTCGCGTAAAAAAGTGAAAAGAAATTTTCCCTATTTGATATTACCAGCTCTTTTCTGCTCGTCGCGTACGCGGCGGAGGGAGAGAACCCGTGAACGAATTGTTTACAACGACGTCAGGTCCTACTCAGCCCGTATTGCTTTCCGTGGGATTGAAGTGCTCGTAAAACAAACCCCCCTTGAAATTAGAGCAGTCCTTGCGGCTCCATAGAGGCGCGCACGCACGCACACACGCGCGCAAGTTCTGCGTGTGCCCCTACTCGCGCACGATACAATGTCTATCCCCCGCCCCTACCCCTTTCGCAGCCCGTGAAACTAACACTGTGCATTACCATCACAATGGCTAGATTAAAAAAGAAGGGGTGTGGATACGCACCCCTGGTCCCTTACAGGAGAGAAACGACGTGTCTGACACGTATGGTCGAACGATGGAAACAGAACGGTTTCAGAAGCGGTCGCGTACCTCTCCGCGCGCAGGGTGCACGCAGCAACCCTTTCCTTCTTTCAGGTGAACCGATTGCGCGCGTAATCCGCCCTTGTCGCCGCTAGAGCCACGACGCTAGGAGAAAGTTTATCCTCTCTGTGGATGGATTATCGATTGCTCTTTGATGAACTCGGGTCGTCCAAAAATATTCCTCCCTTTCTATTGTAGGATGTTGGATGTTTTTTCCTCGCTGGATTAAAAGGATCGAGCGATTCGTTACGATTTCAGTTTTTTGTCGCTTGTTCTGCGAGGATATCGTGAAATATTTTACGTAGAACGAACTCTCCGGGTTCCATTGCGAGGGACGTTCGTGAGAGATGGCTCGAGCAATTTGTTCGGAGATGTTGTGACTAGCCAGGCCCGCTTTATTTAGGGGAAACGAGGAGAGAGGAAAGGCTGAATGCCCGGCAGGTTGACCCCACAGTCAACAGTTAACGATTTTCAATGGCGATTGGATGTCAGCATCACTCTCCGCCAATCAGAGAGTGATGCTGACATCCGGACAAACGGACAATGGGAAAGCGCTAAATGCTCACGGTGCGCGTTCAATCCTGTGAATACGAGCGGCGTCTATTGGGGGTTCCACCCCGCTATTACAGTCAATGACGGAACATACGAAACACTATTCATCCGCCGCGTTTGTTCCTTACACACATCGTGTAAGTATAGCGTGTAGCCCCGGCTGGATGGATCTGCGAGAGCCACGGCTCTGCCGCGGGGACGCGAGCGACGCCTATTTTGCAAGCCTGCGGGATCGATTGTGTTCCCTGGGAGATTTTCAACGATTTCTCTCTCGTTACTCCTTTCTTACATTTATATTAAAAAAAAGAAATCTTCGGATATACTCCATTACTTTTCAAATATTTCTTAATTAAAGTGAATAGTGTAATTTTATCTATTTCCTTCAAAATTGGCTTACAACCCTTCCTGTCCTCGAATAAGCCAGCTTCAAAATTGCTCCGTAAACGAAAGAATTACCAATCCCAAAAGCCAGTAAACTTGAAAAAACTCGTGGAGAGATTCGCTGCACCCGGTTGCCCGAGAGCTGGCGCTAGATCCTGCGAGCGAAACCCCCGGAAGTCCCCTGGCAGGCTCAGGAAAGGATTCCTGGGAGATCGGCGGTCGCTACGGCGGTGCGCCGCGGTCCTGTGCCAGGGAATCAGCGCTGCGTGAAATTCAATTATGTCATTCATTGCTCCTGCCGGCTTTCCGCCCCTCTACGTGACCCCCCCGAGAAAGAAAAACCCTCGATGATCCCCATCCGTCGCATCGGTTCGCCGGATGATCCGCAGATGCGTAACACGTCCTCCCGTGGTCCTCGTCGATCGTCCCCGGGCACGGTATCGCTTTTCACGAGGTCACCGCGATCACTGTCTCCCCGAATTAGTACGATCTTCTCCTCCGTTCCGCTCCTGTTCACCCATTCTGGGCTGCCTCGAGTGTCCCCGAGCTGTTCCGCGCTCGCCACATCCCTCTTGCCTCCTACTGACGCGGTTCGCCACCGCCGCGTCGAGAGGCGAACCGATCCCTTGCACGCGTCGTTGCGCCTCGACGACGTCAAAGAATTTGGCGTCTGTTCTTCAGAGGCCTCGTCTCGTTTCTACGAGGAGATTTCTGGAGGAGTCTTCTCGAACGCGAGACGTCTGGTTGACCGATTTCACGGATTATTTCGTCCGCGCGGGGCGGTTGAAGAGCGATGGGGTGGTTCGTTGGAGGTTCGATTCGTGCTGGGGAGGAAACGAGTTTTTACGAAAGCAAATAGTTGCTCTGAGATGGTTTTTTGGTGGGCGTTCGAGGTCGACAGGGTTCGAAATTCTTTTTGAAAGGACAGAGACAGACATCGGGGGTGGGTCTGCGGTTCGAGGTTGGAGATATTTAAGAAGCATTTGAGATATTCGATTGTAATTGGGTTTAGGATTTTTAGGAAGGGTGAACATCTTGTTGAAAGGGATGACGAAAGTTGGAGATAGAGCACATCGTGTGTATACGGTGGAAGAGCTCTTTTTTTTATTCAGTTTACTAGAATGATTAGGTGTGGACCGCAGAGGGGACACGGATGACAAAAATCGTCGAGTCGCTGAATGGATTGGCAATTAGTCGGCGGGAGTTTGTTTTCCCACGCAATCAAGGTCCACGAGGAAGTGTTACTCGTAACGGTACACCATTGATCGCAACGGTATCTGTGAATGGATGACCGTGCTATGAATGGCCGATAGTTCCACTTGGGAAGTAGGTGGGTCTGGCCTTGGATCTGTTGTTCGGTCGTGCGACAGATTCGCACGCTACAATTTGCCACCCCTGCGTCTCTCGATCAACCGCACGATGCTTTTAAAAAACCTCCTACGAAATCTGTCTCGACCGCTATCTAATTACAATTATTCTCTTGAAATCGATCCTCTCGTGACAATTAATTCACCTTGATCGAAGAATGCGTTCAAATCTGCAATTCGTTATCTCATATACTTGACAATATCGAAATTACAGAAATTTTCGTAAAACGTGACGAATAAAAACTTGGGAAAATAGCATTACGCGATAGAAACCAACCCCTTTCGACAACGGTTCTCGGTTGGTTCGTTTCCACGTTTCCTGACATCGGTTCGGGGCGTGACGCGATTGAAGTCGGCGTTCTAAAATTATGGGGGCCATTATCGACACCCTTTCCCTCGAGCCTTTTCCTTCCGCCGTCCCTTTCTCTCGACAGGGCGCAACGCGTCGCGTCGCGGCGACGGGTAATTATTTCCTCCGGCCGCGACGACGGAGGAAACACATGTACCTACCTCCGGTGCGAAAAACCCGGTGCACACGCGGACCGGCGATATAATAAATCCGGACCCTCGTTGTAACGCAATTTCGTCTCATTGTGCCCCGCGTGGCCCGGTTATGAAACTCAATTCTCATTGTGAATCTCGGTTCCGCCGTAGACCCCTTCGTTTTTTCGGCTCTTTCGAGCTTCCAACGCTATGTATGTATATATATATATATATATAATATAACATAACCCATTGGCTTTGCTGGATCGTACGAAAAGAAACGCCCGAGGAGAAAGAGAGGTGGAAATAAAAAAAGCACGCAGGCGAACCAGAAGGGGAGGAAGAGGGATGAAACCAGTTCCTTCGGTGGTATCTTTCGACAAAAGTATCGTGGCTTCTCTCTGTCGCGTCGTTCGTCCTCCTCGCGCCCTCTCGTCGGCCCTTGGCTCTGGCTCTCTCGCGTCTTCTCGGGGTGAACACGTCGCTCGGGTCTGTTCGACGGATGTAACGCGGAGCACCGCAAACTCGGACCCCTAACGACACCGCCAGGGCCATGAATATTCCTCGTTGGCTCGCGGGAGCACGGGGACACCTCGGGGTGGCCAGGGAAGGAGGGCTATGAATGTCATTCGCAAACGTTAATCGACGAAATACAAAACCCATTAGACGTCGACCTAGGCCCCGGACACGGGGTTTAAGTGTACCTCACGCCCATGTCATTTTCGGCATTGTCGCCACGGCACAATTAGAGGCGACTCGACGCTACGCTTTCCACTGATTGGTGCCCATTGTCGTGGAATACCAGATCGTGCCACGGACGGCTCGAACCATCGTCCATCTTTGCGACTTCCTGGCGGCAATAAGAATTCTCTCTTCGCCAACGGTGCCATTTTTCTTCAACCGTGACACCAGCTTTCGTACTGTCTCTTAGTTCGATCTATTTGACCATCGAATACTCGAAGATCTACTATAAAATCCTAGATCGCGAGAGAGCTACGTTTCCATCGTAATTCGGGGACATTTCATGGACGTTGGGTAATCGCGCGTCACATTGTCTGCCGACACCTTAGAGACGATACAACGGAACGGTCTTCGCGCGGCGTGAAACTTTTATTCCGGCGAAATGGATGACGCCCGCGGTTCATCGCACCGGGTGGCTCGCCCCTGTTCCGCTGCCGCTGCTGCCGCTGTAAAGATTCTATCTAACACGAGGTGGGCGTACGAGATGTCTCCCGACACAGAACGGGCTCTATCTCCTGTCGAGAGAGGGAAAGAGCGGGACGGAGGAGGGTGCACGGTGGGGCACTTTTACCGAATACAAATACGTGTGTGCCACCTGTGTGAATTAAGGGCTCCGGGAGAGGGACCCTCTTCCTCGAGCTAGATCGAGGAACGAATCGGCTCTTCGAGCTGGGCAATAGATATCACCTCGTGGAACTCGTTTCAAATGGCATTCCCTTTTGGTCGGCTCGTTTCAAGACGCGAGGGCTCTCTTGTTCGGACGAGGATAGTGAAGTTTCGGGGTTGCAGCGTACTGTATATTCCTACGTGTTCCTACATACGCGCGTATAGGGTGTAAATAATGGTAGTAAACTTATTTATGCTCGAGGGTTTGGTGAATCTTTCTGAAGAGTCCACGGAACGGACAACCCTTTTGGAGATATCGACGTATAAATTAGAATTATTCGAGATGAAAGAAAAAGCGAACGAGTAAAACAGATACGTTGTCCTACGCGGGTACGACGTAGGTTATTTCGTTTCACAGTCAGAGATTTTTCCGTGCTTCACCAATAATTCCAAAAGAGGTTAGATCGGCAGTATATCGAAGTTGGGACGTAAGCTGTCTAGCCGCGTTGGAAGTTCGACGGAAATAGTCGAAACGCGCGGTCGAACGAGCAACTCGTGCACTTCCTCCGCTAGAAAGGAGGCGCGCCCTCGACCGGCGGATCGCTCGCCACCGATCATTTTAGCATTTTAAAAGCATTCCAAGGCGGTCGTCGATTTTTTCGCGCGGCCGTCCAGCCCGATCGGCCGATGGGAATCTGGTGGCGCGTCCACGACGCGAGCCTCCTCCTTATCCTACGATCTCCGGGCGACGCACCCGAAGTGCATCCTCGCGCCTACTATTTCGCCGATGAAACAGATTTAATAATAAAAGGGGGACGGCGGGGCGATCGATTTCGCGCCCACACTCGACGATCGCCCGGTTTTTTACTCCCACCCCCGCGATGCCAGGCCCATGGAAAACGCCGCAGCCAACCGCGATGATAAAATAAATTCTGTCCGAATTCGTGGCTGATTTCCATACAAAGAGTTTCGCGTCCACGCGTTTGACACGCCGGGGATTTTCATTTCTCCCCGTTAGATCTTCCAATCGCGCGTCGCCACCGAAAGCTACGGCGGTTGCGTTTATTGCTCGATCGAGTTTCTCGTTCGCGATCGAACCTTCGACTTCGCTTCCGTGACGAATAAAATGCTCAGAAGATTTTGTCGACGATTTTCCTACGCGTGTTCCTCAACATTACACTTGGCGCAATTTTCAAATTAACGAGATGCGATCGTGCACGATCGGACGGCAGGACGCTCGTCAGGTGTTATCGCGCGAGGGCGAGCGCAGCGCTGTTTAATTTGTAAATTTCACTGGGTACGCGGCAATAATTAATCCCTTTCCCTTTCTACCATTCGGCCGTGCTCGCGCAGCTTTTTCCCTTTATTATTGCGCGCTGAAAGTGCGACGAGTAGTAAAACGCGGCTTGAGGCCGCATTCGTGTGCACGTGTGCGCACCTGAAATGCATCTAACTAGACGCGTTGCACCGTGGCGCGACGGAAGAAAAGGGTGGCAGGGTGGGTCGGTTCGCCGCGCGCCTACTTGTTCCGCGGCGGCGGTGCATGAGGCCATACACGGCCCTCCTCTACCCCCCCGTATAATATATAATGAACATATCAGATGGCCGCCAGCGATGTCTGGGATTACATATTTGGATCCTATGTTAATGCGGGAGTCGCGGCGCTATACATCATGGGCTGCTGTTATTGTGATTCAAAGATTGAATGGTTAAGGTACGAGAAGCCACCGCGATTTCTACGCGGAGGAACGAACGGGGGCGGGACGGAGGGCCAGAGAAAGAGGGAACGGATCGATGCGGTTGCACTTGGAGATAATATTGCGGAATACAGAGCCGCGGGACGCGACATCGCGTCGGCTCGACCGATAGAATCGCTGTGCCCCGATATACATATTGCGCGTCGTTCGGTTCAGCCGCGTCTCGTTGCATCGCGGTTTTCTAAAATCTCGTTTGCGTCGCGACGCGCGAATTCGATCTCGAACCCAGTGTACGTCTCTTCGAACCGCTGCGATGTTTTAGTGGATAGAGGATCGCTGAGATATTCGTCGCGGCTAGAGTCGTACATCAATGGCTCGTGTTCGAAGGTGAACCAGTTCAGAGCTGGACACACGCTGCTGAGATGACGTAGATGGAATTCTCGATTCGATTTTGATTAACACGGGCTGCTCGATTTAGATGAACATCGCGTAACGCGAATTCCTTCCTGCGAGTGATCTGAAAAATTCGAGTTAAACGCATTCCACGCAGCGTTGAGATAAAGCAGCGCATCGAGCGAACCTCGCTCGTTTCTCGTCTATTACGAGGATGCAGTATCGATGCCTCGATAAAGAGGCTGGTCCCAACAACGATCGGGACCGCGATCACCCAGCTTAGAGACGCGATCATTTATTACGGCTCGCAAATGGTTCCCAGCGAACCGAAACTTCCACTGCGAAAACTGGTTACGACACTCGAGCGACTGTCTTCGAGCGCGTTCTCTTCGTACGCCTCTCTCGATTATTCCACCACGATATGCACGCGCGCAGCATGCGGGGGCCTGACAGTTCTCGTGTGCAAGCATATATCAATCGCTGCCCTAATGTTCATTAATTGTACGCGCAGACAACGTAATTATTTTGTCAATCACCCGCCGGGAAAAATGATGCCTGGGACGCGGCGTCAATTGTCTCCTCGTTATTCCCGCTTGCGCAACGGCCGAGCCGGAGGCCCGAGGGCGGTCCACCGTCGCGGTTCTTTATTTTCGCGGGGCTTATTAGTCGGGTCAGCGGGTCGTATCCATCAAACACCATCAGCTTCTATTGTTTCGCTTCACCTGCGATCCTACCCATCTCTTTCGGTCCACTTCTTCTTCTTGCCACGCTCGCGGTCGTGTCTACAGTCGATTTGGAAATCTTGGACGCGTGCCAGTCTGGGGTGCAATTAAATTAATTACAAATCCTTTAATGCCAATAAATCGCTTGAGAAGTGAAACGAATTAGGAATATCGATCGATTTGTAGCCTCGACTCAACTGAAGAGAGGTCAGTATCTTCCACTATCAGTCTAATGAAGAAATACTTGATTCAAACCAACAGAATCATTAATGAAGACTCTGAAACAGTGGTCTCGAGTCACAGAAGAAGGCGCCACGAACGTGTTCTTTTGGTGGTGGCAAAATTGATGGTCACCGTGATCAAGACGAAAACTCTTCCTCGGTCGAGCGCTTCGAGCGAGGAATCGGCGGCGTATCGCGGCAGCCGATTTTTCGTTGCCCCGACGCCGGTAAGAGAATTCAATTACCCGTCGAATCGGTCGGTCGTAACAGAAACGACGCGCCATTCCGCACAAAGGCTCACCTGCCAAGGTGCACAATACTGGAACAATCCGTGGGCGTCCGGCCGAGTAATGCTCGCTGCCGTTCGTTGTTGCTGCTCTTTCTTCTTCTTCTTCTTCCTCTTCTTCTTCTTTCACCCACACCCCCCTGATTCCTCCACCCGCTAGTCTGACCGCCGCTTTTCTTTTTCTCTTCTCGCAGGCCGCGCGCGTACTCTGGGCCCACCCGTGGCGAGTCGATCACCGCGACGTGCCAGCTCGTTCGAACCGACGATTTCGTTGCATTTCTAAGTAACCGTTCCACGGCCAGCGAAATATCGCTTCGAGGCCTCGCGGACGCGAATGGGACCGATGACGAGCGGATTGATGACTTCAGCAACGCGTCTGCCAGAGAGGGTGCCAGAGGGGTGTCCGCGTCCGCAGCGAGCGAACTCTGACGCGGTTGAGTGTCCACGCTTGTTACAATCTTGATCCTTTGGTCTTTCGATCCTCTGATCTTTCTGCTTAGTAATTATTCGATTCACCTTGGTGTACTTTACCAACGTGGTTCTTTAATTTCGAGTCTTGTCTGATAATTATCTAGACTCTCGAGGTTCGTCTCTAATTTTCTGCCTCTCCAGCGTCTGGAATCTGTAATACTCTCTGGTCGTCTGGTTCGTTGGTATGTCTGTTCTGGAATTTTTGAACAATTGGAAGACGATAAAAGCGATTTACCACGAGTAGCTGGTGGCGCGCAGGCGGTGAACATTTAACGAATATATCTTTCCGTGACTCCGTGGTTCGAACACGACCCGGACAATGGCAACGAAATGTCGGACAAAAGGCGTCGGTGCGTACAATGCGGCCCGGTTCGCCAGTGAATCGATGTAATTTCGAACGTATCGGGGCAGGAAGTGACTGCGCGGAAATCATTCCGAAAACAAAAATATAGTCCGCGTTCCACGCGCAGTCGGTGCCAGAAGAAAAAACAGGCTGTGCTTCTGGCTTCTCTCCTCTTTAATTCACGCATTGTGGGCCACGTTTGCCCGCCACAAAGACGTTCCCACGAGCGAGGCCAATGAGTTGGCAGATCTAACAAAAACATTGGACCACCGATGCCTCGGACGTTCCTCCTCCTTTCTTTTATCTCTACGCCCTCGCCTAAACTCGGCCACCTGAATTTGGACTCGAGATCCGGCGAGCTTCCCCTTGCTTTTCTAGCCGAGAAGAAAAGCTTTCCGTGAATCCATCGATAGAGAAACTCCTCTGTCATTTCGAACGCTTCTAATCGATCCTGGCGAGACGAGACGTTTCTTATCCGAGCTCGTTTCAGATGCATCGTCTGTTTTTCACGACGGTTAGCAGTTATTGTCGACGAGACGAGGATTGACCCAGTTGACGGTGTCGATTAAGAAGCAACGCGAGGAAGGAAATGATTATTCAGTTTCGATGGAACGGTGCCGAGAACGGGAACGTCCGGTAATCGATTTCAATCGAAAACGGTGGCTTTTGTCTCTAGTGTTCCGCGAACAATCCGACGACCTCGAACCCACCCTCATCCGTTCCATTTTATTAGGTGTGGAATTCCGCGAGCACGAGCCACGACCGCATCGTTCCCTCGATCCTATCCTCCTCCGTTTCCACGCTCTCGAAATCGAATCGAACGATTCAAACGGTCCCAAAATTATTTTGACGTGCCGTAAAGAACTATCCCACAAATTTCTCTGTTTACTTTATTATCCTCTTCGCGATGGTTGCGCAACGCGCACACAGACACCAGGAAAAATAATCGATACGATCGAGAGTACCACCTGTCCATCGTCACAGGTGTGTGTCACGCCGTGGCATCACGCCTTTCACTTTGTGCCAGGCCCCAAAATGGCCCGTAATCTTGGTCATTGGCGGGAGTCAAAATAACGTTGCCCGTGTCGCGGTCACGTTTTTAAAAGTGACTCTGCTGGCTGGGACGAGCGGAATGAAAGATGGCCGCCAGCCTGCCATTCTGGGAAAGCCGAGGAATTCGGCCCGTTCCGAGAATCTTTATGGGACCCCATGCCGTACGGGCCACGGGGCGCTCAGCATTGTTCGACGGTGCCAAACAGTCTGGCCCAAGCGGACTTTCGCCGCGTCTGCACCGACTCGTTCGCGCCGTGCGCCGCCCGGCGGTTTCCACCCGCCCCCGGCTGAATCATCTCGCCCCGTTTCCGGAATTTCCTATCGAGCCTATTATTTCGTTATTTATTGAGATTAACCACGGTCGGACACTTTTGTAATTTTTACGTGGAAACCGCATTGTTCCGATACGTGACCGCGGCCGATTTATTCCCTGGGACGTGACAGCGAACGCCGCGGTTACTCGTTCTCGTTCAGTCTCAGAAGGGTGTGTGATTTACGAGTAGTTCTTCTATTTAGATCTCGAAATCGTTTCTGGAGTTTCTTGGGTTTTAATAGTGGAGAAATATCTGTGCTCGCTGGAATTCTTTGTACAGTTGATAATTAAGTAAGAACCTTCGTGGTTTCATTGAATATTTGAGTATACAGGGTAATATCTGGAGGGTGAAGTACGTTTCTATTAAAGGATTCCATTCGTTTAATTCGAAATTAAAAGCTAAACTACCGCGTCTCCAAAACACGCGAGCCATTCGTCGTCGATGATGCGTAATCGTCATCGAGCAACCCCTACGCTCTTGGTTGAACGAGTCGCAGAACGTCCTTTGCGAGGCCCATACACGTGCCTCCTTCTCCTCTGGGATCGTGCTCGACGCAGTGACGCTCGTCTGCATCAGAATCGTGAATCACGTGCCGCAGTCGACTCCGAGTCCATTCGTCGTGTCCAACAATAGGCTCGGTGCCAGTTAAATACCCGCGACGTGGAACACGATTGGCCCCTTCGAGGAACGCTAATACGACCTGGTCTTCGACGACGTCCGTCGTTCCTCCGCGTCCTCGCTCGGACGCGGACTGCTCGTAAATTTCGCCGGAAACCCGAAAGAACAGGGGAGGCTTCCAAGAAGAGCAATTCCATATAAACACCCCGTTATTTACGAGCGACCATTTTTGTACCCTCTTTCTCGCGTCGAAGACACGCCGGATGAAAAGATTGGCTAATTTGCGTCCCGTTTTCGCGCCCCTTGCGGTCTTGTTAGACTCGACTGCGGTTCTGCTAGGCTGGTCAGACGGCTCAGCTGTGGGTTTCGTTTTTATCTTCACGCATGGAAGACGAAAACAAGTATCACTGATCGGATTGATATCAATCACGTTCGATGATCTTATCGAGGGTTTCACTGCAGCTGCACTTACCCTTCCTCCGTTTCGTATACAAACTCGCCACGTTGTCTTCGGTGCTTTTATCGTCGATCGAATTGCTTGAATTAAAACCACCCCTCGAGTCGTGTCGACCGACTTTCCGTCTCGACAATCGCTACGCGAACGGTCGAAACGATTTTCTCGCATCGCCACCGTATACAGTGTTCGTCATTGTTTCGCGAACGAGGGCCCCTCCGTTTCCATGGACGTTAGAGCAGAAGAGGTCGATCGGTTGGCTCGTTTCGGATTAAAGCCGGGCGCAGAAAAATGTTATTAAGATCTCGATCTGAGACGCGAACAGAGTAGAACAAACTCGACTCCTCGCACAATGGGCGAGCTCCTTGGCGAGCCAGGGCCGTACAAATGGACAAAGCTCGGTCTCGATTTCTATTAACCGACCCGCCGCGCCTGCCGCCACTCGACTTCTCGATCTTACGTCCATTCTCTCCGCCCTGGCCCCGAAGAGAATAACGAAATAACTCGCGCAATATGCTCGATCTCTCGTAGGAGCTTCTCGCGAGTCATTAACGTATTCGCCAGCCCTTCCATTTAAATGATCCAACAATACGCTTATTTGCCAGCGACAATGCGCCAATGTACGCGCGCAGGAGGGGAAACGCGGGACGAGAAAGAGCCTCGACGATACTGATCTTTTCGCCAGCTTCCTTTATTTCGTTTCATTCTCTCTTCTCCGTTCCGATCGCAATGACGAGAGGCTCGTAGAAATTAGGTGGTTCGATTCGCTGGTAAAATGCCTCTTCGAGTTACTCGCTCGTTAATGGCGAGCAGAGATGACGATGATGTCACGATCGTTCATTGCCTATTAGGGTTGCTTCCATTCATCCCCCAGTGGAAGCATAATTTCACGATGCAAGCTTGTATACACAGACGTTACAACAGCGTCGTCTGAAAAGCTTCGAATAGCACCTTCGCGCGATCACCAACGAGCTCGATCGACGATCGTTTCCACCGCCCACCCCCGGCCTCGAAGAATCAACGATCGTTCGACCTCTGAGCAACGCCACAGCGCGATTCAGCGACTTACCCCGCGGCTATCGCGGAACTAGTTCCTTTTCCTCATCGACGTCCCCCGTGTCACCGTCGAGAGGCGGGCGGAGCAGGGATTTAATCAACTTCCTTCGAACGAACGAGCTTCCGCCACCCCCTCGCGGCGCGGCTAGGCATAATGAAAGGAATGAAAGCTCCTCGGTGGAAGAGAGCCGGTCTTATCGGGAATCGAAGCGATCGAGCCGAGGATAATTCGCACGGGCAAACAATGCCACGCGATATTCGAGCGTGGCATAGGTGAGCGTAATTATATCCTTTGAAATCGGGCACAATGGCCCCCGGGGGCAGTCATTGAAAGTCGAGTACCTGCGCCTCTTGTGAAGTTCCACCGGTGCGCGGCCCGTCTCTCTGTGCAAGGCGTGCTTCAGGCGAGCCGAGCCGACAGGCGAGACAGAGACGGGGCGAGCGGCGCAGACGGGGGTGGAACGGCCGCGCGAGATGCCCCGAGGAAAAGGGGTAAGAGAGAGGGTGCCGTTTAATGCGTAATTAAATTCTGTTCGACACGGCCCGCGTAGAATCGGCGGTCTTCGTTTTGTTTTCTTCGCGTCGCGCCAAGTGTCGCGCGACATCCTACTTGGTCTTTTTTATTCTACCGCCCCCCTTATTTTTTTTCATTCCTCTTCCCGTTTTTCGAGCGACGCTCTCCGGTCCTTTCGAAAAAATACTTGCGAACGGGGATGGAACGCGGCTCGATCGAACGTCCAGCGAAGTTTTCACGAGCGAACGAGAGCGGCCTCGATTCGTCCTTCCGAGCGGACGTCGACGGTTTAATTAAACCGGACGACGAAATTTTTAATTAATGCCAGAACTGCTGGAGAGGTGGCGCTTGTAGGGCGCGAGGTATTCGCGAACGATTGGTCCAGGTGGACTTGGAACGGTCTTATCCTTGGATGAAGATGACGAGTCGTCGAAATAGCACAATGGACAATCTAATTCGTGTCGAATCTTTGGATTCGAAGGAAGACAGGAAGAGTGTCTGGAAGAGAAGACACAATACGGTGAAAATTACCCGACAAAGGTCCACGTCGCTGCTCGAAACAGCCAGAGCGCAGTTTACGTCCGTCATGTTTGCGAACATCCTGTTTACAGGAGTTCCTCCCGTCACGCTGCCCTCCATTGTTGCGAATAAATTATTATTTGCCTTGAATATTCCGCAGAAAGGAAGGGGCGCACGGTCGCGGACGAACAGAGACGTAGGATGCCTTAAACAGCAATGTTTTCGAGCATTCTTTACGCTCAATTGAACGGGCGCAAGTTTGAAAGGCGAGAGAGAGGGACGAGGAGAGGTTTTTGCAACAGGATGAGTCCTGATGGAACAAGGCGAGGCCAACATCTGTCGGTCCTCACAAATCATTCCCGCGTCCTTTACAGATCGCAAACTAGGCACGAGTATGGGGTGACCGCGGCGATTATTTCAAAACTACAAACTCGTCCGATCGGTCAACCGAGCCTCGTGGTCCTGCACCCTCGAAACGTAACCCCTTCGCTCCACTCTCATCGCGTGTAACCGGTAGGCACGCCGGCCATTAAGCTCGCAAAGTGAGCGCCGTAATAAACGGGGATTCTTTTAATGGTGGTATAAGTGTCGTGACTCGAGGGCGCGAACGAGTTCCACTACGAGGATGCTATGAATTTTCAAATTCGTCACGTGGCTCGCTAGATGTTTCACCATGTTCCAACTACACACGTATATATACGTATTATATACCACCTTTGCGGACGGTTCGCCAGAGTATTCGAGGCTCGTTCAGTTTTCTGAGAACCGGAAACGTCCTGAGTAAACAGTCAGCTCGATTGGCTACGAGACTCTCGGCTCTGGTTTGAAGGTTCTCGAGCGTTTCGCGATCCACGGAAGAGCGATCCATTGACGGAGTGTGGGAATGTTTCGGGTAGGGTAGTAAATAGACGCTTCGAAGACTAGGGGGTAGTTTTTGGCAGGTATAAATAGATCGCGAGTAATGGTGCCACCTAAGCAGCACGTCGGGATATAAAACACGTGGCTTGTCATTTGGGGTCGTCGGAAATTCGGCGCAAGTGTCTCTAAAACTGGAAAGCCAATTACGGAACAAACGGACCACCGTCAACACAGTTCCACCGTTCCCTCGGACTCGCCACGGGCAAGGTGGACCATTGAGAAAGAATTGTGAACCAGAAATTTGTATCCGTTCAAGCGTCTCGCTTTATAATACAGCCTATCCAACGAGATAACATCGATATAAAATATGAAAAGATAATATCCGAGAAGATAGGATCAGGTATAAAGCGAGGTGGACGAGGATCCGTTCGAGGGCTGGTTCCATACGAATTCCCAAAGTCCCAGTGCGCCGCGTCTGCTTCAACGCCAGAAACCTGTCGTCCCCTTACTTGGCAATAGATTCGAACGGAGAAGGTCAACATAATCCTCGTACAAATCTGAAGGCTTGTCAAGGGGTTGTTCTCCTCCTCGTTGGACGGCGCGGAGACGCGGATAGGGGTAGAGAGAAGCGTAGCATCCGGGAGAAGAAGAAAAAGCAGCGCGCGGTGGAAACTAGAATCGCGGGAAGGTGATCGCACGGGAAATAGGGGAGTAGAGAAAGAGAGAGAGGGACTGAAGAGGACCATCGTCCAGGGCGATGCTGATAAACAACGTCAATGGTATAAAGAGAACCTGATCCGGACAGCGGTCGTTCATTGTCCTGGCGCGGGCTGCGCGATGTATTTGGACAGTCAGTTGTTAACGGCAATGAAATCCGCCATTGTGGCACTATTCGCCGGGTACAATTGCCCATTATGGCTCTGACTACCTTCCGCGCTTCGTGTACCATAATTACATTACGCGAGCTGCGCCACTGGCCCCTGTGTGTTAACCCATTGTTGCCGCGGATGCGTTCATGGGTGCGCCGCCGGTTTCGATCCGTGTCTTCGTCGGCTGAATCGATAGGTGCCCGCTGATGCACCCATCGCTCGATGTCAGAGTCTGCTCGATTATCATCGAGATTCATCCTGAAAATCGGGAAACGTTCATCGAGATTGAGCTCTCTCGGAACTTTCATTGATCAAGGTGCGAGTCTCTGTACTCATAGCTCATCGTTAATAAGGAACGTGACCTGGTATACTCTGGAGGAGAGCCAACAAAAATTAGTCAAACAGAAAGTATGAACGCTCTTTGTTCCGTTGGATACTTCAGAGATGAGAATTAAAGGGAATCGACACTTTCGTCTCGCGTCGCGAGCAAGAATGGAGAAGGAGAAAGAGAGCAGAGTGGTCAGGGTGAGGAAAAAAAGGTTGAATAGTCTACGCCTATGTGGTCGTTGGTGCCAGTCTGTCTGGTCGAGACGGACTCCCACTCCAAACGAAAACGCTTTCCGCCCAAAGCAAAGGAAACGTAACGAAGGCTATCTTAAAAATTCCTGGCACCCCGTCGAGAGCGACTCCACCCCCTCCAGGCACGTCCCGGAGACCCCCTTTATTCCCGCCATTTCCCACCGTTTCAGCGCCTCGACTAGAACTATCAATGAACGCCAGACTTGTACTTTCTCCATCCTCGTGCATTCCAAAAAGATCGCTTCGACGCGTGTCCGAGGAATTTTTCGAAAGAATCCTTCTTACGATTTCAACCCTTTCGCTGGACCGAAAAGGGTGTCGAAGCGATTTAGAATCGAATAATTACAATTGTTGTATAGAAAATGATTTAGATGTAATATTGTTTATGTATTATGGGTGCTTTGTTGATAGAATATAGCAGTGTTGGCGAAAAGTAAGGGGATTCATTGAGGAACAACGAGGAGCCCTCGACAGGAGACGAAATCCAGGAACAGGATAATCAGAAAGGAAGGGCCGTAAGTTTCCCACAAACGTCGTTTGTGAGAAACACCGCTCGTAACCGTACTTCCTATGCCATTCGTTGGTTTTTCCTTTGTACGACCGCGTGGACAATAGGCCAACATTTTCAGTATTCGCAACGCTGAATCGGCCATTGTTCAACGTGGACAGGTCAACGTGCGTCCGGAACAGCTAGAAACTCTACCGAGTGAAATACAACTGGACCTGATCTGTCGTCTCAATGAAACTTTATTGCACTGTTTAGGGGAATTCCTGCTAAACCTTCAACCCTTAATTACCCGCTATATTTCACTCGCGTGCTCGCGATACGTGACGCGTTATTAACGTTAGCAAATCGAACATAAGCGACAATTGTAGAGCATCGCACGTTAGATAGGAAACCTGAGCCGAAAATTGCAATTTTAATTCAATTTCGAAACGTTTCGTTCGCAGTCGTTTCTCCGTCGATCAGAAACGATTGCGACAGGGTGGACACAAAACATTTCCAAGCCATTATGACCGCAGCTCCCAGTGAACGCTTAAGCCAGACACGCATATGTGTCCCCACGAAGTCAAGGGGGTAAGTGCGCGCAGCATACGTTCTTATTCACGGTGGGCCGACGATTCGCGGTCGGCCAGTTTTCGAAGGGTCCGCAAATTGTTGGTTAGGGCTGAAAGCCAATCGAGGGAGGAGGGTAACGGGGGTCTCTGGGCGAACCGCGATAAGTGACATCGGTCCGTGATCGCTCGACCAACGACGAACGCGCGGGGGTCTCGATTCACCCCCCGTCAACTCCAGACGCGAAACTCGAGGCATCGATCGTACGCTGGTCAAAATGTATCGATCGCTGTGAGACAAGTCGTTGCAAAACAAGTGTCACTCTTTCGAGCAGCTGGACCTTTCGTTGCGAAACGCTTTCTACCGGCTGACGGTTCATTTGAATCGACTATCATCGTTGTAAAGACACGCAGATTCGATCGTTCTTTAAAAATGGACATTTAAAGATTAAGAGGAAGATAAATGACGATCTGTCCGTTTCTCTGCAAACACTTTTCCGCGAGCACAAGAAAGTCCACCTGAACAGCACGAATTCAAAAGGCAATACTCCGCAAGGTACATACACCCAAGTGCAACCATCGTCAGGCAGACAAAAGGTAATACTCATAAATCATTCCACAATACGATCTTCTAGTAAAATCCTTTCTTGAACGCCTCCAAAATACCCCAATAATTCAATTAACGTCCTCTTACCAAGTGACACCTCGAGGAACCAGGGTCGTCTCTCCCACGCCCATCACCCCAAACTTTCCAACCGAGCCTACAATCATCCTCATCCAAATCGCTAACAATCAACGCGTTTCCTTTCCGTCAAGCGACGCGACAGTCGATTTCCACCGCAATCGAAAGCTCGCGCTCTTCGCGCGAACATGGCGCCGTCGTACAGGGTAGGACAGAGGACGCGGTTAGCGGGTCAAGGAGTTCCACGCAATTGCCGATAAACAATTGGTCCCTCGTGGGAGGTACGGGTCGAGCCCACCGCAACGCCTCTCACGAGGCTAAATAGTCTCGACGAGCACCCTTCTGCTCGCGTTCCGGCTTCTCCTTCGTCCTCGAGGCCTCCGCTGCGACGCGCACGGTTTACGCGCGCTACCAGCGGGGCGTCCCCCAAGGACGTCGGCTCCCGCTCGCCTCAGAACCAAGGTGGAACCGCAACGAGCGAACCGTGGGCCCACCAGGCAACAACCAAACCTATGATTCCTCTCCCGTCGCCTCTCGATGTGTATTTATACCGTTCTCGTCCGGTAGAATGTTCCTGACACCCTTCCCTCTTGCCCTGCCCTCGATCCGTACACGTGCACGGGTTACACGCATACGCGTACACAACACACGCTTCGAGAGATGATAAGTTACTCAGAGCCGATCCGGAGAGAACGAGTTCGGACGCCAGGGCACTCGAGGTTGACTCTAGGACTTGGGCTACGCCGTAGCGAAATGAATACTAGTTAGGTGGTGGCTCTTGAACTGGAGTCGTACAGAGAAGAGGTTTATTAATATTTTCGAGCTGGTGAATAGAGGCGCGTTTAGACGGTGCTTCTTTTCGTGTGTACACAACGAAACTTGTATTCTGCTGGGGAGAAGCTGAGGGCAGCGTGTCTTGCGACGCTGTATGCAAAACGACGCGCGAATTGACGTGGATCCTTGAATCGAGAGAGACAGAAGGGAAGAAAGACATCGTCTAAGTCAGATTTCTATATTAGAGATATTATATACATTAGAGTAGACAGAGGAACGATGAAAAACAGCAGCGCTACTGTATCAATTGAACCCTCGTCTCTTACCCCTCGGTTCCATTGCTACCCTCTGAGCCCAGAATTTTGCTCGATCACGATTCTAAGAAGATGTAACACAAAAGCCAGTCGAGACTATGCGTTCCGTAATGCAGTTGAATCTGCCACGAAACTGGAGCAAATTGAATCGGTTTTTCTGGCCATTATCACGTAGGAGGGGGAGAGGCGCACAACGGGAAGAACAGCGGCATTATCCGTCCTCCTTGGAGCTGGTCAACCCAGTAGAAAACGCGAGCAAGAAAGAGGCCTGCAGAGGTTAATTGGTGTCTTTTTAATCGGGCCGGTCGCTCGTCCGACGGATAAAGGGATCGCATAAAGAGTTATTACATCCACGGATCGGAGGAGGCCGCTGGTAAACGAGGACGTTAAACCGGGGCTCCTCGAGGAAATCGTTGGATAAAAGGCCGCTTTGATGTGAAGCGGTGCTTCGGGTAGCCTCCTTTCAGGAATTCTACCGGCGAGCCGTTCCACCAATTACTTCATAATGTCGCCACCGGAAGAGGAAGAATTCCGCCGCCGCCGTGGGGTAGGAAAAGGCACGCGAGCTTTGCCAGCCTGGCGAATACCGTTCTTCTATTTTTCTGGATGCGCGTCGCAAATGCGAACGAGGGATCCGCCTCGTTCGAGTTTTGAATTCCGATTCCTGCCGCCCCGCTCGTCCTGGAATGTCGCTGATCCTTGCCAGGGTGAAAATCGACGAAAAATGCGGCGGTGTACCGCGTAACGGTCTCGAGTCATCTTCCGTGTCACTTCCGCGGTGGTTCTGGTCGAATTTTCGAACATCGCCAGAGTGGCAATCTTGTCGTTGTACGATCGAACGCGTGTGTTGTATCGGCTCACGCTTCGCGCTGGTCCTGCGATCGCTGAATCCCGAGTATCATCCAATTACGATTCATAGGGGAAGATGTGTGCGACGCGACGTCGAGGAGGCCTAATCCCGCGTAAACGCGAATCCACCTGGTTCCCAACCGGGTCTCCTTTATTTATATTAAGTCGAGCATTGTCAGAGGGGGTGCGCTTTTATTGAATAAAACGGCATTGAATCGTGATCTTGGTAGCGGGCGACGCCGGGATGGAAATAGAAGGAGGATCGCTGCTAAGCCTCGTGTGGAGCCTGTCGGGCAAACAATGCGATCCACGCACAAATCGATCGCCACGGATGAAAGATACATCGATCCACGACCGATCTGTCCTTTCTCCTATTCTCTCAATGGGCCCTCCTAGCGTAGCTCAAAGGTCGAAAATAAAAGACTGTCGCGGAACACCTTGAAAAGGAACGCCGCCACATAAATGTATTATATATTTATGCCACGTCCCCGCGGGTATACCTGGCATTGTGCCTCTCGGGTGTCTCAGCGTTCTTTCTACCACTGTCTCACCGTCCCCCGTACGAGGTCCCCGCGCCATTCCTGACACCCTGTCGCCCCTTTTGTTTCGTGGATGATTTCACTCGTGCGGGACACCTCCGCGAGATAAGCCAGACAATGCCTGGCCTCTCGTCCGAGGAAGACAGTATCGCGACCTCATCTCGTCCGATCAGAGGGACCAGAAAGAAATCTCTGTCGTGCGCCAGTCTCTTATTTTACGGATCGCTCCGTCGTCCCGCGACAATTCGAAAACTTCGCGACGTCTCCTGTTATACGCGACAAAGCTCTACAACAAGTTCGCAAACTCACCGCCACCGATTTCGAGTTACCAACTCGAAAGTTCATACATGCACGTACACATCCCACAAAGCACGACGGGCCGTTCATCCCCAGACGGAAGAAGCTCCGTCATCCAGAAAACACTCGAGTTCGTTATTAAGCCCAGAGTCCCTTGGCCGTTAATCCGTTCGAGCGTCCTACGCTCGCCTGGCAACGCTTTCACGCTCGAGCCGGCGCGCGAGTGAGGCGCGTCCGTGCCCCGCGCGAAGAGGACGCGCAACAATCAACCCCGATGTAACGATCTGTATATGAATACGGCGACTTTTTTTTCTCTCTGCGGCCGATACACGATACTTTCTCGGATCGGAGGGGCTCCGCGGAAAGAGAGGACCGAGATCGAGGCCAGTGGACCATGGATCCCACGAAGAAGGGCGAGAGGAGGGCCGCGCTTGGATACGAAACCGAAGGAGAGCCGCTTGCAACGCGTAACACGTATGTGTACACGGGTGTATATACATATGGACCAGCTTTTCAAACTGATTGGAACGGAAAAGGAGCGAGGGGTTGCTTGGCTCGTTACCAGACTCGAGGAAGGGGTTGGACGAGGTACCCTTCCTACGATCGGAGCCAGATAACATCTAGCGCGGCCTCCGATACATCGCATCCGGTCGTCGTTTGCTACCTACAGCGCTACCATCGCGCCACCGTCTCTCGATCCTCTGACCGTGGATCAAACTGGTCCACCGACGTATTAAATTCCTACTTCCTTCGAGACGAACGTACGACGTCTTTTTTATTCCCTTTTCTCGTCATTGCACCGTGAGAATTTCGAATAAACGGAAACAATGCAGCATCCTATAATTCTTGACGTCGAGAGAGAAGGTACCAGGGATGAATCGGTAGAATTGACCCTTGTTATATGAAATGATCGCGTAACTTTATACTTTTGTTACAAAGGGGTACCTAAGCCATTGTCGGAATGGTAACACTGTATCTCCCTAATAATTTTTTAAGTAGAGACCATGCAAATATCAAGGTACTCGACACTCCTCCAGAGACAGAGTGAAAGAGAGTGAGAGTATCGAGAAAATATTTTGAAGGACTCGAAGAGACCTACCTAAGGAGGGGTCACTGTAACCTGGTTCACAGCCCAGTAAGTGACCCCGAGGATCCACTTGAATCGAGTTGAGAGTGGAGCACACCGAGAGGGGGATGAAAGAAAGAGGACGCTGAAGGGAGAAAAGGAAGATCAGGTTAGATCGCAGATTTTAATTACAAATCCGGGCACAAAGAGGCGAAGCATTTTTTGCTGGACCGCGGAGAAAAGCGGGGCTCGTTTACCAGGGTTGGTTCGCAATAGTATCGCGGCTATCGGAGCGTGGTTCCTTCTGGGCCAGGCCAGGAGCCAGATGCCGGGCCCAGCATTCGTGCCCGCTACTTTAGGCTCCGTTCACGCGTGCAACACCCCGCTATCTCCTGTTCCACTGTTCCTTTTCACGGCCCCGGCAGACTGGTCCATCGTGAGCGGCGGATCAGAAAGGTAACTTTCCGCTCTCACCCTTCCACGTTATAATGTTTCCAAAACATCTAATATCTCGCGCTCGAGCGAGCCGCGTGAATACGAAGAGATACCTTCCTGCTCGGCTTTCTTCTTTCCGGGGTGCGTATAATCGGCGCAACCCCCCGGCGCACCGATATTCCTTCGTTCCTTCTTCTTTTCTTCACCCTCTGTCTCTCTCCAGCCCGTCTCATCCAGTCCTCTGGCCTACCCGTGGGCCTGGGCCCGCGTACGCGTTCTATTCCGGCGGATGCGCGACGCGCACCGGCCAAGGGAGGACCGGTCCGTGAGAGGGCGATTGGCAGGCGTGAAGAATCCGCGCACAATGCTACCCGAAAAATACTGTCGATCGGCTCGCGTCCCATAATGGACGACAAACGAGATCCTGCTGAATCAGCCATTAAGCCGCAGCGAATGCGCGGTCCCGATTTTTACTGCGCCGTTTATGGCTCTGCCCGGCAATTTTTGAAACGCACGCCGAGACGCGGCTATATGAAGATGAAAATAGAGTCCCCTTCGGGCTGGCGGTGCTTACGCCTGGGCCCAGCGCTCTCCCATCGTTATTCGCCGAGTGCACGGCCTCTCTCCTTCTCTCGGATAGAGATCTTCCGCCTGGAACGTTCGAGGGGTGAGAATTGATATTGGGACACGTTTATGGCGTTGGATAATTGGAAATCGTTCGTTCCTTTGCTTCAGAGTGTCGTTCATCAAACGTGGTCTCATTAATCGTAATTGTTTCAAGAACCGCTGGTACCATTACGAATCCGTGCACCTTGGTTATTCTTGAGTAAAGTATTCATCGGTCAAGGCAACGTCCCATTCAAGCCCACTTTAACCAACTCCTCTACTTAATCCCACGTTCCACTTGTTCCATCAACTTGTACTCCGGCTCCCAAATCGATCGCTACCGTTTTGCTTTCGTTACACGCTCCTCCCATCGTCCGTTCGAAAAAGAAAGAAGAAACAAGCGAGACCACGAAGAAGAGGAGCAGACGGGGACCAGGACGAGGAGGCGGGAGGGTGTAAAACACACGCGCGTTCCTACGGCGGTCGCAGGGCTGCGCATTCCGATGTCCGAAGTAATATGCAGTTAGACGGGTTCCCGGGTTGGCTTTTCTATTTTTACACCGGCACGCAGACCGTCGAGGTAGGTGCCACGGGTGTATATGGGTGTCCACGGACACGAGAACGCCCCGAAGAGATGGTCCGGCTGCCCGATTCCGAGGCAGACAGCCTGGTGCCTGCGTCCCCCTGCTGGGCCATCGCCACGGAGGGCTGGACGAGCTCTCTCGCGGCCCTTTCCAACCCCCTTGCTCCCAGCAGGCTCGTACGAGTCGCACGCACGGCTCCGCTCGATATCGATATTGTTTAACCACTCGGAAAACTCAATTTAGAGACTCTGATCCTCGATGGAGGCCACGCGATAAGATCCGCGGCCCTGTCTCTCGCTTTCTTCGCTCCATTGGGGTGTGCGCGAGACGGGACGCTGGTTTCTTTTCCTCTTCCACCAACGTTCGATGAGAGCTCTCGATTTTTGTACTATTCCGCGTGCTTTCTCTGCTCGTCGAATTACAGGAGAGTCAAATATTTTCCCGTTGGGACAGGAAGCCAGAGATTGATGGTACAGGTGGAAACTCGGGAATTTTTCACGTTCGACGCTTGACTCGCGCTGGGCTTGATATGGTAAGCGCGACTCGACGATGTTCACGGTGGTATTTACGGTCGCTCGAGGAACATAATTCCGTCAGTTCGACAGAGGGATCGTCCGAGCTACCGGTCCCTCTCGACGCCATTATAATAACAGCGTTCCGCCCTCGAGAAGGGGGAACGAAAACGATAAAGAGGGACTACTCGATGTCCCTGCGCCGGACTGCGTAAACACTTGCTTTCCACGATCGAACGTGCACGAAGAATCGGAGGAAAAGGTATCGCGAGTCGCAGAAGGATGTAACGAGCAAGATCGCCGAGGCGGTTCAGGAACAGAACCCAGACGAGTATATAGAGAAGCCAATAAGCGGGTAGAAAAATATTTCACGTTACTACATTCCACATACTTACTACACGGTACACAATGTGTCAAAAAATATCTAACACTGTGCAAATATCGCATCAGGGATCCGTTCGAATATCGTCGAGCAATGTGTCCTGGATTTAATTCCAATCTAATTCCTCCACTGTCCATGGATAACGCGGAAATTTAACGCGGACAGGATCCACGGTGGCACAGAAATACAGAAACGGACGCGTAATGCTTTCTGAATGGAATCAAGGGTAAGCACCGACCGCCATGACGCGTGGAACCATCACGCGTGTATCAGAATCTTAACGCGCGAAGTAAATCGCAGTTGGAAGAAAAATTCTATTAAATCCTCACTGCGATTTCCATTAAGTTGTGTCATAAAAGATAGACGAAAACGGACAAACAGGCGCCGGTACAATGTTTCAATGCTCGCTCCTCGGCCCCGTTCGCCATAAGGGATGTCGCTTAAAAGAGAGACAAGCGGAGGTTCAGAGCTCGCGCGAGACACAATGCGTGTCAAACAGATGCGTGCACGGTTTAATTATCGAATCACAGGCGGCGGGTACAGATCTTGAAGCATTCCCCCTTGGGTCAGAGGTCAGGGACGCGTCTGGCCACTCTTCTCTCCACGGCGAGGATCATAGACAATGATAACCGTCCCGATGCCCGGCTATAACGTGCATCCGTACAATAACACGTTAACCGTTAAGCTGACTGTCCTCTCAATTCCGGGGTCTGTGTGGTCCGCCATTGAGTCTTAACTCTTTGATGCATCGTGCGCGCATATTCATTCGCTCTCGCTTCGCACAATGCCCATAGTGTCCATACACGGCATTGTGCGACCTGTGCGCCGAGCGTTAAACTCTCTGACACACGCACACACACAGCCGCGCGTGCCTGCGCGAGTGTACACGTGAAAGAAAACACGCGCACAGCCACGGTTGGTAGAGGGATAAAGAGAGACAGAGGGACGCGCGTAAGGGTCTCTCCGTGGCTTTACAGCGCTTGGTATAATTCATTCTGATTGACTCTGGCTCGTCCATGCGAGCCTGAGTTCGTTTAAATTTTTTCCAAAAATTCATTCGCCTCGCGCGACGATGAATATAGAATTTTTGTTCTTCCTCGGATATTGTCGTTAATTAACGATGCCTTCGTCATCTCTTCTCTAAGAAGAATAGTAACAACTTCTTGAAGCGTAATTTCGCGAAGAACAGATGTCGTTCACCGAGTGTAAGTAATAGATGGCACTATTGGTAACGAGATTTCAAGCAGCGTGAATTAACGAGGCGTCGTTCTCTCGAGTCGACGATGAAAAATGAGAGGGGAGTCTTCGACGCTGAGCGTCGCGACGCGTCGACCACCGGACGTGATTCCCCGGATATTAACGATGCGAGGTTCCAGGGCATCGAGTGACCGCGCCACTTCTGCAGAATGACCGCCATCGCGGCGGTACCGCCGTTACCAATTCGCTGGTACCAGCTAGGACTCCGCCGCTCCGTTTCGTCCAGTCACTTCCGGCGTTCTTCCGGCGTCGCGAGTCTCGTTCGAGCCACTGTTCATCTCGCAATACCTTTTTCCGTCCACGAGCGATCGATGTTAATTAAAAGAGAACACGAAGGTTAATAGTCGCTAGATACGCACGATTAATAGATTCTTCGGTTCGAGAAAGTGGAAGATGGACTGTGATCCCGACGGTTGGTTCGAAATTGGGTTCTAATTGGGAGTAACTGGAATTTTACTGTACGCTTTCTTAATTTTTTTCTTGTAATTGAATTGTTTTATCTCTGACCACTAAGTAATTAACGTTAATTTACGTTGGAAGGATAGTGTCTTTTGATGAATGTTTG
Organism: Xylocopa sonorina; assembly: GCF_050948175.1. Classification (NCBI taxonomy): domain Eukaryota; kingdom Metazoa; phylum Arthropoda; class Insecta; order Hymenoptera; family Apidae; genus Xylocopa; species Xylocopa sonorina. Next base: position 11,328,042 of record NC_135193.1, read on the forward strand.
CGTTGGTAGAATTACGATGAGTAACGTTTGCGTTCCAGCGCACGTTCCGAAAGTAAAGAGTTATCTCGAAACTTTATCCACGGCTTTTAACATTTTTTTACGTCATTATCACCTTCTGGAATACGTTTCCCTGCGTTCGCGTGATTGTCTGGTTCTCATTTCCGTGAGAATTGATTTGTCAGACGGGACGTAAAAGCTGTCTTATCTTGAAAGGCTTCCAGATAGCGCACGACGCCGCATTAGAACCTCTCCTCCTCGAGCCAGACCGAAAGCATTTTACGACGCGTTCCCCAACGGTTTACGACCGAATTAATATTCGGAATTAGTCGATTCCGCTAATTCACGGAAACTATAAAAACGCATCCGAGATTAACGCGGTCGAATTATCGATCTTCGCGTCGACCATTTTTACCGCTCAATTTCTACGTTCTACCTCCCCATAGAAACATCATAAAATTCTCTCTTAAATCTAATAGAACGAAAAAAGAACCGTACTCATCAACCGACTACTTTATTACACGAACGTCAACTCAATTCCAAATACTTCTGGACAAACAGTTAACAATTTTCTATCGCAGTTTTACAAACGCAAATGGTTGCCCTCGCACGCCCACACAGTGCAACTAATTCATGGAGCAACGATGCACTTCAGTCGCGAGTTCCGTTAACGAAACGAGCCAACAACCGACCAATCATACGTCGTGTACATCGACGACGAGGAATCCTTCGCGAGCACTTGGCCCCGAATGGGGTGCCAGTTACGAGGAAACAATGTCCGGCGCACCGGACGATTACGAAGGGGTTGCGCGCGAACCACCCTTCCGAGCGAGTTACCTTTCTGAATGCCGTAGCACGAGGTGGATCTTAGTAGCGACGAAAGGCGTACGCGAGAAAGGAAAAACGGGCTCCCGACAGAAAGGGATGAGATGGGTGGCCACGTCGATGCGCGCCGTGCCGGGAGGGGGTTGAAAACCGGACGCGGGGATGTGTTTCGGACAACACGCACACGGTTTGGCGCGTTCCCAAAGGCGGCGCGTCGCAGCTACGCGTCCCTCCGCGATTTCACCTCGATTCTAATGCAAATCGGGGTCAGTTATGGCGATACCCCGGCAGCCCCCATTGAAATAACATTAATCTAGTGTGGCAGCGAACGCGCCGCACGGTTGCCACGTTCGATTATCCCTGGGGCCTTAGCTGCTCTACCTTCTCTTCACTCGCCTCCAGAACGAAGTCTCCGGTCTGAATGCCCCCCCAAAAGCGCTCTGTTCTCCTTCGTTTCTTTTTTTAACTCTCTTTTGCGCCTTTCGACGTCATTGTCGCAAGGTTGCGCGCCCCTGGCATACATTATTCCTACGGTCGCGTCGCGGAAAATGGACCGACGGCTATGGACTATCGTTTTTTTTTTTTAAGATCGCGAGGGGTTGCGCTACGAAGGGTTTCGAGAGAGATGGATCGCTGGGCGAGTTCCTGATGAGCAGTTACGAGATGAGCACGATGAGTTCGACCCTTTGTGGTTCCAGGATGTCCTCCTGTACGGTGGATCGCCGGCAGGTTTGAATTATTATGAGGTAATATCGTCCACTGCGACTGGGAGACGGTTTTGTGCGTACCAAGGTGTATGGGCTCGCTTTTGTTGCTACCGTGTGCAACGCTGCGGACCTCCTCTTTCTTATATTTAATAGTGTATGAAATTTAATAGTGTACGGACAGCGAGTTACTCAGATGCCAACAAAAGAGACAGCATACTGAAGGGAACTGTATAGCTCCTTCTATTCTTGCTTTATTATATCGTTATATCAACTTAAAATTGTACAGCGAGTACCTTTCGATTACCTGCGATTTATCGCGGAGAAATTGCTGATTAATATCGAGAGGTTAATTAAATATCAGAAGAGTACGCGTGGTCTCATGCTTCATCGTGGCACTTTCACACTGTGACGCGCGTTTCCCTCGCGGAAAACTTGCTCGAGGATGCTCCTCGAAACACTAACGCGGCAAAACGCGCGGGCTAAGTGGAATTTATCGCGGTCTCGACAGGCTGGTGGACACGCGAGAGTACCTGCGTCCGCTAACGCCAGCACCGCGGGTCCCACAGGGACGCGCACGTGGGCGTCGGACGCTGGCCCGTGTTCCCGCGTGATTTACACGGTTTCCGTCGTAACTCTTCCCGGGCTATAAAACCGAATTAATCGTTCGAAAAACGGCCCGCGGCCACGGTGGCCTCCCGCGATTAAAATCGACCCTCGCGGCGTTTGTCGCCGATTCCTTACCACCCCGGCCTCCGCCTTCGATCTCCTTTTTCCATGGACGCTCGAGCGTTCCTTACCAGCGGTACCAGCCACGCGAGAATATTTATGCGGCACCCCGTTTCACCTCTCCTCTCTTGCCTCCTCGCTCCCTCGCTTTCTCATTTTCTGCCCTTTCTCGCGTTGAATGCCGCGAACGCGGTTCATTTCTCCGGCTGCCTCGTTCGCTTTTTCTTCACCCGTCCCGTCGTCCTCCTCGCCGTGGTCCCGCAGCGTCTGGAGAACGTGCAGTCACGCACAGAAAAGAATACATTATCGCGCGTGTCGCCGTTTTAACGTTCGGCCAGGATTCCTCCAGTCGGTGCCCTTTCGTTGCAGGGTTAACGAAGCGAGGACTAGGCTCGATAGATTTGCGGCTTTTCTACTTTTTTTCTGTTTCCTTTCTCGGATTTTATCGGGGGAACGAAAGGGGTTGCTGCAGTGGAGGGAGAAAAGTGTATCGAAGGGTTAGAGAATGTTGCTCGAAAGTTTCACACGGATCAGGAAAAAGGGTGCAATCTCTGTAGGAGCACCTGCTCTGGTCCCCGAGTGACCGTTTGGCGAAAGGGGTTCCAGGGACTTCCGCGTGGAATCGAGAAGGGGTCCCGCGCGAGGATCGCGATTTCTAACGGCTGACGCCACGTCGAACCCTTTCTACCTCGCGAGGATACGTGCAAACGGCTCGTTCTAGATTCTGATTCGTTTCGAACAGAGAGTTTGGGAGACTCGCTGACAGATGCGAGGAGGATTGTTGTGGAAACACAAGTAACGGGTATCGAGATTTTCGAAAAGCCACGATGACGATGTACGTTGAATCGTGTAATGTCGGTTGCGCTTAGGGTTGAATTCGGTTAGACGTCAAGATTTAACGATTAAACGAACGTCTGAGAAATGGAATTATCACTAAATCGAGAACTTATTTCAAGTTCTCCACGCGAGTAAAGAACGCGAGAACTCCACCCTGTTTCCCTAGGAAACATTCGAGCGCGCATCGCATCCTCGCGCCGATCGCGCTCTTCTCGCTCGGCCACCGCGACGCGGCAATAAACCCTCGAACGCTTTGAAAGTTGAAAGTGAAATAGTTTAGTGGCGCACGAGCCAAAGGGCCCTGACAAAGCGTCTCGATCCTCTCTCTCTTTCTCGCCAGTATTCTATCGGGTGTCCCGGACGAAAAAGCGAGCTCGTCGACGCGCCGGCTCGTAAACTATGCGCGAGACACCCATTGAGAACAGTCGAGCCGTGATATTTCAGGGCCGCGCGACAAGGCTCGCAGCCGCGCGCGTACGATTCGCATTATGCAAAACAGACGCGGAACGTATCGTCTGTTGCGAATCGGCCTCGTCTCCGCGCTCGCGCGTATATCCTCGGCCTAATTGCCGTGCCGCCGGGACGGCCGGCTTTCCTTTCACCACGACCGCTTCGGTTCCTGCGGGAACTATATCGCGTATCGCAGGAATTGTACGCGATCTTTTATGCTCGCGACGATTTTTTGGGGCTCGTGCGAGCAGGTAGAAAAGTTCGCGCCACGGGTTCAATCTAAACGAGCTGATGGAACAGACGTTGAACACGAACGTTACGATTGACTATACAGTCAACCCTCTTGCAACACGATTTCGACACGACACAGAAAAAATTAACCATGACTCTGTTCGAAAATCTAGTCTCGTCTTCACGAAGTAGTACTTTCTGCTTGACAACATTTTTTACCCCGCGGTGGCATTTAAAAATCCTCGCACTTACAGCGTGGCACGTAACAGCAGGGCCCATCAGTTACCGAAAAACCACCCTCGAACGGAGCATTCAGCCCTCGTCCAAACAGCCAGCGTAACACCGGCGTTATCGCCCCCGAATCGGCGTCGATGCAAAGCGAGCGTTCGCCGCCACCCCCTCGCGTGGGCCGCCAGAGCGTCCACTTTCGAAAAGAAAAGCGACCACCGGCCGCAGGATCACACCGGTCCATTTCGAGCGCGGATGTTATTTTTCCGCGTGGCACCTGGAAAACCGAAACGGTGGCCGAGGGACGTGAGAAAGAAGGCCGCCTCGCGGCCGCTGGCCAGGGGATGACTATTAATTTCGCAGCGGCCACTCGGCACACGTCGATGGTATGCATTAACGCGGCTGATTCGTGCCTTCGGACGTTGGACGTCCGACGAATACCGAATGGGCTATAGATAGCCGCTCTTAGGGACGCGGCAGCAGCGTCGGATAGATAGAGGGGCTGAGAGCGGTCGGAATAGAAAGAGAGGTGGGAGCAAGGGTGAACGTGGCGTTTGCAAAGATTGATAGGACGGAATTCTGCCGGCGGATTCGTAATGGATAGCCCGTGTCCGAATTCACCGATACCCGGTCTCTCTATCGCCTGCTCTCGCCCACTCCTGTCTCTCCATCTTTTTTTCCCCGTGTACCCAATACCATCTAATGGAATCCCCGATTGTGCTTCCTTATCAAAGGGCCGAGTGCCGCGCCAAGCGCTATCCGAGGGTGCCGCTCCATTATTCCCTCGCGGACTCTCCGCGACGAGATAACTCACTCGCGTCCCTCCACTGGACCGGTGCGTGTACGCGATCCCGCGAGCTGGATCTTGGAGCTCGATGTTTGTCGTTTAGAGTGAGTCATCTGATTGCGCGTTGGCCTATCTGTGGAAAGAAATTAATAGTCATCGTATGCTTTGCGCTTCTCCTGTATCCAGTTGCATAACGAATTTTACCAGATCGATTCGCTGAAGTATGGGAAAGTATCGCGTGGATACAGATTCCGAGATGAGATCGCACAACGTACCCGTGGAAAATGCGGACAACTCTCGATAAAAAATCTACGAAAGCCTCGCGTTCCACGAAACCCAAAAACTATCGAACCCTCGAATCAGGCGTTTGCCAGCGTCGATGTCAGGAGACGGTTCCAAGGAACTCCGGTCCGGGGGTGCTTACCGCGGGGGTAGACGCGCGGCTGGCGGAGGAGACAGAACCGGGTTGAAACTTTTGCGGGGAATAGGAAAGATATTCACGGAGCCGCGGTCTAATTATGAGCTGGCGGGATAAAGGTGGCATTATGAGGGGGCGTTCGCGCGGCAGGGTATTCGCGCGTTAGCTGCGCGGCGGCGGGCGGATAGGGGCGCGAAAGAGAGGACGCGATACACAGAGAGGCGATACAGACCGAGCGCTTTTGCTTGGTGCCGGCGCGCATAGAAACTGGAGACTTGGAATTTCTGCGTGTTCCAGGCTCGCATGGACGCGGATGGATAGACGCGCGTAGCCACGCTCGGATGGATGGTTAGGAAGAGAGCCCGTCGAATATATACGCGGCATTGTCGCCGGCATATATGAGCGGTTAGGCGCGCCTCTGAGTGTCGCGGAGCCAGCCAGATGGGGGTTGGTTACGGCGAATGGTGTAGCGATACCGGCGGGCGTAAAAGAAAGCCAGAACGGGGACAAAACCCAAATGTTATTCGTAATATTCAACCAGCCTGGCTGGATGCTGCATGGGCGACGCGGATAATGCGCCGCGTATATACGTCGCCGTGACGTTAATGCGATAATGCCAGCAATGCCCCGTATATATCGTAATTATAGCGAAGTCTCCAGGTCGCTATAGGCCGTTCAGACCGTTCGTACAGACCGAATACCACCCCTCTCCCAGTCCGTCGCTCTTCATCCACCGCCACTGTTTCTCCTCTTTCGCATCCCCCTTTTCCTTTCCCTCGATCTCGCTTTCTCTGTCTCCCTTTTTCTCCGCAACGTTCCACAGCATTCCGTGGCTCGTTTGTTCGCCTCTTTTTCGCCTATACATATAGTTATACAGTCGACGACGACGACGACGACGATGACGACGACGACGATGGGTGCCCTCGCGACACCCGCGACCCGACGCTTTGGATGCTCTTTGGCCAGGCGAAACGCGCGTCTCTGACGCCACGTCAGACAAAAGCGACTCGCTACCGACATAACGCTTCTCCCTCTCTCTCTCTCTCTCTCTTTCTCTCTCTCCCTTTTTTACTTCTTCTCCGCGCACCGAATCGGATACCCTCTGTACAACCGCGAAACCGCGACTAACGAGAGCACAGGGGCGGAGAAAGGGACACGGCGTCGCTGACAGACCAATAGAAACGTTAGATTCGTTTCAATATTTCCTTTGTCCTTTCATTTCGCACCCCCGCGTTCTCTCCGCCGCGATGGATGTCTCGCTCCTGCGGCGCGTCACACGCGTCGATGAGAAGAGGGAGGATACTTCCTCGCTGCCTCTTTCTCACCCCGCGTTTTCTCGCCCTTTTCACAGTGCAGCGGCAGCGACGGGTTCTATGCTAATTTTTCTCGCGACGAGAAAGGCCGACTCGAAGGCCCGCGCTCCCTCATTGACGATTCGCGATTATTTATTTTAATAAACGACCGGCTGTCTGTGGACGATTTTGCCACGGGTTTCACCGTAATTACGGACAATCGACTTTCGTTCCGCGACGCTTCTGACGCTTGTTCCCTCGCCCAATGAATCCTCGTTCTGGATCCGCGACTCGCACGCGCGCGTCTCCCTTAGATTCTTCGCCGCAAAAGGGGGTGGCTTTTGAGCCCCGGGTGTCGCCGCTTCGAACTCGCCGCGAGGATACCTTAAAACCTTTTCGAACCATCACTGGATTTCGGGAACAAAATGGCTTTTACAGATCCAGACTGGAATTCTACCCGCTATAATCTCGTTGACACGTCGCTGTTCGCCCCCAGACAGTGGCTCGTTTGTGAGATTCGCATAATCGCTTTCGCGCGATATTCAAAGCAACTGAATTCACTCGTGGACTTCGTTGTCTATCGTCTGATCGCTCTATGTATTCTAGAAATAACATCGTTCCCCATAGTCGTGTTAAACGAATTAATTATTAACCCCTAAAAATGATGACAGGCGATCGTAGATCTCCTCTGTCCAAATAAAATCGCATTACAGAGGGCGCGAAACAATATGCCGTCTCGTAACAGAACCGTCTCCCACATAGTTAAACTGGTGGCAGGGAACAATTTCCAATCACCAGCGGAATCGTTCCGCGGCGTTCATAAATTACCCGTCCGTTATCGATAACCCGATCCGCGTACAATCGTGATTCCTTGAACGGTGATTACCATCCCAGTCAGGGCGCGATGACGCGGGCCCAAAGGGGCCACACAGACTCCCGGAGGTGTCGGCTCGACACGTTTCGGAACTGTTGCCACGCTAACGAACGCTCATAAATAATAAACGTTCCACGGGCGCGTAGCTACGTGGAAAGGTGCCGGTTGATTTATTGCGGCGGCCGCTGTTGCCCGACGACGTAGCTGATTGGCGCTCGCAGGTGGTGCATCGGGCACACGGGCATCTTCCACATCGCGCGAACGAACCCGCACGCCGTCACGTCAACCCTGCGCCTTCCATGTCACACGAATCATCGATTGCCCCCCCTTCGCGATACCCTCTCGTTCGCCAGCGGAGGTCCAAGCGCGGCGATGGCTTGGTACCATCCCTTGCGATACGCGGTCGAGTTCGTGAGAACTTTGCGTCGTATTCGCGATGCTGATTCTTTTCTTTTTTAAGTACCATTAGATGTAAATTTAGTGCGTAGAACCTTCATTTCTTGCAGAGTACCTTACGAGTTAACTCCAAAAATCAGTTTCGTTTCGAGTTAATGTATTAACTTGAAAATCGTTTCCATGTCTCATTCAGTCACCCAAAGCGCTACTGTCACCCAAGATCCAACGACCATCGTCACAGAAAGGAAGAAGAAATCCGCGAAACCGAGCGTCGCGTCTACGAAACTCGAAGGATCATCGAGAGTCCCGTTGGAGGCTCGCGACTGAGGCGCGAGCGCGCGCGGATTCCCTTCAGGTAAGGTCCGTCCAGGGTCGATTCGATGGCTCGTCCGGCTGTCAGATACGTCAGGATAGCGGCAGATCGGATCGGTCGACGCTGGAGAAACGATAGCCGCTAATGTACCGAGCGGTGAACAAGAGGTGCCCACCCAACACGGCCCTATACGAAGCGTGGCTGCTTTGATCCGGGAGAGTGCGCGCGGCCGCCGATCGCCTCCACCGACGGCCACGTCTATCTAGTTAAAGCAACTCGACACGGAGATTTCTGTCGAGCTGTCCGTCCATCGACGCGACGCGAACGACTCCTCCGTATAATCACGATGATTAGCTCGAACGCGGGGATCGGGATCCACGATGGTTACCCGTGTTTGCATTGTGTTTCGAATAGATAACCGGATGACGCTCGATCGGTATGGGGATAAACGGATTTCTCCGCGGGGTTGGAGGACGCTAGCTATCCGACTCGTTCGGTTTGATTAATGAGACTTTCAGCTTCGAACTCTACGTTGCCAATCTTCCCGCGGTTTTCTATTCGCGAGAAATTTCGAAAGATCGCTGGCTACCGTGAGAGCGTTCGATATTAAGCGAAGAAGCACTTTGAAGAGAATTATAATTCTATTTCAATTCCAATGGCATGTTCGCTGGGTCTACTTAAAGGCTTCCAATGACAAATACGTAGATATATGTATCGATATGTTCTCTCTGTATGGAAATTTACATAAATATAATCTCTAGTTAATAGTGCTAAATAGAAAATCGAAATTCATTCGTCTCTGTACCGTGGTATCGCTCGATACCCGCGATTCTCATCGATTCTGATCTCTACAGTAGTAAATAAATTATACTAATTTCCGGGTGATCCTCCGCGAGAAACTCTAGCTTCTGCTCTATTCTACCAACGACGCATTGGAGAACCGTATCGATTTCCATTCGTTCGCGATGTCACTCATAATTCCGACAACTTGCATACATTATAATTCTCAGCGATTGTCGAAGGACCTTCTGAATCTTCGTAGCCCTGCTCCAATGGTACGTAGCCGTTTCGAGACGTTCGTTCGATCGCCTGGTTCATCCGTCGCCAAGAATCAAACCCACCCCTCGGATTCGATGTCCTTTTCTTCTGGTCCGCGTACACGAGATTGAAATAACATCGAATATAGGGGGCCGCGTATCGACCTATCGATTCTTCCCGATCGCGAGGAACCAGGATGAATTACGGGGTTGGGGCGCGGCGGGACGCATGCACCGGATTCGCCAATAGGAATTCCATACAATGCTAATTAAGGAAAAGGGTTTATTCCCAGCGAAAGGGCACGAATGGGAATTTGTAACACACGTGGATCACAATGAGACCGTTTACGGGGCACAATGTCGCCCCGTGGTAAGGGCTCCTTTCCGTGCCTCGATCCCCATCGGGTGGGTTCTACTCTCTCGTCTCCTTTCGGATCGTCGCGGCGACCACGAGCCTGCGATAGAAACGTTTCCCTCCGCGACAATGCGATTTCGTCGTTGGCTCATTGTCGTCCAGTGATCTCGCCTCGAAGTCGCAACGGATCCACCCTTTCGCCCGTAACGGGTTGTGCGCGCACCTGAGTCGATCTGCTGATTATTAGAAAATATTATTTCTGCATAATCGATCAAAGATCGCGTAAAGAAAGGGCAGATGTCGATATTCCGGTGAAAATCACTGAAATCGGTTGGCGAAGGGTTCTACGGTGTCACGTTCCCCGTGAGAACGATGGCGAACGTCCTTGGATCGCGCTATTTTACCGATGACTTGAATCTTGTTCGTCGAATCATTATAGTACAGTACCAAGTGCCATACAAGAGGTTTGATTTAACAATTAGCGTGACAAACCAAGGTAGACTGTTTCGAAATTGCCTTAAAGCCTTCGTTATTTCTTCATCCACATCGATCATCAGCGCGAAAATGATCCACAGAGGGACGGTGAAAGCGGCGATTAGCAGGCGGATACGAAGGCATCCCTGGTCGATTATATGGCGCGCGTATACGGACCAATTTCGGCGCGGTGACATCTTTTAAAGTAGCGCTCGAGTACGGGAGCACCGCTCGCGGTGACACGTGTTCCTGACACTTGTATACACGCGCGGTCTGCCATCCCCCGCGTCTCGCACGCGAGGGTCGCTCGAGACTTTCGCCACCCTTATTTCACCGCGGCTTTTTCCCCGCTTTCTTGGCGTCGCCGATGCCCCTGACAGACGTTCCTCTTTCTCTCGCACAATGCTCGAAACGCTAGCAGTCGACGGTCCGGGTTCGACGAGCTTTGCAAAACGGGAGCGCCAGTGTATGGTCGGATCGCGCCTCGATTTTCTATCGCCAGTCGTGGTTATTGGAGACACTCGAGCGTTCGAGGATAATAAGTAACTCTACGCCAAGTCACGAGCCAGGACTGCAATCGTTGCTACCAATAATTGCTGCGACTTTTGCAAGACATTGCACATATCTCGTGGTGTTAACGTCAACGCGAAAAAGGAGAAACTATCTTATACGCTGCTCGTTACAGAATGTCCAATCAAGGAACGACAATAAATTATAACCTCGCGTAAACCATGAAGCGGGCAGAAAAACCGTGGAAACGTTCGAGATAACCTATCACCGCGGTTCCTGAGGGAGATTGAAATTTCCATCGAGACCACTCGAGTCTCTTTTCCACGAGCCGGCGCAGGCTCGTCTCGTCAATCAAACCGCACAATAAATCTCAATCTCAGAAAGTACCGGCCAAATAAATTCTTGTTCTCATCGGCGCTCGTTCAAACAGCATAATCGTCGGATGATCGCGCGAGATCTCACCCACGCCGCCAGCACCCCCTGCGGTCCTCGATTGTTCGCCGTCGGAACAGGAATCGAATCGCTCAGCCTCTCTGGGGAAGCAAGCAACCCCCGATCCAACCCGGTAATCGGTGTCGCGCTCGAGGACACCAGCTTCCTCGAGAGTAAATTAAACGTCGAATTTAGGCGATTTATACGTCGCGCCATCCCTCTGGGATGAAATAAGAAGCGGAAGGGTAACCACCCCCTTAACCATCCCAAACGAATAAGAAGATGAAGAAGGAGAAGAAGAAGAAGAAGATGATGGTGGCTTCTTCACTCGAGTCCACGGTTCGATCGATCTGTAATGCAAATTCTCGCGGACGCGTTTCGAACAATCGCGAAAGATGGCGGCGGGGCGAAGAAAATAAACTGGCATATCGAGGGTGGCTGCGACGTGATGTTAAGCCGTTCACGGAATATCTTAATCAATGCCACGGATTTCTACCGAACCGGTGATCGTTTCGACGATCCAATCCCCCGGCTGGATAAAAGTGGATCCCGTGGACCGCCAAGCGGATACGGGAGGGGTGCGCAGAAGTGGCCGACAAACAGATCGCGGAGTCGCTGGAAAAACGGATAATTATCCGAGCCCGGTGCGCTCGCCCGTCTATTTACATATCGTCGATGTAGGGGTGCCGCGTAGAGTGCCTAGGACACGATTCGGAACACCGTGGCCAAATTAAAATGTTGTTTGCGCCGATACTTAAATCGCGCCGCGCCACTTTGTCTTTCACCGTGGTTTCACGTGGTCGCGGCGTCGCTTCCGTTCTCCAAGAGCGAGCGGACAATTCGTACTGCGCGATGATCGACGAGACGCTCGAAGGAGACGCGCCGCAGAAAGATTCTCGAGAGTCGAAGCTGGTCGACTTGTTGGACGAAGTGAGAAAGGGTGAGAAATTTGTTGAGTTTACCAGGGCGAGGATGTTGGACACGTTATATCGGAGGTTTGTTACGCTTTAGTGACACTGGGGTTTTTTTATTATTCGCGTTGGTCTTTTACTGGGGGTTGGAATGTCAGGTTGGAGGATCGATTATATTTAGGGAGTATCTTGCGGTTGAAGTAAACGCAAGATTAATATGAGCGGTTTTTACGATTAATTAGTTAGCCAAGACTTGAATTAAATTTGTATAACAATCATAGAGAATATCCATCATCCCTTTAACGTTATACCATTACTAGCAAAGTAGAATAGTAAGTTCTTTCTCAGTTTTTATTAAATACCATGGTGTCCTTGTAAGGATGGAGTGTTACGCGTTAAAATTGCCAGATGAATTATAATTCCTGGCTGTATCGGCTGTCGAGGATCGCGGGGCGAACGTTGGCCGGAATTTACGATAAAACTCGGTCGAGCGGTCGCGCAGGGATGCATAAAACGGTCCGGCCGCGGATCCCGCGCCGCGAAAGAGTGCGCGCGATGCGAGCGCTAATTGAAACGTTTGTTTGCCTCGTTTGACGAGCCGCGCTTTTCAGAGAAATTTAATGGCCAGTGACCAAAACAACGTGGCGACGGCACAATGCGCGCGTCGTCCATGTGCAATTGCATTTTGAAAATTGGAGTTCGGTAACAGGCCACCGGGTTTCCGCGAGTTAAGCCAGATCGCGGCAGCCGGGACACAATGAAGAGAACCGGCGACGCTCCATCGTCGATGAAGTTAAATAATAAAAAGTATAACGAGCTGTTTTGTGGCGGCTGTATACAGGTGGTACAATTATATTGTCACATCATAGGTGCGAGACAAACGCGCGTTTCATAATCGAAACGCCGCGAGCATGGTTTTTGGGTAAACGTGTCGAAAGTGACGCGGCAAAAGTATTTCCCATCGCACCTTTCAATTGAATTCTCTCAACTGAATGTGCGAGCTATAGTGTATCCATATTTTCTTTTTTTCTAATTGAAGATACAGAATTATTCAATTTTTTAATATTCTATTTTTTTCATAATGTATTGTGGTATGCTATAGAAGCAATGGCAAATTTGATGATGAAAGATTATCCATAGCTCGAAGATTATCTTTGCTCCTCCACCAACGTCACACTTCAACAGACCGTTCACAACTATCAATTTCGAATAAAATTTACACAGTTTCGCAAGTCCAACAAAGGCGTTTCCAAACGCGATCCCATTCAGATTCAAAACAGACCCCCTCGTCCGTTCAGAAAATTCCAGTTCGACCGTGTCCGGGGCCTATTGACGCGAGGCTTTCGTGGAAATTCGTGAGAAAAATTTGCGTGTCGCTGTGCGCGCGTGTTACATCGGGTGCGAGATCGGGATAATGCCGGGTCATCCTTTCGAAGGGACGAGAAGCTGGTCTCTCCCATGGGACGTGTCTTTTAATAAGCTGTCCGCCATTCAACGGCGATCTCCCTTTTTCAATTTTCATTGACGCTCGTGTGGATCGTCGCCACGGACCATTAGCGTCGTGGACCCATTGATGGATTTTTCCTTCCAGTGGAAAGAAAAAGGGTCAGGCGACAATGACCGTTCTGCACCTGTTCCATTCGCATACTCCTTGCGCACTTGACGCGCCATTCTGATACTTGCAAGTACGATACCTCTCAGATTGAATTAATTAAAGTGACGAGATATAAAAGAAAATTGTTCAGTCAGAACCTTGCCAAAATCTCTCCTCCTTCGATCCACCCACGACTATGCCTTCTCATCTACGGTCACCTAAAACGCCACCAACCACTCGACTTCCGTCGACTTCGAGAACCGCCAGCGTTCACCCAACATCCCTCTCGTAACTCGAAAACTGGGTGCGCGCGTGACAAAAACCCGTACCTCCGCAACAATTGTACGCGTCTGGCATTAAGCGTCGTCGTGGTCCCCGAGACGAATTCCCGAAAACGAAAGTTCATTGTGCCCCTCGAGGAACGAGGCAGTTGTCGCGCGACTTGTTACCAGCTGCTGGACAATGCAGGAAGAAAGGTAAAGCCACGATTTCGCTGGCCACGATCGAGAGAGAGAACAGAGAGAGAGAGTGTGGAAGAAGAGAGAAGAGGGTGGAACGAGTAGAAGGAGAGATGGGCCCAGGACGCGCGAACGAAGGGTCATCGGTGACGAAATCCGTGGCCTGGTCTCCGCCATTCATCGAGACACGGACGGGTACTGTGAATGGGAACGGGTCGCCAGTAATAATTTCGCGTTTTTTCACTGTTCACCGTTTCGAGCCACTCCTCTCGCCCTCGGCCATTTCCTGTCCGCGCTGCTCGCTTAATATCCCTTTTCGCTGCGAGGGAGATTGGCTTCTTGCCCCTGGAGATCTTTTTCGGGTTCTGCGGAGGGTTTGTCTCTTAGTTGGGAATTTATGAATACTTGAGACACCAGGAAGGGGGCGCGAGGATTACGTCGCCTCATTCAATGGACGAATAGGTGGAGGATACTAGTTGCTCCTTATCGTGGACGCGATTTTATTCAATTTTCATTAGATTATAGAACAAGCGTAGAATATATTTTTCTCAACGTTCGTGAAGAATGTTTATTGCAAAGGATATCAAAGGTTTGACAGAAAATCGTTTTCAAAGCCTGCAGTCGTTCCAACGAACAGAAGTCGAACGTTGCACCCCGCTAACCTACCCCTATCGAAGAAAAGAAGAAATAACGTTCACCCTTAACGTACATACGTCAACCCCCACCTGAAACTATTCCAAAAACCGAATCTCGTATGCGTGCTGATCGTTCCGTGTGCTCTTCTGCGAGCGTTACGACCGACAATGCGAGGTTCTCCCTTTACGTACAAAGAGGAGCCTCGCAGAGGAAAGATAACTGTTCGCCAGGTCCCGAATCGCAAAAGAAAATTGCTTTTCATTCAGATTCAAAGTCGTGCGCCGTCGCGCGGCTTGTTATTGGCCCGCTTGGCTCGAGGAAAAAGGACGACGAGAAGGAGAAAGCTGGATTACCATCCGTGCTCGGGTTCCAGGGGGCACGGTAGCCCCGTTCGATGGGCGGTGATCCGACCAGGCGATTTATTAGCCAGCCGAGCGAATGCAAAATCAATCCACCGTCTCATCGTAGGATCGCGTGTATGCAGGTTTTTGTGCGTCGCGATCGAGGCGTGGCTCCCATCCCCCGTGGCAGCCACCTCGATACGTTCCTGGCCGATCTCGAATCGCCAACGAGGTAATAAACGATTATTTATCGGTAGGCGGGTTCCGCGGGGCGAGATCGATTGAGTCGTTGCCTCGGGTGCCGTTTAACGAACCCTATCCGCGCCTCGACTCCCCGCCGACGAGCCTCGGTTATGAATTTTATATCGCGCCGCTTTTGACGTTATACGCACGCGATGCGAGCAGGACAGATGTCGCGAGGAATACCACTTCTTCTCTCTTCCTTCCATCTTTTTTTCTCCACGTTTTTTTTCGCCCCGATGCACGAGACGACGCGTCGATCGAGGCCGCCTCGATTTATCGAGGGGCCGCACCGAATATCGTTATTTAATGTGCCCGATCAGGATGGAATTAGTAACGCGGGGTGGGAACGCGAGATTGGCCGATGTGAAAGCCGCGCGCCGTTCACCATTGCCCGATTAAATTTGGTCTAGCGAGTTTCGTTATCGAATTAAGTTGCGCGGATGGAAATTTTCAAAGTCGATACGAAAATTTTAACATCCGTCGCTGTTCTTCGTGGCTTCAGTTCCTTTGAAACCTTTGAAACTTTGTCGCGATGTTTCGATCGGTGGTTCCATCGTGGATGCGTTCTATGGCTCGCGAAAGGGACCAGTTTCGATGATACTTGGAACAGGACGAATACCAATGGTGTACGATCGATTGGTGTCATAAGGCATCTCCGTATGCATCTTTGAAAGCGATTAACCATATGTCCATAACCAGTGGCGGATAATCGGGAACCGGGTAAGCGAGAGCTCACAGGGGGCGTCGGACAGAGACGAACAATGGCCTCCGTAGCGGCGGTAGTGTAAAATCAGCGCGAAATTGCCGCGGTTCGAACGATTTGACATCGTCTATTCTGGCGATTGGCGCAGCGTGTGCCATTTCGATGTCGCTTACACGGGGGGGCCCCTCCGGGGCCACTGTCATGCAAAACCGCGACACAAATCTCGAATCCCCCGGATTCGATTGCCATTCATCGGGAATGGGGCTGGTGACTGTGGCCTGGCGGGACGCGAAATCGAATCGAGTCGAATCGATGTTTCCAGCCGCACTCCTCTGATGCAAATGCATCGATCCTACCTTCTCCCTCTCCCTCTCTCTCTCTCTTTCCCTCTCTTTTATTCTAAATCGACATCCTTTCGCCGTGTTCTTTCACGTTGATCCGTGTCCTTTTCTCCATCTCTCTCTATCCTTCAGAGAAAGATATACTCTTGGTTACGCGTTTGTACGTATATACCTCCACTTGCCCTATCCACCGCGTACGGAAGTCGTGAAAGAGAGCAGGTAACGCGCACGCTTACGACCGACGCCAGGGCGCAACAAGATCCTGCTGACGGTATGAATAATTTCTAATCGGCCGTTAACGTTCTCCTGCGAATGGTAATTCGACACGCAACTCATCCCGTGCACGGGACAGATCGAACGGTTACACGGATGTTCGATTTCGTTCGGTGACATTCGACCACCCCGTGGCCTCCTTCCGCTTTTCACCCCCCTGTTGCTCTTTTCCTGGCTCCTATGAAGCTCGTGGATTTCGATCGTTCACCAGGTTACCCCTCCAGCGAGATTTCGTGACGTGTCTCGTTCGATAAAAATCTCGAAGATGCCAGTGAGAATTGCAGTTGGCCATCGACAGTTTTCGCGACACGTTCGAGGGTGGTTTATTATTAAGGGGAAATAAAGAAGCTCGATATACGTTAAGAGAAAATCGGAAGAGAGACCACCTGATCATTTCCTAAGTCTTCGACTTAGAAACTATCCTCTGACAATCATCAATTCGCTTAATACCCCCAGACATTCCCACGCGACCATGAAATCTGTACTTGCTACAAAATAAACCTACGATCCGATCTTCCGCTAGCAAATTTCCCGACACGATCCACCTAGGAACGAGGGTTTCCCAAATCGAAAACAGGACGAATAATAGAGGGAGGGAGAGAGATGGATGGAAAAGTGAAGATGCTGCGAGAGAAGAGGAGAGGGAGCGACAATGCCAGTAGCAGCAGGTAACAATACTTAAGCTCGCTTCCTACAATAAACGCTGCAAAGGGGCCGCCCTCTGTATCCTCGTTCATCCGCGCCTTTGTGCCGCGGCCTCGGGAATCTCTCTTCTCGCCAGCAATGGGATTTATTAACAGCACGACGAATTTATTGTTGCCCCGTTAGACGAAACTAAATCTCCGTCCTTGCCCCATTCGTGACTGGCCAACACTATTTCCAGAGTTACCGCTCTCTTTCTCCCTTCCTCATCTTCTTTTTATCGCCATCGTTATTTCCCTGTTGTACAATCAGAGGGATGGAAGACACTTGTTTCGTCACCTACTTTGTACAGTTAACTGGATTTTAATTACATAAACAGAGATTTGATTCAGTTGTACAAGCAACTGATACCTTAAAACTCTCTCAAAATTACATCCACGATTTTTTTTCTCAATATTCAACACCTCCAAAAAAAGATCAATTCTTCCATAAACGAATCGATGCGTCTTTAACCCACATCAATCTCAGAAACGCTTTCACCCTCGAAATGGAAAGCAGAAACAGCAGGAATTAATCGTTCAGAAGCGTCTGAGCGTCGCTTGCACGTGTTGCACGAGGGCGTCGTTTCTAGCGGGCAACACCTGCCCTCTCGACGTGACACGGAACGCCTTTTCATCGTGTCGAAACTTCTTCGACCTACCTGCACACCCGTGTCTCACCTCCAGCGTACTCCCTCTTTCTTTCTCGAGCGTCCCCAGGGGACGCACGGTTTTCCGCTCGCGTTTCCGCCCGTACGACAGAGAACGAGCGATGAAAGGCGTCAGGTTTCATTGAGGGTGGCTGGTCGAACGAGACAACTCCGTGGGTAGAAACACGGCCTAATGGCCTGAAAATCGAAACCCACGCGCATTCCGGGTGCCAGT
Source organism: Xylocopa sonorina (assembly GCF_050948175.1). Classification (NCBI taxonomy): domain Eukaryota; kingdom Metazoa; phylum Arthropoda; class Insecta; order Hymenoptera; family Apidae; genus Xylocopa; species Xylocopa sonorina. Next base: position 11,345,996 of record NC_135193.1, read on the forward strand.
CCAGTCGTCCGGACCAGACCGCTGGGCGCCTTCCTTGGACCTCCTCTTTCGTCTCCCTTCTCGCCCTTCGTTTTCGCTTTTGGCGGGAACCACGGCCATTCAGTTCGACGCAGACGATCCCCAACGCCACGACGACCACGTACAACAGGCACTCCTAGAGGAACGCTGGAGAACTCTGGATTTTGCTTTCGAATGGAGTTTCGCAAGAGAATCGACTTCTAATTTCATAGAATTTCATAGAATTTCGTATTCGTTATGGGGCGCAAAAAGTTTGCGAAATACGATTCACGCGTGGCTATTAGTATTCCAAGTTTCGACGAGCGTGAATATCCGAGAATTTGAGCAAGTCCGCTCAAAAGTATCCCCGACCAGCCACGAACGTTCCACAATTCTCAATCAATCGGGACATTTGCGAAGCAACGAACCCTGAAAACTATCGCTAACTCGGATCTACAAATTCGCTGGGATTTTTATAGATCGCCGGGCGATCCGAATCGCGCGTCACAAATGAAATTAGCCAGTCCACGATCGAACGAAGCTGCTCGACCGATCGCCCTCTGTAAATAAGATTAGAAAAGCGAAAAGAGAGAAACTCTGACGAGGAGGGGAGCCAGCGAGTCCGTGAGCCGTGGAGCCACAAAGGGCCGCCGCAAAAGGGAAGACTTTACCGGGTCGTTGCACGCTTTTCCGCGAGGATCGAACCAGATAAGAGATCTACGAGAGAATAACCAGGCCCTTTGTGGCGGGTCGAGCGACCGTGCACGACGTGGCCAGCTTATGCCCCCCTCTCGTCCTAACGATTTAAAGTTACACGTACGCGCGAAACGTGTGTACGCGCCGGATAATCCGATCGCGGGCACCATTGTTGCCGATCCGTCCTCGACGCCCACCGTTCTCCATCTCGCGTCCTCTCCCTTCTTCCTGGATGCCTGTTTTAATCGGTAGCCACCCGACCAAGGGTTAACCTCCAACGTTCCTCGATCGTAATCCCTTTACTTCCGCGGATCTGACGCTGGCTGATTCGCGATACGCCGCTTCGACCGCCACTCTCGAGGAGAAGTTAAGCGCGCGTTCACTTCCGCTCGAATCCTGGCGAACGAGTCTGCGCGACGCGTTTTCAGAGACGGTTGATTTCATTCGTAGACAAACATCGATTCGACGCTCTGGAGAGATACGAAGGAATGTTTCAAGCGAGACTCTGGCTCGTTCACGAAATTCAACAGAAAACAACCCTCTAGCCGGGCGCATTCGAAACTACAGCGATACCACTCGAAAACCAATCTCCATCTCACTGGCAGCTGCCACGAAGCTACCTCGCTCCGGATCAATCCTCGCCGCGAACGAGCCACGAAGAACTGTCCTCTCGAAGACTCGCTGCGAGTCGAACGCACCCCTTAGCCTCGAATTACTCGAGGAACCAATATATATACCCCTTGTTCGAGGGAATAAAGGAGCAGCGCACGGGGTACGCGGCTATCCCATATAACAGGCAGCCGGGTCTTTTCCTAAGCGATCTTCCTAATCTGGAAGATGGCTCGATAACGTCAGTCAATTGGCGATCGACTGACTCGGGTTGACTCACCGTGCCCCTCGCCGCATCTCGCCACGGGTATTTCACCCCGCGTGCCAGGGCTCCCGCTACTCTCTTTTGTGGGAAAAAATGTAGCCAAACAATCGGATAGCAGACGGCCCGTCCATTGTGCTAGGACTAAATGACAGTAGAGGATCCTTCAGCCTGAGCGCCGCGATGCGGATCTCTCTCTCTCTCTCTCTCTCTCTCTTCCTCTTTCACCCTCTCGGTGGCTTCGACTTCCTTTCTTCGGGCGTAATGAGATGTCCCGAGATGCGACGCGCCGTGTACGCACACAGAAACCCACAGTGGATTCGAACGCGCACACGCACGAGGACTCGACCAGCGCGTGCACGAATACGCGCGGGGACGCGTGTATAGGCGGAGGATGGAAAATACGGGAGCACCCCACTGAATCGGATTTTCCTCGATGCTGGGAAAAAAATAGGAGACGGTACGTGGACGGTAAACGCGGTGAAAGCGCCGCCGGGTGGTTTTGTTGTCGTGCACCGAGGATGGCTTCGGCCGAGGTACCGTTCGGCGTCGCATCGAGTACGAGCGCCTACGCGCGGGGTAGGAACGAGGAGGAGTAGCTAGCTCGGTCCACCATTCGCTCCCTGGCATTTGCATTTCGTTTCGTCTCGTCTCCCGCTGACGGCGAGAGACAAGAGAGGCGAGGGGGAGGTACGTTGGGGCAACGGATATTTTCGGAATTGGCATTGTCGGGGGAAAAAAAATTGGCATTTTCAATTCTGGAGCGACGAGCGACGAGTCGCGGTTTTATTTCGCGAGGTTCCAACGTGGCTGTCGCGACCCCCATCGAAGCTCGCAATTGCCAGCTGCTGGATTTTCGGACGGAACGTCTTGTTGGCTCGATCGTTTTTATCACACATTACTCAAATATCGTAAAAGAAAGTAGGAGCGTTTATTCGTTTCGAATTTCATTATTTGTTCAGTCAGTCGTATATAACTTCAACAAATTGAACAATTTACTCGCGGAGGGATTAATTAATCCTTCGACTTCCCCTCGAGTCATCGCGAAATGAACGTGCCGCGAGAAACTACGCTCTCGAGCCTTGGTCAGCGGACAAAGAGGGTGCGAACAGGAGCAAGGATCCGCGAGGACTCGATAATGTCGTAAGCGGATCCCGCCAGAGCACTGGCTTAATTTCGTCGGTGAATCCGGATTGGCGTGAGCCCAGGACGCACAAAAAGACGGACACACGCCCAGGGCGACGTTTTACGTATTACGTAGCCGAGTGACCGGCGATGTGAAGTCCCGAATTCGGCTTATCCGGGATTTCTTTCTCAACCAGCGCGTGTTCGAAGGTACACCTGTGCACGAAGGGACGGTGATTTCCCTTTCTTCATCCTTGAACGACGCGCGGAAAACGCGTGCTCGAGACTATCGATAGTCAACTTTGTTCGTTCAGTCATCGTTTTGTTCACAGAGGCTGCAGTTTGGGGATGTTTGAGTTGACAAATGCCTTGATTGGAATAGTTGAAGTCACTTGAGGGATCTGAAGGATCGTTTTAGTGGAGTTAATGTAACAGTGCCGCTCGAGAAGCATCGATATTGCAAATGTTCGTTAGATTTTCGTTAGCAGCGAGTGAAACACGCACCCTTGGCAAGAGCAGCCACTCGAACCGTCCTGAAAACTCGCAGCCTCAAATTCGCCGCGAGAGAAACCGAGTACATAAGTAACCAAACCACGACGACGTTTCAGAGCCGTACAAAAAGCTTCCCGGACCGAAAATTCGACGGCCCTGCAACCAGATGGATCTTCGTGTAGCCTGAGTCGTACACAAATGTGGAATTCTTCTCGCGTAGGCGCGCGCGCGGAACACGTCAGCAGCGTAAGGTGTCACAATGTTTGGGTTAGGGATGGGGTGGTGTCGAGGGGTGCGCGAGGGATGGCGCGCGACGGCGTTACAAGAGCGAGAGAAAGGGCGAGGAAGCTGGGAGGGTGGCGAGAGGGGTTGGTGGGTGGGTAAGAATGGCGAAGGTGGAAGAATCGAAGAGAAGAGAGACGGGAATTTATCCACGAGCGTCGCCTCTTCGCAACCCGCGATTTATTTGCCCGGGCTAAAAGCTTGAGAGCCGTCGTGTATTCCGCGCTGGGAATACCAACCGGCGGTGTATTCTGTATTCGTGTCGTCGTATTCTCATCCATCAATTCCACGTATCACGAGAGAGTGCGGCGACGTAGGAGAAGGCGAGGCGGGTGGTGGGCGACGGATGGCGGCTGGGTAGGGCGCCACGGATGGGGTGAGTTCGAACATTTTTTTCCTCATTGTCGACGCGGTTGTTGTTGTCGTCGTCGCCATTCGTCTGGTTTATTCGCCGCGGCATTGTGTTGCCCGCGGATGCAAGCACGGCCCCTTTCTTCGCGCGGCGTACCGCGAAAATAGGTGAACTTGCTCCTTCCAAGACTGTGCGCGCGTCCGCCCCGCGAACGCCCCCTCGTCGAGCCACCTTCTGCTTTCAGCGGTGGCCGTCGAAACGCGGCGTCCTCGTTGAAAATGGAACCGATACGGGGGACCTAGCCCCTTGTCTAGCTCTGCTCGTTAATGCGAGATGCTTCTTCATTGTCGCTCGTGGAACTTCGAGGACCTGGCTCACGGTTTTTGCGAAACCCACCCTTTTGTCCTCGATGGTTCGACGCGGTTCTTTTTAGGTTCGCTCTTCTCAATATGCAAACGATAATGGATGTAACGACAAAATCGCGTTTGGATTATCGAACAATTTCGGACACGATTAGAGGCGATGGAGAAGTTTCAGTAGAGGATTAAAGGAACGGACGTTTCAGGAAATTCTCCAATTATTTTAAAGATAGCATGTAAAGAGACCGTACGTGTTCAGTCTACGTGAAACACAATAGCAAAGTATTTTCTAAGCAAATCGCATAAACTCTCAGGTAAACGTCTTCAATACATAATCCATCGGATATAAAACCTAGCATTTTTATTGAAAGCGGATGAGATCGCGCTGCACCTACCTGTATTGTACCCGCTACAAAGTGACCGAACAACAAATCGAGCTAAGAATGTAGGCACGGTCTCATTGAACAACGATCTTCCTTACTGGAAGAACACTCTTTCTCGTAACCCTTTGAATTCCCGAAGAATACTCGAAACTGGACAAACCTTGCAAACGAATCTTCCTTGCCTATCCAACTAAACGTTCAATAGGTACTATGCACAGTGACATTCCTTCCAACTTCCTGGAAGACTCTATCCGCATGATCCTCCCACCCCTTTGTCCGAGACACCGAAAGAACCATCGAGAACGATCTGACGCTGTTTGGTCCGCTGGAAATCGTCGGCCATTATGCGAAATTAATCGAACGGCCGGCAAAGAATGGCGGCAGCTACTGTTCCGGTTGATCGGACCGCTTAAGGACGCTCGTAGCCCCGCAGGATGCCCAGTAAGGAGAAAAACACGCGAGCATACCCCTAAGCGTCGACGGGGATGCTGGCCAGGGGCTTTTGTAGGTGCAAATTCGGCTGTAAGTAGGTGGCGGAACGATCCCAACGGATCCTGGGTTGCCCCCGTCGGACGCTTTTAAAGGGCTTAGCGCGAGTATTAGCCGGCCATTAGCCCTCCTGTTCGCCTTTGTTCCACTCTGATGCGTACACGCCGTCGCTTCCGGGATTTGTCGCCCGACTGTTATTAATTATTTGCGGCTCGCCGGGCCGGCCCACGAGCCGCTCGAACACCTGTAGGCCACGAGGAGAGACCGATCGGTCTATCGATCCTCTCGAATAGCAGCCCGCGTGCGAACAATCGGCTGATTTTCGGTGGACAACGCGGCGTGGGTGGTGCACGACGGTCCTCCGTGATGCGTTGCACAACGCGTCGATCGTTGAGATACGACGAAGGTTAGAGAATTATAAATAAACGAGTGTGAATTTGTTATTTAAGAGCTGCAAGCATTAATTAGAGGAATCGTTCTATTGTATATGCTTCTTTCAGAAGATTACACTTGTATTTTGTCACGTTGGTCATATTATTTGATACAAACGTGGAGGATGATCGAGGAAGATCTTGCAAACATCTCAGCTGTCCGTCAACCAATAGCCAAGTAATACCGTAATCTCTACACAGTGAATGGCCTCCTCGAGCAACTAAAGGTCCTCGAGACATTCTCAAAAGAGAAGCATGCAACCGATCTCGAGCCCAAATGCATAATTCCCAACTGGCATTGGTTCCTCGAAGCTACACCAGCAGTTCCTCGCCCCAAGAGGATATACCCCGAAGCCGTACAATTTTATTAAACTGTTACAAAACCGAGTTACTCGCTGAGAGCTCCGAAGAGCAAAGGGAGGAAACAACTGAGCCACCGGCTGGCGATATGGCAAAAAGGACGACACGCTGCGCGACGACAATCCTCCGTGGCCTTTTGGACGGGCTAAGTTTTACCGGTGGCCGTCCATTGTCGCCATTGTATCCGCGTTCTCCTCTCTCTCTCGCGACACCTGCTCATCCGCAAAACAGAAAGACAATACCAGTGAAAGGCAAGCGGAGACACGTCCCAGGGAGGAAGCAACGGCGACGATCGACGAATTTCAAGGAGATTTCAGCTGCGGGAAAGGACGAAGGCGGAGGACCATCGTCCCGCGGGTGGTTCCTTCCCGTTTGCCAGCCCTCGTTCCCTTAAATCGACCTCCGACAGATCCCTGGGCCTGGCCAATAAAGTTTCTTTCATTTCCGGCGAACACGCCGGACCCCTCTCACGTGGCTTGGCTCGTTTAAAGAGATCACCGGCTGCCTGCTGCAAGGACTGGTGGCCGTCCTTTGTCCCAGGAGCAGAGGCTCGCGTTTACGATCCGACTCATCACCGCAAAACTGCTGGATCCGTCTCGAGACAATGCCACGGGATGACACGGCTGTTCCCACCTCTGGCTGCTGGGGAAGCGAATCGCTGGTCCAGGTGACGCGGGACTCTCGACGATCCTACGATCCTGGACAACTGGTGGCACGAAAGCGTTCGAGGCTGCTCGAGGCTGGTGGCTCATTGTCCTTGGACACAGGCAGGATACTTTGGGGTACATTGTTGTTTTTCCTGGTTCGTGTGTCTGTTCTTTTAATAGATCGTTCGCCGCGTTTAGCGGTAGCTGGTGAAGAGAAAGTTTCGTAGGGTGAATTATGATGTTGGCTTTTGAAACTGAAACGTACTGGTTCCTAGATCTGATATCGGAGAACGCGTGGTGCGTTACGTGGTTCAGGTAACTCGGTGGTAACAGGTTTCGTTTTAAACGGTACTTCCTGTTACGTACTTTGTACTAGGCGACAGATATTTATGCAGTTTAGTGTCTTTGCTTCGTGTACCCAGTTGTATCTCGTCGTAAATCTTTTGAAAATTGTCAGAAAGTGTGAAAGTGTATACGAACGAACGTCGACGATTATCCGTCGACAAGTCGAATCTCGTTAGAACGCGGACAAGTTGAAGAGGCTGCGGTCTGCTGCGATTTGCCTGAAAGTTATTATCGCCACTCGTGGTATCCGCGTGTACAGCGTGAGATTTACACTTGGGGCGTTATTCAACGACGGAGGATCCCGAAGGGAGAGAGCACCCCGATTCACAGCGCCAGAGACCCCTCCGTTCCTCGAGGGTGGCTGGACCCCCACCCCACCCCTCGCGAAACAAAACATATTGTCCGAATTTAATTGTGGATGGGGTGCATTAGATATTCATACGTTACATGTTCCACGACGCGTACAACAATATCGACGCGACCCGTGCACGGGGACGGCAGCACGTGCTGCGCCTAGACCAGAGGGGAAATAAATCATCCGCGCGATAAACAGCGCGCGAATCAACCAGCCTCTTCATCGTGATTACATTTTCCTCGAGCCGTTCCACTCGATGGTTTTCAAGCTTCAATTTCGAAGGACGCGCGAAAGTAAGATTGAAATTGTAGATTGGCGTTCGCTCGAAAATTGGTGGTTGACTGTTCTATGAAATTCTTGCGCGAAAAATCGTCGCGGAAAGCTTCGCCCGTGTACGACATCGCGTTCGATCATTTGTCGCCACAAAGAAACGTTGAAATTTCCCTGTTCACGGGCCGTAATTATATGCGCGGTCGCCTGAATCAATGGCCGCCGTTGGTCATTGTTCCCCACAGTGTGGCGCAACAATTTTCCACGAGAATTACCGGGAAATTATATTTTTTACGGGAGTAAAAGTGGCAAGCCAACACGTCGCTGTCGCGACAAAACTCGCGTTGTCCTGGAGAGTCAGGCGAAATCTCGGATAGACAGGTTGCTGGTGGCACAAACGATTCTGTTTGCACGCGATCGCGGGAGTTGACCGATGTCGATCGCGCGGGAAATGACCGGAGTCGAAATGAAATTATCAGATTAGCGGCGGTTCGGGGTGTCCTCGAAACTCGTTCGCCGCAGCCCCCGCCAACCCCCGTCGTTTTTCGACGCGCTCACCCTCGCCGCCACTTGGGAATAAACAAGAGGCGATCGATGGACGCGAGAGAGGGTGGAATCGAGTGTCTATAGAGAAAACGGACGGTCTATAAATTCTTTTGTAATCGACGCCACTTCGCGCCGTCAGTTGGGAACCTTTTCACCGCTACGTGGAAACGATGAAATCGCTCGATTGTGCCAGCCTGTCACTCGGCCCGAGCACGGCCACTCGTTACCTCGACTGCGGATCGCGATCGAGCCACTCGATTTGAACGGCGTTTTTTTTCCTCTCTCTCTCTCTCTCTCTTTTTTGCACGGAACGCGAGCCGCGTTCTGTGCGCGACGCTTGTAACGTTGACGTAAATAAAAATAGCGGAAGAAACCGGTGGACACGTTGACGAGTATTAATATCTTTTAAAACGAGGCGCACGGATTAATCTTCGCATTTGAATCGACATTTTACAGTAAACGATTGTTAATTTTTATTTATGAGAGATTGGAAAGTTAAGTAGCCGAGGAATTGAAGTTCGATTGGTAAGAACGTAATTTCAAGTAGAAAACAGGGTTTAGGTTGATCGCAGACTCAGTTCTCCATGAAACTTTCGCTAAGTGGTACCAAAATCAGGTAACTCGACGAAAATCTTCCTCCACCTCTAAGTTTGACAAAGAATTCCGACTCAACCGCTGCACGTAACATTTCTACTAAAAATCGCGAATCCGTCCACCCCCGTAGCCACCTCTGCGCGTGCCAGATCCTCCGATTTTCCGTGAACCGCCGCGCGACTCGTGGCTCATCTATCGACATATCCGTGCACGCCACGGGGGTGCGGTACGTGGAAACCCCCCGCTATCCGAGCGCTTAAAAGAGCAAAATGCCGCGAGCTACCATTTTGTAGAGGAGACGCGGGCCGCCTCGTGGATCGCGCACAATGTCCTCCACTCGGGTGGAAGCGAGAGAAACAGAGCCGTGCGAGGAAAGAGGCGAGCAGGCTCGGCTGCTGCCAGCGCGGTTCTACCTCGGGACAACCGAAAGGGGGTGGAGGAACGCGAGAGGCATCGAAGGGAGAGAAGTCACCTTCTTATTTCCATTCTTAGCAGCGTTCTTTCGAATTCGACTCGAGAGACTCGGCGATACCAAACGAACCACCATCTCGATGCGTCCCACCTTCTTCAGCGACGAAACCCCCACCACGCATGGGTTGGTACCCGTGCTCGTTGCTCGTGGAGGTGGTGGCGGTAGCTACTCTACCTGGCTCTAAGTCGCCCACCCTCCGTTTCTCCTCTCTCCCCTACTCGTTCGCCAGTTCTCCGTCCCCGTTTGACCTACCCCCTGACGGTGCTGCAGGACGCGAGGGTGTTTTGTACGAGCGTAACCACGTTGGGCTCCGTTGCTTAGGCTCGTGAGCTAGAAATTATTTTGCATCAACTTTGGTACGCGTCGAATTGGAGCAGAAATCGTGGCTATCTGTCGATGGATGATAGGCATTCTCTTACGAGTCGTTACTCTTGAGCTAACATTACGAATATATACATACTCCTTTATTGGCCTCGAGATTGACGTTTAAGAAAAATAGTTTCTTGGACTTTCTCTAACTAACTAACGCATCTGAGGAACCATGCGAGTCTTATCGACAACGAGAAATTCGTTCGCCAAGAATTACGCAGGGACGCGTTCGCCAAAATCGCGAGGAAATTCCGCGCGGCGGTCGCCAGTTCGCGGAAAGGAAGTTCGAAACAAGGCGGGAGGGTGAACCTTCCGGGCGAGCGAGGAGGGAAGATTCGAGCCACGGAAGAGGAGCGTAAAAGTAACCCCTGGTGGGGAGGAACGAGGAACGAAGGATTGTACGTTATCGACAGCCTCGAGGCTGCAGCCAACCAAAATCACCAGCGATACCGCGTTCACCTCGCTGGCCCCGCCCTTCTCGGGTCGCTATTGGCTCGTGTGCTCTTTTTCCGTTTGGATCTCGGTGGTGGGGCCAGACTGGCGCGCGGAGTCCTTGGATCGGCGGCAAGCGTAGCGTCGTGCGTGCACACTCTCAAAACTATCGTCCGCGGAGGCAGATTGAACGTGGTGCACGTCTTCCGCGTTGTTCTCGAGCGGTACGGTGCTCGCCTTTTCGCCCCCAGCCGTTCGCCATTTCGCCATTGACATTGTTCGAGCGCGCAGTCGGGCCATGCAGTCGTTGGACCGTGTCCGGTGCCGCGACGCGGATCTCTGATCGGTGGACGAAGGAGGAAGTGTTTTGAATACAGCGGTGGAGCACAGTGATTTCTCGAGACTCGATAGTGGATGGCCTGATATACATATATATACATATATGACAGTGTAGTGACTTGCTGATTTGTTGTTGTTGTTGGTTTCCACGTTCGACTGAACGGGCGTCGTCTGAGTTTATCGTTTGAGGACCAGGTGAGACGAGAGTCTCAATCACGGCAGCAAAATTGAGCTGGACTTGCACCAACGAGCCGCCGGCCACTTTATGAGGTGAGTCTCTTCGTGGATAACACGTTCGATCGTTTGTCGAGTGCTTCAGGGTGTGCGAATAGGTCCGACGGTAGTTTTGAGATCGCTACAGTTCGAATTTTGCGGTGCTTTGATAGGAGAAGATTAGGTTCGATTCGAGTTGCGATTCTGGGGTGGTTCGAGTGGTTTGTTACGTTGTTATCGAGGATGTCGATGGAAGAAGCTTAGTTAGGGTACTGAGTTGAGTATATTTTCGTGGTTACAGGGATACGTTTGATTGTTCGCTTAATCTGCAATGGGTTTGACGAATTTTTGTCGAGTTAGATCGTGCGAATTGACTGCACGATCGTTCTAGCAACGCGATTATAAAATCGTCTTTCTGTTATCTTCGTTTGGATATTATTGTTACTTAATTGCCTCGAAACGAGCCTGTCTAAGAAGTATTAATATTCCTGACTCGTAGTCGAATGTATAAACGGAATTCCTTAAGTGTTTATCAACACCGACGGTAACCCAATTAGTTCCAGAATACCTCTCCCCAGGCAACGAGAATTGAAATTAAATACATTCATTAATCCGCCAATTTATTTCTCAAATTTAACCGGAATCATTTTCACGTTTCTTTCGAGTAATTAAATGTATGTAGCGGCTCAGAGAAATATTTTTAGGTACTTGTGTATACATAGAAAAAGCTGCAACAATTACTGAACAAAATCGATCGTTTCATTCTTTAAGTAACGACAGAAAAATAAAGTAAATGTTCGTTAAAATTCCTCGAGTAGCAAAGGCTGTTGTCAACAGAATTCCACGATACTGATCAGCACAGAGAAATTAAAATAAACACAATGGCGTGCAGAAACTCCCCGTCAGTCGCAGCGTGCAACAAACATCCGACGCTCTCGATCGGCGAACCTTCTAAAAATTCAACGCGCCGTCGTTCCTCGCGTCTATTAAAATGCAAATCGACTTTTCCACGGCAATTTTCGCTCGCCTCGAACCCGTAAGAACCACTCGACGAGTAGTCGCGTTCCACGTCCTGGCTGGCAGGGATCGGCGAACCAAAGCGAGAGCAATAAATTGCCGCGTGCGGAGAGTATCGTCAGCCGTGGCCTAAACATTCAATTAGCACTTCCTAATCCCCCGTCGCAGCTTGTCAACAGCCATTACTTCCAGCATCTTCTCTCTCCACCACGGTGAACCACCCCCGAGCACCCTTGGGGCTTGCCTCTCTAGAGCAGCCACGCTGCTCCGTTCCACCCCCGTCTCGCCCTCGCCACTACCCCTCCTCCATCTTGCGTCTCTCTAACCAACGTATCTATTAATCCGTCCTGAACGACACTCGAGGGTGGCCCCGGGCCGAGGGTGATTCTAACCCTACAAAATCGTAACTACCGCCACCACCCCTCCTGCCCTCGCCCGGGTTAACTCCCTCGACCACTACAGGTTCTTTTCTCTTTTCCCTCTTCTTAATGAATGCTCGAGGAGATCCGCGTAATTGTGTTAGTTCGAGTAGCAGAGGCCAAGGAAGAGAGACGGAAAGACACTCGGGTGTCCCGTCGGCTGGGGAGGCAGGCGAAAGAGGGAGAGAGGAGCACCCCGAGCGAAGGGTGACATTTAGGGTAAAAAAGACGGCGAGGAAAGGCTTGGCGCGCGGCGAGAGATTGGTTAATGGGTTTGATACGAGGAAAGGATAAGATTAATTTGCTTGTGAATCAAAGAGCAAACGAATAAGCAATTACAGGGAGCGCGAGGAGTGGCTGGCACGAGTGGCCCTCGCACGGTTCTTCCGAGTGTCGCTGGCGCACAATTAAAACCCACGAATGGTTGCTGGAATGTGTATGGACGTCGTGTTCCACGCAAACGTGGCTGGTCTATGCGAGAGAGTTACGGCTAGGAGGTGATTACGAGGCGCCTGTGGCCGGTGGAAATTCGCCTTTGGCGCGGTTCATAGACGAAGGACATCCGAGAGTGGCGTCCAAGCTAATTGCAGGTGTCAGCCTTTCAATTTGAGCGCTGTTAGTCTTAGCGTCGATTATCCGACAGCGTTCCTCTCTCCGATTGTTTCGAGAAGCGTCTCCGTTCGACTTCTCGATTTTTCATTTCCCCGACATTGATTTTTTTCGATGCTTCCCCGGCTGTTTCTTTCACAAGCGGTTGCGAAACGTGGATATTTATGAGTGCGGTCAAGTAACTTGTTGCGTTGCGACGAATGAAACGATGATTAATGTAACGAGTCTGTCAATTTGGAAGGTTATTCAGCAGTTTCTTAATGATTTTAATACCGTTCTGACAGCCAGTGGCGTTTCGACTCGCGGCTCCTTAGCGGTGGTAAAAAGAAAATCGCCAACGAGTCGTTTGGAAGGTTGTTCGCTGCTCAGGCGTAGGTACTAATTCCGTTGATAGCTTCGTACAATTCGAAACTGGTATCCCAGTCGCGCGAAACGTTGCGACATCGTTCGGACAACATCATTTCCTACGATGTTTAAAACTTGGCAAATTACACCAGATATTATAAATAACAGGATCGATTTCCTTCGAGTCGTGCACCCTTTCAAATCGTTTCGAATCTCGTTACCCTATTATTATCGAAACCAATTCAAACTACCAAAAAAACGTTACACCAAATTGATAAATCAGGTTTCACAAGTTTCCACCTCCTCTTACTTCCCTCTTCTACAACTATATTTTAATAAGTTACACAATCACGTCAAAACATGAACTTATTACCAAAGCAATTAACTAAACCTCTTGGACATACAAAATAAATCTTGAAAATCTCAAAACTGGTCACGAGAGACTCGTAATAACACCGCAATCGAATCCTTCCAAGAATACCATTCATCCCCAAACCACCCCCGTCGAAGGCATCCGCGCAAGGACCGCTCGCACCACGGTTACCCACCAGAGATCTACTCTGTTTACCCTGAACTCTAAACCAACCAGTTGGCGACTAAATAACCGGAGATAACGTCGCGAAGATCGTAAATCACCGCGGCGAGCGGCCCAAGGTCCGTCTGCGACGCGGCGCGTCCGATCCTCCTCGAAAACAATGGTACCGCGAGCAGAGCGGGGTCCTGGTGGTCCCCGTTCAGTAGAAACGTCCGGTCGGTAGCTGGACAACCGTCGCGCGTCGCCTGGGGCGTGTCCCGGCCATTAACCGTGCCCGCTGGGCTTACTAATTGGTGGCTGCGTTTAATTACAGAGCCGGCGGCAACATGTGCGACGGCTCGTTCACGGAGACCCTGCGCGGTATGCAGGGCATGTCGGGTACGTCGCCGCCGGGCGGCGGGGGTGTCGGCCCGATGGGGGTCGGCCTTGGCAGCCCTCTAGGCCCGGCGACGAAGAAGGCGCAAGTGGAGCACATCAAGAGGCCGATGAACGCGTTCATGGTCTGGTCCCGGCTCCAACGGCGGAAGATCGCGCAGGAGAACCCGAAGATGCACAACTCGGAGATCTCCAAGAGGCTTGGTGAGTGCTACCAAAGGAATTTTTCTTGCTTCGTTTTCTGCGTGGATATTGGTCCCTTGAGTTGTATTCTAACGACGAGCGTTTTCACTGTCTTCCGGATTTTATGTACCTCGAGAGTTTTTTCAAGGGAATGAGGGGAGGTTTTAGATTGGAGCTTGAATGGTATTCGAAAGAAGTTGCATCTTATTCGTGAGAATAAGTTTTGTTACAGATTTCGTTCTTCTAAACAGAGATAAGTCGAGGTAAAAATCTGTGTCGACACTGGTATCGCGATTCTCTCATCGTCAGAATGCAACTGGCACTATACGGATCACCTACTTTCTGTTTCTCGTGTTCGCAATTAGTGAAACATGCCGTTCTACGTTTGAAAGAGGCGTTTTAGAAACGCGTTCGCTCGCCTCCGTCGAAGTCGTTTGAATAAGAGTTGATCCCTTTGCCGCGAAAATACGAACCGTTTCAAAGAACAGGTACGCGAGACAAGCAGTGGAGAACAGCTGACTGGTGAACAGTCGTATAACGTAACCGCGTCCCGAACGATCGAACTGTGCGATGTTACACGCGCCTTATTTCGCTCCCCCGTTGAACGCTGGGTCGTGACCACGAAATATTCCAGCTTATTCATCCCTTTGGAGAACGGGTTGGTCGCGGTTCGTCCGACAAATCTCGACACACGCTCGAATTATTCGTCGCTCGCGGTACACGAGGGCGAAACGGGAGAACGAGGACGTCGAAAAGTGGCGGCGGGGCGGTGTAACCGTGAGGGGAAAAGAAAGGGAGATAAAGACGAACGGGGACGAAGGTATTCCGGTTGGTATTTCCGTTAAATACCCGGGAATCGACAAAGCCCGTACCCGCAACCACCCCTCGAAGCTTCTTTATCCGTCATTTTCTTCCTCGCCTCGGTTCTTCTACCCACCCCCGGCTTTCCTCCCCCGGCGACGACGAATAAGAGAAGTGCCTGCTCCTCGGGAAAAATGATGCGCGCACGCTCGAACCACCTCCCTCCGCCGCGAGATTCCACCCTCTTCGCCTCGCCGCGTACCTTCAGCCCTCGCTCCTGCGTCGGTTCGAATCCGTTCTACTCCTCTCCCTCTCTCTCTCTCTCTTTCCTTCCTTCCCTCGTAACCACCCCCTTTTCTCTTCTCCAGCTTGCACCCTTTGTCGAAGCGACACTTTTTCGTCGCTCTTTTACCGCCATATCCCTGGCACCGCGCATTTCTGCTTGATATACATACAACTCGCTCCATCCCCCGCGACCTCACCCCCTATCGCGGAGCTCTCGTCGCTGGCTTATCGGAGCATTTGCAAATTTCATCCTGCGACCGACCACCGCCACCCCTTCGTGTACCTCCTTCCTACTTCGCATCCACGACCCCGCTTCTGTTCGTTCTTCCTTTCCGACTATTTTGTTATGTTCTTCGCTCCCTTCGCGTGCCTTCTTCTTCTTCATGCTCGTTGCGATTGTATTCCATCCCCTTTGGATGTTTCTGGTATATTTTCTATTGCCTCTCTGACGCATTAGCGCTAACACTGCTTGCATTTATCGAATTGAAGGATGCACGCGAGAAAAGTAAGAGATACACCGACGAGACACGCGAAGTGGTTAATTATTTACCCGGCTACTACGTGGCACAAACGGTAAAGCTGCGCCGCAGTTGACCGACCGTTTAGTCGGCCGTGGTTTGCAACGGAGTGCAAACTTTTTAGTTGCCCAACTAACTAGTTGAATGCATGCACGGTTTCACGTACTCTCTCTCCCTCTCTCTCTCTCTTCACCAACTAACAGTTGATGGTGTTTGCCAAGCCTGAGCAAACACGTGCCCGCGTGTCGCATCGAAATAGCCTCGAAATGGAAATTCCAGTTAGAGAAAAAGCCGAACAGCGGTGTTCGATATGAATGAAATGAAATTTTTATTGCTGTATGGCTGCCACCCTTTGTATCCTATCGTATTGAGCGCGAGATAAGAGCCTCATTGATAGAAGCGTGAAGAAAAGGAGACGCGGTTCCGGAAAAATGGTGGACAGTTTGAAAAATCGGGTCGTCGCCTCGAATACAGGAGAAACTAACGATACACGACGTTCGATCGATAATTATCACGGCAAATATTTATTCGTCGAGCTGTGGCGATTTTTTATTTCTAGCGCTAACGTTTCGCGAATGACTAATGCTCGCGCGAGCGTTCGAACGGTTGGTGAAATGTCATCGAGAACCGAGGACGTCCGGTTTTACGACATCGATTAGCGGATGAGCGTCCCCGTTTATCTTCCAGACGTTCGAACGGACACGTTTCACGATCCTCCAGCGGGGCGAAAACTGTGGCGGAAGCGAGATTGAGCCACGGTATCGGTCGAACGGTCCATCGGGAGTAGCTAATCTGGTTATTGGACGTTCCTGTAACCCGCGTTCCGACTCGCAAACTTTTCGATTCTCTCTCTCTCCCCCACTTTCCTTCTCTCCCTCTTTTACTGTCTGTCTCACTGGACGACATCCTTCTTCCACTCGCTGGAACGATTCTACTTGGCTCGAGTAGATTAGACGCGTGGAAGGGGTTGCTTCTTCGGTCGTATTTCCTACGAGACGAGTTAGGGTGGATGTTAATTGAATGAGAATCGATTAGACTGCTGGAGAATGGGGAAGTTTCTTAGGCGCTTTCGAATGCTGCTTCAAGGGAGAGGGTTATAGCGCGAAGGAAATTAAAATGGACGTTTCGTGTCGACAATATCGACGATTATTCGAGAAACTCATAAAACTTGAATCGATCTCCATTCAGATACTATATTTATATCTCTAAAAATTAACAGTACTTTCTATCAGTGATGAATTCTGTTCAATGATATTCCTCCAGAATTCCTATCACCCGACTCGAAGTAACCCAACGAACGCTTCCGTTGTCCCGTCCGCAGAGACTCAATTACTCAGAGGTGATCGACGGATAGAGACGATCCGTTCGTCCTGTCGCATCGCTCGCCGTAATTCCCCTTTCGCCAAGTCCCACATCCCCGCAACCCTTCCGCTAAAATACCCAGCTCGCATTGTTGCCCCGTAAAAACGCCGCGCGACGCGAGAAACGCGTTTCCGCGTGCCTGGTGCACGTCGAAACGAAGCACCGGAGGAGCGCACAGCGCGCGTGTACGTGCATACGTGCGAGAAAGGGGAAGAGAGACAGAGAAAGCGATGGAGGAACGGGCGAAGGAGAGTCGACAAAGAGGATAAGGTGGTGGATGTACACGCGGGGGCAGTAAATACGCGCGCGAGCACGGGAAACACACGACTGTCGAGGATAGAGAGACACAGCCTCGGCAGGGGGTGGGAAGAGGAGACTTGAGGAGGTTGGAGCAAAGCTTTCATCGTAATGAAGTATTTCTGCCGGTTCTCCGCTCTCCTCTATCTTACCCTGGCCCACCCCGCAGCCGCTCGCCACCCCCGTCGTCCTTGCAGTTCTTTCGCGTGCGTTAAAGAAACGACTTGTCGGGTTTTGCGCGCTCATCGACATTGAAACGGCCGGCGGGGAGGGAAGTTAACCCTTCGAGGTGCTTCCCTCCGGGCCTCGGGGCCGAACCCTTCCCCACGCGTCGCGGAGGACTCCTCTGACGGGCTCAAATTGCTTCGCCGTTTTGCGGCTTATCTGGTTAAACGGGGGGAAACGGGCATTCCTCTTCGCCAGGCTTCTTCTTTTGCGTCACCGTGGATGGTAATTGGGAATGGATCGCACTGTCTTCTTCAACTGAAAGACTATATTACTTTTAATTTAAAAAGATATTAGGTTATACAATTATTATCTCTGTTTCATCAGTAATAACGAAACCTTCGCTTCGTGGTAATTTGTCGATTAATTATCACTTCTGGAACAATATACGATCTTTCGTCTGTTTGAACGCGAAAGATCTTCAATTCGTTTACGATTCTCCGTTAGCCGAAAATCCGCGGGGACCACGGAAAGCGACAAAGGGTTAGACCAAGGGTGGCTCTGTTCTCCAAGGCACGAGGCACCCGTAATCCCGCGGAAAGTGGACGTAATCGTGTCTAGGACACGGCGAGAGCCAAGGAGGGACGGAGAGAGAGAGAGAGAGAGCGAGAGAGAGCTCGTGCAAGATTCGCGAAGAAAACAATTCGCGGAGGACCCCGACACTGCGTTCCTATAGAATCGCGAGAACAATGCCGCCCTTGCGACAAAGGCGGGAGCACAAAACGCCTGCACACAGGTACACGCGCCGCTACTCTCCCGTTCTTTCATCCCTCTATCTAGCCCTCCGTCTCCGCGTGATTAAAAATGATCGTCCCCAAGCAAGCTTAAAGCTCTCGAGGCTGAAAGCTCGCCTCCTCGTCCTTCTCCTCCTGCTTCTGTCGGGCGTTACGCGATGCGAGCGATCTGCCGCGGATTTCCCAGGCTGAGTTACCAAACGCGTCTCACTTTCTTTGCCGCGAAAAATTGCCGCGAACTGCTCGCTAATTTCAGACGATGAAATCCCCTCTCGAACGCTCGAATCTGTTCTGGATTCGGATCCATCGCTTTTCACAACCAAATCGAATCGTATGAATTGTGCTTGAATTAAGCCAGAGACACACGGTTGACATTGATCGTATCCTACAAACGAAGGATTACTAAAATCGCGGAAACAAGAGCCTCGACTGCGACAGAGCGCGTGAATAATACCAGAAGAAATCTCTTAATTCGCCTAATGGAAGTCTCCCCTACGAGCCGCTGCAACGTGTTACCCCTGTCCACAATTCGCCACTGAGTGACATTACTTACGGCGAGGAAAATACGAGAATCAATTAAAATTCTCGCGCATTCAGGTCTCCCTTTGAAACGCGAGGCCCACTCCAGTCGACACCCGGGCATAATCTGCATTTTTCTCCTCTTTTTCTTTTTCCTGTTTTTTTTTTCCACTCGCGAAATACGCAACGTTTGCTCCGCACAATACGCTCGCGCGCGTCACAGGTCCGAGAAGTCGTATATTTGCCAACGGAAGGCGGGCAATTTGTTTGGAATTAGGCTCTTTATACAAGGCGAGAAAGAAACAGGTTGTTACATACGTAGGTAATAATGGCCGCCCCCTCCTATTAATCTGCAATGTGTACGGCTCATTAATACGTCCAGCAATGTCTTCTACATCGAATAATAGATCGTTAAGCCCGATAAACAGGGCATTGTTTCTCGCCGGCGACCACGTGGGCCTATAATCGAGATAACGCTACCGGTGCCCGTTAATTTATACGGCGCAACAGTAATGACGCGGATCGCCGCATAAATTACATACTTTGTTGCGCGAGCCGTGCAAACGAAAGAAACGAAGTCGTCGAAGAAAATAGGCGGCCGTTCGATTTCCTGGCCGCATTGTGCCGTGACGTTAATGGACCCGTCTTAATTAACTGCCGCCCGAATAAAAGGATCGGCCGGCGCGTACGCGTGTCTCAACACGTGAAACGAGCTACCATTGTGCCAGACGGTGTAATTCGATTGTGTCGATCGACCAGAAATGAATAATTACATCGATCTAGACGCGACGAAAGAATAGCATTCGTGGAACACAGGGATTGCGTAACGCGTGTCAAGTGAAAGTTAAGGGTGGAGCAATGGGGGATCGAGCGATGTAACTGGGGTTCCGCGTTTGATTCTGCGAATCGAGGCTAAGAACCGTGAAAATCTGAAGCTTCCGAGTAGAATTTTATATTAAATTTTGTAATCGTAAACTTTGTCGGCTCTCTGTGAGTAATTACGCGAACAATTTTGCCTCGCATCGTTCGAGACGACAATACGAGAACCTTTGCGAGAATCGTTTCACCCTCGCGTGTCGATCTTTTTTATAGCAAAATAAGTTTGTTGCTCGTCGCCAGAGCGTCGTGTCAACGCGCGGGCAGGAAATGCAAGAAGCGTTTCCCAATTTCCACGTTTCAGCACCGGGTACAGGCGCCCCTGGGTAGAACGGGATCGATCGACAGTGCAGCGCAACGGCTCCAGCAACGCGGTTCGCCACCCCCCGTTTTTTAACTCGCCGCGAGAAACTACAGAATATTCTTTGAAAGAGGTCCGGTGTCTGTCGCGCGATGATCCGCGACGCTTGAATCGTGAAAGATGAAAACCCCTCTGAACAGTGTCTTCTAAATGGACTTTTCTCTCTCGTGAAACGGTCCTTTCACCAGGGGTGTGTTCCGTGAGAAATATGTCCCGAATGTACAGTTCCTTTGGCGACGTCACTGCGAAAATTAGTCTTCCAAACGGACCTCCTCTCCTCGAGTTTCGTGGCCATTTTCTTAGAAATTACTTCTCGAATGGCGATTCCATTGCCGTCGAGTCTCGCAAAGAAATTCGTGCTCTCCTCGCGTGGTCTTTTTTTTTCATTTTTAGTCGGTTACACATCCGTTGGAATGAGACGTGAATCGGTTTTCGTGGCGTGCTCGTTTGAGATCCACGCGGATAAATAAACAACGTACCGACGTTGAAACGAAACGGCGAACAAAAATTGTAAATGGTCCCACAATACGGTGAAACGACGTTTCAAGCGTTGCTTGTGTCGGACTCCGCGTCGGGCCATTCACGTTCGCTCTATTCTACATATTTTTCATTTTACAATCTTCCGAGCAAAGCGAACATTTCCCAGGATAAAGCACGACGATGGAACAATGTAACGTTGCCCAAGTATTATTATATGCACCGTTGCGACAATAAAAATTACAGGAATATATTGTAACCGAGCCGGTAGAAAGGCGAACAGAAGGAACGAGGCGGTCTTTCAGTCGAGAATAATTAATTAATCGAAAAGAAAACAAAATGCGCCAACCGCGACTTCAGTTCTCCGGTTAATTCAAGGGACGAACTCGCGAAAGGCTGAACAGCATCGGCGCGCTCGCTCTGTTCTCCTCGTAACGAAGACTCGCGAGAAAACAAAGCGAAAAAAAAAAGAAAAGAAAAACCGGGAAGAGAAAGGAGAAATAAAAACGAAAACGGGAGAAAGAAATCGCGGAAAGAAGACACGAAACGAATACAGGGTAGAGAAAGAGAGAAAACAGTGCCACCGCGGTAGTAGCAGCGGTAGTAGCCTAGTTTTGCCCGCGACAATGAAGACGAGCAAAAGAAGGGGGTAAAACGGGGGTTGGAGGAGGAGAGAAGGAAAAACGGAAAGGCAGCGGGTTGGTAGAGTTCCTCGGGTGGACTAATAGCGGGTGCCTTAAGAAATAGTAATGCGGGTGCAATAGCGCGTCGTTGGTGTGGTAAAAGCCACGCTGGCAATGGCTACCCGTCGCCATGGCTGTCCTCTCTCCTCGCCCACGCCTTTCACTGGTGCTCCTCTTCCACTAGCTTCCGCGTCCTCTCTCTCGCTCTCCTCTCCGACCCCCGTCCATTAATTAACAGGCTTTGTACTTTTAAACGATGTTAAATAAACGGCATTGTTCGCCAGCGAAAGGACTGAAAGGCGGGCGCCATTGTGCTTTAAGCCCGGTCCTTCATCGTCGTCGACGACGACGCCGGCGACGGCTACGACGCCGTCCTTGTAGTCGTGCCCGTTCTCCAACGGAAAGCACGGAAAGAGAAGGAAGGAGCAGTGGTCGAGAATACCTACCTACTAATACCGACGGTGCCAGGGGCGCCTTTGTTCTAAACAAATACGCCAGGCCACCACCCCCTCGCGGGCGAAGCCAGTTCGCCACCGCCACCCCGTTGCCACCCCTCTTGTTCGTCCGTGCAACCTGCCTTTCAGACCGGGAAAACGTGTATCGATTGGAATAGGCTATAATGTAAATAGCGCCCAAGGAAGAGGAGACGACCACCCTTTCGTCCGGAGGGGGTTGCACGCGGGATTGGACGTCCTCGAGGATCGATCGAGTATTATCGACGGATTCTTTTTATGGTTCGAGCTTGGCGGTGGAATAATTGGTTGGGTCGCTTTCTCGTTGTACGGTTCGATGTCCCCGCTTTGATTACCAGGGAAACGATTGCGATAGTTGGTTTATTTATTGGTTTTCGCGTCCCACGAGAACGGGTTGCTAAACGCTCTCTTGCTTGAAATCTAACGCATCGAGTCGCGCGATATTTTTTGTCTGAATCGACGCGAAGATAAGAGAAAAAGATCGCAGGAATAAGTGTGGAGTTAATTTAGTTAAGAGAAGAATCGACACAGCGAACGTGGAACATCACCCCTTACTGAAACGACGATTAACCCCTCCGCGAGGAGCCACTTTCCTGTTGACTCGAAACGATAACACCCTTCGTGAACAACTAATATCCCAATAAGCTCGAAACTGGCCAAGCAACGCCTCATTGAGGCATTACCTCGAAACACTATATACCTTTCTTTCCGTTCCCCGAGCGTATCCAGAATGGGCTGCGGAACAAGGATTAAGAATGGCCCGACACCAGTTCGCTCGGCTCGAATGCGTTATCAGCGCTGCACATTGTCCCGGAAGACAAAAATCTCGGATTCCCCGGTACCTGTTTCCTCTCTACCTCTCTCTCTCTCCTCCGCGCAGCCGTTCCTCTGCTCTTCATTGTGAACCACCACGTGCCCGTATTGTTTCGCCTGTCCTCCCTTTTCTCTCTTTCTCTCTTTTCCTTCCTAGTGTGCTCCGCCTATACACCAAGCAACTCTTTCCATTGTCGTTGCCTGCTGTCAGCAACAATAACGAGGAGAGTAAAAGATCCATCGGGCAACGCGGATCCCTCCGCCCTCCCACCCGCTCCCGTATCTGCTCCGGTGCGCCTCGAATTTCCGCCAGTGTATCTCCTCTCTGTATCGAGAACTTTCATCCCCCTTGAGCGATCCGTTGTGTGTGCCCGGCCGGAACGTGCTCGTTCCTGATATTGCTGTCGGGACTCTGCGAGCCTCTCTCTCTCCTTGGCCTCGTTTCTTCCTACTCCTCCTTTTCCATTTTCCACCTTTTTTTCTTTTTTTCTCTCCGCGAGAGGATCTCACTCAGATGTTCCTCCCGTTGTTTCCTGCGGATTACGCGTCGTCTGCGAAACGGGGACAGATTATTTAAGAAAGTGATCATCTCCTCCTCTGTTACGATCCTCGAGAGTCTCATCAGTTTCGTTGTTCGCGAAGACAGTATTTAGGGTGCGATGGAATTCATTACGTTAACGAACTTTCTCGTCGCAATTATTACTCGCGATTATCGAACATTCTAAGATCACTCTAGAATATTCTAAAATAAATACTACAAATTTGCATCCCCCACCCCCAACGCAAGCAATTACACCTCAAAGGCCGAACGCTGCCTCCAAGAGGAATCCCGCTAAAGTCGCGACAGGAATCGATCCCAGGAAACTCAATCAACCCGTTTCGCAGCGACTGAAACGCGTGGCGAACGCCGCCACCCCCGACTCGAAACGGACCGGCGAAGATCGACGCGGAAAGGCGCCGAGCGTCTCGACATCGGCGGCCATTGTTGCCACCATCCAGGTGGCCTTTGTTACCTGTTTCGCGACCGCAAAGTGCGGACTTGGCGCCGCTTCTCGCCGTTTTCTCGTTCCCAGGATGGCTGGGGGGTGGCTTCGCGCTTTGTGCGCCGCGCGCTCGCTCGCGCGCGCGCCGCACCCCCTCGCGACAAGTGGTAATTAATTCCAGCCGAGACAATCGGCTAGCAACCGGCGAAGGAACAACCATCGAAGCGACAAACAGAGGGCTGGGGGAGCGAGAACGGCGGAAAACATCGGTTGTTTCGGGCGAACGACGGACTGTTTCGCGGCGTTGCTCGTCGAACTGTTTGAAACGCGAGTGTCGCCCGTTGTTTCGCGTGGCCGACGGGTGTCTGGGATTTTTCACCGAAACGCGACTGGCGTGGGCGACTGGGGTGTAGGGTGAAAGTTTCAGAAACAAAGTGGATTTTCGGTTCCGAATACGCAACGTGGATGATTCACGATGGTTTTGGGAGTGAATTAGAATTTGGACTACGGGGGATACTAAATAGATATTCTGGGAGGCTTATCAAGAGCCTCTTGGACAATTTTTGAATAGGAATGATTAAGGAACTGGAATAATAGACAGGAATAGAATGAGTTGTATTTCATTTGGAGCTTGTTAGAGAATGGTTTATCGACTGACAGCTCGTGTCGAGATCCAATTAAGAGGATATTTACAGTCCATCGATCGGACACGAACGTGATAAATGCGTCGTCGTGTCTGAGATACGCAGGTTCATGCTCCAGTAAATCCACGGATATATTCGCGGGGACGCCGTCCAATGCGTGTAGAGATTTCTTTTCTTCCAGCCTTTTATTCCTGCCCGCTATCGCGCACGCTAACGTTGCATGAACTCGGACAGTGCGGGAAAATTAGCGATAAGAAAGGGATAACGCGTTCTCCGTGCCCATTATTTATCCGTAAGTGGACTCTCGCGAGTAGTTTCTTGTTCCCCTTTCGTCCACCGTGTTCGCTCGCGGCAGACATAGCCGATACATCGCGATCTTTGTTACTTCGACGAAAATAATCGACCGTCGACGTCGCGAAGAAATTGGCGGATATTAAAATAAACGAAAAAATGTGTTTACGGTCGAATTTCACGGGGATGACGCGGGGACCAGAATTTTCTCCGCGAACAATGGCCGACTAAGCGGATTTAAATGAGGCACGATTACGGATCGTCGATAATTCAGCCATAACGGCTGGCTCTGCCGCCGGTGGCACACAACACGGCCGTTTCATCGGGTAAACACAGCGTCCGAATGCCTTTTATACTCATTGATCGGACGCGTTATCCAAAGTGCCTATCGCTCGTTTACAAACCGCTCCATGCGAACCGCAAACGCGAGCACGCGACAGGTAACCCAGCCGCGTGTACTTTCTTTCGCATACGAAATTACACACTCGACATCTTTAACACGTATTTCGATATGCCCATCGAACGTACGTATTTGGCAATGAGAATCGTTAATGCACGAAATATCGATACTCAATCCTCCAGACTTATATTCGATACGATGCAACGTGAAAAGTGTTGCTTTTGCTATGAATTACTGTTCGATTATCGTCGATAAGACACGAACAATTGGTACCCAATCAAGTTTATTGATAGAGTAGAATGGTTTCCAATGGGGGAGGCTCGGAAGTGATTTTTCGCGAAGTTAATTAGTCTCATTTCCACGCGTCGAAATGTGCTGCGCGAAATCTTACCGAACCAAGTTTTCGGAGGACTTGAGGAAATATTTCAACTTGAAAATTCGTATCTGCCGTTGCACGGGAGTTTTTCAATAGGGAATTTTTAACGAAACTTTCGCCCGTGCCCGTGTTTCAACGATCGTATTATTTCCCACCCCCACGGGGCGTTCAATAAAACTTGAGAAACTTGTTAATTCGCCGATTCTAATTGTCGTTAATGGCGCATTGTTCCAGGTGCTGAATGGAAACTCCTGACGGAGGACGAGAAACGGCCGTTCATCGATCAGGCGAAGAGGTTACGAGCGCAGCACATGAAGGAGCACCCCGATTACAAGTACAGGCCTAGAAGAAAGCCGAAAACGTTGCGGAAGGAGGGTTATCCTTACAGTATCCCCTATCCCAGCGTGCCAATGGACGCCCTTCGAGCTGGTAAGTCGACTATCTTCCTCGAGTTGTATCTAATCCACCCTTTATCACCCTTTGCGACTCCTCTAACAAATATCCTTCGATCTACGAAGGTATGCTATATAATTATCGTAAAAAACTGGTGGTGAACCAGGCGAAAGGAATAGACTCGCGCGACTTGGCGCAATTATCCGGCAAATACAAAACACTTCCGGTGGTGATCGCGATAGGAAAGAAAAAGGGCGCAATTACGATGGCCAGAGAGACGTGGACGGGGATCGATCCCCGCGGAATCTCGCGGTTCGAAGGCGCGCTGCGGGCGGAGTACAATGAGAGAAGAACAGCTCGTCTGGTAGGGCTTTGATATTCTTATCTTTTCGGCTCGCGTTTCAGCCGCATTGTTGCCGGCGATGCCCCCGGGAACCGTGCTCGGAAGTCTTATAATGGCGATTTCTTCGTGGTCCGCCCGACCCTCGTTTCCTCCACGCTATTTTCTCCAACGTCTCGCTAATGGTTCACGCGTTGCCTGCTTCCAGCGTCAAAGACGGCGGCCCTTTTCGCCGGCCATCGTCGAACGCGCCACCGCGAACCAGTCTACCCCCCTCGCATCATCCCTGCCATTTCTATTATTTCGGTTCGAGCAACGAATTGGCTCGCAGCTATTAATAACATCGCTGTAATTTCTATAAACACTTGTTCACGCGATTAAAAGCGATTAAAAAACTTCTCCCTGTGATCGCGAAACAAACTCACCCCCATCGTAAAACCCAGCAGTGTTTTAATCGACTCGCGTCAACGTTCGCGTTCAATTGCCAGATCAGCATCTGTCGATTTCGATCGGCTCGCCTTATCACTGGCAACGGCTCTCAGAAGCATCCCCGCGAACAGATGTTCGATGAATGTACACCCCCGTGCACCCCGTTCGGCTCGCGTTTACACAGATTCGTTCGACCCTCTCCGCGGCGCCCATTGTTTCCCGGCTCGTAGCCGGATTACGTAATTTTGAATTTCTCCAGCGAGCGAGCGAAAGAAAAACGGAGGGGGTGCGCGCCAGCCCCGAGGACAATCGCGCGCGAAATTATGACCGTCAATGGGGGGTGGCGACGGGGCAGAGCGAATCGGTCGGTGCACGAAATTTCCATTTAGCTCTGTCGCCCGGGACAACGAAACGGTTCGCGCCGGAATCGATGCCAACCGCCTGTATATTTTAAGTTCGACGGTTCCGTCGAGGTCTCCGCTCGATCGAACATTCGCCCAAGTCTCTTTAAACGATTTTTTTTCTCTCCCAGTTGAGTGAAGAACGGACGATTGTTCGAATTTGAGTCGAACTTTTTCCCTAGTTTTTTCTGTTTTTCCATCCTTTTGCGTTTTCCTTGCTCGCTGATGTCCACTGCATCGTCATTGGAACCGTTGTTTAATGTTTTTGCCAAGTGAATTCATGCACTTGGTTTAAAAAGTGGATATTTCAAAGGAGACGAGAAGAGGATGAAGAAAGGGGCTAAGTAGTCACGCGAGGGCACCCGCGTTTATTTTCGAAAACACGGGTCAAAAGTTTCCGCGAGTATCGCGGGAATCTTTGGCTCGAAGGGCTTGGAATAAATCGTCGAGTATAATTTTCCTTTAGCGCGGAAGGGCCGTGGCCAGCGCGGACGATTCATTAGCTTTATGCACGCGAGGGCATAAACATGTCGGCTGGCTCATTATTTATCGAATTGTCTTAGCCGCCGTGCGTAAGCGAGCGGTTGCGAGCAGGGCCCTTCGACGGAAACACGTGACCTAATCGATCGAGAGATTTGGCAAATTCGATGCAATGGAACATTGCATCTGTCTGAGGGAGAGAGAGTGGACTCTGTGCGCTTAGAAAACCTGCGTTTGCGATACTAAATTAAAGAGATTTTGAACTCGTTCGTGTATGAATTAGTAGAAATAATTATTTTCCATATTTTTTGGTAACTTGTTGCATAGAAAGGTTTCTGAATTTCGACCACTTCACGATCTGAATGGACAGCTTTATTATTGTCTTCGATGCAGCGGATTCGTTCAAGAAAAAAAAAAGTAGCGCGAATTTCCGGCTAGCAGAGTTCACTCTTAACTCACGATCTTAAGTCGTGGCTCGCTATCTGCGCGAGCGGAAACTCCGGTCAGAAATTCCAGTCTAAGCCGATAATTTATCCCAGCCACCCACGCACTTGTCTTATGCGCGTGCCACCGTCCAGAGACGTGTTCGCCCAACCGTCCATGTCGGTTAAAAAGAGGGAGAGAAAAGGTGTATTCGCGTGCAGCTAAGCGAAAGAGGGAGAGAAAAAAAGGGTGCTCACGATCGTCTTTTACTATACTCGAACTTGCTGTTTTAAAAATTTCTTAACTAATTTAACCCTCTCTCTCACAACGAACGACGATATCTTTCTCATCCAATGAAGTAGTTCCAAGGAAAAAAATTCTTTTACACCACCAAACAATTTTTAACTATTTGAACAATTGATGATAACTTCGTAAAAGTAATTTCTACAGTTTTTCACATTCTCGATTTGCTCGAAAAGTTAACGCGAACAAAATAAAACGGCCGTTCGCGAGAGGAGTAGAAAAAGGAACCAGGAAAGGGAAAGAAAGCGCAAGAAAGGGTTGGAGGAAGGAGGAGGACCGAGTACGAGCAATAAATCAGGGATTACCGATCGCGTTTCGAGGTGTTGCGTGGGCGACGGAATAAATTTCTGTCTTAATCGGGCCGTTCCCATTGCTGGAATTAATAATTCTGCTCGCTTATGCTACAAGATCACGAGCGGAGGGGGACGTGAATGAAACGGGGGATACCTCGTCCCTTAGGGGATCGTGAACGCGTTTACGTGAACGCGGGACAAGTTACGAGCTGCCTAGGGCTAGCGAGGTGAGCCACGCTCTTGTGTAGCGTCAATAAAAAAAGTGGTTCCGAGTCTGTATTTATTTCGAAACGATCGCGACGGATACTAAAGACTCTATTTATAACAACGATCGATCGAACTATATATTTAACAAGTTTAAAATAAAAGATTTGAGAAAGCGTGACTCACTCACCGCTGAAGCCCAAGCTGTAGGTATTTAGAATCGTTCGATCTATTCGAAATGGTACAAGTACCAATCATAGGTACCACCTTTGTCCGCGTCTGTAGAACAAATATCGCCAGTTCGACAGGGAACATTTCACGCATCGATCTTCCACCGCAGAATAATGTTCCTCGAATACGCGTCGATCGCTCGACAATCGGTCACGAGTAAACACGAAGCGAAACACTCCACGCGCAATGAAACGAAGATCGTTTCGAAGCAACAAAGATGAATCTCCAATTACCAGGAACATTGTACGGAGTTTTTTTTATCGAACAAAGCAGCGACAAAAGCGCAAATGAGACCGCTGACGACAAGGGAGCCGTGCTCGAAGGAGGAGACGCTTCGACGCTTCGACGTTCTCCAGCTATCAACGAGTACCAACGTCGAGGAAGACCGCGGTACCCGCGACGCTCGGTTACAAAATCGCGATTAATAACCTGGCTCGCGTGAATTCCTCGTTGCTGGTCATAAATCTCGACGCCAATCATCCCCGAGGAGCCCCATTCCGCGGCGCGACGAAGAAAACGTCGCGCCGCGGAGGATCCACGACGCGACGCATCGACAATGGGCCTTCGTTGCCGCGGCCATTCTCTCGCCGCGTTTCCGTCGTTCGACGACGATGATCGATACTCCGACGTCTCTCTCTCCCCCTTAACCCTTCCCTCTGATATTAATCTCGACGAAAAACGGCAACGGGCCCGCGCTCGCGGTTAATCATTGGCATTGTCGAGGCATCGACGAGAGCATCGAAGATCGAAGTCGATCCGCTCGGGCGATTGCAGTATTGTGGGACAAGCGGGCCGTTTCGAGATGAAGGTTTTTGTCTCGACGCTGGGGGATCGTTCGCGATGATTGAAACGTACGAACGAGGATCTGTTTGTTTAATACTTGGCATGTTCGATGAGGGGGTTGTCGAGGGTGGTTTCGTTCAAATTTAAGAAACCTTGACACTCAAAAATGAAACCCTCATCGAACCACGCGTTCGCCAAGATCGCGTAAGAAGATTCGAGTGTTCCATTATTTCTTAAATAACGAGAACAACGTTGGGGGATCGTTCGCGGTGATTGAAACTTACGAACGATGATCTGTTTGTTTAATACTTGGCATGTTCGATGAATGAGGTTGTCGAGAGTGGTTTCGTTCAAATTTGAGGAACCTTGACACTCAAAAATGAAACCTCCTCGAACCACGCATTCGCCAAGATCGCGTTAGAGGATTCGAGTGCTCCATTATTTCTTAAATAACGAGAAAAACGTTTGGTTTGTTACAGGAATGGCTGGTAGCATGGGACAAGCTGGCATGGGCTCGTACTATGGTCCCGCGGCTGCATACGGGTCGCTGTCCGCGGCCAGCATGGCCGCAGCCGCCGCAGCGGCCGCCCAGCAGTCCGCTGCGGCGATGTCCGCGGGCCTCGCAGCACCTGCTCAGGTAAGTCGATGATCCTCGTAAACAAACGCGCACGTTCTACTACCGGCTTCCCTTATCTTCTCGCCATTCGAGAGCCGATCGGGGACGTCCACCAGCGGGTATAAATGATCGCAAGAGGGTTGGATCGCGATTCCTCGCGACAATTTCGTGCGTCAGCTGATCGCGACGCACGGTCTTCCGGTTCGACGCGTCCTGGGCACCTGGTTCTTTTTTGGTTTGAACGCACGCGGCTGTTCGAATGCCTGATACGGAGAACGATAAGAGGAGGGGGTCAGGAACAATTGCGAAATTGTTACATCGCGGGTGCCTGGTATTGCAATTGTGTTATTAGTAAGTGGTAGCATGAAAGGTGATGCGACTGTTGTCCGAGTTCTGACCGGATTCGGTGCACGTCCCGCGACTTCTTTTGCTGATGCAGACGCGTCTGTTTGCACAATTGACGTGTATGGTACTGTTACATTGTGGACAACAGGAAAGTTGGATGGTATTCCTATTGTGCGTGACGTTTCTGGTACCGTAGAATGCCGCGCAACGTTCTGCTTTTTTGTCTCAGTTCTACTTTATCAATGGGTTTTGTGTCAGCCTTTTCAGTTTAACTAGGGTTCTTTTTAAATGATAAATTGGAGCAGAAGACGTCGTTCCGGAAAATTTTCTGTTGTCGTTCCGGCCTTTTTTTGATACCTTTATGTTAGGAATTTTCGGGGTGGGGTAATAGAAAATGGTACTCGACGGTACAATACAGTTTTCGATTAGGAGAAAAGGAATCAATGGTATCGAGAGGGGGTAGCATCGGCGATTGCGATTTGTCAGGGACGAGAAATGCGTAAGACACGAGCGTTATCGAGATCCCAGTGGAAAAGAGCCACCCACGCGGTTATTTCTTTCGCGGTCCCCATTCAATGGAATCTGACGTCGAGAGACTCGATCGGGGAATCTCGAGATTTATCGTTGCATTCACGCGCCCCTTTTCTCGATGGACCAACAAATTTCTATTAATCGCTACGAAATAGATGTCCCGGATTAATTCCACAATGGTCTTCCCAAGAATCATGAAAAATTCACTAACTTCGACAAACAAAAATTATCAATCATTTGGAGTAATACTTCGAACCTTCAACCCCCTCACACTTGCACCCCGTTAATCTCTCTCGAACCAAAAGCTACACCTCAAAGTAGACCCAGAACTCAACAAAATCTCTCGTCAAATCTCTCTACTCGTCGAAGCTAAAAAACAGCGATCGACGGGTGATCGCGAAGAAGAAGCAGAAGAGGGACGCGAACGAACGGGGTTCGCTCTGGCAGCGGTGGAGACGCGGAGTGGAAAGAAGAGGAGGGCGAGGCGGAGGACGAGAGAGCGTAGGTACGTTTCATTCGCTGTCGCAACAAAGGGGCCCACGGGTGGCTTCGCAAACAGAGACCGGAGACCGTGGTCTGTGTATGAATTTCCGCAGCTGGGTACGGGAGACAAACAGATAGCTAGTTATTTCTGCATTCAACGGCTGAATGGCCGACGCGTCTGGAACGACGCAGCGGCGCGATACAGGCCGGGCCGACTATTATTGGCGGACCTGGCTCCGAGGCACGAGCGAAGAATTCCAACGCGTGCGTGTGTTATCGTCGGCACCGTCATCGCCGTTCGCCATTTAGGACGCGTCCCGGTTGGGTCCGTCGTCGAGCTGGGTCTCCACGGCTGGATCACCTCGAATCCGTGGAGGAAAGATGAAAGGAATACAGGGTGGCGGTGATTTCAGGATAATGCGCGACGGGGGCTTGCGGGTGAACTGGGGGGTGCGTGGAGAGCTCGTTAAATTGCGCGATGGCAGATTAGTCAAGGAGATCCGAGGGATGAAATTGGGGGTTGGTAAGGACCAACTTTGGTTGATGGCGTGAGATGAAGAAGTGGAGGATTGGAATGTTGAAGAAGAATTTTGCCACTCTTGACGGATCGCGTTGCTCTTCGAGTCTTTATGATTGTATTTGGAGAGGGATGTTGCTCTTATTCTATCCATTCGAGAAAGGAAGTTTAGATTTATCTGCATCGTTAAGTATAAACGAAAAATCTGCTGTTCCATAGTCGATGACGCGCCTCGTCTTCGTCGCCAACGATCGCTCGTCCTGGCAAGACTTAATTATCGTGCAGCAGCACGGTGTCGCCGTTCAAGCGTACAATAACGTCGTACCGCTCCTCTTCTCTGTTTTCATTCACAAAAGCGCCTATTCTCTGCCGTCGCAGTGTGTCGTCAGGTATGGAAAACGACGAAGGGAGCGTCGAAGGAGAGAAAGAGAGCGGGAACGGACAGAGGAGGGAGTGGAATGTCTTTTGCCTAGAGGAGCACTTTATTTTCCGAATGGATCCTCTCCGTTCACGGGTAGAAACGACTCGGTCGAAGCGAGAAAGTCGTCCGCGGGCGCATTGTCGCACCCGGCCCGTCGATATTTCACCCACGTTGCGACCTTATGGATCCGACTGCGGGCGTAGACTTTCGATCGGAAGCCGGACTTTGGCCCGCGAATTTATGCGCGATCCACGCGGGGTGCACGGTGCCACGGATAGTTAGCTGGAACTTGGGACGAGTAATTTGTCAAGAACTGGCTCGAAAGTTCGTCGAACGGATTCCTGATCAACGGAGACGATGTGGTAATTTGTGTTCGCTGGAGAAATTGGTCACACTGTCGCCATGGAAACGCGTGTAAAAAGTCTTCAGGATCAACGATGGGAATATCTATCTTTACTTGTTTCTCGACATTGTTCTATTTGAAACGTTCAATCGATTACAGTCTACTTATGAGACGAGAGAGGTTTGAAGTTAACCGAAGGAAATTATACTTTGCTCGTTCGAAACTATTCGAGATCGCCTGTTCAGACGAGCGCAGATACCTTCTACATCTGAACGAACTCGAGGACCAATAATCCCCAGTGAATCAACCCTCTAATAACGTCGAATCACTCGCGACGCTATAAATACCAGCAGCGAATCTTGGTGACGGTCCGCAACCCTAGCTCGCAGAGCTTAGAACGACGAGACACGCCGGGGACGCTTAATTTCCGGATCCATCGCATCGACGACGGCGACTCGAGGCCGACGGAGGCCACGACGATTCGCGAGGATTTTCAGCCGAGCCAGAAGAGGAACCGAGTGGTAATCAATTGGACGTAGCAAAGTCAGAAAGAGAGAGAGAGAGAGAGAGAGAGAGAGAGAGAGAGAGAGAGAGAGAGAGAGGAGCAAGGCGGCTAAGACTGGATGTAAATCATCCGGACAAAGCCGCTTAACGATCCGACAAAGGGTCCCGCGCGCGGTCCTCGTCCACGAATTATAGAATCGGGAATAATCGCGCGCTCCTCCCGGATCTTTTGCTCTTCCTTTCTCTTCCCGTCGCCTTCTTTTTTTAAGGATCCCGTGGCAGTTTCACGCGGCGAGCCGTCCTCGCAGGCCAGCCTCGCGCGGCTACGGCACACACGAAATTTATAGCCATTGGCAGCTTTGTCCTCCGGATAGAACAAATCTCCTTCGAGGCGCAGCCGGCGCGCCCCCGCCGTCGCGGATCCAGCGATTTCGCGATTCGCTTTTCGACCGAACCGAACGCGTTGCGTCCTTTCTTCGTCCCCCAAACCTCGCTACGAACGAGACACTTCTCTTGAGATAGTAGAACATTGCTTTCGTTTCGTAAAACTTTCAGCGTGCTCGTTCTCTTGGCTAGATTCCTTGTCGTGACAAGGGTGACTGTTTAGGGGTGGAACGCTGGAACGATGGACATTTCAACGCAAACGATACCTTTCATTCGCTATGAAACCCTTAATTGCAGGAATTATAATTGTAAAACTGTTCTGCTTCAACACCCACATCGCCAACCCCTCGATCTTCTTCCCTGTTCCAGGTGGTCAGCTCGATGGACGCGATGAAGTACTCGATGGAGGCGGACAAGTACCGCGCGGCGTACATGCCGCCCAGCACCCTGGCCATGAGCATGTACTCGGACCCCAAGTACCTGGATTCGAGCCCTAAGTCGTACCTCGACAGGAGCTACCTGGACTCGGCGAAGGCGTACTTCGAGCAGTCGAAGCTCTACATGGACCAGAAGCCGACGATCACCGACTACAATCGGCCCAGTTACGATCACAACAAGCTCTACGACGAGTCTAGCCCCGGCAGCGTCGTGGGCGGCGGTGGTCCCACGAGGTCGCCAGCCGCAGAGTCGCCTGACATGAGCAAACAGCACGAGAGGACCGAACAAGGCTCGTCCAGCGCAAGTTCCACGTCCACCTCGTCGGCAGCGAGTCCTGGCGCGAGTCTACCGACCTACTACCCGGGCCCAGTGCAGACCAGCGGCCTCCTGGGCCCGCAGATGAGCCAGTACAGCGGCTACCAAACCGCCCCAGCGCCTGGAAACGAATCGTTCAGACGACCGCTCACTGTCATCTTCTGACCCGATAGAGCGTAGCTCTGATCCATCTTCGAGGAGCAGTTGCCTTGAACTCTGGCCCCAGAGTGTTCCAAAGGTCCACAGGCCGATGGTGGGAGTTTGTCAGACTTGGCGAGGCCGACGCGACGTCGAGAGAAGGTTTCAGGGAACTTTCTGGGTACCTGGGTGCCATTCTAAGTTCGCGAAACCACTGTCGTGATCTTAATCTCTCGCGATTGGAGAACTAATAATAAGGGAGCTGAATTGGGAAGTTCGTTCTTGTTGATAATAACGGTTAACGAAGGCAAAGTTGTGCAAAGTACGTAGCCAACTTGATCTGAGTCCACTCTGTAAAATACTCCTGGACGCGTCATCAAGAGCAACATTGGAAAGCTGAAATTCATGGAGTCAAACGATAAATCCAGAACCGAATGTGAAACCAATTCCGTTTGAAGATCGACCCTTGAAACGAGCATCAAGAACGAGAGAGGAGTGTAAATCCCAAAACTGAGCCTGTGAAGCCACGCCAAGTCGAATCCACCTCGAGATAGGTACATAGAGAGGAGTACCTAACGCTAGGACCAAGGGACACACGTTCGCCTACGTTAGCCAGGCGAAAAGAGGGCCATCAACGGTGCAGATCGTTGAAAGTAACAACGAAGTCGATACTCTCCGTGTTCTAGCCATCCCCAGACGCGTCGGGTTCGCGACGCGCGACGATTATTTATCGCAGACGTAAGATTATAAAAAAAAAGAGAAAGAAGAAAAGAGAGAAAAATAATCTGTGTACATAGTCCCCGTGTAAATAGTGTAGCAAGAATTATTATCGCGCACGACGCTCGAAAACGGTTTTCCTTCACCACCCGTTCCCGACGTTTCCCCTCGCGCCGATCCAGAGGAGCCCAGAGACTCGTTTCGATGTCTGGACGCTCGTGGCAACCACCAATCGCGCGTCCACAACGATCCTGAGGACCTTTCCCTTCATTGGCGTCCTGTTCTTCGCGCATCGAACGGAGATAAACCGAGAACCTCGTCTCTAATACGGTTAGTAATTAGATAATTACCGATTCCTAATTTCCGTGTTTCGTTCTCGTTGAATTTTCAGTCTCGAAAGTATTCAGACGCTTGCGCGATTTCGTATTTTACTCGTTTTGTCCTTTGATGAAATTTAAAGGGAACGATTAAATTGATTGCACCAAATTACTGTGCGAATTGAGAAAAACTGTTGACTCTTGTACGCGTCGTTTGTATAATACTATTTGATTTCGCGTTTCTTCTTTGATGTTCAGCTGGTGAACACGAAGAATAATTATCTTGGTTCTTACAATCTTAATTTGCAAATGTACGCGATACATCAACAATTTTTTCAATCTAGTAGCCATGTGTAATATGGTGTAATATGGGAATCATTTTGTTCATTTCTTGTGCGTTTCGCTGTTAAAGATACGAATGATAGTTTATTTTTTTTTATTTTGAAGAAGTCGGAATATTTTCGAGATCCACCATACGTAAGAATGGAGAGCCTTGTGCAACGGAACCAACGAAAGGAGAACGTGTTTTTCGTGCGGTCGTTTGATTCGTAATCGTTCTGTACATAGACCTACGATTCGTTGAAGGAATGCGACGCGTTCGTTCCCTTAACCCTCTTGTTTCCCCTCTTTTTAACGAGAAAAAAAGAAAGGTGAAGAAGATCACTCGTCTTCTTTTGTTGTTCATTATTGAAAATTTAAAAGCCAAAAAAAAGAATTAAAAAACCTGGCGCGAAAGTTTGTTCCTCCCTGTGGTACAAACGGTGAGATAACTAACCCTTCTTCTTGGTTTTTACGTATTTATTATATAATAACGCGAAGATTCTGTTATATTTTTTTTTATTCGATATTGTTGATCGATTAACGATCGTATAGCGTTCAGCAACCGGTGAAATAGATCGCTGAGAATCGTAATTGAGAATCTGCAAAGTATCGTTCTCCCGTTGAACCACCCCTTCTTGTTTTCTCTTCTCTTTTCAGATTTCGTTTGTTTAACTCCTGAGACAAAAGTACCTAGTACTTTCCTGGGTTGGTTGTTTTTTCTTTTTTTTCGTTGTTTCGTTTGTACGTGCCCGTTCGTTTGAACGATTTCACGAGAGAAAAAGTGAGAGTGAAAGAGCCAGAGAGAGTGAGAGAGTGAAAGAGAGAGAGAGAAAGAGCTTTTGTAGACGTTTCGCGAGAGGAAGAGTACGTGGTAATGGTTGGAGGAAAAAAAATGAGGTATAAGGGAGTGGAGTGGAAGATGCTTTCGTGAAACGTCCATGACCCGCTGTAACGACGTGTAACCTTTGTATTTGTATCGTTACGATAAATCTCTTAAACTGTACGATTATTCCGAGTATTACGACTTTAAAGCGGCAGAAGTAATCTATAAATATTGTACTGTAAGTGAGAAAGCAAAATAAACGTTAAGTATTATCCTTCGAGAGCTGTTTCATCGTGTAATCGTGAACGTGGTCGTCGTCCGGTCCAGTTTCCAGCTGGTCTCGTCGCGTCGAATCCACTTTCTTCTCTAGCTATTCTCGTCTTCGACATTTCTGGCTTCCATCGTATTCTGACTAAATCCTCCATTGAAATCTTCACCTTCTCCCCCTTTCACCTTTGTCTTCGTTATCGACCATCATCCAGTGTTTCGATATCCATTCCAAATCTTTACTACTCCTCAAACATTAAATACGTTAAAATCCAATAAAAACGAATTCTCGAAAGAAGCTAAGAAAATATCACATGTACAATAAACTAGGAAGAGTCTAATTCAATATTTAATCAATAATTGCGAAGAGACGCACAATGTTCCGGGAAAAAAACCATCAAATTCATTCTGAAACTCTCATTATTCATTAGCGCAATTTTCGAGCGACAGTTCCATCGAGGAGAACCGCGAAAATTTCGCGTTTCCAGAATGGGGATCGGTTCAATACGATCCAATGGACCCGGAAGACTCGTCTGGTCTCCGATTCACGTGGCCCTGAACAATGCCGCGCGGTGGCTAGATCCAGGGATTCCACGTTTGAAAAGAGAGAAAGAGAGAGAGAGTGAGAGACCTCGGGTAGCTCGAAAATCCCCGAAAACAAGAGGCCGTAGTCTCGCCGTTCGGCCAAGCAGCTCGTCTTTTATCGAAATCCGACACGGGTGACGGGCGGAGGCGCGATGGAAAACGCGGAAGAAGCATTCTGCCGGCGCAGGCTCATTGTCGAAGTTCGACAGCTGCGATCGGTGTCCATTCATACGGTTCGCACCTCTGCGACAGCCCATCGGGTCCGTGAAGAGAGAACACCTCGCTGGTGATCCCGCGCGCGATAAAAGGGACCTCTCGGGTTCCTGGGAAAGTTTGCCAGGAAAACGGGGGCCTGCGACGATTTTCAACGCCTGGTCAAGCGAGCCGCGCGTCGTCGAATCGACGGTGGTAACGCGTTCCATTGTGGTGGCTGTAGGAGGCTGCCGATTTGTCGCGGCTGATGGTAATTTAAGGGTAGCGATTGTTTGAGGCTCGAATGGGAATGTTGAGGGAACAGTGTATTTGATTGGTTTCAACACGCGATATAAAGTATTGGGGATGATTTAACGAGACGATGGCAAAGAGAAATTTACGTGAGACAGGATTTAAATATGTGTATATGTTTAATTAGTGGCCCAATAGGAAGCAAATTGCAGACAGATGCGTTAGCTAGTATAGATAGTTACTACAATTGAACTCGCTCTGAGCTATGATAACGACATCGACGACCACGAGATCCATCAAACATCGAAAGACAGTCGCGGATCGAGCAACGAACCCAATCATCCAAGAGAACGGTCCATCACCCATCGAGCAATCACGGCCACCGATCATTATACCACCCCGACCCACTCTCCCATCCACGCGGTAAGGTGTTGAAAGTTTAGTACCCGGTGTTCGAGAGGCCCCATCGCTCTCGCATTCATCAAACGAAAAAAAAAAAACGAGCGAACTAACAAGCAGTTAGACAACTCCGCGCACACATTCGCTCGTCGAGTCGCATCCCGAAGAAAGCGGTTCGTGCCCAGTAGCAATTCCTCCAGGTCCGCCGATAACGAGGTGGCGCTCGCGAGAACGGTGATTACCGTCTCGCGCGCGTCTCCTCGCCACGACAAACTGACAATTTTCACCGTCATTATCCTCTCGTGGACACCCACGGCATTGTTTCTCTCTCGTTCGTAGCCATTATGCGACGCGTTTACGAACGCGCTCGTGGCGAGGACGGTCACGAGAGACGTCCGTGGAACGAGGAACGCTCGCGACCAGCGGTGGCTTGGCTACCTTCTCATTAAATCCATTATAGCGAGTGAGCAGCGATGAACTCGAGGCAGAGCCTGACGCGCCTTTCCTCGGTTAGACAGATCGTTTAGGTGGAATCTAAATCATCCGCTGGGGCCCCGGTCTCTTCGAGCGGACGTTCAACCGCTCGGACGCGCACGACTTCATTAGTACCTGCTGACTTTGGAATGCTCCGCTTAGGGGACCCGTTTCGGTCTATCCGACGATGCGGCGCAACCGGAGCTTCGCCCGGTTTTTTGTGCCAACACCGATTCCCGTGGCTCGACGAGATTGGTGTCGAGGAGCGGTTGATACGGATTTGATCGAGCCTGATCCGCGGCCTTTTGTTCCCCATTGCTTTTTAAGTGGACGGTGCGTAAGGCCTAGTTAGACGCCGCCCCTCGCCGTGAAGGGGACCAGGGATCGGTGAGGCTTCTTTCTCTGGGTAAACTGGTGAACTGGTGGAAGCGAGACGGTGGTTTCTGTCACGACGCGTTGGTTCTCAGCGAAGGTCTTCATCTGACCGTGAAACAGTCGGGTTCTTGTTAGAGAAAATACAGGATACATCGAGGAACGAAATCTTTGTCTGTTTCGTAGTGCTTTCTAGGATTTAGTAACGTTTTAATTTATTCCTCTCAATGTTTAAAAATATTATAAGCATGTTAGTTTCTTAATGAGGAACTAGAATTGTTTTCTACACTCGAGACGAGTCACCAGTCAACGCGTGATTGTCTCTGGGTTCTGCTACCGGTCCCAAGCGAAACGGATAATTTAATTACTAATTATACGTCCCGTCAGTCGGTCGGATCGAAGTCGAGCGACAGGAGGTCGCGTCTCCTGCGCCGTTTGAAAAGACGAGGCTACAGACGGTTTTCTCATTAAATTCATTATAGAGCGACGAGCAATCTACGTTCGCCTCTGAACGAGTGGCTTTCGCCGGGGTTCCCTTAAATCGCTTAACCGGAATGTAAATCGGTCCGTGGATGCCGCTCTCCGCGGCCACCACCTCACGGCTTCATTAGCGTGGCACCGTCGCTGGAATTTCGAGCCTCGAAGGCCGCCGCGGTTCCCTCTTCACCGTAGCCAAGTCGACGCGCGTCTACTTCCGGTCGACGGTTTTCCTTCCGCCCGCGCTGCGTTTCAAAAAAACCTCGCGCAGCCCTCTCCGTTTCCTCTAAAGGATTAATTACTCTCGAGATCGCGTCGCTGCCGACAGTGAGCACGTTTCGTTCACCACCAACGATGATTCAAGTGGCAGACCTACGCGAGTATCAGTAATCGCGATCGCGTTAGATCGGTTTAGCCGCGTCCTCTTCCTCGATTTCCACGAAAATATACGAGAAATGCCCACGCAAAGATATCGAGTAAATGTAATTAATATTCTGTTAGAATTTCGATAGCAATCGAGGATGAAACTCGTTCACCCTCGTCGCATCCAACCCCCAAACCACCCCTTGGTCCCTCTCAATACAAGCTCAATGGAGTTCCAGTGGAATCGAGATCGAAAATAGTCGTGGCGTTAATTGGCGAGATTAAAAAGCGAATTTCTCACGGGTTACGTCGACGAAAGGCGAACAAACCGGCGTGTACGGATTCCGTGGTTCGCGTTAGCGGGTGGTTATGGGCGGCGAAGCGCGCTTATGGCAAATGTTTGCTCGGCGAGGAACCGCGGCGAGGCCGCGTCGCTGCTGGTAGCAGCAACGATTGACTCGCATAAACAACCACGAGGCGAGGGATTGTTAGCACTGCGGGCCAGCTGCTCGAAATAATTGCACCGCAAACAGCCAGCCGACCGGCTCGCTTTGCCCCGAGATTAGGCGATAATTCGTTGAGCACACGCCTAGGGAATTATTGCGACACCGCGCGCCGCCGTTGTTTGCCGTCTGGTTGTTTCTGGGAGGGGAATTAAGTCGAGACGCGCCGCGCCAGCTAGAATTTACACCGGCGAGTGAATGGGACATCCGTTTTCAGCTTCGAGTGGGTTAATTACGGCGGAGCGGATCGCGTCGGATTTATTTGCTCGCGAGGAGCATGCACCGGCGCGGGGCTAGGAAAAGTTAACCCCTCGCGTGTGCATTTCAGCTCTCTGAATCGCGCGTTCTGACGTACGTTCGGCCGCGTCGAATCGTGGCAACGCTTTCCAACTACGAGATATGCACATTTTTTATGAACGCTTGAGAAATTGAAACTTGATGCAGGATCGAATGAAAGCTACTCGAAAGGATAGAGGGGTAGGTGCCATAGGAAACGGAAGAAATGAATCAGTGGCTTCGCATAGTCTCGTAGACTAACGTGACGCGAAACGAAACCCTTGCAGGCTACCATAACACCCTTCTTCCCAGGATGATTGTTTATCATCGAAGTATCTGAAACCTCGTGTAAGAAAACTCCTCCTAATTGCCAACGAATCGCGTTATCTGATCCCAGACGTTCCTCAGGAAATAAGAGTTCTGCGGTCAATTAAGGAGAATAAATTTCACCTATTTACACCGCGTCGACCAACGAAGAGAAAATAAATAAAAGAAAAACGAAGCGCGTACACGATTGCGAGGACTCTGCTCCGTGGAACCCTCGCTAATGTCCGTAATATCGTCGATGTAATTCCTGGCGGTGCGAGACGGTTGTTCGTCGCTTGAAAAGAGGCCGGAATGAAACACGGGCGACGACGAAGAACGAAGGGAAAACGAAGAAAGAGCAGGCGGAGGAGCGAAGACGAGGACGAAGGAGGCGGTGGAGGAGCGATCGAGTCGATTCTCGAGCGCTAAGTGGAAACGGGCGACGGATGCCTGCAGGCAACCCCCCCGCGAACAATGATCAACGATTAATTATAGCGGGACTGGATCGCGATCGGTCGTGTAAAACGCGCACTCGAGCAACCGCGAAGCGCCAATCAACGAATTATGCGAGCGAAAAGGGGCGCCCGTTTGCCAGCCGCTTTGTTCACCCGGAATACCTTGCCAATGGCCTCTCCTAGGGTCGCGATTCTCGGGAACGCTGCCTCGACGTAGGTCAGAGGCTCTTTCGCGCTGCTGCGGAATGAACGGTTGGTACCGTTCGAGTTTACTCGCAGGGTTTGGAAGAATTTACCAAGCTGTTTAGTTCGCTCGTAGTTAGTATCGTCGTTCCACCGCCACTGCAATTTGTGCGTTGCGATTGGAGTTGTATAGGGTGCCACCCAGGGCCTCGAGGTAAAAAGCTGTTCGATCGGGTCCATCGACTCTTCTTCGAAATACAAGCGAAGAAAGGAAACGAGAAAAAGCGTAGGAATTAACGAAACGCTTAATTTCACGGGAGGTTTCTTCGATAAGGCGCAATTTTCACGCCCACTTCGGATTGAATGCGGCTTGAACGCGACTCGCGAAATAAGAATTTCGAAAGGGGGACTCAGGGGGCCCGGCGTTCCGCCGCCTCGTCGAAGCTAACAGGTAGTGAGTTTCTTCTTTTGAAAGCGGGCAAGATACACCCGCCGGATAAAACGTACGAGCATTGTTGTTGGAGAATTCCAGGCCATCGAGGAAGGCTGCGGCCGTCGGTTTTCGGTCTATGTAAATTAGCCGGTGGTTTATTCACACTCGTACACCTGGTCGCGGCCTCCCGCTGTACGGATGCTCATACGTGGACGCCTTCCATCGGCTGGTGTCGTCCTGCCTTTTATTCCGTCGCTTTTCTTTATTGCTTGCTACGATTTTCCACCTCCCCTCTTTTTCTCTCTATCCGCCATCGTTCTCGCTTCGAACAATTCCATAGAGAATTCCATATGTGAAACATTGGATTGTTTCTCGGAATTTAATACAGTTAATTAGCTACGTAAGAAGAGTATGTAAAGGTCCTTGAAGGTATGTGGAAGATGAAAAAATTCTTAATTCTATCGATCGTATCGATGGATCGAAGACTCCACGTACGCGTCGGTGGACGAGGCTGCCACATAGTTGCAGCTGCATTCCACACGAGCAAAGATCCGTTCGCGTTAGCCACCGTCCTCCTCCTCCGTGCCATAATTCGATGTCCATTTACATGGAAATTAACGTTTCGATAAAAAAAAAGGAAGAAACGTCGATCGCCGGATTCAGAGGCCGATCAGATCCGTTCCGAGCGCCGCGGAAACTAAATTTCAATTTTAACGAGTGGATTAAGCCGCGGAAAATGGAATTAGCAAAATGGCGGATAATAATTTAACGCGAGAGTTTAGAAACGGTTTAGGAACGGGGCTCGGGCCGTTTCTCGCGCAAGTCCGAGCTCTGCAAAATTTATTCACCTTAAGTACCAGGGATTGAAAATAATCTCCCATGCTCAAAGCCTCGAAATTTTTATCCATAATTGTCGAAGCTGCCCAACAAGTGTCCGACTCCTCCGATTCCACGCTTTCCTTCACCCTCCATTACTCAAGCCTCTAGCTCGAAGCAACAAAAGACACGAAGATATTAATTACCATTCGAAGCGACGGTAACAACGCGAACGCCGCGTCGAAGTGTGTAAGACTATTCAAGGAGAAGAATCGACTGGACGATCGATCGGATCGTTCCGTAGACCGATCCTTTGAAGCGGCGCCGTCGGTTTACGGATTCCACTCGGAGAATGAATGCCTCCCGTAGCCGAATAACACCGGTGGCCTTCGCTAGACACCCACTGGGAGTTATTAAACGATACCACAATGCTTGTTGCCGCGTCACCCATCTCCACGGCACCTTCAGAAGCCGTAATCAAATTCATCCGGGGGCTCCGATAATTCGACGGCCTGGCGGCGGCGGCGGATCGGTAAAACGCAGACGAATCTCGATCCATACACGAGTCTCGCTGGTCACGTTGCCCGTGGCCCTTTGTTGCCCCGCGAAAATGGGCTTCTGTTTCTGGTCCGCGTCAATTGTAATCGCCTCCGCGTTGTCGATAGCCGATCGGCTGTTAATTTCGAAATTAACAGAGCCGATCGCAGCTGCTGGAGACTCGACTCGCCGACCCGTTTCTCGTTCTTTACTCGAGCAACTAGTTGAAATCGAGAGAAACCGATCTGAACCGATAACGCGTGTCTGTCAGAACGCGAGTTCGCTGGTGAAAAAATAGTGAATGGTGGAGCAGGTTCGTTAAGATAGTTTAATGAACAAGTTCTTGAGTTCAAGAGTTGTTTATTGAAACTTTGCGCGGATTTAGATAACAATGATACGTTTCGATGATTTTTCGTTAGATCGCTGTTTGATAATTGTCTTGGTCGCGATTTATCTTCGACTAACCGGATTAGGTACTAAATAGCTCTCGCGTACGCTAAGTAGCTAGATGCTAGTCAGAGCGTTATCACGGGCTTCGCTGGTCCAATTGAATACGCTGCTAGATACCGTTTCACCGCGCGTCTCTTTGGAAACAAGCTGTCTAATTAATTAGTCCATTTAATTGTGACGGCACGAGAAACGCTCGCGGATTTTATTCGCACTTTGCGGAACTTCTGTGTCCCCGTTTGTGCCGTTGTATACTTCTTGATTCGAAATTCAAGCCGACAGTGTCGTCCA
Source organism: Xylocopa sonorina (assembly GCF_050948175.1). Classification (NCBI taxonomy): domain Eukaryota; kingdom Metazoa; phylum Arthropoda; class Insecta; order Hymenoptera; family Apidae; genus Xylocopa; species Xylocopa sonorina. The sequence continues at coordinate 11,390,137 of NC_135193.1, forward strand.
CTTTTCGACGTTTCGATGCGTGAGAGCCGTAGCTGCTATTGATTGTTCCATTCGAGCGTCGTACAAGCGAGAAAATTAGAATGCACCAGCAGTCTAGATTTTTCGAAGCGTTGGAACAAAAATCGGCGCCAAATCGAAGCGAATTGATTTCGAGCCGCTCGCGAGGGTTGGTACGCGCGCGATACTTGGTTGGCAGTACAGGTGGTCTTGCCTGGCAATTTCGAGGCCGGAATTCACCGACAATCGAGTATCGTTAAACGTTGGATTCGATCGTCATCCTACGAGTTCCGTTTCTTTAGCGCGCGGCCTCGTTTCGTGGCTCTGCCCCGCGCCTATAATGACAGCCACCCCCTTGTCTCTCTCCTCCTCTTTTTCACCCTCTGTATACATATACATCTCTCTTTCTCTCTCTTCGTTCTCTATACGACCGTTCATTTTCTCCACGCCGCTACGAGGCGATCGTGACTCTGCGTTTACGATTGTTCGAGGTTCGATCGCTCCCAGGTGGCCGACGACTACAAAACGATACGCGTTTACGCGATTACATCGTCCGGAGAGAAAGAATCGCCGAAAACACGGGGGAAAGTAGTCGATACACGCGTTTCCTTTGTAATTATCCGCTAATCAAGTAGACACATTGAAAAATGGAGAAACGATAAACGGATCTCTCGAACTTAAACATCTGCTCGGAACTGGAATTATCGCGCCTCGAAATCGTCCCCAAACGAGTTCGTTTCGAGACAACGGGCTCCACGATCGTGGAGGTATAGTTGTTTCCAATTAGAATCGTCTCAGATGAATCGCAGCGCGGATAAAGGAGCCATCGTCGGGCCGGCGGACCTAACAGCGTCACCACCCAACCATTTTAAGCCCCAAGGACCGCTTCTACGGCCGTCGAGCACAAACGCCGCTAATTACAATTAATTCGAGGCCCGAGACACTCGCGGCCGGGTGGACGGGGAGAACAAAAAGTACGAGAAGGTGAAAAAAAAAAGAAAAAAAAGGAGGAGCCGCTCGAGACCCGGCGGTGGACGAAGGATCCAGGACGAAGTCGCATATTATATCAGGTCGATGGGGTACGCCGTCGCGTCGTTTGTCATCCGGCTCGCTGTTGCGGGCCATTCGTGTTTTCTAAGCGCGAGAAAAAGAGAGAAAGAAAGAGAGAAAGAGAGAAAGAGAGAGAGAGAGAGAGAGAGAGAGAGAGAGAGAGAGAGAGAAGGACGCATTGTCGCGGCACACAAAGCCCACAAAGGAGGACGTGTGAATCAGCAGTAATGGGGATAATGCAAAACTACGGCGGTGAGAGGTGCGCGGGGGGAGGGTGCGAGGACGGGGACATCCAACCGATTCGCGGAGAACCGTCCGAGAAGATTGTCCTGCCACTTCTGCGATCGATGGACGACCACCTCGGATCGCGCGCGCTAAGGCCAGCCTTGTAACCCTTTTCACCAGGAATCGAATTTTTCTTTGGATTCTCGCCGCGCTGAAGGGTATTAAGTTGTGCCTTGTGTCGAGGACGTGGATGTCGAATTTTGTAATTGTGCGGGAAATTGGAAGATCGCGTGGTGAAAGGAAACTTGAATGTATAAATTAAATTAGCATTTTGGAATTTGATAGATCAGACAAAATGGCAATGCGTGGAATAAGATTTGTGTGAAGTTTGAGGGTAGTTTATTGTCGCGCAATTATCAAAGGAAAAATATGTTCTATATAGAAAATAAGGAGCTAGTTGGAGGTTTCTTTAGACGCCTCGGTCAAGCGGTTAATTTCGATCGGCTCGAGTAATCGGGTAGCTTTCGCGTGTCGACACGAGGCGATATCGTAGGCGTCGCGGATTCCTGCACGAGTTGACGAGTGTTAATGACGTTTATTGGAAATCCGGCGCACAGTGAACGCGCTCGAGGCGCTCCTAGGCGGGCTAAGTAGCTGTATAGAGCCCGTTGAACCGAGGCAATCGATATCTCTATGGCACTGGCGGATGCAAAAGGGGCTTTCCTGATTAATGAACGTAGCCAGCGAATCTATTCGCGCAGACTACATCCATCTTCGATTCGTTCGTTCTTCGCGTTCCGCTAAACAATCTTCCGATCGGTTCACCCACCGCTGAACCACCCTCTCTCCACCTCCGTTCGCGATCTCTCGCTTTTTCCTTCATCGCTCGCACGAACGATAATAAAACTTCGTTCAGATACTTATTGGACCAATTTCTCCCAAACTTCTGCCTTGTCTGTCTCGAAGCAATCGGCCGAATCAGCCAACAAACTAAAGGAATGTCTAATAGAAACCACTTTCCAGTTAAATTGAATAAATCGTTTATCATTCTCGCGAGGTAAGAATAAAAAACTGGAGAACCAGCAAGCTAATGGCGAAACGTTGCGCGCGCTCGCATTCCACCTGCGAGGGAACAACTTTCGAACATGAGAATAAAACGATTCCAACCCTAATCGATTATCGAATCGTAGCGCGGGGAAAACTGTCTGACAGGACTCGATCACGCGTGTCGAACGTTCAAGGAAAGCCGGATTGCTCCGTGCCTCCTTCTCGCATAAAGGAGAAGCAGTAAATCCCTGCGCGAAAGTAGAGCGGATTGTTTATCTCGAAAATCGGGTCCCAACTCCCTGGCGTTCGAGGAAGGGTTCGCCGTTGAAAAAGACAGAGAAGAAAATAATAATTCCGCCTCGACGTGTCCCCCTCTGGACGACGTGGGCTCCTGTGCGTTTGATACGCATTCAGGGCAATGAATGAGAAAAAAGGAACTCGATCGATCGCGGACTGGGGGTCCCCGACGTGTCATTGATCGAAACGGAATCATCGAGCGTTTTTCCAGCCTGGCAACAATGCGATCCGATCCACAAAAGGGCACCCAAAGCGAGCAGGTAGCGCCACGTTCTGCTTCCTTCTGCACGGGAGGAAGGAAGGAAGGGAAATTGGTGCTCTTCCTCTCGATTCGTTGAGAGTACGGTGACTTTAAGAATCTGCCAGTTCGTTCGACGCGAAATCGATCGCGAAACGGGCAAAAGGTTCACTCTCGCGTTTCTATAAGCGTAACAGAAGAAATGATTAGAGGTGACAAAAATGCAGCTCCTCGTTTTCACTTGTTACCGTTTCAAGCCTTGCATCTTTCCCTCCGCAAAGCCCTAGTGCGAACACGCAGCGGAGAATCGATAATTGCGTCAAAGGCGCGCGCGACAAGGTGTAATTGCACGGCGTTGTATTTACAATTTACAATTACCTAATTTGCACCTTGAAACTTGCCAACTGCCTTCCGCTCTTCCCACCCTCCCTTGGTCTGCCTCTTTCCATCCCCGTTGCCCCTCGACTTTCCTCCCTTTCTGCGGAGCGAATGACCGCGAGCGTGTTGGCACCTTTGCCGAGTGAAACGCCACGGATTATTTCCCTCACTCTCTCTCTCCCTCTCTCTCTCTCTCTCTCTCTCTCTCTCTCTCTCTTTCTGACACGCCTCTGGCTCTTTCTCCGTTTCTCACTTACAAACAATTTTCGAGCAGCGAAACGACGAACATTCAAAGGAAACACGCCGAGTGGACCGTGCACGAGTTCCCTTAGTTTCGTGCTAATGCACGTGTGACGCGCGATAACGAGCGCGGGCGTGTTATTAGCTGGAAATTCTAGTGAAACCCTGTCGAACACGGGGTTAACAAGCGGAGAAACGAACGGGGAGGTGTGCACGAGGGAGTGAGAGAGAGAGAGAGAGAGAGAGAGAGAGAGAGAGCAATTGCAGAACGATCCTCGAGCTTCCAGACACAGGGCTGATTGCTGTGACTGGGTATTGATTTTAATAAAATGATTGTGCTGGAAAATGTCGGTGGGACAACTACGAAGGAGAAGAAACGGGGATGTAATTGTTTAACCGTTGATAATCGAAATTCATTTTCACGTCGAAAGGAAAAATTATAATGGCATTATCATGTTGGTCTGGAGAACTGTGGACCAACAGGTGCCGTGAATTGATTGCTCGGTACCATTAATACAGTATTGTAATAAAAAGCAACAGTGTGATTAAAAATGTACGACACAAGGTTCCGAGAGTATAATTACATGCACACCGTGAAAATGGAATTTCTACGTTACACGAGGTTACCCGAGAAACAAGAAAGCCCTCGATCGGTATACAAATCCATCCCCTATCTTCGAATCTAATCCGCGCGGAGAAACAGAATAAAGAAAAAGAATTTTACAGAAAAGAAAGACCAGACGATAAAGGAAGAATTTTTCCTAGATCATAAACGATCGCCACGGACAATATAAACGTCGAAGCTTCCTATCCCAGAAGAAAAGCGTGTCGCGCTGGTCCCCTCTAATCCGCGTTTTTATCGAGTGGACGTATCGCTTGGTGGATCGTGTACTACACTCGCCGGCAGGCACAATGTGTTCTTTAATTCTCCACTTTCGTGGCCGACGGCGGAATCCCATAAATCGGCCGAAAATTCCCACCGGGGGCATCCGTGGCCGTCTCGTGGACGTAAATTACCGGCTTATTTCCGCGGACGCACCACCACCACCATACCGTGGGCCACGCACCACCGGACACCATTGGACACCATTGGACACCGTGCAGCGTGGCCCACGGATAAATAAAAATATTTATACCGTAGCCGCGTGCACTCGGACACTAAATTAAAAGCCCCTCTCGCCTTCTCTTTCTCTTCCTCTCTCGCGTCGTCGTTCCACGTTTTCTGGTGGCCCAACCTTCCGTCCCGTTCCGTTCGCCAGTCGTTCACCGCTGCACCCCTGTCCGCTCGTTACTCGATCTTTAACGGTTCGACTGCTCGGAAATCGGCGAACGCGTGCCTCGAATACTCTTCGCGAAACTATGATAAATGTCGAACCTAATGCTTTTGGTACAGCAACGTCTATGTTAATCGACGAGGCAGATTGTATGGATTTGTCATTAGTTGCAAGCATTTGTACGAGAGGACAAGAAAAATCAATTGAACGTAGAAATGAAGAATTTCAGAGAAGTTGGTGATCGAGAAATTTCTGATTAATTACGTTATTTTTCAGGGTTTTGTGTCCGGTTGTTCCCGCTCGTGGAAATAAAGATAGGAAACGAGCGACGCCACGCTCAAAGTATTAATTCTCTCTCCACCAGCACCCCAACCCCTCTCTCCCTCTCTCTCTCTCTGCGAGTGAACTTTCAATTTTCCCTTTTCTAGTCGACGGTTGTTGCGAGTTATCGACCAGCACGCCCTTTCCTCTCTGTTCGACGTTTTCACCGGGACTCTCGTAGGGTTGATTTTCAATTTTCAACCAGCCGCACAGCGTTATACCTTTTCTCGCCTCGCGCTGTGCTTAGGCTTTCCCGCGTTCCCTCGAGTGTGTTGTTTCTCTGTTAACACCTGTCGGGTGTTGTTCAACGCTGTTTCTATTCCGCGAGTTTGTTTTTCCGCGCTCTCCCTCGAATCGCTCGGATGTTGCTCCCCGTTAGTTGATTGTTCTATTCTTCCGGCAAGCTTTTGAATATTTCATGCGCCCCGAAATGCGCTTTGGCCTGAGCGGTCCACACGGTTCTTTCTATCGAACTTTCAATTCCTTTTTTAATTGACTCGATAACCGTTGTAAGTGCATCGAGGTGTCTCGCACCCTTTTTCGACCGCGTGTCAGGTCAACGAATGATCGTACCTTTCCATTTCTAGACAATTGTGATCCATTTTTGCGTCACCTTCGACTCCCTCTGCGCCTCTTCCTTTTCTACGTCCACGCATATAACGCATAATTTTCTACGCTATTCCAACTCGTACATTTCCTACCGTTCTTCGCCCTTTTCCGCGTCGCAGTCACTAAACAGCCAAACGTATGCCACGATACTCCTCTGCACGAAACCGAGTGACGCGCGTACAGTCACTTTGTAGCTGGCACAGGTGCGAGAAGTTTGCCTTTCTGACTGATTAATTAACCCTCCTCTACGTTTTCACGACATTGCAGAACGAATCAACGTCTACTCGTTACTTTTTCTTGCATGAAAAAACTGTTTTTGTTATATCAACCGCCAAGAGGCTGAGCAATCACAGTCGAGACATTCTTCTCACATGTTTCTAGGAAAATTGGCGAAGTCCACGCCAACGATCGTTCCACGCGCGTAATTCGCGCGCGATTGCAAAGAGACACGCGATAACCCACTCGACCACCCTGTACATCGGCGAACGAGGCAGAACGGGACACTGGGAGGCACCTGTGGCCTCTAACGTCCACTCCGGAAGAATTATATAGAGGCGGCGATAAGGGCGCTCGCGCGTCACGCCGAGTTAACCCCCGACGAGCGGGCTCGCAGCTTGTATATTACACGTGTCCGGGTACCAGTTCGATAGATTTCGTGGATTCCTGGAAGCAGCGCTGGCCCGGCCGCGGGATACGCGATAAATTAGCGTTATTTTAATAAATTAGGCGCGTGGTCGGCCGCTGCAGCCACGCAGCCTCTCGAACCGTTCGGCCCCGACCGCTCGTTCGACTACTTCGCTCTTGCGCTCTCTACGCCGCGCCGTGAATATTTCAGAGCACTGATTACGGGTCGCATTCCTCGAATAAAGGTTCCTGTCCACGTACCATCGATTAAGATCGATGCTGGGATTTTTAAATGGCTCCTCTCGAGCAGCAATTTTGTTTCTTGTAAAATATAAACTACCGTAGCGTGATTTTCAGAGAGAATCCTGCGAAGGAACAGAGTCAACCCAGAAAGTATCCTCGCGAACGTTCTCAGTTTCTTTAATTCGCCCTGAAACGTTTCCACGATCCACCTCGCGAGGTACACGGCGCGATTGTTCGCGCGACGTGTATACACGCAGGGGCGAGTATTCGTCGACGTTGGCCGCCTGTTGGCCCTCGTCGCGAGCACAGGCGGCGACAAAAAAAGCTGCGACGAAAAATTCGGAATTCCGCCCTCTCCAAGCCGTCGTCTCGAGGCGGCGGGGGTGCGCGGCTGGCCAGGGTGCCAGCCAGGTAGAGACCAAGCGCTGAAGTTGCAGCGGTGCGTGCACATAATGCCCGTTTTTCCGGGACGACGAGAATTCCCGTCGCCCTTCTCGCCGATTCTCCCTTTCTTCCACCCCTTTCCAAGTCGCGCAAAACTCTCTCTTCTCCCTTTCTTCGTCCCTTTCCCAAGTCGCGTAAAATTCTCTGTTCTCCCCACCCCGGCTGCTCTCTCCTACCCCCCAGTCCCTTTTTTAGCCCCGTTGTTTTTCCTTCGCCCCCGCCCATCAACCCTCCCAGTCCTTCTTCGTCGCTTTTCCTTTCTCGTTGCTCGATTTTTCGCGCGCCTCCGCCGGAAACCGCGTACACCGGTGTGCATACGCGCGTGCACAAACGGGCGAACAGACGCCGCAACAACGTCGCGAACAACCCTTACAATCATTTATTTGTTTATTCGTTCCTCCACTCTCCGCCTGCTGTTTTCCTCTCTCGTTTCTCCCCACCCCCGATCTCCTTTTTTTCTATTCGTACTCCTCGTGGATGGTTTTTGCCGGTTCGATTGTTATCGCGGTTATATCGACGCGCGGTGGCGCGTGGGTGGAGGAACGCAGAGAATGGCGGAGTCCCAATGGCGAGAACGGGTTGAATAAGCGTATAATATTCAATGTGTAATAATGACGCATTGTGGTAGGGGTAAAAGAAAAACGCGAGTATATAGAATGCAATTAGGGAAACAATTCCGTTTATTTTCCGCCGCCAGCGGTGGCATTATGATATTTTATTTAAGGAAGGCTCGCGGAAGGAAACAGACGTTACGGTGTGCGTGACTCGCGTTTGAAATCTCTGGTGGAACGGGCAGGAGGAGGAGGAGGAGGGCGAGGGTCGCCGGTGGTAGCGAACGAGGGTGGTTGGGTGGGCGGTGGGCGCAGAAAAGTATTTTCGTCGAATATAATAATTAAAACGAGACCGGCACAATGGACGCGTTCTGGTCGCGCGAATGTTGCCGCCCTTCGCCGGGCATTGTATCGGCGCCGCATTGTCCGCTCTAGAATTCGCGATTTATTATGGAAATACGTCCACGCGGGATTGTTAAGGGTGTAGTTTACGATTAACAACGAAATGCTCGTTGAAACGGATCGAGTGAACGCGCGGTGGAGAAAAAATAATGGTCGATCGACGTCGATCACCTTGTTCGGTACAGCGACCCGCATTATGGGATTAACATGTGGGAGGGTGCGAAGTAAATCAATTAATTAACCATTCCTCCTTACACTGAGAACTGTTCTCACCCTTCTGAGATTTAGAAAACGTACAGCATGATTTAACTACAGCTTGCACTCGCGCAAAACTTCGCCATCTCCTAATTTCTTCCTGAGACTACGAGCCCTGTCTCCACCCCCTGTCTACACCTAACCGAAAGCAGATACACCCAGCAACGATGTACGTCTCCCTCGAGGAAGCAGCAAAGGAATCGTCGTCGTCGTCAGGCTGTCCTTTTCCCCGTGAGTCGATTCACGTCCCAGCGAACACTAGCTACGGCTGGCGGTAGCAAGGGAGAAAAATATCGGTCGTGGCCGCATCGGTGAGCAAGGAAGGAACGTCTCTATATAGAGGTGAACGCCGCCGCGCGCAGTCAGCCACTTGGCATCCGTTCGCCTCCGCTCGAAATGCTTTTTTATTAACTCGCACCTGAATGACTTTCGTTCTATCTTCCCGTTCCCGTTGTCCCTTTCTCCCGACGACGATTCAAACCAGCCAGCTGAATACATTCTCCGGCTCAATAAGGCAGAGCTGCCGCGGCGCGCACCGTTATTCGAGGAACCAACGACGACGACGACGACGACGACGACGACGATGTTGACGACGACGCTGAGGAGCGGCGTCGCAGCCTCCTCTTGTCGGTAATTATTTGCCGAGTGCTAATAAATTGAAAGCGAAGCAACGATAAGGCGGCCAACCGGTCGAGAGGAAAGGAGAGGGACAGAGCGACGGAGAGGGTGAATCCGTGACGAAGAATCGGGGGTGGCGGTGTAGCGCGCAACTTTTCGACTTAATAAGTCGGCCCGTGGTGCTCTTTCTGCTTGTGGCGAGGTGTCGAGATTGCCCCCGATGCTTCTCTCTTGTTCCCTCGTCTCGCCTCTGTTCTCTTGGGAAAATGCGGTGTTTCGTATCGTCTTTAACCCCTTGTCCGACGTCCATTGACTCGACGCGTTATTAGGTGACCCGGATGGACGACAAGCTTCGAAAGAAATTTTCAAACGATCCGTCTGATGTGCATTTAATCGCGGAAACTTGATTTCGTTGGTCGATCTGTTCTCGATGTCGTCAGAACGTGTTACACCGTGTTCTTCACGTGATTTAGCGTTGATAGGATGAGAAGCAAAATTGGAACGACTTTGCCACGTCATTGCCATCAGTTCGAGAGGTGTTTAATAAGAAACTTTCACTGTTAAGTGTTCTTGCTCTGCTCTAGCTGCGTCATTATCGGCTAAATTAGTCCACAAATAATCCTCTAACTCTGATCTTTACGATTAACAAGAAAACCATGCCGCAATCGGTGAGCGTGAAAGATGAGGGTGTCGTGTAACGTCTGTTAACTCAACTTCTTGAAGGTTTTTCATATTTTTGCATATCACACGCGTTTCGTACACCTTCGAACATTTAAATTACTCGTAAACGCGTAAACTCAGACAGAGTCGAATATCGGGAACGGGAACAAAGGTGGTCCGCGTCTGGGCCACAAAGGGGATGGTAACCGCGCGACGAAAGCCACGGGATCGCCCCGAATTTTCCATACTTTCCACCGCGGTTTCTCGAAACGGATCCCTTTGCGTCCCTTTGCAAGTGCGGTCGGTCAGTCGGAAAATTCGCTGAATGGAATTATCCTCTATCGAGTACGCGACAAACTTCATCCCTTGCTCGCGACGCTCGGCTGAGTGCGTCGAGGCAAAGGAGAGAAACCCGCCGTGTTATACGAGTCGGTACTTGGAATCGCAGGCATCCGGGGGAAACGTGGTTTTGGCATGCAAATTCGATCCGGACCTGTCTATCCACCGCCGCCTCCTCGTTTTCTCCTCAACCCCCCGGGGACCTCGATTCTTCTCGCGGTTACCTCTTCAACGCAAAGCGTTCTGTTTCTCACTTATTTCCATCGTTTGTACTCGACGGAAATTTTTCTAACGATTTAACGATGTTATCGATGTGGTATTGGTTATTCTTTTCTACGACCTCTGGCTTGAAATAACTTAACTCTTAATTGTCAACATTAAATCGTACCGTCTCGATAGAAATTTAATCTTAATTTTGTCACGAAAGAAACAAATATAACGTGTAGCGATAAATCTTGGCGAGAAGTTAAACTGCCTCGATTGAAATGCAGCCATTACTCTTTTTCTAATTACATTTTCCTAAGAATGCTCACAATCAAACATTTCAATCTCCACGGTTCTATAACGATCGGGGGAGCCGGGAAGGAGCAAGAAAACCATGTACGCGCGATAGAAAAAGAATCAAATAACCACCGGCGACAATTAATCCGCAGCCCTCCGCGGCATTTACCAGCCCAGACCGACGCCCAGCCAAAGCGGCAAGACACAACGGGCGAAGGAACAACAGGGAGAAACGTACGAATCCGGTCCGCGACTGTAATTTTTCAGTGCAACACAATCCGCAATCCTATTCCAGGGACATTGCGTTCTTATTTCAATAGCTTTATCCGTGTCGCCCGTAATCGCATTGTTCGGCACCCTTCGCGGCACCCGCCGCCCCGCTCTGGAACCCGATGCCCGATTGTACGCGTATAAAATATACCATATATATAAAATGTGTGTCGTGCATCGAACGAACAATCCGCCAGCGACAAAATGGCCATTGTTTCCCCGCGCATTATGACGGCGTTTGTCGCGGCGTATTCACGCGAACTGTCGCCGGGCGAAACACGCACCCCTTTCCGTCTTACGCGCTCGCACCCTCGCGTCGTCCTCGCTCGCGCCAGGCAAGATCCATTTACAGCGGCAGAATCGTCGACGAACAATACGTCGCCAGCGTTATCACGGCCCCCTCCATCGCGGTGTTAACGCAAACGAACCCATTTTCATCAGCCAGAATGAGTTCCAAGGAGAAAAACGGTAGCGCACATCGGCGCTGTAAGAATCGGGAAGAAAACCGCCTGGACCAGCTCGCGCGTTCCCCGTTTCTTCTCCCCGCGGCTCTTTCGCCGCGAGGTGAAGCTTTTCCGGCCACGTAACAGGCACGTAGGCGCAATTTACCAGCGTGCCTCGAGCTTGTCTTCCTTCCGCCGCTTTCATCCCTTTGGACTTCCTTCCGTCCCTTTCCGGGAGGCTGAACGGCGAGGCTTGATGTATGGCTTTATAAACGGCGGATTTGCATATTTTCTGGATTTAAATAGGCGCCGACGTTCCCGTGGCGTCGAAAACTGGCACGTGCACGTGACGCTCTCTCTCTCTCGCCTCACCCCGCTGTTCGAGCCTGTCCCGCAGCCATCGCGGGCCCCAGAAGCGGCGCCAGGCAGACGTGTAATTACCCATTATCCTGGCTTCAACCATCGCTCCTGCTACTATACACGCTCCAGTCCCCGGAAGGGAAACCTTCCGTCTTTTCTCCGTCCACGTTTTGAATCTTGCACAGGGCACCATCCAGCCTCGCGATGCTTTCGTTTAAGACGCGAGCCAGTCTCGAGGATTTTCGGTGAATTCCTCTAATTATCCTTTGAAGCTCTATCCCTCGGTTTTTTTTCTTCGCCGTTTTTAGGTATCCAGAGAAAGAACATCGTTTCTCAACGCTAATTTCCACTGCCTGCTCTCTGTCTTTTATGTTATTTTCTTACTCTCGTCGAGTCGAATGATTCGGTTCTCGACTGACTCGTGAGTCGCACAGGTTGGAAAATAATTAGTTTGTAACCACTGAAATATTTCTGCGGAAAGAACAAACTGGACGATCAACAATATCCATTTCACCGTACCGTTTCCAGCATCCACTGGGAGCGTTTTGGAAGCACTCGATTAAGCTGTTTACGAGGCATTCCGTTCCGAAACGCGATTCTTCCCGGGGTAGAACCGCTCCGTTCGCGGCCGCGCTCTATCTCCACCAGCGAGACGACGACGACGAGCAGAAAGTTGGACGGCTCGTTCGCATAACGACCGACAGAAGCTCTTCCAGATCCGGGCGCCCCGGCTTCCGGATCATTTCCGTGAGTTAACAGCGAACGAGTGGCCCCGGCCCTCGCGTGGTCCAAGTTGGCTCTCAGCCCTGTGCCGTACCTTTCAACCCGTACCAAGCGGCTCGAAACTGTATCCACGACTTACGTGTGTATCCCTGTTCGAGAAGTTTGTTGAAAATTGCGGTCCATTGTGCCGCCAAGTTCCTCCGCCACTTTTTTCGCCGCACGATCATTCGGTCCGTTTGGCGGCCACTCCGAATAAAATCGGTCAAGAGGTTCCTTCGTCGAATTATTTGACAATCTTGGCTTCAAATCGAGCATTCTTTTTCGTTCTTCTAAAACTCCGCGGTTTGATTTCAGTCGCGTGTACATCGAACATTCGAATAATTAACGCAAATTCGTCGGTATTGGGATGTACAGACAGTAATAATAATCATTATCTCAATTATTGAGATGTAATTGTAATATCCATAATGAGATATGAGACAAATCGTTAACCAGAGTTAATTTTCATATTAATTCGCGACGCATTAAGTGTACAGACTCGATCGCTGGTCTGCATGTAAATTGCAGAGTCGTCCCTGTCTGTATCGTTGTAATTAAAATTCTTGAAAGCCGCCCCCTGCGAACGTATCGATATTTCCGTCTCATCGTTCGTCCAAGTTATTACCAATTAGTTCCCTTAAAACCTGGAAACTGATTTCATTTTGCAATTACACGGAAATTACTCGAAAATTCGTCTCCCCTAGCTTCCTCCATTATCGAAATTCTGCTGTTTCAATCGTTAACCGTTGTCGCGCGTTACAAATTTCTGAAACGCGAATCACCAAAAACTGTTCGTCACTTCTTGTTCGCTTCTTTTGGCGAACCGCGCCGCTCGCCGGTTCCAAGAAGGTCGCGCGGCGTTCGCCAGCGATTCGAGCGTCGCGAGGGCCGCCCCGATGTAAGTCGACGCGCGCGACGATTTATGCCGGTCGTCGTAGATATAGCTCGCGCCTTGGGATAGGCATAAAAGTTCGGGCGCAGGGTGCACGACCGCGTCTCGAGGATTAGGAGACGCGTGAATGGGAGAAAATGCGAATTGATACGGTCGTTAAGAAGACCCTCCTTTGAACCGTAGATCCGCATGAACGTACGCGTGCAAAGGGACAGCCGGTTCGGCGCGGGGCCACTTCGATCCTTTATTTATTCCTCTTTCTCGTCCCCCCGCCCTTCCGTCTCGCGCCTCCTCGCAGTTCGAGCGTGGCCCTCGCGCGATTTATCTCGCGCTACCCCTGGCCTGCATCTACTTTACGAGTACTGTCGAGTCAGGTGACTTTGACGACACGGAATTGCACCTTCGTTTGCTCCTCGTTCTTCTAATTGACCCACCTGCGACACCAGTAGAAAGTAGAAAGCAGTTTCGTGGATGTCGTAATAATTGTAGAGAAACGATAAAGACACCGTTGTTGACCAGTCCACGGAAGAACACCAAGAGTCACCCTTGAAACTGGAGCACACGCGGTTCCCTCGCATCGATCGAACCGCCTCGATCTCATTGTCGAAAGTTTCCGTACGAATCATCCACAACGCGAGACAATGATCGCAGAAACGAAGTCAAGCCTGTAGGTATATCCTCCGCGAGAGAAAGAGAGAAAGAGAGAGAGAGAGAGAAACGAGGCGAAAGAAAGGGGGTGGAAGAAAGAAAGGAGGGTGGCGAAGAAAGGCGGGACGGCGGACCCGAGGGGTGGCGACAGGGGAAGAAAGAAAGAAAGGAAGAAAGAAAATGCACAGAGAAAGGGGGAGAAAAGAAAAAGAGGGTGGCGGGTGGTGGGAAAGGGGTACGGGGGGTGGGAGATAGGAAAGGAAACAAACTCAGAGAGCCATTCAGACCTGGTTTATTCTCGTTCGTCTCGGCGGACTGCATAATGCTCCGTGTTCCGCGTTTTCTTGCAAGGCGCGGCCATTATGAACGAACGAAACAAAGAAAGAGCATGTCTATTATGCTGGCCGAGTTGCCGCCGCGACGCCGCCGCTAGGATTAATCCGTTCTGTGTCATTATATAATGAAACGACGACGACGACGACGACGCCCGTTACGCGTCTTTCTTCGCTCCTCTCTGTCCTCATCCGCGCACGCAGTTTTGCTCTTCAGTACCTGCTACCTCGCGTACAGGTATCCTAATGTGTCATGTGCGCTAAATGCCCTCATTCTAGCCGCGCACTGCCGCGATTACGTTCGTCCGGATGAGGTTCGATGTAGCGCAGGGTGTTTCCTGGCAAGAAGGGGTGCGTCGACGCTTAGCGTCGTGGTTGGCGACGAATTGGGTACAATTATATGGAAATTAGCATCGAGTTGACAAATTTCAAGATTAAAAAAAATTAGTATGTACGTATGCAAGGAGTATGGTAATATGTTTGGCGTAGGAATAGGAGAGGAAGGGTTAAAACGGAGAACAGATAAATTACACAGGGTTCGCGATGGTAAATTTGTGTGGGACGTATCGATTTTAATTAGGTAGGAAGCAGAGGGTGTGAAAACAGACGTAGACCAGGGTACACATTATTAATTAACGGGAGTCAAATTAATCTGTAAAACCAATCTTATTACAACCCGTCGAATAACCGGTCGCGTTATTACGATCTAGTTGCAAACGTAAACGTTGCACGCCGCTAATTAATTTAAAAATCGTATCCGAAGTATCCAGCTTTTTTAATTTCACCGATCAGAGGCCAATGTCGCGTTTACGCGACATATATATCGTTCACAATTTTTTCCAGCCAATTTGCATTATTCAATTAAATCGAGTGAAAAAACAAATTGCGAGCGAAATGTCGTGTTAATGCAATTGCGTTGTTCGCGTTGACGGGTTTAAAAGAAGAGCATTGAAAGGAGTAATGTGTTTCCCCGTAATAAATTCGAGGGAGAAAGTATTAAACACTCGCGAATGTGCAGCTCGAAATCGAAAAATACTGGTGGCACACGTACGTAATTGGGAATCGGGGTTTCTTTGCCGACGTCACGCCGGTAAACGATGTTTTTCTGGAGGACTGGTCGCAAAAACCAGCCGGGCCGTCTTCCTTTTGTCAGGCTTGAAACAACTGGATAGGTCATTAATTATACTGACGTGCCGTGACCTTTTTTTTCTACCGGTGAATCTCCTGGAACCGAAGGCCCTCGTACCGCAGAATCATGCGGATTCGGCATTTCCTGTCCTTTCGACCACTTGACAAATTATTCTGGACGAGGTGACGTAATCGATGACAAATCCAATCTCGAAATAATATCGGGTGGTACAGAGAGAAACAGAGAGTAGGTGTTCTCGTTTGGAACATTTAAACGAAGAGAGGAAGGAAGCCAATAGAGAAAGTAACCGTGCATGAAAATTTATGGACACGATAACGGAACGATAAAAGGTAGGAAACTAAATCCGTCTGGGCGTGCGAGTACCGAAAATTAAGGGTACTTCGAGCAGCACGTACAGAAAGGCTCGTGCTCGACATATTTCAAACATACCTCCGCGGACGGAGCCCTTTAAATATACTTCCAAGTACCACCGGTGAATCCATCCTACGTTTCCGTAACAAGAGAGAGAAAGAGTGAGAGGGGAAGTCACGAACGCAGTCTACCAAAAAGAGCGCGCTTCGTGACGGAATAATGGAACTACAAAACCCCCGAAAAAACTTTCTGGAGAGAGGCAGAAGAACTTGACGCCTGAAAAATCCGAACACCAGTTACGCCTTCTAAAAAAAAAAAAAAAAGAAACAGAAAAAGGAAAAAGAAAAGAAAAAGGTAGGAAAAAGGGACCCGCACCCCCGCGCGCCCTCGTTCTGGCCTGCACACGCTCAACTTGCGCGCTCGCGAGCGTGCATACGCCGGCTGGTTGGTTTACAGACAGCGCGACGTGGAATGGAAGAGGAGGAACTGTAACAGGGGGTGAGCAAGACGAAACGAGAAGGGGGAAGACACAGCCGGGGCGGGTAAGAGATAGCACTAGACGGCGTGCAAGGGAGAGAGAGGGTGGCTGTTTGCAGGGTGAGTTGATACAACATTAACAACAAGTCGTTAGAGAGATGAGGTACACACGGTGGGGTTGCTGGATCGGTTGTTGGGCGGCTAAGAGGGGGGCGGGCACGGTGGCGCTGTAGTCGCGGTGCTGGAAGGGGAATGGTTTCGTTGGTGGAGGCGCTGTGTTGGAGCTTGGGGGCTGCGAGTAGGTGGAGGAAGGCAGAGGGGAGTCGAGAAGGTGGAGTGAAGGTGGAGGTGGAAGAGAGTGTGGCACAATGGTCGTCATGGTAACACCGTACGGCTTGAAACGCTGGTACCAAGAGGAAGCGAGAGGGACGGAGGTCGTAGGTGGAGGAGAAGAAGGTGGCGAGAGTGAGAGAGAGAGAAGGAGAGAGGACAAGTTCTGAAGAGAGAAAACTCCGGCTCCGACTCGGGGACTCTATTTCCATAATCTGCCGCTTTGTCGATTCTGAATTATGCGACTACGCTCCTCCTCCTCCTCCTACTTCTTCTTCTTTCACCTCCGTCCACCCCCCCTCTATCCACCTAGCGACTTCTCTTCTTTCTCCAACCTTCACCTCGCCGCCACCCACTCACTCATCACTCCACCTTCTTGCAGGTTCTACATATGTACACCCGTGTTAGTGCACCCCCACATGCAAGCGCGCACGTGTACAGACGCGCGGAGCGTAGGTCTCGTAGCTGCCCCTGAACCGAGTATCCGATTATTTGCTTGAAATCGATTTCACGTGTTCGCCTGCCCGCCTTTGCATTTGTACAAACGCGCCCGTACAACGAACGCACACCGTACGCCGCTTTGTGAGATGTCACGAGGTGGCCCGGGCTTCCCTGCACCCACCCCTATATATATATACCTTTCTCCTTCTTACCCGCCGTCTTCCTGTCCGCATTGTCGTCGCTTTGTCGTTCACGTCGTCGTCGCTACCGCGGCGGTGTGTGTAGTCGTCGACGTGGTTGCGGTGGACTGATCTCTGATTAGGAATCGCGAGGGGTGCACCACCCCCCACAGACCCGGAGAACTTCGCCTCTGTGTGTTCGGAGTAACGAGGCCGCGGTTGATTTCGGTGCAGGAACTCTCCTTTCGTTCGATTCTCCGGAGATGCTCGTCGTTACTTTCGACAGTTTTCCACGGAAAAGTTTCCCTCTATCAGGACAGGGAAACGGTCGACGGGCTCGTGATTGTTCGATAAGTGAGGGATGATCATTTTGATACTCTCTTAGAATCGATAAACGTGGACAGAGTCTCTTGGCGATTTTAAGGAATTGCTACTCGAAACTACGAGCGTGCAAAATAAGGTTTCCACGTGCATTCTAAAAAGTATACCTCTTGTAACCTCACGTACGATTCCGACCTCTCACTAAGTCGCTTAGGGGATGATCGTTGCAAAGTTTCTTTAGATTTGCAAAAATGAAGAAAGTAGTACAGAAAGAGTTAAAGAAATTGTAATCTACGTTGGATCCATAATATCCTCGAGTCCATGCTTCCAGGAGAACGAACTTGCCCAACGTCTAAGGGCGGCTCGCTCCAAACAGTCCACAGGCGAACAGGAGGCAGTGTAACAAAGGTGGACCAGCAGCCAATCCTCTTGGACTCGGCCGTTCACGCGACTGTGTACGTTTTTCACGTGCGAGTTGGTGGTGGTTTGACAGTTTTTATCGGGACTCTGGCTCGGACCAGCCGGTACACGAGCAACGCGCCGGGGTATGCACTCGAGTTCCGGTTCGGCGGGCAACTTTGCCACGCGTATCCTCCTTCCTTCGCCCGCGCTCTCCCTCTGTCTCTGCGAACCCTCTCGCGCGTACGCGAGCCCCCTCATAAACACTCGATCTCCATTAAACTGACTCTTTTCAAGGGACTGACCGGCTACCGATACTCGACTATCGTAACATCCGGCTCGGTTTTCTGTTTATTTTTTTCTCTCCCCGTCCACCATTCTCGGTCTCGTTCGAATCCGGGGATAAATTCACCCTTTCAGGGAAAAGTTTCGTGATCCTTATGACGGAGAGTTCACGCCCCGTTTGTGTTCGAGGGTTTTTGCCGGACTTTTTCATGGCTTTTTGTGGCCAGGTGCTAAGTTCCATCACTTTTATTCACGATCACGCGAATTTCACAAAGCATATCATTAACGATACTATAATCTAAAGACTCGAAATGTACGAAGACGATCTTCAACTTTTTTCTAAACAAGTAGCTTGAAACTTTTCAACCGCACGAGTAGTGTCTTCGATACTACCACTCAGCGTAATCCTGCAATCTGCGAACAATCGTGAAAGTTCCCATTCTCGCGAAATAGTTTAAATTCGCTATCAGAGAGACGCATTCGTATTTGCTGAGAAAACAATCGCGAAGGGGTGGCGTAATAAATTCGCCCTCTAACGATCGGCACGCGCGAACCGCCGTTCATCCGGCGGGGACCTATTAGTTCGGTGGACTAATTAATTCGGATCGGATAAAAAGGCGCGAGGCAGAACGAAGAGAGAAATAGGGGTTCGCGAGTAAGGAAAGCGGGCATTATCGGGTGGGCAGGAAGCAGACTCTGAAGGAAAAATAGTCGGTCGAGCCGCGGGGTGATATACTTTCTCGATGATCGGTTAAATTTTCAGCATTCGGGGCATTGTTCGTCCTCCATTGTTCCAGTATCTCGAGGGCGGCGCTTCCCTTTGTCTCCACCCTTTGTACGTTTCCGTGGCCGGATCTCTCGCCTGTTCGCGTGGGCGCGAGACGACATCGAGCTGCGAGGGAAAGAAGAGGAGAGGTTGCTGGAGATAAAGGGATGAACGGGTATAGCGAGCGCTGGGGATCGAATGAAAAGTTATATGCACCCTCGACCTATCCCCCCTTCCGACGGTGCTGTAATTCTTTCGCGCCCTTTGTCTTTCTGGACGATACGTGGCGGTAATATCTGAGAGGAGCTGTTAATTAAATCGCTCAAATTTTTAGGCGAGTCTCTCGGTTTAGTGTTCAACGTTGAAGATAGTTTTTCCTTAATTTCCTTATTTTCGTGTCGTGAGGATTCCACGACAGCGAGAATAGTAGAACGTGTAGAGTGTAATTCACGGTTGCTTTCGAAGCAAATCCCAAGCTGCCAGCTGCATCAGTTTCCTTTGGTTCGCCGTTTATTCGCGGCAGGACGCGGTCGAATGCATCGACGATCTTCATCGCGCGTATCTGCACAGCGGTGGTACGTTGCATTATCAATGCAACGCAATATCCACGTATATACGCCTACTCGCGTATCGCGCTCGCAATCTCTTCCACAAACCCTCCTCACGGGACCCTATGTGTAACAGAGAAAAACAGAGGAAGAAGAAGAGAGAGAGAGAGAGAGAGAGAGAAAGGGAAAGGGAACGTATGTGCGTGCGTGCACACAAAGTCGATCGAGTCGGGGAATCGACGTAGAAGGACATTACCATATCGCTAGGTCGCCTATTGTCAAGATCCGCCGTAGGATTTGCATTGGATTCGCATTCGGTCAGGAAAGTAGATCGCCTCACTTTGTTCTACGAAGACGAATGGTCGGCTCCTCCTGTTCCTCGGCCGGCCCTGCAAGGGCGGGGAACCAGGGCTGGTCGAGGCTGGAGTTCCGTCAGCCTGGCCCAGAAGAAGAATCGCAGGATGTACTGGCACTATTTATTCGGATCCTTGAATCGCGAGGAGGACTGAATTTTAATAGCGCGCGACGACGTTTCATGCTTGTCCTGAATACGCTTGAAACGGATGTTTGGGTTTCACTTTCTGGGCGGTAAGAGTTATCGGATAAGGGAACAAGACGTTTGTGTAGAAATAGTGTCTGAAGTTTCTTCTATTTTATCTGGATCGCAAATTTAAATCCGTTTCGCAATTTTGTAAAATTTAATTGAATGAAATTTTCCTGTGCTAATTTGCAAACTAGAGTAGATCAGAATAGACTTCAACCAATCTCTTGATCGAGGACTATTTATCAGTGAAACAATCGCACAAACTCGTGCCCCTTCGAAACCACCCCCACTTGTCTCTCTCTTGTCATCTTCCATCTTGCACAAGATATAATTAAAGTAGATCTCTGAAAATACACAATCAATGTTCTTGGAATATCGTACAACGGCTAGATCAGCTGTACCACAAGTTTGACGGTTCCACGAGAACACAACAAGTAACGTCACTTAATTTACACGCATTAAATAGTATTCCTGCACTCGTTATCATAAATCGATCAGCGTTTGGACATTTATCAGCGCCTACTAATGCACGCGCGGATATCACGAACGGATACATCTGAATGTATCACGGGTACGGGATCAGGGGTTGCTCGGGTGGCGTGCAGCGGGTGGACCTGCATCGAGGAGCCGAGGAAGCAAGAAGGCACAGCGGACGCGAGTGAAAGCGTCGATGTTTGGGTGAATGTGTGCCGGCCGGATAGAGGCAGGGAGGCACGAGGAAAGGCCGATACAATGCTGGCCTCTCCCGCGAGTCGACTTTCCTTGATACATCGCCATTGAGCCATTGTCCGCTTCCCAATGCCCGAACGAAAGACTCCGAGGACGAAAAATTCAATTCAGCTTTTAAATTATTTCTCCCTCCCTCCCCTCCGACCTCCAGCCAGCTACCCTGCCCACCCCTCGCCGTCGATCCTCGTCTTGCCACCACCCTCTGTCGCGCCACCCCTCGCGCGTCCGATCTCTTCTTCTCCCTGCTGTGCTCTGGCATCGCTGACTGCCGCCGTCTCTGTCAGCTCGTAGAAGGACGAGGTCGAGGTGGCGGCGAGCGGGGCAGAGAAAGAGAAAAAAATAACGTCGGTTACGTCGCTCGTCGTCCATTCTGTCGACGGTCGACCGACGACGACGACGATTTCGCTCGCTCGCTCGTCCGCCCCCTGCCCCCGTAATCGTAACGAGATCCATTCGTCTCGCCGCCGCGTAATGAGACGTTCCCCGGAGAGAAATGCCAGCCTGGATGCTTGACGCGGGAGGGCCGACAACGGGGTGGTTTTCAAGATTTTCTGGACACCATGGCATCTCTCTCTCCGATGATCCACGTCGAATGCACATGGATCGAGGAGAACAGAGGGGTGGTGCGCTCTTGGGGACGATGATTTTCATGGAAGAAGGATCGAAGTGTCGAGGATAGCGTACTAGGATATTTAATAAAAGTTATTTCAACGAACTGACGTGCGGTCGCAGATTACACCGGTGAATTTCTGGGTGTCGAATTTAATCTATTTACGACCTTCCAGTTTAGGTTATATAGTTTTCGTAGTTATATAACGAGATTCATCCATCTCGCCGAGCGTAATGAGACTTTCCACGAGAGAAATGGCTCGGGAATACCTACCCGTCGGGCATACTCGAGGGGACCGCGAAAAAAAAAACCCGCAATGCTATCTACAGACTCGCGAACGAAAATTCGCTGCGATCTTTAATTACGCGATTATCGCGATAAGCTTCGAAATTATTCAACAAAGTCTCAACTTTTTTTGCTCAATCAAAGGAGGCTGCTTTCGTATACATTCATTGCCATAGCTTCGACGATTACTAATTAATCTCCTATCTTGCGGTAAAAAAATCCCAATAACTATTACTACAGCACCCTTCCATTACTCGTACCATTCCACACAATTCCCCAGCCTTTGCCAGTGACAGTTTACAATGCTGGCTTTAAAGCAAGTATAATTCCAAGGGCCACGCGTGAAGCGTGGCCCTTCCTAAGACTTTCCAGCGGCAGTTTCAGTCCCGCGGCAAGGTGACCATTGACGCAAGCGACATCATCCTCCTTATCCATCCTCTCCAGCCGTGAGTCTAGCCAGAGAGGGTGGCGAAGGTTTAGAGCCGGTGCAAGGGCGTCAATTGATGTTGTGCTCGCCAGTACGAGGTACCACCGACAGGGGCGT
This sequence comes from Xylocopa sonorina, assembly GCF_050948175.1. Taxonomy (NCBI): domain Eukaryota; kingdom Metazoa; phylum Arthropoda; class Insecta; order Hymenoptera; family Apidae; genus Xylocopa; species Xylocopa sonorina. The sequence goes on from NC_135193.1 coordinate 11,412,116, forward strand.
CGAGCGCCACATTGTTTCAGCACAATATCGCCCACCCCCCTGCACCCCCTTCGTCCCTCGCCAGTTTCCATCACCACCTCGATTCGCAACGCGACTCCCTCCCCCTATTTCCACCCTCTCTATCGCTCTCTCGTGCCAGCCAGTGACTAGCAGGGGATCTCTGGAGGACACCCTCCTCTCGCAGCCTCGTTATTTTAATCATCCCCCATTTTATACCCGTAACACGCGGCGCTGTATACGTATACGCAACCCCCGAACGATGGCTATAGAACCGACGCCCGTGGGCTGACGTCGTCGCGCGATTTCAGCCGGCTTTTATAGTTGCCCCGATTTCATCGACGATCGAGAACACAGTGGCTGAGGGTTGGCGAAGGTGGATCGTTAATGGCCGCTGCCAGTCGGTGGCAGCCTCTTATCGGCCTTCGACAGAGGGTGGTTTACCTAACCGCTGACAATGACAATTAGACGGGGAGTAGTAGGGTGGCGGAGAGAGAGATACTCTAATGCTGACAATTATGATTCGATCGCCGATATTGCTTCGCGATACGTTTCGCGCGGTTAAACGGCTCGTCGGCTTAGAAATAACGCGAGCCCTTGGAAAATTCTTAAATTACCGCCACGTTGGCGAAGGGTTCAGCTGGTCCCCTCGTGCTCGAGGCGAGGACGAACGGTCTCGATCATGGATAGTTAACGAAACTCGATTTTTCCAGCCCTGAAGGACTTCGTCCGCCTACCCCTTCCCAGCAACCCTTTTTCCCTACTTCGGTTATTCTTGCGACAGCCGAGCATCCGCTCTCCTCCTCTGCGTCTTTCTCTCTCTCTCTCTCTCTCTCTCTCTCTCTCTCTCTCTCTCTTTCAGCTCGCAACCTTTTGTCTCTCTTCTCTCTTTCTCTCTCTCTCTCTCTCTCTCTGTCTCCCATTTCTCCTCTCTGCACTATTCTTGGTGGGTCCTGGCGGGCGCCCCGCTCCATTATGACATTATGTTCCCGGTATTGTCTACCGCTGAATGCCTGAACGTTGGCTACATTGTCGCGGCACATTGAAGCCAACCATACAACACTACGAACGCTAACTCGTTATCGGGCTGATAGGGACGTGGGGTGGCCAGGCTCTCCCTCTCTCCCTCTCTCTCTCTCTCTCTCTCTCTCTCTCTCTCTCTCTTTCCCTCTCTAGTAGCAACGGACGATGTCTACCATTACTGATATTCCTCACTGACGACGATGCCTGTCCCGTGAACTTATCTTTTATATCGGAATGATCGATTGTGCCTCTTGTGCTCTCGATACGATACCACTTTGTGCGCACGCAAGCTGTTTGACTTCTTTCCTTTTACATATTGACATGTTATGGAGCTGCGTTGTATCAGATGATTCGTTACCCACCATGAGGAGAAGAAAGTTCTCGTTTTAAGAGTTTAACCTGGAGAAGCTGAATCCGCCGATTAACACATGGCATTACAACTGCCAAAGCGCTACCCTGAAACTAAATTTAATATCCTCGACGACGTTCCTCGTCAACGTTAACAAGGCAAATCGACAAGAGAGCAACGCCCTGTCGAACGCATCTCTAGCTGGGCAGAAAAAGCGTGGGCGGAAGTAACTGGTAGAAAATAGGCTGGTTCGATGAGCAGCACCGGTCCAAGGGAGGGAGGAAGGAAGGATGAAGACGGTGCGCCGGGGTAAAGACAAAGACGGCTTGTTACGCGAGGCAGGACCTTTGTGGATCGGCTTTGTCTTCGCGCTTTATCGTGCGACAATGTCGTGACAATGCCGAGACAATGCTGGCATTACGACGGCTACCAGGCGGCGCGGAGAATACCTTTTTTTCTCCCTCTGTCCGTCTCTGTCCCGCTTGCCTAGCGTCGTTCGTTTTCCTCTTCAGAAGCCAGGCAGGAAGGACGCCAGGCGAAAAAATGGGAGTAACAATGGATTTATAATTAGTGGCTTGTACCGCCGCGCTGGCTGGCATTGTTCCCCGCCTTTTCTGGCCGCGCTCACCTCGCGGAGCGCCTCCGTCCTCGAAGTTCGTTGAAACGAGCCGAAACTCTTTCCTGCTACGCCTTTCGTCGCCGCCACGTTAATTGACACGGGCCAAGACGACTTTTCCACCGGCGTTGTCGGTGCTTGGTCATTAGATCGTGGATAGACATCCCTTGCTTCCGGCTTACAACCCTCTCCTTTACCATCTCCATCGTCTTTCTCAAAGAACACACTTCGAATCAGTCTTTGACCATTAGAATCGTAACGAGGGAAGACACAGCGTGGTACTTTGGGGATGAAAACGTAAAAATTCCGTTAAATTCGGTGAACGATAGCTGATACGTCAGAGGCCAGTCTGATTTTCGTAAATTAGCCAGTCCCCCAACCATCGACCTCTTTCCGTTTCCATTACACAGTACGTCGAACAATGGCGAGATAATGCCATTACGTCCACGTTAACAGCCATAATATCGAGCGAGAACGATGCGAACGGTGGCGGGTACGCCTCGAATGATAAATGTCAGCGTCGAGGTGGAGCAGCTCGTCCACAGGGTGAACTAGGGAGGAGGGGTGGTTGAAGGAGAGAGAGAGAACGGAGGAGTGAAATTTTCTTGGTCGAAACGAGAGGAGACGAGCGGAGACAGCAGACAGAAGGGTGGGACGAGGTGGAAAAAATAAATACGAGCCAGTGAAGCGAACTAAATGCCACTAAACGGGGGAAAACTGGGGTAAAACATACGTTTCCGCTTTTCTCCCATAATACGTCATAAGCGTGCGCGAAAACCAGTCCCCATTGTACGGACCATTGTGCAAGGATAACGAATGGTTATTCGTGATCCCGTCGAGCCGCTGACACCGACCGCCCTACGCATCTTTCTCTCCCTCCTTCTCTCTCTCCCTCTCTCTCTGGAGTGTGTTTTGATCCCGCGATTTTTATGCGCTTCAAGGGCTCCCGTTCTTTGCTTCTTCCGTTCGAAAATTGAATTTCACGGGGGATCTCGGAGCCATTCAGAGATTTATGGTGACTCATTGCCTTTTTTAACTGTCTGCGCAAATATGTAAACGACCAAATCACTGCTCGAGCGGTTAATTGCTCCGCCAACTACCCTCTGAAGAACAAACCCTGGACGCTGAGAAGATTTCTATACGGTTTTAATCTAAAATCGATACACCAAAATCTAATCAATCAAACGTTCGACCCAAATACCTTCGCACTCTAATTACAACCCAGCAGAGAAACCGAGAGGTCAAGTTTACTCGCTCCATTAACGTGTCGAGGGCATGCACCGCTTAACCAAATAATTTCGTTCGTCGACCAACAGGAAGAGGACACGCGTCATCGGAATGGAGTCTCATCCACCGACGAAATCTGCAAGGAAGAAGGAAGGAGTTAGAGTGGGTCGATGGGAACGTGTATATATAGAATTCTGTCGCAAAAAGGAATCGAAGGAACGGAGAAGCAACACATTGTGCTTCGTACAATGGCTGTTTACTGTCTCCACTCCGCGACCTACAATGGCTGCTCGTTCCGCCGTCAGTTTTTGTCGATTGTCGTCCGTTCTACGTATAGATATACGTGGTACATGTAGATAGATAGAGACAACGAGAGGTGAGAGGGGTCGAAGTTGTCCAGGGAGAGCTTCCACATAATTTATCAGGTTTGTTTAATCGATCGACTGAAAGGAAAGGCGCGTCTCTCGTTTTTTTTTTAGCGAGCTTCTTCGATTTTTCAACGACGATTCGCCCGTTTCGTTTCGTACGTACGAGCCAAGAAAGATATTAATCGTCAGATTTAACACTTTTTGGATGAAGTCTACTTTATCGAACGTTGCGTTCACCAGCTAATTGATAGAATTGATCAGGAAATGACGAACGCGTTCTTACGTGCGCGTCATCGAGGCGCACGGTTGCGCACAGTTTATTACTGTATGAAATCTTCCGTTTCCATTTTCCGGTCTCTCGCAGCGGACGCGATTTTCGTGCCCGGGAATATGTATTCCCCTCGTTCCTTTTCGCCGTGGCATCGTCAAGGTAACAGCACGGTTTCCTGCTCACTGATCGCCGACAAAAGTGTACGTCGAGAGAACCCCTTTTCGACAACGATCCGGTAAACGACGAATCGGCTTTCCCGACAATGCGGTTGTCACGGGTTTCATGGGATTAACATTTGTTAATATCGCGCGGGATTTTTTTTTCTTTTCCTCCACCAGGGAAGAAAATACAAAAACGGAAGAAAGAAAAGAAAAAGGGAATCCATCCGTGGTATTCCCCTTTCCTCCTCGATGCCTTCGACGCGTTGCAAATGGCGCCTGTAAGAAATATAAACGCCGCGAGACGTACGTTTACCGAAGTTATTTTATGAATCGAAGGCCAGGAGTAATGGAACTATTGTACGCTTGCTACGATCTAATTTATAAAGGATAGATCGCATAGAATATGGATCGAAAGTGATTTCGCGATAGAAACTAAAAATATTTAGAAAACTAAAAACATTAAAGAATACGAAACAGGAAAAGTATACCAATCAGTAGGCAAGAGAATTCAAACAATACAATGTATCATAGACGCGTTCGGGAATTCAATTTAAGTGACGTTCAACCCCGCAAGAATTAGCCGGGACAATGAATAATCCAGATTGGGAATGATGAATCGTAGTCTGGGTGGACCGTACAGTTTCCACGAGGGTGGTAAGAGGGGGGTCCGTATAAAGATGTTGCATCCGCATTCTTCACGGCTGCCCCGTGTAATTCATATCGCGATTGTACCACGGACAACGAACAGATTCTACGCGCGTGGTCACATGCACGTGTGTCTAATGTCCCTATTCCGGCTCATATGTATAATGTCCGTATTCCGATTAGCGTGCACGTGTAATATGGGCGCAGCGTGTCCCTCCGCGTGGGTGTGGATTGTAATCACCTGAATACCTGCTCTATCTCGAGGATCTTGGCTCGGTGGGCGCATCTGGATCGCGATACCTTGCGCCCTCCCTACTTTCTTATCGATGCCTTTAAGACCTGATAAATCTTTTTTTCATTCCTCTACTTCTTTCACTGCGATATGAAACATGGAAATTGTTCCTGAAGAAGTGCAAGGTATTGCTCGCTGGAAAAGTAACGAAATAATTGTTTGAGTCGCAGGCAAAGAAAGTGAAATATATATTTCTAAACAGGAATTGGTCGGCTAATTCCCACAGACCTTCGTATAAACTCACCCCTTCCCTCTCGTCGGTCCATTCACCGTTCATACAGATACCTCGATAAATCACAGAGCCAGAGCATTTTTCAGCTCGTAACGAAACGCACGCGAGGCTGCACTCGGGCACGTGGCGACGAACGACTTCTGGCCCCATTAGCGCGATCGTCTTGCAATGAGCCGCGGCGTGCGCCCGTTAATACACGACAACACGCTGTCATCCGTGAAACGTTGGATCGCTGTTAACCTCCTTGTGGTGAGTGCCGAGGGTGCGGAGACCCGTCGCGTCTCCGCGTAATAGATGACGGGGGAGCAGCAAGGGTGGACCGGCAATATGATCCGACCTGTCAACCAGCTCGTAACTTTTTTCCCCGCTAAACTGTCCTCTTTCCGCGCTGAGCTGGATGTATTTGGAAATTCTGATAAATGGCGGACTCGTTCTGGGGTGTATTGTCGAGCATAGTTTCCGATCTTGCCAAGGGTTCAATTATTCGAGCAGAAATTTATTTATCGTCGCGATGCTGCCTTTAAGTACCATCGAATGGCGCATACCTAAACACGTCCAGTTAATAGAAACGTTTCGCCCTTTAAAAGGCTGAAAAGTAGACGGGGACGATGGTTACGAGGCAGGCTCCTCGTTCCCACCGCGCGCGAGGACGAGCCCTTTAATTCGATTGATAATAAATGTTTGCATTTTACATGCAGACGAATAATACCGGATGCGTGGCATGTGGCAAGGCCAGTATTTGTTCAGGCACGAATGGCAAATAGAAGAGCCCGGGAGCCCGGGCATTCGACGCGCGTATACGCGCGTCCGCATTGTATTTTCGTACGGCGCACAGTGACGTAAGGACCGCCGCCTGTTTTAAAGGGTGGCGGCGGCCGAAACGGTGACATATTTCCTTTCGCCTCGAAGTGCTCGCCCTCGAGGGCCTATCACGAGTGTCATTTCAACGGAGGGTGTGAAGCCCGCCGTGATTAAATTTACTTTTCTTTCCTCGACGTACAATGGTTCAAGATTGACGCACTTGACGGTGAATCGGGCCCAGAACGAGATTGGAACGAATTAAAAAATTCTATCAGTCTGTACTTAATCTTCCTCTCGTATGTACACAGTATCTATATCGTAACGCGCAAATAATTCTTTCTACAGCACTCTTACGAACTAGCCTGTAAAAATCCCCCAGATATCCAAATTTCCAAAGGTGGAAACAAGTAATAGCAGCACAATCACGCGGTAGAATTCTCCGTTGAATACCTCAACGGCGTCCCGTATCATCCCCCAAAGTCCTTTCCGTCGTAGATCCTCGATTAGGTGCAAGCTGGTTGCATATTGAAGCGCGGCAGTCACGCGGAGATACATAGAAGGCAGGAGAACGTAGAGCACCCTCGAGCCGGGGAAACCCCGGAACTCTCTCGCGTAAACTCGCCGAAACGTACTCGTTCATTTCCATACATGCCAACGGCACACGCTACTCCGTATAATCCGCTCGCGAGGCGCATTCACCGTTCTCGAATCGCGTCTCTGTAACTTGTACGCGTGTGACAAGGCGAGACGGGGACGAGGCCTCCGGGAGGTCCTCGAGGAATCGTAGGAGATCCCCCCGGGGACAACGAACGTCGTGGAGTCAACAAAATCCTCCTGCGAACGCGAAACGAACTTCCTGATCGGACGTAACGAAACCTGGAGCCGATGCTACCGATACATCGCTCTCCTACCTGTTTGCGCTCGAGACGGTGCTGGTTACATCGAAGATGATCGTCGGGTTTGGCTACGCGGGGCTCCGAATGGGCTCCAACGGCTCCTCGATTCGAAACCAATGGACCGTTCCCTGTTTCGCCAACAGATTCGATACTGTTTCGATGGCTGTGTCCTGGTGTAAGACGAGAGTCGTGCTTGCCAATGGCTCCGGGCTGATATTGCCGTTATCCGAATTGTAAATCGACGTGCCGCGCTTTCGAGCACTGTGGGAAGTTCGGTGTTTGCGTAGAATCTTCGCTTGGTTGGATTCAATAGTGGATTGCATTCGAGATGGGATACAGTGTACTTTTAACGCGCGTTCAGTCTTTATTCGTTTCGCGTGTTCTGTTTATCAACGTTCGAGGAAGTTTAGATATTGTGAAACGATTATCGCGCACAATGTAGATGCTGTTACATTAGATGATGGGGTTACTTGTGTATCTGTTTTCTCGTTCTCCATCGGCAAGCTCATCTCCGGTTTCGAAAGCACACGATCTCCGATTTTATCTCGACAGACGCATGCATACGCAACGGAGCAGAGACGAGCGCGTCGTCGATTGTTCGAAAAGTAGAACATCCTCGAGCGGTGCTGACAACGCGAAGATCTCGAAACCGGAAAAGGGAACAACGAGCCTAGCGAGCGAGCGAGGAAAGTCTCTGATCCGCCGTGCAGGAAGCAACACTTCCCCCGCGTCGATGGCGTACGAAAGTGTGCTCGAAACGCGGGGCCCGCCACTCCATCGACATTACATCAAAACGCCATCGAAACAATGCCCATTCCGACGTGGTTGTCTTTGCGATTTACCGCTAACGAGCTCGATGCCAGCGAGAGCGAAACGCGAACAAAAAAAAGAAAAGAAAAAAACAGAACGAAGAAAACGAAAAAAAACAGTCGCCAGTGAACGCAGAAAGAAAAAGCAGCTTTCGCTAGCCCATTATATCGCTACGATCCGCGACAAAGGGCGAAAACTACATTTACCTGTGACAACACGGCAAACGTCTGCTTCTCTCTTCTCTTTCCTTTCTTCCATCGTACGATTACGCGTTCGTGCCGATTTTCGTTTCGACAAATTGAAGAAGAACGAGAACAAGGCCGGCGGGGGTGTGTGGAGACGGTTGTGGGAGGAGGTAAAGGACGTGGAAAAACGGGACACACGCTTTCTGTTCAGTGAAATTAGAAGTGCGCCCCGTCCTCATCTGAAAGCAAATAGTACTCAAGCCACGCTCCTTTTCAGGAACAATGGAAATGTTAAGCTAACAGCGACCGGCAATTGACACAAGTGCCGCCCGCGACTCGCTCTCTTTATCCGTGGAAAACTTTTTCCAGTGCCTCTGTGTTTTTTTTCTACCCTCCTCTCTTTCTTTCTCTCTCTCTCTCTCTCTCTCTCTCTCTCTCTCTCTCTCTCTCTCTCTCTCTCTCTCTCTCTCTCTCTCTCTCTCTCTCTCTCTCTCCATCCCATCCACCCGCTCTTCATTTTCCTACTGCTCTTCCCTTCCTCGTACCCACCCACGAAACCCCCCTCGCCTTTCTCCCTCCTTAACAACCCTCTTTCACCTGCAGCCGAGTCTTGCGTTCCCTCCCCTCTTCCCGCCCGCCGCAGTTCGGTTCGCTCGTTCGTGCTTCTCTCGTGCTTGAATTCTTTTTGTCCTTTGTCTCACCCTTTTCTTCTCTCTCCATTCACTCTTTGTCTATCCGGCTTTCTCGTTCTGTTCCCAGCGTTCCCTGTGTCCCTCTATCTTCTCGCCACCCCTCTCGAACCCTCCCGCCCCCCCCCCCCCCTCGCTCGACGGCCCACCCTACGCACACCGTTCCGCTCTATACGTATGCACGTTCCTCTTGTTCCCGCGTTTCTCCTTTTTCCTTTTGCTGTCTATGCACGCGAGTTCGATGCACTTTGCGCGCGATCCACTCTCCCGCGAGCCGTTATTATCGCAAGTGTGCGCCCCCGCGGCTCGCGGATGGTCACCGTCCATGTCTTTGACCTGGTGACGGTATCGATACGAAACGCTGCGAAGAACGATGCTCGTTGAAGCTTGATTCAGCCATTTTTTATATAATATATTAGTAAGAGTTCTGGATGTGTTAGAAATAAATCCTTATCGATAAGTGTCAAGTGATTAATGGCTGTAAAATATTTTCCGCAAGAATTGTAATCTCGTCGAAGGAGCGCGTCCTTGCCAAGTTACCCTTCTCGACGACCTCGTTTCTATTACTCCCAGAAGTTCTTTAATTTACAACGAGGATAAAACAGAAGTTACGTCCGTAGTCCATCCTGGGCAAGTAATAACGTAGAATTAAATCACTTTTTTTCCCCCCTGAACGTTCGTTCAAAAGGGAATCAAGAGAACGGCTCTTGACGAGAAAAAAGTTGCCAGCTTCTCGTTCTCGTTCTTCCGCTCCGTGCAGATCACCCATTGGCGTTTCGTAATCGTTACAAGATCAAAGGATGCAGTCTGCTTAATCTCGTAACACGATTCGCGCCTGCCGATCAATGTTCCATCCACGGCAGCATGCACTTCCGGTTCGAGCTGGCCGTGTCTTTGTCAGGGAGGAGCTCGCTGAAGCTGGAACGTCGTTAAAAAACTCGGACCTAATGTCTTCCTCGAACTGAGAAGATTCTTTCTTCGAGGCCTTTTCTTCTTTTCCTCGATTCACTGTCAGTTTCCACCCCCTTATCGCGCCGCCCTCCTCTTTTGCCATCCTCAGAACTGATCCTTTACGCCGAGGAGGCCCTTTTTCTATTATTTTCTCGAGCCGTGTTACCAATTAAAAAATTTCAAATAAGGGGTTAATGTCCTTTCGTTGTATCTCCACTGCGCTACACCCAAAGCGATGGTCCTTTCAAGAAATCATTAATATCCTACAGCACTCCGTCAACCCCGCCTCAATTACCTCCATTTATTGCCACACCTAGAAATCTCACGAAACGAAAATGGACACGCTTCCATTTAACTCTTCCTCATCGAAAGGTCTCGCGATTCTACCCTCGTAACCTTACACGACGATCAAGAAGATGATTCCACCTCAGTCACCCCAAAGATCCCCTTCGATCGTAGGCGTATACCTCCCAAAACACAATGGCCACCACGCAGGTCCTCACTCAGCGTTCTCAGACATTAGGACGCTCAAAATTTAATTCCATCGCCTCATCGTGCTAATCGTCGACGCACCACCGTCTTGGTTTACATCCCTCCGCGAGATGTGAGTACCAGTTTCTCAAATCCTCCCTCTTCTCACTCTTTGTCGTCCTCGTAGAACGTTCACTCGCACCCTTCTCGCCACTCTCATCCTCCTGTTCCTCTTCTTCTTCACCTCTGCCACTGGCTCGCGGAAACGGCGACGGACCACCACCCTCTCTGTTTACCTCCAAGGCGACAGCGAGAGAGGAGGCTCGGAGGTGTCGCGAGGCGACGCGATTCTGTTACATAAATATTGGCTCAATTTCGGAGTACACACCTTTTACCAGGTCCTCGTTTCGACGCGAACGGACCCGGGGATTTCCCAACCAGCCACGCTGGATCCGTCGAGGGCTGTTTAACGTCGACGGGGTAATTCGAACTCGAGAGAGACGCCGCGGATCGGTCCGGAGATTGATTTTTATTTTAACACGCGGCGCGGGCGGCTCGATCCCTCGGGAATAGCGGAGGGAATTGGAAGAAGAGACGTTCCCAGTGGCGGCTACCGTGTTTCGGAAAGAGGAGACGAGGTGAAACCGTGAATTGGTCGATCGGAATGATCCGCAGGAATTATCAAGCGGAAATTGTTTGTGGAACGTGTGACGAGAGATTTGCTTTGAGGATTATCTACACAACAGAATTATACTAAAAAATCGAGGAAAATGTATTCAGAATTGATAAACATATTATTGGTGTACAAATCGGTTGATTAGGGGATGCTTGGCGAATGTTATTGCTGTTATAATGTTTTACAAAATTAAATATTAAAAGAAGCTACATGCGAGTATTTAGGTATGTACAAAGTATAATATCTTTGACGCAAGAAAATTGTAATTCAGAAGCCGGTTCCGTTACAAATACCGCCGCCCCATAACATTGACGCGCTCTACCCATCATCTCCGCCCCGAAAGGCGTTCTCCAGCTCGAATCGTGGCGCGTCACTCCCGAACGCATTAATTCTTCGCCTTACCCGCGCCGTCGTACAAAAGTCTCTCCTTTTTTCCCTTCGCATTATCGCAGTATCCACGCACGAGAACCGTGGCCCCGCAACGCTCCACAATGCGGCCCTATATTTATGACAGAGGCCTCGAATAGAGACCTCAGAGCGTCGCGAACGTCGATTCTACGGCAGGAGGGCATGATCGGAAGCGCGTGTGAAGGGACCGAAAAGTAAGAGGAGGAGAAGAAAGAGAGGAACAGAAAAGAAAACTCGTAAATCGCGAACAGACAATGGATCGAACGTGTCGTTGCACCGACTGCCACGGCACCGGACCGCCCGGCCCATTTTCACCCCGTTTCCTACAAGACTACAGACATCTTTACGACGTGAATTTATAACCGACAATTGTCTATGTACACAGCACGCACCCTCCCGTGAAATAAAAAGTCCCGACGGTCGACGAGACTGTTCGATCTGGTTCGATCACTCTCGGGGGTCAGAACCACCCCGAGCGTCACGGGCTCGATTTATAGGTCGAGCGGAAAAGGGGTTCGCGGATCTAACGAGAATCGCATGCACGCTGTATTACCATATTATTGCGTCGCGTTAGACCGTTTCGTAACAGGAAGCATCTGCCTAGAGAAAATCGTTCTCTCGTGATATACCTTTTCAGATACTGGGAGTAATAGAGATTGTAAATCGTGGATGGCGATGGTCAATCAGTGGAAATTAATTTGTATAGTTAGACGTAATGGTAGGGAATTATTTTGGTTTTTTTTTTTTTTTAGAAGGAAGGAAAAGAAGATACGAGGAATCGAGAATGACCCAAAGACCGTGGCGGTGTTAAACAGGATTAAATTTCTCCCTCTTCTAAAGTCAATAACGCAGCGAAAAGTTTAATACGATTTAACCTGCAGTTAATAACTGGCGTGCCTTTTGTTCGAGTGGCAAATTTTGAAGGCTTCCAGCCCGTAAACTTGGCCTCTCAAGCAGACCTCATCAGTGTCTCCGTTTCGTGCGAACGCTCGTTAATTAGAATTAGGGGGAACCAACGACAGTCGCGCTGTAAATCCTCATTAAGTCCGTAATAATTTCGAGAAACTCTGTTCCCTGCTTACTCCCGATCGCTTTAAGCCAACGCGATTCTTAGGAACAATCGCACCAATCACAGCGCTCCCCGCTATCACCCACCCTCGCCGCCGCGCCGTTACCCTTTGCCTTTTGTCGCGCTCCGAACAATATTTCTCGGGTAATCACATCCGCGATTCACTTACGGCCACGTTTACGTCCTTGTAATCAGCCATCGGACCAACCGCAGTCTCTGGGCCCACCCTACTATTTTTTGCCTCTCTCCTTCGTCTCCATCGTCTCCCTCCATCTCTCGCGCGCCTCGATTTACTCGATCGTTCATTAATTCGATAAATCGCGACAGCGAGATAGAATTTAACGTTATCAGAGAAATTTGCTTCGAAGCGAATTGATATCGTCGGTAGTTTTACTCTTCTTGCGAACAAGAAACTGATTTTATCAACGAGTAAAACAATTTCGATATGCAAAACGCCAAGATTGACGGAGAGCGAACTGCACGCTACAAAAGGGTGATCCCAACCCACGTTTCAGAGGGTGATGATACCACTCTTGGTACTCAGTTTTTCCTTCCCTCAGGTGGGGTTATCGGTGATGCGGGGCGGCTCGAGAGGCGGCCGCCTCTCGATTAGCGGCCGTGCACCAAACACTGACCCGGGCACGCGAGTGGTGGACCCCTTGAAAAGTGGAACGGTGTATACACACGGCTATCCCCGGAATGTAGGCGCTCTCGAGATTCCTGGCTGAAAGGCAAAGCCGCGGATAAGCCGCTTTGTGGCCTGAACCGTGCCCGTTTAAGAGGGTGGAAGTATATTATGGGCAATATTACGGATGAATGCCGGCCAGTGCGAGAAACAGCCACTTCGGGCGGTAATCTCGTTACCCGGAGAACGTCTGTCCATCTACGGTTCGCTCGTTTAACCGTATTTGCTGTAGCCTGTAATGGATAAAAAGGAAGGGCTTGTGATTCTCGGACGGATACACGGTTACTCTGATAATAAATTCCTGAATAATAACGAGATAACTGATCTGAATAATAAGGGGAACAATGACTCGTTGGTCAAGGTTTCTCTTTGTCGTTTGTAGAGCGAGCAAATGTTCCGAGAGAAATTATTAGAGTAGCAGATTCTTTGAGTTAAGTAAGTACCAGTATTTAGGATCTTAAGTAGCAGTTACTGTCGTAAATTGTTGTACACGCCAAGTTTGGAACCAGTTTCCTCGGAGATAATAGAACAGGTGTATTATTGGCGATTTATTAGTGCTGGTAGCGCGTTTCAGTTGGTAATACGGGGAGGATGATCAGCTGAGCCAGCATTATAATGTAAGTTATAGTCGTCTGGGTTTAGATACTCAGACTTAGGATGATAATTCAGCGTATACGAGAGTATCCTACCTTATTGCCCCGAGCGAATAAGCTACTAATCTTGGATAATGGTACTTGACATCCGTAAAGAACTCGGAATCAATTTTCAGAGGCTCACTTCTTACCGTTCTTACAGCCATCGTTCCTGCTGTACGACGATCACAGCCGATTGACACATTTATCTTAAAAAAAAAAAATATCCAGCCTGCGTATCGGTACAATGGCCATATTTACCGTTACAAGATCAACAAAACTCGACAAAAACCAACAGAACACGGCGAACGTAAGGGGGTAACAGAAAGAAAGCCCTCGAACGCCTCTCAGGTGCAATTAAAGGGAGCAGAAATGAAATCCTCCTTTTCCGCGGAGGGCCCTGGCTGTGCTCCCATTAGAAACACACGAACGATCAGAGCACAATAATACCGTAAAGGGCTTGCAACCACCCCCTGCAGTAAGTGGCTGTTCAACGTGCTTCACGGTGGCCAAGAAACTCCTCGTGGGTGGGCACGAATTCGCAAAAAATCGTCCACCGTGTCTAAAAGCCACCCCTTCCAAGCCCCCTCGCCGGTTACGATTGCGTATCCTCGACAGTCGAGTCCCGAACAAGTCGAAAGTCAGGGATTGGCGCGTGCTGCCGCCGCCCCGTAATGTGTATATTATGTTAACAAATAAGTGGTCGCGGTAATAAAAGCCGGGAGCAGGGTGGCTTTCACCCTTCCCGGCTCCGTAATGTATGCGCGGGACGTCTTGAACAATATTCGAGCGACTCTCCGGCTGATATATAATGCCGCGTATAAATAATAACGTCTTTGCTCGCGCCACCCTCTGCGTCCCTCTCGTCCCAGATTTTCCCTTCCACCGCGTCCCAACCCACCCCTGCGTTCTCTGTCATCCCCCGTCCCCGTGTCTTCGTTCCTCTGCCCGGCGTTCTCTTTGTCGACGCGATACGAAAGGAGAGACGGGGTTAATAGTGGAGGGGATGAAGGAACGGGAAAGAGAAAGAGCCGGGGGTGGTTGACAAGGAAGGTTGGGGGTGGTTGCAAGACTGAAATATGTACAAACTTACGGCTCCTTGTTATGAGCGGTGATAAATTACCGCGTTGGCCGTAGAGAAACGTTTGCGCCGGGGCGAACGTTGGACGGAGCGAGACAGAGGGAAGGGAAGACGGGAACAAGCGGTGAAAAAGATGGAAAAATGTGAGCGACGAGCGCGGAGGGTGGTCGAGGAGGATCGTTCCATTATAAGTACGCGGATACAGCGGTTCCAGGGAAGAAGAATGGACTGTGTCGCGTGTTTCGGTAATTTTTCATGGACAATGCTCGGTGGCTTCTGGGGCGACCCACATGCGGTGATTTTATGCAGATCAAGGATACGTCGCGTATAAAAGTGCGATTACCCGTGGAACGAATGGGTATATACGGGACGACTGATTCGATCGGTTTGTCGGGGGGACGACCATTTTCGTCTTTGATTTCTTAGCGATATTCCTTTGAATCATTTATTGAAAGTTAGTTCTGTTCAATTTTTTACTTTACCCGAAGACTAAGCATTATTATTATTCGTATAGCAATTCACGATTAAAAAATTAAAGATAGTCGCCCGCGAGAGAGGAGATGTCCGAAGAGGGGTTAACGAAACACGATGCTGTCGCAATATGTAATTACCAGGGGCAATAAGCGGGCATTATGCTCACCCACGTTAATCAGGGTTTCAACCTCCGTCTACGGCGAGCCGACTCCGATGATTAGATCGATTCAGGGATAAATCGATTCAGTGATTCTTTGATCAGCACCTGGGCTGCAGGAGTGCGCCGAATTCTTCATTAAGCCGGCTTTCCATCTCGTCATCGTCTCTTCATCCTCTCCTCGCGATCGGTTCTGCACGGTCATCCTCGCCGCTCGTCCTTCGCCGGTGCTTTTCTATTCGCCCGAACGAGTCGCGTCTTAAATCATATTCTCCGTGTCTCCCGCGACACGCTTCGTTGCTTCCAATCAGAAATCCGTGAGAAAGAATGCCAGGACCGAGAGGGTGGCGCGCAGGAGGACCAACTAAGCGGTCTGTTTGGACGTGCCGGTGGGATCGTACGATAAATGGTTACCACTTCCTTCAGAATATTAAAATTTATTAATTAGAGACGTTACGTTGCGAACAATTCTCAAAAGAACAGAAGAAAAACGCAGCGTCGATTTCAACCCTTGCGAGTCAGATGCGTTTCCACCGGAAACGGTAAGCTACCAGGCACAGCCTCGCATTGGGGGGACGTTTCGACTCCTATTGCCGGCACTTACCCCATAAACAGAAGCCCATAATCGATTAGGACGCGCGCGTATGACCATGGGAAGATTTAGTGACTGAAACAGATGGGGAGTTTCGGACGATGTCACCCCTTGTCTCCGGTAGTCATTAGCCCGGACCATTGTTAATACCTGGGTAGACGCGAGGGGGTCGATGGGTATCGATACAAATCGATACTCACGGTTGATCGACTCTTAGCTAGGTTCCAGGGGATATTTATCCATTCTGTTCACACTCGACACAATGCGTATTAACGTGAAAAAATTCTCCCGCATTTATCACCGGGAATATTCATAGGGAACGCTGTGATACGAGGAGATTAATCTTGTACGAAATTTTTCAACGCCTCTTCCGTTTCGTCGTAGCGTCGCAAGGTAACACGTTTCTCTCTACGTTTATTAAGTTAGAAACATTCCGAATGAAACGAGAATACTTTTGGCGATTCCATCAAAATCGAAAGGCTTATCGAAGATGAACGGAAGGTTGTAGTATAGAAACTACAGACAGGGCGGCCACGAAACAGTCAGAACGGTAAAAGAAACGGCACGGAAGGGGAGGTGGAGCAAACACCGGTGTCTTGGGCCTTTGGACAACGGCGGTCGTAATAAGAATAGATGGCTTCCCTCGATTCCTGAATGGCCGACTATTAGCAACGAGCCGTACGGGCGACAATGAGGCCCGACAAACTGATAAATTATACCACGGGCGTATCCGCCGGTGCACCAGCCGCAGGTAAATAGAATTAATCACGCTATAGAAGCGGCGCGACGCGGTGCCTACGAGCTCTCCCGCGTTCTCGCGCGCGACCGCTCGCGCGCGAGACAGCTACCAGCCAATATAACAACGTGACTACACATTTTCGCCGGTTGGACACCGGTTTTTTCGTTTCTCTTCTCAACGCTTCCTTTCGTCTTCCTCCGGCCCGAAACCCCAACCACCCTCTCGCGTCTCATTCGAGGCATAAAAGAGAGTAACTCGACGGATGCGACGCGAGAATCACCGGCGATCGTTGGCCCGTGAAATCGCGCGGATTGCGGTGTAATTTCGCCTGCGAGGCGATTACGCGATCAGACGTTGTCGCGTTGTTCTTTCCGCGTCGAGATTCCGCCGACGACGAGCTCAGACGACGCTCGAATCGACCCGCGAACAGTTAATTGGCGAAATGACGAAGCCAGGATTTCGAGCGGACAGCGCGCGTATTGGGTCTCCGCGCGCGGATTACGCCGCGTTCACTTGGTCGAGATGATTGCGATGGTTCGTTGTTAGCGAGGATCTTGATTTGGGGATGGGTGGATATAACGGGCGCATGAGTGAGCTCGACGAGGTCGTATGGAAGTTTCAAGAATTGTCAGGGTGTATGGAAAACGGGAGGTGTGCAGTGTCATTGCAATCTGACTGAAACTGCCTCGACTGATGATTGCTGCGCGACGAAGGCTACGTTCAACGCTGATTCGAACACTTATTGGGCAGAAGTTTTGTTACTCTGGCGAATTGACGTGACTCGTTCCTAAAGTAGAATTTCATATCTCACGAGTTCGTTTATCTTTTTGTAGCGCGAGTGACGAAAAATTGAGACGATTCTCACCCCAATCATCCCCCCAGGATTTCCAATAAGAATTTTTTTTGAACGTTACATTCGTCAGCGAACTGCAGAATTACAAATGTTCCTCGCTCGAGACTACAGCCATCCAGAAACCACCATTAAGCATAAACACCAGTGTCACAGAATGGAGACCCTGAAGCTACGAAGCAACGGGGAAACCGATGAGCCATGAACAGCTCCGCACACCTTTGTGCGCGTCGTATAAAAGGCGCACCGTGAAAAACAATTTATTAGCTATTGTGGGAACAATGTCAATTTGTTGAGGTCCCAGTCTCTCCCCCCGTGCGTCTCCTCGCAGCCGTGTCTTTTATCATTCGTCGAGGAGGACGAGAGGAGGAGACAGGGTGAAGGTAATCCACGGTCATTCGAGACTGCATTGACCCTGTATCGATCACTTTCGATACGATTTTACGCGATTAGCCACGGTACCCGTCGCTCGTAACGTAGGCATAGGGAAACGTCCCTTCCTACGGTGGCATCGTCGAAAACTTTTCGATTCATGACACTTTTTTTCCCTTCCTCCGTGTCAATCGAGTTCGTGGCCCAACATGCAAGGGCTGATGAAACGGAACGCACGTTGCATTCAAGGTTCGTTCCATTCTTTCTTCTCTTTCCTTTCTCTCTTTTTTTTTGGTTTTAAGGCAGGGTGCAATTTGGGGTAGGGGAAGATAGAGTGCGCTAGGGGGTTGTTTACCTGTGCGTGCCTGCGTCTCTCTAATTTGATATTAAGGGAATATTATGTTACCAAGATAGCTTAAGTTTCGCTATTTCGTATACTTTGTATTTACGATAAAATTAAGCTACCTCTTAGAATGTTTCCCTTCAAAAAACAACCACCCACTGCTCGCCTCTCCACAACTACCCTCTGCGATATGAATTTAATACACTCGATCACGTCCGTCGAGCGCGACGAGGACCTCGATCCTCGAGGATGATCCTCGTGACGCGGCTTCTTTCGCGCACTCCCGATTTCCAATCGGCGGACGCGCTCCGTGGAAGATGGCATCCGACGGGGACGAAACGCGCGGAAAGAAACGAGTATGCACGCGCGAGACAGAGCAGCACGGTTACTAATCCGTTGCTTGTAACTCGAACATTATGGGTATCGTTGTTTGTACAGCCGCCTGGTGCTGGGCTCCGCCGCGAGACCCGACGAAGGAGGCGAGAGAACGAGAGGGAGTCGGAGGCATCCGCGATCGATGCATTTATGCATGACGCGCGCGCGGATCGAACAATAATATTTTCATTCTCCTTTCGCGGGCGCACACGCACACACTCGTGCCAAGAAGCAAGCCAGAAAACCGGGCGACAAACGCGGCCACAATGGCGACGTGTACAAATAGAAGGTAAACCCGCGAAGGAGATGGGACTCGGTGTTCTTTTCGTTCGACGTTATATTTTCGGGGGATGGAATTGGGGCTCAAGTTGGAAAAGGTTCGCGAGATGTTCCCCAGCCGTGTGAAAAATAATTACGTAGAGTGCCCCTCGGAGTAACATGGGACCTACTTTAAGGCTCGATTCGACACTTGAAAACATTCGTGGAGAATGTTCGTAGTAAACGTGTATCTGTGTACTTCGCAGATTTTGGAAAGTTGGACGTCTTGTTACGTGTGTCATGAAAAGAGCGGATATCTACAATAGACACAAAGCTGTTAACGAAATAAGGTACAAACACGCGTGAAGCAAGACTCTGTGTGCTCTCCACGACCAGAGATCTCGTCCCAGACAAACTCGAACTCCAATCCCCCGTCAATCGATGAAGAATTACCCGAAGTATTCCCACCGGGAGCCACGGAACAACCGCGCACACCGTCGCGACAAAAACCGGCCGAAAAATTCAAAGGAACTCTGACAAGTCGACTCGAAGCGGCGCTCGGAAATCAGTAGCAATGAAGGTGAGCAATAAACTCGCCGTTCTGTGTCCCCAATCGATGAGAGAAACGGGAGAAACGACAAGCACTATATAACCAACCGTCGTATCGGGTCCGAACTCGATTCGAAACGGGGGAAAATAGTAAGGATTGGAAGAAAAGCGCAGGAGAAGACGAAACGAACGGCGGGGAAGACGATGGAAAAGGCAGAGTCGCCGAGACACAGAGCAGTGGGACATATTAACAGGGATGCGGGGCGGTGGAAGAAAGAAAATAGCAGGTCGAGCCCAGGAGCTCTTCTACCCGGGAGAAAGACAAAGGGGGTAGCAGAGAATTAAAAGTATCGTGGACAAAGCCGCGGGACAAGACGCGGGAGCTCATTTGGTGTCTCACAGTGAATGGGCGTTCATTATGATGCCTCCCGGACTAACAATCGGGTTCATTTTGTCTCTCCTGCTCGTGGCAACAATGCTCCTGCCCAGGCGGAGGAGGTGAAGGTTACTCTGAAGGGAAAAGGGGGACGTGGACGAAGAGAGACGGCGAGGGCGAGACCGAGACGAGCGGAGGGACGAAGGTGCCGTTTCTCCGTCGCTGTACCCACGGACGTGGATCTGTCCCTCTCCTGCCCGCCCGCCATCTTGACTCCGCCGCGATGTTCTTTTGTAGAGGTTCTCTTGAGGCAGCTCGGGGAAAGAAAAAGACGCCGGCCTCGGCGACTAAAGGGAGGAAGTCACCAGCGACCAGGGAAGAAAGAGCTGGACCGATTCGAAGCCTGGAAGAACCAGAGGCGGAGAGAATGGGAGAGGTGGGACTGGTGGGAGGAAAACTGGGCACGGGAAAGGAGTGAAGATCGGGTAGGGAGAAGTGTAACGGGAAAAAGTCGAAGGGTGAAGGATCTACTATGTAAGTACTTCCCCGTGGAGAGGGGGAGGATCGAAGGTGGATGGAAAATTTCAAGTGGAAGAAAGTCCAAGTGCAAGAAACGCGGGAAAGGGATTGGTATCGCGAGTTTCACCGCTATTGTTTCGATAATAGACACGAATTACTCGATACCGGCGGGGGTGGACGAGTGGAGAACGGGGAGGCACAAAGGGTGGTGAATTTGAAAGGATATTTCTCGTTAATGTCGCCACCGTTTAGAATCGTTCCACTTCTCGACTACGATAATGTATTCGCACAATGTTCCATTAAACTTCGATGCTTCGGGAACTGCTTCAGAGATGTAGGATCGCTCTCGAGACATAAAATTTTGGATAGTAGGTCGAGTTTACGATCGCGACGATGTGTCAGAGATTAATTCGTCGTTCGAGTCTAAATTGGAGTTGTGTAACTAATTATCCAACAGCACTCTTGAAAGGATTTCGTGGTTTTTTTTACTGGAAAGGGAAGAAAAATGGAAATTACGTAATGTTTCGCGATTTCACGGTCGAACAGGGCTTTTTTTCACGGTCGATAGTTGCAAGAGTCCTGTAAGGGACCAATATGGCGACCATCGGCCACGTGCAAGGAGAATCACTTGGCGCGCGTCGTTTGGCCACGCTGGGCGGTCGACATCGGGTGCTTTTCTTCTTGTTTCCGTCAGCTGCGCCGTCCAATCGGAGACCCGGCTGAAACTGGCCCTCCGGAATAACGTTCCTCGCGACCGGGAGACAAAAACCACCGTTCCAGGTCCGCTCGTTTGGAAGAGAATGGTGGACGGCCGGCGTCCACACCGGGAAAAAACGCGTGCTGCCGCGTCACGTCGGTTTTAATCACGTTCCGCTAATTAAGAGCGAGAATTGGACGCGATTCCTGCGGTTCGTCGCTCGAAATCGAACTTAATGCCGCTCCATTCTTGTTAGTGTGTCCCGGAATGGTCACCTCTTTTTCTCTCTCGAATAGTTCCACTGATTATTCCTAGGCTTTGTATTATTAAACAGAAATAATGAATCATAGAAAAATTATTTGTAAATCATATACATAATACTAGAAATTATTTAGAAAACCTAATGGACCCTGGATCTTCAAGGAAATCGCATGTCCTACGTAGAAGTACAGTGGTTACGAGAAGCATCTCTTTTCGCTTCACACAAAGGTATTTATCGAATTGCAAAGGATCGATGAACCGGTGTATAAAATATGTAGTCTTTGGAGCCACTGCCCTTCCACAATAACGTCGAACAGCGAACGCATAAGTAGCAATATCAAACACAAACACTACCCAAATCTGTTTGAAAGCTGTCCCCCGGAGAAAAGCTACCGGCGTCGCCCATCGCAACGCACAATCTGGCCAGCGTCGAAGATTTACGAGCTCCTCTAGCGAAAAGATCCGCCGTAAGACAGACTCCAGCGAGACCCACGGAGACGACCTTTGCCCAACACGACTCTGCGACCTTTCCCCGCATCTGGCCAGCGCGCATCGCCATTTTTCTCCCTTTTCGCCCCGCGGATTGTTCAATGAGGCGACAATGCGCGCGGCCGGTCCGACGGTGGTCAATTTGTTTGAATGGACAACGACAGAGGCCGACGGGCACAATAGACGCGTCGGCTGTCAGGGGCATAAATCAATTTCGAGAAAACGCTCGAAGGTGGCACGTTGCATTCGACGAGAACGGGAGGGACGGAGGGAACCAGAGAGAATGGCGCGTCGCGGTTTTAACAGTTCACGCGCGTTCACGCGAACCTTTCTCACACGTCGTTTCGGGACCCCCGGCTCGATTGTTAAATTGAAAACCGGAAAATGCTCGCACTTGGACGCTGTTCGACTTAACTCACGCAGTGTCACTCCGTGTAAATTCAATATTACGCGCGACATTTTTTCGTTTCTGGTCCTCAGTGAATTATTATGTTCTATCGGTACGCCACTTCACTGTCACGCAGTGAACTATTTATAACTAATGTTCGTTCTTACACGACTTATTCGAGCAGAGTGTCTGTATCGTTGAATCATCGTATTCTGATGGAATAAAGAAGACGATAGGTCGAAAAATTGACAAACCTCAGCTCCCATTCTCAAATGCACCCCTTTACCACCCCTTTATCACTCTTTATTCCAATAGGTAACCACAGAGTCTGCCAGCAATTGAATGGCTTGCATTAAGGAGAAACGAAACGAGATACAAGTTCACGCCTCGTCAAAAGTGCTTGGCCAATATAATGTTTCGTAAAAAACGAAAGGGTGAAGAGAGAACGGAAATGTCACCGGCAACAGAGTGAATCGAAACGATCGCACCATCGACGATCCGTATTTCTGAACAACACGGCTCGAAATCGGTTTTAATTAGCGGCTGAATCCCGGCGTGAAACCCGGGCTGCGCTCGTTGTTTCGGGTGGACGCGCGAAAAAATATTTTCAGAGCAATCTGCGCCGTTTTGTGCCGGTTGAATTATCTGCGTTTTTTGAATCGCCGCGTCGGCAAACGGCCGCGAAACCTTTTTTTCGGCCACGACGTGCCACGCGTTTCGCTCGTTTCATCTCGCGGCCCGCGGAGTTATTCCCCGCCGATCGTATAATGAGATTCAATTAATATAACGAGCCAATTATGCGCGTCGACACACTGACACGGTGGTCTGGCCTGTTCGATGACAGCCGATGGAAAAACGGGGAACGAACAGTAATAAAATATGATTTCACGGGCCCCCCCTTTAATTTGCCCGATTTAGCGAAACGCAGCCGATTCGTTATGTTGTAAATTGCCGCGATTGTGGTATTACAATTAATGCACGAACGAAGCCACCGGTTTCGACCGGTTTTTGTTCCCGTTTGCGCAACGCTCGCGCGTTTTGATTGGCTTTTTGTCTTCGCTTCGAATCCGACAACTTTTCCCTCCTTTGTCTCTTACGCTGTTTTACTTGAATACAGACCGCTCATTCTGTGTAGTATTTTTTTTTATGGTACCTGTATAAACTTGTTCATATTTGGAGAGAGCTTTCAAAGCGTTATCGATTAATTTATTGCAGTCATCCGTCGTCACATTGCAGATTTTTGCACAATAGAATTTTAGAAAATGTTACAGCTGTAATCACTTTTATTCTTAAACAGGGATGGTTCGTAGGGGTTGCTATCGATTTCGTCCAGTTTATTCGCTGTTGGTAACCGTTGGAAGGCACCCAGAGTTAGGTTCGTCGGTAACAGTAAGCGACGAGCAACAAGCTCGAACGAAGTAGAAAATGGTCCTATCATCTTACGGGATTTCATATCAAAAGCGTGGTCGATAATTTTACTTTCGTCGGTATTGCGAAGGCTTCTCGATCAACAATATTAATTCCTGACAGAAAACTGTAGTGTTCCTGGAAAAATTGCGGGAACACTTTTAAACAACCGGAGGAATGAGGTGGAAGGAAGAGCAGCAAGTTGGTCCCGTTTTAAAAGTATGAAGATGTTGAAATGAAAATTTGGTCGAAACAAATGTTCGTTCATTCCTCATTTTTCCTGTGCAGAAAGCAACGAGATAAACGAATCGTGCGGTTTATTTTTTAATCCACAAAACGAAAGCGTATCTAAGAAACACTGTGCACGATGCGAGAAGTTCTGTTCGCGAGGCAACTAATTCCTAAGTTTACGAGAGGTAATAACTCGAAAGCGCGTCGCCATGTGATAAATGACTGTCTGGTAATTCCTAAACGTCTCGCTGTTAGATAGTGACTCTAATGTTCCTGCATCGTATCTACCGATTTACTTCATTTCCGCAACGCGGTACCATTCTGCCGCGGCATTTACGAGCAGCCAGTTTCTCCAGTTCGATTTGCCGACTTTATCTACCACCGTACCAGCGAACCCCGTCCCTTTCTTTGCGCCCTCTGCTACGCTCTCATCCCTTTTTTCCCCCGTTATTTCCTAAGCTAGATTCGAATGTTCCTTCTCGATTTAGCAAAATAAGATGCAGAAACGCGACTCGAGCAATGACATTCGTATTCCATCGAATTCTAGGCTGACTTGATTTCTTCTTCTCTTTCTTACAATTCTACATCGTATTTCTTTCGACACAGTCTTACTAATCTTCCGCTGAGATAGAATATTATCATTTGAAATCATCGTTTTTTCTTCCGTTTGGCGAACGGTTCGAAAGAATTCTGGATGCAATTATCGCTCGCATAGATTGTAATAAGACAGATTCTCCTGCTTAAGCTTAAGCGTTATCGTAAGTTAAGGTCTCAACGAGGATAACGGAAATGGAGCTGTCGTAGACGTTCGCTTTCGCGCGTTCCCCGGCAAGTTAATTGCGAGCCTCCTTATTCCGCAGATTGTTGAACGATTCATGAACACCATTTTCATTTTCGAATTCGGCACGGATCGTGGCAACGATCCCCGTTATAATTGGCTATAAACCTGTCACGTCCCCATAATCACTCGGAGCCTCGTGTTAAACGCATTTATAATTCCATCCCTGATTAAAATCTGCGCCATCGATCGTCGCGCATTATCACACGACGTCGACTCTATAAATTCCACCTCGATCGTGTAATAATCATATTACGATCGATAAACAACTTTATTCTCAACCGATACGAATAACGAAGCTAATGGTTGACAATTAATTGCGACAGCTTTTTTACATTACACATATATATACTCATATCGCACACGTGAATTGCTACTAAAAGCAAAATCAACTATCCATCAAAATAAAAAAAAAAAGAAAGTTCGCTCGTTCCTCAATCAGCGTTAACCCGTGAATGAACTTCTCTAACCGGACGTCCGCCAAGCGGTATATCCACTGTAAAGGGCCACTTGTACGGCGGATAATACGGTAATCCCCGGAAGAGCCAATTTTCACGGAACCATCCCCGCGGAATATAATGCAATAATATAAAATTGTCTCCCCGTATCTCGGGGAAAAAGGAAGTCTCGCGGATAACGCGGACGGCTTACCGCGGAGGCAAAGGAACGCGTTATTCTCGACGAATGAAAGCCGTGGGATTCCGATGAGAATCGGTTGAGAGAGATTTGCCGAATTGACGCGACGAGAGCTGGAAGAAGGAGGACAATGAGGATGGAACAAGATGGAATAACGAAAACGACGAGGACCAGCGAAATCCTTGGTACTCCCTTGACGAACTAACGCCAAATTATCACGTGTTGGTATTCGGATAGCTTGTTCCTTTTAAGGATATAATAATTGTTTAATAAACGCAAGTGTGCGGGTACAAAACCTGTAATTAATATCATTAAACGTACCTATTCAATCACTTTATCCAAGGTAATCAATAACATCGGTTCAGTATGCCTTGGCACGAGCATCGAAACGAATTATCACTATTAAGAGCGCTAATCAACGCACAAAATGCGCAAACTCGATTTAATAGATGAATGTATCTGATCAGCATCTGAAACTCCTCGAAGCGGAACGACTACGCGAAGTATCGAAGAGAACGAGCAGGAAAGCAGCAGCAAAAGGTTGATTGCGTTCATTTGCACCCCTGCCAACGGCGTTTCACCCCTCCGTTCGAACGTTGCGCGCGTTAAGAG
This sequence comes from Xylocopa sonorina, assembly GCF_050948175.1. Classification (NCBI taxonomy): domain Eukaryota; kingdom Metazoa; phylum Arthropoda; class Insecta; order Hymenoptera; family Apidae; genus Xylocopa; species Xylocopa sonorina. The sequence continues at coordinate 11,437,814 of NC_135193.1, forward strand.
CCGATCACTTTTATGTAACTTTCATTTCTCGATTGTCAGCCTGACGAAGGAGAACGAATAGCCCTGACGGAAAGTGAGGCGAGCGCGCTTTTTCACCCTTTCACGCCCACGAAGGAACTCGATCGCGAACGCTGGTCGAGCTGCGGTTGTTAGATCGATTGTTTACCCTTCTGCTAACTAATATTAAAGATCCTTCTCGTTTGCGAGCATTCAGTGGCTGCGTTACCAGACTGGCAGCCACTAACAATGCCCTTCGCTGACGAATCAGAAAAACCATCGGCATACAAATGTTGCGTGAAACTATATTAGAACCTCGTGAACGGCACCGGTTCCGTTTAACGACGCTCTGATAATCGCAATGGCCTGTAACTGGATTGTACGCGTGACGTTTGGGAACGAACGAAACTTACGATCCCTCGACAACGTAATATCACGATGATTTTCACTTTTTCATCTCGTTCGTTAATTGTATTACAGACTATTCGTGTCCGACGTTTGCCCCCTTCGACTACGTGGGTTACTTCTCTCGTGGATTAAGATAGATCGTCAATTTTCCTCGAAACGAACGCGATACGTTGAATCGAAAGAGGAGGTAGTTTTATGTTTTATATCGAAAATGATTCATTCTTGTCGATTATTCGAAAGTTTAGATAAGAGGCCGCGATCGAAACGTGTGTTCACGGAAATAACGCGACGGTTCACGACGGTCGTCCTTTACCTCGGTTCTTTTTATAAGAAAGAAAGACAAGCTGCTCGGCCGTTTATCTTTCCCACAGAAGGACTCACGATAACGTTTTTACTTATCGGCACTTCCGCAAATCGATTACACAAGACCAAGGCGAAGGGAAGGAACGACGATTACGAGCCGGAGCCAACCCGGGGACGGAAGAGTTTTCAGGAGTTCCTACGTGACCGCCATTATTGTCGCTGCTTCAAATATTTTCGAATATCACCAAGTGTGTTCAATGTTTATACAATACTGTTCTATTCTTTATATTCGTTACAAAATACGCAATTTGCGATATCGATGCTTATGATAACGTTTCCAAAGACGAACGATGAAAAGCGCATTCGACATTTCTCGCGCAGCGGTGCAAAAAAAGAGTTAGTATAAAAAAATAACAAAGTAAATCACGAACGCTTAGAAACACTCGAATCGAATAAAAGGGTTGCGCTATAGAAAAAAAAAGAGGCCAGTGTTTCGCGCGGAATGCCCAGTTTTTTTTCGATTTAATTGGCCATTCAACCGCCTCGCCATTGAACGCGTCGAGTCGCGGGGAAATTCGTACCGTTCTGCAACCGGGAACAATGTATCACGGGTTTAATTTCAATTTTATTGTGCGGCCGGTAACCAAGGGACGATCCCGCGTGAATGTAATGTATATTTTCGGGCATTGTGGCATCCTTTTTTGCGGGGCGCGCGCGGAGTCAGGAAGGAGAAAGGGCCGATCGAATCGATAATTGGAAAAAGGGCCGTTGTCGCGGCGAACCAGTCACAGACACCCACTTCTCGCTGGCGCATAATGCGTGTACCAGGGTCACGGTAGATAAAGGGCTTATTCACGAGCCCCGGCGAAAAGATTCCCATCGAACAATCCGCTACCAGCCGCGTGCGTATGTACGCTCGAACGTAACCGCGATAGAGCCAATTAACCGATCTATTTTCAACGAACTTTCGTAGAATTAACAAAAGCAGATTAGCATTGTGTAACAAGCATCCTGGGAAACGTTGCTCCCTTGCTGTTCTCGATTTCAATCGAACTTTCAATCAACCCTCCCCATACGAAATCTCTCAATCTAGTGTTCATCGTATCTGTTTCTACTTATAATATAGCTGACAATCGATATCATTCGTTATGCTGCAAAGAGGCGAGTCTTAAAGTATCGAACGGTTACGATAACTGAAGATAAGACGTGGCAGAGTATTCTACGATCGAAGAGACAACTAGTATCTATGAAATAAAGCAACGAACGCTAAATGTGAAGAATAATTTGTAATGTTAAAAATTATTGTCGCTACGATAACTCCACTCTCAAAGCATTTCAAAGACGATACAGTGCCAGCAACAAAATGATGCGTCGCCAGGAACAAGTCCGCGTTTTTCCAAGCACATCCTAACCCCGTCCAAGCAGCCCTTCGCGAAGGGTGCGAGACACGTGAGGTGGAACAGAGACGCGTCCGACAGAGATGACCACGATATTGCAGCTTGTATACCCGAGGCAACAGAGCCGCAACAATGTCCCCCATAATGCCGACAGTCGAGCATTGTCCGGTATTGGCCGCGCGGATATCTTTGCTGGTCGCGTGCAAAACCTTGGGCCAATCTCTGGGTGCTCGTCTTCGTGGGCCTTGGCCGTCGATATTGACGGACGTCGGACGGACGTTTAATCGTTCCCTCGTCCACGGCCGTGTCGTTTATTTCCCGCGTCCAGCCACGTACGTTCCGCGCGCGTTGTCACACCGAGTCCTGGCAACAATGAACGATGGCCTCGAGCGTTTCTTGGACACACGCCACGATAGACCTCGACCAGTGCCGAAGGAATTCGACCCTTTCGAAGGATTCCGTCGCAGCTCGTCTCGCGGTAACGAGACGTTATTGTGTAATCGATGACGACAGAGGAACTTCGTGTCTGAGGTTTCACGGAGGATGTCGATCGAGGAGGACGCGCGTTGCGATCGGTTGGAAGATTGATGGGGTGCGTGGAAGAGTATATGGAAAAGTATTGTTTTAATTCAGAAATTAATTCTCCCATCTATCGAATTCTTCGTAATTCCATACATTTTTCCATGCGACGGTTCGTACGCGATTTGCACGACAGCCTCGCGAGTCCCACCCGCGTGGGGTCGTCTTCGATGTTTGATATCGAACGAGCCCACTCGAACCGCGTGCAGACACGCGGTGTACGTGTATCGTCTGTCGAATCAGCGATCGACGGCACCTCTCGACGGACGCGGGACCATTCCTCACAATTAACGGCGATTCAGGTGCCGGTTTACCGTCCGGACAAGCCTGCCTTCCATTCGACCGCCTAGCACGGGCACTCGTCGGCCGCGGATAATTATTTTCCGATTATGATTGATAATCCCGCGGCGCGATACTCGTACGTTTCGCCCGTCCCGCGGGTTATCTATCACCCGTGAACGTTGTCAGCAGAATGTCGGCCATCCAAGCCGGGATGGGCCAGCGTGAATAGAATTTTGTTGCCGGTGGAATCGCCTCAAGAAAGGGCTGCAGTCGGCCCCGGTGATAACGCGATCGTAAACCTGAACGTTCCCGTCGAAATCGTGTCTTCTTTTCGTGGATGCGACGCTAGACGCGGGGGAGAGACTGATAACGGTGGCTCGTTTTGTTTGTACGCCTGTGAAAACGGGACGAGATTGGTAGGCGAGCCTTGGTAGGTGAGGCAGACGGTATTGAGGTAGGCGATGCTGCGATAATGCGGTGGACTTTCTTGATGGACATTTGCTCGGGCGAAGATTAGAGAACGTAACGATAGGAAGGTTTTACGTGTTTCGTGTGTTCGCACGAATGCAGTTACCTTACTAACAGTATAACTAATGAACGATATTCTAAAGTTTATTAACAAGAAGCTGAATCTTTCACCCCCTACCATTGAACGTTGTTACGTCAACTATTACCAATTGATCCGTTCATCCGCGATATTCGTGTGCGCATTGTCTCCTCTCGATTTCACAATCGAAATCCGTCGAACCCATTAATCCATCGATATATGCTGATATTCTCACGAACGCCGACATTCGAAGCCACGCGCGGCGACGACGACCTCCCTTAAAGAGGACCTCCCACGAACCAGCAAACCCAAACCCAAGGTAACTAACCACCGGCTATCGCGATCCGAAAACGTGATTCCGTATAGCGGGAGAATATCAAAGGACGTGGAAGGATCGGATCTAAACCAAACGGTGAGATTAGTATACGTGCGTGTCGTCGCGCGGACGGGGGTGGCTCACCCCCGCGCCGGTAAGCCGCGTTTATGATACATTCGGGTCACATACGGCCAGGCTGGCCCCCGCCACCGGTCGATGTATTCATCCTGTATAACCCCGAACGGGACTCCATAAAATACTACCCTTCCACGCGATTTTGTTCGACCGAATAAGTTACTGTAGCGCGGCGCCCGCTCTATTTTGATACGGCGACGCCTGACCGTGCGGCGACGCGCTGAATACCGAATACGCCGCGTACATATTCGACCAAACAAAGTGGAATTCGATTTTCCCGGGGGAGGGTTGCCTCGAGGAACGCTGGTGCGCGCGCGATACGGACAATCGAGTCTCGTTTACGGGGAACGCCCTTTCGCGGCTCGCTCTTTTATCTTTCCGATCCTCGCGACACTGCTCTCGCGCGTCAGAGAGGTCCAGTTCTCCTCGCGATCGAGGAAGGAACGATACGTTTCTCAACATTGCAGAGGGTAAAAATTCATGTACCAGGGAGATTGTTAAATAGCTATCAACGTTCAATGCTGGGGGTAAATTTTTAATATTATAGATGAGAATTAATGATGGTGGGGTAGATGGATTAGCGAAGGGCTTGAGTTGTGTTCAAGTTAATTCGAGTGGGTAGAAACGAGAGGGGTTGAATTATGAACTGTAAGTACACGTTGTGTGGTGTATCTGGAGAGCTTCGTGAAAGTATAATAAACTGCATATTTGAATATTATTGTACTACCGACTGTATTAATATTCTTATTGAGAGACGTTCGAACGAAATTTGAATCATTCCTAATTGGATGAAGAAAAATAATTACACGTGTCGATTTTACTTGAAGTCGACTGTCCTAGCGTCGAAGAATCTCGCGACGTCTCGCGCCGCTTCCTTGAATATCAGGATGCACCCTTTCGTGTATCCGGGTGGGTGCAGTTGCGACTGGTCGACACAGAGCGACGCGATAAAAGCACAACAAAACGCCACGAGGCGTGGCGATTAACTGAAACAACCGGCTCGACAATGGAGTAATCAGCGAGCTTTTCGACGCACCCATCCCTCTCCGCCCCTTCGCCGTGCGAGCGCACCCCTCCGTGCCTCTTACCATTCGGCGTCGCGGGCCACCGTTTTGTTGTCGCTTCAGCAATCGCAGCGATGATGCCTCGCAAACCTTTTGTCCCTATCACGCGTTCTTTTCGACGCTCTGCAGCTACCTCGCGTCGCCAACCAAGGACAATTTGCTCAGACGGGGTAAATGTCAGCACGATTTGCTAACGCGTGCATGGGATAAAGGTTATTTGGCTGAACCACTGAAAGTTTTATAAAATATCTGCGAGAATGAAAGAATAATTCTCAATCAGACTCATCTACATCTGAACCTCACACTCCTTCGCATCCCTTACCCCATCGACCACCCCATTAGATCTAGTATCACCGACTATAATGGTCGAAATGAACGTCGAAATCGGACAAACACAAACACTTGGTAATTGATCGAAGAATCGGAGGAAGGTTTCCCTGGAAAAGGGAGAAAAGGGCCTCCGCGACGGAGGTATCCCGAAATTAAGGAGCCGTCGGCGACGGGCCACCGAGAAGCCAGATTGTTTCATTGATGAGGGAGCATTCAGGGCCGTAGTAGTCGCCGGGACCAAAGTGGGCGCACGATTCAAAGGGGCGAAACAGAGAAGCGGGTGTAGGTTCGATGGTGCGACGTTTACGAGTCCGCTTGCAACCCTCTTTCGGACCGCGGTGCGCGATGAATGGTATAATCAGCGGTCGCGTGCCACCCCACAGGGCGGAAGAGCGATCGAGACGGCGTCGGAAGGCGAGACGGATGGAAAGAGAACGGCGGCTGATAGAGAAATTCTCCATCGTGCCTTCGCTATCATCGGAATCGAGAGAGGGGACGCGGACGTGAAAAAGTCACTTAACATCCCCCCACCAATGTAGACGATTCTTTCCTTTTTGGTGTTGGCCCTTTTGGGAGGCTTCGTTGATTTCTTGTGTTCGGAAAGGTATTGAATTTTTAGGCAAACGATGTGTTTGTCTGTACTCTTTTACTTAGCTAGACTCTATTCTCTTCGATAATTTCTTATTTTCCAAGATATATTGAAATATTCGTCGCATCGCGTACTATTTTTCTTCAAGCAATCAAGTTTCTTGATCTTCTACTTAAAATTTATTGCCCAACAGGAATGTAAAAGTAAATATTAAGGTTTACAAATATTTGTTGTGGCTACTGTATACTAAGTTCCCTAATTCCGTAACGAAACATTCCGCAAAAAAAGGGAGGCACGATGTTTGCCAGAGATAGGGACTAATTGAAAGTGTCAGTGTACAGATAAGGGTTTCGTACAACGTCGGGTATGAAAAGAGGCACGGTTCCCCGTTTCGAGGTCCTTTCTTCTCGTCGATGACCGATAAAAATCGCGTTCACGCCCTGCGAATGACGGGGAATGTGTAACGAGGGGTGATAAAGAAACGCCGACACGAGTGACAGCCGAGCGTGGCGGTTCATTCATTCTCCGTCGTGTAGCGAATTTATGATCGAGTTAATAACAGAACAAATAACTGATTGCCTTCGATAATCTGAACCCTCGTGAAGCAGTTCCTCGCTTTCCCACTGCCATTCATTCCTTTCCATCTGTTCGCAGCTGAATTTCACAGCACGTTTCTTTCTAATCTCCGATCATTCCCATTACACGTCACAATGGAATACAGAATACTATTAATTATTCCTATCCTTAGATTAAATTAGTAATCACTTCTCTCGACTGAAAGGAGGAAAGTAAATGTGGGATTAAATGTAAATACTGGCTCGAAGAAATCTTCAAATAGAACGAAATAATGAAAATGGTTAAAATGATATTTAAAGATCGACTTTTCTCTTCCCCCACGCCTCTCATTATTTCATTTTCTTGTCGACTATCCTCCCGTCTGACACAGATACCCCTTCTTCGCACCGACAGATGAATATTTCGGTACCTTCCGGAAATTCGATGGCACCAGCCGTACAGCCGCTTCTTTATGGAAGTTGGAATTCGCTGAGATGTTACCACTAACACACACAGCCCTCTTGTCTCGTTCCTCTACCACCTCTCTTTATCGTCTTATCACTGGTGAGACGTCTTCAACCGCGGTCGTGGCTCGTGTTCCCCCTGCGGCCGCTTCACCCGGGCAAAAGACATTGCCGGCACTGATAACATTTATTTCGAGAAGTGGCCCCGCTCGCTCACCGCCTGTACAACGGGCGAACAAAGCGAGAAAAAGTTCACCGTTTCATCGTGCGACTGTAGCGAGAATATGATGGTATATTAATGAGGGTGTCGATGACGTTGGAAAAAATTCTGATACAAGATTCGTCAGTTTGTTGGACAATTGCTGATGATACAGTCTTTCTTTAATTAAATTTTATCCCGAAGTAAATACTTATATATAAAACATAGTCATCCGAAGCATCATCTGATTATACTTTACACTCTATATACGAACTTTCACAATTTTTCAAAATACACCGTCATGGACTTCCAATAGTTCTCCATCAACATATTTTGTGCAACATCTCTGATTACTTTCTGATTACTTTCCACAAAAATGCAACCTTACAACACTATCTCAGTGCCCAAAAATCGTTTTCTTAGATCCTCCACTGACGAATGCCTGCACGACACCGCGTCTGCCTAACGGCTGACCTATTCTACTTAACGCTGCAAAGTCAATCCCAGTCGATTGTCTCCGCGCAAAGCGTCGATGTCGGTCGGACGCAAGCTGACCATCGACGGCGACCCAAAAAGAAGGTCAGAAAAGCGTTAGTACGATAATCTGCGTAACAGACACAGGGAGAAAGAGAGACGGAGAGAGAGAGAGAGAGGAGTCGTGGCACGGCTGGCTGGCTGACGACGGTGGTGCGAAAGAGAAACCGCGGTCAAGAGGAACGAAGAGAGACGAGGAAGACAGCACACCTCCACCTGTTGAACGTGCCTATATCCTCCTGTCCGCCATGTCGGCGAAGGAGCCAATCGTGGGTGTCCATTAGCCATGGTCCGTGGTGGGAGAGAAGGAGCATTCCTGGTTGGTCGATCCTTGTCTCCCCCGCGTCCCACGGGACTCCGTGCCGCACACCGTGCTCCTGATTCCTCCCTGGCTCATCCCAGACACGACGTCCAGAGAGGTCCTGACGGATCCTTGCCAGTCCTCGTCACGGTATCAATCATACCGCTGCCCACGGTGCTCGTGTCGGTGCTGTTACATCTTGTTCGCCGCCACGCGAGACGGATCGGGTTTGTAATTGATTCGAGCAGGGACGATTCAACCTTCGAGGAGGAGTTTCGAGTTCTTGATGACCCTCGAGATGTTCGCCGAGAAACGACGTTGAAGAATGATCGCTGACTGTGAGTGGGTGAGGGGATGAGAGATGCTGCGAGGGTATTCCTCTTCGTGGGAGTTTTAACATTGCGGTAGGAGAACTGGGGTGAACCGTGTGAACTTTTCGAAGACGCTTGGGTGACTGACAGAAAGATTGAAAAGACAAGTTGACAATTGAGGAATCGGAAGAATTTGGTTGCAAGAATTTTGGTTACGTTGTGGATTTGGCGATTGGGAAGGAAGAATGTGGAAATTGTTGACTTTGGCGAGCACGTGATCGAACGCTGTATGGGTTAGGGAGAAGGTGTTGTGTATGCGATGTTCGTCAAGATCTTAAAAAGGTTCAATGACGATGAAGTATAAGAACAGTGAGACACGAGACTTGACATTGGTAGAATCACGTGAAACAATGACTCTGAGAAAGTATAGTAATTGAGGAAAGAGTCTGTGAGAGGAAACAAGCAAAGGTTCAAGGTTCAGAGGTACAGCGATCGAAATGTCGTCGAAGACTCTTCACAACGAGCACATAAAACGCCCGATGAATGCGTTCATGGTGTGGTCACGCGGTCAGCGACGGAAAATGGCCCAGGAAAACCCGAAGATGCATAATTCCGAAATTTCGAAAAGGCTTGGCGCCGAATGGAAGCTACTCAGCGAAAGTGAGAAACGACCTTTCATCGATGAAGCCAAAAGATTGAGGTGAGTACCAAGAGACACGTTCCTTTCATCAGATATTGTACAAGGAATGACACTTGCACTAATTTTTATCGACTCTATACAAAAATAAAAATTTTTAGTTAAAATTTACTTTACATTTGGCTGTATTTTACTAATTTTACTAATCGAAAATATCATCAAAAAAGTATTGACATATGTTCTATAAAAAAATATTATCTGAAAAAAATGACTGACAAGTTTTGGCAAATATCAAATATTACCCTTGACATGCGAGCAATTTTTCCCTGAAAATTTGTCCCGTATCATATTCAATCAACGTCGAGGATTTTTCTTTACGCGCTAATTGCTCTTTAGTCACGAGTGGCCGAACGGAATTATCGCATCGAGCCGTATCTGCAATAACCGTGAAGGGGGATGAAAAACGAGAAAGGGGCGCCTCGTAGTTCATAATACGGTACATTGTTGCTAAAGCTAAGGGCGTGCTACGCTAAGCCAAGGGGTGGAATAGGGTGAACGAAGTGGTATTTATGGAGGTGGAGGGGGACTGCCTCTTTATTACCGGCCCTGAATATTTAATCATTGTTATGAGTTTATTTAGCCTGGCGTACGATGATCGGGTCGAAGAGATTTCACCATCAAACGACATTCTTTTCTTTTTTTCCTCTCTCTCCATAGTATCGAGAAAAATTAATCGACAGATCAATTGCTATATATTTTATAAATCTAATATCTTTATCTAAACTTCAACAAGAAAAAAAATAAATAAATTATGTAGCCAAGAATGGGTAGCACATCACGGTGAGACGAAAATTAATTGAAAAGTACGATACGCGAACTGTCGACAGAATCCAGTTCTATCACGGTTCCTCGAAGCAAAAATTGCCGGGATAGTGAATTGATAGGAGACGGCAGGGGTTGAGTATAAACGTGCAGCATCAGCCGTCGCGACGATGGGGCTCGTAAAATAAATAATGGAATAATAAAGTCGTTTCATCGTGAGGCGCGTCACCGTCGATTCGTTTTCAATCTGCAAGTGTTCGTTTTCTTCTTGGTTTCGTTCTCTGTTGGACTGGTTTTTTGGAAAAATGAAAAAAAAATGGAAAGGATAGAAGAAAGAAGAATCAATCGACTCGGTCGCGAATTCTATCGACGGAATGTAACATCGAATCCGCTTTTCTATCGATGACCGTGATCGAACTCGACTAAAGGAATTATCGCACTTCCCATTGACACATGGTCCGTGTCAGTTGCGATTCAATTTTTTTTTTATCGCGTATTCGAATATTGCCCCTGTCGATTGTTGAATGGAAAATATTGTTCCGCCTGAAAAGGGCTGCTCAAATTTGAAAGCGGGGAAAGAGAAACAAAGCGTACTTCATTGTTCTTCGCTCCTCTTTTTAATTAAAAATTATGTTCTCGTTGTTCGCTGAAAATAATACGCGTTCGATAAAAAAAATATACTGTAATAAAATCAAACAATAAACATTCTATGGATATCATATATTGCAATGAAAATAATAACAAGTTTTCTGTCGAAAACGAAACCACCCCCATACTCTTCTATTCCAAATAAAGGAAACTAAAAATCATTTCACCTTACTCCTGGTGGCACCGACAAAACCGACTGTGAGCCTCGATATTCATTTCGCCCATGGAAACGTCCCCCGAGAAGGGGCAAAACAGGGTTCGTAGGTGGAGGAGCGGGAGGAAAATTTCAGGCAGAGACGTGTAACGGCGAATCCGCTTTTCTGGCGGATGGCAGCGTCGCTGACGACTCTGGTACGTGCAGAAATGCGAGGGTTGGTTCGTGGTGAACGGTTCCAGGAGAAGGAGGAGACGGGGGGTCGTAAAATAAAGAGGAGAGGGCCCGATAAAAGTCATATTCCCCTGGAGCCGCACTCCTGGTCGGGTACGGGTTCCAGCGGAGCCAAGGCCGTCACTGGCCCGACGTAATCTGTCCGTTCGTTCACGGCGACTCACAATGTGGCCCCCGAGATAACAAATAAAGCCCCATTGTCGCAATTGTGTGGATTTAAAAGGATTTGCGCGGCTCCTCTGCTGGCCCCTATCCTCCCCGCCGCCACCTTTGGCTCTCACCCTACCGTTGGCTGTTCGTTCGCTGTGCCGCTGCCGCTGCTGCTGCCTGTCCGACGATTCCCTCCTCCGCGACCCTCTTTTCTCGTCGGCTTCCCGACGCCGTTGTGCGTCTACCCCGTTCCTTGTTCGCGCGTCGACGAAATCGAGAAGGTAGGCGACGAGAGTGAAAATGCTGCCTCCCGAGGGTGGTAAAGGGTTCGCGAGTTAAGCCAGGGTTCCTCGTGCGAGGGTTATTGGCCAGGAGTATGCCATGACTTACTATTAGGACTGTAACGCAACCCCCGTAGATCCGATCGAAATCAACCTTCGCCATCAACTTTAACAACGTTGATAAAACCAATCCCTCGCAACCCTTTCGCGAACTACTACAGAACGAAATCTTACGATCTTCCACGTACGTTTCGTGACCACAAATTTTCAAGGCAACCGGAGAGAATGATCCTTGCGCGAAGTCATCAAACAACCCGCGGATAGACATTCGGTTACATCGCGGGGAGATCGACGGGGGTGCCGCGAAAGTCCGTCGATCGTTGCGGCACAATGACATTTATGACGAATCGTTACACTAATGACGTTCGCGTAGCCATCCGCGGACAATCGTGACTAATTGTTATTGTTTCTTGTTGCGGGGCGGCCGCTCGCGGCAACTACCGCTCGGCTTATGCCCACCGATATGATATAACGCGTTGTTTATCGCGCTGTTGGAAGTGGTGTGTGCGAGGTGGACGCGCCACGCTGGCTACGCCGGCAAGCAACCACTCTATCGCCATCGGTGTACAACTACACGGGCTGGTGATGGTGGTGGTGGAGGGCTCCCAGCGAATTGTAAAGATTACGCCCGATGTTTATGCATTTATGCTGAATTATTGTCGGCGGGGCTTTACCGATGTTTATGCTGATTTACGCTTTGTGCTATCTGCCGGGACACATTGTCCCGGAATTATTATTCCGCTGCGTCACTCTCGCCGCGGGAGGAACCGAAATTTCGGATTTCATTTCAGTTCGCGAGCTGTAAAATTCTCGCAACCTCGCTGCCCCCTCGCTGTTCGTTTCCATCGCAGCGTCGACATGCAAAATTCCCAATACAATCTTAAAGCACTGTGACATCGTACCTTACGAGCTAATAATTATAACAATTTCACAAATATTTCCGTGTAATTTTCATCTCGCGTTACTTCATCGCCGATACTTTTGATACGCTGCATCCCAACATTTGAGACCAAGCATTAATCGAGGCATAGTCGCGCGCGCGCGTAGAGAGTAAAACGTGGCGAAGCAAAATCCCTTGGGCGGTGGATGGTCGAAGTAATTCGAGTGCACGGGTATTGTGCGTCGCGTTTCCGGGATGATTCTCCCCCGGCGCGCGCGAAACCCTGGGCGCGTAAAAAAAGAGTTCCCGCCCGTGAAACACCTATCTCGCCTCGCTTTCTTTTATCTCCGCGAGGCGAAGCATAAATAAGGACTACGTTTGTGCGCCTCTTGGGTACATAATGGAGTATTATGCGACGAAGATACCACGGGGCTCTGACTCTTCCCTTCCGCCCCTCACTTTTACCAGCCCCCCAGACCGGCACACAAACGTGGCGTCGCCCGTCGACTGCCGTCTCCTACCCCGGGTGTGTGTACAAGATATTTACTACAAATACCCACGGTGTCCCGTATCGTGTTCTAGCACCACGATAATACGTCCCTTTGTACGGGATAACGGTGTCGAGAGTAAAGTTTACCGAATTCTCGAGTGTCTCGTCTCCTCTCGCGCGATTCTTCGCGTGATAACGCGACACCTTGGATTACCAAAGGTAGATAGAGGATGGAATCATTGTCTAAGGGCGCGCAAGCATCGCCTCCCTTCTTGTCAAGCTTCAGAAAAATTCTGTTCAAATATATCTCAGATATTGGCGTATAAACCTAACTGAACGGAGATTGACGATACAGACCTGATATGTGATAATTCTTCAATCATCGTGCATGTTAGTTAATCGAGTGGTTCGATTAAGCTCCAAGATTTGCGATAGCTTTTCGGTTCTCTCCGTCATTTCCGTTTAACCGGCGGTGCCAAGGATTACGCCTCTAACCCCTCAGAAAATTACCGCGTTCCCCGTAGCAAAACTATTCAATTAAGCCACCCCTGAATCGCTCGAAGAGAAGTCTCCCCTCTGACCCGACGATAGCAAATTTAACAGCGAATTCGCGGAAACGATGCGCGTCTCAAAATTTCACGTACAAAAGAATATATATTCACGTACATTAAACGAGCAACTAATTTTTCTTACTCGTTCTCCGTCATCAAATGTGTCTACTAACAAAGAAAAAACCATTTTCTTTTAGAGCTCTCCACATGAAGGAGCATCCGGATTACAAGTACCGTCCCCGTAGGAAGCCAAAATCTTTAGTCAAGAAGGAGAACAAATTCGGCTTCTCGATATCGCCCCTGATGTCCTCGGGTGAAACTCTGAGCAACATATCGAGAGGCCTGCTTCCACCTCTGGCGCCTCCGTCTCACCACACGCTGATGAGCCACGAGGACCTCAAGATCCCCCGTTTCTTCCCGCCGTTCCCCTATCCACTCTACCCGATCCAGCACAAACTGGGGGAAGAGTTCAACGGCGGCAAACTAGCCGCGGACCTGGCCTTCCAAGCCCTCTACGGAGGCAGCACCTTTTACTCCGGCCATCAGACCATGTCCTGGCCAGGCTTATCAACAGCCACCTGTCTTCAGCCAAACTGCGGCTGCCCAAGTCCGCCCAAAGATCCAAAGAGGCCGTACTTACCTACTAAACTCGAAGAGAAACCGTTCCCGAGCCCCAATAAACCTGAAGACGATGGATTTCCGTCGGACAGAGACTCCAGCAGGGAAGAATCGCGATACAGGAAGCTGGAGGACGACACGTTCTCGAGCTCGGTGGATAGGCACCAAGAAGACAGGTCTCAGGATCGCTTTTCATCGTCCTCTTCCTCCTCGTCCACTGAACAGACAGAAAAAATGGTTAATAGCGCGTCAACCACGACGACAACTACGACAACGAAGGTGGAGAGCGCGTTCTCCGTTCAAAATCTGACTTCGTCCAGCTCAAACTTGGGCAGCCATCGTAGCCACGTCATATGAAGGCCGCTTCCGGTTCTCCCGGACTTGAACTTCCGGGGGAACCTGGTACCACCTGGATGGCCCACCACCGACTGGTGGAGAGTCCCACCAATGCTGTCGCCCATCCCTCAGGCGACTGTCACGAACTTGAACGCACCGCCGAAGGACGACGACGTTCAGTTCCAGGAGGAACAGCAGAGGAACTCGGTGATGGCCAGATCGAGGAGCATCCATATCGGAAATGTACAGTGATCAACGACTAATATCGAGAGGAGATTAGAAAATGAACAGACTTGATTCACGATGGACAAAATATCCATTGTATTTGTTTCGAAATTGTGTTCGAAGATTTGCAGGATTGTGAGAACTTACCAGTAATTCGAAGCTACTTATAGAGAAAGTTCGATCTGGTACGAGACATTTTAATTGCTTGGTAAAGTGACGATCATCAGTTAAGAGTAAGCAAAGAAGCCGCGGAGGTTCACGATTGTTAGTAACCTGTTGCGTTGTGTGATAATTCCAACACTCTACTTAACGCCGCGTTTTTTACGATTGTACATAGAGCAGCTCCTGCAGAGGATCTCTTCGAGTCTTAGAGACGTCCAGAAGTTCTACTTAGGCAACCCAGTGAGCCCTTGCGCGTGAGGGCCGTCCAAGCGTGTCGCGAACGATCCTCCTCCTCGAGAGTCGCGACGCTCTTTTTGGGGACGTAGCTCTGTAGTAAGTCGAACTTTCCGACGAGAATTCGTTATGCCAGCCGACGGTGGATACCAAAGCCGAATCGATAACTCGCCACGGCCGAAATCCCACAAAGAGAGAGAGAGGAGGCGAAAGGGTCCTTTCTGGCAAAGCGTGTACAGGGACGCCAGAGAAGAGTCCAATTTTGATGAGATAACCAACCCTCTCGTGGCACATATTACAGCACGCGCTAGCCAAAGCTGCCACGGCGGGACAGAAAGAAGCCCTGTGAGCGGAGAGGAGTGGAGAGAGAAAAAACGCTCTTCGAGCAGAGGCAAATCTCTTCTTTGGGACGCGGCCATGCGAAATAAGCCAAACGTTTCTGAATGCTAACGTAGATGCGACACACACCGGACCTGTATAACGCGTTCTACCCCCTCGCGAAATGATTTTATTGCGTCGCGGTGCCCGGCGTCGCGCATCGATACCACAACCCCCCGCCCCGATACTTTTCCGCGTCTTTCTTCGTCTTCCTCCTCCTTTTTCCCTGCGTTCGTTTGTTTTTATTATCCTGTTACTCTCCTCTTGTAATTGCTGGAGGAGGCGCGCGACAATTGCGAGGGAGAGATGGTAAGTGAATCGATGAAACGGTTATGGCTTTCACGAAAATTTAGAATCCTTGTGATATATGATTGTATTAGGTTGCGAATATTTTCATATGTTGTTCGTCGTTTTCTTGTTCTTTTTTTTTTTTTTGTTTTTTTAAACAGATCTATGTAATGAGAGGAACATTGAAATGCCTAGAGGATGAAGGTGTTTTTGATACTAAATTTAATACAGACATATTTCGATAAAACTAATAGAGTAATCTTTAAATATTTAAATAATCTTGTTAAATATTAAGTTTCAAATATTTAATGTTATGTGATATTTTTTTTGTTATTTTGTGCGAGTTATTGGAATGACTGGAGTAACGAGAGTTGTCTTATTTCATGCTTTCGTATTATTAAATATAAAAATTTTTAGTGTTCGAAGAAGATACATGATATGCTGTATGCTGTAATATCGCTATTACATCCTCTGAGTCTTTCAATTGCAATTCTACTCCAATTTCAATACAAGATGTTAAAAGAAGAAGAAGTATACTAAAAACAACTTTGCACACCTATCTACTGAACAAAAATTGGAAACAAAAACTGGGCAAGATCAGAACACTCTGCTGTTACGTATCTCTCTCATAATCCCCCTCAAAAACGTGTAAAATCGAGGCTAAAAACTTTCTAATTTTTTGTTCAATGATGTAAAAATATAGGAACCCCCGTAATTTGTTATCTGCGAAGCTTTAAACGACTGGCCAATAATAATAAAGCGTTCAATTTGTCTAAATTGTTTGCAGACGCGCCATTCTGTCCGCGAATTGTTGGATTCGTTACGAGCCCCTGGCGTTCCCTGCAGTTTTATTGCAGCTGATCTTTCGCGATCGACGCGCACCCATATTTTCGAAATTTATACACGCTTGTTTTGCCGACGCGACGCCGCGTATTTTTCAACGGGAAAATTTCGATATCGACCACGACGATCGAGAGTCACGAGAGCAGACCAGAATGGAAACTAATTTTCGCGCACACTTTTCTCCCACGCCTAGAAATTGTATACAGTTAACAAAAAATAAAAAATAAAAAAAAAAGTGAATCGTATCGATCATAGAGCGTCGACGATGAAAAAAAATGTAATGTAACACGCGTATCTATACGGATAGAAACATATCTTCTGAGTATTTAAGCGAGTTTCTCGGCCACCATTTATTTTCGACGTTAAGCGAGGGAAAAGAAGAGGAACGTAGCCGTTCGTATAGTCTGACTCGAGTTCTTCCGTTTACTTCGAAACGCAGCTGCGTTAACCCCCGATGCGAGATGCACGTAATTATTGTTAATTATTTGCTGTAACATAACGCGACGTTTGTAAATAAATTGAATCTTAATCGAGCGATCTGTATTTCTTTTCTAACATCTCCTTAGATCAAAGAGAGAGTACTATCAAAAAATCTCGAACGAACATTATACTTTTTGGTGCACGTGCAGCATGGATAGATCCAACGCTTCTTCGTAAATTGGCAGTTGACACAGAACCTTGAAAATAGCTGGGATAGACCAAGAATCTATCGGAACGTATCACCTATGAATTCGTAAAACTAATCGGAGGTTACAGCGGAGAAATCGTCGAGAGGGAAAATCTGAGGAACCAGAGGGAGGAACCTCCACGCCTTCTCTTCGACCCTCGATCCTCCCCTCCGTTGCGTCGTGTTTTATTTCTGATAGCGACGCCTTCGTCGCCGCCGCGAGGACATTATCGCCACCGCGAAGGACCCTTTCTTCCCCCATAAAGGCAATCACGCTTTCTTCGTGGCGAGATAACAGCAGAATGGAGAGCCAGAAACGTCTCCGTTCGCGCCAGCGAATTCCACGGCGATTCCATAATTCTTTGCTCGCCCGTGGAGTCGAGCGAGGCGATTCTTTTTCTATTCTTACAGTGAACAGGATCCCTCGAGAACCTATGAGCATATTGTTCCCGCCGTATACATTTTTATTAACAATCTAATAACATAGTTTAAACGCCACTCTGTCACTACAATAATGATCAAAAGGATAAAATAAAAATTGTCTAATCATTACAAATTCATCCTTTAAACTCTGAAACGATGCAGTTCTCCTTTGTGATCTCCAAATTTAAAGTCCAAAGCACATTTTATTGCATCGAAAACAAGGTCAGGGTAGAAATAGTTTTCACGAAAATTTCCACGTTTAAAGTCCGAAGGCAGCCGCGAGGAACGACCGGAAGTGCCGAAGAACCGACGCGGCACAGACTCGGAATGCGCGGTGGGTGTTCCGATTCGAAAGTGATTACATTTGACTTGGATTCGTGCCTCCTTACGGCAAAGGCAGCCGCTGCCGGTACAGAGCCACGGCAACGAGGACATTCTTCCTCGACAATACCTCCCACAATCGAGCGAGCAGCACTTCCGCGCATACTAATGGAGAGGCGCCTAGACTCCTTTGGCCAGTCAGTAGTCGACGCCCCAAATCCACCCTTTACCACCCTGCAACCCCTCCCGTTTACGCGGCCCACTGGAAAACTTCTAGCATAAGAGAAGACGGTCCCCCTCTGGTTTCTAGCCGAAGAAACGACGCGACTCGATATATTTTTCCAGCCCTGTCGATTTTGCGTGCCTCGATTAATCTCAGAAGATAGAATAAGTAAATTAATATAGGAAACATTCTTATCTCTAACTTATTTCTTCTAAATTTGCTGAAACCACCCCTTAACGCGTGTCACGCTTCTCGAACGATCTCTCCCACGTCAACCCCAAAAATCTGCTCGACCCTCAAGTAGCAACGGAAACGAGACGATCGCGAGCAGAAGACGGCAGGCAGTTCGATGAGCGTTTTAATCGCGTCGGTGCGTAATTATACAAAACGCTTTTGTAGGCGTCGAGCGCGACGCACGAATCGTTTGATTGCGGAGAATGACGGGCGGCGATGGCGCGAGTGGAAGTTTTGAGTGGGCGTCGGTCCTGGCAGACAATGAGGCATTCAGGGGTGGCATTGTCGGGCGGACAACTGCGTTACCGTAGACAAACCCAAAATCACCGGCGCTATCGCCGTACGAGATCCGATTATGCGAATAATAAAATGGAGCGAAACGGAGGGTGGAGGAGCAGCGAATGGGTGAGAAGAGGGGGTGCAACGAAGGAGTAGAAGCGTGAAGGGGTAGCGGTGACAAGTTTGTTAATAACGTCGCTACTGTGCGATCAATTTACGCGTCTTTCGCTGCATTCCATTCTAAGCAATCTTTCATTTCTGTGCAACAAAGATGATCCCTGAACAACGTTCGAACAACCAAAGGATTCCAAACATCGATCTACCTGCAGGATGTATCACGTGCCCTCTGCGAGAGAATCAATTGGCAAAAGTAGGTCGCGCGAATATTTGTCTGGGAACTAGGTAACAGGAACAGTTGATCGGTCGTAAGCAAGACAAACGTGACGACGAGTGGCCGTAGAAACGTCGCTGGCTCTCGAGTGGCTGCTATAATTATGCGTTAAGCATCGTCGAGTCCGGTCCAAGTTGGTGAACTTGGTTAATTAGGAACGGTAGTCAGACGCCACCCAGAGCATTGTCCGGTACTGTTGACTTCCGGCCTCTTCTCGCCGCCTCAAAAGCCAAACGGAGTGCCGGCGCGGGGTTGATTGTTTCATTGTTTCCGACCCCACTGTCAAATGCCACCACGCTGAATAGGGTTATTGTTATTTCAGGTCGTGGCGCAGACAATCCAAGGGTTTTCGGGATCCCCACCTCTCCGGCGGTTTAATGTCGAGGTATGTCGACTTTGGGGCCTGCGGCAATCACGTAGCCTTCTTCTGCTGTTGCTCGCGAAAGTTTCCGAAGCGAAGATCGAGCTGGTGCGCGGAAGAAAGTTAATAAATACATCGATGCATCCCACGGTGGATGGTACTTAATTTTCTTTCGCACTTTGACTACGATAATGGAACCCATAACAAGTGTGGAGACACAGAATTGCCTTGGAATAGTTTCGCGCGAAAACTTCTATTTCTTCCACGAGAAGACGTTCGAACACGCGCCAGCAGCGTTTCCGTCAGCGATCTGTACCAGCATTCCGCGTGAATTTATCGATTTTACCACGAGGATCCCGCGACCCTCGTGCTGGTCGTACCGACCGGAAGTCCGTCCGGGCAGCAGCCACTGGCCGCTTTCGGTTTTTCAATTTCGCATAATGTCCGAGCATGGTCTATCGGGCGTCTTGGAAAAGCGCGCGCGTGATAAGATAGCCGCGGCCAATACCAGGGAATTTACGCTCGGCATAAGTTTGCCTTATATATGAGCGTCCACGGGAAATGCGACGATCGTATCGGTCGCGGTCGGGTCATGGAGATCCGTCCGTGAAATGTTGCCCCGGCTACTACTATTTTACTAGTCCTGGGGATGGGGTGACATGTCCGAGAAGCGACCAAGGAACCATTCAAAACGACCGCTGATAAACTGGCTAACCGTAACCAGACATCTTTTAACATGTAATTTGTTAGATCTTAAAGGAAGCTGATTGGCGATCCAATGATTCTTCGAACAGCAATACGAACAAGAATCATTTAGATGCGCTTATGCACAAAGTCTGCCAGTAGTAAGGACACGAAATTAGTCAGACATTGAGCATTACTACTAAACACACTTGTTCTAATTGTCGATATTGATTGGACAACATGTTTTGTTCGAAACGCTAATCACGTTAAAAGGTACTCTTCAAACGCAAATCACGAACTCGACCCTTAAAACGCAAAGGAAAGGTCGACCAGGGAGGAGTCATTTCTTTGGAAGCTCGCCATGCTTCAAGCTTCGGGGAAGAATCGCGCGTTGATCTAGCAAAGGGAAGGAAAGAGGCGAAGAAAAAAAAGGTCGGCAGAAGGGGCCATTCCAGGGACACTTCATCACGATTTAACGCAATAAAAGTCGAATAAGGCCCGATGCCGGTGATGCCCCAACACCTTCTACCGCGGATTGGAAACAAAATGTCGTAAAATATCGGGCGGAGAGCCTCGCAAACGGTTCTCCTCTCTCCTTCCATCGAACAGCTTTACCAACCCCTCTCTATACGGCTTTCCCTCTCGTTTCCGCGCCCAGCAGGTACTGGCTGACCCGAGAGCGACGGATATAAAATCGCGGATGGTCGGGGCTGGCAGCTCGCGCAGCGGTAAATATAAATAAAAATGGAAAGCCGGCCATTATGGCCGGTGGAAAGTATGACGCATACCTAAACCCGCGGCTGTTTCAAATTGATATTTCGAAAGTGGCGATGCAGGCGTAACACACACATTCTTTCACCCCTCCTACCCTCTATTCCTCTTCCTTGCCTGTTTCAACCCCCCTGCAAAACGTTGACCAACCTGGTTCTTCCGGTCTCTGGGTGCCTGCCACTGCTTCTAGCATCGAAGTTAATAAACGATGAGATTGATTCTTGAAAGTAAAGATAAATACTCTGCCATTGATCCTTAAATATATGATTCCTCCAAAAATGTTATAATATACCTGTGATCGCTAATTTATCTAGCTAAAATATCATAGAAGAGTAATTTCTGAAATCTAATTAGTGCAGTACTATAAAAACTGTTTTTATTTTGATGCAGCACTTCTTCATCCTTTTATTCATAATGTACTACCTTTTGAAACTAAAAGATTGTTTCTATATTTCCAAATGGTGGTACCAGACCTCTTTTCCAGTCAAGATTTTTCTCTCTAAATTTTGCGAACGATTTTTATCTCCTTCTGGCAATACTCATTGTCAGCAAACCCGGCTTATCACGATAGTTCGGGCCCGAACGGTGATCCCTTTCTCGGGGCGTAGAAAAATCGGGCCACTGTTCTGCACGCCACTTCCGGCACACCCTTGACCGCTGGATCAGGGGCTGAGAGAGATTCGATTTCGACGGAAGGAGATTCTATCTGGTCTCAGGTCTTGTTCCGTGGTCTCTTATGTTAGAGACCAAGCGAAGACACTGTACTTTTTTCAAATTTGAGTTTTTCATTTAACACCGTGGAAAAGATTTGAAATTATTGGCAAAAAATTGTAACGAATTGCATGAAATTCGGATATTCGTGTGCTTCGAATAAACACTAGTGATGCATATATCGTGAATGGCTCTATAGAAGGATTCTAATCGATTTCAGAGGCAATAACATCTTGAACTTATCCATACGACGCCTGACATCGACCGCGAAGCACCTATAATGCGAACGAATCGCTTAATAAATGCATGAATTCGATCAGGCATGCACAGTCATTATCGTTCCCCCTGACGATTCACTTTAAATAATTCATTCGTAAACATGCAAATGGCGAACTGGCGCCGATCGTTTCCCAGGTACGTAACTGACGATTTCTTAAACTGCCCGGAATTATTATACATGTTGCGCGACTGGATAGATTTTCATAACCAAACTCGATGCCATTCGATTACCTCATCAAACCTCAAATAGCCGAATCCTCTTTAGCCATCAACTATATCTCAATGGAAAATAAAAACACTGTGATATGTAATAGAAACGCGTTATCTGCGTCGACAACTCGTGAGGTAGCGGTATAGTTAAGAGAAGACGGGAGAAATTTTGGAGAAATAGCTGGGACGAAGGAGATCGACGGAAAGGGAGTAAAAGGACTCGCGAGGAGGCGTCGCGAGCGCAAATTATTTTTCACGGTGACAACCATCCCCCGATAAAGGCTCAGGAATCCATGCACCAATGGATATGCAGGCGGAGGCGAAATATAATGCAACGTTCGCTTCTCTCTTCTCTCCGCTCTTCTATTTCCCCCGTATCCAACAAAGGAGGGATTTGTCGCGAAGCGAAGCTCCGCTGCCGACAAAACCTTACCCCATCCCACCCCCTCGCGTCCACCCCACCTTCACCTGTCTATTCGTACGCTTTGTAAAGCTTTTAGCCCATTACGAGGACGTGTGCGCGTTCGGCTCGTCGATTGATGTAATGCTATTCTTGCCGACGAGCATATTTATGCTTATGCGTGTACACCACTCCTTCAACGTTCACGCGTCGCGCGTTGTGTGTGGTTTTTAAGTCTTCACACGTCGGCGAGGGGTGCGACGTGGGCTTTGTGCCGGCTACTGTTCGTAACGATCTGTTTTTTTCATCTGCAACCGCGATGTTACGCATAAAACGGATCGTTTTATAATTCCCCACAGTTCTAGTGCTTTTTTTTCATTTTTTTTTTTTGTGAAAGGGTGCTGCGATGAGAAGGTTCCCGCTGAACGTGCGAATAAAGCAGAGTTGAATCGATAGACGATTTGTATTCTGCAAAATTTCAATACGATCCTCCAGGTATTAATATTAAATCTAAGGTACTTCAACGTTAAGTTCGTAAAAGTGTTTAGAATGCATTTCGAATCTGCTCCCGGTTAAGTAATCGCTCTGAAAAAAGTCATCTGATAAAAAAAAAAAAGTGTTTCCCGCAACTAATACCAGGGACGACAGGCATAATTTCTGTTTTTAAATCTCGGCCCACGCTCGGCTCGCCCCGTACCCCGTTCGGTAATTGAATTCTTGGCCGAGATTACTTTAGCATTTGCCATTTACTTCAGCCGGAGCATCTTGCAGCGAAGCTCGAGCGATGGAGGCTCCTTCAGTGCCGCTCGAGCCCCGCAGGTTATTTAAGATAGATTATTATTCTCCGAGCCGTGGCGGCAGGGCATCAGCGAAAATGAAAACGCTATCATTTACAGGCGGATTAATTGCCGCGAATCACTTTAACCACCGCTGCCGCCCCGACCCCGTCCTTTCTCATCGCCATCCTCGCTTCAGCGTTTAATAGAAGCCCGTTGTTGCGCCGCGTTGCTGTTGTTCTAATTACTCGTTGCTTGAATACACCCCGGCGCTCGTTACAAAATGAAAGACGACGGACGAAAGATCTGCAATTTATCTTTTCCATTTGCGAAACAAGAGGTATTATTATCTCACGGGATGAGTCCTTGCTCAAATCTTGCCGAAGTAACCATGCTATCACACCATTCGCAAACCATACATCTTTCACCCAAGTTTACTTACGTCTCCATTTTTTCATACATCTTTAATCGACCCTGACGGCTCGACCACAAGTCAGACCGTCCGGCGGTCACGAGGTCCGCGTCTCCGTTAGTCCGATTCTCGATCCTTGATCGTCGAACGGTCTCAACCGAGAGGTCCTCGGCCTGGGCTGGAATAGGATCGGAGCGAAGCGTGAAGAGGCCGTTATTGTGGGCGCTGGCGCGCGTCATTTAATCGCGCACAGTGGAAACCAAGGCCTCTCTCTCTCTCTCTCTCTGTTCACCATTTCCCTCCTGCCAGGCTCGTCGTCCGATCCGCCACCCTCCCGTTTTCCACCGCCCACCCCCACAGTTGCCTGTCATTTCGTCCCCGCGCCACCGTCGAAGTTGCGCAACCCAGCCCGCAGGAAGGGTAGGTGGGCCTGGCGAGGGGTGGAATTTAGCCCGCAGGCCGGCCAACCTAATGGAAACAAGAAATTGCGGCAAACAGCGTTACCCACGCCTCGACGCCCCGTAAATATCGCGGCGGAGAGAGAGAAGCGGCTGTGTGTGTTGGCCGAAAGCGGCGCCCACAACTGGCTGACGGCTCCTTGTCAAAGGATCTCACGTAATCGGCTGCCCTCCAGGGGACGCCCGCTGCGGGGTTGACAAACCGAAGTGGAACGTCTCCGGTGAGCATCTCTCCGCTCGGTTATTCGATGACGTTTAACGTGAGAGGCTTTGTTCGATGGGAACGATTGGCGGATCAACACGTACGGTTCACTTGTTCGGATGATTGCAGGACGTTTGGATGTAGGGGGTAGTTGCAGGAGGATCATAGGTAGAATTAAAAGCAGAGATATTTCGTAGTTCGATGAAGAAAGGGATAAAGGTACAGGCTGAAAAATGACGCGTGAGGTAATCTAATTACACCTGAAAGGATACCAGAGATGTTTCAATAGGATAGGATGTCTGTAACAATAGAAACGGGAAAGGTAGACACTCGTGTAATGCAGCTTCCGGACATTGGACGCGTTCAAGTGGGCGCCACTCGTTCCCTGTAAAAGCGCATTGGCCACCGTCTATTTATCTGGGTCTCTGATAATCGAGTTATCGCTTGCTTTCTTTTCATTCGATTCAACCGACGCCGAGAGATATCGCTGACACTTCCGAGGGATCGGCTACGTTACGAGCACAATTTATTAGAGAAACTCTTCGGCTATTTCGCCGCACCGTACGAATCTCTCGTGTTTGCGGAGAACGTTCGTTTCGCGCCACTTGCACAGTCGAGATACGTCTGGTTTTATACGCTAATAATTCTATTCTTGCCAAAACGTATGCAATTTTCAAATTCGTTCTACGCCACATTTACTTGACACTTTGAGCGTCGTGTCAGAGCCATATCTGGATGACGCATAAATTTCAATAGACAGATAAAAGTTTGATTTATTGAAATAGGAAAGATTCCTTTAGCTATCTATAAGTATACACGACTAACCGATTACATACTCCTCGACTTATCGAAACGTTGCGACGCTCACAGTATAGATTCATCGAGAATTTATTCGATGACCCACATTCATCGCTCATAAAATGTCTAGCAGAAATTGTAAATGAACGAGTAATCGTAAGCAACGTTTGGCGAGAAGATATCGCGGGGTTAAAGGTGGTGAGAAAGTGGAGAAAAAGGCGCAAAGAGCACGGGGCGGAGGGAACGCTGAATGTCGAGTTTTCAATCTGCCATTCTATCATTGACAATTTCGCGCAAATAGGATCGCGGTGCAAGGGCGTCGAGGCGTGCTCTCGGCGCACATTGGCGTTAAATAAGAGTAACCCAGCCAGCGCGGTGCCACGGCATAATTGCCTGTGAAATCACTAGATGGATTTTGTCTCCTTGTTCTGCATTTCCATCCTGTATTTTTGCGAGCGCCGCGCGCCCCGCAACCCTCCGCGCACTCCGCCTGGCCCGGCTGCCGGCCGCGTAATTCCGAAATCGAATCGCAGCCGCGAAATTGTTTCGCATCACGGCCGCGAATGTGATTCGCCTGGTACACTCGAGGGCACCGACGCTACGCGAAATTCCAATCTTCCTTCTGATACGATGCGTCAGTTTTCCCCTGACTTTTAAATATCACGCGAACCGAGCGGAAGCTGAAATTTCGCAGAAACGGAGGAGAGCGTTGCGATCACTCGCGATTGATATTACAGGAGAAAACATTAGGTATTACGGGAATGGAATTCGTTTCGAAAAAGCGTTTCGTTCAGTTCCCAATTTCACTTTGTCGTGCGAGTAACAATCGAGGATTGGAGCGCGGTGAATTTTCTGAGGCGAACCGGTTGCGTCCTTTTCTTTCACTGCGGTTTCCGGCACAAAGGTGGACTGGTACATTGACCAGAGAAATGCATTTCCGCGATTCGGTAATCGCCTTACCGCGGCACAGACCGCCGTTACCCTCTTATCTTGTAACGACCGCGAGATAGAGAGAATGGTGGCCAGCGGTATGGAAAAGGCCGGCCGAATTGAAATGACCAACCCAAAAGTACATCCTTTTTGTTAACGAAATTGTTTTATCGAATCGAGAAATGTTATTGGAAATGTACGAGGTAGTGTATACGTTTACATCGATCCGTATTTGCGTATCTAGTACGATAGCCAATTAAATTGCAAACGAAAATTGAAATAGTAAAATACAACTGCGAACACGATCGCTATGAAATCACTACAGAAGTAATACCGCGCGACTATTCTGAGAATGAAGTTGTTACGCCTCGTAAATACCGTTTCCCTGTTAAAATGGCAACTTTTTAAAAGACCAACCCTCCGAGCGTCGGAAAGACAAAACTAAGAACGATCAATCGGGGACAAGAGCTTGCTGGAAGAAAAGCGGAAACGAGAATGCGAGGTAACGTAACAGCCGCGGGTCTGCTTAGCATAAAAATGGCCAATTATCCGGCTAACAAGCCGGCCGGGCGACGAAAACTCCGTGGAAACGCGGGGCTGGCTGGTCCTAACTCCGTTAGCGCCTCCTCGCCTCCTGAAGGAGATTAGTTAGCGTAAATGCCGTCGGTCGTAGCATTTTTATTCCTGATTACCGCTTCTCGTCGCGCTAATCTCGTTACCTTGACATTCGAAAACTTCTCTCTCTCTCTCTCTCTCTCTCTTACTCTCTCACTCTGTTCACTCGACGTTCTCGTCTCGTTCCTCCACCTTTCTTCGACGAAAGGACGCCTCGGACAAGAGAAAACTGCTACGAAAACGCAAAGGCATCGAGCGTTCTTCGAACGCTCGACAATGCCGGCATGATTTCCACGGGAAACTGAATGCCATCCTAATTCTTCGCGGAATAATCGTGAGTGCAAGTTTGTTTGCCTCCGCGTTCACCAGCCGTCTATGTCCGCCTAATGGTACCTGGTAACTGCGAAGGATTCGTGCAATGTCTTTCATCGCTCGACTTTAATCGCGGAGAGCACAGTTTATTCATTTCGCTGCTTAAATACCGTATTGCGAGACAACGGTGGCGGGTCATCGAAACACTTTAACGAGTAACACAAAGATCGTTAAATATCGTTCCTTCTGTTATTCTTTTACCAATAGAAAAATATATTATCGCGCGACAAATGTAATCGATGCCTCGGGCTTCGGTTCGATTCAGAGTAAAGCGTTAATAACAAAGATATACCCGGTGGATGGATACGAAAGATCGATACCGGAAGCAGAATGCAGCCAGCGTCCGTTTCAACGGGCGCATAATTTCTTTAGAATCCGCTTATCCCGGCTGCTAAAAACTATAAACCAGAAACACATGTCGACACAGCGGGCGCGGGTGGGTTTCGGGCGGTTTTAGTGGGGGCTGGGGGTGGCTGCGCTGGTTAACCAGGCTGTGAAGCTGGAGGCAGCCGAAAGCTAGAGGCGGATGTCGCGCCGGGGCAAAGTTAAATTAAATCACGGGCGAAGGTAGCTAATATTGTAGTTTATCTGGCGGGACATTAGCGCGGTGAAATATGCGCCTCCTTCGCCTCGAACTTAAAATCAAGATCCACCGAAGTTCGCGGAGCTCGTTCCACTCGCGCCGTCTCTCTCGCCAACGTTCCGTCCCAGCCGCGTGTCTCGTCCTCTCTGTCTCGCGAGCACCGGCCCCGTTCCTTCCTGCTAAGTCGCGCATGAAAATACTAATTATTATACCGATTATTAATACGAAAAGTTCCGTGCCGCTGTGCCCCGTGCTGTTAAGCTCCAACGGGATGCGCAACGACGACGCCCCGCCGCCGCCGCCGCCGCCGCGAGTTTCTTGAGAGACGCAGGCATCCGGATTACGCTTATGCTCCATCTAAACGAGGAAAACTAGGCCCCCGTCCACGCGAACGACTCCGCGGATCTGCAGTCGCGTGTACGCGCGATAAAACGGGAATTTGTAGAGCAGGAAAGGGGGTGGCCGAAGGGAGGAGCGATCTTCTTCGCTCCGATACGATTTTGGAGCGCAAGGATGGTTCCTTGTCATGGAAAATTTGATTGCACCCTGGTATGAAAGAGTCGAGCGAGCGTTTCGATGGAATCTTTGATCTGTTCTGAAGAGTACCTTTATTGCGATAGGATGTTATGAAAAATATAGATCTCTATACTAAAAATAGCTACTCAAATTGTTCGTTTTAAGAAGTTCATGCCAAAGTAGCCTTTTGATTCTTTACCACATCTTCCATGAAATTATCGTTCCTCGCAAACCTAGCGTAGCTGCGTGAAACATCGGGATTAGTCAAAGTAAACGTGAAAATGTTTGAAAGTATACTTACATTCTTCTGTATTTCTCTTTCTCGATGGCGGATAGAGAGGGGTGAGTGGATTTAACGGACTCGATTAAATGAGTCTGAACAACCTTGATGTCCTCCGCCTCGATCTTCCCGTCCTGAAATCAAGGTTGAAAAGACGACGCTATTAATTGGTAGGTTAAGCGAGGAACAGGCTGTACGTCTATCTATAGGCATTATCGCTTATCAGTGAGACGCGTTTCGAGAGGAACGCGTCGCGCTCAGGAAACTCGCGCGCTAATTAGACGTACAGTTTGGATATTCGTGTTCTTCCGGTAGGTAAGTGGCGGCGCAACTTCGTTTTCTCCGTAGGAAGTTAATTAATGGCCTTGCCACCTTCGCCGTATCGCGCGCCAAACATTCAGCGTTTATAATGATTGTACAACGCTTAGCACTAAACGAAATTACATAATAATATAACAAAAGTTTAATAAAAACGAACGTTACGCGCATTAATCAATATCACATCGTAAAATAATAAAGTGAAACGTATACAAAGCATCATTTGCGTATATCATAATTGATTTGGCTACGTGAGACACCCTCTTGGCGTGGCGTCAAAGGAGATCGTCTGATGGTTCGATCGTCGAGATCCTTCGTCCAGGAAACAGGATGGCAAGCGTGGGGTCGGGATGTGGGAAGACGGGTGTCTGCCTTTCGATTTTACAGGACTGCTGCAGGCCCTAAACCGTGTATCATTATAACGCATAAGATAATAACCCCCTCGACGTTCAGCGAGGCGTAGGCCAGGATGAAGTGGAGCGAGATGGGGGATAGCTGGTGCTCTCGGCAGCGTACGCTAATAAACCTGGTCTACGTTTCCTCAGTTATATCGCACCGTACCTACCCACCTAGGCTAGCTCGACACTCTATGTACATAGGACACGAGGGCAGAGAGAAAGAGAGAGGGAGAGAGAAAGAGAGTGAGAGGGAGATGGTAGGTAGAAGGAAGAGGAGGAGTATACACCTAACGATATTATCATCATTACGCAGTATCTTACTTCGGAAGCCTCCCTACAAATGATTCTCAGCCGGAGTCGCGCTAAAATGCTTTTCATTATTGCGGGGGAAAGATACGACGGGGCGCGCAACAAAACGGGACGCGATCGTTAAGGACAGAGGAGGCGCACTTCGAGCCACGGAATACGCAGTCCGTTTTCGTTTCTTCCCGCGATGTGTTTCGGACAATAGAGAGTGAAAAAACGTGTGCAACGATGTTGGTAATGATTACTTACGGAAGCGTTTGCAACGGCGTCTTCGTAAGCCGATAACCGGGCCTGCGTTACCACAGCGTTCAAGTCTGCGCCGGTGAATCCCGATGTGAGGCTCGCTAGTTCTTTCAGATTCAATTCCGTCGTGTCTACGTTCTGGGTTTTGCATTGAGCGGACAAAATTTCCTCTCTGTCCGTCTGTCATTCGGACAACGGTTTTAATTAGCACAGAATTGCAAATTGTATCGTTTGAAAAACGTGTATACCTCATCTGGAAGTGGACAGTATAACGCTTTATCGAGACGTCCAGGTCTCAACAGTGCCGGGTCCAACAAATCTGGCCTCGAAGACGCTGCCACGACCGCGACACCTTCCCTGTCCTCGACTCCGTCCATTTGTGTTAATAATTGGTTTACTACTCTATCGGTAACTCCGGTGCTATCGTGACCTCGTCTAAAATAAATTACAATCGACGCGTTAAATAGTTTCAGAATTGATTATGAAAGAGAAAAAAAATTAGAGTTACAAAACTGAGTTCGTGATTAACTTACCTAGGTGCAAGACTGTCGAATTCATCGAAGAACAGAACACACGGTTTGGCACGAAGAGCTCTGCAAATTTCAATGTTAATTGTAAGATGATCTCCATTAATCTAATATCTAATTAAATAATCGCACCTTTCGAATACATTCCTGACAGACTCCTCGCTAACACCAATGTATTTGGACAGCAATTCGGGACCCTAGAAAAGCCATTTTTAAATCGAATCACCAATTGAGTCGAATAGAAGTACGAAAAGAAAGAAAATCCTCATACTTTGACGCTAATTAAATTAACACCGCACTCGTTAGCGATCGCTTTGGCGAGCATCGTTTTCCCCGTTCCAGGCATGCCGTACAACAGAACGCCATTCTGCAGTTTAATTGGCGCGTTCTTGAATAGCTCGGGGTATTTCAGCGGCCACTGTAATATTTCCACCAAGGATCTCTTTACTTCGGCCAGGCCACCAATGTCTGACCAAACGTGACCCGCGCCTTTGTACAGTTGCACGCCTTGCAGAGACATTGGGGTGCAATTCTGCAAAGCGCTCGCCACATCCTCTTCCGCGACCACAACAGGCAACTCAGACCTCCCTTTTTCATTGAAAATCAAAATCACTCGCATTTATTTAACAATTCTAATTAGCAAACGAGATCTAATCCTTTGATTGCGAAACTACCCTATCAGTGCGACCAAAGAAATCCACTTAATTTTTAATATCAAGTTAACAATGTAATATCAATGAAGAGGATGCGATGGAATACAAGTTTTGCTACAATTAGTTGCGATATATTTTAATTTAGTGTTTCTTGCGAGCGGGGTAGTAATTACGATAGATTTTGTTACCGTGACGCTTCCAAGCGGCAAACACAGCTTTCTCAGCCATATCCACGAGGTCCTGAACCATCCATCCCTCAGTCTTGTTTCCATAGTAATCCCAATTCACGTCTCCGGGCACGTACAACTTGTCCCCAAGCATTAATTGCAAAATATCGATTCTATCTGCCTGATTAGAGAGGACCGGTTATACAGTACATGAAAATGCTAATTGCGACGTAACTTATCCAACGCGAGGAGGATTTAACTATCGAACCGCGCGGTACTTAATTACTATGCAAGAATTAAAATACCAAAATAACGAGGAGAAATTAAAAAGCAGAATTTTTTATTAACAAAAGTGCGATTGTTCTGATACCTTTTCGAGATTAGGAATCGACACGACAGTCCTGAAAAAATGGCAACCCCTAGCCGGCCTTAACTTTTGGCCTATCCTGTTAACACTCGTGCACGTGGCAACTACCGAAACCTGATAATTCTCCTGGCACTGTGTCACTGTGTTAACCAATATATCTGTAATCCTAACAGCAGAAAATTTTGTACGAACAATCTCTTATTTTCATTAAAACGAAAATAAAAAAAAAATACCTAGCAGCATTTATGGCGTCCGGAGTATTCTCTTCGTCGTTCATCGACGCATTCGTGATGGACTCTAGATCATCCAAGAACAGCACCGATGGCTGATAATAAATGCATTCGATTAGAGAGGTCGTGATGATTTTCTGCATCATTTCAGCCTTCTTTCCTAAACAAATTGATGATAATAACTTATTTGAGGGAAATTATGAGATTATCCGAGAGGTTCCAAGTTAATTACCTTTTAGAGACCTACAGTCGAGCATGTGTGTGTGCACGAAATTAGGCGAACTCCGCAAGTGATTTATAAGCATTTCGCAAGTCGTTGTCTTGCCTGAACCAATCTCACCGGAGATTAAAATATTTTCGCGGTCGTACTCGAAAGGCAATTGCGTGTGCAGGCCTAGACTAAGATCTAACGCGAGGCGACATTCGGTTAAAATGTGATCTAAGTGTCTGGAAAGAACGATGTGTTTGTTTCAGTAAAAGAATCGTCGAAGAATGCAAACATACTAAAATTTTCTACGCTAAACAGTTAAAAAAAAAAAGAAAAGTAACGATACCTCGTAGATATCTTTTCTAAGCGTCGATGTTCCTCGTTCGATTCCTCGAACAGTCGCAAATCGCTCTCTTCTTCCACCGATCTAGCGTGGATCCTCACGTCCTTCAAATCAGCCTCGTCGAGCATGGCGAACGAACATTTCTCTGGCGAAATCTTCGTGATACAACGACTTCCATTGTCCGTAGTAATAACAGCGCAAGAATTGATCCACAATTCCTTATGAACGGAATGCATCTTAACGTAATCCTTGAAATCTTCCGCGGACACGGAGCCCCTCCACGAGAATACTTCGATGGCAGTGGGCAGACATTTCTCGAAACTATCTGCCATCCACAGGCTGACTTTCGCGCCGGTTTTTAAGCTTAAACTAATTCTCAAACTATCCGATACGTATATACTCGGATGACTGTAATTAACGTTAAAATAACTGTTGTCCAATACGGAGGACCTCTCCAGCACGTTCTCCAGTACGTACAATTTTACTGTTAATTCCATTGAAAGCTTTGGCACGGACGATTCGTCTTTTCTAAGGAAACTAGTCTTAGTTCCGTTTACGTATTGCTTCTCTTCTGGGATTTTTCGTACACGACAAACCGCAAAATCGACGGAGAACTTCGGGGCTTGATTTCTCGGTACGAACACGTGATAAGGGCAGCGCGCAATCTCATCAAATTTGTTCCCTTGGCTCGCGTTCATTACGGGCATCGGATGGACGCGATATATCATGGGTTTTTTTCTGTTTCGAAAACTTTGCAAAAGCTCGCGGTTCCTGACCGCTTGGGTCTCCCGTGCAGCGTTCTGATCGGTTGCGATTGGATTCAGCCTTTTCAAAGCTGAAATCAAATTGTCCGCAACGCCGGAGGACTTGTTCCTATCATCTTGCATGGAATTGCTTCTCGTATTCGCTACTGTATCTGCAACGTGCACTTCTGATAATTGCTCCAGTTTTCCGTACCTGACGGCTGGTTCAAGCGACTCTGTGGAAGGACAGAGTGTTTCGTTTCTCCACTTTAGTATTTCAAATTCGTAATTTAAAACTTTACTTTTTTACCCGTGGCGCCATCTCTGTGAAAAGTGCTCAAACTGTTCGCACAGCGTTATCGACAGCGAAGTGAACTACTTACCGACTGGTGGCGCCATCTATACGCAAAGTGCTGAACTAATTGAGTATTAGTTTCAACCTTCTGCGCGGAGATGGCGCCACTAGTCGGTAAGTAGTTCACTTCGCTGTTGATAACGCTGTGCGAACAGTTTGAGCACTTTTCGCAGAGATGGCGCCACGGGTAAAAAAAATAAAGTTTTAAATTGCGAATTGAACTACGAAACTCTTAGTTTTTACCTTATTTGAATTTTTAGACGATATATCAGCTCGTAAAACTTATTCTGGAGATAACGAGGATACGTTTGACACTTACCTACGATTAGTGTCACCGAAGAAAATTTGGAAACCCACGCAATGATCGGCTGTCTCTCGGCCACCACTCGAATTTGATTCAGCAGAGTCGACTGCACCTTTTCCATTTGCAATTCCTGCAAAAATTATTACACTTTGAACTGTTCAATATAACGAGTTTTGTTCTTACGACTTACCAAAATTTCTCTATCATTCGCAGTCAAAGGTAAGACATTAATTTGTGTTAGAAGTGGAACATCTTTCACGGAAGACACGAAGACTTCATCCCCTTCATCGATGTTCAAACTTCTTGCAAATGTTGTACCAATGCACAAAGTTTCGTTGAGATTTGGTCTCACGTAACAAGATACGTAATACGTCTTGCGTTTGTACATTATTTCGATTACATTTTCCTGGAATTCATAATATTTGAAAATTAGAGGGAGCATCTTTATCAACGCAGAAACAAAACAGCACAGCTAAACTAGTTATCAACATTCACAATTCTTTCTCACGAACGTCGCAACGTTTTAATTGTTCGTTCTAATAAACAGCGATAACATTTAACGTTATAACGATATCCATTAAGAAAAGAATTTTCTTCTCGACCTAGGAATTGAAGAAAATATCAACCTCGACATCTGGTGAGACAACAAAATATCATCCCGTTCGAAATCAGCTGGTTGCTTTTCAATTGGTGTATCAGATTTTCTATCTATTGCTATACATGATACGTGTCATACGCATCTCTAGTTCGTTGCACGAAGTACGTTAGTTACGAAAATACCAACCTTAGTCTCCAATTTACGTGTCCAGGTATCTGACAAGTAGACAAAACAGTTGTTCACTGTTATATACTTAACTACAAAACGTTCACTTTGCATTCCTTGGCCGCCTGTATTATTCTAGACCAATGAGACCGAATTTCGGAGTAGAACACGCGACGATGCACCTGTATGCGGAGGATATATAATAAGTAGCCGGTACGTGACAAATTCTCACAAAGTTCAAACGAAAGTCATGTTTAAAATTGTTAGGTTAACAAACACCGACTAAAGTAAATGCCGTTCACGATCTTCTGATTGCACAATCAATCGTTCAGATTCGTAGCTCGAACAAGCATGCTTGGTATTTTCCTTTTCATCGACAAACTGAACCAGGTCAAAGGTTAACCGTTTGTTGAAAATATATATCATATTCGAGTGTTATTCACGTGAGAATATTCGTTGACGATATAGAGGTGTGATGTTCAACGGACTAAGTAATGGGAATTACTCTTTACAGTATATATATTTCCACCTATGTGTACGTTGGTATTATCATAAAAAATAACGTTTGTATCTAACCGCGAATGAAATGCGTGAAATCAGTTGATGAATCGGTATTATCTTTTGCTTAAATTTCGGTGATCTATTGATTCGAACGATCTACTAATAAATCATATTTCTAATGTTAGAAATAACTCAAGATTCGAGTTTCATTGTACAGGCAAAGTAGAAGTTAATACGTGGTCGCTTAAAGTATAAAAACCGATACGTTTTTGAACGAATAGGGAAGTATTCAATTGGAAATTTTGTCTATAGGCGGCGCTCGTGCTTGTTTCCACATTTCTGGTTGGTTTACACAACGCGTAGCGGACCAATCGGAGAAAGCGCTAACAGTAACTGTGATATTTTAAACAGCGTCAACTTCAGTTGCCCTGGTGAGACGAATGGGCACTATAACGACGTATTAGTTGGACAAGAATTTCATAAATGAAACATATTATCGAACCAGAGCACATCAAACCGTAATTCGCATTCGCAGGTGAGTTAGAACTCGTTCGCTGTGAAATAATAACTTTCTGCAAATATCTCGTCTTTACTTCATGAAAATCTCTAGCTGTTTCGAGTTGTTTTCACAATAGTTACTCTTTGTGGCAGTCGTGACTAATTTAACGTTTCCATCTATTTTGTTACATGCTTCTCCTTAAAAACTATTTCCAAGGATCGCGTCTACGACTTCAAATAGCTGTAAAAGTGGTGTTCTCGTATTTTATTTAATGGAGTATCCTTAGCGTAGGTTCCCGCGTTTTTCCTATCGTGAATGTACCGGTCCGTAAGTCAAGTCGAGGAATAAAATCCGGGTGGAAAAAATACGGGCAAATTTCCCAATTTATCACAGAAAGTGGCTTCGATTTTTGAACAAATCGATCGACTGTTAAATGAAATACTACAAAATTACACTTAGATGCAAATACCCGAAGAAATGAAGTGAATTATTGAATCTGAAAATATCGCTTTTCTCGTATACGCTTAGCCACGTATGTTTTAACCTGTAGATCAACAATATAATTGTTTACACACGGACTTGTCTTCCGCTCGTTTCAGTTGAAAGGAAAACAATATTAATTTCACGTTTAATATGTTAACATACTTATGTAAAACAGAATTCTGTGAGAAAGATTATTACTTTACTCTTGCATTCTAACATGATAGTTTAATACTAACAGGAACAACCAAATTTGTCAAATTGACTGACGTTCAGAATTTTTATTAAATTGCTTTTTTGAAATATACTGGAAATACTTTTGCGTTAAGATAAAAATGTGACTTTGCGGGCCAATTTACTTTCCATCAATTGCTCTATTGTAATATATATACATAAATGTAATGATTTATATAAAGCAATGAACTAAAAATAAATTTTTCTGAACATGAATTTGTACCATTATTGAATGTATGATTAATTGATATTTCTTTGTTTTATAGAGAAAGACCACATTTCTGAATATTAAACATTTTTGTGAGCATGGCACCATCAAAAGTTTTAAATGCACAAAACAAACAAACCGCTATCAACGTAGCAGCAGGAAGAAAGAGAATAACAACAAGAAGTCAAAATTCTGCATTAAACAATGCACTTAAGCCACCTGTTGTTGGTAAAGATCCTCGTATAAAAAGAAAAGCAGAAGCATCCCCGCCAAAAGAAAAGACAACTAAAAGATCTGCGCTAGGAAATATCACTAATGTATGTAATATAGCCATTTTTATTTAGTATTTTATCACTTCTTATTCAAGGTTGTTATACTTGTTCACTAAAAAAAACATTAAAATTAACAGGCAATTGGAAAGTCATTGGCAACGCATCAGACACAAGAACCAAAGAAACCAGTGAAGAAGACAACTACTACAGAAATAAAACCTTTCACTCAGACAAGTTCTATTCGAACACTTGAAAAAGCTGTAACTAAACCAGAGGTAGTACCACAGAAACCAAAGCCAGTGCCTCGTGTGAAACCGGTAAAAAAAGATGATGAGAAAGCTGAAATACCTAGTAAAATTGTAAATGTTAGACGTAGTTTAGATTTAGAAAAATCAGATGACAGTTCTTTGTATGTAAGTGCATTAGAAGATGTGGGTGATGACTGCTTAAAAAAGTCGAGAAGAAGCAATATTCAGGTAAATAATCTTATCTATATAGAGTGATTCACTATCCGTGTGAGAAATTTTTACAGCTGATACTACACCTCAAAAATTTGTCACACGAGTAGTAAATCATCCTGTGTAACAGTAACATACCAATTGCTCTTATTCCCTTCTAAATATTTCATTAAATATGTATGTTTAAATAGTCTGAAGAAATCGAGAAAACAGAGAAGGAAATTGTGGTATGTGAACTCCAAGTACCTGCAAAAAGCGATGAAAAATCAAGTGTAGCTCAGTTAGACGCAGCTCCTAACAGAATATTACCGGAAGGAGTCCAGTGGGATTTTGATGCAGAAAATTGGTTAGATCCATTCCAAGTCTCTCACTATGCCATGGATATCTTCAATTATTTAAAAGACAGAGAACGTTTATTCCCCATCGGAGATTATATGGGGAAACAGGTGTGCCTATCGCGGTGGATGAGAGCCTTGTTAGTCGACTGGATGGTAGAGGTTCAAGAATCCTTTGAGTTGAATCATGAAACTTTGTATTTGGCTGTGAAACTAGTTGACCTATATTTAACAAAAGTAACTGTTGGAAAAGAAACATTACAATTGTTAGGCGCTGCTAGCCTTTTCATAGCAAGTAAATACGACGTTAGTATCGACAACGTTAAACAACCGATTTAGATTTATTAGAAGGTCTCATGAAACTTATGGATAATTGTTATTCTTATAGGAAAGAATACCTCCAATGGTTGAAGATTTTTTGTATATATGTGACGGTGCTTACACGCAGAGAGAATTAATTAGAATGGAAATGAGCGTTTTAAAAGTAGTCGACTTCGATCTTGGTATACCTCTTTCTTATAGATTTCTCAGACGATATGCAAGAGTGAGTTATTCTTAACTTGTTACTTTTCAATATTTTTTTTATTCTCTGTAACAACAAATCGTAATGTGTTTCCTTTCTCCAAACAGTGTGCAAAAGTGTCAATGCCTACGTTAACATTAGCTAGATATATTTTGGAGTATTCATTGATGGATTATGCGACAATAATGTTCAGTGATAGCAAAATGGCTGCAGCTGCACTTTTACTTGCATTACAAATGAAAGATTTGGGAGGATGGACCCCAACCCTAGAATATTATAGTGGTTATAAAGTTGACGACATAAGAGATATAGTAAATATTTTAAACCAAGGCTTACATCGGAAACATAAAGAAGTTCTAACCACTGTACGGAATAAGTATAGCCACAAGTAAGTACATGAATACATGTATCGTTCACCACTCTTCTCACAAAGTTATAATGCTTCAAAATGTATAAACTTATTTTTGTCATGATTTTCTAGTCAAATTATTGTTGTAGCACAAATAAGCAATATAAAATTTGAAAAGTTTTTTCCCACTAAATAAAATTACTTATTTTCTTTTTTGTTGCACATAAACGAAAATTTTGAAATTAAATCCTACATATTGACAACCGTACATATTGACTTTCGATCATCTTTTATGCATGGATGAAATGGTGTAATATCGGAACTTATACACATTTTATTTTCAGGATATTTTTTGAAGTAGCAAAGCTGCCATTAAAAGATAGTTTAGATATATAAATTAAGTAAGACAAAAAAGTTAGGTAATTAATTATAACTATAGTTGACAATAATATACAGGATTGTTTAATTATTGATAGGTAGCCTGTAATAAAATGTGTAAAAAATTAAGGTCGCCGAGCGTTAACTTATAAATGTAAATCAGGGAAAATGAAATCACACAATAAGAAAATTATTAATTATTCAAGAACTATAACAAAATTAAATGACCATAAAGCTCTACTTGAACTTTATACGTATCAAAATTATATTTTTCTCTCTTTTTTTTATTATTATTTATATATACAATATTGATAATTTCGTATTATTCTGTAATCTCAGTATTTATAAGTTATTTTTTCTTTTTTTTTTTTTTTTTTTTTGTTGAAAAATTTATTTTAACGCCACGCTTTTATACTCTAGCAATTCTGATAAAAGGAAGAATTAATATTTTCAAAACATTTTTATGCATATAGAGATTGCAGCAAATCTTTCACTTTTCTACTTTTTCTTCTTTTTTTTTTTTGTAATTATATATAATACTATACTGTACGCAAAGTCTGTAACTTAGATTCAATTGGTACGTATATACATATATTAATAAATAATACGGCATTCATATTTTAATGAGCCGTATAGAGGATGTGGCGTATTGTTATGCATTGTTGTTGCATTTTATAGACTGATGATAAATTGTATGCTCCTAAGTATAGTCATAAAATACCCACGAATGTAACGTTATTTTACTCATCACGCAGTATAAAATCAACAGTATAAAAAAAGAGATTATTTCCTTGTTTTTACAATACAATGAAATTTTAAATATAATTTTTATAAATACAAATTGCATAAAATTAATAAATTAGAATATATATATACAATTCATAAAGGAAGTAATTTCTCCTATTATATATGAAATTATATTTGCTACTTTAATTAATTACATGCGTAATGTGAGTATAACGAAAAGATGTATTCTTTCGTCAGACCTTACTGTGTCATAGTTACTATTTTTGCTATGCTTACTAATAAACATGGCAAACTCTTTTTTTTTACAAATACCACCTGTGATATAAATATATTCAGAACTTTGATAGAATCAAATAAAAATTTTGTCACATAATATTTATACAGTTTATATGCTAACAACCATAAAGTATCGAGGATTCTTCTTGAAAAGTATATATATATGTAAGAAATTGAAAGGGTAATTGTACATACTGATCACAATTATCAATGTGTACATATTTCTAAAAATTATTAAGTCAAATTTAAGGTGATTTGTTATGTAATGAAAATTTACCATACAAGTAGGAATATTATATAATTCTAAGACTCGTCGAAATATTAGGTGGTGTACATAATATCATTATAATATATTTTTTTACTGGCAGTCAATGTACACTGTTATTGTAATTTTACCTATTATTTTGTAAGATGTGTGCATGTGTATCATTGTAAACGAGATGTAATTTAATAAAATCAAATGATTTTTACTTTTTTGTACATATTTAACGTTCATATGTTCTTTCACCACTACTTAACCCTGTCAATATACATATACGATCTCAAAGAGTTAATATCGCTCTCTAATAGAAAATTGTATTGCACAAACAGCTTCAGAAAATGAAATAACATCAAATTTTTAATATTTTATTATAAACTTCGATTTTTTTATATTTACAACTTTCATAAATAAACAATGCATACTTTCAATCATGACGAGAACCAGGTACAATAAATTATGATTTATATTTTGTTCAATACAATATAGCAGTTCAATACATATAGCAGGTATCCAAGATGTTTTCAATAAGTCCGACACACCTCACGACTCTGTACTGAGCGACACGAACTTTTTTGGATATCTGATATATATATGTACACTATTAATACTTAATTTAAATATTGTTGTTTTATATTCAATGTTTATAACATGCAATAATTTGTTTTTCTACTTTTTTTGTATTGAACGTCTAGCAAATTAAGATTTATAGTTAAAGAAATAAAAGCAAAACAAATATGACTACTCATTTTTCAAATACCTCATATTTTAAACGATTTTCTCTATTACATTTAAGTAATTTATATATGTAGACAAAATACTACAAATAAATTATAATAAATTTACTTTCTTAATTCTCCGTTTTCATTGGTAACAATATACGTAATAATGAAAGGAATAATTACGTAATGTACGAAAAAAATAAATATAAAATACTTTACAATAAAATTACAATTATTTTAAATATCACATTTTTCTCAGTCTTTACTACGTCTTTGCTACGTTTGCTTCACACAAGCAAATTTAATATTTCAACTTGCGAAATCTATGAATATATTAAATTCTAAAAATAAAATATTTTAATTTGTGTATGCTGTTTAGCATATAATTAATAACATAATTCAAATCTATTCTCACCGATCAGTTTAAATTTACTATACATTAGTATCATATTAAATATACTAAATAGAAACCAAAATAAAATTTAAGAACATCTTTTTATAAACAGTAATTTATGTAAACTTGATTTAAATCATGAATTCCGTATTCATAGGCAAAGATATAACGCAAGACAATTTTATCGTATGTCAAAATTGTTCTTCTCTAGATATCTGTCTAGCATGTAAGCGAATACATCGTGGACAATCCACTTTATTAAAGTTTTGCTTACATTCATTATGGAAACATGCACCACACATGTCACACCTACTCACTTTTGAGAATTCCCATGGAAATATGACATCTTTAGAACAACACAATTCACACACAAATCCTCTAGCTTGACATAACTAAAATTAAAAAAAAAAGACATAAATGATCGTATTAAACATAAATATTTAATAAACTCCATACAAAAATTAAGTTCACTTAAAATAACTGTATATATCATTTTAATTAAACCACCAATTTTTGAATGGAGTGCATAAGCAGAATATTATATGTGTTACCTCACATCCTACAATATGTATATTACACATTTGAACTAATTCTTGTAACCTCATTGGCAAAATACCATATTTGACTTGCATCAAATCTTGAATAGAATACACATGAGGTTCACTTATTATATAATTCTGTTCCTTTTTTAGCACTTCTTGAATACTGAAAAAGATAGTGAGTTCCAAAATATAGTTGTTTTTGTAACTACTCAAAGAAGAAAGAACAAAAATATTTAGATCTTATACCTTATTGCAAATCGACATGTAAATAGAAAGTCTTTAAAAAAAAATAATTGTGTACGTAATAGTCTTGTTCGGTCTAATTGCTTTATACGCCTATATAATGATGGATTCAAGTCGTTTATTTGGAATAACGGATCTGACACCATTTGATCCAATAATCTATACGAAAAGTTTGATACAGAATATCTGAATGAAAAAACATTATGTAAATAAAGTTGTCTTATATGAAGATTTGTATATTTCTAATGAATCTTATACCTGTTGAAATCCCATTTAGATAAAATTTTTCCAGGTATCAATGCCACTTGATTAGTATGACATCCAGTACAAAAATATCTACCTAAATACTCACAATAACGAAATTTATTTGCATATTTCACGGCAACTTTCATTCCACACCCTGCGCAATTGTAATTCTGTTTAGCTATAAGAGTTCGCCGCCTGAATATAAAAAAATATCATATTTAACGAAATAGTTAGATTATGTACACGCATATAAGTACATAACATTTTCTATATTGATAAGCTTACACCGGTG
Organism: Xylocopa sonorina; assembly: GCF_050948175.1. Lineage (NCBI taxonomy): Eukaryota > Metazoa > Arthropoda > Insecta > Hymenoptera > Apidae > Xylocopa > Xylocopa sonorina. The sequence continues at coordinate 11,479,895 of NC_135193.1, forward strand.
GAGGATGTGGTGTAAAAATAATTTGAGGTCTTGGCGGTGCCCATTCCGTAGTTCCACGTAATGGGACTGACCGTGAATTTTCCGCGTCATCGGGACTAATTGGCCAACTTTTTGGTAATGGTAACAATGTTTGCGGAGCATCTTTCTCAGAGACCAACCATTGCAACTCACTTGCTCTTGGTAACTGTTTCTCGCTAAACCTGCTGAGAAGCGACAGAGCTACACCCTCCGCGGACATACTACTCTCAGTTAATGTTGATTCTGTTCCATGTGTAGGTGAAGATGATTGATACAAATCTGCGTCTGAGTATAAGGATGCCATGGATATAGAAATTCCAGCATTCTTAAGCTTCAATGCACTTCGTTCGTCATCTACCTCTAGGTCCTCTATGCCGTCTGTGGATATATTTTCCGACGGTGTATCAGACGAGCTAGACAGAGGACTAACACTTTGATCGGTGGTTGTTGTATCAGTTTTTCCGTCACTCAATAGCTCGCGATTCCACGTCCTTCCTTTGCGTCGCTCTTCTTGTCGCTGACGACGCCTCAATCGTATCCTCTGCTTCAAGCTATTTATCTCCTCGTCACTTTCTTCGGTTGCTTCTTCCATAAGACGCCATTGCTTGTTACACTTCACTTGCTCAATAGCAGCTATCATGGCCTCAGAAACGCTGAAATGTGCGTTTTCCCTATCTAATTCAGCATTCGTTCGAGAAAACTGTGCAGAAGCAAGGAAGCTTGTTAAACTCTGACCCTCTGCTGGACGTGGAAAATAACCTATCGCCATTGGTTGTACACTACTCCCTCCATCTTCCATGAAACTTTTCTTTGGTGTTCTTATGTCCTTTTGACCCTCGATTTCCAAACTCCATGGACCAGTGAATTCAGGTGCAGATCCTGGCAAGAAAGAGCTCTTTCTTCGTGGGTTCTGAGAAACCTTAATTTCTGCAGTGTCCATACTACACATATTTATATCTGTTTCATTTGGTCTAGATGGTGGAATACGGTATTCCTTTACTGTATTAATTGACACCTCTTCATTATTTAATACATCAGAATCTTCGCTGGACTTCTTCATAATCTGATTCTGTTTTACTTTACTTTTATTCTTCATTTTCCTCACTGGAGTTCTTGGCTTTGTAAGTAATTTATTATCTGCAGTTGTTGATGTAGACTGCTTTAAACCGCCATAGTTTACATTAATTATTTTTGACAATTCAACAGGAGATGTTTGAATGTCATTACTTGTCTGTAGACTATTATTTGCTGTATAGGATGAAGCTGCAGAAACATTTTTTGCTGGATCTTTACCCAATGTCGAGAGACTACTCCAAGTTTTCAAGGGTATATCACTAATTTGTTTGGAATCTGATGGTTTATGTTGATTATTTCCATCACATTTATCGCCATCATGTTGAGCAACTTTATCATCAGATGCTATTTTTAACGATTCTAATTGACATGTTTCGATATGCATACCTTTATCTCTTGGCACACTAAAATATGTGGTTGGAAAATTGATCGGATATGAGGAGGACCGACGATGTTTCTTTGGGCTTGTTTTTGGAGATATCCAACAAGGTAGAAACTGAGAAGAAAAATATTGAGATAGAAGATGCGACGACTGTACAAGCGACACTAAATAATATTTTATTAAAAATAACGTACCAGCGATGGATCAATTTCCGTGAGTAATATAGGTTGATTTCTTTCTACTGCTCTTAAACATAATAGCGTGGTTTCAGCTAAGTTCTCTTGGCATAGAAATGCCCATGGTTCAAAACAAGAAAGTACATGCTCTTTGTCAGACAAAAGCCATGAAAGCTTATGCGACAAAGAATGACTTTCCAAACTAATAATTAGTAAATTGTTATGTAAATTTACGTATCTAGCCATATGTGTTACCAGAAACTAGATAAATATATTTTAAGATTACCTTTTATATAACCATAACATATCTTTATGCGATTTTATTCGAGTTGGTAAATTTGAAAGATAATCTTCTGTTCCAGAAACAATCGGTGACAATGCCAAGGAGGGTTGTAGCCAATTTAATCCTTGAATAAAGATCCAACAATCTGGTTCACCCTTGTAATAAATATTATTGGCTGTTACTCGTTATTCTACTATTAACATTATATTACGTGTTACTTCATACAAATAATATGAAATACAGTGACGATAGGTAAAACTGATAAAATTATTATAGGTGTAAGAAGAGTAAATATTTAAAAGATTAATGAAAACAGAAGAATCTAAATTAAACAATCGTCAATGAAAACAAACAATTATAAGAGAATGGTGTTGTAATGTTTTAACAAAGACAATCATCTCACATTTCGATTAAATATTCTGCAGCCATGTTTGAATATCCGCTCCATTACATTGTGAAGACGATTTAAACCACCATAAACGTTCCATACATTTAAAACACCATCAACTAATAAGCCTTCTACAGTAGTTCGAAGACTTTGTAAAAGTTGCCATTGCTCTTTGATGTGGGCGTCTTCGCACATAATGATCACAAAGAAGCGTTCACTTTCTATTTTAATCCGTGACTTAACTTACTGGTTTTCGTTGCATTGTGAATAAATATTTTAGAGAAACCAACGATCGTTGTATACGTATGCAAATATTATCTGATGTCATTAAAAAAATGCTGCTCCTACTGTTATGGGAATTAATCGAGTTCTCGATTGACTTCGAAATATTTAATTATAACGTTACATTATTACAAACAATTTTTGTGTACACTTATATGCTACCTGTTAACACGAACGAAATCACGTAACTTCATTTCCTTACATCATCCTATTAACAAATCATGAATGATTTGAAGAGCATCTGATAGTATTTACACATGAATGTAACACAAGTGACATTGATATTAGGTTAGAAATTAGCCTATACGCTCGAATCCGTGAACGGTGAAACCTAATTCTATAATCGGACTGGCGAAAGTTCGTGCATGGATTTACCCCCTCTCTATCTGTACAATATCCGTGTTATTGTCTAGTACTCTCCTTACTTTAACCTTCTTTTAGGACCATACGATCCAGTGCAGGCGATCATCTTTAAATATACGTAATTAAAAGCCATAGAAATACATTGATGAGAATTACACATTCATACATTCTGTTATCTCATAAGAGATAAGCCCGATAAAACATTATTATTTACACAATAATATCGATCAATATTCACGATATTTTGTCGACACATGTTCATTAGCACGCACAATTCATATAGTAAACAGTTTACTTACTTTTCTTTTTACAAGGGATTAGTTTCCTTCGTTCATTGATTGTCGAACACTTAGTGATTAAACATTTTTAAACGTTCCCACGGTTTTTACTTTACTTTAGTCACTAAAGATGTCACTATAAAATACCGTACAACTGCAAGCTCAACATGTTACGAGTTACCTATCCAGTATCGAACTCCGCATCGCAAGTTACGGTTATAAACGTACTCAGGAGTTTGTTGTTTGCCTGCCTGGTGTGCTGTATGTGTTTATATTGGTTTTTTGTGTAAAAACTACTGAATTCTCATAATGAGTGCCGAAGAAGAAGTGCTGCGGATCCAGAAGAAATTAAACAAAATGTCGAGCGGTGACGGGACGGTGAGTAAGTGAGTAAAATATAGTTGTGTACCGCTCGGCATATTGGAAACTGTTCATCAAGAACAAAACTCTTATCCAATATAAAACACGATTATTATAATGCATTGTAAATGTACAGCGGATATATATCCATCGTTCGTTAAAATGGTTCTGTAAAATATAAATAATTATTCTTACGAATTTTATTATACAAGCCGTTCGGCGCTAACTAAAGCGTTATAATTATAATGTGTCGTGCAGCTTTGATATCGGGCATACTAATTTTAAACGTGTTCGCAAACCTTTGCTATGGTTAAACCACGTTTTCAATGTGGAATTTATTAAAGTGCACTCTGTAAAATTTTCTACCCGCGCAGCCACTGAATTCGTTGTGGATCTCTAATTTAAACGTTAATTCAACGTTTAGCGCTAAAAAATATTTCCTTCCCGTTATTTACACGATGAATAAAACTTTTCAACCCTCGATTTATACCGAAGGTGGCTAAAAATCTTGCTTGTTATCCGCATACATTGTCTCATTAAAAGAAGTGGCTGTACGAGTGTATGTGCTTTTGTATGTATGCATGTATATGTGTGTTTTGATAATAAGGATGCACAATAACAATGCATTAAATTACATAACGAATTGTAACATACCAAAATGAAATAGTTATTGCTTTTTTGACTTAATTATGATGTTCTGAAAAGAATTAACAAAGTTAAATAAATTATATAAACATCATGTACAAAGTTTATGTTAAAAAAAAAATTGATGAGTCATGTGAATTTTGTACTTATATTTTTTTTCTAATAAATTACAATGTTTTGTACTTTTTACAGGGGCAAGAGCAAGCGCTTGAATTACTTAAAATATTGCAAAAATTGCCTGTTGACTTGGAACTTTTGACCAAGACGCGTATTGGGATGACAGTGAATGCACTGAGAAAATCAAGCAGAGACGAGGAAGTTATATCATTATCCAAAACTCTGATAAAAAATTGGAAAAAATTCTTGTCTGGTAAAAGAAATAAATTTATAAATGTAAAACTTGTTAAGACGCGAATAAAAATTCTACAATCTATTGCATCCTTTTCATATAGGATCCAATAAAGAAAAGGATTCTACTTCTTCGAGCAGTTCAAAGAAAAAAGATGATAAGTCAGAAAAGAACAAAGATGACGGGGATCAAAAGAAAGATAAGGATAACACAGATGGAAATGATGTCAAAATGAAGGAAGAAAAACCTCACAAAGATATACAAAGAAAACAATCAACTTTTCCTGCTCCTACCACAACAGATGCTGTAAGGCTTAAATGTAGGGAACTGTTAGCAGCGGCATTAAGAGTGGATGGAAATACAATTGAGGGTTGTGCTACTCCAGAGGAATTGGCTGAAGAATTAGAGGAAGCAATTTATGCAGAATTTAAAAATACTGACAACAGATATAAAAACAGAGTAAGCTTTTCATTTTTATATATTTTTGCGCTGATACTATAAGTATGAAATTTCTAATCGCGTCGTCACTTTAGGTGCGAAGCAGAGTCGCTAATTTACGCGATGCAAAGAATCCGAATCTCCGAACTAATTTTATCGCTGGTGCTATAACACCTGCTAGACTTGCTGTAATGACCGCAGAAGAGATGGCAAGCGACGAAATAAAACAATTAAGAGAACAATTTAAGAAGGAGGCAATCAACGATGCACAGCTTGCCACTGTACAGGGAACGAAAACTGATTTATTGAAATGTGGTAAATGCAAGAAACGTAACTGCACCTACAATCAAGTGCAAACACGATCAGCTGATGAACCTATGACTACTTTTGTGTTATGCAACGAATGCGGAAATCGGTGGAAGTTTTGCTAAATATTTTTACTCTTCAAAAGTGTTTTCTGATTACATTGAAGAGAAAAATGTATTTCGTTCGAGACCTCCCTATTAATCACTACTTGATAGAGTTAATGAAACATCATTGGAAACGTATTGCATAAGATTTACGATTCATACACTGTACATTGGTCGCTTAATGGAGTTTTTAATCTTTTCACGTATTTAAAAATACACATTCGGTTCTTATTCTATTGTATATACTGATATTGTGATTTACTAGGCCTCAGCTTGAATTGAAATTAATAAATCGAATATGCTAATCTTTGTTTTATATATAATTGTGACATTGGTGCTGTTAAAGCCCTAACATGTGAGTAACATTAAAATGAAAATGTCTCACTTTGCATTGTACAAGTTTACATGATAACTTGTCTGTGAAAAATTCGAAATTATGGGTACAGTTCTGAAATATATGTATGTAATTATGATGTAGTATTTTTGGAACCCTTTTTGACGACGTTACAAGTGAAAATTTGAAAGACAAATGTAATATATATTATAAAATTCTAAATCTTTCGTTTTTATTTAAATTCTATGTTGCTTCTACGTTATGGTTTAATATAAATACATATAACTTGATGAATTAAGTAATAATCATGTATAGGAGAAATTTTTCTGTTAATTGGATTGTAAGTTTTACTGTCTCGTCTGATATTCCTATACTTGAATTTTTTATTATCATGCATGGAATCGATCGCGTCTCCCTCTTTTCATGACTCACATTTTTTGAAAACCTGTAGGTATCCGATGGTGCATTTGAATCCACGTACTGTGCAACATTATCGGCCTCTGTGTTTTTATCTGTGGCCCTATTTGATAAATCGTAACCGATAATGTAGGAATCCTACTTAGTTGCTTGACTTCTGTCTATGCCGAATGGGCTAAAAAATGTCGCACTTTCTTTATACAAGTACCGGACAATCCAAATATTCGTAGCTGTATCACAAATGCGCGTCTAAATTCGTAATCTCAGGTACCTGTACAATACTTAAGCATATCACGTTCAGACATTTTCTGTTTTAATTACTCACACCTGCTCAATACACAACCCTAACTACTCGAAAGCTTAATAACTCTTAATACCGGTGAACTACTGATTCGAACAGAGCGTAGAGGCACTATTCTATAAAGGATAATGCAAAGACTTTGGATTCTTCAGCCAAGAAGCAGAAGTATATAGTTTAACGATAAAACAATAGTTCTTAACTTAGACACTACGGATTCTAGGGGGTCCATGATATCCTTTCGGAGGTTCCGTTAAAACAATCAAGCACAAATGATCGTGTGCAATGAAATGAAAAAGAAAAGTTACAGACTTGCAATTCAGTGAAAGAGTTAAGGAAAAATAAACGTAATATCCGTAATGTAATGTACAAGATTAATTAATAAAATTCTTCTTACCCAGATCATTCGTCGATCAGGAACAAAGATTTTAAGATAATTAATTTTTCCTCTCTTGCGTCCAACGGAAGCATCGTTACTTGTAGGAAGTACAAAGTTGTAAAGAGGACTATTCCAGTTCTGGATCCTTAGTGCAATTGTAACTATTTGATAGCCCTACACACAGAAAGATTGTTTCTAAGAATTCAAAGGTATTTAACGACCAATCGTCTGTATTTCATTGAATCTACCAACGAACAGCCAATGTGAAAATAACCACGTTAAATAATGGAGAATATTCAATCATTTCTCAGTTATTGCAACGAACAGATGCTTTGGAAACCTGTGTATATAATTTTCTTACATACAACAGAGGTCTCCTACAATATCGTAAAAATAAGATGACGTCATAATGACTACGTGTCAAGGAATCAAACTTTTCCTGGTCAATACTTAATGATCGAAATAATATAGTAGCGTTGTGCCATTTGGCGCCAAAGATACCTGTATAACTGGATCGTTTTGTTTCGACCATAAAGAATACTATCCATACCTTTGACAAGGTAGTTTTCTTGAAACGTTTCTTACTACACATTTCAAATACAGAATCGTTATTCTAGGAATTTATAAACATGAATAGTAAGAAAAATAAGATATATGTACATCATGATTGGGATATCTAGTTTCACCTTAGACTCGATGCAGATGAATACGTTTTGCCGCGAAGTAACACAAACAAACACAGTCCAGTTTCTGGACATTCTTCGTTTGCATCGAATCTTAATTAACATTGTTAAAACTTTGAGTGCTTAAATGAAAACCGGGTAAACTGAAAAGATAAATAACATTATCACTCATGTATGCGTTACTTAAATTCAAATAACATGGTACTCAAAGTGCAAACACTACATTAAGTATACTTACGTGACATTCGTGTAATAAAATTATATTTTTACAAAATTAATTGAAATTCAGAATATTCAGAATTGCAGAGGGACAGAGGCCAACATCTCGATATATTCGATATCCCTTATTACAACAAGTTGAAGAAATATTTACAATTTGTGGGACAAGATCCTCATCAAAAAAGAGCAATCAGAAATGTTATTGTAATTATTTTGGTGATTAGCACAACAAGCATTTTTGTTCCATCGGTAAGAAAAATATATCTAATATTCAGTAGATCGGATAATATTTTTAAATAATTGGGACTTTCGACTTGATATAGTCATTCGAATTTTACGTGTCAATATGTAACAAAAATATGGGTGCAGCAATCGAGTGTATGCCACATTTAACTACATCTGCGATTAGCATCGTTAAAATATTGAACGTGTATTTTTACAGAGAAAACGTACGTGTATTCTTTTTAATGGTAATGAGTTTCCATACATAGCTAGCTGTAAAAATTTCGTAAAATTTGTGTTATGTTATAGTTTAAACGATTGTTAGATTTTGTGACAAAAGAGTGGGAACGATTAACTTTGAATAATGGTATACACATCTTAGAAGAGATTACCTTACAAGGAAGCAGATTTGCGCAATTATACAGAAGTAAGTAACAGTGTTGTTATTTTTTAGTTTGATTGTACCTACAAATTGCTTTTAATATTTTCCAGATACTATATTGATTTTTACGGCATTCTTTCTGCTGGCCCCGCTATTTTTTCCTATTCTTGACATCGTCCTGCCACTAAATGAAACTCGACCACGGCAACAAATAATTAAAGTCAATTATTTAATTTTTAACAGTGATGACTATTTTTTTTACGTTTACTTACATTTAGCTTGGACGGGAATCATTAGTGTGATAAGCGTACTTGCCATAGATTCCTTGTACACCATCGCAGTTTATCATAACAGCGGATTGTTTGCTGTATGTGGGTAAATATAATTATGTTAACAAAACTATACACAGTTAGATTATTGATATCACATATTTAGTGTTATACAACTACATATCCCTTGTACTAACAAACATTCTAGGCATCTCATACACTCTATCCCAATTCTTGTTATGAATGCAGGTATCAGGTTCAGAAAATAACAGAAAGTGAGAGAGTGTTTACTAATGAAGTTATCATGGAGAATTATATGCATGAACAATTTAAGAATTGCGTGATCACACACGACAGGGCTCTTCAGTTTGTATACTCGTCAACAAATAACACAATATAATAATTTATTAATTCCAATATGTACTATATAATTTACTAATTTATTACTTTATTATTTATCGAGGTTTTATGATATCCTGAACGAAAGCCTTCGAATTAGTTATTTGCTTCAGGTTGGATTTATCATGACGGGCATAAGCGCTATAGCTGTCCAAGTAAGAATAATCAAATGTTGAAAAGTGTGTGTATACAATTAGCAATACAAAAAATGTGAAATAATTAGTAATACTTTTCTCCAGATGACCGTAAATCTAGACACACCTGAAGAAGCACTTAGAGTAGCTGTATTTCTTATAGCCAAGCAATTCCACTTGTTCATGATTAGCCTTCCTGGACAAATACTTTTGGACCACTGTTCCAATCTATCAAATAACATGTACGTATTTAATACAGTATACATAATGCGTAAATAATTATTGATTCTTTGTTAAAACAGATACGGTTTTACATGGTATAGAATGCCAGTAAAAATTCAAAAAATGCTTCATACGATGCAAATGAGGACTCAAAAGCTGTGTGCATTGACGGCTGGTGGATTATACACTATGAATATGGAAAATTTTGGCACCGTACGTAACGTTGAAGAGGTATTAAAGATAACGCGTTGCATTTAATTATTATTAATGAGTACTTTTGTTTCAAGACCTTCAAAACGTGCATGTCGTATTTTACAGTGTTGACGTCACTGAAGGAATGATTCGATATTGTCAATCAAAAATATTTAGTTGGGTATATTGCGCTTATTTAGTCGAATTTAGAATAGAAATAGAATAAACAAGTAAAATACATAGTTGAGTAGTTTAGAAGCTTTTATCAAATGTGCAAACGAAGAATTAAACTATATATTCTTCACAGCATTATTTAAAAAAAATCGTATTGTAAATCTTATGAAAATCGTCAATTTATTACCATTCCTCTGAATTATATAGATATAGAAAAATTTTGTCACAAAAAGTCAACATGCATTAACTTTAACAGCGAAATGAAAACAACGGTAAAGTGAAGTTTCTTTTATCTCTCTGATTGAAAGTTCTGAAAGAGACAATCAAAAGAATTATCGTCACTTCACAACGCAGGAAAAACAAGCATACGAAATGTAAGTAGTAATTCTTCTTAAAATATCCTGAAACTTCCAATAACTATACTTGTTTGAAAATGTTTTCCCTGTTACCGGATATTCCAACGGATGTCGTCTTGAAACAACCGTCATTAATATTTCAGAATAATCATAGATCTTGAATTTCTGGTACAATTGGCGTACAACCAACCAGCCTCTGACATGACATTGTTGTAACTACTACATCGCTATTATAATATGACACTGTAATGTATACTGACTATGTAGAAATTGTTTCCAATTTTACTTGATAGCGAAATTGCATGTATTGATATCGAGCGGCGAAAATAACTACAATCGCTAAACTGACTTCCAAGATCTTCCCGTTCTCGGTTTTATAACAGTCAGAACAGTTTTATTACAAACATTTGTTGCCATATTCTCTACGCTAGTTAAAATGTCATTCCAGAAACCCAAGAATGCGCACAGTAAGAAAAAAATTAGTACCGTAGGACTTCTATTGATAACTTAGCCGCAGTTCTTTGAAAGTGAACATTTTATTAATTCAAAAATAAACTTGCGTGAATTAAGATCTACTAATATTCTACGATTTACAATTTGTTATTCGATTATGATATTCAATTAAGAATATAAATTGAGTTATACACGTGTAGATATTCAGTGTTTCAGGAGAACAGAGAGCAGACTTTGAATGCGTTTGATATTATCTACTATAAAACGCTTAAAACATATTTATCTATCCTTGGAATAAACCCATATCAGGATAATCAGACTAGTAATATCATAGTATTTGCAATACTTATACTGTATTCAAGCGTTTGCTATCCAGCGGTAAGAACTATCATATTATCGTAATGTAGAACAAAATGCTTACTATCAATCGAATATGCGTAATATTAATATAATAAAATGAAAAAAATCTAATTTTAAATAACAAAGCAAATAATCATATAATATTGTTACACGACTGTAACACATGGCCCGATAGACTATCAAATTCTATAATACTTTACGCGAGAAGGATTACGATGGGATTTTCGAGGATTTACCACAACTGCTTGCAGGAACTGCTAGCATAATAAAATTACTGAATGTTCATTCGAACAAAATACGCGTACGTATGCAAACTTATACAGCAAAGAAGCAATTTAAATAAGAAAAATTGTAATCGTTAAACATACTGCAGTTTCGAAAATTATTCGGATTCGTGGTACGGGGAAGAAATCTACTCAATTCAAAAGATGAATTGCACATGTTAAACAAGTTTACCGAACAGGGAAATAAACTTGCATATATGTACAGAAGTAAGTGGTATCGTGATTTTTGTTTCTGATAATTATTTAGTAAACAATGTATCAATTAAAAAGTCGTTTTCAGGAATATTAATAATATTTTTGGTACTGTTCCTATCCGTTCCTTTGCGTAATCCCTTTCTGGATATTATTTCGCCACTAAATGAAACCCGACCACGGCAGCACATATTTAAAGTTAATTACGTGATCCTGGACGAGTTTGAATATTTTTACGGCGTGTATGTACATTTGTCTTGCGTTGCGATTGCTGTGGTTTTAATGATCGTAGTCGTTGATTCATTATACATTACTATTATTCATCATGCTTGCGGTCTGTTTGCAGTATGTGGGTAAATATAAGACACAATAAAAATTACTTCGTTTCTTCTTGTTATATTGCATGATACTTTAACCGTGCAAATTGTGCAGTTTACTGTATGATTACTTTTATGTTTTACAGTATTTATCTCGTTCATTGATATTTATTAAATTGTATTTTAATTGTAAACGCATTTAGATATCAAATTTTGGAAGCTGCAGAAAATAATATTTCGATGAAAGACGAATCAAACATTGATAGTAAAGGATACGAAAAGTTCAAACGATCCGTAGTTTTACATCATGAAGCTCTCCAGTCTGTACTTAGTGTTTAAAAATAATTTTAAGTCAAGTTGAATTTTAATTAATTTTAATTCATTCAATATTCGTTTCAAGATTTTACGAGATCCTTGACAGTTGCTGTCGGAACTTATATTTGATTCAGATGGGATTAAATATGCTGGTTATCAGCGTAACTGCAGTTGAAGTGAGAGAACTTCAATTATACATTCTCATGTTTGCTTTTCGCAATAATTTATGGAATTAACGATTATTGGAAAAGAAGAACAAAGCAATGCTTTTATTTTCCAGCTAGTTATGTTCTTGGGGCGACCCGGAGAAGCCATCAGGACTGCCGTGTTTCTTACAGCTCAACAAATCCATTTGTACGTCGTTAGTCTACCTGGGCAAATACTGTTGGATGAAAGTTCAAGATTGGCCGATACAATGTAAGTTGTATATACGTATAAATTTATGAAAACAAAAAGTGATCTAACTTTATGGATCTCGTTATAGATTCGCCTCCAAATGGTATGAAAGTCCCGTGAAGATTCAAAAAATGCTTTATATGATGCAAATCAGGTCCAACAAACCGTGTATATTGACGGCAGCGGGATTATATCAGATGAAAATCGAGAGTTTTGGAATAGTACGTACTAATGGAAAATTTATAACGTTGTATTGTATGTCATGATGCGATTGTTACCTGTTAACACATTTTTTTTATTTCAAGACTGTTAAAACATGTATGTCATATTTCACAATGTTCTTATCACTAAGGGAATAACTCTTTGGCGCTGCTTGAGTGTTTGCTATTTTTGTTGAGGTCTTGGCATTCTAAATATTACATAATTGTCCTTAAAAATGAAGAAAGAATATAGTGAAATTTTGTATGTATAGAATATAATTAATTACACATATAATATGTAGTTATTTCTTTTGTAATATCATTACATAGAATAGAAAAAAGCGTTCGTTTGAATGGTAAAAAATTTTTGTTTTTATTTGTATAAAATATCATTCATTAATTTAAATTTTTCTGTGTGTATAATTGATAAATTGTTCTACTAATTGCCGGCCCAATAAGGCGTTTCTTATCACTAAAATTGACATTTGCTAACAGTAATTCTCCATTACCATTAGACTTTTGGAAAGCCTCTATCAGTACCCGCGGAGTTGGATAATGCTTTACAATTGCTGAAGCTTTCTCTACACTCATTCCTTTTAATTGCAGTAATTGACGGACAAACATTTCACTTACTTTAAATACCTAAAAAGATATAGTGCGTGTTATGTATAATTATGTTGTGTTATATGATGTATATATACCTTTTGTTTAGATGCTGCTTTATTAAATTCATCAAATTGCATGAGATTATAAGTATTATTTGATATATCTGTTTGTGTAATAGCATCTTTTCTGCACCCTATCAAATCCTTTTCCTAAAAAAAAGATTCTGTTTTTATGAAATGCTGTTGGTATAAAATTACATGAACACCAATCAGATGGCAAAATCTTTTTAAAAAAATTGAAATACTTTAAACAGTTTGATTAAAATCCTAGTCAGTGATGATAAATAAAACATTGAATCTTTATGGCTCTTAGTATATTTTACTGAGAAACCATCTTGTATCAATGTGTTAATAGAAGCTTGCATCAATGACGAATGTGGTATTGTCAGTCTTTTATTCTTCTCATATTCCTCAATTATATACATAAGATTTGTAATCCCAGATTGCTTCAGTCTAAACTATGAAAAACAATTTTCTACTCTTAATTATAAAATATATGTATCAGAAATTATAGATACATTATATGTTAACTATAGTGTTACTTTTTGTTCGTGAAATCTTCCATCTGTAAGACTTGCGCTCAAATCATCTATTCGCTTCCTCTCTACAATATAAGGTAAAATCAACTCGTTATTTGTACTTTTACATCTGGCAATCCATGCAAAGTCGCCTACTTTTAAATGGCGTATTTCAAATAATACATCGAGTTGCGTTAGTTCCGTTATGGTAGCATCGTGCTGAGGTTTAGTTTTACCTCTGTAACAATATTATATAAAAACTGACCAGTTTTAAAAAACAGACAAAAAGTTAACAAACAGAATCATACCCACAAGTTTCTTGCGTATCTACTAGTAGTATTATTTCAAATTTCTTTGATTCTAAATATACATTTCTTGGAAGATTGTCAAAAGAATCTGTTTTATTATTACTTAAATTATTTGTTTCCTCTTGTACCTTTCTTACAAGCAAATTATTTTCTCCAGTCTTCTGTTGCACGAAATCCTTATCAATACGTTCTTTGTGACCTTCAATAATAATGCAGTCTGCAGACTTGGATTTATATAGTTTTGAAGATTTATTTGAACCTTTGTTCTGTTTATTATTAGAACATTCATTAGATGTTTGAATATTTGTACTTCCACTATTGAAGTTATTTAAAGTTCTTGTTAATTCTAACTTTTACATAACCGATATATATATATGTGAATTCCATTTACAACTTTGAAATATACACAAGTGTTTTCTTACCTTGTTATGCATGAAACCTACATCTGCAACAACTTGTGTTAGCGATTTGTGTTTCTTTGCAGGTACATAATGTTCATCGTGATTACGATGTACATCAACGAAATTATCAGTACTTGTTAAATCTTTATTCTCTTTTTGTTCAGCCAACTTTCTGTCTAACATCAAACATAATTTCTTACCAAAGTGTTGTAATATTATACAATCCTTTCCAGATTTTAAAGGCAGAGGATATTTTCTCAATGAAGAAAGCGCTTTTGAAAAGTGATACTCCAAATCGGAATTCTTGGACGCAGCTTCTTTCCTCCATTCTTCTAACCAAAGCTCGAACAACGCGTTTGGTCTTCTTGGCTTAAGCTTTATTCTTTTCATGGCCTTTTTATATTATATACGAAAACATCGTCTATTTTCTCTTCAATAAACTGAGCACATCATTCACTGCACAATTCACGCTGATCATTAATTAAAAGCACGAATACATCATTAGCGAAAGAAAAATGAACTATCGGATAATCAGTGACGCTACCTGTCGGAGTATGGCTGAAACTGAATGCCGTTTAGTTTCCGCAGAATTTGTAGAGATCGCGCTACAAGTAGTAAAATGAAATTTTACAAAAGTGTGTGGTACTCAATCGTGGTAGTGACTAATTCATGTGCAATCTCACGCGCACAGTTGTATCTCGAATGGATTGCCCTGTACATTTAAAATAAATTTACATGAATTTATATGAACAAATAATTCTTACGAAATAAAGGAAATTTTATCATTTAAGATAAAGGTGAACAAAACTTTTCTTCTCTCTCCAAAATTCAAATCCAGACTAACCTAGTTTAACCCATTGTTAATTGTAAATTGTGTTTATATTTTAGAACTTTTATAAAAGCAATTTTATACATGTATACATGTATATATAATTGTTTATAAAAATAAGAAGTATGACAGAAGATGGTTTACAGAATATCATTTTACAATTTCCAAATTCATTTTTGAAAGTTTAATAAAAATCCCCGGAAGATCCTGGACTATATATACAGTATAGGATGTTCTTATTATGTAGCACATATGTAATTCAGCAAAATAATGAGCGTGACTCCATGTGCCCCCTAACTTCAGTGTGGCAGAAAATGTGGACCAATATAAGTTTATCATAGTATTTCATTTTACAAAGTGATCGAAAGATTTCTGCGAAATGATCAAGAAATTTAATGCGTACAATCGTATCGTAGACATATGATTCCAGTAACCGTCTACGAGGTATGATCTCATTTCCTGGCGAATAAATACACACACAGTATTCGATGTGCTTTTTCGTAGTTAACGGAACGTTTTAGTTAGTCGCATTTGTTTGTCATTTGTTACAATTTAATTTTAAATTATGTTTAATCTCGAGTAATTTTACTTTCATTATGCAACAATGGCAATCTTGTAATTAAAAATGTCATTCAAGGGTGCCAAAGAATATCAATATGAGTGATAGTTCGTATATGATGTGATTGCGTAAAATCTATCGATTCCAATCTTAGATTTAATTCAATATATTTTAATTGTACGAAAAGAATAAAATTAATGTTTTATAAAACGTTGAAATATTTATGTTTTAGTGGTATACATATGTGTATAAAGTTTAGAAATGGCAACTGGCGGTAGTAGTTTTATAAGTAAACCAGCCAGAGGATGGTTACATCCTGATCATTTAGTGAGTAAAGAAGGAATTACTTATACTGTCAAAGTAAGTTTTCATATTTTTATAATTGAAACATGGTATATGCGTAATACTACACGACATATATATTATAAATTATTATTTATTTCAGTACATAGGATGTCTTGAAGTATATACATCTATGAAAAGCTTAGATTTTGAAACAAGATCATGCGTTGCCAAGTAAGTTATTTGATATTCCTTTGTACTTGTTCATATTTGTGTAAATTAATTTCATATAGAAAAAAAAGTATCAAGGATCTTCTCGTAAATGCTTAAAGAGAATTTTTCTTTTTTAGAGAATGTATAAACAGGGTGTGCGAAGCGGCTGGTTTAAAGTCTGCAGATAAAAAGAGGAGGGTAGATATTCCACAATTTTCATGTATGTAATTGTAATTTGAAATTTTTGACTGTTTATATATTTAAAGGTGGATAGGAAAGTGTTAAGGGCCATAGCAGATAAGCCTCGCATGGAGCATACAGGTGTCACAATAAATTTGACCATTAGTAGCTGCAGTTTAGCTTTGACAAATATAGAGACTGGACATATTATTGCTAAACATGAAATGCCTCGTATATCTTTTGCATCAGGCGGAGACACAGTAAATTATATTTCATAACATATAATTTTGTACAATTTGCTGCAATAATAATACCAACTCTAAATTTCAAATAATTTTAATTTCTTACTTATGTCATTGTTGCAGCAAATGAATGATTTGTTTCTGTTGTTACTTATGTTCATATAGTTATATAAAACAGTTATCATATGGGTATAGGAAATACTGGACTTTGTTGCGTATGTTGCCAAAAATATGCAAGAATGGCGTGCTTGTTATGTACTAGAATGTGGAGGAGGACTGGCACAGGATGTTATATCCACTATTGGACAGGCTTTTGAATTGCGATTTAAAGAATTTCTTACAAAACCAACTTCATTACAGTAAATATATATGTATATATTTAGTAAACTGTATTTATTATAAATTTAATCTATATATATTTTTTTATTTTATGTTTTGTTTTTTAATACAGCCCTATGTTAAATGGTATGCGAGAAGCAGACAGAGATTATTATAATGACCTGCCAGGGAAAGTACCACCAGATATTGGTCCTCCACCAGTTCCACCTTTACCAATTACAGCGTCAACACTACCTAATTTGAAACATCATCATTCTGCTCAAAATCATGGATTACGGAGCAATGTACAGAATTCTGTTTTACATGATACATTTTCCTCAAATTCTGATAGACATCATCATCAATTGGCAGGTAATTATTATTTTTATATATTTTATTATAATTTACTAATGCATACATCTACAAGAGTTAATTTTATCATTATTAACGCAGAAACTGGTAACTTAATTGATTTGAATTCCGATGGGACGTCATCAAATTTCAATATACCTCCTGAGCACAACTATGTAAATGATAGCGTTATAGTAGCTTCCAGAGAAATCCATCGTGATCAAACATCGCTTTTCGATGCATTTGATATGCGTGAGTAGTTTAAAGTGAAATATTTTTGTAAATATAACGTTAAACATAAGTTTTTGTCATAATAAAGAATAATTTTTAGAGCCATTTAGTTCTGCGATATCGGACTTGAACAGATTAAGTCCACATTCTCAGAAACAACAATTGAAACAAGAGATATGGTTTCATGGCAGTGTCAGTCGCGCTGAAGCGGAATCAATGCTGACAAGAGTAAGTAAAAAAGCTCATTTTTGTTACCAAAATATGTGAATATTCATACATTTGCTAGGATGGTGATTTTTTGGTACGAGAATCTCAAGGCTCGCCTGGACAGTATGTCCTTACTGGTATGAACAATGGTACACCAAAACATTTGCTATTAATTGATCCAGAAGGTGTAGTAAGTATTCTGATAACGATATGCTTTGTTTATGGAATGAAAATATGTATGATTTATTGTAATTTCAGGTTCGCACAAAAGATCGCGTTTTCGATAGCGTAAGTCATTTAGTAAATCATCATTGTGACAATGTATTGCCAATTATATCAGCAGACAGTGCTTTAGTACTTCGATATCCGATCCCCAAGCGAACGAATAATTAATTTTTATAAAATTATAATAATGCTCTTGAAAGAATGAATATTACGGTATATTATACATTTGATATTGATTAATTGCACTAACATTTACTATAAAATATGTGTGTTCCATATGATAGTTTAACAGATTATTTAATTTTTCTTTCTTATTCTCATTAAAAGAAAATATGATTATTATTTCTAATGAAAAAAAAGGATATTAAATACTATCATATAATTGTTACAAATATCAAAATGCAGAAAAAGAAGTCTTAAATTTAAAAAATTAGTTAATATATACAATTTTTTAATGGAACATTTATAATATGTACCAAACTTTTTGTAAAAAAGTATATGTATAAAAAATGGTAATATTTACAGAACTTTCTTGCTTAATTACGAGCTTAAATTTCTGTTTTTTATACGTAATTTCTATCTAATTCTAAATCTAAATCAAATATTAACATGAAATATATATTTTGAGATGCATGCAATTTAAAAAATGATACTTATTTAACAATTTTTTATTAAATGTAGAGACATTTTATATCAAATGTGAAATTCAACTCAAAATATTTCGCTGCTTTATATCTGTCGAACATTTGGAAAAATCTTTAAAAAATTGGAACAAGAAACCTTTTAAAATCAATTATTCGGTGCAATTCGATATTGTACTAGATATATAATTGTTTTATTTAACTTTTATATGCCATTATTACACCGGAAAATGTGCCACAATCTTATTTCTAGTGAAGATTTAGTATTCATTACCGCAACGAACAAACTACATCTTTAGTTTTCTATGTAACTTCTACCATGTAGATCATGGCTTTTGTAAGAAATGTTTTTGTAAATTTAGTAACATCATATTATGCGGTTTTCCAGATAATTATACACGAACAATGATTTATACCTCCATAAATTTCATAATATCCTCCTATTATGGTGGTATATTTTGATTCAATATATATTTACAAAATGGTTTTTACATTTATAATATAAATAGTTTTAATAGTATTATATACATTTGTGTTATCTTCTATCTAAAAATATATTAATCAAACTGAGTTTTGTATTCCAGACATTTATTCCTAAAAGTATTTGAAAAACTGTACCTCTAAGTAGTTTCGCTTTTGCAGTTTTATATTATGTATAAATTGAAATATCAATTGCTCTCAAACATGGCCTCAATTGTAATGTTTTTAGTATTAAAATATACGAATTATAATATTTACTATTTCCGTTTTATTATTTTGGGTCGTCGTTTATCGTCTTATTGTTAAAAACCATCCAATATTCAATTTGAAAAGTCTTGCGCGCCATCAATCAACGGTTAATGTAACGTACAATATTCTTACCAATCACGTTCGATCAATTCAAACTCCTCGTAGAAAAGCTGCTGATGTCGCGGCGATAGCGTCTCTTCTCGTTTTTACTTAAAATTTTCGTTTTTGAGTTAGATAAAAAGCGTTTACATAGCTAAAATGTTGAAAAAGTATGCAAATCCAACTGGCACAACATGTTACACTAGTTTCTCAGGTAAACTATGAACTGATCTCTAAAAAATGTAAGTTGAAATGCTTGTTTCTTCCGTCTCATGAGCTTTGGTCTCAACTGAAAAAGATTTGAATACATTTAGCTATATAATATATTGCAATATTCGCCATAATTATTATAAAAATAATGAAATAGTATATTTCATTATCCTGGGTATGATAAGAATTACTTAATACACATACATTTAAGTATATAATAAGAAATCAATATAAATTTTTATAACTATAGTAGAATGTTTGACTCTACAAGGAAATCATGTTTTTTGTATCCGTGCATTGTAGACACAGCATTTGAATTTGCCACACTGCTTATAATGGGAGTAAAGTTGGGAAGAAAGAGGCCAACGGATATTGGAACGGAATTGCCGGTACGTGCAGGTCGTACGGGGCACGAAATGGTACGACTTATTATCGTGTTGTCATCTGCTTCTAGGGTATATTCGCAAGCTTGTTTATCGACTGTGTAGTAATTTAAATTGGTATTCTATCAACCGGCCGTAAGGCGGCTGATAATCCCTATCGATGGAATTATCTCTCTGAATTAATTGCACTTCTGTAGTGGTAAAACATTTAATCTTTAAGTAGTCAGAAATCATTGCTGTAAACATTGTTTTTATACAAACTAAGACCATCTTCAATATGTCACCTAAATAGGGAGGTAAATAATAGGACGTGACGGATTATTGGAAGTACAGCTCAATTCTCTCAAGTACAGTAATTGCTACGAGTAAGATATGCTGTTCTATAAATTAATTGTTGTACGACAAACAGTAACTGGCGTTGTGCTAAAACAAAGATTTCGAGCAAACTCAATGCACACGAGCTTTCACCAGAACAGCATGTAGCCCAGGGCTACAATCCTCGTTTTCTCTTCATTCAGCTACTATTCGCTTTTGCTCTCTTTTTCCAGTACGACCCGACGATCGCTCCTGTTTTATTTCTTGTCTTGCGTATATTTCACCTATCATTAGGTAAGAAATTTTGTATATTTCATTATCATTCAGAATTCGTCATTACTATTATTCAAGACGTCGACAATCATGGGAAGATATTCGATGTGGTAATCGATCGCTTAGGTGTATCATTATTTTCTGGTTCACGTTTCTACCCTACTCTGATTACTACCATTTAGATAACTGATAACTGGATTTTGATAGTTCGAAATTTAGCCTTGGGCATAGTTACCTTTGAAATATTTCAACCTTCCTGTGATTAGTGAAATAAACTAAATATAAAATAAAGACGAACACAAATTTTTCGAAATCGCTACAGTAAATGCTCATTCATTTTGTTTTTTGCAGAAAAGAAAGGTTCACCGCAAGAAGGATGGCTTCCGGTAATCATGCATTGAACATTTTGTGGAATACTTTATCAAGATCCCGTTATGCTACACTGCTCAAAACAATAGGATGATCTTAGGCTCGTCAAATGAATGAAAAATGTACCTAACGTCAACATAAGATGGTATGTAATTACTATATAACTCTTTTCAAATTTAATTTGTATGCCACGTATGATACTCTAAATGTCAGCGTATATCTTGTTTCGATGGATAATCTACTTGTTTTAAGGTAAAAATACGCCTGTCTCTTAGCATCTTAAATATTTGATAACTCAATATGCTAAATCGTGAAAATATTGAATTGATTGAAAATTTATCGATAAAATGTCATCTACCCAAAGTTGGATATTTGAAAGGACAACAAAATCGTGGTACGGAAAGAAGGAGGTAAAAGAGAGAGGATAGTGGTTGTCAGTAAGTCGGCGACCAGAGAAAGAGGAGGAAGGCCAGCTGGGATGGTGGTGATCGGGTCCGGATCTGTGGCTGGCAGTTCACGGCTGGTAGTCAGCGCACAGTCAGTCAGTCATTCAGTCAGTCGGTTGTACTCAGTGGTAGAAGTAGCTCCGTTTACGGAGCCACGACATGTTCCTTTCGCGTCTGGATTCACATGAGTTTCACCTGTATTACTTAATTTTTTGTCGATACGGTTCGATTGTAATTGATCGTTTATTATCGTAATCGTTTCCTTCAATTTTTAGTTTTAATTATACGAACTAGCTCGTTGGTTCTGCGCAGTGAGGTCGATCGATGAAAGTGCAAGTGGCAGTAAGATCAGTGTGTGCGTAAGGACCTTCGTCTCTTCCGACGGGAACCAGTGATAAAGTGAGAGGAACGTGCGACCTTCAGGAGGATCTCGAAGAGGACCTCCGCAAAGAGGTGATAGCCTGAAGAGAACGCAACTTAAGCGCAGCCACGGATGGTTAACGTGAGTATCGTATGATATCGTTACCACCTGTAGCTCATTCTATCTAGAGATCGAAAGTATTGGATGTAGGAACTTTTAGATTAATATAAATTAGTTTCGAATGTGAGAAATTTCCTATCTTATACTATACAATTACCACGTTCTGAATGAAAATTTGGGGAGGTTGTTTAACTAGATGATCATTTTAAATGAAGTTTTGGATGTACATATACATTTGTTTGATACTTTCCATTTCTGTTGATAGTATCTCTCAATAGTAATCTGAAAATTTATTTTGTTATTCTTCTACTACACTTGCTTTGTTACTTTGCATCCGATTTCGACGTACTGTGACAAATGGCACTGTATTTAAGAGAGATTGGAGAAAGTAGTTGGCGTTACTTATGAAACCGTTCTCGCTGTTTCCTACAGTGATAAAAGAAACAAAACACGAGAAGTAAGATAGAATTTTGTTTTAACTGCATCTCTAAACGAGCACACACACTTAGTTAGTGCACAATTGCTGGTTAGCTTTTTCTATTTCACAAACATTTTCAAGCAACTCGTAATTAATACATTTGCTAAGCAAACTTATTTGCTCGGTTCGGTGCAGCGATAAATCTCACAGTTCAAATGAAATTCTTTGTCTTCCGCCACACTTCGGTAAATATAAGAACTGAAAATACCCATGTGCGCCAAGATTTCCCTCCTAGTTGTAGGTCATTATGGAATTTCTAGTGAGGTGCGCCGCGCTATGTGACCAGAATGATTTCTTTGCGTGAAAGTCACCCTAGAATGGTACACCGAATCTAGTTAGTGAAATGGAAACTATTTGATTTATGTGGAATGAGAACCTCCAGGACAATATGAAAATTTCTGACAGCATAAATGAAGAACACGTAATACCGCTATGATTTCTTTCTAAACATCCATGTGCATTCCTAGAAACGATCTTGATACACCCTACTTGTAATCCAATATTAAAATACAAACATTTACTCGATCCTTTCGTTTCGCGTCATTTTCAGTTATATTTATCTCTACTATTCTATACAGAATAGTAGAAAAGTATTGTGCATTCGTGATTTAACAAAACGTTGCTGTATTATTTACTCGTACAGGATACGAGTTCTACAGACATTTACATATGTTCTGGGGTTCGTATCACGAATACATTTTCCAGTGAAAGGTACGAAACGCACGTATTTTGCAGAAGTATCGGCAGGATAATGCATGCAAAGGTACGGGTGAAGAATAGCGATTTTCTTGTAGTGCGGGTTCGTGTCTTCGAAAGCTACGTATAACATTTTTACTTTCCGGACACGAGCTTTCGTTTACGTGATCGAACGTAATTTACCCTTTTTAAGCGCGCGTTTTATATTTCCGCCTTCCAGATCCTGTTTCGAACAATTCCGGCAATCTTTATATGATCTATAAAATTTGTATGCATCAGCTGTTAAATCGATGCATAAAAAACAGTACTCGCTACGAAGTATCTAACTGATCAATCCTAACTCGTCAGAAAGTAAAATTACAAAATATTATTGAAGAATAACTTAGAATTTCAATCCAATAAACAACTCAATAAATTTACCAATGTAGGATAAATATGTTGCGATTAAATTTAAAATTAAAACTAATTTTTTATCCCTTAAGGTTGGTGTGATTTTTTCATTGATTTCTTTGATCTCTTTCTGTTCATTAGTTAAAAAATTGTTAGGAATTCATTTCGATCTACGATTACGATACAGTATATATAAATTTTCTTTGCAATATAACAAGTTCAATTTGCAAAATAAAATTGAATTGGTACGCAATGATGTTACAGAGAACCTCAAACATTCGACCGCTTTGATTACGCAACGCGGCATGAAAAGGGGATCTATCCGTCGAAAGTGATCTCGCATTCTTCAAAATCCATTCTTCCAGTCGTGGTTTCATAAGTTGAACGCACGATGCCCGCATGCGATTACGATAACGTCGACTGTGGGTGTGTGGTATGGAGCTCAAAAGACAATATACGTGGCCCTGGAGTATTTTTTACTTTCTTAATCGCCCACATTCAACGCCTTTGTTTTATCGTCATCTATGCAATCGGTGTAACCGTACACACGTTCCTCCTGACACATCCCGCATATTTTGCTTTACGCTAGGTCAGTCTTCGTCTTTTGCTTCGTAAGGTGTTCTTCTTTACCAAAAAGACACTGTTGTTAGTTATAGAATCGACGGTAAGAGCGAACATTATGTCTGTTCTCTGATATTTTGCATGTTAACTACCTTACTCTGTACAGTGTAAAACTAATTAACTTGCTACCACAGCTAGGTTTAACCAGATGTTTGAAATGTGCGGTATAAACTGGATTTTCAACGTTTAGTTCTGCCGGCTAGTCTAGAAATCTGATCTCCACTTTGTGAGGCAAGTCAAGCCACAGAGATCATAGTTTCTTTAGTAAAATTTATATACTGCTGCCTGTTAAATTGCGAGTGAAAAAGCAACCAGCAAAACTAAATCGCACGCTTGATCAGATCGGAAATGCACACTCGCAGAACCAGTTTGCCGCATAGAAAATCACGTTGTTACGTTCGCGGTCCATTTATCGAACCGCTGTTATATTTACTAATTGTAAAACTGCTAGGACATTTTGTACAATTATATTGTGTCTGCTTTAAAACTACTCTTACACTTCTGTTCATTTGAACTAAATCAAAGCTACAAAAAGAGCGCACAAAATTTAACGAGAAGTCGAAGAAATTAAACATGAGTTTCAGTAATCGTATAAAGAGTTGCCGGATATGTTAAAATGTGGGTCGTTACATTCGCGTTTCGCAGTCCTCGAACTGCTCGCGTTACAATTGGCGCAATTATACAATTACGTTTTAACTGGTTCGTTCGCTCGCTTGCCCTTTCGTAACGTGTTCACATTGAATGGTAACTGCATTGTCGACTTAAAAAAGAAGAGAAAAAAAATAGAGATAAAGTACATATTTATTGTATCACCTGTTCGCAGTTCTTCGATATGGTCGAGGTACTTCGAACTCGACCGACACGTTTCTACCTCCTTGAGATTCTCCTGCCTCGAAACCGGGTCTTCTTCTCTCCACGACCTCGAAACACACAAATTATGGAGGCACGAAGCAATGCGTGTGTACAAGAGAGCCAATAGGAGAGACCGGTCGTTTCTCGCACATCGTGATCTTCCTCGTTGTCCTCAGCGTTCGTCGTAATCCTAACGAAAGAGGAATTCTCAGAGACGAGATGATAGAAAGTCTTCGAGGTTCGAACACTTCCGATGGTCGGCCTATTCGATCGCTTCCTAGAATTTACGATCTCCTGATTCGTGGATTCGTCCCCTCCCACGAGAAGATACGGGATTATAAATTGAAGGGAATCTCTTGGTTCTTAAGAGATTTATTAACCTTGCCTTCGCGATGTTTTGCCGCGGTGCACCGCGCACGCTTTTCGTTAGACATAAAAGAAGGGAAAACGATGATTAAGTTCGGGTAAAGTTTTATTGTAATTTCCAGGTAAAGATTTGACAAAAATCACACAAATATACATAACTCAGGACTGAATATTCTTACTGTGATCTATGTCTTGGATTTAAAAAATACTATTTATATTTATTTTTTTTATTTAATATTTTTTATCCGGAAACACATCACATTATAAATTCAAGGAAACAGTAACAATGGAGTATACGTAAGAAGGAAACGTAAGGAGAAGTAACGTAAGAAAGGAAAGCTATTTAAAAAAACTACCGTGGTTTCTCTAAAATTATAGCAACTAGACTTACGAAATTTTGTATTTGGCCTTTTGAATTGTTTTTCGCAGGCACTATAAATGTTACACCACATGTGAGAAGGTGTTATTGGATAAACGTTTCTGCAGAGCTCGTAAAGCTCAAAACACGTTCTATATATTAAAGAGACAACCAAGTCATCGAGTATCTACTGAGCGTTTGGTGAAAATATAATGATAAATTAATAAAGGCCATAAAGAAGTGGACCAGGAACCTTGGAAAACCGTTAAATCCTGATGAGTCACGTTAAATTTCTTTTAAGTCGCTGCTGTGCATAATGGCTGGCGATGTTATGAAAACAAGAATCGCAGTTTGCGAAACGAAGAAAAAAACGTTCGTGCTGAAACTACTTGCAGATTTCAAATATCCTAGATCGTTGCTCAGAAATTAATGGATTTGGCGAAATGTTACACTATCGTCTTAATTAACAGACAGGTACAATTTATTAGTATCACGTGCAATTACGTTGTATCATTCAGAAGTGAAACTAGATATGTTGTACTTTTTCGATTCGTCACGTTTGAGATGAAGCTAAAGAGCAACGACCCCGGTAAATGGCATCAGAAAAACGTCTTCGAGCTCGCTGCCAATGAGAAGAAACCCGACTTGCTAGACGAGTCCCCGTAAATCAGAATCTATTCAGGATGAAATTAGTGTCAGTTAAAGGATACTACGGCGCCAAGTTGCCCCCAGGATGAATACTGAATTAACGATCGTTCTACAGAAAACGCGAGCCCAAGTTTTGTTACACCTGCTTGACATCTTTCTTACAACATTTGTAATATTTGTGAAGCTTTGAGTTCTTGCTATCACGAATGCACAAGAAGCCTTAAATAGAAAGGTATTAATTCGAAGATTTGGAGAAATCGGTAGTACTCGGTTTTGTGGAAGTTTGTAGTCTACTGCGTGAAAGGATTGAGAGATTTCGACTACAGGGTTATGCAACGATCATCTGATCGAAAGGCTGTTCAAAAGGTCTTTTTAATGCATCTTCTACCATCACATGATCCCCTCGATTGTAGAAACCTGTTTATTACTCCCATGGAATCAGGAAGACGTCTAACGAAGGATGTGTGCTAAAATTGTGAGTGGCGGTTTCGCTTCCAAGATAAATCGTTGGATAGCCTGGCGTACATCGTTTCGCATAGACTAGTATGTATCCACGGTAATGCATAGGAGAACATACCACGAGCCAAAAGGTAGACGGCAGACGTGCGTGGAAGATGTAGGCCCGTGGTTCGCCTGATCTGTTAACGGTGATAGTGTTAAGGCGCTTGCACAAATTTCCGGTATTTGCCAAGGGAGTGGGAGCACGAGCGGCTGCTTACAGGTTGTTTTGTTATCGTGCGAAGCGATCGCGAAGCAAAACGTCCCGAGGAGAATAAAGAGCGCGAACTGCGCCCCCGGAAAATTGTCGTCGCCCCGCACGGAAACACCCGGCAGGTTGAAATTTCACCGCGTACTAGTAGTTTCTAGTTCCGCTTGAGCGTGTACGTCATCGTCTGGCCATTCGTCTCGCGCGCCCGATTTCCACCGATCGCGTAAATTGAAACGGCCTTTCTGCTTGGTCGATCGGTTCCTGATTTCGAAACCAGTAAAAGTTCCAAGTGGTCACCGCGGAAATCCTGCAACAAGACACGAGATATCGAGCGCACCATATTGTTGGTTACGTAAATTTCTTGCGATAGAGCTTGTACTACCGTCAGGAAGTGATTCGCGAGACGCAGAATCGTCTACTTTAATTAGAAACAATGATTATGTTCGGACTTCTAGCTGGATGCATATGAACGATGAGCAATCTGAGTTCGA
This sequence comes from Xylocopa sonorina, assembly GCF_050948175.1. Taxonomy (NCBI): domain Eukaryota; kingdom Metazoa; phylum Arthropoda; class Insecta; order Hymenoptera; family Apidae; genus Xylocopa; species Xylocopa sonorina. Next base: position 11,507,622 of record NC_135193.1, read on the forward strand.
TATTAAGCTTAATAATGCCATTTATGTATGAAAAGAAGATACAAAAATGTGCATAAATTCTAAGCGGTACACGCGATCACGTCCGCTATGCAGAGAAAGTGTGTTCAACGATTGGAACGAACATAATTTGACGATTTATTTGTAATCAAAATTATCGGTCATTCTGTCGATGTGTTTCTCAAATTGACAAGAATTAGAGGGAACTATGAAGACATAAATATTCGACAACCTTTCTACCGTGATGCCGTTGATGACAGAAAACGAATTTTCCTAGTGACAAATAGATCGATGCTACTTTTCGCGTTCTAGCACAGAAACTACCCGATGGGTCTACATTAAAGTTTCACGAATAATGTGAAAGTTTTGCCCCCTAACACATCTATACTCTACTATTATTTGGACAGAATACCAAATTAAGAGATGTCTCGTCTACTTAAGCACTCAGAACTTGGTCACTGTGGTGACTGGTAGGAAGATGTCTCATTGTTCTTTCTCCGTTCATTAAACGATGACACGAGTCGCCATGACGAACACGCGTCTCTGAGAACCGGAACGAATGAAGCCTACGAAAGCGAACGTTCTCATCTCCCCCAAGGTATCTTAACTCTTCATCGCAAAATTCTTCTGGATTCTCATCTTTCCAATCTATTCAATCAAATCGCACCATCAATTACTATCTCTATTCTCGAGTGTTTAGGTAACTTCAAGAAACTCCAGATTGGAGAAAACGATCGTTATCACGAGAACGCGGCCAAGGGATTCCTATTGTATTTCAAAAATTCGTTGGATGACTTCCAGCAGCGATAATAATTATATGGCAAAGGGGTTGAACTTGGAAGAGGTATAATTTTCTTATAGAAAAGCGAGGAGGTCGGGCAAAGGGTAAACATCAGATAAGAATCCATACACAAGTCAGGTTAAACATTTCCGACACGCACCACGCGCATCCTCGAGGAAACATATTTATGAATTGAATTTTATTAAAGGGACCCACGTGCAATAGATTAGCATTGAAGTGTTAAAATGAATAGATAATATTATCAATTGTTGTTTGTGTGGAAGCCGCTTTAGGTTGCTCGAATATTGGACTTACAAACAGAATCGTTTAAGGAGCGACAGATGATGAAATCTGGCAATGACTTCTAAGAGAACTTAGATTTATTAAAACAATCCACGCGGGATAATAGTGATTTGCGTGGTCGTTATATTAGAATAATATGACAGGTGAGATCTGCGTTTATGGACGTTTATGGACTAATATGTCGTGAATTTTGGTTTTTTCTCACCTTGCACGTTTCTTCTTATCTTGTTCATCATAAATCTTCTTCCAAATAGTGTCTACAAATGCCAATTCAGTCGCTTTGAAATCATTGTTCCAAACGAGAGATGCTGGTAAAAGGATGAAAAATGGAGCAGTGTATAATAGGAAGAAGGAAATTAAGGTCGTAGTGCACGAGGTTACACAGAACTCTTCTTCAAAGTATCCCGTTACGCGAGCAACTTGCCACGACCGCTCTGCCACATCGAAGAAGTAATGCTCCACACTGATACACGTTTCTCTTGTTAACGGCGTAGCCGCAATCGCCTTGCCTATTACCCACCATAACCGTATGGTCGTAATTGATTGCGTATACCGATTGAAAGGAACGCAGCTACAATCATTTGCACTCGTTCCAGTGAATGACTTGTCCGCTTCTACTTGATTTTTGCTAGACCACAGGTAGCAACTGATCGAAGGGGAACTAGATACAGACGGTCACGTTGGACGTTACTGAGGAAGAAAAAAGGTATTCTGATAGATAGATGTTTTCATCCTCGATTTCGTACGACTCTTACACTTACAATTAGATAGCTGTACTTGTCTTAAAAGGATTTGTTTCGAAAGAACCGTAAATATAGGTGAAATATAAACAAACGGGGGAATAGAAAGGTATATGATTAGTCATCGAAACCACGAGTACTGAATTGTACTTGTGGATATTGCAACAAAACTTTCCACAAAATTATTCTACATATTTCCCTATCTCATTTCCACATTTTCTCAAAACTCTATCCCCCCCGAACCACACCTTCTACAACAGGAGGAGCGTTTCCGATTGGTCCATTTTATTAGCATCGTTCCGAGTCGGGGCACGCCATAGAATCGTTTGTAATTTGCGTCCCGGGCTACAGCGGAGGCCATTTCTATCGTAGGCATAAAAGCTGAAGGCAGCGGCACTGAAATTCCGGAAGGCGGGGAGCTGGTATCCGTAAAGACACGACGGGGTCTAACAACGTCGGGAGAGGCAGAAAACCATAAAGGTTTTCTCGGCAAGTTTTGCAGCGGCGGTTGCCGAGCTTCAAGGCCGCGAGAGAACCAAGCGTGAAACTAGTCCGACCGGTACGAGAGTATGGTAGCTATTATACACCCAACGTATATAGTGGATCGGCGAAGTGTTCGGTTTAGCGGAAGGCGAAGTCGGATAACCTGGCACGTACAATGTAAAATCTCTCCCCGTGGTACGTGCTACGTGCCACAGGTAAGCGTCTACCTCTGATGGAATACCACGCCGCAGGAGTATGCTTTCATGCTTCCCTTCGTTGGATGATTGCACACCGCACCGCGAGATGCTGCAAAAAAATACCGGGCAACTGGTAATTCTGCAAAAATAAATAAAATGTCCACGCGGTTTCTTGTGAAACGAAATTATACAACTGCTTCTAGCAAGCTTTTTCGGCGTCAAGTTTGACCGTTTTCGTCGAAGCTAATATTGGGATTAGTATCATCCGTGTTGTTATCCTTTCAACTATTAGTTTTTCTTGTTCTATCTGATCTATCTTAGGTCCTTTGTTTCAGGCGGATCAATCAAGGCCACTTGTCCGATTGCAAACGATGTCGCAAGTGGTCTTTTTGCTTTCATTAGCCGGTTACTTGGTTTAACAACGCTGTCGAGGTACACATATAGGTTTTAGCGCTCTGTTTTTAAAGTAGTTAAGACAGTAGAGTGAAAGTATTTTATGCGAAAAAGCGGAACATATGGTACTAATTTTTCGTGAGAAATAGTGGATTTGTTAAATTTATACAAGGAAATAGCGCAGGTTTAAGCGTACAGTCGCCGAAGCGCCTCTTCGTTACCGGTCTATCGACACAACTGGTTGCAAACCGGTTCACAGGATTAAAATTTATCAACGACAATCTGAATCATTCACCCGCGACAAAGAACATGCTACTACATACGACACGGTTCAACGGAGAATTCTTTTAAATTTTAAACTTATTTATTTAACAAATAATAAACGGCACAGTTACCTCAATCAGAAGCTCTGGAAAAAATTCAAATAATAATTCGAAGAGAAGACAGCGTGAAATAATCATTGTAAAAGTGTTAACTGTACCTACCCTATTGCGAAAGGGTTAAATGAGAAAAAAGGCAGAAGCTTACATATGACCCTTTGTCATGACAACAATAGAAACAGACACACCTTAACCTGGTATGCCAAGGTAGCGTCATAGCACACGAAATGGTGAACCGTTCAAATGGTCCAAAGTGGAAGAGTTCTTGGAGGCATTCTAATTAGCCGCAACGTGGTAGCAACTCGTTACGATCTTAATTGGTGCACCGGATTGTTCTCTGGATGGGTTAGCTGGCTGGTTGAAACAATAGCCAGAACGTGGCGGTCCAACCGATGTAATTACGCGTTTCGCAATCGTGACGCTTTCACGAGTATGTAGTTACACCCGCGCACCTTCTCCCGCGTTATCGCCTACACGCCAGTGGAAATGTGTTATCAAGCGTGGTTACAAAATATAATCACACTGTCGTTGATCGTTCAACCGTGTCGTACATCCTCCGTTTTGTGCGTGCGAATTACCAATATTAGATTGTCCCGTGGATATCTCTTTCGCGACGGCGACTTTGAGTAATAACAGCCAGATAAATAATGATTCGCCAGGGAAAATCGTTGATTCGTTAGAATTCGAAAGCGCGCTTGTATTTGCACAGACACTTCGAGAGACTGTTTCTTCGCTCAGATCGGCGTTGCGATCTAGACGAAAGAAATTGCGTGTGCCGTTAGAAAGGGAGAAACGCAATGTCCACGGTTACTTTTACAGTTATAGAATATCATCCTCTAAATCGGCTATTATCGACCAATTTTATTATCAAGCTTCTGCGGTTCGATTTAAGAGTATCAGACAAGATCGTCGAATATAAACTTCATCTCTTGCGTTGTTTCATTAAGATAGAACGAATGGAATCGTTCTCGCCTAGTTAGACTATCCGTTTACTAACCGCGGGTCACAATTTACGGCTGGAAAGTTTATGCGTTTAGCACTGCATTTAAAGAGCCGTATTTTAATGCTAATTGTGAGCTACAATTCATATGTTCGTTCTTTTTACGCTTAACGATTACTTAAAACAAGTTTTCTTCACCGGTTCGAATAAGTTTGCTCGCGGTCATAAAGGAAAACGTTGCCCGGGTAACGAAGACTACCAACCAGGAGAGAAAGTGTTGACCTCGATACAATGGCTGTTCGATGAGGTCTTGAAACGCGTTATCACATCCTATCGAGGTTGTAATAAGCGTTTTTAATGCGCTTGATGTTTACAGTGTTCTTAATCTTGCGTAATTTAAACGGCGATGATGTCGACAGCAGAAATATTAATATTTAAAAGCATTGTTCGCAACATTACGGACAAAAATCCGTGAAGGAATTCCTCGGTGGTAATCATGCAATCGTTACAATTACGACTGAAAAGTATTATGGGGGGCGTTGAAAAGGCGAGCGGTGTTCTTAATTTCTCACCTTCCATATGTATGTAATCTGTTATAAATATTAAGCAGGAATAACGTATGGTTGATCTAGATGCAAGCATGATGGATACATAGTAGGAATGTGAATGAAAATCAATGAACCGAGCAATTACATAATAGCTTAATATCAATGAACCAGAGAATAATCTCTGCAGGTGCTAAAAAAGTGCAATTCTATTGTTACAGGACGTAATGAGCGAGTACGAACGAATCAAGCGTTCGTGCTTGAAACGAGGTGAACTTTGGGAAGATCCAGAATTTCCAGCGACGCAAACATCGGTTTTCTACCATCAAACACCTCCGTTTCAATTCCAATGGAAGAGACCAAAGGTAATTATATCAACTAATCGAAGCCGTATTTACATGAATTGCGGATTAATCCTCCAGCATTAAAAGAGCACATAGAGCGCACAGAGCACGTTTTATCGTCCTTGCGTTTACCATCGCGCAACAGCATCTTTACTATGCTCGACACACTAGTGTTTTTTTTGTTTTAGAATATTGTTACATAATTATTCAATCGTTAGGTAAGATACAGTTTCCTTCGCTACTACGTTTGTACACGAACAGAACACAGAGAATACAGGTTTCTACAATCTACTGAAATAGATCGTTTTAAGTTAAAGTTCGTTTAATATAAACGTAAGAATTAGCCAAGGGATCAACGATTCCGAGGATCAGTTGCGCAACATGCACGACGATCCGTGAAACGAGGAAAGAGCAAGGGTTTTGGTTTGCAACATGTAACTGGAGCCTATTTAGCCTTTGGAACGGGACATTACAGTTCTCCATGTTCTGTATAATGAACATAATAAAAGCTACTGACATCGGTGCGTTTCTACGACAAGGTCGACGATTGCGTTCACGCAATAGGTATTACGTGAATGGCGCATTTACGTGTCACACTTTGCCGCGACCGGAAAGGATCGAAGGTGAGCGTGACACGAGTTGCAATCAGGAACAAAACGAGCGAAATGTCCTGTGCTGAAAAGGAAGATCGTCGGTGACTAACATATGAATCAGAGAGAAATTATTTAAACTCTGTTTGTCATGTGATGACATGAGTAGTACGTGGATTTATACTCATTCTTTAACGTTTCATTTCTAAATCATACATCCGGTAATTTGCAATAACCTGGAGAGAATGATAATTAATATATGATAACAATTGGAAATATTTCAGTAAAAGTAGAACGAATGCGGCAATGAAAACGTACACGGCGACTGTAAAACGTTTGAGACGCATTCTAGGATTGTAATTAGCCATAATTAATGACTGTCTGTCACATCGCGAGTGATCGCGAGGAATTCCGTGAAAAAATGTTTCCTTTGTTACCGGAATCAACGTGGAAACCATTTATAAATTGCGAAAGCATTGATGAAAAATAGCGATGCCGTAAGGAGTTCGCTCTAAAGATTTGACGAGGTAAAAAACCCATTGGGAATCGCATTCTACATCTGCTGCGAATAATTATGCGTTGTAGGACATAAAACGAAACGTTACATAATCAGATTTTGTTCTATAACTTAAGATGCAGACAGATAACTTCTGACCAATTAATACAGCAATACAAAATAAATCTTTTAATTGTTCTAAACTTTTCACACGATTCAATGTTGCGTAAAGCTTCTGGTGGTTTTAATTATTTCTAAAAGCAAATCTGTAAAAATTATACGTAAAACAGGTTACTTATTTTTACACGAATAAATTATTTTCTCTCTTTTCGTAGGAATTATGCAACCGTCCAATATTTGTCAGCGATACACCTGCCCTGTTCGATGTAATACCTGGGAAAATGGGTAAGTTTAAAAACGTAATTCCTATCTCTTGTTACAGACCACTGATTCACGTTTTGCGCATATCTTTCTGTTAATTACAGATTGAAATTCTAAAAAAAATAGGACGAGAAAGAGGTAGATGCATAACTAAAACTAATCGTTCCGGTTTAGCCTTTGCCACCGTTACCCTCTTTTCCGGCCTCACAGAGTCATTACGATAAAAGTTAACGATACCATTCACGTGTGTGCGCACCCGTGGATCTTGTGAATCATTTCACCTTAAACGACTTTTTAATGTAAACTGAAGGTAGCAGAGTTTACTGCATTTTATTTAAATGCATATCTTTTTACTACGATTTACACAAAATCCAAGATACTCGAATTTTTAGTTCGCATCTTATTCTACGCCAATTTTCCTTTCAAAATTTCTACTAAATTATATAATTTCTTCTTAACGTAACATTCATTTCATTCGAAATACTTTTATGTCTTTCCGGATAACTGTGATCGTGTCTCAGTTTACCGTTTAATGCGATGTTAATTATTGTCACGAGAGCGCGAAACGGTACACTCGTCTACTCGTTCTATCACCGACCTCAAAATCGCACGAACCCTAAAAGTGATTCTGGTAACCAATGGCGAACTTAAAAGATAAAGCATGATCGTTTCCACGGATACTACGGTTCAAAACCGTTACAACTTTCTTCAAGCCAGATCATGTACGAGAAACACCAATCGTGAATCCATATAATCGATGTTCCAAGCGATTTAATTAACGAATGACCAAAATGCTACTATTGTGTGATAATTGTATGGCTACTTCGTGCGCTTCCATTTTTGCATCACCTCGAAGGAATGTGGAAATCAGTGGTTCTCAATAGCGGAAAATTGGTACTTCCTTTACACCATCCCATGGTAATCATTTGCTTTTAATTTCCAAGAATTTTCGATAGTTCTCAGAGATATAATAGCCTAATCGATCGTAATAGCACAGATTTGGCAACTAAATTAAAAAGACTTTGTTACATAAGTCTATCAAGTGCCACCAATATCCAATCTTTAACTATTCACTCGCTGTTAAGCCTGTGTGAAGCACTGAAAGCATGAACGTCCTCTTTTGCATACAATAATTCTTTGCTCGCGCGTCATCACACAGTTATCCTGAATTAAATTAGAAACAGTTATTTTCAGAGCATCGCGATTTCCGTTTCACCTTTCGCTACACGTGTTAAATTAACGAAGCTGTATACAAGACAGCATCCTTGCTAGCTGATTCCATCGTCTTGTCACAATGTAAAGTGCCGTTGAGAGCGTGGAATGCATCGCGAGCTTAATCTTCTTCTCATAGGGAGCCGATGTAACTCATGAACATCCTAGTCACACCGTGGACGGAAGTCGAACGATTCGGGAATTCGTGCAATCGTATTCTCGAAGACGACGCGTTCACAGCACCGTATCCCGTTAGCGCGTATAAGCGCGTTAACAGCACGCGCAAACCAGCGGGAGAATGACATGTGATCATTTTTTTCGACCTACATTAAGATGATTCGAGTTGTTGCGTGTTATGAAACGCTTTAATGTTCGAAATAAGATAAATTGGATATATCAAACAAATTGTACACTCTCTTCGTAGAACTTTTTCTCGATGGTTTTTGGTCTACTTTTAACCATATAATAATACAGAGGAATGGGATGATAAAAATCCCAAGGGCTTTGCAATTTAAATTTAAGAGATACGAACTTACACGATAGGTACAAACGTTCATTCTTGTTTATTTGAATAATCAAGACACCATTTCTTTCCGCTCTACAAGCGCTGGCACACATGTTTATGATCCAATGGGAAAAATGCAGGCGCTACGCGACCGTGGTAACAATTATTCGAGGATTTAATAAGTTGAGTAAGCTCGTAGGCGTGGGGAAACCATTAAAGGGGAAATAACAATTATTCGAATTGCGTTACGCTTTATAATTACCATTTGTAGCTACTATTGACTGCCTTTCTTCTATTCTTCTCCTATTACTCAGAGAAAGCTGATTGTTCGTTCGTAGTACATCCTAAACCACTTTCGCGGCACTTGCAAATTAAATCGCCACAGTTCAATGAAATCATCGCTCTCTAAAGATCGTTCTACCGCAAATGTCGCTAATAAAAATTCAACTTCGTGTCAACAGACCTCGGCAAACTCTCTGCACTTGTCGTTGCACGATGTATTTGTAACTCTCAACGCCGATGTCAGCACGAACGTCGAGCACAACTCGAGGCATATAATTACGATGGACACGCTTTCGTAGGTATTATTCCTCTTCGAACTGTCCAGTCGGAACGATGCCACGGGTTTGTTCGCAGAGTGAAAATATTTGTTGTTTACTCGTTGAAAACTGAACACTGGTTAACTCATCCGTAATCGTTGCGGTTCAAAACTGGGTCTCTTCGTCAGTCTCTAGTGAAAGTGGAGCGATATACCTACGCATCATTTCGATAGAGACACAATTTAGTAATCGGGCTGCGAAATCGCGGACAGAATGGTCGATCGTCCACACTCACGTTAAGTTTCACTTCCTGAAACATAGATTCGTAATTCTTACGCACTTAACAATAAATGTTGCAACAATTGTCATGTTAAAGAGCATTAAGTAACGTTGCGTTCTGTACTTAAAGAGAAAATCTGAGAATGGAACGGATAAATGAACGAGCGACGATATTTTCGTTTAAACGTGTCGTAACATCTTCCCATTTTTACATCGTCTCAGCTGTACTTTGAGAGCAATCGTTGACAACGATCACTTCGGTTGTATTTCCGCGAATGTGATTCTCGAACTAAACCTTTCTACTTTAGTCGAATATCGTACCGGTCGCACTTTCGTTCGGTTGAGATAGTCGACTTCGGTTTCTCCCTCGGAAGTGCGAATAATTAAATCGTTATGTAACGATGCGTGCGGTTCCTTTTTCTTTCTTGTTTGAATAGAAGCGAACGTGAGAAACCAAGAATAATCCTGCGAGAATAACTCTGCGTTAAAATTATTCGATAAATTATGGAACGGGTCGGACAATTCTTCCTTTCGCGCCGATGAACTTCACGGAGAGGCGAAACAGATTTGTAATCCTCGGTGGACGAGTGTCGTAACACCGTGAGAACCTTCTCTTGAAACGAACAGCACGACGACTTAGTGCTCCGCTTGACTTTCGTTTTCGAAGGTCTAATCATTGATCATGTTGCTACTTATTAAACATTTCTGCTCGTTTAAGCACAGGAGAGAAAAAAAGAGAGAGTTGTTCACCAATTTGTTATATCTATAAATGCTAATAACGTTTTATTCTTAATCATATGCTAATAGTTGCTACAACAAGAGTAATTTAAATGTAATTAATAATTGTTGTAATGCAGTTGCTTTATATCCGTCGATCCTACATATATAATGAATGAACAACGCGTACGAACGGGAGAGTTCAGTTGCGATTTGCTTAATTCATGAAACACTTCGCCGCCTTTCATTGTTTACACAGAATATGCTTCTCGTAAGATAAATTTACTTATAATTTACACATAAGCAGCTCGTTTCTATTCAGTAAGAGTTCATTCAGTAAAAGGAGAATGGCTGCGTAAGTTCGTTAGTCAAACAAAATTCTTCTTATGTAATAGCATCTTTGTTCATAAGCGCGCTTCATTATCATAATAATGTAGAAAATGTCAGAGTCAGGTGCCACGTATAGTAAAATGCATTGTACAACCTTTAAATCTTTTTACCATCGATACTGAAATTTCTCTTCTTCCAGGTGACAAATGGCTGGTCTCCTGCCTTGGCGTTCTTCATCTGAGTAAAGGACTCTTCTACAGGGTGGTACCAGCGGACCAAGGGTTTGGAAACACCGGAGAACCACCTGGATCACCAACAGCCGAGTACGCCGGGGTGTTCAGGTTCCGATTATGGTGGTGCGGTGCATGGTCCGAAGTTCTTGTCGACGACAGGCTACCGGCGATTCACGGACGGCTGGCTTTCGTGCAGAGTCGTCACAGTGATCAATTCTGGCCCGCTCTTCTGGAGAAAGCGTACGCCAAGTGAGTACCGCGGGAAGAGCTTGAATTCAAGAGTGCTCGTTTATTTGTCCGTCACACGAGCAGTCGTGCATGAGATTTCTTCTCGCACCTGATCCTTGTCTTTTACTCTCTGACGATGTCTAGAGAGGGAGGAAGTGATTCCAAATACTAACACATAATCGAGAGAAATTCTTTCACTAAATTTAGACGTGGTTACCTTAATTATGTGTAAAAGGAAAGTTATGGTAACACGCCTGTTCGTTCGGATGTTGTACCAAACAAACGGATCGATTAGCTTCAGTCGCATGCGATCTCACGTAGGCGTACAAGGAGGTGGTGATCGAAGTTCATCGATCGATCTGGGTAAGGCCGATCTTCGTGCTAACGCACCATGAACGTCCACCTGATAAACGCCCACGCCACCCACCGTAGCTTACAAGCTCAGTCGTGCTAGCGTGAAAGTTATTCACATATTTCCATTTCATTTTCATAAAAATTTCGAAAATCAATCCACGATGTTTACCACAAACGTCGTTGTTGAAGAAAAACATTAAACCTCCTTAAGGGCTTATAAATCAGATTTTCTGAAAATTTCTAATCTTAATCTTATCAATAATGACACAACTCGACTTACGATAAATCATAATTTGTACGAGCCACTTACCAGTTATAAGATATGATCTGTAACGAAACGGGATGTAATCGAGCGAGTCAAACGAACACGGTAAACGAACTGGACGTCATATCGTAGGGACAAGGAATTTATTCGCGGTGTCGTCTTGTAAGATCTAAAGAGCGGATCCTGGGCGCGAGTAATGGTTCCGCGCGATCTCTTCCCCGAGGTGGAGGACGCGTTTACGCGGACGAACGAACGACGATGACCGGTTTTGCCGGAGGTTCTTGCTCCTCCTCTTAATCTTTCCGCTGATGATCGTTCCTCCTTCCTTCTTCTCTCCTTCACCTCGTTATCCGTTTCTTACTCGCCTTCCCTTCCCTTTCCCGGCTTCGCTTCTTCGTTTCTTACTGTCGGGAATATAACCACCGGTTGGGCGTTGCTCTCAAAACGATTGCAACGTGACGACCTCGAAGAGGAAGACAATCTCACGAACAGCAAACAGCAAATAAAGAGCAGTATTGCTGATAAGAATTGATGCGGTTCCTCCTTTCTTTACGAGACTCGTGGCCATAACAAATTTCGCTGGAGATAACACGCGGTATTTACTAATGAGTGATGTCCATGTACACACGTAGATTTTCTGATAGGATTTTGAACGCTGCAGATTTTTGCAACACACGTTGAAAATAGAATATAAATAAGCCTATCTAAAATGAATAAAATTTTAACGTATGCATTCGAATAGCTATTCGTTTAAATCTTGCACAACAGACCAAACACATTTCCCATTTGCATTAAGTTCAGGTTTTACCGGATCTAGCATAACTATTTGATACTTTTATAGCAGTAAAAATGCGATTAAGTAAATCATCGAGTCAAGTGCTCTTTTCTTTACTTCGGTTGATAAACTAGTTTGTTCGATCAGTATTTTTTTTTATCTAAAACTATCTAATTTGTTGCTTTTTGTAACAGGTTCCTGAAACCGCTTACTTGCAACAGATATCCCTATTCAACGATGGAGAACAGCTCTTTACAATTTCATCATCAAACCCGTGCCTCTTGCGTCAGAATGAATATCTGTGCACCTGACAAGAAATTGGCGTACTTTCATTTCGTTTTTGTCTGGGAAAAGCAAGACAAAAAGACCAACTGCTGTAATTTACATCACGATACATGCAAATATTAAATAACCGATGTACAATTTCAAACGACGCCGATAAATCAACGTGACTATTAACATGACGCGACTGTTGAATTTAAAAACTTGAAAGTATTTCGCAAGTCAAGCGAACGAAAGGGCACATAAAAAAGTTATGACTTAATCAAAGGTACATAAATTTCTCGCGAATCCCAGATGCTTCCTCGAGATTCGCGATTTCTTCTCGATTAATTCGATTCGCTCGATTATATCCACTGAGAAAACGATGTATGGTAATGCGGCTACGAGTAATTTGTACGCGCTAACGATTACAGTGGTCAACAGCTTCAGCAAACGAATCGAGGTCAAGATTCATTAATAATTGATAGTGCGTTGCCGTCCCTCTATGACTTCCGTTCCACGATGAATGTACGATGCAGACGATTAACGCTGAGTCGTTCAAAATTGACTTCCAATAACGACTGTCAGCAAATCTCTTGCAGTCTCGATAAAAAATATAATTAGCTTTTGTAACAAAACTCTTACACGCAGATTTTGTGCCTTATGACGAAAACTTGGAGATATCTGCTTGCTCAACTGCGATTATTAGTTATTCAACCATACTCAAATAATACGAAGTATATAATATTATCGTGTATGTGTGTATACAGCTTTAAATTTATCGATCACGTTAAATATATTACTATAATCTGCTCTTTTTAATATAATCGTACATATATAACAGACGAGGTTTCTAAATTGATAAAAACAGCGATAACTTTCATGACGACAGTGAATTAACATTCTGCGTGTTCCAATTCGACGTTTTGCGAGATACGCGCCGCGTTTTCCAAACGATAGAATCTCGTCGATGACATACTTCTTTCTACAGAAAGAGAATCATTTGTTGGCTGACATTTCTTCCTTCTCGATAACCCTGCCACATAGATCCTATCGATCCGGAACGTTCAGTCAATCCAGGTTTTATTAATTCTAGCGGCTGTATTAAAATCAGTTAGAAAGCTCTCGTACATTCGCGTGCCAATGCGTGCACGATCTGCAAACGAATTACACGCTTGCACGTGCTCCTCCGTGATTTCCATTAGAGACCATTACCCGTACTCGACCCGTGATACCTGAAGCAGCAAAGAATCGCTAAGTAAAGCATTATACATCTAATGATTATGTTCAGTCCTACGATAATGTGTTCTATTTTTAATTGTTTTGTAACTATAACATCCTCGTGGAGTTTTTAATTAATCTTTTTACTCGGGCAATACAAATGATTCAGTTTCTCCGGTGTAAGCGGTTATTTTAATGATTCCTAATTAATGAGACTGTTATAAAAAGAGTTATATATTGTAATTGGTTAGTTGTAGTAGATACAGCAGTGAAATAGTAAAAAATTCTTTTAGACGATGCGTACAATAAGAGGATACAAAGAATAAAGTAGAAAAACGTCGAATTGTTAGCAAATTTTAGCTGTGGAAGAGAGAAAGTTGTTGTGACACTTATTGCTAGTGTACGTAATATGATCAGAAATGCCGTTACACGTGTTTCAAGAACCTCCCTCTCTCTACCACAAAACGTAAACTCACAAACTTTAGTTCGCTGCGTCGATATTTAGGCAACAAAGTTTTCAGCTAGTAGGTGGCAAGCCGTTTCGGTACACGAGCATCGTGAAATCAGAATTCGACATAGCTTTGGGATACAACGGTATGCCAGGCTATATTCGGCACTGTATATTTGTGCACGCACATACCAGCCATGGGTATACTAAGCAAGTATATCCGCGGATACTTTCACTCGGCGAGTAGTCGGTTCGTTGGTTGCCAGCAATGGATCGGAGGTCAGTGCACTGGTGACCACAGTCCAAGTTCGTATTTGCGACCACGAAACTGCTACAGCGTTCTTCCAAATGAAAACTCAAAAACAAGCTTCATTAGTTGTCTATCCTACCTGATTTCTTAATGTTCGTATTCCATAAGTTTATGAATACTACGGGTCTAGTTAATGGAATTTCTCATTTTGCATAGGTCTTTGGAACCACTTCAGTCTATAGGACCAATTAGAAATAGTATTGGAATTTGGAGCAGAAGAAAGACTCGTGCTCAAGTGGGAATTTGAAATAAGTTTATCAGGCCTTCACCAAGATGCATTCCTTATCTATTATACATGTAATGTATTATCTATGTGTTGCGTACTGCCAATCGCACGAAATAACTGCAAATGACATTGCATATCCGCATATGACTTCATCACGCCGTTAGATGGTCACGGAACGGAAGTACGTCAATGGCAAGACTAGTGTTACCGTTGACTCACAAACTGACAACGGTGGTGTTAGATGTTCAGCAGAGTGTTCAGTTGAAGGTGCGCTAACCCTTCCGACCATTTCTACATATTTTTCCGATCTAGTAACTTAACTTATAAACCTTCCTCGACAGACTCTACATCTACGAACAATATTAGAAGTTGTTTCAGTCATTAACGATCAATGTGGCAGTGCAATGTAGGAAATTCAGTATTAACGACAAACCGTATGTTTCCGTAAAACGTGAGATTCGGTGAATGAAAATGAACGAGTCGATCGTTGCCTTGTTAACCGGCCCCCTCTTCAATCCACCATTCTAGTTGCATACCAATGGTCCCGCGACTACTTCCGAGCCTCAGCTCTTCCGTCAGCCGCAAATTGCGGAACACACCTAACCCGAAGGCCATATACGAGGCACACAATTGGAAAACGGATCTGCCGGACGAGTTGCACTCGCCTTCCCTGAGAAAATACCCATGTGACTGGCTGAGTGGCGCGTGTGAATGGTTACGGTTTAGAGATTAACCTACGCACGCTTTGCGCTCGCGTGTGCACGAAAGCTCGCGTATCTAAACGGGCCGTGTATGAGTATACACGAGAGCGTAGAGGCGTCGAGATATTACTGGGACGAGCATGTAGAGAAAGGTGGAGAGAGAAAGAGAGAGAAAGAAACCCCGTTAACTGAAAGACTCTAATTCCCGCAGGAACGGCACATTCAAACGAGAGATAATATCGCCGGCTCTCGCCTATACCCTTATCAGTTCGCATGAGATCTTGCCTTTCAATCTCGACCGATGATTTCCAAGACGACGACCCGTAACGCGAACCTGCTGGCTTAATCAAATCGTTTTACTTTCTGCAACAAAAGCCACACTCCGCTAACGTGGTGAGTGAGATTAACGAGCCGCTGGCTCAACTTTCTTCGCGGAATCGATGCAGAATCCCTGTGAAATCGCGATCCACGTGGCTCAGCAGCCTTATCCGCAGCGCAGGGGTCGAATGTGGAAAAATTCTAGGCATCCGCTTTCCCTGAGTCAGTCTGGCGATCTTATGTGTTTTCTCTGCGATTTAACAGACGTAACTGCAAACATGTAGTAATTTGTTGGAATTAAATGATAGTATTTTTTGTACATCTCTGGACCTGATATACAAGACAAGAAAGATATGTTAAATTGAAGAAACTGATTTTCCGCCGGTTTATTTCAGATTACACGGTTCATATGAGGCCCTGAAGTATGGAACCCTACTGGATGGTCTTTCTGATCTTACGGGAGGTATCACGGAGAGTATCGCGATACGACAAGACCCCACAGCTTGTGGACGAGTACTCGCGAAGCTCCTCGATATGACGTCCCTTATCACATGTACAGTAAATAACAATCAACAACAGGTAAACTTTTCTCAATTTTCTTCATTAATTTTTGAGTGTTAAATATTTTTGATACTATTTACGTACATATTTCTTTTATACATCTCTATACGAACAGAAAGGTGAGTTATTCATTTTTATTAATTTAAGATTCGTGCCAGTACAGAAAAACTTGCCAATGGTATTCAGATGGGAATCAACTACAGGCTATACGCTATCGAGAGGGTAAATACGGGAGACCGTAGTTGTTTATTTGATACTCTTGGCTATTTTTTTGACTCCTTATCTCACAAAGGATCATTGTATAAAATATAGGTGGAAACTTTCAATGGCGAAGCGGTTCAGTTGGTAAAGTTAAGAAATCCTCTTGGACCTGGTAGGGAGTATGTTGGCGCTTGGGCGAGAGGTGGCCTCGAATGGGACGAGGTACCACCGATGGAAAGAGAACGTTTAGCGGTCAGAAATATGGCCGAAGGCGAATTCTGGTGAGCTAATTTGAATAATTTCTTCTCTCGTAGAATAAAATTTAACAATTCTTTAAAATACTTTTCATCACGTTCAAATACGTGCAGTAATTTTAATTAAAAATGTTCTAAGCGTATTAATGAACTATATAATGCAAGTTATCTTTACATTGTAGGATATCGTATTCAGATTTCGTGAGAACATTCACTCACTTGGAAGTCGTACATCTTGATGCCGAAACATCGAGGGATGAACCGTCATTGCATAGCAAACATACCTGGCAAATGAAACTTTATCAAGGTAGCTGGAGAAGGGGCGTAACCGCAGGAGGATGTCGAAATAATGAAGGTTCGTTCGTGGTTCACTCCAATAATGAACGTTTTACAACGGAAATCCGGTAATGCGTAACATAGTCGCCTATTAAAATTTTAAATATAAATATCCTATGATTCTATGAGCGCATCTATATTACAGATACTTTCCATATTAATCCACAATTACATCTAATCCTGAGTGAAATGGAGGAAGTAATTGTTTCTCTGTATCAACATTCAATTATGGAAATAAAAGTAAGATATTGTTTTACATCTATTATATACGCGTTACACATATACATGTTATATTAATATCTGTAAAATGTAAATTATATTAAGGTGATAGGCTTCACAGCGTACACTCTGCTAAAGAACAGTACAGAATCGATAAACAAACAGTTTTTCAAAAAGAACAAGTCTTTGGTAAATTCACAATATACAAATAGTCGTCAGGTAAGCCACAGATGTCAGTTAGATCAAGGTGGCTATTTGTTAGTACCTACCACGTTTGAGCCTACGCAAGAAACGAGTTTCACATTAAGAGTCTACAGTAGTAAACCGTTAAAACTGAAGTAAGTATATAAATTCGCTATGTTGGATTTTAGAAAGTGTTAGTTTCGAATGTAATCTAATTCTACCTAGGCTCCTCGACACATCGCCATCATTAGTGAAATCGGCAATCATCAAGGCGCCACCCTTCGAAGGAAAGGGTTTTTCACAATACGAAGCCGTTTTTTTGCAACTCGCTGACGAACATAGGACAGTGAACGCTTTCGAGTTGCAAGAGCTTCTCGAAGCTTGTTTACCAAATGGTAAAATTTCAAAATAAGAGATAAATCAATCGATTTCTTTGATAAAACGTTTTTTTGTTCCATTTGTAGATTATATAAAGAGTTGTGCCTGTATGGAGGTGTGTCGACAAGTAGTTCTTACGATGGATGTATCCTTGAAATTAAATGCTTCGACCTCTTTTTCCTTAATTTTACATTTGAAACTCTCTTACCTCTTTTCCTTAAATCAACGTTAATATATAGAGTTCCGGAAGCGGGCGATTAAAGTTCAACGACTTCAAGGATCTCATGTGTAGTTTAAAATATTGGCAAGCTGCTTTTAAAAATCACACGAAAGAAAAAACCGGTATACTTAAAGCAGAGCGATTACGAGATGCGTTATTAGAAGTTGGTAAGTTCATATTTACCGATACACGATGTAAATTTATCGCCAGTAAATTGTTAATACAGAAAAAGAACTTATATTAGGATTTCAATTAAATACGGACGTACTTTCAATTTTAATTCTTCGATATATGAGGAACGATGGAATACTTCGATTCAGCGACTTTGTATCGGCCATATTGCATTTGAGCGATGCATTCGGTATGATTTGGATCTTTGTTTGGTTTATTTATTATATTTTCTAAATACTAATATTTAACTTTATTCTCTAGGAATATTTGAGAGTAAAGATCCTTTGCAAAATGGAACCATAACATTAAGTTTAACTGAGGTATGGTTGCATGAGATATTTAATCAAAATCAATCAATTTATATAGATATTTATATTGCAGGTATTTAAACAATGACCTGAAATATTAATATTTATTTTCAGTGGCTCAGATCATCTTTAATGTGCTGAATCCACTATTCAACATAATGTCTATACCTTAAAGTACTTGTGTTTTGTACGTCATATATAGACTTAAGTTTTAGCCATATTAACGGATAACGACCGAAATCATCGTTTTTTGTTGTTTGTAAAATATCATTATTCCCGCCATTAGCACACAATCATCATTCCTTCTTCATCTGATTAAACATTATGGAAGATTATGTATGTATAATATGTTGTTTGTATAAAAAATTTGTACTGAATAATAAAGTTAAATTTATTTTGTACAGTTCCTTCAACCAAAATAAACTTAAACTTAATTTGCAAATAGAAACTTAAAGTACAACGTTCACTACACATATAATATCTTGTATGATACATATAAGTTATTGTGTATAGATTTTATCATAAAATAATTTCAAATATTTAACTGTTTCTTCATTTATTAATTTTTTAACTATATTTTAATAAATATATTGATTTTTCTACGTAATCATGTGAAGCAAGTGAAAAAAATCACACGATAAACCTCTTGTGTATATGTATACACGCGTACGTCTATTATGGCGTTCGTATCATTAATAAATATCCAATACATCAAAATTGTGTAGAAATAATGTTAAAGTGTTCATTAAAACGTCAATACGGTATTCAATGTACGTTTTTTAAACGGTGACTAGCAATAGTGCTTAGTTGGAAAGTGTCACATCACAATTAATGACGTGGACTTAGGTTAGGTTATGCACACGTTGAAATTATTATCTGAATCACATAAGAAGTATTATTGCGATAAAATTTAAAGGTTCACAATTATACACAAATCGTAAATAATGTTTGAAGCCACGGACACATTAAGTAAGTAACAAATAACTTCTACTATGTACAAAATCTTTTACAGTCTATAAAATTTGCATGGTACACTGTATACGAAACGTGAGTTTCGAAAGATCGTATAATAATAAGATATTGATTTTAGAAATCGGAGTGGGACTTGTTGGATTTGGAGTATCATTTCTTTTTCTTGGTGTCTTATTACTTTTTGATAAGGGTCTCCTCGCAATAGGCAATGTAAGAATTACTTTATTACATTTTTGCAAACTTAAATTACTGTATCATTCTGAAGTAATTATTCCTCTACAGATTCTGTTTATATCTGGATTAGGATGTGTAATTGGACCAAAGAGAACTCTCAGCTTTTTTTTTCAAAGACATAAGATAAAAGCCAGTGTATCTTTCTTAGGAGGTATTATCGTGGTACTTACAGGTTGGCCTATCGTAGGCATGATTCTAGAAACTTACGGTTTTATATTATTATTTGGGTGTGTATATTCATTAATTACTAAATACCCATTTATGCAGTTAACAAATATTTTAATGTTTATTATTAATTTTACAGTGGTTTTTTCCCAGTTGCAATAAATATTTTGCGCAAAGTGCCTGGTTTGAGAATTATTTTAAATTTGCCAGGTATATCTCGAATGCTCGACTTAGTTGCAGGAGATTCAGATAGAGTAACTGTATGATATATTTTTTAATGTTTGTCGCTCAAAACACTGTATATAAAGTCCACTATTTTATATTATGTCCCAAGCTTTCCTGTCATTCCTTTTTGGAATTCCATGGATCTCTTTTTGTATTATATAAATATGAAATGTAAGCAACAAAGTTCAATTACATCCTTTTCGCTGAATTATTAGGAATACTACATAAAAATATATAAAATAATTTCACAAGAAGATTTAACATTTTCATATATAAAATACTATATTATTATATGACAAAGTTTATATGTATTTTTAAGATCATTCCAAAAAATTCATCTTAGACAGGATGGGAATAAAAATTTTAAGAGTGTGTTTATTTAAAGTCATTAATTTGCTGCATCAGTAGATTAATGATGTTAAGAGTAAGTTTTGCTTTTTGTTTGGAGTGTTTGTATTAATGCCACACTGTATGAAACGTGTAATGTGTACTGTATGTCAGTATTCTTTCAGGAAAATATAGTTTTACTATATAAGAATATTATACTATTTATTTCCAAGATGTTTATATTGAATGAACAAACAATGACTTGTCTTATCTTATATGGTGGTGTTTACTTCTTGATAAATTAAATATAAAATAAAAAAGAATAGTTTTAAGGAATAAAAAGATTGCAAGATACACATTATTATCGCTTTTATTGATTTTGTTGTACACATCCTAACTTAAACATCTTGGATGCATACTCTCACAAGTAACGCTTCTCATTATCTTACACGTAGTTGTTCTGGAGTGCGAAATTAAATTACTGTTTATTGAAACTCGATGGATTCGTTTGATATCGTTAATATGATTATTTATTAATTATCTACAATGGGCCGAGAACAAGGGCGGAGGGCAGCCCAAGTCTACGCGCCCCCGCCATCGCCGTAATGATATTTCGCCGCGCGTCCTTCTCTTGCTCAATTGTATACGCTTGTTTTTACTTTTTATTTTTTTTTTGAGACAATTATTTTTCCTACTTTATGTCCCGACCATCGCCTACATAGTCACATGTATCAAGTATTTCATATATCCATGATTTGCTGTTTATTTTTCAGATATATTTATAAATATATCCTTTCTTTATCTCCCCTTACAATAATGGAATATGAAAATAGGACATGTGAACCACAGCAAGAAAAATACTGAATCCGGCAATAAATTAAGCGAATTCTCTTCTATAGTCAAGATACATTATTCTGCCGAGTTTCATGTATTTTGTGAATTGCTACTGAACGACCAGAAGTCTAAATTATTTTTTAATTTCTTAACAGTTTGTATGTTTCCTCAGTCTGGAAATCACTCGGTCTGATAACTGTTTTTTCATTGGATGGTGAGGGTAATAAAAATGGTACTTGTAATTATAGCTCTGAAGGTAATGAGGTGAAGATCGTTATAATATCTTAAAGAAGATTCTTAATTTCATCATAAAGTACCAACACAAGCGCACCACCCGTGCCACGAAGAATGTTGGAGAACGCTCCTTTGAAGAAAGCGTTACCACCCTCTGTTTTGTAGATAGTGGCCCAGCAATGAAGGGTACTCTTGTACAAAATGTCGGATTTGGCACGCCCAGACTGCATCATCATACGCCTACGTACTGTGTCAAATGGATAAGATACAATACCCGCGACAGTTGTGACAACCTGCACAAAAAATTATAAAAAGTATTAATACACAGATTATACATGTATAACCAAAGTCAAGGTGAAAGCCCTTTACCTGAGCAATACCCCATGAAATAAGGAATGGTGTCTTTTTCGGATCTGGCAGCATACCACGGGCAGTGTCATAGAAACCGAAGTAGGCGGCACGATAGATGATGATACCCTGGACGGATACTCCGAAGCCACGATAAAGGCCGGTAATACCATCAGCCTTGAAGATCTTGGTTAAGCAATTACCAAGACCTGTAAATTCACGTTCACCACCAGCTTTGCCTACATCAGCTGCCAGCCTGTAAGAATAACCATTAGGTATTATCATTTTATAGAAACTTTTATTATTTATAAAATATTTTATAATCAACAATAAGTGAAAAAATAGAGTGTATAAAATACCTTGTTCTGGCAAAATCAAGTGGGTAGACAAAGCACAGTGATGTGGCACCAGCAGCACCACCAGAGGCCAAATTACCAACAAAATAACGCAGGAATTGTGTGTTTTTGTCAACACCGCCAAGGAAAATTTGCTTATATTTGTCTTTGAAGGCAAAGTTCAAAGCCTGTGTTGGGAAGTATCTGATGACATTAGCGAAATTACCACGCCAGTAACTTAGGAATCCTTGTTCTCTTGGAATGCGCACAAAGCAGTCAACCATACCTAGAACATAATGGTAAATTCTTTATTTCTCTGTCTTAAACAGTATTTTATTTTGCAGAAATGACGAATGACATGATTAATCATTTCTTCATTTTGGCAGTTTAAAATATTATATTTTAACACAGAAATGTCTGAATCACTGCATAAAAATTTCTATAAATAATAAATTTTTATGTAATAATACAGACATTTTATATAGACATTATTGGACAAATATACATAAAACCAAAGAAATTGTCATTATGTTATAAACAATTAATAGATATTTATTTAGAACTGTTTGTAATATTTCATATTTTTAATTTAGAGCTACTTTATGTATGTAAAGTGATGTTACAGAACGTCGAAATAATACTTCTATATTTCAACTTTCAAGTAGAGAAATATCTCCAAGGTCATGAAGACAAATTACTTAAATATAACTTAAATGTTATAGTTAGTAATAAGACATGCCAAAAAGAGCTGATAGTATACATTATTTTCTATAAATGTACATGACGAAAAGGAGAGACTGCAATTCAAATTATTACTAAAAAATAATGCGCGTTAGTAGCGTTTTTCCTTTTTTTAACTGGAATATATATTATTTTTCATAATTTTATTAATTATTGCATCTAAAATAATAGTTAAGATAGTTTTGATAAGTATTATTTTATATGCCCATTGCTGAAACTTGGAAACTCAGTTAAATTCTGCAGTATAAAGGAGCAGCCATATTGAACCGCACAGTCATCGATCGGCACACGCGAGTCCCGTACAAAGAGCAAAGCCATACAGTGCCATCTGGTAGACGAGTCATCTTATAAAATATCGACCGACTCGTCTGTCACAAAACCACGACTTCCTATTCAATCGATATTGCAAAAGTTATGTAAGACCCGAAACTTCATCTTTGTTATATAAAGTAGAACATTAAAGCTAAATAGTACTGACGTATTGCATATAGGATACTTGCATGTAGGACGATACAGCATTACATAACGGGAATCTCATACCTAACCATTGTGGATGAACTTAACGGAAACGCTCAGCAATTTTAAGAAACTAATACCACGAAAATGCTTTAAACTGTCACATGCTTGGAACATCGTTATCTTTCTACTGTTACACACAGTAGTTTTGTACGACTCGCATACTTTAGCTGATATTATTTCCGTTTTTACTACTTTTCCTTAAATTATCGAACGAATATAATTGTTTTATTGTGGAGCTTACCCTTGTAACGCTGTTCTTCGGAAATCTGCTTAGAGATATGCTGTACCTGCAGCAATAACTTCACACGTTCGATGGGAGCGACTGCCGTTTTCGAGATTGCGGCGGCTACACCACCAGCCAAGAAATCCTTGGCGAATGCCACTGGATCCGCAAGACCAGACATATTGTATCGGGTAGTTTGAAATGTGAAAACGGGTTAACAAAAGAAAGAGGAGAATCCAACTCCTACGTTTCGGACGCGCGCCGGACGACGAGTGAGCGAGGCAGAGTTCTTCTCGTTGAACGGACCTCTGCTAAGAATAGCTGCGCAGGTCACGTGTAGAGTTCTGCGCAGGTTCAATCTTCTGGCACGGCCGCACCTTGGGACCCTGACACTTAATGCACTTCAAACGCGTATTCAGTGCTTGAATTCGTAACCTTTCTTTAGTGTCTTGCGACACTGCGCTTTCCTGACTTATTTTCACGGTCGCCACGCGTGCAACGACTTGATAAAATACGTTCACACTCACCTCTTTCGAAATCGCTCGTTTAACCGCGCTTATGATGCACTTCCGGTACAATTCATGGAAATTGTCGCTAGTGTCAAAGTATTCTAGATATGAAACAATTTGGCGGGAATTTATTTCCATGAAACATTGAATAATTTATTTTGTTTAACACTTTTTATACGAAAATTACTTTCGAATATAAAAATAGTGGCCAAATAAATATGAAATTTAGAGCAAACATAAATATAAAATATAAATTCTACAAATATAAATTGATTGACGACTTCAATTTAAGTCAATAAACGTCAATAAACAACTATAATAGTTGCAATATTAAATTTTAATAATATATAAAAGTTTTTTCAACGTGCAGATATACAAATTCCAACAAGCTAAATTCAATAAATCATAAGCATATTTGAAATACCCGCGTGATTCATCCATCTTTGTTAGTCTCCATGCAGCATTGTGGTAGAATTTACAATTATTTTACTATGTCATAGAAACATCTAATATATATTTCTATGTCCCTATAATTGTTATGTGAGTACAATTTCTATAAAATCATCTTTACAAAATAAAAATTATCTTTACAAGTAGGAAGTGTATAAAGGAAAACGAAAACACTATGTCAAGAATGAAGATATCCGAGTGATTTTCGTTCATTTTAACAGGATTGTCGTGATATGAAACAGACATTATACATATCATTTAACACTAATTGCACGTGTGCATGATGTTGTATCGTCGCTGGTAATCATTTTTACTGTAAACATTTTCTATATATGTTTTTAATTATTATTATAAGCAGGGGGATCCGATAAGTACAATCTCGGTTCTGTACGCATGTATTACGATCACCTTTGAGGTAATTTCAAATTTGCGTTGTTTAAAACAAAAAACGAAAGACAAGGTCAATCCCTCATGAAGAAGGAGGTCAGCGGGGCACGACTTGCGTAACCCTGGCGTACCGCCAGTATGTTACAGAGCACAATGCCAGAGTTCAATGGAGTAACTTTAAGTAAAAGTGTATTAATACACTTTGAAGATGTGTACATACGTAGCGGACCTTGTAAAGAATAGACTAATGCTAAAAGTGTTCCTTGTCTTCATGGATGACGACTGCTAGCGCGTGCAAGCATTTGCTATGAGAACCAGTCGCATCAGCTGAGCTTAGACTTCCAAACAATATTGTAGATATAATTCTAATTGGCTATATTTTACAAATGTCCTTGCACTTCCGTATATTATACATTTCTCTTATTAATGTATTTTTTTTTTTAATTTAGATCACTAATCATTAATTTTGTATCCAATTAGATGAATAATTACAAGTGTAAAATGAAGTGAAAGCTATAAATATAAATGATAATGATAATTCATATACTTATAGCAAATTAGGTTAAAAAAAAGGCTGTGCCATATCTCAATAATGAAGTTTTTGTTCTCAGGGTCGTGTTCTTAGACTTATCATCATTTGTTTTTGCATTTAATTTAGAATATTAATATTTTGCTAGAATTAATGTGGTTTGTTTTATCAAACTATCACTAATTAATTTTCTGTAATTAACATCGACATTTAAATTATAACGGGAAATTCCACGTTTCATGGGAAGGGGATAATATTTATCTTCTGATAAGCTTCGCGAGAATATATGTATATATACATATACAGCATCTTATTCAGCTATATTACACATTATCAACAGTAATATGACTACGGCATATAATATTTCTATTTTCTCGAGTACAGTAAAGCTCATCTTAATGAATACTAAATCGTATTAAAAAGTACAGTATATCTCCTACAATTGTAAATATTACGTAATTCTTACCAAATTTATAATATTAATAAAGGAATTACAATGTAAAGTGTATTATCTATAACGACTACACGAACGAAGTAACTCTCGTGGAATTTGCAATTTTCCTGATTGCAGTGGGAAAATCATTATTATTATACTTGTATATAAGTGTTAGCGAGTCGAAAATATAACATAATGTACGGTTATTATAGCTCAAATGCACTATATGAAACATTCGACGTGAAACTCGCAAGTGCGTGGATTGGATTAAATAACGACCTTGATGACGTAGGTGGCTGTCTGCAGTAGTGCAATAACTGAAGTCATGATGGTCAATGCACTTTAAAGCAGTTCAAAGCGGTTTTGTAGTTGATATAGATCTACTGTGCCAAATGAATGTTTGAATATATACAGAACGAGCACGTGTTCAAAATTCACAAAAACAATATCGAATTGAACGTGTAAACATGTACAAATTGTTTTATGTTGGAAATTCATGAATGAAATCTTATTTGTTTCTCTTGTGTTACAGATTGAACGTTTGCTATTTATTACACATTACTTAATATATATGCATGACACTCTTATAAAATAGGATATATTGGCTGATTGGGAATATTAATCAAATTTTATATTTTCTATATGTATTATAAAGGAAGATACAAAAGAACGATATTTATTATCTCAAATATATTTTTTAATTACAATATTAGAGATAAATAAATATAATTATTATAATATTTTTAATTATAACATCTATTCTAATTATTTTTCAAAGGTACTCTATTAGTGAAGTTAAACATTTACTGAAAACATTAAGTAAATTTAGATACAGCAGAATACAATTTAATATGAAAATGTTAAACACGTATAAAATAAACTTCTATCTCTTTTTAGGTGGCTTAGAGAATGATCAGTCCGAAACTGCTGTGATAGACGCTTGTCTTGTAGTCTTAAAGAAATATTATCATATGTTGCCGCCTGCTGAAAGAAGTAGTTGTGTAGGATAGCAGGTAATGATGACAAATATTGGTAATTTTATTATTTATGTATTAAATTTATAAAAGTATATACATTAAGTATACATACGTAAGTATTACATTATAAATATAAAACATATTTTACGTCTTCGTGAAGATACTAGCACTAGATACAATGCACAAGTCCAGATTGTAGTCTCAATACACATGGTATATGTATTTCTAACATTTGATACATTGCAAGAATATTTAATCTCACTCGAATTATGCACTATCACCCTTAAGAATCTGCTTATCAAGAATAAGGTAGTTTGTATGGAACGTAAGAGCATTAATTTCTACCAATTCGCGCTTTAGATTTTCCAGAACGGGATATACAATATCGTACAGTATTACTTAAATAAAATTTATTTTAATAATAAAAATAAAGAATTTGGAGGCGCCGGGCATCGATCCCGGTACCTCTCGCATGCTAAGCGAGCGCTCTACCATCTGAGCTACGCCCCCTTTGATATTAGTCTGGTCCTTACAACCTCAGAAATAGATTATCGCTTGTCAAGATGCGACACATAAATATTAAGTGTTTCACTGTCAGGGTCGTTTTACGTACAAGAAGCTACTAATCATTTATTTATTTATGATTCCTATAGTATAGCACAGTATGTACAATTGATATGAAAAAATAGATCCAATGTCAATCTGGAAATAGATTAAATCATAATTTATATGTTTTATACTTGTATTTCGTAAACTCTAAAATATAATAAAGTTATGTATATATTATTCAATGATGTTAAAAATATGTGTGATTATATTGTTACAGAACATAGACTGTCAGCATATTCAAACATGTTGAAATACATGAATGAATACGGAAGTATTTTGTAATTTGGATACAATTATTTTTTGAGGATTTAAATAATTAGATCTATAACACCCTCTAGAGTGAATTAATGAGAAATACGCTAAATGAAGGAACGTGTGGAATATGAAACTACGAAGGAAATAACATCGACGTGTGTATGTTATATATGTGTTACGAATCACAAGCCGAACATTTATGAAACGTTAGACTTAGAACTAAATTACAATTTTACGACATTTTGCGGTAAATAATTCGCTCTTTATTAAGGATTTTCAATTACGTAGTAATTATTTAACGATAATGATAATATAACATCATAGTGACAGTTTTTTATTCTTTTGTCGTTTTATAGTGATGTCACTTTTGTCTCAGGTTATGGCTTCGCGTAATCTATCATTTTTATTTCTCTATAGTTAAATTTTTTTTATTCTCTATAGTTATATTTTTCGTCTGTCGTATTGTCTTATTTTGTTTAAATAAAAAATTCGAATATCGAGCAATCATAACAAATTTATGACAATGCAAGGGAATTAAGATATAATTACATTATTTTTCAATTCTAAGTTTGTATAAACAATGTCAATGAAGCTAATGCACGTTGTATCGCAATATCTAATGCCAAGTTAACATTTGAATGAATAGAATAAACAATAATCTATACATTTATGTGTTTGTACAACTCATTTACAACTCTCATTTTTAGAAAAAGTAAATATTAAAAGAAGTAACTTACATAATTCAACTTCTTTACTGTTTTAGAATAAAAATGCTGAGTATCTGCAGTATGACATTAGTTTATATTAATGTTGCATGAAAGTAAGGCATTGATAAACACTATGACTGAAGGTTTGTAAATATAATGTACATGTATTTCATTGTTATTCGTTTTAGTTTAATATGTAATAGTTTATATTTTAAGTTTATAGTGAATCAACAAATTAATCAAAGTTAAAATGAAATAAATTAAATTATAACATTTTAGGTGGAGAAACACAACCAAATCCTGGAAATGAGGCACAACCTGGTATGTTTTAATTCTTCTTTTTGATTACATATGTAGATATATGCAATTTTTTAAATTTTCATGTAAAGACAGTTAGCTATCAAGCTTAATATAATTAAATTAGTGTTCAGTGTGGGCATCTGTTACGTTAAAGAATGGGGCTTCATCTGTTAGTCTCTGTCATCGTGCAGAATTACTAGTGTTAGAACTGGGAATATTTCTGTAATAGTAGCTTCTAGATATGATTGTACAAGATTTCTATATTTAAAGTTTTCTTTCACTTCTACTTAACAAATTAGAAGATTCATTAAAGATAAAAAGTTGAACAACAATTGAGTCTCTCGTTTTAACCAGAAGCCTCTGAAGCCAGGACCATACACGGTGAAGCGTTATATGAAGTAGCAGCAGAATCATCCCAAAGTGTACCTGAATCCAATCCAGATCTACTTACTGTTCATGGAGCAACTCAAGGAGAAAGTAGTGATGCTGTTAGCATTCATACTGCGAGTACTTCAGTTTCAGCTAATGGTAAATGCAAAACTCATACAATGTAAGAAAGTATGAATGAATATTAATTGCTATATTGGTTCTTTAGAATCAAGCTCTAGTAGAGTGAGTGCAATAACTGTTGTGTTACCTTGGGGTGCTCAAAAGGAAACAGTAAAACTACAGCAAATTGGAGATATGGATTTAAGACCTGGAGAGTTTGTGATGCGTACATTATTTGCAGAATTCACCTCTCAAGCTGAAAAGAAGATGGAGGCAGTGATGACAGAACACGTAAGTAGCTTAATTGTTTGGCACTTAATTGTTTTTAATAGCAACTGTATTGTAGGAAAAGCCACTTTCAAAAGTTTTGCAAAGAGGTGAAGACTCGCAATTTGATCAGTTGTTATCTGCATTTGGTTCAGTTGCAGAGCATTGCTTGCCTTCTATTTTAAGAGCACTGTTTAATTGGTATGAACGCCAGTTAATTGATCAAGGTGGTGATCAAAAAAAACCTGCTCCTGGTAAAGAGGATCAAAAAGGCAAAAGGTAAAAACGTGTTTTAAATTATTATTATTATTACCATCATATAAAAGGTTATAAAACTCTTTAGATAAATATGTTACAGCATCATGTATACAATAGTATCTGGAAGTGTAGAGACAGTTGAAAGAAGTGAAGCAGACTTACTTCAAGAGCGAAGAGATCTTGCAGTAGAATTTATATTTTGTTTAATGTTAATCGAAGTCTTACGCCAGTTACCTTTCCACCCAGGTCACGAAGATTTAGTAACTTACATAGAAAACATAGCTTTTAAGCACTTCAAATACAGAGAAGGGTAAGAAATAGTACAATAAAGATTGTATTGTGCAACATATTAAAATTTCTTTCTTTTATATAAGTTTACAATTATGTTATAGTATTCAAAATGAACCAAATGCAGCAAACATTCACATCATTGCTGATCTTTATGCAGAAGTGATAGGAGTTCTTGCACAGTCCCGATTTATGTCAGTTAGGAAACGTTTTATGATTGAGTTAAAAGAATTACGTGCTAAGGAACCAGGACCTCATACCACACAGAGTATTATTTCATTATTAATGGGAATGAAATTTTTCAGAGTAAAGGTAAATAATTAAATAAGAATAATATCATATTTTTATTATGCATTTATGTATATACATATATAAACTCATAGATGGTACCAATAGAAGAATTTGAGGCCTCATTTCAGTTTATGCAAGAATGTGCACAGTATTTTTTAGAAGTAAAAGATAAAGATGTCAAACATGCCTTAGCTGGACTTTTTGTTGAGATACTTGTTCCTGTTGCTGCTGTATGTTTTTAACAATGTTTTATTTTAACATTTATGTTATTACTTACATAATAATATTAATATCTGCTTTTTTATATTTCAGGCAGTAAAAAATGAAGTTAATGTACCTTGTTTAAAAAATTTTGTAGAAATGTTATATTCTACAACATTAGATATGTGTACAAAATCAAAGCATAGATTAGCTCTTTTTCCTCTTGTAACTTGTCTGTTATGCGTTAGTCAAAAAACATTTTTTTTACAAAATTGGCATTATTTTCTAGCAATGTGTCTATCACATTTAAAGAATCGTGATCCAAAGATGTGTCGTGTTGCCTTGGGTATGATATTTTTTACACAAGTAAATTTTCAACTACGATAAAATAATCTGAGTATTTGTTTTGGTTATTTTTCAGAGGCATTGTACCGTTTACTTTGGGTATACATGATACGCATTAAATGCGAGAGTAATTCAGCTACTCAAAGTAGATTACAGAGTATAGTAAATTCTTTGTTTCCAAAGGGTTCAAAGGCAGTAGTGCCACGTGATACTCCATTAAACATTTTTGTAAAAATCATTCAATTCATTGCACAGGAAAGATTAGACTTTGCAATGCGAGAAATAGTGTTTGATTTATTATCGGTGGGACGACCGGTAAAAATAATTTTAACTCCTGAACGTATGAGTATTGGGCTTCGCGCTTTTTTAGTTGTAGCTGATAGTTTGCAACAGAAAGAAGGAGAACCTCCTATGCCCCGCACAATGGGCGTATTACCAAGTGGTAATACTATGCGTGTTAAAAAGACATTTCTCAACAAGGTAAACACAATAAATAATACGTTGTGTATTATTTAATTACCTAACAAATATTTCTGATAAAAAGTATGATTCTATAAAATTTAGATGTTGACAGAAGATACTGCCAGAAGTATAGGAATGTCTTCGTATTTTCCACACGTTCGACGAGTGTTTGTC
The DNA here is from genome assembly GCF_050948175.1 of Xylocopa sonorina. Taxonomy (NCBI): domain Eukaryota; kingdom Metazoa; phylum Arthropoda; class Insecta; order Hymenoptera; family Apidae; genus Xylocopa; species Xylocopa sonorina. The sequence goes on from NC_135193.1 coordinate 11,539,036, forward strand.
GATATATTACGTGCTTTAGATGTTCATTACGGTAGACCTCTTATGATGACAAGTACTCAAAATATGAACAAAGAACCAGATGAGATGATCACCGGAGAACGTAAACCTCGAATAGATCTTTTTCGAACCTGCGTTGCTGCAGTTCCTCGTTTGATTCCGGACGGAATGACTGGTGCCGAATTAGTGGATTTATTATCTCGTTTGACCGTTCACATGGACGAAGAACTTCGTGGACTGGCATATCAAAGTCTACAAACTTTAGTATTAGATTTTCCTGACTGGAGACAAGATGTTGTTCTTGGATTCACTCAATTTCTTGCCAGAGACGTCCAAGACACCTTCCCGCAGCTTGTCGATAATGGCTTGAGAATGTTACTACAGCTTCTTACGAGTTGGAAGAACGCGCTAACAAGTCCTAGCATACGATCTAAGGAGCAGTCAACGGACACTACAAGAACAAATGCACGCGCAGACAATAGTATTAAGAAAAGTGAATCAGGTCAAAAGATAGAGCCTGTTTCGAGCGTTTTTCATTTAGTAGAAGGATTTGCATTGGTTATGCTTTGCAATTGTCGACTTTATCCCAGAAGAATAGCCGTTCATATATTGCGTGAAGTTAAACATTTACTAAAAACATTAGGTAAATTTAGATACAACAGAATACAATTTAATATGAAACTTCTAAAAACACATACAAAATAAACTGTTACCTCTTTTTAGGAGGCTTGGAGGACGATCAGTCCGTAATTGATGTGATAGACGCTTGTTGTCCGGTAGTTTTAGAAAAATGTTACCATATGTTGCCACCTGCTGAAAAAGCAGCGGCGGCTTCTACTTCTAATGTTGATCTTCAATGGATTGCTGAAAGAAGTAGTTGTGTATGGACAGCAGGTAATGATGACAAATATTTGTAATTTTAGTGTCTTTTTATAAATTTATAAAAGTATATAAAGAGTTTCTTACACTATAAATATAAAACTTATTTAAGGTCTTCATGAAGATACGAGCACAAAAAGTTCTTCTTCTCTAAATTTGAATGGAGCAGATCCATGGGGAAGTTGTCTGTTCGCATTTTTAGAAAAAGACAGAGTGCTCACTTTATGTCCTACTGCTGTTGCACATTCATGGCCTATCGTTTTTACTCGAATAAATTCACTTTTTTCAGTAATTGATCCTACGTAAGTAAATATTCAAATGAAATAATAACAAATGTGTGTGATTATGCAAAAATAAAAATGTTTATTATTAATCTCAGACCTGTGAATGACAATAGAGCTTCTCTTTTAAGAAGTTCAACTACAGTTCGGAAACCTGTAAATGAAAGAGATATGTACATGCACGTGTGGAAGAACTACTTGACCTTTGGGTACAGAGTTGTTCCACCAGTTCCAAGCCCAGTTGTACGATGCGCAAGTCCAGATCTTAGTCTCAGGTAAGTTAGTAATTAAATATCACTGTAGGAACATTAGCATCATGTCATATCATTTTCAAATATTATTTAAATAACATTGCAGTTATTTTGTTAGAGTGTAAAAGATCAATATATACTCTTCGGTGGTGTGTTAGTTACATAGATTTAAACTTCATTACTTGCATAAATCAATGTTAGTTTTAGATTAACAATATACATACATACATATATATATTGTTAAGTCATAAAGTTCATAGTTTAACAATATTGGAGCTTTAGGCATATATTTAAAGAAAAAAAGAAAAGATATGGATTATTGGGTGGAATTAATATCATCTTGGTATTAATTGGTGTTGGGTCGTGTCTGCTTATGTCTGTTGTGTATTACAAAAACATTTGATGGGTATTAGTGTTCATTTATGAAATAAATAATTCCATTGTCTGAAACAATTCTCATAAAAATTACAGTATGCAGTCTATGAATCCTAACTATTGATTATGACATGCATTCCTTGTTCTCGCACGCACATGGTATTCGTATTTCTAACGTCTGATATATTGCAAGAATATCTAATCTCACATGAATTATGCACTATCATCTCTAGGAATCTGTTTGTTTATCAATAACAACAAGGTGTTTTGTATAAAACATAAGAGCACCAATTTCTACCAATGCGCGCTTTGCACTTTCCAGAGCAGGATTATACAACATCGCACATTTCTCCTTAAACGCACATTTTTTCGCTTTAGTTTTTAATAACATTCTTTACCCCGCATGCCTTACTCGTCACTGTCTCGCATACGTATATCTGGACCTTAGAGTAGTAGTTTCTGAGCAGTAAATAATGTCTGATACAAGGAGCATTGGTGGTACACTGTATTGCATACTCTAGTGGTCAGCATACGGTGGAGTTTGGTGTGTTGTGCATGAGTAAGGAGTTGAGTCAGAGCCTGGAGAATCTCGGCGGGGCACAGACCCTGCCGGGTCGCTTCTCTGTTCCGTCCATTTCCGGCATCTACACCAGGCATAAGCGGACCAGGTGAGCCTAATTAACCAACTGCGAACAACCATGCTTCGAAGTTCACCCGGGAATTTAAACGGTCGTTGGTAATTTGCACTATATTTTTATTCCAAATTTTTTCTTTTTATTCGCAAGTCTATTTAGCTGTTCCGATCAAAACACGCTGTACCTAACACGAATCTTTATATGTAATTTCATTTACTATCTCTGTTTAGCCTTACGACCGTTCCCGATCGCTTTTAACCGGATAATAGAAATTTCTCAGTCGTGCACGACTTGCGTGGCTGTAACGTATCAATTTTCAAAGAATTTAATATATGTGAAATATACTTGAACTTTCTCGCAGCTCGTCGCCAGATAGTCTTTCTGCTGAACGAGGGGATAACAAGTCACCCGGCACAAATGCGAGTCCAGCAGCTTTATATAAATTAACAGTACCTTTACTGAGATGCGAAGTAGTAGATGTTAGGGATGCCGCTGTGCAAGCGATTGGAAAAGTAAACGCCGATGCGTTGAAGTAAGTAAATTGGTACTTTCTTTTGCACAAAGTGTTCCTGATAATTATGATTCTTTTCAGAGATTTAATGGAGGAGTTAGTTCCATACATTCGCGAAGCAGTTGATCGCAAACAAGAAAACATGAGACGTAGAAGACGAAGGGATGCACTTAGATTGCAGTTAGTTAGAGTGCTGGAATTGATTGCGGAATATGGGACGTTTGGTATCTGGTTAGTAAATAATTTGGTTAGTATAATTTTTTATGATTATCTTGTACGATCTTTGCATACCTCTTTAGCCCTGCGGTATTAGATCGAGAGACGCAATCGCTCCACCCAACATTTGTCGAATACATCGATGGTGCCCGTCTGTATTTAGAGAACGAAACTGATAAAGAAGCACCTGCAGTTCGTGACATTAAGCTACACTTTTGTAATTTCATCAGAAAAATGATCAAAAGTTTTTCACGTATGTATTTTATACATACAAAAATATTAAGTAATGATAAAATCTGTGAAAATCTGTATTATTTCCATTTCAGTGGAAACATGTCATACATTATTAAAGAGGGATTTGAGACGGAACTTATTCATGTTGTTTGCAAGCTGGGCAGGTCCTTACGGACGACCTCTTGCCACTACATCATCACTGCAAGAAGAAGAGAAATCTTGCACAGAGCTCCAGCTTTCAGCACTGCAAGCTATGAGCGGACTATTGTGCTGTGGACCTTGTTTTAATCCACAATCACTCTCCGAGGAAGGGGCGATATTATATCAGTGGTTAGATTTACTATTAGCCAGCAAAGATGAAAAAGTAAACTTCAGATTATTAATGATTTGCATGTAACGTAGATTTCGTTAGAGATTACCATATAATGTAATTAATGAAAATTTTCAGATTTATGCCCTCGCACGAGAAACAGTAGTTTTACTGTTGGAATGTAACCCTGATATTGGAACACTTCTTGATTGGATAGTTGATCGCTGCTATACGGGAGCTCCACAAGTAGCTGATGGTTGTTTCCTTGCTTTAGCAACTATTTTTAGTGCAAGGTTAGTATTGTACTTGTACGCTTCAATGTTTAGATAAATTAAGTTACGAAAACTTTATTTTTAAAGATAATATTAAGTTATAAGAGAATGCAAATGAGTTGATTGTTCCTTTCATATACAGATATGATATAGATATATTTTTATTTTTATTTTTAATATAGATATTTTTAATGTTTCATAGAGAATACCCATGTGATCATTATACAAGCATTATCAACGTTACCCTAATGAGTACCGGTTGCCCCCGTGCTTCAGTTCACGATGCAGCTCTTCAGCTTCTCCAACTGCTGGACCAAAGGTTTTTCGGAAACGTTAGTCCTCTGCCAGCTACAGAACCGGAAGCTAGTAAGTCTATTCTTGCTGTGATGTCCTTTACTCTAACATTTCAGTTCGTGACATTTTTTTCACAGCTCTATAAGTATGTAAAATTGTCCGATGATGTGTCGTTTCTGCAGAAGGCCGTGTAAAGTTTGAAACTGAAAATGAGCATAGCTTTCTAATATCGATTAATAGAGACCATTATCTTATCGTTTTAATTTGTACGTACCATTTTGCATACCTTGATTGGACACTTGTGCCATAGTCACGTTTTTCCTGCAAAATCGTTTGAAAAATACGCAGCGTATCGCTTTACGAAAGTTCTGTCCCGTTGCACAATATAAAATAAAATTGATTCCGAAATTGGTGTTGAATAACAGATTAAAGACTTGTTGCACCATTTCCACCGATCGGGACACGTTGTTCCCCTCCTGAAACTATGCTCATTTACATTCAGTACAGACGAGATTATAGACCTATATAGACTATAATTTTATATTTTTCCGTATGTGCTTATACGTACATTCAAAAATGCATAAACCCGTAAAACATACGCAGGTAGATTGAAACAGAGAAAAACGCTAGAGACTACCAACAGCATCTTAGTGATCTTGGTTTGCGCCAAACTATTCCGAAAGCTTTGCCCGTGTCTCTCCTCCACTGTACGCGGTTCGTTGGTTAGAGATTTTCTAATTTTGATATGTCTATAGATAGCGCGTGCAATCAACAGATTCAAGATAATCGTTACTGTGAACGGTATGACGAACGTTAACACTGTGTCGATCACATTGTAAACGATCGCCCAAGACTCTAAGCCTTCCGCCAAATGGCACTCGGTTACGTTTTCCTTTTCTTTGTATTGTAATCGTGGTGCTGAAAACCATAAAACCGGACTGCAGAGAGCAACTGCCAATACGGTTAATACAGCAACCGTCAACTTTGCCCTGGCCACGGTGCACACTGATTGACGATAAAGTGGATATTGTACGGCTATGAATCTCTCAATGGTGAATGCCACTACGAGCCAAACGCTTATAAAGCTGCACAGAGTCGTCAAGTAGATAAAAAATTGGCAGAATCCTTGCTGGTTGAACAGTCCAACTCCCACCATATTTAGCCAAACTATAAAAACGGATACCAAAAATCCGGTATCGCTTATCGCTAATGCACCGAGGTAAATACTTGAGGAATATTGGCATAGTTTCGTCCCGAAAAACACGATTACTGAGAGACAGTTCCCTAGTGAACCAAAGTAAACGAGCATAGGGGTATAATATAATTGAACAGTACGTAACACGGTTTCCGTTAAGTCAAGCTCCACAAGATCTCTTTGTGCTTGAACCATTTTCACAAAGTTAATTTTATATATTGGGAATTATTGAGTTTGTTTAGCAGTAGACTGCGTTCGTAAGAATACGTGATCGATACTACTTTTGTATAATTTATGTCCCTCTTGTGCAGCATATTAGATTTTATGTACTTTACTTATTTTCCAGAAAAAGTTTTTTCAATATTACAGACACAGATTTGTAGTAGAACAATGGTATTTAAACTTGTCATTTGACAGAAAATCGTCGCAATAATTTTTTTATGAATCAGTAGTCACAAATTTGATTATTTATTTACGTTTTACTATTACCACGATTTGTCTCTTCATATACCACATTGCATTAGTATACTTTACATCCACTTTCATCTACCGTTAGATTTTTCTTCAAATTCTTATCTGATGTGTGTGGTTGAATTCTTTTGTAACTCTTCCGATAAATTTATCGATTTTTATACCACAAATAGTAGCATACAAAGTTTGTTTAACCTTCTGTAAAATACAAAAAACTTGGTTGGAGAGTTGCCAAATTCTCTGGATTTCTTCAAAGATTGATGATGATGTGCTTCTTTTATTACTATCTTTCAAAGTTTCTAATCTCACTCGCTTAGAATTTACTGCACTTTCAAGCTAAAAAATGTTGTTATTCGTTAAGTTAATGTAATAAAATATTAATTGAAAAGTGTCTTAAAACTAATACATTTTTAAAAGTAATAATTTTACTTTAATTATGTTTACACTTTTATCACAGTTTTGCACTAAAAATTTCACGCAGTTCGCTTGTTTAAGAGTAACTAGTTACATTAACTTTACAACACATTTATAACACATTGTTAAGATCTTTTTTTTGTAATTTTAAGTTTTACACGTTACCATATTTTTGCACATGTTAATTGCATTAGAAATATTTGTCGATGCTGGAGTAATATGAGTTTATTTGGAGTTTATTTAAAATGAAGATTATTTATTTAAAAATATTTCCGATAATGGATGAAGGAGTTAAGCCGTATACATCGGGATGCCGGCTCGACTATTTCTGCATGAGCATTGGCAACTGTTCCTGATAAAGTCCAATGCATCTAGCTTCTGCGCGTCAAACCGATATACGGATCCTCGCCGCTTATGGGAAATATTTCACGTAGAAATGATAAAATATATTTCTGATCTAATTATTATTAATATCGTTTGTCGTATTATAGTATATTTTAGAATAGTCCATTTCTAGTCAATATGATAATTAAAAGTTGTTAATCTTTATCTACATTTAATTAAAAGCATCACACTGTTTTCTAAACCAGTTTCAATTTTCAGATCACTTCCATCACATTTTAACATGTTTTATATAAAAGTCGAAAGAAACTGTAGGAGATATTCTACGAATTCGAGTAATTTTTATTTTATCAAAACATAAAATTAGTACTCCCTGATAGTTTTATGAAAAGTGCTGCAGAAAAAATTAAAATAAATTTAACGAGTCATTGCATTAGCATACCACGTTAACGAGGCTACGTAAAATAATAATTATACATTTCCATTTTTTATGAACAAGTCGAAGAACTGTTTCATAGCTAACGGTTCGAGTTACTTACGGAGTTATATTGGTACGGAACACTGTACATAATAATTTTATCGACTCTTGTTTTAGGTCAAGATGACCCTGTTGGCGGTTCATCAACTACGGCTACATCTGCACCGGGGCAACAAAGTAATCCTATCGGTGCAATATCCTCGAATGGAACAATTAGAGGTGGTACTCTTGACGTACTCCTATCGACCACATATTGTCGCAATCAAATGTATCTATCCCGTCAACTAGCTCAACTTCATCCGGAATTAACGATGCCCATGTTTAGTGGTAAGTTCCTTTTTCATCGTGACGAAGGCGTTCTCGTAGTATAGGCATAGATAACTTTCGCTCGAACTAGATAGCAATGTACCTCTGTAGTAAATCATTACTGCAAGTCATTAAGATGAAAACAAGTTTTCACTGCTTGTAATAGTAGTTTATTGTAGTAATTAGGAAACCATTTAACATGTAGTCGTATCCTTTCCTTGCATGATAGGTGAAAACACATTAGGCAGCTCAAACCTTTTACTAGCAGCCAACTAGAAATAATTCATCCATTTATAACTCAGCCTAGTACCTCTTTCCCTAGTTTAATTTGATTGATTAAATGATATTATTGAACAGTAACTTGAACAACACATTATAGGTGTAAACACAAGCTCTTTTACACGATAATTACACTCGTGAATGTAATGAAAGACAATTCTTTATATGTATATTTGCAGAAATTACACATAGATTTCAAACAGCTAGAAGAGAAGTTCGACAATTACTACTTCAATATTTGCTGCCTTGGTTGCATAACATGGAATTGGTAGATCCAAATGTGCCCCCACCCTCTAATCCGTTGAGTTATTATCAGGTAAACTTAACCAATATTTACTCAATTTGTGAAATAAACTAATTTTTTTTTTTACTTGTTATTGTCTTAAAGTTAGATTCGTTTTCGGCGATTGAATAAAAGGAATTTGAATGGAATACTAGTATAACACAAATAGTTCGCTTGGATTTACATTCTTTGAAACACGTAAGAGAGAAAAAATTTGTTTATTCACTTTAAAAGGTAAAAACAACTTGGAGGCGCCGGGCATCGATCCCGGTACCTCTCGCATGCTAAGCGAGCGCTCTACCATCTGAGCTACGCCCCCATTTGGTTCAGTTTATTTCAAGAATCATTGTGATATATCAACATGATCCAATTAGGGTGAAAGGATTAAAAACAAGATTTTGGAGGCACCGTCTATTCCTGTACCTCTTACGTATTAAGCCAGAGTTCTACCAACTAAGCTGCGCCTCGTGTGACTACTTATGTTCTAAAAATAATTTTTAAATCCAAAATGAAAAATTTACAGGCAAGGGAACGTAATTCAGTAGTATAGCGTACAATGGGTCATACGGCAGTTCTATGAACGCGGCTGACTGACTATACTACTCTTATACTACTTACATGCTATTCACAGCACATGCAACCTATGTATATAATTCATCCATAGTACATATATATGCAACATGTATGCAATTCAAGCAATTTATATATAAATAACTTAAATTTAATTCATGTACAACGTGAGAATATACAGTATATATAAAGTTTAACTTAAAATTACACATACAGTTTTACTCACAATTACAGTATACAATCTTCATATAATTTACGTAGTTCATTATGTTATCCTACTTCAAACAAATATCCTCTTTTTGTACTTGTTCCATAAGGAATGTTGAAGAGAGAAAATAGTTTTAATACTTATTCAACTTCTCTGATAGTATTGCATATTTGTTGGTGGAAAATCATTCTCATAGAAGCAAAGAGTGTTTGTTTTATAATCCAAAAAGGACATTTTGGAGGCGCCGGGCATCGATCCCGGTACCTCTCGCATGCTAAGCGAGCGCTCTACCATCTGAGCTACGCCCCCCTTTGATATAGTTTGCTTGAAGTGACCTTTTCATTGTGCAATGTGAACCAATTTCAGTGAAAGGATTAAAAAAGGAATTTTGGAGGCGCCGGGCATCGATCCCGGTACCTCTCGCATGCTAAGCGAGCGCTCTACCATCTGAGCTACGCCCCCTCTGATTCCTTGTATTTAAAAGATGATTTTAATAAACAATATAAGTTTGTTTAACTTTATAATATAATATTAAATTATTTGTTTTCCAGTACTATGCAAGTGATATGTCTCGTGGTGGAGCGCGCAGGGAGGGTTGGGGTAGTGCTGAAGCAACGGAAATGGTGTTAAACAACTTATTTTACATAACTGCCAAGGTACACTGCAGGAGATGTAACATGATATCAGTAATTCTATAATAATGAACATTTTATTTAACTTAGTTCTCTGACGAACATCCTAAAGAGACAGAAGAACTTTGGGCAACTTTATGCGGTTGTTGGCCTAACAATCTAAAAGTAATTATTCGTTACTTAATTATAGTCTCAGGGATGGCACCACAAGAACTCCTTCCTTACGTATGTGTTGTTTTTTTTGTTTCTGTTTCTCTTCAAAAATTCATATCCACTTATCCAAGTTATTAATCCATTAATGTTACATTTCAGGCAAAACGTGTTGTCTTGTATTTAGCAAGGGCTCGACCAGATCGTTTGGTGGACGAGATGATGACTGAATTACAGACTGTCGAAACATTAAATTGTCTAATTGAGAGAACCGAAACTCCGCCTTTTTATAGATTAACCAGTATGAGAAAAGCTTCCTCTCATAGCGATGCTCCAGTTGCTGATCCTGGAAATCCTCCCCGCGATTTAGGCGTTGAAAAAGGTACCATTCATACCAAAAGGCACTCGGGCGAAGATCCTGTTAAAACCGGGTATGATTTACACTTGATAATGTTTTGTAGCTTTCTTCATGAATTAATTTTATTCATTTTATCTATAGCTCTAAATCTGATACCGCGTTACGAGCACTCGCTGGATTTCAAACCCCAAGGGCGGAAAAAACAAGGACTGCGAGCGGTCCGCCAGTTCTTCCGGATGATTTGTCCACTCCTACGACAGAAGCCGAAGTAAGTACATTAATTGTTTTATTAAATATTAAGCTGTATTGTACTTCACTGATTTTTTGGCTTTTATTTCAGTTGACTGCCGACGAGTCGTGTTATGGAACACGTAATGGCCCCGCAGGAGTAAATGGAAAAATTATAGGCGGTGTGTTCGATATTCCTCAGCCACATCCGTTACCAATGCCCGAATACGGTGGATACTTTGCACCTTTAACGGAATATTTGCCAGATAGTTCGCAACCTATAAGTGGATTCCACAGGTGATAAATGTTATGCATTTCGCAAAGAAATGAAACCTCTTGGTTTGTGGCTAACTCTCCTCCTGGTGTTATTGCTATATAACACACTTGTTACGTGAAATGACAATTCAAATTACGAATTTCAGATGCAATATCGCAGTCATGCTGCTTACTGACGTTGTCGTCGATGGCATTCAACTTGATTGGGCTATCCATGTTCCTTTAATGTTACACATAGTTTTCCTTGGCTTGGACCATTCAAGGCCTCTCGTAAGGGATCATTGTCGTTGTCTTTTATTAAATCTATTAGTCGTCCTCGGGGATCATCGTGATCATCTCGGCGTAGCGCGGGTACTGTTGGCATCAAAAACTGAACAATTGGGCTTAGGTCTCTCTACTCCGGCTTTACCAGTACTCGAACACAATTTCACCGAAGTTGATCCAGAATTTGACAGTTATCTGTACGGTCCACCACAAGCACCACCACCAACGACACCTCCACCAACATCTTTGCCGCCACCACCTTGTTCTTCTCCTCCGCCTCCGCCTCCACCTCCGCCACCACCACCGCCGCCACCTCCATTGCCGGAATCCTCTATATTCAATTCAGCACCTCCACCACCGCCACCACCTCCTCCTCCACCACTGCTACCACCTTCTAACAACGGAACACCTACTCATTCCCCTGTCCCGAACTTAACATCTACTCCTCCGTTAACAATGAATCACATGAATCAATCAGTTATGGACAACTGTAAAGATTGTTCGAATTCTCATGCATATGGTGAGAAGTTAACATTTCTGTAATTGTATATATTCTACATTAACAGACTAATTAGAAACAGACTAATACGATAACGTTAATGCTACAGAGTCAACAGTGTGTAATAATTGGCCCTCGACATCGGGATCAACGAGCACAGTGCCGCCTGTTATTGTAACACCAGATGATGCGAATAACTGGGTTGGCCCCCAACCAGGTCCAAATATGCCGATCCAAGATGTGATCAAATCCTTAATTAATTTCCTAGCTTCTAGGTAGATTTAAGTGTATAATATATATATTTGTATACAGTACTTCAAATAAGCGTGTCAAAATATATTTTATTTTTAACAGGATAAATCAACCATTGTGGAATTATGAAGATATGACAGCCAAAGTATGGTGGGTTCGCAGTGCTGAACAATTAACAGTATTATTGCGACACGTATTACGAGTCTTTAGGGATTCTTTACCTCATGCACTGGTCAGTCAACGATGGGCACAAACTGCGTTACAATTAGGTCTATCCTGTTCGTCTAGACACTATGCAGGAAGATCTCTTCAAGTATTTAGAGCGTTACGAGTTCCTATTACGTCACGAATGTTATCTGACATTTTATCTAGATTGGTAGAAACAGTCGCCGAACAAGGTGAAGATATGCAGGTATATAATATCTTCTGTTTTAATCTTGCCATTATACTAATCTTTCTTTCAATATTAATATCTCTTGACAGCGTCCATTTAATTCTGTAGTTTTAAATGTTTCTTTATAGGGCTATGTAACGGAATTATTGCTGACACTTGAAGCAGCTGTTGACTCGTTAGAATCTGATTTTCGACCTCTAGATTTTATGAAAGAAATATTTAAATCTACTCCAAATTTAAATAACAAAGATCCAGCCGCGGCTGGTTTGGTTGGTGGAAAACGAAGTCCTGGTGGGGGTAATGGGTATCCAGCTGGACCTCATATATTTTCACATCTCAATCAAGGTGGTCATACAAGAAGTACCAGTTACTCGGTCAGTTATTGTATGAAAAAATCGAGTGGTGGTAATTCAACGGCAGCTGAAATAAAAGGTATGGTTGGTTTGTGTCAGCAGTATATCTTGATAATTACTTTTAACTGTAATATGTAATATACTTTTAATATATATTTTTAGAGTTAGATAATAGATGCAATAAATATCCGAATTCCAATTTATCACGATCGAGATCCGCACAGTCCTTGAAATTATTGGGCGACTCGGCAACTCAAGATGACAAAATGACTATTTTAGCGCAACTATTCTGGCTATCAGTGTCCTTGCTCGAATCAGACTATGAACACGAATTTCTTTTAGCATTGAGATTACTTAGCCGTGTGCTACACAGATTGCCATTAGATCGACCAGATGCCAGAGACAAAGTTGAAAAATTGCAGCAACAATTGAGGTGGAATTCATTTCCCGGTGTTCATGCGCTACTATTGAAAGGATGTACCAGCCCAAATACATATGAACCCGTTGTAACGTTGCTATCTCAATTCACACCGTTATTAGACTTGCCAGTCGTTGATCCTACTCAAAGTCTGGCGTTTCCCATGAATGTTGTTTCATTGCTTCCCTATATGCTTCTGAACTATGAAGACGCTAATGAATTGTGTATCAGAAGCGCAGAAAACATTGCACAAGTGACTATTGTATATTTAATAGTAATAATAATGTCATATCTTCTTTTGTGAATAAGAAGTATGTAACATATTTTTCTTTCCACAGATAAGTGCTGAGAAAGGAAAAAAATTGGAAAACTTGGGTACTGTTATGACTTTATATAGTCGTCGCACTTTTAGTAAAGAAAGCTTTCAATGGACTAAATGTGTCGTTAAATACTTGTACGATACATATGCTCATCTCAGTTTCAATATGCTTGCCTTTTTGGTAGAAGTACTGGAAAAAGGTCCAGGAAGCGTCGCGCTGCCAGTACTTAGTATTATACATTGTATGCTGCATTACGTTGATTTAGCTTCACATGCTGCGCAACCAATTAACACAGAACTTCTAAGAGTGATTTCAAAGTATGTTGAGGTACGAGTCAAATTTCATTTTGAGGCATAATATTTTTTATATATTTTCTTGCAAAATAGTTGAAACGTATAATAATGTAACATTAGGGTCCCTATTGGAAAGAAGCCCTTAAAATATTAAAATTGGTAGTCACAAGATCGTCAACCTTAGTAGCACCACCTACATCAGTGCATGGTTCATCTTGGGAATCTTCGATAGCGTCTCCACATCCAAGTTTCACTGATACAGAGATATTTACCAAAAAAGAATTGCCTGGTAAAACAATACTCTCTAACACATATTTTACACGAATATCGTATTCCTTCTTACAATCTAAAATGTATTCACTGCATGAATTGCATATCCGTTAATACTTAAGTTTTATATTTTAAATGCATTACCTTATTCCAACAATTGAAAATGCATATTTTTAGAGAAGATGAAGAATACTTACCGAAATATTATTTAGAAGTTTGTTAAGTGTCAACTTTTCGTACTAATCTTCGTTTTAAAAATGTTTTTCATCAAATTTAATTGTTGCATTCCATTTATGACTAGGGAGGACTATGGATTTCACGTTCGATTTATCCCAAACACCAGTAATCGGTAGACGATGGTTGGTACGCCAAGGTGTCGAAGAAAAATCACTCAGCTCTCCTCGATGTTCGTTATCTCTTTCACCAGCTGATAGTAACGCTGTTTCCGGTTGGAAAAGACCATGGATGTCACAGGTTAAATACAAAATCTAAAATAACATTAAATAAATGCAAACGAATGCGATGTTTAACATGTTTGTTTCAGGGCCGTGTTAGAGAATGCTTGGTAAATCTTTTAACAACATGTGGGCAACGTGTTGGATTACCAAAGAGTCCATCTGTAAGTTCATATTTGGACAGAACACTTTTTCTTTTTAATTCGTATGTGCTTTACGTTTGATTCCGATAGCTTTTCCAAAAAAATCGTATCTTTTAACTGATTCTGGTTATGTACCCCTTTTTTAGGATGAACAGATTAGTTCAATGACATTATATAGCAAGGTAACAGGGTTTCCTTACATGCAGTTTGCACTTGTTATCACAAGAGTAAAAAAGAACATTTGTTTATACTCATACGTGATGTCTTATCAATATAATTCACGCTTTCATACGCTTTGTTTAAATGACTTAATTCGCACAAAATTTTGAGAACAGAAAAAAAATGTATTCTAATTTTCCCATTTCTGTAGGATTATTAATATGCAGTAGATTTTTTGTGTAGCACGTTAATTGTAAGACAAATGGCATACCAAAGTACAATGTACATGTGCGTCATTGTAAATTTCTACATCATGTCTGCTGAAACAAGACATGTGTAAAAAGGTTCGATATTGAACACGTAAATGCACAATAATCGCTAATATTCACAGCAATGTCACGTAGTTCAGAAAAATAATTAAGATGTGTCAAATAGGAATCCTGTTGCTGTTTCTCTATGTCTTTCATGCCATTAACTGACTGCAAACGTTTGTGATATAGGTGATATTCAGTCAGAGTTCAGATTTAATGGAAAGACAGTCTTCCATGGCTTCCTCAACGGAAGAAGTTTCTGGTGCTAATAACGATTTGAGTGGGGGCTCTAGAAGAGATGAAGAACAATTTGGCGTATTTAAAGACTTCGATTTCCTTGAATATGAAAGCGAAAGCGTTGAAGTGAGTAATTCAATCAGACATGTTCACTTACTATGTTCCCGTTATTCATTTAATAGTTATATTGTATAATATACTTAAAACTAATCAATTTCATTCATTTATTGCAGGGTGAAAGTACTGATAATTTCAACTGGGGTGTAAGGCGTCGTCCTCTCAGCGAAGGAGAGGAAAGAGAACCAAGCCTTAGACAAGTTGAAGAAAGTTTGAGTGAAAAGACTCAGTCATTTAGTAAACATACTAGTCGGGTAAATGAATAACGATTTATGTTTAACAATTAGTACAAAGTAACAATAATAACAATTGAATATAAAATGTTTAAATCATAGCGTGGTGTAGCAGAAGAATCGTCAGATGACGAGGCTGGTTCCGAATCACCTTTAGATGAAGTACCGGGTGGATCAGGAACAGGACAAGAAACTAACAATATCCCTGGAATGTTCCCGCCGTCTTCTCTTTCTTTAATACCTAGTCGTACACGCCACGATTCTTCGACAAGGTCTGATATATCAAAATAAACTAAAGAGATATTTAATTGATTTTTATTCGTTATTCATGTTTAGT
Source organism: Xylocopa sonorina (assembly GCF_050948175.1). Lineage (NCBI taxonomy): Eukaryota > Metazoa > Arthropoda > Insecta > Hymenoptera > Apidae > Xylocopa > Xylocopa sonorina. Next base: position 11,554,536 of record NC_135193.1, read on the forward strand.
GGCTCTAGCGCGGGAGATTTAGGAGACGTGACGCCCTGTAACGCTTCGCCAAATCTATCAGCAATAATGCCATTCAGGCCAGTTGTGAGAGATGACGCGGAAGAAATTTGGCGGCAACAAATTCAGAGCCTGATCACACAATCCCTTTACAATACCTTAGATTTTTTTCAGCTATTGAGCAGAATTCTAAGGGTAACTATTATGTTTATTTAATTGTAATTGTGATTGGTAATGGGATTTGGGGCAGAAGAAAGATATTTAAGTGGGAATTTAAAATGGGTTATTTGATGGGTCTTCACCATGAAATACTATGAAACACTAACAAATTTTCGAAGAGTTCACTTGGTACTTCCTTCATGGGATCTCTTATCTCAAACTCTGTGACGCATTCTATATAGTTTATATCAACCATCTGGAGCTCACATATCCCTGGACCAATTCTGTTTTAATCTGTCTTATAATAATAGTTAATAAACAGATTAATTTTGCTTGATCTAATAATTGGTAACGGTGGTAAAATGCTGTATTATTATTACCAGGATGTAAGTAGTAAATCAGTTACTCTTACACGAGAAGCGAGTGCCTTATTATGTAACGGCAGCCCCGCCTCCACTCAATTGGGCTATCATTTATCTAGTCATGCCGAGTTACTTAGTTCAAAAGCTGAACCACCTTTAATTTGGTTCTCAATCGCAATTTTCGCAAATCAACGATTAAACGAATCCTTACGATTTGGAATGTTAGAAATACAAGAACATCTTGAAACGTTCCTGGACAAAAAAGATCATGCTACCGAAGTAAGTAACTGTTTCTCATGTAAATAGAGATATTTTCCTTATAAGATGATTGTTATGCTCTCAAAAACATGTATGCAGTGTTTGGAAGCAGCTAAGGCAACGGCAAAACTCCAAGCTTTAGGTGGTAATCACACTACAGAGACAGGTCTTGAAGAGATGCTCTTAGATTTAGGCAGAGCACTCTACAAGCTTCATCTTCAATTGCTATTACTAATCGAAGCGTCAAACAAGATGCTAGGTACCCTCATGAACGCTGCGAGAAACGTACAGATTCCGCTTCAAGATATATCCGCAGAAATTGCGAATATGAAAATTGCTTTAAGTAAAGCACTTGAAGAGAGTACAGAGAGCGAAAGAGGTACGCCAACTCCGACACCTAGTCCTAGTCCTTTGCCCGGGACTGGTGCCGTGGAGGAAGTTGCTCGTGTCGCAGAATTACTTAGAAGCGCGCGATGGTGTCCAGCCCTTGAAGCTGTAAGATTGCATAGGGCTCAGTGGCCAGGAGACCCTTTTCATGATGACGATGATGTAACAACTGCTGTTAATATGTATTGCAAATACTTAGGACAAGATAGATCTGGTAATACATTCGATCAATTATTATACTATCTTAGAGAGAGAATGGATAAAAATTTTAAATATTAATGTTTCGGATTTGTTTAGATATTTTTGTGGTTACCCGAAAGGACGATGAAATGTCAGAAATATTTAGTAAACTGATGGAAAGCTTATTTCAAGTTTTAGCGGCTGTTACAGGATTAGAAGCATCCACAAAAGCAGCGCGGTCTCAACACGAACATCCAAATAATACGAAAAGTGACTGTTAAATTGATAAAAATTTTAATACTATACCGTATTATATAGAAAATTATTTGTCTATATTGATCTTCGTATAATTTAATTGTACCGTACGTTTTATTCGTGTTTTCTTGTATACGATCATAGGTGTATTATGTATGCATGTATATCGCGAAGTAATTGTTATAAACAAAACAGAGAAATTGCACGAACGAGAGCACGACGTCATCAATTTTGTGTTTTTTTTTTTTTTTTTAACACAAACGCAATGACGTATGTAATATCGAACAAATAAATTTTGGGAAGCTAGAAGAAAATATTATACTTCACTACGATTTACGGATATTGTGAATATGATTTTACATAATCGACGATCGATATATAATATCCGACCTGAACACACCGATCATGTATATCATTCGTATCGTAGCACTACAGATTTCATTGAACGATTTGTTAATCAAGCAATTTTAAATGCGCTTAACATAATCAATAACTTGGTTCGTAGAAAATAGTTTTTACTCAATCATATTAATTTGAAATTGATAGAGACAAAACTCAACAGGGTGATCTCACTTTTGACAATGACAATGATATAGCCACACGGAAATTAGGCTATTTCGGTAACCAATGGCCTACGTGTGGCAATCTTAACGCCCAAAACGGTTTAGGAAGCGTGATTAATGAAATGAAATCATGGAATGCATTACCAGTAAGAACATCCACAAAGATATTTGCTTGTAATCAATTTTCTGGTAAATATTTTCATATAGTGTTCCTGTAGGCTTTGAAGGATTGGATGTTTCATGCAACTTTTATCAGCCTTCAATACAAAAATGCTGTTGAGATTTATTCATATCAAATCCTTTGGAGTGTTCCTACTCCAGCATACCCTGAACCGCAAGTCACAGTCAGTGTATATTTCTACATTGCTGTAAGTCATGTCTACCCACCACTTTTTCCCGTCGATGTAAGTTATTTTTATTATTTGAAACTAATTACAAATAAATCTATTATTATATTAGGATTTATCTGCAGGTGATGTACATTTTTGAAGGACAACAATTTGCGCATTCTTTGGATATGATTTTCAGACCCAAATGGTTTTATGATGTTTTAGACATGAAGACAATAATGTTCAAGACTTTTGATTTTTAATATATAGAAACCGTTTTTTCTCTATACGATACGTAATTTTATTCTTAAAGGGTAATTGAAACGCGTAAGTTTATGTTTATATTCGCTGTATGAGTTTAACTCAATTTATATCTGAATACGCAAAGTATTTAGTAAAAAGTAAACAGTAACGAGTTTAAGAGGCATATGCAGAGTGTCGTAAAAGAGAGGGGGTGTCGTATTCGCCCGAAACGAGTGCACGTCTGGTGCACTCCGGTTAAGTACCAGACGTGGGTTTACTTCAATTGGTCAAGCACTAAGAGCAGGTGACATCCGTAAAGGAAAATACAACTACGGCTGCTGTTGTTTTCAGCAAGCCTTGTTTTAATAGCAGTTATTGACCAGTATTCTTTTCTAAGTTGGGTGATTACCAGTCTCAATTAATAGATTACTTGTTTGCTTTCTTATATCTTTTAAATTTGTTTAGTTAAAAAAAAAATAATTCTGATCGTAATCTCCCGCGATGTAGGTACGTGCTATATACTTGACGCTTTTAAAGAATCTATTTAAATTTCCATCGAACACACTGAGGAGGTGTAATCCGTGCGTTGGTCTTTCGAACGGCTTCTTTCTGTTTTTTTTTATGTGGCATTCGGTTTCGGTGATACCACGACAAATAGAAGACAATTTCAAAACCTGAGAGGGACTTCACCGAGTTCTTGGTCCACATGGTGGTCGAATAACACTGGGAGGTCTGTTTCTCTCGGCAGGAGCCTAGAATATCGACAACCACGTGTCGAGCATATCTGACTCGATCCACGCGTCGTGCACCGCTTTGGCTCTACTAAATTAGGTAGTAAAACATGTCAGCGTATACAATATGAGGACGTTTACATTTACGATGTTATATTTCATTGATACTTAATAACCGTATTCATGAAGTGTTTTAGTGACGCATATATTCATGAAAAAAAGGAATTTAAGAACAATCGGTTCTGTGTAAATAATTCTATCATTGTTTTCTTCTGTTATTGTAAAACGAATTGCCTTGGTTGAGGATTTTGATCCAGCAGGTTGTAGATCAGAGAAGATTTGGCTTCCGAAACTCAAGTAGAAATAGGCTAACAAGTGTGGTTCTTTACAACGATCATGATACCAATTCGTTTACAGCTTCATTAGGGCCATTATCTTTATATAAAACTCTATACAAAAAGACATACCATTCAATTTAACATAATAAAAGATGGTATCAGTAATCAAACATTAATTATTACATACAAACAATCTCGCTTACTGTCAAAATATGGAGGAGAGGACAGGAAGAAGAATTAGAACAGTGGTGCACGTTCTTTGATAAATAATCAATAAAAATATGTAGAACAAAAGTTAAACGGTGATAGCGAGACCAACCACCGTTGCCTATTTATACGGTGAGGATTTTTTGTCCGGACCATGTCCTAAACATCACATCCGCTGAGGTGCTTCCTCCGCGGACCGTGTTTTACCGCGATCGTGGCTAACTGATGAAGGAAACGCAGCAGGAAGAACGGAGAGAGAACGCAAAAGGAACCACCGCCTCACTTTCAGCAGCTTCAAACATCCGCTGCACCAGCCGCCACCAGATCTCGTTTACTTCTCCTTCGTTTCCCCTTTAGTTCATTCTCAAAGAGACACACGCGTTCCTTCCTCTTCCTTCACGATTTCTCCTTCTCTTCCGTCCCCTGATTACCAGAGTTGAAGGGACCAAACAGCAATTTCCAATTATCATTATCATCATAGAGATAAACAAATAAAAAGGTCTCGTACTCTTTCCAATCTAATCCCAAGTCGAAGGACGAAAGGAACTCCGGAATCATTCATTTTAGCATCCAGAAATTTGTCTGATACCTCGAACAGCATCGTGTCGCGTGACACATCTGGAACAAACCGAGTGGACATGAGTCGACCTCCTTCGAACAGCATAGAAACAAGAAGGGGGATGAATGTCCGTAGCCCGTGAACGGAGACACGTACCCACATGCAAGGCTACGTCTTGAATCACCAGCTGCCGATTCGCCAACGACTCCAGAAACCCTGAAGACGTACTAAAATTAGCGATCAGCACCCCCGCCTAGCCCTTACATGGCCACATCGCGCGGGTTCAGGCATGGCTACTTTCAAAAGAAGAAGAAAAAAAAGGTGGTAGAAACAATAATAATCAGAGCCCGAGCGGCACGAGTCGATCGTGCGCGAAATGTCACAGCTGGCTCAACTGTGTGACCAATCATTCGTATGGGCAGATTCGACGACAAACGTGACATCCATGCCGAATAGTTAACACATATAAAAGTACGGTATAAACTTAAACATTGAACATCTTTGTTGGTTGCTCATTGAATTCCTCTAAGGTACAGAAATGATACATTGATGAGCAAGATTTGTTGCTCTGTAAAATCTTACGGAAGACACCTCTCCTAACTCGATTTCCTTTTCACCACAGGGACCGGAAGTAGCGTAGTGTGGATTAATATAACCACATGGCTTCTGCATGAATGAACGGTGTAATGAACTTGTGCTACTTGTGATAAGACAACCACCCAAGTCGATGTTCTTGTTAAGGCCATTACAGGTATTTATTGCAGCATATATTAGAGGATCTGCGTAGGATTGGTTAGTCTCACCGTGTTTGATCATGAGTGTACAATCGTGAAGAAGTAATAAACATTTCGATGTACTCTCGCATTATTGCAAGAATGGGGGAGTGAATAGATAGCGAAATATCTGAAAATGGTCAACTGTTGATTTCAGTTCAGAGTAACGAGTCAACTTGTGTTTTTCACGCAATCGATCATCTGTGAAACAAAAGTCCATGGAATTTGTTTCCATCGTGAATACTTCCAAGTTCATTGTCCCTGATATCTGGCAGGGCATAGAACCCCGAAACGAGAGATCCTTTTGGTCTCTCGTCTCGTGGTACTGGAGCTCCGTTCCAAGTACATCTGCGCCAAGCGGATGCAGCCTGCATTTTATGGCCGCCCAATGCAACCGATTCTCATTCGTGCACCCGTACTCACACCCTCCACCACTTTCAGCACGCGGTACAACGACTTCTATAATTAGATTTCCTTCCCTTTAGCTTAGACACCTTCAAGCATGATCTCCATTTGCCCTACGAAGCGCAGAATCCCACCACCTGGTTCCAAATGTCGCCGATGGTTCCGCGATTAACATAGCCAATTTCTTTCGAACGGCTGGAAACCTCCGAGACACGATGTTCAATTCCTGAATCTCATTTTGCGCTTTTGATCGGAGCACTGAAATTTACCGTTCGGGAGTTAATCACCTTCATTGATAGTAGCTATTAAAAATAGGCATTATATTGACCCACTCATCAATGCACGTTCCGCGTAACGATTTATGCGTTTAACGCATTGACGTTTACGATGTGCACGCATAACCAGCCACGTTACAGGTTTCATGTCAGTTATTTCGAACAGGTTGCGCCTCGAATCTATTTTTCGATCATTGGCATCGCCCTGATACACAGATCCACGCATCCACACTTCTGATGACAGGTAGCCAGAAAAGTAATTGAAACGACGACGATTAAATCGAGCCGCGATCTATAAATGTTGTCTCACGTGCCAAGTCACGGTATCCTCGTAATTATAAATGGTTGATCGCTGGTGATCAGCCAGAAGTTAGCAAAATGGCCAAAGATTCAATTTCATGAATTCAAGCCACCCTAACACACTGCAGGGAACCTGCAATTTATCTTTCTTATTATAATTGTTTAGTGTTGCTCACATATTTTTCCTCTGTTCATTTTGTTTACTTTTATATTTCACAACTGTAGGATACTTATACCTTGTCTTTTGCCGCTTCACCATCACTTCCACGTATAAAGCTGTGATTGAACGCTGTTGGCATAGATTACATATATTCTCCGTTAATAATTTCTAAGCAATCCTCTAGTATTATCAAATAGTGACTGTGAACTTTTGCAATATATTATATTTACTTACAACAGAAATAGCTAGCATAACAATGAAAATAATATGATAGTACTCAACATACAGTCTATATCCGACTTCTACTAAGAATACGATTACAAGATTATGTATCTACTTTCAAAAAATTGATACAAAATGAGCAGCATAAACTAAAAATTATGTACTACAAATCTTATGAACTTTGCACATTATAATACCTTGGCAACCCAATACAATCCGTCCCTGATCTGCATGCAAATACGAGCTATACTTAGAGATGTCCGATTTCCCTCGTTACAACAGATGGCATTTTCGTCTTCATCGACCTTAATCATTCTTCGTGGAATTTTCATAGGATAATATTTTCAGTTATAATTGCTGATATAATACGATTATATTTCCGTGAAAGATATTCGTCCTGATGCCATTTGCTGTTATTTCCTCCTCTTCCTGCAAATTTATGAATGACGGTAAACTTTCTAATGCTTCTCGCGATATACATTCATAGTTACTGAAACTGCATACAAAATCGAGATAATGTGGTTGTTCGAGCATCTTCTTGCGCTTGGATTCTTCAATGGGCCACTAGAAAGAAGAAATCTGAATGAGCTTCCACGTGTGTACAAACGTATACTGTACAGACACTGGGAAGGTCACTTAAAAGTGTACGGTATTTTTTATGACACCAGAAACAAGCTGGTGCACGAATTGGTCTATAAAAGTTAGCAGTCCTTTTTCTTTATGTTTTTAAAGATAGTAAATTTTACTTGTTACAAATTAATTTGATCGATTTATGAAATACCGATTATTTGTACATTTATGCCTCGTACTGTTTATCAACGTAATTTCTAAATTACACTATTTTAAATCATGTGATAGGTCATCAAGCCTTTCGTTCCACATACGCGCGTAAACTCGAGATGATCATGTGTAAGAGGTGAATGCAAGTGCGTGCAAAGGGAAGCTGCGATGGAAAAAGAAGCGCAGAAAAAGGGGAAGATAGGAAGGAAAGAGACGGAAGAAGGGCGCGTGTCGGTCGCGTGCCCGTTGGCGCTGGTGACTCGGTGTCTGCGACCCTCCTGCCCTTTAATGCCTCCTACAGCTTTTCCATAGGCGGACGTCTAAATGGGGCCAATGTTACCCTGGACCTTTAAAGACACGTTATTCCAACAATCATGTCATAATGTAGAACCATTAACGCTGGTATCAATATCTATTGTTTCAATACCTTCTTCCTTTAGCAGGTATTTAGTTCGTTTTTCTGCAGTATCTGAAACAAAATATATACAATATAATGTATTTTTTGACTATTAAATTACAAAATTTTTTCTTCTAATACTAAACCGATTAAAAGCATGTAAAAAAAAAGAATTCCATGAATCCATAAGCGAACAGTTCAGGACTACGACCTCAGTTCCCTCATCGTCTAGTCGACTTCCTCTTCTTCCGTCCCCTTAATTTTTTTCATCTCCTTGAAGCCGTCTGGACGATGGCAATGAAAGAAAGAGAATCAACCAGGGTGGATTAGGGTGGCGCGCAGTTCATACGTACTCAAGGCAATAGAAGAACCACCTATTGCAATAGAAATGTATCCATCAGAAATCAGACACTCGACCAAAGAATCATCGAACGGTACACGTGCCACGTTAACGGTTCATCTCTCATACCGCTGCAGCTTGGCGCTTCCGATACTGAACACGGGTGTGACGGAAGTCATCAACATTCTCTGGATTTCAAACGAACAATTATCTCCAAGATCATTAAGTATATTCCTGTTACACATCTATCACGATAAATATCATTTGTAAGAATGCTCGCATATTCGTAAGCGTTAATTAAGAATATCATTTACTCTTACTTCAGTTACTCTTAGTTGAGTGATTCTTTAAAGATTTTATATACGCGCAGTTAGCTGATTACTCACTGAAAGTAAATTCTTGTGCGTGTACCAGTTACGAGTTTCAATGCACCGTACACGTCACTATGAACTATCATTGAGTTTTTTCGTTGCGAGGAAAATATCACATGAACATAATAAATCCAGCAACAAGAGGTTTCAAGAAAAAGGATATACCGGTCTCTGTTACTCTTGCGCGCTCTTGTTTCTTTCGTCTCGATCAAGATCGCAGACGGTCCGGTTGAGTGTAGTATTTCGTCGTGAAATTTGTGAATGAGCCCTCGTGACTCGCGCATTTTGAATGGAAACCGACGGGCCGATTTTTACGAGAGCACCACCGTGGCTCGTTGGCACAGGATGCGGGTGCGGACGAAGGGAGTACACGTTCATTTTTATCCTTTTTAATTCTTTTTCCGCGCCGTTGGTGGAGATAAGAGGGGAGAAGGGTGAGGGAACACAGCCAGCTGATCACCTCCGCCTTTGAATAGGTTTTGCAAAATGCGAGCACGTGCTCGTGTGCGTGACCCTTTTTAGATTTGCATGCATGCTTGCCACCTGCGAAGCCAACTCGTTCTACAATCTATTCGGCATGCAATTAATCTTCAAATTACTACATTTCCTTCCGCTTCGCATACTTCGTTTTACGATAATTCTTCGCAATTGCACCTACTAGTAATTTATTATTTAATTCTAATGAATTAAATTTTGTTGAAACTCTAAGCTGATGATTATGATTAGACTTAATATAAAACATTTTCTAACAAGTTTTCAATAAAAATATCATCCTATTGATAATATCTGTTGTTAATGATGTTAATAGAAGCAAGCGGTAAGTACTATGACGAAGAATCGCAAGAAAAACGATGCAAAGAAAAGGAACAAATCGGAGGGCAAGAGGGGTGAAACAGGCGGCTGCTCGCTGTCTCCGGAAGGAACTGTCTCCCTTTATACCCAAATACATTCCTCCAAACATGAACCGACGTGCTCATACGACTGTGTTCTCCCCTTGTTGAAGCACTTCCACGGACGTCCCCACCCTCTGTTAACCTCTTGCACCCAAAATTAAATTAAGGGCCGTTCCGGTCGACATTTTTTTATCCTTTGATACTCTTTCGCCCTTTTCTCCTTTTTTTGTCCATACTTCAGACTGTGTCTCTGGTGAATCATTAACTTGTCGTGTTTCATTATAAAGATTAGCATAATTAATACACTAGATCCTTGGTAAATGGAAATCGATAATTGTGGAATATTTTTCAGGCTATAAATCCATCTTCTCCAAATGTCTACAAAGTACCTGTAAGTATAATAGGTGAATTGTTTGCACGAAGTAGGTATGTGTATGTGTAATGATTCATATACTGTAAATAGAAAATTGTCATCTAAGACCCGGTGTCATTGCACCCTAGGTCCTAGAAGACGTATACGGCGACTAGAAGAGGAGACAGACGAAAGTTGGAAGTACACGTAGACGGCTGAAAATCTCGTCTGGCTCGTTGCCAAGATCTTCGAATCTTGTCATCTTCTTCATCCACGTCTTTCATCCTTCAGTATGCACTTCTCTACGTGCCTTTGCTGGAGGCAATCAATTAAATGGTTCCCATTTCTATTTCTCTGTTTCTTATCGTCTTTTAATACTCTACGAAAATATGATTTCAAAAAATAATTTGTTAATGTGATATGTTAACTACAGAAGTAATCTGATATAGCGAGAAGAGTTGAATGAAAGTCGAATAAAGGATTAAGAAATGGAGAATAAGAGAAGACTGTAAAAAGTAATTCAAAGAGAGAACCAAAGGAACGAGAATACTTACGAAAAGTGGAAAATATCAGAAACATAGAGAGAAGAAAATAATAGAAAAAGTTATTAAACAAAAGTAGAGCAGACAAAAAGGCAATAGTTCTTCGGAAAGCGTAAAGAGGTACTGGGAACTTGCGCAACGTTCCTTTTATTAACATCGTCTAATTTCGGTCAGAGTTGGTTAAGGCGCGTCATCCTTTACGAATTCTCGAATCGTGATTTTAGAATTCCAATCTGTACGCTCTACCTTGTCCCGCGAGTGACCGTGGAATAGAAGAGAGGTGGTTTACCCGAAGAACACGACAGCTGCATCGAGCCACCGGCCTGAAAATAGCACGGCAACCCCATGCCGAGGCCGAAGAGCGAAGTCGAAGCCCTCTCCCTACGTCGGTATATACCTCAGCTAAAAAGCCACCCACCTCTACGAGCCTTTTAAATAGCGATCGCGTGCTTTCCCCATTTTTTCTTTTTCTTCCAGCAGAAAACTTCTCGCTAAATGACATGCTTGTGAAAAGAGGGAGTGTACCAACGCTGATTTATAAGAAGAACCAGGCGTTTCCGGATACTTTTCGGGACGACACCTAACACAGTCGCCGAAACATTAATTTTTTACCAAACGATCGCACAGAACAAGGGATTACAGTTAATAACTCTATTTTCCTTATCGACCAAAAAAGCGTTCCCGTCTTCAATTTCCATACTTTTTGTGTTCTCGTTGGTACGAGCGTTGCTCGAGTTGTATATCCATATCTATTTGAAACACAAGAGCCTTGTTTTCATTGTAATTTTGAGATACAGATTATTTAAATTGGACAAGATACACGAATACGTTAAATTGATCCAATGGCATATGACATATAATACGTTTACGTATAGTACAGATAAATTTAAATCTGTCGTTGAAGCTTCCATTTTGTTCTTGTGAAAAATGTCAACGCACGTGGTTTAGTTGCTACGTCTATCCCGCCTTCTCTCTTTCAGTTCGTTACCGTTTACACGTAAGTGCTTCCTCCTCCGCACCTGGAGCTTCTCCAAGTGCGCCGAAAATACGCGTTTTACGCGACACGTTCCACCGGAAAAGCGGTTCGGGCACCTGTAGGATGCGCCTCGTCCGTTCTGGTTTATTAACGTAGAAACCACGAGGTAAGTTACACGCGTACGCGTATCTGATGACACGTTGAAGCACAGGATACTAACAATCCATCGCCGAGAAAAGCTTGGCGAGTTTCGTAGTTGCGTCAGTCGAGGTGCCCTGACTCTTGTCGTTTTATTTTTAGGTCCGACGTCGATAGCACCGCTATCGCAATAGGGTTCCCGAGACACCTGTTCTACGAATCGCTTCGAAAACAATCAAAACATCATGGTAAATCCCGCAATTTATTCAACTGGGGAAAACTTAACGAATTTTACAAATGGGCAAAAATAATATAAGCTCAAGAGATAGTACTAAGCATGGAACTGTATCGTTGCCTTTTTACTGTTGTTCAATTACTAGTTTTTTGTTATCCATCAAATTTTTCTCGGATAATGCATTAACATACAGTACTTCAATCCAAGTCGTTATTCTGTTCCCACAAGATTTACGAACATCGATAAACGTGGCTTATAGCCTCAGCATCGTATTTTCGCAACGAACAGCAGAGAAGCATCGCAAGGAACATCGACGCGGGACGAAAGAAGGTGGCAAGCAAAATAAGAAAACGGCATCGGCGCACGCAGTTTCATTGGTGGCTACAGGATAGAAGCAGGTTGGTGCGCTGGGTGGTTCTTCTGGAGCGACGCCAGGCGTCCGCCGAATTTAGCACCGCGACGCTGACTAACTCGCGTGGCATTCATTCAATCGCCGACCAAAAAGCCCGCTGCTTGCATAGTCTTTCGCTATATAGCCTCCGTTTGCACGAACGATGTCGCTCACTCTGCACTTGTCCAGATACTCATTTCCCTCCCTCTATTTTGCACGCTTTAGCAATCGCATTGAAATCGATCATGCACGCTTCGATATTTAGAAATGTACTATAATCCTTTGCAGCAATTCTTCAAAGTTTGATCATGCCTGCGAGAAACGAGGTTATTAGTACAGCTACTTTCAGAAAAAAAGCATTGTCTGTGGTATTATTAAATAATCGTGAATAATACATAATCGATATAGTGTGACTGATATAAGCGTGTTACTTTATTAATAACAGGTTGCTATTAATAAAGTATTGCAGGAAATTGTAAACGTATGATAGCCACATCCTCCCTTTCTCTAACGATAGAAATATTTATTTTTAAAGAATTCCATAGATATAAAACGTAAAGATGTTTTAATCTAATAGTAATTTAAAAATTTTACTTAATTTTACGTTAGGAAAATGTTTATGATGTTAAATACGGTTACTGTAGTTCCCGTTGTTTGGCTGCCAAAAACATTTGTATCATCGATGACTGGGGTTCAAGGAAATTTCACTCATCTCGTAAGCAAAAAGACCGAGTGTCCCGATGAATCGCGTCTACCATGTTTGCGCTTTTTCCGTTTCTCTGTCATGACGGTCAAAAGGCGCCGCATGCTAAACGACTAACGTTCTTTCCCTTTCCTTTTCTTCCGTTCTCGATTCAGTGGCAGTTAATGAACATCGGACGCGTGCCGTAGATCCCACAAAATCTGTCTACCAACGGTGGCTTCGCACAAAAATAGAATGCTTATCCTTTCATTTGCCCACTGGTAAATATCGTTCTAGTAATCTGCTTTCCTTCGTTCGTGTTTCCTGTATTCTGTCGACTAATTTCCTCGAATTCTCAACATTAATATTTCTCTGACATTACAATTTTCTTTAACGCGATTTGACAGTAAAGAAATGAACAAAATAAAACAAACAATGTCTCGCTTATGACAGCGGACCTTTCCCCATAAGTTTATATCGAATTTAATGCACTCGTAATACTCTTCTGGTGTATTTCATATATGATATCTGAAATGAAAGACAAACATGTTGAAGTGAACTCTTAAATTGGGGAATAACTTCTGAATTATATGCATACTTACTGGAACCAAATAAAAAAATATTAATTTCCTCTTTTCCTAATAATAATCTTGTGCTCTGAAACATTTCGTTAAGTAATCAATGTCATCGTAATGTTCTCAATACTCTAAAAACAACGATAAATCTTGAGTGAGCAGTACTCGAATGAGTGTACTTCTAATGTAAATAAAAAGAAGGACACCGAGCAAGAATCGTCATTAATTCTATCGTAAAGAGCTTTTACATCCAATCGTTCGCGTGCACTCAGGCAGAAGCGTGCACAACATTGCCTTCGTCCGCGGGTCGAATCGAAAAAACGACACGGATGTGCATACGGTGGTCGCACACTTCGCCACCACTCAAACAGAAGCAACGGCCGATACACGAGCCAGTCGGGCACCCTTCTGAGCGCGTGCAACGCGGTGCGCAGCAGCTGAAGAAGAAGAAGAAGAAGAAGATGACGAGGAGAGACGGCGGTGGGCGAGGGAGACTGCGCTGCTATATGTAGCCCCGAATCTTAGCCGGAGCAACTATTACGCCCGAAATCCTCGAGGCGGACGCACCCCTGTGTTCAGCAACAGGTACCAGGGTACGCGAAAGCATTTTAAAACACCGCGCAAGAGAGCACAGTCTTCAGTTGGGTATTTGATGTTTGTTCGCGGTAATCTGCAATTCAATATAATCATCAAGTGATCGTGTGTGACTAGTGGAATTAGATCAGATTGATCTAAGGTATGGTTTCTGTGATTCGGGAAGACGATTAAAGAGAAGTAGACGATTACGATAAAGAAGAAAATGCCGCGAGCGTTTCTAATCACCCACCGGCGATATAACGGAGCGGAGGAAGAGTTCGATGGAACCGGAAGAGGTACGTGCTGCTTTCGCAATTGTCTTTTGCCAGAAACTTTTTCTTGCTTCATCTTCAACGTTGCAACAAGTTGTTTTAAAAATACATTTGCCGGTCTTTTTCGTCGAGGGAAATGTTCCTGAAAGAATTGCAACAATTATCTGTTAATCGTCTAATTCAATTTTACATGTAAAAGTATTCGGTCACGAAGCAGTATGTCATGCCGAGAGTTTAAAGATCAACGTTAAAGTTCCATTAATGGCAATGTTAGGGCACCGGAAATGTAAATACGAACGCTCGAGCAAATTGCCGCGCAAGCAAAATTTCCTTGCCGCTTACGTCGATCCCGTCAATCAAAGCTACTGACCACGAGCCAAGAGTATTTGCTGGTCGTTGCTTCGTGATTAAGGTGATACATCATACAGATTTAAGAATAGGAAACGTTAGATGCGTCACAAAGCTCACAAAGGTGCATACCGCCGCGATGCCGTCAACCCCTCCAAAACATTCGTACAAACGCATATATGCGTGTATATAGAGATACGCAGAAAATACGAGAGTTAGATAGAGAAAGAATGATAAGCCAGAAATTAAAGGGAGGAAGAGAAAGAGAGAAAGATGCTTACTCTATTTCTGTTCTCCTCAAAAACGGAGCAGGCAGTATACTCGCGAAGGTGCTTCGCGCTATCCAAAGCACCTAGGTACACGGTTGAAAGTCATAAATATGAATCATATTGTTCAACGAATTTTACGATCTAAATACATAAAGTGTAAGTTAAATTCGTAACAAAAAGGAATTGATAAAATAACAAATCCTCTGTTCTTTGAACGGGATTTTTTTGCAAGTTTATACTTTAATAATACGCAAGGAGCGAGGCCACCTGTTCCCTCAATGTGAAGAAAGCTTCTACAGATTCCTTTTACTTAGATACGACTTGAAAAAAGTAGTTAGCAAAATGCGATACCTTTTTCCCATCCGTAATACTGGTTCAGAAATAAAAGTAATTATAAAACAGTTAGATATACGTACGCATCAGATCGAACTATCGTTTAGGAGTTCGTTCATTTCGATCACGAGATTTCTATTGGATATTTGCCAAAACGCGTTCAAATTGTAGAAACATCTGCTAACGATGATAAACGTTTCCACGTGCCACATTTTGACCTCTCCCCAATTTCATTGTAGGACGCAATACTGCGGCGCCAATAATTTTAAACATAGAATTCGCAATTAAAAAATGTCCAATGGGACAAAAATAAAAGTAAAACACACCAGTTCAATCCTAAATCTAATTCTCTTCGTCTCCTATAGATTTCAGCCCCGAGAGAGGTGTGAGACTAGCCGATTATAGCGGGAATCATCCAACTTCGGACGGCGCGAGCGAATGTGGTAGCGAGACATCGTCCGAGTGTCCCGAGGAACTATACAATCTCACGAAACTGGCAGAAGTGAGCTTGGCCGCTGCTGCTGGTACGCTGATTCACCCCACCAATGTGATTTATCAACAGCCAACCTCGCCTAGGTGCGCCCAATTTTCAGACAAATGTGGCAAAATGATAGCATCGCGAACAAAGCCTCAAGAGTCGCAGTTTCAAGATCACTCAGAGACCATGGAAGACGAGCATACGATCGATGAGAGAACGAAACTGTTCTTCGAGAGAATCGAAAGCGAACGTGAAATTCTACAAAATGGTTCAGAGAGGAATACGGTACTGGGTATTCATATCTCATCACACTCACATCGTTTGCAAGAAGGACGTAGAAGCCTCGAATCCTCCGAAAATTCACTGGACAAAGCTGAATTGGAACCAACCTCGTCGACGCCATCGGCGATCTCCCAAAATCGAAGGACGACTTCAACTTCTACGGACACATCAAAATCCGAAGACAGCGAGGACCACGAATGTCCTGACTGCGGGAAAAAGTACTCCACGTCCTCCAACCTAGCCAGACATAGACAAACGCACAGATCTCTTGGTGATAAGAAAGCCAGAAGGTGTCCACACTGCGATAAAGTCTATGTCAGCATGCCAGCGTTCAGCATGCACGTTAGAACGCATAATCAAGGGTGCAAGTGCCATTATTGCGGCAAGTGTTTCTCGAGGCCGTGGCTGCTGCAGGGACATATAAGAACTCATACAGGTGAGCAATTATATAGAAAGGTTATTAAACCTTACTAATGAAGTGAATAACATATTACGTAACTAATTGCGTACATAGATATAATGTAATTATACTTACAGCGTATAATTTGATAACTTTTTTATGCCAGGCGAGAAACCCTTTAAGTGTACGATTTGCAATAAAGCGTTTGCTGACAAGTCGAATTTGCGCGCTCACATTCAAACGCACTCGAACACCAAACCACATGTCTGCGGTCGTTGCGGTAAGGCATTTGCGCTCAAGTCGTATCTGTACAAGCATGAAGAATCATCGTGTATGAGAGCGCATCATCGATCGTCCGTTGATAAAACCGATGGGAACGATCAAAAAACAGTACCATCGTCAACAAAATCTAGCACATCACTATCATCAACCTTAAGCAGACTGCAAACAACTCCTTGCGTCACAGCATCCCCTACCAGCGTCATTGTTCCTCGTTTGGGGGGTCTTAATCGGGACCAAAGAAATTCATCCTCGGCGTTCTCTGCTATCATCAGGCACACCAGAGTTCCTGATACCGTAGCGATATCTCCATCATCGAAACGTTCCTGCAGAGAAAAAACACCGGTTGAAGAACACGAGAGAAGAACACCGGACAATTTAACGAAGGATCCAAAGTGTGTGTCCAGGATGGTCATTCGAACTTCCGTTATATCTCCTAATCCGGAACATCTCAATCGTTTTAACAACGACAATCAAAACTCCTCCAGCAGCTTCAATTTTTCCGATCCAAGGAGGTCGTCTGCATTTTCAAGACCGACAACGATGACACTTAATTTAGCAATCGCATAGAATTATCGAAATAACCAAACGAAGAGATGAAATACATATTCGTCTGAAACAGAACAGAATTACAGATACTTTTATTAAGTAACGATAGCGATATTATCGTTGGGAGATAAAACAGTTTCGCATAAAACAAAAGATCAATTTATACGTACCAAACAAAGTTAAAATCCAACGTGTATGTCAAGCATAGAAGAGCATAGCATCTGGATCAAAATTTGAATAATTAAACCATCACTTCGTAGAGATACGAAGACGTGATTAATTACTAGCAACTAGTGTCATTCCTGTCGATATCAAGATAAGTTTGTTAAGTTTTTAGTGGGAAAACATTTGAAGTTTTATTATCTTATTAATGAAATTTTTCAATACCATGAGTAGCCGTTCTTTTTTATGGTTGAGTATGTGTGAAGTCAAACTCGAAATGCGTTCAACGACATAACAAACACTATCAACAATGATTGCGTAACAAATATTATATTCCATGCACCTTCCTAATTAGGGACCATCTAGCACATAGTCGTATTAACGATAAAATTATGAATATCAATTCCTAGTGTCGTGCCTTAAATACTATTCATATATAATCACAGTTCTTTGAAGACATATCACGCATTGTATTAAGAAACAAAAGTAATTTATTGATTTAAAGAGATTTGCAGTGCTTGTACACGTAATTTACCTTAGTACTAAGTGAGTCAGTTAAATTGTCCAAGCTCTTCCAGGCAGCTACGTATTCCTTGAAGCTTGAAATTAACGTACAGTAAACACGGAGTTCGCCGATAAATACCTGTCGAATTAAAGATATCTATATTCGTCGTTAAATAACGTGAAACGATGCTATTTTTACACCAAGTAGTTAGAGTAGACAGAAGTTGTAACTTTACAAACCTTCGTTTAAAATTTACATTACTCGCCTCCATGACTAACGGTTATATTGAACGACATGTTTCACTGCGATAGTCAAATAAAAATTTAGCGTTAAATGAAGAAGGAACCGAATAACGATCAAGCGTCACGTTGAGACAACTGATAATGACGATAAATGTAAACTTTAGATGCCATATAAGCTGGACGTGTATATCGAAGAAAGTAGTTTTACATTGTAATACATACATTTTAATATCGCGTTTTTAAATATAAACGCGTATCGTCTGTGATTAGAATTTTCATAAACGGAACTGACCGCCGTATGCAGTGCAGTAGCCCTCTGGTAACCGTATTATGTAATAATTAAGAATTATTCGCCTTCGATCTGTTACCGATCGTTGGTGATGACCCGAGTGTAAACTAGTCCACTCCGCTCTGCTATTCTATACGCAACCTATCGATTTTTTGTGATCTATTTAAATAGTTTTACGCCTCTTTTTAACTATTATTTTTCAGTTTTCCCAGTTTTAAGGATTTACGACAACTCTCACGAACAAATTCGTTTGATCTTTTTGATTTTTTTTCTACAGCCGAGGATAGGAATGTACAAAATTGCAAAACGACGGTTGTACGTAAAATCGAATAGCAGCGGTTTTATGATAAAGGTTTCATATGGTATAATCATTATTTCACAGTCAAATTATTCATTAGAACGCGTGTTTGTAGTAACTTAAAATCAAAAGCGTGCAAAAGTAGTACGTGTATCCTAGTCATCGATCTATTTACGAAGATCGAACATAGGGATCCCGAAATGTAATATTTTATTGTATAGTCGTGTAAGCTACACGTTGTAAATAGCATTCCCTACTTTATACTTTAGTGTTTAGAATAGTTAGACTTAACGGTTAGTACAGTTGTAATGTATTATTGTTTTACATATGTACTGTTTGTACATTGGAGTGCCTAAGCAAACATTTTACCAATTTTTCTACGAGTTGTACAAGTCTTGTCTATCAAAGTGAAAAAAATATACGTGTAGCTATACATATATATATATAAATAATATAAATATATTTTTGCGTACGCATACGATACGTTTACAGCGACGTTTCTCATTTTCACTTGATCGCAATTGTACTTATATTTTATAATGTATTGATATTTTTTTCAGGAAACTTCTGTAAAAGTTGAATTCATCAGAATTTGAAAATTGGATAATCACATGTAATGCAATCGAAATGTTACACTTGCGACATACAAATCTACATAAAGCAGTTCGTTCAAATCCACTTTCCTTTTATTCATCATCGATCTTTTTACATTACCGATGAACTGTGAGATAGTTAGTAACGCCTCAGAGCAGAACAAACAACGACTTGCTGTATTTACCAAATGGATTGGAGTTTATAATTAGGGCAACGAAGGGGAACACATCTATCTTAGTCAATTGATGATGGTCACATAAGCTGACTTTAGGCGATATCGCACACGATTAGAAAGATATTTACGTCTTGGAAAGTAAAGCTGTGAAATGCAGAATTGTACGATGGTCAATCCTATCCGAAGTAATACCGTGTAAAGGGAAACAACATTTTTCAAAAGTGACGCACACTAATCAAAATAATGAAAGGATGATAATAGAAATACGTATAAGGAAGGAGGCAATATTGAGTATTTAATGTATCAATATTATTTTAATACAAGATTTTCTTCTTTAGATTTCTCTAAAACAAGATTGTCTAATTAGAGTAAGCAATCTTCGAAAAAACAAAACAGGAATAACATAAAACTAAACTTACGCTCTTACCTTTTTCTTTCTTGCATTTCATCCGTACTTTATGTCATACATGAAGTCATTATAAAAAAGTAAACATAGCAAACACTCGTGGAAGAGTTCCGGTAACGAGATCCGGGCGTCATGAGATGACATAAGATAACGTCACGCTTGTAAGACTACAGACGTACGTACATTACAATTTACATACCCATGCTTCTTAGAATTTCCCCTATCAATCCCCTATCATTCCCCCTTCCCCGCTTTAATCCAAATCTTCATGCTTCTTGATCTCTTCGCAAGATCGAGCACAAATAACTCAAAGAAAAGGAAGAAGAAAAGAGAAGAAGTTTTGGTGGGAGTCGCTGAACTAACTAGGATTACCATCAAATAGAAGCTAACAGTCGCTAAGAAGATCCCGAAATACACCGAAGCCATGCAACTAATCTTTCTCATCTTGATTTTCTTCACAGGAACGGCACTCTCGACATACTATGTAAGTTGTCATCTATTTCTTCTGACTTTATTACAAATTGTTTGTCTTATGTAAATAAACTTATTTTATTAAAATATATATATATATATATATATATATATATATATATATATATATTTATCTAAAACATTCATACCTAGAATAAACTAAATATGTTATACTTTGTCCACAAGTTATTTCTAATATATATAAATATATATACCATTCTAATGTGGTGAATGAATATTTAACTTCGATGCAATGGTAATAAATACTTGCCACGCTCATTCAAATAAATAATTTATGAATGAAGAACTTTATAAGCTTCTTTCTATCTTTCATGAAAATAGTTTATAGAAATTAAGTATTGCTAACCATAGCTACGTGAGAAACAGATTTGGAGATCAAAGTTCGTAAGATAAGTTGATAGGAAGTGTAACTCGACCTATTCCTAATTTCTTTGTTCAGTTATTTTTCTTAAGTGATGTTACCTTAAGGTGTCTATTACTTTACTTTCTGTAAAACATTTCAATAATCAGCATTAATAATATTAATATTCTAATTAATAATCGCCTTTAAAAATTATATTTTTTATATATGTAATATGATCTGTATAACAATATGATTGTTTTACTATTTTATACATATTATATCTTCATTTCTGTGATTTGCTTGCAGGAAAAGGAACGTTTCGATCGATCCGTTCCCAATGAATTCCAAACATCTGACACCAGCAAAAGCTTCATAAAAAAACAATGGGCACTTGCAGATTATGAGACGGTAATAAATATTTCTATTTCGCAAAATTACACGAACTATATTTTACGTTTTACTTTCTTTATAGCATTTTAAAGCGTATAAAGATAAACAAGGAAACAATTGTTATATAGAGAAATTAGGGAGTAATACCATTACGGAAGAGTTTCCAGAAGATAGAATTCAACTACTAAAAGAGCCATCAGAGTTACTTTATTTATCAAATGGGTCCTTAAAAAAAGTAAAGGTAGAACAATATTTTTTTTTATTATTCTTATTAAATTATTTTTACGATCACGATATGTACAGTAATTTGTTTTCTACAGGTATGGAGAATTATAGGAAATAAAATATTTGATTTTTGCAAAGGACGTCAAATTATTTTACTAGAAAACACTATACTAATACCCGAGCAAACAAAGGAATCTTTCTTTAATAAATTACCTCTTGACGAAAATCATATCGTACGAAAAAGGGAGGCTGGCATAGTTTCAAAGCAGCAAATAAATCGACGCAAGAGAAGAATCGTACTTGTAGGGAGACAAAAACTTAAAGGGAATTTAAGACAAAGTCGTTTAAGGCGTCAAGTACCACAGCCTTTAGGCAGATTTCGAGGTCAAACACAGTCTCAGTATTTAAATATCGGTAATAATGAACAAAAGGAAGGCAAAGCCGAAGCTGAAGCTACTCAACATGCTTCTCGTGCAGTTGTTAGTAAGTAATTCTGAAACAATTCACCTTATTTCAATTTAAGTACCCAGACAACACAACAAATCACATAACACTTCAAAAAGTATCAGCGTATCATGTATTTGTTGTAATTTATTGTACATTTTAGTAATTTCAGTGTAATTTATTTTATATTTCCCGCTTTAGAGGTAGGAAAGAGAAAGATATATAAGAAACCTATAAGAAAGAGTGAGACAGATGATACAGACCCTCCTTAGGACCCCTGGCGCCATCTCTGTAAAAAGTGCTCAAACTGGTCGCACACAAGTACCGACAGCGAAGTGAACTAATGAAGACTACTAGCGCCATCTCTGTGGAAAGTACTGAAACTAATTTTCGAGCAGTTTCAGCAATCCTCCAATAGATGGCGCTAGTAGTTTTCAGTAGTTCACTTCGCTGTCGGTACTTGTGTGCGACCAGTTTGAGCACTTTTTACAGAGATGGCGCCAGGGGTCCTAAGGAGGGTCTGTATCATCTGTCTCACTCTTTCTTATAGGTTTCTTATATATCTTTCTCTCTCCTACCTCTAAAGCGGGAAATATAAAATAAATTACAATAAAACTATCGAAATATACATCCCGACTATATATCCCGTTACGTTGTCGGGGTAGGTAATACAAAATTTAAACATACTTTCAGGTGGAACCCACGGCATGGGACAAGCACAAAGCATGTCATTAGGTGGTGGATGTGAAGATTGTCCAAAGTATGGTCGTGAAGATGCTCCAGATAGATATATCCAACTTCCACCTACTGCAGGTATTGATAGCAATAATGTTGGAATTTTTATATCAAGAACTGAAAGTACATAAATAATGAAAAAGATACGAGAACAAAATACTAACTAATACAATTAACATGTTATATATTTCCAGCAATCAAACCACCAGGAGATGCTACTATTCATCCTAGCATGATTACTCCTGGAATGGCCACTACTTATCCTTATAGAGTATCCGATAGTACAATCGGTGATCGTATACCTAGTACAACTGGTGGTGGTGTAATTTACCCTAGTGGCCTACCAAGCTCAACTTATCCTGGAGGTATATCCGGTATTAGACACGGTGGAGATACAACTTATCCTAAGGACATATTTAGCCATACACCTGGCATTAGTACGTATTATCCTGGAGGTGTGGCTGGCAGTACACCTAGTGGTGCACCATATCCTAAAAGTATATCTAAAATACCTGGGAGTGGTGCAATTTATCCCGAAGGTGTACCTGACACTACATCTGGTGCTGGTAGAACTTACTTTGGAGGTATACCTGGTGTTGTAACTTATCCTCAAGGCATACCTAAAACTACTGATACTGGTATGATTTATCCTGGAACTGTACCTGGTACACTTAGTGGTGGTGTACCTTATCCTGGAAGAGTATCTGGTACCGCAACTGTTAATGGAGTAGTTTATCCTGGAACTATACCTGGAAGCATACCTGGAGATATACCTAGTGGTGTACTTGAAGGTGTACCTGGAGGCATACCTAGTGGTGTACCTGGAGGTATACCTAGTAGTGTACCTGGAGGTATACCTGGAACTGTACCTGGAGGTATACCTGGAACTGTACCTGGAGCTATACCTGGAGGTATACCTGGAACTGTACCTGGAACTGTACCTGGAAGTATACCTGGAACTGTACCTGGAGGTATACCTGGAGCCGTACCTGGAACTGTACCTGGAGGTATACCTGGAGCAATACCTGGGGGTATACCTAGTACAACAACTGGAAGGGGTACAGTTTATCCTGGAAGTATAATTACTTCTACAATTGATGGTAGGATACTTTATCCAGGAAGTGTACCTAGTATTACAACTGGAGGAAATATACCTTATCCTGGAGGTACACCTAGCATTATACGTGATGGTGGTATAGCTTATCCTGGTGGTCTAGTTTATCCTGATAGTAGACAGGGTTTATTAGCAAGTGACAAACTTGGAATTTATGGTAGCAGTATTAAACCAGATACAAGGGAACCTGTTCGTACGATAGAATCAAAGGCAACTGCAGATGCTAAAGTATATCCTAATGGACAAATTCCGCCAACACAAATTGTTACTAGTGGACTTTATCCTCCTGGCAGAGAAAGTGACATAAAAGATATATATCGTTCACCAGGTACCTTGCCTGGAACTACTACAACAGATACTAGAGGAGTTTCTCATGGTGGTACTTTGGCACCAGTTGATCAATTAAGAGGCACTGTACATTATGCAGGAAAGGTTGTCCCTGATACAGGCACTATACCAGGAATATCTGCCACATATCCAGGAAGTACTACTTATCCAGGAGGTACTATACCAAGAACTACAGGAGCTTTTGATCATTTACATTATCCGGGTATACCCATTGGTCCTGAAGGTACTAGCCTCCAAGTAGGACCTGATAATCTTCAAAAAATTGGAACAGGACAACCAGGAATTTCTTATCCTTATGGTGTTGCAAAATATCCTGATGGTAGTATGATTCAAATCCCTGAAGCAAGAAAATACCCTGACAGTCATAGAATAATACCCTCTGGCTATCCAGTGCAGGGGCAATACCCTGGTGCAATATGGCACGACAGGAGTGTTACATCTCCAGGTGTACCGGATGAATCTATATTAAAAACTGTCAGTGGACAAAGAATTGAACAGTACCCAAGTGAAATAAACAAGCAGCAATATCCACCCAAAGTAGAACAGGTCCCTCAGTACTATCAACAACCTGGGGATCTTCTACTTACAAAAGATGATAACTCTAATTCTCAAGCTTCTAGTTCTGTAAAGCAAACAGATCTTGGTACTCAAGCAAGTGCATCAGCTCAAGGAAAATTTGGGCAAGGTACAGCTCAATCTCAAGTAACAGGCACATATAGTGGTTCTGGATCATTTTCAGCTCAAGCTGGGAGCACTGATGATAATAAAAGTGCTCAAACAGAAGTTAATGGTGGTAAGGAAGGTGCTGCTAGCAATGCTCAAGGTGTAGGTGGTTATGGAAAGAGTCAAGCACAAGTTCAGTTAAATTCAGAATCAGGTGCAACGACAACGGATGCTCAAAGTAACGGTTGGAATCACGGTACAAATTCTCAGGTGCAAGCAAGCTCAAAAGGTGGAATGGCAGATGCTCAAGCAAATGGTGAAGGAAGTACCTCAAGTCAAGCACAAATCGGTTTTCAACCATATCTTCAAACAGATGAAAAAATAGAGAAACACTCCAGACCTTTCCGTGGTGGTGGAACGGCTTCTGCTCAAAGTGGAACATATGCTGGACAATCTCAATCTCAACTCGAAGGATCTTTCCAATATGGAATTACTTATACTGGTGCTGCACAAGCTGGATCAGGATCTGGTGCAGCAGCTTCTAGAAGACCATTTAACTTCAACCTTACAGATGGTGAACTGTTTAAACCATTTAAACCATCTTATATTCCACAAATTACACAAAAAAATAGCAGTGGAGTATTAAACACATCTTCAAACACAGATTATGAATCAGATACTCAAGATAAACTTCAACAAGGTTTACAGGTCAGTTCTAGTTCCAGAAAAAGAGTAGTTACTAAACCAACAGATGAAAATTCACAAAACATAGGTAGTAGATCAACTCAAACTGGTGAAAAGACAGAGATGGATGATAGAGTATATGATTATGAAGAAGAATATGATGATGAATATGATACTACAGCAGAACAAACTTTAATGAATTCGAAAATTTCTAAAGTTTATGCTACGGACCAAAATAATAGTAATTATCAAACGCAAACAATACATGTTGCAACTGGAAATCAGTATGATGTGCATGTTAAACAGGATACAAATACAGCACAAGTTGGTGATGTTCTCCAACCAGGACAATCATTATCAGGTTATACAATACCATATGGTTTTCGTGGCAGAGTAACTTCTGTAGCTGGCGATGAAACTATAGCTCATGGTAATGGAAAATCTCAATCTCAAACAGTTTCATTGGTTTCAAAAGAGCCAAGTATAAATTATGGAAATAAATCACCTGCTTTAGAAGTCAAATCTCTGAAAACTAATCATGACAGGTTGATAGAAAGCCATATCTTGTCCAAAGAAAGACAAAAAATTAATTCTTCTCAAAATCAAAAAACTTCTATGGAATCTTTAAAACCTACTGCTAATGTACCAATGAAACCAAGTTATTATACAGTAACGAACAGTGTTGCGGGTAAAATAGATGGTAGAAATTCACCAAGGAAATATGAACACCGTTATTATACTAAAAGTTCAACATGTGGATATTTTACATTCTCCTGCAATGTTGTGTATGGTTCCAATGGTAGAACAAAAATTTGCAAACCAAAACTGCCAACACATCCTGATGGTACACCTATGAAATGTTAGATAGCAGTTATAAAATTTTGAAAATTATATTGTTTATGAAAACTTCATTTTATTGATAGATTATGTCCTACTTTACTAATATGAGATATTTTTTTATTACAATTTATAATCATTCTTCTTTTTTACTTTTGCATTAATTGCGAACGCGAATATTTATGATCATTCAAACATTTTATGAATGTAATCATATTATTATTATTATTTCTTTCACACATACCTACATATTACATATCATTTTATTGAGGTACTTGCACATATTAAGTGTACATTAGAAATTTTATCCTCTTGTATCAATAAACATGTATTAGATAAACAAAAAATTCAATTTTCTACTCCGTTTTAAGTATAAGTTGCATCACAATTAATAAATATAGATTGAACATTTTTGTTTGTAAGTCCTTTACTGACGAGCGTAAATTTAAATAATCCTTCTACTTAATATTAATATGTTAACATCTACATTATATATGTATATATATAGATACATTCACAATTTTTTAGATCTTACTTTACATATGTGACAGCGCAGAAATTGTAATTATAAATATCAGGTATCATAGATGGTACAGATAATCTCTCCTTATCTAAATTCACCAGTCTTTAGGTAAGAGGCAAAATTTGATATATACATTATATTTATGTACATATAATAAAAATATTTTAAAAATAATATATTGGAATGTGAGTTTTTACAGATAAAAGAAGTATATATATAATATAATCGTAAAAAAACTTCTGTATATATATATATATATATATATATATATATATATATATATATATATATATATATATAGTACAAAATATTATAAAAGCAATTATATACAGAATTATATATAAAATTAATAATAATAGCAAATTATAATACAAACCTGAAAATGTAGTGCAATTTAAACAATAATACAATACTGGAATAGGCAGTAGTTTTTTGCTGTTTAAGCTCAGTTATTAAATAACTTAATATTAAGTATATGTTTAGCAGTGTTTTACATCATTCAAAAATACTGCTACATCGACTGGTGTTTATGCATCTTGGGGAATGTAGGAAAAATTATCATTCACATTCCAAATTTCACGTTTATCAGTGTTCAAATTAATTTTAACATTGTTATCGAAATGAGTGAATACTAGGCTTGTTGAGATTCATAATCTGAAATAGTGTTCAGAAAATAATATTCTAATTATTAAATTAATACTTACATTAACATGTTGAACCTTACCATTTGTTAGTTTACCATCGTTAGTCATGCACAACTTTTCTTCAGTATTTTCTGCTATTCCTACATCTACTGTGTACGAATCGGTACTGGCAATAAATTAATTATTAACAAATATTCTATCATTTAATTAGAACAATATTATTTACTAATTTATAGCAAGTAATAGTAATAGTTGTTGTTACTATTTACCTATTTCGAAAATGTTCCAATTGTATATTAGCTGATTCTAATTGTTCTAAAAGATCTTCATTTGCCCGTTGTAATTTACGAACACTATTAGTTGCAGCATCTACTTCATCCTGAGCTACAGCTAATTCCTTTTTCAATTCTTCTACTCTAGCTCGCACTCTCTTTACTTCTGCTTCATATTGTTCTGATCTTCTCATCGCATGTGAGAGTTCTGTTGTTTTTTCTTCCAAAGATTTTTTTAATATTGTCTAACAAATATTTAATTAGAAAATTCATATAAATATACATTAAAAATACATTACATTTAAACTAAAATGTTATGTTGGAGTATGATACAAACCACATTCCTAACTAAGAATTCTTGCTGCAACTGTCTTGTATCACTATCAGAAGTAGAAACTGGACGTGATCTTCGCGATTCTATCCTTTCTTGCAAATCATTTAATTCATTACGAAGTTGCTTGTTTTCTCGTTCCAGACAAATTTTCTCTGTTTCTAAACGCTCTCTCTTTCCCCATTCTGCTGCATTTTCAGCTTGAAGTTTCTCCAGCTAAAATTACATATATAATTAACGAGAAACGTATTTAAATTTTAATTAAATTTTTATGCTTGTATATATAAAATTTACTTTAGCTCTAAGTTCACACAAGCGACGGTTCATTCCTTCCCTACTTGTAGCTTCATCAATTATTCCTGCTTGTACATCAGTAAGCTCAATTTGGAACCGATCTTTCAATTCGAGCAATTCTCTTGCAGTTTCGGCTTTACTTTCTTCCAATTCTTCACACTGCTTTCTTAATTGTATTATTTCTAGTTTTAATTTTTCCATACCACGATGTAAAGAATTCTTTTCTCTGAGAAAAAAATTTTAATTAAAAATTAAATTACATTTGGATACTATTAATACATAATGACTGATACTCTTACTCTCTTTCTGTAGAAATAGTTTTTGCAGCTTCGTCCAATTTATGTTGAAGGATCAATATCTTTTGTACATAAGACTCATCTGTGCATGAAGGCCGGTTTTTCTCTATACTATCCTCTATAGAACTAGAGTCTGCAACTAATCTTGCAATATCTTTATCTAATGAATTAATAGAACTCTCTTTGTATAACTCTACAGCATGCTTTGGCACTGCACCTTGTAACACATATTCTTCAATATCTCTATCTGGTAAAATATTATGACTGCCTACACAAACATTAGATTCTTCAAGAGAAACTTTACAAGCAAGTAAATCTTTTGGGGAATTTACATTTTCACTTTGTTCCACGTTATTATAAAATTTCAATAATTCATCTATACCTAATGTACTTCTCAGTTGTGGATCTGATTCTAAAACAGTGAAAATTTGTTGATCGAATTGTCCAGCATGTTTCAATAATATCATATGTATCTTTTCCATTTCCTTTTTTAGTTGGTCATTTTGCAATTCAAGTTCCTGACATTCATGTTTATAGCTATTCGCGTCCTTCACAGCTATCTCTAACTTGGCTCTAAGCATTTTTGCTTCCTCCCTTGCCATGTTCCTCTCGTTACGTACTTTACTCCATTTTTCACGCCAATTAGCAGTACAATCTGACCACCATCTCATTGTTTTCTCCATCTGAGCAGCGCGTGCTCGTGCTTCTTCAAGTTCTCTTTGTCGTAATGCCTATAAATGTAATCTTAATTATTCAATGACTTATCAAAAATTATCAATCACGTACTGATACAAATACTTATTATAACTGCCGTATAAGAAAGATAAGTGAAAGTTACATTTCTTTTTTTATTTGATACGCACAGAGCGTACAATATCGTTTATGTAAATTAATAAAAATCGACTATAATTATTTAATGACAAAAATAACAAACTGTAATTATATTACCTCTTTAGTTTCCCATTCGCTGTCCACATAACGCGATGAAGATGGTACGTTAACATCATGTTCCCTCATATATCGTCGAGAAGACGTACCACTGGCTGTTGATTGTGCCATGATAACCTATAATGCTGCTTCTTTTATGAACGAATATACGTCGATAACAATTGATTCCTTTCCGAATCAGATCACCTAAAGAATTTACAGACAATCTGGATGTCTCGTGTACACTTTCATTCGCATCATGTTTAATATAGTTGCTACTTATATATATATAAACACATTTTCTTCACAATTTTAATTCTTATCACATAAGGGAGTATATTCATCTGAACTGACATTTGTATTATATATAAAGCCATTGCAACACACACACACACACACACACACACACACACACACACACATGTATATTACTTACGCATACGAGTTCTTCATGAGAAGAGTTAAGTACTACTAATCATTATAATTTCCTTCAGTTAGTTAAATTAATTACAACTTACGTATGGACATTAAAGTAAATACATAATATACGTTGAAAATTTTAACAATCTAAAATAAGCAATTATATGCTTGTATATATAAGTGTAATATTGCTAAATTCATTGTGATACTATAATGTGTAACAATACACTGCTAATTTCAGGTTCCGTGAAATCACATGCAACACGTATCGCAGTTGTACAAAGTGACAGTGTGGTGACAGATAGATCAAGAGATCGTGCATTTAACATAATGAACAATTTTAAATAAACATATAAAATATTCGTTCAATGTTCATAGCATGAGATAAACTATAATTTTTAATCAATTTTACTGTTATGTTATACATTTATATCTTATTCATGGTCAGGAATATAGAAAAAATAAAACAATAATAATGAACACTATGAAAAATAGTTGTGAAATTGGAAATGGGTTAGATGATCTTGGAATACCTGGACAAGGTTTCTTAAGAGATGCTTTAACAAGTTGTACAGATCCATTAAAAGCGATTGAAGAGTTTCAGTTAGAAAATGGTATATTATTGCCATCCTTAAGACCTATGCTACCTTTGCTTGATCTTCATGGAGTGAGAAGGTTA
Organism: Xylocopa sonorina; assembly: GCF_050948175.1. NCBI lineage: Eukaryota > Metazoa > Arthropoda > Insecta > Hymenoptera > Apidae > Xylocopa > Xylocopa sonorina. The sequence goes on from NC_135193.1 coordinate 11,585,029, forward strand.
GATTTCCATGCATCGGTTCTAGAAGAATTAAGAGAAAAATTAGTGAAAAGAATCAATGAAATTGGTACCGAAAGAGCAGACAAAGGTTCAACTGGAGATAGAAGATTGAAAGAATTGTTGTCCAAAAGTTTTCCAGCTGTAAGAGTTACGGCATTAAGACCAGTTGTTATGTGCATTTTACGAAATACGCCGCATATAGAGGACAAATATTTACGAGTACTCGTTCGAGAAAAAGAGCTATATAACGACGCAGACACTGAAGTTAAACGACAAATCTGGAAAGATAATCAAAGTCTATTTGGAGATGAAGTTTCTCCATTATTTAGCAGATACATCATTGAGAAAGAACAGATATTGTTTGACCATCGAAACTTAAATAGCCTTTTCTTTATGCCTTCTCCGAAGGTATGTTATAAACGAGCATTGCTAGCTCAAATGTAGAACTTTATCAAATTATTTAATTTGTATGTTTAGGTAAGGAGACAAGGTGAAGTCGTACAAAAACTTGCTCACATGATTGGACATAGTGTGAAATTGTATGACATGGTATTACAATTTTTAAGAACCTTGTTCTTGCGTACAAAAAATATACATTATTGTACATTAAGAGCAGAATTATTAATGGCTTTACATGATTTAGAGGTGAGCTGAAATTACATTACATACATACAATACTATGTAAGATTATAATAATACTATAATATTATAATACTATTTGAATGTTAAATATTTATAGGTACAAGATATTATTTCTGTTGATCCATGTCACAAATTTACATGGTGCCTTGATGCGTGCATTAGAGAAAAGAATGTTGACATCAAAAGGTCTCGTGAATTGCAAGGATTTCTTGATAGCATTAAGGTATATAATATTTTAAATACATAATAGCTGTTTATTATGTGACTTATTGATAGGAAAGTAAAATAATTCATAATCTTTCATAGAGAGGTCAAGAGCAAGTGTTGGGTGACCTAAGCATGATATTATGCGATCCATATGCAGTGAACTTTCTTGCTAGCAGTGCAATTAAAATAGCACTTCATTTGATAAATGGTGAAGCACTTCCTAGAGAAAATGCAGTTCTCGTATTATTACTCAGAATGCTCGCACTAGGTTTATCTGCTTGGCAAATGATTGATTCACAAGATTTTAAAGAACCAAAATTAGATAGTCAAGTCGTGACGAAGTTTTTACCCGCACTTATGTCTTTAATGGTAAACGTGCTAACAATAATACATGTACAGGAATGCTAATATATTATTATACAATAATCAATAACGCATCTTTCTCAGGTAGATGACCAAATAAGGCAACTAAATTGTAAACTTCCACCCGATGAGAGGGAAAGTGCAATTGCTATAATAGAACATTCCGGTCCTCCACCTGATGCTTGTCAAGCATATGCTATATTATCAGGAGTTGCTGCAGTTTTGTCTATGTATTATGCGTTACATGTAGGCGGCGGTGGCGGAGTAGGAAGAGGAAGAGGCGATGCCAGAGGTTTAATGAGAGTATTAGCTACTTTACCAAATTGTCAAGCACAACGTGCATTCGAAGATCCCTTTTTACATACCTTGGTAAATTTATCTACTTTAAAATAAATAAAACTTTTAATGTTATAGTAACAGTAATTGAATAGTGAAAAATCGAGTTTCTCATACTTTCTTATAGGTATCTTTATTAATATTAAATATGGCTGATGAATTTTCCAATGAATCATTCTGTACAGTCATATTCGATGAGTTTTTCCTAGCAGGATTAGGTAGAGACAATGTTACACGACATTTATTGAAATTACTTTGGTACATTCATCCAAAGTTACCACCTACTCGTCTTCATACATTAATGAAAGCACTTCAACCAACTAGTCAGGTAGTACTATATATTTTAATTAAAAATATATGTATATATTATTCTGTTATAGCTGCATTATAGTTTCATAACCATATTTATCATTTAAGCATAATGAAGCAGTGCATAATCTGTATGAAGCTTTACGCGATAAGATTGGAAATCGTTCAACGGAGGATCAGTTAGCAACCACAGCACAAATAGATACACTAGGACTTGAATGTCCACCTTCTCCCCTTACTGGAGTACCTACTCCAGCTTCATGTTCATTGTAAACATGACAAAGTACAATTTTTTTGTATTTATATACTCTGAAATATGGTTCAGAAATTTTACTAATGAACATTTCTATTTTTTTATTGTTTCCTTCAATAACTCAGTCATGAATTAAAAAAATATTTATAATAAAAAAATGAATATTTCATAATTTTACTTCTACTATATTCAATAAATACGAAATGATATGTTTTCAACATAATACATAATATCTAACAAAACGGGTATATTTATAATTTGTAAGTCATAACCTCCGTAGCATTATCTACGTACATTCGATAGTTCCACATTATTAATTAGTTCCATTACTAATCTATCTAAATAATTTGAATCTAATTTGTATGACATTAAAATCATAGAAATATACATAGATGCCTGTTTGGTTGACAATAAAGTTTTCAACTGTGGATCTATCATACTCAACCTAAACAAGATACATTAAAATATAGTTATTTTCACTACAATCACATATTTGGCTCACATTATAATACTCACATTTTAATAATAATAAGACCCACAAGGGTCCATTCAGCAGATTTAAAAATAATATTTCCAGCAGATAAGGAAAAAGTATTAATTAATGTTTTAATCATAGTACTCTTTTCATTGCTGCACACATATTGTGGTAATTTGTTACTAGCTAATGCTCGTAACAAGTCAGGCAATCTATAATAGAAAAAGATAACAAGCATTATAATATTTATAAAAATGGTAAACACATATAAATCATATTACATTTTATTAAGTTTATCTAAAAATATCCGACGCCGAAGAATTTTGGGACTATGTGCATCTGTCAAAGGTAATACTGGACTAAAGTCATCCTTTTCAGTAGTTTTTGCAATATTTTGGGTAATATCAGAAGGATTCTTTATGATCATATTACCACTATAAAATGCTCGAACCTAAAAATAATAATTATGTAAAAATTATTTATTTTTAAGCTTAAATTCTCTTGTTAAAATCTCTTCTTTTAATATTATACTTTTAATTCCATTTTCTTCCCTTCTTCTTGAAGAACAGATAAATGAGGTAATGGTTTTAAGGTGTTTGCAATTGAATCTGTATGATTATCCTTTTCATCTTCTAATTGCAATTTATTTAACTCTTTACACAAATGCAAGTATCTATCATGCTGAATTATATTTTCTAACAGCCGATTTTTAACATCCTCTTCTCCTGATAATAAAGAGATGGTATCTTCAGTGATCCATTCCCTTGCACTTTGTTCAACATGCATTGCAAGATTATAAAATTCTCTTGATTGTTTTGTCTTAGTAGAAATTTTTTTTACCAGTCTTTTACTTTTATTTTGTTCTAATTCTTGTACATGATTTTTATTATTAACAGTGGCATTCTGTTTTGTAATAGTTATACCGTGTTCTGTTGCTACTTCATTTCTTACATTTTTATTTGTATTTTTGTTCAACAAATTAACATCATTATTTAAATTTATAGAAACTTCACTTAGTATGTTATCTACTAAACTGTTGTCAACTGAACTAGATTTCTTTTCAACAGTATCATGATTTATGTAATTTTCAATGTTATCCGTATCTTTTAAATTAACAGATGAATTTTTCACATCCCCGCATTCTTTATTAAAGTTCTTTGAAAATTGTTCTTTAAACATATCAGGTTCTTCGATAACATTACTTATTAGTGTACTTTCATTAATCATTTTAGAATTTTCTACTGTACATTCATTGTATGCATTAATTTCTAAATGTGTACTAGAATCTGTATTTTCTGAATTGTTCCACATTCTATCATTTTGCACGTGTTCATTTTTGTTCTCAGGGTTTGGTACAGTGTTTATGTCTCTCACACAAATTTCATCTCCAGGCATACTTTTTTTAAATTCATCTTTGCCTAGCAATATTTTAAATTCTGGTACTTCTTCTTTATCTCTTAGCCACAAAGGAGTTGTAAGCATTTGCTCCAAAAGATAATTACATGCTCCATAACAACATGAGCTACAAAAATTTTTACGCCGTGTTACATCATAAATTTTATTTTTCTTTGTCGATATATGATAACGTTGACCAATTACTGTTGTTAACGTATTATTGCATAACACATAGCCACATAACTTAATTATAGCTCTTTCTTCAATTACATCTTCCATATGACTTCTGTTGATATATCCTAACTATAAAAATATATAACGATACAACATATTATTACACTTGAATGCCTAAAATTATACTTACATTACATAAAAGCCATTGTACATCTATCTTCGTTTCTAGAAGTTGTTCCACAATTGCGAGAGCTTTGGCATCGCATTCCTTTTTTTTAGCTATTGCTAATTGCATTTGTGCCTTACTTAAAAACACATAATATGTTTTACAAGTTTTCTTTGTATCATATTCTGATATTTTCAAATACCGTTACATTGAGAAATATCTTACCTCATTTTTCTTTTCACTTTCTTCCTTTCAAACATCTCTTTTCTTTTGCTGGATGTGTCCATTTTTTAAATAATAATTAAAAAAGAAAATTGGTATCTTCTAATGTATGGTATACCTATGTATACATTAAATACAGCTTACGATATTGTTCTCTGATCTTAAATTCGTTGTTTATTAAACGAAAACATATCTGAAAAAAGTAATATCATATAACATTCTCATTTTCTAAAAAAACAATTGAACTGAAATCAAATCCGATTTGTAAACAACTGTTTTTTTTTTTATCTTTTTCAGTAAGTTTAAAAAATTTTAAAGTAAGATACACAATGAATTTTTGGAAAATATTTTACTAAACGTCTATGTTTCCTTTTTTCTCTTAGTCAGTTTCCATTTTGCGATAAACTGATGACCACCCAAAGGTTGGTCAGCTTGCGTCTGCAATTGGCTAGTCAAAGTCCTGAGAGATTGAATTTTGTTTTCGATCGTACGTGAATTTAAAATAAGGAAACTAAGTTCACTTGTTTATCGTGATTGGGCATGTACCGAAATTGACTAGAATTATATAAAAACTCGCTTTAATAATATGGAATGTGAAAATTTCCTAGATTTTTCTTTGAACATAAACGCGCTCTAGCGGTGATTTACAGAAGTAGTAAATCGGCTGTCTTGTAGAGGTAGAAGTCTACCGAAGTGGATGGAAAAAGAGACCAGTAGAGTGTGACTGGTTGTATGGTGTGATCTCGAAGTAGTGTTACGTTTTCAGTATTATCTTGTTGTGCTCGCCATGACGTTGGTTTGAAATTGTATTTCAAAATATTAATCCCGATGTTGGTCGTAGGACTGTGCCAATGTAGTTTTCATGCTTTTAACGAGGAGAGAATCCGGGGAGGCAATTCGTGGATACCGAAGAAAGCTTCAAACACGTTTGAAGCTTTCGAGGTCGTATTCATGGAACTATGAACCTGGACTCGTTGTCTTTTACTTTGTCACAAATCAGTTATTTGGTTGCGAATTTAAATAAGAAAAATTTTCGGGACAGCTGCCAAGAAATATCAGTCGTAAGTAGAAAAAAAAAACCTGTTGTACTGCTGCATCTTTTATGCCCACCCCTTCCACCTTCTGTTCATCACACGCCGTCCTCGAAACAGCGCAATATGCTCCGTGAACGTTATCACGGATTCCACTTAATTCCGTTTGGAAATATGAACTTTTATATGAAAAATATGAAACGTAGATTTATATGTAAATTATTATCCTTGTTTTATGATAATTGGCAATTCGATATTCACGCGGCATAAAATACATCTTGAACTTAGCCTCTTCTTCGTAATTTGTATGTATTTCAACGTATTATTTCAAACAATAAAACTTTGGAAATTTTTTAATTCTCACTTCTACCATATTTACAATAATTGTATCACAGTTATTTAACAAGTAAAAAATGTATCCGTTTCATTTGAAACTGGTCCAAATGCTTCACAGTATCTTTTATCTTCGATTTTTATTACCGAAATTGTAATTATATTTGAACGGTTACATTTAATATGTGTATTGTAGTAAGATTTATTATCGTTGTTGTAGTTGGTGCAGTGGAAGGGTTTGGAGGCAGACAGACATTTGCTGCGCTCTTTACTCTCGTGCATCGACTTTTCGACTGGAGAGCCACCAGAATCAAGCGCAAAAGATTTCTTTCAAGTGCAACTTTTGAAACAAGAGTGTACTAATCTTCTTAGCAAGCCTTCTTTTATTTCTAATCTGTGCTTTGCTATAGATCATCCATTTCATCAGCAAAAGGTTTATTTTAATTTTTATTTAGGTTAAGGTTATTAAAATTAGAGTATGCATATGTATATAGAGAGCTGTGAAATATTTATCTACGTTATATAGCTTTGTAGAGATAAACAATTGCGTTAATTTTAATTTTACTTTTTCAGACTTTAAACCCGTCGCCAAAACTTTTTTTACGTTTGAAAAAGGTACTTGGTTTAACTCTAGTACAAGAAGTTGCATTTGCGATTGCATTGCTGCATTCTGAGAATACTGAAATTCGTACATTAGCCCTAGAGCACGTACAAAAGCAGCTACCTGAATTGATAAAAAATTATATTAACTCTGAGTCAAGCAATAGACACCACGAAGAGGGATTGCACGATTCGTTGCCTGAAGTTCTTCATCTGATATTATCTCAAGCTTTTCATTCGGCCAATCAATTTGGCCTTTCATCAGAAGCAAAAGAAAAATTTCTCAAGAATTTAAGGCGCGATTTTCCCCGTGAGCTGGTACCAGTGGTGTTAGCACCACTCTTGTACCCAGACAACGGGGAAACTCCGCAAGTTAAAACTGAACCAAACATGGCTGTTAACCAAATGGTAAAAATAAGTAATAGCAGTTTTACAATTACTCTATTGTAAATTAAGAATTTTTACATATATGTAACGTCGATCTTTAGGATGGGAATTCTTTAGTAGAATTGATTATGGAATTAGGATATGGATTCACTAGTAGCGTTGAAGAATGTCGATCAGCCTTAGCTGGCCTAGGAGCTAGAGAAATATCTCCAGCATGTGCTGCCAGAGTTTTAGCTCATATGGCGCGTAGTTGTAGTAGTCTTGATGATGCTGGTGGATTACAATCATTCTGGAGTAATTCTGGAACTACACAAGATACCAACAAGGAAAAATCAAATGATAACACTACTCCTGCTACATGGAATGTTGAAGTGTTTGTTCAAGCTGTAAAGGAGATTGTAAGTACTAATAATTGATATGTAACAATGAAATTAATAATTGGTATTAAATTTAACTTTAATTTTATTTAAAATTCAAGCAGTCGTCACTATCTTGGAGTGAAGTAATAGTTAAGTTGGATCATGCAGATTTTATTATCAAAGATAGGCAAGGATTGAATCTGTTGATCATAGGATTAAGATTGGGATTGCAACATCAAGGATACCCTCCAGATATGTTTCCTGTGGAACTTTTTTATCGTCCTTGGGATAATATAGAAGGACAGTTTTCTTTAGTACAACAAATTTTAAAGTGCCCTGATATATTTTGTTTCGCCGATTATCCATATCTCTCTGTGACTGTTGATGTATTAAAAGCGGCGCCAGAAAGTGACAGTAAAGAAGCACAAACATGGAGATCGTTAAATGTAGTAGAATTACTCCTACATATGGCAGAAAGAGGACTGTACGGACCTGTCCAAGAAATATTTAAATGGCCCATTCAACACTGCCCTGATGTTCTTGTATTAGCATTATTACAAATTAACGCCCCTATCACTATGCTCAGACAGGAATTACTTAGTACATTAATGCCCATTTTTCTCGGAAATCATCCAAATTCGACTGTTATTCTGCATCATGCGTGGCATGGAAATACTGTTAAAATAAAATCTATTATTATGCATGCTATGGCAGAATGGTATATACGCGGGGATCATGATCAAACAAGATTATCTCGTATTCTTGATGTCGCTCAAGATCTCAAAGCATTAACTCATCTGTTGACTGCTCAATCATATCCGTTTGTTATCGACTTGGCTTGTTTGGCTTCAAGAAGAGAATATCTAAAGTTAGAAAAGTGGTTGACAGATAAAATTAGAGAACAAGGAGAGGTTTTTGTTACTGCTTGTGTAAAATTTTTACAAAGACGTTGTCCTCAAGTGATGGGTCCTGGAATAAAGGAAGATCTTACAGTACCAAAAGCGAGTCAACTCCCGCAAGAGACTCTAACAACAATGCTTGCTTGTTTACAAGTGTGCGCCGGGTACATTTCACTATTTTCATTGCAAAATTTTTTAATATAAATAATACATTTTATTTAATACCAATAATACCTTTTTGTTATTAATTATATTCTTTAAAGGAGCGTATCTCAAGAATGTTCCGAGGCAATAATGACAATGGTACAAAATTGCAGTCTAATGTTAAGTAAAAGTACAATGAGCAGACCACCTCCGCCAGGAGTTTTACGGCATCGTGCATTGGAACCTTTTAATCCAGCTAATTTAGGAGGACAGGTATCCAAACTAGTATAATTATAAATAATTTTTTGTGACTCCCTTTATACAAAACATGTATTTTATTTAATTTTGTAGTTGTTTTCTTCAAAACAAGTGGACCCACTTGGAAATTTAAGTTCAAATCTTGCATCTATGGGTTTGGGTTCCAGTCTTGGTCCACCGAGTAGTTCCGCGTTTAATTTACCAGGTGCTCTTGGGCCTTTAGTATCAGCACCTGGGTCTCCTTCTCGTCTCATGGGACCTTCTCCAAGTCCATTTCCGATGTTGCCATTATCTTCGCAGTTACATTCAGGACCAGTTGGTACGCAAGGACCGTCTGTTCTCCCTGGCAGTACAACAATTGGGGGATTAGGCCGGCTTGGACCACCGACAGGCATTGAGAAAGCAAGAATACCTGAAACATCAAACTTATTTCCTGACATGGCACAAAATGTTTCTAAAGAGATCGAAGACGAAGCAAACAGCTATTTTCAACGTATATACAATCATCCACCACATCCTACATTATCAATTGATGAAGTTCTCGATATGCTGAAAAAGTTCCAAGATTCTGGTAGTAAAAGAGAGAGAGAAGTATTTAACTGTATGTTGAGGAATTTATTCGAGGAATATCGGTTTTTTCCTCAATATCCTGATAAAGAACTGCAAATTACGGCACAACTGTTCGGAGGAATCATTGAAAAAGGATTGATTAACAGCTATATGACGCTTGGATTAGCTTTGAGATTTGTATTAGATGCGCTTAGAAAACCAGAAGGTAGCAAGATGTATTATTTTGGTATAACAGCTCTAGATCGTTTCAAGAGCCGTTTAAAAGACTATCAAACATATTGCGAACACGTTAGGGCAATTCAACATTTCAGTGAGTTTCCGCCACATTTAATTGAATACATAGAATATGGATTACAGGGGCAGGAACCTCCCACAAGACCTCAAGGTCCAGTCCTACCAAAAACTTTAGCAGCTATATTAGCACCAGTTACTACGCCATACAAAACTATTACAACAACGACAATAACGACAAGTACTACTCAAGCAAAAGCATCAACAACTCCAACCACATCTCTGTCGGCCAGAGTAAGTAAAATTTACATTTTTAAATTAGATAATATATTTCTACTGTTATTTATGATTTTTCTTTTCTTTAACTTTAGCCTTCCATTGCTAACGCAACAAACATCGATACACTATTAGTAGCAACAGATAAAGAAGAAAAGATTACGACACCGCCAGAAGCTTTGCAAGATAAGACAGCGTTCATCTTTAACAATCTTAGTCAACTGAACTTACAACAGAAATGCGACGAAATTCGAGAAATCGTTACGGAAGAGTATTGGCCTTGGATGGCTCAATATTTAGTGATGAAACGTGCAAGCATAGAACTAAATTTCCATGCCTTATATTCAAATTTTCTGGACTGCTTAAAGTTGCCAGACGTGTATAAAATGGTTACTAGAGAGACATTTAGAAACATAAAAGTTTTGTTACGAAGTGATAAAGGGATAGCAAATTTTTCTGATCGTTCACTTTTAAAAAATTTAGGTCACTGGCTAGGGATGTTAACTCTTGGAAGGAATAAACCTATTTTACATATTGATATAGATCTAAAAAGTTTACTTGTTGAAGCGTATCACAAAGGTCAGCAAGAACTACTCTACGTGGTTCCCTTTGTTGCTAAAGTACTCGAGAGTTGTGCAAAAAGCCGTGTTTTCCGGCCGCCTAATCCTTGGACAATGGCAATTATGAATGTATTGGCAGAATTACATCAAGAACCCGATTTAAAATTGAACTTAAAATTCGAGATCGAAGTGTTATGCAAAAATTTAAGTATTGATGTTGGTGAATTAAAACCAGCGCTTTATTTGAAAGATCCAGAAAAATTGCGGAACTTGGAATATCAGTTGTCGCATCCTAATAAAAAATCCGAATCGAACAATAACCAACAACAATCTCAAGGCCCTATTGAAGAATTGGTTGGTCCTACCACAACTGGAACTATCGTTTCACAGCCTGCTCCAGCGAATACAACACCGTCATTACCTACTGGTCCACCAGAACCACGTTTTAATTATATGGATATATCTGTAACAGGCATTGCCAACATTTCTCAGCATATCACAATTAATAACAATTTGCCATTGTTCCAAACACATCCGCATTTAAAACAGTTTGTTCGCCCAGCTGTTGAGAGAGCAATTCAGGAATGGATTCATCCTGTAGTCGATCGATCGATCAAAATAGCTCTAACTACTAGCGAACAAATAGTAAGAAAAGACTTTGCGTTAGATCCAGAAGAAGTTCGAATGAGAACCGCAGCTAGGCACATGGTTCGTAATTTAACCGCTGGAATGGCTATGATTACTTGCCGCGATCAAGTTTTAACGTCGATTAGTACAAATTTAAAACAAGCTTTTTTAGCCGCAATGATGGGTACAACACCACAACAGAAAGAACTCGCGGAACAAGCGGCTGGTGTAGTAGCTACCGATAACATGGAACTTGCTTGTGCATTTGTACAAAAAACAGCTATCGAAAAAGCGATCCCAGAAATGGACAAACGTCTGTTAAATGAAATCGAACTGCGGAAGATTGCACGGCAGGAAGGGAGAAGGTATTGTGATCCATTGGCGAAATATCAAGCTGAAAGAATGCCCGAACAAATAAGATTGAAGGTAGGCGGAGTGACGGCTCAACAAATGGCTGTGTACGAAGAATTTGCAAGAAATATTCCAGGATTTTTACCATTATCTGAACGTGATACACAAGCTCTACTAATGCCCAAACCTGTTACAGTACGTATTCCTGTATAAAGCACCCCTCCCATAAAAATGTGCCGTATGTACAAAACCTTTAACGGTAATAATTTTTCTTTTAAAGGAACCTGCAGTGACAGCATTTTCGGCTAATCCTGCAGTTGCAGTGGCTACAGCACAACAGGTTGCTGCATATGCTGCTGCAGTAAGTAACGATGAGGTTGGAGCTATGTTAGAAAAGCTTGCAGCTGAAGTTGAAGTATTACTTGCCACGATGGGTCCAGCTGCACCTCCTCCACAACAAGCTGCCCTTCATAGTTTGTTAGAATCTATTATTCTAACACGAAGATCAAGAGATGCAGGCGCTGCTATGGCATTACTTAAAAAGGTAATTTATTACAGAATGCGCGTTCATCGTATATATCATTATGTACATACATTTTATACATCCCCAATTTTAGGCTGTAGAAGGGTTATTAGACGGCCCTACCATTTCTAGTGGTGTAATAGATTCAGAAATTATACTACGATATAGAGAGCTTCATTTACGCATTCTGAAGTGTCTTCAAGATCCACGTGCTTATGGTATGCAGTGGACAAACAAACACGTTACTCGATGTTTGACAGAATGCAGAGAAGAATTCCGATACAACTTCGAAGCTGTCGATTATCTCGTCAGGTATTCGATTTTTTCATAGTATATTTATAGATTATTAAATTTACTTGAGCAATTATATGATACTATAATCTTATTAATAATTCCATTATAATATTATTTTCAGGTCTCATTTAATTAGTCTTCCACAGTACGATTTAGCTTTAGCCCAAGCTATAGACTCTGGTAACGCTATGGCAACAGCATTTGCCGTGCAGTTGGTGCAACTTTATTTAATTGATGAAAGACAGACTACACATGTTACTGATTCCGACTTATTTCACACAGTTGAGATACTTGCCAGAATGGCTCATCACAGAGCACCTCCTGAAGGGTTACTATCTATAATATATGAATACTAACTAATAAAATAATTCACTTTATATTAATTTAAATAAAAAAATATATGCATGTATGTTCATATTTTTAGGATTTTACTCTTTAGACTAACAAGTCTGATAGAATCTTTGCGCACTAATCATGACCCAGCTGTGTTAGCAGACAGAGCTCCTGCTGGCCCTACAGCCCATATTCATTCTGGAATTCTACAGGTGAGAGTAAGTAAATTTTGCCAATCATAAGGCACCGAGAACACACTTTTGTATTTATACAATTTATGTCATTTGTATCTTACAGGCTCGTGACTTTGATGATCCACCCGGATTGATGGAGAAAACGGAATATTTGTTACGTGAATGGGTTTCAATGCATCATAGTCCAACACACGCTCGTGATCCTACGAAAGCTTTTGGAATATTTGTTCATCAAATGAACATTCACGGAATTCTTAAAACCGATGATCTCATAACAAGATTCTTCAAATTGAGCACCCAGATGTGTGTGGATCTGTGTTATCGTGCTTTAGCTGAAACAAACGCTGCACCATCAGTTGTTCGTGCGAAATGTTTCCATTCGCTGGATGCTTTTGTCCGATTAGTCGCGCTTTTGGTAAAACATTCTGGTGACAGTACAAACACTCACACGAAGATTAATTTGCTAAACAAGGTATTAGGAATCGTTGCTGGCGTGTTACTGCAAGATCACGAAATACGTGGAACCGATTTTCAACAATTGCCTTATCACAGAATTTTCATTATGCTCTTCCTGGAACTTTGTGCTCCTGAACCTGTATTGGAAGCAGTAAATTATCAAGTATTAACTGCGTTCTGTCATACGTTGCACATACTTAGACCAGCGAAAGCTTCGGGATTTTGTTACGCTTGGCTAGAGTTAGTTTCACACAGAGTATTTATTGGCCGTATGCTTGCAATCACACCGCAACAAAAATGTTGGGGTATGTACGCGCAACTTTTAACCGATCTATTCAGGTATCTCGCACCATACCTTCGAAATGCCGAACTTGCTAAACCTGTTACTTTGTTATACAAAGGAACGCTTAGAGTGCTATTAGTTTTACTACACGATTTTCCTGAATTCCTTTGTGATTATCATTATGGATTTTGCGATGTAATTCCACCCAATTGCATACAGATGAAAAATCTGATTTTAAGCGCGTATCCAAGAAATATGCGATTGCCTGATCCATTTACACCAAATCTGAAGGTTGATATGCTACAAGAAATAGCTCATGCTCCTCGGGTATTGACTAATTTTGCGTCCATGATACAACCACTAAGTTTCAAAAAAGAGCTTGATTCATATCTGAAAGCGCGTGCACCTGTTACTTTCCTTTCTGAATTACGCAGTAATTTACAAGTATCTCAAGAAGCTGGTGTCCGTTACAATATTCAGTTGATGAACGCTTTAGTACTTTACGTGGGAACACAAGCTATAGCTTTTATTCGTAGTAAAGGGCATACTCCTAACATGTCTACTATCGCACATTCTGCACATATGGATATATTCCAAAACTTGGCGGTCGATCTAGATACAGAAGGTCGTTATTTGTTCGTGAATGCGATTGCAAATCAGCTACGATATCCTAATAGTCATACACATTACTTCAGCTGCACACTTCTGTACTTGTTTGCCGAAGCTAATACAGAAGCAATACAAGAACAAATTACGAGAGTTCTCCTAGAGAGACTTATCGTAAATAGGCCTCATCCATGGGGTCTTCTCATTACATTCGTCGAACTTATAAAAAATCCAACATACAAATTCTGGACGCACGAATTCGTTCACTGTGCGCCAGAAATTGAAAAGTAAGTTATTAATCAGCTTATGAATTTGACTACATCTGTTTTACGATATATTCATTTATATTTGATTTGTATTGTTTCAGATTATTCGAATCGATAGCTCGATCGTGTATGGTTCAAAAACAAGTACAGCCCACTCCGGAACCAGAGATCCCGGAGTGATAGAACGCTTTATTTTTCATTGTCGATTTATGTACAGTAAAAAGAAAGAGCATAACTAATAAGATTCGCGTGTAAAAAGTTGTTAATGTACGAATAGATGTACTATACTTCAGGCATAACTTTTGGTGGATAGATATTGAATAACCGTATATTAAGTGTATCAATTGAAGCTAGAGTAAGCGAGACTACTATTATGTTAATATTTTAATAAAAAATATTGTTGCATCGATCAGAAAGCAACGAACATTCAACCTCACAAAACGTGTCTTTCGAACAGTGTACTTGAAACAGTGTGTTACCATGACATTGTAATATTATAGCACAAATGTCAGTATAATGCGTATCATAAATGAGGAGAAGAGAAAGTCAAGACAACAAGGGTGTTCAAGAAATAATAGTGAATTTTTTAGACTAAATTGAATATAAATGTACTATGAGTAAGTGGTATATCGAGTCAGTACCAAAATTAATATGTTATGCTATATAAGTCATTTTAGGGAGTACTTGCAGAATGTATGGTGCATTTGAAAATCTCTGTAATATAGTACATAATTACTAGTATATATACATTGATGTAATTTTTTAAGAATTGTAGCTATGAAAGAAGATAAAACTGATTAATTAAAACGTGGTTTATGTGATCCTTTGTTTTAAATAGATATATATATATATATATATAATTATATATATATATATAATTATCACTTATTAAATAATTTATTAAACATTGTCTATGTACACCATTTGTACAAGATTCAAAATTTATACTATCGTCCACAAGTTAAACGACTTGATGATCACGTGTTGCATGGTAAGAGTCCCTTTCCTTATCTGGAAATTTGGTTGGCAGATTTGGGCTATGCAGGTGACATTTAGCAGGGTATTTTATTCCTGCTACATCTACTTCATAATCTCCTGATAATATATATTCATTTGTTACTTCCTGAGGATATCCTTGCGAATCAATATTTTGTACAAATCCAAGGCAAACCTGTATTCATATTTATTAATGATTTGTATATATTATAATTTTTTATATATTTTTAAAATCTTTTAAAGCTTCAAAGTATGTAATATATCGTACATGTAAATATGTATGTACGCTTATTAATCAACTAAAAACACTAAATTTGTACCTGCTTTTTAAACGTAAATCCGTAACCCGTAGTAGTTGTCATTCCACAATATTTTCCATTCCTAAAGATAGGTTCACTGCCCCAACACCATGTATCTAATTCAGAATCATGATCATTTAATAACAGTTGGACATATTTTCGTTTTACACCTTCTTCGCGTTGTTTTAAAAGAGCATCTTTGCCAATAAAATCCACCGTTTTCTATTAAATTCATAAACTTTAAGACATTGTATTGTGATACAAATTTAATATATAGAATTCATAAATTAGAAAAATATAGCTACATCAAGTTTTACTCTCCAAGTTCGACCGCATTCTAAAGGAGTGGTAAAAGTATCTAAATCTTGACCCCAGAACGCGTAAAATTTTTCAACCCGTAAAGCTCGAGTTGCATAGTAACCAGCATGTTTTATCTTATATTTAGCCCCAGCTTCTACCAATCTTGTATAAACATGTAATGCGAACTACAAATAGACGATAGGTGTAAATATTTTTAATATAAAAGATTACAATTTTAGAAAAAAATATTTCTTTATAAAATAATTCTTATTTAAGCATACTTACTTCATTTGGGATATATAAAACGTAACCGAGTTCACCAGTATGAGTCAAATTCATTGTGCGTATTCCATTAGCAAGACCAACATCTAATTCCTTTTAAGGAAATGAATGTATAATTAACAATGTAACAATAACAATACAATTAACGATTAAGAATGAATACCTTGAAAGTAAAAAATGGAAAATTTTTAGGATTCAAGTCAGTGTCTGTTAATTCTGATAGTAACGGCCTAGTAGCAGGGCCCATGATGCAAATTGCTGTATATGCTGATGTTACATCAGATACTGCTACAGAACCATCTGCAGGTAAATGACGATTGATCCAATGTTTGCAACGAGTTTGTTGTATAGTGGGTGCAATCATCATATAGCTTAAATATGAAAAAAAAGATTGTATTATGAAATTATATCTCATAATTTTAACATTTTCATGTTAAAATCAATTGCTCATAACTTACTGATTGGGAGCAATACGAGCTAAACTGCAATCGTTTTCATAGCCTCCACGATGATTTTGCATGCCTGTATGGATGATACTTCCTACTGGAACATCTACATCATTTGAACACAAGTACTGTAATAGATCCACCACTTCCATTCCATTTGACTAAAACAATGTATAAATCACAAGATTATTTGATATAATAATATTACTACATGTTATTTATGATAAGGTATCATACCCATAAATCGATTTTAGTAAAAGAAGAATAATCACTAAGCCCAATTGTTTCGCGACATGCAGCATATTCGTGCGAAACTTGTTCAAACCATGGTGGTTTACTAAATGTGTTTGTATATGCTATCTTGTACCTTTGAAATCCATCAATTGTTTCCAAATCTGTGTAGCAAAGCAATCTGTATAATAGAATTCAGTTTTTTTTTTTTTACAAAATAGTTACGTTAATAATAGCATTCTACAAATAACTTTCGTTCTAAAAAATATTTCTATACACTATAGTTTTTTTTATAAAGTGCAATAAAATCCCACCATTATCGTCATCTAATTGAAACCAGGATGGTCGCTCGTACCCCATCACTTGGCTAAATACAGCACCGGCTTGTCGAAGTTTGGGATAAATTGGAGACATTCTTAAATTTCTACCAGTTTTAAATTCATGATGAGGATATTGTAAAGCGTAATGCATGCCGGGAACTTCTCTTACTCGATCGCGTAAAAATTTGCGATTATTGTGAAGTCCCAAAAAACGCGATACGTCTAATTCATACATATCTAAAGATGTCGAGCCGTTAACTATTAATTCTGCAGTTGCTCGACCAACACCACCAGCCGCTGATATACCTACCTAAAGAAAATATTCAGCATATAAGTATTTTCTTACATTTCAACCAATATACATTAAGTAAATCCTACTATTTACCGTTTTCATACCAGCGGCTATATAATAATTGCGTATTTCAGGTGCTTCGCCAACTATCCATTTGCAATCCGGTGAAAATGCTTCAGGGCCATTACACAATCTTTCCAAAATTGCATTTCCCAGACTCGGAATTCTATAAAGCATTTGTTCGAGTAAAATATGAAAATGATCCCAGTCTTCTGGTAAAAATCTTTCTTCTGTACCTTCTGAATTAAAATTCTCTTCAATTTTCAAATTTATATAAGACAGGGATATATAAAAAAAACTATACCCGACCAGGTATCGTTCCATCTTCAAATGCAGGCTTTGCAACTGGTTCAAAACCACCAGCTAATAAACTTCCATTGTTTTCCCGAAAATAAATGTATCCATCTAGATCCCTTATAACAGGTGTCATAGGATCCAATCCATCAATGGGTTTTGTATGCAAATAATAATGTTCTACAGGATGAAGAGGAACCTAAATGAAACGAGCATAATAGTTTAGAAAAATTATGTTTCTTATATATCTAACAATACGATGACTGAATGAAAAAAGTATCCAACCTTTACATATGGTTCACTTAATTTGCCTACATTACGTGCCCAAAATCCAGCACAATTCACAAAATGTTCACATTCTATAGTGCCACCTGTTGTCCCTACAGCTTCAATTTTACCGTTTTGCGTAATAATCTTAGTTACTTTACAATTTTCAAATACTTTAACACCTAAAACAACCACTAAGAATTAAATATTGTTTTCAAATCTAATTATAATGCAGAATTAAATACAGTTGTATACTTTTTTAGCTAGAAAAAATGAAGAGAGATAGATGTTACAAGTACCTTTCTTCCTTGCTTCTTCTATTAAAGTTAAACAAATTTGGTATGGATCCCCTACACCATCCCCTGGAATCCATAAACCTCCAACCAAATCATCTACTTGTAATAATGGACATATCTCTTGGACTTGCTTTGGTGTAATCAGATGACATTCTATGTTACGTGATCTAAAAATTTTCATTTAATAATTAATACTTAATCATTATTTATACCTTATTATATTTGTAATCGATAATTAACTCACATAGATTGTGCTTTCATTCGTCTAAATACAGTCATACGATCTCTTGTACGTGCTAAAGAAAGACTACCACATTGTTTCCATCCTGTCGACAAACCTTTCTCTTCTAATTCTTTGTACAACGCAATACTATCTTGAGCAAGTTTAACTTGCGCCAAGCTTGGTTTAAATGCTCCTACTAATCCTGAAGTATGCCATGTTGTTCCGCCTCCTAATCTGAATTTACAGAAGAAATAGAAACAAATAAATCAAAATAAAATACAAAATATTTATACGTATTATAAAGGATCTACCTGCCGCTTTCTAAGATAACGGTTTGAGGCCCTAATCCCATACGAGAAAGATGATAAGCAACTGCACCCCCCATTACACCACCGCCGCATATAACAACTTTTGCTTCCTTGGGAAGTGGATCATCAACATCTTCACTTGCTTTAATGGTAGATTTTGAACTACTGTACCTTAATCTTTGACAGTTGGAAAAGGTAAAATTATTCCACTTTGCTACGTGTTTATTAGAAAATATTTTTAAATGATACCACATTATTGTAAATAAAAATCTAAATTGTTCACTAGTTAACGTGTAAAAACAATACGAAAACGCATGTATTTATGGCTAATTACATTACTATTAAGGTTAGATTGCTATAGAATTGAAAAGACGAACTACGTTGTAAACTCGTGTCATACTTATTTTAAAGTATCATTAACTGTGTTGTATGTTCGTCTTACAAAATTCAAAATAAACTTAATGTTAATTTCTTATATGAATAAAAGTTTATAAGCAAAAAATTAAAAATTAATTTTCAGAAATGTATACTGTCTGATACATCTTAGTAATACAAGATTATCTGTAGTTTCTTAATGCTCGTAATAAACAGTTTAAATATGCAGAACTTCCATATTTATATCACTTTTATTTAACATTTAGGAATATCATTGTAAAAATAAAAACAAATATTAATTGTATAATTCACAGAAAATTATATCTTATTCCATATCAACATTATTAACTGGTACTTTATTTTTAAACTGTAATTTTCATCTCGTATGTTACAAAGTATGTATTTTTATTAAAAAATTTATACAAACCTCTGTATCTATTATAAAAAAACAGTAGTGCGCATTATTTCCAAAAAATAGATACTTTTATAAGTATATTTTATTATTTCTATATTAAATTAAACTCCACATGAAAACAGATACAAATAGTGTAAATTTATTATATTTTTAATAATTTTAAAAAATAAATTTTGTAGTGGTATTCGTAGAGAAGCAACTGCTGGCAGTTGTAAATGCAAGTTAGATAAAGATATATTGTATATAACATTTAAATATTCGGCTAAAATGTTTTGTGTACAATGTTAATTCCCACATATACATGTTATATATGAAAATTTGTATTGTACAATATTTATAGTAAACAAAACTATTAATAAGATTTGTATTTACTTGTACATTTAGTTTAACTATATATTCTGGTCTTTTAATGAAAAAGTTCAGAAGCACAATAACGAGAAATTAATTTCTTAAAACTTTTTCACTTAACATTGAGATTCACTTTATGAATATTTCAATTAGTAACGTACTTTCTCAATATCATGTGCAATCTTTGCATTGTGCATTGTACGTGTCATAAACTTTTACATAAAGTTTAAAGCTGTTAGTTAATACTCAAATCATTGGAAATACTTCCTTAACTCATAAAAATAAAAAAATTATCCGCTGTATATATATATATATATATATAACAATGTGATACATATAATATAATGCGACTTCCAAATGATTTTAAACTGAAATACGGTAGATACTAATATTGCGTTACTTTATCTCCTATAACGGCCCAGATAAGCTTTGCAATTAGGACAAGTATGGTGAACATCCATACATTCATCGATACAGCATGGTATCAAACAGCATCCCAACCAGCATCTGTTCAGAATAATATATTAGATATTATAGAATGGAAGCTACATTCATAATTATAGAAATTCATAATTATAAAAGACATTTGTATATACCCCATTAAAGCAATCACCACTCCAGATATATAAGCAATCATGCCAGGTTCCGTTTTTCTTGTGGTATCAATTTCTGTATGACAGTGAGGACAAATTGTGTGCGTTGATCCTGGTCCAAGTGGAACAATTGTCGTAACTATAGTTGGTCCATTTGTATCTATGATGGTAAAGAATTTTTTAAATCTATATCAAATTGTTTAATGTAATGAAATACTAGTTTAATTAGTATAATTAGTTTAACAGAATTATATTTAATTGAATGAAAGATAAATATAGATAACACTTACAAGTTTCTGCAGGTGTAAAGGGACTAGCAGGAGGAACCCCACCAATCGCTTGTGCATAGCCAGGTGGTGCATATGGAGGTGGTTCATAAGGTGGTGGTGGCCCAGTTTTATACATGATATATTATTTATAAGTAGATTACGTCTATAACTAAAGACAATTATATAAGTACATATAAACGAATAGTTTGCTGTGCATCAATAAGATAGAAACAAAGTAAACAAAATAATTGTGTATAATTACTTTCAAGCCGTTTAATACAATATTTTTGACACTTTTTCGTGGCAATAAATCATAAAGTTGTTGTCAAACTATGAAATGAATTATTAACAACAATAATGAAACATTCTATTGTGCAAGATTATTAAAGAAATGATTATATTCGAAATAAATACAGTTGTGTTGTAAAAATAATGTTACATCAGAAATTATAATTACATTCATTAATAATGTCTGTGAACCGATTGTGAAATTTAATATCATGACTTAAACTAATTAACAACGTCACGCTCGTGGCGATCTCTTCTTAACTTTTCTCTGAGTATATGTTATAATTCTGCCTACCTCGATAAAACGATAATAAATTGATCACAAATTATTTACACAATGCATGAGTCATTTCTAAATACGTATAGAATGTGTGCATAGTTCAAATAGTATGAAGTATAAACACGAAAAAGGTAGCGAATGTTCTTACGCGTGTAAGTATGTATACAGATGGCGCATCGTGACTTTCACGAACGTTCCATCGAAATAAATATTGATCATTCAAAATTCCTCAGCTACAGTATTTAAACGAATTTGGCTCCCAACTAAATTAATTAAATAATTGACCAACGAATAACGTTAATTACGTTTATTTTCTGCGCGTTTTCCCACGCTTATCTTTTCATTGGTTGAACACTTGATGTTAAGCAAACTATATATGCAATGCAATGTACCGTTTTCAATGCGGACAGGACTTGAGAAATCAATATCGTTTTATAGTGCATATCTATGTATATCTAAACCATAGATCTCTCAAAGCGTGGTATTTAATCTTACTTGACATAATAAACAATCGCTCGTTCGGTGTAAGGAACAGATGTTAAGTGATTGTGCATATCATTAACTTTTATCTTGCTCTGTATGTCTGTGAAATGTATTTTAAACGATTGAAGGATTACACAAGAACATAAACTACTAAAGTTCGCATTTATTGAGTCTTTTCTATACTAAATATTTTTTTTATTTACTTGATGAGACCTACAACTTGTTTTCTCTAATATTGAATATTTTATAGGTTTTTTCCCTTGTCTTGAGAAAAAGATGAAACTATCGATTAGATAATAGTTAAATCCTCACTATCTGAATATTATACGATACTAATTTTTATTACTGGTTGCCAGAAGTATTTTTTAATAAAATTGAAGATGGTGTTGAGCCGAAACGATAAAAGAAAACGAAAAGAAGGAGACTTGGTGGATCTTATGGAGCCACTCTCGGAATCTCCGAAGAGGTAAGAGAAAAGTTTTTCAACAATTAATGATTATTTTACATTCATTAGCATTGTATACTTTTGATACGTATATAATTTATTATAGGACCAAAGTGCACGCGCAAAGAAAATTTGCACAAGGTGCAACAACAGTTTTCAATCCTTCGCATACTCCTATCAAGGATAAAGAAAAGCTTAAACCGACGGTTATAACAGAATTGATAACTCACAAGAGACCAAATACAGAAGATTTTTTGACATTTTTATGCTTTAGAGGTTCTTAAATTTTTATTTCTCACGTATATATAATTTATATGTCTTAAGAGTCATGATCCATGTACTAATAATCAATTCAAATTTTTATTTAGGAACATCAATTTTACCTCCAAGCTTAAATTTTTTCAATGTCGGAACTAAAAAGGAAAAGGTAGATTCTAAATTGGCACAAACATCGACAGATAAGACTGTGTCTTCGACTAGTACATCTAGTGATGTACATCAAAAGTCAGATACAAGTCAGAAAAGTGTTATCAAAGTAAAGCCTGTTGTTACTGATAAAAAGAAAGTTCCAAATACCATGCAGAAGAATATCACTACATTCAAAAGCACAACATCGACAGTACAAGCACTGAAAAAGAAATATCAAGAACAGCGACTTGCTAAACAAAGGATTAAAAATAAGTTTAAAACATCATGTGTAATGAGAACAAGATCTTGTACAGAACGTACATTATTAAAGTCTGCAACTAAATTAGCACCGAAGAAATTCCTTCCAAGAGTTAAGACTAAAAGACTTGGTTTACGAAGTAGCGTACTTGCAGATAAAGCGAAAAAAGCTCCTCCAAAAATTAAATCTGTACCATGTAAACCAAAGAAAAAAATTATAGCAAAACAGAAAAACAGTGATACATCAAATTCGGATTCTACGTCTGAAGATGATGAAGAAACAGAAAAATCAGTACCACAAATGAAACGTACAGTCCAAAAGACTTCAGTTCAGAAAAATATATGTACTAGAAGTAAATCTGAAATGAGAAGAATCACTCGTTCTCATAGTGGTACAATATCTCCAAAAAATCTTTGTAGGAGACCAACGAGAAAGACCAAAGAAGCAGCCGCGATGTATATGGAGATTCTTGGACGAAAACTCGTTAGTCCTGACTTAGAAAATGATGACACTGTTTCTATGGACAGTTTTCCAGAATTACCAAATACACGTAAAATTACTCAAGCAGAAGGTGAAGTCAAAGCTAAAGTAAAACAGTCACTTGCGAAAGTAACGGCTAAAAATAAAGATGGTAAAATGACTTCTATCCCTGGTACATCAAATAAGCAACTGGATAAAAGTAAAACTAATAAAATTGCTTTTAAAAGTAGAAGATTAATAAGAGTTTTAAAATATTGTGAAATTGATAGTGATGAAGAATCTGTGAGTTCTAATGGAACCAACAACGTAAAACCTGTTACAAGACGAAGTTTAGGTAAATTAAATAAACCTGCAAGTCGTTACCTTAGATCATCTACTAAGAATGTGGTAACACGGATGGATATTCAAAGTAATACAAATAATAAATCGAAAAGTCAGATTCAAAATAATTTAAGATTTAATAAGGAGAAATTTGTAATGAAACGTAAGCGAGAACAAACTTTGAATAAGTCGTTACCAGAAAAAGGCAATGGATTAAAACAAAAAGAAACAAAAAACGCCGTACAAGAAGCTACAGACTCTGATGAAGAAACATTGGGAATGTTACTCAATAAATTGAAAAGAAAGAAAGATGACAATATACAAAAAGAGACTGCTAGTAAAACTAACGATAACAACATTGAAGTTAAACTTGAAGAGGCTTTAAATGAAAATGTAAAAACGGATCTTTCAAAAATATCAGACGATGAAGAATCTTTTCGGGGATTTACAAAGAAAGCAATATCTAAAGTATTAAATTCTTGTCAAACACATGTTAACGTTAATCTTCTTACTACGAAAAAAGCCATTGATAAATTAGAAATAACTAAAGTAGAAGATGGACAAAATTCAAGTGAATCTAATAAACAAGATAAAGAATTGTCGAATAATGAACATTCGTTAAATGCATATTCACCTCCAGTTATGAATACGTCAAGTAATCACTACACTCCAAAAATTGAAAAGAATAAAGTAGGAATACTTGATGAAGTAGAACGTAAAATGTTAATAGAAAGTACTGAAAAAGAATATCATCAGAAAACAGAAATTTCATCCACAAACGTTCTAGATATGTCTCTGTCGACGTTGCACGTGAGGAAAGAGAAAGTAAATATGTCAACTGAACAAATTGAAAAATGGTTAAACGAAAGTTCACTTGCTAAAGAGGAAAGTAAGTTAGAAATGGAGAATGTATCTGCTTTTAAATATGACGTTTGCGAAAAAAAGGCTGACGTGTCGCATTTATCGATATCGACGAAGATTCAGCATCTGGTGAGACCTGTTAATGTCACGCTTTCGAAATTAGCAGAGAAAGCTAATATAAAAGATCGTACGAATATACTTAATAAATATACACCGATTATAGCAGGAGAATTGCAGCCTGACATAAAACCACAAAATGAATTCACTAATATTAATAAACATAATGTAGATTTGAAAGATATTAATAAGGGACGAAATATCAAATTAAATAAAGATTCGTGTCCTGGAGAGGAAAGTGATGTATTAAAATCTGAACAGAATTTAGCAGATGGGTCAATCGAGAAAAAATTACCAGTTGAAAAGAAAACTATATTTCAACCTAGGAAACCATTTTTACCCAAAGTTAAAGAACGTAAAACAGTAATACCTAACGCTAATGCATTCTCGCCGGAAAATGAAAGTAGCGTTTATGCATTTGAAAGTGACACCGAAGTCCCTGTCAGTACTCCCTTCAGGCGTAAAGTTCGGGATTCTAATAAATCAAACATAATTCTTAATTTATCCGGGGCCGATGCAGATAAAATTGAAAGTAATGCAAACAGATCTGAGAGTAATATAATGAATAAATTGGACAGTAATTCTAGTAAATTAGAAAGTATAGCAAATAAAAGCATGGAAAAAGTAATCAAAGATAATTGCGAAGCGGCACCACTTACCAGTATCCCTTCCAAAGATAAGAATGAAGTAGTAGAAATGAACAATACGTTAAATGCAACAATGAATGTAAACAAATTCGAACTACCAAAAAATTTTGCAACTTTAGCCAATATACAAGTTCTGCCACTGGATAAATTGACGACAACTTGGAGCAATGTAAACTGTAGTACCTCAATAGCTGTGCAAGTAAACCTTGATGACAATGCACAGACACAAGAGCAAACAGGAGAAGGAGATGTGAATCAACAAAAAAGTACAGAAATATCTACTCAAACAGAGAGTAATAATGAAAATGATGATGAGAATGATGGTCAATTATTTTATATACCTTTACAAGCTGTGACAAGAAATGGACCAAATTTAGTCCAAGGGCAACAATTAATTCAAGGTGTAGCTGTAAAACTTGGTACTGAAGGACCAACTGGGCCTAATCAGAAAGTTCTTCTAAGGGCAAAACTGGTTACCAAACCTCCATCATCAATTGCGCGTTGTCCTCCTATAGGCACAGTACAACCAACAACTCGGACTCCACCCAGCTCTAGCTTTTTAACAACTGATCATCCTGTACCATCCACTTCTACAAGTACAACATCGATCATTACTGCCTCCAATTCTGAATTTCAACCATCTTCTCCAACTAAAACTGAAAATATAGTACAAACAACAAGTAAACAAAACAATGTAACTGTGCTCAATATTGGAACAGAAAAATTGTTAAAATCTCCTAAAACTTCTAGAGAAAGAAAGACCTCCATTGACTCAAATAAAAATGGGAAAAGGTAAGGAACTGTGACTTTATTCTCCTCAAGATATTGCATTGTACATTATTTCTGTTACTTGAGTACGTGTAACTATAATCGATATTTAAAATTTTAGATGTCAAATAAAAGCAAAACAAAAAGGTTCAGAAATTTATTCTCCAACTAATAATGTAACATTTCCAAGTGCAAAAGATGAGAATAATGAGGCACGTTTAGTTGAAGCTCCAACATTTCATCCTAGCGAAAAAGATTTTCAAGATCCTCTGGAATATATAGACAAAATAAGACCAATTGCTGAGAAATTTGGAATATGTAGAGTTGTACCTCCACCAAATTTCAAAGTAAAATTCATTAAAAACCGATAATTCTGTTTAAATACATGCAATCATAAATGAATTAATTATACATTTCATATTGTTTTTCTTCTTTTAGCCGGAATGCAAAGTATCAGATGACATGCGATTTACCGCTTATAATCAATACGTACATCGTATGCTTCATAGATGGGGTCCTAATGTGAAGGAAATGATGGCTATTAAAAAGTACTTAGCCACACAGAGGATAACATTTACTCATCCACCTTGGGTAAAATTTCAAACATAGAATTTTTTCTTTTAGCTTTTCTTCTTTTTAATATACTACCTCTACAGTTTAATGTGCTTTTCTTTTAGATCGGCGGTATGGAAGTTGATTTGCCTCATTTATATCAAACAGTTCAAAGCTTAGGAGGCTTGAAAGAAGTTATTGAAAAAAAGAAGTGGCAAAAAGTAGCTGACGGTATGAAAATACCAAAATCGGCTCAAGATCGTGTAACCAAATTAGACGACATTTATTGCAAATATTTATTACCATATGATACATTATCTCCAGGTATTTATACACATAAATGTCAAAAGTATATTGATATAAAACAACATATTTTTTTCAAAGTAATTTATTAATAAAACAATGTATTTAGAGGAACGAGGCAAATTATTTGATGAAGTGGAATCTGAATGGATGAAGAGAGAAAGTAAAGCTCTGCAAAGGCAAAGTGCATCTGTAAGTGAAAATGAGGAAGATGAAGATGATGATAGCTCTGACGAAATCGAGGAATGTATTGTAAAAGTAAGAGTTTTAAAACAATAATTGTTATTGTAAAAATATTTGGCGCGTCTTAATCCATGGGGATACAAAATTATTATACAGGGTAGAAACATGCCGTTAAACGCTTTTTATCGTATTGCACGAAACACACAACGTATGTGGTTTGGTGAAAATCAACGATCTGGAAACGAAAGCGAAGGGGCTTCTGCCGATGAAGTTGAAAGTGCATTTTGGAAACACGTCGCGGAAAGAAAACGGCATGTTTGTGTACATGCTGCAAGCATTGATTCAAGTGGACGTGGTTTTGGATTCTCAGTTGCTAAAAATAGTCCATTTGCAAGGCACCCATGGAACCTTAAAGTACTTACTAATAATGCTGGATCGGTGCTAAGAGCTCTGGGCCCTATAATGGGTATGGAAATATGTTTTAATATCTTTATAATTAAAATATAAATATCGTTAGGGAGGCAACATACATTTTAATTTTATTTATAGGGGTGACAGTACCAACCCTCCATGTAGGTATGTTATTTAGCGCATGTTGTTGGTATCGCGACCCCCATGGTCTTCCATGGATAGAATACTTACATACCGGTGCTAAAAAAATTTGGTACGGCATACCAGATGAACATAATAATAACTTTAGAGAAGCTCTTTCAAAAATGGTTCCGCGATATTGCAAAAATAAAACTATATGGTTACCATCAGACACAGCAATGGTACCCCCCGAGTTATTGGTTAGCAATGGAGTATCATTATGCCAGACTGTACAGGAACCAGGACAGTTTATAATTGTATTTCCTAAAGCATTCACGTCAAGCATATGCACTGGTTATGTAGTATCTGAAAGTGTTTACTTTGCACAACCATCCTGGTTAGAAACTGCTGAACAAGTATTTAGGGTAAGAATAATATTTTTATCTATTATATATTATATACATAATAAAATTGTATGAATTCATTTGAATCATTGTAAAAATATTTTGCAATATTTATACAATTACGTATGGAATAATGTTTGGGTAATTGTATTTGTAGGATATACAAGATAGTTGTGAACCATCAATCTTTTCATTTGAAAGATTATTGTTTAACATTATTAATGACTCTAGATCTCATATAGAAGTGTTAAAACAGGTATAAGTATACCACAATAATTATTATATTACAAAATATTTTTGTGTAAACTTACATGAAAAATTTACTAACAATTGCATTCGTAGATTCTGTCCAGTGTAATTAAAATTCGCGAAAAGGAAATAAGTTATCGTAAAGAGTTGGAATTAGTAGGTCTTACAAATACAGAGAGATTACCTTTGCCTGACAGTGGAAAACGAAAGAAAGGGAAAAAAGTAAAAGAGGATGACGGCGACTTTGAGTGTGAAATTTGCAGAGCTAATTTATTTGTTTCATTGGTCAGTAATTCACAAGATGATAGCGTTTACTGCTTATCACATGCATTACAATTATTGAACAAAAAAAAACAAATTTTAAAACACTGCACATTAATGTACACCTACAACGAGGTAAAGATGTTTTTCTTATAAAGTCAATTGGCTTTTATAGAATATAAATTTCTTTAAAATAATTTTTTATTATACAGGAAGAATTAAACGACCTGATTCATAAACTAGAAGAAAGAATTGAAGCCAAATCTAAAAAAACCAATCAAATTAAACAAACGAAGTAATGAATCTATAAAGCTATTTATTAAATTACATAGGTAATAATTATTTATTAATCTATTTCAAGATAATTATGTGAGATCTTGTTACATATATATCATATTTATTCTTTTTATCGTGATAATAAAATTGTACATATAAAAAATGAATTTTTGTTTCACCATAATAAAGCAGATCAACTTAAAATATTTAAAGTATAAAATCAGATGAAGCATCTCAGACAAGTCATTCTTAATTTTCGCAATGAAAAAGAAGTTATATACACTCAGTACATTATAACTATTTTTTAAATAAGATATTTGAGTGCATATTTTCTTGCATTACTATTCTCGTATATATTATAATGATGAATAAAATATGTTGGTACATAAACTTTGATTAGATAATTTATAGAATTACAGAAATATGATATTAAGTATTTCATATATAGTAGATGAATTCCATATAGCATTTATTATTTAAGGGTTAAGTAAATAATAAAATTAGAGCGTACTTATGTATGCAAAATTTATTATGAATACTTTAAGATTATAAAATAAAAGAATTATAACATTCTCAATATGAGAACATACAATATTAAATAAAATTCTTTAACAAATTACATTGTTCATATTATTACACAAATCAATATGTATACATCATAAGATGAAAGCGGCATTGCATTATAACGCAAAACATTTTTTTTATGACTTCATAGCCATTTTGTACGATATTAAAATGATATATATCTTATGAAAAGAAATTACTTATAAATATAATATTCTTATTAATGATATCTTTTTAGGAAACATATAATCAATTAGATTCACCATAATTTATAACAACTTATAACTTACACGTTTTATATTAAATATTTACTTCATTATCTACTATTATGCTGTATATTTTTTTGGAAGATTTGTCGAAATAACTTAAGAAAGTGCTACTGAACGGTAAGATACAACTATACTATATTAAGATAAAATACTAATAACACAGACTGTAGTTATATAATTAACAAACAGTAATTATATAAAAAAGTTTCTTTTACACTGGACTTTATCGTATACATTAGTAATAATAACGAATTTTTAAATTTCTATGTATTGATTACATATTTCGGTTTCTTAAGTAAGTGTATAAGTAAAAAATTTGCTTATTTTGCGGAATGATACAAGAAAAATAATTCAGTGAAAATCAATGTACAGATACAAAAATTATATCTTTCAGAAAAATGAGCGTACATTTTCAGTACGGAAGAAAAAAAGATTGTAAAATTTATAAGTAAATTCACATGTAAAAATATATATCAAACACAGTAGACTATATATTATTGGACATGGAATGATCTTTCACAATAAACAAATCCCTTCTTATCGTGCATCAATGTCAAAAATCTACACTTTGCTGTTCCCTACGTTGCAATATGTTGGACAATATTTGAGTAGAATTCTCACCATATTTGATTGTGTCATCTTCATCTGAACTAAATTCGGCATTTAAAAGATTTGTTAGCGATGTTGACTTTTGAGTTAACAAAGGCAAATTCGTATCGATTCCATCTTCATTTTTTAAATTACTACTTGAAAGAGAATTTACTTGTAACTCCAAATTTTCAGCTATTTTATTCCTACTTGATAATACTTTTTGAACTGTATGAACTATGATTCCACCAAGGCACATTAACAACCCTATAAAATTCAGACCACTCATTTGATCACCTTTCCACTCAACAGCCAAGATTAAAATACATATTTCCTAAACAGACAATAATATATATTAGTAGATATATATTAATTATTCTGTATTAAATGTTAAACTATATAATATTGTATAGAAAAATATAATCTATTATAATTTACCTTAATTATGCCAATAATTGAAAGTGTAAGACTAGAAGTGTATGTAACAACTAAAAATTCTGTAACTTCCATATGGAAAGCTATAATAGCACTTCCAAACACAGCAGTTGTAGTCACTGTAATAGATTCAACATCATTCCAATCTATATTTTTTAAATTACTATACAGATGAGGTCCTAAAATATAATTTATTTATAATCTTTAATGTAATTTATTTGTAACTTAAAATGTAACTTTTTAATTACAGGTGTATTAAAGCACAACAAGGAGAAGACATCTATATATGCTTCAGATTTAACATTTTATTACCTTCAAACCACATCATTATTGGTACAATAGGCAATAACATCCATAATTGCATATAGTACATCATATCAATTGGACTTTTCATTCCAAGTTTAGATTTTTGCATAATCAATTGGGTCATAGTCCATCGGATGCCACTTGAAAATGAGGCTAGAAGGCAGATTATAAATCCAAAAATTTCAAATTGTGTAGATTTATAGGTAAACATAAATAAGCCTCCTGATATCATTACTACAATACAGATTAACGACCAACTCTGTAACAAAATTATTTCTTTACTGTACATACATTATCATTTGAGTAATGATATAGAAATTTAGTTTAATTACTTTCTTCTCTAATTTAAAAAAAAGAGCAAATCCAAGGATAAAGATAATAGTAGTAGATTTTGTCATAGTATACCTAAACAGAAATATAATTGATTAGTATTACAGTGCAATGATAAATATATTTCATTTTATGTTCAATATAAAGTAATAAATACATACAATGACATGATAATTAATGAAATCGCCCAATTTGATAGACCAACATCAAGGCCACTAGCTATTCCAAGTGGTACAACCATCCTTATTATACTTTGCAAAGGGAGATTTAATTGTTGTTTTTTCCAACATGTTTTAATGCACCTGATTAAAGTGGCTAATAAAAATTTTACTAACAAATGACATATTACCACAACAAGAGGAAAATTAAATCCCTAAAAAATTAATGTATGTCAAGAATAAAATCGAATAACACCACAAAATTTTATAAATCACATTTTCTAACTTACATATGTGTTGTAAAGCCATTGTACATAAAATGTTAAGCCTACAGATAAGACAAAATAAGAAAAGATCAATATGGTGATTTGAAAAGTTTTCTTCCATAAAGGAACTTCTTTCTTGGATAAATTTGAAAATTCTTGGACTGGTTGAAGAAAATAATCTGATGTATCATCTGCATCCTTTGCAATTTGATATTTTACATGTGATCTTGTCATACTTTAAAGAAAAATAATCTAGAAACACAAATTTATATTAAATATAGCATTACATATTCCTTTCTACAATTTTCTTACAGAAACATGAAAAACCTTTAAATATGTTTGTTATATAACATAGTTGAACGTGGACAATAACTACAGTGGATTATTAATGAAATATTTAGAAAATACTTTTGTAATCTACTATTGCATTTTTCTTTGTTCAAGTAACCAATGTCACATTTTAAGAGAAATTTGTCAACTGTAATACAGAGTGGAGAAAAATACTATACCGATTATCAATAATAAATATGTTGAACGTACCGTTTTGCACTTCTTTAAATACATAAAAGGTAGTAATAAATTTGTGTACTTTTAACTTTTGACATCTGTTATCAAATTGTAGATTTAATAATACAAATAGCCGTACAACAACGAAGACCGAATTATTACATTCATTCTGTAAATTTAAAATGCATACGAAATTACAAACAAAGATGGTAAAACGAAAACAAAATTAAAATACATATCGCAATCGCTTACTTCGATGTGACAAATGATATAAACGTGGAGCCATTTATAAACATAACCTATAAAGTCACAGTGGATACAGATGCGGGAAGTGGTACACCGCGATCTGATAAACATTGCCTTGGAAACTGGAAACACTCTTATCTGTTTTTAATTTACCATTGCGATAAGTTTATTTGCGGTTAACGGACTCTTTTTGTAAATCAATGATTATTAGGTAAACTCAGCACTTAACGTATTCGTGTTTCGAAATATTGAAATTTATTATAGTAAATTTTATCTATTTCATTAGAATCAACGTTAATTTCGTATGAGATCAATTCAGTGCTGAAATTGATTGTACAATATACATATAAGTGTTGAATACAAATAATGTCAAAATAAGTAAAATGTATTAAATCATACATAAATATTTAACTTTCTGTTTAACACTTTAAGTAAGGATATGAACAGTCAATGGTTATATGTGCTTATTTTTAAGGTAAATTGGCACTAGGTAGAAAGACCACATAAAAAAACACAAATATTTATATCACAAGTTTTTTGTGTATCTTTTTAAAATATTACTGTATTCTTATTTAGTCACAGTGTAAGTTAAATGTATACATATAATTACTTTTTCTCTTATAAAATATATATTAAAAGAATTAGCAAATGAAATTATTTACTATTTAAATGCAGAGATTACATACTTACATTATATATTACATTCACTTATAAGAGTAAGACAAAGATACTTGTACTATGATTTGAAGACAAACCTCAGATTTAAACTTAAGAAACTTTTAAAATACAAAAATTTAATGTGTATAAGCTAAAGATAATCAAATAAAATATTACACCATTAATAGATAAATTTCGTATTTAAAATCTTATACTTAATTGGATTGTCTTCAATTCATGATATTATCTTATAAAGAGACCATCGTATACAGTAGTTCATGAATACACATATACAGGATTATTAGAAAAACATTATATTACAGTTGACCTGAACATAATTAATTGAATACTTTTATTACACATATATAATCAGCCGCTTCTTATTTATATGTTATCTACGGTCATTGCGTCCACCATTTCGGTATCCTCCGCGACCGCGAGAATTAGTTTTTGTTGCAGCAGGAGGTTTTGTCGTTGAATCACCAGAATGTCTCACAGACCCTCCTGGAAGTCCCGAAGTACTACTACTATTTCCACCACTGTTACCATTATTATTATTTCCACTTTTTGTTGTTGTAGAACTACCGGATGTACCACTAACAGGTGTCGTTGAATTTGCTTGAATTGCCTAACAGAATGAAAAGTAATTACATTATTTGCAAAATAAAGCAGAAGCTTATTATTATCCAAAACTAATTAAAAGGTAAGATTGAACAATATTGTACCAATGGTTGCCTTCCAGGTTGACCAGTAATGTTATTTGCATTTCCATTATTTGTGATGCTGTTGTTGACATTACTACCAGGCGGACCAGATCCACTTTGATTGATCAATTGTTGCGCTAAAGCAGGATTTGGTTCGCTCATGTTTAGTTGTTCGTTGATTACCATACAAAATTCACCAATCTTTTGTATATCTCCATTTTTTCCCGAATACAATGTTAAACATTGCCTCCAAACAGATGCGTAGCCTTTGGTTAATCTTACAATGTCACCTGGTACCAAAAGTTGTCCTGGCTCGTCCCAAATTGAAACGTTCATACACGCTGTACTGTCAGCCACTTTAAACGTTCGAACTTCGCGGTTCTCTTTGGTGATAGTAGGATGGCCAACTTCGAGAACAATAAACACTACGTTAATGTTTTTCTGACCCGGCCGTATGTCTTTTATCAGTACGTATTCCATTGTTTTAACAATCAATATACACTTTACACTAGTACACTTTACGAACAATCACTTGTACGTGTGTATTCGAAAATACGTCAGATGTACGTTATTATGTACTTTACTCTGCTGCTTAATTTAACTTCCCTATTGCCCTCGGTATTCGTTTTATATAGTATATTACATCGATTTCTTTCTACAAATACTTAAGATATTACTAGTGAATGTCTAAAGTGTTCAATTGCGTAAAGTAAGAAAGATGTTCATTAGAGAGAGGTAATACGGGTGTTATGCTGTTGGTAGTTGATGGAGTGAATGTCGGCCATCTTATTTTAGTACGTCATGTAGACACCAGTCTCGCCACTGTACTACAATATGCGCGTCATCGAAAGAATCTGGCAGCAGCTGGTTGTAGCATGACTGTGTTGTTGTTACTACGTAGGGTAAACTGTTATATCTATTCAAATTACATATATGTTTACATGTATTTATGTCTAGACAGACGTGATTATCTACAATAGCTGATATACTAGACTTACCTGTGTAGACACGCAATTGTATACAAAATTAACGCGTGCATTAAATGTATAGCTTAAGCATTTAAGTTTCTTTTATATTCTTCTAACACTCGCTAACTACATCTACGAAGAGAGTATAGATTTTAATGTATTTCAACATTATATACAAATACATTTTGGTCTTATTTCAATTAATACCATTTATAAAAGCAATGTAGCTTCGTTTTAACTTGAAAACGAAAGAAAATGAGCATTTTTCAGCTTGAATCATACGTAGAGCAGAATTTTTTCACAGCTTCTACGATTGTATCGAATAAATGATTTAAAATTTTAGTTCTTTGAGATTTGTTATACCAATCGAGTGTATGCACTGGATCGCCACAAAACGTGTGTTTCATTCATTAATCGTTAAATTAAGAATATCGACGAAAATTCATTTAGTTTTGAATACATATAAATATTATCGAACACAGATAACCAAAAAAGTGTGAAATGAGATATTTTTGATTGATTGATAATATTCATCTAAGAGCAAGTTAATGTCAATACTACACTTTTAGATAATGGACGTGGACGATTCCTTAGATCCAAAAGAATTGAAAGTTACCCTCGAAACGTACAAAAAATTGGCAAACGATTTTGCAAACCATGACACAATCTTGAAGGTAAGAAACTTCTCCCCTTTAAATTTATTTATATTTCACTTGAACAGTAATTTACTGATTATAGGACAAAACGGTTTTGTCATACGTAGCATACGTCTTAGAAGTACCCGATTTGGAAATAGTTAACTTGGGTTTAGACATTTTGGAATTGTTTGTTAAAAATGTGGACAATTATGTACATATAACCTCTACTTTTGGGGTTCGTGAAGCATTGGATGCAATTATAAATAAGTACAATATAGATGAGCCAAAGATATCTAAGCGAGCGGAATGTATGAAGGATGATATAGAAAGAATGAAACCACCAATATATAATTTAAGAAGTAGGTGTAGAAGAGTTATAGAGCCTAAAAAGTTGAAGACTCATGTAATTGTGTTACATGTTCATGGTTTGTTACCGGTAAATATAAATCATATGCGTGCATTTTAATTTTGCTTATTTAATATTTCATACTACTTGTACATATGAAATAGGAAACCCGTGCAGAATTAGAGGCGATACTAATAAGAATCAATGGATTAGTTTCTCTTGTAGTTGATGTAGAACACCAACGTGTTACAATGCGTACTTTAAGTTATGTCACAGCTAAACAAATCGCTGAAGCTATTCAAAAAAATTCAGAGACCATGGAAGCAAGATTAGTGACAAGAAATAAACTTAATCAAGAGTATCTTGTTAAATTGGTAAGTTTAATATGCAATAGATTTTCCAAATTATAAGCTTGACATAAGTTGAAATATGCTATTGGTAACAAATATTATAATTTACAGGTTTATACAGGAAATAATGGTGATGCTGAGGATATGCCAGATTACTTACCCGAAGAGGATGAGCAAGAAGATGAAAAGGAAGGAGTTGTGTCATTACTTACTGGATTAAGGCAAAGTGCTTCATCCTTGTACAAATCCACTGCAGAATTTCTTCATAACTCATTTTACTGGTAAATTTATAATCCCTAGCATATTAACTATAATTTTTTATTCTATTGCCAACAAACGATTTAATAAAAGTAGGAAATATTAAAAACTGTAATTCTACAAAAAAAAGATTTGTTAACTAAATTTATTTAAAAGTAACTTTTATGTAATAATGATCCGATAATGTAGTATTTTTCAATTTTTACCTATTTTTCATAATTAAACTTCAAGTTTGACTCATTTTTCACTATATTTAATATTGTATCGAAGAAAGCATTAGTTATATTAATTAAAACAGATTTATAAGTTACGCAAATATATTTAATTATTTAGTAATAATAGATTATGCATTAAACAGCATAAATAAATATAGTTCTTGTTACATTTGATAATAATATTGATGGTTTTTTTAATGCCAATATATATTTCATATGCTTCTTTTTAATTAAACTGTACATATATAATGTATTAAAACCTATAATTAAGCAGAGTGATAAAGTATTTACGTGGTACAGTATCCAAGAAAATTAGTCGTAGAACTTTTTCATGTTCTATGATAAAATAAGGAAGGTTACAATCAAAGATTACATCAAAGTAATATTAATATTCCAAAAAGTTATTTGATGCAAATTATGTTGACTATGTATATTTGTTGGATTATTATTATATAATTAAGTACTATAATATTTTATTGTTATCTTCATAGTAATTTCTCTTGCTAGTGTACTTTGTTATTAAAAATAGGCTGTGCAAATATTTATTGTATTTTAATAAGTTAACGTACATATATGTAAAGATTAAATTAGTTTTCTTATATATACATATTTTGTTTCTTAGTTAAATAAAAGTTTGATGTCTATTTTATATTCCTTCCAAATATTATTGAATATACAGAGTGAATCAATACTCGTGTGATAAAATTTTACAGCTGATACTACACTTCAAAAGCAACAAGAAAGTTCATATAAACCTAAGTCCGATTTGCAAAAATGGTAGAGAAAATTGGGATTTTTGTTTTTTTTAGAGAAACAGCAGTTTCATTCATATTATTGATTGTATCTTCCAAACCATAAGTTCTACAAGAAGATGATAAACAATATCTCTCATCTTAATTACAGAATTTTAGAGTACTGCTGATTAAATAACGAAATTCCTTAATTTTCATTGAATAGAAAGAGTCTGATAAATTATATTTCCCGCTTTAGAGGTAAGAGAGAGAAAGATATATGGAAATGCTATAGGAAAGAGTGAGACAGATATTACCTACTCCATGGAAGGACTCCTGGCGCCATCTCTGTGAAAAGTGCTCAAACTGGTCGCACATAAGTACCGACAGCGAAGTGAACTACTGAAGACTACTAGCGCCATCTCTTGGAGGAGTACTGAAACTAGTCGGGCATTAGTTTTAATACTTCCCACAGAGATGGCGCTAGTAGTCTTCAATAGTTCACTTCGCTGTCGGTACTTATGTGCGACCAGTTTGAGCACTTTTCACAGAGATGGCGCCAGGAGTCCTTCCATGGAGTAGGTAATATCTGTCTCACTCTTTCCTATAGCATTTCCATATATCTTTCCCTCTCTTACCTCTAAAGCGGGAAATATAATTTATCTGACTCTTTCTATTCAATGAAAATTAAGGAATTTCGTTATTTAACCAGCAGTACTCTAAAATTCTGTAATTAAGATGAGAGAGAGAAGCAGAGAGAAGGGTAGAGAAACGAAAATGAAGTCAGGAAGGTAATAGATGTGTAATATACAGGGTGATTCACTATTGGTATGAGAAATTTTTACAAAAATGGCAGAGAATTTTCCTTAGAACCGTATGAAAGATGTCTCCAGTATAAAAGGTAAACAGATAGAAGTGTTTTATATAAAAAAGGTTTTATTTTTTGCTTTGAGGA
Source organism: Xylocopa sonorina (assembly GCF_050948175.1). NCBI lineage: Eukaryota > Metazoa > Arthropoda > Insecta > Hymenoptera > Apidae > Xylocopa > Xylocopa sonorina. The sequence goes on from NC_135193.1 coordinate 11,623,370, forward strand.
GGCAGAATTAACGCGAATTGCTTGTATAACACTATTAAGGTCTGTAATTAAAGATCTACATATATTAATTATTGTAAATCAACTTTATTGTTTATAACACAAATTTTGTGTACTGCTTCTATTATTAAAAAATAATAGAACTAGTCAGTTTAGCTGCCGCTGCACAAGAAGGAACAATTTATGCAACTACTCGCATAAATATAATAGATACAATATGTATGATTATTATAAAGTACATCTTTATATAACTTATTAATTATTTCGTCCAAATGAGCACATCAAAATGTTTATACTATATACCTTATTTGCTATTCTCTTAAATTTACATTGTATTGTCTATATTTACAATGTATAGGTAATTGTCATTAAGGCAATTTGAGTTTCAAAGCAGGTACAATAGATGGATGCAGAACAGTACTTTGGACAATTGAGTTATTAGTATCGTCTACTCGTTGGATGTGTAATTGCAATAACTTATTGTTATTAATTTGAAAGAATGAGTATGGTTTTTACATACAGTCCAATACTATTGTTGAGTTTCAGTTTGAAACTCAGACAACCTGCACTGTCTTTGACTATATTATAATACAACTTATATTAGGGTTTTATTTTAAACATAGTCATTAAATTAGGTTTTCCTCCATTTGTTATTGAGAAATGAAAGAATAAAATTTATTACATACAGTACATTAGTCGCACATCTGCAGTAAGATTATCAGTAAAAGTTTTAGTACATCAAAAATATTTAATGACTTTGTTCCAGTAAAATAGTCTTAAAGCAATACCTCATGTCATTTATAATTTAATCCTATCAGAATAGTTGAATATTCATTGGAAAGTGAAAAATTATTCTACCAGTGTGATCATCTATTTCCAATTATAAGCTTCAATTGCTTTATATTGCACGCAACAATTTAACTTTTGTATTTTTCATTTTACTTTAATAGCTAGTGTTTGGTGTATTTTATGCAAATTGCCATAGGCACTTATTATGTAAAATTTATTTAATAACTGTCATTCCATTATGTATTTCCTAAATCATCTTTGAAGGTATATTTTTCTAGTGCAACACTTATGTTTTTACGATTTCACTATATTTATAGACCTCATCCGCTTGCAGAGCAAACGTACAATATACGAGTTTACTTTTCTTTCTTTCTAAGTTGATCTCTACACTATGGTAGATTTTATTTTTGCTCATATATGTGCATGTAATCGTTAACTGATTTTCTGTTTATAGGAATGATTGATTCAGTATTAATTCATTAAATTTTGTTAATACGGAATATGGAAACAAATGCAGCATATAATATATAGATAATAAATTCATACTTAGTTGATATATTTACTAAAAGGAACTATAAAAAAAAAAAAGTAAAAGAGATAATGGAATGAATATTTTACGAAATAACGATTGTTTTCTCTTTCATATGAAAGCATGAGCTGCATGTATTTACAAATAATACTATATAGTAACATGTCACTAAACATGTTTTTGTTAATTTTCGTCCTTGTTGAGACTATCAATCCACGCTTCACTTTTTCGTAGAAAAAATAATTATTGATTTAAATGTCCATTTTCTATAGCGTAGAGTAAATTATATCATAAATCATGATAAGAGTGAGATATATTTTCATTAAATTAATTTCATTGTTGAACTTGCATAATAAGTGTTCAAAAAAATAAATTCGAATTTCAATCAAGTCTCAGAACATGATTTCAAATATTTTTTGTGTAACCGTCCAATATTTTTGGAATATTAATGTAATATTTCATTGATAAATAATGCATAAAATAAATGTACATATACACCTAATATATATCGTAAATGGATAAATATCTACAATATTTAACACAGGATGCTATTACGCTAGAAAAATGCACTGGCTGTTAGGTACTTATATTATATCACTCATAAATGAAATATAAAAATCGTATTAATCTATACGCTACTTTCTATTTTTAAATTTGCACCTACGGGTTGAGACGCAACTGTAATCTCACTGACTTCATCGGTTTCTGATTGACTCGAAGTATCAGAAACGTCATCTATTTCTTTCCTCTAAATAAAAACAAAAGTACAGCGTGTATTATACTGCATATAATATATTTATAAATAATGAACAGCAATTGTATATATTCCAGCTTACCTTATGAGAAAAATGAATATTACGAAATACTCTTTGTATATCGGGATTACTTTCTAACGTAGAGGACTGACTGGACGGAGGATGCGAATATTCAGAAGTATTTTCTTCATCAGAAGCTAATACTCCTTCTATTCGTATTGTTGCGTGCTTAAATCTTCTTAATCTACACCCAGGACCAATTGGCCTTCTTGCAATGCTATAAAATAAATCCAATGAAGTAAATTAGTAATGGAATTCGTTTTTCAAGTTTTCTGATAATAATACCTTCTTCTTCTAAGAGAATAATTGTATGTGTAGCTTGGATCTTCGCCTTCTTCATCCGACCAACTTTCTTCACATGCATCATCTTCAGGATCACATAAAGTATCCATACTTTCAGAACAAGACCGTGTTTTAATTCCTGTTTGTTCTTGTGGTGTATTAGTACCATTAACATTAATTCCAAAATGTCCAGATAATTTTACAGAATCTTCTTTACCTCTGAAAATGATTATTTGTCGTCCATAACTATTACTATATGTTGCATCTATAATTATTAGTATAAAATTTGTACATGCGTATATTAATACCTGTGTTGTATCACATCATCGCAATTTCCATTATCTATAGGAGAAATAAGACGATTGGCATTTATAATTTCACTAACTTTTCGGCCAAGCGTTTCAAGATTATCATCATCACTACAGTCCTTCAACCGTTCATTCCCGTTTGTACGATTTTCATTCGAAGGTTCAGGACTGGAACAAGGACTAGATTGCATTCTATAATGAGCTTCGGATACAACTGAATTTCCATTTAAACATTCTGGTACTTGTTTACTTAACGACTGTTTATTAACGCTATTTACAGAAGTCTTCTCCGTCGAAGAAATTACTGTGATATACCCAGCGGGACTAAAATCAGTCTCGCTGATATCCATTATATCTGTTTGTGTTTGGTTATCAACAAAACGTGCGCATACTTCGGTGCTCTGAAAACAAACATTATGTTCAATATTACTCTAGTTCTAATTGAATATTTTATTATACTAGTTTGGCAATTCAATCATTTCTAATATTTTTGCAAAATTATAATATCTTTTTAGCCGTAAATAAAATAAATATTTATTAATGCAAATTAAGTTAAATATTTACTTTTCTTTCACGATGAGGACTCGATCGGGGGCTAGAATTCACCCCGCATCCAGATCCTACTCTACGATGCCTATATTTGCGTTGTTTAAAACTATTATTAGGAGCTAAAATGGTCTCCGGTTGATTAGATTCATTTAGCTGGGTATACATGGTGGCTTTTACTGGACTTTGTGGACTGTCTGTTGGAGATGGTGGAGTGGTTGGAGTGGACGATGTTGAAAACTGGTTCGTAGGATTACGTTTACGATGAAGTCTTTCTTGAGCTTTTAAAAGAGGATGTACAAGACGTTTTTTACATTGTTTATATCCATTCTGTTGTTCTCGTCTAAATGATAAATAATATCACAAAAATTCAGTATTTGTTAATCGTATAGGACTTTTCATATTACTTTATGTATCAATTGATTACTTACTTAATTACATCTCGTTCGCGCTGTTCTAATTGCAATAAAACAGCGCTTAATTCTAAGTACAAATTATTAGTGCGTTCAAGCTTTCGTTCATAGTGTTCCCGGATATCTTGAGCATGTCTTAGTTCATCCTCGCGTCGTCGAATTAGATCAGCTTCAAATCTTGGACTACTACAACTATTTGTTTGCATTTGTTTCATATGATCCCTAATTTCCTTTTTCCAAGATTGCTAAAAATAAAATAATTATTATGGATCTTATTGTTTGAATAGGTTCTCCTTTGCCTTTACTTTCAAAGCTTATCACTTTACCTGCGTCTTAAAATAATCATCAGGCTTAGTATATAACACTTCAACCGCTGCAATACCGAGATGAATCTCAATGTGTTTAAAGGAAGGTCTATTACGTGGTTTTGCAGCCCAACATTGTTTTACCAGTAACCTATAACCTTCTGGGCAACTTGCAGGAATTGGTAACTGAAGAGAATTATTGCCAACGCCCCAAATAATTGCTGAAGAATCCACGTCTTTGTAAGGAACTTCACCACTTAAGAGTTCCCATAATACCACGCCATATGACCAGATATCTACTTTTTCAGAACATGGTTCGTTTCTGATGATTTCTGGAGCCATCCAGGCAACTGTACCAGCAAAACTCATTCTTGTACTAATTTCATTCCATTCTCTACTAGTTCCGAAATCACTAATTTTTACAACTTCTCCTTGTCCTATCAATACACTGAAAGAGCAGATAGTACTTAAAAAATAAAAAGGAAAACATTTCTTACATTATTCATCGATTAAAAATTTGCTGATAAAAGGTATAGGTATTATTTATACTAAATATTATACTTTGGACTTTTAAGGTCTCTATGTATTATTTTATGAGCATGAAGATAGGCCATTCCAGCAGCAATTTGTTTTGACCATGACACTAATCTAGGAGGTGGAACGGGCTCTCCAGCTCTAAGGAGATCGTACAGTGGTCCATATGGGCAAAATTCCATTATTATACAGTAACAAGGCGCTTGTGTACAGACACCTCTGAAAATATATAGAGATTTTCATTTATTATCATTAATTTCTGCACATATACAATAAAGCTAAAACCTTACTTAAATTGAACAATATTTGGATGATTTAGCTTTCGTAAGTGCCGTATATCAGTCTCGCGTGGTTCCCGTACTTTTTTTACAGCTACAACTTCCTTGTTTAATTTTCCACTAAATACTGCACCCTGAGCTCCAGAACCAAGCCACTGAAGTTCACTGATTGATTCAAACGGTATTTCCCAATCATCCGCTAAAATAACTTCGTTTTAATTTCAGAACATTACAAGGAATACATTAAACTTATAGAAAAATAATTTCTTACACTGATGTCCCTTAATTTTTTCATTTACAGCTGCCTTTGACAGCATAGTCCACACTGGACGCATACATCCTAAGATACCTTCTACCCAGCTTGATTTCTGTGCGTCTAAAGTTCCAGAACCTGGAGGACATTTTGTTGCAGTTTCACTGGAGTTACTATTGCTTCCTGAATTGCTATGATTGTTATTAGGTAATTGAGCATCTCGTGCATCAGTGATAATAGGACCACCTCCTGCAATTCCACTCAGCTGGCCCAATTCTTCTTGGATACATAACATGCTAAAATAAATCATTAAAGGTATTAAAAAGTTCAATTCTTTAAGTGTGTAAAAAAGGTACCACTGTCAAATAACTATCTTCCTCTTTTTTAATTATACAATATTTCATGTAATTGAAAACAATAGAATGATCATTTTTTATCTTTAGTCAAATAATAGTTTTTTTTATAATGGAACAAAAATGCACACTATGAAATTTTATTAAGAAGTTGTAAAAAAAAACTTATTCCTAGTAGTGCATGAAAGAAAGTACAGAAAAGATATAATAAAAGATTGAAGCTACCTTCTACTAATTTTTTTAAAATAAATAATTTAACTTTAAGTAAAGCTTTCAAGGTTGTGCACAATTGTTTCACGTGAAGGTCAAAGATGGTATGGAAAGCACGATGTATTAGTGAAAGTCTATCCTATGTGCCTCTATCTATGATCGATGAAGTGCGTGATTTCGTTCTATATTGTAGGTTGCAATATTTATATAGCATACAAACAACAATTAATTAGAAGTATAAATAACTTTTTTATTATACTAAAATTTGAATTTCATTAACGAAAATTTATTGTCCAGTCCATTACCAACGAGAATAACTTGTTACCCTTATTATCGCGGAACATTTACATTGCAATTAAATTGTATACTTCAATCATGTCTAAGTTCCTTTATAATAATGGAACATTATTGTATTGTTAAAAAAAGAGATAAGTAAATGCTATCAATTCTTCAAAAAGTAATTAAAATATCTTGGTTTAATGATAATGAGATATTTCGATCTATAAAAAACACTAACACACGATCGAAAAAGTAGTGTTGTTAGGGAATTATAGAATTATAAGAATTTTATTTGCATTTAATCTTCAAAAGTTCTTGTTATAAATCGAGCCAATTAGTTTTACGATTGAGTTATTGTGTTTATAATTATACTATTACAAACATGCGATGTAGTTATGCGCAATAAAATAATCTGTCATTTTTTAATAATTTTATCAATTTTAGCACGGGTATAAAAATTTATAGATAAAATTTGAATGGAACAACCTATGAATTTTCCTTTTCATTATGTCAAATTTCCATAATAAACGATTTGTTGCACACATAACCATATAAAGGTAAGCGAAACATATATCGCTACACTGAAGAATAGTAAGATGAAGATGGTGTAAATAAAATTGATAATATCATATATGTCAATTGCTGGAAAGATTTTTTAAAAAGACTTGTACACCTGTCAAACATAATTTGTAATGGTAAACAGCAGAACTGAATCAAGGGTAACTATCTGTATTTATGATTTACGTTACTCTGATTGTGTATCGTGCATTTTTTACTACATCATTTAGTGATTGTATTTTCTATCCGTCAAAGAAGTCCAAGTTGCGTAATAAACGTACGTATTTAACAAAACTGGAAAGGCATGAAAAGGACACGGACACACGGATTATATGATCGTTAACCAAGGCTATGACATAAATATCTGATAAATTCGAAAGATCGCTAATACGAGTTTATGCGGATGTGTTAGTGCGAAGACAAGATCGAAGCCGTCAACGATGGTGCCGTTATCGGAAGCACATTCCGACGACTTGGCCTTCGTGCTCACCTCCTCGTACCGACGTTGTTTGGAACGACTGTATCATCGTTCTGCGTCTTCCGGAGGAAAAACCGTGTAAATACCATCGTACCACGCGTTGCATATGGTTATAGTACTCTTGTCCCATACAGTGAGAGAAAGTATCACTAAACCATGCCACTGATTGAACGTTTGCGCGACAAACAAAAAATAAGAACGGTGAAATTATACGAGATGCACACGAGCACGAGACATGTGTGAACTAACAAGTTTAGCCAATAGAGGGCCGCATTCACCGTTCGCTTTTATGTGATGTGACGATTAAGCGGTATTGTTCGTAATTACAGTGTATCATAATGTGATAATGCTTAAAAGTATAGAATCCTTCCAAATATCGAATGTATTTTCCAGTATGAATACGTATAGGCAGTTGAAAATGGTATCGGATTGATATCATGAACCAAAATTATATCGTAATAGTATAACTATTTAAATTTTGAACAATCATTTTGTGGTGTACTTACGGCGGGAAATGAAGTGTACGCATGCGCAACCGAACGCGCGTAATTTGACACAACAAAGCGCGTTATTTTAAATACGTATGTTTACAAACAAACATTGGCAATTTGTTCTGTTGCATTTAGTTTTGTAAAACTTTGACATTCTTACCTATTAGTAAATATGTGTGTTTCCGGATGGGATGGTGATAAAATTACTTGATTGACATCCGATGACGCCTCTGTCTCCTGAGATTCAAATTTGTACATCTCAGGTTGAGACAGTGTCTCTGTTTCAGCAGGAGTTCGCATCGCTGCTTATTGCTCCGTATTCCAATTCTACAAAATTTATGATTATATAATTGAAGTAACTTTTTGCTTGGGTGTTGCATGCACATGTACACCTTTGAAGGATGTCGTCCACTAGTGTATTACCCTAAAAGTAAGGATTGGTGCAAGGAAAAAACGAATAAGAGATCACCTTTGGCATAACATGAGCAGGTTGGGTTCAATGGAATGCCGATCTAGTAAGAGGCGTGGTATGTGACGGTCACATACCAAACTTAACCGTGGTTTTATTTTTCGTGCGGGGAGATTCCTTAAGTCAAATTGATTCGTACTTGTACGTATAATTAATATTTTAAGAAATCTTGTAACGAAGTAGTTCTCTGTACTAGCATGAAAGAGAAAGCGGAAGATTTTATAATCTCTAATTCATCATTTTTTAATAAGCTACGTAGGTAGAACTTATAAATTCTAAATTATACGCTCTAATCTTATCATGAAAATATTATCATAGACACACGGAATAAGTAAATTAATTAAAAATTTAACTGATTTTGTAAAGAAGTTTGTACCTTCTATCCGGTACTGGTTTGTACGCAGCACCCTTCAGCCCCACGAAAAAGAAGAACACGAAGTTTTCTATAATGAGTCATTCGTAGGCGTGCCTTAGAATAATCCCAAACACCTGTGCTAAGGTCTAGGTAAGCTCTAGCGTGCTAAGAACACCCTCCGAAACCTTCTAAATTTGCTAGTAGCAAATCTGCGTAAAAATTACGAATGTAATGAAAACATTATCAGTGATATTGTTTCGATTGCAAATATTTTATTTATGATAACTTAGATAACTACTTAAAATTTATCCAGATAAATATATGTTTTGTTATTAACTGATACATTAGAGTGTTTCTAATTTCCTATGAGACAATGAAGAAGCTGAAAGTTTTGGCAGAGTTAACAGATCGATGTTCCAAAAGAGTGAACACGTTTCACCCTCCGTTTTTTGCAGAAACTATGCCTGTGACTAAGGCTAAGGAAGAACGACTCGTAATGAGAGGGGTGTTCATTGTCTATCCTGGTTTGCCGTTTTGCTAATCAGAATGCCATAATTTGATTATGCATCGTGTTATAGTACCAATATATCATGTTCTATTCTAATATAATATGTTTTAGGCTTAGAAATACTGAACAGAGAAATAACTAACTTTTAAACACCAAATTTGAAAAAACTAAAATGGTACGTAGTACATCAACTTTGATCCTTTAAATGTTCTTCCTATGTACAGGCGCACCTGACTTTCTATAACAGAAGAAGCTATTGGAAGATTTTAAAGAATATTCTAAAAATATGTTCCAATACTGTAGTCGCGGAAACAAAGTAGAAAACATCTCCATCATTGCAAGCGTTATTTTATATGAACATATTCCAGTTTCGGTTAAATGAATACATACTCCTCTGGGAAAGGTGTGACGAGAATTAGAAATTTTAGTTTCGCTGTACGAAATGCAAGTTGCATAATAGAATAGGCGACATGGAAAAATGTAAATTAAAATAATGTTCTTCCTAACATTTTGACTATATAAAGAAATTACTTATAATATGATTTAACACGGAAAAGTACTAACTTTAGTTTAAGTAAGTTCATTAGGAAGTTGTATGCAAATGTGTTAAATATTTCATTTGAATAACAACGTGCACAGTTTTGCTGCACATCCTCGCGTTGAAATCACTCGATAAATTAAGTGATCGCGGCGCTGTCTATAGCGTCAGTGATCGGTACACACATCGTTTTAATTGTATTTCAAATTAACGAAACCAGAATAATGTTAAAAAGAAAATGATTTTCATCAACTATGAACTTTATTTTGTTCTCAAATAGGAGCGAAATTAAATATAATCTACCTATTCAAGGACATATACATAGTGTAATATAGAAAGAGAAATATGCTAGAAAAGCTGGATAAAGCATTTGTTAAAATGCTTAAGTAATTTTTATTAGTAACAAACATATTTGACACTATGTCGCTCGTTAACATTTGGAGATCATAAATTGTATGTAAATCATTCAAGTGTACAGAAAATGGGTCGAGAGAAAAGTTTCCTTCGAAACTATAATATACTCGATATATTACGAAGTACAAATATTTTTTATTCTATAAACCAGTACTCAATTACCAAATTTTACTGGTTGTAAACAAGATTGGACTCGGTTAAAATTATTCTGAAATTGATTAAAAAATCACGTGTTAATGTTGCTCATAACAAAGATGTTTTTACTTCTATGTGCACGAACTGTTCCAAAAACCTATTTCTATTTGAACCATGTCCTTCTGGAGATATGTTTTTTTTCAGTTGTACAAAAATAGTAGCCGTGTTCACTAAAAGAGGTAATGGGACTACACTTCAAAGCGCCGACAGTTTGGGCAAAGCGACGCTTGAATCTTTGAAAGAGACGCATGAAACGTGCACTGCTGCGACGGACGAAATGAGATCCGTGCTCAATGCAGAACGATCGGGAACGTGAGCTTTCACTTTCCTCGAGCGGCTTGCACAAGCGAGACACAACCGTGGTTAGGGCGCACGACATTTGGTACGAAAAACCCGTCGAACCATGAAGCGTCGAATATTTGGACAGGATAGTACGAATGAAAAGTTTCGTGTTTGAAAATGGAGAAGAGGAAGAGTATGGGAGACGCTTTATCGATTAAGCTCAGGCAACCCCTCTTCTCTTACCTGTAGAGAAAATATCTGCCGACAATGACGGCGACAGCGACGATTTCCTCCTACGAAGTACCCATAAAATTGTAACTGGCGCCATGCATTTGCAAAGTCTTTGGAAACTGCTAAGTCTGACAACTGTAAGCACGAGAGTCCTCGGACTCTTAAAAAAACGTATCCTCGTGTTGCACGTCACAATAATCATGCAGAATAATATGTATGTATTTCACTGTATAAACTATAACACTATTATATATGTGTTCCGAATTATAAGCGAGCTCAAAGAGCCGCGGATCTATTCTTGTTAATGGTCATGAAAACAACCCCGCAACACCCCGACGCACGACGCGTCCAGCGGACACTAAACAAAATGGCGCGTACCGTCGTCCACGGCTTTGACACCAGAGTGCGCCTGTTCTCTGTATGAGTGTGTAAGGACTACAGCTTTGTACCTTAGCAGAGGGGGACAAAGTACCGAACAGGTCCGTCTATTCAAACCACGCCTCTTGGTATTCGAGACGCGCACACAAATCTACTGCATATACTATTGTACATGTCCCTGCAGGTTTGCAGGGATGCATGTACACTTTCCAAAAATCCGTGGATGAAATATTTTTCGGACCGATATATTTTTCTGTGCATTTTTTTTGTTATAATGACTTTAGTAGTCCAATCGCTGTCTGCCGTTGGCTTGAAAATACGAAGTATAATGTAGAAATTAACTAATGTATTCCCTGCAAGAGGGGTTATCTTTTAACCAATAGTAGACACACAATAACATATATATATGCAGCCCTGTATGTTAGGTAGCGCCACTATTATCCATGCTACTTCCTTCAACCCCACATTACGAGAAATCGCTAACTCTTGAATCTCTGAAATTTTATCTCCCCGTCTTTTTTTTCAAAGAAAGGAAACTGATTTTACGTATCTCGACAAATCTACAAATATATGTAATTAATTCATGTTCAACTTGCCTTTTTACTATTAACACATACTGTCGTAAAATTCAAAAAATTAGTAGTAGGATACACTTAATCTTAAAGATGCTCACTAGTTAGGGTATGCAGTGGGGTGATGAAGGGCCAACAAACGAGTTTTTGACAATCGTAGTTATACCTGTATCGCTTGACCGATGCTAGAAAACGATATAGGTAATGCATTTGTCGTTTATGTAGTATTTTCTACACTATAGGTCCTTTCCATTTTTCTTTCATCTTAAGATATATCTATGCTCTTTATATAAATTTATATAATACGTCTAAATTATATTAAAATTATATTAAACAGTATTTTCATAATAAATATACATACGAAAGAATATATATTCCAACTATTATGTTACGTAAAAGTATTTCCAAGAAATTTATCATTTCGATTTTCCTCGGATGAACAGAAGTAAAGGAGAAGAGAATACTGATTCCTGGAAGTATTTTCGTTATTTCTTGGAAACCGTCAGAATTTTTTCTTTCTGCTCTATATTCGACGGATTCGGCCGCCCCTTCGCACAAGCGCAGAATATATCTTTCCATATCATAGGAAGGATGTATATTAGTAGAGTAGTTAGTTGTATTTTATCTTACTCTCTCCGAGTTAAGCTGAAAATCATTTTCGGTTTATTATCCTTTATATTTTATGAGTGAAATTTTCTTCTATCTTCTTTCATTTCTTATCCTTTACTTATTATCATTGCGTCTTTTGACGCATAAGCACCGTCGCAAGTTGATCGATTCTATTATGACGTCATAATTACCCTTTCAATCGTATTCTTGATTTCTACACAATCCATATACAATGCTTAAATTTGTTATCTCAATTAAGATTTCTTAATTATGAGAAAGTTTATACATATATAAAATAATACACAATTATACAACATTACACAACAATCCAATTCTTTATATTTTTCTGTAACATTTTCAAGTACTGCAAATGCCTGCAAGAAGTTATCCTTTTCTAAGCCAAATTGCTTACACTGATGTAAAAATGCAAAATGAATATATAGGAGTTCCAAGTTTTGTTTAAAAGTGTGTCTAAGAAATATGAATTTTGAAAATTATTTGTTAATAGTTAACATAAATGTTTCTCTTGGAATTGTTTGGTCATTATATGATCTTGTTTTGATGTAATTCCATATGTTATTAAAATATTTTATAGTGAACAGGCATATGCATGATGTATGGTGTTACCTGATGAACTAAAAGATATTTTTATTTCAACGCTAGTCTGTTCTTTCAAATCAGTCTTTCAAATATATGAATTCTAGTTATGGATAGATTCATATTTTATGGATGTTGCAATACGTGTGGAGTAGTTTTAATTGTTGTTATTTTATAGGAGGGATGACATGCCAACTCATTGATGATTTTTTCAGCAAGTTCATGCATATACTATGTATTTGATCATTTTCAATTAAAATATTTATGTCACTTTCATTGTAAAGTTTTGCCAAAGTTAATAATGTGTTATAATTTTATGTGTCATGTATAACAGTTTTGTAATACAAGTACCTTTTCCACCAGCAGAACTTAGCAACAAAAGAAATCCATCGAAGTGACATGAAGAAGATAATTATTCTATTTCTTGTCTTATATAGTTTAATATCACATCACTTAACACGTGTCCTTTTAGTAAATAACCAAGTGTCCTATTGTTTGCAACAATTCCCTCCAGCTTGACATATTACATTTCTTGTTAAATATGTTCATGGGCTATGTCTGTCATTATAAATTTCATTTTTTACTTTCTCTTCTGTATCAACAAGAACTGCTCTTGCTAAGCGATCATTATTTTTTGATTCATCACTAAACCATTTATTAAACGTGTCTTCTGAATACTGATTATTATCATTATATGATACACCTCTATCTGCACATTCTATATCAAACAATAGTTATGAAAATAATGTATGTCCCAGTTAATTTCCACACTGCCCAAATTATATGTTGAGCATTATTCAAATGTGAAAAAGGAAGAGAGAGAGAAAGAGAGAGGGAGAGAGAGAGAGAGAGAGAGAGAGATAATGCTTTTGTTTATTAGTTTAGAAGTAACTTACTTTCTGTTACAACACAGTAAAGGATATTTTCTTTGTCATGTCCAATCACATGGATAATTGCGTGCGAAAATTCGTAATTTCAAATATGTTAATTATAGATATATATTTATATATTTTAGAAGATACTGATGTTATTAGTCGAAGGTAATATTTGTGAGTAGTGCAGCAAACTTCCGTGAGATTACATAATTGTATCCTCCGATTAAATGATTAAAAATAATAAGATTTATAAATTATTTGCTGGGATGTATTTTCAGCGGTGTCAGATTTTAATATCACAGAAAAAGTTAACATTTCTTCATAACCGTAATAATATATTAATTATATTAAATATAGAGACAGAAATAAAAATATACTAATTATGCTGTGTAGTTTGAAAACTACGTTCGAGCGCTTTCGATCTCGCTCGTCGCTACGGGCATTCGGAGAGTGGCACCGGCAATCAGTTCGTGTTGTCCTCCGCTGCTGGTAAGACGTATTGCCCTCTGCTGTCGATAAAACTTTTCAAGACACATTTCTGCTTTCGAGGTACGTTCACAAGCTTACTTATCGACTACATAGTATTCTTAATGATTATTCTATTACACTTTTGTTCTATTATAAACTTTGTTTAGTCATTGCATACTTAATTAATTATTTATTGAACGTTATCATTATAAATATAAATTTATCTTTAAATTTTCTTTTTGCTTTTTATTTTATTGTGCCTTTTCGGGAGTGAACGAGTAGCGGTACACAAATTTTCCAAATTTCGTTCGTACGAAACGGTAGTTTCATTACATGGTACTGTGCCGAAAAAATAAATAAGAAATTGATAATATTGTTTTACTGCATGTATTTAAAACAGCATAAGCAATTTCAGGTTTACATATTTATCATTAATAATACGTGCAACATAAAACATACATGTATCACACTATTCTTGTAGCGAGGTTTGGCTGGTGAACAATGATTCTTTAATTTATAAGTAAAGCCAATTCTATCAACAAGAGGATCAATTAAGTAGTAAATTAATCCTTCAATGATAGAAGCATTGTGAAGTACGACATACATGTTTTAAATGTCTTAAAAAGTAAGAAAATCACTCATTATAAATAGTTACTTAGATTATAACGATACATCTGTATTACTACATACCACTCCAAAATTTTCGATATTCATTTCGTACAATCCACCTGCTGTCAATTTACACGCTCTAGTAGATCGTAGTTGCATTGTATGAAGTACTTTTTGAATATTTCTTGGCATTTGATACCACGTTGAATCATATCTGTTGTGCAGTTAACACAAATGTATTACATATAATCGATCACATCTGCAATAATTTAAAAATATATTTAGACAGACATATCGTTGGCGAATTGTAAACTTTGATCCACAAGCACTTGTCCGGGTAACGTGATGACCAGCAAGTGGAATTGTTGAGCAACAAGAAATACCGCAATTCTGAGAGCTTCCTCGGGTCGATGGAGATACATGACGGTCTAATAAAAGAAGTTAACATATTTCTTTTTTATAACGTTTTTTTAATGATTTTTATTTAACATCGTAAAATGATTCATACTTGTACAGCTGTCACGGTAATACCGATCATATTGAATAAAACTTGGAAAAAATAACTGAGACGGCTGCTATCGTCTATTATCTGGTAAAATCTTAAAAGATAGAGAAATTAATTAATTCTAAAAAATCTACAAACTTTTTGTTACTTTGATAATTATAAGTTCATTGTTACTAACTGCAGAGCTTTGTTATGCATAACTGCACATCTTCGAAACGATTCAATGGAAATTCCATTCACATTTGCGTCGTTACATTTCATTGCTTTTTCAATTTGATATCTACATTATTAACAAACGTTTCAATAAACTATAAGTTTATTTTATTTATGTTGTATCGTGTTGATAAAGCTATGCACAAGAGCTTTTATTGTATATCATTACTCACCCACATAAGGCGAATAAACCGCAGGCGTGGTGGACAATAAGCATGTATAACGAATCTATACTAACTATGATTATCACGACGACAAATGAACACCAAATTGAATGAAAATATATGGAGAAGAAATACTGGTCCTCGTTTACAAAATATTTCAATCTAAACATCTGATACCGTTGACGAGTTTCATTGAGTGGTAAAATAACATCAAAAAACAGAGGGAATAATGGAAGCAATAAGAATATTACCAAAAATGATAACAAAGTAGCTAAAAATAGTATGAACAATTTATCATTGATTAACAAATTAATAATTAACAAAATTAGAATATAAAGCATAGTATTAGAATATAAACTTAGTGGAAAATATAAATCGTGGAAATTACTTCTATATGCTTCAGCCAACATGTTTCCTTGTTTGGTCGTTGTATGGAGAATATGTACTTGATATTTATGATTTAATAAATCCCATTCCTCTTTCATAAGATCGAACAATGTATCAAACTGCAAAAAAATTCCAATTCGTGACTTTTCTGTTCGCATTCGGAATCCTCTATGGTTTAATGTATATAAATACTTTATCTTTGTTGATCTTGTGATTTAACAATTTTATCATACAAACTACTAACGTAACCACTACAGGTACACTTTCCATCGCGGCATCTAAGTTTTTTTCGAGTATTGACATACAGAATTGCGAGATCTGTCAAATAAAAGATTCTAATTTCAGTTAATTGTACTTTAATTGCGTTGCACTTTCAATGATTTGACTTTTTGTAACTTTCATTTAATTTTAATATTCTTTTAAGAATATACATCTCGATAATATTTCACTTACCGATGGAATTAAAAGGCTGATGATAGAGCTTAGCACCACGATTGTATTAAATTCACGACTCCATCGCGATTGGGTCGGATACTGTCCCAGAAATAATAAGTACTTTTTAAACGCTTTATAATATGAAATATCAAATACGGTGCCTTCGCGTGCCTTATTTTCCTGTAACACTGTACATTATAATACAACATATATATGTATGTACACAGAGTTGCCTAAAATTCAAGGAACGAATTATCGTTGACAATTCATTTCGATTTTTTATAACACTATTATTATTTTGGAATTCCTAGACTAAAAGATTAATTATTTATTCCATCATTGTCGCTACAATAATATTAGGCAGTAATAAAATTGCGAGCAACAAATGTGTTTTTATTATAATTCATCTTCGTCTTGCATTGGTAGCGGTAAAATGTTCGACGCGATGTAAATTATAATAAAATTCAATGCATTTTCCTACTGTTTAAGTTTCCCTTTTTGTTTAGATACAACACTGTTCACTAATGTAAAACGTGTAGTCGAAAATGTTTGCCCGATAGAATCTTACTAAATACATTGTACTAAGACTCTTCTTTATAAACATAAGGAGAATACGATACGAATATTTAATTGACAACAGTTGTTACTTGAACGATAGAATAATATAAGACTCGTTGTATTTTACTTTTCTCTAGTCGAGACGTGATTGTTCGATTTGCATTTATTTCTTACATTTCGTTACCTTACTATTCTAGCATTGGACACATTACAGTGCAGGGAAGAAGGTGACAGCATAATGTTTAAGTCTCTGTTGTCATAATCCGTCACTCATGACGATATCTAGCAAACGACAGAGTCTGTTTATCTATGAATATTTCAGTTAAAAGGTGAAGGCATTAGAATGCAGAAAGGAATACGATTGTAGCCAAGTTCGTATCTCTGTCTCTCGACAGAAATCAAACGTCTTCGGACTGGCAGGTGGCATGTTACACTTTAAAATTGAGAAGTGTTCCCTCCAATTACGCTTCCTGTTTGACAATCGTTGGTTCTATTTCAGGAGTGGATCCAGAATGGGACGAAAATAAGAAACAACAAAATTATGTTTCGAGTTATTTCTATTGTTAAATCTGTTTAAATAACATTTAATATCTGTTGTGCGAAATTGTAAAATACTGTAATTACGTCACTAACCTTACTACGTGACATTTGTTTTCTACTTCTGGCAGTCCTGAACTCTGAGTCTTGAGCTCTGGCTAGAGTTTTTTGCGTGCAGTAAATACAGTACGATGTCTACTTTGACTTGTGACAGTGGTAATAATTCCGTGGTACGATAAGGAAGATTGTTTATTTATTGTGTGATATATGTACATACATTCTAATTAATTTGGATAACTAACTTAAAATTAAAGTTAAAATTCGTAAAATGTCCGAGGAAATTGATATTTTTGATGATAAAGAAGCACAATTGCCTCAAGATCTTGGGGATGATGTTGTTCAAGAAGTATTGAAAACTGGTACAGATTTGCGTCAATATTCTAGGCAGATCGAGAAAGAATTAAAGGAAGTGGAAAATAAATCAATTCAAGATTATATAAAAGAAAGTGAAAATATTGCCAGTCTGCATAATCAGATCGCCGCATGTGATAATATTTTAGAGGTTAGACTTTAATACTGTATATTATTTTTAAATAATATCACATGGTATGCAATTTGAATTGTACAAAAGCATGTATTGTTTTATTAAATACGATTTTAATTTACGTAGTTCACCAAGTCAAACAGACATTTTAAGAACATATTTTGTTTACAGAAAATGGAATCAATGTTGATGAGTTTTCAATTAGATTTAGGAAGTATTAGTTCTGAAATACTTTATCTCCAACGTAAATCTGTAGCAATGAGTCAACAACTGTCTAATAGACAAATAATTAGAGGACCCCTTAGTCAGTTTATAGAAGATATGACAGTTTCAGAAGCTCTTATTGCGTAAGAACTTCTAAGTATCCGTAAAGAAATAATTTTATTACTAAAAATATTGCTTACAAGTCTTTGGATTCTAATTGAAATTTATGTAAATTTCTAATATAAATAGAGGAATCATGGACTGCCCAGTAACAGAGAAAGAATTTTTAACACAACTGCAGACATTGAACCACAAAATAAATTTTGTAAAGGAACAGAGTTTTAAAGAAGCCAAATCTTGTTTAGATGTGAAAGATATATTAGAGAAACTGAAGATAAAAGCGCTAGCAAAAATTAGAACATATCTTTTGGAGCAAATTTATAAATTTCGAAAACCAATGACTAATTATCAAGTGCCACAGAATAATATGTTGAAATATAAATTTTTCTTTGAGTTTATTTTAGCAAATGAAAGAAATGTAGCAGAAGAAATTTGTGGAGAATATATCGGCACAATGAGCAAAATATATTATTCATATTTTAAATCATATTCTTCGAGGTTAATGAAATTGCAGGTAAAATAATTATATGATAATGTCTTAGAAAATACAACTCGAAGCTCTTTATATAATATAATCTTATGAACTGTTGCTACTAATGAATGGAAAGTTTTGATTCTAATTAAATTGTGCTTCCTGAGACATTGCTAAAAAAATTAAAATAGAATATCAAGAATATGTATGATATAAATAATACTTATTTGAAGTTGATTAAATTGTATAGTTTGAGGAAGGAGCGACTAAAGATGATCTAATGGGTGTTGAAGATACTGCTGGAAGAAGTATCTTTCATAAAACTCCATTAAAGCATAGAGGCACTGTATTTTCTATAGGAAGCAGAGGAGAAGTATTAACTTCTCAATTGGAAGCACCTATTATTGTTCCTCATACTGCATCTAAAACAAGGGTGAATATTGCAACTATCATTTTTTAAATATATTATGTATAATTGCTTTACAATACCAATAACTTATTTATTCTGCACTTGCAGTACCATTATGAAGCTCTGTTCAGAAGTGAACAGTATGCTCTTGTAGATAATGCTTGTAGGGAATATTTATTCTTAACTGAATTCTTCAAAGTACGTGGTGTGCCAGCAATGGATATTTTTAATCAGGTGAAATAAAATAGTATTTTTTTCCCATGTTGCACTAATAAAATTACAAATAAATGTATATAAATTAATATATCTAATTATTAGGTAATGGGGAAAACTTTAAACCTGATGGTGAAAAATTTTCAATCTTTCGTGGATGATTGCTACGATACCATTGCATTATTTCTCTGTTTACATCTAGTAATGCGTTATCGTTTAACTTGTCATAAAAGAGCTGTACCAGCTTTAGATAAATATTGGGACAACATGACATCAGTAATTTGGCCTAGGTATTCGAGCTAACATAAGAATATATTTTTTAATCTGCACATTTCTTACATGATTCATTTAAATAAGTATTTGTAAACACAAATCGTTTGTGTGAGTTTCCAGATTTGAGTATGTCTTCCAACTGAATATTCAAAGCATAAAACACTGTGACCCTTTCAAACTCACACAAGAAACAGGACCACATTATGTGAGCAAATCATTAAACTTGGATTGATGTCAATTTCTAGGAATAACAATAACTTTTGAAATATATCTGTAGATTACACGAAGATATGCTGAGTTTAGTGCAGCGATGGTCAGTGTAGTTGAAGGATTTCCTTGTGAAGGAGCAACTCAATTATTAGCAGAATTAAGAGAAGCTGTTCAATGTTTCTTGTTAAGAATGGCAGCTACATTTTCTAGTAGAATTCAACAATTAGTTTTCCTTATAAATAATTATGACTTAGTTCTCGGTGTATTAATGGTGAGAAAGGCGAATTTATTTATCACAAAAATAAAGTAGTAGATATTTTATGATAAAATCATATTTTTCTTTAGGAAAGAACGCGAGATAATTCAAAAGAAGCTGAAAGCTTTAGAGAACAACTGAATGCACGTTCTTCAGAATATGTCGAGGAAATTTTAAGTCCACATTTTGGAGGCATAATACAGTTTGTCAAAGAAACTGAAGTAATGATTGAGAAAGGTCAAGTTGATGATTCAAAAAGGCAAGAAGGGAAAGCATTAGCTCTCGTGCAATCTTTTACAAATAATTGGAAACGGGCATTAGAAGAAATTAATCATGAAGTACTGAAATCATTCCCTAGTTTGGTACTTGGGACGGCATTGGTGCAACGTGCAATGACGCAATTGGTGCAATATTATCATAGATTCCATAAGATCTTACCGCCAAATGCACGTACACAATTAACAAATTTTCATCATATAATGGTGGAAATGAAAAAGTACAAAGCAAATTATTAGAAAAAAAATTAGTAGAATTTGATTTTTATTTAAACACATAATCATAATTATATTATGTATTTCTTTACATTGCAAACTTACATTCATGACTACAGTAATGAAATAATTAAGATGATATTCATTTCAACAAAGGTAATAGTTTCTAACAAATCGTACTGTACATTTATTTATAAAGTAATATATACTACATGGTATTGCATTACCATTCTATACAATTAGCGATACGAGCTATCAACACATATCTACCATACATAAATTAATTTTTCTACCTGCACGTACCTTAAAGGTATATATCCCCTTCCATCGTGCAATTTTGCAACATCTATGGCAAATCGCGTCGATTTATTGCTATTGAATTTATTTTTAAGTTAATCATAGTTATTTATATTTTTTTTCGTTTTAAAATAACTGTATTTTCAACAGTTACACTGAAAAAGGAATTAAATGGTTCCAGTATTTTAAATACTTCAAGATAGTTTATAAATAATCGTTTAAATAATGTTTTATTTAAGATCACAATTTTTATGAAAACACTGTTTGAAGTTGTAGTACTTCTGACAAGTGAAGTTCTTTAAGGTTTGGTATCCTATTCTTTATAGTAATGTTCATGGTTCACATCATTTATCAATCATTATGAACGTAATGTATTTCATTAATGATCAAGGAAAAATTAATATATACTTCATAGTACTTAGTTCTTTGCTGTAATAATTTCTAATTATTAGAAATTTTATAAATTTAGTATGAAATTTTATGTTATCATCTCATGATTATTATAAGTATATTATTATTTTTAAAAGTTGAATATATTTGTAAAAGATTTTTCTTTTGTATAAATTACATTATTGTTTATTAAACATTATCATTGCATTTTTCGACAGCAAACTGCAAAGAAAGTAAGTACCGAAACAAGAATGGTGTTCATGTTCTGTGAGCATTGCATTTCCTTGCAAAACGCATAATTTTTCAAAATAAATGATCTAATAAATGTAGCGCACTTATAATACTCCGTCGATTGCGTGTAAAACTCCATTTGTTGCCGGTACATTATGTGTTACGACATGTACCTCGTTTACTCGTACTCGACCTGGAACAGCAGAGGAAATAGTTTATTACTTCTTTAGATTGCAACATGTTTCTTGAAACGGCTATTCGTAATGACCATCATTAGACAAAACATAATTAATTTGTAAACTCTCTTATTAATAATAATAGTAACAATACACTTTAATGTTTGTCTAACTGATTTTATATGATTGATAATATAGTTTTATTATTACGTTAGTTTTGCTATAAGAAATCTATAAATGTTGTTGGTAATAGAACTATTTTAAGTGATAAAATTAAATGGTATCCGGCCTGTAGACATTAAAAATAGTTTACACCAATTTTGGTGTAAACATTATTTGTTTTGGAACATTATATTTTGATGAATGCTACCTTATGGTGCGAGAGGGCATTTAATTACTATCTTGTACGAAGTAAAGAATGACTGCTTAACGAGCAAATAGGTCATTAGGACGCTGATTTTCAAGATTCGCGTGCTAGATTGTAGCTTGTATGAAAAGGAAATTCTTCAGACTTTTACATCTTACACAATTACCACCAAAGCCAATCTTTTATTAACATTTTTTTTTCTATAAAATTCTGTTTTTACGTACCGCCATTTTTGTGAATATGAACCGGTGATTGTGGACGAAGAGTATCCTTTTGCAGGTAATACCTCATACCCGCTGTGTAGAGAGTCGAGGGAATTACGTGTCTCGAAATAATTGCTTTCGCAGCTTCCGGCCCGTCTCCTTCTGTCCAAATCGGTGCCCCGTCTTTCGAGGCTGATTCGAAAGCGGAATCCGTTGGAGCGAAGACAGTGAAAGTTTTAGGCCCTGCAAAAGTTATTTCCGTGTTAATGATATTTAAATATTTGAAATCGATTAATATTTCGATGCAATCTTTTCTAGTAATAAAATACTGTAGAGTGCATAGTTGTTAAATAACACACAATTGTTTTAATTTTATACATAGACTGAATATAGTTCAAATTAAGTCTTTATTATTTTATTTGTGCTTTAACAATGTTATAACAGTGCGTGCACACCATCCAAAATATATACATATCTCACATAGATAATTAAGTTATGTAATTGTTGCACAACATAGTGATAGTTAATGAATGAATTATGAATTGTAACAGCTACATATTTCTGCGGTAACAGTAATTTCATTCGCCATTTACGTTTCATTATTTTGCGAAATATTAAGTGGAACAAGATGAATAAGGGACGACAGTAGAATAATCAAATAGAAAAATTTTTATCTTCTGATTATACCTGATAAACTATCTTGAAGACCAGATACATGAAGCATTTTTAGGAAAACAGTGAATCTTCTTTCACGATCTGCCTGCAAAGTTTGCACTAAATCGCCAACTGGGAGCGGGAACATTACTTTGTCTACAGCATGAGCGACACCCTGTGGGATTTCTATGTCTCGTTTATTCGACGCCACTCTTGCTCCGTTTATCGTTGTCACCTGTTTATAAAAATCGGCGATTGTAAATATAAAATAATGTCATGTGCCATTAATCCTTTAAGCGCTGTGAACGCATATATGGCTTCTCACATAATCATTCAATCTGGACTATGAACGCACATATATAACTTAGCGCTTAAAGGGATCGAGTGGGTGGAATGTTTCCATCGGTTTTTATTTATGAGGTCAACAAACTAGATCAATGCGAACATGAATATGCAATAACTAGTATGACTCATTGAATCTGAAAGACATTCGAATAGATGCAAATAAATAGTTATTAAGGCCGGCGAGATTGTTAGGTAATGACAGCATAATGTTGTATTACGCGGTTCTTGTAAAGGAACGCGTACCTTTATGTCGTTCCACTCATGGTCATGCATCGCGTATTCGTTTACTCTTAATTGTGTTCCAGCTAAGCTAACACCAGTCATTTCATCTTGCAAAATATCGATCCTGAAGGCTCCTGGTATCACGTGGTGCAACAAAAGCTGTTCGTATAATTTAATTATATTAATGTAATTTAATTACAGAAGAGAGTAGATTACGCGTGCAATCAAATACAAAGTAATATTTATTGTAGATTTGTTTCCAATTTTAGAAATTTTTAGCCAATTTAATAGCGATATTTAACAAATATTGTTATACGTACTCCACTAAGAAGTCGTGGATTATCTCGAAACTTTTGCTCTGCTTTTTCTGGACCCCCAAGTTGTACTAATAATGTTCTAAAAGCTTTATCTGTCGGGACGAATATTGTGTATGGACCTGTAATGTTATTATCAGCATTAAAAAGATTGAAGAATCCAAAAAAATGTATAAAAATAGCAAGAATGTTTTAGAAGAAATTTGACAAAAAACTGTCTACTGTTAGTTTTAGGACTGTGATGTAACGTAACATGTTACACGAGAATGGTAACCATCCGCTTCTTTCTCGTCGAACGTAAAGGAACACCGTTACGCTTCTTTGCTTTTTAATCGACGGAAGTGCATGATTTTTTTGTTTGGCAAACGCGCCAATAATTAGAACTGACTGTTGCACGATCTCTTCTGACACGTTTCTCCGTCGCCTATTTTCACAATCATTTTCAATTGCTTCAAAACCAACTGGACTAGTTGTGCAACGTATCTGTGTAATTGAACGTTTCACCCGTCAATATCAATAGAGTAAGTATCAAATGTTTATTGGAAAATTTAATAAACATAAATACTATAAAATTTAGGACGAAAAGTATATAGGTCGTTTTTATTAAGCAGAATAAATCAAATAAAAATGTGATTTATAAATTACAGACGGAAAATAAAAACGTTCGATTGGATCGATAAAATCAATTAACGTAACCCAGTAAGAAACAATTCTGAAGTCGTTCTGTAATTGGAAGATTCGTATAACGAGAAAAGAAGCATCATTCTTTCTACGAAGAAGCAGTTGTGTCGAAATGTTCAGGCAATCCGTGAGAAGATTTTTCTAATGAATGTTGCACGATTAAATTGAACGTTGGAGAGGAATAAAGTAGTCGCGTAAAGCATTGAGCTTCGTCACCGTAATAATAATAATAATTGCACCGTAAGTTTCCTAATTTCTGTAAAATTGTTTAAATGTATTATATATATATTGTATATGTATATATTATTTAGTGTAAGGTTTGATCAACAACTTACCAGTTTCGTTCAACACATTGTCCAGACCTGACTGTCTCAAATATTTAGCCATTGCGAAGAGTCCTTCCCTCCTCAGCAACGTAACTAAACTCTCTTGTGTTTGGCTTCTAGTGGAAGGCGATTCGGTGGTCGAGGAAAAGGTGGACCTTTCGAAACCATCTTGGTAGATGATATTATCGTTATGTAAGGTGGTCGACGGCCTCGTGGTGGTCGAGAACGTCCCGGTCGTCGGCGATGGTTCATCGGACGGCCTGCCAGTGAAGTGAAGGTAAGAATTGGTCGAATGATGCGAGAAAGTTGTCGGCACCGACGCAGGTGTTGTCGTAATTATTTCATTGACCGGCGCCATGGTCGGGATGAAATGGCTCCTCGTTGTTCCGCTTGGATATTTCGTCGTCGAGCGGTTATCATAGTCCAGCGAGGATAATTTAGGGGTGGTGTTCACAGTCCCGAGGGAGTTGAAAACGTGGCTGGTGACGCTTGATGCTGAGGACACGTACTTGTCGGTCGTGGATACGGAGTTCGGAGAGATTGTTACGCGAGGGAAGTGTTCCGTTGGTTTGCTGCGAAAGCGGTTTTAGTTTTGTTAATAGATTGCACGAAGGCGTTACAGTATTTTATTCTTCATTTTTTAGCTTCGATGAGTTATTGCTTTTAATTGTTTTGGAGGAGGTTGATCTGAAGAAGGAAAGCCCGTTTAAAGGAAATTTTAAGCGACGGTTTTCTTTACTATGTTCAAGTGTTCTGTTTAAAGAACGTAGGGAAAAGATTTATTTTTTCTTTGGCACTGAAAAGAGTTGATATCGGTAAAACGGTTTAAAAATGGAATGATGATATCCTAACTTGTAAGAACGATTGTTCTATATTATTCTAATTATAAATATTAATGACCCGTGTTTTGTGCTTCTCTACAATTATTCTATGCTTGTTTGTCACTTACTTGTCTGTATTTCTCGACGATATAGCAGTCGATCTTGCAGTAGTCGGTCTAGAAGTAGTAAATCCAGTAGTTTGTTGCGACGTCACCACACTTTGTCTCGTCGATATTGAATTTGGGTCCAAACTAGTTGCAAAACCCTGAAGTGAAGGTACAGTAGTCGGATTCGAAGAACTCGGTGGTAGCTTCAACTCTCCCTTTTTAATCTTTTCCACAATAGAGTCCACTTCGCTTCCCTCTTTCTCGGCATTTCCCTTCACTCCTTGCACCTTGTAGCTTCCGTCAGGCTGTTCTTCCAGCACCACAAAAGTCACCTTTTTTGCTGGCAGGCTCTGAATCGGAGCTTTGCCAATCTCTTCCAACTTTCCATCGCTCTTTTGCCTGATGACTTCAAAGTCTGCTCCAGGTGGGAGCACACCTTTCGTCAGTTCCTCTAGAATGGCCTTTGGAGGCTTGATAGTTGTCGATGTGGTTAACGCCAAGGTAGACGTAGTCAAAATAGACCCATCGGTAGGAACGATAGATGTCAAACTACTCGAAGAGTCGATTAACTGGATCTTTTTCCCATTAGGAAGAACAATATCTCTTGTACTAACATTTCTCACGTCATCATCGCCGGACTGAGCCAACGCCAGTTTCAGTTGCTTCAGCAGAATGTCCCTTTCCGATCCCAAAGAAGTTGTTCTAGTCCTCGTCGTAACACTTTTCGACGTTACCGGCTTTTCCGTCTGATATATAATTTTGATCTGAGGCTTCGGCTTACCTTGGCTAACGAATTGTTGCTCCTGCTCTTGAATCAGGCTTAGAAGATTTTCTGGAATATTCGAAGTCACCTTTTCTTGATACGTCCTAGGAGAGACAGACGCGATTGTTGTTGGTCTGCTTATAGTTGTGGTCCTCACTGTCGTCGTTGTTGTTGTGGATGGTATCGGTGTCGTAGTAGAGTACTTTTTCTGATGTGTGGCTATTGCTTTAAGAAACAGTTCTGTTTCGGATGGGGTGATTTTTCGTGCAGCTGGCAGAGATACAAGTACAGGGGACGCGGTTGTGCTGATGGCAATGGTGTTTCCGGAAGTAACTGGGACTGGTAACGACGTGGTAGATGTGAGTTTCTGAAGCTGTTGAAACCTTAGAAGCTCCTGCTGTCTTCGTACTTCCTGTTGCTCTAATAATAATTGCTGCCTCTGTTTCTGTAGTAATTCTAATTCACGTTGTTTCTGTAGATACTCTTGCAGTTGTAACGTTTGCTGATCGCTAAATAAGGGTTGCGATAGATCTTGCTGGATATTCTGAAATTGGTTATTAGTATTTTGATATTGGTTGCTGTATTGTTGATGGAATTGCTGTTGCTTAGTTGGCTGAGACTGGAATTGACCATGGGTACTTAAATAGTTAGGATTGCTGAGTTGCTGGGCTATCTTTTGTTGTTGTTCTTGAATTAATTGTTGCACTTGTTGCTGTTGTTGCAATAATTGTTGGAGCTGCTGCTGTTTCGCACGGTCCACTTTATATTTAGAAAGGGGTGAATAGGATGCGCTAGCTTGCGATTTTGAGGCAGCAGAATCGAAGTTTGAAAAAGAAGATCCTCGCGAGTTGGAAGGTTCTTGGGGTCGATGAAAACGTTGCTGGTGTTGTTGAACATCACTCAGTATCTGGGCCTGTTGGGAGGCTGAGAGGCGAGGCCTTGGATCATGTGGCGTACGACCCTAAAAGCAATATTTTCTCTAGTTAATTTTAAGCAGTGAAAGGAATAATTGTCAAATCTATTTCTATTAAATTAAAAAGTTTTGGTTGTGTAATCTTTATATAAGTTTAGGATAATCTATGAAGTACTCGTGTCTTGAATACGTGAGAGACAAATAATTGGTTTGGAAAGTCTAGTTGTGGCTAATATTATTCACGGTCCGATGATTGTGTTCCATGTATAATCTATAAGTCATTTTGTACTCTTCTTATAATGGGTATAGTCTTCAATCATAGAAGATCGTTTTGTTTGATACATAAATTGTATTCTATATAATTTTCCGATGGCTATTATATAATTCTAGTTACAACGTGATTAGATTTGTATAATTTATAGAATTATGCACATAGCAATATAATTTATATGAGATATAAGGGAAGAAATATTTAAGCAATCATGTTTGAATAATAGAATTTCAGTTATGTTAAAAAATTAGAAGAGATTTAATAATAGGAAGCAAATATGTTTCATGTTTGTAACTAACAAAAGAGCGCAGAGCTTCCTTTCCTTATATAGAGATTCCGTTTTTTCGACACCTAGTATTACTTATTTCCCATGCATATTGCTACTAAAAGGAAAACTGTTTAACATGTTAACGCACCTGACATGTTTGCAGGCGAGAAAAACCGAACAATGAGCGCGGAAGTTTACATTAATTACAAAAGAAATAACAATTCGCCCTAGTCATAGATTCGGTAATTATAACAAGGGGATCCGGCGCGTATTCGTAGTGATTGTGAATTTTATAATTAGTTTCGTTCGAGAAAGAAAGAAAGAGAGTGCCGCGCAATTAAGATCGTGGTAATTAACCGAGGCATTGTTTCAGACTCCCTTCTCCGCTTCGAGTTGTATCGAGGCTGTGAGACAATCTCTTCGGTGTTTCGAGAAAGTACAACTCGTTGTGGTTTTCATTTCGCAGCGTCCTCGCGTAATAACTCGTTCGACGATCTCAAATTGAAATTTTCTGTCCTCTTTGTTATATTGTATGGTTATTTCATCCACTCCTTTTTCCAAAAAATATACAAGATTTATTCCATTGTAGATACTCCTTTCTTAGATATTATAAATAACTTAATTAATATGCCTATAAAATATGAAAATATATTTTATATTATTTGATCATATTCCTATTATTATAATTGAAAATCTTTAGTAATTTAACGTTAAGAATAAGGTTTTTCTGCAACAGACAAAGAGCATCAATAATATGTTCGATTAGCCATGACACTGACATTTTAAAGTTCGTTGTACGTTTGTTGCACTTGACTGGCATGCAGTATGGCATAGTCGCCGGTTAGTGCAGTTTTGTACTACAAAGTAATGGACTTACATCACGAATATTACTTTGATGTATTTTCACAACCATACATTCAAATTGCCAATTTAAATACAAAGATTAGAGATAATTAAAAGATTCATAAATTGGTAATATCTGATTTGAAATTTGAATGCAAATTCAATTTCTAGGTGATTGAAATTTGTACGCCCTTGTACCTGCATCTTACGATGCATATGTTCAAAATTATGTTTTCTACATATTATCTAAGAAAGGAGATAGCACTCATTTGAAATTGTAATATGATGAACGATATGGATAAAAATTGCGTTGAAATTATCAGCATAATTTATGAATTAATGAATTTCTAGCCGTTTAATAGTGTTTAGTTACTTTCATTTTAAATCAGCATTTTGTGTCGCGGATAAAATATCCTTCACTATAATTTCTTAAACAGATAAAATGTTTAATAGAAAAGGAAAATCATTGAATTCGATATCAGTGAAAATAGCATATAGCATTTTGTCTAACTCGTTCTGTATAATAGTTTTAGCACATTCTTGTATTCTCTTTAATCTCGTATTAATGATCA
This sequence comes from Xylocopa sonorina, assembly GCF_050948175.1. Classification (NCBI taxonomy): domain Eukaryota; kingdom Metazoa; phylum Arthropoda; class Insecta; order Hymenoptera; family Apidae; genus Xylocopa; species Xylocopa sonorina. The sequence continues at coordinate 11,652,643 of NC_135193.1, forward strand.
TGTACACACGCATACTAAATGTAAGTTAAGGACAATCAATCACATGGTGTCTGAATACGCTAACAAGTAGCAAGATAAACAGGCTAAGACAACTCATTAAAACAGGCTTTTTCTTCTCAGTAGAATCAGCAAGGATGTGAGAGAAAAAATTGAGTGGTATGTTTCATTTAAATATTTCATTAATATATACGTTTAAGCTTCGATACGTGTCCCTTTTAAATGAGACCAACTATTAGGAAATTTTATTCGGAAAAACGTGATATCCTTTCCTGAACGTTTCATCGATCACCGACTCCTAAACACACGTAACAAGATCACGTGTAACGATTACGATTGCAACGCTGCGTACGCGGATCCGTGGCCGCAAGTTTCCCACAGATGATGTGAAAAACTCGAATCTGGGCGCGGCTTCCTATCTCTCTCCCATATTAACGATCCGATCAGACTCCTGGCAGAACTATCTCTCAAAGTATCGCTGACCAGACAAACGTTCGGTAGATCGGGGCAGCGATCGTCAATATCCTTCGTCTGCTACCATATTAAATGGAGAAAGCCTCGTGAGCGATTATATCAGCGTCTATTTCAACTCGCATCCGGGGATGATCCGTATAAACTCGATATTATCGTGTACACTCAAACGAACAATCTATAATTAGATGAAAGTTATAAGTAAAATCTAAGCCACAGTAAATCAATTCCAGACAGTTATGTAATACCTTTCGTTATCTAAAGTGTTGTAAAACTGCAACGATTCTAGCCAATTAACCCCATCCGATCAATCCAACAAGTTACATACCCATTTAGAATACCGATGCAAGCCTGTCCCTTTCTTTTTTCTTTTTTTATCGCTCCCAATGCGAGACGTTCACTTTTCTACCATACATCCACGAGGAAATTCTTTCGTGTTACATCTTTCTACAACATGGTCAGGTTGATCTACTCAGAGAATACGCGGCCAGCGCACTACCCTTATTATGCCGGTGCACCGCGATAGTTGCATAATTGGACGGCATGCACGATCAAACGCGTGCATTCACTGCGGGGCAAACTATATAATCCCGTTACATAACGGGTGTTCCTTCACTTTTTCTATACAACAGACTATAGCGTTACTGGCATTTACCCAGGCGGAGGATTTTTGCCACCTTTCGCTTTCCATCCGTTTCGCAGAAAATTTCTGAACACTGTGGTGCCACTATTTCTGCGCTCGGTATGTCGTTCTATGGGTTTTTTTTGTCCAACGTTCGAACATTTCCCGTTGCAATTGTAGGATTGCTTTTATTCCTTTTTCTTCTTATAAACTGTACGTGCATCGAACGTTTGAGGTCGTTCGAGAGCACACATCGGTCAACATTGAAAAAATGACAGATTGCAGAAGAGAATGATAACGACCTGAAAAATTGCAGAAGAGATGATTGTTTTCAAGCAAGAACTAGACAAATTATCATCCGTCACATTATTTGTTAATTTCCACGGACTACTCGTCGTTCTTGTATATCAAAGCTTCGAATTAGTTCCACTCACATGAAACGAAGCTTCCTGGTCTGTTTGCGCAATCAAAATAATTCATCGTTTGTTTTTACGCATTAACATAGACATCGATCGATTTTGATCGGAATTCTCTTACTTTTATTACAATTTATAATACTTTATATAACATTTGATTATAACATGTATAGCGTGTTTAATTTAATGAAAAAGTTCACTAATTTTTAGGAGTTTTAATGAAACTCACTTCATATATCCTGACCTAATTAATGGTGTTACACGAAAGGAAGGCTTCCTAATTAGGAATGACGCGTGATTTATTTGAAATGTTGATTCGATGAAAATATTCGAGCTAAATTTGGTATATCGGGTACAAATAATTCAGGGCAACGTCCGGTGAACAGCAAACTTAACTTGTTAAGGAGAGATCTCTTTTTGTACGGAGCATTTTCATCTACTATCTAGAACAATGTTCGGAACCGTTTTCTTTTACAAAATTCATAACCCGTGAATCGTGGACAGATAAAGTGTTTTTGACGACATTGGGGAATAACGAGGCTCTACTAAAGCGCAGAGAAAGTTAGCAATATTTTTAAACGAAACGATCTGTTCCTCTTCCCACGACTTTCGAAACTGCCGCTGCTTCCTGATTAATTTCGGACCGCTTCTCACGTTCGGAAGTAGTAGTCTTAATAAAATACTACCAGTGGGGACCTCACATATTTTCGAAGAATGCCGATCCTTCATATTTAAATACTGACCAGTAGAATACAAGTTTGATAAAATTGTCCCTTTATCTATCGTTTCTAAAATTTTGGACGGAATCATACACAAACGAAGTACGATAACTATACTATTTAAATCTGGTTCTATCCTAGATTATTTTGCCGATCAAGCGATCAAAATTCATAAAAATCCACTATACGTGTCGTCTAAATGCAACTTATTCAGAAGACTTTCTCAAAATAAACAGTTTAATTAGAAGGCGGAACTGTTACTCTAAATGATTCTAAATACTATAACGATGAATGCTAAATCGAAAGTGTTTTCGTCTTTTATCCTTTATTCTTCGTAGAAAGTATTCTACCGGTTGATGCCTTTTACTTTCGATCGCATGCGAGATCGTTCGATTTTAGTGAAAGGACGAGCTGTAACATAACCGTTTAACTGGATTCTTCTGCGTATGGCGAGGCTCCGTAGTTATAGTTATCGTATCGCACGGTAAGGAGCACTTTTTTAACTAAGTTACAAGGAATAAACGCAATCGTGCGATAAAATTCGACGAGCATCCTCCTAATTCTACATATATATATAATTATACTACGAAATTTGACGAGGGAAATTGTTGCAAACGTATTCAAGAATGAAACTATAAAAGTGTAATCTTTTTTCATCGATATGAAATGGCACAAATTACGATAAATATTAGAATAGGCACTGGTAACAACGGAAACTCAATACCACACGTGATTTAATACGTAATTAAGGATTGCACAATAGCTGTTTAATACACTTTACGCAATGCGCATGCAGTGTAATGCGTAATTGGATGATGTCGAGGCGAACAGTATATTTAAGAATGCAAATAAGAAATATGACGAGGCATCGTTCTATAATCTTTTCTGAAGGGAAATACTGTAAAAATAGTAGTAGATTTTGTAAATTAAACCGTGGAGAAGAAATTTCACGCGAGAGAATGTGCGCCTACGTTTTCTTCATTTCATTCATAATACTATGTTGCTACTGTAATAACATCGTTATCCTAGCAAATAAATTGCCTTGCTAAAATGTATATGACTGAAATATAGGTAGTATCTATTAGTGAAATTGAACATTAATTGAAATATTGATTATAATTTATGAGGTGGCTTTCGTGGTGCTATTAGTGTAACAAATTCCTAACTTTCTCAGGTATAAAATGTAATTCAATATCGAATTCGTATAGTTATACTACAAATACATTTTATTACGTTTTTATTTCATTCTGTAACTGGGTAACTGTTACTTTTTTGCATACTTAATGTAAAACGGCTAAAAAATTGCATAAGAAACGTTCTTGTGTGCTTGATAGGAAAAAGTATGCGTATTTCTTGTAACGAACGTAATAAGTAGTATCGAATATAAAGTTAATTCAGAACAACTATTCGTTGATTCTTATCTTTCTTCATTAATCAATATACAAGGAAATTTCTCCGCAAACAAGTAGCTTCCTCCTCGTCTTGTTACACGGGGAGAAACTTTACGACGCGTCGCGTCGGGGTCAGACAGAAATCGCACTTTCAATTTTACCGTCGTGAAACTTCTTCTTTCCCCGTATCTCTGGTTCCCTCTTAACAAAATTTGAGACTTACGTATCTTTGATATTAGCATTTGTAATTGAGTTTTGGATGATCTTCGTTTCGTTGGAAACTGTAAACGCAAGTTTAACCATTTCATTTCGATTAAATTAACTTAATTTCCCAATAATCCTTTGAACTTGACGATTTTTCTTATTCTTTCTGGCAACCACGCTGAGATCGTTCTTTAGTTAGAGTCCGTTAATCAGGATGGTTTCTGGAGAAAGTCGGAGACTATGTAGCATCCTTCACCTTCACCTATTGTCCCGTATATTCGCCTTGATCTCGCCTCACTTGGCGCCCTCGAGAAAGGTGGATCGAAGCGTGATCTTTAATATATATCTTTGATATGTTCTTCTTAGTGAGTCTTATATAAAGGGTGTCAAAATATGGAAGAAAACCTAACCACTTTATAGTACTTGTAAATTACTTCCTCTCTTTCGTTATAGCTATTTGTACATAATTATTATTTACATTAAAAAGAAAGAGACCGCTCCATAACAGAAATATTCGTAACAAATATCAATTCCTATTATCGCCTTTCTAATCCTTTGGAATCTTTCAATAATAATCACTTAAAAAAAAACTTATTCACAACAGCATTTACCTTGTTTCATTGTCGTTTAAATATGCAACAATTTCCTAAACGTTACGAGCAATACACGTTTATAATAATTGGAATAACTCGCCGTCTGCTTTGCAGTCATTCACGACACGCTCTAAATGACTCGTCTCGGGAAATAAAAAGTGTAATGCCATGCAATCCAGGAATAGTGAGCACTGTTTACAACTGATTAAATTTGTGTCACGCCTTCTTTAGAGCTATGCATAATGTACAAACAAGAAAAAAGAAAAAACTATATTTCCGAGGAATCGACTATCTCAATTTTTATGCAGACGTATCCGTTGTCAATCATTGCCAATATCATATCTTCTTAAACACGTCTTCCATCTTTTCCTGTCATTCCACCGAACACTTTCACGAGCTCGACGATAAAGTTTAGAACATCGTGCTGTCTAGAGACATTTCTTCGCCGCGTGACATTCACAAGGAACTCCGACTGTTATTTTCAAACGGTTTCTCTTACGGCCGTTTTTACAGGAGGCTCGTGAGCATCCGTGAAATCGTCAGTTCCATTTTAGCCGCGATACGTAAGTGTTGAGGAAGACAAACCGGAAGCAGTGTCGATGGGATGTGCTTGACGCATTCGTTTCCACGCATGGAATGTTCCTTACGGCGGGAATACCACAATTTCTCGTTTCTCCGTTCCAACGAACGATAGTGAAAAGATTTTCCATTGATTTGGAATTTGATGTCTTGTGTATTGCAGCTTTACATTTTGCTTCGGCTTGACTAAGAAGCGTGTAAGGAATTTTATGGTCTATTAAATTATGGATAGGCATAGTGAATAGTGCCTCTCGGTATTTAATGAGTTTTTGCCACGCTCGTCGATCTCGTTCGATGTTTCTGTCAGTAATTCAATTAGAGATTGCATAGTCAATTACGTGGCCAATACTTTACATTCTTTTTGTACATGGAAAAAAAAGTACCATGGAAGTTTAAAGTGAAGCGTTTTAATTACAATATCTCGTTTGTTATACATTCTCGTGAATTATTCATTTATTATCATGATACAATACAGCGAGTTACTCCAATCAATCATTCTATGAATTATCTTTCGTTTCTATACACGAATGAAACACGTTTGAAGAAATACAGAGTGGGAAAATCGCAGACTAAGAAGATGAATCATACGAAAGTAGAACCAAGATGCTCACCCACTAACAGAGTGACTTTTGACCACTACTTCTACCTTCACTCGCAAACTTCTATCCGATGTCTTCCTCTGTCTTTTGCTTCTATAGCTAATTAATATCGGTTTCTTACGTCCTCATAAATTTCTCCCAAGTATAGAAATAAACCGAGAAATCGACAACTATACCCCACTATACTGTATGCCATTATCAGCTTTTATTAGATATTAAAAAACGGAGAAATGCTGCGAAGATAAATAAGGTGGATTCCATGTAGTGTTACTTAAACATTCCAAGCGGATAATACCGTGTCTGACCACGAGGTGAAATCCTGTGCTGAATCACAGGAACGATTGCAAAGATGTAATTAACGCGATCGGCATAGAGCGAGAGAAAATTTTCTGTAAGGAAAAACAGAGCGGTCAATTTTATTTGCTTCATTACACTTCAATTAACAACGTTGCACATCACGAAAGGCGCTAATAGTTTCCGAGTGAAATCGAAACCGTCCAAAGGATCGCAATATAAACGTACACGTGGAAAAGAAATGGGCACAATTAACAGTGCGAATCGTAGCTTTTTTTTGCGAGTTTACCACCTAACCAGTGAAACTTTTGCTACTGATTGTCAGGAAAGATAAGAAAGAGTTTCGCATGCCTCACCATAGCCTGATTACGTCAGCTGCGAGAGTAATTGAAGTAATTTCATCGAATTTACATACTTATTGCGAACGGCAATATTTCACACCACGTACACATACATATACATGTATTCTGCACGTGGATGTTAGAGAAATCTAGGAACAGATGTATAATTGCATATTGGAACGTGTTGCAGTGAAAATTTCTTCGTTACGCATATTTTGTACGAATTGATTGAGATTAATATATGGAAGAGATTTTCAATTACACCTCAAAAGCAACAAAAAAGTTCAAAGGGTTCATTTAATTTGTAACGACCAATTTCACTCCCCTAAGTATCGACCATCTTATCGCAAAAAAATAATTTAATTTTTTTGCATTGAAGCTCTACAGGGATCCTATTGATTCTACGCCACCATATTTTTGTCTTTGTTAAAAGTAACAAGCAAGTGAGGAATATAAATTATTTTCCATAACGATTGCACGTTCCAAGGAAATGTAGTTTACAGGAGATATGGTAGATAACCCAGCGATATCTCGATCCACGTTCACACGGTAATTTCTGGTAGAATGATATTCAAATCATTAAGAGAGTCATTCCTTGCGCGAACGATCTCCACGATTTCTGAACCGAGATACTACTGTACAGTACTGTATTTGGAAATCTCACTTGTTCGGCTCGAAAGTAATTCTCCCGTACATTGTATTCAACCGATGGAAGTTTTACACGACTGTAAAAAAAGGAATTTCGATCTCGACAGTGCTGTGGAAAAACTTTGATTACACTATGCGATATTTTCACGTGTGAATGGTTCAAAGATACACTTCCTGTTTACCGACATTGTAAATTCTTGATAAATATTATTTGGGTATAGTTTAGTCCCAATTAAAATGTATTTTACAGAATGTAACAAGAAAACAGTGTGACCTAAATTGGAGGAGAGACATGTAAATTCTTTGCGTTTTTAAAATGTGTCTCTAAAGAATTATAAAAAAATGTTCTTCATTACGTTACTGACACGTTAGAAATACAGTAGGACCTCGATTAACTGGATCGCGATTGTCCGTGATCTCGACTAACCAAGATCTTGACTGTGGAGGTCTCGGTTATTGGGTATAAATATTACAGCTTACGGTATTAGATAAAGTGCATGCAAAATCAGTAATTGGAAAGAAGTGTGGTATCGGATTTCGATTTTCGTATGTGAACATAAGTTTTTTATAATTAATTAAGAAACAAGAAAAACTTCTCTTGTATATTTTTGAGAGGCTCATTTTTAATTCAACTAGAACGAACCAAAATTGTTCCCTAAAAATATTAAAAACTAATGACTAAAAGGAAAACAAATTTTGTTCTTACTTGTTGAAAGTGAGATAGATCAGTATCTGGTAGAATCGCCGGATCGGCTTCTGCAGCAACGAAACCATCTATCCTCAGGATCGTAGCGATCCACAGGAAGCATAGAACATTCCTACGCCTCATCACGTCAAGGATCTTCCTTCCTCTTCGATTATCGATCAATGCTCGCACTTATAATTGTCTTTTTCTGTTTAAACTTCACCACTGGAACATCCACACGCCACTATGTCCCTTTCTCCTTTCTTTTAATATCGACAACAACTTATTATATTTTTTAACTCGATAGATCAAACTGAATTGCACTAGTTCCTCTTTCCTACAACTTTTCCACGAAGCAAATGTGTGTCTTCCTCTTTTTTAATACAGATAATAACCTGTCAATTAAAAAAAAGAGGAAAACAAAAGAATAAATCGAGAAATGAGAACAGAAATGTTTCGTAGACGAACACGGTGTAGCTCGAAGGAGAAAATGATGTGTTCTCAGCCTGTTTTATCGAGAAAAAAGATGTTTGGTCTTTCCCTTGTTTCTCGTGTTTGCAGAGAAATGAAAACAAGGGGGACAATAGCAGAGCCGCGTCAGAACTTCCTGGCTGACAAGTTCACACGTTGACGAGGACGAGTTTGGGACTGTTGCAGATCGGAAAACGTCTGGGAGTTTTACTTCTCCAGTCGGGGAAGAGTTCCTCCGACGTTGACCAGGTGGGAGACGAACAGACAGGACGGTGAACGTCTGTTCCGAGCGGGAACCCACTTCTGTCTTTCCATGCTATCTCCAGTGGTACCTGGACAAAGTTTGCACGTACAGGTTTTGCATTTTCTTAGGATTTTTGCCAACTAGCACTCGTAGAAATCGGTATTGGCGGAAAATCAAAAGGTGCGGAACCGTTACCTATATTTTACACAGGACAACCACCTTTGCCGCTCAAATCGAAATAAAACAGTGAATATAACATCTTATATCGTCTGGTAGATGCTATTTTTTATATTAAATAATTTTTTACTAAATATTATAAGAAATAGTATTTATCAATTTTAGAATAATAAATTAAACGACGTAAAATGTTGTTTCATCTACTATCCTGAGCTGATTAGGGAAGCACAGATTGTCTTGTGTAAAAATAATCCCCAAATTGCGGTACCAATTGTTCGTATGAAGCAATATTCTATCTGAATATGAAAATAATGAGATAATAAGCCGACCGAGTTGTTTAATCAAACAAACGGACACGGTTTGTAAGGAGAAATGGGTGCAAGAAGAATTACGTGAACGCTTTTTGAGCAGAACGAAAAAAATACGGTGAATCGATACGTCAGAAGATTACTTAACCCTGTTGAAATGAATGGAAACGCTCGAACGGGCATCAAGTTATTCCAGTTCCGCTCGAACGTTCCGGCGACCGCGCAAAAGCGCATCGTACCGTTTTACAAACACTTTCGGCACTTACTTCCGATAATAAATCGTTTTTAGTTGTTTATTATGCTTGCGGAAGTGTTATGGTTGAAATGAACCGGTACGATGGGTTTTCTAATTTATAAAAAAGAAAAGATTGTTACCATATATTATAAGAATACTGAAGTCTTAGAGATTTTTGAGATCACACTGAAGAATAGTATCGCTAATCGAGAGCTAAACATTTCTAGTAAAAAGCTTGTTTATATCTCTTCTTCAAGAAGAAAAATATATTTTGCTTCTCTCTTTCTTAATCTTTAGAACATTTTTCAAATAGCTCGAGGCAACGAAAATATGACCACCATTCGTCCTTTCTCCACTCACCATCGAAAACGAGTTTCAGTTCACAAGCATTTACCTCAAGCAATAATCTTATGAAAGATGGATGCTCTGAAGAAAATTCAAAGGAATGCATGGAACAAAATCTGTAAAAGAATTAATGTCATTACATTGCGTACTATTAAATAGGTCAAATTTATTTATATAAGTATCTTTATAAAGAAGTAATTAGGGATAAAAATTAAGGGGTTAAGGAGTTAGTTCTTCTAACAAAAAGCGTTACTAAGTAGTCATTATAAGATGGATCATTACCGTGACATAAGATTAGAAAATCGAGCGAAAGTTCCGATTTCTTCCGGTAAAATACTTCTATGTAGCACCTGCCAAATTTCATTATCGTTCCGCTAAAGCTTGCGCAGGTAAATCAAACATGTATCCCTCGAAATAAATACAAGCAGCTTTTATCGCTCTTGCAGTGTTAATTAAAGATAAATCACATTTAATGGCAATGAATTTCAAGTATACTATAATATGCAAATTGTGGAATGCTATGTGCTACTTTTACGCAGAAACATATTCAAATCTATCCTCCCTACCTTATTCGGTGAAAAAAAGGCGTACATGTTGTGAGAATATCCCGTTCTTTGTTCAAAATTATAATCAATTCTTGCATCATTGTAATGCGCTTCTTATCTTTTAGGAAACATAAGTAAAATTAGAGTATCATAGTACTGATAACATAAATGCTCTTCCTCCTATAATACTTACAACAAACTTAATTTTAGCTACGAGCCGCCACTGCTTGTATTTCAATCATGCAGACACGACTACTTATTTAAAAACTCACTGTTTTATCATCGAAAAATAAACTGTACTATTATAAAATAATTTTAGGTATCATTCTTAGATGGCAGGACTGTAGCGCATCATCTTACCATGTATCGATTATCGATGTTCATTTCAATGTCTTCTTCAAAAAGTCACAAACCGAGTAAATTATCCGTAATATTATTTACTCAGCTTACCCGAACATTTACAGTATGTGCAATTTGTTTTTAATCTTGATATTTGGCGGTTAAACACGATTTATATCGATCAATTATATATTTTGCGATACGAAGCTCTCTCATTTGACATCACACTCGAGATGATTCGATAGTATCGAGGTTTTTTGGCAGGTCGAAAGAAAGATGTCCCTCGATGGTAGATTAGAATGTTATTAGTCATTCGATGTCGTGTTTGTAAGTAAATATCAGCTGGATGCGTAGAGAAAAACATAACGTGATTCCGTGACAGCGCGTAACAGGCGTAACTGTCGGACGTACACAAATCGAAAAATCGACGGCGAAAATGGGTCTTTTCCAGACTTCCTCGCCTTTCGACGCTGACGTCGGTGAGTAGCAGACTTCTCCTTAGCCTTAATTTACTTAAAACTGATAGCTTTTTATCACATTATTCTAAGGGTATGAAGTAACATTTTTTGCTTTCCGACAATTATCAATTATTGTTTCTCCACATACTCGTTCGATTTTACCTTCATTTTTTTATGCAACATCAAAATTCAACATTTAATAGATGTATTAAGCGGTTGTTGACATTTGACCTCCAATTAAATCACTAGATTTTACGGATTACTACTTCAGTTTCGTTTTTTGTATTGCTTCAGCCGATTACTTACGTTATGTCTAAAAAAAATATTGCATTTCTTCTAATAAATACAGAGCACATAATGAAATATTTGGTCCACTTCAACCGTGAAAATTCTTTGATTGTGTTAATTGTTTTACTTTTCGAAATTCATGTACAAACAAGGTCAGATTTCACCTTAATTTACATGATATTTCATGATACGCTTACTACTAGTAACAGCTTTATGACATATGTTAGAATGATAATGTTCGATGCGAAAATGTCTGACATATTTATTGCCCTAGAATCGTAATAAAGAAATAAAAACAGATACATTCTAGATGAGTATTATTTAGAATGTATTTTAAATATTCAATAATAGTGTTCATTAACGAATCATTTATAATTAAAATTAGATGAAGTAAATCATTATTGTTATTTGCTACAATAGTATTAGTTGATGCTTTGCTACGTTATTTAAATTATATAGAATAATATAATATAATAATGTGTTTGTGATAAGAGCTTAAAGCTACTTAGTATGTTTTTGTTGTATTTTATTGCTACAGAGAAGGCTACCAGCGAGAAGAACATATCTACAGACTGGGGAAAAATGTTGGATATTTGTGACAAAGTAGGAACTTCTACCCAAAATGCAAAGGATTGTTTACGATCAATCGTTAAAAAACTATATTCTCCAGACCCACACATTGTTATGCAGGCACTAATAGTTAGTATATATACATATGTGTATATGTGAATTCTTTCAAATATATTTAATTTTAAAGCTACTTAAATCATTGCATTATAATTGGATCGTATTTTGCAAAAAGGAGCCAGTTTTTAAAAATTTAACTCTTTACTTACTCTTATATACCATATACTATTTAGTATTGTATATTGTATATAGATCTCTACGACAAAGACTTTGTAATACTATTATAATTAGTTCTTATATACTTAGATATATTAATCATTGAAGACAGTTCATTCAATAATGTTGCACTTAGTATTAATTATAAAATGTTATTAATTAAGAATTTCTGTTTTCCTGTTTAATATAACAGAAAAACCTTAAGATCATTGTTTTAGTTCTGTTTAGTCAGAGTAGATTGGTACCTTCTTGCATAATATGGTCCAAATTATAATTATTCATATTATAATTGCAATTATTATTAAAAGTAATAATATTAAATTTTAATTTAGTTGCTGGATGTATGTATCAGTAATTGTGGAAAGACATTTCATTTAGAAATTGCATCAAGGGATTTTGAGAATGATCTAAGAAAACTGGTTAACCATACTGAACCAAAGATCGCAGAGAAAATGAAGGAACTCTTGAAAAAGTGGGCTGAAAATGATTTTAAAACTGATCCTCAGCTCAATTTAATTCCAAGTTTGTACAACAAACTTAAAAATGAAGGTTATGATTTCACTTCTACATCAGATACTGTAAGTCTTCTTGCTTACAAATTTACATATAAGATTCATATACATTACAAAATGAGTACAGTTGCATGTACTCTTTTATTTAAATAGTAACATGATAAGGCTATCACTTATTGACGTCCTGCTGTGTTTTTCCTTTAATCACTCATCAAGTGAAACAATTATTCCACTGAGTTACATGGAAATATTTATATAGATTCATTTGACTATTTTGTATACATTCCTCTTTTTTTATATTAAGTCAGTTTTTAATATTAAGTCATAGTATACTTTTTATTATCATTTTATACAATACATATGTATATTATGGACAAAAGAGAATGAAAAGAAGAACCCTTCTAATTGTTTAACCATAATTAGTCATTTCGTATGTTACAATGTAGTATAAATAATCGTTATATTTAATAAGGTTATTTAACTTTTAGCCCAAACGTACAAGTGCACTAAGTAAAGATCCAAATGTAGTAACAAATTCACAAGAGGAAGAAGACATTGCAAAAGGTATTTTAAAACTAAAAAATATTTTATATAATGGATACAAGAAAAATCTACTAACAAAGAGCATTATCGACTATGAAAATTTTGCATGTAGTTAAAAAATTCAAAATGTTTTATACTTTTTTTTAGCTATTAATTTGCATATTTAATGCAAAAGTTGTGAAATTAGACCAGTCATTTTCTTTTCTAGCTATAGAACTTTCACTTAAAGAGAGTAAAGGTCATAGTCAAGGATCCTCTTCACATAATTCACCAGCATCCAATAAGTATACCAGTCTGTATCCTAATGTAAGTTCAGCGCTTGGTGCTTCGAGCAATTCTGAAGGCAGAAAAGTTCGTGCCCTGTATGATTTCGAGGCAGCAGAAGATAATGAATTAACATTTTTTGCAGGAGAAATAAGTATGATACGGATTATTTCTTAAATTTATTCTTAAATACTTATATTTTAATTGTAATAACAAAACAACTAAAATATTATTATTAACTGCATTTTAGTTAACATTTTGGATGATTCTGATCCAAATTGGTGGAAAGGCAGCAATCAAACAGGAGAGGGATTATTTCCTTCTAATTTTGTTACCGCAGATTTGTCTATGGAGCCTGAACAGTTCACAAGTAAGACATAAAATATCTTAAAGAAAAGAGTATTCTAGAGAAAATTACATTTTTTGCATCTCTAAATCCTTAGAATTTAAGCTATGGAACATTTCAATGTTTATTTTAACATATTTTCGGGAGTATACTCTCTATCATAAACTGTATATATCGTTCACTTGCTGCAATAGTGACATAATCCAAAAATCACTATTCTTCGGAAAATGATTTTGAAAAATGTTTTGTATTATTAGTATTACAAATGTAGTGTATTGTAATTATAATTATAGTATAATTATAATAAATGAGAATGTATACACGTTTATATATATAAATACGTTTAGAGTTAGAACACAGTAACAAGAAAATGGTTCAATTTGCTGAAGAAGTGGAAGTGAAAACGGTAAAGAGAGAACCAGAAGTAATCGAAGTTGAAATAGATGAAAGAAAGATGGATAGACTTTTACATTTATTACACGAAGCTGATCCTCAATGTGATACTTCAGATCCACAAGAAATGCTTGATCTAGAAGGTAATGCACTCATATTTTATGTGATGCTTATTTTAATGTATGAGGTATGACAATTTAATTCTCAAAACAACTAATATAATTATACTATTGCTTACACATTTTAATAAGCATATACTAAAATTCTTGGTTTATATAATACTGTTCACAGAACAAGTTACTGCAATGGGGCCGTTAATAGATGCAGCCTTAGAAAAAGTGGACAGGAGACATGCGCAGCTAACACAATTAAGTTCTGATTTGGTGGATGCCCTTAATTTGTACCATACACTGATGAGGGAACCTGCACCTCCGACTCCATCAAATTATACTCTACCTAAGATGCCACCACACATAAATCCTTATCAATTTCAAAATCAGGGACCACCACCTCCACATGTAAGAATTTATATATCTCGAAATTTTTCTTTAACTCTTTATAGCACAAACTAATATTTATTAGAGTTTGGGAAAGACAGTATCGTAAAGGGTTACAAATAAGATCATTAATTAAGTTAAAATAAAATATTTTAATTCTTTGGTTAGATATTTAATGGAGTACCACCACCTCATCAAACTTCTTTTCCTGTCGCGGGTGGTCCAGCTGGGCCATATAATACCGCTATACCAACCAATGACTATATGGGGCCTGCAAATATGCCAAACATGACGTTACCACAACATTTTCACGTGCAACCACCGGGCCCGCATCAGCATCCTCCAGGGCATCCTCAAGGTCCACCATTGCCAGAACAAAGTAATCTTACCTATCCGCCTCAAGGGTATGTATTAATATGAATATTACAATCGAGAAGCTCAAACTATAACGGAAATAATTTTCTTTTTTTTATGTGTAATATTATTTTTATGTATTATGATGTTTATTTGTGAAAAAGTAATTTTATTATCTGAAAACTTTCTTGCCTAAGCGCCTATGTCTCGTTAATGATGAAAATATGAGAAGCTCTACTGTAGACGGATCATCCTATTTTAATTTTAATTGCAATTTTACTCTTCCACTTCATTATTCCAGTAAAATTTATTTTGCTAATATAGACAGGTATAAAAAATAATGTAGTAGATAAAAAGTACATGTTTAGCAAGAAGAAATTGATAAAGATGCATTTCACGATATGCAACAGATATCCGCCTCAAACCGGTCCTATGCCAGGACCATATGGTCCTCCAGGACCAACAGGACATCCGGTAAGCCAACAACCTCAGTATGCTCCGCCAAATGGGCAACACATGATGTAAAGGAATGCTACATGTTTCAAATTCACTCTGCACTATAACTCAAGCTATACACAATATTACTATACATTATAATTATTTAAATAAATATACCCGAAGTAGCCAAAGAGATACTGGGTTTTTGATGGAAGTTTTACATTCAAAAGTTACCGTGTAAGCTTATTTATGTAAGCGTATACACGAAAAAATTATTGAAAAAGATGTATTAAACGAGAAGCGATTTAATTTATTAACATCAGGCTATCGTTAATATAGTGCATATTTTATTAGTTCACAAAAAGAAAGAAAGAAGGAAAGATATATCCTTATTAGTTGCGTTATTCAGATCCAGTTAACACATTCCGTTGACCTGATTAGCGGCCAACTATTTTATTTGGCGTCTCACTTGTGTAACGATCTTCAAAATGTTACACTTATAATGTAGAAAACAAGAAAAGGAGGAACTGGAATATGCGATTATTCATTCAGAAATACTGATATATAATTTTTAACATTACTTCGAAATTACATTACGTAACAGTTTATTATATACTTATTTATAATATGTTATATGTATAAAGTTTGCCGTATATGTTTGTAATAAGTTTTAAGAAAAAATACGGCACCGTCGTTTAAAGTGTAATTACGATAGTTCACAAAACTATACACGACGAATGGTGGAGACTGTATCGAAAGCACGACCGTATTTTATAGTTTTTTACTGTCATTCATTCTTATAACAAATAGTAATTGTAAAAGAGCCTTGAAATACGAATAGTATTGTTAAAACGTGAAAATTCTGTTTTCAAATAAATTAAAAGAGGGAGAGAGATAAATGATCATAATAAAGCTTTAAAAAAGCTGCTCGAATAAAATATTGTCGATACATATAAAATCTAAGAGCAACTATCACGACGAGACTTCTAAACTTGGTCTAGTCTGTCCACTGTGTATAATAAGAACTATTTCCTATTAATTGCTTATCGATTGATCTGCGAGGAGCTTTTTATGAATTGTTAACGCATAATACTCGCGTAGTTACGTTCATACCGTCGTAAAGGCGACCCTGTCTGTGTTAAAAAGCGGAAAAAAAGGAAGAAAAACAAGAGTAAATCGAAAAATATAATTGTATTCTTTTAAAATTACATTATAACATAAGATTTAAAGATTAGAATAACACACTAGGATTGTCAAGAATTTTTTTAATAGACCTTTATTTTTAAACTATTTATAAGTGAACTTTATATATATTTTGGAGTTAGAAAAACAAATGGTATCAGTAACATTCGAAGAAGAAGAAGAAGTCTTGGTATGTAGGTCAACAAATTATTGATATAAATGTAATTCAAGATTTGTTGAAGTAAACGTAAAAATGTGAAGGTCTATTAAAGTAAATAATAATAGCTCACTGAAAGTTACTTTGTGTAAATGAAACATACCGCGGAGAGAATACTTCAGCCAAATCGTTTACGAGATAACACTTAATAAAAATTAGCCAAATTCTAGGTGTAGAAATTCACGTTTTATATTTGTTCATATGAATTTCTTATACATTACATAAGGTCTAATTATAAAATGTATATAATTCTGTAATCACGACTTCTATATAACTGATTACCATAATTAGATGGTTTAGTACAGCTTATATTTCTTATGAACAAGTTAAAATAGTTTAATTTGATAGAATTTATTATTTCTGTGTATATTGTACTTCTTAATTTAGTTTCACTTTATGTATTTTAATTTTCTTCATTCTTTATTCACTTAAGTGAGTAATAAATATTCCGAATATACATTGAATACATAAAGATTGTTAATATAAAATTAATAAAAAATTGAAAAAGATTTAATTCAAGCATAGAAACAGTTTCAATATTAATGTAATCTAAGAGGGCTGCTTTATAACTCGGGTAAAAGATTACGCATTTTTTGAGCTTTTCTCTACTTATTAATGTATATTCATGCATATTTATTTTAATACATGCAAAACTGTGCAATTTTAGAAGAATGAAGTACCTTTACGGCGGTGTGAAAAAGCACTTAGCATAAACTATAATAGATCTTAACATGGTCTATTAATATTAACAAATTAATGGCATTCTAAAAAATTAATATCTGTTTTGAAAATTGTAGTTCACTTTTTTTTTGTAAATAGGGAAGGAAAAGCAAAATGTAATCGGGATATAATCACTACTGTAGAAATAGACTATACAAAAATTCTTTTAAAATTCCAGATTAACCAAATTTATAATGATTTGAGATTTTGTTTTCAGGTTGAAAAGTATGTGTTTTTAAGAAGCCTGTTACAATAATCTTCAAATATATATCTCTCGTCATTTATACAGTCATAACAAGAAATTGTTCAGAATCGGATTTCTATCTACACATTTGAAATTATTAATAACTTTTAAAAGTAATTTCATTTCTTTCAGCCCGAGATATCGAGCAGTACTCTTAAAATATTTTGCAGAAAAGACAGGGCGCATTGATACGATAGTGCAATATAAATATCAGGTCTCGCGGAAAATTGCTTTCCTTTTTGGTAAAGTATAACTTATTCGCATAAAGTATAATAATTAGATTGCGGATGTTTCTGCATGTTTAAAACATTTATATTTTTATAAACACAGCAACAAAAAAATAGATCCTAAATAGAGCTTTGTTCGCTTTTTAAATATGGTAACATTTACTTTTTGTATATTTAGAATAACTCTTGGAGCGTTGTAAATCGCTTGTGGGAATAATGAAAATTACCGAAGCCTCTCAGCACCCAAACAGTTGAATTTAGGACAATTGCATAAACATTCGTAGCCTAATGGTTACTGTCTTTTTCTTACTATTTCTTTTCTTTATTATGCATTACTTGATGTCAATTTGTTTCAATATATTTTCACAGATAATAGTTCACCATCGTTATTCTTCTTGCACTTTTTATACCATACCTACCATCATCAATATGAAGGGATTCACTTACAGAATAGAAATTAAATGTTTTACTAATCGCAAATAGGATCATCTTATTTAATCTATTTTGAACCTGAGTGTAGTTTTTTTTTATATCTACAGCAACGAGTATAGGAAATAGAAAACGGAAAAAACGAAACTCTTGTTATCTCACTTATCAATGATATGACATCTTTATCTTTGATATTTTTGATAATGTGGAAATTTCATTAATATACATCATCGTTTAATAGCCACGAACTGTTATGAAGAATGGGAGTACAAGAAAAGCGATAGAATTTTTCGCAGGGCCTGATATTTAACCGACGTAGAGGAATTAAAGAGAAGAATAAATTGCGTCGATAATGCGTAGAAAAAAAGGAAAAGGAAATAATTTAAAAATCTTGTAAAGCAATGTTGATAAAAAGAAGTTAAGTCTGATATGGATATACTAGATAAAAAAAAGAAACTGTGAAAGGTGAGAGAAAAATGTATTGCTCTTCTGTAACGATTGTGTGTACTGTACTTTGTATATGTACGTAGGAAAAAAAATGGAGAGAAAAAAGGAAAGAAATATGAGAGTTGGATAAATCTTATAAAAAAAAAAAAGAAAAATAGATGTAATTTACATTGTATATGTTACGTTGCCATTAAACTATCATTATTTACATAAGCGATGATATTTTTTAAACATGTATTTTCATCAATTGATATTGTTTACAAAATACAGACACGCAGAGTTGACCTATTATATAAAATTAAAAGTGAATTGGCTCCTTTTGAAAATTGTATACATAACATAAAGATAAATTGAAAATGCTTTGTACCTTTTAGGAATTGAAAATACTAGCAAAAAATACTTTTTTCACTTAAGATTGATTGCTCTTTCGTTAAATTTTTCGTAAGCTGTTTGTAATTGTTTTTTATCCATGAATTGATACCTGGTTCACCATCCGATCATTTCTCCTGCGATCGCGTCTTACAATAGTCGCGATTCCCAAGAACCATTCGAAATCTCATCATCTTCCCTAAGCGCAGCTATCGGGCATCGTGTTCTTCATGTACGATCCCGTCACTATCTAAGATTTATTGCTGTCAGAGTAGCGAATTTATTATAAAAAAAACTATTGTTTCAGTTGATGCAACGTCATAAATCATTCGTCCTCACGGTTCTATGGAAAGCTGACAGCGTTTGAAAGATCAGAACTGATTGGGATGATAATATATCGCGAAAGGGAATGTTTTACCAAAATAAGATTCTATATTCTTTTGTCTATTCAATATGTAGTACATTATACGTTACTAATAGTATTATTTCTTTGGAGAGAAAATATTTTAATCACAGATCAATCGAAGAAAATTCTTTTGTCTGACGTAAATATGGTAATATGTGATCAGTCGTAAACTAACGGATTCTTGTCTTTGTAAATATCTAGTCACCGATGTGTAAAAATCGATACATCTTTTTTTTTTATTACAGAAACGCGGAAATTTAATGAATCATTGACTAAGAAGAAACTGGCTATTACATAATGGATTAACATGAACGATTTACCTATTCGTGTTACTTTATTGTAGCTATTAAGTACTTTCAAATTAAAAGCTTATCAATGTGAAAAATTTTTACAATATTTGTTATAATAACACAACAGTCAAATTATATAGTATTTCTATGCATAGAAAATTATAAATTATTTTTTTATATTATCTGTACGTATAGTGTATTACTGACCTTATGCAATATCGCGAACCAGGATATCGGTGAGTGCATTAATAATTGATCGAGGAATCTTCATAAGTGTTAATCTGACTAAAGATCGATAGAATAATGAGTAGTTTTCCTTGGCAATGGCATTTCTTAGATCGACAATGAATAAACCAACCTTGACATTAACATTTTACATCCTTTAGTTTTATATCCATTTGCAACTTTTACGTGTGACCATTAATATTTCTTCAGTTGTATAAAAATTTTTGTTACAGGTGACTCAGTAATATCTACGTAACATAATTTTCTTTGTGTTAAATACACTTTTGAATAGTTGCTGTTCGAAACAGAAAGTATGTTTTAAATTCTATAACGATCGACATTGGTCCATTAAGCTGGAGGACGGCCTTTTGCGGAAACAATTTCGAAAATTTACGGATCATGTATGAAGAAGATGCGAAAGGTCAGCTGAAGTTGAAAAGTTAAACATGTAAGTTATTACCTATGGTACACATATAATATTCCAGAGTTGAACATTTATTGAAATGAATAGTCATGACTTGAATTGCTGTGCTTACAACATAATTAATTAATTTATCGTATGGAATTATTAATTGTGCAATTATTTTTTTTTGTTTTTACGAATTCAGTGAAGCCAGATAGAATTTAGACAGAGGGTATACACATGTTTAGTGAAATAATAACGTTAGTGTTTTCCAGTGTAGTATACCACATACTATATTATTTCCTTCTTTTTTTTACACGGTTAACTCACACTTATGCACTCACAGTGCAGGTAGCAAATTAATTAAATCCGTTTGTACACTACATGTCTTATTTCGCATAGTATAGTACTATAATTTCTCTAATTGTAAGATCATTACTATTAGCACCTCAAATGTCTTCGAAACTATAAGTGTCACAGAAATTTTTGCTGATACAAAATTGCGCAGTACAAAGGGGCCCATCCGTTGACGAAAATAGTTTTTTCGTAAGTGGAGGTATGTCTAGTCTGTGAAACTTATAGTTTCGAAAATATTTGAGGTGCTAATAGTTACTGCCCCGCCCTGTATGTTGCAGAAACCATCCTCGATGATCGACTCGGGCACAGAGGTTCATAAAAGGAGAATATCCTGGAATGCGGAGCATCCTTGATTCACGATTAACTGCAAACGTCTGACGATACTGCAACGATAGATGGACTTGCAAAATAGCATTTAACATGGTGTTGCAACATTGTGCGCGCGGATGAGAAGATCGTAGGATCACTAGATCGATCTTGAATGGATCTTCAAGGGATCGACGATACTACGAAGGTAATTTTCTTTGCAATTTTTTCAATGAAACATTCAAGTCTCGCAGTTTACAACTTAAGCAACTTGCATTCAGTTAATCAGATGAAACTAAATAAAGTGTCAGGGTCTTTGACTACTCTATAGCCGTGAAATCAACAAAAACCGAGTACTTTTAAGGATCTTAGAGAAAAGGAAACGTATGCATTTCCAACCGTAGCTAGGACTTTCGTAACTAGCGTATCGAGGCGGAAACGTGTTATCGAGATGCATAATAATTCACACCATTGTCTCAAGACAATGTTTATTGTTTTAGATACGCAACTCTACTACATATTTCATTAAAAAAAAAAGAAAAAAACAGATGAAAATACTTTTAACATCGTATAATCTGTGCATACATTTTCAAATGAAATTTAATCGATGTCGTGTCGTAATATTTATGCGATACTTGAAATCAAATCAATGACAACATATTGAAAAGTAGAGAAGCATGTAAATACTTAAAAATATTTCAACATCTTATCATATAGTCATAATTTATGTTTCGCGTTATTTCTTCGGACATTATAAGTAGAAATTTAAATCAAGTGCAAATAAATATTTTCAATGAATTAGTATTAACATCACAAAATAAACTGAATTTTGTTCTTATAACGTTGATTAAATTTCGTGGTCGGTAATAACTTTAATGTTCGCAGAATATTATTCTACGTAAAGAATATTTACTTAGAGGCTTTCAGTTCAATTCTTTCGTTCTTTCAAATTCTTTCAATTAAATCTAACATAAAAATGATTAAGGATACAGAAAGTGATTAATCGAATTGAGCACTGTGACGAGTACAGTGGATTCAACTCTCGTAATACTCCTTCTAACGATAATGATGATGATGGTGATGATGATGATGCTTTAATTACAATCTTTGACGGTTACATTCGTTAACTATTCTTTCACTTGCGATTGGTATTCCTGTCTGTACCTATAGGCACTATTAAAAGCATTATATGAAGTATAAAAGTTGAAATACAGAGTCATGTATCTTTAAAAACGTATATATGAGCTTTAATTTCAACGCTTAAAAGTCAACGGAACTTTCTTGGCGTTAAATAATAACGAGTTTATAAAATTGGTATTTCTTTCGACCGTCATTTGTCTCCTGTTACTCGTTTGCCGCACTATTGACCAAACGTGAACAAAATGATAGTTTCTCGGAATTGTAAAAACATTTAATTCGTTGGTAACATGTGCTTACATCTCACTAATGTTTATTTCTCAAGTAAGAGATACAAGTTTAGGCCATCCAAGGCTATCTTACCCATCGCTCTTTTTCCCTTTCTTGTTTGGTGACTCGAACGAGGAAAACGAGAGGAAAGGTGGCCATGGACAGCCTAAACCCATGGTCCTCATCATTCGTACTCATAATATCATATCTTCACGGTATATATGTTTAATTGTATGATTGCACAAAAGCTTTTCTGAAGCATTCAATATGGATCGATTACACGACTGCTCGTTAAATGGCACAAATTTCGTCGTGCAAGAACATGGAGCAGACAAAACGTTATTTCACGTCTACTCGATCTGTACTTAATCTAAATGAAGTACAGGCGATATTTAACCACGCAAGGGTCGAAAGCAAATGCCTTCTGAATTTCACAATTCTTCGCGACCTTAAAGATGACCTTTCTCCTCGACGACCATTCAGACGAACCCATGACGTTGTTTACCAACTTTTGCGCGGATCCGATCGTTTATCATTCCTGATGGATGAATAATCGGCCAACGAATTTGACAAAATTCAAGGATCATTGCCAATAATTATTTTTTTTTCTGACCGTCATCATGCAAACAGTTTAAGTAGTATTTTCAATAGAATTCGCAAGCCACAATACCACAACGTAAATTGAGGGACGCCGGGCGCGATTCGTTTTAATCAATGTTCAAAGAAAGCATAATGTATTACAAAATGAATGTTTAATGTAGAAAGTGTACTCTTTTTTCTCTACAACAAATTTTCGGGGTCAACTTCCATATTTCAATGTCAGCCATTAACATTTTTATTGATAGACTCCGTGCAATCACATATCCACATTGCATAATACTTTCAAGTTCAATAAATCTCTCTATTAAAATACCATAGTCTGAAGAGACATTTTACGGTAATATAAGAATCGAATCTTTTTTGGGATGTCAATGAACCATTGGCCTACTTTTCACTATGGTCTTTACTGACTTCTTGTATAAAAATGCCTAAAAGCCATTCCTAATTCATTTATTTTAATACAATTATTGTATTATTTGAAACGATTAACTGTTTTTAACGTTAGACAGTTAACTATTATGGAAACTAAATGGTATTTCATTAATAATATCAATAATAGATTTAAAAATAAAAATAGCTATTACTTGTAACGTTTTAAAACAGAAAGTTAATTATTATTCAAGATATCTGGATTCAGACACGTATAATTATCATACTAGTTTATAGTTCTTTTACGTGGAAAGCATAGTTAATATATTCTATTTCGTAATTATAAAACTTTGTTTTAGTATTATGCATAATTAAATAATGTTCCCGGTCACTGCAATAACAATAAAATAAAAAATTTCTCAGTCAATCCGGTGTATCCTTTGGTTAATTATAATAATTTAGATTTCAATTCACGACATTTTCCAGAGTGAATGAATTTCTAGCGAATTCTCATCGATTTCATGGATTCAGTGATTCTCATCATAGATGGGAAACGTGAAATCGAAAGTTTTCTTTAGCAATTATTAGAAGCACGTTTCATGTCTAACTGGTGTTCGGGAAATTACTGATTCTGCAGTGAAAACAGATTACATCAATCCGTGAACACCACATTTCCACGTACACGTATTGATACGCGAACAAACCGCTGTTAGAAACTCAATACAACCGTGAAAAATTCACATTTTCCTCTCGTACGTGTATTGCAATAGTCGAACATTACCGCACGAGTGAATGGTTAATAATTATAAGATAACGTGTATTACAATAGCACAATTTCATTCGACTAGAAAATTTTTCAGTAAAAAATACTTTCGTCTACCAAATTCATGGTATATCTCATAGGTAGTTTTCTCTTCGGATGATTCCAATGGTATAAATTATGATCGTTGTAGTCAAACTAAAAATAGCTACTTTTATTGCTTTGCATTGTTTAACTATGGTTCATAGACTCTTTTACATGGTTAACAAGTGTCTTGCATTCAATGACAGTCAGTATGCGCTTGAACATTCAATGATATCATGGTGTCTTTCTTAAATATGCGTGTAATATATTCCTAAGTAAATGATCAAGTGGCGAGACCCGCGTTTAGGTACCAATTTCATTAGTATTGTGCGATCAACATTTCGCGAAGCACACGTTGATCCCTTTAAGCATAGAAACATTAAACGAACGGACTAGACCGGACTGAACTAGGAGACGGATTGCAGCTGACATTGACTACCATCCTGTTCACGTTGGTGAAAGTTAACGAGGCGGTGCATCCTCAAGGTCGCCGACGAAGAAGATCCACGTGAACGAGGGAACGAGCGCTGTCGTGCCTTTCTGAAATTTGGATGTTACCAATCCCGAGTTGAAAGCGATCTTTTCCATTTTATCGTTGTAAAGAAACACCACGAGATGTTCTTAGAATTGAGCCCAACTTGTGCATTGCGTTATGTCGTGCCTCTGAAATCCCTGTCTATTACAACGAGTTGTCCTAACAGAGTTCTTTAGTGTGGAAATGTATATTTTTTACATTTAAGTCAGAATTCTGAATTTTTACAAGTACATATAACATTACATTCACGGACTTTGCAATAGCTTTGATTTATATACATCGACGAAACTTTACGTGTAATATTGTAAATAATATCTCGCGTTAAAGATCAAGGTATAAATTTTCAGAATGAATATATAGCACCAATTAAAATCGATATGATATCTTTTATGGCATGTTGTGTAACAGCCACCAATCCACGTGCCTTGTAATACATATATTTATATACGTTGATTATTCGATCAGCTTTTTTTATGTCCTCTTTATACGTAAAAAATAGAATCAAATATTTCACTTATTTGCAGTGTATAGCAATAACTGGTTGATTACTTATAAGGATCAACTAATAGTTTAGCATAGACAACTCTAATGACGATAAGCTAATTAAATTATAGTTGAGAACCTATAAGTATGTTAATGTTGGTTGTTTAATAAAAAGATCGTAATAACTTCGAAATTATTGAACAAACTTATATTTATATTTCTCGATGATCGAATATCCTTCGGTATATAATTTGTTTTCTAGGGAAAGGATAATAAGGGTGAAAGTAGTAAAATACTGAAATGAAACTGTGTAGTATTATATTATATTTTTTCAAATAGAACATATTGTATAATACCGTATGCAAATCTGATGTCCACCAAGAGATCATCAGATGTCTTTACACCCTTATTGCATTCATCATCTAAGTTACTGTATCCGGTGTTTTAATGCTTTATGGTCCTTTGGATAGAAGAAGCTGTTAAATATGCCAGCACATTATCAATTCCTCAATAACAAATGTACAATATAAAACACGTGATAATAAGTGTTATGTAAACACGTATAAATATTCACCCATCAAAATCATCAATTATTCATTACTTTCTACGTTTTCTTCGCCATTCCAACTTCTCGTGGAGCAAATTATTTCTCTGCGACTCTGCTAGAACCTAAGCAAATCAAAATTTGCACAAAGTGAAGTGAACGAGCGTATTACAGTACGGTTTTCGCAAATAATATGAGAATCAAGCGAAAAGAAGAGCTCGCAGAGAACGATTGCAAATTAATAACGATTGTTCACGTATATTGGCAAAGATGCATTCAAAGGTAAATGCAATGGAATGCAGGGAAAATAAGTTTCTTCTGGGTCGAGCGTTCATTATCGACTTGCCTCTAACCGACGGCTAGGAAACCACAGAAATGTTAATCTTGCTCTTTGATGTCCTACATTTTACAATTGTTAAATATTTATAAACCGATTCCGACAAAGTTGGACGTATTTATAAAATACCCTCAAGTTAACACGTTACTTTAATTATGCATAGGATGAACTGATGTTTCATTTTTTAGCTATCATTCAGAAAGTAACTTACTGTACATGTAAACTTTTTTAATTTAATCACTTCATACGTTCAACTTATCTCGGCTACATACTGTACGGGTGAAACTCATTATCAAGACGCATATAATAACAAGATTAAAAACGAGGAAAAATTTGTGAAAATAGAGAATAAAATAGAAGATAGAAATATAAGAATAAATATAAGAATAAATATAAGAATAAATATATTCTACTCCGAGTTTCAACCGTTATAATTATTTTATCTAGAAATTTACATTATTTTAACATAATTTCTTAATATCAACGTCTATTCTCTTAATAGTATTCCATTTAAGCATCTCTATGTAATATTGCATAAAATATGCGCACACTTCCGGGTTACAAGAGTACCAATAATCAATCCTCTTCATCTCATAATCATCTCAGATTACATGGAAAGCATTTTATACGAAAGTAACCAGAAACTGTTAATATCTTTATTTCTGCTCTTCCCTTCTTCGGGGATTCCTCAGAATGTTTAGAAAAGGTGCGCGAAGAGTAAGAAAAATTCTAACACCCTAATTATTAGACCAATTATGAGTAAGGTCATACTAAGAAGAGTCTCGATGGGTCCTTGTAACTCAGGGTGGGATGAGTCTACGATCTGGTGGGGACTATTTCTATATAATCGGCGACGAAGGTGCCTGTCTCTTCATAATCCTATCAGTGGGCACGTTTCTTTAACCGCCGATCTCTCTCTTCGTTCGTCCCGTATTTAGCCAGAGTAGAATCGGAAAGAAAAAAAAAGAAAAGAAAAGGAACACAAGTGAGGCAAGGTGAGTGTCTGGATGGGACAGAAAGGAAAAGAAAGGAGCATAGTGTGCGTGCATATTTTTGCGTCCCTTCTTTTGTCCCGATCTTTTTTCTCGTTGTTAGGGACCATCTATGGAATACCAATTGCGCAAGTGGTAAACGAAAGGGATAGAGGAAGACAAAGCAAGTGCAATAAACTGAACACGTATAAATGTCTGTACGACTTGAAGAGCATTTCAAACGTAAAATGCTTCTCGCTTCCGCGTGGCGAATACTAAACGCGAATTAATTCACCAGGAGGAGAAATTTGTTCTTCGTACAATAGATTTTTTTGCTTTATTGCTTCTTTATTAAAGTCATCTCCGGTATTTCGTCCTCCTCCGCAATAAGTTTGTACAACGCACAATCTAAAGGAAAGGCATAAAAGTGATTTCTAAATAACATTTGTAAATTAATCTCTCGCCGTACATCGTACATCAATTATGCAATTTCTGTTATCCCCCATCAATTACATAAGAAGATTCCCACTTTACGAGCTATCCGATTTTTCATCGAAGAAACGAAGGAGCGTCACGGTAACTCTAAAACTATTATACAGAATTGTACGAGGGTATGACTATTAGGTCATTGGTAGAAATTTCAGGAAAAAGTCATCCATCGATCACCGGTCGATCACCGATCGATGTAGCAATCGACGACACTCCTGTCCGTCCATAAGGAGCGACTTGCCAAGCGTTCATCTCTGAGTGAAATTGACACTCCCCAAGTGAAACTTCTGTTGATTTAACAATACTACATAAGTGTACAAACCTAGGAGCCCACGATCTTATCTTCGCGTCTTAACCAGCGAACCACTCTCGCCGATTTTTGGTCACCGGTGCGCACAACAATTGCATGTGTCGGCAAGACACGCTGTTTTAAAATTCTAATTGACTTTCCGTTGCTTCTGTCCTTCGAATTTCCACGGTTTCCTTCGCGATTGTTCGAATCACGAAAGATCGTGCGCTCGATCTCTCTTTTTCCCGTTTCGTACATGTAAGACACCTCGTTGCAATGATCCAGAAGAGAATATGATTTCTATTTGTAGGATCTGGAATATAGGAAAATGTAAAATGTAGATCTGTATCTTTGAAACATTTTATTAATATTTTCCACTCTTTATTATCTTCCAGATGATCTTGGTGCCGCTAGTCGTGGTGCTTTTCGCAGCGTTGGTGACCGCCCAACCAGCAATAAACGAAATTCGGCCGCAAAGCAACAGACCAGGAAGATTCCTGTCTCTTCCTATAGCGCAGAAATGTGCAAATCGTGAGTAGATTTTACGTTTCTTCTAATTTTTTGTAGTATAAATTGAGAAACAAGTTTAGATTGAAGTGAAGTGGCTCGAAATTACTTCAATTCAAGCAGCTACAGAATTCAATGAACTTATCATAATATAATTGTCGTTCAAATGCGAGGCTTAGATCCCATTGACAAAACAAGGATGCTTCTATAATGTCTATTCGACACGGCAGTATTTCAAGTAGATCTCGCTACTTCTAAACACGATTTCAAAACCGACGCGATACCTACGACGAAAGGAACAACCCTCTTCCGCGAATCCGGGACACGTAGTTGCTCTAACACGTTCTCTCGGCGACTAAAAGAAATCGAGGTTGAAGCAGCCCGATATGCGACGATATAAATCTCGCTCAAACTCACGATCGTATACACTTGTCTGTTGCGCAAGCATATATAGGAACAGATCGATCGAAATAGCTGAAATTTGTTGTCGATACTTTGCCGATTTTTCCGCAGACACGCCAACTGTTGGCTAGTTTCTAATATAGTTATTGTTAACAGGTGGGAGCGTAGCGAGAGTAACGTTCCGTCTAGTATCGTTCGCGTTCGATGCACTTTCTCACGGCTGGGATGCAAAATTGAGAAACCGGCAGACGTCTCGCAATCGCGCCGCGCGATAATTAGCGAGAGGACGTGTAACGAGACGAAGTTAAGGGAGAGATACCGATTCGGGGCCAACGATAGTCGACGCAAACAGGCTTATGCAATCTCGAATAGGATGTTTCTCGTCGGCTTTGTTTTGATCAGCTTCCCGCGAATGAACCATTCCATGTGAAATGGCACAATTACCAGCATAGTCGTTCATTTTCTTCTTTAGTTTATACCGCGCTTCTCCTTTCCGGCGAGGTTTAGTTATTTTCTTCTTTTACTGCTGGTCCGACTAACTTTTACTTTGAATCACATCGAAAGTAACCGACAGCATCGAAAGTTACAGTTACTTACTTTTTATTCTAGATCGAAGATGTGTCTGAAGAACGCACAATCCACTTTCTCTCTCTCTCTCTTTCTTTCTCTCTCTTAATTTCCATTTCTCGTTTGTAAATCGACAAGGAGGTCGGTTATATCAGAGAAAATTTTTAATGAATTTTAATCACGCGAATAATACGAACATGGTAATAGCTGAAGGTAATAATGATTGATTAGGATTTACGGTCATCATCATACCGATAAATGTGCTGTTGCCTTTCTTCAGAAACAGATATCTGACGGTCACTTTTCGAAATCAACTAAATAATATATGGCTGCAGGTACACACTAAATTGTATATTCAAGTTTCACTTTTTCTCGTTTCATTGGTTTACTTCATTCAATGGAGAGATCTTCGCTTTTTATATAATACTATGCCCATATAAAATACTTGTTCCGAAGAAAAATTTATGGGGATCACTAACCGAGTGAAAGTAAACTGTAGCTGTAAAAAGTCTCGGTTGCGTTCCCTTGCGTGAATATTAAAGACATGCTATTTACCACTTAATACAGGGATTCGCCGATATAATGAATAGAAAATAATAAAGGAGCGTAGCGATGCCTTTTAATTTTAACATAATTGTAGGAAACAAAGATCAATTATAGTACACGTAAAAATTACACACAACAATCGTGTAAAGTTAAACCATATCTTCCGTTGTCCTTCTAAATTTGCAAATTTGTAAATCAACACCTGATTGTACCGTTTACTTTGTATTGTACAAACAATTTCGCCCTCTCGCGCAGATATAAATTCAGGTAGTCTTGGTCATTAATGTTGCTTTTAATCAAGATTACCTAACATTAACGGCACCACGGGGTCCTCAACTAACAAAGTACCTTTAAATTACCTTATGACGGTGCGGCTGACCAATCAGCGTGTCGCAACATGTAACTCGTGAGCTTGTATAACTGACAACGTCACAAAAGGCCTGTGCTCCGTCGAAAATGTCAAGAATTGTTGCGAAACGAAATAACGGCGTACCACAAAGATAATTCCAACGATGCCCCCGTTGTACCCGCAATAATGGTCACTCTTTAAGGATAGCTCGTATCTATCTTCGCATGGGTCCAACTTTCCATTCAATTCCGAATCCAGGGACCTTTATGTCCTCCGGTCTTATTTATTTGTATCCTTCGCCGTTTTCGTAATCGAATAGGCGACATCGATCAACTAATTTCCGAGCAGAAGCGCGAGTTCGATTTAAAGTAGTCGCAGAAGCAAGTGAACGACGATGAAACCTGTTATCCTTGGTCACGGGACGAATCGAGTCTCGACCCATTGACTTGAATCATCAGAAAAAGTTTCACCTCCGACTTAACTTTCGTTTTCCTCGCACCTTTGACCAGAGCTCTGCTTTATTCACCGTCGCCGCCTAATTGCAAGCTTTCGTTGCAGGTAATCGATGCTAAAACTGGCGAACGGCGTCATATTTATGTTTTCAACAATTAAACCCGACCTAACTGAAACTAATCAAATTTTTGTCGATTTTATTACTCAACACTTTAGTTAATATTTGACCGTCTGTATAAGTAGTAACAATATTTGTTCTACCTTCTCACTTTTCATATATATCAAAAAGTTATACAACTTTTTACGTGTATAATAAGAGTTACTTTGTATTAGTTAACAGAAATGATCGGCCATTACAGTGTTAACTGTTCGGTTTTGTTTAGTCATAAAAGTTTCCAATGAAGAGTGTCGTACGCTTTCTTCTTGCTCGAGGAGATGTCAAACGCGTCTCACACGGCACGACAATGCCCGGTAAATGCCGTCCGCAAATATTAACCATTTCATTCGCATAAATTAAGGTGGCCCTGGCTATACGTATTCGAATCTTTCGGTGTGGCTGCCGTGGAACACGTGCAGGTCGTGACACGTGAAAGCAAGAGCTTTCCATTCCTTCGGAGCTCTTCGTGGCTGAAGAATCACACTTAAACTCTTAAGAGCAGACTTCTGCCGCCACTCACGCTGTTTCTTCATCCTTTCCCTCTTTATTTTCTTTCTCTTTTTTTTGTCAACTCTTTTCCTGCCGCAACTCCATGAATAAATGATCCGAATGCTTGCGCCACGCGCGCGTACTTGAAAAAGACAAATAACGCGATTAATCATGTAGTATTTCAGCTGTCGTTGAACAATAGGTGTTAAATGTTAGCGATTTTTAAATATTACCTTGAAATATGACGATTACGAAAGGTAGTTCAATGTTTATTTTGTACTTTTAATGAATACATAGCATTTATTCTATCCCCTGTATTTATGCAAAGTAGTTTCACGCGTATGCCATCTTAGGTTTAGCGTAGACGAGGTGCAACAGTGATATAGGTCAATCATAAGTCGCCTATGCGACCAACGTGAGAATTGAACGGTTGAAAGTAATAGTAATACCGACACCATTCATTTTGGTACAATTTATTAATTGCGATTTTGTGTCGCAAGAAATACAAACATTTACGCAATGAACGGCGGCTACCTGTTTTAAATGCGGTCGATGAATAATGCCGGAAGTGAACGTAAAAAGTGACGAATGTCCACTGGCTCCCGATTAAAAAACTCTACTTCCTCTGCGCTAAATTGACAATTCGTATTTTGTATAGCCGATAATTGTATTCGTATAAATACGATTTAATGATGGATAATTGAAAAATGTACATATCTCGGTTAAAAAAGAATGAAAAAAGCTGAACGGTCAAGTTCACGATAAATGCAATTTGATTTGCAGATTATTTTCAGCAATGAAATCGATATAATGTAATACATGATTAGCATAAACACGACAGTAGTTTGATTGGCTTCGCTCGGTATAAAAAATTACATTCATCAATCAGTAAACCTTCCTCAATCTATTGTCCTGTTTCAATATTATACCAACAAGCATTGTCTCTCTGGGTTATTAAACGCCGAGCGTTCGTAGCTTCATTCAAAATGTTCATTTATTTTCACGCGCTCTTTACCTGCAGAAAGTTCGTAATTAATTCCGGCGATTACGCGTAGAACGGCGATGACGACATTAACGCATAAAATCGCTTACACGATGAATGAAATATCCTCCGGTATGTTCGTGGAATTGAATTTTTATCCTTCACTCATTATCTTCTCGTTGGTATTCTAAAATAGATATTCAAATGAAAACATATCCAAGGAGAACGAATTACGAATGAAGTAATAGAATCTTTTGATATTAATTTGAGTTTGTTCGGCAGATTTAGAAACCGACACTTCAGCAAGGAGAAAAACGCGATAATAATCGTTTCTAAAGAGGGAAACCGTTAGCACGGTATCGAAACAAGCGGATTGCGTGTAAGATTATCGTCAAAGGTTCCTTGACACAATCGTGAAACGTACCGGCGTCTCTGAAGCTACATAAATGTTTAATAAACGGTGATATAACCACTGGTTAATTGCGAGTATACAGGAAAAGCTAAAGGAGAGGTGGGAGGCTGACTCTTTTTCTCGTAAACGTCTGAGAGATGCAAACATGCCGCCACGTGAAAACAGGGAAGAGAAACTTTGCGAAACATAATCGCTATGAACGGCACTTTGTTCAGCGTCACCGTTCCTTCGTTCTTTTCTATTTCTAAAATTAACTTGAAAATGCAAAACGTTTCTATCCGATCGTTCGTAGGTGAAAGAAAACGCGTCGCCGTTAAGAAACAAAGAGGAAGAGAACTCGTGTTACAAATGGCGGAAACAATTTCTCAAATATTATGAAGCATACAATGGACGTTATCGTGTATGCGATATCGTAATTGTTTGTGCGCCCATTGTTACCAACTTGTATGTCGTATAACTTAGTACAGGAAATTTATGATAGAAAGAAAAGAGGAACAACGTCCAACGTGGCGAATACTACAGAGACGACAAGTAATTTAAGAATATTAAAGAGGAGAGCAGAAAGTACATGCAAATTAGTTGTAATTTCGCAAGAGAGAATTGCGAAATAAAAAGAAGAAGTAGGAGCTAGACATATTCTGGAAATAAATTTATGTCACCTAGAGAGCCACAGACTTGTTCCGTTCGATTTAGCAAGACTTACAGAAGCCGTGTAACGTTAAATGCCAAATGTTCAAGGATAGGATTATTTGACAGCACTGGCGTCATTGAAATCATAAGTCTCTCGGTAATCATCGTCTTGGATCCGTTGGATAATCCAAGGGAGTGAAAATAATAAAAGCGGAACTCGAAGTAGGAATATACACCTGATGAAAATTGGAATTGCGAACAATCGATTTCTGCCTGTAAATCGTTCAAAAGACATGCCATTCACGATGGCATTCACCGTTGGACTCTCTTTTTCCGTGATATGTCAGAAGCGACGGGCAATTTAGCCGCTTTTTTCTCTCCCCTTGCTATTATTCACCAACGATTTTTCCATCGAAATGATTACACATGATTGCTCGTCGCTGAAGCCGGAGCGCGCTTCGATCATGCGTACCCTTGTAACATTATGAGCAATGGGACACGTAATAAATGCACACGTAACGCACACGTGTGCGTACAACGACGGTGTGTGTTCTGCCTACAACCTCTGAAATAACAGGTTTCGATGTAATCAATTACAATAGATAATAGCAACTTGGAGAAGTGAAGGTTCGGGACGTTATTCGCCTATTAGACGAAACTAACGCAACAGCCCACCGATAATTCGCAGGGGGTCTAGCGACTTGTTAAGCAACGTTTCAGATTTCACGTTCAAATCGGGCGATTTAATATGATATTTAAGGTAAGCTGTAGGCAGAGGAAAACGTGAGATAAATAGATGGGGCAGAGGGTAAACTCTTCAAATGGGAAACCCATCAGTGGCGTGCAGTCCATGGAAGCTGTCGAGGACAGCGGTGCTTCTAACGATTCGGAAAATTATAGGCTGTAAAAATTGTAAAGATTGTAGCTGTGATTGCAGCTGATGGACATAATAATACGCATTCAAAGAAATAGAGGCATTCGCGTGAAAATAAAGTCACCAGAGAGAAACCCTTTCGCAATCAAACCGGCGGGCTCTCATAATAAGACGTACGCATCGTAAATTCTCCCTACGAGAGAAGCATTCCTGCATAAACAGCGGGAAAAAGTGTAAGACCGTTGACATTTACGTGAACGATAATCACGTATCTTCGATTACGGGGATTCGTCTTGTTTAAACACGCAACAAGGATCGTTAAATCGCGAACGATTATTTTCGTCCTCTATCGAAAAACACTGAGAGAAGATGCGCGCGGCGGCGATAAGCTTTGTCTTCGCTCCTTGAAATGTCAGATGCCACGCAGAAGAATGGAGAACATCTTCAGCATGATTTCAATTTATTTTATACACGGATTCAACTGAAGTATAGAAACCCTACCCTTTGAACATTCGTCGTTCACTTTCATTTCAATCGAACGTATTTAGCGGTAAGATTCGAAATGTACGTTAAGGAGAACGAAGAGCCACGTTCTATTGAAATAGAAGAATTCTGAAGAATTCGAATGTAACTCGAAACATTTAAATAAATTAAATGATCGAAGCAAAGACGTTCGATAAAATGATTAATTTTCATTTGTTTGATTATTACAGGACCAAAAGAATTCAACTATAGAGGACACAATTACTTCTACAGTGGACACGTTCCGGCCCACGCGAACCAAAGGGTCGATTGGTTAGACGCTAGAAACATTTGCAGAGAATATTGCATGGATCTTGTATCGATGGAAACGCAAGACGAGAACAATTTAATCTTCAGACTCATCCAACAAAGTAAGTCCATCAATGCCTACGATACTTCAATTTTACTATCTCATTTAATCTTGAAAGTTTATCTCATGTTTAGGGGATAAACAGTTGCAGAAAAAAAAAATATTATTGAAGTTATTTATCGAGCAGTCTCTTTCATAATCTTCCGTAGAAAGACGCTTCGAGGAATGAAAATTTGTCGATACGTATCTGTTTATTCATGAGGAAAATCGAAGCGACCCATTTTCGCTGTTGAATAATCTCGCGGCAACAGCAGCGGTTACGAGAATAAGAATGATTCATTATAGTACGATGCACAGACGGTCTTCGCGAACTGTTTCCATACGTGATCACAAAACCCTTTTACCTACGGTTTCGTACAGATCCAACGCGCAGATCCTGATTGCCGCGCAATTAACTCCTCTTTTTATTCCGTTTTTTCTTTATTGTCACTCTTCACGGGATTTTCATTTCGTAATATTCATTCTGATCCTTTCACGCGTGCATACAGGAAGCTAGGCAAGTACTTAGACGCGACGTAAAGTTCAAATGGATTACAGCATTTCTCGTATTGCGTTTGAAAATAATTTATGACAGTAAAGACACAAAATGGAAATCGCCAAGTTGAAAATGGAAAAGTAAAATCTTGAAGGCAATAGTCTCAATAAGCGCAATATATCGAAGTTATTGTGCTTATCGTTTGATTGAAAATTGCGTACTCGTATTTCGTATCTGCCGATCTCATCGAGTGATCTTTTATTTCGGGCTGCAGATGTTTATTATCAGAAGCAGATTACATTGAATAATTGTACTCTTTGTATGACATCGTTAACATTTGAACGGTAATCGATGGTTAGCCTAAATAAGGTACACGCAATAATTTCTTCTGACGGTTGTTACTAAATCTTACGTGTAAACAAAAAGCATAGGAAGGATATAAATTCATTTATTTAACGTCAGCCTTAGAAAGTTCCACGAGCACTGAGATTAAATCAGTAATGGGAACACAGAAGCAGCCAGGTTCGCGAACAATTTATTGCCGAGCACAACTTTCGTTCTCCAGCCGGCTAGATAGGCATAGAAGTTTCGAAACAAATGATCCATCGCCACGAGACGATGCCTCAACTTCACGTTAAGTAGCTTGTACTACTACCCATCTTCAGGCCATCGTATTTCTGCACTTACCGTTGATGAAAAAGAAAGACTTATCAATATGAGTTATCTGTTATAAAATTAATATCATGAAAATATCATCTTATCTTTCTTTAAAGAGGTACTTGTATTGTGGAATTTTATTCGAGTTATATCAATTGGTAGGAAACCTTAACTTTGCAATAGGAAATTAATTTTTGTTTCATTTAATAAGTAATAGCTTTTCTTCTTCCTTTCGAGCTTTCTGTCCATACCCATTTCCATATACAACTGATCGATTTCACAAGTGCAGATACAATTTCTAAAGACTTCAGAATCTCAAAGTCAGCGAACTAATAACGGAATCCTCAAGGCGAAACGAAGGATCTTTAAGTGGGTTGAGGCTAAAGAATCTCATCTGTACATCTGTGTATGTATTGTACACAGTTGCATCACGGAACACATCAATCATTCCGAGTAAATGTGTGGGTCTGCGTTGGCATTTTTACTAACTTCAAATTTGCTTCTTCAAAGATTGTTTGGAGTGTGATATTCCGATCGATCAATATGTTTAACATCGATTATGATCGTATTAACAAATTACTATCTTTATATAGACGATGTTCCTTACATTTGGACATCCGGACGTCTTTGCGACTTCAAGGGCTGCGAAAACCGACGCGATCTCGAGCCGAAAGCTCTTTACGGTTGGTTCTGGTCAGCCAACAGGAAGAAGATGTCACCAACAAATCAAATTCCCGAGGGATGGTCTTTTAATCCGTGGTCTCAGACTGGTCACAAGAAACTTAGGCAACCGGATAACGCTGAATTCGACATAAACGGCACCTCCGAGTCTTGCTTGTCCGTTTTGAACAACGTCTACAAAGATGGGATCAGCTGGCACGATGTGGCTTGCTATCATCAAAAACCATTTGTTTGCGAGGATTCTGAAGAACTTTTAAACTATATTGGCAGCAATAATCCCAACATTCGCCTTTAAAAATCCCACGGATGAATAATCCGTTTCATCAGCACTTGTCTTATCCGTTTCTCCCTGCTGCAGTTTAGACGAGATACAAGTCAAAAAAGAAAAGAAAAAAATAATCATCGAACATTTTTTATATTATTTATACGAGTTGGTTTTCCCCGGTGGTTTTGAAATTTACATCATCTTTTATAAAGACATATGTCTCGAAGTTAAAATTGGATGTCTAATAAACATTTAGATTTATTGACTTTTTTTCAAAAAGGAACGTTCCATGATCAATTGATATTAAAAAATCAATTACGTGTTTATTAAAATATGCACTGCAAATCGGAAAGAAATTCTTCTATCGAGTACATAAAGAAAGTACATAACATGAAAAGATATGCTCTTTATTCGCATAAATTCATTATATTTTTTCTTAATTTTGTTGTATTGTTACAATGATTACATCTACATGTTATACATGTAATAAAATTGTTCGTTAAGCGTTAGTAAATATCATTTGGCTACGTCTCGTCACTGCACTTTTCCTGCACTCATTCTTGAAAAAAATTCAATAATCTTTTACATTCTGTTTAATTTGTGATCGCGGTAACAATTAACGAGTAATTAATAATGAAAACATATTTATTAATAGATATTTGGCAGACAGACTCTGTACATTTATGAGTAAACCTTAATTGTAGGTATTTCGAACATCCTTTTTATTTACCAAACTGTACGAACCACATAAAATTAATCTTAGTTCAGGGTTTATCATAATGTTATACTACATAGATACATAATTTACTCATTTTCTGTTGTAACTGCAGCGGATTCAGGGTCATATATTTCTTCACCTTTTTCTGTACTAGAAATCGAATCACTCTTTTTCTTTCTTTTCCTACCTTTAAGTTTATTGAGCAATTTAATTCTGGATTTACGTTTTCGTGGTAATGACGTGGGATCTGAAAATGAAATATTCCAATACAAAATTGTTTATATAGTGAATTTTCTAATAACATTTTTCAATAGATTATGCAAAAAAAACTAGTATCAAATTTCGGAATTCCAGGATAAATTAGATATATTTAACTAAATTTAATTAAAAGAAATAGTATAATTTATACTAAATCTCAATTAAAACATGAATACTTACGATCTTCGGGTATATTCATTTGTTTCCTCAAAACAGCTCGAACTTGTTTATTAATAATTTCTCTACATTGCACGTCAATACCACTTGGTAACCAACCCCTTTTCTCGTGACACTTGGTACCTGGCAAAGGATCAGGTAATTTTGCTAACATTTCTTGTATTTCATCCACAAGAACATCGCAGTACTAAAAGAAATTCGTGTTTGAAATATAAAATGCATGTACACGGTTTTATTCTATAAGAGTAAAGAAATTAAAACAGACCTGATAAAACATTTGTCTGGAGGGAGGTACCATTCCTTCTCGATAAATATACACATTTTCGCTTAAATCTTGTTCCCTTTTGAAATTCTGTTCTTGGCTTGTAGCTGTATTTTGCACGATCGTTTTTTGTTTTGCAGCTGGCGTCGATTTGTACGGTAAAGTATAATCTGAATAACTTCTCTTACATTTTACAGTAGATCCCAAACCATCTAAATAAAGTAATAACTATGAGTATGCTATTGATTGCATTAAGATGACCTGGAAGAGTAATACTATTTAAGAAACCTACGCATAGCTTTCAATCTATAGTCCAAAGTTTGATATTTTCTTGCAGAAGTGTCTTTTCTTGGGTCGTAGCCCAGTTTCACCCACATAATCTTCCATGGGCCAGTTACAAAATAATATGCCACTGCAGGAAGTAGAACTTTCAATCGTTCGTTAGAAAATTTGGTCTTATACATTATCGCGTTCTTTGACCAAATTGGTCGTTCCTCAAAAATTTGACGAATTTGTTCCAATTGTACGTTTTGAATGAACTTTACTTTCATAGCAGTGTCTATGCCTGCTGGTGGTTTAGTGGGAACCTCTGGTGTCGAGAAATATATAAAATTCGAGAATCCCGATTTTCTTTTTCTGCTTTTTCCTATTACATTGTCTGGATATGAATTTACTTCAGTTTTCGGTATATATTGCTGTACCGTGTCCATTCTGCTGAATGCAGCTGGTGGTAAGAAATAGGGCACATCGCTCTTTAACCAAGAATAATGTGGTATATTACTTGGATAAATTTTGTCAAATATGTATTCTAATTTTTTCGGATCTTCTTTACTTTGAGTCATGGGTAAATATTGAAAATCGCAAAGATCTAAAAAATATTGTAAATATAACATGTAATGCAAGAATATTATAATATGTAAGGTATCTAGTAAACTCAAGTACAATTAAAAAGGAAGTAATTCTTCGTAAGGAAATATCAATAATAAATACAATCATAATATTAGATTGTACTGTAGTTTACTAGACAGTCTTTGTTCACAATACATACTTGTAAATCTAAATTCTGTATCAACTCGTCCTAAAATTTTCAATTTCGGTAATTCGTAATCCTTGTCTTCAGAAAGATCTTCATATTTATCACGTTCAAACGTTGGTGTTATATTTTTCCTGTTCTTTGATACATTTCCATCGTTTGGGTTTAATGATAAATCTTGCAAATCTTTGATATTTTCAGAAAGTAAATCCTTATCAGAAGGACCCGCAGGGTCATCCAAAGTAGTGGAAGGATCATTCAAATTGGTTGCAATTTGTGTTTCTTGATTTTTGTTTTCTGTATTACCATATTGGAATGCATCTTGCGTCTCTGACAAATTTATTCTATCTGTATTACTTGCATCAGTTTCATTATCATCGGTCATTGAGTCGTTTGAATTTCCAGTGCTAGTTGACTGTTTTTTCTTCACTTTTGCCTCAGCTTCCTCTGCTTTCTTTATTCTAGATTTATTAATTCTAACTCTAAGCAAAAATCCATTAGTATTATGTCTATCGCCACAAGTTGGTTTACAATAACCATCGTTGGGTCTAAACCTTAATTCCAAACGTCGATTCGGGGTATTTACTGCCTAGTAACATACATGTAAACAATTGTGATGATTATCAATCTAAAACTTTGTGAAAATTACAACTTGACAAATATCATGGAAGAATAATAGAAAAACACCGTTGAAATAGTTTGAATTCCACCCAAAGTTTCTATGGCTTTATCAGGATTGACAACATTCCCAGGATATTTCACGCAAATGAACTTTCTTTCAAATTTAAGCTCCCCAGTAAGTTCTGGTTCTGCATATTTATTCCCTTGATTGTTGTCTACCTCATGCTGATTGTCTGCTACCTAATTTAATGGTCAACAAAATATTAACCCAAGCAAACGCAGATTTTTCATTTTACATGTATTTTCATCAGGAATGAATGAAAAAGAAAAATATAGAAATTTATTAATTTAATCTTACATTCGCGTCGCTATTAATTCTTGGTATATTGAAATTGGAATCGTTACTGTCAATTTCCTTCTCATCAATTTTAAAATCTTCATCTTTTTCATCCTGCATGTACAAATTCTCTTCACTGCTATCACTTGAGGCGCTCATATCACAGTTCTGCATTGATGTTTAACAAACCACAAATGTGTAACGTTTCTTTCAGAAGCATACATTTAATCATAAATAATATCGTATCAGTTTATATAATTATAATATAATTTCAGCTATACATATCTTTCTTCCATGCGTTTATAAACTGGACAAAATGGTCCAGTGTCATCCCACTATTTCTGCCTAAAACAATAATTTTATATTAAAAAATTATATACTTTAGCATTCTCCAATTCTTTTAGATGTTGGATTACATTTTGAATTATATTGCAATGGAACATAATATTAAAATAATCAATATCAATGTATTTATTTACATATTTCTATAAAATTTTCTTTTTTTACTACTAGCGCTATCTCTGTAAAAAGTGCTCAAACTGGTCGCACATCGTTACCGATAGCGAAGTGAACTCGTTTAACTACTAGCGCCATCTCTTGGAGGAGCGCTGAAACTATTCGGGGCATTAGTTGCGGTGCTCTCCGCTGAGCTACGGAGAGCGCTAGTAGTTAAGCGAGTTCACTTCGCTATCGGTAACGATGTGTGACCAGTTTGAGCACTTTTCACAGAGATGGCGCCACGGGTTCTAGAGCAGGGTAGTAACATCTGTCTCACTCTTTCCTATTGCTTTCTTATATATCCTTCTCTCTCTTACCTTTAAAGCGGCAAATATAAAATAAATTACAATAAAAGTACTAAAGTACACAATAAATTATAATAAATACGTGACACGCTGTTGCTTTTTGAAGTGTTATGTGATTTGCTGTGTTGTCTGGGTATTTGATTGCATGTAATCTATCATATATATCTTCTAAATGATTATTGAAGAAAGAAAAGTAGTAAAGGTAGTGAACGACGAACCATCGTGTATATACCTTTACTACTTTTCTTTCTTCAACAATCATATATAAATAATTTTATAAAAATCTTGCTTTTTATGTAAACTTAAACATTGGAAATTTGGTACAACGGATATAAAATATTTCTTTCATAATATGTATATTGTTATTGAAGCTTTTTAGTTGATCATATTAATTAAGAATATTTAAAATGCGATAAAGGATATAAAAAATAATAAGTTAATGTACGACTCGTGAAAGATTTTTACAACTTTGTAAATAGCATACAACTATGTATCCAGGATTTACATGTATCTATAGGTATACATATATCAAGTCACAATAATCATAATTACATAAAATTTAACCTAACTCTGGAAGTGTGCGTATACGTATAAATTTAGAAATGTGCATAATATCAAATAATAACGACAGACATGGAATATGAGAATACCTATCAGTTCCACCTCTCCAGTGTCTACATTTTATAATTTAGATGATGGGAATTGCTGATAGAACAAGTGGAATTTCCGACTTCAGTATAATTTTTAGTGGTAATGTGTTTCCGAGCAAAGTGCACACGCAGTGAAAAATTATAGGCTATCTGTGACAAATGATTCGAAGCTTTTCCCTTTTTTGTTGCACAAGTATCATGTGATATTTAATGTTAGTTATCGGTACATGTGGATTATTAAACAAAATTGTTTTCATTGATTTCATTCGAATCACACGGAGTAAAGCGAACGATTTTAATTTTGGAAATATTAAATCTTAAAAGACAAGGTTCCGAATTAACTTTATAATGATCTGGATTAATATTGATAAGTAATCATGTGTTTATATAATTTTCAGATAAATTGTACTTTCAATCTGCTGTCTGGTGCAGGTACTTCGAAAATGTTTGAAATCATAAATAAGGAATTGCTGCCAATAAAGGCACACTACTTTTTGTTCAACGCAGGTAAACAGATTATATGAAAATGTAATTGTTCAACAACATTTAATAGAATATTCTAAGTAATTGTGTTAATTATTTTTAGCTACTGGGCCAGTAGTGCCATTTTTACCAACAATAGCAAAACAATTAGGTTTTTCTGGATTTTTAGTGGGCACAATATATACAATATTACCAATTTCCGGTTTAATAGCTAAACCTTTATTCGGAGGATTGGCTGACAAGTTTAAAATTCATAAAATATTATTTTTAATATTTCAAGTTGTAGTTGCAATATCTATGTTCACAATACATTTTATACCTAAGATAGATACTAAAAATGTTGTTCTCACGTGCAATGGTAAAGCATTTTTCGAGATATGCTCGAGAAATGAATTTTCTGAGGAAATTAAATATAATGTGACAACAAACTCTCATGTAAATGTATCATGTCAGGTATGATGATTCTGTTTTATTCAAATAATTCTATCCCCTAATGAAATATATATCTACAAATCTTTTTTATCAAGTAGTTAAATAATGTTTTTATTGCAATATATTTCTTTAATGGAACATATTTATTCAATATTAGACGTGTAATCTTGTTTGTTTTGTATGTTTGAAGGTATCGTGTCAAGCCTCAAAAAAGATGTATACAGAATTGTGTTCAAATTGGAAAGTATCTAAGTTTTGTGATTTAGTAAACTCAAGTTCTATTTTAGACACAGATACATTTGATTTTACTTCAACATTTGATACGTATATGGACATTTACGTAAGATATTTTTAATATGATATTTCTTACATTTATTAAAATTAAATACAGAAATAGTAAAACCCTTCATTTCACAGATGCGCAAATGCATGTATGTGGATATTTCCTCTGCTAAGTTCTCAGATATTGAACTACATAAACCATTCTGCACAAATTATGTGAGAACATTATGTACAGTTACATGTCACAATAATCCAATTTTTAACCAATTATTTTACGAAGCTGAAGTTTCTCAAAATTCTATACAAAATTCAACGTATCAATTTTACTCATTTTTATGGGCAACTATAATAAGTTGGATTGGAATGGCGGTTGTAGTTAGCATAGCTGATGCTATATGTTTTAATCTTCTTGGTTAGTACTTAATTGATGATTTACAATATGTTACACAAAATTTTTGATTATATAAATATTAAATCATTAAATTCATATTCCTTGATAAGTATTTAATATCTCTCTTTCTGTCTCTCACTTACTAATCTGTCAAAAAGGAAACGAAAGAAGAAAAGAATATGGAAAACAAAAGATGTGGGGTAGCATTGGTTTTGGTATTTTTGGAATAAGCGCTGGATATTTGGTAGATGTGTTTAGCAAAGGACAGCTGCAAAAAGATTACACTTGTATATTTTATATTATGTTGGTCACTATGATATTTGACATTATTGTGTCTGCAACATTAAGGAAGGTATAACACTTCTTGTATTCATAATGGTATTAATATATACAAGTGTAGATAGTACAGAAGTTTGATGCTTCTTACTTATCGAAAGAATAAAAAATTGCCAGGTAATGGGAGAAAGCAGTATCATTACAGAAAAATCCAGAATACTCTGAGGATGAACCATCAATATTGTGGGAACTGTTCACTATCTTTAAAGAGGGTAATTTATTGGCATTTGGATGGTGGTGCATAGGTGCCGGAATGTGTACCAGTGTAGTATGGAATTTTCTATTTTGGTACACCGAGGACTTAGCAAGTAGTTCTGAAATAACACGGCTAAAAACTTTACAAGGCCTTTTGACCGGTGTACAGTGTTTTTTAGGGGAACTGCCATTTAATTTCATCTCAGGAACTGTATTACGAAAATTAGGTCATTTAAACGTAATGAGTTTAGTTTTATTGATGTATGCAATTAGGTAAATATAATATAAATATAATACAAATTCTCCTAAACATTTAATTCAATTTTTTACTAATAATTGTGTTATGTTTGCAGATTTATGGCATACAGTGTGGTTTCAAATCCATGGTACTTTTTAATTATTGAAATACTTCATGGGCCATCCTTAGGTCTTTGCTGGCCTACAATGGTATCATATGGTGACAAGATAACACCATCTGGTACCAAAGCTACTATACAAGGATTTATTGGTGCTGTATTTGAAGGAATTGGTTAGTAACAGTTACAATCACAAATGTTTATTCATTCAAAGATTTGAATCTGTAAAAAGGTAATGAAACGCGATGAACATAATGCCTAAAAATGTTCATAATCATTCTAGGAGTATCAAGCGGTAGTTTAATATGTGGATGGTTAATGGACACGTATGGCGGTGGTACAACGTTAAGAGTATTTTCAGTAGGTGCACTACTGTGGTTATCTTCCTTTTGGCTCATTCAGCTGTTAGT
Source organism: Xylocopa sonorina (assembly GCF_050948175.1). Taxonomy (NCBI): domain Eukaryota; kingdom Metazoa; phylum Arthropoda; class Insecta; order Hymenoptera; family Apidae; genus Xylocopa; species Xylocopa sonorina. Next base: position 11,697,574 of record NC_135193.1, read on the forward strand.
ACGAAAACTTAAAACATCACAGATACACATGGGACATAGTCGTGAGTAACGATTATGCGGATACGTATATACCACTAATCAGAGTAACTTTGGGTACTTAAAGAGAATTCTTTCGATTCGAGAAAAATATTTGTTTTTATTTGTTAATCTTTTCCAGACTTGATAAATTACGCTAATCCAGATGATGTGACACTTATGAGTATGAGTCGCGAATTACAAACTTATTAATAAGAGAGAAGAATTATGAGTTTTCTAAAAAATAGAAATTTAATATATTCATATAACGTGTTTACTTAAATACGGAGGTATTACTTGAATATAGTAAAATGTATGCTTTCCGTGTGATTATCCAATAATTCAATTCTTAAGACATCGATGTTATACACATCTTTATGTCATTTTTAGCAATGTTTTAACGATAAATAATAATTATTTTCAGTATTATGTAGTAGGTATAAATGCTATTGTATTCCATAATATATTTTTTTCTGGAACGAAATTTTTTTTTACTAAATCCATGAATAAAATTTGTAATTAAGAAACAATGATATGTACATAAATAAAAATTGTGAGTTTTTTCTAATGTTATAGGTAGATGTCGAAGGGAAATAATTATGAGGATGCGTTCAGTTGAGACATATAGAAATTGCTCACAAAATATCTCAACGATTTATTCATTGTGAATTCGTTTCTTAAAGAGTGAAATCATATATCATGCTAGTAATTGTATTAATTACTAGTGTATTCTCAATTATTTATATTGAAATCACGCGATAATAATATCTTTATGAATTCTGCATAATACGTCGATAAAAAGCTATAAATAACTTTCTTCTGATTTAATACCATATCGCTGGATAACAATCGCAGCACGCGTGTAAAACAGTATAGCTGCATGCGAGAAGACTCGATAGTCAGATTTGCGTAGTGTTAGTCTTGTTTAGGATTCCTTTGTCTTTGTTGATTGTGACGAGATGGCGAAGGTGCCTGGCTTGATGCAGGCTCCACGATAGCTTGAAGATTAGAAATTTCGCCTGCGGTATCACAGCAATCATTCATTATAATTCCAGTACCAGAATGAATAAAGGCAAGACTTCCCTCGCTAGAAGAAGCTAAGCTAGCTGATAATGGCGGTGATCTTTCTTTAGGTGATGCTGAAGAAGCCAGATTGTTCGCAGTGGTATTATTGTAAGCTGTTGCTTCTAGAGTACCGTGAAGTTCAAGTATACGGCTTTCAAGAACAAGGTTGATCTCAGCCTGCGCTTTGTACTTCGACTCGACCGCTTCTAATTCAGATTCGTGCTGATCTTTCGTTTGTTGTAAAAGCCGTTGTAGTTCTACAAGTTGCGTCTCTTTCCGTGCTTCTTTGCTTTCTAGTTCGCTTAAACGTACTTTTAAGGCTTCTGCTAGAGATGTTCGGGATTCTAATTGCCGTCGTAAATCTATTATGAATACCGATGTATATATTATATGTATAGATATAGACGTATGCACACATATACAACGTGACTAGTTTGCATAATATAATATACTTTCACGATTCTTTATAAATAATCGAAACATGTACTTACTAGTTAATTCTTCTGCGTATGATTTTTGAATTTGCGTTACTTCTTGCTTTGTCATTGGTGAAGGACCACCAGTACTTTCTTCCAACTTTGTTTGTGCCTATCAGTATAGGAGAATACATTTAATATTATACCGAGTATAAAAATATATCAGATTTTTTTTAAATACTACCTCTGCAAGTAGAAGGAATTTCTTTTGTAGAATATCAAGTGTACGCTCTAGTTCTTTACTACGGTTGGCAGCTTTTAAAGCTACCCTTAGTTGATGACCCGCATCAAACAAAGAAGCATCCGTTGAACGAATTCGTTGTTCACAATCCGCTATTTTTTTCTGTTCGTTCTTCAGTTCAAGTTCAAGAGATTCAAGGCGGTCCTTTAGTATCTGATTCTGTCGTTGCTCTTCTACACACTGTACGTTATTAATAGCATTACTACACAGACATCGATTAGTAGTACTGTCAACAGAATTTAACAGATGTTACCTTAGTTTGCCAATGATATAATGCCTCTTTACATTGATTTTCAGCTTGAGAAGCTTCTCTCTTGTTGCGCTCTAATTCGGCTTTTAAGGCCTCTACTTCTTTTTCCATCATTTTCAAACGGTCCGCCTACATGATAACAATTTTGTATTTAACAGTAGATAAAATTTAAAAATACCAAATATCTAATATTGAAAGAGATAATACAACTAACCAAAGCGCAATTATCCTCTTCTAGGGCACGCGAATCCCTTAGTTTACCAAGAAGCCTTCGGTTACGTTCAGCATGGACTTCTCTACGTTGCCGTTCGAATTGTAGTTGCATTTGCATAAGCTGTAACAATTGACTCGCACACTCGACATCCACGGTATCTTCTTCTGTCGCTTCATCTTCGCCATCGTTTTCTTTCCTCTGCTTCTGTTTCATTGTGTTAATTCCTTGAAAAAATATCTCATTAAAGGTTCGGCTAATTTAATGTATGTATTTGTTGTGAAGGTTTATCTTATACTAACTCATCTTGTCACCAGAGTTGTTACCAGCACGCGTGCAAGCTTCGACATATCGATCGAGCATTTCAGTTGGCGACAATCTAAACTCGTTATCTTGCAGGGAACGTTTTTGTAAATATATTTGAGTCTTTTGATCTAAAATTCCCAGCAATAAATATTCATATGGAAGCAAATCAAACGTTTGTGTTCCTGTCTCTTCCAATTGTTTCGCTACTGCCACTTTTACTGAACTTGTTTTATCGCTACTAGTTTGTTTCTGAACTTTAATATCCGGACAAGATTTGCTTTCTCGAATCTATAAATGTTTGCATACATTTTTATTACATTATATTGCTTTTCGTTTATATAATAAATGCCGAATAGATATTGGTATTAAAATCTTACTTTGCAAAGAGAGTTCAAATTTACTTGTGTTGAAATTTGATTCTGAGAACACAAACGTAACTGATAAACTCTTTGAGACAAATCTGCGAAAGCATTTTGGAGTTTTTCGTTATGATGTTCTTGTTCAACGTACTTTGAACCCTCGAATTTTCCAGCAGTTTGAGAGCTTACAATTTCCAAAACCTGCAGGATATAACGGCATACAGACACGTTTAACAAAGTTTGTTAATACAACTTATATTTCTTATATACAAAAGAATACAAAAAATAAAAAACCTCTTGATCTTCTTGCCACGAATCGTTTTTCCCATTCTGATTCATGTCCATTTCTGAAAGTCTTCCGTTTTCGTCAACAGTGCCAGACGACTTTGACTGAATGACAGCTTGTCTATCCGCGATAATTTTACTTAACTTGTGCGAAAAAAATCCCTGTGCATTGTTTACATCTCCGCTTCCGATTATGGAACCAGATACAGACAAATTTAAAGGAACTGGTGTAGATGGTCGTGAACTTGTTCCTACTGTACCATTGCCGAACGCAGTCAGAGCACAAACCGCAGCAGATCCGCTAGGTACTTGTCTTGACATCTTTCGTAAATCCTGAATATAAGTACTCGTAAATCCTTCAAACATTATTTTGATCAAGCCTGAAATGCCATACCGAGTTAGACTAACGCAGTATTTGTTCAAAAAATTAGTTTCTCCCTTTTTTGCAAATATTTTAGGTACACTGGATAAATTTTTAAATACAAAGAAAAAAGAACTTCTAACGTAAAACTCCGAACATCTGTTAGACTAACCCATATGTGCTGAAATCGGTTGGCTAGCGGTACAGAGATTAATTTATTTTACTTTAAAAAATACTTGAGCTTGCCTTGACAGGAGTTGTTTCAGGAGTAGCTTCAACTGCCGCTTCCGGCGGAGATATACCACTTCTATTGTTATTAGGTGTTGATGGAGCAGATCGTTGTTCGTGAGACGTAGCTGGAAACTGTGGACTATGTGGCGAAACTGTCATGCTTGGCGACCAGAACCTATCGTCTTCACTATTACTAGTTTCTGGTGCCGCTATTCCTCCACTAATATTTATTGGAGTACACATAGAGTAATCTAGAAAATGTACTGATAGTATAACTATAAACTCGTAGCTATATGCATCTCCACTAAAACTTACAAACCTAAAGGTGGCGTAGAACGTGAATTTGCGGTACGAAATACTTCTTCTCGACATTTGTCCAATGTAAAACGACCACATTCTGCCATAACATCGTGATGTTCCATTTTCTTCCACCTAAACATAACATTAAAATAGACATGACGGATAGAAAATTATTTACGCAAATATTAATATTACTTTTTGTAATATGAAAAGTATACCTAGCTGCAGAGATCTCTGTATCTTTGGATGCAGTAACAAGTAAAGGATGCATACGCACTGAATCCAACATTGGTCTAATAGTATGCGTGAATGTAGCTAACTGATCGCGTTGAATATATTGTTGTTTCAAGTATGAAATGAAATTGCAAGGGTACATAGCATATAATCGGTGGAATAAGCTATACAGCCCCACCTACAAAAAAATTCAATATTAATAATCTTCTTTTGTTTCTGTTTTTCTAAATAAACGTTGATACTTACTTGCAGATGTAATAAATATAAATGGTTTTTATCTATAGTCCCTGTTATTGTTGTTGAAGTAAAATGCATAGGGGAAGAGAACACGGATGATGATTGATGATGATAATAAGAGGCCAGCCTACCAAATACCTCAAAAATTTCAGGAAGGTATGGCCCTAAAGCAGCAGGTAACATTGGTAATAACATTACCAAGAGAAGAAGCGCGCTCATGAGGGATAATGTATCTGCTTCCATCTAAAATTAGATCATTTATTTGTATTACAATCAACAGATTTTTCAAGGTAACAAATAATAGATTGTTCAGTAAAATAAACATTTACCTTGAGTAATTTAAGTAAATCTCGAAATAAAGTATGACTGGCAAGCTTGTATAACCAGGTTGGTTGACGACGAGCAATATGACCTAGCAAAGTAAGAGTTTGAATTCTTTGGCTGTTACTTCCAGATTTAGAAAGAGCTTCTGATAAACGATCTAATAGATGTTTATCATGTGGATCGCGAACACCAGCTAGCACTTCAACAGCTCTTAAGGAATTTGTGGACAGATAATAATCGAACAGACCATTCACTAACCAATTGTCTTTTGCTGTAAAATTTTGATTATATTACATTAAGCTTAAATTATAATACATTAAGTTGTAATCATTTTGTATGCATATTGAGCTTAGCATAATGATCCAAATATTTGGTTATTTATTCATCAAAGATATACAAGTAATGTTTAACTTTTTGTTTAACATAAATTATTCTCAGATCTACGATTAGTAAGACTTTGATGATATAATAATTTGCTACCAGTGCACTGTATCTGTGTGGTCATCCATTAAATGTCAACTCTTACATTACAGCTTAATTAGAATAAGTTTTGTTTCTGCTCAGCTCAATAAAATCAACGTAACGACAAAAATAATATTAGTACAGGCTGCTCAAGACCTTGCGTATAGCTATTGTACGTCGCTGTTAACTATTTAATCGTATAACACTTCAGGATTATGCAAGCGTTGACTTCTCAAAAAAGGAAGAAGAGACAGTGACTTTGAACAGCCTATACGAGTGCCTTTAACTATATATAGGTATCTTTAAATTCATAACCTTACTCACTACATAAAAAGAGCTCGTGAAATACTTTTTTTATCTCTTCTACCTCTCCGAGTTTGTTGGATTCCAATAAATTAAAGAGATCAGCAATGCCTATTGAATTAATGTTCATCTTGATAGTAGTTGGTATTCCAATAAAGATAAACGATACTTATCCTGATCATCTGATCATATAATGGAAGTAGAAGTGAATTCGTGAAACCCAGTTTCATCCATCTGTCATTTGTTATGTAAAATGGGCTTCGTTTGAAGCGGGAAAAGCGTTTGAATACCTGAAACAGAAGAGAATACAATTGGAAAAGGCTTGATTCATCGAACGCAAAAACAAGAGAACTCTTCCAACACTTGAACTGTCAGTTTTCCAAAAATCGGCACTTCGATTTTCAATGTCAGAAAAATCCGTGTATAAAAAGAAATTTGAACGATATCGTCTCGTGATCGCTCGAATGAGAATCTCGTGCGTGTCGATTCTTTATTATCAATTAATATTTCATTTTGAGTGTATAAAGGAGAAAAAAAGATGAAAAAAAATTGTCGGTTTCTTCCTATTATATTCATAAAAAGGTCATTTGGAACGATGCCATTAAAAGGTTCCTTTGCACCTATCATTTGAACCCCTAAACGAAATGTCGAACACCAGTTTCTACCGTAGGCACGTTAACGAAAATTAATAAATTAACTTACCCGAAGTTCATCGAATACTTCGAGCAATTTTACGAGCTCTATGGCGACTGGTACACCATCGCAGATATATCATAGACTGGAATGGTACGCATCGATGTTGCCACAATATGTGCGAGCAGCGCCACAGTCGCTTGACATTTCTATTTATTTTCGTTCTACACCCTATTGAAATGAGCAACGCGGCAACTTTGTTTTTTACTATATTCTACGATAATTACTTGGATTAAATGCTAACATTTATTGCAACAAATAAATAATAACGGATGAGAAATGAATCCACAATTGCAGTACTTGTTTGTTGAATAAATTACAAACTAATTCTATTATATATTATAGGGATTTTAAATAACAGATAAGTGAAATGAAATAAATCTTCTATACACACACAAGATAATTCAGTCAAGATCTAACTTAGGCTAGTAAAAACTTATACAATTTATTAGAATCATTAGATACAGTTACTCATTGAATTGTCCTGTACGAGTTATTATTACCAGAATGTATGTACCTGTATGGTTTAAGAATAGGGTAATATCTAAGTTTCCTGGTTATCTGATATATCTACTGGAAACTGCGCAGACCCAGCTCGTCTCAAAAAATGTTCCTGATGGTCTCCACGGTACATTTGAGATTGATAATGAAAATAGATATCATTGGGAATTAATCGCTCAATTTGAAGTAATAAACTACGTCACCATTGATTGCCGTTAATGAGCAGGCATAAAAAATTTATTAAAGAATCTACAGTTCATTGTTCCTTATCTATTTTCATGATATCCCACACCAGTCGACACCGCTATCGATAACGATGCGCGACTAGTTTGAGCACTTTGCTCAGAGATGGCGGCACTAGTTAACTGAGTTCACTTCGCTGTCGATAACGATGTACGACTAGTTTCAGCAATTTTTGCAGAGATGGCGCCAGGGGTCCAGAGTAGGGTAGCCATCATCTGTCTCACTCTTTCTTATAGCTTTCTTATATATCTTTCTCTCTCCTACCTCTAAAGCGGGAAACATAAACGGGGGATATATTAATAGCGTTCTGTTACTTTATATTTTTATTTTGTTATTTATATGCTCAGTTTCTGACAAGACTCTGGTTTTCAAACATATCGATTGGCTCTGACTGTAGAATACGAATCTATTTCAAACGTGTATGGATACGATTGCCTGCAGATCACAAAGAAATCCAGAGTCAAATTATACAGCCTGTTTGCTAACTGAATAGATTCTTATACAGATAGACTATTGCAATAAAACAATTGTCTTGCGAGAAAAAAATCATGAATCATAATATTTAGTCTTTTAAAACGAACAAATGCCTCGGTGCAATTTTTGGTATCCACAAAAGTAATGCAAATATTATGGACTCTAAGATAATCAAAATATAGTTTGTACAAAAGTTTATAAGCAATGAAACAATATAGCATTGAAAAGTATCGCAGACAAGTTTGTAACAAACTGTGCTTTAATCTGTCATTGATACATTTACAATATACATTTACAATATATATGTATATATTTATAAGTTTTAATATACCGCTTCCTTCTGTTTTTTTCTTTTTTTTTTCGTAGCAATAAGGTGGGTTAATTAATGATTGCGGTGTATTACACTTTATTCTGTCCTCATCCATAAAATACGACCCACACTGGCAACACGTATCCTGACATACATACATAGGACACTTACGTACATACATTTTTCCACATTTTTTCACCTATTTCCCTATATTCTCCCGTTGTTTTCGTTTTCTTTTACTCTACCGCGGACGATTCTACAAGGTCTTTGACTTTGTAGATCTTTCTTTACATCGAGCACATCATCTATGAAGGATATGTATTTTATATACAAAGAAAGGAATTTCTAACTTACACACTAACGAATTCTATATACTCTACATAAGATACACCTGCGACAGTGCGCTCGATATTATACAGAAATCTTTTGAAAATCAGAAATCACGTATACCTTTAAAGTTCCTTGGTTTCGAACACAAATGAAATAAAAACGAACATAGTTTCGGCAGGCAAGACAATTACGAGCACAATTGCATGAACTGGCTGTAATTTTCCTCGTGCTAAAAGAAATCGAATATATTGCATAATCCACATCTCGACAGGATCGAGGAAGAGAAAGGGACACCACTTACAGCGCGCGATAGCTGAGGAACTTTTGATAGAAGGTTACTTCCGGCACTAGCGACTGAACTTACGTCTAAGCTGTCGACCAGTCATTAGAAAATACTATCAAAAATTCCTACATAAAGTAGACTTACTTCTTTATGTACATATGACTACACAGAAGATTACCCATAAAAGGTAAACTTTTCTTTTTGATAATCATGTAAAAGTGTCAAAGATTTGTTGTATGGTCTTAATAAAAAAAGGAAAACAAATGCGAAGAATGGAAAAGACAACCCGGTGGACAAACCGGCATCGAGATTTTAGAGAGAGCTTTAAAATTCCGTTGTTCGTTAGTCAATCAGTAAAACAATATATACAAATAAAGTGATCAAAAAAAGAATTGGAAGTCAAAAAAAGAAATTAATATATTTCATCGTACTGCATTTACCGCTTGACTTTGACGAACTTACGATGCTTTGATAATTGAAAGGAATATTGCGAACAGAACACTTTTCCATCCCTACTGCTACAGTACCAACAGTTTTTCTTTTTAGGAAAGTGATATAAATTGTTAACAAAAAATATGTAATATCTACAATACGATCACGAGACATCGATTAACAAAAATAAATGAATCAAAAAGATACAGGAAACGAAAAATAAAAAGATTTCCCACGATTTCAGAATACATTAAGCAGACCTTCCACTCTTAGTTAAATCGAGTAGTAATCGTGTAAATAAAGAAAACATTGGTACCATTTCTTTTTCTGAAAGGAAAAAGTTCCGATGGTTGCACAGAGAGTCAAAGTTAGATGAAACAGTATTTACAATCGCAAATAAAGTAATCGATAATTTTTCGATAAAATACTATAGCATCCGGGCATATCACTTCAAATAAAACATCATTCACGATAGACGTAACTTAATTTATAAAAAAAAACCAACGAGTACCACCCGTCGTTATTTTTGTTTAAATACCGTTTCCTCTAGCTATTCGATGAGAAGGTATATCCACCGAAATGTCGCATGTACAACATTCTAAAACACCTGTTGCAAAGATTTTAACGGCTAAAGCCAGGACGGTCTATGATGGTGAGGCGGTGGTTGAAGAGCATACAAGGAATGAATATACTGTTGGTAGGCGGCCGGGTCCATCGTCAAGTTTGGCCCGTGAGGTGTGACATAAGCTGATACTGGAGGACCATAAGCTGCTGATCTTTGAGCGGAGTGAAGGAAAGGATGAGGCGGATAGTTTCTCGGTGGCTGATTGCTCAACTTGTTGCAGGCTTGTTGCGTGGCATCCGATACCGGTGGAACTTGTTGTTGCTGTTGTTGTTGTTGCTGCTGTTGTTGTTGCTGCTGCTGTTGCCTAAGCGCCATATTGTAGTAACTGTTTGGAATTCGAATCTCGTCTAAAAATGCAAACGCCGCCGCAGCAGCTGATGCATCCTTGTCGTAGAAAGGTGAACTGGTTGTGGTGCTGGTGGATGCAGCGAAGTTAAAGGCACTACCAGTTGGTGGGACCATAGTTGTATTCTTCAAACCGATCGAATCCGCAGATGTTCCCGTGTATTGTGGGAAACCAGGTATACCCGCACCAGATTGAGGTTCCGTACTAACAACCGACGAAACGCTCGTCATATTCTGTTGTTCTTGCTGTTGTTGCTTGCTTTTTCTACTCTTCTTAGTTTTCACAGGCGTAGACGAAGAACTGGCAGACGTCTCTCCACTCCTACGTGACGACATCGATAAGATTCCTTGCGTGTTTTTTGCCGCTGCCGTCTGTAAACTTTGAAGCAAATTCAAATCTAACTCCGTAGCCCCGGTAACCGGAGTACGTGCGTATGTTAAGTGTTCAGGTTTTGTCGCCGGCGGTCGAGGAATGGTTAACAACTGTTGTTGTTCTTTACCCGTTCGACCAACTAAACCCAGACCTAAACGAGCGTATGCTGTATTCGTTGCCACGGAGTCGGCCAGGTTACCAACAAACGCAGCGTCGAATTGAGTTGCCGAGACGGCATCTGCTTGTGACAACGCCATCAGAGGGTCGAAACTGAATTGCTCTTGGCCCGTTCTTGCCGCGGTATCCTGTGTTAAGCTACGAGACGACTCTGTGGACGATTCGTTGTAAATACGCTTTTTCACTGGCGGCAAGTTGCTGGTCGAGCTGTTTGCCACACCGCTGTTGGCAGCTGTTTTCGAACCAACGTCAAAATAATGCGGACTAGGATACACCGGTCTAGAATTTGGCATAGGATATCCAGATGGTTGAAAGCTACTAGGATAGAGAGATTCATGCGTTGTCAGGTTCTGCTGGAATGCTAAGATCTGAGACTGATCTTGTGTCGAGAGCTGTTCACTGGTACTTGATGTTTTACCGAGAAACGACCGTTGTTGCGCATACTTCTGAGCGTTTAATGAACTGCTGATATCGGTGAAGCTAGGCCGTTCCTGGGACGACTGCTGTTGTTGTTGCGCTTGATCCTGACCGCTATGTCTTGAGACAGATCTCTGTAAATCGATGTTAGGATAATTATTCCCGAACGTGGGTGGATATTGATTTGGTGATTGGTAAATCTGATGATTTGTATTCAAGTTCAACGACGCTGTCTCTGCTGATGGTACTGTGAAATTCCTTTGTTGTTCAGCGCTTAAGGATTTCTCTGAACTGCTAGATTTAAGATAGTCCGTCCGATGTTCCGATTCGCTTAATATCGACGGCGCTGGGGACTGTACATAAGATTGATTCTGCTTATACCCGTGAGAGTAATTCGAAGGCGTCGATGCAGCCTGTGGATATTCTTCCACGACCTTCGTTTGTGGTTGCGGTTGCAAACTGTAGTTTGTACTTGACTGAGGAGATGGCTGTGAGAAACTCGAAGGCTGTTGCGAAGGCTGCGACGGTTGAGATGTGCATACAGATTTCTGTTGAGGCGACGGCTGTGAATAGTTACGCGTTTGCTGAGGCGACGGCGCGGGTTGAGAATAATTGTGGGACTGCTGAGGAGATGGTGATGGCTGAGAATAATTACGGGACTGCTGAGGTGACGAAGACGGTTGGGAATAGTTACGAGATTGTTGAGGCGATGGTGAAGGTTGAGAATAGTTACGGGATTGCTGAGACGATGGTGAAGGTTGAGAGTAGTTGCTTTGCGGTGCTTGTTGAGGAGACAACTGTGAGTAGTTCTGCGGTGTCTGAGGTGAATGTATCGAGTGTGAGTAATTGGTAGGTTGCTGGGGAGAAGGCTGGGAATACTTAACGGGTTGTTGCGGCGATGGTTGAGAGTATGGCGCATTTTGTGGCGAAGGTTGAGAATATGAAGGTGCTGCTTGCTGCGGAGAAGGTTGAGGGAATGCCTGAATCTGTTGAGGCGACGATTGAGAATAATTCCGAGCTTGAGGTGATGGTTGAGAGTAGGCTGCTGTGAGGGGTTGAGGTGAAGATTGCGCGTAACCAGCGGAATGCGTCTGCGGAGATGGATGCGAGAAGTTAGACGGTTGAGACTGTTGAGGATACACGGAAGATGGAGGTTGTGGTGATGGTTGAGAGTAATTCGCAGGTGGTTGTGGTGATGGTTGAGAGAAATTAGATGGTGGTTGTGGTGATGGTTGAGAAAAATTGGATGGTGGCTGCGGCGAGGGCTGAGAAAAGTTGGAGGGTGGTTGTGGGGACGGTTGAGAAAAATTGGCGGGTGGTTGTGGCGACGGTTGAGAAAAATTGGTCGGTGGTTTTGGGGACGGCTGAGAAAAATTGGTAGGCGGTTGCGGTGACGGTTGAGAATAATTGGAAGGTGGTTGTGGCGACGGTTGAGAATAATTGGAAGGTGGTTGCGGCGACGGTTGAGAATAATTAGTAGGTGGCTGCGGCGACGGCTGAGAATAATTGGAAGATGGATGAGGCGACGGTTGAGAATAATTATTCGTCGAAGGCTGTGGCGATGGTTGGGAGTAATTTGTAATTGGCTGCGGCGATGGTTGAGAATAATTTGATGGCGGTTGAGGTGAAAGCTGAGAATATCCAGATGACTGCTGCGGAGATTGTGCATAAGTAGGATGTTGTGATTGTGGTGATGGTTGAGAATAACTTGGTGGTGCTTGAGGAGATGCCTGAGAATATGGTGAATGCGGCTGCTGAGGTGACGCTTGTGAGTAATTGGAAGCTTGCGGAGATGGCTGGGAGTAATTAGCAGGATTTTGTTGCGGAGAGAGTTGAGAATATTTAGGAGTGGGCGTTTGCTGAGGAGACGGTTGCGAGTAATTCGCGGTTTTCATTTGCGATGGAGGCTGTGAAGATGGCTGAGGATACACTTGTTGTATGGGTTGTGGTGAATGTTGAGAGTAAACCGGGGATTGACTTTGATTAGAAGATTGCAACTGGTGATTGTAAGGTTCGTTCGGGGTCGAATTTTGGGGGAAATTAGTTTGAGGTGAACGTTGCGGAAATGTAGGAGACAACTGATATATCTCACCAGAATTCTCCTGAGGTGACTTTTGAAACGTCTGATGCGGCTGTTGGGTTGGTACCTGGGAATAAAGAGGTGTTTGTTCATATGACGACGATGGATAAGCTGGAGACAGAGGATGGTTTTGTGGTGACGGTGTGGGCGGCAATTGGGCGCTATATCTTGGAGGTGTAGCATAATAGGGACTATTGTAAGGACTACTTCCTGTCGATAAAGCATCCTGATAGAATCCAGCTCCTCTTATCTGCGGCTCAACCGAAGCCATTATAGGTTGTCCTTGCGGAGATCGACCTGAACGCCCGGGTGGCGATTCTTGCGAAAAACTCGAAACAGACTCACTTACACTACTACCACCAGTGCTCATTCGTCTCTGTCTACCACAAAACACTTCCTGCAATTCACCATCCTTCTTCGTAATACCATCCTCCGACTCTTCATCTTTCTTTTTCGACTTTGGCGCCCCAAATGCTTTGAACCAAGCACTTAAGTTAGGTGTTGCTGCTTTAGGCTTCTGCGCATCCTTCGTACTAGATAGATTATCTTTAGATTCTTCTACCGCTGTAGGCGTTTGTGCCACTGTAACCCCAGACGTTTTCTCCTCTTTAAGACTAGATACCGGCATTGCAGGAAGAGTGCTGTGGTCTTCTTCCTCATCGTTCGAGAAATTAGGATTAGGCGAGGAAACTAGGCTCTTACAAATTAATTGTATCGAATCCACATTCTTCAAGACAGTGCCTAGACTAAGTTTTGGTTCTTCATCCGTGATTTTGTTGATTTGATCGTTATCGCTAGCTAACTGTACCGCAGTTTCAGCGGTGTTGACGTTAGGTATATTTAATGGTTTCTTCAGAAGTAAATTTCCCTTACTTTTCCCAGGTTGCAAACGATCTATTGTACGTTGAATTTTTTTTGGTCTGCTAGGCCCGTGAGGACCGAAGATTTTAATAGAACTTGGTCGTTTTCTTGGCGCTTCTATCTTTGGACCTGATCGGCTAGATTCAACGGACGAAGAATGAAATATTGGTGAATCACTCCCTGAAGAAAACTCGGAGAGTTTCGGTGCGTCATCTAACCATTTGTTGATGTCCTATTCGAAAGTAAAAAAAAAAAGAAATATAAGGAATTTATATAAAAACTATTGTTATATGTCTATTTTGTACATATTATGTAAACATGAAACAAAATATTCTTACATGAAGTGTTTGCTCTGTTGCCTGATTCAATGCTTGTATCGAGCTTTCTTCTTTTCCAAATCCTTTGGTATACTTGGACTGAGCTACTTTTACTTTTTTAGTCTCGACGGATTCTTGGTCTTGAGTTTTGACAGGATCTTCCGTGGTAGGAACTTTTTCTTCTTTTATTCCCTTTTTTAACTTTGGTCGTTTCGCACTCTCGTTAAAGGTACTACCATTTGAAGGCACTTTTTTTGAATACATATTGTGAAGCTCACTTTTCGCCGTTTTCTTCTGTTTCTCTTTCTCTGTTTTCAATTTCTCCTCTCGTCGCCTCTCGCTTATTTTATCTTTTAAACCGTCCAATGATTCTATATCTTTATCACCTATAAATGTTGAAATTTTCTTAGACATATGCGTTTCTTTCAAATCTATATCACTTGCTAGATCTAAATCTTTGGAATCTATCTCATTCGACATCTCCCCGTTTTTCAGTTCATCATTCTTCTGTTTTGATTTTTTCTCTTTCTCCTTAACATGGCCTTTCTCGGTCTTCTCGTCAGATTTTAAAGCTTTCAACCCCGTTTTTTCCTTTTTCCGACTTTTCTTAACTTTGATATGCTGCGTCTTTTCTTTGTTGTCCACCACCACTTCATCTTCCTGTGATTCATTTTTCTTCAATTTGTTCTTCTTCGCGTTTTCCTTTAATATTTCCGTCTCCTCGAGTTCCTTCTTCTCAATTTTTCTACTTTTACTTTTTGCGACAACTAAGGGCTCATAATCTTCTTCGAAATCTTCCTTGCGCTTTTTATTCTCTTTCGACTCTTTCATCGGTTGTACACTGTCTTGCTCTTTCTTCTGTTGGTGACGTTCTTTACCAACCTTTTTATCTACTTTCTTAAACTCCTCAGGCTCTTTGGATGTCAGCTTTTTGGTTTTTAATAATAAATTATTTCCGTCAACGTGTTTCTTTCTCTTAGACGTTATAATACTCGACTCAGACATGGCATCCTCGCTCTCTTGCTCTTCCTGTTCTTCCTCATTCACGGATTCTTCATCCTTCGTCCTTTTACTTTTTTTCTTGCCTCTTTTTCTTTTTGGAAGCTTATAATTCTTGCCCCGTTTTTCTTCTTCTTCGTTCTTGTCATTCGCCTTTGACTTTCCTTTGTTTTCCGATTTATACGATTTTGACTTTTTCGTGGATTTCTTCGAACGTTTTCTATTTTGATGAGGAGACGAAATATGAGGAGGGCACGACGGGGACGCAGGTGTAGCGAGAAATGATTTGGGTGACGAAGGATCCTCGTCACTGGATGTTTCAGATTCCAAATAACGATTTACAGCTTTGTTGAAAGCATCCTTAAGATTGAATGCCATTTCTGTGTACTCTATAATACACAAAAATAATATGCAATTTAAAAAAGAATATTAATCCTAAGTGCAAGCATGTTATTGAAAATGAACACAAACTAACCATTATCAGAGCCATTATATTGCCTACAGTTATCTACTATAAGTCGAAAATCACGTTTGAATTCGTTTAAATTTTTATATAAACCATTTTCCAGTTTTTCTTCCATTGTACTAAGATCCATTGGTTTCCGTACTACGCTATAGTACCTGTTGTAATAAGAAATGCTAATAATATTGTTGATTTCTTAAAAATGTTCAAAATTATGTAAGATGTTTTACAGATTTAGATGCAAAATTTCCCATTGTTGATTGTGATCTACAGCTAAAAATAAGACTGTGATATTGTATAACAAAAATCCAAAAACTCTTTATTAAAAATGCGTAACGAAATTGTCAAACATGATGTCCACAGAATTCGCGTTGCTTTTTTTAATTTTAATATTATTTTGAATTATGAAACGTATATATCAAGTTTATATGAGGAAACCTGTGAAACACCCTGTGTATAGAGCTCTAATATCATACCTTGGGGCATACTCTTCATCCACAGGATCAATGAATGGCCAAGCGTCCACATGATCCTTAAGACTTTCAAGAACCTTGTGCATTCCGACTCGGCGTTCTTCTTCTTCAATTCCAAACGAATAGCCGTATTTATATCCATAATTAGAAGATACGTAATGTCCATCGCTATTACTTCCAACACCTTTCTTTTTTTCTAATCCCTCCACTTCGTCCCTAGTATGAATCACAATCTGACCGACAGCTGAAGCCAACGAATTATTAGTTTGCCGTCCTTTCTTTTGAACTGGCGGTGAAGGTAAGGTTGGAGGTGTTTCCTCTTTAACATAAACATTCTTTGAATTCTGTGTCCCCTTTTTACTCCCTTTGTTTGTTTTAGTTTTGATCTTCGATCTAACCATGACTGTTTCCATCTGTGTCGTGGGCTCGTGACTTCGAAGGACGCGCGAACTATTACGTTGTAACAATTTGCGTCTTTGTTGTTTCTCTTTTAAATCGAAAAGTTTCGGAATTTCGGGCATGAAATCCTCAGATAGAGTACGGTAAAGTTTACGTTCGGTATCGTACTCCTAATAAGTATTATAATAACATCGTTAGCAGAGTCTAAGGGATAAAATAATAAGCTCGTTTAATAAGACAATTACCGAATCACGAAATTTCTCAACTAGGCGACTCCAATCCTGTTGAGTAAAACAGACAACTTGCCAAACACTTTCCTTCCACTCCCCGTGTATTAAACCGTCTTCCTTCTTCTCCTCCTCTTCCTCTTCCTCTTTCGCCACTCTGTTTCGTCGTCTTTTACGTTTTTTATCCCTAGGTTTATTTTTCTGTTTGTGTGAGATGCTGTTAGAAGTATCAATGTAGTCCTCCCTATATAATCGAGTTCCGTAAAAGTACCAATAGGCAGAATTCTTACGATCATGTCCTAAAGGTTCGACTCGCAGGCTATCCGAGTCCAAATTACTTAATGATTGCTCCTAGAAAATTACAAATTGAAATATTATTATACAATAATTTTTATTATTATCATTAGCTTTCCTATTAGATAAATACAAAAATTCTACTAGTTTTTTTGTATATGAATAGTTATGGTTAAAAGTATGTAATAGAATTACAGTTTAATTAAGGGTTTCTGTAATTAATAATGTTCTTATTAATTACAATAAAACTTTTACACTTATCTAAAACTTATTCTTAAACACATACCACGTCTTCAGCGTCAAGCCTGAAGTCGCAGAGTGCACGTAAGATTTCTACTTTTTGACGGAGAGGCAATAACTCAAAATCTACATCGGTATTAAAAGGATTCTCACACTTGTATTCCTAGAAACAGGAAAAACTATTTATTATCTTTCAGTAACGCATAAATTATAAATAATATAATATGCACAAAAATAGAATTAATTTACCTGACATTTCTTTCGGAAAAGTCTACGAAGGAACATCTGATAATTAAAGGTAGAGATGTCATTGCGGGTGTCATTCGGTAAACAACCTTCAAGTAATCTGACTATCAACTCCTGTACCAAACGTCCTTCAGTTCCACCGTCTGTTAACAAAGCTTCTTCTAGGTCCTGGAATAAAATATAATTAATACGAATACACAATTCAGAAAGAAATTAATGCAGCCATGGCAAGGAATGCGCAAGCCTTTAAGTATTTAAAGCTAAAGCATGTTCTACTTTAACTTTCTGGAAGCTGAAGCGGTACTAACAAGTCTCAAGTACAATGTGTACTTATACGAGTCAGCATTTAGGTAGGTACCTCAATATCAAAGTCCAGAAGATTGAAGGCAGCCCTAAATAATGAGCAGAAGTGTGCTATACTTGGCACCTCCCACCACGATTGAATGTCTAAAAAAATAAAGGAACAATTGAGAGTTCCTTCATAGTATATTTCTTTGATCTCTTCAATATCTTTCTTCATGCGGGTACTCTCGGAATAGTTAAAAAATTATCAACTGAGAAACTTTATTATTACATGTAAATATACACATATTTACATAAATAATGTATGTGACTACATAATTATAATCTACTTATAAATAAAGATATATTTATGTTTCTAAACAAGTTATTTCTTGGGCAAAATTAATTTCATGTTACTACCGTGTAACGCAATATATTGCTTCTTAAATCGTTTTAACACAACTTATGAGACAATATATTTTTTGTAAAAATCTGTGCAATAAATTTCTTGCTCTTTCCAATTATTGGCAATTTAATTAATTAAATTTCTACTATTGATATTTACAATTAAATATGTCAGACTTTATTTTTTGGTAACAACAAGTTTATCGATAAGAAAAGGTGATATTAAACTAATTTCTTAAGTTAATATCATACTAAGTTTTAATTTTTTGATAAAAGCACAAAGAAAACAAAAGTAAAAGTTGTAATCGTTAAATTTTAGGATAGTATCATTCTTCAGTGTCAATAACAATTATTGGTTTTCGTGTATAAAATTTCGTATAATTCTCGATAATTAACCACAAGGTAGAAAAGCAAGAAAAATGAATGCTTGTAAAAAAAAAGAAATTAGACTTCAAGAAGATAGAGTAGAAAGTTTTTTTAAAGCTTTCCAAAACACTGTACAGGAAAATGTTTTCAACAAGAATGCATCGGTCACGGATACGAATATAAAGGCAGCCGCGTACCGAGAGAGATAGCCTGCGTGGAACGTAACAGAATAGGGAGAAAAAACAATGAAAATGATTCTGTTGCTAAACTTGGGGTCATTGACAAGGCCTTTCAATTGTAAGCATCGATCTTCCTAGTGACACGGTGTGATAAATAACGAAGAAAAAAGATAAATTCGTGGTAGTATTTAGTTGCAGTTGGTTTTTAACCGGGACGAGGGTAAACGAGAACTCACCTAGGATTCCGATGAAAGTGGGAAACATAACCCGTCCTGTGGCGGGCAAACCGGGCGAATCACAGTCAGGGCGGATAAAAGTTGTTGAAAACACCACGGTGAATTGCGTGCGGTCTAAGCCTTGACTCTTCGATGTAATTGAAAAACAGATGAGAAGAACAAAATCCAGGGGGTACGTGTGTTAACGGTGCGGTGCGGTAGCCAAGTAAAACACTTCCGCTCGGCGGAGCCGATCGCTTTTAAAATATCGGGATCCACATCAGCGGACTATGACACCCATAGTCTTCGTGGAGGCAAAAGAGGAGG
The DNA here is from genome assembly GCF_050948175.1 of Xylocopa sonorina. Lineage (NCBI taxonomy): Eukaryota > Metazoa > Arthropoda > Insecta > Hymenoptera > Apidae > Xylocopa > Xylocopa sonorina. The sequence continues at coordinate 11,716,810 of NC_135193.1, forward strand.
CAGTCGCAATTCCACATAGCTCGTCCCGCCGCTAAGAAACGGACCCGAACGGCGTACATTCGTCCCACTGGCAGATCCAGAGGAGTAGCTAACGCCGATTTATTTTGGCACAACACTGCTGCACGGGTTGCCAGCGATGCGCGCGACACTCGCAACCATTCTAATCGAGTAACACACCAGCCTCAAAACAACCACCAGTTCCCCTCACTGATAAACCGCGCGGACGTTTTCTCACGGTCACATTAACGCGGACGAGAAACCGTCTAGCGTTCACGAGATTCCGTTCACCGTCCGTCGACAACGTTTTCCCCAGCTTTTAAAATTCGATCTCGCCTATGCATGTGTATGTGTATATACGTCGGCCTTTCGATAACGATAGTTTTCTGAGACGCACTACGCGAACGTACGGGTGCGGACTGTGCAGTAGCAACTGCAACTGCGGGCGTATACCTATGAACATGCGTTAGATAGATGCCCACCTGACATATTGGCGCGAAACTTGTTTCCGGCTCGCAGAACCGTCTATGTATTTTGTTAATGCCACGGAAATGTCTCTGTGCGAAAGAATATTTTTATAAACGGATATATGTAATTAACAACTGATTACTAACAATGATTACCATTGATATAGCGCACATATGTATATTGATAACTTATGATTGCAAAAGAGTGAAATAAATCACGTAAATGTTTCTAGATTTGGTTATGATGCGGTTATGATTTTTCATTTCCAACTCTTTTATACATTTCAGCTAATAAAAATACGAAGCACGGTTCGAACTCTGTAGATAAATATTGTTTAAAAGATGAAAAGTTTATATTTTGTTACGCGTTATCAGGCAATATGTACAATACATTTTTTTCAATGGTTGGTATAGTTCTCCCGCGCTTGCCAGCGCGTGCTGACGCAGTCCATTTGGATTAATATTATGATAAGCTTCGAGATTAGTAGTTGTTTATAATCAAAAATAGCGTTCATGCGACTGATCACCTGTTTTATGTGACGAAAGGACATTAAGAAAGATTTCACAGTTGCGAAGTGTGATTAAATACAAATAACGTAAACGATGTCTTCGTTTAATTTGAGCGAATTTGCGGATCAATTGAAAGATGTAGCGAACACGAATAACGAATCCGATGCCGGTGTGTCTTTTGCCAAGAAGTCGCTCAAGCTTGATACCGAAGAAGATGGTAAATCGTTTAATTAGAATTATTTATTCATTTGACTTTAATTACCTATATTAATATAGTTTTTAGCAATCTTATAATAATATATAATGCGCTTTATACAAACAATTTAAAGGTTATATAAATTGTACCTGTGATTCTTTATTTGACTAGCATCTCAAATAGTTCAAGCCATACGAACATGCAAAAATCTGCAATACTTAGACTTGGAAGGCAATACTTTGGGACCGCTCGCTGCCAAAGCTGTAGCCGAGGCATTAAAAGAAAATGGTTCGTTATTGAAACGTGCTCTTTGGAAGGATATGTTCACTGGTCGTTCAAAATCAGAAATACCAAAATCACTTGAATACCTTGGCAATGCGCTATGTACTGCTGGTACCTATCTCTATGAACTTGATTTAAGCGACAATGCATTTGGTCCCATTGGTATTGAAGGATTGGCTAATTTATTAACCTCTAGTTCTTGTTATACACTTCATGTATTAAGATTGAACAATAATGGACTTGGAATATCGGGTGGCAAAATCTTGGCTAAAGCATTATTAGACTGTTATAACAGTAGCTCTCAATCAGGTATTCTATTGTTAATTCTGTTACAGTTGGCAGAATCTGTTAAATATAAAAGAACTTATTTTGAATGCAAAAATAAAGATATGAGGAGATTAAAGTTCTTCTAGTCATTTTAGAATGGTATGATATTAAAGCATGTACCAGTCTATTAGTAGGTACAGTTGGATTGCTTCTGCCAACTAAATTCATTAACATCATTTATTAAATTTATATGTGATCTACTGTGTTACTATCAGATTCATTTCTTTTTTTCAGGAACATCTCCACTAGCATTAAAAGTATTTGTTGCTGGAAGAAATAGATTAGAAAATGAGGGTGCAAAAGCATTAGCATCTGTTTTTAAAAAATTAACTAGTTTAGAGGAAGTTGCTATGCCTCAGAATAGTATATATCACGAGGGTATAACAGCAATTGCCAATGGATTATCTTTTAATTCTGGATTGAGAATTTTAAATCTGAATGATAATACAGTAGGATTTAAAGGAGCTCAAGCAATCGCTAAAGTACTACCAAATTTCCAAAATTTAGAACAACTTAATCTCGGAGATTGCTTACTTACAACTCAAGGCGGTGTAATTTTAGCAGAAGCTTTAGGGGTCAAGGGTAGTTATCCATTGCTTAGTGAACTCAATTTAAGTTACAATGAAATCCGTACAAAGGGTGCCAGTATCATAGCTGATGCTATGGCTGATAAAGAACACCTAGTATCTCTACAATTGGGCGGAAATTCGTTTGGCAAAATCGGTCGTGCTACTTTGCGAAAATCGCTTACAGTTTCTGAAAGAATTGGATCATTAGGTACATTATCGGATAATAGTGATGACGAAAATATAAATGATGAAAGCGATGAAAATGATGAAGAGAGTGAAGAAGAAGATGAGGAAGAAGACGACGACGACGACGACGACGACGACGACGACGACGACGACAACGACGACGACGACGACGACGACGACGACGATGACGACGACGACGAAGACGACGATGACGAAGAAGAAGAAGGAGGGAATGAAAGCGAAAATGAAAGCAAAGAGAATAGAGATAATAATAGAGACATAATCACAAATGGCAACATAACACAATTGAAAGTATCTGTTGCGGAATTTTTAAAGTCACCAACAGGCGAGAAATTATTATTATTGCAGGATGACGCCGTTAACGAATTTGTAAATTATGCTGAAGTGAGTAAATAATGTTACATGTTTAGTATTGTATATAATGTTATTGCATGTACCAATGCATTATATATATTAACTTTCAAATAACATAGTGGCCTTGAGAGATCAAGATTATTTAACTAACCAAGATATTATATTACACTTAACATTTATCTTTATACTTTAGAATATATCAAAAATTGCTGATACATCACCAGAATTGAAGTTCATTGAAGAATTCACAAGGATAATTATGAAAGTATCAGCATTAAGTACAAGTGGTTATGTTGATGTAAGATCCAAAAGTCAGAGTCTCGCAGATGCTTTATATTCGAAGTTATGTTCATTTGCAGTGGAGAATGATCAGATTTATATTTGGAATAACGCTTTACTAGTCAACCTAGGTTTGATAAAAGTAAGTATTTTATAGTAATTGATTTATATGTAGTTGAAATTTAAAGAATGCTAACATTTTATTGTGCTTTAGGCTGAAGATAAAAAGAGTGGAAAGATTGATTGGAATTTAGAGGGTTGTTTTAAAGCGTTAGAAATAGTTGCTCGAAAAGATTACTTCTTGCAAGAAACGCGGAATACGTTAAAAATATTTTTAGAAAAACCGACCAAAATGAACAAAAAAGTCACGGATTCGTTTCAAGAAACAAAAGATTCACTCCAAGCTGTTTTAAGTCGCATATAACGTACGTAACAATTATTGAATTATCCTGTTTTTATACAATTGGGTTGGAGTATCGATATATGAAATATATCTATTTATTTTTAAATATTTTGCAAATTATAAAAATATAAATCATAAATTTTTGTGAAATAAAGGTATTGTATCGAATTTTATAAGTTCTATTTTCATAGAAACGCTTATACTTGCGTGCATATTGCGTTTTAGAAAAGAAAAAAAGAAAACGAATATACAAATAACCTAAACCATGAATACCGACATTCGACTAGACTAGAGCCTTAATAATGAATATCGAAATTATAGTTGTAAATGTAGTACTTTTATCAATTTAGAATACGAAAAATAAACTCAAATTCATACAGAATAAATAACGCTTATTTAATAAAACTTAACATGAAATGCATTTGAACTTATTATAACTCTTAAAAGTTTATATTATTGTAAAAATAAGAATCTTAAATAAAATTTCCAGTAATTAGTAGATTATTATATCACGTAACTTTCATTCTTTTGTGAACGTTACAGACATAGGATCCCAGCCAGGTTGAAACAAATTCAGTGCTAATGGTGCACAATGTGATGATGCTTGATCTTTCATGTACATTGTTATCTACAATGACACGAATATATAAGTTAATAAATATTAATATAAATTAAACATTTCTCAAGTATGTAATATTTACGCACAAGAAATAGAGTGAGTTCCTCTTTTGTTTTAGAATCACAGTCTTGCCCAAGAGTAGATGGATACTGCACTGTACCACCACTCTTTTCTATGTCTGCTGCCACAAGTTCTAGATATTGTTTTTTATTAGCTTTTACAGTTTGGATCATTGATTCTATAGAAAAAAATATTAACATGTAATATTGCATTATAATACTGAAGACTTGATGTGAAATCTGTAATTATTAATTTTTTACCCCTAGTAGATGCATCTGCAGCCAAAAATGTCATTAAGTGTGGATAAGATTCCCAAGATTTCGTGAAAAGATATGGATAACGTCGTGTTAAAAGTTTTATTAGCAACATGTTACCTCTATTCCCTAATAAAGTATTACTACTAGGGGTACATACTATTTCATCTTCTGTTCTTCGTATAAGCAATACTGTGCCATTATATCTAAAGAAAAAAAATTAAATTACATTATACATTATGTACATACATATAATATTATAATTTAACATTATATCTATTATACCTATTTAATTGCTCAGCAATATTTAAATTGAAATAGTCCCTGATAATGTTTCGTACCAAACCTTCTAACTTCAATGACATTGTCATAATAGCTAGTGGAAGTATATCGTCAAATGTAGCATCTAATATCTATAAAATGTTTTTTGCTATAACTTTTCAATACGATAATTTTATTCTAGAAATATTTTTGTACGTATAGTTATGTATTAAATTAAACTCTTTTATAAAACACAAATAAGTGTAATCTTACTAGACTTTGAATAGATGGATAGTTCATGGCAGCCCATGTTGCTGGATATCCTCCAATACTCCAACCATAAAGAATTATTTGTTTTTCGGGGAATCTTAATTGATCGATTGCAAAGCGCATTACACAATCAATAGCGTTTTCTTCTTGAAGAGGATATGGTGCACCCTTTACAAATATTTTTATGTTTTAGTATCATTTTGTGAGTAAAGTTTGATTGAAGAAAGAAATGTTGGCATTACTTCAATTACATTTAATTCACATGATTAACATTAACTGTGAATTTATGAAAATTTCATCTTTCCAATTCAAGTAAAATACAATAAAGTAACAGCAATACTTCTCATCAAAGTAACAGTAAGAACATGTTACAAAATTTGATATAAAAATAATACTTACAGTACTACTGCCAAAACCTGGATGATTCCAGCCCAATATAGAATACCCTTTATTTAGTGGAGTTGATATAATACCGGTTTCATAAAACCCACAATTCCCTTCACATGTGATAACTAATATATTACCTTTTGTTGTTCTATAAAATTAATGCACAGATGTAATTTTTTATAAAAATATATTGAAAAAGACATTATAAATATGAACTAGTTTAATTTACCTGTTACGTTGATCAACAAATATAGCATCAATTTCATTTTTATCTACAGTTAATAATTTGTACCTTTCCCCACCATATTTTATTATTAAATTTATTCTTCCCTTTAGAAGTGTAGAACCTATATTAATGATATATAATTGCCTGAGAATGTATAAAAGTACACAAACACTAATATTGATAATCCGCTTAACTTACGTAATCCCCAGTTAAGAAGAGATATACTTCCAGGATATATCATCTTAATAGCAAAAGTGTGAGCTACAATATATGACAAAAATTTACATGGCAATGTAAATATAAATTCTTTACCAGTTTGCCTTTTTATAGGGCGGCTGGAAGCTGCAATTTTTTCATATATCAATTTGTATTTAGATACATTCCTAAAAAATACAAATGTTTACAGTTATTCAATTTGTTAGCTTAATATCGTTTTGACAAAATAAGATATTTACTTTTCTTCGCTGCTCATCTTAAAATCAATTGGTTTAGCCCAATATTCAAAGTCGTACATATCAAGTTCTCGCTTTGTTTCATTATTATAACAGATATTTGCTTTGCTAAGAGTTTTCCAAAATTTTAAGTACACTGGATTGACTGCTCTAGAGAAACCACGAGTAGCCAATGACAAAAACAAAATTGTACTAGCGCGAGCTACCAATTTACCCCAAGAAGAAACAACTGGAGTCATGTAATTACTATTTTGGTAGAAAAAAATAGCCACCAATGGAATTGTATATAGGCTTATGGACCAGATTGCTGCAAACTAAAATAAATTACATTAACATAAAAATTTCCATTTACTACTTATCAATTTTGTACATTAATACTTTAAAAAACGATTTTCCTTACTTACTTTACTTCATGAAACTTATTTAAGAAACTATATAATCAACAGTCTTAATTTCTAGTAAAATTTATATTTTTAACAAATATGCTTTTGTTACTCAAAAAAAACCGCAACAGAATTGTTTCATTTCCATAAAATACTCACATAAACGACGATTTGATCGCTCAATCTTTCTATGATATTAGGCTTATACGGTTTCTGTAATGAATTAGCACAAACATAACCTAAAGCGAACTGGTCTAATGTATTTCTTATAATTATAAATACATACGGATATTAAACGACCCTCCCATGGTTCTTCATAAATATTGTACAGCCGAGGGCCAAAATTAAATTTCCAAAGTTTTAAAATGAAAGACATTTCTCATTTGTTTCAACTCCTTCGAATAAACTTTACGTTCCGAAAATTACCAACGTAAAGTACAGGACGTGCAGGATAGTAATTTAACAGATCATGCATCCGACATAAAAAAATGAACTATGAACTACGATTGACAACAAGTAAATTGAAACAAAAATATAAAGCTATCACCATGCTACTCGTTCACTTCGCCAATTAACAATTTCATTACTCATCACTTATCAAATATCATTAAATTTATATACTAGTAATACGTAACACAAACAATTAGTAATATCATAATAATACTTTCTCATAACATAAAGGAATAGATATTTTTCAATAAATGAATTGTTTAAATTTAAAAAATACTACTAATAACATTATATATTGGTAGAAATCTCAATTATTCTTTTATTCAAAATATTATTGCTTTATATATATCATATATTCGCTTTAATTAAATATGTTTCTTATATACATATACATACACGTTAGAAATAAAGATTAAAGTAAATAAAACAAGAAAGATCCGTATAACTGCTAGTGTGAAATTATTAAAATTTCGAATGATACATTTATAACCATCTAAACATTGCGCTTATTTGATTTATGCACGGTTTGTAGGTATAGAAAATCAATCGTATTCGCGTAAAATATAGGGATTTACAGAAGTAGTAGGAGAATATATTTCAACGATTAACATGTTCAATGATCTGTAAGTAAAATTTTATGGGAATTGGATTATTAAATTTAAATGAGATAACAATTTGAAATAGGTGGGTATGGGAAATTGGACAATTTAGATGTGGGTCGATTCTAGGACCGTACGTTAAATCGTGTTTTTCGGAACGTACCGGGAAGTTACTGGAAGATTCGGAACAAGTACGATAGTGAACAGTAGTTACTGCATTTCAAGTGCGACGTTGATAATATAATTTTCAATTTCTATCGGTGTATTCAATTTGTTGTCAACATGTCAGACTGGGACACGGCTCCTATTACGCTGCGAAAACGTCCCCCGAAAGCTTCGGTGCTCAAATCGGAACAGGTAACATTTTCAAAACGTATTTCGATCTATTTTGTTTGAGATGATTTCTGTATCTACTGTTGTGTAATTGTGTTTATTTACAGGCGGTGAACGCAGCACGTCGTCAAGGATTTGTGATCGAAACACAAGCGAAATGTACGTAAAGTTTTAGTTAAGTTCGTCAGATTTATCTTTCTAAATCACTGATCTCCGTCTCGTCAAAATGATTTCTGTCAAGTTGAGAACATGTGTTTCAATGTTTTGAAGACATGATGTAACATAGAGTGATGTGAATTGAATTAACTATTTATTACTATTTTTCTTTTCAACGCAGCCGCAATAAAATCGACAAATAACATCATGTTTTGTAAGGATCATAAAAGTATATTCTACTTTGTTAGGGGGTGGAGGTACAAATAAACAACATGTGGCAACTAAAAACACTGCTAAATTGGACAGAGAAACTGAGGAATTGAAACATGATAAAATCCCACTTGACCTTGGCAAATTAATTCAACAAGGAAGACAAAGTAAAGGATTATCTCAAAAGGACCTTGCGACAGTATGTTATTACTTATTCAAACAATAATAATAAGTAATTGAGATACTTATATGTATATAGCGTCTAATCAAATCTTCTTTATTATATAGAAAGTAAATGAAAAGGCACAGGTCATCAATGACTACGAAGCAGGTCGTGGAATTCCAAATCAAATGGTGATTGGCAAAATTGAGCGAGTGTTAGGAATAAAACTCCGTGGCAAAGATCGTGGTAAACCTTTATCAGCACCGGGTAATAAAAAATGAACCTCGGAAGGAATAATCTTTACTTCTTACCTTTATATATTGTTCCCTAAACAGAACTGTGTAAGAAAAATTGTAGGATCGAGAATAATTCCCATCCTTTTTACCTTCAGTTCTTTTATTATATACTTTAAAATAAAATATTATTTTATTAAATATATTACTGTGTAAAATAGGTTGCTAATAGTATGCCTCTGTGTATAAAATACAAAAAACAAATTATTATTTAATTTAAAGAAAAAGAAAAAAAAAACAGCTGTGTTCAGTTTTCAAGTTGTAAACATTAAATTATGTTTTTGTATATCCATCTTATTAGATTTTTAAAGTATATCCAAATATTATTATTGTGATACAAACTTACAGATAATGTTTTTCAATTTGATTAATGTAGGCTAAATAAAATAGTATTAATTGAAATAGAATTAAAAGGTCTATATGTGTATGCATAAAAGAAATCATTGATTTTATAGCATTTATACACATGCTGATTTTGATGTATGATATACGACCTCACAGTAGCTGTATATAAAAATAAGAAATTATTAAAGAAATATTAATTATACCGTCCTAGCGTTAATTTTATTCGTAGAGAATTTTGAGAATACATTATTTTCATCCCGCTTTATTAATCTTTTCTCAATCCAAATGTAGAATCTTGTATACCATCTTTTGTTAAAACTTTGATACTTATAGAATCACCAGTATAAATATCTCTTTCTGCTGCCGAGATAAAAACATCTTTAATAATCGCAACAGCTCTTTCTTGAGTTAGAGGAATAGGTTCAACACCTTCTTGATTCTTATATCCAATCTGAAAATATGTATTACTCACAAATAGTATTGTAAACTGCACAATATTATAGCTAATCATAAGTTACACTTAGTGCACTGTTCTGATTATATAGGCAATATATTTTTATGCGTAGTAGGAACAATAAGGTATATTGTACAGATTAGGTATGTAAGAGATTACATACATATGCTTGGGTAAACTGGACAGAAGGTTTGTGCACATGATGCAATTATCAAATAACACATCTTTGTGCAGAATGTATTACCATTATTAAATTGCACATAATTAAAATATTTATACCTGATTATCAAGAAGAGGCTGTAAAAGGGCCCCGGCAGAACCACCTGCTCTATACTTTGTTACTTCACAATGCCCAATTGGATCGTAGCTGTATACACATCCTTTACCTTCCTCATCTAATCCTCCAAGAATATTACTAACATAATATGGGAAAAAACGTTTATAATATAACATTGTTGACAACATTTGTGCAACTGCTGGTGTTGGCATTTCTTTTTGGTGTTCATGCTCATACATCTGTCATGTAAAAAAAATTATTTATTTTAAACATTGAATTTCTATTATACTTTATAATGCAATAAATTTTAGAATAATTTTACCTGCATTCGGGCAGTCAATAATCTAGTTAGAGTAAGCGTATCACACCAACAACCCGAACATCCCAAAACAGTTTTAGATGATAAAGGAAACAGTTTTTGTTGTTCACGTGTATAAATAGAGAATCCCGTACTAAGACGTGTGTCTGCAGCAATTACACAAAAATCATTTCCAGCAAGGGCAATGACACTCCTGTAATCATAATGGAAATTAATAACAGCCTGAACGATCAAATTATTCCAACTAATTAAATATTGAACAATATATTTATGATAAAGTACGTATGTGTACATATATTTGTTGCATAAAATTAATTATGATTCAAATTACTTGTTACGTTGTATGTCGTTGTATTTTTATGTGTATTTCAATCTTTTAATGTTAGGGAAAATTAGGTTATATTTCAAACATACCCTCCATTGTCAGCGTACGGACTGAAACTTTTCATTTTTGCCGCTTGCGTCTCATAATCAGGTAATGATCTTCTTGAATTTTCGCTTAAAAGTGCCATTTTCTTGAACAATTATTTTACTAAATGAATCTTAAATAATTCTCACTCTGGATGACAATACACTTTGCGGTGAAAATGCTGTGATAAATCGCTATTTTCCTCACACATAAACTGGTGGCCTTCGTGCGTACGAGATTGGTCGGCTTATATTTGTTTCTACAGGAATAAACCAATAGTAATGAAGTAGAGCTTTGAAATTTTACAATTTTGTTGCAAACAAAATCTGAAAAACCTAAAAATAAATTTTGGTTAAATACAGATAATAATATCATCAGTCTGAGATGGATCGGTTTAAATTTTTTAATTAAATATGACACTTATTTTTCCCCGTATGTATAAATAAAGAATGTCGATGCAGACCTTTAAATTTCTATTGGTTATTACGCTTATTGGTCTAATAACTGTGCATGGATATGTTTGCTTTAATGTATGCAGTTTCAAGTTAGCAGCCGAATGTATTATATACGAATGAACTTAACAAGTTATCTTATCAGTATACGAACTAGTTGGCAATATTTGACGACTGCTGAGAAACAGAAGATACTTTTTTGATAGTGTATCGAAATGGCATCTGGTGACGCGAGACAGGTCGCATTAATTACGGGTATTACCGGACAAGTAAGGTTGACGTTTAGTACTTTGTTGACATACAATTTACCTTATTCATATGTTCAAACGATTCAATCTTTCATTTAATGATTATGACATATATTATTGGTATTCAATATAAAAATCGAATTATTTAGTAATAGTATATTACCATCTTCTAGGATGGTTCCTATTTAGCAGAATTTTTATTGGAGAAAGGATATGATGTTCATGGCATAATTAGACGAGCTAGCTCTTTCAATACTGCTAGAATTCAACATCTGTATGCAGATCCAAAATGTCATCGTCAAGGGAAAATGAAATTGCACTATGGCGATATGACAGATTCCAGTAGTCTAGTTAAAGTAATTAGTACTGTGCAACCAACAGAAATTTATAACCTTGCTGCTCAAAGTCATGTTATGGTAAATATTATATTCTACAATTGTTTATTTCTCTATGTTGATGTGTATTCAATTTTCTGTATAGGTAAGTTTTGAAGTAAGCGAATATACTGCTGAAGTAGATGCGGTAGGAACAGTTAGATTATTAGATGCGATTCGCACTTGTGGCCTTGAAAAATCAGTTAAATTTTACCATGCATCAACATCTGAACTTTATGGCAGGGTAACTCAAGTGCCTCAAAATGAAAAGACTCCATTTTATCCCCGTTCTCCATATGGTGATTATGAATGCGTTAAATATTACTTCAATGTTAATTTTATAAACTTTGAAGCATAATAATAAGTTGAACTTGTTATAATTTCAGCATGCGCAAAATTGTACAGCTTTTGGATTGTGGTAAACTATAGAGAAGCATATAATATGTTTGCATGCAATGGTATATTGTTTAATCATGAGAGTCCTCGTAGAGGAGAAAATTTTGTTACAAGAAAAGTGACTAGATCTATAGCAAAGATACAGTTAGGTCTACAAGATGTTCTTGAATTAGGAAACTTAGATGCTAAACGAGACTGGGGGCATGCAAAAGATTATGTAGAGGTAAGGAATATGGGTGTATTATTCATTATTTATACTTTAGAAATATTATAATAAAAGTAATCATTTAAAATTTGTATATTCTGTAGGCAATGTGGCTGATGTTACAGCAACCAATTCCAGATGATTATGTTATAGCAACTGGAGAAACACACAGTGTCAGAGAATTTGTGGAAGCAGCATTTCAATATGTAGGACGTACTATTAAATGGGAAGGTGAAGGTGTAAATGAAATAGGTCTGGATGCACAAACAGGACAAGTACTAGTTAGAATTAATCCAAAATATTTTCGTCCAACGGAAGTAGTAAGTATTAATTACAGATAATACTAAGTAAACCATCATTATGTTATGTAAAAATAATGAACGTATTTACTTTCATTATGTAGGATGTACTTTTGGGTGATGCTTCTAAAGCTAAAGAAAAAATTGGTTGGAAACCTACAGTTACATTCGAGGTACTTATTAAAAGGTGTTTAAATATTTTTTATGTTAACATATAATATTGTCGGTAATGAAACATTATTTCAGGCACTTGTGAAAGACATGATGGATTTCGATTTAGAATTAATGAGAAGAAATCCAAATGCTTGAGGTTATTTTCTACTTATAATAAAACTTAATGCATTTTCAAAATACATTCTATGTCTCTGTGAGACAACGATATTTAAACAATACATTTATTATATTATAAGAAAATTTAAGTGTGATTTTGTAATATTATATGTATATTTTTGGATTAGATATGTACGATCTTTTTGTTACACATTATGCTACTTTGGACGTTAAATAAAAGTAGCTTTGTGTAACACTTGAGTTGAAATATGTATGCATATTAAATATAATATGTAATACATGTTGCTACTAAATGTTATCACTTCATTGTATTACTTCTGCATATACATATATAAAGTAACTTCTAGGTTTGTTATTTCTTGTTTGCTATAACAAAGTGAAAGCGGTGGTATTTTAGAAGTTACAAACTTTTAAAATACTTCTTTATTTAAACAAAATTTATATTGCTAACAAATGGCACAAGATTATTAAAAATAGTTTTTACATACAATATGTCTTCCTTGTAAACACGTTCATATATAATTTTGTATATAATGTATTATATTTTAAGGTGATCGTTAAATAGTACTTTTAAACTTTATACACAATATCCGATGTATAGTTAAAAGTGGTAAAAACATTTTTGTAATAAACGAACAGTATTCACTTTATATTACGAAACTTATTTTCAAAAACACGATCATTATCTCTTAATTCATTATATCAGGAAAAGGGACAGCGAAATATAATCTGTTTACGTACTAAAGTATATAGATTCAAGATATTTAAGCGGAAGATTCATTAGTGGATTTTCGTAGAATATTCTCAATCGTAAACATCATCGATTTTACGCAGTGCTCTTGCGGTTCCGTATGTTTAATTTTCTCACTTCGTGAATGTTCTTCAGCCTCTTTCATCTCAGCTATTTTGCATCTCTGTCCATTCCTATCGTCATGTTTCAAATTAGTCACAATTTTCGGCGAAACCTGCAACAGCAACGTTCGTCAACGGGAATAAATATTTTCAATAATTAATATTACCAAAATCGTGAAAAAAATAAAAACTTTTGAAAAATTTGAAGAAATAATACTGTTTAATTTTCCATACCGAGACCACAGTTCGATTCTGTTCCTGTTTGTCTTGTGTTAAACCCCGTTGCCTTCTCATTCTTCTTCTTCTGTAATTACCGTGCTCGAACATCTCGCTGGCGGAAGGATCTAAAGTCCAGTAACTTCCTTTCCCAGCCTGATCCTCTTCACTGTCGTTTCTAATCACTTTATCTCTTGGTATCTTAACGAAGCAATCATTCAAGCTTAAATTGTGCCTTATGCTGTTTTGCCATCCTTGACGGTTCTCCCTATAATAAGGAAATCTGTCCATAATGAATCTATAGATGCCTGAGAGGGTGAGTCTCTGTTTAGGTGAAGAATTGATAGCCATGGCGATTAATGCGATATAGGAATACGGTGGTTTCTCGTAGCGAGGCTGAGGTTTGTATCTTATCAAAGGGAAGTCCCATGATAATGGTACACTTCGAGAATTTAACATATCCGGTATCACGGTAAAATAACTGGGCAACGGGCACATAGTTGGAAACGCTTCTTCCGAGCTCCATAATTCGTAACTCCTGCGTAGATCGCAGTTATAGACTTTTGATACTGTACAAAAGTGATTTTGATATCTGTTAGGCTCCATCGGAAGTTGATTAAAACATCTGTACATTTGGTGTCTTTACCAATATTTTAAATGTTTCTAACTTTCGATTTAATGTAATCGAAGCTGGATTTACTTTACACTTAGATTACTGGGTTTTTAAATGCTAACTAATTTCTGTCAATTCAACTCTCTTTAACTCTTAATTCAGAATTACAAACTAATGGTTTGCCACAATTTCACTTTCTTCTTCTTTTCATTTCTTTATATTTATCCTTGTTGAGAAATTCTTATCACTATCGATTATTCCCCTCATTATTAGCGATTACTTCTTTTAACTGACAAATGACTTCGAAACACATTTACAATTTCCACGCCTTTGCAAATTAATAATGTAAATCACGAATAACTTAATTTTTTCATCTACTTCTTTTCCGTTCAAGTATTAATAAAATTCGTAAAAGTCTTCTATTTTTGCTACTAAACGTAACGATGTACTCTTGGTATAAAATACTATCGTTTAGAGTAGTCGACACTGATCATAATTAATTTTACGATGCTAAATGACCTTCTTGTGCGAGTTTAAGAAGTTTTAATGGTATTCTTTAGGATGAGAAGTATCAGGTCGCTTCGAACTAGTCTGGATTTCGGTGCACCGAAGACTGACTGGGATTTGCGGCTTGTTAGACTAATTCTCTAACGAAGGGTGTTTAATTTGACACGGAGATCCAGAGGATGGTCCAGCTCCGCCCATCGCGGCTTCCCGGAGAAACATCGTTCGCGCGTTTCCAACGCGAGGGAGGCGTGGGTCACCTATCCCGTGGATCAGCGGTACGTGTTTTATTGCTGTTTACACATATGCTGTCCCAACACCCACGCCGGCAGTAAACGAGCCGATACGTAAACAAAGTTGCGGTAATTATACCGCAACTGTACTGCTTCTCAGAACCGCTCTTGTCTCTTCCTCTTCATGTTCGTCACCCTCTCCTTCGTCCGCGAACGTGGTTGATTTTGACTCGGGGGAAAATATCGGATCATCCCCAATCCTGCGATGTGCCGCGATTAATTTCCATCTGCATCAGGAACACAATAATTAAATTAGTAATTCGAAGAAGGAAATATGGAAGAATAGTGTGAAGTTTCAGAAGAAAGGAAAAGATATGAAATGAATCCCTAATTGTGTTAAAGCTTGTTTTTTATTAAACGAATGAGTATACTCTTTATGTTCTTCAAATCTAGTTCTACGGATGCTGGTTTCCATATTTAGAATTTTTATTCAAAATAAATCTTGTTTCTGCATACTATACCTAATGACGAATTTCAATCCGTGATGGACAAGTACTTCTAAAGCATTTTTTCTTGACCACTGTTAAACATTTGGGGCGGGGGGTATATAATTTAAAAATATTTCTCTTAATCATGTCTTTGAAGAGGAAAGACGCAATGCCTGAGGAGGATGCGGGTGTAACAGAAGATGAAAAGATCGAGGGAAGAAACGATCGTTATTTGTTTGTACACCGTTTCTGGTGCCGTCCTTCGAGCCTCGAGTTCCATCTTAAAATATTAAGAAACAAATCACTGTGGAACTGACAGCGGAAGGAACTGGCGGATTAGCGTATTCAAAGCCGAGAATCAACTAAAGTGACTTAGGTCGCGTTCAAACATCCACGGAATGTTCTTCAAAAACAGTCAGAATTGTCTTACGTTGGTACATCGATACGTTAATCTTGCGCCCTGTTTTCGTTCCGTAAGTCGTACCAGAATGATAGAATTAAGAAAAACATTTGCAGAGAACGTGGTAGATGGTAAAAATAACTTTTGTCCGAAATAAAATTAATTTCTGTGCCCATCAACATAGTTTCATTAAATACTTATGCGTATCTCTTGTGATAAACCTAAAGAAAAACTATTATTCTTTAAATTCATATAAGCCTCGATAAAATAAAAAAAAGAAATAGAATATAAGAAATTCATTTAGAAATAAAAATAAAAGAAGATGAAAAAGTTTTTTCCATGTTTTATTTACAAGATCGGGCAACCGCAGAAGCCTTTCCTCTTCGTCGGCAAAAATGCCCTGTGAACGCAGGCGGTCTTGTTTGCGGATCGTTTCGTTTTACTGCCTCGTATCCGTCCGAATCTAAACAATCGTTCCTTATTGACAAAATTGGCGGGCGTCTGTGGGTTAGTCGGTTTCAGATTGTTGCTTCTGCGACGTTTTACGAGTGTGGGAAAATTCACAGCGCGAGCAGAACCACGTCATTTTGGTTTAACTGTTTCGCCTTGGTGCCCCTGGGTGAATCGCAAAAAATAAACGAACAGCCCCTCGTAACAGCGAATTTTCTTGGAAATAACGAGCAGCACATTATACGATGTTGAATTGCTCTCTAAAAGCAGAACTAGTTGTGATAGAAACTTTTTTCATCAATAATAATCAAACTGTTTATTTCATATTAATGGTAATGATGTCGGTTAAAACTAAACTAGGATATAGTAGAGAAATTAAAACTTCTTCTATTTGCTTTTAATTAATTTAGTTCAGTTCACGAATTTTAATCTATTCAAATACGATAGCACATCTTATTTTTATATATTACTGTTTACTTATTTCCTTCATTCTTTTATCAATTTGCGAACTCGTTTAGTATGTGAGCCATTGCTGCTGGATTATCCTTTGGTACCTGCGCAACAAAAAGTAATTCTCGTCGACAAATAGGATGATATTTAACCTTATAGAAAAATTCAAATATTCGTCGGCGGACGATTTATATTTTCAAATTTGAATTTAAATACTTTTGTAGTTAAACGATAAAGTTTTTATTTTTACCATGTGTCCGGCTCTATTGACCCAGTACATCGCGAAATTCTTGTAAGATTTCACGTAGCCCTCAATGGTATTCTTCACTACGAGGGGAAGCCTGCTGGACTTTTGCCAGGAAGCAGCATTCTTCCACTTCATCTTTTCAACCCAGTGAAGAGTGCCTGCAGTATTGTATCGATAGAAAATTATAGCTTCTTGTAGAAAATAGAAAATGTTTAAAAAAGTTAATATGTTTACACATGGAAACATTTCCACGCTTCTCTTGGACCTTTTATTTTAATGTATTTTATTCTAATCTGTATAGAAAGAAAAACATACCTGGAGTGTCAACGATGAGGTCTAATTGGCCAGAGATCACTGCAACCTTCAAGCTTGTTTCATTCAACAAACTCTCCACTAAAAAATAAGAATATATGAAATTAAATAAAACAATTTGTCGTGTCTCGTAATTCATGTTTCAGATAATACCTATGTCGACTACAGGTTTCATAAAATCTCCTTGCAATTTGTTGAACACGACATTAGAGTTAGCACCATGTTTGACAGGCAACTGAAGAGCTTTTTTTACAGGTCCGTTCATTAAATCAGCCAAAGAGGCATCACTGTAGGTTGCGTAGACTAAAATATTTAAACAAACCTTTAACAATTATCCTCATAATTAATCGATAGTATTGTTATCTGAATAAATTAAATTTTACTTTGAGAAAATATGGGTTCTGACTCAAGCGCTTCTCTAAGGGAGTTCCTTCTGTACTCGGGTTCCAGTTTCGTCAAGATATTGTAGAAATCGATGTTATTGGTGACTTTAAGAATTTCTCCTTCGGTGAAGCTCCACATCTTGGTGGCTACGCTCCAATTTCCAGCGTCTACACTTTTTTTCGTTAACTCCGCTGCTTTCTTGACTTGTTCGTAGCCATCAGTGTCTACCATGCCCTATGAAAACATTTTTCTTAGGTATAATGTTACATGATGTAAAGATACAAATTGGATTACAGGATACAAGTGAGGTCGTCGAACAGTAATATCGTACCGTGGCAAGTAAAAAGGGTGCCCAACTCAGCACGGAATCAATAGGGGAGATCCAAGCATCGCCGAGAGCTACCCCTTGTAAGTTACTTTTGATGGTTCCTTCTTTCTGCGCCTGCATTTTATAAAAACAATTTCGAAGCAAAAACATTAAATTAACTATTGATAACGTTACTTATAAATGGTATGAAGTAATTCATTAATAACCTTGTACCATAGTAGAGCAAATTCAGCTCCCATTTTCCCCCCATAAGACTCAGTTGTGATGTATGTAGGTACATTAGCGAATTCTGGTAACTGTGCAATGAAGCCTTTCATGCATTCCAATAGATCATGCGCAATTTCTTTATTTGTTGTTGCGTATCCAGTTAGAGAAGTGGTATAACTGAAACCTGTTCCGACGGGGTTGTCGATGAAAAGAACATTGTAGTTCTTCACCTGTGAGAATATTTAATTAAACGTTAATTATATTATACACTTTGACGCTCAATATTTAATTGTAATGTAAAACTAATCGAAAAGCATAAATATCTAAAAGTTCACTAAAAGAAGATAAAAAAGATTAATCTGTTTTGAACGCTGAACGGAAGATCAAATCAAATATTTACTAATGGCGAGTGGATTATTTGATCTCATGATTCACGAATTCTTTTTTATCAATACCAATATCAGAAGAATCTCTTATAAGAAGTATGATAAACCATGTTTAATCAAATTTAAACTATACGCGGAGATACAGAAATAGGTGATCAATTGATAAATTTTAAAGAGCACAACCAAATTGTGAGCATTCTTCTTTACCCAAGTGTAGTTCCTCGCTTTCAAGTCGCTGTCTAGGGGTCCAAGTTCCTCGAAGTTTCCATAGGAAGTAGAAGACGCTCCGGGGCCACCTTGCAGCCAGATAACCAATGGTTTTTCATAGTAAGAAGACACGTCTGCGGTGGTATAATAAAGCCACCAGAACATATTCGATTGCGGACGTACTTTTACGTATCCCCATTCTTGCTCTCCAGGACCAAATCCTTGTTTCGCTATCGAGGTAATATTGGCATACCATATTTGTTTAGGCTGATTGCTTTTTACAGAATTTGTATAAAAAATTTGACAATTTTCGCATATACATTTGCAGTAAATACAGAGTCAACAGTGTTAATAGTTTGGCTGAGTCGCTAAAAGTGAATATGATTATAGCAGCAATAATTCAAAGAGAAATGCGACATCGCACAATGCTACGTAGAATTTCACCGACGCTCACTTTTTTTCTCAGATTTTTTTCTCAATAGTATCGTCACATTACGATTTATATCGGATTGAGAGTTAATGGTCCATGGACAAGTAATTTGACTGATGCATGTTAGAAATTATGAAAAAGATTAAAACATTATTTAATTATTGTCTAATTCCTGACTACTGGAAAACACGTTCGCTTTTTTCCAATGAATGATCTGTAATAGCGTTTGATTATATATCGTTAATGAATAGTTTCTTCCTTCTAGCGAAGTTGACTTTGCTAACACGCGCGTTTTAACTGATATGCTTGGACATATTTGCTCCAGGATGCGATAGAGCAAATAAGAGTAAAGCAACTCTTCTGTAAAATACCAGTTGGACCACTCTTTGCATAGTCATCTACAGAATCTGTTTAGTTTAAAACAGGAATGTCCTGCTTTTTACTGAAATATTGAAAACTTTTGTATTAGTGACATCACGTACAAAATGATTAAATGTGTTTAATTTTCATTGTACTAAAATACAAATAGTAAAATCATTAAATGTGAAAAACTTCAAATGTTTTAAATAAAAGAAAAACTTATCATTCATAGCGATCAAGTTATATTTACCATGGATTCCACAAGCGAAGCAAAGTACTGCAAACAAGAATACGGTGACCTGCTTCATTGTTGTCTGAATGGCAGTCAATCAAACACTAAACGTTCAAAATATCGATCTGGATATGATGATTTTATCTGGCATTAACGACTGATTGATTAGATATATACAGACTGTTGAACTCCTCCACTTGAGATTTCTCAATATTTCGGTGTTCGATTTGGTTATAACTAGTTGTTACACTCGAATGTTTTTACAGATGTACCGATTCTTTATTAACTCGTTTCACTCTAAAGGTTTGATAAAACAATTACACTCCTTTTCAGATAGGCAAACTAAACTCATCAGCGTGTTACAAGCGTATAAATACCTCGTGCTAGACATCGTTTAATCGTGTCCCGTTATTCAATTAGGTACGTAAGAAGGTATGTATTTAGGTGTTTTTTAGAACTTCAAACCGACTCCTGAAAATATTTAAAAATTTTACAAAATTGGAACGAGTGCTACTTTCACAAAGAAAATGTAATAACAGTTATTTAACGTGTACCACTTCGTACAAAACAGGTTTTGCTGCTTTTTAGTACATTTTTCATCTAGCTTTTTGAACATTAATGAAATCTTTTTATTATTTAAGTTACTGACACTTGTCTGTCTAAGCCAATAAATTTTATTTCATTATTAAAATAATCCTTAAAGCAATTTATGCAGTATCCATTTTTAAACAAAACGATTGATTTGTTTCATCGTATTAATCAAAACGATCGAAAGTGTCGACTTTTTGGTTCACGCAACTGGAACGGAGCAAATGATCGATCGCCATAATTCAGGCGTATCTACATCTGTTTAAATAATCATTGTGAAATCAAGTCTCGCCGTCGAAGGTCAAGTTTGCGGAAATTTTAAAAACAGTTGAACAGTCCGTTGATTTCTCAGTTTGGTGGCATTGATGTAATCCGTATCACCTCAGAAACTATACATATAAACGTATGAAACAGGAACTTCGACTGGTTTCTGTGCCAATGCTCTGGAATATGGCTGTAAATGCGAAATTCCCATGAATATGCACATCTATTGATGTATTCAGATGATTCACGGCTTGTCAAATGATTTCATAGGCATTATTTATAAAATTTCCTCCTTCTCTCCCCCTGTTCTTTTTCTTCCTTCAGAAAATATTCGGGTATTATTTTGGGACCATCCCAACGTTCGAATTTACTATAATATGACACAGATTATATTATTAGTAAAATTTCTTTCGAATTAACTATTACAATTGATTTATTATTCAAATTCATCATGTTATCGGAATTACCTTGCAAAGAAAAAAGGTAGAACGTGTAAACAAATATTTCATGGTGTTTTCTTTTTAGCTATTTGTATCCACTATCGACAACATTGGGCTTAAAGGGAATTATCTATGTTACATTATGTAAATCTGAACGAGAAAAAGTATTTGGGAATAATTACGAAATGTGTGTTTTCACTTTGTCCTCTTGACGAAATGTGGGCAATTCTTGTAACTACAGACATCGACAGAGCGAATGACACAAATCGAATAATTAACATGTTCATCTCCGGGATAGTGGAATTTCGTTTCTTTCTTTATGTCCTCAGAACGTTCTCTTCCTTTTCGAGGTTGCAGTTTTTCACAAAATTACACAAAATTTCCCGAAGATGTTTCCTAGTGTCTCCTGTGTGGCTGTAATGAAGAAAATTACAGTTAGAGAGTATTGTAAATACACTTGTTCGCCTTAGTGATCGCGACTGAAATTTTTCCTTTTTCTTTTTTTCTTCGATATTTACTTGACAACTTATGACTTCAGGTGGAATGCAAAGAATACGAAATGCACACGTATGTAGCCGATGTTCTACAATATAAAGTGACGAATGTAACACACGTTACACAACCGGCTATGTTACGAAGTCGAAGAAAGGAGGCACGGCGTGGTCATAGAAACCCCAATCACGAACATCCTTTTTAGAACCGCTCTGGAACGCAATCTTCCTTCCTATTCCAACCATGACAATTTGTGTCACCATCTCTATGGATTTTCCATTGCTTTCTGGTTTTTTGTTAAGATAAAAACTTATTTAATTGATGACTAAGAAATACGTAACTTATATACAGGTATCAGATTAGTGGAGAGATGTTATCACTATTAATTATTAAGTTCAAAGTAAAAATCAATAAAAAGGGAATTATCTATGTCACTTTAAGAAGGAGTTATCTCTAGGCATTAAATATTTATCAGCAGCATTAAATGCTTATTTATCTTTCCCAATTGAATTGAAGTAGAGTAGTATCTGCTTGATTCAAGTGTAGATATGTATATCTATGAGAGGCAGTGTACATACAAGTATCGTAACATAATTACTTCTCGGTGTGGATAACAGAGAACGTTGTTTCATTGATTAAAGTATTAAGTTAATAACTAATTAGTAATTCCTATCTATAAGCCAAGAAAATCCGAAGTTACTCGGAAGCTCAATTTTTTCGTCGATAATTCAATTTAATACATACCGATAAAGTATTAAATATCACTGAAATAGATAAATCTTGACTTTAAGGAGAGCAATCGTAACGATCCGAATTAACAATGCTATTGCCTCGAACAAATTCGATTAAATTGAACGCTAGAGTACTTTTAACGCCAGAGAAATGCTCCCTATCGTGCGTGTACGTACGCTGAAAGTGAAAAATAGTTATGAGGGAGAAAGTAGCGGCGTCATCACTTGAGCATTCGTCGTTCGTGGTGCGATTGAGAGAAAAATGTTTCTCAATATTAGCATCGAGGACAGACAAACGAAATAAAACTGAACAGAAATACGTTTTATATCTTTCTGTAGATCTATTTACCACTCCTATTTACTTCCAATTCTTCTTAATTAATAAAAATGCGCGAGTTACTAGAAATAATCAGTGTCATCGAATAATCATGCCTCTTCACCGTTGATCCTAAGAAAATGGAAGAAGTAAAAAGTTCATTAAAAATAAAACAAACTTTACTCACGCGTTGCGTCGATACGTGAATATCGGTATTCGATTGTTTTCTAGCATTACGTATTTGCTTAATGTCAATCGACTGGTCGATAATTGCAAATTATGTAATCCCTTTTCACAATTGGTATGCGTAAAACGCGCAGTCGTTTGACACTCCGTCACGTACTTGCCACGGGTTTTCCGTACCAACGATCAGCGTAATCATTTGGACTGGAAAAAAGTAAATTAAGCTGGTATAAAGCTGTGCAAATCATTAATGAAACATGAAGCACCAGAATTGAAAAGGCTTACATTAAAGATACATGACAACTGATGGAGCATTAATGATAAATGAAACAAAAGACTGACAAATGTCTACACTGAAATTAAAATATGTATAGTATGCTAATGAAGTATATCTTGCAAATTACATGGATATAATATTCTCATAAAGAACTGAAAATTATAACATACTAATAGACACTACTATAAAATACATAATAACTTTTATAATTACTACTTTACTGTAAATAGCAGTTTTCACGATGTATAATTTATTCCTGAAGTCAATGAGCGTATCTTGTTTTCTCGAAAGACTATGTAAGGACTGATAATCTCTAATTGTCATTTTTTCTCGATTCTAGGACGTTGAAGGATTTCTCCCTGGCTCACTTGACTCATTGTCCTATTTCCAACGTACCAATCTCGCTTGACCTATCTCCGTGTCGAATCTATACTTAATTTCAGCTGAACTCATTAAAATGTACACGAAAAAGATTGACAATTGGTAATCTGATACGTTTTATGACAAATATAGCAGGATGTTAATCTTGTACAAAGAAGAGGCGCGCGCGTTACGCAAATCATGATTCTGCCTACGCTTCCAAATTGAAAGTAACTACCATTATATAAGCTTCTTCTCAGATTTTCTTAGGAAGGAGCAAATAATTTCGACCGATCACTATGTCAACATCGAACAAAAAATTAGTAGATTGCGCAACCGCTATCGTTACTCTGCTACATCGTGAAAGTTTCGTCGACAATTTAAAAAAAAAAAGAAGAAAGAAAGAATTAATATTTATACGTGCGGTACAGCCTTCGCGTTGAATGCTGAGAGAGTTCGATAACAGGGAATCAATGACAAGATCAATCATATATAGACAGTTGGGCTGTGTGTGTAATTAGAAAGATTGATCGAACCTTGGAAGTTCCGTTTGGATAAGTTCAAGTAATAAAGATAATGGGAATAATAGCCGGCAGGATGTAACGATCGAGATAAACTAAGAATGAGGCGATAATGAGGGACGTGTGCCAAACAACGAGAAGGGGCAACTTACGTTTTCTTGAACGTGACTGTCGAGCGTAAATGTCGACTCCATCAGAAACAAATTAAGGGTGAGAGCAAGGGCGGCCAGCGATATATTGTATGTATATGCAGAGTTATTCATATGGTCCCACGGCATGCAATAAATTAGAATTGTGAACATTATATTTATAGTTATTCTGTTGGCTGTGGGAGATCCGTCGCTTCAAACCATTCCTTATTTACTTATTTTCGATATATTTTTCTTACGTTTTCGTTAACTACCTACTGTACTGTATAATATATGTTGAATTTTCCTTTTCTCTTATTCTGCGTTTATGATAAATTTGATTAAATTTTGAGTTTAATTTCAAATTACGTCTTTTTTTCACCATTCTGCTTGAAGACTGCATTTTTATTTTTGAAGATGCTGAAACATTGAAAGTGTGTCAATATAAATGTTGTAGCCATACTGAAAGGGATATCAAATTTGTTTCGATTATACCTTGCGCTTGAACTTCAAGATGCAACTTTTATATGTACTACATGGGTACTTCAGTAGATACTTTCAAAAAGCACTCACAATTACGCACCTTGCACAACGTGCGATAAGAGATACTTCTGTTTCTTATTCTACTTAACTTCAATTAAACCTTTTTTGTTGATTCTGGAAGAAACAACAAGTAATTATGATTATTTTATGACAGAAAGTTGCTTATATTATTAATAATACATTTAAGACGATTTCATTAATTACTCGTAACGAGAAATGAAACTTTTAAATCTTAAATCTTTAAACAGTACAAGTGTAATTGGTAATTCTGGAATTGATAGTACGTGGAGAGACAAAGTGAAAATGTCGTGAGGTCAATTTGATTGTCTTGCAGCTCACGTGGCCACACCTCTGTGTTCGAACAAATCTAAAATCACAATACGCGCTATTTGAACATTCCGTAGTGTTGTTGCGTGCAAAATAGCGCTGGAAGTTTCTAATACGTTTTTGGTCATTAAATTCCTTCAGATCTACAACAATTATGTAACATATTGCAAACATACATCTTCTAACAATCAGTGACAAATGTATTAAAAATTATTGATTAAACTTCTTCTATCTTTATTCTCAAACTTAAATAATACACCCAATTTCTAGAAAGTTCTCAATTCTTAAAAGCTTTTTAATTATATTGTTGTACTTTATGTTCGTATATTTGCAACTTTTTATCTGTCAAAATCTATTTAAATGTTTTTGTTCCTCTCTCCATACATCAGTTGAACAAATACAAAGCTTTAATATATTACAAATGGAATGCGTGAGAGAGAATTAAATAAATAATGCACATTTAAATAATTAGTCTTTTGGAAATTTTTAGAAGAAATTTGTAAAGAGGGTATATCAACAATTCGATTGAATTCTTGAAAACACGAAATAGCATCGGTCGTGTATTTTCGGCGAATTTTAATGACCTGTTAGTTTATCCTCGCAGGCGAATGGCGTGGAACAGATTGGTATCGTATATTTCCACAGACACGCCTCCAAAGAAACGAAAGTTTTCACCAGTTTGTTCTAATCCTATCGTTTTATGTACATGAAAAAGCGATAGAAATATTTAGGCAAATGGCGTTCGTGAAACGCTCAATAAACAATAGCAATTCAACTTCTCACACGCGGTGAACCTATTAAGAAATAATATTTCATTCATTTCTGTTCCGTTTTTACATGTACATCTACAACTAAAATAGCACATGTAATGATTTCCATACAAATTATATGCACTCCAGGCTATAATTAACGGAAAGGCGTAATGTTCGTCGTGTCGGAAGTTGCGAACCGGAAGAGGTGACGTTGTGAATATATTTTTCTACTCGCTGCGTTGATTACCTAAAGACTTGGTTATAAATACACAGCTATACGCTTAGAACTGCCAGCTTAACCGTCGGTGTCTCGCGTTATCAAAATAAAAATCATGAAACAAAAGTCTGTTTGATGGGGCCGTCATACCGGAACATAATTTAGACTAACACGTAAACGCACCTCATTAACGAACCAGATATGTAGGTAGACGAGACAACTGCTTTCATTTATGTACGTTTTACCACCGTTCTTTACACGTTCTGTAAATTATCTTACGATCACTGGCGAATTGTCCTTCCTGTCTAAAATGTTCATTTTTTCCTGCTTGGTTTTGCCTTTTTCTAGTAATCAAAAGTTAGAGAACTTTCACGGGTGTCTTTCTCCATCCAGATTAAACTGAATTGCCATCTAAGCAAAAAAAGAAAAAAGTTGTTATACAACGTTACGTGGAAAACCAGTCAAAGATTCAATAGTAATACTAATACAGTCAAAGATTCAATAGAAAATACTAATATAGTCAACCATTCTATAATGTGATACTCTTATAGCACGGTTTCCATATAACACGGTACGAATTAATCGCGTTATAGAAGGGTCGACTACAGTTAATAGTAAAGTAATAGTACGTATCGATTATTTTAGAATTTCTGGATTTTAGAAGTGTAAAGGAAATTCATATAGAAACGTGAGGGCAAAACGGAGAGCCAAGAAGTAATGTAGTCAGTTATTTCCGTGTACTACCTGGTGTATGATGTTATAAATATGGCAGACCGCTACAAGTGTATGCGACAACCGGTTGATCGATTGCACAAGCTGCCAGCAGAATCGCCCGCAGCAATTGAAACGCATAGAAAACCGAAACGTTTTAATCCTGTTCCCTGCGACTTCCTGGTTAGATCGGCAACCTCCTCGGGAAAACAGTTTTTCCTGAACCATTGTTCTGATCCTGCAAGCAATACTTAGAGCGTTACTTTCTTGTATCGTTGTGTTAGAAATAGTAGAAGCGCATTTAAATTCTAATGGTTCATTATCCGAAACCTAATTTGCGCTGTACTGCAGGAGGGATCCGGAATACAAATGAAATTCATTTTCCTTTTCTTCGTCGTGCGAAACATATAATTATTGCTACATAAATGCGGAAGAAAAATATATGTATTTACGAACACGTGTTAACCGTATAGAATACTTGAAAGAAAGAGTTCTGAGATTATATGTAGAACTTTTTTTTTGTTACTGGACGACGTTACATGATAATTAAAAATAGTATTAATCAAAAGTCACTTTCTCCGGTTGTCTACCTTGTATTTTCTAGCAGCGTGTGATATCGATTAGAGAATTCTCGTAGATGGTAAATTATGGGATATTATAAGCGGACATTGAAATTAAGGGAAACCTGTTCTTTTCTTTTTATGGGGAATATTTTTCCGCGAATCAAATGTTTTCAAATGATTTCAAATTTTCATATGCAACAAAATGTAAAAGTTCTTCAGTCAATCCGAAAATAACAGTAAAGTAAAGCATAAAAGAACAAACGAATTTCCGTAGGATGCAAATTGAACGAAAGTAAATTTAAAAATATATTTCATCGCTGTGCCAATTACTTGTAGTGATCGTGAATTTCAGTGTGTCTCGTGAATTTCTCTTTCGTTTACCGTGTGGCGCGTGACAAATGAATTGTATGCGCCAAACATGTGCAGCATCTTTATACTAATATATCGCGAGCATTAAAGAAAGGAATGACATATAGAAACATCAAGTTCAAAATGTTTAACACGTTATGCATGTACTTCCATGCTGATCCCGAATGAAATTCAGTTAGAAATGCTTGTTTCTTAAAGGCCAATGAAACCAATAAAAAGTTAAAATTCATCTTGCAGCTTATATCTGTCAAGTGATTAAAATGAACGCAATCCTCTTATATACAATTCGAAAGTAGGCATGCCATCAATCTTTTTCTACCTATCGGTTACTACATGTTTCATAAGCGTTATGTCAATTTTAATTGAGCTATTTCTAAAGCAGTTGTTAAACCGTATACATTTCAAAACGATCGTGCATGTATGGGGAAAAAGTACGGTGTAACGGTTCCCCTTTAAAAATGAACTCTTAAATTACGATCGAAGGATGATTTCGCTTATTTCGCAAAATGATTCGAACCTCTGCTGCCAATCGCACGTGTTCGAAGCACAGTGAAAGTAACCGAGCATCATTATCCTTTAGAATATAAACTGTGACGGAGGCAGTTGCAACCCTGAATTCCAAAAGAGACTCCATCATGAGCGGAACGACGACTTTCAGTTTGTGGCTTACACCCCTTGCACATGTTTCGATCTACAATAGTTTCATTGAAAATGTTACAATTAAGATAAATCGTCGAAAAATATGTAATGGTATGTCGTTTAATTTCCATCATCATACAGCGTGGAAATTATTATCATTGATAGACGTCAAATTATGTAAACAAACAATGCGAAAGAAGTATTGGATTGTTGTTAAAAAAATGTAACAGTTGAAAAAAATTAATTATGGTTAATCTAACTAATAGGCCATAGGACATGTATACGTGTAATTGAATAGAATGAACAGCGACGTATACTTACGTGCAGAATTAATAATGCCGTCTTAATTAAAGCTTCTAATATCCCAAGAATGAATGGAGATTTTCATTTCAAACAGTTCGCTTGAACTTTCACTCGAAAATGCGAAGTGCCATTGTGCGTATCTCACGGTCTTCGCTTGGCATGAAGATGGTGGCAGGGTCAACGGTATATACTTATTGGAAGTTGTGAAACTCGCGTTATTGCATGTTGTTTTCTCTGCTGATGTATTGATGGACCAATATAATAATAATATATACTTGCAGCAATTTTTGCTCGTGACCTAATGTTAGAGAAAATATTTTCAGTGGCATCCTTGTGTAACCTAGAAAGGACAAGAGGACTTACTTTCATTTTCTCCGCCAACTAAACCAGCTTGGTTTCCAAAACTTTGCGATTACTGTTTTCCTCATAAACGTCTCATCAAACATACATTTTTTTCATCGAATTTCATGAATGTTTATCTTGTCCAATAGCAGATAGTTATCAAGGTTGGAAAGAAAATTGATGATCAGAATCGCATCGAGTGTTTTTCTTTTTCTTATGCGACGAATGTTTCTTCGGAACGCAACAATCTTTTTTATCTACTTTCTTTAGAATAAGAATGGTTTCAGTATTAGAATTTATTCTTATTTTCTTCATGGTGAAAATTCCTTTGGGATTCATTTGCTTCATTAAGTAATAAAAACATGGTTTCACTCAATATTCACTTTCTTTGCACCGCGAAGATCTACAGAATTAAAAGAACGATGAGAAGTAGGACAACTTCGAAACGCATACTTGCATCGACCAATTTCTTCAACCACACCTTGACAAAGCGGATATTATTTCGAATCTCGTATTTAAACTTATCTCTTCGGAACAGAGAACCTGCCAATTTTCATATACATACAGCTTTTGACAAGCACATTATGTTCTTTACATAATACCACACTAATCATGGTTCTCTTCACTCTACGTAACACTTTATAATAAGAAGCTTCTCTGTTGACAACGTTTTTACTTATGACGGAAGCTTCCAGTTGCGGAGTAAGACTGATGCTACTTACGACGAAAATTTCTACTCCGTTACGACGATCCACGTAGAATTCAAGAGGTCACAAGTCGCGTTACTTCCGTGTCGTTCTAACAGTGTTGCGGAAGACGAAGATGGTACCGGTGAAAGGTATCAAATCGATAGTAAGCCACGAGCAGAATCTAAAGAAAGTCAAAGCAACTCTTATAAGCGATGGGGTCGAGTTGACGTAGTTACAGGACGACAAAACGTTTATAGTGTGCGGTTCGTTTACGATCTTCTTCCCACGTGTGGCCTTCCTGCTGCATTTCTCCGGTTCGTTGCATCTTTATCCACATTCTAAGCCGGTTAAATGCACTTCCAGGTTGAAGGTTCCAGTACACTTGCTTTTGGACGATCTGAACGGTTCCTTTTTTCTCTTCACTACAGAGTTTCCTTTATAAAAAGTTTGCAAAGAATTTGTCAGAAATTAAATAGGGGTGACACTATTCTTAAAAGGTTATACATAAAGGGGAAAGAAGTAGATTAATTATATTATTTCGTCAATAATCATGAAAAACAAAGTACCTGTTTCCTAAATTTGTTTTCTAAATTCTTAGAACTGATTACGAAAGAACCAGCCCAGGAGAAAGGAGTATAGACTATCGATGATCCATTCAGCAGATGAATTTGCTAAGTTTGGGGCACGATCGTAAATTACCAAATTGCCTTCATCAAACCGTGTCAAACGCTTCCGCCGTTTCCTGGAACTCTAACATTAATCAAATAACGGATCATAGTATATAATTTTTTACAAACTGCTAATGCTACGTCTCTGCTTGTTATCCATAAATTTCAATAATTATCGTATGATTAAATGATTGCTTCTAATTCAATAATCATTTGATGTTAATTCAGAGATTTCGAACGGAATTAAGAAGTTTGTCTTACCAAGTAAATCCTTTAAAGTAAAAGTATCCAAAATTATTCTCATAAATTTCCTTCGGTTCTCATAAATCAAACAGAAATAATTTGAATAGAAATATTTGAAGACCCATCAGAAAAATTTCTCTTCATATTCGATTCACCCATCTTCGGAGGATTCCCTACCTTCTTTTCCTCGATTTCTCTCGTTTTTACGCACGATTCTCGCTTCTTCTTTGCTTCGAGCGAAACAAAGCCGTAGTTTCACCGCGAAAAGAGGATCGGGCGGCGTTTCCGTGGCCCGCAAGCAAATTTCGCGAACCCACTGGGGGTCATTAATATTTTATACGGAACACGTCTGATAATTCTGTTCCCGTTCCTTGTTCACCGCAACTCTCACATTGCATCTATTCTTCGCTGTTCGATTGTGCAATTTGCGTGCGGTCTGTGCCTAGGATGATCCGGTTGTGCAACGGTACACGTTTAGTTGAAGGCGCGTGGATCCAAACAAAATTTTTTCTTTCATGTCTTCTCCTGAATATCTTCCCTATTGAGAGAAAACAATCACTGGACGATCGTACGTGTTGCCAGGAATCCGAATACGGCTATTAAGTTAAAATTGATCATGTAAATGGAATCAGTAGAGATTTTTGTACATTTTTCGACAAATAGGACAACTTGTTTGTATTGCAAGGTTAAAGAATGAATAATAATTATTAAAAATGATGAGACTAGAAAGGAACGAAAGTTTTAACGTAAGACGGTTTCTGCGCTTTCCCGGGATTATATGCAATTCGAAAATCTAGTAGCTAGCAATGATTGCATAAAACGTTTTGACTGTACTACCAGTGAAAGCAAACAGAGACGGAGCTATATAACATTCTCTCCTGTTCACAATGGAATACCAGCATTTAGGGAGTTGGTTTATCTGCATGGGTGTATGGTGCTAATTGAACTTCAATGCGTGCATTTAAATCTTCCTATTCTTCTGTCGCTTTCTCAAATTGCACCTATACTATGATTGCCATAAATCGAGATGACGGAAACCAATTTGAACTACGTTGAATTACCTTTAATTTAAAAAAAATAAAGTGCACTAGCATATCTACAAAAATACTGTTTCCCGAAATATTTTATAGTTCTATGTAACTTAGTAAAATTAGAGCAATGATATCCAATTACGTGGTGTATAACCGTTCGTGTAGAAAACACA
Organism: Xylocopa sonorina; assembly: GCF_050948175.1. Classification (NCBI taxonomy): domain Eukaryota; kingdom Metazoa; phylum Arthropoda; class Insecta; order Hymenoptera; family Apidae; genus Xylocopa; species Xylocopa sonorina. The sequence goes on from NC_135193.1 coordinate 11,748,755, forward strand.
CGAAACGAACAAGCAATGAACAATGATACGAAAAAGTCCACGTCGCGCGTCTAGATCGCCGATGGCACCTAAATGCCCCTTTTACGTACAACAGACGAGCAAGACGCGGAGTTGACCCCCTCCAGAAGAAAGAAGAGTTCAGGATGTAACGCGGACCCCCATATAGCACCGCGGACGCACTCATGGTACCCCTCCTCGAAATGTGTCTATGCTTAGGGCAACTAGACGCTTAGACGGAGGAAACATTCGCTATAAAAGGCACCGGAGCCACCAGAAATTTGTCAGAAGAGTGACGAACTGTAACGAAAAAAAAAAGAAAAAAGGCGGCAGCCTTTGCCGTTCTTATCGTCTTCGTGCGACAATCCATTACCTGAGAAGATGAAGTCTAGCCTGGTCAGTGTCCAATATTTGTCACCATCTTATCTGCTCTTCGGATAACTCGTGTCCCACAAGTGTATCTGTGAAAAGAGTTGTGATACTTTATTGTTAATACACGCGAAGATGTGACAATAGAGATATTTGGGGCCCAATTGTGAATTAACGAACTTTGTTACCATAGAATTTGAAACAGGATAGTAGATCCATTTTTAAAGCTGCATCCTTTAGAAATAGGTCATGTGTCTTGGAACCACGTGTTGAAAGTACTGTAGGGTTGCAACGATTCGTTCTCGTGGTCGCAGTGTAATTTACTACAATCCTTTGTTTTATACTATTGACATCTCTAGCAAAAATTAACAATTTCTTTTTTAAATGAGATCAGTACATTAGTTATTATCTTAATGTCATGCTACTGGGCCGAAAAATCTTTTAAAATACTTCTTTGCAAGTCACGATCGAATCCGGCACATTGCGTCTATTTTCTAGGAGGCATTCTAAGTAGGTATTCCCGCCATTTCTCAATGTGCAGAAAGGAAAGTCGAGCAACGTGCTCGTGCCTCGAATGATCATCTCTTGTGAAACTGCATCAAAAATAGCCGAAACTCATTCACCTTCTTCGTCTAACCCATTTGTGGAGATTTATCCCCACGAAGAAACGAAATTTTTATCAGATCATCAATTTTGAAGTCCTTCTCATTTCACAAACTTTCCTCGGATTTTAAAACACTTCGTATCTGTTCCTCTTTAAGATATTAAGTTACATAGAGGCATCCAGAATCAGTGTCACACTTTTTCTTTTCTATCGGTAGATTAATGCCACGGCAACTTTCTATTGGTCCTCGACGTTTTCTGAAATTCGTACCTGACGACAGGTACTCATGCGTTTAAACAATTATCCGACTGTCGACTAATATAACTTGACGAGAGTAAATTATATAATTCTCTCTTGGCTGTTACTCTATTGGGCTGATCCAGTCCTTGATCTTGACGCTCAAGCTACTGCTTGAGAAAGCGGATATAACAGGAACGGAACTGATGAGCTGGTTCGCCAAAATTGCCGTTAGCCAAAATGAAAATGAACGTAAGTACACGTTTCGGGGTAAAAATGAAACTGGGCGGCTCACTTTCTTTTGATCCTCTTTGGAGTGTTAATGAACAGCCACAAGTTTCACGATCAGCCTCCTGTTTCGAGATTGGTAAAAGAAAAAAAATCAACCATCGTTGACCTCATTCGCGGACTTGTTTATACCCTCTTCGTTTGTTCGCACGCGGACACTTTCATTTTTGAGAGTTACATTCATAAAACAGTTGACAAGATATATTATTCATAACTTTTTTAAGCATCTGTAGGAAAAGTAGTCGGTTGTCTGTGTCAACCATCTTCTATAGAAATTACTCTTCTTGTCATTGTTCCTCTTGACATTTGAGTTTCATATGGAATTTTCCAAGGGTCAATATTCTGTCACATATAAGATAAATATTATTTCAATTTAATCTTTCAAATTTCGATACCAGTATATTTGTAATTAAATGTTCAATTTCTCAAAAAAAAAATCTGGGGCACTGTATACTTATTTAATGTTACAACAAAAAAGTAAAATTAGCAGTATCCTTCCACAAATACAAGTGTCTATGCCTTCGACGCTTATTAACGTATATATTTTTTGCAAGTATCATTTTATTGCGGAAAATGAAGTGTAATGTGTACTTGAACACTCGCGTGATGGATGTATGCGATGGAAAGGCGGATAAGGTGGGAAGGTCGAGCGAAATATAGATTGAAATCACTCTGTAATTATTAGTGTAATGCTCGTGTATGAGGTGCTACTTCACTTGGAATATAAAGGATTGTATCAATACCTGGTTGGGTGTCTGGTGACTGGCACTGTGTTACTGGGTAATTATACAGACGCTAGAGTCACCTAGATGACTAACGTGCCATGATCGATTCATTTACATTTCTACTTGTATGTATGGTCTTTTTTCCAACACATGATTCTTTGCATTGTTCCGTAAATAGATATCTGTTAGTTATAGTTGCTATAACTTTTATTACACGTGCATCATGGAACTAATAATTTGTAATTCTTTTGCAGTTATTCCTGTGTTGCTTCATTTTTGTTTCCGCTCTTGGAGACCCACTAAGGATAAAAAAAGAGTGAGTAAATAATATAATCATTAACTAATAAAACTTAAGTTTAAACCTAAATAAATTTTTAAATTGGGCTTAACGATATAAAATTTCAAATAAATAAATAATTAAAAATTTCAGAGCTCCACTAAGTCCACCTTCAAGTCAATATGGCCCACCGGCAACCTCTTACGGAGTTCCCAATGTAGGAAGCTCGTACAATGCGCCAGCTGATTCCTATGGTGCTCCACCATCGCCATCTTCTTCCTATGGCGCACCATCTTCCTCTTATGGCGCGCCTTCCTCTTCTTATGACGCACCTTCGTCTTCCTATGGTGCTCCATCAGGCACTGGTTCTCATGACACACCATCATCGTCTTATGGTGCCCCATCGTCCTCTTATGGCACACCATCCTCTTCTTATGGCATTCCATCAGGTCCGTCCTCTTCTTACAATGCTCCATCAGCTCCATCCTCTTCTTACGGCGCTCCATCGGGACCATCCTCTTCTTATGGAGCCCCATCAGGTCCATCTTCCTCTTACGGTGCACCATTGGACCATGGTTCCTTCGGTGGCGATCAAGGATACAGTAGTGGTGGATCCCTTGGTAATGACCACCATGGTGGATCTTATAGCGGAGGTAATGGCGCAAATGGAGGTGGTCATGGATCCTTTGGTGGTGACCACCATATAGAATCTTATAGCGGAGGAGGTGGCCTAGGTGGAGGTATAAGTGGAGGCGTAGGCGGTCATGGATCCTTCGGTGGTGATCACGGAGGTTCTTTCGGAGGAGATCATCACGGTGGAGGAGGTTTATCCACTTCCTATGGAGCTCCAGCCCAATCTTACGGTGCTCCAGCTCAATCCTATGGTCCTCCGGCTCAATCCTACGGACCACCGGCTCAACCTCAAGGGAGATGGGAGAAGAAACTGACATGGAAAGCGGAATGGAAGCAAATTTGGAAAACAGAGCAAAAACTGATCTGGAAGCAGGAATGGAAAAAAGTTCAAGTACCTGTGTGGAAGGAAGTTCAAGTGCCAGCATGGAAGGAAATCAAGGTACCAGTTTGGAAGAAGGTTCAGAAGCCCGTGTGGAAGGAGATTCAGGTACCAGTATGGAAGGAGGTCCAGGTACCCGCGTGGAAGAAAGTTTGGAAACCCGTCTGGAAGGAAGTGCAGGTCCCAATATGGAAAGAGGTTCAAGTTCCTGACTGGAAGAAGATTTGGGTTCCCGAATGGATCAAGGTCGGTATCCCCGGCGAACAATACGTTGGTAAGGACCATCACGGATGGCAGTATACTAGCCATGATCTCTGGAAGAAAAAACTTATCTGGAAACCCGTGTGGAAGAAAATTTGGAGGACGGAAAAGAAGCAAGCCTGGGTAAGCGAGAAGAAACTGGAGTGGAAAGCCGAGTGGAAACAGATCTGGAAGACAGAGAAGAAGCAGGTCTGGGTAACGGACAAGAAGCTAGTTTGGAAGGAGGAATCAGTCCAAGTTTGGGTGCCTGAAAAGAAACAGATTTGGGTCAACCAGAAAAAACAGGTATGGAAAGACGAATGGAAGAGTAAGTGGGTACCAGCTTGGAAGGACGTGCAGGTGCCAGCGTGGAAAAAGGTATGGAAGCCCGTTTGGGAGAAAGTTTGGGTGCCCGCGGAGCCCCACCACGACGAGCACCACGGCTACAAGTAAAATTCTTGTCGTGAGATCGTCGTTCGATCTTTCCTCTATTTGACGATAAAATGCGCGTGTATCGTTGTTAAGTTTTTTTTTTTTTTTTTGATAATATAGTCGTAACCAGAAGGGGTCAAAGGTGCGTGACGAGTTTTTTTCCTGTTGGGAAAGAAATGAGGACTCCATACGATTGTAAAATGTAGTAAAACAAATTTGCACGAATTCGCTACGGTGAAGAAGACTTTGTTCGTAACGGAAGGACGTGTCCTTAATAGAGTAAACAGATTAATCGTGGAAAATGTTTACGAAAGATGGCAAAGAAAGGTTTTCTTTGAAGAAAAATTTAGTAATTGAAATAGAAAGATTTAGACGATTCTACATTATTTTGTAGAGTGAAAGATGTTAATCCTTCTACTTGTACGCGTCGTGAGCGTAACACGTTGTGGCACATCATAACTACTCATGACATGTTAAAATGCAATTATTTTTCCACTTGTAAATAACGATTACCTACAGAGATATACACATACCAATATTTTTGTACGATGTTTGTGTATGGTACCCTAATAAAGTATACGTTTTTTTTATTTATGAATTCTTTCAGTTTCACATACGTGTGAATTCTAATTATTAATTACAAATTCTAATTCTCACAGTGTATTGAAAAAGATCCAATTTCTCTTCATATTAATTACCGATAATTTTAATTTAATAGAAATTTCTGTAGAATCTTAATATTTACTTTTGATACAGGTAAAGGTTCAAAGATCTTCCTTTTTGTTCCCAAGCGTGATATTAAATAGCATAGCTACCGGGAATCGTCTTGTAGACATTATTTCTAGATGAAAGCATCTGGCGGTTTCTAACAAACGAAAGGAAGAAGCGTCAGGGAGAGAGACGGAAGATGCTTTCTAGGGATAAGAAGAGATTCAAGAGAACTAGCACATCTCAGGGTCTCCAGGGTCGCGATTCACGTTCGTGACCTTTACTTTCTCCGTTCCTGCGCCTGTGACAACTCGCGTGGGATAAGAAATGCAAGCACCCTGAAAAAGACAATCGGCAAGACACGAAGATATCTGAAGTAGCACATCTAGTTAATTATTTTTTAATCTTTAGGAAATTTACTTACACATACATCACTGAAAGGCGACTACCGAGGTCTTTAAGTAGAAGAAGATTGAGGAAGGTGAAACATTTCATAAATGCTAACGCTTAATTGATCCGTCGTTGTAATGATCATAATGAGAAGAAAGTTTTTATAGGAACACAACAGAAATTAATTGTTTCTCTTAGATGGGTTAACCGGTCTGTTGATTCAAATTGATTTTACTTTTTGTGAAATGTTAGATGATTGAAAGGTTTCTCTTTCTGCTTTAAGAAGAAGCAGCCGATCCGCTTGATAGAATATATGAAATGGCTTATTTAATAGACATGTATAAAAATAATTATAGTTGAACGTCATTTTCGCAACGACAATCTTCACAATTTCATAACAACACTTTCAGATAGCCGAAAAATTCATTCATTTAAACCTAACTAACTATGTATATATAAAATATAAAAAATAACAATAAATACAAGTAAACTTTTTTATAAACTTTTGCTAACTCGTACGTGAAAACATGTAAAAAAATCTCTCATAAATATTACTATTTTCAAACCAAGGATTTGTTAATATATTCTCAATCATTATGTTGGAACCTACGTAATAGGTACTAAGAATGCGAAGCTCGAAAATAAATTTTACATGAAATAACGTAATATTTTAGAATTAAATATCACAATGAAACGCATCATCATATTGTAAAAAACTAATATAGCTTAGAAAAATGGTTAATTATATAAATATTTAGATACCGGTTTAAATACCTGATAGTTGGCCATAAAGGTGAGTGTAGTTTTATAGCTTTTTCATTACACTTCGATCTTAATAACAATCGTTCCTTACTTTCCTCCTCGCGATCTTACGATGATTTTAATTCCCGATAGTTCACACGTGTGGTTGGAAAAGATGAAGCCGGTTTTAAACATTCACTTGCGAATGGAAGCAGCTCATCTGAAAGCAGATGAAAAGTGCAATTAGTATACGGTACAAAAACAAATTTTGGAATCGTAGTATACAATGATTGCGGAATGAGCTCGAAGAAGAGCTCCGATTTGTGCGCTGTCAACTTCCCTGGACAGTGAAAGTTTCAAATCCGGTTCGTATATATCCTGCTTGCGTGCATTTAGAGCGTCAGAGTTCATACAGTCTTCTCAAGGTTGGGATCGAGTATTATGAACAAAAAAATTTGTTATATAAAACATAGAATTCTGTAACATGAACGATAACTTTAAAACAAATTTAAAAATATTATTTAATTAAAATATGCATCTCGTTAAAGTTTAAAAAGAGATAAGGTTGATACAGTACGTTTGCCAGGAGGTGAATTATTGCGAAAAAATTTGGAAAAGTATGGATCTTGACCAAATTTTGGAAAAAATCATTCTAGGGAAATGATTTTAGAAAACATGAATCTAACACAATTTCAAAATGGGTTTAAATAAGCTAAGAGAAAGAGGTAAATCCTGCAGAAATTTAAGAAATATTCAATTAAAAAATTGTTACATCAATGAATATTTCAAATGAAAATAATTTTATTTATTAACTAGATGCTTATATAATAGTTTTAAAATAAATTTGAATGGTGAATCAGATGTCCTTGCTTTCATAGTCTATTTGTTGTGAAGCAAAGCAACGAAAGCTGCTCATATTTTATGTATAACGCGACATGGGGACTTATACGACCACATTTATTACCCAATAGAAAGTGAAACGTTTATATTGGATTTGCGTCAATTAAGATCTAACAACATTTCCAGTATGGAATTAATGTCTCGTTTGCAAAAAGTCAAGCATATTACCACTAATGTAACAACTAAATATTATAATAATAGCATGCAACATTTAAGATTTCTCAAAAAATAAGGAACTTATTTAAACTATTTATATTATACTTAATTATTTTCCATTTCTAATTTATTGTTACTTTGTTTAATCTTTTCTTTCTTTTATTTTTTTGTAATGTTATATTTGATCATTGTTTCATGAAGAGACACAAACTGTCTGAAACTTTCTATTATAATGTACAATGTAATTGGTTCTGTTTGGTGCATGCACGGAATTACAATTATTATCGACGATTCTTCTGGATTTTTTCGTCGCGTCGATACATGGTCCGAGTGCTTCCTTCGAAAGATAAACATTAATGCCTTTTAATCATTGATCAATTTTCATAAGCTGCACAGAATGCGAAGAGGCATAAAAGTACAGTGTCATGATCTGCGTTTACTCGACACGAGGCCACTTTCACAAGAGTTGCCGTGATGAACGACGAGCAGGTGCACGCTCTTCCTTTGTCAGAATTTCTTTTATTATTTATAAGATTCCTGTTTTCTTACTGCTCGATTGTTACGAAATATGTGCGCACTTGTAGGTTTAGATACATCTTCCGATTTAAATATTTTAGAATCTGAGTTCTCGAGATTTAAAATTCCGCAAATCGAATATATTGGTTTTCAAAACTTTGGATATTTTTAAATTTGAATACCTCAGTTTTTAATTGCATCGAAATTTAAGAATACGGAAGCATAGATATGTTGATCTTGGATTTTTTAGATTTCAAATAATTTAATATTTGAGAGCTTAGGTGTCTCTAAGGAATTATATACATGTAACCTTACGTATCTCAAAATGTAGATATCTGAAAATCTTTGCCCCATCGATATGCCCAAAATGTTATTTTCCAAATCGTACCGATATCAACTGACATCTGATTCAAGTGGAGACTAAAAGAAAATTGTGAAGTACTTACATGAGCTGTTAGCTAGGTAATTAGGTTGTTTGCCTTTGCATCGCACGTAAGCTGATATCATCCGTAACATGAATGAAGCATATACAGGTCAATATATCAGATAATGATAGCATACTGCAGACCGTCTATTAGAAACGTAATTTCACCTAGATAACGCGCATCGCTGACCGCGAATTGAAGCAAATTTCACTTTCGAATTGGGATCAAATGCATCTTGCCGCGCAACTCGTATGGTGCAACAAGTTCGTGCTTAGTATTTGTTCCGCGATCGCTGCCGTCGCATTGATTTTCGCTATACACTTTTGTAAATACTAGCTAGACGATAATACATTACACCAATAGTTAAGCCAATGAACTTGAAGTGGAAATCACATACTTTTTAGTCAGCAACGATAAACTGCTGGGACACACAGGCTCCTAGAATATAGAAACAACAATACTATAACATCATTCATCAACGCAAGTTAATTGGTCGTAATATATAGATGATATTAATGTAGTCCGAGTTTAAACAAAATTTTTAGATTAAAAGTATTCGATCAATGGGCATTCCGTGACGTTAAATTGAACAGCCAATTAAACACTGAGATTTCACCTACCCAGCAAGGCACATCATTGATTACAGAGCCAAGTTTCACTTTCGAATTAGAATCGTCTTGAATGCATCGAGACATCGGTGCTCAAACGATGCGGCTGCAGCTCTCTATCCGTATGCACGTGTGTGCCGGAAATTCATGACTCCAACAACTCAAAAATTGCCTAAATATATCTCGACGAATAACTGAAATTCGTTACTTGAAATTTAAGTTTGGGAAATTCAAAGGCCTCTTTAAAACTAAAGAGATACTTACACAAATAATGAAACAAATTTCAGACACTCGCCTTGTGAATAGAATGTTAGAATATTATTTAGAATTAAAAAATTATTTATGGAATTTATTTATAAAAATTATTTAGAATTAGAATATTACTTATGGATTCGTATACAATTCGAAGATCCATGATTTCTGCTCGCTGCTTCTTAATTAGCTCGATTACGTTACAACATAGCAAACTTCTTGTTAGTTTCACCTGTACCCCAACAGGCTCCTAGCCTTCGATGCATCTTTAGCTCTCTATTCATTCGTTATAGCGGAAGCGTGCAGTTACCGGTATACAAGTCGAAATTTCATTTTTTTCTTATATGTTGTTCCTCGCTAAGGATATACGATACGACCATGACTTTCCCGTCGTGGAAATCGTTTGCTTCGTCTTGGAAGAAACAGGAAGGAGAAAACCAAGTCGCACGGCAAAAGGATATTCGTCTGAACTTAACGACCCCGTGAATATACGAGACATTTCCATTTTTGTAGCTATTCCTATTTTTCAGTGGCGTCGAATCCTGAAATTTATAGAAATTCTATTTTTTTTTGCGATACAATAAGTTTTTTGCTTTTATCTCTTTATCTGCATTTGCAGTAACATATACTATTGAAACTTTGAAACTTTTTATTCATGATCATAAAGTGTACAGTCATATGCCTTTTGTAGTCGACTATTTCCACTTTAGTTGTTGCTTTCTCACTTTACAATAATGTAAAAATTTTACTTTGATTTTTAATGATGTTCGGTTCTATAATCTAAAATATGTAATCATAGAAGTCACACATTAATTTATAATGATTCTTCAATACTGAAAACGTAAATTTTAATTAGACTTCTACTACTATTAAGAAAGGCTACGCTAATGGTTACCATTTTATCTATCCAGCTTCAATTGTGCCGCATTAAATGTCAAAGGGTAACGTAGAAATTCACTGAACGTGAACAGGAAAATTTATGTCTGTCATTGATGAATATCCACCGCAAATTTGATGTTCTTCTTGATTAATGATTATTCTGCAAGGGAAAAGTCCATGTTATGCATTAAGACCGTATATAATAACATAAAAAATGTAGAACCGTGAACTTTACCTTGAACTGTTAAAGTGAAATTCTTGTTACCTAACTGTAATAACAAGCTCAATGTGTAACACTTTATTTACCATTTTTCTATTTCTCGATACTTACGATACATATAAAGGAAGATATAAACATACGTTGGTGATTAACTGTAACATTAAGTAAGGCGATTTAACTGAACATTAAGTACGAGATATTTTAATCTCACTGGTGAAGGTCAGTGACGGGAGAAGATTTTACAAAATCGGAACTTACTCAAGCGTGTACTTGATTAACTAAGCACGATATTAATCAGGGTTCCTGCTCTCTGAGAACATTCCAGCGTTCGTGAAATAGCCACAATGTGTGAAAGCTAATCCCAACGATTAGCATGTCCTGACACTCTCCTTTGTCTTGGCGTTTGTCTCAGCAATTACGCTTTACACCTATGTACCATTATCTTTGTTCACTCTTGTATTTCAGTGTCACTCAAGGGGGTACCGTGAAAGAGGAAAATCCTCACGCCAGTTTCTGAAAATGTTAATGAACATTTATAGAGAGCGAAACATTTGGTTTGCAGTTTGTGCAGTACGGAGATGAAGCAAACCATAGGAATATTCTAAAACTCCATCGTAAGTTTTTCTATCACCCATATTTCTATTAGATACACATTTTACTCCCTGCAATTATATCGGCTTATCTAATACCAAGAGAGCAAGTACAAAACTATAGAACACCTTTCACTGAGCCTACCTACTTATTAATAGGAGCACCTCATCATGATTTCAAGAGGCGTTACAATTCGTAATGGAATGACGAGATAAACCAAGGTTCAGAGCAAGTCTGTTACATCAATCGCTTGTATTTGTTACTTTCACTGAACTTCCAGGCGCCAGAATTGGCGGATGTTGTTGAGCATTCGACGCGGATATTCCTTCACGTACAACTATCAGTCGACTAACTCCAAAATTTTACAACGTATAACTATAATTAGGCACGAAACAATGTTTTCATTGAATAACGTGTCTTGTACATATGTATTACTTATATATAACGATTAGCTAATGAGGTAATATTTGTTTGATGAATTTGTAGGGCATATGAACGTGCACGAACGCATGTATTCGTACGTGTATCTGACGACAAACGGTATGATATCACTTCAGACGCTTTCCATTCCTGTGAAATTACACAAACAAAAAGTCAATGAGAAACGAGAGGTTTTTGACATAAAAGGATGTAATTGCTCCTTGCACGAATTAATGACATAGCTAACACTTTATTTAGGTATCAAAAGAACTTAGGGTCGAGTACCTACAAGCATCTGACAAATGTGTTTCTAATTCTACTTAATTACACTTGTTGAAAACAAAGTCAGCTTTCATGTAAAAATTAAATTTTTTTAAACAATTTGGATTCTCTCACTTTATCAGGCGTAAAAGTATTTTTTCTACGATTAACTATAATTTACTTGTCGTTACCATGATTATTTAAGGAATGACATGTTTATGTCGTTTTCAGTCATTGGTAGAAAGTGAACTATCGTGCAACGAGAAGAAATCGTGGGCGAAGAGGATATGTATCGTGCATAAAATAGGAAGGATAAAACTTTCCTCTTGTATACTAAGTCGCACGTTCTTTCGATTATCGTCGGTTAGTCGAGATAGGAACACGCGTAGCTGAGAAGAAGAAATCACCAGCGGAGAAATTCGTTAAAGATTTAAACTGATTACTCATGACTTCATCGAGGCTGGCGGAAATATTCTCAACGAATCGATGCACAAGAAAAGTAGAATAACCTTTCATGGTGATAACTACCACTATAAGCAACTAACATTTGCTATTTTTTTTTCTTTTACCTTTCGTAACTATAACTTCGGACGTTTTTTGTTCCAACTGGTTAAAGAAGAAAACGAGAGGAAGACCTAGTTCCACTTCTGATAAGAACATAGCTAAAACACCGCTTCCACGAACGTGTTGCAATCTGTAATTTTTCGTGAACCTTTTTGTCAGGGTACGTAACCCAAATAACGAAGAAAAGACATTTCGAGGCTTAAGGTATCAGACGGGCCCCCTCGTGGGACGGGATAGTTAGAAAGCGGATCATAGGTACTCCATAAGTTGACCATTTGAAGTGCAAATAGAAATTTCTAGAATTTTTCAATCCTTTATTTACTATCGCACCTTTGAAATATTTCAAACGTCTCTCTATCTCTACTCATACGCGATACGACATGTCACATCATTTCTTCCTGCCACTTCCATTCTTCCTTCCTCTTTGCCTATGAAAACTGCTTCAAACTATTAGAAACTCTTATTACATCAATACTTCCGGTCGAAAGTTTCATTAAAACCAATTGGAAGTGTTCTTACCAACTGTGTCACGAATGGAAAATAGTAAATAAAACAGCGAATGGCATTACATGTGACGAACGGTTCTCGAAATTTTCCTAGCCGATAACTACTTATTTCACCCTTTGCTTTTTGCTTGATGACACGCAATTATGATAGATGAATATGACAGCGAGAAGTCAGACAATCCATAAGGAATTCGGGAAATCATGACTTTCAGTTTCCTACAGGGAAGCTGGATATGTTTTATTGGGTCAAAATAAAATACTCGTATCAGAAGGAAAGTATTCCGGATGCAAGAACAATAATACGTCGGAACAGATTGTTCCTTCATCCGGATTCGAAAATCTGGAGCGACTGACCAAATGGTATACGAACCGGAATAGCTGGAACATATTTTATAAGTTTCCATACACTTCTAGACGTCTACTTTCAGAGAGCGAAGAATTCACTTTCATCTCGCAAATGCGTGTATTTGTCGTAGTATCACGCGAGGATTTAGTCAGTTATCACTTTCAGTTCAGTTAATACAAAGCAAGCAGTACATTATGACCATGTTGTACCATAAGTTACTGTATGAGATGACTCGGATCAAATACAGTGGAAACGTGATTTTGGCGCGTTTAAAGTAAAATATGGACTTTATCTTCATAATCTGGTATATATATTCTATTAAATTTATTGGGATAGTACTCGAGTATGTAATTCGCAACGGTTGAAATTTTAAGGAGGATTGTCCGGGGGCACCACGAGCCATTGCCTTCGCATTACAAAGTTTCTTCCCACTTTAACGTGTACTTTCACCAGTGTTTGTGATTATGAGCTTTTCAAATAAAACGCACCGTTCGCCATAATCTGCGCGTGTTGTTCCGTTTCAAATGATTAAATCTTGCGAAACGTATCATATGAGAGATAGAAATAAATGAATACTTTTGTTTTTAAATTTATTCTCTTTTTAATATTAGGAATTTTCTCGGATTCTGTACTTATTTCTTATGCTTTCCGTCTACCTTGATACAAACATTTGATTACGTAAGCGATTACTAGACGTTACTACTTTGTCGCGTGACAAGTAATTAACATAATGAGTAATAAAAGGAACAGCACGAGTTTCATTCGGAAGTTAATTTACACGCGCCCGGATGAATGCGTAAATAGTAACAAAAGCGGTACGAGAAATCACACAAAATAGAGGAAATTTATTTTCATTCCACACTAGAGACAAACTAAGTATGCGCTAAACTACGATGATTGTGCCGCGCAGCAATAATAAGTTCCGCAATTTTCTGTAAGACATGTACTTTTCACTATTTATGAAAACTACATTCGTATTAATAGATGCTAAACTGCTATAAATTATGTCATAAATTTAAATTAAAAAACAAGAAATTTCTTCCCACGAAAACTGAAAACGCTCTCTTTCTTACAATCCTCCTTTCAATTTCTCCCATTAAAAAATTCCTACTCTTTTGTCCATTTACGTTACGAGTGAAATTGCTTTCCACTGGATCAAGTGCCAAAGTTTGATCTCCCATTGATCGGGTGCTTACCGACGCTCATCACCTGCGGACAGGATATGTGAAAGGAAAAGCGACAACGGTCCAGCCTCCGGGCCTTCCGGGTAAGAAATTAACTTAAGCGTGAAACGGACGGTCGTTCCGAATTCGATCGAGAGGAAGAATTCGCGTGAAACTCAATACGGCATGGTCGATTCTTCTCTCTCATTATAATCTGTTCCCCAGGTAATCTAGAGCACCAGGTATAACCTTGCTACATAACCTTGCCTTTCCATGAACTTCGCCTTTACTGGACAGAACCGCATAAATACCAAGAGAACGAAACCGTCAGGCTTGCTCGACAGGATCGCGTCCCCGATCACTTTCTCCGGAATGATGGCCCACCGTGGTATAAAGTAAGATCGCCAGCCTGGGCTCGTAGGAGGTGGACACTGACAAGGAAGAAGGAGAACGTTAGCGATGGAAAGAACTCACGCTCAAACTTTAAAAATAAATATACAAAGATTATGAAAATTATCGTCCCAATTTCTGAAGGAATGATTAATAATAGTAAATATGTAGTAATTGCTCCAGTAAAAATCTACAACAGTAATCTCGGTTATTAGTTGGGAATTTAAAGTAAATAGTTTTTATGTAGGATATTCTGGGACAGTTGTATACAATCTAGAAGAAAACTCGTCTACATTCAAAAATAAATAGAAAATGTGGAATTCAATTTTCATCCGAGATCTCATATCTGAAAAATCAAATTTAAAAGGTTAAACATGTATTGAATTGAATATGTGCGACTCAATCATGAGAAGATTATTCTAACATGCAAAAGAGGCTTCGATCTAAATCAAGAACCTAGAGAAAGAAATCAATGTGATCTTACCTGAAGTTTCAAAATATTTATATACAATGATCTGATTTGGTCAGCCAGTAGAAAAAGAACAAGTCGGGAGATCGGTCCCATCGCTAGTAAATCAAGTTACGGGCTTTTTGTAACGCTTGGCCGTCAGAACCCACCACAATCTTGGTCTCCTCCAACTATGTGGAGTGCCTCTTCCACCCGGGACGATTTTACCACCACCTTCACCACCTGACCCAGGCACACCACGGATTACCTTCCGACGCTGGGGGAGAATACGCGCCTATATAACTACGACGTTCCGCTGATTGGGCGAAGTAACTTACGTTTTCCTGCACTTAGGGAACAAGAGTACGCGGCCCGAGCCCGACGGGCGGCATTGCGAGAATTATGAGGATTCGCCCGGGATGCGCGGTCAGTTTTTATTTCAACATAAGTTTCGATTTGTTCTAATCATATTCATGAAGATTTTAAGTACCATTTTAAACGAGGTGGTTGTTCGGCTCGAGCGGTTTTGTTGTAGTAGAGGGTACACGTGGAATAATCGATTGTAGATTCAAAATTTATAATACCTTGAGCAAGTAGTGAGTGTTACAATCGAAGAATGGTGATCGACTACGGTTACTGAAATCGTTGCGCTTCAAGTAGTTGGTGAAGTATCGTAGATTACCATTTGATGATTGATCCAACACTGAATGCTCCAGGTATAGATTATTGGGCTAAAAGAATAGAAATTCATATCTTGATGTATAATAGCAGTATTAACTACATAAATCCATAATAAAATATTTAGTATTTTAGTAATACCTTCTTTTGCAAAGTTACTAAGTATATATATGTACGTCTGTATTTTTATGTATATATTTTTTTCTTCGGCAGTATATTTATTTCTTTACACTCACAGTTTGAAAGCAACAGTGGTCAGAACCGGAACTGTAATACTGTCGGTCACCATTGGTCGACAAACGTGTTACTTGATTATCGATCATCGACGAATTTCGAAAGTGACGTTCCATAAACGAACATCCGTTAAAAGTTATGTCTGGAACATTGCCATAAAAAAATAGAAATTTCTCCATCACTTGTATGTACATATTCACGTTCGAAGCTCTTATCGAGATCTAAATGATTATATTTATTATTATATTTACAGCGTAGAACTGAAAAATGCTAAAGATATACACTAACATCTCTGCAATTATTTTACTTACAGACTGCACTAGTAGTGCTACTGCAAGTCGTTTTTGCGGCGAGCAAAGCAGTACATCAGAATCAACTGCAGCAGCAAAAGTCTCAGCAACAAGTTCCGTGAGTACATCCTCCTGCATATTAAACCTACAAAATACAGAAATAAGTTAGATGTTGAAACTAATTTGTTTGTTACGCTATATTCGACTTCTTTACATTTCGATATTTTTGCATATCGCAGTTGAACCACAATTCTATATATATTAATTAATTAAAATCTCCTTCGAATAATTTGTTGGATAAATTAATATTGTACAATATTATTACATGCAGATATGGCACAGCGGCACAAAAGAGGTGGGGTAGTGACTTGGGAGGCCATAGCGGTGATTTGGGCACTGGCTATGCTGGAGATCTGGGTGGTCATGGTGGTGATCTAGGTGGTCACAGTGGAAATGTAGGTGGTTACGGTGATGATTATGGTGGCCACGGTAGCGACTTGGGTGATCACGGAGGGGATCTGAATGGTCACGGTAGTGACTTTGGCGGTAGTTTCGGTCATTCCGGAGGAGCCGCCGTTTCTGCAGGTATTGGTCATTCTGGCGGTGATGATGTTGGCAGTAGTTTTGGCCATTCTGGAAGTGGTAACATCGGCAATGGTTACGGTCATTCCGGTGGAGGTGACGTTGGTGCTGGATTCGGTCATTCCGGAGGCGGTGGAGGTGGTGTTGGATTTGGCCATTCCGGAGGCGGTGGAGGTGGTGCTGGATTTGGTCATTCCGGAGGCGGTGGAGGTGGTGCAGCGCTTGAAGAGCACCATGATGATTCTCACGATCACCACGATCATGGTTACTGGAAGAAAAAATTAATCTGGAAACCAGGATGGAAAAAGATCTGGAAGCCGGCGAAGAAACAAATTTGGAAGCCGGCGTGGAAAAAGATCTGGAAACCTATATGGGTACCAACACAGAAGGCAGTGTGGAAAGATATTCAAGTACCAGCTTGGAAAAAGATTTGGAAACCCGTGTGGAAGGAAATACAGGTCCCAGTGTGGAAGGAAATTCAGGTACCAGCCTGGAAAAAAATCTGGAAGCCTATCTGGAAGCCCATCAAGGTCCCAGCGTGGAAAGAAATACAGGTACCTGCATGGAAAAAGATCTGGAAGCCGGTTTGGAAGGAGATCCAAGTGCCAGCTTGGAAAGAAATTCAAGTCCCAGCCTGGAAGAAGATCTGGATCCCTGAATGGGTTAAGATTGGTATTCCTGGAGAACATTATCACGGTACTGATCACCATGGCTGGCAGTACACTAGTCATGACCTCTGGAAGAAGAAATTAATTTGGAAGCCATTATGGAAGAAGTACTGGAAACCAGCAAAAAAACAAATTTGGGTGCCGGACAAAAAGTTAGAATGGGTGGAAGCCTGGAAGCAGATTTGGAAACCAGCCAAGAAACAAATCTGGGTAGATGACAAGAAACTTATCTGGAAAGAAGAATGGAAACAAATTTGGAAACCATCCAAAAAACTTGTTTGGGTACCTGATAAAAAACTGGAATGGAAAGAAGCTTGGAAGCAAATATGGAAGACTGATAAAAAGCTCGAATGGATACCTGATAAGAAGTTAGCCTGGAAAGAGGCTTGGAAACAGATCTGGGTACCAGCTTGGAAAGAGATTTGGGTTCCAGCATGGAAGAAGATCTGGAAGCCAGTGTGGATATCGGAATGGTTCCCTGCGGAGGACCATCATCCTCATCACCACGGTTGGGAGGACCGAAAGGACTCTCAAACTCAAGGCTCTCAGATAGTTCCTTACAGTCCTGAATCTGCCTCGAAGCAGAATGGTCAAGAACAGCAGCAACAAGGTCAGGTCGCTAATAACAAAGTCAGGTGGGACAGATCGTCGAAAACTGAGGCCCCGTCCCTTAGCCGGGATCTTGTACCGCCGCCCGTGTCGAAGAACCAGAGTAGTCCGGTAGCCAATTTCGCGTTCCCCAAGCTCTGATCAAGCAGCACGCTTGTACAGAAATCTACCCTGACAGAGTATTGTAACATAAGTCGCTGTATATATTACCTTAGTTGTATATCAAATTATAGAGAGTTAAGTTTTTAGAGGATTAATCGACTGATTTATGGTCCTGACTCTAACGCGTTCTACGTTAATGTATATTTCCTTCTTTTCCTTTTTATACGATGTTATTGTTACCTTTCTTTGTTAACCGATGACGTTACAAATAAAGTTGATTAATATTTTGTTAAAACAACATTATTTTTATTCAGGCCTCTCATCATCTCATCTTATTCAAGTATATTACGCACAAAAGCGTTTCATAAAGGTTGTACTTATCTTCTTGACCAAAAGGAAATTACTGCAACTGAAAATTAAGTCATTACTAATACGTTGTTACTACCAGCAGTACTTGTTAATAATTTGTTAACACCTTTACATTACTATTTTTGTCTCGTCATACAAAGATTCACGCTCGACATGACGCAACGTGAGCACGTGATAGTTGCTGTGCTACTGTGAAACCAGTGAAAGTTTAGATCTGTTTATGGAAGGAAGTAGAGTCGCGTTGTTCGTGGGAGACCTCGACCGTGGAGAAAGTATCCGTGTACCCACACGTGTAAAAGCGCACACGCTATACGCACGCAGGTGTTCCATAATATAATTCGTGCAGCATATACTGTCTTCGCGTTATCTACCTGCACTGGAAGATCGACTATTCAGCGTGCACGATGGGAGAAACTTACTTTGATCAATTCATGCCGCAGGGTTAAATTTTTCATCGCACATGTTGTGGCGAAAAAAAGAAAAGAATCGGAGAAATGTTGTGCGTGTATATTTTCTAATCGATGTCCTCGCTCAGCTGGCGTGGTTTTCACTTTCTTTCTTGCCCCTCTTTCATTCCACCGCGATTCGTGTCACCATACCTTTAGTTGTCAAAGGTTCTTAACTTGACGAAGATATATGTAATTAATTTATTTTTTATTTAAAATACTTTTTGAAAGATTATTATAATCATTTAAGTTTCTGTTTAGTGAACCCTCTATATACTCACCCTGTGTAACTTTAAAAACCTATGCAAATTCTTCTTTCACGATCTACCATAGCATCATCACATCAATATCACAGCATCTATATTTAATAATTGCTAAATCCTATTTCACTCAATCCTAAAATTATTGATTATTCAATCTATACTTATAATTACTTTGTTCTTACATAAAGAATTTAAATTTATAGGTTAAAAATAAAAATAATTATTTAGTATCGATATACGGGGCTTTCGTAACACTATACGAATTTGTTCTTGTTTCTACCTGAATTATCTTCATATGGAACAGTAAAATGAACAAAGTCGTTTCATCAAGAAAATTCCTTTTTAGGTTTCTTATGACAATGCAGCACTTAGATCGAAGTCACTTGCGTTCAATGGCAAACGACGATTACCTACTGCGATAACGAACAATTTTACAATTGAATGAACAGTTATATTTGTCGTATATTATGTAGAGTGACTTCAAATTAAAATAATGCTTAGAATAGATCGCGTTGTACTTTCTTCGGTGACCGATAGAAACGAAGAATCAATTACTGTTTATTTACAGATATTTTTAATCGTTATTTTATTAGTGCAGTGTTTATCAATTAATATTAGTAATATACGGGTATATTTTAAAATCAAAAAGGGTAAGAATTTATTTATAATTTTTTTAATCCGAATTTCCTTTTGTGAAAATTAGAATTTCTGTAGAATCTTTTAGAATAATTTATCACGATTTGAATTAAACTTCTTTTTTCGGTCGTTGTTAAATACCACACAGTACTTTTCTTACGACTGACGAGATACTTACAATTTTTTAAAGTGATGTGAAGCCTTTCAACAAGAATTTCTTCTACTTTATTACCCAAAATAATGATTGGTGTTCGACAATTTATTTTGTGCTGAACTTCTGTTGCGTCACAGTCTACAAAAGAGAAAAGGATAACAAGTCTACAAACGACGTTCAGAGTGAAGAGATAAACACAATGAAAAGGATATGTAAAAGATATTTTTGTCAAAGGCCATGGGTGTCACGCTGATAATATCACAGGGTGCCACCAGACTGTTTTTGTTGCCATACGTATATAGGGCTGCTTAGTATAGTAACCACATTCGAAGTTACGAATTGAAGAATCAGTATATTTCAAGATGTTCTACGTGGTTGTCTACATTCTACTTGTCGTCTTCAGTATCTTTTGCGTTTATGATTGCATCAAACCTCGTAATTTTCCTCCTGGTTGGTGTACTTTTTAAATTTTTTTTACGAAGAAACTGCGAATATTATATAATGAATTCTTCAAGTGACAATAAAAGTATCAATGCTAATTTATAAGAGTAACATTGTTATTGTGTTAATAAAATATGATTTATAATTCTTAAATATGTATGTTTCAATAATATTTAGGAAAATTCATATTTTACTTAATATTTGCATAGGTCCGAAATGGTGGCCACTGATTGGATGCTTCTTAACTTTTCGACGACTGAAACTTAAACATAAATACGCTTACCTAGCTTTTCAAGAACTGATGAAAACCTATGGTCCGATTTTGGGCTTGAAATTGGGGAATCAGAAAGTCGTTGTGATTTCAACGCACGATTTGGTGAAGAAAGTTCTTCTTCAGGACGAGTTCAACGGCAGACCAGATGGATTCTTTTTTAGGGTTCGTGCTTTTGGAAAAAGAAAAGGTATGCGCATGATATTTATTTTTCCTTCTCTCTCCTTTCTTTCTCTCTATTATATAAACTTACTCCTAATCAGCGATAATTTTATTAACCATTACTATGTAACATGAATTCTTAATATAATTTTTATTTCTAAATCTCGACAGGCATTTTATTCACTGAAGGACCAGCATGGTCTCAATGTCGCCATTTTACAATGCGTCACCTCAAAACATTTGGACTTGGTCAATCGATTATGGAAAAATATCTGGCTGTCGAAGCTGAGAATCTGGTTGATTACCTTCGTTATTCCAGCTCAAAGGGCCCCGTACCAATGCACACAGCTTTCGACATTGCAGTATTAAATTCTCTCTGGTGTATGTTCGCTGGTCATAGATTTGACTATGAAAATGAAAAGTTGGTGGAAATTCTCAAGATTGTTCACGATGCTTTCAAGTAATTTGACGCACAAGAAAATCTAGAAACTATAAACATTTATTTAAAAGTTGTAATGTAATCAAAGCATGAACAAGTATATATAAAGTACACCTTAGACAAGCTCAAGTATATACTTGCATTTTCAGGCAAGTACATTCATGTGCAATTCCTTTTCCTATAGATTAATGGACACAATGGGTGGTATTGTTTCGCAAATGCCGTTTCTACGCTACATAATACCAGAATTGTCTGGTTACAATGACTTAATGAGAATACTTCAGAAGCTTTGGAATTTCTTAAACGAAGAAATCGACATCCATGAAAAAGCATTGCCTACAAATCAGCCGCAGAATTTGATCGAAGCTTTTCTTTTAGAGATTTCGTCGGAAAATAGCAAACGTGGTGACTCTATTTTTGATCGTGAGCCACTCTCTTTATATTATTATCCAAGTAAAAAAAATGTGTCTTTTAAAACTGAGAACATATACATTTCTTCAGGTGAAAATTTATTGGTCCTCTGTTTGGATCTCTTCTTAGCCGGCTCGAAGACTACGACAGATACTTTAGCGACCACTTTGCTATTTTTATCTTTACATTCTGAATGGATTACGTTACTTCAAGAGGAACTGGATAACGTGGTAGGCAGATCGAGATCACCTACTTTTAAGGATTATTCGTCGTTGCCTATAATGAAATCGTTTCTTGCTGAGGTAATCGGTTATTATAGTTATTTATTTGTGTAACTATAAATTCCTTGTAGTCACCTGGTGTCTTCTAATTATCCCAGTCATTTAGCCATTACAAGTATACAACCAATTGTCATTACTATATTTCCTTATTTCCGATGTGACTGCGACCATATGTAGAGTACTACAATTATTAAAAACTCTGTGTTAGATTCATTATAACTACTATATTAATAGTTATTTTACCAGATACAAAGATTTTTGATCTTGGCGCCTCTTGGAGTACCACACAAAACTGTGAAAGATTTGACTCTGAATGGATATAAGATACCCAAGGTAAACTGTCATTACATAAGGTACATACAAATATATTCAGATTATATACTGATATATACAGATTATTCTGTATATATCATATATCATGATATGTGCAGATTATCTACTACATATTATATCCCTGGAAACTGCTCAACTAATAATTTGCAAGTTGTTTGAAGTCTTGAAACTTATGAGACTTACCATGTATAACCCAACAATATACTTTCAAAACTATTTTATACGATGTAAAATTGTAAAATTACTTCTTTTAGGATACAATAATTCTTCTAGACTTCCACAGCGTGCACAATGATCAAGCTTATTGGGATCACCCGGAAGTGTTTCGACCACAGCGATTTCTCGACGAGAATGGCCAGTTCTGTCAAAATAACGCAAGTATACCGTTCGGTTTAGGTAAGTATTCTTGCATAAACCTTTCGCATTTGAAAAATTGACTCGTTAATTATTCTGCAAAACCCTAAATTCCACTTCGACCAATACTGTTAAATTCTTCACGCAAACTTCATTAATGCTTCGAAAACAATCGTTGAATAAAATCAGATCTGTAAAACGTATATTCTTACTAAATATATACATATAAATGTAATTTAAAAATAAATTTAGTAAAAAATATTGTAAATGTAAATATTTAAGATTTTTTGTATATTGCAAAGCAAAGTATTTTAGAATTGACGATATCCGTTCTGTGTTTTAGGCAAAAGGCGTTGCCCCGGTGAAATGCTGGCCCGGACATCCTTATTCTTATTCTTCGCTCACATTATACATTACTTCGACATCGAGATTTCACCGGAGCATGGTGAGCCGGATCTAAATGGACACGATGGTTTCACTATATCGCCGAAACCGTACTACCTGAAGCTCACAATGAGGTCTGACATTACGAACTGTACCACCATATGAATAAAATGGATGATCTGGCTAGAATTAGTAAGAACAATAATTTTGTAATCTTTAAAAAGCAAAATTTAACTGTAGATACAAACAGAACAGAGAAAACTCTGTAAATGTTCAGTAATGCTATCATCTAGTATATAACTATTATTAATTTCGCAAAGTTTATTCTACAGACACATGGAAATAGTTAGTAGACGTTTAGAGATGTGATCTAAAAGGACTGAATCGCCACGTGGCGCACTAAGGGAAGGTACATTTGGACTTCTGCGAAACGAGCTCATTTCGTCGAACACGTAAAACGATACGTAAAGCGACTTTCACGCGGTAGAAACAATAAACAATATTCGAGAGAAAAATTTATTTAAGTCAAACAAACGGGTATCTATATCCACGGATGGAGCAGCTTTAAACCAAATATGACATCACAGCAACAACTTTATCATTGCAAGAACAACTGATTAAATAAAAATAAGTATTTTGTAAATTTAAGTAGTATTACTCGAAACAAATGCGCGAAACAATGTATACTTCACCTTATAATACTTTTTATTGTTCTATTTCCACAGTGATCAATTAGTGTTCCTCTCATTTATAACGAACAAAAAGTTCTAGTAAAATATAAATTTTTGCAGAAATAAATCTAGTTCCTGTCTTGGTAACAAGTATCATATAATAAGGGTGCGCACATCCTGTCGTTAGTTGCGTAAATAAAATATGCAAAGTGTACCGGGATCACTGAAAAGTATTTTATAAGGAAGAGATTATCGTGGCACGGCCAGTAGCTTGTAAGGTTTTGGTACTGTCGTCAGACCAAAGATAACTTCTACAGAATATGGTCCTTGGCCAGGGACCGGAAGTAAGGTGTACTTTTGTAGTACACCAACAAGTACAAGGAACAGTGCGCTTCTAGCTAATATTTCGCCTGGACATCGTCGTTTTCCTAAAAACAGAAACATATTAGATCAGCTAAAGTGGTAAAAAACAATAACCTTTTTAATATTTTGGTATCAAAAACTTTATGGCAAGTTTTTTTGTGAAGATGACTATGCCAATTAACCGATGATGAACGTACACTCGTTCCAATTTCGTGTAAAGGGTACTTCCAATTGTTCTAGGTCGATGCACAAAGGAATATTTATAGTAAACCATTATATTTACAATTTTATGTATTGATGTGTACTTCAATAATATGGAAACTATATATGAGAAGAAAAATGAAAATATATTGTTATATACCTTTTCCAAATTGTATAATATTTGCGTTTGGCTCGTAAACTCCATTTTTCAAGTGTCTTTCAGGTTTGAACTTTTGTGGCTCAGGGAAGATCTTGGGGTCTATACTTAGACTGTATGTGTTTATTAAAATAGTGGAATTTTTTGGTATACTGTAATTGTCAAGAACTGTGTCTTCTATTACCCGCCGCGGTCCAATTATAGGAAACACTGGCCACAATCGTTGCGACTCAGTCATTACAGCATCTACATATGGTAGACTGTAACGATAAAGAATCTTTACTATCCTATACACTATACTTCTTTGTTATTTCTCTAGCGAAAATTTGGTTTCCGCAGTATTTATCTTTAAACTAGACTAAAAGTATAAACTCTCCCAGTGAACGGATTAAAAATATAGTCTAGAACTAATTTAAATCTGACATAATCATTACCTAAACTCAAATTAATCCAAGTCTGCTTTCAAATATTGATAAATGCATTAAAAGTATTAAAAATACTCTTGTGAATATGATTAAAATTAGGGGCAAGTGATGACATGTATTAATAAATTTAGTCAGGATATGCTCTTGACAACATAAATTATCAGAGCCAAAGAACTTTTCCCTATTCTGTATAATTACTAAAAATGTAAGACAAAAATCGATTACTTTTCTCTGTCCTTCGCTTCGGGATATCTGTCGCGTGGTATCACTGAATCAATTTCCTCGTGTATTTTCTTTTGTATATCCTGATGAACTGTTAGAAATAAGAACAGGAAATCCAAGGACGTGCTCGTGGTAGTGGAACCAGCGATGAAAAGATCAATCAGCACCATCATTAATTGCTCCTCTGCAAATCACACCAGAATTTACAAAGTTAATAAGGTGAAAACGTTTTCTCTTTTATAGTCGTTTTTATTATCATGGAAAATTAGTAAGGAAAAT
The DNA here is from genome assembly GCF_050948175.1 of Xylocopa sonorina. Lineage (NCBI taxonomy): Eukaryota > Metazoa > Arthropoda > Insecta > Hymenoptera > Apidae > Xylocopa > Xylocopa sonorina. The sequence continues at coordinate 11,773,845 of NC_135193.1, forward strand.
TGAAATCCATCATCGTAAATTTAACTCGGTATGGATTGGCACAATGTTAACGCAATACTTCAGTTGCAATTTCTGTCAATCAATTTACGTTATCATTTGTAGTATTCATTTGTTCTTATTAATAGATTAATAAGAAATATGCTAAAGATATTTCTTCTTAATGCAGTTAAACGTTATTGAACGTATTACTGTAAATTTGTTCGTAAATAAGGACGAAATAATACATAAATTCATTCATACCAGTAAAAACAGAACTGTTGTTTTTATTATCCGTCATTTCGTGAATGAACATGTCAATTAAATCTGACTCTTGGCCCGGCTTGTAGTTCTTCCGGTGTTCATGAATCATTTCCTATGCGAGAAAAATTCGTTAAACTCTCTCTTTTTTATTCATATATAGCAACTAATATGTTATAACAGACACACCATAAAATAATTTTTGAATTCTGAGTTCAGCGTTTGGAGAATGTTATATCCTGTCAATTGAGGTGCAATGTGACGGAGCCAGGGGAAAGATGTAACAAGTCCACCGATCATATCGAAGGCCTCCGAGCGACGTTCCATCAACTGAATAAAATAGTTCAATCTAGGGAGAAACATTGAAAAAACAATAGGGATGGTTATTCAGTACGGTTCAAATATGAAAGAAAGAAGGGTTCAGAAAGTAACAATCGCCGGTCTCGATATAGTTTTTTGGATAAATTATATGAAAATGAAATACTATTGTATTTTCATATACATTTCTTCCGTCATTTTTTTTGTATTGTTTTCATAATTATGGTTTTATAAAAATTTAATTGAATTCAAAAGAGTAATATATTTTCACGTATACTGCAAACAGTCTGTGGTGCGAAAGTGAAGAAATTCGAGTACACGTATAAATGACTTCAGGTTTAACTAATGGCGCTTTCCAAAACAAAGAAATAAATGAAAATGCATATGTATACTTTTCTTCGTCCGTGAATCGCTTTCCTGTTGCCAAAGACCAGAGAACATTTACTACAGCCTTTGTAACCACGATTTTCATCGAGTGCGGACCTTGTTTACTCAAATTATCTATAAGGACAATCAATTCTTCCTTAATCATATCGGACATCTCGCGTTTTCCAAAACCGAAATACTTCATAGTTCGCACCGTCCAATTTCGTAAATCACTCCAATCCGCTCCATCGTTCATCGTAATACCTAACATGAACGACAAGCTATCGTTAATATTTATAATACATTACGACTAGAAAAGCGCAATGTATAATAATTCGTAGAATTCGCATTTATAGAGTTGATTGCTTTTGTTATTCAATATACCTTGCTTTTTACCCATATTTCGTATTTTGATAAACTCGTTCCACGGACGTCCAACAAATTCGTCATTCTTCAATACAACATCAACGAGCTTTCCAGAAACGACCATCATTTTACTGGCACCAACATCCAAAGATATTATATCACTACCATATCGTTTTGAAAGTTCTGCAAATACTATGCATTGCCCTCCCAATTCACGTTGCAGTCGCCTTAGTAGAAACATGTTACCGACGACCGGCCATGAGAACGGTCCTAAAAGATAATACAGCTTAAACAGAATTTTTTCATTTTTCCAATGAAAAAAAGTATACTTCTTACATATTATTTGTACAACCGTTAGAAAAAAAAACACTTCGTTAGAAAAGATCAAAATGATTACTTGCTTTTATTTATCAAGTTGTATGAACTAAAAAATTATGTAATGAATATATATCTACTTGCGTTCCATATTATATTTATTTTTTATACTTAAATGTTGAAAGTGTTAAATCAACGGAATTTTAATATTTTGAAACAATACATATATTACATATATATTTGAGTATTTCCGTTACTTTTTACGGGGTATAACCGTGCGATAATGTATTCTAATGTACGCATTCACGCCTGAATGCTAGCTTTTTAAAAAATAATACAGGCGCGTCCCAAGAAGAATGTTGCATAGAGGGGTCACAATACAGGCATTAACTAGACCAGTTAGTAATTCAATCAAACCGGTTGAGTTTGTCAAGTATTTACATTGTGAATATATTCATCCACGTGATTGCATTCATGATTGATTATTTCTTATTCTTCCTTTCTTTCTTCCTTCTTTCGTTCCTTCAAATGCTATTTAACCCATTTGCAACGGATGATGTATTAATACGTTATAACTGTCCTGATCAATTTCACGGATAATATATTGGCACGTGAAGCATTTCTCTATTTTCAAAAGGAAAAATTACATAGTGATATTCACAAGCAAAAATACTAGTATGCGTTTAACTTTACTAATTTCTATAAGAGTTAGTTATAGAAAACAAACTACTAATCTTTAAGCAATAATTTGTACCTGAATAGAGCACCTTGATTCGTCTGCAACAATCGAAGTACTCAGTATCGCGGTTTGGGCCACTGCTTGCAGAATTCACACCGTTGCAAATGAATTAAAAGTTACATTATTACGAACTAATACATGCGGTTCCAAATGCGTTAATACAAAATCACAATACCTTTGAAATGATCAGAATACAATTCATGTCATTTACTAGTTTTACTTAATTCAGAAAAATAATTAAACGTAATCATTTCTGATCTTGGAAATAGAATTTTCAAATTTGTATTTCAGACAAGGATCAAACAGGATCGTTTCAATAAAAGAAATTAAAGGTTATCATCGTAGCTGCGTTAAATAATAATTTAATGACTGTTACACGAAATTTACACGATTTTCGATCGAAAAGAAAAATAATTTCTGTTACCTGGCGGTCTGTTTTTCGAATTTCGTTTAATTATTAAAGAAATGATGACTACAATCAGCATCACTAACGCTAATGTCACACTACCGAACATCTTCGAATGTTTCGAGCACACAACCGTACGAGTTACTCCAGCAATATATGGCGTTCGAACTAAAATTGGTTACACGATGAATAAACTCGTGGACGATAAATCGAGCAGACCTGACTTTCCCGTTCACGGCTAATATATCAAATCAGTTCTTAAGTCTCAAATGTAGCTCTAAATTTCAGCCTATTGCGTCTAATCACTGCTGATAACGCAGTGTCTCCGCGATAAACCTGAATCTAAGCTGGCAATGCTTCAATGGGATATAATTAAACAAATTGTTCTGGCAGGTTTAAAGCGAACATGACCACGTAACTCATGAAACATTCATAGTCAATTTTTATTATATCCACGTGACAATGCCACTTCAATTCTTTCGAGGACAAATATCTGCTATACATATGATAATAAATCTTAGTATATGCACTTTCCAAGGATAAACATTGAAAGCTGATAGTATTCACCTTCAAGAATACATTAAAATAAATTTCTACAATACCATTTCAACAGATTTTATGATTATAACAATTGTTTTTAACTATTATGTAAATTGAACTGATTACCAATTCTTTCATTGAAATACAAATTGCTTCGCATTTTATTATAATGTACATACATAAGTATTTGCTTCAAATATAGTTAGAACATATGTGCATATTTACCCGCATATTTCTACATAATTCTACTGTAACAATACAATGTATCACATGCACGCTGCATAATGAATATCACATATCTACAATTTACATATTTTAAAACTGTAATCAGTATTTCTAATTCTTATTTCCTTCGAACTATTTTACATTGAAAATTAGGTCTAGTTAAAAGATTTATATAATGTCTAAATCAACTTCCTTTTTCGGACGTTTTTTCATTACTTTTTTCCCTCTCATTGTATCCAGTTTTCTTTTCCTAGCTTCTTTCTTCTTTTGCTGCCTCGCGATTTTACGTTTAGCAGTCAATTCTGGATCTGTTACAAACTGCAATAAAAAAAATTCGTATATTTATTCTCATTTTTTTTTATCATCATTATTCAGGAGAATCTACCTGTTGTGTCCGAAGTTTTTTTCTTTCTGTTTTTTTAATATCCATTTTCTGCTGTATTCGGCACAATAATCTAGAGTAGTCTTCACTATTTAAACGTTTTTTAATCATCATAGCTGCTTCTTTAGCTAACCGTCTTAAAACGATATTCTTTTCTTCTGTGTTTGACATTTCACGCACAATCGGTGACATCAGATTAAAAAGTACAACGTTTAAATATTCCATGGATACTGTGGCCACAATTCCGGCCACCCATTTAAAGTAGGCAGTTCGCTAAAAAAAATTAAGTACATCATTTTTATGCTAAATATTTGCTTAATATTACAAAAGAGAAAATTAGTGCCTTCCTTATCCTAATTGATTAATATTCAAACTATTCCTTTCTCTAATTAATCGAAAATAACTCTAATCATAACAATTTGTTTATATATATAATATCTAACTATCAGAAAGTTTATTTACGTATCTACAAAATTTATAACACTTAGACAGCTGTTAACTATTTTAACCTTTATTTAAATAAATGAAGCGTTAAAAAGTAAATGTTTAATTATACGGAAAATGCTTTATCTAAATACTAATATTTTTCTACGAATTCTGATACAGGAAGGCCTCTTTATACATATATATGTGAAAATAACTATAGATAAAGTACCACTGTTATTGATTTAGGAGCTTGGGCTACTTCTATATTTACAGCTTTTCTCAGTCTTCTAACCAACCAAGCAAGAGATAATTGATTCTTATCTTTGTCTTTCACCTCATCGAGTTGATCGCTAACAACTGTATTTGCACTTTTCATAGATTTCAAAATTCTTGCTATGAAAATTAAATTTTTAACGGTTTGTTCAGTTAGTTCTTCCATCGTATCAGGTTGCAATTGTGCTACTAAATCTAAACTTAAACTTCTTATAACGGTGACAGGATCTGAATACATGTAATTGATTTGCGTTTCACGATTTTTAGGGTTTTCTAAAACGTCTATAATCTTATCGATATCGAGAGCAGCTAAAATAAAACCAATCATTTGAGACGCAGCTAAACGAACCCATGTATGAGGATGCGCCAATAAAGATTGACTATATTCTGAAATTTACAGAATTCTATTTTAGAGTAACAGCTTAGAACAATAAAATCCGGATAATGTTATTGAATATTAAATCTTAAATTTACCAGCGAAAGAATGAACAGCACTTGCATATTCCGCACTTTTAAGGAATGCTGTACAATTGGCCGATATTTTCAGTAACAATTGTAGCACTTGAAACATATGATGATCTTTCATTCTCTCTGGATCTTTGATGTTACGATTTATTTCCAATTGTGTTTCCCGTTCCCTGTGTAATCTAACAAAACGGCCAGGTCTATTACTATCATCAAAGTTTGCGTGGAACTGCTTTAAAAGGAGAGGCAATATTTCTTCCAGACGAGACTCGAAAGTATCCTTCTCCACAGTTACAAATATACCACATAATTGTGCAGCCAAAGTTCGATGCATTACCTGAAATAACATATAAATAAAATAATTTAGCAATAAATATCACTTTTATAGTTTGTAAATTATATACATGATTTAATTTTAATCTGTTCGATATAAGCATCAACTATATTCAATAGCCATCGAATGTGCTTCTACAGCCAAACGTCAATTACAATCGGCAGCAACCAAACACGTTTTTATGGCCGCATATCGTTCAGAGCTAACAATCTCTAGAAATCTACACACATATAGCCTAGTCTCATTCTTAGTACAATGTTTATGTCAAACAAATTATAATTTCTTATAAAACACTACGCGGTGGATGAATGTTGTACAGAACAGATTGATAACAATCACCTTGGTATCTTTTAACCATGCTATAACTATATCGAAAAGTTTACTCCTCCTATTGTAAGGTATACGTGTGATCATTTCTCTGATACATTTAGCACATAATTTGCGACATGTTGGATCATCATCGTTTATCAATCTTGCACCTGCCATCACAAATATCAAGTCTGACTTCAGGACCAAAGTTTTCTGAAATTGTAGTCACCGAATGAATAATCTATCACATTTTCAGTAATTCGTAGAAGCAAACAAAGAAGCTTACTATTGGAAATCCTGTAACAATACTGTAAAGCATTTCTAAAGCGCTAAGTCGGCCTGGTTGCATTTCGTAGCTGAGTTGCGTCAAATAAAATACTATATGTTTATTCAAATGTTTTCCAAGAGGGTATTCCATTATATAAGAATAAAAAACAGAACGGGATTGTACCCGAACGTGTTCCAATTCAGATGTAATGCTCAAAGCCGCAACTTTTTCCATAACAAGATACATTTCCGGAAGAATCATTTTTCGAGAGATTATCGCTTTGAGCAAGCCGAAAGCCGTTGCCTGTTTCTCACTGCTGTGCATATCTTGTTCAGCATACATGACGAGGGCTTTCAACTGATCCGTACTGATTGTAAAGTGATTCACATCACGAACAATGACAGACATACATTTGAAGCCAGCCATCACTAAATCAAAGTTATCTCCTTTGCTCAAACCAGCCGCAGCGTATTTATGCAGTATATCGAAAATAAATGAACATATATCAGAGATCGTTTCTCGTACTGAAGATAAATCCATTTTGAGCAACCAATTTAGACACTGTAAACCTAGAGTACTTAACTAGAACAAAGAGTTACATTATTATATTAGGCAAATCATTTTAATCATTACTTTTAGTGATGATAAAGTAGAATTACCTTAACATGTTGGGATTTTAAGCATTCGCTAATGAGTGGTACAAAAGGATCTATAAAAGGCTTGAATTCTGCATTTGATATTCTATCTCTTTTTAATAAAATATGGAAAAGTTTCAAACCAAATTCTATGATCACATGAACATTAACATTTTTCGACATTTTTGAAGTAGCTTTTATGCCCATTTTGTTCTTCGGTTCTGGAGGTATGATAAAACAATCTGGTTTCTGTCTAGTCAGTGTATCTACGTCCTTTTCAGTAAGTTGTTTTTCCTTCTGCTCAGGCATGAATTGAGGAATGCTTTCAGAAACAATACCGTAAAGGAATATTAGCATTTGTTCTAACGGTATGAAGGTGTTATCTGCTAAACCTAATACTATATTCCTTAAACATTCCACTACTTTCTGCACAGTTTTATGGGAATGCGTCTTTACAAGCACTTCTTTTAACGGCAAGATTAAGTCCACTAAACAAGATTCGGTAATATATTGTGCTAATATATGAAATATATCGAAACTCTTCGTAGATTTTGCTTCTGAAACGTTTTTCACGATTCCTATTACTTCTTTTTCTTCTGCTGTTAACCCGAATAAATCTACTTTACATACCTAGTAATTTAAAGAGTGCATGATCCATTAATATAATGAATATAAAAAGATTGATGTTGCTTACACACAACAATTGTGCAACAACAATGACATAACGAAAATTATGGTTTTCCAAAAAATAAGTTCAACATTTTGTTGAAATACTAAATTGATAAGTTTGAACTAAGACGAAAAAATGATAATATAGTCATTTAAGTGCTATAAATTCCCAACAAGAGTTACTTTCGTAACAAATTTTTCAATATGTCATTCTTGCAACAAATAATCAATACTATATATTTATTATACTACTCACTGATAGAATACTTCCAAGGTTGTTATTAATATCAAATTTCTGAAAATAAGGTTTCAGAGCAACTAACACTGATTGCACTGTATATGCGAGAACGTGAACTTGAAAACCCCTTGTTAATAAAGCATTCATCTCTCTCAAGAGATGATGAAGATACTTTGGACCTAGAGTTATCATAATTTTTTGTAATATTTCTCGGGTAACGCGCCGTACCGATTCCAAGCGTGATTTCAAGAATGTACATAACTTCATGAAAATTCTAAAACAATTAAAACATATTTTTATAGCTATTTATTATCTATTAGTTTCATATACGACAATTATACGTATACATACCCTGGTAAGTTAGTGTCCAAAATTCGTTCCGGTAGTTTCTGTAATAATTTAACAAAAGCAAGCGCAATGGGAACTCGCATTAATTCTTCTTCTTCATTGTCTATCGCAACCTTCTTCTTGTTAACTTTATGACTACTTTCACGATTTGTTCTTGCTATAATGGAACGATGAAGCTGTGGTAATAATTCTTTCGATATGCTAAAAACAACTCGGTGTCCACCACTCTGTGAAAGAACGATTTGTTTTTCCATTACAGGTACCTCTTCTATTCCTTTTTCCGTATTTTCCGTAATTTCCACGACATTATCTATATTTTCAGAATTTAAAGCTTCTAATTTCTCATCCATTTCATTTTCCATATTTTTATCGTTATTTTTTTTATTGGTGTCTTCATCTTTTTCTTGATTTATATTAGAAATTGTCTGCTTTTCAGAAATTTCTTTGGTATTATTTGATTCTGGAGATTCTTCTACAGGTTTACACTTTGATATATCAAAATGGAAGGCATCTAAAATAGCAACAGTAATCCTAACAAGTTGTTTTTGGAATTGAATGGAGCTTCTCAGTTTTTCCAGATAATGTTTCAAAATGATCTCGTACTGATGCCACGGTAAAAGTCTGCATACAGTACCAACTGTTTCTATTGCGGCATCAATAATACTATTTTTTTGCATGAAAGCTTCATTGCATAAATATGAAGAAGCTAGAGGAAGAACGAACTGCGTCAATGTTCTCGGATTTGGATTCTTCTTCAATGTTTTGGCTACACTGCAAAATTTAAGCAATGCTCGAGCTCTTCTGTGTAACTGCAAATGTTGCATATTTTCGAAGAAATCCACTTCTGGATCAGCTTTATTAGTTAGCAGTGATAAGTCTCGTAAAACAGGATGCACTTCTGGGCATTCCATAGCCATGTGGCCTAAAAATGCTATCGATTGAAGTCTAACAGTCTCATTTTTACTAGCGATCCCTTTCCTTGTAAGTGCCAAAATTGTATCATCCATTAAATAACGTCTATTCACGGTACTTTCTTTATGTTCTTTTGCCAATTTACAACCAAGAACTTTAAGACACTGCCCTGCATTATCTTTTGTTGCTAAGTCTGCTTCATTCTTAAGGAAATAATAACAATTGTAAATAATTGCCACACCAAACTCTAATGTAATCTCATTCTTTTCTATCGCGTTGTTAATTTCAGAAAATGCGTCCAATCTTTTTTGGAAATCTGGTTGATCGATCCACCTACGATCCCATGCATTGACAGCACTTAATAACTCATAATTTCTCATCAAGTTCTCACGACAATCTTCTGGAGCTTTTTCAACAATAGTTTTGTAAAGTTCCAAGAGTAACTTGCGTGTAGGAATAGTCGATATTATAGCTAATAAAGGTAAAATTGCGCGCATATGGATTGTTGGATCCTTTACTTGTCTTATAAGATTTATTGTTGTTGTAATTAATTCGTTAATCGTTTCTTCTCCTTCTCCTGCTCCAGCCTTTTTAGTTAATATAGGTAAAATAAGAGTTAGAAGTACATCAGACGCATCCGGATCTTTGACAAATTCCGAAATACGTGATAAAATTACTAACTCAGTTTTATTTATCCCTTTGTTCGATTTTTCAAGCTTATTTTTAATGAATTCCAAAATACTAACTACGTGAGGTAGAAGTATGGCGGACCCATAATTAATGCCACTAGATAAGGCTTCCTCGTTTATGTCAAGTAAATTGTTAAGTATTGGTGTTAAAGGAACAAAAGGTGCATCAACTTCCATGTCATTTTCATTTATCTTTCCATAGTCTTGCAACGTTACCATTTTCTCAATCATCTCGAGAATAGCATTAATTACAGATATATGAGTTTTTGGACCCAATAAAAGTTGCATTATGTATGGAAGAGGGTGAACAGTCTTATTGTCTATGCGATGTTTTATAAATAGCGGATAATAACGTGAATTTTGACTCCAGGCCATAAGTAGTTTCAGTAACGGAGTAGGACTGTGAATACCCTCCATGGGTAACTTTTCTAACCATGGAAATACAGCTACATTAAACAAGGCATCCATTTCGTATTCACTCCACTCATAATTTTCATAATGGTTAAAAAATCTTGCTAATATCAATATACAACTTGTTCTCACATTTTTAATTGAGGTCAAATAGCCAGTGTGAACTTCATCCGATTTTTGTAAAATGCCAGTTACTTCTGCCAAAATGCATATTACAAGATCGAGTAAGTAAGGTAATAATTTTTTTGCCATCTTACTACCAAATTGTTCTATCAGAATACCAAGCAAATTTACAACGCTCTGTAAACGTTTAGGTGGTATAACATTGTTCAAATCCACAGTGGTAATAATATCGTGCGTGAGTTGTTTCAGGTTTACTTCTTTGCTTGATTCAATTGATATATATCTCTTAAAAGGTTTAAATGCCATTTTCGTAAATATAATCATTTCATCTTCTTGTGTTCCAGCTAAAAAGCGTAGAATTATTTTTCGTTTTAGAGTTCCACCAGCTTTACCACCAGTTCGCATTCCTGTTTTTGTAACCATTTTCGCATAAATTATTCTCATTAATATCGGGATAAAATCATTACGATGCTCGTCCAGTATCATGTTACTTTCTTTATCAATCTTGAAATGTATTAATTCATTTTTCATATTTTTTTCATCAATTAAATTAAGCAAATTTTCCTTGTAAGGTAATAAGTACCTGTACTTATAGGTGAGGAGGCAATTTAAAGCACCTCTTTGTATATCAGAATTTTTAGACGACAACAAATCCAAATAAATTTTCTGAATCTCCGATTCCCTGTACAATGTTCTTGGATTCGTCATCTTTTCAAAAATATTGAGTTGAGCAATTAGTAGTTGTACTTTGTAGTTTTTTCTTAGTACACATTTATTTGCCCGCTTAAACTCTTTATTTATTCGTCGCAATTTTATGTTTGTAGAAAAGGTTGCTTCTTTCCTTTCTATCTCATTTTCCGCATTCTCTTCAGTCGCGTCATCACTCTCATTTTCTGCATCACTTTCGATTATATTATCAGTTGCACCCAACTCTGCAATTTTTAAAATGCTGCAACACTTAGCATCCTCGGAATTCGTCTTAAAAAAGTTCTCATTCACAAAATTGATAAATAAGCCCGTTATGTCTCTGTTTTTCATTTCGCAAAAATGTGAAAAATCTGCCATACATTTCCATAAAAGAATTTTACGATTTTCGTAGTCTGGTTTGTCATTGCTTCTTTGTATCGCATTCTCTATTTCAGAAATAACTTCACAGTCAAAGGACGGTTCATAGCTTTTAGTTACATCCTGATTACTTTTCAATTCGGCCAAGAATATAGGCCAAAACTGTTCGCATTCTTTGGTCGCGTATGTAACTATGGTCTTGCTCACAGGTTCCCATAATAATGAAAAATTTATATAGAGATTTCCTAATAAATATCGTAATGGAAAATCATGATAGTTATCGTCTAAACTTGCCACTACGTTATTGTCAAATGACAAAGCTTGTAAATGTAGCAATTTGCTCCGATAACTTTGCACACTTATAGGCTCACATTCTGCTAAGAACATATGCGTCATAGCTGTCGTTTCTACTTCTTCATTTGTAATTGACAATTTTATTTCCTTGATATCAGAAAACAGAGAATATAAATGAGCTACTATTAAACGCACTTCACTGAAAGGTGAACTCAATTTATGAGCGATAGTTTTATTTAATTTATCAAAGAAAATTTCATTTACGTATGTTTTCCGATACTTCGTGGTGCCATAGTAAGTTACAAATAAATCAATTGCGTTCAAAATAAACTTATTGTCAGGATATTTCATAATTAAGTCAAATATGTTCACATCATTTGTTTTTAGAAACTCGTGCAGGATTTCTGTTTCGAAAATGTGAATTGCTGCCTCTAAAGCTATGAGAAATGTGAAACATAATTTATTCATTTCACTTTCTGTGCATGTAGTTAGTATTTGCTTATACAGAAATAATATTCCCTTTTTCAAGATGTCCTTAAATTCTTCTGGTAAAGGTTTCAAGTGTGGCAAAATAATTAACATTTTTATTATGTTTGTCGATACATTGCCTTCAAGAAGGACTTCGAACTCTTTCTGCAAAAAATTTATGCTGTTAGGCTTTATACCTCGTATATCCAGAATGTATTTCGTCCATTTGTTTAAATTTATACCATTCAAGCATAATGGAGCTTTTACTTTAATTATTTTGGTAAATAACTGTAAAGTACTATCATTGAAACCAATGAAAATACTATGTCGTATTATGTGCGGCAATACTAATGTTTCAAACGATGAATAGTGGATTAAACTTTCAACAGCGTTATACAATAATGTAATATCTTCCACAGACATAACTTTTAATAATATTTGACTAGCTGTTTCTTGCATTAATTTAACATGGTCAGCCAAAAGTATAGCAACTGATACATTTATAGTCTTTTCTAACACATCATTTTCATTTTGAAACGTGTCTAAAATCTGTAACAATTTCTTAGTTAAAGGTACAGGGTTTATAATCATTTTCCCATTTCTATAACTGATAACTGTATTCAGTAGTTGCATCAATAAAATCAAACTTTTCTCTCTTCCAGCTTTTGGTTGGAAATGCTTAGTTTTTTCAATGAATGTGTCCATGACATTTAAGAGTGCAGACCAGAATATATGAGATTTCTGTGAATTTATGTTCTGTAGCAAGCAATTAATGATTTCATTTAGTAAATCGAACATTAATCCTTGATTCAGAGATTCATCACATAGTGCATTGAAATATAATAAAAGCATTTGCTCTGCACACGAGTGAAATTGTCCTGGTATACCAGATATTACTTCAAATAATAATTTACCACATCCTGGTACTCCGTTAGGATTTTTTGTCAATACATGCAGTACCGTCTTTAAGAAGGAATCTTTATCCTTAATTTTGCGTACCACAAATGCAAAACTTTCAGCTGCAAAGCTGTTTATATAAGGTGGTTGAGTATCTGCCAATAACGGTAACAATAGATTGAGCACAGTTTTAACATTTTTAACCAAATATCTCCATAAAAATTTGAACAGATAAGCTAACGATGTAAATGTAAGCTCTATTTGTTCTGTATCTTTTGTCTGTAATAAATCAATAATGACAGTTAAAAATTTAGGAAAGTATTCATAAAAATCTTTTTGCAAATCTTTAGATACAGCCACTGTTAATCTGTAATAAAAGTTTTACATAAAAAATACTCATTAATAACTCTCTTACGTTACATTTATATCTGTATTGCATTGCGTTTCGGTACTCACTCTAAAATTGGTTCAAGAAACAAAATGTCTTTCTTCTCCAAGTATTCGACTAAAGTATCTATCACAAATCGCTTTTCATTAACCAACTGTGGCAGTGTAACAATGTTACGGACTTTCTTTTTAAAACTGCTGTAACCTTCTGTAAGGTTAAGGTAATTCCATTTTTGAAGTGTCTGATAAAAGCACGTCTCAACATCTTCGTCGCTCTCCTCATTTCGATGAGTAACACGATGAAATACATCGACGTCAATTTCACTTACTCTCTCAGAGAATCTTTTAAACTGGAACAGATGAAATAGATTGGAAAAAGTTTCGCGCGAAGGAATTATTTCTGTACACTCTATACCTGAAACGTATTTCCTTCCTTGTGCCGAACTGGTTTATTCTTCATGATAATGAAACAAACAAAAACTTTTCCTCTTACGTTAGTTTGAATTACACATTTTAAAAACAGATACAATTTAAATTGACACCGGTCTACGTAAATCACGTGCAATTTTCACGTGTAACGTAATCATAAAAAAAGTGCTACCTAGATGGAAAATCTACCTGTTGTGTTTTAACGAGAGCTGCGAGTTTAGATATTATCCATTAACTTGCACACCTAGAAAATTTATTATTTATGGAACACAAATGTTATTCTATAATCTAAGCCACCATAATTTGTTTATATAAAATGTGTTGTCACTTGTAATTTTTCATCATCCTACATTGTTCATTTACAAATATAGTGACTTGCGTTTATAGTACAATTAAAAACGTACGACGTAAGACATAAATTTGATTAGTTTATATATAATAAATTTGTGTCTGCAAAATTTATTACTAGCTTACAAAAATTAATATATACTACTTGTCAATTTTGTTTACAATTTTTTTGAAACAGATGACCAGTACAGTGGAGGAAAAGATAGAATTTAAAAAGAAAGTAAAAAAACCTTTAAGGAAAAGACAGATTTCATCGGACGAAGATGATAATGAAAATGAGGATAAGTTTGTCAGGTAAATGACAATGAGAAATACATGAAATAGTTGTTATGTGGTTCAGTAACAAGTGGATATAATATAATTAGATTGTTCATTATTGTTGATTACAAAAACAATATTAAATTATGATAAAATACATATTTATTTAGAGAAAAAGTTGAAGAAATGAAAATTATACAGAAACTTCGTGAAAGACCGAAAGGTGTAAACCTTGTTGGATTAGCCCTTGGTGAAAATGTAACACAGGATATAATAACAGTAAGATTTTTTATTATAATTAACGAATAAAATATGTTAAAGCTATTATTTTCCTTTAGAAAATTTCATTTCTCACAGTCAGATCCTTTTAACGTTAAAACTGGAGGAATGGTAAATATGGCTGCACTAAAGAATACAAAATTAAAACAAAACGATGCATACGAAACAGGAATTGGCACACAATTTAATGCGGAAACAAATAAACGAGATGAAGATGAGGAAATGTAAAAATTAAAATATTGTATGACATTCAAGAGATTAACCAAGCAATTAATATTTGCTTTAATTTCCTTAGGGTAAAATATATTGAAGAAGAATTGTCAAAGAGAAAAAGCAAAACTGAAGGTAAAACAGAAAATGGTACTAATAATGATAAAGGATCTTATTGCTCACCAGAAGAGGCAGCTCTGCAAGCAGTACCTGAACATTTGAGACAAAGTTCTGCGCATAGAAGCGAAGAAATGCTTTCAAATCAAATGTTGTCTGGTATTCCAGAAGTAGATCTTGGAATTGAGTAAAGTTTTTCCATATACAACTTGATTTTCCTTGACAAATTGTATATGTAGTTTAAACGACACTTAAAATTGCAGAGCAAAAATTCGTAACATTGAAGCTACAGAAGAAGCCAAGTTAAAATTGCTTTGGGATAGACACAGGAAGAAAGATGGTCCTTCGCAATTTGTACCAACAAATATGGCTGTGAATTTTGTACAACATAATAGATGTACATTGTTTATTTAGTTCTTTAATTGTATTTATTTTATAAGTTATTTGATATAGCCCATAAACATAATTTTCACATATTATTTCAGTTAATATAGAAGACACAGATTTTCAAAAGTCAAGGCAAGATGCAGATGACAAGAAAAAAGTAACAGCTCCTAAAGATGATTACAAAGGAAAAAGAAAAGACAATGGTGAAAAAGCAACTGATGACTACCATTACGAAAGGTTTAAAAAACAATTTAGACGATTTTAGAAATATTTCTAATATAAAAATAAGAAATAAGAGATTGTAGCATACGCAACTTTTTTATTTACAAAAATATTCGTTCCTGCGTTATTAATGAATCATTAATGAAAAATTTTTCTTCTACCGACGGTCGTTACAGAAAATTTCTTATTGAAATGTAATTATAATCGTGAAATACATTCAAACAAGAAAAAATGTTTTTATTTTGAAATTCTTCCTTATTTCTGGAAACAAATCATGTACTGTATGGTGCAAGGTATGCGGGTATGGTGCAAATTCTATAACCAGATAAAGCATTCATGTATTTACCTTCTCTGTGCACCGAAATTGTATATTACTAGTAATAGCTCATAGAGGGCAGTACAATCCTTGATTGTGTGCAATGATTAATCCGTGTAACCCCGCACGCGCACGGTTGTGTTATAAATGAATCACTCTGTATAACCAAGGCACAGTATACAGTGGCCAAGGTTTATTGTAAACTCGGCATAAGCTCTGATACGATCCCACAGAATGACGACATCGTAGCAACGTAAATTGAC
Source organism: Xylocopa sonorina (assembly GCF_050948175.1). Lineage (NCBI taxonomy): Eukaryota > Metazoa > Arthropoda > Insecta > Hymenoptera > Apidae > Xylocopa > Xylocopa sonorina. The sequence continues at coordinate 11,789,779 of NC_135193.1, forward strand.
TATAGAGGAATTACATTGAAATTCGATCCCTTTAAATTTTGCCGTCACTATTGTTTTTCTCTACGCGTGTAAAATGAGTTGCGGATTCGTTACTTGTGGCCCGAATGAGGCTCTCGTAGTATCAGGTAATCATACAAATTATATACGATGTTTATCGCAAATTACTTTTAATTTTTGCACAATATAAGCAAGCTAACATGGGAGGAGCGCTTTGCGAATTAATTGATTCGAAAGTTTACTAATGAAGTAAAAAAATCAATTACGTATTGTACCATTAATTAGGATTGATTAACTCAATATCATTTTCACTCATTATTTTGCACTTTACTCATTTTTACCTATTTTTTTTAAGGATGTTGCTACAGCAAACCTCTGTTAGTACCTGGTGGCAGAGTATTTGTGTGGCCTATTGTTCAGCAAGTACAAAAGTAAGCAAATTGTTTAATTGTTTATAAAGTTAACATCCTACATTGTAAGTAATTATATTTGTGCTTTTTTTAATATATTATACTTAAGAGGTATTTCTATAGTTAATATTTAAAAGTTTAATTAAAGTTTACTATAAATAGCTTTTGCATTTTTAGAATCTCATTAAACACCATGACGCTACAAGTAGAAAGCCCAACTGTATACACATGTCAAGGTGTACCAATATCTGTAACAGGAATTGCACAGGTAATAGAAAGCATTGATTCTGTGATATGTTTATTAAACTATTTGTGCCAATTAATATTTACATAAATAAAATTCATCTGAATATTATAACATGTGCTTTACTTTTAATATTTTATATATTTCTAGAGATTATGTGTATTCTATGTCTCATAAATTATAGATACATAGAACTATTGATTATACACAGATAGCATACAGTACTGATACATAATCAAATGAATGAGAATTTCTGTCCATGTTTATAGGTCAAGATACAAGGACAAAACGAAGAAATGCTATCCACAGCATGTGAACAATTTCTTGGGAAAACTGAAGACGAAATTCATAATATTGCACTCGTAACTTTAGAGGGACATCAACGAGCAATAATGGGTAGCATGACTGTGGAGGTATAACGAAAAACATTTCATTAAATGCTCCTAACTTGAAAATAAACATTAATTTTTTTTTAATATTTGTTTCTGCATTGTAGGAGATATATAAAGATCGTAAAAAATTCAGCAAAGAAGTTTTTGAAGTAGCTAGCAGTGACTTAGTTAACATGGGGATTACTGTTGTGTCCTACACTTTAAAAGATATTAGAGACGAGGAAGTAAGTTAATCCTTTATAAAAATATTAGTTTTATGTTGAAAAATAAGAATTTTTTTTAGGAAGAATTTTCATGCAAAAAGTAAAAAATTATATTGCAAACACTAGATTATGATATATCTACATAAAATCTTTTTGGTGTGAAAAGTCCCCCTTTAAATGGTTATATGATACTTATAAGGAATATTTTTTTTATTAATATGAGTTTAATGTAGTCTAATGTTGTACACTGTAAATATTGAATACATTTTTGTTTTGCTACTTGCAGGGGGCAAAGGTACGTTCAAATTTTGTTTTATCACTACATATAATGCTGATGCACTGCTGTACAAACAATATTAGAATAAATGATTAATAATTGAATAAATGAGGGAGTTAGAGCGTATATTAAGTGCTTGCTTCAATGGTAGCACATTATCTATACACCTTCGCAAATCTTTGTTATTCAAATATGTGTGATATTCTTATTGTATGCTGCCTTTGTGTAATTCAGGCTAAATTCAAATTAAAATGCTAATATTAATGTCATCGTACAAAATTCTTATACTGGAAGTATAACATTTTCAGCGATTATATTATATTAAATATTTATTGATTACTTATAGGGATATCTGAAAGCTCTTGGAATGGCGCGAACTGCTGAGGTGAAGCGTGACGCAAGAATCGGAGAAGCAGAAGCTCGTAGAGATGCTCAGATTCGCGAAGCTATTGCTGAAGAGCAAAGAATGGCTGCTCGTTTCCTTAACGATACCGAGATTGCTAAAGCGCAGCGAGATTTCGAATTAAAGAAAGCCGCATATGATGTTGAAGTGCAAACGAAAGTAGGTTTCTTTATATTCGTTATTGTTTAAATTAGGTTTGAGAACAACTCGTTCTTCGTCAAGTGAAAAATGTTTCCTCCATATAATTAAATTTTCAACATTGATCCACAATGAGTAAAGTTGGCTCATTCCTGATTTAAATGACAGTAGACTTATGTCTCTTTTTGATAATTCTTATTACACTGTAATATAGAAAGCAGAGGCCGAAATGGCGTTCGAATTACAAGCTGCAAAGACAAAGCAAAGAATCATGGAAGAACAAATGCAAATAAAAGTAGTAGAACGTGGACAAGAAATTGCGGTACAAGAACAAGAAATGATGAGACGTGAAAGAGAATTGGATGCAACTGTACGACGTCCAGCTGATGCAGAGAAATATAGGTAAATTGTATATCTTGTTGAGATAGCTAATCAATAAAAAATTGTTAAAATGTATGTTAATACCGACAGATTAGAAAAGATGGCTGAAGCTAACAAAATGCGGCTAGTAATGGAGGCTGAGGCAGAAGCAGAAGCCATTAAAATACGTGGCGATGCAGAAGCTTTCGCTATTGAAGCAAAAGCTAAAGCGGAGGCAGAACAAATGGCAAAGAAAGCTGCCGCGTGGAACGAGTACAAGAGTGCTGCTATGATAGATATGATGCTCGACACCCTTCCAAAGGTTAATTGCATCTTACTCTTAGCCTTTGTACAATGTGTAAATGACTGTTCCTTTGAGATTATTATGTTTCTATGTGCAAAGTATACTCCTTACATGAACTTTGTATGCATTGAATATATTCATAATAAATTTTAGTAAATGACACAAACTTCTATACATTACATTTTATAGGTCGCAGCTGAGGTTGCAGCACCTTTGTCACAAGCAAAAAAAATAACAATGGTTTCTAGCGGAAACGGTGTTATCGGAGCAGAAAAATTAACCGAAGAAGTGCTTAACATCGTGACGCGCGTGCCAGAATTGGTAAAAAATTTGACAGGCGTGGACATTGCAAAGGTACGTTTAACCACTGACTCACGTGTTTGAAATATATGGGTAGAAAAAAATCCAATTATAAATTTTTGCTTTCAGTCTGTTCATGCTGCTTAAACAAATGGTACAAGAATTTTAAATACTTCCTGACCACATCCATACTCGTACTAAGTATTTAACGAGTCTTTGATATAAACATTTGTTTTAATATGCTGTTGCATATATTAGAGTCAATCCATAAGTTTTAACTTAAATGACGTTTCATTGATGTAAAAAGAAGTTCAGTATTTTCACTGCCAATCAATTAAAGAGAACAAATCACTTTTGATTAGTGTCAATAGGTATATTTTGAATGGATATATTCTAAAAACAAGGTATATATTCAAATCGGTATACGTTTTCGAGAAATAGATTATAAAATTGTGAATACATATTCGCACAATATTTGCATTTTATCGCTTCAATGGTGTGCAATAGATTAACAGTGGATGCCTAAGTTATACAGGCAGTGAACGTATATTTTATTTAATTAATATTAAAGGCTCATCGTAGTATAATTTTTTATTTTTAAATAACAAAATAAGTTACAAAATTGTATCAAGTTGTATATTTATTATTTTTCTATTAATTAGCCTTTTATGCACTTAGAAAGAAAAGAAATAAATGCAAATATATCTTTTTGAAACTCGTATTGACCAAAAATGGTCCAGTTTTGTCCATACATATATAACTTTACCACTATGTGCCGAAACATTCCTCTGAATATGCTATACATACCTACCAACTGTATTGATATGATATTCACGGGTATGAGCATTTTAGAATTGGAAGTGCTAATATTTAACATTTGTTCAATGTGGTTTAGATGTTAATCCACTATGTGTAGTCCCTGAAAACTTGAATATCTTTACTTGATAATTTAATTACATGTACTTCCTAACTTCTTTTGAAGATGTATTAATAAATTTTGCGTTAATTTTAGCTAGAATTTACTGTGATCTGATACTCTTTGTATGAATAAAAAAAAATGATAGTTATAATTCTTGAAACGTATTTGAGAGCTTTTGAGAGACGACGAAATTTGTATGACCAATTTAACGCCTTAAATTAATGAAAAGAGAAAAAGATTCAATTTTACGCAAAGCGATTAAATGTTAAAATCAAAATTTGTTATGTATTAATTTACTCACCCAATTATTACAAATCAGAAACAAAAAAAACAGAAAACAATAGAGGTCGTAAAAATAAAACGTTGTAAAACGAGACTTGTGTCAAATGTATTTACTTATTTAAACTTCTGTTGTGTTTCTGTTATGTTGCGTAGAGATGTAGTTTATATATTTGTAGAATGAACTTATGAAGACAATTAATTTGTGAAATTACATTAAAATCATGGTTTATAGTTTAAATGAATTTTATCTTTATACAATAGAATTTATCTTTGAAAATGTATCATATGTCTCGTGAGAATTTCTAATATGGATACGTACAGATCTTTTTTGATTGACTTTTTAGCTGGTGGGGTATCCGCAGCTGTATCAAAAACTGCAGTTGCACCATTAGAAAGAGTAAAGTTGTTGCTCCAAGTTCAACACACCTCTAAACAAATAAGGCCAGAAGATCGGTACAAAGGTATTATCTCTTTTCTTCTTCAAATAAGAATAAACATAATCTTGCCTAATTCTTACAAGGATTATAATATTATATCAGGCATGATGGATGCATTTGTACGTATACCCAAGGAAACAGGTTTTCTTAGTTTTTGGAGAGGGAATCTGGCCAATGTAATTCGGTATTTTCCCACTCAAGCGTTAAATTTCGCATTTAAAGACAAATTTAAAGCTATATTTTTGGAAGGTATTCCAAAAGATGCATTTTGGAAACAGTTTGCTGGGAATTTAGCTTCCGGTGGTGCCGCTGGAGCAACATCTCTTTTATTTGTTTATCCACTTGATTTTGCTCGTACAAGGTATTCATTGTTTCAGTATTAATACATAAATTGTTATTAAATTAGAATATTATTAAATAAAAAAAGAAACATATTAACAGGTGGAATCCTATTTAATATAAAATTTTACTCAGAAAAGTATTTCTTCAAAGAAAAATATTGCATCAATTAATAAAAGAAAGATTGTTGTACATACAGAAAATCTTAAATTCATTATCAATTTATCACACACATGTTATATCCGCTGTCAATGTATTAAATAATACAATAATAACATATACTTTTTAGATTAGCCGCAGATATTGGAAAGGGAGACAAAAGAGAATTTAAAGGTCTAGGTGATTGCATAGTAAAAATTTTCAAAACAGATGGCTTTTTTGGTTTATATCGTGGCTTCAATGTGAGCGTTCAGGGCATTATTATTTACAGAGCCGCATATTTTGGCTTTTACGATACTACAAAAACAATGCTTCCCGATCCAAAAAACACTCCTTTACATATTACATTTTTAATTGCACAAGTTAGTGGTTATTTATTAATTTAAAATTATTTTCCAATTTTCAATTTGCTATATCATTCATAGGTAGTAACAACGATGGCTGGAATCATATCGTACCCTTTCGATACAGTTAGAAGACGTATGATGATGCAATCAGGACTTCGCAAAGCAGATATCATGTATAAAAACACATTGGACTGTTGGATTAAAACAGCGAGAATAGAAGGCATTGGATCCTTTTTTAAAGGTTCACTCTCTAATATTCTTAGAGGTACTGGTGGAGCATTAGTTTTAACGTTGTACGATACTATTAAAGACACAATTGAGAATGCGATGAAGTAAAGTGATTCGTCTACAGTACCCAAATAATAGCTCAATTTCAATGACAAAAATTTTAAATGATTAAAATAAATAAAATAATCAAGCAAAATTTAGTTATAGACGTTGAATTGTTTCGTTTGGGCTAAATATAGATTAAATAAATTAATTCCAATCATTTTTTTAATTCTCATGCTATTGGATAATTGAAAATAAATATTTTATAGATTAAAATCATTTATGCTCTTTCTAATAATTTACAAATAACAATCTATAAAATATTTCAGTTTATTCTTAAACAAATGTTTCATAAAAATATTTATGCACTGATCAATAAAAATAATATTTTAATACTCTATTGTTTGATACATTAGATTTGGAAGATTAAGAAAATACTATTTATATATGTACCTGGTGCAATGTTAACATAATATATGTGACCAAAAGTGACGGCAATTAGGAGTAAATCAATTATTTATTTCTGATTATTTCATGTAATTAGTTCACCATATTCAGAAATAAAATAATCTGAAAATATATACAAAACCATAAATGCCGTCAAATAAATGTCACAGTCTCTATATTGTTAATCGTAATATTTTATCATTTCTGTAAATGAAAACTGTACATTTTAATTAAGCATGGTATGTCGATCGTAAATGTTACGTCTTTGCTCGCGAACTTGACGTTTCCATTTATCTTGTTGGTGACCAACGCGATTTAGAACATTACCCCTTTCACCCATAGGATGAAATGATCCAGGAGCTGTTGAAGCATCATCCTACCGAACCAAGATTAACTCAAACAATTATTATATACATATTAATTTCGTATTTCGTATCTTTAGGTACTCAAGTCTTGAAAGTTTTGAAAAATTTTAATAAAACTTCAACAAAATACTTTATAAATAACATACACACCTCCTCGTTATTATGTTCATGGTAACCGATATTTGTCGAAGCTTTGTGGATTCTCTTATTCAAGAATGGATCCAAACAAATTAAGAATAACATGTAAATAACTAACAAAGAAATGATCCAAATAACAAGTATCACCACTATCTAAACAAAGAAATCACTTAATCAAATTTTTGTTCAAACGATAAAATGATAAAAAACTTACTTTGATTATAGTGGTGTTTCGATTTTCATATTTGCAATCACATCGTGAACAAAAAATTTCTTCTTTGCCTTTCAACTGATCCCCTACTTTCGACAGGACAACATTTTCGCAGGTGCTGCGGATTAACATTTAAATAAAGTAACACGAGACAGAATTGATTTCACATATGCTACACGGGATTAAGTTCGCTAATTAAGTATTGAGGAATTTAGAATTACCATTCAGAAGGTGGAACATTTATAATATATGATTTTCGTTCGGACGATTGCGTTGTATTTATAACGGAGAGAAGGCTAGGGCAGATGCATTTACATCGTTTGTCATCGTATTGCGCCTATAAACGTTTATGCGTACAGATTACACGTCTATGATAGCAACTAAATTTAATTATTTCATAAACTAATATTCTAACCTCAGATCCTGATAAACATATTAATATGATTCCGGTCACGACAAAGACGTACTTCAACATTATATTGTGAAACGTCTCATCCAATACGTATTTCGTACCTTTTTTTTACTATTTCGATGTATTTAATTTGTCGGCATTAACGTTCTTTTGAAATAAAATAATTAATACGATTCCTCCTTGCACGACGCAGCTGTAAACTGTCAAACACGACACAAACGTAATTATAGGACGGTCGACATAGATGGCGTATTAATCGATATTTCGTCGGTATATCCGACGTATACGCGGAAAAATGAAATTTTAAGTATCTATAAAATAGTTAATAACAACGAACTATCGTTACATATCTTTATTATTAAATTAATAAAATAAGAAATGAAAATTTTCTTTAAAATAGTTTAATAATTTTTAAAGATAAATATATTAATCATACAACAAACATTTTCCTGTTATATGTATATATAATTAGTTTTATACGATTTATTACATTTTGATTAAAATAAATCAACATTTTTAAATATAATACATTAGCTTAAATTGAGTTTTTATTCGTGCAATCTGTTGTTTCACGTATCCTTGTTAATCCTTTTATTATGACGTCTACAAATAATTTTTATAGGACGTTCAGAACTTAATTATATACTATACAATGATTATACCAACGCACATAATTCATACTAACGCACACGATTCACACACGATTCAGATTTCAAAATGCACACTGGCATCATTTAAAATCTTCATATTCTCCGAATATACTCCATAAAACCACGTGGAATATTAATTACGAATACACCTTGAATAGATCTATGAGTACATATATGTACACACTTGTTTATACTTGTTTATACGTGTATTTATGCGCTCTAATGAGTAATGAAACGTACAAATGGACTGAGCAGCCTTCGACCTGCCATTGCACATCTTATTTGTAAAATAGATCTCGCACCATTCATTATCACAATTATAAGATTGTTATTAATAAGATACAGTACGATGCAAGTTTATTCCATTACGGCTGTATGGATTGTTCTATTTATAATACTATGCTTCCCATGTAATCATAAAGCGATTTTAATTAAATCAGGAAATTTAAAAAAAAAAACAAAAATACATTTACCAGGTATGGTACTTTGCAATTAAAATGCAACTATGTCTTTAATATCATACCGTTCGTACGAGAGTATCATTCATAAACGTAAAACATTTTAAGAGCTCTTCCAAACGATGATCCCAATTAATATGGACAGCACAACTGCTCCGATAAGAACAAGTATACATTTTTTCTTGCGTAGTTTATTTTGATACATACTTGCTTGTCTAACGTGCGAAGTAGCTTCGCTGACAGATACTTCTGTCCTTTCAACAGAAGCCTCTATGGAATCTATTACTTCACCTTGATCATATACTATAGCACCAAGATCTTTGAAGATTTGATTGATATCGCTAATATTATTCTGCAAAGGTCATTGCAAAAATCATTGTAGTATTGATATAAGAATTTGATAAGATACTGTTAGAACAAAGAAATTTACCTCCAATTGTTTTATACTAGCTTCTTGTTCTTCCAACATTCTCAAGTTTTGTTCTTCTTTTAATTGTTGTAGCTGTATCTGCTTTTGAGTTTTACTATCTTGCAATTCTATTAATGTCTCCTGTTTCTTTTCCCCAAACGGAGTAATGCCTGCATTTGCTTTGGCCTTTCTAACCATTTCTTTCTCTTTGGAAGCAGCGTGCCTTTGCACTGCCTAAACAATTCAAATTATATGTATATTTATGCAAACAGATGCACGTGCAATCGTGTAAATAAAATATACTTAGAAACTAACTTGGAAGTAATTTAATGCACTTGTAAATTCATCTTGCAAACGCTCCCTTTGCATCTTACGTTGCCTTTGTTCCCCAGGACTGGTAGAGCCCGAGTTGTTAGCTAATATAGCTAAATCTCTCAGATGTATACTAGTATCTTTTGCCAGCTGTTGCGTGTAATGTTGTATTTGATGTCTGAAAAACGCATCGTGTGATCTCAATGTCTGATCAACGTCTGATCTAGCCAACTAATACTAAACGACAACTTACAGCTGATTACGTAGCTCTTGAGAATCTGTTGAGCTACCCAATTGATTGACCATCTTTTGCATGGATGATACTGTCGAACATGAATCGATATGAGCGTCGGAACCTCTTCGTACAAATAGAATCTGTTCGCTTACCATTTTGGGATATCTTTAAAATTGATGTGCCAATAGTCTGAGATAACCTGCCAAAATCCTGTTCCCTTGTGGGGCCACCATTGTGGTACGATGAAAATCCAATATCCATGTTGACTTGTGTTATTTAAACAAGGATTAAAAGTACTTGAAATATTTACTGTATATGACACTTCCCTTTCAGAGGTTAATCATTCATTGATTAACACATTCAGATAGTCGCAGGAAATAAAAAAATTTTGTACACTGAAATTACAGATACAACACCGCCCGTGAAAATAAGAGATCAGAATCGATTATATTTCGCTTTCCGCTGGGCGAGAAATAGCGAAAACAAGAGACTAGAATCGCACGATGACAGTTCGAACATCAAAGATGGCAAAGAATTGTTGTCTACTCTTGCCACACTGCTGTCAACAAAAATGACCAACAAAATGATTACTTTGCAAGATGATTCATCCAATTATTGTCGACGAATTGGAGATTCCCACCGCGGTTATTGTATACGTGACGATTGACGTTGCTCGTCGAAATAAACCAAGTTTATTACGCGAAGCTCTAATACTTCGTGCAAATCGATAAGGCTTAAGACAAGTCTGAATGAATATAGCCGTCACCGTTTTGCCGTGGCGTACACGTAGTTCTGCACGCGGACCAGGTCCTGATAGATAAACGTCGCTTCCAATCGAGAAACCAGGCCATTACGCGTACCAAACCATCTTTACTGCCATTTATACTCGGAGCTCGCCGAATAATTCCAACTATGAATTCGCGTAAAGAAACGAACTGCTTGGACACGCTATGCACATGATCTTTTTAACATCGAGCAACATTGGGAGAACTTTTTTCTCCTTATGTTTTTTAATTTCTTGCGCATCATTAAAAATATCTGTAATCGCTGGTGCTCTTATCGGTATTGTTTTTCCTTACGTGTCTCTGTACGTACAAATGCGCAATATAAATATTAGTAAAGCAATAGGAATTTTAAAAATTAATCTAATGTCACTTTCTTTATAAACGGCGCGTATATATAAAAATGATAAAAGTATATTTTTGACAATTAATGTATTTTATACTTTAATATATCGCTGTGTATGCGTATTTTTGTTTTATGTGGATATATAAAAGAGGCAATAAAAAAAAAGATAAAAGCGTTATTTAAAGATATAATGAAATACATTGACACTAGTGACAAACAGTTTGCTTTTATCCGTATTAAATAATTGTATACCTATTTATTTATAATGGGAACGCTAAACAATTACCGACAGCGATGTAAACGACTTTTAGACTGGTGGCGCCATCTCTGTGAAAAGTGCTCAAACTGGTCGTACATCGTTACCGACAGCGAAGTGAACTCGGTCGACTAGTGGCGCCATCTCTCTAAAGAGGATCGAAAACTAATGCTCGATTAATTTCCACAGTTTGTACAGAGATGGCGCCACTAGTCGACCGAGTTCACTTCGCTGTCGGTAACGATGTGCGATCAGTTTCAACGCTTTTCCTAGAGATTCGATAGTAATTAAAAAATGTATTCTAACAATACATTTTGCAACCTAAACGTTATTAAAATTTTTAAAAATTTTAAGTCAAAAAAAGAAAAAACTCAAAGTCACAGTACAGTAGACTATTACCATGCATATAGTTACAGATATTTATTAATTAATAAATCCTTGAATTATTCTAAATACTTTGACAGAAAGTCACTAAACAAGAAAAAGTTATTATACACGACTGTTAATTTCTTTAAGAATTAATGCCAATGCAGCATTTTGTTTGCAGAAGCTGGACTCTGGTCATAAATACTCGAGTGATTCACGATGACTCAACTATGATGAAAATTCGTATGCGGCGCGTGCGAGTTGAGGGAGCGCGAGAAATGGCGCGAACGCTTTTGAATTCGACTCATCCACGTTCGATTCAATGCTGAGTCGAGTTATATCGCGCCGCGTTAATCGAGTTGATTCGAGTGTCGCGTCGTCAGATCAGCCACCGAGGCGCGCTTAGTAGTCATTCGGCAGGAGCATTGGCATCAGTCGCGGAGGTACGCGGGTGTACGAACTCGCTCAGCCGTGTACAACAGATACAACCAACCACTCCGAAACCGGCTGTGACGGACATAATAGGATGAAGGACATCCGGTCACAGGTGAGTTAACCGCTTACGACACCGTTACCTTATCTCGAGCAAAAGTCAAGGTCCAACGTCGCGGCCGCAGATGCCGACCACGTGAAAGCTAGCACCGTTTCGAACATGCTATTCTGACAGCTATTTTTGTCGTGACAATTATTGTTTTAGAATCCATCTATAGTCTCCTCGGTGAGTCTTCTTTCCTTATTTGAAATGTGTTAAAGCGATTACGTTTTGCGTTTGATGTTGCACCTTGAAACTCGATTCTTGAACGCATCGATAGGAACTAACTTGCTCGTTATTTTTAAAATTAAGAACCGTACTCATCGTAAATGATTAAATCTTGTTTGGATCAATTGGCCACTACCATGCCAACCACTACCATTAGCATTGAAATATTCGTTGGATTGTTTACGAGTAGCATCGCGTTGAAACGATCGACACATGCGACTTCGACGCAATCAATTGCACGATCAAAGGTTACGATTGCCGCGTTGAACGATCCAGTGACCGGATTCACTAGCAGCTATATACGGGCTCGCCAAAAGTGATTCTGCCTCTGTGCTCGAGGCGACCAAATCAGAATCGAGAGACCAATGCCCCGGTATCGTCATCGTGCAACACTGACATAATCGAACCCGACCTATCGTCTCGAAGGGGTTAGCAATGGGTCATAATATATCAAATGTAATAATTAAATGTAAAATGTTAAGGCATTGGCTACTCCAAAAAGAGGTTTCTCACGATGTATCTTATTCATTTGAATATCGATGAAATTATTAGCATACGTAGAATCGGGTTATCCGTCAAACAAACTGTTGCTAATTGACTAACTGCTCGCCTTAACGCCTCATTAATATTTAAATACTTGTAATACTTCGAACGATCGTGTTACAATTGGATTGGATATCCGATTAATAAGACCGTTAATCGCTATCGATTGTTTGATGACGGATGTATTATACATATAATGGAATTATATGTACATAAAATTATAGAATCGCTCGTTTGGTTACAGTGTTCTAAATAAACTTGTACAATTTAGAATGACCGACTGAGACGTTTGTAAGGAAACAGATGACGATGTTCTCACGGCCATTTTTCGACCCTGCGATCCGGCGATCCATTTTTAGATTCCGGTTAAGGTGACGATTAGATGGCCAAGGGAGGCCGACACATTATCTACGTAGCTGTTGATACTCCCACGCTACCTTCGAGCAAGGAAATCCCCCGGTCCTTAATGAAGGAAAAGGATAAAACTAATCTCGCTAATAAGCTATTGATTGGGTCGATGTTGATTACTATCAAATAAATTAGTAACTATATATGCAAATATCTTTTTTACTAAATGAAACGTTTCACTTTTCATCAGACTGTTCATTATACTGGGCATCGCAATACTCGTGTGAGGGGAAACGAAAAGTTTTCTGGTAATATCGCACGTACGAAAACAATGTTCGACTCAAAGATGTAACACATATCTAATTGCGACGAAACGACGAACGCCGATTAAAGTCGCGGCACGCGCTTTCTACAAAGTTAAATATTTCCAATGCGTGTACTCTCTGCTCTACATACGTCTTGTCGTTAAGAATTCCTTCCCTTTTTCTCTAGTTTTTCCTTTTCTCTACGTAAACATACACTAAAAATGTTCTTTTTCAAGAAATTAATTCCAAAAGATGATTGAAACTATTTTTTGTTTTTTCCTTTTTTTGTAGCAGAGGTTTGAGTTTCAACGATCAAACGACATAAAAAGGAAAAAAAAGATTCGACGTTCTGGGAGACGATCGGCAATAGCATCAGACTAGGGCAAGCTATATATTTTTAGGCAAGAGTAGATTACTAAGAGTGGAGGTTCGCTAAAAGTGATAACTTATCGTCAGAGAGTGCTCCGCGTATTGATCTATGATTCCATAATCTATAGGTTTCGCAACTCACTTCTATCAGCATATATTTGATCGTAAAACAATCGACTAAAGCATCGATCGTGAGTCAGTAGAGTCAAATTTGACATCTTCATCGTTCTCAACGATTTATTGTCATTTTATTTAGGTGTAAAGTAGAAGGGCAAAAAATCATCTTACTCAATTTCCTCTTAATTTTCTATCTGGAGTTATTCCAAGAATGGCATGCAACACATTCCATGTTTCAACATATTGGCATACAACATATTATATGAGTAATACAAATTCTGATTTTAACTCGAGCTACTTCTAATTTACCATCCTCTATTTTTATTTAATAATAACATATATCTTTCTTGTTAAAACATTTTACATATCGCGCATTGTTAAAGCAAATCAATTAAACTGCTTTTAGAATCCAGAAAAAACACATGGAAGAACTGAGAATTGTTGCAGACGGAATATCCATCTCTCAAAAGGGATAGGATTGTAACGATTGTTTAAATAATCGTTGAACTTGTATTACTCGCGACCGAACGACGAAAGGAAACGGAACCGAGTATATCGGCTGTTCCTTAAAGGCGAGATGAAAGGGTTGAAGCGTGACCATCGTCGAATAGAATCGTCGACAGAGGGAAAGTCCGGAAACAATTTATCGGCAAAGAGCAGTCAGTTTCTGAGGTCTGACCGTTAGTTTTGACGTTTATCGGGCACGTGAAACCTGGTATCGTGAATCCGTGAAACACGAAAGGCTCCACGGTGCCCATTCACGAAGAAGAATGAACGCCCACGCATCCAGGCCTTTCTATTCTCAGCCAGACGATTCACGCTCATTCACCTGATTCATCCTCCGGGATGATATCGAGGGAATATTTTTGCGACGGGCCAGCAAATTTCACGGAATAATTCGGTGCGTAACAGAGGGAAAGGAAAAACGGAAATTCTCCAAGGTGAACGAACTGCGGAAACCGTAATTCGTTCAATTCCTCGTTACGTTTCGTTACGTCGTTCAAATGTTTAGAAAAATTATTAACAATAGAATTCATAGTTCACTTCCTTCAACTGGAAGCTTACGAAATAGTCGTCAACGAAAATTCTTTTATTTAACCAGCGACCGGTTAAGTATTAAATTGCCTGGTTTCTTTTTTTATAAATCTTTAAATGTCTTTACAAATCTTTAAATCGATAAATTGGAGTTTATATACCTGTACGTTATTTAGAAGTGAAGAGAGCAAGTAATTTAAAATATATATAATTGACTCGTTAAACGGATTGAAAATTTTTTATATGAGAAGAAAAATGTTTTCGTTACGTGTACTCGTTTTAGTATGCGGAATCACGTTCTGTCTAACAATCGGACCATCCTGCGTCTATTTTTGTGAACGAACTTAATCAGAGTATATTTTTACTTTGATGCATCAATTTGACGCAACGTATAGGCAATCTTATATTTTTATACTAAAATGTATTTATATATAAAAATAAATAATTTTACATTGATTGCGTTTAGCGTCGAGTGCATCACATTAATCGCTTTAATAAAAAATAAATACTAAAATCAAATAAAATAAGAACAGTTTTCTTGATTGAAGTTAGAATTTTTAAATAATCTGTATCGAAAATTACCATCCCTGATACGACCAAATTAAAACTGATAAAAAATGTTTATGTCGATAGTTTGAGAAGAATGGCTTTGTTGTTCTGGAGGACTTCTTCCAACCAGAGGAGATCGACGAGCTCAAATCTTGCGGTGAAGAGTTCACGAATAACTTGCCACCGGAAAGCGAGAGAAAAGTTTTCAACTCGGTAGAATCGCAACAGGTATATACATGAAATAAACAACATGTTTCATTTATTAAATATCTCTGATAGGGCGATTAATTAAATTTGGAATTTGTTCATTATATCAGAATAAGGATAAATATTTTCTGGACAGCGCTAACAAAATCAGCGTGTTCTTCGAATCCGAAGCTCTAGAGGAAGATGGAAAATTAAAAGTTCATCCTCGAATATCCTTAAATAAGGTAAAAAAAAAAAGGAATACACATACACAAGATCGGTTTAATACAGATTACAATAATTATTGCTTTTTTTGTTAAATTTTAGGTGGGTCATGCTCTCCACTGGCTTCATCCAACGTTTAAAAAATACACTTTTGACGAAAGAGTTAAGGAAACTGCTTTCCAATTGGATTACGAAGAACCAGCTGTCTGTCAATCAATGTACATATATAAAAACCCGGGAATCGGATCGGAAGGTAAGTCAATTATTTTTCTATAATTATCTTTAAACTGTATTTAATCTTCAACCATGTTAAAATATGTTCACACATCAAAAACTATTTACTATTATAAGTTCGAAAAAAGTATAAGAACTAGCAATTTTAATTTAATTACCTAATACAAATATTATATTTTGTTTGGAAAATATTGAAATATAATAAATAAATAAATGATAGTATAAACTTTTGTATCGAAAGGTCTCACGCTATAGTCACATTACCATTACTGGAAGTAATATATTATATATTATCAATAAAATATAAACAAACACTGTTTCAGTGATAATGCATCAAGACGCTACGTATTTATACACCGATCCAATGAAGCTAGTTGGTTTCTGGATAGCTTTAGAAAATACTACACAAGAAAATGGTTGCCTATGGATCGCGCCAGGTTCTCATCAAAGCGGTGTACACCGACGTTACGTGAGGAACAAGGATCCAGATTCGAATGAGCTGTTGATCTACGACAGCGTTGCACCTTGTTATCAGCTCAGTAATTTTCGACCGGTACCTGTTAGCAAAGGGACCTGCATCCTCATTCACGGACAAGTAGTGCATTTCTCATATCCGAACAAAAGCGACAAATCGAGGCACGCTTACACGTTTCACGTGATCGAAACGCAGCACACTTCTTACTCGAAGGATAACTGGCTGCAACCACCTCCCGGTGGATTTCCAAAGTTATATAGAAATTGAATTTATGTAAAGATGATGTTCATACGCTGAAACATTGTTAAACATTGTTTGTCGTTTCGTCAAAGATTGCCAGGGAACACAACTTAACCGATTGCTATTCTGGCTGTGCATTTTTATTTTTCACGTTGTACAACAATTACTTCTTGTATTATATGAAACTGTTAATAAAATGTTTAAAGTACTTATACTTTATTTAAAAAGACATACCATTCACTGTTCTGAATTCTATAACAGTTATACTATATAATTTGCGGTGATTAAAGTGTTACTGAGAGAACTGAAACTTGTCTATACACTTTTTAAAGAAAAATGAAAGTACACTTAAATACAAGAAATTAAATTATTTTAGTTAGTTAATAAATATACGTTTACGCATATCTGTTGGTTGCTAATCTGCAGAAATGAGTATTAAGTTCTTGTAACTGACGCAGACCTCTATTTAACACATCTTCTTTTCCTTTTACGCAACAATATATGTCAAGGGGCGTTAAATCATCATAGGTAAGTTTCATCGCTGCTGGCGCAGTTTCGGGAAGAAACGTAATCAATGTCGAATGTAAATTTATTAGTGTTTGATGGTCAGGACAAGAATTTTTAACCTGCTCCATTAAACTGTAATAAATCATGTGCGTGTAAAATGTGCATAGGATGTAAAAAATAATTTTTACATAATTATATAATTTAATAACTTACGCGCTTAAATTGCATAATAATTTCTTTACGTTTAATGCAAGATCTGGTGCTAGTTGTTTTATATGATCTATGGTTGGAAGTGGATCTGGAAGGTTATAATGGAAACTGCAAGGTATTCCTGCTACTTCAGCTGCCAGGCCACTATACACCATTATGAACAAAACTATACTGATGGTAAACTTGTACTATTAATTATAGTAACTGTAAAATAATTAAATTATTAGATCTTACCACATGTCACGGGCATAAACATATGCCGTTTCGAAATACTGAAAAGCTCTTTGTGCCCTGCGTTCGTGATCCTCAATATTATTTTCAACTCCAATTGCCTCACATAACTTTCGTTCGCTTATTTGCAGCTCGAACTCCTGACATTTTTCTTTTAATTCCTAGAAGACGATACCATCATGAATATGAATTACTTTTAAATATTTTAAGAGGCCGGTAGTATGGAAGAAAGTTGTAATTAATTACATCAATTTTTTTAGGAACTCGTAACATCAAATCTCGATGTTTACTTGTATCAATCATCTGAACCAAAATCTTACACTTGTCCAAGATAAAACTATTTTCCTTCAAAGTT
Source organism: Xylocopa sonorina (assembly GCF_050948175.1). NCBI lineage: Eukaryota > Metazoa > Arthropoda > Insecta > Hymenoptera > Apidae > Xylocopa > Xylocopa sonorina. The sequence continues at coordinate 11,807,636 of NC_135193.1, forward strand.
TTCTGGCCTATAAACAAAATTTGTAATGCACTAGTAATAGAAATTCCTAAATAATATCAACCGTTTTGTTATTGAAATAAAACTAACGAAATTACCAGATGAACTTTTAAATATCTGTAATAAATCTTTCAAAATAACTTCTGCTTTTCTGTGGAATGACTCACTTACAGCAGCTATCCAATGTTTTATAGCACACTGTAATACAGCTATAGTTGTCCAAGGTGGTTTTATAAAAACATGTTTTTCCCAAATTTCTCCATATAGTGCATGCATTTCTTTGCTAACTATCTGTGAACAAATTTTTTTTTATGATTCGAATATACGCATTTTGTTCACGAAATCTACTTGCAATCTGTCGATACCCACTGGACCTTTTACGCTCATACTTCTATTCTTTATATTATTCAATTATAGTGTATTAAATTTTGTCTATACATACCACTGCTAGAAAGTCTCTTACAATGCTCTTTATATCCTCATATATTTCATCTGATAAAGTTTGTTCTTCGCTTAAAATCGACGTAGAATTCAAACTTTCTCTGTTTCCGCTGCCAGATTGGGATTCGTTTAAATAACTACTAGCATTAAGATAGTCAATTTTTTCAAAGGGATCATTTCTTCCAAGTGTCACAATATCGTAAATCATTGCTTTGTTACAAAGGTTTACATCATATGATAATAAAACCTGAATTATAAATGAGGTAAGATTAAGAATGAAAATTTGAAACACGATTTGAATTAAAAAACTTACTACAAATTTTCCAGAGTTTCGAATTTCCAGACAAGTCTGTAGAATTTCATCATCTGGACAGTCAATAGCAAATTTCTCTTTATTTTTTGCAACATCTTCCGGTGTTTGAGTTATTATGTGAGGATGTTTTGAAGAGAACAATTTGTTAATATAATTTATAGCTTTTCTCGCTTTTACGCATAATATTGTTGGCTTTGTTTTACCGTAATCGTCTTTAATATAATCAAGTTCCTGTAATAGAAGTTGTACAAACCTAAAGATTTTTAGTAGGTTGAAAGAGAGTAATAATCAATTACTTACACGTATAACAGTCCATGGTATCACAATCAATGGATGACCATAAGTTTTGAAAATAGTTTCCTTAGCTAATTCAACAGTATCAATATTTGACAAAAATACGTTTGTATCAACAACAATGTACAAGTGCTTTTTTGCTTGTTGTTGTGGTATCAAAGGATTGTTTAAGGTATTACTAGGTATATTGTACGTTGTATTTTTATTGTTTCCTGTACAAAGCTGTGTCCTGACTGCTTGAACCTAAATAAAGTATAAATAGAACTTTTAATTTCTAATTTCAGAACATTTAGAGTATTCTAACTTCCCACTAAAGAAATAAAAAGATGTATGTACATTTAGATTTCCCATAAGTACATAAGTATATACGAACTAATAATAATAACCATTTAATTACACAATTTAAATCAAAATTTACGGGTGAATTCAACGTTACCTCAAACGTAATTTTTTCATCTTCCAATGGTTCCCAATCCATTTCTTCATCCAATGAATCATTATTAGACCAATTTAATAAACTATCCATCGCTGGTAGTGATTTTTTAGATGAATTTGCAACTTCCACATGGTCATCAGTACGTAAACTTTTATTAACACAAGATTTATCGTGTATAACTTTGTCTTTCAAACGTGTCAATCGAACTTCTGCATTTCTATAGTAAGTTGGTAACTTTTCTCCTATAATTATGCAAAAAATAAAATGCTAAAATTAGTTTTTAAATTGTAATATTGAAAAAATATTATATTTACCAAATGAGTTTACTAAGCCAGTATTTGCTAGTTTAAAGGTATTATCTTCGGCACTATCACCATATTGTACAGTCAAGCTTTCTCTCAATCTTTTCATGCGTTCTTTTCCTAAATTTTTTTTTAAAGACCTTCGATTTCGTTTTATTGGCGTAGCTTCACTTAATTCACGTTCTTCACCTTTTCTTTTACTTACTACATTTTTGTGTTCCACTGTTGCTGTAATGTAAAATAATTAATATTAATTTCTTTTGTATTTTTGAAATTAAGTTTTTGCACATATGTTTTCATTTTCCGAGAAAAACGGCTTCGAGAATCCGTCAAATATAAGCGAGAGCATTATCTGCAATTATAATGAATTTCTCTCTAAATCAGTTGTGTTTGTAAATGTTTGCAAACACAAGCAATGTTACGATTTGTTTCTTACAGTCATACAACAAACTTTATTTTATACAATTCTGTTTGGATTGATGTTTGTTTTAATCACTTATATTTCTGATGAAATGTACTTTATGGAGTGCAAATAAGAATTTTTCATTCTTCAAACATCAAAAACAATGCTTGTTTCAACAGATTTTCAGTCGTTTGTCGCTGTAACAAAACCTTGTACGCAAATATTTTATCCTGCAATTTAGTAACATTAATTAATTTTTATACAAAACTAAGTAGTCCCTTTGTGTTAATGTAGCTTATAGTAGTAATGTAGTTAACATAATTCCTACATGTACAAAACATATTCAAAGATAATACAACATAACTGGTATTTACAATATACTAACCAATTTTCAGACTACTGTCTTCTTCTCTTGCACTTTTATTACCTAAAGTAAGTGAAACTCCAGAAGCATTCATTTGATTATCTGTAGCTTGATTTCTTAATCGTTTTTTAATCGATTCCCTTCGATCATATTTCGTATTGTCTTTCTCTTCGTTTGCCTTATCCATTTTAGAACTATTTTTCGAAATCTTTCCTATAAGTACTTGCATCTGTGGTGTGCAAGTAGTTTTGATATTTGAATTGATGTCATGTTTCTGTACAGATGGACTGGTTTTTTCAGGTTTTGAAACTAGTGATTTCGAGGTATCCTTAAGCGATTTTGAAGTTCGAGTTTTGAGATTACTTTTTTCCTTCTTCTTCAACATTTTTTCGCGAATAGCTTTCATCTGTGGTGTTTCCCTTTCCTCGTTATCTTTCTCTTGTGGCTTCTTAATGGGCATTTTGGCAACTAATTTCTTCCTTGTCGAAATATCTTTACTAGACATGTCAGATTCAGGTGTGGTAGGTTCAATTTGACCAATTTTGCGTTTTTGTGATAATCTCCGACGCTTTTGCGGAATCTCGTTTGATCTCATTTGAACCTACGGAACTTATAATGTTTAGAACTATTCTGTTTTTAATATACGCATTATTATATGTAAACAGCAAGATAGTCAGTTATGACTAAATTACTTAAAAATGCTACTAATGCATCAAATATATAGAAAATGAAATAATTAAGTACAGTTTATAAATATTTGTAGGTTAGAATATGTGAAGCTTCAAAATTATTAATGAATCGATGTTGATTTCTTAGTCATGAATACTGATAAAGAAATAAAAATCAAAAATATTACTGTACTTGTTCCATCTCATTTGCTGACGGTTCGTTCCAGGAAGATTGCTTTGTTTTTACATTAAAGTAATATATTCTGTTTGGATGTGTTTTCGAGTTTACTGCAATCCAATTTTCTGGCAGTGTGCATTTCATCATGTTTAAAATAGTCGATGAACAGTGAGACTTGAATTTCAAGGATAATCAATCCAACTTCATGTAACAGAAATTCCGTACTGCGTATTATCATTACACTCTCGCACTCTCCCTGTTTGATGACACAATAAAGCAGCGACTGATCATAAACAAAATATAAAATCTACCACGTGTTCGAAAAAGAAGAACTTTCGATTCAACATTTCGAATTATCCACGCGATTTCTTTTTTACCCTATTGTCGGTAAAATCTTTTTTAGATTTTACGAGAAATATTTGTAAAGAGAAACGATAGTGTAATTCCGTTTAAACTAAGACTCGAAACATAACTGCGCGTGCGAAAAAAACATATTACTTATCACACGGTTTACTGTCCTTTTGTCCTCTCTTAATTATTGTCATAAATACAGAATTCAGCATGGAACAAAAGCATGTCTCCTTGTTTCATTTCCTTAATATGATCCGTGTTTCAAATTATATTATCGGGATAAACAAAATAATTTTCTGAAAAGCATATCTTCTGTCCTGTACTAAGGTCATATAAGTATCTTTGGTAAAAGGTCTATTGGATTCAATGCGACGATTGACTGTGGTTAGTTATTAATTAATCTGTACTTCTAAGTACGAGATGTACTTCTGATTATGAATGAATCGTACTGTATAATTTTGGACGAGACACTTAATTTTGTAGGGAAATTCAGTGTTCTTGTTTTGGCTTACATGACCGTGAAAACCTCGAAAATTCGTCTTTCCCCCTTTTACATAATAAACGGATTCACTAAATAAGTTTCTTTTTCTTGAATTGTAATCTAAGCCAACACTGCGGGTGTGTTTAAGCAAGGTTACAAGTAGCAGTATGTGAATCTTTCAGGTACATTTCCTTGCATTTGCTGTGTTTCTCTTTTCCTTTCTGAAATGAATGAGATATAGAAAAAAGAGAAATAGGTATGTTTATTTGTTTTTAAGTTTTTCCTCCAACGAAGACTCGTGGAGGGGAATAGAACCGCGTAAGGGGCTCCACCCGTGGACAGCACTTGTTTCAAGTCCGTGATTGCAAAATATAAGTCGTTGTTTATGTGAAGTATGTATGTTTTGGTTGGGCTTAGTGGAATCATAAAATTATAGGGATTAAATTATTTTTTTCAAGCATCAGTTTGTAGAAATAGCGTGCAATACAATATATTTACCATACGTTTTATAAAACTCGCACTCTCGCTGTTAGTATATACCAGCGCAAACAATGTCAGACGACGTCGAAAACGAACTCGTTGATGATTTATCGACAGTTCAATTTTCTGAGAATAATGACGAGGAGTTAACTTTCTTTACGAGTATAGACGATGCCACGAAAGAATGGCTAAATTCGTTGGAACATATATGGTCCTCGTGTATGTACAATTTATATTGTAATTGTGAGACAGTAATTCTCTGTTATTAATCCATGTGTCACATGTTTTTCCAGGGAAAAAGTGCGATGGAGTTTGCAAAACATTGACGGATTATTTCGATAGTGCACCAAATCCATATTTAAGCACATTACGAATATTAGTAAACACGTCAGATTTCAAACATATAAAATCAAATTCGTCCTTGGCAAAGACAGGTTTTATTTTTTATAAAGTTGATATGATATTAAGAGACTGTAGATTTTTGTGCGAGTTAATATTTTTACAAAGAAACAATATTTTGATGAAAATTTCTTTTATTCTATAGATATTATAAAGTGCGCTTTACTTCAAATACTTTACATATTTTTTTATACTATGAGCATTCTACAATCTTTTCTGTATAAGAATTTCTTGTGAATGCATATTAACAGTGCAGGTAATATTAATGTAATATTAATTAATATGTGTATGTTCATGGATTACAGTGATTGAAGAATTCATGAAATGGTTGGAGCCAAGAAAAGACACTTATAAAGAGTTCTTAGCTCTAGATTTAAAGTTGGCAACATTTCGATTAATTATTAAACAGAATAACATGGAATTTATTAAGATGGTTACAACTACGTATGAATTAATAGAACATAAAGAAGAATTTATTGATGTAATAAAGGTATAATTGTTTGATAGCAATTTCAGTTCTTAGTAATGTTTTTCATTATTCTAGAATATAGTTTATATGTTTACAGCAAACAATTGATAAAAAGAAATATAAAGAAGCGGCACATTACACAATTATGTTGCAGTTACAAGAACACTTTTCAGATCCAGAATGTTTGTTGTTGCCACTAATTTTGCAAAATAAATACTTATGCGTAGAAGATTTTTTAGCTGGATATCCCGAATTGCAGAAGTCCATAGTCTTGTACTTGGATAATTTAATTGGACCTAACAATAACATTCAGCAAGTGCTGAACAATATAATTCAGTAAGTTTTAAAAGTTTATCAATAATATTTTAAACAAAATAATAATCTTGATGCATTGTAGAAAAAATAAAATACCAGAGATAAAGATTCATACAATGCAAACAAAACCTCTGAAAAAATTAATAGCACGTTTTGTAAAATTATATAATATTCCACCAGAATGTTGTCCCAATTTAAATAAAATACGGTGCGAAGGTGCTTTACACTTCCTCATACATAAGCGTTATGTGGATTGTAGTTTAAGTATGTTTATTTCTTAAATGATTTAAGTTGCAATTGGTATGTATAAAACTTTGATTTTTTAATCAAGGTGCAGCCAGTTGGAGGGAAATGGTAGAAGAAGCAGTAGGAAATGATAAAACACTGCAACTCGATATGATAAGAATGTTAGTTAATGCCAAAGATGCGACTGAAGCTCTATACTGGGCTAGGAAATTTGATATTCCTAAAGACCAATGGCCATGGGCTGTTACATATGAAGAAGAACGACTTGAAGGTGATAATTATGTGTATTTTACACAAATATTTTATATATCCATCCAATATGTGAAAAAATACTCAGATGTATTAGATAAATTGGAGCATATAATCAATGTTTTTAATATTGTAATTGTCTTTAATGTCACTGTTTGAATTACGTGTTGACTCATAAATTTTATTATAGGTATAAATAAAGGGGCTTCCACTAGCAAGATGAATGATTGGGAAGAAAATGAAGAATTCATGAATTATCACGAGTTAAAGTTATCGAGACAATGTATTAAAGTGGTAAATAATTCTCATAGTTTCGAAGAATTTCTTGATACTGGGTTGAAAGATGTCTCTATTGTTGGTATTGATTCAGAATGGAAACCTTGTTTTGGTAATATTTCAAATTAATAATTTAACACTTTTTGTTAGATTCTAATAAAAACTAATTATCCAATTAATTCTGTTTCTTAGGTACAAAACAAACAGAACTAGCTTTAATACAAATAGCTACTAAAACTAACGTATATATCATAGATGTAACTACAATAGGAAATCAATTGGATGATTTATGGGTTGAATTAGTCTCAACTCTATTTGAGAACAAAAGTATTTTAAAACTCGGTAAATGTCTTAATTTAATTAAATTACCTGTTGAATTTACATAATTCAAAATACTTTTAAATAATAAAAATTGACACAAAATAAAGTGTGATTACTATATCTATTTTCATAAATGTGCAATACAGGATTTGGTATAGCTCAAGATATGACAGTTTTACGTAGTAGTCTATCTGCATTATCGAAAGTAAAAACATGCGGAGAAGGATATATAGATATAGTTCATTTGTGGAGAAAATTAGTAGATGATTATAAATTTGTATTTCCACATGAAAGTAATGAGCATTTCGCCAAAAATAGTTTGAGTAAGCTCGTAGAACTTTGTCTTGGACAAAAATTAAATAAATCTGATCAATTCTCTAACTGGGAACAGAGACCACTGAGAGAGAGCCAAATTATCTATGCTGGTAGGGTAATTTTTTTTTATAATATATACGTTTACATGATCAAGTGTAATAATAATATATTGTTTTATCACAGCATTGGATGCATATTGTTTGTTGGAAATATATGAAACTTTAGAAAATCAGTGTCAACATTTGGATATACCATTCTTTGATGTTTGCATGGAGGTACAACATATTCGACAACAATCGCCAAAAAAGAACATAAGGAAGCCACAAAAAAAGGCAGGCTTTTATATACGTAGTGAATAATTTATTTATTACTTTGTTTACCTTCTTTATGTATGTATTATACCTAATACAGCCATACGTAATTAAATTTGAGGGTGAGAATAATGGTGGACAACAAAATTTTCAAAGAAATCCTGTATCCGAAAAATTTAGAAATGTTTGGAAGCCAAGGTTCCAAAATAAACATTCTTTTAACAAACTAACACAACCGACAGTTCCAGTGAGGCCCATTCGTTTAAGTCAACAGAATAGGTGTGTAAACACAACAAAACGTGTAGAACATGCAAATTATAAAAGTAATGATCAAGAACAGCGTCAACAAATAATGAAACATAAATACGTGCCTATGAATAAATGGCGTGTAGTTTGCGATTTCACGTTAGGTGGATTGGCAAGTAAACTACGACTGTGTGGATGTAATTGTATTCATCTAGCACTCGATCAGGGTGGAGAACAGTCTGCAAAAATCGCAATGCTTGAAAATAGGGTACTTTTAACACGTAACAAAGGATATTTAAAAGTAAGTTTATGACTTTAGAAGATTATTTGCTTGAAAATATTTAAAAAATAAACAGTTTTTGCAATTTTCCTCATATATAAAATTATTGCTATAATTTTTGTTTTATACATAATGATAAGTTTCTGTTTTTTGAAGAATTAAAACACTTGTTTTAGATATTATAAATATAGTATTTATTTATATAACTGTTGCACGTTTATTAATAATATATGGTAACTGAAATCACATCCAACTTTAGACAACGGTTTTAGACTCATTAAGGAAATGATCATTAGAAGTTGTAAATACAAAATTACAGGATTGTTTCACTTCAGCTTTGTTCTCAGCTTGATGTTAATGATAACATTTGACCAAGTATTAAATTTTTAACGTTAATATATAATGATAATTTTTGTTGAATGTTCGAATATTTTTGCAACGTTAAAACTGGATATGATTTCAGTTACCATTCGTTATAAAAAAAAATTTAAGCATTTCATAAATAAATATTATATTTATGACATCTGAAGCAAGTGATGATTGAATATTTAGTCACTATACATTGTTGTACCAATAAAATCGACTTACTAGTTTCAGAGAAATCATATCAACTAGCTTGAAACATTTTTAAGAAACACTTTTAAAAAAAACGCGTTTATTTAGTTTTATGTCAGGTTACTTTTATATCTATATGTTTAATAACTTAAAGCCTGCGTTACTTTGTTAACATTTTGTATATTTTATTCTTAAACATTGTTTTTAGAAAATGCTTTAGAACAGGCACAGGCAATCTTTACCCATAAATCTTATGAGGTATGATATATGTGGGGATTTCATTGAAGTGACAAGATTAGTAGATCAAAGTTTTTCCTGTATCTGCTCTAGAACTTTTAGCTAACTAACATAGAATACAAGAAAGTCTTGCCTTAATTTGGCAAAATAATATTGGCAGTTATTAATCATTTTAATTATGTTATACAGTTTGTAAAATATATACCTGCTGAAGAGTGTTATTTAGTGATGGCTGACACTCCTGAAGCACAGTTACGAGAAGTATTAACATATTTTAGAATTGTGATTACGGAAAGAGACATATTTAGTCGATGCCAAGTTTGTAATAGCAATGAATTTGCGAAAGTTCCAAAGTTATTAATGGACAAGCTTATTACAAGGTTTATTGAGAATTTTCTTTTTCTTAAAACTATGTGCTTTAACACTAAACGTACAGATACTTTACACCTACCTATTCTTACCGTGAGGGGTCATTTGACCCCTTATGAAATAAATGTTAATTTTTAGGAAAAAATTCCTGAAAATAATTTGCAACATAATTTCTAGTCACTTTGCTCATCTTCAAATATAGCATTTTCCCCGCCTGAACTCACTTCACTTATTTCTCAAATTCTTTTCAATACTGTCTCACTGACTGTGTGGACATATTCAAGGTTGCAGTAAAACACAAGATCAATTGAATGTAACAGAAATTGTTTGCTCCTTGTCGAACTTAATTTCTTGTAGGCTTTAATCTTTACTCTCTGACTTTCAATGTACGATTCTATTTCTATTTCGCTAATGGGAGGGAGTGTTGCTTGGGAATCCTCGATAAGACTTTCTTCTGTTTATGGATTATGTTATGTGGACCCGATATCGGGTTGTCCAAGTGCTCACGTCGAAACCAAACAAACATATCGGATTCAGAGAAATGAAATGTTAACTTGAGAAGCATATGTGAGTGTAGAACTAAGGTTTCAGTTGAAAAACTGCAGAAAAATACATAAGTTTCGTAGAGGTCAAATGACACCTCATGGTACGTAAGGTAGGTAAAGAATGTTTCTCGATAAGAAATAAACTACGAGAAAAACAGAAGAGGCAAAATTGAATAATTAGATGTAATAAGAATTGGTACGTTTAGTGTTAAATATAAGACAAAACAAATCACTAATAAGCTTATATCGGTTCTTTCAGTTATGTTAGACTAACACGTCAGAGTAACTATCGTGTTGTTTTAAACGGCTGTAACATAGATGAAACGAAAGGTTTGCGACAAAATGACTTTGTACAGAACAATATGCAACGTGAAGATCGTACATGGCTACTAAGTACGAATTCTGTGAACATTCAAATGTGTACAACGAAATATGGAACAAGAATACACATTGAGAAGGTACCAATAATTGTCCTAAGGAATGTACAACTTTTTTATGTCTGTGAACTATGTGGTAAGATTTATTGGAGTGGATCACATTTAGAACGTACACTAAATGATGTTATAAAAGACCTTATTGTTCCCGTGTGAGCTCCAATTATTTTTAAAATGTGATATATAGTGTCAGAGTCAGTACTCAAAGACTATAAAAGCACAAATCAAAAGTGTCTTTATTTATTGAACTTTGAGTCAGTGAAAACCGTTCCTATATGATATAGATTTATTACGTTTAAACCACTAAATCTGTTTTAAGAAGTTTTTTAATATCTTTCAAAATTTGTGTAATTAGAGCGTTGTCTTTTTTCATTTTTATTGTTATCAACTGTTACTCATATTAATTTCTAGAACTTCTCAAAAAGAGGGAATGAACTTTATATATAGTCAATTACAAAAATATCTGAACACTCATATGCATTTGATTGTTATACTACGTATTTTAAGTAATTGTGTAAAGAACAAAGAAAGTATTATGCTATGTTACAGTGTAGTTTCTATCTAATGAAAGTGAAAAATTAGTTTTATTTAATACATATTATTGTTTAAACGTTGATTAGGAAACAAAGGAATAACTAATTTTTATATTACAAAAATATTTGGATACCTAATATATATTTCCAATTCTTATGAAAGTATATGAATAATGTTTGCAAACTTGATTTAGACACATAATGTTTAATTATTTTTAATTTATGAAGAATGGGTAACGAGAATGTTTATATATTTACTTAAAGTATGGAACATGTAACAGAGTAGAAACTATATTGGTGTCCAAATATTTTTGTAAATGAATATAAACTTTGATGAAATATCTAAGTTAATATTATATATCAAATATAATACTTCATAACTATTTGCATTAATTATGAAAAAATAACATACTATGAACAGTGGAAATACAACTAAAGTCCACATATGGACCTAGGTTTATATGAACTTTTTCGTTGCTTTCGAGGTGTAGTATCAGTTGTAAAAATTTGTCACACAAATAGTGAATCACCCTTGTATATATATTTACATCTTTGTACACGCGTTTTCTTCTTACCACAAATGATTTTAAATAATAGAAAAAAAATATTTTACATTAAGCTAAAGCAGTATTTTAAGTTTTTCATTATTTAAAACTATTTTGTATAAAATTCTGGATTTAGTTTTTCATTGTAGTTTGTTTTTCTTTGGAAAAGTAAATATTATACATACCTTTCACAAAAGGTTCGTATTATAGATTCACGTAATAAAACATATGTTAAAATTATTTTTCTATTATTAAATAATATGGTACAGATACATTTACCGAAATGTGACATGTTTTATCATTGTTTATTTATTCTACGCCTGGATTGTATTCTAGGTCTGCAAGGTTCTTTCTTCCAAAAGGTGGTGGTCCGATTAATGTTTCTATGTCTTTATATGTTAAAGTTTCTTGTTTCTGTAGTGCTTCGGCCAACTATAAATTGATAAAAATTTGTTTTTTATTTATTATTTACTGAAGAAAATTTACACTTTTTACTGAACTGTAGTAAGTTAATCTTCCGAGAGTTCAAATCATGGAAACTTTCTTATAAGTCTACAATTTTCTTTATATATCTCATGATTATACTTACTATTACTAATTTATCTTTGTTATTTTGTAGTAACTTTTCTGTCGTTTTATATGCTTCGGTAATTATTCTTCGTACTTCTGCATCCATTAAGTTCCCCAATCTTTTGCTGTACGGTTTCTTAGTTTTCTAATTAATAAATTAAAGAAAAAATATAAATTTTAATTTAAAATATAAAATAGCAATTTCTGAAGTATAAATAGTAGCATGTATGTTACCACAGATGTTAATTCTTTGTCAAATGAAACTAAACCCACTGAAGGACTCATTCCACATTGCTGAACTTGGTGATATGCTAATTCTGTTACTTTCTTCAAATCACTCTTTGATCTGGTTGAAATTTTATTGAACATTATATTTTCTGCAACTCTACCACCTAATAGCACACACATACGTTCAGAAAGATGTTCCAAACTTTGAAGCTTTAGATTTAAGTCAGAATATTGAGAAAAACCCAAACGTTTATTTGTTCTCGGTACTACTGTTACTTTAATCAGAGGATTTACATGCTCCAATAACCAAGACGCCAATGCATGACCGGCTTCATGATAAACGACAACTTTTTTCTCAGGTGGTGTTAATGTACTAGATTTTTTTATTGTTCCACCTAATATTTTATCAATAGCGTACATAAGATCATTATTATCAACTTTCGTCTTTTGTTCACTTGCTGCATGTAATGCAGCTTCATTACAGACATTTGCTATTTCAGCACCTTTATAAAATATCATTGCGAATAAGTATATGAGGGGGAAAAAATTCAATTAAGCAATTGAACAGATAATTGAAGAGTTGAAGGAAAAACGATGACAGTCCAAATTTTTACTGTTTTCGAAAAAATTGGAAATTAAGTTTCATATGTTTTATGAAACATTTCATTCTTATTACATATCATTTTGGTTGAACTTAAAGTTCAAGATTCTATCGTTTTTTGGCACACTTCATCTTGTTGCTATTAACTTACTATTAGTGTTTACTTTAAGTATACATCCTTAACAGGTATTACGCCCTCAAAATTACGAATTGCAACATTCATGTCAAATCTATCAAAAGTGGACTCTCATTATCTTTCTTTCCAATTTTTTAGTTTTATACATACCACTGAAACCAGGGGTAAGATGGGCTAAATATTTAGCATATTGTAATGGTTTACCAATCAATGATAAAGATTGAAGATGATATTCAAAGATCTGTATTCTCTCTTCTAAAGTAGGAAAATCGATTAAAATATGTCTATCGAATCTACCACGTCTTAATAAAGCTTTATCTAGAACATCTGCTCTGTTTGTTGAAGCCAAAATAATAATATCTTCGGCTGTTGTCATTCCATCCATTTCCACTAAAAGTTGGTTTAACGTTCGTTCAGATTCACTATTGCTGAACTGGGTATATGATTCAGATCTTTTCTTGCCAATCGCATCAATTTCATCTATATAAATAATACTAGGAGCTCTGTAAAAATAAAAAACCCGAAATTACAGTGAGGTATTCACAAATGATGTTTGTGTTAATTTCTCTATATGCAATACAAAACTAACAAAACCTTTTTCTAGCTTCTGCAAATAAATGTCTTACGCGTGCAGCACCTAACCCACCTATTACTTCAATAAATTCAGATCCATTCATAGACAAGAATGGAACATTTGATTCAGTTGCAACTGCTTTAGCTAAAAGTGTTTTACCACATCCTGGTGGTCCCAATAATAAAGCTCCTGAAGATAAATTAAACATGTTGCAATAGAAACATATTATAAGCTTTTAAATTGTAGATATTTAAGATACCTTTAGGCACTTTAGCACCAAGCTTTTTATATCGTTCAGGATTTTTAAGGTAATCAACAAATTCCATAACTTCTACTTTGGCCTCTTTTAATCCAGCCACGTCCTTAAAACGAACGCCCTTGCCAGCAAAAGGATCGATCAATGTAAATTTTGCTTTTTTCAAATCGGTCAAAATATTAAATTTATTTTTTATTAGTGGATGACGCAAGAGCATGAAAAATGCACCCAGTAATATCAGTGTAGAGATCAACTCTGATATAGCCATCTCATCTTTCAGCTTAATGTATCTGATTGAAATTCCATCCTCTAAACATTATTGTAGTGAATTTTCACAGAAAAATGAAAGTATAAAATTTTAAATATCAATAATCATACCCATTTTAATGCCAATATGCTTTTCTATGGTCCTAATCTTTTCCTCTATATTTTTGATTTCAGGAATATCATAAAGATCAAGCTTACTAAACAACATTCTTCCTTTATATGTAGCACCTGCCTTTAGTACAACTTGTACATGGCTTGGATAAATCCTAATTTCTTGAATTTGCCCTTTTAGAAGTAGTTCGTTTATAAAATCATTCCAACTTATTCTGTCATTCTGTCAGTAGTAAAAATTCATAAAAACTTTACAAAAAAAGTATTTAAACCAATAATTATCTGTTTATGAACTTACCACAAAATCATCAGCTTGGAATAAAAATAAATAAGCCATGCATGAAAATATTACAAGCATCAACATTTTTACAACCACCATATCAAACTCATTGGATCTTTTTGGATCCTTATTAGAATCGTTAGGAGATTCATTTGAAGATTGTTGACGACTAATAGAAGTTGTACTAAAATTTCTTGCATTGCACAACTTTGGGAAATAGTCAATTTTACAAAATTGACTTTTCAAAAGTGACGATTGTATTCTGGTTAAATCCATATGCTTTTTCGCAAGCTAAAACAGTATTTTTGTGATTATTTCATGCAATCAATATAGGATTAATAAATAAAATAATTACCCGAGTTGATAGTGGAAGACATAACCTATTCGTTTTACTGTTAAAATTAGTATTTGTTGATATAGTATTGAATATTTCATGTTTGTATAAATTGTATTTAAATATGAATCCATAAAGATTTCGCAAAATGATATTTTGTCGTTTTGAACAAATTATGAAACTTTGCATGATCGTGTTACTCGATTCGAAATGACGTACATATACATATGTACATGCACTCGTTAACACATGCCAAACAGTGTACAACTCGTGGTTTGAAAATCCTTATAAATATATTCGCAAACTTTTAACAATTTAATGTAACAAATAGAGTCTAATTGCAGTTTTAATCCAATTTATTACAAATTTATTAGAAATTATTACAAATTTACTATAAATTATTAATTTTTATTACAAATTATCTAAGAACTTCTGAGTATACATATTTTTAAATAGGTATTTTCTTTAGAAGAGATTGGTAGCATACTTCCCATAAAAGAGTTCTATTTGAATTAGACCAATCATGATCAGTTATTTACGATAAGCGAACAAATTTTGGTTAATTTCTCCTTTCTTGCTATCCTTTCATTGCGAGCGCATCTTTGGTAAGTCTGTCAATATTAATTTTTCGATATATTATTAAATTGTACGTGTCATGGATTTGAAACATTAAAAAATAAAATAAAAGTTACAAAGAAAGACGAATTTATAGTGTTCTATGTAAATGATACAATATTTTCTTTTGAAATATATAAGTAAAAATTATATACATAATATTTCATTTTCGATGATGGTAATGACTAAAATTTAGATGTATTGTTACATTTTTGCTTAAATATGTTTATATATTATTTTATATAATCAATACTGTTTTACTTCGGAGAAAAAGAATTAAAACATTTTCATTTATAACTGTTGCAGAGGCCATAATGTGTTACCAAGATTTCATAATATTTTCAACCAATCACGTTCAAGCATGTAGTCGTGAAGTTCAAATTCCTTGCAGAATAACTCGTGCTGTCATGGCGTGACGTAAAAACTGTCTGGCACACTAAAGTTATAAAAAATTGTAAAAATATGACTGATCAAAGATAGTGTATTAGTTTGTCACACAAATTTACAATGATTTTTGAAGAAATGTAAGTTAACATGTCTTTTTCTTTCGGCTTGTGAATTTTACGTTGAGGGAACGAGAGCTTTTTCGTTTTATATTTTTTTTTACGGCACGAAAGCAGCTTCAAGTGGTTGCTCTTGTGATGCTTTCTGATGAAGTTCATTCTTCTATTAATTTTCATGTATTCTTTATTTCATATTTAATAAATTAGTGTTAAGAATTATAAGCCGCACTTTGCTATATTTGCCTATTGCATTTAGTCTTGATTCGAACCATTTCTGAGTTGATAACCTCGCGAAAGGTTAAAATGATACGAGAGTTCCAATATATCGACGATAGGTAAATTCATACGAAGCATTGTAAATTTATGATCTGTTTTGGGCATACCTTATGGAGTGGCGCTTACACAAATCAATTAAATTAATTTGCTACCCAATGTTAAAATTTGCCACAGTGTTAATAGTTACTTATGAGATTATTTATTATTAATATCGTAAAATTTAATTATTAGACATTCCTTTGTAATTAGGCTGTTTTATATGTTTCAGAATTCGAGTACGTGTCATATACGATAAGAGGTATATATATATATAAAAATTTGGTTGTTCCCGAAAACATAATTTTTAAGATATTCAAAATATGTATTTGTTTGTTGATGTATATATATATTATGTATAAAAATTATGTTTTCGGGAACAACCAAATTTTGATAAAATCAGTAGTGGTGCCTTATTTTATGCTGAAAATAGGTGATACGTAGAAAAATTTCATTGTAATCGCAGTATATAAAAGGGTAACCGGTAAGAGGAGAAAAATAGAAAGGGAGTGAAAGAGGAAAAGAGAAAGAGAACGAGGGAGGGATAGGAAGGTGGTGGAAGCTGGCTGAATATTTTTACCCAAGCCTGTTAACTACACTCTGTTATTTTATCTCACGTACGCAGTTTTTCCACCACTACTACTCTATTACGCAGGAATATAAGTTTTAAGGCGTGTTTTGATAGCGTCAGGGTGTGTCAGCTGGGGCTCCCTACCTAATGGATCACTTCTTCGTTTATTCGTTCATACTTTTTGAAGTATATGACCCCATGATATTGCGAATTCTTCGATAATTTTAATTATATTCTAATTATATTTGCAGATCTCGCTGGAGACACGGTATGGGAAAACAGTCTACCTAAATGTAAGTAAATGTTTAAAGTGAAAATTAATATTTATAAAAAGAACTGTATTATCGTCAAAATAGATATCATGAAACTTTAAACACGTTTGTTGATTTCAATTTACTATTACTGATAAATAGTTATCATTCATTACCATATAATATTGCTATACAAATTTTCTAACTGCCAATCAGTTTATTCAGTTACGGTGTTTCTTTTATAAAATGGTTGAAACTGCTTCTATCGAAATTCATGACGATAGTGATGATAATTTCAACTTTATCGGTTAAATGGCGCGAAAAGAACAAGATAAAAGTGGTTCATTGCGGATGCGTATTTACGTAAAATAATATTTTCGTTGGCTTTAAGAAGGTGGTGACAGCGGTCTCCCATCTCTTTCTCTTTCTCTTCAGATACTTCAGTATAGTGTACAAGATACGTGTAGACATTGTCAATCATCGACTTCGCGTAGCGTGGCTGACATAGTATGCGTATAAATGTCGAATTGGCAATGTATTTCGGCACACTTATCCCTATTTGGTATTAAAAAGAAGAAAAATATAGAAGAAAGCTGAACTGAATGTTTACAAGCAATTTGACGCTTACAAATATTTTGTAAAGCTGGTCCCTAGGATTAAAACTGTACTTTAATTGTTATTGAGAATAGACAATAAAATCAATTGGTTTGTTAAATAATAAACCATGGTATGTTAGTTTGCTATAACAACCAAACAATGCCATAGTTCATAGTTTGTGTACAACTCAGTTCATTGAGCTCTTCCTACTGCATCCATTTCATTCATAAGTTCATAATTCTTACGTTGAACCGTTAAATGAATTGTATATCCTGTGCACATCTTACTCGAATACAAAAATATTTTTTCTTCAAATATATCTACATATTTCTCTTTCCTCTTCGACTTTTTGTTAGCTTTGCAATTTTATCATGTCTAAAGGATTCTGTGTGAAACTATTATATTATTGCTAATGATCCTCCTTTTTTTGATTAATGTACCCCTATGAATGTGTTTAATCACGGTCGATCGAACTTCCAGAAATCCATCGCACGTAACGGAGCACGTAGAGGGAGAGCCGCAAGAACGGACGTTGTTATTACAGATGCCACTCGTTCAGGATCCCGGGGTATATTTCAAGCACAAAGAAGCCTCCTTCCAATCCGGAAGAGTGACGCCTAATTTTCAGGATTGTGAGTTTCATAGTTTTCAGAAAAAAAGTCACCGACGCATGTCGCTGTAAGTATCCACAAGTCCGGTTACTATAATTGATGCAAACTGACATTATTGCGAATGCAAGGCGAGGTCGTCTTTGGCGACTATGTATATAGCAAAATGGAATAGATGCATCCTTGTGGAATAAAGATGGGCAAACAGGTTCGACCTGGTTCGAAGTAAAAGATAGTGAAGGAACGAAAGAAAGGCGAAAGGAAAAGAAGAGCCGGAAGGTGAAAGGGGTAAAAAGGAGAAACGGAGGAAAAGCTAGAGAAACGGAGAAAGACGATCGAAATAAGGAAGGAGATATTGGATTGGAAGGGGAAATTCGTACTGAAATAACATTGGATGACTGTGGTATTGTCAATCCCTAGTCGTAGCGTGCACCCTCGCGTTTCTCCCCTCTTCCCTTCGAATTCTGCGTCTTCATTCTCCCACCTCGATCCCCTAGAATCGTATCTTTGGTCCTCCAGAGCCGTCCTAACCTAGGCTCCGTCTCGATTCAGACATTGGGACGTAGGTGCTGCTAAATAGAATAGACGTAGCTGCCAGGAGGGATGAAACAACACCTCGTTCCCATCGACACCAAACCCCCCTCTTTTCCCTTCTCTGTACCGTTGGCGGCCGCCTTTTTCTCTCTCCAGTCCCTTTCTCCATTCGCTGTCCACCGCCTATCCCGTTCCCTAAACGCGGCCAATAAAAACAACACTATACTCTGCCACGAGAACTATAATACCATTGGAGGATCGAGGATACGGTAAATTATAAAAATAACAGTGCGAAACGATCGAACAATCGGCTGATTCAGTTCTCGTCCGTTCCGTTTCTACTGCGACTCGTGAAAAATACCCCCATTCACGGTTTGTGACAACTGTGACAACTGCCGCCTCCCCTACGCCTCTCTATGGTTGTTTGCCCTCATATTGTGCGCCGACAGGCGAAAATTATTGGAAAGAGCATTGAATAAATAATGAGATGCGTCTGAACATTTTCGATTCGAAACATTTTTTAGTCGGAAATTAAGTTTGCTAAATTTTCTTTTTTTCTTGATTGCAAATAAAATACTGATTTATTTTTGCTTGAAACAAAAATAATGCAAATGTTTCTTTCTGATAATTATTATAAACAACAGAGTTGTAAATGATATCATGTGTTTCACATTAGAAAAGTGATATAGGGAATATTTCCCATATTGTGAAAGCGGTCCCGTCTTTCCGATCTACAAAGCCTTTTTTTCGTTCCCTTCTTTTATTCCGTACGATGTTTTCCATATTTCCACCGGCATACCACAGATTTTCTCCTAGTTTTCGCGCTCACCTCTTCGTCCCTACCCGTCCTGAATTCTTCCATCCCTCCTTTCTTTCCCTTCGCCGTACGCGCGAGTACACGAACGCCTACTCGCCTCGGCGAAGTCAAAGAGAGATAAAATCTATAAATATGTGGGAGGCGCACGCGACCCATTCCAGTGTTTGTTCAACCAGGAATAACCTCCGTTTCTTCATCGTACGGCGAACCCCGCGAGAAGAGGCTGGTTTTGTGGCTTGACGCAAGCCTAATCCATGGTGATGCTTCGTTAACCACCTCCGAAGTGAACGGCTGGCCAACATTTTCATCTCGGATCATGTATATTCTCCTCGTCCAGCATCAGCTTCTTTCGCGAAATCATTCTGTGAACCAGCGGACGTCAATTTTTTCCAATAATGCTTATCCTTTGAGGCGAACGGAAGTTGAGTAAGATCATCATCGGTTGGAAGCTCTGAAGCTGTGTAGATTCCTCGAATTGAACACGAGAAACAATTACATCATAGGGGAAGAAGAAAAATAATTATCACTTTTTTAAAGTGTATTATACATATCACATATTACGTATAATTATAAATATGCGCTTGATATTAATTTATGTGTATCATAAGTGATGCATCTGACAACGAAGTTGTTAAAAGATGCCCTTTAGAGTCAAATCTTTATTTTCAAATTAATTTCAAAACCAATTTCATTGCAGTCCTTACGCTTTTTTGAATTGTCTATTCGAAATTGTTAATGCTATTGTTCTTTAAACGACATTAACGTATTTCTCATAATATCATCGATTTCTTTATCACTCGCTCAAGTGGAATTCAAACAATTTACCGGGTAAGGTTTGAGCACGTTCCGCCGGCAGCAAAAGTTAGTTAGCCAGACGTGAACTGGCAGCAGACGGGAATTAGTTAGCGGTAAACACACCTCATCAATCTTCCTCGAACGTCGTCGTTCTCTTCGTCATCGCGGCACGGTGTAACGACGATCTAAAATACTCGCGACACGTGTCTTCATTAAAGTGGCGCCCGCTAAGAACCTCGAATACACTCGTCATTTTCTGGCTGAATCGATGATCCGTTTGGAAGTCCGTTTTTCTTTCGAGTGAATTTACGAGCGGTCCAAAAGTCTAACTTATTACCAGGAGTTGACAAATCACAAGTAGGCGATTCGAAAGAAGTTAGGAGAACTCGAGAAGCTTATCCATATTGTCTTACAGATATTTACAGGAACATTGCAACATGTTCGTTTAAATATTTACTCCTACACGTCTTCTTTGCTCAGCAACCAGTTTATTATTTACACAATTACTTCTTAAACAAGGTTGGACTGTTTTATTCCCTTAACACCACTTGCATTAAGTGTACTGCTAATTTTCTTGATTTTTTATAATATCTATTAATTTTTATAGAATACGTTGAAAATATTAATTAGGCTATTTATACTAAGAAGAGCAGAATTATACACTACTTTTTCTGATTAATCAATGTTTCAGAATAACAAGAAGAATCGTCCTTTTAAAGAAGACCAATTGTACGAGGACGCAACAACGTACTTTTGTCACGTGTTGATCGCAAATCGGAAAGTTCCTCCCACTCCACGTGTCGCAATTAACGTAAAACCTTCACTGGCGTTGCTGAAGAGACGTGAAGTGTTGTTAAAAGCAGCTGGAGGGCCGACACAAGAAAGGTCCGCCATTCTCGACACCTGGCAACAGCCAATGGTAGGATAAAGCAGACAGGAGAGAGCTTTTGGTCCTCGAACGCCACACCCTTCATTGTGACCATATATCGACCGAGTCTCTCACGGCTTGGGGCTGCGTTCCCCGTACTAATTGTAAGTACTTGCTATACTTGTGCGCGCATGTGTGCGATTGCAATGCTTCCCAACTGGGCGCACGCTCGCATACTCACTTGGATCTAGGTTCCTCGTGCGATCCTGGGATCGATAGATAGATTTTTTTCAACACCTCGTTAGCATAATAATTGAAGGATGTTGGGAATATTAATTCTAGAAATTAATATTCCCATGATAAAATGGGTACACATTTATTATTGTTCTTGAATAGCATATATAGCAGTATATAAAAATGAACTCTGTCTACGTAAGGAAGAAATATATATTGTTCTTATTTTCGTGATACTATTTGTTAATAGATACGATAATTTGTCAAACAGAGCAATGACCCTCACATGGTGGACGAATCGATGGCAAATACGAAATTCGTATGACTACTATGAGGTAGACGAGCGTACTAGCTTGTGCGGTCAGGTTGAGGGCAATAACCATCCACTTTGGCTTCGGCACGGTTTTTATATGGTGCGAGAATGCGGAGCTACCCTAGGCAACCCTCGAATAATATTTTGATATCCCCCGGCTAGGACTTTTCTCCTCGACCGATCCGGCACATATCAGCGGCAGGAAATTATTTTTCACACTCTCGTATCCTTTACTCCCTCCTTTCCACGGAGCTACCGATGATGCTTTCACTCAAAGCAGTGAAGGAAACTTTGTTCACCATTGCATTTTGGAAAAATTGTTAAATATTTTTACTGAATTTGATATACAGAAAAGCAAGTTAAAATTAAGGAAACAACCAAAGTTAAGACCGAGCCAAGTATTTGGTCACCGTAACAATAATCATAAGGCTCTACTAGAACACATCGACGAGTTTTTAATAGTTCAATAATGGCTCTCTAGGTGGTCTTGAGAGCCATCAACTGAACGAACATGGAGTTATATAAAAATACTTTTGGTAACAATGCTACTATTTCATACAGTGTCTAGCGCAAAGAAATATTTCTCGAATTTATGATATTTCAAAAAGTTCTCATCAAGTATACATATAGCAATTAGGAAGCATATAACATGCTAACCGATTATGGTAAGATAAGTGAATCATTTTTGTTCCAGAATACCCCTTATACAGAAGCTGGCGTAATACAATGCGCCAGGTATACATAGACAGACGCGAAAGTAGTAGGCCAGCCAGTCCGGCCTAAATGTTATTTCATGCGACAGAGATTGCTTCTTCAGGTAACACACTCCCAACGCTTCTGTGCCGATGATGGCCTAGACGTTAGACCTGCAAGGGAGGAGTTCGTCAAATATGTATGCGGATAAACACGGGCAACGTTGACAGAAATAATATCCACAGGTGAAGGCGATTGCACCTGTCGGTCTGGGTTGAAAAAGAATTCTTCTGGCTCGTACCATTTACCAATTCCAATGGTTTCTTCGCAATCTGATGCGTTCACTTCTGATACTTGATACTTTACTTTAGATATTAACCCTTTAGATATAATCAGAATTTTGTTTGGTTCAGAAGAACTTATAATTTTAACATTCTAAAGATCTGTTTGATGAAGGATAATTGCCATAAAAGCGTTGCATTCGGTTTATGGTCCCCATTCTACTGAATTATACGCTTTGATTTGAGTACGTTGAAATTCAAAGACCTGTTTACAAGGTCGTCAGGCTACAATGACTCACAAAAGGAATCAAATTTGTATCGCGTTCACCGTGTCGAATCGAGTAAATCCAACCCAAGAATTTTCCCCCAGCATGTTTTGGTCAGCAAGTGTTAGATTTACGTCTGGGTCTATGAAAAAACCCTTTTCTTTCTGAGTTCTTTCCTTATTTAGCAATAGTTTTAATAGCTTCAATTATGTTGTATTAAAAAAAACTCAAAAAAGGAAAAGAGATTTTATACTCTTTCTCGAAATTATAATTTTTTATTATTTAGTTATATTTTTGGCATGTACATATTTTTAACATTTTTATTTTTTTCAATTTCTAATAGTTAGCAAAGTTATGAAGAAGTTTTCTAGATTTACAAACGTAACTTCAATAATTTTAGATGAAAAAATTACAAACTGGATTGTTACATAATAGAGAAGCGAGTAGAGAATTCGATACGGATATTTCGATATTGGATCCAATAGATGAAGACACGAGTCCTATTGTGAGAAAACGATAAAATGACCGAGGAATCGTAGGCTGACGTTTGAGCGTAATGACAAAGAGGATTGAGCGAGGATTTCGATCCTTTTCAGTGCAACAAGATCGTGTGCGCATTCTACGTGTAGCTTTCGACCGGACCACCTGAATGGCCGATGTATTCGTTGATTCATCGATGAATTTCCTACGCATTGTCACGCTCCTAAAGGGATACGACCTGTTCAATCGAATATCCACTACGGTGGTCCGTCCATTCCAGGCTTTAAGATTATATTTTGCTATCGATCTATCAAATTTTTACGTACAAGTAAGCACATAGTAATTCGTTATTAGATATTACAACTATGAGTGAAAAACATAAAATGTTTGCCAGATTATTTACTGAACATGATTCAATAATTACCTAAAGATATTTTCCTTTAAACTATTTTACTGACAACGACTATACTATTTCCAGCAACCTTTCGTCGATTCAAACACCAACCAAAGAGGAAGGCATGAACTTGGGAGGTGCTGGGTGTTGCTCTGCCATATCAGCGACGTAATAATAATAACGTTGCTCTGTTGCCCCCGCTGAACGACGGCGTCGGTAACGATTTTAATAAATTTGGCGCTGACTAAGCTGCAACAACAGCGGTGGGTATGAATTAAGAGGGCTGGAAACACTGCTTGGGTAAACATCTCGAATTAGGCACCGGGATTCTTTTCCGTCCATCCGCGTGCACCGGGAGCTTTACGACTTCGGTATGTTTCGGCTGACGTGGCTTGATATGTATATGAGCGGTTAGCACCGCGGCAAAGTTGCGGTAATGGACGGGATATTTTACAGCCGAGGGATTCCCGCTCGATGTACCGCGGATTAGAGCCCCGCGCATCCTTCATTACGGTCCCTTTAAACCGTGTAACGTGACTGTTTTGATCGATTGCCACGATATAGACTCCTTCCTACTTTTTCTTTTTATCGCACGCAAGTGTTGGAAGGAATTTGTCGAATTTTAGCAGATATAAATGTTGAGTTATTTGTGGTTTTTGTTGATAACATTTATCTTATCTACTAAAACCTTCGATTATTGATTGTTTAAGGATTAATAACTTTTTTATATTGTTACGTATGAAAATTAATTACGAGATAGGCAATAGAATTAATTACGTGTACTAAACATTCTTATAATATCTCTTAAAGATCAATTAGAAATTGATAAACTCTTTTCGTGAACGATTGTACTGCACGAAGAATATTCGTCGAGAAGTAGAGAGTAGCAGGTTAGACGCGTTTTCAAAGTCTCTAACAACGGCTATGCGAGTAACGAAGAAAAGGGAAAGAAAAAGGCATCGGCGACTGGCGTTGGGACGGTGACGTGACGTTCGAGTGCAGGCTGCATCTTGTCAGCGCGAAAGGGAAGCCTCCGTGTTGAGCACTCAGCCTAGACGAGCGAACGAACTACTCCCTCTTCTTCGCGACCACGACAGAACGCACACGCGTCTCGACGCCGTGAATCTTGACGTTCCGTGAATGAAATATCTTTCGTTATTCCGACGACTGTGACAGACGTCGCCAGGGGACGAATTAAATGACTGTGAAATTATGGACAAAATTTCTGAATTGTAGACTACACCGGACATTTAGAAAAATATGTATAAAGATTTGATTGTACAAGATTATAATTAAGCGATCAGGTTATCCATACACTACGTTACAATGGCGTTAGGTAAATCTCAATCCTATATGACCTTCAATCGGGTGTTCTCCATTAAGAAGTATCTCTACGATATTCTACTTTTCGCGAAAATTGAAAAAAAAGTCAAGCGCTTGTTCGCGTACGTAGAACGGAAAGCAGATCAACGCAAATGTATTTACGGGAAAGAGGAAAATACGTAAACGAGTTGGGGTAGGCAGCGCGGCGGCGGCGGTGGTGGTAGCAAGTGTAAATAGAGGCCTGTGAAATTGTCCGCTGTTCGAGGAATCGAGAGTGCATCGGATGTGCAAATCGGTTTAACGAGAGGACCCACCGTCGGCCCCGTATTCCGCTCCCATAAAATAACAACAGGCATCGTTTCCATGCGTCGCATTTTCAGCTCGACGCCATTATCTCTGCAGGCTGCGGTCTGCTCTGCTATGGTACGCTCTACTGAATTCTTTTGCGACACAAAATTCATTTTATTCAACCATCGACTTTGAGACGGACGTTGGGAAATTTTAGGGACGATGGGTTCAAATCGAGGGAACGATGGCTTTAAGTTATGGATTTGGGATTGTAATGCAATCAAGTTTCCTGGGAAGATACATTTAGGTAAATTACGACGATACAACCACAACACGATATTCTTGTAATACGGTTTCCATAAAACACTATTTAAGAACTTGGACAACCCTCAAGTATCACAATTCTCCTATAACACGAAACGTGGTTCGTTGGGATGAATTGAAATTTTATTTTGTGAAGAATTTTCATACACTGATTTAAATATAAATTATTACATAAAAAGGCACTCTGGTCTAATTTTCAGTTTTTAAATTTTAGCATAAAGCGGAAGGGAAAAATTATTCGCGCGTATTTCATTACACTCATCCTTGTTATATAAACACGTTTCACAAAATTTTTAATAACAAAACTCGTGTATCTCCAACGCAAAAATGATACTCGAACTCTTCTGTTCCGCGTACTCGTTTCAAAATATAGGAGAATTTTTATTTCGCGAACATCAGTTATCAAAACACTCGAATATTCTATCATTTGACCATTTTATGCAACTAGTATTATTCTACCATTTTTCCATAATATTTTATTTCACTCTAATATAGAACAATGTTTTTCTAATTTTGTTACAGTATAACTTTGTAATTTGCTTGGTTCCAAAGACCACAAGAACCAAACGACGCACAAGGATTGTCAGGCGCTGTTAAGAAAAGCCTTATCACGGAAGGGTAGACATATAGGAAGCGCGGGCATTTATGAGTGCCTCCACCAGGAAAAGCCGAAGGGAGGAACGTGCGCTTACGCCGGCGGTGTTTGTTCAGCCGCAACTTCTCTAAATCTTTTGTACATCGCAGAGGGTTGCGGTTGTCTCGTGTACACACGGTTACATATGTATGCGTCGGGGTACCTATGTGTCTACTTAGTGCTCAGGTACCAAGCATCTTTGTGTAAGCGAAACGAAACAAAGTTCTCTGTCCGCGTTTATCCCCGTGTTACTTTTATTCAAAGATTAAACATAATTTTCGTACGATTGTTTTATACGATACAGTTTGAAAAATACTTTCAACGCTTCAAACGCAACTTCCACAAGCATTACAAGACGAACAATTTCCCCATATTCCATCGGATTTACTTCACCAACAATCGAGTCTGGATCGACCGCGAATCGGACCAAACGATTGGTTAGACGGATCCAAAGTGAGGCCAGGACGTCGAACGACGAAGTCGTCGGCTCGTCACCTCGTCAGGAGCGTTTAGCTTCCGTTTCGTTTGGTCGGAACACAGATCGGCTGTCTAAAAGACACGAAGCAACAGCCAAGACAAACCTTAAATGCTTGCTAACCAAACAGTCGGAATTAGCCGCGTTACCCGCCCACGAGGGAACCGGTGCTTTGGCCATTTATTCCTCTCTATGGCTATTATCACGCACTGTACCCCACTATCGACGGATTATTCGCGTATAACGCTACTTTTCTGGAACGTTACGCGCCCAAAAGTGTGGTAGCACCAACAAGCTCCTCGTCTACGTATAGACGTAGGAGTTTAACCGGGTTTTTGGCGCTTTTCTTAGAATTCTGGCTTCCCGTTCTTTTCCTTCCACGATTACGAAAACAAGGTACTCGTTAAAAAATGTTGTTCTTCCGATTGAGAAAGTTTAGTTAAACTACTGTACCGAAGAACCGTTACTCGTTAATTAACGACTACCGATTGCTCGATTATTCAGGTTGCAGATTACTTATTCCTGTAGTTCACAAGAGAGATGGAATGTTGGACGACAAGCGTGCAAGAGGAAACGACCTGACTCGGGACAGTCTGGCAGTAGATTTATTTCCTTAAGGCAGACAATGAGGAAGGAAATGCGGCTGATACGTTTTCAAGAAAAATAAACGTCTCGCGGTCGTGGCAGAGACGGAGGGCCCAGAAGGGGACAAAGTTGGACTTCGCGGCGTTTGTTTTCACCCGAGGTGAATTGGTCGCATTATAATGTTGTTAAGCCCTAATCAAAATAACGCGAGCCCGTCGTGATTCCTTCAAACAACTCGACACGCATAAAGCTACTTTACTTTAAAATAATATAAATATAAACTGATACACTGTAATGGATCAATAAAACTTTAACAGTAAGTATTCATCTTCTACAGTTTTTTAAATGAGCTGGAGGTTGTGGTCTTTGAATTTGTCCAGATAATTTTACAACGCATTTCAAACTCAACCTTTAAGTTAAATTAGATTAGTTTAAATAACTTTTAAACATCTTATAATAATTAAACGTAATTCAAAACGTATAATTATATCAAATTAATGTTATACTATGAATTAGTGTTATGCAATAGAAATTATTGTAATTAGACAATTAATCACCATTCTATCTAGAACTTTTGGATCCACAGATATGAACTTCAAATACAATCTAGCCCAAAGATATGGTATACATCATCAATCCCCAATAAGGCACAAATTCACCTGCGATCGAACGAACTGATCAATAACACCGTAACAAGATATTGTCCACATCCTTGAGCCAACGACGAAACACATTCTTCAATCGTAGACTCGTTTACCATCTACGATATAACGAGGAAATAATGAACCGAACTCCGCAGTGTCCGCATAAATCGTCGAACGATACAATCCACTAAATCTACGGACAATAAAAGCGAAGCAGAAGTGAAGCTAGGCAGAATACGTACGTGCAAGCGAAATTGCGCAACCCTATCTAACGAAGCCAACCACAGAATATCACTGCGCATCCAGATAATCCTGCTGGCCTATTGATATGCTGATGGTGAGACGTGTCGCGTGAAATTGCCACCCGGTACGCATTGTCCGCCTGAATTCCGCCTGGGCCCTTTTCAACTTCGCACCCTCGTACTAGCCAGGATTCAATCCTATCGGCACGAGGCAGGTTTCTCGTTTTAACGGGAAAACTGTCGATTCCGAAGCTGCCGGTTTCGCCGATCGAGTGAGCTGAGATATTGCAAAAACTACCGAGGTATTAGAAGCTTTTTGCGAAATCTCCTACATTTAATATAATATTTCTTAGCCTAAATATTTAGAATATTGAGGCTACTAAAAGGAGAAATATCGTTCCATAGCTGAAAAAATTATCACAAAACTCTGACGGAACTGCATTCAACGAACGCTATCTAGGTTCATTCGAATCGTCTTTGCACTATTATAAGGAGGAAAATTATTATAAGGAGTTTTTTTAATCGAGCTTCTTCGACCGTCTGATTGTTGACACGATCGAGTCCCTCTCTTCGCAACAAAGTCCAGCAAGAAAAATCCGGTCCCGATATCGCAGGAAAGTGGTAATGCTAACCAGATTAGCTTTTTCTCGTAGCGGATTTGAGAAACTGCAGACACGCTGCACCGACGTGTTTGTTATCTTTATGCGCGGATCGCATCGGGTGCGCGCGCGCGCGATCGTCATATTTTCCTGCATGAAAACCCGCGGAAACGCGGTGCAGCGTAAACCCGGACGAGTTACAAGCTCGTGGAAGATACGATGCAGAATTACTGGTTCCTATAAAGACAAACAACGGGAGGAACCTGCAAAACTGTACGAAAGTAGAACAGGAATGTCAGACGATGTTCTTTCGAGTGTGCAAAGTGGAAAATGTTTGAGTTATTCGATGGATAATATAGAATTTGGTCTATCAGATATATAACATTTTAATTTACCGATGTTATTTAAGTTTTTCTATGTCCATACGATATATTTATCATTAAAATTTAATTATTTTCTGAATTTCAGAGTTGGAGTTCCTTGCTAGAATCAATAGGGAAACAATTAGAAAATCAAAGTTTAAGGTATTTACTCGACAAACGAAGACAGCAATTAATTCAGGATGGCATTTTCATCGAGTTAATTAGCAGTTTATTAGACGGTCTTTCGTTCCGTCAGTCAAAACGTCAAGCCAACTGGACGTGTGTCACGTTTTAAGGTTGCGCAGGAAGAAATATTCGTTCAAACGATTTTCACTGGAGTTTTTCTTTGGAGTTTTTGCGCTGAAAACGTGGCGGCCGACTACTCGGTCTGCGAGTATTGGTTTACACGAGTACCCGAGTTCGGCGGTCTCAAGAATTAAATTTCATCGTTGTATAAACACTGGAAGCAGACAAGAAGCATACGGAATCCGAAGAGACTACCTCGGGTTAATCCGATCGGATGATACACGCCTCGATGTGGACTCGTTTCTTTCGTACGAGCTTCTTCTCGCGATAAAAATAGGAGAGAGCCGCGTTTCCGCCTCTAGCTTCGATTAGTCTGCCATTTTAATGGCGTCTGTTACTAGTTGGCGAGAGTATCAGTGCAACATTTCCTTGTGTAAGTAACTCTGTTTTATGGAAAATATAGTAGTATACTTATATATATAAAAATGTCGATTATAACGCAATTGGGTAAGAATATCACGATATTCATTCTCAAACCAGGTTCGAACTGTTGAAAACGAAGTATAACGGGGTCGAACGGAAGCATTTGGGTAACATTTCTCTTCGTAATTCGCGGACATCGTGCGTCATAAAGAAAATGTACTTTCTTTTGGCGGGAGCCATGACGCAATGTGGCGAGGCCACGAAATTCCCGGTTTATTGTTTCTGCCGGGCAAAAAAAGCGTAACCATATCCACGCCGGCCGATCGCATGGGATAGGTCATGGCGGTGGTTTATTTGGAAAGACCTCAAAATTTCTTAAACATCTCTTGAGAGTATACTTGTCGACGAGTCAACATCAAAGGAGAGGATAGAAATTATTGTCGTTTTTATTATCGATCTACTTCAATACCGGCTTCTTGTTCGTTACATTCGACAGTGTCGATAGGATTTGCTGTTGAAAATAAAAATTTTTCTATATTCTAGCTTGAATATTTTCATACAGAAAACGCACCAAAATTTCGCTTCGATACTATTTAAATTTTTACATTATTTTGCTAATCTGCGTGGAATAATTAATATATACTCGAATAGTTTTGTAGGATTGAAGAACGGAAAATATCATTTCTCGGAAAATTGAGAGAAGAAAAAATTGCGACGCTCTAAGGTCTTATCAAATGGATTAAACGCTGGAGAAACGATGGCTGCGGCGAGCGACGAATTTAGATAGAACGCAAGCAAAAGACAATTAAACTTCGGTCGAAAGTTCGAAAGCGTTCCGTGTAGCCCCGCGGGTGGCGAGAAAGGGAGGGAGAAAGAGGAGGAAGGGACCGAATCGAAACATCTACAGTGAACGGTGTTTCATTTAAATGAAAATTAGACATCGTAGCCGTGTCATCGATTTTTCTCTTTGCAGAATACGCGTATATTTCCGGGAGAGATGTAAAGTAAGTTTTTAAAATCGTCTTCGTTAAAGTTATTAAATATTCTGCCAACTTTTATAGAATATGGTAATTACGAACTGTAAAAAAAACAACACAGAAGAAGCAAGTAACGGCTATAAACCAAAAGTCGAGATTTTGTTGCCAATAAATAACATTTAATAGTTTAAGAGGGCATCTTGCTCGTTACGAAAAGAGAAAGAATCTATTGATTAAAGAATGTATAAATTTGTGACAGTTGGTGCATACGACGCGTCATGAAATGTGATCGTGGAATTGGAAATGGAAAAGTAGAACATCACGAGGATCGAAGATGTTTTGAGAACCTGGATAGAAGTTCGAAGGATTCACGAGTACCAGGAGGAAACGCCAAGATGGAAGCCGAGGTGTCCTCTCGAGTGTTTTCGCAAAGCAGGAGTCGAACCCTTGGAAAAACAGACGCCAAATTGAATCCCACGTCTATAAGAAGGTGATGTCTCTTCCTTATCTATATAACTCTACCGGTCGAGCCTTTTCGTCCCGAGTTTCTCGAGTTTCTTCGTCCACGGATTACACACTTATCTGTATTTATCGAGCAAAAAGTGTCTTCGCGTCCTGCGGACGAGCGATGATGAAATACGTGCGACTTCCATTCTCTTTTACTCGAAATCGTCCTGGGTAATGCCAATAAAAGTATCACCTTGGAATTTTAAGCAAAATCTTGCTCTGTGCTAATCAGTTAAAGGTATACAGTAAAAAGAATACATATTGATAATAACAATTAGTATATTGAAACGATCATTACCGCTAGATGCAAACACCGTGGACTACGTAGTACGAAATTTTTCACTGTTTCTCAAAAATTACCACTGTTGGATCCCAGTGAATTGAGAACGAGAACCGATCAGGACTAAAGCCCCACGTGGTTGTCTGGTATCACTTCTAAATTGGTCACCTTCCACCTTTGGACGGCGATGCAAAATTTTCGACTCCTCGGGGGATGGATAAAAAAGAAAAAGGAAGAAAAACCAAACGACAGGTCCACCGTAAACTTTTCGATCCTGTCAAATCCGTCGATTTCACGGGTGTCTCGTATAAAAAAGTGTCCGACGGACGGGAAGCCGTGTGTGGAAAAATTTCGCGCGCGCTCTCACACCACAGCACAGTATACCGCACGGGGGCGACGCTCATTGTCTCGCTTTTGTTGCGTCGACCCTGCGCGAGCTGCGAGGGCGTGACTAGGTTAGTACAGTCACTGGATCCCTGGCAAAGTAGCCGCAGAGGCGTCCACGGTCTTCCTTTTAATAACCGGTCCCCGATTGGTCGTCGTCCGTAGGTGGAGTCACATGATCGCGTACGTCCAATCGCGTGGCCCGTTTGATGAATAGGCAGGCAGGCCGCGGCGGGTTCCCTTGATTTTTCGAAGAGAGGCGCCACGCACAGCCCGCGCAGCCGTGCTGCCCAACTGGGAACACTTCGCCCGCTCGCGAGGCCGAGGCCCCAGTGTGTTTTTACTCGGGGTTGAGTAAACTCCGGCCTGTTGTGTATCATAATACGCGTGCACGCGGGTTTACGGGTTAGCCCTGGCATCGACCACTGGATGCACCCTCGTTCTCTCACACCGCTCTCTCGCCGCTTGTCTTCCTACCGCGAGTAACTCGTACCAGAGTAGAAGAGATATTCCGTGAGCGTCAACAAAACACCATTTAAACGGGTAACGAGTAAACGAAACCACCGGCCTCCGTCTGCACGCCGACGGAATTGATAATTTTCCGACGAACGATCCATGGAATCGAGCAGCCGTGCGATCAGGCCGTTCCCCCGTATCGAAAGTTAAGTGAACGACTGCCAGACGGTATCTCGACCGGTAATCTCTCGTGGTGAAGTTTTCCGCGTCACGAGACACGTCGGGCTGTGACGAAGTGCGATTCGATCGAAGTGATTGATCGAGATCAGTGAGTGAGTTTCTACACGAAAACTGAAGATTATCTGAGAAAAGGGAAGAGAAGAATCCCGTGGGAATATGCAAATTGTTCAGGATAGGTACTGAAAATCGTTATGTCAATTGAACACTGTTGATGCACCATTGATAAGCTTGGAGTATACACTGTCACTGAGATTCCGGCACGATAAGTGCCGTTGGATCTCCGCTAGAGCAATTTTTCATATAGTAATTGCTGTACGTCGAGTGAGACCACCGGTTCGTTTGTAAAAAATGCATACTCTGTTCAGCGAGCAGAATGCATACTATAGGCACGCAACAGCCGTTCCCGTTGGAATGGGAACTCCATCGTATCCGGGTGTGGGCGCAGCCCCGGGTTACTATGAACAGTATCGGTACGGTGGGTATGCGACGGCGGCAGGTTATCCGGTCTCAGGTATAACTCAGCAACACATTCACCATCCTGGCAAAGATATGGTTAAACCTCCGTATTCGTATATAGCGCTGATTGCGATGGCGATACAACACGCGCCGGATAAGAAGATTACCTTGAACGGCATCTATCAGTTCATCATGGAACGCTTCCCTTATTACCGCGAGAACAAACAAGGTTGGCAGAACTCTATCAGGCACAACCTGAGTCTGAATGAGTGTTTCGTGAAAGTACCAAGGGACGACAAGAAGCCGGGAAAAGGAAGCTACTGGTCCCTGGACCCGGACAGCTACAACATGTTCGATAACGGCTCTTATCTCAGACGCCGTAGGCGTTTTAAGAAAAAGGACGCGCTCAAAGAAAAAGAGGAAGCTCTGAAGCGGCAAGGTTTAGTGCCTGAGAAACAACGTAATCAGGAGGAAACGAAACCTAACAACGTTGTCATTTCACCACCGACGGACAGCTCTGCGAAGAAGTTAGGCACCATGGAGGCGACTTTGTGTAAACCGAAGAGGGAACCAGTAAACGATGCAGGAAGCCACTGTATGGCTGTGCAAGCTAAATACGGTCTTCATAGTCCTATTCAAGACACGAAAGCTCCGGTAACGACGACCACATCGGCCGTTGCAATAGGTGGGCAAAGTGTTATACAGACCACCCTGGGTCATCAGGTGCACCAAGCCCATCAAGTTCATCAAGACACCATCCAAGATGTGTCCATGGGCTTGGACCCCGCCAGTTTCAGCGTGGACGCGCTGATGACGACACGAGAAAATAGCGCTGCCCTGATGACTAGAGAGAATCAACATCATACGCACCATCCCCACGGTCTTCAGCATCCTCACCCTCACTCGCATTCGATCATGTCGAGCAGAGAGCCGATGAGTGCCGGGGTGGTGTCCAGGGATCATTTACCGTCCGTATGCACCACTACGACCACAACGACGGCTGCCGTCGCGGCAATGATGGCGACCACCGCGTACGGCCACGGTAGCACCGTGTCCAGGAGCAACGGTTCACCGCCAGGAACCATGTACGCGCCTTACTGCACGCCCACGGCCGGTTACATAATGGATCACGCGGAATATAATTCGAGAAACCATAACAATACTGCAGGACACTCGCAATGGTACCAGGAGGCGGCTAGCCCCGACGCAGCGGCTATTTATCAGGATACTCAATCGCCGAGCTGTCAGCTTTACAGGTTCCGTTTACATTTGTGCTGCTTTCGTTTCCATTCGGTGACAGAAATCTGTTTCGTAACTATAGTATTGTCGAAGTACACGAAGAGATAACAATTGATTGGTAGCTTGTAAAATACAAAAGTAATAATGTCCGATTACGTACGAGTTAACATGGTTTGTAGTCTTGAAGTATTAGTTGTATCGAAAGTCTTCATCTACGGAGGAAGGGTAAGAAGTAATGGTATTGATCGTAAAGTCTGTCCGCATTTCCAGATCCAGCCCACCGACTCCACTCTCGTCGAGTGCAGCCCCATCTCCGCCCCTGTATCACCGATACTACCAAGACTGCAACACCGTAAACACCAGCGGCAATCTACCAATCACGTTGCATAAATACTGAGAATACCGAAATTCAAGGCCTCATCACCGAGGCCTTGAAGAGCACCATGCGGAACACTACGACCCCAGTCTGGTTTACGTGAAGCAAGAGTGGATCCCGTGCACGGAAGAGCTCGCCAAAGAATGGAATTAGATAAGTCTAGAAATCCGTGTTAAAAATGGCGTGAAAGTAACAGCTCTTTAAAGTTCAACCCGTGAAACTGTAGATATATTATTGTTCGCAACAGTTGTAACGACAAACTGGTTGTCGAACTGGGTACGAATAGGTATTAACGAATAGATGAGAATTATTAACGATTTCTATCGACAGAGATGTTTTCTGTCGCGAATTATTCAAGTAATTCAGCGTAACAGCATTCACTGATTTTTACTTCGATCATCTAGCCGGTGATCGATTGGAACGGGAGCTCGGAAGGTTTTTTTTATTCTATCGAGATTTACGTGTCGATCCTGTGTCAATCGATACTTCAAAGTAATACGAACGAAAAACGACTATGGTCGGCACCGGTCAGTGCAAGTCCGACGGACACTTGACATTTCCAAGTCGTTATTGTGAGCAGCTAACACGTGTCCTACCGTCCGAATATAAAAAAACGCTCGGTACATGTGTACTTTGCGTGTGGTCGAAGGAACTCGTAGACTGACATATAGCCTCAAATTGGCCGTCGCTGGCACGGGACGATTTCTCTCGCATTTCCTTCCACGGGTCGTGGAAGGAAACGAGCAACCCGATAATTGAACGAACATAATCGAACGCGTCAGCGAACAACATTTTTCCTTGGAAGTTTTTGCTTCTTTTCATTTAATCGTCATTTCGATTAAACTTCAATCCTTTCAATTTCGCTCGCCTTAGAGTCGTTCTAAAAGTTGTTCACACTATTGACGGCGTAACCGCAAGAGCGGATTATTACATTGTAATAATCGGAGGCATCGGAGAAAAAGTTGGATCAACTACGTGTGCACATCGATGATTCGTAAGGGCGAATGATGCGAGATGTGCTGTGAAAATAGCTGTGAATATTAATGACGATTACCGTGTCGTCTGAGCAAACAAAGAGAGATCTTTATGCTGATGGTAATTCGGCTGATTCTAAATTCCTTTTCTTACTGTAATCGTGTTTGCACGAAAATGCACACGATGCTGAAACACACCACGCGACGCTGTAAATCGGCAGCGAATTACTAATGGGAATAAGATATTTCGAGAAATACGTATGTGCGTGTGTGCATGTTGATACCATTCATTTCCGGCACGATGATGTGATTAATATCGATGGTGTCATAAGAACAGACACTTTAACTCCGAAATAAAGGATATACACATCAACGCATACTCTCGCAGAAGTTTGTCCTAGCTTTACGACATCGGCATGCTTTCTCAAATTGATATTTATTAATAATACATTCGAATCATAAACATTTTCGTCATCGACCATGGTTCTTTAAATTTCTAATTGCACAAAGATTCGTTTTCAATTATATTTTTCGATTCGATTAAGGATCGAAAAGGAATGGTAAATCTCATCGATAATTCTCATAAACCGTATCGTATGTTTTTGCAACGAAAATGATGTTCTAAACGATGGAAGTTTCCTTCCCCAATTAAATCAGTGGGAGAAGACAAGAGTGATAAAGTTCGTTGTGAAATGTTATGTGATCTTTTCCGAGATGGGAAGAAGCGAGTTGAGTAATTTTACGAAAGTTGCATGTCTCGTTTCTGCATTTATTCGTGTAACCATTCCTTACGGCCGATTGCGTGGTTCGGTTGCACGAAATTGGTCGTTCGACGGGAATTGACGTATAATATATTTATTAAAAACGGATCATGTGAATAATTAAACGATCGCAAACGGAATCGCATCGTAGATAGATCTCTGCGTGTATATTATTGATATGTACGTGCATACGTATGCATATACATATAAAATGTATAGATAAAGGTATATATGTATAAATAGACAGATCTATATATACAGAAACGTATTGGTATTAATAATAATAGTAATCGAAAACTTAGTAACGTAGGATGAGTCGTGCGAATACGAAACCTTACGAAATAAACGTAATGAATCACAACGAAAACTCAAGTGTTATTTCTACGACATATCTTGTGCGAATTCTTGGTTCATCCAATGCTATTCCTTACTTCCCACTCTATTTGATACATCATCAGCCAATACAATACATGTACAACTATGTCCAACGGTGCATGGAAAATGTTTGCATATTCTGTTATATTTTCCCCTTATGTTATTACTTTCATTTGTCATCAAAGCAACCAGCTAATCTAATTACCAGTGGTTGGATTAGAATTAATTCCGTCATCGTATGCAGCGATGGAACATTGTTTACCGTTTAAAAAAAATATGCGTGCCCGTGTCGACAGAGATATACAAAAAAAAAATATCAAACAATCGTCCGAATCGGATTAATAAACCGTACGACTTTACTGCGGGAAAAAATACGCGGCGCAGATATAAAACCATGCGGCGCATCGTCGAGATCGCGATAACAATAATACGAATCCGGTGGACCCGGTTTAAAAGCTTTGCAAAATTTTCAAACAGATGCTCACTTTGTACGCACGGGCGCTGCATTTCGTTCGGACACTTTGTTGCTTCTCTTAAACAGAGATCGATCCTGATTATTTCTAGTCCCGATCTGCGAAACGTTATTTCTCCCTCGGACGCATCGGCGTGGGCGATAATGGAAAGGTAAGAATATCTTACGAACGACTCCGTGAGATATTTCCATGAACGAACGACATCGAAGGCTACGTAACTTCAGTGGAATTTTTCGTTATGGAGTACAGTGTTGGCTACCTCGAGCTTGGATCGTACCATTCACAGAGTTTCTTCGAAAAATTATAGATTTTAACTAAATCCGAATTGTGGTTGTGATTTCTTGGCCATTTTCTACTCCTCCTACTTGCCAATATTATAAATGTTGATATTAAATGTTACCTGTGATCAATATGGATGTCTAAAGAGGATACTCCTTTTTTTTGTTTTAGATAGTGAAGTGTGATTAACTGTGTGCAAACTCGATGTCTTGCTTGGTTTAATCAGTTTGGATGATTTCGAGGAAGTGACGCTACAAAATATCCTAATTTTGTTAAACTAATAACGATGAATATAAAACAAACAGCAGAGCGATCGCACGATTTAGCGGCGAGCAAAAGTTTCGGTTCGGCTGTTCGGTGGTTTTCGCCCAAGGCGGGATTTAACTGCATCTGCTGAAACACGTGCTCCGGATAAAGCCGGGCTTTGGAACGTTCGGTGCCGCCAATCCGTTAGTTCGCTGAAAGATAGAGTATATATACCTATCGACCAGTTAGCAGAATCCCTTCGAGCACGCGTCGGTCTATTCCACTCCGTACCTCCTGCCTTAGGGCCTCTAGTTTATGGAAAACCCGGGGTCGAGGATCTCTTGGCAGGTAAACACGTGCCCTGTTCCAGAATACAGGACGCCTCCATCCCAATTCTGGCTATTACGTTAAGCGAAATTGGATATAGTTCTCAGAATTTCAAAATTCCAAGTTTTAATGTTAATCCTTAATTATCCATTCGCTTAGACGACCGCCTATTCAATCATACTCTGATTCTACACCTAACACGTTAACCCTTCGTTGCAGTGCGTTTCAATTATGTACCAGATTGTGAGAGTAGCTAACAAAAGTGAAGAAAGTTGCCTTTTCCCTCATCGGCACAGTGCTTGATAATTGTAGTAGGTATAAGAAAGATAGTTCATTTTTCTGAATAGTAAAACACATTTTGTCATTAAACTACAATACATGATGGTTGTAGTTTCAGGTATAAACTTTGAGAAAATCATATAACAGCGGATTAACATCACGTTAACGGTACACGACTGACACTGTTTCTCCAAGAAGTATATGTATTTTGATTTGATCGATCAAAGTAACACACATTTTGATTTTTACCTTAGGTACACCTTCGCACACTAAAACACAATTAAAACTTAACGATCAGTGTATTAAGGATAAAGAAAACCTCAAGAGCATTGAATCCAACGACAAGAACGTGTACAATTGCCGTATCAACGAAACGCTCGTACTTTTTACTTAAAACCGTTTCGAAAATGGACGGAGCGAATGCTGATGTGACGCCGGTTGGATTAATAGCAGCTCCCAACAAGGTTATTAATTGCCTGTGACAGCCACTTTATCAAAGGCGTGGAATTGAATTAGCGATCGACGGGTGAAAGTGACGGACGTCAGAAGTGGTATTTGCACGGAATGTAAACTCTTCGGATAGTGGTGCGGCTCTAGCATTAGCTTCTAAACCGTGCAAACACACGCGGTACCGGCAGCGGCCGGACCAGCCGGGCAGGGGCAATTTTAGAGCAACGGAACTCGAGGGTGCAAAAGTCATCGGGCCCTCGTTCCTCTATCTCCACGGTAAACACTTAAAATTATCCACCCCGCGGCGTGCGAATACGTTACGGAGGGTGTCGCGTCTCCACCTTCATTCGAAACTTGGTTTAAATAATCGTTATACTTTGGCAAGGGCATATTTTGGAAAAGTCCGTATGTCGTTTGATACTCAATTCTTTAGTTTTCCATTCGATTTCCGAAAATCGTTTCTCTTGTACATCACTGATTTAAAAAGGAGTCAATTTTATATTATTACCAAATCTACAACAGTAGAAATTATTTTACGCATAATTTTCTTACGAACAATTAGCAAGTTATTAGTTGATGGACGATTAACGTGTTACGATTTAACATGATTGCGCTCGCGCGTCACGCGACAAATTATAGGTACAAGAAGAACTGTACTTTGATAATGACGGTGGTGTAGCAGCTGTCGAGGAGACGAAAAAACATTGCTTTCGTAAAAACGGGTGGAAAGTTTGATGGCATCGCGGCTAGGTTCCCACGTACGGCGTAAACATCTCGTAGACGGAAAAACCACGGCTATATGACGATAATTTCGGTAGTAGGAACATCAGTCGCACGCTACGGATGCCGCTGCAAACCGTCCGTGTCTTGCTTTCTTCTCGTTCGCTCTTTTTCACCGCCCCTTCCCTTCGTATCACCATTTCTTTTTCGTCTCTCTGTTTCTTCCCGGCGTAACCGTTGCGGCCGTATTAGCGGTTCTGTGCAATCATCAATTTCAAACAGGAGAGAACGAAAGAGAAAAAAAGTTTGGCCGCCGGCTTACTTAAACAAACAGTACACGCTCTACGAAATGGACGGAGAGAGAGGGAGAATCGACAGCGTAAACCTTCTTCGTTTCCGACTTACGTGTAACCCGTTTCTTTTTTTTTCTTTTTTTTCTCTCTAAGCAACCGAAGCAATGAGATGCACGCTGCGCGCGTACTTCCTCCAGCGTGGGGCTAACGGAATCGCGTCGCGGAAAGACCGCAATAGAGAGGATCGCGGGTTAAAACGGGAACAGTAACGATTTCTTATCTTACCGAATAAACGAACGATAAAACGGATCTCTTTTTATTGATGGACTTTGAACGGTTTGTAATAAAATGAGAGATTTAAAGTTTCGAGTAGGTTGGGGCTTTAAATTTTCTCTCGCCGTTTATTTATCAATCTCTTTAACCCTAAACGAGCGTAAACTATGACAGATTCGAGTTAGGCTGTGGGACTACTTGTTGAAGGGTACAATTAATTGTTGGTTTCTACTTTAGTAGTCAATATTTAAACGCGAACGGTCAGTATCCTTTGAATTGAACGCAATTACTTTTCGACTTACGAGTCTGTAACGAAATGAGTTTAATACTGTACTTTTCTCCGTTTTATATTGTCGGTTTATTAATTTAACGAAATTATCCCTATATAATATAAACAACAGTTGATTAAAATACCGACCATCTAATTTGTTGCCTTAATTGACTGCAATGGTATCAGTGATATCTGGAATATTGATCTTAGTATCATCTTAATTGCTATTCTAACGTTCTACAATTAAATTTTCCTAAAATAATGTAGATAATACCTAGGATAATAGAAGTACATGTAGTAATAATGAATTTACTCGCAGTATTACATAAGTTCCAATATGGCGGGCCAACTATGTAAATGGATGTATAGTTTCTACCTTTTTATTATCGCAAATGCATGTCAAAAAATATATGCGGACGACATATATAAGTGTTCTTCGATGAAATGTTACCGGTAAATTTGTACGAATATTTTTAATATAAAAATCCAAACACACCATTGTAGGCGGGGAAAGCAGGTAGCTGACGCGCAGAGGAGCAGAGCGGAAAGAGAAGAACGAGCGTATCGCAAAGAGAGAGGAGTGGGAGAGAAAGGGAGCTTCACCATCGTCTGCTCGTCCAGGGGAAAGACGACAGGTGCGCGTTTCCCAGAGACCCGCGGCAAAACGCGAAACTGGAATCGTTGCTGGAGTGCCGTGACCTAACCTCAATACACGTAACCAGCTTCTATCATCGCGGTCGTAGCTCCTCCTCGCCCACCTCCCGCTCTGTCTGCTTGTAAAATCTATTTGTCCCGTTTCGTATAGATGACGACCACGTGGTCGATACTGAAAATAAAGAGCACAAAGATGAGGATAATTTCAAAGGAAGGACAGAAGTAGAAGATGTAGGTATATTGTTTGGGACATTAGTATTTTAAATTGGCGAGGGGATTGATTTGAAACAAATGTTCCATGATTTTCAAATCGTAGGTCGAACTTGGATTTTTTAAGGAGCTCAATGAGAAAATGTACATATGTGGATCAAGATTCAAGCGACTTGGTTAAAGCGTCTAAGAATATGAAGAATCCGGTCATGGATCCTCTTGAAGCCCCATTGTCAGCGACCTGATTCCTCCGTTACATTTCTTCAATTTTTTAGTGACTGCAACCAAGTCCTTTGAATTTAACATTCTGTTTATTGAAATTCCACGATCATACTGAAGACATAACAAATTGATTTTGCTATTCCACACTGATCCAATGCAAAGTCTAACGTTTCAGTTTGTTGAAACATGTTTTCGTGCCCTGTACAGAAATTTTACTACTACGAATAAACTATGTAGGTAATAGAAACATGCTTGTTAAGCATTTCTTCTTAAAAATGTAATGAAGTAGGATGGCAATAGATATTCTAAAGTTCCAGTAATAGTAAAAGTCAATAAAATCATGTGCTTGGTTCACTGACAATGAAATGAACGTCTACAGGATCGAACGAAATTCGCTGTGTCGTCGTAGTGTGGCGAACGAGTGGAGGCGTACAGAAAAAGAAGCTGCCTGTACGCAAGCGGTGGATAAATAGAATTTCATTTACGTCCAGCACAGCGACGTCGTTCGACCAAAGGATAAAAGGAGAAAGCGTTCGTGGTAACTAGAAAGACGGAAAAGGACTGATGAAAAAGAACTAAAAGGAGGAGTTGAGGAGATGAAAAACGAACCGAGGTACCAGTTAAAATTGGCAATTACAGATGTACGTGGTAGTTACAATATCGCGTACCATATATATTTTTGTCTCTTCTCGCGGTGTTTCCTTTTCCCCGTGCATTCAATTGTGCCATTCTCAGATAGGAGAAAAAGAACGCGAAAGGTGGGCTAAAAAGAAAGAAACAAAAGTAAAACAGAGAAAAAAGCAGAGTTCCGGCATGGACGGATGGAAATTGGTTCGCATCGGTATAGAAAAGAACCACGGGCTCTCCAATGGTATCCGCAGGTACGAGATCGATAGCCGCTGGATGTGGAACATCGCCCTATCCGCGAGCACCATCACCGCCCGCGCATCGCGTGGTAGCGAAAATCGCTCGAAAGCGGTTTATCGGCGCGCGAGCATCGGCTAGGTTCGTTATGCGTATCTCTGTCGAGAAAAATATTTGTCGAACCCGGGCCAAACTCGCCTCTGGAATATTGCTATAGTTATCACTAAAGGCACCGTCCAATTTCGTGCTCGTAGAGGAGCCCGTAAAACTACTGTCCAATAAGAAATGGAAACTAGCCGTATTTTCGTTCCGGCTCGTGTTTTGCATCACGCCTCGCAACATCCTCTTTGATACCGGTTTTAGGAAAATAAGCGGTTGACCCTAGAAATAACTAGCTACTGATTTAGATTAAAATAAACCTGCGAATTTTTACACATGGATATTAATCCGCCTTAATCAGAGTTAAATATTCTAGTTAATCTATTTTTTTTTCTATATTATAAGTTTAATTAGATTCACTTTTATGCAATAAATACGATAGCTCCGATTGAAAG
This sequence comes from Xylocopa sonorina, assembly GCF_050948175.1. NCBI lineage: Eukaryota > Metazoa > Arthropoda > Insecta > Hymenoptera > Apidae > Xylocopa > Xylocopa sonorina. The sequence continues at coordinate 11,850,763 of NC_135193.1, forward strand.
TTTCTAAGTGGAGAACGAGGCGCAATAATTGTTGTATGGATATGCGTGTAGATCGGGTCACACTTAATCGCGGTTTAATTCGAAATAAAGTAAACAACGGTGCCCAGTCGAAAATGCAAACGTCATTATGACGTTAAATGCTAAATCGGTTGCGGGAAATGTTAATGGGCACATTTACACTGGCACGACGCTGGTACGGTAACAATATACTCGTTTTCCCCGATAATTTCGAATTTAATTGACACATCTACAAATGCACCAAAGAACATCGTTATATCGATGTCTCTGTTGGTTTCCGCATTTTCAGCGGACCTATTCCGCGCGTCTATCTCCTTCACCCGTAACGTTGTTGCCCGGAGTCATCCTGACACGTGACACGTTATTATGACATGGTAATTCAAATTTAAAATAGGCAATTAATTAACCGCGCGCAGACCGATCCTTGTCGCGCTCGGTACAGCCTCATCGAGTGATGCAACACTCGTAAATACTTTATACTTGTTTCCCATGTTGGTTATACTGGTTAACATTGGCAATCATGTGAATGGAGAACGGTTCCAGTTCTCGCGTTTGTCAGAAAGGTCTCATTTTCGCACTACGTTTTATAAATTAACAGAATTGTCAGATACAAATCGTCATTTTTTTTTACTGAAAATTAATTATACTTTTTCATCATTATCGTTGGACTAAAGTAAAAACAGTTAGAGAGATCTGTACGATTGTGTCCATTTCATTAACACGTTGGTACACGTGGGTTTCTTAATTGTAATGCTTGGCACTTTTTATTACAGAAGACCCACTTCCCAGAGTAGAAATCCACTACGGAAGACGGTCCCGTTTCTTAGGCCACCCGCAACGAGTGCACCAACGGGTCCCCATAAGCCTAGAGTCCCCGTACTACCCGTGGTCTGTTTACGAAATTACAGATGATAATGTAAGCATTTTTTCACGCTCTCCACGCGTGTGGGTCCGCGTTCGATACGTAACTGCGTTCGCGTATACGCGTCGCGTCCCGCCTCCGGGGCTAATTTTAGGGTGTTCAACCCCCGTACGGTACGTTGCCCGACACCGTGCCTGTTTACACGTACGTACGTCCCACGAAATTCTGACACCGAATGCCATTAAACCGTTCAACGGACTCCTCTTCCCAGAATTGCATCTCTACCAAACTCTCACCGGTAAATGAACTTCCTGTATTTTGTTTTTGTTAGTATGCCAGATATTAAGATTGTAAATAACATACTATTATAAACTGCGTTAGATATACGACTTTGATGGAACTGTTCACTTGGATTTTAACTCCATTGAATCAACTGTATTGTTCAAGTACATCAAACGAAGAAACGTTACCTGAAACAGATTAAAATAATTAATTACAAGTTATACGAAGAAAGATCGTTATGCAGCTTGGCGTCTTTCTAAGGAAATCGAATCGCTTTTTGCCGGTCAAGGTTCGTCCCAGACGCGGCCTGTCAAGCCGTAAACATTTCCGTTTTGTCGGTGTTTCTCTTTGGGTCTTCGTGTTACGGCATTCACGGACGAATGCACCCGCCACGCGAGGCATAATGGCGTGCAAGAGAAGGCCGTGGACTCCAAATAGCATTAAGTCATTGCCGGTGGCCAGTGGTGCGCGTGATATACCCCTGTCGCCTACCAATTGTATTGTGCGCGCCTATCACGCGTACGCATTGTACGCGGATCCACCTTCGGGCCCGTGGATGCAATCCTCCCGGCCTAGAAATATATACAATGAGAGGCGGACAATGAGCTGATTGTTTCGGATCCACGTCCCGATAGTTACGCCGCGTTTGCTCCCGTGAGAAGGTAGATTAGGCTCCGCCGTCGTTGCTCGATCGACTTGGATTTTTCACGTCGGATCAAATTGTTAAGCTTGTTTCAAAATCATAAGTAAAAAGCTCCAAAAAGCTTCAGTTTTCTCTCGAGTACAATTCTTATTTATTCCCATTTTTTCACGAAGTAGAATAGTATATTACTAGATATCCTAACGATGTAAAATTTAGTATCATGCGGAAAAATGGTAACTTCGTTTCCAACAGAAAGGTATAGGTACGATAAGGAACAATTAATCGAGAACGAATTATTACGAACCGTTTCCCTGCTGCTCAAACACAATCCCCTGAAAAAGATCATCGCGCTGACAGAGGGGAGGCGAGTGTACATAAGGTTACATTCACCAATTTCACGGTAAATCGAGCGTTCCTCAACCCTCGTGGAGTCTGGGTGTGTGCCCTTACGCACGCCTGTTGTATCCACGGTGCCTCCTGCGGTGTCACGGTAGAAAACGGGAACAGAACACGGATTGGCCCACAGGTCGAGTCCTATCTTCGAAATAGCATTATGTACCAGCGGTCATAATGGCTCAATCGGTGCGTCGTTGATGTGGCTTAGAGTCTAGAATCGAGAATCGCTGAAATATACGAAATTATGTGGTAGGCTAGGTCCGGAATAAAAGGAACGCATAAACTGGCGAACGTTTCTACATGAATCCATTAAGGCGATACACGACAAAGAAGATTACATCTGTACCTTTCAGCGAGAACAAACACGATCTACCAATCGTGAGCCTGAACGTCTCGAGATTTATTTCAATTTGCCGCGTTACGCACGACGATGTAAGTGTTTTACGAGCCGCGAATTGTCCTGGTTGGTATTTTTTCAAGACAGTGGCAAACGCTCGCGTGGCAGGCAGCAATGATCGACCGTGTAAATTTATCATGTATTAATATTTCAATGTGGACGTAAAAATAATGGGAACGGGGTTAGTCGCGAATAAGCTCCTCGGCTTTGTTACGCCTACTATCGAGGAAGTGGTACACAGATAAGGGCCCGGATAGGGTCGTACAGGCGATGACGGTGATTTAATATTTTTCTTGTTATGAGTATAAGCTGGCTAGTTTATTCTGAAAACAGCGGCCAAGCACCGCTTCGTCTCCTCATGCAAAAACCACCTGAACGAACGAACAACTATCTCAAGTATCGTGGCCGTATTCTGTATCTTACTTATTTACTCACATATTTACTCGTTGATTTTCCACGGTTTTGCTGTTGTTCTTAAATATTTTGGCGTGTAATTAATATCTCGTCTGCTGGAGGATTGATACCATAATGCTCACGCCGACAAGTCTATAAATTAGGCATTTGTGCAATAATTTTTCAGATTTTTTACCGCAATTTCCACGACGCAACTATGAAATTCGTATATCTGACTCTTACGTATATGAATTTCAGGTACGGTACGCGCCTGCATCTAATCCAACGACGTGATAGATCTATGCCAGCGTCCCAGTGAACAAGAGCATGAAAGAAGAAGAGGAAAAAGGCGAGTTCTATGCGACTACGTGATTATTTCGAGAAGTCAAGGCGCCGAGACTTGTCCGCTACTCTGACGGATGCCGCTAACGAGCACCACTGACGATTGACAAAATATTCTCAGTACGTGACCAAATGTAACTATGCCTGGTTCTCTGCCGTATGTGCAACGGAATCGTGCAGTTTCGAATTTACGATCATAACATGGAGCGGAATCAGGCCAGGAACTGGATCAGAGTCGTTAAATAGCCTTCGGTAATATTTTTCTCCATAAAATCGTTGCGTATTTTTACAATCGTATAAAACCTGTTATTTTTTTTCCCCCAGGACGCCGGTGCCGAATCAACTTTGGCAAGGTTGCGCACTTCTTTTCTCCTCCTCTCCCCGATTTTCCTTCTAATTAAAAAACGAACGGTTCTAAGAACTGGACAATAGAAGGAGGTAAAGAATTCAGCATTCTTTGCGCGCAGAAGGTGTTGAAGTAGGTATGCCAAGTTAAATATACGCGTAGGATGCGCGGAGGCAGGACAAAAAGCACTTCCTCTTGTCTGACAAGTACACTTTGAAGACCAAACGTAGGCTGCGGGCAGGCGAATCTTCGTCCCGCATCAAGAAAGCATCCTATTTTTTGAACAATTCTTTGCTCACCTTATGCTTTGATTTTTACGTTCATCCTCTTATTGTCCATGCACGCGCGTTCTTCTTCAAAACTAATAATAAACTGTCATTGGCTGAAAATTAGCAATGAAATCAGTACGCACCTTGTAAGACGTATATGTAAAATCAGGGTGTGCTTTGTTACAGAAATAATCAACCGATACGATTAAAGGATCGATGAAGTGATAAATTTTTCATGATATCGTAACAATGGTGTGGAATCAGTGCATTTTACGTTGCTACAATATCATGCACAATTCACTTGGACGCGCATCTAAGTTGTAACTGTTTCTTGTTGATGCTGGCAATGAGTAATGTTGACACAACGCAACCTGTCGTGGTCCGCCCGTTGAATATTAAGAACATATTATGACAGACGCATCATCCGAAGATCAAGATAATTAGATAGCGCACGCTAGTTTGAAATAATAATTGCTCGGGGAATCATGAGGCGAGCGACGGGCAATTATAAAAAGATCAATTTCAGGCAAACCAGAAGGTGCGGTTGATAAACGCGGTGTACGTAGAAGTGCGGAAACTAGTCTCTCTAATCCTAACGCTTGTTTAAATCTCGATTCCGGCGTACGCCCGCAGAGGGCTCAAGAGACTCCACTAATAACCCGGATCAATGTGAATCACCGTATCGATCAGAATCAAAGATCTCCTTTGGGAAAAGTCGATACGTCAACAAACAAGGCGTCAGTTGAATTTCTGTCGATCCTTTCGCAAATGCCGGGGAAACCCAACGTTAACCAAGATCTCGTGAAACAGTGTCTACAGTAAGAAAGACTTGCAGTTAAAAATAATGCAAACAGAAAAGATGTAACGGTAGAGGAGACGTACAATTAGATTGCAAAAGAATGTAGTGTTTGGTTTAACCGAAGATACATAAACTGTGAAATTGAGACGGTAAGATTGTGCAAACTGGCGAGGTTTAAAGTTTATGAAGCCAATGGCGCAAGACGACAAGACGAGACGGCTTTTTGCCGAAATATTCAGCAATCTTTTACAAGAGCCTCGAGCCATGGCCAATAATAGAGCAATAAAAAAGATCATCGGACTACTGTGGCGTGTTTCAAAGCGATGGTAATGGGGCTTGAAAGCTGCCGGCTTGGAAAAGGAAGTAGTAGGAGAAGGGAGTGACGGCGAAAGGAAAAAAGAAAACGGGGGAGAGACAAGAGACATTCGTCTTCGAAGGCGTTCAACCGTTTGATAGCGGAACCACCCAGCATTGGCACTGCTTGCCCCTTTCGTACGAGGAAGTCGGCTGCAACCGTCGGAAGCGTCCATTGATGTGACAACCATGGAAATTGCAATTTTTACGCATCGAAAGCAAGTTACATATACGTATACAAAAACAAGCTATGCAAGGTGTTTCTTGCAACCAATGAAATACAAGCAATAAAATATTTGAAATTTGGATGGTTGAATTTTAAATTATGAAAATTAATTTTATATTTTTTTTTTAGATCAGCGCAAGCGAATACCAATAGTATACTGCAGTATAAATGATAAGTACTAGCTTGTGACCAAGACAAATGATCGTGTTTACACAAATGGAACTTGGTTTCTCGATCATTTACTTCCTGAATAAGGGTCATCTATTTGACGACACTTTCTCGTTCTACTAAAATTGGTGGGCGGATCGTAACTAAGAATTGCTTCCGCCGTTCGTTAACACCCAACAATTTGCTCCTGACAACGAAAGCAGACTCGTGAAAGCATTAATTACATCGCGTCTACACTGTGAAAAGTAAATCTTTAAATTTGGCTCAACAGTAACATCGAGAGGATAAAAGGGATCACAGCTTTAATCAACATCTTATATTGTTGAGCAACCAGAATGACAAATCGTGAGTTTACCTAATTACAAAAATTAACCAAGACGATCACAATTAACAGCAGTTAAATTTTGAAAGGCGAAACAGCTTGGTCGTTCAACAGTCCTTACTATCTATAGCCCGCGGGTCGGGAGACCCCACATCAGGCCCTCGGAAGGCGTCAGACCTGTCGACGGTGGGTGGATGCGTTCCTGAAGACGAACGGCTTTTTTACGTGACGCCAGACGTTCCTTGCGCCTCGTCAAGATGTCAACGACTTGACCGATGGATCGACGAAGGATTCTTGAAACGCCGTCCGGATCACGCTTTCGCATAAATTCGTGTGATCGATCGAGAAGCTTCGTGATCGAAGCAACGGGGTATCAAGTGTCTTCTACGTGCCACGCCACTATTTCCGGTAATTTACGATTTCTGACTGGCAAAAAATTACCAAATAATTTAATACCAACACTAAACATGTATAGATATTCATCCAATTGCTCTGAACGCAAGTTCACTTATGCTCATTTATCAACAGCAGCATGTTACACATAGTCCATGGAACAGCCATTCTTCGCTTACTCCTCTGCCGCTTAAAAGCCTCAAAGAAACGTCGAGAAGCGGACTAAAGCCAAGATATAACCAATCATCGCCGTTAATCGAATCAGTCGACATTCTTCCCTCGTAAGATCGCATTGTTTACGGGACGTGGTCGTGTCGCCTCGTCTCAAAATGAGATCGCATAAATAACGACCCACGGAGGCCTTTTCCTCGACGCTAGTCATCCGAGAGGCTCATTGTAAAGCCACATCGAATATCTTTCTTGTCTGTGGTGCCTGGCCAAGTACATGGTCAGGAATCCCGCCAGTATGTGTCACTGTTGTGACGCAGCAACATGAAAACGCAAGAGCATGCGAGACGAGGTAGCAACCAGCGAGGTGATGGCGGGCAGTCAGCCTTATTGTGCGATCGAAAAATGACCACACGGATTTTTCTCTCGGTTCCATTGAGTATTGGAGAGGCTCGAGAGACTCGAATCCACTTTCTCTCTCCTTCATTCGTTCATCTCTCTCCTCTCTGCACCCGTTCCCTCCCTGTTCGGGGTTCATTCATAATACCATCCTCGAGTGGAAGGCTCGAAGTGGACCGGATGGTATTTCGTTTTCTGACAGGCCAGCACACCGGCGCGGCGGTCGTGGCTGATCCCCCGTTCAAATTATGAGTACCATGGACGAACGCTGCGCACAGCGAAGTGTCCAGGAGCCGGGGTATTTTGCTTATAGTATAAATAATCGGCTTGATACATTGCCCATGAATTGTCGAATCGACGTCTTTTCGCCAATGGAAAGTTGCGCTCACCATTCAATGTAGTATCTTTTACGCAACTACTACCGAATTCCACGGATTAATAATTGGATCACGTTCTTAAAAATGTCAGAGAATTATTGGAGATGTCTAGTATTTCGTTTGTTAGTTTGCATAGATAAAGATCTTTACTTTTTATTTAGGTTCGCTACATTTTCTAATGGGATTCGAATTTTTGTTTCAGGAATTGATTTTATTTAGAGATCTTTCTATTTCACGACGCCACGAACAGTCGTTGCAACATGGTGCCGGGCCGTCTGCGGCCAGCGTGAAATTCTACAATGGAATTCATCGTCCCCGGTTAAATATTTGCCTTCGCACCCGGCCACTTGAATCACTTTGACTCGCATCCTCGCGACTCACGATTCGGCGTTAAGAATACATGCATTGCTTCTCTACTGTTGACCAAGAAAGCGATATATTTAATGCCATCTTCATCATTTTCGAATTTATATAATATCACGTACTACATCTTTAAAAGAAACCGTGGGAAAAGGAAAAGGTATTTATAAAATATTTCCAATCAAATCGTAACTTAAACTATTCACTCGACTCTCAATTGTGATGAATCATCAGGAATGGACCACGTAAATGGACCTCGAAGACTTTAGTATCAACTGTGAAACAATTTTCACGAAAGCTTGTTAAATGCATAGATGTTTGGTTTTATTTTTATTTCGACGTTTCTTCGGATAACTAGACGGCTTGGCACCTAGTGCGCAGCCATCATCGAGGCACGGCCAACTATTATTCTTCCGGTCGATTCGTCGATCGATGGAACGTTTTATCGTTGATTTATCTGCTGTTTGCTTTCTCTGTACGCGCGGAAAAACACGGCAAACGACCGATTTATGAACGTCCCGATAGAGGGAACGGATTCGAGGAGTCGCCCGGCTTCGAGGTATGATGGAAAATCGGAACACGCGGTTTCGCGTGTTGCGTCACACCGCGATTGCGGATCGTTTTATTTTCAGAAACCAGCTGATTTGGCTAGCGACAAAATCCAATGATATTTCGGTCGGTCGTTGATTACGATAATCCCGGAGACTATGCATGTTGACTATGGAACGATATTATTGTTACGATCTCCTCGAATTATAACTCATCGGAAGTATTACATTTGAAACCGAAGATAAGAATAAGTTTAATCGTTTAATTCGTCTACTGTTTTGTCTTATGATCACAAGTTACATTCATAATATGCAGATTACAGGGTGTAAAGGATATAAAAGGATGTAGAGGAGTTTACATTAGAAGTTTGCTTGCAGTCTACGATTTACAATGAGAATTTCAAATGTCTTGAACGGTAAGTTCAACGTGGGACGTATTAGCTCCACGCTTACACGGAACGTGTTAACATCCATAAACTTCGATACTATTATAAATACAAATTGTACAGAACTTTTAAATCTTACAGAGTGTGCTCTCGAAGCAGTGTACAATTAACAAAAACTATATGTTCGCACTACAAGTAGTCAGAAAAGAAATGATATGCCAAAGGCTTGATATGATCGAAGCGCGTCAGTGAATGATATTTTTCTTACACGTTATTCATATATGCGAGAGAATGCATCGGTGAATGCACGATCCACAAATTCTGTCTCGTTTCTGGAAGTGAAGCAGGGGGTGAAGAGGAAGAGAAAGAAAGGGGGTGAAAGGAAACGAGAAGGAAGACGCTCCCGTCGCTCTCTGTTGACTTTGGCTCGAGGCCTCGCTTAGGTGGCAGTACGGATGGAAATATCGGCCGCTAAAATAATTCCACGACAAAGAGCGGCGATCCAACGACAGGTCGACTGTCGAGGATCTCCTATTGGCGGGCTTTTTAAAAACCGCCGTCACTCGGAAATAGTTCGTCGAAATTTTCGGATCGCGCGACGGAGCCTTGTATCCGATGAAAGGCCTCTGTTTTATGGGCCCTGGCTCAATCGAAACGCCCGTGTCCGAGCAAATGAGTAACAGAGTATCGTGCAAAATGAAAGTTTAACGGTGCACGACGCCCTGATATATGAAACCTCGATGTGCTGTCCTCTTCTTCGAAACGTCCAGGGTTTAATTTGTGGTCACGATACTACGAGAATGCGCAACGACTGATTCGCATTCGATGAAGTCAGTTACGATCCTTGGGAATATTTGGTGCAATGTAGCAAGATTAAATAAAAATGTTGTATCCCAAAGCAGAACTGTTCACGAAATTTCTCGAAATGCACTTTGGTAGTCGAAAACCTCGTAAATTTATAAACCAAAATGGTTAACGTATAAAACACAATCACCGCTAACCGCTGCATTCTCTGCGCATGATGTCGTTCAATACCACCTACACGATAATCTTTTCTACAGGAAGCTTGCGCAAAATTTCAGGGGTTAAAGCAAAGGGCGTGAAAAGTAGGAAGAAAAGAGGAATCGAAAGGACACCGATTGTCAGTGTCCTGCAGGACGTGGGAAAACTCGCGGACAAGGGACCACGAGGATGCCCGTAACCATTCACCTGTCAACTACCACCTTCTTCGTCTTCTCCGTGTTCTTCTTCGTGGTACTGGTATACACCGCACCAAGGTGGCACAGCATCGGCATTGCCATCGACTGCTCACGTAGTCGCGCCTACCAAAACATCCTCGACGATCCTCCATTTGACTCGCCATTCATCGCTGGTGAAACAGCTTAATATAATCCTATTTAAGGAGCTGCCATTGTGACTGTAGGTACCCGCTAGTGGTACGTGACCGAAATTATTTACTCGTTTATTAGACGTCGCTGATTGATCGGCAGCCTCCGTCGGATTTGACGTTCGGTCCGGTCATTGTGTCGCCCAATTGTTGATCAGGAGATATTTGGCTGGTGAAAGAGGACCTGGCAATCGCAATTTTTTATACTTGCTTTTAACAGGCCAGCAAAGATAACGGAATTGTACGTCTTAATCCTTCATCTATTAAATTTCTTAAAAACTTCTAAAATTTCTGCTAACTTTTTTCACATTTTTAATTTAGATGCAAGTAAACACCCTGCAGCGCGGTTTTCATTATAAATCATCACCGAGGTCATTAATTACGTGGAAATACGAGATTTTTCATCATCATTCTGTGAAACTTAACTAGGAATTAATTTCATCCTCGTCTCGAGCAAGATAGCGGATTCTGGAATACGCGACGGTCGGTGGTAGAAAATTTATACGAGATTGGAGGAGCTTCAAGCTCACGCGCGGATGAACATCATCCGCTCTGTCGATCCGGAAACAGCGGGATCACGAATCTCGCGGAGTTCTTGTTCTCTGCCACGACATCTCGTACATATGTGCATACACTTGAGTACCGATCCATCTTGCGGGTGACGAATAAGTAGCTGTGTTTTGAATTAGAGCGTTGTTGCTTTGACGTTGTTGCTAGACTGAAAATGTTTGTCCATCTATGGTAAATTGAAACATGCGGGCAACTATAGAGTGCACGTAAACTGCGAAAAGATATAAGATACCGAAAAGAATGTGTACAAATTATAATATCGACATGTAATATTGTAGTAGTTCCATGTTTCGCCATATTTTTAGGAGAACAGAGGGGGAAGATATCCGCGTTGCCGTGAACATATCGCGGTTACTTAAATAGAGTCATATCATTGCCAGAGAACGATTAGATGCAATCGAATTCCAGGATTGGTCTGTCGGCGGAGTTTACACTCGAGTCTCGGTATAGCTTTGCTATGTTAGGTGGGCCAACATAAGCAAACCTCTTGAGACGAGGCACATGTGGCCAACAATGGGCCAAATAGCGTAGAAGGTTACATGTGTAACGTAAGATAAGGACCGGAACCGGATGCCGGGAATTGAAGACAAAAGGTTCCACCGGAGAAGACACGAGCCTCGAATGGGCCGCGTGACCGATAAATTCCTTATTGTCCTGGTTCGTTTATCCTTCTGCGCGTTCCTTTTGTTGCACTTACGTTCAAAGTAAAGGATAAGCACAGATTGCTATTACGATTAAGGAGAAATACTTCAAAGAAAAATATTCAACAAAATAGGTATCAAATACTTACGTTTCATTTATGCAACGGTGTTCGATTAACTTTTCATTGATAACATTCTATATTTCATAATAATAGGAACATAGGTACGTGGCGATTAGTAGATCATTGTAACTACAAACATCATGAAAGAAGTTTTAGCACTACTGTGCCGTAACAAATTTTTAGAATATCTTGGACAATTTATTTGAAAGATTAATGCGAGGCTGTATTAAAAATAGAGCTCTCAGTTTCAACCCTTCAATCATCGAACTTAAACCAAACCCAATGCTCACATCCAAGATTTCACAGGTTTCTATGATTCTCCAGCTGACAGTCGAATCCCTATTCGAATATCGGGTTATACGATGCTCGTATGCTTATATCCTGTAACGGTATACTTATATATCTTCTCGAAGACAATGATGGCATTGTGTTTCAGGGTGTAGAAAATTTTCTATTAAAAAATGTACGTTTATGAACTGTTACATCATATTACTATGATTAATTGTAATTGCGATAAAGATACCAAAATTATCAACGCTGTAAAAGCAACTTTTTCAGATCCTCGAACTCTCCAGTCTGATCGGTTCTCATACTTTCAGATATGTCCGTTCGGTAAAAGTACACAGAAACTGGACACAGCACGGGGCTGTTAGACTTTCGCAGGATTAACCGCAGACTTAACTGGCCTCGAGAACGCCAGGAAGTGCTCGTGTGCTGGATTGGCCCTCGGGATTAAAGGTAGAGGCGACAGTGCAGGTCCTAGAGCAAGGTGACTCGCGAGGACCACCCGTCGAGGTCGTTTAAAGGATTATCCTCGGAGGTGCCATCGTGTCAAAACAGCAGCCTTCTGACAATGACTTGACTTCAACACTCATTGCCGAACAATCATTAGAAAAAAGAAGAATTGTCGATTGTTCGATTGTCAGCTGGAAAAATTGCCATAAAAGAGGGATCTGAAGCTTCGATATTAATAAATTTGGTCTCAAATAAATAAAAATAATATTTACAAGTGTAAAACTTCTCAACACGTATAAACCCAACAGGTATAAAAAGCTACTAATTAATAATAATTGTATCAACCCTTTTATGTATCTACATCCGTTCTCTTCTATTGAATTCTTACTAAACCATAATTATTGTGAAATCTCTTGCACAAAACTCCGAGAAAGAGCTTTAAATAATCGAATTATGCATTTTACAGATACACGTATTGCTGTGCTACAATCACTACTGTTGAAATTGACAATGCGATTTCAACTATTTCGACATACGGTTTCTTCGAGCATCACGGCCCTGTCACTTCATACATACAACTTATAAGACACAAATTATTGTCTGTGTATGTCTGTGTCCACGTGTACGCGGGACACGTCCTGTCAAATAACGGCGACAGCATGGCTACCAGGCACATAACGTCCAGTCACACCAGGCCGCTACCGAGGCAAAAAGAAACTTCGCGCTGACAGTCAGCTCCATTAAGTCCAATTACAGGCTCGAAACCTCGAAAGGTATACACAGTAACCGCGTTGCACCTTCGCCACGCTTTCCGTTGGTTGCGCGCAACTCGTTAAACCGGAAGGCAAGACCTGGCGTTGCTTCGAAGCACGATAACGAGCTCTACTTCGCGGTTGAGATCGATAAGGTGCGTGCTAAACGCTAAATCGATTACATGAACCCCTTATAACATGACAATTCACAGGACTTTCTATATGCGAGCCGTTTATTTTGAAAGTGACCTAAGTCTATTTGTAGCCATAAAAAACGGATTATATTTCGAAAAGTGTTAATAATATTAAACAGGTTGATAACTACTGTCATCTTATTAGTTGCCAATATTTTAAATTTATCAATAGACTTAGGCCACTTTCAAAATAAACGGTTCATGTGTAATTCACTATAATCGACACTTTAGTTATAGAATAACTATACTTGTTTTCTATTAATGATTTTTAGGATCGCTCGCAAGATCCTTAGAAAACAACCGTCCATCGTTTTGAAATGGATAACATCAAACGTCAATACTTTGTTTAGTCAACAATACCTTGTTTACTACCTGGTATTGTTTGTTTACCTAATCACCGTATTGTTTCGCGTGTTATTACAACTGAACGACGTGAAAAACTCTGAAAAGGACACCGTGTAACAAAAAGCCGTGACAAATATCGTCCTGTGGTATTTCACACGTGCACGCTGGACCAGAGGATCCTGGCGAGCCTGGAAGGAAACTGGGATCGTATTAATTGCCACTGCCTTTCGTCAGACCGTTAATTAAGCGGTCACCGCCTACCCTGTACGTCGGAACGTATGTGTTTTCTGGCCATTGGTGCCACGCTGTCTTGTTGCAAACGGCACGGAAAGATGATCGCTTCGACTTTCTATCCTTCTGTGGCAGAAGGACACTAGTCCATTTTGTACTCGAATACTAACATGTTACTTGAATTACACCACCTTTATTATTGTATAATAAATATTAGATGCTAAAATTAACAAAAAAATGAGTAAAAAGATTGCTAGCTTAAAACATAAATAGAAATTATAAAATACTATATCTTTTTAAGCGCGTCTCAAAATTTTTACATATGGCATATTCCTATATGAAGTAATATTTTATAATACCAGAGAAATAATGTGAGAACAACTAAAGTCTCAAAAATTGCTCGTTCATAAGAATTATTCTACTATTATTTAGCATCTAATTATTTTTGTCCGTTGAGAAATCCATGAATAAAATAGGCTATATTTAATTCTGTACAGAAGTTCCACCGGTCCAAGCATAACACGGCCCAAGGAGATATTTCTGCCCGTATCCGCTACACGGGGAACGGCCTCGCCGCTTTTCGTGGCGGCCCGCGAGTATCCAGGTTTTCATTCATGACGGAAAGCTATAAGTCCTCGACAGGATTCCGACGAAAACGGTTCACTGTTTTCTCAGGCAGCCGACAGGGGCCTTGCCCGATATTGGCGGCTCTCTGTTTTCTTAAGCAGCGGGCCCACTTCCTTATTGCCACGCCCGGGAAAAAAAGGAGGATAGACAACGTTCGGTGCCACGCTGTCTGGCCAAAAGACGGCATTCCCCGTCCACGTTAGCGAGCGCTGGCGGTTTTTCTTTCTGTTCTTCTTTGGAAGCTTTACCGGAGACCCCCGGAATCTGGGTAAAATCGATAGGCGCGACAAAAAGTAAATTAATTCCTACTCTTTTTATTGGGCGATGCTTCAGCTTAAACTTATGTGTTATACTTCTTGTTTCAAATTCACATTGGATACCGGGTTCAGCAGAGTCAAACAAATCAAGTACCAAACTTATGGCGAACACTACTTAGCATTTATACGGTTGAGGGGGAGTAAGATGAGGTACAAAGGTTGGAAGAGTTGGAATCTGGGAGCTATGATTTAGATGTTTGCGGTAAGATGAGTCTTAAGGAGATTATGTTGTGTTATCAGTGTTATCAGAGAGTTGTTGGTCATACAACGTTCATAAAAAGAACCAAAAAAGAAACATTGTCATACTCTTTTACACATTTTCAGAGAATATGATTTGATGGTATTGTAATTATAGGTTTGCTCGATGAACCAATAGCAACGAGGCTCCCGACTCCCCTAATGTCCGTATATGAAGGCCTGAACTTCCGCGTGCCGCAATCGAAGGAAAGTGCGCGGATTGATGAAGAAAAGGGTGACTGGGTGGGGTCGAAGTGCCGCCATTTCGAGAAGGGAGAACGCTACGACAGGAACGAGGAAATATCGACGCTGTGGAATGGGTTTCTTTGTTTTCTGTAAAAACAGCCACAAGGGTGACGGACTGCGGTATCAAACCAAACTGAATATTGCGTTCGTACTTAGGCTGCTTCCGTGTCTTCATGAATATATGGAAAACGTGAAATAGTCCGTGCAAGGACGATTAACCTATTGCCGCACAGAACGACTATAGCCGTCCGTTTTTTCTCGGTATGTAGGCAAATTACGGCTTCTGCTGTCCTGCATACTTTCATTAATAAACAAAGAAACATTAGCACGCATTGTGCGGTAATGGGTACATACAATAATTTATTCCTTACCGTGCTCTCTATTAATGCAGTTAGGAAGCAATTCAAAGTTAAATTCGTTCGCAATAAAAGGCTTGTCACGACTGAAGCATTGCTCAGGGAAAGTTGAAGAAAGTCCCATAGATCAGGACATGCATGTAGGCACGCGGCATCTGCTATTAAATTTCGTGACTAATCATCGCCTCGTAGTACCGACAAATCACGGTAATCCCTATCCGCTAGTCCTCGAAACATTTGTCACTTTTTCCATGAGAAATGTCGCGTTCATGGCAACTCTCGGGCCGCGGGGCTTTCAGTCCCTATGCCCGTTGAAAGCACGAGGAGCAGCGTAGGGGATCGTCGTGGCGCGAAGTTGAAAAAAATATGGAAGAGCGGAAAGGAACGGGTATCGAGACGTAAATCAGCCGGCAATTAAAATTAGCGAGGGGTTCGCGCTAAACGGCCCGGTTACATTTATCCGTCCACGATTCTTTGATGAGTTTTCCCGAGAACGCGTCAGTTACCTCGAGGCTCTGTCGGTTTTTCGGCATTCACAGCCCAAGGTTTACGCGTATCCGTTGTCGCTTCCCTTTGATGTTCGCCATCGAACCCTCTTCCTTCTCCGCGTTCTTTCCGGCCGTCCTCTCCCTCCCTCTCTCTTCATCCGTCTTCCTCGCGGATCTCTCCGACTTCCTCCGTTCCTTCCTCTTCCTTGGAAAGACATTTCGATATAAGTCGTTACGTTTCCTCTTACTCATTTCCTTCGTATTTATCGTTGTATCTCTTGTAATTTGATTTACGAAATGTCGCCTACTTGCACAATTCAACAATAATTTCTAATTTCTATATTAAACAAACTATTTTACTGAAACACCTTTCCTGAAAGCTCGTGATCTTTAAATTACGTTATAATTGTTGCAGAGAGTAAAAAATGCGTATACTCAACCCTCCTGTAACACGTTTTAATTAATTCTGTATTATATCGGGACCATATTGTAGGATGATTGTCCTTGTCGTATAAAGTTTTGCCCAAGTTTATTAAGTAGTAAACAATATTTTTAGAGTGTTCCTTTGTAAGAGAATTGAACGTACGTACATTGTTTTACTTTATCTTTAAGGAAATCCCGTTAAGGAGGTGGAAAGTCAAAATTCGGAGTTGGCAAATCGCACTCCACAACGCGGACGATTATCTAACGGATTGACTGGTGGCGTTATTCTTCTAAAGCTGTTTAATCCACGGATTGATGTAGGTCTCGGTAAATGGCGATCTACGAATCATCGTCCGAGCAAACGATTATCTCCTTTTGTTCGGTGAACGACTGGTGCCCTTGTTTGACATGGAATCCATAATCCACAGGTTAATCTACACCCATTTACGAGTTAATCTAGCCACACTGTCAATAGAGAGTTTACCCTGTCTTTACCGTTCTTTTAGATATCCGAACGGTCCCTTTCCGTGCACGTACATACATTTCCAACGGTGGACACGAAAAGGGCACGAGGCTAAGGAAAAGGACTCTCTCTTACTCTCTCATTCACGGTGTTTTAAGTCGTTCCAGATGGCCAGGGTTGAAATTCTCTCGTGGTAACCACCTACAGGGTGTGGACCCCCTTCTAAGCCGAAACAAATGTTCTCCGTTGCTCCGCTTAACCGAAGAGGGAATTCGGATGACCAAATCGACCGCTGTTTGATAAAAAAGAAGACATGCGTCATGAAACGAGCATAATGCACAAATAACGCTTCTTTTAAGTACGTTCAATGCGTATTTAAAGTATGAGTACTTATTACTTTACAGTACGAGAATTATTTTACATTAATTAAGAAAATATCTATAAAAGGAATATGTTTTCTAGATTCCTTCTGTGCTCCTCTTAGAAATAAAGAGACAATAGAAAACCGGATAAGATGTGAGAAAATTAATTTTACTTTTCATCAACAACGTACAAATGTTTCACTTACAATCGCATTCTTTCTCGTTACCGTAGAATAATCTCCGATAAAAGGTGAAACGTGTCGTCCTTTTCACAGCAGAAAGTGGCACGAGCTCACTCCTTAAGTGGCAACGTTTAAGCTCAAGAGCAAGAACACTCGAAGGATTCGTAAGTGGCACGGTCCAAATCGAATATTTGGACTAACTGTGACGTGTGTAGTCGTATGTTTCCCATTTTATTGCCAACTATGTTAATTGCGACGGCTCCGCCATACGTTTCCTGATTATTTTTCCACCACAACCTTTCTGGCAACCTTACCTACGGAATCACCTTACCCCTCGTGTCAGAATGGAACTCTTGAGGCGTGAAGTGAGCGTTTTCAATGTGTCGATGGGAGAGCTTTTCACAATTTTATGACTTTCTCCGGGCGATAACGATGGAACGGTCAACGAGCGGAGTTGAAAAACGAAGCGGCGAGTAAGTAGATATTGCATTAAATAGAAATAAATTGTTTTTATTTCTCTTGAATGATCTACTAATACTTAAGTAGTACTTGGCCCTTGTTTTCAACATAAAAAGGATTATTTAACGAGTATGGTGTTATTGTTACAATATTGCAAAATCTTGTTGCAAAGGAAATCTTTTAATCGCACCTGATAATCTATGGAAAGAAGAGGACGGATAGAATTAGAGAAAGAGTTACTTTGGTAAGCGAACTTGCAATTGAGCAACTGAAAAAATATTTTCGTCGACTCACCGTATTTCTATTGATATGCAAATTGGATCGCAGATTAGGGACAATCCGGTATTGAGTGCTGACCCATCGATCATTAAGACGAGAGAGATTTTGATGAGCATACACATTTGATATGGCGAATAAACGATTATAATTCGACCAATCTGTGGAGACGTAAGGTGAAAAAAGTGAGGAGCAAGACCTGTTTCGATTTTAACTAACCTACCTGTTGTGCCAAGGTCATGGGAAAGGTTCAATATTGGTTCAGAAAATATACGAAATCAGTCGGTGAACAGGTTGGGACAGAGGGTTCGTACGATGTTTTTATTTAGTCTGGGTTAAAGTATTCAAGGATTGAACTTGGCGTATTACGCGAAGTTACATTTAACTTCAGGAGAAATTATGAAATATAATTTTGCTCGAATAGGCGCGGCAAGCCTGTTCAAAAAATTGTATTTCGTTTCATAATAGCACACAAGTTTGTTTCCTTGTTCCATTTAAATTACATAAGACTTCAATATTTATTGATACTACATTTGAATATTTTCATCCATTCATAATATTGTAGCAATCTTATTGATTGAATCAGCTTTTCGTCTTAATATACATAGTGACATCTGTGGTATAGTGACCTTCGAGGATGAGTAACTTCATGTATCTTGCATTGCCGATAAAGTGGATTTCTGTAGGTAAAGTCATGGATAGACATGGAAGTTGCTTTATCAATGCATAGTTATTATCAGTCAAATTCTACTTTACCAACTATGACTTAATTTCCTGACTTATAAATCACTGCGTACCAGCAATGGGTCATACAGAATGAATCTTTTCGAATTTGCATCAGAAAAGGTGAAACTAACTACTTATTTTAAAAATTAAATATTTTTCACTGCTTATTCAATAATAACTTAATATATATTCATATCGTTGCTCGGTGTCTTGTGCAATGTAAGTTCAAAACTGTATTCATATTATTTACATACGATATGCTTCATAGAAAAAATAGTGTCTGTTTTGCGATAGGAAAGTAATAGAAATATGAAAAAATAAAACAAAATCGATTGTTTTACTTTAGAAATACTATATGTTTTCTTGCAGAATTGCTCAAGAGTGACGTAAAGGGTAACGTAGAAAAGATACTTTTTTGGTATCATCTTCTCGCTGGACACTCCAAACAGATGGTTCACGTCCGAATGCTCGTAACGATACTCTGACTTGTAAACACATAGGGAACGGTAAAAGTATTGTCAGTCTCATCGTCATCGTACCACCAGCGTCTCGAGCAGAAAACTTGCCTCAAAGATTTCCATCGATAAGAAGGGCAAGTGGTGGAAGAAAAAGTTAAGATTTATTACATCCGGTTCATTGGAGAAGTTTCTTAGAAGATGGCGTTCGATTCGCGATCGAAATACAGAAGCATTTAATTGAAATGATTGAACCATAGGTATGATACATAATTCTAATCTAATCAATTAACTTTGTTCAGTTGTAACAATTATTATAAAGTTGAGAAATTTCAATTTACCTTAATGCGACAAAATTAAATATTCAATCGGTTTCATTTACAGTCTCACTTATATAATTAAATAAGCGTTAGATAAAGAAAAAGCTTTTGTAAAAATAATAAGTAAATTTCATGGAAGAAATTGAAATGGTTTTTCAATATACTTTTGTTACTTTATCAGAAAGTATCAGAATGAACCTATTTGCCCTATCGTGTTACAGGTAGTACTGTCTAATAATTCTGTGAATGAAAAAAAATAAAAGATCCATCAACGCTTTTGAACAATTCTTTCAGCCGATGTCTGAGAATTCATGAATTGAAAAATCGCGCGTAGTTACCATCGACTCGTAACGCAGGCAGCGTGTACGTTCACGACTCTCAGTTTCTATTCCGGTAGGCTCAAGTCTTTTAACAAACGGTCGTTAATTTTTAACGATGCCGTTAAACGTCGACCTGGCAAGATGGCTGCAGCTGTAACGCTCTTCGTTCTAACTTGAACGAACACGAGCGAGGCATATCAGGCGTGGGTAATTTATGTCGTAGATTTCGCGATACCTGACTGTTCGTTTTGTATTCGGCATGTCGGAACTGTTATTTCGACGTTATGAAGGAATATTAGTCATAACGGTGGGAACGACGTGAGATAAAGCGTCCGGCACCAGAGTCGATTGTAATCGTCTAAACATTGCGGTGGTGCGAACAATAAATCGTTTTGAATTATATCATGAAAAAGCACGAACGCTTCCATAAACGATATTACGTGATGATTAATCGCTGTAATCAAGTGTTGTCATAACTGTATTTCAAATGCCATGTATTTTGTCATTTAATTGACAGTTAAAATATTTAACTATATTATTTTGGTATGTACAGGGTGAACCAGACGTTTTCGTACAGACGTTGACGTTGTGTTCTTAAGTTCAATGTGAAACTGAAAATTTATATAAAAAAAGGTACATTAAACGTTTGCCATTAAATACTTATATACGTACAAAAATAAATAGATGAGTATATTTTAATAAATTCTTAAATATGGTATATTTTGCAACGGAAAATAAATAACAAAACAGTGCAACGTAATGAAACGTTTAAGATATTGCATTTTTATTGTGTTGCAGATTTAAAACGAGATTTAGACACGAATATGAGATACTGCCACCGCTATTTACATCCTCTTAAGCTCATCATTTTTCACAACTGTAACACGACTGAATTACAACCACCACACGCTACTTGTAGAATGAAATTTAGTTTTTTTCCGCTGGAAAGGAAAAGAAAAGCGAGAAGAAAAAAGAAGATGAAGGGTCCAAGGGTCGGAGAGCACAGAATCTCATCGGAGAGGTCGTGTCGGAACAACCCCCTACGATAGTCGAGATCTAAATAGTAAAACACCGGATTAAGTGGGGTACACACGTTGCGTAAACAACCAATCTCCACGGGGGTGCGGTCCCGGTTAGTGAAAAATTTCTTACGCAGCGGGAAGGCGTTCTCATTCGTAGATAACCGCTGCTACTACTTGTCTCGAACGAGCTACAACAATCGAAATAATCAACTGTCGATACAACAAATCGTTTTGTGTCGTCACCTCGCGAAAATGAAAACCGCCCAATCGAATGTTAGGTATCAGCTATGAAAGAAGCAAATCGAAGACCAATTCGTATAAACTGAACGCGATCAGCCCAGAGAAGTGTGAAAAATACCGATAAATCGCTGCACCAGCTGATCGAACACCGTGGAACCCGAGATTTTATACAGTATGACAAGGTATCAATTTAACCTAACCTCAGTCCTCTCGTCTCGCGAAAACTAACGCCAATTAGTAAGCTAAACGTTCGGGTAAAGTAAATACCAGGGATATCGGTTAATTGGTGCGCTATTCGATCGGGCACCCGTGAAACCCGAGATTTCGTGGAGTATCGCAAGGAATCAAGGGGAGTTTCCGATAGAAACTTACACGTACAGGAGAGGGACTTGCGCGCTTTCCAAAATAGCAGCATCAGCGGATAAACATGTCTTATTTTGAGAGCTGGATCTTCCCTCTTCGTCCCTCTTCGGCTGTTTCAACGACGAGCCTGATCTTACGCAAAAGAAACACTATCCAGACACTGTACGTCAAGGATGGACTGCAGAAATCCACGGGTATTATACGGTGCTCGAGGAAACCAGGACGAGCCCAGGCCACGACAGAAATTTACGAGCTTCTGGATAGATCGATCCGTGGATGATTTGCCCGCGGCCTCCTACCCAGACACCGTGTACATCTCGCCCCTAGCCGTGTCTCTTGAAGGCAATATGACTTTCTGAAGTGGTGAAAACAGTCCACCCACTGTCTGCGGCGACGACGCGACGCTTGTAGAATCCTCGTGGGAAAATTTCGTCGCCACGGAATTTACGGGACCTTGTGCCTCGATGTACATACCTACATTCTTGAGTTTTCAAATTTCCAGTATTTTATAATCACTCTAATTATGTTTCAACAGAGTTTATGTATGCTCGGGTAGCAAAACTTATTCAGAAATAACGGAATTAAGACGATACACAGAAATTGGATTTCTGTATCATTTTTATTCTAAGAAATTAATGAAAGTTCTTTCAGTTAACGAAACACAGGCCTAAGGAATGAATTTGGAAATTTCGGGTTAGCGAAGAATACGAAACGCTGGGTATGGCAACCACGTGCTGCTCCATTTTACCCCTTCCATTTGCTAGGCGTCGCATTCTCTCGCGGCCGGGACAAGGCACAACAAAAGAGAGAAAGGGACTAGATTGTTTGCCTTGAATACAGTTTAAGACCCAATCAAAACAGGGACCCGTTACCAGAGAAAAGGTATCCGTTTCCTTGAAGGAAGCCGAGTTTGTTTTCACCTTCTGGTGCAATTAGAAGAAATTAAACTTATTCTGTAATGAGATGCATTAGACAAAACGTCAATCGATCGAAGTAAATTTTACAAGCAAAAAGAGCTATTGTTTCTGTTTGGTATCAATGTTTATACGTATTACTTTACCGCGTACTCTGATGCAAAATGCCTCTTAAAGAATATTGTACGCATGCATATCAAATGAAGGTTTAATGTATATCTTCAATCAGAATCATCTCACGTTTCTAATAGATAGATAAATTTCGAGTCACTTAGAAGCTGAGCACAGGTATAATATTCACTATTTCATTGTATTCCTTTGCAATTTACGTACTTTTCAAAATAGTTAATACTACATTAGGCTATCTATATGAGAAGTACATGCATAGATGATCAGTGTTGGTTTGTACAGGTACGCGAACGGGTCTGACGGTGAGCAGAAGATCGAAGATGCGACAGGAACGTAGGGCTCGTAACGTGCACCCACGATCAGCGGTATAAAATTACGGTATCGTGTAAACAGAGAATATCGTCGGCGCGTCTGATGGCCGCTTGGGTGGCCGTCAGGGCCTCACGTGTTCTCCACAAGCAGTGAGACTCTAACTTCGGCCTCGTCGAGCAGCCGGATCGCGTAAAGCACCGAGGAATTGACGAAACGGAAGTATCGCGTGCAAACTTGTGAATATCGTATGCAACAATTAACATTTTCATATAAGGCTGTCTGCTTTTAAATTGTTCAATCTTCATAAGAGGAAAAAGAGCATTCATTTGCTATTCCTCCCATTTTATTCACTTGTCAAGTAGATAAATCTACGCTACGCTGAAGTGTTCAAGTAAATGTCCGTTTATTACTAACTGATAAATCCGCAAGGAAAGAAGTCAATTTTGGAACTAGTAGATATAAGTTTAATACTGCTGCGGAATAACTTGATCTGTAAAGAAAATTAGGCATATGAACTCATTCGATGCAATTAAAGCTAACTGACATTTATTAGTAGGTATTGCGATACATCATCTTCGAACAGTGCACACGAAATTTAATGTGTACCATATCTTAACTATTTAACTAACTAGAGTGAATCCAAGATCAACTTGTCCTTAAACCTAGAAAACGGAAGGAAGTTACTTGATTCCTTTTTTTTAGCGTCATACGAAAATATGTATTGCAAAAGGTCGCCAGGAAGACGACGAAAAAGTTGAAAGTACGTCTTTGGTCACACTTAGAAGACAAGAATCACTCGAAGAATCAAAATGACCAACGCTACCGGATGTAAACAGACGGGAAATGAAAGCTCGTAGTGTGACATGAAACGAGCTAACAGCAATGTCTGGTTCCGGTCTGCGGTTTTCCTGCACGAGGAACACGTGCGACCGAAACGGGTTTTCTTCGGGTGGTCTTCGTCGGACGTGCGTTATATCTTAAAAAAACTGATCCGGAACTGTCGCGATACGGCTCGAATGTCGCATTGTTTGTTGGAAAAGGAGGAAAGGGTTATTCCGAGACCTTGGAAGGACACGGTACAGATTGAGTTATTTATTTTCTAATGATAAAAAGATAATTATTCAATCCTTTCGTAGAAAATAATTATTTTTTCTTTGAAATGTAGTAAGAGGCACTGATAAGTAGATTGTAGAATGGGTACGCGTAGGACATCTTTTTTCAACCCACGTTTTCCTTCTCCCGTGGTGAAGTCTAGAAGACGTCAAGTAGTATTTTTTTCGAGGACCATCGAGGATGAAGGACCGCTTGAAACTGTCGCAGAAAACGTCGCCCAAGGTTTTCGGAGGTAGTAAAATGGTAAACACTGCTTCAAGCGTCAGTATCTTCGAAGGGTGGTCTCTTAAGAAAAATGACGACCACTGCACTTTCAACCCCTTGAAGTTTTGCTGCCAAGTATCTCCGTACTTTCGAAAGAGCGTTGCAAGCTCCACCGATATTTCAATTTCGAATCAAATAAAAATTTCTTTAGTCTTTAGACTGATTATCTTGTAACTTTAAGTTAACTCAAAAAAAAAAACAAAAGGATTATTATCTTTGCATTCAGGAATTACATGCTTTTCAGAAGTCTTATATTTTCGCTAATCCCGTTAACGATTATTAGATTTATAGAAGATGTAGGTATAATAAGAAGAAATATTTGGAATAACGGAGCAACGAATATCCGCTGCAGAGTTTCAGCTCGTAGCCAAAGACAAGATGGCCGTGACGCTTCTCTTTCGTCGGATCGTTCGCTGTAAGGCAAACAAACTCTTTAAGAATTCGTGGTATAAAGAGCACAGGACGTACGATATTGTCGAGTAGACACTGGATGACATTAAATAATTGCTCTGCTGCTCTTTCGGAAACTCAGAGGAAAGGGTTTATTTCATTTTTTATTGAAATCTTAAATTTGATGTCGTTGGACGTAGATATATGCCACTGTTTATTAAATTTCTACCGATGTTTCTACGAGAGTTTCAATAAAATATATTCAATTATAAAAATAATGATTGCAGCTTTAATATACATGTGTTAAAATATAAATTCGTTTTTACAATGGCAAATTTAAACGCAGATACCAACGGAGGCATATGGATCAACTCTTTCGAGGATGGTAATAGTGATAAGTCCAGCGCGTAGAACTTGATAAGCCCTGATTCTTTCATTCTTTTGGGATCAGTTACTTGCTATCTCGTCACGTGCTTTGACGTGTAAACAACTTTCATTCGATCGACTGCGACCAACGATTCAATTGACAAGCCGATCATTGTGACTTAGCCGCGGTATGGAACACCCTCTGATAACAGAGCTTTGGCGCTGTGTAACTAAAGAAACAATATCGCACGTTATCGAGAGAAACGATCCATAATGGAGCATTTATGATATAGGTACACAGCGAACGTTTTATTGTATTGACTTCATGAAGCATTTAGTAGTTATAGATAATAAATATAATTAATTAAAAAGCAAAATATCTTTCCACACAGAAACCAAGATAGTAGTTTTACATGATAAGATACATTATTTGTTATCAGCTCAATCTCATCTATTGAGCATCCTCAAGCTCTCAGACATGGCGCCACAGAAAGAACAAAGTACTTACAGGTCACTTTTACTTCCACTCCATTTAAAGATCGTTGCTTATGCTCTTTAATATAATCATTAACAACGCATTTAAGAAACTGTGCAAAATCTACTCTGCAAAAGCAAAAAAGGGATATAACTGATGTGCAACCGACGTTGTGCTTCACGAACGGACGTTATTTACCGACACAGTATAAGTTGTGCTGGAAACTGACGTCACGTACGAAATTTCGAAATAATAGGCACTAATTTCAGGATAATCGATGATACACGATTTCCGAGAGAGGCACGAAACGGAGAACGGAGGGCGGTTCTATACTCGGGCGGAGCGTTATTCTAACGCCTCGTTGGCCAACAGGTGGACCAATCGTTCCTCGAAGCTTTTTCATACCATCTGCAACCGCGAATCCAAAAATTTGTAAAATTTACAGGCTGTAAACGGTCTTCTCTGAAGATCTCGTTAAGAAATAAGTGATTCCAACTGCAAGCACGATCGACGGATGACCCTTTAATTAATTAAATAACACTTAATATTTCTTTTCTTAAGCGCATGATATAACATGTAATACTTATTTCAGATTTTCCGAATTTCTGCATTTCTTTTCCTGTAATTAAACGAACAAAAATTTTCGCAAAGGACAGATGAAAATAATTGAAGCTAAACATCGAGAGAACTTTGCCATTGTTTCTAAAGTTACGTGGAAGATAATCCGTTCCCTATGCAAAGAAATTCCTCGATAGATCCATTTCCATTTTTCCTTGCCTGAAGATTAGATGCTATAACAACAGGTATATTTCTAAATTCCTGATTTTTCCAAAAACGATGAAATATTTTGAAGTTACTCATTTATATTAAAAAAAAAAAAAAAATAATTTCGAAAATCTAATTCAATTTTTAATATTTTTGTTTCCCATTAGGGATTAAGCGTTCGTGCAGCCGTTCTACTTCAAAGGATAGCTATTTCATTGGTCTAGCGATATTATCTATTAATTTATATCCACGGCGTAAGAAATAAAATATTTCTTACTATTTAAAACTAAACAAAGCGCGTGAATAAAAGTAATTAACAATTAATGTTTCACACATCGATGGAACCAATCAATAATAACATTGAAACGTTGGAGTACGATAAATCGTCCCCTCTTAGCATTCAGATATTTATTACAAACTATTTAATGAAAGAAACCATAAAACGAATTGAGGAGTAGACGACTTCTGAATCATGAAAACCTCATTCACGATCAACTACTCGTCCTTCTCAAATTCATTAACGTGTAAATCAATTAATCGCTCAGAAGATTCCACTGAAACAATGGAAGCGAAGAATGTTATGCAATCTTTTTCACCACAATTTCTCGTGGAGTGATCGCAGCTTGCCCAACTAATCGTCCTCGTTGTATCCAGAGCTTATTACAGTCAGGCGTGACAGCTTGGCTTACAGCCAGCCTTCTATTGGCTGCGAACGCACGCTTTGGTACCGCAGGCTGTCCATCGACCAATGAAGATGGTCGAGACACGTTGCCAGGGTTTGTCACGCCTCCCACAAACGAGGCTGCCCTGTGACGGCGTGGCTCGCGTCATAGCGACGCGCCAAGTTTCCACCGGCTTCAACCGGAGTCGATCCCGAGGTCCAGTCATCCCAAAACACTTAGCGGCGCATCAGCGCAACGTCTACCAAAACGGCAAGTCTAAATAATTAACCCCACCGTGCGGCTCCCGTGCAAACAATTTACATCGCGGGCACGCGTAAATAACGGCCTATCTTCTCTTCTTCCTTATTGTGATTACGTTGCGGAACGCGTGGCCGGTACGCGAATTCGTCCAGAACTCCTCGCGGAAACGGCTAGCGCAACGAAGCATATAAACACAACAAAAGCACCGCCGAATCAGATCAATCGGGAAGATTCAAATTGCTATCCAAGCGGGGACGAGAGAGGGGACGTTCAATTTGCCATTTTGCCGATAATTTTCATAAATAATATACCGGTTAGAATTAGTTGTGTTCACTGGATAACTGTGAAACTAGTTCTGTGCAGGCTGTACAAGAAGTTCAGGTTCTCGGAGGTGGTTGTTCGCAGTGAAGTGGACGGGATTAGAGTTCCAGCTTTAGAATGTTTGTTGCCGCGTGACTCCATGGATCAGACAGTGATCGTCCCGTCGACTCCGCGCGGAAGTGCTGCGGAGAAGGCGAGAGTCGCGATGAAAAACGAGTCATCTGACTCCGGTCTACACCTTCAGGAGCAGTCCACCGTGGCCCATTCGAACTCCGCGTCCGTGGTTCCCCGGACGAATTTGTCGATGACCAGCAATCTGAACCAGGACCAGAGTCTGGATCCGCTGATGTGTAACAATCCGTCCAGCACGGAGTTGCCGAGGAAGCCTGGGGCGCGACGCCAAGAGAAACCGCCGTACTCGTATATAGCGTTGATCGTAATGGCGATCCAGTCGAGTCCTGGGAAGCGATTAACCCTTTCAGAAATTTACTCGTTTCTTCAACAACACTTCCCTTTCTTCCGCGGCGCTTACCAAGGCTGGAAGAACTCGGTGCGTCACAATCTGAGCTTGAACGAGTGCTTCATCAAGCTCCCAAAAGGCCTAGGGAGACCAGGGAAAGGTCATTACTGGACGATCGATCCGTCTACGGAGTACATGTTCGAGGAAGGGAGTTTTCGCCGACGGCCCAGGGGTTTCCGTCGCAAGTGTCAAGCCCTAAAGCCTCAGTACCCGCAGTACTTTTCTGGTAGCGGTCCGGTCGGTGTTCAAACGCCTGGATACGAGAATTTAACACCCAGCGGCATGGAGTACGCTAATGGGTACCAAAACCAGTACCAAAATTACCAGGAGTACGCCATGTACGCGCCTGGGGCCGCAGTCTCCGCTGACTGGGCGTATCCCGAGGCCACGTACAAGACCCCACCTATAGCGGAAGTGACGTACAAGACGACGGAAGTTACGTACAAAACTGGAGAACCATCGGTTTATAGAAACGGAGAATTGGTGGCATTTAAAAGTGAGCCTGGATACGCAGCTAGGAGCCAAGAACAATTATCGTACAGAGCTGCGGACGGGTTCTCCGTGAAGGATCATCAGCAGCATCATCCGGAGACGGTTTACAAGGAGAACGAGACAATGATGACTTACAAGTGTCCGTCCAATCCCTCGCCTACCACCCAAGCACCTGGACAGGACTATTACGTCGGTTACTGCCTCGCAGGAGTCAATAATGCTGGAAGTAACGTGAACGTCGCTATGCAAGGTATTCCGGAACAGACTGGAAACAGCAGCCCTGTAGGAAACGTCAGTTCACCTCACAGCGGTTGCCAGACACCTGTGACAGACAATGGTGAGTTCCCTTCGCCGTATTCTAGGTGATTATTAAGCGATATCAAATATGAAAGTGCAATACATGAATGTACCATATTAACCCTTTATAATTGCATGTCCTCTCTGAGGGGATATCGTAAGTCAAGCGTATCACTTGGATATCGCCTTACTTATTGCACTGCAAATTTTTGGCAAACACGTTCTTCTGAAGTTTTCTATTGAAATGGAAATTTTCTACTGCTAGACAGTAGCGATAGAAACCATAATTATTGCAAATGGTTGGAAAAGATATTCCCCTGAGGTGATAAATTTTAAAAGGTAGTTCGCGTTTAATACGAAACCGTAGGAAACACGGTTTCTCTATACGCAGAACCAAGAGATACAAAATTACCGGAGCTGACAGCACCTATTAGTCGGGGTGACATTCCTGTCACGCCCATGCGAGAACTCGTAATTCGTAACTCGTAACATAACACGTGTAACGCGGCGTGACACGAAATCCCGACGCGTCTCCCGTTTAGATTAATTTAGCGTGGAGGCCCGGGACCGGTTAACATGGAGCCAGCAATTACACACTCGTTAAACGTCTACAGCTACAAAACGATCACGTAATTTCATCGGCTATCTAAGTATGTTATAATATTTATATATATACATTAATGTCATTGTAAAGAAGATTTTTATTTTTACGTAGTTCAATACCTTTAAAACATTCGATTTTAAGGTGTTTTAAAAAGATCATCCTATACGAACAATTTCAACGGATACGGATAGCACCATAAAGAAAAACGGGCGTATTGATAGTTGCCTGAAAGCAAAGGCTATTTAATCGGTGTTCTAGAATTGTTGATTCCTCGCTATTCGTTTCATTTATGAATGAAACGGTCTCGTGAATGCATAAGCTTACTACGTTCGATCGCGCGATAAACAAATGATCGTGGAGAACGAAAATACACGGTTTTTTTGTATCGGTTACCGGTAGTCGCGTGCCTGGTAAGTGAGGTCTCAAATCGCTTATCGCGTAAACATTTACAAGTGGCGTAAACAAGATGTTCTTTAATCTAAGTATGTACATCGAATGTGGCTACCTCAAACACTAGCTGTTCGTTTATTAAACCTCTCTGCGGAACCGACTTCAATCTGCGGTTCCACGGACTCAATGTGTGAAAGTTCTGATAAACAGAGACTGTCTCTATGACAATTGATTCGCATACTCGTTAAATAATATCCCTTTTCAGTATTTTCATCCAACTCTTATGGTGTATTAATTAATTCTTCGTCAAATCGAACCTTATCTAGGAACCTTATATAGGTTTCATAGTCTCGACGAATGTTATAATGATCGAGATCTGTTTTCGTGACGATAAATTGGCAGTTTTGTTAAATGGTACTTAACCTTCAATAATATCCTATCTAATTAGTTACTAACAGTATTTTTCTATACTTATTAAACTGTGCATCGATAATTTCTTCAATTTAAAATCTGTATATCCATTACTGAGTGTCTCTTAAAGAAATGCGGATTCGAGTATTTAATTAAGTTTCAATAATAAATTCAAATTGGTACATATATTACGATAACATCGAGAAAGATGAGCCCTGTAACTACGACGCAAAGAATATTGTAATGTAGAAAACATTTGTACTGAAAGTATCAACCTATAAATTCCCAAAAAATTTCTAATCTATTCCTGATAAAGTCGTTCCTGAAATGACGATATTTGTTATCTCATCGATCAACATATCGTCCTCGTCCGCGCACTCCTGTTATAAGTACAATCTATTCCTTCTCTTCACCTCGATACACCGTGGCATCGATAAAACGTGCCACCCACGCACCCTTCTATCTTCCCCTCACCATCTCCTCCTCCTTCTCCTCCTGGTTCAGCCAGTAAAGTGTAAACGAGATCAATCCGCAGACGCCACGGTAGGCCCCAGTTTTCCTCTTTCTCTTTTTCTTCCACCCCGGTTCTCGGGATGTATTTCTGGACCGATCTCTTTACTCCGCGACTATGGCATCGTTGTTGGCACGAACGCCGCCGATATTCGCTCAGGGAACCGCTCCTCTGTGCTCTTCTTTCACAACCTACAATCATATATGTTTTGTGTCTGAACAGCACGCTCGGATGTGCGCTTGGTTAGAAAAGAAGAAGGGAAAGAGAGAAGGAAAGGACGGAGAGATTCGCGTGCAGAGAGCAAAGAGTCGAACACGAGCCAGAAAATTTTAGATCCGTCGATGGCAAGGAAGGTCGAGGAAGATTTTGACTAACGGCACTGCCATTGAGACCACACACGACGCTCTTTTAAGACCTTCGTTACACTTGTCTTCGGTTTGGAATCAAACCAAATTCCAGTTGCCGTCGAGATGATATCTTTTTTAATCGTACCGTATGCCTGTGTAGTCGATGCATTCCCATTTTGACTGCACATTGTTCCACTCTTTTACTTTGAAATTTATTCTCGGTGTATTAGTATTGCATTTCATACAGACTCTAGAGGTAGTGATGTTTAAATTTTTTTGCACCTTCTCCTTTTATTTGTACTGTTATTGTTAATATACGTTTTTGCAAAAATGTACAATGTACATAGGCAGGATTTGAGAAGAAAAATGTATAGGTAAAAGAGGGAAGTAGAGAGACAAAACGGCGGTCGAGACACGAGTGAAGTGCGTACTTGAAGAAGAACTACTCAAGAGCTGCTGGAGCTTTAGATTTATCGTACCTATACAAGGACTGATTCCGTATCGTGAGGTCTTTCACTTTTTCTTCTTCATTCCCCTTAGCCGCTCTATGTGTGGTCCTCTGTTTAAATTTTTCGTAAAGAATTTAGCGATTCGAAACTCAACAAATTCAAGCGTAATGGAAATTATTACCTTTCTGTTTTAATTTTGTTTCAGGTATAAAGATGCAGTGTTCAAACTCGAATTCGAATAGCTCTGGAGGTGGACTCATTGACCGTAAACCGTCCTACTTTGGCCATCCAACTGGATCGGTTGCCCTGAGCTCGTTAAGCTCCTTAAGCTCGCTAAACTTGAGCAACATCGGTGGCTTGAGTATATCAAATATACCTGGCACTGTTTCCTCGAATATTCATCATACGGCAACAACGACGCCCACGACGATGTACTACGATCAGATCAAGTACAGTATGTGAAACGTGTGACGATCCGAGAAGAAACGGGAAACAACGTACTATTGTAATGTCCAGTGTCGATGGAACATCGATGATCTAGTGCCCTAAAAAAAAGAGCATTTAAATAGCAAGATCTATGAACCATATCGCAAATAGACCTATTCGAGTGTTTCGGATGTTTCATTTCTAAAGGGAAGAAGAAAATCACTTTTTTAAACAGTCGCTTCGACAGCAGTGTGCATCGAAGCTTCTCTATTTATATTTATAATTATAATAAGAATAAATGTTACTAATTTAAGTCGATCGCCGCGAATCAAAAGATTAATGTAGAATTAAACGATTCTTTTGCTAAGAAAGAGGAAAAGAAGAAGAAAGTTCTTTGGTTGCTTCGATTTTCATTGACGCTTTCTCACCTCATTGGAATAGACGATGATGGTAAGTATGTTATGGTTTTAAAATACCACGATGGATTCATCTAATGATATATCAGACTGTGCTAAAGAATAGTGACGTCACATCAATGGTTTTGTGGCTACGGCAGAAGCATTTGTTGATACCACCAGGCTCATCTAGTCCCTGCTTCTCGCAATTGAACCAATTCCGAGAATTCTCTGTTCATCAGACGGTTTGGTGCTTGTCGTCATTACATGTAACGTGATAATGCTTTTTATCAGTACTGTACGATAAATTATTCGCATGAGTCCTTCATCCATTTAAACTACTCAACTTTAGCTACTCCTTGTCGAGAAACAATTCCACTAGACCTTTCACAAGTTTATAGTTCTTCATTTATATCATGTAACTAAGAAGATCAAATTTTACGTTGTCAGGAACTTATTCGGACTTTTTATTTCTTTTCTTTGTCGAGAAAGAAAGGAATAAGAAAAGAAAAAATGGCGAACACAGCAAGAATTTTGCTGTTTCGTTAAAAATCTGGAAGAATAGCCAACAGCCCAAGATCCTTTGCAGGAAGGTTATAAAAGAGGATAATATGGTCGTGGACGATAGTAGCTTGCTCTAATACATAACAGATTTCTATTGGAACATCTTGTTGCCCGTCCCTACCATAAAAATGACGAGAACACGTCGGAGGCTTCCTTCGGGCCGGCTAAGATGCACTTATTTGAGTAATATGGAGTTCCTTCAGGCACTCGTTCGTGTCACGTGTTCAAATACCATCGGTTCCTTTTAACCGACGTTCTCATAAATCACGTGTTGCACGTTTTCGCTGAAATCTCTAGTCCTCGATTATCGATCCGGTTGTCACGTCCAAAAATAGCGCTGTGAGACTTGATCCGGTTCTCATTATCGCGGTTGAGGAAGAGTCAAGGAAGAATGTGATTAAGAAATGGACGTATGAATCAGGACTTTAAATTGAAGTATACACGCTCATTGCCTTGATTTACGCAAAATGAGTACATTCATTCCACGTGGTCTTCCTTATGTGAATGAGAACTGCAGTAATAAAAAATGAAGAGTCTGTTAGTACAGAAAAGTGTACTAACTTCTCTCTTCTTTGGATTTCTTTCCGAGTTCCCGTTTATATCCTACAAGTATATAGTAAATATATCTACAATGTACACGTTGTATTATTGTGGTAAAATACATTGTGTTAGTACATACCAACATTTGAATATAATTTCAGCTACAAATTTCATTGCACCGTCGTCACTCACAGATAAATGCTCCTTTGTGTCGTCGATTCAGGCTTCTTCGCTATTTATCGATGATTTCCTTGAATCGACGTAGAGAATCAAGAGGCGCCAGATTGCTTATGTAATAAATTAGAGGACGTTATACGAGATGGTGGATCGCATTTGGTGTCGGCTTACACGAAACAGATTCATAACCGACGTTAATTTCGCATTAAAAGTTTTTTCTGCCAACTCGAAGTTCGAACTTTTGCCCGTCGCACGGATAACAACCACTTGAGATCTCCTTGCGTGCACTTTATTCGAATATCAAATTTACCAATTCAATTGCAAAATTTTATTCTGTGATTTCTTTAAGGAGACACTTTGAAGTCTTCTTCTCAACTTGTCCCAATGTTAAGTACCTATATAACGAATTGATTACCATGTTATCGTTTATCGAAAGTTTTTATAATACGGAATTTGTAATAGCTTTTTTAATTCACTTTTTATTTTGTCTTATTAATAACGTACGATCTAAATACTGAAGTGGTACAAAAAGGAGCCACTTCTCATCGGTGATCCGGAATGCACGTTAAGCCAGACGACGAATATGCACGAGGTGCAAGCAGAGTCACTCAATGATGCCGTTGACAGGCCATCTCGGTCCGTAGTTCACGGTATTCTTATTTCTGCGATAGCTTCCTTCCTAAGAGAAGAAAATATTCTTTCTATTTTTCACTATGGTTTTTGCGCAACAAATCAACGCGTTACTGTTCAATAATTTTTGCGGCAACGTTTTGTTCAGATATTTTTTAAAAACGCGGAGCATCACTCTCAAAATTTATATCTATCTTACCATAAAAAATTTCTCAATGCGGAGCTGTACTTCAATTAACGAATACCCACTTGTAGTAATAATTATGAGGAGCCACTTGCAGCGCATCTAAGTTCAAGATGAGTGGCCGGTTCTTGATCTATAAGAGATAAGTTCTCTACGAGGAATTTTTAGATAATTTTGATTTCTCAGCTGGGAGTATCTAGTCTCCTTAAAGGTTGTCCAAAATGGAGTTAAATTTTGATTGAATTAAGCCAAGGGCGGAAAGTATGGAGGGTAATAAATTACAGTGTAAACCGTGAAAAATGATGGCCGATGGTCCGTCTTCCACGAATTAACCCGTACGTGGATTTTTGAAACGACGATCCAAAGAATTCGAGACTGCATTATCTCAAGACGCCTCCGTATCGGAGCGTTCACGAAAAGAGAGGAAGCAACGGTGTGGGTACGAAATAGAAAGAAGGGTGAACGAGGAGCAGAGAAAGAGAAGGAAGGGGTTAGCTTTAAAATAATAAACTGCTCGACGCGATGCGAGACTAGGTGAAGTCGTAACAAATGTTCTGCGACTTACACTGCACAGATCTGAAAGCGAAAAAAGGTTCAATCCCAATTACTTACAACTATAGAAATGGGATTAATTTGTTTGCAATTATTTACCTTCATTGCCGGTACCATTTACTTATAAAATCGTCTTATTATTCTTATGTTACAATTCCCTTTACCATCAATGATTCGCATATTTGAACGATGACCAGTTCTGCGATTGTCCCTGTTTAGCGTTCACTTCAATCGATATGTATTATATTCTAAAGAAATATATATTTTAAGGAAAAATTTTAACACATTTTGAAATAAGAAATCTATACTTGTTTGATAAATGGCAATACGCCGAGTGCCCTCTACTTGTACAGTCAACTAAGTAATTTTCTTCAATTCAAATCATAATACTGATGTTCAAAAAAGAAAAAGTTCCTTGGTGTTGTTGAGACTATTATTTCTGCCAGCATATTTACCTTTCTACTTTTAAAAGCAGCATTGTTTAACTTTCTTTAAATACTAACCTTCGATGAAAATTAATGGAATTTGAAGAAATTTTGTTCACGAATATAGTTGCGCATGCGCGTCGAGATAGTGCAGAAACATCACCAACAGGTTAGAACAGCGGTAGTAGATAGCCGGCTATTTTGTTCGGAAATACTGCCAAATAGACATATTTTATTTACTAGTATTACATTAACAATGGAAGAAATACTACTGAAGTTACTTGTAGCCGATAACACATCGATACAACAGGTATATTAAAAAAGTTGACGTTCAATAGTTGATAGAAATTCTCAAATGTTCAAAACACGTGTTTATTCCTATCAATAACCACTTAAAAACTAGTTCAAAGGTATTTTAACTGATGCGCATTGTATATTTTAGTAGAAAATATTATTCTGCATTTATCATTTACACGCATGAAGTCAATTAATTTCACAATTTCATTGTTTTCAATACCTTTCTCTCCCTTTGTGTATCTTTTATTATTATGCACATAGACTAATCTTTAACTTTCTTTATACTGAATAAGAGTGACCACAGCAGAGTATTTAAATATTGATACAGAAAGAATTTTATATTGTATCTAACTAGATATCACATTGATTGAATGTTTACAGGGAACAGCAGAACTTAGAGAAGCTTTTAAGAAACCAGAAAGTACACCAGCATTGTATCAACTTATTGTATCGTCCTCGAATTGCCAGGTTCTTACTTTTATCGTGTAAATGTTGTAGTTCTATCAAATGTTTTTTATAATAAGAAATAATGTATATTTAGATAAGACAATACGCAGCTGTACTACTTAGAAAGCGTTATAGTAAAGGAAAACATTGGCAAAAATTACCAGAGAATGTACGCAATGAATTTAAGGCCATAATTTTACAGGTATATAACATCACATTGAGAATTATGTACATACAAGTCGTACAATTACGTACATATAAGTCGTTACTTTTTTTTAGGCACTAGTGAATGAACCAGAAAAATTTGTAAAGAATGCAATTGCACAACTAATAGGTGTAATTGTAAAACATGAATTGCCTAGTAATGATTGGCCAGAAGTTTTGCAGTTTGTCCAACAGTTAGTTACTAGTGAAAATTTAATGGATAAAGAGGTATAAAGAATAATGAGGTATTTTAAATATATATATATATATAATTCATTTGTTGTGAAATATTATTTTGATACAGTTGGGAACTTATACTTTATCAATTATGACTGAAATTGCACCGGATGCATACCACACACATGCTGCATCACTTGCAGTCCTTCTAGGACAAACCCTGAATAGTTTACATGATTTAGGAAATCCTGTTGCATACTATGTTATACGAATAATGCAAAATCTTGTTCCTTTAGTTGAAGATAATCAAATGGCGAGTTTTATATTATGATTAAATGGTAATTAAATGCACGATTAACTATGTTTAATGATAAATTATTCCTGTAGATGGTAAATGCTTATCATCAAATGATGCCACAAATAATGACCACAATACAGACTCTTACAACTACTAATGAGGATAAAGCTATCGAATGTTTTGAAGTACTGGATGAATTGTGTGAAAATGCAATTGCTGTGATAGCTCCCCATATTAAGCCTCTTGTCAATATGTGCCTTGCTATTGCTAGTAACAAATCATTAGATGATGCTCTTAGAGTTAAAGCAGTTAACTTCATTGGCTGGTTAGCTAGAACGAAAAAGAAAGCCATAATCAAACACAAACTTGTTGAACCCATTTTAGGTAAGATATATTATCTCTTGAGATATCTCTTTAGTTCAGCGATTAGATGTATATAAAGTCTGCAAATCTTCCAACATTATTTACCACCAAAAGGATATGAATTATATAATTATTTTGTAGTTGTACAAAGATACAATCTTGTAATATAATTTTACAGATATGTTGTTTATCCTTATGTCTACACGACCTGAAGATGATAATGATGAGGTATACTTTAGTGGTGATAATGAGGACAATACACCCGTAACTTGTGCTACACAAACATTGGATTTACTCGCGCTCAATTTACCACCTGAGAAACTAATTCCTCAGTTGGTACGGCTGATATGTTTTTAATAATTTCTGTTATAAAGATATGATTTTAATGTTGAATGTATATATTTCGTCCTTGTGCTATCTTTCTAGCTACGATATATAGAACCCAGTCTTCAAGGCACTGATGTATATGCAAAAAAGGCATCATATCTAGCAATGGCAGTATTGGCAGAAGGTTGTTCAGAATATATCCGCACCAAATATCTCGAATCCTTCCTGCGTTGCACTTGCCAGGGAATCACCGATACTATCCCTGTAGTACGCAATGCCGCACTTTTTGCACTCGGCCAGTTTTCTGAACATTTACAACCGGATATTTCTCAATACTCATCAGAGTTATTACCAGTATTGTTTGAATATCTTGGCCAAATATGCGCGCATATTAAACAAGACAAGAAAGAACCACCATCTGTTGATCGCATGTTCTATGCATTGGAAATGTTTTGTGAAAATTTGAATGAAAGTCTCTTGCCGTATTTACCAACTTTAATGGACAGGCTGTTTGAAATTCTGAATGCAGATACCACGGTTCATGTTAGAGAACTCTCTTTGAGTGCCATAGGCTCAGCTGCTATGGCAAGTAAAGAGCACATGTTGCCATATTTTGAAAAGATTGTTTCCATTCTTAATGGTTATCTATCGGAAAAGCAAACGGAAGATACTATGTGTCTTCAAGTACAAGCAGTTGGTTCGTATATTAGAAATATTTTTAATTGAACCAAGTTTTGTAAATTATTTTTGTTAATAGAGTTATTAATAGAGTTAATTAACATTATAGATACTCTAGGAGTAATTGCAAGAACGATAGGTGATAAAAACTTTGCACCTTTGGCTAGTAGATCTCTCAATTTCGGAATGAAATTGCTGAAAGAAACAGAAGACCCGGATTTAAAAAAGTCGATTTACGGCTTGTTTGCCTCGATCAGTACTATCATGAAGAAAGAAATGGCAGGCGCTTTACCAGAAATTGTTGAATATCTAATAACAAGTATACAGAGTTCAGAAGGCATAGTGGTATGTAAATCATAAAATTAATGCATGAATGAGTCAGTCATGTTTATATTTGTATTGTGTTTTTTGATAGCCCCACTTTAAGGAGGATGAAAGTTCTGCCTTTCCTGTTTACGAAGATCTTAGAGAAAATGAAAATGAAAACGAAGAAGAAGATATTGAGAACACAGACAATGAAGATGACGACGACGATGATGATGTAGCCGGTTACAGCGTTGAGAATGCATACATTGAAGAAAAAGAAGAAGCAGTTTTAGCGTTGAAAGAAATAGCAGAGCATACAGAGTAAGATAGTTAATATTTTAATATCCTGTTTTAAAGTACAGTTATTACAATTATTTTATGTATTTGTTTGTCCTATACTTATTTTTTAGAGAAGCATTCTTACCTTACCTTGAAAAGTCTTTTGTGGAAACTTTCAAATTAATCAATTATCCACAAGAAGATATCCGTAAGGCTTCTATTGATGCTCTTCTACAGTTTTGTATTAATTTTTCGAAAATTAACACCAACGAAGGGAAGGAAGCGTTATTAAGAGCTCTCTCGGTATTTATTCCAAAATTATCGGAATTAATAAGATTAGGTGTCGAACGAACTGTAGCCATTAGTGGTTTAGACGCTTACACAGAACTTCTGAAGGAAATAAAATCAGATGTCCTTATTGGAGAAGGTCATAAAGAGGCTATAATAAATAGCGTTACTGATGTTATGTTAGGTAAATGTTAAACACAAATTGCATTTTTATCACTTGAGACTATTAGTTATGAAAAAAGTTGTGTACGACAGGTTCAACGGCATGCCAAGATCAAGAAGAAGCGGAGGACCTTGATACTGAAGCTGAACAGGACGAATTGTTGATAGAATGTGCGGGTGATGTATTATCTAATTTCGGAAAAGTAATACCACCCGAAGACTTTGAACTTCATTTCCTAACCATATTGCCAATGCTTTTAGGAAGATTGGTACGGCTTTATGTACTTAAATTAAATTAAAAAACTAGAAACCATTCAGTTGGCATTTCATATGTTGCGTCCTAATAGTTATGAATTATTTCAAATCGTGTGTTAACAAGTTTAAGAACTAAATAATATTTTCTAGAAAAAGAACAAATCTGAAGCCCAAAGATCTTTTGCGGTTGGCACAATTTCAGAATGTTTTGCGGGCCTTAAACATAGAGTATCTACTTTCGTATTTCAACTTCTACCTATATTCTTGAAACTTACGGATGATCCAAGCGCTGAAGTACGCAACAACGCAATATACGGAATTGGTGAACTCGCACTGCATGGCAAAGAAGCAGTTTATCCGTATCCTTCGAATATGTTGTTTAAAAGTTTTTATTATAAATTCGCCCTTGTGCTGTTGTATATTTTCCTTATCAACTATCTAATAGACATTATACTGATATCCTAAACGTTCTGTCAGGATTGATCTGTAAAGAATCTCACGTGGGAGCTAGGGACAACATAGTGGGAGCTATTGCACGACTTATCATTACTAATTATCCAGGAATACCGCTCGAGCAAGTATTCCCAATTTTTGTTAAACAACTGCCGTTGAAAGAAGATTTTGAAGAAAATAAAGCAGTCTTTAAAAGTATATTAACATTGTACGAAGCTGGTCATTCCATTTTACGTCCTTATATGGATACATTACTCAGAGTCGCAGTAAGTGTATTACATGAAGATAGAGCCACCGATGATGGTATGTCATACGTTACGTTTTTATTTTTCAATATAATAAAAAAATTTGGAATTACTGTAATATATATTCCATTATATGCTTATACATTTTTCACGTAGAGGCAAAAAGTATTATTATGGAATTTATCAAATCCTCTCAACGAGATTTCCCAAATGAATGGAATTCCGTATACGCTGAGCTCCCAGCAGAAGTCGTGACGAATATTCAACGTATATTTTCTTAGATTTTGGTATGGACTTACTACTCGTGAATGTGCTGTTTTGCAAGGAATATGCAGACTGATAGGTAAAGATATTTTCACCACTAAGAAAATTATATATACGATACATCTTATGTTTTTAAGTTACAGCAAGTTAAGGTTTACAATGCTGGTTACTAGCTAACAATTTTACACACTCACATATATATATATGTCCATTATTTGAATATTGCCATCATTGTGGGAATCATATCTTTTGTTACGCTCGTACATCAGGCAGTCAATAAGTGCAATTAATTAAATAAATAATGTAATAGAATACTGGTCTCTATGAAATCTTATTTGGTGCTCATGGTTTACGGTATTATATATTGATATAATTTCAGTTTACGATACACCTCATATGGATATATATATTGATTGGACAATTTATATGAAATTCTAGTCTATTGAATTTTTCCCTCTTTCTGCCTTTTTTTTTTATAAATGCATGAAAACTTGTTACGTAATCTTAGATTTCCTAAATGATTTATACATAAGATCCGAAATGCTGCAAGTATGGTTAAACGAATTAATTTATTACAAATCACGGAAATCGGTGATTTTTAAATCTAACGATACACATACTTGTTACTAGGCGTAAGTGACTATTATATTCAGAAACGACGAACGTTTCGGTTATCGTGTTTCTATGTTTATTTGTAACTAAGAATGTTACGTATAGCATGAAGCATACATTGCATGTATACATTAAACACAAATGTATTATTTGAAAAATAAAATTGTTGCACTATATCCTTTTTAAAAACAGTTTATGTATTTCTTTTGATTACCAGATTACATTGGTAAAAAGAATTTACATGGGTATAAACTTTCATTCGTAACTTTACTAAAGATTTGTCGGTTTATTCATTATTTTCATTCCGAATTATTGGGAAAACATTTAAATTGTGTTAGTCGATTTGTTGTTGATTTATTAATTCTATTAACGTATGGAATAAACGTAATCTATTGCATTATTTAGTGAGCATACTTGTGTATTAAATATAAGTTATGTATATATTTATACGACAGTTTAAAGAACTTCACTCTAGGTAATTTTACATTGATTTACAATAATTTAATTAAAGTGTATAAAAAATGTATAAGTAATAGTATAGGCAATGAAATTTTGCAACATTGATTGTAAAATTTAAAGTATATCATCGTTTTGTAGGATTGGAATATCGAATATTGTTATACTATCGATACTTTATCGAAAAATCTAAGATAAGTCCAGTAGGTTGTTATATTTTTAGATAATTATCGAACATTCGTCTTTTTAACTTCGAGTATTCAATTTCCGCCTGTGAAGAGTAAGATATACAATAGTTGTTGTTTGTGCAAAGATTAATGAGAAATTTATATAAATAATGAATTATACGCGATTCAATTTTTACCAAAGTGAGTTTAAGGAGAAAATAGTTTATGACGTTGAAGCAGTGTTATACATTATACAAGAATAAGATAGAGATGACAAAATAAGATAGAGACGAAGAAAATGAATGCTTGCAAAATTTTAATTTATAATATCATAAACATTAAGAAAAGTATAATTAATTAGTAAAATAAATTTATTAAATAATGATAAAGATTAGGTTAATTTATTTATAAATTTGATTATTTTTTCTTTAACAAGTGTAAACAAAGTGATCGATTCCCTGGAAACAACTAGAAGAGCTCATCGTTATCAACGAAGTCGTATGGCAGGAAAGAAAATGAATTAATATCGATCACGTATAGATTAATAGATTCACAGGTGTACACATGTTTTCCGAAGTTAAACTATTCAAAAATGACTTCAATCTACATAAAAAGCAACGAGTTGATGGAAATACAGCAGGTCTTCGCCATTTTATGTTCAGTAAACAGAAATATCACTTCAGTGCGGATGTTCAATAATATAAGTACGAACACATGGACAGATTTTACATGAGTTGAATCATAAAATTAAAATTACACGAAGAATAATCAGATATTAGGAAACAATCTCAACGTATATCGTTCGTCTAAGAAAAAAGAATTCGTCATTATCGACCGAACCGATTTACCATAACGCGTGACCGCAGTAATCCTTGAAACGAGTGGACGTTCACATATCTACGTAAATATTCAAATATGAAGTACACTTCCTGTAAAGTGTACAACACGTTTTGAGAAAGTGTTCTATATGTATATACCGTCATAATTAGTCTTACGATCGGATGATACGTCGTGTCTACGTATTTGTTGAGGGCTACAAATTTTTCGATCGACAACCTTCCGACAGCGAGACGACGGAAGTCATAAAGTGCTATCGAGGTTCTTTTCATGCCATTGAGCCGGGTGAGTTAGTCATCGATAATTGAATGTGTGTATACCCACAGGTACACGCACCTATATATACAGTGTACCAAAACATTAACGTATTTTTATACACCTCACCTTGTGTGCCTTTTAAAACTAACAATAAAAGGATCTATATTCTTGTTATTCAAATTACTCGTAAAAATCATACTTCTTTAATTTAGAAAGCTTGCTACGCCAGTTGTATAAGCTGAGATTTCATTTACGATACATGGTACGGATGAACGAGCGAAAAGAATTTTTAGAATTGAATATCTGAAAACAAAATATCAACTTATTTGGAAATAATCAGGCGCATATTGTCAGTACTTATACAGCGAAATATTACTACAAACAACAGAAATATTGACAAATATGATCCTGCAAACTTAAACTTTGAAATTTCAGCCATTGTACGAGAAATGTAATCAGCCAACGTTTCGTTTATTGTTGAAAAACCGTGCATATTATTAATATCAACAGTGGACACATTGAAATTGTAATTCGAGGTAGCATTAAATTTTTGTACACCTTATACGTGCACGTACATCGAGTGGTTGATGCTGGTGAGTGACCTTGGAATCTCCACCATGACTCGAATCGAAAAGGAGCCGTAGGTATACGACCCATGTCCGTGGCTCGACTGTGTCGGCCTGTTAAAGCTTACTATGCTTCATGGAGATATCGCTAGTGGAAAGTTTCGTCAGACGAAAGTGGCTTATTGCGCGCAACGGCTGAAGACGGCTAAATCGTACGATCCCATCGATGAATTGTTCGAACAACGTGTCTACATAGTGAAAACGTATGTCGTGCGCGCTACAGTGGATAGTTTGGCGCAAATTGGAAGCATGATATGGGGGATGGCAATGTTCCAGTAATTTTGGTGAGTAAAGCATTGTTTGAGTCAAATGTGTTTATTAAATATAAAAAAAGAGTATATTGTGGTAATCTGGTAACTCTGAAAGCTCATGTGTATGTTTCAAAATATTTATTTCTGATTTATTAGGGGTGTTGCCTGTTGTGTTGGTCAAACTGAC
The DNA here is from genome assembly GCF_050948175.1 of Xylocopa sonorina. NCBI lineage: Eukaryota > Metazoa > Arthropoda > Insecta > Hymenoptera > Apidae > Xylocopa > Xylocopa sonorina. The sequence continues at coordinate 11,894,393 of NC_135193.1, forward strand.
GTTATACTTGATCCTCCGTGTTCGTATCTTTCTGCTATTATTCATTTTATTTTCTTATATTACATTTAATATTATTACTGCGCATGACGTTGATATAAACATTCGCACGCAAATAAAAATATTCCAACGACATGGTTCTTACCATGAGTTGTTGACGACCGTTCCTCATTAATGGCAAAACGATTACCTACACGGCCGACCTGGTGTTGCAACTGTTTTTTTGCACCTGTTATAAAATGAACGAAGTACAGGCACCGTTCTTTTCTACACGATAATTACTCACGAGGAACGATTAATCAGGTGATTCAATCGATTACTTGATTATTCCGTTGTTAATCAACAGTGTTATTATCAATCGGCCGTCGATGCTTCGGACAAAAGTTTGATGGATGAAATGGAATACTGATTTATAATGCTTTATTTGATTTTTTATGATCACCGTACGGATTGTATTTTAGAAACAGATTAGATGCTCATTTTTGAGAATAATTTAAATGTTAACAGCAGGAAGAACCGTATGCTGTACAATTACCGAGAACAGAATAGAATACCAATAACGAAGATGAAACAAAATAAGTACTCGCATGAAAACGTCATGAACTCGTATGAAGTCATTTGGACAAACACTTCTCCAAAACACCTTAAACAGTGTAATAATCGATTCGTTGTCTTATTTTATTTGTCAATGCGAAAGCTATCAAGCAAATCGTATCCATTTATCCGCAACCATTTGTTTAATAGATCTGGTCGAATTTGGTCTTCGATATCCGGAAGGCGGCGTGTGATGACGTGTCTGCTGCTTCATTTACATGCGAAGATGCTAAACCAATATGTAATTAAAGGTTCGACGACTAAAAGACGTTCGTTTTGTAATCGCGGTGGGAGGTCGCTGCATTTTCGAGTCACCGTGTGCACGATTCGCGACTATTCATGTGTGCGTTAGTAAATCCCCTATATCTGATGTACGTCGATTTTTATACGTCCGAACGTTAATTATCACTTTAAGGCTTTAATCGCAGCTTATATGATAGTTGTTCCTTTTTTTATCGAGTGTTTTATATGAATAGGTACTACTCAGAACATTTCCGGGTATATTAGAAGTTTCGATAAGAAAATTTTTCTTAGGTTTTTAAACATTGATTACTTTTAACTTCCTATATTTTTAATTACAGACGTTACACTTGGACGCATTTAGCATTTCCACTATATGTATTCTTAATAGTTCAAGTTTTGTAATTGACACCAAATTGGCTTTTTTATTTACTTTTCATGCAATGGGACCGCGTGTCAAAATGAAAAATTGGCATGGGTAAATAACTTGACACAAACTAGAGTACATTACGTATTCAAGCTTATCTACAAGCTTCAATTCATGGATGCACACATTATTTGCGGCAGCGAGGAGTACTCAAGCGTGACCTGCCAGACTCAATGACTAAGTGTTGCTCGTAAATGTCACTTTCACGTTCGACACCAGGCACCAGAAACGTGGGACGGATCGCTCGTGCTTTGGCTTTTTATTTTGTAAATTCAGAGTCATTATTTATTTTGATGTACGACTGGTTTCGTTTTGGATTCAAATTATTAATGAATGTTGGAAATTTTTGTAGGATCATCAATTGAAAAATAATGAATAGTGTTGTTGGAGTAACGAAAATATTCTAAGGTGTAACAATCATTAAGATTCGAGTCAGATATTTGTCTTTCTACGAAATATGCGTCACGGTCAACCGATCGAGATCTTAGTGTCGACAAATTGCCGGGAAACTGGGACCGAGGATCGAGATCGATGAAGAATGAATAACGATTTTGAACGATTATCTCTGACGAAACTTGATTCGATGAAATTTCGAAATAATTCTGCGTTCTTTCGAATCGCAAGTCATTTTCCAACGTAGACGCATCGAACGTGAATTGGATAGGGAAAGTTGTCTGTCACGATAATGGACAAGATAGTATTAAGGCTAGCATGTCTTGCCTAGAATTCATTTGCACAATTTCTACTCACATCTGTAGACATAATCAAAATAGTTGTTCGTCACTGCAATACTATTCCACTCATCACAAGTGAGACTATGCCCTCACAAAAACTCATACACCTCCGCTATTTTATTTTCAGTGATGAACAATGGTCAGCCAAGCGGAGACAAATTAAGCATCGAATCTAGGAGGTTTCGCCGAATCGGAAAGAGTCCAAACCGAGAAACTCAGCAAGCATCGACGCGAGACATGAAAAGAGAACAAACTGGTGGAACGTAGCAATAATGAGTCTGATCACAAACAACGAACAGGTCATTTCATCGGCTATCCAGTGGAACATAGTCCGTTTCTGAAAGGCTGCACCCGGAAAAGTGTGCTCACGTTCGCTGAACGTCGTCTTACGCTGTATTGAAGAAGAAAACGTAGACGCAGAAGAAAGAGAAAGAGAAAGAGAGAGGGAGGGAGGGAGGAAAGTGTGAGAGAGCACAAGCAACGAGTTTAGAGTGGCCCGTTTCTCTTATCACGGTAATACGTTCTATAGCTCTAACGGTAGTGCTTAGAAGCGGCACGACAGAATGTGAAGCGCCTGCCAGTGTGCCGAGAGAGTAGCTTCGGGGTGAGTCATTTTCACGTACGGATCAGTATAGCCGCGGATCGTAGCCGCGATGGATCGAACAGTTGTGAGATCGTTATCGTCGCCGTCGTGGTTAGCGTCGTCGTGGTCATCCTCGGCGATAGTGACCCTTTGATTGTCAAGATAAAGGAAGAATCGGACTCGAGATCGGTGTCTCGAGGAAAATGGACGTGGAACTGGTCACTCGTGCCTCTTTGAATTCTTTGCACATGGTGGACGATGCCCGGATCGTCTCACCGAACAGTCTTGATGAATGGACCTGGGCCAACTTGCGAGTGAGTGGAACAATTATTCGACGATCATGGATAAGGTTCACGATCACACTGCGGATGCTTATGCGAATTTCTGTTTTCACGAAAAGAACGAAAGAAATGGAACCTAAATACAGATTTACTTTGCTTGTTCGCAAACAGTCCAATATACATATAACATTCGTCTTTGGATACGTATGTTTTTACATATTTCAACATATCTTTGCATATCGCGTGCGTTCTATATATATTCGTAAATATAAAATTTCTATAATAGCATAAAAATCCGCAGTTTATATTCATGATATTCGATTCAGACAAAAAGTTGAAACCAGCGTCAAAGGCATAGAAATGAGGATTAATTGCAGTCGCGCATATTCCATGTAGGTATGTAGTTTTACAAGACAAGAGCAAATTCGCAAGTATTTTAATTCGCCGTAGTGATAATAATTAGCATGTGCCATGCGGCCACGCTTGTTAGCTGAATTTCATTGAGCAATCAAAAGATATTAATTGAACCTACATGAAAGAACTATTTCATAGGAACAAATTGTTAGTTATATTTGCGTCTAAAAATGTAACACGAGCTGTTGTTTCGTAATCGGATTAATTGATTCGCGATACAACCGAGACCGTACGAATTTTAATCTAATGTATTCGCGTCACCACTTTTTTGTCTCACTTGTACACTTCGACCGCAAGATAATTCTGCTCATTTCCGTATCATTCTAATCATAGATAAACGTCTTCATCTGTTTAGTGGTGTTTCACACGTTTTTTTGCGAAATGTCCACGGACGCTAGCGATAATTGAATTATAAACGATGCGCACGGTTAAGATGGATCAAGGGACCGCGATAGAGTCAGTGCGTGTAAAAAGTCGTCGCTATCTGGTAACGTCGTCAAGATTTCCCTGAAGTTGCAATAATTGATTATCAACGGTTTTATCTATCCAACTGGGATCTCGATAACTTTCAACTGCATGCAGCGGTTTACGCGAAAAAACATATTGAAGAGCAGTCCGATGTTATATCAGTGTTTTTTTCTCGTTTGACGATTCGATTACAAGGAAAAGTTGCGTTTTTGTAATTAACCATTTTTTATAATGTCCAGCCTGTGCCAACCAGTCGCTTCCGATAATCAGAGTATTGAAAAAGCTATTCAATCTGGATCACATCCCTCGTTGCAAGCCGATGATACGTGGAAGTGAATTGGTGTAGGAGTTCTTCAAAATTTCTAAAAAGTAGTATCAAGATGATTCTTGTTACGATCGCAGAAAAATCTCGATAACGAATTTTACTTATCTTACGATATCTTACGGATTTTTGCCCCTTTCCCACTTTTATGGAAGTTTTATTCCATATTTATTTATGGAATTTTTATTAACAGGATTATTCGTAACGATAGTTGTTCCTTTCGAGAAACAGATAAATGATTATTTTTCTTTCTTTTTTTTCCAAACATTCTTATCTTTTTGCAAAGTCTCACTCAGAGAACATTTTGCAGCGCTTGCGTTATCGGTGTACCATGTTATCAAAACTTCTAATCTCGCGGTCGTAGGAATGCTAAATATTTTCTGATCTATCGGTTCTTCATCAATATCGATTCTATTTAAGAATTATCGCTGTCCATGTTTAGACTGAATCGCAAGGAAAACTTTGAAATTTAATTACGAGTTTCGTTAGGCCAGCATGATTAAACGAAAAGGGAAAGGAAACAGTTATCAGTATCTCAGAACCGTTTTACGCATCGTGGATCCAATATCACGATTCAATAAGAAAAGTATGCATCTTCTGTTTGTCAGGGCACGTATCACAATAAATTGAGGTTTCACGTCCACTATCAGGCTTACTTCGATCAGAGCAAACCTTGCAACCTCTCTTTACCCCTTTCAGAATAACATGTGGCTCTGCATTTAGTCGGGGATCATGTTGGGGATGGTCAACAACGAAAACTCGAATTCGCCTTCACTTGAGCCGATTTGATCGTTAGCCATATTTAGAGGGCTCAACAACTTTGAATCGAACATTCTCACAGCTATGATTGCAAAGTTGAAACCAGCGCTAAGAACACAGGCCAAGCCAGGTGCGCGAAAAAAAATTTCGAACAAGAATATCTTATTAGTGAACGCATGGAACGCCAGGACGCTGTAACAGTGCCTGTCGAGCGCAAGGGTAAAGATGAGAATCAATTTCCTTTAAGTACCAACAAAATCAAATATCCGATTTCTAACTTTTCCCAAAAACTTCAAAGGCATCTTCCTGCGTTATCCATCTAGCTGTACATCGAAGCTAATTCGTGCCATCGCCGTCAAATCCGTCTCAGAATCGAGAACACGACCCAGCGTCGAACCTTACCGCAATATCGGGACTATTAGAGGAAAGGTGTGAAAGGGACAGAAAAAAAAGGTAGTCTCGGGGCTGAGAGTTTGAGATTGAAGATCAATATTCGCCGGACCGGACGAAAGGTTCGCGGCGCCGAAACGCACGCGCGAAATGCAGACGGGAACGCGGTTCGTTTCCCAATGGAAAGTCCGACGAACCGCCTGGCTCTGGATACCCGGTGCTCTCCTGCAGCTCTGGGAACCGTGGAAAGGAGACGGCGGCGTGGAGGCGCGGCTGCGCCCCACGATACTCGTCCCCGATTTTTATCGTGCTTTACGAGCCGTATAATTCACGTCAGCCACCGTACACGCGTCGATTTTGCATCAGACAGCCGGTGGCTACCGTAGATACGCGCGCCTCGGTGTAACTGGAGGTTCCTTAACCCTTTATCAATGAGACCGTGGCTAAGATAACTTCTCTTTGCTCGTTCCCGTTCTTAATCGATTGCGTACGATGATGAATCCGTGTGGCGTGTTCGTGTAATGTTGAATCGTGCGCGGCTACGTACACGCATCGCGGGCATTCATAGTATTGCGTGTAATTCGACGGTGTTGGGATTGATTTCTTCTATAGATTGTACAGTTTGTTTGGAATCGTCGAGGATATAGAGGAGGCACCGTTCGAACGCGAAGGTGTGACTTTTGAAGTGGCGATCCTCGATCGTTCCGTGTGCTGTTGTTTGTGCTCGTTTCGGATCTCGTCCAGTGAATATCGGACGATAGTGTACTTTTCTCCGACGCAATATGATAACCATATTGGATAGAGCGTAGGCAAGCGTCGAAGGATTTTTCCTGCGTTCGTCCCGAATCGATCGGAATTTTACAATGGTCGCATGTTAATTGTCACGTTATGAGCTCATCGAGGGCACAACGCTTGTTTGAAGTTTATCTGAGGAGGAAATAGATAGTGCTGTGTAACGGGTACGCGTGCGATCTTAAAACTACTACAAATGACAGGCTCGTCTGCTGTTCTTTTCCTAAAAGAAAAAGAAAAAGAAAAAAGAACAAATAAGGATGACTCATTGTTATCGTTCCCATTGAGGAATGCTGTAAAGCCATTTTTTCAGCGAATCAATAATTTCATTGATTTAAAGTGGTATTTGTTCTTTTGTTCTGTGTGCATTTGCTCGTCGATCACAGGTACACGGGCGGTTTTTATTTTGCAAACGATGCTACGGTAATGGAACACTTGTGTCCCTATAAATATTCACTCTTTAGATGCAGTACTGTTCCTGCGTTTAAGATTGATCTTTTCGAATCTGACCCTATAAATAATCCTGCATACGTATACGTTCTTATTTCCGAACATTATTAGTAGCGACAGAAATCGTGTAAATTTCAATTTTATTACCGATCAAAGTCGAGGGAACATGTAAAACATATTACCGTATTACGTTTAGCTCGCGATATTAATCGTCGAACAATGTTTGTGATAGAATTATAAACGCTATTTCGTTGGGAGCGATAAAAATATGTTCTTTTCATTTTTAATTGTTCATATTGTTTGAGCGTAAAGTGAAAAACATATATTATAAGCAAAAATGTATCCAAAATATTGCGACGACGATGAGGATCGTTAGCTCGGGCGAGAAAGTTCAAACAACGATCCGGTCACACGTCGAATACATAATCTCACATGAGCTTTCACTTTCAGAAACAGTTCAAATACAAGAGCCTAGAGAAGCTGTTCACGGTTTACCAGTGGAGGCTTCAGTATGGTTATCTATCGCTCTTCGTCCTCCTGCAATTGGCCCTCGGAAGCACGTATTGTTTGATTCTGGTAACAATGGTAAGCGAAACAGAACGCGAGACAATGAGACTACGCTTCGAAGCCGCGTAACCAGTTAAAAGACGACGAATGGTCACGCCAATGGGGAATATATCGCGTTAATTAACGTCTCTTCTTTAGTTTCTAATTACGTTATCGTGTACGAGAAATTCTGCGAATTGGTTTGCATCTTGTCGTAGCATGTGCATACTTTTACGAAGATATAACACTTGAACGTATTCGGACGGTGCATTGTTTAATAAAATTATCATTTATCCTGAAAGACATAAATAGACGGATGCTTGTCAAATTTAACGTAAGAGTTTTAAAAATACTCATTTCCTGATGCGAATGTGTTGATATAATAATAGAATTGATATTTTTATTCACTATCATGCAATTCCAATTATATGGATGCACACATATGGATGCGTTCCTTACTATATAACATATATCTCTCAATTATACTATGTATGCATGCATCCATTAATACTTCGCAGAATTAATCCTTGTCGAATCCCATTAAAGAAGTATTACGCAAATAGTATATACATTTACCATCATTTCTGCGCGGTCGAGCAATAATTGCATCGAGCAACTTGTAGTCGAATCGATAGTCTTCTATTGGCAAGAAGCGGTCGCTAATTTCGGGTCTTATTAATAGACGTACACGGTGTACGAAATGTGTCTAGAAATGACGAGTACACACCATGCGTAATGATACTTTGGTATTTCCGAAAATACACCTCCAACCAAATGGGAAGACAAGGCAGACCAACGCATTGTTCTCTTCTTTCTTTAGGTCAGCATCGAGAACTGTGTGCCCGATGTGGTGGTTTACAGCGTGGTCAGCGCGTTACTTTGCCCGGTAATCGCGCTTTCGTTCAGATCGAAGATTATCGCCAGGAACACGTACCTACCGGTCATGCTGTCCTGTTTGATCGTGGTGCTACTTGTGATCGGCGACCTGGCCGTTCCCTTGTACTACACCCTCACGAACGCCGACAATAAATCACCGATAAGGTAACGCTGATAAAAAAGAAAAACCCACGGGGAAGCTACTGGCTAATCGTGGCAAGGCCGCCGTTTAATTATCATAGAAGACCTTCGACGCTCTCTCGTTATGTTCGTGGTTGTACTGTGTATTCCTGTATCAGGTTATACAGGTTGATCCAAATGTAATTGAACCTCCGGTCGTACCAAGGCAGAGTCATTTAGGTGTTCCAATAGATACACGTTTTCTCAATCCGTATATATAACTTTTGGAAATATATTGTCGATTACATTGCAGATTCATGCTGAATTTGAAGACACATCCATGCACGTTAAGCTAATATTCCGGAAGTAGGGTCTGCCAATGCGGTTTAAGAACAGATTAGCACGGAAGTGAAGAAAATTCCAGATTTCTAAAAACTTTTCATTCCCTTCGCTCGTTTCTGAATTCACTGGCGAGCTGATATTACTCGAATATCGAAGTGCATCGCGATAATATCACTGTGCGACGAGTGTCTAAGTATAGTTCTAGTTAATTGGTTGCCATTTTTGTGTGAACGCGATATTGTCAGGTACTTTTCAGTTGCGATACAGTTAATTCTCTGCAAAGGAAATAATAACGATTCCTTTTAATTGTTTCGTTAGCTATTTAAAAACAGAACATCGGGCCAGGTTTTAGTGAATTCTATACTTTGGTTTACTTCCCCGAAACTGCGATTACGAAAGATAGGGCGAACCACTTAGCGATATTAGTCCGGTCGAGCGCGCGAACAATTTTCCAGCAGCCTCCGCGCGATAATTCCCTAGCCGATCGTTTCTCGTTTAAACCAACTAAATTGCCGGGAAATTGTAGTACTTTTTTCCGGAAAATATATATCCTGGATAAGGAAGATCAGCGCATCGCGAAACGTTATCTTTCATTATTCCAATAGGTACGAGTTAATAATGTTTCCACCATTGAATCTTGATTATTCGCGTCGTTCATTCCTTCCTTCTCTTTTCTTCTTTTCTCAATTTATTCCCGGTGTGTATACCTACTGATGTGAGAATTGGAGAACGCAATTGGTACCTGTTAATCAACATACAGCTTAGGCTAATACGTACTTCTTAGAAATAGATCGTATGTAATGATCGGTTAGTGGCGAGAATCATTAAAATTTTTTTACTAAGAACCACGTAATCGCTTCTACAGTTGTTGTAAAGTCAATTTTGTTCATTACATAAATAATGTTCACTTTGAGAGATAGATATATTAAAGGAGTCTCTTGTTTATACTTTGACATTTAATGATGTCTTTAAATTATTAATAACCTTCGTTCTGTTCTCAAATGTGTGTAATATATGCATGAAATGTGAGAACTGTGAGTATAGATAATAATTGCGTTTATTTCTCTTTGCAGGCCAGCATACGCGACTCAAGCGCTGCTTGCTTGTTACGTGTTTTTACCTCTCACGGAAAATCTGCACGCTTTCATACTTGGGATCACTGCTACCGCATGCTACCTGGCTACTCTCTCGTTAATCACTTACAGAAACACGTTCGACTATACCACGAAGGTAAAGTTTCATGCGTTCACTGTTCGTTGACGCAAAATCGTTGGAAAAACATATAAGTGTACCTTTCAAACGGCAGAGGACAAATAGAAAACCATCTGATCAAATAGTTTTATCGCTCTAAAACGTATTTATCACGTTCAATCTATAATTATTCGTGCTAATTTGGTCACGCGTACGTAGTCGTGTAATGTTTAACGCGTTCGGAGTAATATCTATTAATGTCTTATTCGGATTAGTTACGTTACTTGAATCTAGAACGCTTGAATGCAAGTAACTTGATTTTAAAAGTGTAGAGTTTGAGATGTGTAATGTAATAAAGCAATAAATTTAATTTTGGGGGATTTTACATTGCAAGTCTGCTTGCATTCTTCCTTTCGCTATGAGAATTTCAACCGCTTAAACGGAAAGTTCAACCGTGGGGCGCGTACGGCATACGGGTATTGCACAATTTAAGCAATTAAGAATTAAAGATGAAATGAATAATTAAAAGGTTCACTCTTTCATTGAGTTCTTCTGTTATATTGTAAAGAGAAAATTTAAATGTTTGAATCTGTGAACTTTCCAGATCATTACGGACACGATATACTTTGCTTGCGTAAATGGCCTCGGATTGTACTTCAGATTTATGAATGAAGTCGTTATCAGACGATCATTCCTTGATCGCCGAAAGTGCGTGGAATCAACGCTGCGGTTGAACTATGAAAAGGATCAGGAGGTGTGTATCATTCGACAACAGATACACTTAGAACGATACAGTTCAAGAACATTAACCATAAAGCACAATAATAATTTTTAGGAACAACTCACACGGAGTATACTACCGCAACACATAGCTGCGAAGATTAAGAAAGACTTCAGAGATATTTTTAAGTTCATAGAGGAGCATAAAAAACCTCCACCTAAAGGACGACCTCGCAAGTAAGTTTACCTCCTCCGTAATATGAATTATAAAAGTGTATTATAGATTCGTAATATAAATATCACTAATTGCTTTCAAGTAATTTATGCGTTGAGACTCATAACAATGTGAGCATATTATACGCTGACGTGGTGAATTTTTCCGGATTGTCTGTGACGTTACCAGTACGGAAACTAGTAGAAACACTGAACGATCTGTTCGGTAGTTTCGACGAGGCATCCGAAAGACACAATGTTCTCCGTATCAAATTCTTAGGCGACTGTTACTATTGCGTCAGCGGTGTGCCGACTCCGAATTCTCAGCACGCAAAAAGTTGCGTAGACCTAGGTAAATATTCACTTTTTCTCTTATCTAATTAGAAGTGAAATTTAATAATCGATTCCATCTATAGGACTTGATATGATAAAGATTATCAAAGATGTGAGAGCAAGAGTACGTCGCGAGAGTGGTGTAGATGTAAATATGAGAATAGGCGTTCACTCGGGCAACATAATATCGGGAATCCTGGGCGCCAACAAGTGGCAGTACGACGTTTGGTCACGCGACGTTGTTATAGCCAACAAAATGGAGCAAACAGGAAAACCCGGCAAGGTTCACGTTACGCAACAAACACTGGATCTCGTAGATGCCAGCGAGTACGATTGCGTCCCGGTGGAATCCTTGAATGATGAGATTCTTAATAAATATAGAATACGGAGCTATCTGATCACACCTTCAATTCCCGACACGCCTACTACGCAGGTGCGTATTTCCCAGTGGCGTAGGAAGCCCGTTTTGCTAAATAAACGAAAGTGAAAAAGTTATTTTTATATAATATTTGATGCTTTCAAAGCACAGTGATTTCACCATAGAAGTCCTAAACACTTCTCACACGCCTAGAATAACAATCTGAAAGATTACTTCTTGAATTATTGCCACTTTAAGTTATTATTATTATTATTATTATTATTATTATTATTATTATTATTTCATTATACAAATGGTTTTATTTAGAGACTTTCATAGTTGTGATGTATTTCTAATAGCTGAACTCATAGCGAAACCATTGCGTTTTAAGAGAGCAACATGATTCGAGTATTTCCTACGCCACTGACGCAACATTTTAATCATTGATCGAATTTCCCATCGAGTATTTCGCAACGTTGACAGGAGAACTTTGTTGCAGAACAGCGAGAACACCTTGACAGTCAGCACTCCGGACTCTTCTCCTTCTCCTCCTCCTGCGACTAATAAACATTATGTGAGGTTCTACAACGTTAGAACGAACAGCATGAATTCAGGCAGTAAAAGCAGTAGACGACTTACCGCTACTATGAATAATCACGTCGACGTATTCGCTGGCACCTGCCGACGACGTACACATTTTATGGATTCTTGCCTACGGGATTATCATCTGATGCTGAAGGCCGCAGATGCGGAGATGGAGAATGCCATTAAACAAATGCCTCTCACTAAGTGGGAGTAAGTAATCTGTCTCTGATTCGTTCAAGCCGACTCTGACGCGTTCTCTGATATTAAATTACGAAAGGATATATTTTTTGGATGTCCCTTTAGGCAGTGGTGCAAATGGGAACACATAAATCCATTGTTTTTAACGTTTCAACAGTGGAATTGGGAAATACCATTCTTGAAGGAACCCGATCCGCTTTTTAAATTTTACATTAGCTCAGCTGTTTTCGTTCTGATTTTCATGGGACTCATTCACCTAGTACCCACGCTTTCTCTTTCCGAGTATGTTCTTATCGTGGTATTTTTTTATAACGCGATTTAAATCGACCAACTTTATGACGTTTAATTGGTTTCTAGGTGGCACTTGAGCACGACGATCAGTTACGCGGCAGCGATGTTATTTTTAATCGCTTTAATGCCGATAGTTTGGATGCACTTCGCATGGAACCGGTACAAAGATCCTCACGACGAACACGAAGGAAATGTCCCACATCCTCGCAATAAATTATTGTGCTTTCTCTACCAAACTAGCATCAAAGTCAGTATACTTCAATATTTAATTTATTATATGATTGTTATGTTATTTAATATTTTTATATTAGTCTTTGTACTATGTATTTTAGGTTGTATGGAGCGCGTTTCTCAGAACAGTTCTCTATTTAGTCATAACGATAATGTTAGCAGCGTGTGCCATGTTTGATATGATTGTAAGTTTACAGTAAGAAGAAAATAACATATGAAGTTGTAAGCTATCAACTTAATTATTTATCATTAAATTATTCATTTTTTTAATTCAATGATTTCAGTTCGAATGTAAAAATGAGAATGAACGCGCAAGCAATATAACATCTATTGTAACGGAACCTGGTGCTTCAAAACTTGATTGCGTGGCTACACCTTGGGTAAGATTATTTAGTAGGTACTTGTATGCTGTAGATTTCCCCTTATTTTAATTTCTGAACGATACAGGACGACATTTCTAATATCGTGCCATGTTTGCTTCTAGCAAATGACTCAAACTTGTTCCTTGGCAATTCTGACAAGCTTTCTATTTCTAAGACTTCACTATGCCTTGAAATTAATGATAGGCATCGCAGTAATGGCCTTCTATTCGTGGAATGTTTGGGCGTATCGTTCAAATTTGTTTCAGGTAATTTCAATATAAAGTTTTTAATTTGCCATCGATAAATTAATCGAGTCTGTTTTATTTGTAATTATTCTTTTCATAGTCTGGAGAAGGATGGAACCCATACTTGGAACCAAGGATAGCTCACATTTTGAGCATAGTTTTCCTTACCTTTTCTTTGCATCTGATTGATCGTCAGGTGAGTATATCCTAAATAACAAATTCATTGGTATCCTAGAAACACGTTAGTCGTTATTGTTGGGAACATTTCTTTAGGCAGAATACTTGAGTAGATTAGACTATCTGTGGAAACGTCAATTGACCAAAGAACAAGACGAGGCATTCCATACTAGAAACGCCAATAAGCTTCTGCTCCGTAACATTCTACCAGAACACGTTGGTAAGTCGAATTTCATAAGTGACAGTGAAGTATGATAAACTATCAGCGTGCTTATATCTTGTAAAAAATTATACACAGCCGAATTCTACCTGAACATGAACAGAACGGAAGAAACCGAGCCCTATCACGAAGCCCACAATAACGTGGCTGTTATGTTTGCATCATTAACGGACGTATATATCGATGAAAGTAACATCCTAGCAGATTTAAACGACATCATATGTGAATTTGACAAATTATTATTCGAGCCGCGTTTCGTCTGTCGAATTGAAAAAATTAAAATCGCCGGTAAATGGTTAAAATCAAAGTAACTATTTCGGATACATATTATGGGAATCGACTATAAGCTGTTTATAATTTTATCAGGCACTACTTATATGGCAGCTTGTGGATTAGAAGCTAGTCGTCGAGATTCAATGCGTAGCTCGGAAACCGAGGACAATACTGACGACGACGTGGTGAAAGTTATGGCTCATTTTGCTGCTGAGATGATGGCAGTTCTGGATAAGTTGAAGGCGAGATCTTTTTACACATCAAAACCTTACAAGTGCGTACTCACGTTATAAAAATTGTCTGAACTACGTGTGAAAATAAAATTGTTCTTTTAGATTGAGAATAGGAATATCTCACGGTGAAGTAACAGCGGGAGTAGTAGGTGCTCACAAGCCGTTATATGATATTTGGGGTGATGCTGTAAACATGGCATCGAGAATGGACACAACGGGTGTTCCAGGAAAAATACAGGTTTCATTCTAATTGAATCCTTACCGAGACGAGTAATTCGACGAGTACTCTTCGATCATTTTTTACTATCTAGACAATCTATTTACGCAGGTTACGGCAGAAACTGCGGCAGTCCTTGAGCAACAGGGTGTCAAGTGCCACCTTCGAGGAGAGACGTACGTGAAACCGAAAGGGTTTGTCACGACATACTTTGTAGGTATCGATGACAAGCGGCGACTTCAAAAAATAGATTCCATCGAAGAAACCAGTCTATGATTGTTCGTGTAAAAAAAGTGATACATTAGGTAGGTATCTACGTGAATATACGGGAAAGCGGCAGGAAAACCAAAGAAAATTTTGAAAAACCAAAGAGTCGAGAGGAAGAGACGCGATTGATGACTGCAATACTGTGCGGAATACCTCAGCAGTACTTAATCGAGCTTATACGTCAGCTGTGTTTGCAATCATACGACGTGAACTCGATTATCGACTGCGTGATACGCAGCGATGTTACAAATCGGAGAGACGAATTTTAATAAGCATCTTTTTACGTGCAAGGAAACTGAAAATGTTTTTATATAACTGGTATATACTTGTGTAAGAACAGCTTTATACCTAACGCATTGTGCATTTAATGATGTTCTCTGTCAGCGTTTTCCAATTTGTAAAGATATTAGTTTTGCATGGAAAATGTGGTTTTACGTGGAACTCTATTGTTGTGATTACTGAACCAAGTCTTGTTCGCCTACGAGAGATATTTATACTGTAAATAGGCGAGATGATTTTTGAATGATGAAGCTTGGAAAACGCTGCCCCGAAGGGTGTACAATCTACTGAAAGTACGCGATGTCTTGTAATCGGTGATAAAAGTATTTCCAAAAATGTGACATTCTTTACCAACAATAATTCAGACGCAGAAACGATTCGAGAGATAATCAAAAAGGATATATTTATATCGATGCATGTGAATGATAACGACGTTGTTCAGCTGTATGTTAAATGTACTATAATGTACCACGTCCGAGTAAAGAAACGGTAGCTAGTTCGAAATATTTATTGACGTAGGTTTCTCCAGGGTCATGACAATAGGCGAACGTTTTTGAAATTTATAGATGAACAGGTTTCTCAAAATGTTCACTGTGAAAGTAAAGAAATTTCCGTAATTGAGATGCTCATAAGTTTTCAAAACTCGCCTTGAAATACCTGGACGGCTTTAAAACATTCTTTCGTTCATGTTGAACAAAACCAGGTTTCGTTTAAGTCCATTTATGTTACCGCGTTTCCATTTAACGCATATTAATTTGTTTCCATGGCTTAGCTTGAATAAGTATTTTGTACAAATTATCGTGCTTTTAATTGAAAAAAGCGGGGTGAAATTTTCGTTATACGAAGATCCTTGTCAATTTTATAACGTACACTGCCGCTCAAACGAGAACACGTGCAAACAAATTTATCATGATTCACATATTCTATATTCTAAATTCTCTTTTCTCCTCGATGCAACATAGAGGAACCACATGTAAGATACTAAAACTTCTCTGTTATCATGCGGGAAACAGATCTCCATTTTTTTTCTGAGAAGCATTTAAGCGCTACAATTAATAAGCAAGTGTTCCTCTATCTGTTTTTGAGTGACAGTGTATATGTATATAAATATATATATATATATATATATATATATATATATATATATATATATATATTTTTTTTTTCTTAATTTAATTTAAACGAATAAACCAATGTCTTAAAACAGATATAAATCCGCCCCGAGTCGCAAATTTTAAACAATGAAAGATTGATACTTAATCGACAAGCATGATGATTCTTGTCACATGATATCAATGTACTTTTCAGATAATGTCCTCAAGCTATATCCAAGTCATTGTGTTCATTTTACAAATCGTTTTAACGGAACAAATCACGACAATTCACTTAAATGTATCACGTCTCTTCTTGGTTTATAAATCACGCATTTTATAAGCTCAGCTTCTCTCATCCTGATTATAAGTAGAGCAATGAATTTATTTTTCTATCGACTATATTATTGACGCGACGAATGCTAGTTTGTTTCTCTTTTTGTAAATACTTTTGTACATATTTTTTAAATATTAAAGGTAAAGTGACCAATGTGATTTAAATAAAGTATTTATTATTACCGTAAGTGTGGCGGTGCATTCTTTCTTTTTTTTTGTACGACAGTGGTTTATTACATTCAAGCAAGGTAGTTACCAAAGAAAGTATAATGAACAATATCATGATTGACGATATTTCAGTTACACGATCCACCTCGATACAAACCAAATAAAAGAAAGTCGATGAAAGTGATAAAAAACAAATTTCTGTACAATAAATATGAAACACAAAAAATGTAAATAAAAAAGAAACGCAATATTAAGATAAATATAGGGATCTTCCCTTCTCTCTACTGTTCTCTCTCATCTTAATTACAGAATTGCAGGGTATACCTGATTAAATGAAGAAAATCCTTAATTTTCATTGAATAGCAAGAGTTAGATAAATTATATTTCCCGCTTTAGAGGTAAGAGAGAGAAAGATATATAAGAAAGCTATAAGAAAGAGTGAGATAGTTGCTATCGACCCTACTGTGGAACCCCTGGCGCCATCTTTGTGAAAAATGCTCAAACTGGTCGCTCAGCATTATCGACAGCGAAGTGAACTACTCAAGAACTACTAGCGCCATCTCTTGGAGGAGTGCTGAAACTAGTCGGGTATTAGTTTCAATGCTTCCCACAGAGATGGCGCTAGTAGTCTTCAGTACTATATATATTATTTTATACGAAAATTGGAAGCTTTACAACTAAGATTGGATAAACATAATAATGGAAAAACCTGTCAAGGAAAATGTTAGTTGGATTAAATCGATTTGTTAATCAAGAAAGGTGCTACTAAGACCACTTTCTATGTAATTCTATTCGAGGAAGCATAATAAATATTTTTTCAAGGAATAACAGTATCTGTGCAAAACTGTACATAACAATTCATTCGCGTCTCAAATAAATAACATCGAGATAGTTTTCTTCGTTACGTTTTATCTTCTGTAAAGCTATTTAAAAAGAATTGTACTGTTAAGCTTAATTTACACTTTCCATCTTATCCTTTAGACAGACAGTTGTTGGTATTCGATTTCTTTCTACATTTTCTATACCAGACGTAGAAAAAAATGAGGAAAAAAGAGCAGAAGTGAAATTTATTACAAGTACTCTAAGTATGATCAATGTGATGTCAAGTACGAAATGAATCGTTCCTTTTTTTTTATTAATGTTCTGATCTAGGTAAAAAAATGGATGTACCAACGAAAGTTTCTCACGTGTATGTATAAGTCTTGTAATCGAATCGAACACGCGACGCGAAATAATTACAAATTGGAATTAAAGTAGAAATTAAAAATACTTTCGTTTCGTTACTTCCTTCGTTCCACACAGTCATCTCGTATAGTAAGTTTGCTCGGTAATGATAATAGTTTACTATTTATATATGTATCGTCAGGTGTCTGATTTTTAAGCGGCTAAAAGTTAGGAACATATTCTTTGGATAATGGTAAAAAAAAATTGCTTTACTAGAAAATCGCATCAAAAATAAAATGTGATCCCCAAAACATACGAAGTAACCAGACGATGTGAGCAACAAAATAGTAAAACTACTTATCTTCCATATCGGTACGAAAATAAATAGTGTTTCATTAGTGAAAAAAATATGCAAACTACCATAGAAAAGAGTGAAATATCCTTTTTGGCCCCTTGTAATTAAAAATTCAGACAACCTGGATGTATTTTACATACACTATTACAATTATTCGTATTATTATCTGCTCCCAACTACAATTTTTAAAGAAACGATCGCCCAATATGTCTAGTAACATACATATTTGTATATGTATATTTTCAATTGTTTATTCATACAAGATGTAGAATGTTATTGCACCTAAGTAAAAGGAAATTTCTCCTGTCGCGAGCAACGTTTCTATCTACAAATAAAAAGGAATCGTTTCCAGGATAAAGCTCGCGATTAGAGGAACTTAATATTCCTATGTACTAAATATTACCTTATAAAAAGAAGTCTCGATCAAATTTCCCGTGGTTCATTTAATAAATAATCGCTAAATATGATACTATATATAATAATAGTAACGTTTTGCTTGGGTTTCGTTATAATTTTAGCGAGGATCGAGTGTTGTCGATAGCGAATGACTATATATAGATTCCAGTCATTGTTTTCTCTTTATGTCACTATATATATATTCCATAAAAGACAGGTGAAAAAATAAATTTACTTGGAACTGAAAAGGACATGTGTCACGCTTCTTCTTCTTCTTCTTCTCTCTAGATCTTTTATGAAACGTATTCTCATGATATAATATAGATTTATCCTCTATGTAAATGTCATGGCTATGCACACACAAACGTGGTGCTCGACAATTAAATTATAAAAATATCGCTCTAATCCTATACGGTTTTGTCCTTACGAAAATGCGCCAACTTCTTCGGGAAGTGTCTAATCTTGATATTAGAGTGGCCCTTAACTCCACGATAAATTGTTTTAATCTTATCTTCCAAAATGAGTTTAGTTGCCAATCAGACGAAGATATGCATAAGAGAAAAATCACCTAACAAGGTTTTTCACCTATCTATTCCTTTTTTCCGTTTTGGACTTTAAATTGAAACTCAGGGTCCTTGAGGCAACCTTTAACCGAGGCTTCCCCGTTATCCAGTCGAATCCATCTTTTGCGCACATTATTTTTTTATAAATTGGAATTATTTTATGAGATAAAAGTAAAAAGTCTATCAACTTGATGCGATTGTCTGACACAAAAGAATTTGTCTTACACGTTTCGAGGCTCGCGAACGTGTTTGAACAAAGAAAAATGCTGGTTACGAAATTTTGTTGCAATATCTTGCAACTATCGTTAAATACGAATGTATCTATTTAAAACAGCTATTTCTTTTTTCTTATTTACTGTTTTCTCCACGTAGAAGCAGTAGAAATTTCTAATTTAAATAATAAAATACTCCACACTCTTAATGTTCGATCATCTACTAAAATATATTTACTTCTGGCGCGGATTGATATATATTGGAAACTTTCTTTCGTTTCTAACGAAACACGTGCCCCTGTTTGATTACCCCGGCAAATTCTTAGCACTATCGCGCCGAATAATCGATAACTTAATGTTTCTACGTATATCAGTCTCGAAAGTGGGTTAAGCGAAAATGTACCATTTCGCTTCACAGGATTTCGGAGGTCGTACTATAGTATTCTTAGTTTTATTGCAACTAATATCTTCCGTTCCCCCATCACTGGCACCTACGATAGATTCCCTTTACCGTAACTAAATCGGCAGGATTTTAATCCCTGCGCGAACCGAACGACCTAATCGCATCCAACTCCAACTCGCGCATCATCTTGACTCGTACATTATTATAAGACGAGAAAATCGGAGAAACAATTTTACCTCCGTGAGACCATATCCTTCGATCCGAAACATTCCAGCCGACACTCGATTCTCTATCCTCGTCCGGCGAAAGGCCAGCAAAATGCTGACCTATTGGCCCTGAGCGCTAGCTTCTCTATTCGAACTTCCAACATATTTTCCAAATATGCTTGCAGCGCGCTTGTAGCTATCCGTTCTTTATATCTGCCGCAAAATCGCGTAGCCACTTTTCTGTCAGAGGATCGATACGTCCTCCGAGTTCCTTTTCTCCGGCAGCATAACGCTCCTCTCCTCCAGCTGAATGCTCCCACCGTTTTGAGTCTTAGAACCGTCGAAGTTGATCGACGTTCCTGGCTGGACATTGACGTATCTGGGCGGATGTTTCTCTTTCGAATTGGAATTCCTCAAGTTCGCCGTTGGACCAGTCGAGAATTCATCAGAGCTCAACAGCAGAGGTCTGGAGCTCTCTAAATCGCTGAACAGCGATTCCTCGTTCAATTTATCGTCCTGGTCGTTGATATCCACCAAGGGAGAAGAACTGGGTACTTCCAAAGGACTCGATGTCGAAGTCGAAAATTGTGTCGTGCCAAGGTTTGGAGGTGGCCAGGCTAAGGAGAACTTTCTTATACTCTCCGTTAGATGCATATCTATTTGTTCAGCGTGCTCGATATGCACGCTGGACAGAGGAACGTCTAGACATGGACATAGAATTTGCGGATTCGTAGCTAGGAATTCAACAATCTCTGGGGCCGTCGGCCTCTTCGAGTGGTCTTTTCTCCAGCAAGAATACATCAAGTTTTCCCTGTAAAATAAATTGTAACATTATTGAGACATTTTCTAATTAAAATGAAAGACAGCGGGATGGTACGAGGGTAGAAAACAAATCTTACAGCTGCAATTTAACTCCCTTAGGAACAGTCAACGAGTTCCCAACCTTAACATATGCTAATACTTCGTTGTTGCTCATCCCCTGGAAGGGAAAGCTACCAAATGTAATAATCTCATATAATAGAACACCATAGGACCAGATATCAGTGGCTGGGGTGAAGATTCCGAGGGCCAGGGACTCTGGTGCCATCCATCTTACTGGCAGCATAGCTGAAGCGAGAAGCAGTTTACTTAGTATATTTGCCAAGTAAAAGTCAATGGATTCTGCTGTGAACGCACAGTTATACCTTTTCGGCTAAATTTATAATAATCATTCTCGTACATTGGCCTCGTCATTCCGAAATCGCCAAGCTTTACCACACGTTGGGCGCTGACCAAGCAATTACGAGAGGCAATATCCCTGAGAAAAAATATGATACAATAAAATTACCTTGCAACATCAAAAAAGAAATTAATTTATAATCAAATTACAGAGATAGAAGGCAAACTTACCGATGAACATACTTCTGTTGAGCCAAATAACTAAGCGCCCTAGCTACATCCAACGCCATTGTAGTTAATTTTTTATTCGAAATCTCATTCGAGTCCTCGTAACTATGATTCACCAGATGTCTTCTAGCAAGGAGATATGTCTTTAAATCGCCGTACAGCATGAACTCCATAACCGTTAAGACTGGTTCAGTTTTAATGCACACGCCCAGCAGTTTGATTATGTTCTTGTGCTCGAATCTCTTCATCACTTCCACCTCGCTGAGGAAGTCCAGCTTTTCTTCGGTAGAGCTCCCATGTTTCAGAGTTTTCACTGCCACGGCTAGCCAGCCTTTCTCCGGGAAAAACGCGTCACCACCGTAAACTGTTCCGAACGCACCCTCGCCCAATTTCCTATTGATGAACACCCGATTTCTAGGTATCTCCCATTTGTCTAAGTCGCTATCCGTTTGAGAATATTTCAGACCTAACGATTGGATGTACTCCTCGCGTTCGCGAACTTTCCGCTCGTATCTATGAAAAATAAGTGTAGAAACGTTTATAGCGGATCGTCCTATGTATTTTCAAATAAACGCATTTCGCTCGTCTGCTTACCTCCTTCGGATCATGAAGAACCCCACGACTCCAAATACTGCAAGTAAACCAATACCAAGTAGATTAACGATTACGAATCCCACTTCACAGGATACGTTCAAAAAGTCAGCAAAACCGGCGATAACGCATCGTTGCGGTGGTTCCGAGCCATCGTCTGGCATGGTCTTTGATAACCACACGAGGGCAGAGACGTTTAAATCTAACACACCACCCTCAACTTCGTGCTTTGTCTCCGACACGTTGGGGTAGAAATTGCCAACCAATCGAGTTTCATTGTTAACAAACTGGATGATGTTAATTACCGAGTATCTCGAGGGACCACCGTAAAATTTAATTTTACCGGACACCTGAATAAAACGAAAAACAATTTTTCTATATATTAACAATTACATATCGAGAATAAAATTTTTATTTTAATAACTAGGCATTTAACGTACCCCATAAAAATCCGTTTCGCCGATAATGTCCGTCAACCGGTTGATAGCCTCATCGCCGTGGAGGTTGAAAACGTAACTCTGATTTTCTCGCAGAAGCCGGTCTATCGCGTACGCGTACGTCCACATAGCGTCGTACGCGAAACCAGCGAAATTAGAGGGTGGTTTCTCTTTTTTTCTACAGAGACTCTCGTATTTGTCGCGCCATTCCCGAACAGTTATTCCCTCTTGCATGATCGCGTCGTCGGGGGCAAAATACGCATGAGACACACCGAAATGACCATTTATCGCTTTACTCATTTCCGCCGTGGTACAGGGCACCTGTTCTCCCTCCTTATTGTATCGATCAGTGTCGTACCATTGCGGCCGCAGCCATACAGGCAGAAACCACACGTAACCCTATCAATCACGAAAAATCAAAATGATATCGTCAACTTGGAATATTTCCCAGAGTGTCGAACTTCCATATTAACTACATTTAAATTATATTGTGCATACAGTCTATACGATTCTAGATGCATACAGTTTTTGTTACTCTATTTTATGTATGTAAAATGTATTCGCCACTGTCTTTTTTCAGCATAATTACCTGTACCGCAGTCATCTCTAATCTGTACGCCTCGCACATCACCTGTCGTGCCACTTGATCGTATATATCAGCGATAATGATCTTGGCCTTTTTATGCTTCAAATCTTGCAAGTACTGTAAATCATAACATTTCTAACTTGAGCTACAGAGTGTTCAATGAAATCGTCGATACCAATAAGATCTGTTCAACCATTAAGTATTCGTGCCATGTTTCAACGATATTGCTAAACAAGTATCGTTGACATATCGCTGAAATAAATAATTATCCGGCACGGAGAACTATGTTCCAGTTTCTCTAACAACGACTTCGTTACTGCTTCCGGTGACAGTCACGAGCAAATCAGATATTTAGAATCCAGATAAAGATCGTTACCTTAGTCATCACAACGGCCTCCCGTTCTCTCGGAAACTTTACGTTCGCCGCGAACACGATTCCATTATCCCTGAGCATGTCCTGCATGTACGATATGTACTCGGTGTACTTTTGTCCATCCTCCGCCAACGAGGCGACCCTTTTCCATCCGAGTTTCTTCAACAGTTGCAGATAAACGTGCTTGTACTGCTTGTTCTCGCCAATAGTCCGAAAGAAATAAGGATACTTGGTGCGATCGTTAAAGCTAGATCCCTCAGCGCTGTAGCTGATGACCGCGGTCTTGTAATGCTTCGAGACGCCAACAAGAGGCTCCACGGTTTCCGAGCAAGCCGGTCCCAGTACGCCGACCAGTTTATCGTACTGGTTGTTAACTATGTAATTGATGAACGCCTTCATCACCATGTCCGATTTACATTGGCCGTCGGTATTCAATAACGTCAGGTTGTAGTCCCTAAGAATCGTATTGTTCGTGTTGATAGCCTCTTTCGCCAGCCAGGCAGCAATCGATATCGTAGTGCCCGAGTAGAACGCCTCGGTCATGGGAAATATCCCACCAACATATAAAATGTTCTTATCGGCGATATTTGGGATCCACGAGTTGACAGTATAGTTTAAATTGTCCTTCATCCAACTGCAGGCGATTTCTTCTTCGGGCATGCTTTTTGAAAATTTGTTATGACGATTGATGAGATCCTCGTACATCTCACCGGTGAATTTCGCGAGAGTGATCGCATCGAAGGCCAGCTTGTCGGCGGTCTCCAGCCTGCTTGGGACTATCTTCGTTAATCTGTTTGACTCGTATTGGCAACCAACGCTGGAGCCTCTCGCCCCGCAACGAGGGAACTCGATGGTCGTGAAGTTTCTTTCGTTCGGGACCACGTCGCTCGGTGTCCAGTGTACGATAACCAAAGATCTGGGAAACGAGAACCCCGGTTTTTATGCGCAATAATAAGACATGAAACGGGCGACGCGTGTTTCTGCGCTTTCGGAAAAATAGGTCACGGGTGTTTGCAGCGGATGGCAAGCAATAAAAGAACGTTTGCGAGCGCAGAATGTCTATTTTAGAGAGAAGCTTATCGCGTTTTGCTCTATCTTTTCAAGTTAATTCTAACGAAACGTTATTTTACCGAATCGA
The DNA here is from genome assembly GCF_050948175.1 of Xylocopa sonorina. NCBI lineage: Eukaryota > Metazoa > Arthropoda > Insecta > Hymenoptera > Apidae > Xylocopa > Xylocopa sonorina. The sequence continues at coordinate 11,918,526 of NC_135193.1, forward strand.
CTGTATTATAGTATAGTTAAAAAAAAACATTTCCGTACTCTTATTATATCTATTACGAGGTACATAAATGATATCTCGTCTAATAATAATATTCTGTGTGCAAAAACAAACAAGGTTGACGACGCGACAACCGCGCAATCAAGAAAAAATTATGCAAATATGTAAAGTACTTTGTATACGTATAAAAATATCGACTGAAATGAAGACTACCGAGTAATACCTGTCAATGGTCGAGGAGTTCGACGAGCGATTGAGGTATAATTCCCTGGTCAAAGTTTCCGTGAGATACTTTAGATTCGATCCGACCCAGGCTACTCTCACGTACAATCTCATCGTTTCGATGTGATCCACGACGAATCCGGTGACGTCAGGATAGCTGGCCAACAGCAGAGCGCACGATTTTTCCTGACACCACTGAGGAATATACATTCCATCCTGACATAATGGTTCTTGGCAACGGGAAGTGTTCGAGGCCCAGTCAACCGTGAGATTTCCGATCGTGTTCAATGTGGACGCGTCCACATCGAAACGGGACGCCGTTTCACGATTAGTGAAGGTGATCCAATTGTCGTTGATCGACGACAACTCGGTAGGAACAAACCAGCCAAAATGACCAGGCGGAGCGATGAATCCGCACTCTTTAAGTTCGAGCGAGTTCAACAGTGGTGTCGTGTCCAGCTGCGACGGAATCCATACCTCCATGTTCACCATCGGCAGTCTGTTCGAAGAAATTGTTCCATGTGAATATTATCCCCCTTTAGACGATTTCTCATGGCTCTAATTAGAGTCTTAATCTTTGTCTGAGGTGAATAGAAAATAATTCTCATTGCTTTCTTAATTTTGTACAAGTCGTTATCTCGAGAACAGTGTAACAGAACAGTGTTTGTATAATTAAGAGTGTAAAATACATAATTCGCGTCTTACTCGTTCGTTTTCTTATACACGTTAACTTTGGACAGCCTAATGAACGTTCCTTCCACATCGAACTCATCGTCCTTTTCAATAATAGAAACACCCGACAAGCCGAGCACCTCAGTTAGGAAGATCTTCATAATTATGGTGGCCAATCTATGACTGACTCTAGGAGACACCTCGAAGTCAATGTTTATAGGTTGTCCGTCCAGCTGGACCGCTCTCTTCGTACTTACTTCTGCCAAAATAATAGTCAACCTGTTAGACCTTCCTCTCTCTCTCTCTCTCTCTCTCTCTCTCTCTCTCTCTCTCTCTTTCTACGAGGTTAAGGGGATACGAATCGTACATGATCAGACGGAACGTTTGAGTAGTCATTTACCTTCAAGCATGGTTAGACATCGGTTCGAGGCCACGATCTTCGCGGTGATCAGCAGGACCAACACGCCTGGTAGAGATCCAGCCTTCAGCATCATGATTTTCTCCTTCTATAAAAAAAAGAGGAATACCTTAGTAGAGGTTCGCGATACTTCTAAATCAATTCTGATGTTCACTGTAACTTAAACGTTCCTAATGCCAATCATCGATTTCAACAGCCAATTACACTGATAAACAGTCAATCACATCGCGAGTTAGTGTCGCGCAAAGAAACGAGTGTCGTAAAAACGTATACACATAAATACCGACGCGCAGACTCATTGGCGCCTACGTTGTCAGATTCCAAAGATCGAGCAATAATCTTAGCAAAGTTTACGCCGAGATGGACGACCTTGCAGACGGTCGATATCAAAACATACAATGTGCTCCAACTGTAAAGAAAACAGGCTTTCGAGCCGGAATCGATAGCAATCATCGGGACGTCGTCACTCGTTTCAAGGCTTTGTAACGAAAACGTATCTAGAACACTGGCAAAACAACCTATCGTTGAACAGAAACGAGAATTCGACGACGAATGGTGTGCTCTATAATTGAGAAAGAAACGCTATCTGGTAGAATATAATAGGATTCACGAGACTTGTGGCACGCAGGTTACAGTCCATCTAACAATGCAACATTGTACGTATAAATAGCTACAATGTGCGCACCGGGGTGATCCGTTGGTAAACGACAGACGATAAACTTGTACTTGTAAAGGAAAAACGTGACTCTGCCTCTCTGTCTAGGCGACGAAGAGAAGATATTATTCGTGGCGGGTTTGGACAGGTGGGATCACGATGATCGTGCACGGAAATACTGGTCGGTCGAGTAGCTGTGAAACGCTCAACACGTACGAACGCGGTGAAAAACGGGAAAAAGGCCAGTACGACGGTTTTTACAATTCCATAGTCTTGTTTAGAAAGAGTTTTCGCCACTGTGGATCTCATCGTAGATTCAGTTCCAAATTGTATTCGACCCCAACTCAAGAACAGTTAGTTTTTCATCGCGTGACGTGGTGCGACAGGATTCTCAGGACTGTCGAGGTACATAGAGAACGGAAAAAGCGGTAGACGCGAATATCTCCGGTTCTGATGTGTGGCCCGTCAGCTTACACCGATCAACGGCAAAGCACACGTCGTTTGTACGACTAGGACGTCAAGGAAGGTGACAAGAAGCAATGATCGCCACGTGCTATTCTTAGCCATGGGCGGCGGCATCACTGCGAGCGCTTTGACTTTTCCAACCCCTGGGCGAATGAACCGAACCGTTTTCCAACTGACCGCATCTCACGTGCATTTTCCATTCTCGACAGCTTTCGTTTTCTTACGGTCGCTCTAATTATCGAACGAGCCGCTCTGCCTCCAGGAATCATGCCGATCTCATGCATTTCCATGAAAACGTGCATCCCGTGAATAACTTCGTTCGAAAGACATACACGTATAGAATTGCGAATGGTTTATTGGAACATTACTGTTCTAAGAACGTAGTGATTTATCGGTGCTCTTGGGTGTTGTTCATTGGATGATGATTCATTTATTTGCGCATGCACCGCTTTTGTGGTTACAGGAAGGCGTTATTAAATTAATTAGTATGTAAATCCTGGTGTAAATATAAAAATGTATAAATACTTCTTCCAACTACTGTAAATATGTAAATAACTGGTTAGTCAAGAAGGATAGGTATTTAGGATTTTTTTTCGAGTCTTTCTTACTCAAGTTGACGCTACGTAACGTAGGTAAGGAAATTACACGGTCGCAGCTGTTTTAGGTGTTTAGCATGCTATCGTAGTACGAGAGTGAGGATCGCACTGGATATCCCGCCTTGTGCGTCATTCAACTGTAATATCGCTCGGATAATCAAATTGTTTACGTATTACGAATAATTTGATGTGTATTCGTGGAAATAGACGAGATCATGGATAGCTGAAATGCCAATGGTACCCGTGTAAGCGTTTATATTCGTTTCTTTCTTCCGAATAACTCTCGATCACGCGCCAACTATAGCGTATTAATACGCAAAATTTTCGATTCACCTTGAGATATTAAGCAATACGAAGTTGATGTTAATAGGAATTCTTTAAATTCTATGCAATTTTTAGTTTAAATTTTACACATCATTGTACAGACAGATTATGTTAATTTGTTCATGGAAATCATGAATCAAGCTGAAAATTCTTCAGAGTATACTCGCAAAACATTAAAGTCACGTATAATAGATATCAATTACATTAATCCGCAACAGTAAATTACGTCCCGAGTATGTCGAATATTTCTCTACAGTCTATCATAGTTTCAACTCGGTTATTATTAGCGTTCAGTGAAGAATAGGTTAACATGTAATCTTGACTAATAAGATCCAGTTAATACAAATTAAAATACAAAATGACAAACATTTTATACATGATCTCGAAGTGTTTGCTCCAAAAATGAAGTAGGAACGCGATCCGTTATCAAAATCTGCTTAGAACTATGATGCAACTGTTCCGACAGTCCTCCAGACTCGTCAACCATGTGACACCATCGACAAGTATTGCGGATACCCTCGATAACGATGCTGAACGATGTACTTGACAGCAATACCGCAATTTATCGGAACTAGAGCGCAGATATTTTCATCGACGTTGCGTCACGAAGGAATGAACGAGGAGAATATCAACGTATCGACTTAGCATTTCGAGGTGGGCGACAAAATGACGCTGAAGAAACGGAACGCTTCGCAATTCAACGGCTGCAAGATATTGAACTTCCTTTTATCGTAACGCAGTTAGATCGGTACCTGACTTCTTTTACTCTTCTTCCCTTAGAGAAGAGTAGCCACTCGACGCGCAATACATAGTATCGCTTGCTTATCTTGGACGATGCAGCATATCGAGCGTAAACATATTTACTTTAGATTTTCCATTAATACCACAATGTTGAAATAAGAACAGATTAAAGGACATCGGTTGGCTACGACATTTAATACTACCGATTGAAGACGGTTGAAAACGGACAGAGGATCGATAGAAAAATAGTAGAAAATTTCGATATTTCGTTATTTCTTTGACCTCTCGAGATACAAGGATGATGTATTATATACGATGCATTGCAGAATCTTACAACCCCGTGGATATCGCCAGCAACCCTATATCTGTGCGCATAAAATAGCGACCTCGATTGTTGGATATACGTGGTATAAATGGTATAGTTAATTGCTTTTTTAACACGATTTTTCTTCGGCGTTCGGGTCAAACTGGAAGTATTAAAGTAGAGTCAGTCTGGTTTTCTTTTGGCTGAAAAACATCAAAAGAAATTCTACGAAACGATGTTAAATGTTCCCCCTCTTTAAAGACGCCATCAAACCGGATCGTAAAAATTCATGAACCAGTATCACAAGAATACTGTCTGCAAACAAAATGGAAAAGAAACGAGACACGCGGCTCGATCTCTTAGCGAATCTATTTCTAGGGTAAAAACGGACGGGCAAAAAATGAAAATGCACTGCGACGCCACTGGCACCGCAAAGACACGTGCGTACGCAAACGAATAGATAAACGCGTTCATTAAGATTAGTATACAACTGCGCGCGATATGCAGAGTTAATTGAATGAGCGAAAGAGAAGACGAAAGGGGAAGAAAGACGGAGCACCTTTCGATTTTCCACGTGTTCCATTCTACGTACATATATCAACGGAAAGACAAGAGACGGAGACGCGCGGCAACGGGGTAAATGAAAAGGAATTGTTTTCCAGTAGAACGGATTCTTCGGTTGAAAAACAACTTCAAGAAAACGGCAAAACTTTCAATAAACGTTTGCGTCATCGCGACTCGCACGCTTTACGCGTCAAGTATTCTCGGAAACGTCACGAACGTCGCCCTCATGAGATTACCGGGAACGTTGATCGAAAAAAAAAAGAACTATTAGAACGCAAAATATCATGTGCATGTACATTAAGAGGGACAAGCATCGCGGGAAGCCCCGAAATCGATAATAAGAATCCCATGCCATTGGCCTCCCATTTTTCGCATGGCGCCAATAGTCGAGCGGTGTATTCGTTTGGCCTTGCCGCGTCAGTGATAACGTGGAAAAACACATTTGAACAAAAACCACGCTCGAATGCATGCGAATAAATGTACGCGACTCAGATTCTGCTATTTCGCAAAACTGAGTTCTGTGACGGATGAGATAAGATATACATCATATGGTAACCAATCAAGCCCCCATTTTCGTGAATACGATTAAGAGATTGTATTATTTTTTTTATATCGAAATATACGCAGTAAATTTTGACATTGCATATTACACTACACGTTTGTAATTCATACGATTTACGTAAAGTATACTAATCTCTTACATCTTTTAAAACATTTACCAAGATTTCTCCTACAGAGGGGGGTGCAACGTATTATTCATTGACAATTATTTACATTCTCACTCTAATTTATAGTTTCGCAGCTTAAGCAATTACTACAGCATTGACGTAAATACAGTTACATGCTTACACAGACGGAATGTGCGTTGTCAGTTTTGTTTTTATGCAAGATGAAGCCACGAATCCTATCAATGACGTCAATCCTATTTAAACTTACCAATCAATTATATTTGCCACGGTGCTCTTTCCCTCCATAATTGTAGCCGCCCTTACTTTGTCTTCTATTATTTGTGTTTTTCAATATGAAACACGAGCTTCGAAAACGTCGCTCGCAGATAACAGCGTTATTGTTCCAATGCCGAACGAAATCTGCGAATAAAAAGCGAGATAAACAAAGTAGGAACGATATAGACGAAGGAAGAAGGATTTGCCCCAAGACAGCCTTCTTATCGTTTATTTTTCTCAGCGGCTGGAAAAATGCAACGGTTCGCTCTTGTTTGTTGCAACTGATAAGCGAGCCGATATATCGAGAATACACGGCGACGAATTATTTTTAGTACACCACGTGTCGTCATAAACATGGAATAATACAGTCATGGGTGCGACAGTTCCGATCGTGAGTGATCGCCGCTATATTTATCGGGGACGATGTCGAAAGCGTTCGGAGAACCGCCCCGTTACTGGCTGTTGACGTCCATAGATATCGACTTGAGCACAATGCCATGATAATGGCAATCTCTTCCATGGGAACGAGCGCGTTTCCATTGAATCGCTAATCCAATTACGAGCCATCCAAGCAAGGAAGCTTGCGTCACGGATAATGGTTGAACACGTTGTACGATTAATAAACGAGGGTGCGGTATATTATCACAATGTACACTTGGAATAGTCTTAAAAATCGTATCGCATTGCATCAAATCGCATTGTCAGTGTGTTCGAGTCCAACGACCCTGCACGCGAATCATGCAGACGAGTTGCCGTTTTCATCCATTTAGTCGATGATTCAATATGTGGGTCATAGAGTAGCAAGGACTACGGTGTCTGGAGATCGTCTTGTAATTCCAAATATAATTAATCAGTCGGTGTAATTCAGGAGAATAGGATATACTTACGATCAATGAGCGAGAGGAAATCAACGAACCGGATACAGTTTGTCACGATCGAGTAACAATGCTTTGGCTCGATAACTAAAAACTCTTCCGTGACGTTTGAAACGCGTTGCGACTAATGACGTAATTATTTCAAAATGTTAGGCATTGACGCGCGCGAACTCGTGCCTGCATATTTATACATATAATGGATGCATTTTCAATCGCATGGATAAAGGTACGCATGAAACGGCGCTGGTCGTTGTCATTAGCCGTAGATTGACGTCACCATGACACTTGTTTGCCAGAGTTCCAAGTAGGACCGTGTGCATGTGTACATATGTACTCTAATCGATAACGATAAACAACGACGCGGTCCGTCTGAAAACAACTCTAGCAATTTCTCAATGAAGAACACGCGTTTGATCGATGATCGAGCACGTACACACACGTAATACTCGTAATACATTTAAATAACCTGCGAGTTTATAGATGGAATCAGGATCGATGCGTATTCACGAATCCGAATCAGTTTCAGCATAGACAGGACCATGAACAATTCGCCGTTTCGAATGCTGCATCCGTGATATGCTTGATCCCATCGCTAAGCGAATCCTCCGAGTCAACAACTTTCATCCTCCCTTTGCAACTTCGTAGAAACTTACGTTCTGTTAATTACTACAATTAACGTCAATCAATACGAGCCAAAATTGAACACTGGTTCCGAGGCTGAGGAACGCACGCGCGCGTTAACTAAGTCGGTTTTCGAACAGACGAGACGAATCACTGTTAATAATTTTGACATTGGAATTTAATAAATCTGGCCATCGCGATCCCGTCCAATTCTCCTACCCTTTCTCTACACGCGAACCTGGCGTCGAACGGCCAAGGTTGAAAAGCCATAAATCGATTCAAGTCCAACAGGCGACACGGAACGGAGCAAACGATCCGTTCTTCACTCGCAGACGGTGATAATGACAGAAACTTGTCAGTGGTGCAGTCAACGCTGGAGTACAAGATTGAAGCGTGGAAATCGCGAGGAAAAATCGTTTCTGCGATCGGAGGATCGACTTGGGGAAACTCCAAGAGGAAAAGATGCTGTATTAAATCGATTCGAAGATGATTAATCTTCGTTTGACTAACATTATTGAATTAATTTGCAAAAAGAGCGAGTCATCGCATAGAGACAATGTGTTACATTGTAAACTGAAAGACCCCGAAGTACAAACCAAAGGACTATGAATACAATAGGATTCGCATAACTAGGTCGTTCATATAACAGGAGTCGCCTCAGGTTGAAATGACGACGCGCAGTAGATTAGGTAAGACCAACCAGACGAGAGTTCAGCTAACCAGGAATTCACTCGAACTTCACTCCGATCCATAAATGGAATTCTATTATAAGCCCATACCCAGACAAGATTCCGTCGCATGAATCACGAAGGATTGGAAATTCATTCAATTGGTAGATACACGGCAAATTATGAATTACAGCAGGTGATTCATCAAACGATTGAAACAAGCAGGGGTCTGGATCTATTGTACTACGAACTTGGTGCGATTCGATCACGAACTCGCTGACCGGTTAACCTTGCCCGCTTCTACGAATCGGGAAAGCCGTAGATGAAACGATTAACAGAGTCGCTCGAAAAACTAGGCCAGTGATCGTGAAAACCGGTCGGGAAGCCTACGTCTCGCTGCTACACTCTCGTTTGTCGCCTGGAACAGTAACGTGTCGATGCCGAGAATCGACGTAATCGTCTCGGAATTGTTTTTGTACCGCGACGTCGATAAACAAGTTTCTGTTCCCGCAATCGGAATCGTACGATATTTGAACGCAAGTTAACACTGTTCAACACGGACCAATAGTGTTTACGATGGTCATGCTTTTATCGCGAAGACAGTCGTTGGCTACACTTTACGTTTGAACGTCGGTCCACGGGAAATTTTGTTGGACAAAAAATATCGTAAAAAATTTTTTGTGAAATTGTCGAGTTAGAAAGATAAAAGCGTATTAAGAAAATGTTTAAACCAAGATGGAGTCCTTGAATGTATGGTGTAAAGAAAGACGGCACGTTTTGGATGGCGCGCAAGAATTCGAATGGACTTCTAGGTATGCACCTCATATATTTGCAGCTGGCTGTTCGCAAGGGAACACGTTGCGTTACGCATTCCGATTTATTGATCTTAGCCACCCACGCAGCCAGATAAGGCGAATAAAGGTGAGATGAGGCCGATATTTTGCACAACTACCGCCGTCTTTATCTCGCTCCTTCATAAATCATTAGTATCCTGGCCGTGTAACGTATTATATTGTGACACATTATGATTAACCCTTTCGTCGACTATTATTTTTCCTCTGACGCACCAGCTCTGCCCGCTAGTGGGTATTTATGAATGCAATGCACAGCGCGATAGACGTTTCAGAATGCCAAATAATCTTTTTAATGTATGAGGAATGCTACCGTCCAACAAAAATCGAACGGTCGAAAATAGCGCGGACATCGTCCTGATCGTCCCGATCGTTATTTCGTCCGGGGCGTTCGAAGAATATTACATTTGTTCTCTGGTTGACACCGTTAACCAAGCTGAATTGTAGCCCAAGTATTCACAGGAAAATGCTTCATTTGCAAGTTCGATTGCTAATTTAGACTTGAATGCGTTAAGAACACAATTCCACGGTCCTGACATTTTTTTAACAAATATGTTCGATGTACTCGTCAACGGTGTGTAACTTCTAGCGCTGCTTTCTTTCCAAATCTGTTATCGCTTTTTCTTGAACTAATCGAACGACGACGATGCAATAGATCGATCATTATTTATATAACTCGTTACGAATCGCTTAATTCTAGCTGAAATGAAAACATAATAAAATGCCGCAAACGGGCTCAGTGAATCAGGAAAAATATGTGTCGGGACAAATTCTCGGCAAATAATACTCGTGTTTAAACTGCAATCACGACACTCGTGCACAGAGCATTGGCGTGCACGCAACTAGGTACGCGTCCACGGCAATGAAATCAAGGCTCTCTGAATAACTGCAACTTGTTCCTCAGAGTTGATACGGCTAATAGCTCTGTCCTGTAAACAAGTTTCATGCTAACATCACGTGGTCCTTTCTGCGTACGAACTATGTGCACCTATGTGCACGTCGTTTCGCTTCCTACACGGTTGCCAGGAAACGGAGGAAACGACGGGCACGATGAAAACAGATTCTGTGAACAGCGAAAACCGGAAATTTTCGGAGCAAACATACGTCATAGTTACATACTATTAGGGCTAGCGGATATCGCGCGTAATAAAGATATTTCTGACTGTTTACGAAAAGTATCCTTGAATTCGGCCAACTCATCACGGTGTTAATTCGAACTGCGTAAATATAATTAGAAATATTACCGGGAAGGCGCACGTTCCCGAGGTTCACGGTTATTAACAATCGAAAGGTTACAGTTTCTCCGTTAAAAATAGCCAAGATAAACGATTTCTTAGACTTTGGTAAAGCGTGTTTTATCTGGTTGTAAAAATACACACAAGTTTAGACAAGAGACGAAGGATAGATGGAACAAACGCTTAAGATTAAACTATCAATCTATTCAATGCTTGGTATACAAAATTTCTTCAACCTAGAAACCACTTTGATATCTTTAAATATCCTCGACTTCTCGAGAAAGCTAGACGTTTCCTCGTGTCCGCTTTTGATTCTCGTTCGAAAGAGTGATTCGAAGAATAATCGTCGCTGAAATGACTCGATGCAATTATATATTATCGTCTGGACGATTTGGTATCTAGTTGAGGACAGTCAAGGCCGCACCACTGGCTGTATAAATCTCGCGGGACAGGTGGGTGGAAGGAAGTCATCGACCCGGTTTGTGCATACGTGCGCAAGAGTGTCGGCTCGCGTGCGACGCGTGTTCGGGCAACACGCTTTCGATCGTGAGAGTGACAACCAGCGGGGTAAACGTCCGTTCCGAAGCTAACGTGTCTCGATTATGGTTGTGCGCTATCGAAACCGTGTGACGCAACCTGTGAGAGAAATATTTGGCACGCGACGCGGAAACCTCGACGCGTGGCACCACGATGCGGAGGTAAACGAGACAAATAGATGAATAAGATACGCAGTGCTATGCGCTGCTACGGCAGTGCGCTCGTGGACGAGCATTATTTGCGTCGCAATCCTACGAAGGCCGTGGACGATTCCTGCCGTTCCTAATTTGTACGACAAAATGAAAGAAACGTTTGTAAATAGAAAAGCTGGCACATCCGATGTCACTTCAAGATTTAAATTTAAATCGAGGAACAATTAGTTGATGCCCGTTGAAAACGATGAGAACAGGACAGAGAAATCACACGGAAATAAATGAGGAAGCAACGAATCACAGTCCCTTCGATCTGAATCGGGCAAAAGTATCACCACGACTTACGTTACCCTTTCTCTTCCAGTTTAGTCCCGCTCGAGCGAAGAAGTGTCCCGTGAGGTTCACTGTTATATAAACCGCAAAACCGCTGGTTGTCGAACGGGACAATTGCGGTTGTCGGTACCAATTCAACGATCATCGTTTCGCGCTCGGCCGCCGTCACGTTAATGATCGAATCTAGCCGGCGCCGATGCCAACTGTAGTAAACGACGCGTGGCTATAAAAAGTGCGCTTCTTAGGCGTCGTAATCAGCCAGCGTAAACGTGCGCGGTGTCCCTGACACGCGAGTCTCCGGTACACCCGACGGCTGTCCACTACGAAATTCTATGCGCTCGTGTACACGTGTATATAAATCGGATCTATGACCTGTAACGCGGACAGCAAGTTGCACCATTACAGACGCAACTTGCGTCGCCATTTTCGTCACCTAGAAACGGCGTAACGTGCGCAGCAGCTGATCTTTGCTGCGTCATCGTTGATCACGATGCTCCCTCCGCTTAGGGGTTGAAGGAAAGCACTTGTCATCGAGTCACTCTATTATGATGCAAACTATTTGGCCGATGATTGAGGATGTTCGTGTCTCTGTCGTGCTCTAATCTAATCGAGGAGACAGTTCAGATCGGTCTTTCACGCGTGCACAACGCTCGGTTATCAAGATATTACATAAGAGATTCCTTAAAACAGATTTTAGTTCTGATCGTAAAGCGGAGTACATACTTTTTAATCCCTTGGTCCGAAAAATTATCATTTTTATTATATCGAATGACTTCTTTTAGTTTGTTTATTGCATGGTTTTTTTTCAAAAGCTAGTATAGTCAAATAGTTGTGAAAGAGAAAAGAAGAGAGGGAGGAAAGGGAGAGAAAGAGAGAAAAAGAAAGAGAGAGAGAGATAAAGGTTGAAACATCTGATTCCGAACAATTTTAACCTATGGTAAGTGATAAAAATAGACCAGAGTTAAAAGTAGATAGGGTCGTTCGCCTAGAGGCGGTAGGGATGCGCCGTCTGACCATGACGCGTCCCTTTCTACTGGTTACGCCAGCCGTGATGCTCCAGTTTCGTTCGAGTACGACTCGTTCGTTCAACGGCACACACAATTTTACATGTTTCATTATCATTGCATCAGATTATTTGCCTATGTAACCGAGACTTTTGACTCTATTATTTCGAGTTGAGAAATCGGCTACCCCGGAAACGATTCAGGAAAAATGACTTGCACTTTCTTGCCGCTTTATTTACCAATCAAGATAGATACTGCATACACTGACAATGTCCTATTTATTCAGATTATGCGCAAACTAACAACCACTCCATAAATGTCCCTACTATCGTTATTCAACCGTTGCGAAGATTAACTCCCTATAAGCAGAGTTTTGTCCATTTATGGTAACTGGGGGACCAACAATTGCTATAAATAATATCGCGTGCTACCAGTTGAATCGTACATATTACTTTTAAATTGGCCGTTCGATTCGTTTTTAGTAGGTCGCTTGATATTTCAATAACTATGAAAACATTCTTGAACTAGCCAAAACATGGAATAAATTCACTGGTTACACAATCAGTTAGGCATTTATGAAAGAACGTCTATTTTTGAGTGATCCGTAAGTGATAAATTTGGTCAATAAATATTTTGATGACGCTTGAGGAAGAAGAATTTGAGTTTCTTTTACCATTTACGAGAATAGTACGTGCTCTTTCTCCATGTAATTCTTTAGATTTGTTGCGTCTTTCATAACATCCGGTATTGCGAGAAGAGCATAATATCTACGTGCATTGCCTTCGTTGGTGCCCACAAACAAATGCTTACGGTACGCTTGATTCATTTCCGGCCACGGGAGCCATGCGCCAGTCTTCCTCCCTCTTCCTGGCGGGGAAGAGATTCTTCGTCAAAATATAGCATCGTCATAGTTAGCGTCATCGTCATCGGGCTGGTGAGTCATTGAACGCCGAGAAAGAGAACGAGGTGGGCAGCTCGTTGTGGAAAATCGTCGTTTCGAAGTATTCGCAAGAATATCAGAAATAGTAACTAAGAAATATTCTTGCGAACTCCATCGATACGGAACAGTGACTAAGTACGCGTGTAACTCTAAACGCGGGAATTCAAATTGGATTCACGGAGAATCCATTCGATCGTACAGAACGTCATCGAGCCAGATAACGGATGACAAGGCATCGCGGATGGAAAGATCTATGCAAATGCGCGCATAAACAAGAACCTCTTTGAAAAACCCAATTCTGACGTAATAGTCATTCGTTTGATGGAACTGTGCGATAGATAAGGTAGCCTGCTTCCTGGTGTGAGCGGAATTTTCGCGCGTGAATGGGACTCCTGGAGCGGAGAACACGTTTCTGTTTGTCATTTCGTTAGCTTAAGGGAAACTCGACTTTGCCTTGAAATTCAGATCTGATTCGCTGCGATGCAATGTAACCATACGAAGAAATCGCCAGATTCCAGTTCTTTTAAAACTATCAGAACACGATCCAGTCTAAGAAGAAATATGAAATGTTAACAGGAGGAAAAATCTAATTTTCGCCATTAGTAATATTCTGGATGTAAGCAGTGTTCTTTTGAAAAACTGATTCATCAGATATCCGAGAACGTATTGTTATCATTGACTTGAAAAAAACATGCTGATACTGTGGTTAGCAAAACTAACGAACCTTATTTTTCAAGATTGAATGTTTCCTTCGTCACAAAGCGTCGAGCACTTTGATCAAACATTCGAGAGGACGTTAACACGTCTCCATTACAATAGAACATTTACCAGGATAGGTAATACATTCGAGAGTAATGCGAAACCTGCTCGCGGCAAAATTCATATCTGCAAATTATTCAATAAATTTTCCAAATTGAAAATCAAAAGTAAAGCAAACCGTCCCGATAATAATAATTGGTGACAAAACAAATTATCTAATGCTTATGAACGACACACATAATCACGTAACGCAATGTCAACGACAGATCCCGAGATTTCCATAGAAATGGCAAACCAGATGAACGTTAATAGTCATGTGTCCGCTCGCGAACAAACAAGTTTCTTGCTAATCATTCACAGCACTATTGAAGTTTGCTCGTATCTAACGTAGTACCGTGACAATGACTATCGTAAGCAAGGTCGACTGATTCTAGTTAGAAGGCAGTCGAGAACCACAGGAAAAGTAGTAAGGAAATCGGTGGCAAGGCTAGAGTAAATGCTAGAGTAAAGGGAAAGCAACCGATTCTTGACTCGGTTGTCGAATTTTATTCACGCGAGACCGCGTTCTCCACTAGGAAACGGTGAACCACGGCCACGGATCCGACTTATTTTTACGGCTAAGACGCAGTTCAACGCTGCGTGAAAGTATAACCGTGAAACGAACGAACAAATTATTCGTTCCTTCCTTTTCTTTCCTTCCTCCTCGCATATATAATCGATGTTTGTTCCACCATTCTCGCGCTTTTTCCCTTCCGTGCATACTTTCGTGAGAAACGGAAAATTTATTCTATTTCTTCCTTAGAGACAAAGAAGTGTTCGAGTGCATTTAGAGAACGCAATTGTTAGGCGTATGTACAATATAGTGCAAATGTTAAGTAATGCAAAACCGACATAACGAGCAAATGGCAACATTTTTTTGCCTGCTGAATAAATTTATAATATACTCATTTGGCATATCCTGCGATTCACTTTTCTGCAATTCAAAAAGCTTGTTTTCCAAGCTTGCTTTCCTTTTCTAACTCGTTTCCCGCGATGTCGGACGCGCTTTACGATATTCAAACTAGTGCTCCGTTTATTTCGACGTTCCAAAAAAATCCGTGGTCCAAACAAAAATACGCGCCCAAAACTGACAATATCAAGGTAATGTTTGAAGATTCATTTTCCTTTGATAGTCCATTTCGAATATGACGACCGCTAATCAAAGGTTCGTGATCGTATTTCAAGGAATACCAGAAAGGATAGGTGCAACGGTTAAGCTTCAGCTTACGATATCGGCAACGCGAACGACCTAAGATTTTTTTGCGCAGTACCGAGATTTCTGCGTATCGCCGCAAAAGAAACTGGTAACCGTAGAAATATTTTATTCGGAATTCGAAAGACTTCGCGAGTAGTATATGCATCGCGTCACGACTATCGGACGAAAATATTTGTCCGCGCAAGAGATACAGATGGTACGGGGCTAACTTTCAAAACATCTTTGTCTGCCGCATGTAACAAACAAACTGTGCATTGTTTATCGACGTTACCGCAAGAATCTTATCGATCATCTGGTAAGCGAGCGAAATGTGCATTTGATAACGCTTCGTTTTGCACTGTTCACGGCTGTACACGAGCGAACGCATGAAAATGCAGAATTACCACTGTGCACTTTGCACAACGAGGATGAAACGTCGCACGCGGATGACCGACGTGTGGTATCTGAGGACTGTCTAATAAACTAATCTCCGCTACCCATAAATTCTCGTTAACTCTTCCTAGTCGAATGACAGATATAAGTGTCGCGCTATAAAAATAGAATCGGCTTTCATTTGGATAAATCCATTGTTCGTCGCAAGTTTCGACAGCTACGTAGAAATACGTATAGAATAAACAAAGTCGATTGCACGAACGAGTTCAGTGGGTCATACGAGGCACACAAGCTACAGGTGGTTCATTACCAGTTTCTAGTACTAGTTCCCTTCCGGATTATGTAAAATGAAAGTTAAACGTCGGCTCTGGTTAGATAAACAAAATTTTCTTATAGTATATACTTACATCATCACATAAAAACGAAGCTGACGACTCTTCCGCGGTGGTGCTCGCTTTATTCTTACTCCAAGAAACCCATCAAACTGTTAAGAACGACTCGCGGGAAAACTTCTATATATAGTAACGCACACTTATGCTCTTGTCCGCATCGCGCAAACAGAAAGTATCGCACAATGAACAGCCGTATGCGTATCAATGAAACGTCAGATTTCCTGGCGTCGTCGTTTCATAGAATTCCATGCGCCACCGTACTCCAAGCTTTTTTTCGCCAGCTTTATCTAATCGCTCCAGCGTTCATGCCGGTCAGTAATTTTTCTAGGTCACACATATTACATAAAATTCTTCACTCGACTTTGACGGCCCCTTTCGCGTACAATGTCCTCTCACGTCGCACTTTCTCTGCGAAACAAAACCATCGAGCGAAACGAAACAAACGTTGTAGTTGCGGGAAACAACCCCTAGGGGGTGAGTCCTGGATGTTTGCGACTGAAATCGAACGTCACCCCGTCCCTCTCCTGGCTTAGATGCACGTGATCGTGATGTTTCGTCGTATCGCGTCGAACTGATTCCTCTTTTAATCAACCGATCAAGAGAGACGAGAGATCAACGACACCGTATACATACGTCGTTCACCGCGCGGTTGTTGGCGCAACACTGAGCAACTACCACGTATCGGACACAACTAACGGCGCTTCGGTGCGCGCGATGACTCGCGCAGTCGCGTGATCGCCTACACGACAAATCGGCCGCTTGTTTACCGCCAGAATTAGACAAACAACCGAGCTTCATCGTTTAAAACCACTGATTGGTTTAACAGTGGTTCAATTTCTCGTGGCCGCGCGACCCTCGCCTAGCCGGTTATCGCGACCTTTCTTCTCAGGTGAAACGCGAAGGCGTACCGTTATCGATAATTGCGAACAAAAAGTTACATAGTGCAGTGAGAGAAGAAAAATCGATCGGTTAATGTTGCTGGTTCGATGATCGTAGCAGAATTCTCGATAAAAGAAATGATCGTAGACATTACCATCGATAGTGCTGTTACGATGACAACGGGCACATGAATAATTTCGAAAAATTACGCGGCGAACGACAGAAAGGATAAGCGAGACCTATTCTTGTGATTTTATTTGGCCGGAAAATGGCAACATCGTCGTTAAACCTGCCTGTTGTCAGGAATGCGGCATCGAAGATAAATATAGAGAGATTTAAATCGAGAATGTATTTATTGCTAAACCAACGGTATATTTAATACTTTAATATGTCTAAGATACTTTTATCGTTTCCATCGTAATTACATACCGAATTTACGTTCCCGCGACTGATTAGATTTGAATTTTGGAAAGGAATTAGGGGACCAATCCATTTTTAATGACTCTACAGTGAATTATTTTAAAGAATGAACATTTTCGAATGAAAAATACATATTTCCGTATCATCGCACGAAGATGCTTTATTTTTGGAATATCTACAATAATAGAGTTAGGTGCGAACGTCAGGTAATGAAAAATGGAATATCCTGTTAATATGAATAGAAGGGAGTATCGTGCGATTATCTCGCGGCAGATTAATTAGGAGAATGATTTAAATCTAACCACTTATTAATTTGCATTATCATTTATAAATAGTCGTGTAGCTACACCGTATAGACTGTTACAGGTGTCTACTAATGGCCACATCGTGTTGCCTGCTGCAAGGCTGCCAAAACATCGACGAGAAGCGTGTGCGTCGCTTACATCACTCTGAAACATCTTGAACTTGTTCTGCGTAACTATTGCAGATGACAGAATCCAACAGAAATTGAAACAAAATCAGGATGTACATGGTGATACCTCCTAATATCTACAAACACACGCAATTTAGTTAAGATCAATTTTAACAGTATTAAATGAATAAATTAGTCCATCGATGAAGCTTCAAATTTCAAAGTGTCTGTCTTACCTTTGATAAAAGCGACACGTTCATCTCTATCGCTTTTGCGGTGAATGTATTATTTCTGTGCAATATTTGCAAAGACAACAATTCTACCTGGAGTTTAATGATTAGTAAAAAGTAAGCGTCTGGAAATACTTGCAGTTGTTAATAGCTCTGGCATTGATCAATATTTGTCACTGCTGATTAATTATTACCTCGCGTTTCGTCACAGGATCGATTGCTTCGCTGAAAACGTCATGAACGGTCGTCTTAATACTTCTCCCCTGATTTGTCGCGGTTTCACAGGCCCAGATTATCAACGAGAACTTAAACAAATAAACTGCCGCTGGAGAAGAGAACTCAAAGTACCAGAACTTTATGTTCACAAGGACGTTAATATTCGAATACAATATTAGAAAGTACAGATTGAAAGTGACGACTGTGAATGTTGACGCAGTTATAATTATATTCCGTATAAGAAACGTATTGTTCAACAATTGAACCACGTCGCTGATTTCCAAGTATTTCTCTTCAAAATTTTTCAATTTTATCAGCAGCAAAAGATTTTTCTGTTCACGATGCGCAAGCGATTGCGCCCACGATTCGCTATCGATCTGAGACTTTAATTGCCGAAGACATTCGTCCATTCTTTTGAAACATGCTTTCAGAATGCACACGCAGTCCATGTAAAACATGTCTACCGTAAAATTGGTAATCAACATATATAAACAGTCAATATTCCTCAGAGTCAATAAAATGTTGTCCTTAAAACAGTTTGGTAGGTGAACGATCAGAAATAGGAAACCGATAAGGTTCTTCACGTGAATTATCTTTGCCAAATCGTTGAAATCCTCCGACGATAGTATCGAGGATATCTTTGACAGATTCCTAATCACGGTCACTCGTGCACCAGTTAAGATGTACATCACCACGATGATGCTTCCGTCCAACAACAGGAATAAGTTGTTACTAATCGCACTTGGTATGTCATAGGATATTAAAGTGCTGAAGTTTACTTGATAGATCAAGGCGAACAACGAGACTCCGTAGATGAATATTGCGAACGTGGAAAATATGAAGCGAACTTTCGAAAATTTGTATGTCGGTGAATCACACTTGTAGGGAAAAAGTCCGAGTAGCCAAGACATAAAGAGACAGGGATACATCAACGAATTGAAATCCGTAGCACTCAACAATTTCCATGTTTTATGTTTTTCCACTTTCTCGCACTTTACCGTTTGTTTAAACATTGTTTAAAAATGTTAAACAAAATTTTCAAATGTGATATCACGCATGAAGGAATTTGTTACAGTTAATGTGTTCCCACGGCCAGCTGCCGTTTTGAAGGATGAAGTTCTTCGAATAATGATACTCTATCAACAAAACGAGGAAAAAGTGCAATTCGATAATGAAAATTGCATATTAATAAGTAAAATGGAATTGCGTCTTCAACGTATCATGAAAATGCTTTTAATGCGATTGGACATAGTTCCGTATGCTTATCGCTTAAAAAAGTTACATTCTTGATAAATTACTTTTTACTCGTTTCAAATGTCAAACATTTCACTCGTCCGAAGTCTTCTTTCAATAAAGTTTTTCGGACATTTTCTGTACCGAACCTAAATTCAATAACTAAACAACATCATTGATTTCTGAATATTTCTTAAACGTTTACAACTTCTTCTACGTGTGATATCGATGATTAAAATTGTCTTCACTTACACTAATGATTCGTATACTTGAAACAATATGTAACACGTATCGATCGTTACTAATATCCATAAATCTGTACACCAACAGATATAGGTAAAAGATATCCTGCTTTCGAGAACAAGTACTGCAACATAAGGGCATATCGATAATATGCATTGTATACTAATGTTTTGCGAACATGAAACGTTTCCGACTGTGAGAAAATTGAGGAGAATATTGCGATCGAACTTATAACGATGCATACACTAAACAGTAATAGTATTTAATCATTTTTATGCGGATCTAGTTCAAAAGGAAAACAGACTAATGACATGCTTGTCATTAGCGAGTTTTACCTTGATTAGAATTAGTCTTTTGAACTAATATTCCGAGTAAATTATTTTATCGATTCTATCCGTTAGTTGCAAATTATTATCGAAAGTACTTGATTATTATTGTTATAATACTTATTAGTCGATTTTCTTCTATAAAACTTTAATAATATCAAATGATTATCGAATTACATTAAAATAACATTACTTAATGTTTATAAAAAATGATACTATGATCATAAGAATATTTCTCAATGTACACTTATTGTGTAATTAAGAATATATATACATATATTTCGTCTGACGTTATTTTTCTATGTATGAGTAGTTTTATCAACTTCCTGAATGCGCTTATCATATATTATTTTGTTGACACATCGTAGTATTTCTATGCGTAATATCTCATTAATTTATTTAAGCAGGAATGTATATTTTACTATTCATCAATTATATTTCTTAAAATCACTAAGAAGCATTTCAACATTTTCGTTAGCGTTAAGGAAGTTATACGTATAATATTTGTTAATATTTTAAATTAATTATAAGATTACATTGGATAACTCTAAGATACATTTGGGTATAGATATATCATACCACGTACGTATTTCTTGAAACAGATTACACTTTGTTTTGATGAGGTTATGTTAACACATGCTGTTACAAGCTTCTTCTAAACTACAATAACTAAATAATTAACAAAGCATTATGAATAAATACTGCTTAAATTCAATTATATTATTTTGCGTGATAATGCAATGAAATATTCAATAATGATATCACTTAAATATTCATTTTTTCTAATAATCTATTGATTATATTTATTTAAAGGAATTACGAGGTATGAAATCATGAGTAGTAGTTACATTGACAAAGGAATAATTACGTACATTTACTTAGAAAATTTTGTGTAAGTATTAATGTAAAATACATTCTTTTTAATTTTCGCAAGAATAATAATCTAAATATGTTTGGAATTTCTATTTAATTGTAGGACGTATAGCAAAGTTTCTGTGAAGCCTGGTAGATATTTAAATGTTATTATTGGGCCAAATGGAACTGGTAAATCGACGATTGTTTGTGCCCTTGTTCTTGGACTGGGAGGTAAACCTACCACCATTGGACGTGCCATTCATGTTGCGGATTACATAAAGTCCGGATGCGAGGAAGCAAAGATTGAGATTCATCTCACAAATGGGCAAAAGAACGACATTGTAATTCGTAGAGAATTTAATATAAGGGGAAAATCCGTATGGTTTTTGAATGAAACACCTTCAAGTATGAAGGAAATACAGGATGTAACAAAAACATTTAACATTCAGGTAGTTGTATTTAAAGAAGATGATTTTTACTATAAATTATGTCTAATTTATTTCAAACTCTAGGTTGATAATCTTTGTCAATTTTTGCCACAAGATAAAGTACAAGACTTTTCAAAGATGAATGCGCAAGAATTACTAGAGAATACAGAGAGATCAGTTGGTGATCCTATGATTTTGGAACATCATAAACAACTAATAGACTATGGAACAAATCAGAAGGAGTTAGAGAAACAAATAGAAAGCAAGAAAAAATTACTAGACTTAAAAACCCAAATATACGATGGCTTGAAAGAAAGTGTTAATAGTATAAAAGAAAGAAAATTAATAAAGAAGAAAATTAATACCTTAAAGCAGAAGAAAGCATGGCTACTATATGAACAAAAACGTAGGGAATTGTGCAAGGTAAAACTAAGAAATTTGAAAAATGTACTACTACATCTAATTCTTTCACATAATTATGAATGTCCCTAGTTAAAAAAGAAGAAGGAAGTTGCAACATCTAAAATGCAATCTTTGGAAACCGAAATAAAACCTATTACTGATGCAATAAACAAAATAAAATCGGAAATTGACCTACTCCAAACCGCTGCTTCTGATCATGTAAGATTACATATTATAAGCTAGAAAAATAGCAAAAATTTGTATATTTATGTGTATATTTCATGCTTTATAATTTTAGAAAAACAAAGTTAATAACAGAACTATGAAACTTAAAAATATTATGGATGATATTTTGGAGTGTAAAAATAAGATTAGATTTTGCGAGAACGAGTGTGAACAAAGAATTGAAACGGAAAAAGCTCGAGATCGTGACATTAATGTTGCAAAGCAACAGAAGAGCAAGTTGGATAATGATTTATCTCTGATGCTAAAAGATATTGGATCTGGTTTGTATTATTAAGAATGGCAATTATTAAATTTTCTTTTATTGATAGCGATATAATTGCGATTTATGAGTTAATCTCGTGTGAATGAAACATAGTTGAAGCAGTGTTCAATGACGACAGACAAATAATTAATTGTACTAATACTATCTTAAAATAAAATAACAAATTTGTAGAATATATTGTGTTTTGTAGAGGAGCTGTTAATGAAACAACGGCAAGAAGCATTATCCAATGTAGAGAAAAAAAGAGACATCATTAATATGCTAACTAGTAATGCTTCGACACTAAAACAGCAAGAAGAGCGCTTAAATGTTGAGATTAGGGGTAATTTATTGGTTTTTGTTGATTCTTTGCTTCTCTTCTTTGTTGTTGATTCTATAGTAAAATTTAATTTTCAGCTCAGGAATCGGAACTAGAACATCTTAATATCGAAACAAAACGATTGCAATTGCTATTCGAGAAAAGTAATGACACATATAAAGCAGTGGAATGGTTACGAAAAAATCGTAATAAATTTTCTAGCCATGTACACGAACCAATGTTACTTAATATAAATGTAACTAATATCTCGTACGCCAAATATTTAGAAACTATCATTTCGTTTCGTGACTTAATAGCATTCGTCTGCGAAGATAAAAGTGATATGAATAGGTTGCTACATTACTTGAGAGATGAACTGGAATTGCAAGTAAATGTTGTACACTCCGATCCTGCAAAACATGTCCCGATGGAGCCGAATATTCCACTGGAGCGTATCAAACCATACGGTTTTACTCATTACTTAGTTTCACTGGTCGAAGCACCTAGCACCATTATGAAGTATTTAGTGACTATGTATAATTTAAATAACATACCAATAGGAACAAATCAAGTTGATGACAACATAGATAATATACCTAATCTACGTTGCTATTTCAGTCGTAAGTGTACTAATATTTTTAATTGCCCTGTTTTGAGTAAGGAATTAAATTGATAATAGTATTTTTGTTCCTTAGAAAATAATATATACTCGGTAAACAAATCCAAGTATACAGGAGCAAAGTCTATCGGAATGCAACCTGTATCGGGTACAAGAATGTTATCGATTGTAGCAGATAAATCAAGAGTGTTAAATATTGAAGAAAAGTTTGTTCATGCCTTTACATGTAATAATATACCATGAACGAATTTATAATTAAAACATATTTTTAGGTTGAAGGTATTACGGGAAAAAAAAAGCGATGTATTGAACAAAGTGAAAAAAATTGATGAGGAAGTGTATGAAATAAACGAGGAATTAGAAAAATATAGAGCTAAGAGAAACAAATATCAGCAAGACCTCCAGCAAATACAAACTCTAAAATCTAGAATGTCTATGGCACAGAAAAAGATTGAAGATTTACAAAATGAGCGAACGAGTATTGAGCGAATAAAAGAATCGTTTACTAAGAATATAAAGGTTTTATTAAATGCCTAATATATCAATATATATGTACATATCATTCTTTATATTAGAGTTAATATTATTTATACGCAAATTTTGTAGGTGATTCTGGGAAAACAATTAAAACTTTATAAGTCATATAATTCTTTATTGGATGAAAGTTTTAAATCTACTACGGCTAATGAACAAACAGAATTAGCGTTAAAGCTACATAAACGAACTTTAAGAACTAAAGTAAACGATTCTCAAGATTTAAGAGACAAACTTAAAGTGGCAGAAGACAACATGAGACAGCTCAACCAAGAAATTCAGCCATTGAAACACGAAGTACAAAAAATATTTAACGAGGCTTTAGAAACTACTAATGGTGTTAGTCCGTCTGAAGCTGAGTTTGCACCAATAAATAAAATATTTGCTAAATTACCACCAACCATGGAGGAAATTAATAACGAATTGAACATTGCGCATGCAAAAGTATTTTGTATGGGAAATAATGTAGATGGTGAAAATGTGAGTCTAATAAGTATCAGTATTGGACATAGATTTATGTAAATAAAAATTAAATATTTGCTAACTGTTTTAATTTCAGATACTGCGTCAATACCAGGAAGTGGAAAAAGAGATCCACAATTTAAAAGATTTTATTGAGAAAAAAACACAACAATTGGAAACAACTACACAGAACATAGACACGTTACGAGAACAGTGGTTGAAACCGTTATTAGAAACCATTCAGAGGATTAATTTCAACTTTAGTATGCATTTTTCAGAAATGGGTTGTGTTGGTGAAGTCACATTGGCACAACCAGAAAATAACGTAAGTCGTCATTAAATAAAACTTAATCGTATGTTCGTAAGAGAATATATGAAAATTAAGAAATATTCGTAGATGAACTTCGATCAATATGGCTTAAAAATTATGGTAAAATTCCGAGACACGGACCAGCTACAAGAATTGACGAGATATCATCAAAGTGGCGGGGAAAGAGCTGTGACCACTGCTATTTATATGATTTCACTTCAAGAATTATCAAGAGTACCTTTTCGATGTGTGGATGAAATTAACCAGGTAACTTTAATAAAACGTGATACAATTACCATTATATTTTAATAACATACTTTAACTACAGGGCATGGATGCGGCAAATGAACGAAGAATATTTAATTTACTCGTGAAAATTACTGGAAGACCAAACAGTTCTCAGTATTTTTTACTTACACCAAAGGTAATCTATTTTTGAAACTTTTTATTCGCGTGCAACAATAGTTAATTTATTAATGATACCAAATTTATTTTTACTTTTAGTTGTTACCTGACTTACAATATTCAAACACAGTTACTGTACATTGTGTATTTAATGGACCATTTATGATTAGTCATACAGAATTTGATACAGAAGAATATTGCCAAAAGCTTGTTAGAATGATGGAAAAGGAGAACGAGGATGCTGATTAAGATATTTTTTGAAGCTTGAGTACTAAGTGTCAGAATGCACGTATTATTAATATATTCATGTGAGATACAATTCATCTCTTACAACGTTTTATACAGAAAAAGTTATACGAAGAAAAAGAAATATATTTTTGGCAGTACCTTTTAAGAATGTCTGCTTTGGGAGTGTTATTATTCATTTTCTGCCTTTCTTCTTCTTTTTCTTTTTCTGGGCTTCTGGCCAAGGGAATCCTCTGCATCTCAATACATCCATAATATTGTGGCAAGTATAATAAGCATTTTCCATGGCTTCTTCATTGAAGATATCCATAGAGAATTTTGCCCTTCCTCCACTCTTTCTTGACCTTTTTGTTCCCTTATTTTTACCACCATTACTATTCTTGCCATTTTTACTATTTTTAGCCTTTTCATTTTTTCCATTATTTTTTGCCATCTTTTTTTTACCCTTCCCTCGCATTCTTTTGATTCTTCAGTACTAAGTAAGCAGTGATACGTATTATTTGGCAGAAAAAAATGAATTGATTTGCGTTTCAATTACATGAACGTAAAACTTTTAACTGACTGATTAATGAACGTTTTTGTAAACAAACGTATAACCAAGGTCTTATATAACAAGGCTTAGATGTAAATTACTATGAACGCTGTTAATTCAATAATGGTTACCACGGCATCGGTTACGTCAATAATTTCAATTATTTTGCCATTACAAGTCTTAAATATTTAAAAATTAAGGCAGAAATATGTGAACGTGGTTGTTTACGGTAATGTTGCACAGTAACTTGGAATTAAATGAAAATTTTTAATTTCGATTTAGCCGCGAATTTTTAATCTCGTTTCTGTTTTTTCACGAAGGACTTTAGACATTACAAACGTGAGCAAAAGGTCCCCACCCTTCTTTCCTTTACTTATAGATAACCGAAAAAATTTAAATAACATTCCATTTATATATCTTCTAGAAAAATTGAGATTTACGAGAAATGACTGCCACGCACGATACAGTCTTTAAAATTACATGATTATCATATTTAGAAGTATCGATACCCTACAAAATAGAAATCATGTTGATCAATTATCGAAATCTCGATCCAGCAAATATATCGAACGACCTTGACCTTACTTGCGACTAAAGTATGCCGTAAACAGTGTCCTCGACTCAAATTATGGGTCAGTGACACGATATTTCGTGAATTGCTTCATGAAACGTCCGCAGTCTCAAAAAGATTAAACCATCATCTAATTTGAGAACGCTGCTACAATGATTTCAGTGCAGGAGAACGATATACTCTATCGATATATCTACCAGTGATCATATATACAACATATTAAAATTTAATTATTGCAATTCTAAAACAATTTACTCAGTTATGAATTACATTGTTACGGTGTAATATTTTAAAGTGGAAATAAAGTATATATAGTGTTCATTTCATATACATTGCAATATCACATACAATATGATTTAAGTATGTATACACGTCATTATTAATAAGAAAAAAAATGTTGTTCAAATCAAAGAGAAAGGTTACTGTCAAGGTTAAGCTGTTTTATAAACTTACTTTTTGTACACCTTTACGTATACATCACCAGTCTATTTATTTCTATATACTAATATACCTGAAGTGTTCAACGATATATATATATATATATATATATATATATATATATATATATATATATATATATATATATATATATATTCGTTATATTCGATCGATCATAGTCGTAACTAAACCTATACAAATATTAATCTTGCAAGAGACGTTAAGATTAATTGCTTGCTTGGAAATACCAATACAGCTAAAAGAATTGATTGCATTAATAATTCTGTATAGTCAAATCGGTTATGTTGTAGAACTAACGTAAGGAATAGGAGGAAGAGAAAATGGTTTGATAATACCAGCGCGGACTCCCAATAACAAGAAGTGCATCACAAGTTGTATATATCACGGCTTGCATTCCAATTACGGCTCTTTCCATCGCTGGGACAAAGTCGTCTAACATCTTCGCTTACCTTATCTGGCCCATTTTAATTTGTAACGGAGTTTCAAATTACGCGGACAGATGGAGTTTTCGCGAACTTAGCTACTTAAGAGGCACGCGCAAATCGACCATCAAGAAATACCGGTAAAACAAATGCGAAATACAGTCGCAGACAGTCCTTGCCGTGGGTAACCACGTTTTCAAGTATCATCACCGCAACAGCGGTCGTAGTCCTTGGTGATTCTCACAGTGCACATCGTTCCGTCCTACGGGAACGACCAGCACGAGCATTCTTTTTTGTGCGTCGATATCAAGCGGAATATCGACGTGGAACATATACAAGGAAATTAGAAATTTTTGTAGCATAACAAGACAAAAGGAGAATCATGTCCACGGCACTGTTGGCCGTGTTCGCTGTGATCTTATGTATCCTGTTTAGGATACTAAACGTAAACAGTGCACCCCAGAAGCCATTAATTGTCTGTCAAGATCAATCGTTTCTCACGACGGTCCTTAAAATCGCACCTCTCATCGCAGAACCGTAAGTTTTTCCATTTCTTTACCCGATTAATTGCTTTATATATTTTGCACTCCCATATGTATGGTGTCCGCCAAGGAAAAGTGAGGTTAGGTCAGTTTTGGGCGCCGGATATATTTCTTACGTGTACGATATTATACGTATACAAAAATCAGTCATACATGGTGAATTTAATTAATCAATCGAATGGCTTTTTATACCTTGTAAACTCTTGGAATATTAAGTATCTAGAAAGTGTACTACCGATCGATAAGACCGAAAATTCGCGAAACCTCAAAAAACGATCGAAAGATAAAATACGTAACTTGAACGATAGTTTTGCATAGCTGTGATCTAGTTTTCACTAATAGACAATGACCCTATCAATCTTTCTAATTGTGTCACTAGATACGTGTCACAGAAAATGCAATGCCCGTTGTTACGTATCCCGATCGTTGCATTCTTCTCTTGGTAGGTCGTACATTTTATAACTTCATAATGTACATAGCATGTTTAAAATGTTGAAAGTGTAATGTCCAAAAATCAATTTGCACTTTAATTATTATCTGTAAGTATTTACGAAAAAAGTATAGTTAAATAATTATTATCGCCCTTCTTCATTACCAACCGAACAACCTAAATACTTATTGCAAGCAGCATCGAGATATGCACGTGCATAATGTTAAATAAATTTGTAATTAGGAATAGCAACAAACAGAATACAGTAGTTTATTCTCACCTGTTAAATAGCTTTCCTTACTGTTTTGCACCAAGTTACCTCGAAATAAAAAAACGTTACAAAAATAGCCTTTCGCGATTAAAGAATAAAGTAGCGCTCAATCAGTCACATTTGTCCGTGCCACGCTAATCATTATTGTGAAGTTACGTTCACATTCATCTAACCATCTCACCCGATCGGTCATATCCTACTGATTAAAGTGTGTACACAATTTCATTAATGTACACAGCTATGTTTTCAAATAAGTTTCACTGAACACAAGCCGTATGAAATATCTACGATAGAAATAAAATATAATAAATGGTATTAATAACAAATGGTATCGACAAAACATCAAAGTAAAAAATATTAACATTGCACTTCCATTTTTTACATTGTATAATCAGTTCTGATCTTGGCTGTGACCTCACTAAAAAATCGGCTCGCAATGCCTGCATCACATTTATCGGAAGATTGTGACTAATAGAATACTATCTTCCAACGTGGCGAACTTATCTTCGACTATATAAGATGAGTCATATTTGTTTTATTGGTACATTTTTTTTCTACTCCGTGAACTCTCTTTATCTATAAACAATGGAATAATTCGAGGACCAAGCATGTGAATACATTTATGTATATAAATAATGCAGTCGGTCAAATTATTCTCTTGGGTACTGGAGATTATAATAAAGGAAGTGTACAGACATCATATATCATTTTTTGCTTCTTTACCACCGATAATGCTTTAATATGTTTACTCCAAAATACTTAAAAACTGTAAATATCAAATATTTTATACAATAAGCGGACGTTTTTGTATTAATACTTAGGGAGAAATTTTTTTGTTCCTTAAATCCAAATATTTTCCTCCACGTTCTTAAACGCAGTTGAATTGATATTAAGTAATAACCAGAGCTATTCAACCGACGTATTTCCATAGAATGAGTGCCTGCACTTCACGTGAGTGATCATGTTTCCTATATAATAATCTCACTGCTTTCGCTTTTACTTCCGTACGAAGAATGACATCCCTTTTTGCAAACGATATGCGTTAACCATATAAAATCATCTTCTACGTGAAATACATCAAACTGTTTAAATTATCAGTAAAATTCGTATATGGATAAGAAACAATATCTAAATTGGAAGAAAGTTCGCGAAAAACGATACAGTTTCGTTTTCGCGAACTGTTTTTGCCTGAATACCATCATCGATTATTATCGCTTTATTCTGATTGGTAAACAAACCTGTCGCACCATTCATTATCGTAACATATCAGAAACGGAAAGAACCAGAACAATCCCAACTTTCATGTCTACAATCGGCTATAAATATTAAAAAAAAAGCTTATTAGAAAACAATTTTTTTACATTCAAGCACAAATAGAGTAATAATGATAAAGGTACAATTACTATCGCTAATAACACAAAAATTAGTAGCTCGCCTTATTAATTACATTCGTGTATATCATTTGGATCTTCTCTGTTTTCGTAATTGTAAACGACCATTCTTCGCGACGAAATGTTTAATGCGTATGAAAAAAAAACGATTATTGCAAGCGGGAAGTCTTGGTCGTATCTTTGTTTAATCGTAGAATGTTTCGACGTCTAAATAAGTATGTTTTGACTGTTCACGTGGAACGAATGGAGTTTCACTTACTGCATGATTAATATAATAAATTTCATTTCCTACACGCGATACGAAACTATAGCAGTTTTATCGTAAAGGAATTTTCTATCGTCCGATCGTCATTTATTTATCAACAAGTCTCGAGATTATTTCATACTAAAATTCTCGCGTTCTTAATTATATAAAAGATATAAGATTAAAATTATGATTCCAATTATAGAGAAGTAGATAAAACATTTCACCTGAGCTAAAGCATACTATAGTATGACAGGTATCAAAAAGTGCAGTGTTGGCACTGAACATTTATAACGAAATTTCCAGATAAACATAGTCCAACAAGTCGAATATGAAGCAGCGGTATCAACCTTAATTTACATTCTTTTTCTAAGTGGAATAATTAAATAGACAAAAAATTGAAGCATTGTTCGAGAAAATAATGTAGCACACTGGGGCCAGTAGAAATCGTAGTAAAATTTTACAGCTGATCTACTTTGCTCAACGAGGCAGAGAAAGAGCTCTTCTTTAACCCATTTTCATCACACGGAAAAGTGGAAAATCCGTTCTTATCACAAAAATTTTGTTTGATTATATTTAAATGAAAATGTTTCAAAATATGAAAAATAAATTAAAAACAATATCACATAAATAAAGAATGTTAAAGAACTTTTATTTCACTACAGATTAATAATAATAATAAAAGAAATGGAATCTAATTATTTTGCCAACATGATAAGACTTGGAATGATCAATGCATAATGCCACATGACAATTAACATATTGGTAAAACGTATCTTTTTTTCTGATAAACAGACTGTACAACGTTTGCAAGCTTTCTTCGATGAAGTTGTTTTGATAAGGGCTGGAAAATGTTGACCGGTAAATCTTGATGGTAATGATGGACATGGTGTAAATGTTTCCGATCACCACTTTTCATTGACTGCGCGCCCAATATGCACGGGTATAATATGCCCTTTAGTTATAAGTGCCTAAGTGAAATGCGCGCACTTATGATACAAATGGGTTAACTATCGTCGTCGTTAACATAGTTTCGTAACACAGTTTATTTAATAGCTCAATGAAGAAATGCGCAGATTTTTGAACCGAGCCGCCACGTCTACGATAAGAAATCCCTTTCACGAAAATAACTAAACAATTTCCACTGTCGTGCCACTAATGCGGTAGGTTGTATTTTCCGCAAATGCTGGCCGTTTAAATACTAGTAATTTTTATGGCTTCGTACATGCTCCATTGCAACTGTTTATACCCTGCAATGAAGAAGACTTAATACTCCGCTGCCACGTTCAACTTCGCTTTTTCTACCGGCAAAAGTCGCGTGAAATTGATGTGAAAAAAGAAACATACTTTCACAACGGTGAACAGTTGTTCCTCCCGGCTTTTAAAATGAATTAAACGTGACGTGCGTAGAGTAAGAGGCGTATAGAACTAGTTCAAGTCGAAGAAAAAATTATGTTTCAGAGGTTAATGACTTAGAGCGTATACAAAATGTTTATCCGGTGAAAGAAATTCTACGACTCACTAATAAAAACACGTCCTCATGCTTAAAATAGTTCACGATAACTTTCGAATAGCTACCATGCTCTGTTCTTCATATTTTTGTGAGAAAGAAGCACAATGTTTCACTCCTAAAAAAGTAATAAATTAAGAGTTTATGTTACTAAGATACTTCGTCATGGAGAAATCTATCCGTAACATTAATGTCAATGTATATTACTTTCTGAAATTATATTAGAAGATTTATTTACTTCCGAGATAAATACAATTATGTATTCACGCCTCCTAATAATGTTGCATCACAGTTCTTTGCGTGTTTCAGGTACAAACCAACAAGGTTATGGGGTTTCAGTGGTCACGTGCAGACGATCGTTCACAGTATCATTGGGCGCGTCCGTTGCCCTTGGCCGATTGGAGAACGGGTATACATCGGACTTCCGGATGAGACTACTCTCACTTACGACCTTTACCAGCCTTTGACTAATGATTACGAAGGTCTGTTTCATTCATAATTCCGAATAACTCCAAAAAATGTCTAATAACTAAAATACCTCGTGTTCTCCATTCCCTGCGTCTTCAGCGCACTACGTTCCATAGGAAAACGAATAAATTTTTCGAATGGTGGGATAAACGACAATTCGAGCGACCCTATAGAACTTTCGTCAGGCTTTTTGGTTCGACTTCCGGTGTTCGCGGAATCATTTGGAGCTGTGTGACCTCCAAAACGTCCAAGGCTTATGGCAGGACAATTGGCTGTAGAAAAAAATATCTAAAGACACAGATAATGAAAGTGAAAGGCAAAAATCGGTTAAATGAAAGTGAAAGTACAAATCTGGGAAACTCTCAATAATGGCGGTCAGTCTTGGCTCTGCCGTAAACCTTGCATTTGAAAAAACTCTATCGTTAAATTGAGACTAAATTTCACATTCTAAGTTTTAATTATAAAATATATAATCATTAGTATGGTTAATTATTTATGTTAGCGTACGTATCATCTGACAAGAATGAGAGTATTTCGTAATCAACGCTATATACATATATATTAATGCTATGTTTTGTAGATGCATTGCGTCATTTTGGCCACTGTTTTATGCATCTAACAAATGATAAATACAGTCTTAAATACGTCACACGCAATGACTTTTACTTATACAAGCATTTTTTCGTAATTTTTGAAGAGTTTTCTAGTTGATAAGCTTGCAATTAACGTCAATGTTTCTTTACGTGCTCCAAAAAGAGTGCTTTAATAAATGTGTAAAGTACTAAAAAAGTTATAAAATAAAAAGTAAACAGCGTGATGTTTTCATGAAAAAGGATAGTATATGCATCGTTGTTTTATATACATGGAGAGGTTGTAGATACTGAAAATCAATTCTATTGAATAACTTAAACCTTGTGCATGTCAAACTTGTAGTTGGACCATGGTCTCGCTATAAAAATGTTACGGAAATTAAAAATTGATTAATGTTTTGTAAGCGTATAAGTGAGTGTTTATGAATTAGAAGTAACGTTTCATGTTTTTTATCTTACTACAGATGATGTTACAATTGCAATCTGCCCTGGAATCTGCAATAGTTCCGAAAGCGTTTATATTAGAACATTCGTGCATTTTGCACAGTGCCATGGATATCGATGTGCTGTACTTAATCACGTTGGAGTTCTCTCCAGTGTAAAGGTTACTGCGCCGCGAATCTTTACGTATGGTACGTGTAAAGCATATATGATATAAAGCAACAATTTTCCATAATTATTTTGATTTTAAAATAAGTCTAGCAGTTAACGTTTCTTCCTCGCAGTTCAGCGCTTCCAAACATAAACCGTGTCCGTTTGCTAAATCGTTATCAATTTGAAATTATTGTCATAATGTTTATAAAGAATTTAATTTATATTATTCATACCATCCTCGACCATAGATTATAATCTTCAATAAATTAAAACTGGTTAATTAAAGTATCGATGAAAATGATAATGGCTTAGATGAGATTTACATAACATTGATCGAATATTATATTTTATTGTGTAAAACTGTTAACTTACGATAATTCCTAGAAGGATACTGTTTGTGTATGGAAACGTGAATAATATTGATCAGTACAACCCATGTCATGAACGACGCAAGGATCTCGTGTGCAGTTTAATCGGCGTAGTGTTAATTGAATTTGTGATTGACCCTTGGCTCGACTTGAACTTTGCAGGACACACCGATGATTATCATACGATGCTACAGTCTCTGATAGAGAAGCATCCAAATACAAAAATAATTTGCATAGGCTTTAGCTTGGGCGGTAACCTTGTGACCAAGTACTTAGGTGAACGAGGATCGAATAAATTGTCTAGTATAATTGGCGGTATATCTATTTGCCAAGGATACAACGCCATTGAGTAAGTATGAATCGAGTGTAAAATTGTTAGCAAATACATCTTCACGTACAACACAAAACCGATATTAGATTAATTATTAACATTTTACTTTTCCCACTCTGTTTCATTTTACGCGTAGAGGTACAAAGTTCCTACTAAACTGGCAGAATTTTCGACGTTTCTACTTGTATATAATGACGGAGTCAGTGAAGAACATTATACTTAAGCATAAGAATGCACTGCTCTCCGAAGAAGTCAAACAAAAGTATAGTTTGAACGAACGGGATATCATTTCTGCCGCGACATTACCTGAACTGGATGAAGCATACACAAGAAAGGTGGAGTACATCCTATTACATTGAAAATTATCTTCAGAGTCTATTTAACTTTCACCTATATTAAACTTGTGTGTTATTTGTTGTACAGGTGCATAACTTTAGGTCTGTAAAAGAACTGTACAAATGGAGTAGCTCATTGTTCTACTTGGACAACATCACGACCCCCATGGTATTCATCAACGCGTTGGATGACCCCATTGTACCTGAGCTGTTACTACAACCCATCAAGGAGCACGCCAGTAAGTATTCCTACTTTTCCGTTCAGGGGTCTGTGGACCGCGTAAAAGCATTAAATAGATTAGCGGTTAAGGCCATTTTTTTATAAACTGACCTTCTGTACGAAGAACCAGAATGACGTGTACGCGTAAAAGAACTCACGTATTTATCGTGCGTCTGTGTCGATAGACGAAAAGCCCGTAATCAGCGACACACATGACATATCGGCATAGACATCGTCTCTTTAAAATACAAGTGATTTTAAACAGCTGATCTAAACCTTGAACAGCCTAACCTCGAGAACAGTCATACGTAATATATGGGTTTGCAACATGTCAACATATCACTAAAATAACGATGTCATCAGTCTCACAAAAAACATTGTATGAGTAACAGTTGCCCATGATTATATTAAACAGTGAGTGAACTGACAGGGATATCAATAAACGAATGTACCTTTGATATGTAAAGAGGTCTGTCTTAATACATTCATAGTCAATTACGAAAATTTCTATTGCTATCATACATATTCAAATTATTCGTGTGAAAATATCTTTTAAACTATATGCATATTCTACAAGAGAATGATGTACACTCTGTATATGCTATAGTAGATCATATACGTATTAATAAAAATGATCTCGTATACTTCTTCTGTTTTAGAAAATCATCCGAACACACTGTACATAGAGCTATCTCATGGAGGACATTTGGGATTCTACGAAGGTGGCCTTCTGTATCCAAACCCTATAACATGGCTGGACCGTACAGTGGTGTCTCTCATAGGGTCTCTCACGTTAGCGCATGCAGACAAATCGCTGAAAGCCTCTTAACGTAATTTAATTTCACTGTCGCTGATTACTTTGTAAGTAATATATTTTTTGTCGTCAAGCGGCATCATGGCTCATATTTACGATCTTGTTTGAAGATCTCGCGTTCGAACTTGGTTCGAGACCTAAGAAATAATGACTACACATTACACGTAAAACAAACTGAACATGATCTCGAGACTCCCGAGATTTTGTTCACTGTAACCGCGCATTCAAACGAGCGAGTTAACTTTAAAAGGTGTAACATATTTCTTATGTCTATCTTGAAGTATAAGACAAACGATTTATAGCCTCGGTAATATAACTGGAGGGAATCGTTTGCAAAAGTTTCTAAAACGGTTAGCACAATGTTTCGACGACAATTTATCTTTCTTCGATGTCCTGGTCATCAACGCTTTTTACTCAGGGATCTTTGATAGGGCGGTTTGATATTGGAACGTGTAGAATCATGTTCGAAGGAACCACCACCAGTTATATCTCAATTAAAATCCTTTGATGTTAAAAAAAATGTAAACAAAATTTGTTTATAGATTTTGAAGAACTAACAATTTTGTCGAAGACACTGAGCAAGACACTACTAAAATGTGCATAACAAAGAGGACTGTAACCTCTTTACGATGAGCCGTTTTCAATTACTAAACCACAGGGTGTTTCATATAATTTATACATCTGAAATATTTCCATTATCATTAACGCTGCATTGTTGATAGTAATAAAAATATGGAAGATTGATAAATGAAGTGATACATCCTGTATGTTTCAATTAATAATATACATGTGACGGAATGAACACGAGAATTGAATGATTGGAATGGCGTGTAAGAGTAATAAGAAGCGGAACACGGTGTGTGCAACATACATACACACACTTTCGATTTTGTCCGCTCCAAAAAACATGTATTTACTCGTTTTGTGTTCCAGTGACACGAGACTTAATTTAGGCATAATTTATTACTTGAACAGCGTATTAAACTTCATTAACGCGAAATATATACTTTGTAGAGTGTGTATTTTTTCTACAATTATATCACTTAGAAGATAGTCGTTTGGTTATAGAATAAGGTGTTCGTAATTTTTTTCCTTTTTAATGATTTATATAATATGTATATATATATACATACTTATATATGCGTCCTTGTAAAGTTAATGCATTGTGTAATACGCTGTACAACTGTTTCTATATCGTGCATTGCATTTAAAATTGAACAAAAAATGTTGGTTTTACTAGGTACAGATTTATCAATTTCGTTCTTTGTGCAAACTGACTTATGTGGTACTAAGTTGAGTTAAGTTATATAATAGTTATACCGTTGAACTATATATTATTTATACAAAAGAATATATATAAAATAGCTCATACTTTCGAAAGTGAAAACTTAATTTCATTTCATCTCTAAATTCATCATGGAAAGACATAAAAAAATGATGGTCCAATTACCGTATCCTTAAACAGAAATATCATTTTTATTCAATTCGTAAATTTATACAATAAGGTAAATCATCAAATATCAATCTGGGACACACTTTCTACGAATATAACCACCAATCATTCATTAGCATCTTCATAAAACGATACAAGACAATAATACCATTCACGCACGTTCACGTGGTGAACAACTGAATACAATTACTTAAACATTTCAATCATAAGTTTCGATATTAAGTTATTTATTCTAGGTATTATAAATTGAACAGGTGTAGAGGTGCAATTGATTGTTATTAGGTTTCTGATAACAGTCGTTTCATTGTTATCGATATATTTTGGAACAGTAATTAATATATCCAACATTGCCATATACTGGTAGCAATAAAATTACAAAAATTTATATATGTAGGTTTACAAATATTTCTAATGCGTGCATTTAACGAGTTGTTGGAATTAAGGGAATTATCATAATCGATCACAAAGATAAGTTAATACACGCAAGTATTAATTTTGCAAGATGTTATCGTTTCTTTAAACAACAACGTTTCTTTTAACAGTATATTTTATTTGCACAATACTGCACCGTATCGATTCAAGAAATGGAAACGTTTGAACAATGCACTACGTATTATTAATACGTTACTCAACAATAAATTACTGCAGTGACTTCGAGCAATTATGGATTGACAAAATACAGAAAGTTTGCACCATTATGTGTATTTTAGAGTGTGACTGATAGCTGTGTATTTGTGTAAACATGAGGTGCTTACAACAAAGGGTGCCTTACATTAAGTTCTGCTGTTATCATTGATCGAAACTATAGAAACAATTTTGTAACATTTTCTCTTCAGCAAATAGATCGTTATAATTTCGGATGGATCCCTATAAAAGTATTTTTTCCAAAAATATGTTAAACGTAACTCGCGCGTTGATAGTTTAAGAAATTAATAAAAAAAGCCAGTTTTAAAAACTTAAATTTAAGTAATTTAGCGAGGCTATTGCGAGTGTCTTGTGTTTTTCTCTCACAACTTATGTATTTGTTACTGCCAAACTGATTGTAGTTTGTAACTAAACGAATTGTCTGCACTTAAAATAAATCTTTTCCACAATTGAATGTATGTCTTATAATTTTTACATTTGTGTTGGAATTAATTTATTTTTGTTTAATAGTTACCATTCAACTTAGATCGCTTCTTTCAGTCCTAAATTTCAATTTGTTCAAGTGTCTCTAATGACTTATTCTCTTGCGAATATTTACATAACTAAGTTGTGTTTTTTTACGACATATTTGCGAAGATTGAAGTAATTATCTGTTTTGACTAATGACGCGTAATTGATATCTTCACCCCTCCATGTAACTTAATCCAGAGATACTTCACACATGGTATTATTAAACTCGCAATAAAACAACAATTGCCAGATTTTGTATTACATTGTAAAACAGAAACGAAACAATTGATTTTAAACTTATCAAAAAATTCTCCCTACACTTTATAAAGATTTACAAAATAAAATTTCATTTTTGGAATAAATAACAAGTTGTCTAATCTGTTATAATGTTCACAAGACATTTTTTAATTTAGCTCAAACAGATACGTATAAAAAATACTATAATAAAATCGTTTGTTTGAATTACTTACTCCAGAAATTTAAATAAAATCCCGCATAAATGACAAACATCCAAAATTTTCCAAGTTTTTTCAGCCTTACATATAACCGATAATAAATCTGTTCACACAAATTTGGAGCAGGGAAATAGACAGCTGAACAAGCATCAGAGTTCTACACATATTCCGACCCATCTGTACGAAGTAACTACCGATGGTCTTGGCAGAAACGATCAGTCAGTAGAGTGCAAACAGTCGAGGTGATCGGATCGCACGCCTCCGGCCTTACCGCTTCCTCTACGATATAGAACAGGCGCCATTCACCAGATACAACTTAGTAATCATGTTGGAATTCATTTTTTCATTCATTCTGCTGCTCGCCTACGCGGGCGTGACTGTCACGTTTCCACATGGTAATTACACGAGCCTTCGTAATGAAATATTGGAGTACGAGCAGCGGCTGATGATAGGGGCCAATCTGACGCTAAACGAGACTGAACAAGCCGCCAACAAGATCCTAATGAAAGCGAAGGAGGAAGAATTGGACGCCGGTTCGTTTGCTGCTTAAAACTACGATATTGTCTTGGAATGTGACAAGTTCGATCGGTAGAGTATGCTACTAAAACCGGAAATCTGTTTAATACACACAGCACATGTCTACTCATACTTTTATTTGTCGTTACGTTTAAACGGTATGGCATAACAGCTCTTTGGCATTCTGCTTTATGTTGTATTGTTGATCTCACAGTCGATCGACTAATATTTCTTTTTTTTTTTTTTTGTTTATAATTGGAATAATTCCCCGATCTATGTTCCTTCGTCTTTCGTATTCATCGCCGCGGGAACAAAGCTGCACAGATCGAAATCACCTATTTCTTTGTTTTCATCTTATCCAAGATTTCCATATAAGTCCATATAAAAATCCTTGCAGGTTTTAAAAATCCTCTACTGTTCGCCTCGGCACGAAACTTCCTGGAGGCAAAGAAAGACATTGAGAAATCGAAGGTTTTTCAGTTGCTCCGTCACATGCCGAAAGGAGCGGTGCTCCATTCTCATGACACTGCACTCGTAAGCGGTGATTACATGTACCAGAATCTTACGTTCCGTGACAATCTATACGTCTGTATCGACAAAGGTGTTGTTAAACTGCATTTCTTCCGAGTGCCCGATAAATCATGTGGCTGGGAACTCTTGAAGAAAGTACGAGAGGATCCCGTTCGAGGCAACATTGTCAACAGCATGATCAAGAAGAGGATGTCGATGTATTGCAAAGATCCTGCAGTCACCTATTCCAACGTTAACAAAGCGTGGGACAAGTTCGTAGACATCTTTAATTTCATCAATCCCTTGGTAACGTACAGGCCCGTGTACGAGGATCATTTCCTCAAAGCTCTTGAGGAATTGTACGAGGACAACGTGATGTATCTCGAACTGCGATCCACTTTGCCCACTTTGTATGATTTCGATGGTACGCAATACAAGCCTCGAGATCTAGTTGGTATCTATGAGAAACTTACCAAAAGGTAAGATTTCCTTTTTCTCTCTTTTTTAAAGGATTTAACAATCTGATACGTGCTGAGAGTTTGACACGGTTCGGTTTTTTATAAGAACCGACTGATTTTTTTCTAGAATCAAACGAATCAGAAAATTGAAATCGATTATATTACTGGACATTAATAAATAATTTTCCTTGTTCAGATTCAAGAAGGAACATCCGGATTTCATAGGGGCCAAACTGATCTATGCTCCTGTACGATCCTGCAATCGCAGACAGGTCAAAGAGTATATAGAAATTATGATAGAGCTAAAGGAATTGTATCCGAACTTTGTAGCTGGATTCGATCTAGTCGGCCAGGAGGATAAAGGACACACCCTTGAGGATTTCGCGGACTTGCTAAGGGATGCTGCGGATCGTAACATCAGTTTCTTTTTTCACGCAGGAGAAACGAATTGGTTAGGCACCCCCACTGACGAGAACCTTGTCGATGCTGTTTTATTAAATACTCGACGTATTGGCCACGGGTAAATACAATCTATTAAATTTAATTTACTTTCGGTCTTCCCAATTGTAGAGATAAATTTGAGAATTGTACGTAGATAATGATCGACTAGATCAGTATACCGATAAGTTGAGAGATCCATAGAGTGTTTCTTTAATTATTCCTTCAAAAATATAGGGATCATTAGAAGAACTCTCTCGAGTATTGGTGAGAATGATAGAAAACGTATCGTATTTAGATCTGTATGAGGAGTTCAGGAAAAGCCCTTTTCTTATCAAGGTATTCCAATCTGATAAGTCTACGAAATTTTTCCAACTCCTCTTACTCGTTTATCTAATCTCTTTGACCAATTTAACACAAGTAAAAGATGACGTCCGCGAGATACTTTTTCGAACGATATCTTTTCACGTTTCAATTTTTTTACGTTATTTCTATTCAGATACGCGTTGGGTTCCCATCCATTCCTGTTGGAGATCGCCAGGCGAATGAATATCGCCATCGAAGTAAACCCGATCTCGAACCAAGTTCTAAAACTCGTCGACGATATTAGAAATCACGCTGCCAGACCGTTATTCGCCGAAGGATATCCATTGGTGATATCTAACGACGACCCTAGTTTTTGGGGTGCGAAAGGCCTTAGTTATGATTTCTACGAGGCCTTCATGGCGCTTATGTCGAGACACGCTGATCTCAGGAGTCTCAAACAGTTAGCTTTGAACTCCCTTTTGTATAGTAGTCTGAATGACTCTGAGACAGAACAAGCACTAGCTATTTGGCGAAACAAATGGCAGGCTTTTGTTGAGAATGTTGCTAATAATATTTATTAGAAAATTGTAAATTGTCTATTCTACTATATTGTTCAATATAATTAAAGAATAGTCTAATCGAATTACTTAGTCCGATAATGAGACCTAGAGTAATTAATAAAAGAGAAATATATCGTGAACCATTTACATAGTATTTAATAGCTAATTGGTGGTTCAAATTGAGGTATGTTTTATAATTCCCTTCACAGTCTACTATATCTATGTGTACCAAACGTAGAACACGAACGGATGTAATTGCATTCACGTGTATGATCATGCGATGTATTTACATATACTTAATTATAACCGATGATAAATTGATTGCAATTTTCTTCTCTTTTATTCAAGGACACAACAAACGCGGCACGAGCGTTTCCACGAGATTCTCCTACACGGATGCGCGATTTAATTTCATTTAAAAATCCCTTTTCTTCTGCTCGCGCGACCGTATAATTAAGTCGACGCTCCGCGCTGCCAGATTGAAAGCGCAAGCGACACGCGGTCTCTTTCTTTTTTTTGCTGTTGTTGTGGAAAAAATAATGAATAGCATTACGCTTAATGACGCGGCGCGAGCGTAGGTGGAAATTACCCGGCACTCGGAAAGGCACGATCGCGTTTTACGCGCGGCTATCGAATGCAAACATTACCTTCCGCCTTTGGATTGTTCGCCGGAAGTTGAATAGGACCGAGGGTCGCACGTTGTTATGGGTATAGTAATAAATCGGCGTTAAAGTATAGTCGTACATTAACGCGGAATAGTTGTTCCTTTTCTGCGCAATTGATATTCTATATTAAGATTGATGCGGTACGGTATACGTTGTAGTAGATATTATACGAAAAAGATAAATTCTCTTAGTTGAATTTACAACGCTTAGCATAGTTCTCCTACCTCTGATCAATTGAAATTTGTTGGATCGATTACAAATTGTTTACTTTCAATTTTTCGTGATTAACAATGTTAATTTGAAACAAAAATATATATACAACTTGAGAATTGAATATAATTTTAATTGAAGTAATACAAGGAAATATTCGAATACTGGTTTAATTATTAGTCAAACAGAAATTGCAACGGAAACGTTAATAATTAAGTAATGCAAGCTTTGATAAGATCAGTGGCATTTTACTTTT
Source organism: Xylocopa sonorina (assembly GCF_050948175.1). Classification (NCBI taxonomy): domain Eukaryota; kingdom Metazoa; phylum Arthropoda; class Insecta; order Hymenoptera; family Apidae; genus Xylocopa; species Xylocopa sonorina. Next base: position 11,960,522 of record NC_135193.1, read on the forward strand.
TATTCCCTACACAGTGCTACGCATGCGAATTATATATCTATTGGAATAAAAGTGAAAGGTTGCATACCTTTTGCGCGTGTAAATCTTTCCGAGTAAAAATGCATAGTAAAGCGATACTGAGTGAAACAAAAAAAGAATCCGTAACCGCACAAAATGCTTGCTAGAAGCTTTAAAATAGGAGCGTAACGTATAATGAATTTCGGAACCCTTCGCCATCTTCGACAATGGTGCAGCAATGCCATCTGACGATGAAGGCAGCGAATAGCTGAAAGGGTGTAAAAATGAGACTCGAGATTGTCTTTCTATCTTCGTTCGTTTCCAATTCTCGAGCGTACTGTCGAGTGTCGAGCCGACCGCCGTGAGTGTGTTATGTCGACAAGAATGTTGACGTTTATTTCAGCCCGTCGAAAGCAACGAATACGCGCCCCACGAGCCCCGTAAATAATGTCAACGATTTCCCCGTAACTTGCCGCACGCAGTCGTGATAATGTTACGCATCGCGGAGTTCACGTAAACCTGTAGGCTTGATGAACGAACGCTCGTTGTACGCGCGAGGGCTTTGGCTCGAACTGTGACGCGCCATATTGGTTTTAAGAGAATTGTTCATGTTAGTGGGCTTTCGGTGAATCAGTTTTATTGTAAATGCACGTAGAATAATAGAGTTCCGAAAATGGAAGAGACTAAGATTATATATCACATTGACGACGAAGAAACCCCTTACTTGGTGAAGCTGACCATCTCACCGGAAAGGGTCACTCTTGCCGACTTTAAAAATGTCTTGAATCGGCCGAATTATAAGTATTTCTTCAAATCAATGGACGATGATTTTGGGTGAGTGTCACTAATATACGCATGTCCATCGAATCTACGCTTCTACACCTGCCGTAATGCGATTAACGATTGTCACCGTCGCGGGACATTATCTTTTATCTTCGGCCCGAGTCAATGCCCTACGATTTAAACAGTATCCGCTTCGGAGATAGAGTTACATTTTCACAATTATCTCCTATTCTGCGGTTGCTTTTGACAGTCTGCTTCCGGTCGTTTTAAGAAATTTAATTATATTAAAATATACTTACGATTCGACTTACGTATTCATCTGGGATAACTTATCGCAAATAATATTTAATTATATACTTCATATTTTTTATTCCTTACATCGTCGATGTTTCAATTTTTTTAGTCTTTCCCTTTTTACTTAGAAATTTTCGAAATTAACGTTATAATCAGATATTGTAGACTTTATTTTCATTTAAATAATTTGTTTCAAATAATTGGTCAAGAAACATGTCTGTTTTGTTAATAGAGTGGTGAAAGAAGAAATTGTAGACGATGACGCTCACCTTCCCTGTTTTAATGGACGGGTTGTCTCTTGGGTAAGATTGTTGCGAAATTTTTAATTGGTAAAAATTACACTTTATTTTTAGATGATATATGATAAGCATGTATGCACAAAAAAAAACAAAAGCTAATTGTACTGTATGTTGAAATATATTCTTTGAATACTATATTAGCTTAAAGAAATAGTTAAAAAGCATCACACGGTGAACAAAACTTATGATAGTCATATAACTGTAGAGAATCGCTTAGAAATTATTTCAATATGATTTCTACATTTAATGCGCCGATGTTCTTTTTATTGTACGAAAAAGTTGAAAGAGATACAAAGTTTAAGATTTAGTGGAATGTATAAAAGGTTTTTAATAAAATAAGAAATTCATTTATTTATCAATAGCTGGTATCTGCCGAAGGCAGTAATGTATCGGATGGTGCATCGCAGTGCACAGATTCAGTGGCACACAGTGAGGCGAAACATGATCGTGTTGATCATGTGACGCCTGGTCACACAACTCGTGGTCCACCACCGTTGTCACACGATGACACTTTAACTGAAACTGAAAGTATTACAAGTAGCAGACAGGGGCATCATTTGCACAAAAGTTCAAGATACCATTCAGATAAATACGAAAAATATAATAAATACAATGGTATGTTACTGGTTATGCAAATTAATTTCTAACTCTTTACGGCACAATAATTTCATTATACTTAGTTTCTAATGATTTTCTGAAACAAGTATATCTACATTCTTGAATTTGGCAATGAAAAATAAATTTCATTAATTGACATTATTCTGTTACCCCTAGGTTTCAAGATAAATGTATTTACTATAGCTCTTGTAATTTTGAAGGTTACACCTTCAACATGAACTTATAAAATATTATTGTCCATATAAAATTTAGCAATAATTATATTGCGATGATTTTTTGTATGTACTATAAAAGTCATGGTTTTTCGAACTATTACTGACTATCATCCCTTACTACTTTAACTGTTATTTGTATCTAAAAACATATTATATAGATATAAGATGTGTCGCAAAGAGTTAATTGTGACTTTGTTAGGAGTACTAAGGTCAGAAAGTCTGTTCTTCATACGTCATTTTCATTTGTTTATCAACTCAGGACTTCGTATTAATGGTCATTCAAAGCACAGATCGGGCCACGGTTATGAGACTGCTTCTATTTTAAGTTCAGATTTAGAGACAACAACATTTTTAGAGTCGGACGATGATGCTAGTAGCCGTATAACATCAACTACAGGCAGACATACCAATATGAGTAGTACAGTTGACAGAGCAACTTTGGGTAAATATGTTTTAGAAGGAAATAGAAAAGAATTCAATGTTTAGAACAGCAAATGAATTTTATGTATTTGAATTCATTAGATCGGCGTAGACCGCAAAGGAGAAGGCGCCATAGACTGCCACCCATGTCTAGAACATCATCGTTTAGCAGTATCACAGACAGCACAATGTCTTTAAACATAATAACAGTTTCATTGAATATGGATACTGTTAATTTCCTTGGAATTAGTATTGTTGGTCAAAGTAACAAAGGTGGAGATGGTGGGATCTATGTTGGTTCAATAATGAAAGGGTATGTGTTAGGTTCTAGTGCATTTCAAATTACATTATATAAAGAACTCTGTACAATAAATTGTTAGAACAGAGTATATAATGAAGTAGTTTCTGTATATTTCTGATAGCAAGTTTATAATTGAGGTAATTTGAACGTGTACAGGGGAGCAGTTGCTTTAGATGGCCGAATAGAACCTGGTGACATGATTCTTCAAGTAAATGACATTAACTTTGAAAATATGTCTAATGACGAGGCAGTTAAAGTATTACGCGAAGTAGTTCAAAAACCAGGGTATGTTTGAAACAATAACAACAATATTTCAACAAATATTAAAAAAAGAATTGTGAAATGTGTGATATTACGTCAATGTAATTTTTAGACCAATCAAATTAGTTGTTGCGAAGTGCTGGGATCCTAATCCAAAAGGTTATTTCACAATACCACGTACAGAACCTGTGCGGCCTATAGATCCCGGTGCCTGGGTAGCGCATACAGCTGCTATAAGGGGCGAAGGTTTTCCTCCGCGCCCGCCCAGTGCCACAACTTTAACATCAACATCGAGCAGTCTTGCGAGCACATTGCCAGACACAGAACGTGAGTTTTTGTATTGCTATAAAAACTGTAAACATGTTCAGTGCGAATACCGACAAGATTTCGACAACGAGTTCGCAAACGGGTATCGACACTGTTGATTGATCTTTTGAAGACTGTTTCCCTCTAGTGTTTTATTGATTTCAATAGCCGAAATTTCATGTTGAATCAATAATGATCCTTCAATAAACATTATCATAGAAAAACACAAAATTACGCCACATAAATTCCTCTCATAACGTGTACTTTAATACCGCACTGAGCGTGTTGATAACTCCAAATCAACAAATATTGAGAAAAAAAACACATTTGAATTAGGACCATTAGAAGAGCTTCACCTCACGGTGAATACCGATATGCCAACAATCGTACGAGCGATGGCTCGACCCGATTCAGGGTTGGAAATTCGTGATCGTATGTGGCTTAAGATAATAATACCAAATGCATTCATCGGTGCGGATGTCGTGGATTGGCTTAATACTCACGTAGAAGGATTTATTGATCGACGCGATGCAAGAAAATACGCGTCTCTTATGCTGAAAGCCGGTTTCATTAGGCATACAGTCAATAAGATAACATTTTCTGAACAGTGTTACTATATATTTGGTGACCTGTGTTCAGCTATGAGTAGCATGAAGCTGGATTGCGACACAGTTGGGCCATTACCACCGCCCAATGCCTGGGACATGCCTTATTCAGGAACGTATGCACCTCATTCGGCGACTGGATATAGTCCAATGCCATTTAATTTCACTAGTGAACCAACTGTATACGGTTATCACCGAGAAGAAAGTGTCCATAGCGGTTCAGGTGAGGCTCGCAGTCATATCGCGGTTAATAACGTAATGTAAGAATGTTTAAAATAACATATTTTATCTAGGCGGCAGTAGCGCAGGTAGTGAGCACATTTGCAAAGAACCTATCCATGATCTGAAGTCTTGTTCTTCAGCGTCTGAATCTGAATTGCATATTCCATCGGTACCAACTATGCCGAGTAAGAATTCTGGCAATGGGAATGGTTCGAACGGGAAGAGGTCTAACGGTAGTCGCAGTCGTTCCAGTGGTTCCGAACAGTCTGTGCAGACAGGAACTGGTTCAGGGAATCAACAAAACCAACAAGACTTATCTGGTAGTAGACAGTCATTTCGCATTGCGATGGGAAATCCTTGTGAATTCTTTGTTGATGTTATGTAGATGCCGGTGTTGTAAATAGACGAGTTATACGTTTGGCGAAAGGAGCATCATATAATTGAATGTTTCGAATGAATACTTTGAAACATTTTATTCACCAATTTAAATGACATCTTGCACATATTCACATGAATGTTAAACAACCCGTTCAATCTTTTTTTAAAGATTACTTCCAATAATATTCCTACCAACATTCCCTTCAGTAAGATTAATATCTGAACACCTATTCCGGAAAGTGCATGTTTATACGGCGTTTCAAAGTATTTGTTCAATGCCGTATTCAATTAAATTTCGGATTAAGTAATTTGTATTCCAGAATTTAACAATTTGTTCATACATGTCGCCTCAACTTTGCATTCCACTTTGTATCTTGTACCACTTGACAGTAATAATATTCTTAAAAATTCGTTTTTATTACGTGTACTTTATATTCGTTAAAATATTTGCATGTAACATGTAAATGTATATACTAATGTGGTTCAAAGAAGTTGCATCAGAAACATGTACGACTTAAATTCAAGGTGTAAGACGAAACTGATAATATCGTTTAAATTTTGATTAATTTTAAAGTTTTATTTTGATCAATTTTTGTAGTTGTAGACTATAGTTCGCGTAACATTCCTCAGTGTTATTTTAAACAGTACATATACTTGAAAATTTACGTTCATTCCGAAGTAATTATATGCATCATAAAATCTATATTAGATGTAACTAAAGTTTTACATAAAATAATAACAAAATAAAATCGTGGTATTATTACACTTTGGTAAAAAAAAAGTCAATTTACAAATTTATGCATGAAATATGCAACTGCTGTGTTGAAGTTTAGTATATGTATAGCAGTAACGAGACTAGTACAACTATTATGTACGAGAAACTCAGTATTTAATATCGATAATTCATTATTATATATACACAATATTGCACGCTTTACTATAAATATATTACAGTGTACTTGTTGATGTAAAGCACGATCGCACATGAAGTAGAGCACAAGCATGGTTATGTAAATAACACGGTTTATGTCGATGAATTTACGTAATGAACATTGCAATAATTCGCTACGTAATGCATGTAAATTATACTTATTTTATTAAAAAAAAAAGGTATGTATTTTTATTAATATTTTTCCATTGCTTGCGTTCTAGGATTGTCTACGACAATGGGGCAGCTATTTCTTTAAAATCGAGAGGATATTGTTTTGAAATGTTAAACGGTTCACTAATTGTTGCTTCGCAAACGCATTTTTCTAAGGCTAATTTGCTTAAAAAAAAAAAAAAAACATGATAAGCGTAAATAGTATGTATATTATAAACGAAATATGTAACGAGAGTGTTATTGTATATTGAGCAACTATTGGTGGATCATTTAAATTGCATTGTCCGTGCGTAAAGGACAACTTTTTATTGTATTCCTACTAATTAAAGTTATTTGGTGATGAACGAAAAAAGAATTGTTTACAATTATGTTATGTGGTATTGCATCACAGGTTCGACAATATGTAAATAGAACGAATTATGCTCATATTAAATGTGCCATCTTATCAATGTTAGAAAGTACTGAGAAAAAAGCTGCGACATAATTTATATATACAAGCTTTCCAGGTGTATGCATTTCTTTACTGATTATGTTCATTGATGTCGTCTTATCTACAAATACGAATTATCTTCTGCATCTCTCTCACATACATATAAACACACGCAAGCTTATTTAATTTCAACAGACATTCGTCACATTTAATTGCGTCTTGCCGTTGCGTTATTACTATATGAACTTTTATTTAGCGTATCACGTTGTAACTAAATAACGGTCTTTCTTATAAAATGCCGCTAGAAAGTATATGAATTTGATGCACATAAATGCATTGGCGTTGTAACATTTTAAGACTATTTCAAATATGGTGTAATGTTCTTTTCAAATGTTTCACAACCAAAAAACGAAATAACAACTTAACGTTCTGTTGTGTGTCTTTCTCTTGTATCGATTTTACTGCATTTTATATTTATACGAAGTATTTCTGTAGTTTTTTAAATATTTATCAAGCATATATTATATACGGTATTATCGATGACGTTTTACATAACATGCAACCATGTTTGAATATTTCTCATTGTCTAATCGTGCAATTTTCCAAAAATAATACCCGTTAAAGTTTGTATCCTCGTTTATTTCTTCGGCATCTTATAATTATCGATAAATAGGCACTCTTTGTGTTGCCCCTGTAGAGAATAATATGTGTAACGTTACTATGTATGTATATCGCAAGAAATTTTGTACCGGGTTGACCACGCACACATAACGGATAGATTGTACAGCAATGGTTTTCATTGGAAAATTGCGCACTGGCATTCAATCGTTAATTTCGATGAACGTTTTCATTTCGCTTCAAACTATTATGTAATTCGATATTTAAAAAGGTAGTTTACACAAACCGATTTATCGATATCGTTACGATACCTACCATTATATATTATTCTGTAAAATATATACATATTTTATGTTGCAGACACAGGTTGTACAGTATGTTTGAGATACGCGAAATTTGTATTCACGAAACAACAAAATTTCATCGTTTCATTGGTATGAGAAAAGAAAAGTGAAAAAGGAAAAGTCAATTGATGTCAGATACTAATTTTGCGTCTCGCAGACATACTCCGAATTTGGTTTATTTTATTTTCTATTTATTGTGCCGCTCTAAAAGGACCTGCTGCTTTCTGTCTAACATACAAATGACTCTGTCCCCTTTGCAACATACGTTGCGCGCATGTGGATTACACCGTGTCGAGTCATTTTTGTGCCTTGTGCTGCGCTGACGATTGATGCAGAACGGCGTATGCACGAGGAAACTCATACACAGACTAGCGATTTGGACAACAATAGCAGAGACAATATCTGTGAGTGTATTTTATTTTGTCACGTTGCGTGACTCACCGCTGATTCCTTTCTTTCCGTATACACTTTGTCTTTTGCTCCGTAACATTAGAACAATCTCTACTTCATTAATATCTAACGTTACCTTAGAATGAACCAACTACCAAGACAGTTCTACTTATTTCGTTGTAACTATTCATTTGATTTTTTATTCATATTTTTTTACATTCGGTAAAAGTTTTCCCTTATCTTAGGCTTTTTGACTACAATTTTCGAAATTGTCTGATAGTTATTGTACACTAATGCTCGTTCGAATAAATACAGCATCATGCAAGTATTTATAAAAGAATAGCAAAGAACCTGTGAATGAGAAATTTATGACGATCTAATAATAGAACACTTGTCTCCTGTGTACAGTTTGTCGATTGTTTGCAATTACTCTTGCATAAATCACGTACTACAAGGTAAACACTAGTAATTTTTCTATTACTCGTATAAATCGTATAATTTCCTGTATGATCGTTTACACATTCGTCGAGGTATACCCCAGACACATCATAGTATGTCCTTTTAGTGCAGCTGAAAGCCATCATCATTGAAGCTTAAAACATAAGACGCACGATTCTTTTTTTTGCAGATGAAGAGGACATTTTGGAGTACCAGTTTCTGCACAAGTGAAGATACTTGTTAATGCAATATGTATACGTAATGGTGGTAATAGGAGTTGAAAAAAAGTGTGGAAATAGAGACATATTTCCACTTGACCTTGAATTTGAGATGGACGGAAGTAGCAAACAGGAGACATATATATATTTATATATATATATATATATTTAATAGACGAATTTTGATAAAGCGTCATAGAAGATAAAGAATCTAAACTATCGTATATATAATTTGTAATGGCTATACATAAAAAAAGAAGATAGATTTAAGTCCATCGAATTTCCATGTGGTATTTGATATCACTCGAGAATGTCTATAATGCGATCTATATAAAGTTCGAGGGAAAAAACGATGGCGAAAAAGCGTGCTTTTTTAACGCAGGGTGCATGTAGATTGAAAAAAGAAACACGTACACTTCAAACCTTGTTCACTCCATATACGTGTTTTATCAATAATATTATTACTTTACTTTCATCTTTTTTTTTCTACCTTGAAATAATTGAAACAATTTACTATTTGCTTTTGTCATATGTTCTTCCACATCATTCATTGATTTTGATAAAAATAATCCAGGATTGATTTTGAAATTCTGCTTATTTTGAGAGCTAAAATTCCGTTTAAAAATTTTGCAAATTTTATTAATTGTCATGTTATGATATGGCTGTACTTTTAATTATACGGGTATTTGAACATCAAATTTGTAAAATGCAAAATCTAAGCTGCGATTTTGCGGGTATTAACTAAAAAAAAAAAGAATATGGTAATGAAATAAAAATGTGTCAGTAATACGAGATGATATTCGCGAAATTCCTGATTTATTAGTACAATTTACTGCCAATACGTCTGTAATCAAGTGTTAATCCATGCTATGAAAATTAATTAGTATGAAGCATATTGTACAAGTATTGTTACAAGTATCGTTTCACCTGAAATTTGTGCGCTTAAAAAATTAAATTAAAACATTTTAAACTATAAATAACACAACATTTTTATCGATTTTTATATATAAATATTCGAGCTTTTCTGGTCATTCGATCAACTAACTACAGAATATTGTTTAAAGTACAAGTGACAATAGTTTAACGATTATTCGAATGATTCAAATGACATCAGGCTCTGTTGAATTTGCTTTATACTAAATAATTGAGAACTCGATGTATGTACGATTTTATTTTTCCATACTATTTCAAACAATTACTCGTTACAAGAGGGCAATACATAAATAAATTGTAAAGATAGGACTGTATAATTGGTGAAACATCCTTTCTACCCCGGTTCTGTGTGCAAGTTTATAACCGACAAGTGTGTGATACCGCATTGTCATGTCTAAGCACCGATCTTCACTTTCTCCTTCACGTAAATGAATGAAAAAACAAAGAAGAAGAAACGAAGTAAACCTCGATGAGTCAATAAAGATTGAAAACGAAAGTTCATTTGTTGAGACGCATTCGAGTTCTATGACTGAAGTATTTTAATGTCATTTAGAGTACCATAGTACAAGACGACAAGATAGTCAATCGATTACCGCATTTACAGACAAATAGTTCATTCCTTGTATTTTTTACCCATTGCGAGACAAATGTTGCGAACACTTTTTTTATTAAGACTTACGACCGCGAGTACGATTTTTCGCGTACACGGTGTCGTCGACGTCGATACTCTATTTGCGATGTTCAACGATTTTATTACTATTTATAATATTATACGTGACTAAGAGATTTGTAAAAAGGGAAAAGAAGAAAAGGAGAAAGGCCGAGGAGAAGCGAAGAAGAAAATAAACGCGTGGAGCGTTCGCTTGATCGAGAAGACGGACACGACTACTTGTGTGTGTTTCGTGGAAATATTATGAGACTGTATGCCAGGCTATGAATGTTAAGGCGATCTTCTCTAACTCTTCTATTCATCCGCGAAAATTTTTGCGAGAACACAAAAACGAAATGTAACGTGGACGAGTTTATATCCATAGTATGTACGATTACATGGATGCGACAAATGATCACGAGGCTCAGATTATTCCGCGAGATCAGGTAACGATCTGCAGGAAAAACGTAAGCTAAAATAGATTGACGAAAAAATTCAATACATGTAGTAGTGTGTGGATATACAGGGAAATAGATTGTAAAGATTTTTATGACTGTCTGAAATTTTTATTGTCTTTGGTATTTCTCTTACAATTTTTCATTTTTCAACAGGATTGAACAGCGCAGCTGTTTTAACATCTACTTACCAGGCGCTTGTAGGCACTATGCGATGTAGCAAACCTTCAAGCTGTTTCATCGCGTAACAAAATTCTTTTATTTATTGTTACACCCAATGCATTTTGTTTGTTATGTCCATATCTATGAAACAACAACTTAAAATTAATTCAACAATGGTTATTTTCACCGCTTCGTCCGTTCTACTTTTATTTCTAATTTTAAAGCAAACCGTATGCCTCTACAGCATCAGCTATCATCAAAAGCTATCATAAAAATTATTGTTTCATTTCTCAATGAAAATTTGATACTGTTCGTAGTTACGTCATTAATGATTAATGTCAACCTTTACACTTCTATCGTAGCATCGTTTCCTTCGTTTCATCGAGGAACAAATTAGCCGTTTCCTCTTCTAATTTTCTAATCACGTAGGTTCCATCCATTCATTCAAACGACGATCGATGCGATGACGAACTTGATGGTCGAAAGGATGCAACAGAGTTCGTCACCAAACCGAGCATTTATTAACTGGGTTCATAGGCGCACCAAGCGGGCAATGAAATACTTCTGCGAAGTCCTCTGAATTCGACAAAGTACCGATCACGCGAAACTTGCCGGGTGAATGCACCGCGGTTTTCAATTTGTTTCTGGTTGCTTCCGGCCTCATCGAGCCGCACCACACTTGGGCGAAGTTCAGAAAGAACAATTGCTTTCCCGTCGCGTTCAAACCGGGTAGAGTTTCGTCGGCGTCTCCGTTTGCTCGTAACCATCTTTCATAAGCCTAAAATAGGATCAAACAATTTAAGAGAAAACGAGAGGAAGTTTTATTTGAAAGATTTAATTACAAAATTTTTTATATTAAAAATAAGTTTCGAAAAGTACCCAGACAACACAGCAAATCATGTGACACTTCAAAAAACACCAGCGTATCATGGTGACGCTCCCAGGTTCCGTAACGCCATAGGGGTATCATTGTAATTTATTTTATATTTGCCGCTTTTGAGGAAAGAGAGAGTGAGACAGAGGATGGCGACCTTACTCTAGAACCCGTGGCGCCATCTCTGTGAAGAGTGCTCAAACTTGTCGCACATAAATATCGACAGCGAAGTGAAGTACTCAAGGACTATTAGCGCCATCTCTTGGACAAACGCTGAAACTAGTTGGTAATTAGTTTCCGTACTTCCCACAGAGATGGCGCTAGTAGTCCTTGAGTAGTTCACTGCGCTGTCGATATTTATGTGGGACCAGTTTGAGCACTTTTCACAGAGATGGCGCCACGGGTTCTAGAGTAAGGTCGCCACCCTCTGTCTCACTCTCTCTTATAGCATCTTTCTCTCTCTCTTACCTCTAAAGCGGGAAACGTACTAGAAATTCCAATGAAACTATTGAAATATACAAGATATTACAATAAAACTACTGAAATATACAAGATATTACAATAAAATTACTGAAATATACAAGAAGTTGCAATAAAATTACTGAAATATACGCGGCGCAAGTAACATCACAGTGCTCTTACTGTGACAAAGTTGTGTTGTTGGGGTATAAAAGGGAATTGCTCTTACCCGGAAAGCTTGTTTGATACCGCCATTGTCAGCAATATTTTCCCCTTGCGTATTTATTCCATCAATTTGCATTCCAACTTCACTCACAGTGTAATGACTGTACTGATCTGAAAGCATAAATACTTTTTATACTGACAGACAGTAGTTGAAGGGAAAATTTGGAGAGCTCCTTGTCGCGTCGATTACCGATAAGACACTGGGCTCGTTCGTGAAAGCCATAAATAGCCCCGTCTTTCCACCATCTATGTAGATTACCATCCTTATCGAACAGTCGGCCCTTATCGTCAAAACCGTGGGTGATTTCATGTCCGATCACGACGCCGATTCCACCGTAATTTAGACTCCGTGGAAAGTATCTGTGATAAAAGGGCGGCTGTAGTATGCCAGCTGGAAACACTGAAGGTGGAAAGTAATTTAATAATTAATAGATTTTCTTCCTTATTCCTTTCGCAAAAATAGAAACGAAAAATGGTGATATAAAATTTTGCAAACGTGTTTGCGAATTTTCTCGTTTAGTTCATTTAAAAAGCAAAGTACTGACTTATTCTATTTTTGCTGCGACTGTAATAAGCGTTGACAACTGCGGGCGCAGTGTTCCAAAGTGTTTTGTTAACTGGGCTGCCAAGCCGATCTTGCTCTACTCTGGTCAAATGTTGCAAGATGTTCAACGTATTCTCGAAGTACTTATCTGGACGGATCACAACCTGGAAGATTGTCAAAAATTAGGTATGTTTATACAATGAGCGCGTTCCTCGCGTTATCTTATCTTTCAGAGAAGTTAAGGATTCAGGATTCTTACATCCTTGTAACGTTCGTTTAACAGCTCAGATTGTAGAATAAAATCAGGATAGCCAATTCTCAATAGCATCGCGTTTACTTTTTCGGTAGCCAATTCCTTTGTTTCGTCATCGATCCAGGAGGTTTGATTTAGAAGCTCTCTGAAGGACCTTTGAATCTCTCGAGTCATAGATAGTGTCTGTATAAGAAAAACGCTTGGTACTTAATGCAAATTTGTCAATTAGAAGAAACAAATTATTACATCATTTTTGCTTTTCTCGTCAAAGTATTTTTTCACAAACATCGAGCCCACGGCCATGCCCATGTTGGAGTTCACCTGTGCTACACAATTTTTCCATCTGGGTGGCGCTTGTTCCCTCCCAAAAAGTATGTAATAAAACTTTTGTTTAGCTTCTTGAAACCGATCGTCCAGATTGTTCACTCTGTGCCTGACGAACCTCCACAGAAGATAATTCGCGATAGTTCTGCACACGTGCGAGACATTTAAAACTCGGTAATAATAATTTTCTAGACCATGTCAAGCAAAAATTCGTACCGTGGACTAGTCTTCGAAAGTAGATTCACCAAATCCTGAATGTATTGCAACGCATAAACAACAACTGGCTCGGAAACGTTTGTTGGTCGCGCCAGAACGATCGTTAAATATCGATGCCAGTTAATTTGCGGCACCAATGTTCTCAATTCCCCGATACTCATTCTTTGGTACAGTTCTGACACATTTCTTCTCTCATCGGGGGAGGATGTGATCTGCACCAAACACCAAAGTCAGTCACTGAATTTTCCATGGCAAACAATTGAAATTGATCAGAAGATTATGGAAATTAAAACTAGAGGAACCTTGCATACTTTGGCAAGTTTTGTCTCGAATTCTATCAGTTCATCGGCATCTAGGGTGGCGTTTTGCAAAGATGCACCCAAGAGAATAGCGATTTTTATTAAGTAGTTCTTGTAAGCTTTTAGATAAATCGTATTCGATGGTTGAAGAAAGTAATCTCTTGTAGGTAAACCCAACGACGTTTGATCGAACTGTAATTAACAAGTATTTTTTATGTAAATACTTAGGTATTACGCGGAATCTTCGTTTAAACTAAAAGTTTTAGATCAGAAATCAAATTACTTTATCAAATAAGTACCTGTATAACGTACTGATCGCTGTTCTTGATATCTGGCGCGACCCACTCAGAAATAAGGATATCATTATTATAAAGTCTCAATTGTGCGACTAGGAGAAGCCAGTCGAATTTCTCTGGATCCCAGTTGGGCCTCAATACAGGCCATCCTCCGAGCTCGTCGAGAAGCTGTATAAGCGGCCGTTCCATGCGTTGCTCCAAGATCTCTAGTCATATGTCTCATGTTAAAATATATAACTACTTACCAACTAACGCAATCGATTAAAAAATCCAACTAAAAAACAATTTACCGTAATTCATACAACTCTGGAACAAATATTTAGCTTTCATAGTTGCATCGTCCAGGCTCGACTCTAAATCCCTTGATATAGGTTTCTCCAAAAGCTCTTTCAGCACAGAGTCCAAAGATTCTCTAATCATCTCGAAGGTATCGTAGGCAGCTTTGTCTTTAGGAATAGGATTGTGTTTCGCCCAGTTGCCGCAAGCAAATTGATAGAAGTCCACGCAAGGATCAGCGCCCTTGTCCATATACTTGAGCATGATTTTTGCTGCGGCGAATATCTGTTTCTTAAAAAGCGTATGAGCGGCAATTACACAAAGCGATCAGAGTGACAGCTTCAAAAGTGTACCTTGAGCCTCTCTGATGGCCCATACGTTCCCTTCGCCTTTCCAGAACGCGTGGAAATCCGAGCCCGTGTCTTCTGGTTGGCTGTCCGCGATCGGCAGACTCGCGTCCGAATCATCGAGGGAAATCGAATGTCTGCCGCTCTGTTCACCCTCGTCCGACTCGTCCTGAGATCGTTCCTCGATGTTGTCGTACTTTCCATTGAATAACTTCGATCGTAATTCCTCGTTTTTACGAGTGTCGCAGGTGGACCCGCCGTATCTGAAGAAGGAAAGCACTAAAAGAGCTAGAAACTATTTTGGGCGGTTCTTTATGACAATAGATAATTACTCTCGATAATCGTTGCTTTGTATTTCAGAATTTTGTTTCATCTCGTCAGCGTCCACTTCTGGATAATAATCGTCCAGGAAGTTGTCTAAATCCTCGTCGGTATTTCGATCGCCCACTTTCTCAGCGTTGTAGTCTGTTGATTCTTCCTGTGTCAGACATTCGTATAGGGAAGTTACTAGAAGCTCTTTTTGGTCGTGATAAGAGAGGCATACGAAGTTTAATTGACCTTGTACGAAACGAGACGATTGGCAATGAGACGATCGATATTTATACGGTGAACTAGCAATACTAATTCAATGTTGATTAACTCTAATTAACGTCGTTGCGCGCTGCGCTCGTTATCTCCTACTGAACGTTTTTGTTCAAGTTACCATTAACAATTTCTTTGCCACTAGTTAAAAAAAATATGATGCAACGAATCGCGTGATTCGGTTTAAAAATTGAAAAACATAAAGTCAGATCACAGGAGATAGCGAGAGGAGTACGTATAATGTAAACGTAAAATGTAACGGATTGATTCTCGAAATAGATATTTGTCGAACGCTAATATTTATTTCGAAGAGCTCAATTGAGCTACGAAACACCATTTTATCGTTGTAGCATGGAATTAGGAACAGGAAAGAGTAAAATCATCGCTCACACGTGTTCGTCCTCCCTTATCCGGCGACAACCCCTCGCGATTCTCGTTACTGACACCAGACCTGAACGGATCGTTCCCCGTTCGGCAGTCTCCTATCCTTGTGCCGCGTCGGTACGGATATAAAATGTTGGAGGACGCAGTGTTCGATGTGTCGGGCGAAGAGGATGCTCGATTGTCCTGAAACCGATCGTTCGTTCTCTCTTCGGGACTCTTTTTCGCCAATTGACTGGCCACTGCGATGCTCGTTTGAAGTTAACGATGGTAGAGTCAAGAAGGCGGACGGAGATTTTTATTATTATTAATTGTGTGTGTGTGTGTTTTTTTTCTTTCTTTTTAATTTGCCGAAGAAAATGGTAAAAGGGTAAAGAAGGAATAAAAAGCAGGCGGTGTAGAGACGGTATCGGTTAGCTAGAGCGCGCTCGATTGTGGGATCGCTTTGAATTTGCTTGTTTTGGATAAAGTACCCCGTCCAGCTCTCTCTTGCGTCGTTGCAGCTGTCGTGGCGGAAGTAGAGTTTCCACCGGCACGTAGCTAGTTTTCATTCCAGATACTAGGACTCTAGTTCTGTCTTCTTCCTCCTCTTCACCGATCCGCTCTGTCTCGCTGCGACTGGTCGCTGTAAACAAAATTTCTATCACTAACGTTCTATACCATATATCTCTTTCTTCGATTCAAGAAAATTTGCGATTCACATTTCTGTAGCGCCATTATCGCCTTCTCTTTGATATCTTATGTGCGTTAGAACGGACCGCTTATATAAGATACGATCTGGAACAACGGGAGAAGGAAGTTCTGAAATTTAAATATTCTTCTTGCAATAGCATCGTAACCTTAGAACGAGTCACTTGCGTTAACTTGTAACGTGTAAGTTGTTCAAATCGTGTTTCCTTTGGCAACAATCGGTACGTCGTGCCACGCGTCTCATACTTTATTCGACTATTCGAATCTCCTCGAGCAAACCAGCCAACCGGACGTCGTTAAAACGTCGTTAATATTTTACGGACATTCGGTTACGTGTACTCTGATCTGAAGTAAACTTACGCGGAAAGATCTCCTCGGTCCTCTGGTCCTGCCTTCTGGTCGCGTGAAGCAAGTACGCACGATGATAGGGGTTCTTACCGATCACCTGAGACCGCGAGAGAGCGATGAAGATTATAGTGATCGGTAGTAACACGGCGGGGATTAAAAGCATCAGTTTTACACGGAAACGCCAAGTGTCGTTTCCGCCCATGCACCACCTGCGATTCCAAATAAAAGTTCGAATCATTTCACCGATTTGAATTCTTCTCTTGTAGTCAGCAATGCATATTTGCACATCTTACGGACTTGAGTCGACCTGTCTCCTTATTAATGGCCAATCGACAAGAAGGGCACGGACCACCGCTGAAGAAGTCGTCGTCGTTGTACCGATCCAAACTGTTCGCGTTCCTCATCTTGTCTGAAAGCAAGCCGACCCCTTCTTCTCACAATCAGCTCAGTCCACCTACCTATTCTACTTCACTGTGCGATCGCAAATCGCACGGCACGAATCGCTCGTGTCACAGGCAACACTGAATCTACTTGCCTTTAATTCACTGCTGATGGCGTGGCCCCCAAGAAAGACTCGAGTCTGAACGAGATTGAACGAAGACACGCGTGTTTCGAATTTTCGATCGGAGGGTGC
This sequence comes from Xylocopa sonorina, assembly GCF_050948175.1. Lineage (NCBI taxonomy): Eukaryota > Metazoa > Arthropoda > Insecta > Hymenoptera > Apidae > Xylocopa > Xylocopa sonorina. Next base: position 11,977,708 of record NC_135193.1, read on the forward strand.
TCGATGACGGGATATGCTTCAAGTATCTCAGATCGAAATCGGGAGCACCGTTTTTTCGGATAGTGGCACCGCGCTCTCGAGAAGAAGAGGGCCGACTGAAGTCTATTGTACGACTCGGATCTCCACATGAATGTTAACGTAATATTGCGCGTACGGTCGAATTAGTCCCAGCGACATTTGTACGGGAGTAATTTCCATATGTAACGTCGGCGGTCAACGCCAATGGCGATGGCAACAACAATCGAGGCAGAGCTCTCTCTGTACGTGCACACACACCGCGAGAGGTATTTTACGCACTCCTTACGTCCAGTTACTCGTCAATCGACCCTAATAACTTGCAGTTATCGTTCAATAACGCGTAGCGCTGTTTTACATTCTACACGTGACGCGACTTGTTATTAAGTCTTTTCTCATCGCCAACACCGATTGCCGCTCTAAGATGGAACGTAAGGAACTGCAAAAGACGCATGGGCAATCATCGCTGAGGTGCTTCCGATTTTCCCTCCGTCACGCCACCCGCCATCAATCGTTGTTATCGCGTACATTGCGTTTGCAGGTTCCTTTCCGCAAACGCATTCGAGTATGCGACGACATGAACTATCAAAAATTAGCGAAAAACTATTACACATTAGATTGTTTCACTTCCCCCTTTTCCTTGTGTAATTTCGATTTCGTTCATGGTCCAAAATACGTTTAATATGTCAGAGGAAGAGGTTTTCGGGCTCAACCTTAATAGTTTGGTAAAAAACTTAAGTCGTTAACGATTTTTCCGTTTCAATTTATCTAAGGCATTAACTCACTATAATTTTGCGGTTTTCTCCTGTTGACATAGTCTTCGTGGTTTGATAAGAAATTCCAATATACTATATTGCAGCCGTAAATTTCGTTTTCCTCGGCGGTCATCATTGTCACTGGTGTATGGACTTTGATTAACGCACAATGCCTCGAAGAGGAGTACCGATTATCAGGGTTTGTAGTCTGACCACTAAAATGATATTATTCAGTCATTTTTTTCGATAACGAGGTGGATTAACCACAGATTCTATGAAAATGTGCAAAAATTCTTCTACTTCTAATTTCAAGTTGCTTTTCTAGACGACTTTCTTTTTATGTGATTCTGTTCAGTTTCTACTAACATTGTAAGGAAAAGATCGAGATCGATTAATAATTCATTGAAATAAACAGAAAATGTGTTAATATGTTGAAATATAACAATCGCACGATCGTGCGACAACGTATAACAAAAATAGTACAATATATAATACAGTATCACCTAGGTATCACGTATGTGCGCAATGATTTCATTTTAGTTTAAAAGTATAATTACATATGTGTGATGGCATGCAAAATTCGGAAGAATGGAATATTCAAATAAAACTTACATTAAAATGTTCAAACATACTTTTATTTCTTTGCGACACATTATAGGATATAATACAGAGTATTATATACTTTGCTCTGCCATTTGTTTTTGCTTCTTGTCATATGTTTGTTCGTAATGCTTCGCTTTTACCTCTTGATTGAGAGAATAATACGATGGACCACGACTCGCAATTACGGCACTGCCTAAACACTCTTCTCCATTATATAAAACAACAAACTGAAACGAACATAAGTATTATTTATTGCTATACATCAGTGTATACATTCAAAGGCAATTACATATAAAGAAACTGTACCTGTCCTTCTGTAATTGCTCTTAATGGTTGACTAATCTGAATCATTAAATGATTACTTAAATTCTTATGAACTGTACAAGGTATTAGGGGATATCTATGTTGAAAGCGAAAATCGCAATTTAATATCCTACTGAAACCACTGAATTCATCCGGTTCTGATGATATCCAGTAAGGTAATTTTGTTACTAGAAAGTCTGTATATAGTGCTGGATGATTTGTTCCTTGAACCTATTAACATTAATATGCATGCATAACAAATACGCATTAATATGCATAAGACTTATGACTTGAATAAGAATATCGAATATGCATCATATTTTTGGTACATACTACAATAATATTATTTAACTCAATATCCTTTTTATATACAAAGTATGGAGCTGAGAAACCTCCGAGTTTCACTCTTTGTCCTATGGTCCAATAATGAAATCCCATATGTTTTCCTACTACCTTACCACTGTCCAGGTCTATGAATTCCCCAGGTTTGTCAGATATGTACTATGCATAAATATTACTCGAATAGTTTAAAAATAACATACATTAAACTTATTACATTGTACCAATTTTCATACCTCGGATATAAAATCTTGAAAATTCCGTTTCCCCACAAAACATATTCCCATACTCTCCTTCTTGTGAGCAACTATGTCCAGTTCAGCTTCTCGAGCGATTTGTTTAATGTTATATTTCATGTAACCTCCAAGGGGAAACATGGAATATCGTAGTGTCTGCTGAGGTACTTGACACAAGAAAAATGTTTGGTCTTTCCCTTTGTCCTTTGCTTGAAATAATCTAATGTCTAAAAAATGTTCAGAATAATTACATTAAAGGTATATGCTTTCAGTGATAGATGAAACAAGCCTGTACTTACTTGTATTTGATTTAAAGTGTTCAAGATAAGAACCAAAGCTAGTTCTAACATAGTGTCCAGTTGCAATAGCATCAGCCTGAAGCTCTGTACGAGCAAAGTTAAAAAATGCATCAAACTTAATATATTTGTTACATAAAATGTCAGGATTTGGTGTATATCCATTCTCATATTGCTCTGTTAAATAGCTATAAAAATTGATAAAGGTAAAGTGTTAATTTTGAGTAATACACGTACAAATATACATACGTAAAGATATTAGTCCAATATTCTTTCACAAAATTAGCTTCAACCAAAGGAATGTTTAATTTCTTGCAGACCCATTGCGCGTGTTCATAATCCTTCTCAACTTGACATATTCCAGTCTCATCGGCAATGTCCCAATTTTTCATGAACACTCCAGTTACATTGAATCCTTTAATAATTCTAATTTTAATATTTTTGAATTAAGATTCGATACACGCCAGATATTATATTTCATTACGCTTATAAATTACCTTTATTTTTTAGGAGTAGTGCTGTTACAGCGCTGTCAACACCGCCAGATATACCCACGATTACTTTTTTAAACATGTTGACATTTGTTTTATCATTGTAAATTTAATCTGAAACTTTGATTATTTTATTAGCACACGTACAACTTTTCTGTATAGAAGCTGCATTTCGTGCTAGATATAGAAAAAAAAAGTGTCTACCCCTTAAAGGTACGATATAACGTACGGAGAGAACGATACGAAATAGATGTTTTTGAAATATTCTTTATTATTTTATAAGTTCAAGGTGGTAAAAACATATCACAGAACGAGAATTGTGTAAGAAAGATTCACAGAAATTGGAACTGATTATCTTTCATAGGTACATCATTTGAACGTGAATAATGCGCGCAGTGACTATGTCAAGTGCGATAGAATGATATTTTATTATATGCCGTGCGAACAGAACTTACAAATGTACAAAATATTAAAGGTTAAAGTACCGAAACGAGATCACGTGGTATAGGTATAGGTAGGTATCGAATAGATTCCGATTACGTTTTACGTGCGCAACGAATGGTCGGCTGTGGCCAACTTCTGACGCGACAAAACAATATCGAATGTTAAGCGATAAAAGACTTATTTACGAAATAGGGCCGAAGTAAACGGGAGAGCGTGATTTTTCACGTGCAGGTGGTGTAGATTTGTCGAAATATCGTCGACACGCTTCCTGTGATTAGCACGTTTCGAGGCTCGCGCGTAGGTCGATGTCCGAAAATCGTTGGCCAATCGACGCACGGCTCTCTCGTCGGGAACCAGTCAAGCACGTTGACAGATATGCAACGGCTGGTCGCAGGAGCTTGCATATTTCGAATGGCATTTTATAGTGTGGATAGCAACGTATCGCGTGCTAGTTCAATCCATTGGATAAGGCGAAATTCTCGAGGCGATCCACCGGTTTTCGAAGAAATGCGCGATTTCGGTGCAAGTGCAACCCATTTTGCGCAGTTTCCATGACCCAGATTACGATGGGGAGTTCGCTCGCCTTTCGGAACAGCTGTTGGCCGCGCGAAGATGTCGGCCGCGGGGAAACGCTTGGATATTTCGTGGACTGCGCGCGCCTCTTGGCGGCTTCGCCGCCACAATTTTCAGGGCTGTACCTATCTACGACGCATTAGGCACCTAACGATTCTTCAATTTCATTCGGACGCGATGCAACTTTTCCTCGAGGAATCGTTTTCAAACTTTTTTGTGTAATTTATCGTTATTGTCGGACTTACATAATGGAAGTAGTTTAACAGATCACAGAGGAACGAGATTATCATGAAAGTAACTTATTTAATAACTAGTGTTCTACGCGATTTTCTACATATCAAGTTATCTGGCTGCTATGTTCTTTTTTTTTCTTTTTCTTTTACCAGTACCATACCATTTGCATAAAATGTCCCGCGCTATTATTCTTGTTTGTATAAAATTGTGTGTACTCCGTTTGTGTTGAATCGTCTTGCATGGCGTAATTAAAATTCCATATGCTGTAAAGAGCACAATAATGTTAGAGCAAAGAAAAGTTGCGAAATGTGAAGTTTTATTATATTAACATCTCTATAACGACAATTAATTAATGTGATTTACGAGAAGTTCGTATTGTGAAAAAGTGCTCGAATGAAAGTTTGGCGGTATGTTTGTTCGAGAGTATTCGCGTGCTCTTTTTTCAATGTATTTATATCTATAGATATTAGCTGTTTTGTAAGAAATAGTTGATAGAAAAAAAAAAATGATTAATTTATTGCGTGTCAGACGCGTGAAGTATTGCAGTATTTTCTCAAAAATCTGTGAACAATTAAACAGATAAAAGAGCACAAACGGAGGGTGAAGTAAAAAAACAGAAAGAAAAGAAAAAGAAAAGTATCGAAATTTGAGAAAATTCTATGAAGCTTAAACGGTTGGTGCACGATTAGAAAGTATAGTAAAGTGTTAATCGTGAAAAAATACAATATCAACAAAGTTCGAACTGTGTACGAATCGTGATTGTTAACAATGTCCAGAGAGGGTATTTGCTAGGAAATCCGTTCGATGTGATTCCGGACATGTTAAAGTAGTTGAAAGTGCGTGGAATATCTTTATCGCGGATGCAGTGGAAAAAATAGGGAAGAATAATCGATGCACAATTAATGAAAGTTCTTTAGAGGAGCGAGTCTCGTGAGGCCTGTGTGTGGCACGTACGCTTTGCAGGAGGTACCCGAGTGGTTGGTAACAGAGACGCTTAGCGGATGAATACGGTCCTGCGCGATCCCCTCCACCTTCCTCATCCCGCTATACGACCAGTCAGTTCCTTGTTTGCCATACAAAATCCAATAGTTTGCCTTGTACCTCGAGAGAGTGCGAGTATGTCTTTTGCATTTGCCTTTTTTTTTAAAAAGTGCGGTAATTCATCCAAGTACTCGCAAAAATGTGCATTTTACTGAATTTATTCACTCACACGACAAGATTTCGATGGTTCTGAGAGGGAGACCCGAGAAAGCATAGTGAATTCCTATCCCGAGACCAGACCGACCGGCCCGTTAAGGCTTCGTCGATTTTTTGGTCGTGAAAAAACAACAGAGCCGAAGCTTTTGTGCGGAAAGTCAGTTTCGACGGCTGGGAAAAAGACCGATACGACGAATAGCTGTGTACATAAGTGCGCGTACGGAGTACTCGAGGTGACTCCTTTGTAAAAGGAGCACCGCAGGACGAATATTTTCACTGGAGCACTTGGGAAAATGTGTTATGTATTTACGTGGAATATTGCGTAACATCGAGGGCCGGGAAGTGTTTGGAAACGTGCAACACTGACAAACCTCGCTTCGACGACTTCGCAGCACGGGCTGTACGCGTCCGTGCAGCTGGCTTTACCGGCTCTATTTCGTCTCTTCTGTCCCAGCGAAATTCCCCTGCCGAGGGCCGCGATATATCGCGATCCAAATTTTACGAAGAAACAAAACTCCACCGACGCTCGTATCTCCTCGTGGAACCGCACCACTAACTTTCCTCGCGTACAACTCCGTTTCGAACCTCGACCACTTGCTTCTGGATAACTTCTCTCTCGAAATTCCCTGGTGCAAGGACGTTTCAACTTCTTTTCAGATGGAAATTGGTACGTATCTACACGAGATTTTCACGAGATTTTTACCTCCTTCTAAGTCACTGACATTTCTATATTCATGCAAGGTCATTACAAACTGCTACTATCTGTATCTCTAGACTGTGCCCTATACAGAGAACCACTAGGTTATAATTATTTTTATAACACATTTTTCAATTTCACTTCCAACTTTCATCGAATCATCCGATTCCGATCCCATTTTCTAATGTCAATATCATTCTGATTAAATGGCTACTATACTCTCCAATACTCTTAATTATATACCAATCATTTTTAATAATAACTTCTCACTAATATCTTACACTGATTGATATCTGTTACTCTTTCTTTTTTATCTTATACAAGAATAGAGATAATAAAAACTGATAAACATTTTAGTAGCCGAGCTTCTAAAAATTCACGTTCAAGAGGTAAATGCTCACCGAACGTACATTCTTTGTTAGAATATTTTGTTACCTACAAAAAATTGACTAATATGTTGGGAAATTCAAAGAACGTAATGGCAAAGTAAATGGGAAGTATTTCTCTACAATTATGACTAAACTGCAGAAATATTCTTCTCATTACCCGTTTAAACAAAATGATATATTCCAATAACGAGAAACTTTTATTATTTAAGAGATACATATATTTGCAACATACTCTATTCCTTCTCTCTGTATACTTTTGCTTAATTAAATTTTACTTATTTAGTCAGATACAGATTGGAAAGCATAAAATATAAACGAATACATATGAGACAGTGTGCCCGTTCAAGATATATACAACGGTAATAAAATAATTACAAAACCAATGAATATTACGGTTTAAGAGGATAATAATTATTACTAATTGGTGTCAGTGTCCATTGAAAGGGAAATTCCTTTTGTGCCAAATTTCTATGGAGGTCTGATTGTATATGTTTTATTACACCTTTTGTGTGAGGTTATATTTCCTAAATATGCTGAAACTTGAATCTTTTTCTGTAACGTACACTTATATTTGGTAGACACGATTTGTCTTCTAATATTCTCATAATCGCACGTAAACTAAAATCTAACCACGTGCGCTTTAATTATTTAATGTTATGCAATATATATAACGGTTGCAAGTATGAGTAATTCAATTATTTTTAACTGTAAAATCCGACTATGTAAGCAAGCGAATCCACAATCGTTTAGAATTGTTCAAAAATTCAATTATGAAATCAAGTAAAATATTTGTTACGAGGCGATGCGTTTCGTTGTACGGAAAAATAAATTCGAACCTGTTCACACCGAAACAACGTGTCTAAAATCAACAGAGACATGTGTATCGGCACAAGTTTCGCGATTTATTGCGAAAAATTATTCACATTATTTTTCTGCCGAATTTCGTGGTGTTTCAGTAGAAGTTTTACGGCGTAAACAGTGTCGGTGTCGTACGAAGTTATGGGAAAGTGTTCACGCTGCTTTGGATTCCTCGCAAGTTCTGTCACACGGTGATCGTGAGCGCGGTGCTTTCAAAATTCCGTACGTCACCGTGTGGCAAATTGAAATCGATCTAGAAGCGAATCGTTGAATTTAACGAGCTACTTTTTCTACGCAGCATCGACTTACGTACGAGCGACGTCGGCTAGCAGAGTGCAGATGCATTGTTGATCGCGTCACTTTATCACCTTACACGAAACAATACCACCGTCGCATACTTTCGAAGCCTACTACACTTTTTCTGCCTGCTCGTGGCGCGCTAAACGCACGATACCCGCGAAAGAGTTGCCGCGCCAGTCGTGATAGTTTTTAACGCGGATAAGATGAATGTTAAAGAACGCGCAACCATGGCTCACGTGAAACAGAACGCGTCTGACACGACGATATGTCTTTCGATCCGCAGCGTTTCCAATGTGATCTGCGATGAAACGTGTTCGCGGGCTGGACGAGGTAGCATCACCAGCAGCAGCAACATTAAAGCACTCGTCAGTGAGTGCAGGAAGTGGCTTAGGTGGCGGAGGAGGTGGTTTAGAGTACCATTCAAGCAGTGGTATAGGCGTTGTTGTACCTGGCCAAGCAGTTCGATCAGTCGCTTCCAAAGAAATGCCGGGAAGCATACAATTTGGAACTGCCCAAGCTCAACAGCAATACACTGGAGCAATTGTAGTGCCTACTGCGGCTCCGTCCCCCATTAAGGTGCGTGTTATCTGCGTTGTAGTAACAACACTAACGAGCGGGAAACAAACACAACGTTACGTCTCTGTTCTCATTATTTTTCTAATTTTTCATTTTTTTCTTTTTCTTTTTCTTTTTCTTTTTCATTCCTCCAGTGTAATGATACGCGTTTCGATTTATTTCTCTTTTTATTACATTATCGTTTGTAATCGTATTTTATATAATATAAATGCACGGTAAACTGCATGGTATGAGAGTGAATGATATTAAATCCGCTTAAACGCGGCCTGTCGAATTAAACGTTCACCTATTACGTTTTTGTAATTGTCGCGTTAATAAATTTGTACATGGGTGATGTAATCCGTATGGTGTTATACAGAGTTTCAGTTTATAAAATAACTATACAGCATGCTGTTATTGTTCGTTAACATTGCTCTGATGTTGAGAAGAATTAGAAATTTTATTTTCTTCCTAGCGAATAAAATTTGTATGAATGGTCTTCACAGTTTTCTGTTGCTAATAAGATGAATTAAACAAGGTATAACGGAGTTACTATCATATGTTTACATTTATTGCTAAGTGTGCAATTTTGTACTTGTATATAAAGGAGCGCAATTAAGCTTACAAAATAATGATATTTTTAAATTATGTAATTATTATAAATCTTGTTACAGGGAAGTGGATCTTCAGCAATTTCTACATGTAGCAGTGCAAGTTCTGGTGGAGGGTTACACGGTGGTATAGGTGGTGGGAGTAACCATAGTATGGGTTCTCAACAGCCTACACCAGGAGTACAAAGTCAAGTTCATACTCAGCAACAACCAACAATAAGGCATAAGGTTTATATCGTATAACATATACGATTACAATGAATTGCAAATATTTTAGAGATTTATTAAACGTTACATTGTAATAGCTTAACGATTAATCATATAAATGCAGTAGAAATAAGATTTATATTTTGGGTAATTTACATTTTGTTAAGAAACAAATTGTTAAAAAAATTATATTCCTTCTGTAGGTTCATTCTGGTAATGTAACAGCATTAGCATCTACACCACCAGGCACTAGTCTGGGCGGTGGAAGTGGGTCCCAACAGTTTCAAAGATTAAAAGTAGAGGATGCATTGTCCTATTTAGATCAAGTAAAGTACAAATTCAGTGATCAACCCCAGGTACAGACAATCTTCATGGACGCTGAAGTTACTTGATCGAGGAATGTTGAAATAACTATACTGCATGCTTACTTTTAGGTATACAATGACTTTCTGGATATTATGAAAGAATTTAAGTCACAAAGTATAGATACGCCAGGTGTGATAACAAGAGTGAGCCATTTATTCAAAGGACACCCTGAACTTATTGTTGGTTTCAATACCTTTCTTCCACCTGGATATAAAATAGAGGTGCAGGCAAATGAGCAGGGATATGCATTTCAAGTGTCAGTTAGTATGCCTAGTCCAACGGCAACACATACTGCTACCTTGTCGCAACATCACTGTACTGTGAATGTTGGTTCGCCTCCCGTCGCAAGTCCACCAACTCAACCAGCGAAAGCTCCTCCAGTTTTGCAAATAATGCCAGGGTAAGGTATCATTAATATTGTGTACAGGACAGGCTACAAGGACACATTTAGACACAGGCTTGATTGGGAATTTTAGTTTATGAAGAACAGATATAAAATAGTACACAAATATATTAGATTTTATGGACACGAATCATAAATAATAAAACTGATATAAGTTAAAAAAGATACCAAATACCATTTTATAAAATAAATTGCTTACTTTATGTTTTATTTAAAATCAGGTCCGGGAACATACATCATTCATTGGCAAACAACATTTCCAATAACAGTTTGACAGTACATGCACCTTCACCACCGCCGGTACAGGTGTACAATAATTCGCATGTTAGTGCAGCTCAAGCACAGGCTGTGAGTCAAGCGTTAAGCCAGGCACAAGATCCGGGTATGCCTACCAGCGGGCAAACTCAACAGAGTCAACCAGTTGAGTTTAACCATGCGATTAATTACGTTAACAAAATTAAGGTTTGTATTCAATTAAGAAATACTGTACAGGATGGAAGATGTTCACCCAATTTTTTTTTCTTTTTCCAACTTTAGAATCGATTCCAAGGCCAACCGGATAAGTATAAAAGATTTTTAGAAATTTTGCATACTTATCAGAAAGAACAACGGAGTTTAAAAGAATCCGGACATATGGGTGGTACAAGCGGATCTGGCGCGTCTAGTGGTGCGAAACATTTAACAGAAGCAGAAGTTTACAGTCAAGTTGCCAAGTTGTTTGAAAATCAAGAAGATTTGCTGGCGGAGTTTGGACAATTTTTGCCGGATGCTACTAATCAACAAAGTTCACTAGTAAGTTATGCATGATTATTATTTATATGGATACATAAATAATACAGGGTAAATTTTCATTAATTTTTGTGTGCATAATGTTTCAGAGTAACAAGACTGCTACGGTTAACGATCATGCAACAATTGTTAAAAAACCATTGGGACCTAAAGCACCTTATAATAATTCGGGAAACATTTCGAGAGATCTTCGGGAGTCAAGCGGCACTGGTACAATAGAACGCGAGAGCCGTGATCACAGGGATCGTGAACGCGAACGAGACAGATCTGGTATACGAGATATTAATAGCGTACAGAAATTCGGTCATAATACAGGACAATTGAAAAGAAGTCCATCATTCTCGCCTTCGGTAACCGCCGGAAATTCTCACCATATACAGCATGGTCCGCCTCCCTTAAAAAAGCATAAAATATCATCTATGCGCGAGTGTGTTACTATAGCTGAGGCTGGAAAATACGGCAGTCTGAATGATTATGCTTTCTTTGATAAGGTTAGTATTCTTAATTTTTGAATTTTCTACCGTTACGAAAAAGAGTTAATAAAAAAGTTGTAAAAATAAAAAATGAACATTGTTCTGTTTCCAGGTTCGTAAAGCCTTGAGGTCGCAAGAAGTTTATGAAAATTTTCTCAGATGTTTGGTTCTGTTTAACCAAGAGATAGTCTCCAAATCCGAGTTGGTGCAGTTAGTAACGCCATTTCTTGGTCGTTTCCCCGAACTTTTACGTTGGTTTAAAGATTTCTTAGGCCATTTACCCGAATCGTCCAACACCAATACGACAAATGCAAGTAGTAACTTAAACGTTGAAGCGTTACCGAACAACGTAGTACGGAGTCATCAAGAACGACCACAAGGTGATTTGGCGATGGAAATCGATTACACAGCATGCAAGCGCCTAGGGGCATCATATTGCGCGTTACCAAAGTCTTACGTTCAACCAAAGTGTACAGGAAGAACGCAGTTGTGTAAAGAAGTTTTGAATGATACGTGGGTTTCATTTCCAACTTGGTCAGAAGATAGTACATTTGTAACATCGAGGTTTGTATTCTTTAAAATTTATTTTCAGCTATTATTTATTATTGGTCGCTAAGAGAAAAATTATTGAATTGATGTGTTTAGGAAAACTCAGTATGAGGAATTTATCTACCGCTGCGAGGATGAACGATTTGAATTGGATGGTGTGATAGAAACTAACGCATCAACGATCAGAGTTCTCGAAGGTGTCCACAAGAAAATGAGTAGAATGAGTCAAGAGGAACTCCAGAAGTTTAAACTTGACGATTGTCTCGGTGGTTGTTCTCCTACAATTCATCAAAGGGCCTTGAAGAGGATATACGGTGATAAGGCTGCTGATATTATAGACGGACTCAAGAAAAATCCTGTGGTAGCAGTTCCGGTGGTTCTTCGTCGACTAAAAAGTAAAGAGGAAGAATGGCGGGAAGCGCAGAAAGGTTTCAATAAAATTTGGAGAGAACAGAACGAAAAGTACTATTTGAAGTCTTTAGACCATCAAGGTATCAACTTCAAGCAGAACGATGTAAAGGCCTTAAGATCTAAAAGCCTATTTAATGAGATTGAAACTTTATATGATGAGGTTTGTAATAGCATTGTGTTTCTATAAATACATCAGATATTTCTCATTATTTAAGAGTAATTTATTTTGCAGAGACATGAACAAGTAGATGATGGCAGTGGAGATGGACAAAATAATAGTGGTCCGCATCTCGTATTACCCTACAAAGATAAATCTGTCCTAGACGATGCAGCTAACCTCCTTATTCATCATGTGAAACGTCAAACGGCCATCCACAAGGAAGATAAGCAACGAATAAAGCTTTTGTTAAAGCATTTTATACCTGATCTTTTCTTCCATCCACGCCAGGAATTAAGTGACGACGAAAGAGATGAAGATGGTATACTATCAAATTTAATAGATTAATACTTTGCGGCATGAATGAAAAAATAATTTATTTTTTTTAAAGTCAAATATTTATTGCAAGTATTACTTCTGGTATTTCGAAATAATTGCCAATGATTGAAATTCTGCATTTGTGATCAACAAGTTCGATTTTGTAAAAGAGATGGAAAATGTCTATTTATTTTAGGCAATTGCTAAGGGCTAGGTGATTTCATAACGTATTCAATGTGCCGCGAAGGAATAATGTGTTGTTACTTTTTACGTGGAAATATTATTTTATACTATTTCTATTGCTGTTACAGATGAAAAAGAAGACCTAAATGTAGCAGCCTGTAGCAATTCTCAGTCTGTGACGATGAATACCTCTCCATTGGGTGGTGGTCTCCAAGCGAATAGGAATAAGGCACCGGTATCACCGATTCCGTCTTCCACATCGATCAAAACTGAACCTGATATCAAAGTACCGATCCATGCCATGTCAAATGATCCCGAAGAGGCGTACACACTCTTCATGGGCAGCAATAATTGGTACCTCTTTTTGAGGTTACATCACATTTTGTGTGAACGATTAACAAAAATGTATGATCGGGCTGTGGCTCTTGCAGAAGAGGAATCGCGGTACAAACAGCAACGCAAGGAGAGTACAGCGGTTGCCTTGCGATTAAAACCCAAAAGTAAGTATAAATTATTAATCTATTTATACGAGTAAAATGTGTTAGTAAAATGAAGAACACATGAGTTTAGGCTGGTCAAGGCTATTCATTTATTGCGCGTTTGTGTTGAGCGTTCTGGTACACGACGTATCGAAGGGGTTATATAGCCTTGAATGGTGCTCATGCCCTTTAGTGTAGTAAATGTTTATATCTACGTCTTTCGTCTTTCAGTTTATATGTTATGCTATACATAGGATGTTCTGACAAATACTCGAATAAAATATTTTTCATTATAATTTAATATTCTTCCCTAACGTGTTTCACACAGATGAAATTGAAATCGAGGATTACTATCCTGCATTTTTGGATATGGTCAAAAACGTTCTAGATGGCAACATGGAAAGCACCGCGTACGAAGATACTTTACGGGAAATGTTCGGTATTCACGCGTATATCGCTTTTACGCTAGATAAAGTTGTAACGTACGCTGTGAGACAAGTGAGTGTATGCATATTTGATTGACTTTAAAAAACGCTCAATATATTTGTACGATCGGAACCAAGGTTCTAAGACAAACCATGAAATCCTTAGTTGCAGCACTTGGTCTCAGATCCAATATGTCAGCAATGTATGGAATTGTTCCAACGAGAACAACGTCAACCAAAAGAAACCAGTGGTGCAGGTGGTTTATGTGCTACAGCGTATATGAGACTTGGTGCAGAAATGTCGTATCAACGTAAAGCTGAAAAAGCTATGGCGGATGAAAATTGTTTCAAAATATATATTGTAAGTATTTAATAATAATTTGCTTTTATTTATTTTGAAATTTGGTGTATGAAATATGTTGTAAAGAATATTAAAATGTTTCATTTTTCTTGCATAATTAATAGTTTCTAACTGGTAAATATGAGCCGTTTATTAATATTGTATCTTTGAATTACAGCTGTTATACTTTTCTTGTTTTCAACACGAAAAGATTACAAATAAGAGAAATGTTATTTTTTAATGAATTAAAAAGGTGGTATTCTATATATAAAATTTTGTATTGTTACAGTATAAGAAGGACTGTAAAATGACAATGGAATTGTTGGATACGGAGGGTGATGAGGCGATGGACAGTTGTAGGGAAAGGGAAAGGGAAGGAGTTACGGTATCTGAAAAATGGTCTACGTATGTTGAGAGGTTTTCTGCTCCAGCTGGTCAGACTAGCCCGAAAGACACCCCTACCTTAACAGACAATGAGCCAACAACCAATCATCCTGTGAGTAACGACCAGGCAGCAAGGGGGGGGAGGGGCAGAAAGCGCAAGAACACTGACATTAGCAAGAAGGTATAGGATCCACATCCCTTTTCATAATCATTGCCAACGTTGAAGTTTACATTCATTCGTATTTGATGTCTGTGATTGGAAGTTGTACTGTTGCCATTCAGTGTACAACTAGTGTCTCAAAGAACGAAAGTTTTCTCAAAACGAAAAAAGAAAAAAACTTTCTTCTAATTATTTCGTGTGATCGTACTATAAGAAGTAATGTCGGAGGGTATTCGTGCGTGAAACGTTTGATCTGCAGTCGGGCACTGTTTCCGAAAAAAAATAGCTCGGTCTTCAAGAAAAATCTTTGTTAACTTCCTTAAAAAAAGACACCAAAAGAAAGAAGTAGAAAATATTTTAGGAACGAACGTTGCAGCATATACAATATCGGTTGTTTGCTAATACGAGGAAGCTACGTAGCCATATACGATCCGCTATCACCAATGCTTTATCATGCGAATGGGGTCAGAGCACTGGTTCATGCTTGTCACTATATAGAAGTCACAGAACTTTGTATACATAAGCAGAATGAACTCATATTCTTTTAAATGCTAAAAAAAAAACGAGAAAAAGAATGGAAAGTCATATATTTATTTTCGTAACGTTTAAAGAGATAAGAGAGATATGATTTTCATCTCAGTGCGTCCATTGTGGTGCTGTAAATTAAGTGAAAGGAAAAAACAAGGAAAAGAGTATAGTCAACTATGAATCCCCATTCTTTATTCTATATTCGTACTATTGCATATTGGTGTGATGCAGCACCGTTAGATGACAAACTACAAATTATATTTATATATTTTAAATATTAATTTATAGTTGCACAACGATATTTCAATAACAACTTTTCGACATTTTCAAACGCAAACTGTTGTCAAAAGCATTCAGAAGAATACTACTTCATGATTCATAGCTTCATTTGCGCTTCCTCGTTTTGTTTTTGTTTTTTTTTCTTTTTTCTACGACGTGGATTACTTTTGTACTAAGTCGTTTGTCTATGCAGTCGTTTGTGCAAGGCTTTATTTTCCACCCAGTGATCATAATCTTTTATTCGAGTCTTGTTGATTATTTAGGATTAGAAGATGGTTCAAACGTTTCGTAGTTCGAAAGAAAGTACGCGATGTTTAAACTCACGTACAAAAAGTTCAAAGTTTTAGTTGTTATTTCTCTCTTTTTTTTTTTTTAATTTTATTTTATACGTTACAATATAATTATTCGTATAACGGTTATGTTTAACTTTTTTTTTTGTCTGTTTCCTGTTTTCGTTTGATGTAACAAAAAAATATGTTAAAAATGATTGTACAAAGTTATAAAAGCTTTGAAAGCTTACGACTAATAGAAATACGCATAAAAATTATTAACTTATTTTCATGTTCAAAACATGATCTCCCAGTGAAAATCTGTCATCTGACGTAAAACTAATCGGGTCAACGAAGTGAGCAAGGAAAATTTTCGTACTTACGTACAATTAACGTGCTATGCATTCGTCGTACTGTCTCCGTAATTGCCTACATCACGTTTCTTTAGAGAAGAGAAAGGAAAAAGTTAACTAGTTAGAGCAAAATGTAGTTACGAGAGTTGAAAGATAGTAACGAGTATCTAAACGCATTTTGCGAATGTACAAAAAAGTTAAACATCCAAGGGGACACGCGGCATGCACAAATTGAAGTCACCCGAGCAGTGCCATAAGTGAATGTAAAATTGTTAGCATAACGAAAAGAAAAGGAACATAACATTTGATATCGGTCAATTCTTAATGTTTAGTTCATTTTCATCTTATTGTTATTATAAAACTAGATAAGGTCATCATTTCTAGAATTTATTAACGAGATAGATTCTAAAGGAAATGTAAATATTTGATATATAAATTTGTACATATGTTTTGATACGCAACTTAGGCCGACTAGTAGTGTGCATCTACTAACTTGTAAAATTCCACCATTTTCGCTATCACACACATTCGAACACATTAGTGAAGCCTTTGGAAAGGAAATAAGGATATTGACTCGTGAACACATTACTTCCACGCCACATCAACGTCGTGCAGAGTAATCGTGGCTTTTTCTATCTTCTGATCGCTCCAACTTCAAATTTGTCACTACAAAGCTTCTATTATACCAAAGTTAATATTGAGTCCAGTAAAAAAAAAATAAGACGGAAAAGAGATAGATGAATACCAGAGAGAAAACCGCATAATGCGACAAAATAACGTTTCGGACGGTTTTCAAAACACTTCGAAAGAATGTGTATTATGGTTCCTTACGGAAATTGATGAAAGATGCTTGGGAAAATTTCTCGTCCGTACTATTAAATTTAGGGTATGTTAACGAAGCATTGAAACTGTATACTTTTTAGACATTAGAGAGTTGAATATGATGGTCGACGATGAGTCTTAACATGCTAGGATACCAGCCTATTTAGAGATTTTTAATTACGTGAACGCCTGTCGATTCGATATTGCATCCTTCGAACCAGATCCGTTTGATTTAGAGGGTGTAGTGTAATATGTAAGAGATTTATAGTATGCATTGGTACCATAGCTTGAACTTGAAACAAAAGAATCTGGAAGTAGCGTTTACTAATGGCGTGGATCAAGTGTGTTCCTAGCTTAACTGTTGCGCCACTGTGAAATACACGTGTATGATAATTCTTTGCCGTGTACATATTAATATATAAGTAGTGAAAAGCAAAGATTATATATATATACATATATACACATATAGTGTAGCATGTAAATAGAAAATCATTTGTATCTTTTAATTAATTGATATCTCTAATCGAAAGAAACGTAACAGTACGAAGCGTTGATATCCCTCGATCTGATTTTGAATATCTGCCAAAGGTTTCACAGTTTTTATCTCTCTCGGTTGCTGTTGCTTTTTTGCATTCGAATGGCCAATTAATGTTCTTTTTTTGTTTTGTTTGGTATTGCAATGGACTTTTCATTCGTGCAACTACATTCTTCTTTTAGAAATGGAACATTTCTAACTCAATTGTATTAATAATTACCACGGTGCAAACTACAAGAATTGTTACTTACTAAACGTTAACTCGCAACAAGAATTGGTTTTTAACGTTTTTTATTGAACGTTATCTGTTCTTTCATAGGTTCTGTTCATCACTTTCACGATTTAAAAATGGTCTTTTAATTATTTCGTCCTATTTTATAGTCGCGTTTAGGATTTCTCTTTTTGAATTAAACGATATTAGTAAAGAACTTTGCTAGTTTTATTATTTGACGTTGAGACATAAAAAAACAGAAGGCTACGTTTTGTACATTTTATAGGCAGGTAACTATTTCTTAGTTTTCTCTCTGCTGTAGTATTTTTTGTACAGTTATTATATATACAGTACGTTTGTGACGCAAGTGGATTTTCAGATGCAGTGTTCGCAACGTTGTTTCCTCATTGAATAATATCTTCGTATTTTGTACAAAATGTAAAACATGCATTTCCTGAGAAGGCTCTGCATCATGGAATTTTAAGCGCTATTATATATATAGAGAGAGAGAGAGTCTACACGTATCATGTACGTGTAATTATATATTTTTCGTTTATTTAACAGTTCAATACGTTTTTATTAGATAACGTGGCACAAATTTAATTAATTTAACAATATACATACATACATATATGTATATATATGTAATTGCTGCCACAAATAATCTGATTTAAACGTTACTGTGACATTTGTAATATAGTTTCATTGAGACTATGAGGTCGTATGTGCAGACAGATTTTATGTGATTGTTATAAGCTCATATCTCCGTTTTCACTTTATGGAGTGAATTTTAAACTCTATATATATATAAGACATATATATATATTTTGTAACTGTAATCTGTATATGAAACGAATATACATATAATAATAGATAAACAATAATATTGTATAGAAGAGAGATATTGAAATACATGAACAATGCTTTTAAACATTATTGTCTAACATCATTTTGTACCACTAAATTTATTACTTTGATTCTCCAAGCTATTAATTTTTTGTAAAAAAAAGAACAAAAATTTCTTTGCCTATGCTTTTATAAATGAAATGAAACGAAAGAAAACAATATAGAAAAAAGAATATATATTTTCCAACGTTGAATTTAAATATTTTGATTATCATAAAAATATTTAATTCAGATGTTGAAATTTTTTTATGTTTATCCTCATCTGACTTTTATTTCAGATATTTTCTCTTATTTAGCTTCAATTTGTTCTGCTTTATTATTTCGATATTATAACATGTGTGTTAAACAGTGAAAAATATATATATGTATATATTAAGAGTAATATATCTCTTTTCTAACACATTCGTGCATATTTTAAAATAATAAGATTCTCTCGCTTAGATTAAAATTGTTAAACAGTCTCACACAAATCACATTTGTACTTTGTCTTTTTTGTTATGCTTTTAACTTAGAAAGGTCACTCATCGTCAATGAGTATACATAGATCCAAAATTGAAACAAAAATGTTAGTCTAAATGCATCTTCTTCCACTTCATCTTGAGATCATTAATTTTGTTTGTACTAAATTATTTGGTAGATTTGTTTTATTATTCTCATATATTATTGGTACTAAAAATGAAAATTAATAAAACTTTAAGCAATATTATTATAAGTACTATTAAACTGTTAAAGTTATTTATATAGTACCAATAATATTCTAAAAAATAGTAAAGCAATAAGATATCGTTTTAAACGTGGTTTATTTTCGTTTGTTGCTTTTTTTGTATAGAATTCATCAAAATATTAATGTTTTATGATATGTTTCTTAAAAAGAATATCCTTTTATCCATCCATGTTTTTCCAATCTAATTACATATATATATATATAATTTTTTGGTGTAAAGTACAATTATTATTGTTATGTATATGTATGATTATGTATGTGTCAGTGTACAATGACAATCACATAATGGCAAGTAACTTCCTAATAAAATGACATTAGGATTACAGAAAATTAAAGTCCCCTTTCAAAAGCTCTGTTAAGTAAATTTTGTCTTTCACGTATAGAAAATAGTATTATTTTTTGTAATTTTTTTATAATTTGTATTTGATTCTGTATCTAATTATTTTTTTACTTGTTTTTTGTTTATTGTTACTTGAAAGGAAGCCTAAAATATAGAAGATACATATTTGTAATTTAATACAATATGTAAGATATTGTAATAAATTATTTTGCAATTGCTGTAATAAGAGCTCTTAAGTACATTTAGTAAAATTTAGTACTAACTACCTATGATAGTACAATGAACAATATCACTAAAATATTGTATCTACATGTTAAGTTATATCTGTTAAAAAACTTAACGTAAAACGATTGTTGTAGATGGATGGAAATGGTTGGAGTTCTTTAGGCAGAATCTTGGCAGGACGTAAGCCTGTATTTCTTTACCGTAATGTCAGACAATGGAGGAAAAGGGCTGCAAGGAAGATGTCAGCATCAATGCCTAATGCTAATCATCCGGAGAAAGGTGCAGAGTAAGTACACTTTTACATTCAAATGTAATTTATGTGCTAGCTATTTTATGAAATATAACATTTTAATGATGTTTTGTCTTCAAATTTTCTTTTAGAACCACGGACAAAGAAAAATCATTGGACTCTGTGGATGCGCTCCTAAAGCGAACTCCTAGTTTAAGATTAACAGACTCTGGAGATACGTCTGACATAATTAATTCTGATGAAACGCAATGCAGATTTAATCCAAACAGTTACCAAATGCTCTATGTCGCTAGTAAAGAAGCATTCCTGTATAAACAGAATTCATTCAGCCGTGCCAGAGAAGTAAGTAATTTAGTTGTAAAAGGATGCTCTATTTTGTAATTCGTTTCGAGATTTTGATGAATGTATTGATTATATTTATTTGTTTTATTCATTTTCCAACAGTGTCATCCAACCGTTACGAAACATTTGAACTCGAAGTTCCATCAGTGGCTCGCGTCTTGGGCGTCGAAGAACGTTGCGGATGTTCAACACCGATTATGCCAGGATTGGTTAATGGGACGTTACGAAAACTTAATTCCTCATAAGACGCGAGTGATTACGGACAACGATCAAACGAGATCGCCTTACCGACAATACAATCGTTATCGTGTGGAACGCTTGCAACCCGATCTTCTAACGGAACCATGTGTATAATCTTACGTCACTTTATAATTTTCTTTACCATTCTTTGAGAACACATTGATTATTACTGAGAGCTCATTTCGATAATCTCACACATTCATAGATACATTTTGTTAAGAGAAAACTAAATAATTAAGAGGAAAGAAGAGAATTATCACTATCGAAGGCAAAATTAAGACTGATTCTTGAACGATATTGCGCGTATGTACAACGACAGACCGTCTTACTTTTGCCAGCGAAGTTTACCGTGTACGAAAGAAGTGCAGAAGTGGTCGTTAAAGAGAAGAAAGTATCGAAGACTATAACGAATCGTCTATGCATTGTGTACTACAATAATTAATTGAATTCTGACTAAATTCGATTATTTAACTGTACAGGTATGAATAATCTGATGCAAATGGAAATATCACCTCTTTGTTGAAATTGTTAAGGATTTAATGTAGTTTCATTAATTTAAAACACTAAATTAATTGTCGAGTCAAATGTTGAGAAAGACGGACGATATATATAGCGGGCGATATTTCCAGTTGTATTGAAGATAAGCTTGTGATCAGGTATAAGATAATTAAATGTAACGTTTCATTTCCGAAAATCGATTACTTTCCGATAAAATTAGATACAGATTTTCCAGGTAAAATTTTATATAAGAGAGTACAGTTATAAAGTAAAATTTTTGATACTTTATGTAATATCGTAAAGGGCTTAGAAAGAATAATTCTATCGTAATGTAATTGTCGTTTATAAGCGTATTGCAGATTCAGCCAATTTTATTTTCTTAGACATTTTATTTTTATAGACTTACACAAACATTCATCACAAAATTTCAGTTCAGATAGCATGTTCTATTACTTAAATAAATATGTCCTTTTCTTTATGGACAAAACGTAACGAAAGGATTGTCTTGCAACAAATTGGCTAAAGCTGTATACTTTTTTTTTGAATATTAACTTTATATAGACGTATGTAAAATATCTTTAATCCGAAGTTTTTAATAACTTACTTCTCTTATTTTTCTTATGTGTGTGAACGTCACCGTCGAAGTCTCCGTACTTTGGGATTCGGAATACGTATAACTGTATGTATAAATACATGCTTGTACATATGTATGTGCATGTATGCATGGATGTGCGATAATTGAGTGCGTATATGTACGTATATACACATATGAAATCAGAACAAACACTAGGCCTTATTTTTTACCTGATCTTTAGGCTACTCGATAGAAACTGTAAAATATTAAAATATGGCGGTGTTCCTGTACAGTGCAAAAACTGTTGACAACATTAGAGTGCGGTGTTCATTGGAAGAAAAGGCATTGATTCACCACGCACGAGATACATGGCTATTGTTATTATTTTATGTTATTATTAAATATGTACTTTTTACTGATTCTCTTTTATTATACCGATACGTGAGGTGCATAAGTGCTTGACCGAATAAAAATTTAAAAATTACTTTTTATATTATCGATAGTAGAAATATAGAGTGTCAAATTTTCCGCGGGTGTGCAGTGAGTAAACGATGAAATTCGTGCGTGGTAGGAAATACAGAAGACATAATTTCTTTGGAACATACAAGCTGTATGTATAGATCTAAAAACATGTATCGGTTTGGTTGGATACATTCTCTACGATTATCAAGACATTCAGGCAAGAGTAACGTTTAAAAATAATCGATGGATAACAATGTATGGATAAACGTTTGTGTGAATACATTTTTATCTGAATTATACGAATTTTGTTGAAGTCTTGGCGTCTCTATTTTTGTGGATGTTTTTGAAAAGATGCCATTTAAGAGATAAACACACGTATAAACATAGACACATCAGGTTGCTCAGTTATGCAATATACTGCAGTTGTACATTAAGCTGTGTATCTTATTGAAGGTGAACAAACAAAAGAGAGACGCGGTCTTCCGATGCTCGACTACTTGTGACTATTTGATGATGATAGTGTATTTTATCGAAAAATTGCTAATTTTAAAAGTATATGTCCATGTATCAAAAGTGAATGTACAGGCAATTTTATTACTCGAGATAATAATTTAATGTTGATATATTTTGCACAAATCATTATTAATATTAATAAACTATTAATATTACAACTGTATTCCTTTATTCACTATACAATCTTCAGGTCATTATAATATTTTTTTGAATCTATGAAAGATTGAGGTAAGTGAAGAGAAGAAATTACAAAGTACGCTATAATAAAATTCCGGCAACATTATTTATTTTTATTAAAAATGATAACATTGATAGTCGTATAGTAACTATAGATAATTTACCCTTCCTGTGAGTTAAATATTAAGTAAAATACTGCATACGAATACATTGCCTGTATTATTTTCTACACGCTTTCTTGTACCTATTAAATCCTTTAAATATGTTTTTCCCTAACGTACATATTCTTTAAATGATAAATACGAATTAAGTATTGGAGAAAGAGAGCTTAATCATTTAATTTTTGAATACATTTTATGAACTTAATTTTGAGAATAATAGAAAGATGCGAACGTGTAGAAAAATTGCACTATATAATTATTTATCTATTGTATTGTTTCGTGTGTGTTTACTGCAATGCATATGGGAACAAACGGTTTGATTTCTACTTTGAACCAAGAACCTCTTTGGCTTTTGAATAGAAATTTAAAAGATGTTATGTAATGAGCAAATGATGGTATAGTCAAGGGAAGAAATACAGTAAGAACGTAGTCTAAACTTGCTGCATTCCTTTCGTCGGCTATTTATTACTATTGCACGTTATAAATAATCGATTATGATACACGAAAAAGATTTGAAACAATTTTTCCCATTAAGTAGAAAATAATGTTAATAAAGTTTGATACAAACTTGAATCTTCTTAGACCTGATATTAATCATGTATCCCAAATGTAATTTTTAAATATTTAAATAACTTTCTAAAGTATCCCTAATTTTTTTTTACAAACTATTAAAATTCATCGTTAATAACTTACTTTTACAAAATCATTCAGGTCTGAAAAGATTTCATTACATCCTACTATTTTACGTCAAGAAAGTAGAATGAAACTTATGGTTAACGCTTATAAATTATTAATTGATTGATTATGAATTTTCTAAGCGAGTAGTTCGAAGTAAATTGCGATTAACTTACGGTCTCGTGTTCCGTGCGTCTAATCTATTTCGAACGATAGCAAATTAATTTTCATTTCCATTCCCTGCTTTGCGACGAAAATCATACGACGCTTGAAAATTTACATTTCAAATCAATTCGAAAAGAGCGCCATTAGGCGAGACTCGTTTCTATGGCAACTCGGAACTTCGCGCGCAGTCTCTCGCCCCCACTCGTACGTGACGGATTAAGTTCGAAGGTTCGTTCCATATAATTTCGGTAAAATTGACAGTTTTTCGTCATTTTTCTTGTTAAGACTATAAAAAATCGTAAATAATAAGCTTAGAGAAACTTTAGTTTAAATGTATATCATAAACAAGCGGTTTTTTAAATGAAAATCTATTCTAAACGTCTCGCGCCACTAAGTCGGTGGTCTCGTATTCTACGTTCGATCAATTTCATTTCATATCTGTACTATCAGTCCATTAATACTTGGTTTATACTTAATCTTCGGAGATACGATTGCTCGAATATAATTCTACGTTTTAATTACGAGTAACTTTGAAAGTTTGAGTTGGAAACAGAAAAAAAGGTGCATGGACTGGTCCTTAATTTCGATTATCGAAATAATAGCGCGGCCATGCTTGATTTCGATTATAGAAATCGTTCGCGGTTGTTCGATAGCGCCTCGTTTCTGTACCAGCTACGTTTAGTCGGGCCGCGAAATTTCAAAGTTGGACGCGTAAAATAATTTCGCGTGAAACAATTCGTTGCAAGGTGACTCGTTCTGTGGATTACGTACGCGAGTGTTTACTTCGGGACTCGAAATGTGGTGAAGTGTGTTCTGATGAAGTGGCGAAAGGAGAATTGCTTCGTTCGATGGTGATACGATGACGACGGCGGCGATGACACCATGAACGAGTGTTATTCGAGGTGTTTGTCACTCAGGTATGTCTACATGTTTCTTAACTAACGTAATCCGCATCATCAAAGTTTTCGGGCTCGAGCTCTTCCGCTGTTGAATTTTGACGACAGTGATAAACGTACGCGCTCATGGAAACGTTTTCTCCCGTGCGTACGCATTTGTACGTTTCGTCAGGGCATTTACACCTGCAAGTAAGAAAGGAAGTAGCGTATACGTATATAGAATAGAATATTTCGTGCAATATTATTTGAAAAATAATACGAATCGTATCACGCGTGCAATAAGGAAACCGTGAAAGAGTACGCTGGCGATAGATAACAAAGAATATTTGTTGCTCATTTTTCATACATGGATTTACTACACATTACCACAATTCATTCATAGAGATCAAGTTTCTTTAATGCTTCTGATTCACGAGATGTAATAGACAACGACATTAATCGCAGATGTCTTCGCTATTAACTTTGCTGCGTGTTTTATAATTCTGTTATACGTTCTTAATAAATATACGAATGAAATTTATACACGATTATTATAGAGTCGCATGTGAACAATTGAAACGTTAATACCTTAGAAAGTATGTATATACTTTCTAGAGATAATTTTGTAGAAATTTTGTACAAAATGCGCATACATAATAATGGTAATCACTCACGTATTTAGCATGAAATTGGTGTGCCGTCGGGTAACAGCATTGTACGAGATCCATCCGCAAGGAGTATCGTAACAGTTGCGTTTTGGTTCGTCGTCGTCGTTCTCCGTTGCTCTTTGCGTTCTTAGGCTCTCAGGTTTCATCTCGTGAACAATCCTCCGTAATTGTTCAGCAAACTCCTTAGAAAAACAATGGCATATCGGACGTTAAAAACTATCAACTATGTTGCTCAATGTTCATGTGGAAGCAAGTCCATTAGGGATAATTAAGAGATTAGTGGTAACAGATTATTTTTAGATACAGAATATAGATAGAGAGATAGAGCCGAAGTAAAATATCTCAACGTCTTATTCTTTGAAATAGATCGGAATAACTTTTAGCAAATTAAGCGACAATAACATTTATTCGTCATTATCTTTTATGCATTACGCACGAAATCATTCGCGTGATAAGGGTCAATGCTACTGGTTTAGCGTTTTTGAATAGAACTGTTGGAGTTTGATTCTTGAACGAGTTGCGTTATCGTGAACTTGAAGAAACATGAAATCACAATTGCAATCGTGACGCGTAATATTTAGGTTTATGGTTTATCTGTATTGAGAGGGAAAACATATTTATAATACCACTAAATTTCTGATTAAAAGATACTCAATAACATTAGATGACTCGCGTATTATAAATAAATAAATATATATGTTTGTGGAAATTTTACACTTTGGAAGTTACAGGCGTCACATGATTTTGTGTAGTGCCCTGTGAGCATCATATGACGCCCTTTAGGCTTCAAATTATCGATAATTAGACTCAAACAAAGAAGTTACGATTGTTGTATTAAAATGACCAGGGCTCAAAGTGTTAATTAAAAAGATATTTTTTAACCTTGGAAAACGTTATTCATTTAGAATTTTAAATCTCATTTTTCTATCTGATTTTTCTGCTTCAAGCAGCAGGAGTTCGAGTACATAATCTCAGAGTAGTGCAACTTCTCTAGTAGAATAGGAAATTTCATGCGCAGACAAAAGTCAGTCCGGTGCTCGCACAAACCGATGATTTAATCTCCCTCTAATCTGCCCAAAGTTCTCTTCGATCATCGACTTTCGTTTTAACAAACGTAACCATTACGATCTAACGTGATCTCTGTTCCAACGAATCTAATATAACCACGATTATCCATGATAATACATATCTTACCTCCGACCTAACTGCTGCACTGTTCGAGTATTTAACGGTGCAGAAGACCGCCAGAAGGATCACCACCAATATTACTTTCATCCTGTCTTCGATTTTTGATATTCTTAAGATCTTCGATTATCCCTCGACAGAGATAGGATTAGTTCCTTCTCGTTTATCGACGTCGTAGAAAACGACAAGTCGATTCCTTTTTCGCGAGATTCTCAGTGGTCTCTCTTCTCAGTCTCTCTTTTCTCGCTATTTTCCCTCTGTCTAAGCGAGGACGACGGGGTTCTGTTATTCTCGAATCAGGCGAAATGCAACGATCTTCGCGATGCCTATGGAAACGGTGTCCGGCGGAACTTCGAAGCGCGATGGTCCCGCGCACTGACCTTGGCTAGCGGCTAGAGCAGGAAGAGGATCGGTAGCTGCTGGTTACTCGAGGAACGGCGGTGGTCCTCGGTTTCCTAGCTTGCCTGGCTAACGGATTCAAACAAGCGCACGTGCGATGCAATGCTATTTTGTACCGTGTACCAACGCGTATTCCGCGGTGCTTCCGACTTTATACATAGACTGGCGCTCTCGTATAGAATGAAGAGACTTGCGAGATGCCGCGGGTTTATATAGGCTGAGCTAGCGCGGAGCTGCCGGAGCGCGGGTGGGGAGGGTGGCGTTTCTTCTGTTTCGTCGGTCGATTCGAAGATCGTTCGTGGGGTTAATTTCGAGCTGCCAGTTTAAAAAAAATATACGGTGTTTGTATCCTCGTAGGGAACGATTACGAGAGAGGGACACCGTTCGCGTATCGAGAACCGCGAGGACTTCCAAGTTTCTACGTTTGCGACTTCCGCAAGAGAATTGAATTATCCCCCTTGTTTGGTGTGCTCGATAAATTCAACAGGTGTTCTCCTTTTTTTTTCATTTTGGAAATCTTTCTAGTTTTCCTTCGTACTTTTCTATTGACATTCGGAAATTTTTATTATTTGCATTCTGCTCTTTTTCTTTTAAGGAAAATTCATCCACGCCTGGAATCTAAGTGCTTTTATTGTAGTTAGACGTACGAGTTTGGTCATATTTACTCGGATATTTGTTCGAAAAATTCATTGTATATTTCTTGAGAAAATTGTTTCGCCGTTACGGGATTAAACAGCTTCTCTACGTCAAAACTTACGTGCCATTTTTACGCCACCAAACGATCGTTGGATTATTACGTCTGTGGAGCTATGGGCTCGTATTTACTGAACGATTCAGTCACGTCATCGTATATCGTATCATCAATATTTTGCCTCGTTTTACATTTCCTTCCTTTTGTTACCCCAAACAGTGTATTACTTTGTATTACAAACTAATTATTAGCAAAGAGAAGGAGAAAGGTACTTTGAATTATAAAGTACATTTTGTAATTCTATGGATGTACATTGTAATACATTTCGCGTAATAAATAATGATAGCGGGCTGAACAACAGCGAGTCCATCGGAAAGTCACCGATGGATCGATTTCACGATGCGTTCACCGATCGAAATCGATCGGTGCACACGATCGAAGGGGCGCGAGGGTATCCAAGGAGATCGGAGGTGTTGTTTATTCGACTCGAGCCGAAGCACGCCCACGGGCATTTTAGTTCGACGACAGATAAGCGCACGTGAGTCAGAAGTGCAGAGGCTCGACGGGGGCTTGTCCAGCATCTCGACCAATGGTACACGGGTTTAGACGTGACGCTCGATCGCATCATGTGCGTAGGACACACGATCTATCAAGCTTCATTGACTTGTTCCGATCGCACCGTCGATTTCGCATCGAATGCGAACGGGAGCGTTCCTCCGCCGACTACGTGAGTCGGAAACGGACAACGACGGTACCATCGAATCAACCGAATTCTCTCTCGACCGTGATGGATGCAGGTTTTTGTGCCTCACCGAGAAGCCATTCGTTTCGTTGTCGGATTTTTAAAGGACTTGTTGTAAGGGATCCCTGCGTCTCTCGGTCAGATTTCATTTTTTGTATCGTTAGATAAATGGTTACGATTTGTTAGATCGTCGGATCGCACAATAAAGTCGTTGGCAATTTCGGCGAGCATAGGCTAGATTCGTTGCTAGATCAATGGGTTTTCGAGTTAAACGAATAAGAATCCGAGGATCGACGACGCCATGTTATGTGGCGGCCTTTTGGGTGAAACGTTTGAATTCGTTATCTCGTATTACAATTTGACAAGTCGAAGCACCTTCGCACGCGCGAATGGAAAATCGCCATCGTCCCCGTTTATTTCGGTGGTTTGTCTATGTCAACGCCAGGTTGCATAATCGGTGTAACGTAAAACGTAAGAAATTTGGCGTGCGCATATTTTTACGCGCTCGAAACTGCGCTTAGTACCGGGATATCGAGTTTCAAACGATCACATGGCTGATTACGTGTCTCCACAAAAACGTGGAATGCGATTTTTTCACGCACCGGGTACCGCGACTTTGTAAGGAGTCGACTCAGCAATATTCCTGGTTCCAGAGAGTCAGCTGATCGTTGGTGCTCGCGTTAGAAGTTTTAGGGCAGTTTCTGGTTACACATGTTGCGAAGTGCTTCGTTTCACGAACAGGTGAATAGAATATTTGCAAAAGACGATGTTTTCAAAATCTATATTCTTTCTAATCAAAGTTTTAATACAGATACGCATAAGTATTCCCTACAAAGATTAAAAACTTTTCTAATTTCGTGCAAATGAAAGCTGAAGAACGAAACGATTCGCACGTAATATTCTATTCGTTCATTCGCAACTAATCATTTTCGTTAGTACAAATCGTACCCATCGAAAACGATGATACGTAATCTCGTTCATTATTTTGAAGCTTTGTCATCGACGATTCGATATTTGTTCACCTTGCGCGATCAGCAAGGCCAGCAATTCGCGAGGTAACGATTTCTATCTGATTCGTAATCGATTTAGCCGACCTTCTGGTAATATAATCGCGCGTCAGCTGCTAATTCAGCTGAATAGTTACATGTGCATCTTCGGGATGCCACACGCATGATTATTCTACGGTAAAACTTTCCATGGGACATCGTAACAAGACACAGGAGGAGCCAAAACGCTTCGTGGTTCGAATAACGTCGCGTCATCGTAGCTGATGCGTGTACAAGCCAATTAACGCGTTTTGCACCCTTGCGCGGCTCTCCCGACCACGGCATTTCGTATAACCGATTACCCGCGGTGATTTACCAGGCTAATTGTTTCGTCCTCTCCTCGTTGATGATTTATAGGTTTTTATGTTTTGGGAATCCGGTTCATCGCGTATCGTACAGGTTATACGTACGTATTTTATTTAGAATTTTAGTAGGGGCGACATTCGAGGTCGGTAACCCATACCGACAACACTTTCCATTAAAAATAAGCGGTATAATATTCTTTTGGCTGGCTGCCTACTGTCGTCGTCTAAATGTATAATGTAACGTAATAAATTACAGGATGTTCATAAATATTGGTATCCCTAACGTTTTGTTTCCCTCTATTTATACTTTACGAGAAACGAGGCACAAGCACCGCTGTTTTTTTCCCAATCGCATCTGACCGAGTTCTCGTATTTAACACGGCACGTCTCTAACGTAACGCATCGACTTTCCCGCGTGTTCCCTGATATTTGTCGGGATTATTCGATGGTTAGATCGGCGGCCATCGTTCCTCGATCGCGACGCTGTAATTCCGCAGATGCGCGTGCGACGTTCCGGTTTTTGCAGTCGGCCAGTTGCGTATTCCGAGAAGCAAATCAGGCGAGTTCATACGAGCAGTCACGTAATCGGGCCGTGTGATTCGTTTTGGAATTTTTATGGCTTGAATTAGATATAATTGTACCGACAGAGTTACGTGTGATCGCCGTGCGTACGTCCCATTAAACTTGTGTGGTCTCGAACGCTCCAGTATTTTCTTGTTTCTGTCCCAGCCAATGTGCACTTCGATTGGGTTCGATCGTTAAAGACAGGCGGCTGGTAATTATTTATTGGCTGCAATTCCATTAGAATTTCTTTATAATTCCACAGAAATTATTCGGGTGAATCGTTGCTTAATTCCACCAATCGAAAAGAAGGGCAGTCTGTAGGGTGTAAATGAATTTGAGACATCTGTGCATGCGACTAATGATATAATAGTTATTATTTAAATTATATCAAGTATATAGGAAAGCTCCAATTTATTTCTCCATGTATATTACGGCCAACTTTTATTCTTAATATCTCGAGATATATATCAGAAGCTGTACTTAAAGGTCGTACCCCGATCCTCTTTTACTTATTTACAAAAAGTGCATGCACCAAATTCGTAACACATGTTGAGCCATAACTGGCAAGGGACGTTCACAAAACCTGACACCCTGACAGTGATCACGTACTAAAACTCTTGGTACGGGGAACTCTAATGTCGGTTCTGTCTGTTGATTTATCGTAGGTCCCTAATGACGTCAGCATCGTCCACGAATATCAGAGGAATTCCTCGAAAAGGTACCACTAACGATCTGTAGGCGATTAAGGAGAACTCAATGTTCCGTCCAGGTACTGGGGATGGCAACGCTTTAACGCTATTCCAAAATTATAGCCAGTGATATGATCCCCTCATAATCGACATTAAATTGCCCATACGAGAGTTGGAGTGCCGGTGCTTTTGAACCATCCTTGGATATAAACCCGTTATTATCCAACATGATCATTGAGAACCAGAGACGTTCGTATTAATGCTTTATTAATTCTTTTGAGCAGCGCGGCATTTCATCCGTTTTGGCTTGCTCCAGTTTCTTACGCGGTTCTGTTTAGCGCATTCTCATAAAAGTTAGCAAAATCTCACGAATGACAATCACGTACGCCTCGTAACGAATCTAGCGCGCGGAGGATTCTATTCAATGACTCATTTTTATTATTTCCGGTGAGCGAACGGATAGATCAATTTATCAGTTCTTATCGTTCGTCTTTTTTTTTCCCTCCTCTCAAGTGAATATCTCCACGTTTGACCCTTTTTTCGTCGACATAAGTGGAAATTACCGGGTTCGGAAGTTTCCTCGATCGCTATTCAGTTTGTAACAACCGCTCCAATGACGCACACGACTTCCACGAAAAAAGCACATGGGGGTGGAGGCTGATTGAGAACTACGCACAAGACGGCACGTATCTGTTAGATAACAAGTGATTAATTTCGACAAGCGGACATTAATTAAACGTCGAAACTATGCGTGTGCCGTGTTCTTGAAAAAGGCGCACCGCTTGGCTTGATAAATTGCCGATAAAGAGGCACGCGGGTAACACGAGTTAAAAGATCGACAAGCGTCGTTCTACACGTTGGAACAAAGATTCGTGTCAATGGAGCCGTTGCTGTGAGTACGTAAATACGTACTTACACCCTCCTCGTATTACTTAGCCTGAAACCGTGGCTGACGCAAGTCGCTTTTTTCATCGGTCATCCAGCTGTAACAGTTTCAGAAATTCTTACCAGCGATACGATCTTTACTGCGTTCTCCGTTTACGTAAATTTGTTCGTAATGAATAGCGCACATCAGTTTCCTGATACGGGAAATCACTGTTATTTAGATATCAATTGGTTCAACGGCTAGCGATACAAACGATCAGCGTCTTCGTTCGATCGTATCTAATTACTACAGAGAATTATTGAGAAATTAATTTTTTTTAATCGCGGCATAATCAGCCTCGATTTTGTAACAGCTATGCAACCATCGGAACAATCCCCCGAGAGTAGCACTCGTTTCTGTCCTATCTCCATTGAATTCTTTCCATTCATCATTTTCGCAACTGATTGTGTCAAACGCGATTGCCCCTCATTGGCTGCAAAGATATCGATGCGTTCTCGCATTCATTGTTACACGCTTCTCTCTCGCATCGGACAAGCGTCCTTCTATACCCCGCATCCGATGACTTCCCGTTCTTTCTCGAAATCGTTTTCGCGCCGCTCGAAGAGACCTGCTCGAGGGAGGCTCGTGGCTCGTGGACGTGTACGTGACCACCGCCGCGAGAACAATTCCTCGGTGACTGGGCGTCCGTCCGTTACGTAATCGCGAATCGGACGAATTTAGCAAATTGGAGTAATTATCGTGCTAGACGGAGTGGTAATTCCCCGGATCCGATATCCGCTCGAGGGCACGGGGCGGCCGCGGGCGTCGGAAAAGGAGGATGCTCGGGGTCGCCTTTGGCCATTCGGTCGAGCAAAGTGTCGGCTGAGCCGCAGACGGCGCGACGCCGTTTATTTGCGTCCGTGATGGGACGTCGGGTCGCCGCACAGGTGCGTCCCACGGTTCTTGCCGTTTCATAGCTTCTTATTCGTGACGTCCGCCACC
This sequence comes from Xylocopa sonorina, assembly GCF_050948175.1. NCBI lineage: Eukaryota > Metazoa > Arthropoda > Insecta > Hymenoptera > Apidae > Xylocopa > Xylocopa sonorina. The sequence goes on from NC_135193.1 coordinate 12,010,528, forward strand.
GACCCGTCCACCGGACTACAGCCGGGTCTATTCGCGGTGCAACAGAGTAGCTGCCAACCTGACGCTTGACTGATCTCCTCAACGTGTGACACGAGCCGTTGTGTAAGAACGGGGAAGTTTAGAGTCCCCGGGGCACGATTCTCGAAACGTCGAAGCGAGGAACGGGAATGGTCAAGATCCGAACGAGCTTGGCTTTCCTTTTCATTGCCAATTGATCCTGACTGTACGCGTCATCGAATTAGTCGATGTTGAAGTTTGCGATTCGTTTCTGTTCCTTTAATGTCTATCCGCCTATACCTTAATCTCTGCTAACTTTAGTATTGTCTAAGGTTCGCATTTTCTATCCCGCTAGGGGTTTTAATAGAGGAGTCCGCCGGTTTTACTGCCGTCATATGGTGCGTTAAATCGTTGCTACCGAAAGATCGGATACGGGGCTATATGGCTCTTAATCTACCAATTGTTTTCTCTGATATTTTCATAAGAGATATTGGCTCGCTCATTCTTTCGGGTAATATAAATTTACGAGAAACGTTCTGCAGGGGTGGTAACCATCGTATTGAAAAGATAACTGTCTTTTATACCGTATTCGTGATTTTAATTTATTATATTTAATTTATTATGGCGCGAAGTTGCGCGCTATTTAATCCCTGAACGAAGCTAAAATGCTCCACCCCTTCTGATCCGTTTCGCCAAATAATAGGAATAGCACCGCGACAATTAGGGAGGCAGAAATCACGAGAACTCGAGAAGCAGTACTATACAAAGCGATCAGGAAAGAAGAGAGAGAGAGAGGGAGAGAAGGCGAGAAAGAGAGAGTATCTCGTTCTCCAGGTATGGGCCAACGCTATTTTCGCATCACTATTCGAAACCAGTAAGCCCCGTGGCTCCCGTCTCTGTTTGTCTTTCTCGTTTCTCGCGACCCGTGCCAAAGCAATAATTATCGTTAAAGCTCGCTACGATCGACGCTCGGCGTCACCGTGTAGCTGAAAAACGGCCATTACACAGGCGGCGCCAGGCTACGTTCGAAAGTAAAAAAGCCCGGTGAAAATGTAAGGTGACGCTCGGTAAGGGGAGAGAGAGAGAGAGAGAGAGAGAAAGAGAGATTGAGGATGAACGATGTTGCGATGCGACTTTTGTGTTCGTGTATACGCGACGCCCGATTTATATTCGTGTGCAACCACACGGTAGCAACATATTAAAAGGCGAAAGACGTTTGACGGTGGCCGGATCCAGCGGTGTATCGCGGACCGAATTTACGCATATTTACCTAGCCAGACGACGAGGACGCCGGCGCCTCAGTGAGTGAAGAGGAACTTAAAAGATGAGCCAGAAGGAGGGACGGTCCCGAGACCACCGCGACTCTCTTCTCGCGGAGGATATCGGCATACAGAGACGCCGATACCTTTTCAACCCGCCACCCGCCAATCCTAAAGCTGTCGACGTGAGTTGTCGCGGCGCCATAACATTCTCGTTTTCTTTTCGAGTTTGCTGCTCCTCTTTTTTTTATAAACGATCCCGCCCGCTGGAAATAATACGAATCGTATCCGCGCTTTTTCTTGAAACCCCGTTGCGATCACCGCGGCGAGCCTCGTGGCGCCAGTATCATTCTCGCAATACCTTTTTCATTTTCTCCTTCCTCTATCCACTTTCGTTTCGGTCATCCGTTTCTCTCTCCCTGTTTTTTTCCTCTCCGCTATTGGTTTTCAACCATGCTTTTTCTTCCATCGGGCTGGTCGACGGATTTTGTTCCTCGATCGTTACCATTTCGAAGTGAAATTCGAATTAGCTGCGGATTCGATGACGCTGCTGCTTGGTTCCTGTAACCATAAACGCGGCTTTCGCGAGTTATATCGAACGCCACGTGGCTCATCGGGATCTATCAATCTTGGGCTTTCCTTCATTTATAATTAGTAACGAGAGGACTGACACCTCCAAGGGAGACCGTAGAGAGCCTCGGTAGTGATAACCGTACGATGTCAAGGGCCGTGAGAGTCTCAAAGGGTTCGAGAAAAAGTCTGCTTAATTCCTTAACATCGTACTATCGAAAAGCTAGATAAACTTAAAGATTTAGAAACCCCTTATCTTTCTTTCCTCTTCGAATGGCGCCTCTATGCGGCGCCAGACGTACGGTTGAAATTTTCCCGCATTTCTTTTTTCGTTCTTAAAGGAAGGGAGTACAGGCACCCTCTCGTCCATAATACGGTTTCGCTGCGACACGATTAGAGAATTGGGTAAATTTCTCCTACGATGAAACAGACCTGCAACGATAGTTTCGCTTCGACGCGATGAAACAATTGTGAAAATTGAATTTGTTCTTAACACCTGTGTAACTATCGCGTTATAAGGGGGTTGTTCCTGTGAAAAGCAACATTACAGTCGGAGCGCGTTATACTCAATCGTTATCGAACCGCCTCCGCGATTCCTTCCTCGTTGCCATTGGCTCGTTCACCGAATCCGCGTCCTTTGCCGTGTACCGGTGCACGGTGTGTGTCCTCATCTGGTCCCGGGGTTGTTTCGTCTGTCCGTGAAATTTATGCGTATCGGCGAGAGAGAGAGGACGGTGTAAGTGTGTCCATCGCGTGGGTTAGGCTAAATCGGTTACGCTGAATCAACACAGCATAAGAGACAGCTCTGAGTACACGGACATGTCTAGACGCACAAATCGCCTGCCAACCAGACGCCACAGACATTGTTGTAAAGATCATCGGCTTTTTAGGAAGCTATAATTAAATAAAGAACGACCATCGAACGTCGTCCCTTAAACGTGACGAATGGTTGGTGAACGGCTAACGAGTTGACTCGGAGGAAGAGCCGTCTTTTCGTGTTCAAATGTGGCCAATTAACATCCCGAAGTGTTCGCGTTGCTTCCTAGAGTAAGGGGTTCGTGTGTGGTCTCTGGCACCACCTGCTAAAATCGTCTGCGACGCGTGGTTACTCTTTCTCTTGTAATTTCAGAAAGTCTGATAGTCTCGAAAGTTGAAACGTGCCTATCGATATACCGTTTGAATAGTGAATCGCCTCGCTGCTCGTGCGAGGAACGGTTAAAAATCGCGGCGTAAAACATGAACGATGAATGAAGCGCAATTACTACGAATTATCTCGTTGGTGCGAGAAGCCTTCCTGAATCGAGGAGGCTTGTAGTAGGTATGTACGTCTGGCCGGCGCAGGGGCTAAATTATTGACTGTGAAATACAGAGCGATGAACCAGTCGCTTGGCGGAGGGCCTAGAAGTTTTGGAGCGAGCGAGCTTTACGGTAGTCGATGATGGTGTCTGTATCCGGTCTTCACGAAACGCACAATTAGACAAGCTTTCGGTGGAACTAGGCTCCGCGTAAACGGTCAGCTGTGTCACATGTTTAGACTTGTCGCGTGGCTGATGTAATACGCGTTCAGAACGCGTAGCATATTTTAATCTCCTTGGCTTTTTAGAAGACGCTGCACTTTTATATCGCGTCGTATTTTGTCAACTCTTCAATCTTTTTTTCTTTTAACACAGTCAAGTTATGTATACAAGTCTTAACCTTCTAATTGGAAAAATTTGAAAAGTAAGTGGTATCACTCGGCTTGGGCGTGCAGAAATAATGAGATAATTGCGTTTTATTTTTTAGCACAGAAATGGTAATGGCTTGGTATTTATCGCAGCTTAATTTGCAATTTAATAGAGTATTTCGATAGGAGATATATGTTGAATTACAATTTTACGTGGCGCGGACGGCGTTGGGAGCGTAGGCGTTTAATTGAGAATTCGATCTCCATTCATGTTTTCTCGATCACCTCGAATCATCTACGTATTTGTAGTCCATTGTATACTACGCTTAGTAAGCAATCTTCTTTCCTCTCTCGCTCTCTCTCCCACTTATTCGCCGGTACTTTGATCCGATTGAACGATTATGCTTAGCATTACGTGGTTTCATTAAACGTCAATCGTCTGAACGAGCGAGGAATTTGTTTATCACACTGATACGATACACGATACAGTATGCACGCCGTGGTGATACATGCGTAGCTGCGCATAAGAAGCCAAAAACATCGTGGTGATCCAATCAATTGTTCGCCATTAATAGGGTATCAATAATATCGAATTATCATTTTATTTTTCTCATTGATCAGGACCCAAGTACCGCGCAAGGCCTGTCCTCCTCGTCGCTTTTTCCACGAATTCGTCGCAACGCGCGCATCGGTTCTAATTAACAATGGCCACAATTCTGTCGCGCATAGCTCGTTATTGACTTCTGCTGTTGACTTGGAACCGTGTAATCTAATTTCACGTCAACGATGCAGAATATTCTTAACACATTGTCTAGGTCAGAAATCGTGCAGTTCATCGTATTGACCTATTTGCTTACGCGCAGTAAGCCGTTTTTATCACACTATGATCCCGTGTTAAATGACGTTACGACCGATGATTTCACGAAATTCGTCATCCCCCTAACAAGTTCACCGAACTTCGATCGTTCGCGTTTCGTTTTCCAATTCCTCCTAATCGTTATAAATCGTTTATTCGCGTTGCGCGCAATAAATCGTTCTGGAAAGCATTATACCTAACATTTCCCACGCTAGACGCTTCTGATCAACCAAATTGCGGTTGTAAACGCGCAATAAACCAATGCGTTGCGTATCGATTGATCGTTGGAAATCGGAGCGAAACCGCAGCACAGGTGCGCGCGATGATCCATCGATCCAATGCCGGTTAGATCGATTTTCATGCGTCTCTATCCCCGAGCAAAAAGTGACGTAACTCGCTCCACGCTACAGGTGTTTGCGTGCACGCGATTCTTCGTTGGTAGGATCATGAATCAAAGACGCACTTTACCGTTAAAAGGGGGCAATTTACTACGTTCAATGCATACTACGCTTTATTCGTTCAGGCATTCGATACCAGACGTATCAACAACCAGACGTATGATTTCTGGTTGAATCATCTTAGCTCGGTCGTAGCGTGAGATTACTACTAGCTAATCACGGAGTCTCGGAAATTTGACTACCTGCCTCTCGTTTATCATCGTGTGAAAGTTATTCGACATTAACAGCCGCGATAAATTACGGAAGGAATGCGTAACGAGGCGCGATAACAGCGGACAAACAGATGCGGTCAGAATATTCGCAGAATGAAATTGCATCTGCCGTTCGATAGGCTAATTTCTCGTTACGATTCTCGTTCGATTTCGCTGGGAATGCTCGCTATGCGGAGATCACCGCGAATGACTTTAATAAGGATCAATCGATTGCTATTGGGTTAACATCCCGGGAGCGCAAAATTGCTAGATCGAATTTGCCTCTTGCCGGCGATGATGCGAATTTCAACGATCCCTCGCACCGTCAGAGCAATTAGCGGTCCATTATCTCATCGAAGTGAGAGAAATCTATCTACTAGATCAGATACAGATCGAACGCGGTCATCGGCGTGGGTGTGAGTCGTTATCATTGTCGCATGTTCGTTCTCCCGATTTCTGAGAAACCTGGCCTAAATTCGAGAGGCCCTAAAAACGCCTAAAAATAGTTTCATAAGACGGTTGCGTCCGGGGATTTTGGATGTTATAAATCTGTTCGCTTCTTCCCTTTCTCCTCGCGGTTTTCTCTTTCGCGGTCTCCTCTAACGACAATCGAATTTATAGGTAGCAAAACATCGAACGCGCTCCCCTTTGCCATCGTTCTTGCCTTTCCTCTTTCCTACCGTGTTGTATTGCTCCTCGTCGACACGTTCCCGCCACCATCGATGGACCACGGCGATCGTAAATAAAATTTCCCCCCCGGCACGAATAAAGATATTCTTTAGCGCGGTGGTTAAGCAAGACAGACGCAAAACAGATACCGTTTCCCTTTAATTAACGAGGTTATTCGCGTGCGCACCTCCCTGGTGATGTATTAACGCGAGCTGAAAGAAGCTATTCCGTTTGTTGGGGATTCATGTCGGGAGTACGAGGAACCTAGAATTTCGTAAGCTAGCCAGACGGTGTGTGATCAGTAGGATGAGTAAGCGGTACTAATTTCGTCGATCGACCAGACGGCGGACTTCACGGTTCATTCTAATCTTCTACGCAACCAGTCCCATTCGGTTGCGAATCTACGCACTTGGCGTTACAACGAGAACACACCAACTGTCCACGTGTATTAATATATGCCGTCCGTGTTACCGACACGTCTATGTAATTTGACGCCCACATTGACGGGTTTCGCGAGATGCGAAAAATTCGCGCGCAGCCACGGAGTCGCCGCTGCGATCTCCACACGATCTTTGAATTACGTCGAGATTGATCGTTGATTCTTTTGATTCGATCGGGCAAAGTCCTGTTATTGTACACACTCTTCGAAGTAATTAGAGGTTTCTTTCGCGTTCGCCAGATTGTTTTCCATGTTGTTCTACGCAACGGAGCTTATTAACCCTTTGCGACGCTTCGAGTCAGATACCCAAGTGTTTACGCTTCCTATATATTATCAACGTTGCTTATCGTTCCGTTGTTGTTATATTGCTACCAAGCAACTTGTTTACGAGCAACTATTCATTCGACGAACTATCATTTTTTCCGTCACGAGGAGATTGCAAATGTTTACACGCTTCTATGAAATTTAAATACGCAAATCAGTAGCGTGATCCATACGCACTCTCCTTAAGCATCGTGGAGCGAAATAATTGGCGAACCTACGCGAATCGACTGCCAGCAATACTTATGATAATTCCCATGAGCGAAGGGTTCTCTTAACGATTGTTTAGCATTTATTACGTCCTCGGTGGGTAGCTTTCCCACACGCAGGGATCGTCGTTCCGGTGTTTTACTGCTGGTTTTGGTCGGCTAGTAAGCCAAAAACGACGTGGAAATAAAAAGAGGCAAGAAAATCGTTCGTGGCCCATAGCCAATCTCAATTGTGGTCGCGCTGAAACTTTTTGCAGGAGCCCGTCTGATTTATGACGCGCCGTCAAGCCGAAAAGGGCCCCGTGGCCTTATAAACGTTGTAGTTGGTACTTACTTTCGGTGTCGTAAAAAAAATAAATTGCACCAAAGGGGGCGCGTTCCCGAACGGGGTTCAATCAGTGTCTCGCTTTAGAATCGAAGAGCACCAGTTACCAATGCAAATCCGTCCCCTTCGCCGCGAGCCTGATCTCTATAATTTGCCACCGGCAAAAGAATGAGGTAGCCGCCGACTTAGAACTATTGTTCGATGTTCGAGTGCCGCGAGTTCGGCACTTCGCGGTCAAGCAGACTACCGAAACCTTAATCTCGTATAACCGATGCCAATAAAGAAAGGCGACGCGCGGTAAAATCGTGGCACACGTACAGCTCGTTTCTGGAAAAAAAAGGGGAAAAAGGAAACTTCGCACGGGTCAGCCTCGCTCTTAAGTAACTATTGAATTGTTCCTGCAAATTGAATCGTCTCGGGGCTCGTATTTACCGTGCGTTCAATTCCTCCTCGGTTCTTCGTTGGAAGTTCACAAACGGAATAAGTCATTTCGCGATTCGACTCGCGGTACCGCAAACATCATAATAAACGGGAATAATTTGTAATTCTGACGATGTACCCTTCTCCTTCAAAGAGCGCACGTACGTATCGTGAAAGTGGCCGTGGTAGAATTAATGATCTGCTCAGCCGCTTGTTCGTATCCGTCAGTAAAATTAGTGCAGCCGGCTGCGCGCGGAATGACATATGCAACCTCGAGGCCGTAATCGTTCGAAATAGGAGCTGTTCTAGTCGTCGTAGACTGCCTGCCGCCATAGTTCCACATAGACAGAACGGTGCATTACCAACGTGCATTTCGAACGGGACACCGCTATCCGCTTTTTATTCATCAATTTTGAACGATATAAACAAACTTATCTAGCTCGAACGCGTCTCACGCAGCTCTCGCGACGCGATGCTTTCGAATTCGGTTCCATTCGAATTTTCCCACTGTGCACGGATTGATAAGGAAGTGGGTAATCTTGTTGACACGAGAGTCAGCGGTAAACGGAATGCGAAATAATGAGAGGAATGCGTGCACGCAGAGGATTAATAGCGCGAAGACGTGTCCCAATGCGTACGATTGATACTTTGATAAACAACGGTTTTATCAGGCGACGAGAAGGGCAGGTTCAACCAATGGGGTCGCGTTCCTTCTTATCACGGCTATCTTCCTCGAGCCAATCCACGATTGGTGATCGGCAACATTATACTTTTAAGCCAATGAATAGAGGGATGACTACCGCGGAACAGCGATGGCTGACGCGTAGCTTCCAGTTTGGATGCCGCAGAGTTTTCTCGATCGCAACTATACAGCTTGCCACGAAGCGTACCGCGCGTTTCGATTTTTCGAAATCGGCGAACGTGACAGTGCGGAATTCATTTTCTAGATTCAGGTTGAAATTCGGTTGATATCTGTTCACGAGCGCGGTTGTGTCTTTGGGAAATTGAAACTGGTAACTCTTTCGCAAGTGAAGCGCCTTATTACCTATTCAATGAAATCATAGTCGAATGTTTATATTTTTCCATGACTATAGAATTTATTTTGAAGTCCGTCGAGCGACGATGTACGTGTTTTTCTATCTTTTATCTTCGCGCAACGCGTAAACAAATGGTAGCAATGAAATGTAGAGCAGTCACATGGCGGAGAGAAAAATTGGTGATAAATTAGTTTGGGTATACGTGCCCTAATGTGTGTGAAGTGTGAACGCACACTGATAACTACGTGGCGATAGAGTATTGACCCGTTTGGATTAATTTACGCAACTTGACGAGAGTGTAAACGCGTAAATTATGCGTACGCGATGCACGCGCGTTTATTTCGATTGGTGGGGATTTCTGGGGATCGGATTTACACAGTTCATGAATTGCGCCGTAATTTCCATCGTTTTCACAACAAATAATTCATGACGCAAGTGTCCCCTCCCGAATATTCGTCGGACCGCTTTATCTGTCCACATCTTTACCAATCGAAGCGAAGAATTGAACGATTGCAGAAGAATTGCAACATACGCACATGTATGAGCCTTTTATTAAAAGTTTCATAACACACGCTCGCAACGCACAGTGACGAGGGAAAGGTTTAGTGAAACAACACGCGTATTTGCATAATTACTGTTTTTTATGACGGAAAGTTTGTGTACAGTATGGTACATTAATTAGACTGTTTACAATTTCATTGTAACGACGCGCAACACAGAAACGATATTATTTGTTGAACTTGTTGTCTACAGACGCACTATGGAATATTATAACAACATTTCACAATTAGGCAGTAACGATTTTATAGTAACCGATAATGTTACAACGTAGAGAACAGACGTCGTTTCCGCAATTGGAAAACCATAAATTTAGGACAATATAAAAATGGTAGATCCGTTAGAGAAGAAATCGTCACGTTTGGAAGACAGTTCTCGTTCGTACTTAATTAAAAAGGAATCATTTACAAATCTATTACCGTTACTTTTTTGTTCAATACATCATTTCTTCCTTTCTGTTGATTGTTATATGATGTTTTATGTAAAGTATATATATATATAAAAAACTAAGTACAAAGTACAAGTACTAACATAGGATCAAATTTCGAATAAAATTTTGTGGTATAAAAATTCGCAAAAAACGATTCACGAGAAATCACAAAGTAACACGATCTTTCTAGTCATACTGCGTAAAAAAAGGCAAATAACAAAATGCCACCGTGTTGTAGAGTTTTAAAAAATTGATTAGAGGCATGTTTGTTGTCATTAATCGATTGTGCAAACGATGAATATCTCATTTTGTTATATAGGAATTATGCGTACATCACTGTAATCGTGTTGCTTACATTAAACAAGGCGCTTATATCGAATATCGAATACCAGATTCGAAAGACAAAGTATGGTAGTACACCAAATAAAAAAATATATCAAGTCTGGAAATCATGTGGCAATAATTTTCGATAAAAATCTCGTCGGAACAAATTTTAACGAGACGCTGATCACGGCTTTGTACCATTGCATCGTAACTACCCATAAAGCCTCTCTACGTAAACAATTAAAAATATCCATTAACAATGATTAATAGTATTTTTTTTCCTTATCTAAATTCTTTCTCCTATTACATATACGTAGATTTATAATCATGCATTACGCCATCATCATAAATTTTTCATAAATACTGTTCAACGTAGTTAGTATAGTATTAAGATATCAATAAAAGCAAGCATAACACATTCGTTGTATAAGTCATGCAAAGAGAACTAAAAATGATCGAGTTAAAATGCATAGAACAGTAGCGACAAGAAAAAGAGAATCGCAACTGCTTATAAAAAAAATAATAATAAGTCAAAAGAATCGTGAATACAAGCAGTTTTTTCAATTTCATTAGATCTTTATAATTATTAGATCTAGACAATTCTTGGAAATAAAATTAAGGTGAAATAGTCATCAAATCTATGTAAGTTTGTATGTACAAACGGTTAATTTTTGGCAACAAATTCGGTATACTATCTTATACGGAACTATACGTGAATCATTGTTAGTCTATTTTGGTAATCTAACAGGTGTACTTTACAGCTATTTATAAATGTAACTTCTAGATAAACTACATAATTCTATGTATCTATAATGTCACAATTAAGTCGATACCAGTTACATAGTATCGAAATCGCTACGTTTATTTAAAGGAAAAAAAAAAGAAATGGAAAGAAAAAGGAAGAGTTACACTTAGTGCCAGCTGTACACATACTACTGGTAATATTAAGTATATAAAAACAGATACATATATAAAATTGTTGTTCCAAAGATACCTGCCTATAGACCGTAGTATATCGAGAACGTGTCGGCTATTAGCAACACGTTTCATACGAGAGAATTTAAACATTATTCTGTCACGTTTTACGTATCACATAAACGATATACAAATATCTACTAGTAATAATTTACAACTTCGTTATAGGTATTTGCAAAAGTTTCCAAATTCCGGGTTAAGTTTATGCTAGATGTTGTCTATGAATTTCGTTTAACTTGTATAAGATCTCCTTTAAAATATACCTATGTATGTAGAGCACGCGTGACAAATGTTTACGGCGACAATTCTTTCAGTAAATTTCAGAGGAAACTAGAAGGGAAGGCATACAAAAAGTCCGATATCTTTTACTCACTGGACAGCGTAAATTTCGCGTATAAGCAAAATATAATATCCTTTTCTTTTACTCGGAAAAATTGTGAATGTTCTGTAGCTCTGTTTCTTCTTTAATAGAAATACAAAACGTGAATAAATATCAACGAACTTCTGTCGTACAGAGATCGAAGTGTAAAAAGATACCACTTCCACGATACTTCTTTGTTTCATTGCAATTACCATATCGTAAAGCTTCGAACCTTATTTCGTCATACTTATTTCCGTTATTCATTAATCAAGTTTATTACCCTGCAAGGAACTGAAAGACGACATTTTCGATGTATCATACTCCTTCTTCTCCTTCCGTTGTAGCCTGCTTTTTAGATTTTGCAAATAAACTTTGCACGTTCTTAAACCTCATTCAGACGGCTGCGATGGATTGTTACTTTCATTTCGTCGTTGCAACCGTTCTGGATGAGAGCATGCCAATTGGCTAAAATCACGAACTACATCGTTGAAAGTTTCATCGCCGCTAATTCCAATATCCGAGTCCTTCATTTCTTCGTTCAAGAGACTGAGTCGTAATCTGAAATACATACGAACATGACAGCGAAACGACAATCGATGAGATGTATCTATTTCATACTCACAATGTAACGATATCAGCGTTGGCTTCTTTCACGGCTATGGACAAAGGCTTAACGCCACTTTCATCCTCGATGTGCTGATCAGCGCGATGTTTCAGTAGCAAACATACTTGGGCAGTATGTCCTAATTCTGTAGCCAAGTATAGAGGAGTTTTCCCCTCGGCGTCTTGGAAATTGATGCGTGCTCCATTTAGAATCAGATACTCACAGGACATCACGGAACCCTGTATAAGAAAAATGAATTAAAAACTTAAAAATTAATTCGAGCAATATATTTTTTTTACTTACACTTATAATCGCCTGATGTAGAGCGTTTCTTCCTCTGTCATTAACGTTCGTCCACAATTTATCAGCACCAGCTGCTAAGGCTGCACACATTACAGGAAGATTATGTGCAGCAGCAGCTTTGTACAATAGCATCTCAGGATGCAAATTTTCGATGTCCTCCTCATCGGTAAATTCTTCCTCTTCGCCTGCGGTCGAGTCTTGATCGGAACTTAACTCTAAGCTATTATCGATCGTTGGCTTTGGTAAATCGCATCCGAACATCAACACGTCGGATTCCACTTTCTCCGTGTATTGCTTCTCCGTCTCAATATCTTTGTTCTCTAACGTATCTTTCACGTCAGAAACTTCTGTGCTTAAGGACACTTCGCTTTGCATAGAGAGACTGTTCTCTGAATCGCTCACGATCATCGTATTGCCTTTGATCTCGTGAGTACGAGGTTTATCTTCATTCTCGATGTTCGACTCCTTAGAATTATTTTCGCTTATATCGCTACGTGGTCGTGTTAAGATTTTTCCGTACAGAGTGGAGTCATTTTTTAGATCTATGTTAGCACTGTCATCGGAACTTAAGGAACTTCGTTCGGTTTTCTTCGCTCTATCGACGGAACTTAAACTTTCAATTGACGTATGCTTGCTATCGTCCGAGCTTGTCGAATGGTGACCCTCTTTCACGGATGATAGCGTCGTTGTTTTGTTACGATTAATACTATCGATCTTGTCGCAACTTCGTGGTCGACGGCGCAATTTGCGGACGCTCCACTTGCGAAAGTGCATTTTGTCGCGGCTCGCGTGTTGTCCAGATGAAATCATGTTGCTCAAGGGTTTCACGAATTTGCGCTCTACGTATTTTGCCCTTATCCAAGCCTCGCGTATATTACTGTCAATTTGAAAGACTTTTATGATTTTCGAAACAAATAATAATGGAAGAGTTCAGTGAAAATGTAACCCGAGTGTATTTTCTTTCTACGAATAAAAAGTTAGCGTTCTAATATATGCAGTGACATTTACCCATTGCATTTCGGAGTAGCTCTAATAATGTTAGGAGGAATCGGCAGAGCCTCGTAAACATTATTCACTACAGTATTTCCGAGTTCTGCCATTACTTTCAGTATCTCCGGTTCCCAGTCGTCTAGCGTCAAGGAACGAACTTTGCTATAGTGAACACCTAAGCTTCTGTGCACCCCAGAACACTCTAGCCAATAAAATACAAAAAATGAGATATGTTAAGAAAAGGTTTAGTATTTTACAATTGTGGAAACAGTGGCTCACCTATACAGAGGGTAATTCCAAGGTTGATACTGGCCCATCTTGGATTAGCACCTCCACAATCACAGCATGTGTTGTTTCCAGCAATCTTTAAAATTTGTTCCCAGACTCTGTGGTAAATAAAATGAATTAAAAATTTTTTTAAATATTCGTTCGAAAATCGTCAATTAAATGTTTGTCATTTTTCATTGTATACCGTGATTTAGGTTTTGTCTGTTGCCTGTTTGATCCTCTAATATTTTGTGATTGTGATTCTCGTACACTAACTATAGTACCAGCACCCATACCTCTTTGAATGGCAGCACCAATTGCTTGCTGCATGGCAGTAACCCATGCTAGATAAGCTTCTTCACTATCAGCTTGTAGTATGTGACTCCTGAGAGTAAAATGACTTATTATATTGAAATATCCACAATTGTATCCAACTTTATTGTGACTACTCACTTGGTAGGACTTAATACTTCAAAACAATTTCTCCTATCACAGTCAACCACTGGTTTCACAGTGCAAAGACGAAGATCTTCTTCCATAACAGTATAATCGCTATCACCAGTTCTTTTTCTATATACCAGTTGGTGGTCTCTTAAACAGAACCACCTTCTGTTCCATGTCTTAAATGCATTACTAGTGCGTTTAAAAAGGTAGCCTTCCATTTTTTGATTAGCGGGTGCCGGGGAAGGTATTAAATCTCTGTTCGTAACATAAATATGCCGGTTTTCCACTTCTTTCTCGAGTTTCACGGAATCAGCTCTCATTTTAATTAAATTCTCTCCGAGATCTTTTAAAAACGGATCCAAATCTTGCGCCAGGTCGCTGCCTTGGTGATAATAAGTGATGCATGCGTTCATGTAATTAAGCAACGTGCCCAATATCTCGTGTCTCTTACGCGCTTGTATCATTGTTAAAGAATGAATGTAATCTAAAGCGGTGTGCCGGAAACAAGATCTTGTGGCTGATAAAATGTTCGAAGTTTCTTCGTATTCTGCAGGTCGATTTTTTGGAACTTGAGAATTTCTGTTTAAAGCTATATCCAAATCAGCGGATATTTTTTCGAAGTAATGGCGAGATTCCTTTACCCTCTTAATATCACTATTAAAACATTAGAAATATTACGCATAGAGGAAGAGAGAAAAATTGTCAAATAAAATAAATCAAATTATTATGCGTATTTAACATTAATCTTACTTTTTAATGAACGAGTTCAGATCTTTAATTACAGTTCTAGATGCTTGATCTAATAAAGTAGTATGAAATTTATTCATTTCTTGTAAAGCATGAATTAGTTTGTTTAATAAGGCCATTATCTCTGGATCATCATTAAAGTATAGAGATAATTCCCAAAGACTATTCGTAAATTGGCTGTAAAAGACAATAGTTAGTTTCCAATTTCTTTTCTTTTTTAGGAGAGAGAAATATTTTGAAACAAAAAATGATAAACAATAAAGTAAGATATTTTATAAAAGTGGGGATAATTTTTTGGGACTATTGTGCATATTAAAAAGTACAGTAACTATATGTGTAATGCCGGCCTTTTAAAAATATCCTTTGCTCAAGTATAACATGTGAAATAGGTAGAAAATGTATAATCTCTTAACAGCAAGTGTCTCAACTGTATCACTCTTGATTGTGGTAAGCTGGGAACGTATACCATATGTATGAGTCATTCCCAACACAGCTGTAATTTATATGTGTTTCCTGACTCTCTATTACTTACAATCTCCCTCTTCCTTTTTATTATTAAGCTCATTTAAAATGACTAATACCTTTTCGATTACGCATTTTATTCAACTAGTCATATATTTATATCAATGTTCTACGAATTGCATGAATTGTTTTCACACTGATTATAGGACTTCAATTTTTATATCTCAATGTTGTAATTTCAATTAGATATAATTTATTAAGCATACCTTTGTTGCCCCACAAAGAGTTTCCCAGTGTCGATCATCTGGTTACAGTTTTTTAACACCTGCGAAGACGAATCTGCTTTAAGACACTTTGCATATAATGTAGCTGATTGTCATAATTCTATTGACGAACATGAGATTACTTATGTAACGTGTCTATTGAAATTAAACTGGCAATACTGGAAGGTTACGACAGTAAAAATTCTGATGTTCGAATGCCTCTAGATAATTTTTCAAGCGAACAATTTACTTTGGAGTGAAACAGGAAGTAACATAACCCTTTTAATATTACTGTAACATAATGTGTCGAAAAACTTTCCTATATTAATTCACTTTCTTTTCTAAATTAAACAGCAGTACCTTGTCTAACTTTTGTTCGAGTAAATCAACGTTTGCCTCTACTTCCTCGATGCAGGACCTATAAAAATGAAACGAGGATCGTCAGAATAGTTTTTCCATTTTTTTTTCATATCTTATTTAATCAACGCATCATCGATACGGCGCATTCATTAAACAGATTATACACACTGGTGTACGCATCGCGCGACGGAACAGTGCGTAAGAAGCAAAGGAAACAAGTGTGCGTGTTAGTGCAGTTTCTCGAGCAATTCTCTCACCGAAACTTTGGTGTGTCTCGCAAACATTCCTCGAACTGGATCAAAGGCTTCATTTTGTACTATCCGTTGCCCGGAATTTTCAAGCGCAGTATCGTCCGACGAACTGCAATCTTGAAATTTTTCCGTTCACTATTTCCCATCAAACGGCACGATCATTTGGAAGGACTATTAACATAAACCGTTCGTATTCGCGGAGAACAACACACATTCCCCTCTCTTCTGTCAAACAGAATACAACACGTTGAAGTTATTCTAAGCACGGAAGGCTATTTTACCAGTGCCGACAACCGTCCCCGTGGACATTACCGAACCACGACCGAACGAGAACTTCACAAAGAACGTATTGATTCTTGCGAAATATGTTTCACGAACCGTTTTCTTTCGATGCTTCTTTTGCATGATATTTTATCGTTGCCCTCTATTCCGTTCGCCTTCTCTGGAGAGACAATAAGTACATCGTCATCTAGTGAAAGTTCCGTTTCCTTTCCCGTGGTAGGACTTGCGCGGTTGCATATGAACACTTGCTCACGTCCGAAGTCATATTCAGTAGGAAAGAACCATTCGTTATTTGTAAACATTGAGCAAAGTAAGTTCTTCTTACGTAATCATCGTCGTCTCCTTCTGATTTTGCTGGTTAATTTAATTCTCTGTTAGTTTTGCTAAGTATGTTCGAACAAGGAGCATCGGAAAGACGTATCTTAGCCTCTCAAAAATTGTGAAGTTTTTAACCACTTAAGGATCGTTTGTTTCCTTTTTTTTTTCTACGCTAATGCAGCAAATGAATCGAAAATATATTTTGTACATTGCATAGAGTTATAATTTCAAGATATTCTGTTTCGCGTTTGCTATTATTGGAATTCATTATTGACTGTACTTTATTTTTGTGAGTTACATCATTTCCAAAAGAATCTATTCTTATATCAGCATCTGAACAGAAATAATATTAATAACGGTATTAGATTAAGAGGTTAAATCTGAGTGAATTGTACGAAACAAGTATTGTGTTTTGTTGTTGGTTATACGCTTGGATTCGTTAGTGACATCTTTAGGAAATTTCATTAGGTTCCGTACTCATCTGTATTCAATTAACGCTTTTTGGGACAGGGTCAATATGACTGGTGCAACTACGACAGAGAAGTCAACTATTAATCCTTTGGAACAGTTCGTGTTGCTTGCGAAAACTGCCAAAGGAGCAGCCGCTATAGAACTTATTAAACAAGCGGTAGAAACACCAGGTGTTCATGTATTCGGAGAACTATTGGATATGCCCAATATCAAAGAACTAGAGAATGGGCCTTACGTTCAATACTGGAACACTTTAAATCTATTCGCTTATGGCACATACAAAGAATATCTAGAAAATAAAGATAAGGTGTTAGAGTTGACTCCTGTCCAAAAGAAAAAGCTCCAACATTTAACGATCGTAACACTGGCCACAAAGTCCAGATGTATACCATATTCAGTATTATTGGAGGAACTAGATATAAAAAATGTCAGAGATTTAGAAGATCTAATAATCGAAGCCATTTATGCTGATATAATACATGGTAAATTAGATCAAAAGAACTCGCAATTAGAGGTGGATTATGCTGGTTTAGGACGAGATGTTAGACCAGCTGATACGGGTGTGGTAGCCGAAACATTGGCTGCTTGGGGTCAGGCATGCGATACTGTGTTAGCGTGTATTGAGATACAAGTTACGAGGGCTAATGCAGAGAAGCAAAAAGCTACTTATCATAAAGAAAGGATACAAAGAGATGTAAGTAGCATCTAGTGTCCAAAATGTGATTTCCTTATAAATGTTCTTTTGCCAGGCAAAAACATTAAAAGGGAATAGAAGTTATTTCTTAATTCTTGCCATTCTTAGATCGCTAACATAAAAAAGTCTCTTGTCGCGCAAGCTGGTGGCGGTGGTGTACAGGAAGCTGATATGGCAGGAGGTAATTCTGGATCAGGTGGAAGTGAATCGGGTAGGGAAAGGGAAGCATTGTCTGTTCCACCAGATGCCAAGAAAAAGCAACAGAAGGTCAAAGGTATTAAAGGCAGTGGTAAGTTCTGGAAGACAATTCAGTAATGTTTTTTTTTATCATGAAGTGTATCTCATCGATGACAGGATTGTAGTACATTACATGTAATCTGCATTGAAATCCTTGCAATCCTATGTAAAATTTGCGATAAATTTGGCTAATGCGATTCAGGGTCACCATTATGAACAGGTGGAGGAATTTATTGCCATGTCCTAGCATATATCATACAGATTACAAAGGGATTAAATTTTTGTTTAATTTGGAAACAAATTTTGTAAATATGAAGTAATGGGAATTATAGCATTGTGAATTATTGTTATGTTTGTTTAGTTATGTATAGCATTTGTTTATGTGGAAATGTTTTCCAAATTATAATTTTCGTATTGTATACTGGAGTGATACAAAAAAAAAGTAGGCGGAAAGGTTAAATTATAAACAAATTTGTTATCGTTTACTCTATTTAGAATTATAACTGACGTTCACAAATGCATGGAAGTATTAAGATAGTTTAGATCTAGTCAGATCGAAGGATATTTGTAGGTGCATTTCGCCTTAGGTTTCGAATTGATATTATTTAATTGTTTTTACAGAATGAGGTATATTTTTATTTCGAAACTTCGTACTAGGAGAATTACCCGTTCGTTGCTCTTAAACAATGTACGAACTCCCAATCGTAAATGTAGATTTCCTAATATTAAACTGTACTAATTAAAAGATTAGCTGAGCTTAAGAAAGAAAGAAAAATATTAGTGAGAATGCATTCTTCAACTTTAACGAGTGAATCGTTAGAAAGATGTGCTGGTATTAAACTTAATAACGAATTAATATTTATCGTTAGCGATTTGAAGTAGGCAAACAAAAAATAAAGTCGTGGACAAAATCGTATCATGAACTTAGTGAATACGTAATTGTCGTCACACATCGAAATTTAGAAAAAAGAGAGAGAACGACGAATGATTTTCTTACGAGAGAGGAAGAGAGAGAGAGAAAGACAGAGAGAAAGAGGGAGGGGGAGAGAGAGAGAGAGAGAGAGAGAGAGAGACAGACAGACAAAAATACTTTTATAAGGAATAAGCTTCCGAATTTTTGTAAAATGTGTAGCGTGCACGAGAGTTTTTTAGTCAGACCAAAGATTTTATACTTATGTTGTAAGGTGTGAATGTTTCTGCTGCAGGGTTGGAGAAATTTTTTAGGCAAGTTTGGTAGTCGTCGCAATAAATTGCATATTTTTTTGTGTCTGTGCCTATACATAATGCCGTCATTATCGAATGGCAGTACTATCTAATATCATGAGTTGCTTATGCAGTGAATGATAAAAGAGAAATATCTTGGTTCCTACTGAAAGTAACCATTTGAGAGCAACGTGAAATTAAAATTAGCTTTCCGTTAAAATTTATTTAGGATGTGTGTCGAATGATCAATACGGTGTTGTACAGAGACACGGTCTATAGAAATCAAATAGAATTTTGCAGCATACGAATGCTTTTTTTCACACATTGTATATGTCTCATACACTTCTGCTCGTTTTCTTTATTCTTTGCGTTGACTTCTTATTGTTTTTTTTTCGTTTCCTCCCTTTAAAGATGATATAAAACGTAGCGACGAGACACGATACAATGACGAACTAATAAAGCATAAGTAGTAGTTGGGTCAACCATTGTTATTAAGGAAAAAAAAAATAAAAGAAAAGAAACGAGAGGTTGTGTGTTTAGGAGGATGGAAACGGTATACGAATGATACGTTACCCGGTGAACACCAAATGTCAGTCGAATTACAAAGCGTTGTAATTGCTAATGGAATAAAAAGATAATTTATTTTAGCGGAGCTTTTCTATTTCTCTGCACCCCTTAACGCCTCTCCTCTACGTTTGTTTAGTACCAATCGTCGCAAGGCTTAGAATGTATATTAGGTTCACGGTATATATCCCCTTTGTAGTCGTATTAATTAGTGTAGGATACTATTTAAGTAGGATCCAAGTAAAAGAACAAGAAATTCTTGTACCTTTCATCACTCATTGATATAGCTTTCCGTAACAAGCGTTACCGGAAGTTGGTTCATGTTCCACCCTAGCTAATCGAAAAGCGTGCGCTCCCTTAACAACATTGTTTAACCCTTTGTGTTCTGTCACAGTCTAACAATGTCTATTGAGGTACCAGTCACAAATGATACGCCTAATCGGGATTTTCAGGATCCACTAGTCTGGTAAAGCACCATGAACTGAACGATGAGCCAAAGTGAGATGTTCAGCTTTAGGTGAAACCTCGTGTGGCATATCACCAACGCGGTCGGATTCTGTCTGTGTCTGTCTGTCTGTACGTATCTACTACACCGCTGACGGAACGGCGCATCGTTTTCCCTTGTAACTGTTTTGTACTTTTTGAGAAATAAAAAGAGACCTTAATAAATGTAACACGTGATTATTAAGTAAGACGTTACGCGGATTATACGAGTCCATCGTGTCTTCCGTTTCTTCGTCGCGCACGATATTCGAAGGAGAAATGGAGCAAGTCAATAGAAGAGAGAAAGAGATAACTTTCACGACTGTCTTTTATTTCGACGATTTTACCTTCTCGCTATCTTTCTGTCGCTTCAATGAATACATCCAATGTAACACCACATAAAATCGTGTCTTCCTATCGTATAGCGTTCGTACGTATTTAAAATAACCTTAGACCGTAACACAGTTCGCGTGCGTTAACTTAAAGAATTTCACTCTTTCATTTTTTTTTTCTGTTGACATTGTCATTGCATTGCATCGTGGAATTCGCCTCGCGAGTGATCTTTTTCCAAACCTCGCACTCGAAGTCCTAACTCTTACGTGGAGTTTAATTAACGGCTAAATTGGTTCCGTACGAACTAACATTTTCGTTTCATGCCTTAATACTTAATGGTGTCCCTTACGTAGTATGTACAATCGTTTACTTTTTAACTTTATTTACACACGTGTTCGTCACAGTAAAACAGTTATGAAAAACCACGTACACGGTGCGTGTCACGCTTAGACTCGTCGCACTTGGCCAGAGTATCGTTTTCCCAATGAAATTATTAAGTCCAGAATTTTCAACTGTCGAGTGTCGTTGTTGAAACACAGGATTAAGCCAAACGATGAATACTGGGCTCATTTGTATTCAAAGTTTGACGAAAACTATTCCCATGTGGTATTATAAAAATTGAAAACGTTTAAAAATTTTATCTAAAGAATAAATCGGCGTTATATAAAACCGTGTGGAACGAATTCATTGAAGTAATCGATAACTTTCAATAATCATCCTTGCGCAACTATGGCGTGTATCACTATCGAGAAACAGCTACGTACACGGGTTAGAAGTGGATATGTTTATCGCATGATTACGACTCTACTCGAGGATTAATTTACAATTTTTCAACGTGCGTATATACATTAGAGTCTACGGTACAATTTTTCGTTCGTTCGTTTATATATATTTATATTTCCTCTTCCTCCATAGAAAGACCAAGCGGTAAAGTTATATTAAAATTAGAGCGACTAGATGTTAGGAGAGAACGTTTCGCGCGCGATATCTCCTACGCAATCGTTGCGATTTTATTTCTACGTGTAGCAATTCCTATGGTCTGCAGAGAAGATTCGAAAAGAAGGGAAAAAGATTACCTAAGGGTCTACGTTCGTATAGTAACAATCTCCTTAAGCGAATCGCTAACTTCGAATTGCTTAATAACACACGCCTGTGTTACCTTGTTTAGTATTTACAGAGAGGAATCTATGTACATACAGAAAAATTCTGGTAAATGATATTCTTCGTATATCGAACAATTCTTGTTCTACTCTCCTTCCTTCTGTTTTTACAAAAAATTATTAATAGCGTCTTTTGACGTAAATTCGAACGTATTCTCACATTTGGCAACGATTTTGGATACGTACTTCGTCTTTAGTTATTATTTCTTTTCTTTTTTTACATAATAACGAAATTCTACTGTCGATATTTACAACATTTCAATTCATTCCATCAACCGACGAGCCGTTTATGTTAACGTGCAAAGACGATATGAGATGATAGTGTGTATATGTACAAAATAGGTTCGCGCAATTTCACGTGGTTATTACATGCATTACGCTATGATCACAGAAGAAACCAGAGCAGTTTTTGAAACGCCACTTAATACTTAATTATGATCGATGATTATACGTTTTGTACGGTGCAGTTTGATGTACGTGTGTATTGTGTGTAGCGCCTTTACGATCCCGTGTGTTTACAGTAATCAGCATAATCGATAATTATTCGTTAAAATTTCTTTTAATTACTCTTCTCTCATTTGTTCAATATAATTCTATACTTTTATTATTAACGTCCCTTATTAATTAATACTTATTACCGTTCATACACGAGATAAATTTCCACTTTCATCAATCTCCATTCGCGAGAATATCGTCGTTTTTTTGCTATCCAACCGTAACATCAATCGAAGCCTAGCTTTCGCGTACTAAGCCAATACACGATGCGCGTTGAATTTTCGACGACTCTTCAGTCGTTATTTACAAAATGTGTATCGAGACGATATTTTCTTATTATTTTCTTTTTTTTTTTATATCTCGTTAAACTAGTACGGGCTCTTTTGAAATTGGTTTCAAATTCGCTGGCAGAACAGCCGATTCTCGGGGAACTTGCTGCTATAACGGGACGTCGCTCTGATTTACTGGTCCGTTTCCTATTCTCGCGTTGTTGTTCAGCGGTTTCGTGGTGGTCGTACCCTCCTTCGACTCTTTGCTCGACACCACCGCATTCGAGTCCTTGTCGTTGTTATTAGAGGTCTGGGTCGATCGCGAAACGACCGTGGGCGATGGTTTGCCGTTCTTCCGATCTTTCACCTCCAGCTCGTAATCTGCGAAGAGAATATTTCTTACTCAATCGTACAGGGGCGACCGGTATCTCGAGATATTCAGCTCCGTGGAGAGAGAGGCACGCGTTTGCGAGAAATCTCGGAGGTATTACGTTATTTAGAGCAGTTTTCTCTGGTAAGCAGATTTGTTAGAAAGCAGACATTTGCCCGCGGTGTTTCTCTGCAAACTGGGCCGAGAAATCGTCAGTTTTTGTCGGGCTGTTTAATTAAAAATCTCAGTTAATAATTAGATTTTTTCTGCGAAAAAAACGTGGCCCGAGCCGAAAGAAAATGAGGAAAACTGCACCGTCGTCGCTTAAAGAATTAATTCGCAGAATTTGTGAATTATAAATACTCGAACAAATTATGTGCAAATTAAATTAGGAAATCGCTCGAAAATAATTATACGAAAGGTGTTTGAATGTTCGAAATCTTTCCGTTTCGATTGATACTCACATTCGCTTTGAGTCGAGCAATCTAGGGTAGCGATAATGTGTTTTTTAACAGCCTTGTTCTGGTCGCACATAGCCGCAGTCAATGTGACCGGTGTAATCATGCTAGACGCGTTCGTAGCCGTGACTGCTGAACTTTTCGTGGTGCCATATCTGGTTGGCATCATGCTTTGACGTACGTTTCGTTCCGGTCGTATTAAAATGATGTACAACTGTTGGAGAGAAAGGTGGCGTGTGAAAAATCCCCTGTCTTTTATCCGACTCGAAGTTCGTCGCAGCGGTTTACCTTTGGACTAAAGAGACACGCTATAGTGACAGACGCGGACAGGCTTATGGTGACCGACATCGAGGTGATTCTCAACGCAACATTGTTCCCAGTCCCGAAATACAGCGGCACAAAGGCCAACCATATCACGCACGTCGTGTACATTGTGAAACCTGAATAGAGAGCAGGAGAGTTTATTACGAATTTAACAGCCTGAATTTTTGTCTCCCAGTTGATACTAATCCCTCGCTGGTATTATGTCACGAACAAAGGGGGTCCTCGAATTAAGGGTGCGCGCAACGTTTCTACATTGTCTCGTTTCACGCAAATCTAGCCGAACTATCCTCATTAATGTCTCGCAATTCTATCTGCATTCAAGAGCATCCTACTAAAGAGTAGCCGAACTTTATGACTGAACAGAAACTTCTACCCTTAGTTCTAGAATTATCGCCCGAAGATTGTGCTTGAGTTATATTCGAACTTGGTAGTAGCCTTTAAACGTCTAGGACCGAAATTTTCCAACCGTGGACCACCCGTCTCGTTACGGTGCTCATCAAATTTTTCACTCGAGGGAAATATCGTGTATGCATCAGTAGCGAGTATCTATAGGAGAGTGACATAGTTTGTGGAGGACGCGGTATAAAAGAAGATACGACGACGCGCAGGATCGGAAAAGGCACAATAGTCGGTGAGACGATTCGGAAAATTTCACGACGGTCAATGTATCGATGTACTCGATACAGGATGCAATCGTATACTCACCGATATGTTTGCTCTCGTTGAAAGCTTCCGGGATCTTTCTGGTGAGCACCGCGTACACCGTGCACACGACGATCAACATAATCGGATAGGCGAACGCGATCATGTAGCTAGCGTCCACGTAACTGTTACAAACGAGTAAATTATCTTCTCTGGTCGGGTAATGATGCATCGCCTTCGCCGGGTCGATTATCATCCAGACGCCATTAATTAAAATTTGCACGAATACCAGCCCGAAACAAATGATCAACTGCGATCGCGGTGATATGAAGGATGGCCTTTTGGCGCTGTGCTTGCTCGCGTTGAAGATCCTCGATATTCGATTTGTCTTCGTTAGAAGGGCCGCGTAGACGACGGTGAAGCAGAAACCAGCGGCGAATCTGTCAAACATCGTGCCAACCGTCTTCTATATTTTATATTTTATATGCCAAAGCCTTACAGAAGAAACACATCGCAGCGAACGGTTTTCCAGAGTTCTGTAGAATTGTAAATACCGCGAAAGAGATCGAGGAACCAGTTTTACGCGACACGAGCGCATAATTAATCGAACGATTTCGGAAATCGATAAACATTGCCAGTTACGAGGGTTGCTTGAGAACGCGAGGACGTTTAACAAAATTGGAAGCAGGTGCAACTTTGACTCCTAAATGGATTCGCTGCTCCGCTTTATATTCTTCTTTTGATTTCCCGTAATTGAATCGCGCGTAATTCAGTTGCTGCGATGAAATTTCGTCCCCTTCCCCGATTTTATCAGCTTTCCGCCGATCGATCATCGCGCTCGTGTTCCACGGTTAATGTCAATTTACCGCCGGCGGGCCGAGCAGTTTCTGCGAGGAATTGGATTTTTCCATCGGCCACGAGTCATTTCTTTTGTCGAGAGAAAGATGTGGGGGGACCTTGAACCCCTTACCTTTGAATGCCGCAAACGATGTCCGTCGGCCTCAGAACGAGAGCAAACGTAACGAGATAACAGAGCAGTATCCCGGAGAGCAGAACGTAGGACAGCTCGCGTCCAGACGCGCGCACCACCGGCGTCTCGTAGTGTTTCAGGAACACGCCGCACACGAAGAAAGTTATCTGTCGACAGTCAAACGTGTTGCTCGAATTAGTATTCGTGGCTTGATAGCTCGAGTAGTTTCATTCAGAGTATTCACTCTTATTTTCTTAATGGGCATCGTAAATTACATTCTACCATTCAATTTGTCGTCGATGCTCGAAACGAAACGCAAACCTTTTCTATGGCTACTGAAGAATATTTCGTTCCCGTTGATTCACAGGTTGCAACCTCGTGCCTGCGTTCTGATATTTACGGGATATTCGAGCGGTGAAAAAAGTTCGGATCAATAAATACAGCTGGATTTTGTGGTGGCAGTTGCATCCGCAGACTGTCGGTTTAATGCGTTGTTGGTTAAAATTATTGCGCGGTTGTTAAGTTCCCGACTCGTGGTTGTTTAACCGTGCGTTTGCTTCAGATCGCAGCAGATATATAATTTTTAGAGCAACCGATTTTTATCATCTAACTTTCCCATTGATCGTACCATTCGTTACATTTTTCGACCCGCAATTGCAACCGTTTTTCGTGGCGAACACTTACCAAAATTCCTGTAGCAGAGAAGGACATTGCCCCTATCGCCCACCCGCTTTCTGGTCTCAGAAACTCTTCAGGAATATCACGACAAGCGGAGTGCGTCTCGTCCGGTACCGTGCCTTGTCGACAGACTATACATTGGGTCTCGTCTTTCGGATCTCGTATCTATGTAATACGCATTCAAGTATTGAAATGACACTTGCTTTGGTAACATTTTCGGGAGCAGAAGTGCTTAAAAGCGGAAGCTCGTTGAAAAAAATATTTAAAGTCGGTAGGAAACAGCGAAGGAACGAGGAGCAAGAGGGAAACGTGAAATCTGTCGGGTAAAGGGAAGCGGTTCGAGTTGGGTGACCGAACGATCGTCGCGCGGGAAAACATTTCAAGTTAGGTGACTGAACGATCACGCACGGGTGCGATCACAGACCTGATATTGAGTACAGTTGAAGCAGTGCCAACAGCATCTCTCGCCCTCCACGTATTTCTTTGCCTGGCCGACCTCGCAGGACAGGGAGCACACGCTTTCGGGTGGCTGAGGATGTCCAAGTCTAAATTGGATCTCTGCAAGGAATATGCGAATAGGCAGGCGAGTCAATCCCGTTTAGGGCCGGAAAAGAATGGAAAGAGCAGCTGTACGCGGTCCCTGTAGAAACGACTAATCTCATGACTTACCAGACATGTTCAATCGTAATTCACCCTCGAGATATTTGCCGACCCGGATCCACTTGTATTTGCCCAGCTCGATTTGTTTGAAGTGTATGATATTGTATCGAGCCGGACCGTCCCCGTTCTTGTCGAATTTGAACTTGTCCCCGCTCAACCCTTGAATTTTTCCATTCCGTAAAGTATCGAGATTTTTAGAGACGAACGGTTACGTCTCAACTTTCCCTCACCTTCAAAGTCTACTTTTCGAAGATAC
This sequence comes from Xylocopa sonorina, assembly GCF_050948175.1. Lineage (NCBI taxonomy): Eukaryota > Metazoa > Arthropoda > Insecta > Hymenoptera > Apidae > Xylocopa > Xylocopa sonorina. The sequence goes on from NC_135193.1 coordinate 12,037,148, forward strand.
TTGAGAAGCTCCGTACCCTTGGTTGGTTTCATCGCGTCGCAAAGTCCTGGTTTCCCTTGGCAAAGGTCCCTATGCATATCTCTGTAAACAGAACCGACATTTTACGGGGCAATATTAGTAAGCTCGTGGTTGTATTTCTGAAAACGATTCGATTACCGAAACGCGTATGCGAACGCCATAACCGCGTCAGAGACGAACTGCAGCTGATCCTCGAACGCCGTGTTCTGCTTGGTTAAACGTTCCTTCATCGTGCACGGTTTCGTGTACTTCTGATTGTACGGGGTTTTCGACGCGTTCGGGTATCTACACTGGAAATGATCTTCCCAGAATTCTAAAATCAACCAATGATACTTATTACGTATTTAAGAATAAAATTGAAAGAACGCGAGCGATATTTCTAGTATCCACGAGTGATTCGAAGGTAATTTCGTTCGATCGGTTGAAGTCTAACGATAGCTCGCGAGTAACTCGCGGAAGTTGGAGCGCGAAGTTTCACGTGGCTCGCGTGTTCGAGCTGCCCGCTTACCGACGAACCACGGATTTCTTCGGTTGTTCTCGACGGTCAAATTCAGGAAATACTCTTCGAAACCCTTGACAGGGTTGGCTTGAGGTTGTACCGACAGTGTACCTTCGACTTCCGGCTCGTTACCATTACTGACTAATCCTCGGGCACTCCATCCGTCGCTGCCAATCCAGGAGAACGCGCCGGTTGCGTTGCAACGTCTGACCGCTCTCATAACTCCGGCAACTTCTTGATCCGAGCCGAATATGATGCATCCTGACACAGACGGACAATGGTGAGGGGGCGAGCTAATTAACGGTGTCAGAATTCACAAAACTTATTCGTATTTCGAGACACGAAATGACTAAATCCGCGGATAGTTGGTGGGAAAAATAGCGAAGAAATGGAAAGGGAAAATAATCAAGGGGAATGGAAATGGAAGTTACAAGTTTCATGAGACGGTTACAACTATTATCTTCTCGATGGAGTAAGATCAAGTGTTATCATTCGAAATAAAGAACTGGCGATTTTTTCGATATTCAGGAGCATTGTTTAATTTTCTTTGAGCGATCGTTTATTAAGTTCTCAATGAGAAAGGAGTACTCGTGCGCGAACGTCCATTACGTGGATCACGATAGAAGTTCTTATGCTTCTATTGGAACTTCTCTGCGAAATCGTCGCTCTGCTAGGTCATTTTTACGTCACAGTGTTCTCAGATCTTCTTCCCACGATTTAAACGCATTCCGATCGATTGTACAGAACACGCGATTACAGGAAGCTAACCTGCACTTTAAAGTCGTAACAGTGAAATCTCGATGCTGTCAGTGAGTTGCTAATACGCTGGGCGGAAGATTAATGACCGTGGTATCTCGATGTTACACTAATTAGCATTCACGTGTCGCGTGAAGAAAGGTGACCACGCGTCAAGCAAAATATAAACTGGTTATATCTGGTCGCGTAAAAAAATAATGGGATGTCAAAAGGGGAGGCTATCCATCATCAGACAAGGATATTTTTGAAACTGTGAACGATACAATTACTTGAATAGCGAAACGGAAACTCAGTGATATCACGAATTCGTTTTGAATGCAAATGATTCTTCGCGTGCAGCTCTACTAGAAGTTATTATAAAAGGAAGAAGAAAGTATCCAACAGTGATTACACTGGATACTCGTTGAAACGAACACGAGCACTTTTAATAATCTTCCACAGGTAGACCCGTCTCTCGAAATTTAACGGAACGTTAACTCTCGTAGATCTCGAGTAGATTATCTCGATGGATAAATGGATCACTCACCTTCTCAGTGGAATTTCACGAAAAACTCTCACTCGAAACCATGTGCCACCAATACTCCCTCACTGTTTCACATTTTTTTCTCAAACAACAGACAACAGTTCTAGAAACTGCCTCCCCTCTTTTCTCGATGACAAATGGTTACTCGGATAGATCGGAATTGCGCGTATTCGAGGGGGATGTAAGCTGTTCGTCGCTGTTTTGTAAGCGAAACTCAGTTTTACGTAGCACGGTATTTAACGTTGAAATCACACGATGTCGAGGTGTACTAGAAAGCTCTATCGAAACTGATCGACAAGCAGTAAAGCACCCTCGTCCTCGAGATCTACCCCATTCTCGACCAAGACGCGGTGAAGGTCTCGAGGTTTTCATCGACGCGAGGGAAAAAGGTGGTAACCGTATAAAGCGGCTAGTTGTTCATCGCGAGGTTATTCTTACGGGAATCTAGATTACGCGAGGCTTCATCAAGAAGCAGTGCAGCGTATAAAAGGGAACGGGTGCGCGAAGAAAAATGGTGGGATGAACGCGGAGCATGTGCGAACGAAAATTCAAGAAATGTTTTTTCACGGATCAATTTCCGTCGAAAATGCATTTGCATGTATATCTCGCGAGTTTTCCATCGAACTAGAGTCGAACTGTTCGTTTAAAATAGAACGTATGTGCTTCCTTAAAGTAAAAGCCGTAATAGTATGTTTATCACTCTGGAATTAAGCGCGAGACAAAGGCAAAAGGAGGTGTAAAAAATGTCGTACAAGAAAGAAAGGGATTAAGCGGAGCTTAAAGCTTCCGTGAATCTCAGTTGCATGGAAATTAATTAAGTCACTTGAAGGCGGATGCTTAAGACGGTGGCAAAGGAACGATACGCACAAATTGCATTAAATTAAATTCCAGATTTCCTGTGAACTCCCTTTTTCATTGTGTCTCGTTTGATTAAGAGACAAGCAGAAAAAAAGCTTCAATTATCCGGAGATTTTTACGGAACGTTTGAAATGGACGAATTCCTAATGTTTGTGGATCAGACGAGGCGGAAAAACGCTTTGTTTTTTATGTAATTCTCCTTTCCGATGGAAAATGAGAACATTTCCGTTGAAATTACGAACGACCTGGTTTCGTTCTAATAAAAATAGTCTGATCGTATAGAAATTAATAATCAATGTTTACCACGGATACGTTTGGGAATTGAAACGTTGATCTTCGCGAGCTTTTATTTTAGTACACGGTTCTTAAGCTTAGAATATTCTCGTATACGTACATACAAATATATATGTACGACGTGTTTCCGTAAAGAAAATTCATGCATATAAAACATTTTACCATCGTATCCGTAAGTATGCCGGATCGTTGTTGGTCTCTAGCGAGTTCCCAGAATTTCCCGGAAGTGTATGGAAATCAGAATGGTTTACTATAGTTTGGAGTGAACAACTTAGCGGGAATGGGTAGAAAGTAATGTTGCGAGGAGGGGACTGCGATGGACAGAGATAGGGGCTCTAGAGTGTCTCCAGACAGTTACAGTCTGGTGGAAAGTCAAATGATCTCTAAGGGTCCCCTGGCGAACGCCATTCCTATGAAACGGCTTATACATAGCTGAATCTTAACTAGTGCCGTACATTCGCGTGCCTGTAATTTCAACTTTGTATGCATGAAACATTCGACACTTTATAGATTCTTTGATACGTCGAACTTGCTTCCTCGGGGGGATACAACGCGCGCGAAATATTCTATAAAACAACATAGGCAACATTTAGAAGGAAATGCGAACGTCGCGTCTCAATTCCAGATAAAGCGAACGCGTCTTCCTAAACGATAAATACTCGTACCGAGTAAATTTTCGTTTGATAAAATTTGCTTGGAAAATTTGATTGCACTCGAGAGTGGTTATGCCTGATTCGGAACATCCGGTTCTACCTCGTAGCGGAAACGTTCTTCTGGAATAAAGGGGCAGAGATTCGATACTTCGATTCTACCGGTGCCATTTCAAAGGAACGGGGAAGTTATAGGGCGAGTCGATGAAATTTCAGGATTTCACGTTTTATCCGGCAAAACACCGGGTCGTCTTGCTCCCTTCTCATTTTGATGACGCTACGGACGCACGGTTAAGATAAGAATCTTTATCCTCAAAGCTGAAAGTCTCTCTCTCACTTTTCCCTTATTATGTTTGACTTTCTGGACGTCTTTGCTTTGCGTTTCTCCGTTTCAATTTCATGTCGACGGATCGAGTCCTCTCTTTATCGATCGTATTACTCTTTATTACTATACTTTATCGTATCGATATAGTCTCGAAGGATAATTTCGGAGAAATTCGTCGATTGCTCGCGAAGATTGAACGGCTAGAAATATTTCTCAATAAGTGAGGCGAGCGAAACTGAATCCTGAAACGTGCCACGAAACTGGTTTCCTTATACGCGAGTATCGTTTGCGAATGCGTTACACTGATAAATTTTGTTAGCATTTTTCTACAATTTTCATGTACCACCTCGAACCGTAGTATTCTATAGACATGGATAAAAATATTGTTAATAATATTTCATTCCCTCGAGCGCAATATGAGCTATTTACGCGTGGGTACAACGCGGTTGTAGCGCGCGAATCGATAGCTACATCTCTCGAGTCGCGAGATTTTCAATTTACGACAGGCTGCTATCGACTCGCTCGAATCGGAAGGCCGTTGCAAGTGGATCTCACGGTTTCGAGATTGTTTGCCATCGTATCTTTAATTTATTTCCGGGATTTATTTCCCGACTATATATCCAAAGATAGAACATTCCCGTAATTCCTTTCCTTTCTTCATTTACAATGTAGCTCCACTGTTATTTTCTACCATCTTTGCCTTGCTCCCCGCTCCAAACTGTCGCATAAAACTACAATCTTTTACAACCACCGCGTTCCATTAAATCCCTTTAATCGCGATATACTTGGAGAAAAGGATGTGCACGTATATTTACCTCGAGCCCTCGGTTTGGTTAACAATTTTAATACAATGTTATCGTACGCCGTTTCCTCCGCGACACCAGAATCCTTCACCAGTTTCTCCTTGACAGCGATGCATATGTCGTTCTTCCCCAGCAACTCCTCCAGCTCCTCGAACGCCTGTAATCAAACGAGGAACGTTTTCAGAACGAGCCAGGAATTTCTATTTCCTCCGCGCGTTCGTTCTTCTTATCGGTTTGTATCGCTACCAGCTTAAACGAGGCTGAAACGAGGATACAAGACGAAGGGAGAAAGATAAAAAGGGGCGGCAGAGGGAGAGCCGGAGGCGAAGGGAAGCTCGTTTCAAAGAGCGCAATGTGCAGCTCCGCGAATCAGAGATCTTTAATGGAGAACTACGCGCTTAAACGTGACATCAAGGGTAACTACGACGGCCGTGGGACGGGTGGGTTTCAATTGGAATACGAGGAAGAAAGGGGAAATCTAAGAAACGTCGAATCGACCTTTATACCGGAATTCATTTCTCGAACGAGCCTGCCGATCCCTGATGAGAAATTGGAGGGAGGCGAAGAGAAAAGATGAAAGGAGCGAAGGGTGGTCTCCTTTTTAATAAAAAATCGACGTCCCTTTTTTTGGTCGATCTTGAATCGCAAATCCACCGGGGGAATATAGTTTAATTCACGTGGCGTAAAGACTCTGATATCGATTTCCGTTTATGCTAAACTTTTCTATCGTCCGTCCGTGTTGCTCGAACCGCCATTACTCCGGTTCTGATTCCGATCTCGACCGACAGATTGCCGTGATCCGATGATTCGACCCCCTGGAAATAAATTACGCGTTACCCGCAGCCCGGGTTAATATCTGCTCTTAGATGTCAAACGCAGCCTGTCGCACGCCAGGATTAATTTCTCCGTCGCCGTTTCGTTTAAACACCGGCTATAAATCGGTCGAACCGAGTTATCGATGCTCGCGCGCACCTTTTATTTAATTACAACCGGGGACCGCCGATTCATCAGTTTCTAAGTGGTTTTTAACGATCCCTATTTACCGCGCGCTCGTTACCTCGCTTCGCACAGAAAATGAGAGAGGAAAGCGGAGGGAAGAGAGATACGCGGCAATATGATTCACAGTCGTTCCTTTCTTCGAATTCGTTTCGAACGACGACGCGAGGATAAGCGTTTTATCGAAACGAAGTACACGACATGAACCAGCAGACGGGAATGGAGGAAGGAAATGCCAAATTTTCATGCTTCACGCTGCGAGAGCGATTCGAAGACTGCGCGGCGGGCATCGCCGAGGCAAAAATCACCGGAGGGTATCGTTCAAGATGCAGAGCGAATTATTAGGCTGACGGAGTTTGTCGTGATTTTTCGTCTGCGTTATTTTACATCTACCTTCTTCTCGTTTCTCACTCGAAGACGTACCAGCGCTTTGCAGCTGTTTTTTATCCTCCACCCTTGCGAGCTAGCAATTTCTTTAAATCGTGACGAGGGGTAAAGCGTTCCGGTAATTCTTCCAAGGTGTTCGACCTATTTCTGTTTCTTCAGCGCCAGGTGTTGAAGAATGCTCTCATTTCGGAATACAGGGAAGTTCATCTAAATGGTATACGTACGTAGGGAAGTGAACTCAAAGGGTGCTAGATCTACTCCAGATCCGCGGTCTGATCCTGAGATCACGGAGTTAGGGACTCAGAGGTAATCTCGAGCGGATCCTGCGATTTTGGAGTCGCGGACTTGGAGGTTCGGTGTCCTCAAGCTGGCTGCTACCGAATTTTATGGCCCGAGCGCCACGAACTTCCAACTTGGAGATGATCCCGCTACTGACGATATCGCAAGTTTCACGTGGCTCTAACGGTGATACTGTTACAACTTCGAGATGACCCTGTAGAGGGTTTTACAGTCCAATAATGATCCAAGCCGGTCGTTACTGTTCAGAAACGAGTCGCGGTTAGTCCTTTAGCGGGCTAATAGTTCAGGAAGCCCGACGCTGCTCTCTTTTCGAGTGGTATGAATTAAAGCCTATAGCCCGAGGGTTCACGGAGCTTATTTCCTCCGTTTCATCTCGTGTCTTTTCTTTTCCTTTTCTTTGAATTATATTGCCCCTCCCCCCTCCCACAGGCTGAGGTTTTTCTACATTAGCCCCTCCTGCGTTCTCGTTCGACTTCCACGAACCCATCTTTTCGTCCGGGGCTGCAGCTAATGACTTTCATTCTTCGCTATTGCGGCAAACCACTTTAGGTACAAATGGTAGTTATGAATTTCAATATTAAACGTCGCAGTATCATTTACGCGGTAATGCATTCACCGTCGCTTTTTGAGAACGCGTTTCTCCTCCGCCACGGGCACAGAAAAGAATAAGGGGGATATTACGTTCGATTCATGTTCAACGGCCGCTGGGGGTGGTATTTAATTTTTCATGCCTCGTTTCCCGTTCTATTGTAATTTCCAATTCCATCCTCGCTTTGTAGAGCGTGTAATGCATAAAAATGGAGGGGCGCATCCTCGGCTCGCAACAAGGAAATGTATTTTTCACGGCGCGGCGTGCGGGTACGTCCGACCGCGCGAGCGGGAGACTGGGTTAGAAGAAAGGGCGCGCATAAGTCAATGCTGAATCAATATCTGGGTCAATGGCGCTCGGTTGGCCATACACCTGTCCGTTCTTCCGCCGTAGCAATGCACGTGACGAGTCCCGATAAATTACGGCCGAAGACGACGGCGTGCAGCGCAATTTAACTTCGGTACGCGAACACACGGTCATTCGAGGAGGGGTTAAAAAATGTCTGAAATAGGTTACAATAAATTTGATTAATCGAACGTACACTTAGTACGAACTATTGTCACCCTACGATCACTCTGTATATTGGCTCTTCCATTGTTTTCAATATCGATACTGCACGTGATACATCTTCCATTTACTTCGAATCGTACGAGAATTGAATTTGACCCTTTTTACACGCGAACGGCAATTTTGCGCCACCGCAACATGCATACATCCAGTTGTTAACGAGCAATGAAGGCAGAAGGGTGAAAGATGAGAGATGGTCGTCGCGGAGGCCGATAATATAATACAAGGCAAGGCCACCCCCTTGAATCGTATCTCACTGAATATTTATCAGCCCCTCGAAGATCCCGTTGTACCGTGTAACGCGCTGTGTCGACTCTGTAATTTCTCGAAAATATTCGTACGCACGGGACCATCGCCCGATGATCGATCGTCCTCCCTCTGGTCCCATTATTTTTCTTTTTTTCTACGCGTCTCGTTGCAACGAGCTCCCGCGTCCCTTTCCGACGTAAGGTCACGCTTTCGCGTCACGTGCCACGCGAATGGTAATTAGAACGGAGCCGCGGTCGTTAATCTTTTTCCCAACAGGCCGGCACTCGATGACAGTATCGAGATTTCGGGGCGAAGGTCTTAAACCCGGGAGCCTCGTCGACTTCAAGGTTACAGGCTCCGAACTTTTTAAGCCGCGACGCTCTCAAGCGAAAGCTCGTTGATCTCGAAACCTTCCGGGCGGCTTTTCTTGGTTAAGGTCGAAGCGTTTCAGCCTTGAGTGTATCGAGCCGGATGCTTTTAATTTTCAGCTTTCAAATTCGAGAGCCTCGGGTTTTTGAACGTTGCACTTTTCGGATGTAAAATCTTTTATCTTTGAACGTCGATGATCAAAGCATTGCGTCATTTGTTGTAACATTAGCCTAGATGTATCCAGTGCTGGCGAATACCAGAAGACATTTTATTCTTACAACGATATCGCGAGGTTGAAGGTGTTGACCTCGTCTCAAAGATCTCGCGCAGAAGGAAACGAAAGATAAAGGTGGATAAAGGTGAACGTGGGGTGGAAGCAGGGTTGTGACTACGATATAAGCTCGTTGAATATGTATTAGAATCTAGATCCTTGTGTACTTTAACTTTATTCTATTGTCAAGGAAGAGACGACTTTTCCTTATCACACTTTATACGACCCGATAGTTTCTCGAGAGACGGAAGATCAGCCGGCTGTGAATTGAATCTGATTATTTATAAAAATGGTATCGCCTCGTTGGGTGTAACTCAGCGACGAACCCCGATCGATGTTATAGCGATTAGGTTTACGCCGATGGTAGAAAGTGCCGCAAAGTTATCATCTATTCCAAAGAATCTTGCATGCGCACAAAATTGCGTCCGTCCCGTGGCTGGCGTGACGGTAATGTGGGCCACGCAAGGTCGGTTGTTATGTTACCGTGTATTTCGAGAAGAACCTAATTAGATGTGTGCCCATTTTCTCCGTCCTGCTCCTACCGCCTTTCCTCGTTTTTCTCCCTATCGGGCCGATGCAAAATGTTGCGAGACTGACTGACTGCACGCGATACAACCTGCGCCCACGATGAAGTATTTAACAGGTCGCGATGAAACCGCGGCTGCTCGCTAGCATTCTAATTGCGCTCGTCCATTCAGCGACCGCGACGGTATTTTCCAACGTTCGCTCGATTTAAAAGCAAACCCGAAATGCTTAACCGAATGGTCGGGATAATTCTAGCCTTTCGAAGGTCCTCGTGTAAAGAAAGTCGCGATGGAAAGTTAACGTCCCACATTTCCGTCCCTTTAATGATCGTCACAGAGTAGAAATTGTTCCTTTTCGTTCAAGGTAAGTTGGCACTGTTTGCGGCATTATTGTCCGATGCTTTTTTACCGATAGCGGCAGATATTTAGCTCGATAGCGATCTCGCACTATCACATGCATTAGAACACCAGTGTTCCGTGTATTTTTATGTATTTTTACCACCGCTGATGGAACGCCTGTCCGTGGCTTTTTCCTCCTCTATTTTTTCCCGCCGGAAATTATTGTGGCTAGTAATTAATGTCGCATAGAGAATTTGATATCGAGCAAATTGATCAATACCGAAATTGGAACACGTTTCGGTTGTTAATGTAAAGCGATACGTAATGCCCGATTGTTTGTTAGCTCGCGTTCATCGTTTACCCCGCGCGCGCGTCTGTTAATTTCTACGTACGCGTGATATTCCTTTCATGCTTAGCGGTCGTATTAATTATTAACCGGCGGTCGTTCAAGATTTCGCACGCAACACACTTCCTCTCATTGTTTTCCCCGGTTTGATGAATTAATTCGCGATATTATCCGCACGTGTATCAAACGCGATCCCCCGTTTACCCTTTCATAACGGCAGAGAAGGCCTGATCACGGGATCGAATTGTTCTTTACACGCACGATAATTGACACGAGGACGCGCGTAACTTAAGCGAAGTAACAAGCTACGGTGAAACGTTGTAGCCGCAGCAATTTCGTACGGTGGTAAATCGGATCGTCGTCGCGCGCGGTTCTAAATTAACAGAAAAGTCTTGGCCGACGATGTTCCGGTTAATTTCTGTTGCACGCGGCTCGCCACAGTGGGGGGCAGGAATAATTTCGGAAAATAACTCAACACCGTCGGGCGTTTCGCTGTGGTTTTAATTACGCCCGATTAGCATAGCGCCGGGGACGGCGGCAGTAGTTAGAGAACAGACAGGAAGCGCGGTGTGAATCCGGCCGGGTGCTGGGACGGGGGTTCAAGCTGGCGGGGTGGCTGGAAACGGACGCGTCGGGAAACCCGGTGCTGGTGCGCCCTGTCGGACCCGAAAACGTGCTGCCGAGAAGAGAAAGAACCTGGCGGCTCGCGCACCTTCCAGAGAGTTATTTGATTACGTAGGTGCCAGGCGAATGAGAGACATCGCAGTGCGCCGCGAAATATTCGGTGAATTGTGGCCGCGCGCGGCTGTCACCTTGTCAACTCGAACGGAACCTGGGATACGGTCCCCTTTATTTTAATGTAAATTAATGCGACCAGTCCAATGTTGCCGAAAACCTTCGCCGCTTTTTTGTACAAGCTTCCACCCTTGTTTTTTTTTTTTTTTGTTTTCCTTTTTCATCGTGAAAAACGAAGAGGACAGAGCCAGCGAGAGAAACGATGGACCGAGGGTAGAAGTTATTCCTCGATTTTTGTTCGCGATAGGAAAAATGAACAAAATCGATATGGCGCGCGTGTCAACTGAAACGGTTTACGGGAGATTGTCACCGCGAAGTAATTGTTTGATTAATTAATTAATTCAGCGTGTTGTATTTATCAGACCCGGGGCAGATTTATTTAACAGGGGGATATTACAACGGTTTCGATGAAATCTGTCCTATCCTGTGGTGGTTGAATTTTCCGGAATGGATAGTTGCAACGGTGATCGTATTGCCGGCTAACTGCATTGTTTCAGAGCCTCTGTGCGGTCGAATCGATCAGCTGCCCGTTTCGAATTTCACGCGAACGAGATCGCGTTTTTCACGGCATCTCGCCGGTTTTCCCTTTCCTCGTTGACGTCGCCTACCCCCCTGTTAATTTGTCACTGTTCTCCGTACCGATCGCGTATAAATTTCAATAATTATCTCCGCGTCGTGATTCGCGCACCGTGCCGACGAAACAATTGCAGCAGTTGGTAAACGGTTGAAAGCGGAATAAACACTGCGAATGGCACGGAGTTTGGGAATAAAAATAAATAGACGTATTCTCATATAAATTCAGTTGCTCGCTTCGCGCTGCTTTAAATTATTTGCCCCGGCGTACGGTACGAAGAATATTTTATAGCCATTTTTCACCATTTTTTTGTTCTTTTTTTTGTTATTTTTATCATTTTATGTACGGCTGCAGCCTTTTGTATAAACGAATGTGTACACGTGCATCGAGAGTGACGAATGTCCTACCGTTTCTAAAATATAAATTATTAGTCGCGTTTGTCGAATCGTTTTATTATTTAAAGCAGCGTCGAGCTTCGAATTTTCTCGCGGAATACGTAACTCACCTTTATCCCGTAATTGCTTTCCTCGTATATGATAGACACGTAGCTCCATCCCATTGTCAGCACGATATCCACCATTGCTTTCACTTGATAATGATCGCTCGGTATAGTGCGCGTGAAATATTCGAAGCGTTGCTTATTGGACAGCTCTGGACTGGTCGAGAAGAAGGAGACCTGAAAATAGACCGGATGTTACTATCCTTTCATCTTCGACATTGCTTGATAAATCATTTAAGATAAATATTAAATAAATTTGTTAAGTATAACGAGAGAACCGAGATATGGGAAGGAAAGCGAGCTTTCGGTAATTTGATCTTTTAAATAATTTTCATATTCTTGGTAATTTGCTTTGGACCGGAGACACAAGGACGTAGAAGTACGCGGGAGGGCATGAGTTATGCGCAGACGTCGCTCTGGAAATTCGCTTAACATAGCTCAAATAGAATTAGTTTCTGTCTCATTTGCTTAAAACGAATGCTCAGCCGTAACTAATTGGAAGCGTCGGTAATTCAACCTGCGATCCGCCTAACTTTCGCAACGCGAAACTAACGTTTCGCTTTTTGAAAATTACAAATTATAATTTGCGACAACGAGAACGTACGCCGGCACCATTTTTTTTTTACCCCGTAAATTATTGTAAATGGGGGCCCTGCGACTTCCTTACGTCGCTAAGTAATTTGCAAACGTAATGTACACGGATTCTCCCTTTGCCCGTGAATTTGTACGCATTACGTCGGCCATTTCCACGTTACAGTGAACGCTAACACCGTCATCACTATAATTCTCAATGAATTTAATCTGCTCGTAAAACAGCACCCGTTGAAATTACTTAGAGGACGCGTTCGTTCCTTGTCCCGTTGCCCCGATAATTTTAACCAGCGATCCCGACGCGAAAGGCAAACAAAAACTCCACGAAACTCCGCTCGAGATTCCGCGACGGTAACAGAGATTTTCGTTTAGAATTCCGAGAAGGTATGCGAAGCTATCCTCGAAATATCTGGCTGGAAATTATTACGATTAAAAGCGAAACGGAGCTGTTATCACGAATTTTCAATTACCATGGACTCTTATCGCTCGTCGCTTCCCTATCCGCGCAATAAAGCTACTTATACGCACCTTTAAAATCAATACCATTTGTCCTACAATCGCATTTAATTAGATGCAGATAGATTCTAATGAAAAGTGTGCCCCACACTTCAGTTCGCACCCGTTTTTTTCCATTTCCACAAAGCACAAACGGAACGAGCGTACACGATTTCTATTAACGATCTTCGACTTTCCTTCCTCGCACTTTATCGTGGTTCCCATGGCGTCGAACGATTGACAGGGCTCCATTTTTTAACTCGCCCCGAACGGTTTCCATCGCATGACGGTTTATCTCGGTTGAACGGCTTCCGATGGGCCACCGACGTTTCTCGCGAGCAGTAACGAAGAAACGCGCTCGAGCGAGGCTCCAGCCGTGAAAGACGAAGGATTTTCGTTCGTCGGTGTGCAGCTGCGGTCGGTCCACGGTCTCTGGCCATGGATGATGAGTTTATGTAGCGAGAAACGAGCCGGCGTTATCTCGCGCCGTGCTAGAAGCAGCTCGACTTCTCCTCGGGACACTGCACGCCGTATCGTACGAGGCTGCTTCGCGTTTTACCATCTGGTGAATCCATATAGGACGGCTGGAATATATTTATCAACTCCTCTCAGACGCAACTTCCTTCTGAAACGTGTCACCGGTTACTCGCACCGGTGTTATTCGAGCCTCGCGGTTGGCAAACCAATGTTGTGGATTCCAATGCTTTCTTCTGCGAGAGACTAATCTTGTAAAAAATTCAAACGTATCCCCGATTGTTTTAATAAACTATGCGGTACCGCCTTCGTTCGCCTCTTTAATCCATTCATTCTGGCCCTTGGGATCGATTTTTCTGGATTATTTTGACATTCTCCAATGTCTCCTATTTTCCCTATGGTCTTTGGTATCCTTTTTGCGTGGATTTCTCGTCAGTGTTTCCGCGTTCCATTTTCTTCTCAGCTCCTCCAAGCTTCTCGTGCGCGTCTTCTTAGCGGGGCTTGCGAAAGTCGAAGCAAAGTTGAAAGGAGAAAGGTTCTAATGGAACGATCCGCTCGTCGATGAAGTTGATTAACCATAAAATCTTTAATGGCGGGGCGGAAAGTCCCCGCGGAGGACCATGGGGAAATAAATTTACCATTTCAACGCTCGTTCGAGTGTATCGATTTAATCGTACCGCAACAGTGCATCCACCATTTTGGAGAACGGTCAGGAAAAATGTTTGACGCTTGGGTTTCATTATTCTGCAATTCGTTGTCCGAATGAATTTTGTTGTCTTCGCGTCCTGACATTTCTCCATTTTTACCGACAGTCTCGCCTCGAGGTCGCCGGGGGAATTGCGAATCCCTTTGTGAAGTGGTTAAACGACGTTATCGTTAATAGAAACGTACCGGCTGCGCTCAAACCGCGCAAAATTGCAGGCCCCGTCCCACAGAGAGCTCGATAAAAGCGAAATAAACGAACGACCGATCGCAACCGATCGTTTTCGAGTCCGCCTCGTGCATCGAAACAAAAGCATCCCACAATTCCCCGGTAATTCTGCGGAGCGAATATGATTCGCGAATTCACAAATCTCGCGATTCGTATGATTTTACGCGCATTACCTCTCCTATTTCGAATTCACGAGTGACGATAATACGTTCGCAAATTAAGTACATATTACAGCAGCTCTTTGCGGTGATTGTGCACCATCGAAATTACACGATATCCGATCCGTCGAAGTTCATTGTTCCCGTCATAGGCGTGAAATCCCTGAAACCCGTTCATATAATCCACAAGTATCCAATAAACTCATTGATAGGCCAATCGTGCCGCGGGTGTTTGTCAGTTGTTGGCTCAGTTGTGTAATTGCAATTCGTATTGCCAGTCTGCGGCCTGGTTATTGGTTTGCTCTTTCGCCGCTACTAATTCGCCCGTTTTCGCTGGCTACAATCTCGTATAGCGAAACTTTCTTCGAACCGCGATTTTATAGCCCGCAGAATTATGAAATCGTTGTCTGTTTAATCATTTTTTTCTTTTCATCGTTCGCAGAGAGAAATCTGTTCGCGAGACGAATTCAAAGGCCGTTGCAACGTGGCCACGGATTATCAATCGTGGTCATCCGTATTCGCGAACAGAATCGATTCGAGTTCTGCCAGAAGGTTTCTCGAGGATCTCTAGATCTAATGAAAGTTCTATCGATGAAGATTGGGACACGAGTGGAATAATAGGAGGGTCGTAATGAACTACGTGCGTGGAAACTTTGATATAAATGCCACAACATTCGGCTCGAAGTTTCGGGAAGTGAAGATATTCGATGCTCGCGTCGGGCCAATTCCCTTTGAGTGCTTCTTAGAAACTATGCGCGGGAACGTTCCATTCCCATCGTTCCGCGCTCGAACCTCGCCTTTTTTCCCTTCTTCATTAGCCACTGAATACAGTTTAATCGTAGCCGCTCGGAGAACACCATAACTAACTTACAACAAGTATTCTCGGACCTGCTTCGAGATGTGCTAAAATGTTAATGCACGAGGATCGACGTAGGAAAGTTCGTTTCAATTAAACAATTTAAAAACCGTTTATAGAGTCGGAAGCAGCCGCTTGAAATCGTTCCCATCCAAGGAGAACAAAGCGAGCAATATCGTAAATTTGAATCGCCTTCTTAAACGGAGAATGAAACGAACGTAATTTCTGTATTTCTCTGTTTCTACGACCCCTCGTCCGTTAACCCTTTCGTTGAGAAACAGGTAAAGCAGAAAGGTTTCACCTGCGTATCGATATTTTCATACTGAAAATGAACAATCACCGTGCGACGGAAATGAAACGTTTTAATATATTTTTCATTTAGTATAATCCCACATTTCCCTCTCTATTTATTGTTTTCTATCGTGTCAACACGATAGTATCGAGTATTAACAATTTCTCGTTTCCTGCGATCCTTTTTTCAATGAAAAATATTATTTCACCGGACATTGTTTTTGACGTGTTCTAATTAATATTCAAGGAAAAGTTGAATCAATGCGATATTTAATGAAACTGAATCTCTTTCTGTTGATAGAATTTATAATTTCCAATTGAAATTAATTTATAATTTAATACTGGCGCTCGTCAGTCGAACCGGAGAAGACGAGGGTTTCGACACCGATCCCATTTAATGACGCGGCTATTAAAATACTGCGATCCCTCGGTATCTCCACGTTTTCCAAACAGTCTAGCTCGAGAGATAATTGCCGCTCAACTTTTCATCCTCGATTTAAAACTTCCCTGGTAAACTGTAAACTTCCGTGTAACGAAGTATAACCACTTTCGGTGCCATCTAATCTAAGGTTTTACCAGACCCCGTGCTCCCTTAACGTTCTCCCGTTTTTCTCTTAACACTCCTTAACGGCCTCTCTGTTCCCCTGTCACTTCGATGCTTTTATCTTTATAAACTATCAGCTAAGAAATAACCTGCCCGCCTGTTCTAATTGGTTTTAAAACAACTTCGCTGTTATTTTTCTTCCCTGTACTACACAACTTTCTTTTTTTTTTCCCTCGCCCTTCCGCGTCGTTTGCAGCGATTCGATACCATTTTTGCAGGAGAACGCTTCCTTAACGGAGCTTTCCGCGATGCAGTTTCTTAATTAGCCGCGATAGTTCTCCACAGAGTTTGAGTTCGTCCTGCGGCAATTGTCGATTATTAATTACTAGTTTCGTTCGTGTGTAAAGTAACTGGGATTACTTTGCAACGCATTGTTTGCTTAATACAACAATTGGAATTTCGACAGCGCGTTATTGTTCAAGATAGTGTTGATTTACTCGATGATGCGATGCGTTTGGTAATCGTTAACTGGGTTATATTTTTGCGCTCGAACGGAGACTCTCACTCGCCACCATGTTTCGCGTGGCTACTTTGTTTATCCTGAATTTCGAAGCGAAGTATTGGTTCGGGAATAGATTCCCTCGACTGTTTACGTTTTCTATTGGAAAGTGACATTGTGACGTCGAATGAGGATTAAGATAAAATTCCTCTACGACTTTAGTCCTGGCGTTATGCGTATCTAGCGTTAGTACACTCGTTTCAAAGTTTTAACGCGAGTGTGAATTTATCTATATATGTACTCTCCATGATGAAATTGGTGGTAGAGCAAGTGTAAACAGCGATGACGATAGTGATGTAATGTCGTGTGTGAGAAATGGAAAATTAGAGCTACAGACAGGGAATCCGGAAGTAGCAGCGATGACTCACAAGGTTCCAGCAACTCAGAATGCCTTGCTAAGTGTTTTGTAACGTATGTACAGAGATTGACGTTCGCGAGTAAAGTTGAAATTAAAATCCACTTCAGTTTAATGCTATTACAGTCCGTCAGAGAGTACAGAAATTTCTTTCTGGTTCAATTGTTGTGTTCGTTCGGGACAGAATGCGAGAAGCTCCGTTCAGAAACATTTTTCAGAAGCGAATGTTCCCTAATTACTACATAAGGAACACGCGTGTCTTTTCCTGTTCCAGATCGAGGTAAACAACTCGAGGCGAACCAGATTCGCAAGCGCAAGGCGGTCTGACACGATGTTTACTTTCAGCGCTGGGTTCGTTCAAGTAACTCGACTTAATCGGACGGACGCTTTGGTCGCGAGACTTGACGCAATTCAACGGATCGATAGAGGGAGAGAGCACAATGGCTGTGAAATGCTATTATCGTAGGATGAATTGCTGGCTTGATGAGGCTGGCCGGTATACGCAGACTGCATGTTATCGCGTCTCGAGAGCTCGCTGCAAATAACCGGTCGATGGGCCGGTCTGCGTGCTTACGATATAGAGCAGAGGGACTTTGACTGATGCGTCCGCGCGATGTCTTTTACAGGTGTACTGGTTTATGGGGTTACATTCATCCGCCAGGCTGAACTGCCGCGGCGAACGACGCACCGGGGATCCATCGATGAATAGTCGTTTCTGACTGCCGCGCTCTGTTATCCGATGAATGGGAACTGCCGCAACTTTAATGGCTCGCATAAAACGACAACGTACAGCTTTCGGAAGAATCGTGAAATTTGTAGCTGCAGTTGGCGAAACGTTTAAGTGGAACGACTCCTCGTAAGTCAGACGAGAGCGTAGCTGACGCTCGAAATCACTGCACCCGTGACAGGCGGATGGATTCAGTTTGTCACGACGCAGCCTCCTGCAGATCGAACCTTTCATCTCGATATTTATCCCGCCCCGCGGATTATAATAATTAGCTTCAACATCGACTCCGTCGGGAAAAGCAATACACCGCCGCAGGTAGAACAAACAACGGATTATAGTTAGTAGATTAGCACTCCGTTGATGTTGATGTGTATATTTGCCTGGTGGCTTTCGAGTTGTCGATACGTCGGACTACTTGCACTGCGGTGTTGGGCTAACCGTGTGTTTGGAGAGAGCCGACGTACGCTGGAACTATCGCAGGGCCCACGTCTGCGTACTACGTAAACCGATCGAAACTGAATTATGCCACTGTTTCTCTTTGATCGGTAAAATTGTAGTACGGTAAACGAAATTGATTTCTGAAATCGTGAGTAGGAAGAATTGCAGACGAGAAAGCAGCTTGTACGGATTCTGCATTCTATCCGGTTAATCGTGTTCGGTGGTATCACGATTTACTATCCATGTCGGGTTGGTATTCGGTTGTACCGCGACATTAGCCGATTCTGAAATGCATAGTAATGTAGTTTATGATCGTAGAGACGTGTAATTCCCGCGGGATCTCTTAGCCGCCGTGTCCATTGCGGGCTAAATAGCAGTTCAGTTACACGTTACAATCCATTAGGCGAATTAAATAACCTTTCCAATAATAGCTTGTTTTCATGCGAAGCCTGGAAAAGGTTGCGGTGGATTAGAGCGCCGCGGAAGTTGGCGACAACCCCTGCACAGACGGTTAACGAGCCGTAATTTTACGGCCGTCCGTTCGAAACAAGAATACTCCACTTAATCGCGTTAGCCACGTTGCTTTCGTGCATTCCGTGCGTTTTAAAACGAACCGGTTGAATTCGAACCGAGCGGAATAAGTTATGGGCTAACTTTTTAAACGCTCCCCGTCGAGACACAATGTTCGCGAAAGAGCGTGACGCGCGGCGTCTCTGGCTGGTGCACGTACAGTAGGCCAAGTTTGCGCAGGGAAGTTCGCTGCCGTCGCGAGGTCAAACGTGCGAGTTTAATAACAAACTTAAATCCACCAAAGGCGGAAGTTTGCGTCATCTTCCTGCTGACCTCCCCTATAACGCGAAGCGGGGCAAGAAAGTGGCTGCGTCGATAAATTCTTGGGCGTTACAAATTTCGCCAAGTTTATCGCGCCACCGCTGAGGACCACGCTTATTAACCCGCCGCTATCCATTTCGTTTTACCTATTTTCTTCGTTCACAACTTGATCTCCTTCCTCTATTCTGTCGTTTATCGTTAACATTTCCATTTACGAATCGAAGATCCTGTAGGAGACGCTCGAAACGGGTTACAGAATCTACAATACGTGTACGAACGGAGTTTATCTTTTATTCGTACACCCGCATCGGAATATTTTCGTCGTCTTCTGTTTCGCTGGCTGAGAGAACGTCTAACTGTCAAGAGTCACGGGGGTGAAATTAAATCCGCGCAGCTTTTACTACGAATTTATATTCTGGCTGATCCAACTTTCCCTTTTGCAAATCCTTGCGAAATCTCTTTAAAACTTCAGGATTCCGAGGTTTCACAACCCTCGATTCTGTCGAGTGTCAAGCCTCGTACCAGAAGTTACTAAGCTTTATGTATATTCTGTTACGCTTTTGGAGTTTTGATTTACCGTCCTGGATGCTTACAGCTTTAGACTCGTCGCTGTTATCTTACGAGTAATCTCCATTCTATATCTCTAAATGCCTGAAAATATCTTTAAATATTTCAAAGTACATTTCTGCGTGAACATGTGTATCAGAAACAATGATGCAATTTCTGGGTACAAATAACCACGTAACAACAGAACGTGTTCAAAAGAACAATTGAATATAATGTTTAAAGGGACGTGCTCGTCAAAGGCCAATCGTAGAGTAAAGATCGATCGCTTTTGTCATGCAAAAACGGTCCAGAATCAAAAGAGGGAAATTGTGCGCGTGTAAACGTTTCGTTGCTCGACGATGCGTGCGTCTTCTCGCGACGATCGACTAGCTCATTAGCATCGTCGGGAATATTTCGCTGTTACGTACTACGAGCTGGAAAATGAAGCTGCTCGATACGCGTTTAAAGAGGAGAGATAGAAGAGTCGCGTAGTCGTGGGATATCTACAGGCCACGGGCATGTCTCGTTCGTATTTCCGTAGCAAGACACACCGGGTACCATTTTTAATGGGACGACACGCGAATTTACGGGGAAAGAAGATACATTCTTTCCCTTATCTGAACTCCACGGAGTTGTCATTAGAGAATCGAAGTGAAATATACGATCTCGTAACGAGAAAGCTGGGTTTTCGTCGATCCATTTTTTACTCCCTGATAGACCTGATAGACAGATTTATAGCGCGCGTTGTTCTCGCTGGCGATATTTGTAACTTATGGGTCTATTCTTTGACTATCGAGACTCCATATATTTGACTATAATATATTACTCCAGCTTCCTCGTTAACCTGTTAACGAAATAATTTTTTAAACCAGAAAACTATTTCTGAACGTGGTCACAATAATATAACACTTTCGCCACGGACGCGATGGCGAATGGAAAAACTGAGTGGCCGTAGCCGTTAATGAATTATTAGGGCTCGAAGCACGATTAATATTTTCCAGTTAACAGGGGCCAGGTTATTCGAGACGATTTATCAAATTATTACCGTCTGGTAACTTACGCTCGGGACATTAGGGAATCGTATTTCATGCACGAAAATTGCATTAGCAGAAAAAAGAAGAGGGCGCGCAGCCGGGCCGCAAATCTCGGCGACATTAAGGTCGATCTAGATTCCCGACAATTGCCGCAGGAATAGCACTCTACTTTGTCGCTGTTTTGTCTTAATACAAAAACCATAATTCCCTTTCTTTCCCGCAAATGGAATCGCATTTCTGGCAGCGTGGAAACGCGAAATAAACGCGACGCGGAGGTCACGTAAGCCAACGAGTCACGTCGGATTGATTAATACTGTTCGTGCGCGAAACTCGAAGACGCCTACGGATGACGAAGAGCAAATAAATCCACCGATACTCCCTTGCCCGGGGTGATTGATGAAAGGGATGTTGTTCACCGCCGTTCACGGATCTCCATACCTTCCGCGATTCGTGAAATTGCCTAGAAAAAAGTATCACTTTCGATTCTACTCGTTCGAAAGAATGATCGAAACAATGCGTCTTCGTCCATCGCGTGGATGACCTGGAAGTTTAATTGAAATTCTTATCTCCGTTTCATTAGTCGTATCGATTGGCAGAGTTTGGGCCAGTTTGAGTGGAAGTTGGAAAGCTTTCTTGGCTTTCGCATATTAACTCGTAGACGAGAGACTCGCGGGGTACTTAGAGCGACGACATCGTCGCTGAGGTTGAAGTGAAATTAGATCTGTGCTCCCACTAAAATTTTACGATCCGCCCTGAGTGTTCGCGTGATAGCGATTGCTAAGAAACGGCGGGTACACCGGGAGGTAAATTTAGGGGCGTTTAACGCCCTCGATCGCGGGGCTTCTTTTGACGCGCTGTTCCTCGCGGAATGGATTTCGAGAAAGTTTATCGAGCCATCAGGATATTACGCCCGCGATTAATCGATACGTTCTCTCGCAACTCGACTTTGTAGCCTTTGAATTTACGAGGCTTCGCGGTGGCTCGTATAAATGGCTGGGAAATGCGAACCAGATCGTTAACGTATTTCGCACGTCGAACCTGTCTTTCCGTCTCGAAGACGTACAGTAATTCCAATCGAGATGGATCACCGCGCAGCCCAAACGAGAGAGAAATATTCTGCTCCATCGTGACATTGGATCCTCCATTTTTTTCGTAATACGCAACGAACTTTTGTCTTTCGTTTCACCACGAAAATATATTGGTATTCTCGTCGATCTCGCTGGAGCGTAGTATCGATTTTAACGAGAACGGATGATGCCGCGAAAGGTGGTGGTTACGCGTCCAGTCGAAGGCACTAGAAAATCCACTTGATCGAATGGTTCGGCGAATCTTCAGATTGATTGAGCCAGTAACCAATTTCTACGACACAATGACTATGCGAAACGTTCGTCGGATGAAACGTTAGCTAGTTCCGCAGAGGATTAAACCCGTTTCGATGCATAAGACTTCTGGCTGGGAGCGAGGCGTGTCATGGCATTTTATTTTGAAGAAGATTTCGCAGCAAAGAACAACGAACGACGGGACACGGAGGAAATAATAAAGGAAAGACGGTGCGAACGGCGCGAGACGACTTTGTACGCCGCTGCGAATTTTCATTTCGAATCTGGGTTCTTTGATTCGGTCGGTTCTGTATCGCGAATAACTATTCGCCCCAATTCACTTGTTGTTCGTTCGCGCAAGAAGGGAACCGACGGGCCCAGGAAGAATGGAGCACTCTTGTTCGTGATTCTATCGTCTAAGAACACGTTCGCTGTTTCCAGTACGATTAACTTCCGCCTCGTTCTCCGCGGAAGATGAACCCTGCAGCTGAGGGTGCACGGATTGCTCGCGTCTACTTTTACACGTGTAATCCTCTCTGGCTGTCGGAGAATGAAAGAATGGTGGCCAAACAACGGATTCATCGCGTTGCTTCGTTATACACTGCTTAAGGATAACGTTAACTCGTACCCGCGTGTACACGGGACATTGTTATCCGTTGGGAACAGCGAGCAGCTGCGAGGTGTTAGTTGTTTGTCGTGGAAAAAGTTTGCGCTTACTTTTACCTTTTCCCGACACGAAAGTAATCAATTCTTTTAGAAGACTCGCGACGAGAGAATTGTACGGACTGCTTTTGAAGTATGGCTTGATTGACGTTTATTTCCCCGAGCTTTCATCGCGATAGATGACATGTTTAAAAACCGTTCGATCTGTCTTTCCATCGGTTGCGCCCAGCGGGGGCTTCTATGTCCTTATTCAATGTTATTACTGGTATAATGTCCTGTCACTCGATTTGCGCGGCGGCACTTGTTGGCGCGGTACACTTTTGAAAATAAGCTTTTATTGAACATCCAGAACGATACACGGACATTTGCGTTTGTTCGACGAGCTTCAAAGTCATAAAAACACTTTCGCTGGCAATCGTCTGCGGCGGAACTGTCGGATGTTTACCGCGATCCATCATTGCCATCGGCAAGTCTCGAGGCGTGATATTGATGTTAGAATTATTTTCTTGGAGAATTGAAAATTCCAGCGGCTCGCGATATCGAGTAGCAACAACAGAAAAATATCGCGGCAAACGATTTCACGGTAGAGCAATTTTAGGCCGTGGTTTCACCCAACTTCCGTTCAATTTCAGCCTGAGCGAGTTCTTGGTAGCTCCTTCTGCGTTCTTTAAAAATTGCAACCACCGTCTTTCTACCTTCATATTCTTTACTCCCCGGTTCACGCGGATTTCAGACATTTCCGTGAGGAATTTTTGATTAAATTACGCCCCGCGCTTAAATAAACATTTCTATTTCAACGAACGAGGAAGATAACTTTGTAATTTTATTTGTTAGAGGATAAAGCTCATCTGGTAGTCGAACGTTCAATGAATCGTACGGCTGTTCGCGGGGTACGTGGGCAATATTTGTGAATTAGATCGCGAGGTAAAATATTCGAGTTCCTCTTGGTCGTATAAAAATATTAGTTTTATCTGAGGGGCCAGGGGGTGAATGCGAAATTCGTGGATGATTCGGGTCAATTTAAGGGAGCATTTTAAGTATACACCCCGAATATGCTATTCGAGGCACGTACCTGCGGTATCCGGAAAAGTCGAAGAAGGTTTGCCACTTGGATGGATGTGACCGAGCTTGCTGCACCAACGACTCCGCTGATAACCTTTCGTACTGCGGTTTTGTTGCAGTGATACTCAGCGCCGTCTATGTTGCTTATTGACCCTGGAAACAAATCAAACCCCGTTGACATTAATTTCACGATCAAATTCGTCACTTTACATTTACGCTCTCTTTACGTGAAGTTTCTATCACTTTTTGTATTTCTCCTCTTATAATCGCCAGAAGAAGCGTTCATTATTGCGATGGAGTTGTAGAGCAATGAAACTTGTTTTTAATGTTAGTTTTTAATTTAGCACGCGATTATTCAACTTTCCCTGTCAAAGCACTCGCGTTACTTTTTCCGATCGTTCCGCGAGTTTATAGAAAAAAGCAAGAGCACTTTTGCATTCCATAATGAAAAACATCTCCCCGTAGAAACATTTCAAAGGACAAATTTCATTTCCATTACGTTACGCAAATACAGCTCCATTCTCCAGTCTTCAGCATACTCACCGTCATATTCGAATCGTATTATGTAATTAGATAAAGTTAATGGGGTCTCCTTCAATATTTATTTCTACGAGCCGGAAATTTGACCGTAAAATAAACCAAGAAGACACTCGCGAGATAGAGGAAAGCGTCCCCTTGAGGATGCATTTCGTTTCAAGTCAATACCTCGATTGGTTCTCGGGATATAGGGTTTTTAAGTGGACGCATGCGTTTGCGTTCGAAATTATGAATGAGCGCGCACGTCGCGTGATCTCTTCTCTTTTTCCGGAAGTGCGCACGCCATAAGTAGTAAATGCCTCTGGAGTATAGACTCAGATAATAGAATTATTCTATCTCGTTCGATTGTGATAATCCTCTATTGCGTCTCTCGACGTCGAATGCTTATTCAGTTGCCAAATTTGAATTTAGAACGTTTTAATTTGCAGCGTGTGCCTCTGCCAGGACCCGGGGCTGCCATTAAAGTTTCCGGATGTTTGAGCGCGCGTCCCGTAAGTACACGATGATGATTAAGTTGTCTATTCTTCGGAACTGTCCGTTCGCGAGGGCCGAATCTAATTTTCGGTTCTGTGTATCTTTTCGAAGTTGCCGGAAACGGGTACGTGATTGTGGTTCCGTGCCGCGTGACGAAATTCCAGACGGGTTTCTTCCTGTTCCTGATTTCGGATGAGACCGAGTTACAATTTTACGGTTCGGTTGTGCTTCGCGGAACTTTTCCGAGCGTGATCCTATACCGTACGTGTTCGTTTAACCTCGGCTGAAATATAGACGGGCTTCATTCGATTTCGCGATACTTTCGCCTCTCCACAGTAGTACCGTTCACATTTCGCGCCGATCCACCCGTGCAAACAGTCGTTATGGCTCGCAAGCTAAAAATCGTTCGAACGTAAATATTTCACCCCGGACGAATGCATTTTCTCTAACGAGTGTGAACTGCTTTCGCGCTCGAAAGCGATCGCGAATTATTTAGATATTCTTTCACTCTGCCGGATTAAAGCGTTCTCGATTTGTTTCACGGTACGTTAAACGCCAGTCGTCCTGCCGTTTCCTGGTCCCTCCCCCCAGTTCTCTCTGTTCCCGCGGGAATTATTAAAACGCGGTACGCGTAAACCAGCCAGAAGAATAACGCCTGGCATCAGCATTACGTATCCGCGAATTTTCCACGGCATCCCAAGCATCGCCAACAGAACTGGAATAACCGACGAGGCGATTTCGCTTAAGGCCAGGAATTCTCCCCGGAAAATCAGCGGGGAGGGCAGTGGTTAATTACACTCTTGCTTTCAAAGAGGAACTATATTGGCGTTTGCTCTTCCAAGAAAGTTTAACCGCAGAGGGTAGTACTTCATGAATGTTTAAAATGTTTACAGTACACGCTTCAAATGTTTCAATTAGTACCTTTCTTTCTCTGAAGATATTTTAAATAACTCCAACTGAATTGCGTTAGTTGTTTCGTTTGCTTGTTGTTATCGTGCAGCAAGTAGCGGAATAACTCGCAGCGAACTTTAACGCGAGTCAGTCGGCAAATACTCCTAAAACTATAAACGTTACCAGCGTACATTCACGCTTCGATTGCTATTTGTTGCTTGGCCACGGTATTTCTACAATGTGCGAAGTTCCCTCGCGCCAAGGCGGTTCTATTTAAACGATAGAGAAGCATCGACAATACAGCGCATCGAAGTTTCTAATTTGTTGTTAACGACTTACCTGAACCCTACGTTACGTACACCCCGTATTTCCTCGTCTTACCTATACCGCGTCTCGTTCGAACTTCGCGATTCGATCGACACAATCTCTCCACGCTGTTGGCAAAAAGGACCAGCCTATTCGATCAACGATTATCCTATCTATAAACTGTGATAATACACTCATCGATCGATCGTCGAGCAATCTCGTTACCAAGTAACAGAGACGAATCGGCTGTCCCTTTTTATGAAAAAAACGGAAAAGAAGCAACAAATAGGGCGGGAAACAAAAGTGGTGGAAGTTACAAGGCGTCGAATGAATTGAGTTATCGGGCGAGTGATTGATCGTGCCGGGATCAATTACAAACTCATTTATTAAGAGTCACTCGAGACGATGCACCGGAGACGATGCGCTTAATTAAAAGTCCCTGGCGCAGTGGCATTATATGTAACCTGTCCATACAGCCGCCCAGCCCCATCTTCTTCGTTGATGAAATATTGAAACGGCGGGGCACGCGAACCGTGAACTCGTCAGGGTTACCAACGGGAATTAATTAATTAATTAAGCCCATCCAAAATTCATGCTGCCAGCCGGTCGGTTAATAAGAGCGCATTCATTCGACGTGACTGGCCCCGCGAGCGTCTGTCCGCCCCTCTCGATCGTTGTCGATCACTCGTCCCGATTCCGCGTTTCAAATTAATATGGTAACGAACCCGATTTATGGACCGCGTTGCAAATTGTTTCGTTACTGTACCCGTTATCGCGGATCGATTAATCAGTTCATGGTAATGGCGGAGCAGTTTCCAACGGGGAAACAAATTTCTGGATAAATTGACAACGCCTCGTTCGCTTTGCCGTCGGGATAGGTATCACGCGTGAAATGGATTATTATAAAAGAGGCCGCAGGGAGTTCCGCCGGTGCTTTTGTCTCGACGAATTTCATCGAATCGGACCTTCCGTCCCCCCCCCCCCTCTCGTTTTTCCAATTTCTCATCGGGACGGAAATTATTACGAATTATTCGTTGGGATTAAATCGGCTCGTCGGAGTTCGCGTAGCCCTCTGATAAAGAAAAAATTGCTTTCACGGCGATAGCGATGTCGAGTGGTACTGATGAATGCCAGTTCAATAATAATATAATTCATCGTATTACGTCAGTTCCGAAATTCGTATAATAGATACGTGAAATTCGAAACAATGGATGCAAAATTAAATTCGTATCCGCGATATTATACCATTCGGATTTAACATTTTCTCGAAAGTAAATACACGATCCATCATCTGGAATCTGATAAAAATTCATGGGTTACAACAGGTGTCTGTTGATGAAACAATGAGTGAAAAGCTCAAGAAAGGGGTGGGGGGGGGGGGGGGGGGCAGGTACGCGTGATTTAATACGATTTAAGGATCGATCATTTATCCGGCAACAGTCCAACAATTACTTGGCCGTTCACGTGGCTCGTAAATAAAAAAGCAGATTTTCCACGACTCGTTCGTTCGCCTGGCACGTTGCTTCGCGTAGTTTCGCATGTTACACAGAGGTAGCACCTGTTGAATCGTACCGTCGTTGTATATCGTATCCGACTATTCGAGCCACCGATGCCGGGAACAAATCGTCGAGACGGAAGTATCCAGAAGCTTCGATGTTAATAATTAAAAGTTGCGCTGAAATTTCGAGAGCAACGATCGTGGCCGATTATCGTCCCACCGTAAGATTCGTTTGTGGCGTACGGGTTGAATATTAAAATCGCGCACGAGCGCCTGGCGAGTCCGTTTGTTTCGATGGAAAATTCACCGCGATGCATTATAACCGCGTTAACGTCTCGCGAAGCGTGAAATTCGACAAATATCGTCGAAGTGCGGCCGATTCGCAGGTTCGATTAATTAGACAGCAGCATTAGCGACGCTTCGCGTGGCTCGCGCGGATCGGGACTTGAAAAGCCCCCCTGTACAACTGAATAACGTATAAAAGATCCGTGGCGAGTGGCGATTAAACAAACAGAAACGAAATAAAGGTAGAAAATCGAACGACGATACCGTGCGTCGCGTACTCGTTTTACGTCAGCGGAAAGTCGACTGTTTTGGTTATCAGCGAATCGAGATAGACGTAACGACACTCGTTACTGAAATTCACGGTCTACGCGGCAATGACTGTTAAATTAATTAGGATTATCGAGGAATCGAGGGTGGATTGAATTATGGAAGTCTTAAGAGGATTAAATTCATGATTAACTGTCGTAACTGCAACTACCAATGCATCTCGTATTATTTCGTGATCCGTTTCTACCTTTCACGTCTTGTGCTTCGATGGACAATGAGCTACGAAGAGATTCATTAACGATAGCAAACGTTCAAAAACATAAAAGTTAATTTCACATTAAAAAGACCTTCAACGAGTAGATCCTACGAATGTTGAAAAAATCTTGGTCCCTTTCCTTCCTACACCACATACACTTACATGTACGCTTCAATGAACGCGTGTACTCGAATTAAGAGTAGATATTTGTAGAAGAAACTAGCCGTAGCTTCTCCAGATAGACAGAGTGCAAATATTTGCGGAAGGCTTAACATGTGGGCGGTTGGTTTCCGTGGGTGCGATGAATCATCTCGGTTGGTTCGCATTCGGTTCCGTGTCCGCGGACTTTCTTCCCTTTCGTTGAAACCTAATCCAGTATTTGGACGTTGGAAAAACCACAGATATTTTCCAGCGAGTCGCATTTCACCGATGAAGGATCGCGCGATTCGTCCCTGAGAGGTAGCTGGTGCATGCGCAACCATTTTCTCATCTCGCGTGTACATCGCACGGCTGCAGGCTACGCTTGGCCCGTCGCGCACATTTTTCCATCGCGTAATGTTGGCGCCCCTGTTCCGGGACTGTTGACACTGAGGAAAGAGCGTGTCGGGGCGCAGGACGGCTTCCGGCGCGAGGAAACATTGTTCTCTGCAGAACGTGGATGCTGGCTGAACCGGAGGCCGCTTTCGAGTTATCGTTTTCAGTTTTCGAATTCACCCTAAGGTTTCGGGTTCCGCCGCGTTCGAGCGGAAGTTTCAGGGTTTGAGATCGAAGGCGCGCAAGTTCGTGCGAACCGGAAACTTTAAGATTTCCGACGCTCGCGGAGCTTAACGTTAGCGAGTTTGAAATTCTGAAGCCTGCGAGTAGGTAGCTTGGAACCCGGGGACGCGAGGCAGCCCAAGTTTCCGGTTTTACACAGGAAAATTCGATGTATCAGTTGACCGCGAGCGTGTGGAAGCTGCGACGTGTTTCCAAGCTAGACTCGAATTGTCTCTACATTTTTTATGATCTTACGTCGCAGAGAAGGGAGGTGTTCCAAAGCTGCGCGAGCCAAATGCAAAAGTTCGAAGTATGAACTGATTTCAGGCGAGCTGACGGTGTGTAGGTCTTGGGTTGGTCTGGGATTATTCTCATATTCTTTACGATGCTGGAGAGGCGCGTTAAGGATGGTGGACGAGGCGCGAGGTTGAACGTGTTGCGCATTTTGAAATACCCTCGCGTTGGGATATTCGTAAAATTCTGGCGGAATTTCGGGACGCAGCTGCCACTTCGCTAAGAAATTCTTGACTACCTCATTAGTTGCGCTGTAGCTAGCGATGCATACCAATTTCGTAATGGTAACTGTTCAGGGTGGCTAAAAACGCAGAAATAAGTATGAAATTTCGCTAAACTCAATCCATTCCCCATCGATTTAATAGAATGTACGAGCTGTACGATTTTATTCGATCGATCCAGGAATACGTTCGAACGCGAGATAAATTCTTGAGGAAGGCAATCAGCATTCCCGCGGCGCCCGACTTGGAAAAATGTGTACACGTACCCCCGCGAGAAACGCTATCTCCAGTTTCGTTTACACGGAAATGCCAGATAGATGTATAGGGTCGTGACAATAGGAGCGGCGTGGCTTTCCATGCGAAGGGTGCAAGATAGATCGACGGGTGTTTCGATCAGAAGGGCTCGTCCTCGAGCCAGCTCAATCTCGCGTGTCCTGTTTCCGCCGTTCCAAGAGGAGACTTTATTTTCACGGATCTTCGAGCACGATAATACGCGTTCCTTTTATAGCGTTCAGCGTGGCGCGTTCAGATAGCCGCGACGCTGGAACCACCGTTGGGAACGGGAGAAACAGATCCCTCAAAGGAGCTAATAAGTTTAAAAGTCGAACTCGAGAGATAATGACGCAGGCGTGTGCAGCTGGTGGATTAAAAATTGTGGTTAAGGTGAAAGGGGATGGTAAATGGTAAGAGGATGGCGAGGAAATGATCGATCGTGGACCAGGGAGCGCGAACGATGAATTTTTCGACGATGCCTTTCGGCTCGCACCTCGATTTTATTGGTGTCGGTGTAAAATTAATTTCCGATTCTGGCAGAAACTGACGCTTGATTCTTTAAACAGAATAATTGGTACAGTTAGTATTATTGCTTCAGTAATTTAAGGATCGTATACCTGTAACAATTTTTTAACGAAATGCTTTTAGCTGTAATAGATAATAGGATAGAAAGTTTTCAGGTCTTGGATGTCACGTCCATTCTTAGTAATTAGCTGTTCAATGCGCAAACATCGATTCAAACGTACCGATCAATTACTAAATATAATTAATTAAGCTACGTTTCTGCGCAAACATTGACACGTTTTGTATCAACACGCGTCAAAATTTCTCATTTATCAATTGATTAAATACGCTGAAAGCCATCGATGTCCGTTCGATGATGAATTTTCATAATAATAAATATCGTCGATAATATCGCTAGCCTATTCTTTATCGGGTAGAAAGCGAGCGTGTCGCAAACATTGATTTTATTTTCAATCGTAGTTTAATCGTAAAATGATAAATTATCGAAGGCATGCGCGTATTATAATAGTTAAATATGTACTTATTATCCAAATAAGAATGTTCGCGTGTATCTCGAAATGAAATAACCGATATCGCATTAAGAGGAATGGGACAGTTTATGGTTGGATACGGTAGAAATACCTCCAGTTCCAAGTAGCACCATGAAAGCGACCTTCGTATCACAAATCTGCATTAACAAAATTACCCTCCGAGCGTATGTTTATCGAGACTTTTTTTTATTGCTCCCATAAAGAACTTCTATGCTCCATAAAAGTTCGCGTCGTGCTTAAAACATTCGATGCATTAGCGAACTAAAAAAAAGTCGCTGGTATGGCATGGGATCGTTCCTCTTCTGGCGTATGAATTCTTTACATCATACGCGACCTCTTAAAGCTTTCGCGTGTACGAACGAGATGTTTCGCTTAAGTTCATTCTCGTTCTAATTCTCATAATAATTTCACATCCAATTTAGCGTGTACGAGAATCATTTTAACGATAGAGGTAAGAACGAAACATTGTTTTCTGGAAATTCGTTACGGCTAATTCGTACGCACACTAGATCTTGTTACAGTTACAACATCGAAATCGGGTTTCCATGCTTAAACGACGAATGCGACTCAACAGTGGAAACATTTCAATTTCAGCTGTTTCGCCGCGCGGGACTTAATGTCTGGCTTATTAGAACACGGCGAGCGACCTTTTAAAATTTCACGAGACAAGATCTCGTTCCTTTTTCACTCGGTTCGCCATGCGTCGTCCAGCAAAATTGCATTTCCTCGATGATAACGTGTAACGCCATTAAAACTCTCTGGCCAGAGGGCTGATCCGATTAGCATGTTATTTCGCGAGCAGCTCGACGACTTTTTCCATCGGTTTCGTTCGGTTTAGAGAGCAGCGGATTTTTCAGGACCTTCTGAAACTCTACAAGTTAATCGAAGGAGCTGTCAGCCCCGGCGGAGATCTGTATTTTTATGGAAATCGAAAGCGTTCCATCTCGTCCCGCCTCATCGCTGTACGCGCGCAATGTAATTTCAAGTTAGGCGTTTCTCGAACGATCCGCCCTTATATTATGTACCCGGGTTATATATTTCAATGTCTTCCTAGCTTTCGCGGCTACTCCCAGGGGAAGGGATTCCCAAGCAGTTACCACGTAAGACAGCTGAAAAGTAGATTATGTTAATCCCGCGCTGCTGGTTAACTCGATTAGTTTTCACTGCGCCTACTAACTGACGCTTTGAGCCTCGGTATTACCTCCTACCTATTCGCGATACAATCGTTGAATTAGCCGAAATTCAATTTCCCCGTGGCGAAAGTCGACTGTAGAAACTTTGCGAAAACTCGTAGGCAAATTGTACACGAGCGTATGTCAGATTATAAAAGTTTCTAATACTCCCTCTCCTCGGGACCATTCGAGGGGCCATAGAACGCATTCCGTGGAACGTTCGACCAGAATCATTTTATTCTATGGCCCCACAATTTTCTAAATTGTTCTCCTCTCTATACTTTCTCAAAGCACCGTCGCCATCGATAGAAACGGCTTCCCAGAATCCACGGGAATCGAAATAGATTCTATGCATCTTAAATCAGCCCCCGCCTGATCCTCCTCCGCGCGACGCTATCCAAGGATTGTCCCCTTTGAAAGCGCGTTCGAGAACTCGCTGGCCTCCGTTCTTCGTTCTCCGTCCGATGTTTCTCGTAATTCTCGCTCGTATCGCGATCTTCGAACGTAAAACCGTGTCTCATCCAGTCGTATTCACTTGGCGATCCCTCGCGCGCGTTTCGACTATCTTCTCACCGCGGTGCCGCGCGCGGTCATAGAAATTCGGCCGTATTACACGTGAAAAGATGGCCACGCTTCGCTATAGAGAAGGATGCGTTGGCGAGGTCCGTCGCGAGGGTGCTACACGGATCTCTTTCGCCATAGAAACGTCGAGGGGCAGGACTTTTTTCGTAAACGAGCACCTCGCGGAGAAAGGCTGGTTTCGCGCCTCTTTCACGAGTCGCACGGCGATGAATACGTTTCCGATTTCGACTTGAAAGCGGGCGTAAATGCGACCGCGCGCCCCGTCAAACGAACTCTCGCCCCGGCTACAACGATTACGCGGGCCTTGTTAACGATTCCACCGAGTTCGCGAAACCTGACGCCCAGCAATTAATTATACGCTCAAAGAGCTGTTACTGTCTTGGATAGATACGCGTGTACGACCGTTTCGCTCGGCTCCTCCACCTCTGCCGGTCATTAGACGTTATTGCTCCCCTCAGCCCCGGATACGGAATCAGACTTCACCCTGATAAATCCACACGGTTGACGGTATGCGGTGATGTTTGCGCTCTGTTTTCTTAACGCACCGCCGCAGGAGCAATTATAAGACGTCTCGCGTTTTCAAGGGGTAAAAATGTCAAGTTGCTTTCAGACGGACGTTCATTTTGCTCGACGAACGTTTCAGAATCATTAAATATCGTCGTTGGCGATTTTTCTTGAAATAAAAACTGATTCAGCCAAGATTTTCTTACGTATTTCATAAAACGCGTCCAGTTTCTGTAAATGATTTCATTTATTTATAGAGAGAGCAAGAAATCTCCAACGAGGGAACGTATCCGTTTCTCGCTGAGTTTCAAGTAAGGTTTTCCACCGGTTCGTAGTATTTTTTATACCACCCTCTTAATTTGTCGACGTTCCCACGTTGCTCCAGAGTCGCCGTGGAACTTTTGTTCGACGGCTCTCGTTGTTCGAAACGTGATCGTAATTATGTCCAGCGCAGTTGAAAGCTGCAGCTTCCCTCGGTTCTGCGCGGCTCGTTGGAGCTGAACGGTTCCACCACCGAGCGATAATACCGCGGTGGAGGGTGCGCCGCGAAAAGGGGTGGATCGCGCGAACTGCGTGGAGAACGAGCATCTGTGCACGTTGCGGATCTCGTTCAGCCCCCGCTCAGAACGTGGTCGAGTGGTAAATTGAAATAAGAACAGAGAATGTAAAATGCAGGGACAGCGGACGGAGTCGGATTCAAGCGTTTCAAGCGGTTTCGAGACTCTCGTTCGTGATTAAGAGAGGGAATTGTGGCGGCACTCGCCACTAGAGGGACAGCACCATTTACACTTTCCTGAAAGTACCCGATGACCCATCGTTTCCAATATATAGAAGTTCCGAACTGTCCCTAATATCCCAGCGTCTAAGGCAGGGCCTGCTAGGTAGCCTTACTGATGAGTCCACTAGCAGGCCCAGGACGAAACGTTCTTCCCCTCTCTTTTCCTTCCTTCTTTCTTCCTCCATCTTTATAGCACAGCAAAAACCGAAGCAGCGCAGCCGCTTCAATTGGTGACCCCGACGTGATATGGACACGCAGCCTACTACGACACAGGAAGACAAGGAAGCAGCTCGTCGAGCATACCACCTGCGACGACAACCTCGCCCAGAACATCTGGGAGGATGAAGTATTCATCGTTGGGCCTTGGGTACCGCCGCAGCACGCCGATACCGTAACCCCTCTCCTAGGGTGGCCACGCCTCTACGCCGAGCCCACGAAGATCTCGAAGGAGTCCGGACCTCCACGCAAGGATCACTGGGACCTCGCGGCAATTACCACAACGCGCGACGAATTTCGTCGTTTACACACGGGCCATCCTAGGACAGCAGAGTATACGACTGCACAGCGCTGGTCTTCTCACAGCGCGCTCGCCGGCTAGGCTTGAGCACCGCGGCATTCGCCGCGCTCCGAGGGAGCAGCAGACATGGCATCGCGGATTCTACACCCGGTAATCAACCAATACGAGGTTCTACGCACATCGTCGCATCTGAGGGAACACCTTGAAGAACGAAGACGCACAGGTGGATATCGTTCACCACTGGCAAGGGGGTGATGTGGCGGCACTCGCCACTAGAGGGACAGCACCATTTACACTTTCCTGAAAGTACCCGATGACCCATCGTTTCCAATATATAGAAGTTCCGAACTGTCCCTAATATCCCAGCGTCTAAGGCAGGGCCTGCTAGGTAGCCTTACTGATGAGTCCACTAGCAGGCCCAGGACGAAACGTTCTTCCCCTCTCTTTTCCTTCCTTCTTTCTTCCTCCATCTTTATAGCACAGCAAAAACCGAAGCAGCGCAGCCGCTTCAGAATCAATTTTCAAGGCCAGCTATTTCGCTGATACAGACACTCCTCGTTGTTTTCTCCTCTTCTTTAAAAAAAATACAGCGTGCGTCGAGTTTCTAAAAATAACTCGAGCGGATTCGAACAATTTCTCGTGCCCCCGGAAACCGTTTCTTCGCGGTTTCGCGCGAAACTTGGTAATTATTCGAACGCGCGCACTCGACTGCGATGCTCGACGGCACGAGAGTCGCGCGAGTTCGAACTCTCTCAGGTTCTCTCGCCTACCCCGACGCGGTGAACGCAGCACAGCGATTTTTAATTCCGATCGCGGCGCGGGCCACTCACGCGCTTGCCTGGAAATTCAATCCACGTCGTAGTTCTTAATGCCCCGGTTGAAATTAAGAGCGCCGCGCTCGCTTGAACGATTTATTCCTGACAGCCCAGAAGAGGTTGCGCGTCGCGTGCGCCAAAGAAATTCTAATCCCGGCTGGGAGGAAGTCCCCCTTGTCGAGCGCGAGGCGGATATTCACCGTGTACGTTCAGCCGCGTAATCTGCTCGCGAGGGGAGCACGTTTCGCGGAGTCGATCAGCTTTCCGCTTCGCGATCAACGACAATAAAACTGCCGCGTCGTTATCATCGTTCACCTTAATCCGTGGCTCGTGAATTACTCGAAACACGGCTGAGGCCGACTGTGCGAGCTCGTGTACCGCTTGAAAGGCGCCATCTTGTCGCGGATCGTTGCCACAAACATTTGCGCGAGCGTAGACACGCGATTGCTGTAAAAAGACTGTCAACCGTGAGATCGTCGATCGTGAACGCGAACGATTCTGATTGCTGATGAATTAATTTCAATTTGGTTTTAGTATTTGCGGCTATCATTAGGAATGTATCATGGTTATTAAAAACCCACTTAACCTGGTACGTTTCGGATACTAATTACATCGATTCATCGAATATGATCGTTTGTTGGGTTACATCTGTGGAAATGAAGAAAGTAACTTTGAATACCTTCGATCGTTTGCGATAGCGTTTTATGACAGAGTTAAAAAGATGTGAAACAGGTATAAAGCGGAATAGTTCGATCAGGAAATGATTAATTCGGGACGAACGAGGGGGAAGAGTAAAGTTCGTTTAGCGAGGCGTTCAATTTTTTTCTCCATCAAGTTTAACGATTAATTAAATTCTTTAAGCGTTTGAATTTACTGCCTCTGAAGATCTCGCCCTCGATTCGGCTGTGCCCCGGCCGTATTTAAATTATCGTTATGGATTAAACGGTAGCAGACATTACTCTCCGTGGAAAGTAATTTATTCGCCGGAAGAGAGAAATGACAACCCAATTCGGGGGTTCGTAGTTAATTTCACCTGGCTCGAGTCGAGTGCAGAGCATCTCTTGTCTTTCCGCGCGATGTATGCGTGCCTCTAAACGTTACTAGACGAGAACATAGTACTGGGCGGTGTTTGTCGGCTGCTGCGAGACAAATGAAGCGCGTGGTATCGCAAGCGGAATCGTGCGCTCGACGCTTTTCGGATGTCTGTGTAATCTAGTAGAAATTAATTAAGGGGCCACTACTTCGATACCTCGCTTGGCGACGGCGCCGGAGAAACTAGTTAGTAGTTTCTTTCTTATGCATAGTTCCTCATTGGCATTCTCGAAGCGTTCCCAGCGGACACGACGGGGAATACCGTTATATTCCCAATTAAACTTTTTAATGGGAACAATATTTATAAATGTTAATTCCTCCGACCGCTCGAATCCACGTATACATCCGCGGGCCGTTCAATATGGTAACGCGAGCAGCTTTCCACTTTGCGTTTGACATGCCCGTGTGTCTACTATTTCAGAATTTCTCTTCGCGTTTGAATATATCAGTGATTTCAGGTACGATCGATCGAGTGTACGTTTCCATCGAGCGTAAAATATTCCACAGCTCTGCGCGCGGCTTTATCGAAATAAATAAGTAGCCTGACCATGCATCGACTCGTTCCCCTTGCACCCTCGCGCGTTACGTTTGCTCTCAGCCGTTCAGTTTTATACTTCAAAAGAATCCTTTGACACTCGATACTCCACGAGCTATCGAATCTAAGTTCATGCATATTCGAGTTACTAAATTAGTGGTACTTGGAGTGCTTTTTGTGAATAACAATAAATTCGATATCAATTCGTAGCTCAGCGTCGAACTCACGTATCGTCCCGTTGAATCGAAGCTGGTACCGTGAAAGCTTCGTCACGCACTCGAGCAAAATTGTTGCACCGTCCAGCGGAAATATAAAATCGAGATACGTCCGTGCGATTTAGCGGTACACGCGTCGGACAGGAAACGCTTTTAATGGAGATCGTCATTACCGGATTTGTAGGTAGTCGACGCAGACGGATCGGCGGATCTCGAGGATACGCGGAATTTAATTAATTCGACCGTTCCGTGTACGCGTCCGAGGGGCATCGAAACGCATCGAAATTAACAGCTGGCCGTTGCACAGGAATTATAGGCGTAACGTTCCCTCTGTGCCTTGCGTAGGGCGTACGTAATCATCCGCCGGAACGAGAACGAAGTAATTTGTAGACCCCTAAGGAATTGCTATCCATTTGGAATTCGCGCAAATGAAAGGCTATCTGGTTTCGAGTTGACGAAATTCAAGCGGACGTGGATACATTCTCATCCACCATGAGAACGAAACGTTAGGATACCTCGGAGTAGAATTCTCGCCGGTTACCCTCGAGTGTCGAATTTGCATGTACAATACCCGCGTATGCCTGTTTCTCGATACCGCAAACATTGGCGAATTTCACTCTCGAGGACGCTTCGCGACGATCGTACCGCGAGGTGCAAGAATTGCCAGCATATGCGATTTCATTTAGGTTCTGACGAAGAATTATCGTTCCGTAATTATTCTACAGGTATTAAATACACTGTGATTTATTAGACCAGGTAGGTGGGCGCGCTGCATAGTTGCCGAAAATTGACAGTATCGCGCAGATTGTAAGTAATATTTCATCGCCGGCGAAATTACATCTCAAACACGGGCAACGCAGTTCTTGATTACATTTCGCTTCGGTTTACATTGCGAGTAAATTTTGCGGGGTTTGAATCCGGTTCTCGTTTCGTTAGATACTTGGGCCACCTGCTCGAGTTGTAAATTGTTTTCCGTGGAACGTAAGCCTTTCTCGGTCGCACTCGAACTTTTAATTGCTACGGTGAAATTGGAATTTCGCGCGAAATGTTGCTTTTTAATTGGACAAGGTATCCGTTTTCGTGGGCTATGGTTTCTCCCACACCGGTTTCTCACATCCTTTGTGCCCTTTCCTTCCCTTACGCACCGTGGTTGCGTTCCACGTTCGAGGCTCGTCGAGCCAGCGCGTTGCGCGAGATTTCAGCTCGTCGATCGATCGATCCTATCGCCGTTCGTTGCCTCCTGCGAAACGGGACGCGGTTTAACCGAGCGCGCTTTTTTTCCTCACTTTTTCCCCTGACGTTTTTTCATCCTGGCGAAAATTCTAATTTTCAGAGTCGACGCGCGGCGTTAAATCTCAAGTTCCCGCGCGAGGTTCGCGAAAGTCGCGCGAGCCTTCGTTCCGCGGTTTCGCTCCTGTTCATTTTCACGGCTCGTTAGGGGAAATTTAGAAAGCGGCGAGAAGCCAACCCCGAAACTAACCCCATATAATTAACGGTTATGTACGCGACTCGTTAGTTCGAGTTCGCCGGGAGCACGAAGCGAAATAATTCGGCGCAATGCGACGCGTTGTAAAATGTTGACGCGGTATAGCTAGGCGGTGATAAACAGTTTCCATTTGCTTCCGTTGGTAGATGCGTGCGAGCGAGCGATAACGCGAAAGCTTATCATCGATACGCACTCGTCTACCATTCGACGAGAAAATCGCGCAAAGATTATTCTCGCGTTTCAATTCTCATTAACCGATTCCTTCTTCCCTCTGCTCCAAAAGCAACCCCGTTTTCTTTATCGTCGAGGTTGCTCTTGGCAGGAAGGAAAAACTTGAGTTTATTGCGAACGTTCCACGGTATACTTCACGTACATAGATCGTTCGAAAGAGAAACGATCGTTCGTTTGAGGCGTAACGAAGCGAGGGACAGAAGCGTACGGCTCTTCTGTAGCTTCTTGCAGCGCGCATCGGATCGATTCCCACCGCACCATAAACTAACTTCGCATTTTCCGTCAGACTTGGAGCCAGCTATCGGCTCTCTCTTTGAACCGTGCACGATACTCTGTTTGGTATCCATTCGGGCCTCGTACCGCTGATGGAATCTTTGTTCCGGCGTACCGCAGCTACGATTCCACCGGTCGTACGCGCGATGAAACATCGACCCGTAGCCGCGCGCGATACATCACGCTCCTCCGCTTCTCCTTTTTCCACGTTTTCAATGGGATGACGTACGCGTGGAACGCGTTTCGTTTCTCGTTTTACCTAAACGCGTTGACGACAGCTTTCTCTCGTCGCGTTCGTTACTTTCTCTGACATAAATCCCGTTGTTCGCGTTGGGTATTATACAAGTAAATTTTGAGGAGAAAATATCGACGACTGTGCGGCGAGAATTTATTCACGCGTCTCGCGCGAAAATAACCCCTGCAATCGATATCGTTGTCGCATCGAACGGTACAATCGGTATTTCCTCTCTTTCCTCTTTTTCGGCTGGCTCGCGTTTTCCCTCTGTGAAATCTTATTCTTTATTCCGGCCTTGTTTGACGTTCCATTGATACGCGAACGGGGTCAGAGGCGTCTCTTCAATGGGGAATCGTTTGGTTTGCTCGTGAAAAACAAGTGTGGCTGAGATGAAAGGAAACTGTGGGCGAGGTTTACAAAGGACGGGACAAGCCGTTGCGGTGGTAGGTTTACGCGAGCGGATTTCGAGAAATCTAACGCGGAATTCCAGCAGATTTCTCTGGGAATCCCCTTCTTCCGCCTCAAGGAGGATGCGGGAACGATGCGGGGTTAAGAATACGTTCAAATTTACCATCTGACCTACTACTTCGCGTTTACGTAATGCTCTCTGCTTCTCGCGAGTTTTTACGAATTCTCGAATCCATTCGATACTTACCATACAATCGTGGTCCTTCTTCGTACTATCATTTCATCGTTTCTCGATAACCTTTTTCTTCTTTAATAGCAGGTACAAAGACGCGTTTCCCGCTTTAATCTCCAACGATGGGAGTAAGGTATCCGCGTTATCCATAATGAAACGAGAAATCTGAATGCATACGAACTCACGTGCGTACTTTTACAAAGCGTCTCTCTCTCTCAAAGCAACGCGTATTCCTCGATCCTCTGCGTAGAAATATTCCGAAGAACAGAGGTTTGCTCTTCAAAAGACAGTGGATTCTAAATACGGTCTGGAGATACCAGTAATATTCGCAACGGATAAGTAGCACGTACGTTCTCGGCGTAAGAGTCTTTTGAATCGGTGCACCGCCTCCACGATCTCTTATCCATTTGCTTGAGATTATTACGAACGTGCAGGTAGACAGGGATTTTCTTTCTTTTTCATCGCGAGACGCGTGTGCAGTTTCTCCGTTTTCACTCGTCGACGAGACATTCCGGGAATTAAAATAATTTCAACGGGGAAAATTTGCGCTATATCGAACAGGACAGCCAGTCGTCGCCAATCGTCTCCATTAACGCCAGTCAAACGTCATCACGGTGGAAATTCAGCGAATATTTCGACGATTTCAAGTTGTTACCGTTTCGAAACTCGCGATCGGATATCGTTACGTCGAAACGATAATACGAAAGGATAAAAGATCCTCCCCGAGGATTTCACATCACGGAGCTCTCGCGGAATTTTTTTAAATTCATCCCCACGATGAAAATGGTAATTTCGGTGGGAAATACGTGGCTAATTGTCGATATTTCTCGCGTTATTCCCTCGCGCCAGCTCTGGACCTATATACGCCTCTAATTGATACCCTTTTTAATTAATCGACAAAGTTATATCGCTATTCACTTACTTCCATTGCAGTTATATTTTACATTCACGCGATCAAAGCTGTTTCGTTTCCCGGATCGTTATACACACAGCATAACCTATTGTGTCACTTGTGGTTCGCT
Organism: Xylocopa sonorina; assembly: GCF_050948175.1. Taxonomy (NCBI): domain Eukaryota; kingdom Metazoa; phylum Arthropoda; class Insecta; order Hymenoptera; family Apidae; genus Xylocopa; species Xylocopa sonorina. The sequence continues at coordinate 12,077,763 of NC_135193.1, forward strand.
TACATTCAACTTTTCCACAAGCTTTAACTACCTAATCAAATTATTATAAAAAACTACAGACCTTCTACAATTCAATTGAAAACCTTACGAAAACGAAAATAAAATGCTCGTAGATGCCAGAACGTAACATTCATTTCCCCGTTCGTTTCCACGTCGAACTCGCGCCACGTATCCGACAATTATCCTGACAGACGAAGATCGTGGAAAATTAGAGCCGTTCAGAGAAATGGATTGCCGTCGATCCGACGGCCCAGAAGATCACGATATATCCTCGGCCGCAGGACGGGCAGAACCGTTCGTCCCGAATGAACCGCCTCTGAAACGAAGCCGCGTTTCCAACCGGGAATAGAGTGGAAGTTGTTGTATCCACCGTGAAATATCTCCTCCTCGTCTGACCTCGGAGAATGGACGATTGTATGGACACACGTCGACGGTCTAGCCACCGTTCAATAGAGGCATTGTGGATCGCAGAGTGCACAGCAGGCGGTACCAGCGATTGTGCTTCAACCCTGGTGACACGGACGTCCGTGCACCTCGCGCGCCTTCAACTTTCTTCCGTTGGGGTGAGGTGGACGTAACCGTGGTACCAGCGAACGGGGGAGGTTTGCACGTTTGCCAGCTAACGTGCATCCGCGGAAACGAGACGCGGCCGACAATTAACCCCAAAACGGTCCGCGCGCGTACGTAATGGGTTCGCGTTGGAACTTGGAATTCTTGCCGTTATCTGATGATACCCGTGGTTGGGGTCATTTTTGGGACGGTTGCCACGGGACTGGAGAGAGGACTTGCTCTATTTTTTCTCTCTCTGTTTTAATTTTATTCACGTTTCGAGAGGTTTACGAACCAGAAGTAATTATTTTAATTTTATTCCATTTATTTTCCCCCTTCTCTGTAAACGTGTAAAACATGTTCTTTTCATTTCTCCCGTGTAATTTTTCCGGTTGCATTAAATGCGAAAGCACGATTATCTTTTCGTTCACGTCTCCTCGTTGTGGATTCGTGTTAGAAAATTATTTTCGTGGTACGACGTCACGAGAGAATCCTAATTTGAACACGTCTCGGTTAGAAGCCAGATTTCGGTTGTAACCTGGGTTAGTTACGAGTCCAGAGTGTCAGCTACGAGATGACTTATCTCTTTAAGGGATTTTGCGGACTATAGGGAAATCCCCTTGTCCGCGAGTCAGTATTGTGCGAAACAATTACTCCATTATGCTAGGAGAGTAATTGTCCGAGTGCCTGATAGCGATGAATCCTTCATGGTAGGCATTGATGCATCGTAAAAGCGTAATGCTCTTCGCGCATGTTAAATACTCGAACAACGTCTCGCGATATTAGATATTAGATGCGTGATATGTTCGATTAAAAGGTGTCAATAGGGGTGAACGGTTCCACCTATGCTCCTTCTGAGAATCGGCACTGCTGCTCCAAGCTAACCCGGATAATTAACGGCGAGCAGAAGTTTCTAATTATGTGGCTGAGAGTAAACGGTAATCTCTAATTAGGAGCGCGATAATTAACGTCTCGCGACAGACTGATCAATATCTATCGGCTATATCGCGGCCACTTTGATACTCTTCGACGACGCGATTCGACGCTAAGCGACGCTGCTCTACGTAATTGCTGTGGCGTGTTTCGGTTTGCAATTCGTTTTTTAAATACAATGAATCTATCTCTGGGGGATGGTATCAAAATAAACAGTGTTCGATCTGTACCCGTTGGACAAACCTCGTGGGAGAGAGGAAAATCACCGCGCAAGGTTCATAAATTCCATTTGCGCTAGCGACCCTTTTTATTCGGATCTTTTTCTTTTTTTTATTGTTTTCAAAGAAAGAAAAGATGGTGGATTCTGGAAACCGCGAAGGAAGAAATCGTTGTTTATTTGTAGCCAGTTTTACACGTTTCACTGTTATTGGCCAGGTTTATTGGCATAATTTATGCAACAGACGCGTGCAATGAACGTGACGTATATTGGATGGATCCCTTACCGGCGGAACGAAATTAATGCAGCCATTTGGCATGGGATGAAATGATTTTGTCAATTGTCTGTTCGCTTCTCAGTCGGCGGTTTAAATTGTAGGCGTTTAATTTTAATCAGCTGAGCAGTCGCTGCGATTTGCTGCACATGAAATATGCTCCGCAACGATTGCATATTTAATCAGCTAGTTCGAATTAAATCCATCGTCCGATTTAGTTGGCATCTTTTGCGCGACGGAAACCCCGTGACGTTCACGCACAGTCAGACCTACGATTCGACAATTTTTATTTATTCGACTGCGAGTGGAGGCTGCGATTTATCTCTGTTTCGTTCTGTTAGTCGATTGAATTTCATAGCAAAGCGCCGCGATTTATCACCTGTTAAGCTCTAATGACTCGTAAAAGAAACCGGAATTAATCCAGTCGAGGCGAGCCACGGTTCGTTTTATTCCTCGAGCCGAGGGCGTAGATAAATCTTCAACGGCGCATTTAGCACCGACGTTACACCACTTTTTCCCCGTGGCGGGAGTAGTACAGGATTTCCATAATTTACTAATCATTAAATTACCGTGGAAGTTTTTCGACATCGCGGCTAACGATGCAACTCGTCGAACGTACCACCCGCGCGATGTACAGCTAAAAACAGGACGGAACGAGAAACGTCCGTTAACAACTATATTTCGCAGTGTTCTCTGGTTTTCCTTCCCAACTACACGTTGCATTCGAGGAATAACAAATTTACATTTCGCGTCTCTCCTTCCTGTTAATCTTACGCGTAGTACCATAATTTATATTTATACGTTTCTTAGTTTGTCGCGAATTGTAAGGAAACAGGAAGGAAACGTTTGAAGAAACTCATGGAAATCTCTCTCGACTATTTTCGAATATCTTTTATTTCGATTGCGTGAGCAAATATGAAACTTGTACGACCTCGCATTGCTATGTTTCCTCAGTAAAAGGAGTCACCTACTTTATGTAGCATGTCTGAAATTATCGTACAAAGAGCACTGTTCCATTTAACTGGCCCGAGAGTTTCTTCGATTTCACGTACTGTCAAACGAATGGGAGGAAATTCATTTTCTTCTCTTAGCTGAACTAGTGCTCCGTTGAGACTTCACTATTCCATGGTGGCTAGCTACGAGAACCTTGAAGAGAGAGAAATTTGAAACAGTGAAAATTCTATTTTTTTTATTTTTTTTTAGAATTTCGAATAATTCTGTGTCTTCTTTCTTTTGCGACGAGAGTAATTTACGATTGAATAGTCTCGAGAGGCTGGAAAACGGCTGCGAAACATACCGTTCGTACGTGTTCGCGAGGTATGTCGGAAGGTAGAAATATCATCAATGAAACCTAATAATCCACGCCTTTAAAGCTGGCTCGATGAATCCACACTAATTATGCGCCTGCCATAAGGATGGAATTTTATGAATATTCAGCCAGATGTAGGATGTAGAATATGTCGAACCGCGATGTTATTGAAATTGTAACCAACGATTTTTCATTTCTCGAGATACACAGCTGATAAAGAGCAAATTTTGTCGAGCAAATAAATTTGTACGCAAAAATGCACATCTGTAGATAAGAGCAGACTTGTCAAACGAGAGCGTTAGGATATCGGAATTATGCTCGATTCTCGATGCACGTACCTCGAATCTCATCTGCATTAATATCACGAAGCAAGGATAAAGAGGGAATCGCATGTGAATGGCAGGCTGGAAAGGAAAACGCTCATTGTCTTCGTCGAATCCTCTTTATATTATTCCATCGTACGTTATTTGATGTACGCGGAGATGACGCAGTCGATCGACGTTCTTTGTACACATTTCCGTGGGACGCTGCGAACAGAGACCAGCTTCCATTTTCTCCGGCTGGGGAAATCAATTTGCATCGCGTGCGGACGACGTCCTCGTTCTTTTTAATTCAGCCGCGTGTCTCGGATTCCCGTGGTCCCTGCGTACCTGTCCGCGAACGTGTGTCTCACTTTGAAATCTTTCGTTCTCTAACCAAAGTCTCGTGCCGCGACGTGAATTATTCAATAAGAGATGTCGATAGCCAATGATTCAGCTAAAACTATTCGCCACTCTCCAACACCTTATCAATTTTGTCCAATTCCGCTCGAGTAACAAACAGAATTCGTGTCTATCGAAGTTCCATTTCGTCCACGCATTAATCAACGTTATTCCAGAAAAATGGCCAAGGCGTACGAATAAACGGGACGTAATCCTCGATATCGAGATTCGTTCGAGGAACTTCGCGGCTGGACGAAGTTCGCGGAAAGTTTCGATGACGATATTTTCGTGGAGAGGTGGTAGGTCCTTACCGAGTGGCTTGTTTGCAGGCTCGTAGCGGCAAGAACGACGGCTTTGTCGAAACTTTCAGTTCCGCTGGGAAGGTGTCGAATTCGCCGGGTTCCGTTCCCTCGGCCGCAGCAGCGGGGGTGGGTGTTTAGACCGGCAAACGAGGATGCTATTAACGTGACCGCTCGGCGAACACGTTTTCACCAAGTTCGCTGCCCGTGTATACCTACAGCTATTAGCATTGGTTTTCGATTAATTAACGGCTCGTGGCGTTCAACGTGTCCGCGGTTCTACACGCTCGCTGGTTTGTACAGTTTTGCTGGAATCACTCTACTTAATTATTTCCCTCGCTAATCGGCCGATACCATTATCTGGTCGGTGGGTTATCCGGAATATTCACGCCATCTTCTCTCGATCTTCTCGTAATGTATTACGATTTGAAAAAGTTGGATCACTCGTCGGCGAGAATCTTCTTTCCCCTTCGGTCAGCGTCTTTCGCTGTAAATCGTTGCCACTTCGCCCCACCATTCTCAAGGATATATTCCTGGTACTTGCAGCGGCAGATAAAATAGTTGGCCACGGCTTATCGATATTTATTCGCGGCAAAATTTGAACGATAAATCTCCCGCGCGCAGTTACACGTGATACATTTGCGATCAGACGGCACATCGAAGGTTCGGTCGCTGCTCAAAGGGCTGCGACCGGTGTCCAGATGGTCGCGCCATTTTTCAACTGGCACAGTATCATGGTAGCACGGATCTCGCTGACGATAACACCGTGAAACGAGGGAAAAGGGAGTCCTAAAAATCACCTGGAAGAAGAGGCTATTATTCTTTGTCGGTTATCAAGAGGGTGAATTGATTTTTGATCTCGAGCCATTTATTCGAAGGAACTCTCGACTCGGTTTCTCTTGAATCATTCGTGTCAACGGCTGATTGAACGAGGCAATTTTTGTCTCGAGGCGTCAGGTGGTACGACGATAAAGAATACGCGAGGTTTGTTATACGGCTGTACGCTAATGCGCCAGTGGAAGCCACTGGAAGCCACAGGACTATCGTGCATCGTTCGAGAACGCTCGTGGGAAAAGGGGTTGCATTATACAGGGTGCTCGTGAAACGACTGGCCAGAGTTTACGAGGTAACCACCGTTGCCCGTAGGATGAACAAAGTGTTCGAACGGAGCGTCGAGGAACTTTTTGTTCGCCGCGTACCTTCGAAGGAGTGTTTCGAGAGTTTAAAAGCACCGGTGTCCGTGTTTCCGGTGCTCGCGGTTATCACGTTGTTACGTTTGTTCCCGTGCTGTTTAAGTTGCTCGGAAGCCAAATTGACGGAACTCGAGTTTTAACAAAAATTTGCAAACTCCAGTTCTCGAGTTCGCATTCGAGTGGTATTTAACATTTTACTGGTCTAACCATCCGACGTCCAGTAGCGTTGACAATTTTGTTACCCCTTTACCCGATGTTCGACGGTTTGATTCTACAGCTGGACTGTTCGCCAACGAGTAATTACGCTGATCGATTACGTCTTAACAGGATCGATCGCGCGAATTCCCTCGTTCTGTGCACGCTTGTTCGTGCAACAAAATGGTAACTCGTCGACACGTTTGTAGCATGTCACGCATGTATGCTCTTCACGTGTCGGCACCTATTTAATCATCGCGCCGCGCGTGTTCCCAGCCAGTCGATAATTACGATAAAATGGATCTTGATGAAACGACGGAGGTAAACATTTGCATATTTTGCGATTCGACTCCCTTACCCTGCTGTGCTACAATGAATAGCTTTATCGAGATACGTCTCGAACGTTTCTAAATCCCCCACGAATTATCCGTTTGAACGTGTTCCTCGCGCATAAAATTTTCAGATGAAGACTTCACTTCTAAGCAATGCGACGCGAATAATTCTCCATCGCAATGAGAAACTCGAGACAAGAGAAACACCTTACTTGATGGAACTTACCAGAAGAAGAATTCATTTCTGGCAGCGTAACAGAAGCGAATCGAAGTGAAAATGGAAGGCGTATTGGAAATGGGTAATCGATTCGATATTCAGTTACGTTCGCACGAGTCGACGTGTCACGATTCGAAGACGCTGGCTAAAGCTTAACGGCTGGGTCGTGTTACGCGCTTCCGGCGGAAATCCAAAGCTGCTTACGCAGCACTCGTTTCCGGCTCGTTCTACATTCATGCGCGAATCCTGTTACTTGTTAACTCCAGTCCTGCCGCGCGATTGTTTCGATGAAATACGATACAAATGAAAACACGGAATATCTTAGACTTTGCTATTCCACTTCTGTTTTACGTCGTACACAGTGTTAAAGGAGGATCGCGCGAATGTCCTCTGTGATTTCTAAAGATCTGCGTTGTAGAACTGAGACTTTAAGAGCACTAAATCCGCGTAATTCTCAAGAGTGCATAGCAGAGATACAAACCTGTACTTTGTCACCCTTCTTGCCTGGAGAGGCGGCGTCGAACTGCAATAGAAACTGTAGTTCTACACCCCACTCGGTGTAACGAGGCACATTTTCTAAACGAGAGTGTTATACTGATGAAAATACCATTCGACGTGTCAAAGAATTACTTTTTAAGACGAAGTTAAATAAAATCGGAATAGCTCGTGAACCCATTCTCAATTTCCCAATTAACGAGATAACGCGGACGAGCGAACGGCAAAAGAATGACCCAACCATTTCTATCTCTTAGCAGAAATCGCGGTGTATCGTAAATTAAATCTGACACAATACATTTCACGGACTAGTTCGTTTAAACCCCGACGAGAACGGCGGATCGTTTCGTGCAATATGAGGAAACCTCTTTTACTTCTTCATCCTGCAGCTCCTCTTTTTCCCTTTTTTTGAATAACGACCAAGGGAGAGAAGGAGAGAGAGAGAGAGAGAGAGAGAGAGAGAGGGAGAGAGAGAGAGAGAGAGAGAGAGTTGAAAATTGGGTTGCTATGGGATGACGGTATCCTTTTATCGCTGCATCTCTGGAACGTTGAAATTGCACTTTTCAGCCACCAATTTGTTTGAGCTCAGCGAACTGGCGATCATCTGAACTCTTGTGTTCGATGTTATTCGCGTGCGTAGTACGTATGGAAGCCAGGATGAACAGCCTGCTTCATGGTCCTTTTTTCTTTTTTCTAAAGGTACATAGCTCGCTCGACGTGCATGCATCGACGTTTTGTAATCCCTGATTGTGACTATTTAATTGTTCCCCTCTACTTCGTACCAGAGGGGATCCTTTTTTTCTCTAAACATGGAAATGACTGATTGGATGTAGCGTAGTGTATTTCGAGACGAGGTAATTTACACTGCGAATTGGAAACTCTGCGATTTAAAAATTTTTAGAACGCCTTGTGTCATCTGTCAGGTACACTCTGTTCCCCTCTAATTTCAAATTTCCAAATTTGTCAGTCTTCAAATGTACGTAGAGACGTTCCAGTGTGAGAGACTCGGAATTCGCGAAATCCACTGCTAATTCCCCCCTTCCTTATTGCCACGTAGCGTACGAAATTCGATGTGTAACCTAGCGCGAAGACCATGGCCGGAGAATGTTAGCTATCGAGCAACAGGAAACGCCATTAACTGCGTAGCATCCGTGGTAATTACGTTGCGCAAACATCAGCCGGTGTAGCAACCGAACGTAACGCAGCTGAATGTACTCGCGATAATTCAAAAACGGATTTCCGTCGCTTAGTCTCGGAATCGCGGGGAATTTCGTTGCGGCCGATTTTGATAAATCTGTTTGCGGGTGTTCGGTCCAGCGCGCCTTCTCCCGCGCCAAGAAGAAATATTCCCATTCGGTAATTGAATCGGCCCTGTCGAATTCTCGCTATCATAATGTAACCAGAGATTTACGGGGCGCATTCATTTCCGATTCCGAAAATTGGCTACCGTTCGAATTTTATTGCAACACCGTTACACACCCTTGGCATTTCTCTCTCGCCCTTGTTCCATACGCCGTGGCCATTCACGCGATGGGGCCACGTTCTTCGTCCCGTGATTTAACGTTCGCATTCCTCTTATTGGATTTCGTGTTTGCGCAGCGTGAGTTATTAGGACAGTTAAAATCAAGAGAAGAATGCTCATTTTATAATCCGTTCGTTCGATGCTATCGAAAGTCTCGTCGATCGCCGCGTTTCGTGGGCTCGAATTGTTGCGAATTAGTTGCGGATTCTCTTATTTCGAATCGATATCTCGTACTCGGTTTCCACGCGAAGCGTTCGCGTGTCAGGTTAATATTCGACATACCGCGGATGATCGTGGCATGCGGCGAGCAATCTGGAAAATCAATACGAACACGCAAACATCATTACCGGTATCATTCTTAGATATTAACTGAAAGGAGGCGAGCTAATGGCCGTTTAGTTTCTGTTTTATCTAATTACGCTTGTAGTCTCGAAACAAAACGATAATGAACAGCACGGAGAGATTGAAAAGGAAACGGTTTTAGTTTGTGTCGAAGCACGGTTGCCCTTTTTTTTTCACTGTCTGTCGATGGTGAGACGAAGAGAATTATTTGATTTACCGCACGAAACGCAAAGATGCCAATTTTTCCGTTCTAAATGTAGAATTTTCAAGTTGGAATCTCGTTAAAAAACTTTTCTCACACGACGGAACCTTTGCAATTTCATCCCCTGAACTGTCGTGTAACAAGCGTTGCTTAATAGGGGACTAATTAGGATGTCCGAAGCAATTGTAATGGTAGACTAATTAGACTGTTCCTCCTGATATTCCGTGGGGTCGTTTCAACCTCCTAAAACCAGGAACCTCGAGGAACGAATCCAAGTTGACGCGGGCTCATTTTTCATCCCCTTTCAAAACTCTTCCTATTTGATTTCCCGTTACGACTCTAATTTCCATCCGTGAAAACGTTCAAATATTTCCAGCGAGCAGAAAATTTCTATGGGAAATTCCCTCTCCGAGTCTCTCTCGTATCCGCGGACAATTCGCTCGATAAAACGAGCGCAAGCGAAGGGCAAAGAGATAAGGGACAGTGAAATCTTGTCCGTCGATGAGGGGGCGACATTCGACTTACCGGTTCTACGAGAACAAAAGGCGATTACCCAGGAGGAGGATGCTATTACCGACGTAAGGAGAGGATCTTCCATTTTATCATCTCAAGTATAGCGATTTTCTATCCTAATTGCCTGCTCCTTTCGCGTCTACTTACATTTCTCTTCTCTCGTCCCTCGCGTCTCGATCGATGGAGCGGCGACGTGTCAAAAAAATCGACAGAGTTTCGACGTTTCCACGCGTAATCGTGACGAACGCGTCAGTTTGCGCGCTGCGACGCTTCAGGTCCGACCGCGAAATTCGCTGGTGAAATTCAGCTCGTTTCGCTTGGAACGCGTCACTTGATGTAACCATCGCGCGTCGAAACGAATTACATCGAATTTCGCTGGGTTTTATACCCTTTGAAGCTGTTATTCACGGTACGAGCGTCCCGGGTTGAGCACGCTTTAACCTGGCCAAAAATCGCGCGGTCTCGCGACTCGCGTAAATGTTTCACGGTGGAATTAAAATTTTATTACGCGTGGCTCGACGTTCCGGCTGGCTAACTCGGCTATTGTTCTTAATTATATTTTCACATTATCGGACGACGGTAGGATGCACCCTCGAACTCGTGATTCGCGGCTCGATCGATTCGAACCATTCGTTTATTAGAGAATCTTGATTAACACGGAACAAACCACCCCCGTGGCAACGTGTTTTTTTACAATTCTCACGCAATCTTACTCGAGCATTTCGTGTAAAAGATTTAGATTAACACGAAATGATTCAATTTGCGTCGGGTTAACCTCGTACGTTATCGTTCTCGTTAGAGCGGCGGTCTCAGCCGTCGATGGTAGGTACAGGCACGAAACACGAGCACCCAGTTTCGAAACGAAACAATTTAGATGCTCGTAAAGAAAGTGAAAGAGGTAGAAAGGCTGAAATCTCCCCGGGAAACGAAACGCTTCGTGCGTATCCAACATTAAAACGAAGGGAACGCTGCCGGGGATCTACTTACGAGAATAAAGTCGCGCAGCCATTTGGTTAACTCCGGTTCTCGACGAACTGGCTTAACTTTTTAACGGGCCGAAATTGCGCAACTTCCAGCCCCGGCTATCCTCTACGATTCACGTAGGAAACTTTTATTGAAAAACTTCCTCTTCATTGTACGGCCACATTTATTTTCTCGCTGTACCATCCTCTCGTACACGCACGACCAAGCTGAATGGAATTTGTCCTGCGTTCGCGTTGGACCGTCTTTCCTTTTTCGTCCACTGACGAGACGCTGGCGTCTCGAAAACGATTTCGCGTCTTGACAACACGATCTAAGCTACATTCCACAGAAATATAGCCAGCTGCACGTAGGCGTCGATGTTGCATGGGTTCAAGATTTGAAAAATCCAGTTGTTCGTGTTATTTTTCAGGATGGTATTCAATACCACCTGACGATAACCGTACAGCCACGAGGGATTGAAATCCTGCGACTTTGACGCGAGCAGTACACTCTGGATAAAATTGTCGCGACACCTGTTACTGTTCTCCTTTTATAACACTGAATACTACAAAACTTTGCTCGACTCGCGCGAATTTTAAATCTGCAGATCCCTCGAAATGGTCGATTTAAAAGAGACTTCATCGTTTCATTGCGAAGTTACGACCGTTCAAGTTTTGAATTCCCTTAATTACAGTGCTTTAGGACAGTGAACAACGGACTATAATTTATTGACAGCTGTTCAGATATTTCAGTATTTACCCGCCTGCCCGGGACGTTACGCAGTTTCCACGCCGCTAATACTATCGAAGTATTAATCGTTGTTAATTTACACCCGCGACAGTAGCGATTAAAACGATCGCTAACAACCAGAGCACGAAGCACGGTTCATCGAGAAAAATCGTTTCAGTTATTTACTAAATTTTTTTTCTAACAGGCTCGCAGTTACTTGCATTTTTTTTAATAGATCATTCGATACATCGCACATTCCGTATGCGTGCCTCTATTCTACTCCGTTTGAGCACGTAGACAATAAAATCTACCTTGACTCGAATGGCATTCTCGGAATTTACGTGTTCGACGTGGCGCAGCATTGTTCTAGTCTTGAAAGTCTCTGTACAATGTTAACAGACCAGGTGATCGATGGGGTCACGTTCAAGTTTTACTGTAATTTACACCGAGTTGCGATGTACTCGCCGCTTTGCTGAATCTTTGAAGTTAGGTCAGCTAGTTACCAGCCATTATTTCCGACGAAAGCCTTTATTGTAGGTCTTAATTGTATGGTTACAGATTCTTTAATGTACTTTTCGTTGTTCAACTTTTTACCTTATGGTTACGTTCCTCGTCGAATCGTTTCGATCGAGAGTGTACGTATATCGCGTAACAACAGTAACGTTCTACCCGTGAGTGATAATGTTTTCGATAACAAAGATTCGCGGAATACCGTCGAGAGGTGAAACAATATTTTCCTGCGAAATTCCTGGAAATTTCGGCCACGAGGCCCACTGGTACGTTCCAAAGTCGAACGAAAGCACTTCTACCCTCAGTTACTCCGTGACCACGGACGCGTGTGTATACCTACGCGTGTTTCATCTCGTTCGAAATTCTACTTCAAACAATTTCCGTTCAGAAACGATGTGGATATTAAACGATACGCTGTTAAACGGTAACGCGTGAAACGCTACGACTCGTTTGGAGCGGCTCTGAAATGCGATTCTTTACCGCGTCGAGCGAACGTCGTGGTCATTAGTCGAGAATGCATGGCATTTCCGGAGAACTTTGAGGACCGGTGATACTAACTTGCACGGAGTTTGCAAATGCTCGACAAGCATCCGAGCGTCAAGTAGCGCGACGCAGTTTAACTTGGACGATCAAGCGTCAACTAGCGTTTTCTGCGCGGTGTAGTCGCTGGGTTGCGCGTGTGTTTCGTGAAACAGCACGCTGATGGCCCACGAAGAACTTCCGCTGAGAAATCCAAGGAACACCGGAGGAGCGTGCAATGTTTGATTGCGGTTGCGCCGCGAGTCGACCAGGGACCCTGAAACCGTTCCATCTACGGAGTTCGGGTAGATTATTACAATTCTGTAATTCACTATGCTTCCGCGAGTAGATTCTGCCCAACGATTGGTTTTTTTTAGAATCTCTACGCTGGGCTCGAACGCGATATCCGAACGAGGAGGGTAGATTTCAATTAAGAAAAGTTGCGATCGGTGGCACCCGTTATTAGACGGGAGACATTAGGGACGGGTTCTGAAAATTGAAAATATCGAATCCCTTTTCGAGAAGATATCGAGTGGTTCTTTAAATTAAGAAGCTCGTAAGTCCTCGTAGAAATGGAGATTACTCTATCCTCTTCGAAATTTAAGATATCGAATCCACCGCAAAGTCGGGGATATCCGATCCTTGTTGGGGTCGAGGTTATACCGATTCAAAATTCTAATCTCGAAAATTTAATACTTAATCCGGCAATTCGAGAGCCTCCTCCACTCTCAGACTTTTAATTGTCAATCTGTTTCATCGTACTTACGAAACACGATTATAATTATGAAAAAAGAAGGGAATGATTAGTCAAGTAGATTTATGCTATAGTTCTAATGTAAACCTTGAAACAAGATATCGACTAACGACGTCGAGCCATAAATCAAGGGGGTACGCGGCACGTTTCATAATTACCAGCTCTCTTAATCGGATAGTAAATAAGCGAGCAGCTTCCGCGTTGTTGACGGAGGATTGTCGTTAGAGATGATTTTAGTAGCGTCGTATGGCTGAAAGTTGGTCGGAGTTTAGACAGAGCACGGCCGGCTGGTGTTCCGGTGTTTTGAATTATTTGGACATCGGATTATCGTTCTGTCGGTGCTCCGTGATCCAGGATTTGCTGGCCGCGCGTGTATTTAACGTATCCGACAGTCTCGAGCGCACGCGTGCGCGCCACCGTAATTTAAGTTTGCCATGCAAATGTAACGTCTGCTAACGACGGGGATGCAAATTTTCCTGATACGCGTACCGACGCATCCTGTTTGCGGAGATGAGCATCGAGTTTATCCGTTCGTTATCACGTCTCCGCGTTTGTTTAGCAAACTCGAGGCCACGCCTTTACGCTTTCGCAGTTGATCCGCTCGAGATCGCGCCGCGCGTCTAACGATTTCTTTCCCCTCTATCTTTTGACGTAACTCGACGATCGAATCCGTCGTATCATCTACTAGATCCGAGGAGGAACGAAGAAGATTCGTATTCTTATTCAGGGAGAACTAATTTTCATTTTAATCAGCAGGAATTCTAATAGATACATAACGAGTGCCGTTAAGCTCCTTCGCTAAGATTTAATCTGACTTTCATGAGGCTACAGAAATTTGCTAATCTAAATGTACCGTGGTTTACAGCGATGAGATTTGCCGTATCGGATGCGATCTAAGTAGGGAAATTTGAATTTTTTCCCTGGGGCTAGCAATTCTTATTTTAATCACTAGTGATTTTAATATATAGTAGACGTTGTAGCAATTCCTGTCTAATGAATTCATCCATCTCTTATCAGTCTGCAAAACGTTCATCTTCTAAAATCATCGTATGTCGCGCTATTGCCGCAACAGACGACCGATATTTCCTCAATAGCAACAGCAGCACTATATTACTATCCAACGTCTCGTTACCGTCCGATAAAGCGTCGTAAACCGTACCACGTCGATCTGATCGACGATCCTCGAGATTCTCTTTCGAGCTGAAATTTCGAAACCGACAGGCTGAGAGGTGGCGCGCGTGAAATCCACGGACGATGATTAATTATCGGTGTGCGCGCGCGTGCACGGTGTCTGAAGTTAACCAGTGGACACAGATCGGGCGTGTCTCCGTTGATTTATCGGTGGAAATCATACGGGCGATTTCACTGTCGAACCGATCGATCTCTAATAGTCGGCGCGTGCCGTGCCGTTCGGTTTCGTGCGGCCTTCGACGCGACTGCAGGGGTGCAACCGGGCGAACACCACGCTCTGGCTGCTCCGATTTACGCCTCCAAGGTGAAACAACGCCGTTTCCGGAATCAACTGGCCCGTTCAGCCAATTTCCGACGGAAACCTGCTGGTTTCGGTTACTTTGGAAAACGGCCAATGCGTGCACACGGGGTTAGAATTAGTTCGCTGTTCACCCTCAAGTTGATACATTATCGTTGCTGTTGTTGGCTTTTAATTAAATTTATGGAAACGGTAAGACGTACCGTAATAGCCTGTGCATGGTCATCTTTGTATACGTATCTAAAATTTTCAGTTAAAAGTAGAGAAGAAAATTATATGTCATTGAAATTGTTCGCAGAGGGTTGAGATATTACAGTTTGTTCGATGGAGAAGATCGATTGCGAAATTATCGGTTTCGTGTAGAGCGTTTGAATCGAAGCAGATAACGGGGTAGTTTGGTAACACAGTAGTTGAAGAACGCGCAGAAAATTGGTAAAATCGGCGAAAGTTTTGGCGCGTCTCTCTAAATAATAATATCGCGGTGCTGATATTCATGCCAGACGACGGGCAAAATTTCTCTCAATTAAGCGTCGAGACCAGGACGAAACTTTGGAGCGGTTATATGCGCATATTTCGCTATTGAACCGGCGGTGTACCCAAAGTAATTTCCACGAGGAACCAATTTACGAAGCCGCGGTTATTAAGACGCGTCTGCGAACTCGGCGTAACGATAGTTTTGGAAAAACATCGGCTACGATTTCGCCACGGCGAAGACCGGAATTTCGCACGCGATCACGTTAACGATACTTCCGACAACTTCGTAATTTCCAAGTGGCAGGCGAACAGTCGTCGTTATTAATAAGTTCGGGGGGCTGTCTTTCGATGAACCTGCACTCGAGATTTCGCACGGAAGTTCGATCATTCTCGCGGATGGTTGTTACAAACTTTTAACTGTAATTCTCTTTTCGCTCCACTTTTAAAAGAAATATATATATATATATCTTTCCGTTTTCGTGGCCTTGCAACAGAATTTCTGATTTTTGTAGAGACCATTTCGAGGAGGTATTAAAAATTTGCGATAATACCACCGTGATAATTTGTGATGAATAGCTAGGTTACGTATAAGTGACTCGTTACATCGTCCAGATTATTAGTTGAAACTTCTTGTACTTCTTGCTGAGTTAGGACACGTTTGACGAGGTTCACCTTGCATGAGGATCGTTTACAAAGTTGTGGAAATTTAGTTTGGCCGATAAGGTAAGCGGACTGGTCTTAACGCGTCTATCTTCATCTGCGGTGAGTGGTTCGTTAGTCTGCTTCTGACAATATCCATTTACGGATATTGGTTCGTGGTGCGCGCACGAATTTTATAATGCTGCTTGACAAGAGCATAGAAAAAGCGATTCGAGAACGATTTAACAAGCAGATATCTATTCGTGTACTTTGGACCCAATTTCTCGACAATTTTTCTTTATACAATCTGTCAATTATTACAGTCGAGTATTTAGCCATCCCCAATTATTTCTGAGTGTCACGATTTTGCAACCTTTTCAAATCCTCCCTTATTTCCAATCGTTGCGTCAGAGCGTCGACAGCCTTTCCCCTCTTTCCTCGAGGAATTATTCCAATGTCGTGCTGAAATGTCACAGCATTCGTCAAACGTAGTCGAGAAAGGTATTTTTTCTTTCTTTCTCGAAACGCGTAGGGGAGCGCGTGCGTGCGTGCACGCACGCTATTGACCCTGATGGAGATTTCATGGTTACCCGACCGAAGGTCCATCGAGTGGGCTTTAGAGAGCCCCTTTTTCCTCGAGTCGTTCGAAGGATGGAATTCCTTCGAGTCTCGATGGCCTTGTCGTTTATAAGAGAAAGGTAGCGCCGAGAAAAGGGAGAAAAGGGACGCTCTGAGGCTTTCTTCGAACGATATACGTGACACCTCGTTCCTGGGACGACTCGCTAAGGCAGCCACCTTCGATGGTCACTGACAGTCGAACAAAACTAATGGCACGAGTATTTTTCTCCTTTGAGATCGCCCCTTTTCCACGCCTTTCTTCTTATTCTTTTCCATGTGAACGGTAATTGTATCAATTGTATGGCAACGTAATACGTCAATTACAGTGCTCGATCGCCGAGGCTCGGAAGGGCTGCACCATAACGATTTCAGAACGATAGACACGAATATCAAATCGCATTTCTAGTACACTCGCAGTCGTTGAAACTTTTTCAACGAATAACTCCCAGAGATGGAATACCTCTTCCTCTTTGAAACGCTGCTTTCTCTTTTTATCGATGCGAATGGTAATTGTCTGGATTCCATGGCGTACTCGTTCGTATTCCTGATGTCCCGAGGTAGCAATAAATATGATGACGAAAATAATTGGAATATCAATGCTCCGCTGTTTTCAGATACTAGAAATCGGATATTTGTTATTACGTACGATATAGAACCTGTATTTCGATTCGAAATATGCATATTTTTGACAATATGTTTTCAAATCTTATTCAACGATGGAGCTACGCTATCTCGAAATCACATTCCCAACATTTCTATGACGGGACTCGATTTTCCATAAAACTGATCGACCTCGAGCATCCATTTCGTTTAAAAGCCAAATTCGTTCGCTATTCGGGAAACTCGCTTTGTTCAAACAAAGTTAACGAGTTGTGGGTAAACATTTTTTTTTTTCATCCATTCTCGATCGAATACGATTTTCTATTCTTTCGAATCGCTCTCTCAGACTCTTATCCCATGAAAAATCAGTTATTTGCACAGTTTCAGAATAAATTTCGCGCGCAAAGTATTCGCTCGCGAATCTTTGTTTGTTCGTTGGTTTCAGAGAGAGTTGGTTCCTCGTATGATTTAGACGATGCTCATCGAATGCGTCTCGAGAAGGAAATTCCGCGGGGCCAGAACAATATATAGTCTCGTGATCTATGAATGCTCGCGTGCAGCTTTTAATACCCGGGAAGAGGATCACTGTTCTTTATTACCTCTCCGCTATTCGCCTCTTCCTCCGTGTGTCTGTTATTTAATCTAGCTGCTGGGTAGTTTTCTCGTTATCAACGCGGTCAGCACGAAGTTTCGGAACGGAATCTCGTGAGATCGTGAGTCGAAGATACTTGAGAACGCAGGGGGAGGGACCGAGCGTGGCCATAGTCTTCGACCCTTTGAGTGGACTGACATGATGAGCCTTTTAACTTCGTGTTTCAGCTTAGTTCTTTGCCCTTTTGGATTTATTTTTTTTTTAAATTTCGATCCAGAACAGCGATAAAATTATTTGCGTAAAATACTCGTAAAGCATATTTCGATATCTTGTTTTGATTAAAAGTTATACTGTCGGCTAATATGTTTCGCAAAAAAGCATGTTTTAATATCTCCTTTCCCTTGCCCTGGAAAACCAGCGGAAAAGCTAACGCTGAAAAGAGATAACTTATTCGTGAACCAATTTATGTGCGAAATTGAAAAGAAATCTATCTCGAGTAACTTCATATGTGTGCATAGATAGAGCTCTTTGGCTAGTGTTCCGTTTAGAAGTGTAGTGATTTAATACAGGCTAGTGTTTTGGGAAATTTAACGGAACTATAGATAGAATTTTGAATATTCACAATTACAATTTCTGTTTTCCTATACGCTGTATCTCATTAAATATACATCATGTTCTATCTTTGCCTGACTGTAAATATTACGGGAAAAAAATTCGTTGATCAATACAAAGATTATATTACCAATTATTTTAATGCCTGCACTTTTTCCGATTACATTGAAAGCAAAAATTCACTGCAATAAAATAATATTTGATACGATCAGAGCAAACCAATTTTGGAATAATTGGTAATGCAATCTTCGTGGTAATCAGCGAATCTTTTCCCCCAAAAATTAAATATCACAAGCCAAACATGGAACATAATGAAACACGCGATATGCGAACGTAAAAACTTTTCGAGCCTTGCAATTTCATTGTAACAAGGTTCACAGGCGTGTCGAATGTAATTTTTACTCGCGAAACTAATTGCGCACTTCACGCGGAAAATATTCTATTTACGGGTCCCTTTTCAACGCGAAAGTGCCACTTTAAAATGCCAGCGAGACTAACGAAAAGATCTACCCTGCGCGAAGCGTTCTGGCAACGTGGTCATTGGACAATATACACGTAGCATGGTTTATATTTCCTCGGTGGCGATCTCTATAGTAAAACGTAGTTCTCTGGACATACTTTACGTGGAGATAAACAAGGTGACCGCAGAATTCGCGTGGCAGGTTGTGGCGCGAAATAAAGTTGCATTCATTCTATCGTCGTGGTCGCTGCGAATTTTACCGAAAAACCGTCGCCAGAGACCCGCGAAGAATAATCTTGTAAATATTGCTCGTGGACAGAATAATAAAGAGTCGTTTCGCGTGTGCTGCTCGAATATTTTGTCAACCGCGGACTTGGCGCGACGCTGCGAAGGAAGCTGCGTCGAAATCACTTTGTTCGCTTGGCAAATTATTTCATCCTTCCGTGGCACGATTTTATTGCCAGCTGATCGTTCAGCATCGTTCCGCAAAAGGAACGACGCTCGAAGAAAAAACGAACGCTGCACTGTCGTAGGCGTCGTTTTGGAAACAATAAGCACCGAAGTTTCATATTGGTATTTGCAATAATAGAGCGCAATATATTTTTTCGCCGGCTCTCTGCATTTCGGACACGTCCGGTTCTCCCCCGGGGAAACGTGTTTTTGCGACGTGCGCAACGAGTTTCGATATGCGCGTTCGAAAAACAAGGAAACTAGGAGAGCGTCGTTTCTTCCGCGAACTCGCGCAACTCGAAACGATCCAAGTGTTCTCGAATAGCCGTTAAACTAAGGCGATAGGTTTCGTTCGTGCTTTTATTTCAGTAATGCTCGTAAAATGTACGCAGATCCTCGGTATTTTACTTGAATATTTGAGAGACTCGTATAGACTTTTGATAGTGGCAGTAATCGCGCAAGAAAAACCATAACGGAAGCTGTCCGTTGTTCCCGGCTGTAACGAAAATCGTTGCCGTTAAACGTAGCGAGCCGGTGATGGAGGTTTTTCGCGAAAGTATTTTCCTTTCTGGTTGCTTGAACCATTTTTCAGCGGTGCGGTTTGGCCGCCGCCGGAATATACGGCAGAATGTGGGCTTCCGAGGGGAATAAAAAGCGTTTTACCGCGTTTGAATTGTCAAGATAACAGGTGCGCCGGTGGCTGGTGAAAAATTCGGGCGATTCGACTGCCGCGAGAGGAACGCTGATTCCCGAAATGGCCGCTGTTAAGCATTTCCGGTTATCGAGGGGACCGCTTGATCGCGCGGACCGCTTCGATACTTGTTGCTTTGCCTTTCGTTCGTTTCACTCGTCCGCTTCGTTCGCCACTGGTTCGACTTATGCGCGAACGTTCCACTTAATCGTTCGATCGAACTTCTACGCGGTAATCGAACAACTTTCCGCGACGAATTACCATAAAACGTCCCACCATATTATTCTCCCTCGACCTGATTACGATGCGGACCTTCCTCCTGGATAAAATTATTCGGTCGAACGTCGAGAAACTCGGAAAGACAGCCAGTGTTCCGTTTGTCATTTCTGACGCGCTACCATCTGCCGCCATGACGAACGATCATTCTGTCGATATTCTTTCCATTATTCTTTATCATCGTGCCATTCAGCAATCCCGAGTCGCTACGTTTTCTAGCCGAAACAAGCGATCGCGATTAATCATGGTCAAGATTCAAGGGTTGCCGCCGTTACAATGGTACGACGCTGGTGGAAGAACGAAGGAGAACTGGAGGAGGGTCGAGCAAAAGTATCACCAAGGCGCAGGAAAGGGTATTCGGTAGGTCGCATCAGCGTTTAAAGAATTCAGTATTAGTTGGAGATTCTCCGTGTGCGCGGCTGGTTATTACCGAATAAATTCCGTGCTGCGGGACACGGTTGGCAAAACACGTAGCACCTATCCTACAATAATGCGGCTGGGAAGCTCGAAGATGCATGCGATCCTTCGGAATTGCATTGTTGCCAGAGACACGTAACTCACCTTGTGTTTAGCATGCTGGACTATAAACTTGTCGATAATTCGGGCTCCGTTGCGGAACTATCGAATATTATCGGCCCTAGATATTAGCTCTATCGCATTGGAACGCGTACCACGTTGCACGGGAACTAATCTCGCGATTAAACGATGGTGATCCTTACAGCTGTTCTTGTGCCATTTTTATCCAGTCGATCGTCTCAGGGCTCGAACGAAATACCCTCAAAAAAGTCCCAATTTCGTCACGATATAAATATGAAAAGTGTCGACACTGTCGAGGAACGAATTCTTCGCACCTGAGCCATTTTCCACTCCTCAGATCCGAGCGTCTCGTTCTCGTCGCGTCAACGAAGGTGTTTCCCGGCGGTGCTCGTTTTGAATCATTTCCCGGACCCGCTCGCGATCGATTGCGCGAGACAAATGCGCCGCGCGTGCAAATTGAACGAACAACGTTAACACACCGAATAGCCATCGGCGCGTTATCGAGCGGCGTTCCTGTCCGCGAAACTGTTACCGATTTTCCGTGGCCCCCGGCGAGGAATAAAACGCGGGACACGCGCGTTGTTCTTTCGACTGCAAAATTCTCCTCGGGCTCGTTAATCGCATTTTTATTCGTCGAAACGGGGGACGGAGGCTCGTTTCCCCTTCAGGAGAATGTCGATGTTCATATCGCTAAAAATGCCACGACAATTGCTACTCGAGAGATCTCCTTCAAGTATCTTTCATCTCGTCAGTATTCGAGAAATTTGTTTCAATATCGCTCTTGAATTCGCGCGACCTTCTTACCCGTCACTCGTCTCTGTTCTGAGGAACTTTGAGGACAGTCCTCGATTGCTGTGAAAAAGGAAGCATTCCGCTAAACAAACGAAGTTACCAAGGGCGAGGTACTTGTTATTCAATTAGATCGTGTTTATAGGATTTACTAAAAGGATTCTTTCTCCGTCCATCACGATGGAAATACGTCAGGACAGATCGCATTAGTCGGGTAATTTGTATTGTTCATTTCTTTCGTTCGTGTTTTATTGTTGGTACAGGACGAGAAGCAGACTTCTGAGGAAATATTGGCGGCGATAAATCTTGTTAAATATTTTACTGGCGGTTCGGATAGTAGAACGATATCCCTTCGATGATATCGCGAAATGGCAGGCAGCCGCAGACACGGTGGGATCTATTGGTGCGGTCAGGTGATAATGGATCGCGCGTGGAATACATTTACGCAAGAGAATTCGATCCTTTTCACCGTGTTCCACGTCGTGAGTGAAATCTCGACGGAACGACTCGCCCCTTCGTTCTTTTTCGTCCGCTTTAAAGGCTGGGTTATATAGAACGCCACGGACTGGCTCACCCGCCGCTTATTTTCGAGGGGTGTTCTCGAGTGACTGGAATTTTCAGAATGTCGCGGTTCTACTCTACGCCCTTTCCTCCTCTTCAAACCTTTTGCTCGTTTCTCCTACGAAATTTCGTCGCGTAGTTTCAGACACTGTTTATCGCTACATTCTATGACGCTACAACGGTAGAAAAGAACGATGAACGCCATCAATATAGGATTGGCAGAGAAATTCGAAGCTTGGTTGAATTTATTTTAAGCTGGGGACGTGGGAACGCGAAAATATTTATACATCGGCGAGAGAAAACATTTTTCAAGGTGTAATCTCGTTAAATCAGATCGAACTTTACGCGAGTTCACGTCGTCGGTCCTCGTGGCCGAGGTAGAAGAAAAAAAGGGTGTCGAAACGCGGACCGATCGAGGGTTTTTCTCGAATACTGTCGATTTAACGCGAGACCCGGTCCGTTTTATCTTGCCACGAAACGCTCGAGGGTTATCGAACGATTCCCCCCTCGTGTTCGCGTTATATCCGTGGTGCAATCTTGAACGCAGCGCGGGCCACGCTCCAAGCGACCAACGAAATTGCATAATGCCCCGTTTCAACGTTCCCGCACGATTTAATCGGCCGATAATGTCGATTGCGCGCGGTAGAACCGAGTCGTTCGTTAGACGAGGCGATAGTTAAAAACGTTCCTTGTATTTCTCGATTTTAACGGCGAGCTATGCACACGCGCGGCCGGTAAAAGCGTTGTAAAATTCAGTTTGCGCGGACCGTTTGATGGTTCACTCTTTCCGTTCGCTCAACGATTTACTTTCATCATTGGATAGTTATGCGTTTTTTTACTAGTTCCACTGCTTTCATGGCCGCATAGGTTCCTCGAGCACTCCGCTTTTACTCGAGCCAATTCTTCCTAAAGAGAAGATCGCCAAGGGAGAGGGATGATTGCAACAGCGTAAAAGAGAAGGTATAAAAATATTTCCGCGTCGGGTTTCTCGTGAATCATTCGACGCGAATTCGTCTCTTCTCGAATAATTCCGCCCTTTTAGGCGACTGCCTCGTAATATTTATCAGGATTTTTCTACGACTTCCAGTAGACGTTGAACAGCGTTCAGTCGGTCATTTGTCACCATCAATTCGCCATCATTTCGTTTAACGGATATTCATCGCTCTCGCAAAGTTTAATGTGGGTCACGGAATGTATACGATCAAATATCCGCTCAACCCAAGGTTGCACCGATCCTCCCTCAATAAAAAACCATCAAGGTCCTCTGCCTCCTTTTTTCCTCTTCGAAGTTGGACGCGATCGAAACCGAGCGAACGTATTTTTTCACTCGCCAGCGATTTATACGTACGTATCTGTGTTACCCGTGCCTTTTTCCCGCGGACAGAGGCGCACGTTTTATTTCACGCATTTCACCGTTTCACTTGGCGCGGATTACTGATTTCGAGACGAATTAACGGTTTCCAACGATCGGCAGAATTTTCACGAACGCGTGAAACATCGATTACCGGGTTCGATTTAGCGCGATGTCGATTACGGGACGTGGCGCGCGACACTGTCGAAACGAATTCCAATTTAACGGGAATATGGAGCGGCCAGCGGGACGCGCGGACGAGTCGCGCTTCAAAAATGTTACGCGCTCGGCTGCCGCTCGAATTTTTCCTGTCAATAATTGTCACCGCTGTTGATATCGCGAATTTCATCCGCGGCAGTGTAAAACCTTTGCATGCGACGTCGCGCGAATTTTGTTTCGGTACACGTGTTCCTTTCCATCGACATTTGTTTCCTTTAATCTCTCTCTCTCTCTCTCTCGAGAAGCCACGGCTCTCGCCGATGCGTCGAGCGGCCGCAATTCTCGTCTGTCAAGGATTTCCTCCGCGCGTTTTCTCCTATTTCTAGCGCGAGATAAACATATCATTGGCTAAACGTTTCGAGGTGAACGTTGAACGGAGAATTTGCAATTGCATGAAATATTCAGGACGCAAGCTTCGGGACAGGCGAGAAGAAATTGCGCAAATCCTGTCTCTGTCTCCTGTGCTTTTCATATTTCGCATTTGGGATACGTCAGAGCACTGTGCTCGCGTCAGTATTGCGTGCCCCTCGATACGGTAAAAAGGAATTTAAACGACGTTCATTAAAAGACCAGCGTGTCCACGATGAGACGATGAAACATGAAATAGCTCATAATGAAATCGAAAGAAATTTATTCTGTTACTTTGCTCTTCGTACAAAGTACGATACGAGATGGAATGCTCTTTCGGTTGATTAATTTCAGTACCCTTTATGGATAGCATAGTTGACAAGAAATATTTCAGATAAAGTACGAAGAGAGGTGGGAAAAATCTCGAAATGGAATTAGACGGTAGGAAAAAGGTACAAACGGAAGCCGTGAAAAATCGTGTTTATTTTTCCACCGCTCCGTCGCGGGATATGTCCGTTCTAACTCGAACAAAAGAGGGACGTCACGAAATGTCACAAAAGGTCCGGTCGTTCGCAACGGCGGTGTTTTGTCAGCTGGATCCGAAGTCCGTGCTTGCCTGGAGGTTCCTCTGCGCGTACTCAGGCTAGAAAGCTTCAGAAAACTGGTGCGATCCGTGGTCGAGCGGGATTCATTGAAGCTAACAGCTCAAAGAACCAGTACTCGAGGCTGTCGTCGAAAGGTTCGTAGTCCCTTGTCCACGCGTACACTCGTTCGCGAAGCGAGGTTCGACAGCGAACCATACTCGAAACGATGTTTCTCACGTCTGACAACGAGCGCGAGATAGCAGCGGGTTTTGTAAACTGCAGAACGATTACTGCTGGCACGAAATTATCGTTGAACCGAGGTGCAATTACGAGCCAGGCATCGATAAGTGGTCAGCCGCCATAAATACGCCGCATACTTGCAGTGTTCTTTAATATTTCATTGTCTCCGACTTCGCTTATCGGCGGTGTCCGCGTGCAAAGCGAGCGCGAAACCGCTTAGCCGCGATAAAACAGAACGTGTGGAACGTTTTATTTTCCAGCGCGAGGTTCTTCCGCGTTAGGCTCAGCCTGGAAATTGTCGGCTAATGCGGTGTTTATCGGCGTTAGATATAATTTACGGGACGCCTGGCGCATTCAGAAGTCTATATTTCTAGAGAAGTTACGAGGACTCCTGCGCTCGAGAGTTTATCGGGGCAAAGGGTTGTCAGTTGATGGAAATAATTACCAGACGCGAGGCTATTTATTAATAAGGACACGTAACAAGCCTGTTTCACGAGATAAGCATAAACGCGTGGAGGAAGGGTGTGTGGTGGTAAAGGGAAGACCAAGTCCTCGTTTACCGCGCTCGAATACCGTTTCACCTCTTCGTCACTTCTTCCACAGAGCCGAACAAGTTATTTTCACGTTGGAAATTGTCAGGAGCCGCCACGTGGGACGTGCAATAATCCGCTTTTCACGTTCCGCCCGGAGAATTCGGGTCTGGTGGCCGCGATTTCAAGCTGCTTTCAAGCTGCTTTCGAGCGAAATCTCACCGGGGAAAACGGCTGTGAAATGTTATTCGCCCTCTTAAACGTTGTGGATGCATTCATTCTTTCACCCGTACGGCAGCGAACAACGCTAGTGCGGGCCGTTTGTCGCGTGAACGAGGAAAGTGGTTATAATTTTGTCACAGTGCCGCGATCACGAGACGCAGGAGTATCGTTCGCGGAAACCGACAATTCGGTACTCGGGTTCACCGCGAATCTTGCTAAAGTAGTTATCCGCGGTTAACACTACGACTGTCACGCGAGTTTCACGATAGAATTTCACTCTTGTAAAATTATGACAGAAATAAACGCGAATGATACTTTCTGTGCGAGAAAAATTGAAAAGAACGAAGAAGACGAAATTAATACCGCCTTTTGGTGAAAGTTCCGTTTAGAAATACGTGAAATTCTGGCAGAGAGAACGCGACAGTTCGACACTAATTCCTTAAAAGCTAACATCGAAAGTGCAAGAAGAAATCAATACGGTATATTCGAGCGCGTAAGGAACGTTTCACTCGCGACAGAGGAGAGACTTTGTAGAAGCAATGAAATTTTTCTGCCACTCGAACGACCTCCGCTCCGAGTTCCCATTTCTCCTCACCATCGGTTATTTGTTTTCGAGGCCCCGCAGTGATGCAAGTCGACGGATGATCAACCGCACGTGCCCTCGATGACGCTGCGCAAGGTGCACGTAAATGCACGGGGCGCGTTAAATATTTTATGACGCCTCTGCACCTGAACATCTCCTCGCGCGATTCGGGATGAGAAAAGTGACGGGAAAAATTGTACTCTTCTTTGATGAATATTTTACGCGGTCTCTTCTCTCTAAACAACATGACGCCCCGCGTATCCTGCACGTGAGAGCTTTTCGACGTTAAAGATTCGAACTGTCCAATTGAAACCGTAAATACGATACTCCCTTCTCGCTGATCGCGAAGCAACGATGAAATATAAACGTGTCTTCTCTTTTTGTTTCGTAGTTCTGAAATAGAAAACTCAGTCGCGAGTAATCATTTTACTTTTCAGATAATATCGATCGAAGACCTTTAAACTTTTTGAGAAATTGACAGCAGCTGTACGGAATTGTTGGAGTATCCTGGAAGTAGTGCCTCGATTTAATTGAAGTGTTTTCGTAAAATTCTCCACGGCAGTTTCGATGCTTCTTATATCGATATTAAAGTTGCTTGAAAGGTCTTACAATAATAAAGCTACTCTGTCTGAGCATATTATTCCTCGATAATCGATCCTTCCATTAGACGTCCTATTAACGATCTTGAAGTTCAATGAAACGGGAGGACGGGGAAGTCCCTTAATGTTCACGTCGCTATGTACCTGCTTAGTTTGATATGGATTTTTATCCAGATATTTAATCCGCAACTCGATATTATATCTGACCGTTGAACTAGGTTTTAATATCATGATTTTTCAAGAGAAATTGTACGTTATTAATTTTTCATGCGTTTCAAGAGACGATCAAATCTTTATTAAACAATAAAATTTGTTAAATTTAGTTAAATGAAATCGCTTGTGACGTTTGAAACGAGCTAAAATTTCTTCCAAATTTTATTATGAAATTATAGAATTTTCTCTTATCGAATTTTTATTAAACTTTCAGTTCCATTATTTCCCACGAATCCCAAAAATATCATATTTTTATAGGAATTTTAATCGAGTATCAAGGACGAACGATTTATTTGTTTGTTAAAATCTTTACGGGCGTAATCGGTCGATAATTTCGTGGAATCGTGGTTGACGTTATATCCTCGTTCGCACCATGAATTTTGATCGACGTTATTCGCGGAATAACGTTCGATGTGACAAAATCGTACATGCAGCAATCGAAATGAATTTTTTTTTTACAGGCCAGAGGTTATAAAATAGGAGGGATATGCACGGGAAACGCGAGAATGCGTCGTGTTATCGCGTTTCGAATTTTAATGGCCCGGCGGAATGATGAAACGGTGATTAATCGTTGTCCATTGCTGCCGTCGCGAGATTTCAATGGACGCGACGCGACGCTTGGCATCTTTCCAAATAATTATTCCTCCCTTCTTTCGCCGATTGATGATCATATATTTTTCCGCTCGAGATAGAGTCCTTCTGTTTTAAATTCCTTGCTCTTTTATGACAAATTATTCGTCGACAGAGAAGAAGAACAATTTTTACCTCAAATGTCTACTGTTAGATTCGTCTGATTTATTGTAGCGTAAAAAGATATCGTGCCTCCTTTATATTCGTTGCATTTCGACGAGCAACAATGAAATCGACAATTTCTTTACCGTTCGCGGAGTTTGGAAATTTAGTTGATGGTTTCCAGTTGACTTTTATCAGTTCCCAATACGGAAAGTATAAAAGGATCCGTTTTATGTATAATTTTCAATGGAATGCCCGGTCGTTTAAACATAAATTTCCTTATCCGGTCGTTCTAGCCGGTGGAAACGGCATTCTCGATTCTTTTTCATTGAAATGAAACGTTTCAATCGTATTCTAGCAAAAAGAGGGCTCTTGGGAATTTTTTCTTTTTCGAGTTAATCCCAATTTATCAGAAATATGTGTCCGCAACAGTAAAAGTATAGGATTTAATACGTGAAGCGGTAGTGGAGAAAGTAAAGTAATAATATTCCTTAGAAGTGAAATATCGTTCATTATGAATTATGGGAGGAATAATGGACGTTCCCCTCCCCGGACAAATGCGTTAATGGTCCCTCGATGGACCTGTTTAAACCATTGAATACCATTAGCGAACTGAAAGCCGGATTCGTAATGGAAACGAGTGCTCGCGGCGAGGCTAGGCCTGTATCGCGACGAGTTTTTACGAAAATTCAACCTTTTAGGGAATTTGAACGTAACCGCGGAAGCAGCTACCGCGCACAGGTCTATTTAAATATTCAACAGCCGGAAAGAGATGATTCAACCACTTGGGCCAAGACAAACACAGAGCGTCGCGGGACATTTAACACGTTCACGCCGGCGTGACCCACCGGTGGGTCACACTTGACTGTTCCGTGGGGCGGCGTGACCCACCGGTGGGTCACACTTGACTGCTTCGTGGGGCGGCGTGACCCACCGGTGGGTCACGCGTTTTCAGAAAATTAGTCGTTTCTTCAGACGAACCACTTTCCTCCAGATTCATTTTATCTATTATTTATAAGGGCAAAAATTCAAATATATTCTAACCGCCTCTGTAGAAGAAAAGATAATTTTACCTTCGCAATAAGCGAGTTCAAATTCGCAACGATATTGCCCCGCCCCACGAAGCTTAACGCGATAAGACAGTCCCGCCTCACGCGGAGAAACGTAGATTTTCGCCCCGGCGTGAACGTGTTAAATGACGAATCGTGTCTGTTTTTACGAGGCGCATTCCGAACATGGTGACCGGGTAATTTAACCGTGCCAAGTTCATTTGGGTTTCCTACTTCAATCAGAAGATACGACTGTTAATGATCAAAGTACGCTGGGGCGTGATTCGACCGCGTACGAACTTCCCTTTAAGGGCCTCTGGGCGCAGGGTATTAAATCCAAAGGGAGATCCTTGCTGCTTCAAAATGGTGACTGTTGTTTGAGCGAATTAAATACTTGATTTCGTTCACGAACAAAGATTCCGTATAAATTGGAGATATGTTTTTAATCGAGGTTTAAATTTGCTGTGGGACATCGAGTGATAGCGATTGAGAAATTTTGGGCGTTTTTAAAACGTGACAACGGTTTCATTAAATTAATTGAATAATTGATTGATAGGGACTTAAAGGCCCGCGAAGGCGTAGCACGCTTTCAGCAGGTTGCGAGTTTCGTTGCAATTGGAGTCGAGTTACTAGTTAGTTGGAAACCGTAGTTGGTCATTAATCATCAGAGTATCCTATAATTAGTTAATTATATCGTTGGTATGGTTACTTTATCGCTTATGTCGTAAAATTGTTGTATGTTCGTGCGTTTCAAAAAACCTCGTAAAAGTATCAATCGATCAACAATACTTCTACATTAAGTAATAACTCGATTGTTGTCGCGCTCGATTTTCTTCGTTGAAAGATGATCTGTTCCTGGTGTGCAACATGAAACAAAAGAATTAAAGTTTGTACAATTCGTGGGTCACGGTTAAGTATGTACATATGTTCATTGTCTCCTAACGAATGGATGGATAAATAATTGTTCATTGTTCCGCGTTGTTCAGTTTGACATCATTATTGTCCCCGTCAGGCGGTGTCATAATAGCTGCGAGCGAGGATGATGTGGTCAGGGGCCTGGGAAAGTCTGTAAATAATTTATGCCGTGTCATGTCAACGTGCAAGCGCGAGTACGTTATTGTAAGCAATCCTTCCGTTTCTGTCTGCATCCGTCCTTTGTGCGCCTTAATCGAATCTCTGATGTCTATTCGGCGCGATTTTTAATTGCTCCTAGTCATCGCGTAATTGTTGTCGACCAGCGGATTGATATATCGATAACACTAAATTTCACGATAACGCGAAATCCTCTCGTTAGAAAAATCGGTTTTTCTGCTGACTGGAGGGCGGTTTTACGTTCGTCGTTAATGACGCAACGTCATTAACGAAGGGTTGCAGTCCTGAAACTGCGGTGTCGACTCCTCTCTAATTCGAACGACTTTTGATAACGACGTGTGATAATAAATGAGTGTAATCTCTCTTTGAAAAATTGGCGAACCGTTGAGAGGGGTTGATTAATTATTTCGGTACACTATTCGTCGCTGGCTTAATGAGGATTAATCGAATATTCTTCGCAAACGAATACTTTACGCGTACTTTTCACTAGGAATTAATAGCGAACGTAATTGAGAGACGACTGAAATTTGTCTAATTTCTTAATTCAACCTGACCTCGATCCGATGGAGGTGCGCTAATTATAAGCTTATAAGTAAAGGGATATGCAAATTGGAGGAAGGGTTGCGTCGCGAAAGTTCTCAATGGTTTCTCCAGCTGTCACTTCTAAACCATATCTAATGGAAAATTGTGCTAATTATAGCAATCTTCTAGCTACCTCTGTTGCGTCGTAAAAGCCTCAAAGTCGACGACGTCCTTTACACATCTGCTCTCCAGCGGCGTGGTTTACGGCACCGAGCTGTCGCGAGACCTGGCCATTTCTTAGCCCGGATATTCAGTTTAAGACTAGGATAACTTCAGCGTCTACAACACTTTTATCCCACGACAAATGCGCGATATTAAATTAATGGACTTCAGAAGTCCATTTCCTCACGCCTCGTGCCCACTATTTCGCCTTTAAGCTGTAACACTGAAACAGTCTCTCATTGTTCGTTTTTCTCTACCTTTTATTATACCCGCGACTGAAAGTAGTTTCTATTTTCATCGTACAATACGCGGCCATATAAACAGGTCGCATTATTTTTCTCTTTCGTACGTTTTCCTTCTTTCCGTTCGTTCTCCCGTTAATTTCATATTTCGCTCCCTGAATATTTCGTAAGCGCCGACAGCGAGGAACAAGAGGAACACAGAGAATAAAGGCTCCAACGATTCTTTATCGTTTACTTTCCTATGCCGCGATTTATCGAGGAAATTTCGTACTCCGCAGGCAGAAAGTTCCTAAACGGCGTTTGGTCGCGATAATTGCTGGAAACCTTTCGCGCGTGGAAACGAGCGATGCGCCACCGGCATGATTATTTTCCTGCCCCGTTCTCACGGTTTATCGTCGCAACTGCAAAAAGCATCTGGGCTAACGATTCAGGAAAATCGTTATGTTGCTTTAATATCGCGACTCCGCCGCCCGTCCCTCTCCATTACGGCGCAAAGTAACAGCCTGACGTTATTAATGTATTTGCTTAATTGCAGACCGGCAAACTGCGGCAGTATTCGAAAGCCGCTTCGATTATTTTTTTGTCTAAATCAACTCTAGTCGCTGGAATATCGGTCGAGCAAATATCCGGGACCGCATAGGACACAGTCGATAGATTTCGATGTTGGTTTTCAATTTTTACAAAAATCACGATTGACCGTAGTTACGTGTAACTCGAAACGAATATTTTTCCTTTCGATATGATTTTCCGTAATAAAAACGCGCGAAGGAACGAACGCGCGTTACCAATCTATCTCTATGTTGGAAATTCGATGATCCTGTCGATGCTTTGAAAAATCACGATGAATTGATTCCATCAAATCGACTGAAACCTACTGTAATTCCTCAGAGTGCATCCGTATCAACTTGTCGCAACATATACCTCGTTAGACTATCGTACGAAAAGCGTAAAAAAACTCCCAAAGGTCCCTCTATACATTCTCTGTTACTCACCTTTTATGAAATCCACCGCCATCTCCAGCCCGTACGTGTCCTTATCGCAATCGTCAAGGATGTGCGCGCCGATTTTCACACCTGGCACAATACCCTCGCCTTCGTTGAGCTTATCTAGGGTGTAAAGCATCGCCTCCAAGGCCTGCACGCCGCCCTGAGGCATAACAGGGCCGCACGTGATCGTGTCCTCCCTCTCGTGCACCATCATCAACCCTCCGAGGACCAGGTCGCCCTCGACGACCGCCTCCTTCTTCACGGGCCAGGCGACCAGGACGTGCGCGTTCAGGTCCATAGATCGGAACTGCCTGCGACCGTGTCGGATCAGATGATGAGTTTCCGGGTTCTCGAACCGGAAGACTCGCTCGTGGCGCGCTCTTGAACGAGCTCGATCGCTGCGGTCATCCTTTTCCTCGTCGACGTGCCAGCCAGGGTCGAAAGTCTCGCCCAGATTCTCGATTAATTTTTCACGATCGATCGACTCGCTATTGGCGTATTCATCGTCCTCGTCGTCGAATCGAACTTGCTCGGAGCTCAATAGCCATCTGTCGCCCGGCTCGCTGTTAGCCGAGCACACGTAGATCAGTAGGGCAGGTAACAGAAGCTTCATGACTTCATAGTTGTGAATGGGTGGGCTTGCGAACGGCTGCGGTTAGCCTATTACACGTTTCTGCGTTTGTCTCGTATAGTGGGCTCGAATGAACGTTGCAGCTTAGAGCGTCAATGGTCGCTCCTGAACTGGAGATCGGTGGAACACTCTCTTTGAGTCATGGTAGTTAGTTACGTTGCGCTCTGGAGTTGCATGGTGCATCGCGATGCTGGTCGACGAGGCTTGCCACCGTTGGTAGAACTGTCTGTTTTCGAGCAAGAGAGTTCGATTCGTTTCGCTCTTGCTGGGAGTTCCGTTGGTTTGATTACAGTCGCCAAAGTTCCGCGATCGGATAAGGAAACGAAGAGTGGAGCCTGACACGGCGCTGCGGAAGTTTAGAGCGGTGAATTGGTGATGTACATGGCGACTTGTTTGCTGGTGTAATTGGTGTAATCGTTCGTTCCACGTGGAATTGTTGGTTCGTTTCTTAGTCTCGCGATATTCCAGATTCGTTTGAACGTCGTGGGAAATTTCTACTTTACTTTGGTCCTTCAGAAAGACCTCGTCAGCTAGCGAACTGAGCAGCATTTACTTTTCGCCACTGTTCGTTTACAGTTACCCCTTTGTCGTCAGTTGTACGGTTCTTGTTTGCCTCTAAAACGTTTGTTACGATTACAAATGTTCGTCGTATGTTTGCGATCCTTATTTTCCTTTTCTGAATATTTGCGAAATTGTCCATTTACTGGGATTGCTTCTCGATAAAATTCTAGTCGAACTTATGGCAAGCAACTTTCTTACGTTTACATGTCCGCGGGATCGAAAGCCTATTTAAAAACGCCGCGCCAACAGCCTCGAAACTATCGGGATTCGTTGATTGGATAATTTTGTCAGAAAATCGACAGGGTACGGATTGGTCGGTGCCAAGACGGCGAAAGTTTAAATTGCCTGCGATTTCCAGCGAGCGGCTCGCGTTTCGATAACGACCCGATCTCTTCGCGAACTAATTAAAAACTTCGACACGTCGCGCCCTTCTGGGTTTTCGTGTCCTCGACGGCTTGTCCGGCTTCCTTTCTCCGTCTGATTCACCGTTTATCGCGAGAGCGCGATAATTCGTTACGAAGCGTACCTGTTGCTCCGCGGTGTGGCCACGAAAACCCATCCCCGTCTCGTTATGCCGCCCCACCCTTTTTCATCGTTTCGATTTTTCGACCGCCACCGGTGCCATTTTTTTTTTTTTTGAAACGCGACGAACCGTAACGCAACGCATTGTAACGAGGGATCAGGTCGCGTTACCTGTTGCGCTTCTCGACGAAGAAGCGTCGGGGCCTGGTCTACCGTAGTTTCGTCCGATTGTGCCTGGAACGATCGCGGATTGTCTACGAAGTTACTCGACAACGATCGATATCGAGTGCGCGACGCCTTGCACCGTTGCCACTCGACGGTTCCGAGTGGCGCTGACGGACGTCTGAATGGCTACTTCGTTGGTTGCCTGTCGGAGAATGGCCATTCGAGGGTTTTTTTCGTCGAGATTTAGCTGATGTAGGATAGTGGGTGGTTGTTTGGGATGTGTGCAGGTTTGAATACTTGTCAGGTTCGCTCGAGTTGTACAGAATTTCAGCAAAATTGCAAGTGTTACTGAGATGTACATATAATAAATGTAAATGGTGCATTGAGTAATTAAATCCCGCGTTTCATTACTGGCAGAAGCAATTCATTTCGTGTCTTTGTACGGATAATATAGTGAATGAAAGCAGGAGAGACATCACGGTAGTAATTGAGAATCAAGCCACGGATGGTTGTTAATAATGCGATGGATTCGTGCTGGAATCGAATGGCACAAATGGCATTCTCTACTGCTGGCGTTACCTTACTGTGCGCAGCAAGATTTATTTATCGTTTTTTGGAGTAATTGTATTCTACTGGTGATTAGTCATTTAGTTTAGGAAAGTTGATCAGCAGAATTCTCAATTTCTACAATGTTTCATTTTCATAATTCTAATCATATAAAATTTTATCATCGATCAATTTGGAACAATGGGACAGATATTTCGTTGTATCTTTTTGGTATTCGCTATTATTCTGTGGGTAACTGGAGATGGTGTATAATTAAAGTAAAAAGTTGCCGAGAGAAAGTTCGCTGAAGCACTGTTAGTTTCTGTTTCGACCGCGTTGAATAGAATATAATATTATATTACAGTTTCGAAATCCCATTGAAAAACAAAGAACACTTTCCGGATAGCCACAGGCTTTTTTCTTTCATTCCACTTCGTCTGCCTATTTTTTCTCTCTTCCCTCTTTTTTTTCGTACAAAACTTCATCACGTTGAAAAAAGTTTGTGTACACTGTGTAGCATTATGAAACTTTTTGACATGAAAATTTGTATGGCTTTCGAAATGATCCGGTCAAATGGACGTGAGAGAGAATAAATAGAACGATACGGTATGTGCTCGCATCAGTTTGTTCTCTCGAAATTAATCTGAATTAAATAATAAACAAGCGAAGTCTTTTGCCAGTCAACTGTATTATTAACAACAGTCAACTGTAGTATTAATTAGTTGGGAGGGAACACTCGTATAATTTTATCATCAGAATTACCAGATAATACATTTTTATCGTCGAAAAGGTATCTTTGAAAATATAGATATTTGTTATTCGCGCGATAGAATATATTATATGTCTTTACTTTTTGATAGAAATTAATTTATCAAGCTTATGCGCGGTGGATTATTCGACAGAGAATGGATTTGCATCCCGAACTGACAGAAACAT
Source organism: Xylocopa sonorina (assembly GCF_050948175.1). Classification (NCBI taxonomy): domain Eukaryota; kingdom Metazoa; phylum Arthropoda; class Insecta; order Hymenoptera; family Apidae; genus Xylocopa; species Xylocopa sonorina. The sequence continues at coordinate 12,112,414 of NC_135193.1, forward strand.
TTTTCACCGTTATTTTGAGTAATTATCTTTCTGGGGCCATTCTGGGACGAGTGATTTATGAATACGTTGAAAAATGCGAACCATAGGAGTAACTGGTCCATGAGACAAGCTCTGTTCGTTTCTGTGAGTTTGGGGATTATATTTTATGCTGATTTGTGCATCGACTTTGAGATTTATTTTTTCAACGGCTTCCTGAAAATATTCATTACAAAAGGCACCGCTGATAATATCTGAAACCGCGACCAGCTCCGCCGTTCTTTCGGTAATTAAATTTTTGATTAACAGATTTCACGCTCGAACTCTCTACTCTGACCGATTACGGTCAACGACGGAAAGCGTTCATTTTTCTTGGTTCATTACCAGAAAATTGTACCGACTCTATCTTGGAAATGTAACTTCAACCTAGAAAAAGTTTTCCTGAGCGGTCTTCTTTTTTTTTCTTTCATTTTCATTGACAATTATTCACTGGTTTACGGCGCAATTACTTCCGCGATAACGTTCTCGCGTGCGCGACAAGCACAGGGTCGCGTAAATTGCTATAAAACCGCGGTAGCCGCCGCTTAACGAACGTGATATTTTTCAGTCACCACCGTCTCGTCAAGCTATATCGCCAGAGAATTCCAGAAGCAATCTTCCAAAGTGCTTCCCGCGTTATATCATCCGCTAAGCGTAATCGCGTAGGGATTAGTTTTTCCCCTTCGCCGTTGTTTCATTTCGGTTTTAAACGGTCTTCGTTAAACAATGTGTCCATTCTTTACCCGCAAATGAATCTCCGTGGTTAATTCCTCTCTCCTCTGCTCTCGAACAATTTCTCCCCCAGAGTTTTATTCGATGGATCGAACGATTACACTTGTGTTGTAAATATACTTTGTTGTCAGAGAGATATTCAAATGATGCTTACGATTCTCACATCGGTGACAGAACACCACTGATCACAATGGCAATCTCATAGAATTGTTCAATGAAATGCAGGGGAACCGTGGCAGGACTCGCGAGTTCCTCGCTGGTCGGTTTTTCGTCCACCTGTTTGATTCTTCTTACACATTTCCTTGGCCACAATAACGAGATCGAGACAGCGCGCTATTCTACTCCCCACATCCCGCTCGGATACTTCAATGTAAAACCGTCCCTCGAGTCATTCTTACAAATGTTCCACCGTTGAAAACGATCCACGTCCCGTAACGAACGTCGAATTTTCTCGATCACCTCGTAACGTGAGATCACCTTGGAATCGAGGCGCGAGCACGCGGTCAGATAGAAGACGGTCCCCAGCGACGGTGATTTCAGTCCCGTCGTGATGGCTGATACTTTTCTGTCATGTTTCCGCGATTTCCCGGCATCGTGGGACGGAGAGCCGTTCGAGTAGTTGGAGCACGCGCGCGCGGCTCCGTGTCGTAGCAGCTACTGACTGGCTCTGCGACTGCATCAACACTACCCTCTCGTGGAACGTATCAACCCTCCGCGCCACCCTCGAACCCCTGCCTCGTTCCCTACTACCCTACCTTCCCTCTCTCGCTCTCTCTCTCTGTCGTCCCTCTCTTTCGTTCTTTTCCACGTTTCTACCGCCAGGCCGTCTTACCGTGTCTCACGTTTCCGCTCCGCGAAGCCTGCCCCTTTCATTTTCCCTCCCCGAGCGACCGTTTAAATCGTCGATCATAATTCTTTCGCTGGTAGGAATTAAAGAAAGCGGGGGAAAAAATGAACAGAAGGGTGGAGGCGGGTGGATTTTCTCTGCTGCGCCGGTTGCCGACGTTGGCACTTTTAATCTTGTAAGAAGTACTTTGATAAATTATTGTCGTTGTACGTTAGGAGCTAATCCTGTGATGGCCAGTATGCGCGTGTGCGCCAGTCCTGCGGAGATGGCTCCCGGGGTGAGAGGAGGAAAATAATGAGACTGGGGGGGTGTTTCTTTTATTTATTTACCGGAGAGTTCCCGAAGGGAGGCTCCGATGCGCCAGTCATGACGCTGGAATGGGCCTCCGATACGACTTTTTCTACTTACCCGCTGTTTTCTTTGGTAATGTTCTTTAGATTGCTGCGAAAGTTGGTTTATGGGGGTCGCCGATGGTAATGGAGGACAAATTGTAGAATATTACGGCTCGGTTCAGCGGAGCTTCTCGTAAAATGAACTCGCAGAATTTGACATCCTCCTTTTGGTTCACAACTTTAGTTTTGCCGTGAGATTAAAAAATCGAGTTTTCTGAACAATTGTAGAGTCCATGCTATCGCATAGCGGGTGGAGAATTTCGTATTCAATCCGGATGGAACATTATTTACTACACGTGTCGGCACTGCCTCGAATCAGCAACGAACCCCCGTTCAGTTTCATTGTTGGAGAGTTTAGTGCATCGAGTTCTCATTAAATTCGGGCATCGAAGTTAATCGGGTTGCGTAGCGATTCCGGGAACAAGTTCCCGCAACAGGAACGAACGGCGAGGGAAAACTGACGCGAGGCATCCAATTATAGCGGATCGTTTAGCTATGTCGGACAAGACGCGCGATTATCGGGGTAGTTGGAAATCTGAGGGCGCACGCACGCCATGGGCTTTCAGTCGCCGTCGAGCGAGAACAATCGAAGTTCCCCGGTTAGATCTAATGAAACTTTCCGAGCAGCCAGTGATGAGTAACCTGTGGCCCAATCGGATCTAACCAAACCGAGCCGGATCGAACCGAAAGTTCGTCGCGCGACTGAATTCTGCCGGCTGAGATTTCAATTTTTCACCTGCTTTTATTTTCGCACGACGTATCGTAACAGCTGACGAGAAAGCCAGGGAAACGTTCGATGGAATTAATTAAATTTCCATCTGGTAAACGACATCGCGCGAAGAAGCTCCAGTCGCGAATTTAGTTCGGACGCACACGCGCAAGAGGATTCGACGCGAACAAAGAACGGTTCCCGCAAATGCTGCGTCCGTTTTTGAGCGAGATTATATCGAGCTTCGGATGTGTTCGCGATGAAAATCCGGCGCGTATTGTCCATTAAATTGTTTTCGCAGAAAATAGTTTATCTAAAAAAGGGAAAGGGAAAAATGGAACCTTTTCATGCTGGAAACGTTTAAATTAACAGTCGAATTTGCGTTTACCTTTTAATATATCGAAGCAATTCCGACGTCGTTTATTATTAGATTCGACCTGATATATATTCCGTTGCCGTTCGACGGGCATTGAAAGATAGTCAATTCCCGCTCACTTTTGATTTAATTGTGCCGGTGAATCGGTGCCACCTTTTACCCTTCGATCGCGGGTGGGTGCCCCGCGTGACGGGTTTGTTAAATGGCGGGTCGATTCGTTTTTCGAAAAAGAATTTCCCTTTTGACGGCTGCGTGACAGTTATACGAGCCGTCGGATGCTTTTTCATCGAGCCGATGCATCGATTCGGACCATTTCTCGCGTTGTTTTACTTCGACGTTCACCCTTTTCTCTCTCTCCCTCGCTCCTCTTTTATTATTATTCTTTCCATTCGACCAGTGGACCGCTCTTTTTATCGGAAAAGTTGTAATAGTTGCGCGACGCGACAGGGTTTGGAAGGGCTTGGGACCAACATCGTAGGAAATGCCATAACGGTGTTGTTCGGGCATTACATCGCGTCGATGGTATCGATTTGCAGCGACATAAAACAGCACTTCCGTATATTAAATTCTCATGTTGCAAAAGGACGGGAACTACTTGAAAACCAGCGAGAGCTCTTCCTTCTCTGCCCTTTGTGTCGTGGCTTTAATTTCGTTCTCCTTCTGGTCCGAGTAAAACGGCGGTGTCTCACCTTTTCGTATCGATGAAGCATACTGTGAGGGAGTACCTGGGGAACGGAGTTATTTTAGGTACGACAGAGGAAATGTGGACGTTTTAAATCGTGGTTACCATCGAGACTTGCTTAAATTACGGCTGGGAATTCATTCAGATTACAAAACTGCTAATTAGCCTGGCAAATCACCATACGGAACATTCTTGTGGCGCATACCTGCGATCCGTGCACCAAATGTCTGCGATATTTTGGAAACGGACCGCACATTCCTCGCTGATACCCCAGCATCCGTACGAATGCGCATCGCTCGCCAGGAATGTCCCGTTTAGAAAAACATGAAATGCTCTATTAGCATTTTATCGTTATCGCGGCTCGTTGAGATTAAAATTGATAAATAATGGACCATCTATTCGAGCGAGTCGTGCTCGTAAAAATTGTCGTTACCACGATCGACGAATCCCATCGTTTTATCCCCTCAAATAACTCCGTTTACCTCTACAGAGGCCGCGATAAACGATAGGTATAGCACGATAAATAAGAAACCGTTGGCAATTACAGCGTAAAGCTGGCTACCACGATTTACTGTTTAATCGACCGTGTAATAAATACCGCGCAACGATTTCGGGCATGGTGGTTGGCATACGGATATAAGAGACTATCGTTATTTTCAGCAATGCTTCGGGAAGTATCGAAAGGTCATAGAAACTAGGCTTAGCAATTCAGAAACGAATACCACCCGCTGGGACTCGTGGAAGTGATAACTGAGCACGAGGGTGGGAAACGAAAAGTTTCTCCACCCTCGTCTTTCATTAATCTGACTCTGAAGTCTCGTAAGAGGGTGATGTCAAAAATAGTTTCCAATTGACGATCTGTCAATGCGAACAAGTCTCGTGCGATAGATGCACTTTGTTTTTAAGTCTGACGAATTTCACAGCGACGTCGATAGTTTTCGAATTTCGCGCATCGTGGTTTCGAGCGGCTAGTTTGGCAGGCATCTTTAAATGAACCGCTCGCAAGCGCTTAGCGGAAAGTTGTACGAAATACAGAATCTTATTTCGCGATCAGTTGGCTGGGGTAGAGTTGCTAATTGGAATTAATCGGGAGAGTATCGATATTCGATAGCTGCTTGAGTCTTGTTCTAGAAGGATTAAGGGTGGGTTGGTTCTCCAGGTCGGATGAAGGGAAATTAATAGTACTTCTTGTTGATTTAACGACCATTTGTCGAAGGGTGCTTAAGTAAATTGTTGGCTGGATTGTTAATGAAGCGAGAGATTAATAGCGGTACGAATTCATTATTCGCCACATTTCGCTGGTTTGATTTTTCTCTTTGCGATCTCAACGTTCCCGCGGGAACTAATAGGTTTTTTACAAACAAAGATTGGATCGTGTGATACAATTAAGCAGTGGCTACATTACTCTGATTGCTCAATTAGTTAATTATGTATCACAGTAAGTTTCTTTCGTAATTAATTAATTATAATGTGTTTCATTATGATGTTCGTTCGAGGGTATAATTCAGTCTGAGGGAGTTCGAGGTAGAAACCGTGGTAAAACAAATTGTTCCGGGTGGCCACCAATTTCGATACGTTTCCAAGCGGCACGCAATAATTAATTGAACGATCAAATTGTTCCAGGACAATTTTCATCCCTTACTTTGTTGCCTATACCAATAAGCTGATTCTTTGATCTTGCGAATAACATTTATAGTACATATATCCTCTTTTTTATTTAACAGTCTTCTCAAATAATTGGCACGTTAAATACACATTGAAAACAAAATATATGCATGACTATATGTTAGGTATACGATAGAAATAAATGAAAAAAAAGTAAAAAAAAGCGCGCAGCGTGCGAGTAAAGGCAGGACAAGCAATCTCATCCGTCAAGTCGTCCAGAAATCTGTTTCGGACACGTTAGAAATCGGCGTGCACTCCCGCGACCAAAGCCACTGGCCTGGGAAATAGATTAGGCGTGTTTTTACGTAGTTACTTAGATCCGTTGAGTATGAGGCGAGCTACCTTCGGAAATTCGTGCCGGAAGCTCAGCGCTTTGCCGATAAATTTTCGCAATAGAGGGCGGAGATAAGGGCGTTGTTAACCGGCCGGATAGCACCGTGTAATCGTGCGTGATTCGTGGAGAAAACTCAGACCTTTTTGCAGGAATCCCTCTCTCGTTTAATCGTACCGTCGATCTACGGTTCTTCGAAACAGCGGCTCGATTTTTTCTACCCCCCAGCACGCGTGAAAAATTAAGATCCTTTATCCCGTGTCATTCGCTTAATCGTTGAAGGTATAAAAAGAATTCAGAAATTACAAACGATACAGCAGGTTCAGATGCATCTCGAGAAAGTGGAAGGATAATAATAATAATTTACTGATAAAAGTAATCGCGCTAATAATACGTGCAAGCCAGGCATTTTGCGAGATAGTAAGTAGTACAAGCAGACGCTTGGTCGGACAACCGAACGAGGTCCTTTTCGCTAAATTCCACGCTATACATTTTACAAAAAATAGAACTCTATTTTATCGAATATATGTTCACGTGCGTTTCTAAAGTTCAATTAAAAGTTTCGACGGTTTCAAACCAATCTCTCGAGCCAGTAACGAACCTTCAAGATCGTAAGTAATTTTAGTTTTCAGTTACATCGTTACCTGCTCGCGAAACTTTTTTAAAAATTAAACTCGTTCCCTTTTTCCTTCGTATGTAAAAAACACTGTATAAGTGACTCGACGACCGAGTGAGCGACAGTGAGTGATTTAGAAGTTGAGAAGCGAATGGAACCAGGGGTACGAGATGGATACACCGAAATAAAGGTGAATGATGTGTGGTAAGCATCCGCGCGGATGAAGTATGCGATGCCGAAATATATCATCGGTGACGTGAATTTCATTGGTTCTTCTCGACCCGATGAATCTTCATATCCTTCCCCATCGATGGTGGAAAATGGGGGTGGGTGGGCGCGATCGAAACTCCCGCGTTTCCTTTTTAATATCCACGTTGAAATAGAGACGATCGCGGAAACGTGTCGATGGAAATTAACGGGTTCGCGGCAGGTGGTTCGAGATTTCCGGCAGCCTCAGGGATTCGACGTGCCGCCAGGGCATTTGGCGCGCGATTGCGTGCCGGTTGGCACGATTTCTCTAACAGCCGGCAAGATAGCTATAGTCGTCGAGCTGTCAACTACGAATACCTAGTAATCGTCTTCCATTCAGCCCGTTTCCTTACGGCTTTTCGACACCTTCTCTTAAGCATTATTGACTCCCTCGATCTCAGACGAGATAGGACGATCAGAGAGTAGATCCAATCGGCATTGTAGCGACTCGCATCGTCTCTTAGAGAGATCTCGCTTATCTACAATTATGCTGTCGAATTTGAAATTCTTCGATCTCTTACTGCAAACGAATCCAGAACACTTTCAGACGTTGTCTACAATGTTCGAAGCCCAATAAACGTTTCGTCTTTCGTCGAAGTAGGAAAATATCCAACGGCAGATTCTCTGTAAGCGATCTAGTAATTCGTGCGAAATTTGTACCGGGGCCGAAAAATAACAAAATTCACAGGCGACAATAAAAGTAAAAGGTTCCCGGGTATCGAAGCCGAGGATCGTAGGTTTGACCTCGTTCGGGAGGAACACCAGCTACCCATTGTCCCTTCCAATATCCGGTGATAGTTCCGGATACTTTCGAGTGCCGGATTCCCCGCTAGTTTCAGTAAAAGGATTTTTTCCCCCGATATCACGTTTATGTGGGATTCCGTGTAAGCTGAGCCGGGGCATCGGCGAATCTCAGCTTTAAAATTTGAAAATCTAATTTCATCGCGTTGCGAAGGATTTTGACCGGTGCTTCCGCTCTCTTCCTCTTCGTTCGCCGCCTACCTTCTCAGGCTCGTCCCAATATTCCTTGATTTTTCCGGGTATTTGCATGCGCGAATCTACGAGAATAAAACCTGGACATATTCCACGGATCGGGATAAAAGTTCCTGAGAACGGCTGTTTCGTTACTAACCAGAGCCTGGTAAAAGAAAATCGCACTCGAGGAGATCCGTTTCTAGATTTTGATTGGAACTGGTGTCGCTTCTGCTGGAATTTCTTTCCGATTCGCTGGGACTTTGGAAAGTTATTATGCTTCGGTTCCTTTCGAAAGCAATCGACGTCTCGAATGAAGACTTCGATTGTACGACGTTAAGTTGATGTAAACGGTTCTTTCGATGCACTTTACTGAACAATAAAACAATAAAAATGGGGAAACTTAACCGGTTTTAATAAGCAGGGTGAGGATGGTTAGTCGATCCGCTGGTAAATTTCGTGAACTCGGTGCCCAGAACTCGTTGCGGAGTATCTTATTAACGAAAACGTTCGCTTCTTGCCTACAATATCCTAAGTGAATATTACCCTTCACAACAAGCAGAGAGACGCTATATTTACACGATAAGGAAAGTTTACGAGGCAATTTTCTTCACGAACGAGCCACAAACTTCCGCGTAATTTCAGTCCTTTCCTTTCAGCGGTTTCTTTTCTTTCTTTCTGCCCAACCTTCCCCGCCTCGTTTTTTGCCATACTTTGTCCAGCGATAAAAAACCAGAAAATAGATATCTACTCGCGAGATACGTCTTGAGAGAAGGGAAGAAACTTCACGCGTGTACTTCGTTGTATTTTATCGAACGCGACCCTTAATAATGCCGTGGATCGATGGTTAATTGAACGTTTAATCAACCGTTTCACTCGGTGGACAAGGTTGCTCGTATCTTATCTAGTGGATTACCATAATTGAAACGAACTCTGATAAGGCTGATTCGATCTTTCAACGTTGATAATTAATTCGATGCGAACACCGTGAGAGGGCTTTCTAGACCGTTGAAAATTCTAGGTTCGAAATGTTACGAAATGCATTGTTGCATTATTCATTCGAGAAGGTACGAGGAGCGTGGAAAGTACGTGGCGTAATTTCAAAGAACGAATATTTTGCAGCTGCGATCGGAAATTCATATTTTTTGAGGGAATACTTTCAATTTGTCGAAAGTGCGGGGCAGGCGCAGAGATCATTAATCCTCAGACTGTTCTTGTTATCGCTAGGCGAATTAACTTTTTAATCGCTCCGCGATGAAAGAAGGACAACGAGGAATAAATTAAAATCTGCATTTTAACAGGTTATGAATTGACGTTGCTAATGAACAAGTTTGTATCTCATAAATATTGAAAACCGATAGACGCGGAGGCAGGGACTAATTGCAGATTTAATTAAACCCATGATAGGCGTTGCGAGAGCGCAAAAATTTCAGGACAACCGATACAACTTTCAGTTTCTTTTTTATTCTCACTTTTCCTCGAACAAAACGAACGCTGCGAAACACGGTCGAGGTTTTAGCGACTAACCGACGAGTCTGTTCGATTTCGTTGGCACAAAGGGTGTATGATTGCGTTTGGTGGTTCGCAGTAAATTGATTACAGTTACCTTTAAATGTTCCGCGATCGAAGCATCGTCGATCGTCATACAATTCTCGACTTCTATGAAAAATGCACATAAATGACGTCTATTATACCAGGAAATTCCTTTAGAATACGGATTTCCATATTTTCTTCATAGTTTGCAGTACGAAAATTGAATACAGTAAATATACGGTATATCTAAGTATAAATATAAAGTATATACAAGTATAAAGTACATCACTTTAATTTGCAACGTTACATGTTTCAGTTAGCTAGAACGCTGCTGAAAGGGGATACTTTAATTTTTCCATAATAAAATGTTGCCTCTTATTTTCGCCTCCTTTTAATTAAATTTTTTTCTTCTGTAACGAAGCATCACTCGTTTCCCTCCGCTGGAGCTGCACACCCTTACCTCTTGTACTTCCGTCTTGCGAGCGGAATTTTTTCTCCTCTGTATTGTTTAACGGGTGTTTATTAACATTTACCGGTGCCTCTCCATTCGTTCTCAGCGTCACCTTAAAGTTCTCTCGAGATTTCGTCGCTCTACTCCCGGCGGTAATGAATACAAACTGCTTCTTCTTTTATTCTTCAGTTCCTTGAAAATCGACTAAATTCGCAATTTTTCCACCTCATCCGCTTCATAAATACAGAATACACCGTGGCTCTTATTTCTTTTACATGACCGGCTAGCTAGCCGTGTCAAGCGTCGACGGTCGCGCGAAAAATCGTCCAACAGAAGACGAGTCTTCCACGTTTATGGAATATCTGAAGCATCGTTCACGAGTTAATGAGTGTGAACGTGAAATTCCATCACTCCCTGTGTCGCTCTCCTTTATGGTTTTCTTTCACTCCTTCTTAATTAATAGTTAATTGACACTACAGTGGCGTCTGGTGCTCCTTTGATACATCACATGAAAAATCTTGTTCCCGTTTTAACGAGAAAGTCGCGGACGGTGTCGCCTGATCCGTGCCTTTATTTGCACGTTTTTTCTTTTAAAAGAATAAGAAAGAGGACACAGTGCATGTTAATGCAATGAGATTGGAAATTCTTCTCGTAAGCGCGACTAAAAACATTTCCAAGCACCGATGCAATAGAAATTACGACACTGGAGTTGAGCTGCAACGGTTACAGTCACAACAGATCGAAGAAGCTTTTCCATCAGGAAATTGCAATTTCTTCGTGCTGGAATTTCCGTTAACCCGAAACAGAAATTCTTTCGAAGCTCCGTTTCGTAATGAAATCGATGGCTCGATCCCAGTTTTTTTTTACGCGACGTACAACGAGTTACAAAGTAAATTCCTAAAACGCTACGCGAGAGGGAATATTTAAAAAAACTAGCAGCCAACTTAATTTATTCTTTGCGAAACATTGCCAGCGTCCTTTTTAAGTAACGTAGGGAAACAGAGAGAGAGAGAGAGAGAGAGAGAGAGAGAGAGAGAGAGAGAGAGAGAGAGAGAGAGAGTGAGAATATGAGCGGGTGCGGAGAAAATAGAGAATTGCATCTGTCAGAAACACGGAACTATTTCAAAGTCAGTTAACAAAAATATATACGTATCAGAGAATTTGTAATTTCTTCCTGTTTACCATTTTAATCCATTCCAGTTTTTTCGAAATGAAATTTACACCGTCTGGTATGGACACGCAAACTTATCAAAATTTTCAACGGGACAAACATGGTTTTTATTCTATTATTTCAACAAGTTTTTACCTGATCGCGGCATTGCTTCGATTTTACCATTATCTCCCACTTGGGTTGGTCGCTTCATGAAAAATGGAGGTTCTAAACTGTTTGTCCAGAAGTAAGTCGTGACAAATTGCCGCGTCCACTGCTCACAATGGCGTTATCTACGCGTATTTACGTGCACCTTCTGACCAGAAATTCACGTTTCCTCGCGGTGAAAATTAATGGAAATTTAATATCAATCGCGAATGTCGCGACAATCGAGTATCCGCGTAATCGAGCGTCTACGTTGGCCGTCATCAATTGGAAATTTCTACAACATAACGAGAATTCTCGTTAATTCGTACGAGAGTATAAACGTTTCCAATTTAACTACATAATCACAAAAATCGTTCTCCAAGGATCGTTCGATACTGCGAACATTTTCCTTCTCCGTACGAAACGTAACTAAAATCGAAGTACAATACGACTAATTTCAGCGGGGGAGTTAACTATCCGCGAATAGCTGGAACGAGGGAAACGAAAAAGTTTTAAGCTGTCAGATGCGAAAGGAGGTCAACGTGGTATTACAATAATCATTTGCTAACTCAACTAACTTGCCGTTATATTAAGACCACTACCATCGTGCCTGAATATCGCTATTAACTTCAGTCCCTGTGATTTGATCAAATTCACACATTCAGTGAAAAGTTCATCTTCGACATTTGCGACAATGAAAAAGAAGTTGAGCAGTATTTTTTCTCTGCTTCATTACACGGTAGAATTTTCTATACCCGGTGCGCTGGGTGAAAAAGTTCGTTTCTTTGCTCGAATAAAACGCACAATTTTCATACAGAGCCACGATTCGGTTTTATTTCATTTTAAGCGAGGTTTCCTCGAACGCGTCACGATATCGTAGCTAACCAGTGGGTTATGAAAATTGTTGAAATATTTACGCTGTGGAATCACGTATGTTGCCTACGTACGAACCTTCTGATACGTGTACGTGTTCCGTGTTCACTGAGAAGCTTTGGTAAAAAGTAAAAAGGGGAAAAGGGACGTTGGGGAAAGAAAAAAGTGGAGGGGCTAGGCGAGAGCGGAATAGCAACACCTTCACGTCCGATCCGCGGGATATCCGCGTGCACGCGTTTTAAGCGCCACCCATAAAAGTATTAATAAAAACTCGGATACTACTTTGAATATCAACGAGATTGCGTCAGCAAGAGTAACTGGGTGGAGGAGCTCGGACGTAAAATGCTGTAACCCGCATTACACCTACCATTACTTTGTAGCGAGATTAAACGTTGAGGTTTGAATATTTAATTGTACAAGTAGTGAGAAACGGCATTGCACTGGCGATAGACATTCGCAGGGTAATAAAGCGTACTCGTTATTGAGCTCGTAAAATTTCTGCATTTATGGCTGGCGTGCCTTGCGCTTAATTTATAACATATTTAAGTTCGTGCAAAATTATGTGTACATTCTGTAATTTTTGTTATCTTTTTTAATTCTGTTCTCGCTTGAGGAAAATTGTTGGCGATTCAATTATCAAATTAGTATACTGCTGATATCACTGAAAGTTATAGAAAGAATAAGTGGTTTTTACATGTCAGCGAAGATTTCTAAATATAATTGAATTATGCAAATGTTTGCAAAAATTCGAGTTTCGTGCGGTTTTTTGAAAGTTATCAGATTTTGATATTGGAGAGATTGTTGTTATCGATAAAAGCTACAAGTTAAAGGTGATAGCTTTACCACTTCTATTTCGACTATCGTCAAAGTATGATCACCGACGACCTACAATTTTACTATCTTTCGGAATGTTACCGCTTCAGCACATGGTTGCAATTAGTTAAATTTATAAACAATTACGTACAATAACTGCAATTAATCGTCGAGAGTATGCCTTCGTTCAGAAAAGTGTGAGAATTAGTGAATTATAAGTGATTTTAATGGAAAAATCAATGTAAAGTCGAGCACAACAAATCGCGACTTTGCTAAGGTAAGTCGCGGTGGATATATATAACGAGCGCGTGCCATTGACACAGTCAGTTGCTCGGTCGACGCGGGACCGATCGGAGCTCTTGTCGAGTTTCATTTATGGTGGTTGGGCATGGTCAGCGTGCTGAGTCGATGGTCAGGAATGGTGGGAGATTACGGAGGGGCTGCTGACCCCATGGTGGTGGATAATGGTCAGTTTGCTGACTACATGACAGTGAACAATTCCCAGCGTGCTGAGTCGATGGTGGTGGATTACAGAGAGGGTGTTGACTCCATGGTATTGGACATTGGTGGATGATTGTGGACGACGGTGGAGAAGCCAAGGGTAGTGGACACTAGTGGATCGCTAGTGGACCGCTAGTGGACCGCAAGTGGACGGCTAGTGGATCGCTAGTGGATCGCTAGTGGACCGCTAGTGGACGGTGGTGGACCACGGTGGAGAAGCCAAGGATAGTGGATACTGGTGGATGACTGTGGATAATTATGGACGATGGTGGATGTTGATGACGACGACTTTTGCCTGCCGATTGGTGAGTGAACAAATAGAAGATTTAACTATTAAGAAATGCATTATTGGGTCCCTGCGTAGTCACCTCCACGGGGTGGGCCTGGGCCCTTGGTAACGTTTTCGAGAGATTGCGCTCTCCAAAACGATATCAAGCTAAGGACTACGCGCGTAGATTTAAGGACAGATGTAGATTCAACACTAGAACTACCAAAGCGTTTAAACTGATTGTCTTATATAGATCTTATACATTCATCTTTACAATTTCCTATAATTTTGCATCAACCAAAGTTTTCTTTTAACTTTACATTTGTATTCTTTGCTTTATTTATCGAGCATTTTTACTTTCTTGCACAACTATCATTCAACTTCGTTTGCATGAAATTAAAATACTTTTATTGCGGGTAGTTCTAGTGTTGAGTGAGTTGTAAACTTTGTACTGAAATGTGAATTGCGTTCTTACTTTGACGTTATCGTGATTGTCTCGCGCATTAGAGTGCTAGAGTGCTAGAGTTTAATTTTCGCCGCTGGATCGCCGCTGGATCGCCGCTGGAGCGCCGTTGGATCGCCGAGGGATGCGTGTGTTTTCAGTTTTAATAATTTTTGTATGTTATATGTAATTCTCCTATCCTCCTTCCCCCTATTCATCTATGTAATAAAGTTTAAGTTAAATTAAATTTAACTCTCGCCGCTGGATCGCCGTTGGATCACCGATGGATCGTCGCTGGATCGCCGAGGGACTTTAACTATACATATTTTTATATATTTTATATTCCTAAATATATGTAATTTCCTAATATCCTAATCGTAAATTTAGTCATTTGTAATCCAACTAAAATTTTCCATGTCCTTCTCAGGATTCGGAAACTTTAAGTTGAGTTACGGATAAATATGCTGTGGTCGTGGGATCACCGTGGAACCAGCGAGGGATTTTACTTGCTTTCTTCTTTTCCCTTATCAAACGTTTCTGCTTGTTCACACAAATTTCAACATTCTTTCATGTATTCTTCACTCGATATCACATGATGAGGGTTTCATTATTATCGTCGATGATTAGTGGCGGGGCTTCTTGTCATCTTTGAGGGTTGAATTCTATATTGTAGAGGGCATAACAATTTGTACGCGATCAATATTTCGAACCATAATGGTCAGAAAATTTCACGAAATCAGTGATATAGCTTGTAGCTCGTCGGTACCAGGATAAATTGGGGTGAAGTTATCGACTTGAGCTTGCAGCAGAGTACGCTTGCAGCTTACCGACAGGCGATACTTGAGCCACCAGTACACCCTGGAAAGCTCCAGGAAAGCTCTGTATCGACTCGTCTCGATGCCTGTGGGTTATCTATGCGGGATTCTAGATCTCTGCAGAAGAAAATTTCGTAGTAGATACTATCGCAGCGCGGAGCAGAAAAGCTCCTTGCCGGTACTCATTCGAATATCGTATATCATACAAGTGTATCATATTCATGTAATAATCGAGCTAGATCATCGAGCCAGAGATGGGCACCATCGCGTAACAAGGAAAAACTATATCAATCTGCAAGTTTTTATTACTATCGCATTCTCATAAAGCAAACTTCTAAAAGGGGACCAGGTAATTTCATTATTCTTCGAGTTTCTTCAATTTAGACACACACCATGTCCCCCGTTGCGCATCTTTGCAGTGTTCGCACGTCCCGTTCGCCTGCTTTCGTATTCGTGCCGCGATGAAATTGTCGGTATTGGTATCGAAATCATCGCGCCGCCGATTATATGTACAAGCACGCTTGTCGATTTCCGTGGAAGTTTCGCCGTCGGGTCGCGACGTGATCCCCGCGGAGGCGCATGAATAATGTTAACTTTAAAAGCAAATTCGCCTTCGTCGAGCGTCGCGCTGTTGCCGCGGACATCAAATTTTAACATCCGCACTTTACTTTACCGCCGAATGCATGGCAAGTTGTTCCTCTCATTGGAATTTATACGCCTCGTAACGGCCCCGCCGTCACCGACTGGAACGTCTTCTGTAGTTAAGAGACGATCTACTCTGGGGAATTGGATTCCCTTACCCTATATAATGGAAGCAAACGACGCGACAAGTATTCGTAGTTAGACGGAAATATGTAGCAATGGCGAGGGGTAGGAAAAGTGCTTTCACCTCGGATAAGGCAGTCTTCTGTACGCTGGAATTCTTACATCTTTTCTCGTACAAGGATGAAGCCTTATTGCTCTGTTTAACTATCCTTTCGTTGTATCGCGATGGGTATTCGCAAGCACTGTCATACGTTTCTCGTGTAGACTCTGATTGTTTCGGGAAATGGAGAATCCTAATTACCTATTTCTGTAGGAGGGAACGGTATCGCGATATAATGCGCATCTATCACGAATGCAAACTATCTCGCAGTAAACTAGCACCGTGATAGCTCTGCGTTTACGATTTCCTTCTCAAGGAAATTGAATTCTAAAGAGCTTATCGTTTCAGAGTTGCGTGCTGCCGCTTCTTATTGGGTCTTAATTTTTATTGTAATTACTGCTGGAGGGAACTGAAGAAAGACAAATACAGCGACTATTTAATAACTTTGGCTGAAGTTCCACATTTAGATTGGCGATGTTGATTATTCAGTTGATCTTTGTTCACTCGATACAAACGATTTGCTGTACAACGAAGCAGTGTATGCACCCCGAAACGAGTTAACTGGGAGCTTGACGATAGGTCCAGCGAGCGTTTTCGTTCGAGCTATCATTCGCGTCAATTAAAATACCTCTGCGCTAACAATTCGTTAATAGGTACTTGCTCCATTCCCCCGTGAAATTACCGATTCGCGCAAACGTAATCCGTGTGTTGATTCCATTCAGAGGAGGCAAATTGGATGAAATATCCAGTATTCGAATCTCTGGGGAGATGCGAATCGTGCACTGCGATTAACTCTTAATTATTTAATAGCAACCAGGTCAGAAGTGTTTCTGCTGGAGTTTGATTTTCGTCGCGTTTAGCTTGTTAGAAATTACGTGTATCAAACTGAAACGCGCGCTTGAAATCTGAAGTAGAAGCACAAATTTTCCTTTTTACCTCTGAACGGAGTTTTTAGTGAACTTTCTCTACGGTATCCCAACGGCGTAGCTTTTTTCCAAGGAGTACAATTTTTTTCCACCACTGCATCGCTATAGAGGCTTGTGTTCACTGTCAAACGAAACGGTCCTAGAATCTATCAAACCTGCTCGCGCATCGATCGTCGCGTAGAAAGGGTAAATTAAAACCTTGGCATTGGCCAACTATCTAGGTCGAGAGTTTACAAGAGAATCATTAGAAAGGAAGAACGACAATACGAATCTCTGACATCCTCTCACGCTGTACAATACACAATGTATATACATTCGATTCGAAAAGAGAAAAGAGCGATAAAATAAAATGCAACAAGCAAACGTCACCTTTCAGAATTTCCATCGCCCAATTCGTTGCGTCGAAGAATGCGATGCAATTCCTTTCCCCCTGCGGATTCGTCAGAAAAGTTGAACGAAGTTCCGCTACGCGTGACGAGGCTTCTTTTTTAATACCACGTTCGTTCTCTGATTTGTTAGTTGACGGGAACTTTCCATCGGGTTGATTCATTTGGTAAACATGGGCCTGGCGTTTCGCGGAGAATAATAGATTAACATGACTCGTGACAGGGAGGAGAACGGAAAAGTTTTCGAAGGAAGTTGGCGCAATTTCATCCGCGCTGCGTACAGTTCGTTCTGGAATTTTCCATATAAAGCGTCGCGCGGAGAACATCTTGTCGTTTCTTTGAGCTATCGTTCGCGTTAGGCACCAACTTTTCCTCCCCCGTTGACGCTGCGGAGTTTCGCGGAGGATCTCTGAGAACGCGGCGGCGAATCCGCGGCACGGTTTTGACGGTGACGAAGCGACGGGACGGGAGTTGCGCGTTCCGACCACTTTTTCTATGGAACGTAAGTAACGACTGGCTGTATTTCTCCGCGTTCTCCTCGTCAGTTTTCGTTTTTCATTCTTATCGCGTACTAAGAGACTTTGACTTTTTCCGACGAACGGGATTAAGACGAAAGACGTACAGATTTGGATTAAGGAGAATTAATTTCTTTTTTCTTTAAATGTCTATATTTCTTTTTTTTGGGTTCTGCGATCGTTAGAGCAAGTTGCAGTCTCGTATTGTCGGTCTCAGATTAATTGGCATACGTAGTCGTGTACACCGTGTCCATTAATTACTTAGTTTCGCAAGCATTCTGTTCTTTGTGCACCTGAATGCACATTCATCGCGAACAATTCACATTAGATTCTCTATGCCTATTGAATAGGTAAATGCTAGTGTAATCGACTAGAAACTCGAATGAATTCGACAACAAAGGGTCTGACGAACGTAATAACTATTTGGCTACTTTCATTGGAACGCGTTTGATAAAAATTCTCCAATGATAAACGAAGCTCCATAGAGAACAGAGATATTTGCCTGGTGTTCCATCGTGATGTTTCAACGTCGATGAAAAATGCACCACGCGATTTGACGGTGATGATAAATTAAAAATGAACACTGGTTACGTTGAAGAAAAAATAAATAACTCGTTTTAATTACTCTCTTCTTTCTTTGCTATTACTAGTCTTCCTATCTGTTCGAAGATTTATCATTTCTTCCCATGGTCGGTGGCAAATTTGACTTTTCAGACAATTAGATGGCCCTAGATTTCAAAGCAGTTAAAATTTGCACGACTTCGGTGGAAATGCATCCAGCGTGACCTACATCCACGGAATTTCATTTTTCTCTCTGTAATGTGGATGCATGTGATTGTATTGTCGGATTCCTGGATCGAAAAATTCAGGGTATGCGATGGTTCTGTTAGACCTTCGCGAGATCGTTCGCGAAATTTCACGTTGTCAATTTAGGTGAAACTTTTCGTATCTTGGAAATGAACGAACTTGAGGGACAGGAACATTTTCCCTAAAAGAATGAAATCAGCAAATAAACCGGTGTTCCTTTCATTCTCCTAATCTTCGCACGTAATTAAGTAGATTAGACAGGTTTTCGTTACTCTAACAATGTGATAGAACGAAACATCTTTCTCCCTGAAAGAGAAACTCAATTTCCTCAGACGTTCAACACGGACCATTTCTCTATTCGACATTGTACCAAACACGTTGACAATATTTCACGAGCATCGATGAATCTCGTACGAATTAACACTTCGCGTCCGTCAATCATATCAATCTACAACATCCACTATCATTGACCATTAAATTACCAGCCGTCAGCTGATCAACTGACGAAGTAGCACCTACCTTTGATAAAGTCCACAGCCATTTCCAGCCCGTACGTATCCTTGTCGCAGTCGTCGAGAATGTGCGCGCCGATTTTGACACCAGGCACGATCCCACGATCGTTGAGCCTGTCCAGGGTGTAGAGCATCGCCTCGAGCGCTTGAACGCCACCCTGCGGCATCACTGGTCCGCAAGTGATGGTGTCCTCCCGCTCGTGGACCATCATTAGACCACCCAACACTAGATCACCCTCGACCACCGCGCTGTGCTTAACTGGCCATTGATCCGGGGGCTCACGCTCGTGTGACGAGTTGTCCGTGGTCTGCGAGGACGCCTCGTCTACAGTAACGGGAAAATATTCCTCGCTCGGCTCTGAAGAAGTGGCGATCATGTCGATGGCGAACGAAAATTGGTTCTCGTCGTTGACAAATTCGACGGTCGACGTTTCAACGGTCATTGAAGGTTGATCCATCCTTACAGGCGAGAGTGTGAGGTTTTCGTCAGGGTAGTTATTCAGAGAATCGTTCGTAGGCTGGTCTGATGGGAATAAAGTGGTCGATGAGTCTTGTACGTTCGAGACGAAGTCCAGAGAACGTGTCAACGAGACCCTCAGCCCTCCGGGAGTATCGTCGCTAGCTTTCGTTGAGATGGATTCCATTCGTATGGTCGAGACGTTACTATGGTGGTCCACGTCCTTGTCCCACATCGGGGTGGAAGTTTGTCCAGACACGGGGGTTTCGACCTTCGTAGTTGAATCAAGTTTCAGGCTCGTCGATGTCGAAGTTCGTGCCGTGGACGACCTGGACTTTCGTTCTCTCGTAGGATGATCGATCACCGGGGTGAGCATCGTGTTGGGGGAGTTAAACCGGTTGGACGCTCGCTGCAGAGGTCCATCGATGCTCTTTTCGTCCTTCTCGAACGGATTAACTTCGTTCACCGTTCCATTATCCAACGAGCTGGCTCGAGCCCTCTCATTTTTCGAGCTAAACCCGCTGGACGGTTCATTAGGTTTAATGTCGTCGTCGCGTGTTTGAATATTTCGATTCGGCGGCTCTCTCGTCCTCGAATCGACGGAATTCCGCTCTGTCGAAACGATTAGAGGATCGTTAAACGTTACTTCATCATTTTCCATCTCATCATCCGCAACTCTGTCGAGTCGTTCAATCTGGTCGTCGATCTTCCTATTTTTCAACTCGACTGTTTGTAAAACGACTCTCTTAGACGCAGCTGATCGTTGAGGATGTTTCGTTTTATTCACGGACGATTGCTCGCGGTTCGCGTTTATTTTGATATCCTCCGCAGCCTTCCGTTCTTGCTCCATCGAGGATGAGTTCTTGGAAGTATCGTCGGAATTTCTCTCGCCGAATTCAGAAACGCCATTGGTCTCCGATGCATAGCTCCCTTCGGCTAGACTGTTCATATCGTTTCTTAGGTACGTGGCATTCCTTGGCGTCGCAACAGAACTACGCTCGGAATTCACGAAGACGCCCTCAGACTCCTTTATCGCGTTACTTAGCGTGGAACCTTCTTCCGGTGTCGCTTTATCCGTCTCTTCTTTGGCCTCATCAATCTCGCTTCGCGGCGCGTCTAATTCCATCCCTCGTGATGAATCTGCGCTCAAATCAAGCTTCATCGAGGCTGTCTCGTTACTTAGATTCGACACGTTCCCTGGTAACCGTGCATCGTCGTCATTTGCTACAATGTTTACAAATTTTCGTTCAATTAACGTCGAATCGAGTTCACCATTTGACATTGCGATATCCAACAGCTGTGAATTATTCTCATTAGATAAATCTGGTTCTTCGAGTGTTATTCTGTCAATCGATTCTGTGCTTTCCTCGTAACTTATCGAGTTGAATTCATCGCTCGATGGTAAAGTACTCGAGTTTAATGTCGAGTCATTCCACTGCCGTACGATTGCTGTGCCATCTCGAGGGTCTAGCGAATTATCCGTAAGGTTCTCTGAAATCAAGTCGAGCTCCAATTCTGTCTCAACATTCCTCGCATCGTTATCCGTGTTATTAGCCAAATAATCATTTATTTCGTTGAAAGTAACGTTCGATGAAGCTTCGTATCGCGACGAATCCAACGCGAGCGAGTCGCTAGACGGAATATTTCTCTTTTCGCGAATCGAAGAACTCCCACGAGTTCTCCTGTCCGCCTCATCATCGCATCCCTTTGTTGATATCTGTTTCACGGAGATTCCATTCAACCGACGCGTATGCATCTGTCCTCGCGTCAACGTTGATTTATGAGACGTCGAGGCTCGCTGGGAACCTTCGAACTCTGAAGAATGATGGGTCCCACCTTCTGTGTCGACTGCTTCGACTCTGTCGTTTCGCGACCCGCGATTCGAGGATCCCCAATTCTGCCAAAGGTACGATCTCTCCAGATTTATTACGTCACCAGGTTTAAACGTTCTCGATTTCTTGTCTGGTTCCGTTCTCGAATTTTTAACGAACCCTCTGCTCATCAACTGATACATGGATTTAATCCTTCGCCTTCGATTCTTCGGGTTCGATTCTCCGTCGAACGGTTCATTAACAGAAACGGAAGATTTAGGAGGTTCAATGAAATATCGTTTATGGATAAATTCTTTGGTTTCGACGTTCCATAAATTCGCGTCCCTAACCATTCTGCCCTTAGATCTTTCTCCACCCGTCAGCGTTTTCAATTTCAACCGTTCAATCTTTAATGGTTGATTAACGGAAGTGGAGGACTCAGCGGATTCGATCAAATACCGCTTAACCGAGCCTCTCGATGATTTTCTACCACTCGATCTTCCCAGTTCCACCAATGCTCTCAATTTCAATTCTGCATCAAATAATTTGCCGATAGAAACAGCGGATTCAGGAATCTCAGACAAATATCTCTGGCGACCGTCCGTTGCGGTTTCCCCGCTATCTCCCAAGCTCTGAGAAGCCTCGATATCGTCATCCTGAGAATGGCCCATAGTCCTCTGACCACCCGCCCCATCGAATCCTCCCGTTCCAAGACCGCGAAGCTCACCCCTGAATCCCGTTCGCCTTCTCACGTCCTCGATCTCTCGTCTGGAAGCCTTCAGCGAGTCGTCATCGCGCGAATCCACCTCGACGTGACCGTAATACGGATATTCGTGGTCCAGAGGCTCACTTTCGAGGCTCCCCGTTGTAGACGGGTCGGTGAGTCGACGCGACGCATCGCTGCCTCCTCTGGCGGTGTCTTTTATCGCGACACGGGTGATCCTGGGGGATAAACGGGGCTCTCGCGGAATTTTCAGTGAATTCTCGGGGAAATCGGTCGACCCTCTGGCAGTTGGCACGGCAGCCTCGCTGGCCGGGTGTTTATTACGTCGTCGTACCTCGTGGCAGTCGTCTGACGGGGCGCGAACCGCTCGTAGGCGACGCGTACGCTCGCGACGATCGTCAAGGAGGAGGATCGATCGATCGTCGACGGAGTCTTCGTCAGGCTGATTCGCATCTGCGGCGGCCTGGCTGGCTCGCCAGGAAATTGCTCGCGACGGGTCCTCCGTGGCGTCATTCTTGACGAGCGGATGGGATGTTTGTCGAGCGGATGTTGATGACGATGATAACTTTGAGGAGTACCGGGGTGACGGAGTGTTGGAACGGTTTTGGAAGTTCAGGGATGGTCCATTAGTGCCGCGAGCCCCGTAAGCGACTTTGCCGCGGTTAACCGACAGCTGGTCGTTACCATAATCGAGCGGATACCGTTCGCCCGCCAAACTGTTCCGCAGAATCGATAGCACCACTGACACGGCCAGCACGGCCAGCCAACCGTTGTTCCGCCGCATCACCTGCCTCCCGTGGCGAACATGTCCTGGTCCTGCAAAAGTAGACAGCCTTTCTGTCAATCTCCACTTCACACAGTCAGATTACTAGGAATTTTTAGTGACCTTATGCTAATCGAGCAAAAATGTATCGAGTATTACTTATCTCTACGAGATCTATCCGTTTGTTATTCCGAGTTGGCTCTAGTCGATCTGACTGAAACTATTTGAACAGTATACGAGGGTTAAATTTAATTTGCTCTGTTTGAGAGGGGTCTAATCTATTTGCGGAGGAATGGAAATGTTTGGAGATTAATTATACATACGTATACTGTCCACGCAATTGAGTTAGCGGTTAAGGGTTGAAACTTCGTATTATAGATACGTGAAGCGCATTAATATCATGAAGTCCACCTTGACAAATGATATATATTGGTTCGTTAGCCACGATATTTGTACTGTTTTATTGCTGCAGTTTGAGAACTTTATCGTTGGTGTGCGAAAATATTTGAATAATGCCCACGAGGTGGGCATGTACGCTGACAGAAATTTCATCGTCGTGACGTGGAATTCTCGATTAATTCTATTCGCGCCTACTAGTTGTAAAACATCCGCGAATACGGCAGGCGGAGTTATTAATCACGATCGAGTAACGAACCGGTAAATATCTCGGCGAATGTTGCACATTTTCGAAATTACAGAAGGCTACCGCATAGTTGGAACTCCGCGCGTTACACGTGCATAGTCAAAGCAGAAACTAACCTCGATCGAACATTGGCTTTCGGTTAAGCTTGGAATATTGCCACTAAATTTCTCGTATTCAAATCGAGCGAGCCAGTGGCCACAAGAGGCACTCAAGGAGCCTTGGAGCGCCATTGTACTTATTTTACCATTGGCGTACTGATTAATCGCGTTCGAGGTATGCTAAACTCGCCATCACTCGCGATAGTTTCCTTAAGTGATTGTAAAAATTTCATACCCTGGAAATCTATCCGTTTAAACAACGTCTCGCTGAAATTCTCTTATGTGTCAATAGTTTCTCCAGCCATGACACATTAAACCGATTACACTTACTACACACGCTTTCGATTGATTGGCACAGGGCCAAACTGTGATTCGATTGAGAGTAGCTTGCCTATTTGCCTAGTTTTTATAAATTAGATTTATCGATCGCTTCCCTATGGACTGACACTTTACAAAATTGTCGATCGATCAGCCTCGAGCAGCTAATCGAATGAAACTTAAATGATCCGAGAATACGATATTCTGGAGACAATGGTATCAACGATATCGATAGAGTCTATACAATCTATATAAAATTAATTAGTATCCGGTTAAAGCTATCTCGAAAACCGATATAATCCCTTTGAACGACATCTTATTGTCGCGACGCCGCGCAACAATCCCCTAATCGCTCTTCCAGAAAATTACCCCCTCGCGCGATAATCATTGTATCCTATCTAACCGTGGATCATCGCGATTCAACCTAAGCATCCATTATTTTAACGCTGCCCACGCGTCCCATGGTTTCATCAGTTACTGGGGTTCATTTCGAGGCACGGTCCCTCCTCGCCATTGTCCAATAAATTTCACGTGGCTGCGTTTAGCTGGTTTAGCTGGACCATTTAATCCGGCAGAGACGCTCGCGCAACGTGATAGAGGGAGTCGCTGCGAGTTATTGAATCTTTTCCCCCTCGTTTTCGATCTCGACGGGAAAATCGTCGCGGGAAACCGCAGAGTCGAAGGTTAGATTGCTTGATCTCCTTTTCCGGGACACGTGTCCAGGTTTGACGCGTTCGTTGGTTAAATGTCCGTCGGAACGATAGGAGTTGGTGGGCTTCGATAAGGCGGCTAGTTTATCGAGGGGCAGCCGCGATTGATAGGATTGAGTCGTACGGAATGGACCTCGTTCCGCCCTCGCCTTTCGGGATAGGCACATGCCAGGCTTGTTGCCGGATGTATCGACAGGATCGGGTGATTTCGCGGGGACAGGCTGGAAGAATCGATACGTCCGGTCGTGGCTCGTTGAACGGTTATTGGACGATGTACGTGACGTGACGTTATTCGCTCGCGGAGTGTATTAACTAGAGTCTTCGAATCTGAAGACATTTTCCATCTTAAATGGCACCTTCCGAGACCCTGAATGCCTTTGGTTCGATTATCTTCGTGGGTAATTTCTACGTTGACTTTGATCTCTTTATCTTCTCGTATCCGTGGATAATTATTTGAATGGAACACCCGAAGGATTCATTTTTTTATCTTCAATAGATGAAATCAATTATTCGTGTTGGAAATCGTTCATTTCATTGTTTCACAAATTCGTTGGAAAATGTGGCGGTTTACGGAAAGCAACTGGTATGAATAAGAAACTCAAAAAGTTGTTTGAAAGGGGTGCAACAATAGCTGAACATAGTGAATACTGCATGGTGCATATTACTATCTAGACGCGGGCGTGGAAACAATGGCTTCATCAAGAAAAAATAAAAAATCCATTATTTTTTAAGAATACCAACCGCAGTACTTCCAACCATTGTATCACAATGATTCCAACCCTTAAGAAAGAACAGTACGTGGAGAAAGAAATTCAGGGATGCTTCTCTATTGTTCGTATTTCTACATTTTTTTCATCCACCCGCGTATTTCCATGGAAAAGAGTTAAACTGATAACGATATCACGTCGAAGAATTTGAAACCAACAGTTTGCTATTATCCCCAGCAGTAGAAATTAGTAGCTAATATCGTGTTTCGTGCCTTTTCGACTCGCGTTACAGTTTGCAAACGACTCTGAACACCGTCCGTGGAATCCGTAACCGGAAAGGACCGCCGTGAATGCGTTTCTAATTGAAGCAGTCCGACAGATGTTGATTAACCGTCTGTCGAAGTAATCTGGCACTGTGATTCAGCAAGCGATCTAAATCGGATTGGACCAAATATTCCGCGTCGTGTAACAACAGTGTCTCGTCTAATGGAGCTGTGATTGATCGTTTCGGTGGATTGGTAAATATCGTGTTAATTACAGAGGTGTTAGAGAATGACACGCAGACGCGTAACAGTGGTAGCTCGTCGCGAACGCACCGTCTTTTAAAGTTTAATCCCTTAATCGCGGCGAGACGAAGGAATCGAGCGCGAACTGATTAGCGAATCCTCGTTGGTTAGACTGTTTAACTGGTGCACGTAATTACGACGGTATATTGTACATTTGTGTCAGCTCCTCGTCCTAATTGGTCTGGTTCGAGCCGCTGACATCTGCATCGTCTGCGAGAACATATGTTGTCGTAACTTGCCCAATCGTATTCGGGATCCGTACAATTATACAGGCTTGATCGGTACATGTGCACGAAACAGATGGCTGTGATTACATATCTACAGCGGATTCGATTACTCGTTGGTTCAGATAAGGAATCTGCGTAGCGGTTTCTCCAAGGATTCTCGTCATTTCAACGAGTTCCGTCTAGCCGTTTCCTCCTTGCTTTCGCACCCTTTCAACTTCTCGTTCAATTCGCGACGATATCTCGGCCGCGATAAAGTGGCGGTGACTTATTCAATTTTCATGGAAATACACAGGTGGTGTAAAAAATATTTTTCGTCGAGAGAAATTCCACGGATGCAATTTCGAACGTGGCCGCGTCCGCTCTTCCGCTCGCGAGAAGAAAGAACCCATGGAATGGAGTTCCGTGGCGACGCGGCATCCCGTGCGATTCAAAATGGGACCAAGGAGGGAACAAAGGGGATCCTTAATGGCACGCGAAGTTGGGAATGGATGAATAGCGGTGGCACGCGGGCAAACCAACCGCTGGGAAATAATTGGAGACAAAAGTCTCCGTTCCCGTGACGTGTATCGCGGGACAGAGGATTGTTTGAGATTTTCAAAATATTTGTTCCCCCTTTCTCGATCAATGATTACGTTTCAAAGGGAGTCCAATTAATCCAGATCGCCTCGCGATTTTTCCCTTTTTCACGAGCGTTCAGCGAAACTGCTCGTAGAATATTTTCAAAGCGAAAGTAAATGCTCCAGTGGCTCAAAGTGGATTGATTATTCTTTCGAAGATATATCCTTGTTCGATTACACGGAACTGCACTTTGCTAGAGAACATTTTGTTTTTGTTCTCGGTAGGTATCACTCGTTTACTTTCGAGAACACTCGCTAATCGAGCGATTTTTCCAATTGATGGATTTACATCGGTTCAGCGGCCGTGCTCTTTTTGTTTCACGAGCGATTTCGCGGCCTGCGCGAGGGTCCGTGCTTTAATCTCCCAGATAGACGGTGAGAATGGACCTTTAATCTCCTCTGAACGAACGAACGACCCGTACTCTACCTCTTTTCAAAAGCAAGCAATGTATCGTTAATGTTGGATCCTTTTCAACCAACCTTTTAAATCGCGCTCTCGTTTAAACTCGCGGATGAGGGAGAGAGAGAGAGAGAGAGAGAGAGAAAAGGCAAGGGTCGATATGCTAGATCGAGCCACGATCCCTTGGCAAGACTAACTGTTCCCTTTTTTTTGTTTGTCCGCTACGATGTACCGCGATCGATAATCTATAGCGAACAATGACTGGAATGTGATGAGAGGAATTTTTATCGGGAGCCAACGGACGATTTTTTCCCGTGAAAGTTTTTATAATCGCACTAAGGGTTTTATTTCTTATGGGACTTTAATGCTCTTGTAATTTTGATGAAATTTTTTTATTAAAAGTTCTTATTAAAATTTCGTAGACCAGCCTTAAGCAGCTTTCGCTGTAGCCCGCATTTTCTTGTCATCGCGTATAGGAAGTGATACGATGAACTTTTTCAACTAGAAGTTCGTTGATACAGTTTTACAACCGCCCTATAACGCCGTGTAACTTCGAAGGGTGCACGTTCGCGTGAGCATACGAGATACGCTATAAGAATACGGGGGAATTCATTTTTCCATTTCCCCGCGTTGATTGCAAAATCTTCGGAATATTTCAGAGGGCTTCCAGCTGAAAGTTACCCGGACGCGAAAAGTATTCACGCGTTCCAATTTTTCCCAGCTCTCTTATATATATATCCGCACGTGCGCCTGCGAGAATTGAGAAAGTTCTTCACCGGCATTTTTTATTAGCCCTCCCCGTCCACGGGTACGTGAACTGCAAAGTTCATGAACATAAACTTACAACACACTTTCAAACCTGTCAATTGATAATCTGCCAATTATTCGAGAGTTCAAATTTATCGATAATGGAAAAAGTATGAAAATATGCAGCTGATTATAATCTGGAAAAATATTAATCGTCCACTTGTACGCTTATATCAATTTACTGTAGAAAACAAAATTGTCGTTTCTTGGATTCTCCTTACAAAATTAGCAGTGTGTATTTTACAGTAACTCGCTGAAAGTTTGCGTACGTTTTACGTTTGTTCGCACTTCGAAGGGATCCAGTTCCCCAGGAAAGAATTTAAATTACAAGATCGAAGACGAGGGAGAAAGGTTGGCGGTCAGTGCACGCCCCGACCGTACATCATGGTTCAACCCCCGTGGATAAGCCGAGCACCTTGTCCGCTCGTAGGTAATCCTTTACTTACGCGAAAAATCGTGGCAATCGTTTTCGTCCGGGCATACTGTTCTTTTCCGCGCCTACTTTCCTCCCGCCTTAATTCCAGGCATTCGTATTTCTCCCGCGAAAGAAGCAAACGTCCGCGCAGAGGGTAGAAACAGTCGTGCACGATACAAACACGTGTTCCTCGCATTAACACTGTCGTTCGTAAAGGGAAACGGGACAGCGTCGTCGTATTAAAGTTCCAGGATGTTTTTAACGCTCGTCGAGGTGGCGAACGAGCGGGTTACACTCTCGCGAAGCGGAAAATCCGAGAAAAAACGCGAGCTCCTAAGAGACGCAGTTCCAAAGGGGTGGTTAGCGTGAAATCGTAATACTCGCGCGATGTGTTGGCGAATAAAAATTGTGCCCACGACGCACATTTGATGTTCATATCAATTCCAACGCGATTCAGTGGGAATTGAATGCAATCGATCTGATAAATTCGATACCTCTTTGGCGGCCAATGATTTCGCGAGACACAATTAACAGTGGAGATACGCGTGTATTATAACGTATCCGCGTATCCATCGAATTAACCGGAAACGGCGGAGTTTAGCGGTGTGAAACGATGATCCTCGATTGCGCGAGCAGCGTGAAATTTTGCCAAAATCATACAGTCGGTTTAATTGTTCGTCGAACGATTAACAGCTTACTGCCGTTAGCCGCGCAGTAATTTATTGTATCGCGCGATTTATAAACCACGGATTTCTCCCAGGGTGGGAATAATTAAACGTAATCTCCGTCGAGTTGAGCTATCGCGACATCGAAAATATTTCAACTCGAACTTTGAACGGAATCGCGCGACAACCCCCGCGCGCCCCTTTCGCGTTTTCGAAACTTTCGAACGGGTCTGGACACCTGCCCCTCGCCATCCGTTGGTAAGGGCGAAGGTAAGGGCTCTCCGTTATAGAATCACGACTTCCTAATTACTTTCGCGATCGCTACTTCGTTATCGCGGTTGTCATCAATCCTTGTCTCTCAAGGGGGTGGCACTCTTCTAACCTGAAATTAATGGTGATAAAATACGTTTGTACGCTCATTAGAACCGCCGCGAGGTAGAGTGAGAGAGTTTTATTTCACGATTCGCCGGGGATACGTTCGAGATTTATCGAGGGTGGTGTCCCACCCCCGTAGCCTTTCATCCAGCGGCCGAAGCGCCACCGAAAATTGCATTCGCTCTCCCTTGATAAAGATATTCGCGCGAGAAGCTGGAACCTTGGAGTAAATTTCGCGATCGTAATGGTCCACGCGATGATTCCGTCCGATTTATGGTTGCGCTGCGAACTTTTCGCCAGTGGGCGAGAAAGATGGGGAACCGAAAGACGAAGTCTTCTCGTCGTGTTAATTCTCGATCCACAGTTTCATCCGGAATAAATCAGTGGTATCAAACGGATCGTTTGACTTTAAACGCGACACGGTTTCCTTTCGACGTAGAAGATTGCTTCAGAAATTTCCTTACTCTCAGATGGAATCACAGCGTCGTTTTATCGTCACTTCTCCGATTTTATTCAATCTATCGTACTGAGATCTTCGTATCTAAGTGATTCTTAGATCGACGCGTCAATCGCAGATTAATATTTGACGCGCTATCCTCGAGGAAAAGTAAGTTGAGAAAAAATTTGAGATCCTCTCCCTTAACGTTTAGCTGGCAGCGTTTTAGACGCTCAACCGTTCCCTTCAGGGATCGTATCGCGCTGGACGTCCTTTCATCCGAGCGTTTGACGTTGAAAGGAGACCTCGGAAAATACAACGCCCTCGTCGAGACGAGCTGCGCATACGAAATCTCGAGGTCTGACGCCTTAGATCGCGCTGAAAACGACGTGCTCCCGGGCCACCCTTATTATTCGAACGCGTGTTAAGTCGCGATGACGCGGGAGCGAAACCCGAGGACCGGAGGGTCCTTTAATTCCGACGCCTGCGAGGGGACGCTACCTGGCAGGGGTGCGTAATTACGAGGAATTGAATGCGAGCAGACGCGAGACGAAGCAGAGACGAAACTCGAAGGAAGTTAAACGGTTCAAGTTCCCGGGAAATCTCGAGGTTTAATGGGGAATCACTTGAGCCGTCGGTTTGACGCCTCGAATGCTTTTCTGTTTGATATTGATCGGATCTGTTCGGATCGTGACGGTATTTGCTGGAATTCCATGCGAAGGATTTCAAGATTTATTTCACTGATAAGTATATTTGATGATAGGGCCATCGCGAAGGGAACGTTTATTGAAATTCTTCCGATCTCTTGGCTTTCGTTACGGTGTAAATGTTTGGTTTTAATAGATTCCGCGAGAAATTGTATTTCAATCGTTTCCTCTTAAAGATAGATAGCATTTATTAAACAATTCATTACTCGATAGTTGAATACTTCGATGATAAATCGCAGTGAGAAGAGATTCGAAAAGTCTCGTTTATGGGAAGAGGTACCATTTACGCGTTACACTGTACATCTTTTGCATACACGTTACGCGAATATATATCGGAAGGGCAAGTAGAAGGGAAAATTGTACGCGGGTTTACGAGCGACGATAATTGGATTTTCGTGCAAATCCCGTGTTTGTTCACCGAAGTGATGTTTTTTATGGTAAATTGTATTCTCCTCTCGTTAACTTACACGTTAACGAGTTCACGGACTTTTAATATCGCAACACCTACTTCCTCGCGTGGACTAATCTCCTCTTATTGGCGTCAATGTGTAATCTGCTCGAAAGGTACCCACCCTTTTATGGAATAATATCTTCGATACAGAAATTCGCGGTACCAAAAACGTGTAACCGTTCCATTTCGCCTGGTAACGCTAATTCTTTTTACATCGCGCAACGTTCAATCGAACCAGCGAATCGAAGTGTAGCGCAGGTCCGAAATTGGTAATTCTCGTGTAATGTTAAAAGTGAATGCAAAACACAGAAATAACTTTTTCAACTCGTTTCATTCCTGCATCCGAACAATGCATACAGAAAGGCCATTACGAAGGCCACTACCTGTTGATAACCGTTCGGTATAACCGCTCGCGGTTATATCACATTTCGATACACTGGCGAAACTTTTAATGCCGTGTATACGAGAGATTAGAAATTGATCGATCGATCCTCGACAGCGTTTCTGTGAAACAGTTGCCCATGATGTGGTCGTTCGGAAATGAATTGTGAGTTTAATCAAGATAATGCTCTCATTTTCATTAATCATTGTCATTTAACGAACGATTACTTAATTGAATTCGATTCGCGCACTCTGTTTCCCCTTCCACTTTCTGATAGTCTGAATCGCTTCACGCTCGGAGCAGTTGAAAACTGCGGTCTCCAGAGAAGCTTCGCTTGCTGGAATTTGTGGGATACTGTTTTAAGTTGCGATCTTCAGACGTTTCGTCGATAGACGAGTTCAACAGGAGGAAATCGAAGAAGGGATGACTAAAATCCAGAAAGCATGGCCAACGCACTTTATCGCGAATTATATATCACTGATGTGTCCTTACGTTTTCGCCTCTCGTCTGATGGGATTCCTGCCGTACAGAATCGTACAGTTGCAATTTGTGATTTCGAAACTATTCTTCGCTATATCGACGATCACCATCGTCGTTTATTTCGTCTGCACATATATGGCATTATTTGATATTGACTATATGCGCTTGTACATGAAACATATGCCCACTGTGTTACACGCTCATTTCATCGTATGTACCGGTCCCGCGCTATACGTTTCGGCTTACGTTGCAAGTCGATCAATGATACGAGCAATAGAAAGCGTGTCGAAAGTTTCGCAAATGCTACCGCGAGTGTTTTTCTCCAAATCAGCCACAGTACTTTTCGTGAAAGACGCGATAATTATGATCCCAATGGTAAGCTGTATTCCAGTCTTTTATCGGTCCAAACATTTGTTCTTCGATTGCTTCTGTTGGTACACGTTTTTTGGCGCGGTTTTAATGAACTGTTTGTACTCGAACAACATGTACGTGCTGAACGGTTGTTTCGGCCACATAAACGGTTCTCTGATGGAAATAAGGAACAGTTTGATCAACGATCAGCCTCATCTGCTCAGAAGGGTGTACCACATGCAGAATAACCCTGCGCTCCTGACGAAACTGAGAACGCTTAAGAAACAACATTTGGATGTCAGTCAGACCCTCCAGACGTTGAACGACTCGTTCAGCATGCAATGCGTCGCAATACTTACGCTACTTTTCCTCGACATCACGTTCAATATTTACACTTACACGTTGGTGTACAACAAAGGGGGTAGAATCAAACAGTGGCTCTCTTTCCCTTCCGTTTTTCTGCTGTGCAACAGTCTGCACATCGTTATGTTGGTTTGGTCCGCGGAGGTGACCAAGGCGCAAGTCGAGAAAATGGGGACGAACATTCATCGAATCATCGTGCACACTTTCGATGAACAGATCACGGATGAGGTAAGATGAAATGATCGATCGAGTTGCACTAGAAATTGGCTACAAATATGTGTACGTGATTGTAGTTGAAGATGTTTTCGTTGCAAGTGTTACAAAGGGATCACTCGTTCGTAGCAAAGGGGCTCGTGATCGATGCAACTCTTTTGACGAAGGTATACTGAACGAGTGAAGTGACATAAATCAGATCAATGTTTGTTCTTATCGATTTGTTTCGCAGATATTGTGCAGCGTCACTACTTTCTTGCTGATATTGGTACAATTTTTGTTGAGGAAGCCTTGTTAAGGGATAGTTTCGTTCAGTGAAACGTATAGTTTGGTGTGAGCTAGAAATGATTATAATTATATGTATATGCGTAATTAGTATAATTGTATCGATACTGTCTTACATTTTACGGCTGATGATAATGAAAATTAGGAGCAAGTGGAATCAATAAAATAAATTGCCTCTAAAATTAGTTGGATCGATTCAGAATTTAATCAAGCTAATGCTACTTTTTCTATCAATAATGACGTTTCTCCATCGCTTGAGATGCTTAGGCAAGATACGCGTGAGAATAAATGAGTCTTATTATTACTTAATAAACACCGCTGTAATAAGTACCACTTCGTAGCTTGTAATGTCTCATTTTCAGGACAGTTTAAAACGTAACCTCCACTCGTTAAAGCTTGTGTTCATTGGTTCAGTTTACGATTAGTACGTGTGTCGTCGATCAATGGAGGCCAACGGAATCAAGAAAAAATTAACGAGAAATCATCAGGCCTGGTCGCCATACCTGATCCACGATTACATCTCGTTCATCAGTCCTTGCGCGTTTATTGCTCGTTTGATGGGACTCTTGCCGTACAAAATCGTAGCATCGCAATTCGTGCTTTCGAAATTATTTATCGTCTCCTCCACGATCCTCACAATCATTTATTTAAGCTTTATACCTTTGTGTATACGCCATATCAACATTAATCACATGCATATGAACGAAGTCAGTGTTAGGATACATAATTATTTCATCGTAACGTTGGGTCCCATCATTATCATTTCAGCTTATATCGCGAAACGATCGTTGATACAAACGATGAGAAGCATATCGAGAGTCTCTCAAATACTTCCGGCTGAGTTTTTCTCTAAATCCTCCAAAGTGATCTTTGCTAAAGACGCGATAATGATTACTCCACCGCTTATCCATCTTCTGTGCATTCTAATGAGTCAGAATCTAATCGTTGTTTTTATCTGTTGGGGCACATTTTTCACTGTAACCGTAACTAATTCCTTGTACACGAACAGCATGTACGTGCTGAACGGCTGTTTCCAACAAATAAACGATTCCCTGATAAACACCAAGGAGACTTTAATCAACGACGAGCCTCACTTGCTCAGAAGAGTGTATCACACGCAGAAGAATCCTGTTCTGCTGGCAAAGTTCAGGACGCTCAAGGAGCAACATTTAAAAGTCAGTACGGTCCTCCGTGCGTTTAACGACACGCTCAGCATGCAAAACGCTGCGATAATTGCCCTGTTGTTCGTCGACATTACGTTCAACGTGTTCACTTACATGCTGGAAGAGAACGAAGGGGGCAAGATTAAAACGTGGAACTCGTTCTGTCTGCTCTTTTTGATTTACCATTCCGTGCACGTGGTTATGATGGTCTGGCCAACGGAGGTCGCTCGGATGCAGACTGAGCAGATTGGCGCCAATATTCATCGAATTATCGCGCACACCTTCGACGAACAAGTGATCACCGAGGTAACTTGAAAGATTCGACAGAATTACGCTGGTCTATAATAATTTATTGATCGTAGCTGGAGATGTTCTCGTTGCAAGTGTTGCAAAAGGATGTCACGTTGGTGGCGATGGGGATCGCGATCGACGCGACTCTTTTGACGAAGGTACAGTGAGAAATCAAGGGAAATTAATTTGCTTTATATGTATATATACATGTTTTTTCCAGTTTTTGTGCAGCATCACTACTTTTCTGCTAATATTGATACAATTCCTGTTGCCAAAAACTTGTTAAGTAATAGTTTCGTTCAGCGAGCTGTACCATTCGCAGTGAGCGATGTGTCACAATTATTTGTCATTAATCAGCATCGTTGCAAACACTTTTTCCAATATCAATTTATCTGATTGCTGACGGTAACGGAGAATATGTAGGAGCAAATAGAATCAATAAAATAATGTACCTGCAGTATCATTTCGATCGATTTCGAGTTTAATCAAGATAATGCTATTCTTTTCATTAGTAGATGACATTTCTAGGTCTTTTTAGATGCTCAGCGGAGATCTGCGCAAAAATGATTAAGTACTTTTATTGTTTAACAAATGACCAATCGATTAAATTCTACATTTGTTTGTCCTACACCTGTTCGTAGTTGAAAACGTTGCACGTTCGCGGCAGTTGAGAGCAGGATCTCTGAAGAAACGTAATCTCAACTCGAAAAATTAAGTTCCACTTGTTAAAACTTGTGTCAGTGTCATTTCAAATGTTGCATCTACGAACGACCAGCGAAAGATTGAAAAAGATGGCATCGACGAATCATCGTGCATGGCGGTCACAGTTTATCGCGGATTATACGTCATTGATCCGAACTTACGCGTTTGTGGCTCGTATGATAGGATTTTTACCGTACAAATTCAAAGCGTCGCAGTTCGTGGTTTCGAAATTCTTTTTCGTTTTCTCCACGATTCTTACCGTCGTTTATTTGAACCTCATCGTTGCATCCGTGTACACGAACAACTTTGGCCACAATCGGAGTGCAAAGAAATACGAAATCGTACAGAATAATTTCACCATACTTTTAGGCGCGGTAATTTACGTTTCGATCTACTTCGCGAATCGATCGATGGTGCGAGCATTGGAAAACGTGTCGAAAGTATCTCAAATGCTACCGTCTGAGTTTTTCACCAAATCGGCTACAACCATGTTCATTAAAGACGTCCTATTAAGCATCCCACCGATCATTCATCTTCCATACATTGTCTCGTCTACCAACATAGCATTTGTTGAGTTTTCCTGGTACATATTTTTCGGGGTAATGATAATAAATGCCTTGTACACGAACAATATACACGTGCTTAACGGTTGTTTCCAACAAATAAATGATTCGCTGGTAAGAATGAAGGAAACTTTGACCAACGACCAGCCTCATTTACTCAGAAGAGTGTATCACGCGCAGATGAATCCTGTGCTGCTGTCTAAGCTGAGGGCGCTTAAGAAACAGCATTTAAATGTCTGCGAAGTACTCCAAACGTTTAACGACTCGTTCAGTCTGCAGAATATTATAATAATCGTGCTGTTGGTCACGGATATTACGTTCAACATGTACGTTTACTTGGTGGTTCTTAACAAAGAAGGCAGGATCAGAACGTGGAGGTCTTTTCGTTTGCTTTTCATGATTTACCATTGTATGTACATCCTTATGCTGACCTGGTACGCGGAGTCCATTCGGATGCAGGTCGAGCAAATTGGCACTAATATTCATCGAATTATCGTGCGCACCTTCGATGAAGAAGTGATCACTGAGGTAACTCGAATGATTCGACAAAGTTATGGTAGTGTGTTATGGTAGTCCACGTTATGGTTAGTCTGTAATAATTTATTAACATACGTGATCGTAGCTGAGGATGTTCTCGTTTCAAGTGTTGCAAAAGGATTGCACAATAATGGCTAAGGGGCTCGTGATTGATGCAACTCTTTTGACGAAGGTAATGATGCAAAATCATCAAAGATGATTAATTTTCTCTACACATGTATATCATTTACAGGTACTGTGCAGCATCACTACTTTTCTGCTGGTATTGATACAATTTTCGTTGGTTAAACCTTGTTAAAGAACGAACTTAAGGAGAGAGATCATTTTAATATAATAATATAATATAATATAATATAATAATATAATCGTCATGTAATTATAAGTTTTTTCGTAAAATGTACATGTATTGCATTTAGTCAATAAAAGTTTTTCCTGACTTGTGTTTAGAATTCTCGTCAATGATTTACTTAACGTAAGCACGTAATCACGACCCGATTAACATAGCGATTGTTGGGTAACTGCTTCTCATTGGCCACGCGTTGTCATCCCTGAAGAAGGAAAAAGTTTTGCCGTTTGCGCGTCTGCGGTGACATCAGCATAATATTTCCTCGTAAAAATTCCTGCCTCGTACTGTTTTCCTACACCCCCGTGCCTTTTTTCATAATTTGCATTTCGAATATGTAGCTTCGCCTCAGTGTCGGAGCTTTTCCGCGGGAGAGCGTCGCGGCCGTGCGAATTTATTAATTAAAGAGTTGATTTAAAGCACGTTTCCGTCGTAGCGTACGCTTTTAGAGAGAAAATGGTGCTTGTTGATAATCTGGTCGCATAGTTCTTCACAAATTTCGAATAAATTGGTTTATTTATCTAAATCTTAAAAAAAAATTTTTTTTGATATTTCTGAAAACAAATATAATATCAAATTGTCTTTTTTGTCTAGAAATGTTAATCGTTATGTTAAGTAGTATATGTGTAGAATTGTTTTTAGAAGGAAAAATAAGCGACGCTGGTGTTATTTTTGTACAAATGTAGTAGGAATTGTGTACCTGTTGAAGAAACTGTCGACCAGGTCGTTGTCCCTAAATGAAATTGTGTAATTACCATCACAAACAGTTTACTAAGAAAGTTTAACATTTCTATCATAAGTTGAGCTCTCCACGGGTTAAGGGGCACTCGTAGATCTTAGCAATTACCTTTAATGAGATAACTTTTCGCGTGACTGCTTTATTCCTTTTCTTTTCCAATGGTAACGGGTATAACCTCGTCGGAAGAAAATAAATCGCTTTTTATTTAGCCACTGTATTTCCAGGATGATAATTTGAAAAATATCTTCCGCAAAATTTCGGTAAATTAAGGGATCAAATATTTATCGCAATTAAAGGGAAATAGTCAGTATTTAACAGTGCAGTGTATCTCTACTGCATTGTTAAATATTGACGGGGTATTAAATGCAGAATGGTTTCGGATAGTCAGCAAAATTATATCTCGAATCTGTGTACCATTCAATCTAGACTCTTTGTTTCAGTTCCATTTGGGTGCCTCCTAATTTTTTAGCAGAGCTAAAGAAAAGGAGTCTTTCAAGCTGCCGCAATTATTTAGATTAATAGCAACCGTGGGCTGCTCAAGTACATTTACTCATTCTCCAGACGTTCATCCCCTTAATTATTATCACAATCATCGTCGAAATCAGAACCGTGTCGTTGTTAATTCCAATACGGCAAAAGTAAAACTGGGAGACGATAAGAATCGACCATTTATCCGGGACGCTTCCACGCTGGAACACTTCTTACAATTAGTCGGGTAGAATAAACGGTTGACAAAAATGGTGGTAGATGAAAAATGTAACCGTTCTGCTTCTAACGGCTATGCTCAACCAGAATTCTACCGCGTCTCCGCCATTAAAACCACGATAAAAACGTAATCGTTCTGCAGCTGGTACTAATGATCCAAGCCCAACAGTTCGCTAAGTGCAGTTTAATTTATAATCGTGCTAGTTGCTCTAAGCCTTCTCGAACGGCCCTCTGTATAGGTGCTTTGCATATTCCCCGTTTAAATGATTCATTTTTATCTTGCCGGACACGGATGTAATCCACGCTCGCGGAATCGAATTTGCAACTTTTACAAACGAGCCTCGCGGTCTTGTAAATTACGCGGCGGTTGTTACTCGTACCGTAGAATCGCAAGTAACACGTTCGCATTGTATTCCGGGGGAAACCACATTTTTTTGCCCCGTATCTTTTTTCCGTAATGGCCATTATCATTTTATGCAGATTACCGCTCGTACATTGCGTACTTTCTGCAGTTAAATTTTATTGCCTTTCCCCACGAGTTTGTCCACGTTCGTTTCCTCTGTTTTCTACGTCTCGCATATGCATAATAAATAATAAAACGTTTGGAACATTTGCGCGAGCAGAACCAATGGAATCAGTCCTCTGTAATTCTATCCATCGTTTGGAAGGAGCGAAGAAATTTTACTTATTACACTTTATCCGATTTGTTCCTCAACTTGTGCAATTCCGTGGAGGAAAATTATTTCAGACTTCCGGATGAAGGCTTATCACCATTCGATGCAATCAGTAGCACTATCCTAATAGCGCATTAGAGCAAATTAATTCCCATCCGTTCCACGTTCCTGCAATTCCTTTAATCGCGCCACTTTGCCCTAATGAAATCACGAAACTCGCCATTTCCCGCATAGTTAGTGGAGCTTCGTCGTTTATGATACCTATAACTACGTCGTCGAAGTTAAATCGAGTGCGTGCAAGTCACGTTCGAGTTCCTTTAGAACTTTATTATTGCTCGCGAACTTTCTTGGTACCGTCCATTGGTCAATCGAGTCGCGTCTGAGCTGTCGCACCGCGGTTGCCATCGAAATCTGCGCTCAATGGTGTTCCGTTTAATGGTACTCGAGGTTGGAGCGCGAATATTTTTCCATTACCCCCAGCCTACCATTTCCGTCTAATTAGGCTAGCGACCAGCGTCTCGCTGGTTACTCTGCGGGTGTAATTTTTGAACGAACCGCTTGCAGCTGCACTCGACGAAAAGCTGGATAATTCTCGCGTTAAACTGAAGTGCCTTCTAGCGTAAACGAGGTTACTCTGTTTCCTTGCCTCGATCTCTGTCCTCGAGGTATATCGGAAATATACGACGCGGGTTAAAAAAGTCCCGGATATAGATCCGGCATGGTTCCACCTTGGTAATTCGTAGCGATTAATTTCTTTTCAACGGGAATAAGAATTTATTTGTAATTCGGTTTGGCGCGACCGGGAACACGCTTGGATGTTTCATTTTTTTCTCTCGCGTATCCGTGTGGAAATGAAAATTATTTTATAACCGCGCGATACGAACATTTTCACGGACATTTTCGGGTCAAGAGGTTGGAACTCTTCGCGTATATGTTCGAGGAGAAAGAAAAGCTCTTTTTCTTTCAGAGTTTTATGAAAATCATAATGGCGACAATGGCACAGCCTTACATTGCAGGGATACGTTCGTATTTAGGTCAGCGTTGAGATGTATACATTTTAGAAATCTTATGTGTCATTCGTGGAATTTCAATTCGAGAATTCGCACGTTTTGTTTCGCATAATTAAGGTGAATTTCTTAAAAATAAAGTATACAACACATTATTACTTCCAACTAGGGATAAATCTGCAGTTATAAAATGTTAGAATGGAGTCAGGACACAAATAAAAGGGAGCAATTAATTCTCTCTTTTCAATTAAAATGGTAAACTAATTTACTCAAACGAGCGTTCTGTAACACGCGAATTTTTGTCCCCAATCCCCGGAACTCACCAATTTTTGCTTAGTGTAACTTTGATATCTTCACGCGAGTTTCATTGGGAAATTGTCTCGTCTCTCCCGGGATTCTCTCTATTTCCTCCGCGAATTGCTTGGCTTGATTATGTAAATGATCAGGCGTATCATTGTAATCCTATACACCGGAAACTGCTTACTCGAAGCGCATCCCTCCAAGTTTCACAATTTATGCAATCTTCTATTACGCAATAACACTTGCACCGTACGGATCACTGTTTAGCATTCTCGAGCGGTGAAATTAGTGGGTGGTCTCGGGTCGTTTGATATTTCAGACCGTTCGGTGAATCGCTTAATGGCGGAGAATTTTGTAACCCTGTCGCATGGAATAGTATCCATGGCCTATGTAAACCGACGAATATTTGCAAGCTCCTCGCGTTTCGCTCACGGGATTAGGATTTAATCGATCACATTGAATCGGATCTGTAATTCGTGCACACCCGAAGGGCCGAGGGAAATTCATATGCAAATGAAACATATTTTGATGAACGATGCGCATATCGAACGACCCGGGTATTCGAGGAATCGCAACGATACTCGCGGCAAAAACTACGTCAACTCGCATCGTAAAATGCAACTCTTCGAATTAAATAAATTACGCGACTCTAAGTCGTTCCATGCGAACTGTTTCACCGATCCATGCTAATCCGTCTAATCTGCTTACGCGTCCACAATAACGCACTGTGTAGACGTTATTATTTAATTGAATGCTTGGGTTTCTCGCCGCTAATGAAATTTCTCACACCGTTTGATTCGAGGCGCACCTCAGGGGAATTGGGTCGGCCATGGTCTTTAACGAACCATAAGTTACACCGCCGACGAACTAATTGCGCAATCCGTCGAACATCTTCCGTAACCCAGCGTCTGAAGTCTGGCCAGACCGTGTTGCTAAACGTTCCTTTCACGCCGAGCAATTAACATTTTTGTGGCGGATCGTTGCCTCTCCGCACAGCGGCCACGGATTCGCGCGAGCGTCGCGTGCACTCGGTGGTGAGTTTGCGGGGGTTTGGCGAGGCGGTAATGGAGGCTATTAAAATATTTGCTCGCGAGTTGCGGAAAATAGCAGACACTGTAGACGCTTCTGATTAAGTAGTTAACTGCGCCCCGATTTTCCCGGTCCAATTCACCGTGCAGTGTGTTCCGCGTTCGCGTGGCGAAACAGTGTTAGGGTAACTTACACGACGAGGACCGTCAGCAGGATCGACGGAAGTTAGGCTGATGTAACAGAGAGCTCCCAAAGGAGCAAATATCGCGTAATCGAGATTTGTGGTTCGATCCAAGGTGGTTCGTCAAGATCGCGCAATTTCGAACGAATAGACACGCTCGATCGATGCTGGGCACACGTACTCTCTTCGTGTCTAACGCGTATAAGACTCGAGCGTCAAGTGTATTTATTCGCCATTGTTTCAAGCGAAAGAATGAAGATTTCCCTAGATAGCGAGTACGCGAATTCAGCGTAATTAAACGTGACATTCGATTACCGTTCCTCACGCTGATAACCTGTATCTTCTTGCTTTAAAGGGACTTTATGGATAGCTGGCTATACGTGTCTGAATAGGCTAATAGGAGCCTGTATCTACCGTCTCCACTGGCTAAGCATTTATACTTTCTCTTAATTAACAGGACACATTTGTATGTTAATTACCATGTTTAGTATTCAAATTGCGGAAGGTAAAAATCCTCGTATCGCGATGAACAGAGCCAGACATGGAGGAGTGTATTCGCGTCTAACCGTAGCCTCGATATATCAAGTTGGAACAAGCACTCTTGGAACCGTAATTCGTATTAAATAACGGTGTACAATTAGCCTCGACGTGTTTTATTGTTCGATGCTCGATCGCGTGCAAGAGGTGTTCGCTATTAATATTTCCACGGCTATCAATAGCGATCTAATTAACAGGCAACACAGAAACAAGTGCTGCATATTCAACGAGCGGCAACAGCGAGGACCACCCGCCTCAAGAAGCCGGGGGTTGATCAAAGTTTTCGTCGCGCGGTTGAAAGCAAAACCGTGTAATGAGTTCGCTAATTAAATTTTACACGGATGCCGCGCGTAAGTTCCTATTTATTCGTGCAAGAACATAGACGGCGTTGCGGTGTCCTGCGCGTGGAACGTTTGCATAATGCATAACGCGTTAACCAGACGCAAAGTTCACCGCGTTCACCAAGAGGGTGCGGTGGTTCGCGCGCCCCTCGACGTTACGACTTGGATGTTTGACGAGCGGTGACGTTTAAAACCGCAGTGGTCCCGCGCGACGCAAGACGCGTCGTTTAAGGCTCGGGCCCTGGACGAGTGGCACGTGCGGCCATGGAGTCCATTAACGTCGGATAATTAACGTTAACGTGTTGTAATTAATGTTTGCGCTGCGGCCTGTTCTCCCTCGTATTGGATAGTCGTAATAGGGGCACGTGTGTTGTCACTGACAACATCCCCGGTTACAGAAACTATATCTCCCTGTGTACGTCCTATTCGCGCGTTCAAGTAGAATTTCTACTCGGGTTCAAGTTATCGGGTCGTTAATTATCCTACCCGGCGTCGATAGAACTTGATTAATAGAATTCGAAAGCATCGAATCTATCCTCTCCCCCTCGTGCACGCTGTTCTCTGTCTTGTAATAATTATGGTAGCAGACTCGAAGGAGGGTGCATTCGACGTAACTTGAAACATATTCCCGCATCGTAATTGCGATTAGTATTTCGTGATTAATATTTGCGTTTGAACGCGTTTTCGAGGACAGTTAATGGCGGTCGCGTATAACTTTATTACCGTCGTTGGTGTTGTTGAACATTTGATTATCCGAGTTTTATTCTAATTATATTCCTGCCATTTCTGACGCTTAATGCTGTGCACTCTGAAACATTTTCTGCTCGGCGCGCATCGCAGTTCGTTCATATGAGTCTATAATTATTTTAATTGCAACACGTTAAGCGCGTGTGTATGTGCGCGAGTGCATCGAGTCGGAAGTACTGTGTAAATACAGATATTTCCGTCGAAATTAGCAGCAAAATAGCCACGAACTCTCGTATCGATTAATCGTTTGGCGAGCAATTTTACATGTGGTGCGGTTATTGTTGGTGCAACATTTAGTAAAGCCTCAAATCGTTTTTATCGAATATATTTAAAAAAAAAGCACACGAGAAGACGATGATTAAAGAGAATCCAGAGCAAAGAAACAGAGGAGGGGAATCGTCATTGCAACAGCTTGGTCGTATCGCGGATTTCGATACAGTGGTGGATTGTGGGCAATTTCGTGAGTTTCTGCGCCCGTTTCTGTTGGAATTATCGTTCCTCCGCATAGGAAGCGGACGAAATTTGTTGTTGCGACCCCCGACACATCGGAGGCTGGCCACACCTGTACCGTCGCCGATAAGATTATTTATAGCGTGAACGAAATCGTATTACACGCATCTGTGCTTGGAAATTGGCACTGGCGATTGCGGGAGGAGCACGCCAGACCCCGAAGTGAGTGGAAATCGATTTGGTCCGTTTAATTTAAGCAAGTCAAAGGGAGGTCTTTACCCTCTCACGCATCTTTATAATATCGTAGACCCAGAACCAGTTCGTAATTCGACTCGCGCGAATTCATTATTCGATTTTAGAGAAATTTACAAATCGTGCGACCGCCAAATTGTAAAAATATGCAAAATTTGACGAAATCTCGCGTAATGATTCGAATACGCGAATGATTCAATTGTTAACGAAATCCGTCAACTTTTACAAGGACTCAGACGCTGGTTCATCATCCTTGGAGTGCATGTTTCATCACCGACTTTTATGAGAAAGTATCGCTGCCTGGTTTTCGAGTGTCCGACAACACAGGATGAACGATGTAGGTTTAAATCCGCGACGCGACGGCAATTTATCAAACACGGTTGAGTTTCGTGGCCAAGAGAGAGATCTACGAGTTTATCAACCATCGATTTTCCTTGTTTTATCGA
Organism: Xylocopa sonorina; assembly: GCF_050948175.1. NCBI lineage: Eukaryota > Metazoa > Arthropoda > Insecta > Hymenoptera > Apidae > Xylocopa > Xylocopa sonorina. The sequence goes on from NC_135193.1 coordinate 12,155,982, forward strand.
CGCGTGCACGAATACGTGCACAGATACGATACGCGTTCGATTTTGGGCTCCCATTGCATATTGCATGTTGCATATCGATCAGCCGATTAGTAATCGTAATTCATGAGGCCGCGGAACATATTGTCGGCAATTAGAATTCCCGGAATCTATGCTAATTTAATCGTTGGATAGATAGTCGTATGTTCGCCGAATCGTTCGATGGAAGAAGTGCAGAAAAATCACTCGGTCGTGATCGCGATACGACGAGACGATCTTTCGTTTCCGACGGAAGTATCCAGGTCGAGGCGCACGATAAACCACGCGTGTCATGATGCTGTCGATCGAGCAACAATGCAGAAAATCATAAAACCGGATCAGACGGTGTTACCGCGTTTACTCTTTGCCAGAAACGAAGCTGTCGAAACACAGATACGTCCCATTGGGAATGAAAATCTTCGCTCCCGTGCGAGCAGAGTTTCTGATATTGGAACACGCGGAAATTTTGAAAGGATCGCTGCTACCACGATTGTAACAGTCCGCGAATAATAAACCACCCACATTGTACGGGGTCCTCTGTGTACTTTAAATTATGCAGAGCCAATATTCGCTGTGCTAATATCCGTTTGATTGGCGGGGCTAATTTTTTAACAATCATTCGTAACGAACGCGCACGTCGAGGACTTTAAAAGAGAAGAAACGTCGCGTAACGCGATATAAAAGCATTGTTCGAGGAATTGAAATTATTCAAATTTCACCGTGTGTCGTAACGAGACGCGGTGGAAGCAGAAAATCAACTGGTACGGTGCGCCTAGTTCTTTTTTCTATAAAAGCGAATCCAGCTGCAGGAGAACATTTATCACGAGGGAACCTGTCGTTCGACGATTTTTTTCCTCGATACGATACATCGTTCCTGATAGCTCGGCAGCCTTGTTCAGCGGCTCCGTTTTTTTCTCCTTTCTCCCTTGAGACAATGCTGGCTGTCTCGTTCGAACCTGGCGGGAATTTAATTTATGACGCTAACGCCGTGCTTAACACGTCGGTTGAACATGGGCCACCATGCTCGTTTCCCTTGAAGGGCGAAGAAAAATGACGCTACGGCAGCGCACGCCCGTGCAGGATCGTAAGCTGGGCCGCGATGGAAAGAAATAGTGGCGCAAAGAACGATGTCCTGTCTATACGAAACCTTACCACGGCTACATAAAACACTAATGCCCGTTTTAGTTCCGCCATTTCTTGCTGGCAATTCATCCGCGTGTCACCCAACGGCGGGGATTGATTATTGGTCGGCGATTTTTTCGTCGAGAAGTTCGAAACGATGAGATGGATTCGTTTCTCGCGAATTATACTTTCCTTGAAAGCAAATTATTCCATTCTGTTGCGAGAAAAAATTCGTTGAGTAACGTTTTACGTACAACGTTGAGATGATGGCGACTGACGTACGGCGGGGGCTTCAGAAAATTAATGAGCCGACTGATGGCTCTTCGATATCGCTTCATGAAATTCAGTATAATAAAGTGGAAGGAAAATGTATCGTTTATCACGTGGAAGTTGTAGAGAATGAGTTTATCCAGTGAAATAATATCGTTCGCGGTGTTGGCAATCTTTGATTTTCGTTTGATCATGGTTGCTACGATAATATTGTTCTATTTCCCGCGTGTTTCGTGTGTACTTTGCTGTATGCAATTACTAACGGATGCAATTACGCTCCCTCGTTAGAAAGAACGATGCTGAGAGCAACGGTATCGATCGTTTCGAGATCAATTTCGCTGCTTTTTCCCGAGCATTCGTGAAGACACGCAATCATCGAAAGCAAACAAAAAGGCTGAAGTTATTTTTCAGCCTTTTCTCTCTTCCCTCGCGCACTTTTCGCATCGAGCACTTGATAAACGCGTATAACGAGGGAATCATTTCGCGTAACCGCATTTGCGAACTTGAATCGGAGAATCAAGTGAAGTCGACCTAATTTTCTGGATTAACATGGAACAATCGGTGACCCATTTGCGCGGTTATGAGCATCGTTTTCGTATCGAGCAGCTTTGTTCTTGGCATTATGATTTTTAAATTCCATGGCTAGTCTAGAGTTAAAGTGCCTCCATTTAACATCTGGAGAGAGATCTTCGATGCGCTATGCTAATTGAACAACGGTACGCGGAAAACGGTTCTTATGCTTCGAATCGTTTAACGTTTCAGAGAACACACACCTTCTGTAACCGATCGGTTTTTTAATACATACCGCACGCAGAAGATCGGATTTAAGAAATTTCCATAAAATTCATGAGCGTTGTTTCACCTATGAAAATTCCAAATCTGTTTCCATTTTTCTTCCTCCACTCCCTGCCTCAAATAAATCTGTATTCCGTGGCGCATTTGCATCGATAGCGATTTTTCTAGATGTATCCTCCCAAGCAAAACCGTTGCGTTGTTTTAGATAAATCAAGCACGAACATCGCGTAATACTGTATAACTGTGGGAATATTGCGCGTCGTGTCCTACATTCCTCCTCGATTCCTCGAAAAACAACCGTCGTACGTTTCAACTCCTCCGCCGTCATCGCGTTTCGACGAGCGTGTTCCACGGAGGCGCGATCACTCCGAATGCATTGGTCGTTGGTCGTCCGGACACGTTCTTGGCGTCGATTCTTCCTCTTGTTTCACCCGAACGCCGCGCGTCAACGTGTTATGTATTAGTCAAATTTATATTCATGCATGGAGGGAGGACGAGTTTGCAGTCTGTCGGCGGTCTGGACTGCTGGGCGAGAGAAAAACTCGGTAGCGAAGTTTTGGTTCATCTTGCCTGGGAGCTTATGCTTCATCCCCGAATTGCGGGAGGCAGACGGCGATCTGTCTTGTTGGAAAGTCCGTGAAAAGTCTCTCGCGTGCTTGCAAGATCGTGGACTTTGCTCGTAGTTTTCGTTAAGTTCCTGGGAAAGTTAACCGTGTAGAATAACGGCCCGTTCTAAGTTTACAGCGCGAACGAACGTGCGTTGTAACGGATTTGTTTTTCAATTTGATCGATTTTTCCGAAATTTCCATGTATTTTCAAGTGTAATATACGAGAGGGTCTAGGATTCGTCTGTTGAGGAAATACGAGCAGTGGTGTGGATCCTAGCTGTTCAAGGATTTTCGAATTCGATTTCGTCGTTTTAAATGGAAGCTGCCTATACACTGGCGAAGAGTGCCCCTCGAATCGTATTGGAACTCGATATTGGCCACTTATATTCGAAAAATCACGTGTCCTCTCTCGCGGCGTAGAGCACGCGGAATTTCGTCTCCCATTTTCAAACTCCAGGATCGAATAGTCGCTCGATCCTTATCTCCCGTCATAATTTCCCGCTTAGCTTACAAGGGAACGTCGAAAAGTTATACCCTCGAGTTCGAATTCTATTAAATTGCAAAGGAGGCATTAAATTCATTTTCCTCGCCGCGGAATCCGTTATTATTTTCTCATTGTTTTAATCTCTCGAGCGCGCTTATTCGAAATTGAATTTCTCTATCTCGAAGATCCGCCGGATCTCGAAGATCCTGAGAACTGTGCTAAAAACTAGCAACCGCCGGTAGAAGAAAATTAAATAACAGAGCTTTTTCTTTAAGCGAAGTACCTTCGAGGCATAACAAGAGGAAGCCCCGTTCCCTTAACTGAAATAAAACGAACCTCGCCTATCCCAGCTTTTACATAAACGCTGTTCCCGCGAATACCATTCCCGGTCCCCGTCATCTTTAATACCATTGCACGATATTATTTTCATGATAGCGTTCGTTATTTAGAGGGTACGCCGCGATAGACGTTTAAAGTCCCGCCTCAATTTGTTCGTTATTGTGTCAGTATCCGCCGCCTCAATGTTTACACAACGATGCATTTCACTATGCAAATTCGAGGACTGCCTTAATAAGACTCGGTTCTCCGCTGGGAGTGCAATTTAAGCGGCGAGCAAACTTCCCGGAATTTATTCGCTATGTTGTCGCATGTCGCGGTCGAAAAGGGAGTGCATTATCTTAAACTATGCTAACTAACGAGATGCCCGTCGAAAGGCTACCGAGGAATTCGATTTTCCCAGCATCTTACTCCTTATTCCACCCCCGTGGCGCAACCTTTCCTTCTCTGCCACCTCTTTTCACCCTTTCGCTGCTCAGGGTACTTCGACTGGGTAACCATGAATATTTATCTCCTCCATTTTCATATTAAACCTCATTAAACGCGACGATGTAATTAATCGTCAGTTTAATCACGAATTCGACGAATCGACACCATTAAACGATTAATCATCATCACGCGTGTATCTACATGTTCGCGGATATAGCGTTCGTGCAATATTTATCTCGCGTCTGATATTTTCTCTAACGAAAGTGCTTCGCGAGGCCTACTTAATCAACGACACGGCTAAAACTCGATGCTTCCAATTAGTTAATGAACTTGGTCGATTTCTGATCCCGCTACTTGGAATGACTGTTCAAGCAACCGTGTTGATCTAGCGTGTTCAGCTGCGCTCGTTTTCTCTAACGATTCCAACGATCTATTTCGTCAAGCCTCCGGATAATGGAGAAGGGCGAATTGATCGTCAATCATCGCTTAAAAATATATTCTCTGCCAGCGACAGTGTATTCTCGCGCGAGGAAATTTTCAATGATAAAAATTCCAGTGTTCCCTCCGCCGGATTGTGGATGTAATCCAGTCGCCGGATTAAAAGTTACACAATAAAAGCATACGTTCGAAGGGAATAATAATTTTCCCCGGTAACGATGGTAACGTTCCGAGTTTTACTCGCCGCGCAACTTGCACGTTCGCCGCGTTATACACCTGTTTTTTACACCCTCGCATACATATTAGATTACGCTCGGTGTACGTGTACATATTTTACACGGGGCTGAACCAGAAACGATTCTGCACGGAACAATATTTCCCGGCGCCGACGCAAAACAGCACGTGGCACTGACCGAGCATTATCGTTCCTCTTCTTTCCAGGAAATTCTATCGGCGTCGTGCTCGTTTCCGCTATCATTTTTTACCTGAAATCGGCGGCTGATCGATGCGCGAGTTGGAACGGCCGCGTCTCGCGCTGTTGCATATCGCGCGTAAATGTTTACGTTGCCCCTGCCTTTCGCCAATAAAATCGGCATTCAACCCGGGATAAAATAATCGCGTCGCGAACACAGAGCTTTCTTGCTCGTGTAATTTCTTCGATCTATAAAAATGTCGATATAACTCACGAGGTTGGCTCGAACCCGTTGGAAATGTTCCTAGAAAAATTCGCCAGCCATTCCGGGCAACTGTGCAAAAATTTTCTCAGCCTTTTAATACCACTCTGATTTGGTTTTTAAATTTTCTGCCGTAATAATTGAACGTAGAAACTGACCGAGGAGCGTTCTGTTTGAAAATGCGCCTCCTCTTCGCGCTGCGGAACAATCAATCATAATCAGTTTTCCACGTACGCGCGAAAAACAAAGCGAGAGAACGTGCTAATGAATATTACTCGTATCGATGATACATATAGCCAGGTGAAGCCTAATCTATTAAAGATGATACATTAGCTATCAGCTCCTCGTTGTACAGTGGAAGTTAATGGTATTACCATAAGGAAATTTAATTCGTTACGTTGCGCCAGTGAACAACTTCTCGCGCGTTTCACACCGAGGCCATCGTTGGTCAGAAGCCTCGTAGCGTTGGATGTAAGGGCGTCCATCCATGAGACTCGACGAAGCACGAAATCAAGCAGAACTGTTCGACAAGAAGAATTACGGAATCGACAAAGAAGAATTCGTTTGGTCAAGTGGAATAGGAGTTTCTTTGAGGGAAAGTTTGGAGGCTAAGAAAACGAATTGAACGAGATTGGGCAGGGAGCGAACACGAGAGATCCGTATTTCTACGGATAACGGATCGTCCTGAACTTCGTCGAAGCAATTTAACTTAGTTTTTGGACAAATTATTTGTATTCAATTGAAATCGAGCTTGTAAATACTGTGCAGGAAAATATGAATCAATTTTTCGTCGGATATTCGAAGAGAATTCTGGTAAACAGGTTTCGTGGATTCGAACAATTTTTCCTATTCGACTCCAGAGAGAACTTTTGGAAGTAGTCAAAAGTTCCGTCTCCATGTCGAGCAGTAAAGCAAGAAAGAATTTACGAAGAAACAATGAGCAAAACAGGATCAATTCTTCGGCGCAACGAAACGCAACATTTGTTCTCAATCGTAACAGCGTGAAAGAGGGGTGAGAAGGGAAATCGATATTCAGGATGAAGCTCGCGGGAAGAAAGTCGACTGTTGTTTTTCTTCCTCGATACAACTATCACGAGTGGCTTCACCTTGGATTTACTTTTACGAACTTCTCTCGAACCTTTTTTTCATGACCGACAACAAAGCATCCCTCTGCGTTACAGGAAAAAAACTACGCGAACTTTCCTCCAGGGGGATGAAAGAATTAGTTCCGTGTTTCAATTACCTTCCACCAAAGCAAGTGCTGTTGTGTAACTCTCGTTTTATTTGTTCGGCTATTTTCCTGGACGGTGGATTTTAAAAACGTTAGTCAGCGGTCGCGGCCCGTTAAGGGTGCAACTTTCCTTTCTGAGAAGTTTGCCGTTTTAACGCTTCGTTTATCGTTCAAAGTCGGTCGCGAAGAATAGTTTAATGAACGTCGCGTAAGGAGATTCCATTCGAGTCGACGATGCGTGGCGAAGCGGTGTGGTCGTTCGTGAATTTCGAGGGGTAGCTTTTTGCTGGGCCAAATATACACGTGGAAAGTCAAACGCTCCACTGAAATGTTTGACGGGTATCTTTCTGGCGGTTTGGGCATAGTCAGCTGGAAAGTCAAAGCATTTCGAGCGTCGTTGGCAATCGAAACTGCTTCCTGTGGTCTTAACGCAGTTTGCAAACGTCGTTAAAATCCTCTTTCTTTTTGATCCTCCTCGTCGATGCCTCTTGTCTTTCGCGCGTGCTTGTTTACTTTCTACCGTATTTTCTACTCGGAACGCAAGGCAACGGCTAATAGAAAATTTATCCTCCTCCGTTTCTTTGGACGCTGACTGGGTTCAGTTTCTTAATTGGAAAAATTGTAAAGAACAAGACGTACGATCCCTTCTTTGGAGTAACGCGCGAGAGGAAGGCGGTAAGTTGGCTGTCGGCACTAATTAAACCGCCTGGAACGCTAAATAAATTACTTTAATTGAACTGCCGGAACGCGTTTGTTTTAAGTAGAACTGGGAGAAGTGTAACGGTCCGCTCGATGAAGTAGTTAAAAAATATCGGGGATGCAGGGTGGATGGAATGTCGCTGGGCTCCTTCCTGCAATTTTTGCTAGTAAACGAAAGAGCAATACGCGCTTCTGTAAATTTGCCGTTTCTTCTCAAGTACTTATCGAGCTGCAGTTACCATTTTTTATGCAACCTTTTTGCAGCGCGCAGATGCAAGTAACGACCTATTACCATATAACTTCTCGAGACCGTAAACAGTGTAATCATACTGGAAAATATTGCAAAATTTTGCGTGGCCTACGATTCTCGCATGGAGAAACGTTCGCGCGTTTCTATTTAAAAAATTGTAAACAATCTATTCCTATTTCGTACGCTTTTGATAGTAAGAGTTTCCAGCCACTCGATAAAAATTGTACCACATAATAAAAATGGTATTACGATAGAAGCGCTAAATGTTTACTTCGCTAACAATTCTTGAACGTTATCTCGAATGATTTTCCGCCTCTGGAAAAGTCAGCACTGTTTGTGAAAAGGATATCGCGGAACATTTCAGAAGAGCAGATTCACCGCGGGTGCGAGGCTTCGCGGGGGCAGTAGACAGGCGTAAAACATCGCGGTAAATAATGTCTGACGGTCCTGTTCGAAGCATACATATTGAACGACGCCTCCGCGAAGAACTAAAAATCAGGGATATTCTCTGGGGCATCGTGTCGCCTAGCGAACGTTACCGCACTTACAGTGGCTGGTAGAAGAGATATATCACGGTAACAAGTATATGGAAAATGTAGTAGGTTCGAGGAGAAACACGGAAGGACGCTGGGCACCGTGATGGGAGAATTTCTACGCTTTCCAGAGGGATGACTGCAACGGAACTGGTAACCGGGAAACGTAATGGATAGAGTCGATAAACGACGAAATGAAGCGTATTTATTGGCAGAGTAGATATCGTTACTTTAACGACCTAATCGGTTCGAAGAAAAATCGTGAAATTTTGGACGATCATCGATTTATGTCCTTTAGTTGAGGCGCGTGGTTCCATAAAAAGTGATATAAAGATATAAAACCTTTATATTTTTCGTTTCCTGTTTAATCAGCCAGGAAAGAAACGCTTTTGCACTTTCGTGCGACGAATTTTCCCTTTGAATAGGGAGCGTAATTTTTCTGAAGAGTAATTTTCGCAATCGAGGCGAAAATCGATAAGTTTCATTAATTCGAGCATCTTTTCATTGCCGCGGCGCTCCAGTTTCAACACAAAACAGCATCTTTAATGATGTGGCGTAATTGCAGATTCAGCTAAAAATCGCGATTTTCAAAGAGAATGCAATACGTCTATGAAAACGACGCAAGCGCTATAACAAGAGGATGACTCTTTCGTTAATAAGACGATAACATCTTAATCGAGAGGAAAAGAAAGTGTAAGCGAAGGAAGAAGGGAAGCTTAACTCTTTTCTCCTCTCTTTTCTCAACCCTTGCTTTCTTCTCGTTTCTGTTTGGAACGATAAAATTCAACCTTGACGCCGTAATCGTCTTACGAAGTGAAAACGCTCATTGTTGCTATAGAAACTCCATGCAAAAAGGGTCGGAGTAATAATTTTTGCGGGCTTTCGGCGCGGTCTCGCCTAAAAGAGCTGAGCCCCGTTTAAAAGGAAAATGTTTCCGCTGTTTTCATTGTTTTCTAATCTTCTGTTCGCATTCTCTTTGTCCGTTCCTCTTTCAAAGCTATGCATACAGCGTTCGTGATTGTTACTGGCGATTATCCAGCTGAGCCAACGCATAAGCACAGAGAATATTTGATGACACGCGAAATAAAAATATTCCAGTGACAAAAGTATAGTTGCAGGTACAGATAATAATCATGGCAATGAGCATTATACTTTTCACAATGAATTTCCACGGTGAAAGTCCACCGTCGAATGTCGAACGTATCATCGAACAACTTTAATTCCAGCTATTCGTTCGTAAACGTCAGACACAGTAACGTAAAACATGTTTCAATACTGCGAATCGCGAAACAGTCGCGTGTTTCGACGTTAATACAGTAAGCTCAGTGGCGGGTGTCGAATTAATTTACATCGGATGAGGAATGGTTAATTAAATTTCATTTATTCGACGATCATGTTACTGTACGACACTCAATAATGCGAGACTCGTTAAAATTTATTCTCACTTTTGTGCAGGGAATATTAATGTTCATTTCCGTAGCTGGCCAGTCCCATGGGACATTTATTCTGTCTTCCATCGGTGTATAAAGAATTTAATTCCCTGCAATCGTTTTTTTTCCCTTTTATTTCGAGTATATAAAATTTTATCAATTTCATTTGGGAATAAATTCTTCACCCCTCGGAAATGTGTTCAATAGTGTTAATATTTAATCGAAAAATTATTCTTCGCCATTCGCGTCGAACATTTTATCCAATTAAGTGCTCGTGAACTATTTGAACAGCCGATCGAACGCGTTACGAGCGAAGTGAATGAGTTTCTCCCCGCGATGTTTTTGTATGCGTTGTAAATCGGGTTCGAAATTGTTGGCCGGGAGAAAAATGCTGGACCGATCCCGCTACAAAATGCACCGCAATCGCTCGCATTGTCAGAATGCCAAGCGAGACGAGTAAATTATTACCATATTTCCAGCGTTGATCGATAGGATAAATTATGCGCGAGCCATAGAAAAACCACGCCACCGGAAGCAACCAATTTTTCCTCACCGCTCGACTCGTAAATTTCTCTCGCGAATGAGAAACTTCCGTGGAAATCGTGTTTATACAGAGACACCACTTTGATGCTCGAAAAGAAATTTATATATTTATGCACGATTTCAATCACGAGGTAGACATCTTCTGAAAGGAAGATTTAATTCGCTTCGATCGAGTTCGCGTATATTATAATTCGTGGTTGCTCGTGAATTTCGATCGGTACGTCGAACGTGCGCGCGTTATCAGAAACGTATAGCTCGAAACAAAGAACCTTCCGTGTATAATGAACAGCCTCGTCATTATTGAACGGTTCACGCGAAGAACCTGAGTATCTGGGGTTTACTACCCCGCCAGATTTGCGGTGGCGACTTTGAAATTCGAGCGGAGGAACTTGGTTGCAGATGGGCGCGAAGTGGTCTCGATCGAACGGCTGAATCGTTTCTGCGATTGCGGGGGAGAAAATCGGGGGAAGTTTGAAGGGTGCCCTTGTAGAAGTAAGTTGGGTGTCGTGTCTAACTACGTTAGGCTGTGCCAGTGGCGTTCGCATCGTACGCTCGTCCGACTTTCTAAGGAGGTTTACAGATGTTTGAAGTTTCGTTCGAGCTCGTTCGAAGGGTTCTGGTTGGTCAGGATCTTGCGCTATTCATGGACGAGAAGTGGTTCCGGATAATTGCGAATTTATTGAAAGTTGAATGTTTGAAATATTCAATTTCGCAACCGCGAGACCGACGACTCGTTGAGTCGTGCGTTCCTCTCTTCGTTTTATTGCCTCGATGCAATATGCAAGTTTTAATTCCTCGGTCTGAGATGTTCTGGGGCATTCGGTCTGGGGATTCTTTCTTTCTTGTATATGAGGATGTAGGTAGAACGGACGTGGAAGCTGGTAGAATTCCTTTGGCGGCTTCTTAAATTTGTAGACGCACTAGAAAAGTTTCTCTCCGGAGAAAGAGGGCAAAGTGTGCTCGCTATTTTTTTCATTCTCTGTAACTGTTCCTTATATTAAAAAATTTTTCTACGAAACTTTAAGAGACTTGAGAATACGGTTGTACGTAGGTTTTTCTGTTTTTAAATAAAAAGTTGGAATTTTTCATGATTCCAACTTTGATCGTATTTAAGTTTCGATTTGATGTATTTTGATTTCACGGAAATTCTATCGCTATACCGTTAGTGTACGCTGCAAATACGATACTAGCATGCTCGGAACAATCAACTGCTCCTATAATTACGGGCAGCAAATATTTGGCACTTGATCAGCTATTCGTCCATTTGAAACTGGCACGTGTTTCGGTATCGCGATCAAATTGTTCGATTATATGGCGTGAATTTTGTCGCGCAGTTGCAATCAAATCGCGTCTCGATAATTACATATTGGCCATGCTGTTCTTGCATGCCAACATTTTTGTAACATCCTAAAGTCATGGAACGAAAGGCATATAATAGGCTTCCAGGTCACGAAGCACCGCAATGCGAGAATCTAAATATTATTTCTTAATTATTCTTCGACTACGACATAACTTCGCGAAGAGATCACCGCTCGATTCTAGTCGCGAACCACTGCACCTCAGCTATTGCAGAGTTAGCTCGTTAAATCAGTGCCATGAAGCATTTAATTAAAATTTCCACAGCGCGATTTGAAGCATAAAGTGATTCTTGATCGCAGTGGACAGTTGTTGAACGTAGTTTCGATAGAGCTTCGGCAGCTCTTGAAGAGCGCAAGTTAGCTAAACGTCGTTCAACTTGCTTGTATCGCCCTTGTATACTCGCAGAAGATTCTGCAGGTACGGAAAGGGTTATTTATTGCCATACAATCTGCATTCCCCATCATCCCCAATATGTAATTTATGATAGATTATGTTATAATCGAATTAAACTAGACTAAATCGATTAAACTCAAACACATCGAATTAATTTAGATTAGATACAATATTCGATTGAATTATTCAAGGTTCGATAAAATGTACGTTATCGAGAATTAACACCGTGCAATTATATTAGGCGATACTCGATACACAGCTTTCACCAAAGGAAGATTACATTAAACGGTTCATAAACCAGAACCAGACCCTTTAGAAACACGAAGACCATTATGCGAGCAAATATCGCAACGTTCCAACTTTCTTCCTTTCGAGTAGAATATCATCGATAATACATATCACAGGTTTTCTATCGAGCTATTTTATTTTTCGTACCACTATAATATCTTCCCAAAATCATGCTCGAACAACGTTCTTCCTCTGCATACGCACACTACTATATAAAGTTCCGTTAAACAGGTTCGTCGATGACAAACCTCAAACAAAGCCTCGAGGGGTTTCCGGCTGGAAACTTCTCAGTCGATAGTTTCGCACGAAAGTCGAAATAGAGTGAAGAATTCAAGCGGCCAACCAAGGGGTGAGAACCAAAGCGCGAGAAGTAGCAGCGGCCGCAGCGAAAGAAGTCGCGAGAGATCGGTTTCGACTATCTCTGCCTCCGTTCGCTTCTGAACCGAGCCGTTAGCCGGTTTAATTTCTTGATTCGCGCGGATCGCGAATAAAACCGACTGCGGATAGACTCTCGAGGCCAACGGAATCAATGGAAGTTTCTTAAAGGCGTCCGCGGTAAATAAACGTCTGGCGCAGGCAGCTCGACTATCGAACGAGGAAACGAGATACTGCTGGGAAGAAATTCTCGTTTCGAGCTCGAGGAACACTTTTGAATAGCCTTTGCGCTCAATGTTTCGAATGGAGGTAGAGTGAGAGAGAGAGAGAAACTTTCCACGAGGAAATCGATTTTCCAAGCTAGCTTTATTCGCTTCTTGGGAAGGCTGTAAACTTGGCTTCGGAACGATTTCTCTTGACGTGCGAAGTCGAAGTCCGACTTCAACTTCGTATTCGCCGTCTGTTTCTTTTTCTCTTCGTTCTCTCCTTTTTTTTTTTACGGTGATGAGAACGCGGTAGTTCGTTTATCGGGATGGTGTAAAGGATTCGTGTCGGACGGATAAGATGGGAAAAGAATAATGGTCGAAGCGAAGGGGGTGGAAGCGGATAGAGGGTAAAATTAGCTTAGAGAATTTATATCACTCACGGCTGGATCACTCGTGCGTTTCAAATTTAGTATTCTTTTCCCTGAAACTTCGAATCTGGAAGTGACCGTGGCTGTTCTAATTGTATTACAGTTTAATCTCGCGAGGGCGTGTGTTTCGATTAACTTGCGGAAAAACACACACTCGTAGTTTCGTATGTTTTAACCCGTGTGTCTTTTCGATCTTCCAAGCAACCACTTGCTGTTAGTATCTTCTACACGGGAGACCTCCCGTCGAAGTCGACGCGTAACACTTCAAGTCCCATCATCTCTGCTGGAGACCATCGCTCCTGCAGAGTATTATCGCGAGCTATCGCGCTATGGACGGTGCGTTGTCAATTTTCCGGATAGCCACTTGCTGTTCATTCCTCTAAACTTGGAAGCAATCTAGAGCTTTTCAGGGTATCCGTTTCTAATCTACTCGTCTCGATGCTATTTTTCGGATAACTCTCTTATGCACAAAGAGATATGAATGTATGTTCGCCTGAGGCTAATCGAATGTGATACTTAGCGAGCTTCCTGCGGAAGTTGACAAGCTATGCCTGAGAAGCATTATGCGGTTGATGTTTGCCAGACATATCGTCACTGGGAACAAGAAAGTTTTCGAACTTAGTTTCCAGAGTGGCTGTGTAAGCTCTATGGCAGTACTTGGCATGCATCTAACTTCCGTAGACGAACCAATTATTCAAACGGTTCAAAACCACATGGCGTATTACGTCGATTCAGCGCGGTAGGGGAATCATGAGTTTTCGCTGTAAAGTACGGAATCCTAATAATATCACATTGTTCTCTGTACCGTGCTGGCAACTCGTTCAACTGTTATGTAAATGGGCAAATATGAATATTACCGCGATCCTGTCTGGAAACGGAAATGATCCGCTGACTGGGGAGCTTGCGTTTCGATGTTTCGAAACAAAGTGACGATAATCAGCAGCCTCGATATTTCTATTTAAGAGAGTGGATCGCATCCACGGTGGGGACTTTTCTACCGAACGCAGTTGCGCGATCATCAGTCTTGCGAACAGGACGAAGCCAAACGTTGGTCAATGATAAATGTGCGAAGTTCCATCAATTTCTCATTCTACCGATTGTCAAAATGTCAAAGCTTCTCGATCGTTTGTAACGTACCACTGCCAAACAGACGCCGCGGCACCTCCTCGTTCCACAAATTAAACTGAAAAACGTTACCAGTTCGAATTCTCTCGCGAGTAATAACGCCCCTCTGCGAATCTCTTGACACGGAGCATAATTCATTAAAAACCTATGCTGATGCAGTCAATACGTAACGGGTATGCTTCTTCATTAAAAACACTTCTTTGATATCATATGACGTATTTTAAAAGTAACAAAAATATTATTAAATACCCTCAGAAGATAGCAGGATTTACTACGAGATACTTCGTAGTTTGCTCTACAAGTTTAGATTAATTGCAATTGGTCACGAAATAAGTTTATAGCCGTTCGAGTTAGAAATTATTAGATGGCCTGTAAATGCCATTTCAGTACTGTATCTGTAACTTAATATTATTAGATTTTGTGAAATTGCGTTTTCTGTAAAATAAAGTCTTATCGCCCAGGGCAAGACGCTTTAAATTTTCCTGGCAGTGAATGGGTTAAAACGCTTTACATACGTTCAGGCGAATTATGAATAGGCGTGTGATCTACATTTTTTCTTGGAAATGCGTACGCTTCTCAGAAATGATAGTAAAAATTCCTGACCTACTGTCTGTCATTGACCAGCGCACGCGACGAATGGTTGCGGTAGGTCAGCGAAGGAATAGAAGCGAGATGTCTGAAATATGCAATGAGGATGAAGATAGAAAAGTCTTAAATATCACCTTCTTCTTTGCACTCAAAACAACGCTTTAATTTAACACATTCATTTTTATCTCGATTGATAACAATTTTATGATATCCGAGAACCAATTAGATTCGTTTGCACGAGTTTTTGCACTTTGCCACGCTTCGATTTATCTACGGACATTAATATTTACTGCTTCGCGATATATGTTGAACAAATATTAGCAAGTTTTAATTAACATTGATTGTGGTGAACCGCGGTTGAAACGAATAGTTTGATAAACGAGCTTTTCAAGCTTTTCGAGAATATTTCTTCTCCCGCGTGTTGTTTTCGTTGAGTTTTATTTAACAAATAGAACGGCGAAACACGCGGGAACATAGTTCACGGTGTTTCGCGGTCGATCCTCGCATTCGGACATTTAAAAGTCGCTGCTGCTCGATCTGGCTCGCTGCGCCAGGAATCGCCGTAACTTTTCTCTGTTACGCTTAAAAATCCCACCGGCTAACGTTCGCCTGTCCGAAATTTATTCACGTTACGTGGGAAACGTGCACGCTGTTCACGGTGGTATCCGAAAAGAGCGGGTCCACCCCGTAAATCGTAAGAGTCTTACGGTAAGATGCTTTGTCGCATTATGCGAGAGCATAGGAGGGCCAGCAGATTTCGCCCCTGCTATGTTTCCCGGCACGATTGTCAATTATTCCGACGTGCCCGCCCTCCAGTCTTATTATAATATCTTCCACGAGGAGGCATGCTTCTTGCTCGAGTGATTTTTCGCCGTTTCTAACAGCGAGAGGAGGGAAATCCTTTCGCGGTTACCATGGTCGAGCAAATCCCTAGTTTACGAACTTCTCCATGGCGTTGGCCATTTCTCGAACGCTTTCGCCGGTAGGAATTTGCTCGCCGTTGCTTGGGCGTTCATCGATACTTTCGGTTCACTTTGCGAGCACTTTGTTAGAGTCCGCCTTGAGAAGGCTCTAAAGTGCAGTACGGGAAGCCGGTTAAAACCGAGTCGATCGTAAATTTACCCGCTATAAATTCGACGGACAATAGAGCTGCTCGATGCAAGGCTAGGAGGATGTACGGTGTGTAAAACCTGGCATCTGTACATTTGCTGCACAGATTTTTGGTTGCTGCTCGGTTTAACAAAGATTTCACGTCGGTACAGCCCTGATCTGTAACGCTCGACATCCTTTGGTCGATGCTCCTGGTCTCTGTACTTTATCGATCATCAATTTCAATGAACGGGAATCTTGAATAATGCATTTGCAATAAATAATGTCGAATGTAACTAACAGCATTTTTGCACGGTTAGAGAAATCAAAGTTTAAGTATTTTGCTTTCTTGTTAGAAATACGAAAGACGCATATTCGTTATTATGTCGTGGCTCGAAATTATTGCGCCAGATCGGCTAGTCGAGTCTCAGTGCTGTCCCAGGGGACCACTATTCTCGTACTTCAGAAACCTGATTGCGTGGAAAACGTGCACTTAAAATGCGTTTAAAACGCAACGTGTACATCCTGGGAAAGCTGATGCTTTTCCGCTCGGCGTGTCGAGTTAATGCGAATCTCCATTTGCCTCTGGAGGGAAACTCCGCGCGAGAGATCGGTTTAGGCTAGGTTAGCTTAAGTCATGACGAATGCTGACGGGGGTGGAAGTATAATAAGAAAAAAAATGGGTAAGTAATGTATGGGTAAAAAAGTAAGACGAACAGAGAGTGCAGAATAATAAAGGGACACTTGGCGTCGGAAGAGCTGCCAGAATCTTTATCCTTGCTTTCTACCCGAAAATGGAGGAAATGCGGTTGAGATAGACGATGGAGGATCTTAAGGATTTACTTTCGCGGAAAAAGAGGTAATAGGAATTTTTTTGCGTTTTTATCCGGAATTCGCTTTTTCTCACTACCGATTCCATGGATCTGAATATATGAAAAAGTGTCTAAAATTTTAAACTTCTTACCAGTGGTTCATTCATACCGTTTAGATTGTCTCATAAATCCGTTCAATTTTCGCGTAGAAAAAATATACGTAGACGGTGTGTTCGTAATTGTGGTGTAGCGATTAAAATTTCACGCCTCACGCGGTTACAATAATTATTTTTCGCAAGCTTCGGCTCCTCCAACCTCCGTGAATAGAACTTTTAAACGTGTTTCCGACACGGTCGAAAGTAAAAAAGATTAAAGGGCCATCAGGCCGGGGTTATTAAGTCGGTTAATGCGTCGGAATTTATCTTTACCTCAGTGCCAACAGGGGGTCATTAGTTACGTAAAGTTTGCCAATATGCTGCAAAGTCTATGAAGTTCTACGCAAAGTAAATATAGAGGGATGTTCTCCCGGTGCAACCTTATTTATTCACGTCGTCTACGCAGGCCTGACTTTAAATCAACTTCTGATAGCATCCCCTGATTAGCATACTCTCAACTATTTTAAACGTTCGCCGTCCTGTCTCGTCGCGATAGGAAAGTTAAAAATTCGCAAAATTGAAAACTCGATCGATCGAAGTATTTGCCAAGCTTCTGAAATGTATAACTTAACAGAAAGTGAGAGAAAGCAGAATGCGCAGTGTGTTATCTTTAAGTTGAGAGAATATAAGATATTTTTGTGTTTTCCACTGAATGGCGGAAAGCATCGCTCGTATATTGGCGTAGCGAAGTTTCCTTCCGTAAACTCGATACATAATGACCCGGCTCGGTATTTCACGAACCAAGAGATTACGTCTCTGGCGAGCATGTGTGCGGCTACGTTAACTCGTAAATTTGACACCGATAGATACAAAAGTATATCTAATATAACGTATCCCTCTGCGATAGATTAATCCTTCCAAGCGCTGGATCCCATTTTTAGAGCTTCTATAACCTTGGAAATATTATTTTGTATAAAGCTCCCAAGCGTATTACGAACTATGCATCATACGTGCGGTCGCAGCACACTCAACAGGTTAAAATCCTTTCCCTGCGCCGAAGAATGTCGGTCTCGTTTGATAAACTGCTCGAGAAGAAAAAAAAATATAGGAGGAAAATTTCTCTTTGATTATCAGGAGAGACGCTCCTCTTAATACTCCTTTCACGGGAACTTGTGGACCGAAAAATTCTTTAATTGAGATAAATAGCGCGACGAAGGGCGGAATAATTCAAATGTTGGCCGGGGCTTAGTTGAGAGCGGGATCTGAAAGGGCGGTTCGAACAAAAGAAGGGAGACCGTGGACGATAATAGAAGTTCCAATCTCGTAGCGGAAAATTTCGCCGGGACGAGGGTAAACAGCGTTCCCTTTTCTCCGTTGGTCTCTTCTCTTTCTTAAGTCCCATCTCGCAAGAAGTCATGGCTCGTAAACTTTTGTGACCCCTCCAGGTACTCTGACGAAATTGATTCTACATTATAGCGATCAGCCCCTGGTGTCGGTGACACGGCCCCGATGTCATTGCGATATTAAGGGTTGTTTTCCTTCCGTCTGCTTTATCTCCTCTCCCCTACCCCTTTTCCTGCAAAGTATACACGCGTATCACGCAAAAAGGGGATGCACCAGACGCATTCCATTAAGAGCTTCGCTGATGCACGCGTATTCCCAGTGAAACCGACAGGCGACAGGGTGGCATCGTCGTCTCTGCCGCTACCACCCCGTCTTATTTTTCTCTCCCTCGCGCGTTATCCGCGTAGGCGCTCGTTTTATTTCCTGGTCGATGGTGTCGCAGCCAGATGCAACTGCATTTTCGCGCAACGGGGAATTTACAGGGGAACGCGGGGCGAAATGATAGCGGATTTATCGGAGACCGGGTTAATGCTTTTAGAATCCGATGAATCATGTGTCTAACTCGAACCTCGTAGGGATTCGGCGTAACAAAAGATTATTTTTATTAATGGAGCATTGTTTCATTCAGCGTCGCAGCGAAATTGGGGGATTAGAGGACGATATATCGGATGCTTCGATCCGGTATTACAGATGGAACGCTCGAGATATGCCGAGTAAAGCAGTTTCTCGTCGGATTTATTGAAAGTTTGCGTACTCGTATCGTCGCAACGGCTCTATTCGCTTTTATTTCGACGCAACCACGGTCTCTTTAGAGGCGGTTGAACAACAAGTAGCGCGATAAATTAGGGACGGTGGCAAGAAAATTTCAGGGCACGTCTGTCCACTGGGGATTCCCGAGGAGGACTTCGTTTAATCAATATTCCACCCCGTCAGCTAGACCCGTTCTTTTCTTCTGAAATCGATCGCGCGTACGGCGCTCGTGACAGTATGCAGGCGCACACGTGCATTCGAAATGCACGAATATTACGCGATTAGAAATTTAATATTGCTAGACGTTACAAATTATACTGAGGCTGCTTAGAGTTGATCCGTGGCAGGATAAAACGTTGATAGATGTGTACCTTCGCCTAGAGTTATGGACGATTGCACTTATGCGCGAAAGCTTGGCGCGTGTGAGCATTAGTCTGCACATTATCCTATTTCGAATGGATGTGGCGTATCGTGTGAACGATTAAGCATAGAGGGAGAAACGCGGCCAGTAAGGTTGGAGTGGCGCGAGGTATTGAGTTCGAGCATTAATGCCAAGTAGCTAAGCACAGCATTAAGCGTCGTCTAGCTGCTCAAGAATTCTTTTGCGAACAGTCGAGCAAGTTAAATATGCCTCGATAGAGCATAAAGCAGAATACGAAAGAATAAAATGGACGAGTTAATGTACAGTCGATCGTGTACTCGTCTGCGATTCTATTCATAAACGAAATTATTCCCCGCAGCAATTTTTTCATTCTGGCGATCGGGCAGCCGATCACTCGCATCGAGTTATACGAGCGTACTAATTAAATTTCATCGATCGTTGCGTCAGTTCCGCGACACTTTTGTCATCCTGCCAAAGCAATTTCAATTCCACGAAGATCGATCTCCGCCCCGCACTGTACTCGCTCGGAAAGTTTGTCCGCTCATTAGGGGATATTACGACGCATCGTTAGTCCGGCGATTATATTCGCTGGAATCGAAGCTGAAACGTAGAACGAGACGTTCACGCTTCTGTATCTACCACGACGTAAACGGTTACGTTCTTAATTAGTTAACGAGATATTGGTCGCACATAATTCCATCTTGCCTTCGTCGATCGAATTCTCCCATGTAATCGAGTTAAGAAAAGATTCGCGGTTCAAGAATAATTTATTGATTTTCGTTCCTTGTAAAGTATCGATGTTACGTGACCTGTTTACACGGTGTAACTCGTGGAACATTATTCGTTTGCCACTGGGTCATGTTGCTTGAATTTATCGTCGACTTGCATGCTTGCAACAAATTCGCCGAGGGACCTTACGGTTCAAATGTTTTTGTGCCTTAATTCTCTCTCTCCCTCGCGCTCCCTCTGGAATACTTCTGCACGTTACGCTCACGCTGGACGAAAATAAGGGTCCGATTTTTTTTCTTTTTTACACCTCGGTAATACAAGAACAATGCAAACATGACTCGCAGCGAGCGCGTCGACGAAAGCGTTATTGATGATTCCAAAGTGATCGCATCGTAAAAGAAAGTAAAGACGACTGACCGTCGTTGCACATGTAATTTCGTCGAACGAGGACAAAGTTTCGCAAAGGATTGCGTCATTATCAAGCGGCAGTATCGCTGTGATACACAGATGTGTAAAAGTGTGACACGGGAAGACGATAAGAGGATAGCTGGAAGCGCGAATAAAGGGAGAAGAAAGAGCGTGGGCAGCTTTGCGAGCGCGGGCTCGACAAAAATGAGCTGAATTTCGCGGCAGACTCGCCAACACGAGAAACGCATATTAACACGGTCAAAGGACGAAGCTCGCGTGTATTGAACGTCAGGAAAATCGTCCAACACAGTCCCGCTACCACGGAAAACAGAAACAGATACACGCGGGTTGGAGATAAATTTTAAATTCGACGACACTTGAAAATTTCACGGCGTACAGAAAAGATAAACGAGATGGTATATTTAAATCGAGCTTGGTACTCGAAAGCTCGTTCGTGCTTAATGTAAAATTTTTACTCTCGACGAGTCGAAACGAAATGAATCGCGATTTAATTGAAAAACTGGCCTTCGTAAGGAAACTTTTCACCCTCGTCCCCGTCGCTCCATTTATTTCTTATCATGCCCCATAATGTCCTGTTTGCTCGAAATTCCATCCCAGAATCTCCAAAACTCGACCACCCAAAGTTCATCGGTCTATTTCTAAGTAATCGTCGCCAACGTGCCTCGTCAGCGCGACTGAAACTTCCAAACTGATCACTTTCAGCCATTTGAATCACGTTCACCGCGCGAAAAATACGACGACACATCTGGATAGCAATGCAGCTTTTATAGAACCAAGTGGCAGCCATTTACCGTTGGCATCCGTCTCTCTTTGACGGGTTCTGTGATCAAACTACAGCGTGCACGATTCATTTGACGTTGGGAACGGCTGGCTGTAGCAAACCTCAGTAGACAGATAGGCAGATGCATCTATGTATGGGGCAGATAGACGCGTGTACGGTACAGGATATTGCTTCGAGTGAAGATTTACATACATGATTCCGTGCTGCTTGGGAATATTAGCCCTCTATGTATAAAGTAGAACGTTACCCCTGTTTCTGATTATTCATACCGCGGTACGCGATGGGAATACGCGGTACCAATATGGCGGCATTAAGTGGTAGATTACTTAGTTGGACGGTACGTCCGTATCGCAATTATTCCGGGAACGGAATTTAATTTGGTCGAGGAGGTATCGTATGGTACATGCCGTGGAAAGTGCTGGATAAATTTCTGATTCGAAGCGAGAGCGGATGAAGGATAACGAAGTATCCTTCAATGAGGGTTTTGTTTAATCTTGATGATGTAGTTGGGTTTCCATTGGGTCTAGTTGAGAGCTTGCTGAGGGTTATTGACTAAGAATCATGGGACTCGATGATATTTGACGTGGCAACAGTTTGATATCGCATAATGCGAATAAATTGCACTGGATCTCCTTTCGACTTATTATTATTAGTAGATGGTTTAAATCGACAGAATGAAATTCTTAAAACGATCTCTGGTCCTTAAACGCTCTTCACGCGGAAGTAAGATATCGTTCATTAATTTCGTTCGACATTTTATCAATTTTTTTTTTGCCCAGAACATCGATTTCCCATCAGTTGCTTTACAATTGCAACTAGGTTACCTGGTACATGAAAAATGAAAGACTCATTCAAGTCGCTTCATCGAGCGTCGTCTCAAAAACTTGGCCCCTCCCCTCTCGTTCATTAATTTTGAGAAAGAAGCGCAGGTTCGAGCACGCCGCTATCGCCCTCTTATAAATGACATAATTAGGATCTTCTGACCCGAGCGTTTTTCCGCGTTCCTTTCATGTCTGCTCGAACGAGAGAATCTTGGAGGGCACTCAATAACCTCTCTCGTTCCCATTCGGACAATCGTAATCGTTTCTATCGCTTTCGACGAACCGCAGGCGGTGTCCCGTCAGATGCGCGAATCCTCGACGCGACATTCAAATTGCCGCTCTTCGGAACGGGTGCTCGAGGCCTCGCGAGGCGACCCTTCCGGTTCGCTCGTCGCACGACGCGGCTGCTTGTTCACTTATCGCGTAACCATCGTGCCGAGAACTGCATGCGATTACCTCGTCACGTGGGACCGTCAGATCTTCAAGGCAAAAAAGTGGCTCAAGGCCAACGAGAACGAATCTATTAACGGCCGCACGTGTTTCACCGACTCATGAAATTGCTAATTCGAACAGGAGGCTCGCAATGGATTCGCTGTCGTGGGAGTAAAGGAGCTTCAGTCGTTGATAGTTTTATTCCAATTATGTGCTGTTGAGTAACCAAGGCGTGGCTGGAAACTTTTAATCGGATATAGTAATTAGTATTCGCTGAGGTGGTGCTTGTCGAGACGATCAGCTGTGTTATGAGTCAATCGTGAGAGGCGATCGTATTAGCATATATTGCTTTGGATTTCGCAAATAATCGCGATTAATTCCCGTGTTGTTGCGATCTGAGTTATATTACACAATTATCATAAGTTATAAATTTTATCTCGGCTCGGATAATTTCTGAGGGAGCCGAGCTCTGTACCAAACGCATAATTGTTCTTTATTAGCTTGGCACGCCTCCAGAGAGGACTCTAACGGGGTCCGTATAATTCCGATTTTAAAGATCGTTAATACCAATAAATAATCGATTCAACATCGGAAATCCTTCGATTAAATGGTATATGGAATTTTAATCGTGGGTTAAATATTCATCGCCGACAATTAACACCTTTCTGGCCGATATTCAACAAATTATTAAGAAACCTGAATTAATTTCCTTCCCAAACTGATTTTTTTATTGTCTCCCTGTTCCTTTCAATTTCTTTCTAATTTAACATATTGATAAAAATTTATTTGAATAGATTTTGTAATTGAATGCTCTTTCCTGCGTGTTTCACAATTCTGTTATATTCCACACCTTTTTACGCCTTGATTGCGTTTGAAAATTCATAATTTACAATGTTACGAAAACGGCATTTTCCGAATCTGGAAATGATCGATCGATCTTTTCTGGATCGAAATAAGAAATGAACGAACAAATTAACCGAGATGACTAACTCCGCAGCCGGAAGTAGCGGGGCGTGTTCTTCTACGGAAACATAATGAAACAAGGAGAGAAACATAATGAAACAAGGAGAGATCGTGGGATACAACAGCCCGCGTATTCACCGCTTGATAATTTATTCAAGAAGAGGAGAAAGGTGTGGTATCTCGCAACTTCCTTCCGTTCTGTAGGAGCAAGGACTCGCAGGAGCAAGAAGAAGGTACAGGAAGAGTGGTTTCGGGGGAGAGCCACGGATGAAACGAGAACAAGGCGCAGGTTTCTCTGAATAACAGCAATCTGCTGTTCTATCAATCTTAGAGCTTGACAAAGCAAGACTGAATTTCTTTTTCCCTTCGCTCCCTATGCTCCTTTAGCCTCCACTTCCTCCGCGCTTCTCATTTCTCTGGCATTAATTCCCCGCACCCGTTTATTCCCCTACGTTTCCCAGCCTTTTTACTCACCTCTCGCTCGTACGTTTTTTGCTTTCGATGCGTTCCCCTAATTATTTCCAGCGATCTTTGCTTAAAACATTCAAGCCCGATTAATTAATTATTCGAGCGCATTTACATATTAGCGTCGTAAATTCTCGAAACCGTGCAGATACCACCGAAGATCAGGCCACGATTACATTCTTCCGATATCTCGCTATACGGGTACGTTTTTCTAGCCTCCCCTTATCGTTCCATTACTCTTTTTCCATCCAGCTCTGTTCCCGTCTTACTTTTTCCTTTTCACCGCCAGTCGCGTCGCACTTTTTTCGCGGCTGATTCTCGAATTCCCACCGAGAGATCCTTTTCGATCGCGACGTCGTCGCGTTGCTCGCAGAAGCAGCATTACGCGAGGCAGGCCCAGACTCCAAGTGCTCGCGAATATTTCCCCAGCGAAGAATTTCGCGTGGCCAATGGCTAGGAAACACCGCGGGTAATTCGAGGGGAATAACTTTTCGCAATTCCTAACGGAGGACCACTGGTCCACGATAGTGGAGATTACTCGAGCTGTTTTGTCGCGAAATTAGACGACCAAGCTCGTCCGACGATAAGACTGCGTCCAGCAGTTTACGTGATCCCGTAGCGAATGACCAATCTCTATGATTTTCATCTCAGATCGCGATGTTCCTCGATTATTCGAGGAAATATGCATTGAATTCGAACGGGGTGTGGAATGGTTCGAAATCGAAGGAACGACACGCTGGACGGGAGAACGTTTTCAGTATTAGTAATTCCAGGGAGAATTCGAGGGACGCGGCACCGCATCCGATGGAAATGATGTTGTTCATAAATCATTGGTCAACGCTTCCTGTCTTTCCGTTCTGGCTCATTATCGTCACCGTTCCCGGGAATGATATATTATGTGGATTACGAAAATGGTTTCGACGATGGACGCGGAATTTCGCTCACGAAACGAAAACTGCGAGAGTTGGAAAAAGGAACGGTGGAAAAAAAGAAAGAATTCATTTCATTTGTACTCGTTGAGCGGTGATTTACCGTCACGTCAAAGCGTCGCGAATAAAGGGTTAATTTTGTAAGGGCGCGCGATGGAAGAAGCGTAGGACAATAGACGGCTGTTGCGAACTTATCGAGGAGTAATTGATGCTGGCTGTAATACTCCAAGCGTTGATAAATTAACGAGAGACACGGAAAACGGCCATAAGAAAATAATTACGGATCGCCTGGCTACGTACTAATGAGCGATATTAATACGCAGAACACGATAAAATCTTGTTAAACGCCGCTGTTCGCGATTCGCATGCGAATTTTCGGCTTAATTAATATTTGCTGAAATTACACTCGCTGCGACGCCGGTTTCGTACATCTTTCATTAATTAAGGGTATGAATCGCTATTTCCAATTAAAGGAAGAACGCGAATAATGACAGGAACAAGTAAATCGGTGTTATAATGAAATGTTGATTTTGATCTTGTTAATTCTAATGTTCCAGAGGGAATTATATGTATCGATGGCGATACGAAACGGATGAATCATCCATTTTTCCGTGGGAAGTATTTCTTACTTGGTTGCGCGCGTTACTTATTAAATTACCCAGATTTTTCATTTTCCTGTAAAGTACCGAGCGATAAATTCAACGTTGTGGTGGCGTACAATTACAAGAAGCTCAACAGAAGAGTTTCTCGTGCTTTTTTCCGTTTTTCAGTTCCTTTTCATCTCCGAGTAAACGACTTTAACTCTGTTTAAATTTTCATTGTCTGCCGTGCAAATCAACTGAGTACACTTCCACTTTGTGCCGTGCGAAATATGACGCTTCAACTTCCTTTGCTGGTCATTATCGTTAGAAAGATGAAAGATGTGGAATTATACTTTCGTATCAGATAAATTGAAAACTAGAACATTTCGTGTATATGCGTGTACGTACGATATGCTTAAAATATGATTACTTTTCATTGACTGGATTGTCTTTCGGAATTAAAGCTGGGTTTCAAATTCTAGTCAAAATGCCAGAATACTTTTCCACGTATCGTTTAAACCGATACAGCGGCGTTTAACAGTAATTTCAGCCAGGCTTGAATAGAGCGTAACAAGTTCGACGCCGATATAAATAATCAATGGACATAAAGGATTAACGCTGTTGTTCCTGGTGCAAGCGTCGGGTATTATGCATGCGTGGACGTGAATTATACGCTGTCGATCAATAGTCGCGGCTCATTGACGCTTGGTTGAGTTTTAACAAATGCGTGAATGACGTTTCGAACATGGCTGACTGCGTTATACACGAAAAGTTCCCCGTGAAATTTCTCCGCGCTCGTCCGCACTCGTTCTCTCGCGAAATTCGTTCGTCTTGCACGCGAATGAAGAGTGACGCGACACGTTTAATCTTATCTCCTCTCTTTTTTCACTCGAAATCCTGACTGCGTTCCTTCTGCTTTCCCGCCGCCTTTTATCGAGACGCATACTTTACTGCATATCCTATTTTCGCCCCTCGCAACCGTGTACCATTCCGCTGCCACTTTCCATTTCGACGAACCTTGACAAATCGTGAACTACAGGCACACGTCCCACGCATCCCCAGGATAAAAATACGACGCAGTTCCGTCTGATGCGAGGCTGATTCACTGGCTTATTTCCATCGCAATGGCACGTATATCACGAGGAGCGTGAATTGTAGCCATTTCGTGCCATCATTCTCCGCAAATATTCCAACGAACGATGTAAAAATAACCCTGCGACAGAATTCAGAAGCAACGAGGAGCTAGTTATCATTTTATCCTGCGACTGCGTTGCTATTTCATCCAATTTGGAGTGGATCCAATAGCTTATCCCTTTCAGAGCAATTCCGAATCACTGTCATTGTAACCTCGGATACGGTGGGATGTGGAAAAGCGATCGGAATTGCCCAAGTTGATCTCATTTTCATCCGCCTTATTCATATAGAATTTTATATAATACAATTATCCTCGATTGTCCGCTGTCGCTTGAACCGTTCGAACAAAAGTAGAGCCTTTTTAGAGGGATCGAGGTTTCGCGCGGGGCAACGGCCAGGACAAATAAAAGCGACACCGAAAAGGGAGGGAACCCTGCTGACACGGTGGGCCTTTGTTCGCGACAGAATAGATTTCGAGTACCAAATAGATCTTCGAACGTGTCCATTCTTCCGCTGAGATCTTCCGTTTGTCCCATCCGGCGGAATTGAAACGAGACGCCCTCGAATACATGGAAGATCGAGGCACATCGTTCAAACGTTCACCCTAAGTTAAATGCAGTCAATGTTGGAATTCAGAATTGACTCTTTTTTTTTTGGGGGGGGGGGGGAACGCTAATCATTTTTACACGCATCCGTGGAATAATAATTCGTATCTGTCGCTCAGTTTATCGGGAAAAATATTTCATGCGAAACGGGGCGATGGGGGCCATTGTTTTTCTCCACTTTTTTCGTTTGACTTTGTTATTTATCGATGATGGGACGGTTACGCGATAAATTTAGTTGATATTTCGTAACAATCGATTTTACTTCCGTTGAGAGAGCCGAAATAAATTACGACATTCGGCTTTAATCGTCAACCGACGAAAACTGTTGCAAATTGTACGCGCGAAAGCGTACATCAAACCCGAAATCCAAAGAGGACACCCGTAGACCGATATACGTCTACATCGACGCCGTAATTCCGTGATACGGTTGAGTTACACGAATTATCACGGATAGCTTGATAATTCCATTGTCCCTTCGTAATTCAAATTGCGGCAGAAGCTTATGGTATTGGATTCTGTATACAGAAAGCCACGTGCAAAGCTCGCGCCGCATTACCAGAATAATCTTGCGCGTGTTCAACGGCCGGAATCAATGCTTCAATTTAACATCGTCGATCTAAGTGCGAAACCTTGTCTTCCGCCGACGTCACTCTTTACATTTTCCGTGATTGACAGGCAACGAATGGAAATGGCAACCGACGTACCATTCGTCTCTGCAGCGTGTTCAACTCTGTTTCCACTTCGTGAAATCTGAAACTTTCGTCTGCAAATTTCATTCAGAATTTAACCATCGATTGCCAGTTGAAAAAAAAAAAAAGGAAAATAATGACACCTTTGGCGTGCAGACTGTTACAAAGTGCGGACTTGTGCCATTTCCTTTCGCAATTTCCATTCCATTGTCGAGGATAACACCACCGTTCGCGTTCCTAATTACAGCTGGCAAGATGCGAACGTTACACGGAATATTTAAACGGGCGTTCCGCGCAGGAATTTCGTGGTGCCGGGATATCGCGGAAGAAAACGCGAGGCATTCATCTCGAAGGGTATCGCGCGCGTTTAATAATAACTTCTCATCGCGTCTATTCTCACGTGATTACGGAAATATTTCATAACACTCAAGAATTTATAGCCATTAATTTTTTCCCCGTAGCCGCGGAAACGACCGGCTACGGAGGGTGCTAAAAAATTTCGAACGCGAAAGTAATTCCGCGGGAAGTTTCCACGGGCGGACATTAAATGGTTCCCCGCGGGCTCGTATGGATTTATCACGAAACCGTGCACTCGCCATTGGTCTCGCGCATTTATGTATAAATATGCTCCCTTGGAAAGTAGGGCCACGATGGAACCGTTCTGACTACTGATCGTCCAGCCTGCGAGTGGTATAGTCCGTATCAGGGCCAACGCAGGTTAAGGAGAATGTCCCCGTACGTGAGCAGACAACGGTCGAAGTAGAATACGGGCGCGGATAGTCGAACTACAGCGGACATTCTTCCGTGATATTAAAATTCCTATTACGATAATATCCCGCTTGAACGGGGCCGTGTCTACGGTAATTGACTTTTAATTTTTCAATTAAATCCAAGATAATGCCTTCTATACATTACAGAACTCGAGTATTCTTGGGTCGAGTGAGGTCTGGAAGATTGGCTGTTCAATTTGGTCTGCGTCTGATTAAACACTTGTTTGATAAGGAAAATATGTAAGATTAATATGTAACGTTGCAATAATGAGTTCTCTTCTTGGTTCACGTGACGTTGCAGATAATTGAATAGCAAGAAGAGCTAGAAAGTTTCTCGTGTACGGACTAATATGTAGGTAATCTTCTCACCGAAAGTATTTTCTGGTCGGAAGTTATCGTTAAGCTGCCGACTGTTTCCTTACAATCTTGTAACTAAAAGGTATTTACGCTTTGTTCCTGAAAAGCGTCGGTATTCCCGGCGCAAAGTCGATAGTATCGAAGTTGCCCGCTCCCCGGACTATTTCTTGCAACAACGTTAAAGTATTTCAACAGACCACGCAACCCTTCGCATTTCTCATGGTATTACTCGAGAAAATTGCTCCGTTTCAATTAAATTCCTCGCCGCTCGCGCGGACCCTCGTAAAAAAAAGAGGAATTAAGAAGAGCTCGTAAAGAATACCACGAGGATTTCACTTTGGGGGAAAGTGTGTCACGATACAGCGTATTTTTCGTTGCAATTTTTGTTGCGTCTCCCCGTCAAAGGAGTAGTCGATCGGACTTCCACTTATCTTGGAATACTTCTGAGAGGTATCCACTTCCTTTGTGACTCGCGAGGAAGAACGGAATCTAGGCCAGATGTTGACCGTTCCCGTTAATACGATTTCGTACAAAATACACCCCTGCGATTGGTCGTATTTTAACAACTGGGTCGTCACGCTTTGGGAACTCATTAGTGACACGTTATGAAAGGTATCGACGATGTTTGCTTCTAATTAGACTCTGTTATAGAGATATTGCGTTTGCTTTTATGATCGAAGCTGCACTTTGGGGTGCGGTAATTCAGACAAATTTTTTTGCATGTCGTGCGTAGATCTACGTTCAAGTTTCAGACTTAAAAAGACAATCGAATTATACATCGTTCCACGCAACGATCATCGTCCAATATTTAACCAAAATCTCCCATATATTTTGATGAATTATATTAAATTCGAAGTGCGATTAATCGTTGGTTAATTTAACGCGATTAAGTTTCGTCACGCGAGCAGCGCATTAAGGGTGATCAGAATTTCGACAGGCGTTCAACCATAGGTTATTACTTTTATTATCGTTATTATTCAGGGTTCGAGCGATAATGGGGGACAGAAGACCAACAAACGAACGTTGACAGGCAATTTGTCGACGATTCCAGGTATTTTCCACCGGAAATTCAGCCGCGCTTGTTAAACGTCACGTTAATTATGCGCATCATAATGCAACCGCGCGGAGTTTAAATCGTTTCACCAGGAGAAAGTACTATCATAGCTCGCCGTAAATTCCCTTATCGTGACTTATGGTAGCTCGAACGACGTCGTTTCGCTTAGGGAACTGCTGAATCAAAGATGCAGCGTAACGAAATGCTTCGCCGCGTAATCGTTCCGCGTAAAAGAGGGCTAGTATCGAACCAATGGCGCGTAAGAAAATTGATGCTCTCGCTTGAGAAATATTTTCAATGAGAATATCGCCTCGCGATGGGGGCGGTTACGATTTTCACGGTCTCGATTCGTTTGCGCCTGCTGAATTGCTGTTACAGATAAAATAACAGCACGCATGGACAGCCCGTATAATAACTGCCCGTTAGCAACCATAAATTGAACTCTTCATTTTGTTTTATCATACAAAGTTCGATTACGCAAATGGGGCAATTGTAAAGTTTCTTATCTACCTGCACATTTTCGACTGATAACTTTGGCCGAATCGACAAAACCATAGCTTATTGTATTTGGATAAATTGAGTTGATACAAATGACAAATTGGAAATTCAACGTCAGTTGATAAAAAGTTTTTAATAGCTTGGAAAACTTTCAACAGTTTCTATCGTTCATATCTTCATTAGCACACCCCTGCAAGACTCACGTTCCGTTCGATGGTCCACGTCAAATGGATTCTGAAACTGTTCTTATATTTTCCATCGTTCTTCAGAGAAATATCCAAGAACTCAGCGATGTCTCGGAAGAAATATTAAATGTACCATCAGAAAGTTAAGAAGATTATTCAAATCATTGGAAAGTTACAAACTTCTAACGAAGACACTTCTATTCGCAGTAGTTTTTGCCTTCCCTCGATTCTTTATGGACGTACGTATATCCCTCCTGCGTTATTATACGAAGAGGAGATAAGAAGTTGCTCCCCCGCAATGAATTACAGATAGATCTAGAGATAGATACGGATCGTTAACTAGCCTCGCGATTCTTCGTGTTTACTGAACGTAATCGAGTTCCCCCGTTGTCATAGGAGGACCCCATTATTCGTTATTTTTCGTATTTATTGAAGCGATAGCCGCGTCGTTGTGTACAAGGCTCGCCCCTCAGAGAACGCAGAGGAGTTTCTCTTCTTCAAGTATCGACAAATATCGACAATGGTACAACTTGTACGGTTAATCTTGGTCCGGCTGCTACCTTCTAAGGCATCGGAAAACGTTACGCGCGACTGAATATATACAAAGTGATCGTACACAAAAGTCAACGATAGTACAGAAGCAAGAGAATCGAGAAACCCATTAGTTCAAAGAGACAGGATATTGGCTCTGAATTTGTTAATCTTTCAAATAAACATTCGCTCGATTGTAAGGTCTCTCTATCGTTCAAATCCGTGGAACACGAGTGGATTAAGATTAGCGAATAACGCAGCGGATTCGCCTCGAAGCCAGCGGAGCTCGCTGCAGCGGAAGTTACGACCCTTGGCCTTCAACAAGTTGGTCTTAGTAATTGTCTACTAACTAATTTATACACAATATCGGTTGAAGAGCCGGCGAAATACGCGTGCTCGTAGCCGCGAGTGCATAACGAGTCTTGAAACAATTACGAGGCTGCGAGTGCGTTCGATGACCTCGGTTTTCGAGTGCATTGTTGTACCATTTTAATCTCGCGCGATAATTACTCCCCGTTTTGCGCGGTACCGTAACGAGTACGTTAACGACGCTTATCGTTTCCGACCCTCGACCAGGTGTGTTCATCACCGACTTATTTGGCGAGTTGGATTAAATCTCGTTAAGATCGGTGGTCCTCTCACGCCTGAAAAATAAATCGAGGAAACCTGAAGAGATATAAACGAATGTGACGCGAAGCGGTTTACGTAGTTGCCCGTTTTCTGAATTCGAGAGCGTAATTTATAGTCAGAGGCGGCTCGCCGCGCGACGTAGACGTCGTCGTAATGAATGATGCAGCGGCGGAATGCCGGTGACAGGTTATTAGGAAAAAGTTATCTGAGCATCGCGATTCCCACGGGAGTTTCAAATTTTTCCTGGACAAAGATGATTTGTAGCGATCATGTTGATTAATTTCGCCGACGAGTGCGCCTGACGGGTGATTCCCGGTTTATCAAAAAACTGCACGGCCCGCGATCGCCCGTGACCGTGCATTTTGAGCAATGCCCACGCGAATACGATACGAAACGCTATCTGCCACAGTATTTTCGGTTATTTCAGTTCGAATAAATGCTTCTTCGATACGAGTGAATTCTAAGATTTTAAATAAGCTAGTTCAATTAACGAGAAAAGAAATTCATTCTGAATAACTTCTTCGATGACTTTCATCTTCGTATTTCCATTTTACGTAACGCTGGACCTCAGTTCGTTAAGCATGGAACAAATAGATGAAAAGGAATCGTCGTCGTGATAAGAATGAATTAGGATCGAAGTTATTTCCATTGGACGGATGATTTATAGACTTCCACCGGTACCTAAGGGATAACAAAGTTTAATGGACACGGTTGATTAAGAAGAATTTCACGGAGGGATCGTTCTATATTCCGCGGGACGTTGACGACTGAAACGAGTCCTGGAGAATAAGAATTCCTCCGCGCGAAGAATCTTTTTCAGCCCTCCGTTACGCTCCGCGTTCCTCGGTCTCGAATTATTTCATGCGTACAAATACTTCCTTTAAACGAAAGCCTTTTCTCCCTACCCGAGTCTCGATATTACAGCGCTCTACCAAACCTAAGAGAAATTAACGTACGAATCGCCGCCTGGAAACTTTTCCGTCGACCCAGTTCCATCGGCGAAACGGAAAAGGGCCAGCGACATGGTAAATTGCAAGAAATCGTAGCTTATTAAGTGACGTTCACCGAGTTTTATTTATGCCAGGCGAGGGAAATGGAATTCTTTGTGGGGCTTCTCAGCCATCAGCGAGTACGCAAAAATGTGCGCGCCATTTTGTAGAAAAATGGAGCGCGCAAACAATAAATATTTCTCGTATTTCATCGAGATTCCTCGCGTTAATGTTACAAAATGCTGAGGGTATAAATTACTCAATATTTTTTCTCAATTTCTTGAAGAAAAACTGTTTGGTCTTACATCGTACAAGCTATCGACTATTGTACTGTTAAAATGTTGATAAAACGTTCTCATCTCTGATTGAATAGCCGTCAAGGGAATAACTCGCGACGCTTTACATAGCCCGCCTCGCACGCACATCCGTCCTTTAATCAGCGCGCGAGATTGCTCGTTAAAAGTCTGTAAATAAAATTTACACGTGGTCTGATTCATTTACGAGCGTGTTCGCGAGCGGAAGTTTAAGGGACGAGGGCCGCGGGAGCTACTCCTAATTATTCGCCAATTTATAACGGTACGAGAAGAGAAGTTCCCATGTATTTTCGCCCACTTAATGTTACGCCGAGTGTTTTCGTTTACTCGTAAACTGCGGCGTGGAAAACCGTTTCCCACCGAAAGAGGACGATTATCTTGGGTGGGCAACGACGCGGGAGGGGAAAACAACGAAAGACGGGATAGCGTTGAACGTTCGCTCGTAATTCTGCCAGGTTCGCGTGCTCGGACCATGTATATGGATTCGCTGGATCGACCGAGTTCAGCGATTCCGCGGAATTCTTGAATCGTTAATGGTCAATCGACGTCCCCCGGCCCATTAACCGGACTTATTTACGACCGACGAGGGTCAACCGTACTGCTCTATCTTCAATAATATTTGAACCGTCATCGCATAATATCCGCGTGTCTCCCATCCGTTTTATTACTTCCGATATATACGAGAACGCGTCGTTCACGAATAACAGGAAACATCCCCTGTTCCGCTGGCCATCGTGCAGACGCGTTCATCCCCGTTGAAAATTTACATCAGATAGAAACATAGAAATTGAACCAATAATTACTCGCGTCAGATCGCAGTGCCCTGATACCATTTTTTACTTCGTTCGTACATTTCACTCGTTACTATATACTGTCAGCTGTCCCTCTCTGTTACATAAATTTTCCCGTTTATCTTCGACCATTCTTTCCAACGTCGTTCTCTTGCCGAAACACGGGTAAGAATGCAAACTGCTCTTCGCGAACTCTCTCTCCTCCTCTCTCCTGGCGAAGGATTCGAATGCAAACCAGCGTCGTTTGGAAACGCGGTTTAAGCCCGGCGGAAATCGCCAGAGATAGCGGGAGAAGTCGCGCGAAACAATACTTTGGGGAGTCGGTATGCTAGCGTGGAATCCTTTCCCCGTAGATGCTCGGCGATAAAAACGTCGATGAGGCGAGACATCCCCCGGGGTGGCCCAGCATCCCTCTCGACCCGTGCCGCCGTGTCCGAACGTGGTGTACAACCGTGGGTGAAGCGAACTGGTTGTTTACGATGCCATGCACACAATGTCCGCGACCTGTTCGCTGCGGGTGGTTATTCGTGGCGTGGAGAGCGAGCACGACAGGAACACGGGGAAGTTATAGGTTCGATGTCAACGGCAAAGGTGGTGCACGTGGGATATAAGCAGCGCGTTAACACGTTCGTTGAACGACCACGGTGTTTCAACGTGGTTTACATCGAATCTCGATTTAGGCTGGCTGACGCACGGACGCCTCCAGTGGACGCTTTCAAAGGGTTTCTTTCGCCCGCTGCGAGCGAGGGGATGTTTTTCTTGGAAGAAAAAAATGAAAATTATTCGGCGGATAAACGATTTATGAATCGTTTCCGTGGGACGAGGTATCGCGACGAAGCGTGAAAGGGGTAGAGGAGTCGGATCGAGAACGGAAAAAGTTGTTAAAACGGATCGGTGCGACGAGAGGATTGAAACGAGTAACCTTTTACTATTGCATACCTGGAACCACTACAAAGTACGGGCCATCGTGTTTTATATCCCGTTTTTCGAGTCGTAGGAATGAGTGGTAGTTTTCGAGCTGAATACGTGACGAATAAAAATTCGTACCATGGTCGGAGTGGAATTTATTATTCGGCGAAAAGAGTCGCGGTTTCGTCCGAGTTCTCTCTTCCAAATCCGCGTGATTTATCGGAAATCCATCGCGAGAAAGAACGCGGCTAAACGGAGAGGATCTCCGCGAGGAATCATTCGATTACATCGAGAGAAGGAACGCGGCGTTACTGTTTAATTTGTAGCCATCGATTGGTTCTGGCCGAGCTCCTCGATTTCACCGGGCACATTCATCTCCGTCGAGTGTCTCGTAAGGCTACGGGGCTTCGAGAGCGCGCTGTCAATGTTTTCAGGAAGTTTCGTGGGAAATTCACGAGACCCTGCGGTATAGCTATCCCAGTTTCTTTTTAAAGCGGTGCCATCGTGAACTCCACGAGTCGAGGAATCCTTGCTGACCTGATGCAATTGATTTTTACGATACCGTACATTCATTCGGCGCACCTATTCTCGTCGCGATCGTAGAATAACGTCACCCGACATTTGGCGAAAGAAATGCAATTTCAAGACGTTGCATCGTATTAAGTGTAATTAAATATTCAACCGCTCGGAAAATCGATGTCGCTGCTTCAACTTGATCGAACACGATCAATTAAATTTCATGCATAATTAACGGATTCACCGCAGCCTTGATCAGCTTTCTAGTCAGCCTCGAACGAACAAGAACACCGCCGTGTAATCCATCGATTCGATTCCCGATGAACCGTCGTGAGTTCAGCTCGGTCCCATCGTTGTAACGCGATCAGCCAGCGACATTTGTAACTGTCTCTGATCCACCATTAATTCGTCGTTGGCTATCAATTTTTTGCGACCGCGAACCACCACGTTGGTCGCCACGCTTGCACGTTGGAAATCATTTCCGCGCGTTTTTTTATTCAACACGCGATCGGTTGATAATGAAAGATAAAAACGAAAAAAAAAAAAAGTTGGGAACGGAGCGAAAAGTGTGGACAGGTGGTGAAAAACGGGAGGAACAGCCAGTTTCCCTGTAAATATCGGCTGTATTATCAGGAAGCGCAAATAAAAGGCGCGTCTGCAAATGTATCGTGTAACCTGCAACGTTGCTCGTTTGCCGTGCGGTCGTTCGGTTGATTTGCAAGCTTACAAACCCTGACAATGTCAGTTTGCATCGAGTGATCGCCTTGGTGAAAATTACACGGACACTGGGCCTCCGATACATTATCGGCCCTCGTAACTTTATCGTGTAATTGATTTACGCCGCTGATCCCTGGAAAATTATGTGCCCACCAATATTCTACGGTCGTATGATGCTGTACAGTTCCACGGAGCTACTCGTTATTTAACGAACCTGACGTGTCGTACAGTTTGCCTGTCGGTTTTTTTGAAATATACGTTTTTTGTCGAGGACTTAACACGATGTGTCGATAAGCTGAAATAAATAGAGACTGGAGCAGTGCAGAGTTATTTTCTTCGAGGGATGCGTTCTGCTAATATCATGGATACGATTTATTCGAATAATTTATCCTTTGAAATAACGTTTTGATCCCCGATCTATTTACTGTGTATTAACGGTACATTTTACCGTGTACGAGTGCAGAGTGCTCTGAAACCTTGCTACGAATTTACATCGAAATTCACGTCACGCGCGTAACTTTGTATCGTAAGTCAGGCATTCAATAGGGAAAATAAATCGTCAATTAACATTGGAAATTTATCGAGGAAACATTATATTTTAATATCGTGCCGTTTAGCACGATGGGTATTGTATTTCCTATATTTCATCCAGGAAGATTCATTATAAATTACCTCCGATATAAATTGCCTCAAATAATGGTATCGTTTTTAAACTATACGGGATGATAGATTGAAGAACGCTGCGAGTAATTAATAATCCACCGTAATTGAATCGTTTGCGCCCAATTGTAATTTCGACTTGTTTTTCGAATTAACTGACAAACGGATGAAATATGAATGATCGAATTTCACTGCTGTTATTACCAGCGAATCGCACGATAAAGACATTAACGATTACCAAGGCAGAAAAACGGAAAGGAATTAATGTAATGGTAATTAGCAAATTTGTAACGAAAAATGAGAATGAATTTGCTGCGAGACGTTTAGCGGAGCTTCTTGTCCCTCTAACAAGAAAAATTAATAATATCGCAAGCAGGAGAAAGTTTATGATCTTCAAACGTTCGACTTGGCTTTCGAAGGTGACGAGAAATTTTCGTGTTGCTGAGAAAAGTTCCATGTTATGCGATGCT
This sequence comes from Xylocopa sonorina, assembly GCF_050948175.1. Lineage (NCBI taxonomy): Eukaryota > Metazoa > Arthropoda > Insecta > Hymenoptera > Apidae > Xylocopa > Xylocopa sonorina. Next base: position 12,193,022 of record NC_135193.1, read on the forward strand.
TTGATTATATTACGCGAGAATGGAATGCCTCCGTAGAGGAAGCTAGAGTGCAAGATTTTGAAACAAGATCTTGGACGGATTCCAGATGCCTTCAGCTAAAGCTGGGCTCTCCTCAAAATTTCCCTTGCACTTCGACCCAAAAGTGAGATCGGGTGATCGCGGAACGGTTACATATTCTCAAAAATTCACGCGACTCGCTCGCAACGCGCTCGGCTGACGGACAATTCCCTTTAAAATTTTCAGCATCAAACTGAGAATAATTTCGGAAATGGTTCCATTTCTCTGGGAGGAAGAGGGAAACAAAGAACGGAATCGTGAAATGAAACAACATTATTTGTGCCTCGCAAACACCGTGAAAAAAGATTGCATTGGTACGCGTAGCGATGCGACACGAAACGTGACGAATGTTTACGCCTCCAACAAGAGTAGGCAACTTCGGGAAGGACCGTTGGAAATACATTCAATTTCCGGTTGCGTTTGGAAATTGTTCGTTGGCAGAAAAAAATAGACGGCGGAAGAACGTCGGGGCATATGGAAATCTCGAGTTACACAACGTATTCGTCTTCCTTCTGGGATTATTTCTGTTTGAAAATTCACAGTATCGATTAATTGTACGTTATTAATTACGCTTTGATGTCTGTGCGATATCGAGCGAAAATCGTCAAAGGAGAAACTAATTAATTTGATGATAGCAAAGTGGTTCGCGCGATGAGTTTGACGTTTCGTTTAAGAACAGTCGGTGGCGACAGGTAATTTACGTCCGCTCACACTTTCGGGCTGTGATTGTAATTAGTTGTATGCAACACCATGTTCCGCGTGAGAGCTGCCATTCGCTCGCCAGCTATCCGAGAATTCGAACTCGAGCTCTTTGAATTTATCGCACTAGGCGTAACGTTTATTATTTTCGAATTGTACGTGTCTGTATCTTTGCTTTGGAAGGATTTATTTCCGGCTAAAGCGCGTTTAAATTCGTGCTGGAAATTTTCAGTTCGTGTCAGAGAATTGAAAGACTTCCAAGCTTCCAATGAATTCGAAAAGTCTTGATACTCGATATCCTTGAAGAAGAATTAGGTGGTCTCTGATGTATTAAAAGCTGGGAAGAGCTTCGAAAACGAATTGGATGAATATAGTTCGAACGTGGCACGGAAAGTTGTACACGTACACCAGATGAAAGTGTATCGTCTTCTAGTAAAGTGATTTTCAATCTGCTTTTACACTTTATCACAGCACTATCAAATTTGGGTGGTTCATAAACTCATAGAACTGTGGGGGTATCAGAAAGATTCGTAAATTTGTTCGAATCCTTTGAAAAAATAGTATTTCGTCCAATATACGAAAGATGAAAGGATTTATTTAACATTATGAAAGAAATTTCTAGCGTAGATGTCCAGGATATATGGAAATGGATTCAATCTGCCGATAGCCGATGAATATTGGTACTTTCGACACGAGGCTTATCGATCTGTAGCCTAGTCCAGTTTCAAAGAAAAAACCGGCGAATTGTTTCAAATATCCGTGGACGGATCCGTGGCGAACCGTGAATAATAGGAAATGTCTAGAAATGATAATGAAATGTCCCCTGAATTATTCATTCCACCGGCAGTCCGTTCTAACACTTTTATTCCGAGAATATTATATCGCTTCTATTTAATTCCAAACTCTGTAATATATTTCGTGTATCGTGTTCCTCTCTGATATTAGAAAATTTCGCGTCTCTCAGTGTTGGCAGGTGGCACGGCTTCCTCCAATCTTATCCTCGTATTGTTCCGTTCAATATCCATATTTCACTAAATCATCGATATTCCCGACTGGATATAATCCGGCATGAAAAGTATCCGCCAATCCGTCCTCAGCGGATTGTTTACGTAAGACACGATACTCCGATAATCGGCCTGACGGAAAATTGATTTTCGTACCAGGCGATCCATCTGGCTTAATCACTCGAAATTACTGGTAATCTGTTTGCCGTATGAAAAATGACGGGGAGAGGAGATCGGGCGATTTTGAAGGAGGCATAAATTATTAATGTAAATATTTATCGAGATATGCGCAATGGAAATTTATGATGGTAAGTTATAGCGAGGTACGGTTTTACGGCTTATCGTTAGCAGAAAAAGTAGCTTGCAGCTGACAAGGATTGATTTAGTTTCAAACATTTTCGTGGTTACCGCAAGGCGAACTTAATTGTTAAAATTAATTTACAACGCGCGCGAGGGTATTAATGTCCGCGTAACTGCAATTATAAATCACGGTCAGTTAAACGCTAAAAAGTGGGGTATCATGGAGCAGGGATTGCTGCGCAAAACACGCAGCAACATATTATTAGTGCACGGGCAAAGTAAACGCTAGAAGTTCACTGGAAAATGTATACTCGTCGCTCTTCAGGCTATTACATGGTTGCATCAGTAGTAATGGTCAATGATTAGCGCGTCCTCCAAAGTGAAACTCTCATAAATATTTTAATAAATATTCACGCGTTGTAATATTTATTCATACAATTTTTACTGCTGTTTTAATTGTTATTTACTGTTTCTTCGAAACCGTGTAACTGTTACTCCGTGTCGTTTGTACAGAGAATAATTTACGAGTAATTTTTAGTCGTCGAGTTACGCGGATGGCTGCTGTATAATCGGCGATTGGTAATCGATGTTCCACTGTAAAATCGTATTTCACATCTTGATATACGATACGCTGCCGCATTCAGCGTTCTGTGAACCATGGGAAATAGAAAACCTGGGAAGGCTGTGAGCGTTCTTCACTCCGACATCGTCGGCCATAATTTCACGCAGACATGAAAAATGATGGTTAGCCAAAGTGGAAACGTACTTTCGCATTTTTTATGCGACACGTTAGCCACTTAACTTATGCATTCTATACACTTCCCATTAATTTTTATCATTTCCCGTTTCATCGTTCAGACGGTCAAAAGATCGAGCATACATAAAAATCATTTGATCGAGCAAAGTGGTTAACTTCGCGTTCTATTTACTTATATAAATTTAACAATTTAATAGCAGTACAAAAATGAGTTAAAACTTTTATTTTTCTAAAGTAATGTTAATAGTACGTCGTTTGTATTAAATCCTGCTTTGTAATGTAGATTTCTTTTGACCCTCACGGTCTGCTCCTAACGAACTTTATCCCATATGTACCTTCCCTCATTCGAGTCTTACAGAGGTACGAACACCTATCTAGAATTTCTCATAAAATTAAACCGATACCCTTGGAGTTAATGAAGGCTATATATACTTTAGATCTTTCGAAGCTTTCACGTTTCCGGAGACCACACTCAGAAATCCTGTATCTGCGCCAACATCATAAATCGTCTCATCGAGAAACCAGTTAGTTAACAGCGCCTTTTCGATACAGTGTCATCTTATGGGGACGCATATAAATAACGAATTAATACATCCATTCGTCATCGTGACACTTGAATTTCATATCACACATTCGTACAATTATTTCTAACTGTTCGCGTTCTCGAAATGTACGTAATGTATAAAATCTGGAAAATTATAGAGAATATTCAACAGCGAGATACAAGCCATCACATTTAAAGGGCAGCTGGCTTCCAACTGACCTGAATTTTATGTTGACAGAGCGTATCCGAGAATGTCTGAATCGCAATTTTTTCCCTCTCTGCTCTCTGTGTCGCTCTGGCTCTTACAATCAACGGGGGGGCGTTTCAGATCCCGCGATTGACGCCTGACGAGATCGACCGCCAGAACCTATCCGGTTTAATTAGACAGGCTGGAAATTGCGCTGGTTTACAAGCGGCGGCTCATTTTTTTCGCGACCCGGCTCGAGCTGTAAATCACGCCCGCGCGGGGATGTAACAAGTCTTCGAAAGTGGAGATTGGATGAGTCAGTGCGGGGTGGAATCAATTTTTCCGTGGTCGTGGTTCCGCGTATCGAGATCGCGTCGCTCGATTCCTTCAATGCGGCGTCCGGATTTGCTGACGATTCGGGACTTTATCTTGGAACACGTTGCACGGCAAGCTGGAAATTTATTTCCGGCTCTTCTCGCCGTATAATTTCCCTTCTTACGATATTAAACTCACTCCCCTCGTTATTAAGCTGTTTCACGTAAGCATCCCCTTAATATCACGACTCCCTAGATAATTTCAATCTCATTGCCAAGTATTCGAACGGTTTCGTTCGAGTGCAGTCGAGTTACTTTTTGCAGCATTAAACATCGTTCTGTCGATAATCATCCGCGATCGACCGTTTGTTGCTGCAGCGTTTAGCATTGTTAAAACTCGCGGCGTTCGCTTTCTCTTATGAGAGCGCGGCTCGCGTCTGTTCTTCGTTTTTCCACCCTTCGTTGTTTCCCGCTCGAATCGATATTCTTCTCGCTTCTACGCAGCGTCCAGCTGGGAATAGGGGAATATGTACACACTCGCGGAACCAGGCGAGAACCAGGAAATAGAAATGGCTCGATAATGGCGTTTATTCGTTCCCAAATAATTTTTTAGGGACTCAGCTCAACTGCGAAACGTGGAATGCTAATGGAGTTTCGCGATGGTACCAAACTCGAACGGCGTTATTATTCGAAAGGATAGCTACGCGCGAAAGTTGTAAGCTTCGACGAAATTGAGTTGTAATCCTTTAACGGTATCCCCCTCGATTTTTTCCTCGTCTCGAGGCTTGAATTCTCCATTTCGTCGATAAATAAATATTTCTCGAGACGTAATCTTCTCGCTCCGCGCAGTGGAAGCTGTTCGTTGAAAGTCTCTAATGGACTCTGTTCTGTTTCTCGTGTCATTGTTCCGATTAAAGTCTATTAGAGTCTAATCTGAAATTGCTGGACGTCGTCGAGGGAACGAGACGAAGCTGCGTAATGGGGAGTTTCTTCAGTCTGTACTTCCGCGACGCACAATCATTTCCCTCCATGCTCGGGAAGGTAACATGGTAAATTAGATGTGATAATTAAAGTGTACGGTTGAAATTGCTTCAGTTAAATGCAGTCGAGAGGGAGGACCTCTTAAACTTCCGCTAATTAATATTCCAATAACAGAGTCTGTCTCTGCAGATAGGTCGATCTCGTTCAAAGGTTGCCTGCCGCTGGATCCGCGAATAACTAATTCTTTGTCGCGTTAATTTCTACGGAGCCGAGGTGCGTTTAATTAAACGACTGCAGGATTTATCGTTACGACATTTTTCGACAACCGTGCCGTTAATAGTTCAATCGTAGAAATCGAAAAGAGTAACGCGTCGCGTTAAATTCCGCTTCACCCTCCCGCGTTAAATTCACCAACAAATTTCGATCACTCTGCAGTCGATTTCATTCACAATTTCACAATTTCGCATGACTCGTGAATATTTGTATTTCGCGTCCGCCACGTTCTCATCCGTCCAATGGACAAACGTACGTAATATCGTAAATTGAACTAGGGAAACGTAACGTGATACCAGCCAACATCACGTGGTGCTTGCGAGAGAGAGTTACGCTCTCTCGTTCCACCCTCGCTCGAGAGAGAAACGCAATAAAATATACAGAAAAAAAAGGAAAGAAAGAGGGAGTAGCGTAAACGATGGCGAACGCTGCCGGAAACGAGTTTGGTTCCCCCGCAACAGTGGAGACGACAGATAGGAAGTTGACGTGGTCTCGAGATGTTATTGTATGGGAAGAAACGATTTTGACGATGCGGTGCATCGACAGCGATTTCACCAGCTTATTGCTTGCAACTGTCAGATCGAAACATATGTACGAGACTTGATACAACGTTTCTTGGTTTATTAGTCGATGAATTTATTCGTGGTAACACGCGGCTTTGAAAAGTCTCGTAGAACGATGTAACTTCGAACGTCGCGATTCACTTTTGAATATTTTATTCGAGCTTTAACTTTGTACCAACGTTGATTTTAATATTTGATCATACTGAGTTGTAAGCGGCAGCAATTTGGAATATTAAACATTGGTAAAGGAATCGCGGCCAATGTCATTCATTACATTCGTGAATCAATTTTGATCTCGCAGTTGGAAATTGGCAGCAGATTAAATTTCATTAATTTCTCAACTGAAGCCACCGTCGTCGGGGTTTTCTCTCGGTTCCTTACATTTTAAGGAAAGTCATTAAGGAGAGTGCATTCCTGCGTTCTGTGTTCGTCGTTCAAGTTTAAAAAACACCAGGATAACCCAGTGGTATGTTTTTTTCCCCATCGTTTCGAGTTCTCCTGGACGCAATATTCTTCTACTTAGAATATTCACTTTGCACTGGCTTTCGTTCGACTCGAATATCTTCTCTTACCTCGTCCCTTCTCTGTACAAACATTCGATGAAAATAAATTCGAAACCCGGTATCGAGGGGAGCGTCGATATTGAAATCGAGAAGTTGGACCGTTTCCAAGCGCTAATAACGAAACTCTGAGTGCTTCGTTACTGCCTTATTACTTTTACCTTGCACGTGAAATTCAAGTCAGACGATGACGATAAAGTGTATCGAACGTGCTATAGAATTTGATGGATACCTTTCGATAAAATGAAGTCACGGTCCATGGTTCTTCTCTTATTTATTGGGAACGTACGGCTATCGTTGGAAAATCTGGAAAGTGACGATCCGCGAGTAAATTTTCGATTATCAGTTATGCTCGCCAGTTCCGTTAAACGGTAATCAATTCGTATCAGAGATGCTAGTTTTAAGAGCGCAGACTATAAAGTTAAGAAAAGCGATAGGAGAACTTCTGTGGACGTTTACTTGTAATGTAATGCGTTTTTAATGGCTGATATTAGAGTATCTTTTCTAGAGCCCACTAAAGTGGCTCCAATGTGCAATCTTGTATTCCATTATCTTGTGAGATGTATGATTTCCAAATTAAATTTGCAAAGCTTGCACGTTTCGATTTAGAATGTCACTCACATTTCTTTACTCACTCTTGGCGGTGTATAAATAAAGAAACATGAAAGGTTTCCATTCTCGAGCGAATAAAAATGGACTCTATAAATGTTTCGAGACTTCCATTTTTTGCTATGAAAAAAATGAGAGCTCCATCTCGATGTTTTGTTCGTACGTACAAAACTTGTAATTGATGACAAATATAAAGTTGAAAAATGGTTTCGCGTTGTGTCCATTTGAAATTTCCAGACTGGAGAGTAGATTGATTTTTGTTTCTTTGATCTTTTTGAAATGACGAATATGTAGTTGCAACACATCACGTGATCAAACTCGTGATAGTATTGGGTTATCTGTCTGAATGTATCACGGTTAGAAGTGAACGTTGCGCGCGTGCTTCCAGGATCAGCTATTCGAAAAACGTCACCTGCGTTAATAACTCGAATGTTACATTTAATCAGCTGTTGCGTCATCGAATCTAATCCTCGGATTATTATCGAAAGGCTACGACTAACGTCGTAGAAGAATAAAAAAATAAAAACGGTAGCTGGTGGCATGTGTACAGGAAATGTCGTTTCCTTCCGGAATATCTCGTCGGCCGAACGATAGTAGAAATCAACCTCTCTCAGAGGAGGAGCTCTCCTGCTGTTGCTTCCTGCCGGATAAAAGTGGATCGGTCCATTTCTTTGTCGTTGAGCATGTGGGTCATAGCTTTATCGGGCAATCGTAAGGGGTGGAGAAACGTTCCGTGATTGCCACGATATTACAGTCTTCTTTGATGTGCGAGAGGGTCGCGCGTCTTTTGGCATCCTCCTAGATAAGGAATTGCGCGGTGCAGCCCTTGTAATCGTCCCCAGTCTCGCGAATATTCCAACAAATTTCGATTAAATTACCGTCGCTTGAAATTCTTCTCTGGACTAGACAAAATAAGGGTAAGAAATCCGCTGGATCGTGAAACGTTTTAACATTTCACGTTCGAAGTTTGAGCGATCTCAAACTTTTTACATCATCGTGGTGTGTAACGTGGCGATCTTGCCACTTTTGACAGCCACGAATTTTAATTAGAACGTTTCGTCCCGCCACAGAGCAAAGGCCCGCCGGATGGTTGACTGGAGATTCATTTATACCACCACCACTTTGTATCGTGTATATCTAAATTGCTTTCTGCCATCGAACGTCGTTTGCATCTTTTTGCGTCTAACATCGTCGAGGATGTAATCGTCGATGCGTTGGTATACCTTCAGCCCCGTAATTTTCTAACTTGTTTACCGATTCCACGACTTGATTGCAGTTCTTTCCGTTGCACCTGCTTCCGACGGGATTTCGACGCCAGTCGATACGAATTTTGTCAGACCGAGTTCCGATTCGCAACTTTGTTTCATAGTCCACGCTCAATTGTTAATCTCGTCGCGTTACACCGTTACAATCAGGTGCGCGCGATAATATCGTTTCCCGTGGAAGGGAGCGGAATCAAATTTAAGGACAGGGAATTCTAATTTCGAGGGAGCAAACTTGCATCGGAATATGCCTGATACACTCGCGAATTTAATCTTCGCATCCTGTTACAGAACGTGGCCCGTTTTGTTCCTCGCGCTGGTCTCAAAATATCGCGATGCTTAACCCAGATTCCCTTTGTCCTCGCGACACTGGATTATTAATGCCTTTCTCGTGTATCCTGAATATTCTACCGTGGATGATTACGATTCGAGCCGATCCATGCGTCGCACGGTTGTGAAATGGTAATACAGCTGATGCATCCCTGTACAGAACTTTATCCGTGACGCTCGAGTCGAAGGGGATGACAATTTCGAGTTACGATTAGGACACGCTCGATTAAAAATTTCGAACGTTCCTCAGAGTATCTAATCGACGATCATTTCTAGCCATTGTCCATTTATTTAATCAGAATTGGCGTTACTCATTTCTGGTTCTCCAATTTCGTGAATTTTGTCGACGATCGGACAGAAACGGACAGCGTACGGGTTCCATTTGCACATAGATTGAAAGGAGAATTTTTTCGGTAACCGAAAACGTTCAGTGGAAATACACGGGAATACATTTCGTTCGTGTCACGTGATGCGTGTCGTTCATTAAATGCTAACGGAATTTACCGGCGAAACCTTTTGCTAAGTAGTCTGGAATATAAGTTAATGGGAGGAAACATTCTCGCGTCATCGCTTCTCAGCGAGAAAATCAAAACGTATCGTACACGGGCGGAACTTTTCTCCATTACGGGGCAAAAAAATTTCTGCTGCTTCGGATATCACGGGTAATTGATCGAGAGGTCGTCGTCATTTTACAGAACTCGACTCAGTTTCGAGTTAAACGCGGTAATCCCTCGTTTCAACCGGTAAAAGTAGAAACTAATTTTACGCTAGAGCTGCTTTCACGATCGCGTTCTACGAAATTTAAATAAGAGCCTACAATCGAAACTAAATTATAGCAAATTCGTAGTGAAACGGTATTCTCAGGCGTGTTATATCGAGTGGACATTGCTCGCTGCTACGAAGTTCGCGCGAAGCGAGCGACGCGCGATCATCCCTTATTCAGACTTCGACGCAGAAAGACCTTCGACTTTCCTCTACAGAATTCATGGCGTCGACGGTACGTTCCCTTTCAACTCTTTCGGTTCTAAACATCTCGTGCCATTTCGTGATCCACGTTTAACCCTGCGAGGGGGGAGGGAAACTTCACGAGCAAACAAGAACGAAGAATAAGACACGAAGAAAGATACGTGGATCGATTTGATTAATCGAACGAGAATCATGGAAACTCGACGTTCTGAAACGAGCTGGGACCAATTCCGTTCAATTACACGGGTGGAAATTACACGTGGGAGGAGATACTCGACCAAAGAGTCGTGACTATCTTCAAGGATCGGGATAAGTTCAGCAGGGTAAGTAAGGAGGGGGATGAAAATTGGCAAGTCTCCAAGGGGGTGGAACGTACGACGGTGGTGAAGTCTCGAACGTAGACGCGGTAACGGGCTTCCGAGTGCTTCTCTTTAAGCCTCTGAAGAATGGAATTGTAGTCTCTATTGTCGCGGTGGATTTTTGACTCGCCATTCTTTCTTGGACGTTTCTTGAACTCTTCCCCTCTCTCTCCCTCGCGAAGCTTCTTTTACTGCGGGGATATATGAAATTTTTAACGTTGCTCGGCGGTCGAATTATTACTGGAGCTGTAACGTTGCGCGAAATTTCAAATCGTCCACGGTGGAGTGTTATATTTTATTTTACGCATCACAAATGGTATCGAGAACCATCGTGGAGGAACGACGTGCCCTTTTTTAATAGCGGTACAGCAGCTGCCACCTCAACGCCCTGCTCTTTTGACCCTCAATTTCGATTTACACTTTTTCTAATTTTCCTTCTTGTTCGTTCGTTGTTTTCTTGCGATTTCCGCGCGTTTTTTGAAAGCTGCCAACGCGTCCGTTTGAGAATTCCAACTGATTTCAGATTAAAATTCTCAGTGTGGCTATATACACACATATTTGGTATAACATTTTTCATCGGGAAAGGAGGGAAACGCCAAAGGAGAAATACTTGAAATTGATGATGATATCATTTATATATCATACACGGTCCTTCGTGAAAGAATTATGGCAGCACTAGGTACATTGTCCGCGATAATGGTATATTTTCCATTAGATAAATCACGATGTTCCCCTTGCGTAACCGTATAAATCCTGGTTGCCACGTTTAGTAATGAATTTCAGACTAAAATTCGTCAGGAAAATGTATCGTACAAATCAATTCTCAGTCACGGCTGTTCAATTGGCATAATAATAGGAGAAAAAAGTTCCCTGTGTCATAAACGCTTGCAAATTTAATACGTCCGGATTCGTAATGTTTCGCGAGCATTTTTCGTATTCAACTATGCTTTTCCAGTACGCGGCAGGAGGTGAAAGTTTTCTTTTGTAATAAATCGTGTTTCTCCTGCTACTCGAATCATTTGAATACATTTTTAAATGGTTCGTGTCATAACTTTTTAATCAGCGAATTAAATATTTACAGTGCTCGATGCTTGAGCATAAAAGACGAAAAATCGGATGACGAAAGTCGTCGAAAATCGATTCCATCGAGTTTTATTGTATTATTCGTTGAAGAGCGTCGAGAGTTTAAATAATTTCATTTCGCGAATTATTCGCCATCAGTATAATAAATGGCTCGGTTCCGTTCCGCAAATTTTCAAATTTAATTAAGGATAACTGGAGGATTTTCTTTCGCTCGGATTCATAAGAGAGGCCATTGTCGAAACGATTTCGGGCTGAAATGTTTTTCTCCCATGAAGAATCGTGTATCCTTAGAGATTTGATAAATTGATAGTTGAAAAAGTCGTCTCGAGGAAGTCATCTTTTTGTTCCGTTGCCTCTTCTACCGCTCGCAACGAGAGGGTCGAGTGCTTTGTCACAGAAGAGGAGCTTCGAGTCGCTTTGTATTTCCGGGGGAATCGAAATAAATATAGCCTCGAGATTAATTATGCTTTACCGTTGATGAGGATAATAACGGGCCACGACTGCTCGATACTTTTTGTTCCCGTCCCCGTGAAACGTACAATAGCGATTATAACAGGGGAAGAGTGACGATATATATTTTATATAAACTTTTTTAACATTTGAAGTTTAATTAGACGCCGGACGAAAGGAAATGTAGGTCGATGTACGGCTTTTGAAAGTTACTTCTGGTTTGTCCTGTTGGATGAACTCTGTAATCCGCCATCGGAAAAATGGTAATTGGTTGGATTAAATTACTTTTGTTAAGTTGAAAATCAATATTTTTACTAGGAGGAATATTAAACCTCATTTCTGATATAAATGGATATTATAGCTGATCGAACCGATCGTTGATATTTTGTTGTTACAAACGAAGAAATTGTTACTCGCCGGGCATTCACTCGATAACCGAGGGAAATTTAACGACTCGTACAATTCCAGCGGCCAGCCTCGTAAACATCAGCGTGATCCAGTTCGCAAAAGTGATGGAAGCTGGTTTATTGCGACACAGAACGAGATCTTTGTCGCTGAAAGTGCACGTCGAGAGCGATTCCGGTTTTAACGTCTTATGTTCCGCGTAACGACGCTGCTATTATCAAGAGAGCAATTTTTCCTGCCCAGAAATGAATCTCCGCTGCCTGCGCGGTTCGTCGAACATTAAACCAGTAATCTGATGATGAAGGACTCCTTCATTACTGGTACGTGGACTTTGATAATAAAAACTCTTTGGAAAGACTAGCAATTTTCCTTTAAAAAGTTGATATTAGCGAGAGATACCAGCAAGCGGGCAAAAGTGGCGAAACGTTTGACAGGGGTTTAAATCAGAAATTGGTACTTGAAATTCTTCGAGAAATGTTTCGAGGGTCAAAGAGTTTCGAACGATATTGGCCGCGAGCTAAACTTGTAAGATCCTGAATCGCCAACAGGTGGTAGAGGACTAACTTCTTGCCGTAACTTTTGCAAAATTTTTCGTCTACGACTTAATTACACGAACGAATTACAAGATTAACATTAAGAATGTTAGAATACGATGTTTATTAACATTTAAGTCCTACACAGCGTTCTATAAAATGTCTCAATTTCTGCACGCGCCACTATAATTGAATCCCGTTGAACTGGGGACGCAAAACAGGCTACTGGCAACAAATTTTTAGCGAAACGAATTTTTCCGACGAAGCGTCACATTTTATTTCATCATCGCTCGCGCGTGGAGACAATTGTATATGTAAAACCAATATTTGCCATGCGGATACGAGCTAGAATGCCTAAAATATGAGACGCGTCTATGTGAACAAACAGCGAAACGAAACCGACGTAACATCAGCAGGAAACAATGATGATAAACGCACGTTCGCAATACCCGTGTCAATATTTCCGGCAAACGCTCACGTTTGCACAGCCTATATCAATTAATAATATACGAATCACCACGGGAACGCCAATAGTTCCGGTCTGGAGCACGAAAAGACGCGTGTGACCCAAATTGAATGAACGTTACAAAATACATACCTGTGGAACCTTAAATTTCGTTCGTACAACGAGTCCATTGTTCCCTGTCCTCGCATCGAGGCTCGACTCGTGGCGAATTGAATCGCGTATCGAGAATGCGAGCGGCATTTTTACCTCTGATATTCCATTACAACATCAGCGAAATTGGCTGCGTCATGTTAAATTAAAGTTCGTCTTCGCGATACGACGTTTGGTGACGATCAAGCCACGCGTTATCATTAATCATATTTCATAGTAATTTTATGGGATTTACTATGCCACTTCAGTGGTTGATTTCGATTGTTTTCGAGGGTCCTCGTATTCTACTCCGCGATCTCGAAGGAAATGGACGCGTTGCGCAATGCCAGGCGTACTCGTAGAATTAATGAACAGGCGAAATTACGTCTGTTTCGCTCGAGGAATTGATGTCGCTAGGGTTGAGAAATTAACAGGGCACTTGGGCGCAACGGGGCAGCCCCAAGTATATCTCATCCTTCACGTTTGTCGACGGTCGTGTACGCAGGAGAGCGATTTTCCGTTTCGAATAAATGTAACGACGCTTTGTTTCGAAGAATCGAGAGGAACGGAGGACGGATGGGGGCGATGTAAATCGTTTCCTCCAAAATCAGGGTAAGGTTATAAAAATGGTAACAAAGGTTTTTTGTATGGGTTGTAAACTTGGCGAATGTGCACTTGGATGCGATTTTATACGTTCGTCTTATTTGAAAAAATGGGTAGGTGGGTCTGATTTAAAATAAGGGGCATAAAGATGCTGGCCTTAAAATTTCGACGTTGCCCTCGTCGGTCTGAACGCGGAAATGGCTTGTAACCTTTTTATGTGGGCCACCCTGAACAGTTCTTGGCAACGTTACGTCAGATACACCAGGTTCCTGATATCTATTTCTTTCCGAGCAAATAGGTTCATCCCGGTTATTGGATACGAGAATCTAAAAAGAGTATTGCGTGAAAAAGGAATTCTGGGGAAAATAAAAGGAGCATTTCCTTTACTTTTCGTTTGGTTCCACAGCAATTACCCGCAGCACTCTTCAGACAAGTATTTATTAAAGTAACACGAAAAAGAACGAAGGAAATTGGAAAAAATGAATTACACTGTACATCGGTTGTCAATGGTTTCAATCTCCGTGCAAATCAATTCCCAAACGTGACTAGTTGTTTTTCGACATTTTCATCGAAAGTTTTTAACGACCCTGTCGTTTCGACGGAGCACGATGTTCGACGAATAATAGACCCTCGTCAGAATTGACTACTTTCCACTGAAGATCCGCCATTTATGATCCAATATTTCTGTCATCCATTGGTCAGATAAATCGTCTATTCAAACGACTGTCACGTACGCCTTGCCCATTGGGCTGTAAACAAGCGACGATCTCATCTCTGCCGTTGTTCTTTGCGTGTTCGATATCGATCGCGTTTGATACTTTCGCGTGCTTTCAACAACGCGAAACGTTGCGAGAATATGGAAATGCAACGAAAGTTCGAACGATGAGCGGTGTTTGCTGGATGTAAATCGACGTTAATGAAATTGGCAATGTTTTAATCGATAATTAAACCGTTCTTATCTCTCATTCGATCGAATGGATTAAAGAGGATCGAGGCGGAAGTTCAGACAAATTCTTCCAGCACCGACGAACTATTCTTCACTCAGTAAAAATCGATCCTACACGATGGCTCTTCCGGACAGTTTCACCGTCTGTGGATTTAAGAGCGGCATTCGTCCGTGAAACGAGTCCGTGATCACACGTCTCGGTTTTTCATATTCCACGATTGATTCCCCGCCTGATATCTCTTCCCTCGGCTACGAAAACGAATTCTTTTCAGGAACCAGAGGTGGAAGCAGAAAGGGAAATTTGAAAAGAAGAAAAAAATGATACGTCCCAGTTTGAGAAGTTCGGCGTTGTAACCTTGCGTCGCGAAAGTAATTGGCATGTCCCTTTCAGAGTCTCAGCTTTTGTTTGAAATCCAGAACCTTGAGAATATATTTGTCAGCAAAAAAAAAAAAAAAAAAAGAAAATATGATGGCGAATCGATCGCTAAATGAATATGTACGCGGTTTTGTATCGAATTACTCAATTTTTAGGCAATATTGCCATTTCGTGTTTGATGAATTTTGAAAAACGAGAGACCAAGAACGATTCCAACGAGGACTAATAAAATGGTATTAGAGTCGAAAGATTCCGAGGAGATTTCAGTCAGACGCGGGATTCCCTTCGAATACTTCGTCCCAACTTCGGTTCTCGATCGTCTTGGTACACCTTCGCTCATTTCTCCGCACTGTTTTATCGAAGGACGAGCAAAAGCCGCGGAGGGAACGGCGGAATTCGTCGGAGAAGTTGGCAAATCGCGCGGAACTACGAATTCAATCAAAGAGCCGGTGGTTATTAGGCGATTCGTGGGATTGAATGCCTCCAGACCGGCCAGGGAGGTTAAAGGAGCCAGCGCTGGAGCCAGACGAGCGATTAAACGGCATTTTGGTGACGGTGGCTCGAGGAAGAGCGTGATTTGATGAACTTTCGAGCTAAGTAGATTGAAAGCGATCGATGCCATGTATGATTTTCTTCATTTGCTTGCTCGCCATCGTTCGATGTAAGAACTGCGACGTTCGAATCTTGACAGGGAGAAAATCCCCTTCTAAAGTTATCATTCAACGTTGCTTAAATGTTAACTGCAAAAACTCAATTCAGAATATAAGTCTTGCTGGACTTGAGATCGAGAATAATAATCTGAAGCTTTGAACCGTGATTAATTCGCGTCAATTTATTATTCTTGGAATACGATTTGTCAAAGAATTATTTATAATAAGTCCTTCATCGAAATGCAGAGACACTCAATTATATTATCGCGGGATCATAAAATTAAGCAAACTGTTCTTAAACCAGAGATACACGATCTTAGGTACCTCAGTCTCAATTTACTCGGCCACGAAAGCAGCTTTTCATTCATTAGCGTAATAATTAAATTCAGACACTCAAAGACGAGCATTGTAGTCCACGGACCGTGATAAATGTAGGCTCCCCTTTTAAGGAAGAAATTTTCTGGGGTCGCCTCTCAATTCTGGCAAGGAGCAGGAATTCAATTAACAAAAGTATCACCGCTACACTCTTACTATAGACATCATTCCACGTAGGATCCCGTTGAAATTAATCGAAACGAAAAATACGAAAGTTTTCATTGTTCTCTCGCGAATTATCTCAACGCATAATTGTCAAAATGCACAATGTCTGACATAATTTTCTGCACCCCAATTGTAGAAACTGCGCGCGGCGTGTATATATGCATTTACCGAATAAACTACGCGTCAATTTCACTCAGCAGGATACATTTTCGCGCCACCTTTGTATTTTCATCGACATTCCGTTTAATTATATTTCGTGTTCCTCGCCATAACGCGTTTATATCGTTGCGCGCCGCCATTCTCTTTTTCACCGACGGATGTTTCCAGCGGCGCAGTTGGTTCGAAATATTTTCGGCAATTAGGTTTAGAATTCATCGCGTGTTCACCGACGCTTAGTTTTAGTGCGAGCGTTCCCGGCATTCCCTCGACACGATGTACGTTATCCATCCCACTTTTTTCGAAGCGATTACAATTTATCCGACGAGACGAGTCGCTCTTAGAATTTTCCACGGGAAGGCAAACACCGAAAACCTTCTTATCTTTTGTAGAGAGGAACAAGAAATTTAGTTAAGAACAGTTCTTGCTTCTCTCACTTCAAGTTTATCGATTGTGTGATCGTTTGAGAGGAGAGAGGAAAGAGTGGCGCAGTTTCTGAAGACAAACTGGATTAATGATGCTTGTTGCTCGATCGCGGTGTTTGTACGTAGAGGCTAAAGAAATTTACGACCATTTGTCTGGGAGCAGAAAAACGCCGCACTTCGATGAAATAATTTAGCGAGAGCACGTTCAGAAAATCGTTCGTTAAGTCCGATTTTATACTCCACGATCTGCTAATTCGAGCGAATTTATCGACTTTTATTCCATCGCGGGTAAACTCGTTCTCTCGATGGAAGCTATGAACGAGAGGGGAACGTCGCTCGAATCCATCTTGAACTTTTCAGCGATTCAACAGCAACGAATTTTGCGCACCTCTGCACACGTACTAATAACAGATACGAGCGTGAATCCGACAGCAAGAGGAGGAATTTAACGAACGTGCGTTTCGAAGCCATCGTTTCGTCTGTTTCCTTCAACTTTTCACCCGTGGCCAGCTGTGAAACGCAACTTCTTTAGCCAGAGAAATCCGTATTGGAACTCGAAACGAAAATATCTCCCGTTGCATTCTTATTTTCTCGCGGTTAAATCTACGAAGTGATCGAGAAATAAGATTACAAATTTCTACCAGATGGAACGAAATGATGAAAGAAGCATTCATAAAGTTGCAGCGCATGTACTACAGAACTGTAATGGAGTTAATAGAATTTTACCTTAACATAGTATCGCGAAGAGCCGACAAGATGTTACGGCGGTATTAAAGAAATTAATTGGCGGTACGAAGTTCGGTAGCAGACTCCCCGTAAATTGTTACACTGTTCAACAGACGTTTCAGAACCCTCGTGCTCCCGAAAAAGATAATTCCTTCTTAATTGTTTGATCACTCCTCGTCGCTGCAACGAGGGGGATGCTCAATGGGTAGCTCGCCTTCGTTTCCCTCCTTTTTCACCAGGGCATTATATCTTTCCTTGCGTTTTGCTCTGCGCCCTTTCTCAGCTCTTTATACCCTGAACTATCTCTCGTTACACGATCCTTTCGCCCTCTGCGTTTCCCTATCCAGACATCATTTTCCTTCGTTCACCTTCACCTCCTCTTACACCCTTCTTTACCGCGAACAGGGCCTCTTATTCGCACTGTCTTCGACGATACGTCTTATTTTCCGTTTTTCGAACTCCTCCCAAGATTCACTCCGTTTTCCTTTGGTTTGACTGTTTTCTTAAGACTACTAATTACGCGGGTCGGGTATTCGGTTCATCCCGGCTTACATGCTCGTGATTAATTAGGTTTTCGGTTGTCAGATGACACGAGGGTTATTCCAGCCTGACGGTAAGTGTTCAACGAACGAAACGAGGCGACAGACCGTGATTTATCGTCGTGTTTTAACGGCAGTGAGTCGTGGTTATCCGCAACTGGGCCACGGGAGATGTATGCTTCGATTGATAACGTTATCAGTCGCTTAAACTGACTGTCGATACTATTCGTGCACGGGCTGATAGACGGCTCTCATTGTCTTCGCGATGGTTAAAAGATACGTATGATTCTGTCTTGTATTCGCGAAACGTATGGTTGCAGTGCCATTTTAGCCTCAGAAACTATTGCGAGACTTCCAAAAAAAAACTTGTAACTCCATAGATTTCAATTCAACGTAGAAATCATCCCTACTAAATAAATCGCAAGTTTTGCAATATCCGAATCAAATTTCAAGCGCATTTCTCAGCTTTCTCTACCCACGTCTCTCTATCCGCGAGGCTCAAATATTTAATCCGCATCGTGGAACAATCCAGCAACAGTCCGCGTTGCACCCCGCGTTTCTATCGCGCACCAAAGGTTCTGGTAACGACGCCTATTCACTCACCCTGCAACTCTCCGAATCAGTCATCAGACAACAGTAACCGCCGACTTGCCCAATTATCCGGCGCAGCGAATTTACTTTGAGAGTATAGGGAAGAGATTTATGGTATCGCGCGCGCGATGCAACGGGTACGCGGCCGTTCGCCGGGGCCAGAACGTCATTCAAGCCCCTTTGTTGGAACCGGTGCGCGTTGTAGTCATCGGTTAGACAGGGGATTTGCCGTGACAATTTCACGACTGTTTGTGCCTGCTCGTTCGAACGTATCGTTATCTTCCAACGAAGCTTGTAAATCCATTATAGCAGTTGCGACTGCCTTTTCAGGTGACGCGAGGGTTTTATCTAACGGTTATGGTGTACCGGCACAGTGGATCTGTTTGCAGTAAAATTTGCATACGCAACATCGCGAAACGCTGTTTGTTGCAACATGCACGTTCATCTGCATGTATAAACGTAGGTCAGCGTGGCGTAGGTGCACGTAGTTGGACACAAAAAAAGCAATGAGAGTAAATAAACCGTCGTAGTGTTACTTAATCTTCCACGCGAAAAAAAAGCGTAATAACGTTGAAACGTTTCGATTTTTTCGTTGAAATTGTTTGTTAATTCCCGTCCCGTTTTCTAATTTCTGCTAACCGCCTCGAGTATACTTGTTATCGCGTGCGAAAACGGAATGCGCATTCGTTCAGTGAAACTGGGCCAATTATGCGGTCGTGGTAGTCGTTTAGCCGTCAATTCGGATAATTGTTGGGCCAGGACGCGTCAGATCGTTATGCGAGTATAATCATGAAGTTTCGCTCGCCTAATAGCTAGTTAGCTTTATACATTTTTAATAAAAGCACAGTAGCCAACAAAATTCTCGATGTTTCGAACGTTCCCCGTGGAAAGCCGAAATGAAAATTATCGCGGAGGGGTTTACTGGAATGAAACATTTAAAAGCGAGATGACACTCTGTCACGATTAAAATGTTTTGACTGAATCGATGCCTCTGTCACGAATAAATACGAATGGAATGAAGTGGAGCGAAGTGAGATATATAAAAAAAAAAAAAAAAAATGGCTCAGTCGCGCGGATCGAACAGGAACGCGTCCAATTCGTTTAAACGCCGTTTCGCCAGTAAAAGAATAGGACTGTGTCGCATAATGAATGCAGACGGTGCCGATACGCGATCGCACGAACGCGAGCGAGCGAATCGCGTTTTCGCGCGTACTCGATGCGACGTCGGATGAAACGGAACGGCACTTTCAATTAGCACGGTGCGCCTAAGAAGCAATTTTTCTTTCACGGTTGCATTTCTTGGGTACACGCAAACTTGAAACCTCCGCCAGCCTCCAATTATCTTTTTCCTAGTAATTAAGCCACCCTGGGGCGCGACGGAAGCGGATACTGCGAGGAGTACAGAGAGAAACGGGGACAGACCCGTGGAAGAAGCCACCCTCGAGCGCGAACTGTTATTGCTAAAAATGTAACGTCGCGCGAATCGCGGCAATCACCCCAGCGATGGCTTCAATTTTCATAATATTACAGTACGTATGCGAGAAGTGTTTGGCACAATTAGTACTCAATTACGACAATGGGTTATGCTAATCCAACACGTAGAACGCGACTCGATTCGAGATGCAGCTACGTTTCATACATTTTTTTCAGTGGCTCGCACGCGCGTGCTGTGTCAACGCGTTATCCTCACCTTCAATTCAAACTGTCCTCTCCCCGCTGGATTTTCCCTGAACACGTAGGAACAGTTCCATCGCACCTTCATTCGCAGTTGGTAGCACCCTCGTAGACTGGTTGTGAACGTTTTCCGGCGGGCGAACTCACGTTTAAAGTTCCTGACCGTGGAAATTTCGCGACGAAGTTCATTGTTCGCTCGATCGCTCGCAATAACGGAACCGTCACTTTTCCACCATTCGACTGAACTGCGTCCACGCGTGTGCGTCAATTCCTTTGTTTACTACATGCTTTCGATCATACTCTCGTTCGCTTTTTCGAGCTCGACGATACAGTCTCGTTTCTCCTCCTCGTCGAGGCGCTGTCGCGAAATAACGAATCGGAAGTTGGTGGATCGGTATCGTTAAATTCGAGCGTATCGCGTGACAGAAACGCGGAGGACGATCGATGCGCGTGGTTAACGAGTCCGATTTTCGACGCGGAAAGTACCTGAGAAGCTCCCTGGAGAAACTGTCCGATTCTCGTTCAACGATAATGTCACGGTGATTCCAGCACGACAAGAACTAATGAATCGGGCCTTCGAAACCGTTTCGAAGCTTTCGAAGGCTCTCCCGCCATCGAGCCTCTCTATACGTTACCCGAAATTGCACTCCCTGAATTCGTTCCGTTCGATCGGCGATAAATTCCGTTTCCTCGTACAAACATTCCCACGAGCCTTGCGAAACTGCTCGCGAAATGAACAAGGAGGATTAAACTGACGTCTGCTCGCTTCGCTCTATTCCATTTCGTGATCGCCGACAGGCGAAACGTACGAAACCCTCTCGACCGGGTTTTTATCGCGGACGACGAGGTTAGAAATGGAACTCGCCGATCGGAGGGGATTTTATTATACTTGGAAGACGAACGTTCAGCGATATTCGATTTAGAGGAGATGGAAAAACGTAAGCCACGAGGAGGAGCCGAGCAAGGGTCCAACCGAATGTAGCAACGCGCGTATACTGAAGGAACTTGCGTGGCGAGGGCGCCGGCTTGGGCCGCGTCAGCCCCTCTTCCCAGCATCCCACGCGACGCGCATTCTCTTATCAGAGGCTGCAGTTTGGGATTTCGCTTGGCTCTATCGCGGTGGGTACGCACGAAAAATGTCAAGAAATCGACGAACCTGCAAGGGGGAAGCCTTCGAGCAAAGAGAAAACCCAGCTAAATCTGTCGACGTCGCGTTCTATTTTTTGCGAGACGAACAAGTTCTCGTGATTCGTACAATAACGCAAGCTGCGCGTAAAATCGGACCGCGATCTTGCTCGAACTTTGGTTCATGATCGAACAAGTAGAATGGCTTAGTGGCTAGTGAAACAAGTAGACCGCAACGGAACTTCCAGTGGAACAAGTAGTATCGGTCGATGCTTGGTCAGACAAGTAGTACAGACTCGCAATTTTCTGAATATTGTTCTGCGTGTAGTATCGACTGCGAAAATACGTGCCGTGTGTATCATAGAGGTAGAAATGGAAGTAATTGAAAATGTTTGAAGCAAATCAAATCGTCGAGGGACATATTACCAAGTGGAATTTAATTAATTCTCGCAAAACGCAAACCACTGAAAATCAAGCAAATGGAAAGGGTACGTTGGAACAAGAAAAAAGTACAAAAGTTCTGTGTAGTAGCAGTATTTTGCACTTTAAAAAACATCGGACATAGGTATCCAGGACACGGTGACTGAGCTGTGTACGCGAATGAAGTAGGACAGGGAATGGCTATATCAAAGCTTTGTTTAAAGTTGCTACTAATTATTTGAGCGAGCGCAGTGTTTTCTTTCCCTTTAATTGTCGTTCGTTTTACATCCGTATTAAAGTTATGATTTATTTAAGCGTAGGAAAACGTAATAACGATAAGTTTAGGTGACGAATATAACACCGTTTCGCGTATCATCGATGAAATCGGTACACGGCCAGTAAAATCTGTATACGCGTGGTTTTAGCGAATGAAACATCGATTCGCAACTCTAAAGCCACTGCGGGATCATAATTCACATGAGTTATTAGATCGCATTCGAAATCTGGTTGCCTGTCGCGTTTTCGTGGAAGATGATCAACATTCGCCGCGGAATTTATCGCTTCTTACGATATTTCCGACGCGAGAGCTTCGTTGCAGATTAGAGGGAAGTGCACCAAACGCTGGAAACGGCCAACGATATTGTGAACAGCACGCGAAACGGCGACGCGGTTTTTTCCGGTATTTCCGCCTTTGCAAATTGAAAATGCCCAAGGTAATATTGTTCGCCGGGATGGAAACGCATCGGAAAGAAAATTTAAAAAATGGATTTGCATTTTTCACCACAAAACAATATTTTAACGAAAAATACTGGAAATATTGAAAATTTCCATACGTTTTTCGTTCTGTAAATAAACAACGACTTTTGTTTACGGAAAATTGTTAAATCTTCGGATTCCTGTTTTCCCATCAAATATTGAATGAAACAATTAATTTCCATCACACAATGAATCGATGGATATTTGACCAGTGGAGTATCAATTTGGCTCGCCGTAATTGAACGAAACGTTTAGAATTAAAGATGCATCGGTATTTCTTTCGAGACATGTTGAAAAAAAATTTCATTCGCGATGGATAAAAAAGAAATTGTTCCATTTTCTCGCACGATACGGAGACGAAAGGAATTTGCAACAGATCCACGTTATTCGATCGAACAATTTAACACCTCGCAGGAAAATAATAGTGGCAAAGGGCACGCATACGTGCACAATTTTTTATCGTCGTTATTTTCTTGCCACGCATTAAATTTCTTGTTCAAATTAATTCTGCTTCATTCCACGACCCGTGGTTATTTTTCCTGGTTTCGTGCTGTTGCCTGTAACTCGCTAGATTGCAGCCAGGATGCATAGAAGTCCATCTGGAGTATCGTTATTTTCAACGGTTTGAATGAGCAAAGGGGAATCTGCGTACCTACATTTCTATACAGACGTTTCCATTGAACGGAACTTGTTATTTGTACACGTCTCTGAACCTTCGAGTCAAAAGATCGTATCACTATATTAAAATATTCGAAGGAAACAGAACTTTACATTTTTCATACGGAAATATAAGTACATTAAATTTTTGCGTTCAAACGGAGACTTTCACTCGCCACGATGTCTCGCGTGGCAACTTTGTTTATGCTGAATTTCGATGCGAAGTATTGGTTCGAGGATAGGTCCCTTAGGCTGTTTATGTTTTCGGATGGTAAGTGATTTTGTGACGTCAATGAGGATTAAGATAAAATTTCTCTACGATTTTGGTCCTGGCGTTATGCGTATCTAGCGTTAATACTGTTTCGACGATCGTAGCGGGCACAGGTGTCGCGAAATTTTGCGCTATTCGTTTTAAAGTTCAAACGCGAGTTTGATCTTTAATTGATTAGAAACTTATCTATCCGTGATGAAATTGGTGGTAGAGCAAGTTTAATCGGTGATGTAGTGGTGTGAGAAATGGAAAGATTAGGGCAATAGACAGTGAATCCGGAAGTAGCAGCGATGACTCACAAATTTCCAGTAATCCAGAATGCCTTGGCAAGTGTTTTTTGTAACATCTCACACCAAACGCAACTACAGAACTTGAACTCTGAAAATTATGTGTCTCAAAATGCAATTTCGTATGTTAATTTTTCTATAAATTCGTTTACACGCGAAATCGTCTCGAGTTGACGCCCGATCGAAAAAGTCGTCGATCGCAAAGGGTGAACCTTTAACCTTTTAATCCGAACCAACAATTTGATCGATTTATTTCCTAATTGCGCGTGCGTCGAGTAAACAAACGGTGCTGTAAACTCAATTAGAGGTACCATTAACATTTTTTGTTACAACTTAATTGCACGCGAAATTTTCTGTATAATTTGCATCAAGAATTCATTTACGGTCTGGTTATTTTCAACGGTTTGCATAGCAAACGAGAAATCCGCGTAAACGCACGTGTTTGAAATAAACTTGTTACTCACTCGCCCACACTTGTAAGTTAGCAGTTCGATGTTAAACTCTTGGTTGCAATTACCACGGGGATACCGGCGTAGCTTTCATTTAACTTTAATTTCCTATTTGGTAACATATCATTGCGAAAGGAGCCTGTAATGGAGCCACGTTTCCGAGTGTATCGCGATAGGTGTACAAAGTCGTAGAATTTACACGTCTCTGCGCTGTTGAGCAGACTGACAGCCAGCGAAAAGGCAGAGAAGTTGGACTGCAAACGAATTGGAAGCGTCGAGAACGGTCGTTCTTGCTCGCACAATGCTCTGCACTGTAAACATCAACTTCTACTAAAAGTCTGGTTTTAACTGGATTATTCGTTCGTAATCGTTTCAGAGGTGCTGCGTGATTGAAACATGCTTTACGATCGATTGACGTTCTGTCCAATTTTTTCTTAGAATTTATCAATTGATTAGACCCTTTATGGTTTACAGACATACAAAGGAAATATTTCTGCACGGATTACATTTTCTTTAGACATTTAATATGTAGGTTAATTTCTTAGAAGGGTAAATATAGCGTAAAAGAGGCAGCGTAATGTTATTACACGGGTAAAAATCCCTTTGGAACGCACCATTGCTCTCAACGATAAGAGGGAGAGAACTCTTAAATATTTATATTTTCACCCTTAAAAGCATGTTGCGTTCAGATCACGTTGTTCCCCTTTTCGTAAAAAGATCACCTAGCTGGAGTAAGCAGAATAAACATTTGACTAAATTTAGGTAGAATAGATTGAAATAAAAACTTAATCTTTTATTAACATCGAATTTACATGGAATTCTCTTGACACGTACGTGAAACTAAATAAAGCAGTGGAAGAGAATACAAGTAGAAATGGTCCGTCATTGTTCAGACATACCCAGAAACATGAAAAAGTCGTTTTATACCGTATCCTTTTTACTGTATCTTACTTGGTACACTATTTTCTTCCAAAATTATTTGTTGTTTCATATGTTCTATATTTTTCATGAAATTCGAATCATATTTTAGGCGATGGAAGGTAATGATTGTTCCCCAGTTCGTACAGCGAGCTATCTGAAATGGAAAGGCAGACATCGCGTATTTAAAGTGCCTCTAAAAGTTGAAACTCTAGAGGCAGTCCTTTCGCGAACTCCGTCATTTTACAATGCAAATACTTGTACGGAACCGCTTCGAAAGTTTCGCGGCAGCTGTTGCGTTGCTTGCAAAAGGTTCGAAGCATCGTGTACTATTTTTCGATTCTGACTCTAATCACTAGCAAAATTTGATGGAGAAGTTCATAGAAAACACGTTTCGCTGAAACACGTTCTACTTTAATTCACGTTGTACAGCAATAAATAACTCAGAGACGAAAGCGAGTCTCGCGGAACAGTCAAGGATAGAATAATTTAATTAGCAGATGTTTAGAAAGTTGTGGGACGTACAGATTCTAGGCGGGGCACCCTTCAACCTTTCTACGCGATAAAATACACGCGGTTGGTTGCGGTGAATAATTCACGTTCTACCATCGAGCAAGGAAACCGCAAAAATCCTCTGAAAGAATGCAATATTCGTCTATCTGGTAATACGGTTCACAGCGCGGTGTCGTTTGATAGAGAAGATCGAAACGAAAGCCCTCTGGTCGTACACCGTAAACCGTAGCAGCGCTGACTGAGCTTCCCTTAAATGAAAGCATATCGGGCTTGTTATGGCGCCAATTAACATTTAATCGATCGCTCGCGGGTTTCTACATTCTCAGAATACCTACGGGCGAAACAGACGGGAGCCACGGAGTGTTTTATTATACGAGCCGCGCGACATACTTGGCCGCTGATGCATGGGCGCACTCGAACCCCGTCTCGAACTGTGCCTCGTTAATGAATTTGCTCCGGGCAATCATTATTCAAACACTAGGGCCAAATCAGGGTATTAATTATCCAGTTCGTAGAGTTCAGCGTCGAGCCTCGCCTGCAGAGGACAGAATTGTGATGAAAGGATCTCGCAGCAGGTCTCCGTAAAAGTATTCGGGGTTTCTCGGCTCGCTTTTTTGGGGATCGAGATTTCGTTCGTATCGACAGGTGAGACGAACGCTTATTCGAATAAGATAAAGCGATCTGCGTGGGAAAATTCTATCTGTATTGCAATATCATGCAATTTTCTCTGTTTGCGCCAGTTTTCAATCGTTTTTAGTACGCGTATGTTACAAGTTTGATGCTTTGCGTGGTAGCTTGAACAAATTTATATTCTCTCAGGAATGGCTTTTGAAATGAAAAATTTCCACGTTTACAGTTTACCCAATTTATGCAATTTATACGTTTACAGTTTAATATTTACAGATATCCAATTAAATTACCCGCAAAGTTCTCCCAAATCGACGAGGGAGCTAGGCTGCGGCGAGCGAATCAATAATCGCAGGCTTGCCGATGTCATCTACATCTGGAAAACTAATATCTCACAGCCGACGACGTTAATGTAGCCGCATATGGAGACGCGTGTCGTTTCGATCGAAACATTTCGCGTAGAAATAAATCCAGCTGAACACTGCCTTCCAAAGACGTTGATAACTAGAACCTTGCCATTCTGCTATTCATTAAACATTTTCATTAGTCGCCACAAATCTCGTTCCACGCGCAATAGCGTAACAACCGCATTACGTATAATTGAAAAATCGGTCGAGCATAAAATCACAGCGATTGCTTCTCTAAGCCCGCTCTTTCTCAGAGGATTTAAACATTTTTTACTGTGGAATTCGCGTCTTTCGCGAGGCGAGAGTTATAATTAATTGCGATTGTTAGACGGCAATTATTCGAGCGTCCACGGTGCCTGACGACACGAGACCATGCACTTTACGGATCTTTGAGGCACAAAAGGTTACTCGCGAAACGAGGGTAGAGGCTGCGTTAAAGTCGAGGGAGAAAGGAGGAAGAAACCCGTTGTGGCGTCTCTTCGTTCGGATAGACCGCGAAATCCGGATGAATTATCCCAGATTTTTCTTCAGCAGACGCCAAGTATTTTTTCTTTCACACGGCCCCCACGGAAAACAAGGCGAGAGCTTGAAATTGGCTGAATCCCGTCCCACCTTGGAATCCGGTAAAATATTT
The DNA here is from genome assembly GCF_050948175.1 of Xylocopa sonorina. Taxonomy (NCBI): domain Eukaryota; kingdom Metazoa; phylum Arthropoda; class Insecta; order Hymenoptera; family Apidae; genus Xylocopa; species Xylocopa sonorina. The sequence goes on from NC_135193.1 coordinate 12,220,143, forward strand.
TTTTTTACGATTCGCGTATGCCACGAATATTTGAATATAAAATCACGAGGCTACGGGAGAGGCGGGTGCGTGGGAATTGTTTGAAATGCATAGAAATCTAGCGTCCTTACTTGGCGTTTCGCTGCTGAAAATCGCATTATCTCGTGTTCTTCCAGATTATTTTCAAGCGTCCGCTATGGCTGGCGGCTCGAATAGTTCTCGCGCGTAATTCTGCACGGCTTTATACAAATTGGGTAGTCGCGAACTCGTGCGAGTCGACGGTTCGAATAACTGAAATTTCAATGTTTAAGCGGTGCAATGAACGTTGCCGGTAACGCGTCGTTCTCGCGCGATTTTTGCTCCGTGGTAAGCATTTCTGGAGTACTCCCAGATAAGTTCCGCGATAATCAGTTACGCGAATCTCTTCGCAAATGTTTCGGGGTCGCCGACATAATTTCTGAACAGCTGCGCGCGCTAATCTCCGTGGCACAAAGGGGAAAACTTCTAAACGAGCAGTTACTCGATGTTTGGCATGCTAGGGGGATTTGTTCCGCCCCCCCCTGTAAATGGAGGTTAATATGTTCCAGTTCTCCAGTTTACTTGGAGCACACGTAAAGGAACGTGAGGGGAATGATCGATCGAGGCGATCGCGATGATGGACCACTGTATCGAAATCAGGCGGAAGGAAGATCAATTAACGTCCTCTAACCACCGATAAGATTAACGATACATCGCAACTGAATTTGTTACTCTCGCATTCGCAGAATATGTAATACTCGCCCCTCGTTGTACGAAACTAATACTGTCGCGAATACTTTTATCTCGTAAAGACTCTGGAGAGGTAGAAACGCGACAGTGCCGCGTCGAATGGAAAGGAAACAAAAGAAGTAAGCCGAAAGAAAAATCCAGGAAAGAAATAATTACGCTCAGACTTTCTCGTCGTGGTCGAAGCTTAATTTTCTCGCGTCCCATCGGCGATCTTGACCCGGTTTCCCAGCGATTTCCAACGAGCGCACGTATTTACATCACGTGCACCGGCAGCTAAGAAACCGGTCTCTTCCTGTTGGCTCTCCGACTTTCACGAGGCGAACGTGAACGTTTCGATCGGAAATTGATGCGGGGGATCCGGAAATGCCGCAATTCGTGGGAACTGCCGACGCTGGTTAGGAAGGGCGCCGCGAGGCAGCCGCACGCCCGCGAACGTGCCCAGTTTTTACACGGAATTTTCCGTGAATGGAACTGTCCACGGTTTTGCCGTTTGTCGGTTGGCTGCGCTGTGCGGCGCTCCTGGGAATACCCTGGGACCGGGGAAACGGTTTTTCATCCGACCAAACGTGCCACCGCGAATGAACATGAAGATGAATTGCATTTTAGTGGGAAGAATGGCTCCCCGGTCTGAGACCGGAGATCATACTAGTCGGGTTTTATGATACGCCCTGTATTTCAGGACCGAGCTACTCTATCGACAGAGTTTTTGTATCGAGTCGTCGAGTTTGCGATTTTTCACCTGATGACTGGAAACGTTGGCGCTTCCGCCTTTGGATACGCAAAGTTACGTCGTTTCGGGCCACCACACCTTCGAACTTTGAACGTTCTAGTCTTGAAGTTTCGAAATTTCTGGACTTGTTCGTTCTTCAATCGGGAACGTGACATTAAACTGTCCCCTATTCCAAATAATACAACGCTTTAAATTCGAAGAAAATAGAAACTATAGAAAGGACTGCAGAAAGTCAATTTTACAATCGCATACAGCGCCTATTTCTAGTCTTCAGGTGCATATAACGCCATTTGTATGGTAGTTTAATTATAGCAAGCACTCTGTGACAAAGGGTCTAAGAATATGCCCACCCAAACCTCTGTCAATTTTGATACACAATTAAAGTCAATAGAAACACGTCTTACAATTTTGGTAAATGGTTAGAGTGAAACGAAAAAATGTCACGAACGAAGTAGATCTGTGTCTGTGTTTACCAGTTACGTATATCTGCCGAGGAAATGTCTGTCGAAGGAAAACAAATAAAAAAAGAATGGCAAACTATTGGAGTGTACATCATCCTTTCAAGTCGATATTTGCATAATGCTTACACGCCCTTTCGACGTCGCCCTTTCGATTTTCTATGTATGACGTTTACCCCATCGGTGAACGTCTGCTGCAGAGCGTACACACCGTTCCCGTTCGAGTGTCCCGTTTGTTGGCCCCGATACAGCCCCGTGAAACTTTTCTTTCCAGTCGCGGGAAAACATCCGCGTTACCGTTCATCTGAAATTCTAATCCGACGGTATCTGTCCTGTCAGACGGCGAGCTTCCTAAATGCCGCGACGGTTTTTCTTGGTCACGCGCGGCCCATTCCGCTCCCTGATTGACTGTAATCAACCGGAGGCGGCCTGAGCCTTTTTCTACCGAATCAATTTCTTCTATTATCGGACATTGCTTGCACAAATAAAGCTAACGAAGAATTATATTGGATCCGTTCGGAGGGTAGCAGCGAAAGGCGGGAGGAAACGTAAGAACGGCGAGCGTGCTATAAAAATCGATTGATTTATTTGACAATAGCATTATCTCTTTTAAAGCTTTCTGCTTTTATTTCTGTTGCTTTTCGTCCGCTGGATTGTGTACGTTCCGCAGCAGCCCCTTTTCTGCTTTGAGCTCGGCCACCGATCCTGTGCGGTCACGTTCCAGATTCTCGACTCCGATTTTTAAAGATCGCCCGTACCAGCCAAGATACGTGCGATTCGTTACAAAAATCTTTTCGTCTTACGTTGCCTCCGTGCAGCGTTCGTATTGCGATAACGTAGTTATCTTGTTGAAATGTTCGATGTAACTTTTATTGAATTCAATAGTCGTTTCGTAATCTTCTTGTTATTTCTGTTGGAAATAGAAAAACGGTTTAATATAATATTCTGATACCGAACTGGTCATGCGCCGATATGGAAACGAGATGTACGCTTAATGCCTTGTGGGACTCCGTATCATATAAATTTAAATTACAATTCCCTGTGCAATAAACTTCCGAAATTCGTAAATTATTATACATTGAAGTAATATAGGAACTTGCTCTCCTTCTTGGCGTTTCTACACGTTTCACGTTACGCGAATCTGAATTTTTATATATTACCGTGATTTTCAATGATTGCCATGACCACTTACTTTGAATTTGACATTTTATAGAAACGTTTACTTACCATCTATTCTGTGTTTTTCTGTTACAGAATATCTGCGGAACGTGACTTAATCTGTGCAGTTCGCAAGGCTACTTGCGACGGAGCATGTATGCTCTTTCAACGGAGCAGCAGCAATCAATAACCATTCGCATTACTTAGAAGATCTACATAAAACTCTCAAAATACCCTTTCATCGTCCCATTCCATTTTTCACTTTTATCATGAAACTTTCCCGTCGTTTTGGAACCAAAAATCGAATCCGACTTATATCCTTCCTTCGTTACGTCCCTTTAATACAAGTCTCAATTTTCTAAGCAATCGAGCAGCTAATTTCTGAAACTAATTTAATAGAATCGCGCAAGCTCGCACGTTTCGATTCAATAGCTACGCACGGATTTAACGCAATGTTATTCTTCGCTACGAATTTCGCAATCGATTCTGCCTTCGCGCAAGAATCGAGTACTTGGACCCTCGATGCGATTATGTTTGATTTTGCCGTTCACGCTTCGCGAAACTTACCGTTTCACTGTGCTTTGTCGCTGAGGAAACTAAGCCTGTTGGTTCGTCTGAATTTCTTGCGTAGAGCGTTGGACATTTAACTGTCCAGAGATGAGAAACTGGCACATTTCGAGGAGCAATGTCTACTCGTTAGCGTTCCTTTATTGTCGGTTGTAAAAAAAAAAGTGGCAAAGGAAGCTCTTCTCGGTACTTTGTGAATGAAAAATGCAACAGTTGTAGATATAAGTTTATCGTGCAGTTATTGCCCACATGAATAAAGATGTTAGTTTGCATATTCATCGCGTAAGACATTCTAGATCAATCTGTCTTCTTCCTTCATATCGATACGGAAGCAATCGCGTCTGATGATCAGGCAAGATTTGTAGCCATTTTATAACGGAATAGATTCGTTTGCTGATTAGAATTGTTGATGTTGTAATTGAGGTACAGAAGGAAGGAGACAGAGTTAAAGAGAGAAGACGTCTCATTCTGGATAAGTTAATAGACTCATCTGAACTTAAATTTGGTTTCATCTGAAATTCTACTTGCTCGAAATGTCATACCCTTTAGTTTTGTATAATGTTCGCTTCAGTGGACGCAATCGAAATAACATATTTTTTAAATTACAACATGCGTTGTTCAAAGGTCTTTATGGAATATTAATCCATTATAACGTGCGATGAAAGAGCATACAGGATTTGTCAATTTCACTTGGGAGATCTATAAATGATAATTTTCACCGATTAACGACCGCCGACGAAACAAATATCCCATCATCGACGACCATCCAGATGAATATCGAAATAATTTCCTCAATTAATCTCTGCAGTGTGGTCTCAAGCGAGGTAGCTATAATAATGCATGCGACTCGTGTCAGTGTTGATTGACGCATCGATTATTAAAGGTTAAATGAAAATGGTTATAGATTAAATTTAACGTTCAGCTTCGCGCGATAATGGACGAAACACAATTAGCAACGATACGAGGATATCTTTTCGAATGCAATTAATCGTTGAAATATTTTTCTAAAAAAAAGAGGAAACAGATTCTCACGAATAAATTAATTGAATCGACAGTTTCAGAGATAATCGCGTCGAAGTTATGCGCGTCTTGCATTATATTTCGAAACTTTGTAATATCAAATCCTACGATCAATCTGGGAAGATATTAAATTCCCCCCGTTCGAAGCAACTTTAATTAACCCGCCACGTACCCTATATTAATCAATTTCTAACTCGCGAGCGGTGATTATAAATCGGTTAAAGTATACATTCCCGTGTATCAGGTCGCGGAACTTTTAATTCGGCCGCGTGCATTATCAGCCACGCAGCCAACGCCGCGGCTATCTCGATTATTTACAATGCTTTAGTACCGGCACAATGGCGGCGGACCACGATAAAGGTTAATGCATACTTCTCTATGCGGCTGGCGCAAATAATTAATAAACCGTGATTACGTAGGGAGTTAATTAAAATTTACAGGCTGAAACTGTTCCGGGACCACCCCCTTTTTTTCAACAACCGCTCCGTTTTATATCCACGCGGATAAAGCTAATAGCAACTATACGCTTACGATGTTGATACTGCTCTCTGCCATCCTGATTTGTCGCTTCTGCGCTGGATTCCTTTGAGTTCCAAAAAGAAAAGAACGGACAGTTCGCGCAGAAACGTGCACCCTCTCGAATGATTAAGTACTGCATAAGACGCGCTTAAAATATGGTTTCGAGCACTCTTCGTTCTTCAATTTGTAAATTACTTTTCCACCCTTCGAGATAAAGATATTCAGAAACAAAGGTAACGCTTCGCGCAGGAGGCTCGAATAAATCAACCCCGAGTGGACGACAAAACTTCCAGAGAGACAATTTTTTGCCGAGACAGAGAAATTTCTGCGGCTGCTAACGATTAATGAACTCTCTGTCAGGATTTCCGTGCGATTTATTTCAGGTCCAGCTAGTCTGTACGTGTCGTGGCCTTCATTTAATTACCGCATTGCTCTCAAGCGGATGGAACAGTTGTCACTTAGTTTCTGTAGCCAGTTATTACTAACGCACGCGCGAAACAGGAAATTGAAAGTATACATATTAAAAGAGACAAATTTATGTTAGACGCAAACGAGTCAGACGGATAGTTAGAATCAGAGAATTTTACGTAGCTCGTGAGTTGTTTTTCTGCGTTTCGAATGATTATCGAGTTAATTAGAATATATGTTCAATTCTTTGTATATCTCATAATTAATGAGATGAGAGAATGTCGATAATAATCTGCTTAACGAGAGGTTTGCGTAAGAGCCCGGCTTGTTTGGAAACCTATACACGTACCCACGCTTATGAACGGAAGGAGAGGTCTAATTATCGTGACTCCGCTAGAGCTATAATTAAGATTAATAATTTAAGTACTGTCGCGTGTGTCGTTATATCGCGAACGTGCGCTCGTAACGCACACGCTAAACAGGTATCTCGCGAACAGTTCGTAAGACAACTGTCGTGCGTGGTAACGTGTCTTGTCTTATTTTTTCATTTCGCAGTCGGCATTCAACTCTGTCGAGAGAGCGGCCTCGCTACGGTTTTAGAGATTTTATTCAGATAACGATGGATTGTTCGGCCGCGAAGAAAAAAAGCAAATTACAACTGTACGGTACCTCGCCGCTTGTTATCAGCTGTGCGACGACGGGAAAATCTGTCCGCTAATTCCAGGAAATCAATTTTAATCGTCAAAGCCTCGATTAATCGGGTCTGGGCCGGATATTGTGTGTGAAATAAACAATTAGCTGCGGATACTGTTCTCTGGAGGCTCGAAATGCTCCACGGTTTACACGATAATGGATTTGGGGAGCGAGTTATCGGTGCTCGATGTTTCCAGTGCTCAGAAATCCTTTCGATCTCAGTTAATTAAGTCTCAAACACTCGAAACTACTTCAACAACAGCAGACACTATTTTTTACACTTATTAGTTTTGGATGGTCGTGAAATTTAATAATTTTCCCTCAACTCTCTGAGTGAATATCGAATCGCTAATAACAATCGCAATTTTATTGTGTCACGTTACAACTCGACTCCGTTCTGAAGGAGGAGCGACTGTCGCCTGAAAGGAGAACCAGCTCGCCATCGCGGTCTCTTTCTCGTCGCGTTTTCCTCGAATCAGTGTGGAAAGACGGGTAAAAAAAGAAACAGTCGCGAAACCCAGGATCAATAGCGGAGCTGCAACAGTCGAGCGTGTGCCTGGCATACAGATAGCCGTGCCCGCCTCGATAAGCATCGAAATCCCTACTCAAATAGCTGCACTCGGTGTGCTGTTCTAGCACGAGAGAAAAGATGCTGAGGTGGGGCTGAACAGGATGAAGGTTTGTCCGCGAGGTTTCGTGTTCGATCAGTGCTATTTCACTCGTTGCGCACCTACGATCGATCTCAGATATCGGAGGAAAGGAAAAAAGGGAAATAAGAAAACTGGGAATCAAAGCAGAGAGGCTGCCCCGGCAGAGCTCTCGAGTTCAGTCTTCTTTTTTTCTCTCTCTCTCTCTCCCTCTTTCTCTCTCATTTTCGTCTGGCGTGCACGTTTTGACGGGAAGAAAGCCACCGGTTTAACTGCAGAGGTGAGCTTTATATCCACGGGGGAATATCCACGAAAATACGACGCGAAACGATAATAGCGTGCCTCGTCATTGCTCGTGTACGAAACGATCGAATTATATCCGGGGAATTCGTTCAAGCGGATGGTGGTTTCCGTTACATCCTGTTCGATCGAAGTGTAACATTTCCGTGGACCTACGACGAAACGATTCCTGTTTCGCTTCGAACAAACGTAATTAATTTCACAGTGGGTACAATTATCTCATAATTAATAGAATTCACCGTCAAGTATTTTTAATCGTTATGGAAGCTAACATTAACATTTTTTCGATAGATTTTCTGTATAATTAAGTTGCATTTAAGGATAGAAAATTGGAAGCCCCAGGAATACGCCGCACACGCGTTATTTCGTATCGCCGCCATCGTTTCTAGTTCATTGCGTGTCCACGCAATTAAATAGTAGGTTTACCGCGTTCGTCATTATCGTTTCCTCGTTACGCCACGATGCCGGGATAATTGCGAATAACAATTCATGTCGCCTAGCGTAGCGATCGTCCTGAAATTGATGCGACTCGGCCGCGTCTCTCCGGCGCACTTGTTTTTCCCGACAATTTACAATAACGTTGTTCGATCCTCCGAGGGGGAATTATTGAAAAATTCGTCGCGCGGGAAATATTCACGTACCGGGAAATTTCATCCGACAGGATTCGTATTGTCATGCGGCTGACATTTCGCGTAGTGTCCGCGTAGCTCTCCTTCAATCAATTCGATTGTTGTTTTCCCATCGCGCGAATCGAGAGAAAAAACGAATGGAAAAAACAAGGAATAAGAGGAGAAATTAGCTACCCCGGGTAATTAGAAGATCTGGGCCTGCTTTCAGATAAAGGGTCGTTGCCGTGCGAACGCGCGGAGCGTCGAACGTAATTAACTTTATGGGGCGAGATATCGCGTTTTGAAGATGCCAGTGGAACGAGAAAGTAATTAGGAGGATTGTATTAAACGATACGAGGGCGAGTAGAGTAACCGCGAGACGCGGTTCCACGTTCTCCGGTTGTTCAACGCGATTATTAAAAATGTAATGATACAAGAAGGGTGGGGTGCGAATTTGAGGGTAAAGGGCGCGTGAAATTGAACGAGACTTCCGGCTTGCAAGATTACCTCTCGCGGCACAGGGATGTATATCTTTGTTTACTGTTAATTAAAATCTCGAAAATTCGGGGGCTCGGATTAAAACATAAATTCGGCGCGCTGGCTGGAGATGCTCGCACGCGTTGTTCCCAGCGGGTGTTTCGTTCGAAATACAATTTCGAAATGTCATACGGATGGAAATATTCTCGAGGTTGGGCTAAATTGGTGTGTTAAGTCATTCTCTCTGTAGGTACGGTGCGGTAAATCGGCTAATAAATTAACTCCAATTCTAACGACCGCGGTCCCAGTTTAACGCTGCGAATTTTCTGTACGACAGCAACAAGTTGGCTCGTTTAAATTAATTTTTTCTTATTTCCTTCTTCTGTTTTTTCATCGAAAGAAGACCGTGCTCGAACGTGTGGATTCGGTTTCGCTTGCCTGAACAGTTCTCGACTGGTCTTTAACTATATTATACTTGTGCAGTTTAAACACCAGCCCGTTCGTTATAGATCGCAGACGATTATGCGAGTGCATGTTTTACAAACATAATTAACACCGCGTGATTATGGATATTTGCTCGAGTCTCGAAATATTGTAACGTGTATCGCGGTTTGAATGCTTCATATATTCTCGCATATCATATGCATTCGTTATGTTTCTTCTACGTTTAGATTTCCTATATAATAAATGCAAACACCGGCGGTCTAATTACGATGCGCAACACTCATTAATAATTTACAGTTTACTTTATAATTTACTGTACAATCTATAATTTACCGCGAATAGAAACTCGCGTGATATTGGATTGCCATCCGTGCTTTTGAGAAATGCCAACTACACCGACGCCTCTCGATACTTAACTGCCATCGCTGCTGTTACTATCAAACTGCAATCGAGAAATTGGCGGCCAGCCCCTTTCTCGTGGACCGGATACTGGCGCGCGCGCGCGTCGAGTCGGTATGTTTCTCGCCTAATTCCGGCGGTTTCACGGGTGCCACTTAAACTTTCACATCGATGGCCAGACCAAACATAATAACTATGCAAATGCGCGAAATTGTGACGGGGAAATTGTATCAAAGAGCCTAACTTTACGGGACGTACGGGTCGCTCCACGGGGATTCCGCTAAAATGGAGACGTAATTAGATCACGGTGCAAGTTTCCAATAAACTGGCGATAGCCTCGCTGTTTGCGCGCGGCCATCACGTTAATTCCTCTCGTTTCCGACGCGTCGACGACACGTCCCACGTTCTCGGCCAATAAAATTCCTCTCTGCAACCGTCACTCGGCCCTGCGATCCTGTTTCTTTGGCCGAAACAGCGGTTTCGACGTTAGTGTCGTCGGTCAGAAATAATTGGCCGGATCCCTCTGGATAAAGCGATCTAGCAACGTCGACGTTTCTACTTCTCCCAGCTGGTAATGGGACCACTTCTTGCCGGTTCTTCGGGTTAATAGATGTCGGGAATTAGCGATCCTCTATTTCAGTCTGCCACGACGTTTCTTTAATTAGCGATACTAAATTATTCGGTCCTGTCGCGAGGCGACTTTTCCATTTCTTTGCTTTCTTCTGTTGCGCCGTTTCGTCTTCGTCTTCGATAGTATCCAACGATCATCCTGCTGTAGATGATAGTAAAAACCAAAATTGCAGTCGAACGAAAAGTCGCGAGCGCGGCGAACGAAGAAGGTCGTTGCGAGGCAGACGATGTTTCCGCGAGTCTACGCATGAAGATTAGTATCAAGCGTCATTCCTGTTGGACGTTCGACACCTTACGCTCGTTTCGCAATCCTCCGTTGATGTATACGATTCGTATTAACCGGTTGCGACACTTTGTAATTGCGAAATAGCACGGCGGTTAGGCGGTTTTCCGCCAGGGCGTGTACCGGAGGAATTGGAATTGTATCCAATTCCAGAACGGACCTCGTGAAAGGTGCAAGGATATCGATCCTCAAGGACGTATCGTTTGCGCGTGTCGGGACAATCGTATAAGTCGCGATACCAATCAGACACGGTTGATGCGATAATCTAAGGTGCGTTTGGGTTCGATACGATCTCGACACGGGTTAGGAATTGCCTCACTTGTTCCTTTATTTTTTTTTTTTTTTTGCTGTAGAATCGCATTTTTCGGCCAAGGCCTCCTCTGTCGACTTTCGTCAAAATGGTAAACGACATTCGAAGTGACATTTCACGCTGCCGCCTTCCACGCTCGATCGATCATGCAATACTAGAAGTATTCATTGCGTCGCTTGAATATTAAATAATATTAAAAGTTATGTAAATGTGGTCGACGCTGCGATATCGGTAGAATGGGACGGTGGTGGTCAGACGTGTGCGTCGAGCGGAGGACCATTAGAACCGATATTCTGGATCCGTTTTCGATCGATCAGAGAGGGAAATGTGTTTCGAAATCTGACTTTCGTTGAAATTCAAGATTTTTTCTGTCGTTGTTTACCTTGAGATTACCATTGTAATAGCCAGAGACGATTTTAATATGGACATGTATATTCAGAAGATGTAATATCGTATGAATTCTTAACACTTTTCCCAGAAGTACCACATTAAAAAATAATCGTAGTTATATGGAAATGTCCAACTTTTCCTTATTTTTCGACTTGTTAATTCATAATATCAATTATAGAACTGGCATCTTGCAGCAAGTTTTACAAAGCCATTCGAGTCTAAGCGTGCTCAAAATCTCACTGAAATTCCCTCCAAGTTAGCGCACTTCTCTAGTACATTTTCTGTACTTCGAAAATCCTCATTTCTCTTCGTCCGTCTATTCTACATTTTGCAATACCTGTCTATAGAACGTGCTTCGAGCATTCCTTTTCCGATTTCGCTTATCATCCGCTAAAAAGGAAATCGTGCTCGATAGTCGTGCTTCGCAAACATTCTAACTAAAGCTCGTACGTCCCACTACTATAGAACTTAACCAGCTTAATGGTTTTACTACATTTTAAACCTTTTACTATTTCTCTTTTATCACGCTCTTCAATTCTTTAATCCTTCAACTTCTCAGAGTCTTATTCGCATAACTTCACGGTTCCTTCACTTCTTGCCCCTTTAACCTTTTAATTCCTTAACCTCTCGCTGCACAATGTAACTTTCGAGTCTTGTATCAATAAAGTAGTGGTGCTTTCGTTGCGTACAGTTTGCCGTGACAACACGAGTCGCGAGTTTACTCCGAGGGAATAAATAATCCTTTAAAAATCCTGAATACATTCACTCTGCAATTACCACTCGGTCATCGCGATTGTTTACCGCCTCGATATCACCGGCACCTTGTGCAAACCATGGAATTGAATAACAAGTATTAACGACACCTTAATGATAGACCGCAACGCGCGTCACTTCATAACTACATCAAAGAGAACTTACCACTAATCAGCCTCAGACAGATTAATAGACGTACGATCATTCATCGACACTGGCTCTTACGCCATTTGTATTAAACAGCGTCGGGTATATTAGCCTTTGTGGCTCGACGCAACTCGATAGAACATTTTATTCGTCAATGGAACGCAAACAGATTGGTTATCCTGTGGCTGAAACTTATCTGCTCGTGATGGTGCGTCATTACTCAAAGATGGTTAAATATTATTGATAAATATGACATATTGTTCAAGTCTGAGATACCTGCTGATTTTGCTTTACACGTACACATAGATTTATTTCTTTTTAATCGGAAGATCCATAAAATTACCAATTATAAAATTTGTATAAAATATACAATTCTTTTTATACAAACGCTGTCGAGCAGACAACTACTCTGAAATATAAATACAAGGGAGGGCCGTCCAAACATGTTAAATAAACTTCTAGCGCAGCAGAAGGCACACAATTACCATCTTCCGAGCTCATAAACTGTCTTAACGCCATCGTGAACGTCTATTCCAGGTACCTCGACAAAGGAGCCTCCGCCTCCCACGCGAGGCAGCAATTATGAGATCGTCGTTGCCTTCGCACGATCCGTCTGGACGTTTGCACAAGGCTCCGCAAGCGTCGCGCGTGGATCGTTAGCTGGCAATCGGGCAAAAAATCGTCAAGTGTCATTGATAACAGAAAAACTACCACGCCGTGACGTCACGCGGTAATATTTCAATCAAGCTGCCAATAAATCTCATCATGCACCAGACCCTCGGTGTAACGATTCGAGCGTGACGTCTCCTCATCGGTCGAAGCATTTTTCTACGAGCCTCGCACGTGGCCACGTGAACGTGTTCGAAATAGCAACAGGAGTGAATTCGCAGTCGTGATTCAAATTCAAATTTGCATTCTTTGCCGCGTCAATCATGACGGTGGAGAAGACTGACGCGAGGGGACAATTCGTGAAAGTGCGAACGGAGAGCGACTTCAAGCCTTCCGAGCGATGGCGTATCACCAGGAACGTCCTCGTGATCGGGGTTGCGTTTATGGTGCACTTCACGGCATTTATGGGCGCCACGAATCTGCAGAGTTCGATTAACGCGGACGGCTCGCTGGGGACCTTCACGTTGGCGTCTATCTACGGAAGTCTGATATTTAGCAACATCTTCCTGCCAACGTTGATCATGAGGTAAGAACATGCGCAAATCTTTGTCTTTGCTTGAAACTGGTTTATTTCGCAATTTTTTATACAATCAACCGTCTTAACCAGAAATACGTACATCGATAAAGAGATTAAACTTATTAAAATTGTCGATCTACTTTTGCGATTTGTAAAGGTTTACAAGTTTCGAAGAGCACCGAACAGTTCCCTAGGAGCAGCAGTAATGTCGAAACATCGTAAAATATTCCACAGGGCGTCGTTAGTCGTGGTTGGTTCCACCATGAACCAGCAAACTTGACGACTACGTGTAATTTTGTCTCAGTTGCGAGATACGGTCGTGAGAATCGTGTCGTAACGTTACTACGTATTTAAAACACGTCCGGGGACGGAGGACCATCTTTGTGCTTTCCTCCTTTCCTACGAGTACGCGTGACCCGTTTAGATTAAAAAGGTCAAGAGTCGGACACAAAGGCTGGGTGCCTTTTGCGTTTTTAATACGTGTACCATTAGGTTTCGTTTTCGAGTACGAATAAAATGAAAATAACAAAGAGGGGTGAAACGTAAATGCGGAGAGGGTTGGTCGAATCCCTTGTGCTCGTTGCATATCGATAGTAGCTTCTTTCCTCTTAAAAATAGAGAGATACGGAATTTTGATTTATTCGATAATTTGGTGGTTCGTTAGAACGTTTAAAGAGTTCGAGTTATCACTTATGATTTATAGCGAACGTGACACTAGCCTTCCCGCCGTGAAACTAGTCCGGGTTACGGCACCAAAGCAGTAAACTTTATTACTGAACTTTATTGTCCGTGAAATTTTCGGCCTCGCTCGGCAAACAGCTGCGTATGTTGTAACCTACCTCGTGCATATGCCAAAACCGAGTTTATTCCAACTACTCGTAGTAACAGATACCACCCCTATTTATTCCCTCGTTCAGATACCGATTAGTAAGCTCCAAGTACGGTAACCTGAAAATTCAACATCGTGATTATTTCTACAGCCACTGTATATATATTTAAACGTTCCAGAGAGAAAGAGAGAGAGCACGAGCTCTTAAGTAGACTCCTGGGAAATCGTAAAAGCCGTAGAAACAATTAGAAAACCGATGTTCAACCCCCCTTCTCTCTGGTTGCAGCTGGTTAGGCAGTAAATGGACCATATCCTTATCCATCTTCGCTTATGTGCCATTTATGGCGGCTCAGTTCTACCCAAAATTCTACACTATGATACCAGCGGGTCTGTTGGTAGGTATCGGCGGTGGACCACTCTGGTGCGCCAAGTGTACTTACTTAACCGTCGTCGCGGAGGCGTACGCCACCCTGTCGGACGTGACTGCGGATATTCTCGTAACCAGGTTTTTCGGCGTATTCTTCATGTTCTACCAAATGGCGCAGGTCTGGGGGAACCTCATATCTTCGACAGGTGCGTATGTCCTCGAGTGTCCGTCGCCAAGTGGCGAACATACTACTTCGTACGTCTTTTGGCCAAGTATAACGCTGCGATTAACGGTTTCTTGGCATCTAGACAGGAAAAAAGCGAAGTTATAAACGAGACAGCGAGAACACGATAAATCTGCTGGGAAATTTTAAACGAAGATTAACAGGGTTAGATTTCTAGGACGAAATTTAGAACGTCAGTCTTTGGGGTAAAGGATATCTAATGCCGTAACGGGGGGACGTCCGCGGGAAAAGTTTTATTCCACTCGGAAGAAGTCATTAGCGGCTCTAATTCCTCTTCGTTGGCTCGCGGGAACGCTTTGACGTGAAACTACCCCCGTAGTTTTTCCTCTCCGCTTCTCACTTTTCTTCCGCGGCCGGTCGGTTCACGTGCGAATCTACCTGCACTTTCAGAATTTCCATTACGTAACCGGAAAGTAAAAGGTTTAATTGCGATGCAATTCGCTGTAACAGCGGGCAGAGGTCAGAAGGTAGGAGAAGGGCTCGTTCAAATTCGCAGCGGGATTTTTGCTCGCGGCGCTTTATCGCCGTGCAGAACGATCGAACGACGCTGAGGGCGTAAGGGGTGATAAAACAACGCGAAACGAGGCTACGGCCGAGCTTTCTCTGTGCGGGACTTGCGGAAAAAAGAGAAACGACCGCGCGTAGCGGTGTTTCAGCGTAAAAATTAATTAATTGGCCGTGCCAGCTGCTCTCTTAGTCTTACTTTGCCCTTTTAAACAACACCGCTCGCAAACCCCAAGCGCAATGTACCGTGCTTATCGCGCGTATTACTCTTGCCTGCTTAGAAGCTCGCGATAAAACCTGTACATTTGAAGGCAGTTCAAACGCGGCACACTTGTTTCGAGTTTTCATCTCGCGATGTGTTCGCCCAAGGGAACAGGCAAATTAATTTTTGTGCGCTCTCCGCGTAGTCTGCAGTTGTCTGGAAAGCGTCAAACGAAGTCATTAGCCTGTTTACCAGTTACGCGACTGCAGATGTTCATAAATGAAAGGGATAATTCTGTAGGTCGAATTAAAGCAAAGTCACGAAGAATGGAATTTATTTGCTAGACAAAGAGCTTCGAGAATTGTTCGCTTACACGTGCGCTAATGGCATGAGCTCATAGGTCGATACTACATGGTTGCCTGCGTGCAGCCACGTGAGATTCCATCAAGCGTCACTCTTATGGCCTTTTTACCATTAACGTTCGCATACTTAATGGATTTTCAACGTTGTATTCCTGGTAAAAAAGAGCTTCACGCGTGCTTTTGTTATTCCCGATTTCCCTCTCGCTTCAGCCTGCAGAATCACCCCTTTCATTTCGTGTCGACCCACCTGTAGCTGGATATTTCATATAGTAAGCGACGAAGCATACAAACGATCAGAACTTAACTTTAATTTAACTTTTTCTTCAGTTTACACACACATATATATGTACATATATACTTATTTAGCGAATGTATGAGGAGTTTGCGGTTAAATGCTGTTGTAACTCAACTCAGACCATACTAATCAAACTTTCAACCCTTCGATATTTTTGCGCTCTCCCAAGCAATGGATAAAAATTTCGCAAAATCGAATTGTAAAAGTTCAAACACGATACATAAACTGCTGCAGATAGTTTACAGCAAATAGAATCTCGCGGTAAATCAAAAACTTTCCAAGGGAATACCTATATCGCATAAGACGATATTTGATAACTTTATTGCAGTATGTATATATAACAGAAAGAGAATTCCATTCGTCCCTCGTATTTCTTACCACTCGTAAAACCAGCAGAATAAATGATCGAGCGTATAAAAGCATCGAGAGGTACCAGCGGGAGCTCTCTTCCCTTTTTAACGATATTCAACGTACATTGTGCATGTGCATATTACACACGCGGTACGCGCACACGTCGATACGTTTCCCTTGATCTAGTCCCGCGGGAGCGGCAGCTTCTTCGCAAGTTTTGTCGACGCTGGCCTCGGAAATTCGATGATCCTGAAACTTTTCACGTTTTAAACCGATACATTGGCGGTCGAAAGCACGGAAACCCAGGGCATTGTAATGCTAAGCGAAGAACCAAAGGAACTGTTTCACAGGACACGAAACGAAGTTTGAGGGGTTTATGGAATTCGCGAAGAAAGTTGCTGCTCGTCAGAGTACAGCGGAGATCGGATTGGTAATTTTTCCTGTTCGAAATGTCGAATCATTCTGGCACGTTACAGCACGTCGAAGAGCGTGTCCGCTCGCTTGTAAACAGGAAGGGTTCCAACCATCCGATTGTCCGATCCCTTTTTGTTCGCCGGAAGGCTACGCCAAGGATTGAACCGCGTAGGTCGATGGATTCTACGTCTATAATCCTGGTGTCGGAAAACGGCTGTCGACTACAAATTTTCGACGCAATTCGCGCGGAAAGGACAGCCAGATGGCCGTGGGAAACTTTAACGGGAATGCGCGGAATCATTGGAACCCGGTTCGTTTCGACGTGTCCCTTGGGAACTTTTCCGTTTACGAGTCCCTGGTTATCGGTCGACGTGAAAGGGTACGAGCTGGTGGGTTCTTTTTTAAACGAATTACACGAACAATGGAGCCTAATAATTTAATAACCGAACGGGAAATGGACGTAACAAAAACATCGAAAGTCCATGGATATTCTATTTCTCGCAATATCTCAGATTCTCACGGATTAATATCAATTTCCGCTATTTACGAACGTGGAACGTGGAACGTGGTGCGATACGTTGAGCCAATAGAATTGTAATGTGAACATATTAAATATTCGTGTCTACTGCAGCGGACTGCAGTTCGTACTTAAATTCCTGACGGACCGACATATTTCCCCGATTCATTTCCACAGTTCTTTCATACGGGATCGAGGCTGTGCAAGCGAACACTACGTTGAACAGCACCATCGTGGCGGAAGCGTGCGGTGCCAACTTCTGCGGTGCGACTTCCGACACCAGCGACAGCCCGAAATTGGAACGGCCCCCAGAGGAAAGGATCCACCTAATTTCCGGCATCTATTTGTGCTGCATGATAGTGGCCTCTTTAATCGTCGCGTTCGCAGTCGATTCCCTCACGAGGTAACGATTTCCTTGCTGGATATTTCTTTCGTTATCCCTACTAATCTTTCAATGCGATGGAAGTTGGTCGATTCTTGACGAATTGCTTTCAAATCCTCGAGTTCTAGGGTTCTCGAATTGTGAGGTTTCTAATTTTATTAGGAACGATTCTCGATCGCAAATATTATAAGTTGTATATTTATATGTATAAGTTAAGGGACATCGAAAGAAGTCGAGGCATTCCAGGATCGATTTCGCGACCAGTACAAAACGCGATGTTCCGTGTATCGTAAATCGTCCGTGCATCCAGGTACATCTGCGAATCTGGAATTGATAAAGCATTAAGCCGTGGCAGCGAACAGAATATTGTTTCCGTTCGGAGAATTACTGCTGTTAACTCCGGTGATTAATCGAAACTAACGCCACGCTCAAAGGAAGCGTTCGGAACTTTATCTCGTAAAATTATTCACTGCGCACAGAGACATTAATATCGGTCCGATCAATGTGCCGCGACATTTAGTTACGTGCTAGTGTATCAAACATTTGGATTAAAAAGGATCAGTGAGGAAACAGTCGACGTGTATATTGCTTACATTCATTTTATCGGATTTGTTGCTCGATGTTGATTGATCCGTTCGACGTTTTTAACATACGCGCTGATACTCGTTGGCGTTTTGCAACAGATATTTCGCAACGAATCGAAACACTTTTATTAGATTATAACAAGTCTCAACTTCAACAACTTATTAATTTAATTTCTTTAATAGTGTATATTCACCTTTGCAATGGTCACAGGTACGACAGGGGTAGGTCAGGATCAGCAGCAGGACAATCAGGGTTCAAGCTCCTAGCGGTGACGCTGAAATTACTGAAAGAAAAAAATCAGATTCTCATATTGCCGATTATAATGTTCATTGGAGCGGAGCAAGCGTTCTTATTCGCCGACTATAACGCCGTAAGCATGTCGATTTCCCTCTGATGTTATTCTCGATCATTTTTCCATGCTTTCCATGTTTTTTTAGTCGTTTGTCTCCTGCGCTTGGGGGGTCAACAATATCGGCTACGTGATGATTTGTTTCGGTGTTACGAACGCTGTAGCAGCGTTGGGCACCGGGTCGATGATGAAGCTGACAGGAAGAAGGGTCTTGATGGCGTTCGCCTTCTGTCTTCACATGGGGATCCTCTTTTTTTTGCTGCGATGGAAGCCCACCCCGGAGCAAAATTTCATATTCTTTCTGATGTCTGGTTTGTGGGGTCTTTGCGACGCTATGTGGCTGGTCCAAGTAAACGGTGAGTAGGAATTACAAAGATGGAGCAACGTCGAACAGCTCAATTGAAATTTTTGTATCGAACGATGTCGATGTCTTCGATTATACCATCTGTTGATAAAAGATATTTACCAGCTGTTGTTCGATTAACATTCGTATTGATTAGCTGATAGTAACGCGTTCGAATTTTCTCTTCATATCGTCTGTTGGTAACTTTTGTTCCATCTCAATAGGGTATTTGTAATCGTATGAATTTGCATGACTTTCCTTGAATGATTCTTTTGTACAGAATGGTACTTTTTATCTCTCTGATTAATTAAAATGTATGCAATTGTTCCAGCCTTATCAGGGCTACTATTCCCAGGTAAAGAGGAGGCCGCCTACTCCAACTTCCGGTTGTGGGAATCCACGGGTTCCGTGATCACGTACGCGTACAGTCCTTATCTGTGCACGCAAATGAAGCTCTACTTTCTCATGGGTATCCTCTGCCTTGGAATGATCGGTTACGGTATAATCGAGTGGACCGGGAAGGCTATCACGTCGATTCCGGAAGTAAAGCCAGAGTTTGAGCTGGTTACGAGCAACGAAGCGAACGACGCGTCGAAATACTGAATGGGTAGAAATGAAAATGTCCTTTTAATTAGAATTACCACGGCTGAACGATCCCTTGTACGATACTTTTTTAAGAACAACCGCGTTTTTCATCGATTAAAAAGAAATAGTAATAATTCCGAGGAACAGGTGCTTCTTCGACCATCTGCGTCGTTTATGGCGTGAAAAAATGTTAGAATCCTTTTTTTTCTGGTATTTAAAGATATTTTATGTTGTACAGAGAGTGGTTAAACAGAGGGCGGTGAATCAAGAAAAAGATAACGAGCTGTGATTTTACCAGCGATTTGATAATTCTTCGAATTATTTGAAAACGCTCGACAATAGGATTATCGTGTGAATAATATTATAATTGCGGTATACATATCGTATATATAGAAATCATACATAAATCAGATCGGCATATCAAAAATTATATGTACAAGAAAGAGTGTGTACGTGTATCTGTTTGCGTACATGTCGGTGTGTATGTGTCCGTGTACGTGTGTGCGTTTTCGTGTTCGGTTGGAGGCGCAGTCAGGACCTTGAAGGTACGATCTTTGTGTGATTTGTACCACAATATATGTTTTTATTTTATTCTTGTGGACACCTACTAGATTTTACACAGATAGTTCGCTTAACCGCTAAAGATCCTCTTCTCCGTTTCTCTTCATTCATTTTTTTTTTGTTTCATTTTTAAATACGTAGTTTAATGTTACATCGTGTGTCTAGGTGCTAACATTCAAGCTAAAGCTACGGCTGCTTAATTTTAATTGTATACTTAATGTGCTTAATTTCATTTTCACTGTACGCGTGTATGTCTCCCGTGTGTGTATGTGTGTGTGTGTATATATTGTGTATGTATGTATACGTGTGCCTGTAAATATGAATTGTACGTGTGCGATCGTGTTCAGTGTACTTGTGTTGTGTTAACGCGTTTTCCTTTCTCCCAGCCTGTTCTGTATGCTCATCATTTATTGTGCCTTGTCACGATCAATTGCCTCCCGTCATTTAAATTGCGTAAACGATAGTTATATTACAAGATTATCTTATGATGGTGTTTCGCGTGGATCGTGGACTGGATCCCCTCGAATCTGTTGAATTTCCATGTTTAATAACGTCAATAATAACAATCCGCGACGTGGAATCAATTGACCCTGCATCCCTCGTCTCTTTTTAGCGTCGTTCGATTGCTGATTGTATTTTGTGGATCGTGTGCTAGCTTAACCCTCGTTTATGTACAATTCAAGTTTTGCAGTTCAGTTATATACTTTATAAAACGTAGTAGGAACTTTGGTTTCGCTGGGCAATGTTTCAAGAGCAGTTTCCTCTTCTTGTTCGTGAACGCGAACTTTGTCTTTTTCCTCTTTCTTTTTTTTTTCTTTTAGCTTGGTCTCTCACCCTTAATTTATTTCTCTCAATCTATTATTTCTTTTTTTTTTTTTCATCGTTTCTTTCGTTTACTCTGAAAACACACAATTTTATTGCTTCGTTCAGTGCGCTGGGTATTGGATTTAAGCCTGGAAGTAAAAATTCGGCCGGAAACTGCTATAAAACATTCGCCCGTGGATCTATCTTCCTTAGAAATATGACACTCACGAATACAGTTCACTTTTTTTTTTTCTTTAATACTCATGTTTATATTTCCGTAATGGCCTATTGAATATCAATTTTATTTTTTATTTTTCTTTTTTTTCACGAAGAAAATACACATGATTCGTAAATTTTTTTTTCTCTCTCTCTTGTCAGAAGTATTTCTCTCGTTCATACTCTCTACCTCATACTCTCGTTTGTAACTCTTGTTCTCTTATTTTATCTCCTTCTTCTCGTATAACAAAATTTAATAACCGGAATATCTCTGTACAAACATTTTCATCCTTTGTTTCTCCCCGATCCTGCTTCGTTCCTCTGTAAAAAGGGAACAACATACGCACTATCAACCCCCAATCAAAATTTTGAATTTTGAATCATCCCCTTTTATCCCCACCCCCGATACCACTTCTCCATTTTCACCCGTATAATACATTTCCCTGTCGTTTCCTCTCTTCACTTTTCCATTTATTATATTCTCTTTTTTGTTCTGTTTATCCGTTTTCCGTATCTTCTTCCGCCACCCTTTTCGTGTGCTTCGTTTTAGGAACAGATCACTTTGCTCATAATTTTAATCGTATCCTAGAGAGTAAAATACCTTAAAACGTACGCGTTTACCCTTAAAAATTTATTTCATTTTTTGACCGTTAACCCACTCCCCATTTTTTCTCGCGTCCGTTTTGTTTTCTTTTTTTTTTCTCTTCTTTTTTCGTTTAACCGTAACGTGTAAATTTATTTCCCGTCTAATAAATCGTCAGTCGTCGTCATTCGTACTGGTCGTAGTCGTCGTCGCACATAGCTATTTCATAGCTATCACGATTTATTAAAAGTACCACTTTTTTTTTTAAGATTCTTACAATATTACAGTCGCCTAGTTGTCGCCTTAATATGTACACACACTCCTAGCTACGTTCCTCTCAAGGATTTCGTGGTTTAATAATTAAATCGTACTGGATTAGCCCATTACAACGGCGGGGTATTGAAGTGCATCTGTGTGTTGTGTGTTCGCGTGTGTAGACGTGTGCGTGTGGTACCATATCTCTTCCTGTTCTTTCATCCGCAATCATACGTTTATGCGTGTACGTGTAAGTGTGTATGTTTTTATTTTTTTTACTTTTTTTTTTAATTATACTCGAGCTGAGAGATATTTAAGAAACCGTGTCGTACCATTATCTTGGGATGGGTTTAGTTTCGCCTACAGTATCGTTTATTACGGCAAGGAAGGAAAAATCGTCGAGAGAGAGAACAATGTCGATCAATCGCGCGCATGCTATTCTGCATTATTCTTTTTTTTTTCCCTTAAAAACGACTATCTTGCCTTCAGTTTAGATTAGACGAAAGAAAGAGAGCGTCTCGAGAACCTGAAGCGGAAACACATTCAAAAGTAAACGCTATTATCACTATCGATATTAACCGGGGGAATACATGAGAGAGATATTTTAATCCTTGTGGATGGTCGATATTTAAGCTTCTCGTAATGGGTAGTATAATTTATTTTATTTATTTACTTCCTCTCCTGTCCTTCCTTCCTTCTTTCTTTCTCTATTCTTTTACCAACGAACCATTCCTCTGGATGCGTAAATACGAAGAAATTCGTCCGTGGATATTGGAAACCTGTCCCTGGTATCATCGCGCCCCGTCTTCTGGACACGCGTGGAAAAGGCGCCGTCTTCGCACGGTCCGTTTAAGTCGCGCCCTAGAATCGCGCGCCGGAAGTGAAATTAATGCTACTGTGCGCGACGACCGCGGTACACGCGTGATTCACTGGCTCGCATTTGTCAGTGTCCTCGCGCGGTCAATTTGCAATCGAATTAGTATCGTAATGGGGGGTACACACGTTGCTTTCGGTATCCATGGCCGTTTTACACACACGTACACGTATTATAATACATATATGCACGTACATATATACATAATATATATATTTAGCTGGCATTTATGTATTATCTTGAAATTTATATCGACGATATCTCTACCTGTCTCGGGCAAATCAGTTAGCAAGCCTCTTGAGAGCGAGCCTGGCTCTTGAGAATCGAATGAACGTAAATATGGGAGTCGTGCGCCGCCATTTTGGTGAACGCGGCAATTCAACCCGTACGTTAGGCGCGCGAGCGAATTACAGACATCCTCGCTTTCGTTCGCCTATGCAACAGACTTTGCGTTTTGCTTTTCATTTGGAAATATCATTTATTATCCTCTCCAACCCGGTTCCCGTTTGATTAGTATATAATCGAAAGAAAAGATACACGGCGTGATTAAATTTCGTTTCTTCACAGTACGGTATAAAACACGATATCGTTGGACTCCGTCCATGTCATTCATGCGCCTAACGAAGGTTCAGATTAGATAGGGTTCATTCAATTTTTGCTTCAACTAGATTCAAAGGATTGGAATTTTTATTGTTCCTTTTTCTCTGGCTAAAGGAAAAATTGCACTTGTTTCGCATTCCGTTTCCGTCGTCTAATTCAATTGCAAATTTCCCGGGATCAGAAAGACGGGGACGCGTACCAAATATAAATATATCGATACAATAACCAGTGGCCAAGCGGATCGAACATTTAGGAACGAAAGATGCGTAAATGTTTAATACGTATACCTTCTTTATATGGCAGATTATTACGGACTAGTAGTTTTTCTTCCATGTTACTCTGCGGGGGGGAAAAACCTCGAACCACTGTCTTCGAATGTCCCTTTTCGTTTCCGGTCTGAATAGAATTTTTCGTTTAAAGGGGCATCAGGAGGATCCTTACGATCGATCGATAATATACTTTCAAAAAGACGTTATTGCGTTAATTTACTCGCTAAAAAGTTTCTTCTTTCCTTCTTCCTTTTCTTCTTCTTCTTTTTTCCTGTTTTTCCTTTTAGCTTCGTCTCCGTCGTGATTCGTTTTCCTTTTTTTCGATCGATTCTCACCTAAATACGCACGTATAAATTTACAGACGAGCACACCCAGAGAACAATATGGTTGAAACATTTTTTCCTCTTTTTTTCTCATTTTCCTCGAACGAAGCCTGCAAACGAGTGGTTGTTTCACCGGTAAGAATGGAAATAAAAAGAGTTTATGGATGGATGATCGTCATAAACGATAGTTTGGCGTTACTGTAAAAACTTTTCCGTTGCTATTTCTTGTGTGTACAACTGAATTGTATCCCATGTTGTGTATGGCATATATGTGAACGTGGCGGTACTGTTGTTACCGTTGTTATTGGTTCCTGTTATTGGTATTGTTGCTGTTGCTGTTGCTCTCTCGTTGCTTCAACTATGTTCTTTTCTGTGTGCCAGAGGACCAGAAACACTGGCCCGTCCACTTCATCCTCTTACTTCTCGATGCGATCTCGTACAAAAAATATCATTCTACCCTTTGAGACGATCCAAGGTGGATCATATTCTTTGCACGATCCTCGTTTTGTGCTTTGTCTGTTCATCTCTTAACGACAGACGATTCTCGGTAGCTGGAAGCTTCTCGATCGTTTCACGAACTATCGTTATCTGTGCGATTACTTAACGGAATTACTTATCCTAGTTTTCACGAGCCGAGACGCGACTTGATAATTGTTTGTTTGATTTACGTCTTATCGTGTCCTATCCTTTTATACCTTCTAACGAACGAAGAACATTATACTTCCAAGGATATTCTAATATTACAAAGAAAAAAAAAAAAAAATCCGCCAAATGAAACGTTTACTTTTTATCATCAACTGATAACGGTTCGTGTATCATCCGTCGGGATTTACGTTAATCACGGTCGCCTTTTTTAACAGCTACCGATAGAATACTGCGAATACTGTTCTCGTCCGCAACGAAATTTGAAATCTCTAATTTCTAGTTTTCTTCCTCTCGTCGCTCAACAAGTGTCAGATAAGACGATTTGCGGTTAAGGCAATTATCAACGTTAAACGCTCGACTCCTGTACATCACATTAGCCGTAGATTAAAACTATTTACAGATAGGTCTCGTATACACCTGCAATCACAATGATCTTTACATCGATCGTCGAGTGCGCGCCCCTTTAAAAATTCACGGCCCGCCGGCTGTCGTCGTGGCGCGTGAATTTTTAAAGCGATCCCATCGAACGCGCCGATTTGTCGGGATTATTTTATTAAACACGACACTGAGGTTCGGCGATCCTCTTCTCTATCCTTCCTCTTGTATCCCCGTCCGCGCGGATCGAGTCGAACCGAATCCCGTGGAATCCATCCGGTGCTACGTAAATTCGAGTCCTTAAAGCTTTTTTCTCGGTTAGCCCTTCTTCAATTCTTCGTTTCACTGGCTAAATTCGCGACCAATTTCTTCCCAGCACTTCTACATAGTGTCCTTCGTCATCAGTCTCACCGCGTTCTTCATGGATTGTCTTTTGTTACAGAACCAAATCCTGATCACCTCCCGGTCGTATCCGAGACGCTGCGCCAAGTTCGTGATTTCGTTACCTGAGGTGAACGAGGGAGACGAGTATTAATCGTTAATTTGAGATCAACATTGGAAGAGATATTCGAAACAATTACGAAAGGATAGACTCACCATTGGGATGAGTATTTCTCTCGAAGTGAGCGTTCAATAGTTCTAAAGCCTGTGGGGTGAACGAAGTTCTTCGCTTTCGTTTCTTGCTCGTTTCCACTCCGATGAAGTCCGTCAGCTGATGCAACCCGCTCTTGTGCCTGTAATCAAATGAAATTGGTCTCGTTTCCGTTCGAAACTACTCTTCTGTTACTACGTATAAACTTATAGGGGATCGCCGAACTATGAAAAGAAACGAGAAAAACGAATAGTTAATTCACGTTACGATTCGATCAGCTTGAAATAAGGGTATTTAGAATGAACATCGATCGCGTGCGTGTATGTGTGTGTGTGTATGTTGCGTCCGTTGAACACGATTTTACCGAGAGATGGACGAAATAGGGGAGGAAAAAGAAGAAAAGGTTGCGGGTGAAAAATCAACGACACCCTGAGAGCAGCTACTTCGCAGCGAGAACTCAATTTTCATCTCACGCCAACGCAAATACTCCCCGATCATGCTCTAATCAAATATTAAAACAAAACACGCCGGTGGTCGTGTGTGTTAACTCGACAAACTTTCTCTACATCAAAGCGAGCCCCGTGGAAATCGAAAGCGGCATCGTAAACAGACAGAAGTTTGGTCGCGTTCATCTCGACCGATTCGCTAGTCGTTTCCTTTCACCTCGTTGTAACCCTCTCATTTTTTCACTCATCGATGCCTACATAAAAAAAAAATCTACAAAAGTCATCACAATCGAACGTTTCTCCGTCTCAATTGAAAATTGAATAACTGTCTTAAATGAATCACGCGTGTGGCGGTAACTTCCCTAGTCACGCGTAGTGGTTCTAGCGAATTAAAGAACAGCGAGGAAGAAGGTGAAGTAACGTGGCGCGTAGGAAGAGAAAACAAAAGCGGCCGTTTAGCGTTGCATTCATCCCTCTGACTGATTGGCCCGCGTCCCCAGCCGATGAACTTTCTCGAATGGCACGGCATCGCGACGTCGGCGTCGCGCAAATGAAATTAGCGATCGAAGCGTCGCTGCCGCTTCGGAGGGAGGGGGGAAAAAAAACCTCGCAACCGTAAACAGGAGAACTTCCGCCGGGAATCGCGGCTAAACGAGCGAAACGCGGAGAAAGGGGTGGAACGAGGGTGAAAGAGAGGGAAAGAGAGATAGATAGATAGAGAGAGAGAGAGAAGGGTCCAGCGTCCCGACGCGCACACAACACACAGCGGTGGTGCGCGACGGGGGTCGGAGGCGTAGGTGGACGCCGCTGTGGAATTTATGTTTTTAATTTAACTCCGTATGACCAACTGTCGAGCCGCGCCGAAAAAAGTGCAGACCGAGCCATTAGCATCGCGCGGTGATATTTCGTCGAATCCGCGAAAACAATATGCTAATGGAGAAGTCGACGAGCGCGAAGAACCGATGCCTCGAGAGCAGCCACGAAGGGGTGGGTTCGCGATCGGAGGGTGACGAACGGCGCGCTATAGGACGGTGGGTAGCGATTCGTGGACGATCGGAGAGTCGTTCTTTTTCCCTTTCTTTTTTTCTTCCTTCTCGCTCCTCTTCAATAGGAAAAAATTGATGGCGCTTTTAGGTGACGATAAGACTGTCTGGAAAATGCGGAACGCTATCCGGTTCGCGGTATTAACGATACTCTATGCGATGACAATTCGTCACTTTGAATGGTACAGTATCAGATAATGATGCGGTGTTTTAATTAGCGAGAGGAAGTGGGAGAATTTATTAATTTGATAGAAAAAGCCCATCCATATCGTACGGTTTCCGTGTTTAATGTCCAGAGGTGTGTGATTAAAATTAACCATATGGTAATTACATTTTTCCTACAAAAGAGCTTTATTTTTGGCGGCGCACGGTTTATTGATTGCATTCGTGTTATTGATATGGAAGCCTGATGAAGCTCCAAGCCGATGCATTCGCCGAAATGTGAATTCACCCATTAAGAAAATATTAAAACCGGGTGCATAAAAATAAAATCAACAACGCATTGTATTCTACGGTTGCGTATTCGCTGATTCTCGCCCTTCAAATATACAGCATACACTTAAACCCTAATAAAATGAAAAATATCGTCAATTTCGCTGCGGAATAACGTAATGAAAAAAAGAGAGAAACGGAGGGAAATATATTTTTCATTGTTTCTTTCAATTATAATTTCAGGAACGCAAGTATAGCGAGTTTCGAGGGACTTCGTCAAAGCCAGCTGGGAAAAAAACGGGAAGCACGACGTTTTCAATAACCGAAGACACGCGACGCGAATTAAAAGGCGAGCGCTTCAAAGCGTCCACAAATATCGTAATTGCTTCTCTCAGGCCAATTTACCACCGCTTTCAATAATCTTAATAATCCCTATTGCTCTCTCGCGCGCGCGCGTGCACACGCACAGAAGAAACTTTATTGCCGTGACCGCGCGTGTATCGTGGACAGGGAAAGCTGACAGAAGAATATGAAAAGCTTCGCGACGGGGTGAAGAGGGTAAGAGGAGGGTGTGGAATCAAACCAGAGTCGAGGGTTAGCTCGAGCACGTTGATTCCCGCATAGGTGAGAAGCCAAACGAACGGGAAGAGAGAGGAAAAAAAAGGAGAAGAAGAAACGAGGTATAACGAGGAATAAGGACGCGACAAAACGTACCAGCGAGGCATAATCCCCGAGGGCGAGAGAGTAAGCAAAGGGGAGCGAGAATTAAACGTCGTCGTCGGGAAGAAGAGGCAAAACGAAAGGGAGCGGAAAACAGAAGGTAAAGAGAAAAAAGAAAGGAACCTTCACCAGAGCCGACACGTCGTGCCAAGACAATACGCGCTGGCGTTCTTTTTTTTTCAAATATGAATCGCGAGAAGCACGCGCGCTATCGGGACAGGCTGAGAGCGTGCTTAGTCACGCGGTCGACTCTCGTCTCCTCGAAATCCGTCGCTGGATCACGGGAATAAATCAGCTAATCGAATATTTATTAGAAACTCCTTACGGCTGGCATTAAACGAGCCCACCTAAATCTCCTCGAGGCCATACGCGCTTTCGTATGCGCACAGATACATATTTACCGCGGATACGTACCGCAGAGAAAGATCAACCAGCGAGCGCTGCCTCGAGAGAGCACGAGGGAAAGGGGGACGTATTAAAGCGTATCGAAACAGCAGCAGCTGCTGGATACGTAGCGGAAAGAAACAGAAAATCCAGGCGATGGGTGTAACAAACGAGGAGAGAGACCTTGGCGTGGGTGTACCATGGAATCGCGGGTATTAGCGCTTACGGGGCCCGTGTAGGTGTGTAAGAAGAAGTCGAAGAAGAAGGAGGCAGAAGGAGGAGGAGGAGGAGGGAAGAACCAGAAGAAAGAAATAGTAGCTCGCGTGCGATAGAGCGAGAAGGGGTTAGTGAAAGGAGGAGGAGGAGGAGGTGGAGAAGGAACGACAGGAATCGTGGATAAGAGCTGGTGGTGGTGGCGGGGGTGGGTGGTTGCAGCAGCTAGGAGGGGTACATCAGAAACCTGATTTTAATTAGTCCACAGTTTAATTACTCGGCAGATAAATCGTGCACGTGCACCGCATAAACTAGCCGCTTTCATTTTTCCCGGACGCGACCGGGCACGGTCGCGCTTACTTCTACGCCAGGAGAATGCGGGATGGGTCATTGTTGCGAGCGCGAGCGCGCGTCGAAAGAGAAATGACCGCGCTTAAACCGTCATCGAATCGGTTGGATAATAGTCGGACGGGTTAACAGGCTGACAGATCCGGCTGCTTCGTAATCCTTCCACGTCCAGCTTCTCTCCTCCCGCGGTTTCGAGCGAGTTCCATTGAAATGGAGTTCCATACGAATTTTTCACCGCGGCGAGAGTTCAACGTCAGGGTTCACGGTTCAGGGTTAAGGCAGAGGCGCACGGTTCGAGATCGTTTCGATCAACATTTCTCGTTCCCAACCAGGGTTCCAACATTGATATAGAATTTTTTTAAATTTCCAAAGTTCTCATTCATATCTTCATCTCGCAATATGGACATTTTCACCTCGCATAGCTCTCGACTTTACAGATTCGTAACTTACGAATTTCATGATTTCACACCTTCGAATTTAATAACAGAAGGATAACAATCCGGTTGCAGTGATTTAACGTTCGCGCAGCGATCGATCGGAAATAGAAAAGCGAAGCGACTTTCGCTTTTCGTTTAAGCGGGACGTGTAATCAAGGAACGAATCATTAAACGGGAAAAGCGGCTGCGGGGGTAACAATGCCGGGGATGATTCGCTGTATCGCCGCGCGAAGGTGTTAATGCACAGTCAACAAATCATTTTGTTCGTTTTGGGAAAATCTGTTGATGGTACGCCGCGGGAATGCGGAATGGGTCATTGTTGCCGGCTCGGCCGCGGAAAGAGAAATGACCGCGTGCTCCTGTCATCGAATCATCCGGTTCACGGTCGAGATACATGCCGCGTGTATCGATACGCCACCCCACACGTATAATATACACGTCCCTATATGTTTTATAACAGGCGCGCCTCTGTGTTCGTACACTGTGCATGTATGTTTCTGTTTTTCCTTTTTTTCTGCATACAACACGCCGCATATGTACTTTCCGCGCTTCTGGCCGGCAATAAAACAACGTGTCGCGGTGAAATCGAAACTATAAACCACGTTAGGCGTCCCTGGCTCGTAAAATTCGCCCAAATTTCGCGGCAATTTTAATCGCAGGTTCGCGTACAAGACGCAGGTCGCATCGGTTCGAATGTTACGAGCATCCGTGTTCCGGTTTACCGACGATTTCCTTTCCGACCGTTCCAAGGGTACCAAGACACGAAAATGACGCAAGACGAAAGTCGATCGCCAGCAAGACGGAATTTGTTTCATTCAGTTTGAATAACACCGAAGTTCTAATTAATCAGACACGGTTGCACGTCGAACCAAAGATGCAACGAACTATATTCCGGAAGAGAAAAAGGGGAAAAACTTCTCGGGAATTCCTCGAGAGGTAAAAGAGCAAACCGACGGCGACTCTCGTATCCTTCGTTATGAGGCCGCTTGTACCGTCGAGACTGTGCGGTCGAACGATGAATTAAACTTTGAATTTCGCTAATTACAGATCCTGATACAGCGTTCGCAGAAAATCGCCGGGTGTGGGTGTGCAGGTGCGTCGGTGCACGCGGCAAAACCGATACCTCGAAGGAGGAAGCCGATAGGCGACTTCTTTCGCGACACGAATAAAACCGGCGGTACCTGTAGCGGCGTCCGAGCGCAGTCCCGTTAACGGTTTCCCCCATTCTAATTAACATTCCGCGTATTTATTAGACGCGGATCTGCAATTAATCAGGTGGATTCAATTAGCGAATTACCAATTAGCGCGCACGCGTTCACACGCTCCTGGACACCGTTTGAGACCCTGTCGCCCGACCGCTGGCCAATACCGCGCTGGCATACGCCTCGCTGAAATGCCAGTCCTTCAACTTTTCCAACGATTCTTCCAGTTTCTAATCGTCGTCGCTCGATAAGCGGAAGAGACTCGATCGCGGAGCAATTGGAAACGCGGCGCGATGTTTGAGTCGAGTGTTTTACGTAATTATAAACGCAACGGGAAATAAAATGAACCGCGTAATGGTCGTGCGGATAGTACAAAATGAAGTATAGAAAAGCGGTATTTGAGATTGCGGAAGTGTGACTCACCTCTCTTCAGCCTCTTTCATCCACCTCTCGAGGACCGGTTTTATCTTTTGCGCGCTTTTTGGCGTGATGTCCAACTTTTCGAATCTAAATTCAACAACAAGTTATGATTCTTGGTCTCCGACGTTTCGATCGTTAAGGAAGATCAAATTTGCGGACAAACAGATCGCAATTACCACGGCAAAGACGTAAAGACTTGCTCTCGAGCAACAAAATTGCTGTTCGTATCGAAGAAACCGGAACGATTCGATGCGATCGAATTCAACATTCAATTAACGAGATTCTTTGCGTCTTTGTTCGACTAAAGGAGCACTAAGAGGCATGCATTGATTCAAAAACAGGACATTGACAATGCGTGCATGCTTAAAGGTTCTGGTGATGCTGTGTATGATGTTGCCAACGCGCTTCGAGAGCTAGTGTTCTATTCGCAACGGGCACGAACCACAGTCGCAGTGAAAAGAACGAGCGAACAATTTTGACCAACGAAAAAAAAAGAAGACCAAAAATAAAAAAAAAAATAAACCGTCTTATATAAAAGGAACACACTCTCGTCGACGGACGTCGAGCTTCGCGTTTCGTGACGTGTATACACGCGTTGGCGACATCATGCCCAAGTTTGCCAATGCCCTGGCTCGAAGAAATCGTTAAATTTCAGAAGTGCTCCTTTCGCATCTCATTTTGCCAGTAACGGAGTTAGAAATTAGTGAACAGTGCTTTCGCAGCTATACCCAAATATGCCCCATGGTATATAATAATGTAAGCGAGACGTATCGAAGCGAACAAATGTTACGTCGGTCGAAACGAAACGGGACACGAGGTAACCGAGCAGAGAAGGTCGACAGACGTTGGATAGAAAGACCAGAAGATAGAAGATCAGCTCGAGAAGGTATGGAAAGTGAATCGATTCAGAACGTTATGCATGTATACGTATGCACGTGATACGTGTACGCTACTCCTTATTCGGTAAATGAAAACCTGATCAACCCGATGGTTCGATCGATCGTTCCGTTGTGAACATTTTTCTGGGTTCACGAGCTACTTGTACGCCTTCGATATGCACACGACGATACCAATGATACGGATTCGCATGCTTGGGTATAACTGCTATGCTTTCGGAGGATTTTAAAAAAGTTTTAGATTTTTAGGTTGTAAATTAAGTTGCGTGAGGGGTGAACGTACGTAGTTTGCTGCTGAGAGGCAATCTGCGAGGCAGCGTACATCTGGGTAGCCAGGGCACTGGGGAACAATCACCAATGCTTAAATTAGTCGTTACGATAACAATACTAGGATCTATTACAGAAACATTGTTTCTACTTGCCACCAGCACTACCACGGTGGTTCCTTTCGTTTCGTATCTAAAAGATCTCGTAGCCTGGGGGAACGTCCGACTCTCTCGACTCTGTGTACACCGTGATTGGAGAATCGAAGTGGGAATGGCACTTTTTAGGAACCACCGTGGCAGGTTACATATTATACATTTCTCATGGAGTACGATCGCGGCGAAAAAAAAAAAAAAAATAATAACGACGTTCTCTGAGTCAGAATCTGTACTCGAAGGGCGTTGAACGCGATCAAGATATTGATACGTATGCACACTTCGTGAATACCGATGGCTGACTGTCGCGAGAATACTATGTCCATAATGAATTAGTTACTCGAAACCGTCTTAAAAAAAATTTCAAACAACATCACGTCCTTCGTTCGTTTTCCAATGAATTTTCGATAGGATACAGATACGTATAGTCAGGCAAGGAAGCAAAGGAACAACAGAGATAAACGGAGTAACTGAACGTCATAGCAGTGTTTGCGCAATGACGGGATAACCGATTTAATTTGGACATAGAGCGGAATAAAAGGGCCTCGGGTGGGATGAAATGACCCTTCGTTCGAAGAACGTTCAACGAGAGCTCTAAAGGAAGGATGACTTCATCATCGAGTCTCAATAGCCTAGAAATGTATAGATTGTTAGCAGCCAGACGGAGAATCGTCAGTCCCTCTTTTCCCGACTATATCCAGTGACCTGGCACACTGTCGTATCGTAGCCTACTATATCCTTACTCATTTCTATGTCTCATCAGCGACTTTTCGTCTTTTTTTTTCTTTTTCTTTTTATTCATTAAACTCCGCGAGAGAAAGAGATGGAGGGAATCGAAGAGCAAGGGGCGACACTCACCTGCATATGGCACTTTGGCTGTAAGCTGGCCCCTCTGTCACGCTCAGGGCCTGTCCCACTTGGGTCTGCGTCAAACCTAGCGACAATCTGCGAAACTTGAACACCTTCGCGAACTCCTTGATCTCGTCCAGATTGATACCATCGACAACATTGTTCGTGGCTTCGTTGATGGTCGGTTGATCTGCAATTACAGTTTCTAAATCTCTCCTCGGATCTCTTTGAAATCTGTGAAAGCCTACGCTAGCAAGATACGTTTTCACCGCGCGATCGCTTCGTGGCAGAAATGCGACTTTCGTTCCTCGAGAATCTTAGCCGCGAGAAGCGCCAAGCGTTTTGGTAACGATTTAAGCAATTTTCCTAGCCGCTTCGCCCAGAAGCTGCCTAATGACACCGAGCGGCTTCGTTAAAGCGGCTTGAGCTACACCGATTTCTCTCGTAAATCTGTCACCCCGAGCGTACGCGCACGCAACAGAGGTGCTCGCATGCCCCGCAATCTCGACCAGTTCCGAGCGGCTCTCCGCGTCTGGCAATAAACTGCAAATCCTTCTTCCGCGGCGCGCTGTTCCTGCGATCGTTAATTTCCGATCGAACGCGAGCCACTCGTCCTCCGACGATGCCGTACGGGGAAAAAATCGCGATGCTCCTTGACTCCTCTCCGTGTTGCGCCTGTGATCGTTCCGTTTCGTGGAATGCGCCGGCGTTTTCGCGGATTGATACAAGAAATCGCAACCTTGGTTATCCGTGGCCAGGAAGAATGCGAATCGTTAAAGCGCGCAGTTGTCCTTCCCCCCGTTCCTCAAATCGTGAAAGAGCGAATATATTTTTAATGAAATACTTACCGCGGTTATAAAATATTTTAATACCACGGAACACTTGGTACGAGTATTCTTATTGAATCATTGGAGAAAAATTTTAATTATTCGCATTCCGACGGAGGATCGAAGTTTCTTGGGGTACCGCGCTTTGTTAACCTCTTGCGGTCGACGAATTCTTTGGTTTTTCTTTTCTTTTTTTTTTTCTATCGAGCAAGAGAAATTTTCGTACCATTTATTCGTTTCACGCGTTCGTCTCGAACCGACCCCGTGGTTCATTGCAATTCAAATGGTATCGGAGTTTCAACGATTTTTCATCGAGCACAATCGATCCTGATTTCGCGGCTTCCCCGGCGCTAATAAGCCTCTGCCGATTTTTACGGCGAACGACAAAGATCCGCGATAATGAGAGCGTGAATAAGCAACTCGTCTGTCCGTGCGTCTCGAAAATTTACTCCCCATTGTCAGCCCTGTACGTCGCGGCAAACAAAGCGCGCGTCCAGCCGCGTTTGCTGGCCTATGCTCTCCTCTAAGTTCACGAATCGCAGCTCAAGGATCCGCGGAAGATAGGTTAACAAAGCCGCAGATTTATCAAGCTACGTGGCACCGGCAATTGAGAATCGTTAGGCTCGATACGTCGAACTATTGCGAACGTCGAGCGTCAGAGCGGTGTGACGGAGTGCCGGGGAACGATTGTGAATTATTTAAATTATCGACTGGCTCTGGCCGGGGAATCTTTATGGCTTCCCAGAAGGCGGTCTAGGAACGATCTAATACACCGTAATGAGCCGTGCATTGTACGATACATCCTATTAGGATTATTAAAAGCCCCCGCTACGGCCGACAACATTATTATTTATCGGCTTTGACCGCGCGCTAAATGTTGAATCGGCGAGGGAAGGGAACGTGATTCGTGGCAACGAGGCAGGAAGAGTGGCTTAATTTATAATACCCCCGCTGGTGAAAAGTTTGTTCCCGGTTAAGTACGACTCTGGCCGGTCGACGTGATTATTGGAGTGGAACGCGCGAGACGTTTCTTGCGATCGACTAACGACTTCCATGTACTTAAAGGTTACGGTTAACGATTCAGAGCGAGTAACGCGATATCCAAGAAAATATCATTTTTCGAAGAAGTATCGAAAGTAAACAGAGAACTGTAAACGACAGGCATTGGCTTCGTAGATCTCTATCCACGACGCGATTTGATTGGAAACTATGGAAGTAAGTGAGAGTATTCGACGGTGAAGATGAAGAGAAATAAGCAAAGCGTGATCTTACTAGGTGAATCATTGAGATCCTCCTCCTCTTTCTTCGGATTGTGCATGCTGCCTGGGACGGCCTTCGCGCCGGCTCCGCTTGGTCCGTGCGTGGTCGTGATCGTGATTTCCCCGTTGCTGGCCGCTAGTCTGTTCAGCGCCGATGCCGCGGATACGACGGACTCGTTCAAAGGCGACGATTGCTCGGGCCTCTCTCTGTGATGCTTCTCCGTCGGCTGCGAGGGGCCAGAGGGGGCGATGGTAACGGATTAGTAGCTCAACCAGTATCAACGACAATGCTCCATGCTTCTCTTCCACGCCAATTATGCACTTAATAATGAGACCCACCCCCCGCCCCGATCCCTGTTTCTCTCTCCTTCTTTCTTTGCGCCCGATCTACCTCGGCTCGAGACACTTTAGAGTCTAATTAGTGGAAGAAACGCCGCCGCTACGGAATACTTTCTTAACGAGATTGCTTGCTATCGGGGAATTATTCCGCTTGTTCCGCTGATCTTGCGCCGGTTAAGCCCTATCCACCTTCGCGGGGACCCAGCAGATCGTCACGCGGATTCGAAACTCGTTTTTATACGTCGAGGCGCGTGCGTAAACTGGAAGTGGCGTGTCTATCCGAGGATAGAATTATTCGTCTCGAGAATTACGATTATTATCAACAGATAGATTAGACTTAGACGCAACTGGGTATCGCTTGAATCAAGTCTTGATCAGTGTTAGTATCAGACGCAGCGTTAGATCCTTCCACTTCTTGGAGAACATCTCGAGCAGTCTCAATTATTGCGTGTCTTGAATATCGCGAGTAAATCGGGATGAAAGAAAGAATTTTGCCCCAGAAACAAGTATTGCATTCCCTCCTCCTTATTCGTATCAGTGGATTCGTGGATAGTAGTAATTGAAGCGAACAAGCGAAATGTCGACAAATTGATTGCTCCTCGTAGTTTATCGAGGGGTATAAAAGGAGGCTAAAGCACTCGTCTGGGGTGTGCGCGTTACTGTCAAGCTGGTGTTACTCTTAAAATAATCTTAAATTCACGAATAACTGGATAACGCTATCGGATGTTTAATGAAAAAAAAAAAATAAATTAAACCGTGAAAAGTACGGTGACAGGTATCAGTTTATTCGAATGTACCATTCTTTTAAACATGACACACGGGAGTTAAATAAAATCCGTCTGGCACGTCTTGCTGAATTCTTAATGACAGGATCCGACGAGAAAACCTTCCATAGAAACGGCTATATATACATCGTTGATTAAATTATCAGTGCGCTCTCTATTAATAGGATTCGGTTGTCGATGGCTGGACAAACCGTCCAATCATTAGGGCGAAACGACGTTGTTCGTTTCATTGAAGGGGTCAGAAATGACGAGTTACACGCTGCGTACGTACCGTATAGTGATTCATGTGAGAACTGTGTCGATGGCCGTGTTGCTGGGGTGACGTCGTCAAAAGTGGTTGTTGAGAAGCCTGAGCGGCCTGAACCGCCTGTGCGGCCTGTGCCTGAACCGCCTGTGCAGCCTGCGCCTGGGCCGCCTGCGCGGCCTGAAGCAGTTGCTGAGGTTGCATCGCGTTCAGAAGTTGCTGGCTGGCCGAGCTGTTGTTCAGAAGGTGTGGCAAGGCGGCGGGATTTAGCCCTAATCCGGATGCTAAGCTGGGACTTGTTGGAACTGTCACGTGAAAAGAGAAAACCGTGATCCACTTGGGTGTCGCGCGAGAATTTCAAGTCGTAACGATCTCGACCACCAGATTTAAGTCTGTTCTCACGAGCGTCGAGCTCTCCTGTTCTTTTGTGGCAGTACTGTCGAAAGATGGCGTTTCTGTTCGTCTTCGTGGTAAAAAACGAGAATCCAGAAACGGATCGATAAATCTAACACGTCGAAGATAGATCGTCCGCGTGGGTGTGTTAGGAACGACGGAAGGATCTCGCGAGCCGCCACTTAGACAGCACTGCTTCACAGGGAAATAGTACAACCTTTTACCTGTAAATTCACCATTGCTGGTCGGTGTGCTCAACATGCTTTGCGGCTGGGCGATCGACTGAAGGTTTGCCAGGGTCGTAGACACCACCTGGCCGTTGCTCAGCGCCAAGTTCACCATTTGATTATTCGTGACGTGGCTCACCGGGATGGTCAGAATAGTTTGCGTAGCGATCCCTGTCGGGTAGAAAGGGGGCGGAAAAAAAAAAATTGGTTAATCCCTGTACGGCTATAGCGCAAGAACCCGAGCAGACACGGGTATGCTTGATAATTCTATCTCTGGCACGTTCTCGTATGAACGTGTCTCGAATCAATAGATACTTCATTTCCATTATGAACGTAGTCCACGCGTCGTTGATCCAGGAAGGGTAGTAAAGTTATCAGAGTCTCATAGAGGGATTATTAGGCAACCCATAGGGCAGGTAACCTCGCAGGCCAGCGTAGTTGGCAAACTATTATCGTCATCTTAATAGTGGGTACAGGTACCGGCACTGGACTAGGCTGTGAGAAGGACGCCTAATCATACTTAGAATAGTTTCGGGATTACCTCCAGCTCCGCTAATCTGATTACCCTGTACACGCGCTTAATATGATTACTGATCATGAGTACGTACCCGTGTTGGTACCTATAGCTAAGCTAAGCAAATCCCGTATTCCGAACAGCCATAAAAGTTTCACGTTCTGAGGTAAGGTCAACTGACAATCCGATTAACGTTTAGTTCCGCCACGATATTCGACGATAATATTCCGTGTTCGCCGCGAATAGCCTTTCATTTATTTATTTCGCGTACGTGTCGCCGACGTATCTCGATCGCTGTCCCGTTTAATGAAACAAGATTCGAGGGAAGGTTATCGCGATAACGCTAACGACGATGATGCTTTAAGATCACCCGGTCGAACTGTAATTTATGACGGCGGCGAGGTTTCATCCCCTGACCCGTATCTTTTTCAAGATCCTCCGCAATTTCCCGACGAGAATAGCCGGATTCGTCTGACGAACCCCTTCACGGCTTATTTCTGCACAGGCATTTTAAAGAGCTCGAACGTTATTTGCGTTGCCAATGATTCTGATTCGCATGACCTACTGCCGGCAATATAAAAGATTCACTGGCCATTGCTTTCAATCGCGTTCGAATCGTAAAACCGTTCCCCCCAGGCTCTCTACACGACTCCTTCGATTGACACACACAGGACGAATTGGCGCAGAAGTTCACCGTGGCCCCTCTCGTTAAGCAATCTAATGTATATTTAACCGTTTCACATTTCCCTCCGCGTCCGTATAATCCCACTTTGCCACTGGTCCAGGAGAAGATACGAGTCGAGGCCCGCGAGTAAATACGCCGGCAAGTGTTCCCGGACGATCAAACGGCCCCAATAGACGCATAAATCGGGGTATCGATTGTAGCGACTGTTTCTTTGCACGGGACGCGTCTATCAGGAATCAATCGAGCGTTAGCCAGTTACCATCGATCGAGCCGAAAAGCAGTGCAAATATTATTTGCCACCACGTAACTCGTCATCCCACCACGACCGGTCCATATCCACGAACTTCAATCCACTTAGGCGGACTCGCAAAGTTCTCCTTGGCCCACCCCCTGTCCACCCCCTCGCCGTTTGCTCGCAACCCTCTTGCTCGGCCCTACACGTCTGCCTATCTTTCTCCTACCTACCAGCCAACGTTTCCCTATCTCCTTTTCTCTCTCTCTCTCTCTCTCTCAATTGCCAGAATAGGAACCCAACTTGGTAGAAACGAAGTTAGCGCGAACCGCAATCGATATAATAGCGGCCGAATCCGCGGAGCTGTGATGTCCAGCCAGAGAGAGTACCAGGGTTAGAGTAAGAGAAGCGGACCCGAGGGGGAGGCAGAAGCAGAAGGAGGCGATGGGGTAGGCGGCGGTGGCGAGGGGTGGGTTATTCGTGGGTCTGGAAAGGGGTAGTGAGACGTTAATTATACATTGAAATTAGTTGCAGAGTTTGCCCTCTGCTCGCCAGGCTAGTCTAGGACCACTAAGTATGGACGTTGGGGCGAGCCTTAGTCCGAGCTGGTCAGAGATAGTCGATATTATATTATATATTATATGTATATGTATATATATATATCGGCACATCTTGATTGCACAACATTATGCGCCGGCACATCGTGCAGATTTCACGCTGAGACCACTCGGACTGATTTATGCCCCGAAATTCGGAGGTACTTAGTGCGAGGGTTATTGTTGGAGATTTCTTGTTGGTTTACTGATAGCTGGGAGATACCCGGTCTGCTATCCTTCTGGGCCCTTTAACTCTCCCACTCTCGCCCTCTCTGTCTCTCGCGCGTTGCCGTTTAATTAAATTTCCCAGGTGAGGCCACGAGCGGCCGTCTTGAATGTTTTTGGGGCTCGACAGCTTGGACCCCTCGAAAACGCCACGATTCTGTCGGCACGCTGGGGTTGAATCGAAATTGTTCGGTTTTTAATGCGAAAAGGTAAAGGCAATCGAGAATCGAATATATCGCCGTGATTCGCATTTGAGATATGTTCTCGCGACAATTTTACGTGACACGTTCAACGGTTCGCGGCCTTATTCCGTGCGCGAACGAGCCACTAAATGGGCGTCGATCAATGCTCGTTTCGAGAGAGCTGAAAGGGCGCGAACACGTAGAAGAAACAGAAGGCTTACCTTGCGACGTAGGGATAAGAAGCTGAGCCCCTTGAATGCCTTGAACCAATTGACCGGACGTTAGGATGAATTGAGGCATTGCAACCGGTTGTGGTTGAGATAATAGCTGAGGTAATGTCGCCATTGCCGTCGAACTCGGTGGCAGGAGGTGAGGTGCAGCTGTCGTGTTCGAGGCCGTTGGTATCGTGCCACCTGAACATGAAAATTCATTCGCTGAAAAAAGAATCTGGTCGTTTAATTAGTTGCACACCACTTTGGATTAATGTTATTTAAGAATTCGCGTCGTACGCGTGTCAAATTTTTTTTGTACACCGCGTGCAAATTTAATCGAATTAGCCAAAAGACGGGGAGAAGGGTTTTGTCAAGCCATGCGACGATTGTTTGTATCCCTACCGGAGGAGCTAACGGTGAGGTTCAGGGGTGTGTTGATCAGCTGATTGTTAGTTAATCCGGCTGTCATTTCCTGGAGACCCGCGGCCAGCGATGCGACTTGCGGTAGACTTTGCAGGCTCGCCTGCAGATTTTGAAGATTTTGTAGCGTCACCATGCCTGCCACTGGTGGAACGTGCAACAAACGTGATCGATTATCTTTAAAATTCACTCATCCTGCTTGGAAGTTTAACAGAGCTCTTGAACAAGCGGTCGAACAATCGTACGTTGTAGCGACCAATTTGTAACATTGAGTTGCTTACAGTGGTGTTCGCGATAAGAAGTAATGGTTACGTTATTTAATTAATGCAAATGATCCGGACTTACTCGTCCCATTAAGATGCGCCTGCGCTACCGCCGCTCGCTTCACCAGATGCAAATTTTCAGGCGAGGGACTATTCTTCCGCGAGTTCTTCATCTCGTCTATCATCATCTGGTGCTCATGGAGCGATCCGGTGGTGGCTGCAACCGGTTCAGGGCTGCCGACGCTACTTCTGTCGCTGTCCTGTAACAAACGTACAAACCAAATCTTGAGCTACGGCGGTTTGCGCGCGTAATTTCAGATTACACCGAGCATACGTTCGGCTCTTCTACCCCCCCAATCGTTTTAATCAGACGAGGAAAGAAATAGCAATGATAAATAGCATGAAAGGACATTGTACCATGAAATCAAGCGTTTTTTCCCCAAATTTACCGGGAGCTGAAAAAAGCAGCCGCAGGGAAAAAATATTAATTACGATTGAAGTGGCACCGGTGAAAACACGGGCGAAAAGTTCGACTGCGGGGCAACGCGCTCTGTCAGCGACGAAAATGGCGATACTTTATTTCGTTTATTACGCCGCGTTTGAAACCCCCTCGCATTTGTACCGTATTGATAACAATTATAAAATATTCGACCGCCGTCGCTGGAAACAAAGTGCTTTCGACTATACGTGTCGTCGCAAATTTCGCGCGCGCCTTTCGAGCTTTTCAGCCAACTTTTTGCTACCCACGTTGTCGCGGTATTAATGACCCTGATTAAGGGAATCGATATCATCAACGTGAGACTTCGATCGTCCCTTCTACCAGAACTTCGTCTTGTACCAGCGAATACTATGATCCTCGCAGCAAAAATAAATTAAAAGGAAGATAGTTAAAATTATAATTCCAGGGAATATCCGATTTTCTGTCTGCTTAAGGATACATTAACGCGGACTCGACCGTCGGACCCAACCTATCCCAAAGGGTTTCGATAAACGTCCCAACTTTCGAGGAGGTTCGTCGAGAACCTCAGAACCCCTCCAACTTTCTATATTATTGATCCTCATTGCCGCGACATAATTAATTTACGTTGCGTAACGCGTTAACCTATTTATCCTTAAATACAGCGATTTATTGTTCGATACTTGATGCTCGAGTGTTAAGTAAGAAGATCTGAAAGGTTCGACTGCACACTTGCACCCTCTAAATTTGTAAATACCCAATGGGAAGGATCATATTTTGATTTTTAAAAAGATTTACGTATTTCGGTGCGCAAACGAGCACGCGATATTCGTCGGGTGGCGTGGTGGCTTTTCAGACTTTTAATAAAGAACCAAAAAGGAGAGGAACGCGGAGGGTGTACAAAAGTCGTCCCCTCGCCCTCTTTGTCACCCTCGGACGGCTCTTTGGCTGATTTTTTTCTCTTCTTGCTGACCGAAATCAATCGAACGGGCATGCAAAAGGTTTTAGCACAGGCTCGCAATCATTCTCGCCAAAATGCTCAATTATACGCGCGTGGTTCGTTAACGTACCACGCTTTTTATTGCGGCGGCACGTTTAACGCTGAAAATTGATTAATAATCATTCACGGTCCAACTGGCCGACGTTAAAATGCTTCGCTACGAAATAATGGCGGTAGACACACACGCCGTTCGATGGGTTATAAAAGGTACGGGGGTTAAAAAAAAAAAAAAAAAAAAAAAAAAACGTAAAAAAGGAACGCGCGAGGGAACAATGAAACTCCATGCGGGGGCGACGAATCATCGACGAATAGAAAAATCAGCGAGACGAAGCCGGCGTTGCTCGGCAACACTTTGTTGTCTCGCGTCGATTTCTCGAATCGAACGCGAATTTATAATACCCGCACACATCCACCGTGCCGCGTACCAGCGATTCTTTGTGACGAAACAACGATTCTTTCGCGTAATGAACCTCGTTAACGAAATTTACCCGCGATAATACGATTTTCGCGCAAAACAACGCGCAGAGGTGCGCGACGCGTTGAAAAATTGCCGGCCCGTTCCCTGCCCGCGGACCGTTTTTGTATCGCCGGGATATTATATAAACATAAATAATTCGCGTCCCGCGATTTTTCTATTGTGCACCCGGCGATATTCCAAATTAACAGGGTGGCGAGGGCGGTTGTAGACGGCGCGCGAGGGGTTCAATCAGCGCCTGTACGCGATATATTGGCAATCAACCCGGTGAATATTTTTTATACACCGCTGTGCTGTACGATTACAAAGCTGCACAAAGGCTGGCACGGATTGTCAATTTTCTTAAAATACCACGGGCAAACGTACAATCTCTCGCGCGGTGGGGGCGCGGGACGGGCACGGGTGTTGCGAAAGGCGGAGAGATTGGAATTTGTGGTAATTATTCGGTGTACGATTTCGTGTTGCGTGGCCCGTTACATTGGTATCGACGATAACTTGTTATCGATATGAGATCCATTACTTTGGGATACTTTTCATCGACGACGATCATTTCTGATCCGTATATTTTATCAGGGTTTGTGCGTCGTACGTTTCGTGTCCATTGTCAGGGAAACGTTTAATTAGAATTCCGCCCCTCCGCGATCGGTCAGATTTTTGTTGAACGCGACACCTCCTTTATCTCCAGGCAAATACGTAAACGGCACGAAACTGGACACAGTCGGAGAGGTGCGCGAAAAAGGAAGGAAAGGCAAAGGAAAAGAGAGAAAGAGCCGCGTATTAATCATTCGTCCCCGTATCCGCGGCGCGTTCGTGCCGCTGCGATATATAATTCATGCATATTTACGGGATGCCGGAGGAATAATTAACGAACGGCAGCGCATTAAGGCGCGCTCTCTGTGTGTACGTACGTTCACGTACAGAGTCGGCTTCTTAGAAAGACAATCCAAATTATAATAAATCGATGGAGTACGCACGAGTCCTGGCGCTTTACCACCGTCCTCTCTCTCTCTTTCTCTCTCCCTCTTCCTCTCTATCTATTCATCTAACCAACCATCTCTATCTCTCTTTCTCTTACGCACACATACTTTCTATCTTTCCGTGTCGATGGTTGGCGGTTGTACAAAGTAATGTTACCCGGCGCGCGGTCTCTTTGCATAATGGCATGGAAATATGCCGGAACGTGTATCGCCATAGTTGGATACAGATTAAGCGTGTTAGAGCTTCGACACCCGGCTAATTCGCGAAAAAGGATTCTTCCACCCAGATGACACGACCCATGAATAAATTCGACCGGAGCTTCCGTCGCTTTTGGCCGAATCGAGCGAAACTTGGCCAGAGACCAGACAACGGCTCCCAATGGCTGACGAAATTATTTTCCCGAGGAATTCGATGAATACCACCACTGTTAGGCGTTCTAGAACGCAAGTTCGAAGTTTCGTTGGTCTATAAGTGGATCGTTTTACTCGTGACGGAACGATGTTCCATACGATGATCAACGTGGACCTTATAATTTTTCGTTTAGTCTTGGTCGAAACAGTTTTTCGTTCAGCGGGGCGAAGGACGCGCGAAAAAGCTACACAACGATCTGGAATCCCGGATTGGTGGAAGTTGTCAAACCATTCGATCGTTCTGCCAGCAATTTTTCAACATAAAAGGCTCGAATATCCTTATTTCCTGTAATTTCGTATTTTGGTCAAAGTTGTACAATGGAGGGACAGCGTGCGCGCGTTCGCGCGCGTACGCCGCCATTGGTATCGAGGCATTTCATTGCATAAAAAATAGATAAAGCCCGGTCGATAGGTAACGAACGAAAATAGGAGGCGCAGGAGCCACGGCGGTAGTTCAATTTTTTTTTTTCCACGTAAATTCGTAAACGGCTATACCCGCCGGTATGGCCACCACCCCCATATTAAATGGACGAGGCGAGGGGGATTAGTTGAATGCACAGGCCCGGCCATTTTGCTTGTAAAAGTGCGCCCCGATATATATAGTAAGCCGTAGGAACGTATGTTTATGGGCTTTCGGTATTTCGCATAAATTAATCAGCTGGCCCTCGCTTCTCGCGCAAATATCGCGTACTGTTCTGTTCTCCGCGGCGTGCGTGCACGCGATTTTTCATCTTCTCTCGAAGTACAACGCTTCTCGATTTCTGTACAAGCCTCCGAGCACTGGTAAATAATTAAATCAAATCGCACGTGATTCGATTTCTTTACAACGACGAAAACGAGTCTATCACTGGTTTGGGTAACATGGACGGCGAAGGTGGAAATTCGAGAGCATGCGAAAGTATTTCAGGTACGAAGAGGATTCATATAAACATAGGTACACGGTCGCTTTGCATTTTAATGTAATTTATACAGCGAAAGGAAAAAATTTTAGTATGCATGAAATGGATTTTAACAAATGTACCCATGACTCTGCGATTTGTTCAGCCCTTAACTGATAACTGGAATCACCCTCGCGATT
The DNA here is from genome assembly GCF_050948175.1 of Xylocopa sonorina. Lineage (NCBI taxonomy): Eukaryota > Metazoa > Arthropoda > Insecta > Hymenoptera > Apidae > Xylocopa > Xylocopa sonorina. The sequence continues at coordinate 12,265,053 of NC_135193.1, forward strand.
TTGTCTCTCTTTCTCCGCGTCCTCGTAATCTGATAATAATACCTGTGAAAAATTATCCGATCATTTTTCGTACTTTTCAATCGCGACCAGGAATTAACGTGACGAGGGAATTTCTCTGCTGGAGAACAACAAACAAATCGTTTGTGAAAAATATCCTTGAAGCGAGAGCCGGCTTCTCGCGTGCATAATTCGCAACGGTCTCTCATTGACTTCGTTAGTGTTTCTAATTGTTGTTCATTTATTCCCGTATTTTGGCAGCCGTTTCCCAATTCCGTTAACAAGTTCGCTCCTCGCTCTAATTAACCCTGAATAAACTCCTCGCGTCAAGTATCCTAAATATATAAATACAACGGGGACAAAAAAGTTTGCGGGATCCCGAAAACGGAACTACCGCGAATCCACAATTACACCAACTTCATTTGTCATTATAAACCTGGCAGGGAGTTCGCGCGCGTGGAGTTGTCGCGTTCTGTTCAGGTTGATGCCGCGCGTCAGGCAAAAACTAGCGTCGTCCATTTCCCGTACGAATTCGGATCGGCAAGCGGTGGCTGAAACAAGTTCCAGGCAATATGTCCCCAAAGCAGCCAAGGAAAGAGGTCGAAGTTCGAGTCGCGACGCCGGAAAAATAAACTGAAATTTCCGAGTTATTGCAACTCCGATAAATCGAAGCGGGGAAACATTCTTGTCGGCATGAAACGGGGGTAGGGGCGGCCTGGTAGGGGGTGGGCGTCCGCGTCGAGACATAAATTCCCCGGCGGGCACCGACAAAAAAGCCCCATTCCCCGATACAAAGAAACTAATCCGCGACCTTTCACACCTTCGAAACGGCTGGAAAGCAGCCCGATTTACACGAGCCCACCCCCGTCGAGCCCTCGCGCGCCCTCATCCTCTTCGACGCAGGCGTCCAGAGCAATCGGAACAGCGACCATCAGCGACAATGCCCGACCGAACGAAATAATAATGCTTTAAATTTCGCGGGAAGGATCGTTCGTTGGTCGGTTCGAGCAGTAAAAAATCGTTAGCCAGCCCTCACGGGCCATCTCGCTAATGCGAAAAACCGTGCTGCAGCGTTCTCCGCGCGGCGGACAGAGAGGCGAGACAGAGGGTGGGAGCGAGACGGCGAAACGGGGAGGACAGCGGATAGATAGACGGATAGAGGAAGAGGGAAACAGAGGGACCCACCACCCAGATCGGATCAGAGGGTGGACGTGGGTGTACGCGCTGGTGTGCGATCGTACGTGTGTATCGGGACGAACGCATACAGGGTGGCGGCGATGCAGAAAAAAAAAAAAGCGAGCAGAAAAAGGGCGGTGTTGCCGACGAGGCACCGGTGGTGGGGAGGGAAAAAAACGGGGGTGGCACAGGATTGGGATACACGGTCGTTGGAAATGCAACAATAAACATTACTTATCGGCACGGGAGCCTTTAACAATGCGGATACGACGAGAGAAGCGGCTCGCGGCCGCGCAAAAGCGCAAGTTTTTTGCAATAAAGTCATTTCGAGGCGTTTGAGTTATGGGTAATTCGTGTGGAACGCGCTCGCGCGACCTATAACGCGCACACACACATCTAGACTGCAAGAGAGAGAGAGAGAGAGAGAGAGAGAGAGAGAGAGAGAGGGAGAGAGTGGAAATGGTAGTCAGTGTGTGTACGCTGGAGTGAGTAGAAGGGAGAAAAAGGGAAGGAGAGAGATCGGATCCCGGCTCCATTGATTAGTATTAATGACTTAGCTGCACTCATTTCGCCCGAATAAAAGTAATTGGATTTAGCTTCGACCCCGCGGACCGCGCCAGCGGTGCCTGGCGTCGGTGGCGTCGGCGTCCGTGGCGGCGGCGGCGGCGGCGGCGGCGGTGGCGGCGGTGGTGGCGTCGGCGCAACGAAAACGGCGGCAGGCGTGTAAAAATACATTAATATCTGTTTGCGCTTAATAAACGATAGCCGCGCTGACTTCAGACTAATGGCCGTATTCCGGAATCGGTAATACGCGTTTTTATGTCTCTTTCTCTATACAACGGCCACCCCGAACCGGTTCCCACCTACGCTTATTTCTCGCCAATCTTTCCTCTCGATCGATCCTTTTGCCTTTCTCTTTCTCGTTCCGTGCTGCCTCTTTTTCTAGCTGTTCAGCCGTATTTCTCATTTTCTCTTTTTTTTTTCTCCTTTTCGATGTTGCGTTTTAAAAGGTTTTCGCGCGAGAGCTGGCTTGCTCGTTACACGCGGGGATTAGAGCTTCCGCGGCGGATATCGCGGGCTGACTGGTTCATTCGACTTGAGGTTACTGAAAGGATTCTCGTTGTCCGATCTCTCGTATCTACACGATCGAGGTGTGGTGAACCGATCGCGGACGAGCGTCTCTCAGATTACGCCAGAAATCACGTAGTTAAATCGGATTGATCAGATTGGATTATTGTCGCGATCGCCTTACGCGTGTACAGGGAAACCCATCTACAGAAATTGACTCGTACACCGACGCGAGAACTTTACCGTCGCGAAGGAGGAAGAAAAAAAAAGGGGAGCAGAGGAAAGGAAAGTAGAGCCCATTAACAAAGTCCGTATCACGGCGTAACAGACCCACGAAGACACTTTTAACTCACCGCGTACCCCGTCACGAGCTACTCCATTGATCGGGATTAAGGATTATCCGTGGCCATCCAGAGCGAAGCGGTGCGAGGAAACGATGAATTTCCTCGACGAGACCGGGGGTATCCTAACGGGGACGTGCTCCATGGGGGTTGCAATTATCACGTGGTCATTGCGAACCGTTGTTATCGGGTAGTAGGGCAGAGAAAGACGGAGGAATGGGAGCACGTGGGTGCGAGTGGGATCAGGGTGAAACGGGTTAGCGGCAGAGAGACAGAGGAGGCGGAGAAAGACGGACAAACGAGAGAGCCGACCGACCCCTCGGCACAAGGCTGCTTTGTCTGTAAGTGTAATTAGTCCAGGGTGGGGTTTCTCGGGCGAGGGACAGAGACGGGCGTAGACAGGCGGCCAGGGAGACGCGAAGAGGGGTGGCCACGGAGGAAAAGGGTGGTTCATCCTGGTTTCTCCCTCGCCGCGCCACCGTGCCCCACCACCGCCTTATTTATATGCAAATGAGCTTCATTTCGCGATATTAATGTTCCAGCCGAGTCGGCCTGGCCTGGGCGCGAAAGGGTGCGCAGGATACGCGGAAAAGGGTTCGTCCTGGCCCGTATATGTTTACGACCGTTCTGTTCGCAAGCGCGACGCGCGATTTGCCCCGCTGGAAATTGCCGCGTCGATAGTCGGGAGATCGAAGGGTGGACCCCGTTACGGGAGTGTGAGAACTTGGGTTCGAGCGAGGGTCGAAGGAAATTTTCAGTATCGTTTGTCAAATACAGAAGAGATCGATATTAAAAGTATGTGTCCACGTAAAAATGAAATGATCGCCAGTTCATTTACAAAGTCAGACGTGTCGATCTATAATGGTTGTCTTAACCTGCAATTATCAGCGTATGCGATTAATATCGGCATCATAGATACTCGCAGATATTACGCAATTTATCCGAAGATAGGGAAATATCATTAGCCGGGAACGTTTCGAAAACTGGATACCACTGTGCCACACCGAGAATCCGTAATTTTCACTCGAGAATTTCCCCTAATCTAAGCCGCTATCTGGCCAGAACTGGTCCCTTATCAGCAACGTCCGATCCGGTTATGGTAATCGTGTACCGCGAGAAAACGACCAGTCACGAGAAAACCAAAGTTTCGCCCCTCCCGTCCGGCGGCCACGAGATGAAAAAATTGGACGATACGCGATCGCAACATCTAACCGAAGGTATTAACCACCGCGGGGGTGGTTTTCCCATGTTTTAACCGACGTGTAACCACGTATCGGGATAATGACCGATTTATCGCAACGAGCAGAGCATGGCAGCGGGTAGACAGACCCCCATCAAGCCTCCACCGGGTTAAATTAACAACAGACAAGCCACTTGAAACATTACCGAGGCTTCCTAGGCGAAGCAAGCTCGAGGGGTGGGTTACTCCTGCTACCTTACTCAACATAAATTAGGGCCGATAGAAAGGGTAGATTGCAGAATGTTGAGTGTATAACGACCGACGCTCTGTCGGTGGCTTATGTCTCGAGCATCCGCGGCATCGCGTCTTACTCTTGCGGCACACGCGAGCCCCCGAAAAATCTCCCCTGGCGCACGCCACTGCATTCTAATGCACCACGCCGCTACAACCGCCCCTACCGTGTCGCGGTTCAACGTGTCAATCCACCGTGCACTTTCGCTCCCAACGGTTTTTTAATACCAAGTATGCGTCCAATCGGATTGTTTTCTACCCTCCTGGCTGTTCCTCGCTTCATTCTTTGAGACCACCCCTGATGCAAAAGAAACGTTCAGGGAAAACATGCCACGCGTGCCTCGCAGTGATCTACGAGATAGCAAACTACGTTGTACGTACTGTAATGCCCAGTGCAACCGAAAATGAAGCTTTTTAATCGTTAAGAACGTCCCTTCTCGGTCAGAAATCTCTCAGAATCGAATATTAGATTCGTAAATGAATCTTCTCCTTTCTCTCGAGCAATTACGATCTTACTTTAATTATAATTCGTAAAATCCAACGGAGGGAATGCCGTCGCGCTACCGGGGGCGATATGGAAATCGCGGGGCGAACTTTATGTCAACGTTGTACGCGCGAGTATCACGGTTCTATTAAAATGATTATAAAACCGACGTCATTAACGCGGGAATTTATGAATATTTTAAACCGAAGCAAGAAGATAAGACGATCGTTCCTTTGTTTTTTCTCCGTCTAAACCTCTTTTTTATTCCCTCTCTCTCCCCCTTCGGTTAAACCCCCCCACATTTTTTACGTTCAATTTTAATTTCCAGTTATCGCGCGCGAAAATCGTCACGGTGAACGACTGTTACGAGGTGTATCGGCCTCGTCCCGCGGCAAACGTACATACAGACACGCGGGGAAATAATACAAAGAAGGCAGAAAGAGGGAAAACAGGGGCATCGTTACCAGTAACGACTCCTCCGTAGGTAATGTTTCCCCGAGTCCCTTCGAAAAGCTTAATTACGGCGAGTCAGCGAAATAATTCGAAATAGGAATAAACGTTTGCGCCGCGCGGCGGGTATTTGCATTTAATGGATATTAAAATGAATGACCATCGCTCATTACGAATGCCGCGGGTCGTCCGCGGTAAAATCGTGGGGTAATGAAGTCGCTTGGGCGAATCTTACTTGTAAATGGATCCTTCATTATATCCAGATATCGTTTCCGAGGAAATGCGTTCTAACGACTATTCGGACACGCCGTTCGAGAAATTATAAGAATCCTCCGTCTATGATAATGCGTCTGATCCTTCTCACTCTCTCTCTCTCTCTCTCTCTCTCTCTCTCTCTCTCTCTCTCTTCCCTTTTCCATTTAAGACTGTGTAATTACGGCTGCATAACTTTTACGACGAAACGATGTTTGCTCGTCTGATTGGACAGAATCGGAACGAAGTTTCGGTCCGACTTCGCGTTACTCGATGCACTCGTTGATGGACCAACTTTTAAGTAGTATCGTTTCCACCGGATTATAGCGTCGAACGTTATTATTTTGAATAACCGAACGAGTTAAAATACCAGGACGCAGAAGTGGCGCACAGCTCTTTGGTACCATCCGCGCGATTATCTGCAAAACGAACGCAACTATTGGTACAGTGTTGCGTGCACACGCCAGTAACGGGCCAACCACTCTGTATATACGGCGCGAACGGCTCGTAATCAGCTCATCGGCAGCGTTCAGAATATTCTTCGCAACAGACATCTTAATGCTCGGCAGTCGTAAACAGCGCGGACGTGACGTAAATCTATTCGCAGCGCGGTTGTTTGGCTCTCGGTCTTTGCCTCGGCTAAGAGGGGCGGTGGGTTGAAGGCGAATACAGTAAAGAGAAAGAGGAAGAAGGAGAGAACGAGTATGAGAGAGAGAGAGAGAACGTAAGTGGAGGACGTTTCGGAATGGCAGAGAGAGAGAGAGAGAGAGAGAGAGAGAGAGAGAGAGGAAGACAGAAGGCCTGCCCGAGAAGGTAGTAGCACCGACGGTGGTGGTTGCAATGGTAGGGGGTGGTTGGGCGAGAGAATCGGAGGTGGGTCGACCGATGTATGAATATACATGACCTTACCACCAACCCTTACACCGCAACGGGGCTCTGCTTACATTATTGTATATCTAATTCCGCGGATGGTTCTCAAAATTCGCTGTTTGCGTAGCCGTGGCGAGCGTCGTGACGCTACGCGTCGCCGCGGCCACGTGGATCGTTGAGAATCACTGCTCGCTCACGACATTATGCAGGCAGTCTACATATTATACATTCGGACTGGGATTCAATTAAGTTTGGTTAGACCACCCTCTCCCCTACCCCCACCCAGTCGTCCTTCCGCACCCCATGGTCCACCTACCACCCATTGACCTCCCCCCTTTCAACTTCGTCTTTCTCTCTTCTGCTTCCTTTCTCCTCTTCCTGCGCTCTCCTATCCACCTACTATCCAACCACCCTTACCTTTTGTCCACTCTCCCTCCTGCCCCTCAATCTCAGTCTGTCTGTCTCTCTCTCTCTCTCTGCCCTGCAGAGGCGACATAACGCGGCGCGACGGCACGTAGAGGTGTTCCGGATCGTGTCCCGGCTGAGACGATTCGTTCCGCGGTTTTCGAAACTGTTCCAGCCTCGTCTCGTTCGAATTATTATTGTGGTCTGCCGCGCTCGATAGGCCCGACCAGGATCCCAGAGGGGAGAAGGACGGAGTTGTATTCGGGAACCGGGACAACGATTGCGGAGCCGCGATTTGATCGGTCCGCTGAATTTTTGAAACCCTGGCTACCTCGGGACGGGGCGATTGAAATCGGCGAACCGCGGCGAATTAAAGTCGTATCGATCTTTATGGGATCGGCTGGTCGGTTTCTGGTGCAATTTTCCTGGCCAAATTGGAGGTTCTTAACGAGCCGTTCGGACGGACGTAAGATTTTTTGGATAATAAAAGTGGGTGTTGCATATGTCTGCGTAGCATCAGCAAAAAAACTTTGTATTACTAGTAGCAAAGAGAATGTAGAAATTTAAAAAGAGGTCTCGAGAGCAATTTGTTCTTAACAGGCATTTGTAATATTAATTTCAAATTGGTATAAAAACTAGAGGGACATTTGAGACGAGTAAGCGTTGGAAAGTAATCTCAAACTTTGGCCGATAATATATGCGAGTGGAAAGGAGCTGTCGAGCGGTTAAACAGTTTTCAGCATATGTACAAATACGGTTCCTCGCAGGCGGTTGCAGGGATCCGAACGACACTTGGCAATGCCTGAAATAATAATCGTCGAACAGCTGGCGGAGGTTCGATGTCACGGCCGCAGTGGATCCCCGTAACATGGACGAGCGTGTTTGACATTCGGCGGGCGTAACGAGCCGCGGCAATGAGGTTAATTGAAATACGTCAAGTAGGAGCTTGGGGGTTGGGTATTCGGAGCCTGTTTCCTTCCAACTGATTATCTTGCATCGTAAGAAGCTGCACAAGACTACTCGTAATTAGAGGAGACATCTATAAGAGTAATTTCACTACAATCGTCAAAATTGCCAAAACAAGTTCACCCTTAAAAAATAATCCCTGAGAAAAAAAAGGTTGCTTGACACGCGGCCACACGCCCCCAGGGTTTTTTCCTTTTTTAATTATCTCGCGTCCCGAGACAGCTACGTTTACTTTATCAATATTTCCCCCGCGCCGAAAAAAAATCCTTGCCGTTCGCTCCGTGGCAACCCTTCCCCGTCGTTTACTCACGCGGTACAGCTGGATAGGTAATTAGTGAGGGCCACGTGGTGCAGCCGCGGATATAAACGCGCGTCACGCGGCCGTATTGGTTGATGCGTGAGCGCGTGTGTCGCGGGTGGTGGGTGCTTGGCGGAACGGAGAGGGTGCCACGGGAGGCTCCAAGGGTCGCGACGGCACGGGCGACGAAAAGGTAAAAGGGGACGCGGAAAGCGGGACGAAGAAGGCGAGAACAGCCGTGGAGAACGCGTAGGATAGAGGGGAGGGAAGATGCGATCGAGACACGGAGGGACGATGATAGCAGAGGGCAAACTGCTCGCAGAAGGGGCCAACGGGCGGACGGGTGGATGGGTGTTTGGTAGGTGGAGGCGGAGGGCGTTGCAATAATGACAGAAAATTGCGCGCTTCCAGGTTCCGCGGCGCAGCACCGACACTTAATTCAATTCAATTGCGATACAGTTCAATAATTCGATTAATTAAAAAATATCGCAGGGTCGCTCAGTTGCTTTCCGTTCACGTCGTACGTGACCCTCCCCGTAGATTGATTCCCCCTGCCGCCTCTCTACCCCCGGCCAGGCGACTCTTGCGAGATACGCAATCGTCACCCTTAGCGCCCCTGTCTCACGCGTCACTGTCGTCGCGACAAGAACCACGACGATGCTGCGTCAGACGAAAGCTGAGAACCTCTGGCTAAAAGGCGACCCTTCCCCTATTCTGTCTCTGTCCGACCCTCGTGCGTATCGACGAGGGTTAATAGCTGATAGGTGAAACGTACCACTCGATGTTCCCGCGTCATCTGTGATTACTTGATCATGAGTATCGAGTGAGCGACGTTTTCTGAAACTATTGCGAGCATCGTAGCGGGAAAACATTCGCAAACCGTCCCAGCAAGCGCGCACCTACCTGGCTTATATTGGCGTATCTTTGAATCACCCCAGTCCACGATTCCCATCCCTCCGTTTCGCTACCTTTCGCCTCCATCTACCTACGTGTGCCCGGCCGTGTCCCGTCTCCGATCCACCCTGTCCCACACCCCTCTCTCTCCGTCACGGTACGGGGATGCGAGGTGCACTTGACTTTTAAAAACCCTATTAACCGACGGTAATAGAGAAATCGTGCTTTCACAGACTGTTTCGCAGCCAAGGGAGAAGAGAACAGGAGAGTCCCTGTTCCAGGCCGCTCTTCCGTTACGACCGAGGGTTCTTGCTCTCTGTTTGAACGTTCTTCGCTTTCTTTCTATTGTTCCCGGGCTCCATCCCCTGTAACCCTTGCGTGGTTAGAATTTTCTCTCCCTCCCCGGTTTGTTTCGATGCCTCCCTCTCTGTAAGCGTGAACGCATCGTTCACGTGTTTGGCGATATCGATGAACGTCTCGTTTCGGATGCGGATGTCTGGGATCAGTTCTGATTAGACGATGTATCTTGTGATAATAAATAATTTTGTCCGGTTTTACGTGAGATACGTATATTACGAAAGAGTCTAGCAGAAGAAAGGGTGAATATTCCCCGGAAATAGATTCCTTGACGCTTACGCTTTTGCATTGCCGCTGAAAAATGGCTCACGGCGCGTACCGTGTTCTCGAGGAGCATTTCGGGATATTATAATCCCGCGGCGGTGTCATAATCATAATAACAACGCGTTAATTAAACCCGCTGATTTATGCGCCTTTCATATTGTAATTGCCCGCCGAACTCGAGTCGGGCCGCGTAAAAGCGAGCACGGAGCCACGATCTCGGACGATCTCTTGCTCGCGGAGCTGAGATAATGCGGACGAATTAATGAGTCAAGGCGCAATTAATATCGACCATTTACGCGCGTCGTCCCTCAATATAATCGCGCTATCCCTCTCTTTAACGTAACCGCGAAATGCTTTAAAATACCGCGTCGTATTATCATCGGACGAACGAAATGTTGGGTAAAAATAAAGACAGATGGAACAATTTCGAAGTATTGTGTAACACAGACAGTTTCCAAGTGGAATCAACGACGAACGCGAACAGATAGCAAAGAAAGACGACGCCTCGTCCGCAGTGGTACCGGAAACTCTTCTCGCGGGCTGCGAATACAATTCATTATGATTTAACGGCGCCAAGAAAGCGTGCGCAGCCGGCGTAGGCGACGGAAAATCGCTTATTTACACCGTGAACGGTGTAATACGCTCGCCGGGGGCTATATTTAGTTTACCAGTCCGCGAGGTATAATGTCTTTTTAGGTACGTTAATTAACAGTATTCATTTTGCACAAAGGTTTCTAATTACGCACTGTACGGAGCCATAGACTTAGTGCCGCCTCGGCCACGGAAATGTTATGTCCCAGTTCTTGCGCCAGCCTTCCTCCACTACTGGCTGAACGAGGATGTGACGCTCGACCGGAGCGAAAGTGCGAGAGTGAGAGAGAGAGAGAGAGAGAGAGAGAGAGAGAGAGAGAGAGAGAGAAAAGCGGCGTGGATGGCAAAGGCGAGGGTGGTCGAAACGCGGGAATTAAGACAGTCGAGATCTACCACGTCAGCGGCCTGATGACACCCAACAGGCCCTGGATCGCGGTGTAGAAACGAGAAGGAACACGAAAGATCGAGAGGGAGCCCCGCTCGCTGGGAAGGGAACCAGAAACGGCCGAGCGTTCCGTGTCGGGTCAATACTTGTCCGGTCGTCGCAGTTAGCAGTCGCATTAATTAATTATAATTAAGTTTTAGTTGACGCGACTGTAGGGTGGTAGGGCGCGGGGTAAGCAAGGCAGGTAGCTACGCGACTCGCATTTTGAACATTACCGATATTATGCAGATTTCAACCCCCCCACCAGCTACAGCCACCCCCGTCATCGTCGTCGTCGTCGTCGTCGTCTTCGCGGCGTAGCTCCTGCTAACAGTCCTTCTCCCTTTCCCCGAATCACTCTCACCCCTTTCCAGCGCGGCCCCCGTCCTCTGCTCGGCTCCTGCTCCGTTCCGTCATCCACCAGGATACGCTCGCTCCTTGTGCCACTTGCCAAGCGAGTCGGAGAATGAATTATTTACTTATTTACGGTACGTAAACGGAGACTCTCTAGTACCGTGTTCCTTGTCTGTAGTGGAAGAGGAATTGGGGCTGCGAGAGGCTGGACCTCGAGCTTTGGGAATTGGCTCGAGTGGGTGACAGCCACTGGGCATCGTCGGTTCTTGAGAGTGCTTGGGAAGACTCGAAGGTGAGCGAGACAGATCGTTAGCAAAGATTATGTTCCTTTATATCATCGAGTTGTTACGAAAATACGAACAGAGAACGCTTTACCATCGCGGCGCGATCAAATATTTATAAACACGTCTGAATTATTTCTGAATCTGTTCCGCCGTTTCCTTATTTCCTCTCTGGCAAGCACGTCCCAGCCGTGGCTGGAGCTGTCGCGTCACTCGGCAAGCAAGTCATAGAATTAATTACCTATGCACGCTGGATAAACGGGAGTACACGCGAGTTCCCGTTCGCGCGAACAGATTCCAGATTCCCAAAACAGTCGTCATTATCAGCGAAACAGAAAGAAATATACAATCTATTGCAACATATTTTCTAATCACCTTCGTAAGTCAACTTTTTAACGGAAGAGAATTCGACCACAGCGTACTGCTTGAACTGAATTAATGACAATTACAGGATAGTATAAATTAGGTAAGAACAGGGCGAGTACTTGCAACGCGCGAATGCAAGCGACCGTTGGCGAGTTATAAAATCATCACGAGCCATTACTTTTCATTCAGCCCGCGTACACTTCGCGCGTTTCCATCTTCATCGACTGCCAGCAGACAGGCGATGGGGGTTGGTGAAACGACGCGTAGCGATAGTCGCCAGCGCGGCAGCGTGCGCACGTCGTCGTAAGAAGCTGTTAATCTTCGGTAATAAACTGTATTTTCATTATAATACGGCATGAATATGCAACGGCGATAATGGCCTTAATATCCCGGCATGCATCTTCCTGTGCTTTACGAGCTGAGCCTCCTCCGCCGGAATTTGAGGCGTACTCACAGTGGATTTTGCGACGACGTTACTGCCGACGTTCGCCTGCCACCGTGCGCCCTCGAGCGCAGCTCTCTCGCTCTTCTCTCTTTCCGCACCCTTACCTCGGGGGATGGATCCGCGGGTTCTCGCCGCCGCGCGTTTTGCAACTTTGCGAACGAATCGTAAGCGTTTCCCGCGGTTATCCAAACGTACCTGAGGTAACGACGTAACGATGGCTGTTATTCGACCGCCACAGAGTAGCTACAATGCGGTTATAAGTTCGAGCTACGATGCTATCCTCTAATGAAACGAACGCCAATCAAGGTGATCTCTCGCGCCCAGCAAAGAAATCGTTTCGCTCGGATGCCTCCGTATTCCTCCATCGACGGAACGATACGGTTAAACGAGGAGTATCGCATGTAACAACGTATTCAACATTTTCCTCCATCGTCCACTTCTCCGCGATCATTATGTTAGAACCGATTAAAACCACGAAGCGTCCAAACACTCGAACAGTCCGAGTTTCCTCGAATTAATCACTCGAATGGGAGTCTTTTCTCGGGAGGAATTACAGTTAACCACTTCGATGCTTCTCTCTTACCGTGAACTTCTTTTTTACTGGTCTATTAAAGCACGTAACGTCCCGCGCGGTGATCCTAAATTTCGAGCTCCTGAAGAAAACTGGCGTTGCCTCGATGGTGTTTCGTAGACCGAGGGACGAGCGTTCGATCGGGAATTCGAGCTTGTAATGGGCGCGATACATTCCGCATCGCCGTTAATGCGGGGCAACTTAATGTAAGCAGCGAGCGAAGGAATAATAGTGGCCTAGCCTACGGACATTCATTTATCTTAGTTTATTGCCAACTGCGAGGAAACAAACACCGTTGGAATACGCAACGACGCGCCATTAACCTCCCGGTTGCTTTGCCTGGGCTGAGCTCGACGGTTTGTCCCGTATTTTTATTCCACCGGACTTTCTTTCTGCTTAATAATGACTCGATGATGCATCGTTGTTTGTATCTGCTTTTCTAATTGGCTCCGTATCGACGTAACTGTCCAGACTCTCGTGCAAACCATCCAAGGACTTTCCATCCGCCGATTTCTCTCTGCCAGCGTTCCTCGAGCGTTTCGAGCGTATTTTCTGGGACTCGAAGTATGCGTTGCAAAGGAAGCAAGCACTATTCGTGTTCCTCGCGCGTTTCATTATCGTTCTCAAAATGGCCTCGATCGAGTTCACGACTTCGCTTCGTGCTTATTCGGAGAACGGTTCGAACGATCGATTTTCTAATTCGCGAAACGCGGACGCGACGCAGGATCGAAAGGACGACGAGGCGAGGAAGCAGAAACGCGCGACAGGGGACCGGTGAGACGAAATCGAACGGCGATCGGTCGTAGCGGGCGCGGGGGTAATTAGCGTCCATCGTCGTTTCGCAACCAGCGCGTTGTTCTCCGGCGAAACAAATTAGACCGTGGCGCGTCGCACGAACGAATAAATTTGGGGAATGTTTCCTGCATCGAACAACGAACGGGAATCACGGGCACACGGACGGGAACGAACACCGGCAAAGTGGGAACGAACGAAAGCAGCAGCAACAACAACAACGACAACGACGGGGAAAAAGAGAGAGAGAGAGAAAAAACAGAGAAGAGGAGACAAAAAGTAAAAGAACAGGGGGGAAAAAATCGGTTGGGGAAAAATGTTTCTGGCACAGGATATAATGGACGCATTGCACACGAATATAATGAGATTTTACAGTGCAATTCACATAAAGCATTGGAAACAACAAAAGCTTCGCGGGCGAGGGCAGGGGGGTGGTCGAGGCGGGGTGTAGCGCGATAAAAATGCCTGCGCCTAAACACATTATTTCTACCGTAGTCCCGCTTTTGCTCTCACCCCCCTCGTATTTCCATCGCCTCACCCGCTACGCCGGATCCACGATCTCTGAATGCAGACTGTTACCCTTTCCCACCACCTCGAGGCCACTTGTCCGCTCTCTTTTTATACTCCTCCTCGTGCCTCGCTTTTCTCGTTTTAACTCACTTCCCGCCCGTCGTTCCGTAACGAATATGCCCCTCTCGTCCGCGAAATCGGGATCGCGGGACGTGCGAGCGCGCGTCTCATTAATGGCGCTCGCGTTCCACGGCATTCCTCGACGAGCGCGTCGAGTTGATTACGGTAAACCGCGATACAGGCCGTTTCCCTGAAAGCAACGGGTGCTCGTCGATCCGTCGCACGTTCGACGACAACCGTTCCGATGGGAACTTCGCGCGATCGGCTGATAAGACGCGGCTCGATCGTCCGTCGTTGGTAACAGTGGAGAACGGAAAGGGGGGGGTGCACGAAAAACGCCACGTTGGCCAGGGGACATTTCGGATCATGAGAACACGGGCTTAAACGCTGATAATTACGCGCGCACCGGAAAAACGTTCCGGACGGGAGAATCAAAGGGGGGCACGGCGCGGGAGCCGGCCGCGCCTCGCGATCCGATGCGTTTTTCGCGTTTCGAGCAATCTCAATTAGCTCGGCGAATTAAAAAATACACGGACACTTTTACTACCCTGTTTCGATACGCGCCCCGAATACTTCTCGAATGTTGCCGTTCCGCATGCATGATTTATGCGTGCTCTCTATCGCTTTCGGTGCTTCTGGGAATGGAAATGTGCACGAGTTTCGCTCCCGTTCGATATAGAGGCGTAAAGGATTAAAGAAACCGGACTGCGATATGGAACGTAACAAAAATTTGTGTAAAGACCGTTGTTAGGTGCTAAAGTGACGTTCGATAAATTTCATTGCGCACGCGTCAAACATTAAAAATGTTTATGCGTTTACGGGAAAACGCGAGCATTCCGGTCATGCGACGGACAATTAGAGATGCGAGAGAAACTGATTGTACAACTACAGCAGGGTTCTAGTTTGGGGTTCTAAATGCGCTACAGTATTGGTAACATTGAAAGGAAAAGCTAATGGAGCCTAACCATTGACACGCAACAATAGCGATCGGACGAGCGGTGTGCGATTAGTCGGACGAAGATAAAGGGGCCAGAACGTACACGGACGGGATTTGAATTTTTGGAAAATTCGGACGCCAGGATGGATCCGTTGGACAAACAAGTGCCTAACTCTGTCTACCTGTTTTTACTCCCCGAACCATTTCCGGACCTTCGACTCTGAATACCCTTTGAACGTCGTCCAATAGGGAGCGGGGCGGTTGAAAGCGAGCGGACAGCTGGAGGGACCGCGACAGACGGAGAGACGGAACGTAGGAAAAGGGAAGGGAATGAAAAAGGGACGAACGATCGCGGGATAGCGTTGTGACGGACCGAGTAAGAGGCGGACGGTATAGAGGGAGATAAAAAAGATCGGAGGGTGCGTTTTGTCGCGCCGCCGATAAATTTTGAATGCACCCGCCGGCGGAATTAGTAGCCTGTTGGGTAATGATCAAAAAAATTATAAACAAAAGATTCCACGGATGGCGAGCCTTTTTCGTGGATCAACGAGGCAAGCGGAGAACGCTTGCGAAAAGCTTTGACGGTGGCCACAACGGTTCCCACCCGACCCGGCTACTCTCATTGGTGCCCAAACCTACCGGGCATACTATATTTAAAAATCGGCGCGCTCTCCCGGAAAGTTTCTCCACAAAGGGTAAACGTTTACAACGAGTTTATTAAAATTGACTGCTCGCGGGATATAAACCGTCGAACGTGGACGCGTCTGCCTGCGCCGGAAGGAACGCCGCGTTCCTTCGAGGGGTTTCGTCACGGGCGTCTTACGATTCGTTCGACCACCTTAGAACTGTGAAACACTGATATTTCGAATATCTTCGAACCTTTTGGGACATGGAGTATTTCTGAAATTAATTACAAAGACTAACACGGGAATTCTACGATGGGTCGCCCTTCGCATGCACAATTTCTATCCCTCTAACCTCGTACAAAAAAAAAAAAAACGATGCATTCCGCTTGCTCATACCTCGATACCTCATTCCTCCGCTGATACCCGTTAACTCGCGCGTGCATTACAAAAATTCATGATCGAGCGGCCGCCAGCGACTGGTCGACAAGGAGAAAGCAATACAGCGGGGGTGGGCGGGGGGCCAAGTGAACAGAACCAGAAGGAAAAAAGGTGTAAAAATACTAAATAAAACCTATTGTATATCGACAAAAGCACAGTTACATAACGGAGGCTCATCCGTAGCCTGCGTCAGCTTTCAAATGCGATTGATACGTACGGTGGATGATGCCGACGCCGGTCGTGCTCGTAAATCCGCCCACCAACGCTACAGACAAAGAGAGATTCATTATTTTTAATTAAACAAAACAATAATACGCTTATTAATTGATTAATTAAACATCACGTATGCATTACGTTGTTTCATCAACGGCCGCCGTCGGTTAATCCACCCCTTTCGACCCCTTTCGGACGTTCACCGCTTACTACGCCGACTTCTATACCTACGGGTAGGAGTTTCGCAGCAACGACGCACGAAAGGGGTGGTATAGGGGCGGCGGGGGTGGCGTTGGTACGGACGATAGGGGGCGAGGTGGTGGGCGGGGCGGGTGTGCGGGGAGAGAAAAAAAAAAAATTTCGTTCGCTCGCTATCATTGTGTTTGTCCGGTCGGCCGTGATCGCGACGCGGGTTTTATCAATACCGCCGTTTTCGGCGGGATAATAGCCTGATTTTTTGCCCGCGCCGTCGCGTTCACCACTCCTCATCGATCGGCAAATTTAATGAAGTTGTATCAGTTATCGACCGCAGCGCCCAGTTTTTCTTTGCAATTTTAGTAATTAATATCTCAATTTAACGTGGGACGTCAGTGTCGCGGGACCGGCCCCGTGTGTTCCTATTAAATTTATGTGCATTTACATATGATTTTCGATACTACGCGATTCTATAATATCGCGAATAGAATCCACAGAATTTCTTACTTTCGTCATCCCCCGTTGAATTCGACCGCGTCGCGCGCCCTCGCTAATTGGAATTTAATAAATCCAGTGTTATTAAAAATATAGGCAAAGAAACCGCGGAATTGTACCCGTCACGAAATGAACAGCCATTCGGGGCTGTAACCAGTAACGCCCAGTAACGTTTACACGGCGTGCATCTAATTAACGTCGATTGCGAACGGGTTGCCGAGCGATGCGGTGGTTAAAAACAGTGGAAAAACGTCGTTTCGCCTTAATATCGTGAAAACGATCACGGTCGCACAATGACGTTTGAGACTGTAACCAGCTCATAATGGCGGCAGCGGCTCGCCGTTGGCCGCGATAATAACATTAAGCTTTATTTAGGTGAAATTCAACTTTAAAACGTGACTCGCGGTAATTATGCGAGAGTGAAACAATGCCCGCTGGTGGCCTGGCCTCGCATGATATACGTCTGCGTGGTTTTTGCAAGACAAAGGCGTTTTATATCGCGCGCATTCGCCGCCCGCAACTTGCACGCGGTTTTGTGCCTTCGGCTGCCCGCGTCACAGGAAGTTTATGCACTTCACGCGCGCGCGCGCGCCAGCCCGTCTGCACCCCCGGTGCATTCTACTGCGTTTGAGAATTGCCTCGTACAATGCTCGCGTTGCTCTTTTTTAAATCGCGCCCACCACGCTTCGGCCTGCTTTCGTTTCTAGGCCAGAATATTCTACGTGTGCATATCTGCACGCCGCGATTCCGAGTATCCAGCCGACGTTTAGTGCCTGCCGCGACTTCTAATCGTTTCCTGGAAGAACTCGTACCAACGTGTACCAAATACTCGGTACTTTTAATATAAACGTCGCGAGATAAAAAGTAGTTGCTGCCAGTTCTCGACCCGACTTTCGGTGTCGGTGATAAAGAAATAGAGAGCGCGAGTTTTGGAGTGGAATACTTTTTACACCGTAAAAAGAAAGCTATTTAAACAGGTCCAACGCAATCTTTCCGCATTAATCACTCCATAAAATTTAATCATCGCTCCTCTTTGCGCGGATACAAACATTTACAGAAACTAGAGCAAAACGGAGGAGCTATCGTCGTTTGTGCGTACTGTAAACGCATAAAACAAATTCCTGTGCACCTTATTCTGTCGTTATCCCGATTATAATAAGCATAACAGCGAATGTATTCTCCGCGACACGTTATTACACAATTTGATAGAACGTTCTCTGAATGTGGCCGCTACCACGACTCGCTCAAGAATCTAGCTAGCAGACACAATATGTCCGCACACATTAAAAGTCCCGCGTCAAAGGGATCAACGGAGAGCAACGTTGAAACCGTGCAAAGTGTCGGTGGCGATAGTTTTAACATGTGGCATTGATTCTATATGGAATTACTTTGTCGTCGAGAAGTAATGAGAGCCCAGGTAAAAAGCATCGACGTAACAAGGAGAGAGAAAGGTGCGATAGGGGTTCGCGTTATTGTTGTTAGAAAAATTCGCATTCTTCCATCTGGCAGCGGCCGCTTTACGCGGCGACTTTTCTAATTACGAATTCAAGCGGTCTATTGGAACGTGTTTGCGGAAAGGAGCCGCAAAGAACGTGTCAGAAATTACGTAACCCTCTTTTATATTTTTGTCCTTTCTTTCCGCCCTTTCTTTTCTTTCCTCTTTTTCCTTTCGTTTTTGCCTCTTTTTTAATGAGAACGCGGCAACGAATTTAATTACAACGATGTCCACACAAAGTTTTCTTTCATACTGACTGCCAGCCACGTTAATTAATTACAGAATATAAACGCAAGTTTCGCGCTTAGTTACTTACAATGTCCCGGGAAAGAAATTAATAAGACGCGGATTCGATGAATTTTTCCGTCGAAAAAGAAATACGGAAAGTGGCCCCGGGAATGCAATCAAACTATAATGAAAGAACTACGCGGAAGAAAAGCAAAAAAACAGCGGGCTGCGTCGAAATTCATACTTTTCCGATAGAAAGTTACACGAAACCACCCCAGTTTAACGCGTTCGTTGCCAGGGTAATAATTGACGCGGGTATTGAAATTTTTGAAAAATTTCCACGGTAAAATAAACGCTCGAGGAAGCATACGAAATTCGCCTGTCAATCAACGCGTTGGCTTGCTACTTAGGCGGGAAATATCGCGGAATCGTGGCGCGCGTAACACATGGCACGGTGTTCCTGGTCGATGTTCAGCAATCTCGCAATTACTACTGGCAACGATAACGCGTTTCAAAATAACAGCTTTTCACGCGGACCCTTCGACGAGCTAACAGTGCCGCTATTGTTAAGCAATATCCCTAATGCGGTGTCAATTCATAAATAGCCGGGCACCCATACGGGCGCGCGCGTCACGGTGCGGGTCAACGCGACACCGTTGTAAATGACGACCATCGACGGGTTCTGTATAACCGGACGTTACACGGGCTACGCATAAACGTTGCCACCGCCACTCGGTGGACAGTAATTACGCGTTATGCGTTAGCCAGCGATTCCCACCCCCTTCGTTGGAAAAGAAAATTTTCCGCGGTGAACCCGCGAATGGATATCCGATGGTACCTTTCTCGCGGCGCGTTGTTGTTTTTTAAATGAACGAATTGCGAGAGGACGCTACTGCTGTTCGAATCAAATTAAAAGTTCAATTACAGTGCAGATTTGTGGGGGTTTGAGGAATTACATTAACATTCGAGTCTTAAAAATTTGGGATAGCATCGCATTCTATTTGAAGTCTGCTTCAAAAATTTTACGACTGAAACTAGTAGTAAGGGTAAATCGACACAGTTTCCGATGTACGGTGATTTAGCAGAATTTAAGTGGATTCAGTTAGGCAACTGCAGTCCGTCGAGCAGTAGATTCTGAAAATCCGAACCAGACAGCTGACCAGGCAGCGCGGCACGTCTGACTGAATCTACTTACGTTTGACTGATCGTGATTTTAAAAAGTCGCAGAATTTCAGGAAGAGATTTGAAGGGAAAGAGATCGCACAGAATATCGTGGTATTTTTTCTTAAATCTTTGCGGACTTTAATCGGGGGTAAAAAGTAAAAAGTAAAGTATTTCCATGGAGGAATCCCTGAATGGCCCATCGAATGGAAACAAGCATAACGCGCGAGCTTATCCAACGGACGCCTCTGGTTCACGATCGCGTTCAACGAGAAACTAATTTCCAGTCTCTCGAAACCCTAATGGCCGTGGGGCGCGTTTAATTTGCGGCGCCGTGGAAAAAAGTTAGACGCCGCTGCCGCCGCCACCGCGTCCGTAGACGGGTACACGGCAAATTTGTTTATCGGCATGCGAGCGTCCGGGGCATTAATACGCAGAGCGTCAGCGATAACCATTCTCAATATCCATAATTATTATCAGCGGCGGGAGCTGTTGGCAGCCCCAGAGCGCGCGCACCACGTGACTCGTTCCCGTCGAAATAAAATGACAACGTTCATTTGCAAATGCACGAAAGTGCATTATTTTTATTGGGTTTGTTAGTGACCGAATCGACGGGGCACCACGTTTGTCTGCGTGAACCACTCTCTCATCCTACGTCCTGTACGCACACGCTTACACGTAGACATCGCGTCTGTATCGGTGAACCGTGTTCTCACCCTACGCTTGTCCACACGATCGCACGAAAGTAACACGCACTGGTCCTCCTACGGTGCTAGGTTGACTGAATCACACTTCCATCATACGCATACTCGCACACATTTCCACACGCGTATAAGTACTATTGCCATACAGTTATGACCAGTGAAGTGTACCGTCATCCCACGAATACGTACACGTAAACGCATACATCGCGTATAGGCGACACGCACCAATGAATGTCGCGGAGACGAGAAAGGGGATGATCGTGCGCGCGCGAGCATACGCGCGCGATTCGTTCTACAAGCCGGCTAAAGGGAGTGTGACAGATTCGCTGGGGGAATACCGATGGTCCACTCGTTTTTTCCTTCTCCCCTCTGTCTCTCTCCTTTTTCGGTTCGTTCTCTGTTTCATTTTTCGCCAGCACGTAAAAGGGTGGTAGGCGGGCAGCGAAAAACTGCGTCGATGTTTGGCAACGATCCTGGTGCCGAACAAATCGACGTGTCACAGGAATTTATCTTAATTTATGGAACCGACCGGGCGGTGGCCTCTGGGAGGATCTTTTTGTTCGCCGATTAATTATTCCCGGCGAGTCGACGTCGATCTCGTTCTAGCAGAATTTTAATAACTTTGTGTCCCTTTTCCGCGGCGTGAGCGGTGGTTCCTCCGGTCAGGTGACGCGAAATTGATTGGATCGTCGGGCCAAAGACATGTGCGATCGGCCACCAACGTATTAATCCCGTGCCTTGCAAATTTTCGGCCCCGCAAACAATAATGATGGACCGTTTGATGAGATACTTGAATATTTTATAAACGCGCGCCGTCCTTTACGTATCGCCACTGTATCTTCAACGTTTCAGGTATAAATTCTCGAACACGGTTACTATATTAGATACGATTATCCAACGACGATTACGAGACGTGTCTACGTATCGTTTACTCTCTCCTAACTCGGTCTACAACTCTGCTAAACGTATAATTGAATTCCCCAGGATTTTCTAGATTATCAACGTGCCGATTCAACGTACAATTCGCCCGTTTGAGCACAATCGAACGTTCAAATTACACCAAACAGCGATCCATCGTCACCATCGCAGGTGCCAACAATCGCGAAGCTCGTCGAAAAACAAACGCGACCAACGAGCAGGCCCCTTCGTATCCACGATTCCCATGGAAATCCGTTAATTGAACCCGTCTCGTTACAAGTTTCTCATAATACAATCCCGCTAATCACGACGATATTTCCACGGACGGTCGAGCCGGCTGTGTAATTAAAAATTCGTACGACTGTTTGATTCGCCGCATAGGCGCCATGGCACGTACACACCGATCTGTGCGGAGTTAATAAACATACATTGTCGGCGTGACGTCGATGTGCGCGTGGAAAAGGAAACGAAAAAAAAAAAAAAAAAAAAAAATTGGAGAAAAGCAACTCCACCACAGCGTCATCTGGACGCGTCTACACGGTTGCACGCGCCCGTTGCGCGTTTCAAGCAGATTTCGAGAAATCCATGGGTTTTTTGCGGATTATCCCGGCCTCTACACTCGTGGTCCCGTAGGATAGAAAAAAGAAAGGGGCGAAAAAATGACGGCACGAGCGGGAAATCAGCGTGGACGCTGACCACTTTTCGACTCCGCTATGCAAATCGCGGAACCGGACGATTACGCTTGGATTTTGACGCGCGCGCGCGCGTGGGCGGGCGCGAGAGCGCAGCACAAACCGTCGTCTCGTGGAAAAAAAAGGAACGGGAAAGGAAACAAAAAAGGTGGTTTGCCTGGCTGGCCTCTGGCGGCCGCGCGCACACACACGTATGAACGCGCGGGGGGTGTGGGGGACGAGCGCGTGAAAAAAGTCGCGAATGTTGTAAAAATCCGGGGACCGCCAATCGGGCGCATTGTGTCCAGCCGGCGAACAATACCGACGGCGTTCGGGTGACTGGCGCATTTTCCCGGCGAATTGGCCTGCATTGTTGGATTTTTCAAATTGTATTTCTAGCTTACGCAGCTACAAAAATTGTCTATTGCTCTGGACCCCTTTCGATGTCGTTCGTTCCTCCCTGTCTTCTGTTTTTGCGTGCGCAATTTTTCTTGCGCGTGAATCCAGGTCTTTCGGACTAATCCG
Organism: Xylocopa sonorina; assembly: GCF_050948175.1. NCBI lineage: Eukaryota > Metazoa > Arthropoda > Insecta > Hymenoptera > Apidae > Xylocopa > Xylocopa sonorina. The sequence goes on from NC_135193.1 coordinate 12,287,406, forward strand.
GCATTCATCTTGAACGCGCGCACTACATCTGCGCGTACGCGCCAGCTCGCTACAATAGAATTCTTATACAAACGATTGCATCGAGAGAAACGAGCGTAAAGGAAAAAGAACTGAGTACGCATCAGCCCCTCCTGTGTTTACACCAGTCTCCAGTTACCCCGCGTTCGAAAGAAACCCGACAAGAAATCTCCTATCAGCGAACCACCCCCCGAACGACAGTCGAACGCTACACGGCCACGGCCTCGATACAAGTAGTCGCGGCGCAGCCGCTTGTCTGTGTCGGGCATTCCTAGAACAGTAATCTTATTAAATTTACATATTAATCAACGGATTTTAATTATCCCCAACCCCGTCCGAGAAAGAGAGAGAAAGATGAGAAGGCGCGAGGGGGGTTGAGGGAGAGGGAACAAGAGCGAGGAGGAGAAGAGAAGGGTTGCCGAAGGAAACGGGGTTGGAGGACAACGCTGGAGAAGAGCGACGGCGAAGGAGAGACGGACAGAGCAGACAGAGAAGTTGAAGTTGGAACGATAAGGGGTTGAACAGGATGAAGCGAGAGCGTGGCACTGTCAGAGGAAGCTCGAGTGAAACGGAGACACCGTCGAGATCGAGTCGAAAAGAGACCAAGCACGGTTCGCCGGAGTGAGAAAGGGGTACGGGAACGGAGACGGATGTATATGTATACATAGGGAGAGAGGAAGAGAGACGGCTCCACCCTTGTGCGGCGGTAGCGGTGGCGGTGGCGGAGACCGAGCCAGCTCTCGTAATTTACATTAATCCAATAATTGCATGGAGGTTTCCTAATTAGAAATTCAAATGAGGTGGTGGTGGCAGGCAGGCAGGCAGGCAGGCAGGCAGGCAGGCACAGCCAGCCAGGGCTACCAACTCAGCAGTGGGAGAACACCATCGCCGGCGAGCAAAGTCCGTGCAACCATCGGGGGCGATCGTACGTCGTACTGGCCCTGGCCTAATACGAGTCCGTGCGATGCCAGGATGGGCGTTAAAAGCTATCCGAATTCTCGAAATTCGGATCCGATGGTCCTGTTACGTATACCTCCGGCTAATGCCCCGGACCTGTAGACGACCAGACCATACCTAAGCCTCGCCTTTTAATCATCCCCACCAACCCTCTCGCGTCCTCTTCCCTCCCGTCCACCTCAGGATCGAACGGAGTAAAAATTGAATCCTAATCTGTTTAACGCCTCCGGATTAAATGAAACTGGGAATGTAATTGGAAGTAGTTGCAGGGTTACTACAGTTTCGTATGATAATATCTGCGATATGTACCATGTACGCGTAGATACTCTACGTTATAGAAGAATTTATAATTGTTTACGATCGACGTGCTGGAAAAGTTTAGAAGATTAGGAGAGAAGAGTTAAAAGTTTTTTTTTATTTCCAGAGAAGAATTGCGGAATTTATTTGAATGCTAGAAAAAATCAAAGTGAGGTAGCGAAGAAGATTCAAGAGCGTGGGACATCGAGCGAGAGCAATTTCAGTGCAATATAACGTTGTCCACTGGTACGTCCCGGTGCGTGTGGTCCTTTTGTTGTCCCCGTAGGGATCCCTCGGCAAACCTAACACGTCCCTAATATCGTCACAGACCCGTCCTTCCATCGTCACCCAGGGCATATCATGGCACACGGTCGCACCGTCCCTGATAGTCCCAACGTGGCTGATCGACGAAGGTATCAACCTGCGAGCGCGACACGTGCGCGTCATTCGCACCAGTCGACGCCCCGCGGAACCTTTTCTTGAAACACCCTTCAGCAAAAAAAAGAAAAAAAAAAGAAAAAAGAAGGATCCCAAGTAACGACACGCTAACCTTGACACGATGATATTTCGTTGGGGATATTCCCGGTGAAATTTAGAGCGCAAACATGGTTATCGAAGAACTCGGATCTTAATCCGTGCGATTATAAAGTGTGACGGTCTTCCGAGGGTGTAACAGGGGTATATCACTTTTACGAGTACCCCTCCTTCGACGGAAGGAACGGCCTTTGCAACTTTATTCGACATGATAAAGGAATCTCTACCTGGAACGGCAGTGGTTCTCATCGCGTGACATTCAGTCTGTCATTTCACTACCTATCTATTGTGCTTGAAATGTTGATAAAATTCATTTCATTTACCCACACCAATCCTGCTAACTCATGCGTCTCCTTCATTCACTCTCAGAAGAATTTCTCTATGTTCTACGCGTGAAACGACGACGAATGGAAAACAGCGTGGTAATCGCAGACGAAGCAATGAAACAGCCGATTCTTTGTCGTCTGGGAACTGTGGCGGGGTTTTAGGGGTGGGTCTGAAGTTGGGGCGCGCACTGATTCCGGGTCACCGAGGAGATCATCGTCTATTCCCATTGCGACAGGTCAGCCGAGTTTCGTCGAAGGAACTCCACGTGCAATTATGATAATGGCGGCCGTAGTCGAGCCACCTAACCCGTGCTAACTCCGTACGTTAGTTCTGGTAGTTCTGATATCGTCTGTGTTTAAACAGCCAGGCGGTGCTGCGGCAACCGCCGTCGTTGAAACGACGTGGAGGAAAGGGGTTGTGGAGGTGTGGGGGTGTGGAATAGGGAAGGTAACGGGAAGATGGGGGTGTTAAAGGGGAGAGAGAACACGGCCGTGGGATGGGGAGCGGTTGAACGGGTGGAGAGGGGGCAAGCTGGTTGGCGGGGTACGAGGCTACGACGGCAAATCTACATAATATAACCAACTATTGTTCAAATAGACGGCGCTCCGCAGATTCAATTACCATTGTGATACAATTAATGTTGGGAATTTCATCAATTCGAGTGCCGGGCACGGCTCTTACATATGCATAGGAGAATCGAACGTGGCGCGGATTTCGTCCGCGAAGAAAAGTCGACGACAAATATTATTCAAGCAGCTTGGGCTCTAATCAGCCGCTGGGCCTCGGGGATACCGTGTCGAGGGTTGCCTCGCGGACGTGCGATCGTGACACTCGGGACCAGCAGCGATTTATAAAAAAAAAATGAACGTAAAAATGGAAGCGAACCGAACAAAATCGGAAAACCGATTCGTCCGAAAATCGCCCCGCACCAGGGGCTGCATTCGAGGATTATCGTTTTCAGCAAACACATCGTCGCATTCCACGCAGGAATCACGATCAAGGTCTACCCCCGGTCGTTATTACGCAAAAATGATAACGACGCGTTATTCAATTAGATTACTTTCATGGGACGCGTAGTAATTTCATTGCCCGCGCGAGCGGCGCAAAAGCGGGTTGGAAAAGGGTGTGCGTGGGTGCGAGGGGGGCATAGGGTGGCCGGAAGTGGGGTAGGGGGTACCTCGTTGGTTGGAAGAGGAGGCGGAGGTGGTTTTGAGTGAATTGGCGGGCTGGACGCCGGAGGCGGGGCAATGTAGGCGCCACATCATTGCTGGACGTTAATGGGTGATATCGTTGCCCGAATTAAGTGGTATATCGAGAGCTTTTAGAATTAATCGTAAACCGACCGCGGCCCGAAAACAGATCGTCCGTATCGTCGAGGCTCATTTCGCGCCGCGATCCCGGAGAAATTGAGAGCCGCTGGTTCGAGGGGGCAGAGAGAGAGAGAGAGAGTGAGAGAGAGAGCAGGGGCAACGGTGAGGGGGTCTCTACACCGGGTTCGCGTGCACGGATCCATATAAATTCTAATTCCGCAATCAGCGGTATCCAAGATAGTTCTAGGCCGATCCTAACCGGCTAATTCCAACTACCTAACAGCGGCCTCGCGCCCTACCTACCTTCTTATATTTGCCCGACAGTTTATAATAGCCATAATCAACGGTTATACCAATCCCACGATGATAATTACCCGGGGTAGGGCCGGCGTTGCAAACTTTCAGCCGCATGTGTGTGAACTACCGTGTCTCGTGCGGCTAATTCGCCGGGCATACACGCGTCGTCGCCCTGGCCCGTTTCTAACTTCTTCGGTGATTAAATTCCATTTCGAGCCGACCGACCGACCGACCGGCGGAAAAGAAGAGAAGTCACGACGCGGCCAGGGGGGTGGCCTCGCGAGGGGTTGATCGGAGGTGTGCGCAGGTTGAACCGCGGACGTCGAAACGGCCCTGCCGGCGCATTAATAACTTCTCGAACTATCGATTGTTCGCGAATGTCTTATTTCGCCACGGCCTACGAGATGGCACCGAGTAATTTGACGGGTCATTAAGTGCAATTAGAAGACCGACGGCGAGGGCCATGAAACTCTTGCCAGACGATCGTAATGGGACGCAAATCGCAATTTCTTTCCTCTGGAATAACTAACTATCGAACGCGCACTGGTAATCGTTGATGGTCGAGGATACAATCGTATTCGAACGCGTGTCACGATCGTCTAACGATTGAATAACTATAATGGACTGGCGGAGTGGTTGTCGACGAACAAACATATGGTAGCGTCGAGGAAAAAGTAAACGTCGCAGGTCTGAATATAAATCGCAATAGTCTAATAATCGAACGAACTGGTGTAGCGACTTTGGTCAGTAAAAAAACGCAGAACATACGCGAATGGACATAAATCGCAATTATTTCACCGAGAACGATCTAACGAATGCAGGAACTGGTACAGCGATCGTCGCCAGCCGAGGAAACGAACGCACGCGTCCGGGGGACGTACGTAGGCAGGAAGTCGTCGTATTCCGTGCTGTTGAAAGGCGGCGCGGACCTTGAATTATCGAAAATAGGGTGGATCGATTCGAGTCGAAGCCAGCCAAGTTTACTAGACACTTGGTGGGGGACGAAGGGAGCAATTTTCATCCCCCCAAACTCTCCCCTTCGTCTCTGACTCCCCGTCGTAGGTCTCCTAGAATAATCGATCGTATAATTATCGTGATGTACCTGCTAATGCCGCGAAAATCAGCCCCTCGCAACGTCCGCCGTGCCGTGCAGACGGCGGGTTAAGCGTCGGTAGTAGGAGCACATGGTAATTATATCACCGACTAATGGATATAGTTAATTGCTAATTATGAGGCCTGCTGAATGATCGATAGTACCGTGAGGCATCGCGGATGCCCTCCGATCGTTGGTTGGAAACGACAGGGAAGGGCCGGGGGATTATGCCAAGAGTGTCATTCTGGCCTACGCTCTGCTACCCTAAAGCCTGTGCCCCCTGCCCTCAGCCACCCACCCCTCTCAACCACGCGTTCGTTCTCGCACTGTAAATTAGGCTACGTTCGACGGTGATCAATAATTCCAATTGACAAACGATCTCTGACGATTCCAGCGGGATTCCAAGGGGTGAGCCCTGAGGTGTTGGGACGCCGCGATTTATGTATTATTCACCTCCTCGTCGACGTCGATTACAACAATTCGAATTGTATTATTAAGATTCGCATTGTCACAGCTTTGCAACGATTTGCATCGGATCAAACGCTCATTAATTATGGAGGTCTATCGAACCATAAAGTCGCTATTGTCTCACAAGGCACGAGCTCGTGGAACCGTGTAGAAATCTGCATACGCGGATGCGAGGCGCGCGATCACCTTTACCGTAGAGACGAAAGAGAAATTAAAAGTGAAGACGCAAAGGCCAGCGCAGAAAGGCTCCTTTTGGGGGTACGCGTTCGCGCGCGCGCGCGCGGGGTGGGTCGCCGCCGCGACTAGGCGAAAACAACTCAAAGAGCGGAATAATGTTAGCCTCCCCGTCCAAGGGAAACGGCAGGGCTTTATTAGATCGCGTCGACGCAAAGTCTTTTCAGGATCGCAAAGAGCGAGGTCGCGTGACTCTTCGCGCGCCGCTTTCACGTCGAAATCCGACGCGTGTACGATCGTGCCGGTGGGACGGGCGAGGGCGAACTGCCACAGGGCGTTCGAGGTGTCGAGAGTGTAAGAGAGTCGGGTGTCTGGATCGGCGCACGGTGAAATTCCCTTGCCAAAAATCAAAGACATGGAGATTAACAACCATGGGCCGCGTCTAGGCGACGAGATTAGCTAATGCGATTCAACGGCGTGCCCAAGGACGCCAGCCGACGATAATTATCCGTAGGTGCCACATGAACGGCCATAGATACGGTCTGTGGATTTTGCGATGGGTATCTGACGCCAGACCGTGGTTATTCTACCCTGTATTAGAACATTTATTCTCCTTTAGCGACTAAACACACTCAAAATTATACACATTTCGCGAGTTTCGCGAACAATTTCTTACGCGGCTCCCTCGGTTCACCGAGTCGCTTTGTTTCTACATATTAACCGTTTATCTCGACTCACGATACACGTGTGTTTCAACGTTCAATTAATTTTATGCCACATCATTTTCATCGGTTATATAACCTCGACTAAATAGTAATTAACACGTTACTCCAATGTCACGCCACTCCACGAGCATTCGAACGTTCTTCTTACCCAAACGTGCGCGAGCGTCGTATCGTACGGAGGAACTAAACTCGTGTGTACCGGACACAATGGAGAGATAGACGAAGAGAGAAAGAAAATCGTCTTCTTTTCTACAGAGGATCCGTTTGATTTATAACTGAACGTTGTTAATAAGGCAACGAGATGTGCGCCGTAATTCGTGTAAGGAATAACATTATTCCGAGGAGGCTTATTATACACATCGACCGATTTCCGCGCAGTCCTTGAGTTACACAATCCGGAGCCAAGTAAGATCATTAGCAGATGCCTCGGTGTTAATGAGCGTAATTCTAGATGTTCCAGCGATACTGCCAGGCGCTCTCGCGGTTCTACTGCTAAGACGATTATTCTAGCCAGCGTTCACCCTTCCGCCCCTCTCCGCGCCTTCTTAGCACAGTGAGCGAGAGTACGGTCATAAGTAGGTACCGATCGATATAGTTCGCGGTGGAAAAAGGTTAATCGGTACCGAGGTTTCTCCATTATCATCGCCAAGGCTGTGAAACGTCGACTATCAATGTCGAATCAATTTTCCTACGGCCAGTCGGCCACGAGGCGACGCTTACGCGCGCTAAAGAGAGAGAGGACGAATTAACTCGCTCTGTATTTTCCATTCCGACCATCGACGGCCGTAACGCACAGCCGCCTCGTAATAACGTCCCTCCCGTTCCTCTGCCCGCGCGATTCTTATCGGGAATTGACGTTCAAAATTGCATTTGCCTCGTACATTACTTATAGAACGCCGTGCACACGCGTCAGGCGTGCACATGCACGGTAATTCAACCTGCTTCTCCTTAGGGAATCCACTTATTTGCCCAAGTGTTTTAACTCGGCCGGCGCGGGTAAAGCGTATCTATTAATTAATGTCGTCGCTTTTCATTCTAATTGATTTCACGGGCCGCGCGTACTCCGCGTTATAAGTTCCGCGTTGTTCTCTTTTCCCTTTTTCCCTCTCTCCGCACACGCTACGACATTCCGAGCCGCGCAAATCTTTCATCTTTGTATTCATTCGTGACGCGTGAACCAATTATCCGCGGTTTCATTTATTCCTTAGCCTGACGCGTATCGAACGAGTTACGCGGGGCCAGATATATCGCTATAATTAACGATCGGGGGCTACAATTTGTCCAGTTTAACGGTTATTTATACCGAGCTACGAAATTCCTTAAGCCGAGAGCCCGCGAGCTGTCAATAATTCCAGGAAAAGCTTGTTACAGAGATTCCCAGAAGTTCGCTGAAACCCCCCACCCGTCGAGCCGCTCGATCCGCCAACTATTTTCACCAGCGGATAAAAACGTCCCCGACTCGAGAGTTCCCCGTACGAATTCCACGGAGGTCCGTCCGCGATCGCGAACGCGCGACCAAGTGCGCTCCTTCGGCGGGTCGCCCGGTTAACTTGAACTTGCGGTTCAACGAATGGAGACGCCATTATTAAAGGAAATGTCAAGTGTCGGGACATTCTGCGCGGATTAACGCACTCCCATGCATCTCCATTGCGCCGATTGGCGGCGTTCGTCGTCATTCGCGGCGCGCAACCGAGTCCGTCCACGAGATTGACCGGATTTACCAGGGTAATAATAATTTATTCCCTCTCCGGCCCCCTCCTCGATCTTTGCCAGCCTCCGCCTCACTCCTGCCTCCCTCGCTTCCTCCAGCTCGTGCAACGACAAGTGGATCTCTTAACATGTGCTGAACGACTCGTCCAACGTTGATGACTTCTGGGAAGCATCTTCACGGCGGTTGACTTGGACGTTACCGAGGGAAACGTCAGCACATAATTACTGGTACGATCGCGATGGCCGACGGAGGCAACAATACCACTCCTGGCCAGCCACGATCGTTCACCCGTGTCGTAATTTCAGCCACGCTCAACATTCGATTCCTCCGCGGGAAGAATTCGTTCGACCACGTTGGATCTTGTTCTCCGGGCTGTCTGCGCGCGGTTGAAAGAAATTTGTTCGACCGATTTCTCGATGGTTTTCAGACCGATGTAACGTGTAACAGTTCGTTTCGTAGAACGGACTGCTGTGGATATGGCGAGTCGATGAAAGTCACCGTGTACAATGATTCAACTAATTGCAAGCGGATCCAGTTGATCTCGCTAGACGGTCGAGCAGCAGATTTGGAGAAGGACAGCTCACCGGACGACGCGTTCGTAGCGCGTCTGGTTGAATCTACTTATGCTTAAGCTGACTCGCGTCGGTTTATCGGCCTATCGTGCTCGCAGTTTTAATGCTCTCGCGATTTATTTTATAATCACGCATCCATCTTAATTACTCCGCGGATAATTACGCTAATCCCTCTGGCTCGCTGGAAAATGTCGGAACAATTAAGCTGTACAAGACAATGAGGGTGTCGATCGAAACGCGTCGTCGAGACGACCCACAGAAGAGAACTGTGGAGGAGGAACGGGGTGATACATAGCAGACTGAAGAGAGTAAGGGGCAAGGAAAAAAGTGGCTCGAGCAGTGGCGCGAGAGAAAGACGGAAAGTCGACACTTCGCGCAGGACCGACGCGGCCACGGTCGGTTTAATTAAGTCGCGCGAGACCGGCAGAAGTTTCGTCGGGTTTGTTTCGCGAGGCGGTAGTGAGATGGCAGAGTGTACAACGGCGCAAATAAATTCCCCCGGAATGGCATTGTCTTTGAGGTCGACACATTTGCGGAATAATACTCGATAACTCGGGGGCCGAGGAGAAGTTATATTAGGACGGCTTAATTAACCCCCTACCATCCGCCCCCACCAATTCTATCACCGCCCCAACGTCCTGCACCGTCTCTGAAGCCGCGTTTCTCTCTTTCACCTCCGGCTCGCTTCCTCGACGCTCTCTCTGCGCGCTCACCTCGTGAACTTGCCCGAGCGGAGGACGCGTAACCGCGTCTCCGGTTCTGAAAGTAACCCTCCGCGCGCGAGCGACGCAGACGTCCGCCTCGACTCGTCGTGGATTCCTCGTTGGGCCGATAGATCCGCGGATTAAGTCTCAACTCTCGCGAGCTACACAACAGGTACGTTCCCCGCTGTTCGTCGGAACGCTTTCGATAAATTCCGCTCGTCGAATTTATTGCTTATCGATGGTCTTCCAGGACTAGGGCAATGGGACGATAATCGTAAAACGCGGTAAAGAAAACCATCTGTTTCCACGTCGATACCAGTTCTAGACCCGCGATCGTTCGTAACTCCTGAGAATTTTCTAACACCGCTCGAGGATAATTGTTTCTGCCGTTCGCGAGAGGTCGAATCGCGTGGTGGCTACTTTGCAATTAATGTGACGACGGTAAGGGGGGCAGAAGAATCTTCTTTTCTCTTATTTACGCTCTTAACGCGACATACCGTTAACGCGCGGCGCATGTTCCCGCGGAATCGCGTTTCACCGGCGCGTTTATCGCGACTGGTATGTGCAGTATGCGGACAAGCGATTTCGCGAAGAAAATCGAACGGTACAGCGTATCTTGTTGGTCTCGTTAAGGACTCGAGGAGGAACGGAACGAGGAAAACGGACGGCGGTGTTACATTTAATCAACATCCGAAGAACGGCTGAATCCCGGAAGAAAGCTCGACGATTTACCAAGCCTTTCAATTTTGGTAGCTTCAAGGGTGTATTTGAGGAATCTTATTAACTAATGGTAGCATTAGCCATTGCCGCTATGTTTCCTTAACGAGAATGAAGAAATACCGCGAAAGCAATTAAACAAACGATTTTACATAACTGTACCTCGAGAATATCATTATCCACGAGAAAGTGAATTTTTTTACATATTTCTCTGAACACAATCATATTACTGCAAGCATTTTCAGGAGATTAATCGAGACGCTGTATTTTCTGTTCGATCGGAACGCCAATCGCAAAAGGAAGGATTAGCTTAACCGAAGAACGCGGACGACTCTTCCGTCGAAGGTGCGAAACGTAAGGCAAGCCACGGTGGCGGTCCCCGCGTTCCTCGAATTAACACGTACCGATGAAAATGGAGGCGTTCGATCGAACGTAACGGTTCGCCACCCCCTCGGATCGTGGCTGTACCCCCGGTTGACCTCGTAAAGTCGGATCGGTAATACGGAACACTATTTATTCCCGAAGTTTCGAAGGCTCGGGTGAGCCGAAAGCAGCTCACTTCGAGGTAATTACGAGGATTCGCCGTCTTTCTCGACGGGCGGCGCCGCGCCGGTTCGCACCGTCTCACTTTATTCGCGGCGGCAAAGTATACGCCCGTCTCGCTCCCGCCCGCCGATTCTATCGGGCATAATTACCTTTCGCTGTCCCTCTCGGATAATCATTGTAACACCTAAGCACCCTACCTAACCTACCCAGGGAGCCTAGCCAGCGTTTCCAGCGTTATTCGACATCGATCGCGACCGACCTGACGACGATTTCCGTGCTACGACGTGGTCATTGCTGCCGTGGTACGGACTAGATCGTTTCGCTAACGATTACAGTGTCACTCGGCCAATCTAGGATTATCGCTATATTCGGACCGCGGCATGCGACTCGAATCGAGCCGGGCACGTCGACGATTGCCCCCAAACCATTTTATCGTATATACCTACGCAGAGTGTGACCGCTGCTTTCACGCTTTTTTTATACGTGATCATACGTTTCCCTATGCTCTCTCTCTCTTTCTGAAGGAAGGAACGCGTACGTAGATCACGTTTAATTGCCATTCGATCGAAGCGTACCTTTCGATTTTGAGAAGTTCGGACCGCATTGCTCGAGCGAACCGTGTATCGGCTTTGGTGAAACGTTCGCGTGGCAAACGCGTAGCCGCGGTGCACTTAATGGCACAGATATTCGCGTGCCTCAGTTTACAAACTATGGATTTAAAAAGGTGTAATATCCTCGCTTTTATATCGCGCTAATCATTGCGCCACGAATGTCGTGCAACGTTACAAGTTTAAGTAACACAGAGTACGATACTTATAATTGTACGAGTATAATAATCGTAAGACCGCGCACGAGTGAAAGGACATCGAAAGTTTGAGCTCCCCGGTTTAGAGTAATCCCATGAAATATCTGAAGAAACCGATCGTTTCGATCGAGTAATTATCGGCGGAAGTTCGCTCGAAAGAGCTTTGGTCTACCAGAAACATTACCGCTGGCCCATAAGTACCACAGTTTACAATATCATTACGTGCTCTTGCGTAAGTGCTTGCATAACGCGTTCAGCCGTTCGCCGGAGAATGGCGTGTTCGTCTTTCGCAAGCGAGCAAAGACGTCCAGCGACAATTAATCCGACGTTACCGTCGTCGAACCGCGGATCGCCCCGAAAGTAGCCGCGCGTCCAGCAGGAAACTCGCGCGTTCGAAACATTTGACCCAGTGTCGGGTCTGGGAACGGGAAACATTCGCGCGGCGGGATCGATGACTTTTCGCCCCGCGATCGATATCGCCGGCTTTAGTTTTATCGATCGCTACATTCAATGAGGATACGCGGCAGCACGCGCGACGCATTAAATCATTGAAATTTATGCAGAGCCGGGCCCACTACGCGCAGTATCTTTCACTTTTCATTACGGGATCATTTGTCATGCGTCCGTAGATCCCTTATCAGTGGACGATCATAAACAACCGTGGCATAAATTTCAACTTTCGCGCATAACCTGACGGCGAACCATCGACCGGCCGCCGGGAAATTTATTACTTCAAAATCCACCAATCGAGGCGTCCCCGTGCGCGCTCGTCGTCCCACCGATCACCAACTCCCGCGTCGCGTGTTCTTATGTAAACGCGGCTGTCTTCGACGATATCCGATCGGCTCGATCGTTTCATTTCGGAATTTGTGCACCGCGCGGATCAGCCGCCCCGGTTTACCGACGAATGGGAGCCGAGAGATAGCCGCGCCGCGTCCCAGAACGTTTTATGGGCTGACAGAGCGTTCGATCGCGAAGACGCATGGAATGTATGTTAGTTTGAGGTTGATGCGGTAGATTTATGCGCGTTCCAGATAAGAACGATCGCGAGGCTTTTCCAGGAATCGGCGTCTGGAAATGAAATTCAAACGCGCGGATTGCGCGACGGAGGCCGTGGACCGCGCGATCGCCAACAAACGCCGGGACGACGAAATCGCGGCCTGCCGGACGCGAGGCACGCTTTAATCGCTCGCGGGAATTTTCATTTAAGACATCGCGCGCGTGGCGTTACGCAATTTACAAATAGATCGCGGCGGAGGATGGAGCGCAATCTAAATGAAAATCGCATCCATCCTTAATTAAACATCGGTAACGTGTATTCTACTCCGGACACTTTGTATATTTTTACATATCGCGTATTTTGCATTTCTGCGCTTTTTTGCGCATTTTAATACCCCATAAATGCATAAACATCCGATTATGTAAATGAGCGTAATTAATAGAAACGCGAGGTACTTTGCCTGGACGTGTTGCACGATCGCAATGTTGTACAAAGTATTTATCACGTTATTCATCAATTTTTCAGTGCCCCTGGAAATGAGTCGCGGTTCCCTGCGCAACGTACGCGACAATTAATGTCACGGCGTAGAAAAACGGGCATAACGCAACAAAGTATCGTTCGCCGCGAGGAGCAGAGAGGTTCGCCTCCCGATTTCTCTCGCTCGAGATCGTCTAGGAATTCATTAGACGTGAGCTCGCGGTGGATATATCCAACGGAGAGGCAGGAACGTGGGAAGCGACGTTTTACAAAAGGATTTAATGCCCTGCAAACGAATCGGCGTCCGGCGTTCGTTCACCCCGCGCCGCATAATTATGTGTCTATGCTTTATGGCAACGATGTAACGAACGCGCGCGCGCGCGCGCGGGTGCGCTTTCAGACGCTGTAAATTAAAGTTGAGAAAGTACGCACACGGTCGCGCGGCCGCGCGCGGTACGCGAGCAGTCATCGCGCGAGCCACCGCGCGTTAATTAAAGCTCATTGTAATAAAGAGCACTTTTTATTCACTTTGCCTCGTTCAGCCAGCTAGCCGGGATATTTTTATGTTTAATTATATTAGGTTTTACGAGGCCAGATACCCGCCGCTTCGCCGTCGACCGTCTTGGCCGACGGTAAAACATCCGCCCAGCCCCGAACAGTTTTCAACTTTAATTGTCGACCAGTCCCCGTGGTTTATCCGGCTATAAACACCCGGACCTGGCGACACTTCCTCGATGAGAAACTCCCCACGATCCCCGCGTTACTACCTTCGTCTTCATTATCCGCCATCGAGGCTGAATTAATTACGATTTTGTTTCGAGACACGTCCACGCGATTTATACCGTTTATAGTTTCAGCGAATTGCCCAAGTTTCGCGGCGATAATTGATAGAAATCTCCTCGAGTTGTTTCGCTCGTCGAGCAATCCGGTAAAAACTGTGTGCTCCGTTCGAAATTGTACGGCTCACGATTTGCGCGACAAACCAGCAGAAACGGTGTGTCATTGAATCATTACTCTCGGCTAGCCTGTAATCTATGCAGATTGATGTGGGGAAAAAAATTCTTCTTCTTATGCGGCCTCGATCATTAACATCGTCGTCGATCGGTACGCGCGACCGTTAAAGATTAGTTTCGACGTATTTCATTAGCCGTCGGGCACAAAAACTAACTTTCTCTTCCATGCTAAACGGTACATCGGACGAGTACATCCGCTATAAAACGTTAATACCGCGCAGTCATCTCCGTCTCGAAGAATAATATCAATCGAAGGAAATCGAAGTAAACGTCCGCGCGCTTCAAACGTGTCGGATAAAAAGAACTCGGTCAATATTACCAGGAATATTTCTACGTCATTTAGAAACATATACTTAACCGACATTAACGCGATGCTCGTTGCGTAAGTGTCAGGTTAAATATAGCTGAAATGCGGCTTCTTTCACGTTAACCTCACCGCGAAGGCGGAAAACACCGCGTTTCGCTCGCAGGTTCGCGTCTCAGGCTTTCAATTATCGGGGTATTAATTTCAATTATCGCTCGAAAATAAGTCTTTCGAGTTGAACGTTACTTATCTGCGCCGCGCGAAATCTGGCGATTAAAATCGATTTTCAGCCGGGCCATTTACCACCCCGACGCCCGAGGCCTTCCTCTTGCCCAAAACCGCGAAATATTCGAATTTTTGCATCGGAAAAGGATAACTCATGTTGATATCAAGATTCGAACGGTTCACAGGGTGCAACTGCGTTGTAAGCCGCGCGGATCTCCCTGCGTCCTCCTACCAAACGGGGGTGCTGCTCCCACTCCCGGTCACTCACCATCCCCTTCTCTCTCTCTCGCACTCTCTCTGTCTCTCCCTCGCTCCTGGCACCGAGAGATATCAATTAGCACTACGTCCTGGGGAATTAATCTCGGGAATTAATATCGCGACGTTGCTAATTAATTTTCGTTAATTTCGAATCAGCAGTTTCCAGAGCAGTGGCAGTGCGCACGGCCCCCTAACACAAATCCCTATCATCCGTGGTCGTGTTTCTCTCTGTTCCAGACAGGCCAGACAGAGACACGGACAGGAAGTAAGACGAGGAAGAGACAGAGAGACACGTACGAGGAGACACAGGGTGTCGAGAGCGAGGGGGATAGGGCGAGGGCGAGAGGGAGCGCGAGGGATGGGTTAGGGAGGCGTGGGGTAGTGGAGGTTCCGACAGCGACGCTGTGTAGACACTTCCACGAAAGTTTCCAGCGAACAAGCGGCTGCATCGTCGACCGTTTCTTGCTTGCACGCCCGATCGCGAGCGTTGCGTGCGGCGTTTATCAAAACACACATTTAATTATGCCCCCGATTGCCTGACTGGCGTCGAAAGTGGCCGCGCGGCTGCGCTCTCAAAAATCCCTCGATCGTTCCGTCCTTGCCGGTGTTTTCCGTCCGCTGCAACGCGTACAGCTTTTAATCGAGAACGATCGTTTCCCCCCCACAGCCGATCTTTGAGTGTTTTTTTCACGGCGGTGTAAACAAATCAGCGCACGAGTGTACTTACGTTCCAGATTAAATCTGATGTGGAATTAAAGGTTAATACGTGCACGGAAACGTTGCGCCACGCACGATTTCGCTTCGTTCGGAGGAAAGTTAAATGGAGAAGTTAAGTGGTACGGACGTATCTTGAATGATACAGGATGTTAGATAGCGAAGAAATTGCACGATATCATCCGTTCGTGGAGCGCACGGGGCCCGTACATCGTAATTGTCGAAGGAAACGAGAGGGCATAACTACCACACGCCACTATTCCGATAATCCGGAAGGAGACTGGTACCCATTCTCTCAATTACGACTTTACGTCTTATCTAGGGGCGGGTTCAGCGGACAGTCTCGATTTATGTAGGCACGTACCGATGAACCGATTTTTTGTGGGCCTCGTGAGAGTATCGAGAGGCATCGAACTTGATCGCTTTTTCCTGTACGAGTCCTTTACGATTTCTAATGATTTGCATCGTCAATAATTGCGTTGTATTCGAAACGAACGAGATCGTGCTGGAATGAAATGCAGAGGAAATATTTGCATAAAGATCAGGCCGCAGACGGTGTAGTGACGAAAAACCAGCTGTCCATCGCTGGCCCGTGAAATTTCGTCGTCGTGGTTCGGTAACGGGCCGGGAATTGCGTGTTTCTTGCGTCTCGACGGGGTGGGCCGCGGGAACGCCGTCGACGGGTTTCGTTTGCGTTTATCAAAACACACATTTAATTATTCCGCGCATCGCCGTGGGCGCCGAAAGTGGATACGCGGCTGCTCGCTTATTCCACGCTTAATTCACACCTGGAACCGTGACGGAGCGACTAGAGCCGCTTAAATTAAAGCGACGGATAATAAAAGCGTTAGCTCGTCGGAGCCCCGGGTTCAGCGAATCCCTTCCCTCCTTTTTTTCCTTCATCCCCCACTGCGCGCGCCTTTTTTCACCCCCGGCGTTCCTTTCTCTTGCCCCTCTTTTTTCTTTCATTTTTCTCTCTTTTTTTCCCCTTTTCTTTTTGCACGTTTTCCTCTTTTTTTTCCTCTTCCCTTCGACCGCGTTCTTTCTCACTCGCTTTCTCCCGTTGCGCGTCGCTGCAACTTGCCTTTTGTTTCTCGCGCCCTTGCCGAGGTTTTAAAACACACAGGAATGCGACCGCGTGCACCCGAATTTAGGGGCGGTTCGTGGTTTGACGAAAACTGTGCCATTTTACTCTACCGCCGGCGACGGTACGTTAATTGGGAAAGTAGGGAAAATAGTTGGGGAACTGAGTCACGCTCGATTCCGTGGAATAATGCGCGCCCAACGGATGCTGGAGTTTTGTGTTTCTCCCGGTCGAGGGAACAAGGATGACAACTTTTATCCTTTCCAACTTACACGTACGCGTTATCTAAAATATCGCTGTTGCAGACGCGAAAATTTAATTCTCCTTATGGATGGCGATTCTTCGGTTAATTTAGAATTCTATTTTCGAACAACGCGGGGGAAAATCTGAATGGAACAGCTCGAACGGAATTCCCAGCAACAGATGAAGCGTTGAAGGAATAAAGCAATTTTTCCGGGTCTGGTCTCTACGAAAGCCGAGCGCGCGACTTTAAATTGAAATACGCGGAGGGAATATATGTGGCCATAGAAGAGATTACGCGGTGGTTACACCGAGTGAAAACGCTTTAACACGCACACGCGTCTTCGGGTTCGCGCGAATTTACGCGTGCGCACGCTCGTCGTCGCAGCCGGTTAATGAGACACATTCACAAAGTTTGTCCTGCGCCGAGACGAGTCGATTGTACGCCGAGAATTAGCTTTTCAATTCAACTGGCCCCGCCCCGGCCAAACTTACGGCTCCAAAGTTCGGCTGAATTTAAATACGTCGTCTGGATAAGTCGCGCAACATGCTCGCGACCACCCTTTCACCCCTTTCGTTCGTTTGTCTCCCCCGATTTTCTCGATTCTCGTCGTTCCGCTTCGCATCGACGTTGCTTCGCTCTTTTTCTCGGTCAAATTTTGATGGTCATTTTATTACAGTACAAAAGAGTGAAACACAGTGGTGGTTCGCCTCCCCTGTTTTTAGCGCGCGTAATGCACCATTGCACCTCCAATCTACGGACCAAAGTAGCCATCCGCGGACCATTTTGCGCGTCACTTTCTCTCATCACTGAACGACGAGTCATTTTCAAGTCAGTACTCGCAACAAGCGAGCACACTAATCGCGCACACATCATTATCAAGATGCTATTACAATTTTACGACGAGAAATCGCGCTGATCTTTCCAACTGGTGTATCGAGACGGAGTACACACCTCTCGTTACCAAGCAACTTGTCTTCGACACAATGGAACACGAGTACTGAGTCTGAACGATATCAGTTTTCAAAGTGTTTTCGACTCGTCGAATCGCTTGTAGCACAATTATTCAGCCAGCATCCGGTCCACGGGTAAATTGCGTGTATCCCTTAGCCGTGAATTCTAATTAACAAGCGAAAATGAGATCGAAGAGAGGAGCAGCGTCGCGGGTAGCTAGGGTGGCCTTCGATTAGCCGAGGGACTCTCTCTCTCTCTCTCTCTCTCTCTCTCTCTCTCTCTCGTTACTAAATTCAAAACAATAAGTCAGAGAGAGAAAGAGAGAGAGGGAGAGAGGAGAGAAAGACTCTTCGTGAATTTCAGCAGCGCCTGGTAATGGAACTTCTGCCCGCTTTTATAAAACGTCCCCGGCTTTCTTAAATAATGAGATACATTTAATCAGAGGATTAATGAACGCCAAAGAAGTGGAATGAATTATGAATGATATTTATTCGTTGAGTACCGAAGCGGCTTGGGAAAATGATAATGCGGATCCTCGTCACGGATTCGTAATAATAATAGCAACAGCAATAACAACAACACCAACAACAACCAGGGCCGAGAAAACGGTGGAGAGCGAAAGAAAGAAAAGGAAGGCATAAAGAACGACGATAATAATGGAGAGGACGAGGTGCAGGAACAATAAGAAACGTGTTCAGGAAAGCCGGGAGTGCAAAGGAGGGGCGCGAGGAGGGTTGAAAAGGGGTTCGCGGAGGCAGGGACGCGGGAAACTTCGTCTCTCGCCTCTATTTGCATAAAATCGTCGTAGTCGACGCCTTCGAAGATAATGAAATGAAACTAAACAAATAACGCGGATGCTAAACATTAATTACATTCGCCGTGGAAAGCGGAGAGCGACAGAGAGGGTGAACTGTGGCGGAGGGTTACGCCTGTGGAAATTAAGAGACGTCGGGTAAGGGGATACGCGAAAGGGTTGCGCCTCGAGGGGGCGGTGGGGCGGAAACACGGGCGAAAAGGTTCGCGAAGGGAGTATCCACCCCTGCGCGGGGTGGCGAATTAAGAAATCGTTTAAGAAGTTTATATCGGGCACGCTGCCAGAAAGAAAGGGGTGAACCGCCCACTTTGCGAAAGATACTACTGCATTTTAAGCAACGATCCAGAACCGCGTCGCGGGAGCGACCCCTCCACAGTTCCGACCCTCTCGCCCACCGACTCGCAATCGTACTTGTAAATTCTGATTGATAAGTCGCATTTACTCCGTTACATTTTTCGCTTCCGCTAATCGCGCATAATTCTGCGTATTCAGCTGGAACATCGTACAATGATATTAATATTATACAGCGCGGCGGGGAAAAAGGTGCTCTTACATTTCGCGTCTACTATTTACCCTTAATGAACGAGGGTTCCAAAATAATGTTTTTACATTTTTTAAATATTTTCCCCGGTGAAATACTACCCTCGTTCGTAGCGCTGCATCGCGCTCATTAAATATGCGCGCAAGCAAAATTCTGCCGTCGACTCACATAATCAGACAAAAATAGTTTGGAATCGCGAAGAAATGTTTATTTAAAGCTCTTGCCTCGTGTCGCCTGTTCAATATTTACTTTGTTGGCATACCCCTCGGTAGCTGTTTAATCGCGCAGCATCCATGGTATTTATAGGAAGAAAAACGCATCATAATTAATCGAGGTGGAACCGAATCTTACTTACGATCGAGGCAATTATGCGAGATGAAGGAACGAAGGCTGGAGGAGGGGGGTTCTCTCGTTACTCTCGAAAAGTTTATCGAAAGACCTCCGCGGTCCGCGAGGGCCTCGCTAAATCGGCTGAAAAATATGCGAGTGGAGTCCTCCGCTGCCTCGGTGAAGTCTCCTCTCGCATTTTCTGCAAACGATAAACCCCGCGATGCACGCCAACATCCGTGTACGGTGTACGTATACGGAGGCTGGTCTATGGGAGAGGAAGAGGAGTTATGCGATCCGCGGATCCTCACGTACGGATGTATGATAGCCACTGACCGTTGCATTTCGTTGGGTATGCATTTACGAGCATGTTGGACCTCTTTCGCGGAGACATTGATGGACAAGCGCAGCTTATATGGCTACTCCAAGAGAAGGCTCCTCGTGGCCGTTTACATATTTATGTTATGACTCCGCTTCACTCGACTTAATTGACGGAATTGCCATAAATTTGCGAATATCGCGTGGACGAAGACGACTACGGAGACCATGACGGTCATACGGAGGCGCGGGTCGCGCGTACCTACGTGTATATTTATATATATACATACATATACGTACATATATGTACACGTATTTATATGCACGCGTATGTATATGCACGTGCACGTACGTACGGATGTGTATACGGAGGTACGGCGCATGTACAGTTGGGATCGGAACGAATTCCAATGAATACCGATTAGGAGAGTCACGGAACGTCGTTTCGTATCCGACGACCACTAGGTGGGAATTCCAAAAGACGGGGGCCGTAATTGACGGAATTCCAGCAAGTTTTGAGCACGTTCAGCTTTTACAGTGATCGATACACCGGTTTTGTGTACCGTGGTTGGTGGACGATCGCGAAGTTTCCCTCGAGTTTTGGAGGGTTTCAAGAGGGACGTAAGAGACTCGGGAAGAATGGTGTCGTTCTGGGGGCGCGGTATTTCCGGCGAAATTGTTCGGCTCCGGAAATTTTCGATAGAATCCCTGGTAGGAAGCTGTATTACGATCTTCGTCGAGAAAAATCCCCGGCAAGCATTTAACCCGTTAACTGGGGGGAAGATCGCCTGTACCCGACGTCCAAGTATTCTCTGCGCGATCATTTATTTATTTACGCGTGCGATAATACTCGATATCTTTAATTAAACGAACTTCGATTACCGCCTCTGCGCGTATCGCGGTGAATACCAATCCGCGGATCGTGGAAGAGGTGACCGCCGCACCCCGTTAACGAGGCCCCCAAGGCGAAATCCTTGGTGCACGCCGGCGATGAAGCGGCCTGTACATTCTCGGACGCACTGAAACACTCGCCAGTGTTTATTACTCCGGCAGCCTCTTCCTGGATCCCGTCGTACAGTTACTCACTCCTCCGACTAGCGCTAGACAAACCCAAAGAAAACGCAGGAAAAAAGACACCGGCGGATAGGTTAAAGGTTGAACGTGAAATTACCCGGGGAAAGAACCGGCCGTTTCGAGCGTATCTCTGCTAAGCTGGAAGAGGCTTCGGGGTCCCCGCATTTATGCGATTCGTCATTGTGCAACGATTACTTAGCCGCACAGGCGGATGGTAGCGTGCAGGCTGAGATGCATTCCAATGTATACCGATTAAGAGAGCCAGGGGTGGAGGACGGGGGGAAGGGTACGTCGTCTGGTATCCGAGAGCATCCTGCGACTCGATGGGAATTCGAAAAAGTCGCCGTTGCCGGTTTATCGTGTAGGTTTAGCGGGATTCGTCGGGGAATAACTCACGTGTTCGGATCCTCTGGCAACGGTCACCGGTGATCCATAGGGGGGCACAGAGGAGGGGTTGCGAGAGGAGAAAGAGATCACGAGGGAGAGGGAGGGAGCGAAGCGTTTCTCTTTAATTGAATCGGATCCACATATCTGGATGGCTCCATTCGCCTGTACACGGAACGGAGATTCTATAACGAAGGCGGACGCGTTCCGGTCTCGCGAAAAAAAATGGATATTTGCCAAAGCGTTTATCTTCGTGTAATTGCGCTTTTAAATTTGCTCGTGCGGCTTCAACCGCCCCCCAGCTTCGCCCACCGCCCCCTCTACGTCCAGCGTTTCGTGACGCTTCTCACCCCTTGTTACCTTTCCAATCTCTGCCTCTGCACCTTTTATTAAAACATTATTGCTTCGTATTATTGCTAATCGCCGCGCGAAGGAGACGTTTCGCGATAATCGAGCGCAAGTCGCGAAGCATCCTAGTCAATTTATCTCGAAGAAAGATGCGTGTAACGAGGGTGGACAATAAATCTGAACTTATTCGCGAAGAAATCCTACGATATTTAGAGAAATGTGTTCGCGTGGAGCAGAATCTTTGATTTCAGGTAAAAAGTACAAAGTTGTGTAGGATGAGGACAGATAAGCGCTGCGAAGACGCGATAGTGACATTTCCCGAATGATGTAGGCGGACATAAAGTGGACAAACTAGGGCCATTTGTCTGCTTTCCCGGGGAGTCTGTGCAGGAGGACGCCGCGGCCATCGAGGGGGCAACGCGAGGGAACGGACACTGGTTTATTTCGGGGATAATCCAAACAAATGTACTGGGTGGCTCGCGAGTAAATAACATGCAAATGCTGTAATGCTGGTTGACCGATGGTTTCACTCGTCTCGAGTCTCGGACGTGCCTCGCGGAACCTCGTCTCCCCGCAAAACGTTGCCTTTTCCCCGGACAAAAGGAATTTAACGCCAATATTCTTGCCATCCACAGAATCTTCGAGGTAAATGGGGTTACCTCGGGGACTTTTGCAAACGCTAACAGCGCGCGAGATATTCCAACTTTGCTCGAAAGATAAAGAGCGAGTGGACGTTGTAATATTTCAGATATATTCACTCTGTAAACTATTTAGGAACGATTTAGAACAGGTTCCAGCTAATATCGCCCGATATTCAGACAGTTTTATAGAATTTAATCTGCATTAATAAACGAACATTAACATGAAATAGATGCACGAGTTGATCGTAAGGGGAAGGCCGGGGGCGGCGGACGGATTAATTAATTAAAATATGTAAGCGCGCATGCATTTTACAAAATAACGTTTTTTTATTCCTGCTGGTGGCTGATGCTACGCGGGCGAATATAAATATTGTAAATTTTCCATTCGAATATAATACCGTTCTATTTTTTCCTCCGGGCGGGAGCGTCGAAGAAGACTCATAATTTAATACATTACACACGGGTCGCCTGTTTACTTATTCGTATTATGTTGAAAAGCGGCATTGATTTCCATGCAAATTTTTATTTATTTCATAATGGGACCTTTATTTCACGGAGGCACGGAGACTCGCGTTCTGTTCTCGTTGCCCGATTAAAATAAAACCAGCACCAGCCCGACACAGGCAAATTTTGTATTTTAATTCGACGCGACGTGTGTCGCGTTCTCAGCATCCCGCGTCTTCATCAACCACAACCGTTTTGTTTCTCTTACATTTCCTATTTCGAACGCGATCCACACCACCTCTCCGCGCAATTCCAACGTAACGAATTCATCACGAGGATAATAGAAAATTGTTATTCTTTAAAATTAACTCCCACGATAATTGCGTTAAAATCCCAGAAAATGCTGGAAAACAGGCGAAACTTACTTTCGTTTAAGCGCAAACGGAACAACTCCCGAAGCAATAGAAATAGTCGTAGCAACCCTTAAATCTACGCGACAATCAAAACCTTCGATATCATTCGTTACGATTGATAAAGTATATTTGATCTTCGCGAGACACGCAGAAAATATCGCGGAGAGGCATATAGTAGGATTCCGCAAGTCTTTCGAGCATTAACAATTGTCCCGATCACACGGAGGGATGCGCAGCGGTAGTTCCCCGTAGCTCCTGAGTACCGATTCTCATTCGACTCTAACGGGGGTTGAACAGATAACCTGGTTTCGAAAGGGGCAGCAGATGGGGTGTTGGCCACTGGCTATCTGAGACTTCCCTCATCTTGTGCCGGTCTCTGCCTTCCTCCACCTCCCTCCCCCCTTCCCATTCAGCCCCCCGTGCACCGCCTCGCCCCTTACGACGAGAGCTACCCTGCTTTATCCGCCCGCTCACCATCCACCCCCATAGTTTCCTGGGAGATCGATTGTTATGCATAGCCTGTATTTGCCCGGCCAGCTCTGTAACCGGCCCCTACAGTCTGGAAACTCAGGGAGAGTCTGCAAGAAGCGACTCTGGCCGACTCGACCGATTGACCATCGTCCAGAAGGGACCCGGCCCGAGACGCCCACGAAGAAGGCAATTTCAAACGGACAGGCAAATTAGACGGGCCGGACACTTTTAAGGTATCGCAGGACATGCCTGGGTGAATCGATACCCTCGACTGCCGGAGTACGCCCGCCTTTGATGAGAAGGCATTTTCCGGAAAATTACGAAAATTGATGGCGAACGATCTGTTTCACGCAGGAAATTGTACTTTTGTTTTTTACGAGTCGACCATGAAGTTTCTTTTTTTTTTAACGAGTCAAGAAATCGATGGAAGTTACTTCAAACGAATTTTTCTAGTCCGGTCAATTGACATGGTCGAAGCGACCAGCGTCCCTTCGAGGATGTTTATTCTTGCCTGGACTAGCCTGTTCCAAGCAAACAACGAAATGCAAATCGAGATTATTCCGGGCTGCGCTAACCGTTAACCTGAATTATTCGAGTCTTAATGATAGCTTAGGCACCAGCCGACTAGTCTGAGGGATTAGAGCGTGAATATTGCCAGGGCTAATGAACACGCGAGAATTAGGTCCTCGTCCAAACACGCCCAATGAAAAACTCCCCTTATCGATCTGTTTCCGTTGGAGAACCGGAAGATTTTCTGCGAATCTTCTGCGCGACGTTACCGATGCGCCCAGCGAAATCTCGCGAAAATCGTCCTGGAAGAAACGTTCCAGATTAATACCTGGCAACCCCGTCCCACGATAATAATCGACTGACACGCATGCACGAAGCGCCGTACGGGAAGCCACGATATCAGATATAGAGAGGTGTTGCATGAACAATGGATACGGAATGCGGTTAACCGAAGAAATCCGAAACGGGAGCCGGGAATAAACCGGAGAAACAATAAAGTGGAATGGTCGAGAGCACGGGTAAATGGGTAACGACGTTTGAATCGTCGCAGCCGAGGGAGCACCCGAGGGAACGGTGAGAGAACGGTGTCGTCTACAGTGAAAGTGTTCACACGGATTCCTTTTTTCCCTCGGCTGCGCCACGAGTTCAAGTTATCGATGAAACGTTTAACCTTTCCTTCTGTCCTCCTTTTTTTTTCTCCCTTTCCTTTTCCACCCTCTGCCTCGTTATATGCACGGAACGCGCTTCCTATAGACGGGGAACACACCCGCACGGGGACGAGTAACGCGCGTGTACGTGGAACACGCACGCGAACAGATAGACGTACTTACGTGGAGAACGTGCATACATAGGCGGATAAACACCTGTGCTTCATAGATATACACGTTTCGCGGAAAGAGAGGTCCCAAGTGTAGCCTGGAGCGTTTATGTGTTCATAAAACTCGAAGGATCGCTTTGAGTCGTCGAGGCACGAGCGTCGGATGCCTAGTAGGAGCAACGATACGCCGAGGGGATCGTTGTAGGATGAGGCGAAAAGGAAGTGGAAGAGAGGTTGCCTGGCGGCACGGTGCCTGTGCGGCAGGGTGCTAAGGGGGTGGCGAGAGAGTGAACGAGGGTGTTTTTCCACCACCAGTTGCTCGCGGCATCCGCAAACCCCTCTCGATCCCGATGCTACACGGAAAGTGTGCGTTTGTATACGTGTGTGTACACGTATGAGAGAAAGAAAGAAAGAAAGAGAGAGAGAGGGAGAGGAAGTTAGGGAACGGACGCTGCGCCAGACCATAAAAGTCCCAAACTCGCTTCTATCGTCCACTTGCTTTTCCTCTCTTCGACGTTCAGCCTCTTCGACCTGAATGCGCACACGTGTGTGTACACACGCGTCGAGATGCGGCCGCACACAGAGGCCCGTGGGATTCGGGGGCGTAACGAGGAACTCCGCACACGGACACGGAAAAAGTCCTGTCACGGTTCAACGCGTCCGGCGTGAAGGTGAACGACCGTGAAGGAGGATCCGACGATGCTGATAGAATTTAGATTAATGGACCCTCGACGGAGATTGCGCGGGAGGTGGCTCTGTGGCAACATGCTGTTCTTCCGATACTTGTCTCTTGTCTTTCTTCGTTTTTATCCCGCACGCTTGTGTTTTATTTGGAAATTATGAACGTGTCTATAATTAATGGATCGAGAACCAGAGGTGTATACGTTGTACAAGGTACAGAAATATCTCAGCGTTTCTCGTTTCAGGCGTTTTTCATTTTACCGCGAGCTCTGTCAAGCTTCCAAGTTTTACATCTGTGGTTCAGTTCACGGAAACGGAAACAGCGGTGCGATCCGGTTAGAACAATTCCACGCGTCTCTCGCCGATTAAAACGAGCAAGGGAACACGTCGAACGAAGAAAGAGGATTTCGGATAACCGTTGTCAACGCGTAATCGTAAACCGATAAAAACGAACGCGAAGATTTCGAAGAAAGCTCGTCGAGGGGTAGCCTTCTTTTTCAGCCACCAGTTGCTGCCAGACCAGAAAACTCCACTCGATTCGACGCTGCATTACCGTAAAAGTCTGAAGCTCTCTCGGTTACCGCCGTGGCTGCCATTCGCTCCTCTTCTTCTTTTTCCCTTTTCCGTTACCCCACCTCCGACTCGGACTCTCTTTGGCCACGAAACTAGGTTAGAGAATAAAACCAACGGCGAACGAGTCGATTGCAAGCTTGCTAGGGGAACGGGCCGCGCGTTGCTGCGATTCCGTGATCCCGCGCGATTCGCCGTGTCGACTGAAGTTGCGCAAAAGCACGGAACCGCGGTTTCGTTAATCGAGACACGGTGGTAGAAGTGGTTCAAGGACGACCGATTGGGGGCTGCTCGCGTCTCCGTTCGAGTGTTTTCCATTCGTTTCTCTTTCTCTCTTTTCTTTTCTTTTACGAATCCACTCGAAAGGAAAGGATTCTCACTAATGATAAACGTTTGAATTCATAAGAACTTCGAAACAGATCAGCAACGAAGATTATCGTACCAGTCTGACGTTTGCCATTAAGCACCCACTTCCATCTCTCATACGATTTTTAACAATCCGCATAAATAAAACATCACTCGACGCTCTACCCTCCCATTACTGTCAGGGCACCCGTTCATTTTCCATATCCATCACGCACCACCAAATAGTCGCATTAATTCCGAGTCCCCAGGCAGAAAAATTCAACGTCCGCAACACGCCCAGGGGCGAGGCGCGTTCGCGGAAAGCGTTCAGCTTCCGGCGAGGTTTCAGGTTTAAACGCGACGAGATAAGATGTCGGGATATATTCAAAAGCTGCCTGACCGGGGCTACCGGGCTTGTATTTTATTCGAAGCCGGCTGCGCCTTGGCAGAAAATTAATTTGCTCAATTATGCCGCTTTTTAGCCGCGTACACCGAGGCCAAGAAGAGACTCCTCTCAGGCTCGCGCGATCGCGAGCCGTGCACTACGCTCGAGGGGCAAACGCGCACCCCACACAGGCGGTCGGTCTCTGCTTACATTAGCCACCCTTATGCAAATTAATACGAAACAAAGTACGACGATGCGATCCTTCAACCCCCCGCCCGGGAAAAGATATACCGCTGCCCCTTGTCTCGAGTCTCTCTGTTCACGTGCGCCACCATCGTCGTTCCCGGAATTATAACACGCGAAACATCGTGTACCCAAGATCGCGATCATCTTTGATCTATTGCTGACGTTCTCGTTTGCACCCCCGCGCGTTCACGCCTAATGTCGTACGAACGAATCGTTTCAGAGGACTCTGGAAAATTTTCTTCTCGACAGCCATTCTGGAATTGCCGTGTAAAACGATGTTTACGAGCTCGACGATGGATGAAATGCCCTTTTAAGCGAGTGGAGAGAAGAAACTCGAACGCGGGCTGACGGAAATTTGCAAATTCATAGCAGCTTTTCGAGTCCCGTTGGAAGGGTGAGTTTCGTGTTTCGTGGACAGGGAGAATCTTGCTAGGGTGGCGCAAAAAAGGCAATTGCAACGGACATTAGGTGGGTCGAAGTAGGTAGCGGAGAAGGTAGCTGGACGGTGGTAGAATGAGGGATGGGCCGAGTGTCCAGGTTGGAGGGTCGTTTATTGATCTCTCAAGTCCGAACCTCGCCTCGTGTACAAGAGGGACCTAACCCCATCCCATACGCCCTCGTGACTGGCCACAACCACCCCAGCGGCCGCACGCCGAGACACTGGACACAACGACTCCCTCCTCAGCCTCTCCTTCCACCTTATTCCACCCTCTTGGGAAAATAGGTTCCCAACCAGAACCCTTTGCTCGTCGCAGTGAAACACTGGACTGCTTTGCATCCGCCAATCACCCAGACAAAAGATTAACGTGGTGTCCCCTACATTTTTTCGATGATACGATCCTCGAGCGATCTCTGTCCCCTGTCTCACCCCCTAACCGCTTTGCCGTCCGCTGGGTATTCGTAAAAAAAAATATTCTCAAGACAACACCGAGTTAATGATCGTCGCGAGAATACCCTCGATACTTTTTAACATCGAGAGGTATTCAATCGAAACTAACGCTGTTCAGAGACAGACGGCCATTCTAACCGGAATTCCAGCGTCGTCTCCACGCCAGGACACAATGGAGTGAGATGTTCCCGCTTGAGAACCGTCCACTTAGCCGAAGGGTTGCTAGTTGCAGATAACTTATTCCAGCTTCGCCCGACCGCCCATCCACCCTCCTCGAATGGAACCCTCCACCCTCTCGCTCACTCGCCAGATCTTGGCTGGCTAGCAAGCGGTCATCTTGTCTGCCTGGTCCCTCCGTAATATGGATCTGGTACTGTGCGAGCCATTTCCACGAGGTCTTAACAACACCGTCGGTACAGGTTGTCGATAAATCGAGGGAGCCAGTCCAGTTCCCTCTGACACGCCTCTGCGAGCCGAGAGACGTCCGACACCTGCTCAGACCTACTCTTCCACGGTCAGTTTCGGACAGTTCTGGAGCGGCGCGTTTCTTAGGGGTTGCTCCTCGCGAGCTCTTCGATTCTTTCTTCACCCTCTCTTCCGTTTCGTCCCTTCCACCGTTAGTAGGAAACACGATGGTCGCGGAACCATCGACGCGAGAGATGATTCGTTGAAAGGGGGATGATTCTTTGACGCGTGTTGCGGATCAAGAGGCCCCGTAACCCCCGCGCCTCTTTCTGTACCGTCTGTACAATGCTGAGCCCGCGGAGAGGGATTTGCGAAGAAAAGACGTGTAGTGCCCGACGCTTCGGCACCGGTTAGCTTTGAATCGCGCGCTGCTGTGCGGATGAATCAACTGTTCTCTTTGTTGCTCGAGGACTTTGGACGTGAACAAGCTTGCACACGAGGGGATATACGAAGGCACTAGGGCCACGGGTTAATTTTTGTTACCTTATGGCGCGCCGGGTGTTTCGAGGGTAATGCTCTGGCATATTATCATTATATTCGAAAGATAATACGAAATCTGTCGAAATATAACAAATGTATAATATGTTATCTTAAGAAACTGTGTATCTTAAACTTAGAAACTTATTTGTATCTTAGGGAACGTTATTTGTCGCGATCTCGTTATATTTTTCACGAGGTATATAATCGTTGCTTCCGATGAAATTTGCACGGCGACGGTGTCCGATGAACGCAATTGTTCCTTCGAGACCGGGTGACGTGGCTGATAGCGTATCTCGGTGTGCATCGAAGATAGCCGCGTTCTCATTCATCACAAACGATTCATCGCCGCGTGTCCATATCGGCACGGAATGAGAAAAAAGAAAACAGCGAGCGAGGAGTGAGGGAGGGAAGAATAAACAAGAAGAGAACGAGACGCGCGAAAGCCGGATAAGCGAGAGGAGGGAAAGATACGGCGAGAAAGAGATGGTAGGTTCACACGCAAGAAAGTTCTTTGATAATTCTGCAATCTCATTCGCCGGTTCATTTACTTTCTTTCCCTACCTGTCTACACCTAGTTAACCCGGCACCGGGCCGGGGAGTTTTGCATCCAGCTTCTAATAATAGCTATCGCTTCATACATTTTCATGGCATTACAAAATCGGAACAAATAGAGCGTATACGCGGCAATTACGAATGCATTATGCAATATAAATATTGATGCTTCCTGCAAAAACGAAACGCCGAACGAAGGCGAACGGAATGCAAAGCGTTCCGGGAAGGAACCACAGCTGAAAGTGAGAGAGAGAGAGAGAGAGGGAGAGAGCAAAAGGGGATCCCGGGACGATAACGTCTCTCAATGGACTCGATCTTTTATCCGCTTTCTCGCGTTTATTTCTCTATACCTCTCTCTCGCGCGTTTCTGCTAACCGTGAAAACTCGATTTTATTCGGCCACTGCGAGACCATTACCGTTGTCCACCGTACTTACTTTCTTCCCTCGCGCTTTGTTTGATGCCTTGGACGCGTTGCGCAATGATCGCCGGTTTACCAGTCGAATGTTTAATTACCACGTAAATATTGGAATATTTAATCGCGGAAATTATAGGGGTAGAAATTTTTAATTAGGCTGATTGATTTATTCATCATCTGAATCCTTATTCTTGTGTTCGTTTAATGAAACGATTTTAATGCTTCTCGTGTGTTTCATTGGATATTGACGAAACTGGTATTATATGTATACATATAAAACGGGCTCGAGCCTGGCCAGAAATGGAAGGTTGAACATTTACGAGCAATTCCTTTCCGCGTCCACGAGTGTTTGCGGTAGTTTCTTTTAGAAAGCTGAAATTAATGGGACACCGTGGCTGATAATGAATTGTCAGCCGGCAGGAAAATCTGTCTTGTTGGAAATAGACTTAATGCCCGTGTCTGACAGCTATCGTTTGCTCCAAGCTCGGTGAGCTTCCACTCGGCTATTTATCCGCTGCGGGCTAATCGAATTTTCAACAGCGGTGTTCGTTGCGTCTTCCTGAATCTGCTTAATTCCCAAGCCGGATCTCGATGTGCACGCTTTACGATGACGATCCAAATTGACAAAAATTGAATGGGGATCGGGTAATTCGCGCGGGATAATGAAATCTCGTCGCTCGATAGAATGAACGCTCGTAATAGCCGTTCGTTAGCCTCCTTCAAGTCCTATCTATATCTCGTTGCCCAGCCCATCTATCGGTACGGTTGTCAATGAAATTTCCATCGCAAAATTGTTTACCGTCTCGCCAGAATTTCTTCCTTCGCGTTCTTTCGATCGCACCGATTCCTGCGAAACATCGAAAGCCGCGACGAGCCCAGCCTCGCAGGGTGAATCCGCGTCGAGGCGTCGATCGTTCGCGCTGTCGGCGTCGTCCGCCTTTATAATTTCGCCAGTACGGGTGTGCGTGACGGGCTTGACGGGCGCGAAAACCGAGCGACCGGTACCCGGCTAAAGGCCAATAAAACTTAACTCCTAATTAAGAAGCGTGAAGGATGAATCTATTATACGCGGGGGCCTTGCCAACGCAAATACGCCGGCAGTAATGTCGCCGGTCGGTACAAACATACCATACCCACGGCCAGGGCCGGGCGTACGTGTTCATTAGGCGTATTTGCTGTTTAGCATTTCAAATTCGGCAAGAGAAGCACCATCGTGGAACGCGATACACACCCGTGCTCTCCTTCTCTCTCGCGACGGCAGGTTGGCAGAGATCGCGAGGCTACCGTACGCCGCTGTCTACCCCCTCCTCAGCCCTTTTGCCAATCAAATATTTTAATTTAATCGCCCTACTAATGATCCGTCTTACATTCGGTACACGTGGCCGATCCCGTTCCGTGGGGCCTCACACCTAGCGCCTCTCGTACCACTCAATCCGTGCCAGGGACTCGCCGATTTAATTATCTTATTATCGCGGGCCGGAGGCCGGTGCCACGAGATTTTCGCGTCCCACCGTGGGCGATATTGTTGGTCGGCCGTGGGCAGACGGCTGGGTCTCCCGTGTACTTTGGGAATGGCTCTCGTCGCGTCCAGGTGGGCAGGATGATAATTTCTGCGCGACGATTATGTTTGGGCTAGGTTCCTTCAACAGTCTCGCGGGAAGACCGCCGAATTGCGTCACCAGATTACTATTATTCCATTATTACGACGTAGTTACCGAACGTACGATTCGCGTGTCTCGTGTTATTGGTATCTGTGCGAATTCGAAGTTGAACAGGAGCCTTGGAGAGCCTCGAAAAGTTTGAGAATGGACAGCGGGGAGGCGTTGAAAACGAAGGTCCGCATCACTCTCAGCTGGCGTTGTTAATAACACCTTCGCGCGACAACGACTGGGAAGACGGTTTTTAATTTGCGACCACTGAAATCTCCGACTTAATTGCGTCCGTCTTCCAACGGCCTCGCAGCCGCTGGGCCCGTTCCCATTGGCGTATTTAAATAAACGTCCTCCGCGTACACGCGGTCGTCATCAGGCTGTTTTCGCGTTTAATCGTCGAAACCGTAAATACCCCGGTAATTCGTTTTATCTTAACGTTTGCACCTCGATGTTACGCGGCCAATTGCGTGGCCGCGTGTGCGTGCGCGAAACGATTTTGGAGAACGCGCCGCGGAACAACCGAATATATTAATTTAATCGTCCTATTAATGGCCCGTTTTATATTCGCGTGCGCGGGTGTTCGTCTTTCGCCGTTCGCGTTACCTTCCCCGTGTCTTTTAATTCCAATCATCGACTGACCGCTAGGAGCGTTATCGCCGATTTAATTATCCCTCCGTCGGCGAGGGGGTCGATAGATACGAGTCTGACAGATTCCGATGAGTCGTATCAACTTCTCGCGAGCCTCGTTCGTACTGGACAAGTCGACTCGATTTTAGTAACATCGGACCACTTTATCGACGCTCCGACCTGCTATTTTACTCGAATCGCGAGGAGAAAAGAAAAATTGCGAAGCAACTCCATCAAGCATTCCAAGAGAACGGAATCAAAGAGAGAAACCCGTTCGTTCTCGCTGGCCATCCTCCGAATCCCAGTCGATCGTGTTATTTTCAACCCCCCGTGGACGCAATTCTTGGCTCTAATTTGTATTTAATTAAGCAAGCCTCGGACCGCGTCTCCCTTAACCAATGGCTGAGTTCGCCCGGTTTGGTCTGCGCGTTGGGGTTCATTAGGTTATTGAAACCTTAGACAATGTAACTAGCGGCTGCCGGGTACAGTGCTCCAGGGGCTTCGTAATGCCCACTGCCTCGAGTGCCAGCGCGTACGACATTTTGCATCCGCCGGCCACTCCCCATTTGCGAACGGTTGTCTACGACCGTAGATTCTCTCCAACGGCGAACGACCGCGGCGACGACCGTCCCTCAACGATCTGCTGAACGCCGCGGGCTGGTTACGTCCTCGGGACGGCGCGAGTTTATATGCTAATAAGCCACATTAATTAAACGGGAACCGCGTGTGTCCACCAGCGGCCGCCACCTTTCAGACGCGCGTACTCTAATTCCTCCTCGTAGCGGGGAAAAATTGACCGATGTCAAGCCTTCTCTGGTTAAACGACAGGGGTCGTCTAGAGACTTCCTCCACCAACTTCTATGACAGTTGAAGGGTGTAGTTGCGCGTGAGAAAATGACTCTTCTTCAGGGATTGAATTTGATTCGAGTACACGATTCTTCGAAGGGAAATTATTCTTACTGGCGAGTCTCTCGCGGGGACGGTTTCGCCGATGACCGCTCCTACGAATCCTAATTGACGCGAGGACGGACAAGTTGGTCGTGTCGATGCATAATTTATGAGAGAAATAACGGCTGGGGGGTTCGTATAACTTTTGGAATTGAAGAGCCGGCCAGATTAATCCGCGATATGTATTTTGATATATGCAGCATTAAAAGTGTCACGGAGTGAATAGCGCGCGTCAACAAACGCGCAACGGACCGCGCCGAAAGCGTCCAGTTCGAAGCCAGATAGACATCTGGCCAGTGAACAAGTCGTGTGACGATGCTATTTAGCAGCGGTGACAGGCTCGATAACGGTCGAACTTTGAATTCTTGTAATTACACTCCGTTGCTGGTCGCTATCGCGGACATGGACTAAGAAATCGACCGATATACACCTCGTCTCGCCGCGTGAACGTTTTCATTTTCTCCGGGAAACCATATCCAGCTCGACGATAAAAAAGAACAACAATAATCCTATAATTAAACGCGCGTTAGGACTGGGATCGACGATTACACATTTAGAAACGTTTACACTCTTCATCCGCCTACTCGAGCCGTGTGTACGGCACTTAACCCGACTTTCAGATATCATCAAACGCGACGCGGAGGAAAAACGAGAGGAAAAGTAGATCGAACGCGTTCGCTAATAACCAGTTAAGTAAGCGTCGATAGGCTCGTGGAGATACGAGAACCTACCCGCATGCCAGAGTGTTCTCTTGGAGAGCGAAGGATGCGGGTGTCCAAGGGATTCGCTGAAGAATCATCGAGGACTTTTTTTTCCCCATGCTCCTCAGCCAGAAAACAACAGACGGGATGAAGGCAAATCGAGAAGGGATGGCGGTCGATGGCTCGGGCGCGGTGAGGGCTGCATCTCGAGCGATGGAGCATATACGACGCCGTCTGCTTCTTTTTCATTTCCCTGGGCAAAATTTAATTTGGAACGCGTCCAGTTGCACCTTTCCGTTCTGGCCGACTGGTACGAGGAAACGAAGCCCCGGAAGATCACACGAAAAATGTACGTGCTTCGCGTCCCAGCCACCGGAGGATCTCCGGGGAACAGGCGCGCGGGAGCGAATTAGGAATTTTACTAACTCGGATAGTCGCATTTAATTTTAAAGCCGGAAACCATACGAGTCATTACTGTCTCCATTTTCGGCGTGCGTATATTAAATTACAGGGGGTACGCGAGCGGCGATTCGACCAAGTGAAACGACCGGAACGCAACCGGGCATATTATGAAAGAGCACATGCACTCGGGGATTAGCCGAAGTCGTAGCCTGCCTAGCGCCGGATAATACGCGTTCTACGTCGGCCAGAGGCTCGCAACAATCGGGAAAACTTGTTCTCCCGCCGGGATACCTGAGGAGGGACGGCCCTTTGGACGCAGCGAGTCGTGTCTGGACTGTCGTTCCCCCAAAATGATACTGGAAAATTCTTCTGGCGTTATTAAATGACGATCGTGTTGACTGACCCCACCGGTGAGAAATTAGAAAGCATTTTGGATAATAAGATGGCACAAAACGGTGGGTGTTCTTCTCTCTGGACGCGTGTATCTCTAAGCGTTCGCGGCAAGTGTCGAAAAATGACTTTCCACGCGCGAAACGGAAACAAGCGGTACAATTAAGGAGCGTGAGGGAAAATTAGCCGGAGAAAGGAGGCTGAACACCGTACGTGCAACATTATGTACATTCCCGTGGCTCGTGCGGCGTTTTGCACGCGACGATAGCACATATTTCGCGTTACTTAATTTCGTCTGTAGTCGTTTTTCGCGCATCCCTCTTTCTGTTCCCTGGCAGCGCATATTTAAATATAACTTCCCTCATGAGAGCCTCGCACAAGAGCTCTGAAACGTACGAAAATTAATGAAAGAGTGTGTCGGTTTTCCTATCCTCGTCGCGCTGGCTCGCTTACCCTCGCTCCCTCCGCGGCCAATAATTTATTTGACTTTCAGTGCGCGTGACATCATCACGGTCGCATTAACCGCGCTTACAATGTAACGTGATAATAAACATTAAACGCGTTTCCACAGCGTTGAATTGGCTTCCTGCTCGTTTAACCCTCCGAATCGTTTATATTTTCCACCAGCGGCGTATCGTGTTCTCGGTCTTTGAAAACAGCAAGAAGGATTAATGGTCGTAGAGGCGCGCGTGGTGGCTGAATCGCGACGTGCAAAAGACAGCGGACAGCCTTGCAACCACTTAATCGAAAAGGTTACCCTTCCGGTAGCGGGGATGGGACGCGCGGCCGTGTCCGATCGTATCTAGCCGCGATCACGGCCAATTATTAATTTACAACACGACCGACGCGAAAACCCCGCGCTGAAAGCACGGATTCGAGTTTGCCTCGCGAACCTCCGTTAATTAGGTTCTTCAATCGGCAGTTATTGTTTCGTGGCGGCCCTAATTTGGCAGCCGACAGCTGCCACTGCGAGTGGAGGCGCTAATTAAAACACCTAATTGTGGCCATTAACGCGAAATGCGACGTAGCGATGCGTTGGCTGGTACGCGGTTCACACCGATCCACGCTCGGTTATGCCCGCCGCTTTAAACCGCGCGCGCTATAAATACGATCTAATTAGCATTTCTCGGTGTCTCGATTGAAATTAAGCGGCCCGCGGAGCCAACAGAGGCGGAAAGAGAGAGGGAGCTGTCGCCTGGTTAAGCTCGAGTCGTCAATTGCCACTCCCCTTATACATTTAACGGCCACTTAAAGCTCGGGAACGAACTGTCACGACTTGCTTCGCAATTTTATTTAAAAAGAAAAAAAAAGAAACGTACGAAGCGAACAGTTTGGGAGGACGAAGAACTTTTTTCGAGGCTCGCGTGTACGCGTCCATTTTATTCTTCGAATCTGATTTCCATTTTTTAATAAATTCCACAAATTGTCGACTTCTCGACGAGGATTTGAACAGAGCATGGTATATATTTAGATTTTAGTATTACTCGCGTCGCTATAACGACGGCTGTTTTGTGTTCTCGAGCTTTTTAGATACGTCCGGGTGATAAATTTAATTATAACCTAGATCGCACGGGGTGTCCCGTTTTAATCTATAAATGAACGTATCTGGTCGAAGGTAGATTGCCGGGACAGCGGGATCATTAGAATATCGTCGAGGAAAATCGTCAGGTGGACGCGTCAAGGACGCGTTTGAAGCTTTTGTTCGCCCTTTTTACTAATGGAACCTGCGTGTTATTAGTTCTGCGAGTTGCTAAAAAAAAAAAAAGGAAAAAAACAATTTAATGGAACGTAACAATTATTACCGCATTTCAGATGAACGCGTATCGAGACACGGCTCGATGTAACGTCACGTGGAGGGCACGTTTTCAAAGTTTCTCAAGCTTTTCTCAGTTCGAATCGGTGGCAATTGGATGATGACAGAAAATTCAAGGTATCTCGCGCGATAAACGATTTCCTGGCTTGAACATCCTCGAGAGGGATCGCACGAATCGTTGCGTCGTTAAATCGACGAGAGTACGTGGCGGCAGCGACCAAATGTTTTTCCGGTAGCACGCCGTGCTTCCCAGACTCGAGACCCGAAACTTCGTCTTCCGCGTAGACCGCGAAACCGCTCCATTCGATCCAACTGTAGGCCATTCACGCGCACAACCGACGGTACACTACGATACAGAGGTGGGCTATATTTACAAGAAAACCTCCACGAGTTTGTGCTCGACTCCACCTTGGTAGAAGAATTTCCTCGTAACGAATTAAAGGATAATATGTGGTAATTGTGAGAATTTAAAGATGGCGCCAATCGCACGTCAATTACATTCTAAGTGCATTAGAAAGCAAAGTGGACCCGGCAACTTTCTCGACTTTCATCCGATCATTCATATTCCACGGCTGGTAATTTGCATCGATTTTACGACATTTAACGTGGTAGTTTGGCGTTCCGAAATTCTCGAGTCACTGTTCCTTCTCCCTTTTTTCCTTCACGACGGAAGAAAAAACCGAAGATACGCTTACCAAATATTTGCATCACGGAAATGGAGTGTACGGACGTTATTGTCAGAACTGAACCAGGCCGACGTTACAAGCGCATCGAGCGCAGATGCGGAATTAATTATTTCTAATCTCGATTCCACCACCAAAACCATCTCGATCGGTGGAGCGGGCGCGCAAACCGAAATCGCCCCGTTCGAAACGTAATAAATCGTTTTCTCAAATTCCTGATCGGATTTCCCCTATTAAAACGAAGCGCAGCTCAATTTCTAAGCGCCCTACCAAAACCGACGGCCATCATATCCCGATGCCGGTAACCTCAGCACCCAACGCAAACCGCGAAACCTTTCACTCTTTCCCCCTGCACCCTCCGTGCACCCCCTAAAACGCTATCAATACATCAGCCCGCGAATCGACGCGGCGCAAAAGTCGACCGCGAGATCCGAATTGTCTCCTCCCCGTCGATCGCAGCGTCGTCGAGCGCCGTTACGAGTTCGTCGTTTCGAAAGCGGTCGCAAGGTCCGCGGAGCAGCCTAATTATCGAGGCGCGCACCGCGATTATTCGCACGCCTCGTGGACACGGCGCGCGGCTTATTCAGAGAAACGCTCGACGGTGTATCGGGCGTGGCACGGTCTCGCGTCGAACTACACGTTCCGCACTCCCGTGGCCTGGTCCCAGTAGGAGCGGGCAACAACGCCGAGTGTCAAGTCGCCGGCCAGCACAATGACGTTATAATGACTAATGATCATATCATTTAATTAACATCGCGCCTAACCAGCCCAGGCTTCATTAGCCTGCCGCGCGGCCTTAGACGGGCGTGTACAACGCCACGCTTATTATGTATCTATCGGCCAGCGATTGTCCGCGGCGCGTGTTAAAGCCTGCCTGCGTTGTACCTGGTCGACACGGTTCCTCGGTGTGCCGCTAAATTTCTATGTTATACGTACGCGCATCGGCTCGTACGCGCGCCTGTGTACGTGCAAACATACGCGTCCAAGTGTAGAGGCGTTGTTGCGTGGCGGTGGCGGGCAACAACACCAGGCGAGCTACGTTGCGGCCAGGTCCTGAGGGAAAAGGAGGAAGGCTCGACGATCGATCCGACGGGATTTGGATCACCTTCGAGAATGATACCACACCGGTTTCGCCAGCCTGCACCACGTAAGGGAGGGAGGGACTCCGCTCGTGGCTGTCGTCGAGGTTTTACGCTGGGTAATTGAAAAGGCGCTTCCGGTGACACTGGTGAACGGTGATCAGAGATTCTTTTGGGCAGGGATTATTTGATTACTGTTTGTCAATTTAACTTGTGATTTTTACGTTGTCCTCCAATCGCAATATATATATCAGGTAGACGTTTCGAAGTGTTTGATAAAAATAATTTGAAGCATGAATAAAAGTGGAATATTATTTTTGTCTATTAATTTACTTCTCGCTCGTGCGACGTTTCGAGACTGAAAAGCCCCTTATACGTGTCAGTTGAACGCCTGTCAGGTGTTTTAGTACATCGATTAAGGTCTTTCATTTAACTCAGTTAGTCGAGATGCATCTTTCACGGAACTTCGACAAGCATCGAGATACGACAAAAATGTTTAGAATGGTAACTCGTTGGAAACGCATTGGTATTAATTTCAGTAATATCGTGTTTCCGTTTGTCGTTACAGAATCGCTGATAAGCTGCAACCGTTCATTTTCACGGGATCGAGGGAAATTGTAGAAATGATGCGAACTGTTAAACGCGTATAGCACCGACGATACTCGTTGATCTCTTTCTTCGGCGTTGTCAGGTGTTCGCCGACATACCCGTTTCGCTACCGATAGCATCGAAGGTTGCGGCGGCCGATCGTGAGACTTCATTACCACCCATCACATTTGCTAATTAAGTGTCAAGATTTTACCGATCACCGGCTCAATTCGTCTGTCAAAACAACGAGAATGAAAGAGAGGGAGAGAGGAAGAGAGTGGGGAGAGAGACGGTAAACTTGCAGCCCGTAAAAAGCTTAGGTTGTTCCATCGGGTCCATGCCCATCTGCGCGCAACCACCTCAGCGTTTATTATAATTCGCTTTTAATTAAAACACGGCCAGGGAGAGAGAACTCTACCTCTGCCTCTCCCCCGCCGTCGACAATTTATGATCGTCCGGATGTCTCGTTCTTTTTTAATCGTTTCGCGCGCGGCGGGACTCGCACACACATGAGACGTCGCCGAAGAAATCGAGTTCTTATCCGAGGCTCGCGGTCGATCGGACTTCATCGATCTTACGGAGCCGTCCGCCGTTAAAGGAGACGAGGGAAAACGAAGATGCGGCTTATTCACGCCATAAATCATACATCAGCATATAATTAAACCGCCTTGTAATTAATAACTCATTTACGCTGAATAATTACGCTTCTCGAGCGTTAGAGAAAGGGGAGACACGCTACCTCGTTCTGGATCCTGGAAACCCGAACCGATCGATACGCGTTATATACGTGCCGTGGCGGAAAAATAATGCCCACCGAACGGATACATTGATCGATCATATTTGGAAAACGGACCGCGATCGGTTCCGTTACTTCTTGTTATTTCCGTTTTTATTTTTTTCTCGACGCACCTTGCACTCAGCGCGGAACGATTTCTACAAATATGAACAGCACCTATTTGAATTGGCGTATCGTAAATCCCGTTAGTTTTCAAACGCGCCACGGTGCCCGGCACGTTTCGCGCACGTGCAATAAAACGGCGGAGATTTAAACAGCGACGATGATTCCGGAAGGCTGTTAAATGCGAAAAGTCGGCCCGAACAGAACCGAAAGTCAATGCATACGTAATGGGCCGGTGCTAGAGCCTGATCGCCTGCAGCGATATGCTAACGCGAGCCGCGTTACCTGTTTACTTATGATTATACCGCAATTATTGGATTTATCGACTACCGTTTCGAAGCTCCTGATTTATTTCAACATTAATCACGTTAATGATGCGCCAGCTAGGCAGCCTTCGAACCCACCCTCTTCTCCCCTATACGCTCGTTCCCCTACGCCGCCCTGCCGCCTCCCCCTTTCACCCCGTTCGGTCACCCAGCTGCCAGCCCTCTGAACGCTACCACCGTCCAGGCAAACAGGAAATGAGCATTTCGATCAAGATCGATCGTCACAATTACCGATGATTGCCAGAGCGACAGCGTTCGTCGCGACGCGCGCGAACGGCGTGAACGGGTAGCGCTGAACCTCGCTAATGAGCCGAGTAACCTTAACCCACTCGCTCCTCCATCGAGTCTCACCTTCGCTGTGAATTCACGTCTCAATTTGCCGCGATTTTTCCTGTCACGTTCGCGCGACCGCGCGATCGTTGCGTTTCTGAGATGAACGCGCCGCGAATGACACGCTGTGGGCGGAATTGTGAATCGTGGATCTCTGGTTGCAGCCATCTCATTTCGATTGTCTACTCGTAGTTTGTACTTTTAATGTTTGCGAAAGGGGTTCTCCTATCACCACGAATCGAATACTTGTAAATTTTGGTTTCCACGACGGATCGTTTCGGAATTTTAATGACCAAGCTCGTCGTCGTAAAATGTCGATTAGAGAATATCGATGTTTTCCTCCGGAACGGGAAATAAAGGACCCGTTTTTTCAATAGCAGCGTCGCTATAAATCTTCGACGATCTTCGTCGGCGCCTGGTCGCTGCATGGTAACCGTCGATTAAGAATTAGATAATTAATTACAGCCGGACATGATGTAGCAATGCTGCGACGATATTATCGGCGCATATATTTGGCTACAGGTCAGGACATACCAGCCGGGGTGCGAGTGTTGAGTTGATGTTTGCCAGCTGATTGATGATGTAACATCATCCTGGTTACCCTCCCACCGATTTCCGCCCTTTCAGCCCACCCCTGCATCCCCTTCCCTATCCCTCTCGCTCACTTTCTATCCTTCCGTGATGCGTGCGCGGATACCTGGCGTTAAACTGGCCGATCGACTACGTTAAATAGATTTCCATGTTCTAATAGCGAATTAGCAACTATAATTTATCGATTTTAGCAACGATCCTGAATTTTCCTAGATCACTACTACCGAACGTGAATTCCGCGAAGTTTAGAATACAAAGACAGCCCTTAACTCGCGCCTGTGTGCTCGCCGTTCGCTCGAAACGATTATACGAGGAAACGATAATTGATGTTAAAACCAGCGAATGACGAAATAACTTCCAAGGAATTTTCTCACTTGAAATTGTCGTCATTTGTCTAGCACTTTTAATTATGTAGTCCTCAGAAGAGACGTAGAATTATAGAAGCGCGTCGGGCGCATGAATATTAATCGCCGTTCGATTATGCATCGAGCCTCGACGAAGGGGCAGATATCTAACCGGGAGTTCGTTTCGCTTCAAAGGAGGATTATTATGAATTGGAACGAAAGATATCGTGTCAAGGCGAGACGGAGAGTAACGGGTGAAGGCTGCGGGACTCGTTACTTCCATCCCCGTAATTTTCTGCAAAAAATGAAACCGGCTAACTTCAGCCTATTCGTGTCGACCCTAGCACCCCATCGGTACACGCTAATTGACTCTAATAATATCTTAAATGCAACCTATTGCCAGCCTATCGATAATTTATCGATATCAATATCAGGACCCTGCTTCGACGAAGCTGAGAAACCGCACCTCTCGAATCAATCGTCATAGGACCAGCTCACCCTCTCGAGTAACTACAATTAAAAACACACTTTCCACTCGATAAAAATGGTTGAACGCGCGACTGGCAGCCCATCTCTCCGTCTCGCTTCCTCGGTGTTTAGCCCCGTAGAAGTGGGTGGTTTGACGCCAGGCGATCAGAGGGGGGCGCTGTCTACCGTAGATGGCCTCCACCTACGATAATCTACCCCCGTGGCCCCCATAATGCGCATCCCTCCGGCCGCAATAATGATGATTTATTTCAGAGCTAAAAATTGTGCGAACGCCGAGGCATGAGTAATGTTCCGATGTGGCTCCACCCTCTCCTCCACCTTTCACTCTCTCTCTCTCTCTCACTCTCTATCGCGTGCACACACTCTCTCCTCGCACCCTCTCGCTCTCTTGCGCGCTCTGGACCCAGCCAGCTTTTTTATCCGCGCGTAAACGTTATGAATTCCATTGACCCGTTCAGGGGTGGTAGGGGTCCCGGTAACGGCGTCGAGGGCTGGTCCTCCAGATAATGGCGGGGATCCCTATTTATTTATCCGAGCATGCGAGCAGACACGACTGATCGTCTTCCATTCATCGGAAGAGCTTTTTAATTCTGCAGATGTCGGGCTCGCGGGGCTTTAAACCGCAGCCACGGGTATCGTTGCGGGCAGAAGCGACGCAAGCAATCGCCTGCCCGACCTCCGACCGTTTTCGGGTGGCAGTCGGAGAGTATTCCGGACGTTCCGCTAGATAACTGTGGCGATCGCTTATATTTCGCGCGCCGTCGCGGTTATACCATCGACGTTTCGGGACCGCGAGCCGCGCGTACGTACGCGATCCACCACCCCGAAACACCGACTCGTTCCTGGGCGAATCGTGGAACAGCGGAACGAGCGGCTATCGGGCGATAGCAAAGAAAATTACGTTACAGCGGCGGAAGACCGAGCGAATCCTTTTTGATCGGCGAATTAACCCTTTGCACTCGAGCGGCGCCGATACGGCGCCCGGCCGTTTCGAGGTGGCAACTCGAGCGGCGCCGATACGGCGCCCGGCCGATTCGAAGTGAAAACTCGAGCCACGCTGCTGCGGCGCCCGAGTGTTTTTTAAACTTTAAATCGGACTACGGTGCTACGACGCTATGGTCTTTTGTAACTGGATTTCCTTATTTACAATATGCGATAAGATGGTTTTCTCGGAAGTACTTTCGTGGACTAGGCTCTGCTTACATTGTAGCCTAATCTTAGCTCAATTTAGTTAGTCTCAGCGTAGCATTCGTTTGAAACAGTCTTGGCAATAAATATAGTATCTAAAAAGTATTTGAACCCTAA
Organism: Xylocopa sonorina; assembly: GCF_050948175.1. NCBI lineage: Eukaryota > Metazoa > Arthropoda > Insecta > Hymenoptera > Apidae > Xylocopa > Xylocopa sonorina. The sequence continues at coordinate 12,330,228 of NC_135193.1, forward strand.
AAATATGGAGGATGATCAGATCAACTCGAGTTCGGACGAATTCGATTTTGCCGCTTGGGATGGTGAACTTACATCGACTTCCGGCGGATTACGCCGCGAAGCGAAAGAATCCAGTGGTGAAGATAGTGATACAGTAAGAGGTGTAAGACGACGGAATTCATATATTTTGTATAAACTAGAAAAAAACAAAAAAGGGGAAAAGCCACTGAGCCATCTACGATTTTTGAAAACACTTGCCGAACAACTAAGAGGGTCGTATCGCCAGCAACGAGAGCAAGCGTCTACGTCGCATTTCGATGAAATCTGATTAAACGGGAAGCTCCACGTAATACTAAAAGAGCCAAAAAGGGACTGTAAGGTTTTTTCTGACCGCAACACGCCTGGAGGTAGGCGGGAAACTCCGTATTACTGTGATACGTGTCCTGACAAACCTAGGATGCATCTTGGATATTGTTTCACAAAATATCACACCAAAACTAATTACAGAGTGTAATATTCATTAAAATTTTGTAATACTTACTAAAATTTCATGTTTTCGACATATAAATGAATAGACTAGTGAAATTTTATTATTTATATACGTTTGTTTGCTTATAAATGTTTTTCAATTACTTGTAATGTGTTCGCCCAGTTTGGCCGAAATCGCCTCGAGTTGCTGGTTCGCGCGAGCGAAAAAGGCCTCGAGTGCAAAGGGTTAATACAAAAACCGGCGGGATAAAAATTCTAGGATACGTTACGTCATTCCTGGATTAAAACGTTCCATCGACAACGATTATCCCGGGAACGTACGGCGCGAGGAAAATCAAAACATTATGAACGCACAAAACGATTGTTCGCTCGACGTCGGCGTCGTTCGACCGCGAGGAACAAGGAAAAAAAGAGAGGGCAGCGGCCCGCGAGGGGCGGAGGGAGGGAAAAAACGGCGGGGGTAGGGGCTTGATATCGGCAGGCGCAGGGCGGTTGGAAGCCGACGACGCAGCAAACAGCATCGAGATGCACAAAAATCGGTCCTTTCAGCTTAAAATTACGGTTGTCGCGTGGGTGGCGGAATAGCTGATGGGGTGGTATTGTACGGGGGTGGCGTAGACGGGAGCGTACCCGTACAGACGCACACGTACACACCCCGCGGGGGAACTATGCGGGGAGGGCGGGCAACGCGGTAGGTAGAGAAGCAAAAGGTAGGGAGATCGGGGGGGCGGAGGGGGAGGGTGTGCGCGAGGAGGGCGGGGGTGGTGTGTGTCCCGGAAAAAAATCCATACAATCCGATCAGGACAATGTATTCGTGTGAAACGCTCGATTGTCTGGGTGTTCACGTGTGTTCGGACATTGATACGGAAGCCAGATCTGAGCGTGCACTGATAAATGTGAAAAAATCCCCCATTTTTAAAACCAGCGACGCCTGCCGGCGCGTGATGCTGCTGGTGCTGGTGGCAGTGGTGGTGGTGGCGGCGGTGGCGGTGGTGTTAGTGCCACTGGTACTGCTGCTGGTGCTGCTACTGCTGCGCGAACGTGTGGACGAACGTGTGTTGCCCGAAGAATCAGCCCTCGCTCTCTGTGCCTCCTCCACGCTGCCATACACAGGCCTCTGTCTCATCCTACGTGTACGTATACAAAACGTGCCGTTCCCTCCGCTGCTCTACCGACTCTTTCTAACCTGCTGTTACCCGTCTCTTGCTTCTCGATCACCGCCTCTCGCTTCCACTCGTCTCGATTCTCCCTGTTTTTTTCCATCCACGCACACGGCCTCTCGTTTTCTCTCTGTCGGCCCGTCGCCACCCCCTTTCGACGAGCGGTATTGTCGAAACAACGAGAGCGGCTTTGTCCTTTGGTCCCCGCTGTAAAATCCTGGGCGTATTTTAAATTCGCGGCATTTTATCGCATTCGCTATTTATCGACGGGCTGCACGTCCAAAGGACGTCGTTTTCTCTCTACCTCCCGACCCTCTCTGCCATTTTCTCTCTCCCTCTCTACTACCTCCAGCCCTCGCTCTCTCTTCCCGTATGCGCGCCAGATAAAACACCCCGTGCTGGATGCGCGATATCGCAGGCCGATCATCGCCGGCATGATCTTTGTTAGGCACCGGGAATTGTTGGTGTAGCACACGTTCGCGTTCGTTGTCGGGGGGTTGAAGCGCCGATTTCGAAGATCCCGCGTCTCTGCCCTCCGCTCTCCACCGGATATTCCTTTCTTTCTCCCGTCGATTTAATTGGACGACTTCTCCTTTGTCCTCCCTTTCCTTCCTCCTTTTTCTCCCATTCCTTTCCACTTCCACCTCGAGCTTCTTTTATCCTTCTTTTCACCCCTTTCTATTTTCTCGATCGTTTAATTACATCACCGCGTCGAGACCCTTGACGCGATAAATTTATCGTCAAAGAAATGTATCCGCGAATTTCCACCCCTGGCCACCCTTCGCCACACTTTCCCACCGGACGGTTTCAAATTGCGGCTAATCCATAACCCGTCGCGGCTAGATTATCGACGATAGATTAAGCAGATGCGCGAAGAATGGTTTTAATTAGCAGAAGGCATGAGTGGCAGGATCTCTTTCACGGAATAAAATATTCATGTAATTATGATGGCATAATAACTTCGCGCAAGAAGTTGCAAACGGTGGCCCGCCACGTTGCGCCACGGGCAGATTCGTAATTAGTTATGCAACGTCTGCGAAAGTAATTGGACGTACCGGGATTAAGAACGAATTAATATACTCGTATTCTCCGACTCGCGCAACTCTTTCCTTTTTTTTTTCGACCCATCTCTCTCTCCTTTCTCTTTTTTTCCCGTTTCGACATTCCCGATTCGCGATGTTTCGTCCCGCTTACTTTCCACCGGCCAATTACATTTGCTCCCTGCAAATTGCTCGCTCCCATTCGCGCCGGGCGATAATTATACCTCGTCAAAAGAAATACTACGTCCGCGATACAAAAGTGTGCTAAAAGCGCGCGAATTTTTGACTTATGACCGCCATTAATACACAATTATCGTCCGCGGCAATATTCACGCGCGTTTAATCGACGCCGCGCCCCTCGGCCTCGCGATCTATGGGATCGTAAAATCGATCGTGGGATCTATTCGAAGTATTATCCGTAAAAAAATTTAATGAACCAAAAAAAAAGAGGAAGGTGGGGAGAATAAAAAGTTTCTTATTGCAACCAATGTGGTCGCGGATCATTAATTTTATTCTTTTCGCGCCGATTCGAAAAATAACCGCTCCCCTATTAATCAATTCTCTATCGGGCGCGAAATTTTCGCCATGAAAATTCGAGCAGTTCTGGGACTGCAGGCTCAGCGACATCGATTCCCCGCGAGAAAGAGTCGCATCGCCGATTTTGTCCACGCACCGGACCACGCGGCGGAACACACAGGCCCGATGGAAAGTGTTCCACGCGGCACTTCCGGTCCCCGGCGGTAGCACGAGTCGCATCAGCAGATAGCAATTCTAATGGGATAACGACGTGTTCCAGATTTTGTTAGAGCCGGCGGAGTCTATGCCAGTTTCGCGCATTGCTCGGCTAGAATGGCATAGAGACGAGGGGGCGTCGAATACGATCAAGAGAGGGATGAGGAGGATCAGCAGTTGGAGAGAGCAGCGGCAAGAGCCGGAGGAGGAGGAGGAGTAGAGGGTGTTGGGATATAACGCAAGGGGTGAAGATGAGGACACGAATAGTCGGATTCGTTGATAGCGAGTAGGTGTACGTTCGGCTACCAATCAAGCGGCCCCGAAACCTCATCGGTTTTTTCCTCCTGTTCGATCCTCCCTACCCCCCTTCCCACCCCCTTTTTCCACCCGCTCCCGAACCGATCGTCCGTCGAGCCATCCCCTCGCGCACCCTTCGTCACCCCACCTTTCTTTCGCTCTCCCTCTCCTCCCTCTCTGTACGCGTGTGTCTCTCCGTTTCTCTCGCTCTTCCTGGACCATTTTTTTCGCCCTCTTCCTCTCTTTATCTCCCTTTCTCTCCCTCTCTCTCTCTCTCTCTCTTTCTCTCGCGCCCTGGCTCTCGTTGCGAGCCTCCTCATCCTCCTACGCTGTTGGCCCACCGAACCGGCGCGCACCCACCGCGCCCCATACCCCGGCAATGTTCCATTTTTTCGCCCGGCTATCCCGCAACTCGAACTCGCGATGCAATTATAATCCAGCTTTATGAAAAAAGAGGAAAGAAAAAAAAATGCATCGCAAATGTGATTGAGCACCGATACGGTGGCGAGATTGGTCGATGGTGGGGTGCTGGACAGGGGGCTGCGGGTAGGAGGGAGCGAGGGCCAAGGGTGGGCGGAGAAGAGGAGGCAGCTAGTCGGTTGGGGTGTTCAAGGGGTACAGGTACAGGGGGAGGGGAAGGTATGGCGCGAGAGCCGTGCTATATATAGGGGTATCGAGGGAGGGGGTTGAGGGATTGGTCAAAGCGCTTGGTTGCCGGTGCTGATAAAAAATTACACCCGAAAAAAGTATCGCCATCACCCCTCACCCCCTCGTTCCGCCCGTGTCGTCGTTCTACTCTTTTTCTCTTGGCCCCCGGTATCGTTACGCTCGTTCCCGCTTATGGCGTTCGCTCTCTCCGTTCTACTACGCCCCTTGGCCCTCCGTACGGCTCCACGGGCTCGACAAACCAGCCAAACCTCGGGTATACATTATTCCTGCCGGCCAACCCCTTTGGACGGCGGAACACTGAAAATTGTTCGGAAACAAATTCGTCCAACGCCACCACCCCTGCCCGCCACCCCATTCGCGCTCGTAGACGTACTTCATACGCGGCCGCGCGAAACGACGCTCGTCTGATTGGAACCGCGCGCTTTTTTTCCATCGTTCCGCCGCTCCTAAACCGGCCGTTCATCGCCCAGGATCTTCGAACTCGGAGTTATTCGGGGTATTCCTAGGCCCGTTTCCATTTCAAGACATCTCGGAATCTATCCGTGGTATTTTCGCTCGTGAAAACTGCGCCGCTGTTGTTTCTATCGCTGGAATCCGTTTCCTCGAATGCCTCTACCGTTTCTTGCCGCTGGAATCTCTTTCGTTAGTTTCGATAGTTTTTCTGCTATTACCGCGTTATTCTTACCGTTTCGATATCGCCAGTTACCAGGTTCTTAATCGATTCGCCAGCAGGATTTCGGAACTTCGACGGTTTCGCCCGGCTCGTTCGCGCGGAGTTTGCGCGAAACGGTAGCGCGGTTTCGCTTGATATCATTTAGCGGTTAATTTAACGCACCGCGGCCACCGCGTCGCGACGCCGCGACTATCGCGCGCTCGCATGCCATTTACGCTCCCGCGTTCCGCGATACCAGCGAATTCGCTGAAATTAAAACCCCGTTTGAATATCGTTTAATGTTAAAATAACATTGAATAGCGTTTGACGCAACCCGTACGGGATTTCGCTCATTACGGTTTAGCGAATTTTCAGGGGAAATCGATCGCTCGATTCGTTCACATCATACTATTTTCACGATCGTTTTCCTTAAACAGTTTTTTTTTTATCGAAATTAATCGAGTTTTCTTGTAAAAATTGTTGTCCTCTGTATAATAATTACATTTTCATGGTGGCGTTTTTAAAGCAACATATGGCTGGGTTTCCTTGAATGAGAAGTATCTTATCTCAGATAGAACGAGCGAATTTTTTAAAAGAACACACCAATTGACTTTAAAATCTTATTGAAGTCCATAAAATTTTCTTTTTATCGATCAAAGTTCACGTAATGGATTCTAATTCCTGGCGTCAAGGAGGATACCGGTTGAAGAAGGTAGGATATGGCAGGAGAGGGAAAGAAAAGTCGCGCGATAAAAGATTCAGAGCGCTCGTAGCGTGAATTTTTGAACAAATCACCGAGTCGCGCAGCGGACACCCGTGATTTCGTGCCAAATTTGGTTTCAATTGGTCGGACGGCGTGCCTCCGACCCACCCCCTCGCGGCTCGCAATTTTCTGCCCACATTCCCAGCATTAGTTGCGCGATTGATACCCGCCGATTCGAATGTATATCTCTTTCTGAAAAAATTATGAAACTTGCGAGCCGGCTGTCATCCAGTCTATTAGCCAGTAACGCTCAGCGCCGTTATCTCGCCGCCTCTATGCAAATTTCCATCGATCCGTGCCGGGTAAAAAGTTTATTTCAATTCCACCCCTCGCTCCTCTCCCCCCGCTCGATTACCCCGTACTCGAGTTTCCTCGATGAATCGACGATAAAATGACATACGAGGGCTGGTTCGAACAGCTTTCTAAGAGCTTCGTCGATGACTTCCAACTGGACAACTTAATTCGAAACGGGAATTAAATAAAATAACGAGTTGGTTTAAATTATTTTGATGTTTTCGTCGCTAAAATTACTCTGTCCCGTGGCAAGATCAGGAGTATATCATTTGGTAATAATTTTTTATTCCAGTCAACTCTTTCGCATAAAATAACAGATAAGGCACGTACAGCAGGTGTTACCATTGCATAATATTTGAGTAAATTCGTATGTGGGAAACGCTGCGGGTAAATCTGCATTTCTGATACAGTTGACGTAATAGACTTAGCAATAAATTACATGAGACGTTATTTTAGGGGACATTTATTTGAATACCCGACGAGATAAAAAATTATTCGGTTTGATAACGGAGCAATAAAATAATTCAGGGGAAAGAGATTTCTCTTCTAAGCAGAGATAAACATAATTGTTACAGAGTAACCACAAACCGAATGAAATAACGTTGATCGTTGCTAATCAAGAAAATTGTGTATCACAATTCTTCTGATACATAGGATTAATCTTGGGACATGTTGAGAATCATCGTGACAGCTTGAAATTGACCAATTTAAAGACGTCGCTGCGCAAAATTACGCGGAGGATATTTTTGATGTCTAGACAGCTTTTTGCGCCATATCGTGGCACATTGTTATTATAAGCAGGATAAAATTCCATTAATTTGCGATGAATAAATTCATGGTAACGATACGATCAGATATGTCGGGCGATATTAATAAAACGGAGAAGTACAACGATGAGAGTAATGCAAGAAACGTGTTTTATGAATAAAATTGTCAGGCTAATTGTTTAAGACAGTTTGAATGGGTTTAATGAATTTAATGGAGTCGAAAGAATTGTATAAATTATCGACTGTGAGGCGTACTCTAATAATAGAGCATCCGCTGGAAGGATCAAGTTCTGGATGATGATATTAATCTGCTCCAAAGTAAAATGGACGTAATACACATCTTTTCACCGACGTTAATACACCGAAAATGTTCGTGACAATTATTGAAAAAGCCATCCGCGAATAGGAACAAATAAAAAACCGATTTCATCGCAAACGATCGAAAATGCACGAATGTCTTTCGTCGACGATACTCTTTACCGTGAATTATCCCGTCCTTTGATCGGTATAATCTGTACACGCGTGGGACGTCTTGGCCACCAGATTCCCGATACATTAGAGCGGAGCCATTAATTGATTTTAATTTCGGTTTGTTGATATCGCAATCGTCAGAGGAGGAAGGCGCGTCGGGTGGCGTTCATTAAAATTTTATTTCGCCATGAAAATTCGAACGAAAGCTGGAACTCTTTTTAAATTAAATTTAATTATATTACTCCTCTCTCGTTCTGTATCCCATGTCTGTCTGTTAATGTCTGTTGGCGAAAGGGGGTGGGTGGGCGCGGGGGTGGAAAACACCGGTACCGGCCGTCGATACAAAGTATCATCCGGACAAAGTCATTAAACGGAACTAATATGATTAAAAATTTTTTGCAGGCTGGAAAAAAAAAATAACGAAACGCAAACAGTGAAAAAAAGGAGGAAAATGAAAAAAAAAAGGAATTAAAACAAAAAATACCACCGGTTCGGAGCACGCACCGCAGATTGCGCGGTTGTAAACGTATTGTACAATATTTTCCCTGTGGCACCGCGGGCGGCATTATCTCGAGCTGTTTCATTTACTAATTAGTAACGCGATATCATGAGCGGTTTTTACAGACCTAAATGAGAAAGGAAATGAGCACGAGTCCCAAGACCTTTGGTACGTGCTTTATTTCGAACGCGCAATTATCGCGTGCCCGGGAATTTTTCCGACGCTCCGCAAACATTTCATCGCGGGCCAACGAATGTCGCTTAAAATCGCCTACCTCGAACACCTGAACCGCCGTCGACTTTTCCTATTCGCGCCGCGCACGTTGCACCGGCACGCTGGCGCGTGCAAAATAGGCAGACAGAAAAATTATTGGCACACCGCAGCGTTTATTCCAACATTTGCATACCGATTAATCAGGTTCCGCTACATCGGAGGCGAAACGTGGAACTTAATCGAAAAGCGTCCCGACACGTTCTGTAACCGGCGCGCGCGTCGCGTCCCTTGGGCTGATCTCGAACGAGAACAGGGGGTGGCTGATACAAAAATCAAGCCAGCCCCGACGAACGCGTCGCCACCGGGCGGTTCGTTCGACGTTCCCCGTAAGGTAACGAACGAACCCACACCTGCGGGGGACAAAACGCGGAACGGCGGCACGGAACGGCAACGAATAAACGATTAAATTGAACAACGGCGGCAGGCGGCGGCAGGAGCACGAGCTGTCCTCCGGGCAATAGCAAGCGGTGATTAAACGCAACAAGTAAAATTCGATACTCTATGAGGCGAGCTGTACAGCTAATTGGAGCGTAGTAAATAAATTATGCTCAGTTGTAATGCGGTAGGATTATGTGGCGGTGGCCTGGGCGACTGATCACGGTTATTTTCGCGCTTAACACGCGGATAACAGAAAGCGAGAGAGAACCCGTAAGGTGTGCAACGTTACGCCACGCGCGCCGATCTTCCGGCCAATTATATTTTAGCTCATTACATCACCCGGTTATTTGCAATAATTTTCAAGTGAAACACCGCCCGGCGTTGCTGCTCTGCTTATCTATTATATAAGTAACGATTTATTCGAACGAATATAGCTCGATTGCGAGTGCAGGAAGAAAGTCTGGTTCGGTCTATCAACCTTTCGTCTGCGCCGTGGGTGGTCACGCACGATGGCGGAAAAACTTAAATCCTCGTATCCTTTCGAAATTTCCCAAGTTTTCCAAGTACGCTGGTTTTCGAGGATTTTCAGAAGCTAATACATTGAAGCGTGCACGGGAAGAGTTAATTTAATTCGGGAAGGGGTTAAATAATTGCATGTAAATGAAGCGTCGAAGAGCACTGGTTCCAGGAAACGCTGTTTGTCCGAGGACCACAGAGAGGTTCGATTACACGCGCGCATATAAAGCGAGATTACGATCGACCTGCTTACGTGAACGTAATTACTCGTGACGGATGGAACCGTAGGTGCATCCTATTAACGCCTACTTCTTTTTCCCCGATCTCTATCTACGTTTGAAATTTTACAATTCTTATGATGCGTCCATTCACTCCGCTCCCGAGATACGGAATTCCTTGGAAGGGACTTATCTACGCGGTCGATCTTGTGTACACACGGGGAATGTTTCATTAACTCTCGTTTAGTATTCCGCGTTGCTGGGAAGAACAGTTTTATGCTCCCGTTAAAAGGATAAATGCAGATTATAGATATTGACGTTCGAGGAATTATAATGAGCGTAATTGATGTTTTCAGATCGATCTGTACAACGGTAACAAAGTGTACGGCCGTCGAAGGATGACGAATATCATCGGACAATGCTGAGACGCGACTCTCCGCGTGTAATGAGTTCGCGCGTGTACAGTTTTTAAGCGCGAACGATATTTTCTATTTTATGCAATCACTTTCGACTGCCACTTTGCAATTCGTTAGTTCGGAATTTTTCGGATTTCGAAATTTCCGGGTGTCGAGTCGGCGTGTTTCGTTTTAAAATATCGACGTAAATTTAATCATTAAGAAGTACGTATAATTAATCGCGATGCAAGTTTCACTCGAAACAGTTTCTCGGGTAAAAGTAATAAATTTACCAGAATATATATAGACCCTCCTGTAAGAGTGGTTTCGTACTGGCGGTTACCAGATGATAATCGCGCGATACTTAGCTCGATGCACACGAGCAGTTCTCTGACGCGCGTCCTTATTACTTTTTCCTCGTCGACCAAGAAGAAAGATGTACGATCACGCGCGAAAAAAAGTCGCTCGACTCTCTGTTGGATCTTAAACTTTGTATTGTATCGATTCCATCGTCTGGAAACCGCGCGCTGGTGTGAAACCGCTCTCTGGCTACGTCTGACCAGGGACGGTCCGATTCCCCTTACTCCGTACTTCTCTTCGCATTCACGGCTGCTCCTGCTTTTAATGACCGTACTCGCGTCTACCGCTAACCATAACATTTTTCAGGGTCTCTAACGCGAAATCCCACAAGTGAATTATTTAAACAAGTTTCTAAACAAAAGTCGAGCGCCCATGTGCATTGGTTACCAACAAGTATTAGCGTTATTCTTGGAGTAAACTATTTATAACCACCTTACATAAGTGTTTAACGTGTGTTAAATATGCGTAAATCAGTTGGAGCTATGATTGTAGTAAACAGCAGACAAGATAATACCATCGCTGGGATTTTCAACTAATCGCTTATACAACGCGAGGTTTCCACGTTGTGTCTGTGTAACAAGATGACGTGCGTCAATCTTGCCGAGTACTCTGTAGCTTTCGAACGGATGGATCGTAGAGAGAAACGTTGATCGAAAAAAAATGACAATGCGCCATAAGCATTAGCGAGGTCACGGAACCCAGGGAATTTGTCAAGGAAGCACGAGAAGAAGTGTCGAGCAAGCGGAAAGGATCGTGCGTGCTGGTCGCGTAGTAGGTGGCGGTACCAGCGGTGAAATTAAAACAAGAGGGACGAAAGGAGAAAGAAGAGAAACGGGGGGGATTCGAGTAAATCCAAGCATGACATCCGACGCAAATTAAAAACCTCATTACCGCTGGAACGCGTTTCTCGGAAAGCTCGTTACTTCCTGGTATCCCGACAAAAGCGGGAGCCGATCGTACCCGCACGAGATCCTAATCTGCGCGTTGCGTGAACGTAATTTCGCATTACGAATGCGGTTGGCCCTTGAAACGGACGCTCGTCTCTGTGACATAACCCATAAAACTGTATCAGAACGAACCAGTTAGCCAGCCCCCTCGCGTCCCCCCAGTCCAGCTTTGGGAACAAGAGAGATGCGCGCGTGTAATGGCCACACTAATGCACATTTTTATTCGCCTGGCCGGAAAACGAAGTTACGCAAGCCTCCACTGGGCAACGTCACCAAGTTTTTATATCCTTACTGGTCCTTGTTCATTCACGTTCCACGTTTCCGTAAATTAGCCAAGCTAATTCGTCGAACCACGGAGGGACAGAGGCGGCATCGGCGCTGGCACTGCCGAGGGAGACAGAGCCACTAATTTTCGAATATTTCACACTGGCGTACGATAAAAATCGATGTTAGCCTCGTTACCACGCCGGCTCCGCTCACTCTATCGCGCGTTAATTGCTTTTTTCATTATACTTAAAGAGACGCTGGTCACCATTCTCGTTTTTTTTTATCGTCAGCTTTGTTTTTTGCCTTTTTTATTTTTGTTCGTTCGAGTGTACGGGAGGTGCGACGAATGGAACGGGGATTTAATTATGATCATTTGACGTGTCGTGTTAAGAGTCGTATGGTTGTCAGTGGATCGGAGAAGGTGAGAGATGACGTGGGAAGCAGAAATGGTGTCTCCGCGGGCGCAAAGGTCCCCACTTCTTCTTAGTGGATTTCCAATTCACAATTTAGTCGGTCATCGTCGTTCAACGAACACTCGACAGCTTGGTCGTATTATACGGAAATAATACGCGTCGTGAAACGTGCAAATTGCTCGCCGTTTGGCGGCGTTAAAGTGCACGAGATACAGAGTCGCGGGCCCGCGCCGCAGATGTATTCCTCGCCACGTTCAAGCGCCGCGACGGAGAGAAGGAGAGAGAAAGAGAGAGAGAGAGAGAGAGAGAGAGAGAGACGAAAAGGTCGGCTCACGGTAATTGTAATAATTGTTATTATTCGGTGTATAATTAACGCCGCGGCTCGAGCTACCGCGAGCGGTCCGCGTGCTTCTCCGGGTCTCCGACGAAAAGTTTAAGCATGCCGCCCGCCGGCCATTTGCATAATTAATTAAAGAAGGAGTCGAGTTTTCAACAGATTTTCATGCCGCGCCTTCCCTCCTCGTTCCAGACGAGAACCTTCGAGATCCTCTCCTCGGCCTTTCTCCTCGTCCACCTCTTCTGCTTCGGGTCAGACGATTCAGAATTCAGTTTCCACCCCCAGCTGGATATTCCCGGCCTTTTTACTTCGGATCAACTGGAGCAGTCACGATCAATCTTTCAGTCGATATTCTCGATACAATTGTTATTATCAGTTTCGTTTATTTTTCATATAAACTTTTCACTAGATTATCGATGTACCCTTTCTTCAAAAATTATCCCACTGTATAATACATGGTATCGAACGCCAATCTTTTCTGTCTCACTTCAATTGATTAAAGTTAATCGGAGAGAGAGATCCATGCGAAAGTATTGAAAAATGAGTAAACATATGGTAATTGGTTCTTCACCCCTTTGCTTCGTTCCGCGAGCCCCCTCTTCTCGTTCATTTCATCCCTCGAGCGACATCGTCAACCTATGCCCGCCTAATCCTATATTTTTCCATTGATTCCGTCCGCTGTTCGTATCAGGGTCGAGGGTGGTTCGTGGGAGGGGTGAGACGAGAACGAAACTCAGGGCTGAAGAGAGCCGAGGGAGGGGGCAAATGTAATTAATTATCCCGGTAATGACTCTGACTGATGAGCGGCCGGACAAGTCCAGCCAGGTCGAAATAGCGCAGAAGTGGTGACGGCCTCGAACTACCACCTCGGCTTATTTGCTCTCGCGCCTCTTTTTTTCTTCTCCCCCGCCAAACCTCGCCGCGCGCTACCCTGGCGACCGGTTTCTGACGGTATCGCGGAGTCGCTTCGGATGCGATTTATGTCGCGGTGATGTAATCGCCGGTTTTTACGCGGCACGCGACCGTACGACGCGAAATAGTCAAGTGTGAATGAATGTTTTTGCCGCGTTGAATTACGCGAATTCTTGGGACTTGTCTCGTGAAATATGGATCGCTCGTCATAGCTTTAATTTTGCACTCGTTTCCACGGTGTGCTCACCGCCAGTTTTTGTCTATCAACGTTCAAGTCCGCGCTGGTTAATTTATCGTCAATCGTAGACCGATTTAAAATCTCTCTTTTCGCGGAGATACTTTCGCGATCGGTTAACAAAAATCACTCGACGTCTGACCGAAGAAATTTTCCAGGAGACAACAACGATGAGAAGAAGATGAATGGCAAGTCGGTGTCAGAAGTTTCGTTCTTAGTCGGGGAACGAGAAGAAAGCCGCGGAACGAATTGTTCCATCGATCGATCGGACGTGTTCAAGGACCGTTCATACCTGTTCCTGAAACACCGCACGCCGGAGAGACAACGGAGAGAGCGAGAGCCGAGGGCACGGAGAGAGGGGCTGTGCATGACAAGGTAGATTTATTTTTTCACACCCCACGCCAGGACTCACCAGGGGCTGGACGAGGTGTTTTAATATTTTAATAGGACGCCGGAATGGCCGGTTTCGTGACTTGGCGTTTTATAATGATATTCTCCCCGCGTTTCGTTCGTAGTAGCAGGAGAAAATCAACGGCTCGGAATAACCCATTTCGCTGGCAACTCGTTCTCCGCTATTCTCCTAAAATAACAACCTCGACTCTTTACGCTTTATATTACTTGTCGCTTGATCATTGTCCCTCCTCTTCCTCCTCCTCCTTCTTCGTCTTCTTCGTCTTCTTCTTCTTCTTCTTCTGCTTCTTCTTCTCGCGTTAACGTCGTTTATACCGCGGATCGACGTCATCCCGTGCCACGTACTTGTACAGAGGATTATAAATTTTCATTCGAGCGGCGATTGTCTCTGAAGTGCACGGGACAAACGAATGATTGCTCTGTGATGAATTGAAGCATCGGGCGATGAGTCAGGCGATTAAATGCACGCTCCTCTTGCTACAGTCGATACTTTCAATATCTTAGAGGGCCTTCGAGTCTTGCTTCTATTTTTTTCTTTTTACATTCTCCACGTGGGTTTGTGTAATGGACGTTTTAGATTTGTTATTCAATGTCTGGTCGATGGGTTGCGTTAATAAAAGAGGGATTGGTATTGATGGAGCGTAGCTTTTAAAGAGCGCATATATTTATAGTTACTTAAAAATGAATAACAACTTCGCAAGTATCTCCGCGAGCCAGTTGAATATGCATCTCGATGTCTTCGATTCAGGATTCATTGGATTAGATAGAATGCATTTTTTACCCCTTTCAATAGTACCGTGCATTCTTGCACGATTTATGCACGCGTGGAGAACTGGAGCATCGGATAAAAATTTGAGGAACGCCGAACGCGACGGATATTTTCACGCGCCTCGATCGCTTTCACGGTTGAGCTGATCTACAAGGCGAGAAGATGGTATCGGTATTTCGATAGACGAACGACGCTGAGTCACTCCACATCATCGTTCCAGTTCTTCTTTCGCATTCATCCGGGGGGGCCACCTTTCCGTCCCTCATTTCCCCGTTTCAATCAATCGCCGGGTCCAATTTCATTTCTTCCATTATCATCTCGCTACGAAGTCGATTGAGACGGGACAGTTAAGATCTAATTACCTTCCGTCAAATTAACTGCACGCCCGAGCCCGCTCGGCTGTGTACTTTACAACCGGCGAAACAATATTTACCGTTACCGTTACAATTATAATTTCACCCAACGGCAACTTAATTAAACTCGCAACGACGTGAACGAATAAAAGTTCGATTAGCCGACCATTAAGAATTTCTGTTCGTCGAAAGTGTTCAGTCGGACGATTCTCGAGTATTATTCTCGTTCCATTCACGATATTAAATATACCACCGTCCTGTGACATTCATAATTATTTCTAAAAAAACATCAACCCTTGGCGAAAACGATTGATCCCTCATCGATCCCCAACCCCAAGCTATTTCACCCCCCGTGATCCCAGAGACGATCTTTTGTTCTCGTGAAAATCGTATCCCCGAACAGAGGAGCACTTTGGCCGAACGATAGATCGAAGCTGATCGTCGCGGACATTTCCCGGGGCAGCGGCTCGCAGTTCGAGATTGATGCGTTAGGCAAACAACGTAGGCGCGTCCTCGTTTGTAGCGGCGGACACGACGGCTCGCAATTAATCGCAGGGTAGGATCGTTAATGCCGCCTAATTTCGCGAAAGGACAGAAAGCGGTTCGGCCCGTAGAATCACGATTCGTTAGCGCGAGCGCAATTTTTTTCCACCCCCCCCCCCCCTCCCTGGCCGCCCAGCCGCCCTCAGATCCACCCTCGTCGCGTTCGCCGGCTGTCACCGTGTATTCGGAAATATAACCAGATTTACGCCGCTCTATTACCTCTATCGTCGAGGGCCCGTGACCTAACGGTCGACCGAAAAATCCGCCAGCCAGTCGAAAATTCCCCGGATCACGATTTTTCTATATCGACAACGAACCCATCCTTCCTGTCTGGTAGCCGACGCCGCGGTGGGGCGGCGACCGGTGGGGATAGAAAAAACGACAACAACTTACGATTTATAATGCGCTAGGTAAAACGAATTAAAAGCGCGGCTGTGGTGGTCGCGTCGAAAAAATCCCGGCTGGCATCGAAATAAAATCGCGCCGCTTGATGGGGACCAGCGGCGTTTTTCGCGTAGCCGTGTGTATAGAATTCGTAATTATCGATGGGACGAGGGGGAGAGTGGCTCGTGTAATTATGAGATGGAAAAATTTGACGAATGTTTATGATGGATCGGCCGGATCGCATTCTCGAATCATATTTCCCGATTTTGACAATGGATACGCGCGCTACTGTTTACGATTACTTTGTATCCAATTTCGTTACGGGAGATAAGCAATTATCCTTTAATGATTAACATTGTTTCCCTAAAATTGTCTGTAAAAGTTGTTCGAGCGACGATCAACTACGGTTCGCTGTTTCTGACAACAAATCAAGCCACTGCAAAACGTCCGCGTATCCCGAACAATGGCTGAAAGAATCGAAAATGAGCAACGCGTGTTCGACCGACGAAGGAGGAGACGAAAGAGAGCGGCGCAAAAATTTCGAGTCCTGCCTCCGCTATAGGCGGTATCCGATTGAAGACAAATCAGGAAAAAAACCGAACCGAAAAGAAAAACAAACAAACAGCAAACGCGTATACAAGACACGAAATGGGAAAAAAAATGGAGGGAGAGAATCTATGTGCAGCGTGGCGATTGGGTGATCGTGGCGGGTGAATTCGAAGAGCGGCGGTCGGAGGATAGAAACGCGTCGGCGGCGTTGTCGGAACAGAGGGGGTGGAAAAGGAGGCAGGCGCGTACAGGAGGGGGGGTCTGGCGAGGGCAACCTTTTATAATCCGGCAAAATGCGAAACGCGCGCGCCATTTTAATCGAAATAGGTTTTTGCCCCGAAAAAAAAAGTTCGTATTTAGAGAGAACGAAATGAGTTCACCTCCGGCTCGATGAAAGACCGATAAGCATAGCTGATTTATACGAGGGACGACCGAACCGAACCGAACACCGAAGCGAAACCGTTCTCTCGCCGTCCATTCGTTCGAGCCTTCTCCCTCGCGATCCGGCGAGATGCCGTGCGTTTACGCGGATATATACGATTTTGTGCATCCCCCCAACCCCCCGCGCTACCCCTCCTCTACCCCTCCACGTTTTTTCTCACTCTCTCTAGCCTCTGCTTTTCATCTGAAAGTGTACACGCCAGAAACATGCGCGCGATGCTACGTGTGTGCGTGGCGTTTAAAAAAAAAACACACACACACACACAGAAATGAAGGGAGAGAAAGAGAGAGAGGGAGAGGGAGAGGAGGACAGCGAGAGGAGGGTGGAAGGGACAGGGAGGTAAAAAATGGAAAAACATAGCAAGAAAGGTAACAGGAGGGGGGAAAAAAGCGTGGAACCTGTCCCCGTGCATTCCAATCTAGAGAGGTTAATAATATTGAAAATATTGCTCTCCCATCGGTAATTTAAATAAAAATACGTTTTTTCGTCGCGCGTACACAGGACGGTGCGCGCTCGCGCACGCCTGGCAAGGCGAGGGAGAAAGAGGGTGAGATCGTCGCATGGAAAAGCGACGGAAATTAGAGGGACAGTGATTTCTGAGCCGGAATTAACACTTATTATGCTCGCGTCTATGGCGTGCTGATAAACGAACGCTTCTTAACGAGAAAGAATGAGAGAGAAGTACGCATACGTACACGCGCATTGCACCCTGGCCGGGGTTGAGTCCCGATCATAACGAACGATTATTTTTCATACGCTTTTTTTCGCCCGGAATATTCTGATCGGAAAAAGTACGACCCCGTGGGCTGTCGGGGAATTTCGTGCACGGGTTTTGCAAGGAAATCAATTTTTTTTTTACGCTCCCAGGCGCCATGTAAAATCACCGGGGATCCGAAACGAATGGAAAGCCTGTTTACTTGTCTGCTATATTGGAAAAATGGAAATGAAATATCTTGTCTTTTTGAGATGCGACACTGTCGGAATATTGGCGACACTTTTGCACCGGCAGCGAAAGAATTTCAAAATTAGCGATACGTTTAATAATGATGGAAAGCGAGAAATACCATATATAAAAGTTGGAACGCGCATGAGTAGAATAAGCGCGAGCGTCGTCAGACGGCCAGGCGCGTGGAGACAATTTTCGATTTTGCTCGACGGCCGTCCCGTCGTCCGGCAATTTTGAAACTAACTGATTATTCGAGAGTCGTCTGCGCAAACAGATGAGCGTTGATTTCGTCGCACGCCCCGTTGAATCCAGAAGCACCATCGAGGACCGTCGAAAAGGAAGAAAGAGAGAGGGGGAGGTGTAAGAGGGGCGGCGAATTCTGGCAAGTGCGCGCTCGTTTCACACGTGAATTCCTTTGGAAACCTGTTCCGTTACGTTGTGTATCCGTGGCATCGGGGTCTACGTGCATATTACAACGATGTTATATAAAGAAACAGGAGTAAAAAGTGTAATAAGAAACGGGCAAATTAATGTTCACGCCTGTGTCGCGCATTCCAATTATAATTAGATTGGCTTGTGCATTAGCCTCGAATATTTTTGCATTCATTTAAACGCGCGTTGCGTCAGACGCTTTCTCGGTATCTTTCAATCGAATTTTCCGCGGTGTAAATAATCATTTTTGTTTTAATATCGCATGGTAAATCTCCGGCCGTGATTAGTTCCGCTTCGTTTGCGATTAAATATTGCAATGGTGTTCTTAAATTGTTACCGCGCGCGCGTGCGCACACCGGCGTGAAATGTGAAATTCTCATATACGTGCACGGGCACCGCATCTATGTATGCCATTTCTCATCAGGTTTCTTAATTGACTGACCCAAGCCTTGGGAGAACGTCTCTCTGACAGAGCTAGCTTTAATGCACTTAAACATCCATTTTCTCGACGAGTGAAAATTTCTTCCTTTGTCCGTCAAAGTGACAAAACGTGGCAGCGTTTCGTTGGTTAATTCACGGCTATAAATACCTGTCCGCGAGGCTCCGCTGCCGCGGGAATAAAAAATATAAGAATTGATGGGACAGTTGCAACGAACTCGTTCTCGTTAATTCCTGGCATCCGCTTAACCACCTTGGCTAACAAGAATCGATCTTCCTGTTCGTCGCGAGCTCGTCAACGGTGCAAAAATAATAAGGATACAATTCGTCCCTTTTCAAGCGAGATTATTATCGTTGTTACGATCGTGGCTCTTTCAGCCCCAAGGGACGCGCAACCTTTCTTCCATTAAAAAGAAATGATATTCCAACTGTACGTTTGTTTTCGTTCGAAAGCTCGCGGCGAACGGCTAAACACGCGTGCGAATTTACGTGCGGCTCGCTCAATAAATTTCGTACATAACCGTGCGCTCTGTATTTTCGTTCGTAGGACGAACGTTCGATTTCCATTCGAGCGTAAAAGAGGAGAGCGAGAGAAGAAAAATTGGAAGGAACGAAATCGGGATAGGAAGAAGCGGAGCCGGACCGTCTGTGTCCAAGGGAACGGCGATGGAGGGAAAAAAGAGGGCGGTATAAATTGTTTGGCCTCGAGGGGTGAGCAAGAGAACGTTGATCGGTAACGAGGGGATGACAGAATATGAGAGATAGCAAGACGAAGAGACACGGGGCCGGGGTGAACAGGTGAAACGAAAGAGATTAAAGAACGAAAAAAGAGCAACGGGCAGAGGCGGGATGAAAGCGCGAAATGCGGGACAGTTGGACACGCCGGACACTTTTCGTCGTACATAGGGAAAACCACTCGTTTGGAACTCTCCTTGTCACCCCTTTCGCCCGAAATAATTGATGCTAGTTATGAAACGAGTTGCAAAATGGCGTAATTTAAAGTTACGATACGAACGGCACGCGGGAGAGAGAGAAGGAAGAGAGTCACGGCCCGCTGTCTGTTTCTTTCCGCGGATCGTTTTAAGTAGAACGTTGAAAAATAAAAGCGTCGCACGTTCGTGCACCCTAAATTCGTTAATGGAATAGCTAGCTGTGCCAGGTATGTTTGCCAAAAGAATATTAATGCGCCTACTATAATGGATCGGAAAGGCACCGAGAATGACAAGTGAATATTTTTGGATACGCTGAGGCGTCTTATTTACTTAATTACTGCCAAAATTCGATGCGAGTGAATGGATGCGTGGAATCATTCGAGTTACTACGTAGGATCGTTCCGCGTAATTCTCGCAAAGAGTAGAGAATTAATTGGACTCGCTTTCCTCGAGAGGGTTTGAGTGATAATTGTCAGACATTGTCGTCGTGTAACGCGAGAAACAAAAGATCGGGAATTATTTTCGACCACGCGACACACACGGACGACGTGGAACGAAATTCTTCCGCTGGCCAAGAGGCACGCAATGCAAATCGTGATCGCGCTTCGAAGAGTCCCCGGCATCCGCCGCTGAATGGCAGCGACTTGAACTTGGCCGCCAACTTTAAAGTTTTCGTGTTGGAACGACGCCTTCCAGCGTCGAGAGCGAAAGCGTCGACCGCCTATTTCTAGCGTCCCGACGCCCCTTTCTTCCTGCGTCCCGACTGGTCGTCGCTCGTCGCCCTCGTCGACCAGTCGAGTCACTAGGTTAAACGTACCGTCGTTGAGGTGCACTCCGCGCCGTATTATTCGCGCTAGATTTGCCTCGGTTACCCTTGGTTATGTACGCTAATATTCCATTCATAAATTGCGCCATAATAACCAGCCGAGAGTGTTATCGAGGAGACAATAATAGAAAGCTGGTTTACAACGGATGCGAGGAGAAAATAGAGGGATGCGTAGAGAGTAAGTGGAATGTGTCTAAAATGCGAACGAATGTATGAAATTGGGTGGAATCGTTTTCAATTACCTTAACGCAGCAACTTTTCCTGCATGCATTGCTAGCTAAGCTTATCGAGTCTCCGTTGACCGATACTTTTCCACACATCAAATCGCTTTTTATTACTATGATGAGCATACTTCTGCATCGACTTTCGAAAATGTAGAAAGTAACTTTTACTATGCGAATAAAAATTTATTGTGCCAATCGGAGTCGTATGAAAATAAGGAAACGCGAAACGACCGGATAAAACCAGAATGGAAAATTACGTTCGATCGAGCAGGTACGTAAAAGGTACGAAGAAACTTCACGGTTGTGCACCATTTGTTTTGCCATCCCTCGCGCCGTGTGCGCGCATCGGATGACGTGAAAAACCTTCGACCTGGGAATTAAGCGTTCCTCCGTTGACAACGTAGCCAGAATCGCGGCATCGATCGGCGCGTTCGAGCGCATACATCCTCGTTATTGTACCTGTCTTCTCGTGGCTTGATCGCCGCTTAAACTCGGCCGGTTTTCCGCGTTACGCTCCTCCCGGTTGGCGCGCGGGCAGACGCAGGAAGGAGGAAAGCGAAATTCCACGCGTGACGGAGAACGGGCAACCCGCGCGGTCGCGCCTACGCGCCCGGTTATGAATATGCATTTTCCGCCGTTAAGTATGCGCAGATTGCGCGGCGATACAGTCGACGGCCGTTCATTATTGTCGCTAGCAGCTACTCCGCGGCTCGCTAGTCGCAGAGCGAACTCGTACGCACGCCCTGCCGAAATTACTGATACGCGTCAATTGCAATCACCGGGGCATTCCCTTCCTCTGACACGAGGGGTGTTTGTCTATTTATGCGCGCCCGTGGACGGACGGGACATCTTTGAGTTGTGAGGCTGCCCGCGAGGACCGTGTTTCGACGGCGCGATCATTCTCCCGTTCCTAGTGCGTTTCTTCCTCGTCCGCGAGGGAATTTTAACCGTCCAAACTAATCACACCGAATGTACGCATCGAGCGAGGAACTCGAGAGAGAACGAACGAGGGGTCTCTTCCGTGAGGGACCGAAGGCGTCGCTTATGAAGTGCCAAAATTCAAAAGAGGGTGACGTTACTCGATTCCGAACGGTTGCCCTCGGCTGTCAGGGTCCCTTCCGCGTCTCTAGAACCCCTTCCGGGAGCGAACACGAGGCCCGTCAGAGGAAAAGCCATATAGAGGCCGGGTGAAAGAGAGAAAGAGGGGGAGGCCTCGTTGTTAAACAGGAGCGAAAGAGGAGGCGCGGAAAGAGCGTGCTTACGGTTCTCTCCTGTTTGTAATTATTCATGAACAAAGGCCCTGATAATTGCGCTGCTTGATTGCACACTCGTGTACCGATGAGCGGCAAAGACTTCTGTAACGTGTATGGAAATGAGCGGCGTGTTTTTATTGTCGCAACGCTCGCGTGTCTACCAGCCCTCCCGGCACCACTTCCGGTTCGGTATAATTCGAGAAACGCAGCCGGAGGGCTCCTTCGATGGCTTCCCTACGCACGAAAATTTTTCCCTCGTTTTCTCTTTCCCTGTGTCTATACCTCAGTATCGCATTGCAAACGGTATATACGTTTCGCAACGAGTGTATTAATAAATTAACCATGGGGGTGGGGGATAGAACAGAGGCTGCAAAGGCATGCACACCATTCCGATTGACTTTCCTTTCCGCGATTCCTTTCTTTTTTAGAAAGCACACGCCGCATTATTCAAATTACCGCGGCGCTTGTTACGGATTGATTAAAGGAAATTGAAATAAAGGAGTAGGCAGCAGGAAATATGTACATACGTAAATCACCGGCATTACGATGTTATTCATTCCCCGCTCTGCCATTATAATTCGCATTCCATGGCATTCATATTGATATCCTCACGTTATAATGTTTAATTTTTTGTAACGCCTTTTGACACGAAAGTTATTCGTCTATCAGTGTACATATATCCTTGTTTAAACTTTTATTTTACTACTTATAAAGTTGTATCGGAAAAAGGAACCTCGTTCAGAGCTATAAAATAGAATCGACAAAATCAACGATAAGATCGTCGACGGCGATGATCCACGGCGGATCCCCGCGCTAACAATAAGTATCCGTACACGTGCCCTGTAATTGCTTCGAGCAATTTGCGAGTCTTTTGTCGTCGCCTCAGAATCTGTCTCGGCACCGACGCGACAGAGAACATCGGTTGGACGTGGCGTGAAAATCTTTCCGGTACGCAGCGGAGAATGGAAAAAAGAGAGGGCGCGAGGGGGAGAGAGGAGAGAAAAAAAAAACGCACGCGCTCGATCCACGGAGATAAGTAGTTTAGTTGTACGCGTGTCGCCGCAGAACGGTGCTCAGGAAGCGCGGGAGTGCACCAGAAGAAGAATGCTCGAGACTCGTCAGCGAGACACGCGAAAAAGAGAGAACCGTGGGGAGACGGGAGTGGGAGAGGCGAGAGAGGGTAGGAGAGAAAAAGGGAGGACGGAGAGGCCTGGTATCGCATTAAGGGCTGCTGTCACTGAGAATAGGGAGGGGGGGCAGGGTCGTCGTGGCGCTCACCCTCTCGTTCCGCAAACAATGCTCCATATCGTCTCCATAATGAACGACGGGTACCAGGGACATGCACATGCTCGTCCCCTAGCAGTCCTAGTAATAATGAGCACGCAGATTATGCGTGGTGATTGCTGCTCGATATACCTACCCTCCGGAAAGGAACGAGGAAAAAAGGAACGCGAGGATAAAGAGAGAGAAGATTCTCCTCGATGGATACAAAACGGGCTACCCTCAAAGATGAACGTTTCGAATTTATCGAGGATCATCGGCAACGTTCGTTGCTAAGGGCTTCTCACCTCGACGACGGCGGAAAGTAATCTGGATCGTAAGGTGATTTCATCGAACGATAAACGGAGAAGGGTACCGATCTTCTTCGAGATAGACGTCGAAGTAACGGAGCAGCCTGCGAAAGCGTTCGCACAAAGGAGGTTTCGACGAGGGTGAGATTTTGACAAAAGCGTCCGGTTCGAGGGTAACACGGGAAACGTTGTAAAATGCATCGGCACCGTTTTAAATCCGGGCGATATTTTGAAGTGCAGAGTCGGCCGCCGTTGGGGAGATTCCCGGCGCGCTTGAAAAGCAATTTCAACTTTAATTACCGTGACCGGGGCTAACGAAGAATTTCGATCCTGAAGATACGTACATGATTATCGGCATAATTCAAATTGGTCCCGCCGAGTCACGCTCTACGGCGACGTTTACGGATACATGGACGCAAGGAAAATCGAATTGGTACATACAGATTGCTACCGGAATACAGGGCCAACACCAGCGTGAATGCACCAATTAGAGTATCGAAGGATTCCACCGCTACCCGCCGAAACTCCAGGGATTCCTGAAGGACCTCGACGAAGGTATTTGTCCAAGCATCGTGCTTGCGGTGTTCGTTCGAGTAACGATTCGATTCGGTACCACGGCCACGAATTCGTATCTGTCGCGATCGTATTGTCTGTTACGCCTGTTTACACATTTGACCCGGATTTTCAATCTCAACTTCCCGGCACCCAACCGTTCCCCACTTTCCATCCGTCCCTCCATTTAGACGCAATCGAACTCGATTAAGGGTGTCGAGATTAACTTCGCGTCCATGCCCGGTGGCTCAAGTGCGTGACCGAACGTGCGTAGGGGTTTGGCAATTTTTATTTCTATTCGTTCGAACGGGCGTTCGAAGCTAAAATCGTTATTGGTTGTCGACAATCGTTAGTTACGATACTAAAATCCAAAACTCGATATTTCTGTCGCATCCCTCGAAGAGGGGTAGAAAAATTAGGAAAAGAAAATCGCTCTTGATTACCACCGCTTTCGAGAAAGTAAATAGAAGCGAACCCTGAAAACATGGACTATCGAAATCGCGGAAGTTTTTCACTCGGAATAAAAGCCAGCAAAAGAAAGAGTAAAAACGGAGGGAAGACTGTTCGCGTAACCGCGACACGGGGGAACAATGCCAACAGGCCGGGTGACGACGAAAAGCGAGCGGCGATTCTCAGAAAATAATTTACGTTCGCGTAAAAAGACCCGTGGGACTGTGCAGAGGTGAAATCGGTGGAGGGGGCTGGCCGCTATCAAAAAGTCACGCGTCTCCATTCACACGGTCTGGCCACGCGATTTTCCGAAATATAAATTCCGGTGCCGCGTTACGCACACCATTTGCCCGTCTGTGTCTCCTCCGCGACGCGAGATGCCGTTTAAACAACCGGCGTTGTGGTGCCGCCTGTTTTTTTTCGCATTATAAATTCTCTGCTCCGGACAGCAGCCGGACCGTGCACCCTCTTCGACCGTTCGCGACACCCTCCCCTCAGGCTCGTCGACGGTTCTCGCCCCCGCGAAACAGCCCACAGTGCGTGGAGAGGCGACGCGCCTAAGTTTCGAGCTAGCTAATATATCATCTAACAATGATAATTATGATTTTCTTGATTTTCATTAATATTGGACAACAGCTAAGCCCAGCAGGGATGAGAAATGGTGACAATTTTTTCATTTAACAATTGGAACCTGTTTGGATTTTAGCTCAGATCTCTCGTACGTTCAACGCAGGGTACTTTCGATACGATTGGTTATTAAAATTATTGTACGCGGAGTAAGTGCACTATAGTCGAGCGAACGTGAAGGCTGAGATTAATTTCGAAAGCTCGGGCGGACCAGTCACTAGACTTAATTAAGCCGCCACACTTTTACACCTCTTTTTCGTGTATTGGTTTTTAATACAGTTATAAATTTACACTGAACAAAAATCAATAAACGATTCGATTTAAAATCAAACATAAGAACGAAATTAACCATCTATGTACGCGAGTCCATTAAAACAAGTACAAAGCGTTTAAAAAATTTGCAATGCAGCGTATCGTAACCCTGCGATCGGATTTATTAACCGTCAGCGGTCATCTTTCTTTTTCTGCGTAGCAATCGCAAAAAGAGTCGTCTAAGTACATCGAGCGCCGATGTAAATTTCAAGACATCGATAAACATCGACGCACCGTCGAGCCGCGAATACCAACGCTTTAAAATGACGGATCCATGGCCGAGCGACGTCGATACTCCCGCCACGGGCGTCTATCTTCATTAATAATATACGCGGAAATCTGATTATTTGTCTGCTTCACTGTTTTAATTTTGAACGATTTTTTTTCCCAACCCCCGGCCGCGCCAGTGACGCGCCCTTCGTGCACACTCCCTCTGACCGGTGCAGTTCAATGTTTTTACGCGGGGTGAGGTCCGATTGGTCGGCGGCCGCTTTCCAAGTGGGGTGGGAAATGAAAGGCTGGCCACTCTTCGCCGTATACGCGAGATCGTACGGGTAACACACGTGGTCGAGTCGGAACGTGTGCTCCCGTGCGATAGACGGAGAGAAAACGGGAAGGGTTGAACGGAGAGGGGGCGAGAGATCGTTGGGGGAGGAGGCACGAGGAGGTACGATACGCGCGAACGAGTGTTTGCTGGTAAAACAAACACGTTTCTCTACTCTCTCGCTGGCTGCCACGCACTCGTTCCCGCTCGAATCTTCTTGAGCAGAGTCGCGCGAGGGAAAGTTCCGCGAAGGACAAGGGAGAGCGTCTTCTTCCGCCTGGCGCGGACGAATCCGAAAATCCGCGTAACGAATTCGCGATGAAATTACGCGCGATTTCCTACGTTCCACCGGAGTTGACTCGAGCCACGTAATTATCCATAGCGTTGCGCAGAGTTTGCGGAAGTTGATACGCGGCCGGGCAGGTGTGTAGAATTAATTAAAATCCGAGCGATCTCTCGCGTCTAGGCTATCATGAAAATATTATCGAATATTTGCGCAAGATTTGCTGGCTCGATCATTTTTTCCGTCGATTAATTGAAAAATCGCGCGCCGAAATTTTTTACCCACCCCCGTTCGTCCCCGTGGCAGACTATCCGCGTCGTACACTTCGCGCTCGTGTGTACGAGGGGGTGGCTCGCGGTTCTTCGCGGCGGATCGTCGAAAAGCGACGGACAATGGGGAATCGCGGCTCGAAAGTATTCGATTCGACGCGGGTGGACCGCTTATAAGCGCGAGTGCAGGCCTACCCTGTCGACGGCCTGGCGGCGGCATCGCGGGAGGGCGCATACACACGCGCGGGGGTGACGTGCGAGAGAGAGCTCGGAGCCTTTTACATTTTTACCACGGACGCGCGAGAACTCGATATTCCGACAAACACCGATTGGAAATGTTAAAAGATCGAAAGAATTTTAATGAAAACCCCCGACCATCGGCGGCCCGGCCGAACGTGCCTTTTAATAGTTCATCCGCGTCCGTTTTTTTTCCTTTTTTTCCCTCCCCTCTGCTTCTACCCACCCTGTCCCTCCCCTTCGAACCCTCGATTCTCTCTCTCTCTCTCTCTCTTTCTCACTCACTCTTTTTTTCATTCGCTACGTTTCGGTCCGCGAGCGGTCCGCTGCGGCCGGACACAGAAAATATATATCTGTTGAAAAAGTAAAGCGACCGCCGTAGTACGTTCGCCACCATTCCGGATGGACGGATGGACAGACAGACGGGACGGACAAATGGAAGGGCGGGGTGGTTGGGATGATCGCGGAAAGGGGTGGCTCGGGTGCTTGCGACCGAAAAAAAGGGGGATGAAGAGAGAGAGAGAGAGAGAGAGTGGGTACGGGGACGACAGAGAGGGAGAAGGCAGGGAATTATCTTTCCTCGTGCATGTTTATTTTTCGCGTGATTACAAACGAAGTTAATCTGAATCGAACGAAATTAATTTTATTGTTCGCGGGAGAAAGCTCATAGCCCTGTCCTATTCGCGTCCGACCGATCCTTTCCCTATATTCGCTGGAGAACGAGGCGCGCGCTTGTGCGAGACTCTTTCGTATGACGGTGGTCCTAACGGACGTGCAATTCATTTAGCATTATTACCAAGGAGGCGAATCACCGGCTGGAATTGGAATCAACGTCAACGGAGAACGGCGTTCGCGATGAAACGCCGCGGGAAGTAGTATTAAAACGTTGTAATTCTGATTTTCGTTTGCTCGATCGCGTCGGTCGCCTGTGTCTATGGTTAAAAATTCATTTTCTACTTTTTCACATTTATTTATGGGCTCTGTCGTGAATTTTTTAAATGCTATTGATAAAGTTCTATGAATTCATTATGAGATAGGTACGCCCGTTGTATATTTCAACGCGTCACTATATTTCGTACGCGAGTCGTATACTGTTTGCGCGGCAACGAGGCTCTGTCCCATTTAAACGACTAAATAAATCAATTAATTCGGTTAGCCATTGAAGTTATTATAGCCGCGGATCAATATTTAAACTTTACATAATAGTCCCCCGTTTCGAAAGGCTAGCTATTTAAATGACTATTACGAAACAAAGAATAAGAGCAGCTTGTCCCGTTTCGAATAAATAACGAATACCCCGTGCAAGATTAGATCAACGAACATGAGGAGATGCCATCGGAAAGCATCATCTCGAAACATTTAAATCCGTCAACGTCACGATAAATTGAGATAACTTTATAATTCAATAAATTTTAAGTTCAGACCCGCGAATAGTCGTACAATAGATGTACGTGAAACTTTAAACGTTTCCATATGAATAAAGTGCAAATTCCGAGGATCGAAGTTACCGGAATAAAAGATTGAGCTTGAATTTGGCGACTGAATATGATATCGGACAGGATTTAATTCCCGTCCCTTGGAAAAATTGATTAATAAAAGAGAGGCGGAGGAAGCGATCGCGAAACGGAGCAAAAACAAAGGGCGGCCGGTGTGCAGAAGGAAATGACGAATGCACGCGGAAACCGGTGATTGACATAACTGTGGAACGGCAATAAATATAGCGGGTAGGGATATCTCGTACTTCGAGCGTTCTATTAAGTGGTTTATAATCGATAATTGGCAATTAAAAGTGTGGCTCGCTATCGGCGGTCGGAGGCCGTGAAATTAAAATAGCGAAACTAGGGACCGGTAGGGTGGCGTGTGCGCGCGCGCGCGCGCTCGCTCGTTGATCGATCAACGGGCAGTGATCATCGAGGAGAGAGCCCCGACCGCGATAAATAGTCCGGCGATGTGAAAAATGATAATCGATTAATGAACGAGTACACGCACCGCGAACGTATACGCAAACACGCGGGGTAGAACGCGGTAGCGAGGGGAGTGGGCTGTTCGATTCGTACGCAACGCAATGTTGACAAAGAAAATTATTATTTTCGATTGGTAACGCGAACCGCTGAACGATGACCTGGAATAGTCATCGAGAAAGTGATGAACTCGAATTCCAGGCTGATTACTCCGACGCGCGCTCCATTAACTCGAATTTCGCGCGAACCAATCGACCGTGGTATACAGTCATCGCACTCGTCAGTCACCCCTTCGAACGGCAAGGTTTCTCGCGCGATTTTAACCGTTTATTTATATCGTCATTGATGAGAGAAAAGCGGCCGTGTTTTCCCGGTATTTCCGCTGCAACTGAAATTCATCTGCGCAACACATTTCATGAACTGGCCATTTAAAAACATCGTGCTTGTCGCTGGAACAATAGGCACTCGAAACTTTCGTTATCGAGCGAAAGGAAAAGTATCAGAGTTCGATGAAGAGTATTCCTCTAACAGCAACCCGTTTCAACATCCTCGGCGAACTCGACGAGCAGAACTTATTTACGCGAGGGCTAGACGCACAGGCAACACAGTATTCGCGCACGTGCTGCACCGTTTAACCCAAATCGCGTCAGCGCGCCGCGTATAAATCATTAGGCATTAAGCGTGCTAATTACAACTGTCTCTAAGCAGCTACATTAACGGCGGCGCGGCTAAACTGGTGCCGCCGTTCCGGGAACACGAAACGAATTTAGCGCGCGTCTATTACGGAACGATCCTTAACGACTTCTTGGAATGCGACTCATGGAAACTCTCGTCATCATCGAACTTTCTTCCTCCGCCTCGAATTAACAATAATGATAATGCGATCCGTGGAACCAAGTCCAAGGCTGCGCATTGTTCAGTTTCACGATAACCCCGCTGAAACTGAAATAAAAATTCTGTTCACAGTACATTTTGCAATTTCAACGGGGTGAGAATAACCACCGCAAATTGTACGAACAGAAGCGCGGACCTTGTCGAAGTGCAACGCGCATAGCGTGAGATCCAAGAAGAGATCGCGTATCGTACGTAAACGCAACACGCGCGAGCCCAAGCGCATCCGTATATGCACGTACATTAAACGAGCTTGTTGCCACTGGTGTCTCACTGACAGACCTGTTCCACGGAGAAGCTTCTCGCTTGTCGCTCTCGCGGGTGAATCATTATTTATTTTTGCGTTTCACGCCGCCGTTCCGCCAGCAGTTTCCACGTGGCTAAGGGATAAACGAGGAGCCCATGGGACGGGAGCAACAACAACAACGCCCCCGTTGAACGCAGCCGGGCAGAG
This sequence comes from Xylocopa sonorina, assembly GCF_050948175.1. Taxonomy (NCBI): domain Eukaryota; kingdom Metazoa; phylum Arthropoda; class Insecta; order Hymenoptera; family Apidae; genus Xylocopa; species Xylocopa sonorina. Next base: position 12,359,944 of record NC_135193.1, read on the forward strand.
GAAAGGAACGACGACGGAAACGAAGAAGAAAGAGCGAGAGAACGCTCGACACCTACACGAGCCACGATGAAAAGTGGTGGAGACGAGAACAAGATCACCGGGACAGGCTGACTGACGGAGACAACGCGCGAACGAGGGATGTAACGCAAGTAGCGGGCAGGGGGATGGCGAAGTCAGAGGGTGGAGGATGCTTCGAGCGTCGCTCGAGTAATTATTACGGATTTTCCGGATCTAATTCTCCGGACGGTAACACGACACAATTCACTCACGCAGATTGCGCACGAGAGGATGTAAATTCCTGTCAGTCGGACGGTCCATTTCATCTCCTCTTTTTCGTCGGCTTCTAACCGACACCGAGGTCGACGCTGGACGATTATTCGGTTTTCCACTTTCTCCTCTGTCCCTTTCTCTCCTTCTCACCCTTCCTTCGTGGTGCCCTCTCTGCTGCTGGTTTTCCTTCCTCCTCCGTCCGTCCGTCCCTTTTTCACCTTTTAGGCCGCAGCACCGCACCCTTCCAGCCCGTTCTGGGGACTGGGTCGCTCCCAACCCTCCGTCCCACCCCCTCTCCGGCTCCCGTTCTGGTTCTCGGCTTTTAACCGCGATTAACAGGGATCCTCGAGTAGGCCTCTCGAGATCGAAGTAAAAGTGATTCGTGTTCCCCCGCCCGCTGATTTCCTTCGTGCACGGAATTCAAGGTTACCGCGACGAAACTCCACGGTCCACCCTCTCTTTCTCACCCTCTATATTACCTGAATTTCCGCTTAATAGAATTTCGGTCTTCATCAACGGCCAGGGTGCTCTCCATTTTTTTCTTTCTTTTTGCACGCGCGCTCTTCTTTAATCGCTTCTTTCATTTCCGTCGGCCCTTTTCAATTTCGACCCGTTTCGCCCGGGTCTTTTGAAGGTCTCTCGAACGACCGAATAAGAGAACAGATTCTGCGGCAATTTTTGTCTCGAATCCTAAGCGGGCGTCGCATGTCAATTAGCCACTGGATTATGTAATTGTTACCGATCGCCCATTCTCAGATTGATTTCTCCCATCGTCGTATCGGGTCGTTCCTTAATTTCCGCCAGCAGAAAGAGGGAACGAAGGAGCAGCGCGCAAACTTCCCTGACCGATCGTTTCATTGAAATCTAAAATCTGTTCGAGCTCGTGGAAACGGTTCGTAAGTACACGCTGCCACCTCGGATCTATCATTAGGAATACTGGGAATAGCTAATCACCGGTTCGGCGCAATTTCTCTCGGCTATGATTCCATTTCTCTCGTTCCGTTCGATGCGCATAGAGTTGAAATTTTGAACACTATACTTCTTTGCTTGTCAATCACACCGTGTCTGAGTTTCATCCTCGGTTTCCCATGGAAACTGGAAAGGTTAGAAAAATCAGTGGCATTCAATTAAATCTATCGAAGCAAATGTCGTATTACACCGATGTTTAGCTGTCTTCCAAACGTATTTCACCGTTCGTGGTTCTACTTATGACCACATGGATAAACATATTCCCGTGACCAGTCTTTTAGCCGTGTACCTCGCGAAGGGCTGTTTCATGTAATGATCAGCCATACCAAAGCATACCGTCGCCAAAGGATTCTAATCAAAGGTATTAGCTTGCTAATTCCAAAATCTATTACAACCATCCTCCGGTACGTGCCTCTATTCACCGATACCAAAGGTAAAGTTGGCACACATCAGTCGTCATTCACGCACGTAATGTAATTTCCATAAAATTAACCAGCACCCTAAATAGAATGCAATCTAACGGAGAAATGCCAGCGTTTACTTCTTATCTCGGCCCTCAGAATTACCCACCAATTTTCGCTCCACCGTTTCCGAACGGTGGCGCGTAATATTTCACAATTCAGCAAGATAGCCGACCAATATAACCGCGGCATCGAAGGCTCGATTCGTTCTCATGCCGTTAATAACACTTGGCCCGCGAATCGCGACGAGATCGAAAAGAAGGATACAGCTCGAGGGCGGTCGTTCCGTGCGATAACTCGCGTGACGCCTAATTAAACGTTCTACGCTGAAAATATCATATTCAGCTGGCTAGAACGATCTAGATATCAGCGACCGTGTCACCGTGCATGCGACGACGACGCGTGCGACGAGACGGGAGAACGCACACGAACGTACCAGGGCAGCGGGAACGTGTGAGTGGTCATTAAGGATGCTGGGGGCCACTAATCGTCATCAGAGACGTATTCACCGGCGACTCCGTACGCAGAAAATATAAAATTGCCCGTACGCGCTCGGTCAATAGGCATAATGATTATTTTCCGCGCTATAATGAGCGGCAGTCACTCCCACCACGTGCCCAGCGCGGATTACGTCCCTACGTTCGACGGATAATAAAGGATCCGGGTCAATAGCGATGTAATGAGGTATCTGGACATCGTCGCCAAGATCTCTCCCTCGCGTGTCACGCGTTTTCTGCATCATGCCAACGGAGAACGATTCTCTGGACGTTGTTATTTGCCTACGCGTAGTTCAATCACGGGGGTCTATTCATTTTTCGTTTACTCCATCGCTTGACTCGCGAACTTGAGTTCGACACGAAAGGCTGGATACCGATTTTTAAATTGAGAACTATAGTTAATGACGCGGTAACGTGCAGAGCACATTTTGAAATAAATGTAATGAACGTTTCGTAATTTTCCAGAATGTCGACGTGCAATCATCGACGACTACCGAATAGCCGAATATCCGACTTCGTCCGCCATTCTCAGCGAACCCTAAAACGAACGAAAAATCCATTTACACCCTCGCTGTTTCGTATTTTCGGCACAACCTTCGGTTCGATCGCGAAACGCGCGACTCGCGTAGGGGAATAAAAATATTTTTCGCGGGGATGAAAAGTGCGCAGACCGTAGGGTGAGGGATCTCGCGTGACGAGAATTTCCGCGGATCCCGGGTAATTATGAGAATGCGTGTATTTAATTTTGCTGCCGGATTAATTCGATTCGCCGCCCCCTTCTCATCCCGTCCTCAACTCCCTTTCGCGCGCAGAGAAGGGTTGCGCGCGTTTGAAGAATACGCGTAATCGTTAGGTTTCGCTTCCCTTCGTTTGTCGTTTTTTTTTCCCCCCTCTCTGGTTACCGGTGCTCCTCGCAACCTACCCCCTATTCACCCTCTGCTCCTCCGCGTTCGTTTCTCCTTTTGTTTTTTCGAGCTTTCACGCGTCGCTGGGAGAAATTAAATTCGACATCGGCTTTATGCGGGCGAATTAAGGCGAGAGGAGCCAGCGCGGCATAAAAATAGCGCCGTAAACGCCACTGTATTTCGAGCAGTTTCCGGTGCACCGATTCGGTCACTTCGGGGGAAAATCGCGAGTTCCAGGGGCCGTCTCGTCGGCTTTTAACTTTAGTGGATTATTGGAAGGGATCGCGAAATGCGTAATATCGGGAGTTAAATAATCTTCCAGTTACACTCTCAGCTGTAATATCGCCCGTAGGGCGGCCAGGAAATGAATTAACAAAAGAACAATTGTCGCGATGTTCCAACGGAAGTTTTAACGATCCCGCGAACTTCCCGTGTAACGAAATTTCCGAGAACGCGCGAAAATTTCCGCAAATTAGCCCGAGCTAAGTAACAGCGGAGTCGTCATTTCGCATAATTTACTCGCATAATGCCGCGGCCCGGCGAAATTGAATCGTTAGGACTAACCGCATCGAAATAAATGGCGAGGTCGCAATTTAATAAGGACCAGTCACCATCTTCCGGTGATTAATTCTTGCTAAAAAGTTCCAGCAACTTTACAGACTCCTTTCTCATGGATCCCAACTTCCAGGAGTCATTCTCGCCGACCGCCGACCTCGACTCACCCCGTCGCCCCTCGGTCGACGCGGCCCAAGTAAACTTTCGACCCCCTCCAACGGAGAACTTTCTTTCCCGTAAAACAGCCGGCAACGACGTCCCCCGTCCTCTATCTAACGCCATCGACACCTAATGTATTTAATTTCCAATTAACCGCAGCATAATTCGATCGATATTTATGACCGTCGGATCCGCCAAGACTTCTTCGTTCCCCCCCTCAGTTGTTCTTCGACTACGTTTCCACCTTCTCATTTTTTTAACACGATTTTAGCCTAGTCGCAGCGTTCTAAATTTGAGAAATGGAGGAAGTTTGTTGCATGAAGTACAGTTTAGCAGGGCTGTCGTCGAAGATATTCGTGGGTAGAAACAGAATGGCCTCGGATTGAAATAAGTTGCCAACAACTTGGGCAATTATGATCGTAATTACGAGGCACATTATGCTAATGTTGTTCATCCGTTTAGTTCCCTACGAGAGGGATGAAGTTGCTGGAAAAAAGTACAGACGAATCTCCCCCTCTACTGAAATATTTGATCAACTATCGATCTGGTTCACCAGTCGTATATTATTTTTTTCAGGCATTTACTACAATTGAGAGTGCGTTCTAATAATTTCGAGTACGGGTGTACGCGTGGCCGCGAATTTCGCTGAAAAAACGAGCGAAACAAGGAATTATTGATCGTTCGATCTCTGGAACGTTAAATCCATACGAAAGCAACAAGACACGGGAGGCGAACCGGCGCGAATCGAGTTCCTCCCTGTTCCACCTCGATCCCCGCCCGTGCATTGCTTAATGTTTCATTCGGCAACGCGAGAGCGAAAGGTTTAATAAAATACGTCGAATGAAAAACGAGAATCGTAAAAACCCCGTAGTCCCAGGGCCTTTCGATATGTTTTTTTTTTTTTTTTTTCGGTCAGTCAACGAGGGATGAATCGGCAGGGTTGGTGGTGGGACGAAGGGGATACAAGTTATTACGCGACGCTTGGCTCAGACCCGTTTGAAATCCCCGAAGCCATTAAAATAGAAATGGGGAACTCGGCCCTCCCAATTTCAGCATAATATTGTGATTACGATATGCAGAGACGCTTATATATTCGCGCGGGTCCGGACGAATGCCCCTTGCCCAGTGTACAAGCCCAATATCGCCCTTCTCCACGTTTCCTACCCCCATACATTTATTCCTGCATAATCGAGCTCTCACGTCATTATTCCTCCGTCGCCTAAATGTATATTTTAATAATACATACCCACCGGCCAGCAGTCCCGATACCCCCCCTTTTGTCTTAATTTTATTTCACGCGAGTGGACGGTGGTCCACCACGGCACTTTCGATGGCGTCGCCTCGAGCGTCGACCATTCCGATGGGGTGCGACGGATTTTAAGCGGTGGTCAGATAGTTTGGAAAAATGTTTCTTTAAATTTCACTGTCCACCGACATCGAATTCCTCGCGACTGAAAAGCGATGATAACAATTGAACACGATCCAAGGGAGCTGCGGACATCGGCGGGACGCAGCCGGTTGGTCGACGAATCCAATCGCGGGGTGGTTGGCCAGAAAGAAACGAAAGCAGAAGAAAATCGCGAATACTCGGAAAGGAGAACTATCGCGGCACTTCCGCGGCATCACCATAAATCCCTGAGCGGTACGGCTACGTAGGTCGTATTCGCGCGTGAGATAGTGCCGCGAGTGGAGAATGTATCAAAATCAGGCGCTAGGTTGCTTTATGGACAGGAACGCTCGTAAATACGCACTTCTGCTACTCCTACTCGGCTGCGAAACGGCCGGGGCTACGCCGTAGAAACTGCTACGGATAGGTTGCCCGATAGAGAAAGGGCCGCGAAATAGCTTCAACGGGATGCTAATAAAAGATAGACCCGGCCAGATAGAGACTCGGCCGGCCAGATATCGCCACGACCTAGCCTCCTCCGTTTCCCATTGTTTCGCAGATCGTCGTCGTCTCGCAGCCAGCGTCGTGGATGGAACGGGAATTGATTGCGCCAAAGGTACGGACGGAAATGATTCTAGAAAACGGGTGTCGCTCGCGAGGCTTGGGTGTAGCCTGGCGACGCGCTGCTCGCGTCAGCTGTTGCTCGAGGAAATTGAGAGGTGCGAAAGTTGGAGAAAGTTCGATATCTTACGGGTGCTCGCGGTGTAATCGGGCGTAAGCGGAGATGTATCGAGGCTTCGCCAAGTACGGCTCGATTGAACTGTATTTCTAAGTATAATTGAGAGAATTTTGGGAAATTGCATCGGCTGGAATCGTTCCGTCTGAACGCTTTCGATGCATTTCCGCGTTTTATGGGCACACAATCCGTATCCCCGAGAAACGAACGAAAGAATGATGTTATGCATGGAAATGATGCTTGGGCAGGCCCCAGAGGACAATCGTCCGTAAGGTGTGCTCGAGTCAAGGGTACGTTAACGATTCTCCGGAACGTTTCCCCGAGCGTTTCCCAGCCGATTCAAACCTGGAATTCCCTTACGAGCAGTAGAAACAGTTGTACCCTCCCGGCCGTATCGCGCGCCGATCGATATCCAACGATCGAACTTCGTTCCCCGCTGTGCATTACCGTACGAATTTAGAATCGCACGATTTACCGACTCATAGTTCATCTCGTTAACTTTCTACCATTTAACGATCTCTAGCCTTTGCGCTCCAGTTGAAAGAAACAGAAAAATGATCGAGGAAACGATAGACCAGCGTAGCGCACCTTAAACTTTATGCGCACAACACAGTTTACCATTCGATCATTCCGAGATACGCGAATTCAGATATTAACACTCGAATCGACGAGTAAGTATAATAAGTATCGAAGAGCGACCTGGTGAAAAAAAGAGGATAGACGGCGCGATGCTCGGCGTACAAGTTAAAACGCGACGAACAGTAAAAAAAGGGGGTGGGGGGGAAGAGAAAAAATTCATCATCGGTGCACGGAGGAACAAAGGGAAAAAAACACGTCCGTTGGAAGTTCCTGTTTCGCACGAAACAGTCCGCTTGTCACAAGGACAGAAACAGGCGGCATGAAAGCAAGGGAGAGCAAGGTGTTAGTCCGCACGGAATTTCCTACGCTTGATGCCGGATACGAGGCTTAATTGCGCCGCCACACAATGTAAATATTCCGCGACAGTTAACCACACCGTCGACCGGTATATACACGCACGCGTCTGCTACGCACGCGTGTGAATGAAACCGGCCACTCTGTCATCTACGGTAATGCCACTGTGTCATCGCTCTTTCTCTCTCCCGCTCCGCTGCACGCCCGCGTTATCGTCCACAATGAATCCTTGCAAACCGTCCCTTTTTTTTTTTTTGTTACCACCCGTTCCCTACCCTCCGAAACGTATCTGAGCAAACAGCGTAATATAGATGATTGCACGGCCGCCCGATGACAAACGCTAAAAATACCATGATTTAGGGCGAACGCGGGCTGATAAACTGTGCCGGGGGACGGGCAAGATCCGAGAGTATGTATTGCATATTTCACGCGAGGTTCAACGCCAATGTGTTAGCTCTGCCGTCGAATTTCGGACCTTCCTTGATAAATTGCCCCCTTCGTTTCGCTATTATGGATCGGTTGATACCCGGTCCCAGCGAAATAACAGGTGATCGAAGAATGTTTCGCAGGCGGCTTCCAAAATTTTACAATCCCTCCGAAGAGCTACGTGTACATCGGAAACTTCGATTCGACCGATCCATAAGATGTTTACTTCGATATAAATATACACGCCAACCTATTTTCCTCTATTTTCGAGGGTGTATATTCTCAGAAAAACGGGTCGCGATCGAAATACTTTTCGGTGAGACGAGCATTTAAAATACAGACGACGAGATTAATTCGATAGAATTCTAGAACCGTTCGCGTTGCTGGAATATTAAACGTTACGGATATCGAAAATTACAAAACCGTCGAATCCGAGGGGGGGTTTCTGATTTTACAGATTAGGGGGTGGTCCGAAGTTTCGCTTCGAGCCGGACGATCGAACTAGCCGAAGATCAATACCCGGCCAGGGCGAAGTTAAAATCTTCGAATCAACACGGATGGAGTAGCGGCGAGGTACGAATTTCTCTTTTCCTCGCGCGATATAGGGACAGGGAAGCGCAAACACGGCGCGCACGGTGACCCGACCGAGGGAAGTTCCTAATCCCTGTGGCCGGCTAACGTTCAGACCCACGGCTAGCTCGCCCAGCAGATAGTTACACCTCTGTACGGAGATACAGGTAATGCCTGTTTACAGATATCGAGGCAAACATTAATACGAAGAAGCCCTGGCGCACACCGAAGGATTACGTTACTTCTTACGCGCGAACGAAAATCGCGAACGTTTATGGATAGTATCTACGGTTTGGTTGAACAACGGCGCAAGACTCTTGATCTTATAGTTAGAAAGTTATTATAACTATAATAATAGCGGTAGCAATGTAAAAGTGTTGCTCGCGTTCGATGGTACTCGCGAAACTTCTTATTATTCGACATTAACCCCTTCGAGGCAGGGGTTGAAGTGCAGGGATGAAGGATCGGCGCTTGCGGTCATCAAGGTGGAAGACGGGCGCTGGGTGGTACCAACACACACCGCGCTCGCGCGCGCGCGCGTGTACAGCTACAGTATCATCCCTTTCAAACCCGTACTTAGGGTGACCATCTCATTTATATAGTAAAACAGAGTCGCGCAATGGTGAGGCAGGGACCAGGGAGTTCAGTTTGTTTGTCGAGCAAACGTTTGCCGACGACACCGCCGGACACTGGTGCCTAGCCAGGCTCTGGTCCTTGGTACAAGTCTGTCCGAACCACTGAAGGTGGGTCCGGCGAGGGCGGAGACGGCAGCAGGGGGGAGGGATTTAATACCATCTCCCAGGATGAACAGTGGTGGTCAAATAACTTCGGCCAAGTGATTCCCTGCGACGGTATTAATGTGTCCAGTCCCTACGGGCTTCTGCTTCATCTCGAAATGTCGATAATCTAAAGGCGGTGCGCGCAACCCCCTCCAGCGTCATTAGCTTTCGCTTGCTTCCGAAATTATTCCGCTCGCGTGTGTACGCGCTCGCTAAAAATTTCGCCCGACGGCGAGGAACTGTCGTCGAGTTACTCGAAGTGGAGCGTCGAATTCAGCAGTGCGTACATCGTATCGAGACGCGTATCTCTGTACGGGGCGGACGGATACAGTTATCGTCGGACAACAGACGACAGACTGACCGACGGTTCTTTCCAGCGGACGGTTGGTTAGGCTCGTTTAATTAAACAGCTTCGATTACACGGTCCAATAAAGGAGCGAGGATTAAATTCAGCGTGCAAAAAGTCCACAGTCACTGCCGGGTCGCAATCAGTATTAATTGAAAATTCCCATCGACACCGGTCCGGGCGCGGTAGGGTGAGATGGCCGGCTCTGACGTCAATTCGAAGAAACAAACAGCTCGTTCCTCCGGCTTGGATCCAGGAGCGGAGTAGGGACAGGTGCGGGGACAGGGAGACGGTCGCGCGCAAACGAAGATTAAACACGAGTGACGCCCGCGATTTCAAGATTCCATTCGTCTTACTCTAAGATCTAAACATCAAGGTCGTAAATCCATCAATAAATCCCGGCGCGCCCTCCTCGCGGTGACCACATTTGCTTAGGGATAAGAAGCAAAGACAAGCACACGTAAGGGGCAGGAGGGCCGGCGGTGTAAGTCTGTAGGGCAGTGAGGAATGGCTCGGTCTAGCGAGCCTTTAGCCCCGGCTTAGCATGTACTGGAAACACCATCCCCTATCCTTCGTGTCGGGGCCAAGTTATACCCGCAAACAGTCGTACATTAGTGCCTGCAGGAGTCCTGCAGGATTTATAAGGGGCGCCCGCGGGCGCACAGGAGGCTATGCGGCCGTCTCTCGATGGTTAAAACTAGAAGAGACCGAGGTATGGGGCTGCGAGATCGGCCTGTGTGCAAGTATCACGAGCGTAGCCAAGAGGAAGAGCGAGAGAGAGAGAGAGAGAGAAACATGGAATAGAGGATGGAAAGGAAAATGGTAGATGCTAGGTGATGCAGAGTCCAATCGAAGTGGAAGGGTGAAACGCTACCTGGGAAAGGGTGATCCCCGGGTTCGAGTTCCCTCAAATACGAGGGAATATTTACGCGCGCATCTGATGCACTGGTCAGTTTATGCTACGCTGAATTCCCCGGTTCCATCCCTGCCGAGGCTGACCCCGAATTTCTCGACTGGGCTTGCCGGTGTAACTGCTCGTTCGAGCGAACAGAGCCAACCGCGTTGCGAACATAAAGCAACGCAATTGTCACGCGCTTTTCCTTTACCGTCCTGTCTTCCAGAATCCACGTTAACAACCCGCGTATCGCGTCGATCGCGTGTTAGTTACGCGACACATTGTCAGGATAATGCATCCTGGGTCGAATTATCGTACACGATTCTCTCGGATTCGTTCCGAAACTTCTCGCACGACGAAACTGCTACGCGCTCGTTGCCGGAGCTTTAACGAGCAATTGGCAGGCAGTAGAAACGGGCTAAACATCAGGGACGAGTTTCAACTCGGGGAGTCTCGTAAGAGTTCCGTTCGGTACGTGAGCACGTCGCCAGAGGGTTGGATCGGCCGTGGAAACAAGATGGGGGCTCGGTCAAGGGGGTTGGTCAGGTTGAAGGGAGGTCTGCCTGGGCTGGTGGGTGGTGGTAGCCAGTGGTCAGCACACTTGGCCGACCCTACTTCGCTAACTAGTTTAATGATATATGTTGAGCTACAAGCGCCTTGATTAATCGTTAACTAATGTTGGACCTCGTAGTGCACCACCACCACCACGGAACCCGTTGGTACCACCACCACCCAGCGCCATCACCACCACTACCGGGATCGTCGCTACTATCGCCAAGCAGCAACACCGTGGCACACGTTCACGGGGGTGTGGGAGCCGAGTATGACGAGGAAGAGGGAAGGTCTACGCCACCGCAGCAGTCCTTACCCTCGTCGAATCCACGGGACCCAAACTCGAACGTGGCCAAACAGAAATCTAATCTCACTCAGCGTGTAATTTGATTTACGACTCGCGGCCGTTCCAGCGGAAGCGGGCGCGGCGAGAAAAAAAAAATGTCCGCCGGAACTGGGCGGAAAGAAGGGCCGCTGGCGAGCCTGGCTAAGAGTCATCGATGCAATTTGCCGGAGTGTCCATCGTCCTTGGGGACAACGGAGACGATCGGCCGAGCGAAAGGGGGTAGGGGCCTTGGTGGTACGCAAATTTACGTCTCGCGAGAGACGTCCCAAAACCCCTTCAGCCTTCCTCGAATTGAATTAACTCGGCGTCTTCCCCCGGCTCTATTCCTGAGCTCCGCACGTGGAACATTGGTCATCCCTAATTCGCTTATGGCCCTCGATCAATTAAGTCGTCGGCCATTCGCGCAAATCCCGTTGACCCCTCCAGACATCGCCTCCTCCCGTGCTCGAGGACACCGTGTTGCTCTGCGCGTTCCAACGACGATTCGATACTTTGTTTCGTATCGTGTTGCAATCGTACGATACGTCGAGCAATATTTCTATTCGACGCGAAATCGGATAGCGGGACAAGATGAAAGTTCGAGAGAAGAACACTTGCGAGTTACACGCGAAGCTCCTCTGACCAGAGGGTCGAAGAGAACGTTGGAGAAGACGCGTTTCCAGGGAAGCCAGAGAGGCATCCGAGCAACGCGTCGCGGCAGCCAGCTCGTATTCGATTAATGCGCCGAACGCTGATCATAATGCGGGACCACGGTGTATACGAATATGGCGAACGTAACGCGCGGCTTTCCGAGCCGAGAGGGCTGCGAGAACGGGCAACGCCGTAGGGGGTGGGGCTCAGGGATGCAAGACACCGTGAAATTACCAGCAGAGTCCCCCATCCCCGTGAGGGCTGCTGGCTGGGTGGAACGGACTCTGTCCACTCCGCGCCCTTGGACCACCGTCCAGCCGGGTATTTGTCTTGTCTCCTTGTTTATGAGATTCAACATTGTTATTTGGCACCGCAACGGAGAGTTCTAGGTACCGTGCGGCCGCTAGTTTCCGGCGAGTTTCCTACTTTAAAAGGCCGTGTCCGTGGTGCGCGATTGCACCGTGACTTATCCGTGGTTCTTCCGCGTTCGCGCGGATTGTCTTTAATCAAGCCGTAACGACCTTTTCACCCCCGTGGACGCGCGGATCTGGACGGCCACGGTGGACGCGAACTTTTGGGCCCTCGCGCGCTCTCGCTGTCCGGATAGATAAAAGTCGAAGGGTAAATCGAGACAAGTTTGTTGCTCGTATCTCGCGATTCGATCAACGCAGAATTGTGTATTCTAATTTATCACGGTGTAAGCAGAAAGTAATTAAAGATCGAATTTCGCTCGGTACCTGAATGCGAAACGAGCCCCGCGAGGCGTGCATTAAAAATGCGCGCTGCCTCAACACGTGATCCGTGAATTATCATAAGGAGAGCGCGGTATAATCTTCGCCGTTTAAATTACTTAATAACGGGCCAGCGTGGCCGGTTGCAACTCGAGTTGCGTGGCACTATCGTTAGGGCGGGCCGCGTTTTCAATTAAATATATCTCTCGCAATCGCGGCCGCCTTATCGTGAGCGTAATACGTTCTCGATTGCGCGGCGAACATCGAACTGGTTCGGACAATGGTCCCATATACGGCCGGCCAGCGAATTGCAATCACGTTTCCCGCGGTGCTTAGCACTGCCTCCTCCCAAGATACTGTTTTAAATCAGTCGAGATAATGTTATCCGGCTTATGTCCCGCCTAATCGTCGAATTATCTCGACTACCGGCCCGGCTAAGCCCCCGCCTCGAATTAGCTTCTTTTACTCGCCGGTGATATACGTCGCGGAATTAGAATAAACAGAGGAAAATCGCGATAAAGGAGCCACGGCGCCGTCGCGCGCAGAAACGAAGAAAAGGGACACCGAGAAGCGTTGTTGCGAGTGAAAAAAAGATTGATTTCCACGCGGCAACGTCCGGAGGCACTTTTCGAAAGACTCTCACGATGATCTCTCGGGGATTTTATACGAGCGTCTAATTGATAGAGCGCTCGCAGCGAGAGGGATCGTTGCCTTTAATAAGCATTTTCCAAATGGATTCTTAGAATCTCGTTAAGAAACAATCTCTGGCTAAATACGCGCCGACTGATCGGTCGAAACACACACGCGGACACTCGCATACACTAGGACCCGACTGATTACACTGGATTAGGTATCCACGCGGCAGAAAATCCGATGTTTCCGTGCGTGGGATACGGGGAACTCGAGCTTCCTAATGAATACGCGTTGATTAACAACGAGTTAAGAAGAATAGATAGGAACGAATTACCGAATAGTATATATCGAATCCCCCAATTTACTCGAATAAAACGAGGGGCCTCGAAAAAGGATGAACAGGGTGCAAACGCCACCTCCGCCTCTAGAAAACGTACCGGTGCGCTACGCGACCATTTACAATAAATCGAACGGTCGAAGAATGGTTGTCCATCGTCGATGGGAAGCCCACCAATCATCAATCGGGGAAAAAACAGAGATCGTCGAGCTCGTTTCAAAGATGAGCGAGTGCATATATCCGCGTTGCGGAGATACGCATCAGGTGGAGATTGAACGAATGACACAGACCGCGAGCGAATTTCCGGCGGAGTAGGGGGTCCTGAGCGGTGGAAGAGGATCGTTTCGTCGGCGTGGCGCGCCGCGACGGGAGCGTCGCCCTCAAAGAGCGTCGGCAATTAATTTTACAAGGGCGCAAAAAAAGAGTTCGGTCCGTTGGTGGATAGGGAGAGGGGTGAGGGGTGGTGGTGCAGAGGAAAAACGGCCCGCGTGTGGGCCGGGCACGCGCGACTCCGTTCCGCGGCTGGTTCCTCGCGCGACGACGGGGGTTTTTATCTGCAGCGGAGTTGTCAGGCCAACGAGTTCTCCGCCTCGTTGCCTGGCCACTGGCGTATAATGTCCACCGTCAATATAAGCTGTCGGATGCTTTTTCCTAAATTGACAGATTTTCAATTTAATCAAGTTCCAATCTAATGGAAAAATGCCCGATCTATCGGGGGATGTATGTTCGACCATGGCTATCTCGGTCTGTCCCTGTGCCCGGTACGTGTCCACGTGTATGCCCCTAACCGGTCCACTCGTGTGTGCGTGTGTGTGTGTGTGTGTGTAACGCGCGCGGGTGTCGGTGCACGTAGAGGAACCGAGCGCGAACGGGCAGAGTCTGAATGTACGGCGAGCGCAGAGGGGCCAGATTGAAATAATACTTTTATGTTTAATCGCAATCGAGGAGTCCGCTCCACCGATTGTGCGGAGCCGCACGCCGATCTCCGAGATTAATCTATTGATAAACATTCCATCACTCCGCGAATAGCAAGCGGGAGAAATAGACGAGCCGTCGGCCGACGGGATATCACCCTTCTCGCTTACCTCCCTCCACCTCTGCCTCTACCAACCCCTTCTACCGCCGCACGGTCACCCTTTCTCTCACTGTGTACTTCTATCTCCCGTTTGCTCTTTCTCTCGCTTTCTTTGTCCCCGTCCCTCTCTCCCTTTCCCTCGTCCTGTTGCCTTTTTTTCCCTTCCTTTTTCTTTTTTTGTAGGTTTTCGTCGACGTCGTTCTGGCTGCCTTGCTTTTACCGAACGCCGCTTGTCGAGCGTACCCTTTCCCATCTTTTTTCTCGCTTTCTCCCCTCCGACTCTCTTTTTTTTTCTCTCCTTTGGACTCCCTTTTTCTGTCTTTTTCTCTTCTTTTCCACTTTTTGTTCTTTATTGGCTGAGTAAACCTTTCGCGAGTGCCAGACACACACGATCGTGCGTCATAAAATCGCAGATTTTCCGATCCATGAAGCGACGTCCGTTCGAGCGGCGTGATGTTTTATGGATTTCGAGGTTTGAATACCCGCTCGGGCAGACGGTGGAATTGTTTCGTAATCATCGTGCCGTCCACGGGATTATCGAAAGCATTTCGAGTTCGACGAATATGAAAATGCTCCGCTCGCGATGACGACGGCCGCGAAGGCGATGCCGAAAATAGCGCGCGCACGGAAAGCAACCGAGGAATCGGAGATACGTGCCATAGATTCAGTCGCGCTGACGAAACAGACAATGCTGCATTTGAAATATGAGTAACTACTTAGTCAGTAAACCAATTAGTTGGCGAGTTTCAACGGCAGCAAGTTTCCCTGAGAAGAACGACGAGTGCTCGATGAACAGGAAGCATAAAGTAGCAAATTACACGCTACCAGACATGGACGCATTTAATAAGTTTTGCAATCATTACGGTTAAAAACATTCGATATTATTCATTTCATCAATTCCGTATCCAATTACACGAGCGCAGTTAGGTTGCAATATTGTGCAATCTCAGATATTCAGAAAAACTTCCCGGTGGAATGGAAATTTCTTGGTATCAAAATATCCGATGGAAACCACCGCGGAGCGAGTGACGTTTTTTAAATAACAAAGTTCATCTAATCAACTTCTCGTCGTTTGAAAACGTTCTCTCGATATCATAGCAACGAAACTACCTTTGACTGCAAGGAGAAGATGACTTTGCAAGTCAGACGTTCAGCGTCGCAAATTTTACGTTCGCCAGGAAACCGATCGGATGATACCCCGCAGAACGGTAGCTGCGGAATCATCGAATTCGCGGAGTGGGAGCGTAACCTTGTCCCGGGCTAACCGGCGATAATTGTGAAATTCGATCGAAACCCGATTGACTTGGTGAAATGAGCCAGCAGAGGTAATGAGATCCGAACGTGGAAGCCGTCCAGTTTGCTGCGCCAGCACCCCTCGTTTGCCTTCAATCACTTTCTTGACAGATGCATTTACGGTCTCGGGCTGGTGGCCATCAAAGTGGAATGCGCCTTAAGGCCCATCTCCGCGCAACCTATCGATCTATCGAACACGGTGAAACGTGACGTTCGAAACGGAGCGTCGAGTGGTAACACGTAACGTGACGCTTCTCTGACGAAAAGCTGGTATCGCTCCTTTACCAGGCGATGTCTCCTCTCGTGGAAGACACCCCGAAGGTCGCGAAGGGAGGCAACGTTCGTGACGATGCATTTGCCCGCTGTTTAACCGGATTCTGACTGGCAGATACGTATCGATACTCGCGAGCGATCGGGCTGCGCCCCTTGCCAATGCCACTCGATGCATTTCGACGCGGTTCTATTTATTTCAAGTCGTCCTGCGGGGTGCACGAGTAGAGGGAAATTGGATCTCGATACGACAGTCGCTGCGCTGATCGTTTCGGACGGACTCGCAGGGATGGGGGCTCCTTTTTCTTCTTTTTCACCGTCGCTCGCCGGGTGATTTCAATGCTCTGGAGGGTGCTTTTGACCTCGCGTACTTTTTCATCGGATCGAGATAGAGCGATGAGGATGTCTCATTTTTTTCTCGATTCCAATCTGATTTCGTTACAATATCTGGAAAGACGACGCAGATTTTATTCGTATTTATAACTCTGCGGTTTTTCATTGACAAATTTTCGCGCGAATGAAAATTATCGGCAATACAATGAGAAGAAACACGAAGCCTGTGGTGGCGATGAGAAAACCGTGACCGTTAGACTCGATGTGACTCGTTCTCGCAACGATTTTATGGTTTCTAATTGTCGATGGTCGTACGTGTGCGCGCACGGGTCCTTCGCAGCGAAGTCTTTTCAATCGAGTGGCTCGTTCAGTCACGAATGGCCTCGTGTTTCTAACGAAAATCCTTGGAAGACTGTGCCTTTGTATGCGCGTACCTATTAGCCTTACTGAATGTCCATTATTTCCACGAGGAGAAGATATTCCGCGATTAGAAGAGGCTGATGGCATTGAGGAAGGCCGCTGCTTGACTAAAGAAAATTCAAAATGTCGGCAGACTTTTTCTGAAAAGCTATTATTTTACTCCATCACGAATATGTACAACTCATACATGCTGAATTTAAAATCTGTCTGATTTTAAGTAAGTCACGAGTAGGAAGAGAAACTGCCCAACTTTTTAGTACTCTAGAATGGCAAATGGCCTGATTATAATATTCATCAAATACCCACTTCAACCCGCTCAGCAATAAACATGGCAAAGTGCCAGGAAGAAAAACGTATAAATTCCCAAGGACCGTTCTCGGTAGAAATTGGCGAAGAAAAAGAAAATAGAGGGAAAAGTTACATTCCACCCCTAAGCATCTTTGACATGTTAATACCGATAAATAAGAAGATCGTAGCCGGCCGGTGGACGATCGCAATTTTTCGCCGTGGCTCGCTTCATATTTCACCAGCAGCGGCCGGCGCCGCCGCCGCTGGCGGAAACGCGGCATGCGACATTATTATGTATGCTGTACCCTGTTAAGCAGAGGACGTCGTTTCTTTTTGCCAGCCCCGGCATGAAACACATCCTAGTTCTTTTGCGCGTAAATTGCATGCTTCCCACTCCTCAGACACCGTCGTCCGAGCGAGGCATTAAGTCCACGCGTGGACCCGTCCACGGATGGATCCTCGGATGTTTGCCGTGGGGATAATAGTGTAATGGATGAACAGGGACCAGGCGGAGGACCAAACGGATGAGACTGCTGTTTTCGAGACTCTCTAGTCCGCCGCTGGTCTCCACCTCCGCCTCTCCTCTTCTAGTATACTATCATTCCCTTTTGTCGGCTAATTGGCATCATTGTTGTGCATTGTTGAACGGACGAATTGTCCGTTGCCACGATGCCGCCATATCAGCCAGGCTGTCCGCGGGAAAAAGAACCGCTTTTGTCGAACTTTAATAATACACCCGCGTGAATGCGACGACGATTAGGATTACACCGGCGCTAACGCTCTTCCACTTCGATCCTAACGCACGGAACGGTTCCACCACGCGCTATTCGGTACCCGGGAAATCTCCCATATTTTCTTGCAAATTTTTCACGATTTCCTTTTAACAAAAATCGACGGGGGCTAATTCCAACAGAGCGATTCAACCGACACAGGGATTTAACCGTCGATACAAATTACCGTCCGACATCTTCGAAACCTAACGTCCAAGTAATTCTCCGGCTACGATCCGAACAAAACGCCTCGTTAACGGACCACCCATAAATACTAATTTCGCTTGTTGCACGCAACCACGTAGACACGGGTTTCGTTCCGAGCGGGAACGTAAACCATACTGAAATCCGTGGTCATGCAACGGGGGCCTACGCCCGATTTTCCTCCCTCCCGCGAGGATTACAGGTAAACAATTACGAATACGCCGCGAGCGAGATCGAATCGGATCGAATCGGACGGAAAAGTCGGTTAACGAGAGAACGGGAAAGATCGCGATCAACTGGACACCGTGTCGATCTTCGAGAGCAGATTACGGCCTGATAAATGATCGACGCGGCCGTTTCGACGCAGGGGGACGGGTTGGTAACTCTGATTAGACTTTACTCAGCACGGGTGGAACGCGGAAGTCTTTCGTACGCGAACGCTTAGGCAAATGTCGTGTACGCGCGCGGGGAAGTCGCCGCATACCGCGGGTAGCCCCGTTAGAAACTTTGACATTCTATCTGCACGAACGGTTTTCCCACGGATCCCCGATAGGCTAACGGGAGCAGCCTTTTCTGGCAGTTTCTGGCAATAACCCGAACCGGTCGGTCTTAATGCTCGAACGGCTGCGCGAGCCATGTATGGAGATTAGATCGGTGCACCGATTACGCTTGCGTCTGGGTGTACGTGTACGCGATGGATAACGCCTTTGTCTTTTCCCTTCGCTACGAACGCTGATAGTAGCGGATGGTTAGAAAGTGCCGCGATCGAAGAGTCGACGAAAATCGGGGTCGCGCGTCTAACAGCGCGCGCTCGATTATATGCGATCGATTCGAAAAGCGCGCGCGACGAAAGTCGAAACGGAATCAAACGACTTTTATCATCGACGCGCGTTCGCCGCGCGGATTGATTCTAGACGAACGCGTCGAGCAATAACGCCAGGCGTTGTGCAACGATTAAAGAAAGAATCATTCGGTACATTGACCCCGTCGTCCGCGTGGAAGTCATTCGACACGCTTTGTTTTGTACGTTAATCGTATACAGGTCAGAGAGACCATTGGCCGATTTAGGTTGGGATGCGGCGCGGCAGCTACTTAAGCGGGCAATTGGTTGTCATTGACACACAAAACCGTTACTAACGAGTGTGACAACCGTTTCGACAGAGGGTCTTTCTTATTAACCATCTAGAACAACGTAGACGCGCGTAGACGATCGTCGGGGTGTAGTCTTCGTACTTGCGTTCGCGATCAAAATCGACGAGACTTTGAAATCTCTACTGAATATTCTTCGAAACTATCGAACGAACAATCATATTTCGCGTCGAACCGGTTAAACGACTTCCGCGCGTGGACAACGAAGAGATCCTCGCTCCGTTTCATCCCTTAATTAACGAACGTCGCGAGGTTCCCGAATCGACTGCTCCCGCGTTGATTAGAACGAATCCTAATCGATCACGGTGCATTAATTCATCGAGAACGACGTACATATGTACACATATGTAGGCGCATGCATGTACAGAGAGAGTGGGTGGACTTACCTCGCTCTTCAGATTCAATGGCACGTCGCAGGGCGCGTCCAACTCCGCTTCCGTTTTCACCTGATGAGACAGCATGCTGTGGCCGTGCCTAGGCGGCACCGCGGTCGCCAACATGTTGGGATGCTGGAGATGCTGAAGACGAGGCTGTAGATGGGATTGGTGGTGATAAGGCGGCGACAATTGGGTGTTCAGAGTGCGAAGATCAGCTGGCGGGGAAGCGGGCGCAGCGGTACTGCTCTGTTCCTCCTCGGCCGAACCCTCTGCCATGTCAGCCTTGCATCCCGGGGACTCGTAATCTGCGAATCGACCAAAACTCTCTGAGGACCGATCTAATAGTTGAAATCGCCGCCCCATTCCACGGCTGGATCCCAGCCCGCGGTTCCATAATGCCCGGGAAATATCATTTGCGCGGTTTGATACGCGAGACGTGTGACGCGACGATGGAATTAACGCTGCGATGAATCGTTTTTCTCGGGGTTGCGATATTTTCCATATTTGTGGAGTCTGAAAGAACGCGCAGTGTATAAAGAATTGTGGAGAACGTGGCAGAGACAGTGGTTGGCGATCGTTCGACGAACACGCGCGATGATGATATAAGGAACGGATCCTTTCATCACGGTGGGGCTCCGAGCGCGGCTTTGAGGCTACCGAGAGGGCAATCGAGGGATCGAGGGGTTAAACGGGCCGAGTCGGTGAAAGGAATGAAAAGGTTGAGGTTTGGGGCACGGCTGTGTGAAGTCGGCGGTCTGGAGTCTTGAAGTTTGTCGAGCCGTTGAGTGGCGGATGGGAAGGGGTGCGACTTTTCGAGAGGCGCGGGTGTTTTTCGACTTTTTTGCTCCATTGGCGAGACACTCGAGACTTGGTCGCAGAGTCGTTGGGAATACGTGGACTCTTGCGACGTGGAAGTAAATGATTTCTAGGGCCGCGTTGTGGATTTTGTGAAAACAAGGAGGAAACGATCGCGCGTGAATTCTGCGGTAGCCATTGTCAGCGCTTGTCCCATCGAATCATTTCGCACTCGTGGAGCGACGCGTTCCAGCTTCCATTTCACCCCAGTCTCCTTAGCATTACGAGCACGAGCAGGCGCCACAAAGCCGCGATTATGCGTTGCCATTAGACCGGTCGATTGATTACGGGATCGTGGAGGAAAAAAGAAAAGGAGCCAACAAGGACAATGTCGCGATGGGCGGTTGCCAACTGGTCCCGCTGGGATCATTTTATTAGCGGTGTTTCAAGTAGGGGGGTTACCCGTACCCGGCTTCTTCTGCGTTCTTTCTCTCCCCTACGCCTTTTCTTTTTCTTCTAACCCCTCGTAGACGGCCTTGTACCTTCGTCGAACAATTCGAGCCACCCTGCCCCTGTTTCTTTTCTCATCGACGGCTCAGAGTTCTGGCATTAACACCGCTACCTCCCGTCGAAACCGCTGGCTTCGATTAGGCGCGCGAGTATCGTTTAATCCCCGCGAACAGATTCTCCTGTAGGCGGAGACGAAACGATTTTCAACTCTCCACATTTTCTCACAAATTTTGCACGCAGCGGTAGCGTTCACGCGGGAGCGTGCGAGCATGGAATTCGAACGGTAGCCACCCCCAGTGAGTTAATCGCAGACGCACCCTCCCACGAGTCAGAGGCGGAGACACTTGCGCGTCACCGATGTCGACGCACCCGTCAGGAAATCGAGGTGGCACGAGGGATGGTCCGCGAAGACGGCGGTATTTCGCGGCACGCTCGGCCATATGGCGATTATCCGCGGTTATTTATAGCGACCGCGGGAAGGAGCGTTCGCCGCGGCTCGGAAACATAACGCGTTTAACCGTTTACGAATGGTACCGCGAGCCTAAAATTTCTTCGATCGCGCGCGATCTACGCGCGAATCGACCTCGTAAATCGGGGTCCCGTAGTTTTTGGGGGCGGTTCGCTATACGCACCTCCGTGCAACGCCCGCAGCAACGAATTCCCAGCAGAGTGCAACGGAGAAACGCGAGACACCCACTGGTGGGCAGGTAGAACGCGAGACAGGGAACAGCCACGACTATGCGGAGAAGCTAGCTGCCGGGCAGAGGCGCACGGTTGTTTCTAAACCCACCTTATCTACTAGCCCCTATAATAAGCTGCGATCTGAGACCGTATATCCCGACCGGCCACCTACACACGCGCGCGCACACGCCCGTCGAACGTGGACCACAGAAGAAGCCGGCCAGCCATACCCACGTCCTCTAAACGTACATGCATGCATACCTACATACTCGAAGAGCGCTCGGCCAGTTCGAAGGAAGGAGCTACCCGCAATTCCCGGCCGCTTGCACGCGGTGTTGTAGGCCACGGAGCGCTTGCAATTACAAGCTGGTCAACATATAATTATCCCCAATGACCATAAATTACCGGATTTTTATGCGCAACATTCTTAATTACCCTTTGAATTAACATCAATCAACCCCCTTAATTGTACGCTGCTGTTGCCGGCGTCGGTGACGTTGCGTCTCTCTTTCTCTCCCTACGCTGGCTTGGATCCTCTTCCTTCTGCCCCCTCGACCGTTCCGCCGCCTTCTTGCGGTTCGTTGCGGGGCTCCTTCTGCTCCTCGTTCGAGCCGCTCGTACGGATAGCGGTACGATGATAATGCGAAAACACGATACTCGCCCCGGGGCGAGGACGAGGAAGCGTCGAAGAAGGATGCCAGGCGGCGGACCAGGTAAAACGGGGGGAGGCGAGACGCGCGAGGGGGACGCGTCGACAATCGAAACGAAATCGGCCGGAGGGTGGTTCTCGCGATGGTTTAAACGTCTCTGATCGTCGGTTGGCGGAGGGACAGAGAGCGATGCGGGGGTGGGGTGGAACTCGCGACGAGCTCGTGACGGCTCGTCGCATAATGCACGCGTTTTAATTGCCTCCCTAGACACTCGAACGATCCTCGTATCAATGGGCCCCGGTGTTTTAATTGCATATTCGATTACGTGGACTTTCACCGGCTGATCCCGTCAGCAATTATCGCTCGAGGAGACGTGCCAGGATGCATCCGGTGAAAGCGGATACTCGCAGCCCGTTCAAGAGAATCCGCGGGCCTTCATTCCCTCAGAAAATTGATCGGTTCGCGGCGACCGATAGACTTTTGTTTCCCGGATGTACCCGCGTAAATATTTCCGCGAGGATCTCTCCAGCGACGATTCATATAATCTGAAATTACGGGGCAGAGAAAGTCTGTCGCAAGGTTCTGGCGAGGAACCTGAGAACAGTTTTGCAAACGTTGCAACCCGACGACATCCGAACGAGGAAGAACCGTAATCGCTCGCAGGTTTCTTCCTCTCACGAAATCGGTGATCCTCTTCCCGTTTCGCGTGTCACGATCGAAAGAGTGAGCGAGCGGCAAAGAGGGACAGGAAGGCGGCCAGAGAGGGGAGGGTCAACGGTGATACGCTAATCAAACCGCACTCTCATTAAACCATCCAAATCGACGATACTAATTGGCTAGCTTTCGGAATACCCGGCATTATACCTCAGGATGCAATATAATAATCGTTGCGGACGAATTCAGCCCCGGACAGCCGGTGGTTAAAGCGTCTAGTAATTCCACAGGCGCAGCCCTAGAGCGATTAATATGATTCCAACGGAAATTAACGACCGCCAAACGGAAAAAAGTCAGGGCACGGCTGGCCGCGCGGTCGTCGAAAAGCGGTTCCCCCGAAATGAAAGGATCGCTTAAGACACGGGCAATTTGCTTTCTCTGAGGTGAACGCGTTAAACGTTATCGTAAGTCCCCGGTTTATGGCCTGAAACATTTGCGATTTTGCCGCTCGACGCCTGGGTCCCGTTTGATGGATGGATCCTCCGTGAGATTCGGCTCGGCGAGCTCCTCGGGGTTCGATGAAAAAACTCGACGATATTCCCTTATTGCCTAATGCCGGTTTTTGCGTTAACGGATACCATTCTTCCCGCCCGTACTTTCTACGGCGTAGAATTCCCTAGCAACCTGGAACAATCGCGACGCAAAATCGCCGCGGAGCCTCTTACCTTTCACGTGCAATTAACCGTCCGCCTATAGATTCACAGAAATTCTCACGAATTGTGCAATCTAACATGTTAATTCCCCGATAACGAGACACAAAACTGCAGCAATTACCTGTTACGTAGCACTCGGTTCACGGCGTGTTCCCCGGGATCAAGCGTTTCACAGACGCTGTACGTCTTCCGCGCGATTCTCACCTCCGATAGACCGGCTCTCTCGTAGGAAGAACCTTTATCGCGATAAAACCCACCGCCTCCGCCACCGCCGCCGCCGTCAACGTCTTTTTTCCACCGTTTTCCCAGAAAAAGAAAAAGTAAAAAACGCCACGTTCGAGAAATATTTACACGGGCTGCCATTATAAAACGCCTTTCACGGGGAACAAAGTAGCTGGCGGGCAGAAGGTGCGCCCTTTGACAATAATTTGTCCAGAATAACCGGCTCTGCCACCCATCCCCCGCCCCCTTCCCGCACGCCCATCTCTTTCTCTTTTTCCCTCTAGCCCGCTTCCGCTCGATCATCCATCCAGCGGTTCGTCATAGGCGCGCACAGCTTTTAAAAAGTGAAGCGCTGGACTCGGGCCAGCGCAAAAATAGAAGCAGATGTTGTTAGTTGCGTTCAGCGGCAAGTACACGAACCCGCGGGCTTCGACGACGGATCCCCCGGGCTTTTGCCTTGGACCGGGCGAAAAATGGTGGGAAGGGAGCCTGAGATCGAGGAAAGCGGCGGAAGACGGACGAACGGACGGCTGAGGGGCGAGAGGAGCGTTCGAATCGGAGGATTCCAGAGTTCGTCTCTGCTCTGGTCCGCGTCAGCCGTCGGTCGAGCTAGATTTCGTTGCCCTTGAATTCCTACTAAACGGGCCACTTAGATAAAAATAATTAGCGAGACAAATGGGAGGTGTCGGTGGGTGACGCGCGTTAAGTCGCGATCAGCACCAGCGTCGAAAGCGACGCGCGCCGCGACGGACGGAGTCTCTCGCGGCCGCCACACGGATGCGATCGCGCGGAAGTCGCCATTTTTATTTATACCCCATCGCGCGAATACCGAGGATGTGCATCGGACGCGTTTTATAAACGGTTCAAGGTTACCGTCAGCGTCCGTTTTTTTCGAGACGCTCGCGCGATCGCGGCCTTAGCCGGGTGGATTTTATTCTTGAAGCCCTGCATCGGGGTCCACGGATCCCCCCCTTCTACCTCGTTCTCCGGTCCGCGCCCGATGCCATCGACCAAATGTTTTTGCTTTGATGTCGGAAGACGAACAGAGGGGGGGAACCTCCTTCTAATTTCCACTGTCTGCATTCTTAACAGCTGCGCGCAGCACGCTTCGATTCGGCTGGCGGGAGTCCCGCGTTTAATTAGCATCGTGTTTATGCGTGTCGCTACGCACCCTTTCAAGTTACCCGCGTACAATTTCGGAACCTATCGATCGTCCGACTCGTCCCGTACAACTTGCCGTTTCTACGCGAGTACAGATTGCCAAGACGCGGCGAGTCAAGCATTCGTTCGCAATGGAATCATTTTAATTATGGGATTCTTCCTGACAACGTCGAAGCGCTACTATCTTTGCATATTGCAGTAACAAACTATCGCTTTCACTTACTACACATGTTCTCGCAAAATACTCGCTTCTCGCGCAAGGTTCCATTGCAACTAAAATCGTTGGGTTAAACGATTCTTCCTGTCAAAGAACGAAGTCACGTACCGTGTGTCATTATCGCTAAAAAATCGACACAGGCATCGAACGCGAACGAAGACTTCTGGTCTCAACGACGTGGTCTTCGACCACCCTCGCGCTGCGATGGGCACCGCGTCGTTGTCTATCGTCAAGTAGGATTCCTCCCTTTGGGGTCCTGGCCAGTATCGAGTGATTCGAATTAATCTTTAACGCGCGCTACGTATAGGTAAGCGTACCGGCTAAGTGCCGACCGAGGTAATGGTCGTTCCGTGCGATACCGTTCCGTCAGAAATCCGAGGGGCTTTGTCCCGAGTCACGAAACGCAAGGATTAAACCGTACACCGGACGGTGTTAATGCGACTGTACGAACGCCTCGGCGTTGGTACACAACGCAACGGCGGACGAGTCTGCGTAAACGCAGCAGGGACCTTCGATCGCATGATTCCCCATAAATCGGCGATCCAAGATGCGGGATTTCGGTCAACCTTGTTAGCAGGATCCTTGGACATTTCCTGATTTCTCTGTGTACGTCTGCTCGCCTCATATTTCGAACTGAGTTGAAATTTTCAATGACAACGTTTAAGGGATGATTGGGGTTCGGTTTGACCGCTCGATGCCATTTTCAATGTTTCGTTCAACATCGAAGTGTTGTTGCCAGGTCTCGTAAAAAAACAGGCACGTCGAGGGTTCAATTGTTACGGTTGCATTCAATCTTCGACGAATTATACAAATTTTTGAGATCGCAGAGGGAAGCGGGAGCGTTGATCGAAAGACGGCGCGTTTCCACGAGCCCCAGCGGTGGATTAAGCGAAAATAATCCGGCGCGAAGGGGCGACGAACGAGGTGGCATAATGTGGCGTCAAATTTTGGCACGGTGGACGGAAAATATGATACGATACGCCGGTTGTGTACGTAGGGAAAGACGCGCGCGCACAGAGAGCGGAGGCCGTCCGGAGGATGGCGCAGGAAGAATATTTCATGTTTTACGGCGCCAGCGTCGTTGGGGTTGCGCCGGGCAAAAAAAGTGTCAGCCCCGCCGGCTAAATCAGAGCGAGTGAGAGTGCATTAAACTCCGAATTACCACAAATAGAACTTTAACCGCACATGCCCATTATAATGGTACCCCCTGCTGAAGATGTATTTACGTACTAAACCGCCTTCGCGGCTCACGCTGAGTCGTTCGGAATTAACATCTGGCCCAAAGACGAGCTGACTCGGTTCATTGGACCCCTTTTTCGCCCGGTTTCAACGGGATTAACCGTCGCGCCTTTAAAGAACGCGCGCGCTCGTTGGCTCGATCGAGCCGAAAAATGGCCAAAACTCGTTGCGCGAACCACACCCCTAATCGTTTTCGATCATGCGGAACGCTGGTTGAATACGTTCATTCGAAAATGCAATCGCTCGAAATTTCTTTTACCCCGGCGCGTTAATCGCCACGGGTGGATTCAACGGCGGCGCCATTTTGAGCGTCGAATTTTGCACTTTGCACACCTTGCATGCAAATTTATTTGCGATGCACTCCGTGTTCTCACTCGCGTCCCCTTCCTCCTTGTAACAGTGTATAATGAACACGTTAAAATTATTATTATTACCAATTGACAAGCGAAACGATTGTAATTTATTGGAGTACTATTAACCCCTTGCGCTCGAACGGCAACTCTCACTCGCCACAATGTTTCGCTTGGCAACTCGAGCGGCGACTGTCTTGTTTACGCTGAATTTTGTTATCTCCAGTTGATAGAAGCGACGCATTTTTTCGCGAATAGATCCCTTAGGCTGTTTCTGTTTTCGGTTGGAAAGTGACATTGTGACGTGAAATGGAGATTAAGATAAAAGTCCTCTACGACTGTAGTCGCATATCCAGCGTTAGTACAGCCTCGATGATCGTAGCAGGCACACGTATCACGAAGTTTTGCACTACTCGTTTGAAAGCTTTGTATAGTGATGTAGTATCAGGTGTGAGGAATAGAAAAATTAGTGTAATAGACAGAGAATCCGGAAGTAACAGCAATGGACCCGTAAGATTCCGGCAATTCAGATTATCTTGGCAAGTGTTTACGTAAAATATCACACCAAACGCAACTACAGAACTTGAACTCCGATAATTATGTTTTTCAAATTGTAAACACAGATAATATATTAAAATATAACACGTTCGCGTGTTAATTTGTATATAAATTCATTGACCTGCGAAATCGTCTCGAGTTGCAGCACCGCCCGACCGAAAAAGTAATCGAGCGCAAAGGGTTAATATTCATCGATAAGAAGATACGGTTCAACTGCCAATTGTTAAGCCAGTCGGATGTACGTGCTGTTGCAATCGTTCCGTATAAGTTTTCGATGTGCGCATGATTTTCTAAATTTTATTGTGAATTTTAAATTGTTCGAAATTGCCAGAAGCGAAGACGGGACTGTACAGAAGTCACTGACGAAACTAAGAAGTAAAGTGTCAAAACTGGACACGGGCAAAGGAGCCAGGAACCATAAATCAAGTATCAGCACGGCTCGCCGTTGAGGAGAGACAGAAAAAGGGTGACGTGAAATATGAGCGGAACATCGGTCCATTCTTCGAGGAATTTAAATTCCTCCCGGGACCCCTTCGAGCCGAGCAACGGGCGCGCGAAGAAGTCCTCAATAGGGCGACGAGGCACGGAAATCTCGGGAGTGCTTTTACACGCAAATTAGGTCTATTAGGAGCATCGAGCGTACAAAAACACTCGTGCCGTGGCATCGCTCTGTCCCTCGACAGAGTTCAGCCTGCTGCCCCGTCCCGTTACGCACGTGCGTGCTTCTTTATGAATTATTAGAATTAAT
The DNA here is from genome assembly GCF_050948175.1 of Xylocopa sonorina. Lineage (NCBI taxonomy): Eukaryota > Metazoa > Arthropoda > Insecta > Hymenoptera > Apidae > Xylocopa > Xylocopa sonorina. Next base: position 12,387,738 of record NC_135193.1, read on the forward strand.
GACACCGCACGCATCGCCTCGCGCTATGGGGCGTCACGTCGTCCAATTGCTTGCACGGGGATTTCGCCTTCAAAGGGAGAAAAAAAAAAAAAAAAAAAGAAAAGAGAGCCAGATAGAGAGAGAATTCGAACTCTGCAAAGGAAGGGTTTCGCCGTTTCTTATCTTCCGTCCAACCCCTTCAGCCCCTTCGATTCTACCACTCAAAGAGCCACTCGCGTGGAACGTGCTTATTGTTCGTGTACCTTATCGATACAAATCAACGAATTATCTTTGAGAAGTATGGAAAAGAAAAGAATGGGAAAGGATTGTATTCTTCTTTAACGTTCGACTGATTGGAGAACTGAGAAGCCTACGAAACTAATTCGTTGAAATAAAACCGATCGGATCGTATGCTGAATAAATAAAGAGAATTGCTTTCCAATAAATGAGAAAATTACTTAATCGTATCCTCGGCGAGCGATACGTCGGCGATTAATATAGGCGAGATATACGTATAGCGGTGGAGCACGGCACGGTACGCGGCGGTGGGAAACACTCGATTCACATTTGACGCTCGAAGACGGCGGCGTAACTTGCTTAACGGCGGCTGCAGGGTGATTCGTGAGTCGATAATCGATGGAGGGCGCCGCGGATGGAAAATAGAGAAGCAACGCTACAAAGCGAGCCTGGAAGTGGGTAAGTTGTCGAGCGAAATGTTATCGCGCGCCGGATCGTCGGCAGGGGTTGAATCGGCTAAAAGGGAGCTTGAATGGGGCTGCGAAACGGGGGTTGCGGACGAGACGAGGGAAAAGGAGAACAGAGACAGAGAGGACGAGCGCGGAGGAACGAGGAGGAGTGTGCAAGGATTTAAGAAGGGGAAAGCATCGATTACTTTTCTTGACCTGGACAATATCCGCATTTCCCTCTATTACTCGCCGACCGCACAGTTATTCATATCTGCGCGCGTTCCCTTTTGTTCCCAGAATGCGCAATCTTCCCGCATACGTGTTCTTACTTGTTTATTGCTCTTTTACGACTATCATGTCAATTGTTTCTGGTCGCAGAAATTATATCGGAGCAAAAATTTCGAAATATTTACTTCTTCACTCTAAATATCTAAGAAAATAATTCGAATTTCCAAACGATCAGCTAATCTCTGGCAGCGAGTGCCAAAACTCAGAGAAAACGAAGGAGAACAAACCCGCGCTTTCAATTCTCCCACAACGGGACGGTATAAAACACCAAAAGAATCCCACGACAGATAAGAAGAGCACCAGTTTTCTTTCCCAGGAGCAGCAAAACGACTGTCCCAACGATATCGCGAGTCGAGTGGTTCCTTTGGGATTTTCCGCCTTCGACTCTCCATCAACCGCCACTTTCCTCCTCTTTCCCGTTCCTCCGTCTCCCTCGACGAGCAAAGCGTTGGCCATCTCTATCCTCCTCCCTCCCTCTCTCTCTCTCTCTCTTCCTCAACCACCCTCCAACCCTCTCTCTTTCAACGACTCGCCATGGTCCCGAGGCGGCAAGCAAAGAACTCTCCGCTACCCTCCGGAGTTCCTCGCACTGATTTTCTACCCTCGACACCCTTTCTACCCACTCCGCAACCCCGTCGTCCGCCTCCGCCGCCGCCTCGCGCTGCAATCCGCCCTTAACCACCGCGGGCGTCACTCGGTAGTCACGCTGGCAACACGTGCTCCTGTTTACCTCGGCGATCACATGGTCCCGGGTGCGGTGGTCGGCTCTGGCTCACTGACGGTGTCATTTCATCGAAAATATCCGTGGCGCGCGCACGGGACCGTGTACACGCGCGTATATCCGCGGCCCCGTTAATTGGATTCATGACGAGTGTGCATGCGTGTTCGGACACGTACTTCGCCACCGCGTGTACCAGCGCCCACCGACCCGACCCGGGGGTCATTCCGCCGATGATTCCGATGGATACCGCAGCCTCGCTCACCGGCTGCTTTTTCACCCATTCAGGGTGGTTGTAGGTCGGTGCGGTGGGCCAGTCATCGAATTGGTGTAATGAAGAGGTCCAGCCGCCCCCTACCCGGGTTTCGGTCACGGCGGTTTAGAATATAGCGGCGGTATTTCGAGTCAGTTCGTTTTCGATCGTTTCTACTTTGTTTCGCTGAGTTACCATTCGGTGCTTGGTTCTTTTTTTTCCCCCAACGCAACGCGTTTCTTTGTCGACGATCAATCGATCGTTTCTCGCGATAGATCCTCGATGCGTTACGTGTTCCGTTGGTATATTTCGTATCGATTTATTTGGGAATCTTGCCGGTGACTTTTATTCATTTTACGAGCGTCTGTCGGCGATTATCCGTGGCGTAAAAAGGATCGATCAATTTTCGTAGATCTTCGCGTACGCAGTCTAGATGGTACAAATTTGATGAACGTTATATTTATCTACAGGAATTGAGAAATCGTTGTCTCCGTGCCAATAAAGAAACGATTTCCTAATAAATATTTGAACATCGTGTATCAAAAATCGCTCGTAATGTGTTAGCGAATGTTTCTGAAGGGGACACATAAATTTCCTTATCGAATCCTGGCGCGAGAAAAATGATGCTCGACGTTTATTCGTAGAAATTTCAGGAATGAGTTCAGCATCCAATAACGGATTGTTATTTCTGTCTTGGAGCGTGATCGATTCGAGAACGCGGCGCTGAACGGCGAAGGTTAAGAAAGCGTACCCGCTCGATCCTTCAATTAGCATTTTCAGGTCACACTGAACGCAGACACGTACGAGATCGCGCATAATTATCACCCTAATTATTGGAACACAGCTAAGTAGCCGCGGGGAATTATCACCGGCTTCGGGCGAAGCCGCGCGTAACCCAGCGCCGGTTTCAATCTCTCGCTAGCCGCATTCCCGCGTGGCCAGGCCCCCAAGTAACTTTCTTAATTACAGAGATTAACTTCATGCTATCGGGGCAACGATTATCGCCCGCGAGCCTCGCAATTGCCCGGCCAGATATAAATACACGGCTCGGATCGAACGGACCGAATTTTGATGGAAACGTATTCCCCTTTTTTCTTCGATGCGTCTTACCGTCAATTACGACAATTATAGTCTTTTCTATTAGACACGTTACGAAGAAATTTGATCTTTCGCTCCCGTGGAATATTTCGCGTGGAAAATCGAGCATTCAATCCTTTTTTCTAAGCAAAAAGTTTCCTAATAACCTTGTTTCCAATTATTATTAATTACTACGGTTACAGCACTTCTTATCGAACGCGTTACGATAAATAAAATGTCCTATTTACGAAATCGGACATTTCTCTGCGCGAGAAAATTCCTGTCAACTTTCCATTTATCTATCCAGATCCAATTAATATGATTACAGTGTTCTCCGTTAGAATGTTGCGAAGAAATTCGATCTCTCTTCCTGCGCGCAAGTATTTTCTACGTACACGGACACTCGTCTGTGCAATAAACGATTCTTAACAATCATTTTCCACTCGTCACACGAATAACCGGAAGGAACCATCTTTCGTACAGCCTCGAGACGATATTTTCCCAGCGATCGTGAAAATTTGACGAGTCTAATCTATATTCAGGGGTACAGGCACATCGCGTTGCCAATCTAAGAGAAGTGAAATCGATTCGCGAGCGAACACATCGGGACGCGAGGTCGCATTTAGACGACCCCACCTAATTACCAAGATTAACTTCCACCCTTTCCAATATGGATGAGGAGAGAAAAAGTTGCGATCGAGACTCACCTGAGGCGACCTGTGACTGATGTACGTGGGACGTCGTCCTGACGTAGGTACCGACGACTGCTTGCTTTATTTATTCAGCACGGTGCCACCTGCTCGATCGAACCGAGATCTCTTCGCGCTTCCCCACTGTCCGATCGATCGTGTTAGCCCTCGAGAACTTTCTTCCCCCTTCGCACAACGATCCGACCGCTCTTTCCTCCGGTATTTCTTTTCTCGACCAGTCGACAATTTCTCTGCTGCCTCTCCTTCTTCCTCCTTCTTTCTCCTTCTTCCTCTCCACTCTCTCACGATCCCCCGGTAATTTTCCAACGGGCAGCGACGACAGGCAACAGCCCGGATGGCGACGGTGGACCGACGTCGACGGACAAACGATTCACAAATACATCGACTGCCGGTGACATCAGCCTACTTAATTACGCCTGGTAATTGCGAGTAATTAGGAGCGATTAAGAAGCAAACAGTTAATTGGCCGCGACCCGATAATACGTCGCTCGATTCTTCGATGGTCCCTGCCACCCGGAAGAGGAATGCCGCTACTCTCGATGGAAGCAGCTTTTACGAAACCGTGGTCGGGGCGGTCACCGATACGGGGCGAATTCTCGACGGACACGAACGATACGCGTTATCCTCGCAGCGTCGACTCGTCGGCTCACCTTCGAGATAACGAGGCATACGCGGCAGCGGAGGAGTAGACGAGACGCGGCCGTCGAGCGTTCCTTTAATGCGATTTTAATTATTCTATTTATCAGCGATGTGCGCGCAGACCGTGGTTATCGTGCGCAATTCCTCGCCGGCGAACAGAAGAACGGCGGTCACGTGCGTGTCGTAATTACCCGCGGCGATAATTAGGAGTTTATTAGAGTCCGAGTCCTTGTATCGTCACTTATTACTGCATCGGCAGGCAACCCGTTCGTTAGACACTCGACGATACTCCACACCGAGCGAACACGTACACACACTGAAGGGGAGTCCGCACCCAACGGTTGACCAATCTTTCGCCGAATGTCTACGTTTATTGCCGTGCAATTAACTCGGCCACCACCTGTCCGTAGCACCTGCCACGTTTAATGCCTCCCGCACGTGGCCCTCGCGGCGCAATATATATATATATTTTCGACAGTCTTCGTGGGCCCTCGCGATTCACCCGCGGACAGAAGTCATCGTCGGGGTAGGGGTTGCGAGAAAAATAAAAATAAATGCTCGCGCGAGTAGACGGTCCTTTAAATCGGGCAGCCGAACGGAGACGCGGTCGCCTCTGATCGATCACTGGGACGCGCGGAGAGTAGTGAATGCACGCAGTGGTCAGACTGGCAGCGCCTCGCACTTATTCCACTCGCAGGGATACGACACCACGACTCGAGGAACAGTCAGGGATCGGGTGGTGTGTACGTCTGTATATGCGTTCCTTTGGATGCGTCCACGTGCCGACTGAACGGGTCGGCGCACGCACCTCTACGCTCTGATTCCCTGATCACTCTCGAACTCTCACACACAGTCGCCGATCACCGACGTACCACTAACTTGCTCCACTCCTTGCCGTGTTCGCGCTTCGTATCCCATCACCCAGAGTCGCTGGTCAGGCCCGTGTGATTCTCCTCGGGTGTCCTCCCTCGCGTTTAAAATTATCCTTTCCCACGGATTCCCACGGAATCCTCGTAAGCAACGACAGGGGTGGGTGGCTTCGATCACGCGCAACGCATCGCTCGTTGCTTGGGGCTCCGTTTAAACTCCGATCCGACGAGGACGATCGATCGATACAGGTCGGATCCCTCTGTCCTCGTGTCGCTGGCAGCGTGGTCTGCACGTTGCGCGGTCGAAGCTCGGCGCGAAAACTTGGACCTGAATCCTGACGGTCCGCAGTCTGGCTGCGTAGTGGCCCCGCTGTTGAGCCGAGGGAAGGCAACCCGCCGTGGCTTCTCTCCCGCCTAGCCGCTAGCCAATGCTGGTTTCAGCTGGTAGGGGTAACGTGGGCGGTCCCGTGGGCGGTCCCAATGCGCGGAGGTGGTCCGCGAGTTACTCCGCGAGATACCGGTTGTTATGATTGTTATGAGTGTCCGAGCTGCCTCCTGCGAGACTGGTTTTGGGGGTGGAACGCGCGCGAGAGGGACTCTCTCTCCTCTCTCTCTCTCTCTCTCTCTCTCTGTCCCCCTTTTTCCATCCTCTGCTCCTCGCCCTCGCCCTCGCTCGCTCCCTGTAATATAACCACGACGGGCTCGAACGAGCTCGTAACCGTGATGCAAATCAGCCCGACGGGGCTGAAGAGTACTTCGCCGGGGATGCCCGGGAGGAGCGATTGCCGCCAAGGACCGATCTCGCGGCACCAACCCGGTCTTGCTTGAGGAAGGGACACCGGTTGACACCTAACGATGTGATTTTAAGGGCTGATCTTCTGGATCGGGAACAACTACCGGTTCGTTTGCTTCTCGGGGTACGACGATGGACAGGTAGGGGGTTGAACGTCTCTAGTAATCCTCCACTGCTCTACCTAGAGCAGTTTGTCTTGGTTTTTATCGACAATTCAGGGGTCAATAGGTAGGAATCTGTATGGTTCTGTTGGGTGGAGGAAATTTCCTCTGGTAGGGGTCAGTAGGTGGAAACCTGATTGGGTATCTTTATAGAGGGTGATGTGAAATTGAAGTGAAAAGTACTTGGAGAAAAATTTCTTGAGCTTTTTATTTTTGGTGATTTTTCGAAATTTATTTGATATGTTCGTCCAACGATCCGTCTACACTGTGTGAATTATAGGTGCATCATCCATGTTCCTTAAATATCCATCCTATCAATAGCAAGTCACAGATGCAATCCAATTACCTGTACGATCGGTTAGGCCAATAGGACTGGGTAGTCATTAATATTGATAAATCGTTGCGCACAGAAGTCGAAGTTCGTCGACGTTGATCCACTGTCTCATTTATCTTCAGGGGCGCGATGAACCCTGTGGCTGGTAATTGCGGCGCTACGAACCGATAACGCGCCATTTTCGTTTTGTTCTGTACCCCCACTCGACACGACGACGATAACCATGCCCAACTTTCAAACGTTACTTCGACCGACTTTCAAGACGAATAGAGCCGCTCGAATTGATAAAGACTGAACGGCACGCGCGTGTACCTTTCCACGAAATTATACTTTACACCATCGATGAAGTCATTGTCGCGTCTGTATTCCTCGTTCTTCTCTGGAATAATAAAAAACTCGATGCAGGGACCAAAACCAGGAACGAACAGTTTTATGGTGAACCATCGGGAAACCGAGGGATCGAAATGGTTCCCCTTTGCTGCGAAACACCGACGAATGAAATAACGCGTGGTTTGAATTTTCATCATGCGCGGAGATCGACGCGAGTTAGGGAGAAATATGCTCTCGTTATACATATTAAAATGCGTCAATCTAGCCGACGAATCTAAAGCATTACACTTTTCATAGGATGTAAATCTTTCGAAATTTTTTACCCACCGGACTGCACCGAGTGACCCTGCCGGCTGAATATATTACGGTCGGTTTATGCATCTTATCTTTAACTCAGCACATGCTCCGCATACTTATAAGTTAATTATCTCCGCCACCTGTGCCGCGGATTCTTGTGTCCCTCTCGCGTTGGCCTCGTGTTCCGTAAAAATTTTTACGACCCTCCCTTCGGTGCGAAGAAAAATGTTACCCCTCGGTATTTTCGACGGCGATTTTGCGGAGCCTTCTTCGTTTCGTCTGCGCGTGAAAATATTCACGAACGCTGAATATCGTGTAAATACAACTGCGTGTTTCGTTACTACGCAGCCAGCCTTTATTAAGTCCAAATTTTACCCCTTTTCAGCGACGAGCTACCCTCGTCGGCGCCACTATTACTGTCCGCACCCTCGGTGTTTTAATGTTCTCCCCTCAATTTCTCCAACATCGACCTCGACAATATTCTGTCGTGATTCGACCCTTAGAGACGCGTCCTCCGCTACAAATACGTTTCAGCTTGGCTGAAACATTGCCCGAAGACGGTACGTTTCTTCGAGCTCGCCCCTCTCGCAATATTTCCTCAAAATTCATCAATGCCAATAAAACATTTTTACAAACGATAATTCAACAAATGAAATACACCACGATACCAATGCGATACCAGTAGCACGCTTCGATCCTCCATTAACCTCTGATTCAACGTGGACCTTCGTAATGAATGAAAATGGCAGCGAGAGGTAGTCCACGCAACGATCGAACCCCCGAAAAAAAAGCAGGCAATTCAACATCCCTCGAGAAACCCGATCTTCCACCTGTTCCACGAGCCCTCAAACCACCTCGTCGTTGACGGAAGTACGTACGGATCTTTTCCACGAAATACACGAGGAAATGAATGAATCTTTTCGTCCTTCTTCCTCTCGAAGGTCCACGTGCTTTTCACATATAACTCGCCCCTGTGGAGGCAGGAGGTGTAGCCAGCTGGTGGTTGAAGTTGTAGGAGTCGGCAGGATGTGGGTCTCTACCACTCTTTCGGTCTCTCTCTTCGGGTATCTCGTTCCATCTCGCTCGCGCCATCGTCTAGCTCGTCGCTCGGCCACTTGGTCGTGTCCTCCTTCCACCAGGAACCGTCCTCCTCGTCCCGCTATCGCCTCTGCAGTCGTACCGGCTCGGGCTCCCTCGCACTCTCTCGCTTCTTGCCGCACATGCCGCGACTCACCCTCTGGTGAGTACCACCGGGGGTGCTCCGTCTTTCTCCCCCGTCCCACCGGATCGATTAAAACTACAAAGTGTTGCCTCTCCATCCGTTGGTACGCTCATTCGTGGTCGACTACATTGCTCCGGCACTCTCCTGCCGGCACTGGGTTACCAACTCTTTCCCTACTCCCTCTGGCCTTCCATCTTTCTCTCTCCCCCCTCGACCGATTCCGCCGTCTTCCTCGCACCGACCGCCTTCCTGCTACAGACTACCCACCTTCCAACGTGTTTCCTTTTTGTCGTCCTTTCTTTTTACTCCTCGCTGTCCTTCTCCTCATGCTATCTCTCTCTCGTTCGCGCACCTCTCCACTTTTCCGTTCCTTTTTCGTCCTTTTATCGAGCCAGGATCTCCGCATTCATGGGCGTCCGCTCCGCTTCCTGATAATCTCCGCGTAAAACTTCTCCGCCCCGACGGGATTGGCTTCGCGCAGCGCCCGCGGGACCTTCTCGCTTGTTTTCCCTGTGGCGTGCCGCCGATCGGACGTCGACTCTCGCCTATGGATTCACCGTTTCCAGCCGAACGGATGCTAATGATCTCACCTCGTGACTTTGTCGCTCGTTGGTTCTTTTCACGATTCCACTTCGAGGTCTTCTTCTTCTTCTTCTTCTGCTTCCGGGAGCGACGCGTCACCGCGCGACGATTTCGCGACTCTTCGCACGGCTCGCGCCAATACTCGAAGCTGGTTGGCCTCTCTCGCTCTTTTTTCTTTTCCGCTACCACCTCTTTTTGTGTGTGTGTGTTTTTTTTTGTTGAGCGTGAAATGGATTTGAACCGGGTTTTAGGGAGTGTTTTTAATGGGTGATTTTATGCAGGACGAGTGTGGGGTTTAAGTGACTAAGCCTGGAGCTTGATTCTGTAATACCTGCGTTTGGCTGGATTATGACGGCGATTCGGTGGCTTTTTTAGATCAAACTGAGTGAAAATACTTTGACAGCAGAATCGAAAAGAGTTGAAAAATTGCGGTTCCCGAGCTGCCTATGAATAGATATTTTACGAAGGTCTCCGGAGCGATAGTTGACGGAATCTATTCCGAAAAATACGACGAAACTAGCAACCGTTTCGAGAATTAAATTGTCATCGCACGCAAAAAGTCCCACTGGTAAGAACCAAGCGTCGAGTGGTATCCGCCGCGAGAAGTAGAAACCTGCCAGACACGATCAGACGCCGGATGCTTGGTCAGATCCCAAGGAGCGCCTCGCGCCTCAATCACTCAATCCCACCAGCAACATAGTATCACCAACGGTGGAGAGGCCTTTTAATCCCGCATACCCGTAGCGGGTACCTTCTCTTCGCGCTGGTAGTCAGCCTCGGAAGATTGGTGGTATTGGGTGAAAGGCACGGGAGTGTGGCGAGGGCGCGATTATATCCTGGGGGCCCCCGTTGGACCCGGCTGGCCGTCGTGGGCCCGGTCCCAAGTCGCAGACTATACGCGCGCGGCTAATAACAGAGCCAGCGAGAGCCAAGCAGTCTTTACGAGCATCTTCCCAGAAGTATAAACCGTGGATACGTAGCGGTCGTTTCGTGGACTGGGATGCTCTCGAGGGTTTTCACGGGCTTCCTGCCGATTCTCGGGTGCTAATTAATGCACCGGGCAGAGCAGAAACGATCGGCAATGTTGCGTGATCCGATCGGTGCATGTCTGATGAAAGGCGAAAAAACAATAAGACGAACGGACGACGACGGTGGAGTGGCGAGCATCGAGAGACGGACGCGAAGGGGAGTGTATAATGGAATTCGCCTGGGTCCCGAGGTAACCACTTAATAGTGGCGGATCGAGAGGGGTGCCTCGTTGCAACATTGTTACGTTTCGTGGTAGATTGCGTGGAGAATGACGCACGGACGCGGTAACTGGGATGCGGTAATTGGGAATAGAAGTAACGAATGGACGAAACGGACGCCTTCCATCCATGGTCGCGTGATCATGTTTGCACGCCGAAAATTCGCGTCTTACACGGGGGGGCATTCAAAGGTCCGACGGAGAACAAGGGGGAAGTGAGAGCAGGTGGTTGATGAAGATAATACCACGAGGATGTGCGTTGTCGTGTCCGGTCTGGGATGTTTGGGAAACAAAGTAATCTAAGGGAGGATCTCTTTGTATCAACCTCCCATTGATCGATAATTTCGCGCATCATTGTTGCCGTAATAACCGCCTCTCGATACTACGTAGATGTACGTATGTTCGCCACCCGGGCCAGATCGCGGTTTAAGGTGCTCTCCTTTTTTTTATCTCACCGGAAGGGCTGACAATGCGCCCGTTTCGCGGGATACATTAGCGGGTTGCTCCTTTTTTCTGGCGTCTTTAAGGAAGGTTCGTCACTTTGCAGGCGCTCCGCTTTTACTTCTCGGTATTTAGGAATCATTTCCTTTCGTTTCGTCGTTTCTTCCCTTCCGAGAACGGTTGCGGTGAGATTTTCAGCGGAAAAAGCGAGACGCTCGAAGATTAACAACGCGCGATGAAACAGAAGCGAAGATAGCATCGCACCTGCACGGGGGAAACTATTAAACTGTCATTATTGCAAACCTTAATTTCATTTTGCTACCGGAGCATTATTGAATGAAACTCGTAGATCTTGTTTGCATAAATTTGCGTACGAACGATGAAAGAAGACAGAGACTTAGAACCGACACAAATCACCCTTATCGTCCGTTCGTCGTTACATTCTCGCGAAAATGTAACAAGACGACGATCTCCACGACAGTCGCCGTTCCCCCCCTCGCCTTTTATGACTGAGTAATATACCGCCTTGTCTCGTGTCGTTGTTTATTGCACAATTTATGCGCCGATAATAAAACAGATCTTGTCCCTTCCGGCGTTTGGATTCGTTAGCGACGCTGCTGCCTACCTTCCGCGCGCAGCCGCCTAGCTTCGTTCCTCTGCACTGTATTTAAATGAAACCGCTGCTTCTTTGCATCCCTCGCGTAATTAACAATTATCGTCGTCAGCCAGCCCCGAGATTTACGATTCGTTCTCCGTAAATATACGTCCGCCGTATGCAAAGTATCGCGTCTACGTTTTCGTAGTAACGCGCGTGAATTTCATCGCGCGATCCTTTTAACATCAGGATCGGTGTCCAACCCCTTGTCACGCTCGATTATGCGAGCAGAGCTGTGAATCAGTTCGCGATTCGCGCATCTCATCCGGAAACGTCACGCAGACAGTCTCGACGATGGAATTCGGCTGCGAACGTGACACGCGAAACGTCGTGGAACGAACGAACTTGATATTTCACCCGCATCTTCGTGTAACCCGTAAAGATTACGCTCGCTACGTTCCCGCCGCGATCCGGTAACGAGAAACACTTCGCTCTTGTTTGAATGGATCCCAAACGACTCCCTTGTCTTTGTGCTTAAAGAACGCCGGCGGGCCGCCTTGATGAATAATTCCTCCTATCGACTTCTTCTTCGTAGTTTCTTTATGGAGGCAGCTTGGCGAGATTTTAACGGGAAACGTAGAAAACCGTCGGCACCCGGGTTAATTGCGAGAAGAGGGATCGAGTGTTTTCAACGCCGATGGATTTCGCCAAATCTTTATGCAAGTTATTCGAAGTAGAACCCCGGAATAATGGATGGACATGCTACTTCGTGCGCGGAAACGACAGCGAGGCTAGCTCGATCGGCGCGAGCAACCCCTACGACGATATCGCCAGCCGAAACAAACGATCCTGGCGTTCACGGTTCGGCGTTCTAAACAGGTGTCAATTATTACCGACCGTAATCCATTTACTGCGTATGATTTCGCCGTACGGTGGAGTTGATTTTGTCCGTGGCAACGAGGCGGCTCGATCGTGTTCTCGTGCCCGTTTCCGATCGTTTTCTCACGGAGTCCCGCGGCGTCCGCGGATGGAACGGCTGGCAGAGCGTGCAGTCACGAATGTATCGCGGTCAATACTTGCCAGTCGGCCCGGAGACGAGTCAGGCTGCGCCTTCGCACCGTTTCCGGACAATATTTAACCGCGGCTCGCCCCTGCGCCCGGTAGCTTCGATCATTAAACGTGCGTATATAGCCTCATAATATTGCAATCCGTGGCCATAATTTACGTCGTTTTATAGTTCAAACTGCAACCTACGTAGGCAGCGACGCTCAAGCCTTTAGAACGTGCTATTCCCCGCTCAAGTTGTACCGGGTGATCATAAAGTTCGCCGACTGTTTCCCTTCCCGGTGCCAGGCCAGCCTCGACCCCCGACGTGCCAACTATTCCGCGCACTGTTTCCATTTTACGCGAGGGATGAAGGGCGTAATATCGATGCGCGTGGAACTTGAACTCGAACGATGCGAAACGCCTGTCGATCGGTTCTTCGAGAAGCTTTTTTTCCGTGGATGGAAATTATTTTTTAGAGTAGACAGTCCACCCTCGAGAATGATCAGTGAAACGATCGCCAAGGATGATTCACGACTATTGACGTTTAACGCTGTCTCTGAAATTAATATAACCGAGGGTGTTCGAGATCTCGCGATAGAAATCCTCGCAGTGGCAAGAACACCAGTTATATCCAGATGAACCGGGACGAGTGCGAGTGCCGGTGCCTCGAGAATTGAGATATACTGTTTTATAGAGAATCATCTGAATGCGGGGGGGCTCTTTTATGAAGTTACCACGGCGAAACGGTCGCTCTGGAAGCGGTTACTTTGAATCGTCGGCTGTTGGAGCCTCTCCTTTCAGCAACAGATGGGACGAGCAAAGACGCGAGAGAGAAGGAGCGGCCGAGATGGAGAGGTCGTGCGAGCTATTACTGAAATTACTGACGATCCGACGCTCGCAAATCAAAATTCGCCGTTTCTTCTGGCGTCGTTGCATTGTTACGATTTATTGCCGGCTAAACGCCGCGATTTTACCGAAGAAGAAACGAGAGTGGCTGGTAGGCGCGCGGCGCCCCTTTTGCTCGCGACTCAAGGGCGGCCATTAGCGGACTTCGGCAAGGCAAACAAGTGTGAAGGTAATCGGAGAAAGGAATGATAATTAGCTCGCGACTGGCCAAATCGCAGGCAATTCTACGGCAAAAACCAGCACCACGCGTGCTTTCATTTTCTTCGACGTCTTTTTGCTAAAAATTTGTACACGACGTTACAGAGTGAACTTCGAGCTCGACGTTTCCATTTTAACGGATAATTGTTCGTCCCTGGTTCTCATAGTCCAAACACGGCTACTTAAAAATATTATTTACCAACCATTTCAGGCTACATTGTACTTGAAAGTTGAAGTACGCAGCTACGAGGGGCAAAGTTCAACTTTATACGTTCCCTCCACGCTTGTTGGGACGGACGAAAACGTCGTAATTTTGCTCCCGACTCGGTTTCACCCTGCGCAGAGCGCCGCGAAGATTGGGGTCCGCGCGGAGCAAAGCGGCTGACCTAATTTACATACATATAAAGCGCATTCGATGTGTTTTAGGGGCCGTAAATCGACGCAGCTACGCGAATCGTTAAACCCCTCCTTGGCTGCGAACACCCCGGCGAATGCGTGTACGACAGAGGCCACGGGCGTGTATGGGCCCTGGTATAAACGCACTCGCGAATACATATTCAGACACTTCGTCTTCTTCTGGTCGTTTCGTGCTCCTTCGACCGGTTAGTTTATACCGCGCGCCATTCTCTACTTCGGTTTAAATAGATATAAATGTAAGCACCTAGCAACACCCGCGTGCGGGTGTCTACCGGGTTAGATAAATATTCTATCGAGGGAATATTTTAGTCGCGCTCGACACGGAGTTATGTCAATTTGGTTTAATTGGTCGAGACAGTTCGAAGGGCAGAGCGAATACGGTGAAAGTTGAGAGGAAATGGTAACGGTGGAAATGTACGTTCTCTTTCCATCGTCTTCCTCGCGGAAGTTCGAGTGCGCTGCTCCGTCTAACCACCCTTCGTGTTACACGCAACAATGGCGAATTCGTTTTTTTTCTAATTACAGGCAATTAATTTTTACGAGTACTCCGTAAAGCATAGGCGGACAGGTGTTTTCTCGAGGGCGAAGAGGAGGGCATGCGCGTTCGAAGGGGACTCGGCTTTCTTTGACCGACGGACACGGCGGAGAAGGTGGCTGGTACTGTTGGCGCGTTTTTGGTAGTGGTAACAATGATTGTAGCGTCGGTGCCGGGGCGGTGGTGGTGGTGCCGATAAAGTTAAAGCCACTGGGCGAACGATGCAGGGGCCGCGTAATGACAACGCAGCGCGTCGTAAACGCGTTTATGTCCAGAGTTGCATTATAGTAATATCTGCCAGCACCCAGCCAGGATGCTCGCTGCCTCCTCTGACGTTACCACGGCCAACCGTACCGCGAGTGGTCCTCGTATTCTTTCCCTCCGGCGTCGCGTCTCTGGCCATCATTCTGTCACTCCCAGAGACTTCGATGACCAGCCGCTCTCGTTCGACCTCCATTTTTCCCACTCCATTGCTTCCGCGTTATTCATCCGGTGGACTTTCTTACCTTCCATGAACCGCTTTTTTTTTATTTACTCAGCGTGTACACGGTACCCTGTGTTTCCATCGATTCAACCGCGACCCCAGGACCATTCGATAACACCATCTCGAAAAACTACCCGCGTTAACGCAACCATCGCCATCGAATGCCCGGCAAACAAACTCCCGAAAAGTAGTTGCGCCTCCCCCAACAGTTTCCGCCGGGAAAACCACGCCATTCCGGGCGACGAGTTACAGATTTCCCGGAGAAATCAAATCGCGGTGTCCGTGGGGTGTAGACGCGGAGGGGGATGGAGGGCTCGCATTTCGGATGGGAAGAACGGCGTAAGGGCGATGTTGCGAGAGGGACGGGGCGAAAGGGGTGGTGGAGGCGAGGACCAACGACGAGATGGCAGAGTTGTAAAGTCCTGCGCGTGACACCGGGTTATGTTATGTTCTCCGCGCGCGTGTGTCGCCGATCCCACCTACACCGTCACCCCCGTTGGACGTCGCCTGGTCCGCACGTACAACTATACACACGTACGCGTATATACGGCTAGGTGGCACGCGGTATTGCTCGTACGCTGCGTTTATAGCGCATAACCGAGCCGCTCGCTCGCACAGATTATTTTGGCTTGATCAATTTGATAACTCCGCGAGGTTATGCCCGCCTTACTGATTACGCGCCCAACCCCCGTCGAGCTCCAGCCTCGAAGAGAGTTAATCTTTATCGCGAGCCCTTACGCCGATCGAGCAGCCGTTCGCATCTATTATGCCTCGCTCGCCGTTGAAATTACTCAACGGAAGACGTATCTCGCCTTTAACGAACGGGTTGGTTTATCGTTACCGGTCGGCTACTGTTTCAGAGGTCCGCGGGTTTTCTCCTTTTTCCCTTCCCGTTGAATTTACTTCGGCCGAGTCGCGCGTCGCGGTGGGGACGAAGAAATATCGCGACGTTTCTAGGAACTGACCGAGGTTCGTCTTGTTGCAAACGGCTCAGCGTACGCGCAAGGGATACGAGATGCTAATAAATTGCGATTTTTAATGGCGCAATAGTGGTTCGCGACGGAGAACGATTAACTCTTCGGGTATCGTATATTAGCGTGTTGCGACTACGCTGGTACGCGAGTTATTGCTCGAAAGTTTTACCTAATTGCAATTTTGGTTACTCGAAGATCGAACCGACGATGATTTCTTCCTGCCAATTAGGATAGCAGAGTGCGCTTGGTGCCAAAGGCGATCCCGATCTCGCGCTCTCTAATTCTGGAGCGGGAAAATTGCCACTTTGTCGTAACGACCGGAAGACATACTTTTCCCGTTGCTCATTCGTACCCGCGGAATTAGGTGGACTTCGGGCAGCAGGTGTAGGGCGGGTGCCCGGTTCCTTCCGGGTGTCCCGGAGGATTCCTGCACCTTGCACGATCCTAATTGAGTCATAACAACACGGTTACATATTCGCGCACCTTTTGAGCTGATCGATATCGACGCGGTCGTTCCTCCGGGCCCGAAAACGTACGAGCCCTTTATGAACGTATAAATTCACGTGACGCGCGTTTTAATACAGATTCTTCGGCAAATTGATACTTAACTACAGCGTTTCGCTTTACCGTGGCCCGTAAACGGGCAGGCCTCGACAATAACTATCGACGATAATCTACCGTAGCAAAGGAAACAACGTGCAACAAACTGTGTCCCGATCAAAGAATTAACGAGCCCCTTAGGTCTCCCCGAGTAATTAGGGCCAGCTACTCGAGAATGACTTTATTGCCCGGCTGAGCATCGAACATTGAAATATTACCCCTGCGTATGCAATTACCGTTACTGATGATCCCTTACGTGATTACGATATAATTTTACTCGAATAGCATGCGCGTTAATTACACACGGGACTAACTCAATAAAAATCCTGACCAAAATTCCCTATTAATTGCGCGATAAATCAAGAGCCAGCAACTTTATTTGCCACATAAAGTATTCCACAATGTTTCCCGGCGCTGCACGCTTTCTTCGATCCTAACGTCAGATTGATTCAACAAAAATCCTGTTAACTTTCCGTATTAATCGCGGCTCCGTATAAATTTACCCGCGGCAAGATTGTCCGCCGCGGATTCTTAGAATTAATGAATTTTCTTCGCGATCGTATCGAATCGATCGGTGAAAAATTCCGCCGCGAAATTTATTGCAACGTCCCGATAGCCGACGAACTTCGTTCGTGCTACAAAAATTTTTTTATAAATAACTCGCGCCTAACTGCCCCGTAAATCAACCCGCGGGCGACACTGTTCGCCTTGAAAAAATCTGCCGCGATGTTCCCAGGGTCGACGAACCTTTCCCCGCCCCGAACGTTGCCCCGAATAACCAATTTCCACGAATTATCCCGTAACGCGATCCGCTAATTTGCACCGCAGAGTTGCACAGATGCGCTCCGTCCACGGTCGAAGGTTTTAGGTGCGCATAATCGCGGCCAGGGCCCGAGTTGCGCGTAATTCCACGAAAGTTCCGACAGGCGTGCAGGTCCGAAGGGACAGTAAAGTTTTAAAAGAAGGGGGGGCACCGCGCGAATGAGGGACGCGCCGGACAATTATGCGCGCTGCCTCGTTTCGGAAGGCCGTTCCGGCTTTTTTACGAGGGATGAAGTCGGCCCTACGAGGTCGTAACTTAGCCACGAATACGAACTATCCGTTACAACCTGTGATGGCTCTCGAGATGCAGTACCTTTAACCTCTTCGAGAGTAGAAAGAGAGAGAGAGAGAGAGAGAGGGCGGCGGGAGTAAGGTATTGGCATAAATTAGGCTAACTGCACGGTTTACTCCTTCCGGGAAGCTGGCGCATAAGCGCGAGGCGTTTAGCCCCCGTTGCATTTTTCATGGACGCCGCGGGTTGCGAGGGCATCATTTTTTATCGCAAGGCATAATTGCGGGTCTCCACTCGAATTAAATGATCGTTTTCTAAAGCGTTCTCTGCAACAAAGTTCTTGGGGGCTACCTTCGTTAGACGAAGACGATGGGTTGGGTATAGAGAGTAAGAGTAGCGACTCTGTCTCGCCAACAGATTTCAAGCGCATTGCAAATTTCTACGCGAGTCCTTTTTATTGTTGTTTCGTAATAATAGCAGAATTTTTTTCATCCAAGAAATCGCTATAATTCTTGCGCAAGGGTAGTTACTACGATCCCCTTTCTTGTTCCATTTCCCAGTGTGACAACGAGTCGGCGAGCTAATATAAAATTCGCGATAAAATATCGCGACTGCTAATTTCTCTCTTTTTCGTGCAACAATCGAAGATTCCACGATCAAATTTCTTTTCCACGGTAATTCCTCGAGCGCGTCCAGCGTACGTTCGCCGGTAGGAACGGTCGAAAACGATTATGATCCAAGGATAACGATCCGGTTGCACACAGGCGGTCGGGGAGAGGAGAGGAAAAAAAAACAGCCGAGCACGGTGACTTACGCGCAAATGGATGGCGAAGAAAAATGGTCCGGACCATGTTTCATCTGGCGCACACGTTTATCGTCCGCGCACTGTAAAATTTACACCGTCTCACTTCCGAAACGAGTGCCCGGCCAGTTGCATAAACGCGCGCAACATTTTATTTCTCGCGCGCGCCCCCTTTCGAGCCTGCGGCCAGGGCAATAGTAAAACATTAGTTACGGGCTGATTTTGCGAGCGCCTAATAAAATTCTTCGTAAAATAAAAATCGCCGGTGTCTAGCGTGCGCGCGAAAGCGGGCCCGCGTCCTCTCCGTCGTTCGCCGCGCGGAGAGAAAACTCGATTCACAGTTAATAAATTTTTCCTACGCAGTTTCTACCCGTTTCAGGGAAATTTGTTGGTCGCGATGTATCGACGAAACGCAGTTACTGTCCGGCTAATGTTACGAATGAGGACGGTATAAAATTCCCATAAACGGAGGACGGACTTGGACGAGTTGTTTTTGTTCCGATCCGTACGCTTCGCGTCGTTTATTTCTACGATATTTTAATGCAGGCTGAAGTGATTTGGTTATAGAATGATAACGGAGTATTTCGTGGTGAGGTGAATGAGCATGATCGTTAGCTATGCTCCTCCGATTTAATTCGCATCAGTTTATCCCGCTGAAGCTACTTTCATCGCGTCGAACGTCACTTAAATAGCCCTTCTCCGAAGAGGAATTTCCTTTTGCCGCGCTATCGCACGTTTTCACCATAAAATGACGATTAATAACTAAAGCAGTATTAAACGGGCTCTACTTAAGAATCCACGCTCGGATCGAGCAGAAAAGCGAGACAGTTCCGAGTAATAAGCTTCTAATTACGTCTTCCTCCAATTATACCCACTTAAGAAACGTTCCCGTTAATTACGTGCAATGATTACTATAAGTATCGTTGCCCCGGTGCATTGCCGTCAATGCCCGTCCAGCTAGATCCAATTCCATCAATTAAATACGCCGCTGATAATTATTCCCGGTCGTCGAAGTCGCTGTGCCGTTGCGTCGACGCGAGGACCGTCGCGACGCCATGGCTGGAAGCGGTGCAGGGCACTGTGCAGCTCTGTTTGGCGAACGGCCGACGGCGGTGTCGAATCGCCGCCACCGAGGTATTATACGATATTAGTAAACCTTTTTCGTGCCCTATAAAAATACGTTTCGAGTGCTCGACGGGGATATTTTTTCGAAAATAACGTGGACGTGTGCGCGCGGGGGCGCGCCCACTTCCCCCGCGTTCCCGCGTCCCCATTGGTCGGAGCCGTATTTTTTCACGCATTCGCGCCCGTTACGCGAGCGTATTTATTATTATTATTATTTTTTCACAAGCCCCCCCGCCCCCGCTCCACCCCCGGCCGGTTCGTTCGTTTCTATTTTTGATTCTTTCGCGAACCTATCGTTTTAACCGGAACGCATCGCGGGCGCGGCACGAAAAGCGTGCTGGGCGCGCGGGGCGAGACGGGCAACGAATGGAGGAAAAAATGCACGCGCGCAACATTTTTCGGGGGACGCAGCCGGCCTTTCAGTGCCTCCGCTCGACGGTGGAGGCGACGACCTAGGGAAGCATTTCATTGCGTTCGATACGATGGTAAAAAACGCCCAGGGATCGGACAGTAAAAAATGTAACTGGTAATTTAGTTAGCCGTTGCGAGCCGGACGCTCGTTGGACCCGCTTGGGTGTTGCGTGCGACAGTAATAGGGCGTATCTCGTATCTGTCCGGGACTTGACGGGTTTTTATGGGTTTGCGATGCGCCGGATTCATCATTCGATATATTACCGGTCGGCAAACCACCCGCCGCTCTACCCTCTGATATCACCGCGTTAACCTAACGACCCTTCAAGGCGGAATTTTTAGGACTCGCCGTCGATGACAGCCGAGCAGACGGTTTCCGTTGTATCCGCCGCATCTATTGTCGCGGACGCTGCCACGATTTCGCGACGTGTTTTCGATGATTGATGAACCAGTTGGCTAATGAAATTTTTTCGAACGGTATTGTAAGGGGCGTTCGATCGTCGTTCGAAGAAACGTTGAAAGGAGATTCTACCATAGAGTCAACGCGCGACTATGCGAGATTTCTTTTTACTCGACGGCTACCAGAGAAAGATATTTCTAGGTGACGTTAGAATCGAGAAATTTCTACGGTGAACCTCTGACGACCGATCGAAGTCAATTATCGCGATCGTCCAACAAACGATGCGTCAAGTTCGCTCGGCTTTGAATAACGAGAAACTCACAGAAAAATGGGGTGCACGTTTTCGAGAAAGGGGAAAATTAATGCGAAGAGATTGGGAATATCTAATGGATATCGATTGGACATCGATGAATTCTTCGTATTGGGATTTATTGGCTGGTTTCGCGGTGTTTTTTTCGAAACGAACGTCGGAACGAGCATAGGCGAGCAACGATGGACGACTAGTCTATCCGCGATGGCGTCTATTCTACCCCCGGTGTGCTCAGAATTTGCCACTAACGATTAGTCCGGCGCAGATACGTGTTTTCGTCAAGTACAATGGAACAAAAAAAAAATACACACACGCGTGCATATATATATATGTATATATATATATACACATTGAAAAAAAATATTTGATCAGCCCCGCGCCTGCACTCGGGAGAGAGGCTCTCGATATCCAATTCAGTTGATATTCAAGTGGTGCGCGCGCGTGTTTCTACATTTTGATTTCTATGTAACAGCCGCGCCCGGTACGCGACGGGCCTTGGTGTCCGCGTATTTGCTGTCTGGAAAGACAACAAATATTGTTTGGAAATCGTTTATTCCCATCAGCAGAAATTCTATCCGCGGCAATCGTGTTACCAGGCAGAATATAATGCACGGAAGAACAGCGCGAGGAGCGCGAGGGAAAGGGGTTTGCGAAGGGCTCTCAAGAAAAGAGGATTTCTGAACACATCCGTAACTTTATCATTAGATTATGGACCACTGACAAATGAAAATTCTTAGGAGTGGCAAAACGAACGAATCTAGAATACATAGCAGAGGGAAAAATGTGGAGAAAAGGTAAGACGCAGAGCAGTAAGGAGGAGAGACGAAGAAGTAAAGGAAATAAAATAAAGGAAAGTAACCGTATAACAGAGATGACCAACGGAAATGTCCCTGACGCGATCCTTCCTCCGGTGGTCCCCGTACACAGATCGTCTGTTCGGTATCTGCGATTCGCTAATCGTCCCGTGACAAGATAAGCTTCGGCTGGCCGTGCCAAACTTTCCTCGTAACGGGGCGGCAGGCAAGGCAGAGGCATTTCGTTTGCCAACGAGGAGGACCGCGATTGTCAGGAAGAGTCGCATGGAAATCCGATGCGCCGGTGCATCGACGATGCAATTCAGACGGGTGGGTAACCACCCCTTTTTCACCCCCTCTCTCTCTCTATTCCTCCGTGGTGGGCGCCTCTTTCGCGTCGAGCCTTCGCTTTTTCCCCTCCCCCATCTCTGTCTCTCTTTCCCTCTTTCTTTCGCCTCTATCCGCCGGTAGCCGCCGCAGCCACGTTTATGCTCCTCCCTCGCTCTCGCCGATCCTCGTTCTACGCTATCCCTATCCCCGTCCTCCTTCTCCCTTTCTCCCGGCGTTCCTCGGTCCCTGGTTCCCTGGCCTCTCGTCGACTCGCTCCTATACACGTATATATATATATATATATACGTATATGCTCGAGCGAGCGCGCGAAAGTGTGCCAAAAACCCTTTTGTAGCGATCGGAAAGAATGGGACGCATTGTTTGCTCACTTGTGAATCGGCTCTAATGGCAAAAGTATGTGAAATCATTGTGAATCGAGATTACATACGCGAAAACAACGCGCGGCCCGGGTCCTACGTTCCCTGCTCTCCCGTCCACTGTCTCTACGCGGGCGTAGTACGTGTCTACGCGTCCACGTCCACCTACAGCGTTCCATACACACGTTGGCGACGGGCGGTGCACCCATCTATCCCTTGCTCTCTCCCTTTACCTCTCGTTCTCTTTTCCACGCCATCTCGTGTCTGTCTCTTTTCACGGAGCGAGCTCGCGCACACGTGCGCATCGAAACACACGTACACACGTGTACGGCGTCGGGTGTGTACACGCACGAACATAGGTGGAACACGCACACGCGTGAAAAAAAAAACGCTGGCGCGCGCGCGACCGAGCTGCCGTACCGGGAGGACGTAGATATTTTTTTTACGTGCAACGAGAGAGAGTGCAGGGAGAGACATGCATTCGACTGGCCAGGCTGAGGGTGCAGAGGGAAACGGGGGGACGGGGGAGGACCTGGTGGATGCTGGCGGTAGGGGGGCCAGGAGGGGGGTGGGTGGCGCGGGTGGACCACCCTTTGCCGTCGATTTTTCGGGGCTTTTTTTTACGGGCGACGGCCCTCGCTTGCCTGGATGAACGAACACGGGGAGGAACATCAATAATCTACAATCAAACTGCAGATAAAGCTACGATCGCCCTTTTGTGAATGTTTCAATAAGAACCGACGTGACGAACAACTTCCTGCCCTGATGGACGCGCGCGGCTCTTATGCAAGCTCGCGTCTTTCTTCCATCGGACGGGACACGTAGCCGGTGTCTAAGCGGCTTCTGGCAGCCGACGCTGCCAGACGCGACAGAATGAAAATGCTCTGGTAAACGCTCGCGCGAAAGGAATGCGGGAAGAGTACGAGTCCTGGTTTCGCGCGAGATTCTTGTAACTTTGTCTTGTCAGCTTTGAACGGTACCAAGTACGAGTGCGATGACAAAAGTTTTCGAGAACGCCTAGCGGTGGACGTAGTTTGTCGTGACTTGTTTAAACAAATTTCGTTAACTTCCAGCGAGTTGGGGAAAAAAAATGAACTCGTTCGTTTGATCTATCTAAATCGGTGAAACTGGCCGCGCGCAGCGTCGGATAATCGTCGTTGCTGGTCGTTTGTAAACGGAGGAAACGCGTAGATGGGGAGCAAATGGTGGCGACGTAACAGCGGGCGGAAATAAAAGCAACAAGGAAAGAAGCGGAGGCATCCAATAGTTATGAAGCGGGACTTTAAAAATGGAGGAAGTCACGGGGCAGCGTGACAGAGTGCATTATTTATTATTTAGCCGCCGTTGCAAAGTAAATTTGGATGAACGATGCGCCGCGGCTTTTTACGAGACGAATCTTCACCCTCTCGGTGGAGCGCGGTGCACCGCGCGGAGTTACCAGTTACCGGGCATGAAATAATTACACGGGACAATTAGTAATGGTCCGGCAATTTTTACAACCGAAGAGGGAACGCGTGGCCCGCTTCCCGGATAAATCTTCTTGAACGTCCAACCCGTTTAAAGCTGATTGAACGTTGTTCCTCGTTTGTCCAGCTTGGGGCTGAGTCGGCTGTTTCTTCTTTCTTCTTTTGTCATTTAAATCGGCAGTCATACAACCGTATAATAAATCAATAAGTGACAAATGTCGCGTTAAAAGTTGCTTGCAACTGCAGTTAATTGATATAAAAGTTAATTGATACAAAATGAAAACGAAGAGCGAATGGACGTAAGTAGATACGGATCTTTCATCGTCAGACACTTCCTGAACGCAACGTGTCGCAAGATATTACTTAGAGAAACGCTTGGACTACAGATTATTCGTACTTTTTACTGTTCTAATACTCCAAAGAAAATGAATTAACAATCGTGTAGAACGAATGATTCGCTAAATAATACTTTTCGATCCTTAAATGCAACCATAGAATTAGCTCTCGCGCGTTGCAAAAAGAGCGAACCCGTTTTGCATCTGATTATCGATGAAAAACAGCTCGATCCTTAATTCAGCATTCGAAACTGGCGCAGCTGGATAATTAGCCAGATCCGTGGGTGTAGCTGATAAGATTCCGTGTTCCTCTCATTACAGCCGGGGCGTTCGATCGCATGCACGGCGAATCCGTGCGGCAGCGAGTTGCCACCTTAATGCGAGCCTTCTTATTGCAAATTCGTGCTGTTCACCCTGGATCGCTTGTAATCGCGCGAATTGCCTTAATGGAAACACGGCCCACTATGTACCACGGGTCATTTAATCCGCAATGACGCTGTGGACGGAACGACCGCGCGAGCCTCGCCGTTTTCTCCGCCAGAACAAAGTCTTATTTCTCCGGCGTGTTGCCTTATCGCGACGCCTCATCGTACGCGTAATTATACTATATCAATGCGCGGTGAAACGTTATCGTTGATGGTTTTAACGGAGGCGTGTTTCCTTTTTTCCACCAGGAACAATCCCTGGATAGAGGTGTTTGCGTAAAGTGGGTGCAGAAATCTGGAATAAAAGAAGGGGCTAAATACCACGGGCCATTTACCCCGCTGCGTTACAGAACGCAAGTGAAAAACGTCGGCCCGGTGTAAAAAAGCTTCCCTTCGTGGAATTAAATATCCTGCACTGTGTTGAGCGTGTAAATTAAAGGGAATAATGGTTCTCGCGCTGTTTCTCTTGATGCTTAATCTTCGGAAAGATGGAAAGCACTCGTTGCGCTTGTATTCTCTTTTTTCTTTTCTTTATCGTTGTTCGATTATTCGTTTCTCCTTGCGATTCGAATTTATTATCGCGTCGGTTTATCCGTTCGAACCAAGTTCTAAATAGACCAGATGACCACGGGGAGGCACGCGTTCCGATGGAATATTACGAGTTCAGTGAACCTTCGTTTCCGTGCGTGTGCAGATGAATCACCTGAGAAACCGACTGAAATGCTTAAGGAAGCATCCGGCTGCACGCTGCGACATTAACTGCAAGAGAATCACTTCTAAAACCGACCGTAAAGTAGATATACTGTCCGTGGGCATCGCGCTACAGGCCAGATTTACATTTCGATATACGACTCGATAAAAATGTCACATCTTCCGCGGGCTCGTTGTCCTGCTAAGATTTCGAGTCACGACCAGCCAGAATTCGCGTCGTATATCAACCGGCTTTCAGACTTTTTACGATTAGTCGTGATTTCGCATAATAAGATCGCGTCTCTCCCCGTTCCAATGCGGATACCGCCCGGATAAAAACGCAGCGGCTCTGGCGAAAGGATTAAAGGTACAAATCGAGAGCAAATCGAGCATCGTATCGCGCGTGAACGCGTGATCCCTGGCTCGCAAGGGGGTTAAACGACACGCGTCTTCGCTGGAAGAGGAGCACCGACAGCGGTGCCAATACAACTACGCGGCTTTCCCTTTGTTCTCCCTTGAACGCGATTCGGAATTTGCACAAGCGCCGCGGCGCAATCTCGAAAGTTCGAGATCCTTTTAACCACCCGCCCCTCCTGGCGTCCGTTTCGCCGCCCTTCGGCGGGTCGAGCTCTTCGCAAATAATGTATAGGAATCGCGAGGCTCATCTACATAAGTAATACCGCGTTAAGGAAAGCACCAAAGGCGCCTCGGAACGCGATGATGGCGACGGGTGGGTGGGCGCCCGGTGGATGAAACGAACGAAGAAGAGGAGGAAGAAAGTGCCGGGGGAGGGCCAAAGGGTTCCTCTCGCATTAATTGTGCCGAGGAGAGATAAGGAACACAATGTTTGTTAACTTCCACGAGATGTATAAGACGACTAAAGCGATCCGCTTTGTGGCGGCTCGTTTTCCTCTGTTGAAATGCGCCCCGCAGGAAGGGGTAAAGAGGGGGAGTGCCGCGGTGGGGTAGCGGGGGATGAACAAAGAAGAGATTAACGGACGATCGATAATTATTATGCGAATTTCTTGCCCCGGTCCCGGGGTCCTCTGCCCTCTTCCTCATTTATCGGCCGTATCGAACTTTAATTGCGAGTCGCGTTGCTTGGTTATTAAGCGGACGGATTCTTCTTTGCTCTCGCATTCTCTGTGTCCTGTCGCGGGTTCGTTGTTTCTTCGATTCTCGGATGCATCCTGGTTTCAAACGGCATCTTATGCGATAAGGGAATAGGATTAACCGGGAGTTAACGAGTTAATGTTGTCGTCGAATATTTGACGTTAACGGACGCAACGTAACGAGGAACAAACAGGAGAGCAAAGGGTTGTCTTCACCCCTTTGGAACGGACGAAAAATCGTTCACAACCGGAAGAAGTGGGATCCCTTCGAATCCCTTCCGCGGGACACCTGCCACGGCTCAATTACCAATTAATCAATTCGCGATTCCTTCCGTACGCTCCCTCTTTGTAAAAAAAAAAAAAAGTGAACGAGCCTGCGACACGAGTGGCGCGCGTGCTTCCAGCCGCGACGAGCCCTCGATTTTCCTACTTGGTGAACACGCGACATCGTCTCGTCGTCTGGTCGTAAAGTCGCGTTAAAATTGGCCAGCTTTCGCGTAGAAAGGGCAGGGGAAAAAAAAAACTCTTTGTGAAATCGTCACGACCGTGAATCATCGTCCTCCGTCTCCTGTCACGTTGTTAACCGAGCGACGATGATGTCTCGCGTTAAGGGGTTGCTAAAGAGGGAAGAGAAGAAGAAGGACAGAGCGAAGGAGACACGGGGGAGAGCCTGTCGAGGGTCGAGCAGATAGAGAAGGAAAGGGAGTACCCCCTATTTATATTCTGGCTCACCCTCCTCATCAACGGCGTTCATCTTTCCTATTAAAGTAGTAATTTAGCAGGAAATTAAGCTACGCACTCGCCTCTCGCGGCGTGGCACTCGGTTCATTCTGTGACACCCCTCCCTCAACCTTCTGCTCTCTTTCTCTCTTGTTTTCTCTTAGACTAACTGCAGGTCGATTTTCGTCGATGACAGACACGTCCTCTTTCCAGTTTTCCAGTCTGCTTTCTATCTTGCTCCCCCGTCCTTGCCATTCGATCTTCCCCTCCTTCGTTCGTCCGCTTGAATCGGTTTTCTACGCTTTACGAGCCCGTTCTTCTCGTCTGTCGTTCGCGCATCGTTCAAGCTCGGTTTAGCTCGTAATGATTCTTCAGATCTTCTGAAATTCCTGGTATCGCGGAAAATGCGTACGAGCGTGTCTTCTGTTTTAAATTGTAATCATTTATTCTAAATTCTAGCCCTCTTTCTCTTTTTTTTTTACAGTGTTCAGGATCTTCGTTGGCACGGAAAGCGACTCCTCCGGAGTTTGTACTCCATCGATCACAGCTGTCAGAAAATACCAGATCGCTACCCGGCTATATAATGTTTCTAGTGGCTGTGACAATAATAACAGGTGTTAGCACCCTATAACTCGTTTTAACAACCAAAATTTTGAAACAGCTAAGCTGAGATGTTTAACCTTTTGCGCTCGAACGACGACTCTCACTCGCCACAATGTTTCGCATCGCAACTCGTGCGGCGAATTTCGTTATCTCTAGTTGATAGAAGCGAAGTATTAGTTCGCGAGTAAGGTCCCTTAGGCTGTTTATGTCTTCGGTAAGAAAGTGATATTGTGATGTAAAAGGGGATTAAAATAAAAATCCTCTACGACTGTAGTCGTAGCAAGCACACGTATCGCGAAGTTTTCCACTCGTTTTGAAAGTTTTAACGCGAGGTTGATTTTGAATCGTATGTATGTTCGTGTGATGTAGTATCGGGTGTGAGGAATAGAAAAATTAGTGTAACAGACAGTGAATCCGGAAGTAGCAGCGATGACCCACAAGATTCCAGCAATTCAGAATGCCTTGGTAAGTGTTTTATAACATATCGCACCAACCGCGGCTACAGAATTTGAGCTCCAATAATTATGTTTTTTAAAATGTAAAAATATTACACTTTCGTATGTTAATTTTTCTATAAATTCATTTACGCGCGAAATCGTCTCGAGTCGCAGCCTCGCCCGATCGAAAAAGTCGTCGAGCGCAAAGGGTTAAACTGACGATACGGGTGACGAACGAGTGTTTCTGAAACGTCCTGAAGAACGATCTTAAATATTTTCCAAGTACCTGCACGACGACATTATGGACTATGTGTCACGTCATGGGTAAAACGAGACGTTTCCCCACTTGTACATTTTCTATCGATTGCAAATGGTATTTCCGCTCGTTAAACACGACTTTTTCAAGATGAATTGTCTAGCCGAGTCGCGTTGCCTAAATCCTCTTCACTGTTTTTCGATAACGCTTTAAACTGGCACTAATATTTGGAAGAAATATTCTCTCTCGCGCTCGGCTAGCTGCAACGATAAGCAAACCTTAACGACGAGCAATTGAATCGCATTAGAGATATGACAGACGATACACGTTCAATTTTAGATCGAGGTCTCTTAAATCCTTCCCCGTGTTTATTAATAGTCGATTGGGAACGATGATAACTGAAGCTGGTGGATAAGAGGTTATCAGACTGCCTCACCAATAAATCAACCGCTGCTGGAATATTTATGAATCGAACGTATCGAGACGAGTGTGTGCGCCTTCTAGTATTACCCGCAATTAAGCCTCGCGCTTTAATCATTTATGTAAACGTCGGAACGTCGACCGACACGTCGATAACTCGAGCAACAACGCCCGATCACTGAAAAATGTGCAAGTGTTTAATAGAAAATTTACTTCCTGCGATACTCTAATGTTTTCAGATACAAAACCGGCTCGTTGTTCGTTTCGCGAGACAAAGAGAGCCGAGAATACCAGCTGGAGTCCTCTTTCCTCCTTTCTTTTTGAAATCGGCACCGCGAGCACGATATTCTGCAATTCCGTATTGATCGTTCATTATCGTTGTGGGAATAAACGATGGCTAGCACGCGGGGCTGACTGTAAAGAATATTTTAATTGCCGCTCGACTCGTGAATTTCGTGCTCATATTCGACGTTCGACTGATTTAAGCCGCATACAGCGGAGGGGTTGCTAGCATTCAGTGAGACAAAGAACAAAGAAGCGTGTAGGGACGCACGAAGTGTAGGGCGGAGGGCGGGGGGTTGGGAACGGTTGGGTGGATGCACAGGGCGGGTTGATCCTCGTATGAAGGGCTGTCAAAAACCTAATGAGAGGTGTGACTGCACATGTTCACCAGCCTCTCCCGTGATTACTCAGATTTTTCAGAGAAATTAAAATTCAAAGACGTGACTCATCCGGCGTAATAAATTGAAACGAGGGTATCCATGGGAAAGTGGTACGATCGCGTTCTTTCCCCGAAAACGAATAAAGTAAACAGGTTGTCCGTGGGGGACGACGCATCGCAATTAGTTTGAAGATCCTAGCAGGAATTAACGAAGCAGTTTGCCGCGATCGAGGTGCTGTGCGCGCGCAAACAACTTCACCCCATCCCTGATTCGAAGAAAAGGCGGTAGAAGCGTGTTTCCTTCCGATAGTGATGGTTCGAAGCGTGCATCGATTTCTCTAATAAAGTCTCGACATTAGTTATAGTTTCCTCGAATTAAAATTTCGTCACTCGTACCACTTTTCTATCGAGCCTTTCAAATATTCATGGCAACGGGGTGGCTTCCGTTACCGGGCTAATTGTTATATCGATATTTCAGGTAGCCGGTTAACAAGTTTCATTGGCGAAATAAAATTGTACAATTTGCTGCGATGTGTATTCAAGTTATGGATTATCGAAGATGTGCTCGTGTTCCGAATGAAAGCAAAGCATCGACAGGGCGGAATTCGAAGAATCGGTGAACAGAAAATTGTTCGATTAATAAGGGACGGATTCGTGATTGTTTTAGAGCTACGAAATTGAGAGACGATTTTTAGGAAATGAAAGTTCCGAGGGAAATTTTATAACTGGCGTGGAAATCTACGGAAACATATGTCACGTTTCAGAGGAGCTTAACTACACCTGCTTGAAACACTGACGATCCCTGCGCTCGTTGTATAGAATGCAGAGAAATTGTCGTTCATGCGAACGTGTACACGCGCGGAACAATTCCTGTTGCGCAAAATAAATCGAAGACTTAAAACTAGTTTTTAAAATTTTTCAAACAACACGCGACTATTCATTTTACTTTCAGCAAACTTTATAAATGCCGTCTTTGTTTTGCAAAAAATCACTCCATCCCCGATTCAACTTTAACCAGTGGACCACAAAATGTTTGGAAATCACTTGTATAACATTTATTCTAATTCTCAGAATATCCAGCGACTCCGTAATCCTATCGAGGAAGGCAGAATATTAACACGATGGTGGATCTTCGTATCAGATCCGCAAATATAACGTTTCGCGATCGAATTCACGATTTTGATCTCCAAAAATAGATCAGATTTAAAGATATCGCACTACTTACATTTTTATCATCAACCCTTACCTTAGAATTTTACAATTTCAAATGACAAAAATACCAGATTTAAACACATCACGAAGAAATATTCTTCAAGAAGTGTGTCCCTAAAAATTTCCCAACCTACTTTGATAACAATCTATGGCTCTTATTAATAGTTGAAAAAATATTCCTTTGCAGGGAGAAAATCCTGTTCACACGCTAACTGGATCGCCAATAGCCAGCCTCGAAATATCGCGCTCGAATCCACGGAATCGACGGTCCTATTTTAAATCACAGCACGCCACGCGCCCTAGGGTGTACCCAGAAGACACAGGCGCGCAAAGGAGTAACGCGAAGGGGGGGAAATCCTGAAGCGTGGAGCGGGGCGGTGGGTTCACCCCATAAAACAATGCTCCCACATCTGTCAGCCTCTTCTACATCCTTTCCCCTGCGAGTCGCCCCTTCAAGTCCCTAATTATACCGCCCCCTTTGCCCCCCGCGCGGCCAACGCCGCCGTCCTGTGCGTCTGCATTATGCGTCCGGAGCACTTGGGCACGCACGGGGCGAAGGGGAGATCGCCCTTGTAAAACGAGAGCGAACAACGGTCAAGACGCGAATCTAAACTTTTTTTCTTTTTTTTTACGACATTTCCAAAGCCCGCCAGCCGCGAGAAAGTGGCGAGAAAAGAGAGAAAAATAAAAGGACGCGGAGACGACGCCCCTCGAGACGACGCGCGGACCCGTCAAGGGTGAAGATGCACGAAATTTTAGACAATGCCTGAAACGAGCGACCACCATTCGGGAGGGCTGAGTAGTGGTTGAAAAAAAAAAAAAAAAAATAAAAAATTCACGCGTACTATTATTTCAGCATTATTTGAAGTTTTCGAAATGCGTTTGTGTGACATGCATCACTATGATGTATTGCTCTCATTCGATGTCTCTATTGCTCTTATTGGAGAATGGACCGTTGAGTTTTCGTAAATTTGATTATGTTATATTTCGTAGATGGAGGACGGATTGGGCGTAACTCGATTGTCACGTGTGACAGATGGTTTGTGATTAAAGGTTAAAGCAAAGTGTGCGCTCTAATTGGTCGTGGAATTAAGTCCTCTAACGAGTAGATTTTGTTATCGCTCTGAAACGCGCCGGATCGTTTCTTCTTTCACCGATGGAACATTAATTTTTACCAGCGGAAGAAAAAACCCAATCTATACGAACTACAAATAGAAACATCTGAAAGTTAATACAGGTAGTATTCCCGGTTTAACAATATTCCCGATAACTCATCATTCAACAGGGATAAAAAAAAAATTGCGAGGATTTGTTTACCCATTGTGCAAGTACAACTTCTAAATTGGAGCACTTCGCATGTAAATATCGGAGATTGGTGAAATCGAGACTTAATCAAAGGCATCCGTACGTTCAATGTATTTCCGAAAATCGATCTTCCCGAAAGGATGGGGTCGGGAAAAAAATCTCCCCTAGCGCAATTTTGATGTATTTTTTCCCCGCGAGGATAGCAGAGGATCGTTCCTTTTCGGTTCCAGGCAAATTAATTTCATACGTGCTCGTACGATTTCATATCGACGCGAAATCGACGAGCGGGCTGAATTAAGGACGGAAATTGTGAATTCAAAATAGTTTCCCAGCCAGGTCGTCCCTCTCCCACCCCTTTCGCGTTCCCTGTCTCTCCCAATGAGAGCTCGTTGTCGTTGCTCGACGTTTGCGAAAGAGGGGTTGAATATTACGAATTCATCGACGGCGCGCGTATCGCGCAAGATGGCAACGCTTAGGCGGAGAATTACAAATCGATTGAATCGAAGGGGTTCGGACGGGGTTTTGCGCGGCGAAATTAACATCGTGTTTTTAATGCTGGGGATAATTGTAAGGGTGGAATTATACCAAGGGCTGTGCGGTGCCTGGGTTCTCGTTGCGTAGTCGCGCAGCGGCTCTCACCCTCGTCCCTTCGATAATTGATCAGGAGCCTGTGTACCAGGCTGCCGGATCCCCGCTACGCGTCAATGCCAAACAGAAAATTAACATAACGAGCCTATTGTAAAACTTGCCCATCTAAATATTTGCGATATCCACGCGTACGTGCCTACGAGTACCCGAGTATTATGCCAGGCTAGAGCCATCGTAGTAGAACGATGACACGCGAGTCGAGATCCACTCGAATGATTACACGCATTGCGAGAGTCAACGCATTCGTGAAATAAAATCCAGTTCGGAACAATTGACACCGGAACGACTCTATTCGTCGAACGACGAATTGACTCCATTTCCCTGTGAAACTTGTTCCCTTTTTTTTCTTTTTTCTCTGATTCCTCTCCCTCTCTCTCTCTCTCTCTCTCTCCCCCTCTCCATCTCTCTGTCTCACAATCTCTTTCTGTTCCCGCTCTCCATTCTCTCCACGTCGCCCGCGCGCTTTCACCCCTTTCGAAGAGCACCACTGTCGTATTCTAAGGTGACTCACGACCACTCAGCGGTTCAACTGCGCGTGAACCCTCGATTCAACAGCTCAACCGTGCTCGTTACGTGAACCGCGAAAATCAGTTCCGCCATTGTGGCTCGGATCCATCGCCGCGACGGATCGGGCGCCCGTTTGATAAGTCCAATTTGATGACTTTCTTTCCGCGCACGGAAATCCCGTCTCGTCTGCGTCACTTTTTTTCACCGGCTCCTCTCTTCCTCTTCCTTTTTCCTCTCTCCTTCGTTTTGTTTCCCTCTTTTTGTTTCGATAACCGTACACAACCGTTTCTGTTTTCCCACCCCCCGTCGCTACACCCCGCTCTCCCTTCCTCCTACTCTCTCCCTCTCTCTCTCGCGCTCTCCCGTTTCTTTTTTTTTTTCAGCCGTATCCCAACGATAACAACGCGTCGCAGCGTTCCTCGACGTAGTATTTTAGCCAGAATTAATCTGCAATTTTATTTACTATGGATCTCGAAAATAACGTTTTTTTTTTTCTACCCCGTCGCGTGCGAATGCGAACGAGCTATAAATATATCCCGTGACATTATTCGGATCATCCCCCGCCTGCCCCTGGCCTGGTCTCCACGGCGGGGGATCTATCGAAAAGGATTATTACTGGATCCAACGAGGTGCGCGGTGGGGATGGCGCGAACATACAGGGAAACGGAAAAACGAAAACCGTAAAAGGAAAACAACGCGTGAAAGAGGAACCAAAAAAGAAGGAGAAAGAGGGAAAAAAAGTAGAGAGGAGGGAGGACCTTACCCCTTTTCCGACAGAAAAAATCCATGTACCAGCGCGCGGATAGTAGCTACACTCAGGCAATCGAATTCGTAATAATAACAAACGGAGTCTAAAATGTTCCAGGGTTTTCGTTCTCTGTATACCGGGTCCAGGCGAAACTGCGCCAGCGACAGTCAATGGTAAGCCCCGCTGTACTCGTACATTCGTTAGGTTGCGGGCTTCAGATTAAGGGGTATGGGCATAAAAAGGGGGCGGAAGGGGTGGCGGGAATCGGGGAGAGGGGATAGTAAATGTAAAAATATTGCTGAATCGGTGCAGATAACGGTTTCATATGGGGGCTCTCTCTGCTCTTCTGCCCGGTTTCCACTCCCTTCCATCCGAAATTCCCACCCAGCCCGCCCCTCGCGTTCGGCTCTGATACGGGACTTGCTTTGAAAAAAATGTATCTCGACTCCGGGCGTACGCGATACGAAAACGTTTTGCATTTCAGCGAGCGGAATAGCGGGCTAGGCTCGTTTCGCTGGTAACGAATCAAACGAATAACTTTCGACGCCCGCGCGAGAATCGTCCCGCGAAATTACCGCGGCTACCTGCGAAACATCCCCTCGTCCCCGTAATACAGAAACGGAACGACCCGACCGCGCAGCGCGTTCCCCGCTTACCTTCTTTCGATGCGCCTCGCGAATTTAAACCAATCCCAGAGATACCAAAAGAGTTCCGAGTCTTCCGCGACCCGAATGAATTAAATATCATCCCTCGGGGCGTTTTGTTTTTCGACGTGAGCGTCTCGCTCGCCGCGATTAAAAACCTATTCAGGTTTTAATCGAAGAAAAATATTTCCTATCAATTGAAACCGTCGCCGATCGATCGATAACGAAAAATATTTTCCCTCCAACTTCCTTTCGTCTCCTCTTATTGCGGATCCGCGAGGCGATTCTTCCGCTTTTCTTCCCCGCGATCGGACAACCGTTAACTACGCTCGAATCTCGCGCGCCGTTTAACCGGGAACGCATCGTTGCGTCTCCTCTAATAAGCTTCGAAATCCCCGCGCGCAATTATCGCAAATTGACTCGGATGAACGCGCAGAGGTGGAATGTTTTAAGGTGATTCCCGAACTGAATAGGTGGATCGTTTTAATG
The DNA here is from genome assembly GCF_050948175.1 of Xylocopa sonorina. Taxonomy (NCBI): domain Eukaryota; kingdom Metazoa; phylum Arthropoda; class Insecta; order Hymenoptera; family Apidae; genus Xylocopa; species Xylocopa sonorina. The sequence goes on from NC_135193.1 coordinate 12,422,400, forward strand.
AGACAGTTACACGTCGAGGTATCGACGAATGGAAGAGAGAATCGGCACGGTAATAACAGGTTATGAATAATAAACCTCTCGACGGGCCACGCTTCCCCGGCCTTGTTCGCGATTATTTTGTAGCGGCGCACAAATTAAACTTCCGGCCATTAGAGGATTGATCCAGCTCGGAATGGAATGTAATATCACGGAAGGTAGCTGCCAGCAGCGGAGAAAGCTAGGAAGAAGCTACGGACAAGCTGGTGGGGGAGGGTGAAGAGTGCGCCACAGGATCTTAATTATAATTCTTGGCCGCGAAGTTCCAACGAGAGCCCCGCAAATGAGGTCGGCGCCCGTCTGACACAAACGGTATCGTGCACGATCGCGAAAACGTCTGACATCGAATTCGTTGCAGAGGCATTATCCAACCGAAGAGAAGTAGAACTCGCGAACTATCGTCAGGATGAACGATTCTGATTACGCGAGACTCTTTCCTGCGCTAATTAGTTTCCTTGCCTCAAAAACTGTAAACGCTGTTAGAAATGTATAGTTTTTGTAATTACAAAGCGAGGCGAAGTGAGAAACGGTGCATATGGATAGTAAATGAAATAGTAAAAATAACCGAACAGGGGTAGCGACCGAGTGGCCTCGAGGGGCCGTAATCTTCAGGCTTGACTATGGTTCGTCCACTCGATGAAAGGGATGGGCAGTGGAGGGAGACATCGCGAGCCACGCGAAGGTACGCCTGCAAACCCCCATTGCTATTCAAAACGTAAAAACCATTTAAAAATGTAATACCCCGGCAGCCGGGCAAAAAAAAGTGCGCGCGTGATCCAACGTGTGACTTTGTAAGTAAAATATACTGCCCAGCCGGGGAAGCCTCGGTCAAATAATCATGATTTATCGGTGTAAGGAATTTTCGTGGTGCGCGCGCGCGAGAATAAAAAAAAAATGCTTTTTCGAACCGGCCACCCCTTCGCGTAGCTTGTCGTGCTTTCGAATTGGGGAGGATAATGAGTGGTATAGGGTGATTAAGTGGAACGTCGATTTTTATGGTGAATCGAACGCGCCCCATTTTTTTCACGGCAGACAACTTTCATGAATATGCCGTGCAATATTCAAATGCGAGATAACCCGCGGATAATCAGAACGGGGAAAGAAAGTTTCGCGATCATTTCGGGGATACGCGTTCGAAGTAATTTCGCGAAACCTGCGTTCTTTTTTTTTTTTTTTTCTCCCCGCCGCGGGTATTGCATTATCGGTTTCTACGCAACGGAAGTTTCGTAACGACGAAGTTAAATTCGATGTAGGTCGCGCGTACGGAGAATGACGATCGTTTGAAGTTAATTAAACTAGATATTTACGCGGCGAGCGTAACCCGATAAAAATGCAACCACCCCGGTGAGACGGAGCAGCTGTTCGTAAATAATAATAAAAGTAATGGAAATTTATTTCCGAATTGAACAAGTCGGGAAAAGCTAGGCGGGCGGCGATGAATTTCTCTAAACGAATTGTATCGTGTAAATTTTTCCACAGCCAGAGCGTGGCGGGCCGCTAGTATCGGGGTTCGCGCGAGGCGCGGTCACTAAAAATCGTTATCCGGTTTCGGTCAGACGAAGATTGAGATCCGCGAAAGAACGTGTACCGGTCGAATTAAAATCGTAAGCGACCGCAACCGCATATTGACCTCATAAAGTTGCACGGTGCAAAAAACCTGATGCCCCCGCCGGTTCGCCCCTTCGCGCGCGCCCTGCCTACCTCGAACCTCCCCCCCGGAAAAGAATTACTCTTTCCTCCCGGGAATGGAAACGCGGCACGGATCCGCAAGTGGAAGTGCGGTATAACGTTAATTGAATATATCGGATTCCTCGAGAATATCGTGGTTGCGGCGATAGGGAAAATGGATGGAGAAATAATTGTCGGATACGGTGCGAGGTACGTGTCATACTAGTAAAGCCTCGTTTTTGCTGCAATTATATTTGTTGAATTTGATACGGGCTCGATTCGAAAGCGGTAATCAATTTCCACAAGTGTCTCGATACCGTTCTTGTATCCGCGGCGGGGGTTTGGGGTGGGTTCGGCCCGCCCGTTCGACGGTCCCGTGTGCAATAACTAATTTCGAATCGAAGGCAGAGAAAAAAAGAGAAAGGAAAATTATATGGGACCGTTGTAATGGAATTAAAATTGTGAAATTGAAAGGTCTCAAAGGTGCAACGATACATCCAGTTCTGTCGACAGCGATATTGTAAAAGATTCTTTAATTCCTAGATTGGATCTCGAGTGAGAGTCAGTCGAGGGGTGGATTTCAGCTTCCACGTAACACTCTTTCCGTTTGATCGTTCCTTGGGTTATTATTATAATCGCTTGGTTTCTCAGATGCGATTGTAACACCCTGGAGATGCAAATGTTGTTGCGTATCGCACGTATCGGTCGCGATCCGGAATTAAATTCGAGAGAAACTCGCGGCCCGAATTTCGTTGCTCGCGAACCGGTTAATCGTATCAAATCATCACAAAACGCGAGGCTCACGTGTGGCGCGCAGGGTTAAACGGTGCCTGTGAATCATAGTTCATTTGCAATTAGGTGTTCTCGCAGCGGGTTACGCGTACGATCGTTTAGCAGCCGCGCCAATTCGCAGGAGCGAGCGCGAGTTCGCGTTTATCGAAATGAAACACGGGGAGCGTGGCAAGGAAGGGATCGAGAAAGGGAGAAAAAAAATAATAGAGGGCGAAGAAGAAAATGTAAGAAAGAGGCGAACAAAAATAGTTGTTTCGTAACTGGGCATATAATTTGTTTCGGTGCGCGCTTAAGGACGTTTTAATCGCCGCGATTACCGGCAGCTGCTTTAAATGCGTCTCATTATGAATTTAAGTAAGGCCGCGGTAAATTACGAGGTCCATAACTTTCCAGATTATTTCGCTGGCTGGCGATACTGCAGTCCATCAATTTTAATTTTAATGCCTCTCCCCCCGCCCCCTTTCTGTCTCTCTTTCTCTTACCGTACGCGCGTAAACACTCCTACGTTGACGATGTACCGTTCTCTTCGTGTAGATCGATACCTGCTTCTTCGAACGGTGTAATATCGGACGTAATTCGCCTGAAACGGGCCACTTTTTGCTAATTATCCTCGATAATGTTAACGTTCGAAAAGGTACATCGCAAAAACGGAGAGTGTCAGGGGATATTCGCGTTGATTTTTATTTTTACATTCAAACGATTCGCGAGCGAGAGAAAGAATAGCCTCGAACTAAACCTGCGAATTTCTTGAACCTCTCGTCGTTAAAAATGAAACGATCCATCGAAACTCGGTGGTAATCCACCGAGAACCGCGACACAATGGCGTCCGGTTGACCGTCGATCGTCGTGCTGGCCAACCTCAGAAGTAACGCACCCGATCGGGCTGAGTTTGCACGCGCGATACACACAGGGCGCAAAGCGTGCGGTGGTGTGCACCTATCGATCGGTAACTTTATTCCAACTCAGCTAATGGAACCGGGGACGTAATTCGGCTGTGTGACATAATGTTAACCAAGCATGCGTATCTTATTGAGTCCGCTGTTTTGCCGGGGGAACCCGGTAATGAACCGTAATTACGTAAGCCCAAATATTGCTTTAATTATACATCTCACCAGTCCGGAGGCTTTCAGGATCCGCGTCATGCTAGGCCGACTTTATCGATTGGCACCGGCGTCATTAGTGTCTTTTGTAACGCTCCGCGTCAAAGTGATTCCTTTCTTTCTGTCGAAACCGGCCGGATAAATGTAATTTATTAACGCGGTTAACGATGCCCGCCCTCGTGAATTCCATATGTCAGGTTAATCCAAGTTTCGTGTTTCCTGCTGCTTCTGTTATATATTTGAAAACTCCGAGGGCCGCGGATGGACAGTAACGAAGGCGAGAGGGCGGCGCTCATTTATTTTCAGGTTCATCAATTATTGAATCGCGTTATACAGAAAGGAATTAGCCCGGGGTGAGTGAGGAAAAAAGATTCCTCTGGATACGCCCGTAATCGGATTCTGCGCGTTTTAATGTATGCGGTACGATCGGAAGAGGGTCAATTAATTTGCTGCAACTTATCCTTCTATCCAACTTAACCCCTCAAACGATGCATTATTTCTGGGAGTTTATTAATCCGAGGATTTTTAATACTACTCTCAGCGTAGCTTCGTATCGGGATGTGTTTGAAACCGCACACTCCGTCGAGGGGACCATAGTCGAGCGAATAGCTCCACCAGTGGTAATAATTGCATAAAGTAATTCGAGTGTGCGCCAATTTAAAGCGAATTATATAGAGAAAAAGAGAAAAAAAAAGGGTCTCGTCGAGCCTATTTGCCCCCGATGTCGTTATGAAGAAGCGGACGACGGTCTTCAAGCCACCAATTAACTCCGGTTAATTGATCGACGACACCAATAATTGAAATCAGCGCGAACGGTACACCCTTGAGAAGCGTTTAAAGCGGTATGGATTTAAATTAATGAACTCCATCGAGCGGATACGATTAATAAACGTATTAACGGATGATGGAGTTACGTAAAAGAAGATTAAGTAGGAAAGAATCAACTTTTCAACGGCAAATTATCAATCAATGTGGAAAGATTTTCATCGACTGTCCATATATGCACAATGTACCAACCAAAAAAAGAAATGTAGTATAAACGATATCGTAATCGATAATAACTCAATGACAACCCAGCTGAGCTGTCGATTCGCGTGCAATTTATATTGTTGTTTCACTTAAGCGATCTAAGGGATGATCAGCAGAAATTTACATTAAAATTTACTTCGATGAATCTTTCACGAAATAAGATTATCCGATACGATAAAATCTATTCGAATCGAATGAATCTTTGATCCGATATACATTTCTCCGTTGAAAATTAGTCGGGAAAATGGAAAGATCACGGGAAGAATGGAAACAGAGCGAACGTCGAGGAGTGAACGTCAGCTATTTAATCGACAATACCAATAATTCAAGCCACTGCCGACAACACGTGCTTACGAGAATCAGATTCGCGTTCATCATCAGATATCCGAAATAACAATCTCGGGCACGTACATACATGCCCCTCTCTCCCGGCCACGTATACGACAATCCGTGTAAGTGGCAAATTACCAAACCCAATAGTCGCGCCTGACTCCCGTTCAATAATTAAGTCGGCTGGTGTTACGTAACGTAGCTACGCTGTATAATCGTATCTACGATTGAAAGCCGTTCGTGTGTAATTCGATATGATTATTCATTGGGACAGGTGAATGCGACGGTAATTCCGCGGTGATTAAAATAATCGGCACCCGTGACCGTGCAGCAGCATCGCATTTCTGTTGCCCGGCTGATAATAAACGCTTTCAACTGTCGACGGGGGTAAGCATGATTTTCGAGCGAAACCTGCTTCCCCCCTCCGCTGTTCGACGCTTTCCGACAAGTGACCAATCGAAACGAGGACCTTCGCGATACCCTTGCCGCTTAATTTTTCGGCAAATCGACGCGCGGCACTCGGAAAACTTTCACGGACACGCTTCTGAAAGTCGAAACAACCCGGGCCACCATCGATCGTGTTTATCGTGCACGCGAATCGTGATTTAAATGGGACGGAATCGAGGCGTTAAAGGTTTCGGTGAAAATAAATGCCGACGAAGGAGTGCCGCAATAACGTATGGAAATTTTCTACGGCCCCGAAAGAACGCTTCCTAATTGCGTTTGCAGGAGTAACGACTGCTCTCTCCGGTTTAATCGCGGGGTAGCGGCCGTCCCGACCGAAAACTCCAATACAGACATTCCCCGCATTATGCTAATGGCTGAATCCATCCGGCCGAGTTTATCGCCGCATCGAAACGATCTCCGTAATTTTCAAGGCGGGGGTTTACGACGCCACGGACGGTTGCGTGGGAAGTGATCTCAGAAATGAACGACGCCCCCGTTATTACGGGTCGAACGTTCGTCGATTCCATTAATTGCTAAATTATCGAATATAATTGCCGATAAATAGTCGTTACCATTGAATAAACTGTGATACGAAGAGCGAAGAAATCAACGATACACCCGGTAAACAGTAATCCAATTACCCAGATGTCCTTCCCTCCTCGAGGACAGCCCACGCAACCCTTGAAATTCTCATCGAACGCGACGGAAAATAAAAAGCAGCACCTGGCAGATAACAACCTGTCCCTCCACCCCAGGAACGCAAGGTCCCAGCCACCCCGATCCTTCCATCCGCGGTCTCGTCGATCGAGCATCATGATCAGCCCTCGCCAAGCCGGGGACCAAGTGGATGGGTAACTGGATCGAGGGGTGGATCGTGTTGGTCTCGCCGAAAGAGTTAGAGAAAACGCGTTCCTCCTGTCGCGTAATTCGATAAACGAGTGCGTCGATGGTCGTCCTCGTCCTCCTCCTTGTCATCGTCGTCGTCGTCGTCGTCGTCGTCGTCGTCGTTGACGACGACAGAGGGTTCGCGTTGAAACCGGAGGCAGACCAAGCAGCAGGCAGGCAATTGGCATCGATACTTTCGATAGGTCGACGCGTGCATCGAGTCAGATCCGGTTCGTTTCACCAAGTGCTCTACGATGCTGCACTTGGACGGAGGAGGGGTGCAGGTAAGAGAACGAAAGAGGGAAAAGCGGCTGTGCCGATGGAAAGAGAGCGGGTTGCGTGCACGAGAGTGGGCTCTCTGCCGTCGTGAGGGAGGAAAGTAGAAAGTGTACGAGGACGAGGGAGAAGGAGAGAGAGTACAGGGTGAGAGAATTAGGGGGCGGGGGAGAAAGGGAGAACCGTTCGCGAGAGACGAGACAAGGCGGTAAGAGGGTGGTGGGGCAGTGTGAGGGGGGGGGGCGGGGGAGGGGGAGAAGGTTAGCTACTGTAATTAGTGAGAACATATCGTAATTAGAGAAAATGCCACGTTTAATTGCTAATTGAGTTTCTGGCTGATGCGAGATCTAATTTTAATCACCTAATTACGTGACTACAGGCTGCGGGCTACGGACAGCCGCCACCCTCTCCGCCTCTCCTGCTAGTGTGCACGGCTACCGGTGTACGCCAGCTCTGTGGGCGTATAAGTACTCGTCTAGTCGAATTGTAACGGGTGATACGCTGCCCCTGGCACGTTGCTTAAACACCGGAACGTTTCGCGGAACACGACCGGAAACTCCGCTCTCGTAAACTTCTACCCGGATCGACAGGGGATCTTCCGCGATCGTAATCAACGCTTTGTCCTCGACCGCTGGCCTTTTTCTCGTTGCTTGGGGTGCTGTGCGCCGCGATCAGAGTCAAGCCGTCGAGCTTGCAGATTTCAACGCGTCATCCTCGAAGAAGGTGTTCCGTCGTTTCGCATGCGCGTTTAAACGACGAGTAAGTTGGTTACTTATTCTCACTGAGCGTTACGTATAACAATTCTATAGATTAAAGGAACGTATAGAGCCCTTCAGCGTTGACAGTTAAAATTTATGAATCCAAAGTATTTAAATTCAGAGAAGAATCGTCACGCGAGGCGTGCATAATTTATTTGCAAGCCGCGCAGAATGCGGTATAGGCACTTTTCGGCTTTGGGACACACGGTATACTCGCTCGTAACTTCTAGCCACCTTCGTTCATACGTGTACGTACGTTTGAAGCGAATACAGGGAAATGCGGTTAGAAATTACATGCCTGTCGCTTATATACAGCGGTACGAGCGTGGAACACGGGGCTCTTATTAACGCGTGTATTAGCTATGCCGACTCACCCTTCTAATCTATATCCAACCCCGTGCCACGCGATTATTGGTTTCACGCGGGGACGGCTATCTACATTATGCCTACAGGGTGACGCTAATTTTGGAAACGCGCATGTTTCTAATCGGTAGATTCCTGGCACCGTTTATAAATAGCCTCCAATTCGCTGCTGCCGTGATAACCGAGCCACGAAACGATCGACTCTGTCGTTCGGTGCAACGTTAATTTGCGTGTGCCACAATTCTCGCGCTACCCCCGCCAATCAGAAGAAAACCAAAGAGTTTCAATTATTCGCCATTAAGCGTGCGAATAATTTCTCGACATTTTGTTCTGCGCCATTGGCACACAGGGAATAATATTCTTGAGAATTCGTGACATTCGTACTCGTTTTCAGAGAGATCGTAACACTCGATAAAGCACGATTTAGTCAGAAATAGACCAAGGCTCGTGGCTCGATCGAATCATTAATTCGTAAATGTATTTTTTCACAGAGAGCTGGCTAATGCGGACAGAAATTTTCGCAAGAAACAATGCAGTTCGTTTCATTGCCGGTAATTACGATTCCGTCGTCCGTCATCCGTGAAAAACACCGAAACATTAGTTTACCTTAAAAGCCTCCACTTTCCCTCAAACGTTGCCGGTAACAACATTGAAAAATTGCGTTAGAGACGATGAAAGGGAGCGCGCAGGGCCACGGGTCGTTCACCGCTCCTACACCCTGCTTGTCGTTTCATTTACAATAAAAATAACATCATTATCGACGTGGCGTTCGTAAACAAATCCAATACCCGGCATGATTTAATATCGCCTAATCGAGTTACGAGAGACGAATCGCATTAACAAAACAGCGAGAACCAGATGAAACGGGGGGGTGCCTTTGACCGATACATCTTTCACCCTGCCTCGATAATGAATAAGCACGACTCCTGCTGCTGTCATTATCATGGTTCGTGTCGCCTGCATTTAATAAAAGTACACAGAATCGAAGCTATTAGCTCGGCTCGGATGTAAACGCTAACACAATCTGGCTGCGGTATAAGTTTCACATTACAATGCCACCGCAATGTGGCGTCGATAATCCACGAAACGCCTGTTTAAACGAACCGAGGACGGTTCCGAGAGGACCATCTTCGCGTCCGTCGTTCATCGTCTCGTAACGAGTCAAAGGACCCATAAGCCAGGGAATCGTATGAAGTGCGGTCGAGATAGCCTTAGACGATCGCTAATTTAAGCTTAACCCGCGGGTACTCGACTCGTTCCAGCGAGAAGTCGCTTTTTAATGCCGGTCAAGCCGGCAGGAGTCGACGGGTCACAAAGCAGAGACAAGTGAGCTTGCCGGAAACAAGGGCCAGTAATTAAAAATGTCAAAGTAACGGGCGGTCTAAGAACCCCCCAGCGTCGACGTCGGCGTCGAGTGGCCCTCTCGCGGATATGCCTATAGCCACCACCCTGGAGAGTCGGAACGGCGATTTCGAAGATCGATATACTACGCGCGGCTACGTGACGGTCAAGTTCCCACGCCGCGATAATCATATATTCCCCGCGGATCCGGCCAACTTTCGATAACACTAATTACGGCTGGAAAACGGATGGGAAGGAAAAGGTGGCGGTGGTAGAACGCGCTCGACTCGACGAACTTTCCGTCGGTCCCGACGATTTCTTCGCTCGTCCAAAAGAAGTGGATTTCAAGGAATCGATGCGTGAGCGTGTTCCTATTTTTTTTTTTTTCGCGACGTCAATCGTCTCGGGCAAACGTGCAAGTTGCCGGTCCCGCGAAATTGTTCGAATTATGCCGACGTTTTTTCCAGCGCAAGTAATTGCTGTTACCTTTTCTTTTTTAACGCCAGACGATACGTGTACGAGGTAAGAATTGACGAGGACAATCATAATCTTTCCAGTCCTTTTCGTGTAATTGCCCAGGAACTTTCTGCGATCGTTTCTCGGAGAATACACGGACACTGCATGTACGTCGTCAGATCGTACTGTACGCGAGTAGCTCAGTCCTGAAGAGAATCGAAAGTAGCAAAGAAAAGTAGCGATGTCATAAATTTCCAAGATATCCAACTCGGTGTGTTAAAAAAGAAACTCGAATTGTACAAAACTGTCCGAAAACCATCAAAGAACGCATAAACTATTCAAGAGCCTTTCAAGCAGCGCTGCACGCGATACCAGACAGTCATTCCTACCAACTTCAAGCCCGTAAAAAGGGGAAGAAAGGAAAAGGCGAAAAAAAGAAGCAGCAGGAAAAAAAGCGTAGTTTCCTCAGTCCGGTAGACATATATACTTTACATCTCGGGCTCTCTCTTTCTCTGCCCTGGTCCGTTCTACCCCCTTTGGTCAGCCAGCGATGTTCCTCCGTCTCTCTCTCTCTCTCTCTCTCTCTCTCTCTCTCTCTCTCTCTCTCTCTCTTTTCGTCTCACAGTTTCGCAGTCTCTGCCCCCCGAAGTGAATGTAAAAACAAAAAAGTGGGACGCCTTATTGTACGCCGGTGAGACTACGACTCAAAGGCTTAGAGCTTTGTACGTAGCTGCTGTACGCCTATGTGCAGGCGCAGCAGGAAGAACGAGGGGCAGACGGGGGTGACCGAGGGGGGTGCGGTAGGGCGCGCAAAAGGGGGCGACGGTAACTACCCCGCGCGTATGGACCGGCCGTATACGTGCAACCCTCGTCAAAGAAGTGGGGGAGAAAAATACACCTAGCTACCTCGTTCATTTTTATCCCCTAAAGCAATTTCAGCATTGTTTTAAAATAGTACTTAGCAGGGTCATTGTATTATGCATGCGCCCTCGGTCTAGTGGACTGCGCCAGTGTGTGAGAACACTTGATTCCTCGCGCACGTGAGCCTCGCCCCCATTGTTAACTCAGGAGGAGCAGCCTGCAGGAGGAGGTGGGGGCGGAGGTGGTGGAAAAGGAACTGGACGGGGGAGAGAGCCACCGGTCTAGAGAGGGTAACAGAAGGGATTTTCCACGGCCAAGATTTTTTAACAACGCCTGCTTAATTCGACCGCGAACCGATCACGCCGATTTTTAGGGCTATCGATCGTTCATCGTTCGTGCGAGTGGATTGTAGGGTGATTTCACGTTTTGAGGGATACTTATTTCGTTCCACGTGAAACGATCGTTGTCCCCCTTTCGAGGGGACAATCGTGTCGGAGGAATAAAAATTTTGTGTACGTTGAACGACTCGATGTAACTTCCACCGTTTTGCATTTTAACAAGAGAAACGAGATTCTCGTCAGACGGAACGAAGGGGTAGAGAGAAGTTTCTAATGTGGAGGAACGCGAGCTCGTTTAGGCTGTACACGTAGCACGGATAACGATTATGTTCCTGATTTTGAGACGTACCTTCTGGCAGTGCCGCAACCGTGTTCGGTTAAGTATGAAGTCGAGTGCGATTACTATTGTTTCGGGCCTGACAGTCGAGCGTCTCGACTGCCTACCGGGAAAGCAATATTGCATTCGAAAGAGACCGTACACTCGCCAAGTGTGACGCCCGCGGTAAGGTTCTGAGGGCCCTTCCGCAAGATAAAGGCTTGCATATACTTACTGAGTACATATACTCGTCCAGATTCTTCTGCATTCAGCCGGTGAAATTTTGTCCGCCGCCTAATAAGATTGCCTTACATCCAGTCCAGTTAGCCACCGACGAAACGCATTTTTCTAATCATTTTACAACTCGATCGACAATAAAAACTGCGCATTTCATATTTCCTATCAAACATATATTTACCTTTGCCTCTATACTGATAAATAACACGACTTCACTCGATTTAAACGTTTCGTTGATATTGTATTTATAGATAAAAAATAAGCCTACTATGATCATATAAGAATTCTTACGATCGACATAATTGAGCCTTTAACCGCAACACCGTACTATCGTCTGTCCTGCTCTAGTGATCGAAATTTAGACTCTCCATTGTTCCAAGTTACAAATTAAGCAACTAGAACTGCAGAATTGTAACAGCGTCCGTAGTGAAGGCCTCTGACAGTTCGGTAAATATGTGCGCAGTTAAAAAATGTTGACGAAAAAGTAAGCACGCGTCGTTTTCTGGTACGTAAAGGGGGTTAGGGAGGTGTAGAGGGTAGTAAGACACGTCAGGGAGACAGAACGACAATTCCATAGCTACGACGTTAAGTGCATGGCCGCGGGCCGCGTGGCCAAAGGCGCTGGAACGGCCCTCTCTTGTTCATTGTTCATAGTCAGCGTCCTCCTACCCCTTGGCTCTCGGCTGTCGACCACCCCAGAGCGGGATGGATCCCTCTTCGCCAACCAGCCGTGCTTCTCGCTCTCATCTCATCTTCTGCCAGCCTAGTGACTTCACGAGGGTCTCATTTTCATTAAGAATTAAAGTTGAAGTCCGCGGGAAAAAAGTTTCCATTCGCCTTTCTCATGCAAATGAGATCGCGCCATCTCGCGCCGCGGAACTATCTCGATCCCGGGGCTAATGCGGAACCCGCGGAGATCCGGCCGGAGATCGTGGAGATAAAAAAAGAAAAAAAAAAGAGAAGAAATGAAAGTTTTCACTCCGGACGACGGCGGAGCCACCTTGAATCATTAGCGAATCACCGCCGCCGGTGGACCCCGTATAATTTTCGGGGATTAACAGTGGAAATTAATTAGGTCTGTCCCCGAGACTTTCCAGCGGCTACTATTTAAAACATCAAAGACGATCGAGCACCTTCAAGATTGATCTTTTCCTGTGGCGTCAGTTTTTGACACGTTTTTTTTTTTTCAACCAACAAACATTACTACTTTAACTCAGGAATATTGTCACGCTCTGAGAAGCTATACGACATTTTCGTTAACATGCATTTTACTTCGTCTTTAAATTCCTCTATGACACTAATCAGCAATGACAAATCAACATGCGAGCTAATATTTAGCGTACCGTTTGGTACACGAATGGTGATCGTAATTGAATATTTGTTTCTCGTTGTGTTACCGTATAATATGCATTTACCATATACGATATTAACCGCGAAAGCAAAATTAATTGGAACCAATCCAAATGTGTAATTTACAAAGTAGACATGTAAATGTTTACCCGCGTATCTACCTAGATACATATTAACTATATAAAATTATAATTACATATGTACATGCACGTCTATATCTGAATCATATTTAAATAGTAGGAAGCAGATAAATATTTTTTGCGTGTAGGAATTTTGTCGCAGCTAGTTGCGGGCGTGAAGGATTAAAAAGGAATTAATTCGTGACGCATTATCGGCTACGTTGACCTGTCAAATTACATTCTCTCCGTTCAGAAGCCCTTCGACAATATGCTCCGTCGATGTATACGTGTATCGGAGGCGCGTTGCATCCGATCGACCGCGCTTTTCCCAGGGGAGAAATATCGCGGATTATTATTTAGTCAGTTTATCGCGTAAATTAGTCATGCGAATGGGGATTCATTAGACCAGTCGCTTAATTATCGCAACTACCTACGCGTTGCAGGCGACGTTCAAGTGAGAAACGCACAACGGTGCGCGCGTTCCTAGACGAACCCGATTTCTGCCCGATTGTTTTCTCACCGTACGATTATCGGTATCACGTTCCTTCCTCGAGTGTGTTAATTAATTTTCACGATTAAACTCCATCGCTTGAATGCCGCGCCCGGCGTCTCTGCAATTTTCACGCGACGTTGAGTAACAAACTTTCCCGTAACATGGTCCCGTCGTTCATTTCAGTTTTCGAATGTGCTCAATTCTTTTCTCTTACAATCATGCAGACATTTACATCGAAAAATTTGCTTCGAATTTAACTCCAAAACGTTTGCCTCGAATCTGGATCAAAATGAAAGCTATTCCAAGGGACTTGCTCTTCGATCATCGAATCTACGGAGCACCTAACCGAACCGAAAGTGAAGTTAACATCGAAACGTCGAGAAATAATGCGACACGTGGCCAGTGCAGTATCTCTGTCCGCGATTTCCGGTTCGTCGGAACAGCCTCGTTCGACCGGCCCATTAACCTTGAGTGCGAGCATATTTTTCGGCGGGAATTCGGGAAAACGCAGCACCGAAATGAGAGACACACCATAGCGGGCATCGATGCGACGCATTTTGTTAATTGAAATTGTTTCATCGATCACGGGCAACGGACAATCCCTTGAAGGGTAGTATGAGGAGCACGTGGACAGCGTGGGGGGTTGGCTTTTGTAACTGGGTGAGCTGTATGGCCAAGGGACGAGGGACTAAAGTTCGGTTCGAGGGTGCGAAGGAGGTGGAGGAGGAGGAGGAGGACGTGCCGGTGGCTGAGGGAGAGGTTTAAGCTCGTGACAAATGCTCGAACGTCACGAATCGTTTTCCTAGGCGTCGTATAAATTAATAATTACCCGGAGCCGCCATTACTTGGATTAATGCCGCTGATATTATGCCGGCTGTTTTACCGATAATTCATCGGGCACGTTGATACACCCTGATCAGAAAAATCGCAAGACTGTTGGCCGAGTAAGTTTTGACCCCGTCGACTGTGCTTGTTTCAACGAGGAAGCTCGCGCGTTGCTCGTTTTCCCATTAGATTTTCCGTTAAACGGTCGTAAGGACGGTCGAGGTTTTTATACTGGAAGCGAAACGACGCTATTGGCCGACGTTATCGCCGGTATATTTAATATTCGCGGTACGCGAGGTGTCAATAAAATAACGATCTCCCATCAGGGTGTCACGAGAGATGAGATAAATATGGGTATTTGAGCGCGGCAGATAATGCAAACAAACCCACCGGTGAGTTATGCTTTCCGGTCTATATACCGTTTGTCCGCAATTGCGATACGCCGCGCGTTAAATTTGCTTTGAATTACCGCCGATAGTGCGACGCGACCTGGATTATTATTAGTCCGTGATTCCCGTACGGTCCATTACCGTGACCTTGCACCCTCGCCGTTTCGATCCTTTCCACGATAACCGACCCCGAAAGCGAAGGAAAATAACCAGCCACCTGCCCCTATCTCTTTCTCATCCTCCTACCCTTTCGCACCCTTCCCACCCTCCGGCTTCCTACGGAATTTCCCTCGGCTGAAGGGGAGCCGCGGTGCGATTTTCGTTTCAAGGACTTTTTCCTCCTGACCCTGGCTACTTAATTTTGGCACAGTTTGCGGTACAGCAGCATCCACGGCGTGGAGAGCTACTAAATTAGAGCATCGCGTAGGTGTATCGATTGACGTAGCTGCGTATAAGGGTTACTCTAATAAAAGGCAGTAAAAATGGGTAACTGCGATAATAAATAGCATTTTAGGATATCGGAAACGGAAGAGACAAACGCGTGAAGCTTTCAGCAGTGACGATACGAGGTTTTTTACGTGCGACTGCGAAGAAGTGCCAGAAATTCGTACGCGAAGAGCAAAGTTCGAAAGACGGAAATGGAGCGAGAGAGTTGAAGTGACAAACGCGTCATCGAGCGGCAGTGCGATGTCTTAGGAGGGTGGGGAGAGAAGGATAATCTTACGATCCACGATGTCAAGTGATTACAGCTATTTTGTGCCACTT
Organism: Xylocopa sonorina; assembly: GCF_050948175.1. NCBI lineage: Eukaryota > Metazoa > Arthropoda > Insecta > Hymenoptera > Apidae > Xylocopa > Xylocopa sonorina. Next base: position 12,437,574 of record NC_135193.1, read on the forward strand.
GTACTTATTAGGGGTGATACGCCGGTTCAGGCGGCCATTATGAGTGCCATCTGAATCTCGGCCTCTTGAATGCCTCCATTTACCATTAAGCACATTACTATTATCCTATCACGCGCTCGCTCGGCCAAAGGGACTTCTTTGGTTTGCCCGTGATGCACGAAGCCATTTGTGCAAAGTGGCCGTTCATTACTAAATTATGCCGGTTTTATAGCATTACATTAAACCCGGCCTCGACTCGGCTCCCTGGTCCGAGCGACCTTCGAAAAAAGTCGTACTGGAAGGGATGATGTTTCTACTTCGTCCAGCATCCGCGATATTTTTCCATTCCGCGTTCGCTAAGACCTACCAGCCGAATACGTCCGCCGCGAATAGACGATCCTTGTCCTGGACATCTTTCCTGCCATTAGAAGATCGTTACAGTGGACGTATCAGGGTCCATGCGGAAATGATACACGTTGATTATCGCGAATGATTTATTAATGCTAGAATGTACACGAAAAAGTACGTAATGCACTCGATAGCTTTACTTCGTCAGATTTTCATTTGTATTTAATATTTTATTTTCCAATTCCGTGGTACCATTTACATTTATAGTTCTCTTTCTCTCTCTCTCTCTCTCGCTTTATTATATACCGACCTTCCTCGTGTCTTATTACTTTTTTGTTTCTTCCTGCTTGAAATAATGGCTGATGATAATTGGCTTCGAAGGGTAGCTAGTTGAAAGGAGCCAGGTTTAATGCTCCGTTCACGCTTGCCCTCGGTGTAGCCGTATTAATTATACTGATAATAAAAATCTAGTTTATACACCGGCGATGATGCACATGACAGGTGTTGACCAATAAATCGACCGAGCGGCTATCAAAAACGTGTATTTATCTAGGTCCACGGTCGTCGACGCGAGTTTACACGGCGGACTAATAACTGAAACACTGTTGCGGACAGTCGTGGCCGTAATGCGCATATAATTAATGATAATAATGCGGCTGGGGGCCGCGGTACGCGCGGCTTCGAGCCGCTTTTTGCTCGCTGCCTGCCCTCTGTAATGAACTGGCCGAAGATGTCAGAACCAGTTCTGTATCTCTCCTTTCGGTTTGAAACACTTTCGTACGTAACGACGTGGCCGGTCGCGATACTGACGCGATCGTTTACCTGCAGTTTAGCCTCGTAATGAATGCCATTATCCTGCGTTTCTTCTGCCGGCGAATATTTTATATGAATGTAAATTACCCCATGAACGATTCTCGGGACGAAAGTCGACAAAAAAGTGGGTCTACATCGATGTTCCTCGGGAAACGGTCCCAAAATACATGCATATTCGATTTACAATCTCTACCCCTTTTTTATCGCTCGATTCCTTATCGCCATCGACGCCTTACGACGCGCCTTTGGGTCCGTTACGATTCACTTTGCATCGCTTACCGTTGTACTACTGTCCTAATATTAAGAAGGGCAATTTTAGTAATTGTAAAGCATAAATCTTCATTTTAATTTGCAGACTATAATTTTCGTCCCGACAAGCAAACAAAACTTTGGTTATACAGGTTCAATTTTCTAAATTCGACTGTTTCCCTCGTTTGACTGCAGGACGCACTCGTCATTTACTATTTTCCTAGTGGAAACATTCGTGAAATTTACGGCTTCGCCCATATCTTTTTACGGCTCAATAATATAAATTTTATTTCCGGTTTTAACGTTAAAACCGTAGTAACCAAATGTATACAGTGAACGAAGCGAACACATTCGAACGGCAGCGCGGCTTGTGAACTTATTTCCAGCGCCATCTCGTCGAGGATCTAAAGAAATCTTCAAATTTTCGAAGATGACTAATGCCAGAATTAATATTCTTTTCGAACCGACCACTCGCATCTCATATTTCACGCGTTCCCCCCGAAATTTATCCGATCCTTTCGTCAAACAATTTCCTAACCCCGTTCCAAGTGCCCGCCCCCGAAACGCGTCGCATTAAATCCTTCAGATCGCACGGGTGCAGCGTCGTTTATTCAACAGGGTCAGCGACATAACTTCTCCTCGCGATATCGACGACCAAGCCGATTGCAATCAGGCGAAACGTGATCGAAAAAATCCTCGATACCCGATAGAGACGAAGACCCAATTTCCACCACTCATTCTGCTTTATTTCCACCCCACTGTCTCGATCCGCTAATACGTGCTACTTTGGCGTCGCGAAACGGAAGATGGCAACGACGACAAACCACGGACGCGCGATCGTCGCGATAGTCAAAAGCGTGTTTGTAGACGGACTGTTGGACCAAGATAACACCAGACTAGCCCCTGTAGCGCAGCGCGTCTCCGCCAAAAGCCGTGTACATGAGCGGGTAGTCGGTGCGGATGGGGGTGGAGGTGGTCTAGCGGCTTTTAATAATATTTCCGAATTTTTTTTCGCTCCGTTCTCACGCGCGACTCATAGGCGATTCTCTGTGTGAACGTTATTCCTTTTTCCTCTTTTTGTCCATTTTTTTTTTGAGCTTTTTTTTTCGGCGAGGTCCTAACAGAGCGAGGCGAGCAGGGCCCGAGCCGTCCCGAAAATCCCAAAGTATTGCGCTCTTTTTGAAAGCGATTTGTGAAATATAAATAAACGGGAGCGGCGTCGAAATGACTTTTGCCTGTGTCACGCGTTCGATCCGGGGCATTTTTGATTCGGATATCGCGTCGGAACACGGTGCGCGCCCGGTGTCTTTGCACGGTCGCGGGGGAGAGCGTTATATGCTTAGCGCGTAGGATAGACAGGCATGCGCGCGTGGACGAGGGTGCACGCGCACGCCGGTGGTACGATGGAAATGAAATGTCAAAAAGAGTAATAACGAATGTTATCGATATGATACCGGGGATATAGATAGTTTTTCGTTCTTTAGAGATGGAATCGACGACGAGCGTTTCGTTCCGTGTTTTTATTTTAATTCCTTTTTTCTTTTATTCCTGTTACGTTTTTGTTTCCATTCTCTTCGCTGTGTGCGCTTTTTTGGGCTAGCCGGCATTGTTCCCCCGCCACTGATACGATTGTAATTATTTTGATAAGCCATTACATTAACGAAGGAGACGAAGCAGCTTTTCAATTATGAGAGACGATGAAACGCTTCGAGAATATTGTCCGCGTCGAAAAATTACAGAGCCCGAACGAAAAAAAGAAAAGAGGGAAGGGAAACCATGGACACGAATCACGTTCAGTTCTTTAGATCTCGTCGGATTTTTATACAACCATTCCCTCGAACGCGGTGGTTCAGATTGTACGTCGCGCGTAGGTGGAACGTCGTGAAATCAATTCGCCGCTTTTGCGCTAAGCAATTCCATTAACATTCGTCGTAATACCGCGGTTAAATCTCATAAGCGACGCCTTGGTCGATGCAAAAATTGTTAGTCTTTCCGCTGGCGCCATTGTGGCCCAGGCACCGGGCCGCGCGCCTCACGTTCGCGGCCGCGGGAATAATTTAATAATCCGCCAACATTTTTATTCCGCACTCGGATTTAATAAACCGGCAAAATAGATTTTATTATTTGCAATCACCATCGCGGGCCCACGCTCTCGTTAGCTAGTTTTAATCCCGCGGCCGCGCGGGATTCTCACGCCCTTGGAGCCGCGTTACGACGTTAAAATGCCACTTGGTACTTACAACGGAGCCCGGTTTCACCCTTCCGCTCGCCCCTCGCCTTTAATAATCGATATTACATTCCGTTTCCACGAGATTGCGAGGAACACCGTGCAGATGCCATTCTGACACGGCGCATCGCTTCGCGTCCAGGATTGCCTGCGAGTTGTACAAAAACTACCCACGAGGACATTTTCCGCAGTGACGCGCATTTGAACAAATTTCGCGGATTCCTCCTGGAATTAATCGCGAATTACGCTCGAAATAAAATAGACCCCGACGTATTGACGCAAAGTCGTTACACGTATATATATATATACGTATCGATAAACAGATGAATGGAATATTTGGACAAATATCAAGGGAAAAATAAACGAAATATCGAATCAGTTTAGCGTAATACGTGGCAAGGACTACAGGATATAACAGGAGGATCGTGGGGTACGATAACGTAGCCACATTTCAGCGTTCCGGCCAGGCGTATCAACAGTTGCCACCTTCGATCCCTAATCCCACCAGCCGCAAGCCAAACTCGACGTACCAAAGCCTCTCGACACGCTTTCGAAAAACGATCTTAAAAGGCTTTCCATCAAAAAGCATCGGTGCCCGAGATTGGAGAGCAATCGCTTAATTATCCGGGTTCCCACAAAAAAGACAGGGAAAAGAGAGGAAAAGGAAGATCAACAATGGGGGGAAGAGTGAGTGAGAATGGGAAAGAGCGAGCGAGAAGGTGAAAGAGGGAGAAAGAGAGAACGAGAGAGAGAGAAAAGAGGACCGCGACCGAAAAGGCGTACGTATGATCGCTTCATATCGCCTACAAAGTGAGTCTCTGCGTTCTTATGGTTATTTATCGAGCCGTCGACCCCGGAAAAGCCGACAGGAACGTTCGAAGCCGACAAAGGAAGCAAAACCAAAAAAAAAACGAGGGGCCAGGAGGGGGACGGGGGGTTAAAAAAGGAAAAACGGGGAAGAATAAAAAAAGGCATCACGTATGTGTGGCGCGTGGGGCGTCGCCATTTCTGATTGAATCCAGGCTTCGAGCTTATATTTTGTCATCCATTGGCGCCGTCGGGAGCGTGAGTGCAGGCTAAAAGAGTCGAAACGGTGGACAAGGGGGGGACGCAGATTGGGGCGCAGCCACGAAAGAGGAAGAGAGACGCCCCGACGGAGGGAGTAGGAGCGTAGGTGGTCTAGGGGTGGCCGCTCTACGGATAGAGGTGGGGGCTGTTTGCCAACGCGAATTTTAAAATCACGAATTTTTAAAAAGTACCCCGCGGCCAGATTCCCTTCTCTAACGTGGTTACGTAGTCTCGATGCGCGTGCACGTCTACGTGCATACGCGCAAACCTCGAGAACCGTATAGAAAACGCGGGCCGCGCTCGTGTGGGTGCGCGCAGGGTGAAACGAGCGTGCACGCAACCGAGAAAGAGAGCGTACCGGTGGAGACCGTGGCCGCTATGCGGCACTATACGCGTTTATCCTACATATCTGTAAATGCATTCAGTTATACCGGTCCCTGCATCGAAAAATTTGATTTTTTCCACTCCCCCCACCACCGACCCTCTGTTCTTTTTCTTTGATTTCGCGTCCCTTTGTTGCCACACCGACCCCGGAATAAACGCTGCGAAACGCCTGCCGGACCGGTTCGATGCGTCTTTGAGCGCCCGCGCGGTTTTTCGGCGCAACCGGAACAATCACGATCGCTTAACTTTCTTCGTTTGACGGCCGATATTTACCGAAGTGATGAACGGAACTCGGATAGTACGGTGTTCCTCGAATTAACTGGCATCGATTTCTTTTCAAATTTCTACACCTCGGATCGAACGCGGATTATCAGAGAATAAGCTCTAGCATCGTACGTAGAAGTGAAATTCGGTAGTTGGTTTCATCGGAACAAGGAAATCGTGTATCGCGATTCATTGAGATTTGACTGATGTTCGACTACGGACGGTCTATATCTACTTACGCGAGCACCTTAGTTCCCACGTTCCTGTGTCTTTTAAAATCTTTTTCGTTACGTACATCAGATCAGATCCGCGAACGAATCATAAATTTATATTCTACGCGGATCCTGAGAGCATATCGACCTGTCGAATAAAATATGACACAAGAAAGTCATTTCTGAAAACCGATAATAACAACTCGATGGTTTTTAATGACTTTCGATATCGCAATTACAAGCGATACCGATAAAAGGACCTAAAAATATACAGCGACCACAGTGTCATGAATCGAGGAACCGTGCACAGCTCGGCCGGATGTCAATTGTCTCCTGTTACACGTTATCGTTTAAAACATTAATCGCGTTGCCGCGCTTTATCATCGCGCGATCCGCGCGCGCCCGTTGAAAAGGTCGCTCCTCTATATTCTCAAAAATAATTACTGTTTACCAAGTAATTACCATGCACGGGGCCTGCGCGCGTGTGCCAGTGTACAGCCGCGCGAGTGTGTGTGCAAGCAGGGGCGAAACAAGCGAGACGGGGGTGGCCAGAAAGAGAGGGCAAGAGCCAGGGCTGATATTTGCAACAGGCGCTTCGTCGAAATACGCTTCGCGGGCTTCCACTTTATTCAGGAGACAGCTCTATTTTTTATTCGCAAATAAATGTGTCCGCCTAAAAATAATATTTAACGTTCGCGTAATGTGGGACCCGCGGGACGGACGCGGCCAAGGTATATTTTGACAGCGTTGTACCCGCGCAATGTTTTTGTTCCCTTCGAGCAACATGGACACACGAGCGCGCGGACGCTCAACTTTGTATCCCCGGTCCGGCTGGAGGAGGAAATGATTAAAAAGCTCACGGACTATTTACGTTTCCTACGGTTCCGACGGAATGAAAAATTCAAAGGGAATCGAGCGTTTTAATTAAATTCTGTTTAGGAACACCGCCCGATGATCATTGACCGCTGTTAATTATTCCGCGTTAATATTTATGCGAAGTTGAACGGCCTCGCACACATTTGTCGTCGATTTCGCCCGCTCGGCCATTCTAGAGCGATAAACTTTTTAGCGCGCTATAATTTACCAACATTTGCGTGGAAAACAACCCTTTTATCGTTGTTCCTTGAACCCTCGTTTCACCCTTTCGTCCGTCTCTTTCAGGGATACGTCTCAATTTGCATGAATTCGAGAAGCGTACTGTTCAACCCTCGATTGATCGTTTCATCGATTCGTCCCATATTTTGTAAGTATAATGTATACCGCGAGAAAATGACAGGGGACCAGGTAAAGGCTGTTTTAGCTCCAAGTCCAAACGTGGACCAACGGTTGCACGGAATATTTAACGCAAGTTTGCTTCCTTGCGTAATTATCGTTCTTACGTTGAACAAGCCATACATCTGCATAGTATTTGTCGGGACCTGTAACGGATATCTCTCTCTCGCGCGCGAACCGGCAACTTTACGAGGCTGTAATTTGCAAGAAAATTTCTGGTGGCAGGAGGCAAAGCAGTCTTTGTATCGACGCAGCTGCGCTCGCTGTTCCTCCTATCTATCTTGCATCGCGGCAAAAGGCACCGTTTATCCTCGTAAACATCCAATATCGCCCAGCCATTAGCACGGTTCTTTTTCTTCCGACAATTTCGGAATCTACCGCGTACGATGATTCGCACTCGGACAACGAGCCAACCGTCCGTTTACTCTGGAAACGGAAAAGTTCGAACTCTCGCACGATCGCCGCGAGCTTAACCGTCTTATTCATCTCGCCAGCGCCCTTTTGTATAATCGCGGAGAACTCCCACCAGTCCGAGCCCCGTATAATTTTCCATAGGCGAACATTCAGCGTAAAAGGTTCAGCGGTGAAAGGACGTAAAGAGGGAGTTCTCGTGTATGCACATATTCCTGCATAAATACATTACACCGTTAGATACGGTTTTCATCGGTGGATACCGAAAAAAGAGGGCGAGAAAAATGGCAGGTGGATGGAGGTGCGCGGGAAAAGGGTCGCGTATAAAAATGCCTATGAGGATACTTTGAATTTTACATCCGCCCCCGTGGAAACGGTCAACATTCAAATGAGCCGATCGTGCACGGTCGATATCTGCGCCCGGTCCCGGGGATAGTCGGTGGGCGAAGTAGTCGAAGACGCAGTTGGTCAGCCGGTGGCGAGCGAGCCGAAGGGGCTGGACGAAGGTCTTCAAGGGGTCGTAAAATGAGACGTTCTCGAATTCGCAAGGGTCCGTTCGAAAGGAACATCAAACCCTAGTCATTGCCCTTTCCCGTGGAATCGTACGGCCCTCCCACTTATTAGTGGTGCTGGACGAAATACTCGAGTTCTATTACGAGGGACGACAGCTTCGTTAAAGGAAGGCTGCCAGATAATTCGGGTTACGTTTATGTGCGCTCGGCGATCATCTCTCTATAGCTTCTACATTGATTCTCAAAGACCACCACTGACGTTCTCTGTTCGACCGCCGGTGCTCGGGAACTTTAGTCGAGCGTGAATTTGCGTGGAATTAGAGAGGGTCGCCGGGGTGATCGAAAAATTTATACGACTCGATCGCACGGCCCTCGGTATTTTCATTCCCTTCGAATCGTACAAACGTAAGGCGGAGAAGCAAAGGATCGAGCCGCCTGTATCAATTCTTTTCCTTTCGATTCGATATCCCAATTTCTGCGAGGGGAGAGGATCGTGTAAATTAAACCTAAGCTTGATTAGAACGTCCGCCGAAGCTAACGGTGACTCGAATTGGTTCGATTTAAGTAGAACAAGTAAACTAAATGCCAGACTATACAAACACATAGAAGTTCAGCAAATTCCTGCTCGTTAAATATTTATCTTCCGCAGCCACGTCGTGTTTGCCGAATTGATTACACAGAAATATCCGCGCGGCTATGTAGGAGTCGATCTCCTTTTTTCCTCTCGCTGGGAACACCCATAGACCGTGGAAGGTACAAATCGCGCGCAGGAAGTCTCCCGGTTTTCCCAATAATCTCCGGCTGAAAACGCGATTTATACGAAACGGTAAACTTAATAACGCAATTTCGTGAGGACACGCCGCGCTGACGGGCCGACCGGGCGATTTAAATAAACAAATTATAAATATTCGACCCGGTGCGAAACCGTCTCAGCATGAATAATCATTGCGTCGTAGATAGGAGAGGCAAGGCACCTCGGCGATTCGATTGATTAAATTTTTAATAATTCATTTGCATTCGCGCGCACAGCCACTGGCCTTCGCCCTACGTCGCCCGGGCCCCACTTTTAATATATTTTTAAATTACATTTTTAATTGACGCAACAAATGAATTATCGATTGTTTCGCCCCAATGCGGCTCGCCAATGGGGTTATTACTAATGCGCTCTTCCAGGTATGCGCGGTCTCCTATTGAACACACCAAAGGCGGCAGAGACAGACTTCACGGAATTAGCATGAAAATTGTGTCTCGACTAAAACAACGTATTGTGAATATTAACCTTATGCTTGCCACAATGTTTCGCATCGCAATTCGAACGGCGAGTGAGAGGCGGCAGTCTTCGTTTATGCTGAATTTCGTTATCTCCAGTTGATAGAAGCGAAGTATCGGTTCGCGAGTAGGTCCTTTAGGCTGTTTATGTCTTCGATTGGAAAGTGACATTGTGACGTAAAAGGGGGATTAAGATAAAAGTGCTCTACGACTGTAGTCACGTATCCAGCGTTAGTACAGCCTCGACGATCGTAGCAAGCACACGTATCGCGAAGTTTTGCGCTACTCGTTTGAAAGTTTTAAGACAAGTTTGATTTTCAATTGATCAGAAACGTATCTATCCGTGATAGTGATGTAGTATCGGGTGTGAGAAATAGAAAAATTAGTGTAACAGACAGTGAACCTGGAAGCAACAGCGATGGACCCACAAGATTCCAACAATTCAGAATGTCTTGGTAAGTGTTTATGTAAAATATCACACCAAACGCAAGTACAGAACTTGACCTCCGATAATTATGTTTTTCAAAACGTAAACACAGATAATATATTAAATTATAACAATTTCGTATGTTAATTTGTATACATACAAATTCATTTATATGTATATTATAGCGTGAAAGGTCGTTCGTTCGAGTTTGATGAAAGATTAACGCTTAAAAGTAAGTGCGACCAGAAGTCTGCGAAAGAAATTTTTGAAGAGGAGATTTCATTTTTCGAATCGCGGAACTTGCGAAAAAATTACGTAGGACTGCTAATGTCCTTAGAGGGAGCTTTTATGATCACAAGGGGCTAGTTCTAGTTTTCCCCAGGCGAGTAACGAGCAAAGTTACACTTAGTTAACGTTACTCAGTTGATTGCTTTTCCAATCGGCACGATGTTTGCAATCAGCTAGGTTTGATTAGGTTGGTTACAAATCCCCGCTGATCCTGCGTGCATCGCGCCGAAACGTGTAGAGAACTTCCCCTTTTTCCTGGCCAGCGTTTTCCAGAATTCATCCCATGGTGAAAAAAAAAAAATGCGTTCAGGTTACATGGACCCCAATTGCAAAATTATCATACGACCGTACGGATATTAGCATTTCTATCGGGCCTGGGGAATGTGTCGAATAAAAATTGATTCGGATGTAGAGCTATGGAATTGTATATATTACCATCGTAAAATTTTTTATTCCCACCTTCCACTTATTAACCATTTTAATTTTAATAAAAATTTCGACCGCCCAATCTGCAGAAGACATAATGAATTATTACATACCAGAGTTTCATCGGACTTAGTACTTGTCACTTGCGCGATAATTGGTATCCGTTGTTCTTCCAAGAACGATACAAAATTATTTTGTCTTTTTTTATTCACTATATTAACAATCCTATTCTGAACTATTTCTACGGTAAAGCGATACTTATTGGAGCAAAATTTCAACTCAGTGCTCAGTTGATTGAATTCCTGTCTGACCATTATTACTTAACTACTGCAGAGTAGTTAAATGCCTCTTTAGCACAAGCTTCCCTCTCTCTCTGGTCGTGGCTCTGGTTGCGTAATTCGCTTGCACAGCAGCGATCCATCGGAATTCAATGAAATGCAACATTTGCGAGGATCCATTGGCAAAGCAGTGGAAGCAGAAAAGAAACGGAAAGTCGCGCGCGTGTTCAGGAACGTTCATCGAGCCGAAACGAACCGAACGGGATATATAAACGCGGATCGGAACACGGGGACAGAAATCCGAATCTCATAACTTCCGGTCCGCCGGCGGTCGACTCAATATTCAAGATGACCGGTGAACGGGACGGATGTGACGTCACGCTTCGTCGCCGCCTCGAGCCATATTAGATCGAGGAGTTTCATATTGCCGGCTCCTGGACCCCGTGCGATGCAACTTTATCTATGCCTCAGTTAGCCTCGTAATAATGTCCGTCTCGAGGCTGCGACCGGCAACTCTTCGCGATCGCGTCGTTAGCGAGTCGACCTTTCGTCAAACGTTATTTCCCCCCGCCGAGTTTTCCTTCAAATTGGCTGGACGGAATGTACAAGCAACGGCGGGAAGACTTCCACAGAAGGAAATGACGGAAGGTTTGAGGAGATCGAGGCAGGTAATAAAGTGGTGGCCGGTAATCTGACCGAGGCATGAAGCAAGAAGCGTAGAAGGTGCTACTTAGCTGGCGCATGATGAAGGACTGCGTACGAAGCTGATTATAGATGCATTTAAAGGCAGTTCGAGCCATTAATGGGCAAGATTACGAGGTGTATCGAGCAGAATGTTTGAAATCGTTTATGTACAACTGGGGGGGGTTTTCGCAGAACACTGCGATTAAAAGCCACTTAAACTTTGCGAACCTTAACAAGCTTGTTAAAAATAGCAAGCCAGAACCGTGGCACTGTAATCATGTCCCGTTTCGCAAATTTTCGAACACTTTAGCGTCGAACTGAAGTAAAATGTGGCATCGTATTTTCAGCAAGACGAGAAAATCGCGACAGGAAGACCGAACGGCTAGCAGGGTGCGCAAACTCGCGAGCTGACACGAGCAGCGGCCTTGTCCGTCCGGGAAGACCTGGCCAAGCCTAGACAACCGATCATTTGAGAGGCGACGAGGGTAAAATTCAGGCACCGGTATCATCAGCGTGACTGACCATCCAACCAGTGACCAGCGGGAAGGGATGCGTAACACCAGGCCACGGGAAGAGGCGAGGGGTGGCTGCGATATTTTGGGAATCGGGACTCGGGTAACAGAAGCCCCGGGGGCAGCGAAAATCACGAGGATACCGGTTCGAGACCCTTTTTTGTTAGCTCGCAGCGCGTGATCCAGCGGCGCCACGTAGACGGCGGGCCCGGGCACCGGTTTTAAATTCCTTTTGAGCCCGTCGCGGGGGTGTTGCGGGACAGCACAACACGATCGGGCATCGGGAACAGGGGAGAGAGGAGATCGCAAGTGGGTGCCGACGAGCAACAGAGACAACGTCAAGTGAACGCAGAGAGAAAGGCGTGGGCAGTGGGGTACGAGAACCTGGATGACGGGGCACGATGGGCGTAGGGGGACAGGGTGGGCGCGAGTGCGCACTCGAAAAAAAAATCATTTGCACGGTAATTCGAAGCCTGGATTTCAGTCGATAAAAGGATGCACACACGCCGCGGCGCATACAGAGGGAAGAAACAAATGAACAAATTCGCGTTTCAGAATAATGCCCGGCAATCCCATCTACCCGCCTCTCTCGCCGCTCGCCCACCCAGAGCCCCCCTTCCGCCCCTCTTACTGCCTCCTCCACCTCCTCCACCGTGCCGTGGGCCACCACGTACCCCGTGTATACCGCCGTCACACCCGCGTTCACCCTCGCCCGCCTACAACCACGTCCTACGGCCTCCACCCGCCTCACCACTGTCGATGCGCCGTGGCACCCACTCCTCCTCCTGGCACACACCGCTACCCGCGCAACCCCACAACCCTACTTTTTTCATTCCGTCCTATCAATTGATCAGGTTTTAAATTTCCGCGTCCATCCGAGCCGCGCCTCCACCTCTTCCTCCTCCGCCTCCTCCTCCGCCTCTGCCTCCTCCTACTGGGTGCTCCTCCACCACACGTACACAAACCCTGCGTACGTACCTGCAGTGGCCCGCACACGCACGCGATACCGTTGCTCTGGTGTCCTCTTCCACCACTCGTCCATCCGCGCGACCACCCTCTCCCTCTGCACCCTACCACCCCCTCCGCCCCTTCAATTCGATCCTCACCCCGGCTGTCCCTCCTCTCTGTTTAATTAAAAGGACACATTAAATTATTTTTTCAATTGAACCCCCTATTGTTACTCGCAGACTGCTGATTCTATCCAATCGTTTTCTCTCTTTCGCCCACCCTCAACCTGTCCCGTTCGCTCGGTGCTCCTCTCTCTGTCGCTCGCCGGTTTGGTTTCTCGCTTCGTACACCCGCCGCCACTCACCGCGATGGGTGGTGGGTGCTTTTCTCTTGCGGCATCTCGCTCGCCCCTTCGCACGACCGACTATACCCTCGCCGTTCTTCTCGCTAGCCCTGGTGTTTTTTTTCTTTCCTCCTTTTTTTTTGCGCGCGCGCGTTAGATGCTTTGTCGGAATACGCGCGTGCGTCGCCCGCGTGCGTGTATGTACATATGTACAGCGGCGTGTTAGGTACATAGAGGCGCGCATCAACGCGTGCCGCGTCGTATGCGTGCACGTCTCGCGTCTCTGTGTGCACGCGGTTCGCCGCTCGTACATACTTGTACGCGATCGTGTGCAACTTGTACATACTTGCGCGACTCGCGTTGTGTCGGTTCCCGAGCCAGCTCCGCGTCGCTCGTGTACGTGCACGTACGCGTGTGCGCGTGCAAGAGAACGATGACGCGCTCGCGCGCTTTCCTATTAATTGGGAAATACCGAAATGCGCGGAATATCGAGCACCTTGATGGCACGACTAGCGTGGCCCCTCCGCAACGTTCGAGCTGCAGGACGAAGAGGTGCACCAGCGGCACCCCCGGCAAAGAGGAGGGGTGGTGGAGCGTGTGGGTGGCGGATGGGTGTTGGTGTGGGTGTGGCGACGATTTTTTCGACGACAGGCCTCCACCGCTCGGCCGTTCTCGTTAAACGAATTCGACGGCTTTCGCGAGATTGGGAATGAGAGCTCTGCCCGGTCTGCCTGCGAGATATTTGGGTTACTTCGAATTTTACCCATGTGAAAAAGGTGATTAGAGGACCGAGCACCGACGATTGTTCCCGCTGCCGAATGTTCATTAGGGGAACGCTCGATGAAACGGTGGACAGCGAGCGCGAGGCCTGGGCCCGCGGTGTAGTACCGGCGTTTCGCTTTTTGACGAATGGCAACGGACAAATTTCGCCCAGGAAGGAATGCACCGCGCAAGTCCTGCGCGGACATCGTCCAGGTATTTGTGTCTCTTGATGCTCGTTGCTTCGAGTGTGTGGAGTTGATTGTTCCATGATGACGATTCATCAGGTGGTCAGATATTATTGGAAATTGTGAATATTTACTGTATTGCGTAAAATGGATGAAATTTGTTCGAGTTTCATGAATAAATGCCACTTGACACGTTCGGGATCCCGAATGGAAGTTCAAACGCCTGCGATTATGTGCGCGCTTATTATATCTGATCGTATCTGAATCTTCTACTATGTCAGATTTAGACGCAACGTCGATAAGAAAATCTGAAACGCGAACGAATCCATTAAAAAAAAAAAAAGAAAAACCATTTTGCTTATCATAGTGAAAATATTTCGCGAGGAGTAATGGAACTTGAGGAATACCCTTCTGAAGATCCTCCGTATACCCTTTGGCTACTTCCAATTATCTTAAACTTTGCACGAGTCACCGAACAGAGGGAGCGGAGTTCCCCGAAGAAATTAAAAGAATCGCGCTTATTTACTAATTGAGACGTTCTTTTTCTTATGAAGAAACCCCGTAATCAGCGAGTTGGCCATTGTCCAAGATAGACCACGGTCCAACGAAGAGTGAGACCGGGTCCGGCCTATAATCCGTGACCCTCTCGCTCTTTGTCCGTCCAGCAAAGAAAGTCTGAAACGCTGAATCGGGCCGCTGGTACATCGGTAATTCAGAGAAGCTAATTAAAAGTTGACTCGTAAGTACGGAGTCCGGCGTATCCTCGGCAGGTCGTCCCTTGAAACGCCCTCGGTCACCAAGCCGACCGCTACGAGGGGTTAAGTGAGATGAAAACCAAACCCCCGGCTAGCACGAGTCTCACCCTCATCCTACCTCTTATCCTTCTGTTCCGGTTCCGTTACTTTTTCCATGGATTATATTCGCATTGTCTTTAGCATCGCAAACATTTTCTTTCTCCCTTTTGTAGAGCCCCGTTTTCCTCGTGTCGTCCTTGTTTCAATTCCAGGAGAAACAGGGAAAGAGGCGTCCGCCCTCTTTTTCTAGATGACAGTGTATCGGGGTACGCGCGCGTGCATTGGGAAACATTTTTTAGAGTGATTTTTGGCTTCATATTGCGGTATTGTGGGTGCCAGGGGAACAGTGTTTGTGGTGCGCGGGGAACTGGGCGACTAGGTGTGAGTGACGACGCCAATGACACAGAGAATCGATGTGGAATTTTTGGATGACTGGTGCGTGCGTTTGCGGGTGTACGTTGGTGTGACTGGGTGAAGAGTTAACGGGACATCGAACGGAAATCAAAGGGTGATAGTCCGAATCAGTGTGCCGGAGGGTGGAATTCGTCATTAAGAATCGGAATTCGATTTAAAGAATGGCATACTTTTTTTTTTCTCACTCGTTTACAGTTCAGAAAAAAGGAAATCCCTCAGATTGCCTATTATATTAAATAATTTCACAAATGATTGATATTATAAAAGTATTAAATATTAGAAAAATCGATAGATCGCATCTTCATCTCTTAGAAAAAAAAAAGTTTCGTCCAATTCTACCGAGAACACGTTCCATCATCGTTAACGTAGCGTATCCGTAAATATCGGATAGCTTGATCGATTAATTAAGAATGACGGTAATGAGAAAGTCACGAGTACGGACGTCGAAAGATGCTGCGGCAAATTGGCCATCGAGTGGCCTTTTCTCACCCTCGCATAAGTGGCCGAACGGCACGGCAGGGCGCTGCTCTCCGGTGACAGGGTCATCCAGTCCTTGAAGCCGCGATCGGCGCACCTGTCGGCCCATCGACTTCCTTTTTTCTCGTCGCCTGTCACCGGAAATCCGTACAACGACAGTGGCCGCCATCGTATCTGTCGATCTGCGGTATCGACGACGAGGGCGATTCATCAAAGTGTTGCGCCTCTCCCTCCCTGTCCCTGTTCCTACCCCAGCGCGCGTTCGCCCCTACGGCTAACGAAATATTACGTCGCGGCCACCAAAAACACGCCGTCCCGTGGTATGTTCCCGCGCGCGACGCGCCCTGGCTATTCGTGTACGATCCTCCACCGGCTCTAAGCGGATACGGGCGTAAAACGAGCTCGTAGATGGATAAATACTAAAACGTCAGTAACTCACGATCAGGCTGAAACCCACCTCTGCCATTTCCTCCTGCTTCTCGCGCGCGCACACAACCCTCTTTCTGCTCCACCCCGAGCGATCGCTTTTATTCTTTCTGTCTTTTTGTTTTCTGTCGTTTCCCTATCCTATCCCACGCGCACAGGAACGCTTTGCACGCGCGACGCCTATACAGAGGCGTTGTATACATCCTGCAGGATGTACATCTAGATCAATAGCATTGGAAATTATCCAAACAAATTATCGATAGAGCGAAAAAAGCCGAGGCGCGAGTGCGACCGAGAGAGCGAAACCCGAACGAGGCGCTACATCACCCATAGCTTCGACCCGGAAGAGGGCGAGAGAGGGCGAGCGTGGAAAAACCACGGCCGGGAGGAGGACGCCGACAGAGAGCGACAAGGAGCGTATTAAAAAATAAAAAATTGCCGTACATTTTTCAGGCATTAACGTGTGCGTGGGTAGGCCGGGGTCGTTGCCAGCTGAAGAGTCGAGGAGGGGGCGGGGGGGTTGGACCAATGACTGGGGATGCGGGGAAACGCTTTTTAGGGGCGCGAAGGGGTTTACCAGCCCCTGGTCTGGTCTCGCTCACGTTTTGCACCACCATGGGCGAAAGGTGGAGGGAGGGTATCTACTACGTGCATGTCTCTTCCCGATTGGCCTGCCAAAGCCTCCCCAGAAGCCAATTCACGAGGAGCGTGTTTAGCGCAATTTTTCAAAATTAACTAATGTTCGACAGGCCGGCGCGAGGCCGCGTCACCGAGCCTGGCCTCCCGCCGCTTACCCCTTCGCACCCCTTCGTCGCCTAACATTAATCACTCTTAATTAATGGGCGAACACCCATCGGAGGGGGACGGATGGTCCGTTGTGTCTTCGGTGCGGTTTAACTACGGTGTCCATTCCTTTATTCGGAATTCCTCCTCTCGTGAAGAAATCCATTCTTCTTCCGTTTGCTCCTCCTGCTCGGGGTCGGATCTAATTATCCCCTCCTCGCGTATTTTCACGAAACTAGCGGTATTCGAGCGTAAGTCGAGCGAGGGGAAAAAAAGTTGCGCGAAACTAGCTGAAGAATTGAGAGTAAACCGGTTGAGCGGATGGTTAAGAAAAAGGGCGCAATTTCCCGTTATTTCGTCGAGGCAGAGCTCTCGGCAGCGCTCGGTTTTCGTCGCGTTTGGCGGGCAGCGTAAAAATTACGTCGACTAGAGTTTATTTGTCCGGAAATGGCGGTGCCCCGGGGGTGGTGCTTGCACGGTTATAGGTGCGGGGCAGAAAAAAAGGGGACTGGCGTAGGTAGGAGGCGGAAGGGAGACAGAGCGTCGCGGGTGGGAACGAGACAGGGTAACTGGTACGTACACCTACCTACCGGCGTGGTTGATGTATTGCGTATTATTTGTGTGTTGCGTTCGTTGCTGCATTGCGCGCTTTTTTCTGCTCCCACCGCCTATTATTTATTAGCACTAACGTGCAATTGTATTGATCTGCAATATACCACCCGTCCGAGCCCCACCCACCGCCGATGGATTTTTTTCCTCTTTTCGAGGATGCATCCGGACTTGCCGGGGAATGGAAGTTTGCTACGATTGGCCCCGCCGCGTGATGGAACAACCGCTGATACTACACTCCGGCCGTTCCGGCATGTCACGTGATTTTCCTTCAGCTTCTTGTACAACGCCGCGCGTTTAATCCCTTTCATATTTAATGCCGTCCCATGGCTGACCACCCTCGGAAATTCGGCAAGAACCGCGCCGATGGAATTTAATCTATTTAATACTGCGGATTAAATCTTTCTCGCCTCCTCTCGAGCGTGTTCGACCAGCCCACCGATCATCCCTGAAAATCGTCGATCGAATCGAATGGTCCTCGAACCGAGTAAAGCCTGACCCTGAAGCCTCTCTCCTTAACCCCTCGACTCGCCGTTCCATCCCCAACGACACGCGCGACCACGAGCGACCGGCGCGGCGCTTGGTCCCGCGACGTCAAAGTGAATCTAGCCAGCGAGCATCAGCGAAACTATTATATCGTCATCATAACGATATAACGCGAAATCAACAGGGTAACGATACACGCGTATATAGAGGAAGCGAAAGGGAGGGAAGGAGAGAGGCTGTGTCCCGCGCGGCGAAGCACAATAGCCTCGACGGCCGACTGGTACCGTCACTCTCTCTCTCTCTCTCTCTGTCCCGCACGGTCGTTTCTCCGGTGTGGAAAGCGCGCGTGTACGTCCCCTTCACCCTCCACGGTTGGCGCGCGTTCGAAACAGCCGGCGAGCCCGCGAAACTGACCGTGCGGCGGGCAGTCGCGTTGCGTTGCGTTGATGTAACTAAATGATTGGGTAAATGATTCCACAGCGTGCCGCGAGTAATTGAGTGGTGCTGGTGGTGGGCGATGACTGCCGGAGAGAGCGCCGGGGCCGCGCGTTGGTGTCGGTGTCCGGTGGCGCGTACGTGCACGCGCCACACCGAAACTCTGCGCGGACCACCGATATATATATATACAGATGAGAGAGGCGAGCGCATCGCTGGTACCGGCTCGTGTCGCGTACACGCGTGGACCATCCTTGTACACACGCTGCCGGACGTTGGACTGTGTGCGTGGCACGCGCGCCCCACGGCAATGACGAGTCATCCACGCTAGAACACCTCGGCTATGCTCGTTCCTCTCGCGCCGGCCGCCCTCGCAACGCTCTTCCTCGCTGACTCTGTTACCGTGTTTGGCCTCTCTCGCTCGCGCCATCCGCCTACGCCGCGTCAGTGGCCATATGCACGCACACACAGCCACGTAGGCCGCGGCCGTGTCATGATTTCGCGTTTGTTTACGCGCTCTCATCGGTCACCCTCTTCCTCCCGCCGCGGCGCCCGCTTCGTCCGTCTCCGTCGCGCTTTTCACTGATCGTCCTCTCTGTTTCCGGTTGTCTTTGTCCGTTTATCAGGTGGAACGCGGCACTGTTTCACCTGGTCGCCGGGGATGGGATCTCACTTTCTCTCTGTTACTCTCACCTGCGGTCGGGTGTTGGCAAATTTGCGTGGCCACCGGGATATGTTTTCGTTTCCAATGATTTATGCCGGCAAATGGGTCGCGCGCGCGTGAAAGTGTCATGCACCGCGTTATCGATGACAGCTATCGAATGGGAAGGTCGAGTACGTGCTTCTCGAAAGAATGCGGCTTTGTACCGGCCCGCTCCCGGCACCGATCCCCCGCCAGGGGAAATCATTCAACGCGCCACCGGCTGGAAAATCATCCGGTGATTCCGCGTGCCCCGTTCGCGTCCCCGCCAACCCGTTGACCGTGAATTCCGCTAATTATCCGCGCGGTGATATTTCACCCGATGTTTTCGGTCTGTTTGTTTGCTTTTTGACTTGTTGCGAACTCGATTCATATACGCGGATGGAGAATTGAAAGTTTAGGATGCTCGTCGCTCTCTTGGCAGGCTTACACGCGTGTTTCTAAAGTGTCGTGAAATGTCCGCCGCGTCTTCTGGTAGTTTTTCCGACGAATTACCGGTGATCAGCGCGGAGAGTTCCTCTATTTTTACAAGAATTTTATGCCACGCTATTCGTTACCTCGGTAACAGCAAAGTGAGACAAAGAGTAGTCCAGCAAATAAAAAAATATAGTAAATTGAGCCATAACGACGGTGATCATTTATAAAAAAAAAAAGGAATGAAAGGAAAAAAAACAGAATTGGCGAGTTCGCACGTTCCTCTAAAAACCGCCGCGTGATACCGCGATGAAGCTGTAATGATGAATTAACGCTGACACGAGCGGCGAGAGAGTTCGCGCAGCGGGTCGCGTGGCGTTTTAAAATATATTCATATATCAAGAACCCAGGCCCGAAACACAGCCCGCGCAATCAGCAATTTAACGTTTACCTGGTGTCCAGCGGACGAAAATCGACGCAATATTTCCCTTTCTATGGTATCCCGGAGTAATACCGCTTCCGCGCAAACAATAAAGCCGTGCGTGCCCCGGTCGCACGGAGGCCTGGGTGTCGTGCAAATTACCCATTAACGTTGGCTTGATAGTTCGACCGGTCGTTCCCAAACGAGCCCAGTCGATTATCATTCGCCTGCGCGCACACACGCGTACTACTTTGCCCTGGTCCAACGTCGCAGGCGACTTAGGTTAAAACGAGAAGAGACAAACCCGCTTGGTGCAGAGGGGTTGGTACGCGAGAACTCGTCCCAGCCAAGTGACAGCGGCGGACAAAAAATGAAATCGAGCTCTGCTTGACAGAAGTGGGGTTCGTAATTTAAAAAACAATGGACGGCAAGGCACAATGAGGCCAAATGAGATAGGGGATGCGCGGTCCTCGGCGAGAGGTGAGGGTTGCGCGACGACGATGACTGCGGAGGGATGAAATCCTATACTGTGCAAGGGGAAGGCGGTTGGCGTAGGCGGTCAGCCTGGCTCCTAGCGAAAAGTTCAAACGGTACCCGAGCTCGAACAGAGGCACGTTAGCCGGTCCCGGATTAAGCTTATGCCGCATTAATTAATTTCTATTCTTTCGCTCCGCAAAGGACGATACGCGCGCTGCGCCCGTCGCACGGAGCACGCGCCAGTTTCCTTTTATTGCGCGTGAACGACGGAACACCGTCGACCGCGAGCGATATTTCATTCGACCCGTTCCTTTGTCCGCTGCTCAACGCGCCACCGATTAGATGGATCATCCCGCGAGGTACTTTTCGTAGACGAGCGTACCAAAGAGAAACGAAACTTCTGGGACAACCGCGGCAATCGGGACTCTTACGAGCGGAGAGTAAAGTTTCGTTCAGCAGTCGTGGATAAAATTGTCGAATATTAAGGGACGATCGATTTCTCGAATAAAGGTTTTTTATATCTCATTTGACAATTTTTGGTGGATAATGAAATTTTGTTGTCGATACTGTTCAAATTTAAAATCAATATGCAATTCAGAAAAGTGATTTTAGGTTTTTGGGGGAGAAGCAAGATTTTGAAAAAATAATGAATTGTAAGATAGTCTTCTAGAATTCTTCTCTGTTTTTTTGGTAGGGTGTTTCTCGAAACAGTCGTGAGAACAGGTTCATATTCATCACTAGCAGGCTCCTATCGATTGTTGGTCTAATTGTGTTACTGTGAATGTCCGATTCACCTAGCGGACCCCAACGCTGCTCGGAGAGGAACCAAAATACTCTCTGCTCCTGCACACTCTGACGGAGTAAAAAGGGTGGTTTGCATATTTTTTAACGTCCGCGAAGCATCCTGAAAATTAATGTAACTTTTATCCGTCGAACCGCGCTGCTTCGTTGCCCGGCAAACGTTTCACGCGTTTCACTCCAAACAGAGAAAATAAAACGGAAGAAAGAAAAAAGCCACGGTAGAAAAAAAGAAGCAAAGGGGAACTTTTTATTCTTCACCCGGACAATTTTCTTCCATAGAAACACTCCCTCGTATGATTTTCATATGAATCGTTTGTCTGAAAACCTGCGCTTGTCTACCCGCGGATAATTATTTCGAGGAACTCGTCCTATTATTCAACCACGCATATCAAAACGTTTCGCACTTCCAGTTTCTCTCGTCACATTTTTACGCTCTATCTTCCAAAGACTCGATATTTTCTTTGACGTCAAAGTTGTCAATCACTTCTTGATTATAGCACACCTTCAAATCCTTCATCGCGGTGGCGTTTGAGCCTCGCAACGGTCGCATTAATAAGGTTGCCTGTACGTATGGAATAATGGGAAAAAAGCGCAGCCGGAAATATGATTGGCCCGTAACATTTCGCTTTAATTCTTGGCGAATTTAATCCACCGCTTTTCACCGTTCGTCCGGTGCATATTTCAATAATTTTGTGCGCCGCTGTTGATACCGCAGACGTTTGCGGCCCGTATCCGCGGAAAATCTGGCAAATGTCGAGCAAATTAACGCGATCAGAGATACCCTTCTTCCGGAAAGAACTTACCAACTTATTCAACGCAAAACCCGCGCAGCTTCCCTCGATCCACGCTACATCATTGATCCTATATTCGTCGACGGACGTAACAACTCGGATAATAACCCGCGAATCGTTTCGTTCTGCAGATGGGCGAAAAAAAATTTGTCAGGCTTGCGCGGAAAATGATGAGCATTCCATAGCTTTTACGCAAAAAGAGCCTAACTGTTTTAAAGTCCTCCTCGCAACCAACAGCGCATTTTTCATCTTTTTCCCTTGGTATCTTTTATTTTTTCGTCGACCGTTTTACCCCCCTGCACGCTAGGCTGTCCCGTCTCTTTTTGTTCCTGACGCCTGCCTGCATTTTTTCACGTTCGACAAACGCGATATCAACTTACGGAAGATCGCCGGAACGCCGCTCGCCCGTTTGATCTTCCGTACGAAATTTCCATTCGACGGGAGATCTATGGATGTTGGGCTCGCGCCCGTAAATAGCAGTGGCCCAGCGGTTCCGCGGTCCGCGGCTGAAATTCCATTTCGCTTTAAAATGTAATTACAATAGAAATAGGAGATATTGTTTGTACCTCGGTAGCGGGAGAGGCGCGCGTCTACCCGCGTTCGCCGGTACCGGTTTTGTTCGCACGTGCGTTCTCGCGTGTACGCCAACCCGCCGCGAAGCGGCGATGGACCGCTGGCAGTGAATAAAATGGACAAAGTCCGGTTAATCGTTCCTTTGTAGGGCCGCGGAGGTAACTGGATGCGCGCGGTTAAATAATAAAAGGACGAGGAGGCACAAGTCGACGCGCTAATTAACAATACCTTCGCGCCTCCCGCTAATTGCGCTTCACATTGTTATATTACATTTTAAGCGAGCAGCTCTCTGCCCAGACGGTCCGTTCAGAATCACGCGGCCGCTCATGCGTTCTTGCCGTCATTTGCATAATGAACGAAGCCTGTCGTTAATTAGAGCCGTAATCGCGGCGAGAAAAGGCCGGATTGAACGGCTCGGGCAACAGGGAATATTAATACCCCCGTTTCTTTCGCGGGAGCGCAGGCCGCGAGCCAGTTCCTTCGTCCGAGTTCAATTATCGCCGATTCTTATCGAAGGAATGTAAATATAATTGCTAATTAGTACGATACGATGAAAGACTTTACCGCGGACGCGGCTGGATATCTCTCTCTCTCTCTCTCTCTCTCTCTCCCTCTCGTTCGACGCAAAGGATAATAAATTTCCAGCGATACGTCAATTCATTGTTCACACGACACTCTAATCGCGTTCACCTGTACATAATATATTTAGGTACAAACACGAGCAATGATTCCGGCCCTACCGGCCTCACGGACGCGAACGCGTGACAGCGGCAATCCGATGAGAAATTATGACAGTAGATACAGCCACTTCTAGTCGGACACCCGCGCCACGCGTCTGCGTTGCCGAACCCAGCATGGTCCGAGTCATTGCTCGCGATCGGTTCCAAGCTTGTAGTCCTAACGCGAATAAGAGTAGCAATTAGGTGCATCATCCGTTTCGAAAAGATCGCGAAACGTTCCAAAAACTGTTGTTAATCATCTCTCTTTTCATTTTCCAGACAGAACCGATCTTATCTCGACGTCGCTACGGTCCCGTATAGCCGTCCAATGAAGCAATGAAGTCGACGCATCTCTTGCAGCAAACTGAAGCGATAATTCGAGAATAATTAAAACCAACTCCATCCAGCCATCCAACGCAATGATTTTAGCGACGCGAGGAGGGGAACGGTGGTCGCAGTATGCTCGCGGAGCACGACCGGGGGAGGTCGAAGGGAAGGTGTCATGGGTGCGTTTTCGCGCGACCACGTTAACTAGTATGCAAAAAAGCGTTGTCGCAATAAAGGTGTGAAGGAAGCAAAACTTCCGTGAAAATCGCGCACGAGGATAATGTATACCAAGCGGGCTCTATCGGATCTCTCGTCCTGGCCCGTTATCTTCAGGCCCGGACGATGTTACAGAGAGAGCCACCTCTCTTTCCTTCTCTCTCTCTCTCTCGCTTTTCCTCTCTTTCTCTGCCTATCACTCTCTGTCCTCGTGTGGCGGCGCACAGGCCGGATCTCAAATGACTCACGCAAAAGTAAATTATACATTGAAAGGGTTTAATATAATGAAACGCTCCATATGCATGAGAGAGGCCAGCCTGCCGCTTTGCACACCACACAAACGTGCCACGGTGCCCCGCGCGTTTCCCTGCGTGTGCCACTGACGTATCGTGAGTTCGATGAGCCCAGATCGAACGTCTCTACGAGCAGAATAATGGCGCCTGCACGCCGACGGGTGCAACAGAAATGAAAAAAAACAAGAAAAAAAAAAAAAAAGGAACAGCGAAAGGAAGAGGCAACGAGAGAACGGAGCGTAATTTAGTCACTATAACCAAAGCGATCGCGACGCGTTCGATATATTGTCCTGGACGCGCGATGCCTCCCTTTTTAAATATTTCTCCAAAGCTTTATCGGAAATCTTCCGTTCCCGCCTATTGTCGTTCGTACCTCGTGGATTAGGGTAATTGTCGGTGTGGACGGATGGGTGAACGATGTTATCGATAGGTGGTTCGCGTCGCACGGAGAAATCTAATAGTCTGGGACAGGGGTGTCCGAAACCATTCAACTTCGGATGAAAGTCAAGTATTCTCGTACGAGAGGAATCAACGTAGTAGACATTGAAGAATTTTTATAGTGTATTTGCTCCTACGGTATTTTTTAATACTCTCCAACCCTCTCTTACCTCAGCAGAGAGAGAACCTCTAATTTAAGGCCCCGTAGCCCATTACATTTTCACTTCTTTAAAACTATTTCGAAAACTTTTACTATCACAGAAAATGTAAAGTAATACGTGATCATAGTTACGTCAAGCAATTGAAACTCGTCCAAAAACCTGCAGACGATCCTTTCTGCCCGTCAGGTAAAACGAACAAGGGACAATGGAGGCAATAAAATCGAGAAAACTAAAAATTACCCAGCTGATCGGGCTGTATAGCCGCTTAACTGGAAGCTGCCCGATGAATCCCGTCGTATGGGCCAGCGAAGATAATCTTATTGCTGGTCCACCTTGGTAATAGTAGAAACGGAGCGAAAGGGTGGAGGGCCCGGCTGTGGCTGGGGGATGAAATGAATGCGATATCGACGAAATTATTTTCGATCTCTCGCGGCAGCTCGCGCGGAATCGTTGAACGGAACGGACGTCGAATGGAGCTGACGGTACTTACTGCGAGAATGGGCGCGATCGGAGAAGAATGGAGTGAGAAGAAAAGGGGTGAGAAAGCGGAATGCAGCGAGGAGAGCGCCGCGGGCGGTTGCGAGCGATACTACGAGGACCCCGACACGTGGGGGTGGCTTGGTCGTCGTCGAGAGCAGGAAAGAGAAAGCCAGAAGGGGGAAGAGAGCGCGGAAAGCATCAAAAGCAATGTTTGGTGGCGCTATAATGAAATGAATTTATGCAGAGCCGTAATGCCTGAATATTTAGCAACCCTCTTCTGGTTCTGTTCCTGGCCAGACCGTCACCCTAGCCGCTATACCGTATTCGAATTAAATTCGACCACTGGACCTCCATTACAAGGATTGAAACGACCTCAGTACGGGGTAACGGGATACTTTTGCATGAAATATCTGGGCGCGCGTCCCCGTTCTACCGCGCTGTCTTACCTTGCCTTGCTAGAGCGACGCCTCCGTCCGTTTCCGGTGGTCGCCGTGCATTAACTGTTCAAGGAGACGGCTCTGTCTCGTCTTGAACACCGTACACTCGCGTGATTCAAAAATTTCGCAAACTGGTGCACTCCGCCGAGTTAAATATCGCAGAGAAGTGCAAGCTAATCGAAAGAAAATCTGCCCTCTCATCGATCGAGAAACAAGATAGCGTAAGCAGAGCGTGACGTGCCGAACAATGGCCAATAGATTTCCACGTGGACATCGGCACGCGATCCGAGGCGTATAATCAAAGCGTTGGAAATTATTACGCGACACTGGAAATACCGCAAGTGTCCAGACACGCCTGAGGAGCCGGGATGGTCCGAATTCAATGGCAGCGCAACGGTGGACAACACTGTTCGTCTCTATGGCTGCCTCCTTAGCTCCTTCAGCGAGAATTCGAAGGAACTCGAGGCAGCCGGGTCACCCTGGACGCCGTGGAACTCCATTATTACTCGCCAATTAGCCATGATTAAAATATTTCGGCATCTCGCGTGCACTCGGCATATTAATATACACGTGGACCCCGCCGGAAGGCGTCTTGGATAACGAGATTATATGGAAATAGCGAGGGACAGGGGAAGACACCCATTGGGACCAGCCGCGAACCCGATGGAACTTCGTTTTCTTCCGTTGATTAAATGGTACCGCGAAACCGAGCTGATAATGATTTATTTATGAAGCCAATCGTGGCGACGGTCCGTTAACGGTGAAAGGCGTCTCGCGCGGAGCGTGGTCCAAATACTTCGCAAACGGAAACGCTTTTCAAATCGCTTTAGCATCGAAAATTGACTCGGAACCGCTACTATATATCGAATTTGAACCTATCCCCACCGGTAATCGGAAATTACCCGTGAAATTACCCGAGAATCGTTGTTAATTGCATATTTATACGCGCGGTTAGCTGGTCACTCGGTTAGTTTTATGGTGACACGCAGGTGATCCGCGGTTGTTTCGTGGCCCAATTGGCCAGACTGGCTGATAAAATGCACCGGTTATGCCCCGTCATACGTTCCAGGATAATCGTTTCCACTCGCATTATCGTGAAACGCAAGGCTCGATCGTGGAAAATCATTTTTGGTGCTAACCACCACCACCGCCACCACCGCCGCTGTCATATTCCATCCTCCTCTATCGTGTCTCTCTCGCGTGTTTCGTGCGTCCCACCCATACACCCTACTTTCACCAGCGATAAATTTATACCAGCGAAAACCGTTGAAGTTTTCAGGGGACGTCGAACATCGCCTGGCGACTAATTACTCTCTTTCTCGATGGTATTCCGCCCGCTACAATGTTGCCCGGCTATTTTATTTGCACAAAGAACATTATTATCTCAAGTCCGAAAAGGTGGAACTCCTCCCAATTTCTTTCTGCCCTTTTTGCGTTCCCCCGATTCCGCTGCACTCGGATATACGCAATGGCGATTTAACCGTGTATCAATCTTTTTAATTAGAGGGCCCGGTGAAATTGAATTATTAATTAAGTTACGATGCTTTCGCCGCTCGTTATCGAGCTATCTGCGTTGAAACGAGACATTTTTTATGGAAGTACTCTCCAGCCACTGTCCGATTGTATTTCACCGCAGTTTAATTATATGTATCCGCGCAGGGAGAGAGCGCGACGCGATGTGGCTCGATTCAAGCGCTGTTGTTGTCCTCCCTTCAAACAATCGTGAAAAAGGAATAAGTAAGTTCGAGCGCGAAGTTCCGAGACCGACCTCGTAACGGATTACGCGTCGTAAATCTTTAGTTCGACGCTCGATCAGCGTACACGCGCATAAATTATGAGAAAATTCGAGCATAGTTTCGCCGTCGGCCCAAGAAGCCACTCGTCGCCTTCAAAATTACGCGCAGATTCTTCGAACTTTCCGACGACGATAACTCAGAACTTTCAATGCTCTTCGACTCTCCCTGCTATCGGCTATTTGTCTCTGACGAAACGTTCTCTCGCGGAGCGTCTTCTTAAACAGCCGCTCGGAACTAGACAATGGTCATTATTCTTGAAAATGAGAAATATGGATCTTTACCTTGCACGTGAAACGCAAGCAACAAATTGTTTTTACGTAAGAGATTCGCGGTCGCTAGATTGTTTAACGTGGCCAGTGCCGAACTGAAACCGATGACGTAAGACAAAAACGAACGGCGGACAAACGGTAATCGATCTATCGCAACCGAAATGGCTTTGTTTGTGCTTATGTAAATTCATTATGAAACATTCATTCGCGCAGAATTTAACGTTCCTGGGTCATCTAGACGTCTAGTGTGGCCCGCCGAAGCTCTTATGCATAAAGCGGCTTATTCGTGGCGGTGCGATCCTCCTAAATCTTCCCAGAGATAACATAGCTAAGCTTTCTTATGCGAGCAGACAGCCAGTTCCTTCCTTAATAATTTTCCCGAAATTATGAAGTAATAACTACTCGCGTCGCGTATAATATCTCTATATTTCAAGGCCCATTAGTTTATAATCAACACGTCCAGCCTCGGCCAATGCTAAGAAAACGCGGCGGCCACCCCCGCGGCTACGCCCCCTCTTTTGAATATTACTATGTCTAAGCGCTAAGGAACATGCAATACCAGGCCGCTGGATCTACGAATGTCTTATTGCCAGAAACTGGCGGCGTTGCTACACGCCACTGTTTCAATGAGAAAGCACTTCGAAATTTGCAAATCTTTCTTCACGCCTACAATTTCTCTAAAATGCATTTGTAACTATTATTTTACAGCTATACAATTCGTCAACGGGCAGTGCGAGCTGCTGAAAGGGAAAAAAGAAAGAAGAGTAAACGACCCACGCAATTATCAGAGCAAGTCCCTCGTCCTTCCGAGCGACAGACGAGCATCCCTCGTGTGACATAACTCGTAACGAGGCTCCACGTCAGCAGGGTCGGTCCCGAGTCGACCTCGCGTCCGAATTATCGAGGAACTTAATCCTGCGGCTCGTGGAGAGGGAGCAGCATCCGGTAGCACGCACGCGGAAATTCCGAGGTACCATTCCAGCCGCGGGCTGCACATGCACCGGCCGGTAGCAGAGATCCGGAGCGTCCGGGCATGGAACGCTTGGCCAGAGGCGGTGGGAAGCAGGTTGAACGAAGACGGGGCGACGCGCACGAGATCGGAGGGAGCCGCGCGGAGGTCGGCCGATAGACGGGCAAGGCGGAAGCGGGAGAGGAAGAGCAAGCAAAAGAGTAGAAAAGGAAGAAGGGAAAAGAAAAAAGTAAACGGAAACAAAGAAAGAAGAAAAAAGGTAGGGGTGAAAAAAAAAAAAAGAACGCAGCTGGTTCGATCGTTGGAATCGTAGCCAGTTCGTAATGAAAGGTGAACGGAATTGGACCCCCTGGAGCCGGAGAGTCGGAGCGGCGAGTGAATATAATTAGAGGATTGGGGGCGGGGGACGCGAGGGGTATGACGTAATCAAAGGGTGGACATGAACGTAGAGGGGCGACAGGACGAGTTCTAGGGGGGTTGTAGCGATGGCTGGAAGAGGAAAGGGGGTACATACCGGCCTGCAAGAGCGCACCACGGTGCGGCGTTTCGGGAGGATGGATAGGGCTGCGGAGGTGGAGGAAGAGGGCGCTTGCAAATTATCATTCGGCCAGCGACGAACCGGATAGGGTCCAACTGAACTGGACTGGCAACAACTTGATACCGACCGTCCGAGCAGCACGGGCCGATGTGCCCACTGTCCGGAGCCTGTAGTTTTGTCATTAGCCGATAGCGTCTGCCGATAGACGACGTGGAACAGGGATTATTGGGCTAGGATTGCTAACGGACGCCACTTGGATGCAAATGTCCCGAACACGATGTTCCCCGGTCTCCCGTTGGGGCGAACGTTGCGGACGCTTCCACGGGGATCTTCGCCGACTACCGGCCGGCCGCAACGAGAGGTTGTAATAATTTGTGGCTACATTAGGATGCTTGATTAGAACGTTAAGATCTCTAACGACAGGAAACGCATACCCGGCTAGAGAAACCACCGCGTCGATCGATAAAATGTTACCCGGAATGCCATTTCGACGAGAGGCTCGTCGAGGGAGGGTTGATCGTGTGCCGTTGGTCAGAACGTTTCGCCCATAGAGGAAACGTTCCAAAGATTCGACGAATTAAACTAACAATTATTCGGAAACTGGAGTCTGTTCCAGCTGTTTTCAATCGAACGAAACAACTCGTCCGAATTAACTTTGCGAATCATTCGTTGTTCCTCGACTCACATTATTTATTTCTCACTGGATTCTCGGCTGTATCAGGTCGCAGAAATATTGTCAATGGTGAACTTGAACCCTTGAAAATCACCCCCACAGAAACGGTCTAACTTTTCGACTCTGAAACCCGCCCATCTGGCTCTAAAAGTGGACGATTCGCATGGCGCGAAAGACATTGAAGAATTAAGATAACATCTGCGTGTTTTCACGCATATCGTCAAATTACGTACCAGATACAATTCCGAGGACGCAAGACGGACCTCAGAACGTCGAACAAAAGTTGAAAATCGAAAATGCGACTAGTCGTGTTTTTCTGTGACGGACTTGAAACGCGCAGAGAACGTCGGACAGGGGAATCGAACGTATGCACGTTCGTCGGTTTCCCCTTCGATTCGTGGAACGTTTTACGTATCACGCAGCGAAGTTCGTTCGCGTTGGCGGACCCTGGACTTTGGACTTTGCATACTGATTATGTCGCCGTGATTGCAGCGCAGACCGAAAGGGTTCGATTCGGCGGACGAGGAGCCAGTTGCCACGGGGGAGCGAGCAGCAGGGAACGTCTGCGTCCTAATGCTATCGATTTTGGTGCTTAGCATAATCAGACCGGACCGATGCCCGATAACAGCCGGCTGATACAGGCGAGAAGGGAAGCATCCTATTGTACTCTCCTAAATTCGCCCACGTAGTACATGTTTCCACCGTCTACTCGCGATGGAACATCGTTACGGTGGTTTGTCTTCGTTTATTTAATACGACCGACTTTTATTTATGCTCTCGCATGGCCGAGTCCCTAACTGTTTCCAATGGAATTTGTAAGACGAGTAGACGAGCGTCGAATAAATATGGTGTACAAGTAATTTGATAATTTTTATTCTAGCAGAACCTCGTTAACAACTCCTCGATCGTAATTAACTGCTTTTTAATTGCTTGGAATACAACCGCAAGCCAATCATGTATAATTTTACAAAACGCACCGGTGTTAAAACAAGCTCGCGCGACGACGAACCAGCATAACTAATCCAGCGGATGCAACGCTCCCCGAGTAATTATTTCTGCTGCTTACTATCGGTGTCCCATTCGTTCCACTTACGCTCCACGGCGGAACGCTCATCCAGACCGATCCTATCGCGGCCAGAAATTTAATTAATATAATTTACCAACCGTACGATCTTGTAATGTATGCCGTTCGGATTAAAGTACGTTGCCGTTCGGCTGAGACGAATGCGCTGAGGCTTTGCGTAGGTTCGCGCACGCCTCGAGACTCCACGCGCCTTAACCCGCGGAACCAGGAAGTATCCTCAGCCGTTTACACGTTCGGAAGTTGTAATTATCGTTGTTTCTTCAAATCAGTTACTATTCAACTGCGTGTAACTACGCCGAGTTAATTGAACGCGCGTCGAAGCTGAATCGCGTGCAGCTGCGAAATAATTTCCACGCGCCGCGTATCTTCGCTGTAATTTCATAAATTTCCGAGCAACACTTCGTAAATTCACGTGAAATATACGTTTTGTTAACCGTTGACTCGACGAATAATATATACGCGTACGAACAGATTCGGGTGTTTCCTGGAGCTAATAGGCTTGAGAGATGCGAAGAATAATATGAAGAGAACGAGTAAGGGGAATGGGACGGTTCGTGGTCAGACGATCGTTCTCTCGTGACTGTTTGTAAGCGCGCCGCTTTAAATAGTACTTTGGTGAAGTACTGATTAAACGATTGAGGATTTTTTTCTTGTTTACGTAATTAACGTTTTTGTCTCGCAGTACAAGAGTTATCATTAATTAACTGGTATTCGCGAAATACATTTTCAAGGCGCGTATTCGCAGGTCCTTCACTGTTTATTAACCTTTGAGGTATTAATGCAAGCTGAAAATCCTTCAGCACAAGAATGATTGTATTTTTTGTGTAACGTCGAAAGTTTTTACTGGCTCGATTGAAAAACCCTCGGATCGCGGAATCCGAAAAATCTGAATTCTGGACGAAATAACAGCAATACATTCACCGGATGCGTCGATCGAATCGAAAACTCGCGGCATTTAAGAGAAAGTCGTTCTTTTCCCGGGTATTCATTATCAATTCGTCAAAAATATTCGATATGGCCTCGGTCGACGTTCGAACGAATACAAAACGAGAAAAAATGCGCAAAAAAAAGAAGTGGAGGGGGAGGATGCTAAATTCGTCAGGGAGAAGGGAGACGGAAAAGAGAAAGCCGACGACCGGTGGGAAGGAGCAACGAATAGAAAAAAAAAATTGCAGCAGTACACGCTGCGAAGCCGAAATTCAATTTATAATATGACAGCAGCTATTCGATTTTAAAGTCCATTTTTCATTCTCGTTCCGCAGTACGCATACACGTTCTGACGTACGCGTGTTTTTCTAAAATTCAACCAAAGTGTCCAGCGCCCCGAAAATACCCGGGCACGGCCGTTTAAATCGACGTCCGTCCTTTCCATCCTCGTTCTGATATCAATCTTAGAGGCTCGACGATCGATCGCGAGATCTCTCGGTTTTCATCGTTCGCCTCCTGCGCAATTAACTGCGACAACTACATCGGCGAGGGTAGCAGGATTCTGGGGAACAACGGAGTGGA
Organism: Xylocopa sonorina; assembly: GCF_050948175.1. Lineage (NCBI taxonomy): Eukaryota > Metazoa > Arthropoda > Insecta > Hymenoptera > Apidae > Xylocopa > Xylocopa sonorina. Next base: position 12,469,946 of record NC_135193.1, read on the forward strand.
AGTTTTTCAGTGTCTCGTTTATTTAGATCCCCTCGCGGGACATTGGAATATAATTCGTCAGTGGTGTAAAAAGTTAGTTAGAACGAGCAAGTTCGAAACTAGGTTGAAAGTTTTAGTTATAATAAATTCTGGAAAGAACAGCCACCCTAACTTTGAACGTATGTCTGCCAAGTTACCAGGTACGCGAGGCATTCTTGCTCAGCCATGAAATCGCGTCAGTCGCGGCCAAGAAACGGCAGGAAAACCTCGCGTGAGGGGATTGGCGGGTAAAATTAATCCTCCGATAATTTGCATAACCAGGGTAGACGTGTGCCGGGGCGCGATCCTAATGACAGGGCCGTGGGGGCGAGGCGCGTCGCTATTAGAAATTATTAGAGGGCACGCTTAAAATCAAGACTCTTTCATGCGATGAATGTCCAGTGATTAAGGAGATAAAATTATTCAGCGAGATCGCATGGAAATCATTTTAATTAGTAGAGATCGTGACGGTGAATCAGCCGCGCGATTCAACCGTCTTGCCGCTTTATGAAATGAAAACCCTTCTTATCCACGAGCGGCAATCAGAACCCCGTTGTGCCACTTTTCTCCTATTCAGCCGTTCCTAATTAAATATTCACGATTAATTCGTTCAATTATTACCCGACGGGGATCGTTGTTTCTCGATCCCGATGCTCGGTTTTCCCACATTTTTCTTGAATTTCCCTTAATGAACTATTAACGAGCGAGGAACGTGACACCTTAAATGTTGCATTCGCAGAGGTAAACCGCGAAAACGTTTACCAGCCATTTACTCGAAAATGAAAATTGGATAATCCTCGAAGTGTTTGCACGCGGCTGTAACAGATTTACACCTGCGAATTATGCAACAACAAATTTCCCGGCTGTTTAAAAATTACAACAACTCCGCAATTGAAGATACAAATTGGTTAACATACTTTTCGCTCTTCGTACAATTGCGTTTTAACATCTCCTTTCACAAGATTTAAATGAAAGGTAATAATTGCTGACTTGTTCCACTTTCTAAAGCAAACGATAAAACGTTAGATTCTAGAAATTGAAAGCTTATACGAAAAAGCTTCCATTGAGCGAAATAATTCCCCAAAACCCATCGTTGATCGCTTGAATAGAAAAAAATTCCAATCCGTGAACTTCTCTCATTCGACTATATAAATTAGCATAGAATTGTCCTGAAAATTGGGAGTGTCCGTCCATCGACTCGCGGATCAATGAACCTCCGTGAAACGTGAAGCAAGGGCGGCCTAACCAGCGGGGTTTCTTAATTTAATATCCACCGGCGATCGTAGCCGGGGCGGCGTAATTTTTATAGTTACGCCGCTGATTAAAATACCGGGCCGCGGCATTACGAATGCAGCCGTGACGAAATGAATGCGTTTTGCATTACCGCGGTTTCACGACCGGTGTAACGTTCGCGCGGGCAAAAAAGGGGTGAGCGCGGGCCTCCTATTTTTTTATGGCATAAAATTTCGTCGAAATGAGAATTGCTGTTGAAAAATTGATAGACCGTCCCGCGCGTACCGCCCCGTGTTTCCCGCGTGCACCGCCGCAGATTGAGTTAAGGTTCATTTGTTCTTTTTCCCCTACCACCTATCCAGCCCCTTTCTTCCTCTCTTACCCCGTCCTCGTGTACGCGCCGCTCGTCCGCCCTCGTTCCGCTCGCGCTGTCCTCGGGCGTTTCGCGACAACGCGTCGCAACTTGTACGGAAACAACCCGCTTACAGCGGCCCTTAATTCGGCCACGGCTAGTGTCGCGCGTTGCGCTTTAAAACAGTCGCGTCGCTTCATTTTTACACGTCGGCGGGCTTCTAAAAAATTCAATTTCTACGGTTCCTCGGCTTGCCGAGGGCCGTCCGCCGCCGTCGGATTGCTCATTTTCTAATCAACGTCCTGATTGATCCGCGTCCAGGTGAAAACACTGCCACGGACTTTCAGGGGAGAATAGAAGATACTTAAAGCGATGGTCCTACCTCGAATTAAGTGGATGCTTCCAGTCAAGTTTTTACAAAGAAACAATACTGCGATCAACCCTCTTACCCCAATTATCCAACCAATGCATTGCAATGGTATAAAATACATTGTCAATGAGCTTTCATGAGCGTGGACACTCTTCGAAAGAAACACACCCCTGCGTCTCCAAGTAGCCTCAATGACAAGAAACTAATCATTTTATGCGTTGCAATGTACAAGTGTAACGTCGACAACCCCGAGTAACGCGCCCCTAGTTGAACAATATTTCACAGCTCGTACACGGAGCATCCCTATTGCCTCACGTTTTCGTTTCGCCAACGTTAAACAAAACTGGCTCACTGGAGAGCGTACAATTTTCAGTCGCGTCGCTCGTTTCCGTCATCTAATATTCAGGCCGCAAAATCGCTAGGAATATCAGCTAAATATCCCAACGAAACGGTAGGCGTTCGAAGCTGTGCGGCCCAGGCTATATTCCACCCTCAAACGCGCTTAATACTTTCCAGGATATATGGAGTAGCAACAGCCTAGGCTGACCCGTATCCGCGTGTGTCTACAGGGTGTTCTACTAATCGTGATAGAAACAGAAAAGGGAGGTCCTTTGCGAAGAATAACAATTTCAATAGATCGCTCGCAAAGTAGATACGTATCGCCAGCATTAATCCGTTTCTATCATCCTTTAAGTGAATGTAGCAAATATTGCGAGACGATACTCAATAAATATTATATTTCCAATTCGTAAGAAAGTGAAAAATCGTAGCAACTGAAATGGTATCACGAATTTTCAGTGTCTACTTTGTCGAGAACAAAACTTCGCGTGAATAAGTTTTATTCGACAGTTTCAACTCGTTGAAAGTGAGTCGTTTTTTCCCTAAGAATACTAGCTCTTCTCAACGACACCAAGATCGTACTGGCCACCCTGTGTGTAACACATAACACGCGCGTATATCCCGTTGATCCCACGCGCGCGAACGATCAACGTTGCGGAACGAAGTTTGCGATAACTTTATTGTAATAAGATGAGCCCTGGCCACGGGAGGAGCGGACGCACTCGATGTCACGAACGGCCTCTGTACGGGGCTTTGCGGCCGCTTTTCGAGTGTGTCGGTAAGTGAGAAGGGTGCCCTGGACTCTGGCCTGCCTCGTAGAAGATCATTATGAGCTTGAGTCTCCATGGTTACCAACAGGCCGCCGATCCCGAAAGTGTGAGAGGGGAAACCCCCAAAGCGGAACGGTCAGCCAAGTATCGCGTTTGACTTTACGGCCGATTCACGACATCATCCCCTACCGTTGCGATTGTTACGCTTATGTTGCCGAAATGCACGCCATTCGGCGGTCCCGAGTATGCGAGTTCCTTATCGCGGATGATAATGAGGGCTGGTTTCGCGCGATCGTTGTCTTATTAAACGGTCTTGCTATTCGTAGTTCTTAATGGAAGAAAGTTTCGGGGGTTGCAGCATCGTTTCTATGATCGACTCTAGCATTTTTGGAAATAGAAATATTTCTTCGAAATAATCTAATCTGTAGCCACTGCACGGTCCATCGATTAAATTCGAATGTTGTACATAAGAAGATAAAAAAGATTTCCCCCCAAGAGACGCAGACAAAAAATTATTCTCGCAAAAAGAACAAAACTCTGTAGAACACCATCCATCCCCAAGACGTGTAATTACAACAGCCCCGAGATTCTGTAATTCTCTAACAAAATTTCAAATCCAGCCGAGCATCTGCCATAAATCAGAGCGGCCATAAATCCTAGACGAAACCCCTATTATCTAAGACAGAAGCGAAACGGGGTAGAGGATAGCCGCGGTGGGGCCAGTAAAATATTTTCCGAGCGAATGTTTCGCCGTTTGCGCCAGTGGCAAGCGCAATAAAATCCCATCTTGCGGTTCTCGCGTGCTAAATACTTTCGTTTTTCTTCGCCAACGATGTACTTGGCCGGCCCCCGTTATTCCACAGGTGTTTGGCACTTCCGTAAGCGATAAAAGCCCGGCTCCAGCCCGACTTCCCGCCCTTTTCTCTCCCGCAATCTTTTCGCGCCACTTCGAGCGAGCCACCGCTTCGTCGACGCGTCCGTTCACCCCCCGTTCGCCCTCCTCTTTCGTTCTCCTCTTTTTTTTCCCTCCCCCACCATTTCCTCCCCCGGTTTTCTTCTCTTTTCCTCCCGCTGTGTACATTTTATGCCCAGGATACAACGCATCGGTTCGATGCTGACCGTCCACTAACGGGAAACAATTCGTCGCGCGGAAGTATCTACGAATGTTGACTGTAACAACGGCTAGCAGTCTGACCGCGAACGTCGACGGTAGTTACACAGAGAAAACTGACGAGATGTAACGATACGCGGGACACTGGGCGAGGACGCGGCGTTCGCTCGGTTATGGTACCAGACGACCGGTATCGTCAGCGAAACGCGCGTAACCGGCCTATGACGGATCGCAGATGGCCGATGGGCACGGCCCATAAAACTTATTATCCACCTTTTACAGCCCGGTGGTAAATTTAAATTGGTTTTAAAAAATTCCCCGGCGAATGGCCCTCGCAAAAAGGATCGGGTTTTCGAAATTGACGACGCCGCTGAAACTCGATGGATGTAGGCCCCTCCGCCTCCTCCAGTGTCCACCGGACCACCCCTCGCCGCGGTTCACCGACCAAGATTAATATTACCCGCGATCAATTTCCCACCCTTGGACATTATCTTGCGTCTCCCGTTGTTTCCTATGCTTTTTCCTGGGATTAATGTATGTGTGCCGACGGTTCGTTCCGGAATTCACGTTGCTACTGTTTCGCGAGGGAAGTTTGTTCGGCTAAGAGGACAATTCTGAAGAGAGACGTGTTACAATGGCGATCGGTTGTGAAATTGATATCTGACATAATAGCGCGAGAAGGTTTGATGCGAAAATTGTGTCAATACTACCAACTTTGCACGGTACAAAGTACTTTTGAAGTCACAAAACGATAAAGTAGACTTCCGTATTGCGTACAACATTTAGTTTGGAAACTTTCAGGGACCAGAAGTCATTTCAAGTAATCCATATTCGACCTCGACCACGCAGTAACTGTTGGATCTTCGCGTTTTCTCTGAATAGCTTAATATTTTACCAAAATAAATTAAAGTGCAGAAGCGATCGAGGGAAGGAGGTATCGGATGCGAGTGCGAAGATCAGGAAGGATTACGAAGGTTGCTCTTATTATTGGGAGGTTCGGAAGTTTCGCGACGGTCTACCCAGCCGGGAGTGCTGCGTTCGAGAAAGAGGGACGCCCGGTCCAATCTGTATGCTTCTCTATCGATGCTTTGTACGCGGTCGTATGTGGAGGTGGACATACAGATACACGGCACATCGGAGCAGGGGTCTACGAATCGATAAAAACGCATCCCAGGCAGGCGCCAGCCAGAAGAGGACCGCGCGGGTGAAAAAATGCGAGCGGGGTTAATGCGCTGATCATGTCATATCGAGGTGCTCGCTAAACAAATACCAGGCCGTCGACAGGGACACGACGTGGATGTACGAATGTGTCGACACTCGCCAATCCTCCTACGATCGACGTTACACCTTCTTCGCCCCCCCGCAAATGAGAACGCGACGAAAATCGTTGGTAATTTCTGAAGCTTCCTCCGCGACGATCAGACGATTTCAAATACTTAAATTAGCCGCCACTCGGTTTGAATTTCAGATGACACTTGTTCACCACTGGGAGATGCAGAAGTTTCCAACATAGTTTTTATAGAAGAAGTAGTTAAAAGTATCGTTCTGAATATTTGGACAACTGTACCGATAATTCAAGTTTTGTTTAGCTGAAAACTATTCAATCGCAGAGTATTCTATCTAGAAACTTGCAATTTTCTAATTTCTTGAATTTTAGACAATCCAATATATACATAAAAGGTGCAAGGATGCAGAAAAAATGACAATTCCAAAACTACCCCTAAAAAAAATTCAATCCTTTCGAAGAGTTGAAATTATTCCTGCGAAAATCTCAGTAAACCTCATTCGACTAATCGTAAGAACCGTGAAAGGTCAGTGGTCGGGCCCCTCGCGGTCGCCGGTAGCGACCAGGCACCGCGGTCTTCGCGTCGGGGGCGGCGGAGCGTCGAAAGTCCGGAAGAGTCGAGGGCAGTCGGTTGAACGCGCGCGTTAAGTCTCGGCAAGCCTCCTCCGATGTAATAATATTTCCATCCAATTCGACCTCTGAGGCCCACCCCAGGCGCATCCAGCACCCCCTCGATATATGCATCCCCGGGTTCGGTGGCGAAGGCTCTCGCACTCGACCGCGCGCCCTCTCACCGTTGCCGTCTCGCGTGCACATCCCCACCCCTAAGCGTGCCGGGGGGTGGCACGTCGCTCACTACGTCATCTGTCCCCTCGACCAATCGACGGGCGGCGCGCATTTTTTCCCCGCGTCGAAAAAAAAACGCGGAGGCAAAGTAACGGAGCGCGAGCGAGACAGAGCGAGAAAGGCGGACGGGGCCGCGGGGGGGAGGGAGGGTTTAACTGGTACGAGGAGCAAAGCGGCGAAAGAGCGAAAGAGGATACCGATACACCCGCCGGTGCCCGTTGCCGGTCGCGGGGTGTGTAGAAAAAGAGCGCGCGGTTCGGCATTACCCCCGGAGCCCCGTTGCGGACCAATCGCCATACGTAAAGAGGCATTTTTTATGGGTGCCGCTCGGTCGGCCGGTTTGTGTGATAAAAATTGACCTAAGTCCTCTTCTTTTTTTTTTCCCCACCCCCAACCCCCGCGCGACAAAGATGCCGTTACATCGCCGGGACGAGGGACCGAGAGAGGACACGCGCACGGCCGGGTAACCGAAAGAGACGCGTTTCGTGCCGGAACGGGGCGAACGAATGAAACAAGCGAGACAGCGAGGGACGACCGGTACACCTACGTTACGGTGCGCGAGCGAGCAGGAGGATAAAGGCAGGCTAGCGCGAGTGAACGCTCGCGTTGCGCACCGGCTATAACTGCCTAACATTAAAAAAGATGGGCTGTGTACGGGGTGGCGGTGACCGGACGGACGGACGGACGCGCGCGAGGGAGCAAGCAGGACAGGATGGGGTTAGAGGAGCAGGCGGAGGAGGTGGCCGGTGCTGCCGCGAGAGGGTGGAGGACTAGAGACTAGGCAGAGAAGGGGGGTTGGCGGGGGGGGGGGGGGGGAGAGGGTTCGTTGGGTTTCGAACGACGAGCACGGTGAGATACAACTGCGTTCCGCGTATGTGTCGTTTCGGGGGTGAGAAACGCCAGGAAGATGGGATGGGTCGACGTTGGTCCCTGGGTTTGGGTGGCCCCTCTCGCGTGTCCCGACCGTTGGAGGGGGCGCAAAATAATGCGCATAAAATGTAGCGTATTTATCATGGAGATAAAATGATGTGCTCGACTTTCAGGCGACCGACGCTGTTGGCATGCAGGTACAGTCCGCTACGAAATTCGACGCGAGGGGTTTACGTATACGCGCCGCGGCGCCGCGAGGGGATTGGCGACTGCAACGAGGAGGGTGGCGACGGACTCTTACGAGGGTGGCTGCAACGTCGCGCGCTCCGCGACACGTGTGAAAGTGTCTCGATAACTTCGGCTATTAAGGAACCGGGGGCGAGGGACACGCCGGTGTAATTGAAATCGTTTGCAACGGGTATGAAACGTGGCCTTCGTTCCTTCGCCTTTCGTATCGACATCCGAATACTGTTATTTGCCGCGCATTTTTCAACCCTCTCGCTGATCGTGTCGTAACCGAAAACGTACAATTATAATTATACGCGACAACTTCGGATTACAAATGTCCTATTTCGATGCTGCGAATTTCGAAACACCGTGTTTCTCGTATTTTCAACTCGAAACTTTAGATTAAAAATTTCCCATCAAACAACGAGACAGAAATTGGAAATTTTTCGTTTTAAAATCGAAATTTGAATAGAATCATTTCCAATCGTTTCTAATATCGAGTAATAATGACGTTAATCAATCTGATTACTTTTTTAACGAAGGCTAGTCGCGGTTCGCAAGGCAATTTTTAAAAAACATATTTATTCCACAATCAAGTTTCAGCCACGCTCATTCTCATAAAAAAATAAAATCTAATTTCTTTCCCCCGGCTAAATAGAGGTTCCGGAACAAATTTGCCGATAAAAAGGATTAATGATAATGCATTCGCCGAAAGAATTTCGAAATAATCATTCATCGATCCAGGCCGCGTTCGATAAAATCCATTCGTGATAAAGTGCATTATAAAGTCCGGAACACGGACGATAATATTCCATTCATCCTATTCAAAATTCATTCGTGTTACTACTCTGTCCCGGTTTGATTGCCGTTGTTGTTAAAAAGGGAACAAATATTCCCGCCGCGCTCTACTGCGTTCTATCAACGGACGAAAGAAGGATTTCCAAATTAAATCCGCCACGAAACTTCCCCGAAAAACCGCGTAATTACATTTGGATCGTTCCTCTGTCCGAATTCAGCTCTCTGATCGAACCGTTTCGAGCAAGATTTCTTCGTTCGAACACCCTAGGCACCTTCTTCGACGGGACAAGGATGTGGTCGCCTCGATCGGGGCACGAAATTCCCGTCAGCGAACTCGTTTATCCCGCTGTGGAAGCTGATAGATCGCAAAGTGGCAATAAAATTATGAAATTGCGTCGATAGGAAATTGGCATGAATGTCATTCGAATCTTTCAATCTCGGCACCCCTATGCGCACCCTTGCCCAACACCATATCCGGTCTTGTTAGCAAAGATCTTGAATCGAATCGATCGTGCTCCTTCGGTGGCCTTGAACGAGGGGTAAGTTTTTCTATTTGATAGACTAATTCCTTTATTGGGCCATTTCGTTCCTTTACCGGAACATTCTTGTATTCTCGTAATTCGTGCGTTGGTGTGAATTGGTCGTGTTGTACGTATTGTAGGCATATTGGTATTTGCGTGGATTAATTGAAAGAATATCAGGCGGTGCAAATTTTAAATAATGATAGTTGGAGAAACTACGCGCGGGTGTTGTGAAACGCAAACGGGCCGCAAGTAATTGCTAATTATTGACCATATTAATTTCAATTAGATCGCGCGCACCTGTACCCAGGGGAATCTCCAATCGATTGAAATAATCAGAGTACATTCGATGACCGGCAAAAGCCGGCCAGAACTTTCCTTTCTGGTTATTTATTCTACCGAGTAATGGCCCTTTTATCGCAAAATTTATGATAAATGCCCAGCAATTACGCGCATCACCAAGTTTTATCTGAAATCAAGAAAATCGCCAAAACTATGCACTACATACTCCAATATACTTAACGTTACGCGTACAACTAGAGATGTAAATTAGTCTGTCTGGAAATCTCTTCGAAATCGCATTTCTCTGCATTTTTCCGCGAACCAGTGGAAAACTAATTCTCAAGAACTACCCAAAACCAAATGCGAGAGAAGAATGCACCCCGACGGCATCCAACAGAACGAAGGGGCAAAGAACCGGGAGAACAGTCACTCCGGTTCTTTTCATTCCCCGTAGAAAGGACCTCATCAATTTCCCGTTTCCGCGGGGAAGGGACAAAAAATAAACTTAATATGATCCCGACTATATGAAGATGCGCCCGAGCGACGTCCTTTGTTTTAAACGAGGGTCGTTTGTGGTCCTGCCTAGACTCCACGCGTTTTCATACTTGTACACGTGTGTGCAAGAAGAATCACGCGGGCGCACACAAGGAGCTCCGGCTACCCTGTATACATGCTCGCCCTTTCGTAATTCTATCAGAAGCCAATCACGTCCGGCGGAGGGTGGTCTCGTATCCGTGCATGCGGTAAATCGTCGAGGCTGAAACGTCGATTTCTGGCCTCGTGTCTTATAAAAATGTTGCCCCACTCGCGTCTGTGTGTGGGGCGAGAAAGCAAAAATATCTGTGAATTCGACTAGCCCCACGTCCTCGTCGAACCCCTCGAAGTCGCGTCGCGCGGGACGAAGAGCATCGGTCCTCTGAAGAGAAGGTTCCTTTCAGTCGAAGGGTGGCTGCGCGATCATTGTAAACGTCGTTGTAAACGACTGGTCGTTGAAGGGGTTGGATATTTATGCTCTCGTAATCTGCGAAACACACGTTTGTAAAGTATAGGATTTTCGTTGTATTACCAACACCAACACGCGGAACATTGTAACGTCTTAACACACGATTTTCCGTTTACGTGACCGGAACAACACTGACTTTGAGGAATGTTCACGCGGCAAAAATTGCCTCCACCGTCCGGGAAAGCTGTTTCCCGAACGTTTCACCACCCTATAGTCCAGCGTCTTAATTTCCCTAACTAAACGGCAGCCAATAACGGTACGTGATTGCGCGAAACACATAAAGAGCCACGGTTCCGCGAAAGGGTTTACGATTGCCAGGAAGAAATAACGTTAATTCCGGCGAAAAGGGGGAACATTATCGTCCGGTTCCGTGGAAATCAGTTCCCATACATAAGTGCGCGCGCTACGTGGCCGCGGGGGTGTAAGCTTCTTTGCCTTCGCCTTATCCTTCGTTATCAAATGTCAGGCACGCTCTCGAGGTGGTTAAATCCTCCGCGTTCCCTATGTAATATGAGAAAAGTAGCGGGCGCGTTACGTCGGCCGCGGGACCGGTGAGAAAAAGTAGCTTAACGGGCTTTAAATTCACGGTATCTTTCGCGTACGTAGAAAGGTCCACTTACAAAACAACGTCCCGTAAATCCGGCCCCTCCAGCCGCCCGCCCATCGGACGTTTCGTAGTTGCATTATCTTTCGCGGGAAAGGAGGCAAACATTGCACGCGTCGGCGAAAGCTTTTCATTTCCGTAATATTTTAAAGTTATCGTGTCCCACGGCCGCGAATTTATACCCCAATAAAGTTTTTTGACCCCTCGCGAAAGGCTAACGGAGAGACAACGCGGGTACGCCGGAGATAAATGGGGTTTACGAATCATGTTAATGAATCATTAAACGCTTTGCTCCATTCCCGAGTTTGCCTCTTTTTCTGTCTTCTTTGAGTTATGGACGCGTTTTGTTCCAGCTTTTTGTTTTAATTCTTTCCTTCTCTTTTTTTTGGATGTTGCGTTTGCTTATTTTATTAAATAAAATATCCTCGTTTATTTTTTAATCAACCATTTCACGGCTGAGTTATTTCCGCGAACTTACTAGCCGCCGAATTTATTTTACCAACGACTACACTCGTATCATTTTTAATAATGATATTTGACGCTTCTCTTGATTACTGTAATTATTCTAAGTTTGTATTTATTAAAATTTTTTTATTATTCGCGTACACGTTACCTTCGAGAATATTATCGTATATTAAATTTGAGTAAGAGGAATTAATTTCAATGGAAAGAAGGTTTAAAAAATTGTCTACATTTTCGAGAGAAGCTATCAGCATTAAAAAATAAAAGAAAGTAGAAAGAATATTCTCTTCTCTAAATAAAGATTACCATGGCAGACATAAGAGACAACAACAACCCCTCGTCAACATCGACGATATATGGAAACCGGAAACTTCACATGAGACGCGCAGACGAGCGTCAAGGGGTTGTAAGGATTTCCTCTGCGTTTTTTTTTTATTTTTCTTTTTAATTGAAGGGTTCGACGATACCTCCTGGCGAGGATCGCGCGGATAATCGAAGATACGAGTCCGATACGCCGATGCGATTCGCCTTGTCGCGTGTTTTCGTATACATCGATGGCTATAATTAGTCATCGATGGAGGGTCGATTTTCATTGCAACATTTATAGGCGGATAAAGGACCGTTTGGAAATTCAAGTGTCTCTTTCCCTTCGTTTGGCGCACTTGAGCACAGCGAAAATCGTGAAATCTGGAAACAAAAGTACGTTCCGGTAAGAAGAGGGTATAATATGGATCTCCATTTGAAATAAGCTCACCCCTTTACCTCCCTCTACCACCTCCTAGCACCCCTCCCCCCTGCCCCTGTGTACCTAGTTTGTTGCGTTTGAATATTCAACGCAAGTTTTTTTTCTCCTTCCCTCGCTCCTTTCCGTGTGTTTTTTTCCCTCCCTTCTTCGTCTTCGTCCCTCCTTTTTTTATTTTCTTTTTGTTTTTATTAGCCCGCCCGCGCCCTCCTCCTCTCCCGCTCGTGCGCGCCACGGCAACAGACATCTTTATTCATTGCCTTTCCAAAGATATAATTGAGTAATTATTTATAATATATCTAGAATATGCATGCTTCACTTCTCCGAACGGAATACATTACCGCTCACTACCCCTAAACGTAACCTCTTGTTACCGTTTGGATTTCTAGCTTGCACAGTGGTTAACGCACAGTGGCTCTCACCGGCGCTCTACGTCTGCTTTCGGATCGCGCCAACGATTTCTTCCCTCTCGTTTCGCTTTTTATTCCCTCCTTTCCACGGCCTTTCTCCAAGAGGAGCCGGTGTTTCGCTGAACCGTGGCTGCCGATTGTGCGCGAACGTGCGAATGATTATTAAGGACAAACCAGGCGCGCGGTGAATTGATGGTGGCAACTTTCCGAGCAGGAAACTCTGTCACGTTCCGACGTCTTTCCCTTCCTTTTTCTTCTTTCTCTTCTTTTCTTTTTTTTTTTTTTTTTTTTTTGCTACGGCCACGGTTTTTGTTTCACGATGCGTCGTAAATTACATTCGTTAAATGTCCTTCACAGTGGTTGCAAATTATCTCGCTGTTAATCACGCGCAATTACAAAGCCAGAGAAATCGACGACGGAGTCGGTTAGGGAAAAACCGACGTCGTTTACTCCGCTGCCGGGAGAAGCCTGGATTCGACGAGCAATAAGGGATAATGAGCTCGCGAATTAATCCTCGGGCTGTCCGAGCGAGCAGTTCGTATTACCTGTTTATGATTGCCACGGCTGGTTATCAGCAAACTTAGCGTTCTTCGTGCGTTGGTGAAACGGGCGCGGAACATGAAACCTTCGTAGAGCGGGAAGCCATAATTTCGCATTAAGCGGTAATCGCAATCGGAGTAAGTAATCGATATATTAGTCGTCCGTTAATTAACGTCCTTGTGATCGCGATATAGACTGGCTGGCCTGTCAACGGCGAAATTTACAGGCTACGGCCGTGTTAGAAATCAGCACGAGGCGTATCCTTTTCGGGTCGCCGTTACTGATAACCAGTTTATGCAACAAGGAGAAAGGCTCGCTTCTTTCGCGCGCACGCGGATCCGAGAACCGGTCAAATCACGGGGAAATTATTGCCCAGTCAATCAAGCCGCGCGCGACACTGTGTGTTTAGTTTTAATGCGCGACGGAACGCGGTCGAATGAACGATTTCTTGTTTAGCGCAATTATCCGGTTGAACGTTGAGCAATATAGATTGATAGTCGGATAGAAAGTGTTTAACGGTGAAAATCATTTCAGTCGTTTGAGCAAGCAAACTGTTTTCCCACCGCTGTTACGACGCCGGGTCGTTTTAAGTCGACCGTGGATTAAGGGTTTCGTTGATTAAAGGGAGAATTAAAGGGATTCGTAAAAAGTTTTGCACGAAGGACGTCGACGTTGAAAGTTGAACCATAGTTGCGAGCAACCGGCCCTATTTCATATTTGGAAGGAATTAATGGCGTGTCTGTCGCGTGTCTGGCAGCAGTTAGGTTGTACCGTGTGACCTAGCCTACGCCCCGTCTCCTCTTCCTTTCCTTTCTCCACTTTCTTCCGTTTTATCTTTTTCGCTATCTATCTTCCATGCTTTCCAATTCCTTTCATTTCACACATCCTGTAACCGCAATTACTTACGCGTTGACTCAATAAAACGGCGATACCACGTGCAATTTGCACCGGGCATAATGCGTACCAATTATCGCGAACACCGTATTATCCGACATGTCCGGCATTAAGAGTCGAAACTTAATGGCACGTTTCATCGGACGATTCGAGTGGCGTTTCAGAAAAATGTCAGAGCACCAGGCTCTAGAAGAGGGGGAGGGTACGGTGTAGGAGAGACAGACCGGTATCCCTGAATGGCAAGTTGCCGAAAATGGCGTTGGGAATACATCCCCAGCAATTACCATTACGTGGCTGAAGTTGGTCCGCTGGCCGGGTAGCATAATGCTGTATTTAATGGGCAGCACTGCGGGCCGTGTGTGACACGATATACGAGGCCGAGTCAACATATATCCTGTCAGATTTTTAAAATGCCCTGATTTACAATGACCATTGTACTGTCCGCCGCATATCTATTGTCGCGCCCTTGCCAGCGGATATCCAACCACTGTCTGTCCAACTCCCTGTTATAGTCCCCGTGATTCCATGCACCTTACGTGAAAGGATCTTCTAACTATGTCACGTGCCCGTTCTGTTCCAGCCAGGGTCCCTGTCTAGAGATATTCTACGATAAGTGGAGGTACGATCGTCTTTGTGGAAGTGGACAATCGCGATTTAGATTCGACGTGAAACGATCGGATCGAGGACGGAGAAAATTATTTTTCTACAAGTAGATAAGAATATCTGAAGTTTCCCGATATGTCGACGTACATTCGTAGATTTGCAGATATGGTACAGTGAAGGAAGCGCAGAGAGAGAAGTTTAAGTAGATACGGATCGTTTATTGTCAGACTCAGCGTATAAGACTGTATACCATGTAAGCACGTTTCGCTGCAATTATTTGTACGTGTACTGCTATTCTAAAAAATGTCTTTCGCGAAGGTTGTTAGCATTATCAAGTACATAACCAACGAGTACAAATTTTAACAACTTCATTAAAAATTCGTCGAACAACAACGATCGCTAACGTCGAGACCAGTAATCCTTTCGCTAACTGCTGTTTAACCAGTGATTTCACTCGCAATACCCTTTCATATTTCTCTCTAACTGGCGAAAAATCGAACAGACGAAATCACGGAACAAAGTCACAAAAGACGGGCAGGTGAAAAGGTAGCAATTTCTCGAGGTATCATTACGTCGTTCCAACATTTGTAATGAATCTTCCCGGCGCTGTAATTTACCCGGGGAGCCTTTCCTTATTCCTTTAAACGGTGCCAACCGGATCCACGTGGCCGTCGAATAAATACACGTATCGGGAATCGAATAATAACGACGCCCTTGGATCCGCGAGGTCCTTCGATACCCGAATGAAAAAGTCTCGTACGTGGTCAGGTATAATTGGCGCGATTTTACTCGTTATAGTCACGCACCGGCGCTCGGTGCGACGAAGAAGGACGAGTTAATGAAATCGAAGGCGATATAGTTTGCTTTATAACCGGGAGATTGTTGTACGTATTCCGCACAATATGGCCCGGCTGTGAATTGATTAACCGCGATTCTCGCTGCCACCGACCGGCTTAATTAAGTTATCGATTTATTTTCTATATATTGTCCACCGTAGAGGCCAGCCACGGCCGTAAGTAAACGTTCGTGCAGCTCGTCACGTTCGACAACGAGGGTGCACGTAACTCACCCGGGGCCCCAGGAAAACGATGCTGATGAGATCGAGTCGCGGTAGCGTGAATCTCGATACAGAGCAGAGTTACGCGTACCAGACTTACTTCCCCGTTATTTAAACGAGTTTCACGCGAGCGGAATGCCATCGATTGCTCGGCTCGAGCACCTTAGGTGCCGTTAAAGGAACTTTGATTCGTATTAATTAGCGTCCTCACGGTCCCGCGATGCACCGCTGGTTATTCATAGGTCGCGTTGGATATTTAAATCCAGAAGTTTACTACCAGCCAGCGTATTAATTTCGTAAATTGGCTAGCAAGCCAATTTTTCACGAAATTTCGCAAAAATCGCGTTGCCACGCGATTATCAGAGAAGTATCGGGATCAAGCGAGAGTTAAGTCGCGGATGAAAATTGCGTTGGTCTCTGCGCGATAAATCAAACCCGATCTCCCTTCAAAATCAATACCGGGCTATCAAGGAAAGGGACTTGAAAATTTATCACGTCGGTTAACAATGTTGAGATCGCCGGTTCGTTCACCGAGCGTGTCTTTTTGCCGGACATTTTTCAGGGTTTATCAAAATCTCGTCTCGCGTACGGTAAATTGCCGATCCATTAAATTAGGCGAGCGTTCCAGGCGATCGTAAATTCGTACGCTAAGTCGAACGTTCGCGCGCGATGCCACGGGAGGCTCGTGGTGGAAAAAAGAAATGAAAAAAGGCCGCGGTAGCCGGGACGGGAAGAGACCTAGAAGTGAGGCGAAAAGGCAGGCACGGGGAACGTGGCTGATTGTAAGTTATATGCGACGCCGTTTGCTTTATATCTCCCGGAGCAACTTTCCGCTCTCGTAAAGCTGGCTACTATCGTCCCGTCTCTTTCGCGCTCGAAAAACACTCACCGTCCCTCAAGCCTGGTACACATCGCCAGTTTTTAACGCTGTAGATTACTTCGAATAATTCCTTCTGATCCTCGTCCATCTCCACCCTTTCTACTTTCTTCAAACAAAACATCGTTAGCGTCAACGTAATTACAAGTTGTGTAAAACTCGTTGAACGGGTAATGAGATTCCTCCTGGGCGTACAGCTGGTACCTGGCTAAAATGTTGTGTCTGCCAATTATTCAGTTTTTCGGGGATGCTTTGCGCGTGGAACGTCGCTGTTATTTATTGTCATTATCATTGATGTTTTGTGGTTTCAATGGGAGATAAATCTCTTGACGAACGAGAAATGAAGGCTACTCGGACAACAGGAAAGAGCTGGGGGTAAAAGTCAAGATCGATGCAATTACGGAAAATTTGAAGTGAATGTAAAATAAATATCGCATTAATATGTTGGGGTGTCGATAAACATACGTTTTTAACGAGACGAAAATAACAACGAGATCGTAACTAATGCATGAAACGCCATCCAGTGATTCTATTTGCATAATGTAAATTTCATACGGTCTCCGTTTAACTGCAACTTTTTATCTATTTAAAGAATGCAGTATACATTTACATTTAATATTCTTACCAACATTACATTTAGTATTCATATCGACGCATGTTTGTATAATATTACAAATTCTCGGTACTACTTACAACTCTGTATCATTGCCAAACATTCCTCTCGCCCCTATCTCTGTTCACGATATTTCCACTAATTTCTCGGTTACACACGCTAATGAAGCATTTAGTAGGACCAAGCATTCAGTAGAAAGCCCTCAATGGATCGCGACTACTTTTCGAACTTGGCCGCACTTTGCCACGGGTCTCCGGTCTGAATCGAGCGGAAATGCCCCGGCGGAAGCCTCGCGAAGACCGGATAAGAGGTCGAACGTGTTATTCTTCGGATGACCTGGAACACTTCCTTATACAAACGAAGCGAAGTTGAGGTACGGCGTTACCCAGATCTCGGGTCGCTGGCTGATGGCCATAATCTGAGCGGGCCGTGGCGGTGGCGAGTTGGCCGCCGCGCGGCGGGGGTTGGGGTTAACTTATAATAACAGAAGTTGCTCGAGAGTTCAGTGACTGGACAGCGCCTAGAAGCCTCGGACAGCTACGACAGGGATGAGGGATGGGTCGTCGCCAAGTGTCCGGCCAACAGAATGCGAGCTATAGCACCGGGTACAAGACGTGAGACCTGGTCTCACGTGACCACCGGCAAACTAACCGTGGCGTATGCTGCACAAACAGTGTCGAACTTTGCCGCGCAAATCGTGAATTTAGAACTTCGATATGTCTTGGTGATACTGTTGGTAAATTGGCCGGTGCGTCGGAACGAATTTCTTCGCCGGATGCCGTCCGAGTATTTCCGGGTTGATGCTGGGATTTCGATGCCGCTCCGCTGCTCGCGGACCACGCTTTGGAAGCTTCATTCGCTGAAATCGTTCGTCGAATCGTTCGACGTTGAATCAAATAAACGAAACACGACTAGCTCTCTTAAATTCCTTAAACTAATCCCGTAAACGCATGATAAACCAGCTGTTCATGGAACAAGGTTATCGTCCACGGTGTAGAAAATTCCCGACGTCATTGATCGCGCGTCAACAATTGATAATTCACGGTAAATGAGCCATCCTGATACAGAACAGCGGCCGTGGTCGAGTTCCAGCAATGGTCCAAATGCAAATAGATCGGTAGCCAGGTTCGAATCAACCGGATCGGTCGAGGTTTTGAGGTAGAGCGTCCGCGGGCTACGCGCCTCGGTGGGCACTCGTTAGAAAGCGTCGAATCGATGTTCCCGCGGGTACCTCGCGTTGCCTGGGCTGCGTGAGTCATCGCCTTCATAAAGTATCATCGGTAAACAATTAACATTCGTGTAACTCTGCCCACGCGGTATCGTGTTACCAGGCAGCCAACGTACGGTTAACACGCTCGTCCGATCGGCCTTAACAATTTGCCTAAGGGCTGTTACCTCGTTAAGTGACAATCAGAGGCGTCGACTTGAAATACTACTGGCTCTTGTCAGACGTCCGATGCTGTTACGCTCGCGAGAGACTTCAGGCCCGCCGCCTTTTGAGTCCGCGCCGATCGATTATCGGCGAACAGGGGGATGACGCGGGGCAGTGCTCGAGGATCGCTGCGGAATTTGCACGAGTTAAGATTACGCGAAGTTGGGCTCTGGTATTGTTGTCGAAGGGATGATGATTGGGGAAAATAGTGGCGGGGAACATTGGATTGATTAGGTGGAAGATTGGATGCTGTACAGCCATTTGAGTCGCAGAGGCAGATCTACCGTGTATCGTACGAATTTGTAACTGTCACTTTTCTCAGTTAACAGCGGAATATCGTCGATGGAATAAGGTTAAGGAATGACATAATTATGCATCGAACTGTCTCCACGGTTTCTATTCGTTCGAGGCCGGGGTAACATGGAAATTTATGGACCGTTTATTGAATAAAGTGGTCATTAAAGTGGAAAGGGGTCGAGTGCATTAAACAAAATGAACCGTCAGAACGAACAAGCGTCGGACGAAATTACAAGAAGTCCACGATTTATATCGATCGCATTACTTATACGATCGCAATCTAACTGCGAGAAATTGAATATCCTCCGGTAGGGAAGATTAATTGTTACATTCCGGATACATCGATAAATTACGCCGACTATAATGGCAACTAAATTGCATAATGATGCAGTCCCGTATTAATAATGCATACCAGGATCCGCGGCGCTTGTATACACGAAAAACTTGGTTAGCTCGATAACGGTTAGAGGGAATTTATTTTTCCCTCCGCCGTATCACAAGCTAATTTCGCGCTGGATTAATTCGCTCTCGCCGTTCGAACAACGGAACGAGTAGTACAACTGTTGCCTTCTTTTTCTTTTTTTTCCCCCCGCCAGAGTTTCCAGTCAAAGATTCCATCCACCTTCTCGTTTCGCGAAATTAAGTCCGTCGAATTATCGCGAATTATCAACCCCTGTAGAACGTCCGCCAAGGCTCGACGTCACCGTCGTCGACGATCGGTATCGATATACGTGTCAATTAGGCGACGAATATTAATGAGAGCGACGAAGCAACCGAGCGACGTGTTACGCTTTGCCGTGTGGTCAGAAAACGAGGTGGAGGTATATCCGTGAGTATTTGACGAGGGATTTAGAGTTGTCCCAAGCTCCTAGCTGGGAAGGTGGACGAAAGAGAAAGAGAAAGAAGGACGAGGGGTGGGCAGAGGGGGAGAGAGAGAAAAAAAAAGCAAGAAGTTGATTGAATTTTACCGCGGCCTCGTGTACCCCGTGGCTACATGTACGCCCCCGGTATAGAAACGCGGAGAAGGGTTAAGGGTGTGTATCGGCGCGTACACAGCCACGGGGAAAAGGCTCGCGGGATACGCGTCCGTGTATTTAGAGTCGGCCTGCCAACATACTTACAGCGGCCACTTTCGATGTGGCGGTGTTATAAATGGGAATTGAATCGAACCACCGTCCACGCCTTCCCAAGGTTATCGTCCGGCTGAAATCTATAGGGCAGAGATACAATCTAGTAGACACGCTCCGTAAATTCAATTACGCATTAACAAAAATCCACGCCGTTGCTATTCACCGGCGAGTAAGGGGCGAGGGGGATAAATTGCCCGCGGGTATAAGATGAATGGCGACGCGGTATTAATTCCGATTTCCAAAGCCGGTGCAACGATTCTTAATGCGAGGCCGCTATCGCGAGAACCAGATTCTAAGTGGCTAATATTCTTCTGGTTCTGCTACAATGCGTCTCGGCTGCGCTTACCTCTTCGCTGGTGGTACCGCGGCGAACGAGGCTGGCGATTAAAGGTAGAAAAAAATCGCGCTCGAATTTTAGCCCGCGGAGAACGCGAATCGGCTCTTTCGATCGTACGATTTGCGAAGTATCGAGAGCAACGCTCTGAAATCTGGTTGGAACGCGTGATATTCGCTCGACCGTCGGAAAAAGAGATCGAAACGAATCTGGTTCCGTTTAATGCGTTGATTTACATGGTAATTGTAACATTAGTTCTACGAGACTAATGTCGAGCATTTGTCACATTGTATTGGTAGAGGATTCCTAACAACAGATCGAGCAAAATAACTGGCACTGTTAGCGGAACGAATGCGGATCTATCGAGGAACATTATAGAATCCTGTCGGTGCAACCTCGACGCTAAAATAAGAGAGTAGAATATCGAGCATAAGAGAGGAAGTTAATTTTTTGGTTGCATGACGCGCACCACTTTCGTAATCATTGCCGTAAACGATCTGTTTCAAACTGGATCAGACTTCCGAGCACGGGAAAGTATCTCCGCGATTGATATCGCCGCTCGCCGAGGGAAGCGTATTCACAGACGGCCACAGAACGCAATATCGCTATTACGCGTTATTTGAATGCGTTACGAGAGCGCATAATGAAGTGGCTGCCGGCATTTTATCGTACGCCTTCCCGGCCGGTCTTTCGCGTCATTTGGTGCGCAGCTGGGTAATCATCCGCTCGGCATGATAGGACTGAGGCTACTGGGCGTGGATAAAACTGTAAGCTCAATAAGGCTAACTGTGATTAAGTGCGTTTGAGGCTGTACAAGACACCTAGCTGCGTTGCAACCACTACGAAGATTTATATCGGTTCCGCGAAAACTGCACTGGGCGCATCGCAACGATCAGTTGCATCGGAACTCCCAATATTCCCGCAGCGACGACGCGCGATCGGTACTACAACTTGTTAACCGACTCGTTTTTTTCTTGATCGAAAATTCCTGCACACTCCTTCGTTTCTTCGAAGTAAGATATCGATAAGAAAGAGAAACTTGCCGCTGCCTATTGGAAATTCTATTTTGCATCTCTCGCCTCGCTAGGATTTTCCGAATAAAATATATTTAATAGAATATACTTTGGAACGACTGCCATAAAATCTGTCGGTTATAAAAACGACGGACCTTTGTGTCCTAGGGTTAATTCGTTTCCGTCAGCCAGTCTGTCGACTGAACGCCGTACGTACTCGAAGAGTAGGAAAGCGTGCAAGCATCCTTTCCATTATCGCGGTAATTTATCTGTTGGGCCTTTTTATATTCGAGTAACGGGATTTTTCGCGATATTAACGCGACTCGTGTCGCGTGGGTCATCGGTGATTCGCCGAAGAATATGTAAATTAAAGATACTTTTTATACGACTTCGGCGCGCCGATAACCGTTATGCACGAAAGCCATTAAGTTGTCGTACGATCTTGTTAAGTCACGGAATCGAGTACAAAGTATTATTTGCGCTGTAAAGAAGAAGAATGCCAAAGGAAGAGACACCTTCGCGATAATTTCGTCGGAGAATTTTTGCGCTTCGCTAATTACGAATTTGAATAATGAGGCTACCTGTAAATCATCATTATAGTACTCTTGCATGGAAATTAATTTCAGAGTACGAGTATTTGTTTAATTATACGTATAACGTTTATGTCAGCATTCTTTCTCGTGGTAATTACACATGGTACTCAGCTGAAAAATATCGAGGAAGTATCTTGTACAATGAGTAACAAAATTATTTGAACGGTATGGTAATGAACAACTCGTGGCGTAAAAATCCACCGGTAAATTGCGTGCCTATTAGCATACGTTCATTAAGTAAATGGCGCGTAAATTAAACTAAAAACTAAACGAAAGTTGAGGCATGTTGCCATTCGAATGCGCTCGTCGCTGAAAGGCCTGCGTGAAATACAACATTGTCCAATAAACAGCAACGTTATCGGCATAATTAAATCAGTTGAGAAAATGCGTGGCGAGCGCGCCACACGCTTACCGAATATAACATAACCAAAAGAAATGTACCGTGAAAGGCTCCTGGGGCTAGAAGTCCCATAAAACACGGTTGATAGCGTTAATTAAATAGCCGATCGTTGAAAGAAACTGAATTCCTATCTTGATTGGACCGGTAAAAAGCGAGGCGCGGAAGGAAACCGCGGCGGGTCTGAAATTAAGAAAGAAAGCAAATAGGCTCGGGGCGCGGATCGTTACATAGTATGATTCTGGTTGTCGTTAAGGGTGTAATTAAAAGCGGCGCGGTAATAAAATCGCGCATTAACGTAACGAATGTCGAAAGGACGTCGCTCGTATCCTCCTGTCGCGTCGCGGCGTTTATATCGCCGAGGCAATTGGGAACCCGTCCAACTGAGCCAATTGCAACGTGCCACGAAGAAGGTTGCGCGTCTCGGCACTCGCATAATTAGCACGTCCGAGTGCGCCCGTTCTTTGTCCGTGGTCCTCCTTCGCAAGGTGCGCGCGGTGCCCGGGCCTCGCGATGGATACCATTACAAACCGCCGCGATGGAATTATGCGCTCGCAGAAAGTCGCGGCTGCAATAAATCATGCTCGTAAAACGCAACGCGCAAAACTACGCTCAGCTGTCCTCGGACCACACCTTCTCAAATTCGTTCCGTGTTCATTAATAAGTAAAATGCCCCGCGCCAAGTAGGTCGTGCGCGCGGTTAACTCGAACCGGGTAATTAATTTCCGTGCCCGCGGGTCGTTGCACGGGGACTTTTTGCAAAATTGTTTCCTACGGGGTTCCGCCGTGTTTTATGAACGCTTCGCGTGGATTACCGCGTTTTACGGTCAGTGTGCCGAGTGTTGCTCAAGACGACGCGGTACGCGCAGCTTCTCTCCACGATCGACGATGGTATTGCTTGAGAAATAGTTGCTACTATATTGGCGAGACCAGATGAAAATACTCTAACGATCTTATCAATGGGAAATAAGTACCGACTAGTCGAACCCCGTCACACTGTCGACGCCATCGAGTTAAAGGTTAATAACTGCGCCGCGAGTAGGACAACCCTTGCGCGATTACGGCAATTAGAAGATGCTATCTCGTCGAACGGTCAAGCGAATCGTCGATGTTTTGCAGACGCATTAATCGACCGTCCGCGAGCCCAACCAACGCTCCTCGGTTCATTTTCATCTCTTAACGAGTTGAACCGCGCGAGTGCGAACACACAAATCGACCACTTTCCATCCTGATTAGCCACCCCATAAACGTCGAAATTATCCGTCGGCAAAAAATTTCCAATTAAAACGCCTTCTGATTACCATCAGCGGTGGCTTGTAAAAAATTACCACCGCGAACGGTCGTCGGATGACTTAGACGTGGCGACGCGAAACCGCCGCGGCACGGCCGAGCCGCTCGCAACAATGTACGATAATGAAGAATTATCGCCGCGTAAGGTCGGGCCAGCGTTGGAATAGGCGCTGGGCTACTCGTTAGCGGATCGGGATCGTAAAAATCATCGCGCGGTAAAACGCGCGCGGGCACGTACGGACGGGCCGCGCTCGTTGTCGGCCAATCGAGCACACCGAGCGCTGTCGCGAGGAGACGAAGAGGAGCCGCGAAGCTCCGCCCGTAGCTGTCCGAAAGCAGCTCGTTTTGCTCGTGCGGGCTGTTGCTCCACGGTTACCTCGCCTCTTCCGTAAATCCATGCGAACTTGTTTATCGCGATCGGCCGTCAGCCGCGCGCGGCTAAGTCCTTAACTCGTGCTCGTTGCCGCGGATTACCTGGCAGATACGGTTGACGCCGATCGGCCCGCCGCTGATGAGTCCGAAATATCGACGTCCTCCAATTGCGAGACGTTAGCTCGACGACGCTTCCAAGCAGCGTTTTCAACGCCTTCGATTTCATTCTCTTTCGATCGACTTGTATATCGTTTTCGAGCTCGATCATTTCTAGAGCAATCTTCGTGCAATAATGTAAATGGAATCGAGATTGTCCCTCCAAGTTAAACGAAACTTGATTGATCGAACCTGCGATAGGATAAAGAGGCTGAACTCTGGGTCCCCGAAGGACGAGGCAAACGGCGAAGCGAGCGGGAACTCCGAGATAAAGAGTGGTTCAACGGCCACGCATTCCGTACGCGGCGTCGGGTAAACGAGTCGAATCGCGCGGCGTTGTAACAAAGTTGGACAGAGTCCGTGGAGTCCCTTAAGTGAACCGTCCGGAGGTGTTCAACGCCGTCTCGGGAGCCTCTCCTCGTATCCAATAATGTGATCGTTTCACGCCGCTAGCCTTCGAACGGTAGGCACCCTTAAGGAGGCTCGTTCACCGGGGGCCACCGCGTGCACGCATTAAGGGCAATAATTTAACGTTACTTTTAATTTCGCCGTGATCGTAAACATTTCGACGGGAGGCGAGGCGGCCGCGCGAAGTCGGCGCGAAAGTGCACGCTCGCACGCGTTTACGCGGCGGCGCGGGGAGGCAACGAAACAGAACGGACAACCCGAGAGCCGTGTATTTGCATATTTTAATGAGGCGCTGGGACGTGGAGCACCGCCGGAGCTGGACGGTGTGTGCAGCAGGTAGCCCTCGGTTTACCCTGCGCTAACGTCGCCCTCAAATGCCGATGATAATGCGACACGGAGGGAGCCTAACGGCGAAACTGTCGGTGCTTCAAACGACCGCGCGATCGTTCGGAAAATGCCCATTTTCGTCGCACTATTGCCTTCTCCTACTTTCAAACTCTTCGGATTACTACGATTTTTTCCGGTTTAAACGATCAACGATTATCATTGGATTAACAGCGAAGGGAATTTCGAGGGCAGCTACCCTGGTGACGCGGCGATTTAATTGCATACGAAGAGCCGCGGCGGTAGAGGCGACCAATCTTCGCAACACCTACGCGAATTAATTTTCCACCGGCTCTTAAAGGTCCACGGAGAGCGCGTTAAAAATCGCGGCCATAAACAAGAGACTTTGCCCGTGGTAATAAAGCCAGATTACAATTCTCTCAAGCATAGACAAGCATTATCGCGCGGGGAATGCGTTAACTCAACCTCTGGCTCGCTCGCATTGAAGTACTCGTAAACGGCTTAGGTCACTTAATCAAAGGAACACTCCTACCATATGCGTGCAGCTTTCCCAATCGAATTATGATCGGTGTTCGATCAACAGCCCCTTTATTACGCGTGAAAACCTGCGTATCGCGATTCAACCTCGCAAATCTCGGGGGGCGAGCGGTGAAACCGGTCCGGAGCGAGAGAGAGAGAGACAGAGAGACCCTCTCGAGGGATTCTCGTGAATTTTCTTGAACGGAGGGAAATGATCGCGAAACAGTCGACGGAGGAATAAAATTCACGGTGCACAGTCGATACTTCCTTCAGATCTGTCCTTTCGTTTTTGCGGGCAAAGTCCCAGCAGCCTGTCGAGGCCATTCCGGACCGAAAGGCGTTAATTATAATTAGCAGAGGCGAGATTAGTAATTAACACTTGGGGGTAATCGCGAGCGTTGCGTGAAGATACAGCAAGAAGCGAGCGAGCAATCGTGTTTATACGACTGTGTGCGGTCGTTTTTCTCTGTGTTGGGGAGCGGCGTAGCGTGTGGACTGGTTCGTTCGAGTGTGCGAACGCGGATAATAACGCCCGGCTCGAGAAGCCTGCCGAGGCAGGTCGCCCGATTTATAACGCAGATAATAATTGCGGGCCGAACTTAATATTCATGAGCCAATCAGATTTGCGCTCGGACTCGACGGGACTCTCGCAGCCTCCGCGGGCTCTTTCTCAGATACATTCTAGCGCCGTGCCGCGACGGCCACGCTCCGATTACGTCCCGGTTTCGAACTCTGACTATTTTTCATCGCACGCTAATTTTAACCAACGACCAGCTAACGGGCTCCTCCAATTAAATCAACTTTCCGATCCGCACGGTATCCCGATCGTTTTATTAATTTACTTAATCGGACGCTCGCTGACATTCCATTCCAATAACCGCGATTCCTCGGTATCTCGACGACCGGTTTAACGATCCTCGAAGACAACGGAGAACGTATTTCGCCGATAATCGTGGTACCGTCGACGACGTCTCCCCTGCGAAGAAGTATCCGACGAACTGACCGTGAAACTGCCGCGGGTCTCCGAGGGGGCCGCGTTCCAGGAGGAGTCGGGCGCGACGGGAAGACGGGACGGTTATTATGCCGGTTGATTGCGTTCGCGGCGGACAATATTAACGACGTCCCGAACGTAAGAGGGCTGCCATCGATGCGTCCGTTTCCCTACTGATGAGTCACTTTAACCCGAAGCGGGAGCGGTGATACATGCTGGTAGTTAATCGCCGTTATGCACCGATCGAATTACGATCGGGGGCTACCGTAGACGCGAATGGTCAATAATCCGTACGAATACACGACAGATCGAGAAATCCATCACGTTCTCGAGGAGCGGTCGTTAATTTCGTACGGGAGGCTTCTATCCCGCGCCCGTTTAAGGGCAACGTCGTATATGATCGCGGAGGACCCCGTATACGATCGAACCGGACGAATGCGCGCGGTGTATAAAGTGTAGGGCAACGTGACACAGGGCAACATAAGTATACTTGACTGACGTTAATTGTGCATAATATCGTCGACTCGCCTTTAACGAAACGCGTACGTTACGTCGTACGGGTTTTCGGCCCGCATACGAATGAGTTCGAACTCGATCGCGACTGGCTACGATCGAGCCGTCGAGCTTGTGTCCCTCTTTCGATACACCACACTTGCTTAGTTAAATCGTTCGCTGGGCGTTTTTAGATAGCGAGACGCGTTACGATTTTAGTTGGTACTTAACTAATTCTGTGTAATTGCTCGAGGTTATTTATCGTCCTTTTCTTCACAGCGTAGCACGGGCGTCGGAATGCGGTGGTCTTCTTTAAGAACGATGAAACAATGGGAATCTCTAGAACAAGTCCGGTATAAGCGGTGCAAATTACCAGGAAGGTCACCAACAAATCTAAAGCTCTTCCTTCCTCTCCCGTTTCCAGCTTCCCACGCTACGTCTTATAATTCTTTCGCGATTCAGCAGCGAAAAATGTATTCAAGTACCTTCTAAATTCGTTCTCCCGCGGCGAAGGCGCAATTAGAAATGAATTATCGCGTAATCGTGAAAGTTGTTTGAAAGTAGCGATAGGGATGGATAGGATGGTCGAAAGGTTTCGGAAACGGCAGAGGGATTATAATAGGGTGAATTTTTACAATCGTTTCTCTCGGCAGAGAAATTCCTATCTCTTTCAACGCGACAATCACGTCGGTCCGCCCAACGCAATTCGTCTCCAACGCGTTCCTGCCACGCGGAATCGTCGACTGTCCGCCATTCATCTTGCCGGTTTCCCCTTGAACAGTTGGGAATCGAGCGTGACAGGGCGATTGCACGAAACGGCGCGGACATCCGCGCGAGGAGAGCGCGGGCATAAGTTGGACCATTCAAAACACGGCGCGGTCGGAGCTTTTTTTGTTTTTCCTCCACCGCCGGCACCGCGCGAAATTAATAACCACAATGAAGCGACTGAATTATACCGCGGCCGGTCGCGCGGCTCGCGGTTAAAAAAGTGTCGCCATTTGCACCCCGCGTATGACGTTTTAATCGCACTAGCGAACCGCCACAAGTATCCCCTCTTTCTTGCCTCCGCCGAGTGCGTTGAAAAGAGAATTAACAAGAAAAATTACGCTCTCACTGCGAGCGTTCCCTAAAAGGGGATACATCGTGCATGAGAAAAACAAAAACGGTATCAACCAACAAACCGAAGCAAAAAAACAAAAGGGGCAGGGGGGGAGGAGTGAGGAGGAAGAAAAAGGAGAAAAGAAGAAAAATAGAAGGAGAAAAGGACGGAGAGGCTGGCTAACAAAAATATGGCCACGATTTTTGGCGAACCGGGGGAAGTACGAGCCCCCCGCTAGCGCGGTCTACGTTTCGAGTTTCGACGTTGGGCACACGGACGCGCGAGCGGGGACACGGTTGGCGGAGCACAGTTTGGCGGTGGACGCGGCGCTCCGAAATGGCCGGAAGCCCCGGGTGTTTGTAAGTTTCGGCTAATAGAAAAAAATGACGAGGTGCCGGGTGGTATCCCCCTCGTGTCCATTTCCAGCCATTATTTTTATTCCGGTGCGTTTTACCGGAATGGCCGCGCGAGCGCGCTCCGCCAGCCCAGGACGTTACCTGGCATCTATATAGGTGCCCGCGATGGCGCGGTTCTATCTCTTTTTCGTATACGGGGTCCTCATTCCATCCGTTCCTCACCATCGCCACCCCCGGTAGGGCTCTCTCTTACCGTGCCGCTCGCTCGCCGCGCCTCCTCTTTCTCGCTCTTTACCAGCCACCACCGTTCAACCCCGTCACTCGTGTACACGGACGATCGCCGCGCACTTCGATCCGTGTATCTCTGTCTGCCTCGTTCCAGCAGATTTACACACTTTTTTTCGTGGCCAACTGTCTGTCATTAGGCGCAGCGCGCACGTGGATCGCGGCGAGGGGCCAGAGGGTGGCACAATAGCGCGCGCGAACGCGCGACCAGCGCCGGCATCAACGACGGAATGGCGGCGAGGGGGCGGGTGGCGGCAAGGGATACAGGAAGGGTGGTTTCGGGGCCGGGAAATGCATTTAACAAGGACAGATAGTGATTTAATTTTAAAAAATTGACGAAACGGCGCACGGGCGGGGCTGCACACCGCTGCTTTTCTCTCCTCTTCCCGCTCCTTTCCGCCGTCCTCGTCCGTCTAACTTACCCTCCACGCACCTCTCGCTCCCGCTCTCATCGCCTCTCTGCACAGCCCGCCACGGGGGCATTGATTAACTTTCGACAATGTCAAATCGCCGGCAACGCCGCTCTCTGCCTACGCCGACTACGGCGATGCAACCTGCGTTTTTTAACTCATTTGTCTGCATTTTCGCCGTACCCCCCCGCCTCGCCACCCCCCTCAGCCCAGTCTCTGTTCGCCGTTCATATACACGTACACGGTCCATAGAGTCGAGAGATACGCGAGAGGGTGGAAAACGCCGGGCGGGTAGGGTTCGCCGGTGACGAGGAGGCCCCGCGAACGGTTCGAATAACGCGGACAAATTACTACGACGCTAGTGCATTCGTGGCGTGTCGTGCCTAAGCGATCGTCGTGTTGCGCGATTTTAACCGGCTAACGGCCGGCGATTTTGCAGATTTTTCCCGACAAACGATGCGACCCCGTTGTCCCAGGAAAGTTATATCCCTCGCTGGGGGAGTATTTTGTTACGTAGCCCTGCGTCCACCACCTCCGCGTTTCCTCTTCGATTCCGTTGATTTTTTTTACACATACGTACGCGTATAAATAAAATAGCCGGAGTGGGGCAACGATAATAGGGGCAGCTGGGAAGTTTTCTATAAATTTTCATAGAGGTCGCGCCGGTTTTCGAACGGCCTCTCCGCGACCACGTCCACGTCCACGAACGGACGAAAACCGTGGCCGACACCGGGAGCCCCCTTGGCTCCGTTCACAGAGCATCGATCCGCGCTATCGATTTATGGACCGACCGGCTCTCCGTCCACCGCGACCGCCTAAATATTTATAGAATAAAAAGGCCGCGCTTATTACTTCCACGGTTTACCGATATCCGCGCGCCTAAATAACATCAAAGAGCGCGGAAAGTAGCGGCCTGTGTGGAGTGTAAATTATTACGTAGGAAACGACCGGGCACGTTCACCACGGCCAAGTGATACGAGGGTCGGCGGCTTGGGGGTGGAGGACGCGGCCGGAGGGATGGATCGCTCGAAAAGCCGTGACAGAGAGAATCTAAAAACCGGGCAAGTTTCCGCGAGAACGATGTATAGCCGAGGACTAATGAATTAACGCGCGTGCGGTGTGTCCGCTTTGAAAAAGACCAGGCAGCCGGGCAACGGAGCCCGGCAGCTTTCACGTTACTGCCACTGCCATCGAGGAAAATAAAGCACAATGTTAAATTATAGGATATGGAGGGGGCGAGGGGCCGGGACAGCGGCCGCTTTTAATGCTAATTTAATTATTTAAGCGTTTTATAAGTCAATTAACGGACGCGGTGTGCTCTCTGCCACCGCGTCCTACGGGCCGATATGCCACGGAACTTTTCGTCTTTCGACGTTCGGACAGTTTTATAAACAGCCACCGATACGAACGTTTCCTGGCCCGTGTTTCATTGCCGCGTCTGAAACGCAGAAGAATGGTAATCGACGCAGCGGTGAAGTTCTTCGTTGCAATGGATACGACAATTTACGCTAACCAGAGGGATTCCATTTTTGAACGCCGCATAATGCCTGAATTATATTACTAGCGAATCCGTCTGTTTTAAAATTCATCATTCGTTAACTGGATTTGCCACGCTGGCAGCCCTTCGCGTTACCCTCCGTTCAATCCCTACCGCGTCAACTCGTCTGCCAACCACCACCGCCACCCTTTTATTTATCGCGAATCACACGGGATCGGGTATCGCAGAAATTTTTCACGCACCGCCGGCTAACAGCGCCGCCCGGAGATCGGACTGCGACGTTAATTAGCCAAGACAAGAAGGCACATTACTCCTCATTTATACGACTCACAATGTATCTACATTATCGCACCGGCGCGCGGCGTGTACTTATGAAACGTTCCACCTGCAGCGCCAGACCTGCTGCCCACTGTTACGATCTACCTAACCAGACCATCAGCCTTCGAAGTCGATCCACCATGGAGCACCGACCGAAAATGGCTATCGTCTAGACCAGTGGTTCTTAAAACTTCTCGCGGTGACACCTCGAACTGGGTCAGATCGCTGCAGATGTTACCTTCCAGCGCGAGGTAATTCCTCAAGAAGCGAGCATTTGGAACCGTACGATCTCTGAGATATCTTTTGTCTCCTCCAATGAATCACCTCTCGATTCGATTTGTCACTTTAATGCAACGTCTCGAAAAGAAAATTGTCCGCTTACGAAATTAGTCAGAAGTGCTTCCACGAGCGTGGAAGTTAAGAAACACTGGCCTAGGCGATCGTTGCTTCGAATTATAATAAGTTATTAAGTCCGTTCGCATTGGTCTTGGTAGGGTGCTGGTGGCACGAAGGAACGTGTTGGTTGGCAAAAAGGTCGACGATACTGACGCGGAGACGAAGGGCGGGAGGGAGGGGTTGGTTCGAGGATGATTAAACCCCCCCGAGACGGTAATTTTTCATGTCCGATCATAAATTACCGGGCTGCGCTGGGTCCCGCATACGAGGTACCAGTGTGTTGCGAGTTACGAGAAAAATTTCAGCCGGTATTATAATTAGCTATGTTAATTATGCATTAATTTATTATCCAGCGCCGCGCGACGTTTTAATTATAATCTTGCCAGGGCCGCGGGGGCAGCTTGAAAAGTAGTTTGGTAGTTTCGAGCCGGCGCACTCGCCCTTTCCACCTACTTCTCTGCCCTCTGCTTCCTTCTTCCTCTCGCTCACGTTCTTCGACATCGTTACTTTCTACCATTATCCGTCTCCCTTCCTCCCTCTCTCTAGCTCTTCGTCGTTTCTCGTCCATCTTTGTCCGTCTATGCAGATCTTCAGTCGGACTTTCTTTATTTCTTCCTCTTTCTCTCTTCCTCGGTCTTCCTCTATCTTTTTTTGCCTATACAGATCCTCGGTTGGGCTTCCTTTCTTTCTTTCTTTCCTTCTTGATGGTCTGACGTTCTCTAGCCTTCTCGTTTCTTCTTCTTACCGCACCTTCCGACTTGTTTTTCCTTTCTCTTCTTCTACCGTTCCTTGGCTCCGTCTTCCTCGCGACGATCGTGCAAAAATAATTTCATTCGAATGCGCCGAGTTAATTAGGTTCCTTCGAGATCTCCGAGTAATGGTATTATTCCCGTGGACCCTTTATTTCGTCAACCGCGCGCAACTTCGACGGTGGAAGAAGATCCGGCTCAAGATGCATCTCTAACCGTGAAAATCTTTTCAAAGTTTTCTCCGCAACCACTCCCCTTCCATTGCTCGTTAATTGATCGATCTTGCTACGCGAACTGATATTTATTAATTTCACTCGCGGGAAACTCTGTCTCGGTTTGGTGAACTTTACTTTAAGAGCAACCTAATCATGTAACTTTGCGATTCAGTAGCTTCGTTCTACCCACTCAAAAAAAGCCCCACTCGTGCATCAAGGTTCTGCTTCGAAACTTTCGTGCAGATAATATCGTATCTCGAATCGAATCGATAAAAGCAATAGAGAAAAATATATTTCTGACCAACCGCGTCGGAGTTTGATAAACTAAATAATTATTCAGCGGAAATCTGCCAAGAATGCAGGATCGCCGCGTTACATCTTGATATCCGGTCCGGGATGTTCGAGGACTTTCAATTATAGCAAAATTCATGATGTCGCGCAGGAGGGTTGAACGGGGGTGAGAGTGAAAGGGAGGCAGAGCGAGCGAGGGGGAATGAGTGAGAGAGGGAGAGAGAGAAGGGATCGTCCATCCATGTTCGTGGACGTGCAAATTGGATTGCAACGTACATAAGTATTCAACAAATGAAAATTGATTTTGATGCGGTGCCATTAATAACTCCGCGCGCGGAGCACCGCATTGCCAGCGTCA
This sequence comes from Xylocopa sonorina, assembly GCF_050948175.1. NCBI lineage: Eukaryota > Metazoa > Arthropoda > Insecta > Hymenoptera > Apidae > Xylocopa > Xylocopa sonorina. The sequence goes on from NC_135193.1 coordinate 12,502,518, forward strand.
TTTAATGAATGCAAGAACCCCCGAAACCGGTAAAGCGGCGTAGTGTATTTGTCATATTAGAGAAGTCACGATAGACACAGCCCGTTAAAAGCACTTTACTGTTTCGCTAATTCCATTTATTAATGCAATAATATGACCACCGTGGTACTATTTAAATTTTCGACACGCCACGGCGAGAGGGACGCGCGGTGTGTGTCGCGCAGGTTTTCACAAGACTTCCGTCACACACACACCCCCGATTTCACGTCTCTTTAATCCTGTTCCTACCGATAAACATCGATAGTATTGGCCTAAAAGTGTTTCAATTGCGCGTTTCGCGCGTTTGTCAACGGCCATGGATACATCTGATCGATCGGATACACAGAACGATGCTGATAATACAATGTTGCTCGCGCCGCCACAACGGGAACACGCGGTACGAACCGGTAATTTAATTGGTCGAATCTGTATAACATTCACTTACATACATTTCGGGTAGTTTCATTCTTGGCGGGAAATGGAAATACATCGTTTCACTGCGTTATCATGGTCGATACTATCGCGCAGTGTCCTTCTTTTCCCTTTGGCGCGTGTACAACAACTCTTTCAGTATTGCGTACGTTATTTGAAACATTTACAAAATGACGGAGAGGAAGAACAAGCGAGTATCGCTGCCTCGACATCCCCGGGTGAAGGAAAACGATTCTCTCTCAGTTTATCGGCCGCTTAGCGAGAGGTTGTCGCGAAGTGCAAGGCTCAACGAGGCTTGGCACACGCCCGATATTTAATTTTTTCCTGTTCCTACGTAATAACCGGTTGCGGCGGTACTCGAAGCGACGTGAATCCGATTTGTGCCGTGTATCAGGACAAAGCGCATCCCCAGAGGCAGGATCGAATCACGGCGAGTAGAATTCCGTGGATAATAACGATTTGAGTAGACGGGACATAATGCTAATTCGCAATTTGCAATTCTTTTTACGCGCAAACCGACCCACCCTCCCCTACTGCACTCCCGTTCGCGCCACCACCACGACCACCGATACAAGCCCCTTGGAACCATCCGTGGTCCACGGATGGGACGGGACCCGGGACCTTCCATTGGATTTCTTACCAACTATAACACCCGTACGACGCCTCTTGATTACAAATTGCTTATTATGCCGTGGCGCTGGTGCAAGGGGCAGAGGGACTGGCGTGTTCCGTACACCGATATTCGGATGGCCTGGCCGTAATTTTCGATGCATAATTTATAGTCGATTTAATGAGCCGCGAAAAAGGAGTAAAGGGCCGCGGGGACTATTTTTAATTATTCGCCGGATGAGAGAGGGGCGGGCAACCGATCAACCCCTACCTCCCTCCTACCGTCTTCCTCCCTGACGTCCTTTCGGATTCCATCGGTGCTCTCTCCAATCCTTTTTTGCGATTTCTTTGCCCGCGACCCCCTCGATCAACGATACTTTATTACCGGACATTGCCGCGATTATTTCTTCGTCTTATTTCGAGCAGAGCATCGAGATGAATTCGTTTGATACGGTCAGTTCCCATTGCATCCGGCCGTAAAAATCTGCCCGATGGCACGTTACGTTTAAGCAGGGCGCGCTTTAAGTCTCGACCGTGCGATTTGCGATATTTAGTCCGCGACACTGCCCCTGTTTATCCCGACACCCGGCGTTTACCCCCATGGGCACCTGTGCGTATTTGACTTGGCGCCCGGCGATATATTTAAAGTCACCGTTTGCAAGGCGTCCGAAAACACTGGGGTCGCGTGAAACTCCCTCCGCAACGTTCGCGAGTTCCGTCCGGCCATTATTAATTCCCTTTTTGGCGTTCGTTCGACACCCCGGCGAACACGGTTACCCGGTTCCTCCGGCCGGCGATCGTGACCCGCTTGTCCTTCGTTCTCCGCGCGTACCTCCGCACACTCGACGCCAGAGGAATCCGGTGGTTACGGCACACGTCACAGAACTAATAAACTATACCTAATAACTATTCCCATCTGCCGGCAATAACGACGCGGCAAACGGAACACGTACTACAGAACGGGCGCCCCTCTTTTTTTCCGTCGTTCGTTCGCCACTATTTTTGCAATTCCTCTCGCTTGCCCCGCTCGACCGCGCCTTCTCTCTGTCGCCTCCTACACGCTGCACGTACACAACGCGGCCGTCCACGCCCGGTGTGCACGCGTACGTACACGCGAGCGTGCATCCGCGAGCGAGCTCCTGTTGCCCGTACCTATCAATCGTATTCGGGGAACGCATTTTTTTCTCCTCCACCACCACCACCGCCGCCGCCACCACCACCGCCACGAACGGGGGCCTCCGGAACGTGAGGCGGAATGAAAATAGAAGTGCAGTAACGTTGGCGAAAAAAAAAAAAAAAAAAAAAAATGATGGAAGCCCCGGGCCGTGCAGTGGCATTTCGACGACCAGGAGGACGACGATGGTGACGAGGCGCGGAGACGGCCGCGAGCGTGAACCGGACACCGGTTACCCGGTACCCGACGAAATCGTGGATGAAACTTTACGCTTCCGTTGTTTCGCGCCCCCTTCTTAACACCCTCGCCCCCGTGGCAGCGCGCGCGCGGGGATATCGCGGAAAAATAGCGACACGATGAAATTGGAGATGGGGGTGAATGAATATTAGAATAGAGGCGAGGGTACCGTTTTCAACCCTTGATGATTGTAATGCAGCGAGACTATAAGTTTGGCGACGATCTTCTTGCTTACAGTCTTAATTACAGATAACAATATCCAAATGGAAAGATATGCCGACAGCATCCTCCCCTCTTTTCCTGAAACAAAAGCAAAGCCAATCAACGAACCGAATCATCAATCACCTTGCCCACATCGCGACTCCATAAAAACTTTCGCCGGAACGTCTGTCAGGGATGCATTCTTTTCCAGGTGGGGCCAGCGAAAATAAAAAAATGCCGAAAAACGCAGGCAAACGGGAGAAAAAAACGGCGCCGACAGCGCAACAGAAGTTGCAGGAAAAGACATACAGCGTGGATGTACACACGTCCGCGCGAAATGTTTCGCCCGTATCGCTTTCTTTCGCTCAAATTCACACGCGGCTGTCGCTGGAGGAACGCCGTTTCCCCCGTAACACGCGTTTCGTCGTAGCTGTTTTAACGGCAAATGCGTTTGTCCCAATGCATCAACCACTTCTGTCCCGATCCGGCCGCCCACACCACGGTGCCCGTTCGCCCTCGTACGTTTCTGGTCCCCCGTGTCATTCGCTGTCTCCCTCGAACGGACCCCTCGAGCTTCCGTTCACCGTCCTTTTCCAACAAATCCGCGCCTCCCTCCGCTGACACACGAGTATAGTCGGCACAATAATGGAAGAGGGCCACGTGTCCGGCCGCGGAGATGAGAGTAACCGGCATCGGGGCTGCATCGTTCTCCACCACCCTCCTTCGGGCCTCCTCCTACTCTTCCTACTGTTCGCTCCTCCACCCTTCGCCTCTGCTTCGTGCCAGAATCGCGTTGGTCCGCGTGCTTTTTTAATGCTAAATGTAGCCTTTTGTTTGCGCGCGGGTGTATGAGAGATTCGGGCTCCACGGCGAGGGCTTTTTTCAAATGCTAAACGCGCGCTTCGCGCACCCACCCGTACCGTGTGCGACGCGTTGTGTGCTACGTGCGGGCATCTACAGGGTTGCACCGAACGAGAAAGTCGAAACGACGCCTGTCCGTCGGCGTGACGCGTCCCGACACCCGGCCCGGGACACCCTCGTCCTGTTTCTGGAGGTGTGCTTCGGCGTTTCATCGGATACGTGACCGCGTCACAAGGGTTGTGGTTTGGGAACGGAAACTTTTCGATTGCTTTGAGGAAACTTTCGGGATCTCGTAGCTTGGTGTGTTTTCATACCAGATTTCATAAATCTGAGCTGAAACGCGCTCTTCCTCCTCGTCGATCGTCCATGTGGCGTAACGTTACCAACAATTCCAGTGTACCGCGGCACGTTGTTATCTGGTCGACGCTGTCGGACATCTGAAGTACGAATTGGCAGCGATCGGCCAGGAAATTACGGCACCGTGGATTGGCCCGTAGCCTGTATCGAGAAGCCACCGGGTACGTGAAAAGCTGTAATGCCACCGAGGCATCGCGGCTATCTCGATGTGTGGGTCCTGTTTTTCGCACACCGACCGGCCGTTCTTTTGTGCCGCCCGTTATTGGTATTGGTTAGTGTCCGTTTCATCCGCGAGTCGGCGCCAGTGTGTGAGGGTGTAATATTTTTTACTCTTTCCGAACAGCCACCCCCTTTCGTGCCACCCTCTGCCCCTCCCGGCGTTAGCCCGAGTCACGGAGCGGGCAGGCACCCCTTCACCCCTTTGCCCCCGAAATGGCTCCACGAAAGCGTCGCATTCGTATGCGTGGCTTCGATGGGTATTGATATATTATTCCCAATAGTTCGCGCGCCTTCTCTGTTTCTCGGCTTGCGCACCGCCTCGCGCCCTCCTCGTCCGAGCCGATCGTCTCGCTTCAACCGATCCGCCGGCCCTCCGACCGTTTCTCTCCCGCCGCGCTCTTTTTTTTTTTTTTTTGGTCAGCACTCCGCGTTTTTTTCAATTATAATTCTTTTTCGTATCCAATCAATCATTAGTATTTCCATTGTCCTTCGGTATTTTCATTTGGCGTCGCGTTCCGAGCGAGATGGAACGAGGGCGCGCGCGAACGGGGGCGGAGGGTAGCGCGCGCGGAGAGACGAGGGTGGCGTCGAAGCTTCGACGAAACGGCGGCGGGGAGGAAGGGGCTGGTTGGTTGTTTCACCTAGCCCGTTTTTTCCGTGGCCCCCTTCTCGTCCATCGTCCTCGGAGCCAGCCGTACGCGTACGTTCCTGGTATAACGATGGCGTCGCCAGCGACGATTCGTTAATGCGATTGAATATTAATTCTCACTTTGTCGACGCCTCTCCACTTTCCCGGCTATTTTTTTCTCCCTTTCTCGGCCCGCCGATCTGTCCTCTTCCTTTTCCATCGTGCACCTTCGCTGTGTCCCTTCTCGTCAACCCCGTTCGCCTCTCTCGCTCTCTCTGGCCGATCGCCATCCATCGCTTTCTGCACGCGATGCGGACGAGTCCGCCGCCGGACGAACACCGCGGATGACGTATACCCGTCACCGCTGACACATCTCATTGACGGCTGAAATAATAGATAGCTTGCTTCCTCCGGCTACCGCTATATAGCCAAGCGTTAACGATGTATGCAATCCTTTTTTGTCTTTCGGACAACGTTAATACCGCGCTAAGGACCGGGGAAAATGTTTGATACGTTGATCACCCAGGAATGCTCGGGGGTGAGTCCGGAGATGCAACGATGGGGGATGAACATCTCTATAGCTCGCGGGGGTTTTGCTGCGTCCGTGTGGATCTATGTAAAAGCGAATCTAACGTGCGATTTGTCGCGATACATTTTACGATCACCCTCTCGGAAAATGATGTGATAATCCAATGGTTAGATGATTAAAATTTCATTGCATAATTAACGAGATTAATCGAAGTATCCGCCGTTCCTGTAACATCGTCGTGGGACTGAAAGTGGTGAGACTCGAAAGGTAAAATTGCAATCGCATCGGCCTCGTCCCATCGGAGAAAGAGAGAAAAGAGGAAGAAAAAAGTCGAACGACACTCTCGAAGGCACCGCGAGGTCCGTTACCAGACGCGTTAAGTAGAGATCCGTGGGCGTGTACGCGAGACTGCAGAAAATAACGAGTCGAAAAGTGTAACGGACTGTTTCAAATGCGGTCTCGCGTTATCAGCGCTCCCTTTAGCACCTGAAAATTGCCTCGCGCTTTTTCCACGCGCGACGCACTTAATAAAACATGCTCCGAGCCACCTCCCTCTCTTCGGGCCGCGCTCATCCTCCGCAACCCCATCTCAGTTGCTCTCTCACACGGGCGCACTCGGATCGTGGACCAACACAAACGAGCGCACGCCGGGTTTAACACAAATCCACGTTTACACGGCTGGCGTTCTGTTTTCCTTTCCCCTTCCCCCTTCTTTTCCGTTGGTCACGCTTCAACACCTTCCGCCGCCGTCACCCTTTCTCTCTCTCTCTCTCTTTCGAGTTTTGCACCGCATCGGGAACCAGTCCCTTTATCTTCCTTTCATTCTTTCTTTCCTCCCTCCTTTCTTTCTCTGCTCCACTCGCGTACGCGTCGACGTGCGCTCTGTCTCCCTTCCGGCCGTTCCAGGAGGGGGTGGGAGGGGGTTGCTTCTTCCTCGTTCCACCGCCGCGTCCTACCGTGTCTCCCTTCCCACCTGCGGGGGACGGCCAGCCACTTGCCTCCCTCCGGTAGCACGATGCAGAAGTTTCCAACTGCTCCAGCGACAGCCAAATAAATGTCTCTCCTACTCCTTGCCCCCGACACTTCGCTTCTCGCTACACTCGGCTAATTCGGCACGCGTGCACGGTAAAACTTCGTAACCAGCCCCCGCTGGGGAATGTTTGGAGATTGGACAATTGGTTCGGATTTTATTTCCGCTCCTCTTTCGCTCCTGAAGCGGGAGCCGCAGAGATCGCGCTCGTCACACCTCGGACACCCCCTTCGGTGGTGGCTCTTCGCGGTGCTTAGCACGCGCGGGAGCTTGGATAATTGAAATACTTTTCGCGTCGAGTGATTCGAGCGAGATGCGATTTCATTTACGAGCAAATGGAGTTTATTAACGACCCCTTTTTTCACTTTCGCAGCACCGCGTGCCATTTTTCGCTTCTTATCGCGATTCGAGCGTACGGCGGATATAAATTGTAACGCGATGGACGAAGAAGACCGAAGACGGATCGCGTGCGATCGTAAATGCCTCACGTCCGTCGAAATTTAACTTTCAATTTTCATGGAATTTTAATCGTCTAATGTCACTGAATCAGTTCGCATATTCTATAGACGTGATCTCATAAAAATGTACAATCGCCGTTAATTACTAAGCATCTTTAATCATCTCACAATCTTCTAATATCGAATTTACGCAGACACATGAATCTTCAACCCCTTATCCTATAAGAGTCCTCGTGAATAGATGATCGACCATCTCGATTGACTAAGCCCCTAAAAGATTAATTTGTATCAATTCGCTCTATCGTTTACCGTAAGATACGATCGTTCAATAAATAAAAATGATCCCATTACCTGCGTTAAACAATCTCCAATACCATCGAATCAATCATACACGGTCTATAAACGTCCGGGTAGAAAGATACGGTTGATCGGCCCGTCCGAGCAAAAATGAAAGAGCGTCACCGTTAATTCCGACAAGAAGACAGGGAACGCCGACGTTCCCATTAACCGTATCAACTTTATTCAATAAAATCGTTCTCCCTTCCGCTGTCAGAGCGGCGCGTTGTGCACGCGACAGTCGCCGGTCGTGCACACCGGTGTACACGTGTACAGACAGGAGCAGAACGGAGAAAGGAAAGCGGGCACACCACCGCGAACGCTAGGATACGTAGGCCGCGGCGGCTACGTAGCGATGTTCTCGGCCGATGGGCGTGGACAAACGAGCGGAAAAATGGCGGGGTTTGGAAATGAGATTTGCTGGTAAACCGACAATTTATCGTAGGTATCTGCAAAAGCATCTCTTGACGTTCCTCTGACCAGAGTTATAATTAATACGCTCTCGTCACAGAGCGGCCGACCAATATTCCGTCGCGCCCACACATGGTCGCGCACGTACACGCGACGCACACGGATACCTCGCGCAATTGGTGTATCACGCGTACAGACGGACAGGCTGAAACGTACAGTGTCGACGAACGAGAGGGAAAGAGCGAGCGGACTGTCGAGGGGAGCGGCGAGGGCCCGCGTGCGCGCGCGCGCGCGGCCACGATCACGGACCAGGCGCGTAACTGGTTGTTGATTAAGTTTGAATGACTGATGCCGCAAAAACACATTAAAACTTGAATGAGTACAGATGAAAATTTAGTCGCTAGGAATCAAGAGACCGCAGAGGCAAATGGCCTGGCAGCCGCACATACGCGCGGACGAAACCACCTACCTATGTCCCACCACCCTTTACCCAACCCCGTGCGCTTCCTCTTCTTCTCTGGCCGCGGGTTCACGATCCTCTCTGTCGTGCACGCCCGATCGTGCCGGACCCGTTTTCGGCCCGGTCGAAATATGACGACACGAAAAACACTCCGCGATTGCTATATTCGCAGGCCCGAGACACTCGCCCTCGGTTAACCACTGTGTAACGGAAACAAGTTGCACCGTTCATTTTCAACGGTGATTCCTCGATCCGCTTCGATTCGTTTCCACGGTGGGTTCGTCTCGGTCAAGGTATTTTCGAAAGAACTGTGTTACCAAGAAGTAGAGCGTATCGCTCGATGGTGAAACAAATTTCGACTTTGGGGATCGGGGAGATGTGTGAACGACGCTAATGAACAAGTTCCTCTTAGGTGTCGGAAGTCTGAAGGATAGTTTGGCTTGAAAACGGTCACGTTTCAAGAATCCATCGTTTGCCATTCCTTCTCAGTAGCGATTTTTCAATTCGACAAGTTGCAGTCAGGAGAATACATCAAGCACTACCTCTCTCGAACTAGACACAATTTAAAGCCCCCCTTTAAGCGTCCTCGATGTTGTATGTTTCTCCGGAGTCCATCAAGAAGATCTAGCGTCTCAGCAATTATTCACTCGGAACCGTAAAAAGCCTGCGTCCCTGGTGTCTTAATTGGAGAAATTCACGTGAAACGCAACTACGAAGATTCGCTCTCTCGCATACCTCCATCGAAAGACGCTATTCCGTCTTCCATCCGTGGAACACCAACGAAGCCAACGGAATCACCGAATCGGGCAGAAACCTCGGACGAATCCGATCGAACGGCTCGAACGATCCATTCTCATCGACGAGGCTCTTTCGATTGTCATAAAACAATTGGCCAGAAAGATGACGGGCCGTAAATACTTCAAGACCGATCGGAAATCGCAAATCCAGTTTAGCGGAGCGATCGAGGATGGAATTGGAATGGGCATCCATCAACGTGTGCGCAATAGTAAAAGAGCGAGGAGAAGGGCGGAGGGACGGATAGGAGAGTGTATAGCAAGTGGAGCGCAGGAAAGGCATCGCTGCAGCGAGCGAACGGGATGATCGTTTCCGTAATAAAAATCGTCAACCAGATCGTAGCTCACGCACCGATACCTACCTGCGCAGTGCTCCCCCCGTCGACCAATCAGCTCCTCCCGTTGCGTCGTTTAATATATTCAAATGTAAGCGGTAGCAGTGTTTATGTCTTGACATCGCAAATTGTGCCGGCTAGGCCATAACTTATAGTAATTGCTGCGCGCCGGAGTAATTATTTATACACGTGATATAGCGTATAGACGGGGTCCCATCTCCCCTCTCCCTCCACCTCTCTCTACCTCTCTTTCGTTCACTTTGTCCGTCTTTATGGTTATTCCGAGCATTGGGTATATCCGTATCTCTCCGGTGCCTATAATTGTGAACCGCGAGATATCGAAAAGGAACGTCTCGCGGGGACCGCGCGATATTAATCTCGAGCTGCGCGGCAACGAATCGGCGACTTCGATGCCTCGCGCAGCAGACAAGACGGAATCCGGAGCGCAAGGAAAAACTGCTGGCCGCCGCGGCTGCACGGAACCGTACTTATTCTACTTTGACGTTTGAATGCCTGGAACGATCGCGCGCCGCAATTTTATACAATCGGTTAGGTGATGCAAAGTAACGCGATTGTATTAATTATCATTGATGCTTCCAGCGGCCGTACCACGGCGCACTGCAACCCAATAACTCGAGTCTGGTATTATTTTTTCATTCCATTTAAATGTCAGTTAACTACTTCGAGTTGTTTCCAGGTTTCTTGGATTCATCTAAAGTGTCGATCGAATCGTTTCTTTTTATTATTTGTACTTCATAACGAAAATTATAATCTTCTTAGAGGATTCCATATAAATTTTCTATTTTTTCCGCCGCTATGCGAAGTAATAAATTTTGCAGGTAATAGTCGAGTAAATTTTGGAAAAACTCTCGCACGGTTGGACGTATTTTGTTTCCAGTACTACCGTGGTGCCATCTCGTTCGACAGAAAGGAACTCGCAGCCGTAAAAAAAGACTTCCGCCTATTTTTTTCGAAAATACATCGAACCCCCTCCTCCGCCCTCGCCGGCGAATCTAATCGATATTCCTCGAGAAATTTCAGTCGGCTAAAGTTACAAAGTGCGCGAATTATGCGCATACGTGATACTTCACCCACGTATCGATAGGTTCAGGAGGAAATTACGGTGGTCCCTCTTGCTGTCATAAATCAGGGATCGAAATTAAGAATTTCAACGACTAGAAGGGAAGACGAGCCGGGCCGTCGAGCAAACGCTGAAGGCATTCAACAAATTTCACGGTGTCTGTCGATAAATCAGTTTAAGCATTCAGTCGATGAGAAAGGGGGTGGTTTTGCGGTGTAACAGGTGGTTGAAATTCTCATTCGCCGCGCCTTTTTACTCCTTTATCGGCAAAAAAGGAAAGAATAAGTTCCAGTTTATGAATCGGAGCGCGTTTAACGCTTCTTAAAAGGATAAAGCGACACCGACGGCTTTTTCAACAAGGGAAATTGCTCAGCCTTTTGCGAGACTACGGGATATATCGATGGAGACCAGCTCAGACCAGTCCCACTTTTTTTCTCTCTTCCACCTCTAATGAAATTTATACATCGCACGGTTAAAAAACGATTCGTTTCCTTGCGGCCATTTTTATTACTCTTTCCGTTCGGTTCACGGGGAAATAAAGAAAGGCATCAGAGGAAAATCCTTTTATTTTTATTACGACACATGAACGTTATCACAAACTGGCAGTAATTCGCTTAATCTTTAATCGACGATTCCATCCGATCGTCTGACAAAACATCACTCACATTCAAAAATAGTTCGATTAGGATAGTAATTAAATAAAATTATTTACAATGTTATTCACAACAAGAGCTTATTGTACAATGGTGTGTTAAAGCTAGGAAGTCTTCTTATGCGAGGATACAGAGTTGTTTGCTCCTATTCTCGAGTCTGTCCATCTTTACTTGATCCATTTCCAGTGTTTCTTCTTAGACGATACTTTAAATTACTATGATTACTTACGAAAGACGTATATCGGTAATAAATAAAACAATCAAGATCCTTATCGTAATACATGCATCGTAAGGCGAAGTAAAACTAATCACGGGCAAGGTCTCTAAAGACGGTGAAATCACTTGTGAAATTTGTTAAGGCACAATTTTCAAATCGGTTATAATAATGGTCTTTAGAACCTCGACTTCTTACATTCGTAACGCTTATTTGTACTAATCGATTTCCTCAATCCACCTCGGTACTCTCCTCAGTTTAAAAAGAAAATAACGGGAACGATACCGGCGCCCGATTCACCAAGGCCTCCACATATCGCCGTTGGCGCTCGAAGGACCAGCCACCGCCACAAATTTGATAGGATTAGGATTAGAATTTCTATTAGTCGAGCAAGTGGCTCCGCCCGACAAATCCTCCACGGATACCGCCTGATCTTCCCCGGATTTTAGAGCGCCGTTAGAAGAATTCATGGTCGAACTGATAGGTTCTTGGTACCTTGGTCTCTTATCAGAGATTACTAGAAGACCGTCCGAATTGTGCCTCTTCATTACCTCTTTTCTCGACGCGAAAGAACCAGCGCGATTGTAAGTCTTATCGGTGATCACTGAAAGCGGTTGTCTTAAACTGTGCGTCGCTGACCCGTTCCCGTTCAACGATTCAGACGAGTCCGCGGTTTCTTTTCTGGACGCGTGATTAACGTCCACTTTCGGTTCCGTGGAAATCGGCAACGGCGATTTTCGATCGCTCGTCGAGCTGATCTGCGGCTTCTGAGTCTCTGGCGACGAGGAGAAACTCTTGGACGAGGCTGGACTCTGTTCAGGGATCTTAAACCGGCGTTGCTGACGATTAGGCGAGTGCGCCTGAGGATAATGTTCGGACTGATGGCTCTCTTCGCCGTAGCTGGAGGTGGACGTTGATGGGCTCAATAAGGGACTCTGCGGCCTGTGCACGGAGGTGAAAGCCGACGGTTGTCCCATCTTGGACGTTGATTCCGGGGCCGGTGGGAAAAACGGGAAGTTCGCCGAGATCGCTGCCGATTGCGGCACCAAAAGCGCTAATTCACCGGTGGGCAGCCTGCTCGGTATCAATTGAACGCCGTTCGGTATCTGTATCCTGGCGCTTCCATTATTATTCTCGTCGCCATTCTGGAAATCGCTCTGGAAACCGACCTTCACCTCCGGATAGAGGCGTTCCGGCATGTAGGGCACGTAGTGGCTGTAGAACGGCGCCATTTGCTGGAGATTGCTAACGCAATTGTTCAAATGTGATACCAGTCGTTGCTTCACAACAGGGTCGACGTTCTCGAGGTGGCTGACGTACCGCGATACTTCGGTGGCACATTCAGAAAATCCGGAACGGAATTTCGTTAGCACCGCCGGGTCTGTAGCGACCGCCGTGCTCAATTGCTGACGCTGTACCGCCTGCAAATGCTTCACCGTCATCTCGAGGATATCGGCCTTCTCGAGCTTCGAATGCCTGGTTGGCTGTAACAGAAAAAGTAACTAGTTGATAATACATTCCCCGAGCTGCGAACATTTATTCCGCGATTAATTTTCACGTTCTCGGTGCGGGTAAAAATTGTTATAATTTTTTTTCGTACTGTACGATGGAACAGCAGGGCGTAAAAATTCCCTAGACGCAATCGGTAATGCAGAATGGAAACGGAACTCGGTCGAGATAGAGGGAATCCTGTTATCGACCGATAGCAACGACGAGGGACGAAGCCGCGATGAAAACGTCACTTCCAACGTGTTCGAAGCATAGTAATCAGAATTTCAGCCGGAGGGTACACTTTGTGGGCGAGCACGAATACCGATCATTCGTCCAGGAAACCTGCGACGCCTCGGTAACGCCCATGTAATTGACTTGATACGTCCTGTTACCTTAATGACAGGGTACCGACCACGGTAGCTAGCGCGGGGCAATTTCGAAGTTAGCCCACGGGTACGCGTGTTACATTCTAGAGGAAATTTTTTTATCATTCCACGTCGCGCAACTTGCTACGGTCGCGCTTATCGGCTGCATACAAATTGTTTTCTAAACGATAAAAGGAAAACAACCACTCACGGGGACGATATTCATTTAAATTAGAAACCCGTTCAGGGAAACGCGACAAGACACGCGTATCCTCTCGAAGAGAAACTCTGTTGCGAGAAGAAGGAGAGGAGGAAGAAAAAAAAGCGAACCACCTCGTGGGAACTCGTTAGAAGCTCGAAAATCTTTTTTTTCCATGCCCAGCCACAACGCTAGCCCTTTCAATATTCCTTAGATTCCCACTGGCCTTTTAGGGATCGATCGTTCAATACCGATGCAGTTCTACAACCTCGAAATCCCATTGTGCCCTTTCTGCGCTATGGTCCTCGACCCAGGATCCGCCGAGTGCTCGCATTTTTATGGTAAACTAGCGGTCACCTTTTAAAATAGGCGTGGGAGTCGACGAAGAGATCGCTTACACAGCCTATTGAGCTTCGTCCCTCTCTTTTCATTCCGTTCTCGAACAAACTCCAATCCGACTGGGAAACAAGTTCACGACAAAGAACAAACTCTCGATACCTGTTGCTCGAAACAATAAATCGCGTCTAATTGCGAGGGAAAATATACGAGTGGCTACATCGATTGAAAACACCAGTGAACGCCACACGACAGTGGATGTCCATGGGAAAAAGAATCGACGCGGAAATCGGTTTTCCTGTAGGCGAACTCGACGCCCTGAGGGATCAGAGGCAACGAGACACCTGCTATTGGAGCGACTAAGAGGCGAAAGCGACGAGGATCTCGGCTTTTTTCTCCATCATTTTTTTGCCGATCGGCGCCGTGTTCGCGAAGCTTGGATCCTTAAAGATGATACGGTCAACAAAGGGAGGCTGCAACCCGAGATGAGATTCTTTTTTCGTCGTAATAATTATTTTCGAAGTTCCCACGAACGCGGGGGGCGTTTCGTGCGGGCGAACGGGACGGACACTGAAGCGGGCAGGTAGCGGAAGTCATCTGGACGAGGAGAAGAGAACGGTGAGAGCGCCTCCGCTCTCTAGTTATGGTCCTGTCTAAGAAATCAATCTCGCTGGTTCGTGTTACACGGCGTGGAGTACTTCGCCGTGGGATGACGAGAGGAAATCTCGCGATTGAGACCGCATTTTATTTTCTCGGTTGATTAAGTTTTCCGATCGTTCGCGTACTTGTTACGATTCCTTTTTTTTTTTTGAGCCTTTAACGAAATATACCAAGGACTGTAAACTACTTTTGCTCTCCCGTGGAGGCACAGAAGAAACAGGAAACTCCATTTCTTTGGGATTCTCCAAATCTTCGAAGATCTGACTATTGGAATTACTTAGATGACACTCGATAACCGTAAAGATTTCCTGGAAATTGTCGAATTCAAAAATAAACCGTACGCTTGCTCGTAGGATTTGGAAACAAGCATAATTAAAGCTCGGTTGAAAAGGGGTTAAGTGGAATGTGGCCAACACCGGTTGGGCAGACCGACGAACGGGCTGAAGTGCCATTGTCGAGTCTCCAGTGGAGATTACGTGTTGGCAGAGGACTTGAACCATCCGTTCCCACGGCGAGGCATCTAAAACACTAAAACAAAACCCGTCCACCTCCTGCTACCGCTAGTCCCGATTCTACGGGTCGAAAAACAAATCGTGCCCCGCACGGGAGGAAGGGCGGACGGGGGAAAAGAGAAAAAGGAGACGGCCTGATCAAACACTTCTAGCCAACATCCGCTGCCTCGGCTCTTCCTATCAGTTTAATTAAAAGATCGGCTCTTGACCTTTATACGAGCCAGCACCGAAACAATCTCGAGCGACCGATGGCATACTCCGCGCGGCTCGACGGACGATTATAATTTCGAGCAATTTCAATCGGTCAGCTGACAATACGCGCGGCGTGAATTGAGGCCTCGAATGGGAAAAAGGCAGCGGCGGTTTAATTTCGTACGACACGGACACGGGAGTTTGTTATCCGAGGTGTTCCAACGGCTCCCGTTTCAGACTGAGCCAGCACAACCGACTCTACTGAGCTAATTACATTTAACGTCCCGTATCTCATTAATGATGCTGCCGGCTATTTTTAGACACTCTCACAGTTCGTAAAAATAGAAGCGGCTTACGTGCAACAACCGAGATTCCTGACTTCGCTAATTCTTTTAATCTCGATTAGCTACTGCAATCTTTTTCCAATCCTCGCGTAACACCTTCCGAGACTGTTGATGCTAATCAAGCGAATTTATTTAGACGGTATCGATAACCGAACGAGCGTTTATCAATGAATAATTAAGCTTCCGGGATGTTTGTCGAGAACCTCAGCGATGACTTGCAAACAGTCGGAGAAAGTTGATTAAAAGAATCGTATAAAAATTCTAGTAGCCTTTATCGTCGAAAACAAGACATCGAACTGCTTAAAATGTAATACATTGGGGATTTCCAGCGATGAGTGAAACGGTGGGGACCGAGTGGTTACGCCAAAAGTGGCAACGAGGAAAAAAAAAAGAAATCTCAGCTCGGGGTCGGTTGACGAGAGAGGCTGCGCATATTTTTACGTTATCTCTCGTAAACTCGTATCACGTGACTAGATAAGTCGTGAACAGGTCACGTTTACCGCGGCACGTTTCGGGCGCCGGGTACAACGTGGATTCCACACGGCTGGCACCGCGCTGGGATCACGCGTGTAGAAGCACGTTGCCCATCCATCGTAAACGCGCGAGCTCCGCCGCGATACGTGTCGCTCGTTCCGCGACAAGAATCCCGTGGCTCGTTTCGCGCGATTAAGAGATTAAAACACTTTATCCGGCCGTGTGACGTCTAATTGGCCTGGCCCGTTCCGTATCGACCGTACGAAATCACTGTTATCGCGCAGGGGATGATAACTGACGCTCGACAGGTGGACGTCCCGCGGTACTCACGTCTTTTTTCATCGCCTCCAGTATCAGGCTCTTCAACTCGTCCAGACACTGATTTATCCGAGCACGCCTCCGCTTCTCCATGATCGGCTTGTTGCTCTGTAATTTGGGAAACGTTTCGGTTATACGGATTGCTCGACGAGCGACAAACCCTTGTATTTGGGCGGTCGTCAGGGGTGTCTTTTGTGGAAGAGATTGAGAATTTGTCATTTTTTTAATTTTCGAATCGAGAGCAATTTTTAATTTCTAAAGCTAGTTTCGTTGGAAAAGTTCAACTAAGTAGATATAGTATTGTATGGTAAGTGCTCGAAATGTCTAGAATGATACTTCCGTAAAGAAAAGTGGGGACTACGAAATTGTCGATGACAGCTCCGAATATATTCGCACAACCCTTTATTCCTCGCTCACAATTCCACAAGGACCAAAAAATCGTGCTCCAAATGCATGTTTACCCTGCGCAACTCCGCCTTGGTCATCCCTGGCTGCGTATGGGACTCGGGTTCCTCCTCGCTGCCTGACATCTTGTAATTATAATAATCCACCATTTATGCACACGAGAACAAAGCCACTGCTAGAAAATCACACAAAATTCCAGCTTATAGTACGAACGTCCCTCGATTCTTAATGGTAAACGCACAGTAGCAGATCACATGCACGTGAACTCAACTAGTAACCGCAACAACGTTCCATGACGGAACGACGGCGAGCACGAACGAGTCGTGACTCCTCGAAATTCAAAGTGGCAAACTTTTCTGCCGAGGGGGATGATCGCCGTCTGCAGACGACGACCCGCTTGGGGTGTGGAAGGTAACTGTTTGACGTTTTCGATTTCGAAGACCGCATGCCGATGCACTAACCGTGTCTGGAGTGGGGTGGAGTGTGTCCTGGAGTGGGGTTCCGGGATACCATCGGAGAGGGGAGGTCCTCGGTCTTTCCGAGACCTGTTGATGCATGGGAATTCACACCGTCCCCTACAGTCTTCTTCGAAATTCGACTCTCTCCTTTCCCTCTTCTTCCATCCTCTTGCGCGCAGCCTTTTCCCAAGGAAAATTTGTTACAAAATTAAGTCATCGAATTCGAGAAATTCGAATGCTTCAGTTTCAATTTCCAAGCATCAACTATTCGCAACTCCAGGATTATTCATCCGTGACCACTCATCAATCGAGTCGAATTGTACTTGGAAATCTCAGCGGAGCAGTTCTCCGCGCTCGGTTCCAGCAGTCGTGGCACGGTACCGCGGTTTCCCATGGGGTTGCGTGCGGCCGCGCGCTCCTTCCGCGGGAGCGTTGCGTAAAAGAAAGAGTTCATTGATGAAACCGGCGCGCGGCGCGGTCCGGGCAGCGGCGTTCGCGGTGCATGGCCCCTGGGAGTAAACACTATTTAATGTTTCAGAAGAATTCCCACACAGGACCCTCGCCGCGTGGTGTGCATGCACCCATCGTCGTATCGCGTTGCTCGCGCCAGCCACACTTATGACGCACGTACACACACGTCCGGCACACGGTGCGCTCGCCCCTTCTCTGTCTCAGATGGGTTCTCTTTCTCGCGCGCGCCCTCGACGCGCCACGCGGTTAGGGTCGATCCCTGCGTGGATGGCACCAATCAGTCGGCCACTCGCAAATCCTCTTTCCAGCCACTCTTTTTCTTTTCGCTCCTCGTGCTTTAGCTGTTTTTTTATTGCACGCAATTCAGGATTCCGAGTAAATCAACGTTCGGTGGTATTCGAGACGCGGTGCATAAATGCTCGCTGTCTGACGAGATATTATTTTCGTACGACAATGTAGCATTATTACGGTATTATGTAGAAGTTGTGAGTGACTGGAATGCTTTTGCTCCCCTGGAAAAGGGTTGCCTTCATAAAATATAATTGCCTTTAAAAAACTGGTATATGGTTAACTTCCTTCGCTATAACAAAGATTTGCTGTAACAAGTATGGCAATAACGAAAAGTATGCAATGCGAACTATGTTCAGCCTGAGTTTTCAAAACTGTTTCCAGACGTTCATTTCATTTGGAGGTGCACTATTTGCAACGAGGGATAGGTAAAAATTAGAACCCCTCGCTTGACGCACGGCACGCTTACGCGCATCAACACCTTGCCAATAAACGCGTAAAACTGTAAAAAAAAAAAAACGGGCGAACGTCTTATTGCGATCGTAGCGCGTCCACTAGAAATAGGCGAGCATGTAGATCCGAGACAATAAACGGCGGGCGTTTGTTTCGTTGACGAAATCAGTTACAGCCCATTTCAAGAGGCAATGGCCGCTGTAATAAACAGATAAACCTTTACGACTCGCGATTATTGCACCGGCGAACTTTTACTTTTAGAGGCCTGGACTGGCCGCTAGCCGGCGTACCGACTTTGCGCTACGTAAACGTCCCTTTGACCGTCTGATTTATTTCACTTCCACTCGTAGGATAATCCTCGACGATTGTCGAACAGAGACGGAAGTAGAAGTCTCGAATTAGACGCGTTCGTCTATTATCGTTTCACGTTTTATTCGACGAACGACGAGCGAAACGTTTATTCGAAACGAAATTGTCACAGGGTTGAACATTTCCACGGAGCTCTGATCGAAATTTTCCCGAACGCCGAACACCGGAAATACGAGCGTACGAATTTCTGTCTCGCGCCAAACCGACGCGATGTTTGTCGAAAAATTAAATTTGCATGCCACAGGCTAAATATGCTTTTCATTATTCGATATTTGATCGAATTTCACGGAACGCGTTCGTTATTTGCCGAGATCCAACACGCCCGGATTAACGCTCAAATATTTCACCCTTACAAACACGATACCCTTTGACAGCTTCATTCGGGTTCACGTTTTACAAACAATCGTAGAAATACACTTGTGTATTACGATATTACTATCGATACGTGATATCAGCGAAATTTTTATTCGCTAGCTTTATTACACATTACATTTGCAATGGCTTAACCTTTCGCGCTCTCACTCGCCGCAATGTTTCGCGTGGCAACTTTGTTTATGCTGAATTTCATTATCTCTAGTTGATAGAAGCGAAGTATTGGTTCGGGGAATAAGTCTTTTACACTATTTATGTCTTCGGTTGGAAAGTGATATTGTGACGTAAAATTCCTGGACGACTGTAATCCGGAATATGGTGTGTCGAGCGTTAGTACAGTTTCGACGATCGTAGTAAGCACACGTATCGCGAAATTTTGCACCACTCGTTGTAAAGTTTTAACGCGAGTTTGATTTTTAATTGATCGGAAACTTATCTATCTGTGAAATTGGTGGTAAAGCAAGCGTAAACAGTGATGTAGTGTCAGGTGTGAGAAATAGAAAAGTTAGAGTAACAGACAGTGAATCCGGAAGTAGCAGCCAACGACCCACAAGACTCCAGCAATCCAGAATGCTTTGGTAAGTGCAAAATATCGTGCCAAACGCAACTACAGAACTTGAACTCCGATAATTATATTTTCCCAAATGTAAACACAGATAATATATCAAAATATAACGCTTTCGTATGTTAATTTTTATATAACATCATTTGCGCGTGAAACTGTCTCAAGCTGCAGTGCCGCCCGACCGAAGAAGTCGTCGAGCGCAAAGGATTAATCGTGCAGTCTTCGATAAAAGAATTTTATAATTTTAAAAATATCGAGGGAAGTCGCGCTATTTGAAGAATGTTTAGTAAGCAGTGGTAATATTTAATTTAAACCCTTATCACCGTGAAGACTGGTTATCGTGCGCCATTATTACTTCCTGAGTCAATTATCGAGTCCGTGTACAGTAATCTCGAGACGTGACCACGATAAACACAAGCTAGAATTACAGCGAAACAATTTTTCATCTCGTCGTTCGATCGCGATGTATGTAGCGCGATAGTTGCGCGATAAATCAGTTCTCGAAACCAGCTGTGCCGCAGCTCCACGAACTTCCGTGTTAACACTACTCTCCTATTGCGTTCCACCAATGTTTGCGAGGCAGATGGACGGTTTGCACGCGATTCTAGATCGAAAAATCGAGATCGAACCCCGACGTGATCATCGAGCGAATAAAGGCCGACGTTTCTTTGCGAATGAAATAAGGGTGGCTCGGCCTTGTTTCTCGCTCTGTCGCTCGACGAAGTCGCTTTCAGATCATACCACCGATCGTTGATAAAGGATTCGAAGGGGGATGCATAAAACTTGGGTGGTTTGCAAATTTCGTGGGGTAAGCGGCGCGTTATAGTGGTCGATCATTATCGAGATCGGCCTCGTTGGAATGTTGTTAAGCCTGATGGAAGTCGAGTGCGTTTCTTTCCGGTTCAGCCACGTGAAGCCATTCTACTGATTTCTATGTTGCGCGAGGGTTAATCGAATTTTATAGCAGCGATTTAGAATTGCTTCGTTTTCGCTTTACTTTCTTCGTAAACTCAAGGGTGCCTAGTGTTTTACATTTTATCTAGAACTAAATCGGTATTTTTTAAATTCACCCTTTCGTTAATGGGTCGATGTTGTTTAAATTTTTATTGTTCACATATATATATATAAATTGTTTAGTAGTACAAACGCAGAAATTTTCATAAAATTTTCATTAATACCTTTAGAAAATACTGTCGACTGAATTATTCTTCGGTTCTTGATTTCTCGACGAGAAATCTCACGGAAGCATCGAGCGACAGCCCCGTAAACTCGTATCCGATCCGCTGGCGAGTCCGTTACATCCCGGGAAAAGGATAGGCACTTTAAAACTAGGTACTTTATGGTTTTATTTCGGGTACCTACCATCAGTAAATGCATAATGTGCTGCGCTAAACTGCAGCTTTGTCCCTGGGACTGGTATATTATTGCGTAGCCATGGAGGACCCCCTGAGTTACAAGAGGGCCAGAGCAAAGAGCCTCGGGCCCCTCCTTGGCTGGCTCCTGCATCTGCAAACGTTGGACTCGGAAGTTCCGACGAGGGTAGCCTGGCTTCCACAATAAAACGGGCCGTGGCCTTGAATTTTGTTTTTAACTTTATCACCCCCCTTACCCCGCGAGCCACGATCGCGGTTCACCGTTAAACGTTCGTTCTACCTGGTGGTCGCTGCGAATTTTTCCAACAAATTCGTTCAATAATCGCCAGAACGCAACAATTTGATATAATATATGACATGTAACCATTATACCATTTCAGTGTATTGTCGTCAGGTTAATTATCGTAGACTTTGGGATTAGGACGCGTTGGTAATCGCGAAGACGGAGAAAGAGAACAGTGGGAGAACCCGTGGCGAATAATACCCTAATCCAGGTTCCATAGAATTCTCTTTTGTAAGTTTCAAGTCGCTAAATATGCGACAATCTAGAAAATGAATTTGTAGAACAAGGGTCTTAGGCAATACAGGAATTGAACGCAGAGTTTGTGCCACGAAAAAGTTGAACGTTTCAATAGGACTTAAAAGCCGAGTCGAAGCGACAGATTAGGATATTCGAGGGTATCTTATTTCTTGTTAATTCTCGTCGTCCACCGTGCGACTTCTGTCTCATTCCCATGATCCAGAAATTCCCATAAATATCCGAACGTGGCTGTCAGAACGGAAGGCGTTCGGTCAGACGTCGCGACCTCCTCATTAACCCCGAGAGAGGCTGCGTGGAAGAGGAACGAGCGAGGGAAAAAGAGGCTCGAGTGGTTCGCTTGACCACAAACCTCTTGAGGAAGATCAAGAAGGCGAGCGAACGGTCTAAATTTGGAACGCCCACCCTCTGCCGCGAGAACCGATCTTCGGATACACCTGCAGCCACCACGAGATCGGGCAGGAAGTAAAGGCCATCCCCTGGAACCTCGAAATCTTCGCTTCCGCTGGCCGAGCCACGGTCTCTCAGTTTCACAGGGGAACCAACTAATCGATTCTTTCTCGGAGCTGGTTCCCTCAACCTGTCTTCGAATTAATTCACTCTCGCGCGATTAATCCCTCCCTCACTGAGCGCGTATTACGATCCGCCTCACGGGTTACTCGGATCGTCGAGCCGGGGTATAAACGGTGTGAAAGCACCAGGATGGCCGGGCATACGGAGATTGAATGAAATCGAGAGTCGCTGGAAAAAAATATTCCTCCTTTTTTGTGGGTGCACCAGAAGGTGTAAGGTTTCGCGGTGCGCGAAAGGACATTCTGTTAGGAAGATTGAATGCGTAGTGAATGAAACGCGCGTGATAGTGAATGAAACGAGAGTAGTGAATGAAGGGAGGTGTTGTGCGAAATCTTTTTACACTCGAGACGACTTCAACCGAGTTCAACTACCTAATCGAATTTTTTTCTTATCGTCGAAGTTGTTTAGCTTTAAGTTCTTTCGAACGTCAGAGTAAAAATTTTCTTTAGTGATGTTATCGTGCGGTAAATTGTGTTAGCTATTTAATATTAGCATTTTCCAGGAGAACGGCGATATTTCATTCCAGGCACAAAAAATACCGACATGCTTTAATTGTTCCACGGGAGCGGCATGTTAATGACGCATCTATATGCCGGCAGCGTGAGGATCTGTTCGAACAAATGCGTACGTGGGGTCGTTTTTAGTCGACATCTGGATTTTCGTCGCGGGGAAACGTCTAGATTGTGGAATACAGGAAAACGTAACTCGTTTCCGTGGGAGTTCAATGAAAAAATGTCTCGCTCGCGCGGCAGACGGTGCCATTTATAACCGTGGTGTATTTGTTTCTACGAGTGGGGTAAACTCCCCACGAATTCCCTTAGGATAAAAAATCGGCCGTCTGCTTGTTTTACGCACGCTGCCAGATTGTCCCTCCACTAAAATTGTCTCGACAGTTCTTTTTGGAATTAGGTTATTGGTACTCGAAAGAGGATGACACGAACGTCGCATTTGAAAAGTGTTTTTATAGGGTGTCGTAGGATCCACTCGAAGGTAACTCGAAGATCCACCGAACAATGCTCTCAAAAATACCGATCGTAAATTGAAGGTACCCTATTCACTCAAATTAGGTCAGTGTGCCACACCGCTGGGAATCAGGTCGTGTGCTGGACACACGCAAGGAAAACGATTACAATAGCGAATTCGGTCAGGTAATGTTCGATGTAGTCTACCTTCGAACCGCTGCTAGAAAAAGTTAATCTCTGTCGAAAAGCACTCGTGCATCAAATTTTACAACCTCGCTCGTTACTTAGCTTTATCCTCGAATCAAAAATTGTATAGTTCCAAACTAACTTTCATACAAAAAACATATATTCTATTGCAACCTCCTCCTTTTTAAATCTTTCATTAGTTCTTAAGAAATCGTATCCTTCGCGTGCAATGAATCACATATTGCACATTCGCGTACTGAACGACTCATCGTCGCATCAGGAACAACCTATCAATTCCAACCAAAGAATCGAAAGCATCCCATCCCCAGAGCAGCGTTCCCAAACATCGAAAGAAAAAATCGCACAACCCCTAACGGGGCAATGGATCCACCTCTCGCAACTGTGTTGCGTCTACGCGTACCCCTTTCGTGCTAGGTGCACGTAGCCACCCCATTCTTACGGTGCTCTCTCTCCCCTCCTTTTCCGGCGAATGCTCAGCCCGGTCGGCTTCGCCGGCTCGCAGAAGTTCCTGCTCAGGGCCTGGCTCCTCTGCGCGGCGCGCAACCGATCACCTGGCTTGGGTTCCCACGTTTCTGCGATTCGCGTTTCGCTTCACCCTTTTCGCCTTACACTCCGTCGTCGTCCTGGGTCCTTTCGGTCGTCCGGCGATGTTCCGCGCGCCCATAATGCCGTACGCGATGGAAAAAGTGGGGACCGTCCGGTTCGGTGGGGATGAACGGCGAAACAGGGGGAGGGGAGGAAAGAAAAATGTAAAAAGAAAAAGAGAGAAGCACGGTGGCGGAAGAAGGTAGCGTACGAAAGGTGGAAAAGAAAGAGAGCCGTGTGCCTCGTGCATCCATTATGGGGCCCTGACCGCTGCGAAGGTGCGCGTGGCTGACACACGAGGGACCCGCGATAGGGAGCCGGCGTTCCACGTTTTATTGGCAACGGGGGAAAAAGAAAACGGTGCTAAGTCGGGACCGCCCTGTGGAACCAGCAGGTACGTATTTGCATAGAAAGGCTGAAATTTCGTAGCCCCGTGTCCTCTACGCGGCTACGCGACGCTTAGAGCGTTTAACTGTTTCCCTTTCGCAGGATCGTGGGAGGTTGCCCGAGCCCTTGCTGGGAATTCTTTATACGACCCTGCCTGCCTGCCTGCTTGCTCGAACGAGTGGCGATTACGTTCCGTGCTCGTCTCCGTTTTATTCTTTTATGCCGCCTTCGTTCCCGGTTGCGGGGGCTGGAGCCACTTCGAGACGCGATTCGGCGGCCCTTGGTCGATTAATAAGTCGAATCGACTTAATGCCAGAGAGAGAGAGAGAGAGAGATTCGAAAACTATCCATCTGACTTCGTAGATTCAAACGTGTCAAATAGGATCAAGAATTTCTAGCGAGCAAAAGGCCCACCTTTCATCTCCGTATTGTTTCAGGGCGAAGTCAGAATTAAGAATTCTTGGACTGTTATGGGCGCAGTAACTCAATCTTTTCAACACATCCGGCGGTAACTGGGCCCACAGGGCCAAACAGCCGTGGCGAACGGTATTAAGAATCTGTTCACGAGCCCGTTAAAATCATTCGGCGGCTGATCTTTAGGAAACACGATCTGTTTAGTCTTCGCTGCTCCGAAATGAACCCCCGTCGTTCTTTCGTGGGACCAAGAGCTGTCGATCGCCCGCTCCAATAGCGGCCACGATAATCCGTATGCCAGCGGAGCCGATTGTTTTCTTATTGTTCCCTTAATTGCCTCCGTTTCGAGGAAACGTTACGATTCGCCCGGAAGGGTTCACTCACCACTTCCTCGCGCGAGGAATTTCAACCGGAAACCGGTACTTCGATTCCGATATACACTCTCCTCTGCCAAGCAGCTTCGAAGTTACCAAAATGTGTAATCAAATTCAAATTACGCTCGATTACAGGCAACGAACGGTCTACGAGACTCTCGATGGAACGCAGAAGAAGAAGCTAACGAAGAGACTTGGGTCAGTTGCGCAATCGAAAGACAAAGACGCGGGCGAAAGCGGCAAAGGGGTCACGTTGGGCCCGTATTCGGAGCCGGTTGTCGTCTGCCGCGATTAGAGCGAGGTCGGGCCGCAAGCACCGCGGCAGGTTGCCGCAGCGGCGTCGCCAGCGACGACCTGGACGACAGAAACGCGCCGTCACACAGCGGCATCGTGCGCAACCTTGCTCCTCGTGGAGGCGCTCCTCCTCGCAGCTACGCGCCTCGATAGAGAGAGCGAGCTGGTGAGAACAGTACGCGCCACGCGTTCCCACCATCATCCTCGGTCGTGTTCGCCAGACGCTTCGGACGTGTTCGGCTCCACGGTCCCGATATCGGCGCCCTGCCCCACCACGCGATGGGCCCAGGGCCCCCCTTCTGTTACTCAAAATTGCCAGCTACGTTTGGCCTCTGTTTGCTTAGGAGAACGCTGCCGATGAGGTGTCGTAATGAAGTCTCGCGGGGAGAACGACGCTCATCTTCTTGTATAACTACAGATTTGGGACTTTCAGGGCCACCAACATCGCTTGGCTCTCCTTTTCGGGGTTTCGTTAATTAATGGGTTGTCGTTCGTCGCTAGACTCGATGCTTGGGAATTGTACGCGTTTCTCTCTAATGTATGGATTATCAACTTCGATTTTCAGGTCATTTGAGAATCGTTTAGCTAATCGTTTTGCGGATATTCATTGTGATGCGTATAAAGGTCTTGGGACCTTACCCCGTTGAACAATCAACTTTCATTCATGGAGAAAAATGTTTCATTTTTGCAAAATTCCTTGGAAAGCAATTACCATATTTTCCAGGTCACACACAACCGCGTCGAAATTTATATTCGAGCGGGGAAAGGTTCGCAGGGGATTGCAAAGCGAAAGGATCGTAGGTAAGAAAGGATTATACGCTGTGCTTCGTTAATACTACGAATTTCGGGAAAAGGTCGAACCGGCAACTAAAATCGGTGACAGCAGTTCCGGGTTTAAGCATCTGTTGTTTACGGTGATGTAACGTTTTACAATCACGCGTTTAGAGGATGACCTACACGGGCCCCGCTTCTCGAAAAGTAGCTCTATGCAAATTTTCCAGGAGGTCCCGTTGAGGAACACGGCAGCTTCGTAAGTGAAATTTGTCACTTTGAACGAGTTAGTTCACCTAAGCAAACCGGCTATTGCTGCAAGAACAAAGGTATTGTCTACTCTTCAGTTTATGCGAGAAGAGTGCCTGGCTAAAAAGAGAAATGAGCACTTTTGGTCTGGGTGAGCTCATATCAGCTTGGCCTATTTCGATGCTGAGCATTATTAAAAAACCAGTTTACAAAAATAAAAAATTTTAGATACGATCATGAATGTGTTTCATGCATTACGCTATCGGATGCAATCTCTAGAAAATTATCCTTACTTCGACTTTCTAGGAATATTTCGTTCAGCATTTACGGATAATATGAGATCATCCATGACGCGTTAACTAAGAACGTGTTAACTAAGATCGTTGTATCAGCTGGAGCAAATGTGCTCGTGCCTGGGGTGTTGAACAATGCGTCAGTCCAGTATGAACCGTAGGGGTGCCCTTCTTACGGGGATCTTCGATTCGGATGGCCAAAAATAACGGCACGCGCCAGACGTCTGTCTGCAACCGATTTATTGATTTGCGGAAAGCAGCTGGCGCTAAGGAAATCGATGGTGCACGAAGTTTAAAACGGGGCATCGCAGTGGAAACTATACGAATCGCATCATTTCTTAAGACAAACTTAAGGATCATATTTAACAGGAATCATCCATGTATAATTAATGAAATTGAAGAAGCATGTTCACCAGACAGGAACATGTTGAAGAAATACATTAATTAACAGTTCGGGGAATTCCAAAAAATGGTATCTCTCTATTCCCGTTCACTGTCAACAGAAACCGTGACATGAGTCATTTCCAGCAGTACACATGGATCGTTTGATGGTACACGCGCGATCCGTCGAGCCTTGGCTCGGTGTTCCTTATGGCAATTCGAAGGGAAATCCCCTCACGAAGTTTGTCGAAGAAGGGTGCCGGATTTCTTAGACCCTACGTCAAAGGGACCACAAACCATGAGCAAAGGAGGGAACACGGACAATGGGTTGCGCAAAATGCTTTTCTTCCCGGTAGCATAGGAAGGGGAGGTTGGCACGCGACCAACGTCACCTGCTTGTTCCACGGCCTACCGAAGTCCTTGTATCGATTTTCTTACATGCAGCTGCGGCGTCGTGCTTTCTTACATCGATCAGCAGACCGCGACGCCTTCGTGCCGTTATCTGTCCTAGACGGCATATGGCAGAAGCGTTCAGATTCTGTCGAGCTTCCGTGGGATTTCCCGAGGTGATTTCGCGCTACCTTTGCTAGAAATCCGGAAGCGTTTCCTGGCACCTGCTGCCACTCGCTGCGACTCGAGCGAGAAGCTTTCTGGGTTACCTACGCGCGATCGAAGTTTCTCTCTGATTTCTGAAATCTCCTTTTCGTGTTACTATCGAGATCGACCTTGAGAATCGTGTCGAGATCGATGCTGAGATTCGTCTTGATTTTCTCATAAATTAATTTCCCCACTCCTGCGTGGATTCGCCTTTTCGTTTACCAAAGGAACCTCGGGTCAAATTTCTCTTGGTCGGAGAAAAAAGTAAACGAAGAAAGGAAGGACCCATTCGAAATGGCCCCTCGCGGTCCGCAATAATCGCCTCTTTGATCGATTCCCGAGGCCGCCACGCGAAGTCACACGAAGAGATTCCAGGGCGCAGAAGAGGTCGTGCTGATAAATGCCCGAAAAATTCCAGGTGTAAGTGACACCGGCCCAAAAGAGGGACGCGTGCCGTTTTCCCACGTGTGCACCCCTCGCGTGCGCCCCGCGCAATTCCACTTCATTCTCCTTGCGCGATCTCCCCTACTTCTTCGTCTTCTACTACTTGCCGCCGGCGTAGCCCCGAGCGCCGTGATTTTCGTCCCCCCCACGATCCGTCCTGCAGATGCTCGAAATTTCGGGGCATCCCTCGCGTACCTCGACGTCACGCCGCATGACGTGTGCGTCGCGTGACGTCACGAGCATGTGCCACGAAAACCCACGTGACGTAAGAAACAGGGGACACGAGGTAATGATTTCTTTTTCTTTCCTCCTTTTCTTTTCCCCACCGCCCTATTGTTTGCCCCGTCCTCAGTCGATGGACCCTGGGGGTCGTGGGACCCTGAAATTTTGCAGATGCAACGCGCGCGGACAGATGCAAAGAAGCACGTGTGCGTCTTGATAAGTGTTACTCCGCGACCATTGAAGAGGAAGCGTGTGCTATCGAAATATTTAGGGATTTGCACAGAGGCACGGGAGCGGAAAGGGAACTGGAGAACGAGTTCCTGGTAGTTCCAGTTTCTTAGGGACCTTCGCTGGTTTTTGCCATATTTTCAAAATAGCGGATAAAGGGGGAACGAGGGTAATAAAGGGCGGAGATTTGTGGCGCGATGCATCGAGCTACTCGTCACGTGCAATATCGTTTTCTGGCATATTTTCTGAAATATTTTCAACGCTTCCTCGTGCAACGTATGCATATTTAACGCGCCTCTTTTCAACGAGTTACCTGATTCACCGTGCCCTCGTATTTTTCAAGACTAGGTTAATCTTCCTCGACACACAGGATATGTGCCGGACAGCTGTCGGAGCGGACTTGTTAGCGTTAAATTTAGGATTATGCAAAATATGTCAGAATGTCCTGCAGTTTGCTTAAGTAGGGCACGCATTTGCATCTGAAGACGCGTGATCCTGTCCTGTACGCGGTAATTAGAGTGATCTTTGGCGCGATGAACTTTTTCCCAATATTAAGAGGAGTTAAACGGCTCGATTGATCCCATAGATCATTATGACAGCTTATCGATGAAATCCCACTGCTATTAAACTGTCATTAAACTATCGCCTGTATATCGTTACTTTGAAATCGTCCGCCATGAGAAATGGATTCCAGGTGCTTCCCCCATACGCATGACATGTGCGTGATTACGTCGCTATCGTTATGGGAATGCCACAATTCCGATACAGAACTGCTTTGTTCCTGCTATCTGCAGGCATTGTCGAGATGAAAAAAAACTCGTGGAACTAGCTGACAATAAGTAATTAGAATTCTTTAATTGCTTTCTCTGCTCCATCGGAATTGCGAAGATCAGACGTTGCTGTTCATCAACCCTTTCAAATTTAATTCATTTGAGTTCGTTTGTATTTGTAATGAAGTGACGCGTACGAGATAACACGTTTAAGCGAACGAATAGAAACGATGCGACTTTAGTTTACGTTTAACGAGAAATAATTACGCATTTACATACGACATCGTGCGTTGGACCACCGTGAGAATGCGCGATGAGTTATCAGCACAATTCCCATGGATGCCTCAACACCTGGCAGAATGCGGACGACGTGGAAAAAGTTTTGTCCGTAAAAAAGCCGGGATCCGGTCGCGATTGTACGCTGGCACGTTCGTTCCTATAGACAATAATTGTCTGTTAATAACGTCCGGTGGGTCGGTGACGCACATGGCAAATAGTTTAACTCGCTGTGACAGATGTTGTTAGGAGAGCTCCGCGTTACAGAGACGCGTTATGGTTATTGTTTAACCATGCAACAGCAAGAGCCATAAAAATATAATTATCGAAAGTTTTGAAAGAAATATGACAGGTACATTTTATGCAACTTGTATAATTATTTCACAAATGAAGAATATTTGGAGCACGTTTATGAAAAGTGAAGGCATCATCATTTTTAATGTATTTTTAAAAAATTGTATGATATATAAAAATTAAAATATTGTTATAAAATAATAATGTATGCTCTAGATTAATTTAAAAAAAATTTTGTTATATTCATCAAGTCAGCTATGTCTGTCTTCAGGTTTTATTTGCTTTTAAGCATATGCAATTGAATGTTAAAAAATTTAAATATGTTAAGAAAAATCGTATATCTACATTTGGCAAACTAACATTCTCTTTATTCAGTTGTAGGTTTCCTATCGACCGTCGAGGTTGCAGCGTGGAAGAGGAGAAGGTGGAGCGTTCTCTTCAGCTTCAAACGGGTTCCGTTAGGTGTCCAACAGGATTCCCGCCAGTGATTCTCATCCACATTTCGTACAAAAATGTCGGTATTTAATTCTTATAAATTTGGTAAAGCTCAAATCTTCACTTTTTTCCGTTATAAGTCATCATCAAAATCATAAACGTGTGAAAATACTCCTTGGTCATGCAGGAAACAACCCCTTTTTTGTATCTCGCACAAAGCTACTTCCGAGAAGCGTATCGCAGGTAGAAAACATTTTCTTCATATTCCGATACAAACAGTTTCCGGGATGCATCTTTATAAAAAAGAATCCTGTTATGCAATACAGTTAGGTCCTTCTGAAATCCTCCACCTGCTACGATCCCGTACGCCTCGTACAATTAAGATCTGCGCCATTCTGTCGCGACATATGTACAGGAAGCGAACGCTTTCTGAACTTCCATTCAGTATTCCGGCAATATCATTCCAGTAATTAAATATCTCCATCAATTTGCTCGCAGCCGTGCGTATTTACTTAAAAATATTTGTTACGTTTACAGAGAGCATTCCTGGTCTTTTTACCAACGACGACCAGCCAAGATCGCTACTAATTTCTTCCTACGAAACGGGCTTTCAATGAAACAGTTTATCCGCCATCGTCAGAATTTTTTATCGGACTATTAAAAGGGCTCCGTCATCTTTTCTGTGAAATTGCAAGACGCGTATTCGCACGGCTCGCTTTCTCAGAAACGTACAAAGTAAGCAGCACGTGTGTGGTCGAAAATTAAACACATAATAACCTGCATCCTCGTGGATATCCGTCGCATTTAGCCGCACTCGTGGCCTCCTTTTTTACAGCTCGCTACGAACGCGCGCTCCCTGCTCTTCTCGTTAGCCCAATTTTACGATCTAGCCCCAACAACCGTTATTTTTCGTAATTCCGTGGCCAATTACGCCACGTATAGTTTCGATGCTCTAAAACTGCGGCCACCAGAGGGTAATTACCTTGGTTGCACCGTTTTATAGGCTGCGACCGTATAGCGAGTCGTGTCTCTCCCATCTTCTTCGTTCAACGAATCGCCGAAATTGATTGTAATAACCTAGCGAAATTACGAATGCCATGCTATTACGGTGTAATTCGTGGAAAAAACCAAAGGGACGCACCCTATCATTGATGACGCGCGTTACGACCTGGCGAACGGACATTCTCGCGCTCTATAGATTTCCTTTTTCTTCTCTACTTAACAGATACTTCGTTCAACATTTTTGCTAATTTCGAACCCGCTTTTTCTTCGAGGAGGGACCGACGGACTTTAGCTTCTTTAATTCCTCCATCGCGAAAGACCGAGGAGAGACTTATCGAGGTCTATTCATTTATTTAATTATTCGCGTGTTCTCGACCATCCGAGGATTCCTCCTTGAACCTTGACTAGCAGCGTTCATTAGTCAAATGGACCGGTACAAGGAAAATTAATAGGGTATACAGTGCGTCCAATTAGACCTTCTGGTTTCACCGAAGGAGGTGGGCTCCTTAATTGCTTCCAGAGCCATGATTAAGTGCCCATTTTTTCAAGAACGTGTAAACTATATAAAGAATAAGGGATCTCTCGGTCTAAAGACTGATAATAGCCCTTTATCAAAATCCATCAAACTACAGAAGTATGCGTCAAATCCGCGAAACGCGTATATCAACGTGGCAAGAATTATCTTCAACGTTAATTCAATCTCGTACTTAATTGATATTCTAATACCCCTCCCACTCGGAGATTCGATTCCCAAGCGAAGTGATTCAATAAATTTCCCACGTCCAGGTACACGCGCGCCATCCACGGATAATCCACGGTCGTAAATTAAAATCGAGCAATCCGTACCAGGCATATAATAATGCGCGCAATGTTATAACAAAAGAACATTGAATACACGAGCGCAATTAATGCGACTCGTAGTGGCTGCGTGTTTTACAAGTTCGCCTTAATTGCAGGACGCGGTACCGTGGTCTCACCCTCTCCGCTCGGGAGGATCGCACGGGGCGAGCGCGTGGGACTCGTTCCTCAGGATCGGAACACGTGGTAGGCATCGGTTCACGATCGGATCCGACCAGAACCGAGCTTGGACGACCGAAGAAACGCACGATCCACGTGTGGAGAGCGTGCCACGCGTGAGTGCCAGCATTTACTGGTGGGGGTGCCCTTCAATGGACGGAAGCGGTGGGGAGATCAATTGCGCTCCGTCCAGCCACCATTCTGTTCCGATTCACTTCTGTGACTCCATCTTAGAAGGTATACGTAAAAGTTACAATTTCTTTTTTATTTAAAAGTCACATATTTGCAAGATTGACACTTCGAAACCAATCATCCCCTTCAATCCAATATCCTCCCCTTAAACGATACAACGATGCGTTAAGCAGATGCTTCGATATTTTGGGATTTTGCCATGTTTGTGTAACTTTTTTAAAGGATTCAACTAGAGAATAGAACCTCGATATGCTTCCATTCGTCACTAAGATTCCATCCAAATGTTTGCAAGATCGCAACGTAGGTACCGTTCCCTCGTCTCACGCTCTTATCCAGGTAAACGACGAAGAACTGACGCGGCGCGGCGGCCGCAACTGGTCCACAGAGGAGGCACGCAACGCGCGAAACGACCCAGCCCGGTTTTTCCTCCGGTAAAAGTTAATTCGACGCTTCTTGCAGCGCGCCGCTGCGCGTCTCGCTGTGTGTCCGGTATTTTGATGAGCAGAAACAGAGCCGCGGTGCTGTTCGCAATTTGAATTAGCCGCGAAAGCCGAGGCTAATGATTCCTAAAGAGCAAAACCGCGGCCCGGTTGCACGAGCCGGCGATATTCCGGCGGTTCCGCAAGAAAGCGACCTCGTGAAAACACAACGAAATTCCGTCTTGTTACGCCGAGAAATGTTCGATGGAAACCGCGGTAAACCGTGCGTTTGATGCTCACTTTGTATTAAACGGGTGGACGTTAACGAGGCTCGCGATAATTTTGCCAATTTGCCGAGGTTAACGTTATCGTCACACTTGCCTCGCGGTCGTACGTTAGCTTATTAATGCGAGGAACGCCCGCAGCAATTTTCCCGGTTATTTTTGTACGTTTCGCTGACTCGTTTTTGGCGACCATTTTTCTGATACGACTAATTGGGCTGCCGTTAAACAAGTACGTATATATTCGCCGTGGGCCAGTTAGGGGTTGATTATATTCTTACTTCTGACGAGATACGTTGTCGATAACCGAGGTAGCAGCTGGACGTTTGGTAGTCCGTATATTTTTTTAAATGGACTGTTATGGTTTGGGGTTATCTGTTCGCAAGAAAGAACGAGACAGGTGGAATTTTATTTGGCTGTACAATTTAAAAACTTCTTGAGAGCGTTACTCTGTATACGTTCTATTCCACTCGATGCATTCGTTTAAAGAGATGCACGAAAAAAAAAAACAGAAAAAGTCCACTTGGCCCTTCGTCGTTCGAAGCTGCAAAAAGAAGACACCTAATCAGCCTGCGTAATTCATCCACTGTCGATGCGTCGTTCGATTCCCATTCACGTGAGGCGGCGCGCATCCTTTCAAGCCTTGGCACGAAAAAAATACGAGGCCGAATTTAGCGAGGAGGAATAATAATCCGCTCGTTGGCGATGCATTACGAGGTCGTCGATCGTTTATGAATAACTACGGGCACGGACGACCGGTCTAGCATACGAAACCAACCTAGCCGGCGTTTCCTGGCTCACAGAAAAGTTTTTTTAAGGCTGCAGTCACACTGATCGACAACTACCATTAGGAAATCCAATCATACACAAATACAATAAAATTGACAAAATTTATTTCATTTCTCTGCTATGAACCATTATAATAGAAATGGAAAAACGTGAATTCTTATATAGGAATAGAAATGAATTTAACAAACATCTACAGTTATTAATAACATTAAGCAAGAATTCTTTTTCTGACATCCGTTTAAACAATTTCAACTCGCGCAGCTCCAGTCTAAGTGCTCAGAGTGCGAGCATCGATATTTTCGCGGCTGGTTGGTAATGGTCGGTGGTCGCAGTGTGGCTGCCGCCTAACCAGGCAGATGAAGGGGGTAGAAGGAAGAAAAAAAAGGGGAAAAAATTGAAAGAAAGCCCGAAGATCTAATCGGAGACTGGTGACGTGAGTTACGTGGGTACACTGTTGTCGGCGAGAGACAAAAGTGCGGTGATGCCCGGGTACAGGAGCCCCATGCCGCACGATCAGCAACACCCGTGGCCGCCGTATCGCGGGCCGCCATCATATTTATACACCTTGCAGGTTGGCTTCCTTCGCGCCTTTTGAAGCTTTACGCCATGGAGGCCACGGTGTTCCGCTCGCGCGTTGCGTGCCCTCCATCGCGATACACCACCGTCATAAGCGTCATCGCCGTTCAGGGCACGTAACGCGACGCGCGTCCACTTCCCGGGTTGGTTCTCGGGAGGATTTCGGCGTTCGACGGCAACGATCCACGGTTATCAGTGAATTTAAATTCTACGCTTTGTCAGTTCTTACGTGAACCTCTTTTTATTCGATCGTTACGATTTTAACGATCGAGATTCTCGTCTTTGAATCTCGCGACGCGACATAAAAGTGCGACAGTGCACCTATGTTATTTCCACCATTGACGTTTCTAAGATAAGCATCGATTTAATTAACATTCCGGGGGTGTAATTATTCCGTGAAAGTCAGTCAGAGACCGAGCGAAGAGCAGGATTGCGTCACTCGTGAGCCGAACTGATGAGTTTCTAGAAATTACACGAGCTCGGGCCCAGTTTTTTCGCCGAGGGAGTCGAATATTTTTACACTTCCAGCAAAGGGTTAATTACGATCTACGGCGGGTCAAAGGGGGGAAGTTTCAAAGGAGGAACCGGGCGCGGCGCTAGCTTTTTGGCTTTGCCGATTTTAACCGGGAAGATGGATGAGCCAATTACAGAATCGACGAAATTTCACACCGCGGACGAAATATTCATTAGGGAGGTCCGTGGGCATAAATATAATTCGTACACCCGTCCACGCCCATCCGAACAAAGGCAGGTGTCGGTGCGGTTTCTTTCTACTGGTGGACGATAGTAGTTTCTCGGTAGATTTAGAACTTCGGGAATCTTTGAAGGGAAAGCCTTTCGCCTGGACCCTCGAGGAATCCCAGGAATTCCTTGGAACGACGCTAGCTCGGTTCCTCGACATCGGTTAAACGTTGGGGAACAGAAGTAGAGAAGGAAGGTTTAGATAACGAAGTAAGTATGGTCCTTGTGTGAAACGACGGTTTCTTTGTACGACCAAACTGTTCTTCGATAAGAGGGAAAAGGGCCAAGGGCATTAGGTAGTTCGTTCGTCGAACAAATTAGGGTAATTCAGAGCGAAACGGATTAAATAATTGTTTAACGGATCAATTGAATAACGTTTACCACGTTTCGATAGCAGAAGAAAAGGAAATACTCGAGGTGACTTTTTCACAAAGAAAAAGGATCGCGCGGAAAGAAATAGGCCAAGACGATCCACGTCACCGGGAGGTATCTCCCCTCGTCCTATCGATTTCCTCCTTTTGCCAAGAAAGAGGAAGAAAGACAGTTAACGATGCTTTTTATTTCGTCCCCGGGCTTCATGAGCGGTACACTCGTAAATTCATCTTTTAAACCCTCAGCAACGTCTTCTCGCTGAGTCGGAGACTTCTTAGAGGCCGTCGGGACTCATTTATTATTCAGATTTATAGCCAGACTCGAACTGACTCCCACAGATCGGCAGGTCTTTGCGAAGTCTCGAGTGGCCGCGAGGCCCTTGAAGAGAGAGAACCTTGGAAATTCGACGTTTTTGCATACGACACGATCTTTCTGCTCGATTCGAATGAAAGCGGCGCATAACAAGCGGGCCTCTGCTTGCTAGCGGACCTTTGTGCCTCTGCCTTTTGCAGAGAACACGCGCGTTTCGTTGATCTCCTTCTGAACGAACAATCCCGGATATCTTGTATCCCGTAGAACCGAGGCTCGCCAGGCCAACTGATATAATTTCACCGTACTCGAACCGATTCGAAAATCTGTTAACCGAACAAGACCAGCCTCGCTACCCTGAAAACCAGCCGACTCGTTAAAAACTCGTGGACGATGGTGCACCGATCTCTAATCAAAAGTGGGACCGACGGAGGCCGACCACCGCTCTTCGTCTTAAAACTCGTCGCCCCGGCCGAGGCGGAGCAATAAAAATAATTAAACAATCGCGAGAAACAAGCGCGGCGACAGCCAGCCTGGAATTCCTCCAGCAGCGGCATTCAAACGTTTTACGTGGTTCGGGTGGCCCGTGAAGGGCGGAGAGGGAGCGCAGCGCGCGCGAGAGAACCGGGTAGAACGGACGGAGAACGGATTGGCAGAGAGGAGGCAAACGCGGCGAACGGATGGACAGACGGACACGAGGCAGACAGTATCGAATTGATCTCACCGAGTGAACCCAATTACCCACCGAACGGCCAGATTTATTGTTCGGACGGGGCCCTGACTGAGGGGCCACTGATGGCCCGACGGTGGCAGCCACTCTTTACGACGGCCCTGGCCCACGGAACAACGCGGCTCCGTGGGCCCGGAGCGGCGTGCTCGAGAGAAGGGTGTCGTGTCGCTTTACTCACCCAATTATCAGCAGGGCTGACAACGAGCTTAGTCGCTCGCTCTTTTCCCTTTGCTACCGTATATACAGACGGGCCAGAGTTTCTACGTTATGAACTGGGTCTGCCAAACGATCCGATCGGATCTTCGGATTCTCCGCGCCGCGGATGGGATCATAAACAATATATAATTGACATGATTTATCGGCTGGCACGGTTATCTTCGCGGTCACGCGAGTGATCCACACCGATAAGTTATCTTGTCAGTCGGGGAGGGGGGCTCTACTCGCCTCGTAACGTTCGAACTCCCGAGCGTACCAGATCGAGAAGTGGACTGGTTTCAGGTCGATCGATCGATTTGATCGAAGGAACCCGGCTTTTGCGTAACTGTAATTATCGTTCGGTACTTGTTGGATCGAGATAAGAGACTGTTCGCGGGTACAGAGGGTGTGTCTCTAACGTTCGATTAATTTGTTAATGCCGGTGGTGTATTTACGGTGATCGGGGAGATAATTGCCGGGGCACGTCGAACAGTTAAGCAAACGCTACCGTTAATGGCTGGGATCTGTGTTGGTTTTCAAGCTAGACGCAGATTGAGTGATAACGTGCAGAGATAGTTACGAGCTTGTTACACGGGCTCACTGTGTAACTTACACTTTTTTTAGCTCGTGGCAAATTCTTGCCGTGCGTATATTATTCTCGTAATCGTACGTGGTACGCGTTCTCTGGCGTCTGTAGGTGGAAATGCTCCACTTTCGCTGGAAAACTATTACAAAACCTGGTGCCTCTGAACGACTTCGAGAGCATAAAGGATAAAGACAGTTTTGCAAAAAACCTAACGCATTCGCCATTCGAACGGTTTAGATGCGCGTTTCCGCGTCGTCAAAAGTGGCGTTTAGCCTGACGGGCGAGAGTTATGCAGATCGACGACAAAGGGTTGCCTGTTTGGAGAACGGCTGCAGCTGGCTTGTCAGAGAGGGCGGGCATACCTTAGTCGAATGGGACCAAAGTGGAAGGATTCAGGCTCTTTGCGAAGCCGCCGCCGCGCTGCTGTCCCCGACGCACCGCCGCGATGCTAACTGACGCCTTAGAGGCCACTGATTGAAGTATTTATTGCCTCAGCCCCGGCCGCCTCGCCTTTATGCCCGTGTAATGATCCACTTTTGCATCCCAGCCCTTATCTACGCAGCCTCCTGTGTGGCAATCTTCACGGGCGCGCCGCGACCGTCTCGTGGGCCCCCATCTTCCGTCTCGCGCGATCCTCCTTGCGTTTCCCCGATTACGAGCGCGCTTTTTAATTTCTTTATCCGCTGGTACGCCGGGTCGCGGGAATTTCTTGCCGCGGATCATTTGCCGGGAATGGAAATTGCAACGAGGCTCGAGAGTATTCCCGACCGGCGAAAAAAGTCTCCTCCGTCTCTCGCGTATGGAGCTCACCACCAATTGCGCCCGGCTTCGCTGCTCGAATGGCTTTTTCCCGCTCCGACATGCCGCGGGAATATTTTGGCGGAGAGCACGGAGAGCAATTAACAAAGTTCCGTGGAGATTAATATTCTTGGGTAGGAGTAATTTGTGGTATTTCGTGGGGAGGAAGTTTCGTGAGATATTGGACTCCGGCAGTAACAGAAAACTAGTTTCGCAACTGGTTAAAAATTCAATTCCTGGACACTGCTTGCGAAATTATGCGGTTCTAATTTTACACGAGCAACGTCCCTATTACAAGCAGCGAACAGTATAGCAGATGAAATTTGACTTCCAAGCCTGAAAATGCATCAATAACTTCCTAACCATACTTATTATCAACCTGGCATTTGTCGTTGTTTCTGTAATTAAACTGCTCGCAGCCATTACTCGGTCAATTTTACCACAGGCGACATAAAGGTGTACCCTAAACATCGAATCTGTCCACCCATGGGCGATGGTCCACGGCACGATTACACGTCTCGCGTTGCTCATTACGCGGTTGAGACAACCGCGTCGCGCGTGGCTCATTCCTCTTCATAAGCAATCCCTGGACGAGCACGCACCGCTCCGATATTATTGAAATCCATCTACGTAACGCCGCGCGGCAGAAACAACAGCTCGAAGAACGGAAAGGAAAAGAGAGGAGAAAAAAAAAGGAAACGAGAAGGAACCGTGGACCGTAAATCAACTGCGCTTACGCGAGCCGGCGTTTCGCGTAGACCGAGCGAGAGAAAGAGGCAAGAAGTTGAAACTGAAACGTCGAAAGAGGCTGGCAGTCCTATAATTATATTATTACCCGCTGCGTAGCTCATGACTGCGGAGCCAATTTGTCTTCGACCGCAACGAGTTCGTGCAATTTGTGATTTATCACTGTCCCTCGACCCTACCACCCCTCCCACCACCCCCCTACGCCTCCCTTGATCGCGCCTTTTCTTCCCGGCCACGGCCGCCGACGAGAAACCGTATAATTTCTACCGCGTCCCGCGGTTCCTACCAGGCGGATTCCGCTCGCCAGACGTCCGACTACGTCCTCGATACCGCGAACGTCCGCAATCCCGACAAGGAAGTTGCCAAAATGAGTTACGCAGATAAATGATCGCTGTCGGTTGCGAGACGCTCTCGTCGGGATCCTCCGCTGCCGCTTCCTCCTCGATTCGAGAGGAGGATCTTGCGAAACCGCCGGCTCGACGCGCGCTCGATCCGGTCTCGGTGAAATCGCGTCGTGAAACATTTCAGTGGGTGGTTGGCAGGGTTCTGCGAGATGCTAGATGGATTCAGTGGGTTGCCAGTCGTAGGACGAGCCATAAATCCGTGGATTTCGCGCGTACGTTCGCCTTTCGGATATTTCTGTGTCTCAGTCACGCATGATTGTTTGGAGAAATTTGGAGATCGCAATAAAACGAAATCGCCGGAGACCCTCGTTCCTCGACTAGGCGAAGGCTAATAGTGTAATCGTTACCACCAAAGGGTTTCGAGCATGGTGGGTCGGTTTAATGACACGGAAGAGCGTGGATGAAGAACGATCGCGCGGAATCGAGCGGACGGTTCGAGACGTACCGCGTCCCTGCGGAATCACACGTTGCCGCTAGATGATGAATCGCGCGACGGCTCGGTCCGATAATTAAAATCGGTCGATTATAAGCGCATTTGACCGCGATAATAACCGGGTTCGCCACCGAATTTCCTCAAATAGCCTACGTCTCAATTAGCCCCGTCTCGCTTTCGCGGATCCTCTCCCACCCCATCGAACCATGGCCTCCCCCCGCGCGCGCGCGCGCGTTTAATTGGCCGCGTAGTTTTAACGGAATGCAAAGGGAAGCCCCGGTGGCTTCCAGGGAACAGAAAAGAGCAATTACCCTGGAATTAGACCGGGCAATTTCAGTGTGCGAATTACGCGCGCACCCGAGAAAGAAACTCTGTTCCCGAAGAAGAAGAGAAGAATGTCAGCGTTCTGAGGACGGTTCTTCGAGTCCTCCGGCTCGTACAGGGGGAAAATGCTGTAAACTTCGGCAGAGCGGACAGTTCTCCGCTCACTTCCTCAACGACGGTTGATTAACGTCCCACCGGAGATCGGCCGCTTCCATGAATACAGATGGCAAAATGAAAACTTCGTTACAACAGCTGCTGTCCCTCGGGCTCAAATTAAATCAATTACGCATCCGTCGTCCCTCATGTTTTACGGCCGCTGCGATTTTGTTCCCTGGACAGCCTCCTCTCTAGGAGACGAGCCCCGGGAACCGTCCGATCGTTATTTTTCACTTTTCTAACAGGCTCGCTGCTCGAATCGCATCCTACTTCCTATCATACCGATGATAAGACGGTGAACAGGTAATCGTGTACCGACACGTGGTTTTTAAATACGCGCGACGACGAATCGGACATCAAATCGAAAGTCTCGAAAGATTCAATTTCCATCCGCCCACTTAAACTCGAACCTTTTTCGCCCCAAACTAAACGGCCTCGCTAATGGCCATCCTTGATCGCGACGAATTGCCAATTTCGTCGGTCGAAATTAAATTTTCACATGACGCCGTCGAGCTGGCCGGGTCATTAAAAGCGAATTTAGCCGAGATTGGCACCCCGGACGCGGTGAGCACGGGCGTAATGGCGCGTGGTCGACGGAAAAAAGGGGGTGGCGGAGCGTCGCGGAGCAGCGGCGCGAAAAAATGCGAGGCACCGCGTAGACAGAACGGTCGCGCGACCGGCAGACAATGAGATTTGCATTTTTATGCGGTCCCTGCACGGATGTCGCCCGAAATTTCGTGCTGCCAGGTTTTTTGCCAGCGAGAAGGAGGTCCGCGTCGGGCGGCGCGGCGAAAAACCGCGTGTACGGTCATTTTAAATTCATTAGCCGATTCTAAACGGGGGAACACCACCGGCCGAGCGAAAATACGCCCAGTGGAAGGGGCAGGGGGGGAGGTGGGGCCGATTTACCGCCGCTTTCCGGGCCGCACGGCGCGATTCTTCGTAATTATTTTCAGTCTTGTTCCCTTCGGTGCGGATCAAAGCGTGCACGAGCCGGTGTGAAGTCCTGAATGGACCGGGCCGCATAATGGCTCTAAAATTCGCCCGTAATTACCCGGGAGTTCAACGGGTGCCCGGCGCGGGCAACGGGTGAAAAAATTTCAATTTACCGGAGTACGAGAAAGGGCTCGAGACCCGGGAATAAATTGTTCCGCGCCACGGTGCTCTTCTTCCTCCTTGGGGGTGCTCGCGATTACCGTGTGGCGCCAGGTGGAACATCAGGAAGCGGTTGCAGTTTCTTGTACTCTCTCGCGCGTACTTTCTAACGTAACTAGGTGAGCTAAAGCGGCCTTGTCCGTTATTAAATTTAAACGAAAGTACGATTACGATATTTCTTTTCAGCCCCGGGACTTTATCTCTTGATGAACTTTATTAAACGCGGCGCGCTGGGCTTGCATTAATTTCAATTAGCTCCGCCAGCCGTGAACCGTGGGTTTTTCATAATTTTATAATTATAGACCGCGCATTATAAACATGCGTAACATCGTGATGTATTAAAGTACATCGTAATTATATATTCTACCCGGGGTATAATGTATCACAATTACATCATAACGAATGATATGCATCACGATTATGAACTTGCATGAAATATCGAATATACGACGGATAAATGATAATAATATTTAAAACATCAGGTCGGGCACAGGATATGTTTCATTGGTATCTTCCATCCGGTTCGACTGTTATTCGAGGGCTCGTGGATCCTGGTCGATATCGAGCTTGATCGATTCCTCCCTTGTCTCGCCAAATTTGCACGGTCTCCACTTTTTGGACAACCGTCCCGATTGTCCATTGCGTCTAAGTGTCTAACAAGGAAAGGATACGAGGCTCGTCTCGGGTACGTCGAGCCTCGAGTTAATTAATTCGCGTAAGAGGGGCGGGCATCCGTGTGCGTGTACCGCCCGTCCGCTTAATTAGGTAATGATCCGATCCATTGATGTTGAATGCGATTTTCGATCAATCTCCGGCCAGCCTAATTATCGCAATCGATCGGCAGATGTAAAGTTATCTTTGGCATCTAGGAATCCGTACGATTTACGCGCACCCCTCTGCAGAACAGCGGCGTGGCTCGGTTGAGTTAATTTAATCTGCTGGGAATCCCACACCGGCAATCGTATCGTCACGGCCGATTTATATCTACCAGATCGCTATCGACGATATTTACTTCCATCTGTCTCAATCGGAACGGCCCGGTTAATTGTGTTAAAATTGCATTAAAAGCTCCGGGGGCTCGCATACTTTGCGCAGGGCGCACACGTTAATTAAGGATCTGTTGGCTCTGGGAACCGGGCAGGATCCTTTTGTGAAACTGCTCGAGAATTTCGTATTCAGCAAAACGAAACAGTGTCGCGTAAATACTTGAGCGTAAAAAGATCGTTTGTTGGAATGAAACACCGAGAAACATGGTAATTAACTGTTTTTTTTATGAATTGCGTGCCGCGAAAGGGGGACCATTTTCAGCTTTCACATTTCGACGGCAAAAAGTCCTCTGATGGTATGAGACGCGAGAGACTGAAACGGAAGTACAACAATTTATACGAAACTATATAAAAACCGAGGATAGAGGAATTTTAAAACGCGTTCATTAAATCTGATAAAGGTTTGCGGTGCGAAAAAAAAGGAGAAAAATATCGAAGTGGGTTGATGCGCTTCGAGTCAAGTTCGCGCTCTATACTCCCACGATTCGGTGCATTCTCGAGGTGAAAACGCGAGAAAGTCCGGGTGGTTTCGATACGTGGCAATTTGCATTTATTGATACCGAATAATATTTCAAGGAATACCGCGTGTTTTATTAATAAGCGGTCGAATCGTGTCTTCCACGGAAGAGAGAAAGGAAAGGACCAGTTGTACCTGTCACTACCTACCGGATCGGGTACTACACCGAAAAACTTTTACGGCGTAAATTGCTTTCGAGTCTCCGCGGTGCTTCTCGATAAAGTACCACGTAGCAAAAGGTCCGCGGCGCTTCGCGGCAACGTGCAGCCTAACCCCTCTTGTATCTCGTTGGATCCACCGATGGGCATTCGATACGATAACAGCGGAATTTTCAATCAAATTTATTGACATCCCGACCGTGCGTTCGAGAGGTAATAAAATATCGATTGCTTCCAGAATCGGAGAGATTTACGAATATATAAAAGTGGAGGACATCTATTCACCTGCATAGCTTGTCATCTTTTTTTTTTATCGTGTACTTCGACGTCGATGATAAATTTAAAATCGAACTTTTCCACCACGATCATAGATCGGTTATACTTGACGATAATTCCGCGTACATCTACAAGAATTTATAAATGTTCTATTATCTTGTTACGTTGATATTATTTTTATACAAATTGTGCAAATCCACAGCTGCTTCCGCCAGGTTGCGCTCAAGAATTTCACATCTACTAACTTAGCCTCGAGTCTCAAGATACCTTGCTTCCATCGCTAGATTCTACACGAACCAACTCGTGTTTCCAGCGAGACCTCGTCGTTAGAAGGATGTTACGTGAGTGGAAGCAAAACCGCGGATCGTATAGGTACGTACATACGTATATATGGGGGGAGAGAGAGAGAGAGAGGGAGGGAGTTGGAAGGTGAAAGGGGAGTAGAGAGAGTGTGTGAGAAGGATTGCCGGAGATGCCTGGGCTCGGGTTGACCTGTGACCCGCACGGTAACTCACCGCCCACGTTGCACCTGCTTCGCCGACTATCGCGCTGCTTTATTGGTTTATCTCGACTGCTTCGGGGGGTTTATGAACTCCCACAGGGTGAGATTTTACGTGAACCTCGGCCCCCGTGTACCACCTTCCCAGAACTGGTTACACGCAGGTCCTAATCCTTTTATTCCCTCCTTATTTCCCCCTCGTATTTTTTACGACTAACCAATATTGCGAGCCAGTATTACGTTAGCCACGACGATGATGTTCACCAAGACCATCCCATCGACCTGGTGGCGGATTCCGATGTAGCAATTCTTTAACTAACATTCTCATTCGTAGACGCTAGAGAACTGACCAGCGTGTCTACGCGCACCGCGTAGTCGCTTATTTCGGGTGGGCTTTTTAATCAGCCCGCTACGACGGCTCGACAATAATTAGCCCCGACGATAACGATTAAATTCGTCGTTCGCATTCCGCTTCCATCTAAAAAAATCCAATGGAAGCGCGTTTCACCAGAAGCGACTCTACCGACACATCGCACAACTAATTATTATACTAATGACCGTGGTAATTTCGGAGGCGCGTCGTGTGCGGTGCCCCGTGTTCGTCGCGCCGCTATCTCAGGTTTAAAGTAGAAATTTATTGCTAATAATAGTGCTCAATGCAGCAATAAT
The DNA here is from genome assembly GCF_050948175.1 of Xylocopa sonorina. Classification (NCBI taxonomy): domain Eukaryota; kingdom Metazoa; phylum Arthropoda; class Insecta; order Hymenoptera; family Apidae; genus Xylocopa; species Xylocopa sonorina. The sequence goes on from NC_135193.1 coordinate 12,546,885, forward strand.
TTAGATAATCGAAAGGCAGCGTCTGCGTCCGCCGAAGATACGCGGAATCTTATGCATGAGCGTTTATGCGAATGAGCCAATTTAATGAACCAATTCTGATTATCTCGTCTGCGTCTGTATCGATGGAAATTATTTAATCTCGCATATTGTTATACATACGACAAGAAATCGTAACCATGTTTAAACTCATTTTTCATTTCTCGCTATACACGTTCTCTTAGTGACGCGTTATAAAATTAATTGTAAGTCAATTAATTCAAACCACTTGTTAAACTTCCTCTCGTATAAAGAGTCACTAAAGAGGTAAGCGATCCAAGCAGAGAAACGGTTTAAAAAAAACGTGTTCTCCAAAGTTGTTAAAGCGTCGAAAGTTTCAATTTGAAGGTACTTCCAGGAAGCCACCATTTGAAGAATAATAAAAGATTGAAAGTTAATGGTACGTGTTCAAGCTTAGTCGGAGTGCGCAGCAATCTCGGGCACGATCGTGATCCACTCGTTTGATTTCAGTAAAAAATACTTGGCTGCCATTATCGGAACCCCTTCGGTCGTTCCATTGCGAAAGACGAATCGAACAGACTGTTAGGTCCGACGATAACTGCGGAGATACCACCGATCCCAGCAATGTATTTACGCAAACCATGCACAAACTGGTCTGGTTTCGGCCTCGTCTCGATAAGGGGTACACCGTACCTGAAATTATTTCTTTTATTGCCGTCTCGCTTAAACGTGCTATCGACTCTCGACGCGTTCATTCAAACTTCTCGACCCTCCGTGGTTACAAATTGTTCGAATACAATTCGCGATTCGGGCATAGGGAAATAGGTATTTACGAATTTTAAAAATAGTCGCGCAAACATTATTACCAAAGCACATCGTTAACCCTTGTTTCCGTATTCCCTCGTTATAAAACCGAATAAACTTTTTTTTCAAAATATCCGCTCGGATGCGCGCAGCTGCCGAACAACCGCGAACAAAGTTATAAACGAAGCCCGCGAACTTTTTTTACGCCGCTTCATCCCCCCAAAAAATGAATCAACAGTTTCGTGCAAACTCGAGTCACGTCCACCGAATCGGGGAACGCGTTCTCGTTTGCAGCGTCGAAAAGAACCGCTCGGTAATTACACGGCAGTGGAACCGCGGGCGAGGCGATGCTCGCGTGCAAATTGCAATCGGCGTGAACGATATCAATGGCGCTGGTCGGTCGCGCGCGCGCGCGCGCTCAAGGGTTGCTCGCTCGCGCCACGAAATTGCCAGGAACGCTCTCGCGAAATGTACACACGGCGGACCACACAGGATACCAGCTGCAGTACGGCTTTTGCACGTGATACACAGGGCAATACGTAACGCGCGCGTCGCTCGGCCGGACTCACGGCATAATTCGCGGCTTCCGGGCGAATACGCCGACGTTCTGAGTAAGGCATTATCGAATTTCAGATTCGACTCAGCCGACCCTCTGCCCGTGTACTGCGTCGTGTATAAATATTTATACTTGACGCGACGCCAGTTCCGTTTTATCCTGAAACACGGCCCACGATTTTTGATTCATCCGTATTCAGATGTGGTTTAGATTTAAGAGCTGGTACACGTGACTCGAGAAGGGTTGTTTCGAACATCTCTCCATCGCGACTCTGTTCCGCGAGGCGATTGTCACGGCGAACGAATCAAAGTAATCGAAAGATTGCAACACTTTGAACGACCAATCTCGACGCGAATTAATATTCGTGCATCCCCCTCAGGTATCGCGCAACCAATTCCATTGCAACGCGCGAATATTTTAATCGGACAGCCGTGAAAATTCCAAACGTATCGTCCAGCGTTCCCTTCCCAGCGGCCTTGAACAAATTGCAATTATAAACACTTTGATCGTACATCAGGGAATTTTTGCGCAAGACTGCAACAGGAACGATCGAGAGCCGTCCGCGTTACGGCGCCCCGCTCGAACGGATCCTCTCTGCCCGCGAACCCTTCGCTCGTAATTAACGTCCCCGGCTTAATAGAGACAGCGTTTTAATTAACGCATTATATTAAACTGCCGATCAAGCGGAGGTGACGCCACTAAAAGGGGTTCGGGGCATCGAAGATCCTGATGAGATTGACCCGTCAAACAGGTGATGCGGACGTTCCGTGTCGGCATTTTTGCAGACGCCTCTTTCTCTCTCACCCTCTCTCTCTGACCGCCGGCTACGCGCAGCCCCTATCTTCGATCGAGCCGGCCGCAAAATCGTATCGAGCCGCCATCGTTTCCCGTTGCCACGGTTCGGTCCCATCGGTCTCAGGGGCATTACTATCATCAACTTGGAAACTTCTACGTCGGATGGTATCCGTCGCGCGATCACCTGTTCGCCGCGAGTTATAACGCCGGCCACGAACACGGCCTGGTCCGCCGCGACGAATATCGATCGGCGATCGTCCCTTTTATGACCCGCCGCGGAATCGACGGAATAAATCGCGGTTAATGGTTTAATTGAAACACGGCTGGCGTGATGCGTTTCCGAAGCGGATCGTTTAGGGGAGATAGAACTGGTTCCGCAAAGTGTTTTATAAAATGTTGTACAGTGTCGTGATCCTGGGCAAGATAAGACGCGCGGTCCAAATATCGACATAATGGCGACAGATGTGAACTTGGGACATAAAATCTTTTTTCTTCGCCACGAAATTTATTCTGTACATTCCTTAAGCTTCGTACACTTTTCAGTGATCGCGAGACGCAAAGTTTCCAAGTTCGATCTCGTCGCGTTAATCGTTATTAATCGACGGAGGAAGGATTCGAGGCAGCAGCAACCACAAAGAACAATGTATTTTCTTATCCGTCACGATACGTTGATCGAATCTCTTTCGCAAGAGAACGGGCGTAACAGCGGCGCCTCCCCTTGCGAGTAAGACGTCTCGCAGGGTGATCGGAGTTATGCGTGCACGCGCTTGCGGTCAGCCACGGGCGTAATTGAAAGAAGCGATTTTTCGACGGTGCCCACCACTTCATTAACTTCTTCGCGGGACCGAAGATTATCGATTTCGTTCGGTGCCGATATCGTGGCGCGGGATCGTGATCTCTATCGGTTCACCGGGTACGAATCGACCTCCCAACAGGCCGGCTGTCCGCAGCGAGACGGGAGGCAAAACGATCCGAACATAATGAAATAACCATAAACATGCTTGCGCCATTATCGAGCGATCTTCTTCGGTGGCCGTCAGGTGGGTCCGGCGGACTCACACAGAAGCCATTCCCGCGGCAGCTTTAACGTGGATTCTAAACAAATTCTCGGCCATTCCGTGGCCGCGACGCCCTCGATATCCGGCCCCAATCTGGTTCTAGGGACAGTTTGCCCGAGCTTTAATATTGTCATTCTGAAAAAAACTGTATTCTGATAATTGGTTCGCCATGTGTGGTTTCGGACCACCTGGCGCGTCGACTTGTTTGACCTCTATTCCCAGCTCAATGGCGTTAATTAACATTTCCGAGCGTTCGACTCGAGTTCTCTCGGTCGATTTTTTCATCGACGCCGGTAAACGAGTTATCTTCGAACGAAAATAATGCGGAGGTATTCGTATAAAACGGTCTTTGGATTCGAGAGACATACAGAAATCGGATATCTATTATGTATGCGAGGCATTTGAATATTCGAACGCAATTACAGGGAGGCGAGCCCGGACGGTCGTAGAAATCGCCGCCTCCGCACGCGGGCGACCAGAAACTACTTCGTTTCACTTGGTGGCAGCGCCGGGGCTTATAATTGTTTATTCGGCCGCTTTGAAATACGACGGTGATTTCGGATGTCGTTAAAGGCCATTAAGCGGAATAAGCACGGCGATCTGGCCAGATATACATTCTTCCATCTTCCCCGTGGTGCAACGTCGTAAATCTACGTTTATAGCCGTCGAATTCGGCCCGCGAATTCTCTCGTTTCGCCGTTTCAAACGCACGCATAATTATTGCCTCACGGTGTCAGATTTTAATGGCCCGCTCGGTATAAACACGAAAATAAGTAGCCGCTATTATACATTCGTCTCGTAACTCGCACAATGTGATTCGTCGTCAGAATCCTGAGCAGGTTCTTCGTGGCACCAGTAACGAACTGAACACGAGCGATAAAACTGTACGGTATAAAGTCGCGGGGGAAGTGGTCCCGAGAAAATTGAATCCGTTGATCGACGCGACGTATCATTATCTTTCCATCGTTGCGATATCCTTCGAAATCAATTACGCAACAACGTTCGCTCGCGATCTCGATGACCCCCTCGATACTCATCGAGCGCCCATTCGCCGGCTAAAACTCGTCTACTCGTATCCGGAGTACGCGCCGATCGAACTCTTGATTTAAGCACCCGTAAAGTTGTCGCATTTGCGAAACACGAATGCTAATGGCGCGCGGAGCCTCGTCTCCGTGCCTCGTGATGAATAGCGACACACGCGAGCGGTGTTAGTCGCTGCTTGTTCCCATATTTTTTCGAGCCCGTGAAATTAATTGGAAATTAAGCTCGCCGCGCCGTTCGCTCCTCGTCCCTCGCAGCTCTCCTTCGTTTTTTTCGAATCCGTGGGTGTCCCCCGCCGCCCCTCCTGGCCAGCCGGCACGATGTATATCTCTGATCTACGACAGCTCGTTTCTAGTTATTGGCCGTTCGCGGAGAATACCCTCGCGCGTGGGCTCGGCCGCGCATAAATTACCGGGACGTGGAAACACGGCATGGAAAGCAGCGAGGCGCTACTCGCGCCGTTAAGGGTTGAGCCGTGAACTGTTATGGTGGCCGCGAGAGGAGTATAAATTCAATTAAGTCCAGCCGGTGGGACCGCGCGGCGGGCTTAACGATTATTCGACGCCGGTATGTAACGTGGGACGAATTGCAGTCGGACGCGCGAGGAATTGATTGCGATCGCGGGTATAGGTAGCCCGTTTCTGGCCCTTGACTACTGCCGGCACTCGTTTCAGAATTTGTTCGCGCCATCCGTAGATTTTTTTGCCGCCCGACAAATCTTTTCGGCAAGAATTTCGCGCGTCAACCAGCGTCCGCTTAAAATAGTATCGTTGGACCCCCGCGGCGTTTGAATTCCACTTTGCCAAGACGAGCGTGCCTCGAACTGGTCCGGTTAAACGTTTAATAAGCTTTCGGTAGTACGAGATATCGCAATCGGCGCGAGCGATAATTTCCGGGAGATTCATTAAATTTAATGCCTTTCATTTCGCGCGAGGGATCGTACTTTTGAAATTACACGCTGCTCCGTGGAGGGAAATTCGATTGTGGGTTGTTCATAATAATTCGATCAATTCCTGCTACGCGGGCCTGTTATTAGCCAGCTTTATGGATTGGCACGGATTGTAATTAGGTCTTTACGGAGATGATTACGCTGGCACGCGGATTTTTACTGTTTCTATTTGGCGGATGATTGGGCACGGATTGGTGGGTGAACGTAGCGCGGGTATAGGTGTTAAACGTTCCAGCGGTTTAGCGGAACGAGAGCTCTCGCGCTAATTATTGGTCTCGGATGAAATATCGCTAATGACTCGTGCATTAAAAGAAACGATATCGATAATCATTAGAATGTACTAAAAGCTTCGGTCGTGATAAACATCCGACCACGATCAGACGTCATTAATACACGCCACGGAATTTCATCGAGGTCTGATAGATGATCGCGATAATCGAGGCGATTGTTTGAAATCGTTCGAAACAATCGATACTGAAATCGTCGATAACACGATTAAATCGTTAATGAATTTACATTTCCGCGCGGAGAAGTGGCCGGATCGTTTTGATTAAACACCCAGCGGTAGAAAGTAACAATACTCGAGCGGCGTAACCTATTAATTTTCCTCGGAGTCTCGAAAATACGACGAAAAAGTAGCAATTACATTAATCAAACAACGAGGCTACACGCGTCCGGTTCTGTTATTCAACACCATATATAAGAAAGGGTATCACGAGCTGGCATCAATTGCTGACGATCCCCGGAACAAGCCCGTCGTCCTTTTTCATCCCGGCTGCAAATTGATTCCGTGTGGTGGCGATATTTCATACCGTGTCGCGTTCTTCATCTGTCATTCCCGGCGTTCTCGACCGAACATGAATCACAGGCTGCACTGAAAGGGAATCATTTCACCGACAACATATGAGCGTTGCGGACTGCCGGTACTAATGAATGAACGGAAGCTACGCGGTTGTACGTAAGCGACTATCCACCCCGCCGAGATGGTAGATAAGATTCAATTACCGGACAAAAATGGCACGTTGCAAATAAAGATGCGCAATCGTCCGATCTTTTACCATTCGCCTCGCAGTCGCTGGAAGAAAATGACGTTCGAAAGAAATTTTCCCACGTGCCGGGGGACGGATTCTGTGCGCGCGCGCGAAACGATAACACCGCGAACGAAAACGTACGAAACGGAGAAGAGTTCAGAAAATGAGCGAGAGCGAAACGGCCTTAACAATGCTGGCATTTGAGCGAAGTCGAAGTGAAAGGGACGGGTTTCTTGTTGAAAATCCGCGAATGTCAATGCCGCTTGACGTGGCTGAATATATAAATCGTGTTCTTGTCCGGTTTCACTTTAAAGATAACGAGTAAGAGAACAGGTTCTGTAAGCGGTTGTACGCGCTGCCGGGCGTTACATAGTGAAGACAGCGATGATCGTATGATAACGCACAACCTGGTCTTACGTCTCGAAGAATCATTGTACCGGGCTGCAGTTGATGCCAGCCATTTCCGGCAGACCTTGCATCGTTACGCGTAAGAAAAAGAATAACTGCAAAAGAAGTCGAATCGAACGGGTGATATACTGTCCATAGATCGGAACAATTATCATCTCACTTTAATGGACTACTTTCCGTACAATTCCTCCTGCGTCCGTCGCTGAGAAAAAGGGCTTCCTTCTATCGACGAATCTACCCCCTGGTATTGGTCGGTAAAAATTAATTAGATTCGAATCGAACGTTCAATAAATGTCGAATGAATATCAAGCACGTAAGTGGGCAAGGATCGAGCCGATCTAATCTAGGAGCAAAGGAACCACGGGGCCTAAACCTGGAACCGGTCGTCGCGGTTCCCCTCCTCCCGCCGCTGCCCATGGCCCATTTTTCAAAATCGTAATTGCATTTTTTATCCCGCTCGCGGCCCACCGGCCCCAGCTCGTCGTTCCTCATCCTGTTCCTTCTGGTGTGCTCCGTTGCTGCCGTTGCTGCCACTTCACCGGGCCCCGTCGCCCGGGAGGCAGGCATCCATATTCATGCGGAATAAGGTGCAATTAAACTCCGCGAGGTGTCAGCTACGTGGAGGGCATTAATCACGCAACAAAGCTACATTTGACGCACTAACCGCCGCAGATACCATTACACACGGCCCGCTTAATAAGCCTGCATTACGACGGAACGATAATTCGACTGCAACATTCGGGACCAGCCGGCCGCTCCGCTCGCAACGGGCGCCTCGCAAATTCTCCTCGTCGTCCTTTAGCGTTCGCACCTTCCGAAACGCGTACACGAGATTCGTCTGTTTCCGAATTCCCTGTATGTAACCTCGCAAATTCCACGGTCCGTGTTTATAAATTCAGAACGACGAGATCGTCTAAAATTAGCCGAGCCCCTGCTCCTGTTGCGCGTCGAAATTTTTAGTCGCTCTACGCGTCCCATGAAAATTTCATAAGGTAATTTCAGGTTTATAAGCGCCCCCCAACAAGGATCTCCCCCGGCTCCTCGGGAACGGTCGCGCGCTTGTGTCGCGGCTTTTATTTCTGCTTACATGCGCGAGTGTGTAACGTCGTGGCACTGTAAAAGTACTCGCAAACGCTTGAACAAATTATACCGCAGGTGGCCACGCGGTAGGGAAAGTAATGTCTACATTTACACGCGAGCATGCAAATTACCACGGTGAATTTATTACTTATAAATGTGAGATTATTCGCCCGGTGATTCATCTTTATTATAAGCGCCACGCTCCGCGGGGTTGCGGCTTAATTTCTTTTCACCGTATTTTTACTCGTGATTGATAATCGCCCCGCGACATTACGCAACGCGTCGACCACGCGGAGTCGATGGTTAGCCGAGTCGAGGGCATCGATAATCGCGGCGAGCAGGGTTAACCGTTGCCGAAATTAGCGGCTGCCTAATCTCCGGACTTGAAATCGGCCGATGATTTAGGAGCGCCGCGATTTAAGACACCCTTATCGTACCCTCGGATCGAAATTACTCGGTCGGGCTCGCTCGATCGATTCGTTCCGTTCTCGGATCAGGACAGTGTCCTATCGAGCGAACGGAATTATATTCATCTCGGTAGATTACACCGTTCCTCATTTGTCGACAGAAGAAAAGGCAGCTCGTTTTCGTCCCGGGCGTGTGCAAAATTGCAAAAAGTCCGCGTGGAGGAACGATAGGCGGTGGCCGCGTTAATTATTTCAGCCGGACTTTTTCGTCGGGACAGCCGGCAATTAAGCGTCTCTCGTCAACCGGCTGTGAATCGTACACTTTTCCGCGCGTTTTTATTTCCACTCGACGGATCGTTGCGCGCCTGTATGATTAATTGGCAACCCCAGCGAGAGGGACGACAGACTGTGATTAGGTGGTGTACGCGCGAGCACCAAAGACCAACAATCACGCATTGCGCTGATTCTTTTCTGTCCTTAGAATGTTCGCGTTCGACGACGCCGGATCGTTGGAGCGACTTCTAAAGTCTGCCTCTCGCGAGCCATCGACGATCCTTTTTTCGCGTCTGCCCCCTTCGCCTTTCGCTCCTCGCCCGCGTTAGAGGGGAAAGGAAGAAAGCGCAAATCACGATCAGCCCGGTTCGTTGGCTCCGTCGAAGGTCGTGAAACCCGTGAAAGCGGAGAGGAAAGTTTCGTTTACTAAGTCCCGTAGGTGCGATCCCTTATAATGGCGCGTCAACGACGCGAAACGTTACGAATCAATTTGCGAGGGTCCCGAATAGACGCGAGGCATCGAAATAACGCCGCGCGATGGGATCCGGGCCGAGTTCCACTGAAAGGAAGACCCCTTGGACTCGAGGAGGAGTGACTTGGTTGGAATTCATCGCGTCGATGGGGATCGTCGGTTGTAATACGAATGAAATGGCGAATGTCATGGCGGCATCGTTTGCCAGGTTCGTAGAACCTGCGATTTTCGGGGACTGCCGACGGGAATTAACATGAATACTGTATTATTGGAAGCATCCGTTTTTCTGTAGGCAGAACGTGGACTGAAAATATCTTATTTAGTATCGACAAGTTGTAAATTATTAGATTCTCGAAGAATTTTTCAAGAATTTTCCTCGAAATTGCTCAAACTGGAACTACAAATTCGAATCTTTCTTGCTCCTTTTAACCCCCTGCTGCCATAACCATCCGATCGAACGACCCGAAGCTTCCTCCAACCCTTCGTCCGCTCCTCCACCGAAAGTGTTACGTAAAATTCGCTAACAGTGCCCGGCAGCGATCGTCGAGCAGAGAGGGACGTCGGAAACGAGTCGGTGGAAGGAAGCGACGCATCTCCTCGCTCGTAAACAACGAATCCTTTCTCAGAGGGGTTGGTAGACGGACGAAGCTCGCGAAGTGGCGCATCTGCCGGCTCGTTATCTAATGGCGGCTCATGCCGGCCGATAATTGAGCCCGGCTGCCACCCGAGGCGAGGCTCGAATAGACGCGGGCTTATTAGGCACGATGCTGCTTAGTCCGCGGTAGCCGGGCCACGAATCGGCGTTATGTATCGATTCTTGATTAAAATCCACCCTCGGGCAGCCACCTCATTACGCCTGCCTGCCCCTTGCCGCCCCCTCGAGCATCTTCGTCTCGCTGGTTGATTCGACGTGCCGCTTCACCGTGCCCTTTTAGAGCCGAGGAGTCGTCGTGGATGTTCGTCTCGGAAGTTGGGTATATACCATAGGTACATCGTGAGATCGGTATCCTGGCGCGGAGATACGACCGTGGAAACGAGAGTGAAAAGCAAGTGAAACGCGACACGACGCCGTATATTCGATCTTCGCGAGATATTCGATTTTTGCTTTTCGATTGTGCTACGTAGATAATGTTCCGGCGAGAAGACGAAAGAGAACGTCGTAGCTATAGCAACGACGCGGTTCGAGTCCCGCTTTATAGGTTATAAAATAATTGTAAATGAGTGTAACAGTGTGTATACAAGCACTGGAAAACTTTCTATTCCGGTGAGTCGTTCCCTGCGTCGTCCGAGACCACTTGCCAGTTTCGCAATGCCACTCTACAATCGAGTACTTTCCCCGTAACGCTGAACTTGGATTAATCCTAAATTACGCGAACAACTTCCGCGGGACCAGAAACTTCTAACAACGCTAATTGGAGTGAGCTATCGAGGCTCGAATTACCGGCCACCCAGAACAGTTTCAATCGGCACGGAACGATCCGCAGCAATTTATTGATCCGTCGACGCTGTCGATGAACGCTCCTTAACAAGCTTTCCGCATGAACTCCCGTTATCGGATAAGCAAATTGTTCCCAGGTCATCGGGTAACCATATCTACGGTACAATTACGATATCAGCGTGTTTGTGCGACGCTGTTACACACCGACTGATAGAAACTATCCGTGCGTCGCGTGAGTTACGCGGCTGTAACTCTTCGTTGGAGGTTGCCCGCGCGCATAGAAAGCGACAGCCGCGATAAATAGTGTACGCGGGCTGCATCGAGTTGCAACGCGAACGGAAACGCTGGGTGCGAGCCAACCTCGCGCCTTCTGCTTCGCGTCGAGCGGATATCGGCCTTATGAAGCCTGAAGTAGTGTGTAGTTTACGCGTAAATTGCACTTTCTTTTCTTTCGCGAAGATGCAAATGGTACATTGGAAGCAATACTTGGCAGGTTTCCACGGGAAACGCGAATTTAATGAACGAAATATTTTTCGGTTAGACGATGGTCAATAGAATGCGCGTAGAGACAAAGTTTCGAATAATCATAGGGATACAGCGATCAACTTTTGCAGAAAAGAGACGAATCAGTTTACTGGAAATGAAATATTTAATAAGAGGAGGTGCGAAATGTACGAACAAAAGGATACGCGAAACCGTCGAGGATCGAACTCCCACGAAAAACTTTCACCGATGCCCACAATGATCCCAGTCATCTTTATGGCGAACACTTAGCATGTCCGTGGGGCTGTTGAATAAGGGAACGAATGGAAATACGCGGACGCGCGTAAATAATGCAAAACGGGGAACGCACGAAAAATTGACGGTCCCAGGCGGCGGGCCAGCAGGGCCCGAGCGATCGGTATTCACCGATTTTTCATACAATATCCCATTTTCGAGAGCGACGCGCCGCCTCTGTCTGCATACGAGATGATATCGGGGCGTATGGTTTCTCCACCCCCGGGGAATCGGCCGGGATCGTGTCAATAAATCGGATGGCGTGCGCGCGAGTGTCGGCCGCGGAGAAAGAATCGCAAGGTCCGCTTCTGCAGAGAAACCGAGCAACAAGAGAGCCCCGTCTTGAATGATCGCCGATGCACAGTGGCTGGGAGGCACGATCGCGCCGCGATCGGGAATGGCCAGTCACGCATTTCGAGCCTTTTGCTCGACGAGGACTCAGGAAGCATTTTGCACTTACTCTAATCTGGTTATAAAACACGACCAGCGCGGGTTGCGCTGTAAATTTCCCGAGTTCCGGCTGGTGGTTTCGATGGAACGTCTCGTCGATCATCTGGTCCAGGTTTTTGTTAACCCTGCTGCGATCTTCGTCGCGCCCCTTCGTTCTACGGCTAAAGAATTCCCAAACGATAATTAGTTTGCAATTTCCAGATACGTATCCTTGTTTTAAATCAAGAGAGGAACGTTAAAGATTGAGATATCCTCCGCGCGGACGTTAACAGAAATTCTGTTGAAAACACTGGTCACATCGTCACATATGTCTCGCGAAGCCTCGCGGAGCCCGTCGTAAATACACATTTCCCGTCGCGAGCAAGATCCGAGGGAGTAAAAACGGCCGGTGAACGCTTTCTCGATAACGATGTCATCGAGTTTTTTTGCGCGCGGACGTGCACGCGTTGCGACAAATCATTAGAACAGCGGACGGGGGCTCCGGGGGGAATTTCGACCGCGGTAATAATCTAATAAATCGACGGCGAAAACGTATGTACGGGTTTCGGGGTTTGGGGATCGGACGGGCCGGCGTAGCGGGCCCGCTGCATTCCCGATTCGATATTTACGAGGCCAGCCCGGCGAAATTTATGAAAATTATTCGCGGCTACCTCGATTTCGCGTATTCATGCGGCGAGGCCTCCGCTCGATCCTCCTACGGCAGACATCCGGCTGGACCTTGCGCGCCCATTGTTCTGCCCGCGACATGTCGAAATTTCCATACGCGACGCGGGGTTATCCAATAAACTCGGACGGAGCCATTCCCCGCTGACTTCGCTCGACTTACTCACCCGGAAGTTCCTCCGCGCTTCTGTTCCTCCTTTTGTCCGATGCTAACCCGTGCTCCCTTTTGTGGCTGGGATCCGTGCCCCGTGTTCCCTTTCGGGTTCGACTTGTTTCGGACTGATTTCGTTTTCCGAAATTACCGTAATAGCACCCTTCCAAATACACGCGCGAAATCGTGAGCTGTCCTAGCATGAATTTCATCTGCAGAGTCGTTTTACCAATTAACGGTCCAGCCTCACTTTCCGGCTAGTTTGAGGATGTATTGTAATTGTATTCGGTTTGTTAGCAATTCGGAAACAGGGTATCAGACCGTTATATCGGAGTATCCTGTTTTAATACGAAGAATATATGATTCGATAGGTTTAGTCGGGAGTTGTATTTAAAAAATACGAGTACGTATGTCTGTACATTAAGAATTTAATCATTGAAAAGTGAACGAACGATGTATCAGCCGTTTTTGCATAACAAATTACACGTCATTGGTATCTTGGTCGAAAAGTTATTTCACACAATTGTATTTACGTGCTTCCTGTTTACTTTACATGCTGCAAACACGAATACGTTCCCGCTGAACGGAAGAGAGGAAGAAAAAGAAGATTCGAACGGACCGAGTGTGTTTCCATCGAGATAAACGCGAGCATTGCGGTGACTATCGTCTCCCTTCACTGGCCATGTTCTTCATATCCCACGGGTCTCGCTGCTATCGGCGTTTCTTCATCCGTGACCGGAAATATACTTCTTGCCGGGTAAAACGAACAAAAATACGAGATGTGGAGAGCCGTGTGTCGACCACAGGCTCATCAGACTTATTATAGTCCAGCGGGTGTCCGCATAATTTCAGTCGCTTTAATATCTCTCATTTTGGTCACTGTCCAATCTGAAGAACGTTTATGTCGAAAGAAGCCTGTCTAATGTGACCTGTTATTTTAACTTCTCCCAGAGCAAGAAAAAATAAATTGCGGATATAGCGTAATAAGTAACCGAGGAGTCTGATAAAGAAACAGGAACTTCAATTACGTTGTTTTTCTCCAGTGCATCCCTTAAAAAAAGGTACCCTCCGAGCCCCTTTCCAGTTTATCAGTTTATCTCGCACGACGCTCGATCGACCTCGAGTACATCCTCGGTCGCAGAACTTGCCCTATTAAATTTCGCCTCTCCTACGGAAACTAAACACTCGCGCGAACTACAACACGGGGCTCCTTTGCCCATCCATCGAGCCGGTACAATTCCAACTTCTGACTCCGACTCTCGCTCCCAGCAATCTCGCGTCGGTCGGTAAGCGTGTTCGAGGTGCCGGCATCGAAACTCCAGAAACTCGAACAGACAGGGGACCCGAGTTCGCAGATAATTCAGCGCGAAACAGCCACTTTCGAGAGCCGACTGTCAAGTAACGCGTTCCTGGAAGGCGATCGTCCGGAAACGCACGGGAGACGGGGAACGCGCCGTGGCACGCGGTCGCTTAACAGCGCAGCTCGAGGGAGCACGGGACACCTCTTTCCTTTCTTTCCCTGTTTTTCAGCCGCGCCGTGATTCACGCGGCTCGATCGCGCCCGCAGTTTTATACGCGAAACGAGATAGCGCTAATGGCGCCCGCTGAGTTACGCGCTTCCACGGCCGCTGGTTAACCGGATGCCCGGTTATCCACCCGTCAACCTGCCAGGAGTACCACCTGCTGCGAGTAACCTGCGCCGCGGACGCGTTCCTAAATCCCAGAAATGGCGCGCACGGGGATCCTCTCCCCGTCGTCTCTCCAACCGCCCCCTCTTTCTTTTTTTTTTCCCACCAACGGCTCGTTTATTGCGTTCAGCGTGCAGTATTCGAGGTGGTTTTTTAATTGAATGCGCAATTGTGGTGGTTGGTCAATGGGCAGCATTCGCTGCACGAATTGATCGCACTCTTGTGCATGTGCATCCACTTTCTTGGCACACTTAGTCTTCACGGACACTTCTGTTAATGACCTGTTGAGCTCTCATTCATGATTCTCTCGGTTTCCTTCGTCACTTTTCTTTTACACCGTCTAGAAACGTACTCTTGACACTGTTTCTTGACTTCCTCTCGCGAAGCTTCTGTTCAGGCTTCCATTGTTCGGTTAACACGGCACACGTTACGCGGTAGCGGAATGAGATTCTGTTCTTTGTTATTTATTTTCCGATAACGTTGGATCCCATAACGGAACATTCTCTTGTTGACGCTAATTGAATGGCAGGACCGGAATAATGCAACGATCCATCGGCGACGCGGCCGCTCCCGGTTTTCCCGCGGGAATCAATCAGGAATGCCGCCCCGCTGGGGAGCCGTGTACGTCGATGTCATTGCTTAATGGAGGACGGCTCGCTGAATCAAGGAAACGCGAGCAATTTGCGGCTCCGTGTGATTGACCGATCCAATTTTCGATGCTGCCCGATCGGCAGCTACGTTGCTCGGATTATTACGCAGAGATTTTGGTAAATTGATTACCGGTTACATCTGACGGACAGTTCTAGGATCCGAATTGAGTTCCAGCTGAATTATAATGAGACGTGAATTGATACCGATACGTCCGCGCTAACACGGTTAGACGGAGCGGGAAGAATAATAATTCTAATAAGAGATACGAATTAGTCCAGCGAACGAAGTGGTCCTCCTTTACCCGTGGGAACCGTGTTACGAATTTACAACCGGTAGGTAGTGCTGCGCTCGCGGGGCATTAAGGAATCGAAGACGTGCAAAAAGCGGAGGGAGAAAAAGGTGGACAGATAAAGGGGTTGGAAAAGAACAGGTACCGAGACCGGCGAAATACGATGAAACCGAGCGAACACGCGGACTGAAAGGAGAGGGAAAGTCCAGGATCGCGAGGGGAGAAAAGAGAAAAGAGAGTCGGAGAAGGTGGAGGAAGAAGAAGCAGGCAGCAGAGAGAAAGAGGCCTCTCGTGTTTTGCGGAGAGACCCAGTGCCAGCAGTAATTACTTCGCGGCCGCACCGAGGGGACGATTTTTTCCCGGCGTGCTAAGTGTGTTCCTTAATTGAATTTAAGGTTATTTAATATGCTTTTAGCCGGCTATCTGGGTCCCCTTTACATACTCCTGGAAACACGGAGGGGTATCCGATCGATCGAGGCTGCGGTGCCCCGTTCCGTGGATACCCTTCTCCCCCGTCGCGGACCTCGCCGTAACCTTTTCTCTTTCCTTCGTCGGCGGTCCGTCTACCCGGCGAAACGTCACCCATAAACCTGCTACGTCCTGAATTATGTCCGGGCCTTATCGAAAATACGGGGCTTAATTTCTGCCCGCCGTCGTTTCGATTACAAAGCGAGTGGCTCGCTCGCCGAGGGAGAGATTTAATTGATGCGAACAGCGAGCCGATTGTCTCTCCTGGTGCACGCCGCTGTTCGAGCCGCGCGCTGCTGTAAATCCTCCGGAAATTAACGATTCCGCCACCAGGCCGTGGTTAGTTAGCCCGGTGTCCCTTTATTTCGGCCGATCGATTTCGAAGATTGCCGGGCACCAAAATTTTCGTAATACGCCGGATTCTGAACGGCGATGTACGAGACAGTACCTGACAGCGTTGGTAACGCGTTCGATGGTACTTTTTCTCGAGTGTTAATCCTGTTATTGAAATGCAAAACGCGCGAGCGATCGTTTCGATATTACGCAGAGGAGCTACGAGCGCGAAGTTCGCTCGACCGGAAAAAAAATTAACTTTTGAAACCAACCACGCGTGTTTCCATCTTCGTAAATTGTTGCATTATATTCTCGAACAATAACTTTGTACCGTCCATATTTTTCATTGACCACACCGTGTATAACCGTGACGCTAAGTTAAAGCGTGGCAAAACCATCCACCAGCCAGCCGCCACAAAGTTATTCCGCGTTAAGCGCTTCCAACCTGCCTCCAACCCCGCCCAGCGTTTAATCGA
This sequence comes from Xylocopa sonorina, assembly GCF_050948175.1. Classification (NCBI taxonomy): domain Eukaryota; kingdom Metazoa; phylum Arthropoda; class Insecta; order Hymenoptera; family Apidae; genus Xylocopa; species Xylocopa sonorina. Next base: position 12,563,140 of record NC_135193.1, read on the forward strand.
CTTGGCATTTTTCAAGCCGCGTCCACGCAGAGTTAATCGGCTGCTGAAAAACTAATTTGAATATCAAGCGACCCGGCTACCGTGGCGTAAATTACGAAACTGGTCGCGCGCCTTGTGACAAGAGCCCTCGGACGACATACGCCAATAGTATTCCGCGAAATGCGCGCCTTAAATCACACCGTTGGCACTGGCCCAACCGTATGCAAAGGAACAAGCAATAGCGGTGGCGGTCCACGGACCGATTTACGGAGTGATGGTAAACACCCTGTGTAATTTAACCACCCCAAAAGTGTCATTAAATAACCGATCGTTTCGTCCCTAATTATTACCAGTCCGCAGCGAAATGTCTCGACGATTGATTCAAAGTGCGTTCGAACGCGTCGTTTATACATCCCCAATTAACTTGAATTTCATCAATTTCTCTGAAGCTCATCCGATTATGCGAACACGTGTTTTATCGAAAACGCAGAAAAGAAGCGATTGTAGAACGTGACGACCACTGCGGGAAGCTGGAAACTCGGCTCGAGATCGATCGTGTTTATTATTTCGGAGAGATCTCGCTGTCAGACTTTTACGTAAGCCGACGCGACGTCAATCAGTCTGACATGGAAGCCACATGCAAGGCAGCCAGGATCGTTAAAATCGAGCAACGTGCACGCTTCGCGCGTTAATTGTTACGATCGGCCTCGTGCGGCGCAGTGGTACAGTTACCAATAAAGGAACCCCGCGAACGTCAATCGGACGAAGTGAAAGACGCCTGTTCAAAAATGAAGATTGCAAACGGGAGATTCGAGGAGAAGGCCGCAACTGTGTTGCGGATACGGCGCATTGTGTTGCCTTACTGGAAATCGATTTTACGGTCTTCCACCTTGAGCAGTCCTTTGTCTGACGCTGTGGCTGCAATGGAATGGCAGCGTTTCAGAGATCATAAAGTTACTCGGCTCGTTCTGGCTTTGTGTTTGATTGACGAGTTCATTTTCAGGAATATTTATTTCGCTTCAGCACGGAATTTTTCGTCCCGCGTGTAGTTTGTGAACTAAAATTTCCACGTTTGATCGATCGTTGCTTTTTTTACTGGGACATGAGAAATGGTCTCCTGTAATTTGTATATATTAATTGATCGATAGTCAATCCTTTGAACGGCACGTAACTCGTCTGTTTACGAAAGGCAACTTAGTTTTCAATATTTTGATGTCGAAAATTGCGTTTCTGGAACGAGATCGAGATAATAATTCGTCTCGATATCCAGTCGCGTGGATGTGTCCGTGAAACGAGGAAACTCGATGGTTTCGACACGGTCCACGGGGAACGGGCCGCGCTCGAGGTATCATAATTCTCGTTGAATCTAATTTATTCCGACAGGCGAACAGTCGAAGATTTCTAGATTCCGTTCTACCTGCGAGACTTTTTTAAATTGCCAAGACGGACGGATTTCTGTTAGGGGAGGAGAAGTTATTACGGGCCAGCGGGGTGTCCGACTATTTCGTCTCGTACTACGTTCGAATAACAATTACACGGCGAGCAATTATATTTTCCACGGTGATGCCGGTTCCACATGAGAGACTGGCAGGTATCATTTGTCTGTCAGAAACGGCGCGAATAATTAACGTTCCTCGCCGTGGCTTTAATTAAGGGTCCAATCGGTCCGTGGGCCAGGTGATCATCAACTAAATGTTTCACTGAATATATTTGGAACTGCGGATCGACACGATTGCTGTACTAGATATTCCAACAATCGAATCATCGTCCTTTTACGATATACAAAGACCAAAAAAAACCGAGATCCTTTCTTCTTTCCTCTAACAAAGAGAGAACATTCTCTAAGTAGTACAAGTAGTACAAGCAAATGATAAACGTTGCAATAAAGCAAACCACCAATTCTAAGTAACTAACCAACAAAAAAATAACAGAAAAAAGTATTTTCCGTAGCTTTTAGAAGCTTAGAAAAATCCATACAACATCCATCGAGAAACGTCCCTGGGTGTGCCAAGATATTCCCAAGAAGAGAATAATCAAATAAAAAAAAAATCTGTTAATAAACAGTTGAAAGCCAATGATAAAAGGAGCCATAAAAAGAGTGCGGAGGAAAGTCACACGCCTCTCAACAGGTGGGAAGAAACGTTTCGGCTAGAAAAATGTCACGGTGCCCACGCGTCGCCGGTGGTAACACGATAAATCGCGTTCCAAGACGCAGGTGGTAGCCGCGCCGCGTTTCGAAGTCACGGGCGCAGGCACGGCGGCGCGTCAACTTTCGATAATTAATCAACGATGGTAGATCGGTATCGCGGCTGAATTATCTACGTGTAAACTAGCCGCGTGGCTTGTACCTCTATTGTGCGAGCGGTCAACCCTTTCATTGTGGCCGGGCGCTCCGAACGGTCCTTGGTTCCCGCGAGACGCGTGCGGACCACCGGCTCGAACCTCCCCCTTCGGGTGGACGGCGAGCGACGGACCGTCGTAACGTAAGGACGAATGGGAACGGTGTATAGGTGTTCGCAGGCATACTAAACGCTCGTTGGAATATCTCGTCTCGCGGTGCCACGCAGTAAATTACTGGTAACGAATGGGAGGCGAACGTGAAACGTGATATTTACATTGTAAATTGTTTTACACGGCCGTGCGTCTTCGCGGGACGCGAACATTTTTTGGCTGTCGCGAGACACCGTGAAATTGCCTCGTCTTTTAGGATTGAGATATTTATGCCGCCAGAACGACGTATCGTTCGTTATAAATAGTTCATTTTCGGGAGAAAGTGGAGGATTCTCGTTACGACGCGGACTTTTGGACAAGTAAATTCGATTCTTATCTGATTGTCTACTTTGGTATTCTTATTTATCAATTTGATTTAAGTGGATTCAGTAGTGTGCGAGATCTGTTCTTTAAACGTATTTCCGATACCCGTGGAACACTGAAAATTTTGCATCAAGGATAATTTTTACTCGTTCGCCGTGGCCTACAATCACCCGAGCTACAAATGGCTCCCGTCGGCTGAAATATTTATGCTTGAAACAGCCAATCGTGTTCAGAGGGGCATTTACCATAAAGGGAACAGCTTCCACATTTTCGTGATTTTACGTATCCGTAATTAACGGAGGGCCGCTCGCAGGTGTTCATAAACGTGCGAAAAGGGTGTCCCCGTTTCCTCGGGGATCGCCAACGTGTCGTGTCCCGTACGAAAAATGTCCACCTCGCCGTTTGTAATTATCCGGGTGTCGTTGGTGAGATCGCTGGGAGCAACGAGGCGCCCATCAAACAGCGTCCCATAACACAAGGTCTACGCCAATTATGTAAATCCGTCGACCAATTAAGCTTTTCACTTTTTATTTATCCACTTTTTTCCCTTCCGTGGGAGCATCGCCGGCAACCATTCGCCTCTCCTCCTTTTTTCCACCGTCCGAAGTCACGCGCGGCCGGCGCGTATCTTTAATTCGAAAATTATGGCTCGCGCGCGGAATAATTCGAAGACGTTGATCGTTATCGGGAGGAACGGAAGGGTGCTGCAGCAGGGGGTGAAACGGATGACGCGCTGCTCGTTTCCGAGCCGTACCCCTCAGACGTCCGCTTCGAGACGTCGGACGACCAATCATCGTGGACACCGTCCACTGACTGGAGATTAGGATCAGGGGAAAAATCATAAAAGCTTGTTTTTCGGGCGGTTTGCTCCTCTGCATACTAATCTCGGACCTTTCCGAACGGATTAGCTGTAAATTATACTTTCGTGTTATTTCTGTTCGAAATGATGGTCCAATAAACGTTGGGTCCTTAAATTACGTTCGCCGGTTGTTTCCATTCTTTTGGAAATCGTAAATGAATACGGCTGTTTGAGAGACGCGAAGTGCCATTTAAAGTCCCGTGATTGATCAGCGATGACATCCCAGCTGTTCGTAGTTTACCATTCAATTCTAATAGAATTCAAAATGGAAGTTCGATGTTAGTTTTCCGTCGAAGATAAAATTGTACGGTCGTAAAATTTCCTACTAGAGGCGTTATAAAATATTTTTATCTTCTATCCCGCGAAAACAACTAACTAGTCCTAAAGTGTCCGAGATGACTGATGCGTCGCCACGAAGAATGTCGTGGGTCCCACGTCGTCCCCTCAGGATCTTCACGGGGAAACACCTGCCTTGTACAAACAATTTTTCACCATAACCATTCCTCGCGTGTATCATCGTTCTTGGTCATCCGTTTCATCGTTCAGCCCACGACATTCATCCATCTACTTCCTACGGGAGATTCTAGTGTCCTTTCTTGAATTATTGTTCTTGTCTTACCATCGACCCGACGTTCTCTGCTTGCGTTCATTAATTTGTCGAGCCGCCCCATTCCTGCCAACGCTTATTTCATTTTCAAATCGCTCGATATCGAACGACAGCTCGACGTTCCTCCCAATTACCATGATAATTTCAACGTGCTCGAACGAGTATCGAGTTCCATCGAAATCTCGCATAATCCGCCTGGTGAATTCCAGCTCAGGCGTTCCGACGAACAGAAGTAACATGTTTTCGCTTCTCTTTTCTCTCGAACACCGGGGGGCGCCATTGTACAGTGACGTTTGTGTACAAAATACGGTATTGACACGTTCAGAGATGATCATTAGAGCTCATTGTTGACAGTTCGTACGTCGGAAACGCCTCTAACGCTTCGCTCTGATGTCCTGGCACGTTCAAAGCAGATCAGTTTCGGGGGATTTCGAGAAATCGGCATACCGTGCTTCCTGCCTCGTTATCGCGCACTCGCCAAGTGAATGGCACCGCGGTTAGGTCACGTTCTCTACATAAATCCAACCTTTTCTTGCCTCTCCTGCTGGCCTACGAGAAACTCACTTTTGCGCGAGAAACACCTGACAGTTCGTCGATGGGCTAAGTTAATTCAGACATCGATCTTTATCCGAAATTCTATTTCTCACTTGTTCCTTTAATGGTTCTTTAATTTTTCAACGTTTCTAAAGAATATTTTACCTTTCGAGTTAATCGTGGTCAATTCTTGATTGATTTATCATGCATCGTATTATTGTACGTCATGCGTAGCATCGTTCGCTGATAAGCAGAAGAAAAATTGTCGGTCGTTAAGGGTTAATAATCGGAGCAAGTGGAACGCGATCCGAGGAAGCAGAGCGGTACGTGAGCGTGGCCAGGCGACATGCCGGTGTAGTACTTAAATCTGAGGATGCCCGCGGGACAGGCGCACGAGAAAGGGAAGCATCGAGCCTCGGAAGGCGGTGCAATTACAAACAACGGCTTTTAATGGACCCAGCAGGAAATATTCCGGTCGTTTTCGCCATGCCACGCGTACCTACGCGCGGTCCCGACGAGACAATTAAAATTAATTGTCCTTCTTGTTACCGTGCGCCGATCATCTGAAAATATTCCGTCTCCTCTTGTTCTCCAGCTGTTCCGCGAGTGCGTTTCTTGCGGTCGGCCTACGCGAGGAAAGAAATTGCGCGCCTCGGTGCACGACGAATCCTCTCCTCTCTCTCCTCGCCTCGAAGCTATCTCGAATCATGTTTCTCGAAATTTTTCGCCCATGGAAGCTGTTTATGCTGACATTTCTTGTTGAAGTAATGATAAAGTGTCTTGTATGATATATTCCATCGCGAAATCTAAATTACTTTTATTATTCAATATCGAGAAGACTATAGTTTCGAGCATAAAGCCTGTGAGCTTCGCGACTAGGAAGGCAAATTCCTTTAACACCTCCACTTTGGCAAAGCGACAATCGACGGAGAATCAATGTCGAGTATCCGATTAAGTGCAACTACTTCCATCGAACGAGTGGCATTAATTTACTTTCCCCGTAGCGGGACGGTGTGTTGGCAATTATCAGCCACTTAATTAAAAGTGAAATTTCCTGATCACCTGTTGATCGCCGGCTGGTACTGGTTTCGCTCAAGTGCGGAGGAAAACACGACGTAACGCGATTAAGGTAATTTATAAAATCCAGCATAATTGCACGCATTTAACGGTAGCCTCGCGACTAATTCGCTCCAATTACGGGGAACACCTCCGCCACTTTTCATTTCACGTCCGATGCCACGTCATTTTCTCTATCACTCACTCACTCTCCACCACTCGTGCAAAGGCTGCTACCGCCTGTCGAATAAATTAACACGACACTTTTATATCACTCGATGGCTGCTAACTCGCTCGAAATATCGTCCGTTACGTTAGCCAATGGCGAAAGCAAAAAGTATCGCGGCGAAAAATTCCAGTTTCGCGCAGCAGCGACATGTTGCAAGAGGCTCCTTGTACCTACGGATCGTCCACTCGAGGTATCGCGTACATAATCTCGCGAGCACGGCTAGAGTATCGTTGCAACAGGGTTGCGCAACCAGACGATTAATGATCGGAGATCGTCGATCGAGGGAGATCATGGGAATGGGATCGTTGGCCGAGCTCCAGGCGTCAAATGCATCTGCATCGATAGACCGACCGCGTCTGCGTCGTAAATTTCCTAGACGATACCGCAAGGAAACTCATGCGGTAATGAGACGTCGATTATTTTTTTCGACTCGCGGACCATCGGTCGAATCGTTCGACTGGCGCAATTGTATCTCGTATTCCGGCGTTGTCAGACGAAAGTAGCTGAAACTTGGCGATAAATCCTCGCGATAGGGCCGGTGAAAGGCGAAGTTCGGCGCGAAGTTTTTGTTCGAGACCTTCGCAGGCGATTCCAGCAGGAGGGTATCGGAAAAAATGCTGCAACGCTACTGCAATTACAAGGAAACGTGGAAGGGTTAGAAACAGGTTCGAAAAAAATTCAATTGGCCGAAGGCGGTGCAATCATTGACTCGATTCCTTGAAACTTTACCTGGAAATCATTCCCATTACTGCGGCTTTGGAAAAATACCCCTCTACCCAATAATTATTCGAAATCAATTATAAAAAATAGGTAATTAAATTTTTATGAAGTTCGTTTGATGAGTCAAACGTTCGTTGCATACCGATCGCGCAGGATCCTGTAATTAATCGTTAGCAATACCATTAAAGTAATTACCGACTCAATTACATCTCGACGAAGTTTCTACACGACGGAGTTAATCAGCGTAATCTTCAACTTTACTCTGTACCTAAATGCAAGTAATCAAAGTGGATGGAAGAAGGGTGGCCGTTAATTGCCGTTTATTGCCACGGCTAATATATTCGGTAATTAAATGAAGCTTTTATTCGAGAAAATAAAGTTTATTCGAAGAATTTTAACGCACACGCGCCCAGTAGCAGGAAGGGACGAAATATCGTGGACCGTTAACATTCTTGCGGCGCTCATGTGCATGATCGAGACGTTCGATCCAGTGACAGGAGAAGAAGGGGATGTCGCGTTATTCCAACGAAATTCTACGATTGATTCCCCCGATAAAGAAGCAATTCCCCGGGCAGAGGAGTTCGCGTCACGATAAATCACTGTCCGAGGTAAGTAGAGGGCGGTAATCGGCGTCCAGGCGAAACCCGTGCCGCGTTCTATCCGCCAATAAAACGCACGGTAATTGGCCCTTAATAATCTCGTCATGACTTGGGATTGCGGCCTGATCGGTAAGTCCGCCACAGCGCTCTGTTATTATCAGCGACGATTTAATTACAAAATTAATGCGCCCTATTAACCGAGTAAGCACGAGCAGATGCAACGGGAGACAGATGGTGAGAGCGAGAGAGAACAAGGGTGGCCAAGGATAGGACGCGATAAATAATATTCGTTTTTCGAGTGTTTGGTTACGGTGATCATTGAATGCTGGTTTCTTTGGTTTCATCGCGATGCTCCATTTTTCTCGTTCATCCTACAATTTTACAGCTTCGACGAGGGCGCAACTTCGATGAGAGGGGTCCGCGACAATTCGTCGAAATGTTAGAATCGCTTGAATAGCTGCTGAATTTTGTCGCGAGTGAATTTTCCTCGTACCCTAACTTCGTCCTGCACCACTGGTGGAAGTAGTCCTGTAACGGGGAAAATTTTCCGCGGAAATCTAATTATCCAGGTTTAGCTCTGTCCTCGCTTCGGCTATGTTCGTTTATGCCTCGAACTTCTATATAATTTCACGCTCCCCGTTCCTCGTGGAATTTTAACTTTGATAATAAAATGACGCGTTTCTTGTCGAAGGAAATAAAATTTAATTAACCAAGCAAGCTGCGTATTTGCGTTTGGGAGACTTGCCTCCCAAATTGTTCTCAATTCCAATGGACTACGCTATACACGTGTACAAGGCTGTCTTACAATTTGTCGGGGCAGTGGATGTAAAGCAGAAGCTTTCACGTTATGATTATAACGCGATATCGAGTCAATGTAAGCCCGATAACGACCTAAGTGCACATTTTGTACAGCTGTTAATTCCCCCGCTGCGCCATCGGTTTTAATTAAACGGTCGATTTATCTTGCCGCGGATTACAACGTGCCGATTACGAACCAGAGTACATCGCGTGCAAGGACCGTCCGTTTGATATCGACTCCTTTTAATTTTAATCGACGTTTCACGCTTGTTGCTAAAAGTCGAAAAAAGTACAAGAACGTCTGTGTATCGAACACGCGATTTCATATCGCAAAATGAGATCCACGACCACGGGCACCACCTTCGACTCGGAATGAAGAGAATAATTTTTAACGACTCGATTTAATTGAAGTCGCCATCGCGTGACAAAAATTTGTAAAAAGATATTTCGAGAACTCGAACGTTTCCACCTCTAGGCGAATTCTAGTGGAAAAAAAAGGCAGATAAGACGATGAATTATTCATACTATATGTCTGTTTCGCGTGTTCTTATGGTCGACCACCGGTGCGGTTGCTGGTCGAAATCACGGATGCCCCGGACCACCCTGAAAACCGTATTAGGTTAATATACCACGCGAAAGCACGGTTATAATGACCGGATAGCGACGGTTATTACCAGTCCAATGGTTTTGCCGCGTTTCTTCCGGCCAATTGCAGCAGAGATCCTGCCAATCCTTGTCGACGTCGAAAACGTGTGGAACGGTTTAACGTCCCTGATTTCTTCCGTCGAATCGATCGTTTTATTAGATCCGACCCGAACAACGAACCGATTTAACGATTCACCATCGTTTCGCGGAATCCATCGAAGGATGGCGATTTTTACACACAGTTCCACGATCCTGCCTGGGCTCCGATTCGAAACGGTTTCTACTTCGACGCGCCGCTGCAACAAAGTTAAATTGAGTTCGGGAGCGTGGATGAAAAGTCGGATCTCTGTCTGTAATTTAAAAAATTTTGCCCTCCCAGCACTTCCAGGAATTTCTATCCTCTCCTCTGGTATATGTGCGTTTGTCTCTCATTGTGCCGTTATTCCTATCAACATTCGATGTTCAAAATTGAAAGATCATCGTCGCAGAAAAATAGATAAAATCATAAATCTGTAAACCTTTTTCTCATCGTCTCGCAGGTGTTTCCATTCTCGCAAGTCGAACGATTAAGATTGGCTCGCAATCAGACACCTCCGCGCAGCGTTGCGTTATCTCGTACATTGTTTCTGCGTACGCGTAGGCTTGAAAAAAAATTTCCCTCGCATGTCAACGAAGCGGGCAGGTGTTCCTGTCGGTTCCTTCACGGTCGTCGCGTGGCAGAAGCGGGGTCGAGGCGAGACCAAAGCGAACTCGAAGCATGACCAGCTCTCTGTCTCCCCTTTTCTCCGGTTCTCCGTCCTTGCTCACCCCGGCGACTCGGCCGTTCGCCTTTTCCCTCTTCGCGCTCTTTCGCGATGCTGCGCGGCCTCTCTTCGTTTCTCCCGGGTCACGTAACTGCGGCCCTCCTCGTTTCCTAGCGTCTGCCCTTCTTCCGCTTGGGTTCGCGCTACCCCGCTCTCTGTCGCGGCGAGTGCCCTGGTCCCTCCTCGGTTCTCCAGAAGAACGAGAACTGCCATTAGAAGCACCCCGTTCCATGTAATTTGACCACGGACAATGTGGACCACACGAAGCGCGATGCTTACCTACGTTGCGCAGAGGTTCTCACAGTTCCCAGAGATTCCAAGCTTTTATTCAATTAGAACGCTGGATCGAAGTAGTTGACATTTTCGAGGAGAATACGAAATTCTTCCTTGCGGTGTCCGATAAATTTCACTAAAAATTCGAACGATCGTATAATTGTAGGATGCAACTGTCGCGATCAGAGGTTATTATGCAATGGTAACGCGTTTTTAAATATACGCGGCGACCGCGCGTACGTACGGACGTGTTTGAAACGCGACGCTTTTAATTACGCATTCAGGATCCCACGCGATCGAGGCTGGATCGGTAAATCCTCGATAAATCGGCGGAATTACGTCACAGTGGTTGCACAGCCGAGAGCAGGACGGATTCTTTTCACGTCCCGTTGCGAAGCAGGTGCACACTCATAAAACGCGTTCCGATGAAACGTTTCGCGACCGCTTCGTGCCTTACATTATTACTGCATTACCGCTGATGCATTGCTGGTTGCTGGCATACGTTATTACCGCCGCTGCGCGCCACGTTCGATACATGAAAAATCACGATTCCGTACGATCGTGAAATTACGGTACCCGGGTACGCGATATAAGGTATACTCTCGTCGAGGGTGCAATTTCCGCGTAACGACCGCGAGTCGCGATGTGACACTATCAATATTAATGAATCATCGGGAACGAGGCTCCCGCCAATTTAAAGATTGCGCAATTGAAATTTGTTCCGGCGGACTTGACATCGCGAAACTCGAATTGCAAATAATTCGACGGTGGTCGAGAATTCACTGGACGAGCGAATATTGAATTGGCGATTCGAGAAATAAAATAACGATCGATACTGAATTGAAATTAAACGCGACAACCACGCGGCAGGTTTGAGCGTCACTGAAGGACAGATGCTACTTCTCTATGCAGAGCAAAATTCTCCGTTCTTAGCTGTTCACGAGCGCCTACGTCTTTGAAAGAGGGATCCACGCGCGCGCATATAATTATAAGACGATCATCATCGTTCTCCTCGTCACCAGGAGGATCCTCGCGTTCGTTCCCCGGCAAGAATAATCCGAGGCATCTGCAGAATCGCCTATTCATTAGATTCGAACGGCACCAGGACGTTACACCCGAATTAAACCCCCGTCGCTAATGAATCATAATTTAATAGTAATCAACCGAGCACGATGAACGTCTTATTTTCTAAAGGCCGAATAGACGGGTTGATAAACAGCGGCGCGAACGAACAGCCGCGCCAGCGTCTTTTCGGTAAATGATTGCGCGGCGAGCGCGGTTTTGTTGCGCAAAAATGTAAATATAATTTCGTTTCGCGAAATGCGAGGAAACCGGGCACGTGCTCGATCATCAATCACTTTCTTTCAAACTTTCACAGTAATAAGCACTGTCGCGATTATTATTCAATTTGCTGATACTCCGCGCAGCCAGAAATTATGTGTCTGGATATGGTATGATGATGAAAATCATCGGACGCGGTCGGCGCGTTGCTGAATCACTCTATGGTTTCCATTGTGCCGCGACGTTCGTCGTTACAGGTGCAGGATATTCGTGCACTCCCCGTGAGGAGGTAATGTTTTCTTAATAAACCGAAATGGAAGTTGCTTTCAAAAAAGTTGGCGTAATAAAATATTAAATAAAATCGAGGCGAATCGGAAATTGTCTCGTGACGAATAAACACGTTCCGGTGGTGGAAGTGTTGGTTGCATCGCTCGGATGTTAAATGAATGATCATTTGCGGGTTTCTTATTATTATTGGCGCCCAGTAAAATTATATTATATCGGTACTAAAACGAAAGAAAACAGTGAGGAACACTTACTTTATGGGCTATACAATTTGCATCCTTGACATTTATTCCCCGATTGTACGCGAGAGCCTTTTGTCAGTCTCATTGTCGATTCCATTGCCATACAGAACAAGCACAATGTCGAAGTTTGCAAAGCAATCAAGCCTTACCATCTGCTATCGCGTTCAATCGTGTTTTCATTAAAGAAATCATTTTGTACGGGGTGGTCACAAAGTCATCAAATGCACCGCTCTCTGGTGGAGGTCCATGTTGCGATTAATGAAGGTACTGCCGAATCACTGGCCGAAGATAGAAGCTGTTGCACATGCGGACGGACATGGTAGGCACTTTTGACTGACTTTCAATTAGGCTCTTTTGCCCGCGTCAGGGGTTCTCAATGCGTGCCATGGAACGCTGTTCACGAATTACCATTCTTCTATTTTCCAATGACGCACGGATCTATAAAAGGATCGTGAAAGTAACGAGTCGCTTTTTGCAAACGAACGTTACACGTGTGGGTTTAATAAAATGTTCTTAAAGAACGGCCTCACGATCGATACACGTTCTTATAGGTCGGACTTTTAATTGGCGGAATACGAACGTCTTACGTAATCAATACGAATGCTAATTAGAATTATATATAGGGGTATCGGTTTGTGCAATTAAGGAAGGACACTTGATTACAATACAAGCGTGTGGTGTTGCAATTAAGGGGAGAGTCATCGTTGCAATGGACGATGTTGCTCGGTGGAAAATTCGACGCCGTTGAAATTATTGGTCGATCATTACAGGAACATGCGACATGTGGGTCCAAACGCGAATGTTGAAAACGAATAATTATTCTACAATTAAGGCACGCCCCAAAATATCGCTTCGGATTAAATCTTTGTGAAGTGGGTCTTGTAAGAAGAGCAAGAAAGGTGGACAGAAATTTATGATCGATCGTCTTTTCAATTCGCCAATGTTCGTTCCGTTAAAAATGTTATTATCTCCTCCGGGTCGATTATTAATTTATTTAATTTATGTCCACGGTTACTTATCGCACTCGATCGCAGTAAAAGGGAGCGCAGGGTGCCCTCGCGCGCTGATAATTTTTTATCGGCCGAAAAGATTCTGCGAAACAGTTCCCGGCGTGGTTCTCGTGAAAAGAAACGGTGAATCGCGAGGACCTTGCACTCGCAGAATCACGTTCGTCCGTGGTGGGGTCAGGACCCCGGTTTCCCACAGATTACGACGAGGCATGCTCAGCGGGGAATGCCATTACATTCGCGATCGCCGATCTTTATGATTCCATCCAACCAAAAAGGTCGGGCCAATTTTAAAACAACCCTACCAGCGATCCTCACCGACGGCTACGAGTCGTCCCACGATCTTGGAACAACCCGACCGAATCACCTTATCCAAGGGGGCCACTTAACATTTTTCTACTTCTTTACTCGCATTTTGTAGCAGCCTATAGAAAACAGGAAGATGTGCCTTGTGTTCAAAATACTTTTCGTAAAATTAAACTTTTTATTTTCTCTTTTCGTAAACAATACCGTACATTTAGACAGAAAAATATTTTATATAAAATCACAATCACCCCCTTTCCTCCTCTCTTTTTAATATGAAATAACACTTTTTAAATAATTATTTATTGCCTCTGATTCGTAGCAGGAGCATCGATCGAAAAGGAAGAACAGTTCCGCCATAGACGGCTGCGTAATAGACTTATGACGTACCTGTACTACTGCGATACCGCCTGTCGTGGCGTTGAAGTCTCCAGGCATTAGCTCAGCGCAGGGCTCTCGCTCGAGCGCCTCGCGCGCCTCTTGGTATTTATATAATCGTATCGGTTTCTTAACCGCAACCAACTTCCATCTCGAACTCTTCGCATCATCCTATGGCAATTGTTATCAACAAATATTGACAACAATTCACTTTCGAATCGAAACTATCGTCTCACAATCTCAGTCGAACTTGGCATGCGAACTTTTTAAAGAACTCTCGACGAATCGCTCGGAACTCTTTTACAAAATTGATCGTCGAATATTTGATCAGCGCAGGTGTTAATATGCATCGGCAGATGAAATTCGTTTCGTTCTGCAGAAGCCAGGATCAGCTTGGTGCGCGTTATACGACTGGGCCCTTAATTGGGTTTACGCTACGGGGATGGAGCGGACGTTAATCTGGGACGCGTTTACGATCGCAAAAAACTATCGACTGAAATTGGAGACGCGCCTATTAGTCCGTGCGGTGTGTCTAGCGGCGATAGTCGGACGGGATATTGGCGGCCTCCGATCAAAAGCAACCGAGCGGTGGTGATTGTGAAGGGGTTAAGCTTCTTTTTACACCCCGCCAGCCACCGGCCTCGTTGTTGGAATGAGTTTTTAGCGTAAGATTCGTCTCGGTGATAATCCCCTAACAGCTACTGGTTATTGCTCGACATATAGCAGTCTGGAACGGTGGGTCAAGGTAATCCGATACGTTCGAACCCACCTTCCATTGTAGATTATGCCATTACCTTGCCCTCCAAGGTATTCTCGATCGTGTTTCATCGTATGGCGAACCGGCGAGAACCAAAGGTGACTTCATTCGCTCCTGTGGAAGAAGTATAAGATCCTGATCAGGTTAGCTTGGATTGGAGGTTTCGATAAACTAGGAAGGGTTTATGCATCGTTATTTTACACCTTTCATATATAACACCAGAAACGAATCTAATAACTAAAAACCAATTGCATCATCCGACAAAGGACTGTCCTATTCCACTTAAAAAATTCCCCACGCTCGTACGATGGAAATGACCATCGAAAACTTCCACCAGATGGTTGGAAGCATCGTCGAGCTCGCTGCTAATGGCAAATCCAATCGTCCTACGAAAATTCTCCGATGCCTACGAGGACGTATCGCAGATGTTGGCCTGGAAAACACCGAGAACGAACGATCCGTATTTTTAACTCGTTTTCTATCACGGTGGCTGAGTTACGACGAGGAGGATACCTCGAGCGGTGCGTCTTGGCCATTGTCCGGCTGGAAACGCCTCGCCACGCTTTAACGCGCATAACAGGACGCTACTTTTCGGGTACCCGGCACTTTCCTAGCGCATAACTTTTACCGCCGCCCCGGTTACGCCTATGCCAACTGGCTTACGCCGGAAACTTACGATCGGAGATGGGCCAGGTATGCCATTTCGCCTGGCCGCTGTGCCGGTCGAACCGCAGCCACGGCGATTAGTTGTCACCATAAACCACCGGGACGCTTTGTTTGGGGCACCGTTCTAATTTTCCGACGGGCACCTCGCGCCCCGTGAAAACATATCGTTTACGTCACATAACTCAGAGCAGGGCCAGCGGGAACAATGCCGAGACTTCACGTTCGAGTAACGATTCGTGAGATTATATTGGAAAATAATCTGCGGCAGATGGATTACGCGCGCGTCGGAGAAAGTCGCTTTCGTAAAGAGAGTCGATCCCCTCGAAGCGACCCATTGCTTTCCCCCCTTGTTTTCTGCCGAGCGTTTTGACGCGAGCGGCTGGACGTGACGGCACTTTGGTTCAGGCTCGATCGAATTTTCTAATTAATCACAGTTTGCGGGATAACATAGTGGTGATTCAATACGAGCAGAGAAAACAATTTTGGGGATTGTATATTATGTGCTATCTTCGAAAAGTGGCGGAGTAATTGGCGAACTGTCTTCTGCGAAAGAAGTTAATGAGTCTTCTCCTCTGGCAAAAAACCATGAAATCATTAGGGCGATTAGTTTGGGGGAATCGAGGGAGACGGCGGTAGATCGATCGAAGATTAAAAATCCGTGATAAAGAGGCCCGGTTAAAGCGTGTCTAACGCGAAACTATTAAGCCACCAATTTCTGAAATGAAAAATTCCTGATTCGATGGTGTTGCGAAGAAGTAGAATGATCGCACGACCGTGGCACGTTCTCGCGATGGGGCTCGCGTAAAATAAGCACGAGGAGCGGTACCGGAGATCGATCTACGGGACGAACGAGACGCTAGCCGAGGATCGATCGACTTAAATTAAAGATTCGCGATAAAGTCACCAATCTAGGAACGAATCTCGGACACAGTGATTAAAATGTTACCTTGCACACCATAGAAACACTCCTCTATCTAGATGAAGATACATCTTCTTTGGAAATTAACATGCTTCTAGGACGATAGGGTTGCTTTGAAAACGGAGCAGAAAGTACGGATCACTCTCAACATTCTACACAGAAACTTTTTGCAATTACTTTGGAACACTCTCTATCGCGATACGCCAAATTATCATCGCATCACCATAGCTGGCAGCAAAAATAAATTGAACAAAACATACGCTACCCTCAACAATAGGAATTGTTCGAAATATCATCAGAAAAGGGAAGTAATCAACCTTTATTCCACATCTATGGCGTTCCACGCCAATGCCAGTCTCGATCAAAAGCGAGTCCTAGATCAAAGCGACTCTATCGCGAATCCTAAACTCCTAATCGATCGATCCCTTCTCCTGGACCGCTCGGATCGATCGCGGACGAGGTCCTCCAACCGTGGTCCTTCCTTTTATACGAAGGGCGCGCTTATTCGAGCGCGGACATCAAAGGGCTCCCTCGAAGCGACCTGTCTGTAATTACAGACACGAGGCGTGGCCCCGTTGAAGAACAATAGGGCCGCTCTTTATCTCTCCCCCGTTGCCACCCTCCGAAGCAGACGCGATGGGATCTCGCTGATCTGCGGGCTCTTCGGCCCCTCTGCGATCCCATCTACCCGCCGTGGAATATCGATCGGGCTATCGATCGCCGATAAGACGATTTTAGGCGCTAAGGAGTTTCCATTCGGACGGCATACATTAAGCCGGATGGCTTTCTGCCCTGCCACCAGCCGGGGCTTGTCTTGCGGAGGATTTGTCGGATCCGGAGCCACTCGCTCGTGAACATCCGCCGCGAGTACGACGGGGACGCCATCGCGCCGGAATATCGAGAGGATTTCGATGTAGAGCACGCGCTGCACCGTAAGAGGGTTTTGTTTCAGGGGATGTCGCGCAAGTCACGAGATCGCGAGGCTACGAGAATCTATGCCAAGCTGTTCTCGAATCATTTCATTTCTCGGAGCATTTCTGCTCCATTCGCGCTTTCGATATTCCAGGGGATCGATGTTCACGAAGATATGAATCTCGTGGATGAGATGTTTGGCGATAAAAGGATGTCACAATTTTTGCATGTTTACGAGAATCCTTAAAGTTTAATTTGCGATGAGAATTTTTTGTCGTTATAACTTGTACAATGTATCGTTCTTAGTGTACAATCATGCTTGCAAACGAATTAAAACAGACATGTAATCTAGAATAAAGAATCTCTTTATCGATCGTTCAGATCGCGTCGAAGATAGACGTAATAGGCATCGTGCCAATGCTCGCGTACAAGTGCCCGTGCACCTGACATTTGGCGAACGCCTAAATATGTGCCGCGTTGACTAATTAATGACGCCGGTGAAAAAAAAAGGAGCAGCGTGAAACCGTTCGATCAGCGGCGCATCGCGTACCGTATCGTGGCCAATTTAGATAGCCATCGAATGGATCAGAATTTTGAGCGCGGTTCGCCGCGAGGTGGAGGAATGTAACAGACCCCGTCACCGTGATAATTAATGAATCTAGCCTCATCTCTCTTTTTCTACGAATTTTTCCTACGTTCTGATCGTTGTAACATTGTCCATAGAAAATTCGGATAAATCCGCGCAGAGAAAACTCTGGTTCCATCGGAATCCTTCGGTGACGAGCGAGCGTTCTCGATCGATCGATCGATCTGTTCGTTCGCTCGAGGAAGACTGAGCGGCTCGGTCCGGATAATCGAATGTGCACCGTAATATCGCGATATTCCTTATCGGCTGACGAGATGGAGACAAGAAGTAGGTAGCGATCGATCGGGTGAAAATGAGATACTCAGGCAGTGATTGATCGAGAAATCTGTCTTTTGTTTTTGATACTTCAGATACGAAATCGATATCTTCTTTGCATCGGAATCGCCAGCGCTCGTTAATCATGCTGTCAAAGTGTTTAGCGGGTAATTGCAAGGCAGTGCAACGAGAGCCGTGTCTTTTGAATACTTAGGTTAATTTAGTGTCCAATTAACCCTTAATTACACTCGCTATTCAGTCGCGCGTGTGTACTCGTATTGTGTAATACGCTTGGCAACATTGCCTGCAAATATATAATACAGCGCCGTCTAAACGCTTCAAGTCTCGATTCGAAGAAATCGCTCTTAGAATCAAGAATTTCCAAAAGCAAATATCATAATTCACACCCCTGCAACCCTCGGATCAAACCGCCCACTTCCGAGGAACAATAATGCAGCTTGCAACGTCAACGTTCCGTCTTCTATACGTGAATTAAAACAGACACGCTATGGGGTTCGTGTCTAATTAAAATTAGCAGAACAATGACCGTTGAAATAAAAAGAACGCCCTTTTGTGCGGTCGCGGAGACGCGCAGCGACGTGTGTACCGCAGAGAGAGAGGGCGCGAAACCGCGAGTCACGGTTAGAAATTGGCGGTGTCGAGAGTGAAGATGGAAACATCGACGATGTACGGGAGCGTACCGTTATCCTGGACGCATGAAGACGTCCTGGGGCACGATCGCGCGTGAAAAATATTAATCCACGGTGACGTGGACGCTCGCTAACGGGCGTCGTGTCTGTCAGTCACGATGGCTCCGGAGGTAAGACGCATTGCCGAGCTTTACCCAGCTAATAAGCGGTTATGTCAACCGGGCCACCGGTAGATCGGTGAATGATAGTATTTTCGACGGTCCGGCCTCTGTCAATTATGCTAAACTAAACGCAAGGACACGCGGAGATGTAAATGGCGATGCTACTGTGCGGAGTGCCACGCAAATGTTGTTTCATGATGCGAGCAGCTGATTATCGTTGATCATAAATTAAGTATCGATCAATTAGACGGTGCAGTGGAGGAGCGCTTCATTCACTTCGTATATTTTCTGCTCTATTCTCTATTTGTGTCATCGGGCACAATGTATGCAGAAAGAGTCGAATCGCCGATCGACGCGATATCTCGCGAACAGAACGAAAGATTTTGATCGATTATCAGAACAGTGATGATGAATGGGAACGAGTCTCACTTGGTGCCTCGTTCACTGCCTTTGATCGATGTCGATCGCGGGGGATTAGCGGCGAAAGAAGCGACCGATCGGCGGTGGTTTCTGAACCTGGCTTCGCGAATGCGATTAATATCCTTGTGTCTACGCGTGATGGTTTTTTGGAGCAGCAGATGGAGAGCAAGATCGATGAACGGATTTTTTATTGGACTCTTTGCGAATCGTTTTAATCCTATGTTTTAATTGAATAACTAGCAATTTTATATTTCTCCGCGTACCCTGCTCGAACATTTTCCCACGCTCGTCCGACCCTCGCACACGATTTCACCAGCCACGGACCAACGTCCGCCTAAGCCGTCCTCCATTTCTAAGCATCTCTCCGGCTACCGTCCATCGCGTGGCGCGAATTCACGTCGCGAGGCTCAGAAAAAAGGACGAGGGAAGAAAAGCGGTGGCACGAAATGGTCTGCCCACGTAGAGGTGGTTTCGTAATAACGGCTAAGTAGGATCTTTATATTCCTAGCCGTGAGGCAGCGGGCCCGACCGCGGATGGAGGCGACTCAGAAAAGGCAGAGACGTAGACACCACCACCGGCTGGCGAAGGCAAAAGGCCAAACAGCGGTAACGCGGAGCGAGAGATG
The DNA here is from genome assembly GCF_050948175.1 of Xylocopa sonorina. Lineage (NCBI taxonomy): Eukaryota > Metazoa > Arthropoda > Insecta > Hymenoptera > Apidae > Xylocopa > Xylocopa sonorina. The sequence goes on from NC_135193.1 coordinate 12,582,564, forward strand.
AAAAGCGAAAGCGAGGCGAGGGAGGAGGAAGGAGGACGGAACGGGCGAAAAGGAACCGGTGGGGAACGAGCAGCCAAAGTGAGTCTCATTTTAATTAGCATCAGCTGGTGCGACGTGTACTTAACAACTCCTGCTCGTCGCGGAGAAGCCGCGAGCGTTACGGACTCCGGCCGTCTTTCTTTCTCCTCGAGCCACGCGGTGCGCGCAGCCTCGAATTCCTCGCGAGATGTTTTATTCAGGGACACCGCGGGCCTCTCTGCCAGGGCAGAAACGAGCTGAAGCCCTTCCACCAGCCCGTTTAAATGCGCCTGGCTCAAGTAGCCGCTACCGCAATTTGCATACAATCCACGCTGATTCGGCTCTCCGGTTAAGGGAAGAGGAAAAGGGCACCCACGAGCCACGATTCGATACTATACCAAAGGGGGACGCCTGGCCATCCCCAACGTTCGTGAATTCGATCGTTTCGGTTGGGCGCGTGCTGCGACAATTACTGCACACGGTGAAAATCATTCGATTCGTTTAAAAATTAGAATCGTTTCGAATCGAGCGATTAGAATTATGAAATCGATGACAAGGGTGTTAGGAGATTTGTTGTGGAATGCTAGACGCTGAGCTGTAATGCGAGAAGAGGGTGGCATGTAATGCGAGGCGGTTAATTTCTTTTTAATATTCGGAGAAAAAGAGGAACGAGCAGTAAATACGTGCGACGTGATAGGCCACGCGCAGGGTTCGCATAACGCGCAAGCAATCTGCAGTCAGCGTGCTTAACTTCCGAATTGTTGGCACTCGCCTAAGGACGAATAACCCTCGTAGAAAAGCATCAGGTTCGAGCCGGGAGCGACTCGATTTGCAGCCCTGCTACCGTTTCGTAATTACAATCACTCACTTCGAATCTACCTGCGAATCCTTTGATTCGATTCGTTTTCAGATGAACTCTTATATCCACCTTGTACGCCACTTCGATGTTCATTTTTTACTTGTTCCCCGTTTTATTTTACTCGTATAATACCTCTCTAGCCAAAACTGACACGATTGTGCCCCCTAAAAGCATCCCGCTAAGTCTAATCAGTCGACGTCAAGATGACCCCGCGGTGAATGATGAGGAGCAGAGTAGGACAAGACGTTGCACGCCACTTATGCATTATTCATTCGTGCAATGCAGCCTGAAGCGGGCTCGCCCAGAATTGGATTTTGATGAATTTAATCTCGAATTTGCTTTGGGCTCCGTGCGCCTTGGTGCACGGGATTAACAACTTCTCTCGAGCCCGCTGCAATGGTACGCGGCCACGTGTTGCTCGGATAGTTCTCCCCCGTTAACTCTTTTACCACCCGGCTAATTTTTGTAATCCTCTCGCGATTTTTAAACGAGAGCTTTCCCCTGACAAGTTTAATCAACGTTTCCGCGGCGGCGGAAGAGAGAATTACTTTCCCGCGAACGCCCAGTTTCCTCGCCCCTGCGTCGTGTAGCAAAATACGCCATAAAGGGGAAGAAGAAAACAACGACGATAAAAAAAAAAGGAACAGGCTGCGCCAGAAGCAACGCTCCGCCGAATAACTGTCTCCCACGTGCGCCGCGAGTTTAAAGGAATTTTTTAATTAATCCCCGGGAAGGTACGAAGGGCCAGCGTCTTGCAGCATCACGGACCGATCGAGAGTGGTCTGTAAAAGGGGCTACTCGAACGTATTGGTGAACAGTGTAGTCCGGTGTAGGCGGAGAGTTCACGTTGGCGAAACGAAGAAGAAGAAGAAGAAGAAGAAGAAGAAGAAGAAGAAGACGAAGAAGAAGAGGAGGAAGAAGAATGAAACGAGAAGAAGAAGACGAAGAAAGAAACAGAAAGGAACGAGTGGATGGGATGGTGGAACCGAGAGGCTTAATTAATGAGACGTACGCGGCAGCTGCAGATACCAAGATGCATTGTAAATACACCAGGAGAGGCCAGAAAAACTATTGTCCCCGAACGAGATTTATACCTATCCCAATTACACTCGCGTCGGGCCGTTCAATTTTTTTCGTTCACCAACAGACAATTCGTTGAGCTTCGCCCAGCCCTTTTTTGCATGGACCCCATCGGTTTGATAACGTTCGCGACTCTTAGACCAGTTCCACACTGGAGACTATCGCAACGTAACTAAACACCTTGTCACGAATAAATGTGTCCACGTCGACGAGAAACCACGAGTCAACGTCACTATCGACGTTACGAGAGCTTTGATGAGCTATGGTACGAGATTGAACGCCTGTGACGCGAGCATCCAAAAGTGAGAGCAAAAATCAGGACGACGCCATTGCTGCGCGGTGAAATAATTAGCGAAAAGCCGCCAGTGTGAATCCACTTTTAAGGCGAGCACACGCCAAACACCGAAATGGCCTGGCCTCTCTCGGCGGACGGGCGAAAAGGTAAAAAAGGCACGCTCACACCCACGCGAGCTGACGGGCACGAGGGTGCAGTCGTTTCCATCAGCGTTTTATCAATCGTCGCGGCGGAACCGCGCAGGCACGCTCGTGCAGTCAGCTTGCAATTTGTTTCTGCGATATTGGCTAACGACAACGGAGCGTGCACGCGTTTCAACAGGTGCCGAGCGGCAGCTACGCCGGCGGAATTTAAATATCGCGGAATATAATGGGTCAGGGAATTGATGGACGTTGCGTGCGCGAAATGGCCTGCTCGCAAATCGATTTCACGAGGTACAGATTCGTTTCGAATTCTTTATTTCCAGTGGTAACCGTACTCGCCGTGTCGCTGATTTTATTTTTAATTCGATTCGGATAGAAACGGTTTATCTTTTCCCTCGACAATTTCCGCGTCGAAACGACCTACCGCGCGAAGCCCTCCGTGCGAGCTCGACGAAGATAAAATTCTTCTGTCACGTAATTAACCGTAAGTGGTTTTGTCGTTTTTCTTTTAAATAAAATGCTGATATCCAGAGATCAAATTATGCAATTACAAATTGCGGCAAAATTGCGAGCACCTTAATGAAGTCGATAAACCCGATATCAATCTCGGCGAACGCTACTTCCTTTCAACCTACTCGAGTCGACGCTAATACAAACAGCAGCTAAATTACACTCTAGTTAATTATGCAAACCGCACGCAACGTCCAACGGCATTGAAATACTATTATTACAGAGCGAGCGTAGACGTAGCCGGTTGGCAACGTATACGTATAATTACGGCAATTACGTACCTAAATGGGTCCTCGGCGTTGTAGAGCGCGCTGTCGCCCTACGCCCCGGCTTATCCGCGAATTCCTCGCTGGCTGCCCGCGTAGGATAATTCCACGTCATTTTACGTGGCTTGTTTGAATTGCCTGCGACAGCTGTGGTTACGTGCGAACAGGAATTTCGTGAAGCGGCAATAATCTCGTCGCGGCTACACCCGCGGTGGCTCCTGTCAGAGAGTAATGACGGCTTTAAACACAGCAAGCGATAGGCCGCCGGACACGATAATACCGTAGCATTAGCATCTTTATGTGACACCACCGCGCGGACGCGTCGGGATGCTTGCTGATTTTATCGCGGGTTTCGCGCCGGCCATCTTACACGCACGACACCGTGTAACGACGCCAGCTTCCCTGTCAATAAGCGCGGCGACGAAAAGGAAAAAAACAAACGCCACTTTTATGCTTCCATCTCGACGATCGCCCTCTTTGCCTGGCGATCGCGCCGCTGGGAATTTTAATGCAGTCGATACGCGACTATGAATGGGATGCGTCGCACTTTACGCGGAGGGTGAGCTGGGTGCTTGACTCCTCCGCGAATGTCGTAAACCACGGTGGCATTGCGCGCGACGAAGCGCGCCGTACGGCAATCGCTGTGATTCGTCGCCAGTTTTATATTCTTAAATACTGGATAGGTTAAATCGCCGGCTGGTTGGGAAATATTTAATAGAGATATACTAACTGTTTAGATTTCGAAACTATCGCGAATCGTTCGAGCGTCGCGAGGCTCGAGGTTCTCTAATGGGGACCGGAATGAAATTCGGAGAACGCGTCTCGTAAGGGTGCGGTCAGAGCTCGACTTGCACCGCTGCAACCGCATAGTTCCGATACAAATAACAGTGCGACCGAAAAGGACGAGCTAAAGTGCGGTTTAGGGGAGAAGAAACAGCGGACTCGGATAGGAGGTGGACACGCGGTGGTTGGACGACGTCAAACCAGAACGATAAAACGTATCGTATTTTATCGCGAGTTATGATTGCCGGTGGAAAAGAAAATCGAGCCACAATTTATCGGTCCGCGCGCGACTGTCGGAGCTAAATCATTTTTGCCCGATCTCGTTCGGCCGCCGTTCTTTGCACAGCTGGACGTGAGAACCAGCATGCGAAATCACTGAATATATTCGCGCGGTATACGAAAAGATAAATTGCACTCGGCGTCACACTCGTACGTCCCGGGCTTATGCTTTATGGTTATCGATTAACGTAATTTCAATATCAGTTTTCAATGCATACCTCCCCCTTGGCTTCCTCCGCCCGACATGCTCGGGTCCCCTCGCATTGCTCTCTTTCTTACTTTGTACTCGGGTGGGGGGGAAAAAAAGGCATTGATGCGATCTTGTTGGCCACCCTTTTTGGTCTCCCGAAAGAAACGAGCGCGATCCGGTTCGGGGGCTCGTGTTCGGCTTGTTGACGTTTCAGCTGACGTGATTGTGGTTTAATGACGTACCACACGGTGACTTGTTTGCTGCACAGGTGGTACACTTCCGCGTGGTATCTTGTAGGTATTCCTTTACGGAGTACTCGTAAAAAACACCCCTAACGTTCGCATCGAGCAATAAAGTTTATATAGAATTTCGTGATCCGCGACAGAAGCAGCTTGCTTCTGTTCAGCGTCCACGAGGATCGTTGCCCAGCACTCTAATGGCCGTTGCTTAAACAAAGGGTTAACGCGAGGCTCGCGAGACGTCGGTTAATTGGTGAAAGTACGAAGAGTCGTGAGGGGGGGTTGAAGGCTGTTGTTACACGGGAGATTATTATTTACAGCGTCGTCGTCGATGCGATTCCTCGCAAAGTATAGAAGCCTCGAAAAAGCAATAGCCAGTGGAATGCCAGTCGGTGGGCAGCAGCTGGCCGATGCGCCGCCAAAGTGCCCCCGTTATTGATTTACGTTGATAGCTTCTTGGATCCTCGGTACGCGACTCTCCTCCACCCTGTGTACGGTTTCCGTACCGAGGCCAGTGTAAACAGTGCGTAAAATTACTTTTTCAGTCCGTCCATCCGCAGCGCCTCGAACGGCACGGCTCGGTTCCGAGCAAATTACCCGCGCGTCCATCGTGCCGCGTTTAGAGGGAGCACGCTTCGAGCGCGCGGTGATTATCGTGATATTTTTATTGAGCCTGGCCACGCTGCTCGGACCACGGTTCGTGGCCTCGAGATCTCCATCTCGAGGCTCGATTTCGTTTACGAACGTTAACCGTGCAATTCTGTAATTGGCCAGGCAACAATGGAATCCGCAGAATCCCCATCTCGACATCGCGAATACGTGCTCGATTCTAATATTGAAACTTGCTAATAAGCAAACGAAATTAAAACCCGCGCGTTCCGCTAAAAGGATAAAACCGGACGAATCTCTCCGAAGAACGAACGACACACAACTTCGTACGATGTAAAATGCGAAAGAGCTAGCGGAGGCGCGAAACAATCTGGCAAACCGGAATTCACCCTGTGTGTCCTGTGGCGTTGCATCGTGCCACGATCCCTTGCTCCGTTTCGTCCAGGCGAATCGGCGAATCGATAGCTTTCTTATTCCGCGACGACACGTAACGACGCTCCTGTTACCGGATTTTTCGAGTTCCAGCTAATTACGCGTTGTAAACGGAAGGGGGTACGGGGAGAAGGGGGGCGAGGAGGAATTTATGTAGCTCGTTCGCTTTAAGGGGGATGCTCGGCTCGGTCCGCGCGGCGGGCAAAGCGCTCAGGTGCACACGGCAATTACGCAACGTTTCCGACCGCGTCGCCAGAAGGAATGCACCGCTTGGAACGCAGCCCTTCCAGCGGTGGTTAAGCGTTTCCATGCATGAATTTCGCGGGGTCCGGCAAATTTTCAAAATTAACCGACCCCGTTGTTGGACTCGCGAATTCGCCATTGGAATTAAATAAGCTGCACGCTCGCGTAGAATGGTAACCCGTGTTTACGGGGATGATTCCGGACAGAAGATGGAGCGTTGGTTAGACGCTTGTCCAAATAAGAGGAGCATCTTCGCACGCTCGGAAATTATACATCCCTTGGCGATTTCATTTGCAAGGAATAGATGAGCGCGGAGTATCTTCTGGTATTTGCAATATTCGTGATGCAAATTATTCTTATGCATCCGCGAGACTATAAATTGATCGCTCTGTTTATTAAAAGAGTCATCAATGGTGTACGTATCTAATGTACAATGTGATGACAGAATGAAATGAAATGAATTTTATAATAAAACCATGCTCACTCGAGAAGTAAACGAGTGTCGAAATAACATCGTTGAAACGGTGTACGTTGAAATTGCATTTCTATAGACACGTAGCATTGAAACTGGAGAATCGAGGTCTCGAATGGACGTTAAAAGCCTCGCGGGGCAAACGGGCGAATCGTAAAGCCTGGCCGGTGTCGAAGGTATGTGAAAAGGCGAAGCAACGTCTATACATCACGCGGCTTTAAATTAGATCACATAATAAATTCTTCCCTCCCGGCTGGCTGGTAGCAGCATTCTGTATGCATAGGGTAGCCAACATCTTGCCAGGTTACTTGTTGCCGCTGCAGGTTCTCGCTCCGGGCACCGACATACCACCTTTGATTCTATGAAGAACAGCCCGCTTTCCAATATCGGAAACCTCCCGTGGAATCAACGTTCGATGCGATGATTATAGGTCCCGTGATCTATAGTGAATTATTTCGTCGAACGATGCTGGCGGATTATCCTATTCCAGAAATTTTATTGGTATTATTTATTGCGCTATTATCACGAATTATCCGGATACTGCCGCGCGAACGTCGAATATCTCACGACGATCGCCGATAAAGTTGAAGTTTTACTAAGAACTCTGCTCTACGAAATGGAAATCCGCGAAGTCGAAGTTTCACTCGAAACGCTTACGCGTTACAAGAGCCATCGATTTCTATCTCGGATGAAACTTGGCAAGTTCGTGACCGTGTTGGGGCAAAATGGTCTCGAAACGATCATTTTGAGGTAGGAAACAGGGTGAAACGTGCGAGGTCTATCGTTCAGCGGGCGATCAGCTGCTAGGCGGATAAATCGGCAAAGTGATAATTTGCGGGTCGCGATTAAGACGTGGAACTGTAAATCGTTGTCGTGGCGCGTCCGTTGTGCGTGACCAATCGGCCATTAAGGTAACGCTCGGATCACGCGAGAGGTGCCGGGTTAATTTGCGAGTCGTGTTTCTCTAAAATTATTTCCAAGCTACCCAGGATTCGCACGCATGCCATTGCGTAGTCCGATTTCTCCCTCGCGGCTGTACATGTTACGCCTCCCGAGCGATTTCCGGAATTCGAATCCCACGCTCGCCGTATGACCCACTAAACGGTTATGAAATTTCGTAAAAATCTTATTGAACAATCCGGCACGGACTTTTAAACTTTTTCGAGCATCGTTTATGTTCTTTTTGTCGAGTGTACTTAAGCGTTTCTTTGCTCTATTTCCTATAGAACGGTCGTAAAATTTCAATTAGGTCAGGCAATTTTGCGATAAGTGAATTTTTTGATAATTTTTAAATTACTCGTTTTACTCAGACTTGCCGTTATTTCTGTAGAAAAAAAGCAACGTTTCTCCAGTGTTTTCGACTGGTTTTATATAATCGTACATTAGTGTACCTTTTGTTTGAACGCTCGAAGGTAGCGAAAAACTTGTTCGAAGCGAGCGCGTGCGTGACACGAGAAAACACTCGAGGCAAGCTCGCATCAAAGTATCGCCGCCTCCTTGCTCCGTTCGCCACGTTCTGCCGTGACATCTGGCACACGGCAGCCTCGTTTGTCTCGTTATAAATCGGCGAAATTGGATAATCTGCGAAAGTTTCGCGCCGCGCCGTCATCTTTCGCGTTAAAAATTTTACATTCCCCAATTTCACCGTGCCTGCACCGAAGGCGAAATCGAAGCGGAACGGAGCTCGTGAAATAATTAACGAGGCCTGCACGACGAAACGACGGGCGCTGGTAATTTGACGAGCTCTCCTCGATCCTCCTCGACTGTCTCGAAATCTCGAGAACGCTTCGGCCGCCGCGCTCTATTCCAATTTCGCTGACAGCTACGCCACTGGCCCGTGGTCCTGGCCGTCCTCCTCGCGAGGATCCACCGTGCCAATTTACGCCTCATTATGCGGGGTTACGCTAACAAGGCGCGGCCACGTGAAATTGCGAGCCGCGGGACCGCGATGACTCCGTAAACTTGGCAAGAAAAGAAGGGCGTCGCACGTTCGCACCAAGATACGGTCGCGTACGGTCCGCGATTAATTCGTCAGGTTATGGGGGTCCCCGCCTCTTTTATTCGTCCCGGTGGCGGAGAATCGGGGTTCACGCTGCGATGCTCGACGAACGACCCACGGGTTCCTGAAATTGCTCGACACGGACCGGCGAGGACAGCCCGTGGCACATTATGGGCACGCAACGCGGAATCTGCAAAAAAGAAATTCGGCCACGTTCGATGGCTCCGGTTTGGGGTAGGTGGTTACAGCGTCTCGTCCGCCGGCGAACCGACTACACATTGATAGGCTCAACAACGATCCAATCTCTTCGAGTCTACGTCGTAACTTGCGAAAGTTATTGCGAACTTCATTGAATTTATTCTGTTACGTCAACTGGATAGAGTATCTCGTTTTATAAAATTGAAAACTGTTGGTTGAGCCGAATTATACTGGTGGCCGAATTATAACTGCTGGTTTACCGAATTAGTACGTATATTGGAACCAACATTTAAGCGATCGTCATCAGTCCAAACCTTTCACGCGTCCCTCATTTCATTTCCGACATCTCATGCCGGTTCGTCGGTATATTGAAATTTTTGGGGGAGGGTATATTCTAGTGAACCTTTCTGACGCTTCGAGGACCACTGACTGACCGACAACTTTCCTGGGAACAAATAACTTCCATGGTACGATGATGTTTCAATCTAGTTCGCGAAAGACGAACGAAAAGCGCGAGCGCTCCAACCCCATTTACTCTGAACAACGGCAAACTTAAAATACTGCCCCCGTTCCCGTTGCAGAAAGATTCTTCCATCACGATTTCAACTTACGACGCAACTCCGAGACCGCGGAACTTCTCGAACACCCCGGAGCTCGCAAACTCCGAAACTCCGTCTGGCGCAACGATTTCACCGCGAGCTAACCTAAACCAAATCGTGGTGGCTGACATTACCGCGAATCCATTACCGCCCTCTCCGTCGTGTAACTTCCAAGTCCCGCTCGCCGCCCACGCCCCGTTTTATCGTGGCTGGAAACGTTTCCGTTCCGTTCCGTCCCGTTCGTCCGCGGAACGCAATCAGCCGCGAACGGGGTCGACTCGTTGACCGGCATGAACTTTTCGCGAGCTGGGGCCTCGGAGTCACGACTCGGTCCGGCGAGCACGAGTGGGCTGGCAGTGGGTCCGCCAGCTCGCAGGCGGGTGGCCCCGCGGACGTGACTTTATGCGATGCTGCACCGAGGATATAACGCGCGAGAGCCCGGATACAATAGAGTGCCATCCTCCGGGGCACGAAGGGGAACGAGCGTTTCTCCGGCCTGCTGTTCGCGATTGATGATCGTGATTCAATTCCGAGAAGATCGCGACGGGACGCGTGTGGGGGGGGACCGTTAAACGTGATTGATAATCGTGTCATTAGGATCGTAGACTATGGGGTCGTTGAATCGGATTTTGGCGATAATTAAGACGACTTTTGGAAAAATAATCGACACCCTGGCTTGAAATGAACTCTCAGCTAAGTCCACGTTTTGCTTCTCTTCGCAGACATCATTCGAACAAATTTCATCGAACGCGATATCATCGGAGCCCCATTAACGGTGGGCCAACTCGAAACGCTCGATTTACACCACCCCCGAAGGTGGTGTCGATCGGTTCTCGGAACTCTGGCTGGCCGTTTAAGCGACCCAATTAAGGGAAACCACGAACGAAACGGATCGGACGAGGTGCCCGAGCGACGCGGGCCCGGGAATCGCGATTGTCACGGCACAAGTGCGCGCCGTGACGATCGTGGCCGGGTTCACCGGATAGCGCGGAATCACGGCATCCAACGGACTACGGATTCGTGACAATGCTCGAATTATATCTGACACGGTGCCCGTTCGGCACGAGCTAGATCAAAAATTCCAACGGCATTTTAAAGAGCGTTCCAAGGCGTATCTTTTAGGATAGAAATTAGAGAAAAAAAAATTCCAAAATTTTTCCGAAAATCACCCAATACCCCCCCATTGGGGTGTTTTTGAAACTTCAAACTTAAAAAAAAGTAACTTCCCGTGCAGCTAGATCAAACATTCCAACGGCATTTTAAAGAGCGTTCCAAGGCGCATCTTTTAGGATAGAAATTAGAGAAAAAAAAATTCCAAAATTTTTCCGAAAATCACCCAATACCCCCCCATTGGGGTGTTTTTGAAACTTCAAACTTAAAAAAAAGTAACTTCCCGTGCAGCTAGATCAAAAATTCCAACGGCATTTTAAAGAGCGTTCCAAGGCGCATCTTTTAGGATAGAAATTAGAGAAAAAAAAATTCCAAAATTTTTCCGAAAATCACCCAATACCCCCCCATTGGGGTGTTTTTGAAACTTCAAACTTAAAAAAAAGTAACTTCCCGTGCAGCTAGATCAAAAATTCCAACGGCATTTTAAAAAGCGTTCCAAGGCGCATCTTTTAGGATAGAAATTAGAGAAAAAAAAATTCCAAAATTTTTCCGAAAATCACCCAATACCCCCCCATTGGGGTGTTTTTGAAACTTCAAACTTAAAAAAAAGTAACTTCCCGTGCAGCTAGATCAAAAATTCCAACGGCATTTTAAAGAGCGTTCCAAGGCGCATCTTTTAGGATAGAAATTAGAGAAAAAAAATTCCAAAATTTTTCCGAAAATCACCCAATACCCCCCCATTGGGGTGTTTTTGAAACTTCAAACTTAAAAAAAAGTAACTTCCCGTGCAGCTAGATCAAAAATTCCAACGGCATTTTAAAGAGCGTTCCAAGGCGCATCTTTTAGGATAGAAATTAGAGAAAAAAAATTCCAAAATTTTTCCGAAAATCACCCAATACCCCCCCATTGGGGTGTTTTTGAAACTTCAAACTTAAAAAAAAGTAACTTCCCGTGCAGCTAGATCAAAAATTCCAACGGCATTTTAAAGAGCGTTCCAAGGCGCAACTTTTAGGATAGAAATTAGAGAAAAAAAATTCCAAAATTTTTCCGAAAGTCACCCAATACCCCCCCATTGGGGTGTTTTTGAAACTTCAAACTTAAAAAAAAGTAACTTCCCGTGCAGCTAGATCAAAAATTCCAACGGCATTTTAAAGAGCGTTCCAAGGCGCATCTTTTAGGATAGAAATTAGAGAAAAAAAAATTCCAAAATTTTTCCGAAAATCACCCAATACCCCCCCATTGGGGTGTTTTTGAAACTTCAAACTTAAAAAAAAGTAACTTCCCGTGCAGCTAGATCAAAAATTCCAACGGCATTTTAAAGAGCGTTCCAAGGCGCATCTTTTAGGATAGAAATTAGAGAAAAAAAAATTCCAAAATTTTTCCGAAAATCACCCAATACCCCCCCATTGGGGTGTTTTTGAAACTTCAAACTTAAAAAAAAGTAACTTCCCGTGCAGCTAGATCAAAAATTCCAACGGCATTTTAAAAAGCGTTCCAAGGCGCATCTTTTAGGATAGAAATTAGAGAAAAAAAAATTCCAAAATTTTTCCGAAAATCACCCAATACCCCCCCATTGGGGTGTTTTTGAAACTTCAAACTTAAAAAAAAGTAACTTCCCGTGCAGCTAGATCAAAAATTCCAACGGCATTTTAAAGAGCGTTCCAAGGCGCATCTTTTAGGATAGAAATTAGAGAAAAAAAATTCCAAAATTTTTCCGAAAATCACCCAATACCCCCCCATTGGGGTGTTTTTGAAACTTCAAACTTAAAAAAAAGTAACTTCCCGTGCAGCTAGATCAAAAATTCCAACGGCATTTTAAAGAGCGTTCCAAGGCGCATCTTTTAGGATAGAAATTAGAGAAAAAAAATTCCAAAATTTTTCCGAAAATCACCCAATACCCCCCCATTGGGGTGTTTTTGAAACTTCAAACTTAAAAAAAAGTAACTTCCCGTGCAGCTAGATCAAAAATTCCAACGGCATTTTAAAGAGCGTTCCAAGGCGCATCTTTTAGGATAGAAATTAGAGAAAAAAAATTCCAAAATTTTTCCGAAAATCACCCAATACCCCCCCATTGGGGTGTTTTTGAAACTTCAAACTTAAAAAAAAGTAACTTCCCGTGCAGCTAGATCAAAAATTCCAACGGCATTTTAAAGAGCGTTCCAAGGCGCATCTTTTAGGATAGAAATTAGAGAAAAAAAATTCCAAAATTTTTCCGAAAATCACCCAATACCCCCCCATTGGGGTGTTTTTGAAACTTCAAACTTAAAAAAAAGTAACTTCCCGTGCAGCTAGATCAAAAATTCCAACGGCATTTTAAAGAGCGTTCCAAGGCGCAACTTTTAGGATAGAAATTAGAGAAAAAAAATTCCAAAATTTTTCCGAAAGTCACCCAATACCCCCCCATTGGGGTGTTTTTGAAACTTCAAACTTAAAAAAAAGTAACTTCCCGTGCAGCTAGATCAAAAATTCCAACGGCATTTTAAAGAGCGTTCCAAGGCGCATCTTTTAGGATAGAAATTAGAGAAAAAAAAATTCCAAAATTTTTCCGAAAATCACCCAATACCCCCCCATTGGGGTGTTTTTGAAACTTCAAACTTAAAAAAAAGTAACTTCCCGTGCAGCTAGATCAAAAATTCCAACGGCATTTTAAAGAGCGTTTCAAGGCGCATCTTTTAGGATAGAAATTAGAGAAAAAAAAATTCCAAAATTTTTCCGAAAATCACCCAATACCCCCCCATTGGGGTGTTTTTGAAACTTCAAACTTAAAAAAAAGTAACTTCCCGTGCAGCTAGATCAAAAATTCCAACGGCATTTTAAAGAGCGTTCCAAGGCGCATCTTTTAGGATAGAAATTAGAGAAAAAAAAATTCCAAAATTTTTCCGAAAATCACCCAATACCCCCCCATTGGGGTGTTTTTGAAACTTCAAACTTACAAAAAAGTAACTTCCCGTGCAGCTAGATCAAAAATTCCAACGGCATTTTAAAGAGCGTTCCAAGGCGCAACTTTTAGGATAGAAATTAGAGAAAAAAAATTCCAAAATTTTTCCGAAAATCACCCAATACCCCCCCATTGGGGTGTTTTTGAAACTTCAAACTTAAAAAAAAGTAACTTCCCGTGCAGCTAGATCAAAAATTCCAACGGCATTTTAAAAAGCGTTCCAAGGCGCATCTTTTAGGATAGAAATTAGAGAAAAAAAAATTCCAAAATTTTTCCGAAAATCACCCAATACCCCCCCATTGGGGTGTTTTTGAAACTTCAAACTTAAAAAAAAGTAACTTCCCGTGCAGCTAGATCAAAAATTCCAACGGCATTTTAAAGAGCGTTCCAAGGCGCATCTTTTAGGATAGAAATTAGAGAAAAAAAATTCCAAAATTTTTCCGAAAATCACCCAATACCCCCCCATTGGGGTGTTTTTGAAACTTCAAACTTAAAAAAAAGTAACTTCCCGTGCAGCTAGATCAAAAATTCCAACGGCATTTTAAAGAGCGTTCCAAGGCGTAACTTTTAGGATAGAAATTAGAGAAAAAAAATTCCAAAATTTTTCCGAAAGTCACCCAATACCCCCCCATTGGGGTGTTTTTGAAACTTCAAACTTAAAAAAAAGTAACTTCCCGTGCAGCTAGATCAAAAATTCCAACGGCATTTTAAAGAGCGTTCCAAGGCGCATCTTTTAGGATAGAAATTAGAGAAAAAAAAATTCCAAAATTTTTCCGAAAATCACCCAATACCCCCCCATTGGGGTGTTTTTGAAACTTCAAACTTAAAAAAAAGTAACTTCCCGTGCAGCTAGATCAAAAATTCCAACGGCATTTTAAAGAGCGTTTCAAGGCGCATCTTTTAGGATAGAAATTAGAGAAAAAAAAATTCCAAAATTTTTCCGAAAATCACCCAATACCCCCCCATTGGGGTGTTTTTGAAACTTCAAACTTAAAAAAAAGTAACTTCCCGTGCAGCTAGATCAAAAATTCCAACGGCATTTTAAAGAGCGTTCCAAGGCGCATCTTTTAGGATAGAAATTAGAGAAAAAAAAATTCCAAAATTTTTCCGAAAATCACCCAATACCCCCCCATTGGGGTGTTTTTGAAACTTCAAACTTAAAAAAAAGTAACTTCCCGTGCAGCTAGATCAAAAATTCCAACGGCATTTTAAAGAGCGTTCCAAGGCGCATCTTTTAGGATAGAAATTAGAGAAAAAAAATTCCAAAATTTTTCCGAAAATCACCCAATACCCCCCCATTGGGGTGTTTTTGAAACTTCAAACTTAAAAAAAAGTAACTTCCCGTGCAGCTAGATCAAAAATTCCAACGGCATTTTAAAGAGCGTTCCAAGGCGCATCTTTTAGGATAGAAATTAGAGAAAAAAAATTCCAAAATTTTTCCGAAAATCACCCAATACCCCCCCATTGGGGTGTTTTTGAAACTTCAAACTTAAAAAAAAGTAACTTCCCGTGCAGCTAGATCAAAAATTCCAACGGCATTTTAAAGAGCGTTCCAAGGCGCATCTTTTAGGATAGAAATTAGAGAAAAAAAATTCCAAAATTTTTCCGAAAATCACCCAATACCCCCCCATTGGGGTGTTTTTGAAACTTCAAACTTAAAAAAAAGTAACTTCCCGTGCAGCTAGATCAAAAATTCCAACGGCATTTTAAAGAGCGTTCCAAGGCGCATCTTTTAGGATAGAAATTAGAGAAAAAAAATTCCAAAATTTTTCCGAAAATCACCCAATACCCCCCCATTGGGGTGTTTTTGAAACTTCAAACTTAAAAAAAAGTAACTTCCCGTGCAGCTAGATCAAAAATTCCAACGGCATTTTAAAGAGCGTTCCAAGGCGCATCTTTTAGGATAGAAATTAGAGAAAAAAAATTCCAAAATTTTTCCGAAAATCACCCAATACCCCCCCATTGGGGTGTTTTTGAAACTTCAAACTTAAAAAAAAGTAACTTCCCGTGCAGCTAGATCAAAAATTCCAACGGCATTTTAAAGAGCGTTCCAAGGCGCAACTTTTAGGATAGAAATTAGAGAAAAAAAATTCCAAAATTTTTCCGAAAGTCACCCAATACCCCCCCATTGGGGTGTTTTTGAAACTTCAAACTTAAAAAAAAGTAACTTCCCGTGCAGCTAGATCAAAAATTCCAACGGCATTTTAAAGAGCGTTCCAAGGCGCATCTTTTAGGATAGAAATTAGAGAAAAAAAAATTCCAAAATTTTTCCGAAAATCACCCAATACCCCCCCATTGGGGTGTTTTTGAAACTTCAAACTTAAAAAAAAGTAACTTCCCGTGCAGCTAGATCAAAAATTCCAACGGCATTTTAAAGAGCGTTTCAAGGCGCATCTTTTAGGATAGAAATTAGAGAAAAAAAAATTCCAAAATTTTTCCGAAAATCACCCAATACCCCCCCATTGGGGTGTTTTTGAAACTTCAAACTTAAAAAAAAGTAACTTCCCGTGCAGCTAGATCAAAAATTCCAACGGCATTTTAAAGAGCGTTCCAAGGCGCATCTTTTAGGATAGAAATTAGAGAAAAAAAAATTCCAAAATTTTTCCGAAAATCACCCAATACCCCCCCATTGGGGTGTTTTTGAAACTTCAAACTTACAAAAAAGTAACTTCCCGTGCAGCTAGATCAAAAATTCCAACGGCATTTTAAAGAGCGTTCCAAGGCGCAACTTTTAGGATAGAAATTAGAGAAAAAAAATTCCAAAATTTTTCCGAAAATCACCCAATACCCCCCCATTGGGGTGTTTTTGAAACTTCAAACTTAAAAAAAAGTAACTTCCCGTGCAGCTAGATCAAAAATTCCAACGGCATTTTAAAAAGCGTTCCAAGGCGCATCTTTTAGGATAGAAATTAGAGAAAAAAAAATTCCAAAATTTTTCCGAAAATCACCCAATACCCCCCCATTGGGGTGTTTTTGAAACTTCAAACTTAAAAAAAAGTAACTTCCCGTGCAGCTAGATCAAAAATTCCAACGGCATTTTAAAGAGCGTTCCAAGGCGCATCTTTTAGGATAGAAATTAGAGAAAAAAAATTCCAAAATTTTTCCGAAAATCACCCAATACCCCCCCATTGGGGTGTTTTTGAAACTTCAAACTTAAAAAAAAGTAACTTCCCGTGCAGCTAGATCAAAAATTCCAACGGCATTTTAAAGAGCGTTCCAAGGCGCATCTTTTAGGATAGAAATTAGAGAAAAAAAATTCCAAAATTTTTCCGAAAATCACCCAATACCCCCCCATTGGGGTGTTTTTGAAACTTCAAACTTAAAAAAAAGTAACTTCCCGTGCAGCTAGATCAAAAATTCCAACGGCATTTTAAAGAGCGTTCCAAGGCGCATCTTTTAGGATAGAAATTAGAGAAAAAAAATTCCAAAATTTTTCCGAAAATCACCCAATACCCCCCCATTGGGGTGTTTTTGAAACTTCAAACTTAAAAAAAAGTAACTTCCCGTGCAGCTAGATCAAAAATTCCAACGGCATTTTAAAGAGCGTTCCAAGGCGCATCTTTTAGGATAGAAATTAGAGAAAAAAAATTCCAAAATTTTTCCGAAAATCACCCAATACCCCCCCATTGGGGTGTTTTTGAAACTTCAAACTTAAAAAAAAGTAACTTCCCGTGCAGCTAGATCAAAAATTCCAACGGCATTTTAAAGAGCGTTCCAAGGCGCATCTTTTAGGATAGAAATTAGAGAAAAAAAATTCCAAAATTTTTCCGAAAATCACCCAATACCCCCCCATTGGGGTGTTTTTGAAACTTCAAACTTAAAAAAAAGTAACTTCCCGTGCAGCTAGATCAAAAATTCCAACGGCATTTTAAAGAGCGTTCCAAGGCGCATCTTTTAGGATAGAAATTAGAGAAAAAAAAATTCCAAAATTTTTCCGAAAATCACCCAATACCCCCCCATTGGGGTGTTTTTGAAACTTCAAACTTAAAAAAAAGTAACTTCCCGTGCAGCTAGATCAAAAATTCCAACGGCATTTTAAAGAGCGTTCCAAGGCGCAACTTTTAGGATAGAAATTAGAGAAAAAAAATTCCAAAATTTTTCCGAAAGTCACCCAATACCCCCCCATTGGGGTGTTTTTGAAACTTCAAACTTAAAAAAAAGTAACTTCCCGTGCAGCTAGATCAAAAATTCCAACGGCATTTTAAAGAGCGTTCCAAGGCGCATCTTTTAGGATAGAAATTAGAGAAAAAAAAATTCCAAAATTTTTCCGAAAATCACCCAATACCCCCCCATTGGGGTGTTTTTGAAACTTCAAACTTAAAAAAAAGTAACTTCCCGTGCAGCTAGATCAAAAATTCCAACGGCATTTTAAAGAGCGTTCCAAGGCGCATCTTTTAGGATAGAAATTAGAGAAAAAAAAATTCCAAAATTTTTCCGAAAATCACCCAATACCCCCCCATTGGGGTGTTTTTGAAACTTCAAACTTAAAAAAAAGTAACTTCCCGTGCAGCTAGATCAAAAATTCCAACGGCATTTTAAAGAGCGTTTCAAGGCGCATCTTTTAGGATAGAAATTAGAGAAAAAAAAATTCCAAAATTTTTCCGAAAATCACCCAATACCCCCCATTGGGGTGTTTTTGAAACTTCAAACTTAAAAAAAAGTAACTTCCCGTGCAGCTAGATCAAAAATTCCAACGGCATTTTAAAGAGCGTTCCAAGGCGCATCTTTTAGGATAGAAATTAGAGAAAAAAAAATTCCAAAATTTTTCCGAAAATCACCCAATACCCCCCCATTGGGGTGTTTTTGAAACTTCAAACTTAAAAAAAAGTAACTTCCCGTGCAGCTAGATCAAAAATTCTCCGGCGACGCTTCGAATCGATTACCAGCGGCACGAAAAGCGTACGGAACTTCTCCGGTGGTCCGAAGTCACGGATCGGCGGCGACAAACTGGGCTGATCGTACGAAGAAGATTCGTGTGGAATTTCAGCTGGAAAAATTCTGATCCCAGCGAGATAACAGCGAATCGACCGTTTAGTAGTCTGCGGCGTTCCGAAGCGAGGGGCAGAAGGAAGGCGGAATAGAAATTGGGGGATGGAGGAAAGCTCGGCTCCTCTTCTTATCGCGAGTATCTGGTTCGACGTTTCAAATTAATTGGACGTTGAAATTCTCTCGAGTGTCACGCTGTTCCGGATATTTCAGGGTTAGATTTATGCCAGAAGAAGTCGCCCTTGTGATTCCTCGGTTGTTCGAACTTCGTTTTCGAGGTTCTCGTGCAGGGAAAAGGGGATAGTTCCACGGCGTATTTCGTTCACGTATGGAAGAAACTGGCGGGCGAACGCGCGTTATCGCCGGGGCCATAATTCTAGGCTGCAGCCAGGGGCCGCCGCCGTATTTGATCCATTTAATGCCGCCACGACGACAACGCGTTGTCCCCGGGGGATGATTTGCGGCCGCCGCGTACGTGATTCCTCGTTTTCTAACGCCACGGCTGGGGCACGCGGCGATAAATTAACGGCGATACAGGCCGCGATAAAGCGAGAACTCGATCGCGCCGCGGCTAGAATGAATTGCGGGCGCGTGTTCCACGTGGAAAACGAAGAAGGATGGGGCGCAGGTGTAAACGACGATAGGCGTAGTAAACCCGGGTACGCGAATTTCGTCTGTAAATCTCGCCGCGGCGGGTGTCCCGCGACGCCGGTATCGATCTGCAATTATAATTCGCCGCGTAGACGGAGGCGTCACCCCGTTGACATTGTACCAGCCGACGGACTCGGGACAGGGATGAGGAATGGCGCTGTATTTCTAAGTAGTATCGCCAGTAATATAAACGGGTTCATTCGGACAAGTATCGGAAGATTAATTGCGAGCTTTCCTTCGTTCTCTCTTTGCGCATTGTATATGGTAAGGAGGTGATTAAAGCAGCGAAGTTCGAGGCAGAATTGGTTTTACGACGAAGAAGAGTGAGGAATGAGTAAGAACAGAGTAATTTACGTTCTTTCTTCGTGGTTTTTTCTTCTTTTTAAGTCGGACGTAATCGAAAGATGATTTATTGGACATTGTTGTAGAACATAAATTTCTTCGTTCTATGATGGTGAATTTAAGAAAGATGAATTCTCGGTTTTAGATGCTCCCGATGTAAGTGCCAAGTGTTGAAGAGAACACGAATTGACCGAGACAAGGAGGTAGCGTCTGTAAAATCGGAAATTATGCAGATCGTCGACCGTAACCGGGAATTTTGATGGCTATGTGCTCCAGATTAATATTAATTTAATTCCTTACTCGCGGCTATAAGGCCAGCCGGACGTTCGCCGTTGCACGTCCCTTCAAAGGGATGCCATCCTTTTTTTCCCCGAGACGAGACTAATGATTAAGAGCGCAGAACTCGAGCATGCGCTTCTGTTATTACCGTTCGCTGCGTGTACGATTGTCTTACCATCGAAAAATCCTCCTTTGATCCCTAGCCAACCGGGTTATTAAAGTTTACCCAAGATCGCGTACGATCGCGCAGTTGTAATTAAAACGTTCGTTAAATTTCATCTGACCGAGGCAAAAATCTTTTTGCAAGATGGTAGACCAGTGCGAAGCAATGTCTTTTTTTTAAGCGTTCTCCGATCTCCAAGGCAAATGGAGCACCGTTTTTGAATATTCATCCTGCGAACAAGATTGCCATCGTTCCATTCAATGTTTAGGTTAACAAAATATTGAACTTCTTGAATAAATGCATACCTTATCTTTTTCTAGTCGAATGGAAATTAATATTTCCGTTGCTTATTAATTTGATTTTTAATAGTGTTTTGAATGAGAATTTTTATATATTTCATATATTTGCCATGCTTCAAAAGGGAGAGTGAGATATATTTCTGTGATGCAACGATGCGCCTGGATACAGTTTACCCGCTAATCAGCGTTGCAATTTCAAGAGCTTTGGGCCTTTTTCTTATGCAAGTTTGTATCACTTAAAAGTATGAGACAGACTATATATACGACTGCATTTTTACAGACTAATTGTCTATCACATCATAAAATATTATACTTGTTAAAATAAGTACATTAAGATAATAAGATACCATAAAAGAAAAACTGCAGAAGAACTTTGAAGAATTAATCAAATTTAAGGACTCTCATTAACTAATCAGCAAAATTATTTCAAAATTGTACAATTAACGCAAGTATATACAATTTCCGAGCAAAACTAATCAAAAAGAAAAGAGAAATATTCGTTACACAACCTCCGCTATATAAATTCCAAGAAAAATCGTATTGCGCGAGACCTATACCTCTCTTAGTCCTTCATCGATGTTCCAAAAGCCCATCCCCTCCATTCCCCTTAAT
The DNA here is from genome assembly GCF_050948175.1 of Xylocopa sonorina. Taxonomy (NCBI): domain Eukaryota; kingdom Metazoa; phylum Arthropoda; class Insecta; order Hymenoptera; family Apidae; genus Xylocopa; species Xylocopa sonorina. The sequence continues at coordinate 12,603,158 of NC_135193.1, forward strand.
TAAAACCAAATCGGTACCCCTTCATTATCCCCAATAACGAAGATGGCCTGGTAATTAAACAAAACCTGGCCTCTACCCCTTCCCTCGCTGGGTTCAATGGTCAGCATCCCGTTGGGAGGCGCGATACCCCGCAACGTGACAGTGAAACGTTCCCTCATATGACCCCACGGCACGCACCTGCCTGACCCTCGGCCGAGCGAGCACGTGCACTCGTGCCGATGCGATGCACGCTGCCCACGCGCCTCTCTTTCTCTCTTTCCCTCTTTCTCTCCCTCCTTCTCTTTACGCCAGTCTACGTAATGGTTATGCAATTTCTGGAATCCCTCGGAAGAAGCATGCAAAGGGCGTTACGTCGGCCACTCCGCGGTGGAACGATCGTAAAACGCGCGAGTGGCTCGAGCGAATCCGCTTGGAAACACGCGGCGAAGCCGATATTTGGCGCGACGAAGATTCGGCGTGTGGGTTGCGCGCGAACACGCGGTGCGTGTTGAGCGAACGAAATTTATTCGCAATAGGGTTCGGCTGTTCGATGGAAGCGAAGGTAGAAGGTTAGGCTCTCCCAGCTTTGACAGGTATCGATGGCGAGGGGTGGCTGTTTGGTAGGCAAATTATCGCCGTTGCTTGAATTGCTTCCAGTGATCTCGGATTTGCCAGGAAGGTACTGCGTGTTGGTATCTTCGATTTGATCCAACGCCAGTGAGAGATCTAGGTTTTGCAGTCTGGACTTTTCGTTGCTGTAATTGCGCAAAAAATTGATTAGCTATCTTCAGGAGTAACTGAAGTGAAAGAAGAGGTGAATGGAAGATTGAGTTAGAATTGTGCGACGTTTCGGGGGAAAGGTTCTCATCGGAAATTGCCTGTAGGCTCGCACTCCCTTTCTTCGGCTATATTCCTTCAGGTCGATGAAGCACCGATGGAAATTACTAGCGGGGTCACAATTCAGGAACAGTCGATTCCGTGAGATTATAGGTTCGATTAAAGCAGCGGTCGATCGAGGCGGCGTGGAATTATCCGGGCGGCTCGTAAAAATCCTGACAACCGAGAAGATTTTCTAGCCGAGGGCAAACAGAGGAATTTATGATGATCGAAATTTTACGAAACGCTGCGCAGTGTGCCGGATGTCGAATCTGGCTGGACAAAATTAATAACTTGTGTACCAGAGGCACTATTATAACAGTATGAAATTTATAAAAAATTTGTAAAAAATGTATAAAAAATTATGTAGACTAATGCAATAAGTTGCAAAGAACATAAATTTGCAGTAAAAATATAAAAATTAATAAATCACGAGCTGTTATAATATGAAAATTGATTTTGTCAATCCGCAACCTCCAGAGAGTAGGGGGTTGACGGTAGTGGGGGCAAGTACTTAAATGCAGTGCCAGCCTGTCAAGTGCCTTTTGACCGTCTGGACGTCGAAGCGAGAAGGTCGGGGAGAAGGATGAGAGTGGTCGCTTCTGATGACTGGCTGTGGAGTGACCAAGGGTAGTGGACACTGGTGGACCATGGTGGACCATGATAGCCTATGGTGGCCCATGGTGACCCATGGTGACCCATGGTGACCCATGGGTGGCCCATGGTGGCCCTTTGTGGCCCATGGTGGCCCATGGTGGCCCATGGTGGCCCATGGTGGCCCATGGTGGACCGAGGTGGACCGAGGTGGACCGAGGTGGACCGAGGTGGACCGTGGTGGACCGTGGTGTACCGTGGTGTACCGTGGTGTACCGTGGTGTACCGTGGTGTACCGTAGTGGACCATGGTGGACCCTGGTGGACCGCGGTGGACCATGGTGGATGGCGGTGGACAGCTGTGGACGGAGGTGGATGACAGCGATTTTTACCTGCTGATGGGGTAAGTGAACAAGGGGTGGGTCCCTGCGTAGTCACCTCCACGGGGTGGACCTGGGCCCTTGGTAACGTTTTCGAGAGACCGGTCTCTCGAAAACGATATCAAGCTAAGGACTACGCACGTAGATAATAAGTATAGTTGTAAACTCAATACTAAAAGTATCGGAATTAGTTAAAAGATTACGATTTACAACTTCTGTCTTGCATACAGATTTCATAGACTTGCTATCATCATTTCATTTATTTATTTCATTATCCAACTGTTATTTCATTAACTTTGTAGTAGATTAGAATAATTTAATCACTGGTACTTTTAGTATCGAGTCTTTTGCAGTACAATTTAAATCTCTCAAGTCCTTTTCAGGACTTTGAAAGTTTAAGTTGGATTGCAAATAGTTTAAGTTAATTTTAGTGACTATATCTGTACATTCACATAATGTAATTTTATAAATACGTAACCTGAATCCCTTCTATCCTGACTTCCCTAATTTATCTCGATGGAGCATAATTATGGACGACGTTAATTACTTCATTTGGTATTATTCTCATTATTTTTCCATAAACACCATTGATCGGAACTAGGGACATTTAAAACAATACTGCATAATCTGTATTACTTTCTATCTCTCTGTGGTGTTTGTCTTCGACGGAGGATTGTTTGATGATTGGAAATCGAGTTAGTCTCTACTTTATTTTAATTTCTGCGTTTCTAAGTTTTTCCAAGATTCTTTCCATTGAAATTCTTTCCAAAAATTCTTTCGAATGATGGTTGGAAATCCATTTCATTCTCTTTTCATTTCAATTTCTACGTTTGACGCTGAATCAACGCTGGATCACCGCTGGATCACCGCTGGATCACCGCTGGATCACCGTGGGATGCGTGCGACCTTAGTTATAAGCATTTAGATTTAAGTAATTTAATTGTAACTGAATTGTAACAAAATTGTAAAGGAATCCATTATCATATCCGAAGTGAGAAATAGCCATTTCTATAATCGCGTGTAGTCAGTACTGATAAACATGCGTTACACACTCCCTTGAGCATTCTAAGTTTCTACTGCGTGAAATCGCTTCACGTAGCTTTTCTTTTCTTTTCTTTTCTTTTCTATTCTTTAGAGATTTCGTCTTCCATCGTCACGCAGCGAAATAGTCGATACTCAATCAAACTGATGTGGTTTTCGGAGCCCATTGAGATTTCGCAGCCCTTGTCGATTGGTACGCCCGTTGGGTACTCGACTTGGGTATAGGCTTAGTACATTGGACGCGCTCACGCGGGTTCGTTCCGAGTAGCTCCTACCCCGTGTCGCTGGGGTCTTCGGACCTGCTGTAAGACGACTTGGGGCGGTCTGCGAAGTTCGTTCTTGTCGTTGAGCAATGCGTCCTACTGCTAAGTCTCGCTGAATTCTTGATGGTACCCGCATTCACCATTGGGGAGAGCGTGGTATCAGCTGTTTCGTCGTAAGACGTGACATAATTTGCTCGCGCTTTGTGTCGGGTACGCTTCGCCTAGTGACTAGTGCTGAAGCATCGGGTTAGAATGCTCTCGCGAGAATCTAACGCTGGTTTTTCGGTACTTGTTCGTTTTGATCGCGTCGCGAATTTTATGTCTATTCTTATTTGATATTAACTTCTTTTATTAACTTTAATTTAACTTAATTTTATTCGAATTTTTACTAAGAGTCATCATCTTAAATATCGTACCGTAGAACACTTGAATTTTTCCAAAGTGTAAGTAGAGTCATCTTAGAAATTTCACTTTGTATAAGAAAATGGCATTCCTCGTCATCCCTTTCGCAAAAATCCATACTACAATTTCTAAAATCTATGTTAGACTTTGGAAAATGTATTATGGATTCCGGTTCTTTAAAATTTACAAGTAGAGTCAGTTCTCGGTACCTTCTGTACCGAGAACACACAGATGTAATGGAGGGTGGATGGGATTAGGGACATAGGGATGGGTCCCTGCGTAGTCACCTCCACGGGGTGGACCTGGGCCCTTGGTAACGTTTTGGAGAGATTGCACTCTGCAAAACGATATCAAGCTAAGGACTACGCACGTAGATATAAGTATAGTTGTAAACTCGATACTAAAAGTATCGGAATTAGTTAAAAGATTACGATTTACAACTTCTGTCTTACATAAAGATTTCGTAGACTTGCTATCATCATTTCATTTATTTATTTCATTATCCAATTATTATTTCATTAACTTTGTAATAGATTAGTATAATTTAATCACTGGTACTTTTAGTATCGAGTCTTTTGCAGTACAATTTAAATCTCTTCAAGTCCTTTTCAGGACTTTGAAACTTTAAATTGGACTGCAAATAATTTAAGTTAATTTTAATAAATATGTCTGTACATTCATATAATGTAATTTTATAACTTTGTATTTATCATAATATAATTTTATAACCTGAATCCCTTCTATCCTGACTTCCCTATTCTATCTCAATCGAACATATTCGTGGTCGACGTTAATTGGTTGAGTGGGTATTATTCTCATTATTTTTGTATTGCCTCTCTGTGGTGCTTGTTCCCAACGGAGGACTGTTTGATGTTGAACATCGACTTAATCTCTAATCTATTTTAATTTCTGCGGTTTTAAGTTCCTCTATGGGCAAGAACTCGCTTGAAATCATTGTGGGCTTGATAAACAGTTTTGTATTCTGTAATCGTAAAGCACTATCATTATTCTCTTTATATTTCCAAAAGAGAAAGTGGTATTTCTGATGAATATAGCGTTAGAGCTTCAACTTTTCCAAAATTCTTTCCAACTGTTTCATGTGAATAGATTGTCTGAATCTGTTCTGAACCTGAAATCACATTTTCTTTGAAGTTGTTCTCGTCATTCGATTCGTAACCCATCTCGTTCCTTCTTCTCTTCAATGTCTACATTCGACGCTGGATCACAGCTGGATCACAGCTGGATCACACTTGGATCACCGTGGGATGCGTGTGTCCTTAGTCATAAGCACTTAGATTTAAGTAATTTAATTATAACAGAATTGTAAAGGAATCCATTATCATATCCGAAGTGGGAAATAGCCATTTCTATAATCGCGTGTAGTCAGTACTGATAAACATGCGTTACATACTCCCTTGTGCATTCTAAGTTTGTACTGCGTGAAATCGCTTCACGTAGCTTTCCTTTTCCTTTCTTTGCTATTCTCTTCTTTTCTTTTCTATTCTATTCGTTCCAGATATCGTCTTCCATCGTCACGCAACGAAATAGTCGATACTCAATCAAACTGATGTGGTTTTCGGTGCCCATTGAGATTTCGCAGCCCTTGTCGATTGGTACGCCCGTTGGGTACTCGACTTGGGTATAGGCTTAGTACATTGGACGCGCTCACGCGGGTTCGGGCCGAGTAGCTCCTACCCCGTGTCGCTGGGGTCTTCGGACCTGCTGTAAGACGACTTGGGGCGGTCTGCGAAGTTCGTTCTTGTCGTTGAGCAATGCGTCCTACTGCTAAGTCTCGCTGAATTCTTGATGGTACCCGCATTCACCATTGGGGAGAGCGTGGTATCAGTTGTTTCGACGTAAGACGTGACATATAATTTGTTCGCGATTTGCATCGGGTATGGTTCGACTAGTGACTAGTGCTGAACCATCGGCTTAGAATGCTCTCGCGAGATTGTAACGCAGGTTTATTGGTACTTGTTCGTTTTGATCGCGTCGCGAATTTTGTCTCTATTCTTATTTGATATTAGTTTCTTTTCTTAACTTTAATTTAACTTAATTTTATTCCAATTTTTACCAAGAATCAACATTTTTAATATCGTACCGTAGAACACTTTAATTTTTCTAAAGTGTCAGTAGTGTCAGCATAGTAACTTCACTTTGGGTAAGAAAATGGCATTCCTCGTTATCCCTTTCGCAAAAGTCCATACTGCAATTTTTAAAGTCTATGTTTAGACTTTGAAAAATGTATTATGGATTCCGGTTCTTTGAAATTTACAAGTAGAGTCAGTTCTCGGTACCTTCTGTACCGAGAACACATAGATGTAATGGAGGGTGGATGGGATTAGGGATATAGGGATGGGTCCCTGCGTAGTCACCTCCACGGGGTGGACCTGGCTCCTTGATAACGTTTTCAAGAGATTGCGCTCTTGAAAACGATATCAAGCTAAGGACTACGTGCTTAGTTTTAAGTTATTTGCAATTCAGTCGAAATTTTCCAAGTCCTTTTCAGGACTTTGAATCTTTCAATTGGATTGCAAATTGTATAATTAGTTAAAACATAGCTCTCGCGTAAATTAGCCCGCATTTTCTCGATATCAATAAACTATTCCGCTTCGTACTCGCTTGCTTATATCGTTCGCTGCATGGAAGTAGTGAATAATCTAGTTTTATGTTTCGTAAGTTCGCTTGCACGAGTAGTTTCACATTGGCTCGCATCTCTACCGATTTATCGTCACGGTATGGCGCTCTGCCTAGCCGCGAAGTGTAAATCCGGGCGCGAAGACTATGTTATTAAACGTTTCATTGCAATTAAAGAGGTGGAGCAGCGGTTCGGATTAGGAAATGTTAATTGAAGTTTTCTACCCGTTAATTTCCAGCTGGCCGCTCGCCGTTTTCGGAGCTACGATTCCCGGGCTAAGCAACGGAAAGAAATCAGGTCTACGAAATTTATGTCGTGTTCGGCACCGCGATAACATCGCCGTACGCTTTTTACGCCTCCGTGAGAAGCATTACGATTTAATTCGTGATTCATTTCCTCGTTTAACCGACCGGCTGGCGACTAAAATGTATCCTTTTTTTCCACCTTACACGCTACCCGAGTCCCTACCTACCCGTGTAACGTTTAATACATACGGATCCCGTGTAGAAATACTATGCAGGATCCCCTCTGAATCGTAGCTCTACCGTTCACCCACGTGAATCGCCGCGCGTACGCGTCTGCGTCCGTGCGAGCGAGTACTTATCGAAAACACGTCCCGTAAATTCTGTTTTAAGTGGATAGCATCGATTAAAAGCTTACAACCCGTCGGAGATCTTATCTGAACGCGTAGACACGTGGACTTACCGGGAAGCCGCGTAAATAGTCATCGTTTTATCGAGAATTTCTACTATTCGAATTCCTATTAGAATTTCTCTGTTTACCGGGGAATTTTTTCGATCCCCGTACCTGTAACCCTCGTTTCGTCTCAAAGTTTCCAAGACGTGGAAGGATCGAGGCAGCCTTGGAAGCTGCAACCAGATCGACGCAGCAGCATTCGCGCGACTTCAACCCTTAAGAATCGCTCTCGCTGTCTTTTTAAAGCGTTCGCCGAACGCGCGATTTCGTTCGATTCGTGTAACATTAGTGATTCGCGAATATAGCTGGTCAAATTTGCCTAGAAATCTCTGTCATTTTCCGGCAAGCAGAACAAGAGGACACGAACCGATATAGAAATTTCGAATCGCAAATTTCGCGTACGCACCCCGAACGATCGGCCAGCGAAGCGTTAAAATATTCAACCATCCAATTCCGCTCGTTTCCCATCGAGAGTTCATTTCCATCGATATCCACCGCGCTGTCTATGTTTATTACCACCGACAGATGGGCAACGCAATTTCTGCGGCCCGTACGAATCGCCAGTAAATCCAGCCGACCCACTTCGGCGCAATTTCACTTGGCAGATCTTCGTTATTGCCGCATCGTTGCCCGCTACCTACAGAGGCTGTAAAAAGTATTCGCGCGCCGCGAAATTTCTGCGCTCCACCGACAATTTGACGTTCGAATTTCGTTGGACCGCGATCGTCGCCAAAGCTCCGTTCTCGCAAATGATTACAGCGAAAACAGTAGATCTGAACGCGATGCGATTGTCTCCTCGCGATACTTTAAATTACAATCACGAAGCACGAACGCAACGCGCGGATATTTCTTTCGAGTCACCGTGTATACTTTCGCGCGGACGATCGCCAGAGTTCGATTTACAACACGAGCCTGGGTCCGTATCAGCGATATCTCGGGCTGGCTGGTCCGCGTGCAAACGTGGGGCCGCGTTACAGCTCGGAACGAATCGATACGGTGCCTCGTCGATGCACTTCTGTGATTCCCGAACGTTTCACCTGGCCCGGCCGACCTGTTGACCCCCCACGTCAAGTACGTCGAGCTGAAGCCCGGCCACACGGACCACGAAAATGAGAGGAGCCATGATTTATAATGGTGTAATGAGACCGCGAGACGATACGGCCGTTATTGTTGCGCCGCGAGGCATTATTGCGATGGCTGACCTCGGGCTGCCTTCCACGGAGCATCGAGCATGGAACCTAGAACCCTGGAGATCGGCTAGATCTCGATTCATCGAGGAAAGTTGGCCTCGATTACGTACCACGGGATACCGCATATGATCGCCAGCGGGCAGAAAAGATGGCACGTCGAAGGAGAGATTGGTATTCGGTGATTACGAGTGAAATTGATAGTAACGCGATTGTTTATTTGCAATTGGAATTGGTAGAAGTGATTATTAAAGCGCGTAGGAGCGAATAGAGTCTGTCGCAATAGAGATCACCATCTTGACCGAGTTATCCGCGACGCGTTCGATCTCTATCGCTCGACGAAAACCTGTAACGATATTCGTGACGTTCGCGACGCGACCGAGGTTATTACCATAATTACGCACTATGTATAATTAAGTGTACTCATCGTCATAATCATGATCGCCATCATCATCAGGGGCAATGGCATCATCATCGTTATTACCGTGGCCCGTTCGGGTACCGTGCTCTCTTTCGAGAGGGTTGCATTTAAAAGCTGGGGGCAGGCTATAATTTCCCGAATAATTCATAAAATAATGCCCCGTATAATTGAAATACTTTCGTGTGTACTTGCGCGTTTAATAAATTAACCGTTGACTGTAATTTGACGATAATTTCGCCGGCAAATTGTGCGCGATCCGGATTCGATAAGCCGACTCTGCGCCGCCGGACCATCCATAGCTATTAGGCTGAATAAATCAATCGGCTACGAGAGCGAACCGCCATGCTCCTGTGCTTTGCTCACGGAAAGGAATTCATCACTTTTCGGCTAACTTAACTATGACGTTCGATCTTGAAACGAGCTTCGATCGAACTCGTTGGCAACCTTACGAGATGCCATTCCTTTAGAAAAATTTAAATGCCCAACTGTCGCATTCTATTGCACCTTACACTGTGCTCCATTAATTACACTTCCAACTAAATCACGATCTTAACTTTCTATTCGTGAAATCGAAGAAGATAACAGTAAGAACGCGAGATCGATCTTGCTATGTACAATTCCACCACATGCTGTTCATTATCGAATAATTCTCGAGCTCCACCCCTGGCTTCACCTCTCGAAGCTGCACGAAAGAAGTCGCGCGCCATTGCGCGTCCGGGTTTTTTAACGGAATCCTCGAGGAGCTCGTTCCACTTTTATCTTCACTGGAACGTGGCATTCCTGTCGAACGAAGTCACCGTGAAACAGCTGCGACGTCGACGAGCCGCCAGGTAAGAAAGTATCGCACGAGATTCCAATAGGTTCGCCATAGCTAAAAGATGGGCCATAAGTTTGCAACTCTCATCTCCCGATTCCTTGTCATTTCCCGAGGATGATCGTCGGGCCAAAGTTTTCTTTCGAGATCACCGTCCACCGACATATTCTGTCCCCTTTCCGCTATATTGAGCAATGTTCCGTGCCCAGCGCACCGGCTGGCCGATCTCCATTCAACGATTTCATAAATAACCATTATTGTCCCATTTAGAAGGGCGACCCGTTAAATTTGTTCAAAGTAAAAAGAAACGGAGATCATAATTTTGGGGCTGGATACAGTCGTCTGGAATATATACGTCGCTTCAGAAAGAGACTCTCGAGAGATTTTCCAAAAGCTAAAGCGACAGACACTGTGGACACTACGATGGTCGAGTTATGAGACGATCTAGCGTGAAGAATCGAAGGATTCGCCGCGAAGAACGGTGAACGGATTCCATTTCTTAGTAGAAACTCTTCGTGCTTCCTTCAAACTGTCATTGCCAATAAAGCCATATTCGTCTACAGCTAACTAATCCCTGCGTCGGCTGTCGTGCAATTTTCAGTCGACAAATTTTCTCGAATGTCCTCTCGGCCTCCTTTCCGGCGTCTCGCGGGGTCTGCTGGACGTCCGTTGCGCGTAAACTACAAAGCCCATCGGCCGTATGAAATTTATTCGACGTACCCCGTCAACGCGTAAATGATGGCCGGGGCTGATTGCGCGCGGCGGCGATTTAAAACACGCGGCGGCTGTCAATAACGAATCTCCGTTGCGTGACACCGCGAAACGGCAATGAGGAAGTCGGCTGACCCGGTCGAGCGGCGCGCGTAAGTTCGCACGGGCGTAAATTTACGCCCGACCGGGCGAGGCGTGAATCGCGGACGACGAAGGCGCGAAACCGCACACCGCTGCTTTTTCTACCCACCCCCGTAGCCGGACCGCGTCATAAATGTCGATGGCCCGTTCGGATTCCCTGGCCCTCGTCACTTCGCGTTACGCGGCCGTGCCCCCAGGAAACGTAAATCGCCACAATGTTGAAAGGCGAAGTTGCACGGAACACGCATTCAAAATAGGCGGAACGAACGAACGACACTCAATTTTGTTGAATCTCTTTGATGTAGGCGAGAGATATCTTTGGCACCGTGTGGGAGTTGGATTACGCTTCTCTCGTACGGTGTTGCTTGGAATATATTCATGGCTATGGAGATGTTAAGAGCAGATAATTTACACGAATCGATTATTGAAAGAATTTAATTCTCATTGAATTTGTTGGGCGTCTGCGAAGGATTTTTAATAGAGGATACGAGGCGCGTACGTGTGCACGTAGGAACGAAGAGATGGCATGCGGATAATTTATTTATTAAAGAATACGCGCATCGTGCGCGATGTTCGTAAGCAAAGAATATTAATTAAAATTGTTTTACATAACATTTTGAAAGGAAAGGGCGCCAGGTAAATTAATTACCCCGATGCTTATTCAAAGAGCGCTTCAAAGCCAGAGGACCCTACAGCAATTAAGTTAATTCTGGAGATGAAAGTACATTGGCCTGAATCTAGTGGAAAATGTAATCTTTAAGAAACACACGTTACCTAACGCAGCAGTTCTTCAGAAATCTGAAATCTTATTAACGAAACACGTTCCTGCTCGTTTAAAAAAATTGAATGACGGAATTTTCTGCTAAATGTTAGCCGGTGATTTTTACCAAGGCACTAGCAAAATTAAATTAATTCGTTCTCACAACGTGATATTTCTCGGTTTCCACTAGCAACATATTCCTGTTCTTGATTTATATCTTACGAGTACCGTGGAATGCAGTATCAATTCCTGCTCGATTATTTTTGAGACCTGCAAGCGAACTACACGATCCTCTTCCTCGATCGCAGAAAACCACTCCGAATCCTCTCTCGCTATCAATCCCTACTTCTCATCTCTCTTCAAATACACTTTCTATATTCCTACAACCTCCTAATTCTCCCACTTACACGAACACTTCCGTGTTTCTTCCGTTGAAAAAACTCTCACCCCCTTTCTAAACTGTATCTTCCCCTTTTCTGCGCTGGACACTCCCCTGGAACAATTTCATTTCATCCCTCTTCTTCAATTTCGTCGTCCCCTTTCCTGACCACCGCGAGCCACGAACGTCCCTCCTCCCCTTCGTGCGTCTGCCCACCTTCCCCATCGTCCCTGTATCCCCTTTCTCCATTCGAGTGGACGTGCACGAAGGGCACGGTAGGATACGTGATTACAAGCAGCCTCCGTGGCAGCAGACATTGCCCAGAGGTTAAAGGTCGTCCCGCCTCGGCTTACCGGGCAGGCTGCAAATAATTACAGCTGACTGCAATCCCGGGAAACCGCATCCTGGGCTGGCTGTTAGACGAAAAATTGCACCGGTCCACGTGAATGGGCACACTTTCGCGTGGACGCGAGAAAGTGCGCGTGGAATTCGCCACGAGCTGAGACTTTAATGGCGCATTATCGGCGGTATTACCCTTCGACTTACCCTCGACGAAATATTTATTGCCCCGCTCGAATATCAATCATACGGTTTTTGCAGTTCTTTTCATGTACGTCCGTACTTCCCTTGTTATTAGGTAGCAGTGGAAAAATATTACAGCCGTGTAATGGTCGATAATTGAATTTAGCATAGGAATGAACGTTCTCGTCCGCACCTGTGTCCGCTTCTGGCTCCTCGCTTATTGGACTCAATTTTCGCGCATTAACATGTATAAATTCGTCCCCGGAACGAGCAGGGCGTCGGAAGACGATGAGGTGCGAAATTTACATTCCTCGTCAATTTCGTCACGCTGGCCGTGTAATTTTCTGGATCGCTGCTACGAGCCGGGGAGACACGAATTTTATAATCCCTACGAACTGACACACGCGGTACGCGGTGGCCGGGTGATTGTTAGTTATTAACGAAATTTGCAAGCGGAAGGTTTAATCTCGCAATGGACCTTTTTGATCGGGGGAACGGTGGATCGGTTGATGAAGTCACAGGGACCACGCGCGAAGAATTCGCGCTCCTCGAGCAAACACCTGCGTAATCGTGGGCCCCTATTTACCGCGTATCAAGTGATGGTAAACTCAGCACCGTTTTAACCAAAACCGGTCGTTTTCCCCTCGGCTAAAATACGATGCAAATCTATTAAAATTCCCGGGCTGAACGCATACACACTTTGAGTATAATCATTTCTGGCCCGCGAAAGTCGATCGTCGTTAAGGGAGACGGCCTGGAAATACGATCGGCTACGTACAATGTACTTTTTTTACCAAAGAAAACGCGGTTACCCGTTTCGAAAAAATTTCATTTCCCAATAAAATCCCAAACCTTACGATGCAAAATAAACCGGACAAGACTCGCTTTCCGAAGAAGAGGATCTTGCGCAACGCACGATAATAGAACGCGGCAAGATCGAAACCGATACCGTTTCATTTTCATTGAATTATTAGCCCAGTTACGGGGGCCGGACGGGAACAAGTAATCCGCCATTGAAAAGTCCATAAATCTAACCGGCGGCAGAGGTATGCAAACTAGATGAGGCTCGATCGTCGGTAATGAACGATCGAGCCGGCACGAGAACCAGGCACAAATATCCCATGAACTCGCGCATTAAACTCCTCCGGGACCGTAAATACTTACCTCTAAGCACGCACCTGTCAGCGATTCATCGCCGCCGGAAATTGATCCGCTCGTAATTCACGTTAACTACGACCGCCGCGGCAAATCAACGATAATAATGAACATTAAATAACGAGCCGCGCTCGATACCGCGCGGCGGCCGTTCCGCCGTCTATTGTAATCAGGTAATTCGCGTGCTCCGTAACCGCGCATCGCTCGCAGCGCCGTGTTACGCCGCTCGTCTGGCAAAGTTGCCGAAGATTCACCGAGAATATCGAGACGCATCTCTACGCGCGGTACCTATCGATCGCGAACGATCGATATCTGCCCACGTACACCCGATATCCGGCGTGCCTGCACAGTGTACACTCCCGCGGCCCCGCTCACTAACGATTATCGATCATTTCCGCGCCGAGGGGTTCGCGATCGGTTCAGAAGCTCACGCGAAATCGACCCAATTCGTGCATTCCACGTTTCCACTGCGAATTACGATTTCTCTGCGAAGTACGATTTTGAGAATAGTTCATCTTGAGAATGCGGATCTGTCAGAAATTTATGATTCACAACGCGACCGAAGGATTACGAGTATTGTGCCGCGGTGACTCAGCGCGAGGAATATTTTGAAAATACGTTTTGAATATTAGTCTCGGAAGGCGAAGTGTCCCGAAAACGTCGATCCGTTCCGAGGGAGTCGAACAGCCGATTCGATTGTCCCCGGGGTGTTAAAGGCGACAAAGAGGACGGCAACACGCTTACGAGGATATTTGCAAACGACGTGATTCCATTGTCGGTGACGGGGGCTGGTGGATTCCAGCGGATACATGGAAATGCGAGTTTTGAAACGCGTGACGACACTCGTATAATGGCTCGCTAACGACTCGACATCTGTCGTGTAGTCGTTCGAGGCAAATGACGCCGCGACGCCTTCCCGCGGCGAGAGGATCTATCCATCTAACTTTCGAACGTTCTTCCGTCGTTCTGCTCGAGTTTCGTAAACCAGACGCCACGGATTAATAAATGATCTTGGGGAAAGAAATTTGTGCATCTGTTCGTCGGACGTTCGCCGAGCGAAGTTGCAGCCGAGCGCGCTCGTGAATCGGTAAATCGTTCGAGTTAGAAGTTGGGGCTAAAATCACAGTTTATTCATATCGCGGTTGCAAAATCGTTCGTTATTCAGGCAAGCGAGGCTTCACGAGGTACAGTTACGTCCGAAAATAGAGGCACGTTTGTATCGCGCCACATCGCCGCGTCAAAGAACGGTGAAAGCGAGATCGGGCCGTGTTCGCAACGAGGCGATACGGACAACCCATTACGGTGGCCATAACGCGAGGCGGTTGGTAAATCGCGATTGATATGCAAATCCGTCGCATCATTAGTGCCGCGTACGTGCGCCAGCAAAGAAGCAACGAGGAGGTGTGACCATTGCAGGGAAGAGCGATTCAAAGGGTGCGCTGTCGCGCATTCAGTCTCGAAAGGAGGAGAGATGCTTGGGATGGTCATCGGTCGTTAAAGTGAAAAATTGTGCTTCCCTTTCCCTCTCTCTCCCTCTTTCTCTCGCCTTCGTCTTTCTGTTGCCAGATCCAAATTCAAACGGTTGCATCTGCGCGATGGTCAGCTGCGGGGTCAAGCCAATTAGAGGCCTGCTCTCTTGGTGAGAAAGTGGCGACGGAAAGGGTGGGTGAAACGGAATTTCTTCGGCTCGATATGCTGGTACGTAAATAGGCTGTCGTAACTTGAGCGCCGCTTCGAGAGCGCACGAATTCGAGGGAAGGAAGCAGTCGGATGAGTTGTCGTCGAGGGTTCTCGAAGAAAGCTTGTTCGAAATCATTGTTATTAGAGATAAATATGTACAAACGGCGAAAGAACATCCGCGTAGAACGATGTTACGGAGGCTCGAGAATAAGAAACGCGCCGGGGTCTGTCTCGCGTTCCTCGTAAACGAGAGACTTCCATTTACACTGAAAGAAACACGAACAAGAGCTTCGTTCCGGTAGTCGTCGTCTTTAAATAATTATCACCGGGATCAGGCTCAATTAATATACCTACAGCTCCATCCCGGATCCGAGGCGAGCCAGTGACGACGAGAAAAGAACAAACGCACTTCTGGTATTTAGCGTGAAGGATGGCGCACGTCAGCGTGATGGATAAACCTCGGTTTCCCGGCGTACTTTATCGTAAACGGCGGACGGAACATTGCGGAGGCGAAAAATCAGGTGGCCACGGTTCTGTGCTACGCGAAGTGGTATTATGCAGCTTCTAAGTAAGAGATCCCGTGGCAACAATTAGGAACATTTATTCTCGTGCTGCAACTGTCGCTTGCAGTCGCCGGTATTATGAGAAATCGCGGAAGAAAGCAAATATCCTGCGTGAAAGTATAACGAGGGTACTTAAATTTAATGGAAATTGCGGGGATAATGTTCTCCAACGTTAGAGAGAACTAACACTACGAAACGAATAACACTGAAACGGTTTCGCGAAATAAATAAATTAGACATTTTCTAAAGCCCCACAGTTTGTATAATAGTCCAGCATTTTTCTTGGGGATTAAATCTTTATCGAGCTCCATTGTCCGCAATTATTCTTAGCTTTCCTAAATTCACCTTTCACAAATTAATAAATAATCCGCCAGCCGGATAAAAATTAACGAGGCAGTTTAACATTTATCCGACCCGTCCTATTACACGAGAAGTTTCTCATCTGGCTATGCAAATCTTTCTCGTAATCGTAAAACGATGCAATCGCAATCCCGCTATTAAAACGGCCGAGAAAAAGAATCGACGAATAAGAATCGTTTGCTATATTGCGACGGGAGGTATTAGATTTAACATCGGCGTTACCTAACGCGAGCCCGTCGATGCCAGATGGGTTTTATACGTCGAGCGTCGGTTGGCGGAGTAAAAAGCCAGCCGTATCTTTTCGACGAGTCAAAATGTTTCTTCTCTATCCTCGTCATTATGCTAATCCGGCCGTATTTTAAATTTCACGCCGGCTACGCGACCTACTTCGTGGAGACCTGTCATTTTCCCCGCGAGTATCCTGACAGGATAATGAGCCGTCCTGCGAGCATTGGATTACGTTCAGCGAAATGAGGAAAAACGAGTTGACGCGTTACCGTGGGGGATCGGTTGAATTTCACGGCGGAATAAATTTGATTCGATTTGCGTGTGGTCGATCGATCCGCGAGAGGGATGATACGTGTTAGAGGAGATGATCAAACGAATATATCCGATATATTTAAAGATTTAAACGAGACTAAAAGCATTTCTCGTTCCGTCTTTTCAAACAAAAGTCCTCTCCCTTGTCAGGCACACCTGTATTCCCTAATAGAAATCGGTTGGCAGAAATGCGCATCGCGCAGGAAGGAGCGATCCAAGAAAAAAATCTCAAGCGCAGAGGAAAGAAAAAAAAAGCAGATAAAGGAACTACGAATCCCCGTGTACTTTGAATCATCAGATCGTTCTTACGATCTCTGCCAGGATTCCCTCTGGGAACAATGCGAAAAGCCATTGAAGCCAGTCTAGCTCGCCCCTTGTGAATGAACACCAGGCGCGCGATGGTACACCGAAACCGCTCTCGATATCCCTCGAACGTCCTCTGAACGTCCTCCTCTTTAACGGCCAGGAGGGGTGGCGAGAGGGAAGAAAAAGAGATTCGACAGAAATGACCGGATGTGGATAATCTCCCGGTTACCCACGGTTGCGAGCCTCGGCACGGCGAGCAGGATGAAGAAAACGGTGGAAAAGAAAAAAAGGAACGAAGAAACGAGCAAGAGGAAGGGGGGTGGGAATGGGAGGGGGCGAGTGGACGTCGCTGAAAAATGGACGATGCACGTTTTGCGGGTCGAAGAGATACTGCCCCGAGATCTGGCCGACGCGACGCCTAATCCTGTTTTGAAAACTCGGTCTCGCATGACCGTGACAAACTCGACACCTACAGATAGTTTATGGCGATGGGCCACGGATCCCCGAGCCAACTGCGTGCCTCGGACATTATCTCGCGTTGCTCAGTCCCTCGAGTTTTCGCCCTGTTAGAACAGCCCGTGGCCACCTTTTATATCGACGGCGAATCTTCTCGCGTCCATTAATTGGCCTGGTTATCTGGGGGCCCCGATCGGATCTCAAGGGCGCGCGTTCAATAAGGCGCCACGGTATCGGTCGTTCATTTTTTACGGGTGTTTGATTCGGCCTCGTTATTAATCTTCCTTTGTGCGCCCGCTCGGATTTGATAAATAATTGCTGGAAAACGTCCGACAATATCTTGATGGGATGGGAGGATCTCGTTGGGCTCGAGGATCGTTGCGGTCATTTGGGGCGGATAATTAATTAGGGGCCCACCTCGCGGGGAGAGGGGATAATTTCGATTTAATTTGATGAGGTTCGCAGAGATTTTTTGCGAGGAATTCTTTGAATCCAGTATTAAAATAAACCAGGGAACGGGATTTATAAAAGCTGAGAGGAAAGTGAAAGCATTGTGAAACGATAACCTTCACTAATTTCCACCCAATTAAAATTTCACCATCCCCGGGTAATCACCCTGATACACTTACTCTCTTCTACGAACACTAGGAATTTATTTCCACGGTTAAACGAATAGTGCCATCCTCGGTTATCTATAACGTGACAAATTCCACCGCCGTTTGGCTGAGAACCTCCAACGGAAGAGGAATGCGAGCAGCCCGGCGGCGTGGCGCGCGAATTTCGGTCATCCCCTGATCCGTGAGGCGTCCAGGAGAAAATTGAATCCGGCTCACGGGAGAAACAAACAGCTGGATAGCAACGGGATGATTTAATGCGGCCGTCCGTCACGACGCGCTCTTTATACCACGGTAGACAGGGCCACGCGAGACGACGGACGTTTCGCCTCCCTTTCCCCGGGAAATCTGTCTAGTCGCGTGGCAAGTCGCGGGCGTTACCCGGTGCCGCGCCTTTCGAAGGCGATCCTATCGTCCCCCTCTGACGTCTCGTCCGTCTCGCTTCGCCGAGGCTAATTAACTCCGTGCCATGCGAAATGAGAAACTTCTTCTCGCGTCTTGGAAGCGCGCAAATTTCGGAGTAGACCCGTTCAGGATGCTTAACGCGAGACTCGTTAAACGGTTATAAATCTGGCTATACGAAATGCCGTCTTCTTGGAGATAACGAGAGGCTCCTGAATATCAAGAGGAAGATTCTTGCTGTTTATCTGAGTTTGGCGAAGAGATGTTTAAGACAAAAGATAGAAAAAGAAACAAATTCCATGCTGAGAGACTGGAGCTAGGAAAAGCAACCCCCGGTAGGTTCTCCGATCTCGTCTAACAATAACCCATACGTACCAACCCCGAAACCGTCCCTCATCCTGGCCCTCTGTCAGTAAACACTCATCGCTTGCCTAATCCTCGAAAAATCCCCAATATCGTACCCCATCCGTCGCGTTGCCCATATTTACCATCCTCCTTACGTCCCTCTGGAAACAAACCGCTCTCGTATTTCCGTGCGCCATAATTCTTGCTCTCGGATGCCCTTACGTGGAAACTGACGGGCTACCAAGGAAACGGGGTCCGCCGCGGCGCGATAAATCAGCGGATTCGTTAGCGGAATCTTCCTGAATCCATTTGTCCGGCAGCCGTGTCAGCCGAACAGATCCCGGTGTTTCGACAACGCGGTGTCGTGTTCGGAACGGGTGACCTCGCGTTTCTGCTCCGTTCCCTCTCGGCCATCCAGCGGGTACCGCACCGTTTCGTTACACCCTGGGGATCAGTCCAGCCGTACGCACTCGCGCGCGTACAGTGAGCAATGAAAGTACACGAACGATACGACAGTATTAATCTGTCATGTAGAATTTCCACGCGTGTAACTGCGATTCCCTGGAACAAAATTACACGTGTATTACTTATACGTCAGAGGAAAGAGGATTGTTTTATTCTGAGGGGTGAGAGAGAGAGAGAGAGAGGCTTGAGAAATATTTAAAAAATTTTCAGTGTTCCTTAAAAAAAGGAAATAGAAAAATGAGCTACCATGCGATTACTTTCGCCGCATACTCGCGCAACGCGCATCAACACGCTTCATTGAACATTCCGCGCGCGCGCGAAACATTGCGCAACGCGGCTCAGCTAGAGCAGAACGGCTCCATCGATATTTATGGATCGTGGCGCGGCGCGACCGAAAGCTCGCCACGATTTTTCTACCAGCGACGAGCGAAACGATCGGTTCATGGTCCACGCTTTCGCTTATCCGTTAATTAAATTTATTGGTCGCGCCACGGCCGACCTTTCGCCCGCTTCCATTCGACGCGTGTCCACGTGTGTTCGTGGCAATCATAAATTTCTGGATGCTTGATTTATCGGTTTACCCGATCGCCTCGTTGATCCCGCGTAGGTGTCCGCCGCACGGGGCAATGATTAACGCTCGATGGACGCGATTAAGCGGTCGCGGGAGAACGGAATTGGCGAATGCCGGGCTTTCCAGACTGCTCTCGAGTAATTGGCGCCATTATGGACGAAAGGATTGCAAGGGGGTGTCGCGTGTAGACGAGCGTTCTCTATTTTTAACCGCGACGGTTAAACAAACTGCAACAGCAACGCAAAATGTCGCAACTAGCTAGCCGTTTAGCAACCAGAAACATCCTTTACATCGGAGATCGGATTAAGTTCGAGAGAAAACGAATCCTTCTAAGCGACGAACGATCTACGAAGCGGCTCTTCCGAATCCTCCTTGTAATTGCATTCAAACGGAGTTTCTGGCTCTCGCAAATTGTACGTAGGACTGGTTTCGAAGGCCAGAGGGTCACGTGTCGGTTGAGTAAGAAGCAGGACATTTTTACGTCTCCACCCTCACCTTTCACCTTTTCTAAACTCTCCTCCCCGCGGCCGCGCACGCGTGAATACGATCTACGCATTGGATTTCACGTGAATCGTGACCCTCGACGAATTTACCAGGCTGGATTTATCGGCGGTGAAAAAGGCTCGCAGTGTATTCTCGTAATCCTTTGCCGTGGACGACGATGCCGGCCCCTTTGATGCGTGGGCGTGGGCCACGCAAATCGAATCGGTCGCCGTCTCATCACGTTCCGTCCAAATCACGACCACTCCGCGTATTCGAGTCCTGATTATAATTTATATTTTCCGTGCGCGCGATCCGGCCGCTTTCCGGCGGACACGCTCGGCCATAAAGAAGCGATCCTAAATGATTACACACCGATACAGTCTGTAATTGGAATGGCCAAAAATATAAATACTAATTAGCCAGTAATATTTTGTTCCAAACGGATTCGTTCGAATCGCGCAACACTTTGAAATATTAACGGAATTAACTACAATCCCGCGGTATTTGACTCGTCCCTTTAACCAGCGGATCGAGTAAATTTCGTAACGCAGACTGTGTCTCGTGAATAGCACGAACGTGCGCAATGAATCGTGCAACTCGTGCAGCTCGTGGAAAGGGTATCCCATAGAAATCTGGGTTATTCCGCCGCATCCGACGTTGATTATAATTTATTCCGGTTCCCGGGCAGAAACACTTCCGTCGTCGACGAAATAGCCCCTATCTTCGCGATCGTGCCACAATATATCATAAGTCGTGATTTCACCGTGTCCGGGGCATAGAACCGTGTTACGGTGCGCACCTGGATAAATCGTATATCTCCTCCAAAATCAAACGGAGTACTTTCTTTAAACATCCTAAACGCTACATCGCTTCTCGTTGATAACGACGAGCCTTTGTCGATTTTCTATTCCACCGAGAAATCCCCTGAACTCCGCAGTACGAAGTAATCCGGGAAGAGGGAACTGGATTGCACGTGGCCGTTTCCCGCATACGCGATTCACGAATTTACGAACATCCTGGACTACCACTATCCTCCCGCCCCTTTAACATGTAACGCGTACAGACCGACACAAATACGAACATTTCGCTGTCGACACGCCACGGGCATGTTTTCTCAGCTGGTGCTCTAACTCTCGATCTCGAACGATCCTCCCTTCCTCCACGCCAAGCCAGATCCTGGTGGATCCTTTCAAGACACGGTCGGCTACCCACAAAGGATCTGCCCTTTCATACGCACGTTATTATACTCTTTACAGAATATCGTTCCACCTTCTCCCTTTTGGAGGGAGGAAGAAGAGGGAAGGAAGGGCAGAAAAAAAAAGAGGAGAAAGAAAGGGAGGAAAAGGAGAACGCTCGGTTTGGTGACGTGCGTGTTGGTGTTTTACACGTGTATACGTACGTACGCCCGCGCCCACGCATTGTGAGCCCGAGCCCGAGGGCAGGGTGGACGTTTCGACGAAAGCCTCGAGATTTTCTCGTTTAATTTGTTGTTATAGCTGCTTGAGACGCGCGGATCCGGCCATTCCGCCGGCCCACGATCCTCAAACATTCATTATGTTTTTTTGTAACACATCGACCGACGCGACTGGGATCGCGGCTTCCGCGCGCGTCACCCTGTTTGCTCTCCGCACTCGATCCGGAGATCTGTATTTTGCCACGTTCAACGCGCGGGTAGCCGTCTTTATTAATCGAGGGGAAAAACGGAGGCGGATTTCGGAGGGTTGCTATTGTGCGCGTGGGCGGTGGCGGTTAAACGATGCTTCAGGGAGACGGTTGTACGTAATGGGCAATTAATGCTGTAATATTATCGTCGCTTCTAGATACCTTCAAATATTGTTAAATAGAATCAACGCTTGGTTAATAAAATTTCAACTCTTTCCACCATACATAGAATACATCTCTTCACATATTAGTTTTATTTTCTTTTTTATATCAGACGAAAATCGATGGTATGAATATTTATAATTTGTTTGCTAACGATATCATTTTCAGTGATAGCAATCTATATGATATTTTTTCGATCGGCACGTACATAAAACGGCAAAGCACGCAACACTTAGGAAACTCAATTGAGCAATTGATCGCATCCTATCGACGATTGCGCCACGGATCGCACGTGATGCGATTAGGAAGACGTTATTATTGCGGTCCATTAGCGATTGTTTGCAAGAAAGAGGGGAGTCAATCTTCCACGTTCGATGAATCGTGACGAACGCAGCTCAGGCAGCCTCGAAAACCTAGCGAACCGTTCACAAGGCCTAGGCGGATCTATTCTGTCTGATTTGGCACGTTTTCCTCTCCTATCGCCCGCCGTCAGAGCGTGCTGTTACCTTTTCTCTGCGGTCTAACCGTGCTTGGCGTAATCACGCTACGAAATGAAAGTTTCCTCTCGAATTATTCCTCGATAAGGATAGCACGAGGAATTATCAATATCTTCCTAGCCGATCTGTGAAACTGCTCAGAAAGACGTGTCGAGCCTCTCTGGAAGGAAACACCGGACCCATGCACTCCAGGAGGAGCGGATTTCTGTCTTTAACAGTGATTCTGAAGTCCTCCTCTGAGATAGACCCGTCGCGATCCACGTCCAATTTTTTTATTAGCAAATCTATCAAATCCTATAAAATTAAAGAAGCGATAATAATCCTTAATGGAGTGAGTGTACTTTAAAGTATATGGTGAGATATTCTGGGGAAGATTACCTTCACAGCTTCGTCTGGGTTTTCATCGTTCTGCAGTTTAATTAAACATCCACGCATTATGGGAAATATATGCTCCCTTTTTAATCTGTGGGTTCTCATTACATCGTACACCTGTTATTAAATTGTGAAAATTAATTACAAGAGTAACGTATGCTGGAATATTAAACAGGGTTGATTACTTGATAAGCAAAATGAATCTTTTCGTCCAAAGTTCCACGAAGAATTATTGACAGGCATTCGATCCATTGATTAAGATGTATCTATATCATGTGGTGTGATGTATATTTGACATGCAATGTACTTAATATTATTTAATTTTTACCTGCAAAGCGTTACGTTTGTCGACCACAGAAAACATTTTATCGACCAGCAAGTGGCGAATATTTTCTGTAAAATCCAGGCCAGCATGGAAGATATCCCGAAATATTAGTCTGCTTATGGGGCCCAACGTTTGTACGCATTTGCGATGAATAATTGCCAAAGCTGACGCAGAATACATTCATAAGACCAAACGTGAATGGATGAAATTATAATAATATGAATACTCAACCTTCGACTTCTCTTAAATTGAAATGTGTGTTGCGAGCCAATCTTTTAAACCTGTGCAGATTCTTCGTTCGAAATACGATCTCTTGTAGAGTATCGTTTAACATATCAATTGGTTGTTCTGCCGGCATTTCGATTTCTCGTTGGACTTGCAAATTTTGATCCTGAAATTATTAAGAAAATTTACCTCTTGAATTCTGTCATAAACCTCCCGATTCGATTTTGAACTAATTCGTCTGTTTTATTTTCTCATAGACAGAAAAATATTTAAATGCCTACAATCATTTTGCAAGCTGAACTACCGCTGAAATATTCGCAATTCAAGACGTCTTTCATCGGCCCATTAGCTCAGTTGGTTAGAGCGTCGTGCTAATAACGCGAAGGTCGCGGGTTCGATCCCCTCATGGGCCAATTTATTTTTTGCGTTTTTGAATAAAAATATCTGAATATGTGTTCTCTGTAGAGATAAACGTATGAGAACGGGAAAAAAAGAAAAAGAGACGAAAAAACATTTCGCTCTGGGCCTGCTAGTGGCCTTATCAGTAAGGCTACCTAGCAGACCATATCTTCAACGCAGGAGAAGATAAAGATAAGGATTTTACTTATATAAAAACTAAAGAAGAAACGAGGACTTGAGGAGAACTGCAAATGTTAACTCTCTATCTACTGACGAGCGCTGGAGGATCTCCGCATACAAAAATTTAATAAAAGGACTCCAATAAAATACCGCCTAAGTATATCTAATGACATCATTTCGACAAAGCCACGGGGATTTCGTCGACCGTGTAAAAGCTTGGGAACGGATAAAGGAGTATCCGCAAGGGTGGGCACGGCCTTTCGGAGGCAACTTGGAAGTGGTCACTTGGAAGGGGTTGTGGACGCGGCGACTGGCATTTCGTATGGGATTCGTGGTCTTGCAGGAATAAAAACGAGCGGAATACGAAGTTCTGGCCGTTCCTCCTGTCACAGGCGAACTGTCGCGCGGCTTTAGAAACCGACGGCCACTTGGCTTTGGGCGTAAGCGAAATATTAAGATTCTCCGGAGGGAAGGGTTAAGGATGAACCTGTCTACGAGATTTCGTAAGGAAAGCCGAATTTTTATGTGAGCGTGGTTCAAACTGTGAATGAACGAGATTCGAGGGGAGATGGCCGTGGAATATTAGATTACATTAGATAAAACTCGTTCGTAAACTGGATTTCCATACACCCACCTTTCACTTCTGTTTCGCTAGAAACGCTGGATTCGCGCGAGCCACCCTTCGAGGAACCCGCTCGAGTCGCGACGAGCGCGGTATCATCGGCCATAGCACGCGATGCATTTCAATGATCTCGGCCCCGCCGACCCCTGTCACCGTTAAGCACTCAATCAAGGGCCAACAGGCTTCGAGCGAAACAATACGCGTCCGCGTGTATTCGCGAATGAAATCTCCGTTCTCGCGTGGGCGTCCAGCTTGATGATATGCATCCGTGGCCAGCCACGGGTCGATCCGCGACGACAGACCGGCCGTGGACGCGCGCGAACGCCCGCGAGAACTTCCCTCCTCGCACGATCCCTGTAATCATGGGCTCATTAGTCCTCCGCCTGCGGATAAATTACTGCGGGAGAAGAGGGCAGCCGCATTGTTTCGCGTAAGTGGGCATCCACCCGTTACCCGACCACAGTTGAAACGGAAGGTTTCGCGAGAGGCACCGTAAGCAGAGATAGGATCAAGTGTACGCCAACTAACAATGATCGACGATCCGAATTACTTTGCTCGGTTACGATTGTTACGAATCGAACGAACGTCAGAATACTTGGAGATATGCTGGTTAACGCTACAGTTACCTATTTTCGTACTGGAATTGTATCGAATTCGTGACTGTGCATCGCGAGATTCACCCTACACCGAGCCACAAGCGAAGGTGAGCCAAGCGTTTAAAGCGAAGGGTGGAGCAGACGATGAAAGAATTCCTCGCGTCCTCTCGTGGTTGGAATCGAACGACCGTAATCTTGGGCTATCTAACGTTGTAAACGTAGCGAGGTGATGATTTGCGACCTCCCCGCAGCGTGCGTGGCTGGAAGGAAGGCAACCGGCCTACCTCTCGCTCCTTCCACCGGCTCTGGACCCCTTTAGATTCAATTTCGCGGGGCGTCAGCCCGCTGACGCGACGTCCGCCCACCTTTTGCTGGGACGTTGATGTACGATACGGTGCACCGGGCCGGACGCGTGAAACTTCGAAAGATTCCGCGCGAGAAGATTGTTTTTCGGCCCGTAAACGCGTTGCGAGGTAACGCGCGGGCGCTGGCTCCGTTTTCTCTCTTTGGACGGCTCGAACGACGTTTAACTGGCAAGATGTTAAGAGTCGCGGACGCGGAGGGGGGAACGGGGACGAGGAGATGAAGTGTTACTTTTATAGTTTATAAACAAGAGGATGCTGCCTGAGTCCGCGTGGGGCGTACAGGTAGAGACGGTGATGTAAATAAAAAGATGGAAAGAGGAGAAAAAGAAACGGTCGAGGGTTGCTCTCGAGCGCACCGAAGATTTTATAGGCGAGGATCGCGCGCGCGGATTCGGCCGCGAGAGCTGGTCCTCCTTCTCCACGGCGTCATTTACAAGCAGTGCAAGCGAGCGGTCCATCATAAATTTGGCTTCCTATCGCCGGCTGGGATCGTATTTATCTAACAAATAATTATTCCCGATTATCTCGCGGGCTGATGCATGCTTTGGCAAACAGAGATCAAAGATACGGCGGCCGACATCACCGTGGGCTCTTTTGTTTAACGGTTAAACCAACCCGAAAGGCTATAGCGGTCAACAATTTTCGCCTTTATTTACGACGTGGCGCTGCCTTGGGACGACTCGCCGTTCCGCTCTGCGAACGCGCGCCGAGACACGTGGGTGTTGATGCAAGGGTTGAGCGCGCCTATTACCGTCGCTCGCCTTCGGGGGTAGACTACCCCGATGCGCCCGGAGTGCAATCAAATTTTAGAGTTATTGCCGTGTGACTGCACGTGTTCGACGTGGTCACGAAGGTGCGGGTGGGTTTCGAGAGGAACGCTCGGTTCGGATGGAAAGATGCTGGCGCTGGTTTTCGTGGGTTCCCCCCCTTCGTTCCGCCGTGAACGACTCGAGAAATTTATTTGACGTTAAGGTGCTCTCGACTTCACTCGCTTTGGCTATGGATGGTTGTGGGCAAATGGGTGATTTCGGGCAGCAGGCTGGGAGAATGAATTCATCGTGACGAGCAACCTATTGTGGGGAAAGATTCTGACTATATCGGAGGGTTTAGTGGAGTTTGAAGTTCGTGCAATTGAGTTTTGCTTGTCCGAAAGTACGATTTCTGGAAACGAGGTGACTCGCGTTAGTCTTCGATTTATGGAATCGAATGGCTTAGGGGATGAGAACGCTATGTTATTGCGTTTAAAAATACAGGATGGATAAAGGGATTATGTTATATGCTGTCAAGTGTAGGCAGATTGACTTTACACTCGATTTACTTAGAACCTCTTGTTTGCAACGCAACCCTTTCATCCTCCCTAAGCCCTTCGATTAGTATGACTTTAAGAATAGAGCGGAAATTTTTAGCTACGATTAGTTATATAACTTGTAAATATATACAAAGACATTTGTGGATATACGTGTCAGTTGAATTACAGAAGTTTTCGTTCTAAATATAATTACTGGACAGAGAATGTAGTGGCTGCACCAGTTGTCAGGACTAGGTAAACTTTTTCTTGGAACAAGTGTTGCTTCTGTCACGAAAAAACGGAAGATCAAACAAGGATTTCCTCGATGTAGGAGGAGATTGATTAATTGCCTCAGGAAGCAACCCATGAAATGTTTCCTTAGGCGTTCTGTAAAAACAGACCTGTAGCGCGTGTTAAATTCATCAGCAGGAATTCACCCTTCTTAATGACCGACACTTTGCTCGCTCGAAAAACGGGAAATGATTGATGGTCATCGAACTTTAATTGCCGAAAACCTCGTTGGCACAGCTGCCACTGTTTTCACAATTGTCAAACATCCTCTCACGTGTACATTTCATTATCACGTTTCCCTGTTTCACGAAATGCATGATTTTTAAATGCATTGTAATAACAAATTTCTTCGAATATTGTATACCAGGATAATATTCGAGGAAAACGTACGAGATGTACAGTTTCGTACGGCAACATTTATCTTCTACCGCCCCCTTTCGTATCGTACAGAATGAACGCAACGTAACATTGAACAAACTCCATGAGAAGGAAACTTCCAGCCGCCAATTCTCGAGTAGCAAAACGGGAGAACTGGGTCTTCACAAAACGGACGTCGACGGGTGGCTCGCGTGTCGTGAACACGCGGGATTGTTATGTAACAACATCGGAGTAAGTTGTACGACAAATGTCGAACGAAGGCTCGAACTAAGTGAACCGTGAATCGATGGGATCACCGGTTCGGCCAGCTACCCCCGTCAGAGTTTCTTCTCGTCCCTGGCGTTTTCCCTTCCTACTGAATGGAACACCTTTGGACCTCATACCGGGACATTGTGCAACTTTTACGAACAGAGAATCGGACCGTCCAGAGAACGGAGGGCTGCGTATCCGTGGCCTGAATGCGTGGGTGGCGGAGTCACACGCCGTCAGGGAACTCGAAATCCTGTCTAATAAGGCGTTCCAACGTAGCAACACGGCTCGTTAAATTTCTCGAACGCGGTCGATCCGTGGAAGCTTCGCAGAAAATGTTTCCTGCCATGCAGAAACCCTGCGAGAGTTATTTACCGTTCGTGGTCACCGTTGATCGAATCATCTACGCTACCAAAAATACCGAAATCCTGAATTTTTGATCGATAAATTGAGAAAAGTAATCCTCGTGCAGTTCGAAGTGAACCCCGCGAGAATCCATGGAAAAGCCATCAATTTTCGAGACGTACAACAAGCCACCTCTATTATAGTTCTCTGGTATGAAAAAGGTGTCAAGAACGTGGATAAACTGCCGGCAATTTCCGGTGTATTTATAACCGAAAGACGTGTGCAACCCTTCTTATAAATGGGCCAAAGGGGGATCGCGACAAATGGGGTGGTCGATGTCTGGTATCTCGAATAACAGTCGACAAGTTCGCTCGCTCGAGCAGCTATCATCCCCTATCAACGCGTTGGCATGACTGAAAAATCGCGGCTGCTTTATCACTTGGCCCCCCCTGACACGACTAAATCAAGCGTGTTTCTTTAAGAGGTGGTGGGCGTTGAAACGCGGCTCGCCTGGCTGCGGTGGCGCGAGGTTCGGCTGTCGTCGTGTACCGGAAAGCCTCTAGTCCTGGATCGAATGAATAAATTACCTAAGTCAAGGAGAAAAATGAGGAAATTATTCCGGGCCCTCTTAGAGCGCCTTAGGCGTGCAGCGTCGCTCCCTTCTTTCCGTTCCATTCGTGGTTAGACTTATGGCGAATGTCGAATTTCGTATATTTACATCCCGTGTGTCACCCTAATAGAAATAACAAAATTTACATTCCCGAGGAAACACTTTTATATATAGAATTCGATAAATTACGAAGGTAATCGACGGGATCCGCGTGTAAACGTTTTGTCACGCGCCTCTTGCGCGATCCTCCTCTCGCGGAGGCACACGTTTCCACGGACAATGGAGTCCCGTTTCGAAAATGTTCTTTATACGGTTACATAATCTACATCTCGCGCGGTCCACGTCTCAGGGAGCAGATGTCCGGCGACAAAACGGTGGCATAAGAAATATTTAACATAGAGGAGTGAAAGGGCCGGCGTTCCTAATTTTCAGTCTGGCCGGCATCCAATCTGAGTCGTCGAGATCCACAATGCCGCTCTATTTCCTTGACGCGTATACAATCGCGTCATAGTAATCCTGTTAGGAGACGCTCCGCTGGCCAGAGTGCACCCCGCTGGGAGCAGAGAAAGGGGGTGCCATCTCACAGTCGGGACCGACCAATCTCAGCCCACGTGAAAGCCAACTCGATTTATCGCAAAATAGATTCCGCCTCGGCAACGGTACGTAACTAGGATCGTGTTTAGACCTGCCAGGGACGAGCTATTGCGACGTTTACACGAGAAACTCATCCGAATTGAATGATTCGCCGAGCTGCGAGCACGAACAAGTTCTAATCGCGACGCTCTACGCATATCTGGAAACCTTATTTCCGTCGGAATAATTCTGGATCCCGAGACACTGAAATCTAGGAATTTTTTCATTTCCACGGGAAAACTGAGCGGCGTGGAAATATTTCTGCATACTTCCCTTGAATAATTTCACCCTTTCTAAATTCCTGGACGCTCCTCGGAAAGAAAACACAGCTGACGCGGCCCAGCTGGATTTACTTTACAGAATAAACTGAAATTAAAACGGGAGCAGCGTAACAACCCGTGTAACTGCACGCGCAAATATTGAATTCGTTAATTTGGTTCAAATGAACAAATTTCGAGCTTAATTCCGTGCTTCATCCGTGCATATTTCTCGCAGTGGAGGATAATTTCATTCCCTCAGTACGGTTTACACACGTTCCCAGCATTCGAACACGGCGTCGTCGAGCTTCGATCGTTCTCTTTTAGGTCACGCGTACCAACGAGCACCCGGGTTTCTCGGTAAAGCATCAAACAAAAGTGTTACAAAGCCATCGATCTCGATATTCCCGCATTTCCATCGGGCGAGCAAAGTTTCGAAGCCCAGGGTCGCTCGGAAAGCGCGCAGAGAACTCTAACTGGATTCCTCTGACCCGTTCCTTTGCGCGAGGCTTTCAAAGGCTAAATAACAAACACGGTCGATACATCGCATCGGAATAATTTGCGCTTTTGTGACCGCGTAAAGAACGAGTTTGACGGACTACTCGGCGACAAAAGGTGTGCACCCCGTGCCGGGCCTGGGCCCAACGAATAATCCTTTCGTAGTAAATTACACTTTAAAGGAGGCTTTCGCGACGATCCGCCACGAGTCGCATTAAATCCCTTATACCCTGTATTATGGAATTTGCTTGTAAACAAGATTTAGGGATTTGTCCCGCGGCACGAAAATATGATAAGCCGTTTGGTATGTTTCTTGTTCTGTCTCGTTCTCGTTGTCAGTCTCGTCTCTGTCGCCCTTTCGGCCACCCCCAACCGCCAACGCTCCTGCGTCCATCCCCTTGCGATCTCGATCTTACCTCGGACGCACCGTCGTGTTTATGAAACGTAAAACCGTGAAAAAGCTCGCAAAGAGGATTCCGAACTTAACCAACCGTGGGGATCCCAGCGACCATGCGAGATTGCTTGGTAATCTACAGGCGGCCACAAAAATACACGCGTCGCTACAAAATTTTTAGGATTTTAAAAGAGACCGGAGAGATTCGAACGTCTTACCGATCGTAACGCGGCCTTTAGTTACGATTTCCGAATTTTTAGACTGGTTTCTACGTTTTTACATCCCCTTCAGAAAAAAGTTAATGGACTGAAGGTACGATTGGTATAAAAATAAGGTATGCAGTTACCATCAAGCTTCAACGTTGTGCCAATCCAACGTATTATTTGCTATATTATATAAATATTACTTATATGCTATCTGTATAAAGATTGTTCGCATGTGAAAAATGTTCAGAATTCCTTGTCCTTGGCGAACATTAGAAATTCAGATGGTGTACGTAGACTTTTGCGGTCGACTGTATGAACTTGCCCAGGAGTTTGTAGTACTGCCGCGTACGGTATAATGTCGCGGAACATAATATTTTTAATCCACTTTTTTCATCGAATATCAAGCACACGATTCGTGCCCGATTCGAGGAAACTTAATATTCGATCGAGGCTCTCGTGTTCTCCGGCGATTCCCGTATTATTTCCCCGGGCAGGAACGGATTACCCCGGCGTGGTGCACGGCTATATACTTTTTAATCCCCGGCCCTCGTAACCGGATCGCGTCGATAGATCGAGGTTTATCGATCTTAAATTACCGATACACGGGTCGGGAATTGGGTCGCGCACCACCCCTTTTACACTCCCACGTGCACCTTGGGCTTCGCCGCTTTTTCGCCGGCTAACCTGACAGCCGACGCATTAAGGATTACCCTTGGCGTGCCCGGGATCTCGATTAATCACCGAGAACGCGTTTCACCATGAAAAAAAAACGGAACGAATCCATCGAAGGCTTGCATGTAACCGCGCGTCCTTCTTCTGCCCTTTTCTCTATGGAATTTCTGACGATACGTGGATATTGTTGCTTTCTAGACAGTTTTCATCGAACGCGCGATCGAAGAGATTTTGAGACTCGCGTGGAACTTAACACGAGTATCTGAAGACTGTTCTAATCGACGGTTACAATACGTTTCCGTCGTAGACACGGTTTCCACTCGTGGAGGGTTTAAGTACCGTTGCATAGTAATTGCTTCATCTCGACGATAATTGACTCGCAAAGCATCCCGCTGTCAATCACCCCGTAAAAATCAATTTAACCCCTCATCAATTATACCGAGCGTCGTGGAACTCGAGCACTGCGCAACGCTGCCCGACAGCCTAGAAAATGCTGGACAAGGAAATCGTGCCGAATAACAGAGCTCGTTACCAAACGATCGATGATCGTTCGCGATCGTGTCTGCGTCGGCATCGACGGGAAGAGGGGCCGTGGGACGCGGACTCGCGACGCGCGAGAAGGCCCCGTAATCGAAGGTGGCGACCCCCGTCAAAATCGACCAGTCGAGATTCGATAATTCGTGTAATTGCGACTTTCGTGGCCGGAAGTCTGAGAATTAATGGTCGTGCCCGGCGATGCCGCGGCTGGCAGAGATGAAATCGATGCACGGGTCCCGGACCTTTGCCACCGGGACTATTCATCAAACCGCGATACACGTGACCGAGTCCTTAATTAAAGCTATGCATACAGCACAATTAGAAACGCGGCGTACGGAACGGAAGGCGTTCGCGTTCTTGGCCAAATAATTTATGCGGGTACGCGCGTTTAGCTGGCTCTCGATGAGCCACGCTAACGAGAATCGATTTCCCGATAATTAAAGGGGGTTGGCGGAGGGGTGGTTGATGCTCGTCGAAGTCGACGGTGCTTCATTTGCAATATTTCATAAGGGAACGTTGGGTATTGTACGCGAAGCTGCATGAAATTGCGTTACGCACTTCCATTAGGGACAGTTGCATTTCTCTGCGCGTATCTCGTGGAAGATTTACGTTTGAGTGGAAATTAGCTTCGTTGGAAGAGGAGGAATGTCAACGAAATCGAGATCAAATTCGGAGCATTGTTGTAGAGTAAAAGATTCTGGAGGAAGTAGAGAAGCGATTGGAGAAAATCTGCGAACAAGTAGCGCAATCTTAATAACTTAAACGATACCGACGGTTCGTATTGAAAACATAATCTTGACTTCTCCGTGAGAGGGTATTCATCAACGGAATCTCGCGATGCGATCGCGTTTCGATAACCATATTCCGCTAATCATCGAAGCGAGATGGACGCGGCGTGCTGCCGCGCGTACCTTTGATTTCGCCAATCAACTTATCGGAGCCGATCGTTTAATTAACGCCACAGAGAAAGTGTTAATTCGACGGCGTTAAACAGATGTTCGATTGATACGCATCTTTAATTTCGCCCCAGCTCGGCCGTAATTGGCGCGACGAGATAAGTCGGTGCTCTCGTTACAGTTCAACTGTTTGCTTTGTTAATATCGGTGCCCCGTGGCATTGTTTCGCCGTAATAACATCGTGTCCGATAAGGGGCGTTCTTTTACGCTTGTTCGAGATCACGTAACTCGCCAGGATCTCTCTCCCCTTCACCATTTTCACCCGTGGCGCTAATCAAATCGTTTTACCGATAGAAAGTGTCAAGCCGGAGAAAGGAGAAAGTTCCGTATCGGTTTTACATCTGTTGTGCATTGCGCCTCTGCGTGCCTAACTTTTGCATCGAAATATAAATGTAACGTTAAACTTGAAAATACGCGAGTAATAATTAATAAAGTTAAGTAATTATTATTGCCCCGATCGAACAAGACGCTCTGATGCAACTCTGATGAAAGTACGCCAGGAACGTGGCCAGTGGTATCGTAAATGCCCCTTTATCGACCATAGCGAATCGTATTAAACAATCGTAATTCACATTTTCGTTACGTAACAGGGCACTTGTAACCAAATATTGTTACCAAAGATGCAGGCAACAAAAGAAACGAAGATTGTTTTAAGCGTGGCCGTGCCCGACGAGGCAGCATGGCAATCAGAAAATCCATCAAAAATCAATCAAGGAAATCGGTGATTACTATCATTACTTTTCCCAAGCCAACGGCGATGGCTCCAAGGGTTCGTTGTTCGTTCTACAATTCCATCATTCAAATTATAGAATTGAATCACAATAAAAGAGTTAAATTGATACACGATGCAAGATTGGAGGTGAATTTTATTAATTTTTTCTTGTTTTAATTCTCTCCGGTTGCAAAACGTTGAAGCGTTATTTTTCGGTCTTCGCAGTCATATTTTTTTCAAGCAGGTGTAAAGAATACTCGGTATCCAGACTCCGAAAAGGAGGCGAGCAACTCCATTGTACAGTTTTCGCAGAAGAACCTGGAACTGGTCAGGGCATCGCGTGCCACATGTCGTGATGGCGGAAAAACAAGGAAATCGAGCGCGATCTCGGTAAAAAGACGCGAGCCGACTGTACGCGGTGGTATTTCACGAAAAGAAGATCGTCGATAAACGGCAGGAACAGTTTTGCAGCTTTCAAAATCTTTTTCACCGGAGCATCGATGTACGAAAATCTAATGAGGTAGGATTCCATTGTAGCCACTGTTAAAGCGTCCCATTGAGAAGCTCCCATTGAGGACCATTGTGTTTACCATAAGCGGAAGAATAACGAGATCTATTCTTATGAAAATCTCCGGTGGCCACTTGGCGACCACAATCGTTTGTTTCGTAACTGGTTTCGAGAACCACGAACGAGAGAAACTTGCTAGACAAAATTTTTTTTAGACACTTTCTGTTACTTTTACTACCCTCGGATTTAATTAGGAAAAGAATTTTCTTCTCGATTTTGCCATTCAAGTCTATGAAATACCATCACGTCTTAATCAGTGGCTGAATTTTAATTCAAGATCTAAACTCGCTTTAAATTTAAATTTCGAATTTAAAGTTAAACGCAGGGTTTCTATTCGTGGCCAAAATTCGATTTGAATTTCAAATTGCACGTTTAACTTCGACAGCGAGAACTTCTAATTAATATTTCAATCCCACGCAAGGTTATCCCTTTTACAAAAATTTCAATAAAACTTCCCCACTTTACCACTCTCTCTCTCCCTCTCTCTCTTTCTCTAGAAAGTACAAGCAAGTTCGCGTTATTATAACAAAAAACGAAAATGTCATCTGGCGAGGATCGTCTTTTAATTACAGATCGATCTCGAGTTAATATCGTACCGAAAATTGACACTCACCTCTTGCGTCCCGTCCCTCGTATTCCTTTACAACCCTATCCGGTGCCGTTAGCGATCCCAGCTGATAGGAAATTCGTTTAATTAAACTGGCTAGAATTCCGATTCCAGGGCGCAGCAGGGTCATCGTGGTCGCGGGACAGAGAGAGAGAGAGAGAGAGAGGAAAAAAAAGATCGAGGCGGTAGCGAAAGAGAGAGGCGGTCGAACGTTATTTCTATTCCACGGAGAACTGGTTCTACCCATTGGAAGAGGCGAGCGCGCGCCGCGCGTGCCACTCGCGTGTGTCACGTGTCCCTCCGGAGTGGTAACAGGCAAAGAGGTAACAGGTAAGCGGGCAGGCTCGAACCGCAGGTAAATACACTTCGCGTCTTCGTTGCGGGGACGCTCGTAAATCCACCGTTGCCCCGGGGAATTATTGCGAAATTAACAACGCCGCGGCGCGACGCGGTGGTTCCCGCGCGCACGTGTTGCGCGATTAACGCGAGAAAAATCCAGGCTTCCGATTATGAGCCGGGATCCAGGCTGTTTTAGATAAGCGCCGGGTTTTATCGCTCCTACGGTTCGCCTCGGATTATTCACCGTCTGTTATTTACGCGCGTTCCTGCCTCGAATTTTTATCGTTCGAGCGGTACGCCGGTTATAACTTATCGCTGGCTAGCCAGGCGTCCTGATAAATAAGAATCGCGAAAATAGTTGGCAACCCGCGGTTACTCAAAATCAACAAAATTATCCTACTTAAATTATATTTGCTCCGGCCTCGTAACCCTGATGGGCGCGCGAGTATAACGCGGGAGCGAAACCGGTGCACGAGTAATACTCGAGGCAGGCCCTAAATTATTTAACGAAACGATAAGAGCCACGCGAGCTCCCGCGGCCTTTAATCTGCCGGCGTAGCTCAAGACCATTAGAGATGCGTGCGTGTAAACCGCCGTGCCGCTGACACGGATGCAGGATTCAACCGTCCGGCAAGCTCCGCCGGCCTCCGTTTCGATTCTCGCGATTGGAGGCAGGAACGGGATCGTGGATGCTCCTTATTATTCCGCGTAGGTTAACCTCAGACACAGACGCGCACCGCGCGCGTACGCAACACCGTGGGAAGCGGCGCGCGCCAGTGGAAATGCTAATTTTATGCGATCCCTTCGAGCCGCACCGCGCCGCTCCCTCGCCCCGCGTCTCTACGTGGTTACGCAATAAAACCGGCAATAATTGTGAGAACGTTCTACGCTCGATCGACACGACGAGCAACCGCTACGCACTCGCTGCGTGACACACCGCCATCAGCCGCAGCGGAGTCTTAATTCCCGGCGAACGCGCGGCCCCGGTGCCCCGACGCGATTTACGCGACCCTCGCGGTGAATATCGCCTCGTGGAATCTGAGTACTTCCCTGATTTACACGGCGAGGAAGAGGAGAGAGGATGTTCAGCTGGGACTATCTCGTGAAAGGGGTTGCGTGGAGATCGGGAGGAGAGATTTAGAGTAGGAAGGCCCCTTCGTTCGAGACTCGTCGGAGTTCTCATTGCTATTTTGTACAAACGATCGATGAAATTGTTGTTGTTACTGAATATCTAGTTTGGGACCGCAAAGTCGCGCAATCTTTGCTTCGTACACGTTCTGCGCGATGAATCATTCACGAGTGGTACCAAATGATCCAGTAGAACAGGTCAGTCTGTCTGTCAAGCGACCTATTCCACTTATCTCTATCGCGAAAGGTACCACGAACCTCGCGCCTTCGTCCTTCGATCTTTGCCAAACTTCCCGCGTTTGTTCGCTATCTTCCAACAGGACGTATCATTTTTTTCGAACACGCGCGCGAACTGGAAACGTGGGATTGTTAACCGAGCAATTAATTAAGCGGGCCGGATAGACCATTCAATTCGAGGGGAGCGGCGTATTAAATTTGAATAGCCCCGAGTATTCCGTCCGGCCACTCGCGTTTATTAAAAATAACGAGCCAGGCTGGCCCAGCTCCGTGGTTTTTCTCCTTTTTACCGTACACCAGGAGATCGAGATACCACCGCGTCTCGTAGAGAAGGGGCGGCTGCGCGGAGTTTCGTAAAATAAACAGCGAATCGGGCCACATGCTTCTAAGAATGTTTCGTTCGATTATGAATATTCATGAGGTCGGGCCACGGCGAGGCGGAGGCCTGGTAAACGTGTCTCCCGCGGGCCCCGGGACACTTTTATTTTTCTATAATAATAGCGTTCTGGCGGCACGAATCGGGGGCCAGCGCGGTGTTCGCCGTGCCGCTTAAGCATTTTATCGGATCATTTATATCTCATGAAGAGCCATAAAGACACGCGTTATACGGGGAGAGATGGCGGTGGTGTTTTGCATGAGAAGTGGTCGAAAATACACAGGAATTAATTAGACTGCCATAAATAGCGATCTCCATCTACCTTTTTTCCCCCCCGTCCGACTTCTTCTTTCTTTCTTTCTTTCGTTCTTTCCTCGCTGAGCGAACGATTCATACGCCGATCCACACGGCTGGTCACTTTTGCGCGGAGGCGTGTTTGTTGAAAGAGGACCCTTGACACTTCTCCGCGCCACGTAAAACGCGCTCTAAAACATATTTCAACGTCGTAACGAAGCAATGAATACATTAACGTTCCCGCCTTGTCGATCCCCTTTCACGAACCGATCATTCTACCGATTTCCTGCTCAATTTACTACGTCCGCCTTCGATCGAGAGGGTAGAACGAGCGAATTCAACCATGGAATTTGCGTTGCCCCGCACCGCCTATTATACAAAGAGTTGCAGGTTTTACGACCCTTAAATCATCGCACCAGTTGCTGGACGCTTCGAAAGTGATCTCGCGCCTCTTGGACTGGTATTTGCTCGCGCCCCGTAGATTTATCGTTAGATAAAACATTTTTAATTAACGCGACCGGAAGTCTGCCTCGAGTCGCTTCTGAAACGCACACGGTATCGGATATCGAGTATTCGCCGATCGAGATTCAGTATCTAATGACAAACGGCGGATTTGAAAGGCAAAGCCAGTTTCTATTTCGAGGTGCACACGATCCCAGGGAAGTTCGTCTGAACGTGAATCGAAAATCGCTTATGGACGCGCAACTTTGCTCCGGATACCCGTCCATTATAACCGTATCGTATCATTTCGTTCGGGTCGGTTCCGCGTTCGATGCGCTCGTTTTCCGCCCGCGCGTGACACCGCTCGACCCAGCCGCGATAAATATGCAAAGCGGGCAATTTGTTCGCGAGGAAAGCGGGACGCTGCTCGGTTTCCCCTCGACGATCGTCCCCCGTCCGATTCGTCAAGTTCCCGTCGATCTTTCCCCGGACGTTTTAATAACCCGGCGATCGGTTTGGAACGATGTGGCCAGTAATTAAGGAACGCAGGGACAGCGAGCGGTTCGTTGGACTCGTGGCTGGTTTCCCAGAAAAGGCTCCGTCACGATGGTTCCCCGAGGATCGATCGATCCACGTAACCGCGATCCTTCTCTCGCTCGCTCTCACGTTTTTCTGTTCGACGAGAAATAGATGGAAAAGGCCTGGAACTTCACGGGTGTCAGCTTTGATTTGGGTCGGGGCGCGAGTCGATTCGACGGCCCGATAAGGAGAGTGCTCGAACGGTAGTCTGTAATTAACGACGTTAAGGAGAAGGATTTTCGTTTCTGTTCGTCTCGTTTCAGTGTCTGGCGCAGCTGCATTGTGAGCGTTCACGTGCGCCTTTCCACCTCGTGTGTACGTGATAAGGTGCAATTAAATTGATTGGCTCGCGGAATTCAGCTGCAGTGAACGCGCGCGCTGGAATATGCATTTATGCAGGGGGCAAAGGTGACCCCGCGAGCTCGCGTTGGTAACGCGAGAAAAGAGGTGGGACCTTGAACGAGAGCGTGAGTGCCGTCGCGACTCGCTTTGGATCGGCGCGGTAAGAAATACTTACTTAGTAAGAGCACCGGGTTTTGCAAGCCTCCTTTTCCTCCCGGGTACGCGTTTATTGTAGCGGAGGAATGTTGATTGAAGTATCGAAGCGGTGAATAGTATGAAAGATAGTAAAGAGATAAGTAGGGAGTAATAGCTTGTTGCGTTCGATGAAGATTAGCAGAACATGCCAGTCACGTGATACGAATATTTAGACGTACGATTTCTTAGCGATTGTATCGAGCGTAGATCGAGAGTTTTTCTTCGAAAAATCCCCGTTCGAAAACCATAGAAACGATACCTCAAGAAACACCAGACAATCATAGTTTCACGAACTAACGATTCCAACTTGGTATACCACACTCTTCTGCTTCCTGAAGAAACCCGCTCCACTTGTTGGTCGCCCAATTTCCATCTCGCGCCGCGATCGCACCCAGTGTTTTGCCCAGAAGGGGCACCCGTGGCAGCCTCTAAACACACAGCAGTACCGGGAGCGCGGCGACCAGTTTCACACGGGAAACGGTGAAGGTGTCCGGGGCTAAACCAGTGGTTTGTCGAGGGAATCTATGGGGCTGCCGGGCGAACGGCGTGGAACGTTCCCATTCTACTTTTTCACCGTGGGCCCCCGGAACGTGGCCCGCGGCGATCGCGAAACGTGCCATTAGAGGAGCGTGAAAGGGAGCATCGATAAGGAAGGTGTTGAGAGCGCGAACGTGAGATACGAACGTTGTCTCGGACAGGGCGATACGAGAGGGATCGCGAGGTGTTAAGCGGCCAGGCCGCTTTATGAATAGGCGTTCCGCGCGGGCGAACGGAACGGTAGGCGTTCGTAACACGTGGACTCGTTTTATCGGCCAGGCACAAATCATCAGCGCGGCTCTGGCTGCGTACCCGGCCGACGGCGGATGATCTCGCCGGATTCGATGATGCGCCGCGCGGAACAGGTTTGCGTACGGGCGGACGGTTCCTAAGCTGTGATTATTTCAATGTCGGCGGTCGGGTAATGCGTGTAGTTTACACGAAGGGTGGAGTGGTGAAACGTGTGATGCGCGCTGAGTGCTTGATGATGGTGTAAGTCGGCTCGGCGAGGTCCGCAATGCGCTTTAATTGCGATACTTGAGGTTTTCTAAAGGATTCTTTAGTTGTAATTGAGATTGATCTTCGGTATAAACGGGTCGATCAGTCGGAATGAACAGAATTCATTTTTTTAATGGTCGAAGAAGATAGCGTAGAGCGTTATAATTTTCTTGAAACTTATCGATCGCTCTGTATTTTATAACCGAGCAATCGCACCAGTGCTAGCAAAACTATTATACCTGATTTTACCCCCAACGAAATCACTCGTGCCTCATTTTATATCCAAATTTTAATATGTATACACATCGTTAAAAAGATTGTACCATAAGAACACGCTGCCGATCCCAGCATCCTAATTCGACAAGCGCGGAGAATAGAATTCTCCCGTTTTCTACACCGTGGCGGCTAAAACAGAGGCGAGCGCCTCCCATCTATGGGTCCAGGACCGAATTCCCGGGCGAAAAAGATCAGCAAAGAATCGCCCCTAGGGCGGCGTTTCGCGCTGGTCGCGCGTAGCGTGGAATTAACCGGTGCTTGGCCCTTTTCTAAAACCAACACGTAATTATCTCGCCGACGGTTCTTCGGTAATTTTCATCCCGGCGGCCCCTTTTTCCACCGACAGGTACCGTGGCCCGGGCCGATAACCGATATTTACATGGCAGGTGATATCAATTATCGTCGGCGAGGCGCCGCGGTTCGCCCCGGGGGCCAAAATTGCAGCCGGGCTTTTTCGCCCGCTTCCCCGTCAATTTACTCGATTCGCGCCTTCGTTCGACTTTTTTTGCGAACTCTTCTCTAGCCCCGTCGCCCTGCGGACCACGCTTCGACACCGTCCATTCAATCGGAAGCGACCGCAAAAAATGCCCACCGTCGCTTAATATTCAGTCTTCAGCCTCGAATCGCGCCTTCGAGACTCTTCTGCGCTCCGCCGTCCTTCAATCGCCACTCGCGATTACTCCTCGATGTTCACCTTTTTAATACCGCGCGACGTAAACGTGGCTCGCGCGATAAATTTCACCGGAACCGCGCGTCGTTCCGAACCGAGCTGGCCGTTTCCCCGAGGAGTCGAGCGGCACCCGGCACCCACGCTTTTTCGGGGAACGAGAACCGCCGTCCCTCTGTTCTTGTTTCGCCCGAAAGAGGACTGGGCGTGGACGCACCGTTGCAGCCGGGGCAAAACGGTGACTCGATAAGTACCGTGATGGTCGCCCAGGGCAAAAACAAATAATAACTCGGCCAGAAGGGGCCCCGTTGGTTAACGGCGTTCGTCCAGCCAGATCGAACCAATCTCGCCTTATTTCCGAGGAGACGATCGCAATTTTCGGAACGGCATTGTCTCATCACGAAAGCTCGGCCAGGGCTCTCTAGCCCCGGCGAATTACAGGGCGCCCGCCACCCT
Organism: Xylocopa sonorina; assembly: GCF_050948175.1. Taxonomy (NCBI): domain Eukaryota; kingdom Metazoa; phylum Arthropoda; class Insecta; order Hymenoptera; family Apidae; genus Xylocopa; species Xylocopa sonorina. The sequence continues at coordinate 12,643,872 of NC_135193.1, forward strand.
GTCGTATTACGGTGTTGGTTTTCGAGCCTTTTGTGTTAAAAAGACACGTGTAATCATCCTTTCCCTCGTCGTTCGCCTTCCGGCCTGTGGAAGGCCTTCTCGACCATGCCGGATACCGCAAACTGGCGTTTAACGAATCCTGGATGCTCCTATTCCTCGCCCACCCCTTCTCTCTTACTTTTCATTCGTTCGTTGACTATAATGGGACGCGCGTAGATCCTGCTCGGTGTGCAACGAGCCACGTGAAATTTCCGAGGAATCTCCCTTTTTATTCGTGCCCGCTATCGACGGGGTGCGTTGGACTTTGCATGAGAATCATAGAGAGCGCGAGTCTCGATAACAGGTGCCCAGGGTGAGCTGACGTTGAGACGAAATTGCAGGCTGCAAGGCCGTCTGGTGGATCGATCGCGTGATCGAATACGGGCGCGGGATTCGATTCTTTCGTTTAAGCGGGATCATGAAGGTTTATAAGTAAGGAACTTTTGATAGGTTTCGTGCAATGAGTTTGTTTAAGACGGCGGAATGGAGGCTTGGGTGGGTTCGTTCGATCGAGCGTAATGCGGCCCTCTCATTGAGGGGATCAAGGGAATTAACCCTTTTTGATTGAACAGGCCGCGTGCTTGGTAAACAGTAACCGCGCGATTGGTTGCGCGCGGAATGCGATACGGTTTAATATCAAATTGCAGATGTGTTGGAAAAAATGGGGAGCAGAGTCGTTTACCTGTGAATACGGGACAAGCGTTTAGTCGGGGGAATTGTAATATTGTATTGAAACGCATCGACTGTACGACACCGTGCAATAATCATTTATCATTCACCACTCTTTTCACCGCTCCGTCCCCCAATAAATCATCACAATAATTCTTCTTCCCGACAAACGAGAGCAATCTGCCTTCTCGAATGTCATGGCGGACCGTTCGCGCCCTCCCATCGGGAACGCTGCAAAAAGCCATCAAAATCGGCGAATTCCCCGCGAAATTCCGGCTGCAGGTGCCTCGAATCGAAGTCAACGAACCGAGCCGCATCCTCGTTTCGAGCCTTTAAACGCGGTTTACATTATGATTTATATGATCCATCTTTCCGCGACGGGGATAGAAAAGGAACGAGAGCGTTAAATGTCCGGCGGAACGTTGGTCCACGCGCACAGCCGCGTCCGGCCCTCCCGAAAATTGGCCACGCTTTTTCCCTCCTCAAGTATGTTTTTGAAAGATGCGTTTTGCTTTTTGCCCGGCAAATTGGTTGTCCTCGGGAACGTCTTCCGCAGTGGGGCGACGCGTACCTTTGATGCGCGTGTTTTGCACCGTGGATAGAAGAAACGGAAGAAAGGAGGCTCGCCGGCACCGTCGTTCAGCGACGAGTGGAAGAACGAAGGGGGCAGCCCAGCCACCGAGTGGCAAAAAGACACGCGCCGCGAAATTCGTTTCTGCACAAAGTGGCAGCTGGATCGCGGTGATCACAGGCCCGTATTAACGATCCCCGATGGAACGTGTCATTACGCGGCCGCGACCGGCCAGAAAAACCGTTTGTTCATTAATTTTAATGAAATTATTCGAATGGCCTGATGACACGAGATAATGGGAGGCGCGTTTGTGACTTCGTGATTTTATTCATTCGTCGGAACCTTTTTGTGCTCTAAACGGGATCTTCGTAGTTAGACGAGGGTTGCAATTATAAGAAGAAAGAAAACCGTACAAGTTATTTCGAGGGTGTTATTAAAATATGGAATAGATTTAAATTAAATGTAAATTTAATTAAAAAATTCTGTACGCATTAGGTGTCTAGTATTTTTAATTTCTAAATATTGATCACGCTCGCTTAATTGCTGTTTCGCTGTCAGAAACTTGAGAAGCAGTTAATGCAATAACCCTTGCGCATTACTAAGTTACCGCCGACAAATTAACTATTAGCAACCCGGCCTCTAATTACAAAAATCGCGTAGGCGGTGCTTTGGCGCCGTAGGCCTTCATCAATCATCCGTCAATCTACGTCCAGAAACCGGCGTCTCTTTTCTTTTTCCTCTTGGATTATCTGATCTTTGTCTAGAAGGATAGGTCCGTAGTTACCAGGCAGTAGGTGAACCCACAACTTGCAATTATCCCTTAAACTATAGTTCTATATTAAGACCCCGACACTGTTATCCGGATGTTTGTAGATGCACGGATAAAGAGGCTGTACAGGTTAATTAATCTACGATAGGGATCGAAAAATGTTGAAAGCAATCCCTGTGCCTGAACAAATAATTAAAGCCACTGTACACGATCTTGAAATTGCAAGACCGCGTCGTGCATCGAAAAGGCCAGAAGCGAAAAGCGGTTACGTAAGAATGTAACGAACGAAATGAAATTTCGAGGCGATCAGCATATCAGCGGGGATCGAGAGGGGCCGAGCGTGCAGCTTCCCGTGCGCGAGGGGGTTCGCGCGGTCCGCGGCAAACGGCCGTGGACTTTTCGCCGGCGGTGATGGACGTGAATGATGAATCTCGCAGAAGCGGTGCCAGTGTCCGGTCGATTAAAATCTTAGGACGCGGCCGTGCACCGAATCGCGGCGATAAATCATAAAAAAGGAGAAAATCGATCTTCACGCCCATCCCTGACAGGGGGATCTGGCCGGTTGATCGCCGCCGGTACCTCGCGGTCACGCTTCCGGCCGATATTCGTCCGCGATCAAACAACGAGCCGGGGCTTAACAATTTTCGCCTCCCATGCTCGCATCGCGCGGCCGCAGTTTCGTCTGCGATCGCAAGGTGTTCTCAGTGGCGGCGGCGGAAAGAGGGGTGGCGGACCCGATGGAAAAAAGAGAGCCAGAAGGAGACGACGAAAATGCATCATCCGGAGCATCGCCCGCGGTCGATTCACCCACGTCGAGGGAACGATCGAGTTTCGAAAGCGTGCACGATCGAACGGTGCAACGGTGATGCAACCTCGTATCGACGGGAGATGGAAAGGCTCCGACGGTTCGTTGAAAATCGTACCGAGTTATCCAGGTGCGTCGAGTTAAATTGATCGAAGGTATATTGAATTCATTTATGCGCATCGTGGCGATACGGTTGGGGGATGCGAGAGGCAAGATATACGAACGACGTCTTCGCGCGATGGAACAACGTTCGGATATTTATACGCGGGTCTCTTGGCCGCGCGAATTTTTCGCGGACAGAAGGGGGTCACGAAGGCGAAGAGGCAGCGAATTTCAACGTTGTACGTTCAACTGTATTTGGACGAGCCTACGCAAAGTTTATTCACGCTCCTGCCACATTTTAACAACTGGGCCCGGTTCTGGCTAATTCCCTCCTATTTGGCGAACGGATAGAGCTGCTCTAAGTTAACACAGATTGCTATTTATCTTGCAGCCAAGCTTTAAACCGCGCGTACCGGCGCGAAATGTGAGAATTTCATCTGCAAAGTCAAGTTCAGGTGTTCTTCTTCGAACTATTTCATAGAGTTATAGTTTCGACGAGCGTACAAATCGCTTTCAATTAAGAACGAATTCCTGTGAAATCAGTATGGTAACGTTCGTATAAAAGGAACGGGATACGTGGCTATAACAAAATGCCCGATTCAAGATCGTTCAACAGTAACTCGTTCCAATTTCAATTTAACCGCTCTATAGAGTGCTCGAGGTCTCGTTATCGCTATATAAGTCGCTCTAAAAGCCCACGAACGGCGATATAATTTATCTCGACCATTCCTACTGTCAGGAAAATTTGTTCCCCGTATCGAGGCGGCGGCGCGCGAACGGCGTGGCGGCCCGTTTCAAGGTGGAACGTTCAAAGTTCTCGATCGGCGTTTGCTCCCAAACATGGAATAATCGCGGCCATTCTCTCGTACGTGATCGGTAGCCGCGGCGTGCGCCAATTGCCGAGAAAATTGCAGAAATGCCGATGGAAGTGGGTCGATTATCCCGCGTTCCGTAACGGCCGGCGTCGGAAACGCGGCTCGAGCCATGACTCGCCGCGGTCCCAAGTGACTTAATTAACTGTATCGTTTCGCTCTAACGAGACGAACGATCCCAGACGCGCTACGGACCCCGATATCGATTGCATCTTTCCTGCCGGCTGGCTGAATTTCTGCGGAAATCGCGCAAAAAGAACTAGCCACGGGGAGAGCTGTTCTGGTTTTCGATTCCATTGGAAATTCTGATGCGCGGAGCGATGCATATTTACCGACCAAGTTAACGCTTCCAATATCTCGCTGTTGGCTCGACGTGTGGATGATTCCTCAGCCTCGATAATCGTCCACGGGTTGTTCAGGCGGTATTCGATGCTCGCGAATCAACCCTAACCAAGAATTACGTGTTCCCGAATCGCAAAAACCCCCGTGCCCTCGAACAACCTCTCATCGCGTCTACTCAGAATCTACACTCACAATTTTCGTTCTACGGCCGCTTAAAGATAAAAGCACGCTGAAGCAGCACATTCCGCCATCCATTTTGTCGATTCGCGACGGTTTTACCGTTCCCCGAACAATCTCCATCCGACGCGGGAGAGAGCGAGAGGGAGGGCGAGGAGATTTCCGACCTAAACACGACCACTTCTCGAGCCTGCCAATTATTCCCTGCCACACGTCGGCGTACTGATGGAACAGCGCCGCGAAAGAGGCGTAGGGTCGTGATAAATCTCCCTCGGGGGAAAAAACTAGTTGCCTAAAAATATATGCAAGCTGTAGATGGATGGGTGGAGTGCAAGGGCGGTGCCCGTTCCCGAAACAGTCTCGTCTTAGTTTGTTTCTCAGGACGAGTCCTTACGCCTGCTTTACCCGCCACCCTCGCCCACCCCGTTCTCCCACCGCCAGCCTTTTTGGTGAATTTTTTACCGATCGAACGATTAGGAGAGGGGCGGCCCTCGTCAATCAAACATCGAACTCGTTTCTGGCTTGCTTACGCGGACAGAGGCGTCTATTATTTCCGACACATCGTATCCGCCGTGTACAAAAACTTGCCCGAACTAAACTTTTCCAATAACCCATCCCACAAATTCAGCTTCGTTACTACCGTAACTAATTTCTCCGGTGAATTCGTTGCAAACGAACCAGGAAATTTCTTTGTCGTAAAAAAAAGAAATATGCGGTAACGGAAGGTTTCGCGAATAAAAGGAGTAGTAAAAAGAGTAAAAAGGGGAAGAAGAAGCTAGTTGAGATACGTGATTCCCGTATTTAACGTTATTTGTTTTCCCCGGTAGGAATTCAACGATGCCGTGGGCAGCGTTAAAAAGCGCGCGCACTTTCGCGAGCATTACCGGGCCCAGACTGTTTTACAGCTCGCAATTGGTGTAACGACCGAAAGCAGGATTGAAAAAAGCCGCGGAGGAACCGCCTGCGCGGCAGAGAACCAGTTATTATTCAACGTTGCACCTGTATTTGCGGAGAGTCGGTTGTTCCAAGGTCCACTAAGAGGCGCGCCGCCTCCAGTTCCAGCTCCCCGGGTCCTAGTAAAACATTCCTAGAGAGATGCCCCGGCTGCTTGAACCCGTTCAGGAAGGCCTTGTCGCCCTGCTGGCCGCGCTAATTTCGACTTGTCGTTACAAATGAAAGGGTTCGCCGCGTCTGCAGCCTTCCGTGGCACAAATATTTGTTATTCCAATCGCCGGATGTCCTTAGAGGCTGCGCAGGGGGATAACAAGCCTCCCGCTCCTCGTGGTCCCGGCTGCTTCTACGTGCAATGGCGTCGACACTTGCGACGATCCTCCGCAACGATTCCAGTCGTCGAAACCCGTATTCGACGTATTGGGACGCGTCGTTCGTGTCGCAAAGGATGTCGCGAATTCGCCCCCGACTCCTCCCACCCCCCAAGTTAAAGGGTGCAAGTTTTAATAGCTCTCGAAAGTTTTCGAAGTTTCGAGTGTCCCGAGGTCTCGATGCGCTGTTAGAGTTCAGGTAAACACGCGCAGACGATGAGCGAACAAACGCTGGATAAGGGCCAACGACCAGGAACGGCCATTGGACGAAGTCCAACGCTTTGGGAAACTATTAAGAATTTTCGAAACGAGCGAGACTCGTGGAATTTTGAGAATCACGTTCGAAGGGAGTCGAATTTTCGGAATTTTCACTGGAAAACCCGGAATCGCTTCGAAATTGGGATCCGAACACCTATCGCTTGTATATCGTCGACTCTTTCTTTCTCGCACAGAAACGCGGCACCCGTTTGAAGTCCAGCGTCCGTTTGAACAGCGGTCATTGTCTCGCGTTCCCTTTCTCTTCGTCGAGTCGCGTCCATCCTTTTACTTTTTTGCCCCTTTTCCCTTCGTTCCCTCTCTTTCTGTCCCACACTTTTCGTTCCCCTTTTGCCGGTACGCTCTTGTCGAGCGCGCCGCTACCACCGCAGCAAGAAGGCAGCTCGTTTCAGATAAGGACCGACTTAAAAGCTTCCCCCAGGCCCTCGCGAAAAGCATTTTTTACAACACCCCACGATTAAGGTGTCTTTGCGCGGGGTCAGTTGATTTAAGGGCGACGCCGCCGGTTGGCAAACGATTTCCGGTGCTCCTGCCGCATCCACCAGTCATTTCGCAGTCCTCTCCGTTCAATTTCGTTGACAGCGCTCAGGACTGTTTGTTACTTCTTCTATTTCCTCGATTCTTCACTGTTTCAGTTAGACATTCTTCCTTAACTTTTTATATAAGACGTTGTGCAACACAAATTATTTATTCAATGTCTTTTCGACTAATTTGTTTGATATTCTGTCCACTCGCAAATTTGTTCAGCGATATTAAAGCGATGTACCGTGTTACAGGATTATTTGTAGAATTGAATTTCCGAGCGATTTTACGTGTGCGCTCGTAACGAAAATAAGTTCCGACGGGTTAAAGTTTGAGACGACGATAAAATGGGATCAGGCAGGAAGCGTAGCTCCATTAAATCGCGATGACTTAAATGGCCCGCAAAAGCACGTTCTATTTGGTCACCCAATATTTGACTTTCGCCAGATTGGACCGCGGTACCTTCACATCGCTGCTACCACCCATTTGTTTGCAGTCTGCCTTCGGTTTCGGCTCGCGGCACGTTGATTTAGGATTTAAGGATTTCTGCGTTTGTTGTTCGAAGATCACGTGGATAAATATACTCGAGATGATTCCTCTATTTAGGGAACCGCGGGTGGCCCTCCATCCGAATTCACAACGCGAACTCGCGTCGCTCGAATTGATTACCTCCGAACTCGTCTTTCAACGATCTTCTACACCGCGAGATCGAAAGGTTTCGGCGAATTTCACTCGATAATTCGATTTCGAATGAGATACAAAAAAAATTGTGCAATTTTATTCCCAGATGTTTCAGGCAAACCGGGAGCAGCGAAATCGTTCGTGCGAAAACTGCCTCCCGACCGCGGATCGTCTCTGTTTCGCCGACAAAAGTGCGCCATGAGAAAGTACCAGGGTGGGGCCGATCGAGGCAACCGGTGGGATCTCATGTTTGGATAGTCTTTAACTGACTATTACACCTGAATGGAAGGTCGTGAAATGGAAAAGGCCAGCCAGGCCCTTGATCCGACCGGCCCACTTCCTGTGGAACCCGAATGGGTAGACCAGAGGACCAACGGTCAATGGTAATAATGACGAATGTTTCTTTCAACGGGAGAAAGAAAGAACGGGACCACGCGTCGTTTCGCCGTTTGCGACTGGTCTTACCTGATGTACGAATCCGTGTCTATTTCTCTTTCTTCTTTTCGCCGGCCCTTCCTTCGAGAATCATTCGTGGAATCAAGGAGATTTAGACAAGGAATCTTTGGGGATTCGGTGATCCTTAAACAGAGATCGTGTTGGTGATCGGTGTGCATGGAAATGGAAATAGTATTTGTTGTTCGCCGCGAAACTTGTTTGCCAAATCCTCTTTTCCGTTCTACTTTTCTTTCCAAAGTATTTATACTAAGCTTTTTAGCACTGGAAACGTTGCGTCATCTAGTTTCTTATGGATTTCTTGGTCGACGAAGGTTGATATCCTAACGGTTCGTGGAAAAATGGGTGCGCGTGGTTTAGCGAAATATTGAATACGAATTTCCACGAATCACACGATGAAACGTGCGTAATAGCGCCTCGTTACTCGCGATCATTTCGCCCTGCATGCCCGCGCAACACATTATTTCCATCCAGTTCGACCCATTCACCAGGGAAATGATGCGTGACGGCGAAAAATACACGCTGCGTAATGGAGCATCGTGCCCGTTACCTGAAATTCGCTTTTTCGCGGGTATGGTAATTTTTGGCGCGGCCAATTAGCGTTTTTCTGGCGGGTCGCGTTAAAACGATTCCCTTGTCGGACAGAAAGTATAATTCAGCGCAATGAAAGCGGAAAGGGACGTCCTGAAATCGTTTTTATTGGCGCGCTAATGGCTTCAAGGAGGAACTGGAATGTCGCATTTGCCGGCTGGGGATCTCTCGCAGTCTCCAAGACGCTTCTTTCTTCCTGCGTAACAGTTGCAAAAATCAATAAATCGAGGAGTGCTCTACTTTCCTCGCTTCGATATTGTCCCAATAATTTCCCAATATTTTTCCACTTCATCGATCGCGTGGCAAAATCCTCTGAAATAAACTCCGCAGATTCCATAACGCGAAAGCTACCGCGACAAGATGTCACGGTGCAATCGCCACCGAAAAGAGCACAACGAAACATCGCGTGGAACGGGTGCAGAGACATGCCTCTGCAACGGAGGAGTGCAATGCACACTTCGAGAGCGTAGGAACGGTTACAGACGCTCTCTTTGTCAATCGATTTGTAACGCTGACTGGAAACTCTCAGCCAAAGCAACCGAGAGGTTCAAAATAAAAGAAAAGCGCGACGTAAAAAACATTTGGATGGTTCAAATGATTAATAAAGATTCAGTCAAGTGTACGGGAAAATCGTTACAGAAATATGAAGCGCGAAAAGACCGCTAGAAAAATTGTCCTTAATTTAATACAGAGAAAAAAAGTAGAAAAATGATATTTGTGCGGTACGTAAATCCGTGCTCCCACGGGAGCACCGGGAGCAGACAGGTCGTGACATAACAGCGTGTAGTTTGAAAAGGGCGCATTCACGTCCGTCGAAGTTGGGAAACGGCTTCCCTCTGTGTGCGCGCGTACCACCTTTTTCCACCTTCGCCAAGCGATTCCTACTTTTCACTGCGCCCAAACCTGCCGCCGTTCCGCGACAATACGCGGCATTGTGGACGTTTGTTTGCCCGAGGGCTGCCACGGAAGGGACTCGAACAGCGTGGAGGGGATGCTGGTCGTGTGGCTGTGCGCGTGTTTACTTAGGATCATCCCCCCGACGAGCAGCCAGCATAATTCCACTGCCTCGTGCAAATCCCGGAAAAGGCCCTGATACGGATTAGAGGCCTTACCGTGCCGATAGTCGGCCGGATTCGAACGTGGTTCCGGTCACGGAAGTCGCTCCGTCACGCAAACTCCCTCGTTGGATTATTTTGCACTACGGTTTGCCGGGTTAACTCGAACTAGGACGAGGATTTCCTCGTTTTCCTGCTATTTTTTTTCAACTCGCACTGTATTTCTGAACATTCCACGCTTTTGTTTTAATTTCCTCTGGGACCGATTGGATTCACCGATTTATCTCAGGGAACTACGTACGATCAAATGTTTTCCGTGCCAAGGTCTGATGGTTATCTTTAAACGGCAACTTTTTAATACAAATTATCCAATCAATCTGCGGTCTGATTTTGAACACTAGTTTTTCATTACTATTCTCCGTCATACGTTCTCATAGACACTCTGTTCCATCTAAAATGTATTTTATCGATAAATAAACTTTCAGCCTACAAAACTGGGTCAATCGATACAGCGCAAACGGTTTTAACTGAAACGAAAAGCAGCGGTAACTACGGCGAAATTTATTGTACATGCAGAGTGAATATTTCCACGCGAAACTCCTTCTCCCCACGGATTCCCTCAAAGAGAAACTTTACCCCCCGTCACAATCGCCCCCGAGCTGAACCGCCTGAGCATCGTACCGGAAACCAGGTGGGCAAAGCCGCAAGTGCTACTCGAACAATTTTAATGAACCACCGTCGACAGTTCGATCTCTGGACAGTGTCGCTGGAGCGACAGTTGGCGATGTTTCACTGTCAAAGAGGGAAAAAGGGAGAAATTATACGGTCGAGAGGGAAGCTGCTTCCCAGCAGAGCCCCGTCGTACCCCCGTTTGCGACTATCTGACGAACTTCTGGCCAGCAAGTGGCCTCCGGTAACGAGACACCCTGCCTCAAGGTTTCGACAACAAACAGGAACTGAAAAGGGCGGCACACTGATCCGATTACTTGGCGCAGCTTGGCCCAGTATCACTGATTTATTGGCGGAAGTCGATTAGGGCCAATCTTACAGTTAATTAGCGCGCCATCCCGGCGTGACGACGTATCGAAGATGGCCGCGGATCCGAGGGCGCAGCTTTCTCTCTCTCTTTCTCTCTCTCTCTGCCTTTATCCGCGATTTAAGATGATCGCGCGCAAATGTGTTTCTGGCTTCCACTAACGCTTTGAGAAATGAGTGTTTTCAATGGATGCCAGTACAGCTTGTTATCGAGCAGCTTCCGAAATGGATGTTCGCAATTCTTCTCTTTCAATTCCCTTAATTTATTGGCTCTGAAAATAAGTGGTTCATTCTGATCGAAAGCTACTTTATTACGAAACGATTCAGTAATTTTTATTTTGTCCCGTTAATGTAAGAATTTCTCTCGCTCTTATCCGAACACTCGCGCGCACGTTTCCATTTACGGGGAATTGTACAATAAAATTGATTCATAAACAGTCGAACGGCCGAGTGAAATGCTTCCTTATCGTTACCATTTCTGTTCATATTGGCCGCTACTAAATTTCAATGCTCGAGTGTACAGAGTCGATGCTCTTCAGCTTTCGTCGATACGCCCGCAGACCGCAGTCGCGACAAATTCGATGAAGACATAAAAAGGAATATTATACGGTAATTGAGATGAAGTCCCCGGCACTCGTAAAACAGTATATAAATATAGAAGTAACTGCTCGGGGATATAAAAGTAAATTCGAACGATTGCGCGGAAAGTCGTCAGCATCGCCGGATCGATCGTCCCGGTTGATATCGAACGGAGACCTCCTTTCATAAAAATTTCTCGTAAACAACGAGCATGCACTTCCTGGGTGAGTTCTATGAGAGATTCCGTTCTACAAATCTCGGGACAGTAGTGGACGTCTGTTCGCACTCCGTTATCGCGAACATAATTTTCGAAGTCTAACAACGTAGCCAGCACGTGCCTCGCCTTTTTTCCACACCCATCGCACGTGTTCGCCATGGTAAAAGTGTCGAGTGTCCTTTCCAGAAAATAATATGTCCATTTAACTTGTTACGGCCGGGGGTATCCCGTATCCAGCTCGAAAGGGAAGTGGGTGTTGCGGGGTGTGCCCGTTTCCACGAGCGATCCTCGAGGAGACGCAATGAAAACCCGCACCCCATTGCAGAGGCTGACGACTAGAAATCCACACGCGTCCCCCTTCCATCGCTAACGTTGTATACGTAACGCTTATATTTCGACGAACGAAAATTGAAAAACATGTTACACGTTCCTCGACTCCGTATCAAAATTAATTCGAACAATTCAATATGTTACGTAGTTTCACTCAAGTTTCTTTCGCTTGAGTAATTTTTATCGCTTGCGCAGTTTCGCTCGATCAAGTGCACCACTGACCAATCGCTCATCGCTGAAAAGCTCGCAACGCATGACGTAACCACGATTTCTCGAAATTCGAGAGCGCAGCGTCCTCGAGTACTACCTGGAGCGATCTTGCTCTCGAAACGCACGGCACACGAGCCCGCGTTTCTCTGAAAGCGATCGACGAAGGGAAAAAAATAAAGGTGGACGAAAGAAAGGAGAGGAGAAAAATTGTACCGGCGAAAGGACGCGTCTCTACTACGCTTCGCATGGCTTAACTGCTAAGGGTAGTTAGACGAGTCGAGGATGCATTCAGTGCCCGGAAGTGGGCGGAACTGCAGCCTGCGCTTCAGCATTGTATACAAGGACTCGGTTTTCCCCCGCGCCTCATGGGCCAGGCATTATAGTGAACGACAGAAAGGGAGGCGTTTAAAGAGTCCAAGGAAGAGTGTACGAGAGGGCAGAAGCGCCAGAAGTACCAAAAGGACATTCGATATCCGTAATACCGTAATAACAAACGCTGCGTATATGGGGCAACGACGATCGGTTATTATTGAATCGCGGGAGAGAAAATCGGCCGAGCATTCGTGACCGACAAACAGTGACGTAAGCCTGTCGTAAGAAGGAAATCGGATGTTCGCGATTTTAGGGAAAGGTAAGTGGCTGGTTCGATGCTTTGCCTGATGGCCCATTGTCGTGGCTCGTCGAGATTAGCGTGCTAACCGGAAGTTGAAACGGAACGCACTACTCGCCGTCAGAGAGGATTCTCGAAGAGAAATTTTCGATGAATGCAATCTGCCTTACGTGATTCTTATTTCGATGTAGGCACATGTACGAAAAGTCGAATCGATTAACGACGTGTCGCTTGTTGAAATTTAAATAAAGTCGAGTCACTTTGTTAAAACGGTTTTCGATCGAAGAGAAAGAGGGCAAGGATCAAAGTATCGTATACAGAGTGGATTTTCGCATTCCAGAACCTCTACATAGTTTCTCTTCTTAATTAACGATTTCTCGCATCTGAGACGACGGTATGCAAAACTGCCAAATAAGTGTCCAAACGAGAACCAGTTCCTCTTCCCACGAGCGAGTAACAGACTCGACTGATCACTGGGCCGCGACGAAAAAATTGCAAACGTCTTCGATGTTATATTAACCCGCCATAAAAAGCCAATTTGGAGTACAATGGACCTCGGTTGGGCGCGTGGTGGAGGAATCATCTGCCGTTCGATACACGCGCGCGGGAATCCGCCTGCGCCAGGGCCACGATTGGGATTCATTAAAAATCAAATTGCCGCCGCGCGATCTCGAGGTGGAAGATTAGGCAGCGAGGCCGCTTATTTGTCTTGCAAATCGATATTTTTACGTCTTTTTCAACCCGCGTCCAGTCTGCGATCTCGCGTCCTTTATTTCGTTCCGATCGTTTTACGCCTTCGAGTGTAATACAGGGTGTCCCGCGCGACTGTCTCCACGAAATTTCAGGAGCTGTCTTTTTTCACTCGCGCTGAACACCTTGTACGTTAACCTATGACAGAGGAAGAATATTAATAGGATTATAGAGTTTTAGTGGTGCTGAAGCTTCCACTGGTTCCCCGTTGATATACGTTGCATCAGACGCATAAAAGTACGAGTATTTTTTAGAGCTCGATAATAAAATTTCTTTAAACCCTTCTTTATAAGGCAGGCGGCTTAGAAAGCTGGAATAACTTTGGCTACGCGCGCGCGTTCGAAGAGTAATAAAAGTTGTTGCTTGGAAATGGTATTAAACTTTCTAGGTGGAGGTTGAAGAATACCGTCCGGTATATTCTTCTTTGAGTAGCGTTCGATTTTTTTATAGCAAACTGTAAAATGATCGATGGAACCTAGAAAATGTTAAGTGGACCGTATCGCTTATCTTGCGACACTGAAATAAATTCGATCAAAGTTCAACCATTACTCGGATCATTCCCAAATTACAATAGATTATTCGCTGTCTGTTAGAAAGCTGCTTAAACGGAACGGTTAAAGGTTTTTCACTCGTAGAAGCATCCTCCAACCCCGAACCTGGAAACGTAAAAAGCGAAACGTCCAATTGTACTTCATTGTTCGCTTTGTCTCCGATAGTGCGGAACATCTCCCGAGCAGGATTAATTTCGCCGGTTGAATCGCAGCGTGAGTCGCTTTAGAAAACGCTTTCCTCCGGTTCGGGAGCGAGCGGACACCAGGAACGATCAGGTTTCGTCGAATCTGCAAACCGGATGGCGAACGATAGCGCGCGCCAAAGAGAGGACTCTCTCTCTCCGTGGCGGCTTTTAAAACGATAGAGACGCGTATCTCGAGCGTACCTTCTCTCGGCGAGCGGCCATTGTCAGCCCCCGGGCCGGACAATAACGCGTCCGAAAGGATTCCGTGCGCGAATTAGAGCAAATCCTTTCCCTCTGAATGTCCGCTCTAATTCGACGAGAACTGGCCGCAACGAGACGCCCAGCGGGTAGCCATTCACGAATTCGCCCGTGAAGAAACGGGTCCCGAATGAGTTTTCGAGATTATCTAGCTAGTCGTTAGCGGAGCATTGAGAGCGAGCCGGCCGCCATATTTTGCCGGCAGGACAATTGTCCTGTCACAACACGAGATGCGCTTGACGACCCTCGCGTCCGGATTTCGCTCGGTCCGCGTCTATTTAGCGGAGTTATTTCAGCGAAGATCGCGTGGGAAGCGTTTCGCAACGATTTCGATCGAAATAACGACAGAGAGGACGAAGCGCGATGTATCGAATGAAATGGAAGCTGGACTTGCAAGGATATACAGTTACCAGGATAGCGGAGGCCTTTAATTGCACCGAATGTTCCTCGAGCTTCTTTTCTAGCGGCTATCTAATTATTTCGAGACGAGTTCGCCATGAGCGAACGTTGTTATTTACCCGACACCCCAACGCGACACTGTCGGCGTCGAAGATCACAAGAATCCAGCGACTGTTCCCGACAAAAACCACCGGGGAGCCATAATTACCGCGGCACCTCTGAAAACTAATTATCGTTTGGACGCAAAACGCCCTTCTGTTGGCCCGATGACCGTCACCTTTGACGCGAGGTACAAGTCGATGATTAGAAGGCGCCCCTTTCCAATTAGTCGATTCCCAGCTAGAGCGCGCACCCTCGCTCCCTCTCATTAAGCCGCGGCAAAGAGCGGCGACATCGCGTGAAAAACCGTCAGAAAACTGTCGGACCTCGGTAATTACACCTGGACGCGTGTCGAATTCCGTCGCAGACGACTTTTCATCCCGGTGAAAGGGGTGGAGACCGCGCGGCGGTTTCTCTCTGCCTCCTGCGAACGACTCGGTGATGACTCGACTGCAAAATCCGTACGCCACATGCCTCGCGCGAAACTTCGTCTCCTCTTTCTTAATTTCGATGGAACAATTAGTCCAGTTGGGTGTGGAATCCTCCTACCGGCAAGGGTAGCAAGGGGTGTGGTACCAATTTGCGAAACGATTCTCTGATCCTGATAATGGGAAGGTATATACTGTGATTTTCGAATCCCCGTTCTCCAGATGTCGGGGGGTGGTGGAAAATGGAAATGTAATTATATTTCCGTTCTACGTTCGGTAATTACCGTGGTCGTTCGAGGCTGTAGGAAAAATGATATGAAATGAAAAATTGAACTATCTCTGGGGAGTAACCAGGATCGTTTCAGCCCCTGCACTGAATTTAACACGAGTCAAGCTACCGTTGCAGGGATTGGCCGTAAAGAAGTCGAGGAAACGGCGTATATCTTCCGGCGGATCTGCGAGATAAAGTTGTTTTGCAATTTTAATTTTTTCGAGGAAGATCCTGTTAAAAATTCCATCCGAGGCATTAGGCGTCCGAAGCTTACGGAGCACGTAGGAACCACCGTTACGTTAGGCCGGGCTTTCTTGAAAACGGCCCTTCGGGGCATAGGCCAGCGGAACCCCGTGGCGGGCAGCAAATAAATTCCGCAAGCCCCATAAATAATTAATAGATTCGTTACGTGGGCGTGTGTAAATCATCCGTGGACACGCGAATCCCTGGTTTTCGGTTCGCTCTCGTTGCGGGCGCCCCGCTGGCCTCTTCAAGGAAAGCAAATCGACGAAATTCGGCCGTAAAAATTCGTCGTTTCGAAGAAACATTAAATAAACCCCCCCGAGGCAATAAAGTTCTAATCCTCCGTTCAGCTGAAGTGCCTTTAAACTTTATCCTTTTACTTTTGAGATATTCCCGCCTCTCTTATTCTCATTCGTAAAAATGGGGACATTAATCGGTTCCCTTCGCTCGCGTGAAATATGTCGGAAGGTCGTGGAATCCTTAAGATTTTGGTATTAGTCGACGAAAGGTATCTCCCGCTTGAAATTTTTCTGAATATTCCGTGTATTTAATATCTCAAAATTGAAAGGGTTGAACGTCGAACAGCTTAGAATCTGATTTATCCAAGAATCGTTTGATCAATTATCCCGTATTCCCAGAAGTTTCTGAACGCTCTCCGTAATCATGCTCGAACAAAGACATCGTCTCGATAAAAAAAAGCGAGCCAACAGAGAGGAGAAGAGATATCAAGGGTGAACAGGAAGAACATTTGCAGGATCTCCAGAAAAAGATCTGACAGACGCGTTCCACGTGAATGGAGTAATTTTCTCATTAAACTGGACCAGCAGGAGGACCACACACCAAAAGTCCTAGTGTCCTTCTGCCATTTCTACGACTTTTCGATCCGCCCAAGTCCTTGGAAGTCACCGGCGACGAGTCTCGATCCCGTCTTTCATCCCCGTTTCGGCTTCCGGTTCGCGCCAGATAATGATAGCTCTCGAATTCGAAAACCAAGACCCGGCCACCGCCAGGCTTCTATTATACCGTACACCACCGTTTCGAACGCGAATAGATCCGACCTGCGAACGTGCACCAGATCGAAGCGAAACGATCGTTGCTCCGCAGCAGGATATGCACCTGCCTCTTTACGAGGAGACAGGATGCCCCTACTGGGACCTCTGTCCGGTATTTCGATGAAAGCAGCGAGTTTCGTGCCAAGAAAGAATACGGATTCACAGTTGTCTCATTCTTCTTCCATCGACGAGATAATCTTCGACGCTGATGTGTTGCAGGGTTCATCGTAGATTGAGTCTTGCTGGGCCGTTGAAATCTGTAATTAAAGAAGCATTCGAAATTGCAGAGCATTTTCAATCGATGTGGAGGGTTTCTCGAAGGAGGATAAAGTAATTAAAGACTCCAGCTCAAAAAGTGGCACTCTGTCGAACCGATCGTCGCAAGAAGGCGTGACAGAGTCGAATTTAAGGTCGGTTCTTAGCGGAAACAGGCGACGTGCGCGTTCACGAGACTCGTCGGGGGATGATTGCGACGCGGCGAACGATCGCACGACCGCGCCACGAAAAACCATTCGGTCGCGGTCACCGAGGAGCGTAAGATGCCTCGTTCTTGCGGCGCACCGTGGCATTTCTGGTGTGTAACAGGGCAATTGCCGGTGCCAGATGTCCGACGGTTACCCCCGTCGCATTCCGTTTCAGGGCGACGATTTGACGGCGTCGGTATTTAAAAATTGCCCCGACACTCTCGCCGCTGGACAACATGATTGCCCGGTTTATGGTTCTTAATTCGCGCTACTTAACTGCCAGCCATTGTACTCGATTGTACTCGTGAGAGCTGCGTCGAAATTACATCGATGTTCATTTTTACGGCTCTGCCTGATTGTCTCCAAAAGGAGCACGATAGCTTAATTACGGACAACCGTCCTTCTCGTAACTAACTGAAATTTTCTGGTTATATGGATTCAAGCGTTCGTTGAAACTAAGCACAATTCGAGTTTCCTGTTTTAAGTCGTATTACTTCCGCCATAGGCTCTGTCCGTAATCAACGAAGATCGATTGCACGCGTCGATTGCAGGATGAATTTGTCAGAAACTCGTCTTCTGGCACGACATATCGCTTCAATAAATCCGTCAAATTATGGAAGCACATTACGGCGAACGATCCACTCGCGCGTTTCTTCGCGGTTAGCTCGTTTCACCGATCGCCGCTGAAAATACGTCCAATAATTCGCGAACGGACACGCAAATTATCGGTAAATTTCCTGCGGGGAATCGCACGTGCTCGCGCGCTACGGCGTTGTTATTTAACGCGATGTGGATTCAGGCTCGGAATCAGGCCGCCGGTTTTTCTGGCCCGAATTACCATGGGGCGCATCCGACGCCAAGTAGAGGGCGCGACAAAAAGCGAAATTGCCGTACTTACGAACGATGACTCGAAACAAGTGACAAGACACGCTCGCCGCTGAGAAAAACACGCGGGCCCTGTGATCAAAGGATCGCTTTCGATTATAAACCGGCCGCGGGGGTAAAAAAAACCCCCCGCGATATTACCCACTTTTTCGTCGCAACGAAAGAAACGTTTTCGATCCGACGTCCCTGCTATTGCCTCCTCGTCTTATTTCGCAATTAGCGGCCGCCGTCATTTTCTTCGACCTCGTAATTTTCAGCCACGCAGCGGAAACTCGAGGACGTACCGCGAGGAGACCGTTCCCAAGTGGAATCGGTCGTTCGTATCAGAGGCGCGAGGGGATTAAATAGCTTGTATAGATAAAAATTCCACTTTACCAGCGATAGAATACTCGTTTCTGATTTCACTTTTGCGTAATCGAACGATAATTGTTATCTACGCGATCGGTCGATCTGTCGTCGTAAGAGAGAAACGTCATAAATACGCGTACACGCAGCAATGTTACGCTCGCGTTTGGTCATAATATTTCAGCGTAATTATACGTAAGCCCACGATTCGAGGCATTCCATGTTCGTCGCGGTGGCAACGAGCGAACCGGTTTCAATAAGGCGAAGTTAATTAGCTGGTCGTTAATGCGTTTGTAGGGGGAGCGCGGAGTTGTGGCCGCGTTTACGTTTTAAAGCATCGACGACGCTGGGCAACGAGCAGCAAAATTTCAATTTAACGAAACGTAATTGTTCACAGCCTTATACGTTATGTACGCGGGTTGCATACGCGCGAGCTCGTGATGCATCGCGCGAACCGATCGTTAACGCGAGGGACGTTTAATAAGGGCCATCATTAATTACCGGTCAGAGTCGCAAATTACTCTCAGCGGGCCCGGGATAAACAGATTTTTCTACGCTCGATTTCAACACAGAGATATCGTAACCGAGATACCATTAATATTTCCGCGTAATTTTCGCGCTGGCGTACCGTACATTTCGGCTGGCCCATTCCGATGTTATCCGATTCTGCAATTTATTTTTGCGACGCGTCGAAATGGAATCCCGAGATTCCCGATAAACCGGGAATTAATTCGCTGATTAATAAAACTCCCGTGCTACGCGAGCCGTATCTGAATGCTTCACTTCCGCGAACTTTTTCCACGCTCAGCTATCCTCGAGTGCTCTTCACCTATCGTCTCGATTACTTTTAGCTATTTCAATTATCTCTAATCGCGATAGGCGCGTTGACCGCGTATCCATTAAACCTGATTCGATATCTAAACGAGCAGTCTCAACATCTGACGAACACAGAGGAAACGAGCGACGCGGCTTTCGTATCGTTCTAACCGATCGCTTCGATCAAGGCGACGCATTTTAATCTATTTACTCGCGATTCGTTCCAATTTCTTAATTCGACGCGACACGAACGATAGGCCGATTTCGGGGGTGACAGGCAACCGCGTTAATTCGAATTAATCGGCGTCCGTTCGCGCTTCGCGATCGTTAGTTGGGGCAGGAGGTGGCGAGAAAAGAACGGGAAGAATGGGTGTACCAGTGGCGACTTTCACGCGCACGCGCTACGGCTCGCGCTGCGCGTGCCCCACTCTGTTTCGAGGATCGAGCGCGCACCTGCGTCCGATTGCGTGACTCTACCCTCTCCGATCGACCGAATCACGGCGCGTTGCCGCGATTTCATGCGAGACTTTACGATTGTCATTGCGTCCGTGCGCTATGCAGCTTCGTCGAGTCATCCAAGTGTTGCCTGAGTTCGTTCGTAAAATATAACGCGTGTAATCGAACGCACCGACCATTAATCTGGACGTTCCGTTTCTCGAT
The DNA here is from genome assembly GCF_050948175.1 of Xylocopa sonorina. Classification (NCBI taxonomy): domain Eukaryota; kingdom Metazoa; phylum Arthropoda; class Insecta; order Hymenoptera; family Apidae; genus Xylocopa; species Xylocopa sonorina. Next base: position 12,663,505 of record NC_135193.1, read on the forward strand.
CGATCACCAAGATTCCGTGAACTACGACTCGATCGTTTAACTTATGCGAACGTTATGCGATCCTCGGAATCTGATTCAGCAGGAAGAAACGAACGATGTGTTCTTAATAAACGCAACTAACGGTTAGCCAGCAGCGAGCTTCCAAGAATCATGAAAATCTCGCGAGCATTCCCATCGGCGAGTCTAAATATATTTTTATCCTTTACGTTTAACAGCCCTGTCCGCGTAAACGTCGCGCTCGTCAAGAGAAACGGCGTATACAGAGAAAGCGGTAGAGTAACGAAAGCTGAATCCCGGTTATTTTTACTTTCCTCGCGAGGATCCTCTCTTGTTTTACTGCGACCAGTATCTTAGCCTTTTAATGGCTCCGGGAAACACCGAGCGGCCATGAACGTCATAATCCCCCGCGTAAGGGCTGCCATAAACTCCGGTCGATATCATCGTTTCGCTGATTTCGAGAGAGATTCGCGACGAATCCCCCGCGGAACCGACATCGCATCAGCGCACGCCCCCCTACGATCCTCTACGGGAACCTCGAGCGACGTGGCGAAGAGGACAGGCAGGTGTTCCGTGCCGAAGGGATCGTTCTTACGCGCGCGTTTATGCGCGCGCGTGCTTTATTGCCCCGGCTCTCGGTGACTCTGGCGCTCGTCAATCAGCCGGCGACTCTCGCCCGGTCTTTTGCCCGACCTCCTCCGCCTGTTCTTGCCCGGTTTCGCGTCCGCTTTTCCCTCTGGCCCGTTTCGCGCGCCAGCGAATCAGGAGGGGTCACGGCCCAACGAGCAGGTGCCCAAACGCCTCGTGCACGCCCGGATGCGAGAGCCTGACACGCGTTCGCTCTCCTGCACCGTTACGTAAATCTCTGACGCGTACCCGTTTTCCCTTCCATCGTGTTCCTTTCCTCGCGGCCCTCTCGCCTTTTTTATCCGCGCGGGTAGATTGGGCATCGGTGCTTTTGGGAAATCGATCGAGGGGATTGACGTGGACCGTGACGAATTCGACGTGCCGGACTTTCTTCGAGGCCTGTAACAGATACTTGCACCGACAACGGTATGTAATTGCGGTACTTTGATACCGATACCTGCGAGGTGAGAGCGTTACGTCTCGGTGTTTTCTTTTTTCCTTCACGTAGAAGAAGTCTGCAATTTTTTCACGAGTCGTGTCTTTCATTTTTTATTCGAACCCATCGAGTTTAACAGGATGCGGGGAAAATGAGTAGATTTTTAAACGATTTAACGCTTCGCTTCTGTTTAATCATGTAACATTTATATACTACCGTTCTCTCTACTTCAATGTGCAAACCTTTTCACCGACACGGTACGCTGCAACCCCAGAGCCACACAGGTCGGATGATCGATCGCGCTACCTACGCGTCCATTGACGCGAACGACCTAGCTCGGCAACGTGCTAAGTCTAATCACGCGAGACCAAAAGACGCACGACGTCCACGGCTAAACGAGGAGAGCATCGAAAACCCTCGAAGCGACGTCCAGCCTCGGCCAAGCCTTTGTCCACGCGGACGCGTCCATCAGCCGCATCCTGGGAGGGACAAAAACCGCGAACCCGCCGCGTCCAGCAGGAGTTGCCGGTGTTGCGTTTCAACTCGTCAAGATGCACGCCGCGAACTCGCCCATTAATCAACGAAGGGGAGTAAATGATTACGCCTATGGCACTCGCCAGGCTACATTACGCGGGCCTAGAGCCGCGTGATTGGACGAGCCGTGACGGATGAGCCTTTCCGGGGACACCTCGCGGACCCTCGTCCCGTCGAGGACACGTGCACGTCCACGACCAACCCTCGATCGCGTCCCTAGCGTCCGCGATGGCCGAGTTGCGCGCGACGATAGGCCCAGGCCCATTACGAGCCACTCGTACGATCACTGGGATCAAGGGGGTATCAACGATGATCAATGATCGAAAGGCACGATCGGGAGAATATCCCCTCTGGTTGGTATCCGCGCGTCGATCGGAGATGCTCGTTTCTGATAAGGACTTTGGAAATTGAAGTCGATGGAGTTTCTATTCAATTATTGGGTTGGTAGGCTGCGATGGTTACGTTAGATGAGATCGATGGATTTTGTTTCGCGTTGTTCCTCGCGAACAGCGCTCGATAGATACCCGCGCGCGGAAAAATCGATCGTTATCCTTTTTCCTCTGTTACGAGAGTAACAGCACATCATTTCAGGCGACCCGTTCGATCTTTCGCGTTTAATACCAGCCAGAATTTTGATCGACCCCCTTGGACGAATCGTCGATTCGATGGAAGCTTTGGAACTTTGAACTTGCTCTCCAGCCGTGACTCTCCAGTTCAGCTGGGAAACTATATTAGAACGGTCGATAAACCTCGTGGAACTTCTCCCGGGTAATTCCGCTGGATCCTCGACGTGGTCTGAAAATCGTGAAACGATTATTCGGCGTTGAGCCGGATTCAGGGCCGCGTGAAATCGCGATGGGTCTCGCGGGCGGACGTCGCGGTTCCCCGGTATAGGAAGAGGAGGGAATAATTTGCAACCGCTTTGTAAGTCAATGCGCTGTAAGTTATAATTTTATGCGTTTCCCGCGGAACGGGTTTGCGCCGGGCCAGGGCGCGCGACGCTGCGCCGCGTCTCACGCGATTCGCGCACCTGTAATAACATAGCCGAGTTTATAGCGGCGACCTGTGACCCAATCCGCTGTTCGAGATAGGAGTCGAAGGGAAGCACATGGTAGTACGTCGATTACCCAGTCATTTTCCCAGACCCCGGCCGGGGCGTATTCCAACAGGCTGGACGGGATATTACGAGACGTTCGATGTCTGGGGCCATTACATTCGGATTGAAGCTTCTTCGTGGGAGAGGGAGGCGTTTCGAGCGGGTATCTACGAGAGGAAGAGGAATCCCTCCTGTACTCGGTCCCTCTTCTCCATTACGTTGCCTTTTCTTGCCGATGGAGTAGGAAATGGACGGGGATGAAGAACGTGTTGAGTGGAGCGCGAGAGCAGAGTCGTTTTTGAGTGATAAAGCGGGAAAGCTGAGTGCCGCGGAGGATAAATGACTGGAGAGTACTTTGTAGAGTGGCTGAGTTGATGGTTCCTTGGCATCGATGATCCGTGTTGCTCGACGAGGGCGGTGGTGCTTTTAGGATATTTCGCGTAGTCGTCGCGCTCGATTTTATTTATAATTTACAGCTGATGGAATCGAAGAGTCGAGGAACTGAAATTGGTCGAGCGTTATAGGGTGGGAAAATCGAAGGATTTCGAGTCGGTTCCGACGCCAATGTCCGTGGGGCCTCATCTCTGGGCATGCACATTAAGAGGTCACGCTCCGGCAGGTGGCGTACGCGTGATTCACTCGGTCGCTCGCTCGAAGCTAGGCATACCACCCCTATTCACTCACACGAGCGAGTTAATTGTCGCAAGGGACGTTGATTTAAGGCCTCGCTCGGGCGATCCCCCTCGCTGAGATAATGAGAGAAGCACCAAAGCGACGAAGGAGCCCTCGCGTCGCTTATATTACGCGGCCAAGGCTCGCCCAGCCGCGATCGATCCGTTACATAAAGCGAGGACGAGTTGCCTTTGATGTGTCTCCGCTTCCTCCGCCCTCCTTCGTATGCATTATGCAACTCGTCGAATGCAATACGCTTTCTGTAATTCCCTGCAGCGCTCGCCAACCCGTTTAATCCCGCGGCACTTGGAAGGTGAAACGATAATGTCTGCCCTAAACGTGGAACCAGCGGGAACTGGAAACCGATGAGATCGGAAATACTTCGCCGGTGCTGCTTGTTCGCTCGAGCGACAAGAACAAATTGCGCGATCCCGGTTCTCCGTTTCACAACTCGCGTAAGCGTGACAAAAAATTTTACCCGACGAGCCAATCGGGGGGCCGATAAAGCCTCACCAAAAACCAACCGGACCTGGTGACATTCGTCTCGGTCCGGGTCGTCGAGTCGAAACGACACCGGCGGCCTCGGGGTCTTACCGGCAGCTCGTAAATCTTCTTAAACATCTTCTCTATCTGTTCATCATCCGCGCCAACTACCGGTTAAAAACACGCATCGGAACAGCTGCCGCTTAACAGTAGTTGTAAATGGGCATGCAGAATGCGCGGGAGTGCAATCAGGCTTCATCTCGTTGCGGGCTTATACATCATGGAACCGCGAGGTCGTCACGAGCTGGCTCCGTACATTGTTCCGCTCCGCGTAGCCCCGAGCTCCGCTCGTTTTCGCTCTATTTCTTTCGCTTTCTCAAGGACGCCACGCTTTTTCTTCCTCCCTTCCGTCCTTTTACCGTCTTCCTCCGGGTCCGTCGTGGAAAAAGGCGCCACGAGCGGCCGTGCTCACCTTCGTTAACCCTTTCCCTCTGTTCTTCCCTAATGAATCGTTCGCCTCGGAGCGCTCGAACGCACGGGATCACGGGCCTGAATGGGGGTTAATACGCTGATGAATCCGCGATTGTTGCGCTCAGACGCTTTCCAACGGCGCGCACCGCTCGTAACGATACACCTTCGCCCCTGCTATTGCCCCGCGATGATCACTTTTACGCGAGCGTGACGCGTTACGAACGCGCTCGACTTCGAAGTTCAGAGGCCCGTGACAAACTCGGAAACACCCGCTGTACGTTACATTTATTGAAACGGCAGCTAGTACATCCGGCACTTAACAAACTTTCCGTCCCCTCGCGGCAGACGGAGAATATTTAAGCCGACCAACAAAGTTACTCCCAAAGCGACTCGAACTTATCACAGAAGGAACTCCACTGAAAGCTTCTTGCTCGCGTACCATTAAACCGAGACGTGATCCAGAGGAATATGAAACGGATGTGTCGGTGCGACTGTTCCGCGGAGGAAGCACGTACCGACCTCCCTACGAGATCCACTGCTCTCGAAACGATAGCAGGATGGATCCTGATCGATTGTAATCGAGCGCCAAGGCGCGCCAAGCCGGCGTGCCAAAGGTTAAGGAATCCTCCTTGCGCGGTATTCTCTGCACGTTGCTCGTAAACTTCTGCGAGATCTTTCCCTCTCTCTCTCTCTCTCTTTTTCTCCTTCTTCTTCTTCGTCTTCTCCTTCAGTCAAGTTACCCTCCGCCTGGAGAACAGTTCCAAGGCTACACAGGTACGCCGTTTGCTATAGAGTTAACCAGCTCAATCGAGCACACGGCGAGACACAGTTGCGATTGCTCTCGCGCGCGGATCTTCCCTTTCCTTTTCGTTTCGTCCTGCATCACCGTCTTCGCTATGGTGCACGAACGTTTATCGTGGCCCGTTCCAGGGGGAACGATCGGGCACGACCGCTCTGGACACCGCAGCTGCGTCCAGTCCCCGACTTTTTCCATCGAAAACGATTGCGGCTTTTGCTTGATGGGGTCCCTCGAATTTCTTTCGCGCTGCCGACTTCCGATTTCGCGTGGTTCTTGCCGACGAGTCGGGAGCTGGGTGTAAAGGAATGCGTTGAATTAACAGAGCCGTGTTTTCAACGCGAATACACCTCGCTATCGTGCCGAACAATGACACAAGTTCGTAGGGAAAAATGTAATGCTTCGTAGTGTAAAAGTTTCGAAACGTTCAGACAATCGAAAGCCATTTCTGCGTATTGAACGTCACGGCACTTTGACCACGTCTCGATCCTCCCACCTCGCCGCTTCTCTATCCACGAACAATAGCATACCACGGGGTTCAAAGTATCTTTGCATTCCGTCAGATTTCCAGACATCGCCTCTCAATTTCCATCAACGAAAGTTCACTCGATACCTCGGAAACGAATTCCACCTCGCAAAGGGTGAAACACCTCAACCGATACGAAAGGTCACCGGCCAAGCTAATACAGGCGCACCGTTCGCGAGTCATCGAGCACGCCATTCCCATTGTTAGCCAATAGCCAGACCGTGGAAGAAGCGCGAAGAGAGAAAAAAAAAAGCGAAAGAACACGGTGAAAGAGTAAGCTTTCCGAACAAGACCACGCAGGACATTCCGATCGGTTTGCTCACTGGACCCGTCCAGCGTAGGGTCGCCTTTTGCTCTCTCTCTCTCTCTCTCTCTCTCCTTCTTCGTGCTTTCCATTCTCCACAAGCACTGGCCTCCCGTTCTCGGAACAATCACTACGGGGCGTGTGCATACGATTGCGCTTCGCTCGTGGCACGAGCAACGCGTCAGGGGCCGCAGCTGTGCCCAGTCTCCTTCTTTTGCTCCTGAAACCGTGTGCACTGACTCCTCTTCCTCTTCTTGCGGCTACCGTCTCCGCTCGAGAGCTCCTCTCCGTGCTCGCGAGAGAACCGCCTTTCTCCCGGTGCCGCGGCCACTCATTGTCCCGGATGACCGGTTGGATAATTGCACGATTCCATCCGTGGAAAACCTTCGCGCGATTCGACCTCGGCTCTCGAGTAATGAAAATACCTGCAGCTCCGAATTTCACGATTTTGTCAACCGTGACGGGGAACGCGCAATTTATTCCCGTTCGACCTGTAATCGCGATAAAATCCGCGTGGCTTTCTTCGACTAACGATACGCTCGATGACGTCCACGATGACAGCCACGACGCAGAATGCACGATGGCCGTGCGCAGAAGTGCCTCGTTTCGACCAGTCTCCAACCCGGGAATGTAAATAGTACGTTGTGCAATCTAGTGGCAGGTCTGTACGGTGATTACAATACCGTATCCGCAAGATGCATGCCGGGGATAAAACATATGCCTATAATAAATCCGTGCAAATTGCATCGAGGCGTCGGCAGACCGCGCGTAATTATTGCCAACCTACGATACCGGGTAATAGTCGCTGACAATAAATTTCACGCGCAAGAATACACGGTTATTATATCCGCGGTACAACGGGTGGGCGTATGTAAACGATCGTTTACAAAGATTAATTACGCGTTTTATTACGTTCGCTACGAAACCAGGCTGTCGACCAATGATCCTTTGATTTATTCGCCGACAAATTGAAGCTGTTACGGGGCAACGGTAAATCAAACGTGTGATCTAATATTTTAAATATATATCTACCGAGCTACCAATGCGTACTCGCCCGACTCTCGACCCTACGACGTGCGAATTTCTCAAACCTTCTATTACCGAGAGGAGCGAGAAGAGAGCGATACGCGCGTGAATCGCAGAAGCGACGCGCGAGTAGGGGTTGGAATCTAATAGAAATTTAAGGGAGCGCAGGAAGAAGAACGATACTTATGAAGATTTATCGTCGAGCGAATCTTTGCAAACTCTCTCGCGGCAGGGACCACCAAGGTAGATTACCGAGGTTCCATGGCTGTCGAGCTATTGTTGTCACTCACTTGTCACGATCTTCCACTTCCTATCTCCCTCCATTCTGTTTCCTTCAAGGTGCACCAGAGGAGCCCACCCCGCTACGAAACGGCTAATGCGTCGGGGATGGTGTCGCCTATCGCGCACTCCCATCTCTAAGCTCGACTAACATCTTGGGTGGCGCTTCGTTTAGTGAAGATATCAACGGTAGATCTAGGAACCACGCGAGACCGAGTGTTTTGTCTCCTGTCACGAGGCCCACCGCTCACGAGCCTCGTTATTTATATGCAAGCTCTCGTGGGGTATCGCGATGGAGGCGCGAGAGAGCGCCCTATGGGAAAATTGAACAGGCCGCGCGCGAGTCGTGGCGTCTGCGGGTCGCGAAGCGTCTCGGGAAAATAGACCGGATCCCCTCCCCGTTGAATCTCGTATTTCAGAATTAAGTGAAAAAAAATGTGCACCTAGCAGTTGCGAAGCGGCGAAACACGTGGCGCGCAAGAAGCTAAATCCCAAATGCAGGGACGTAAAACAGAGTTGCAGATTAAAGTGTAGGCGAGCGCGCGCTACTCTGTTGCACGCTGATAATTCAACGACCCCGGGTGGATTTTCTGGTTGGCGCCGAAAGTTCGTAATTTTTACGAGCCATAACTCCGACGAATCGCTGCTAATCTCTCCGACCGGCGTCTACGTTTTTTCGAGGCCGCCTCCCTTTCCCAGGGGACGTCTCTTTATTCGACGCGAACTTGAGCGTGCATTCAACGCCCGTACAGTCCCTCCGTGGCTCTATATATTCGGCAGAAGACCGACATTTAAGTCTTTGTAATCCGTTGAAGTTCTGCGGGGGAGCGGACGGTGAGTCATGGCAGGTGCTGGCCGAAGAACCGAGCAGAAGACAAGCGCGCGCCGTTCTTTTGCAACCGCTGCATCGTCCCTCTCCGCTCGTTTTGTTTCTCGCTCGCGTGGAGCCGTTGGTCGCCGTTGGTATTGCATAATCGTTGCATAATTCTGCGTTTAACTTAACGTGCCCCCAGATTTATCGACTTCACTTCGTGCTTCACGTGCCATTTTTGCAACCAAGCGAAACGAGGGAACGCGTGCCAAACAAACATTAAGGACGAAAAACTGATCCTCTAATTAACGTTCTTAGCTCCGCGCTACTTTCTTATTCCCACCCTGTTGCATTCCCATCCGCCACTTTCGAACACCCGTGCATACCAACCGCCTGCCACCTTGCAGCAATTTAAAAATCAGTCCTCTTACACAGAAACTAATTGCGAGCAGATAACGCTTCGCGGAATCCAACCACCGGATCCATAATTAGTAGAAACAGCCGGCTAAGGAGCCGTACAACGTAACTAGAGATAAGTACGAACGAGTAGAAGTGGCGTGCACGGGCGCTACCTGGCTCTACCACCTGTCCCATCATAGGTCTAAGAATAGAGGAACGGAGCGCGCGAGAAGAAGCGACGCCAGCAAGATGCTGCATGCGCTGGCGGGGTCACGCGGCTGTTCTCCTCGCCTTTTTCTCATCCTCGCGTCATCCCCTCGAGGAGAGAACGCCCGCCACGGCACTCGAGTTCCCTTCTTGCGAGTCGCTGCTCAGCTTTTTGTCGGTCGAGCGGCTAATGAGAGAAAAAATTCTCGAATAATTGCGATCGCCGCGTGCCGCGGGTGCTAGAGAACGCTCTCGACCGTGATTGGCCGCCGATCCACTCTATCGCTGACACGCTGAGCCCGCGATCGATCAGGTCCGGCTGAATTTCTGGGAACCGGCGCGTGGGCGGTCGACACTAGTCGATGGACATCGAGAAGCGTTCGGATGATTGCACTGTCGTGGAATTTTTCAGTCGTGGTTATCGTGAATGGATTTAATTGGTTCTGTTTCTCGAGGAAATCTTTCAGCCACTCGAGAGAGTTGAATGCGCGCGTGGGACGACGCGGTTCGCTGATTCGATGGATCATTTTATGGCAGACAAGTCTTCGTTAAGTGTCGCTCGGATTAGTCATTTTGGTTAACTTATCGCGTGGCTTATTCAGCCTGCTGGTAAGTGGGACGATACGTTTCCCTTTCGATCCTCTTTAACGTTCCAATTTCGCTCGGCAAGAAAAAGTAATTGCTTCCACTTCTATCCGAAGCGAGTTCCTCAATTTCCGTTCGACATCCTTTTAAACATTTTTCAGCCAGACTCCTCCGAGGCGAGACACGCGACCTAGCTAAGTTTTGAAAAGCGGAATCATCGGAAAAGAAAAGAGGTCCACGACACGATTAGTTGCAACAAGTTAAAGGTATCGCTCGTTGCATCGAATAAATCGATCGACGGCATGGCTGGGTTCAACAAATCAACGAACCTCTTCCCTTTATCGTTCCCATTACGGCAAACATGCGCTCGTAAAACGGGCCGCGTTGCACTTTACAACGTTGAACGTTACGAGCAGCGGAGCCTGGCCGGCTCCTTATGCAAATCTCTCAGCGACGATCTTCATTCCTTTATGCTCGCCTTTCTAATGCCTCCCCAGTGTGTACCTACATGCTAGACACCCGGCAGATGTTCGTTTCATCCTCGACTATGTTGCAACCGTGCGCGTACGCGAAACAAATCACGGAGGCGCTCTCGCTCGTCCAGCCTGGAATTCCGTCGGGTTTCCGGATCGAACGTTTCCATCGGGCTTTTTCACGGATGAAATCGGGGAAAAGAAACGGCGAAAATAGGCGAGGAAAACAGCAGACGGTGATTATCATCGCGAGAACGTAGCTGCTACCGTGCGGCTGAAAAACGAACAGCGCGAACGGGAATTGCTGAGGAACGACGCTATAATATGCTGGGGAGCAATGGCGCGTGAAGATCGGGAATAACGTTCCATCGAACGGCGAAAGAAGCGCGAGGGCAAAACGAGCAACCCGGTTGCACGGGCCTTCCGGTCTATCAGCTGGGATTCGATGGAACGCTGGCATTACGGATCGATTTAACGATGACGCGATCGAATTTGAACCAGTTTGAGCGTGAACTTAGATAAGTTAAACAATATATTCCAGGTTATTCTGGTGCGAATAGTTTTCCATCGGCGAACTAGAATGAACCGTGTTCTATTCTTATCGAATGAAATTGCAGGATTTCCTGCTGAAATATCTTCTGAGGAATATTAACGCGTGATATTTCTTCGAGAAATTCCCCCGAACAACCAGCCGTGCAACATCCTTATTCGCATAGAGCCTGCAATTTGTCCCAGTTTGCTAGATTAATCGATACATTCAGCGCGACACTCTGATCCAAACATATCGGCCTGTTACACACCGTTGGCTCGCAGAGAAAATTTACACTGCAAAAAGGAACGCAACGAGAGCGAAAGAATGCCGGCAATAGGCAATTAAGAATCACTTTGTCCCGGCTTCCTTTTTATCCCCGGCGTTATTTACGCGCTCGAAAAAAAAAGGCCGATTCGCGGCCAAGAATATTTATACTTTGCAGATCATTTATTTATAACGTTCGCAACCTTATCACGTCGTGCTCGCCGCAGGGTGGAAGATTAATGGTGTCCAAGCAACTTTGTTTACAAGACGCCTCGTTACGCAAATAGGACGACACCCTCGGATCGCCTGTCGGTGCATTCGCCATTTGTTAAAAAGCGACTCGTCGCAGAGGAGAGTCGAGTCACGAAGGGGCAGAAAGAGTAAATCGTCAACGGTTCGTAGAATATTTATGGAGCGGTTCTCCGTAGCGGAATGAAACGGAAATTAAGGGTAACAAAATCGCGCGGAAGGGTTCGTTTCAAAGAGAAACGACTCTATGAATCCATGAAATAACGAAATACGCTCGCGTCGTATTCGCAATGGCGTCCAGTGTGTCAGCGTGCGCGTACTTGACGAATCTGCAAAGTAATTTTTCTCTCAAGAAACAGAGCCTCGAGTGTAATTCCGTTATTCCCGATTTTCGTGTTACTCTGCCCAACGCGGAGTCATCCCGTAAATTCTCTACACAGCAACGGTTCCCGAATACCCTGTATAACTATGTGTAACCTCCGTTACACGGCCTGGCTTCCGGCCAATCCGCAACAATCCCGTTTCAACGTTTCCAGCGATGAGGAAGGGACGAGAAGAAGAAAAAAAAAATATTCCACGTCCGCCTGGAGCTTTAAATTCACAGGGGGTTTCGTCTCGTGGGGCCCGCTGGGTGGCCTGCGAAATCGGCTAGCGTCCCCTGCAAACGTGGAATGTTTCAGAAACGTTGGCACGCGTTTCCAATTCCCGTTGCGACGCCATTCAGATCCGCCGTTCCGGCGGCCATTGTTGAACGCGCGTGTCAAAGAAGACATCACGCGGTTAACACGCAGCCCGCAGGGGCGAGAAGATGTCTTCCGGTACCCGGCGTCGCAGCACCGTGGACAATTAGATTCACGCAGTCGTCCCGAAGTTGGACCAACACTGGACACACCCATTGTCGCGGCGACCCACCAGTTTTTCGCCCTGCCCGCTGCCCCGAGGAAGATTCGAGCATTGTACGCGCTGTCGTGCCACGGGCGTCGAACAAGCCTGGTAAATTGTTTCGTCCTGTTGGCCCGTTGGGAAGAGGCGGCCGTCGAGTATGGTCCTGGTCAATGCAGTAAATTGCGGGAGTAACGTTGGACGAGACGACTTCTGCCAGGTGGAGACGTCCAGTTCTTTGGGAATAAAACCTTTAGTCGGACGAGTCGACTGTCGTGTTTATGAGCGTATGAACAATTCGAATGCACGGACGAGCGCAGAATTTATACGATACGCGAAAAGCGGGACGAGCAAGGCTAGCACGTATCGAACACGATGAGTGAACTAAATGATACGTTGGATACACCTTCGATATCCTTCCTTAAAAGGATATCAGAGCGTACATTTGGTGGCTGTAAACTCCTTCGTCGAAAGGGAGTCACGTACTGGCTCCAGGGCAAGGAGTAGCTCTCCTCTTGACTTCCCACCGAAAAAAAATAAACTTTCAGGGCCCACGGAGGCCCGCAGGATTTCCATGAAGGGTACACACGGCGTATCCTGTTCCCGGGGTGCTCGTAAATACTGGAAAGCACGATTATTTTCTCAGAGACCGTCGACAACTGGACGTGCCTGGACCTCGACTCGCTTCTCGCCGTCGTCGTCGTCTTATTCGTCATCCAAGGGGACAGTATTATTTTTGTACGGAGCACCAGAAGCGACAGCCGTCAAAGGAGTCGCGTACGCGGGACGAAGATTCCGTCGGTAGCCGAATGAAAACAAACTTAACCACCCTCCTCGAGTCCATCGTCGGCCACTTTCCTCGGCAATCAAGCTACCACCTTTAGCGTCTCGAGTCGAGGTCCTAAAACAACTTGGTCGTTCTTACCTTTTGCAATATTTTTTCAACGTGTATCGATAAACTTTGCGTTCATCGGTTTAATTGGGATGGTTAATCGACGAAGTCCATGGTTATTCAATTTTTGACGGGAGACCAACGTAGGAATTGAATGCACAGCGCGGACGTTAACGTCAGCCACTGTACAGTTCAGCTACGAGAGCCTGGTCACGCTTCGTCCTTCGACAAGCTGGTTGACAAGCTTTCGATCACGGCGTGCGGTCCTGCGGGTAGATTTCCTGGAGAGTTTCGGTCGTAGGCTGGACAATAGGAACGGACGTCGATGTTCCCGACGTACAGCGTCACGTGCGCGCCCCTCTGTCGCCCGTTACTCTTTCATCATGAAGGGTCTTCGACTTTCGTCCTGTAAAGCAGCTCCACATCGGGCATGGTATTGGTTGCGCGTTCGTCTTGGAAATAATTGTGACAAACTACGCGTATCGCTTCTCTGTGCTAAAAATTATTCGAAGATTTACATTCTCGAGAATTTGTTGAGAAATAAGATGATTGACGTGAAGATTCGATGCGAAGAACGATGCGATTGTTCGATGTACTGGAGATTTCTTCGATTCGTCAAACATTTTTTTGGATACCCTTATAATTAACGAACTGGAAGAATAAGAAAGAATTCTGACGGTAAAATAGAACGGAATGAATGACACCGCAGAATCATTGTGCCTGAAACGATCAGAGATAGATCGAGGCACCCAAAGCCGAGATTGTTTCCAACAAATTATCTCTGTTATTAATGATTCCGGTTCAACCTACACCTGTCTCGCGGAATCGTTTTCTGCGATCCGAAAGCAATCTCTGCCCAGGTGTGCTTTATTATTTTCCTGCTGGGAAATGATCGGAAATAGCCTTTTGAAAGGCCAGTCTCGTAGAAGTCATTGTTATCAGAAATCTGTGGAAACGAACGACCGTTGTGCGCGGCGAACCGCCTCAACAATTTTCTGTAAAATGGAAACTGATACCTTTACACCGTAGTCTACACCTCTGCGTTTAGAGCGTAACGAGTACTTAAATTTCTGTTCACTTGCATTCGTTTCCCATCTGAACGTACAACTTTCTCGTTTCTTTTAAGAAACGTTCAAATTCTCACGATATTCACCGCGGGTAATATATAAGTTCGAACTCGTTGGAAATAGAAATTCCTTGGAATAGGTCGAAGAATTCTTCCGCGGCACAATCCACCCTCATACGTTTCGTTATCTTCTGGATCTATGATCTACCACCATCCCGACGATCGAAGGATTACGGACACCGTGGATCGTGAATAGATCGATCGTTCGATCCTGGCGAGAACGGAGGGGGTTAATACCATTGTAGATCATTGGGATTTTACTTTTGTGCCTGACTGACTGCAGGATTTACGGGATTCACAAGAACACGACGGGTTGTCCAGGATCGGACAGGTGAATTCTATCGATTTACACTCCACCATGGATCCACCAAGACTATTATAGCATCTGTCAAAATTCTATTGAAAACTTCGAAGCGACGATAAGTGAAACTACGAGAACGAACGATCAAGCGGCGGATGTAATTTAGAATCGATAAGAAAATCGCTACGAAATGTAGAGCGAGCCCCTTTCAATTTCCCATCAACGCGAGCGATCGAACCAGCCTTGTCCGTCTCCACGGAACGTACCATTTCCATTACCTCATTACGCGGATCAAACAATTTATCAATCCAGCGGCGGAGACGTCGCGATTAATCAGCCCCAAGCAGGGACGTTTGAATCGAGCCAGGTCGTTCCTCGAGAAGCGTCGAAAAAGGAGCATTAATCCGCGATAACGCGAGTCCGGAGGTGGTTTCATTGTGCGTCGAAATTTCGAACGGGACGTAGGACGCCGGGGTGAGAGGTTAAGGACCAGGGAATAGCGAAATGACGCCCGTGTGGGAGGATATTATCTCGAGCGTCGCCGTTCCTCCGTCAGGACCCCGGGACAGGGCGCTCAGCGTGACTCCGTATTATTTGGCGCGACGCGTGCACACACGAGGCCCCATGACGCGGCTCCAAGTCGTTAGGCACCATTCAAAATCACCTTAAGTCGCCATCAAGTAGCGGCTATTTTGTCCTCCTCCTTCGGACTTCTCGAGACGCGCGAGCGCGCGCGCGCGCGCCCTCGCCACCCTCTGCTCCCTTCACGGTTCCCTCCCCCCGTCCTCGCGCGTCCTGTATGACGACGGAATTATAATTTGAAACGGGGAGGCTGTCGAGCTCGAGGGACACCGGCAACCTGACGTGGCCCACGGAAAAAGACGTGACAGGCGAAAGGAGCCAAGGCACTTTTGCCTTGTGCGATCTTCGTCCGGAGGTTCGAGCTGATGTTAATTGGGACACGGGGGACCCGAACGATGGCACTGGTTTTTCTCGCCGTTTCGTTAAAGCGTTTCACTCGGTTCCATGGCTATTTTTGGAATTTGCGCTACTGTTACTTGTTACGCAACAGAACAAACGCGTTTGCCTAGAAACACTTCCAATAATTAAAACGTTAAACGTCGAGTCTGGAATACACTCATGTCTCTGATTCAAACAGTTCTGATCATCGATTCTACAAAGTAAAGCGAGCTCTTCTACTTTTACTGGGTCGCCAAAGTTCACCGCGAGTTAATTAACACTTTCGTTAGCGCTACAGCTAGGTCTCCTTTGTGTCATTCGTGACACGGCGCAATCGTCGCCAGGGCGAGGA
Organism: Xylocopa sonorina; assembly: GCF_050948175.1. Lineage (NCBI taxonomy): Eukaryota > Metazoa > Arthropoda > Insecta > Hymenoptera > Apidae > Xylocopa > Xylocopa sonorina. Next base: position 12,678,785 of record NC_135193.1, read on the forward strand.
GCGTTTTACGATCGAAGCCGCGGGAGATACGTTCTCTCAGAAATTTAAGACTCTATCTCGCGGCGGTGGACCGGCCACCTTCGAATTCTTTTTCGAGATGCGTCTTCGGCTGCTCGTAAAAATCTCCCCGCAGGCCCGACGGTTTCGTGTCACGTCGTAAAAGGCTGAAACTCGCGTTCACACCGACGACGCTGGTATTATGATCTATTATTACGGTCCCGTCTCATTCAGACTGCCGCCGCTTCCTGTCTAAGTCTCGAATTCTCGACGTAACTGATCACGGTGGTCGAGATCAGAGTGGAGTCACTTTAATTTACATCGACTTGCGAAACGAACTGAACAGTATACGCGCATATTCCGTGAACAAAGCGGCACAATCCTAGAAAAAGAGCGTTCGACGGGTTCTAGAGTTGTAGACTACAGTAGAGCAACGCTTCAGAATCACTGCGACTGCTCTCTTCGAAAACGCTGATCGTATCGCAAAAAACGGAATCCTCGCGGAGCTCGCATCAGCAGCCATGAAAAACCCCGGTGTTCGTCGAAACGCAGAACCGTCGTTCCCGGTTCGCGGGCAGTTTCGGCGTTTCCTGTCGCTGGTGTCTCGCACAAAACCGTCCAATGTAATGAACGAAATCTCACGCGGCCCGCAGTCCCGCGCCACAAGCGGCCCATTCATCGGCCGGCTGTCTCAAGGTACAAGACTCGTCATTATCCGTTGATGAAGAGCATCGAGAACGGTGACGGGCCGCATTCGTTCGCTAAAACAACACACCCTTTCAGCCCGGACCCCGGCCGGCAGCCGAGCGGACAGTCATCCAGCGCGACGATAGAGACAGAGGATCGCGTTGTGGCTTAGCTTAGGTTAGGGTTCATCGAAGATCATGGGAGACGTCCCGAGACGGTCCAACAAGGACATCGTTATGTCCTTCGATCGAGGGGGGGACACTCGGGGCGAGATCGTTCCGAGATTAGGGCCAGCCCTGGCACGGCTACACGCGATTCCTCTCGTTCTATCTCCGATCCCGCCGCCTCCGCCCCTTCGCCCGTTCGTCCCGATTTTTTTCTTTTTTTTAGTTTCTCTTTTGCATTTGGCGGAATCAGTGGGACACCTGCCCGCCGGGTCCAATTTCGTGGAGAAACGGGAATTGAGCCACTCCCGATTCGAAATGGTTCACGAGCGGCCGGTCCATCGGGATACTTATCGAGGGGACAGGCTGGATCAAATCGAAACACCGTGACTCGGTCGCAGCCAATCCCCGCGGATAGTGGCCCCCTTTCGACAACGTGAAATAGACACTGCCGCACGGCCCTCGACGGGAACGCGCCGCATCTTTCTCCGTTAATTGGGAATAAATTGGATCCAATCTAATTCGAATTATGGCCCGCAGAGATGTTTTTTCACGGGGACCCGGCACGAAGGGAGTGGCTTTTCTTCGAAAACGAGGCGACGACGGGTGTTGGATTCGTTCCTGCGCGCCGTTCCCCTTATGCTGATTGGAAACTCCAATAATGGAGTTATTCTTTTAAATTGATACCCGGTTCCATTCTGGTCTCTCCGTTCGTCTCTTTCGCCCTCCTTCCTTTTTTCTACAACTCACTTTTTCTCGTCTATTTCTTTCTTTTAAATTCGATAACGCGACCCGAGCGGAAGGCAGTTATCGCCCGGGCTGGTTCGTATTTCTTCGACGCATTGTGATTGGAGTGGATTGAATTGGTTTCTTTTAGATCCGTTCCTACTACATCGCAGCCAAGTTAGAAATACTGCTCTTTTTTCAGAGCTCGTTTGAAACGATACTACAGGTTCTCCGTTCTTTCTGGCCCCCGATATTTTTAGCTCTTGGGAATACGTTTTCATCAATTCTCCGCCGTCGATTATTCCAACTACTTTCTACCCGGCCTACAAGTATCTCATTTCACCAATCCGCAGCCTGGATCTTAAAGTTCGGCAACCGCTAAAAAAAGTTCCACTAACCACGATCACGGTTCGTATAGCGAATCCTCGAGTAACCGGTCCCAAGCACCGTCTAATTCGTGCAGTCGGTTCATATTAATCTGTCCCATAGAGCCGCGTCGTTTTTCACTCCCATTCACCGCGCCACCTGTGCATCCTCAAATCCGGTTACAAAAAGACGCAACGCGAAGGGCGGCGAAGGGGTAGCCGAGCGGATTCACCGCGTCACAATGACCGGTACTTTGCTACCACGCGAGCTAGGACCACCGTCGAAGGCTTCGTTTTCGTCGCCAGTGGCCGGTGCCACCAATTGAAAACGGGTCCAACCGCGATGGGCTTTAATTCATCTACAAATCCCGTGATTCATGAGGCCGCCCGTGTGAGGGAAGTTCAGCCAGCCGAGTCGAGGATCGACCCAGCCCGCCTGATCGTGGCTCCCGAAATGGAGAATCGGGGATTCTTTGTCCAGACGGGACCAGTTTCCCTCGTACGCGGTGGTGGGAGACGTGACGAATCGATTGAATCGTCGGATCCGTGGGAATTTTCAATTGCGATCGGCGAAACTCGGTCACGCGAGCTCCCAGAATCGTCCTCTCTCGAACCTCTTTCGATGTACCCCCCTCCCCAATTTTCACGCCACTAAACATGTTCTTTGAGCTGTTCCTTTTTTCTAGCAGAGCGCATTTGGAGCGGAAAATCAAATTGAAGTCGTTCGAAGCACGATGCTCTCGAAGGGTTTCAATTTATTTCTGGTAATCGAAACTCCTCGCTCTCCCGTCCTATCCTTTGGATCGTGTACTGGTATGCCCGATTCTATTTGGGAAGCAGAGTATTTTAACACGCGATTTAACTTCACTTGAAAACCGTATTAATCATCGGTGATTAAAACGTGCACCGCTTTCAATAATATCCTATCACGCAAAACAACGTCTATACTTTACTTCCCTCGATACCGTCAAGTTTTTTAATCAAAATACAACAGTTTCATTTACCAGCGAATTCGCAACGCGTTCGATGAAATTTATTCACTGCCCGCTACTACACAGCACGCGAGATCGTGGCTTATCAACTGAAAATTAACATCGGGACCTCGCCCGGCGCTGTGCTCGCCGTTCAGCCGCAGAACTGTCTCGTAACCGGATTTCGAAACGGCATTTTTCGCGGGTCCCCGTATCTGCAGATCGAGCCGAAGGTGCGTTAATTGCCGCAATTAAATCGACGATGATTGGGCCCGTTTCACGGAGAACTAATGTCCAACGGGCAATTATCGAATCGTTTCACCGTACAAGTAAAGACGTCGGACGTTCCCGGCAGTCGCGTTCCGTGTAAAATTGCCGCGCGATCGTCCGCCGCGAGAGACGTCGTTTCTTCGCCCGTCCTGGAACCGCTTCAGCCCCTTTATGCGGAGACAGCAGAAGTCATTACTCGCTCGACACGCGGGGAGCTCGACGCGGCGTACAACTTCATCGATTATGCAAAACGGCCCCGCGGGACTCGGCCGCGAGCTGGACGAGCGAATCGGAAACGAGTGTCAATTATATCGGAATTAATTTAATGACGGTGACTTTTACGGGGCCAGGGGCTTTCTCTCTGGCGCGCAGCCTGGGAATCGCTCGGCACGGAGATGGACTCAATGGCCGTCCGATAATGCGACGGCGGAATGCGTTTATCGTCGAGTATTTCTCGCCACCTGACGATCAGCGATGCCTGGAATTCAGCGTTAACAGATTGTGAAGTTTCGCGCCGTCGCGAACCTTCGTATCCGACAAAATTATTGTCGACTTCTTCTTCCGCGCGTTTTAAAACAAACTCGTACTGCGAGTGTAGATTGTAATTTCCGATCGAGATATATTTTTACGGTGTATTCGATCTTCATTTTATCGCGCAAGTTGGCATCCTTTCCTTCGCGTTCCTCTTCTACAAAAGGAAATTCAATTAACCGAATTATCCGATCGGCTAATATGGAGTTCGAGGCAGGCCTCATTCGCAACCCCTGTTTTCGAATTATTACACGCTTTCACGCGACGGGCCACACGGGTTACGCGCGAGGGACAAAGGACTAACGAGAGAAATCTCTCAATTATTAACACCGTGATGCGAGATCGCGACGTCGATAATTCCGGTCCATTAACGGCCGCCGTGCGTGGATGAGACGCGAGGAGAAAAAAAGAAGTCGAGGATTTGTTCCTGCCGGGGAGAGGACGGTGGTATTCACTTAAAAACCGCCGCGTATGGTGTGACTCTCCCCGTTATTGAAATTAACCGGCGTGTAATCGCCTGCTGGCCGGACACCTTAAACGGGCAGCGCGAGGGAAGCCGCGAAATCAGCCATTTGTAGGACGACAACGCCGCGTCGGCAAGCTGCGTACCCCATATTTGGCGATGCCACGATAAATCTGCGTCGAAGGGGGCTGAAACGAAACCGACCGGCAATTTCCAGCCGCTTTCCTCTCGCTTCTTCCCTTCCTCCGACGACGCGCGCTGCTCTAGATTCGCGGAGACTGTTACGTGTATACAACGTGTCTGGGAATTATTCGATAACGTCGTTGAAAAAAAAGACTGCCGGAGAGAAAAGCGAATACACGCGGCCGTTAATTACCGTCGATTTGATGCCGTTTTTTAGCGCACTGTTGGTTAACAGGTTTTTTCGTCCGTGACGGTTTTACGAATTTTTTTCGCCACTCTGAACGAGGAAGCTGCGAGGGTGAACAAAATGGCGACTAGTCGCGTCATGGTTCCTTTGATGCGCGTGTAGTTATTCATCAAAACGAGTCACGTATTCGTCGGAGGAATTAAATTGTAACGAGAATTCAATGTTTGCCTCCGAGTCGCGATCGCGGATTTTATTTAATCGAACGTTCACCATTTACTTAAATGTTCGATAACTTTCTTCGGTTCGTTACTTTATCTTTTCTTGACGTATCATTTCGTGCAAGATGCTCGTTAATAATTTTATCTTGCGCGCATACGTTTGTTTATGCTCCTTTTATTAGTATTTAGCAAGGTTTTAAGCTTATCAAGCCTGGTTCGAGTTGCATTAAACGCTACGTGTAATTTGCCTTCGAGGGAGGTTCGTTAATGAAAAGCCAAGTAAATTGCTTTATTAATTACCGCTACTAATAAGAGCAAAAAGAAAGAAACATCGGCTCCACTTGATTCCCTGGTTGACTCGATCTCTGTCGTAATAACCAATTAAACATCCCCGTAAGCACACAATCGCTGCACCAGTTAATAATTATCCGTCCATAAAACTGGTATAAGTATAAATTCTGGCAAACGAACTCGAGGGCAGGCCGGGCGAAGTACGATGAAGCAATTAAAAAAGAAAGGGATACCTCGGTTCCTCGAGGAACACGAACAGCCGAATCTCGTCAAAAGCTCGTTCCCGCAGACATTTACACGCGTTATCGTGCAACCAATCATACGATCCAACGCATAGAAACCCCGTAAAAGCGGAATACGTTTCGACTTTTGCGACGCGACCCTTAAGAGAAAAAAGGAGAAGGCAAAGGACGCACGGGGCAATGTTTTACGCCGTTTTTAATCGAGCCGGAGACGAAATTTTACCGCTCGCATAACAACGCCGTGTTTATCGATTCTATATGCATATGAGGTTCCCCGTGGCATTCTCGCCTCATTATCGTGCTAAAAGTGACGGTATTTCTATCCGGCTGGGCTAATTACCAACCCGTTTCCCGGGGCTGGTACGCGATGCGCACGCGCGCGATTACGCTTGATCGGACGGCGCGCGGCTACTTAAGACCGTGGCAGAGACAAATACAGGGGCTCTGGGGAAGGCCAGGGTGGCAAAAACCGTTCGCAGCAGGCGGTCATTAGGCGCGAAATTCATGGTGCCGCCTTCCATACTGCGCCTTCCAGTTTCGCAGAAACCCGCGAGACCGGGACAAAAGAGGCTGGCTAATGAGACAGGCTCGATTCTCTCGATCATTGGGGACGAAAGGTGCACACCGGTTGACACCGATGGTTCTGCCGCTCTGGTAAAATACGAGAGAAAGGATGGCTCGCCGGTTTCGCTCTTGTCGCGAGGAAGAAAAGGGACGGACGATTCGGGCTCGAAATTACGTGGCTCGCTTTGATTGATCAACGAGGTTCATTCAGCGGGATTCGAAAGGAACGTGGACAGAGTAAATTACAATTTCATTGAATTTTTTCGTCGAACGGTAATTTACACTTTGATCGCTTTACTTTCTCGATTCTGCTGTTCCAAACGCTGTTACGTACCGTTCGACGAGTGCTTGATTAAAAATCGCAAAGCGAGTGCTCGCGAAGGGAAACCGACTCGAATGGTAAAAGATGAACGGAAAATCTTCTCTTCGACGGATTGTCAGAAATAACAGATCGCCAGATGTCTGGTCGCGAAGATTTCGAGCTATCGAGGCTCAGCGACGACGAGACGGTGTCATAATCTCGGGGTTTGCCGAACGGCAGCTGGCTAATTTGCTGGCGCGTGCAAACGATGCTCGGTGGAACGTGTAACACGGATGGCCAGCAGAACGATAAAAGTAGAAAGGCAGCAGAAGGCGTTAAAGGGGAAGAGAGAGTCTTTAATGGGGCCTCCGCGTAACTCGGATCGCAAGGACGGCCTCCCTTTATGGGGTAAAGCGTTTTATTGTGGCCTCCGGAGAGCATTGAACGGAAACCTGGCAGCGACGCTAGGTGCGAAAAGAGTCGTATCGTTCGTTAAATGGCCTCCGGACCGAATCGGCTCTGTGGATGATAGCTTGCGGCTTCTGAACAGATCTATAAGCGAGCGTGTGTTTGTGTGTGTGTGTGCGCTTTGGACAACGGCAGAGGCAGCTGAGAACTTGGAATCCTCGGTTAATTTAAAGACTTTGGATTCTCACTTAGCACCCAACGTTCCAGGCCATCAAGAAGGAAATATGAAACTAATAGGGTACTAAGCAATGAGAGTATAAGGATCTCGAAACGGAGACTGTTACTTGGCACTAAACATTTCGAGCGATAAAAAAAACAGTGACTCGAGGATGTCGTAAAATCCACAGAATCGAGTACAAAGCAAACATCGTATCTAACACTCTCGTTAAACTCGTTCCGTCTTCGCGTCTTTTCCTTTCTCGTCGACGAGTAAAAATAGAACGAGAGTCCCTGGGAATCGTCTAGCGATCGACAATTAGATCGCGAAAATAGCCATCGCACAGATTCCCCCTTGAACGGGATCGAAGAACTTTCTGGCATTCACCGAACGGCCACGATCCTTTAGCCACGAATCGAACGTTCCTCGAGAGTCACGTCGAACTAGCCGAGACGGCTACCGGTTCCACGTGAACGGGAACTTCCGAGAAACTTGCCCGCGGGACAATCCTCGCAGCTCGATTGTGTTAGCACCCGACGCGATTCAAAGCCGACACGGAACCCTTTCCCTCGCGTTTCCGATCCGTCGGTGGGCAACCCCCGGCCACTCGCCGGCCGGCGTCCATTCATGAACTCGCGTTGGAAAAGTACAATGGGTCCCGGTTGGTGCCCACTCGGCGACGCCTATCCTCCTCCGCGCGGTTATCTAGACAAATCCTTCGCCAGGTTTCATTCAACGAGCCCACGGGGCAATTCCGTGCCTGCATTTACCGCTCCGTGGCGACACTCGGCCGGTTCAATTGGCAGGAAGCCCGCGGCCGCTTAACTCCGTTTCTCAATGAGATTATCACCGGTGGCTGGTCTCTTGGCGAGCATTGTCGCGGGCAAAATCGCCTCGAGGGCTCGACGATTCGTCAAACGTCTGCTACGCTTACCGGTGGCACCCTTTACGGGCGATCGATCCGCCCGTCTCGAGTGGACACTCGATGGCAGGTGATACGAACGCACCCCCCCTCGTGGAATTAGGAACGGTCGAGACGACGTTTACAGTGGCGTATCTAGGTGACTGGTAGAAATTGGTTCTAAGGAGATTTCTCGCGGGAGCGAGTACGATGAGGAGGGCATTGTGGAGGAGTTACTTGTCGTGGTCTCTTTCAAGCCAGATTTCTGGGTTCGATGAAGTCCGGTTTCTGAACGATTGGAAGGAGCGTCGGTAATTTAACGGGTGCTTCGTTCCCTTTACCAAAATGGCAGCCAATATGTACATCGCAAACCCTTATTGTTAGCCCGTTGAACCGAATGAACGCGAGTAGAAGAACCGGAAGGCGAACTCGAAAAATCTGTTCGAATGTACAAGTAACAAGTTACGCACAGGAGACAATCGGCGAAACAGTTCGAGTTTCCCGTTTCTCGGTTGAGTTTCGTTTGTCGATCGTTAGCACTACTTTCTGAAACTACCGTGTTCAGTTTACATAGAAGACAGAGGCGGATGGCTCTAATGGAGGGCAAAGTCGAGGCAGCAGCAGCCATTTATCGCTAGCCTTCTCCCGCTTAGCGCGTTTAGCACCCGGATCGACCGACCGCATAATCATCGTCGTATGAACTGGAATAATGACTGGACGCGTTTCCCGCTAAATGAGTTAGTGTTGCGTGTTTCTTCTCCTCGTGTGTCTTCTTGGCTCTTTTTTCCCTTACTCCTCGGTTCTTTTTCACCGCTTCACCCCTCGTTAGGCGCAGGCGTGCCAACGGCACCTGTGTCTTGAGCACGTTGCCGCGCGTTTATCGATTTCGAGGTAATTTTGAGGCTCTCCTGTCTCCCGTCGAACCTTTGGCCTTTGAACGGGGTGCCTTCTATTTTTATCGCCTTTGGGACATCGATCGCGGACAATTTGTCGGGGAACAAATAAGAAAGCTGCGCACTTTTTTATTTTTCAAACCGAATCGACGACGCGTGCAGGGCGGACGAAATCGGTGGCGAAGGAAGGCACGGTCGTTACGTGAAATTATCAAACGACATATTTTTTAAATGTCAACCATGCTAGTGAAAGTTGTAATAAATCTTCTGCAACTTTATCGTCACGGATACGAATAATACACGATCGTCGAATGAGATGCGGGATGTACAGCGGCCTCCTCCGTTACTGCTGGAGGAGAAACGATGACGTTAAGCACGAAACTGGGCCAGAGCGTGATGTAACTGTCCCTTGATGGGTTGTGCAAGCCTGGTAAAGACTCATTTAATTCGAAGACGCAATTGATATTGGCGAAACGCGGGTGATTAATAGTCAAAGTTATGAACGTTGCACTCCAACGATAAGATTTTTGCTCTCCTTAAACTGTATATAAATCAAAACCAGCAAAAGATAGAGAAACCCTTACGATATTCACGCATTAAGACAGTAGATATGCGAGTAGCTAGAAGAATGATAGCCCACAATAAAAGAAAAGAAAACCTCCAACCCCCTCGGTTAAACTCTGTGTATCGACGAAACCATAACAGCGCCAAGCATCGCGTCTCGCAAATTTATTCAGGAAATAAAAAGAACGACCGTTCACGAAGCACGTACGAAGGATCTGGGCGCGATCCAGCTCAATTACGCGTTACCGATCATCGGCCAACTGGTCCGCTTCGATCTGACCCATCGCTGAACGGCCTCGCGGCTTTATTGCTCGATCGTTTTTATCGGGGGCCGCGCATCTGTACGCACGCACACTCGTGGGCCACGGCACCCCTGTGTACGCGCGTACGCACTCATTGCTCTTATCATAACGAACGTGCGTGTCGGCTACGGGATTAATCGATTTAACACAATTCCTCGGAGCGACGACGGATGTGTTAACGAGCGGCTCCCCGGCAGATAACATCGCGGACACGGTTCCGTCGCCGCTCCGCCGAATTATAATTGGCCCGTAATTAATGACACTGGCCGATTATTGACAGGTGGAGGCAAACGCCGCGTACGTACGTGATCGCCGCGAATTACGCGCGGCCTCGCCCCTTTTTTTCAAGGCTTAATTACGGACGATGTTACGGCGTAATCGACGATCGCGGGCCACATGGACCCCCGATGGAACGTTATCGATCCAGAAGATATCGCGGGGCCACTGGGTACGGCCCCGACCAACGAACGTTTACGATCCGTGCACGCGAGAATTCGGCTACCTGATTCTCGTTCCAAGCGCCGTACCGATCGTAATTATTCGCGAAATTGTCTCGGGTGGAACGTGCGATCCGGCGAAATTGCCGGTAAAAAAGGCTCCACCGGTGCGTGCCGTTTATGGCTTCCGTTTTCGCGGCCAATTCGGCGATTTAATTGGACGATCTTCATCCACGCTTTTTCGCTTTTTATCTCTGCCCTGGTAAAGTACTTCGCTGTGTGAATGGGAGTCATATTTATGACTACATCTGAGAAATTCATATTTACGTTACTTGACACGTGGTGTTGATTCACTTTTGACTCGACGTGGAAGTCTTCGCTTCCACGACGAAATCGAACGACGGACTTTGAAGAAACTTTTGCCTTTAATTACGCGTATCAACCACTCTCGTGTCTCGATCTGATGGAGGTTATCGATTATTTAGATGAGGATTGAAATAAAGTAATCGAGGACGCGAAGAAGGCGAACCGAATACCTCAAGATTGAAATTGAAAACAAACGCAGTTGAAGAAATGAGTTAACACGGGATGTCGATGAATGATGTACACGTTGCTGGTATTGTTCGTATCATAATACTTATTATTCACTAATGATACTTGTCCATGGCTTGTCATTCATAAAAATGCACGAGTGTGTGTACGCGGTGTATGTATCGTTTGATTCTCAGAGTGTACGCGTGTTTTGTGTGCGTGTCTGTGAGAAGGTCGATCGATCGATCGATACAAATGGTTCGGATGTGTGTACGTCCGCAAGTAAAAGTTAATTACGAAGAGACAAGGACGGGAGTATTGATACGATCGTATATATTATATTTTTTATCGTCTTGGTATCAAACCGAAGAGAGAAAGACGTGAAATCAACGTGAATGTATATATACAACGTCGCAACGTTATCATGCCTTTCGATAATAACAGTTAAAAAACCTATTTTTAATCGATACAATAGTTTAACAAACACAGCCTCGCGGTTCGTGAAAACTTAATCGATTATTCAACGGAAGATCGTTCGATCGAAACGAGTTCCGAACGTATTCTTTTTAATTTTTAATATTCCTCATTTATTTATCCATTTATATTATTTTCTTTTTACTTCATTTCGGATGCGTTTCCCACGACATACTTAAAATACGTTAACGTATCCTCTACTAGTACGATTTTCGAAGAGCTTAAAATACTTCTGCGATGCGAGCTGGCTACTATGAAAAGGAAAACGCGCACCTACGCTGGCGATTATTTCTACGGTCAGCGATTGCTACAGGGCAGGGTCCTACGCCAAGTGGATCGAAAAACGTTTGTATTCAACGTCTGGCACTTTGTCCGAATTAAAATATATTCTAATCCATGTGGGAACAGCAGCTTTCGTGAACATTCCCCTTTAAATTCCACGTTTTTTCATTCGAAGACACTCGAAAGTTGTAGCCAGGATAGCCTGACGAAGGCGTTGTACGACAAATTCAGATACTTTTCAGTAGATTCAGTCAGACGCGTCAGCCAGCGCGTCTAGCCGAATCTACTGGTCGACCAAATGGACCATGTAACTGAATTTACTGCACTTCGCGATATTAATAAGTCTGTTCTGAACGCAACTTTAGAATGTTCATGAATTAAGAAAACATAGTTTAAAACCCATCCGATTTTTCCCACGAATCACAACTCGTTTCAATTCGAGCAAAATTTCAGACGAAAAGCACAAATGAAATCCGCTTAGCATGAACTGACCGTGTGTATCTAAAATACGTTCCACCCCTTGCAGTCGAAACGTTCGCCCCTCTTTACTCTCCCGTTTTTGCACTTTATACTTATTATTTAGCCCTACGTTCGCTACCCTCTAGAAAGAAGAGCTAGTGCTTTTGCGAAGTATCACAGACCGATGAAAGCAATGAAATTTGGTGAATTTTTCAATTAATCCGCCCGTAGAAATAGAACGTTCGAAGTTCGCGTGTCAGACGAAGAAGAAAGGCAAGGCAGCCTAAATGTTACGTTAAAAATTCGAAGTTGATCAGTCTTAAGTGTTGTCGATCGAAGACCCTGTGATAAACTTTCAGCCCGTACCTCTCTCGTCGACGATTTCAACTGCACGGGGCTCGGTACCCTAATCTTTTGCACGTGCTACGAACAAAACGACATCGAGTAACCGTTCACCTGTTACGTAACCAGTAATTATCGCGACTGGATGAAACCACGGCGAGAAAAAAGAAACGAGACGAGAAAGAGAAGAGAGAAACCAAGGGAGAAACAACTGTGGACACACCCCTATCAGCTCACATCGCGGGCGATTAACTGTCGAATACTGACTGAGACCCGTGATTAAAACCGGGTTTATACCGAGACTCGCAAGAATGGAAAAAGATTGATTCATTGAAAAAAGCGCGATACACGTCTTACAATGCGCATCGACGAGGGACAACGATTATAATCCTATCGTAATATGGTTGTATACTCGCCTAAAATCGATTGATATCCAGTATTAATGACCATCGTTAATTCCCGTCAATAACTATCACAACACAATAAAATGAATCCCGTGGTTTCGTTTCACTTGATCTCGTACGCGTCCAGGTTCCCCTTGCGTCTCCTGTAGACCAACGGTTGTTGCCGATCGTTCGTGTGATTCGCCCCCTGGACGATCGACCGTTTCACGTTCGCCCGGTACCCGTTCTCGTACGCGTGCAGATACAAGTTCTTTAGAAAGATTTGATTATCCAGCTCAGACGGTGGCAGGAATCGTTTCGAGCGGCTCTGCTGTTGGGCCTCCAGCTCCTTGAACGTGAACAGCCTGGTCTTCTCGTCGTCGTAGGCCTTGAACCTTTTCGTGGCTCTCTGTTTCTCGCCCCGCCACGACGACGAGCCGGGATCGTTCCTCTTGTCCGCGATCGACATGCCGTTCAGGGACAGCAGCCTCCTCTTCTGACGCGGCGGTGCGCTATCCTCGGACGCGTTTCGTATTCGCTTGCTGCGGTGCTTTGCCACTCCTTCTTTGGCCGGGATCTCGTTGTCCAACAGCGGAGACTCGTTACTGGGCACCGTTGAAGATCGATTATCGCGCGACTCGATCTCTCTCAGCGTCGCCAGCGTCGTGCACGTGCTGCTTGTCGTCGACGTGCTCGACGACGTCGCCGGGCTGCTGTCATTAACGTGGATGCTGGTGGTTGCGCTCGGGACAGTGGAGGACACCGTGCTCGTCGTCGTTGTCGTCGATGCCTCCGGCAACGTCGCGTCCTCCGTGCCGTTCAGTTTAGCCTCTATGATATGTTTGAAGAACGCGTACATCTCGCCCACGGTGAACGTGGTGCCGTTCCGTACCGTGAACTTGTCGATCTTCATGTTCTTTATCAGCTCCTCGGTCGCGTTTCGAGCCTCCAGCATCGAGAGTTTCTCGGTCACGTAGCTGTTCACGAACTCGTAGAATCCTTTGTAGTAGTTCTTGCGGTGCTTCTTCTTATCCTTCGATTTCTTCCCCTTCTCGCCGTGCGACTGCCCTTTCTTCTTCGAATCCTTACGACTTTGCTTCTCGTTCCAGCGCATCGATTTGTTGTAGAACCGCATGATTCGCTCGAACTCCCGCTTCAACTTGATGAACTCCCTTTGATTGCGAATCTCGAACTCGGAGCGACCTCTGCCGGAATTGTTCCGCCGCGACTCGGACAGATCCACGTGGAAGAAGTTCTTGCTCATCGCGTTCAAAAGGTCGTGCATGCTGCCGTTCGTGGAGTTGTTCGATTGCCTCGCGTCGATACGTTGCAGCTTCCGGTAGACGATCTTTAGGAAGTCGATCATCTTCTCCTCGCGAAGCCGCGATCTGTTCCCGTGACCCAGATGCTTCTTCCACGAGGCTTCCGTGCTGTTGTGGTGGCTCGAGTTGGAATTCTTCGCCTCCATCTTGTGCTTCGAGTGCTCCTTGCCTTTGTTCATCTCCAGGTGCAACAGTTTCTTGCCGATCTTCCGGAAGAATTCGATGAATTTTCTGAAACAGAATGTAATTTGCCTTTTACAGACTTTGCTGGTAACTAGTGGGAAGTATCTTCGAAAATTAATTTCCAATTTCCAACTCATCGAAATACAGACGAAACTCAGATATTCCCATTTTGAAAAAATTATAAAGTGAACGTCGCTACGAGGGACCACGAAGCATCCTCTACAAATTCTACTATTGTAATATCGTTCACAAATTCACAGCTCACCTATAGTTTATAGTGAGATCCTCCTCGTTGACGGACCGTCGACGTCTGCTCCATCTGAGCCTAGGATGTTGCCCGGGGATGCACTTGGGCAGTTCCTTGGGGCTCCAGCTTCCACCGATGCAGGTAGCCCCGGTAGGTCCCTCGTCCAGCACGTAACCCTTGTCGCAGTCGTACATAATCTGCTTGTTGTTCACGACCTTCTTCACGTACGGTCTGTAATCGTAGACTCCCATGTTGCCCATCAGGAAGACCTTCCCGTTCTCGATGAAACCGGGGAAAGGACAGTAGACTTGGATGCAATGAGGGATGTCCCCGATCCAGTCGCCGTACTGGCATTCGACCGATATCGAGGAATTCTGTGGGCCACCACCGACCAGCTCGTAGCCGTCTTTGCACATGAACACCGCCTTCATGCCGTGGTCGGTTTTAGGCGCGACCACTATGCCGTCCTTCGGTGGTTTCGGTAGCAGCTTGCACCTGGCTGGCGAACAACTGGGCACTATGGACCACGTGCCGTTATTGCAGACGACGGGGGTCGCGTTCGCGGCGAACTCGTAATTCTCCTCGCAGTAGACGAGCAACCTCTCGCCGTGCTCCACCACGGTCACGTTGTTGATGTGATCCTTGTCGTGGCTGGCCACGGTGATGTTCCCGTTTTCTATCTGCGGCACGACACAAGGCGCGAGACACTGCGGCAACGGGTAACGCCACTTCCCGTCGATCTGACAGACCGACGAGGTGTTACCCTCGAGCTTCATGTGATCGTTGCACCGGAAAATTATGCTGGCACCCAGACCCGTACCTGTTCAAATTGGAGTACGACCATGTTTAATACAGAATCTCGTGCGCTCGGCTACTTTAGCGAGAGGATTCGCCTGCTGCATTATTCGATACCTTAAACGTCTCTGTTTCAAACGAAATATTAATAGAGTAAGGCAAGTTGGAAAGTTGGGATAAGGAAACTTTCGTCCCATAAAAAGGAAGTACCGAGAAAAACGGAAAGAGGTGTACAGACAAAGAAGATAGCTGCCGGGTATTTTGGTTGCAGAAAGGAAACGTCCACAATTTCCTCGTTCGTTACTTCGAAGGATTCGATTTTTGTAATTAAGCTTATAATTAGGTAAGATATAGAAACTTCTTCCTCGAGCGTAACCGCGATTCAGATTATAATAGTCGATATAATCGTGTGCCAGAAGGAAAATAGTTCCCACGGTTTCATAAACTTCTACCAACGTTTATTCTCGTAACGTGCCGCGTATTAATAAACGCGGCGAAGAATATTTTCCGCGCTTCCAGCTTGCGACTCACCCGTCTCGATGTTCTCGATCCAACCGTTGTACAGAACGCCAGGTGAACCGCAATTAATCTCCTGGCAGGTAGGTGTTTTTCCAGTCCATTTTCTATCCGCACCACAGCGTCTGGTCGCCGGGCCCACCACCGTGTACCCGTACTTGCACTCGTACGAAACGATGGAATTGTACGCGTACGAGGTGTACACCGCCTTCCCGTTCACTGGATTCTCCGGTTTTGGGCATTCCACCGTTGTGACCTGAACAGAAAACGCTTCCTGGTTTGCAACGCGCACGAGTTACGCGGTTCTTAATCCGATCGAGTCCGCGCGAGCGTTGTTGTTTGGACATTCAATTCGAGAAATTGAAGGAGAACGATTTGAGACAGCAAGGGATGGATGTATCGTTAGTTACTGCTTACTTGAACGCATTGTGGCGATTCTTTCGGAGTCCATGTGCCATCCGCCAAGCAGAGCTTCTCCGCTTTGCCGACTAATTCGTAGCCGTCCGCGCAGTGATACGACACGCGGCAATCGTACGTGTAACACTCGCCTTAAACAGAAAGCGAACATTCCCTTCTTACGCTGTTGTTCGTATTACGTCAACGTCCCGAGATTAAGATTTCTTTGTCAGGCAAAAAAGTCGAATCGACCACGCGTTCACCGGTCGAATGAAAAAGAAAGAAGAAAAAAAAAGAAATGCGTACATACCAGCGTGCCAGCCGTTCGCAATATCCGCGGGAGGTCCGCAATTCTGCGGCTCGCAGGTGATGTCGGGCCCGAACCAGCTAGCAACACCTTCCATCAACAGGCACCTCGCCTTCTTGATACCGGTAGTCATGTAACCGTGGCTGCAAAAGTATTGCACGTCGCTGTCCAGGTCGAAGGTCGTCTGCTCGGCGAGCGCGTTGTGGCGCGCGTTTTTCACCTTCGGCGGTTGGGAGCAGAAGGAAGTCGGGTCCTTCTTGCAGGATGGATTCGTGCCCGTCCATTTACCGTCGGCCCTGCAGGTCCTCTCGGTGAGGCCAACGGTGAAGTAATCAGGATCGCAGGTGTAATGCGCTCGATCGCCGAAAAATCGCCCGGTGACCGTCATCACCCCGTGTTGGATCTCGTTCAGGATCGGACATTCCCTCTCAGGCTTGATGCAAGACATCCCGCAGACACCGTCGCATCTGCACTTCTTCTTCTTGCTCTTGCAGTCCTCGTCGGTGGAACACTTTCGCAGACACTTCTGCCCGAGCAATTCCGCCTGTCCCTCGTCCCGCGGGCACATAGCCGACGGTGAATTCCTCGGGTTCTTGTAGATCCGTCCGTCATCGTCCACCTCGGGCTTCGCCTGGTAAGACTGGTCGTCCGCGTCGTCGTCCTCGTCCTCGTCGTCCTCCCAGTCATCGTCGTCGTCGTCGTCGTCGTCGTCGGCTGCCTGTTGACTCAGCCTCGCCTCCGACGCGAGGAAGAATATGCAGAGCAAGAGGAGATGCAACAGAAGGAACCCACCTAGCCTCATCTTCGTACCGGCTACGCGCGATTCACACGTTTCGCGTCGACGGGCTGTGGCGCGCGTTTATATGGGCTACGCGAACGACTCGGTCTCGTCGACGGGCGAGGAACGATTTAAACCGCGGTAGGAGGCGAACGAATCGCGAAAACGTTCCACTTGGTAATCACCAGACAGAGAGGCGGTTGTCCATTGAACGGTCCTCCGTTCCGGAAGCTCCGCTTAAAGTACCAGTATCATCCCGAGGCACCGCCGCGCACGAGGACGACGTCGTTTCTCTCGCGACCGTGACTATTAATCGAGTCTGCCTCTTCGGCGTCCAGGAGGATTAGGACGGTGTCTCTCCTCTCTCCGTCTCGCTCGCCGCCTCTCTGTTCCCCTAACTCCGTGGCGATTTTTTTCTTTATTGTGCGGACTGCGGCCCCGTGCTGCCGGGAATTCGCGGATACTCGCGCATCTCTGCACGCGCATTCACCCTGTTCAATACATCTCCTCACTCGTCCAGCTTCCAGCAGATGGCGAGGGACAGGGGTAGAGGCGTCGGAGTTGCGCAGAAACGCGACACCCCTTCTACGTTTTCCACCCCCATTCCACCCTTCTGTTATAACCACTGCGCGACGGGGCCGACGGATTTCGATATATAGTTTTATATACGCTAACAATCGGAAACAGGATTCATTCACAGCGCGTCTGAAACGTATCGGGTACGCACCCCCTCTGATCGAGACTCCCGGGTGCAGAGAATGGTATCGCGTGCTTAACTTTGCGCACGAAGCGCTTCCGCATCCCCTGGAATGTGCTAATGCACGTTCGATGAATAAACTTCCATTTTCGAACGAAAATCAAATTATTCCGACCGACATCTGTCTTTCTCGAGAACGGAACCCGAGGACGTTCTCGATTCCCGTCTTATTTCGGTCCGTGGGATCGCTCCTTAAATTTCCCACCGATGACTCCTCCTGCCAGGGTTTACCAAGCATCGGTGGAATCGTCGGTTTACGATTGTGGCCCGATTTGCATGATAAAACGCGGCGCGGTCGTACGACCGTAGGTCTGAGAAATAGTGAAAGATATCGAGGCGTGGGCAGTAGCTGAGGGATCAGTTTTCAGCGTACAAAACTCGATCCACGGTGCTTGTTAACCGTTGGCGCGGCCCATCCAAGGTAATCCTCGATTCCTAAGTTAGAGCCGTCGTCGTTAGAGTAAGCCCGTGTCCCCCATTGTCTTCGTAACGATCGTAATCAATCGGTACGGTTCGATGCCTCGCGCACACCGTAGGTGATCCCAGGCCCAATCTCGGCTATCAGCTCCATCGTTCTCGCCGGTGTGTCGTCTGGATGTCTTCATTTGTCTTATTCAAATCAGACGGCTAGGGTCGGCCTTCGCGCGACTGGCTGACGCGCTTCGAACCCTTACGCGAGGCCCTGGTTCGTCGGGGAAAACGATGTCAACCACCGTCGCGATGTTTTTAACCGGTTTCGCTTTAACCCTGTTATTTCAGGGCGGAATTTAAATGGAGCGTATCCGAGCGATTGGGTCAATTTAAACGGTTGCATAATTCATCCGTTTCGCGTAGGGTGTATCGAAAAGGGTGTGATGAAAATTGTCGATGGGAATTTTATGCACGGGCAAGCTCGAAAGTGAAAAATGTATGCTCGACGCGTATCGTCGGTGAAATTTAAATGCGCGCTTTTATCTCGCGTCGAAAGGTAACGCGAACTTTATTTTTAAAAAGCTACTCCGTGTTGCGAGTACGATTCTTTCTCGTTCGTAGGGAGAGTGCACCGAAATTACGCTGAACGAGTTCGCGGAACTAATTTTTAAGGTTGATCGCGCTCGCAATATCGTGGGATACGAGCGAGGCAACTTTTCCTCTCGGTGACAGGGTGGATGGCGGCTCGGGGGGTTATTCATTGTCGGGTGTGTATCTTCGTTTGGACGCGACTGTCGGGCGAGATTGACAGAGTGGCAGTAACTCGGTAGCTGAAAATGGGAGTGGCTGAAAGACGAGAGGACAGCTCGCTCAGCGACATCCTCGTGGCGCCTCTTCGCGGATCCTCCGGTCGAGAAGTAAGGACACAGTAAGGAAACAGTGGCTCTCAACGCAACCTCATTTTAACAGATTAACGATGTAATTAAACGAACTCTCGCTTGCACACCTACTTCCATTCACCTCGGAAGGGAATACTTTCCAAAATTAATGGATCACTCGTTTAAATGGTTCTCCTCCCCGACACCCACCCTCGTTACGTTTCATTTTTCATCCGACGAGAACGGCGCGACGAGCAACTAAAATTCTCGCTGCAGATTCACTCTCTTAATTAGAATCTATTTGTGCTCTCTGTGCGATTACATGCTGTCACCGGATGTCACCCGTGCCGGACAGTGGCCGTTCTTCTAGCGCGATGCATCTCGCGAGCCGTGCCCGAACGCGCGCCTCGCAGCCGATAGCTCATTAATTTCTCAAAGCGGCTCTAATAAAAATTTAAATTACACCATATTCAAAAAGCATCATCAGAACCGGTCACGCGTCAAGCGAGCTGGACGTCGGTTAATTAGAAATCCCCCGAGCAAGAAGAATCTTTCCTAATTATCAGGTTTCTATAAGCACAGAGGATAGACTCTCCTTTCTTCTCCCCTTGGGACTGGCACCCGTAAGAAATGACCGAAGCGTGAATAGGCGAATCAGCGTCCTTATTAAATAAACGAAACGCGCGTCTCGTCGCATGAGATTCTCTGCGAGGGCAGTTTTGTTCTACTTGTTTCATCAAATGAAGAACGTCCTTTTTGTCTCGCAGTGGGCGGTACGGGCCGTCTCACGGGCTGAAAGAACGATGAGCTCACGGTGTCAGCTTACAGGCTACGTGCCTACGTTATGTCACGTTATCTTTTTTAATTTATCTTCGCCCGATAGAAACAAAGCGACACTGATAATGAATGCTGCGCGATCTTTTCCCTCGACTTTCCAACGGGACATCTTACGTCCTTTATCTCTCCCTCGCCCGCTCCGTTTCTCTCCCTCGTGCTTACAACGCTGGCTATCGATCGGTGGATTCAGTGGGATTCGAGCAATACGATATTCCGACTTTCGCAAGTCTTTACGAGCGGATAGGAATTGCATAAGTTCATTCACGCGTTGAAATCGAAGTTGACAGAAAATTTGTCCGATCTCGTTTCCAGTGCGTTTCTCTTTCGATTCGGTACTGGTTGCGCCACGCAATTTTGTTGGTTTTCATGTCGATTTATAAATCTCAACAAAAATAGTTATCGATTTAACGTTGATCGAGGATTTCAATTTAAGAGGAAGAGGAGAAGCAGCTGAAATTGTTAATCGGTAAATATAACGTTTCCATATCTAGCTTCCCATCATAAATCTAATTCGACTGTCCGCGTCGAAGCTCGGAGAGTGGCACATTTAAAAGAATTTCAGCGAAAATTCCGCTCATTTTTTTCACGCCTCGTTACGCGTCCATTACTGCCGGCCTCCTGAATCCATTATTCTCTCTTAAATCTTTTCGAAGTAATACTTGCGCGCATCACGAGGCGAAATTATGCCCGTAATTCGCTAGAGATTGATCGCGTCCATGCGTACCGTATTTTCACGCACGATTCAATCCCAACGATATTAATCGACAATAGAACCCGCCGTTCTATACGCTGATAACTATATTCGTTTTTAAATTTATAGGGGAAAGGCTGTTAGCGGGAGATTGATATTTTTCCTCCGGGTCAAATGGAAGAATTGCGTGACCGATCTTGCAGACGCAAACTTAAGTGGGTGGTGAGACTCTTAGATTCGCTATAATCGCTCTATTCACTGCAGACGCCCTATGAATGGGACTTCAATGCAGTCAATTGGCAACCTACATCCAGCTACTGCACCACCTACATCCTGCACGACGAGAGCCGTCGTGTTGAACGCTCGAAAAAGTCGTACCTCTGAACATCCATCTGTCAAACTGTTCTCCAACTCGCAGAGTTCCAATCTCTCTACACGATGCAATTTATAGACATTTCACGAAGTGTTACCTCTAACTAGAAATATTCCACGAATTCCTAATCCAGTTCTCGACAAAAATCCATTTCACCGGCCAATTAATCCCACAACCACTCTACGTATCTACACCTCGTTCGAACCGTGACGCATCCTCAAGCGAATCAAGAGTTCAGGCCAGAACTCGTCCCAACGATCCTCGAAACTCGCGTCGTCGAGAAGTCCGTGGCCATCTCGAGAAGCACACTCGAGCTTCCTCTCGACGGTCGTCGCCTACACGGAAGATCGTCCCGTTGCAATCGCTGCGTACTCTCTGCATCGACACGCTCGATGCGCAACGGATGCACAGGGCTTTCACGGTCTCGTACGTGCCCCGAGCAGACGCTGGCCGCCTCTTTTGGCGGCCTCGTCCAATTCAGGGCCAATTGAATTCACGATTCCGGCCATTACCGGTGCAAGGATTACGCGAAGCGTCGCGACAGGCCGCGTGCGTGCCACATCCGCGAGCGAGTGCATCTCTAGCGAGAGTAACGGGAACCGTAGGAATAGAGGCTCGCGCGGAGATGCTGACGGAAGATTCGCGCGGCTTAACGGCTAGGTACAGCTGGTAATAAGCACGCCTGGTCGCTAGTAACGTTGTCGCTAGTACCCGGGTTAATTATGGCGTCGATGCGCACGTCGAGATGGCTAGATGAAATTCTGGCGAGTTCGAATGGACTCGTTCGAGAAGTGCCAGCTGGTACCGATGCGGGATCGTCGAGCTCGTTACGCGTGGTTCTTCGGACCTTCGTGGAGTTTCTGTGGATCGCGATACTCGAAGGTAGACAGGTTATCCACGCGGTAGATGCACAGGCGAGATGCGAATACCGAAAACCGCTGGACGAAGATAATTCAATGAACGCCCCCGTAACGGTGAAAGTTGCGAATTAAGCGGTGAATAAAATATCGTCCCGCTTCCTTTCAATTTCCACGAGCGCCTGAAACTTTCGCGCTGAACTTTTCGCGCGAGACGCGTAGCGGTACGTTAATTTACGCAAGAAGCCATGAAACACCGGGTCTAAAAACTTTCCACCGTCTGATAGCTACCGGGGCAACGCAGAGGGGACGAAACTTTGGAGCATCGCTCGTTATATTCGAGCGTTCGCGGTGAAAAATGATACACCCCGCCTCTTAACTTCGCTCGCTTCGTAAATACGTACAAGCTCCATTAATTTGCCAGCAGAGGAATTTTTATCAGCGAGGTACGCATCCTTACGCGATAGATCGAGAGCGAGTAGACTCGTAGAACTTCCCGTCGCGAGGGCGTGTCTCGTTCCTCCCTGAAGAGCACCGTCGATTCGAGAGAGTCGGAGAGACGAACGAACCCAGTCGACATTGTTCCAGATACGCGGGTACCAGCGTTCCATGGAAGTAATGCCGGGGGGACAAGGAAGAACGGTGGAGATCCGTAACAACGATCGGCCGGGTGAAAGTTCCGCTTTTTGACGCGTTGATTGCAGGTTTTCTTTCGCCGTGGCGCTTTACGAGCTGGTTTCTGGCGGGGGTCACGTGAATCCGGCTGTCTCTCGCTCGCGCGGGGAATTGGAGCAACGTGGATCAGGTTGGATCATAGTAATTATGCGGCACCATGTAAAACGGATTCCCGGTGGGCCCACCCGAGCCCGCTGAGAGCGGCGCGTGCAATTATTAAGCCGTCACACGTTTAGCGCGGCTTCTACCCGCCCCGCGAGCACGTTTTTTCGCTCGTTTTCACCCACCGTGAGAAGCGATGGCTCGTACCATCGGTGGATTGTTCTCGCGCGACTAGGAAAATGGCATCTCGCGACGAGGGAAAACGACGAGCGAAACGCGTGTCTATTAATCACAGCTCCTTGCTCGAGAGTCCGTCGAAAACAATATTCACCGCGAATGCTCGTAAATCATCCGTTCACGGGGAAACGAGCACCTTTAACCGTGCGATTACCAACGTAAACGCGCGCTCGACGCGATTTAAAGAGCCGTCGTAACGACACCGAGCAACGACGGATTATACAGTGGCATAATTTCGGGGCCCGGTTAAGAGAACCGCGCGTACGATTATGGAGATTCGATGCGCGTGACGACAATCGATGCATACCGGGTGGCGCGCCGGTGAAACTTCGTCGACGGGCGCGTAACGCAACCGCGGGCCCCGGCTGCGCCTTAATTGAATGTCAAATATGAGGAAAGGGGCAAAGAGTTATGGCTCCTAATGACGCCAACGTCCCGCGCAGGGCGGTGTCGATCGATTTATAGGTAATTGTTTGCCACCGTCCGCCTGTTACTTTTTTACGCGCGACGCCGTGCACGACGCGCGATACACCCTCGGCTATGGCCTGCATCGCGTCGACGTAAATCATCCGGTGAATTGTGCAAACTTAGATCGGTCTAGACGTTGCCGAGAGTGTCTGCGGGACGAATTTCAGTCTTGCCAGCATGGCCAGCGTTGCCGTTGTCGAGAATGGAAAATATCAATTATTACGCCGATTATACATATAGCTCGCGTTATCCGTCTTCTTGAATCGAGCGCGTCTTTCAGCCGAGCCGAGCCACGTATATATGTATTCAGCTTAACATCCGGAACAGGACGAGAAGTCCGCGTCGCGGTGTAATTACGATGCGGAAGAGACGCTCGGCGGCCGCGAACAGTTCCTTCTCCGTCTGCTTCCGGTCTCGCGCGCCGGTTCCGCATCATTGTCTCCCTAATTAACCATTCAACAATTACTCGCGAGCCGCGACGCGTGTACGCGCGGATGTGACGTCCTCGATCGCGGCACGTGGACGACGAACGACGGCTGGCGATATACGTGGATCGAACGGGGAACGGCGTCGAGCGCGCACCGGCGCGCACCAGCTGGCGAACAGTGGACACGGAGGAGGAAAAAAAAAAGAAAGGGAAGAGGAGAACCCGGTGACGGGACGACATTACGCGGGGAGACGAGCGTGTAATTAAAACGTAATTACCTGGCGCAAAGTGTCATTTAAAATGTTATTTATCGGCTAATGGCCGGGTACGGCCAGGGTCGGTCGCGACGCAAGGTTGATTGCGTTTCGGACCCGTCTCCCGGAGAAAATGGATTTTAATTGGCCCGCGTTTTTTGGCCCCCACGATGGAATCGACCGACGGAAGTTTCTAACGTTCGTGTTTCAAGTTTAACTCACGGGACCGGTTCTCTCTAAGCGAGGCGTTGCATCATCGGTGCACGAGAAACGGAGAAAGCCCCGACCCGTTAAATATTTCAAGTAATACGTTATTCTCTCACGCCCCCGAACGCAACACGAACGGTGGTTGATTATCATACACCCGAGGCTCGCGTGTTGCATGCCTAACGACCGCCGCGTTCAACGCGAGGGCTGCGTTTTAAGAGCTGGCCTCATGTTAGAAACACGCCGCGTATCCATCATAATCTTCTACCCTGAAGGTGAAAGTGGAGCGGGAGGGTGTCCAAAGCGATCCGGTTAATCGCGAGCAACGTTCACCTAGGTTTCTGCGGTTATTTTCATTCCCGCGCCTCTTCGGCTCGTACACGTGTGGTATCGCGGACGGAGAAAAACCGCGCGGAATTATTACACGGACAATTTTCCCTTCGAACGTAAAGAAACGTCGAGTCGAATCACACGCGGATAACGATTCGCTTTACAACTAATTTCACCTTTCACTGAAAGACCACCGTTTCCCATCCACCCATCGCTCGCCTCGAAATCATTCGAATAGTTCATTAAAACCATCAATCTCCGTAAACTCTCGCAACATCACCCCGCACGTACAGCCCCGGCCATTATCATTGCGCCGTCATTACGGTTCATCAATATTCCCGCTAAACGATTTTCCCTGCCAGAGCGGCCATCAAACCCGCGTTTAACCCGCGAAATAAAATCGTAAACGGCCGACTGCGCGCCATTTGAAGCGCGGCCCCGCGTTGCGAAAAGGCTTAATTATTCATTCACAAGCATCGGATAGCCGGGTAAAACGGTCGACCTCTCAATTTAATTCACCTTCTAGAACGCTCTGAGCGGCGCGCGTGGTGGTGGCCTGCCGCGTCTAGGCCACACGGTTTTACGCGGCCACCGGTCATCGCGGTGATCGATAAAGTGCCGATTATGACCTGTTAATGGAAACCAAAGTCGTTAAGGCGATGCATAAACTTTCTCATTAACGGCAGACCAGATAGAGGTGGAGAGAGAGTGGGGGAGGGGAGGGGCGGACAGTTTCGCGGCACTTTATTACCGGATGTGAAGTCTGTTTGCGACGTCACCGACCTGGCCAGGCTCGTAAACTTAAGAATTTTCGACGAGTATCTTATCGTTACTCGTCGAATTATGACGGTTCGTCTCCCTGGTGCTCGTAAATAGGACGTTCCGTGGTTTAACGACCCTTATGCACCGGATATTATCCAGTGAACGAATAATATCGAGTCCCTTTACATTTTTTTGTTTCCGCAATGAATTTCGATGTATTGCAACTAGCTCTTTTTATCGAAGGAAACGTTCTAGTCAGGAAAGAGTTATCTTTTTTGTATAAATCGATAAATTGCCATTGACACTATGATTTTGTAATATGCGAACCGAGGCGGCTCATTTGGTAAACGTGAATTCGAATTAATGCACAGGCTCCGAAGGTATCTTCTGAAAACGTTCACCAGGTCGTGGTAGAGAGGCTGTTTCGCAGAATTGAAGTCACTGCAAATTGTCGACTAAAAGGGACTTCGGCGTCGTCAATTAAATTTCAGAAGAGGGCATTAACGGGTTCGATAAGATCGATCTCCGAGCCGGAGGTGCAAAGTGGCTGTGAACCAGCGATAAAAAAAAGGGGACGATCATTGTCGAATATTTATAAGTTGTTTTAGTGGCTCTGAGCCGTACATCAGCGTACAGATAGTGGTTAAAATCTTTCCGCGCAAGCGTTGGGTGCAACGTTGGGTGCATCGCGACAATCCTACTCCCCTCGATCGAACTGCTCTCAGGATTTCGAAGCACGTCGACGATACCAACAGAAATTTGCACGCTATTTCAATTGAAAAAGTACGTAATCCCAAATTTGCATACCCTTTTTCCACATTTTCCACTCTAAGAGGCCCTTAGAAATAATTCAACGTATCGATTCAACTGAACGTGGCTTGTCGCGTAGCTTTTTTCTCAGCCAGCGGAGAGCCACGTGCACATCCACCTTTCATTGGCTTTTTTTCCTTCTTCTTCTTCTTCTTGTTCTTCTCCGATCCAAAGATAGTGTACACCGAGCGGATACAGAAGGAACGACGCAACGGCAACGCAAAGATGAGTCTTTTCATTTGTACTACTTAACGTCTGGCGATGGGAAATACGGCGGCGTTAATGCCGGCCAAATGTAATCGAAAGACGCCGCGGGTACCACGTGGAATTAACAAGTGCGAAAAGCAAATGCGGATTTATTGCGGTTCCACCGTTATGCTGTTAAAACCTTGGACAATTTACGTTCGCCAGCGGACCGGAGGTGATTTTAAAGTCCGATGCCGCCATTCGAAACGGAACCTCAGCTGCGGCTTCGGGAACCATCGATAATAATTTTTATTTATTCGTTTATTTGCTTACTTACAGCACCGGTAGCATAGAAATTGAAAAGTGCGCGTTCCACGAGAACGACCGACTGCTTTCGAGTTCTGCTTCATCGACGATCGCGATCCAATCGATTCACGGTTGCGCATTGGTAATTCATGAAAAATGAGAAACTCGTTCTTACGCGATGCCGAGACGGCGAGGGCCCGCGTTCCAACTGCGTCAATTTCGAACGATGATAGAGGGAAATATCGGACGCCAGTCACAATGCAGCTTTATCTACATGTGTCATCTAAACCTATCGCGCATCCCGCATTTATATGCGCATCATTAGGCCTCGGGGTCCTCGTGGCCACTTGTGGCGTTCGCCGTTCCCACACCGCGTTTCCGCTTCCGGCCAGCACGTGCGCTCACCCGATCGACCGTCACCGTTCCGACCGTTCGAACATTTGTCGCGACATCTGTACCTCGCGCCTGCGTGTAGATCGAGATATCGGGAAGCGGATTAACTCGCCTGGCCCCGTTTCGGTGCACCCGGTGAACCTGTATCGTTGCGTAGCACACGTTGCGCATCGCACACGGCTAATTGGCGGAAATGAACGAACAAAATGATCCCGTCGATTCAACGGATTAAATTCCGCGACATCGAATTCGCAGGACCACCGTGGACACGCGCCGCTGTTCCGTACCGAGTCCGTTCGAACGAGAAAAAGAAAGAGTCCATATAAATCCTCCCCTCGCGTCCCAAACAAACGAGGTTCCATTGAAATTCCAGCAAGAACGAAACGAAGAAGCAAGCCGCTCCTCTCGGACGTGGATATCCACGGAAGACCGCTAACGAAGGAAAATTTCTACAATCCCAACCGTGGTGGACGGCAATGGCGGATGCAGGGGTGAGGTGGATACGCTGCGTGGTCCCTTTGAATGGTACAACGTCGACTGGAGCAGTCCCCCTGGGAGGATAGATGAGTAATGATCTGCCAGCGATACAAATCGTTGCGATTCACCTGCAGCCGATCGGCGATTCGGTTCTGGGCCCAATTAAAAGAACACAGCCATGGGTCAGCGGGTGACGCTCGAATGGCTCCCCATGGGAGTTCGACCGAGCGCATATTCCACGGTGCGCCGGATCGATACGATACGATTTTCGATCCCGGTATTATTAGTCACAGCGAGCACCTACGAAAGAAAGAGAGAGGGGGAGAGGGAGAAGGAACGGCGAAAAAAGAAGGATCGATCGAATCAGTCCGTGCCTGGCATAATTACCACGTACATCGTTACCGTACAACGTAATTAGCGGTAAACGTCCGTTCAAGTGGCAGAGATAGTTAATTTGTACCGGTCTCCTTTAAAGCGCCCAGCTTGATTTTCAGCTCCCTTTTATCTGGTTCGCGTTCTTTCCCTCGTAGCGGGGAACAGGAAGTTACGAGGCGAGCGCGTCGCGTCGCGCCACCGCCGCGGACACCCGCCGCGCTGCCTAGTTTAATTGAGACGTTAATTAGCAGCTTCGACGAAGATACGGTTTTTCGAAACGACAGCGCCGTTGAACGGCGATAGCGTTATCTGGCGAGATTCAATGGACGGTGTCGAGGCACGAGATGGTGGCCGCTGGTAACGGGCTCGATTTAAGGCGGCTGATAACGAGGACATTAAACTTTTGATACGGGAACAGATATTTCCAACTTCCATAACGAGCACCTACTTTGGAAAGTTTTCCAAGGGGAGATATACAATCCGATCCGGCTAGTAAACTCACCGCATAAATTCTTCCATTTCTCTTACAGGGAAACGGAATTACCAACCTCGCAAATTGCGTCCCAAACGCAGAATTCCAGACGATGTTCCGGCAATAATAAAATCGCGTCACCCGTTCGAGCACCTTTATCATCCCATCCAATTCCATTCCCCAGTCTCCGAGCCACCCTCGGGCACTCATCCCTACGCCGTGCCAGGTTTCGTGCACCAGTTCCACGTTTCCCCCCTTTCGAGACAAAAGCGGCCGCGGCGACGCGAGCCAATTAGTTCGACCCACGGGGCTGCCACTGTGTCAAAGTCACCGGTACCCGAAAGGCCACCAAACGAAACGAAACGAAACGAAACGGAACAGAAAAACGTAGGCGCTCGGGAGGCAGCCGCGGTGAAACCACGCGTGTACACACGTGGCCGCGGCGCGTATAGGGAGCCTCGGCGAGTGGGAGATTTACAAGCTAACGGGTCGTCGCGCCGTGCCCACGTCCAATTTCCGTGGCTATCCACGAAAAACAAACCCCGTTCTCGGCCATCCGTGATCCACGAAGAGGAACGCACCGCGTCTCGGGTTTCCAGCGGCGTGGCAACGGGCGTAGGCGTTCATAATAACTCCTCGGGTGGAAGTTGGGCGAGGCACGAGCGGAATCGGCCCGCGTTTATCGTACTCCCGGAGTGAGAGCCGACTTCGTATGGCCTTTTAACCTTATATGGCCGGTGCACCTGCCTGCGGACCGATAGGACATTTCCCATAACGCGTCCTCTCCTCCTCCGTTCTTCTTTTCCCTCTTTTCCCCACCCTCTGTGCACGTGTGCGCGCGTGTAACACCGACTTATAAAAACCACCGAACTGCCATCGAGGTTGGCGAGGATTTATGAGCCGACGCTATTACCGTCTATAGTTTCTGGCCCACCCTTGTCTCTCTTTCTCTCTATCTCTCTCCTGTGTACTTCTCCTCCATCCTCTGTCATTCGAACAAAACATTCTCGATACCATCTTAATACGACGAGCTATGATTTAATAGCGAGCACGTCGAAAGCGATACTCATTCGTCTATTATTCATCCTCGTTGTACGTCGCGGCGAGGATCTCGTCTAACAAGATGAACGCTTGTTAAACAATTCCCGTCTAATTAAATCCCAATTACATTCATCACAAAGGACCACCCCATCCGGGGCGCACAAAAGAAGAAAGGAATCTAATAACCGCTCCTTACTATCTCCGAATCTCCGAATTCTCATTAGCCGAGTCTTTCAGACAAGAAACTGTTATCGTTCCTGCTTATCTGCCTCCACGGCCACCAGAAACGCGGGGTGGGACCACGAGGGTGGGACTAGAGAGAACAGGAACGGGCCGTGTTAGCGGAGAGTAGAAGCAACGAACAAAAAAAAAAAGGGAGGCGAAGGGGGGTGGGGTAAGAAAAAAAGACGAAGAACGAGAAACGAAGAATAGAAAAAAAGGAGCTGGAATTAGGTTGGGTCGCACGCAGGTGCTGGGCATAGTACAGGTCACGGTCAGATTAACCCCGATCACGTTACCCTCGGCGTGGGAGTGCTGGCAGGTCCGCGTAATAATAGGATAGCTAGGACCGCGTACGGGAGAGCATTGCCACGCGGATAGATCCCGCTTCGTTATAAACGGTTTCATCGGAGCCTTGATTTATCTCACTGCTCCCAAAACTCCCCACCACGCTACTTGCCCGTTCGTTACGCGATAGAAACGTCGAAATTTACGGTTTTTTCCTCCGTCGACGCGAGATTGTGGGTTTTATGTGTCCGCCGTCTCGCTCCGATCCCGGAAGACCTGGTGATTCAACGGCGAAACATAAGATCGATGACAGTTCGGGGGTATAGATTTATGGCGCAAGCCTTTATCTACGGATTATGGGGTTGGAGGACCGAGGAGGACTCGGTGGAAATCCGTGGAGAGGTTTCGATCGTTACTTTTTCCACAACCGCGATTGGATTTCCGCTTGAGGGCAGCTCCTTTGACGGTGGACAGTGATTTTTAATCAAAGTTCCTGCCGAGCTTTGAGGAATGATCTTTGTAATCTTCTGTAATTAAGAAATCTTTCATCCTACACCTTGATTGAGAAACTTTCGATGTAAAAGTGTTTGGGATGAACTGTTGCCCGCTGTTTCGTTCCCGTTTGGTGCACCGTGATGTATCGATAATGGATTTGCTTTCAGAGCTCCCATTTAATCTCAATCTATTACCGAACTTGATTTATCGAGCTGGATAGATTCACCAAGGTACGCGGATGGCCACAAAAACTTCGCTTTCACGCTTATCTTTACGTAGTCCATTAACTCTCAAAAATTACCAACACGAGAGCACCTCACTCGACACCTAACACCGTTATCCATTGAATCAAGAAATCCTCTCTACAAAACTAGATTAACAGAAAACTGATATAATCTGGTAAACCTCAGACCCTTCGGCGATCCTCGAAATCGACCGTGAACGAATCCACAGCGGCCGAACACTCTCCCGTCTCCATTAATAATCCCTTTCAACACTTTCCATCGCAGCCACACGAGCCCAACGCCGCAAAGTTCAACCTCCATCAACCGCAATCAACGACCGCTATCGCTGGTACGTAACTCGCGTCGCGTCCTCGAGCGAAGCAGGTCGATAACGAAACGGCTACCCGTTATCTGGCGAGCGCCAGAAGCCGATCCTCCGCACCCTTAGCGTGGCGTCCCGCGGATTTCGCCATTAAATCCCACCGACCGACCAGTGGAATAAGAAAGCCCGCGTGCGACAGGGTGTGCATATCTGCGTTCACGTCGACCGCGTTGTGGCCCGCGGCTTAATTAAATTCGAAGGCGTGGCACGAGGTACCAGGGGGACTCTCTGCTCGATAATGAATCGGAACGCAGCGTGGCCAGCGCCGATATCACAAAAGGAGGATTCCCGTGTCCCCGGCCGTTAGAATAAGACCGAATTAATTGGGACACCGCAGGGGCCGGCCTGTTGGATTTATTTATTATGAACCTAGGACAGAGACGCCGCCTTGGCGACCCCCGCCAGGCTCCTCCGCAGATTAATTTCATTTTATTCGAAAGCAAGGCCGCGTGGCGCGCGGGACCGGTCGCCCCAAAGAGAAGGTCCACCGGCTCGGCTCGTTCAGTTGCCCGTGCACGTTTGACGGTCCTCCGTCCCGTTCCTCTTCTTGTTCCAGCCTCCGCCATCCCTCTGGCCTGTGGCTCTCTGTGAGAACGAGACACGGACCCGCGCCCGTGGGACCGGTGGACACGGATGAGGTCTTTATTCGGCGCGCGATGCGCTCGTTTCGAAAGCCGCTTCTGCGGTTGTCGCGATTCGTGTTTCAGGTGTGGTCGAGGCCTGCTCGAGACGAGTCTCTCGGGTCGAACGTCGTCGGCGTAGTTGTTGGTAACGACAGTTTTCGAGGATTCTAGTCTTCTGTGAGGGGGAGATCGAATAGGATCGAGTTGAAAGTTGAAAAGATCGTGAGCGCTGCACGGGAGTGCACGGCGTTGGGGCCCTCGTTGACTGGTCAGAGGAGAAGAAAAATATTCCAGTCGCGACCCACGCACAATGCGTAGAGAAACCTCCGCGTGGCGCGAGGTACAAGAAGAAAGGGAAGTCTTCGAAATAAATCACGGATCTAGGCAACAGGTGTACGTTTTGCCTCACGATTCAGGTTCTTGCTCCGCGAGACTTGGCGGGAGTTCCATCTGAACCCATCCACGTATCCTGTGCAGTATACTTTTCCTGAATCACCAAATATGCCTGGGCTTCGTACGAAGAAAAATATGTACACCGCGGCGCATCGATTTTTGTCCGTAGCCGTGGGACTGAATCGCAAGATCACAGATTGTATTGTCCGCGTTACCTTCTTCGAGACTTTCTCTCTTTCTCCAATTAATTCGTTTTATTTAAACACTCCGTTCCAATTATTTGTAAACACGAATACCTTGCGGCTGTATGTAACGAGATCGTTCTAAGTCCTCGACTGTCGCATCAATCGCGTGTTGTGATATGCTCGAACGGAGGTAGATTAAAAATTTTTACCAAACAGCCGTAAATTTCGTCGAATGCCGTAGGCACGAGTCGCAACGACAGCGTTCCTTCTTTTGTCGAGGCACGAAACGCGCGACGGTGATATATACTTGCAGAGGAAAATAATTCAATTCCAGGTCCCGGGATTTCATGGTATCCCCCAGGAGCAGGTACGCGGAGAGGAACGAAAACAGATAATATACGAAACGCGGATGGTCCTCAATCTTGCTTCTCTTCAATTCGATAGGATCGGAAACGTACGGACGTTCCCGGCGATGATATAATGGTGACGCTTAATGACAAACGACATCCCCGTTGGTCCATAATGCCTCGCGCGTTACTTGTTTCGTTTGCATTTTTTTCTAACGAAAAAAAGCGACAACACCCATTTAAAGTACGCAAGTCATCGGGCGCGATCTATCATGGTTTTATCAATTTTATTCTCCGTTCCCGACGTAAAACATACATTTTTCATCCTGAATGGACATTTGACTACGTGTTTGATAAATAAATTATAGAATATGCATGAACGCGCCTCCGACAAAAACCAGGCAGAATAAATATTCGATAAACGTGCATAAATGTTGATATTCCCGTTAAATATTCCGATGCGCAAAACGCGGACAGTCGTAGCCTCGTTTAACAGTATGAATTAATAAAACGGTATAAATTAACCGACAAAAGCTAATGTACTTGTCGCTTTCGTTATTACTTCCGAACGGATCTGATTCGCTTCTGCAACGACAGATTAGCGAGGAAGAAGGAACGTATGACAGGCTTGAAGCAAATTACACGGCGAACCTTGAAATAAAATGTACAAACCCTTCGAGAAGCAGATGCGTACGGATCGAGTAAAGTAAATCGTGCATGGAAATCGAATCGGAAAAGAAATTGCCAGTGGTACCGTCGAACGGTTCGAGGCGAGTAATTCACGGTTGCAACAGGAGGATGCGCAACACCGAGAACTATCCCCGGGTACCGTTCACGAGGTAAACGTGGCTCGGTTTCGCAACGAGGAAGGCTCTCGAGAGCGGGAGCAGATAATCAGCTTAAAACTCGAGCAAAATTCATGCGAAGGCGAGGCTGCACGGTCAATCTGCGGATCCGATCGGCTCGTACGCGCGGTCGAAGCCGCACCGCGCGCCCTCCGTGCTCTCTTAATCGACCGTAAATAATTGCATTTATCACACCTATCATTGCGCCTCAGTCGGGACCGCGCGCGGACCCTTCTCCGGAGAGGCTGCTTTCACTGGCCAACGAAAATTGGCACGTTGCCAATCTCGGCTATCGATCCGCGCGTGTGGACCACGAGCTTTGATTTATCGCGTTTGCATCGCGCTTTCTTCGAGGCACTCGCACGCCTCCACCTGTCCGATCGCGGGCACAGCAATAATTACCGCGGTCCCGATGGAAACGAGAGCGGCCGCGTGATCGCGAGGAGGAAACGCGAGAAAGCGCCGCTGGATCGCGATTCAACGAGCGTTACGTAATGGTTAGTCGACCTCCGTCGTATTGGAAAAATGTCGCCAACCGTTGTATTTATTTCGATCGCTTACGGTGCGATCGATGGAATTTGAACGGAGTAGGATCTAGTATGCAAATGATGATTTTCGTGCCTTGGACATAGAGATCAACAGGATGAAGATTTGCATAAAAACGCCGCTTGGGAATGTAGTCCCCGAATGTACTTTGGATCAGGGATATTAAAAATGATCGAGGATGCTTGAATATTTGACATCGTGTCGTTCTTACTAAATATTTACAAGGCATGGAGTGCGTACGTCAATCGAATGATTAATGATCACCCGACTGTTTCATGGTTATTCGATAACTACCGAGTGCATATTATACCGTGCAACAAATTCGATAAATTTTGATGACTTGTACTCGATCAGGAATTCACGTTTCTTTTATTACGGTGTAAGAACGTTCGACATGCGGGCGTATAAAGATCTCGAGAGTATATAAGACGATCGTGCGCAGACGTTTATGCTGAAAACAAACCAGCACGCCGCAAGAATCTGCCACGTCCGCGATATAAAAATATACCAGATGCGGAGAGTGCCTCAAGGATTATTCGAGTAGAAATTCGCTTAAGTAGAAAAAGACATCGCGCGCGGACATTTCGTCGCCCCTTGGAGCGGTCGAGCATCCTCGATACGACGCGGGCGTTCGAGTTTCCAGTCGGCAGCTCCAAATTTCCAAAACGCTCCGAAATAAAAGGTAAAAGCTCTCGAACGCACACAGGCGCGCGGCAATAACGCAATATCACGGAACATAACGAAATGGAAGGAGAATCGCGAGCGTGCGTCACGTTCACTCGTCGTTCGAAGTCGAACGCAGCCACGGACCCATCCGGAGTCCATCGTCCAGCGGCGTCCTAAAAAACCTCGCCTCGGGACCGCCTCGAGGATTCGCAGGAAAAAGACCGCGCGGACGAGACGTTCGTCGTAAATCAGGACGGCGGGGGCGCGCGGCGATATTTCTAATGCCACGACAAATCGGCAACACGCAACGGGGCAGGATTATTCGCCGTGGCGGCGGAGGCGTGCAGCAGCCGGTAGGGGATCCTCCTATATTTTGACGGGGTCGACGAGTTTTTGAGGTGTCCGTGGGCCCGTGTCGCGACGACACGCACACGCGCGGACCGCGTCGCGCACCGTAGGCAGCGGCGCCGTCTCGTCGTAAACAACGTGAAAAGGGAAGAGCCGGGTAGAAATAAGAGCCCGATTCGGCCGTGGTCCCGTGATTGTCCTGCGGAACGCATAAAGTATAAACCACCCACGACATAAGACCGAAAGAGTTATTGTAGAGCGTCACCTCCGCACCTGGATACCTCTCGCGCGTTGAGGAGCACCGGCCGCGACCCGTGAATTTGCCAGGATCTCCTTCCCCCTCTCCTCCGTCATCTTATCTTTCCTTTTCCTCCCGGTTCCATCGTGTTTTGCATACTCAGTTTCCTTCACAGCTGCTGCCAGTTGCTCGCGCGTCCTTGCGTTACGCCTCGTCACTGCGCTGGCCGTTGTCACGGTGCACGGGGAGCTCTTGTCCCGCCGAGATCTCTAATAGAGATCTCGCAGAGAAAGCGGCACGTTGAAAATTTTACCGTTTCGTATGATATACTAACTCGACGCACGCTACGATACGTCTAGATTCGATGCTCGCTGAAACACGCGAAGTGAAATCATCCCCCGTTAAATCAGCTCCTCTGTCACATGAAAATAGCTTTCGCCACCCTTTCGGTTCTTCTTCGTTCCATACCAGCTATCCTTTTCACTTTCCATCGATCTACCGTCCTTTCTCTTTCCAGCCGTCCCTCTTAGCATCTTCCCGCCATAATCCTCGTTCCACACCGGCAACAGTGTGCCGCGCGGTGCACGCGTCCTTTTTCTTCCTTCCAGCCCGCTCTCGACCACCATCCGTAGATTATGGGAAACACCACGGACCGGACGTTTATGGCCGTGGAACTCGCGATGCACGAGGCACTCAATCGCGGATTTGATACAACTTAATCGTGGCCCGGTGAACACCCTCGCATTCCACGATGGAGGAGGCCAGTTCCGCCGACGTATCATAAACAGAATCGTCGTCCTTTCTGCGTGTGGAATTTCGTGAGGACACCGGGCCAACTCGCAGCCCGTCTTCTCGTTCTCCTTTCCTCCTTTCGTCCGTCGTGCCCGTTCCATCGCGATCTCCCTCGTCCCATTCCGCTTATTCGATTCCAGTCGTGAGTATCGGTGTGCACGTGGCCGCGATTCGCATAAAGATCGAGTGCAATCACGCGCTCGAGGATTATTGCCGTTGCTCTCCAGGTGAGAGGCGTTCTCAGCCTGGCTGATGACGGGCGAACACGAAACGCGCCGCTTTTATACGATATTATGGAAATGATGGGATGTTAAGCGGCGAGTTATTGTTGCCACGCGGTGATGTGTCAATTAACCGTGATCCGTTGTTTATTCAGTGGGCGGGAATTGTCTTTCGGGTGGCTGATGGAAGATCATTGTGTGCAAATGAGGAAGATCGCCGAACGGGGATCGTTATTGCGCGATGGAACGTGGACGGCAATTAAAAGCTCGTTTGCGCTTAAAAATTTGTTCGATTTCAATTGGCGCGCGAGATGATTATTTTACGGCTATTTACGCGCTTAAAGGACGGTGCAATTAATGCGTTTTTCTTCTTTTCTCAAGTAATTATGTGCGAAACGAATCTACATGTAGGTCGACAAAACTCGTTCCAACGCCATGCCATTAAAGTAGCCGGTGCTTTTTTCCGCGGGTATTTATCATTTGCGATCATGGCAATATCTCATGTCCGATTAAGCTAAAGTGCATCTCCCGGAGCGTACGTAACGCGTCCAATAATCACGTACACTTCTATACGTGCACGAGTAAAGGTGGATTTCAACTTGTAGCCAAGCGATGCTCTCGTAAAAAACTTAATTCCATCATCACGTTTTCAGTTCCATTATTCAACAGTCGTTCTTCTCATCGGAGTCTTCCACACTCTCCTTTATAGTCCAATTAGCCTTGGCTCATTAAAAAGCTTGAAATTGCTTTCCTCTAGAAACACAAACACCTCTCTAGATCTTTGTCGCCCCTTCCTTCTCATCTTTAACACATCTTACCACCTCGCGCCCTTCTTTATCCGCATCATCCAGTCCTTCCTCCATTCCATTTACCATTCTCCCACCATCGTGCTTTCCATTTTTCATTAACCTTTTCATTCAACGTCTCCGTCATTCCTCTGACATCATCTCACCCTTATCGTTCCCTTGCTGCAGCTATTGCGCTTCGTTACCGTCATTGCTCCGTTCTACTTTTCCCTACCGATTGTCCCTTTCCGCGTCTCCTTTCCAACTTCTCGTCAAAGAGTTCCTCGTCCCAGCAATTACATTTTTCTCAACTACCTCCCCCTCTTCGTGCCGCCGCTTTCTTCGAACGCAGCCCACCAAGCCCATCTCTCCGTCCTTTCCTGTTTTCCATCGTCTACCTCGTCCGAGGATCTCCACGGGAGATAACCCTTATAAACTGGAGCATTAGTAAGGCGCGGAGCAGCTCCGTGAGAGAGTATCTCCGGATCTACACGCCGCTAGAGGGGCGCAAAGGCGCGCTCCACAATGAGCTCCGGTATATAAAGCATATCTGCATCGCCGGCATCCTCTTCGTGGCTCCTCTCGCCACGAACCGGGGACCACCGCAATGTTATATCGTTCCGCCATGTAGATGAGAGCGAACGCCGACCGCTCGAGTAACGTCCGCGGGTATCTGGCCGCGGTCATCTTGCTCTCGTTCTCGTGCGTCCGCTCTTGTACCCGAAATCTAAGTAATTATCAATCGACCGGTTACGTTCGTGGCAACCGGTAGATTTCTCTCACGGGTTCCCACGTCTCGCGATCCCAATTCGATTCGCATCGCGGATCCTGCCGCTCAATGGTTCACGTTTCACAGAAACGAAGATCACCTCTGACTCAGACAAAGTGAAAACACGGATGACTGTGAGCGTTACGTTACGCTAGCACGTCCATCAGCTTCCGAAACCTACTTCTGACCAGCGTCCATTCAACGTGTACTGTTCTTACTCACTACACTTCTTACTCACCTCGCTACGAGGTGTGGCCAGTCTAAGGCACTCTCATCCTTGACTCATTCATACATTTTCGCGTTTAATATTCCAAACGTCTCGCTCATCGGCGCATACCTATTATTCATCGAGGAATACATAAAACACAAGGATCAGACGGATCGAACACAATTTTAATTACTTCCTGATAATAATAAATTACGGAAGATCGTAACGGAAGGCGCACGCGTTTCATACGCCCGCCCATAACGAAACAGTAAATGATTGAAGATCGGCGACGACGATGGAGCGTTCGTGTAAAGCGAGACAGCCAGCGCGCAGCGAGGAAGTAAGGAGAAGTCGGAGTGAAAATAGAGAAGCGGAAGAGCCGTGAGAGTGGCAGGCGTGCTCTTAGAAATTTCATGATATTTGTTTTGCGGTCATGGCTCCGTAGCTTCTCGGTGGATAGCACAGGAAGCTGGTTTGCTTATATATATATACCTGACAGGTTGGAAAAAACTATTCCGAGGGAAGATGCGATCCCCCGTATGGGAAACTCCGTGGGACGCAAGATCGTAACTTCTTTCGCTGGCGAATTCCAGAGAAGCGGCCTAGACGAGTTAATTCACCGCGTTAAGGCTCGAGTTGACGCGAGAGATCATTGATCGTCCACTGGAGAACGTAATCTGCCTCGCGGATGCATTTTTGCTGAATCGCGATGCTCGTTCTCCGAGGCGATTCGAAATTATTACCGGATGCGTGACCGGTTTCTTGGGAACAAAATTCCTTCCAAGCATTTTTCGATTAATATTTTTTAATTGAGTTTAAATTACTTCCCGAGTGATAACTCGCGTCCCTTAATCAAAGCGCCTACCACGCGAAAGCCATAAATACAGTC
The DNA here is from genome assembly GCF_050948175.1 of Xylocopa sonorina. Classification (NCBI taxonomy): domain Eukaryota; kingdom Metazoa; phylum Arthropoda; class Insecta; order Hymenoptera; family Apidae; genus Xylocopa; species Xylocopa sonorina. The sequence continues at coordinate 12,717,471 of NC_135193.1, forward strand.
GGCGAAACACCCACAAAGTTTAACAAACGCGATTTTACGCGGCGAAGGCGCATCCTCCATACGAAAACGCATCGCGTTCAATCATCGGCGTGCGATCGCGGCGTAGCCTACGTTTCACCGACGCATCGTGCCCGTCGTTCTCTGAAATTAAGGTTAAGACGCGGCCCGCGGTTCATCAATAAAACTTAATGCAAAACTTCACGCGGTGAATGTAACGGCTCGGTCGTTAGTAGTCCCGCGAAATTAATAACCGGCGAGCCGGAGCGTGCACACGACGAGGGTGGAGAACAGAAAGTCGCCTGGGTGAAAGTCGTCGCCGTAGCCGTCGCCTATCTCTCTTTCACGGGGTCACGAGGTGCTCCACGGAGAGCACGCGATGGCTGGTTTCGAGGTCCCCCTTTTTATCGAGGTTCACGGCGATAATTCAGCGGGCTCGTCGAGCGGCCGCGCGAGAGAGCAACGCGCAATTTCAATTTGCCGAACGAACAAATTAGTCGCGAAACGCGGCTCGTTACCGAAACGCGACCCCACGGAGCACACGGAATTACTCCTGGCACCATTTCTGGCGCCCGTCCAATCACCATCGCGACGTTCGAGAGAGTCCACCGCCCGTCGACTACTTCAACTTTTATCCACCGGCTGGGTGGACTCGTTTAAATCGATTTGCCGCCCACTTCCGGCGCTCGCACGTAAACTCCTGGCCTGGGGAGGATATATTGCGATTGCGGCTGGCGAATCGTTCCAATGTCTTGTTTGCAGTGGCACAGAGTTATAGACTCGGTTAATTATCGGGGAGTTTGCTCTTCTTGCCGGTGAGCGGTGCCGTTTTCGAAATTGCGCTCGCTGATTCCGAGAGAGAGAGAGAGTATAAAGCTTTCTAACTTTGGGAATTCTAAGAGCAGAAAACTTAAAGCCATCCAATCTTGAAGGAGGGTAATAAAAAATAAGGAGAATTACTTGTCCCACGGCGCGCCGTACGATCTCATTATCTGAGTGGAAACACACGAAAAGAACGCTTATTTCCCAATTTAACCACGGTTTCCAGCCAGAAAGCGAACACAGAGAGATCCAAACGGAGAAGACATTAGCCGCGCAATCTCGTCCACCGATCCACTACGGAGTCCCCTACGGTGGTTCATTTATTCCCGAAACGAAGGTCAGATCACGCGGTCTACGTGGCCTCATAAAGACGAGAAGAGGATCCCCGCGTTCGGTAGTGGGTACACGACGGTCACGAGGCGACCGTGCAACCGGTGCCCTTTTAATTACACCTCGGCCTAATTTATTGCGAAATCCGCACCGGTGGCAATGCGATCAGATAAAACCCACGGCCATAAACCACGGCGTCATATAAAACTCCTTTTATTCCTAACCGGCTAGGGATCGTACGCTCTCGAATCGTACCCTCTCCCTCACTCTCCTCCAGCTCTCTCGCTCTTCGCCACCGTCCCTGTTCCACGTTCAACGTTCCTCCTTTCTCTTCGTCACGTCCTTTCCCATACGCGGATATAGAGGAACAGACTCGTAGCCTTCCCTTTTTCCACCGTCTTCGCCCCTCTCTCTTCGCCGTTTATCTTACCTTTCTGTTCCTTTTCTTACTTCCTCCCAACCTCCACCTCTTTCTTCGTCCGCTTCTTCTTCTTCTTCCTCTTCTTCTTGTTCCTCGTCTTCCTCGTCTTCGTCTTCTACAAAGTCCCCCTTTTCTCGATCACTCTCCCTCGGCCTCGTGGCATACCATCGGCTCTTCCTTCTCTCTCTGCACGAGACGTGCGTCCTGCCTGCGGCCGCCCACGCGCCGACCCGACGCCCTCTCATACCATCTCACGTGCTTCTCCCACCGTCCGCCACCCTGGCTCCCACCCGACGCATGGGAGACGTGTATGCACGCGCACGTATACACAAGTCGTTCCTCAGGTATGTACGTTCAGGTTCTGGCCTCGCTCGGTGGTGAGATGGTCCACGAGACACCACTCCACTCTCTTTTTTCCGCCCGTTCGAGGGTGGAAACATCCTCTTGCCTGTTGGGGAAATATTGGTCGACGGATCGATCTTTGCTCTTCTTCTTTCCTTTTCTCTTCTTTTTTCTTTTCGTTTCCACGAGGCGACGTTGATCCGTTTTGTTTGCCTCTTTAACGAATCGCTCCCGCCGATGACTAGCCGATTATCTATGGAACTGGTTTTTGGGAGCTCTACTGGTTGACAAATTTCGAAGCTATTCTTGGTATCGCTTTCAACGTTGAATTCAACTTTTCAGAAGAAATAATACGCGCTTCGTTTGAAACTGGTTTCACCGTATCGTCGAGATTTTCTCTGAGCCAATTAATGCTCGATTTTAATTGGTTCCGTGCTAGTTCCAGTGGTTTTACTTCGCGCAATTTAATGAAAAATACTCGAGCAGCTGCGCGAATGCAACTATGTACGCATATTCTCGTCTATTGGTCGGATTTCTGTACTTAATTGAACAGCTGCTCCAACTCTAATTAGACGATCGTGATTACATTAATTCAGATGGGCAGTGACGTTTAATAGGCCTCGAACTAAGAGCGCAGCAAACCCTTCTCTGCAGCGCTTGGCGATACGAGGCTGAATTGAACGGATAGGTCTTTCTAAATTGCTCAAATTATTTCTGAACGGCAGGACATGATCGAAGAATTAAGATAGGCAGGAAGATCTGATTTTTTTGGAGTCCTTCGACTCCATCAATCTGCTCATCAGCCGCGAAATCAGCGAATTTTTCTAAAACCGACCAGTCAGCGCAGCGGTCGGCTAAACGCGAAACGTCAGATTAGCCTGAAGCTCTTTCTCGTGTTCAAGGACCAGGTCCACGGGCCGGTCCGCTTTGATTCGTCTCGTATTTTAGTTTTTCTTCGTCTCTTTTCCCTCTCCCCCTCACTCGGTCTTTCATTCGGCTGGTATCCTTAAGAGACGCCGAAGAGCTTAATCGTGTCGAGGATCATGCGAGCAACGCTTTTAAATATGGCGGTCCCGAGCAAAGGAGCATCCAGTCCAAGGATTGACCAGGTGCCCAAGTGGGAGGACTTGATTGGACCAGTAAGCGTGCTGGTATTAATAATTCAGATTTCACCATAGGCAGCTCGCCCTTCTATGAACTCCGGTGTACATGCACGGGCTCTTTCGTACGAGTGTCTTGATTTACAAGTGCGGTTATCGGGTAGGCGGCAGATGTACTTTTAGGAGAATCGCTCGCCTTCTCTTCGTCCTCCCACCCTTCTTTTACCTCTCGTTTCTTCGCCTCTCTTTCTCTTTGATGTTGCGCGTCGCGTCGTCCTTCTCATTCTGCCGACGTCCAACCATTTTCGACGCTCGTAATACTCGTACATCCCGTATTTTAAGGAAGCTTCGTTAGGCCATCCACCGTTTATGGAGATCCTAATGATTCGAAAGTCGTTCGTCCAGAGACGAACGATTTAAATTTAAATCCACTGGCTATACACGAGAGGGGCCAGGGAGAATCGTTGTGGACCGTTCGTGGTCCGTGCCCTATTCCGTCTCATGATTCGCACGCCTCGATGCTTTCAGAAACATTTCTATCTGGTCCTGTTTCTGTACAGTGATAATAATGAATGCAAAGTATATCCCCCTCTACGTTCAGTAATTCTCGTCCCCGTGAAAGATAATGCTACTCCCGCTGAAACGGGTGTTTCTTTCTTAAACAAAGATGTCTCCGAAACGACTCCTGGTACAATCACAAATTACGGCATGCAATTAAAGGGTTGTATACAAAGAGGACAAAATATTCGCTCGAAGGGTTCAACACAATACACCCACAGCCGGGAGGATAATCACTGTGAAAGCTCCGACGTTCCGAATCTTTCACAAAAGTCTTTCATCAACTGTGATTCATAAAGCAGAATCCGTATTCGAGGCCCCTTTTGTTTCGATCCAGTTCCCGTCTGCTCTAAAACGTCCGCGAGAATAATTGATGCGGCTCATCGAAGTAGGTCGTCGCGCGGGCCGAGACCGCGCGAAACTCGCCTGCCACGAGTCGCAACGAGTACACGACAAACGAGCGTACCGTATTTGTCAGAGTAAATTAGCCGCCGATATCGAGATAAGGGGGCTGGAATCATCGCCATGTATGGATGCCGCGAGGAGTGGACATGTCTCGCGTTTGGCAAGAAAACTTTGATTTATGTATATGAAATTTCCATGATTTTTCCATCGAAACGCTCGCACATCTTGGGAAAGCTGCTTCTGCTTCTTTTAACGGAGCACTTCCGTGGGAAATAATAAATTAGGAATTGAATTTCCTTCGTATCGTTCCTCGATCACGAGTTTCCTCTCGTCAGTCGTATCTCCCTTGTCTTCCAGTCCCACGGAACAATTCCTCCGTAACGGGAGACAACCTCTTACTCCCCGTCGTCGTGGAAAGCTATAACGCTCGCGAAATCCTAAAAGTATAAATGGCCAGCCGTGGAGCGTCCTTAAATCATCCGGTAATTAACACTGCGAGCATTTCATCAAGCAAGCACAGCGGTAGTCCCGGCAAGAACCAGGGGCGGCAATTAAATTCATTTGTCAATTATTTGACGAATGCTCGAGCCAGCTGCGCCTGGGCGGTCCTCGAGCTCCCCGACCAGGCCGCTTCAATTCACAATTAGCTCGCATACTTTCAGATCCGATCCCCTAATTGCCACTTCCAGAAGACCGCGGTGTCTACCCACCCCCTCGTGTGTGGCCGTCCGCGCAAAAAGCGCAAATATTTTATCGTACAATTATCCCGGAGCGTCGACACGCAGCTGGATTCGGTGACATTGTACACGGAGATACCATTTTTCTTCCTTCAACAACCACCGCGGTCCATCCGTCTCGTATTTTTTTCTTTTTCCCCGTTTGTTTTTCTTTTATTTTTTGTTCCCTCTTTCTCCCTCGTCCTCTTCTTCGTTCTTGCCCGTACGGCGCCGCCTTTTCTGCCTCATCAACGTGACGATACTTAATTAACGAAGTTTATGCCGCCGCTTTTCACCTCCCCCTACGCGAGCCAAGTGAAAGAGGCAGAAGTAACGAGAGGCGGGGCAAAAAACGCCGGAACGCGTGACAGTGATCGAGAATTAATTAAGGTAACGACTGTCACGGGTAAATGGACGTCGAATCGCTAGTCGAGGCGGACGCGAACGAGATACGCGTATCGCTTTTAGCAGAAATCGGGTGCCGAAAAATGGTAGTAGAGAGATTTGCATAAGATAACTTCGCGCGTCGTCGAGCCAATAGCGTTCCGACACTTCAGCGCGACAATCTGACAGCCAATTAGGTGGATAAAGCGAAGCAGAGATAACCTATCGCTATGCATTGATTCGTGAAGAAAGTCGATTAATCCCGTTATACGCGAGAAGTATACTATGTATATGATTTACAGAGAGTAGTGCCTTGGCGTCCATTCAGGTGGCGCCTGTAGTAAGTGCTCGAAAATGGCGGTCTTTCCAATGGAAACAGAACCGACATGTCCGTTGCCGAGTTCGCTCGAAGAGATCAGTGACCCTCTTTCGATTTCCTTCCCTCGTTCTTGCTACGTCGACGGACACACGACTGTACGTATCGACGGAATACGATACGAGCCATTTGAAAAGTATCCCTTCGTTCCGTACTGAGGAGAGTCGGCTTTCGTGCGCGTGGAAAAGATCGATCATGTTTCCCGCAGGAAGCTTCTATTTCTTAATCGTAAGCGTTCAACGCTTCGATGCATAGTGATAGCAGCTGCGCTCGCGGTTCAGCACCGATGCGTCAGCGGCCGTTAAACACGATTAACTGCAGTCTCGAGTCTTGAACTTGCCCGTCTCGATGGTACCTGTCCGGCCTCGAACTAGGTCTCGCCGAGATTCATGGCGTTTCTTGCCCCAGCTGGCTGCCGCCAGCGGGAACAGCTTTTATAGGGTTTTAAAATCAGCGAGCAGCGTGATTCAACGGGATGGGAGCGTGCCGGAGTTACGATCGAGACCGGATCGATCTCTGCCGAGCGGTTTTCAGGATGCTCGATCGTGTGAACTCGGCTGATTGATCGTAAAGCATGATTCAACGGCGAAGAATTTAAGACTGATCGTCTAACGATCAAGCGTTATCGAATTAACCCGTGGAACAGTGAAAGGGGAACAAATACCGTAGAAGGCTCGCGTCTGTTCGTTCCCTTCGCTTCCGTGCGCTTCGATTTCCCATGGTAAAAACCGATCCTTTCCAAATGACACAGTTATAGCTGCAAACTAGATCCATTAGCAACTCCCGTTTCCACGTAGACCACGGACCACCATATACGATCGGCGGATCTGCCGGTTTTTCAAGCCGCCCGGCAGATTCCAGGCTAAGATGGCCGGGGTAAAGCGTATGCGTGTGCGCGGATGCTTCTTCTTCAGCATCGTGACGCGCTATCACGTTCGTCGGTCTTACGGGGGTCGTGTGCAACCGGTCACTGCGCAACGCTGCGCATCGGTTGCAACGTGGAATGCTGTTCCAATGTTACACCGCGCCACCTGGTCTTACGAGCCGCTATATCGCCGGTACATACTACTGGCCGACGCTCCCTCTCCTTCCGCCACGGGCACACGGGAACGTAATAGCTCCGGGTAAAGCGATCCTGCGGAAACGAGGGTCACGCTCGCGGTTTCGACGTTATTGCTTTCTGAAGTGGCCCTCCCACCTGTACACCGAAGCGCGCCGCGGAGCCTCCGATTAATTCCTTAAAATTGCCACGGGAACATTGGCCATGGCAATTAACGGGGAACGTGGAATCCGTTCCCGCTCGATGAGCCCCTCCTCTGCTTTCGATGAAAATCCTTTCGCAACGTTTCAGCCGTGGAAATTTATCGTTCGATAGGGACTCGTGCGTCACGAGGCGAACTGCAGCCAGATGCTTGTATATCCGCTGAAAGAAGATCCTCCTACGTAAGCTTCGCTCCTCTGGCGGCGACAGCGGGAGCGTCGAAAAACATGCCGCGGAGCGGGTCTCGCCGAGTAAGATTGCCCGCCGCGAAAACCAATAATTGCACACGAGATTGCGGCCGCGAAGTGCCGGCACCGGTGGATACGCGGGGCGAAGCTTTTCGAGCCGGGCGCAGGGAGAAAAAAGGAAGCCAGAAAGGGGGGAAAGAAACGCGGAGGCGCGGCGGAAGGAACCGGGAGAGGATGAACGCCGGGCAGATATAAGTAGGCGGTCGAAAACATTTGCTTTCTTGCCGTGTGCCACGGCGAGGGGCAATTTGCGGTGCGCTGCGAATGTTTCATTACCGCGAGGCGCTCCGTCCGGAGCTACCGAATTTCGAATGAGCTACCGCCGCAACGGACCCTGCGCGCGTCTGTCAGCCCCGCTGAAGACTCGTAATTGAAATCCGCTGCCCTCCGGGATCCGGGCTCCCACCTACCAACCCCTTCCTCCACCCCTCTCTACGGTTCTTCTCTTAGACAGACCGCAAATCGCGCGAGCAAACACTTTTGTCCTGGGACCGGCCGCAATTTCCATCGTTACATTGTGCATGCACGGCCGCTCGCCTAGATTGCGCAGGGGGTGCGCAGGTGGGTGCCGAGTTCGAGGTCCGAGCGAAGGATTAGGGTCTCGCTGGGGGACCTTGGAGAAAGATAGCGTGGAGTGTTCTATGAGAGACTCTGAAAGGGCAGACGTTTGGGGTGTACTGTTTCTAGTAACAATTGACGCGAAGGCTTCGTTGGAAGCTACGTCGTCGTCCGTTTTTCAGATTTCATACGCGAGTACGAAAATGGCTACACGAATGGAAAATGAATGAAAACTATCTTATTATTATTTCCAATGGTTTATTTCGTAATACATAGGGAAGGGATAAATGATTTATCGTGTAAGACACATGTACGCTTTAACAAGAAGAGACGATTTTTTTGTGGTCATCGTGCCAATTTCTCCAGGGATCGAATCAATCGCTGTAGCGGCTCACGGATTCTCTTCATACCCGTTCGCACGCTCATTTGACGATCACGATAATTAATGATCGCTGGTACGTGGAATAGGTTTCCGTAACGGGCGCGCCGACGAAAGTGAACACGCGATATTGCGTTATTAATATCGACGTGACACACGTTTCTCTTCGACCCACGTCGCCGTGGCCGCAAAACCGGCCTTATATATTAACGACGCTGAGACGCAGAAAAATTTCCCATTAAGACAGCCGTAATAAACGTCCGGTCTGTTTGGAGGAGTAATTTAACACGGTCCGCGTCGAACGAGCTGCGTACAATCGCGGCGCGCGAGCTCGCAAAATACAGGTGCCAACGGTGGGACGAGTGACAGCCGTCGCCAGAAAACGACTCTGAGGATCGTCAGCTCGCGTTTAATGCCCTCCCGGGGCGGTTTGTCGCTCGAGACGAAACTTCTGCGGGGGCTGATTGGGATCATTCGTAAAAATCTATCCGCCGAGAGCGGACTGCGAGGCGAGACGGAGCGGACGCGGGATCGAGAGAAACAGATTCGCCTCCGCGAGGCGAAATTTAAGAGCCGCTCTCCTTAAACGCACGGCAACGACGATGATGAGCTTTTTCGGAACGACGCGACTCGTGTTTGGTGGCAAAATTTATTCATTAACCTGGTGCTCGGTGAAAAATTCGCCGTTTCTTTCATTTAAACGCTCTGACGTGACGCGTAATGTGGAACGCGGAGATGCACGCTACGCACCTTGAGTAATACCAGGTATACCAGACTCATTAACGAGTGATTTGAATAACCAGTAACGAACGATAGGTACTTGCACGTTGTAATCGCAAACGTCAGACGCGGATTCAAACACTCGCTTTGCATTTGTTCTTATTTTCACTCGTAATTGCACTTGCAAATCCGGTGAGAAATTTCTGTCCTGCATTCTCCCTTGCGACTACACCGGGAGACTGTCGTAAACTCATCCGTTATTGTTAGCATTAAATTCCTGCAAACCCGAGAGTAACGCGAGACGCAGTAATACCAAAATCTCCACGAAAATCCGGGAGAATCGCGAAAGCAACGCTGCTGGAATTATGATACACCGCGGTATTGAACATGATACACGTTTGCCCGGACAAAACAGCTCCAAACACTCGAATCCTCCAGTGGATAATGTTTGGTCACGGAATCCGTTTATCTAACCGCCACCCGGCGTCGCCAAAAGTTTCTCGTTCAGGATCGAGCATTCGAGAAACAGAGAGACTCTCACGGATCGGGTAGGCCGAATTTATGCGAGGGGCTCGGCGAAGGGAAGACGATTTCGTCGATTTCAACGGAATTCACTGGCTTAGCGGTCGCGACTCCGGGATTAACGACGTTCCACCAGCCTGTCGTTCGCCGTCTAATCTTCCTCTCGACGGCGAGTATCCCGTATCCGCGAAATGATAGATGATTCAGCGACGAAACCGTCCGGAAATTATCGGCGATCATGCTGGATTGCGTGGCTTTCGTTCGACGCTCCTGACGTTTTAATTTCGATCGGTTCGTGAAAGGATCTCCAATTCTGACCGCGACTCGATGACTCGCTTCGAACCGGGGTCACTAATTCGTGCCACGTCCAACAAACAGCTTCTCGAGTCTCATCGATTTCGTTCGAAGAAAAAATTAGCAAACGCGAAATTATTAATTCCAGAGAAATTCGTCGCGGCGAAGGACAGTAACTCAGAATTAAAAAGATTCCGGCTGGACTTCGTTGAGCGGTACGCGGCGTAATCCATGCCCGAGGCGGGTGTTAATCATCGAAATTGCCGCGGCAAGAGGAGAAAAAAAAGCGATAAGGGTGGGAAGGTGGGGGGGCCAGTTTCGTGGATCATTTTCGCCGGGGAGATCTCTGTGTTCAAGGGTTAATCCTCCGAGACATCGTCCCCGAGCGCCTCCCGGCCGCGAAACACGAGAAAGAGAAAGGGCGAGGGGGAGGGAGAACCGTAAGAATTAAAGTTGATGAAAGATCTTCCTGACGGCGATTTATCCCCGTGGGGTGATGCGATACCCCGTTGCCGACGTCCACCGGCACGTGAAATATCGTGGCTTATGGGAGAGTCGAGGCCTCGGGATGCGCGCGGCAACGCTTGAATTTGTAATTCGTAAGTTATTGCGGCGTCGCGTTCTTCTAAGGGGGCCATTACTTAGTGGCATCCCGTTAAATATCGCCGCGATTACCCGACTCCGCGGCGTATGAATAGCACCGGGTTTCCTTCTATTCTTGGAATTATTACGAACGGCGAATCGTTAGTTCGGAGCACCGTGTCCCCGTAATCCTCTTTTCATCTGTCTCTCCGATAGGAAGCGTTTGGTCCCCTCCGTGGCTTCCTGTGTTACAGCTCTTGGCGTCGCTCGTGCCTTCGCGGTCAAGGGTGTCTCGTCCCATCGGAACCGCGTCTTCGTCCACGCGAAAATACCCCTGTTAAGCATAGATTCCCGCGACGAGGCAAGAGAACGTCCGCTTATCGCGTGGAATTGCCGCGAACGGCCCTCACCTTGCTGATTGGCCACGGGTCTTCATTTGCATGCGCGCGGCTTTCGTTTATTGTACGAACTTACCGTGGAGCGGCCATATAAGGCACGCCGCGCCGGTTCGCCTTTCAGACTGTCAGCAAAAAGGCTATTGTCAACGACAGATGGACGTCCAATGGGCAACACGTGTTGCATACAACCGCGCGTAAGACGTATGCCTACGTGTCCGCCGCTCCGGAAAAGAAGACACCGCGGTGAGTCCCTTTTGTCTTAACGAGAGAGACCGCAACATCTGCATTTCTTTTCGCTGTCGCCAAAAGGGAAAATATACGCGGCGACCCGCTCCCCTGGCGACGGAAGAGTTACCGTGACCCCTTTTCCTTTTCCTCCCTCTTCCTGTGCTCCCATGATTTTCTCTCTCTCTCTCTCTCTCTCTCTCTTGGTTCGATCCGAACGCGAGCTTCGAAAGTGGACAAAGAACAATCGACGTATCGATGGAAGTATCGTATAGCGAGTAGTGTATTACAGAAAAATTCAGAAAGATATTCGAGGATAATTATAAGGATATAGAATTTCGCGACTCCTTCGGACGGCCTCGTAATTTATTCCGCCAGGACACGCGACAAATCAAGATACCTGCGGCCCAAAAACGACCACGAGTGCTCCAAAAATTTCGGCTCGAGTTGCCCGTGGCCGCATCGCGTTACCGCTTCCTAATTCTTCGGGAATTTCGCGGGAACCACGCGAACGACTGCCAGCGACGCCGTCCATCACCGCGAACCGCCCAATCATTCGAACCACGTCGGTCCAATTAAAACTAAAGATCTCTCTTAATCGGGCGGGCCGAAGCGTCCGTTCGCGTTCCGTTGTCTCGATCAATTTGTGAAACGCCGCGCGTGCTCGCGTGCTCGTGCGATCGGGTACAATTACGGTGCACGGGCGATAGGATTATCGGGCACACGGAGTGCAACACGCGGAGTGGAATCCAGTTGGAGTCGTTTTTTGGGTGGCGAAGCGTGCTCGAGCGCGGGGACCCACGTGGAAGCTGATATAACCCTGGCGAGGGAACGTGGAATAAAAGCGCGCGGTAATCATCGGGCACTTAGTACCATTTCGAGCGTACACGAGAGAATGGAGGCAGGTGGAGACGTTGTCACGGGTAGAATCCACGGACGAAATTCGAAAGGCACGAGGCGAAGAGAAGGCCTGGCCAGCGCGGCGACTCCGCCCGGGGAAAGATACACTTTATCGCTCGTCTTCTGGGCAAGCATTTGTCCCTGAGTGCCGTTTATCTCCCGTGGACCCCTTGGTAATGCCTGTAACCTAACACTGTCCTGGACGAGACAGATAATAGGACCGAGGCGTTGGCGACGGTTATACCACGAAAACAGGACGATACAACCGTGAGGATGGCTGAGGGTGGCGGCGGAGGAGGCGGAGGATCCTCTCGCGTATCCTTTACGCCCGGAGACGAATACCGAGCTCGTTCCGGGCTCGTGTAATGGATATCAGATGATGCGGACGATCGGCGGTGGTGCGGAGGTGTGTCAGAAATGTTACTCCGGGGAAAAACTGGTACCTGTAAATGGTGATCCTTGTTGCCGAGGAGTGCAGATAAAGCGCTGGAACGCCTGGGAGGTAAGGGAGTCCGCGCGGATTTCCGTTTTCGTTCTAATGAACGACGGTAAGCTGATTCGGTTGCGGATGGCGGGTCAACGATACCGGTCTCGTTATTATTTCGTATCGAAGATCGCCATCATCGACGAACCATACATTTCGAAATTTCAAAACATCCTCGAAATTTGTGCGAGGGCCAAAAAACGTCGCATACTTGCGCAGCGCAAAGGGTTTACGTTTGTCATTTTTTCCGCGAGGTTTCGAGAGAAGGGGATTGGATCACCGAGATTAACCACGGTGTAACAGATCCGAGAATGACGGCGGAGATGAACTTATGCGCCTCACGAACGCGAGGCGGTCAAATTTAAAATGCGCCGTGGCTGGTTCTGGTATCGGGGAGACTGGTCACGTCCGTCTCGAGAATCCTTTTTCGAGATTTCGTTCCGTCCTGGATTTAGAACGGGGTAGAGTGACAGTTTGTTGCCCGTGGCACGGGCGGCGGACGAACCAGAAAATATGTAGTAGCATTAATCACGGTTAAGGGGGACGGGTGTGGCGTGTCGCGGGGACCCCGCTGAAAGGGATGCGTTTTAAATGAAAATAGCGATCGACGAACAATGGACGTTTCTATTTAGTTCTGGAAATGGAAAACGAGCCGTTCGAGATACGTATCGTGGCTCTTTTCAAAGTCAAGCTACGCGTCGAGGAGCATATTGTTCTTCTCTCCGCCTCGCCGCCTCGAACGATCATTTCTTTCCAAACCGATGAATTAAACATTAAACGCGATGAGGTCAAGATTTGCCCATTGAATTTCGACGGTCAACGATTTGAACGTCCGCGTCGGTGTCTGACGTTCACCAATCGCGTTATCGATTACAAGTATACAGCGGAAGTACTGGTTTCGCGAGGAGTCGAGATTTTCGCTCGACGCGCGCCCTTCGTCGATGGAATTTTTCACGTCTACCGCTGTCGCGGGTAGAGTTACCCCTTTATCGGTGTCTCATTAAAGGCCAATGGACAACAACTCGGCATAACGAACCCGCGACAGGTGCTTGGCTTTCATGGCCGGCCAGATAAACTGAAACTCGAGATCCAACCCGTTACTATCGCGCAGGGATGAAGAAGAAGCGAGGGGGGGTGCCGGTTAATACTCGAATGACGTTGCATGAACCGCGGAATGCAGATACTCGGCATCGTCCTAATCTCTTCTTCCAGCTCGTACGCACGCTGGATTCCATCGAAGACACTTTACGATCGATTAAAGCGCGGCGCCGGTGATGGATCACGTGCACGGGGACAGGGAGCTTCATGATTCGAGAGTTATTTATCACGGATCGGCTCGCTCGGCTCGGTTTGTTCGAGCTCGCGGGTATGACTTGTGGAGATTTTAACGCGCGTGTTGTCGATATTCACGGAAGATTCTGTCTGGTATAAGGGAGTGATTGGATGATACGAAGTGTGCGCGCGTTAGAGTAATGCTTGATGACTCGAGGCTTCGACGTAGCCGACGATTTTTATCGAGTCGCGAGCGCTTTGTACGCGCGGATCAGACATTTTTTATATTATCAATAAATAAACTAACAAAGTCTAGAAAAAATTAGAAGATATAATCTGTTCAAATTGTACATCGACTTAATTAAAATTAAGAAACTTCTTTTAAATGCTTTTCCTGGAAACACTCGATCGCTTTCATTCGTCAAACCACTAAATAGCGAACTCTGCGGTTTCTTCGAGAAGCACGTGTCGGAAGTTCTAAAAGAATGCGGAAAAAACAAAATTTCCTTAATTTATACCTAGAATCCAACTAGCTACAGTTCGTGTACCAAGAAGTATTCCATTATTCAGTGCAGAACAGGGAAAAAATGCTAAGAGTAGACAGCGCGGGACGTCAATGACTGATGAAGCTCTCGATCGTTTCAACCTCGCTGCAATCACGCTGGCCAAGATTCTGATAAAGCATTCCCGAGCAAAACTACTGTTATTCTCGCGGATCGTGGCCATTTCGTTTTCTGGCGGGCCTTCTGATCTCGGCCGAAACAGCCTGCCAAACCATTCCGATATCAAATAATTGATCGAGAGGCCACGTTTAATTTATAGCCGTTCCATCGCGCCTTTTCCTCGCCTGGAAGATTGATCGCGGCCGTTCGATCGCGCAATAAGCGGAAAATCTCTTTCTCTCCACGTCTATCAGATATTACGATGCATGCGTAAATTGCATTCACCGCGAGCTGCAGAAAGATCCGTCTATGTAGATTGCTCGCAGAAGCGATCGTTCCAAATATATTATTTCGATACTCTACACAATATAATAATCGTTCATCGCTTGATGGCCTCCTTAAAGTTTCGTTAATCAGCTCATTATCTGGCGAGTGCGAGTCAGGTTCATCGAACAGCTAACTGTTCATCGATCGTTCTTATCGGATGCAAATGCATCTCGATATCGCAGCAACGATCAGCTGGACCTGGTTATTTTACGACTACGAACCAAGGGAGGGAAACAGTTGCGTCTTCCTAGTCAAAGAGGCTGCTGGGCTCGATTTTATGTCGTCGTACTGACTGGTCGTAAAATCATCGTACAACCTATCGGCGGCATTGCTATTGAGAAGCGGTAACAATAAAATATTGAAATGAGCCGCGTTCGATGCACTTGACGGCGGGTTAAGCTCGCGCGGACGATACATGTACACTGGACACAAAAAGTATCGTATCTACATAGACACTACTAGACTTGTTCTTACATGGATGGACCAAGTATTCACACCGAGATGTGTTAACCTGATGGGCGGTACAAGTTTTCTTTCGAACTTCGTGCTCTTGCCGACTTGATGGGAGCTTAATTAAAAATTTCTCGTGGAAGAGTATCAGTGGTTTGCAAATATTTTTTCTTCTCACTGTACATATATGTATTCGCGGCTAAGAAGCAACGAGTCCATTCACGTCAACGATGAATCTGCCCTTTAGATTGTCTTTAATCGATCGTAAACGGGTCTTGAAAGGGAATCCCGACGCGCGCTGCGGATCACGGTAAAAGGCTGATGCTAAAGGGCGGTATACAACCTGCGCCAGCTTGGGCATTAACGTGGTCGTTAATAATTAATACTTGCTCGGTTATGGGCGACGGTCTTTTTTCTCGGTCCAAGCAATTTATCGTTGGTTATAAATCGTTCGAAGATGATCATCTAACTACCCTTCCGCGGTATCGGTGAAATAAATTAGACACCGAGAACGATGCGAATTTTGTCCTCGTTTATGACTTATAATGCGAAGTAATCGAATAATTATAATATTTTGCTAATACGCTGGAAATTTCTTGCACGTATCTTGGGTATCGTACGCAGCCTCGCGATGCGAGTATGATACTACATACTGCGCTTTGTAATTTCTTCTTTAACCGTAGGCACCACGAGATTCTTCACCTGATAGCATTCGTAATGCATCGAGGAATATAGCAAGCGTGCTTGGTTTCAGGCTAAAATTCTTGCATTCCACGTTCATTCCGCGTTTAAACTTCACGTATTCGTGCGGATTTCAGTTCAATTCCACAGACGAACGGTACACGATCGCAACTTACGCGATCGTTAGTATACTTCGGTATGCGTGTAAAATTCCAGCGTTGACCTATTGGTCTTAAAATTTGGTTTGTAGCACTTAAAAAACGGGTCATTCCATTCTTCGTCGTAAAAGTCTCATTGTCCACGGCAACACCTTGTCTCAAAGTGAAACCGTCGAGAAAGGAAGTGGCTCTGTTAGCGATTTTCGACCAGACACTTGACACCCGTAGAAACCGTCTCACCAGGCGTGAGGGTGCATCCTGTCGAAGGTTTCGGAAGCGTAACCTCGCCACCCTGGTGACAGATCGGAAACGGGCCTCCGTGGAGAGTGCGTCAAAAGTCGATAATGGCGCTCCTCAAAGTGGCTGCCGGCATTCAAGTATCCGGAAATCTTTGATTGCCTGCCGGTAACGAAGCTGAAAGATGCTCTCCACACGTGACTCCACTTGAGATATTTCGCGAGCTGCTTCTGCCTATACCTAGACACCACCGCTTCCTTTTCTGTCGGCAGGGTGTCTGCAGATTGTCCACTTCTAGCACTTTATTGTTCCTGAGTAGCTCGGTATTTCCTTTAACACGTTTCGTTCGAGAGGTCGGCGGCACGTGTTTCCGTAAAAAGCGGTTATTAAGTGTTCGATCACTGCAGGAAGATGTTCTTCTAAGATGGAATTAGTAGCTTAAGTGATTTTTGAGTTTGGTTTGAAATTTAGGAATTATGTCTCTTGAAATGTGTTGGATTCAAGAAAGCTTCTAATAAAACTCAATTCATACGTTCATCCCGTGATCACGTATCAGTTCGTTCGATCCCAAATCAATCTTGAAAGTATAATGATAAAGACGAATGGGCAATTCCGATATATTGATTTTCCATCTTAAAATTAATCGTACCCAGAAACCACCCCCTTCGGAAGAGAAACCTCGTCCTCGTGCGAAATACGTAAACGATGGTCAACATATTGGCGCCGTGGAAACGAATGGGATTCCACCCACGTAGAGGTACTTCCTGTTTCCAGCGAGCAAAGGGATATTTATCTATTTCTCGAAAAACCCTTGCCTAAAGCAACACCTAACGTACGAAAAGGGGCGCCTACGGAGACAGTGTATCTTCCTGCACATCTACTTGTCTAAATTCAAAACATACTCTTCCCCGTCCCGTGGCTCCACGGACGGGACGCAGTTTACTACCTGCGCGTCCCGTTCGAAACCGGGACCCCGACACTCTTTCTCCAATTCTTATCTCGTAACATCCTCTTCCGAGGGCTCCTCCGTTACGACGGGATCGTCTTCACGCTCTCCAAGAGTTATCGACTCCGACCAGTCTTACCTGGCGCGCAGCTGGCGCGATCCAACGACCGATTGGTTAGGTGACGAATTGGCTTTTTTAATGCGTTTAACCACCCCGAGTGGAAACAAAATTCGTCACGCGTCTCGTTTACGTCCCTGTCTCCGTCGATCTCCGTTATCTCCGTTATCTGCCACGATTGTTTCGGATTTAGCTGCGCCACGAATTTATCGGAACCTTTAAATGAGAATTCCAATGTCTCACTGTTGCGGAATTTACATTTCTCTCCTCTCTTCATCGTCTACTATCTTCCACTTCATCTTCACGTCTGAATCTTCCTGGCACCTCTCGACGGTCCCGACGCGAGCCATCTTCTTACATCACTAAACGCACCCCCGCAAAAATCTTCCTCGCGCGAGATGAAATTCAACTACCAACGCGTAACCAAGAACAAGCCGCTCTTCGGTTAACCGCGAAATGATCCAGAAAACGGACGCGGACGCCTATTCCCATCGTGAATTATTGCCATTATTACTCCACGTCCGCCATCGCGCGAAGAGCACCCAGCGAAACGATCTTTCCCAGCTCGCGGGCTTTACTGCCACCCTCGTCCACCCACGTGGCCACCGTGCTCCGTTCCCTTTTTCTCACCTTCCGCGTGTTTTCACGCGAACCTTGCGAAACTGGATCGATCCGTCTGGCCGCCATTTATCTCGCCGACCAACCCGGACTCATTTTCTGCGGGACGACGACGCGGAAGAGAAACGATCCTTCTATTAATGCGAATCGCGTCTACCGTTCCACGATATCCCGGCGTCGTATAATGGAACGATCAGAGGAGAGAACGCCGGCGAGCCCAATCCTTTTCTACACCCGCGAACTTTACGAGCGGATTATTCAAACGCCCACGACGGAATGGTGGCATTCCCCACCGTTCGCCCTCCTATTTTCGTGCGTACGCAGATGTCAGGAGCCAATACAGGGCTCTCGAGGGTGCACTATCGTTCAACCGTCGACCTGGCGCGGCTATGAAACACCGAAACGCGTCCTGCATTAGAATTTCGGTTTAAACGAGGCTGGTTGCTGGCAACGTGGCGCCTTGACCCTCGACCCTCGACTGCTGAGCGCGATTTTAATTGAAAATTTTATTGATGGCGCGTATGTGCGCAGAATAAGCGAACAAGGGTAAAAATACGATCGCTCGAATTTCATAACCTAAGAGTGCTAATTAAAACCGCAAACCCTCTCATCAGCTGGAAGGACAGTGACTAGGTGTCTGTCGAGAAAATCATACCGCGCGATACAGCGCCGTTCCCAGCTTAAAACCTTGTTCACAAAGCACAGGTATACGTCAGAACCAGCCCCGTGGTCCGGTCGGTGGACCGTAGGAACACAGTCTGCGGAGGTCCCCTGTAATAGAAAGATCAAGGAGGTCGCGCGCGTGATCCTCGCAGCCGTATCTCTGGCCAGCCCACGCGCTCGTCCGGTCGCGCGCGCGACCGCTGCTCCCTTCTTCAGCTCCCCCCCGTCGCCCGTTTCACGCGCGTCTCTCCTATTTTCGCAGCAAGACGGATGTCAGGAGGCGAGAAGATCCCCGTGAGATCCATGCCCGTGTCAAGACACACTGGAACGACGCGGATAGGCTCTGGCACGGTGACACGGGACCAGGAGGGCGCAGGGGCGAGCGGAGGGCCACGAGAGGGACGGGGTTGGAACGCGCCGGTAGAAACGGGACGAGAGAGAGAGAACGAGCGACGCCCACGCAGGTGGGACCACACACGACGGTCCCGTCATTTGTTGGACACCGCATGGGCATGTCGTGTTCCACGGACACGGGGTACACAGCATTGTACACTTCTTGGCGCTGTCCCGCGGCGTGTCGTACCTCCGCGCCGGCCCCGTGCAACTTTATGGTTCGAAAGGATTGCGTGCGACTCGAATAGACATCGACACACCGCGCGGTGATACGTGAACCACCTAGCACCGCGTGGATCGGCTCCGTCGAGGCGATTCCGATTATTGGGTGCAACCGACGGGGGGGGTTCAGGACGCACCGTCTCGTTTGACGGATGGAAACGATGGATTCGCGTAATGGTCCCTTCTTTTCTCCTTTGAAGTCAGCTTAAGAGGACGTGTTCTTTGGTTCCTTGAGTAAAGGTCTGTTCACACGCCAACTTAGCTCCGTTAAATCGTGGAATTAAATAAAAATCAACGTTGAATCGAATGCCTGTTACTCTTTCGAAAAGGGGATGTAATTCAGTTGGAATTGAAAAAATTATCAGAAACAATTTTTTGGACTAGGGTTAACTACTTTGTCCGCGTGAGTACACGCGAATGTAGTCGAGGGACCCAGGAACACTCGAAGCAAGAAAAGACGGATGTACAAAGAGACAGGGGGAGCCACGAAAGAGGAACTGCGACGGGATGGATATGCACGCGAAGAGAGTCCCCATGCACAAGCTTGACCCCTGGGATACGTTATTGATGGTGCTGCACCGCGAATGGTGACTAGATGGTAATTTTCGTGGGGACAAAAACGTACGACGGTATTCCGTGCGCTTGGTTCCCGCAGGATTGACGTCCTGACGCGCCAGGAATGCTGGATCAGCTCTCGATCGTCCGTGACCGACCATTAGAGTTACGATCGACGTTATTCGATAACAAACGGACAAAGAAATATACACCATGTTTCTTCGTAAAAAGAGGGAAGAATGTATCGGAACGCCAGGATTCGCAAGTGATCCAGGATTTCGATATCGAGGGTGCTGCAAGAAGTCGTAGCAATCAGTCCGCTATCGTTATACCAGCCACGAATTCTTTTAGAATTTAAAGAAATATGCTACACGGCTTGATGGAATAACATTAAAATGCCAATATTCGCGAATGATCGAAGATTTCGATAAAAGGGTCCGAAGAAAACATGATCAAAGCTTGCTACCGTTACCGTTGGAATTAATATTTGCCTTTCACGGACCAGACGCGAATGCTTTGATAAAGAGCGCGATAAAAGTTCTGAAGAACGCAATTAGCTAAAATATCGGCTTTTTTTCCTCGCCGGTTTTTGCCTGCATTTTGGCCGGATTCCGCTATTTTAATGAGCCGATGCGCATGGAAACGGTAGCCCCGGCTGGATGGATGGAAGTCGGTGGAAGACCAGAAGCGATCTTTTGACGGCGGTAGCTGATAAAATCGAGAGTGATGCGGGTCTTTAGCGTCTAATGCGCACGAAATTGCACGGGCCCGGTATTAAATTAAATGCGCGCCGCGCTTGAAATATGGTGGCTTGATTAAAATTCTGCTCGCGGTCCAGAGAGCGAAAAAACTGTAATTAATGGGGAACGCGGGGTACCTGTTGAGGTTACGGGTACTCGCGAAATTTTATTTGATCCGGGATGATGCGCGAACTTTGAATAACTACTTCATCAGATTAAATCATTAATAATCCCTTGTGGCCCGATAGTCGAGGAAAAAATTTACTTTGTACCCACTCTTAGACGAGAAGCGAACATTTTCTAATTCTCATTGTTACTCAACGAGAAGCTCATCAATAAGGACGAACGATCGATAACCAAAATGAACGGAGGTTCACAGAAGTAGAATCAAACGTCAACTCTGTTCGAGCGTCGAGCACGCGGTACGGGACCACCTCAAGGCACCCTTTCACGAGCGTGACGCGCCTCGTTTTCCCAGCCCCCCAGAAGCTTTTGCCGCGCTCGAAACAGGAAGACATTCGATACCATCGCGGCCATTCTGGATATATTTAGTAAATTGGAACATAAATTCACCGCGGCGGGCCTTCAAAATCCGTGAGGAATTTCTGTCGAGGAATGCGGCGGAGGATTCCGTGCATAAAAACCGTTCCGCGTGAACGTAACCAGAAGCGTCCTCCACGGAGGGGTGGGACCCCTCTTCCTCGTCCTCGAGTAGCTCGATCAAAGTCGACGGAAGACCGGGAGCGATCGTTCGCCGATGCACGCTCGAGATATCCATCTACAATGATGTTAAGGACCGTAGGACCGGGGCATTTGTAATCCTTGCGAGCGGGTCCCCGCGACCCGTGGAAAAGAAGGGAGGACGCGGGCCAGCCCAATTTATATATCGCGTCCTCGAGACGGGGACGATTAATCCTGCGGGAGTCGCGGGACCACCCAGGTGAAACTAACACCGTTTCACCCTTCTGTCTGACGCCTCCGTGAACCTCTGGCCCGTGGTTCGAACGGGCCGACTTAACTAGACGCCAAGTCCCAGCTGCCATCGCGGCCAGCCGACTCTTTCGTCTTTTAGGAACGCGAGACAGATCGGCTTTGATCGGCCCACTTAGACGTCGCGTGCTGTGGACGTATGGAAACATTCGAGTTTTAAGCTGGATGGTTGGACCAACTTGGGAATGGCCGATTACGTGGGTGAGCTTCACGGGGACAGATTTAGAACTGCTTTCGCGCTGGGTAAAAAAGGTTCGAGATATTTTCTCGCGCCAGTGTACGTATCTTTGTTCGAGGATAGGTCCATCTGCTCGCGGTCGTTGCGTTGATAAAAGGGAGAAAATGCGGTGCAGCGGATTAAAAATCAGGGAACCAGGTGGAAATTGATACGTCTCCCTTTCGAATTTCACATGGAAGCGTCACATTTCTCCCTGGGACCCTTTCCACCTACGGTCGAGCGTCATTACGATAATATTTCGCGTAGCCCACCACTTTTTTCTCATTACGCGGCCAGGCGGTGGTGAGCGGAGGGGCGAGAGGCGAGGTCCCGTCCGCTAATTTGAATATTGAGTTGCGGGGGTGTCGGTAACGGGCAGCTGCACAACTCGCATAAAACATAAAACGTCTCTAGAAGCATTCGCATCTCCCTTGGACGGGGGAACGTGGGTGCGCGGGCACGAATAATGCCCGTCTGTGTACATGCGCGGCGGGCGTCGGCCAGCGAAAGATCCGAGGAGCGCGAACGACGCCCCGAAGACAAAACGCGTTCGCGTGTCCCGAACAAATTCCTCGAAGCGAGTCTAAACTCGTTTGCTGGTTTGATGGACGAGAAACAACGGCCAGATGCTCTTCAAGGGTCCACTCGGCCGCGAAGTGGAGGACCACTTGGTGTGAAAATTTGTGAGCCTTATTGCGGTTGGCGCGCAACCTTCGAGGAATTTCTTAATAACTTATTATATCGATGTCCACGCTTAAGTGGCGCGCACGCGATCCATAATATTGTTAGCATCGAGGGGATCAGACTGTATCAATCTTGTCTACTCGAATTACATTGCCTGAATAATATCGCGTAACGATATCAATAAGAAACGAACCAATCCGACAAGTTTCCGCCGGTTTGATTCTGGACCAACCGCGAGTTTAAATGCGCGGCCTTATCGAGGACACGATCGCCGCTCGTTTCGTCGAGGTTTAATCGAATCATCGATTAGCGAAATTGGCATTCATTTTTACGAGGTGTAGCTAATCGGCGCCTTCGAGCCTCTTACGCTTAATGGTTCCCATCTGTCGTGTTCGCGCTCCAACAAACACTCGCGTGTGTTTAATACTCAACAAGATTATGTATACGAATCACCAGGTTAGGGTTCAAGTACCAGCGCATTTTCTGTAACACCGAACCCACCCCTTGTACGAGATTCAAAATAGATTGAAAATAAAAAGAAGTTCCACGAAACGAAACGAGCGCTATTCTAACACCGGATGTCGCCTCGCGAAGCCTCTGTTCAGGTGAACGAGATCGCGGACCAACCGCCGGCCCATTCGTCGAATCGGGGACGATTCCGGTAAGGCCGCGCAAATATTATTCCGCGCCGGTTGTCCGCGGCCTACCTAAGCGATGATACGGCTTTTGTCGTGAAAGGATTCCCACAATGGGCCCAATCATTCAGCCGGGAACGTAATGAATGGCCAGCATTTACATACGAAGATGGCGAAGTATCTTATTACAAGGGGAACGAAAAAGGGGGTGGGTTGCCGCTCTCCGTTCGGTTTGAACCCGCACGAACAATGCACGACCAAGGTGGTCGCGAAGGTAATACCACGGACGACGCGTTGCTGAAGACATGATTAACATCCGTTAATAAGATGGATGCGCGTGACGGGCATTGTTGCGGCCGCTGACGTTGGGTGTGATTTAGGTGCCCCGTCCCACCCTCACCCACCTGGGGCCTTTAACGCGGCGTGTCTATGAATCTCTAGAAACAGTGGTCGTGCGCGCTTTTGTTTGCCCACAAAGATTCCTTCCGCGACGCCGTCTCGTTGACGCCGTTAGCGGGCCCCGAGGAACAGGTGGACGCCGCTATTGTTGCTTAGACCGAGATTGAAACGACTGGCTGCGGTGGTAGACCGGTCGTTCGCCAAAGGAGTAATGGCAGCCGATGAACGCTCGAGGTGTTGTTGGCTGTTCTTTATGGAAAAATTAATTGACGAGGTGGCTCGTTCGAGACCGTTGGCCCGGATAGCGTGCGGGATGCTCGATCGTTCCCTTTGCTGGAGTTCTGTAACAGATCAGCAGGTGTATTTGTGTGTAGAAATATTCGTTCCAGTCTTGTTTCGATTCTTCTTTACGGGGACTACCAGAGGATGGGGTGTTTTATATCCATGATACACGTTTCACGCTTCTCTCTCTATTCGCATTATTTCCTCGCGCTAACTGTGCTCGCGCGAAAAACAAGCTGGCGCCATTTTCTCCATCGTCTAACGCTCCGCTTCCGTAGTTCGTTGGCGAGACGGAGGTCTAGCGAGCGTCGAGGGAGAATTTCACGGCGGAGGCTCGCGCCAGGGTTACGGATCAACGAGATGCAATGATAGCAAGCTGCGCGTAGCAGCTGTTGCCGCGTGATAGCGCAAGCAAGGGTTTAATGTACCTCGAAGCCGGGAGACGAGCACGTACACCGCTCTATCCGCCTCGCAGTGTACCCTTCCACGGCACGGGCGGCATATGGCGCGCAATGGTTCTTCCGCCGAGTTAATTATGCGAACACTGGTTCGCGGCAGCGTCCGAAGGGACACTGCCAGCCTCTGAACGTCCTCCTCCGCTTTCGCCCGTCTATTTTCTCGTTCGCGCGCCACGCGGCGTCTGCCTGTGCCATTTTGTTTCACGCTTGGAATCCGATTGCATATCTGCCGGGAAAATTGCACGCCGCGCGGGACGCCTGACAAAGGCCGAAGCCGTCAGTGAAACGTCTTGGAAATTGCCCGTCTGCCGTTGGCAGGCCTGCGAAGGACGATGCAATTTTCGTGGATAATGCGGCCGTGGCGTTCTTTTGCTGCGGGAAATCGTATCATTTCGATGGGATCGATGGAGGCCCAGCCCCGAGGCGAACGATCCGGGCTCGCCGGCTCGGAGTTTGGCAATTTCACGGACCACGTCGGCGAGGAATCGTTAGAATCCGATGGCACGGTTTGCTTGGTCCACTGCGACCTTTCCGCAACTTTTAAATTGTTTCCTCGAACGTTTCTTCCCTTCGAGTTTCGCCTTAAATCAACCGGAATTTCAACGGTTCGAATCGCGAATACGAGAAATTCGTTTCCACGCGTTTCTCCTTCGAGAATAGAAAAAGTCTCACGACGACCGAAGAAGAAAATCAGTGTCACGCGGTGTAGCGCGGAATATTCATGACAAAAAAGCCACGAGAGGGACGGGAAAAGAAGGAACGAATCTTCTCGGCGTGGGCTTTGTGAAAATCGTCTCGAAGCAGCGCGATACGATCGGTCGATGATTCCAAAGGATTAGACTGGACGATGAAGAGATCAGAACGGCGGCATTTTCTAAATCTCGCATTAAAGCCCGGCCAGTAGGTCGTGTGTGCGCCGCGAGAGTTTATCAATTTGTATGAATTACTCGACGTGAATACGCCCGCATAAGAGGGGGCCATTACAAAAACTCGGTTGAATGTCCAACGCCCCCATAGTACCGGTGGATGGAACGCTGCACCTGGCACAGATCGAAGTTCACGCGTGAACCTCGTCCCATTCCCATCGTGCGTCTCGAGGACCTGCGTGTGTATTTATCGGATCGATAAACCACGCTTAAACCCCTTTATTTATTACGCGCCAAACGTGAAATATTCGATTCCCTCTGTTCTATTTTACCTCGAAACATCAATCGGCATTAGATTGAATTATTCCAGTCACGATCTCCGCTGTGGCCGTTCGGTTCTGGTAAAAGGAAAATGACGAAACAAGATTTAACTCGATACCGTCGCGAATGGACGCGAAATTTAGCTATGACATCGCCAGAGTACCGTTCCCGTTGAATCAAGGGGGCATTGTGATATTACCTTTCATATTTCAACCCTCGAACCAGAGATATCTCGCGACCGCGATGTCGTTAAAGCAATTTCACGGAAGTGGTACGGAGTCTCGAGGTACACTCAAAGTCCGCGTAACGTTCCCTTTTCTCTTTGAATCGCTGCGCAAGCAGCGCAGACGGTTAATGCAGACTGTAACGCAAGAGAAACTAACGAATTCCACCGCAGCAAAGAAATATCGGAATACACCCTCCTATACCAAGCGAAGTAAATCACTTAAAAACGTTCCGCAACCTAGAAACCGCCCTGGTGGTCGTTCCCTCTGATTTTCCCGATCCCGCCGGCTCGCCTCAATAATTTCATTTCCACCGGAGAGGCGGAAGACTCTCCGGCTCGATTTAACTCTCTGGCTCTCTCCCCGGGGCAAAAAAACCTCGCAGAAACTTCCGTGGAAACTCGAGGCGAGACGTCCCGCTCTGGAAACGTGGCGCGGCCCCGGCGTCGCAAGAAAGGAAGATGTACGAGGCAAACACGCGACCGGCAGTCTCCCCGGAGCGTCTGTTAACTCGAACGCGCGCGACCCGTTCCTAGGCCAGCGTTACCATCTACGGTGGCAGCGAAATAATTGCGACGTCGCCGCTGACAAAGAGGACGTAAGCGTGGGCTTCGCCCATGCGAGATCCTTCCTGCTTCGACGCGCGGCGAACGAAGCCGGACGGCCGTCGACAAAAAGGGACAACGTGACAGGATCGACTCGATACACCGTCCGGATGTATACGTGTATATATGTTTATCCGCGGGAGGGAAAATTGATTTGTTGCGCTGGAGGCTGCTCGCTTTAAATAGAGATAAAACCGACCCTGTGCTCCTCTCATGAATATGGATGGGGACGGGAACTTTGTTCGAGGAAACTCGAGAGATCGCATGACTTCGCACCCTTTGATTATTATCTGCAATCGGTTCGAGCGGTGGTAAGAACAATGAGGGGGCGAACAGATGGACGATCAGATGGGTGATTAGGTGACGGGGTGTCAGGGTTAGGTGCTGGAAAGTGTAAGGTTCTGAATTTACTGTTAGGCCACTGGTTGTGGTCGCTGTTTATGGCGACGAGGCAGATCCTGTTCGCGTCTGTCAGTTTGTAATAATTGATACCTTGTCTCTGACGCTGTAACGCTCGTAAGAGACGAAGAAGGATGATCGTGACGTACAGTAAGTACGAGTGACTTGGCGATTCTGCGCGGATGAAAATCACAGTGAACAAACTGCTGAAATGTCTCTCCTCCTTACCCAAGCCAATTAAAAAAAAAAAACCTCCACTCCATGACCAACTGCTCCTCGTCGACGCAAAAAACGTAGCACTTCGCGCAGGAGATTCGATCTCGCGATTCCCCGTGACACGTATCAATTAAGTCCCTCTAACACCGTGGACATTTTAATTCGCATTCGGTGATCGTTGGCCCATTAATTACGGTAACAATGTATAAAAGGCGCGTGATAAGTGAAACTGCGGCCCCTCGATCCACGGGTCTGTCAAGGCTCGTTAGGTGCGCGGCCTTGCTCTCGGTTCGCGCAACGATGGCAAGAAGCGAGAAGAAGAAGAAGAAGAAGAAGAGGTGGAAGAAGTCGGTGGAAAGCAAAAAAGAACGAGCCGCTTCGAGGGTGAAACCGTGGAGGGAAATGGCCCGGGCCCGCAGAAAGTTCCCCGTTACGCGGCTCTGGACGAGGTTCTTGCCCTTTTTGCGTTATTAAAAATAATGGTGACATATATTAGTTTTAACGAAGGAACCCCGTGCTTTTTGCCGCCGACTTTATTCGCCCGGTCATTTGTTTCCGGCGGGTGCAGCGAGCACACTCGCCTCCGAACAATGAACGCCCGCCTTTCGCTTCGACTAGTGAACACGATCAAAAATAAAAGAGAGGAGAAAGAGAGGTATTCCCCTGGAATCGGAGCAGGAAAGGAGAAAGAGATAGAGATAGAAATAGAGATAGAGAGACGAGAATGAACGTCCACTCGGTGAAACGTCGAACGCTGTTTAACAGAGACGAGGTATCAAAAACTGCTACCAACGCGCTCGCGAATCCCAGTGAGCTCCGACAGATAATTCTCTCTCACGTCGGTGCGTCTATATCCAAACATCCTGTGCGCTTAATCACGAGCCATTAAATTTTTAGATCATCCGGTTAAAATGGCTGCCACGCCCAACTCGATCGTTCCCGATCTTGGTCCGAGTTCTGCGATCGAGCGGCTGTGATACATTGTCCGATCGTGAATGGCGTTTCACGGCAAACCCGTTGGACTTTAAAACTGCGACGATGACCAGGCATGATAATTATATCGGTGTTTTTCGAGCGTTTCACCGCGACACTCGGAAGCGGCGCTATTACACGCGGCACAGCGGAATATGCGCGGCGTCATCGCGTATTAATCTGCGTACGGTGGCTCGGACCCGTCACGTGGATCATTCCGCGATCCTTTTTTCCCCTGCGTTTATTATAATCACCAGTTAATCCCCCGTGACCGGTTGCTGTTCGACGTCACGCATGATCATCGATGCTCGCGGATATGGGAAGTTAATTTATCGACGAGCTTCGACCAGCGAACGTGTTAAAGCGTGATCGGTTAGACCGCGCTCTGATCGCTTTGAAAATCGCTAAACGCGAACCGGTTTCAACACACCGAGAAAATGATTAATTAACACCGGAATGGAGTGGAAGATTGTTGGTCGAGTTTGATAACGGGATATCGACGGGAAATATTGGACGTTACGCTGAATCCAGGGTATTGATATCGAAGGAACATTCCACGTTACAATACGAATATAACAGTCGCCTCGATGCTTCGCCACCAATAGGGCTCGCCAATTGCTGTCGAACATCCATAAAAGGGCCCGGTACATTCAATTACTTCTCCCCAGGGGTCAATGCCCCGTAACCAAGCGAGACAAAGTGTCGCGCGTCTGGCAAACAATCGAGTTCTAACCAGTCCCTGGCTACCGTGAATCTAACCGTGGAAAGGGTTAAGGAATCGTCTTGCGCTCCTTTTAATCCTGCAATATTTACAATCGTCACTGTCCGACGAAAGGGAACTTTTAGTGGGCGGAACGAAAGAGTTGCCGGGGTGTCGGTGGCAAACGAAACGCTGCGATTTATAACGTCGGTCCAGCGGGAATAATGGGATCCTTAAGGGATTTAGTGACGTCGTCATTGTTCAAAGCGGCGTCCTGGCTACCCAGATTATAACGCCAGCCGTGGCTCGATCCCTACGGTAACACCACCGGTGGAAAGCCGTGGATTCGCGCGCGAACCAGATTTATTGCCGTCGATGGGCACGCGCTACGTCAACAGTACACGCGGGCTACGCTCGACTTTGATAGAAACGCGGCCACCCCTTGATTTATGGTGTTTGCGGTGAGGCTTCGCGGTCGACGGATTAACCCCGTGGGAGTGCCGGCTCGACGTACCGCTAACTTCTTGGTAAAACTTTTCACGTTCGACCGGTGTGACGTCTCTCTATTAGTGGGAAAGGGGTGAACGGTTAGATTTGCTGGTTGCTTCCTGCCGGGATGGAAGCTTTTCAGTGGAATCGTGAATAATGTGAGGTATTAGAAGGGTTGCTATTCGAACTTCTGATTGTCTTCTATTCGTCGCTTTATTCTGAATTTCCAAAGTCTTCGGGGTGCAATTATTGGTAAGGTGACCGATTTTTATTATAACTGTGCTAGCTGTTCTATAAGTGAACCTACGATTTGCTGACAAACTTTTCCTGGTCAATTATCCTGCAATAATCCTGGATCGTTTCAAAATATACTTGAATCGAATAGAGTACTTGCGGAAGGAAGGGGATTTTATCGAATCATCCATCCACGGGTTGCACGATCGATTTAATCCTGCGGTGAGATGTGAAACACGTCGATTCAAGCAAGCCCCCAGTATTGGCTGTTATGGTCACTCAATGATATTTGCGGTCTTCTGCATATAGAAGCATGCGGATACGTATAGGGTGTGTTGTGCGCCATGAATACTCTTCATTAGACCAATATTCGTGAAACACTTATCCATACAGGTTTTTACGAAGATTGATTTTTATTTTACAGCGTTATTTTAGACAGCGTTGCGTCCGTTTTCTATTCTGTTAACTATTCTCTTCATCGATACGGAATCAATCGGAATTGATTTCACTGTTCACCGAGAAACGTCGCGCTTGCCTTTTCGATTCACCCCGTATATGCGTTCAGTTGTAATAACTGCAACGTAAATCATATGGTAATTTATGCAGGCGCCACGAGGCAATTGCACTCTGGTCACTGAAGCCTACGGGATCCGCGGTTCTGCGGCCTGTTTTATTCCTCGACGAAACTATGGTCTCCAGACCGCTATTAACTATTATATCAGACCCGTGATTTATGTTGAATCCAGATGAAAATAAGGTAATCAGGCATTCTTAGGGTTTCTTATTTATCTCATTTGTGTCTGCACCGTGAATATTCTTAAAACGTGTCCATAGAGAAATCACTGTAATTTCACAGTCAATGCCTATAGATGGCCACGTTTATTTCCTTACTAAAAAATATTAATATCGCGTTCCGCCGAATAAAATAATATTGCCAGGTAGAATAACCGAGCTGCTCATCGTCAGCGTCAACAACGCAGCTCCCGAAAATCCATCTTCATTTTCACGGCAATTTCCCCACCAACGATAGTTGACATCGCTTCTTATCTCCGAGGGAAAATTTCAGAAGCGCATCCAAGGGGACATCGTTTTAAAACCAACCTTGGAAATCAGCGTGACGAAAGCTCGGGCTTCCGCAGAAGATGATTTTCCCAAGGACAACGATTTCCTCGGGTACACCTCGAGCAACCTCTATCTGTCCCAATGACGAGCCGAGAGAAGAGAAAGAACGGGGGGAGGGTATGTCTTGTCATATTTTGACCACGGTCTGGTGTATTTATGGCCAGAAATATGGCCAGAAACGTTAGGAGGTCCGCAAACAGACCATGGTCTCGCGTTTTCACCGCAACGAACATTTCCCGCCCTCCTGTCCCGCTACTTTCAGCCCCCTCGAAACTTCCGCTCGCTAACTGCTCTCTCTCTCTCTCTCTCTCTTTCTCTTTCTCGCTGTTCTCCAGTTTTCGTTCCAGTGATATACGACGAGGCCAGGTTGCGCGAAAATGTATGAAGGTCTTCAAACCCTCGTAAACACATTATTTTTTCCCTCCTTTTCCCGCCACCCCAGACCTTTTTTTCTTTCCATCCTCGCCACTCTCCGCCGCAGATTCATCTCAGAGCGAGGTGGCAGTAAAGTTGCATCAACCTTCGCGGCGCAAAATGCACGGTCGCAAGCACGGCCTCCCGATTGTCCCCAATGGCGACGGACAATTCGTAATAATGTGCTCGTAGCTGCTAAGGCGACCGACCGATTTCTTCCGGATTGCTTTACGATCGCTCACTGTAAAGTAATCTTTCGTGGCCGTAAACTGGTAAACTGTCCAGCCCTCGCTGTATTTACGGGAACGATCATTGCCCGGTAAAAGGAGGCTAGTTTTTAGTCAACGACGTTTCTTGGCCGAGAGATCGACCTTTTTTTCGAGGGCCTTCCAGCTTTCGAATAATTTTATTTCCGGTCCTAATCTGGCTACAAGGTCTGCCGGGGATTCTCTCCCAATCCTTTCAGTTTTCGTCGTATTACGTCGAGGGAAACTCGTCTGGGCGAAGTAGAATAAAGACGTTGACGATGGGCGGTTTTTTGCACGGCCAACTTTCACGGTAGCCTGTCCGAAACTTTAATTCAATAAAACAGAGTAAATATCGGTGCATGCGTCCAAGTATGGGTTCCGAGGACGTTTGAATAATTATTGTTGATCGTAAGTTTATATAAATAGTGAATCAGATAGAAATAAATTTGTATATTTTAAAAATTTCTGCGTTCTTCGGTCTTCCTGCCTACTGTCGTTGGTCAAACGTCGTTTATTCCGCCAGGTGAACGCTGCGACCTTTTTTCTGGACACCTTGCAGAGGCCACAATTTCGGGTACTTCTCGCGGACGCAGCGAGCACGTAATATATCTTCTCCGCCGTTGAAGAAACCGAAGCAGCATCAAAGATCGGCAGATGACGAGCGAGCTGATTAGATTCGGTCGTCCCTGAAAGGGATCCACGATGCCCGGGACCGTCACGGATTTCGAATCGGCATTCAACCGATTTCCGCGCACCTTGGAAACGGTGATTTCGCCGCAGCAAACACTGGCCAAGAGTTACAGAGATGCAGCGGGAGAGAGTGCCGGTTTTAAGCTCTTTCAGGACACAGAAGGCTGCTCGTGAATTCACCCTGGTCGTTACCAGATGCGATCCGCTCGTGATCCGGCCGGGTTTCCCGATTTTTCACGGTTCCCACTAGAAACTCCCCGTCTTTGTGTACACACACACGGGTCTCTGCGCCCAGCACATGTGATTGTGGCCTAAAGTATCGTCCAACCGAAGCGAACATTGGATTTTTGTCGAATCCGCGAGCTCGACCGAGTGTCGGTTGCTTTTCAGAATGGAAAATTCCGTGAAAATCCATCGTTCCACCCTCGTTCCACGCTACTGTTACGCGTTTCTAAAGTCAGTCTGTAGTTTATCATTGTCGATGGAAACAAGATCCTTCACAAACTTGACAGAAACCCAGAGAAAGTTGCTGGTGGAAGATTTCTTGTAATCGCAGATGACATAGCGTAAATGGAGATATTAATTCCTGTACGAATATTCTAATTCAGATTTCAGCGCACGGTTGAACCTCAAAGCTGTTCAGAAGCTCGTACTTTAGTATGTCATTAAGGAATAAAGCCACGTTAACTGCTTCCGACTCGGTTTAATACACGCGTACATCTCCGAAACCCTTCCGCCCGCGCATAATCCTAAGTAACTGAACTTAAGATCGCGACCAAAGCCAAGAATTCCCACAAATCCTCTCGTACATTCTGCTCGACAATACCCGTATTAGCAACCTACGTACCCTACATTAAGTAACCAATACAAATTGCTCAATTCCCCATTAGAACAGGCCTCGATCGGTGGCCTACATTCTCTAACCGTAACCGGCATTATACGCCGAAACCCTCGAATCATTTCCTAATACCCTTTCACTGACCACCGCCCAAAGTTGCTCTTAGTGCCGCCATAACCTCCCTCCTCCCCCCGTGGTCATGTGGAATCGTGCGGTATCTGGAAGAAATCGTCGCGTCCATGGACGTTGTTCGACGAAAATTTTAATGAAATCCAAGGCTGCGGCTATTTTTAAGACGCACAACGGTCGCAGCTGCCTCCTTCTTAACGAAGGGACATTGTAAAACGGCGGGCAGAGAGCGCGGTCGTGGGCGGAGAAGCCCGCAAAAGCCGCATCGGTCTCCGTGAAATCGACGATTCGACGCGGCGACGTATTTCTATGCGGCCGTCCGGTCGCGCGACTCTACGGCCACGGGGATATGCCTTAAGTAGCCAGGGAATAATTGACCCGGCGCACCAAAGCTTCCTCGGCTGTTGGCGTCGCCGGAAACGTCGACGAAACTTTCCCAGCCTAACGCGAGGAGATCGTCGCGCGTCGATGATTCGACTTGCCGGACCCGCGGCCATTTTCACCGCACCCAGAGCGCACCCCCTGACTCCGCGTGTTCGCGAGTGGCCACGTTTTCTGCATCCCGGTGTCGCGTGTTCGAGCAGCAGTTTCCATTGTAAATTTCGAAAATTTGATCTTCTCGATATCGTACTAATTTGCCAGAAAATTCGATGTGTCTGCGAGCCTTTTAGTTTACCAGCGACGGTAATAAAAGAAAAATGTTTAATTGAGTAAAAACCGATACGCTTCTACCGGAATGAAATTTTATCGGGAATCGAGTACAAATTTAACTAACGAGCTTCGACGTTAAATTTAATTTAAACGTAGGTTCGCTGAAATTTCATTCGATTCAATTCCGACCCGTGTTTATTGAATCACCGTTTTTCAGTTCTGTAAATAGAAAGCTCCCGTAAATAACAAAACGAACATCCCTGTTGGACGAGAAAAAATTAATTTTTTTTTTAAACCTTCGCTTTAACGCAACTAACTACACATTTAATCAACGCTTTCCTATATCAATTTAATACCTCCAATTCTATATCCACCTTTTCCTTTTGTCAAGAGTCGCTAACATATACGCATATGTCGAAAACAAATTAAAATCCTCACCACAAGAAAGAAAACGAAATCAGCGTGACGTCTAGCCGTCACGATGGAGGAAACGAGTCGCACTCCGGCATACTTATCGAGTCTTACCTTCGATCCCCGTAAAAGAAAGAAAGAAAAACGAATCCATGAAATCGACGCATCAAGCGACGAATTTAACAGCGTTTACGAAAGTTGTTCCACCGCGTAGCGGTTGAATTATTCGCAGCACGCCCACCGATTTCATGCCGCGGCCATGAATATTCCCGCAGCATTTCCTCACCCGCTCGAGGACTCGAGGACTGCCGCGCCTCGAACCCCGCGTCGCACAGCCCCCATAATAAAACACCCCTCACGAGCACGACAGGGCGCGGACAATGCCGCTCATTGTGCCCGGCTAGCCGTGGAAAAGCGGCGGCTTCAATTAACTTTTCGCACACTTCGCACAGCCGAGCCCTATCTGCGACCCGGACCGGCCGACCCCGCCCATCGAACTCTGCCGATTGTTGTTAAAACCTGCTCGAACTCGTGGGAGTGAACGCGCTGCATAATGCGCTGGCCGCGTTCCAGGTACCGGACGCTGGCTGCCAGAAATGTTTATTAACGTTCCTGGAGACGTTTGCGTGCTCGGAGACTCAAGTCGATCGAGGACGCACGCTCGCTCGCTCTCATCTCGTCCTGGGGTAATCCAAGGGATTAATGTTGCCACTAGAATTGATTTTCCGAGCGTACACGGTAAAATGAAATTGACGTTTGGAAATCTGATGGAGATGAGAAAGCGTTCGGGGGTGATTCATCCCAGAATTCATTCGACGCGATGGAATCACCCTGTTCGTAAATAATCGAATTGAATTTCACTAAGCCAAAGGCAGAACGTGACCGAGAAAATAATGGAATCGCCACGGAGCCGGTTGAGATATGACAGCGATATTTCATGATTATCGAATCGATTCAATTACAAGAGGGGCAGGAGTGGTGAAAAGGAGGGGGCTTGTGAAGTGCACGACGCCTACCGGAGGGCCCTAAGATCCGCCGACAAAGATTCGACAAAAGGTAGCTGCTCAGGACCACTCCTTTCACGGAAAACCTCTTTCAAGTTACCGCCTTTTACTGCCTGTCCGCAGTCAAACGCACGTTCCACCGTACACCACGGCCGGGGGAGCTTTTTGCGACTCTTAAAACCTCTTTCGCGGTGCCACGAGAACCGATCCACTCGAGCTATCGATGAGCAACGCCTCTAACTCGCCCCCGGAGCATCGATCTTGGGAAAAATCGATCGTTACTCGAAAGAAGAAGCAGAAGGCGGTGCTATCGCTGGAAAATTGATCGCCCCTACTCCGCTCCAAGTCCAGGATAATTAATCGCAAACGGCACCGAATTAATATCGAACAGTTTGCAAAGTGCGTTGAAGCGAATGACGGAAAAAAATGGAAAAATCGATAGAAATAGAGCCCTACGAAGTTAATTGGAAATCTTCTGGGAATCGTTCTATTTTCATTCAATCGGGACCATTAACCGTCTGAGGACGTCCGAGACCAGTTACTACCGGCAATTCTACCAGGAAAACTTCAGCGTTAATCGTTTTCATATTTTCTTAACCGACTCGTACCAGTTTCCTGTTACCATAATCTTTCGAACGAGGTGATTACAAGCTACCCGCACGTGTTTCATCTAAATTACACGGCTCTGGAAACGGGGAAAAAAGGCCAATTTGAGTGAACGGAAGCGGACGATGTGTCGCGGCCAGGCGTGAACATCGATGACGAAATAATAACGAGAAACACAGGCGCCCTTTAGGAGTAATTGGCGCTCTTCTGTTCCCAATAAATAAGCTACAGCCTCTATTAGATTTCAGTAGGAGAACGAAAGACCGGAGAAGTGGAAGGTATATATATACATACATACGTACGCTGTTGAAAAAGGCGTCTATCGACGTTAACACGCACCAGAACCGTTGCCGTAACGTCGGGCAGAGCTTTCGGTACATCTGTTTCACATAAAAGGAGCAAAGAACGGCAAGGTTTCCGTTTAGGAAGCCTTCTGTCATCGAAAGGGTGAATGCGCGTTAATGATATTTACGAAAACCAGCAGCGGCCCCTGTTTAGTCTACCTTTTTGTCGGCGATGTTTTCAGAGTCACGTTCGGATGCTTAAAAAGCGACACATTCGATGTTTCATTCGGAGACAAGTGTATACAGAATAAGTCGCTGAACGGAGCCACGTTAAATTATTCATAGACTGTTTGTTACGCGAAGAAATGTTTCAATCAACGGTTATATACGGCGTAACAATCGCTAATAATGAAACTGAATAGCTATCTAATTATTCTCCTACAAAGTAAAGAGACACACGGCCATTTAAAGTCGAAACGCGAGAAAACCACCCTTACCGTTCTCGTTTTATCAATCACACGTCTGCTCGTAAAGCAGAGGCAATTACCACGGTACAAGGGACACGCAACAGGCAATTACCAGCAATAAATATAATCGGTGATCAAAGAGACGAGCCGGTGGAACACTCGCGACCAAAAAACAGCTCGTACCGGTGGTCGTGTGCGTGTGTGAGGTTCGCGAGGGTATTTCGAGTTGGGAAACGGATTTACAAGGCGATCGTGTGTGCGTGCGGCACGAGAGCGTTTCGAGCCGAGAAACGGATTACAAGGCGATCGTGTGTGTGCCTCGCGAGAGTGTTTCGAGTCCAGGAACGGATTACGAGATCGACGAAGACGCGAGGACACGCGGGAGTCTTTCATGCTTCATCCCCTCGGGGCGAGAGTCTCATGATCGCGACGACGAGTCGATGATGATGGAACGAGGTTTAAAAAATCGTGGCGCGATTCATCGATTTCTTCTCGTTTCACGATCTTAGTTTCCATTCTTTGTTACTGAACTTTTTGAAAATTTCGTGGAACAAGTTGATCAAACTCGAATCAGACAGTGTCAGCAATTTACCAAAGCTACACTCCAAGGTTTCAACCGTGTTCCGTATTTTATTGGTTAAACTTGGAAGTTTTAATTGGCCCGGTCGATCGAACAACGGCAGCGATTCCGCTCCTCGTAATCCGTCACGGGGCTAATTGACGTAGTTAATGAGGGTGAAGGATACAACGTGGCTCGCGCGTACACTTGCCGCCGCGGATCCATAACATTAGCTTTTAATTAAATGTTTAATTAAGTTGGCCGAACGGACGCATTCCTTGCGCAATCAGTATAATAACCGGCCATTGTCAATGTAATAACGGGTTCGCGTCACCTGTCACGGCAAGAAATTACAGTCCGCCTCGACTAATTACAGTTCTTTCCCTCGGCACCGGTGAAATTCTCCACGAAAATGACGAACGTATTAAGAAACGAGATTGCACTAATTAATCGTCCAGGAGCCTTTATTGCGCCGACTTTCGTCCTGCCTTTCTTTCCCTCGGGAATGCCCTTCTAATCTTCGTAACTGCGCGCGTTCTCCTTAAAACAATGCAACCACTTTTAAAATTGCACCGACGAAAAGATTCTCACGATTTACCGGCATCGTCTTTAAAAATTTCTGCAAAAAATGATCGCCTTGTAAAATAGTCGAGAACGACTGGAATGTACGTAACGCGAAAGAATCACCAACACCCCTCACCGTCGATTTTACGAGTCTACGCGATAAATCCCCATCTTCACCCCCTCCGATAAATGAAATATTCGTTAGTTCAATCTATCGCGTGGAAAATTCGAGCGAGAACGGGCTACGATCCCTCGAGAGCGCGATATCCAATTTCGCGCGTTTCCATCAGCTCGGGGTAGAAACAGTATTCGAGTTTCGAACGAGTGCCAGAGAGTTCCGTGGAAGAGTTCACGGCGCAGTCTCATTATACGTGTCTCGAGCAGTGTCTCCTCTTCCGCGCTATAATTCCACGACTCCGTCGTGACTTTGCGTGGAGGAAAAAAAAAGGTAGGGAAAAAATGAAAGTAGAAAAAGAGAAGGAAGAAGGGGAGCGAGGGCTGAACAGAGCCCAGCGGTGGCGCAGCCCCAATAAATCGAGAAGGAGAGCACGAAGACGACGCGTGCCGTGCCACGCTTCGCTTAGTCTGTGGCAAAAGAGAAAAAAAATTGCTCTAATAATAGTAAAAACTGGAGTGTGCCGTGAAAGACTCGAGCATGTTTTTGGGTTCGCCGCGTTCTTCTGTATCCGGAACAGGAAGTTTACGACGGAGTCGGCGACACCCCCGTTGACCATCGCGAGCGTTGCACGAGCAACAATGAGCGAGGCATAAAAAGAAGTGCTGTCGAGTCCCAGGTGAATAATAGAATGGGATCGGTTCGTATATAATCCAGGTCCAGTGCTGGGGCCAATATAACGTCACGAGTTTGTTTCGCTTAAAAATGGCTCGGATGTATGAAATAGTGCCACGGCTCCACGAACGTTTGCGTTTTATTTGGGTGACCGTAATAACGCGGAAAACTGTACCGAAAAAGACAGTTTGGGCACTTAAAATAATCTGTCGAGGCGCTCTGAAAAGCGGTGACGGTTTAAGGTCGCTCTGGGCCCTGTTTTCGGGAAAAATTCGTCGACCTACAAAAACGTTATGGCTCTGGTTCCTCTCGTAAACTGTTCCGGACTGCAAAAATCGTAAAAATCTGTTCCAGAAACGGCGGCGTTTTTATCATAAAACCCAGTGTGCCCGGGACCCCTCTTGAAACAAGCAAGGACGACTCTCCACGGTCTGAATTACATTTGCCCGTATTTGTATCGAGGGCTCTGCGTCATTATTGGTTTAATGGGAGGCACCCTCGAGCAGGTCGGGCATGCGGGACCCTGTTGACCTCTCGGGATCCGGCCCCCGGGCTCGCAGGTTTCCCGTCGCTCGAACGGTCAGGTATGCACCGCGCAGAAAATCATCGCGTGGGATCGTTCGAATTTATATTGGCCGCGCCAGCGCGGGGCAATAAAGTTTTATACGTATGTAATTCGCGTGGGTTTATTGAACAGATGTAATGTGATTGGATACGGAGAGGGTGGAGGGAGGAATTGTAAAAGGTTCGCCCGGGGAAGATTTTTCCTGCGATGCGAGGGAGGTATTCCAGATCGTTTGCGAAGATTCACTGTAATTGGAACGGAATGGGATATTCGGGAATTCGTTTTAGTAAAAAAATTCCACATCGTAGACGGTTTATGTCGCGTCGTTTAAAATTGGAGTAATTTATAGTGTGCTTTTTACTAGAGTGGGAACGTATATTATTTTTAATAACAGAAATAGTAAAAAGAGGATTAATAAAAAAGGAACGATAAGGAAGAAAAAATATTAATTTAGATAAAGTTCGTTCCCCGTTTCAGGACTTGGAGAAACGTAAATTGTCCGAGAGCAATCAGCATTTCGAGGTGGCCCGGAGGTCTCGAAAATCCTGTTGACACGATCACATTTCCAGGACGACCCTGACGAGAATTGCCCCGGAAAGAGGTAAACCGTCGGACAATGCTCGATATTTACTGGCACTCGGACTGGGGTGGTTGGTTGGGCAACGTGCGGCGCAGCGCCAGTTCCAAGAATCCTACGAAAAATCAACCCTTATCCGGAAGCGTTATTTACAACTGGAGCAAAGCTCATCTGAGAACAATATTGGTCGCCCATAAACTCGTACCGTCTTCCATATTTCACGGAAAGGGTGAAGATTTTTAACCCTAACCTACAATTACGTCGTAAAGACGAATTTCCCTTGCACAATGCCGGAGCGTGCTCCAGTTGCATAAAATAATAAAGCCTCGCAACGGAACGGCCAAGGTTGAAATCCTTTTCCCCAAAGTAAGCCCCGTTTCAGCCTAGAGAACCCCCTTCCCTTCGACGAACCCTACGCTTCTATTCGAAAGTCTGGAACCGATTGAAACTTTTATTCTAGACGACGGCCAGGCAAATACCTGCTCTAGTTAAACGTCAGACCGAATTTCTCGGTTTAACAGGGAACGGGCTACCGTCG
Organism: Xylocopa sonorina; assembly: GCF_050948175.1. NCBI lineage: Eukaryota > Metazoa > Arthropoda > Insecta > Hymenoptera > Apidae > Xylocopa > Xylocopa sonorina. The sequence goes on from NC_135193.1 coordinate 12,756,683, forward strand.
TTCCCCTTGAGATGAAGGGAATAGCTTTCAGTTGGCCCAAAGAGTTCTACTTTCTCGAAAACAAGCAACTGTTGGCTCGAAGAGGGTTAACCCAGGGCTCTTATACACCTTCGTACTTGTATCGTACTACAGATGAGAAGGGTTGGTTAAAAATAATAGCAGAAACCAACGTTCAGAGTTTCGTTATCTTGATCTATCAATATCTAATCTCAAAAAGTAAAGGGTTGTGATCACTCGAGATGCGATCGTTCGAGATGCGCAAAGAGAAGTAAGGAATAGAAATAAAAGGAAAGTAGAGTGGACGAAGCAGGAAGAAGGGAAGGCATAAAAATGGTCAAAAGTTGGGACCATTTTTAGCAGGCTTGCGCAAACGGCGCACCATTTTACCGGTGCTTCAGTTGTAAATTTCCTCGGAAATTGGTTTAGTGCCTTTTAACCCGTTTCTCGGTACAGTTACGGAAAACGGGCCTCAAATTTTACAGCGGCCTCTCTCTCTCCCCACTGCGTGCTCTGCGTCCCCTCGCGGCGACGAGGGGCGCGACGCTGGCTGGATGTTACGAGACGAAAAATAATTTATTACGACGAACCGTAACGCGGGCGTGGGATCTGTTTCTCCTTGCTGTTACAGTTTAAATCGGTGCTCTTTGTCGGACGGAGAATGGAGGCCGTATTCCCTAATTTACGATTCGACCGGCCACGGCCTGTTTTCTCTGTTCCGTGCCCGCGACGGTGTTACACTTTAGACGAGGTACTCGTTGTCCAACCGAATAGTCAGTCCATGGTATAATTATTCTTGGCCTGTCGTCGAACAGTTCCGAGAAAGCGTCATCGCCACCAGAAATGGCCCAATTGCGAGCAAGCAGACCGCTCTCGTTCTCTTTTTCGACGCTTAGAGCCTCCCTCGGCTTCGCTTGGACAATTCTCGATGACTGTGTCGACCATTTTGACCACCTTTACGGTTATGTCCCCTTTTTGTGAACGAAAAAACTTGTTGCCAACTAACGATTGGCAGAGAATAAAGCTCGGATGTGTGGCATATGATTCTTGAAGATGATAATGTCGTTCAACCCTTTAATAGTAAAATTGCATAGTTCCATCACTGAATCTTAACGCGTCGAGAAATGAACTTCCTTACTATTTCTCCGCCTTTGGACCACCTGACGTCCCGTTTTTTCGCCACTTTTCGCCCGTTTCGTTCTCCCAGTTACGTCGTCGCACAGTGAAACCTGCAGATGCCGGTGGTAGCGGTGTAATTTGCGCGATGGGCGTTTCCATCGTGTTCTGGCTGACGTATAAAACGCGTAAATAATACGGCGGCAATGGTGCACGGTGCACGCCGCGGTTTTCGTGTTCCCAACACCATTTACGAGCTATAAAGATCGGATGAATCGGCCAGCAAGTGGAAGTCCAAACCTCGTTTCTTTCACCGTGGACCCCGCGAGTTTTTTCCTTGCCATTGATCGATCCTTTGCTCGCTTGTTACCCTGGCGCCCGGGTCGAATTACGTAATTAAGGGAGCCACGGGTGAATCGCACGGTTCGTTAACAGGACAATGTTTCAATGCTTCTAAGGGATGCCTTGTTACAGTTTGAATCAATTTTTTCCCCCCTTCCTTTTCGATCTGTTGCAAATGCTTTTCGCGCGATTATAACGAGTACAGTGGACGATCAATTGCGATCGATTGTATCGATTATAAAATACAATTTACTTGTACACCCAGTTATTCGTCCTAAAGTATTCGAATCGAAACAAAAATTTTCGTCGGACGCGAATATTCCATCGAAGCCAAAAAATATCCTGCAGCAGGCTAGGAACGACCGAGTACCGTTTCCCGTAGCCGTGAACATCGAAAAAATGTGTCAACCGTGGAATCCAGTTAACTTTACGGTTAAAAGGTCAATTTTTTTTTGCGATTTTTTTTATCCTGTCAAAGTCAGAGAACCGTAAGCTCTAGCGGCGCACCCCAATTCCACTGTGAACGGTCGGTATTTCGTCCATGGCAAAAATAATAAAGCCAACGGTACATGGATTGTTAAAAAAAAAAAAAAAAAGGAAAAAGAGGGGGTAAAGAAAATATTCTCGGCAAGGTGAAAGCGGCTGATGAAATGTTTTACAACAGGCCTGCATCGAACTGCGATTTGAAACGACGGATTTCGGGAACCTAACTGTAACCCTTTCTAGCGTTTATGGAATTCCAGTAAAACACTAAAGTCAACTGCAAAACGTCCGAGTCAAGGCGAGCTTAGTCTTTCCACGGTGTTTCCTTTTTTCTTTTCCACGGCGTAGCTTCAACCCGTTCGCTCGGGGAACCCTTTACCGGGAATTAGGGGTAGCACCTCAATAAAGCAATATTTTGACTCGCGCAGGCATGCTGCATCCCGTGTAACCCTTCCGCCAGAAGGATTTTGTAAGGGTTAAAAATTCCTCCCGCCATAAAAGGCGGCTGACTTCACATTTTTACCGCGCTTTACCCCTTTTCCCGCGAGGCAGTGGAAGAGGGAAAAAAAACGCAAATACCGTATTTCCAGCTCGAGGAAACGAGTGTCCGCAGCCGGTAAACACATAAATCTTTATTTTCCGGCCCGGAGAACAGACAATAAGGCCTGCCGGCAGATGAAAAAACAACTACCGTATTTTAACCCAAAAGTCTAAATTTTGGAAACGGTTCCGGCTCCGTGACGAACTGCCCTTCCGTACACCGTGACACCTTTTCGATGGAAGAGAGGGATCTTTGAGTTACCGGAAACGGACGCAATAATCAATTAGCATGGACGAATAGCTTCTCGAATTCGGTATTGTAGGATACGAAGATTTAAGGCTGCCATGCTACAATGTCCGAAAACTCTGTTTGGCCCTTCACGAATTCGACAATATCGACGGTCAGACTGGCTACCATAAATTCCAGGAGCATCATGTTCAATTTCAAGATACCGTGCGTCCATTATTGTAACTCCTCGACACGTTCATTATAAGACGATGGTTATCGGACCTGCAACGTCCCCGTCGATATGAAATTAAATTAAATTAATTATGGTACAGTGAACGGAGCCAGTTCGCCAATAAACGTGACACACGTCGACACTGTAACCCAGCGGACCTCCGAAAATACAACTTTCTCTGGCCACGATCGATCTCGTGCAATCCCACGGAGCGAATTGCAGCGGGCAACCGATTCGGAGAGGGCCAGGAGGAAAATTGGCCAGTGAAACGCGCGGACCGTAAATCTGAAAGGGCCACACGTCTCTAACCACGGATTCTAAGTCGAGCGGATCTGATCCGCGTCGAAAGAGCCGATAATCATACGTTCATCCGGAAGTCGTAGTCGCCGAACGGTTAAAGGGTAACCTGGTCGAATGATTAAGTGGCTTACACAATCTCGCTAAACGGGGCCCCGCAGTCGACTCCCGTAAATCAACCGAACGCTGGAGAAAATATAAGGGAACCAGCGAAGTCTGATCGTATATACCAACACGTGGACGCGGATACGCTCGCGCGTGTCCGTGTACACAGGCCTTCTTCTTTGTGGAAACGTTTCGTAATGACAAATCGATCGCTTTGTAAGAGAAGGCCGGGTGCTTACCATCGGGGTTTACGACCCTGGCCACCGTGTCGTCGATTTTTAATCGTAAATTTCGGCTCGGGCCACACACGCTAGACCACACGCGTCGCCTCGTTGCCCCGCGTGCACTGGCGAGAAATTACATTTTTATACGCGTAATCATCGCTGGTTCCCGACCGCCCCGAACATCCGTACGAAAAAAAGGAGGGGGGGAGACTACGAGGAGGAACGTATTACCTGGACAGCTCCCGTTTATTGGACGTTGATAGCCGGTGCTACCGCGTCCGGACACGTTGTCCGAGCCAGCGTCAGCGACCGATACACCGAGTTTTTACGATAACGAACGAAATTGGCGCACGTGTGCGCTCGTTAGCGCGGATAACAAGCTACACCTTTGCAATCAACTGTTCCTTGGCGGCGGGAACCAAGCTGCCTCCGAAAGGACCGTGCCAAGAGTAATTATAAGCCGGTGAGAATATTCCCTGACGACGACAAGGCACGCCGAATCGAATGTCTAACGAGTGTGCTTGACCCTCGGTTGAACCGGCGGAATATTGCATCGCGAAGGTCGCTGGGACGAGGAGGGCTCCTCGATGGCCGCGTTTTATTGTGAACAAGCGTTTACGATTAATTCGAAACGATTTCGGTAGCCAGGAATTCGTGTGCGCGGTGTTCGCGTTCCTTTTGATCCTCGATGTTAATTGTTTTAGTGGTACGATAGGGAGGAGGAGCGAGAGGAATGCCACGTCAATGCGAGCTACCTGAGACGCTGCTGCGTACGATGATTTTTCCTGGTATTCGCGAGCGTTCGTTACCGCGGAGTTTTACTATTTTGGAGTTGAAAAGTTGGATAAAACAATTGAGAATAGTTTGAAACGCTCGAATAGAGGAGAGCGTAACTATTCGAAACACGACCTCGTAGTGCTCCGTCCTCGTAGTCACCTACAATAAAACGAAAGGGGGTCAAATAGTTAACGACGATGGTGGAGGAGCGACAAGAATTTCCCCAGTCGGAGCACGACGTTGGGACGAACTTTCCATCGATCCTCGGAACCGAATCGCGCCGCCCACGCACGTATCGCGCGCGAAATAATAGGCACCGACGCGACGGCTTCAATTCCCATTTCAATTTCTAACGAGCGGCAGGCGAGAGAGGATCGGAGTGATATCTCCCGAGAGAGGTGTGAACCCGCCGCTTTCACGGTGTGTCGGCACCCTGAAGGCCACGGAAATGAAGAATCCACCAAGATTCTCACGTCTGGTTGACCTTCGACCCGTCGAACCGTCGCGTGGGCCGTCACTCGTTAAAGTTAATACGGGCTCGCGACAGAGTACGTATAGAGGCGTTCGTGCGCCATCATCCCTCTTTCTCCTCGCGACGCTTCGTTCCTCGTCCATCTTCGTTTTCCATCCCAATGAAACGCTGATCCACCATCCTCGTTCCTTTATTCATCATTCCTTTTTCTACCTCGAGAACGACACTATCTTTCCTACCTTCCATCTCCCCTTTCTCCGTCTCGCCACCTCGATTCTTTTTGCTCCTACGCGTCAGCGACCAGAATTATTTCTCGTTCCTCGATTCCGTATGGATCGAACTCGCACGGCACGTTCGAGACCTCTCCCTCGAGCATCGAACGGTGGTCGCGCGAAATTATCGCGACCTCCTGACAAATGCACCTTCCACGGAGAACCACTCTTTCCGTGTACGCTCGTTTCCGAACCGCTGTTGGTTATCGATCACAGCGTCCACGCGATAGCATAGTAGAGATTCGTTAACGTTACTAGTACGAACGTTCGCGAAATCTGATTGCAAATTCAGATTACGCGTAACAGAATCAAAGCTCGTTTGACACGGATCGGAAATTAATAGGCGGAGGAGCAAGGCTGCGAGCATGTCGCGAAAGTGTCGGATATCGTGCCGCGTATCAGCCCGTCCTACACCGAGAGGATTGTTTCTGCGTCGTGACTCGACACGGAGCCCGTTGTCACGGCTGTCATTTTGAGGAAGGAGAATATTAAATTAGTGCCGGCTGCATCGGCGACGATGACTGCGTACATAAGCCTGTACGTCTGTTTTCTAAATAGTTGTGCAACCAGTGTGAACGGTCGTCTCGCGCGCGTTTTACATTCGGTGTCGTTGGCGTAGCTGGGATGGGTTACGTTCACGTCTGTCGTTTCGAACAGCCTCCGATGTCAATGTAATTTGTAACGTGTCGAAGAAACATTTCAGTACGGTTTCCAACGAAGCGTCGAGCATCGACGGCTGAGTTGATGGAAGTTCCGTTGATCATCGAATCGAGTAAATATAATACTCGATCGATCCGAAAAATATCGCAAATTATTTAAGTATCGAAAAAAAGGAAAAAGGAACTCTCGAGCTTTCAAAGCATCGACGAGATATAGAATACCCTGGACTAACTTTGAAACGAGATGCAATCGAGCGTGCTCCGAGTTGATCCAGGCTACCGAACCAAGCATTCCACCCGAGAAGACTTCGATATTCGGATTAAAATGAAACTGCAATCCCCAATAAACTCTTATTCTTTCTGACCCTGCTCAAATAAAACGGAATCGATTTCTCGCGAATATTCAGTCCACGAAACTTTCCTCCAACCCCCATGCTGTCCAAATCAATTTTCCGCCAAATTACACCGCGCTAATTATTCTTCAGTTCCCATAAAAATTAAATAAAACTGGCAAAATAAATATTTACGATCCACCACCGCCTTCGAATATCAGCAAGAGGGTAGGTCCGCTTGAAAAATCGATAGTCACCCAGAACTTGACCTACGCTACCGAACAAAACCTTGAATCTAAATCATCGTAACGAGGCTCGTCGATGTTTAGAGGATCGCGGTCGTGGATTCGAGTAATTACCAACGACACTGCACGACAACCCCCGAACGCGTAGTTAGTATTAATTAACAGGGTCATAAGATTAATACCCGTTCCCTTCGAACCGGCGGTTACACCGATAAATGGGAGTACGATCCAGCAGCTAAAGTGACGGAAAGGGAAAGATAATTAAACGCGGCAGTCGGTAGCTACGAAGCGGCCGCTGCGGCGGAGGAGCGGTGCGTCTAGCGTGGCAATTAAAAGCGAACGACTCGTGTTTATTTTCAGCTCGGTCTAATTAGAAGGGCGCCCGGGAATGAACGGAACGACTCATTGCCGTATACCGGAACAAGGCTGACTCACATGCCGCCGCGTCGCGTCGTTCCGATTTACGAGCGCCTTCGCGCGGTTTCTTTTCTCATCCCCGAGTAGCCTGGCGAACTGACGTCACGCGGTGGCGTCATCCTCGTCATCGCGCCGCCCGGTTCCCACACTCGATGACCTTACTAACCCTGCGCCGTCGAACGGGAAAGCCCTCTGGGTCCAGGATCGCGGCGACCAACGAAGTCGAGGGAGCTGGCTGGCGAGCGCAGCTTTTTATCGCCGCTTGCTCGTCCGATAAAAATGTTTCAACGAAACTGGCTACATTAGTTTCTTCTTTCCTCTCGAGGCGAACATTGTAGATTCGCCTCGAGATTATTAAATGCCGCTAGAATTTTCGAGTTCGATCAATCTGCTTCTCGAATAAATCCACGAGCGAGCCGAAAATTCCGCGGCTAATGCCGCAGCTGAAACGCGGTCGAAAGCCAGAGGACGACAGCCATAAAAATACCCAAGCCGCAACACCGTGTCGTTCCCAGGATTCCACGTTTATCGCTCACCCGTCCGTCATCCCGCGGTCCAGCTAAAAACGCCCAACGTCCGCTGGCATCCGCGCCGGTTCGCAACGGAGGCGCAGATAAACGCAATTAAAAACGAATACCATCGCGGCGCTGAGAGAGGTCCGGCAAAAATCGCTGCGGATCGTACGGTCTAATACGCTCGTACGTATAAAGCGAGGCGGACGGGGCGTTCGCGGCTGAAGAATTTCAGGCATCGCAATTACGGGAACACGCGAGAGCCACCCTTACGAAGACGGCTTTCTCCACCGGCGTTGGCAAGGGAACGCGTCGCGCGGGCAACGCGGCCCGCCGGTTATAAATATCAATTATACACTTGGTAATTCCCTGTATTAACATAATTCGCGGGCGGGAAAAGAGAATTTATGCCGACCACCCAGTAGCGAACGCCCTTCGCGGCCCATTCAGTCGCGCACGGAGGTGGACGTCGTCCACGGAGGCGTGCGATCGGCTATACACTGTGTCCTGCGGCCGTAGATGAACAAATTTTCGCCCGATTCCGCATGAGAGAGCCAAGTAACACGGAAGCCGAGTGTATTCAATTCGCGTTTCAGCGAAATTTTCGTTCTCCGGCGAAATTACTTGAATAATTCAGAAGCTTCCGCGGAATGAAACTCCATTATTGAAAATACGATTCAATATTTAAGGTGTTTCCTTACTAAGGACGTAATTTTAAAGCTATTTTCCTTAAAAACAACGCGTTGAATTATCCATAATTTTTTTGCTCTTCAGTTTCGCTTTATTTCGACGTGCAAAATCATTTTTTCAGTTTTTCAGCGTTAAAAAAAGGTCGAACACCCGGTACGGAAAGAAAATGTAAGGAGAGGAGAAGAACGGAGAGTAATAGAAGAGAAATAAAGTGGATAAATTGCGATCGTTAAAAATGCTTAAATAGGAAGATTACACGATTTAAAAGATGCAAATTGCGGTGTCACCGCGTGTGTACCGTCCGATGTATGACCCGTCACCGGGCACCGGCCGTAATCTGCATAATCGTTTCGTCAGGCCACAGTTGATTGTAGGTGGTGGATGCGCCGAAAGGAACAGGTGGCGAAAAGATCGATTTCTCGCAACGCTGGCTACTGGGCCGATCATTACGATCCTCAGATACCGTATCGTAAGAGGGTTCTGTTGCAAGCGTTGATGCAATCAACGCGCAATTTAATATATTCAAAATGAGAATGAACCTAATTTTCATATCATATTTCCACTTAATTATAGGCACATATATTTCAATCAGCGAAATTGTGGTAACTTATGGAGCAAATGCAGCGCACTGAGAATTGCGAGTGATAAATCGATCGTAATCTCCTCTTCGAGTAGAAATGAAAAAAAGTAAAAGGGTGAAAAGAGAAGAAGCGTGCACTGGTTCGTTCAGCCGGTGCAATTTTTCAGGTTTATATACCGCAGCCAGTGTTTTAATGCTATAGGTTTCCTCGACTTTATCACAGCTGTATCCGGGGCGATTGTACAGGATTAACCGCATTTTTTGTACGGTCGCACCGGTCGAAATCAATTTGCGATAATCATTTAATGACGCGCGCTGCCTCGTTCCGATTAATTTATGGCAATGCACGCGGTCAATCGATTTTCTTTCGCGGTTTTATGTTATTACCGCTCCATACGCTCTACTTGTGTTTATAAAAATGTAAATTCGATCGAATATGCAATCTGGGTTTATACCACAGTCGTTATACACGCGAGATCCGAATAATGCACTCAATGCATCGAACGTATTCAGTATCCTTCGTGTATTTTATATGTATAATTACAGAAGTCTTCAAATATTTAATGTATTGCGCATAATATTTCTAATATACTAATCACTTAACGCACTATAAATGCGTTGAAGTCGTCTAATTGAATCGAACCAGAAAATCGATTATACCATTTACGCCCTTTGCGACTAAACCATTCCATGAAAATCAACACCATTTGCATTTTCCGTAAGAAACGCAAGTGTCTCAGGTGTAAGACCTTGCGTCATTCATCATTCAAGACCCTTCGATCAATCATCCATCCTGGTTCCTCTTTTTTACGCCAAGAACCGACAAAAAAGTACCCGTTTTCCAACGACTTTCGCAACGTATCAACATTCCAGTTTCCTCTTCCAGGCAATTAGCATCTCGAGGGAGCAGTCTAGGCGGCCACTCCTTGCGCCAATATTTACACGGCAGAATAAACAACCCCCGGAAAAGGGGGAATCACTTCGATCGCTTTTTTTTTCTCGACACTGTGCCAGGCCGCGACCCTTACCCCCGAATTACCATATTATTCCTATTAGACAGCTCGCTACCCACAATTAACGCGGACGTATCACGAAATTAACGAACCGAAACCACAAAGGATACCATCATCGTCAAGACAGAGGAGGGTAGAGGGTGAGGAGTACCTCGAAAACCATCGAAAGTGTTTTCTCCCCAGCTCTCCCCTCTTTGTATCCCTCCCCGTTTCGAGATTCTTCTTCCCTCGAGCCTACGTTGGAAACCTGTTCCCCTCGAAACGGGGTGAGAATTAGGGGACGCGCGCTACACAAGAGCGGTACCAAAGAAGTGAAAAAAAAAAGAGGATAGATCGAGTAATCCCCGTGTGTCGTCCCGAGGGGCTCGACGAAACCTCCGTGGACTTCTTACGAAGAAGTTTTTTGCTCTGACCCAGTCGCGGAACGAGAAGGCTTCCGCTAATTAATGCGCCGCGGAGCACGGCGTTCGGTACCGGCGTAAATAATTGGAATTATGTGAAAAAGACTGTCGCAAGGCTGCACGGGGTGCAACGGAGACGCGGACGAAATATTACGCGGAGAAAGGGTCGAGATGGAAAAAGGAACACGCGATACCAGAGGGGAAATAAAAAGACGCGTTGTCGTCACGTGGCCGATGTAATTGACGATCGCGCGCGAAACTCGCCGGCGTAATTGAATTCACCGGCTTCGGGCCTTTTTTCTCGCCGCCCAACGTGATCAGTCTGGAGACCGTTGGATGAGGTTCGAAAGGAACACGGTTAATAAAACAGCTGTATACGTGACGCATACGCAAATAATGCTGCTGGTTGGCTGATTAATTAACGACTATGTAGATCGATGCGTCATTTGTTGAACCGCGTTTCAGTGGTAACCAACAGAAGAAATATATACTTAAAATCTACGTGTCACGAAAACAAATAATTTTTGTCGTAGTTAATACCATTACTGGTCTTAAATAAACCCTTCAACGTTACGAAATTACGCACAATTATACGCAATGCGAAGCTACGAATTAATTTGTTGAAGAATTTGCATGTCGATACGAATTTCTCGTCTTGCGTCATCATAAAATGACCGGAGAGAGTAAAAGGCAAGTGACTCACCGATAGATGCAGGGGATGAGTGGTCGGTTCAAGGAACGTTCTCAGGGATGTTGCTGATGCTGCGGGGGAGTCATCCAAGACGCCATCAAGCATTACGTGGAACCAGTGGAGTCGTGAAAAAAGTCTCACTTCTGATAGATCTGTGAAAGAAACGAAAGATATTCTTTGTCGTTACAATTATTAAGTAGTCAAAGAAATATTCAAAGATTAAATAATATTATTGCGATTGTATTTATCCACTACTATCCACGAGTAGAAAAATAAATGCCCAGAAAGTTACTACCTCGAGAGGACGCTGTATTTTCGCACTTTTCGATCGTTCGAACCACGCGAGCACAGTTTTCACACGCGAGGAGCGATGAAAGAAAAGACGCGTTTCAATTTTCAATCAGCGAAAGGTTTCGTTATCAGAACCGTTCCCCGCCAGTCCGTTCGCGCGGAACTCTTGCAACACGTTCTCTGAAAACTGTTTCCACCCACCCACGAGCAGCGTGGCGTGCATTCGCGGCGGTTCAATTTGGCTCGCCGATACGGTTTCACCGCGCCTCTAATCGCGCTACCACCAGAGTCCCCCTTTTATTTTCTCGCCGGTTGCGTCGACGCCGGCCGTTAGCATAATCGATCAATTTCCATTCGTGGCCCGGGCAACGGCAATCGGACACACCTGTAACGCGCCGTTCGAGCCACGGGTGTAACTCTCACGCGGGTCGCGCCGCGTGCGTTTCCACGCCGAGATAAATTCTCCGGTTCCGGCATACTGTAAAGCGGCGCAATAAAATTTACATAACCGCGCCGTCGATTAGATACGTCCACGACATATGCCGGCACCACCCCGCCTCCGCCGTGGACGCCACCTTCCGCGGGGTGAGACCACGCGTCAGCGTCTCCCAACCGTTCGCGTTCTCCTCTTCTTTCGAGAACTTTGCTCCCAATTTCTTAAAAGACATTTTCACATTCTTCTTGCACCTATTCTTTTTTAACTACGCAGATTTTTAGAGACGAAGGTGAGAGTAATACTAATGTTTCTTTTAGATCTACGACGAAGGCGATAGTGTTCCACGTGAGAGTCTTTCGCTCGTTGGCAATCTTTTATCGAAGCTAAAGAGACGCGAGAAAGTTGGGAGACACTGTATTAGAAGACGACGTGTCGTAGAAGGAGCCCAGCTCCGTTTTTGGTCGACGGTACGCGGACCTGGGCCGTGTGAAACGCGTGTAATATTCCCGGGTGTCCTGCGATATTGCTCTTTGACGACCGCCTCGTAGAACGCGAGGCTCGTGTACTTCGTATTTACGAGAAAGAATCGTTTCCGCGATACGCTCCCGGCAAATCGGTGGATCGTGGAAAGAATGCGCGAGCGGCGAAGTTGCCTTAGAATCGTGGTGGTTGCGGGCAGCGTCCGCGTTACGGGAACGATCACGTTCGAAACGTGTGCAACGCCGTTTCGCGGTTATTCGCATCGGCGTGGATATTACTTCATTGATATTTCATAGGGTACGCGGGTATCGCGATCGTATCGCGAATAAACTAGCGTTTCCAGCTGAAATTGGAAATAATTTCGGGATAATCGTTGCGTGCGGCGTAAAAGCAAGTGGTAACGTTAGTGAAAGCAACGCCGTTGCTGATTTTCTTCCTCTCGGTTCTTAATAGAGGATATGTGCAATAACACCGCGATTTAGGGGTCTCTGCGTACGTAACAGTACTATCGGATACGTATCGAACTCCTCTGGCTGCCTGCAATCCAATCTCGCGTTCGATTTCCTAAGGAATCGCTCCAGTTGGTACCGCAAAATGTCATACAAACATCCCAACCGCTTTCACATCAAACAGGGCCGCCATTCGACGGTTCAATTTACGGCTACGTTTGTTTCACCGATTATACGAGTCGGTACAATCCCGTGGTGCGTCGCTAGTCGTCGCGGTGGTGGTTTTCTGCGGGGTTCTCCCTTTCAGATAAATTTAAATCCCGCGTCGCTAGGTCTCTCCCACGAATTAAAAAGCAGCTTCCCCGGGGCTCGGCTGGAAATCCTCGTCGCGGCTAGACGGTCTTTCAGTCCTGACTGAATAAAATTATTATGATAAGACCTCGATTAATTTCAGCCGGTGGAACTCCGGTAGTCGCGGAGCGGTGCGTAAGCCAAGCCTTCCGTTGAATAGGCTTTCAGAGAGCCGAGGGACACTATAGACGTCCTCCCTTTCCGTCTTGCTCTCGCAACACCCCTAGCGAACCAACTCCACTCTCTCTCTCCCTCTTTCTCTTTCTCCTTCTCTTTCCCTCTGTCGAGTTTACTAAAAAGAAACGCGAGAGATCCTTGAATCGTGAGCCAGGGACTCACCGAGACGGAGGCGCAGAATCGACGGTCATTAATATTGTCGGATTAAACGGCCGCGCGCATTAATCCGGCAAACGAAGACGAAATCCTATTTCACGTCTGTGCGTCGCGCGACCCCGGTGGGGGCCCTTCTTGTTTCGGAATGTCAGTTTCATTAGAGCGGCTCGTGATCGAGAAAACGATCAAAACGAGAGACGCGGCAGCCGGTGAAGAGAGGAAGGGTCGCATGGCGGAGAGATAGAGGGAGGGTGGATGAATGCCAGCCAGGGTTCTATCAAAGGGTTTAATTATTTTTGAACAATCGTTAATCATTCGTTCCTTCTGCTCGGTTCGTTCACGTCGACGAGGACCCGTTCTATTGTTTGCACGGGAGGAAGACGCGAGTTTCGAACATCGTTCGTGTTCTCGTAAGGGATGCTTTGCGCGTAAACGTGACAACGATTTCGATGAGATGCGTTTTTGAAGTACGTAGAAAAGTCTCAGGTACCAATTTTATAAACGCGAGCCACTGGCGAATAATTAAACGCGTCCCAAGGTGGGTCAAGCGGTGCCTTTCGGCGAGGCACTTTCGTTTTTCTACCTGGGGTACCCCGCTGGCGACGACGCTCGTTGCCGCTCCTCATCCGAGTGGTAAAATTAATTCCGTAAACACTTTATTGTTCGCTGTCGTTTTATAGCAGGAGAACGTGCGAATTACTTTTACTGCTGGGTACCCATCGACCGTGTCGGCGAACAACGACGAACGGGGACCGCGTGTCGCGCGACCGACCGCGTTTCTTATTGCACGATCTTTCCACGACGCTCTCTCCCTTTGCGCGCCTCCCGTTACTTTGCTCCGCGATTTCTCGCTTTCATTTTCCCGTGCACGAGAGCATCGATCACTCCGGGTGTATACGTTTCGTTGAAGAGACACTGAAGTCTAGAATAAGCCATTTGCAACCCCTTTACCAAACGCGAACGTCGTTATTCAAAATATACCATACGAACGTCTCGACGTGTAGATAGTCGTAGTATAGTATGAAATTCGCGAAATTCGTTTCAGTTTCTACATTACGTGTTCACGTTCCTCCAATGATAGATTTCGAGGAACGAAGAGCCTGAGAGTCATGTACGGACACTTTTTCGAAATGTTTCTCAATTTTGCCAGTTCAGAGGAAGTCATCCAATTAATCATCGTGATATATTTTTACTAAGCTGCCCGTGGGAGTTCCTAATGACGATGTTGCGTAGCTCGGTTCGCGTTCCCATGAGGAGATCGGTGCGATCGTGATTACGTATGGAAATGTAAGCTAGGAGGTACACCGCGTACGTCATAGAAAGAAGCCCACACTTTCTACACACGCTTCTAAACGTGAACTCGTTCCACACACGACTAGTGTTAGTCTGCGAATACGTACGCAATATTTTTAGCTCATGAAAATGGCTGACGTAAGTCTATCAGTATTTACGAGCATGGTCTAACAAGATATGCTGCGAGATGAATATCGATGGGACAACTTGTACAGGAGAAGTGATATCGAAAAAAACAGTTCCGCTCCAATTGAGAATATCCAAGGATCCGCGTGGTCGACTTGAGAAAAAGTTCGTCCCTTACGGGAGAAGAAATTAGCGGTTCGTCAGGGACAAGGCTCGTACGAAACAACCATCTAGAATTTAATTCGCCGCGTTTCTTCGACTGCGAACTCGATAGCATCGCCGGTGCATGTTCGTCTGAAATGCACGAGCCGCGTCGATTACACCGCGTGGGCGCAAATTACAAGCGAAGATACACGCGCTATCCGCTGAAAGGACGTCGATTCCTGCCGACAGTGTTGCAATCCTCCCTCTCTCACGTTCACTCCTTCTGAAATGTATTTTTACCTCCACCGCGGATAGTTCCACGGACGCGCAGCTGGTCGCGATCGAAACGTTTCGAGCCGTGACATTTCGATTTCTATCCGATGGAAAAGGCTTTCTAACGGGAGGGAAAATAAATGTTCCTGCGAGGAGGCGATCTTTGTTAATTGAACGTCGCCTGGCCTGGCGTCGTTTGTCGAGGGAAGAAAAGGTGAGACGCGATCGAAATGCCATGGATCCGTTGTAGGTATAAGTAATATGCTGGAAATCACAATGGGCAGGGATTTTTGTCGGATCAACGCTGAAATATGATGTACCTGTTACTCGGAACACTTGAATACACTCCTCGTAATATTCCTCGCCGCTAGGTACGCGTTGGATCGTCTGATGCCTCTCCGTTCGCGACTTTTTACGATTAATCGTGGAACATGACGAAACTCGAGAAGAGCGTACAAATGAATCGAGCGAAAACAAAAATCGAGAGGTCTTCTGACGTCAATCGCTGAAAATAATTTTAACGGTGTTCAAATTCTGACGATGACAAGAATAAGCGGACTTTCGTGTTTCGGCGTATCCGCTTTCGCCGTAAAAGGAAGTCGTAAAAAAATGTTGTTAAAGAATTCTTAACGGAAAAATATTTCTGACACTTCTACCTGCAACGTTGAGAAAATCCGAAAAACGTCCAATAAGTATCTGATCCTCCCGTGTCATCGAAATTCCCACTGACGTTACAACCCTGTTCGATTAACATCATCGAGGAAAGAGCTGCGCGAGCTGCATCATTTCTCTTATTATCAGCGCCCGCCGCTCGAGTAATAACGTTGATCGCGCGGGACAGGCATCGCAAGCGGTTATCCGATTGCGAAGGAATCCAGCCGCGTTCCCGTGGGAGATCCATCGGCGTTGCATGTGTGCGCGTGCCAAAAAAAGGGGGCAACCCGATCTGAAGTGAATGAAGTGCAAATCGAGCAGACTCCACCGCGAGAGACGTGGAGAAATCCGCTCGAACGGCCAGAGCGCCATACGTGCAAACTCGCTCGGACGTGAGGGGCAACGTGATACTCCTGCGGCGTGGACCGTGTGGTACCGCGGTTCCTCTTCCACGACGACCAGCGACCATCGAAAATCGAACGTCACACGGCGGGATCCACGAACAATGTTGGAACCCCGCGAGGCGCGCAATTAAAAGGACGAAAGTGGAACAGGGTGTATCAGCGGTCCGTGTAAGTGCAAACGGCGGCAATCATTCTAACTCTACTGGCTGAATGGCTGGCGCGGACGTCTGATTGGAAGTGGCTTTATCTACTGCCGTCGATACTCGGTGTTCGCCAGTAGAGGCTACGATCCAGTGCTCGCATTTGTACGAATGCGAGGCGTTGAATCTATTGGCTTCGTTAAATACCAGGTATTCACTGGCGTCATTCCTCAGCGCCCATGCTCTGCGAACGATAAAAAATCTGTCGCTTTATCAGAAAATGTCGGCGATAACCGTAGATCAGAAGATCGCGATTGCAGGATCATTTTCTTAATCGATAGTTAATTGCCGTGCGATTTATTATTTCTCATATCGTGTAAGCATTGCGATCAAACGGAGAAATGTGTGGTGCATTAAGAGATCGAAGTAAGAAACGAATCGTACGCGAGCCATGCTCGAGGTATCGTTTAGATACGCAAACTGAGACCGTTTATCTTTATGCCTCGCCATAAGGACGCAATTCCATTGAAGTACCGCGATGAAATTTTTACAAAAATGAAGGAGAAAACGGTATCGCGTTCACGCGTTCGTTAAAAGATGCGATGAGCTTAAAGAACTCCTTGTCACCAGCGAGAATGATCGGAAACGAACGTGAAAGTGCGCAACCGAGCGCACACGCGCATGTTCAAATTTTCGAGAGCCCGTTTTTCGCCCGAATGCGACTGTAAAAAATGAAACGACTTTCACAGGATTCACAATCAATGCAGCGGAAGTAATATCTCGGTCGACGGGAGGCTGTTGCAGGTACGTTCCGTGTCACAATGTTGCATTTACACGAACCAAAAAAGGAAAGGGATAATAAAATTGGGATCGAGTGTGTCGGTTTAACTGGCGAGACACGGGCACCGATGGTTTTGCAACTTTCTGATCGATCGATATCGAAATCGGCCCCGAGAAAACGAAACCATTCTTCCTGTATCATTGTTCTGACCCGGTTTTTTCTTGTCCCTTTCTCGAACGCTTTCACGGATATGGAAATTGTACGTGGAAGATGCACGAAACGAGTGCGAACAAAAGAGGAAGAACAATTGCACTTGTAATGTAAGGATTCGAACCCTCGTCTTTTTTCTCGAGAATGAGATTCGGTTGAAAGTAATGCATATTATGAGAAGAAAAGAAATCGAAATTGATCTCGATCATGATATTTCCAACAATCATGTAATTTTACAAACTACAGGTCACACGAATACAATTAATTTTGTAAACGAAATTCATGAAATAAATTGTGTCCTTAATAATCGATTTAAAGGGTTCCTCGAAATACCCAAAAGTTCCTTTCCCATTGAGAAGTAAAACGTCCATGGTCACGCGTAGGCGCGTGGCAATGTCCCGTCGTTTTTAAAGGGTGGACAAGAGAGGGTAACCCCTTGAAAAATACAGCACGCCACAAAAAAAGGGTGTACACGAGCGGGTTAAGCAGAAAGGATCGCTGATCACCAATAAAAGGGTTTACGCTGACGGCAATTGCGCGCTGAACGATCCTTTTTAACCCTAGCCACCGCGGCTTAAACTGCGTCGATTGTCGATGAAAGGGTGAACAGATATCCGCAACCCTTTTACAACACCTTCGTCGCGCACACCAACGCGACGAGTCGTACGAAACGTTCTACAGCTTAAAGAAGTGAAAGTCGGAAAGAAAGAAACGAGGAAGATCAGAGGGGGTGTAAAAAAATAACCTTCGCGATGAGTTTTTAAGCCTGACGATCGTTTTACGATCGCGAGGATGGTAAAAAAAAGCATCACCCTTAAAGAAGTTTTCTCGGACCGTCGAAGAGTTTACAATGTCCCCGTCTTCGCGATTTTTAAGCCTTAGCTGGAGGATTTTCCCTTTGAACACTGTACTGCACCCCTTTTACAATCCTTACGAATCTTGACCCTTCCCAAAGGGCTTACACTTTTTTTTTATGAGTTTATTACCAACACCGTAGACCGTGACGTATCCTCCAACCCCTTGAACCGTGGCAGAGAAACAGGGAAGAACCGTGTCCAGCGAAAAAATATGGTAGTTGGCAGGAATCTTGCGGTTTTCGTAGTATATTGCTATATTGCCGCGTTTACCCCTACCCCGCGGCCATCTTTCGATTTTTTCGCCCACGAGCCAAACGAGTGGCTTTATGGTGGCCAAAGCCTTCCTCACGAAAGTGTTCAAAGTACCCTCGTGATGGCCGAACGTGTTGTGTCGTCGTAAGCCCGTTTACCTGCCCTTTTGATGTCGAGATGGTGTCCAAGCGGTTTTTTTACGACGAATTCACGAGCTCGTACTCAGGCTCCAAGGTTTAATTTTCAGTTTGGACATTAAGGAAATTGGCCACTTTTTACCTACCTGCTAATCTATTCATGAAAGAGTAAATAAGCTAGGAGCGAAATTTCTCTACGTGAACGCTAGCTGCTGCTCATACGAATGTCAGGGAGAAATCGAAGAAATTTGTTCTACGTGGATCGAGGAACCCTCGTTGTCTATCGTTGCTGAGTACTTTCCCCAGTTCCCATTCCTAGCGCAACTCTATACATCCAAATATATAACTCTAAACTCGAATGCATTGTGCAAGAGGGGATACAAAACCGTGCTGCGCAAAATCAACTCCAGATATTCAGCCATGGTCGAGAGACCGTAAAGGGTATGGACAGGCATACCTCCCCCTATCCATCAACTTTACGACCGCTATTTGCAAATTTTCCCCCCTTTTCAAAGGCTTGAGGATCTGCCAAGGCCGGCCGTCTGCGTTTTACGATTTAACCCTAATTAAAGAGGTAAGCGTTCGCTCCTCGACTGACCGTGGCCTCCGTCAGTTCCCCGTGAGCACAGTATTTGTCAAGCATCGACGCCCTATCGTAGACAATACGCCTACGAAGATTTCCGGTTCCGCTGATCTCCCGTTTCTAGAAAGTTGCACGACCAACCCATCCTGCGCTTTAATTTCACGTGTAATCGCACAATAAACGGCGGACCTAAATTTTGGTCGCAATAAAAGCGAAATTAGGAGCATTGAAAATTATATTATTTATTTTTACCACTTGCATTCTTGTGAAAAATTAATTGATTTCTACGTTAGTTGGTTGGCTACAATAAATTGACAATCATTTTTTCAATTAACCGGGAAAGTATATGCGCCACAAATGGAATAATTGCCTCCATTATTACAGCTAATAATTTCACCAAGGAAATGCCACAAGCCTCGTAACCCTTTCCTTTCAACCTGCTGACCGTTAACCGGAGTTGTAACCCTCTCGTAGATATCCGATTTTAAGCAATGATCACCCAGGTTTAGGATACACCTTTCCATTGTCAGGTTCAATGTTACATTCATATTGTCCAAGAAGTCTAATCGCAAGCTTCTATTCTTTCAAAAGTTCCTGCTACAAAGACTTTAATACGATGCGATTGAGGGGCAGCACCCTACTCGTGTTAACCCTTTGCGCTGGATGACTGTTTCGATCGGGCGTCGTCAATTACGTCATTACGTTACAATGTCACTTTCGAATGGAAGATATAAGCAGGACCTATTTCGGAACCAATACTTCGCTTCTATTAATTAGAGATAACGAAATTCAGCATAAATTCAGCCGCTCGAGTCGCCACGCGAAACATCGTAGTGAGTGAGAATCGGTGTTTCAGCGCAAAAGGTTAATGGATTGTATAATTCTACCGATCCATTGTAGCGACGATTTTAACAATTTATCTACCTTTGATGAAACTGAATTATTAATTCAACATCTCTCGTAACTTTGACGCAATAGGAAAATTCATGCGAAGTAATTACAATCTGGTCACCAAAAATTAAATTTCCAATGTTTCATAATTGCTTCGATTCATCGTGATCGAAGCAAGCTTTGTAATAATACTCGCTTTTGCGAAACTAATAAAAGTAACTCGTAACGATTTTCTGGTTCCAGCAGGTAATCCTAGGGGATTCCATAAAAGGGTCGCGCAAACCTTGTCTAAAAATCCTAAAATTCGTCCTGCGAACCAGTAACCCTTCCGTGCGGCCAATTACGGCCTCCTGCGCGGGTCGATTTTTTTCTCGCGCGTAGGACAAATTTTTTTCGATCGTCAGTTTCGTTTTGAAACGGGAGAAAACATTTTTCGAGGCGGACACGCATTTTTTTCACGGCACGCTGGATGCACGTTTATTGAGTCCTTCAATTTTTTATTTACCTTTTTCCCTTTTCGCTTTTTTTTTTGTACACAGCGAAGAGTCCGCGAAAAAAGGGAGCAGAAAAAATGGAGAGCGACTCGCTTTTTCAGCGCACGGCTGCGAAAGTAATTTTTCGAGATTTATTTGCGCCGACAACACAGAGAAATACGACCTCCCTCGTTACTTACCCACCGTAAACACGATCATACCGTGACTTCGCCCAGCCAAAACGTTTGTCCGCTACTGAAAAATGGTGTCCTGTAATTTTTCGTTTCACTTATTACCTCCTGCATTTTTTCCCTCTCTGTTTCCGTCTTTCGACCGCGACAGCGTGAAAAACGACGGTGGAAATGCTGATTGCAGTTCCTTCCTTGCATCACCGCCCTGCCTTTTTGCTCCTCCGGAGGCAACTTTTTCCTTTTCGTTAACAAAGCGCGCGTTACGTCACCAAGAAGATTACAAGTCGTGCTACTCGAAGGTTCATAGACTCAGATTTTGACACGTTGATCATAAAGTAGAACTCTATCATCCGAACGATTTTCTAGTTTCGTAAGATCTACAGGTGTCTACCGTCGATAAAACTTTCCAATCTGTACACTGTTGCTCAACTTTCAAACAAGATAAGACGGCAGGTACAAAGCTGAAGAATTTAGAAACGCCATGAATCGATTAGCAGGGCATTAACTCGGTTATAGATAAAAAAAACGAATAGTAATTCGTATGATAAACCACGAGAAGCCTACCAATAAAACGAGTAAAGTATTACCGTGCGATATAACTTGCGTACGGCATTGGTATCGTATCAAGAAACTCGGTATCGTTGACGACACGTACAACGATCAAAGAGAACGATATCAAAAATATTGTATCTATACACTGTGTAGAACTTCGAGCACGTGCGTGCTTGTTTAATCAGATCGACGCGCAACATTTAACCTAACATTTAAAATACGAGCGTAGAACTGGCTGCGCGATCGTTTGGCGCGACCGAGATCAATCTGATTAAGGTCTATCCAACCGAAAAAGGGGACCTCCGCGTAACGTGTACGTCGATCATCCCCAATTTCCGCCGTATCGACGACAGGCCTGTCCCCACGTCGGTGCACGCTATTCGGAGCGCGTTTCTCTGCACGAGACCACGTCGGTATCGATTGGCGGCACGCTCGTGGTCGCGTGTGGTGTGCGTGTGTAACGCGTACACGCGTCCATACAGACCGCGGCGGCCTGGTTTCGAAAAATCGAGCACCGAAAATTGCGCGTGCCATTCCGATCCTATCGTCGGCGCATTCGAACGCGTCCGATTGGCAGCCCGAGGCGAGTCATAAAACTGGCACGCAGCCGTGCACTTGGCTCGCCGTTGCGCCCCTGCACATGTGCGTGTTGCACTCTATCTGACTGACAGGCCAACAATTTGGCCCTATTATCGGTTAAGCAAATACAAGCCGGCCAGAACGACGAGGCGCGGCGAGGGGTTGCAGACGAGCGGCTAATCCCGTACGCTCTGCCGGTCGTAACTATTCGAGCCGCTTCGGATGTTGATGGACGTTGCATCGATAACTTGCGTTAGATTTAACCACATTTCGTGCCGAAATCGAACGGTCTCGCTTCTTACTGGAACTCCTCGAGTGACTGTTAATACGTCTAACACCGTTGCTACTCCTTAAAAACTTCTTTTCGCCACGTGTACGCATTTCTAGAGCAGGCGTAATTATCGTAAAAAATTCTGCATCAAGTCGAGTGGTTTCGAGTTACCGGAATCCAAATACGAACGGACGTAAAAATTCAAAGTGACGCTTACGAGTCAAGTGAAATGACAGGTTCTCAACGGCGAAGTGCTTTAGGGCTGTTGAAAATCAAATGGCCGATCCGTACGCGCCTTAAGCGGTCTAATTATAAGCGATCATGTACGCGCACGAATCCTGGGACAAATAAAACGGGGCCCAAACAATTTTGCATCCTCGCCGGCCAATTAGAACGGGCCAGGTGGCTTTAACAGTCGCGTTTCCGTAGCTGTTACATTCAATAAAAGGATAGCCGGCCGTGTTCCGATCGGTTGGTATAATGATCGGGCGCAAAACAGTCTGGGGAACCGCGCCCTGTTGCACGGAATTGCAAATCTCGTGCATTTCCGTAGAAACGCTTTCGTTCCTTCGTTTAGAGGTGCGATTAGGCGTCGTGTGCGGCAAAGTGCATCGAAAACTCGATAATGATCGAGGGAGGGTCATTCGACTTGGACGTAGACTGTCCTCGGGGGAGACGCAGCCAATTTGCTTAAAACTGGGCCCCCGTTTCGCGTCTCGCGTGTCTTCAAATTGATCGGTCGCGTTATTAACAGGTCTCGTTTGTCTCGTGTAAAAGGCGTGTAACAATTTGTTTGGGGGGGATGAAGAGGTAATGGGCGAAGAAAAGTGGAATTTCGTCTCGAAGCGTTTGGACATCTGAGTGTTTAAATATAATGTAACTGCGGCTAATGATAAGCGGCAACGACTAATGCGCAACGTTAAAACAGCAGTCGTTACGGATGCTTTTTGCGTTTGGTGTAATTTAAAAAGTTTTTCGTGTTCCGCTGGCGTTTATTTTTAGCTCGCGGCAGGAAAAAACGAAATAGAAAAAATAATTCATACCGCGGAATAACAATTCATAGCCACGCAATGGGGCAATGCAAATGAAAAAGCCACGTAACAACAAAGGGTACCGTTTTATCGGGACGAAGAAAGAAAAACTGCAACTGCTCGCCTATATCAACGTGTGCACTCCCGTTATTTCGAACGTCCGCTCTGTAACTACGATAAATTTCCATGAACCAGCGAACTATCCGGCGATGCACACGGAAACGTTTTATCGAAAACGGTGATCGGGGTCCGTCCGTTTTCGGTTTTTTGCACTCTCGTTCCCAACCGCGACACCAAAACGCGCAGAGTCGTCGTCGTTAATAGTTTCTTTCTATTTACTCTCGTCCCACAGAAACTAGACGCACGGAAAAGTGTGTCAAGAGTACGAGAGGGTAAAAAAATACAAGTAGCACTCTATTTGCCGAATGAATCAGATTAACACGCGACCCCAAAGATGTTGCGCGTCCGAGTACTTCTGCTCGTTTTACCCAGCGTTATTTTTCTTATAACAAGACACGGGAAAGCTGGTGCGGATGGCAGACACCCTAATCTGACATTTCGGCGCAAGGGTAGCGAATATTAAAATGTCGGTTCGCGGCAAAAGCAGATACCGCGGTGTGCACGCTTTTATCCGACCACCAGCCGAGACGTACATAATCCACTGGCGCTATGTAAGGCTAACGAGTCGACTAACGAGTTGGCTGCAAAATTGGCGTGTTTGAGTTGTTTCGAGTATGGTTTCTTGTGCAAGTACGACAAAGAAAGGGAATGAGAGAGGGAGAGAAAGAGGGGATGTTGGAAAACGAGGGAAATTACTTTCGTTCGAAGCCCTATTTCGAACGAAAGAGTTTCCTGGAAGGCGTATATCGATGAATTAAGCTGGCCTCAGTGCGTATCGCGATGCAAGCCGTCTTATCAAGCCACTTGACTGTATTAAATACGTGACGGGTTGGCCTGTGATCGATCCTCTTTCAGATAACCGGATACAAATGTTGGTCACGAGTTGAAACGTGGCTCTCGAATTGTGGCTCGAAGGTTAAAGTATAAGATAAAGATAATTGCCACGGCGAAAAAAAAGACTGTTGAATGATTTAATAATGAGCCGTGTTTGCATAAACGTGAATGCCTTGCAAAACGGTGGAAATAGGTATACTTCTTCGGGGCCACTTTGCTCTCGACCGATCTTCTGATACATTATTCATGCTCCGAAAGTCTATATCTAACCGTTGACTCATACGGATCGTACGATACAGGTTTCCAATTACTAGCAATTCGTCGTACGTTTTTGAGAAATGTACAATAAATACCCGGAATCGTCGGTCTTTGAAAGTCTTACTATTTCAACGAATAGTTAACGTTGTATCAAGCAGAAATGAGTACAGCCCCGACCATCGAGCGCGTTTTCAGCCACCATTACGCAGAAAGGAATTCGCATGGAACTTGATGTTTTAAATCTTCATGCAAATGCGAATGGGAGCGTTGAAAAGTAATAATGAAAACTGGTTGCGTATCGGTTAGAATAGAATTTCGACGTGGTGTATGCAACGTGGCAGAATTTATTGGGAGATTAACACCCACCATATGTAATATTAAAGTATTATGATCCTTATCTGTAGACTGTCTAGACGTTCCTGTGACTCATAGAGACTCGAGAGAATACTGAACGCGTTCATTTGAAGAACGACATGCGAGAAGCACAAAATATCTTGTTTCTATCAATTACACAACAGCTGGTTTTATAGAAAAGAAGTTGTCCGACTATCCCGTTCGCTGGAATACACGCGAGAGCAAAAGATCGATAGCGGTTGTTCATCTATTCTGCGAATATCGGAATATGTTTCATCGGAATTGTAAAAATGATGAAATTTTAAACCCCTCGACGAGAAGAAAAGTATTAGTTTGAATAAAATATTACGCGATCTATATTCCGACGATTCTGCAGAGATCGAGCGCGCCAAGGATTCAGAGAAAAAACCTGCTCTGATCTCCGACAGATGGAAGCACACTATCGGTGCATCTCCTCTCGTTCACCCTCCTTGCTCCACCTATGCACCATTCAATACAATACCCAACTTGTTACCCTTTCGCTCCGATAACAATATTGTATAAACTGCACGATCCACCGATGCGCAAAATTATTTTTTCCGCATAAAGTACAAACTTGATTATACAAGGAACCCGTAACAAAAGCATCGCAATGATCATCTGAATAACGCGTAAACGGAACAAACGCAAAGTTGCACGCAAAGTGGTTCTACTGCGTCAATAACTAATTGCAATGAGTAGCGCAAGTAGAATAGGACGTCATACCGCGGATACCATTTCCGCGAATCCTTATATTCCCACCTTATAAAAGGCAATGTTTCCTTCCCACCGCTTCTCTGCTGTCATCAAAGCGCTCACGCTATAACTACGCGACGATCTTACCATTACGATATTAGACAGAAATTTGTCTGATTTCATGGGAAACAATTAGAATACGTGACGCCTATTTACGTGCGAACACGTGTACTCGATGCATCAGCTGTTCATCCAATCCATCGATGCGTTGGAAGAAGTAAAAAAAAAAATGTGAGAAGTCCCGCTCCGAATGTGAACTATTCGAAAACTACCCCCTTCTACCGTGTACGTGCGAACACGTTTGGAAGGTAGTCACCCTATTCCGAGGTTCCATTATCGAACGCCCTCTGAACGCATTCCACAGACACCCATCGTACTCGAGACGCGATTCGACTACCGCCGCCCACCTAGCGTACTCCAATTACATCCTCGAGGCGCATCCAGGACGCGGTCGGTGGCCGTGGAGTGCGGTCTCTCAGCGGTCCCAATTTTCCGCGAGCACCCGATGCACTCCGCGGTGCATGCATGCGTGGAGATCGCGGGGGCCACAGGTATTCGGTCGGCTCGGTCAGGCCGCACACTTTTTCTCCCCCACGCATACCGCGGGATCGAGTGGCCCCGGAGGGCCGCGACCCACGCGCCGCGACGCCGCCGCCGCGCTCCGGCGCTCAAAGTCGAATGACGATCGCGCCCCCACCACCCACGCAATCGTCGCGCGCGGCACGCTCGTCCTCAGGCCGATCGCGTGGAGGGGTCCGCTCCCAGCCAATCGGAACGTGTTCGTCGTACGCCGCGTCGAATCTCGGTCACGTGATTGGCGGCCGCCGATTCTTCATCTCGCTTCCAGTCCCGGTCGAGCAGCGTCGTTCTCGCGGAGGACCGCTCGACTCTTTCCTCGCGACGTCTCGCCGTCCTCGTCCCACGTCCGCGAGGCTCCATCTCCTCGTCCTCTGCGAACCTTTCTACCCCACCCATCCTTTCCATTATTCGACCTCTCCGTCGCACACGACGGGACACCGGAACGATGCTCCGGGAGATCCTCGTCGCACCTAACGCGCTTCTACGAACTCCCGGGCTTGCTTCCCTCTCCCTGGCGCGCTTTACACGCTCGACGGTTTCCTACCCTTTTGCAGGGCGGCGAGGAATACTTGGCTGGCTTCGCTCGGCGCCGAAACCATCCGCGTGACGCCAGCTCCGCTGGTTATCTTCTTGCCGAGCCTTTTGACACGTCTGTGCTCTCAGCTAGAGATACTCGGCAGATAGCTAGGGGATCGGTGTACTGCCTGGTTACAGTGACGCTACGATCATTCGTTGGGAGAATCATTTTGTACGCAGAAATGGAATATGAATCTTTCTGCGGTAGTCTGAAGGAAGGTGGCAATTCTGGGAACGTGGGATTCTCGTTTTAATTAGGTTTCGACGCGTAATATATTCCATGGAACGCAATCGCGACTTGCCTCCACGCCTCTCGATCGAGCGGTTGCGCGCATTGCTGGGCCGAACGTAGACCGTTTGGCTATCGTAGGGTCGCCTGCGTCTACGATCGGAAAACGAGACAATGATTCGAATGTGTTACGTCACAGAGGTGGCAGTCTCGAATTAAACGCGAGGAATTCCGGATCGTGCCGGCGCGATACCGAAACCCGCAACCGCAATCCCATTCGCTCGGAATGGAGCTGGCGGTTACGATAAGCGGGCAGTTCCATTGGGTCGTGTATCAATTACTGGAGCGCGGTTGCGCGGTATCCGTAGAAATACGTATCCGCGCGTTTCGTGCCGGGCATACGTGCACGTATGCGCGAGATAAATGCCGCGGCGCGCGTTTAATCGGTCGCACAAGTAGAAAGAGTAATTTCGAAAGACTCCGGGGAGGGAGTAGGAGGCACGTGCCGGTGGTGCGCGCGTGCGTCCGTGTCCGCGCACTCGACGCGCGGTGGCACTCGGCTATTTTCGAAGAACGTGATATAAGCCCCGATGACGTTCGTGGCCGGCTCTCTGCCCGCGTGTACGTGTACGTGTACGTGAGCCCCTCGTCTAGAAATTACCATCACCGCGGCGCGATCGCGACGCACCGCCGGTCCGGCCAGCCGGTTCTAATGACCTTTCGACGCGCGATACGCGTCACGAGACTAATCGCCTCGTACCCGGGGAAAATACTGCACGGCATTGTCTCCTTATCCCGCGAACTTCGCTACGGTTTACCGGGCACATCCTTGATCCGGTTTTCACTTTTCTGCGTTCGCCACTTTTGCGCGACTCTTCTCTGTCTTCTCGCGCGAGCATTTTCGGATATCGCCTCGAGACGATTCGTTGGCGTCCTTTCCGTTTCCTTCGGTTCGAGAACCACCCGGCCCCCCTCCCGTCAAGCGTAGACCGACGGGTGGCGAAGCGCATTTTCCCAAAAAGACGAGGAGGAAGGAAAAAAACAGCCGTTGACAGTGCAGAAAAATCCGATCGATCGGAGTCCGGGAGTCGCCTGGTGGGGGTTCGCGCGAGGCAACCCGCCACGGTCGTCGGTTCAGAGGCGCCTAGGAGGGGGGTTCAAGCTCTGGGTGGGGGCCCTTAAAGGCAACCGGGTGCCGTCCGACCGTAGGAATTCGGCTGGTGGAAGGGAAGTCCAGGTTAAACCGTCACGCGCTATCCCCTCCGCCGTCGGCCGGTCGCCGTTTTACCCCCACCGTTAAGGTGGCAGCGCCTCCACCGGGCATTCCATCGAGTGGCACGCTTCGACGAGACGACAGAAGACGTTCGTCGTTCGTTCGGTCAGTCGTGCTCTGACGCCCGTTCCGACTGGTCGGAGTTTAATGAGAATTGTACACCGAGCTAGGGAACGCGAAGACGTGTTCCGTTTCCACTGCGTACTCTCGTCGCTGAGAGAAACCAACCCCCTCGCGAGCGAAAGACATTTTCCCTCGAGCTCGTCCGGCCAGACGCTTGGATTTAGCCGCTGGCCAGACGCGCGCAAGTGATACCACACGGTGGCTACATTGGATTACCAGTGCAGTGTGCCGGACACCGATCTGTGCGAACACGATTCGCCGGATTCTATTTGACTACGTTCTGTGATACGAGAAGACACTCGTACTCGATTACGATGGTGACCGGGGTGGGTGCCACGATGCCGACAGGCGGTGTCACCGTCGGTGCTACGCCGCCGGCGCAACACGTGCCCCAGGAGGCTGGGCAGCCCCCTGCGCAAACCACCACCACGACCACCACTACGAGAAGATCAGGAGAGAATCGACGGGTTAGTGTCCTCATCGAGATCTCGCGTTTTTCCGTTCATTTCGACAATCACTCAGCTTGTCGTGAAAATTCGAATCGTCGAAGTACTTCGAGCGAGGGGTTGTTTTTTTGGGGGGAGAACACCAACGAATGCGAAATTTAATTGGTCTTTGTTCGATGTTCGATGGTTGATCGATTCTTCGAATCGAGAACGACGGTAGAGCACTGTGCCAATATATGTAACACCGTTAGCCAGACCTCGCGATGATCCATAGAAAACGAACGACTAATTGGAATACCTCGACGTATGTGTCTGACCTGGCGATACCTTTTCTGTTACAGAGCAATAAACCGATTATGGAAAAACGGCGAAGAGCCCGCATTAACAACTGTCTAAACGACCTGAAAACCCTCATACTGGATGCCATGAAAAAAGACGTAAGTATCTCAACATCGAACTTTCCCACCCAGTTTCGTGCCTAATCCAACTGTTCGAATTTCGATTCTTCCAATCCGCGAACCGAATCCAGAAACTCTACCGCGGCAGATTTGTAGAGAATTTTAACGAGAAATATACGCGTAGCTACGTCAACTTGATTTCCCCTAAAAGAAAAGAAAAACTCCAACGCGAAACCCTCGCATAATCGCTCGTTCCCCTTTCTGATTACAGCCAGCGCGTCACTCGAAGCTGGAGAAGGCAGACATCCTGGAGATGACGGTGAAACATCTGGAAACCCTCCAGCGTCAACAGGTTGCCCTGGCCGCCGCGACCGATCCGAACGTGTTGAACAAATTCCGCGCTGGTTTCACGGAATGCGCCGGTGAGGTTGGCAGGTTTCCCGGGCTGGACGCCTCCGTGAAGAGACGTTTGATGGCCCACTTGGCCTCCTGCCTCGGACCGGTCGAGTCGAGCAACAACAACGCGCAGACGGCGAATCAACAGCCTGTCCAACCGGCGCCACCGACCACGCAGCTCCAAGTGCACATTCTGCCGCAAGTGGACGCGACCCCGAGGATCCAGGTCCAACAGTCGAACGGGATCTTCTTCACGAACGCGAACGGGACGGGCCTCCAATTGGTACCGACCAGGCTGCCGAACGGAGACATCGCTCTGGTGCTACCAGCTGGTGCGAAGGCGACACCAGTTACGTCCCCAGCGACGTCCCCAGCACCGACTTCGCCGCTGCCCACTCTGATCCCGATCCCACAGAGAACGGCCAGCACGGCGTCCGCCTCCTCGTCGTCCTCCTCCGCCAGCTCGACGTCCACGTCCGCGGCCAGTCCGGTCGCCTTCGAGGCACCCCCGGCGGCGTTCCGCGAACAGTCGTCCGGCTACACCACCGGCAACAGCCACAGGGACGTCGCGACGTCCCCAGCGAACGGTTACACGAGCGACCCGGAGTTCGATCCGCGCGTCTACAGCCCACCCCTTCAGAAACCCCTCGCTCTGGTGATGAGGAAGAGCGTCGTGCCGGAGGTCGAGGAGAAACCATGGAGGCCGTGGTAAATTTCGCTGGTTGTTGGTGTTGATCATTGACAGGACTTGACAAGAGGACAATCGCGGGTGAAAAAGACGGGCGAGTCTCGAGTGATAGTTACGCTTCGATGATTAGAGAAGAGACACGTGGATCGGTTCTGCCGGTCGATTAGAGACGGGATCGCCGCGGAACACGGATCATTGTTCCTTACGTATCGTACGTTTCAGAAGTCGTGGTTTGTTTTTTTTTTTCTCTTTTTTTTTTCGTTCGTTAGGGTGAAAGGTGTCCTGCGAGCTAGGAGATCTTGTCTCTCGAGAACCGTGAGAGAGTTCGATATTTACCCGAGTGCGTGCAGTCGGCCAGTAGCCTATGAGGCAGTGCCTTATACAGTGCCTTGTAAATATTATTCTATTTTAATTGTTGAACCGTATTCGCGCCGATGACCCGGACTAAAAAATTGTTCGTTTGCGTCGTGAACTCTCCTTTACTTTTCCGTTCGTCGCCGCGCGTTTTCGTCGGGGGGGGCAACTTTGTTCATCGACCCGATCCTCTTCACTTTCCTTCCATTTCGTTTCGTCGTTTCACGCGTTCCACTTCGATTCCCCTTTCTCTCCTTTGTACATATTGTTTAGACGGATATCGTATTTTAAGTGCCTTACGCAACAAGAATCACCGAGGTCTTCCATTCTGTTTCTTGTACGTAAAACGCCAAGCGAGTGTTTTGTCGGGTACCCGTGGTTGTAAGTACGAGGAGCGTTTGTAAAACTAACCGCGAAACGCCTAGTTTGTAGATTAAGTAGTTAAGCCTATGAGCGAGCGAGAGAGCGTGAGAGGCTGCGTATGTGCGTGTACGTGTACGATCGTCCTAATTTATATTTATATCGAGTGCAGAGAAATGAAATTTATAATTCCTCTCTACTATGAGAAATAGAAAAGATCAACGCTTATCACTACAAGAGCATCAAATAAATATTGATCTCTTTGTCAAAACTAAACTATGGTTTCATTCTTCACCCCCCTCGTCTCCATACCACGAACACGTTACCCTTAATCGATTCCTTGTCTCTCCTCATGCGCGTACCGCTCAAGTCGATTCATCGACAGATTTCAAAGTCTTTTTAAAACAGCGAGGATCAATTTTCTCGTGTTACTCCTTTATTGCTCCAAGATGACAGTCCATTCGTAGGTATACCAAGTATCACCCACGAGAAAATGAAGAATAGTCCTAGAAAAGCATTCGTGTCGCGCGAGAAGAGGCTCGCAGGTAGCCGAGACCCTTTCGAACCGCCTCGAAGGGGTCCCATGCACCATCTGCGCTGCTGCAGCTCCGAATGCACTCTGAGCGAAAGTGTTTCGGGGCCTCTGCCGAGGTGCTGCCCTCTGAAGGAGGAAGTCGTAGATTCTTCGGTGCTAAACCGGTCTTGAGATGCCCGTCCTGGTCCTGACGCTAGGACAAGCGGCCCAAAATCCATGTCCCCGCCAAGACGCGCCAAAAGTGTGGGCCGTCAAGACTCTGCTGCCTCCTGGTGATTGGTCCTCGAACACTCGAGGGCCCTGCAACCTTCCAAACCCGTGCCCTTTACCGCCTCCACGGATAACGGAGAGCGTCCGCGACCCGATCGTACGATTTTCGATGGGATTTCATCGTGAGTGTGAAAAATAAGAGAAGACAGAGAAGATAGGGATTAGCAGTTATCAGGCGGCGAGGAGAATCTAATCTCAAGTCTGGCTCTCCTGCCAGCGATACCGATTATCGCCTCCGACTTTCTCTCGCAATCAGCTATGAGTAATTTTCCAGCGAGTTGTTTGCGCTTCCGGATCGGAAAATTCTTCGGATCGGCGGGTGTTTACGGTGCCGCTAACAGTACGTGTCCGCGTCACTCAAAGCGTCGAGTTCCAAGAAGTTGTACTTATTATAGTCCGCTTGTCGTGCATTATTCTTATTACACGTCATCCGATTCCAGAGATTTTTCTCGCTGAATCGTGGAAGATCCGCTGCTCCACGATAATTCTAATAAATGCGGCAAGTAGCCGGGGAAAATATTTCCACGTGTTGGGAAAAATGTCTATGACAGTCTTGTGTCATCCCTTATCGTCGGAGTTTCTGATCTTGGTTTAGCGCGATCTATGTGTAGCCCCGCGATTACGTTCTTTATCCCCCTTGTTATCCATTTGGAACGTCGGATATTGGGGTCCAAGAACAATCCACGATCTTGGTGACGCAATTTCGGGAGCGCTAGGAAATCGGTGGAAATTTTGGACCGTCGCCTAGCCGTCTCGTTTTTACGAGAAACCACGGCGCCGGTGTATTACCATAATGCGACTCCGGTTGGCTGGTGGCGTCTCTGGCACCGCAATTTGCGGCGCAAAAGTGGCGGTGGTACACGCGATACACGCTCAACGACAAGTTGCACGGTAGCACCTTATCTTCTCTAATCGTGAACCCTAAGCTCAGGTCAAAGTAAATAACGCCTCGGAACGTACGTGTGCGCATTAGTGGAAACAGTACGCGCGTACACGCGAGAATCATCGGTGTACCTCGCGAATCTCATCGATAAAAACGCGCGATCGCTCGACGGCTCGTCTAGATTCGAACGATGTAATCTAGGTTTCAAGTACGTTGCTCCAGGCTGCGATGTACGATTTCCAGGTAGAAAAATGTCGATTTTACGTGGCCTAGCTCGTTGTATAAGTAGCAGACACGGGAGTTAGAATTCTTGGTTATCTGCGCGACGGCGAGTTGGTTATCTTTTGTTACGTAAAATCTCCGACAAACAGGTCTCACGAGATACCGTGGCCTGACCGGATTCTTCTCTCTAACCTCTCACGTACACGATTTCCACGGCGACAATTCCGCCACTGGGATCGTTCCCTCGGCTCGAAACGCGACCAGTAATTACCATGCGCCCCGAGCAGCCCCTCCGCCGTTCGGGGAAACGTTCTTTTATTTATCAGCCTCGACCCGAGCTGACTTTAATGGTCATTAGGATGATAATCGAGTCGCATAATTTCAACCGGGTAATTTAATTAAATCACGCGAGTTTTCGCGTCACCAGTCGGCCGTCTGACGTATCCCCGTATCGCACGCGAGAGAAAGACCGCCGCCCAGAGGGAAGAGGAATTTCCTTCGCTCCTTTGTCCGTTTCTACTTAGCCTCTTTTGTTCGCGGTGGCCTTCCACCGGGTTGCTGCTAAAATTGCGAACGATCCGTCCCGCTCTGACGAGAGAAAAAGGGAGAGAACGAAAAAAAAGAAAACGGAAAAACGTTCCAGCGGCACAAAAGAGGGAACGTAATCCGCGAATTACGCGCCACTGTGCCAGAACCGGCTGGCGATAATTATTCAAATGCAACGATTAGTACGCAAATTCTAGGATTCTGTTTAGTCTGCGCCGCGTTTTTGCGTCCCCGTGCCTCGGGGCTACGAGATTCGTTCCTCCGATCTGGACGTCCGAGAGTAGACAGTCGGCTACGTTATCGGATAGTATATTTTGCTTGGCGGCATTTCCGAAGACGAGGAACGACGTGGAACAAGGGTACGGCTATAAATGAAGAACGCAGGCACAGCCAGAGAACGATATTTCTTTTGACAACGATGCGCGCTAGCCGAAGACCGCTTCGAGGACCGTGACGCAATCCTGATTGCCTAAGCTCCAAGCCTCCAAGGAGACTTTCGAACCGAGACGCTCCAGATGAAGAGAAAAAACAGGGGGAAACGTTAATTGCCCCGTGTCCATGCGCGTACAGGGGTCGTGAAAATCCGATTGGAGCACGGCGATCTCTAGGAATTCCCGTTTTTGTCGGCCAATCAGCTGATTCGTAGAACCGTGCGAGTGTCTACCAGCGCTCCTAAGCGACTTGGCTCGTTGTACGGTCGCGGTCGCGTGGTTTCAAGGACAAGGCAAGGTTGACACGCGCCGCCACTCGCGGAACAGCAAGTGGGGGGTCTAGCTCGATCTCGTTCACTCCGTGTTTCCCTCGCTCTTTCTTGCTCGCTGCCGTTCAGCATCACTCCTCTATGCCTGGGTGACTCGCAATCCCCCACGCTTCCGCGCCGCGGTTGGTGACTACCGCCGCGCAGCGTTCTAACAGGCCTCGCTCGCCGTCAATCTCTTACTGATAAGTGCTATCCGGTGACACGGTGCCGGGGCAAACCGATGATTATCTGGCCTCGTGGAAAAACGCTGCGAAGGCCTGTGCTTCCTCTCCGATTCTTGCTCCGCTCGCTTCGAACACTGCGGCGATCCTGCGGTATAGGTGCGACAGTGGTTTGTACCGCTGCATTTATATCCGCGCTTGCATCGATCGATCGTTATCGATGTTTTAGTAAACCTTGTACTCTTCATTTGCATAATCCAATAAAAGTTAGTCGACGTACGGACAATATCTTGAGCTTCCGCTGCCACGATCTTGAAATTCTCACGTTAACTTTTTTTGAAAATTCTATGCTGATGCATGAACGATAGAGTATTGAACGAAAATGCACAAGTTCACGTTCGCGAATCCATCGAGAACAAGTGAAACGGAGGAGGAAGAAAAAAGCCGGCTCGCGCCAGCCGAGCGCGATGCGTCTGTCTAGCAGTCTGACCGGCAGCGTCCTATTCTACTTACTCCGGTACGAGGCACGCATGGCGAACGTGGAGAACGGCGGGAATAAATCAGAATCGGGTTCGAGCGCCATAAGCGCGATACCAAACGGCCACGAACCCGTCGAAAGGGACGAAGGGTGTATAGACCACGTCGAAGATTAGCCGTTTGTCTCGCGTCTCACGTACACGATCGTCTTCGAAGTTTTTTCCGAGGCGCCGTTTATCGTGCTGTCGTTCGCGAAACGCGGCCCCTTGGTCGCGGGGCAAAAGAAGCCGGGCATTTTCGTGCGTTCCACGTGCCAGAGGAATGGCCGTTCGGGTTTCTTTTGGCCCCTCGACTTTTGGCCAACGCGCTTACTGCTCGCTTACCCCGAAGATCAAGCCGGCCGACGCGGGCCTTCTGCACGAAAAGGACCGTCGGACGCGGATTTCGTCGGCAAGAAACGGGCGAATTTTATATTGTCGCTTGGCGTAGAAGCGAACGCATATTTTGGAGCGGTAGAATTTTCTAGAATCGTAATTTCGCTTTCGATTTGATTTTTTGTAGGAGAGCATCCGCATCTTGGAATTTAAAGGCTCTTCTCAGCGTTCTTGCATCGATCAATGTATTTTCTAGATTTTAAGGGCGAAATAGTTCTCGAAATTCGCCGATTAATTGCGCGATTGATCAAATAGCTGCCAATGCCTTTCGACACGCGCCGTTTCTACAGCGGGGATCTCTTCTGGCCACAGCTCCGATACTCGATGCATGCCCAATGCACGGGCAGGGCCGCGGCCTATCGATGTTTCCCTTCTCTGAACGGTGGTTTTGTATTTCGAGAATGTTAATATGACGAAGCGTCTGCTAACGGCTGCCAGACGCTGAATAATCAAACGGAATACCTAAACGACTCGAATTTCTTCGCTCTTTGGTAGTGAACGATGTTTATTTCGAGGAGCGATGAGGTTGGCAAATTTTCAATACGCGTCAGCAGTCCGCCGACCACGAATCGGCGAATTCGCGCATTTCACCGCGACTCTTTTCTAAAATCAATATTTCCGTCGACGGATCGATAGAAGCTAATCCAACCCCGGATTTCTTTGTCTCAGAGATGGTCGAGAGTGGTTGTTGAAAGTACCCTGCGGGAATACCTTTTGGTTCGCCAGGTTGCGAAAGATTTCTCGGATTCTAACTGGGAACACATTGTTCCGCTATTCTTAGAACGGATCAAGCTTACTTACAACGTTGTCTACATTTACATAGGTTGGCCCGTGGCACTCCGCGGGCATACATCAAATCGTATCGATCTACGCCAGTCACGATCGACCATTGTTCTGGTAAGCTCGCTCGCATCTGACACTTCGTTCGGGGACCTTGCTCGCCGCGTGTAATCCGGTATTTACATATTTCCATACGAGCCTGCACGAGTCACGGTTCGCGAACCGAACTTCGTCAAATGACGCTCGTCTCGTTTTCCTAGGCAACTTTAATTCCCGCGAAAATTGCTCTAACTCTATGGAATGAAAAAAAAATTCGTACCACTCTAAAACGCGCCTACTGTTGACGTCTGAAACGTCCACGCGGCCGCTAATTATTTACCTGCAAAATCTGCACGCGTATGCAAACGTTCTGAAACCGATACTGCGTCTCACGATTAGAGGAGTAATCTGAAGAATTCTAACGTGTAACCGAACACCGCTATTTGCTCAAGTAATACGCAACTGCATAATTAATTCGACTCCCAGTGACGATACGCTACAGTGTTTCAACGCGAATATCGAACTCGTTCGAAAAACTTCATCGATTACTACGAATTCCTGTTGGAAATTCACGGAGCGCTATCAAGATTTCGTAACGCGTCATGGATCTAATTCACTCTGAAACTATAGAACGCGACACAAAGGCCGAGCAAGGACTAACCTATTCACCTCGTATTTCCGTGCACTCCGATTCAACGTCACTTCCACTTCCTCGACAAAACGTGCGTCCACGGCTACACGTGACGCGTTGCAGCCCCCGGACGAGGGCGTTAATTCCCGCGGTGTCACGGAAGAGGCTCGCGTGGGACTTGATAAGGGCGTTGCTCGTGCCCTCGCGCAGCAATTTGGGTTAATCACGCTCTCTAACCGCGGACGATAGAGCTGGCCGTCGTGGTCGTCGCCGTCGGTCCACCTTGGAAACGGGAGGCAAAGCGGAAAGAGGCAGCGTGGTAACGTGGCTTGCGCGCGCGCGCGCGCGCGTGCACGCCGCGTGGACGTGTGTGGGTCGAGAAACCGGAGTTATTTATGAAGTGTACCACGAGGAGAGGCACGGTCGTGGGGGCCGCCTATCTGATGCTCTTATTTCGTTGTTTGCTCCCGAACGCGTAATACCGAGCTAGAAAACCGCGACACGTGCGACCGCCGCCCGTGCCCGCGCGCTTCTTCCGCTCCCGGCTCCGCGACAAGCCGCGCCACGTGGGTGAGACCGCGTGTGGAAACTGGCCGTGCCTGCGAGCACCCGTCACCGGCGGATCGCCGTTTCCTGGCGAACAATGCGAGAGCCTGTTCCACGTTCGCTCGTCTCCGTTTAAGCGACGCTGGATTCCTGCGTGACACTGACCAGCCTCGTGATGAATTTCGACCGCTGCCTCGAGGGACCGTTTCTCCTCGCACTAATGAGGCAGTTCGGCGCGGGGGTGCGCGCGTTTGCGGTTCCGTTTAGCGTTCGAACGTCAGACGGATTCGACGAGGGCGATTCGGATGGCGTTTCGAACGCCAGGCACCACGGTTTTCGATCATTCTTTTTTATCCCTCGACTTTCGAATCGTCTCGTTTCCAATATTTGTTAGCAATCTGCGTGTTCAGACGAGTGGACGAGCACTGGGTTATTTCGAGGATTGTTGTTGTATTTAGCCGGAAAATTGAACCAGAGTTCTCGGAGATTTGCTGTTTGAAATTTTTGGAGTTACGACTATTTTGAGGAGATTTTACGATTTTGGCACTATTTCAGTCCGCGCATTCGTGTACGACGCGGTGTTTGGATGAATGGATGAATAACGGAATAGTTTAAGGAATCGTACCCTGCCCGTTGCCTCTCAATGACAACCCATCTGAGCGTAACGTCTGCGTTAACGTACGCTCGTGTCGACGGCAATTAAAACCGTTTCGAGGCAAGGCTACCATCGAGGCGATTATTTATCGATCGGCCTTCGAAGACGATTATTCATCCGAAACAATTCACTGCGCACGCTCGACGGTAGCAAGAAATTCGAGAGCGGCGCGATCGATTCGGAAATCGACGGCGCGCCGTGGCCGCGGCAGAAGTCTAACGCGGCCGAATAAGCCGAAACACGCCATTAACGTATGTAAATATCTCGTTCGGACAGGAATCAATTACCCTGGTCGTCCTCTTTCGATCCCTGCGCCGTTTCATGCATAGCAATGAACCTTGGAGATGAGGAGGCAAGTGAAACCGGCGGCCAAACACCAAACGAGAAGGCCACTTAAGACGCGCAATTACGTGTAAAGTGTTCGGCGATTCCGCGGGCCACGGCAAAGGCGCGAACGCGAAACTCTTTACTCGCCACGATCCTTACCCACATTGCGCGTGAAACGTTACAGATGTACGTGCTGTCGTTAGCTTCGACGGAAATCCTAGTACGAACGCGGACGCTTTTAAATTAAGACGTCTCGATTCTACTTAACTCTTCTCGAAATTTGTCCAGAAACGATGCCCCAACTATAAAACGTGGTATTTCCCGTCTCGACCGATTTCCACGTTTCTAAATCAAACCGTGCGGGAATTTATGGCGCGAAATCGGTACACCTGCCTTTATTCAACAAAACGGCCGGAACTGCGAACTGACGTACGAGAGAGCGTGCTCTGCTAGCGTGGCGGCGATAAACGAAATCGCGGCGTAAAATTTATCGGCGCCCAGGAGTCAGTGTTTCAAGGCGGGCCATTTACGGCGCAGAAATGAAAGTTTTATCACTTTTCGTCAGAGCACACGGGCGAGATCTTGATTAACCGTCGAGGGGAGGATTTTACGATGCCGAGCAGGACGATCGAAGTTCAACTCGGTAGTCCGTGGATGATGCTTATTGGACCAGGTGCGAATTATGCTCGGAAATTGCCTTTGCCAGCGCGAGCCCTCGCTCTCTCTCTACCTCTCTCCCTCCCTCTGTTAGTTCCCCTGACCGCGAAATTTGCGACGCTTTTACGATCCATTAAGCAGCCACGGAGTTATTTATTCTTTGCTCTGACGAGCGCCGGCTAATCGCAAACTGGGGCAACGAAAATATGCCGAGAGCCGCGGGGGGAAAATCCAACCACCCTTCTCGACCTCGATCTTACGAGACAGCCTTTGAAATCGCGATGCGCGTCTTCTCTGCGCGACGCAGAGAAAAATGACGGGCGGAGGGTTGAATTATCGCTGGCGATATGGTGGATAATAAGTTCGTCAGGAAAATATTTGTCGTTTAAATATAATCGTTTTTGAAATAATGCCGAACAATTTTACAACCGAAACTAAAAGGATGATGGAGCGAAATTAATGACAATTAACGTTCGACATAAGCCAGAATGTTGATTCCAAAAAACCAGCTTAAACCTCGAGTACGACCCTGACATGTTATTTTTCGAGCGAGGAAAAACATGTTCTCGAGAACGTACCTCTTGAGAACAGTTCCCTTTCTCTTAGCCTTTATTCTTTTTTTTTCCCTCCTCTCATTCTTCCGCCGTGCACCGAAGGCTGCGAAGTGCTCCAGAAAATGCACTTGAACAGAAGCATAATCGCACCGATTGCCCTTGCGCGCAGCGAACGACTCGCGTTCCAACGGCCACAGATAATTTCGCTGCCTTCCATAATGATTCCTTTCGCGCAATAAGTCCACCGTCCGGCAGAAATCGACACCCCTGATTAAATATAGAATTAACATTCTCAGGAGTCGTGTTTCGATTAAGAATGCCGACCGGTGGAATATCCAGTCGAGGAAACAGGCGTTAATCGTTACTTCAGGCATTTCGAATCACTGGTAACACAGAATTCGGTTCCGGGTACCGTTCAGTAGTTTTCCAATGCCTACTTTCGATCGAAATCTTAGCGACTTTTTATTCGACTAGTCATAAATGACACTCCGAAGCGATTAAAATAAACATTCGAGGAATTCACAGCTCATTCATAATTCAAAAGGCTGCAGAAATGGTAACGCGTGTATTCTAGTTCGTTCTCTCCGTCGCTCGGTTACATATCTGTGATTGGACGCAAAACAACATGTATCGAATAAACGCGAGGCTCTCGAGCCGAATAAAAATCCTGTCAATTTCACGGTATCAACGTTGGACAGTTCCGCTAATTCGTTCGCTCCAATTTCGAAACCATCGAGCAACCGCATGTTCGAATTAACCCTCGTCAATATTCATTCCCCCGACTTAGAACGAAGAACAAAAAACTACCGGCACGGTTTCCTAGCCGTAGTTAGACCAGCCGTGGCCACTCTCTCAGCTTCGAAACCCTCAAAAGGATCAATCAAACCAACCGGCCGCCCTAATAAATATCGAACTCCCGGAGGATTCCTACGGAAACGTGGCGCAAAACCGTGAGAGGCGAACCTGGAACGGAACGCGTTCCACCGCGAAACCAAAAAGACGCGAGGCGACCGCTCGGTCGAGACATCAAAAGGAAGCGATACGATAGATGTAGCGCGCGGATCTTACATCCGATTCCGATCGTTGGACCTTCGATCTCGCCGCGTTTTAAGGCTACCACCCCGGCCAGCACGGACGTCAATCTCTCTCCACCGCGTCCGCTTCCCTATCTGCGGACGATCCAGAGGCGCTCGCCCTCCTTCCAAGGTACATTCACGAACGCTAATCCGCAGAGGGCCAAACCGACGATCCATCCTCCGACGTGGAGGACCGTGGCACGAAATACGATCGCGCTCGCTGTGGTTACTACCTCCGAGAACAACAGAAACGAGTTCGCAGCGGCGCAAGATAAACATCGGATCAGAAGATGTCACGGGACGAAGAGGCAGCCCTCGTCTCCTCGCTAACGTCCGTCAATCACGCGGCGGATTCGACGACAAACATGCAACGCAAGAAGCTGTCTCTCTTGCCCCGCGTACCCGGCCCCGTAACCACCCCGACCAGCCGTGGACCGTTCCACGGACGGGCAAACAGACGATTACGAGGGAAACATTCGGAATACATTCCCAACCAGCGGCGCGCCGCCTTGTTCCTCGAATCCCCACCAGCGAGACGCGCGCGTGGCCCGCTCCTCCACTGAGTCAGCTACGGATATTTTCACTCCGAACCCGAGGATGGGAGGACTCTCGACTCGAGAAGACACGACGCTTCGTTTCTGAGCTTCCAGACCTCGCCAGAGGACGTTCTCGAGCGACAAAATTCGTATCCGAGAGAGCCAGATATGGGGGTGAAAAAGGTTTAGAGTGTGTTCAATTTACTTAAGGCTTGAACGAGTCTCGATGCAAATTTTAGAAAAGTCGAATACTCGAATTTTGTGAAATTTTCATAAACGAATATGGAGGAAGACAGGAGGAACAACTTTCGAGGTTTTTCTCGAACCCCGTTTTTGGGGAATGATGCCCGTAGATGGGCCTTTAGATTTATCAACATCACGAAAATTAAAGTTACTTTCCCCGGGTAAATGGCATCGAGCACGATGTTCAACGCCATGTATATAAATACTTTAGCGTAAACATTAAATTAACATACAATTTCGGCAGAGCCTCCCGATATTGAAAAAATTCGGCGGGCCAGGAGCCGGCAAGCCGGGCTATTCCTCTGGGTCGCGAAACGTTTCACGTCCAGGCCGCCGCGATAATTCATTCGCCGGCAAAAAGCTGATGAAAACGTGGCTTCGGCAACGGACATATTTGGCTCGTTCCCCCGGCGGACCGCGGCGTCCCACGGTTTGCCAGAACATCAAAAAACCGAATCTAGATGCGATCCTGAACGGGTCCCCAGTGCCAGACGCGCAACGTCTTCCCCAAAGAAGGTTGTCCCCTTTCCAGCTTACAGAATCTCACCGGCAACCACCGCGAGTTCGACTGTTCAGAAAAAATCAGAACTTCATCGATTCTCGTCATAAACGTACCGTGCGTATGCATTCTCGCATGCACGCGTTCATTCTTCGAAAGGGGACGAGAAAGAAAAATTGAAAAAAAACCAAATGAAAGGCAAACGAAGCGAACGACTCCGTTACGTGACGAGGGTAGAAAAAGATAATTATCCTCCGTGTTGGAGGCGAACCGAGGCGAGCGATCGTTCCCAACGATCGGTGAACTCGAACCACCGCTCCCCGTCGACGTAACATCTGTCAATCGATCGAGCACTGGTACGAGTTCAAGCGAACAGTGTCATCTTATTAATATCTGCCCCCTTTTTTCGCCGCTGCCTCGAACCGACGAGAACCGTCGGGCAAGCGCCGGCAGATTCGACGTCCCGTGCCTTCTCAGCCGATATCCCGTATTGGAGTTTCGACGTTCCTTCGATATGCCAGCCGGTGACAAAAACCGGCAAGAATGCGCCGCGAGCAGCCAGATCGGATAAAGGGGTGGGACGTCACCCTTCCGAAACTGGTCACAGGACAACAGCGGGACCACTGTATTAAATATTGACTCGATCTCGGGGCGAGCAGCTGCCGCTTCTTCGCGATCGATCCGACGACGACCTGTCCGTGATCGCGTTACGCTTCTGTCGGCTCGTTTTCGGAATTGGCCGTTGCCTCCTTTTCGGGACGGTCACGCGCGCTTTTGCGAATCGAGCGGCTTTCGCTCGAGCATTTTGAGTCGCGCGACTTTTCGAGCACCTCGAGTCGATCGAAACGTCCAAGTCGATGTAACGTCCCATGGAATTTAGCATTTCAATTACTCGTGTCTGAAGTTACTTCTCTGGATAGTTTTTACGAGGCATTTTAATCGAGAAAAGACGCAGAATTAAACCAAAGACAGAAATTTGGTTATATGTGTACGTGTTTGTAGTAGGAGCAAAAAGGGAGACAATTTTTTATCTGCACGACACTCGAAAGTGTGGCATTGTGAAGAGGGCCAACGAAGGGGCGAATCTAACACCCTGAGTACCACGCGCCATCCGGCAGATGTACTTTGATTCGTACAAGGGTCGTCTTTGATACGTTTTTATCAAACACGATGAACTATACCAGATCGATTACACTTCTAACGTAGAATTTTCAAAAAATCGTAACAACTACAAAATTCATTTCCAGTATAACTATCAGTGTCATACGCTATCTCGTTTACTCAATTTTGTCCGTACAAAATATCACGGAAACGATCTCAGAGACTGTAAAAAGAAACCCGTACTGTGTACCAAACAACTTTCAAAGCCACCAATACAATTTCCATCCCACTATTTCAAGCCTCGTAAGACAGTCGACTCTACGCTCTATCTCGAAAGGCAGGTCCAGCCGACCCGCGTCTAACAAGTCCCTTGTTCCCGCGGCGATTAATATCCCGTAGCCCACGTGGCGCGACACGCAGATCATCCACGGGCCATATACCGTCGAGCGGCGACGCATAAGGAGCACGAGGAACGCGGTAACGCCTAATTAGACGGTCGTAGGCCGGTCATTCTCAGCGCCTACCCCTGTCCTTTCGATCATACGTCTCGCGGCTCACGCGTGTATCGAGCCTTCTCAAGTGGGCCGAGGAACCCGCGTAGGCTTCGAGGAAACTCCTCGTCCTTTCCTTCTTACGTCGCGCGCGCGCGTAACACACGTCCAGCTCCCGATGGATAACACGCCGTCTTTCTTAACGGGAGTGTGGGTGATGCGCGACGCTTTTCGATCCCGCGACCTCTGCCGTCCGTTCACCAGCCACCGCGTTTGAACAGGTGTCAACGTCAGGGCGGACGATGAGTTACGACATCCTCGCGGAGCGATCGCCAGCTTTTTCCACCGCGTGGTCCGTGTTTGCGCACGCTTCCGAGGCGACCAGCCGAGCCGGTGTTTGCGGAACAAACGCGATCTGAAAATCTGGCGCGCGTTATTCGCCGGTTTGTTTGACGATTGCGACGCTCTCCGCGCGAGCAGAGATGACGTTCAGCACTCTGGGGACAAAATGCTCCTGCTAACGTTCGATATTTCATGGAAATGGTAGCTGGGCGTCCACGTTAGTCGCAATTCTAAAAGCATCGATCGGAAGAATAACAGAAACGAAACCACGAATTACCATCGATTCCAGTGAAAAGTGCCGCAGTCGACTCTGACCCTGGACATTTCACGACTCCGTAGCACGCGACGATTTAACAGCGTCCGTGGATCAACCGCGAGAGGAGCACCATTACCCAGTCACCAAGCCCGATCACGTGCCGTTTCAATTGCCCCTGACGTCGAGCAAGAGGCCTGCGCGGGCTCGCGCGACAGCCTTCGAGATTAAAGAAGATAACTTTCCATTAACCTCTTCAGCGGCGCGGTGCACGTCGCCGTGGCTCGCGTGACGAGCGTCGTTCTCGACCTTGTCAAATTAAAACGATCTCGTTCCCCTACCCTCTGCCCGCATCCGCGATCGTTCCACGATCAAAAGAAACATCGAACGCTAAAAAGAGGAACGGAATAACCACCGAGTGGCTCGTACCAGCCCGGGAGTATTTCGCGACGGAACGCTCCGTCCGCCTTTATTGCCGTTGCATTAGCAATTTTATTGGCGAGCACCACCGTTCGCGGCAAGAAACTGGCCGCGCGATTAATTTCCGAGTATCGCTTTCGCCGGGCACCGATCTCTCGGGTAGGCCGTAGAGCCCACACGACCGTTTTCTGCCGTGTATCGCCAAATACGACCGCTTAAACGCGGCTGAACCCACACCTCAGTCGAG
Source organism: Xylocopa sonorina (assembly GCF_050948175.1). Classification (NCBI taxonomy): domain Eukaryota; kingdom Metazoa; phylum Arthropoda; class Insecta; order Hymenoptera; family Apidae; genus Xylocopa; species Xylocopa sonorina. The sequence goes on from NC_135193.1 coordinate 12,800,938, forward strand.
CCCACACGTCGCGTCGTCGTCGTCGTCTTCGTCGTCTTCGTCGTCGCGTTTCTGCGTCCTCGCCTAGCGGCGAGGGCCACCCAGCCGCACGATCTAGTAACCGATGCGCGAGGCGAAGCCCATCGCGACGAACGCTTTGAAAATTCCACGCGATCGGTAATCCGCCATTGCGGCTGAATGCGCAGCCGGTCCGGGAATTTAAATGGCCGCGCGACGCGCCGTGGGGCCGTGAGATCATTCGACGATCCTCCGGCTGAGAAATATCGAGGTCGGACAGATCTGGGTCGTTTATGATAAAGTTGTAGCCGATTCGTTGAGCTTTCGAAGGCTGATGTCGCGTATCCGCGGACGAAACTGTGGGGGCTTTGAGTTACGATTATATTCAAATCGTTCGGTTCCCGAGGTGGTACCCGAGGCGGACATAGCGCGAGGGTATTTTGGGATCGCTCGACGGTCTTGGATCTTCGCTCAACGGGGGAACGAGACACTCGCGGAGCCTTGAGACGGAATTTCAGATGGTTATCGATACGCGAGTGAAATCTTTGCAAATTTACGTTACGTAAAAGCATCGTTACACGGTAACGTACGCGTTAAGCTCGCAACGCCTCGATTCCCTGACTAAATATCGCTCGACAAGCAAAGTCGCGAACGTTTGCACGGAAAGATTCGTGAATTTCACCTCGTGCTCGAGCACCGTTTCGAGCGGGCACGACGCCGCTCGATCGAGCACTCGATTTCGCCCGTTTTCTCCGCGATATTTTCCAGCTACCATTTTTTGCGCGGCGTAAGAAACGATCGAGCCTCATGCAAATAGTGCCTGCTCGCTCGCTGGCACGGAGGTGTTAACGATCGACAATTCGTCCGGCGTGACCATTTTAGTCACGCGCCAGTCGTAATTTGTCCAGCCCGTTATAACTAAGGCTTCCCCGGGCCGGGACCGCGTCGTATTTCATCGCGGGAACCGTTGTAGGAGTTTAGCGAACGCGAGATCGAGATCTTGAGATACCGCGAGTGCACGCGGGCCCCGTGGACCACCGGTTTCTACGCCCAGAATGCAGGAAACAATGCCCAGACACGATACTTCGCTCGACGCTTTATCCACCGAGGAAGAAGTGTAACGCGTGCCGCGTACGAAGTTTAACGCGAATTAGTATCTCAATGAGAAATGTTTCGCGTGAGAAATGGCAAGCGTGAACAGTGGCGGTAACCAGCAAGCAATTTTCAGAACTGCATTTTCATAAATTCAACGAGTGATTGTTGAAAATTTGTAACCAAGAAGATTTGTGTCAACGCGTCGATCGCGTTAAAGGGTTAAGAGTCGCGAACACGGCGCTGATGGCTCGCGAACACCGGTGGCTGGATAAAAATCGCGTATCGTATACATCGTGCGTGATCGTCTGGAGGATGCTCGATTCGAGGGTTGGTCCGTTGATCACGAGTTAAATTTTCGATCATTAAGCTTCGTTCTGTCGAACGACGGTCCTGCTCGACATCGACCGGCTAAATTTATCGATGGCTGGGTGATGGCGCGTCGATGTCGACAAGAGCCGTGTTTCGTGTTCGCGTCGCGGCAAAAAGGAACGAGGCGAAGCGGGAAGGTGCAAAGCGGACGGGGGTCGAGCAAGAACACGAAAAAAATGAAATTATAAATGCAGAAGACGCGTGGAGGATGAAACGGCGCGCGAATAAATTAGAAAGTTTAAAAAGGGACGGGCAGGGAGGCCGAATTTTGCTGCCGCGCGCCAGTCTGACCAAACACGGTCTTCATCTACTTAAGGATAAAACAAATGAGAATACCTCGCATACTTATCGAGCTGCTGGTCTTCGAGATCGATGCTTTCATCCGTGGAAGCGATGAAATTTGTTTCGAGCTTACGACAAAGCGCGTTTAATAACTTCTAATCGAATCGCAATAGCGTGCTCGAAAGTGCACAGTAGAATCGCAGATTACTTAGACTACCTAAAATTCCCATGCAAATATTTCTCCGTACACAAATAATCGCAACGTTTCATTAACCAGATGTTAATAATCATCTATGAAGAAGGCGGTATTAAGAGTTTAAAGCCTTTTCAATTCTCGTCCCTCGAATTCTGACATCAGCCTTTATTCCCGGCCGTTTAATCCGTCCTTATATTAAATTTTCCGAGAACTACCACAGAGAGATATCGCTCGCACGTTTTACGCAAGAGGTACTAGGAGACAGCCGCGTGAAAATGGAATAACGAGAAATACGGAGCCGCGAGATAGAAGCCGTGGCAAGAGAGCCAGGGACTCCCACACGTCACGTCGTTACAGGACGCGTCACGACGTACGGCGTCGGTGGTGGTGGACGCACACGACGTCTTGGTATCTGGGTAACGACCTGGACTTGGCGATCCGGCACGCACACCACGACGATCCCACGCGGATGGCGCACCGACGCAGCGACGTCCCACGTCCGTCCCGGACGACCCACCCCCAACTTTTGATCTTGTTAGCTACGACTCGTCCACGTATATACCTTCCGCGCGAGACCACGATAAGGATTTCAATTTATCGACCCGTGGAACACCGCCTTCTGGGCCCTCGAACCAACAGGACGCGAAGGTTCTCGCCATTAGGCCGTCGGTTCAATGCGAAGGTTAATATAATAATTGGTGTACCGAGGAGGAGCATTTGCCAAGACGCTTCGCGAGCATCGTAGCTTATCGCGTCGAATCGACCCTTTATAAAGTGTTCGATTATTTATACATTCGATACGTTTCGCGAATATTCAATTCGGTACAGCTCGATGTCCGCGAGTCGCAACGATTCACCGCGCGGAGCCAACTTATCAACGTTCCTCCATCGGCGTTAATTCGATTACGCCCAGCACAGTTTCCCGTGTTCGTGGATAATTAACAACCGGGTGAACCGCATCTCGCGGCGACTAATAGAACATCGCGGGAACCGGACCGAATATGCCAGGCGCGTCGTAAATTCGCAAAAAAGCGAAGCGAGCCGGCGCAACTGCTAATTAAACAGTATATCTATATTAAACCGGTCCGCTTGTTCGCTCTGTACCTGTCTAGCTGTCCACGTTCAAAGCTAAATGTACGGTTGCGAAGGCAGAGTGTACGCGGAACGTGGCTCGTCTGAAATAACTCGACCCAGACTGGGCGTCGTCGGGCTGTCCAGCGCGAAATGAGCTACGGTTCTTTCATCCTTCTTCCTTTTCCCCTTTTTCTTCAGCTTTTTTCCCCGCCGCGCGATGTACTCGGTTTTTTCGTCCTGACCCACGGCCCAGCCGTTGCCTATCGTGTCCGACGCGAGACGATTTTTGTGGACAGAGGCTGCCGATCGCGCGGACGGTTCTTCATCTTCCTCTCACGCGTTCCAGCGAACGAAAAATATGAAGAATCGACGACGGACTGCGGTGCTAATAAAAATGATACACGCTTTGTCGCGACGACCTCGCGACGAGATCCCAGCTACCTGGCTCGGTATTTACCGAGAAATTTTGCGTGTTACGACGCGTCACGATAAACAGTGGAACTTTTTTGGCCGAGCAATCGATCGTACCGGTGACACTTGTGTCGTGTCGTCGCGGTACCAGTCGGAAACCAACGTCGACAACCAACAACCGTCTCCACTCGAAACACCGTCGGGCAACTGACGCTCGCAGGATGTCGTAATCGACCGCGATATCTCGTAACCACCGGGCAAATACGTCACTGATTAGAAGCTGACGCGAAGACAGCGTCCTTGGTCAGCTCGCGTACGCCTCCCTGTTCAAGGCGAGCTGGCTGTCCAATTAAGACATCAACCGGCTCGAATGAGACGAGGATCACCGCGAGAGACCGCACGCGAGTGTGTCGCGGCCGAGCGCGGGCCCTGGAGGCGCGTCCGAGGGCCCCGGGAGTGCCCGCGACGAGGGAAGAAAGGAACTCGAGGAGTGGAAAGAACGGGGCCGCGACGGTCAGCTCTAGACGGAAAGAGGAAGGGAGGCCAAACTTGGAGTACACAGCTGCCGCTCAGATTTGCCGGCGGATAATTGCGTGGCTTTTCCACAAATGGTATCCGTGGGGACGAGCGCCGCGCGGCCGCATTGTCAACCAGTCGAGGGGGGAAAAATGCGAGATGCATAATTTCATGCGACACGCGTGAGCGGAATCCCGCATAGACCGCCGCGCCGCGGCTCCGTGCGTCCGTCCGCTTGCGCAACCGCTCGAGCTGTGCGGGCCACGCACCACGATTCGCTTCTTCTTTCTTTTTTTTTTTGTCCATCGTGCACACACGACTGTCGATCGATACGACGCCGACGATAACGGTAAAATTGAGCGGTCGTGAAAGTCCGTTCGCTTTAGAAACGTTAGGCCATCCACCCCTGGGAGATCGTCGTCGAGGAGGACTGCTCGCTTCGTCGAAAGGTGTCCGCGGGAGAGTCATAACCCAATGATCGAAATTGTTTCCGGCGGAAATTTCCAACTACCATCGACGTCAGTTTCGCAGACAAGCGAAGTAACAATGGGATCAGGCCCCACTCGTCACGGGCCGCGTTAATTCGAGGCAATCGGTTCGAGGGCTCGGTTCATCCATCACTGACTAAGCGTGTCCATCAACCAGTGCAGCCTTTAACGAGCATTTTCATTCCCCGAGAGCAAGATGTACGGGAACCGGCGGACCTCTACGAGGAGGTCCCGTGGTTCCACGGGGACAAAGGGAACGATGGATTCGGTGCGCGCATCCCTCGCGCGTCGCGCCGCGTTACGAACTTTGCGCCAGTTTTAATCCCCGATTTGAATCCGATTTTGGCGGCGAACCGGTCGTCGAATGGGGGGACAAAAAGAGTTGTCGGGATGCGCGTGATTGAAAGCGAGTCGGTCTGCGAGCGTACACGGACGGAAGAAAGGATAGGGAGTAGCGGGAGAGAGAGAGAGAGAGAGCCAGGGGACGAACGGGTATGCGTGAACGAGACGCGTTCCTCTCTGGGAATGTTAAAAATATGACCAATTACGTGTTACATATATGGGGTACGGCGACGCCGAAAAATCGGGCGCCGTTTTTGTAGTACAGGTGTACGACGAAGGGGACGCCTTTACTGCCCCTTTTGAGATGGTAGTTCGAACGAAATAAAATGCTCGTCGACATCCCGTATTTCAGCTCTACCGCTGCGATTCCTGTTGGCGAACGTGATCTCGCTGAACCGCGGGGCTGCGGCGCTTTCTACTGTCGCACTGGAGTTCGTTTTTATTTTTTCCTTCGCGATTTCTATGCATCGCAGTGGGCGAAAATATACGTTCCGTGGATGATTTAGAAAATGCGGGAAGAGTAGTGGACGAACTTCTGGCGAGTCGAGCGAGCCACCCCCGAGTACCGACTGGCAGACCGCGCATGTACGACAGAGGCCAGAGGATCGATCGATCGGTCATAAATTTGGAAACGCGAGGGGCGTCGAGGGAACGGTTTTTATCGCGGCGTGGCAGGAAGCCGGGCAAATATTTTCGTTACGTCACACTGGGAACGTTCGGTCTCCGCGGCGGTCGCGAAAATATTGGCCGTAATCTCGCGAGCAGCCGCGCGGCAGACGGGGCCGCGGCTTGGCGAGAGGTTGGCAGCGCGCGAGGGCCAGGCCTCTCCGAGCTGCGAGCACAATGGCTAAACTAATATTGAAATATTGCCGGCCGATTGGGCCCGGCGTGCATTTTTCAACGTCGCTGCCGAAGCGCGGCCGCTAACAAATGCCTCTGATTTACGAGCGAGCCCGGCCCGTTCAATGCCGATTGTTAATACGAAATCATTTATTCTGCGGGAACGATCGTTACGTGTTCTCTTTACGCGAGCGGAGAGACTGCGTCTAGAAGGATAAGGGCTGCTTGCTGCGAGCGGAGCCGAGAGCGGAGCCTAGAACCGCTAGGTAGCGATGGGCGCGAGTAGTCGACGAGATGGCAAGATTTTGGAAATTCTCCTTGCCGAGGTGGAAGATATTTCACGTATCGATAAATTAGAATCTGACACGACGAAGTGTAAACGCGCTATAAGTTACGAACTCTACGTTAGACTTTGGATGTTAACTTTAAAATTCATTTCGAAACTGTCAGGATGCCTGCGAGTTGGCAGCCATGCGCGACAAGGTAAACTCGAAGCGAGTCGATCGATCTTGAGGCCATCGCTGCACGATGCTTGGCACGCTTCACCCTCACCCCCGAGGAAGAAGCTGGCGAGACGCTCGCGTCTCGCGAGGAGGGTACGACGCGTCCAGAGACGAGTTTATTTCCCCGTTGGAATCGTAATTTGACCTGGCCGGGGATAAATTAGAAATGGGTCTCGCTCGCGGCAGCCAGCCGTCCATTGATTGTGAAATATATGGGGGCATTTTTTAAACGGCGACGTGACGCGCCGCGGCAGATAACGAGAGGCGCTCTCTTGTTTTTGCGCCGTCACGTGCGCCACGGCCACGATAAAAGCCGCGACAGCAACCGGAGTTGCGAGTGTTTGTGCGATTCGTTGATAACGGTTATCGTGCGCCCGCGTCGCGGACGAGCCTTGGGTGTCGGTGATTGACTCGCGACCGATTTTCCTTCGATGCTTCGACAAGTTTTACGCCCTAACTTCCCCCCCCCCCCAAAAAAAAAGAGAACGAAGGAATGCAAAATATTCAATTTGGAGCATGCATATTTCATCGCGTTCGCAACATTTGATATCACGTATTGAGAGAAGAGAGACACGGTAAAATTCAATTTGGAGCGCGCGTACTTCGTTCGATTTACAATCTTACCCCGTCGCATATTAAAAGCAGAGAAAAACGTAAAAGATTCAATTTGGAACGGGCCAGCGTAGATTTAAAAAACGCGAATCGTAAAGCCTCGAGTTGGCCGGGGTATCTGTCTGGGAAATCGATGATAAATCACCGGGGCGTCTCGTTGTGTCACCGACCGCGTTCGTTTCATCGTTCAAGGCCTGGCTCGCGGCGCTATTTCCTGCGGAGATGCGCCCACGCGCGCGTGGCGCGAATCTGATTCAAAATTCCGCCGCGTGTATATTGATTCAGCTGAATTAACACTTAACACGTTGGCGCGGCGTGCCGGCGACGGCCACGCACGTCGCTTCGTGGAACGCCACGCGTTTGTGAACCGCGATCTCTCGAGGCCGTGCCTGTTTAGAAGTCGCTGACAGAGCCGTGAGGCAATGGGCGTTGCACGATTTGAAACGAAGGGAATCGAACGAACTCGAAATTCAATGGAACAGTTTTTGCCTGTACGCGTTTCAATATCGTTTAGCGTGATAGTAACGAACGTCCCGTGCGTGTTCCTTTTCATCGGTTCACCAAATGAATTTCTAGATGAACGAATTATGTATTCGATTCTGGGGGCCACCCTTGTCGCGACGCATTACGTTCTGTATTAGCTTAATTAAAATTTCAACGTCTCCATTCCGTGTTCTATCCTTCTTTTCTTTTTCTCAACTCGACGAGTAACTGAAAGAAAGGATAACTCGAGAAACACGTTGAATTGATCGTAATATACTCTTGGAGAACCAGTGAGATGCATCCTCTGTATCGGAGAAACCTGGTTAGATCGATCTAGGCGGACCAGGTGTTCCAATCGCGGAGACGATCGCTCGAGATCGTTTCTTCTCGCGAGGATTCGTTCGATCGCGTTTGATCGACAAGAGGCGATCCGGTCCGTTACCCGTGCCGAGCCGATCCATCGTCTGGTGATAGGCGGCTCCGGAGAAACGGATTCCAGCCAGTAGCCTTTGACCATGCCGACGCACGGACGCGACCTTAATTGGCGCGTTTACCTTAACTTTCCATTTAAACGCTTTACGAGGTTAAAAGGAGGCAACGCGTAAGCCACGCGAGAACCGGAGCTTCCCTCGCGGTGACCTCAAGGCAGTTTCCCACCGTGTGGCTCTTCCCTTTCTCCCGTGCGACGTCAATGAGAGCGACGCGACGCTCGTACGCCATGAGGAGCCCACTGACAGTCTTGCGGTATCGGCCTAATGAAGTGGAGCTCCTCCGCGGCCCTCTCCCACGAACCACTTGCATGAAAGTTCATGGTTCTCCCTTTCTTTTTTCTCCCTTTCCGGTCGGTTCGTATTTAACCACGGTTGCGCGGGCATGAAATGTCGCCACGCGAGTGGACGTCGTGGGCTTTTGGGGAACGTGGGCTAGTCTTCGGAGGATGCCATCGCGTTGCGAGACCGATGGAGGTTCCGTGAGAACTCTAGATAATGCCTGCGGTACTGAATTTCTAATGAGATTTCGGATGGAAGATTGCGGGTAAACGTCTTGTTGCGAGACGGATGTACCGTTGAGGAGACGCATTTTAAAAATAGTCACTCGAAGACTAGTCCGATGCCCACAGAAAACATTCACCCCGACCAGCGAACACAAAAACGAACAGCCTCCAGAGACAATAAAAACCCGTCCATCGTTTCCCAGAAATCTCTCCGACCATTTGAATCCACCGTCACACGAACCCCTTTCAATCCCACTAAAGAGCAACCATTTCCGAAACCCTATCTTCCCACGAGCTGAAAGAGCCTCCACCCACGTCGAACTACATTTCATTATCAGTACCGCTGGAGAAAAAAAATACCGAAAGAAAGAAACGAAATAAAATATTGGACTTGGGAATTCGAGAACTCGTCGTGCTCCACGCGCGCTATTAAGGGGTTGTCACCTTGAAGGCGTTGCTTCTAAATATTAACGAGGAGAATAAAAAAAATTCATTTCCCTCGGCTGAAAAATACACTTTTCTTGAAGAAAAGTGGTGACCCCACGCGTAACGAGCATAAGAGAAGAGAACCGCAGCGGCGTCTGATTTATCCTCGATTTTGCTATCAATCCCCGACAAAGGGCGACGCGACGACGCGACGCGCGTCGGCCACGAGGAGCCACGAGCCGTCGCGTGGGACTAAGCGGCTCAGCCACCTCCGTCTCTCTCGTGTTCTCAGATGGTGAGTGCCAGCCGAGCCCTCTCTCTCTCTCTCTCTCCCGTCCTCTCTCACTGCCTACTCCTCCACCTTCGTCCGGCGTGTCCCACGGCACTCCACGGCTCCCTCCGACCCGCCGCGGCGACGTCTGCACACGCACACGCGCCCATCGCCCACGTGCACGCACCGCGACGCTAATGATCGATGCATTTATTTGTTTAGCCGCTTTCAATTCCGAATTGCGAAAGTCGTCTGGCGTGGCTCTAGAGTGCGCAGTCTGAGAGGCTGTTGGGCGGGTCGGAGCGGGCTCTCGCGTGTTTGCTTCTCGTAGATAATATAAATTACTGCCTCTTATCATTGAATTGCATAGGTGTGATGGACGCGCGATACATCGGGAATTATCGATTTTATTAGCTGATCGAACGAGGTTATTAATGGACAAGTGCGCGTACGCGTTCCGCACGTTTCTCTCGCCCAGCCTGTCGAGATCTCTCAAATTCTCCTCGTTCCTTCTATTTTTCCCGTTCATTTATGCTCCACAAGAGTGACTAATGATGTAATTATAAATATTCCTCTACACTTTGTTATATATTTAGTCGTACAGTTAGGCATTGGAACAACAACTGCCCCGAACCTCGTCCATTTCATCATTAAAGTATACCGAAGCAATAAAGACGATTTATGATTATTGCCGCGATTTTCTCGGAGCGCCCTCGCTGGTCTCACTTTATGTCGCTTGGCCAACGCATTACTCAGTCTGCGTAGATTTTCCTAATTGTTCTGGATATTTCTGACAATGTTCTATATTTTCGATACGATCGAGCCTTCTTCCATCCTTCATCCCCGTATCCTGAGACCTCAGCCGCAAAAACAGCCCCAAGAAAAAGAGAGAGGAAGAGGATCGATCTACTGGAGTTAAAGCACGACGATAACCGCAAAGGCAGCTCGCAATACGTGTCCGCGAGTGTTTTTATCGCGTGGCCAAAGATCTCCACCACCACCGCCATCGTGGCCAGGGCCGACTTATCGCGCGTTAAGCGTCCGCGAGAATTTATAACGTTTCGCGCGTCAGACGTTAAGCTGTGCGTTCTCGTGCCAAGAGATCCGGCGCGGGAGCGCGCGCGGCCTCCGTTATAATTCATTCATTTGGGCTGCCGCCAAACTCGTACGTTTGCGGGCCACGGACCGCATATACGGAGAAAAACGAATTAGCCCCGCTCGCCGCGGTGCCAAACAGACATCGCGTGGCGCGGGCCGCGCTCGCTTACGCGGCTGCGTGGGCGCCCTTTGGCGCCAATAATAACCGGCGATCGTCACTCTGTTTCGGGGTGAAAGCCGCTTCTTGTGAGAGCCACCGGCTGATGCATCGCCCTCGCGAACCTTTTCCCATGACGAATTCGTATAAATAGTCCGCGGCACTGTCGGCTTCCTCGAATCGCGCACCGCTTCCTTTCGACGCCTGCCCTCTCTTCCTGTTCGCGCGATTATGGAAATCGCTGGACGACGTTGCGCTCGTTCCGCGGCGCAGACTCACGCTCACGGTCTAGATTATGCTTTCCAGAATCGGCCGTAACTACGTAGTTCTAAGTTTGGATCGGTTTTATGTAACTGCGAGCGGTCGGACGCGGAAAAATGACGGCCTGAGTAACGGCGCGGGAACGGTGAGCAATTTGAACGCCGGCTTCGATTAAATTAAATTCGGAGCGGCCGCCTGTTAAAATGATTAACCGGTCAATTTCCACTGGCAACGATGAGTACTCGACTGTTATCCATGGAAATAGATCATCCCTGCGCGGTCTTGCGGGTACACTCGAAAGGGGGCGTGTTTTAATCACGATCGACCATTCGAATCGCAAGTATTCAACCGAAAGAAATCGATCTAACAAAGCTTCCAGCGCGGGAATCACGTTCTCGAATTCCACGGGGTGCCATTAACGTTCTTTTAATCGACTCGTTCTATCATCCACCGTGGCCGATGCGAGCCGAGCTCTCCCTCGCTCGATCGCGGCCCCTAATATCGGGATCGCGCCGCGGCAATGTTCGCCCTCCCTCATATGCATTTTAATCGAATTATTTTTCGAAATTTTGCGAAACTGCACCAACGACCGAGTCCCTCCGTTCGGATCGAGACCGTATGCGGGCTAATAAAAATTCGACTCGCGCGCACCAGCCACGGAGACGTATAATCAGGCCTCCGCGCGAATAGAGGACAGGCTAGAGAACGTCTGAAAATTTAAATTGGCCTAGGCCGCTCGTAGCGTACGCTCTTGTGGCGCGAACGCGCGGATTAGCCTACTGTTCGTGTTCTGTCGCGAGCTAACCGGTGATTATCGTCCGAGGATACGAGCCACCGAAAAATTGCTAGACCCCGTTGGTACCGATTGCGTTGATTATGGCGCGGAATCGAAAGATCAGAGATAATGATGTTATTTACGATAGATCAGGGAATTTTTCTTGTCTTGGCACGATGCTCTTAAATATCGACGCGGAGTAGGGTCGAACCTTGCTCGAATTATCGCGAATGTCTTTTCTGCGAAATTCGTATAAGCGAGCAGATTATTTCAGGAGCAGCTTCAACACGGATGCAATGTTCTCTTCCTATTTAAAAAAAAAAAAGGAGAGAAAGCAATCGCAGAGTTAAGTACCGGGCGATTAAAAGCGAAACGCATAGGTACTGTTTATGAAGAACGAAAGGATCAACAGAGTCAGAGGAATTAACGAGATTTACTTTCACGTGCACGCCAGGCTGTGCAAACAACCGGGCCATTTGCACCATTGCTTTTAATTATCCATCAATTATGCCCGCGGTTGCTCGTCTGCGGCTGAGATACCGAAACCCGGTCGAGGGGACCCGAGCAGGCGGCGGCTGGCTAGGTGTTTCTTTTTTCACCGAGCGCAAGAGGCGACGGCAAAAAGTTAATTAAAAACGCGATTACACCCAGCGTCGTTTCATCTGTTTGCTCATTAACAGGCCCGGCGTGTCCAATCCGATGATTAGATAGCCTATGCCACCCGTGCCGCATTTTCGATCGGCGATCTGCCAGGCCAGCGGTCAACCGATTGCTTCGACGAGTAATTACGTTGCCGTTCCGTCGAGGGCGAGCGCGAAGAACGGAGAGAGGATATTACGCGTTCAAACTCCTGGCTCCGTCTTTCGACTAGGCGAGCCGAAAATTAGCGATCAACCAGAAATCCAGCGCGCCGCGGATCGGCGGACCGTTGATTTTTGCAGGGGGATGCGCCATGAATATTTATGTGTCCCACGACGCAGGGCGGCGGGTATTTTACGGCGCGAGAACTCGCGCCAACGATCGTCGACGCATACCACCGGGATCCGTGTCAAAATCGAGCCGATAAATTCGTCTGTCTGCCTGGTCAATTACGACCGGCAGCCGCCGCGATCATTTATCGGCGGCTTTTCGCCACCCCTCTCTGCTCGATCGTTTTTCGGATCGATAGGTTTCAAGGGAATTTTCGAGCGATCCTTTGACTCGTGATATGAAATGCGATGCGAAATAGTCCTGGCAACGGTGTGTGCGTGAAAAGAGCGCGCGAGACTTTAGAGGCTTTCACTGGCCATCGAAAGGGGTGAAAAACGTGTACTCGACATTTCCTTCTTTCAGCTACCGTTTTTCAATCGACGACAGCGTCGCTGCAAGAGTGGCTGATAATTACATGCTCGCGGTATGTTCTTGATGGCGAGTTTTATGACTTCGCGTACGGAGGTTGCGTATAATTACGCAGAAGGTCGATTCTTTGGACTTCGAACGGGAAAAATCCACCCCTCGCGGTCAATTTTCTTCTTCGTTGGAACAATGTTGCTCGGTAACGGAGTCCTGTACGCCATTAAGACGTAATAAGTACTATACAAGCATGAAATACCAAAGACATCTGACAGCTTTACCGAGACACCGAGATCCGCAATAAAGATAAGAGGTAAGACACGGCTCGGAATGGTGCATTGAAAGACAATATCATTCTGTACTCGTGCAATCTTTAGTATCGATCGAGTATCGAGAACGTGGTCGAAAGCCATGAAACAAAAAGAAATAATCGCAGGAGGAGTACCTTGAGCGGATACCAAGGTTTCGGTTTAAGAAACAGCGGAGCGAACGAACGCTTCTGGAAGATATGCAAGGCTCGGGCGAGGGAACCAGCGAGGAAGGAGCGCGCGAGGCGCAAGGGACAGATCGGCGACCGGGCTCCCGCAGCCAGGAACACGCGAACCGTAATCTCCGCGGCATTCGCGAGACCAAATTTGGCGACATTGTGAGGCGGCTCTCGGTTAGGCGGACAGCTGTTTCCCAGGGTCGCGGCAGACAGAAGCATCGAGGAACAACAAGACAATTCCGTATGATTTATACTTATGAGCGGTACTGCCATTTAATAGCTCCCGCGCGGCATCGCGGTCACTGAATCATCGAGAGGAGACCAGCAACAGCCGGCGAGTTCGCCTCTGAAAGCGGAGGTCTTTGAATCATTCGAGCGCACGTGAGCGCTCGTTACCAGGCGTTGGAATGTGCTCGATTAATTAATTAGAATTTGATGACGCTACCTTTAAGGTTTTTTTCACGGGTCTACAGAGATGATTGCTGGTTCGAGGAGTTCACCGTCGACGCGTTGACGTTACGTATACCGTTCCCTCGTGAAATTCTGCAAAAGAGTAAACGAGCAAATAGGACGATAAAAATGTCTCTATCCATCAACGAGAACCGGCGATCAATACTCGCCCCGTAGGAGAGGACACTCGGGGGCAGCAAAAAGGTCCACCCACGCGAAAAGTGTGCTCGCACGCGGCTCTCCCTAATGGCTCTCCCTCGGGAGGGAAGAAAACCAGGGCGCAGCATCCGTTCGATCGATCCTCATTATGCGCGTTGACCTCCGCCACGACCCCATTCCCCGTGGCGGAAATTGGTTTTATAATTTAAACCAGCCACGAAGGTAATCGAGCCCTCCTCTCCGGAATAACCCCGCAAGCGCCGTATTCGGTTTCCGTCGTTGGCATTCACGACACCATCGGCGCGTATATGCGCGGGGCCGCCTTTAGAAATCACTTTCTCTGATTGACAATGAATGCTGCCCCTCGAACTTGTCCCGCTCGATTCGATCGTACCTGTTCGTTTATTATATCGAACGTCTGCCCCTGGTCCCCCACCCTCTTTTACAGATGTCTATCTAATTCTCTCGTGCGTCTATCGAGGCCACTGATCGCGGTACCTCTAACTCCCCGCCTCTTTTTATCCGATCGTCTCTTTTTCATCGGCCAGATACAGATGACGGCCACAGAATGTACCAGTACTCACGTGGGAAGACGGCAGGTGTATCGAGGAGAGAATAACGCCGCGCGATGCACTCACTTCTTGCTCCACGTGCACCGGATAAGGTGGATCGCAGAAAGAGAGGAATCAATTATAAGGGAATCTGCATCGCAGATTACACCGGATGAGTGAGGATTCGGCTACTCGAGGAGGATCTGTCGTACCTAACGCGTCAGGTTGATCTTCCTTTCCGTTCCGTCTAATTTGTTGGATCCGGAAGTTTGCTCTTGCTAATGGAGACCTACCTACAGACATGATTCATGCGTCCCAGATTGACTCTCGAATAATTAAATTGTCTTTTATTACACCTTTGTTGGGAATAGCTAGGTTATTATATAACTGGTACGTCTGTTTTTTTTTTTTTTTTATTACAGTTTGTACTCATTTTCTATTCACACTAAGATGACTGATGGGAATTAGTAACCTCGTCATCTCATAAATCCGCGCATTTTCCGCCAGGTATATTCGTAGAAACAAGAACCGAATAAAAATCCAGCGTGGCGCGCAGTAAAAGTTTCTTGCCCAACGCTTCCAAGAACCAGTCGGAAAAAACTAGAGAACGGAATCCAGTTTTCCCCGTTACTATCACCGCCGGATTCAATGTACCAATGACTGAATGTAAAGTGTCGCGCCTAATTGCCGCGTAATTGCACCGCTGTCAATCCCCCCCGCGAAATTCCCCCCCGCGTTAATGGAGCCTCCCGCAGTTACGCGACTGCAATTACTGTCAATGCGCCGCGAAAGGCGGTCTACTTCAATCTCCGTGAATATCATCAGCCGGCTCCATCGGGTCTTAATAACATATTTTAGGCGATCATTAGCCTCGCGACCACACGCAACCGATGGTACCTGAACGGGTGCTCGACGGTAAGGGGGCACTTCCTGAGACAGATGTCCGATTGGGACGAAATTGATTGACGTCAGGCCTAATAACGTTCCACTTTTCGTGGACCGTCACGAGCCAGCCATAACGTTTTACGACAGTTTCAGCAAATTAGTACGTTCGACGATAGATTCGTATCTGCCTTTGACCAAGTCCGTCTCGTCCTTCGTCTAATAGCTACCTGACTTTCCTGTTCCCTTCGAGGAGAACCTGTCCCCCAGATTGATCGCGTTAGTCTTCGTTCCTTCGAGCACAGCTAATCGTATGTTTTCTGCGGTGACGTGAGAACATTTGCGTGGACATGATGGAAAGCGAGGGGATACGATGGTTGATTCGCGTTGAATTGCTCGCCAGTTGACTCGCTATTATACGCGGTGGGATTTTTTGTCGTTGCAAATCGAATGTTTACTTTCTTCTGTATGCAGTGGAATCGCAGATTACGGTTTTCGAGACACGATGGTAATGCTTTCCATACTTTTTCCCCGTCCAACGGCTCTTTATCCTCTCGTTGAGACGGAGAGGATCTCTTTCTTGATGATGTTCTCGAGTCAACGTCGTCCCGGAACGAGCAAACCATGTGGCCGAGTAAAATACGTCTATTTTCTTAGAGCTGCTGCTAACATGGGGCAAATGTTCCAACTCGACTACACGCTTTCAGCAACGTTTTATGATGGCTCGCATACGTGCAGATATTTTCACAGTTTGTTCAGTGGGACTATCTGGTTCTTTGAGGAATTCAATTAGGGTTATGTTATATACGTGCACGGAGAAAGGGTCGACGAGTAAAAAAATTGAATGCTTCGTTCGAATTTTTCTAACAATTTTTTCAAACGATAAATGAATCGTGTGCTCACGAGAGAGTATCCTTCAATGTTCTATATTTATCCTAAAACATTTGCACGTTCATCACCTGTTTCTTGTAACCCCAAAAAATATACCAGACTACAGGAAGAGTTGGAGAACGAATGGTTAAACCGAAACATTTCCAACAAATTTTCTAAAAAAAGAACGCGCTGTTTACCCATAAAAAAAGTCACCCCTAGGACCCTATAATTATCCTAAAACGTCTCACGTGCATCATACGTTTCTTGTAATCTCAAAGGATACACGAAACTGCAGGAAGAGTTAAAAAATAAATACCAAACGCAAACATGGGCAACAAATTTTCCAGAAAAAGAATGAGCCGTGTTTTCGTGAAAAAAAGTCACCCCCCGAAATCCTATATTTATCCGAAAAGCTTCGAGGCGCATCACAATGCAACCCCAAGCTTCATCCCCTCCTCCATCCGCCAACCATCTATCGACGCACATTTAGAAAGCAGTCAAAAGTGTCGGACAAATATACTCGACGAAACCATTAAAAGACCCCGAAGGACCTTGCGCGGCTCGCCGAGGAAAATCTGTTTCGACCTGGCTGCTCCCTTCTGCAGTGCACATGCTGGATCCGGAATCAGAGTGGTTCCGGTTTTTTCCATTCTTCCATGGGAAAGCGGAGCGGTTCGAGGCGAAACGACGTCGCCCTGAAAGGACGTCACCGCCCCTGTCTGCAACTCTTCCAAGCGACTGGAAAAGGAAGTCTTGCGACGGCTGGCTGGTGCTTCGGGGTAAAGAGGGTTGGAGAGAATCGTGGCAGTGTGGTCCTGTGTTCTGGGCGGACGTCCGCCCTGCACGATCCAGATATCGATCGCCCAGCATTGTTCCCCTCGAGCTTGTTATTAACTGTCATAGATCTCACGAAATACCGACCTGTCAGGCGCGTCTTCCGCTACGCCTGCTCTTACAAATTAATTTATCACGAGTCCCTTAAGTGTTTTCCTTTTTTTCGCGTGCTCTGCCTTCAGTGATCGTGCGATTGGAATTTCAATTTTTTCTTTTTTTTTTTTTAATATCAAATCTACGAATTGACTATCGTCGTTTCCAATGCTACGTAATAATTAATCGCGCAACGGAAGAATGAAACGAAGAGAACAAGGATTGCGTGGTTTAAACCAACAACGATGTTATATAGTGGAAAATCCAAGCGGAAATGGAAGCAGTTCAAAGAGGAGACCGCCCTCGTTGCGGCGACTCTCGCAGCCACCCCCAGGGGCCAGCAGGCCACGAAATGCAGTTTCTCGGATCCGAGAGCCCCGGGGGTAGGATGGTGAAGTGGTGTACGCGAGTGTGGTGGTCCGCCATTCCGGCAAATGTCCGCCCCACGCGACCTCAATTTATTCGACACCTCCCCTCGCCTTCAGCGGTTTGGAAACTGCTCCGAATATTTTGGCGCGAGGGAGCGACGCAGCATGCGCCTCGAATCTCGACTTGGCGTAACAGCAGGCTGGCAAAAGGGTGAGCAAACCCACGTCCAGCCATCGTAAAAGAGTTATTATGCTAATGAACACTGGGCGCCTAATTACTTACCCGGTAGGGGAGACCGCGTACACCTTTATCTGGTTATCTCTGCGCTCTCGAAAGGTGTATCGAACGCTCGTGGAACGATTGATAAGAAACAGTCATCCGGTGGTACGAGTATAATAAATTATTTACACGTCCGATCGCGATGCTCTCATTCGGCTATAATATCTTAATTCTAAACCGCTTGCAACGGTGTCTCGAAGGAGGCTGACTGCTTCCAGAACCTTTTACGATTCCTTTGTGCATACATCTACTTTAATTTTCGACTCTGACTAACCTGCGAGATTGTATATCCTGTCAAACGTTCCTCGTCTTTGTATCACTCATTTCTGAATCAGCTCGAGCTATTAAATCCATCGCATCGACGGAGAATTTCTTCCAAGAACCACGTAGACCAAATAAATCAGGCAGAGGTATACCGGATTTTCCGTGAACGAAGGAATCCATGGAATCCCGTCCAAGGGGCATAAAACTTTCCCTGCGGATGTGGCGCGGTTGGAAACGACGCGTCGCGGCGCGTCCCTGACAGTCGACCTCTATCCGCGCGTCGACGCGACGGCGGCGTCGCTGGCCTGGACGCGAGCCAGTCTTGCGAAAGTCCAGTAACACGTGTTTCAGGTCCGTTGGCACGTGTTGGTGGTCCGTCGAGGCCCGTAAACGCCGCTACTCCACGCTGGCGGACGCCGACAAAGGGCGCCTCCGGGTTCTCCTATTGTGGAGAATTTAAGTCCGTGGAAACTGGACGCATTGTCGTGCCTGGTTCTCGTCGGACACGCACGTCCACGGATTTATCCCCGAAAACGGAGGGTGGGAAAAAAAAGCGGGGGATACGACCGGCTGCGCTTGGATCCGCACCGCCACGGATTCCCAGCGTTTTCTGCTCCGCGATCTTTTTCCCTTTCGGGTCTAGATCGTTGTTCACGGCGAGATTCCTCGTTGTCACGAGCGGTGCCGCTATTTCGCCATCGCCTCCTTTGTTTTCACTGCCGTTTCTCTGCGGTTGCTCGCGGCCCGTGCAGTCTGCAACAGAAAAATTCATTAATGAATACAAAATTTAATAGCGGTGTTTCGCGATCGATTACAGAGATTGCGGCTAATCTCGGGACATATTTTACCTCGCAATAAGAACAAATTTCCAGAGGGTGAAAAAAAGAAATCGAGACACCCCGTCCATTTACGAACGAACAAAAACTCCAGCAAAGTGGATGATCCCATGAAATTCCTACTCACCGATAAAAGCGCCCCGTATATATCCATATCTCAAATACGAGGCACATTTTGGCCCATCTCCGCTCGCACCGTAAAAAATCTATAATAACCTTCCTACCGGCTTTCGAATGGCCGAAAACTAAACGCTAAACACGGTCATCCGTATCGACGCATAATTACCCTCGCTATACACGAAACTAGCTCGCCGCGCGGGGCAGAACCTTGGCGGAGGGCAGAGGGGTGCGGACACTACCAGCTGGCCTCTTTATCTATATACGCGGCACGTCGAAAAAACGGCGAACGGGTCTGGAAAGCGTGGGCCGTCTTGGGAGGTCGCGGACGCGCCACCGGGTGATCCTGGCGTGCCCTCTCCTAAATATGTTATTAGTTCGGTCGTATAACTGCTTCATTTCGTGCGTATGGCCCCGGGGGGATCGTCTCTCTGTTCGCGGGCTGCCAGGAGGCCTGGCGGAACGGCGAACGGGAAAGGGGGAAGCGTTTTCGCGGGATTAGACGGGAACGCGCACGACCGGAGGAGAGAATGGCCGCGCTACGCGAACTCGCCGCGCCCTCCCAGGAGTTCGACCAGGGAGGCCTAGATTGTTTAATCGTTACCCCCTCTAATCAATGCCACGGCACCCTGTAATTTCGCCAAATTGCGGTAGAAGACGTTTCTACGGGACATTCGGGTCGAAATAGGCAGCAGCGGCAGCAGCACGATGGTAGGTCTTAATTTCGATCGTTATAAGAGCCGCTAGATGGTCTAGCTGGCTGGCGTTTCACGGATGTTCGCATTATGTTCCGCGTTGGATACGTCGTCGCGTGGGAATTGAAATAAGGTGGTTGATAGGGCGAATGGAGAGGGTGAGTAGGAGAAATTCGACGGCCATGCGGGCTTATAGTAGGCCGATTAGGCGGCTACTCTCGCTCACAGTCTGGGAAGTAATGCACGGTATTAAATGTAGTGGTCTACGAGGGCTTCTGTGATGATTGCACGCCTACGCTGAACATTACCCGTGAGCAGAGCGGCTTAACGATCGCGTAGATTTGCAATATAAATCCGGCAGGAATTCCGGCGGTGTCCCTCGAGGGTTGAAAATCGTGGAAACGTTCACGGCCAACCTCGTCGGGTACCGTTATCGTTGGGCACGCTTTCCGTTAAGATTAAGGGAACGAGTTGATGCGTATAGCTACGATATCTTTGCAAAGAGCGTAACTAAAACGGTTTGCTCGAACAAATAATCTAAAGTTGATATAACGATATAACAGAGTATTGTGCATCGTTTTTTCTGCATTGCGCTCTGGAATTACCGTATCACGAAATTGTAGGTATACCTTTCGTAACGGAGTCAATGGAGACTAACATCATAATTACCTCGTTCACGATATAATTACTTTATTCCAGATACTACAAAAACAGCGGAGAGATCTTAATCGTCTAATTGTTTCGGACGAAACCTGGACCAGTTTACCCGCACCAAATTATTTTATAATTAAACCCCTCGAGGGTCATATTATCGCGATTACTTTCCTCGTGCAACAAATATCAATAAAACACTCGAAATTCTGCCGTATATTCCCAAACCGTTTAAACAGCTGTAATTTGTAAATCTAAATTTAATCGCTAACTCAAAACACGCTCAGATCGATTTCTTCATCATCGTCAATTAATCGTTTTCAGGGAGACGAGCGAGGTACAAGATGTAACTCGTAAGAATCACAGCGCATCGTGTGCAATTAAGTGAACTGTAATTAGCCATGTCGAACACTGGGCGTGTAACAAACCTGTACTTTGATTAAACGAGACCAGGTGACGCGGTGTACGAACGAACCGTCGAATTACAGCTATTATCGCCCCGGCAGCGTTTTGACTGTGCAAATCATCCGCGTTAACTTAGATCGCCATCTTCGATCGCGTCGAAACGTTTGTTATGATCGATAGAATCGCATGTTTGGTCGCTGTGACCATTTAATTTTCTGCCATTCGACTTCTGCCGATCGCAGATCAGGAACCAAAACAAGTTCAAAATTATAGTTCTGCAAGAATTAAAAACGGAATAAAAAGATAAACGTGCAACCTGTTGCAGAATGGAAGTTCTGGTTCAAACGAGATTTCTTTCAAACGATAATAATTCCGAAGAAATTTCGTCACAGTCCGTACGAGTGAATTCCTCGTCGATGAAGGCGTACGATTAATCGAAGTGATCTCCCTGGGTGGCGAAGCAATTAAAACTTGAATCGGTCTAATTCTCGTTTTATCGCCTAAGATCGAGCCTTAATATGCGCGAGCGGATCGTATGGCGTGCCGATTTCGACCATCGGAATTTCAAGAGGAATACCAGCGATGGAAGCAACGCGATACGAACGCACGACGGAAATTCCCTGACAAACGTACGTCTTGGTATTTCTTCTCAGAGAAAGGTTAAAAAATAATGAGCTCGTTACTTCTCGAGATTTTCAGAGACTGTTCGCGATTCAGAAATATACAAGAATTATGAAGGAAGTGAATAGCGTTTGCTCGAAACTATCAAACGACTGACATCGAAAGCCCATCGCTGTGTTCTTTCCGCGCAGCAGCTTTCAAACGGCGAAACTGCTGGCAGCCCATGCATGGTGGACCACACGCGCGTCGATAGACCTTTTAAGAGGCCGTTTTGCGAAACTGAATTCGAGAGCCGCCGTTTCGTACATAATTGCCCGTGTAGCCCGAGCATCGAGATCGAAACGCGGATCCAGCGTTTACAGCTTCGGAACAGAGGGGGCCGATCAGATCGTTTAACAAAAAGGAATCGTGTCACAGATCGAGATAAGCCGAAATAATCGCCCCTTAATCCGATGGATGGTAAACGCGATCGTTTAAAGGATTTCTCCCATGGACGGTGCCAGGATTTTCGGCACAATTCGCTTTCGTAATCGTCTGGGCCCGTATTATCCCGTTCACGTTACGTCATGCAATTTTATGTAATATCGAGCGCGATGTTCGCTTATCAATTATGCCCCACCGGTGGTCAATTCACCGTCGATTTTCATTTGCAAACGACCCCGTTTATACGGCTATTCAGACTTCAAGGGGACGAACGAGGCGGTATTATGTAAAAAAGGGAACGGATTGCGCGCAAGCGATCGTATTCCAACCTTATAAAGTTGCTTGCGTTTTCAAAATACCACTATTAACGTCTACGTTACGTAATATAATCATTTTTAAGTGCGACGTATTATCGAAATTAACATCGATACTAGTGAACTACCACTGTTATCAATATGTGATATTTTACAAAACACTTACCAAGGGATTCTGGATTGCTGGAGTCTTCTGAGTCATCGCTGCTACTTTCGGATTCACTGTCTATTACACTAATTTTTCTATTTCTCACAACCGATACGTCATCACTGTTTACACTTGCTCTACCATAATATATGTTTTATACCGTAATATATAACGAAATTCAGAATGAACAGATTGTTGTTTCTCGTTCTAAAACTTTTAACGCGAGTTTAATTTTAAATCGTATGTACGTGCGTATGATGTAGTATCCAGTACGAGAAACAGAAAAATTAGTGCAATAGACAGTAAATCCGGAAGTAGCAGAGATGATTTCACAATTCACACATGATTCCAGCAATTCAGATTCAATCAGCCCACAAGATTCCAGCAATTCAGATTCAATCAGCCCACAAGATTCCAGCAATTCAGATTCTACCAGCCCACAAGATTCTAGCAATTCAGAATGCCTTGGTAAGTGTTTTATAGCATATCACACCAACCGTGACTACAGAACTTGAACTCCAATAATTGTTTCTCAAAATGTAAAAATATTACACTTTCGTATGTTAATTTCTCTATAAATTCATTTACGCGCGCAATCGTCACGAGTTGCAGCGCAGTCCGACCGAAAAAGTCATCGAGCGCAAAGAGTTAATACAGGCGTTGAAATCACCAGTAGGCTATATTGTTACGGGGTACGCTCGCGAAAAGGGATTCCCCCTGCTGGCAAGCAGGTGCGCCCGTTGCGACGTATTTTACCGATTATAAGCTCGAGACCACCCCTTAGAGGCCAGAGACCAGGGGAACTGTTTTAATTGGAACCGAGAGAGAGTTTGTTTTTAATTAATGCCGGAGCAACGATGGCTCGACGATTGGTTTCGAGTTGTTGGCGATAATCGATAGGTTACGGGGAATTGGACGATGATTCTTTTTCAGGCTCTGTTTTCAAGGGTACGTGTAATTTCGATCCGCGGGCAATGGTGAATTTATAAGTGAAAAATATGCGGAAAATTATCTTTGTATAATATCTTAAGCAAAGGGGCGGTGGATATTTGAAAGCTTGAAATTTGTGATCCCTTGGAGCCTGTTCTGGTATTTTTTGAAAACAGAAAATTAAATTTGTTGAATCGTAATTTCAATAAATTTCGAATTGACCATTCTCATCCCCGTTGAGAGAACTCTTAACAAGGACTCGTGGAACGGTACCAAAGCGAAGCCAACTTGTCAGAACGTATTATAATTATAATAAACTCGCTTATCGATGATGGAGTGAATTATCAGGACCGCGTAAAACCGAGACGAGTCATCCTTAGGGCTGAAACGTGACAGGGGTGCGCGAACCGCCCAGGTAGACTCGGTTCGTGGCGCGGTGGAACCGTATTATGAACGTTTTATCGAGTCAGACTGCAAAGAGTGGCGAACCACAAGTACCGAAGCGCTAATTGCGAGCGGCTCTTTCCAAGGCATGGCACACGTGGCCACGATGTACGCCTCGTTAAGGCGGTCCTTAAGTCGATCCTGCCCGGGCTGGCATTCCACGTGCCCGCTTCTGGGAGGGTGGCGCGCTGAGATACGCCGCGTTTCGGACTCATGATCGCTGTAATTGGGGCCGAAGCTGGCTTCGAATCGAGCCGGTGGGACGTTCGCGGGGACCGTGCTCCCAGTGGCTGGCCGAATGTATTTCGATGGCTCATTGGACGGTGAAAGTGACAGATTTTCAAGGATTGCTTCGGTTCTGCTCGCGAATTATTCGAAGAACTGGCCTGTTTTATCAGCGAAGAGAAACGATCGCTCGTGGACGAAGGAAGATTTTAGTTTTGGTTACGAGTGTCATTTAAAAGAAGAAAAAGATTCAATCTATAAATAAATGTTTCAATTGTATCACTGTATACGATGACCCCTGTTGTTCGTCGAAAGAAGCAAAGGGGAAAAAGCCAGCCTTATCCCCAGTGGTGGAAGGTTAAAAACGAAGCGTCTAGTAATCCCAAAAGGCGCATTTCTCAGAGGAAACGGGAAAAAAGTGGCCGGAGTATCCAGCGGACGAGCCTCGTGCTTGTGCTCTCGAGTGCGGGTCCAGAAATGGGCAGACAGGAAAGCCGATGGAAAAAGTCGCGACGCGTGCTTGAATCAATAGAGTGCTCAACCGCGTCAGCGTTTATGGCACCGCGTCAGCGTGCGTTTTACGCGAGATTACCAATGGCCCCGGAGGGTTTTCCTCTCCGCCGGCCGGTCAACGGGCACCCACGAGTGTTTCCACTTATAATAACATTCCGAAACACGTAAATACACTCGAGTGGGCAAAGCCCCGCTGCTGTAGGTCCTTGTCGAGACGACGGTCAGTCGGTGGCCGTGTCTAAACCGACGTCTACCAAAGGACGACGGGATGTAGTCACTCTCCGGTGGCTACTTGAATGTCGTCGTCGGCTTCAAGGATCGTCTGAACGGTGGACTTTTTTCTCTTGCCAGCCGGTAGCAGCCTCCCTCCTTGTGGGGGACGCCTTAATAATGTTCGAGATGAACGTCCGCTTCGTGATCTTGTCGCCTTTTTGTCGAATGTTTGGATAGAACTCGATATCGACCGTGGAAAGGGGTTCAGGAGAAAGTTTTGTTTGGTTTTACGAAAGGGATGGAGATTTTGGGGGTGGTAATGGGTAGACGCGCAAATGCCAATTTGTAATAAAGTTATGTTACACAGGTATCTGTTTCTATATTCTTCAGTGGCCAATTTCAAAGTGGGCGAAGTGGGAAAAAGGGGGAACAAAAATTGAATGAACTTTACGTTATTTCGATGCACTTAATTTTCTGGACATCAGAGAATTCACCAGGACCAGAAATTCTTAACGAACTAAATATTTTATGCACTCCAGCATTTTATATCCAGTATAAATATTCCGTAACATGCCCACTTTATTACCCACCACGGGCAATTCCCATTTTATCACCCTTCCACTTGACCGGGTGAAAAAAGAGAAACCCGCGAGCAGTCGTACCACCCCGAACAGCCGTCGACGAGCCGAGGACGTTCTCTCAAAATCTATCCCATTCGAGCCGTCGACGAGCTAGGCGTCGAAATACGATCCACGAAAGCTGGCCAGCGGATTCCAGTTACCGATCGATAAATCAGACGAAGTGTCTCGGTTAGTTATGGGTGATTTACGAGAGAGTTAGTATCGCAAAGGAACGCGAAACACCTAGGCTGACGTCGTACGGTAGTGGGATCGTAAAGAGGGGCCTTTAATATCGGACATCTCAGACGAATGCTAATTAAACGGAAGGGCAATTTTATGGATCTCCATTGCCTCTCGAATTGCTTGCCTTCGGACATAGAAATAAAGTCCCGAAAACCGTTCTAATTGCACGTAACAACCGACCCATCGAAGCCAGCCAGAATTTCTCTCGTCCTCGTAAGCAAATAAACTCGCGACTCTAGAGGGTTGAACAACAGTTCGACCGACATTAGAAATTCTTTCCAGAAGCACGCAAAAAGAGGCTAACAGCCCCGGTCCCCCTCTGCATAATCACGGCAAACCGCTCGAAATTTTTATACCCCTGCTACAAGATACCATCCTCGAGGATAATCACGTGGAGTCAGTTTCTTCGCCGTGGCATTAGAGCGTTATTCAGATGCGCGGCGAGGGAGCGACGAATTTTTACGTGACACCGGGACCCGCCGAAAAAGGAGCACGACCGCGAGCTCTCGCAAACGAGTCACGTCGCCGACGGATGCCACGGCGACTACCGGATCGTTAGTCGCTTCTTTGGCTCGCTGGCGGATCGAACGCCGGGGTCTTAGATCTTACCGCTAGCGGGTGGCGGCGTAACGAGGCATCGCCACGAGCGTTTCCTCGTCCCGGTAATTGCAAAAATGGACGCCCACTACAGACCGTGGATTACGCGAACGAGTGGTCCACACGCGATACGCGAATCTTCCGCCGGGTGCTTTCGAGCAGGCCTCGCGTTTCCACGCGGCCAGACTTCGCCTCTCTTCTCTTCGCGTCGCCGCCACCACCTCGAGCGAGGAAGGGTTTCTGGGATTGTTACTGGTTATTCCATGTCAATTCCGAGGAGGCGATTGGCGTCTGTTATGCGTTATGGGTTCTTGGAAGCTTGTCGTTATTGTGATTTAAACGCGGGAAATTGTAGGTGTTCGCCAGTTATTCCGCAGGGGTTGCGAAACGGATCTGTCCCAGTGGAAAGGGGATTTTTGTCGTCTGAGGGAACATTCTTTTTTTCAGATTTAAAGGCAATTTTTGATTCAGATTTATCAATGTTTTGCGAAGTTATACACGTGGGTGTCTTTTTCTAAGCAAAACACGTTCCACGTAATGTTACCCTCGAGAGGGTGAGTTTCGTTTGGAACGCTGGGTGGACGGGCCGCAAAGAAGTGACCTGAATCGAACCGAATCCCAATTGCCGCCAGCTAACTGTACGTTTCGCCGACCGGAAGGAAGTTGCACGGAGGATCGCGAACAAAGGGCCACCCAAACGCTGACGCGTAACGAACCACCGATTCTTTCTTCTGTATCTTTTTCAACCGTTCCGTAAAGCGAATTCCGTAGAAATCGCAACAGACTCTAGGGCCACGGCTGGCAAATTCGTTCACCAGCCATGCCATCCTCCCATTATTTTCTAATTATCCCGTGTACGACGGAACACGCTTGATCATCGCTCGACCACCGCTGTGTTCGAATAGAAATCGAAAACAATGAACTCTGCACAAGTACGAAACTCGTCAAGGATTTTAGAAGATTCTTGATTGAAGCGTTCCTCATCCGACGCTTCAGAAATTTTTCTAAGTTAAATTAAGTTTGTAAAAACTTTTTTAATATATAGTAATTTAATCATAT
The DNA here is from genome assembly GCF_050948175.1 of Xylocopa sonorina. Taxonomy (NCBI): domain Eukaryota; kingdom Metazoa; phylum Arthropoda; class Insecta; order Hymenoptera; family Apidae; genus Xylocopa; species Xylocopa sonorina. The sequence goes on from NC_135193.1 coordinate 12,827,755, forward strand.
TCAAATATTTACATTGGAAACTTTCCTGAAAATCTGGTCTGACGTAAACGAATTTTCCAAAGCGTCCTCGAGCTTTTATCTTTCGTTCCATCGAGGATTTTCGTGCCTCCCGAAAGAGAAGCAAAGATGGACCACCAAGATCTGCCTAAAACAAAGCGATTACCCGCCACTGATTTACCAGACCAGACAAATCCGAGTAGACAAGCCGAACGTAAACTTCCGCTCGAGATCACGGAGGAACCAGGCCCAGCTACGTTCACGAATAATTTCCTAATAAGGGCGTAATTACTTAATATCTGTTTTGGGTCGTCAACCAGGACAGAGTGGCATGTCTCAAGGAAACTGCTCGTTAGAGACTTGAAACGTCGTTTTGTCTAGACTTAATTAACCAGTAGAACCTTTCAAAATGTCGAACCTCGTTGTTTGCCGGATTATGTATAATTTGAGAAGACCTTGCTGGTCAAGTTTCAGGAAACAAGTCTGAAGTTATGCGAAAAAAACTGATCAGCTTCAAAATCAAGAGAAGCATAATTAAAGCAGCCAACAGGAAGCGGATCCAACGAAAATGTATTCGAATAAAGTAACCCGACTCATGACAATCCTGACCCAAATCTCACACCCGTGTAAACTTTCGCAAACCATTTTGTCCACGGTCGATCGTGCGCTTCCGCTTGACCAAACGGTTCTTGCGTCTCCACCTGGTGCTCCGCGTCCTCCACGATTAAGGAACCCCTGGTAACTCGTGTAAATCCCTTCGAGGAGGGCTGTGTCCGGTCGTGGCAGCGCAGAGGGCTCGAGATTTCACTCGGACCACGCGAGAGCGTAACGAGGATAAATATTTACCCCCAGAAAGAGAGCAAGGGGGGCTGGGTAAATCCTGAATGGGAAGGGATGAAAACGGCGCGAGATACGGATCTCACTTTACGGGCGAAACTACCTGTCTTCGGTCGCCGATACGCGGGAATCCTTCAGAAAAAGCCGGACGGGTTTCACCTAATACCGTGGATTAGGGTTTAAACGACCGGCCAGGGGCATTCATCCGATGGCACAATAAAACGCGCCAGCTATTCAAGGGATATCCCCCGACGACATCGGCTGCTATAATAATCTGTCGTAATGGGGAACGGAAGTGACGTGGGCGCGGGGTCGCGCGCCAGGAGAAAGGTGGACGAGATCTACGCCGGTGAAAGGGTTGCTTTGTCGATGGTTTGAATGAATTTTCAGTGACGAATTGTCTTGCGCGCGCCTCGTGTCGACGAGGAATTTTGTTCCAGGTGCGGAACTTTGGGGGGTGCTTTCCAAGCTTGGATGATGGAACGCTCGTGCAAACGCGCGTCTAATATATTTAAATAATTTCTCTTCTTACTTTTTCCGCGAACGCCATATCTAAAGAAACAACTCAGCCGTTACGAGGAACCGGCAGTCAGCTCGCAACGGTAACAGCCGTCACTTCACCGCGTCGATTAACATATCTCCGACTGCATAACTTCTGCAGCGGCCAATCTCGAGCTTTCAATCTGTCCGGTTAAGAGCAAGGGAATGGACGAATCCTTTCCACCAAATATTTACTGAATTACGCCAGGTGCAATTGCATTAAAAGCTACAACGTACATTTCGTTTCCTCGGGCAGAGATCGGAGTCGCGAAAGCCAAGGCATTCGATTATCGGACGGTCGATTTTAAATGGCCCGGCAATTTCCATACATTGTGGCGAGCCGCGGTTCTCTTGCTCTCTCTCTCTCTCTCTCTCCCGCCAGATTCTGCGGAACGAATCGAACATCCTGGACACGCGAACCGGTGGGAAGAAAAGTCGGTCAGTTACGAATCAGCCTGCGCAGCTTGCGTCCCCAGGGAACAAGACATTCGAGAATTCGTGGCAGCCCTTTTAAAAATTCCACGAATCCCTGTGTGGCGATTCGTCTAATCACCAAGAGGCGTGGTCAAAAAACGTTTAACTCATTTTTAAGAAACCCCTCGAAGCGTTTCGATATTTAAACAAACTGTACAGTGTACTTTATTATTTCGGTGCAGCCAGTCGTAAAGCAGATCGAATCTAACCAACCTGGCTGAAGATAATGGCGACGAGACATTTCAAATGAAATCCACCCTACATTTCACGGGATTCAACGCGATTCCAGACCGTCGCCAGAGTTCCGTACACGTCCTCTCTCCCCTTCGCGTGGTAGCTATTCAAGACGAGCGCGCGCGTACCTTCTCGGTGCGAAGTCGCTCATTGTTCGCAGGCACGCGAGACCGCGTCTCGCCCGTTCCTCCCCTGCCCTGCCTTTACAACGCAATCCTACTTGTAACCTCAGACACGGCCAGGGGCAATTGTTACGCGTTATGGGTGGCGAGTCCCTGAAATAATACCCGGAGCCTAACAAAACACCTCCGGTTAGACCGCGTCGGAGTCGAGAGACTCGCTGGCAAGACCTACCCCAACGGGCGCCTCGCCCCGCTGGCTCATTCCACCGCGGTGCGTGCGGCTTCGAGTTCAGAGGACAAGAACGATGGAACGACTGAAGGGTGGCGTTTCGGTCTCTAACCTTGCAACCCGACCAGCAAACTGGGAAACTATTTTTTGTACGGTGGAAGGGTTCGCTTTCTTGCGCAGTTGGAAATATTTGTCAACTGGCGAAGTCTGCGCGGATTCGAGAGTACATTATAGTGCGTTTCTTCTGTGTCCATTGCATATTTTGTTCATCGTTTGTCTTTAGAATAACATCTCAGTTGCGAAGAACTACCTATCGATTTCTGAATATCTTGTAATTGTTTCTAATTAATGAATATCCTATGTAATTGTATGCAGTTAACAAGTGTACGTGACAAGGTGAAAGTATAATAAAGTTGAGTGTATTTTTGAGGTTTACTAGAGTATTACAAAGCACACCATGGTAGTGATACCATGGTAGACAGACTTCGTTATTCAAATCGATACTACTTGAGAAGCATCAGGCCTATCGGCAGCGTCCGCCCACGCGCGATCTAGGCCGTAGAGAGGAAGAAAGCTCGATGGGAACCCTTTCACCGGTTCATTAATGCCCGGGGTTATTAATAGAGGACGCGGTCTGAAATAAAAGGATCGTAAATACGGGGTTACGTGGGTGTCCGGTGGCCGCCCATGTCGATTGGCGTGCGGTCCGCCCGAAGTAACAATTTAATTACAGCCACGGCCTTCGATATGTATAGCAGCCACCCAGGCTAAATTGATTTTGCCACGGTATTAAAGCCACGGACGCGGCCCGCGATTTATTGGAGCCCGGCAGCGGCGAACGGTAGTCGAGGAATAGAGCACGCTGGACACGCTTTGTAATTAAGAAGTTTCCGAGGGTGGACCCGCGTTTCGATCTCACCCCGCGGTAGACGGTGTCCTTTGTCCGGCCCCGTCCAGAAGTGGTTTCAGCTGCGGAAGTATTAAATGTACTCGGACACCGTCGCAAAGAGGAACGTTGGAAATTAAACAGATACAGGACGCTTCTCTTAGCAGAATGCGAAATTGGCAGCGGGGTCGTTCTAGGAAAAATGTCGAGCCTCGCGAATAAACGAGGAGCATCGGGAATTCCTGTCGCGGGATGAACTTTTTTCTAACTCGAAACGCGACACCTTCGCGATGCAAAATTTCGCTACCCACTCGGAGAACCCACGTCGCCTACCTTCCAGGAACGAATTCGTCCCACTAAAAATACCAATCGGGCAGCCACTCGTCAAGCCTCGAGCTGAACTCGACTCGAATCCTAATAGATTCAAGCGACCTCAGCCTCCGCCCGATCGAACATGTCCCACCGGAAGCCTCCTCCGCCTCTCCCTGTCGAGATCTCGATCGACGCGTGACAGGGCGCGTCGCGCGGTCGTGGGGCACGTTTCGAAACTCCATTAGCATCGTTGAAACCGCTCGCGCGTTTCGCGCGAATGAAATCGCACGTGTCATAAATATACATGCGAGAATCAGAGTGGAAGGATCCGTGAGATGGCTTGTCGGCGTGTATACCACCGCGTCCCCTCCTCTATCTCGCTTTCTCGCTGCTTTTAGCTTATCTGCCGGGCACGGCCACCCCGGACGGGTAGCTGGTAAGAGGGTTTCGAGTGTCTCGGGCGGCTCTGATAATTGGAAAGGGTGCGTGAGTCCGTCTGACATTTGTTTGGACGGCCATTATGTAAATAGAGCCCTGCCGTGCCTCGAGAGAGGCGCCATAAAGTTTCATGGAACGTGCCCTCCCTCCTTTACCTGCTCGCCAAACTCGCGGCTGCGGCAACGTTTTAGAATGCAATTTCGGAACTAATGTGACGGAAAACCGTGTTAAAAGCGCGTTTTTCTCATGGTTTCCGTGCGATATCTATTTATCGCTTGGTTACGGGGTAGTTTTGGATTCGACAAGGGTGGTTACTCGTTTTGTTGTTGGAAGAAAAATACTAGGACTTGTTATGCAGCATCGATTGTAGTAGATTTGAGAGCAAATGTTCGAAAATTGTTTGGCAAATGGTTCGATACAAAATTTAATTAGCGAAAGCCACTTTGAACAAAGGGGTGAAACTCCTTTCTATCACGAGATACAATAACCGTCGAAACGATACCAGCGAGCAATCCCTGTATATCGGGAAGTCAGGAATTTCGAACGAATTAAAAACTTTCTACGAAGCCCTACATTTTTCCTCCGTAGGAAAGTCTACAACCTTTGCGTTTAACCCGATTTATCGAGCGGAAGTCCAGTCGTGCCCGCAGGGAAATATCTCGAGTTTCGAACCATCGCCAACACGAACCACGACGGACGAGTTTAACATTTCAGAATGAAATTTTATCTTAATTAATCCGCTATTACAGTTTCATCGGTCCAATTTACCACTTTACAGTTATAATTAAAAACTTCTTTCGACTCGAACGACGTTTAACTCGCGTTTGTACCACAGAATAACGTATTTCATCGTGCAAAGTTCCTGAAAAGTTTGTACAAATCGAAAACCCCGCCCCGCGCAATTTGTACGCCGTAAACGCGACGTGCGCGCATCGTACCGAGCCCTGTACATTCTCACGCAACGTTCGAACCAATTAAGCCGAAGGCTGAACGCGAGTCCTACCGCGCGATGCCAGAATAACGACGACAGATGCCTCCGTATTAACGACGATCATCGGTGGGACGATAAAACGTTAGTATCTGGTGTCTGCTTTAACTACTGGTTAATTGCATGCGGGCTTCCCCCAGTCTTCTCCCCAGAAGTTCAGGAATCTCGATTCTCAGTTCTCCGTTCGACCCGTCCATACACTCAGACCGATAAAATCGCCAAGTTATACTAATCGCAGAAATATATTTTAGAAACGCGCGTTCGATTCTGTTCGTGCGCAATGTACACGACGTTACGAATCCTTTCGTGCAACACTCGATCGTACACACTACTGCAAACGAACCGCAACAATTCTTTGGCGAGTCGCCGTTACGGAAGAGGCATCTGCAACAAATTCCTCAGGCGTTCATTTTTCAACTTAATTCCCGTCATACCTCTCCAGCCGGGGGAGAAAGAATTCACCCCCACTTGATAGCCGAACGGGACGCCGCGTGGTGTGTAATTTCCACCGGTGATGTGCGCACAATGTACCGTAAAAGGTTTCCTAAAAAACGTCCGGAGGTGCTTGAAAGGCAACCCCCTTCAATTTATCTGTCGTAAAGCAAGATCGCGGTCGCGCTGGACACGTGCAACGGAGCTCTCCGTACGCCACGCACTCTCCCGTGTGTGTAACGGTTAAAGGCAATTAAGCTTCCTTTCATCTCCCGGATGGCCGCGGCGCGGCTCGCGAGCCGCAATTTCGCCCCGGTTGGACAAATAATTGACGGTGAACAACGACCGGGGCAAAACGACAGATGACTCCCAGGAAACGGTCCAGGACAAATTGGTCGCGGCTCACCCCTGACAGATAGAGCGGAACGAGCGTGAGCGACCGCGCGGCACGCGCTCGTATTAATCGCCGTGTCCCTCGTCGAGCGAATTCTTTCTATAGAAAATAAGGGTGGCTTCGAAGGTGGCGTTGTTTCATCCGAGCCAGTGTCACATTTTGAAAATCGTTTCTCCTCGAACATTTCCCCCTCAGCAATCGGAACCTCGAGCTTCGTACTTAATGAATCGAGTCCCAAGATCTCGCGCGAGGAAACGGCAACTAATCACCCAAGCCTCCCAGCCACGTCGACATCGCTCGAACCGCGCAGAGGAGCGAACGCTTTCTTCTCGAGCCGCGGACTTTCACGCGCGATATCTCAATCGAGCTGGCGTCCCACGACTCGAAGGCGGCGCGAGGTTACACTTCCGGCATCGCTCGGCCGCCGGGCTGCGCGCGCCGGCGCGTATCCGCCGATTTGGCATAGTTTCGCGGCGCGAAGACGAGTTTAAAAAGGACACCGCCGCGTGAATTACGCTTGGCCGCGGGCGCTTATCCGCCGCGCAGCTGGCACAATAAAATTGAAATCGCATTGTGTGCCGCGTTCCTCCGGAGGCGCAGGCAATCAACGGTGCCCGCTCTTTTATCGTCGCGAAGAAACGGTCAGCGAGCTGCGCGCGGGCGCAGGGCCACCGCTACCAATGCCGATTCGTGTCGGCTTTATCTCCCCGGGCTCGCCTTTTAAATTGCGCAACCTCGTTCCATCGTTGTCCGGATAATTAACGACAAGCGGAGGGGTGGGCCGCGCGGTGCCGCGTTCGAGATGAAGTCGTAGAAAGCCTGGCTGTCCTCGAGTCGGCCGCGTGAAAAACGGGGGCTTGATTACGATTATCGACTCGCGACTTTAATTGAGAGTCGCTGATAATGCTCGTTTCAACTCCCCCCAACCCCCCCCCCCCCCTTGTGTCTCGCTCCCACGAAATTCAACGCGGACTTCGCAGTCTCCGTTCGACCTCGAATTTCGATAAAGCCACGCAGAGACAGGGATAGATGAAGTTGCACTCATCGCAAGGTAAATAGTAGACAGTTTTCACTAGAAACAATTCAAGCGTTCTATGCCAACGTTCGTCGATTGGCGTGATAATTTAATAATGGAACCTGTACGCGAGGAGCAATAATATTTTGATGCCGTTACGGTGAACGGTGCGACGAGGATAAAGCGATCCGTTTTCACGCCTCGCAAACGGACCGCCGTCGTACTTTTAATTTATGCGACCACTTGGCGGAACACGTACCGCGGAAAAACGGGACAATCTTGAGCGACATCGCGCTGATAACACCGTGACGACAATAAACTTCGTACCAGCATCTGGATGGATAATTTGCGGGAGACGGGAGTGCGGCGTTATATTTCTCTTTCAGCCACGGTTTCGAAACTCTGCCCTGGTAAAACGAGAACCGCGAAAAACGGGGCGCACTTTATCACCAGCTTTCCATCCTGGTGCCTTGCCGTGAGATAAATACCGATCGCCAACTTAGTAACGCGATCATAATTTATTGCCCTTCTAATTGATTAATTGTGGGTACTTATGGATGATTATCGGTGTCTCTCGCGATACCAGTTATTACTCTGCGTGTACAACGTGCACCATCGATCGTGACACGTGAAACGGAATCGTTCGCGAAAAAATTAATTGAAATTTAGTATCTTCGTACCAATTAATTTAATTCAATCTGGGCGACGCGACTGGCATTGCGTTATTTTCGATTTCGTACCATAATTATAGATTGGCGAAGCGTTAAATGCAATGTCAATGGTACCTCACCATCGCGCGACTCCACCCCCTTGAATATGTAAGCAGATACGTTCAGAATTGTGGTTACCGTGTTTCGATCCAGCTGGATCGGAGCTCGAGGTTCGATATTCCATCGGAGGGCATTCCGGTTTCTTGCTGGCCACCGATCATCGTTCCTTCGGATCGCTGGCCACATTTTAGTTCGTGCGCGAGCGATTATCGATCGTGCACCCTCGCCCGGGCAAAAACTGGTCCCCTCGATTCTGTTATACTGTCAGGATCACCAGTGGCCGAGCTAAATACGACACGTGAGCTATTACTGGTCCTGTTTTTCAGCGATCCCGCGAGAGAACCGATTTCCAGGACGTTCGTTACCCGTTCGACGCTACTGGAGTTTTGCTGGTAGTTGTTCGCGGGTTTATGGATGGAACGATGGTTTGATATTCATTGACCAATCGTGTTCCAGTGGAATAAAAATCCAGGATGGTTCATTAGCCTTCGGGAATGTTTCTACGAATCCTTTCACATTCGAAAGACATCCAATGCGACGCGACTAGAACGAAAGTTCCATAAAATTGTCTAACGCCTTACAAAATAAAAATTTGTTCGGTAGTTATTCCCTGTTACTCCGTTCCGCTGTGTGTATCCAGGAACGATGGAAAGGAATGATTGCTCGTAGATAAAAGCTCCAGTCAAGCCAGTTCAAACAGAGAACCCTTCCGCGGTAAATCAGCTAAAACACAATCCAACTATGACGAACCACTCGGTAAACACGTTCTCCATTAGCACCCCGCGTTCCCAGATAAAGCTCAGCGTCCATTAGCGGCGGCGGATCGGAACTTCCGACAGTTTATCGAGTACTAATTAAATCGTACGAGCGCGCGCAATGCTCGCCCTCTCAACGGTCGCATCTTCGAGCGCGTAAAACTGCCCGGGAGAGGATCGAACGGAGCCCGGCGTTTAGGACAGTGTGAATTTCTCAAAGGATTGTCCGGCCCCCGGCGGTGGCCCTCGGATCCTGCAGGATCCTGGATAACGCCCGGCAAAAGGAATTAAGAACCCGTGAAATGGTGCAACGGGCAATAAATGCCTTTTCGCCAGCTGCCCGGCTCGCCTTTATCCAGGGGCCCTCTCTGCCTCCTCCGCCTCCGCCCGCCCTGTACCTTTCTTATCCGGGATTGCGAGGAACCCGGCGTTTACCTGGGACGTTACATCACCCCGTAACTTTCATCATTTTCGACGCGCGCACGCGAGGAATAAAGCAAACAGGAACCGTAAGCCACGTACGCCCCTGGATAATTGAAGATCGTTATCTCCTTGGTTGCGGCAAGAATCCGCACGAAATTCCACCGTGAGATTTCTGCCCGGCCGAAATTTCGTGCCGCCGCGGCTCTCGACGAGGGTGATGGCAGGGGGGGAATCGTTCGTCGGGGGAAGAACGTGTTTCAGCCACCAAACGTTTTTTGCGGGGAGGGCGAGATTTAATATTTATCGCCGACCGGTGGCTATTTTTTGATCGGTTTTTCGGTAGCGAGAGCGTTGCCTCGCGTTTCTTGCAGCGGTGCCCGATGACAGGATAATGGCGTTACTATTTACAACCCCCGTAGGTAACGGTGCGCGACGGCAAGATCGTAGTAAGACTGAATTTTAACTCGCTGCTCTTGATACAGGGCACACGGTTCATAAATATTCAAGCATTATGCGAGCACCCAACGAAAGTTTAAATATCGCACGAAAGTCGAACGTCAGATTTATCCAATTTTCTCTTTCAGCCTCGACAACTTAAGTGCGCTTGAATTGGCCGTAAAAACCACGTTGCGCAACGCACGATATCATTAAATACCAGGGAGACCCTCCCAATCTCGCGATCGAGCCTTTTGTTCTCTCGAATTCACGTTACAGGTGCTCTCGTACCGCGGCAAAAAGAGCGGACGGTTCTCCAGAGACGCGTAATCGCGCGCGTACACCAGCGTTAACCAGCTTTCGCCGTCGTATAAGCTCGTCAAGTGACGAAATAAAGGTGTGCGCGTGTTGCGAGCGGCGTGGTAATTTCGGGGCGAAAGTTAGCAACAAAAAACTGGCATGAATTAGTTAGCACGGGAGCGCCGTTGAATGGGACACGAGGAGGAGAGGCCGGATCGACTCGCCGTCGCGTTGAGCAGTCTCGCGCGGATCAACTGCGGCTCATCAAAAACGGGCCCGCGATTCGAGCGCAAAAACAAATTTAATTTAATGCGTAATGACACTCAGCCGCCTGCGGTGCCTTCCTTTTTCCCCTTCTTTCTTCCTTTTTTTTTCACACGCGCGCGATTAAACCTGTCCCGGTAAAAAATTATTCCGAACGAGGTGACCGTCCGCGAGAAACGTTGAGACGCTTCCACACTTTTTTCGCGCGATCCCGTCAAATTGGTTAATTTCGTGCGTCGCTGCCCCGCTTTCGCGTTTCTCCCTTTAATTGAATGATCAAGGGGGAAGAAGTAGCCGCCGCGAGCCATTATCGAATTATATCACGCTGCTAATGACAGATTCGGGTACGACCAACGGCGTTCGATTAATAAACCGATACGAGGAACACGCGGTTTTGAAAATACCCCAAATACGTGCAGCCATCGGTTTCAGAAGAACATCACGAGAACGTTTCTACGAACGATTGCAAGATCTCAAGTTGAAGTTGCAACCGAGCAAGTAGCGAATTCAAGAGTTAAATTGCGCGTCCGAGTCGAGAAGCGAGCACGTCGTACCGCAGAACCCGGAGTACTGGGTCCGCGACTTAATAAAGCTGGAACCGCAGCTACCCGAAACCGCAATTTCCTCCGAAATTACGAGTCCACGGGCAACGGTCACGGTACGTTCGCCAAAACAAAATTACATCTCTCCCACGGAAGCGTTTGCGTCCCGTTTGCGTGCGAACCCAACACCCTCCCCCTCGCCGCCCTGGACCCGCAGCCACCCTGATACCGGCTAGATTAAATTACACGGAGCTGCGGGGCGAAAGAATCATCCGCGTCGCCGGTGGATGGCGGCGGACGTAACGGGGGTAAAGCCGTCGGCTAATTAATTGCACGGAGGACGGAGAACGGGATGACATGCGGGAGCCGGTGGAAGCGCGCTGTCTCGGTGGCTCGTTAAATTTTAGGGGCGTTGTAGATCGGAAACCACCCCTCCCGTCCCACGCTTCGTGGTACGCTTACGCTTAAACGAGCACAGCTTGCTGCCGGTAGGTACGAGAGTGCCTGATTGAAATCTATCAGCGAGCGCCTAATTTAATTAGGTACGTTGCCTCGTGGCAGAGGAAGCCGGCTGCGGAGGCCAAGTGCTTCCGTATCGTCGGATGATTGCTCTTTAATGGCCGTTGCGCCGATATTCCCCAGAAATTCGGGAATAATACCATGCGTTTCGACTGGATTTTTCGTCCGCTTTGATCCATGCCCCGACTCCATTTGCGAGCGTTAAATATAATAGGTGTCAGGTGTTCCGAAACGGTTAACTCCTTCCTTGGAATTCGTTAATGGAGGTGTCCCTTAAAATAAATCCGATTTCCCCCGAAACAATAATCGACGCTCGCCTTTTCTTCGTCCAGCTGGTGCAATCGTTCTGTTCCCAGAGAGTAATCGATTAATCCCACCTGCAAATTGCGGCACCTTGTATGGAATTCCCGCGAAAGTCGTTTTCATTCATCAAGCAAATCGAATTCGAGTCCCGTGGAATCTTTCGACCAGTGGACGAACGAACCATTCCGCTCGCGAGACGCGAGAGGCTCTTCGAAGAGATTTCGATTTTCCATGGTCGCTCAGGGTGACGAGGCTCGCGTCAAACTTTACGCGATCGCGTAATTTCGCGTGTATTAATTTAAAAAATTTGCTTTAGAACAAATTAAGCAGCCTTCCGAAGAAAAAAAAAACAAAGGAAGCAACGAGAATTAACTTTCCTTACTCCGCGGGTGGTGGGAATCGGTTACAAACGAACTTTTAATGTCTCCCATTAATTCCGCTCTCTAGAATACCCTACAATTAACCAAACCACCTTCTAATTACGCCAAGCACTCGGGCAAGGATGAAGCTCCAGCCACTTTTCAGAAGGAAATTGGTATATACGTCACGCTTGAAATTGCGTTCGTTTACCATCGTGCCCCTTCGAGTCGATGGTGGAAATACCTGCCCGAGATATTCTCCACCTACAATTGTACGTCGCTGTCGGAAAAGAGAGAAGCGAAAAGACGTTCCCAATCGAACGTTCCAGCCTCACAGGGTCCTCCTCGTAAAGCGCAGCAAACGCGAGCAAAGACTTTGTGCAGCGGGCGAGCGTAATCGCGCGAATTTCGAACCCTTTGTTTCGCCGTTCATCCAGTTCGTTATCTCGATGCACGCGGTCATCCGGCTCGTTTATCCCGCGCTCGTAAAAGGATAGCCAGGGAGAGAGATCGTGGTTCCGGTTGCGCTCGTTCCTTCCATCGCGTGGCCGTGCAACGAGCGAGAAAAAGCCAACGCGCGAGAGAAACGCGGCGCAGAACGAGCTGAGGAGGGGCGACGTGCGGCGGGCGAGCGTGCAGCCGGTACCGTGTCACACCGAAATCCTTTTCCTCGAGATATGATTCATTGTTATATGCCCTCGATGGACCACCCAGTGTATCATGCTCTGAAATGCACGTCGAAGAATCTGAGATCGATACAACGAGCTGCGCCCACGCTCTTTTGCCTTCGCGCGGCGCTGATGCACTGTCAGGGGCGGACTGACCCACTGCGACCGACAGCTAATATTTCTCGACATCGGTTCGCCGCGATCGATCGAGTCCCGGGGACGTGTACCGGCTTCGTGCTTTTAACTGACGTGCTCTATCTTGCCTTTTTACCTTCTCCTTCTTCTTACTCCCTTCCCTTCGTAACCGACGTTCGCACGATGGAGACATTGAACTTAAACCAGGCTTGATCCTCGAAATTCTAACGTTTCAGCAATTTGGTTCAGATATCGTTCGTTTAAAATTACATTTCGATCGTTACGAGTCACTTAGAATTCTTTAGCTCGCGTGTATCTCTTAAGAGACACGTACGCAGGCTTGCAACGAGGGCGCGTTCAAACGATCGTATCGATTCTCCCGTGAAACTTTTTTGGTACTCGTTATTGCATACCTGCACGTTATCGGATACCTTCTTCCATCTAGATGTCGAAGACCGTTGGCTACACTGTATAAGACGGTAACGAAAATCGCAGTAATCATCGATCATCCATTTCCATCACGAGGCACCAGCTACTTAAAATCGGCATCGTTTTTAATCAGTCCGACTCAACTGCAATTACATCGTATGGTAATGAGCGGGTAATTCGAATACGCGGGAAGGGAGCATCGTCCCTATCGATCCGACCCTGTGCACGCCGCGTTGTAGGAGCAGCAGGCCCACCTGGGAGCAATCGATACGAAAGATATCGGGATAATCTCACGGCGCCGGCCGAATTAGAGGTCTAGCGAGTCTTTAATTGAACCCCTGAATAATGATCGTCGATCCCGTGATAGGACAATCCCGTCACGGGGGCGGCCGTCCTTCGTTTCTAGCTCGACTTTTCAGATCGCTATCCGGCCGTCTGCCTACATGAACCGCTCGTAGACAGAAATCGATCTGATAGCCGGTCTAGAAACGGCACCAATGGCATTTATCGCGATGGAACTCCGCGCGCGCGCTGTTTGAATTATTAATTACTGGGGGGCCTCGCGTGGGTCAAGCCACGCTTCCTCCTCCGTGCAAGCGCAGCTTAATCTCCAGGAAAGATACGCGCATTATCGAGTTTCCCAAGCGACCGTGGGATGTGGCGAATAATTCAGTCGATCGTGGCGCACGCGTGTCGACGCGATGGAAACGATTTCGCGGATTTCGAGTACCCCTCGATCGAACGATTAACTCTGTTTCGAAGCAAACGAACACCAGGATCGTTCCACGGCTCGTGGACCACGCGTTCCGACGAGCAATCGCGATCGAGCATTGGAATAATTAACCCAACCCCTTCCTTTTCCGCGACTGACGACGACCTCTCTGCACAGGAACCGCAGAGTTATCTACGCGCGGCAGGGGGACTTCCTGTCGAATCGTAGGAAGGGAGCCGGTCGCTATTCGGCGGATTTTATCGAGGGACAAGCCACCGGCTCGACGCGTAATTAACGAAAGAACGAGAGGGTTGCTGCTCGGCCCTCCCAGGAGGGATCGCGGGCAGGAGCCTTCTGCCGGACGGAATCTCTGCTCGGATCTCTGGGCCACTATCAAATTAGCGCCGCCGTGTCGAGATAAAAACGTGTTGGCAATTATTCGAGATACGGCGCAACGAGAGCAGCTGGGTTATGCTTGTCTTGTCGTTGATTGGACGGGAGGAAGATGTTGGCCGTGATCGGGGGACCCACCTCATTTTGGGCACGGGTTCCTTACAAATTTATAATATGTTACGCTCGACCGTATCATCGTCTCGCGTAGGGTCTGATAAAGCGAGTATCGCGAACGGATCGAACGCGGAGGCGAGTAGAATTCTAAATTTGGTATCCATCGCGAAATCTATGCGACGTCTAATGTAAAATGTGTAGGATGGAAAAACTCGAGATACGGCGTTAACGAATCGATAAGATTCGAAGATCGCTTGGTAGGCAGGTGCTCGAAAGCTGAACTGTGTCGTCACTGAGAAAGAACGCGATGATAATGCCGTATTCGCAAGTCGATCTGCGAAAAAATCGTCCTATCGATTCGTCACGAGTGCAACTTGGACGAGAGAAGGTGGGTACAGACAAAAGCGCAGACGTTCGCCAGAAGAGTAGATAAAATACTCGGATAGACAAACAACGTGATATTGCGAACAGTTCGTAGTTATCTCCTCGGTCTTACCGTATCTCGAGTGGTTTCGCTGTACAAAGAGTAGAAATGTCGCGTGATGCAACATCAAGATGGGAAACTACGCGTTTAGCCGGCTCGATGTTGATAAATGATCGGTTGGGGAGCTGGTAATGCGGTTGTAACGCTTCGGCTAGGCCACCTAAATCATTTATCGGGCAGGACGACGATGATGACCCGCCGTTCCGTATCTCTGGTCCAGCATGCTGGAATTACACGGCCAGATAAATGCCTCCGCGTAAATTCATCATCGTTCTATAACGTAATTGATAGCACCGTGGCTGCACGCTCCGCGTTGATAGCATTAAGATCCCAATTGCGAGATATCGACAGCCTTCCTGCCATTTTATCTGCCGTCGCGATGGCCGCTAGTTGGTTGGATCGCGACGGAACGCGCACGTGTGGAACGAAACCTTCGGATATCGTTCCTACCTTCTTGTTTTCACGACCGTTTATCGTTTTTCTAAATCTCGATACTTGGAGGTTACGTCGATCGTTCCATTCTTGTCGAGTAAAATTCGGCATTTTTTTCAATTTCACCGATCATCGCTATTAACTCTCGAATTCTGTACGATGGACGTATTTTGTGCAAGAAATTTTCATTCCTTTCGTCGAATACCGGACCGTAATTACATGTTTCTTAAACATTTCATAAAATTAGCTTTCAACAGCATTCCCATGAAGCAAAATAATTCGACGTAATCCCACGTTCCATATCCACCTGCAGGCACATAACGAAACCGGCTCGTAGTTTTTTGTCGGCAATAATTTTCGCAAAGGGAACGCGCCTAATTGCCGGTCAACGGTTAGCCCGCGACTTTTCTTCGGCTTATGTGTGTCGTTCGAGGATCGACGTCGCGTGTCTAACAGGATCTCCTCGGAGCTGTCGAAGAATTCCGCGAGATTGGACCGGTCGTACGTTGGCTGGTTGAAAAACGACGATTTTCACGGTGATCGGACGCGAGAGATTCGCAAAAACCGGAAGCTCCGCTAACCTTGATTCTTCTAGAAGGAATTAACCAGCCGTTTAACCTGGACTCGATGACCGTTAAGTCGGATCGAGTCGATCAAAGGTAATCGGGCGTAATTATCGCAATTAACTTCTGGATAGGCCTTTCAACGCGGTCCTGTAAAATGCGATCGCAATTAGGTGCATAGAAAGGCTTTATACGAATATTCGAGGCGAGAACAAACAATATCGCGTTTCTATTAATTTTAAATGTCAAGCAATTTCTTCTGACGATGAGACTCCTTCGATCGCTCACGATAAACCCAAAACTGAGGAGGGCCATCGAAGAAAGCTTGATTCCAACGAATACCTCGAGAGTTCCCGAAAAATCCAGACATCACGCGCGAAAAGAAGTATCATACATTACAGCGGACACTCGAAATTACAGCTATTAAAGTCGATTCCCGCGAGAAATGAAGACACATTGTTGCAAAAACACCACGAAACCGACTTCCAAATCTGGCCGTGTAATTTTTGAAACCGTAGTGAGGTTCGGTCCTTGTAATTTATAAATTTCGCGTTGGCCACCGGATGAAATATGATTTTCCACCGACTGACTCGCCGCCGATTGACGAACAGAAGGCGAAACTTCGCGACCGCGTCTCCGCTACGCGGCCATTACCATCTGGCGCAATTTCGGGGATAATTTATATCCCCGGCCCGTGGCGCGCGCCCCGCTGCGCCCTTAATTCCAGGATTAATCCCTGACCGTGTGCGACCGATTAATCTGCGATCGAATGCGTGCTACCGATGGGAACGATTACGCAAGCCGGAGACGACA
Organism: Xylocopa sonorina; assembly: GCF_050948175.1. NCBI lineage: Eukaryota > Metazoa > Arthropoda > Insecta > Hymenoptera > Apidae > Xylocopa > Xylocopa sonorina. The sequence goes on from NC_135193.1 coordinate 12,844,066, forward strand.
AACAGAAACGAAATTACCGAAGATAATGAGACACTTTGTTGCAGCACGCCGCTACATTCGCTGCAAATAAGGGCCACCGAATTACTTTCGTATCAATCGTACAGCGTTCCGATCTTTTTGCAAGAATAAACGTTCAATTTCTTTCTCGTCGAGACTAACGAAACACAATCACTATCGCTCAGGTGAAACAGGATCGACGCTTAAATATAATCGTAACACCCACGCGTCAACACCTGAACACCTGCTAGACAGAACAAAAAAAGGGGTTAACCTACTCGCGCCTCGATCGTTGAGTACCGAAAATCTCTGACGCCAGAGAGAGCGATCCATCACGCGACGGCGTAGAGTCCTCTCGAAATACGTCGGTGAAAATTGAACCGCGCGCGCTGCTCCCTCTTTTGATTCCCCCACGGAGACGAGATTCGGAGAGGGAGAGAGAAAGAGAGGGAAAAAAGAGGAATCTAGTAGGTGGCAGGCATGAAACGCGCCGCGGCGAACAAATCCGCCGGGCGAGTATCGCGGGTACCATTTATCACCGGTGGCATCATCCATCTCTCGCAGCTGGAAATCTCTATTTGCATCCGTGGCTTATCTGGCGTCAGGCGGTGCCAGCGTCACCGTCCTGGTCGTCGACGACGATCACGACGATTGCCGGGTGCCTAGGCGGTGTCGCGGATCTCCGGACGGTCGCATAACGAATCGCTCGGAAATTAACGGTGTCCCCAGCGCGCTGTTCGAGGTAATCCTCCGATACCGTCGGCTTCTCGTTTAAACTTTGATTCGGACGGTTCCCCCCGTGGCTGTTATAGATGACCGCGCATAAGTTTCGACGGAAGTCCGTCTTTTGATGTACAGAGGCCGTCGGGCCCGGTGGATTTCGCAATCCGTATCGGCTGGATGAAAGTACCATTTCACGGACGAAGCAGTCGGGACCTGGTTCACGCGTCCCCTTGCCCTCCCCAGGGGGATAAATTTTAATTGAGAAAAATTCTTCCTACGTACGCGTATTATAAATTGCGAACGTTAATTATTTCCTCTATATTGTAAATGCGCCGGTCCCGACAAAGTTCAGATTTGATTCCCCCTTTTCGGTGGGATACTCCGCGAATATAAAGATACGCGAATTTGTTTAATTTGCATCTCGGGTGTATCGAGAGAAAAGGTAATACTCCGATTTACGGTTCGGAGCACGTCTCAAAGGAGCAAATCCGATAAGCCGGTGATAATTTAAACTCGTTAACAGGATTGTAAGGAGCGTAAATGAAATATAAACGAATGCACGGAATACCGAGAATGTTTAAAGGAAATATCGTCGGCGCACCGACGCTGCGTCCGAGAACAAACGAAACCGAACGTGAAAGCGAAATTCCGGGGCGCCTGCGCATATCGTATATTAATTACCGTGGGGACGTATCAAATTAACACTCGCGCGTCCTCGATTCCCGTCGAAAGCAGCCAGGAATCTTCCAAATTCGGAGATGGTTTAAAAGGTACCTTCTCCGTCTGGGAACGAAATTAACGATCGACGCGGCTATCTCGGACGATTTCTCGGGTCTCGACCCTCGACAACGCTCTCGTAACTGTGAACGATCGAGACTTTCTGTCCGCGCGGTCGCCAAAGTCGGCACGGAGATTCGTGGATCCCCGACAGGGATTATTTTTCAGGAGCGATCGAGCGGACGAAAATCAAAAAGGAACCGGTCCGACACGAGCGAAAGTCGTCAGTTAATGCACGCGATCTCTTGATACCGAGCCAGCCAGATTAACTCGTAATTGCGCTCATTATCGTAGAATTTGATTCGAGCAACATGCCGCGCGATCATTTGGACACGTGTAAGTCAGCGCGGCGCGAGTGCGTCTGCCTTGATTTCGCGGGAACGCTCGAAAATAGAGATTAATCGATGGTACGTGACCAGGTGCGGCTCGATCGCGAGCTCGTAAAACGGGCGTAAAAATCCTCTTACGAGTAACCTCCGGTTGGAAATGAATTGCGTTTTACGGAGGGAAGATTGATGAGACCCGCGAGGACGAGTCATTTTTAAATTCTACCCTGTTTGCCCTGACGTCTTCGCGTGATCGCGAAATTTTCAAGGAGGTATTACGCGATTTTTACGTCCGAATTGCCCGGCTGAGTTATTACATGGTAATTTGCTGAGGAAAGGTGAGTCTGGATATTTGAATTTCACGAGGATTCGAAGCACTACCGCGGAGACTTATCGCTATATAATTTCATCTGTCCTGTCTTCTTTTACTAAACTCTGCACCTCTCTCCTTTTATTTTCCTGTCATTTACCGAAAAAAAGACGTTGCTTTCACGTTCCCCGAATCTCGCGATCGCACGATTAAACGTCGATCACCGAGTTCATCCAATTACCCAAATCTTAATTCACCCTTAATTCGTCCATTCGTTGTCGTTACCTACGAGGAGAACTGCCAACAGCGATATCTCATAAATCAAAAACGTGACCCAAAAGCGACACGGTCTCACGAAATCGGCTGGTATATCCAGTCCAGTCCGTCCGCTCTGTAACGTCGGTCGTGACAATAAAAGATAGCCAGCCGGAGTGACACGGGCCAAAAACGATAATTCACGGAGATACTCCGTGACCCCTTCTTAATATTAATGGCTACTCCTCGACCTGAACAAGATTAACAGTGGCTCACGGTGGAACGCGTACCCTGGCTACGTTCTAGGGCGTGCTAGCACGATGTACGGAATGCAAAGTATACAACGCGACTCGGACGACTGAACGTCCATCGTTGGTCATTTCGGAGCGATCACTGTGTACCAACCTCTCTTATGGCTTCATCGATTAGGCCCTCGCGTGGCCACGTATCCGGCATGTTAACGATCATCGTATTCTCTTTACATCTGCGTCTATGATCCCTCTCTTACTTATCATTTGTAAACGTCTCCCTTAGAGATGTTCGTAATTTGACTTGATCACGTTTAAAACGATGCCGTCTCACTCGAAGGCACTAATCAAGTAGATGTTTCGACGAATGCGAAATGGAAAATTCCGACGAAACGTTCGTCTTTCAATTTCGCTAAATCAACAGCGCTACCGTACAGAACGAAACGACGCGCTCTCTGCCTGCAGCCTCCTTCAACCCCAATCTTCGTCAATCTTCTCTGAGCCACTCCAGCCGGAATTCTCCGCAGTCCTCCTCCCTCTGGAAGAGTAGATCATTTTTCTTCGCAACTCGCGCGATTACCATCTCTAGGCTCACGAAGCTCCAGGCTCCGGCAGGACTCTTCTTGGCCAGAAAAGAGCAGCGCACGGACCGCGTGATGCCTGAAAACACCCGCTGCGCGAGTGCGACGAATCCTCGCCGAGTCGCCTCCCGCGGCGCGACGAGGCCCCAAGTCGAACGATTTCCTCGTCACGCGGAAATAGTCCGCCGCTCGCCAGGAGTTGTCGAAACCCGAGGCACGTGCCTCTATCCGGTTCCCACGTGCCGCCCTTCGTCGTCTCGTATTTTCGTGCCTCGCTCCGCTATGAATAGAGCCCCCGTAGCACTCCTCGCCGCGGCCTCGAGACGCTCCGTGACTTTTACGCAACCGGCTACGTGTGAGGGCACCCTGGTCATTGTCTTCACGCTAGTTTCTACCCCTGTTCCCGGGGCTGCCAGGAGTGACGGTCTTGCGACCATCTTTCGTCGAACGTGGCGAGAAACGGACAATCGTAAGAGGACACGAGGATATAAATTTGCAACTCGAGAAGGGGCGAACTCACGTGTCTCTTCGAGGGAAAGTCGCAGGCCATTTTGGACTTTTTTTTCTTTTCTTTTCCGCGTGAAAGTCCGAGCTCGTCGAATCCGTGAAATCATTGACACAGAGGCAGATGCGCGCGCGTGTACTCCTCGCGAGCGTTCCTCCATCGTTCGCCGCTTCTCGTTAAGGGAGTTTCACGATGGAAACCGGCGAGTAATACAGCCATTAAGCGGCACGTCTAAATCGACGACATCGGGAGGAGGTTTCACGAAACGATCGAGCGGGATCGCGATCAAACGAAACGTCAACCGGTGTCCGCGGCGCGAGGTAAAAGGAGGCACGAGAAAATGCGGTAGCGGAGAAAAAGTGGTAGTGGCCAAAGAGGCGCGGATCGTCACCGTGGCTCGATCGCTGGCCAGCTATGGAGCACAGCCGCCTTCGATGCCGGATGAGCTAACGAATCGCGCAACGAGTGACACTCGCGGTGCCTGCGAAACGAATTAGCGGTGGCCGCAAAAAGACCACGGCTATTCCTAGTCCTTGAGCCCCAGAAGACTCGTCGACCCGCCGGCAGGTGCGAGGCACCACGAAATATTCAAAAGAAATAAAACACCCCGCGTCTCTCTTTTTTTCATCCGTGCAAGTGGCCGTTTCATGGCTGCTCCGAGTGACTAGGATGAGCAACGGGACAGCCAACGAATGTCTTTCTCGCCGCTATCTGTAAACACGGCCGTGAACGAGCACGGAACGAGCCTTCAACTAGCCACGGAGATTGTTTAATGGTCCACCTGCCATCGGGGATAGGATTCGCGGCGTTTTCGATGAGCGAGGTCCCGCTCGGTTGGGAAAAATTTGCATTTGACAAGGATAAATTGCGGTTTTCGACCGCTTTCTTGTTCCGTTCGTGGACGGAGGGAAGGTAGATACGCAGGAGCTGAGAACCGATCGACTTCGCTTTTTGTTACGCTACTCGAATTTTCTACCCGGGCACGTGATTAATGCGCAGCTTTGTTGAAACTACACGAGCGGACCGCTTGATTAATACGCGATCGAGCGGCTCGCGCGATCGAGCTTCCACCGTATTGAACGTGAAAGAATTAAAAATAACGTTCCCAGAACGGAGCACGCTGCGCCCAAAGTGCACCCCTCTCCGCGAACCGACCCCGCCGCGTCCAACCCCAGAATTAACCACGAGCCATCACGAATTTCCTCCGCTGGTCGAATCCGTTGCGTGTCCATCGGACGGCAGACTACCAATAACAAAGACACCGATCCAACCCATCGATTTCGAGCCGTGATTCGCATCCTAGCCGCGCCACGTTCGTCCCGGTCGAGCGAACAACGGGCTGGAATCCTTTTTCTTCCGGCGGCCGTCTCTCGCGAGATACTCCGTTTCACCTGCCGCAAACGGCGGAGGTGGAAGGCGGGAGGAGGCGTCGGCCGACATCCGTGCTCTTCCTAGGTATCTACTAGGCCAAGCTTTTTGCCCGTCTCACGGGGCAGGCCAAAAGAAATCGGGATATCTGCTAATACGTTTCTCGGCCGAGGGATCACCTGCCGGCTCCTTTCGTCCTTGGATAATTGCGCCGGTCAGGATCACGAAGCCGCCTGGTTTCTAGCCTTCCAGGCACGCTCTGTTACGATTTCGAAAAACCCACGGAATCCCGCTGACCGATGCCTACGTACGAAATCTCCACCGATTAACTCGTAATTAGCCGGAGAAATCCGGGGAATGGAATTCTCCCGTCGAGAAATCGGGGATCCACGAATTCTTTCCGGGGGAATATCACGTGTGACGTGACGAGAGGGTTACGTAATTATTGCTGGGGAACGGGTTGACATATGCATCGACGAACTCGTATAACTTGCGTAAGAATGTCGCCATTCCACGTAATCGCGAGATCTTTGGAGCTTAGGAATTGTTTAGCGATCGAATTCGAGTCGATCGATAACTCGAGGAATTTTAAAAGATGTGCAAACCTGGGGAAAAAAATCATACATATGCGATAAAGGATTGGAGTAGCGAATTTTGAAGTTAGGGTGAATTTATGGCAAGAATCGGAATCTTAGTTAAATCTTTGTACGACATAATCAGAAGAAATGAATGTTGTTCATCAATCCAGTTTTTGCGGGCATAAAAAATTGACACAGAATTCGTGAATTAATTTTACGCTTAAGAGGACAATATTGATTTTACGATCGAAACAGGTATGCTAATAGAATTTCGGACTAGTGGACAAAACAGGTTTAGGCAGATGAATTGGAGAATACACCGAAACATACGAAATTTACGACGAATATCGTATGAATTCCGAGAACTTTAATCTGTTTAGCAGAAAGTTTCCTTACCAAATAGCTATGAAAGTTGAAAAAAACCACGCCAAGAAATGACGTCCAGTATATTTGTAAACTTTTTTACGAAATCCGCTCTAGTGGAAAGCCTTCGATGGGAACTCCATCGAAAAGACTCGAGCGATCTTATGAAATAGTTCGTCGCAATTAAATTGGCATCGTTTAAATCAACCGTGCGTAGCCTCCTGGCCGGTCATAATTCGGCGATCGTCTCGTTTAATTATGCGGAATGATACACGTTGATGGCCTTATGTAAAATAGCCAATTAAAATGAAAAGCTTCTTCTCGGTTTCCAGTAAAGTCCTTTATAAACGACGCAGAATTTAATGGCGCGCCATCACGCGCTTCCGCCATGTTCTGACGCGACGAATCCGAAATAAGGACCCTTTATGTACGAATGAAAATTAATGGGACGATAAAGTCTCCGTTAAGTTTGATTGGCCTCGTATCTGAGACGAACGATGAAGGTGCTTTATTGACGTAGAGTAAATTAAATGCTAGACCGCGGCTGCTTTTGTTTCCGGGATAATTAAATATGCAAAAAGTAGAGAGTGCAAAAATTTCAGCGAATCAATTCACAGGTGAAAATAAGCTGAAATATTGCGTTTGATCATCCTTGTTTCACAACCGAAATTTACGAATCTCTGTTTCGCGTACAATAATTAAAAGGTTAATCGCGAGTCGCGAAGAAGAATTTTACCTCGATACTCCGAATATCGGTGTACATTCCGATTTTTCGAACGTTCACGTTGCAATACGCCTTTATAACCATATGCCTTGTTCGTTTTCGGTTTTAATGACGTTACACAATCGGAAGATGCACGCGTAATCCGCTGAAAAGTACGTTGTTAATAAAACGTGTAATTGGTAACGATTACGTAAGTTGAACGATTCGGTCGATCCATTATTATTCATTTGCCTTTTTGTAAACGGCTCGCCTGATGCTCGGCCACCGATCGTAATTGCTTCGTCATAAATTTTTGTCGAACAAGGAACACGATTCGGTTACGCCAGGACCGCACAGAATATCGAGTCTGGGAGCTCGAGAAAAATATCGACCGTTCGTTGGAGAAGTAATCTGTATTATATTAATTAGTGTGATGGGTTCTCGGAGTACGTAAAGTAATTATATGCAATTAACCGAGTCGTGTTACAACCTCGGAGTGGTCCAGTTCGTTACCAAACATTTTTATTGCTTCAACAAGATCACTCTTATCTAAATCCTTGTGGGATTAAACGAGAGAAAGGAGGAACACAGAATTTCCCAGTAATTATTTTACCGAATAATTTCTGACTTAACAGCTATCCTTTTAATTTGACTTTAACAAGAACAGAGGTACGAACAACAACCCCTTAGCTAATATGGCTGGCCATTTTTTGCGCCGCGCCACACACGTACTCCACCCCATCCCCTAACGATTTAACATTTACACGCGTGCCCCAATTTACTGGATCCCATCCGAGATTACTTCAAGCTCATCGAGGACCTCGCCCCATCGTTTAAGCGACGCGCTCCTTTTTACTGTCTCCGAGGGAACACTCCCGTATCCACCTGCGGATGACAATCTATTACGAAGAGGCGTTCCCCGTGGATTCCTCTTCGACCACCGTATGTCGGGGGACTCTCATCGCGACAGCTTTGCCTCGAACGCGGTCCACTTCCCAAGTTTTCCTTCGATTTCCAACCCTCCATTCAAGATATCACGAAATTTCAAACATCCAGATTTGTAAATATCAAAATATTCGCATAAATCGCGAGAGCAAGCATATCGTGCCATAAACGTCAATGGTGTTTTTCGATGCACGACAATATATGGAAAATGATTGTACGACGAATGGTTTCCATTCGGCGAGGACTACAGTGAAATTTATCGCGACAATAAACGTCGCTTCATTTCTGCTTTTTCGATGCAATCTCGAGGAAAGTAGGTTGATTGAGAAATTGTGGCGATTTTAAGCCGAGATAACCGATCGTGGACACGCCGAGAAAGTCTGTTTGAGAATCACTTTCCTCGGTTAATATAATTTAATGATCCAACTGGAACAAATTCGATACCCGTTAAATTCGAGTAAAGATGCTGGGCGGAACACAAAGTAATAATAATAAAGGTGAGCGCACGGAGTTATGGTAAGGTACGCATAATTCAATCGACAAGTTTTACGCGCGAAATTATAGAAACTGTTTGACATAGTAATATCAATTACAATATTCGCTACTGTCACATATCTATGTTAACGACACTCCGATTCGTTCACCGTTCTCAATGGTCAGGCAACCTCGATTCGACGTAACTGGAAACGCTTCGCGTGAAAATACGAGTTTTACGAATTCCGCAGAAATTGGAAGAGCACGCGCGACACCTGCGCGGGCGTTACAAGCGGGCGGACTGAAAAAGTGGCGAGCTTTTCGGTCGCGGACGGCCGTTAGGTCCGGGTTAAAATCCTGGAACAAGAGCTGGTCCCGTTATTTCGCAGCGTGAGGCGCGTGCCCGGCGTCAGCGCGCCTCCAGCCGCGCCTCCTTCCCTCGGTGAAGCGCGTACGCGTAGATGACAATGGATAAAAATTTCACCGTCGCACCCCCGGCGTGTCTGGCCGCGATCGAACCGCAGAAGCGTTGCGGCTAACGCTCGACCACCTGTCGAGAGAAAGCCTGCGCTGCTCGTTTGCGTCTCCTGCCAACGGACGGGGATCGCAAACCGGAAGATTTACTGAAAACCGACCGACTAGTCGTTGAAAAAGGTTCGCTCCCAGGAGGTATCGTTCCCAGCCGAGAGAACGCCGGAGGATGCGCGTGGGGATGTTAACGAGAAGGGAAGACGATGTTTCTCAGCGTAATTGATTGATTGCGATCGTTATTCCGCGAGAAGGAAACTCGATGGGACTCTTCGGATTCTCGTTCTTAGCGTTCGTCGATTCGACGTTCTTTAATTTGCAACGCGAAAAATGTGCACGTTACTCGTATCAGGGTAACGCGATTTGACCGATACGAACGAGGCTGGAATTCGTAGGGAGAGAAAGAGAAAGAGGAGCGAGCCAAATTGAGAGTCGGCGGTTGACTTCCAACCGGTCGATCGCTCCGAGTGTTCCATCGGCAGGGTAATGGTCGGAGTAACAACTCGAGTAATCTGCCTACGCAATTTTACTGGATCAGCTCGAGGCGTCGGCCTCCGCTCGTTTCGCGCGCGAGCACGTTCCGTTTGCACGAGCACGCTCGTGGCCTCCGCCGCCGACGCCGCGGCTTTCTGCGTGCAAAAGTCACCGTGAAGTCGTAACGACCGGGTCGCGGCGGACACGCACGCTTTGGCCCCGGGTTCTCCCACACGTGTGCCAATAGCGGCGAAACGGTGCCGGCAATTTTCAGTGCAATTTGCCCGCGGACCGGAGAAAAATTCTGACAGATAGGTCGGCCGGAGAGGCTGACTCACTCGTGGGTTAAAACGAATCGGCTCTAAGCGTCTTTTGATGCGTTTATCTCGCGATTCATGCTGACGGAATATTTTTTATCGCGTTATCGCTTTATCAGCCACCGAGGTGCAGAGTTCCTTCGAAAAGTTATTCGAACATTCGTCGTATCCTTTATTCGAATCATCCCTTGGACGAAAATATCGTCAAATATTCTACGTCGTCGACTTGAAATTGATAAGGAAATTAGAGGAACGTTCGATTTGAGCAAAGTTTGAAGAGTGATCACAGACGTTTGAACGACGCACGTGCACTCCTTTCAGAAGGCACGCAGGTACCACGAGCCTGGGATTAAGCGTGAATTTCAATTTTTATATACGATCGACGAATACCCCGGGGATTCCGCGCGCACATTAAACCCGCCGTCAATTAAAACATGTCCAATTACTCGGCCAACTACCGACCGAATCCATTCACGTCCGCGCGAAGGTAACAAGCGTTCGCGGGGCGCAGATTGTTCTGTCGGCCATTTTTTTTTACGACCGAGACGATAATTCGCCCCGATGAGGCAGCGCTTGCACGACGTTGAATCTGTCGCTAACGAACCGGTAAGACAACGACGCGAACCGTAACGTCCCCGCGTAAAATCGAATGGAAACGAAGGACCGTAAAGTACCCGAGTGACAGCGGCACTAAAATCAAGGTACCGTGCATTAGCGCAAGGGTAATGGTCACCCCGAGGCTACGAGCGTCGTAGGACGGTAAGCCGTGCACCATCGAGAAGACAAAAGGTGGCGCGATTAAATTGCTACCATTACCCAGGGGGGACGCGCGCCCTTTTCGAGTCCTCCTGCGTATGCGGTCATTCGAACGAAATTTACTTTAATTTTGTATTTCGTGGAAATAACAAAAATAGATAATTGATACCCGTGAAGTTGTTGGCCCATCTTACGAATCGCATAAAGACTTTCTACCCTCGCTCGGTTCCAAGCATCGTTTTTTAATGAGAACAGCGGAGAACGTTATCATTCCTTGTCAGCAGGCTCAGTTGATCTCAAAGTTCATCGGAAAATATCCGTAAACGCAATGTTTCACGGTTCTCTACCCTCGAATCGCGTCGCCAGCTCACCGTTCCCCTTGTCGTCCCGTAAAAATTCGAAGGTGAATAGAATGCGCGCGATAAAAGGGAAAAAGTCGGGCGCGGAGCCGCTGGGCGTTCTTTCAACAATAAACCGCGGCAAATGATTAATCGGCTCATTGTACTCGAGCGAACAATCGGTAGCGATCAAGATCGTGGCGTGTAAACGCGCCTTTAAAGTGCGGGTGGGGATGTCGAAGCGTGGCGAAGCGTGCTGCTCGCTCGACGAGCGGACGGCCGTGCACGCCCGGAGCGAGGCGATTACCTTTCCCGGCGCATCAACCAGTTCGAGCCGCGCTCGCACGCCACGGACCGTGGAACGACCTGCCTTTTTTCTTTCATCTTTTCTTCTGGCCCCCTCCGCCCTCCGCCCTTTCCAGCATCGCTCGAGACCTAGATCCACCGTCATTAGCGTGCCTGGATCGATGATAGCCCTTACAGCGAATCAATCTCGTCTCTCATCTCCAACCGTGGCGCGCTATATCATTGCTGGTTGCGCGAAACTTGGAAACCCTTCGCGCTCCACGGTTTTCTGGGTAATTTCCATGCATCATTGGGAAAAAATTGTGCAAGATCGACGCGCGGACCGATAAAATCCCCGGCGAATTTCCTGCCTGCCAACCCGCGCGTCGAGCCTAAATACGTTTTCATCCCGTCGAAAAGCAATCTCTTTCCACCCATTCGACGATTACAGCGCGGAGGTCAAATGTGTAGCATCAATTTCGGTCGACGTGCATACATGTAGGAAGTCCCTTTTTAAGGGACTTATTAAAGGAAATAGGTTCTGATTATACTCGTACTTGGACGAGGGGTGCAGCTGCATCGATCACGAGGCACGGACGAGGGCCGGGGTTCCGAGGACACAATCCTATTTCGTCGATGCACTTACAAAGTATATAAAGAGCGCTCGTTATCCGGCCCAGGAATTCGTATTACGAGATACACAGCGCGTGAGAAAGATTGCTCTGTAATCTCGCGTCGATAAATTTAGGACATACCGTAATTGGCGTCTTCGACTGGCACATCTATAATATATACAAGCGTTCCAATTACGTTCAACAGAGATGTTGATCGAGTTATCCTGTTAATATATTTTTATGTAAGTCGAGCACGTTTCGTTACATTCATTCGTAGCATTACCGTGTTATTACCTGGCGCATATATTTAAAAAAGGGACTGGGGTAGACGATAATGCAGGAGAACGTAGATGCACGTAAACGCAATCGTTTCCTCGCGCTCGAGTCATCGTCTATCGAAGAACATTGTAGCCAAATTGATCGTATAGCCAGAGGCAGCTCGTGCGAGTAACTTATCGTTAGTTTTGCGCGTCAAGTATACGTAAGCGTGTTATTACCATCGATGAGCTTCCACGACACGGAGGATGTCTTGTTACGTTTAAAATATCCGTAGCGTCGATTTGCAATGCAAAATTATTGTGCGGTGAACCTGTGAGAAATTTTTTTTAAACGCGGTACACGACGTTATTGAAATTTTCAACGATGTCCTTCGGTCACCGGGCATAATTTGTAAAATATTGTCGATAATCGGTTGTCAGCGGGGCCAGTAAACATCCAGGTGGTTAGCAAGCTGACACTGAAATTGCCTCGCCGATTATGTGAAAAATAGCACGAATTACATACAATTTACTCGAGGTTTATCTAAGCGTTTCAGGTAAAGTTAAATAATTTCCACCGCTATCGAAATTAAGAACTGACGTTAAAGTGGTACCCAAGTTGAAGTACGATGTATGCGTGGGGTAAAAGTAATCGTTTTGTTTTGACTAGAAAATATTTGATAAGCGTAAGCATTGTAATTACCAGGAAGAACATCGTTGAATACGAATTCGTTTCTATTTCCACGTACAAAGTTGCACTCGGTCCTCGCCTCGTCGATGCTCTTCGTTGATGATGGTGGTGGTGCACGGTACTTTTGCGTGCCCGATGCGTTACGGTGCTGTATTATCTTCACGAAAAAATTAGTACCTCCGGCGAGGAACACCCTGGCCCGTTGCTTCGATCAATGGCAGTTTCGTACCCTCGTTTCATTGTGTGTTTCACGGAAGGACCATCGTCGAAAGGACGAACCGATACATACTACAAGGCGCAATAATCTTTAATATTTTATCCTCGATCGTTTTAAAGGCAACGCAACACATAATTCTGTACACGAAGGCTCTTTATATTATATAATTAATGAATATGTTTTAGCAGTTATATTTCGTTTTGACTTTTTAACGCTTCTATTGAAAAAAGATCTTTTGGATATTGTTACAGATTACGAGGAATGATCTTCGTCGCTTGAAGACTATAGCTCACGCTCCAGCGAAAAGGAAGGAAAGGAGAAGCTTGGCGCACCCTGCCGCCAGTAAAACCAAACGTATTTTAAATGCCCAATTTGGCAGCCGTAAAAACAACATTTATTTATGGTGGTTCGCCCGTCGTGGAAAAAACCGGTGCACCGGAGAATTATGCCGTCTGAAAAACGGCGTTACCAGTAGTAAGACTTAGTTATTTCCCTTTTCGTTCAACCGTGAATTATTTCGGAGTCGTCTGGGAACTTCGTGAACCTCGCTATTTCATTTGGCTAATTGCATACACGGGATAGAATCGCGAAATTAGATACCCTGCGTAATAATATATCAATTTTGCAATCCCACAAATGCTCCATCGATCCCTCCCCTCCTAAAAAAAATCTCTTACTACCAACGAATCACTGCTAACCAACAAATTTCCATGCATCCCCCAGCCATTAAATACACGTCTGCGCCGTATTTACACCGAGTTATCTCCACTTACGGATAACCCTTAAATATCCTCGACGGAAAGATTCTCCCACGACATCGCGATTAGCGTCTAATCCGCCGCGTGGTTACGTGGTCGTAATTATTAGCCGCAATTAGAGTGAGAAGGACAGAGAGGGGTAGGGCGGAGGGGAAGGCGACAATTAATCGGTCGCCAGCAGCGGTGAACACGCGAAATCCGCCACGAACAGGACGCTTCGTGGGAAAGGACGATCCGGTTGGCCGGATTCCGGGATAATGCGCCGCCATATAGGAACGAATGCTCCAGGACCCCGGGGAATATCGCGTGACCGCTCGTGGGATGTTTGGAATGTTACTCGAGCACTCGGATAACCAATGGTTATGCCCGGCGCAACCTTCGTTCCGTATCGTTAAAGGCTCGCGCGAATGGAAGCTGCCCGTAGCCCGCGAGCGTGCTTATCCGCGCCGCGTAATTTGCCGAATTAATTTTCTGCGGCGTCGGGACGCGGCCTCAAAGGGGCGCCGACACCCTCGCCGCGGATTCCACCGACTCAGCTGTGATTTTAGAGGACCCTTCCACCTTGTTCAGGTACCCCCGCCGGTACCACCGCGCCACCAGTTCCGGCAGACCGCGTGAGAAACTTCTCAAAGTGGATACGCGTGTAGCCAATTTTTACTGCGATCGGATCGATCGAAAGCTGAGTAAATTACCGTGGACATTAGCGACGGTGAACTTGAGAGAAAGAATTTTCACCAGCCGTAGGACTGTCGCTCGTCAACGACCATTCGAGTCGCTCCAACACACTCGCGCTATCCGCGATGGATGCTGCTGTGAGCGCGATGAAGTCGTTATCGCAAATCCGTGCGATCGATCGTTCGCGAGTCGAGCAGATTCTAACTGTGCGGTTAATCGAGCGAACGATCGAAGCACTAATGAATAATCGCGCGGACTCGTCTGAGACGCAACTTCGAGGCGAAATCTATCGAATCACCCGGTACAAAGTCTTGCTCCGATCCCACGAAAACTCATCAGCAGCGCGTAAAATCGAGGCCCTGGCAGGTACTTTACCCTCGAGCCGCGGGGCTACCTTCGAAATCAAGGTCGTCCGATACTTCGGTACCCATAAGCGTCGATGGACTTCCATTATGCGCGTAGACCTCCGTGGATTTAATTATAATCAATTAGCCTGGCACTCCCCTCAGTCAACGATCGCAAACCTTTCTCCCTTCGATCCGTATCTCCCCTCTTCCCTCCCGTTTACTTTGCATTTATCTCTTCTCCAATATCGTAAGATATTACGTCTTCTTCCTCTTGATCGTAGACATCGCGTGCCGCGTACCTGCTCTGTCACTCTCGTCTTTCTCCGATCGAGGCCTCGCCGCGTTCCGCTCGCGCTTTTCGTCTTCGTCTCGTCCGCCTTGGCGGGTTCCCAGTGGCGAAACAAAACGGTACGCCAGTTAAGTGAAGGCATAATACCCGCAGTGAAACGGCGTGACGCTCCGCAGCCCCGATGAGGGACCCTTTTAAGAGACGCGGTGTGTCGATTATATACGGCGGTATAAATTCCGTCGCGGTGTTTATGCGCGATATTAAAGGTAAAATTCTTAATGGCTCTTAGTCAGGGCCGGTCGGAGAGGTAAATCGTCAGATTAAACTTTTGGATCACGTCGCGGACCCGTGGGTATTTTTGTTTTTTATTTTTTTTTTTTGCCTCTGGTAGCGGCGAAGGTATAACAGTTTCGCCTGCGCTAACTTAAATTGGCCGACACCCCCTCCGCGGGCAGCGGCCTTTCGGGAAATCTGGATTACAGACGAGGGGAATTAAAGAACTGACCGAGTTGCACGGGGGAATTTTATTGTGCTGGCCGACGGTTCTTAATGAGGGAACGAACGTTTGGAACCGTTGCGGTGGAAAACGTTGACGGGAGTGTTGAACCGAGCTGTAAATTCTTCTCGGTTCGTTAATGGAAGGCGCGCGAAGTTTCGAAAGTTGTTTAACGCTAAATTGCACCGTTCGAAATGGATACGCGCGATTACTCGGTGCGCGGGATGGGGAACGGACGGAGTGTTCGAGTACGTCGAAATCGGGGGTAATTGAATGTATATTTTCGATTTGAAGTTTCAGCGCGCGAGCTCTTCGAGCGGTTTCACGTGGTAGAATTCTCGAGCTAACTTACGGTTTTAATAAGCCGATTTTTGGATTATCTCGATGTTTATTGCAGTTCTTCTAAATGGAGAGAGCCACTCGAAACGTTTCGCTGTACGAATTTCTTTAAACGCGTAGCGATTAATTCCTTAGAATTTATTTATCCTGCCTTTTTTCGGCTCGCAATATTCCCCACCGAATTACGTTATATCATTATGGCACCTATATCTGAAATGAAAAAGCTCGAGTTGCAGCTCCTCGAAGTCGCTCAGGATACATGAAACGGATCTCCGATACGCAACGTATCATCAAACCGGCATAAAGAACAATAATTCCCTCGAATATGGACGAGCAACGCGCAGGGGCAACAAAAAAAGGGGGCCGCCGGCTCGTAAATCAAAACCCGCTTCGATACTGAAGCCGAGCGCACAGGAATTAAAACAATGTACGATAATTAACATGCATTACCGATTACCAAACATGGGAGCAAGGAGTCTCCGGGCTTTGTAAGGTAATACACACGTTGCGGCGGCCGAGACGGCCAGGTTGTAAATCACGCTGTATTACTATCGGAGGGGGTTAACCGCGGGAAAGTCACGGCTACCATGTTCGTCGATGTATTATGCAAATTTTTGGGAAACTTTATTAGCGACATAAATCCCGGGGCTGGTACAAATCGCGATCGTTTGGATACCTTCGATGAGTCAACCCCTTCCTTTCCAGAAACCGAACTGCCAGTATACTTAACGATAAAGACGTTTCTATCGAATTTTAAGTTGAATTATCGGTATTGTTCGTTTCATCGAACACCGTTACCACGTCTTGCGTTTCGGACACGAAAGAGATTGATTACTCCTGCCGAGAATCGCGTTCCCGCGAAGCGCCATGGACGAGACAGCTAGAATGGAGTCTGCTATAGAAATTAGAGAAATCTCGTCAGCCTCGTCGCGGGGTAACGACGAATCGCAGCGGAACGCCTCGCCGGTCGGGGATCTACCGGATGACCGAGGCGGCATTTGAAAAATGTCGGGGCACAGCCGGGAGTTTTACGATCGCAGCTGCGAGCCCCCGTGTCGGGCGAGCGCGGAGGCATTTAACCAGAATGTTTGCAAAGTATCCAGCGAATCCATTAAATCTATAATTTAAGACCGACCGGGAGATATATTTCAGCCAGCGTCTCAACTCTACCGTAATCTGCCGAAATGTATTTTTACTATCTCGCCGTAAAATAAACGGTTACGCTCCCCTGACGGGAGCGTCGAATCGGCCCCGATACCGAGCCGTTCTGAGACGCGCGGGACCCGCGCTACGGCGTCCCGCGTCGGCCTCAAATTTTAATTAGGTCCCCGTTTAATTAGAATATTTAAGGGGACGATCGGAACGTTCCGGGGGTATCTCTGGGAATTATTGCCCGCGGTGGCGTCGTTTCTCGCATCTCCGCGCATTTTATCGCGGCCATAACGGCGGACGGCCGGGTGTCGTCCCACGAAAATAGAGAAACGAGGGTCAGCCTCTCTCGGTCCGGTGGTACAAGGTGCTTCGCAGTTACAGATATATCCGGTTGAGTGGCTGGTAGGAGCGATTAGAAATGTCTTAACAAGCTTGTGCTCGCAGGTTCACGGGCGGCGGTGGTTGTCGGTTTTATGGTTTCTGGATTTGTTCCGTTTTATCGGCTCGATCGGGGCCTGGTGGATCGAAGATTTCCAGCTTGGTAATGGGTGTTGGCCAAGATACGGGTTGTTACTTTGTTTCGGATGGCTAATTGGGTATAAATTATAACATTTTGTAGCTCCATTTGTAGTTTTAATGGGTATTTAACTATTTTGTACGCGCATTCGTGGTACCGTTCTGATGTTGCTTTAAACATTATCCTACGACGAATTTAACGTAACTTTTAATCAGCTTCGCGTCTGTATTTTCGAATTTCCCTTATCTTCGTTGAAATGAACGATAAGCCGAGCCATCGAAGAAATTAGATTTTCCCCAAGGAACTTCCCTCAAGGCTACCAGTAATATCCAACGGGTTTCAATGTCATTATTAACCGTTCGGTATCGGGAAAGATGCCTGTCATTGCTATTTTAAATCGACGTCTACCGCGCGATCGATCTACCGCGTGATCTATCGTACGCGTCAAGCAACGCTTCTTCGCAGAAAGTGATTCTTCATTGAGTCGAGGAAGACAACGCCGTATTCATTAGCATCGTTTTACGTCCCACTTTCGGTAATGGAAATGGTACGTCACCAGATGGTCCCACTCGTCACGGAACTACCGTGTTACGCGCACCTGCCGTCTTATCCTCATTCACGTGTAAAGGTCACCGCGCGTAAATCACCGTCGAAAGTCGGTTTCTTTTCCGACGAGTGTGGAAATTTCACCGCGGGGGAAATAATTCATTTCCTGCCGGACATCCGACAAGACGAGTCTACGCGCCGATCTCTGACGGATGAATTCGAAAGTTCGTGATCCGCGCGAGTGGCGGAAAATTCGAATTTGTCGCGGATTTAATTCCTTCTAGATTCCCTCGGACCGTTCATCGACCAGTCTCGTACGGCCATGACGGTGAAATTTAACTGCACTTGGTACACCGTACGAAGCGATAAAAAGGAGAAAATATCGTGCATAAAAGTGAAAAAACTCCTTGGTCCGTCACCGTAACAGACTCGCCCGTCAAATTCACCGGTTCGTTTCCGAACCTCTAATTTGCGCCGGTGCGGTATTTTTTTATCGGCGCGCGTATGCGCACACGCGCGCCGCGCGCTGGGCTTATTTGCATTTTTTTCAGCAAGTTTCATTAACCCTTGACCCTGGCCGCGGCGTACGAGCCGGGCATAAGGAAGCGGCGAGCACGTAAAATAAACCCGACTGAATATTCATACCGGCCGGCTGTAAATATTCCGACGACGATAAATTCGGGGCTTCCTCCGGGAATTTCTGGGTCCCCTCGTCCCCCTACCAGCGTGGTCATCGAGCTCGTTTCCCCCCTTTTTTCTTCCCTCCCTCTCGCGCTTAATTTTCGCTTCGCCGCTGAAATTGAAGGTCTCTACGCGCGATGATGGAGTTATGCAAACACGGATAATGAATTGAAGATTTGTTACGTAAGTTAAAGGTAATAGAGGCACGTGGCTCGTTGTTAGCATCACGTACGGTATAATTTACGCGTCTCTGATGATCAGTCGGTACGTCGAGATTCATCGGCTATTTTATAGCCACTGAATTCTTGTACCGATCGACTTCGCTCTCCATTCGCACCGATAAATATCATTTTCACGACGATTAAAGGTAGAGTAAATCTCGTCACTGATCCAAATCACGAAATAAAAGAGTATCCAGCATTCCTCCGGTCTATGTAACCACCACTGTCAAAATATTACCTGGAATCGTCTGAACGACAATCGGAGCCACGTACAAAAGGGCTTTCCCCGTCCTTTCATCGAGCAATTCGATAACCCTTCCGGTTTCTAATTTACCCCAATCATACTTGAAGCACTCTTCGCTTATTACCCGGCCGCAAAGCGAAGGGTAAGAGAAAAGAACGGTCACTCCCATTGAAAACCAACGAGAGGAACAAAACGACGAGGAGGTTGAGGAAAGGAAAAGAAGAAAAAAAAAAAAGAAAGAGAGAGAAAAAATAATATCTCGAGAGTTGACCCCGTCGACCTGAAACCCTAGAAAGCATCTCCCTTGACCGGAACACACGGTCTCTCTCTTTCTCTCGCTTTGCGTTCGGTGTGGAGGTGAAATTAGAGGGTCGACGCGCAACCCTTTCCGTAGCACACCCCCACACGTCGGCGACTGGCACGATACAGGTGCATCAGCCGCGGCTAATGGACGAAACGAGTTCCCGAGATACTGCCGCATCATTATAAAACGTTTATTTCGGCATAAAAGTCAAAGTGCAACGTGTTCCGAGCCGGATGACTCGCGAGTAAAATACTCGTTCTTTGTAGCTGGCCCTTATCTCGCCGTGATCGCCCCTCATTCGACCTATTCGAGGCTTCCCTCCTCTCTCGCTCGCCCTCGTTTCCTTCCACGTTCTCCATCTCGCGCGCGAGCGTACGCGAGAGTGTTCAGGCACGAACGAACGCTCGGACCGTGGGTATGCGAGCAAGTGAAACGAGACGCGAGCCGTTAAGAAGCGCGCTCCGAACCGGATGGATTTTCATCGTAATAAAACCGAGCGTATCTATTCGGGGTACTCTATCTCGAACGAGAGGGAGAGAGAGAGAGTCGGGGATAGCCGCCAGCGACTAATCTAAAAAGGGAAAGGTAATTATCTGAAGCTTAACGTCATCCGGATTACGCGCTGACTGTGTCCCTGGGGATCGTTTTCGTGACGCAGTTCGGGGGGTTGGTCGTTTTATGACACTGCTGCAGGGGGTGGATCGATGGCTGCGAACGGTGACGCGAATGGAATGACGTAGGATAGAGTGGTGGTTATCGATTCGATATTTCGGGCGATATTTTGTTCAAGAACTTTTTTTACGCAACTTTTATATGATTTCAGCTAATGTGTAAACAGTAAATAGAGTCTTCGTCACGTTCGCATAGAGGATCAAGTTTGCATCAACTTTTTCCTGTCTCTACGGTACGCGTCAGTATCTACGGTGATCCCCACATGTTAGGAACACACCCTGCACTTAATGTTTGCACGGTTAGTCGGGCGGGCTCGCTTTTATTACGGGCTGGGGGCAAAAAAATCGCGGAAGTTTCGGAGCGCATGCCACGGTAATCGATGCCACCTGTTCGTACGCTTGTTCGTTTTGAAGAAAACGCAACTGGCCGGCGTTAAAAAGAGCGAAGGGAAGAAGGGTGAGTGGGGGGAGGAAACGGGCAATTCCCGTCCGTTTCGTGCGAGCCCGTATTAAGAGCCGGATCGTAAAATCTTTCCCCGGTCCGGTAAACTGTTCGCCTCTTAATTGCGCGATCGAGTGAAATCGATTCAATGTAGTTCGAAGGGTAACCGCGCGGAAAGAGGAAGAGAACGTATTATTCAATCTAGGGGGTTGGTAAGAGTAATTTTTGGAGAGATATTGAAAGGATATACGAAATAACATACTCGAGGAGCTCGATACTCGACGGTGGCCAATTTTTATAGGCGCTGCTTGATTAATTATCGCGATTACTGTTGGTGGTTACACGTTGTACCGAGCACCATTTAGGGAACTTTTCGTGGAAAATAACGAAAAGCAATTTCGCATGTGATATAAGAATAATTCGATACTTTAAAATGCTTGGTTTCACATATTCTACCCCTAACATTTTTCGTGTGAGAATTTTTAAAAACCGAAAAAACCCTCGCAGTATAATTCAGTGCATCGTCTTATATTAAAAAAGAGGAGAAGAGGAAAGAAATGAAATGGACAAGCAGGTTACTCTATACAGGCGAAGCTCGAAGACGCTTTAATAACACTCGCGGAGGAAGCGAAGGGGGTTCCCAAGGAGGTAGAATAAAACAGAGGAACCCGTTCCGTGGATCTCGCTCCCGGTGGACCACCTGTAGACTCGACACCAGCGGGGCGAACCGCTAGCAAACCGCAAGACGCGATAATTACGCCGGGGGCCTAAAAGTACGGGCGCGTTTCAGCGGGGATGCCGCGAGCGGGCGAACGCGGGACGGCGAGATGAGAGATGGGTGGACGAAGAAGCGGGGTACCAACGTGGGAGAAGGAAAAAGATTGCACGACAAGGGGAGAGGCGAAGGAAAAAAGGGAGAAGTGAATCGAAACAAAACGGCCGGGTCGCATAAAAAGGCGCTTTAAGGCGGAGAAGTTGCGCAAGGACGAGACGTTGGCGCTGCTGGGAAGAGGAAGAGGAGAGCCGAAGAAGCGGCGAAAGAACGGATGGAGAGGAGACGAAGAAACGAGGCAGGAGTTGCGGCCACGGGTGCACCAAGCGTGACAGTGGGTGCACCAGGCACCTGCCCATTCTTGGAGAGCTCTGCCGCGCGGTGATTTATGGAAACAAAGGGCGGTTGGCGCGGGAAACACGGGCCAGCCAGCTTCTTTGCCGCTGAGTTTTCGATACTGGGAGGCAGAGGTGGTCGTGGAAGGGTTTCGAGGAACATTTCGAAGTCGAACGTCATTTTGAACGCTATCGTTATATCTCTAACACCCTTCTCTACTTTCGTACCGGAACACCGTCAGTGTGTTCTGCAATAGAACGATTACGAGAAACGTAAAACTGTGAAGAAATAGAAGGATGGGAATACGAGAAATGCTGAGCTATAAAACATCAACATAGTTACAGTCTCCGCTGAAGATTATAGCTGTACACGCAAAAATAATCCCGATGCACGAAAGAGGCGCGTAAAAATCGGCCGATAAACGGCGCCGCAACAACTGGCTTCGATAATTTATGTTCAATCCCCTGTATCTTCGCTTGAGGATATTAAAATATTAATACGGCCGTATTTATTGGCCTCCGCTACAGTCGAGGCGTATAAAATCGAGTACGTATTCAATGGAGGTCACGGGACCGGGGGCCGGGGTTCGAATTAGTTGAAATTTATCATCGAAGCCCCGAGTCGCGTGTACGCGTTCTTCGTGCTCTCGAAAAATCGATCGAGGAATCCTCTTCTGAAGAAGCGTTTCCGTTGATCGATTATCGGCTACGAGGATCAAACGCGCGCTTCCTCTTGCACTCACTCCACCCTCCCGCCTCGATTTCTAGATATGATTTACGGAGGAATAAATCTCGCCGAACGAGTGCGAGTTAATCCGCGTGGACGCGATCGACGATGCATTCGATCGCTGCCGATCCATCGCGAGAGCCCAGGCCCGACTTCTCTCTCTCTCTCTCTCTCTCTCCCTCTCCCTTCCCTTCTTTTTAATCGGGCAACATCCCCCTCGACCGTAATAACCGTTAATAAGCGCCTTTGCCGCCGTTAAGTATCGGCGCGTGGGCGATCAACGGGGAAACCTGGAACGGCCCACGGCAGGTTGATGCTGGTGTTGTTGCCGTTGCATCGGTTCGGCCGTTTTTCGGCCAGCTGGCAGAGGCCAGCGCGCAGATTTACGACTCCTCCGCGCGGGGAATCGAACAGGTAGACGCGGGAAGTGGCCGGGATTTTATGGGTTGTTTCGATAAATCGCGATCAGTTACGGCGGGGAATGCACAGGAATGAACACGGTGGCGGGAGAAAGTGTTCGCGCGCGCTGCTAAGAAATCCGCGGCTTTTTCGACTTCGATAAGGAAAGGTACGGCCGCGTAACTTTTCGCATCGCCAACATACTTTCGAGAACTCATTTAGACCGGATTTAATCGAAGAGCGAGGGGGAAGAATTAATCGAATCGTCGCGTCCACCCTTTTCAGGAGTGGCTCGCGTTTCCCCTCTCGAGAACCTCCCTCGACGTTCGACGCCGCGGTGGATCGACTGCTCGCGATCCCACGCGTCGCTCCAATTTCCTCTGGCGTTTGTCCCTCTACTTTCACGGCCGAGTGATTCATCCGCGACAAAGCCGGCTATCTATCGTCTCTCCCCCGTGGCAATCGTCGTAGGCCATGTGAAATAATGTCCGTGTCACAAGGCCCCTGAATCTGCGGGTGACGCCCACGCGGAAAGCTCGAAAACATTAGCGGTCGAACTGGACCGGCGTAGCCGTAAAACGACGTTACGCGGCGTTCGTTCGCTTCTCCTCGGTGATCCTCTTCCTCTTCATCCCCCAAGTGGTTCGCCGTGTAGCCTCTGCACGTGGACGACGTCGTGACGCTCCGGGGCTATCGTCACGGCTCCACTTCTCTCCTCTTGCCCGTTCCGCCGCCGATTTCTGGTTGGTCCACGCTCGTTCCTCTTCGAGAGCAGCACGGCCGCGTACTTCCTCGGTACTTACGACCGTCCACGAGTAGTTTTATTCTGTCTGGCTGCGTGGGCGGGAGCGGGACGATGCGGAGAACTTAGGGGCCATCTCCATTTGCCGATTACTCTGCCTCGTTCTCTCGTTCTCGCTCTTTCCCCTTCCATCTCCTCTCTCTCAGCCTTCCGTCTCTTCTTCCTCTTACCAAGATGTCCCTCTCGTTGTTCCTGCTCCTCCAATGCTCGTCCTCGTTTTTCGTTCTGCCGAGTATCTCTCTTTCTCCCTCTCTCTCTCTCTTTTTCTCGATACGGCGCTTTCCTCGTCCGATATTGGCGTCCCGTCCTCGTCGTCGATTCGATACCGCAAACTCTTGCCTCCGGTACGCGCTGTCGAGGGCTCTACGTCGAAACGGCGCTCGTGAAATTGAAGGTTTCGCTTCGTGGGGGCGACGACGAAAGTCGGCCGAGTAAATCCCGTCTTTACTGAAATTGCTCGACGAGAATTTATCCTGCTCGACGGTGGAGGAGAGATCGTGCACGCGCCCGTAACAGAAAAACAACCACCCCTTGGCTCGGCTTGATATCGAGGCTCGCGGCGTTTCGTACGACACGCTCCCGAGATGGATCGATTTTGATTGGCGGCTGTCTAGTCCAGACACGGTGATATCCAATTCTTTTTAGCGATTTTGAGAAATTTATACGCATCTTGAAGTAGAGGAATGAAATTCGTCAGGTAAGAGAACGCGTTACTTGCAAAGTGAATGCATGTAGCAAGCACGTTGTGAACGAAGTAGAACTGTAGCGCGCTACAAAGTTACATTCGATTTCCTCTCGAACACATTCTCATGGAAATTTTATAATCTTCCGTTCTATTTTTGTCGATATTCACTGGGGCGATTTTAAGATGATCGATGTAACTGTAGTTTCGCGATCGGTAAGAAACGCGCGAGAACAAGAGCACATAAATTCGTTTTCATTGCTAGTAAAATAATATAGCGAACGAGAAATAGGATCGCGTTGCCGTGTGAGCTCCGTGGAACGATATAGGAGTGTCGCGTTGGCAAATGTTAAATGAAAATGTCGGTGATACGAGCGCGTACCCCGCGACGCGATAAGAGTCGGAGCTCTACAAAAGATCGCTCGCCTCGGATTTTACGATCGATCGCGAGGAAAACGATGTTTAACGGAAAAGTCGACAACGCGCGTGGGATGACTGTTCTCATTTGCATGCTGGGACATTTTCTCTCCTATGACAGATATGAAATGCACAGCAGTGTAAAGAAACTCGAACGCAACGAAGACAATTTCTCTAACAGCCACTGTGTCAAATAGAGAATACAAAATATTCCGCTAATTAAATCGCGACAGATTCGAGCGACAGCTTAAAATTTCGAATTCGATCGGTCCCCGGACTTAGCAGCTGTGTGTCTCGAGACGAGAAAAGCGAAGTGGAAGTCATGCTAGCCACGCGCTGACGGTAATGTGGCATCATACGTTCTGACAAACGCTCTCGGGGCCGCCGTCAGTCGGCCAGATGAAACAGTGGTTTTATGGTTAATGCAGGCCACGCATGCCTTATATCATAATAATGCAACGCAACGAGTGAGTCTCCGAGGCGGTTGCCGCGGTTCCACCGGCTCTGTTATATCTTAACACAGACGGAGAGCCGGGGTCCCTCGTGGTCCGTGGCGAATTCTTAGATGAGATCATTTTCTTCGCGCGGTGCACGCACAGGACGCAATCAGACTTTCCTCTTTAATGTAGCACCGCCGCTTCTTACCCGAGTTTCACGCTTTTCTGATACCGATCAGCGCGCTCGTTTCGTGACAAGGGTGAAAGTTTATCGCGGCGAGCATTAAGAGCTCTCCCGTGGGAATGGACGGGTAATAGCCTCCCGTTGACCGCGATGGAACAAGTGCCGCGGATAGAATTATTTATCGGATAACGGTTGCTTTGAATTTCATGGAAAAAAACAAAGGACTCGAGAGATCTCGTTCTGTAGGAAAGAGATTCTAACCGATCCGTTCGCACACACGTTGCTACTATAGCGCAGCTACTTCCACGCCTAATGACGCAGACATAAATTACTGAAACTCATTCCTTCCTCTATCTCAATCTCGCCCCTTAATATCCTCTTAACACATTAATACCCTTTCGTTTTAATACCTTCTTAACGCATCGACGTTATTCTCCGAAATGAAATTTACGCAGATTCCCATTTCCACCCTCGAGGACAAAAAAAAAAAAGAAAAAAAGAGGGAACGAACTCGCTTTCCTTCTCGAATTATCTCCAAAGGACAAGAGAAAGAACTGGAAGGTTAAGAACCGTTTTAAGGGCTCGTTTAACGTCCCCACACGATCTTCTCCAGCACGGTCCTCTGGCCACGGCGCGTTATTTTTTTGTCGCTCGGTTCCGGGCAGACAAAGGTAACTCGACAGCCAGAGAGGAAAAGAGAGAGAGAGAGAGAGAGGGAGAGTGGAAAAGAGAGGAAGAAGAGTTTTACTCGCGTGGGCCCGGAGGCGAGGCAGCAGCTCGGTTTTTGGCCATGCAGAGGTAACCGGAGTGTGCCCCCATGGAGTGTTCAAGGGCCACCTGCCCTACCAGAGACCTTCCCCCTTACCTCCCTTTTACGTCCACTTTATTAGCTATTATTATACGCGTGCTTTGGCTCCGGTTCCTCTCGCTCGTTCTCTCGTCTCCTCTCTGTCCAGCTCGATCTGGTCCCGCCCCCGCGCTGTTTAGAAATATTTCACCGAACGTTCCTCGCCTTAGCCCAGCGAGCAACGAGTTCGTTAATCCTACCGACGTAGCCTAAACAACGTGGGCCCACGAAACTTATTCCACCGCCTCGTGATCGTGAAACTCTGTGTTTTGTCGGTAGGGCACGATTAATTTTCTGGCGTTTGTCGTATTTCGCTTCGACTGCGGGGATTTATTGTCAGCTTTCGAGTTAAGACGCGGAGTTATTGACCGGCGTCGCGGCTGATCTGGCCTGTATCGTAACGCAACGTGCACTGAAAATCCTTTGTAACGAATTAAAACGCAGCTGCGTGATTAACCACCGGCTATCTCCAACATTTTATTTACTCCTGGAAATGGAAGACGGAAATGTCAGCCGTGCAAGATTCCAACGCTCATTCCAGTTCCAATGTAGTTCAACAAGTTCAACCACCCAACGCCTCTAATCTTATCGACCAGACCAGTCCCGACAAATTAACAGTCGGTCTGAATTACATAATTAGCTTCGAATCGAGTCCCCCCCAGCGGAAAACTCAAAACCCTGCCCCGGCTGGAATTAATTTCGAGCCTCTGCGCGCGGTGAAAGTCGCGGTGAAAAGTATTTATCAAACAGCGATGCCAGCGAAACCTAAGTTACGATCGTTTATCTCTTCCTCGTTCCGGTAGCAGCGTTTGTAGACCGCGAACCGAATTAATCGATATTCGAGATTATCTTGTACAGAGTTCACCGAGTCATAGAACACGATGGAAGCTCCGACACGAAGCACGACGAGGCAAGCTCGAAGGATTCGACGATGCGGCCTCGTGATGCAATTATCTAGGACATGATTGCCCGTGATCCTCTTCAAATACGCTCCCAACGTTCACCTCGGTCGGACACGATCCGCTACAAGGCGACTTTTACCGTCTTACGAAATTAAACATCGCCCCGTGGAAGCAGGAAGCGGATCAGTTTTTCCATTGGTAAAACAGATCGATAGAAATCTTAATTAATAGGTGCCTCGAGATACGGAGGAAGAAACGATTCCCTTTGTTACAGTGGACTGGTTTCGAGTGAAATAGAGAGGTTAATTGATAGGTATAATAATTTATAGTGAAGGGGTTTTTATAGAAATGTGATCCGGGAACGATTCGAGGCCTGGAGATTTTTCTTACGTCCGAGTACTAATATCTATCTTTCAAGGAAATAGAAAGTCGATTTCTACGATTACACGTGGTTAATGATTGACAGTACGAAAGTGCAGGGAAAAATGTAGACGCTAACTAATGATCGCGTAGAACGGAGAGAATTCAATTTTATTTTAAATACGATTACGCGAAAGCCACAATCTCGCCAGTTCGAGACTACGTTTCGACTTTTCCGAGCATTCCAGCGTGGAAAAGAGACACGTGGAATGATGTCACCGGTGGCAGTGGCGCCAAATGGTAATAAACAGCGATCGACTATCGGCGTGCGCGAAGGCGTGCAATTTGTCGCGGCTATCTACGTCCTCGAGTACGGCCCCTGTACGCGGATAATCAATATTGGCAGCAACCAGTCTCTGATAAGGCTGCTGGTTCACCTACCCAGCGGCCCCGCTTCCTTCACCCGAAGAAAGTGTTACGGAATGGCTCGCGTCCGATAACGCGATGCCTTTTAAAAGAGTCCAAGGTTCCCCGTCGTGCCATAAGCGCAGCCTAAAAAGGTGATCTTCTTTTGATGGACGTAATCGATCAAAAGCCCCAAGGCGACAGAAGGCTGATTTCCTTTAACGTTTCGAAACCTGATTCTATATACACGATTTATGGGTGTACACGTGCGAACGACGTTCGATATTTGACTGGAACGACTCGTGCCGATCGCGCAATCGTACAAATTTCCATTGTTCCTTTCTTTCGACTCGACGTCCTCGATCGTGCTGATCGTCGATTCATTTCCAAATCGTACGGAATGACGAATAACGACGGGATTCAGGAAGCAACCGACGTCTCTGGATTTACGGAAAGAGCTTGACGCGAGGAGCTGGTGAAACGGTAGGAATCTGAAAATATCGAGGCTAGCTAGGCTCGCGTGCCGTTAACAATGCCGCGATAAATCCGGGAACGCTTTAAAAATACCCCCGATGCACCGAGAATATTTTCACGTAGCGCGGCTCCGATTTCGCGCGCCTAAAAACGGGCCCGCGTCCCCGTGAAAAAGGGGTGAAAAAAGAGCAGGGGGAACGAAAACGATTTATCGCGGAGGCGCCATATCGGCGCACACAAAGGAAGAAAGGGAATCGGCGAAATTTTTGCCCCGGGGTTCAACCGCGGTCCCGCGCATACTTTGCATATCCCACTTTTCAAAGCAAACGCGCCACGACCGACTTCTCTGACCGAGAGGCACGTGCGTGCCTCTCCGCCGCCGCGTCGTGCGCGCATACTCCCGGTGCCTCCGACAACTCGTTCAAACGAGAAAAAAAAGGGAACGAGGGGAGTTTAAGAGGAGATGGGGAAAGGAAGATTTGAAAAGAACCTGATAATCGCTAATTTATTGGTCGTTCTAGGTGTCGGCGAGGTTCTGACTGTATCGAGGGGTTGCTCGCCGAATATTGCGTTCCACGGAAGCGAGAGAAGCGATAGAAGTATTTTCATACTTTCAGATATATTTGAGAAAGTTTAAGCTGTCAATTTTTATTAAAAAGTGGCTCCAAATTCAGTCTTCGATAGGAACGATTGAAAGATCAGAACCGTAGGAAGCAAAATTTCTTTGAGCGCTTGAGGAGGTCTCGTATTGTTGAACGGACCATTATTCTATCGATAATTTTTCCCCCTAATACTCCGCTAGCCGTTCGATTTCATCGGAATAATAACAATAATCGAATTCGATCGCGCTGATCGTTGATTATCGGCGTTAAACGCGGCCGAGAACGACCGCAAATTCCACGTTCGATCGCCGCGGGAGAAGGAGGCGTCGATAAAACCGCGACGAAACGATCGCCTTCCCGTTCGACTCGTTGTGCCCTAGAAATTATACGCTGGGCGTGCTCGACGTCTCGCGCTTGACCATTTTAATCGAGAACGGTGTTTGCGCCGGCACGGGTTTCCTGAAAAGCGAAACGCGGCCCAGCATCCAGAGGCGTGGCGCCCCCGACTTGCCTGCGAGATATTTCATTTACGGTCACGCGGCTGTACGGGCCACGCGAAATCGCCTCCCCCGTCGATGTATCGCGGCTAGATCTCTCTCGCCTCTTACACCGCGGCTCGATACGCAACCGCGACTTTATATGGTCGCGAGCGAGCAAACGCGCGGATTCTTTCGTTCTTATGGTCGTCGTTTTCGTTCGAACGAGTACGGTCAAAGAGGGATACGCGAATCGATGATGTACGTAATAGGTATTCGGGGTATACAGGAGCTGGCGTTGTGTCAAATTTTACAATCGTGAGTCGTCGAGTGCAATTTAGAGACGATAAACGTTGCAACCTTAATTTTTGTAAATCGCAAGACCCAAAAATAGCGTTATCTTATGATAAACTAGTGTCTACGTCTTTCTAATATCTCAGTTTTTAATTTCTATATATACTCGATGAACGAGTAATAAAGCAGATCGCACCGCGGCACAGACCACGAAAGACGTTACAACTTGTGAATTGAAAGAAAGTATCACCGCAGCCTCGAACGGTATCAATGCCACAGAGCAATCTGAAATGGAATATCGGGGACCGCACTCGCATCATCCGCTCCAGATTTGGCTCGTGCTGCACATTGGGGCGTCGATGCAGATTGCGGGGCAACGGGAAGGCGAACCACTTAAGCTGGAGAATACCTAATGCGGCGCACCTTCAGTGGTACTGGGCTTAATCTTAACTGACGTTAAATCGACACGGTGTCTTCTTCGGCGGTGCGCCCGCGTCCATTCGGATGTGACTCGCGATACGCGGCCGGTGACGTGAAATCGCGCACCAGATCAGCCAGAGAGGCGCGAAAAATCGACGGGGAAGCGCAAATCGCGATGCGTAAAAGGAAATTCGAGGTAAGTGGAAAGAACACTCGCTCGCGAAAGAAAACAGAAATGGGTAGTCGCGAGAGCGATACGTACCATTCGTGGGACCAATATGGCGGCGGTAAGCGGGGCACGTCGCGAGAGATAGAGCATGGTGCGAGCTCTCTTGCTTGGGAGCTACCGCGCGATTGAAGGTTACGAAACGAAAATTTCGTTAGTCGTTGAATGTAAAACATGGAACTATACGTAAAACCTGAAAATGACTTCAATCGTCCCGTAGATCTTTTCCCACGAAGGTCGATTTTTTCAGGAACCAAGAATGAAAGAGTTATACACTGTGAACTGCGATTTACAGGCAGTTAATCGAACAGATGAGAGTATCTCGAAGAATGTCCATTTAAACAGCATTCGAACAGACGTGATTCTCCAACATCTGCACCTCGAAATCGCGTGTTAATTATCGATTAAACTGAGAGCGCTCCCCTGTTCCTCCGGGTCGGATGATTTAAATACGATGTTCGTTCGGTGAATTCACTAAAATTCAGTATAATTTTTGCAACCGCGGCTGTTATCGAGCGTGCACGCGTCACAATGCCCGGCACGCTCTCGTTTCTGTTCGGCCATTTTTAAAGGAAAGAGAAAACTGCAATCTTGGACCGCGACAGGGTGCCGAGATAGAGGCAATCTGCAAACACGAATTGGCCATTTGGCGGGCGTGGCGTTGCGCATGAGCGTCGCATAATTTGCTTTGGATTCGTGACTGCGCCTTTTTTTCCCTTTCTTTCCCGTCTTCCTCCGCGTCGTCGGCGCGGCTTCGAGCAACACGTGCTGTGGTCGTTTTCTCACGAACGCGACCATTACCTCTGATTGCGACTCGGAGACACATTTCTCTTTTTAAGGCTAGCGCTCGTTTTGCTTAGTTTCGTGAATATTCAAACAAAACTCTGAGTCACCCGAAAGATCTAAAATAAATTTTCACCGATCGGAGGGTTTTTTTTTAAAATAGCTGTAAGAAATCGACGAAACGTCACTTAATTACACCTTTAACAAGGACGTTCCAATTAAAAAAGTGTATAGAACGCTGTAACGTCACCGCGAAAGCATCTTGGGTAGAACAATATCAAAGGATCCCGACTGCGCCTCACGGTCTAAAATTCTAAGGCCGCACACGCGTCCGGGCTGCGGTTTGCATATAAGGGAACGCGAAAAGAGGGCCGAAGGGCCTCTTAAAACTGCCTTAACTTTTGAGACTGGCAATTATACTGGTATTTACTGCCGCGGCCTCTCCCGAAACGCCATTGTGCTCGCGCCAACATTTGCATCCCCTGTAAGCGCGACTGTCGATTGTTTTAATGGCCGCTCCCGCAGGCCTTAGCCTATAAACTTCATTGTTTAGGCACGCCTTTTTAGGCGCACAACCGAGACATTAGAATCGCATAACGAGGGAGGATGTATGCTGGAATGCAACAGCGTCCCGTTTCACGTGACACTGGAACTGTCCTTACAATTATTAATGGTACCATTGAACAACTCGGAAAGGATTTTTAAACAATGCGGATTCAAGTTCTCGGAGGATTGTTTATGCGAGACACGCAAATCCACCGTTAAAATTCCTCGATTCCACCTTCTACGTCTGCGTCAAAACATCGGCATCTTCAAAAATCCTACCATACGGGAAAAAAATTATCGATCACCCCGTCATTTGTCAGATGGAAGCTCCGAGCTGTACCCATAAATTCCATCGCCCGATTCACGGAATAAAATTCATAGCTCCCCCTTGCTCCTGGCCATTTTTCTCGAAAAATGAACGAACGACCCAGCGACGGAGTCCAGCAGCTTCGCATCCGCCCCAAGAATGGAAATTCGAGGGTGTGCCCTGGCCCCTCGAGATATACACCGACAGGCGGCGTCCTCCGTCCATAGGCGCGCGGAGGATGCTCTGACGACCACCCCGCTGCGAAAAGTCCCGGTGACTTCGCGTGACGAATTTCCATTCGTTACGTCGCGGCGATCATCGACGTCCCTCGCGACGTCGGCATTAATTTCCAGCTGCGGCGCGTATCTCATTAATCACCGCGCGCGGTCAAACATTATTACGAATCGCGTAGCGGATGGACAGGATCGGGAGCAGATCGAGGGCGCAATCGTCACGGGATCGCGCGAACGAAGATCGAGTTCCGTTCGATAATTACAGGCCGGGTGGGCCTCCTCCGGCCGGCAGGCCTCGTAAAATATCGTCCAGTTATAATATTCATTTGCATCCGGCCTTAATTAAATTACACCGGGGCCGTGGTTAGATTCATAGCGGGGTTACGTGCGTGCAGGTTCAGATAGAGGCGCCTATCGTTCGCCAGTGATCGGTGCTCGAATTAAATAGAGCAATTAAACGGCGACCACGCCAGCCGGGGCCTGCTAATTATTCGAGGCTCTCGAACCAGGGGCCCCGGAGTATAATCAAAGCGATTTAGGAAGGGAGCAACGCGACGGGACGCCGGACGCCCCCCGTTGCGACGGCCCTGAGTGCTCCCTGCAACCCGAAAATCCGTCCCGAGGTCCCTGTCCGGCGTTCGAGCCGATGAAGAACGCGTGCAACCACCACCCAGCTGCGATTCACCTGCCAGCTTCGAACCGAGAGGTGAACCCTCGATTATTCGTGAAACCGGCGAGAAAAGTGCCGCCGAAACTGACGAATCTAATGAGTACTGTGCCCGCGTCTCTGTCGATTTGATCGATCACCCTGCGCGCACGGGAACATCCTTATCTGCTCCTGGGGAGAGACCACGGAACCGTTTCTTTCGGACCGGTCGTTAAGCGACGCGGTGAACCGTAAAGGCTGATACGGAAGTAACAGACGATCGACGCCAACGCATTTTCGGTACAAGCGGTGCGAAATTAGATGGTACCTTGATTTTTGCAGTTACTTCATCGTGCTGTCTCGTATCCACGAAGATGCATTCTTCAAATCCAATCTCGCTCCATCCTGTAAGAAAAATATCTTATCAGAAACTCTTATCGAATCAATTAAAACCGCAGCCAACCACTCGAGGAAATAAAAATAGCAAAAAGAAATCCGTATCATTTCCCCAGCAAACCTTCCAACTTCTTTCGAGACAACAATAAGAAAACTTCGTTCTTCCACTCCTCGATAGATGAAGCTGAACTTCGAAATCCGTTCGCCGGGACTCGCGCGCGAGACGAAAAAAAAAAGGAAAAAATAAAAGCATATTTCTCCGCGTCGCTCATTAACGTGGAGCACTCTGACGAGGTGTTCTGTCCGAACGCGGTGATGCATTGTCTCGGGGAATTAGTCGGAGGCGCGCCACGCTCACGAAATCCAACGCTGGTCACCCCTGCGGATCATCTCTTTCTCTCCCTCCTTCATTTTCTATACAACGGAGAAACGGCCGGGGCAGTCGATCACTTTAATCGATTTCGCCCAGCGCAAGAACCGAACGGATCGTTAAATCGGGTTGATGAATGGCTAAATTATCGGCGCGGAACCGCCAATGAATATCGTTAATGAGGGTGGCAAGTCCCACGCCGGGGCGGAGGGGGAAGGTCGCATAAATTTATCCCCCACCCTCTCATCATCCCGGCGCGGCGGTTCCCCGACGAAATTTAATTATTCGCCTCCTCTTTCTAGGCCGTTTTTTCTTTCCCTCGATGAGGACGAATGATCGATGCGTCCGGCTTCGATTCGGGAGGGTCGGCCGCTCTTTATTCACGCTGCCGGCTCCTCTCCGCGTTTCGCTCTTCTTTTCGACGACTCTCGTTTTTGCCTGGTATGCCGTTTCATTTTGCCTCGATTAAATCGTCACGCGCGACACGAGCTTAATTGTCGTGGGTAGAGAAAAATTCGGTGAAATGATTAAGCTGGAAACGTACGTGGGGTGTCCGTGAATAAAAATCGGCGAACGTGCCAAAGGTACGTCTATGATCGCGATTCGAATCGCATATGAAACGTCTGCCATTCCGTATTATCCGCGATACAAATCGCGTAATCGAAATCCAGCGAAAATACGACCGTTCGAGAAACCTCGTTCCAATTAGCCGGCATCTCGCGCGCGTCCCCGGTGGTCGAGACGAGAGATCCGGCGCGCTTTCGTTCGAGGCGTTTCCTAATTAAACCTTATTGTTCCGCGATCCGCGCGAAACAAAAGGGCGTCCGTAACTGGAAGTGGGCCGCGTAATCGAGCGTGAAAGTAAGACAATAGGCAGAAAAACCGAGCGGTCCGCTTTCCGCGTCTACCGTAGGCCGGCTCGTTTCGGTTTTATTCCCTCAGCGCGCCGTCGATTCGTCGGGGTGGCGGAACAGAAGTTACAAGATTCGGTTAATCGGCGCTGAAATGCTATTTAACGAGGCCGATCTCTGGGGCTGGCTCGATCGTGCGTAACCTGGACGTGGAAACAATGGATGGTACGGGGGCAGACGGAGAAAGAGAGGGAGTCTAAGACAATGCAGGTGCCCGAAAACGGCCGGTCCATGATGAATGGATGTCCAGGCTGCCCGTTCCCAGGCAGGAACGCTATTGAAGAATCGTGTAAAGAGGGAGGCGTTGCCGCGCGATTAGAGGCGAAAATGATCCTCCATCATTGCACCTGCCCACGTGTGTAGGTCCCTCGCGTCCTGTCTAGGGGTCGATATTGTGTGTGGGATTCGTGAAGATCGTTTTCGAGCCAGTTAATAGCTGTTAAAGATGATAATTAACTCGACTGCGAGAAGAAGACCTTGGCTTCGGATGATTTTTAGAATAAAGGGTTGTAAAAAAGCAGAATGGTGGACGTGATGGATGGATACGAGAAAGTGGTAGTGGTACACGTAAGGGTGCAAACGTAGAGACGTTTCAATGAACATTGAACGAAGGAACTCTTGCAACTGTTCTTGCAAAAAATAATCTCCTCGCTGCGAAAAGATTACGCATCCCGATAAATCGTCAGCTTAAATCTGGCGCAAATCGTCGAATAAAATCGAACGCGCGAGTGAGAGGTATAAAGACACCCAAGAGGATTCCGCGGGAGTGGAACGAATTTACCATCGCCGGGGCCTGCGATCGGATTCGTAATGCTGAAATAGGGCGGCGATAAAATGTCGAAAAAATACGAGTCGATGACATAAAATCGCGGCGATGATCGTAGGACTCGCGTAAGGTGGAGCAGGCATCGGCAACTGAACAAATAATAATGCGTTATCTCGCGTTCGGATCACATCTTTTCTGTTTTTTCTCTTTAAAGGCACACGCGCACGTTTGCAGATATCGTATAACGCTTGCTCGATTCAATGGACGTTTATCGAGGCTTTGCAACCCCCGATGAGAACCGCTGGCGAGAACTGTCCACAGCGTTGCGCCTCTCGTTTTTAATGGAAGCAAGAAACAGTATCAGCGGACATAGCCTAAACAATGTCTGCGATTCTGCACACGCCCCGCAAAACAACCCCCAGGACTGTTTCAGACGGCGTTAAATATTAATGCCCGGTAAAACGTGCGAACCCCGCGCGTGCACGCGTGATTCGCGATACGATGTTGCATATGCTCGCATCAATTACACCGTTCGAGATTCGGCGGCGTGTCCCCCGATGGCGGAACAGTGATAAGAAAGCATCGTAAAGCCGAGAGCTGCCTCTAATGAGAATCGGTTCGAACCGCCGCGTCTCTGTTCGCCCGTTTCCACAAAAACCGGGTGCCCCCTTCCATTAAATGTTGCAAACGATCCCGGTCTAATGGGATACCGAGACGTTAACGGCCCCTTTAATTGGGTTGTTAATTTTCGGAGATGAATTCATAGGGGAAAAATGCAAAAGGCTAATAGCGCCGAGTGGGTGGACTCCTGTGGATTAAATGGGCTATTTTCAGACCCCATCTCTGCAACCTGAACAGAAAGAGAGAGAGAGAGAGAGAGGAGACCCAGGTTTTTACCCAGCCTCCGAACGATCGGATATCCCCGCTGCGTTCGAGCTATCTAGGAAACCCTCGTTCCCCGCTTCCTTCTTTTTCTTCGTTTCCGGCTATTCGACGTCTCGAGGCGGTCGATGATGTTCCTCGCGGTGCAAATGAACGATGTATTTGTTTAAAATTAGACTTGCAGATGGTTAAAATCATTCGCCACGGTCGATGGAAGACGATTATGGTTGTCTTGACGCGTTAAAACGCATTTGAAATGCACTCGACAGGATCGCTCGAAGCGACGTCGAAGCTCGCTTCGCGGTCGCCGAGGAGAAACTCGAACGAGGAAGAACGTCGAAGAATCGCGCCTAAGGCGACAGTTTTGCGGTTACCGATTTCACCCTGACATTCCTCCAGCCACGATGGGAGATCGAGAGTACAGACACCACGGCCGTTCCACAAAATTTAACGCTAAACATTTCGTAATTAATAAACGCGGCCGTTCTCCATCGGTGGGAACCGGAGGTTGCGGTTTCGTACTCTTGCTTGACCCGTCGTCCGCGAACAGTTCCATTAGGGATTCTCTGATGTCGGGCTCGTTCGATCGTAAAACCGCGAGAGTCCCCCCTCCCCATTTTTATCCCTCTTCCTCGTTGTCGACAACAGCCGAAGAAACTTCATGCTTCCTCGAATGTGAAATCGACGATTTCGAACGTTTACGAGTCGTTCGATCGTGAACGCGCGAACCAGTCGAACGCATCTTCGCGTTCGCCACGGATGCTACGTCTTTTCCTCGCAACTTATACAATGTTTCGCGACGCGCGAGCAAAAGTTTCTGAATCCGTTTAGTAGGTTACGTTAATGATATCGTACGCGATAAAAGATACGCGTACAATCGGAGATCTAGAAAGAAATCAGAAATCGCGATCGAGGAAAACCTTCGAAAATCCCAGATATCGTCGATAAACGATATCGCTCGACGAGCCCACAAGATCGATTGCGCAACGAGCGATGTGCAATCGCGACGCGCTCTTCGCTTTGAACCAGCGATAAATCAAGTCCGCGAACAATGTTGCGAATACCTGCGACGGATTCTCGTTAAGTGCCTGTTCATGAGCATCGCTGGTCGAACAATTAGCGGCGGCCATTAAAGAACCTCTTAACCGCAGAGATCGCGTTGTCAGCCTGTCGTCTTCTCTGGTATACGTGAAATGCGTGAAACGCACTGGTAATGACAGCCTGGAACGAATAATCAGTCATCCGGCCGATTCTGGTTCCGGTTCTCGCGTGAAACGGTCACCGCGATGGGCTGCCACGCGGAATCATTTTCACCGTCCGCTAATTATTGTTATTAAAACGAGCCGGACCGTTCGATGCAGCCGCACGCTTCCGAGTTTACCACGTGGCCAGGCATTAACCGGTGATTCTGGTTTCTATGTAGGTTTCTTCTCTTCGCCGTGCACGCGAAACACGACGGCCAATTACGAGCCGGGACCCCGCTGATTTCGGTCTAACTACCCAGCGTCGGAGGCGTTTGCTAGGAACAGGAACGCTTCACGGTAGCCTGATTTCGAGGAACCGCGCTACTTGTTACCGTCCTCCCTCTCGAAATGCAGCCTCTGGGCTTCCTCTGGTTACCCTTTTCCTACAACGATCGCTATCGATCGATCGTGCGAGTTCCGAGTGCTCGAGTCAGCTGCGAAATTATGGAAATGACGATTCGTCGCGACTATGATGCCTTCGAGACGGTTGGATGTGGTACGAGAATCGGTGATGGAATTCGCGATGCAATTTCGAGGATTGTTACGTTATTTTAAGCACAGCCACCATGATTTTACCATTCGCGAAACGGAATATGTTAAAAGCATCACGGACGAGCGAACCATTAAAATTCCAAAGTAAAAAAAGTGTAAGACGGACAGTTGAAAGTTGCAAAATGGGTAACAGGAAGGGAAGCTGCAGTCGAGTGGTGAAGTTCCCCCGATCCATCGTTCAGGGGGTTTAATTAATTTTTTCCCGTTCCACGTAACGGGACCGTAACCACGGCGATCC
The DNA here is from genome assembly GCF_050948175.1 of Xylocopa sonorina. Taxonomy (NCBI): domain Eukaryota; kingdom Metazoa; phylum Arthropoda; class Insecta; order Hymenoptera; family Apidae; genus Xylocopa; species Xylocopa sonorina. The sequence continues at coordinate 12,882,013 of NC_135193.1, forward strand.
ATCATATTTCAATTGACCCAGGAATTAACATGTCACTTAAGAGGCAGAAGGCGAAGCCGGGCCTCGGTTCTCGCTCGCCGTTAAGCCGTTAAGTCGTTAAATAATCAGTCGCGAACACGCGAGGAACCAGATTGCAGTGGACGTTACGCAAGTCAACGGGCGAGCTGTTAGTTGCATTCCCTCGCAGTTAATGCACCTGCACCAGACGCGATGCGCACTCTATTTACATCCCATTTACATTCGTTACGAACGGACGTTCCATCGTTCGACGGGGTTTTAGGCCACGCGACCGTCGCTCGAGCGCACGTGTTACGCAACATCGACGCTTTCTTATCCCGAATGTGCTTATCTACCGCCTGATAGCTTCTTCGCGACACACCCACGTCGATACGGCCGGCCGCTGATAATGGGGAAGGCCAAACACCGGATACCGCGTACCTCTCGTGATGGGAATGGAAATTCTCTGACGAGGAAACTCCCGTACGTTTACCGAGAAACCTTCCTTTTTGGAGAAACACGTGTTCCTTGAATTCTTCTAATTACTTTACAATTCACCGTTGCAGTTGTTGCTATTGTCAAACAATTCGAAAGAGAAAATACAACTTTACGAATCCACCCTGATGCATCGCTTCTAGCCATCAGTGAACGGTTGTAAAAAAAAAGAAAAATGATCAGAAGCCTTGAAAGAAAGAAGGCGAGCGCGTAATTTTTGGCAAGGAAGCGGATTTCGTAGCGGCAGAGGTGCGAGGCGACGCGCTCGACGCGGCTCGTTACCATTCGGGTTAATTGGCCGGCAATGGTTGGTCCCGAGTGGGTGCAGTCGTGGTTATGCCCATATAACCGCGCCGCTGACGCAGCGGCTTGTTCTGCCCCGGTGTTGTTGCACTCTCGCGACTGCAGTCTCGAACGTGCCGCAATTATTCGCCGCAGTTTCGCGTTCCGCTTAAGTGTCACGGTGACGCGCTCCGGCTATGCCCTCCAAACGCCCGACGCGTTCAGCTCGCTCGTTACCTACCCGTCCGTTTCCTTCCTCCACGTCGCTTCGCGTTCGTTTCTGTCCGACGTACGAACGCGTGGCCGCTTCGAAAATCGGCAGGGCATTACACCTCCTCGCCCTGCTCTCTCTCTCTCTCTCTTCCTCTCGTCCCGCCGCTCGTTTGCATAACCGCGCTGCGAACAAAGGAGTCACTCGAGCGGCCAGTTTCGCAGTCGAAAATTTTCGGAGCCGGGGATCCGCCGCACCGTGACGAGGCCTCAGGGTGGAAGAGGAAACGGACCCAGCGTCGGTTTTTCAGAAACCAACGAGGAACCTCGACGACGCGACGCGCGCTGATCGATGGGGTAGATACTTACTCGCGTACGAGTGCGTGCGTAGCGTCGCTACCGGATGAACTTGGGTGTTGGATCGTGAAATTCACCGGTTCTTACGCTGTTCGGGAATTCGGGCAAGTGTTTTTATTCGATCGCGAGTAACAACGCGATCGGGGAAGTGCGTCCGTCGACGCGGAACAGAAATTGCCTACGGAAATTTCACCTACCCCGTGCATGGAAGCTCGAGATGAACCGACGCGAGAAGAGTCACGCGGAGATCGATCACGGCGGAGTGCAGCACCAGCCACGCTCGCCACGATCGTCGAGTTTGAAGGATCGTGGGTGCGCCATCGGGATCCGTATCGACGAGCTGGCTTCGCCTTCCGGAACTCGACGATTCGCTCGGCTAGCTGCGCTGATCGAAGAGGAACGAAAAAAGAAAAAAACCGAGCGAGAGGCAAAAAGTGCGGGAGGCAATGGCGGAGACGAAGAAAATCGTTCGGAATCACGAAGTCGAGAGGTCGGAACCGGGTCGATTGCCACGTGCCCGATGCGATGTGGAACGAACCATCGCGGTCCGTTATTTTCTGACGGATTGATCTATGTCTTTTTTACTCCTCTTCCTTATCGAACGATTGCACGGAAATGGAGTTCTCATAGCCGAGCGTGGACACGATCGAACGATCGCGTATAAAACAATGCATCTTATTCATCCGCGAAACTAGTTAAGCCGAGCTAACTATAATATATCCGCTCGATCGAATCGTGGCTATTTATAGAGATTGTGCGAAGCTAATTGTTCCTTTGATACGAAACGTTCCTCGCCTGAATGTATACAATATAGTTACAATTCAGTTCCTTTAATTGATACCCGTAATTGGTATCGCAATGGAGAATGAATTCTCGACATAGATACGCGTCGAAATTGACGGGTATAATTCTACATCAGCATTTATATTATGCGTAATTATAGGCGCGCGGCTTCCTCCATATACATGACGAGATAAATACAAGTGGCAGACCTATATCCCATGGAAAAATGTGGAAATAGAATGGAAATGCGGACAAAAGCGGTCTTCACTTTCAGACGCCACTTTCGACGCGGCCGTTCCGACCGCTGCGCTCGCACGATGCGCCTAGGCTGTTTAAAATTCACGCCTCGAAGTTCATCCTACCGTGGTACTTTTCCCAGACCTAGGCTGCCGTGCCTATTTGCCTCTCTCGCCACGGAGCAGCTATACCTTTTGGCGCCTGACGAGGACGGATTGGAAAAGCACGTGATAGGATTCGCGTCGTGGCTCTACGTTCGCGCGATGGAAAACTCGACGATATTTATATAGGATATCTTGCCATTGGTAGAACCTACAATAAATTGAAACATGTCTTTATGCAACTGACACTGCCAATTAACCAGATTTTTGGTTTGCAAGCTGTTTAATCTCAAACATGCTTTAAAGAAGGGAAATGAAACGAAAGGAATTCGTCATCCAGTTGCGATAAAAGAAGAAAAGAGATCTCTATGAAACTTAATTAACCACCCCGTATTGCACCCCTACGAGTTTCAGAGAATAGAAATAAAAAACGAGACGTGAAATATTTCAGCATACATGTACGCATATGCACGCGTTAATGCGTACTATTCGTGTTCGTATGCTCGGTACGCGTCGAGCAGCTCGTATGCAAGATCCACGCTTCCTAGCCCTCTGACCGTGCAGAAGAGCGTGGCATGCCTTTGCGTACGTGCACGCGTGCAGCGCACAGACAACGTTCGGCTCGTCACTCACGTATGCAGATGCGATAGACACGAGAGATGGTCGCGATGACTGCGCCATGGACGGTTCCGGCTAGTGGTGCGCAGTTCCCTTTCGGTCCGTATTCTCTCCAAGCTCCCTCGCTCGCCCTCTTTCCCTCCCAACCCCCCGTTACCCTGATTTCCCTTTTCACTTGCTCCTCTGTGCGCTCACCCTGTCGCGTCACCGCTCGTGCACGGGTATATACAAGGTAGACCAACCAGCCAAGAGTCGATACCTGCTGACAATCAGGATACTGGCTATCTTGCGTGGTTCGCGTCAAAATCGAACAGATTTCCGAGTATCCAGATGGTTTGGAGTCCTCTCGACTCTAGAGAGGGTTGAGAAAAGTCGGAAGTGATCTTGTATCGCAATGGCTTGAGGATATTCCACGATTAAATGATCGTTGTCAAACGAGATTTAAATCCCATGTATTTCGACTGGATGAAATAGCTTAGAAGCGACTCTCCCCGATGGCAAACGTCGAGTTCGCATCGAAGAACACAACACTTTTGCTATCGCAGTGACGATCGCGAAAGGTCCGCGTCTAATCTGCTGTCCGAACCGAACGACGAACCTGTCCCAGCGCGAGCCACCCCAAAGGGAAAAATCGGCTGGACACGGTGTACCGTGTCAGAGATGAAAGGGCCACCCTGTAGATGATGCGGCCGCGTATATACTCGCGTGGAAGTGTCCGCGAGTATCCGTGGCTGCACGTGTGCCGGTATATACACGAGGCTACAAAGCGTGCCACGTTCCGGCGGGTGTGCTTCCTCCGGGTGTCCGCTCCAGTGGGCCAAACCAACCGGCCAGCCCCAACCAGCTCCGACGAGCAGCCGGTCCGACGACCATTGAGATTACGCTCTCTTTCCCCCCCGCCTACCCTTTCTCTCTTTATCCCTCTCGCGCGCGATGACTCTCGCTTTTCTTTTTCCCTTAAATGTCACGCGCTCGAGATGGGTCCGCACGATTGTCGGTCCTCGGCCGATTTATTAATTTTACCTGACCACCGGACAATCGGAGAACGGCCGATTCGATGATTACGCTGATTGCTCACGATGATGATCGATTTTTTATTCGCTCGTTTTATTCCTCTCTGCCTCTCTTTGCTTTGGGGGGGCTGTCTGTCGTGCGGTTGTTCCCTTCGAATTTCGTGTAACGGGTCGGACGAGCTTCGGTTGTTGGTGTCCCGTTGATTTTTTTTATTGACGAATGAGAAATTCTCTTTGAAACTACACGCGCCATGGGTGTATAGTTCGAGGGATTGGGGTGTACGATGTAAGGATACGCGTAGTGAGAAAATGTTTGTAAGTTTAGTGTTTAAGGATCGAGAATATGTTAATTATTAGGTTTTGTTCATTTTCGTCTGGGTTTTTCATTTTGATGCTTGCGAAAGGAAGGGAATAATGCGCGTACAAACGTTGTACAAAATGGAAATACACACGCGTATCTTTCTTATTCAAGGATGTCAGTGTCGATCTTCGATTCGATTTAAATACGTGTCTGATTCTCATTTATAATTTGTTAATCGCAATAAGAGTAAAACTCGATTCGTTTAATCGCAAGTTTCGCGAGGAATGTATCCCAATATCGCGAAAAAAGAGCAATTGATAATGGCATACAGTCGCCCTCCCCGTTCGCTCAATATGGAAACCCGTCAGGCCAATTACTCCAATAATTATCCATTAGTTCTGCTGTGGCTGAATTGATTTCATCTTTAAGGACCTACAGCGCTCGAAGAATATTTCATAACCCACATGAGAACTTTCCATACCAGACTGCTGCTCTTGTAAATTATACTCTGTGGTAAAAAATTTGTATGAATAATCAGCGTTCTCAGAAGTTTTCTTAAGTAATTACAGTGTCTTGAAAGTGGGCATGAATTGATTTGCATATAAATTTGTTGTAATAAGAGGCGCATGCTACTCGGCAAAAATTACTGTTCGTGTACATTATTGCGGACATCTTATTCACCGCGTAGCTTTGTTTCAAAATGGAAATCAGGTTTCGATACGTTGTTAATAAAGCAGTAACAGATAGCGATTAAAGGGAATATCTGCGAGTGCATTTGCAATTCCATTCTGCCCTCGATAACCCAAGCGTTACGAAACGCGTCTCGGGCAAATTTCGTTCGAAACGTAAATGCAACATCGCAACGTCCCAACGACTGTCATAGGATTTTTTAATCGTCGACAGTGACGCGACGAGGTGATCTAAAATTCCGAGAAACTTCGAGAAACTATGATCTCACGTACGATGACGGATGGATAAATAGATGACTCGAGCGATTCGCGTACGTCGAGAAAAATTCACGGCGGCCACGCGCGTCGATCGAACGATGTTGCATCAGCGGTCATCATTCTCCGTGGCGGACGTTCGTATCGTATCTGTCGATCGTTCGCTATCGAGCGATCGACGTGTCCGCTAATGATGGATGAATCTACTGGCGGGCCCGCGGGGTGACGTAAGCGGATTAGCCGAGTTCGATTAGCCTCTAATCAGCCTGGCTGCCAAAAACAGGCAAGACCGGTATTTACCTGCCGGCAGATCGATCACGAGACGATCGAGAGGGCCACGACGGTGACAGAGAACGGAGGCCGTGGACGTACGTGATCGCCGTGTGTACGTCGCTGTCACTGGGCCACGAGTAAACAGCTCCCGTGGTTTATCGTCGAGTGCCGCTCCTATTATCAGCAGGTTTTATCAGCAGGAGACACGAGGCTCTAGGTTATCGTCTAGCCTTCTTCCTCTCTTCGCGATGGAGTTTCCTCGCACGAAGACTCTCGCGTAACTGAGCCCTGATCCGAGAAACGTGAGTCACCACGGGCTACTTAGCTATCTAGCGTTACTTGGAACCATTGAACTTGCAACCTTGATGAGATTACGCGCAGATGCGATTAATTCGCGATGGTATATTTGCTGGGAGAATCGATCGGTGGGCGACGATCGAGATTTTCGGCCATGGAGATACGAAAACGATCGAGAAATCATCGGTTGACGAACAACAAGGTAGCCAGGCTCGAAACGGTGGCATGTAAATGTTGCGTTTCCACCATTCCGTTTAGAATTTCAGCTCCATTTATTTGCAAATCTCAGGTCACATTTGAAATCGATGACTTCTGTATAATCGAGTGGAAAAGGCCAATACAATTTTTGCTTTCATTGTTTTGCAGTCTGATATTCTACACTGATATACATACCTATCAATATGCATAGTTGCTAGTCATATAGTTAATAATTTCAAACAATCACGCGATTCAACGCAAAGTTAATGGAAGTTTCGATTAACGATCGATCGCGGTTCTGCTAGACCGGCGATACTAAGCGTAAATTCGCATCATTACCGTGACCAATTATCCATAAAAGAATACTCGGAGAAAAATCGAAATTGAACGATGTACCAGCGAACAAGTGAATTCTCGGAACACCCACACGTGTAAGGGTTGATCAGCCGCTCCCTTGAGAAAGAGAGAAAACGTCGAGGAGAGCGTTCCCGATAGGAGCTATCCCCGAGACGAGGTGGGTCTCGGATCTTCGCCGCCTCGTTCCCATCGCTATATAGGCGGCAGTCGCGGGTCTGGCCGGGTCACGAGGATGACCCACGGTTGTGACCCCGGCGGAAGGATAGCCGCGATGCCCCCTGCGCGCACGCGATAACACGCGCGCCCCGTAACGCCGTGTTTTTCGTGCCTCTCTCTCGCCTTCTGCCCGAAGAAAATAAGGAGCCGAGCGGTGGGGTCGTAGGTCGAAGATACCGGCGCACGCAAGCCGGCTTTTGTGCCGCTGCCGAACGGACGCGAGCTGGGGCCACGCCGTGGACAGAGAAAAATGGGCGAGCCACGCGAGGGAGAGACCAGAGAGGGCGGAGTGGTCCGCGGGGTGAACCGACGGGACCGGCGATTTACAGGGGGACCGAGAGGGTGGATTCCGGGAACTTTACGGACCGACGCGCTGCTGGCTGAACGGAGTATAACGAGACGTTGGATCGCTGGCGAACCCGGGCACGAGCGACGCTTTCGAGCTGAGAGACGGGGAGGAAACGCGACGGAGAGGCGCGATGCATCGATAACGGCAGAAGTTGGGCGAGACGCTCGAAAGTACGTCGGAGTATGCGAGAGCATGCGACGCGACTGATTGACACGCGCTGACACGGGTCGCGTACGCGACGGTAGGTTAAACTGTAATTCCGTCCAAAGTTTGGAAAAACTTGCACGCTCGACTGAAAACCGCGACGATAAGGAGAGCCGTGCCCGTTACAAAAGCGTCGGACGATAACGAAATTGCACAACGCGGTACATGCAACAACTGGGAGATTACGCTATTATACACAGTCTGGATCTAGGAAAGTTACCCAGCGGAGTACGATTTCCTCCGGTTCCTCGATGGCGAGGAACATACGGAAGAAAGCTCGCGGTGCGCGGCGAACTTTCGAACGAGTTTCACCGTTTGCTCGATTGAAAATTAAATTTAGAACGGGAGCGCGAACGTGTCGAAACTGTTTTTCGTAAAAAGAAGGAGGAAGAGCCGGGAGAAGTTCACGACGAAAATAAAAGGAAATGAGAGGAGGGAGAGGGATAGGGGGAAGGAGAGACGAACGAGGAGGATCGACTTTATCGGGGACGATTCTTACGAGCGACTCGCATGCGCTGATAACACCGCGCGGAGGTCGCGGGAAAGAATACCTTTTAGCCTCTTTTATCAGTCCTACTCGTGCGTCAATGGCGGCGGTGGCTTCTTCCACGGAGATAATGCCGCCGTCCTGCCGATTCGAGAACGCCGGAATAATCGGTTTTGTCAAACACGAGCGTGACCCTGCGGTGTGCTCCTCTACGTACGCGCGATTTCCTCCACGTGCTTCGTAGTCCGCGATACCGATGGACACTCTTCGTTATCCAGAAAAACCGCTGGACTCTTTTCATTTTTATTTCATCCTAATTAAGAACAGCACTCGATGAATACGCGAGATAGGCAATTTTAATTTTCCCGCAGCGGCAAAATTGCAATTTGAAAATGAAGGAGGAGACTAAGTCGAGATATCTTTATATTTTTTAAGTATAGCAATCTATGCATTTCGCATTGGATACTTTGCATATTTTTACATACCGTGCGCATCCTGTCCAATAAATACATAAACGTTCGTAATCTGTTTGTATGATTTTGGTATTTCAAGAACGATACGCTTACAGAGTCCCAGCGATGGAACGTGTTACGAAGAGATTAGTTACTTCAATGTCTCTAGGACAGTTTCACGAGCGCGCAGCATTTTTCAGATAATTTCTACAATTTTTATTTACAGTTAATGGGTTGTTGCGATTTAAATCACCCTATTCCTCATGTTCCGTGTAAAAATCAGGAGGCAATTTAATGGCATTCGAAGTGGCAGGCAAGATCGAGGGAAACGTTAAGGCGGCGCCTAACGTGATAATAAACGCGGGAAAAGTGCGTTCGCGTTTAAAATTAGTTGCAGAAATTTATCGCCGGTGGGCGTCGCGGGAAAAATAAATTAACGACGATAAACGCGCGCCGTGGCCTGAGGTATGCCGCATTAATAGTTCACGTGTAATATTAATATATACGCCGACTTTACGATTACTCGCATCTACGGTGAAGCGCGGACGAGGGTAATTAAGTATTCGTAAAATACGGCGTACTAACGAAGCGCTTTCCAGCTCCTTTCGTTGTCAGCGTTCGCCTCGGCTTGTTGAGCTCGTCGTCCATGAGGGAATACTTAAAATTGCACTGAAACGGTGAAACGAGTACCCTCGGCTTAATTCGAGACTCGATTCGACCGTGATCCTCGGTTTCGTTGAAAAATCGCCGGGGGAACGGTCGGAACGGAAGTCTACGACCCCTGTGGGTCGCGCAATCGATCACTGATTGCGAGCCGAACGGAAAAGAAAGGATGAAAAATAATCAGAGTTTGCTAGCCTGGCAGAAATTATCGAAATAGAGCGCTCTCGAAAGCTAATCTAATCTGAGGAAGGAAAACTCCGGAGCACTATCGGCCCGATAACCCCTAAGATCATGCATGCAATCTAAGCCTTTCGGGGGACTGGTCGGTTCACGATCTGGGATTTGTACCAGATGAAGAAAAAAAGAGCTCTCGTGATTGTGGTTATCGCGCAGTTTTGTAACCCTGGAGTTAATTGATCGTTCGTCATTTTTTGGGGAGGGAAAAAACCGAGGGACGGGTTTGAAAAGATCGTAGCCCGATCTACGACGACGGGAATGTTACTGCGACCGAGCGGCTAGTGTTACAAAATGCGTATAACGTTCGAATCCGCTTCCATCCGCTGATTTTTCCAGACGGCTGTTTTGCATAAACGATCCGTGTTTGTGGTAAACAAGTTGTTGAAGAAATGTGGGCAACGCGTGTCTAACGATTACGCAAAATGAGAGAAACTGCGAAGCTGTTTGAGAATTTTCCAGTGAAACTTGTTGGGACGCGCGAACCAGACCAATTAAACGATACACCTCGCCACTAAATTAGTCAAATTATTACAAGGAGAGCTTAGGTTCGATGGAAGCTAGAAAATTGATCGATTCGAACGGAAAGGCTTGAAAGCGAAATTTGTTCGCGAGACCGATAACAAGGAAAGGAAACGATACTCGTTAACCGACGAACCATAAAAAATCTCGAGGCGATAGCGAAAACCTGGAAATCAGTCGCGGGCGTAGGAAGAATAAACTGGACGACCTCGAGTTCACGAGGCTTTTATTGACGAGCGTGAGTCGATTGGCGCATTAAAGGGGAGCTATCGCGAGGCGCTGATAACGATAGAAGCCCGTGCGCTTCTGCACGCAGCCTGAACACCGTAGAAAGTTATCGCAGCCCCACACGAAGCAGGCGTTCGCGATTTATCTTTCGGCGACACGTAAACACTTATTAACAGCGCGCACTCATTAACCAGCTAGTCGCGTCTGAGCCGCGTGCAAAGGTTATCGCGTGTTTCCGCGGACAAAAGAGCCGCGTTACGCGTAGAACCGAGCGGAATTCCCCCTGCGTTCCCTTCCCGACGGAATTATTGCCATGATCCGGCGGGGTTGACGCTCTCGCGAGCTTCTCCGGATAGAAACAGGGAGGACGGTACGGCTGTCGCGTCTGGTAGATCCGTGAAATCGGTTTTCACCTCCTTCGATCGTCGATCATTCGCGCAGTTTCACTGAAACGATCATTTTTCTCGCCTTTCGCGGCAATTAAACGTTGATTTATTTCAGCGAGGTGTCGAAACTCGCGTGTCGAACATCGGCCGCTAACTATCCTCTCGACGACCGATTCGCAGCCCGAATCTGTTTCGCAACGCGCAGAAACGCGCAAACACAAACCCCCGACCCGTATAAATCATAATTAAATCCGAACGACCGACAATCATTTGTATCGGTTTTTGTCCCAAGAAGCGGGGACGGCAGCTGCTCGGGCATTACCGGCCACTCTCGATGCACTTTCAATCGCGATGCACCGGCGTTGAAACCAGTTTTCACGCGCGCGTCCGTCGATCACGCTCGCTGGTGAACCCGCGGCGATCCCATCGAGCACGGGCTGCGCCTCCTCCGTGGATTCTTACATAATTCATCATAATCTTTCCGCGCGGATCGATTTGCACGATCCATTATGTCATTTGTCAGCGTTCGAAGCCACCCGATCGCGGTGATCCTGCCTCCGTTCGATCGATTTATTTCCTCCCCGTCCATCGAACGTTTTTGCGCGGGCCGAGCCGCAGCCTGCAGCTGCCGGCAACGTAACGCACGGGTTATCCTTGACATTATGCGTGCCTTACCAGAACGAACGAGAGGCTCTCGCTTGCGAAATCACGACGCGTGCACCGTGCCTTTTTGCCTTTTTTCTTTTTCTTTTTCTTTTTTGCTTTTTTCTTCTTCTTTCTTCTGCCTCTTGGAAGCGATTTTAATCCGCCTCGCGGGTTCAACCGAGAGACGAGGAGAGAACGATCGAACGAACGGTAGAATCGGGCTCGAACGTTTCGTTCTGATCCCCTTATTACGCTTGCGTAATACGTTCGCGGGGCCTTTTTGCCAGTAGTCGTTCATTAACGAAACCTGTTGCTCGAGAAACGAAATCGGTGCACGTAAGTACTTTTACATACGTACGCGCCGGGGATTTAATTCGTGGCAGATGCAGCTGTGCGTAATAGCAGAACCTGTTTCCTGTCACGGAAGTGCGGCGAGGATTCCGTAACAGGAAGGGATGAACGCGAGGAAAGTTCGTTTTTTCCTCCTCTTCTCTTTCTTTTTCCCTTCTTTTTCTTTTTCTTCTCCTTTTTTACTCTCCTTTTTTCTTGTAATTGTCGTGGACGACGGTGAAACCCGCGCTAGCAGAGGTTTTTGCGGGTACCGTTGCTGCTTGGTCATCTGCGGTCGCGAATGGCAGATCTGTGTCACTGGGATGATTTGAAATGTACGAAATGTAGGTTGCAGCTGGTGGAACTTTTGTTGGGATGGGCGCGCAGTTCTGTCGTGCTCTTTATTTGGAGCTGTTTGCGACTTTATCGAGTTCACGTTTGCCGGGTGGAGTTTTGCGTGGCAAATCTCGTAGCGGTCTACCTCGAATAGCCAGATTTCTCTTTCATCGTCCAGGACGATCTATCTTCCGACAAGATTTTTGAACAAGGAACGGTTGGTACTTCCGCGCGCATAACGAGTCAGATTCCACCCTTTCCTGGACTAATTTAACAGGCGGCAGATGCACCTGTACGGACAACGTAACCTGACACGGAAGCGCAGCAAGCATTCCGTAACAGGAAGGGATGCTCCCCGTGTTTCTAACCCCTAAAACTTATCGAGCCGAGGTTTCCTGTCGCAGGAAACGTTCCGAAAAGGGGGGCGGCCCCGTCGAACCGTGACTGCCGCTCGGACAGGCTGCACACGGTCACGAACAGGTTAAGTCGTTGTTGGTTTTAACGACGTTCGAGCATTTTCGATGGTTTCGTCCATCTAAATTGCTCGAGGCTTTTTGCACCTCACGCTCGACTTCGCCCGATGTTTACTAGCAACCCCATCGGCTTGTAAACGGTCCGTCAACGGTTTGTGGAAATAATTTGTGCACGGCGTCGTGCGAAAAGCATTTACCGAGAAACGATGTTAGGGATTGTAGAAGAGTACCACGATGCATAGAGGTTACACCATTTCCTACCAACGATTCCCGCTAGTTATCGTCGTCAGCTATTTTCGCGTGCGTCGATAATTCGATTCGTTAATTATTTACCGATGAGATTCATATATCGGTCGCGTATCGTCGACGTTATTCAAAGCTTAACTCCTTGAACCGATGACCCGGCGGTTCGACTCGTTTAACGTCGTTTAACGGCGAAAAATCGTGCCCCTACGCGGTTAATTATCAAATATCCGGTCGAGTTGTGGCTTGCGCGCATCGAATGTAAATCTGAGGGGAAAGTTAAAAAGCGGAAATAGCCGGTGGCCGAGCGGGAGGCTCCTGCGGCCACCTGTCCTCCGATACAGAAATCAAAAGCGGAAGCCATCGCCACGGCACAGGAAGCATCGAACCGTGTCAGTAGCCTCTTGTCAGCCTCGTCGCTTCCTTCTTCGTGGAATCTGCTTCGCGATAGAGGAACCGGCTCGCGCGAGCTTTGGAAAGTGGAAACTGCGAGCGTGTACGAGCTAATCGCGGAAGTCGACGCATATGGCGTCCAAGGGACCGCCGGTTCCGTGGCGAGTAAAAGCCACGTACGTGGAACGGGGGCGTTTGACTCGTACCGGTGTTACCTTGTGATAAATTACACTTTTATTACCTGCCGCGTGACGCACGCCTCTATCCCCGCTAATTATTTTCCCAACCTTATAAATATTCTAACGCTCATTTCGCAAACAAACATAATAACACATTTTAATCTTATCAGGCGCGGGATCTTCGCCGAAACACGCGTGGGACACGATTTTTAAACCCGTGGGTCGACTCTGCGGCTCGATCGAGCGGTGCCGCCGGTTCCATCGCGAGAAAATTGCGCCCAGGGCGGCAATGGCGCGTCGCCCGGGCGAATATTAACGAGGCCATCAATGGAAACTAATTACCGGGCGTGCGCGCGGCCGCTAATGCGCAAATTAAAAGTCGGCGCGACGAGATAACACCGGCGTGACGGTTTTTTCGGGGATGAGCGACGATCCTGCTGAACTCGATCGCGGGACGGATTGATCAATCGGCTAACCGATTATTTCCCTCGCGCCAGGCGAATATAATTACCGCAACACTAAGCCCAAACCGTGCGCGTAAGACATCGATAACTCGTCCCAGGGGCCACGACCACTAAATCTAATGACCGATACAAAATTATCGACGGATCCTGCGAACGTATAAATCGAACGCGCCGACGCGGCTGATTAACCGTAATGATAATAATTGAACGGATTAAGGTGGCCGACGAGTTTCGTCTCGCCGGAGCTAACGAGCTAGTGTGAACAGCCTTTCGCGCGTGGCCCCGGTTCTCGTCCTATTTAATGGCCACGGTTTTCGTTACGAGTTCTCTGTGTATCATCCTGATAAATTGGGATCGAATGCTGGGATAGTCGCCGTTGAACGCCACTCGGTTGCACGATTTACGAGGCGAAGCTCTGATTTTCACCGCGCGATTGCGCTTTTCCACTATCCGCGCGGGTCTACGCCTCCAAGAGAGCTGCGATATTTTCGCTTTCAATTATCGCCAAATAATTTCACGAATACACGACGCAGAACCGTCTGTGCCTGAAGTTAATGCCTGGTTCGCCCGCCGCGGGAACGAGTTTCGCTGAACGCTTTGTCCGTTATTTATTATCGCTACCAAGGAATTACATTCTTTCGTCGGGTCTGAAACAAGCCCGGGTACGGGACGATAGTAGCACCTAACAACTTACGGCGAAAGACAGCGGATACCCGCGGCTGGTTCCCCGCGGTAGACGGGGCCGCTCGTTAATGCGTACTGTTAATGATAATTGTATGGAAGTATGAATTATAGCCGGCGTACGCGAGCCCGTTCGTTGCCGCTCATTTGTATTTCAATACCGGTTTCGATAATGCGTCAAGGATTATTGTCTCATCGGACGCGGCTACGATGGGAAATCCGACTGCATCGCGGTGCTCGTTTCGCATTCCTCGATGGAACGAGGGGGAACGCGGAGTTTTCGAGTATCGTCCGGCTGATTTGCAATTGACGTTGCGTTCGTTTCGTTCGATGAACCAGATACACGGTTATACGTAACCACGGCCGTAGACGGTTCGCTTCCGTTGCGTTTATATCGCGCTATAAAAACGCGCGACCCTTTCCTGTTAACGAGAAAAATAGGTGGGCCGCGGCTGTTTCCAGGGGAGCGGAGAAAAATTCGCGGCGGGAGCCAGACGCTTTAAACCACCCCACGAACGTGCATACGTCGATTCTAAGCGGGTGATTCATGGTGATTGCCCGTGGCGTAGAAAGGACGGGGGCGATGAGGGGCGAAAGGAGCTGGGAAAAAGAAGGAGCTCGAGTACCACGCGACCGTCTAACCCAGCCTGTGCCACCACGGGATCCCATATAAAATATCCCCTCTAACATTCCTCGGAACGGACAGCTTCGAGATATCCCCGAGCCGAGACGGGGGTTTTAATTACCACGAGGCGGTTATCGGCCGGAATCATACTTTCGGCCTTATTTATGAACACCCTAAACGACACGGCCGCGTTCGACAATTTATACGCGTCTAGGCGGCTAATTAATATTTGTCGCCATTCACGATCCGCTATGGTCCGCTGGAAGGTTTCCGATTCCGTTCCTTTCTTTACGAGGAACTGCAAGCGGGAACGGGGGAGTTTTTTATACGAGTTTTAATTCGATTGCGACGCGACGTGTTCGCGGCGACGTTCGCGTGGGTAATAATTAAGTCGTTAAAACGACCGCTGGATCGTCGACGCGGTACTTGCGCGTTGCGTGGCGTCCGCCTTTTATTGAGACGTATAAAGGTGGTCATTTTTTAGTTTCCGGTCCGTTCGCGGTTTAATGATGGAGCCGGTATTTTCAGACAGCGCGTGGAATTGGTTTCTTGTTTGTAAGCTGCAAGTAGGAAACGTTCGTGGTGGATTTTTGATCGTAACGAGGTTGTTCGCGTGAAACGAAAGGTCGATTAACCACTAATTGATTTAATCGAGAATCATAAAAACCGTCTCAAGTTCGATATTCCACGCAACATCAAACCTCTTATCGTATCGAAAATTGAATTACCATCGCAAGTAGAACGAGCGTTAAAATCGTCGTACGTTTCCCCCTTGGAAATCTTCCTGGCGGCAAGAAATACCGCAGGCGCCTCCCAAGTGGCTCTCTGAACATTAGGAATGGAATTTGCATTCGAAGTACCGTAAACAAGGCACGTAGGCACAAGTATCTTTTACGTCGGGGACAGAGAGGCGAAAAAATTCGCATACTCGGATCTAGTGTCGACTCTAATGCGGCCGATTGCCGCTACCGGCTGGATACTCAAGTTTCAACTCACGTTAGAAACGCGTAGGCTTCGACCCGCTGTTCCTACAGTGTTAACTTCCAATTTTATGGCTTTAATCCGTTGGAAAGATTTCATTTCAGCTGCGTTTTACATACCGCGCGAAAAATTGCCGACGTTCCCGTGTCTCGTGGCCGTGCCTCGCCACGATCCTCCGCGTCTGCAACCGCTTAAAATCAGTCGCGCGGGGTTAATTCTCCGAACGGCCGTCTCAGCTTCGCAACAAACTTGAAACATCGCAGAAGATCCATCAGAAATCCCGTGAGCAAGTCCCTCGAGCCCCCGCTCGTCTCGCAAACCAATCTCCCGGGCTCAATAAAAATCGCAAAACATTCAATTAATCATCCGAGGATCATCGTCTCTATTACACCCAGGGGATCCCAACGGGCAACGCGTTAGCCGGGCCCGAAAAACGACCAGCCGCGGCGAAACGGAAAAGGAGCGACGCGGAGGAGAAAAAAGGAGGGAAAATAGAAGAAAGAAAAGACGAGAGAGACAGGAAAGAAGAATTATCGCGTGACGTACGAAAATGATTAATTACAGAGGCGGCGGGGCCGGGAGACACGGAGAGGCGCGACCTTGCTTGCTCGACGCCGCGGCAGCACGCGGCAGCGTGATACTTATCGGCGTGATTTACATCGCAGTTAAAACCCCCGTTGACACGCCGTGCGACTTTCCCGTCCGCGTCCGCCGCGGGATTACCGCGGCCTGTCCCCGCGCAATTAGACGCTCCGTCTCCCGCGGATCACGGCTCAATCAAACGCCGCCCGGAATTTTTCACCGTCGTCGACGAAAATCCACCGCCGCGGAAACCACCAGGAGAGAGCCACCCCCTCCAAACCGTCAACCGAGACGGGGACGAGTTGTCACCTCGACGTAAATTGGACGTCCCGACCTGTCTCGAGCGAGCATTTTTCAGAACGAGACGAGAATGTTTGCGAGCCGGTGATTCTGGGAACGCTCGCGGATATTAGAAGGCTCGTAGGGACTGGCGAACGCGTGCTTCGAATGTGTTCGTGAATTAAGGGTGATTTCTCTAACGTTTAGATGGCAGGGGTGAAGCGTCGATTCTTAGCTTTTTCTTAATTCGAGATATGGAGAGTTGGTCTGAGTGTGGTAAAATCGCACAGTGGCGGGGATGAGTTGTATGAATGTAAATCCTGACTGTTCTGTTCGTCATAGCATTTTATAGCCGCATTGCGTAAATGGTCCGATAAAAACGAGACTAGTTTTTGTTTGTAATCGTTGGTCGTTACGTGCTAAATACTTAATAAAACGTGGCATAAACCTTGACTTCCTTTCAATGGAAACATCAGTTGCTTCATTTACGTTACACATTATTAACTATTTACTTATTCGTAGCTTCCATAGATTCCACGCGTTACATCGCTATTACAAAGTATTTATCTCAGCGTTCTACGTTGAACTGCTCGCAAATGTCGCATTAAAATTATGTGCCTGAAGTACAGACAAAATCCTACGAAGTCTCTCGAAATCAGAAACTGCTACTCGAAGTCACGAAGAGGAGCCAGAGCTCAGCTGGCCCGTCGTTCTATCCCGGATTGAAATTAACGCGCGGATCCCCGGAGCCATGCTTGATGGAGCCGCGATCCGAAAGTCGTTAACGTTTTCTTTGACCTAGCTCTACTAATTGCGCGGCAGGCAAAGAGACGCGGTGCCTCGAGATGGTCTCACGAAACCGTTGCCAACACCGTAAGAGATCCTGCCCGTAGGGTTGCAGCCGACGACGCCTCGGGGCGGGCAATTAAACGTGATTATCCTTCATTAAGGACGAATTCGAAGGACGGAGAGCAAGGAACGCGGTTGCGTAATTGTGGGAATGATTCGTCTCTGCCTTATCCCTTCGTCCCTTCCTCGTGTCCCTCGTCTCGTTCCGTGTTCACGTGATGGTAGCTCACGATCCTCGCGTGCACCCACGCTAAAAATCGACTCGGTAACCCCTCGAGCGACCGTGAACGCGGGAAGGGTGCTCGATGGAGGTCACTGGAAAAATGTGCGGCCCGGAGGGCGCACCTTACTACCTCGGTTCATCGAGATCCGCCTCGATGAAAAATGGAAATTTCAAACCGGCGTTGCCTGCGTACGTAACCGCCGGTAGTCATTGGAAGTGACGTGATCGATAAATGAGTAATAGGAAACGAATTAAAATTCCCTCCTTACGCGAACAAGAACTCGTCGATTCATTGCCGCTCTACGCTCTTGAGATAAATCAGTAGCTCGTAAGTGTAAATGACGTTTGTCTTTAAGGAACGTACTTTGAAAAAATTCATTATAATCAGATTTAATCTCCGATCGATCAAAGAACCGAACGTTAATCCTGCGACTTTCGAGCCAGCGATTCTAACGAAGCAATTTTTATCCTTCGACGAACCCGTCCGGGACGTCAGGTCCGCGCGCAAGGTCTTCATCCAATTTTTCAAACTCCATCCACCACCGGCGAACAAACGCTACCAATGCCCCGCGTCTCTCCCTACCTTTGGCCAGCGCCTTGCACTTTTATCTGCCGTTATCCGGTGTATCATTATCACGACAGGTTGTTTGTCTTGCGAGTCGTAGTGGGAGGGGGAGGGAGGAGGGGAGGGGTGAGGAAGGTGTTCCTACCAAATGTATGCCGCGAGTCAACACTTGGTGCGCGTGGTTGTTTGACTGTTTGACTTTCCCAAGAGCAGAGAGGAGCGGTTCTGGCCCGTATATATCTACCTGCGAGGCTCAGGTTCTAAGTTTCCTCAAATGTTGTCTCAGCCGGGTTAGATACCGCACGTCGCGCGGTTTCAACCCTAGATAACAGCGTTCTTCTTCGAGATTAAGTTTCTTGTCCATCAACGCGATGGAACACGGCTGATGGAGCCATTTAAAAAATTCCTCCGCGTCCCGGAGGACCATCGAGCGACTACCTTTTTCCTTTCCCTTTTTCTTTTTTCTCTCGTTTCCTTTTTATCTGTACGACGGCGTGCGGCTCGAGAGGTAGCTCTCTGCTTCCTATACTCTGTTCTTACGATGTTTCCTTCCAACGGCAATTTGTTGGACCCAGATCGGAGTCGACGATAGGTTTGACGAGGAATCGAATCGTCGCGCGTTAATAATAAATTATATTCACGATCGACGGAATCTCTTCGATCGCGATCGCGCGTTAGAGGCGTTAAAGCGTTCGAAGAATCGCCTACGCGACAGCGAGCGTTTCCAAGTTTCATCCGTGTGACGTATGACGAAATAAAAGAGTCGAGCGATCGCGGGCGAGACCGTAGGCACCGTGGGACACGGAAACTTTATCGACCGCGAGGAAGGTACGCGTTCCGACGCGCGTATCGCGGAACGATGCAGACGTATGGAACGAACGATGACGTCGCCGCCGTTTCACCTTCGTCCTAATCGCGCGATGGTGTTCGACGAGCACGTTCCTACGTTTATCAACGGGCTCGGGACGGGGCGGCTCGTAAAAAATCGCATAACGTTTACGTCCGCCTACCGTCTATCGGGCACGTGTTGGAAAAATGGAACGCGTCTCGGTGAAAAATATTTTACTTTTAAATGCGAGGGGGGCACCGCGACGCGATACCTTTGCACGCTCGTACCGGGAGGAATAAAAGTAAAACGATCGGAATTTTTCCGCTATCTTTTTATGTTCCCCGCCTCGTTCATTGACGTGTCCTGGCTACGAATTTCTCTTTAAACGAGATCACGATACCTTCCTTTTATACGGAAATTCAATTGCGTATATTTCGGGGAAATAAACTCGGCTCATAATTATAAAGGACCCTTCGAATTTAACAATTCCTACGGGAAAATCAAAAATATAGACAACCACCCCTACGCAACTATAAAACGAAACTTAAGTATTCGACGTAAAAAAAAGGAACAGTTCGCATTCCAAGTGTTGCGCGATAAAATTCCTCCAACGGAATGGGCTTCCATAAAGAAAGGAAAATAAACCGGCTCGTTGCCACATTTCCACCGTGTTCTCGAAATACCTGGCGAACAAGGTTGCATTTAATAAGGTGCAGCCGTCTGACCTTATTCTAACAGATACGCCGCTATTTGATCAGGTCCACCGCGTTGGCACTCGGCGTCTATTTGTTCTACGTGCCGTTCGTGTGCCTGTCGCGAGACGACTTAACGAATGGTGGAAAGACCTGACGCCGCCGCGTGTGCATTTAAACACGTTTTCCAGCGGAGGCACTCCGCGCCCGGGGACACGTTCCGTTTCTTTTCTCCCTTCGTTCTCCGCTCGGCTTCGCCACCTTTCCCTCCTCCATCCCTCTCCCCCCTGTTTCGCCACGCGTTTACTTAGGAAGCAGATGCATTAGAAAACTCGTATGACGAGCCACGACGCGGTGCGCCGCGACGAGAGAGGACGGACAATGCAGCCAAGCCGTCCGCTCTACCGGGAAACGGGAAAAATTCGAGGAACGCGAGGGTACTCGTGGTTTAATTGGCCCTCGTGTGGAAAAAGGGTGAAGTGTACTCGGTTTTTATGGGTTCCACAAATTTTCGAGTGCCCGAATGTACCCTCTCGAGCGTTTCGTGCCTTTCCTCTCTTTTTTTTTTTAAGCACGTGGAAGGTTTCGAGGAACGATGGAGCGAGGCGTTGGAAGTAGCGACAGAGAAATTTGTAACGTTACAATTCTGTTGAATATTTTGAAAAACTCCGGATAAAAATATGACGATCGATGCGAGAGAGCTTGGCGAATGGTAGAAGGCGTTGGTTTACGGAAAATCGACGAACTTCCTTTTCCTGAACTTCTAAAAACGGCGTTCAGTGCGTTATAAGCGCGATTCTGGGAAAGTATGCAACTTTCTTATTTGGCTATTCTAACGAGGAGTGTGCAATTACATTCGCGCCACCATTTGAGACGCCACGAACATGGTGTTCGCTCAACAGGTTTTAAAAAGAAAATTGCTACAATGCTAATGTCATTTCGAAAGTCGACTGAACCAACCAGACGGCAATACTTGGAAAAACTCCTCATTCTTTAACGTACGTACTCCCACAGTTTCTCTAGACTCGAGTCGAAACGAAATAACATTGCCTACCGCTTTCTTCTACTATCTCCGATTTTGCGGAATTCAGCAACGGTAATCGAAAATGCACGACTCAGAATTTCCCAATTTATTTTCGCCGTAACAAGGCGCCAGGTATCTAATCTTATCAGGCCAAATAAAGAACGAAGAAGTGGTTGTATCGATACGACGGCTTCTTATTCACGTGATAACCAAGTACGATCGGTATCGATAATTTCAATACCACGAGACGTACCGGTCACCATAAAGATACCCGATCGAAATCCTCGATCCCGTTTCATCGGTTCGCGAGATAAGGCGTAGCCGGGCCACCCGGTTTCCGATAAAAATTTCCACGATCGCGCCTCGATCGATGAAACGAGACTAAATCGTTACGAGACTAGGAATCTACCCGCTGGGGATCCACAGGTTGCGCTGAAATTCGGTTCGTTCGACCCAAAATGCGATCCCCAGCAAGCGCGTCGACCGATGAGCTTCCCTCCTCCCAAATTTAAACTCGGTTGCTTAAGTGCTTTAGTAATTATCGAGAGATATCCGCCGACAGACAGACACCTCCATAAACTGTGTTGCGTTTAATAAAATGTAAAGTCGAGTTAACGCGGCTAACAACCGGTGTAACGGTAGTTTAATTGGGCGCAGCGATCGGCGGGAAAAGACGAAACCGGCGAACGTATACATTGTTGGCGCTGATAAAGATTCGATTAAAGAAGTTGTAATAACTATAGAGTGGGTCGTTTGATCGGGCCATTTAGATCGAATTGGGTCGTTTTACGACGACCGGCGATTTTTGTTAACCACCGCTAGCGGCGGGACACGGTTCCACGAGGCCGACTGAACGCCAGATAAAAACCTCCCCCTGTGCCGTTCTCCTCGCTTATTTTTGCGCACGTCGCCAGACCGAGCGTTCCTCGCCATTACGCCGCCCGCAGATAAGCTAATCGAGGCTGTAAAAAGCGCAGTTCGCGGATGACACCGTCGTTACGTTGACGATACTCGCGCCACCGCGATAACGCGACACGGCCCGGAAACCTTCGATACACCTGTTTATAGGGCTGCGACGATTACGGGGGTCTTCGCGAGATACCAGAGCGAAGGGGTGAAACGGACGAAGGGGGACGGGCAGAGGTGTGCGATTGCGCGATTTCGGCGAGGTTGTCAAGTTTCTACTAGCGCTTGTCTTTTACAGGAAGAAAGGGTTGTTGTAACGTGGAACGTATTTTTTTTTTTTTTTTTTTTTCGACGAGTCGGTTCAGAATATGTCGCAACGTTCTATACGAGAATCTGTAACCCATATTCTATCCCATCTTGGAGAATGCCGCCATGCTTCCCATGCTCCGCGATACACCAAGGCCATTTCAGAAACCTGGTCGCAGACACGTTAATAGCACCGACTGTGCGCGTAATTTCGGTCAGTTCGCGGCAAAAGGGGGATTCGTTCACGCCGCGCGAAGAAGATCGCAGCGATCGTACGAACGGAGGAGATGGGACGCGTCCAGGGTGGGCCATTATACCCTCCTCAATGACAGCAGATTATCCCTGGTCCTCAGGGCGCGGCGATTTCCGTGCATCGGGCCGCTCCAGCCTAATTTCGTTTTAACCGACGGGGCACGTTATCAGGGTCCTCGCGGGCTCGGCTACCGCCACCATCATTTGTCCCGGTGGACAGGTGGCGAAATGAAGGACCACACCGCGCGTTCAATTCCCTCGATACGCATGCAATGGGATTTTCGTGCGTGTACACCCGGATGCACGGTCCAGAATCATCTGATCGCGCGCGGACCAACAGCCAGCTTCCGTGATTATCACGATTGAAGCGCGATTAAGTTTTTGTCGGGCGAACCTGATGGAGCGGTTGCCCCGGACAATTGCTTCGCGAGGCGATTCATCTCCTTCTCCCCCCCCCCCCCTGAAACTGTTCGAGAAACACCGCTGGGATTATTTGGATTTAATTCGGATACGAATTGGCGCAACTTGAACATAAAGGAGACAGTCTACGACGGTATCGCGTGATTTTATCTACCTTCTCTTTAATTCAGAAAAAAATTCCGCTTCAAACGATATTAAGACACTGGAAATTGAAGAGCACTTGAAGTCACTTAAAAATTTTATCAGCACATATAAACGAACCGACAAGTAGCTTGAAATTTTGTTTAATCGAGAGCGACGAACAACCAGTTTTTTTTTTCTTTTTGTACAAACAAGACCAGCTGTTGGAGGGAACAAACTTTGTCACACAGATTCTACGGCGTGTCTAGGGACCACCGAGGAAGTTTGGTTATTTCCTCGAAACGACAGTCGTTCAGGAGCTTTTTGGGGCGGAGGATGCGATCCACGATCGTTAGATGTCGCGCAAAGAAAAGGATGGGGAAGAGAAAAAAAATCAATATTCCGGAGCGTATGGCGAATTGAGATACAAGGCAGTTGACGGCGATTAGAGCCACCGGTGTGGCCCGATTCGTGCGGTGTGTCTAATCTGTAATTGCGCGGAATCGCGAATCACCGGTCAGCGAAACGTCTCGTGAGAGATCCTTGTCCTCGAAATACTAGCCGTATTACCTTCTCGCTGTCGATACGCTCGATTTTAACATACTATTCTCTCCGTGCAATAACGATTTCATGGAAATTTGTATACAGACGTAGAACCGCATCGAAAATGAAAATCTCGCCAACACTTTTACCATTCGCTTTCCTACGCCGACTGTCGATCTAACAAAAGCCGCTGTCCATAATCTTCTCGACATTCCCAGCCGTACGAAGTTCGATATTTCAAACTCAACGCCAGTCATCGGAAGATTAACGCAGCCTGGTAAATTTCTCGCGTACCGTCAAAAATCCTCGAGAGCGGATCGTTGAGTACGCGCGGGGTCGCCTTGGTAGACGCCAGGAAGGACCTTCATCCTGACAAATGATGCAAGCAGCCGCCGCCACGGAATAATTACGCGGCTCTGGAAACACGGGAAGCGGACGAGGGAAGAAAAACAGCGGCGATCATGGCGAGGCCAAAGCTTGAAAAATTAAACCCGAGTGCTCCCGTCTCCTCGTCGTCGCCGTCGTCCGAGCGGCGTCGAATCGTCGAGCTTAAGGGGATCCCTTGACAAATGTACCACGGGAATAATATTGCTCGGTGAAAACGGCGCCCGGCGACGAAACTAACGCCAGAGACACCCGACTCCATCGGGTCGACGGAGAAATTGCGTCCCGGCGAATATGCTAAATTATGCAACGGGCAATCATCGGCCGTCCCTGTGGACGCGGCTCCATTTTTGGGGCACGGGATACCTGGTGAAACGCGAATGAAAAATACCTGCAGCCAGACGGTCATCTATTTCGACTTCGTTCATCGACAGAGAGAATTATGGCCGTTTCGAAGAGAATCTGAATCGATGAGAATTGAAAATTGCCGTTGCTCGCCTGTAGGATCTTCGAAGCGAGCGGCTGGCTCGGAAATTATATTCAACGCGTTCAACCGATGCATTCCTTGACGTTATGAAAGTGCTGGTAAACGAGATGCAAAATTTATCGCGAATACTAGTAACATCAGTTGTGCAGCTATTTCCCAATTTTACATATCTAATCTCGAGCCTTTCCCATTTATGCAGGCATCACGTTGCTCGAGAATAAGCGCTCGTATAGCTTCGCACGCCATGGGCACACGAAAATATCCAGCAACCTCGAACACTTCAAATAAACGAATAACTAATGGAACAGCTATTCAGTTCGATCGTTTCAGACGCGAGACCATTAGCATTAACTGCAAGGTTAGCACGAGGCAGTGAATTCTCGAATGAAATTAGCCAGAAGGTAGACGCTGCGTTGAACGCGTCAAGAGACGTGGAAATTGCGTGTTTTTTAGCCTGACGACGACGAGACGAAAGAGTCGTTGCTGCGGGCATCGAGTGGAAACGAGGGTCTGCCGAGGTATTGTTAATGAGAGCGCGTGGCGTAACTCGAACCGGATGAAGCCACGAGGGGTGGCACCGGTAACTTCGATAATTAATACGATGCGGCAGACAGTAATCGATTCCTCTCTCCATATTCTTCGTTCTTCCTTTCTTCCCCCACCCCCCTACCTCCTTTCTTTCATTCTTTCCTTCTGTTCGCCTTCCTTTTTCTCCCCGAGAGAGCGCACGCATTCCCGTGTCCAGTAACGACGATTTCATAGCCAGGAATTACGAGCAATAAAACGCACCTGTTTATTCATGACAGCGCCGATTTATTTGCGATACGAGCCACGGCCCGTGATTATTGGGAACGGCCAAAAACTGGCCAAATTACCCAACCCGAACCAGTAGCCGAATTGTTCCGTGCGTATGCACACGCGTCGACGTACGCGTGTGTGCGTACAGCTCGAATCACAGCTACGATCGCGGACGCGTATCGATTCCTTCGATCTCCACGTCTGACTATTCCCTCCCGAGGAACCCGTAATAAAGTCTCTGAAATATGTACTTTTGCGTTTCGAAGGCTTGTCAGGGATCGAGTACATTCGTTTGCATCTTCGCGTTGGGAACGGTCGCATAAATTTAGTCCCAATTTAAAATGGAAATGATCAAGTGCCGGCGTTAATTTAATAGAGACGCGAGTTGGAATTAATAGTTTACGGTGATGACACAGGAACGAATCGAATGAGAAGTCGATGACGGTCGTTCGTTCGCAGCGAGTTCCAGGAGATGGTCGACGGCGTTGGAGATTCGGGAAACCTGTCTTCGAATCGTAACAGTATCAGCGGGGCGACGATGAAAAAGGAAAAAAGCGGCGTGAAGTATCCGCGGCACAATGCGTGTCACCTGCCTTTTCCACGTATCCACGGCGAAATAATAACAGCGTTTCGTAACTGATGCCAGGCACGTGAGACGTTTGCTCGTTTAGCAAAACAGAGATATTAGAGAGATGTTAGTTATTATGCCTCCGTTGCGTGACGTTCTGGTAACTTCATTATCACCGTCACGAACGCGCCCGCGATCACACGTGGTCTCGTGTACGCACGCAGCTCGTTACTATTCATACATCGCTCGGATAATTTAGACCCGAGCGATTTATAGGTCCGTTATTGTTACAGCGATCAAGCCGCACGTGCATCTTTCCGTCGAATGAAAAATAACGCGCGACACGGCGCTCGTTTCGAAACGGGTCGGTTAATTGCTCCCCATCCGGTGTACGTATTAACGCGACGCCCTTTTCTTCCTGTTGCCTTTGGGCGGGGCGCTAAATAAAGAGCCTCGAATTAGGGAAAATGACTAATCGCCGTTGGCTAACGCGCGGTCTGCCACTACGATTCGTTTGACTGATGATTCGGGAAAAACGTGACGGAAACTCGTGGCGCTAAGTGGCGGTAAACGCAGTCGTCGGTCAAGGAAATCGTCGTTCTTCACTGCCTCTATTAGAGAAACATCGTCAATTTCACTAACTGCTAATAGAGAGTAGCCAGGATTCAGACGAGCGTTCAGCGCGCACGGTACGTTCTACAGTGTTACTCTTCCCTTTTCAACGATCGTTCAACTCGATTTCCACGGGTGGAACACCTTCGATGTCTATCGCAAATCTCATCAAGCCCCTCGTCCCGATATCGAGCAGCCATCGTCCCAAAATTATCCGACGGAACGATCCCCGGTGTCACCGAAAATCAAACTGCCGCGATACATCGAAATCCACGGCGATACACGCGCAAGCGTCTGCATCCTTGCGCACCTATACGCGTCCGTTGACGGCGTCGCCGGCTGTTTCACGTGCTCGTACGCGGCCGGTGCACAGTGGATGTGTGCGAGTGCAGCATACTGTGACTTTTTCAATGTGTGAATCGGAGTGTGTCGCGGAGGATGCGCGCGAGGGGTCCGCCAAGCGAGGTAATGACTGGAGCTTCCTGCTGTTCAGAAACTGCACGCGGTAGGGGAGACGTCCCCCGTGCAGGATATCCGACATTTAATCTGATTTCTGGATTACGCCGCCGCGTCGTGCGGACAGGGCTGAAAGAAACGCTGCCCCTGTCGTCCCTGCCTCCCCGTGGTCCCTGTCTTCGCGCACCCGTCCCTTTCGACCGCTAAAAATAATGCACCGCCGCCGTTAACCCTTCACGAGAGGCGAGACGGCTTTAATGCGTCGTTTCGTGGGGTACCCAACGATACGTGGACGGAGGGGGATGTTTGTTTGATTGGTTATTGGGAGCTCGCGGTGGGTGTTGGTTTAGTGGCTTCGTTTGAGGTTAAACGGGAAGTGCGAGGGTCGTCGAGGAGCTTGAATTAAAGGAATTCGAGAAAGGGAAACTAAGTTCGAGTAAAAAATAGTTGGGCTTCGTTCAAATTTCGCTGCAAGCGATCTCACCGTTTCTGCGTACAAATTTTATGAAGAGGGAAAATATTTAAATCGATTCCTGTGTAAATCACTGACTCTTCGTGTTCACAGAAGAATACCTGGAATGCATGGTGTCTACTTAATACGATACGCATCTGCAATATTGTTGCATTTTTCAGAATAATAAATATTCATCACTGGGAAAGAGTAATTAATCCGTTGTACATTAGCACGTTATCGACCGCAGTAGGAAAGGGATCGTTCGCCCTTATTATAGATCGTACTACTTGCATGTCTGTTTTAATGTTACCGATTGTATCAATCGGGTACCGGATTGCTTTCGAAAATTGAGTTCACCGCGCAACCATCAGCATCGCGATGCGACAAACTGCACTATCCGGATAACGAAGAACCACAGCCAATCGACGAAAATTGATCAGAAGCTGCGGCGTTATCGGAGCTCGTATCAAGGTATCGAGCACCGTTTAAGCAAAACGGTGTAAGTTTATCGTCCGCGGCAGATTCCTCGATTATTCTGGCTCCCGAGAGAGTCTTCCGGTTTCACGACAAGGCTCGCCTCCTTGTTTCAACCGTGGGAGATCGTGCAATCTTCCCTGGCGCGTTTTCTTCGTGCACGGCCGCGTGGTATCCGTGGTTAATTGGTAGCCAGCAGAAGAAACGCGGAGGTAAACGCTTTTAATCGCCGTTATATCAGCGGAAAATAAGACTATCTTCGAGGCATGCAGAGGTGTACGGGTAGGGAAGGTGCATCGACTTCGGTATCGCGGCTAAGTAAGAGCAAGCAACGCGTCTAACGTTGCAGTAAAACGACACTGGCCGCGTTTAATTCACGCGACCGCCAGTCCACCGAGACTTTTGTTCCCGTCCCCTGAATCACGTTTCTGGCATACGGGAGTTGGGTCTCAGAATTGAAAACCAGCCACCATCAGCTGCTCCCGTTCTAGTTTCCGTGATTTTTTATTGAGAAATTAAGTATCTCTCGAGTCATTTCTAATAAACTGGGAAGAGACGAATCGAAGTGGGTCTCAAGGCTGGTTTGAAGCTAAAAATTTGTTAGAAATCCACCGAGTTACACGGTTATAAGTTCTGTTGGTAATCCTCTGCGCGAGACACGCAGCTGAGAGCAAACAAGCGACCACGGTAATTAAATAACCGTGATGATTTTGTAATCCGATAACAATGCTGAAAGTCCTGTCGAGAGACGTTGAAATTCATTGTGAACACCGCATAAACAGGCACGGGTCGTCGCGTACGTCCACGTGGCCGTTGGTGGGGACTGGCGTGCGTCGACTTCTCCCATGATGGAACGAGCCTCCTTATGCAGTCTCGCCGTTTGCGCGCTAGACGATGCGTATTCGTGGAACTTCGTTAACGGTCTTCTTAAATCAAAATAGAGGCTTCTAATTAACGTACACGGGCCTCGAACCTTTACAGAGTCGCTAAGGGGGGGTGAAATAAATTTATGAGCGGTTCTTTCGCCGTTAACAACGATGGCGTTCGGCTAGGCGCGCAACCCTTGTCGCTAATAGGCGGACAAGTGGAAAAAGATCTTACGACCCAGCCTCGTCGAATGCGCGACGCCGTTTCTATGGTACCAACACGTACCACGGTTCATTATCATGGAGGCTGCGTGGCAATTGATGCTCCTGGGCGAATTGTAAACCGAAGATCGTCGAGCAGAATGCATTTTCTCTTGAATAACAGGCATTGTCGGCTCGGCCGCGTACGCTGCTGTATAAATCGGCCGGTCCGCCTTGTTTTTCCTGTCGTTTCGAGGGTAAACGACGCCTTTCACGCCACTTTGTCCCTCGTTCCCGTCGGAATGCAGAATTTATTGCACTAACGAGCTGTGAAATACAGCCGACCGTTTCGGTGTTTCGCAGTGGGAGGACGAGGTGGTTCGTATTCTCGTTAGGTTGCTCGCTGTGCTCGTCGTATTGAAAGCGAAGTTTGTTACGAGCCCCTTTAAACTGCACGTTACGTGGAATAATTAAGAGCGCCGGGTACCAGAATTCCCTATATTTAAAATATCGTAAACTTCGACCGGAGGACAGTGCGCGTCGCGAGTTGAAGAAATGCCGGCCGACGATAATTCGAACAATGCGGAATACACGTGGAACAGCTCTTTGCTCTTAAGAGATCTTTCGCAACCGGAATGTCGACGATATCATTGGACTCGAACAATTACTATTTCATCAACGAATTCCTTCCATCGCGTCTAATATTCCAAATATCTTCCGGTTACGTTACAACAGCTACTGTTTCACTTCGCGCTCGTTTCGAAACGAGGAAATAGTAAATTTCCGTCGGTCTAATTTTAAAACACGCATCACTCAGCCATTCAACGCGGCGCGAGGACAATTAGCGATTTCAATTAGCGATCTGGTTGTCTGATGCCCTCCGCGAAGTGTCGAATTTGATTCGCGGGGCTCGGCTGATACGTTCGCCTCGGTCAACGTCCCACGTACTCGGATTCAGCGATGCAAATATACGCTCGGTGCCCGTGACACGTTCACATGACCCTTTTCCACGGCGTCACAGTTCTCATGAAACAATATACGAGTATGTGAATGGGAGATGTGTCGTTACGATACTTCCGGCGAACAGTCCGCCGTCGCGAGTTACGTTAAAGCACCTAAGTAATGCGAGCGGGAAGTACCGACCCGCTAAGAACGCATTTCAACAAAATTTTAAATTTACATTTTTACTACAAATTTCATTGTACGATTTGACGTAAAAATTTCCTGTCTCTTCTTGCCAAGGAAGCTCTGTCAGCTCCTTTAATTTCGGAACACTTTCATTGATCATTGGCAGGGTCTCAAAGAAATAGGTTTAACCCTGTAAGTGTTCAGATAAACATCGATTCTTTCAGAAGAATATCAAGGTAACAAATATTCCACGTTACCATTCATAGTACGACATCTATGCCTACACGCTTACTGCCCTTTACATAATACTGACAGCACTGAATAACTGGCCAGTTATCATAACGATAAAAAAAAAATAATTAAATATCTACGTCTCTTGTTTCACAACTATTCCTAGAAATGTTAATTATAATTTACTCCGTTGCTATGGAAACAACATTCACAACGGCAGTCCAAAGTGTACGGATACTTTTTCCGGTGACCGGAAAGTCTATCCATAGAACGGAAAAGAGGAAGGCGTACGTTCGATCTTTCCGTCGCTGGGAGTCCGCGCAGCTTCCGGGAGGCTCCTAAAATAATCGCGTCTAACGCGAAAACGAAACGAGATCAAGCGAAACGGAACGCGCGGCCAAGGATGATTAACGAACGGGAAAAACCAGGAGGCGGCCAGGAAACGCGAGTCGCGGAAGCGGTCGCGTGGGAGTAGTCGGTCCCGCGGATCGTACCGGATATTACGCAGTAATAAGAGCAAGAGTCACGCGAGCGCTCATGTGAAGGAAAATTTACGAGCGCGTTACGATGAAGAATCGCCGTCCGCGTTATCGTCCTGGCCGGTCTCACGCTGGCGTCACCGCGAAAACGGTGGTTCGTGTCGCGCGTCCCTGTAACGCGCTGAAATCGGCCGCGATCAGCGGATTCCGGAAGCTCTATTGGCGACGCGGCCAGGCGAAACAGGAAACCATAACCTAGCACACGAAACTACGGTACACGCCAGCAATACCCGCGCGTTAAACCTGCCTCGTGACTGACACGTCACGCTGACCGATCGGTCTCCGTAACCCAAGGACGCCTTTCAATTGCTACGTTTACGAAGCGGCCAAGAATGCCGACGATAACGAGGCGTTCCATTAGCTGGACGGGCGAAAAGGGGGTACAGAAGCCTGGCCGCGAGACTTCGCGGTGAACGGAAGGTGAATTAGAATACCACCGGATGCGGGTTACTCGAGAACGCGTCCGTTTCGTCGATGCGTAGGCGAAGATTCGTTCATCGATGCTCGATATAGAGTGTGATAATCGAATTGTTTTCATTTTTATAGTTGGAAGGTTGCCCTGTGACACGATTAAGTAGCCAGCGTGTGATGTAACAGTTTCAACATACTTTACACCCCAATTACTCCTATAATTATTTGTTGAATAAGTGAACAAGCGGCTCCTTGTATCATTCGAATTATGCGTTACGTATCGCTCGCAGAAATGCCCGCTCGAGTCTAAGTTTCAATGACTACCGCATTTTAATTGCGGGCAATTTTGTTGGAATTTCTTGACCAACCGATTAACATCGGAAATTTTCATTTAATCACGCTGTGCGCTATGTATCGAGTTACGGAATATTCAAAGCAGTTGATCCATTCTACTCTGTATCGTTCTTCTTTTTGAAGATCTTCCTACTTATGTGGTCTTGCGACACGATACAATTACAATTGATACATCGATTAATTCCGTTCAGACTCTACCTCGTGCAAGCAAACAGCGTAAATAATAACGTATCGGCCTTAATAGCGTAATTATAACCTTTCTCTGCTGTTTAATAATTAATGGAGGGAACGAACGGAAATTTCTGTGCGGCGCACTACTCGGTTTCTATTTTTCCGAGACAATTATACGCGCTCGCGGTTTTTGCGCGGACGTGCGTCTAGACGACGCTCGTCTATGTGCGTCCGTGGCGAAGAAACGAAACGGCAGGTAACGAGGCGCCTGACAACCGCCGAAGAACTGCCGCACGACGATAACGGTGCTCCAGAAACGATAACCAGTTCGAACTGTCTGGCTAGGCGACCAATCGGGATCAATGACTCTCTGTTATCGGTGACTAGCCACCAGATGTCTACTTTGCCTCGCGATTTTCGCAAATATTTTGCCTGGACACCGTTTCCACCGATGCGAACGATTTCACGTCGCCCTTTCACGATCGATACACGCCGGCGTTTCCCCCTGTCGAAACGCGGAACGAATCGCGTAAAAATTCCACGGTTTCTCGGATGCTTTCTGGTTAAACAATATGAAAAGTGTCGATGGTTTTTTTTTTTACGATAGTCCGGAATAATTGCGTATTGCAGCCTTGACGATTTTACTGTTAAATGAGACGGCACGTTTTGCGTAATTTCTTTCTTGACGTTGGTATTTACGTTAAGTGACGACCTATGAGTCTTACGTGACTAACGTGATTCAAGTGGTGGACTGACTTTGAAAGAGCTGCTTTCTATTCAGAACGATATCTGCGTAGTAAATGAATGTTTCATGGGAAAAAACCTCGCATCGATCTCGCGATACTTAAAAGCATAGCACCGAGATCGTGCATTAATAATAAACAAAAAAGATCATTAATACCTTAAAAATCTTCCTCCTGATAAGACCTCGATCAATCAAGAGCAATTAATTCGCTAGGTAGACTTGAACGACGAAAAAACTCCTAACCGTCCTTAATCGTTTACCTATATCACTTAAACGATGATCTAACTAGAGTATTATAGTACAAATGAACCATTCGAACGAACGCATAATTATTGGCCGAACCGTCCGAAGACTCGCAAACGATGCTCGAATCGATTACTTCCTACAGCATAAATGGCTGTTCTAGACGATAGTTTCATAATTCATAGCGAGCATATCGAACGATGCGTCTCGACGGTCAGCAGACGAGCTCTTCTCGCGAGCCAGGCAACAATTATTATCAAGACTGGCGACGTTCCCGGTAGCGTGTGGCAATAAATCAAACAGACGCGCAGCATCCGTGTAAAAGCCGCGGAACCGAGCTGACTTAACTAGAAGATTCCCCGCAAAACAATCTTGACGAGGCGTTCAAAGTCCGTGGAGGGTGTCACGTGCCTCGCGTCGATAACGCCGAAGCGCGGACGGAGCCGCCGCGGCCGCGGTTAATAGTTATCGATTTAATTGCCTCGATCTCCCCTGTGAAGCCTGTCGCAAGAGGTCGTCCCAGGCCGTGGAACTTGAACACGGATCACGAGACGCTGTTACGCCGGTTTCCATCGCGCGCAGAAGATTCCCTTTCGCGGCCGCTGCTGCTTTATCGAGGCTGAACGAGCTGCTGCTGGGTGAAATAGGGAGAGGGTGAGACGCGGAGGTGCGCGCGAGGGCCACCCGCGCGTTATAAATTTCCACGAATAGAATTGCGCGACCGACGATCCACCATGCATCGAACGATCACGTTCGCGGGCACGTGGCCAAGCGTGCCGCGGATTGTATTTTTGAAGACGGCTCGCGCTCGCGAGAGCTGTTTATTGATCGATCGTACAGCTGTTTACTCTGTGCGCTGCGCGATGGTGTGTGCTGCTGATTTATTCGATTTTTAGAATTCGACTTTCCTCGCCGCGATCTCGTACGCGATTTAAAAGAGTTTCACGGTGGAGCACAGATAAGTAGACGTGTTTGAAAAGTAACTTGGGAAGAACGTTAATGTATGGATTACTCGAAAGCAGAAGACACGAGACGGTCGTTGCGTGAATAAATTTTGATATGCTTGGGTCAATTGTGAGCGATGAAGTAACTGGGTCGAGGGAAAGATTGTAAATGAATGAAACGCTCCAATGTCTTCACTCTATATATTTACTCTGACCAGTGGTAGGGCATCTTCTTACCAATCTTTCGTTTCACAATCGCTCCAATAATTTCAAAGTCTCGACGAGCTTAAAACGTATTGGATTAGGTTCAGTTAAGTAATCGCTGTCGGTCGAATATAACGTCGGAGGACGAGAGACGAACGAACGAAATTTGTTGGCTGGTATTGGCAGCGCGGGTGCAACGGAACGAGCAGCTCTCGAGCACGGCTGTGCATATCCAGGCTCGTTAAGCTATTAAATGACAACGTGCCCGCGGGTTATCGTCGCGCTAATAAAGCCAGCATTGCGAACACGGCACCACGATAAGGTGCCTCGCTTTATTTCCCCGTGGCTCTCGATCTTCGTCGTAAACGTGCGTAACACGCGAGCCTTGCCGAGGCGTCGAGATAAGGCACGCAGATATATCGGCGAGCCGACGTAAACCTCGTCAAAGATTGCGCTAATACGCGACAAGACGGAGAATCAGCCGACAGCCGGGCTCTTATGCTGACTCAAAGTCACGGGGACGCGGTTTTTAGCAGGCCAGGCTACGTGAATATTTTTCGAAACGGATGTGCTTATCGAATGGAGAAGGGGCAGCGATACAAGCGATTTGGTCGCGAAGCAAATGATGAATTGGGTATTCCGATGATTCAAACTGGAAGTCGATCGATCTATTGTTGTTGATCGTGAACGAGCGTCGAAATATTAGACGTTAATGTCGCAATGAAACGAAATGCGCGATACAATCGATCGTGCGCTGCTAGAAAGTTGCGCCCTAAAAAAAAGAAATGCAACCAGTCGAATCGTACGTAAAAGAAGAGCCTTCCATCAGCTCCGGATCCGACGCAACGAAGTCGACGCACTAATTGATTTTAAAAGGCGATAATTCGTCTCCGGTTCTTTCGGTGCAGCACGAGCCGGACTTTTCTCGGGATTTCCAGCGCGTCCCTCCCTGTGGCCTGGGCTCTCGTTAATTTACATCGGACACTCGTTGAATCCTCCGTGCCCAGAAAGCGGCCAAAGCAAATTTGCACAGTCTGGTCACGCGCGCACCGCTCCTCAGCACACGCGTTCCGCCCGTACACTCTTACGTTTACCCGTGTCATTATTACCCGCCGGGGTAAACCGAGTGTGCGAGCCGGTTAGTGGCAACGGTAGAAAAGCGAGCTGAACGAGGATTCGCCGACTGGTACACGGCTGTCCGACGTCCGCTCGCGCGGACACGTGCTTCGAGGCTTACAGAGATGTTTTCGAAAGAGATTAGGAACGTTGCCTCGAGTCTGTCCACTCCGCGCGTCATTTTCTTCCGTTGAAAGTATAACGATCTTTCGAAAGTACGTTTTTTTTCTTTTTCCTTCTTGCTACTTTTTAAGTATCAAAAAAAGGATTACGACAGTGAAGTAAGGCGAGTTCTAAGCGAGAGAAGGAAAGGAAGTAGATATCCCTGCTGGGTATCGGTAAAAGTTAACACTCGTAGAACACCTCGCGTCTCGCGCGAAGAAGAGGATCGGTGACCGTTTTTCTCTGCGTGGTAATAAAGATAGCACGAAGTGACAGCACGGCAGAAGGGCGCGTGGTAGTTTGTCGAAGGCACGCCTCTTGGTATGACATCTTCAAGGCGGTGATACGCGAAAACACGACCGGTCGACCGGCTTACAAGGATGTTCGGTTCCTCGCGCGGCAGACTCGTCCCCTTCCCTCCGCTTGTTAAACGACAATTTGTCGGTGTTAAGCCGCGGTGAACACAGATGCTAATTGGATAATTATATGCAACATCTATTAACCGGTGCGCGGCTCCGTGTAACGTTCGACTTTATTTGGTCGGGGAAAGAAAGCGTAATGGTAAAAAAGGAACGTCGCGCCTAAACGAACGGATTGCTTAATAACACCGCAACAGCGCCGTGGAACGCGCACGCTTGTAAAATATAATATGCAATTGATAATATTTAGTTGACCACGGACATTAACCGGATAATTAAGCGTGCGCACCCGCGGTGGGTTAATTTAGATATTATTTAAGCTCCGCTGCGAGCTGCTTTTTAAACGTAGAACACAGCTGGGGGAAATTCCAATCGAGCGAAAAGAATTCGGCGACACTGCGGGACGAGGGAGAGTTAATTACGATAGCGTGTCGAAGAATAATTAAACGCATTTCACATGCCGTTGTAACTTTCGATGTCTTATACGGAAACGGTTTCGACGATGAGCATTAATCCGAGGCTCGAGAATAATTGCACGGTAATTTGAATCTGTCGTAGTGGATTTATAGGCCATCTTGTTTCTTACTAATTGGATCCGTGGAAAAAGTTCCAACATCGTTCGGTTTATGCAGTTACCAGTTACTTATGCTGTGTTAAATGTGCAGAGGCGAATAATTGATTTTTTTTACAGTTAGTAAGTGGAATATTAACAAGTAATTAATGTTTCGAATAAAGGTAGAATATGAAAGTAAAAAGGGTAGAGTTGCGATCATGTTCGCGTACGTATAGATTCCTCTGCGACTACTAACTCGGTTAATGGATCTGGCAAGACAGTGGATATGGACCGTCAACGTCAGACCGTACGGCCAGACTCGAGTTCTACATAGAATAATCTTCCGAACCTTTGCGAAAACTTTGTATTCGGTGATTGCGAATCTTATCGTTAAACAAGAAACGCTCCTTAAATTGAACACTGTGCGCCATGTAACTGGATACACAGCGTCTCCTTGAAATATTCAATTTTTACGGAACACCGTATTAAATCTTAGCGATGCGACAGCGTCGTAAAAGCTGTTCATCGACATCCACCGCGGAGGAACGGGACAGGACGTTCACCGCCTTCGAGTACTTATAACGACGTCCTCCCTTTGGTCTTTTACGATATACCCGCAGCCCAAGTTCGTACGACAACGTTCAGGGTGGAAGAGCGACGGCCAAGGAGGCGTGCACGCGCAGTAAAGAGTAAAGTTTAATTGCCAAATAATAATTAGACGAGACAAAACTCGCCGGCTGACGTAATTTACGACACATCTAGCCAGCCTCCTACCGGCGATAATAATTTCCATAAAAATTACGAGCGTCCCTCGGCGCGACTCGCTAACGACGATATTCTCCCCCCTTTTTCCTTGGCTACTTCATTTGCACGCGGCTTTATGGGAGAGCTTTACCCACGGTGGTAATTTATTCTTCTCCAGAGATAGACACCGTTAATATTCTCAATAAAATACCATTTTTGCCTGTTTTTCCGACTGCGACTCGCCTAGCAATTTAAGGGGAGGAATATTAATGGAAAAATGAATCTCGCAGACACCCGGTGATTGATGTACTGAAATTCATGAAGATGCTATTATTAAATTACATCCTATTTCGAGAAGCTACGTCAGAAAATCACTTATCGTTGCCCTCGAGGATTCGAGAAGAGCGACCCTATCGCGTAGGAATTACGATCGGTGGTATCGCGACGGTTTCAGCTATTTTCCTTTTCATCGCGCGTCCGAATTTTCCCACGAATCAGTGGAAAGTGATCGCGCCTCGTTACCCGCGACAAGCACCACGACGAATGCAACGGGGATTATATTTCTCTTCGGAGAGGAGGCTGTCCTCGCGTTCCGCGTCTTTCGCGGAGCTTTAATGACCACCGCGTGGTGCTATCATCGGAGGTAGTACGTGAGAAACACGGACGAGTATCATCACGCGGTGACTCGCTAAAATTATCCGTGGCTTCTCTTTCGAGGCAACACCGAAGGATGAGAATTAAGCCGGCGCAAAAAACCCAGGGGACCGTGGAGACGAGCAGCGGACGGTCTCTCTTCGGTTTCACAAAGGACTTCTCCTGGGAAGGTAGTCAAGTGGAACCCTCCCATTTCTTCGCAGACAATGTTACCTTCCGAGCATTTTTTTCTCGCCAAGAATTTTTTCCACCGCCCCAGAAGGCGCTTCCGTCTTCGTTTTTTTTTCCCCTCTTTGCTTTTTCTTCCTGTTACTCCGTTGCCGGGGACCACTTCACGCAGCTCAACGAAATATCCGATATTTGCCATTTCACAAGAATAACAGGGAATACTCTATCGGCAAGAAGAAACCGTGTTGCGTATTATCGGCAACGGCTGGTGTTTCAGACTCTTTACACGTAATTAATTAATTAGCAGTTACCATGCGACAGTCTTTATTAATTATGCAGTGAAAGTTGCTCGACGCGCGCTTGTACGAGTATCTCGAAAGTAAATTAAGAATCGTCGATTGGCGAGGTCCTCATTAAGAGCCACCCGTGTAGTACACGGATGCGACGATCGAAGAGAGGAGGAATGAATTTTTTTTCTTTTTTAATCGCAGTTGTAAAACGTTAAAAGGCATCCATCTGCCTGCGGAGTTAACCCTTTGACCAGCATGGAATCGCGTGACGCGTACGGGGAGGAAAAAGCGCGTACAAGGAGGAAGTAGTCAAGGGAGGAGGCAAAGAAAGCCACGGCGGAAAGACAGGACGCGGTCTCCGCGACAGGAGAGCGCTACCGTCTTTCCGGGCCCGTAATGAGGCCCCTCGCGTACTTGCAAGAACGCTACCAGCCGCGTTTCGCGCTTCGCCGGACGCGTTAAACGCGGCAGCTGCCGGTGGCATCGCTCGTGCACACACAGCTTCTTCCTCTCGTCCCACCTCCTCTTCGTCTTCCTCTTCGCCGTCATTGTTCGCCCTGGCCAAGTCTCTCGTTTTCGGTCGATCGCCTCTGGCGGATTTTTGAATCGTCGAGAACTGCCCGAACAAGCCTCGCATCCTGGTATTTGCATCGTACCGACGCATGAACGCATCTCGCATGGTGATTACTCCTCGCACGACGATTGTTCGCGAATGTTGGGCGTCTGGCGTACGCCCGGCTGGCTCGGTAGGACGCATTCGTTCCCGTCGGCCTCTTCAGTGCCGTACTTTCCAGATGATTTTTCATCACGTTTGTTAAGTAGATAGATGCAAACAGACCAGAGGCGCGATCATACGTGACTAATCCCTTGCGCTTAGTCATACCGTTTAATGAGTTGAATTCATCCGTCGTTAAGGAGTAAGACAACAGTGAATAGCCAGCTTTGTTATCGATGGTAACATTGTATAATTTCGTGTAACAATCGCACGTCTACTTCAAATTTTCCGTTCGCTTTGTAATTCCATTACGCGTCTCATTCTTGAAGCTGTTCAACATCGTCTCGGTATGAATCAACGTTTAACGCATCCTTCGGCAAACTTCGACGAAACAAAGGCTGCGAACTGTTTCGCAAACTCTATTTAGACCAGGTTCGAAACGGAACTCGGCGCATAAATTCCAGGAAGAGACGCGAAGTCTGTCCGCTTCGTGTCGCGGAGCGGAACACGTCCGAGAAGCTGGGCCGAAAATTGTTCGCGGGTGTCGCGGCTGGGAGAAAACGCGCGACACGTTCCGGGAAGAAACGCGATGGAATCGTGCCGCGTGCACGCTCGCGCACAAAAGGCGGACGCGGGAAATATGTATAAGCGGCGGAGTTTTTTTATCGAGTATCGCTCTTTGTACACGTTATTGTTCCGCGCGGTACGAGCCTCGTCGTGTTTTCATACGACACGCGTGCACTCTCGTACAAAGTACCGGTAGCGATATGCACATGCGAGCGGAGTATGTTAATGACGTATGAAGAGCCACCGTCGCAGCACCGTTTTGAATAACACGCGGCGTGCACCGTGTTCCCTTGACGGGGCACCCACGAGTGGGTGCTTGTCGCATCGCGAACGAGACGCTTCCACGCTGTCCCTTTGATGGAAATTTTAGACGTCGCGAGGGAGAATCTGAAATTCAGAACTCGATTCT
Source organism: Xylocopa sonorina (assembly GCF_050948175.1). NCBI lineage: Eukaryota > Metazoa > Arthropoda > Insecta > Hymenoptera > Apidae > Xylocopa > Xylocopa sonorina. The sequence continues at coordinate 12,921,224 of NC_135193.1, forward strand.
AACGTCTCTGAAGGTGACGAGTGGTACCGAATGTTTGTTAATTTCAGAAACAGGAAGAAATGAAAAATCGAGCAACCCCTTGCAGCGAGCCAGATTTCACTCGATTCCAATCTCGTAAAGCACAACGGAAGCGGGCGAGATAAGAAGGGAGCAAGATCGAGCGGAGCGGCAGCCTTTCTACGTGTAGGAACTCTAAAACGATCTAGCTGGCTCGCGCGAGATAATATTAATCTCCGGCCTCGGGTGTCGTGCCACGTCCTGCAACATGGCACGGCGACGTACACGAACGGGGGAAGAAGAGAATCTCACTGTCCGCGGCGGGAAATAGTGCTGGCTGTTAAGGTCACGGGTTCACGTGCACGCGGCATGAAGTATCGCGTGGTTCCGTGGGATCGCGGCCCTTTCTTTTCCACGTCGTTGCACGCACGCTTGCGTCGTACGCGATCGGTTGCATCCACGTGTCGGCTCGTGATTACGCAACCCTGCTCCTCGATACGATGACTCGTTCGTGGCTGATAGACGGAACGAGTGATTAGAGGAATTGAACGATCGAGCCACGTCGTGCGAAGAACAGGCGTACTACTGCTCGTTCTGAATTTTATTGTATTTTTAAAGTCGATGGTGACATTATTCTTGAGCTAAACTGACGAACGTCACCCGTGCTTTGCACGTAGACGGACATAAATTTGGTCTCTTCCTGAAAACGAGTAATTCATAATTAACACATTAAGCAACCCTCCCATCTGAGAGGTAGCTATTAGCCAAACAACTATATATAAGTCCCGAACAAGCGAGTCCTTTCGTGCACCGGCTAAGTAGAATAAGAGATCACCGATCTGGCGCGTCTGACGTTTATCGAGCGTCCTCGATCCTCGTATCGCGGCAAAACTCGGAGGTCGTTACGCGAAGACATTGACAGCGAAATGGCCGTTCAACGATGGCCCAGCAATCAGACCGAGCCGGCCGCATTACTTTTAAACGCGTACCCACCCAGACGAGGCTCGTAATCAACCGCGATGCGATCGTTCGTCGCGCGGGAGCGAACGCGTGGCGACGCAAACGAGCCACGAAAGGGAGCGAAACGATATTTTTTTATTTCTCATTTCCTCCTCGCGAAGACACCGATTTCCATCCCGTTCGCATCGCGGTTGAACATTATCATCTTCGAGTTTATCCGGCAAGACATCGTTGTGTAATTTCCGTGCACAGATTATATGGGTTGGAGAGGTGGCCCCCCCGATTTCGATCTCTCCGCCGCCGCGAGACATGTTTTAACTTGCTAAACCGTCTCTCTGGCAATCGTAATTTTCGTTGTTCCGGCTGATCCGCGCGTACTCCTCTTTCCAGGGCATCAAACGAACGAGCGTCGCTTAAACGGCGTCGACCGGTCCGTGGCGCAAGACACGGCATGGAATTATCCGGCTTGACGAAATCGCACGGTCCGAGCCGGGACCAGTGAAACGAACTTATAAAAATACGGGAAGGCCCAATGTGACGAAACGCAACAGGGATTTTACGGTGACCCTTACATCACACCTACTAGGATACGGTGATTTTTTAAACGATCGCAAACCTTTCTCGCAGCGAAATTATTTTCAGAGAAGCATCTCTAACGCGAGATCGAACCTACGAGACGCAACCTACTCGCAACGCAAACTCAGGACATACACGTTTTCGCGTTTCACCCTCGCGAAGGGAACCAAGCGAAACGACGCGAATCGAGAGGGTCCACGAATCGGGCGCTCGCGCCACAGGGTGGAACGCGCGTTTCGATCGGCAAAAACCGATGGGTCCGAGTTATTTATTGGCACTTAGTATAAGGACAGAGGGAAGCGGGGTGGGCCACGGAGGAGGTGGACAGAGGCATCGGTGCCTCGGACCCGTAGATATCTTATCTGAGACACACAGTGCGCGCCAGGGAACGCGCCGCGTATACTTACATCCTCGCCGTGGGCCTGATACCACTCGTTGATAACGGACGCCTAGTATCTGATGTACGGGGCAAAAACAAAAGGCGCCGTCCCGGCCCCTCGGCTCGCTCCTTTCCGCCGAACCCGTAGCTAAAGCCGCGAGAGAATGAGAGAGAGAGAGAGAGAGAGAGAGAGAGAGAGAGAGAGAAGGAGAGGACGAGAGAGGACGAGAGTGCGTTCGTCTGTATCGCGATGCGGTAACGAGGATCGATCTCGTTGCGCGGCCGATTTATATCGACGGGGAATGTTTTATGTCGCCTGGGACGCGCTCGCGAGCTAAACCCGGGGTGGGTACACGTGCAGGCGAGGCGCGTCGCCGTTATCGGATTTGAGAGAGCCGCGAGGAACTCTCTCGCATGCGGACCTGCGGACCACCTCGAAGAGTATTGCGATCGATCGCAGGTGCAACGGTGAGCCGCACTCACGGCCCTATGAAGTTATACTACCAGCTCCGAGCGGTTACGTAATGAGGGTGTTGCGCAACGCTCCGATACGAGGAAGAGATTTCGGTACCACCGGCCGGGGTAGGCCACTTCCGTTTCACCAGTGGTGCCTATTGCGTGGCGTTCCGTGCGCGCGGATTGATTCCTCTCTTTACGGAGTTGTAAATTCCTGGATCGCCTCGGGGATGGAACGCGATTCTCGCGCGAACGTTACCCTTCGAATTCATTTTCGACCAGCGATCTCGCGGTGAGATTGTCCGTCACGGAAGTTGGCGGTACGTTGTATCCGAAAAGGTGGTTTGAAAATTAAAAACCGCATAATGTCTCGAGTAATTTGTCCGGTATTATTACGAATACAATTCTCTGTGTATTCACGAGGGTTTCGATCGTTTCATTCAACGAAATTCCAGTGACTCCTCCGAGTGATTCTTTTTATCCTCATTACCGAGACCACAATTAACCATTACTTCCTCGCAGACATCCTCCACGCCCTCGAAAAATGTCTGGGCAACAAATCTCCCGAACGAATCGGCACGCAGACGGTAGTCATCGTCGCGCGAAACGAACGAGCGCGGCTCGGCGCATCAACCTCCGGGGGAAAAGGGTGATAAATTAGCGGAGCTTATCGAAGATCGTTCGCGCGGGCATAAGCTCCGTTTCAAAAGCTCGGAGCACGGGCAGATATACTCCTGTACACGTCCTCGTCGAGGCAAGTGACCAGGATTCGCAGGTTTCGTTCGTGGCATAAAAAAAAAAAAAAAACGTGGACGTATTGATTTTACGTTCCCTTATTTACGAGACCGTAAACTCGCGCGCGAGATTCACCGAGCGCGGAGCAGCTGACAACGCGCGGAGTCGAGAGAGAAGATTTTAATAAATTTCGATGCTAATCGGGCGACAATGTCGATGACTGGCCGAGATTTACGAGAACACGCGGCCGCCGATACGCGCGTCGATTCTGACGAACGCTGATTGGAGGCGTTTCGGTAAGATTGTAAGTCGGCTTCGAAAGAATCGAAGGTTTATTCATCGAGATAAGATCGGTCTGTAGAGTTTGCTAGAGGCCTGGCTAGAAATCCGCGAAAAGCAACCCGATATCTCAACTCACGCGCGAGGTATTTGTAGTCGGCAAGACTATCGGGGACGTAAATTTTTTCCGCGATAATCGACAACAAGGAGTGTCCCCGTTATCGAGCCCTGAACTTATACGACTGTAGATAACAAAAGCTAGTTCTTACGCGACACGTTTCGAGTAATGTGAACACTGTCTACAAATGTAGTCGGACTGAGCCGCGAAATCTGTCGTGACGGATTTCCTGTGCTTTCACCGGCTATTAGAAATCGATAAAATTACTTAAAATAGCCAGGCGATAACAAGAGTAAGAAAAATGGTACTTTGTTCGTGAACTTTGACTAACCGTGCGCGATATGGGTAGGAAAAAGCATAGGAGGTCTGACCAATCCAGACCAAATCTACTTAACATCGTCTCAGAACCTTCGCAGATGAAAAATTGCTATATATTCGTATTTGTAATTGTTTCTCGAATCGATACGATCTCTCGATGAGCGGAGAGACAATTTCTACGCGCGACTTCGCCTCATCGCCAGAGACGGTTTCCTTCGGTGCTTCTTTTTTTTCCACGCAGCCACGTGGGCTGAGAACGATTGTTCCGCTCGAAAAGTCAGAGTACCACTAAAAGTTTCGGGGCGTGGGCAATAATTTACGATGCCGCGCGGGTAACTATCTGTAAGTACCGACGCGAGCAACGCTAATGTCCGTCCTCGCGTGGCTCTCCGGCGCGCTCGCGCGCGCGTTAGACGCGAACGGCGAAGAGGAGCAACGGGGATGAAGAGGAGCAGCCGGACCAGCCAGCCAGTCGGCCTTTACTACGCATAAATCTGCGGTCTCGCCCGACCTCGACTGGCTTTACTGCCGTTCCACGAAAACCCACACCCCAAAATGTCCGTTGCAAGGCCCTCGACCGGCAGCAACCACCGATGTAGGTCTCTGTGTCTTCTGCGAGCTGTGGTCACGAACGCGCTGGCTCGTTCAGCAAGTTTATAATTTATGTAGACTTGGATAAATAGCTTCCGTTACGTGGATATTTATGGAACATTTTTTTGCCCCAAAAATACCCCCGCTCTGGTTCTCCTAATATATTATTAAACGTTCGACCGATTGCATACCGTTCTAATTAAACGCTTGGAGAAAAGATTTTTCGAAACCGCAAGTGTTCCCTCCCTGAAACTCACCTGTCCGCCAACACGCACGACCCTTCTGCCCGTAGCTACGAGCACGTTGCAATTTATCGCATCAAGTTAATTAAATAAAACATCGAAGGCAGAACGCCAGCCGATCGAAGGATAAAGAATGTATTTCATTAAAGGCGGACGCTTCCTGCGCGCACTGTTCAGCTCGAGCGTGTCCTTAAACTAACCCACGCCATTAAGGAGATCCGCATCTTTACACCTCGGCTCCGCGTAGGGGCGCGTGATACGCGAAATAATAAACGTCATCGAGATATTAAATCACGGCTGTTTAAAACGTTGAAATTGCTACAACCTCCGGTACGCGTACGCGGTGTTGTAACGTGCGCGCTGCTAATTTCCGATCGAGATGCTTTCCCGTCCGGTTCACCCGGTGATCCAACGGATTCGGGCTTAATCAATAAGATTGGGCAATTAATATAGTAATTAGGCTGCGTGGCGTTTACACGCGACGCGACTCCACCCATTCGTTCGGCCAGCTCGTTAACCATCCGCGAGGTACGTGTACGAGCTTATGCGGTGTCAACGTCGAATAAAAGCATTTGAACGCGGCGAATAAAAGCGTTATAGGGGCTTCCTGGCGTCAAGGGAACCCTTGTTGCCGATCGATCTGCGTCCGCAAGATAGATTCAGAGGGGAAAAATTGAATTGCTGGGTGGGTTTCGATCGAACGGGTACAGGAGGGTGAACGATGAGCGTTGGGTGCTGTTTGATAAGGTTGAATAATCATTTCTGCGACCCGAACCTCCGAGAGATACATAAACGAGGATACAGGGGATAGAATAATTTCATTTAACTTCACGATAGTATCGGGGACGTTCTCCAATTAATGTCGCATACATCGACACCGACGAGACTCGAGTAAAAATACTCGACTCTCGTACCGCTTGCTTCGACGCTTATCGATAACGAAAGACGAGCGCAAGGCAGCGATGGAAGAAGTGCGCATGAAAGGGCAATTAAATTAACGTAACGAGAATCGCGTATGAAACGCTTCGATCGAGTCGAAGAGAGCGTGACACGCGAAACGGATGGAATCCGGATCGATATCGAGTTCGCCGTTAGTGGATTCGAACAGTCGCGATCAGACGCTGCCCAACATCTGGCTCGCGCTCTGCGAGAGCAGCTCGCGAGTCGGTCGTTCCGGGGACAACGTGAGAAGCCTGGAGTTCCCACAAACATCGAGGAAACTTGGAAATTGCCCGACCTTCGCGTCCTCGACGTCGAAGAATGGCACACGCTCGACTTGCGTACCTCTGCTGCAAGCCGTCGCAGGAATAAGAACGCGGAGATATTGCGATTCTTAATGGAAACTTCCATACGCGTAGGTTTCAACAGCGATTAGCCCGCAGGATTTATTGGACAATAGAATGTGCCCGTAAAATTATTTTTCAAGCCGGAAGAATGGTACTCGAACGTTTCCCAAGCCAATTTCGAGATTAAGTTAGAGATTGTTCGTGAAACAGTGTAACGTTGTAGGTATTGGGAGGAGCAGTTTATTGCTTCGTAGATATCTTCGAGCGCAACGATCTTCTAGTTTTAGAATTCCTACCGGTTCGTTGATGGAAGAAATCTTCAACGTCGAGAACTGTCACTAAATTGCATCGAGAAAAAAAAATCGTCCATTGTGTCAGAATTATTCACCATCAAGGACAATGAAAGCCTCGATCTCGGTCCAGAAAAATTCCACCCTTATCTCGTGTATCACGGGACCAGCTCACCAAACCAGTACCTTTCGAATCACGTCGAACAAACGTTACAATTTCGAGAACGCTGTACCATCCAGCCAGCGACTTAGCGATAAAATCTTCATATAAGGCCCAGCGGCCCGGCGTCTTTTCGTTTCGATTAATCGGCCAAAGTCCCAGCGAAATCCTTACCAGGTAATACGACAAGCTTCCCGGGGTCCAGTAACAAAAGATCCCAGGAGAAGTCGAGGGGTGTCGAAGAGAGAGAGAGAGAGAGAGGAAAGTAGGATGGCAAGGGTAAGAAAGAGTGGCTGCTGCTGGCCACGTGGGATCAGCGGCGATCGTTAAAGAAATATCGACGTCGTTGCGAGAGCAGTCCACGACGAATACGCCGGACTAGTATCTGTAATGCGATCGCTTTGGCACTGTATGGCGATAGCATCATTAACCCTTCGTGCGGCGAACACTGAATAAGATCTTGTTACGCGATATCCAAGCGAGGAGGGACCGTGGTCGCCCTCCTCACTCGCTGCACAATACTCGCTAATTAAACGACCGGTCGGGCCCGCCACCGCAGATACCAGAGCGCGATTGCTTTGTCTTCGTCCACGCGGGGCCACGCCACGCCACCGTGGGCCGAATTAATTAGCCACGGGAAAATAACCGGGGAAGCGCGCGGATTCTCGCCGCGTGGACGCGGCGCCTGTGGAAACGAAAACCCCTCCCTCGCGGAAGCTACGAGGAACTTTCGATCGGTGGCGGCGAAGATTGCAACGTACTTTCTCCGCTTCGATTTCGATGTTTTAGGGGTTCCAGAGATGGCTAGAGACAGATGGGTGTAAATTGCGAAGGACTAAACGGAGTTTCAACCCCCTATGGACTCTACGTGAGTTGCGTTGGTACCGAGCAAATCCAGTGAAAGGTTATTCGAGTGGATTTTTCGAGAAATGTACAAGGAAGTGCATGGCGATTATAGTTCTAGGAAGTATCACCGACTGCAACTGTTTATCTGATACAAGATACAACAAGGAAAAAATACCCGGCACGCACAGACCCTATCGAACGGTTACACGCGAACGGTTCTAATATATAAATGCCCGAGCAAAGGTGAAAGCCTTCGTACGAATCTTGATTTATCATAGTTATTCGTTCACTGTCGGTGCTAATTAAACCGTCCCCTCGAAATCTATAACCCCGAGAGCACGCGTTAATAAAAATTCCGAACCGTTCGTTGGAATGCCACAATTATGCGAACGCGTAAAAATAAAAATTGAACCGATAAAGCGCACATGATCCATACCCTCGATGAAACCAGCAGTTGCATTCCCGTTGCAAAATACACTGCGAAGTGCACCGCAAACATATAAAACGTACGAAACGCGGTATTCATCAAAACGTATTTCGATTTACTTACAATGTTTACAGTTCTCGCATACCTTAAATAACTTTCTACAAAATTACCCGCGTCTACATATTCATCCACCAATTCATCATTCAATGCAGCGAACGCGATCCAGCAAACAAAACCTCTCGGGCCATCCATCTTCGCCTTTAACATCGCCTACCGAAACCACCGTGGCACCCTCCACTCCGCGCGGTCGGGAACAAGCAGCACGCTCGATCGCGATATCCAGGCTGCCAATCCTTAAATTTCACGACGTGCATCAACGTGCTAATCGCGTGGCAGTTCAAGGAGAACCTCCGGCGGAATGAAAACATTTCCAGCCGCTCTGGTGTCATTCTGGCCGAGAAAAGGGGCCTTAACCGCCGATAAATCGTCGTTCGATCGCGGCTCCGGCGAGCTTAATTGACAGTATCGGCGGCTGGCACGCTCGAACAATCGTGAAAATCTGACGAGGCCTGTCGCCAGGGGATACTCGACGCGCGTGTCATCTCTTTTTTCTTCGTTATCCGGGTTCTTTCCCGCGGCGGATCGTGCCGGAGAATCGGCGAAAAATCGAGGAGAAGCTGTGGACGGAGCTGGTGGAACGATGGTGGAACAGGAACGAGATGCGTTCGAGCTTTTTGCTTTTTTTGCGTTTTCAGGTTTTGCGACGGGCGTGGTCGAGGCGTCCGACGACGGCAAAACTGTGCCGGGATTGAAAAATGCGAGATGCTGGATTTCCTCGAATCGAAGGGGATAATCGTGAAACAGCGTGATGCGGTCTAACCTGTTGTCAGGAATGTCCCTTTTCTTGCGGATCTGGTGAATTTCTGCTTACGTATTATCGCTTCCTGCCGCGAACGCGCCCAGGCCGCGTAAATTTCACTCGATTGTGAAACTGAAATTTACGTTGAAAGCGGCCTTTCGAAACAGAACCGTGGGAATGGTATATTAATTGCTGAAATCGACAGAGTAAATGGTCTATCGTAGAAACGTAAAATTCTGTGAAACATTCCCTGAAGATTTCTCTGTATCGACGTTCGCTCTGGTTTACAATAGAGTCTTCTGTGTAAAAGAGTTCGTGAGTTTTTCTTGCCGATGAAATTTAGATGCAATGGTTCTTTGAAATGTTTCTGCAATCTCTCGATAGACCAACGTGTTTTCCAAGAACTAGTTCTTCGTAAAACAGTTCCTCAAATAAAGTTTGCAATCGAAATGAGCATTCATGTCCTAAACGTTTCTGATTCACACACGAACCGCTTGCTTCTCATTGGGCGTGTAATCACGATTCCAAACAAGTATACCATTCGATAATTGAATGCTTGAAGACACAAAAAAAAGCAATTAAAGGATCTCGATTTTGCATAGAGCATTTCTTGGAAGCGCTCACTCTTCGTTCGCTATTTCCAGAAAAGTAATCGAAGCATTATTATTTCAGCAAACGAAGCATCAAATGTCGAATCTACATTTTGAAGTCTGATTGCGAAACAGTATCATCGAGGAAACTTTTGTGTGGCGTGCAGTTCGAGGAAAAGCAAAAAAAAAAGGGGAAAAAATGGTCGTTAAAGGCGTCAAGCAAACACTTGACAGCCGTACGGTGTTCAACGCAGCGTAAAAATCGCGAGGTTGACTTTACCCCGGCCATGGAGAAGCCCGATGAACATGTAAACGCAGCTGCAGGGCTCAAAGATCCGTTCTCGAACGCGAGCAGCAATCATTGCCGATGCAATCGCTGTGTAACGCAACGATCCGCGAACGAAGCACCGATCGTAGCCTGTACTTAGGTCGCGCGACGACCGAGAGCACCCTTGAGGACTCGCTATTGTGATAGTAATTGCGCGCCTTCACCTTCGATGGTACCAGAAACCGGATCACCCTCCCGATCCAGATCGAAGATCATGGTCGCCTAACGGCCCTCGATCCACGCTTTGCTCGTGGCGAAAGGTCACGGGAAAAGATGTTCGAGATTATATTTTCCCTTCTACTTATTCTCCTCATTTTCGTTAACCTCAAAGTTGAAATTGTTGAAAAATTACACTGTTTAAATCCCATCATTTTTCGGGATAAATGTTTATATTCTTGCAAGATATTCACATTTGCAAAAAATATAGAAGACTCTTGCTTCTGTTTGTTAACTTAATTTTATGCGAGTTTAGTTTTATAAATTCTTCGATAAATAGGTTAAACGAATGTTGAGTTCTAAAAAATGACGGACGGTAAAAATTAGCAGAAACACGTGTCTTACATGGTACGTCTCATACTACTACTCGTCTGTCACGCTGTCGCATAGTATCCTCGAGAGATGACACGCTCCTGAAAGAAGCTAAATAAATTACCGCGTTGGATCTGCATTTCCTCGGAATAAAACGGTAAGAAAAACTGAATTAATTGCTGTAGTCGACGAAGAAACGGTTTCATTTGCATCCCGTGTTATTAACCACTCACTTCTTGAATGAATACACTATTCTCGACGGGCAAAAATGCAATCGGCGTTGTATATAATTTTTCGATTAAATTTATTGCCAATTTTCATTGCACCCCCAGGCAGCGAAAAATCGATGACGTAAACGTCGCTGTTTTTCTTTGAAAATGCGATCGAACGTGTTCGCAAACGATTAACGAGCACAGCAACTAAATGTCGAGTAATTCGCCTTGAACCTTACCCCGTGCAGCCTGGCTTGTCTATCGTGAAAACAGAATCTTGAAAGTAGCCACGGATAGAAGGAAAATCACTATAATTACGGCTTGATAACACGCCTTGTGTAACGTGTTGTAATCGACGATGCTTACGATCGTGGAATTTCGTTCGATGCTAAAAATGAATCGCCTCTTTATTTCCGTGAAGGTTAACGACGATGTCAGCCGTGAGAAATGCAAGGAGCTTTGAAGTCGCGATGATTTTAAAAATTGATAATTGAGACTTGAATATTACGTAGACGTCTTGAAAAAGAAAAGTTACTTTTCCTGCTTCCGTCATTTCTAAGACGCCCAATAGTATAATGTATTTTTAAGTAGATAGTTGTTGCTTTCATCGGTGGTACTTTTGGAAAAATGCAATTTTCTAGAAACAGTGAAAGGTGAAATACCGAAGGATATAATTAAAGTATTAATAGAGGAAATACCTACGATATTTCAGACGCACAGAGCCTGCGTTACGTGATCCAACGAAGGCAGAGTATAATTACCAATAAAATTAATACAAGCAATAATTACCCACCTAAAAACGCAATGTTTTTCAACACGAGTAAAGCAAGAACCTTTGATCTTTCTGAGAACCTGTGCGAACTATCGAATTTCCATAAAGCAGCTTCACGCTACTAAGAAGGATAAAAAGCCCACGTGATAGCATACAATTTTCCATTCACGGCTCTTTGCATCGCTAACCGATATTAATTCCATCTGTCCCTCCCCTTCGATGTTCGAGATTTCATTCGAAACAATAACACTGTACAATAAAATATCGTTACTCGATAAATAAAAGAATTAATTCGAGCATTGGTAAGTGACAAGAAGAAGACTGAACGGTGGAAAAACGGAGCAGCTCAGAAAAGAGAGAGAGTCCGAGGGAAAAAAAGCCAATTCGCCGTTTCGATCGAGGCTAAATCGAACAGCTCAATCCGCGGTCGATTCGATCATTTTTTTCCTCAGGCGGCGTCCTTTTTTCCCCGAGATCGGCGCTTTTTCTGCGGGTTTCGCGAAGGCGCAAGATAAATGGCCGCGTGAGCAGAATGCCCGCGGCGCGCAATCAGCTCGACACAATACGTTCCTCGGTAAACCGGAATACGTCACAGCTAATGGTCCACCTTGAACCCGTTATCCTGAGGACTCCATTTGGGCCCGAGGGACCCCGAGAACGGGGAGAAGGAGTGAGAGGAAGAGAGAAGAAGAGGGGAAGAGACGAGGAAAGGAAAGAAAAGAAAAAAAAACGGAAAGGGAACCGTGTCGAGGCGTATCTATGCCGGAGTTTCAAGGGTGCAGCGAGATATGCGGTTGCAGGTTGCCGGCAAAGGTCGTCGGGAGGCTCCGAGGTGAGGAGTTCCCACACTTCGAGGCTGCCTCGAGCGCTAGAAGCGCATGGGTCAGACGCCTGTGCGCGCCTCGAGCGGCGATCCTGATCGAAGTAATGTTACACGAGACGAATCCACCGCGATCCACGATATTTTTAATTGCCATTTAAGTGGCCATTTTTTTTGTAGGATTAAGATGCCACGATAGAGCGAAGATCTGATGCGACGCTGAAACAGGCGCACCTATATCAGCAACGAGTTCACGGTTCGGTGCCCTTAATTATATTCCATGTACCTTGTAGTTACCACATGAACGTTTTGTAGGATTCGTAATGGTCGGAGCTAATGAATTCGCCATTAACGTGTAGACAGGTGCGCGAAGGATTGCTGACGTCGCGGGAGAGTCAACGCGTTCCAAAAAATGACACGATAAACCAAAGAACCGGCACGAGGCGATTCGAAGGGGACAACCAATGACGAGGGGGATAAAAAGGGAAACAAAGGAGCGCGTTCATCGACATTCATATGCTCTAGCGCCATTAACAGGGTCTAGAAAGGCGCACGTGCGTCAGCGCGGAGCACGGCCACGGGGAACGGAGAGTTTCCGACATAAAAACGTACTTTGCCCGTCCGGAAGTCGAGGAAAGGAGAGCCGGGTGCCTCGTGTAACAGCGTCTGAAAGTGGCTCCGGGCACGGCGCGTGCAGGACGTGATTGTGTCGCGGCCACCCTCTCTCGCTCCGATCCGCCGCCACCCGGATACCTTTCTCTCCGTCTGCCACCACCACCCGCCGTTCATCCCCTACCACGTAGATCCGCGCCTTTTCGCCGTTCGGCTTCTTTTTGCTTCCATTTCGCTTCTCCACGCCACGCCGGAGAGAGGACGGCTCCCACCGCCTCCGCTCGACCGCGACTACACAGCCGAGGCTCGTGCTGCTTTTGCTGTTCTTGCTGTACCTAGCTGGCTCCCATTGACGTAGCCACCCGGGATTTCAGACGGTTTCTGGAGTCACCCCGGGCGTTTCGTTTCTCTTTTTCTTCCGCGTAAAACTCTGCGGTTTGATGAACTTTCCTGGATCCGGGACTGGTCGATTAGCCTCTCGAAGAATCGACCATCAAAGTTTACTACCGTAATTCTTCAAGATTTTCCTGCTCTCTTATCCTACGTCTTGTCAACCTTCAGTCTCTGGGAAGTCGCTGTCCATGGGTATCACTCGTCAATAAACTCGTATGTTTCGTTCTAGGAAAGTTTGACTGTTAGAATTTTACACAGGGACGATGTTTGTTCGATTAGTCAATAGACAGGATAGGCTGTAGAGGAAAGTGGGAAATCCCAAGGGCATCGTTTCGTATGGAGAAGGTAACGGCTGCGACGTCAATCCACCGTGTAAAGCCCGGTGACAATCGGGGCGATCGCCGGTGGCATTTCACGACCGATTGCCGCGTAATCGTCACCGCGGCCGGCCTGTCTTTTTATCGAGGGCCGTGAGAGTGGCCCTGTTGACAAATCGTCTCGTTAAGAACGGTAGTTACGCCAGTGTTCCTAGGCAAGGCGCGTGGCTGGAATGCGGCGCGACCGTGCTGTCGCGAGCAACTGAAACGCGCCGTGGCCAATAGGAAAAGGGAGTCGAGAAGCTGCCTTTCCGATTACCAGGCGACAAATCAAACGATATTCCACCGAATGGAAATCTTCTCCCTTTTTCCGTTCCATTCGTTTCATCGATTTTTTTCTCCAGCTCCCCCTCGGAAAGATTCTGTTTCCTCTTGTCGCTACGATTCGCTGGCTTTCTCCGAGTTCTTGGCTTCGCAGCCAGATCGCATCGTACGAAAATCGAAATTTTTTTCATCATTTCGTTCCTTCTGTTTCTCTTTTTCCCGGCGAACGTTGCGAAAGCGAAGGCAACCAGAGTCCACCGCGTATCCAAACCTGCCCTCCGAAAGGGTAGCAAGATCGTCGCCACAGGCTGTGTCCTTTAATCAGCGACACTATATACCTAGCGGACGCGCGGCGCTTAATAAGAGGGACCGACTTAATTACGAGGATATATGGCGAATGGCGAAGGCAGTCCTTTCGAATCGCGTGCACCTTGATTCTCTATATCGAAGCTAAAGCCTCGATTTGCATACCAAACCTCGTCCCCGCCGCCTCCGCCTGCTCTGCTCTCACGAATAAACCACCGCGGCTACTCCGCGTCTCTCCCTTCCTCGGATCGTCTCTCCCCGTCTCGCGTTCGCGGAACGGTCCACGTGGACACGTAGACACGGACGCGCGTGCACACGCCCGTGGCAGAAATATTATTCCCAGCCGCAGAAATCCCGGTACGCGCCCGTTCCTTCCCGTCTTAACGACCCGCCTAATGAACGTTAACGTCTAAGGGCGCGGATTCTGCGATTCCGGCGCCACCGCGATATATACGACCGCTGCCGCGTTCGCGCCACTTCAACGGCCCGCTTTCTCGTTTCGAGTGGGCTTTAAAGCCGCGGCTTTCCCGTTCCCAGCCGGCGGACAGATAATTCCGAGCGAGCGCACGCGGTGTCGGAGGGCGAGCTCCGGCTCGACCCTCGACTCCCCCGAAGAAATTAAGAGATTTCTCCGCTCGGAAATGTACACCGTTGTGCCGCGCGTCCCGCTACGTTCCTCGTAAACGAAGCGTTACAGAAACCGCGAATTGAAATTTCACCGCGCGAGGCATCCACCCGAGACACCGTCGCCGGTTAATACACCACGGTTCGAAAGGGAAATAAAAATGGGGTGCGAAGTATTTCAGGGCGACACCTACCAGACCGGAGCGAGGCAAGGGCATCGATGCGCGGCACGAATCGTGATTTATGTAGTGGTACCAGGCTATATGGCCCAGGCTATATCATTGTTGCCATCACAATGGCACGAAATGCAATACTCGTACTCTATCGGGTGCGCTTTCGCATAATGTGTCATAAATAGGCGGCAACGCAACGCCGCTCGCATACCGTGCTGAAACAATAACCATTGTGGTGGATGGTGGAGGCACCACTACCTATGGGCTCACCACCGAGCCGACTACGCGAAGCGCAAAAGATTTTTATCCGAGGAGAGCCTTGACGCGCAGGTGGTCTTATCAACCCGCTGCGAAACACCTCGCGATGACCATAACCACGTACGGCTAGCTATTCGTCGAATGATATCATCCGACAAACTTTTTCCTCGTCGCGCGTGAAAGTGAAGTAAGGAAAACGGTTCTTAAATAACTGAATTGTCCTCTTTATTAAATAGAAACTATCTCGCCGACGAACGTTCCAAGTATTCCAGAAATAACCGTTGGAGGAAAACCGAGAGAAAGGAAGAAACGAGTCCAGCCTTCTGCCCGTGAACGATTAAGTACTTCTAAACGACTGGTCCGAGGAATGGTAAATAGTGGCGAGTGTAACGAACATACTTTAACTCGCACCTGCATCCTATCGCGGACCAATTAGAAACACCGGATAACAGCAAAAAGGCGAAACGCTTCAACGTGACGCAAGAAATAATCGTGACCGTGGTCGTGATAGAACCAGACGGTCGGTCGTAAAAAGATTTCGCGTACAGACGAGCGGCTGCTGCAAAGCGGAGATTAAGAATTTCGATATTCCTGCTCTTTCGGTGGATTATTGGACCGTCGCAATCACCGTTACAATCTTCTTGCCGCCGCGCGGATCAACGATCGTAAATCGGTCTCTCGATCTCGACGGCGTTCGATCGCAGGAGTAAAACGCAACGGAACTGAAAGTTCCATTTAACGGTGAGACTTGCGGTCGATCACTTAGTTTTGCCCGCGATCCGGCTTTTTGGATGACGATCGCGTTTGCGGTCCGCGAGCTAGTGGCGCGTGAACTTTCCTGTTCAGCCAGCACGGTGCTTACCCGCGTTCCCCTCGACGCGATCATGCCACGAGCATACGAGGAATTTACTAGCGGAAACCGCCATTATTTCGCGACTTTTTCGCCCGCGGTTCCCGCCGCTTTAAAACCGCAACCTTGTACCTGATGTTTTTGCCCGAATCTCTTGTTGCTTCTATCAGCGGACGACGGTAGCGCGTGCATTCAATTTTCGATTTCATTGTCCGGCAAAACGCTGCGGACAGGGACGAGCTACGCCCTCGAGGTTGCAATACGCTCTTCCAATCGCGATTTACACGTCTATACCTATATTAAAATATATACAATTTCCGATTTCTAAAATCATTGAAGTTCCCGCGCTAAGCTCAGAGTACGAAATCTTCGGTTTCGATTGAAAACAGTCGTCTGTATGTCGAGCAACAGTGAAGTGAAGCCACGAGCCAAGCAGCTCGCCCTAATCCCCGTCTACATCCCCGGGTAATCCTTTTCACCGTTCACAGACGCGTAATCCACGCGCGCGACTCAACCACCCCCAGCGTTTCGAACTTGTACGTCCGCGGTGTGGGAGTCGACCGGTGGCCGACTGCTGCGCTCTCGATCCCGTGGGTGTTGGAATCCTTTCACGGATGTTCAAGATGGTTTACGGGCCTACGTGGCCCCCGACCTTGTTCACCGTGGCTAAAGGTCGGAACACGGCCAACATACCGTGGAATATCAGATGCTATCGCGAGATCCGTACGATCCGTATCGTCCTGTCATGAGAAAGCCTCGAAGACGGGACGATTATGAAAGCATACTGCGAGCCATTCGCATCTGTACACCAATTACGTCGTCCTTCGCCCTTTTCGCGCGCCCTTCTTTGCGTCGTCTGTGTAGTTACGTCAGGTTATGTCCAATCGAAACGGAAACGATCGTGTCGGTTCTTACGTTCTCTTCGTTTCTTAACTCTTTAACCTGTTATTTCCTTGTTTTCTAATGCTTGTTTGGCTTTCTATCTGGAAATCCCCAAAATTCTAACGTCACACTGCTATACCCTTTTATTTGTACGCTATTCGCAAAATAGAAACAGCAACTTTCCTTGATCAGCAGCTTTCTAAATACGATGTTCTAACGAACGAAACGTGATGCTGTTCTGTACGATCATAGCTCCGAGAATGGTAGGAATAAATAATCGTGCATTACTCATTCGGCTGAATGAAATTTTATCCGCACGGTCATACGTTGAAATCGTACGCGCGCGCTACAGGCTGGCACTTTTTATCGAAATAATTTAAACATTCGTCGAGACGGTTATTTTAAAAGGAAATTCCGTTTTCCCTACTTTAAATTGGCGCATCCACGATTAAAATGAATTTAATGCGGTGGTAAAACCCGTGAGCTTAGACAGATAAGCCAGCAGGTTTGAAAGTGTCTTAGATAACACCTAATGAGCCGCCGCAGCGATCCCTGAGCTAATGGCTAGGCGCCGATAACCGCATGGTAATTACGTTCTAGGTTGAACAATCGCGTGTCTGGTATTATATGTACGTATATGGAAATTAATTTGCCGTATCGACGGTACATAAATTAGTGAAAAAACTATTTCTCTGTACAGTCGAAGGTGCAGAGAAAGTCGTAACGTGTTCGAGACTTGAAATTGTTCAATCACGCCTCGTTTCAATCGTAGTCCATCGATTAAACCAGCCTCGTCGATTCCCGTTCGCTTCGATCGTCCAGCAAATAACGGAATATCGATGATCAACGAGAAATCAATAATTCACTCGTTCGACGTCTGAGAAATGAGGGAAGTATTCAAAGTGGCTTCCTTCTTCGTCTCGCGGCTAGGCTCGAATGATTAATTAACGGTTAGCTACGAACGCGTGCAACGTGTCAAAATATCGATAAACGAGGACATGACTCAGACAGCGTGTCACCAAGGGCCACGCTGGCGTCATCGCGTACGCGATTGACTCATGTGCGTGGGCAAGGTATGCGAAATGCATACGACGCTCGGTGCAAGAAACGGCGCGGCGTTCCCGCGTTTTCTGGGACGCCAATAAATCCGCGCGCGCGCGCGCGCGCCGATATAAGACGCCGATGACGCCAATGTTTCTGTCCGCGACAGGGGACAAAGAATGAGGAACGAATGGGAATTGTTTTTGAAAGAAAAGCGAAAGCCCCGTTCTGACACCGCAGATAACGTACTGCACTGGAAATACTCGTTGCGTCACCCTCCAATTTACGCAACGCGCACCATTTTCCATCGATTGGCTCGATGCATCGACGCCGCGTTTTTCGAATCGTTCCGGCCAAACCAGCGGATTTCTTTGCGAATCGAAACAAAAATCGCACCGATCGTAGGGAACGGAGCGGCGATCTCGCGATCGAAGGATTACGCTCGCCTCGGAAGCTCTCGTCGCTTACAGCGAAGAGGCGATCGTGATCGAAAAGTGATCGACGATTGGAATTATAGTTACGCATTGTACGCCGCGCTAAGCTTAATCTGCCTATTCAACGTTAGATAATTTGTTTCCTACGAACGAGGACACTTATCACTGCCACGATACGAAATTTATAAACGAGAAATTGAATGGTAATCATGTTATGAATGGTTCATTGTTGAACCCTTTGTATCGAGCGCTGTGTCAATAAACCTACTGTCATAATACTTGGTTACTACATAAATTAGATAAAAATATACCGCCACCGTGTGTGCTTTGACGGAAATCTCTTATTCAATAGCGCACGATTCAAAGAGAAGAATAAAATGTAACATTCCTTTTTACTCGATATCACAGTCGACACGAATCATTGAAAAAATCTCGGTTGTACATACGAAAAAAATGGAGAAACACATCGATCGATGAAACTGTGAACCGACGTGTCGCGACTGACACGTAAGTCAGGTTGCGGAATCTTAGGCGCCAAACTGTTTCTCCACTCCCTGAAGCTTGTCTCGCCAGTGCGCCAAGCATCTCTATCTCTCTCTCTCTCTCTCTCTCTTTTTCTCTCTTCGCACGTAGAAAACATTGAAATTATGCCGGGGACGCGCGAGTGAGTCATAAGAGAAATGGGAATTCAATTTTAAGGTCGCGCGGCTCACCACGGCTCACCGTCGTCGATTTATAAAACGGCGGCCCGTTTCCCGTTCGTGGGTGTGAGCAATTCTCCGGTTCATCTAACAATTCCTTACACTCCCACGCGATTCCTGGCCGACGACGACGACGACGACGTGACTCCGGGCGTCGACGTCTGTTCCCTTTGTGTTTGACCAGCGAGCGTAACCGAGAAACGCGCGCTGACTTTATCTTCGAGCGACACGGCAATTCTCTCCTCTTGACCCGTGTCGATCAATTAATCTCCCTGTCCCGGCCAATCCGAAAAATGAATCGTGAAACGCGCCAGCCGCGCGCCGGTATTATCGCCTTCGCGTCCAATTAATTCACCCGCGCATTCTTCCTGTCTCCTTTAATAGAAGAAGACGGATGGCGGGCTCGATTTTTACCGCGATCCATAGATCGTTTGGATAACTCTGGCGCAACGATACGTTTAGACTAAAAGGTATCCGGTTGCGAAATTTTGAACTTGAGGGTTACACCGCAAAAAGGATCGAGAACGAGTGTCGACGAGCGATCAGTGAAAATTGATATCGAGATCCATGTGAAATCGTTGTCGAATTGAAATTGAAATTCGTGGCTCGAGTGATCAATTTTTCCGGACTCCCATGAATTTCGTGCACACCCTCCACGTGTACCTTCATACATCACGCATACGCCACGTACACGAAACTAAGGCCTAATGATCGCGGGGAAGATAACTACACGCCTACAAAAGTTGTTCATACATGCGATTCCTCAATTACATTTCTTGAAAAGGAAGAAACCGCCTGCAATAATGCTACCTGATTACAAATCTAGTTAGTGCAACTCGTGGCCGCGGTAACTTTCCATCCTAGCAGGCTCAACTTTCCCACGGCTCGAAACTGAAAGCAACATTAGGAACTATTTTGATATCAGCCGCGCAAGATACAAATTGTGTCTACCGGAATACCACCCAACTACCGATTCAATGGATTCGTTGATCCCTCGCTCTCCCTTTCCAACGAATTTACGAGCTCTATCGTTCATAAATTCCGACTAATTAGACAAATTGTCTAATCACGAAGAAGCACGTTGTATCGCGACCATAATAATTTCTGGTACCTCACGAAACGTTCAGGCGGAACGACTATTAGCTGCACCCTCGGACAAATACAAATTCCAAGCGCGAAACGTCAGATCGCGGGTACGAGAGGCGGACGAGCACGCGGAAGAGGCAGCGAGTCTCGAAGCCTGGTCAGAAACGTAAACCATGTACCACGGCAACAGGAAGAAGACCACCAGGAATCGCTGGACCTGGTAATTGCATAACTCTGGAGGTCGCGTCAGTAACGAGCGGCCCGTACCTCGGATCTTACGTATCGTAAGGTTAACCGCAAACGACTGATGTCGCGAATACTAATTTTTCTATGACGCGTCGACGTATCGTTGTATCTTTTCTCATTTTCGTTTTTTTTTTTTTTGTTATATTTCGCATTGCATAACGGAGATAAAAGCACGGCGTTTCCTCCGTTTATTCAGATGGCGTGTATCTTTTCGAGGGAAACATGAATCACGATCAACAACGCCGACGTGAAGTCACAACGCAACGAGAAATATTCTCGCGTGCTCGATTCAAATCGTGGCGAAAGCGACGATTATGGAGCGAATTTATGTGCTCTCGCACGAAGAGCTTCGCGAGGATGCGTATTCCAGGGAAGGAAAAAAAATGAAAATTTCACACCTCAACTGAACAACTTTGTTAATCTTATTTTCGAGGAAGGAGATTTCTTTATTACGAAGGGAAAGATTGAAATATGCCCACGGTACCTTCGATATTACCTGGAACATGCATCATCTTTGAACTTAATCGAAAATTTATTGACGGTAACTGCGTGTATCCTATCGTTCAATAAATCAGAGTGTCATCTCTTTAACAGGATGATACGCAACAAGAAATTCAATTAAATTCTTTATAATCGTATTCACCATAAATTTTCTTCGCACTTAATCACAAGGGCAATCGACGCGAATCAACTTTATACGGTCTGCAGAGTATGCAAACGTGTCGCCCTCGGGACTGGGCATACTTTCGCGTGACAGTGCGCGTCAAAACATTGCATCGCGACATTTCGAACGAGTAAAATCATCAGCTTCGTCCAGGACCGCAGCCGTGTTCCACGAAATCCGCTCGTCGTTCTCGCTTTCGTCGCGGGACACGCGCGCGCGAAGAATCGCGCGCTCGGTTCGCGAAAGTTTCTCTCCGTATAATTAATTCGCGCGACTGGCGCGATCAACGCGATCTATATTCTTCCGCGCAGGATTAATGGTCGGGCTGGCGAACGTCTGTGACCAGATTTCACGCGTGTCTCGGCGATCTCGGCTGGATCCCGAGCGCGGCGATAAATCAGACCGATGTAAATGAAGTTTGCCCATGGGAAACCAGTTCGAGCAAGGTCGGAAACGCGAGCACGATTTGTCATAGCGCTCCGCCGTGGTAACACCGTGCCGGGACCGCGCAATTATCCGGTGTTTACGGCTAATTTGGTTGATCGAAACGGCATAATCGACGCCGTCCGAAAAATATTATTAACGCCTGGCACTCGTCGCCGCCACCTCCCAGCTTGTCCGCGGTTTCCCTGCTCGCGTGTCGCCGCCGCCGCGGCCTCTAATTACTCCATTACGAGAGCAGATTTATGTCGCGCGAAATTTCTACCCCGCTCGGGAACGACTTCCTCCTCGCGAAACCGTGAGAAACCGCGCGCGCGGTTTCCATGCCGTTCCGGGAAAGTTGACGATTTCGCGCGCGTAACCGCGGAAGTTGGTTGGGAAGTCTTCTATGGCGTTCCCGTGTCCCGTGATGTTCGCAGCGTTTAGAAAGTTGATTTGGAAAGAGCGCGGGTGAAACGCATAGGAGCTGTTTTCCCCGAAAATCGTGCGGCTGGCAACGAACATCGTAAAGGAGAGCGACTAACGAAAATTATCATCGTAATCTGACCGATACACCAGCCATTAATCTGAGGAACGGAAAGAGCGAGCTCCTCCGCCAGCATCTGCCTTCCCAAAAAAGGAGCAGCGGAACCACCCCGGGTCCGGCTCACAAAAGGCCCTCGAAAACCAGCCCCGATAAGGAACGGAATCGTAACTGCTCCATTTACCACGGCGGCCTACCTGCCAGCCGAAGATTTACAGTATCGATCGCCGGGGCGGCGCTAGGATAACCGAAACAATGTAGGCCCACGATTCGATTACGATTCCGCGGTTCATCTCTCATTGCCGCCTACGGTGGTTCCGTATCGAGCCGTGCCCGAGCTGTACGTCCGGCTGAAATTGCCAGCTGCGCCCCACAGATTTATAAAGGACCGGTCGGGACCGGGGTCCGAGCGTTCGCGATCCGATCTTGTCGATCCTCTCTCCGGGCGCTCGTTTGCGCGAGTGTGTGTCAATCGAGTTGCCGCGCCAAGCCGCGCCAAGCAGCGCCAAGCAGCGCGACTAGCACCGTTCCTCTCGAGAACGGGCTCTGGCCCGCTTCCCATGAAGCCACTGTCGGCAACCTGCGAAAGAAGCCACTTCTCTCATTGGTATTCCGACGATCTCTCTCTCTCTCTCTCTCTCTCTCTCTTCCTCTCATTCTATTTCCCTCCTGTTCTCACCTCAGTCTCATTTTATTCCCCTCTTTGCCCGCGCGAAGCCTGTCTGGGACGGAGTGCTCTATTTTACGACCGGCTCTATATGATGCGGACAAATTGGTCAGACGGCGCGAAAATATTTCATCGGGTCTCTCCTCGTTTTTTCTCGACGAGCAGCCAGTTCGACGGTTATGACAGCGGAATTTTAGACGGTCGGATGCTCGTTCGAGCGATCGGTCCGTGGGACGGTGCGCGGGAGTGTTCATTGGGGCCCCGTTGAAAGGGTTCGTCGGACACCGGTTCCGTGCGCGATGACTTCTTTCAATTTCGCGCTGGTTCGATTGTCGATAATCCGATAAGTCAGTTGCGAGTTAGATGATAACAGGCTCCCCTCAAAATCGGTCTCCGATTGCGAATTACAAGCGGAATGCGATCCCAGGAAAACGATCCCTCGACGGATCGATTCCTTTGCGTCAAGATCACCGTGCACTTCCTCATACCGCGAGCAGACGAGTGCGTTAAAAACCCCATCGAAGAATGTACGACTCGAGCGACTGGGAAGGTTGCACCTGTTCGTCTATTTCACCTTATAGGGCTGGCAATGGCTGAGACGAACGCGGTACGGTTACGTCTTCGCGGCCGTACGTCAGCACGTACGTAGCAGACGTAGTCGTAATCGTTTGAGATAGGAGGTTGTTAAGGCAGCGGCGTTCGAAGTAATTAGAGCTGTTAATTATCGGAGGACTCGCGTACGACTTTATCCTGGCATCGCGGTATTCTCTCGAGTGTATCGTAACGAGACAAACGACAAAAGAGAGGGCGGCGTAGCGGACGAACGGATCCCGATAGAGGAGGAGGATAAAAAGGGGCGAGAAAGGGTGGAGGGGAGAAAAAAGAGGAAGAAACCGAACAGAAGAAACGAGAAGTCGATAACGCGGAGGAGCTGCTGGTGCCTGGGATGAAGTGGTACCTGGCCTAATTGGCTTCCGTTGCTCTGTTCACGGGCCGCTGGCTTTTCCCATAAATTAACTTTACGCGACGCTTTAATTAAAGCAGCGCGGGTCGCGACCCACGCGTATTTCAACGGGAAAACGAGGGGCCCTTAGACTGGGATCCCATGCCGTCAACGCTGAACGGAGTTTGCTCTCGTATCGGATGATTACGAATCTTTCCTCTGGCGAACAGAGCCGAGCAGACGTGGCATTGGTTTGGAAGCGTACAGGTACGGGAGAAGTTCGCGAAACGAAGCTGATGGTTCGATTAAACTGCTTGGATCGGGTGGTAATTTATACCGTTTCGGAAATGATCTGGAAATGTCCGTATCGATAAGCGTTCGTTGCGGCTGGAAAGCAATTTCCATTGAAACGCCAGGACGAATTAGCGGCGAAGGGATGATGAGTTTATCTCCGATGCCGGCGTAAATTGAGAATTTTTCGAGGTGATCGCGGCCGGTTAGACGAGGCGTGTCAGCTGGTGCCCGCGGAGCAAGACTCGCTCTACGGAAGGCCCTACGTCGTGTATAGAATTCCTTGTCGTATACTAAATTAACTTGGACGAGCTACTTTCGTTCTACCCTGTATCGAGTTCCACGCTACCGGTATACACTTGAGGCCATTCGATCCCTCCCCCGGCGAGTTTCACCAATCTGGCCACCTGTCATCAGCACACGCCTAATCCGCAGACGCGGCACGATCGAGAACGCGAACGCGAGGGAAGCACGCGAAATAGAAATTAATGTGAAAGTTTCCTACGATTACCTGGAAGAGATGGGAACGCTGGTGTAATGGTTTTCTATGAACCAAATTTTACAACTGTTCCTAATCCCGTCGATAGCGTTCCTCGTTAAAGAGGAACCGCATCCCCCTTTAATGAAACCGACCGCTTCATCCCCTTCAACCGGATTTAGATCCTTCTTCTCTTCGCCAGAAATACCGTCGCTCCCTAAACCTGGCGAGCTTCGATATCGTTTGAAAAAACTTTATCGCCCACGCGCTTCGTTCGCAGGTACCTTTTCCAGGAAGCCTTCGTTCCACGCGTACGAAACGAGCCACCCCAGTTGGTCGCGTTCACAAGTGGCTGGCTCCGGTTTATCCTACGAAAATCAACGCGCACCCGCGCACAGCGTGCACACCGGGCACGTAGATAAAAGCCGGAGAAAGGAGCGGGGAGGGCAACGTTAAGGGTCGAAGAAGGACGCGGCGACGCGTTTCCGTTGGAAACGAACGAAGATCGAGCGGTGATGGTGGAAATAGAGGGGAAGAGGGCGAGGTAGCTCAACTACCGTCCGCTACCGACGATAGCGGGCCAACATGGGGCCCAATTAAGGGAGCTGGCTCGGGGCCCTATCTATTCGGTGGAGCGACCACGAGCCTCGCAGGAACGGTCTCGAAAATGTCAACCGGACGGACGTGTCGTTAGATCGTTAAAATACCGCTTGTTGCCGTTGCCACTGTCGAATACTGCCGGCCGTTCTAACGTCGCTCTTGTTTTGGAGCCTTGTCTCCTATCTCCGTCCTCCTCTATCGTCCAAGATAACGAGTCTCTGTCGTTTAGATGTTCGCGATAAGGAAATTAATTTTCCGACACTCCACGGTTTCCAAACCCCGTCGTTGGAACGGGACAAGCCGTATTTTCGTGCGCCAGTGGAGGACGAGCAGTGAAACGCGTCAGAACGTGGGACGAGAGGGTAGCGAGGCGGTGAAGTCGTTGGAAGCGTGCTTCGGAATTCTGAATTATCCCTGGAGAGTTTGTCGGGGAAGAATAATTGGACTCTTGCGCGAGGTCTGACGGTTCTGGAAAAGTGGACGCTCGGAAGAATGAGAAAACAGAAAAAATTACTCGACGGCCCAGAAATTACACTCCAACGGTGCTCTTTAACTTTGCAAGTGTATTCCACATGATAATTCCCTTTGAGTTTGCTTTGACGAGAAAAGAACAATATCGAGAAAGGTCACCGCGTTGCTTAACACGCTGTGGAACACGCAGTCGAACCTAGACCACGCGTCCCCGAATACACAGGATCTTCGAAACCGCGGTTATTTATTATGCAAAGCGCGGGCAGTTCGGTGGGCCGGCTCACGGTCGGTCGTGCTCTCTCAAATTGAAATTCTGGATAGCCCTTTCCGCGGAGCCTTTACGGTACGGGGAACTATTAGAGGGTAATGAGTTTCTCCGGAGCTATCCTATCTCTATGCTACATGGTAGCACGGTAGTGGCTCCGCTTATCTCAGCCGGGATCCAGTTCAGCCACTCCTTTCTCTAGTATCCCCCAGGCGTCTTTTGATCCCGACGAAGGACCCCGGCCACGTAGAGGACCCCGTACATTTTGTCCCGACAATTTAAGGCGGCCATTTCTAAGCGTGTTCGGTCCTCGGGAAAGGGGGCCGGGTATCACGTATTTTCGGCCACGATAAATTCCCGGCCGCTTTTTGTCGGCTCTCGTCGCTTTTGCATTAAGAACGATTATCTCCCGGGCGAATGTCCGTCTCCGCCGTTTCAATATCTCGAATAGCTTTTTCGTGTTAACTCCCGGCGACGCTGGCGTTGACTTACTAATTTCTCGGGCATTCCGATCGCTCGGAGATCTTCGATAACCGCCACTTCCCGGATACGTGGCGTGCCTTATGCGCTGATCTCTTCTCATTCTCTTCCCTCGAACTTCCCAAAAAACTGGACGTAGATTAGGATTAGCCTCTTTCAGAATATACATATTGTCTCGAATGTTTAGAAACTTTTTTTTAATAACACTGTTAATACCGTGCGAGCTGCTCGTGCCCCTCCACGCTTCGTCGACCGTCCTCGACGAACAGGCTGTTCAACGAATCGTTCGCATCGCTCGAAACCTCCCAGCGCGAGACGATTATTAAAACGCCGACAAATCGACGCGTCCGTCCGCCCCTACTCCGTTCAACCCTTTCGATGGCTGGCCTCGAACCACCGTCCGATGAGCGGTGGCGATAGGAGCGCGTGTCGAAACCAATTGGCGAACGGCCATTGCTTTAGGATCGTCGTGTGTTGCTCGGGACGAGTTAAGTCGTATGCCCGTCTGGTACAGGTGGCCGTGTCGGGAACGTGGGGCGCGGCGGTTCGTACGCGCGGGACCAGGGATTAATATTTCGGGCACGCTCGCGCAAATACAATGACTGGCGCAAAAAGGCCCAGGTGGTGCCTTCCTGGCAGCGATTGCCGGCGAGCCAACGGCTACAGAAGGGCGAAGACGGTGACCGAGGGGCGGCGAGAGGGGACGGCAGGCTCGCGGAGAACGCGGCGTGCAAGATTGTACCAGTTTTTCGATCGGCTATTGATACCATTGAAACGGTCCTTTCCCTCCGCCCCTATCGCCCTTCCCCCCCTGTATATGCATGAGCTTGCGAATTTCTTTGATCGCAGCACGCCCTTCGTGCCCGTAAAACGAATCGCCGTTCTACGCGCGCGCGGCTTTATGCGCGTTTTTCGACGATTCCACGTCAAGCTGTCCGCGGCAAGACGGCAACGAGAAGAAAAAGATGCCCGTTCGGGAAGAGGAGAGATACCATCGTTCGGTTCTTGCGCGATGAAATTTAAATGTCTCCGCGTCGGACGATGATATGTTCGACTTTAAACGTCTCGACGCTTCGCCACTCGTCCCTGTCCCTTTTTAAAGCGGCGGGTTTTTCGTCTCGTTTTGCTCGCTTTTTCCGTTCGCATTCGGAGGATGAGGTGTGTGATTGCCGGGGAGGGGCTGGCCGGCGTTTCATCGCGGAACGTGATTGAAGAGACGATTATAAAGCTATTTTGAAGATTGAAGACGAAGCTGTTTCGAGTTACGTCTCGTTACGTGCCGCGGCTCCGGAGCGAAGTTTATGCGAGCCTGGCCTCTGAAAAAGTTATGATCGCAGAAGTAATACAGACATTAGACTCTGAGAAAATGTAGCATCTGCGAAGTTCGAGTAGAGGTAAATTTCCGTTTTATTCGAAGAGCGAGAAGAAGGAACTGGTCGCGTCCCTCTGTATCTTATCCGTTGAAGTAATCAGCTCGTTTGAGCGTGAAATTAAGGTTTATCTATTGGCAACGGACGGAAATAAATCCTGAACGGTCGATGCGGACAGACGCTAATTATTCACGGCTCGTCGCGAACGCGAAAGTGTTGGACCGCGTGTTCCACGTGTTCCACGTGTTCCACCGTCGTCTTTGTGGTTCTTGACGAGCACGAATCTTGTGAATCTCTCTGTTCTCGAAACGAACCGGGCTGCCGGCTGGTTCGACACCTCCGCGGTCTCATTAACGCCGGCAGCGTTAATTATGTTCTCGAGGAACGGCCTAATTGCCGACAATCCGTCGATGGCGCGGGGCGGCGCGAGGCCGCTCCCGAGAGGGAGGCTCCACGACGAAACGCTGTTGACTCTAAACGAGATCGGGCAGACGTGTTTACGTGCTAAGCAGGCTAATAGAAGTGATCCAGAAACTGGTTGCAGACGAGATTTCGGGGAAACGACGGACCGGGATAGTTGGGGGACGTGCATCTCACGGTTGATGAACGAACGAGAAGCCGGTGGAATGAAACAAGCACCAGACGAGGGGACCAGGTTCACGCTGGTAGTAATTTAGAGAATCATTTTTCAACCGGGGCATTAAATCTGTGTTTAAAAAATTATTTAGAAAATGACAGAAAGATGCGGTCGGCAATTTATGCGCTCTCGGCTGTCGGAGGGAAGGGTTGCGGGCTCGACGCGCTCCGAGAATACTCCACTCGCGTCCATTGTGCAACGAGTCGCGAGTTAAAGATGATAAATTGTTATTCGAAGTTTCATCCCGAACAATTTGTAATGCAAGCACATTAACTTCTATTGCTGACGTGGCTCATTTTAAATAAACAGCTCGAACGGCTCGATGAATGAAATCTTTTTGCTCGCGTGGCAAAGCGGATGCCGATCGGTATCAGTGCAAAAAACTCATTTCAGCCGCACAATCGATTTCTATCGACGTTTTGACGTGCGCCACGTGCATCATATTTCGCGGAGCAACCTCGATGAATTAAAGATACCGCGCAGGTGTCGATGGAACCTTTCTTCGGCTTTCGTTCGAGACACGATTCTTGATTTGTCGATCGTAGGCCGTAGTTTCTCGTACCTTTGCTCCGATCGATGGACAGAATTTAATTGTACGCTTCGAAGAACGATCGATCGTAGCTCTACGTATACGCTACAATTTTCAGACGTAACAGATGGAATTTACCAAAAATTTCCATTTGAATTTTGAGTGAAACGTTGCACCGCGGAATGCTTTTAAACCAGGAAGCTGATAGCTAGTGCCACGACGAAATTGTACGAAATTCAGCAGGAACTCGGCTCCCGTTTTACGCTCTCTTTCAACCGTAACGGGGCAGTTCGAATTCATTAGACCGTTCGAAATGAATTCCGTCGTGCACGAAACCCGGTTCGCGCCGATCGTTCGTGAAATTTCCGCGCCCCAATTAAACGGAACGGACAGTTAGCCCTCTTACCTAAATCTGTCAACGATACGAATCGACAAGAACGGAACACGCGGACGAGATCCCGCGTGGCCACGTCGTTGCCTCCTTTTTTCTTTTCTCTCCGCCTCGCAGTCTCGTTTCTCTTTTGGTTCCTTTATTGTTCGATCTTCTAGCGCACGAGTTGTGTCGGTTCGTATCGGACGCGAACGTGACGCGTTCCATCGCACGAATTTCTTGTCGACTGGCCCGCGACCAGCTGTTACACCACTCGAAACCGATCGATTCCGTGGGCCGACCGCCGGCGACAAGTTGTAAACTTTCCATTAGCCGGCTGCGAGCTCTCTGATAACGAAGCGTGCACTCTGCGGCCGACGAAATCCTTTCGCGACGATTTCGATTCCATTTTTCGTCCGCCTCTCGTTATCTCCTCGACGAGAGTGAAACTTCGCCCGTAATTTCGTAATCTCCCAGCAAACATTTTAGAGTCACTTCGGTGCTAACAGTATGCTATTATGCAACGTACGATCCGCTTAAATTTCTGCATCGCCTACTAAAACGAGAAACCAAAACTATTTCTATGCCGACGATACCAGCATCTGCAGCCGAGCGATCGTTTTACACGTTTCTACCTAGCTTAATCCTTTCTAATAACCAAATTGGTTTAAATTGCTGGACTATTCGCTCGCTGAAGAATCGCGAGGAAAGTTCGAACGATCGTTTCTACGATCGTGGGGTTCGGGGATATAATCCTTTCAGACGAACGAAGGGGAAGGTTGACGCGCGTGGACGATAGAGGAGGCACACGCGAGACAGTCGGGTTTCAAAGAACGTGGGACGAAAGGCAATTATCGCGGAATAGAATATTTTCTAGTTCATGGGACAGAGTCGAGAGGGATTCGTTGGGTCGCAGCTGTTAGGTCGATTTAGAAAATTACCCGGGAACGAAAGCGTTCGCCGCACGTAACGTGGCGTGACTATCGCACGCGACCACAGCCGTACAATGGTCGGCGGTAATCGTTTCCCTCGAAAAAAAGGGAGCAACTCGTGGCCCCGAGCTCTCTTTATTATAATGCGAGCCACAATCTTGACAACCCTGGCTGGCTGACGCGAGCCACGCGACCAGCGACCGACAAAAGGAATCGTCTAGCCACCTCTGGCCATCGTTACCAGGACTGTGCTACATACTTTCCGCTTCGAATAGGGACAAGCGAAGCGGCGCGGCGAGGCCCGTTTAAAAAGAAGTTAATTCGGTTGGGCAAAAGAAATTGGGCAAGTTCGAGCAAGAGAAATCGCTACTGGAAGTAAAACGAGGCGAGCATCCCCCAGGGAGGATGCGTTAGCTGTCAGTGACGATTATGGGAGGCAGTTTCTCGGTTTATACCCGCGCTGGTTCGGCGAGACGGTTAAAGAAGCGGCTCGTCCAGACGGGATTACGAGGAGATTCGTGGGGCAGAGCCGGTGTTCTTTACACCTCGTTGTTTCTCGCAAATTCTTATGCTCGGCAGCCCTAAATCACCGAGGCAGACAGTCGTCGGGTTATAAAGCCTGGTCCCGGGCTAGGTAGCGTACGCCTCGCGATGGGGATGCGCGCTCGCGCGTCAGAGCGCTGATGAAAGGATGCAGCGGCCGATAAAAAGTGTAGGAAAGGGGCCAGGAAAAATGCTGATAGTCGAGAAAGTCCGGGAGCCTTACGACTTCCTCTCGGGCGAGGCAGACGCTGCCGCGTTAATGGGCTCGCGTGAACCAGCCGCGAACGCGTTTTTGCCCCACTTTTATTAGTATCTCGTCTCTTCTAGAGAAAAATGGCGGCGGTGGTGTTCGCGTTTTTGCCCGGCCGCCGCTACCACGAGTCACTCGAATGAACGTATCGCGTGGTATGCGCCGGCTTTAACGAACTCTCGCTGGCGAATTTCTCGAAATTTAAATTGCGAACGTAAAAACACGGCGGACGCTCTGCATGAATCGAACGCCCTTTTCGTTTTTGCCCCACCCTGATACAGCTATCGTGCCCTCGGATCGTATCGCTTTGGAAGAAGAAGATGAAACGTTGAATGGATAGAGCGGTCTACGAGCCGATTTGCTTCGGTTTGTCGCGATACGGTGTCATTAGGTGATAACCAGTTTGCGCCGGTGTGCATAATGACGCGGGAAGACGGACACCTAAGGTAATAGAGCTGAGAAAATTAAAGGCCAAACTGATTTCGAGCTCCGAGCCATTTATTATGGGATTCCGACTGTCTGCCCTCTGGTTCGAGTGCAGGTGATGAATACCTCGGAAATGTTTAGTAACGAGGGTATCAAAATTACGTTCATCCATTCGGCTACACCTGCCCACCGGTGTCAGATTCGAGCTTCTTCCCATTCGCGGCATTAAAATCCGCATTTTTATGCGCGTTGCGTATAGGCACCAGTGACGTCGAGACGCGTTCATCGCGCTGGCTCCTCGTTCAGCCGTTTAATCACGGCAGCCAGGCGTGTGATACAGTTATTGGGTGGTAGTTGCAACTTCGCAGCGGTGTAATTAACGAAAGAAACCCTCCGAAAGAACATTCTTTCCCAGGCATCCCGCGGACAAAACCGATCGCTCGGATCGCAACGAGCAATCACACCACGGTCAATCATAATTTCTAATTTACCACGCTGTTACGAAAGATTAGTAGCCGACGTGGCCAGGAACCGTCCGAATTGCCACTTTCTTATTACTCCCAATGAGTTTCCATCAGCCTCTGAGTACCGACGACCCGCGCGTCTTTTGCACGCGACCAGGCGAGCGATCAAAAAGCATCGCCAGCCTAATGAGCGTTTTTTCCTCCCCGATCCAACGTGGCTGCCCTTTAATAGAGCCTGGGCTGCACACGAACGCGAGCCGTGTTTGATCGATTCGGGATCACGGTGATCACGAATCACTCGAAGCGAGCGCCGCGCGCGAACGCCACCGGTCTATATTAAAATTGATCGATTAGGCGTCATTAGCCAGCAATCAGCGCGCGCAGCATTCCACCCCCGGGGGCCCCGTTTCATTCACCGTAAGCATTCGAATCAATGCCCGGTAATGGCCGTGGCCGTCGATGATGATATGTTCATTAGCCATCGATTTGCCGGCGAAAGTGGCGCGATTCGGCGAAAGGACACCGCGCTTAGGGCCGTATTACGCCAGATCGTTCGAACGGAAATGATTTAAGCGGGAACCGTACATTACCCCGGCACCGCGAACCGTCCAGAAACGACGGACACCTTTTAGCCGAGGGAAAAGAGGGAGGAAGACAGTCGAGACTACTAACAAGGGTATCGAAATTGCACCAGCGTCGATCCGCTCGCTAAGTAGCCGAGGCCCAGAGGGCCGATATGCATACGGGGCACATTTCCAAACGGCCACGAAATCGCATTCGTACCCTCGTTCGACGAAAGGCAGTATACCCCGACGCATCCGTCTTCCTCTCGCGCCCTCCGCCGCGCCGCCGCTCGGTACCTTTCCTTCTCTCGCTGCAATCATCCAGCAGGATTCACCGACGAGCTATCATTCGCACATTTGCAAGCCCAACTGGCCGAACGGTGTGAAAATTACAGACGCGAACACGAGGCTCGCCGAACGAGCCTGTCCGCTGGGCACCCCCAGCCTTAGAACTGCGAGATGATTGCGAGCGCTGCGCAACTCGCGTGGCCCCGAGTCCCGACAACGGGACACGTGTGTACGAGGAACTGGTTCGGGGTGCCGCGTACCACCGTCGACGGTAATATTATAATTGCAAAAATAATAAAAGTCCCGTGTCTTTTCTCGGTAGACCTCGTACACGCGTTACTCGAAGGAGGTTCTTCTCCTTCCTTCTTGTTTTTTTCTTTTTTTATTTTTTTTTGAGTGCGCGAAACATGCCGACCGAGGCGGTCAGATTAGCCCCCATTAGCTGGAGCCTACGTACCACTTAGCCTGATTGTTCCCAGCTAAACTCGCCTGTTTAGAAGCAGACTGATCAGCTCGAGCGCGAACTCGCACCGCGTGCATCGTGTTTTGCACCTCCGCGTTTGTTTATGCGCGTTAATTAGCTCCGTAAACCAGAGTTGACGCAGTAAATTAGACTCGTGCGTGCGCGAGGCGTATCGCCTGGTGGTACCCGGCGCGCAACTTTGGAAAATAAGACGCGATTTATCGTTATCGCCAATTTGTCGCGCGATCGTTGAGTTATTATTCCCGTCGCGTTCGAATCGACACGGGAAATTTCTACGTTGAAGCAGCTCGCGAGAGATTGCATCGCGGAAAAGTTATCAGGCTGATGTCTTATTTTACCGCGCTACATCAGCATGATATATTAGCCGAGATACGCGCACACTATCTAGAGATTACGGGTACCGTAATTGGAGCGAGCGAACTGGTAATCGCTTAATGAAGCCTCGAATAGGATGCGATCCATCTGCGAATGATCGGGTTTGCCGGTGAAATCGGAAGTCCGCGCGCGTCCGAACAACACGACGCCAGGCATCGACGGCGCGTTAATCGCGTCATAATTTTGTCAAACGCGTTCGCACGCACCGGTGAAAGCAAGATATACAAAGTTGACCAAGCTCGTAAAACATCATGGACATCGCGGATGCTATTGGCGGAGAGACTGGTTCGGTGCCCGGGTATGCAAATAGTATAAGTTGCTTTGGTAATTTATTACGGAAATTATATGAATTACATTAGCAGCACGCGTAATAAATTATCGTGCTCTGTAATTTTCGTAGACCAGCACCGCGGTTTTATTGCGACGATTGGTTCTGCTAGAAAATATATCAATGCACGTCGGTAGGCAAAAATTGGCGAACGACGGTCGTGTCGTGCACAAACTTTATTGCCAGCTTGACCTTTCCGCGTGCATAAACTGTTGCTGTTAATTTTTGGGACTTTTCTTACGGTGAATGGGTACGTATTCCTTTACTCGAGCACCATGAATCATTACCGCCAGTGGTAGTGGGCATTACGTGCCCACAGTAGAATGCAGACTATCGTTGGTCACGTGCGACGCCAAAATTACGATCGGTCAAGGCAGACGCCGTAGAAAAATCCTTTCGATCGTCGACGAATCCTCGCGAGGAATTCTTAGCAAATTGCACAACATTTTTCCTTAAAAATCATCCTGTCAAGTGGAGCACTATCTACAGGTAGACCGTCTTCGCTCATCTATGACTAATGAAGCACCCATGCCAGGGTCGTCTAGCGACGGCTCCACTCGAGGGTAGAAAGATCGAAAATCGAACGACGAAAGCGTCTCACCGAAGGGCCAGTGACGAAGCGTAGACAATTTGTCAGCGATACCAAGACCAGCGGGTCTCGAGGACCTTCTTGGTTTCTGCTGGGTTACCAAGGATCCGACGATCCTACGAAAATACACCGGGAGAATAATGGAACTCGATCAGTGACTCCTCGCAGTTTCCCCGCGGACTAATGATCCCATTCATCCTCGACGAGGACTTTTTCGAGGCGAAAGGAAAACAGCAGGTCCTATTCAACGATTTTTGCCTTGTCTCTCCTGTTCTTTTCTTTTCTTTTTTTCCTTCTGCCTCTCGCCATTGTCGTCGATCGCCAATCCTGGCAGGTAGAGCATTGTCCTTGGCCACGCTTCGCCCACTCCGCGGCTGGTCCGCCTGCATTTTTCTTTGTACGGCAAACAATAAGGAGGAACGAGGAAGAGAATCGCTCCTCGGGATTTGCATAGTCTTGAAACGTCACGCTGGAGTAAGTCCCTCCTGACGGACGTGATCTTCCGCGAAACGCTGGGACTCTGACGAGTGGGATCCTCACGAGTGGCATCGATCTTCGCCTCTCAGTCGTTCTTAGAGGCTCCTCGAGGGAACAGGTGGCTGAGTGCGTTCCTCCTCGTAACTTTCAGACTACGGTCGATTTTCTACCGCCAGAAAATCGTAGGAAATCTCTCACGGATCTCGTTTAAAAACAAGATAACACCAATGCCACTGACGAACTCTTCTTCGAATACTTTGTTGCGGCACGACGAGAAGCACAATTTCGCCGATGGCGCGTACGGCGGAACGAAAAAAATGAAAAAGGAGAGCCATCCATAAACGCGCGTGGAGAACCGGACAAAAGCAAGAGCAGGCAGAACGGTTTCCTTTTTAAGAGCCGATCGCGAACCAGTCGGAACGGCGCACGTGTGTAACGGTGATCCATTTGGCGCTCGTTAAGAAGGCGTATTGAAGTCATGGTGAAAGAAAGATTAATCTCGTTGTAATTACTCCCCTCCCCCCTTCCTCGCGTCCTACACCCTCCCTCGGTTGGTTTCCGCTCGCGCCTTCGTGATTCTTCATTTCAGATCGTCGATGGTAATATCCCCGCTTCGATGTCGTACCGTTAGGGTCATTTCTTAAACTTTCTAAACCGCGGGCAACAGCGGCTCCAGACGTAAAAAAAGGAACACGTGGAAGCGCATTCACGAGCGTGCGTCCGCTCGCGTTATTAATACACTGTTGGATCAAGACTGTCGTTGGTCGGTATGGTTCGAGGCGTTGAAAGGCAGATTGGTTCGGTATGAAGAATCGTGGACGTCATTCGCTCGGGCTCTTTCAAGATCTCGATACAATCTCTGATACAACTTCGATGAAAGTTCGATAAAAATTAATTTTTACGCGAATCGAAATCGAGCAAAAAGCCGGCTGCAATTATCGCCGAGCAAATGGAATGGATTTCGAACGGGTGTTTTATCGCGGTCAAAATCCGGTACGGCGAGCGGGCTTGAACGCGTACATCCTGGTTGTAAACACGGAATTCTACATAATGACGTCGTAAAGATTTTTGTCAGTAGATTTGCAAACGTCGCTCCAAATGTTAGCGGAATGGAGAATAACATAAATCAGTATTAATGACCGAACATGTTACTCTCGCTGTATTCGTTTATATAATCTCGCTGAAAGGATACCCGGACGCGTGAAAAAGTCACGAACCTAACAAAAAGTTCCTCGGACAACGCTTGTTCGAGCTCGCTGAGGGGCGTCCTCCGCGCCTTTCACCGTGGCTCGAATTCATAAATCCAGCATCTTCGAAATTTCGCGGTGACGAGCAAATCGGCCGCTTTCCCCCCGAGAAACCGCGACGCGAGAACGCTGCCGGGCATGTTCCAGAAAGGGACCACGTATCTAAATCGTGCTGTCAAAAGGCGGCTCATTAACGAAACGTCAGCACGTGATTACACGTTGCCGCGACCTGAAATCGTCGGCTGGCTGGCTCGTCCGCGCGGCCAACTGGCTGGTTTACCTGGTGCGCCGTTCGCCTACATACGACTCTGAGTAATGTTACTGGAGCCACACGGTCCCCCAGCAACCTGTTGCACTCCCGCGGAGGGCTGAATGCGTAATGCATGATAATAAGCTCGCCTATGCACCGACGCGGCTCTGAGCGACGAGTTAGAGACGTTACCCAGCGATGACGTTATCGGTATCTGTTCATTAGCCGGGTTTAATACGGGTACGGTAATGGGGAAGATAGGGGGGTGCGAATGATTAATAATCATTGGCAGTTTACAGCGAACGCGGCGGAGGAACGCACGGAATGATCGTGCGAGAGGAAAGATACTAATTTGAGTCGAGCTGTAGAACCGTCCGCTTAAAATGCAGGACATAATGCTACATAATATCCGCTTCATCCCTGAGAACCGCTAACCGTATCCCAACTCGCCAACGATCCATTGGCCCTTCGTCGATCGAAGCTTGTACTATGTAACCAAGAGTCATCAGCGTTAGACGCTCGATCGTCTTCTCGCGGAGGATTCTCAGCCACCGATTGGAGAACGAGCGTGCCGATGCACCAGCCTAGTAATAAGTCGATAATAGCAGTAATGGCGGCGATAAGGGGGCCTTAAACGTCCCTAAACGGGGTCTAATTGCCACGGCTGTTTCGAGCTGGTCGACGTCGTCGAGAGGCACATCGCGTCTCGCTGAAAATTGAAGCGATAGAGAAAGCTTCGCCTCGCCTCACCCGCTCGAAACGTTCACTGGCTGGTGTTATTAATTTGAACGCCTTCCGCTGAATCGCGACGGGAGAAACCGCGGGGCGAGGCCAGCGTTCGCGTCCCTCGATCAGAGAACGAGGGTTGTTGCACGCACCGCGGCTCGGAAAGCTCTGGAGGAGATAATCTGCGGTCGAAAGTGGCGGGTAGAAGCCGCTCGGTGGAGTACAGGTGGCACTCTCGCATTAAGGACAAAGTGGCCAAGGGGACGTATTTTTAATAAAGATTATCTCCGCCCCGGGGCCGCTCCTCGGACGATGTAAATGCTTTTTGCCTCGGCTGGCCTCGATTTGTCCCGTCTCCGTGAACCTGCCTGGACCTCCTCCACGTAGCTGGTTCCGATCGGTGAAGGTTTTGCGCGCGCACTTTCACGATCGATCTGTCGCTGGTAATTTGATGGCTCCTAGCCGATTCCGCGCGGCCGGTGCGGCTGCTGAATGCGTGTAAAAGGGCAGGTAAGCGCTGCGTTTGTTACGCTGTTGCGCGAGAACGTGACGGGAGGTTGATTGATTTTTAGTTACGGGCTACGAAAGATCGATGGACAAATACCAGGTGCGCCGAACGAGCGACGCGACCATAACTTAAAAAATTACACCAGGTTCGCGCCAAATTCAAAATCCTCCTGTTACATAAATAGTAATAGCAATTACTATACAATCGATATAATTATGCCCGCGAGTGGAGTTGGCGGACGTATTTAAGACGGCCAAATTTACGAGAGAAACCGCCTCGAAATGGAAATTTGAATGTCATTACGGCGTCGTATGCGCGGCGGATACCTGTCGAATTATAATGATTCGGTTGAACGTTACAAGATCGAGACGCGCCGGACAAATTCAACGAGGGGAAAGAACATACTTATACAGAAGATACACGGGCCGGCATCTGGCTGCTGGCTTTTTCGAATCGATCGTTTTCTACCTGCTTGTTGGGCGTATCTTCATTATCAACGATTATCGTATATTATCGCATATTTGCCCCTAAACGGTCCGATCCATCGCAATCGGCTCTCCTTTAAAGGTGTTTCCAAGTATTTCATGTAAATTCGACACGTCGGTCTTGATGATCTCACGCGGGACACACTACACGCGCATTACCAATTTACGCACGTAATTTGTTGCGATAGAGAGTATGAGATATTATTTTTTACCGTTATGCGCTTGGGACACGCCAATTTTCCCCTCCAGCTTTATGTTACACGAAATACGAAATTTGTAGATTTTACGCTGTGTCGCAACGTTTTTTATGGGTTGTCGTCGAATCGTTACGAGAAAACAATTAAGTTCCTCCTCGATGCAGCAGTACGAACAACGAACCCGAGGATACGAATCGGGTGCGAGACGAAATCGCAGATCGCGAAGCAACGAATCGAGGGACGACAGGCGGTTTAAAGCTAGCCCGATAAAAATCTGGCACCGAGTCGACGACATTGTCGGGCGTGACTCCTTGGGGGACCGTTTTCTATAGATTTGACCCTGTTCACCTGCCCGGTGGACTCGCGCAAGAGACAATGAGACTTTGACGAAATAAAGGCGGGAAGGCGCAGCGTCGTGGATCGAGAACACGGACCGAAAGTCCTTTGTTGGCCGAACAATAAGGGTCGAGGAGAAAGTGCAGGGGGTGTAATGCAAGGTGCCGCGACCGGCATTGTTTCATTGCAGCTGGACAATGCAGGTCGTTCGCGTGACACTGGATGCTTACTGCCAGGGTGCCACGATGCTGAAAATCCCAGCCAGGGGTTGAAACTTTTACCCCGTCCGAGGAGTAAGAGGAAAAATCAAGGATATGAAAGTGGGTATCTATGCATTGAACACGAGTTCGTGCAAACCCGAGAATTGATCGATCGAATCAAAAATGGACAATGGCGCGACTAATATATGCAGACGAAGCGTATGCCAGCGAGTAATCAACGCGCAAAGACCACTCGAATGACGCACCGATGCAAATGCATCATTTAAATGAACGGTCTAAAGACAATTAGAGGCAACGAGTAATGCCAACCATCAAAAACGAGCGGACGTGCATCTCCGAATCCGAATCGAATCGAGTCGGTCGATCATCATCCGGGCGCGTCCGAACGAAGAGCAGCGTGAGATTAAGCGTTTCACGGCGCGTCGTGCGCGCGTTAAAACGAAATCTCGAAATAACCACGCGATGTTCGATCGATAACGCGACGGTGTACACGAGGAGACAGTGCGCGCAATAAACATTCGCCACGAGCAGTTGACGAGGGTATACCTGGCCTTCGACGAGCAGACGAGCCACCCGGGATGGGTGGAGTTGCTTACTAAATGGATTTGTTACACGGCTTTGCGGGGCTTAACGCGCCAGTTTCCACCGTGAAAGCGGACTAACTCTGGACGTGTAATTTTCGGAGATCCTCCGCGCAGATAAATCGCGACACGTCCGCTAATCGAAACCTTGTACCGTCCTGCGTGGCTGCTGTAGCTGGATCTGGTCTTGTAAGCTGGCTACTTCTTTTTTTCGGAACAACGTCTCTTAGAGCGACAGTCATTCTTGCGGATCGCGAGGAAGGTAAATCATGGAGGAATTTAAAAATCGCGCCGCGATTATAGCGATCGTCTCACCCTTACTTACACGCGGTAATCGCCTGACGTATCAATTTATTGACAGCGCACGGACGGTCATTTAACCCGGACTCTTTTAAAGGATAGATGGGAATCGATGATTGGGTGGCGAGGTATGCGAATGCTAGCCCTCTGTGATGTTGTAACATTGAATTTTAATCGACCGTGCCGACCAAGTAGGCTGTCGCGAGCAACCGATCATTACACTGACAAATTAAATTTATCGCGTGTTCTTAACTCGGTGGAGCTCGTGTAACCCTTCCGTTATTTCAGAAGGATTAATAGAACGCGTAAAGTTCGCGAGTGCGAAAAGGGACAAGTGAAATTTCTTTTGGATTGAATATTTTATACTCGAATCGTTTTAAGTTTGTTCACGATCTCCGAAACGACCGGACACTGCGCGCGAGCATAATCAACAGGTCCGCTATCGACCATTTCTCTCGTAACGAGCTTCTAATGCAAAGAGAAGAAACGAACGCCTCGTTCTAAATTGGACACTAAACATCGACCATAACTCGTTGCACCCTTTGAATCGCGGCAGGATGCCGATCGTCGACGACGATCCAGCACTTACAGCCCGGCCCAGTAAATAATAGCCACTGATTAGAAGCCACGGAAGGCGATAATAATTCAGAAGGTGGTGTTTACGTTGCTCCCGTTACCTCGTTCCCTCTCGCGCCCACGGCCGTCCGCGTCCTCGTTAAGGGAAGGCCAATCCAGAGCTGGCTCCGATCCCCGGGGAAATTAATATTTCGGCGAGATAAAACGGATTTCCTAGGCGCGATGTCAAAGGGAGTTAGCCGCCGATGAATACGATCTCTGTAATTAACGTCGAGGCACCTAATGACCGTCCGATCCACCTGCGCCTCGCCTCGCCTCGCCTCGGCTACGCCAGCCAGAAGGTGATTCGAGCGCGTATTAAGCCGAATGACTCGCGCCTCTGACACACGATCGCCCCCTACGGTAGCCCCTCCGGTTAATGTCTAATTATTCCGATGATCAAGATCACGTGAAACGGATAGGGAACGGCGATGACTCCGAGATAATCACGGGACTCTGGAGAGTAACCTTACAAAAAGTGGAACGACCGCTTGTGCTTATTATACAAAACTGAAGCTCATTGATCGATGTCTACATACTACCTGTTTGGTAGCTGGGTAATTTTAAAACAAGTATCAGCAGTCTGCGCAGTGTACGACAGACTCATC
This sequence comes from Xylocopa sonorina, assembly GCF_050948175.1. NCBI lineage: Eukaryota > Metazoa > Arthropoda > Insecta > Hymenoptera > Apidae > Xylocopa > Xylocopa sonorina. Next base: position 12,961,762 of record NC_135193.1, read on the forward strand.
GTGAAACGAGTCCATCGCTTCAACATCGATCGCCAAAATATTTACTACCCCTAGAACTTCTTCGACGAGACGCCTAACCTGGATCTAAAAAAAAAAAAACCCTCGTTCCAACTCTCCACCCCATATTGAAACGCGAAGAATGAGAAAGGTGAATCAAAGTTGCCACAAAGGAAAAGTTGAATGGTCTCGCGAACCAGTCCGTCTCATTGTCGAAGCAAGACGTCAGACGGCTCGCTCCTCCGCGTCCTCTGCACGGACGAATTTGCTGCAAGTGCGGTTTATTGTAAACTGTCTAGGTCCACCAGCTGCCCGTAATCCGCCACCCCCTCCAGCCCGGGCCCCGAGAGAGCACGTCAGAGATCTGTTCGCGGTGAAAAGAGGGGTCGTTATCGCGGTCCTATCTGCGATCGGCCGCTGCGATATTTCTAACAGGGCCCCTGGCTCCTAGTCCGTGGCCCATAGATCTCGCCGGATAAGGTGGTGCGGTGTTCGCGGGGCCCACCAAGGGGCCACCACGGCCTGTCCATTGTGTTCCGTGTCTTCTGCGCGCTCCAAGGGGCCCCATTCGTCCTTCCAGGCTGCGCCGCGCCTACCTCTTTTTCCGGCTGGCTCGCCGCTGATTGCTCGCGTGCAATTACACGTCCCTCGGATCGGTACCGCTGTTCACGATTAATATCGAATTCCAGTAGTCTTTTTTTTCCAGAAGAGGATTGCCTCGCCCGTGGGGTTAATCCTCGTTCATTGTACACGCTTTCCCTCTGTGATCTCTCTCGTGAACCGCTGATTCGTGGCTAATTTTATTCTCGCGTATACACGACGGATCGTTGTTATTGAAAGACGAATCTGCTCCTCGATGCGATCTAAGAAGAATACGCGATCTTTCCCCTTCTCCGGAACAAGATCGCGGAAAGCTAGATCCTAATACGTATCATCGCAGCTTCTCTCGTATCAGCCTGTTTCAACTGCACGCACAAGCTCGCTCGAACCGTATACAACTTCCCTCGATGATACGCTCGAAACTTTCTTCCCCCGAGATGAAGTCGGAAAGCACGGTTCAGAAACTCGTCTCGTTGTACGTTTCTCGTGTTTCCACTTTACGGTTATCGCGGTACAAAGAGAGTGTCCCGAGGTAGGAAGGATAAGAACGAGCCGCTAACTGAGACCGGTACGATCACGAAAGGATCGACATAAACAGCTCCGATCGGAACGATCGCCGACAGATTCTGCGCCCCTCTCGCGGTGCAAATATAACAGTGTCCAGAAAAGATAACGCGATAGGTGTCTAAAGCACACGGATCAAGAAATATCTCGGCCCTCTATTGCTCGCTATCTTAGATCGCAATCTCTTTGGGAGGCGTAGGCGTCTCAATGATGCGATCGGCCGCGACGCCGATCATCGGATAGCAACGCTGCGACACTGCGACAGTTTCACCAAGCGTCCCCTACACAACACAGAAACCCCGAAATCCCATTTGATTCGCACCCTCGAATCGAACGGTCTCGTTAAACTGATTAGAATGAGGCTGGGAACTCTGTTCGTTGGTTATCCACTCGAGACCTCTGACGATACCTTTGAATTAAAAAAAAAAAAAAAAGAGAAGAAAGTGAAAATAAAAGCTGCTCCAGTGGAAACACACGATCGCATCAACGATCAGGGTTGGACATATTAGATTTCGGCAGGGACGTGGCGAGCGTGGGCCCCATTTCTGGAGCCACTCGAGTGTATCCTCCCTTTCACGGATAATTTGATCTCGTTGACGATAAAGACGTACAAAGCTGGCCAGCCATCGACGATCAGATATCTCGGTGGATAACGAGCGGATTGTACGAAGACTAATTGGTTAAAGTGCCGTATATACCAGGGATGCCGCGTGTTTCGCATTTCGAACGCGGAAGCGTGGCGAACAGGGAAGTTGTTTCGCCTTGGCTCCGTTCGCCGAGAGGTCGGGGCAGCCTCCTCCGGGCTCGCGATTCTAGACGATCCGAAACCTTTTCGTGCGTCGATCGGTGAAAGGTGGATTCAGAAAACACGACGAAACTATAATTCGCTGGTACACGCTCGCGATCAACCATTAGCTGGTATCGATCCAAGGCAACGAGCAAGTTTTTTACCCTCGAAACCGAACGGTGTAACGTGTTCGAATTGTTTAATGATCGGGAGGAAATCGACAGGAGTGCGCACACGTTATTTCGAGAAAAGAACGCTAATTATTCCGCGCGCGAAGAGAAAGCGTACGAAAAAGAATAAAAAAGTGTCAATTTGTACCGGCTGGCAATTATGGTTTTATATGTATATCGACTTTAAGCTCCGTGTCGCACGTTGCACTTATTTCTGCCCGCCGAATCCATAAATTAATGCGTCTCAGAGACGTTTAATTAGAGAAGTTATACATGAAAGTGTCGTAAACTCGAGCAACGCCTGCTGCATCATCCCTTGTCGAATTTCACGAATGCTCGACGAATGAGAAATTGTAAAATGAAACGTCACCGTTTACCATACCGTGTCTTAACAACGTAAGATATAATCCCATAATTTCGATACCGCGGTTTCGAAATTATAACTCCATTTCCATACGTAATCCCATAATAAAGACGGCGTCGAAATGAAGAGTGTCAACGGCACGTTGGGTGTTTCGTTACGAAGTGAAACAAGATAAAAGGTACGAGTTCGATACTTTCCACGCCAACAACTTCATTAAGCCGCGCGAGCATGCACGAGTACCAGAGAATTAATTATCATGCAGATGCGAGAAACGGAACCGCCCAAGGGGCGTAAGGGGCGCGCTGCGCTTCCTTTCGAACGCAATTAAAACCGAAAACAGTGGCACGCACGGCTCGTAAAATGGGAGGCCGGGGCGATCGGCTGAAATTTTTAGGGGCAACTTTTACGGCGTCGAAATAAAACCGCCGATTTCCAGCGAGTTTCCGCCGGCTGGGAAATTTAAATCTTCCTCGGGCCGCGCGTGTAGCTTTACGGCTAGCTATAAAAATTCGAGCGGAAGGAGTGGCAGCGCGTGGAACGAGCTTGAAACGAGCTCGCCACGGTTTAACGAAGTTTACGTAACGCGGACTCGCTCGATTCCGTTTCCTGTGCGAATCGTCGCGGGAAAACTCGCGCAAACGACACGTTCCAGGAACGTTCCGAACTTTCGAGCGCGACCCTGTTCGAACGATCAAATAGGAAGTTTCGATGGAGCGCGAACGCTCGGGTATCAATTTTTATTGAGATGCGCGTGATTTCGTTTTACTCTCGCGCCACCATATTCAAAGGAAAAGAATTCGAACGTTTTCGAGACGTAGAAATTTTTGTGACACGTACAAAAGTAACGACTATATCGCGATAATAAAAATACCGACTCCAGAAGCGTCGGAGATGGGACGAAAAATATCGAAGAAAATTCCTGCTGCCCGAGACGTCGAGAAACTATGTGACAGGGACACGCGGAAAGGTGTCCGGTGTTGTGAGAAATAAGGGCTAAATATTTTCTTCGGAATAGAATCGACGACAAGCGACACAATAACCTGGACAATGAGAAACTTTTAACGCGGTCGTACGACAAGCACGTCGTACAGGCATAATCCGCGGGGTTTCCTCGGCCTATCTTCTCTCGATCTTGATCCAGGATCTCCGGGTTCCAGATCGCTCCAGATAGACCCAACCTCTTCACCAGCTGCTCTCTGCCCGAAGTCGAAGGCTCTGTGCACCTCACGACCAAGGGAAGAGAGAAGATCGCGAAACTACCTTCAGATGCGACGATAACGTTCAACTTTAAAAGTCAAACTCGTTTACCTTAAGCTCGCTCTGAGCTGGCCTCTTAATTATCCGGGGTAAGATTTCGATCGACCACGTCCGATCAATTTCTGCGATAGCCGAGTTACATTAATTTCCTATTTTTGTGTTTATCCTTCCATGACATTAATACATCGTGTCTCCGGTAGCGAGGACCGTGGCGGGAACACCGTGGATCCTGCGATCATCGAGTCGTCCTTCCACCCTTCCTCCTTTTTTCTTCGTTGCCCCTAACAAGGGGGGAAGAACACGGGGACCGAGGCTCTGCTCGCGTGTACAGCGGGCGCATTACGCGAGATTTAAGGTCGCCCTTTAGCCATCGACAGCGTCCAAGGGCCCCCAGGAACAATGGCTGACCATTTTAAGAGAGAGCTCCTCTCCTGGCGCAGCATTTTATTCCAGGAGCGTAACGAGCGTTACACGAGGGCTCCTGGAACCGTCTCGAGTTCCTGAAACGCTGGGGATTCCGATCCACGGAATAAAAGCGATAGAAAGAGGGGGGGGGGGGGTGGGGGAGGCGAAACTCGGAGCCGTCTGCGTCTTGGAATTCGGATCCGACCCACACCGGTGTTTCGCGCGCTGCCGTGAATTATACGCGATACGGGGATGGAACAAAGGGTCGGGGCGATATGCAAACAAACGTTTCAATTATTCAACCGGGCGAAGCCTGGCCGTTTATTCGATTCCTTAAAATTGCACCCGATTACGGCCAGGCAATGTGTCCCCGCGCCGAATCCGGTCGATTTAAAAAAAAAAAAAAAAGAGTAGGACACGGCGCTCCGCTCGAATACTTGCATAATTGCGAGAGAGCCCCGACGAGCGCGCTGTCCGATAGGAATTTTCGGTGCTTTCTAACCCCTTCTGCGCGGAATGTTTGATGTCGGCGCCGATACTCGTCGCTGAAGCTTCTCCTCTCCGCTCGACGCTTCGAATCGCGTATTCACGAGTCGTTGCGCAGTGGAAAGCTGACAATCGTAAACCGAGGGGAAAGTCTAAAAGTCCCCGGAGAAGCGCAAGCTATCGGAATCCTCGAGCTAGCGGTTTCTACGCTCGCGATCAGATAGAGAGTAAGACGTTCAAAAAGCAGCCAGGATTATCCATCGCAATCAGCCTCGCCCATCTCCTCTCGGTAAGTGGACGAACAGATCGGGGATCTGCTCTTTCTCTGACGTAAGCATCGCGAAAAATCGGATACCCCGGTTCGTGCTAGATGAAGATACGGACGAGAACTTTTCAGAAGGACCATCGGTAACAGAAACGACGAATACCTTGCACGTGCAGATAATCGCGTATCGATTGCCATCCGGGTGAAACATCGCGCTCCCGCTGACGGCTTAATCGGTCGAGAAACGATGGAGGCTCGCGAACGAGAACGGTCCGGGAGGGGCAAAAAAAAAAAAAAAAAAAAGGAGAAGGCGAAACCAGGGAGAAAAGTTGCCGGAGCATTAAGGTTACCACGGCGTCGTGGCGTTGGTCGTCTTGCGATTTTTCACGGTTCCGCTCGGCACGGTGTCTCGCCAATATCGATCACTTTCACTGAAGCGCGTGTGACGCGGCGTATTGTCGCGGCTATTAATTTCGCCAGCCGCTTAATAAAATTCACGGGGCCGCGCATCGTGAAACCTGATCGCGTTACGAACTTTCGTCCAATTTTTATTAACGACGAAAAAACCGTGAAACGGTTTATCGCCGAGCAAGAAGTTATCGCGGTTAATGGACTTGTGAAAGAGTTGGCAATCGTTCGGACGAGAGACGGGATGCTGAATATCGATTAATTTTTAGCCAAGTGTTCGGCACGAGAAGCCGATCGCCGCATTATGGATTCAACTGCCTTCTATGCGGCATTAATTCGAAAGAGTTACGTAAAAACGCGATACACCTGTACGAATGGACGAAATTGATAGTCGTAGACCGAGGATCCTTTCGATCGGACAGCTTGCCGACGCCTCGAGGCACGTTGGATCTGGTTCGCTCGATCCACGATCGTTTAGACATCATTAGGAGCAAATCCAGGCGGATCACTGATATCCCGTGGAATACTGATTAAGGTGCGCTCGACTTCGAGCAGGTTTCTCGCGTTTCCGCCGTTTCGGCTGTTCTCGACCACCTTGCGGCCTCGTTTTCAACACCTTCGAAGCGGGATGTATGACATTAGCGATCAGGATTACGCGAGCGGAATAACGGGCTTCGCTGCCGGTCACCTTGATGGCTGGTAATTTATGCTAATGGCCGAGCAGAAAATTTTAGGGCCCCTACGAATTTGGCACCGGCTCGACCGCCTCTTCGATGATGATTGTTAGATCTGGTTTCGATCCGTCGAATATTATAGCAGAACGCTTTGTCGAGGATCGACAGGCGTTCGAAGATTGTGAAATCGCAAATTCGCGAAGGAAAACGCTCGCTTAACTCGTAGAAAATTTCGGAAAACTGTGCTCCTAAAGATGAAAGAGATTTCACCTGAACAACGACAAATCAAACACCAATTGCGTCACGGTAATTACACCCATCGGCAGCAACCTCGTACCGTAGCCGGAAACGATATTACGAACGAGGGTAATTGATTCCGCTAGAAAGTAGGGAAGCCTAGGAGGGAGGATCGAGAGTCGAGTTTACCTGCAGCGAGGTATGGTAAACGGTCGAAAGTTACAGAGGGCCGCCCCCCAGAAAAAAAAAAAAGAAAAAAGAAGGAGAAAGAGGGTCAGTGTATGAAATTCATAATGGACGTCGGCCCTTTTCAAAGCTTCGGTCCCAGCGTGATCTTTCCTCTCCCTTCTTCCTTCTACCCCCGGCAGATCCTCGTAGGTTATACACATCATCGAACGGACACGGAATCTATCACGCGAATAACCGAGGAAACCGTGCCGGACGACAGCGCAGAAGTGGGGAGCGCGGCCGGGCCATTAAGCAAATTCGAAATTACGCTTGCAAATTTCGAAATGCAAATCGCTGGCGGGGGACGCCGAGCGTCTACGCTTTTTGCGACTATAAATTTTCGCTTTAATTGGATCGGATTATTGTAATTCCGGCGGTGGCTTATTTATGAGGCCGTTTCGGGCTTTAAACTTGTTCCAACGGCAGCATCGGCTCTTTATTCCCGTTCGCTTCCTCTCTCCCTCTTGCTCTCCTCGCGGCCGTCTCAAAACTAAAAGGCCGAATCGGTTATTAAATTATGGTTAAAGCTCTCTCGCTCTCGTTTTTGTCGGCAGGTGAGCGAGATGCTTCTTCTTTTCGCCTCTTTATGCGTACCACGGACGGGAGCTTTGTTAAAGGCCAATTTATGGAAGACAACGCGCACAGTGGTCCGCGATGGGGTGGGTGCGTAGGGGTCGGCGGATTAAAACGGCGTTCCGATGCTGTCGTGATTCAGAATCCCAGCCGATGCCCGACTTTCGCTCTTGACATGTCCATCTTCCGGCGAACGGGGCACCCCACGTAGTTTTCAGCGGATTTATTATGTATACCTTCGAGTGGCCTGACTTTAAGTAGTCGGAGCCAACCGCTGGACAGCGCGTTTCACACCTTCGTAAAACGTGAACGTTCCAGCTGTTTATGAATAAACGATTCGAACGAAGGCTGAAAGTAAACGAATACAACGCTAGTCGTATTCGCTGTTCGAGTTGGAAGTTCGATTCGAGTTCCTATTCCCACCTCTTCGTTTCCTCTCAAAAACTTTTACTGCTCGGGGGTAAAAACCTAACAAAACGTAACATTGTCCTCAGCCACTATTCTGCATGACTAAACACCCGAACAAAGTAACGGGAACCCTTTTACAAGCCATCAATCAATGAAGTAAGAGAAAAGGTTGATCGTTGAACGGTCTCGTGTTATCCGAGCGTATTTTCCCCTCCCTCTCGGCGTTGTCCAACTATCTGGGTGTCTTCCCATGGTGACTTGCACTAATAAACCCCGCGCATCCGTTAAGGGCGAGCGTGGAGAACGCGGCGCGCTTTAATGGCGCCATTTCGCCCGTTTAGACACAATAAACGTCAGCAGAGATCGGGTTGCGCCCTTCTTATCGAATTTTCATTCGTTCTTTTTTTTTTCGCGAGTCATCGCGATCCGATGGCACGGCGTGGCATCTGGCACGTAGGCACGGAATCTCGTGGAAGCCCCCCTTTTACGACGGGCTGATATTCAAATGCGCGAAAATTATAATGGCACCGTGATATTCGAGTTCCGTTGAATCGTTCTGACGACGCTTCCGTGGAAAAAGGGTTGCTTCGATGAAATATTAAAATTCATGAACACCAGCCAAAGGTCTAATCGAAACGCACCGTCTGCCGACGCTGCTAATGAACCTTTCGCGGATGAATAAAGTCGAGTTTTTTCTATGGAGGAAACGATCATGCAGATGTTTGAAATCGAGCGTGAATCAGATTTTACGCATCATCGTGACGTAATTTTTTATCGCGCGTAAATTGCGGCTCGATTCGTTTGGTAGGCGTCGCAGGCTAAGTATTTGCGCAACTAGAACGCGACAGGGCACGACAATTAGATCGAATCGTTTTAAACTACATGGATAGACATCGCGAAGTGGGTTAGAAATGGCAGAGAAACAAGTCGTGGGAATGTATGCGTTTCGCAACTCAGCGGCGGCGGCTTCAACTGTCACCACGGAGTGAAACCATTAACGATTGTTAATATTCTAGTAGTGGAAGTCAGTCGTGACCTTTTCGAGAAAAAGTTTTACGACGAGGTTCAAGATTATGCGAGTCAACTGGACTCGTGCCAACTCGGAAACAGAATGCACGAGGACGGGGAGGACGGGGGGGAAATAGTTACATAAGAAAGACCCCGTTGACTGCATTTTGTTACGTCTACTGCATAGTGGAGCCTATTCTGTTGGTGTTTTACACGGGTCGGTGCATCGATTAACCTGCATTACGAAGGATTCGTCGCTAGTCATGCAGCCTGCATCGGTAAGTCACGAGAATGCAACGTGTATAGCGGCGATATGAAGAAAACGAGAACCGTCGAATCCACAGGGTGTCCTGCGAGTACCATGCCCGGGATTGTTACTCGAATCTATCCCGCGAAACGTTCCAGCGAAACTAGTTTTTTCCTCGAAGCGATTGCTGTATTTTACGAGCGATGTTTCGAGCTCTTCGTTCCAAGAAAATATAAAAAGTCTAATTCACGCCTAAACCACCTGTCACGTCTCCAACCATTGAACTTTTTTACGACACGCAATAACTAATGACCGTACGACCTGTAACTTTGAAAAATACAGCCATTAAACGTTTCGAACCGTCTTACACACCGGCTTAAGAGCAATACGTTCCGTCTGCGTAAGCCACGGGATAATCGTTCGCGCTTCCACGTGCCACTCAACCATCGAGCCGCCTTCTTTGGCCTCCGAGGTGCCTTCTGTTCGTTTTAAACAAGTAGAGAAACAACTGGCGAACGCGTACGAGCACAGGCTCCTTTGAAGCGCGTGCCAAAGTACTTCGGCGCATAGACAATTTCAAAGCCAGCCGCGCTGGCAGCTCGTTGCTTAGGCTTGATCGAAGACACGCGTGTTCACCTGTTATGAGTCAGCTGAACCTGAACACCTTGGGTCCAAGTACATCGAAACGTTTCCTATAAAGCTTCTACGTAATCACGCTCATGGTCTGGCCAACAACCTCGTCGATATATCGACGCTCGATCGTGACATCGACCGCTGATCGTTCGAACGATCGTTATTAACTCTAACACGGTACACAATGCGGTCTTTGTACGAGTCGAATTTAATCACTCGCTCTCGAGCCGCACGATGCTCTTTGTTCGGCCAATCAGTCTGCTCGCCCGTTATTTTTATCAAAAACTTTATACGCTGCGTAGCCATTGCTGCACAGTTCTCTCTTCGAATATGCAGAATAATCTGTACCTCGATTATGAAGAATTGTACAGTTTTATATAGTCACGATGACTAGTATATATTCATACGAAAGGAATCCGACGTTTTAATTGCTGATTTTCTTCCTCTAAAAGAAACCAATTCCGTATTCATGGAATTCGATCTTCGATGGTAGTTGCAATGTGAAAAATCTACAATTCAATTGCAAAAACGGAATGCGCGAGATTGTCTTGGGAAAATAGAGCCAATCCTTTCGAGTTATCAACGTAACCATCTGAAAGAACACTATCGCATCCGGTACACCCTAAAACAAAAAGCAACGCGCCGTCTTTGGCATCGATACACCATCCCTTAGAGGCGTTCATACCTATCAGATCCTAGATTCACGAGCCGGCATACGGCACGAGATGTAATATATGGCCCGGCCCAGTTTCTCGACATCGAGACTTCTTTCCTGGTCCCCCCTGCGCGGCCGTGAGGCAAAATGGCCGCGTTTGGACACCGCGAATCCGACAAAGGGGCGGCCGAAAAGGTTGAAAGCTTAATTTATATGCGATTTCGCGGTCGTCCGCATTCTCACAAGGGCCCAAGGAAAAGGCCTCCCTCTCCGTTACAGGGAACTGATTCCGATGCAGCTATTTCGTTCGCTGCTCTAGCCTCCGCGTAACTCTCTCTCTCTCTCTCTCTTTCTCACTCCCACCTTTTCTCTCCTTCTCGAGTCTTCCTTTTTTACAGATCCGTGCCAGTATACGCCTGCGATGCTAATAGACCTCGATTTCTCGATTATTTTGCTAGATCGCGGGACGAGAGACGGTGCAGGGGCGAAGGGATGGCGAACGATAGAGAGATAGAACGGTTGAAAGCCACCCGGGTCGAGGGCGAAATACCGGGAAGGCAGATGTCGGAACTCTATATGTCTCCTAGCCCGGAATTTACATCCGACGGACCTTCCACTTTGCTCTAGGACCTTACGATCGATACGCGGTTTATTTAGCCAGGTTTACGGGCTATCCGGTAAGTGCGCGCCGTTTCCCTCTGTCTCTTTCTTACCCAGGGATAATGAGCTTTCGATATACCGCGGGTAGGAGTAAGTGGAGTGTCGAAGGAAACGACGAACGTTCCGCGGAGTTTATCGAACTGCGGTCCCTGTACGATAGCATCCGCTTCGCGATAAATTCTCGCTCGATTGAGTTGAGTAGGCAGCGTTTATACGGTGGACGCGTGTCGTCGTTACCTGTGGATTCGCCTCTCAGAAGTGGCGGACCTCGGACTGTCTTTCGCGATAAGTTCTGTTCTCTGAAATTGTCATAGTCCGCTGGTACAATTTTACGACCGTCGGAACGGGGGCCACTGTCTTTGATCTCACAGCGACGAGCATATATTTCACGGGCGTGGATTAAGTCGGTTAAATGAATCGTTAAATCGGCTCAATATTGTGACGCGTCATAATGGAGGCGAATTTACATAAGAGTTCGTTAGGTGGCACAAAAGGTGAAACCGTCTAATGGCCGAATATTGTTATTCAAATTCGGATAGAACGACAACCCGGCTCGATAATCAGACGATGATATATCGTATATTAATGACCAGCCGAATATTATATGCAGATGGGATTATAGATTAGACGGAGCGTTAAATGCCTACCTGCCTGGTGAAATTAATAAGAAAGTTAGTATCTTTGCTTGGGAAATAACCGATCGGCTGTATCAGCCTGTTACGCGCGGAAACCGTCGATCGTTCTGGGCTGATAAATAATTTCAAATCATTGAGATTTCGATTAACTTCTCCTCGAGCTTCACTTTCGAGACGATACGTCTTTGTAGATTATCCCTGACGCCGTTTATGTTACTTGAGAACGAGCTTGCGTCGGTTGAAACGAGAAGAGCTGTTTCTTGTTCGAATTTATTATGTATTGTAAAATTCCATGGCCTATGTGAAAATATTGTTATCCGTAAAATAAAAGGTGTGCACTTTTACGTCTCCATGCCGAGGAAACGAAATCCGTCGATGTTAAAATCGACCACGCGAAACATCGCGTTCACCCGTGCGTCGTCGGGAACACGATGTAAAATTCATACACGACCATGATGCAAACACGGTGTGCCACCATAAAATCGCGTTACACAGCGTTGCATATTTACCAGACCAGAACAAAATCTGGCTGTATAAATCTCAACGGCGTTTTTTTTACGAGGGCTGTGCCGCGCACCTAAGCGATTCGGGCTGAAAAACGAAAGGGTGACACCATAAAGATCCCCTGTGTCACGGCACACGTGTCAACTACGCCATGATGCCAGCTTTTTTCGCCCGTCATACGCTGCGGCCTCACCTGCCCCTCGTACTTTTTCCCATGTCGTCGTTCAATTCTTTTAATTAGTCAAACAGTACTTCCTCTTCGTTTTTTACGTCGCCTTCACCCTTCTCCGCTCCTTTTTCTCTTGCACGTTTCGCATAGCTTAAGGTATCGGTCGTATATGCCACCGACAACGCCCACCGAGAGATGTTTCACGCGCGTGCATCCGAGAGCGGGTTTTTTGCTTTACGGCGGTGAACGGTTGATCGATTTCACGTAGCCCGTATAAACTTTTTTCACGACCGGGATCCTGCATTCATTTGCATCACGATTCGGTTTATAGTTTGTACTTTATTTGCACGAGCGCGCGGTGAGAAGAACGCGGTCCGTTTACGGGTCGGCGAAAGGCAATCTGGTCGACAAGCATGCCTGACGGTCGGCATGGTTACAGGAGCTCTGAATCGCTCTCCTTACATTCTCGTGCCATTAACCCTTCGTTCTCTCTTCCCTTGGAATTTTCTTCCATTTAAATATTGCACGGATTAGAGCCAATCGGGTGAATATTTGGAAAGAAATTTCACTCGATGTTTTTACGTATCAGTCGTGTGTAAATTTCAATTCAGGGAATAGTATGGAACGCTTTAATATTGCAATTAGATACGACTGTAATTTATATTAACAGCCATCAGAATAGACACTCAACTTGTACTATTTTAAGAACCGGCAACGACGCAACTTCCTCCTTGAGGTCTCGTGGAAAATTAATCGGGGGGCCATTTTCTGGTCGACCTCCCTAAAGGGATATATACTTATAGAAATTATCGAGCAAGCGTGCGTCCATTCCCAGACCGATTTCATCCTTCCACGGATCTCCGCCACGAGCTTCACGATAATTCTAGCCTGCCGGGACAAAGTGGACCGCAAAAATGGACGCCCATTAATGCCGCTAATGACCGCGTCCCCTCGTCCGTGATTTTCATAATATCACGCAAAGTTTGTATTCTATAAATGCCGCTTCCCAGAATCCAACTTTGGATCCTTGAATCGTCCACGATCACCGGGCTCCGTCGTCCCTCAAAGTTTCACCTCGATCCGTTCGCTCGTATACGACGCGACCTCTTTACCCCAGAAAGGTTGCGAGGCGATCGCAAATCCGCAACTTTACTCCTGCCAAATCCAGAAGTGTCTCGACTCGTTCGAATTTCACCGCCGCGAAGACGGTCGTCCTTCGAGAAGTCGAAATCGAAATGGGTCGTGTGCTCCATTTACCGGCAAATTGAACGGTCCGAGAGTAGGCGTCGCCTCGCGAATCCACGCGTTTAAACGGAAACACACGTGCACACGAGCCGGGGTGGGCGTTGATTTACGTGTCTCTAATTGTTATACTTCGAACGGAACCGTCAATTAAGCGGGTATAGCTCATTCACGTGTCCTTTCTGGCCTATCATTGTCTTGCCTCTCCTTAGAGAGAGGAGATCTTATGATAGGTCCTGGCGGAACGCTACCACTTGTTCGGACGCAACGAGGCCCGCGCATACACCTGGCTGGGACCCAGGACGCGGTGTCTCTCCTAGGAGAGCCTGTCTAATGGGAGGTGCACAAACTACGTAATCGCTCGAGATTACAGGCCCGGGAGACCTCCTCCGTGGATGCAGCGTGTTCCACGACGGTAGTTAAGCTGCCTTTTCCTTCGTCGTTGCACCGTAATTACCGCAAGGTGCAAACTCGGAAAATTTTTCTCCGACGCACGATCGTTCCGTGTAATGCCAGGCTACGCGGTCGCGGCGTTGTTTAATGGGACGTTGGGACGACCAGACAGCCTCTCCGGGGGGATACGCGTTTAGATCTGACGTGGGATTGACTGGTTAAGGCGACGTGACAGCCTGATAAACAATGGGAGGACTGCGGAGGTTGGAGATTGACTTTTGATGGGAGATGTCGGATTGTTGATTCTCCTCGGTTTCCAAGTGAATTGGAAAGTTTTCGGATGAGAGAACGTCGTGAGTGTCGCTTAGGGCGTAGAAAATTCGATGTTGCAACGGAAATGGAAATTAGTATCAACCTCTAAAAAAATTAATAATTCTGATTATTCGTTGCAGTTATCTCGCCTCTCAAAGATTAATTTGCCGAGAAGAAAAGGATTGTTACCTCCACGATTTTCGTTAAGGTGTCGAATGTTTACGTTGTAGGTGTTTACCAAAATATTTTAAGCGATTCGGATCTTTGTACTGTCGAAAACGTTGACCGGCATATTGATCGAGCGGGTGAGCAGAAACGGACGGTCCGTTTACCCGTTTCAATATGTAAGCTGACGCCTGCGTTTCCTCGCATTTTATACTTTTCAGACGCGTAGACGAGACGTCCTTACGTATCTGCTGATTAGCTTAAAAATGAGACTTTTGGCGCCTCGGCAACTGCGTTCCGAGCGGACGTTTGTAATCGACTATAGACGGCCAAGTCTTCCAGAGGGTAACAAGGGGGTTGTTTGGGTTCCCTAATGGGATTCAAGTCTCGTGCTAGCGCAACGGAACATTCATATGCAGTCATTCACGAGCAAAACACAATAGCTCTATGGGCTTTCTATAGATCACGAAGAATATTAATCGACCGATCGAGGAAACCAAGTTTCTTTGTCGATAAACCACGGAACTACCAAAATTGGAATCAACAAAGCTTGAAGAAAAAGTGAGAAATCTATCCGCTAATCGCTCAATTACTATCCCCTGGGACCAGTTTCCTTGGCATATAATTTCATATAATCATTTTCAATATCTAAACACACTCGCCGATCCGTACTAGAAGCAGAAAACCGGGAAGTCGTGCCCCTATCATGGAAATATAAATTTACGGTATACATTAATTCACGATATCCGTCTAAGATTCCTCTAAATGCTAATGCTTAATCAATTTAATAAAACCTGAAATTATACGAGATCCCTTTTCAATTTGGACAAAAGCTCCCCGCAGCAGCCATATCTAATCCTTCCTCAAACTAAGAGGATCAAATTCCAGGACGATTGGCCGCGGAATCACAGGGGTTTCCTTCCTAACCACGCGATTAGAGCAATTTAAAATTAGTCACCGGCCGCGATTACGTGTTTAAACGCGGGTAATTACGGTTCGATTGGCTGGAAAGGAATTTTCAGGGCGTGTGGGATACGCGTGGAAAGAGGTTTTATCGGCGGAGAGAATTTCGGAACAGACAGCTGCCACTTACGGTGGCGTCACGACTTTCGGCCCTTCGGGACCGTTCTAGGGACTTCTTTTTCCACCCTGTAATTTCCGCCTTCCCTGAAACGGGATATTTTCTAAAATTGCACATTCTGGATCACCACCCTGCAGGCGTCGCGCCGCGTGGATCGCTTTCGATCGGTATATGGCTTTTTAAACCGTTAAATTAACGAACCCGCCGCGATCCCTTTCCCTTTCCTCTCTCCCGGCTTTGTGTTTCCACGGAAACGCGGAACATTTGCGACTGCCCTTTTATCTGTCGCCGTGTTACCTATTCACAAGTATTCCGTGCTGTGACGAACGAAGCTTAATTTCGTTCGAGAGCCAACCGGATAAGGAGAAGGAAATTGGAGACTTATAGAGTGACTTGCACGGGATACAATTAAAAGTTTCAATCTGAGCGAGGCCATCGTGCATTAAATACGCTTCCGATGAATCATATTTAACTCGCGGATCCTTTTTACGGAAAGTTCCTTAGGAAGATCTCTTGAAAGACTTCCTCGAGGCTTTGAAAGAAGAAGCCTTTCGCCAAGTAGAAGTCAACGTTCGAAATGGAAGATAAGTATCGTGAAAGTAAAAGATTTAAAAAGCGATTAGTCGGTTGAAGGCACCGTCGTATCGGTGAATCTCTCCGGCAACCGAAAGTCACGCTGAATATCGAAAACGTCGAAAACGGAAATGCAATGATCCTTTTTAAACGATCACGGTGCATGCGTCAACCGTGGAACGATACCAACGCCACGAGGATCAAGAGGGATTTATATTTTTTACGGAAGAAGATGAATCATCTCTCGTAAGCCGATGTCGAACAACGGTTTTGCAAGATAAAGCTGCTTTCGATGCGTTCACCCAAGTCGATTACACAGCCAGGTCGAAGCGTAAAACGATGTACAAAATCCAGACGTGACTAATGTTAACGCATTTCGTGCAGGAAATGGCCCCGCATGAAACGACCAGGCGTTTTCGTCCTCCTCCGCCCATCGTCCTACGTTCGAGGCTCGACGATGCTCCGAAAAAGGGAGCGAAGCACCAAAATACGATCAGCCAGCATACTTTACCAGTCTGCCAACTCCTTTCTTTAAGAGGAACAACGTGTCAACATTCGAAGACTCGAGAATGTGTCTATCCTTTCTCGACGCGATAAAGTTTCCGATTCTTTGGTGGCATACAACTTTATATTAGAACAGGTATAATTGCAGCAAATTATTCACACTTTGCTCCTCTCCTCGAGTGGTCACGGGCCAATGCACTGCTGGTGCCAGGTCGCGTTAACGCAACGCGTCCGAAACAATTCGACCTGCTCAGGGTCTCCTGTTTCCATTGTTCGACCTTACGTTCCTGGACAAGACTCCTGGAAGGCGAGGAGCCACCCGGTAGTGGTGCCTCGTTACAATCCCATCGGAAAATATTGGATTACAAGCTTTGACGTTCACCGACCGATCGGTTCGACGTTGCCTCGCAGGCTTTCCTAGGCAGAAACTGCCTGGACCGCTGCGTGACCAATTCCTCAAACTCGACGCGTCGCATTATAAAACACCGTTAAGTATCGATAAGAGTCCACGGAATAATTGAAGAAGAATTCCAAAAATATCGTTCGCCGTGGCCAACATAATATTCCACATAAAACGAGGCGTCAGACGTAACGTACACCCGGGGCAACGAAGATTTACCGCCTCGACGGAGATGATTTACGCCGCGGAATAAAAAAGCTTTACGGTTTCTGGCGCCTAGCATCGAGTTCCGGGTCCTCGCGAGCACGATAATTTCGATTGAAGTCACGGGGGCGAGGTTTCCTGTTTCCGTGATTCACGGCCCTGACGCGTGACGGGTGCTTCCTGGCGCCCACGACACGACGTTATCCCACGCCAGCCCGTCCAGGATGTCCAGGAGCCAGCCAGATTATCGTGGCGACGCGTGTCCCGGCGTCGACGATCGTTTTCGACCGATTCGTATGCGACCGGGCCCGGCCACGCCGATTCATTAATAAATGGTTTATTGCGCGGCAACTTGTACTTTCCTGCCGGGAACATCGATACGGGGAAGATTCGACGCTTCAGGAAGTCGTGTTTTACAGGGGTCGTAGCTCGGACTACCGCTTGCGACACGGCCGGACTAAGGATGAAGATATCGTAGTTGGTAATTGGAAGTCTATAGTCGTGCGTTCTTAGGATTTCGGTGGGGGCTTGAGCGAAGCTTTCAGGCTGGACGATGATTTAAAAGCAGCGGCGTATCGTGTAGCGCTTAGCGCAGGACGATTTTCAGTTGGGCATTATCAATCTTTTATAATGGTTTCGTTGGGTAACGGTCAGACACAATAGAATCTCGATAATCGGAACGAGGAGTAACGGAAGAAGAGTCGTGTCCAATTAATGATTTTGCCCACTATTTTCTAGGTTCCATCAACCGATTCTCATTAATCTGAAACGTCGCTCCGTCCACCAAGGGCCCGGTTATAAATATTCTTTTTTTACAACTTCCGATCGGTCTTCCTATAAATTTCCGTGCAACGGCCTCCTTGAAACCTATCCCGCCGCCATCTCAGCCGCTCTCGGAGCGGTCCGGGGCTCTATATCGACCAGCCATTTACCCGGTGTAAACGTCTCGGGATGGCGGAGCGGATCGTGAAACGGAGCGAGGGAGGAAAGGTGCGAGAGAGGCGGCCAGGCTCGTCGGGAAGGCGCGTAAAAGGGTCGGGGGCGCAGGGGAGCGCCCGCGGGTGCGGGTGTCATTGTTGATATACAACGCGGTAAGTACGCGATAAGTAGACCCCATAAATTCAGCCAATCAGACGAGCCGCCTCGCGCCGTGCCCTGACCACCACGTTTCCCCACACTCCGTTTCAGCCGCTACACCCTGGCACACACACGTGGCAGCCGCGTTACTTACACCGCAGCCAGAAAGTTTTAGAACGCTCGCTTTTTCGGAACTACGAGCGTCTACCTTTTACTGGTAACAATTTATTTTTATATTCAAGGATACAGACTGATATCATCGATTTTTTATTAAAAGAGTTGAGTACAGAGAACTGCAAGGGATGCTATGATTATGTTCAGCATGAGGATATTTTATAGTTTCAATCGAGTTTCGATACAAAATGAATGTTTTTCTTATTTCTTGCGACGGTCTACCGTTTAGGGGTTGCAACGCTTCCAAACTTTCTGCGGATAGCGTATGCACAGACAACCGCGTACAGGTCGGTTCACATTACGCGTGTGCACTACACCACGCGAGCAGACCACGACTCCCACGCGAGACCAGTTTGCTCTGAGGATTGTTTATCTCGTTCGCGAATCGATGCTGTACACGGGGTCTCCATCTTGGTAGGTTCTGCGCGAGAAGCAACAAGCTGAGTGGTAGCTGCTACTCTGCCAGTCTTTTTAAGCAGTCGCTTGTTCTGTCTCGCGTATTAGCCTGTGCTTAAGTCTACCCTTAACCTTCCTACGACCACGACAAAAATCTATATTTAATTGCACGGAGGAATTAAATAATCCAGTTTCCCCTTCGCAATTACCCTCTACTCCGATGAATCATTAAATGAAACGCGTCGCTTGGACGCAGAAGAAATTCTCTCACACTCACCCTTATCCTCGACGCGGCACTTCGCGCAGCCCTTTATCCCATGATTAAAGCAACGGAGGGCAGAGGCGAAGCTCGAGAGGATTCGATGCCCCGTGCTCGCGGCCGCGATAATTCAACACCGTTAATCCGGCCGGCGTATTAGTAACCCTTAACTCACGTGACCCCGCGCCGTAATATCTCTCCTCATTAATTGCAATTAAGTAAATCCCCGTTGGCCTGGCCAGGTTGATCCATTACACAGCGCGCATCATCGCGCTGCGCCGCGCGGCCCTTTCGATCGTGCCGCGCGGCAGGAGGGTGCATTGCACTCGCCGCGCTCGTCCGCCGCGCATTCATCGCCGGCCGTGCGTTAATTACGCGGCCGAAGAGGAACGTTCGCCGCGAATCGCTTCGGATAAGGCCAGCCGAATCCGTGACGCGGTCACGTTTTCGGGGTACGCGCCCCGTGGGTTCACACCTGTTGAAACAACGGCTTTCATCCACCGCGATAAACTTTCCAAATAAGCTCGCCTCCGGATAGGCGGCCATAATTTTTTGTCGGTGCATTCGTTTCGAGCGGTGGGGCAGTAATCTTTGCGATAAATATGGACGATCGTAGGAAATTTGATTTAGATATTCCGCGATTTGCACGGTAAACTACGGTTAATGGAGCTTATCGAATTTTCTCGGGGGATTCGTTCTGTTCGGGGTTGGATCGTTTTACCGATCAAGTTTCCGGTGACTCGCGCGCGGGGGACGAGAACAATCGCGATTTTTCATTCTTCGTTTACTTATCGTGCGCTCGAAGGCAACAGCTTTGTATAAGTTATTGTTAGAAGGGAGGAGCGTTGATCGAGTGCATTTTAACTGGTTGTAAATGGCCCCTTTTTCAACGTCAGCTCGAGAGAATGCAGATAGACGGGAAATCACGCAGCTCCCAGCGAGCAATTAACAAACTCGAACGAGAAATTTCTGTGTCCTCCAGCGGGTCCAATTAATCAGCCTGTTAAATCGACGTATATTGAAATAATCAATCTCGTTCGCCGTCCGCGTCCACTGAGAACGTTTCAACCCGCGGACAACGAGTCCTCCGCATCGATTACGTTCCCCGAGTGTTCCTTTCTTTCTTTCTTTCTTTCTTTTTATCTTAATGCTCGCCGGCAAACACATTTCCAGCAAATCTAGAAAAGCTAACAGGTTCTGCGTTCCACGGATGGTATTTTCGATAGAGCTTAAGTCTAATCGCGGCGGATAATCCGGATAGAAAGTATCGTGAACGGCGCAACTGTTCTCCTACTTGTTGCAGGAACCGCGTCCAGGAAATAGAATGCACGAACACCTGGCGGTGTGCAAACATTCGGAAAATAGCAAATGCAAATCCGCCGATAGATAATTGCGTGTAGGAACGTTCGAGGCGTGCGCTTGGCTCGTTCGCTGTTGCACTCTCGTTTGCTTTCCCTATTCCTGGCCTCTAATCCTGCGAGGCAGTGTGTGCACACTGCACCGTTGTAAAGTGGTCGGGTACAAAGAAAACCCTTAAACACGTCCGTGTGATCGAAACACGAAAGAAACGGTTTCGCGTTGAACACTTGCTTAAACGGTATTCGATATTCAACGGGCACGTATCTATTATTCCTCGCCAACGTTACCAGTAAAATGTCGTAAGGGTTGAAATTTTCCTTAAACGCGAGATTCGTCGAGCTAATGGTCCGAAATTCCAAGGCAGAGCCAAAGAAATCAGCCCATCGCTTAATGGGTTAATCTCTCAGACATCCACCCCTTGTAATGGATTACGCCGTACGATTATCGGGCTGTCGTTGAGCGTATCGGGTGTCCCGATGGCCTTACCTGTCACCCCCGTGCATAGAAGTTGCGTGCAACACGCAGTAATCTACGGGCCATTAGCCACGATCCCCTATAAGAGGCACACGCGATACACGCTCGGAATATCGAGTGTCCACAGCCAGGGAGGAAGCGGAGAAGGAGCCAAAGGAATCGGGACACACGAGACACTTCCTCGTGCGAGCGGCGAGTCGCATCCTTTCATCACCCTTTTTTCGCGTGCTCCTTTCCTTCGGTTCTTTTTTCTCTCTTTTCCCGACCGAAAAATCCACCGCGAGCGAGAGACGCCCTTTCTCCGGCCGGCAGCCAGAGCGAGGGGAAGGAACGACAAGCGGAGACGAGCTGCATGTGGCAGCTGTGACGGCCCTCGTCACGTGGCGCACGTGCAAGTGCAACGAGAGCTAAAAACGAGGGGAAAAAAAAGGAGAAGAAAAAAGAGAGAAGAGGGAATCTCGGGTCTCGAAATGAGAGAACGGCCAGCCAGCTGGGGGCTAGCTCGAATATTCTTTACGAGGTACAAGATGCACGCCGATTTGCGTAATCGATAACTGTTCTCTTGGGGTGTTGGAATTTATAGCGGAAAAAGTTCGCGATACGACTTCGAAATTCGAAATGTTTCTCAAATATGAGAATCGAAGATCCATGCGGTGCGATCCTTTTAATGGAATCTCTATCGACTCCCGATCGATAGTTCGCGCGGTTCACTCCCACCCGGCAGTTTTTGCCCCTTGCGATCCCCTCCGGCCGAAATATATAAATTAACGCACTTATGAAGCACCCCGGGGCCGTTCGCCGTTATCCTGCGGTACACCTGCGTTCAGGGCGCTGAGCGCTGACAATTACCCGGCGATCGATGTATGGCCCCAAGGGGGGTGAAGCAAGGCACCGAAAACAGCCACGAAAACGAGGAACAGCCGTGCTATTGTCGGCTGGAACGCGAGGGGGAGGCCACGGCGCCGGTATATATGGCAAATTGCAGGTAATTGCCGGCCATTTGTTTGCAAGAGCGCGTAGTCTTCTCTCGTACGGCCTCTCCAACCTTCCTCCAACCCCCTTTTTGCATCCACTCTCTCCCTTACTCCTTTTTCTTCCGATAGCCTGTTTCCTTCCTGCCCTTCGAACGCCTACGAAATTGCAGCCGCGTCGCTGCGCCACGCTCGGCAGAGGTCCGAGCGGTTTTCGTACGGTTTTCTGAGGATGAGCATCCGACGATTTGCTCGCGATTAGCCTTCTGGATTATCCGTGGAGCGTCTTCTTGCGCTCGCTCCGCGCGGGATATACCGACGCTCGTTTCTGCTCGCTGGTAATAGGTCGCTGAAGCTTGTAACTCCTTTTTATGCAAGCAAATTGCCGGACGGCCACGGGAACGGGCCGAGTCGAACGCGGGGCGAAAGCGCCGCGCCGGTTTTTGCACTTCCGTTGGCAAAAAGTATCGTATGCCGATGGTACTTGCGACGAGGCTCGTGGATCGAGAAGAACAGCTGTGGCTCGATGGAAATTTGCGGCGAGAGTGGTACGTGTCCCGAACCGTTATCGATAAAGTACGGATCTTAATGTCTCGTACATTCCGGAGGTACAGACTGTTAGCAGTAATTTGCCCTTTTCTTGTTCCTGATTTCCGTTTTGATTGGAAATGGGAATTAATGGGAATCGTTAACGAAACGTACGGAGAGAGAGACTGTTCGTACCGGTAATCTTTTAAGAAGGCATCTTAAAATGTCGCTTTTATTTCAAGAAATTCAATGACGCAACGTGGAACTCGTTTATCGTGGCCAGACACGTCTTTGCACTCGGCTGGATCGGTGACTTGAGGAATCACTTAAGAGAGATCCTTTCGAGGCGTACGCTTTGCATATTACATTGTAATATCTCTTCCGGCGATGTGCAAGGAGAACGCGAATGGTCACGGCCGAGGAAAAAGTACGGCGTAGATCGAATTTCTGCCGGGAGATCGTCGCCCCGGCAATATTTTAACCCTTATCCGTTGACAAAGCGACAGGAGCGAATCGGCCGTGACTTTATTATCGTCGCGTGGGTGTGCCTGGTCATCCTGAGGACTATTCGCGAGCGCGCGCGCGCGCCCGCTGCGACAAATGCACCGTGTCTTGTACGGCTTCTAGAGGATTCGATTCCAATAGCTGTAACTACGCCCGAATCGGCTGATCTTGATCCAATAATCGTTTCGAGGGAATCAGACACGCGGACGTCACGCCCGTTCTGCCCACTTTCGAGCGGTCTCGTCCGGCCGCATAAATTCGCGCCGAGCAGATTTCTGAATAATTTCGAGCCGCCCGTTGAATCTATCGAATATAAAAAGAAACGTATCTTATCGCACGCGCAATAATTATATCGGTTCCGTCGTCGTTATCCGCTGTCGGATAATATTATTCAACACCCGTATACCAAACAGCTCCCTGGGCGAATCCGAAGTCGCGCGAAGAACAAGAATTCCTGCAACCGCGACATAAAATAATGACTATACTACTCCCGATTCTTTAGCAGATCTCCGCGAAAGGAGTCCGCGAACAATACGACTCCACGGGGTGCGTATATCTGCCGGAGTTGTTGCCAAAAACAAGAAGCAAGGAAGAAGTAACCGAGGGTAGACGGGGCATGACGAGTAAGACCCGCGAAACAAAGTACCAAAATTATCGTCGCGTTTTCCCTTTCGTAAATTCGCGGCAGCGTCGAATTCGTGGCCGCGTGGCACCGGGGACGATTTACAAAGGTGGACGCGTGTCTTTTCGTGCGGACGGGACCGAGCGGGGACTCGGTCGCGGCGTATTGGGCGGACTGGAACGGCGATGCCCACGCAACGGGCATCCATCAAGGGCCGAAAACGGCGAAGGACTTTGTCGAGTAATGGCGAACCGTAGAAAAAGTTTGGAACGACGCGGCTTGAGGGGAGGGGGTTGGGGGGGTTGAAACACGCGTGGACCGCGTGCATAGAAACGAGACGGAAGAGCGGAGCGGAGCGAAAGCACGGGTCGAGCGAGCGAGAGGATGCAACGGGGCCCTGGGACCATTCTTAAGGGCCTCATAAAACCGGCAAAGTGCCACGCCGCCACCCACGTGCCTTCTCGAGAAGCGAGAAAATACGTCCGCGCTGCAGCGAGACGAGGCAGCTGGTGTATCGGCCGTGTTGGTCTATTTGACTTTTTTCATTTCGACGATATACCCGGCCACGGACGTATACCGGGCTCTGTCAGAGCCGAAAGAAAGATTGCACCGCAGGATGTACGACGGTGGGGGCTTTCGACAGGGTAACGAGCGCTTTTCGAAGCGAGAACAGCGAAATTAGCGGATATCGCTGGGCTCCGAGACTCGCGGGTGTTTGGTTGAGTGATTGAATACGGTTGATGCCGGGGAAGACTGAAAGTATAATGCTTATACCTCGAGTCTGCTTCAAGAAGCAGTTAGCGAATCGCGGAAGCCTTCGTACCTCTGGAATTGTTAATTTTGCATTGGACGGAGTGAGGTATTGGAGTTGCGCGCATAAAACACTTTGTATGTCCGTGAGTTCGTATCGTTTTAAATGTTTCTATATCGCTCTTGAATCAGTCGGAAATATCGTGTGCTACGATTGTGGATAGAATCGATGACTATTGAAAACAACTTGGAGGCTTTCCACCTCGCGGAGGAACGACGGCCCTGTTACTTCAACCTCGAGAAACCTATTGTTTGCTACGTTCTATTTGTCACTTGAAACGGACCGTTTGAGCAAAGCGACCGTCTACCTCTTTCATACAAGTGACCCTTGAGAAGTCCGCAAGGCAGCAGTAGCGGGGCGCGTCAAATCTTCAGAAAATAGTGAATGAATTGCCACTACAAAGTCACTCGGCGAAACTCTCCCGGTTTTGCTCGCTTCCTCGTTCAAAGTGTCCCTCGCGGCGGTCCATTGACGACGATTCCCAAGATCTTGAATGAATTTTGCGTTTCCTTCTCGACTCAAGCTGCAATGCTTTTTTGTCCGGTTCAAACGTTGGGTGGACAGTGACGAAACGCTGAATCGATCGTGCACGGCCAGATACTAGACACGTGTCTTAGTAATTTTATAGTTTGAATAATTTTCAGTCACTTGTATCAATGGTGGAACCAAGTAGAGGACATAGAAATAATAGGATTTGCGATGATTTTCTACTATCGAATTATAAATTCTACAACGTGAAAGAAATCGACAAGTGAATTTCTTGGATAATTCTGGAACGTGAAGTGTTAAATATTTAAAAATTTGGAAGCTGACTACTGCTACAAAACTTAGGAATAGTTAAAGATCGCGGTATCTGGCACCGATATCACTTTCTCAATGGTCACCAAAGTATAATATAAGTAGAGGATCGGCAGAAGTGCCTTTAGAAGAGGAAAACTCGACTTCCCAATGGCATTTTCAATGGATGTCAATGAAAACAGCAATAACCTTCGCCCATCTCCCGAAAAGCCGCAAAATGTGAGGGGGGCCAATTCTCGGGGCACTAGGTCCGACAATTACTTAACCGATAAAAGAACGATGGGAGTCGATTCAACCAAAAATCGTCGTACAATGTGTCTGTCGCAGGCGAGAGTTCTGCTGACTGCAACGTGAACGAAACAAAATGGCTAGCTGCAGATGGACCATCTGTCAAAGATGAACTTTCAGCATCAATGAACTCCAAAACCGGGGGCAAGTCTTAACCTGAATGACTTTTCATTGAAAACTCTTCGCCTATTCTGTTGAGAACGACTCTCAACCATTTCGAAATCGTGACATTAATTGAAAATTCAAGTTCCTGAAGAAAATTTGTAACACGCGAAACTTTCGGTAATCCTTTCAACGGTATCAAATATTGAGTAATTTTGGAGGCATCATTATCAAGTCCTTGGAGAGTACTCGTATTTGAAATAATTTCTTTTTTCGGAAAATTAGATAGATTTCACTGCTGTTGTTTGGAAGTGGCAAATGGAGAACCACTGGTTCTAAGAGACGCAAGGGGGAAATCGAGAAGCATAATGTCTTTTGTAGCGGCGAGCAATTTGAAAGTGCGACAATGGGAGGAACCGGAACGCCTTCTCGACTTCGCTGAAATTCGAGTGCACTCAACTTTGAGTTTCGTGACAATACAAAGGCTATATGACCCTGCTAAAATCGTCGTTTACTATATATATATATATATACGTCCCATACAATACATCGAATCTCCAACGAGCCAACGTTTTCACGTACAACGTTACTATGTAGTATGTGAAAACCATAAGATAAACCACTATCAATTTTTATTTCAATCATAAAAAATCTTCGATCGTAAAGTAATGAGCGATACATTTTCCCTTCTAACCGCGCTCCTGCGAACACTTTCCAAGAACAGCCTCGAAGGCGTTCGAGAAAGAAAGAAATCCGATGGCGGAAACAATGGCTCGATTTCTGCGAGCGGCGAGAAAGCAGAGCGAATAAAAAATTCTATTCTCTCGTACGGTCCACTCCCCTAAGCGGAGATGTTTGGCATATTTGTCACATTCGAGTAATTCCACTATGGTGTGCACCTGCCGCGGCACGAACCGGCAAACAGGGCACCGCGGACGATTCATGGTGAACGTAGAGAATAGTAGGTAGCCCTGGGCACGCATGTGTTCTTATTTGTTTGTTTCGGCCCCGTATCTTCGGGGCTAATCGCTCGGAGACCAAAAACTCGCCGAATCTCGCTGGAATTTTTGAGGCAGAAGTGGATCCTGATAAAAATCGTCCCGACGTGTCTGACCGGGCCTCTCTCTCGTCGCTTTTGCCCACGTGGAGGAACGAAACTGATGAAACCGCTCGTCGAGAGACGAATGCTTGCGATGCAATCGTCCGTGAAAAATATTCGAGGAATATATAAGATAAATGGCCTGGTATCGTGGCTTTTTAATCATTCGTATGACTTGCTCAATGAAAACGATTAGAATGTCTGTTTTCAACAACTATCTGTTGTCAAAGTCATTCGAATTTGTAGATTTTTTAGAATTTATTTGATAGGAATGATATCAGAAGAAACTAGCGAAATTGATCAATATATAGTCAGCCATAAAAACTAAATTTTTGTATACTGTAAAAGAAAACGCTAATAATTGAACCAACCTAAAATTCCTACCACTAATACCCTGCTCTAATCCAAAAAAAGCAGCACTCAACAAAACCATCTCAATCCCGCGGTATTCATCACAATTTACCCTTCAACGCGTCCCGACAAAAAGCCTCGCGCTGATTTCTTTCTCACACGAGCGTGCGGCACCAGTTATCCACCCTTCAACGGCAGGAATCCGCGGCCTCCCCATTTAAGGACGTCGATTAGTCTCATTATCCTAATCGTTGGTGACGCGCGGGCGCGGTCACGTAAAATAATTGCTGGCTGGCGAACGCGCGGAATCCTCCCCGGGCGGCGTGTCAACCCCGATTATCCGTCGCGCTCGCGGTTTTATCGCGGCGAACGTGGGGTTCCTCTAGAGCGGCGAGCGCGAGTCACCCGGTATTATGGGGCCTAAATCCTTAGCAACGAGCGGAGCAAATTATTCGGAATTCCCCGACAGGAGATGCCCGGCAAGATATACGCTCGTGGCCGACTCGCACGGCTTCGTCTTCCTCCCTCCTCTCCAGGCTCGATAAATGCATTTGCGGTCGCATTGTGCGATAACATACTGCGCACTCGCCATGCGGCAGCTTTGGCGAAACGAGCCCGTGATTCAACCAACGGAGGGGAAAGTGAAAGCTTTCGACGACGACCTCAAGCGTGGTTTCATTCATTAAAAAGTTGTTCAACTGAAAATTATTAGCAGCAGCTTCGTCGAGTATGGAGGCAAGGAGATGGCAATTTTTAGTAAGAATCTTAGAAACAGCAGACGAATCTTGTGTAAAATTGCACAGTCCTGTCTATAGATTACAAATTCTCTTCGAGTCCTTTTCTAACGCGAAACCAATCAACGTTTCATCCCCTTCCACCTGTTCGTCTAATTTAACACGTCGCGCTCTATCCCATCTCTCGTCTGCCCAATCAGTTCGCCAACCAAAGGATTTCATCCTTTCTAAATCAAAAACGCACCGTTCACCTTCCACGGGGGTTCTCCGTATCTCAGGAGAGGCTGAGAGGGAGCGCGTTTCGATCCTCACGGCCTACCCCTGGTAGGTCCTTAATGACTTGTACAAATGAAGTTTCGGTAAAAAGGAAGGCGAACAGTTGTGGCGCCCACGGTGCAAACGGCAGCCACTTATCACGGCCATGATGGAGCCTCGAGAGAAAGAGGGGAACTCAAGAATGGGAAGAACGGGACTGAAATTCAACATCGTTTCCATCTACGAGACTCCATTTCACGGTATAACGCAACGTGCATCCTCGCCCAAGGTAAAAGCCCCCCAACTGGCTAATGAGATATCGTTTCGTTTATTTTCCCACTTAGACCGAGCAACGGCGGAACCTGTCGGTATTGATACGGAAAGGATTCGAGGAGCCGCGTGATGAAGACCTTAACGCCAAAGAGGAGCTGCTTTCTTCGAAGTCGATCAGCTGTTTCGAAAGGGACACTCGAAGCGATGCATTCTGAAAACCGCCAAGTGTGTGACGGTGCAGTTACGATTGTTACTTGATTGCAGTTTTAATCTCCTTCTCTCGAGGACTGTGCTTGGCCAAAAAACGGAATCAAGAAAAGGAGTACTACGAGCAGATGGATAGATACGAACGAAGATGATAGACTTTCGTCGAAAACCATAAGAATCGATGGAGGCTGACATGTGTCTACAACCGCGGAACATCTTCATAAACTTCGATCTCTTGTTCGACCGGTTTTGTCGAAAAAGTCACGGTCTTCCAGCTCGCGTTAATCCAATACTAGTTTTTACGACGGCCAGCTACCAGCGACGCGGACGATCGCTCATTGTAAATCGATAGGCTGCTCGTCGACGAAACCGCGGCGCCGGTGCAAAAACTGAGTCCTGGCTCCTTTCGTCGAGGAACCAGACCGCCGAACGAAGAAATATTTCCCAGGCTCCTCTAATATAGCTGAATCCGCCGGGACAACATCATTCGTGCAGCTGCACCGTATCTTGGAATCGGAATCGAGGACAAATTTCGCCTCGTACGTGAGCAGCGATGGGATTGAGCGCGATTTCGCGATGGAACGTGTCATACGGTTCGTTTATACGGTTTTTACGTACAAGACGTGTCCGAAGAAAGTGAAACGGCTCTCCCTCTGTCTTTCGTTTGCCGTTTCTGTTAAAAGAGAAACGACGTTCCGTCGTAACGGCCCCTTCGCGTCAAGGTAAACGACGATATAATGTGGCTCGGATTGGAAGGAAGGGGGACGCCGATCCAGAACCGCAAGCGAGCAATTCGTATACAAATGCGATACTTAAGTGGCGACACTTCATAACAAGGCGATTCGAAAACTGGTCCGGAAACGAGCTCCCCTATCTCATTTCGCCCCAAGTGGCGCACAGACTGACAACTAGGGGGGACGCGTAGCGTTTTTTTTTTTATTCTCTCTTTTCCTTCATTGTGCTACCACCAGCGGCAAGTGTAACGGATTCGATGGACGCCCGAGGGGTTGAACTATTATCCGGTGAATTGTACTCCGGTTGTTCGTCTGTCAACGGGGAGTAAATGAACGATCGCGAGATGGAGTTCATCTTTTGATATCGATGCCCTCGCGTACTGAAAACGCGTGCCCCGTTCCAAATCGCTTAATTTACGTGCCGAAGTAACCGAGCAAACTCCTCCGATTCCACGGCACTCCGGGCGAAAATAAAGAAACAGCTTGAATATTAAAATATTAAAATAAAACGACGAGGTTCTGTTACCAGGCGGTCGTATATTTCGCGCAACACGTTCCGCCGTGAAGTCGGAATTGTCACGTGCTCTGTGCAAGAAGATTACCCCACTCGAAGAACGAGTTTCGTCCAGGTAATTTCACGTGTGATAAATGATACGTGTATTCAAATAATTTCAACCCCAATTGAACCAGCTGGCTGCTGTTTATCGCCACTCGATTTTTTCGCCGCTTTTTTCAACAAGTGTAACGTACGCGACTACATCGGCCACATTTCCATCCGACAAAGGTGTTGGTAGAAATTTCGACCGCGACATAAATTCGCGCGATCTCGATATTAATCACGCTCGACCTGCTTCGTCTTCGTATAATTTAATTAACGAACGAGGTGGAAACTTTGGATACTCTTTAAATTCATAGATGGTTTCGCACGTTTCACCGTTCGACTAAGAACAGCCTGTTAAATTGCGCATCGCGAAAACGGAGCACGCACATCGGTTAAACAAATAAACCCATCCCATATATTAATTGCGATAGCAGCGGGGCCCGTTCTGTCGGGGACACCTTTCCTTCCTTTACGGTGGAACGCTGAAAAATGACCTTGCGGCGTCGGCGTCATTAAGCTTCATTTACAATCCACACCTCATTATAATACAGGCGGCGTGCTGGCACTGGCGGGGGTATACCCCTCGAGATTAGTTCGGAAAAAGCAGCTAACGACTGGCGGCGTCGACGACACCGAGAAAAAATTGCTTTTGCAGCCAGCAGCGGCTAAAGAACCGGAGAGATGCGTGCTGCCGCTCCGGCCCGAGCAATCGCTCATGATTTCGTTGGTTTTTGCTCATCAATTCAAGCCACGCCGCTCCTTTTCCAACCCCCCTACCGTGTCTTCCAACGATAGTCGCTAACTACGCTCACGAACATTCGAACCACTCGGTTTTTTCCCAAGCTCCGTCTATTGTCCCGCAGATACGCGATCGATACACGTCTATCGTTAAGCTTAAACTCGATCCTGTGAAATATAGAAATATTGCTCGACCTTTGCTTCGCGTACACCTGATCGCGCGAACTCGTGTCCATTTTCTTATAGAAAATCTCGTGTAATGCAATGAGAATGCACCACTCGATGGAGAAACGGACAGCAGCCCTTCGAACAGCTCAGGTGGCTGGAAACGATTGTCGGACGGAGTATTCACACCCCGAAGGAACCGTGAAGAATATTCATAAGCCCTCCTGGACATGTGTCCTTTCTCACGACACTCTGAAGCCTGATTTCTCATTCAGATACGCCGTTGTCCCTTCGCGCACCGGTTATGGCCCCCCGTCGATTTGGATAAACCCGTTTAATTGAGATCATCCTTACGCGTCAAACAGTCGATCTTCGCTCGGATTGAAAGCCGGAAAAGGGGTGAAACGTGAAAAAATGACTGGTCGCGAGAGTATTCGTTCGAGGGACACATGGTTAACGAATATATGCATAATCTTATTAATAGCAGTTTTTCAAGAAAAATATCCTTCTTTCGTGGATAGAGGGTTAGTTTAAAACAGCGTGTCGCAGCTGATGTTTCAGTGAAGAGATCGCGATCATTCTTCACAACTGAACGTAAAGTGGGCTACTGCGAAGGCTGGTTCGAAATAAACATGTTGGATCGTACGAACGGTATGTCACGTAGGAACGTATCATTCTTAAACGACATAGTGAAAGCCCAAGCGAAATTGAAGATGTCAGCCATGTCTAGACGCTGTCTCGTCAAACTACCCGCGTCGACACTTTATCCAATTGGCAATAATAAGTGCCGTTGCAGCTGTCAACGACGGAAATGCATATTATCCTGCAATAAACCCTCATACGTGTATTTAACGCGTCGAGGGAGCCACAAAATTTCCTGATAGCCGATCAATGTTTTTACCCGTCCCTTTTAAACACGTTCCCTCGACTTAATCCGAGCGTGCCATGTTAACTCGCGGACTCTGAAGACTTCTAGCGTGGGCAGACAACGCGGAACGTCTTCAATAAACTATTAAAATTTTTGCACCGTCGCGTTTTATTATTTTATTACTCGACTCAAGAGTAATTGCCAATATCTTTTATGACAACTGAACGTTGAATGAATTCCTCCCTCGAAGACATAATGCAAAACCGTATCTCCAAAATGACTGTAATTTTTTCGCGGACACCATACACGATCGCCAAAATTACCGTGCTCGTTTAGGGTCAATAAAGTCGGTGGGATTTCAAGATCGCAATTAAACGACGTTCTGGCCAACGTGTCACCCCTTTACTGTCCAGCTCTCCGCAGAGCCATAACAGTTTATGGTGCTCCATACAACTTTATGCCTGCTCGCATACAATCGCTCATGCGCACCTACAGTACCGCCTATTATAAACACGTCACAGTCAGATATGAGCTCCACAGATAGAACGTCTGGTACGTGTTATCAGGAATCGTAAAGTATTTATTGATGGCTACCCCGTGATGGCTGCGAGGCAAGCACAGCGCAGCGTACTCGAAAAAGTGTTGTTCGAAAGACACGATTAAAGCTCAATTGAAAAATTCAACATTTTTTAAATCTACGTGTCTTCCATAAATCTCGACGATCGATTATGAAACCTGTGCAACCCTCCACCAATCTTTCACTCGTTTTTTCCACAAAGGACCACCCATAATTTCTCGAGCGCGCACGTGTATCCCCAATGTATCATTAAATTCAATTCCCTCTGAAACGAATCCTCGTGGCAGCAAAAATCGCTTTACAAATTTCCTCCCATTTTTTATCGGCGAAAAAAAGAGGATCAGCCTGGCCACAGTCGTATCGTCATTATAATGGCAAACCGCGTATATATCCCGGCCAAAAGAAAAAAAGGGGAAATCGCGAAGACACCTCCCGGCTCGAATTACGGGCCTCTAAAGACGTAGACACCTGTCGTGATTTACAGTCGCGAAATTACGGTTACACGATCGGCAACGATACGGGTGGAACGCGCACGCGGGCAGTCATTATCCGCAGTGGTCCCCCACGAAACCGCGAGATATACGATCGGTCGCGAATTCGAGGACACGCGGACGAATTTAAAGCGTGGCCGCGAGTAACAGCAGGATACGACAAACTTGCGATAAAGAATGATAGACTCGGTTAAATAATTTAATAACGCACTAACAGATGCGCGTTCTTATCAAACGAACTTCGAACGAGGAATCGCACGAAAGTCAACTTTCCTCGAGTTCTTACCGCCCGTCGCGTTCGCCCAGCGATTCATCAATTCTGAGCGCGCGGAAAGCCGTGTCATTGCGAGATCTCGCGAGGTGTACTCTTCTTCGCGAAGCAACGTTCCCATGCTTTTTTCGAATGGAGACGTAATGGAAAAATAACGACGCCCTCGTAAGCGCGACACGTAACCGCAGGCTTAATAAATAACCCCTCGTAACAGGCATGCGCGGGTCGATTTCGCGCACGCGAGCCCAGGATTTATTATAACATACCGCGAAACAACGTGTAACTCGCGAACGAAAAGCTTAAAGGCGAATCGAGCAACAGCCACCTAAATGAGAAGCAGGAGTGCGAGGAAGAACGAGAGGGCAACAAAACCGAAACGGATCGGGGAGGGAAAAAAGGGCGGAACAAGGATAAAACAGGAACAAGAAGAGCCGTGGAGTAAGTCCCTCCGAAAAACGAGAAAAACCGACGATTTTATCACCGGCGTTCGGCCTGGCGCGCGGTGTATACGAATACTGACATTTTTTCAATGATATCTTCTTACTCCTCCCAATTTGTAATGCAAGTCTTAATAAATAAAGTCCTCCGCACTCGGGGTCCACCGCTTGTAAGTCGAGAAGATACGCGGACCGAGATTAACAGAAGCAGAAGAGGCAGAGGGGAGAGAGTGGGACGGGGTGGTTCCCGGTGGTTGATGGAAGAGAGGGACGCGGAAAGCACTGAAAGAGGAGAAGATATTCCGTGGTCCGAGGCAACGAGCCAGGGAGACCGCGACGAGACGAAGACGAGGATGCCAACGAGGAAGAGAAGAGGGAGTGAGGAGCATGGCCGCGTAATCTGCGTTTCCATCTCGTGGCGCGCGCGTGTCCGTCGAGATTCTCATCCTCGCCGTCCACGGGGCCCCATGAGACGAGGCCACCTGCCGGCTAAAGGGTCCCGTCACCCTTCCCTCGCCGTTTTCCCTTCTACCACTCGCCCAGCGAGAAGAAGCCAACGGCGGTGGGGACAGTTCCATAGGGCCTCAACCGCCTCAACCCCCTTTCGAGACGAGCGTACCGCTATACACCATTCTCGCGTTATGCTCCTCGAGTCTGGTGATCCTCGCGAATGATTACGCGGTCTGAATTTTTGCTGGCCCGCGGGGAATCTCGCGAAGACGTCCCCATGATTATTCGAAGCCTGATCGGTGGACAGACATCGTGGATTCGATTGTAGGTTGACAAGAATCTATATAATGACAGTCGCCTAGACGCTCCTTTCAAACCTTGAACAGGCACATAGAGATTCAACGCGATAGAAGCAGACTTAGAAGAAAATCCTTAACAATCATCTTCCTCTCATCGCATCGTACCAATTCCCCGCCTCTCGATCCTGCATTTACCTTTTCGTTCCAGGATTCAAGCAATTCGTAATTATCCGCACACCACGGAAAGAATGGCCGGTAAATGAAGCAGTCTGTAGTCACGTTCGGTAGCGCGATCTCGCAGAGGAGCCCATCGAAATGCCAGCGCGTTTCGCGATCGGTTCGCCAGCGAGTAACGATCAATTTACTAATACCGGCATATACGGAAGAGGGAGCAGCTGGCCGTGGGCCGACCGCTTCATTGCAGGGGTAAGGGCATCGATTATGTAGCCGAGGGTAATATTTCGATAATTTGTGCCGGTAATTTCCTGGTACAGGTGATAATCTCTCAAAGCGATAATCGGCGAGAACGTGACACGGCTTACGGCGTCGCGTAATCGTGTTGCTCCTCTCCAGCTCGTCCAGGACGTGGAAGCCGTTCGAGCTGGCTGGACTCTCGGTTTCGATGGCTCGTTGAAAATCAAAAGGAAGGGGTCCAGAGTGTGTTCCTGGCAGGGGAACCCCCGCTAGGGTGACCTCGGGCACCCAACGCAGTAAATCCCCGTAGCGGTTCGAGAAACGCGAGACCCGTAAATTACGTACTTTTCTCATGCAGAAAAGGATCGCGTTCAGGTGCAGAGGTCAGCAGAAATAATGATGGCGTGCCCGCGGGGATGATCTATCCCGTAATATCTTCTGGCGTAGCTCGCGGTCATCACGTGGCGCTCAACCGACTGTCTCTCGTGGGCTCCTTTAAACGAGCTTCCTGTCTTTTCGAGTCTCCGACAGTATACGAACATCCGGAGACTAATCAAGATACGGTTTACTAAATGCATAGAACGAATTCTAGACGAAGATTAAGAATGTAAGTTACTATCTCGCAAATACTTTGATACCATTCGACCTTCAAAAGAATGAAACTTCCTCCGATCGTTACAAAGGGCTCAACTTCCTCACCCCGTAGTTGCTATGGCGTACAGCGTTCGCGATGCATTTACGCCCATTCACCGTGGCGCAGAACGCGTTCGTTCATCGCGGACGAGCGAACGCAGCCGGTTTTCGTGACTTGAATGCGCGCCAGTCTATTTCTCCAGTTTTTCTCCGGCGAAAGAACGAGGCACACGTCCCGCTTTTAACAAAACGACGCTACTTCCCGTCGCGTGGGTCCGGCGTGGTGCAGCGATGCACCGCGAGAACCGAGTGCATTCACACGCGGCTTCCTCTTCGACGCGGCACGAATGAATGAAATCGCGTAAATATTTATAGAACGTCGAGACAGGACGAGGGCCGGTGCAAGCGGATGCCGCGCGAATTGCTCGTTTTGTCCTGTGTTTACAATTCGATTACAACCGTGTCGACGAGGGCTGGTCGGGCGTCGCGGATCTGTCGGAGAACTTTCGAAAATTTTCGACAAATCGATGAATTCGCGCGAGGATACATTCCGTTCGATCTAAAGCTGTACCTTGGAAAAAAGTTCGTTCCGTCATCGCGACGTTAACCTGCTTTTAAGGTATGACAACGATAGAGGAGAAAAAAAGGGGAGAGAAAGAAGTTGTTTCCGAGAGCTTTTTACGTCGAAGGGAAAGGTGTATCATCATTCAGCGCGTGATACCCATCGCTTTCCACGGCTATGAAACTGGACGTTTAATAATAAGGCAAAAGTGAGCTGGCAGTTTGAGGGCAGTTTCTTTCGGCAGGTATCTCTCCGGTTAGCGAAGCCAACCTAACAGTTCGTTCGCGTGAACATTTTTTTCCTTCCCCGTCCGGCCTCGTGCCTCATCTGATGACGTGACATCGCGATTACATGGAAAGAAGGGCACCGTAGGTGATCACGAAGGTTATTTCTCATGAAACGTGCGCTGGTATAGATGAAACCTTTATGTTCCTCGAACCGCGGGAGAAAAACTGCGCGTGACCGGTCGGAGCGTTCCACTGTCAAGATTTCCACGAACGTTCCACCATTGTACAAGTTTCACGGATTTAACGAACGTTTAATCAACTGTGGAAGAAACTATTTGCGTTCCACCGAGCCGGATTTCGTATTCGTTTTACCCCTTTGACACGGCGCGTGAAAAGACAGCGCAAAGAAAGACCGGATGGAACCGGGAATATGTAAATCCGTTTCCAGGATAAAAAAAAAACCCCATCCTAATCCTTCCGCCACTGACTGATTGGCGTATGCAAATTTCTTAATGACGGATCAGCCGGAATACCGCTGCGACGTGTGACGTCATGCTGAGCCGAGTAGGTATCAAAATGATTTTGATAAATTCGAACGTTAGATCCCCCTTTTTCGTGGCACCGAGGAGGCTGCGGCTCATCTATCAATATTATACGAGCCGTGGGAAGAAGACACGGGATAACTCCTTTATTTGTATCTCTAATCGATTCGAATCACCCGACGAGAAGCTAGTCGTCTCAAGAGACGCGTAACAAACCGTGCCCAGCATTTGCAATCTGACTGTTCATCGACTAAAACTAATCTTTCTATTTAAACCGTAATAAAGCGGAATAAAACGATGAACCGCCCAGAAAACGTCGACGCGAAGTCCCAGAAATAACCATTCATCAATAATTAGATCACCACGCGCGTTCGTATAAATCATTCCACTTAATCAACTCCCGATCGACCTGTTCTCCCCTGCTTGAAAACCGACGATCTTTCGCGAACGACCAAATCGATCAAGAGCAAATATGCGAACCGAGTCGCTGTCACTGACAGGGATCGACAAGATCTACGGATCACAGAATCGGGCTGTATCGTTTCGAACGACCAGTGAGAATGTAGAGAGCGTCGCCACGTGGACCAACGATACGTCACCCCGTTTTTATCCTCCGGATGGAGTATAAATATCGCTCCTGTTTTGCATCCGAGAAGAAGAGAAGTTGTGTGTATGTACACGATCGTGAAAGATCGACACCGATACTCTAGGGAGCCTCGTAGGTGACAGTGATTTACATTTGAATGAGCTGCCTCTGCCCAGAGGGGGAGAAAAGCAGGGCCCAGAATGCAACGGGGGAATAAAGGGCCCAGAAAAGGCAGAGGGGAGGCCAACAACTCGAGGATCGTCTCGAAGTCGAATCGCAAACTAATAGACGTCTGATTGCGGGTTACCGCGAGTTTTGACTCGTCAGTACAAATATTTATCTTCATCCCTGCGTGCATTCACGCACAGCGTGGAAGCGGTCTAAGGCGCCGATCGCGCTATCGATGCATATAAATGCATTAATCTTGATCGGCGAGCCTTCGAGCGCGCAACACACGCACCGTATTCATACCGCGTACACCAACTGTGTACGCGGGGGGCTCGGTCAATATTTAAATTATTGCCATTGACCGAAGCGGCGATGTGATTAATGGACCCCGCGGACATGGAAAGCCACCATTTTCTATGAATGGTGGCGCGCATCGATTTCGAGATTCCGCGTAATCGCACGTTCGGTATACACGTCAATGGTATTCGAGAAAAGAGATAACAGAACTTGTTGGCTACACTTGCCCGCGGAAAAATGAAAATGGACGCGACGTTCATCCTACGATCGTCCATCAAACTTTCAATGACTCGCTGGAAGATGAACAGCTCGATCGGATGAAGCGTGACGAGTGGAACGCTAGCTTAATCGAATCGTCCACGAGAAAATAATTCTAGCTGAGACAAAAAAATTTCAGTACAGTTACTTTACAAAGAATCACAAGAATCATTACAAAGTAGATGTAATTTTAATAACGGAGATATAGAAGAACGTTGAAAAGCTTTCTTCCAAGCTGAAAACCTTGAAGAAACTCGAACATGTAATCCACCAAGAGACACGCAGAATTATTCGATACGTAATGGAATATTCCGATTACCTTCGCGAGGCTAGAAATCCGATCGAACGACTCCCATAATCGAGTTTTCAGATCACCGAGTCAGTCGCCTGTTGTCTTCGTTGGAATATTTCTATAAGCCCGCCCACGCGCATATTTTCAAGTATATCAGGGCGCGATCTTAACACCGGCGAGAGACAATCGTTCGACAGGAGGTTCTCGGCGATATTCCAAGAAAACCCACCACCGTACGGGCCTCGTGCTCGCGCGCGTTTCGTGCTCGTATATCTGCGACCGTTCCGCGGACGAAGCTGCACGGTGGACACGGAACTTTATCGCCGGCCGTGCACACAGCCCATGGCGACCGCCCTCGCCGTTTATAGATGTACAGGCGGGCGATTTTTTATTCAGTTTTCTGTTTCCTCTTTTTCTCGACGGGCCAGCCACGAGAGCATAGCGCATTCGAGTGGCCAGAGTATGCATGCGGCGGGCATGTTACGCGGTAGCAGCCGAGGGCCATGTCCGGGTCAGTGTTGCATACCTGTAGGATGCACGTCGATGCACATGTATGCACCAGCGAGCTGTCCTCGCGCAGCAATGCTAGAAGGATCGTAGACGGGTTGCACCGGGAAATATGCCCATTTACAGGTCGCTACCGTGGTTATCGCTAGCCAGAATGGTTTCCCAATCTCTGAATAGTCGGGAAAAGTTCGACCATTTTTTCTTCCACTCCGCTTTCTCTGTGAGAGAGTACGCCGCTCGAAAAGGGGAGAAATCACGATATTCCAGTTATACCGTGGCGTGTACGCCAGTGTATCGGCGTCTCTTGACGATTCAACGAGATCTTAGAAAATCAGCTCTCGAGGGGAAGAAGACACGGTCGGCTCGAGACGGCCGGAGGTAGAGGGTCGGCTCGAGACGAGGCGAGCCGCAGAAAAAGCGTTCATTGTCGATGCGCTCCTGGGACCGTGGACCCTGTCAGCCATAACAAATTGTGACTCCGGTAGCTGGACGCGGTGTTGCGACCGTGGCACGGTCACGTGATTAATTGTAACGTCGTGGCCGCACGGCCGGTCGATTTTTTCCACGAAATTATTTGCATGTCAAGGCGGATTGATGGAAACGCAGGAAAGGCGAGCGCGACCGTCGAGCGTGGATCTGAATGCAACGCGCGACCACGCGTGTATACGCGCGGCCCGGACGTGAGGTAGGGGGATGGCTGGGGCTCGCGAGCAAGAAATTCCCATTCCTGCGGTGGACATTTAACTTTCAAATGTGCCGCCCGATCAAACGCGCCACGGCGGCGCGCGCACCGCGCAGGCTCGATTTTCGAGAGCGCATAATTCCCTCTTGAAATGCGAATTTCCGCGATCTCGCTGCTCGATAACCGTTGCAGCCACCGTTGCTACCAAGAATCGCGAATTAATCGACAGGAAGAGCGGACGCGAACAAATTTTATCCGGAGAGTTATTCACGAGAGAAGAGATGGAAGGTCTGCGATGTTTCCGTTTATCTAGCGGCAGGGAAAGAAGTGAAATCGCTCAGGAAGAGGAAATATCGTTGAAAAATTCTTTAACACGAATCCTCGACTGTGTACGTCCGGACAAACTCGATTTGCAGCGATGAAAGTTAAAAAACGGAGTTAGTCCCAGGTACCAGGCTGGTCCACGCGACTGCGAACGACGAAAGGGGCACGCACGCTTCTGCTCGCTGCTGCCCTTCGATTTCTTGCGCTATTGGCGCACAGCCGAAGTTTCGGGGCCCATAAAGAACGGCCGGAAGACAATGCTACGACACAACTCACAAAGAGACAAAGACCCCAACTGGCGGTCGGCCACGAAGATGATATCACATGCTTTACGATCGTTCCGTGGATACTTTATGCCCCACTCCGCCCTCTGCCCATGCTTTTCGACGTGTGCTTTGCGTTTCCCTTACGATCTCTCTCTCTATCTTTCTCTTTTTCTTTCGCGAAGAAAGAGTCGCCAATGCTGCCTGATATAGGAATATGCAGATGTCGCGTGATGAAATATCCTCACGGTTGGTCCTTCTTTCTTCCCTCGTTGCCCTTGCTCTTACTTCGCCACTTCGTCTTCTTGTTTTACCTTGCCTTTCTTTCGGAAGGCAAAAGAAGTTACGCGACCGTCTTAACGGTCGCCGAGGATCTGACATGTCTATTTATAAGAGATGCTCGCGATCGCTCATCGCTGTGCCCGCATAAAACACGATTTACGAATGCGTGGTCCTCGAGTTATGCAATTACGCGGTTTGACAGTGATACTTTATATGGAAATAAGAGAAGAAGAAGTGCCGAGGAGAAGAAACGTGTCAGATTCATGAATACCTCATATTGATTGGTATATGAGGGTTCTGGAGTATCCGAGCTGCGTACAATAAAATTGGATATCTATAGAAAGATCTCAGAGAGATAAATGCATCTGTCAGGAATGGGAATTGGTTTACCTCCCAGATATACAAACGTATAGAGTAGTAACGATTCGGTATAATGATTGATACGGCGAGGAGTCGAAGCAATTCGGTGGACGGATAGCTGGCGAACTTTCTGCTCGCTGCCAGTCAGAAATAAAACAATTATCGCCCCTTTCAAGGCATCGTCGTGGCGGTCGTGGAACGTCACGGTGGAAAATCAACGATAACGAGTGGAAACGGCACCGCGCACATTAATTTGCACAGGACCGTGCGTACGATGTGAATCATCGGTTCTTTGATGGCCGCCGTTCATGTCCTCCGACAGAAAGATTCGCGGCTCCGCGATCCCTCAATCGGTTCTTCAATAATGAAATTCCACGGTGACGTTATCGTGTAGGAAATGAGTTACGTGATTGTCATACGTCCCGGGTGTACTATGGCGAGATGTCGAACGTCC
Organism: Xylocopa sonorina; assembly: GCF_050948175.1. Classification (NCBI taxonomy): domain Eukaryota; kingdom Metazoa; phylum Arthropoda; class Insecta; order Hymenoptera; family Apidae; genus Xylocopa; species Xylocopa sonorina. The sequence goes on from NC_135193.1 coordinate 13,002,334, forward strand.
TTTCGAGGTTGCTGCTGGCTGCTGGCTGCTGTCTATTGTAAGCTGTCCAGACACGGAGCGCTTGGGAATAAGATTCGTGATGGAATTCATCGCGACTGTCATTGTTCGGAACGTTCGATCGGGAAGACAATAACGGAGGGATGGGTTGCAGCCAGCCAGTGGTTCTCTCTCATTTTTTATTCAACGCCGTTTTAGTTTTAATCGTATGCATTTTTATGCATTCATCTCACCGAGCGCTCCTAAAAATTAGTTCTTTACAGCTGAGTCCACGCTGATACGCATCATTCGAAAATAACTCCCAGCCATGCTGTCTACCAGTATCGAGCAGAATGTTTCGTTTAACCCCAATTACCAGCACGACATCTGCTCCAGCCCAGATGTATCTCTAATTTTACTACTCGAAAATGATGAATCGAAGGAGCGTGTGTCACTCAATTTATCCATTTTAGTATATACGTGAAAATCGTCCAGCCAACTGTTTCTATTTAGCCAACGAACCCTAACCTACTGTCTATCGCGCACGTCTGATGACAGAGCGACAGACACCGCCGCGTTACTCTGCAAAGTTAGAGATAACAAACATTTCCTTTCGGCTGAAGTAGCATCCACTTCAAAGGATCCATTTAACGAATAATCGAGACTACGCTTCTCTTCCTCGAGTGCGGCGAAAGAGAGGCCTCTCAAAGGTCTGGCAACAATGGATCCTCATCGTTCTCCCTTGTGACTCGATATGCGTTTGATGGACGTGAAGATGGCCAGGCTTTCTTTCGCCATTCATTCGGGGACCCCCCTCGCATCGAGAGCCCCCCTTTTTTTACCAGCTATCAGTGAGATATCACCTGCTGTTTGGAAAGCCAACCACGAAATATTTTGGTACGCTATAAGATTCTGACGCGCCACACGCGTGAACCCTTAAGGGGCAACAAAGAATCGATCTTGAACTACGGATGCTTGACGTGGCGTTGGGAATCGGTGAATAATTAAAATTCTCTGTAAAAAGGGGTCGGAGATTCTATTATGATACTTTTGACCGAAGTTGGCTGGTTATCTGGGAAATGACGAAGTGCCGTCGCGGGCGTTCGATTGAGCCATACCCAAGGAAGCTCGCCACGGAAACGAACCGTGGCACGCTCATAAGTCAGCCGAAGAGCTCCGGCTGTCGCGCGTCGTCCGCCGTTGAATTTATTAAACTGCTCTTAATGCAGTGCGCCTAGTAACGCGGGATAAACGACCGTGACCGGCTACTCGATACTCGTTCGTAACGCCCACGCGACTTGCTCGGCTCGGACCGAGCCGACTTCGCAGCCTCGTGCGACAAGGCGCGGCGAAGTGAGATATCTAAGATAGCTGGGGCAAGATCGGCCCCCGATCGGGCACCGTCATTATTCTTTAGACCGTAAAAGGCGCGATGCCACCGCGCCAGGAAATACAGAAGCTGTCGCCGCTAAGTAGTCCGCCCACGCGCCGCGAGCCATCATTCAAATCCTTCTTACGCCGCGGTCTAACGATCCGGTGATTGTGCGGCTCCCGATCGATTTCTCGTTACGTCCTATGGCGCGGATAACGAACTCATTCATATATGAGTTAGTGAAACCGGGTCGACGTAGTTTGGGCTTGGGCAACTTTTTTACGCGGCGAAGATTGCGTGGGCTATTTGTCGATACGAGTTCGAGCATGAAGTTTGGTAGGTTCTACACAGCCAGGAATGTTGCGTGGGTGTTTTTCTTCGTAGCGGAAGAATCGAGAGGAATTTTAAGTAAATGTTAGAGTTATCTCGAAATATCTTGCGTCTGAGTAATGAAGCATTGTTAAAATAAAAGCAAACGTAGAATATCGAATTATCGACGATCCATAAGTACGACAAAACCCAGATCCTATCCGAACAACTACACTCGAGTTCAGTTTCGCAATTTATATCTGGCAGCGGAGACAGTGAAAAATCACCAGAGGTTAAAGTTGACGAGTCGGGGTACTCGACAGGGGTCCAAATGTAGAAGCGAGACCAAAAGGGGGAAGAAAAACGAGGGGAGCTAGGAGGTGCTAGTCTTGTCTCTCGACGTAAACCGCCTTTAATAACCAGACTCGGCTGGTCCAGCGACTTTCCGACGCTACAACGTGGAACACCAACGACGACAACTGGCAGGAGCACGATAACAGAGAACGGGAAGCCGGCCTGCCGAGCAGAACGTGTTCGTCAAAGAGTTTCATTCATCCGCGCGCGGCGAACTTCACTCGCGCGGACACGTGTGCCCTGCAGGGCAGCATTGTAAACGGGGATTTATGTGCTTTCGGCGACACTCTAGCCCCTATTTTACGCGTTTCCGCCTCTTCCTCTGTTTTTCTCGTTACGAGAGTTTAAGTGCCGCGTGGGACCACCGTCTTCCGGGAGGCTCTCACGATTTCTGATATCGCAACTTTATACTCACATTAAATCACGGTAACCAGGACAACGATCGGGGTTTTCGACTTCCAAAGATTAATTACGAAGTACAATCCCACGATTCAAATAAAAGCTGAATTTAAATGGACACGCGATCGAAATAATAAAACTAGAATTTCGCTTTCTTTTTTGGAACAAAGAGAAATTAATCATTGGGAATAAATGCACGTGTGTCGTAAAGAACAGAGGATCAGATAAAGTCTCCTGTATTTAATGAACTCTCGAACGGAAGCGTTTTCGCCGCGACTCCATAAGTTTGCTTTCGATTCGAGCTAGCTATTTCGGTCGAGAGCAGAGCCTGGACAAAGGGACACTTTCGATTCAGTGCTTCGCGCATTTTATCGATCGGCCCCACATTCGGGGTCCCCGTGTCTCTTGATTCTCTCGCTTTCAAAACGCATTCGAGGACCAGCCATCGACAGTGGACTCGAATTCTCACAACCTTATCATGCTTTCTATCGCCGGGACGAAAGCGTATAATTTATTTCTACCTTTTTAACTCGAAAAAACTCGAAGAAACTCGAACATTATTTGGACATTGGAGATAATTATTTTTTAACACCTGTCGTTCGTACAACCGTGGTTTTATTATAATTGATACTTTATATACCATCTACTCGAAACGTCGTATCCCTCGACCGACACCCTTTCGACCTCCCTCCAACCCCTTCGATTCTCGCAAACTCTAACTCGAACTTAAAACTCGCCGCTCGAACGGTCAAGCCTCATTACCCTAAACGTGCACCACGCGGAGCACTCGTTTCACACAGCCGGTGCAGGGCGAAGTTACGCGTTCGCATTATGTGGCGCGGAGTGCCCCGAGCCGCCCACGCGTTCTTCCCCTCTTTTTCACGTGCTGTCTCGCGTTACCGCTTAAATCCAAGCCGGCGCGAGCACCGGCACGGGGGAACGTTAATGAGTAAGCGATGCTGCCGGCGCAGCATCTTTTATTCATTTCACGAGGAGAAGCGAAACATCGGCCGCCGCTTTTACGCTACGACGCGCTGCCCGCTGCTCGCCTCCTATCTCTACGTGTACACGGCTGCCCACGTGCGCCGGCCATATTGCATTTCCGGTTCGTGAAATGTTATAAAGTTGGCGGCGCGCTCGCCTGGGATCCCCGCGCGCGGCTATCGCCGTTTCCTGTCTGTGATCTGTTGCTCGCGCGGCGATTCCCCCGACAAAAGCGAAAACGAGCCGCGTTTCGTCGTCGCGCGAACGTTGGTTCACAGGTCCTTACGAATTCGTAGAGGGCGAGCGATTTTACATTGCCATTTAAGATACTGCGATCGCAACATCCTGGGAGGAGCTAAGATATAATAAAATCGCACGACACTGCTTAAACTCCAGAAAAAATGACGTTTCATTAGAACGGTTGGTCTCTTATTATCGCAGACCTTTTTCTGGTAATGACGATACGCGGCGGAAAAAGACGGGAAAGAGTGCAAGCCTACCGTGGGATTCGCAAAGCAATTAAAAAGTAAAAAGACTCCGCGAATCGCGGCTAATTATATGCGTTAATGAGCGGAAATAAAGAGAGTCGCATTGTGTATGTGAAAGCATAGACCTATACTACTACGGTGATTTCTCTATAAGCGATCTTATTTCTCCTCGACGAAGACGCTCGATACCAACTAATAATCGAGAATGACTAGTGCAAAGAGACCTCCGTAAGACAAGTTTTTGCCGTCCCGATTCTTCTTTCCCCTCTGCCAATCGGAATTAAACACCCCGAAAGATTCGATTACTCGAATTATGCACGCATGTTCCCTCTGATGTGTGGAGCAACAGGGTCCATTAGCCGTACTCGAACGGGATCATCAATTCCTCCACCTTCTCATACTTTCGCCTGTTCCGACCGATGCCAATCGTGGTTCAATTCATTGCTCGAATTTACATAAACGCGCGTTGCGAAGCTCGTGAATCGAGAGACGGCGGGCTATCCCGATTTTTAAACGCTCGAGCGTTTCGCAAACCGGGTAAAGTTGTTTTCAGGACACAGTAGGTATCTTTTGTAGACCGAAGAAACTGCATCGAAGGAGTAACGTCTCGTCCTCTTTCTCTCGCGGACGCTATCATAAAGATGGGGTGTACGTGGAAAAAGTGAATAAGGTTTCGTTGAATGGCTCGCACGATGATTCTCGCACAAAAGGTTTAACCTCTTCACCGGTGTGTCCGATTTTCAGACGTTTTACGAGAAATCGGTGCACCGTGTAGGATTCGCCGGGGTGAAGGAAGGAAAAAAAACTGTCCGGTTCAATCGGACGCGGATGGGATAAGTCCTCTCACAAAAGCCTCATTGTATCTCGAATTTTTATAAGGACTCTCGAGACGTTCCATTGTGCGAAAATTGGGGGTTCACATTAGACAAGAATTGCGGAGGCGGAAAGGGATAGCGCAACTGGTCCTCCGACCATAAAAATGGAAAAAAACTTGATCTTCCGTCGACGTCAAATGCGCGACAATAAATATCAAAGAAACTATGTTTAAAAGTACAAATTCTACGTGATAATAAAAATTCAATCTCACAATGATCACTGTTAGAATTCGCTAATTATCCTTTACGATTTACACTAATTTATTTTGTATTTCTTGCGTTTCTGATTTTAGTAACTATTTCTCAATGTATAAATAAAAAGTTTTATTGAAAATTCGTTAACCCTTTCCGCTGGACGACTTTTCTATCAACTGGAGATAACGAAATTCGATACCGTTTCGCAAAAGGTTAATAAAGGTAATTAAGACTTCTCAGAACAATTCGATCGAAGGCAATCAATATTTGGACCGGTCTGCATCAAACAAGGGATCAATATTTCCAAATAATCGGTTAACCGAGACGGCGGATCAGCTTTCCAACCCCATTTCCCGAGGAACGAGCCGAGAAAGGGAGGAATCCTTTCGGGATACGACAATGGCGACTCCACGAACCCCCGTGTGTCACTCCGCGCGGTACAAAGCGGCATTGACGAGGCGGATAATATAGAATTTCCAGAAATCTGGATTCCTCGCGATAAAGGAGAATCGAGATTGGGGTTCCTTAAGGGTTCGCTCGCTTTTCTCGGTGAAATAAAAGGGGCGGTTAGCTAGACTTTATCCTACGCGCCACCTGCGAGGAAGTTTTCGTGAACGAGATCGACGTTACGTGAACTTTCTCACGCGTTCACGGGAAAACACCATCTGCCTTCTGAATCAATCCTTATCGAGAGTATAGTGGGTGAAAGTAACAGTATTTCGATTGCAAAAAATCGTCTAATTTTAGATTTCGTTAGAAAATAAATTATCGACCTCCTTCCGAAGAATTTAAAGAGTTCCGAGGTGAGAAGCCTCGCGAAAAGTCGATGGAACTTTTGAGCACGCATATAAAAGCAACACGCGATTCTTCCTCGAGAGCGGAGCGTACCTGTGATTCCATCGAGACGATGTAATAAAAATTAACCCGATCGTTAAGAACCGCCGTAACTGTCAAAATATACGACCCTCGGTACGGTCCGAGTGAAACCCCTCGAACGACAGAGAATCATGTAAAGCAATTATCACCGGATACAGGATGTGAGGTATCACGCACAGGGTGGAATCTGTCGAAGAAATCTTCTTTGGACTCACTAATGAATGTACCGAGCATAAACGTTCGGGACGCAGCTACGATCTCGTTCGTGGTGAAAAACAACGAGGTATACGGCAAGTAATTGGTCCTCGCGTCGAGGGATCGTTAGGGGAAAAATCGCGTATGTCCCTCGAGAAACCATGATCGACTATTGAGTTTATACGCATTCGCGCAAACCCGTCTAGTGGTATTTACGAGTGTCATAAAGTGCGATTTGTACCTGGAGATATTTCTGCTTTATTAGCGTATCCTGGTAGATTGAGGAACGAGCGTCGTGAAAATGTGCTGGGTTTTAATTGGATCGTAGAGAACTTGATCTCATATGGTGAAACGAAACGGTTCCGATAAAGCGATCCCTATGATTTCTGTCTTATTAGAGAAAAGAGTATCGAAATGAGAAAAAAGTCTACAACACTTTGTGACAAAACGTTGTAACGACCAAGGATTTCGATTCTATGAACGTAACAAATGTTTTCTCAGCCTCTTCGACTGAAATTCTCAACGACCCATCAATAACCCTCGGCGACATAATTCATCGCATATCTTCCGCGAAATAAACCCGAGACGATACAAAGTATTAAAACCTCGACCATCGACCACCAACTTTGTAACACTTTCAGTACGGAATTGATACTTTGAGAGACGGCGGTTCCAAAGGGTCACGTCTAACTTGAGAAACGCCGTGATTTACAGCCCCGTGTAACAAGGCCCGGCAAAGAAAGGCGAATAAGAAAAGGGAACTGTCCTGCACGCGTTTTAAGCTTCCATATATTTCCGTCTCGTAAAACGAGGAACGCTCTAACCTGCCATGAATCTTGATTCAGGTTGGTTACGAATTAAATCGATTTAACCCACACGTTACCGTTGCTCGAGGCTTAAGAATTGACACACAGTCGTAAAAGGCTGCGAAGGGAATCGTAAGGCCGCGCACAAAGCCCGATGGATCCGATGAAGGCCTCACACGCGTCATAAACTACCCTCCGTGCGACGAATTTGTAACATTTTATTAGCCAAGCCTGGCGTCGATGTCCGCGAGGAGAGAGTTCGCCTCTCCGCGTTGCTACTTTGTCGACGAGCGAACGTTTTAATAGCCTAACTTTGTTCTCATGGGGGCCAAGTTAGGCGGATATGCCCTACCGGTTGCATTCATCCGCGGAGATTTATGCTTGGACGGGAGGAAGGATACACCGGGGACCACTTTTATGATCGGTTCTGTTGCAATATTCGCTCTTTATATTGGATCCTCGAAGCAAAGGTGAAGAACAACCCACGGGATAGATTCGAGCTCTTTGAACGAACGAATCCGAACGAATCCGCAGTGCGTTTAAGAGCTGAAATCGATGGAGTATAACAAATGGAGAATAAAAATTTGTTAAGTTCGCAACTTTTGTAAAAGTTTCTTCGTCTAAGAAACCAGTTCTATATCTGACTTAATACAACGTATCGGTAACAACTAATTATATACCAGACGAACAAATTTCCGATACGAGAATGCAAAGGTTAGTATAAAGAGCGGCGATAAAAGCAGCGAACAAACTCGGGAAGATTTCAGCGAACGATCAGATCGGGTAAGACTGTCGCCAGAGGACCACCCCATGCAGCATCCCTAATTGACATTTCAGGAATGCAGACACCCGTTAATGAGGCCTGATCAACGTCAAAACTGGCCGATTCCCCGATCGAACGGCTATCCCCTGCTATATTTACCCCGAACTCCTCTAACAACCGCCATATAACATCATAATAACCTTCTACCGCTCTTTAGAGGGACTTTCAGAGATTCCTCGTTGCGCTAACTAAGCGAACTACAATCAGTTACGCGCCATTGCCGGTAATCTTGCTCGATTCCAGCTTGCCGGTCGTTGGAAGGCAACACGAAGGCATGGACAAGGGGATGAACGAGAGCAAGAGAGACGAAGCTTGGCTAACGGCCGATTTACGTGCGATAAAGTCGTACAGCGAAGGCAAGAGAGGACAACTCAATATATATTAATGCGCGATCCGTTTAGAGGCAATTACGGGCTAATTCGCGCCTTCGTAAATCAGCCTTCGATCCGCAGCTGAAGGGAAGCGAGAAAGAGAGAGAGAGAGAGAGAGAGAGAGAGGGAGAGAGAGAACGGGGAGGGCGGGTTTTAGAGCTACCTTTGGCTCGCTCGTTTTTCGCTTTCGATGTACGTGACCGGCTTGATGAGATATTACGATGATACACCCTTGCCTGTTCTCGACTCCTTATCTGATTAATGACACGTTTCTATCTGCGGCGACGATACGTTTAACGATCGCAACGTCGCCCTATAGAGATCGGCAACGCTGCTCCAAATTAATGGCCGATGATCCACTTAAATTTTATAGCTGGCTCTCCGCTGTTTCAATTATCTAGCGGTCACGTCCTCGCGGTTAATATGAAAATGGATCTCTGGTTCGAGGTATCGAAAGGGGTAAGTACGCGCGAGAATGATAAAATGTTCGACCGAGATTTTCTAAGTTATGATTCCTCTTTTGTTAGGGAACGTTCTCTCCACCTCTCTTGTCCCCGTTACTTGTTCTATTATAAATAAGCCACGCGTTGAAACGATCAATTGTATTTTGCTCAACGATTCATAAGAGAATCCAGTGATAACCATCGTGATGTTACTTTACATAAAAAATTGTACACTAGCTTGTGGAGGAGCCTTAACTCACGGGCACCAGGGGTTTAACACTTAATTTTCTGAAAAAAACCGAGCTCTCGCACGGAGAATGTTCCATCCGAAAACCCTTCCCAGCCATCATCGGCTCGTCGAGTCACGATTTTCGCTGTGCATGATTACACGGACCGTTTACCTCCATATTTATTGAGTTTGCGAGGGGGTCGATCGGCGAGCGTTCAAATTCGCTCACGCGTTTAACACGTAGAAAAAACCCCTAATTAACAGCAGTTTTTTTCCGTGAAAGAGGCAGGGCGAAGGGGCATCGTTAAACAGTGCCTGCCTCCGTACTTTTTGGCCAGCTCGTTTCGTTGCATCCTTGTTAACGTTTGCCAAAGCAGCGTCTCAATAAGCGGCGCGGCCCGATCGTAAACTTCGATTGCAGAAAGGAATTCTCTTTCGTGGGCAATAATTTATGATAAGCCTTGCAGAGCCGCGTATAGCAACAAGGGGGCTCTTGTCACGTCGTAACCGGATATCAGCTCGGTGTAATTATTTCTTTTCAACAAGGAGAAGAGGGCCTACATTCTTCGCCCATAATTCTTCGGACATTTCCCACGTACATTCGAAAGGATACTTACGCGTATATTTTATGCCAAGTAATTGTTTAGAACACGAATGGTAAGACTGGTACAAGTGTTCGTAGAAATATCAGTCGTAAGATATTTCTCGAGAGCAAATGAAGGTATCACAAAAAACAATCTTGAATCACCACGTACCGTAACCTTTTACAACTTTATTGCTTTCGCTGAATCCGTGCAAGAATTTTAGCACCGCGCTCTGTATAAACGGGAGTGTACCAAAGCGAGCGTGGTGGAATAAAAATGAGATAAAGGCGAGTGAAAAAGAGGTAAATAAAGAATAGAGAGGATACAAAAGGGTTAATAAAGAATAAAGAGAATATCCGAGAGCGAGGGCGAGCGCGAGATTTCGCGCTTTAACCCATAATTACTTCGATACTGGGGAATTCATTAGCGCGTTAACCAGGTGTGAGCACCGCTCGACTGATAATCGAGAGAAACCCGACGGCTCGCCTCCAGTCAAGCACCACGTGAAAAAATTAATCCCATCAGATTAGCCGGCCCATTATAATTACACGTGCGTAAAGCGTTAACGCGGTCACGGGTTCTACGAGCGGGCGGGATCCGCGAAACGGTATGGGCGTCCCCCTTTCTTTTTACGAGGTTCGAATTCGTGGCACGAAATTCCTGATACGCTGGATTAATTAGGTACCCCCTTTAATTATTATCGAGCGCTATTAGCTATCGATCGCTATATTTCAATCGAAGCAGGCATTAAAAAGGTAAGTCTCACGCTTACTCCTCACCGAGACGATGGTTTCTCTGCGCGAATGGTCGCGCATCGGATAAAATGGTAATTTATGATAGTCGAAAATTGAACGGGGTCAATAAACGTTTATAGCTGTAATATATAGACGTACTTGGAGCAAAAAGAAATGAAGAATACGTCGAAATCTGTCACTGAGTTATTGTACGGATGTTTATCATTAACGGACGAAATAAGTTACAGTAGAATCGCCGTTTTTATAATACAATCGATATAATCAATCGAATTCGTCGTAATAAATCGTACTTTTTCTTGACGCAGCTCGTATTCGTTCCACGATAAAGGCACGCGAACGCGTTCCCTCAGGATTCAACATTCGAAGCTTAACGATCGGAAAGGGAATGAGTGAGTCTCGTTTCCGAAAGACGCGCGATTCTCGCGCAATAAAACTGACGCGCGTAAGTAAATCGAAGCAGCGTAGCAACTGGTGCGTGCCAATAAGAAACTGGCTGGTATTGCGATATTCGGGCAACAACAAGTCAGAACGAACCGGGTGGAAGCCGGGGGACACGGACTCGTAAATTCGAATCGGCCTCGGCCGATCGCGTCCGCCATCCCCGCAGAGATTTCAGCTCGCGGCGGAATAAAGAGTTTAGCGATCGATTGGCTTTTTATCGTGCGATTCGGACACGGCCTGGGAGAGCGGAGTGGCTGCTCGTGCGAGAGCGGCGACCGACGATTTATGCCCGCAGACTTATTTGGCAGCATTGTTTACGGGCCAGGAAGCAGTTTGTCCCGGACACTCGGCTCCTTTTTTGCGATATAATTGCAGATTCTGCGCGTCCACTCAGCCAGGGCGGTCCTTTTTTGCGGCGGATCTTTTCTGTCCCACCGTACGCCATAAGAAACTCGCCACTACGCGGCTCTGGCTCACCCGCCCACCTCCTCCAGCATCAAACGTCTCCCTCGGTCCACCCTCTACGCCCTCCACCCATCTTCACCGTACTTTATCACGACGCCCTCCTTTTTCTACCATCTTCGCCCCTTCCACGCTCCTTTCGACTTTTACGGTAGCCCGATTCAACGTGTCCCGATTTTTTCACCCGCTCTCTCTCTCTCTCTTTTTCTCTCCTTCGACGCGTCTCTCTCCACCCCTCACCCCTTTCACTGTGATTCGAGGATCGAGCGGCCGGCACAAAGCTCGAGAATGTAAGTACGCGCGTCGCGGTGGATCGTCGACGTTTCGATTCCCTTAATGGTTGCTCGGCTAAGGGCACGATGATAAAATATCGGAGCTGATTACGAAGATTTAAAGAGTTGTATCGCAGTTAAGATTCTTCGATTTGGTAAGATGGCTATATGATTCTACTGACGCAGCCGCGATGTTTTCGTGCGGGACCAAAAGTGGACGACGAAAGAGACTCGGTCAAGAGTTATTGCCATTGCTTGTCACGCGTTCAAGTTTATCTCATATGTATCAACTTTTCTATCGCTTGAATTTTTATTGAATTTTTAAATGATCGTGCTCTTTTAAATGAATGGTGAAAGACAGCGAATCGAAGAATTATCTTACGTATCCAATATGACTATCAACGGCTATTGCTAATTTCATTTCCTTTCCCTCGTCTCCTTGTCTAACATATTCTATCTGTTTTTGTTCTTTTTCACTTCTTATCGGATCGGTTGCATACTTGTTCGGTCCATTGAAGCAAATTTGCACATTGAACGGGTGTCAAACTATTAACGAGGGTATATCGTATGTGGGGCATCCGAATTGACGTTATCTGATGTATACGGAGAACTGCTCAGCTTCAAATCACGACCGTCTAACATTAACGTTAATTAAAGACTGCATTCATCGAAGATGACATATCTTCCGGCTGTAATTGGAGCAAGATATATTTACGTGATGGAACCTATCATCTTCCCGCCATTCACGGGCCCCGATCGACTCGATGATAATTGATGCACACTTAATAACGAACGATCCGCGCAAGGTAATTAAGAGCATGCACGCGAATTTATCAAGATCACCTGGGACATGCTATTAACGTCAAGACGTTCCAGCTTCAAATATGCAAACTCGTCGCGATTGCGTATGAAAGAGTCGCATTGTTTAGCTCTCCTCGACTAAATTGTCTTTTATCGTAACTGATATCGTTCGAAAATTGATCGAGCCAACACAATACCGTTAAACTACTTCGAAATTGTAGGAAACGTAGGTGAAAACATGAAAGCCTACCGAGGAATTCGAGCGACGAGCTGAAACGATGGCGCGTGTACAGGGTTAGCGGGACCGGAGGAGTGTTCTGGTTGTATGGAAACTTCGAGGGAGGACAGATAATCGATGAGGGGAATCGAGTGCCTTGACCATAGCGAGGAATTGACAGACAAGGCGCTATCCTAAAGGGAATTCTCGGGAAGAGATCGTGCTCTCCCGCCTCTGTAGGGAAGCCGGGCAATAAATTCGCGGATACGTCGCCGACAGAAGGATCTGATAGCGGCAAAAGTTGCCCGCGCGAAACCTTTTTTTTTTTTCTCGTCGTACACCGAATATGGAAACGCGCGACCCCTTCGTTAAAACGATCCGAACATCCGTGTGTCTACGCGAGAGAAATTTATTAAACTACCAAAATCACGGGAAAAATGTGGTTTCCTTTGCAGACTTTTCTTTGTATTTTCACCGCACACTCGCAATGCTACCAATTGCACACAGAATAGTTAGAATGGTACTCTATCGCTTTGAGCGACGTTAGATTTACTAAAACTTGTTGGAATGGTAATTGTTATATGTTAATTATTATTATGTTAAACCGGTTAAAAAATGGACATACCATATGCTGACATCTATATTAAATATGTCGAAGATTTAACGCATTAATCGAGTTCTGATTCTCTTTATCATCGAGTAATACATTTACTTTCTTTTAGTATAATGTTCTATCTTGCCAATAGTTGCTATGTTATCGTATGCAGTCGATAAGCAAGATTGCGACATATCTTAGTAACGGACATATTTAAATTATTTTTGCTTTCACGTGAAATAATTGATTATACAAGAATATATCGTGTTTCGGCTAAAACTTAATAAAATGGCAAGATTTTCAACATTTTCGTAATAAGAAATGAAATGTTACGTATTATAGAAAATGCATCTTAGCAGAGACAAATATATAACTTTTACTCACATATTTCTCCGAGATATCACATTTGCTGCACGGCCAGTAGTTCCTCACACACTTTACACGATTAGAGAACACCGATCGACTTATAAATTTGTTTACAAAAAGAGTTTTAAGACAATTCGTTAAGCTGGACCCGTTTCGCGCTCCTCGCTATAGCAAGGGAAATTCGGCACTAACGTTTGAGCAAGCGTAGCCATCAACCAATCAGAACGCCCGCAATATTTTAGATTTTATTTTAAATTATGGAATCACATTCCTTTCATACTTTCACACTTATCTTTAAAGCACGTAAATATAATTTTAATTTCTATCTTACAAGTATTAAGTATAAATGATATTAAATGCACGTTTCACATATTGTTTTGTGAATATTCATGTTTGAATAACTAACGTATGCATGCGCGGGCAAGTAACTACATCATTGGACATAGGTGGCGCTTTCTGAGGTCTAGTCCAAGTCATCTGTAGACGTGACCAATAGTATAGTATAGCGGTGCAGTGTATACAGTTACTGATTTTCCAAAGATTTGTATATCAACGAGGTGATTTGAAGTTAACATTAAAAAAATACTGCCACAATGGAAAACAATATAGAGCTATTCACAGATCAAAGTGACGATTCCCAGTTTTTGGGTATATTAGTTGCAGTTATCGTGATTATTATAACCATAGGTAATTAAACGAAATAGCCATAGGTTATAAGTTCCTTATGTTTTTTCATAGACCTGAAATTAATGATTATTACGCATGTAAAATTAAATAAAATACGACAATAATTGATCATTTGCGCGAGAAATAGATTTCGTTACTTTATTGTTACATTATCTAATATAACATCACAGTCCTCTCTTTTTTCTGCAAGTAAAATAAAAGGTATATTTATACACTTAAAAGCTTTCAATAGACTACATATTCGTAAATTTATATATATGTATGTATATATATAACATGATATTCATAGACATTGAAATATAGGGTAACAAACAATATCTTTTCTTTTAATTTGTATATATGTATTAAATATAATTTGTTTCTTTCATTTTTAATGATGTTTATAAATAATATGCACAGTCTCATAGTTTCATTTGTAACATCCTACAACCATCATATTTATTTATTCAATGAAAATGTATAATCATTGTACCCACAGTACTTAATATACATTATAAAGATAGCCACGAATAGTGAAATAATAAAAATGAGAATAAAATTGTGGTTGTATGCGTAATATAAAAATAGGTACATTTTTGTGTACAGAATTTGCTTAGGCTTTTACCCTAATATTCATAAATTTAGCTTTGTAGAACCATTTTTCTAATTGCGATAGCAGAATCCCTTATAATATTGCTATTTCTTTTATAAAATTTATTCTTTTCCACAGTGTTATTTGCCATATGGCACAGGAAAAAAACTGTAGGAAATAGTATATTATTAACTGGTCTCAGTGATGCTGGTAAAACATTGATATACGCACGGCTGCTTTATTCCAAATTTGTTAAGACACATACGTCTGTAAAAGAAAATACAGGCGACATCACGATCAATAATGTGAGTTTTCATGAGTATACTTAACACTTTTTACCATAATCATTGGACACTCGTAATTTTGTTGGTGGGTGATATATGTATCTGTACTTTACCGATATATAATATGATAGTGAATTTGGTTAGGCTCCAATGAATTATAGGTAAAAGTATAAATTATTTCTTGCAAAGCATAGGCTTTAATATACCAAAATCACAGACATCTGAACTTGTTGATAAATTTAGCGTCTCTTGAAAATTGTTGATATACCTGGACATGAACGTCTTCGTTACAATTTCTTCGATCAATTCAAGTTATCCGCAAAAGGACTTGTCTATGTGATCGATTCTGTGACTTTCCAAAAAGATATCCGAGATGTAGCAGAGTAAGTACACGCGAGTGATAAGTCATTACATCCTGCAACAGAAGTGACAAAATTTTTTTATTTTTAGATATCTGTACAATTTGCTGTCAGATTCTGCTATACAGAAAAAGTCTGTGCTTATATTATGTAACAAACAGGATCAGACTATGGCAAAAGTCCCGGCTGTTATAAAGACGTTATTGGAGGAAGAAATGAATTTATTATGCGAGACAAAAACACGTCAGTTGGACGCTATAGATGCATCAGCGACAAATGTTGGCAAGCATCTTGGCAAGCAAGGAAAAGATTTTAAATTTGCCCATTTGGAGACAAACATTGAATTTGCAGAATGTAGCGCGTATAACAAAGATCCCGAAACATCTGCAAATATTGAAGAACTAAACACTTGGTTAAAAAAGATTGCATAAAAATGTAAAAGTGTTTTTCATTTCTTTGAATAAATTATTTTTTATAACTTTTTACGTTACTTTATTGCTATTGTACTAATAAATCCAATTTATGATGGCTGACTTTCACATTTGCAATTAATAATGTAATTTTTTATTCTCAGTTATCATTTTTGACTTAATGTTATCATGATAAATATTTTTAATTTCGAATTTCAATGTAATTACACGTTTTGACAGGAATATTCAATTGGTTAACGGATGTTTACAAATATATGTGACGATATACAATTTAATTATTACCACTTACAAATGAACAAAAATTTTCTTTAATATAAAATTTTCTTTACAAGTCATCAAATTTTGTAGGCACATTGTTTTTACTTAATATAACTTAAAAATCTAGTATAAACTCATTCTAACCTAACTAAAATGTTATCTGCTACTGGATAAAATGTAACAAATAAAATTAAATTATGTTTTATATATTTACAAGTGTTGATATTTAAACGTTCTCTATTTCCTTACGTCTAAACTTAAGCACATACAACACAACTGGCAGAACTGTTTTTTTTTTGGGTCTCGGCTCTTAATAATCAACAGATAACCGACACAAGACTGCACGAAAACGGGTGCTCGTATATCAGTTGCATAAATTGTATTTAATGTATAAATACACACATATTTTCATTGTATTTTGCATAAAAATGTTGTTATTTTATAATATTCTTAAAATTTATCTATTAATTTAAAAAGCTGTCATTTAAAACAGAATAACTTGCGAATGCATCGATTTTTTAACCATGTATAAAACGAATGATTATAGTTTTGATTTAGAAAATTTTTAGAATTTTAATTTTTTGATATATATCATACAATGTACAATTCATGTAAGTAAAATTTTACAAGTACATTTTTGTAAGTACAATTCGTGGCGCGAACGGTGCAATGTCCAATCAAACTGCGGTACCCATTAGCACTTCCGGAAGCATTTACGGTCATAGAAAGCTATGGTTGTGTTACGTATACCCACGGATCAATGGCAGTACAGTATGAATACTATTCTTTTGACAGTTGATAACTTTGGATATGAGCGTCAATTAAATAATTATTTCAATTATATTTATACTGATATTTTTAAGAATGAAATCCTCTTCTATAAAGTTTACGCTTTTATAAGTAACGTTTTTAAATTATCTCTGAAAATATACATAGACTACATTTTAAAAGCATGGAAGTTGAACAGATTAAGATTGTAAAACTCTGAAGTAAAGTTTCTGCGAAATATTCATGCAATAAACAGTATATTGATGCAAAAAATTTATTCCAAACAGAAGAAAAAGTACAAATCAAATAATTACGCAATAGAAAACCTAATATCTTATTTGCACGCATCAAAATGTCATGATAAGGGGCAATGGCGTAGCAAACATTTTCCAAATTTAAATTTTCGGCTACGTCGGTAAAAGTACTAATAATTAGCATATTTTATTAGAATGCGTACACGTTACACATTACAGTGCAATTAATAAGTAAACTAACTAAAAGTTTTAACTCTAAGAATACTTAATTTATACAAATTAAATAACAATTATACCAAATAATAGATAGACCTCGAACGAAGTTCCACGTTTTACGACACTGTGCGCCACCTTTCGCTTACAATGATCGAAATGATAAAGGGGAAGGGGGGGATATAACCTCGAATTTTATAAAACGAGTATACACTGGTGAAATAACAAGTAGCGTATATCAAAATGTGTCGCGTCTACTTGCATTTTACGTTCTGATCAATTTACTCGCTACTACGTTGTGCATCAGTGACGTGTTCTATTGAAATTAGGAAACCATTTTGTTATCAAACCAACAACTTCGAACATCCAGTAACATGTCATCTATGAAATCAACGTCCCATGATACAAGCTACAATGTTAACATTGGAGGTAACGTTGTCCTTCTAATTATTGTTATACGGAAAAGAATTTCTAATTACGCCTAGTGCGACTTTGAAAAGCGGATGTACACGTACCGTGTGTTAAGGACGTTTCTAATTGATCAAATTAATGTTGTTGACGATTGAAAGGGTCACTGATAAAACTGATCGATTCAAGTTCATACTTCAGCTCTAACTTACTTTTATTTAACACATTCATTCACGCAAAGCAAGTTTCACTATGAGGTATTCGAGCAATTATCGTTAGAACACCTGTTATTGAGCGTCTACCATAATGTAAGTGACATGTTTCCTCGCAAGAAGGCGTTGTAATTCTAATTCCATTTCTAATAACATTTTTGACGATGTAAACTAAGTTAATAAATAACTTTTACAGAACATTTTAAAATAAAAAATTCATTGAGAAAATCTGTATTTTAATACCGAAATATTATGATGAATGACAAATAGCGCTCCAGTAATACTGTGAATTACAAATTTGTTACGATTAGAAAATAAATGATGTATTATTTAAAGAAAAGTAGGAAATAACAGTAAAATATAAATCCTAATACTTTTTGTAGGTATGCGAATGAAATACAAAGACAAAAATGAAACTTTTACGGAAGATCATCTTGTAAGCAAAGAGCCTATTGGTCAATTCAAAGTATGGTTCGAAGAAGCTTGTAATACACCGCAAATTTTTGAAGCGAACGCTATGTTTATCGCTACAGCTACTAAGTAATGCTAAAAACAAATGGCTTGCCACTATTTGTAGAGAAAAAAAAATAATTTAAAGAATAACAATTTTTGCAGAACTGGGATTCCGTCCGTGCGAGCTGTATTACTTAAAGGTTACGGCACAGAGGGTTTCAAATTTTATACTAATTATGAAAGCAGAAAAGGTCGCGAATTAGTGAGTGAATCCGGTTTGTAACTTGCGACAGCACGAATAGACACCATTTAAGTATGTCCATTAAAAATTTTCAGGCTGAAAATCCAAATGTAGCGGCGACCTTTTATTGGGAACCGTTGAGACGAAGTGTAAGAATCGATAAGTGTTAAACTATTCTAAAATAATTTTTGCACCGTTCTAAATTCAAGATATGTATAATTAATAATTTTAATTAGGTACGCATAGAGGGTAAAGTACAGAAAACGTCTGCAGAGGATTCAGATAGTTACTTTCAGAGCCGTCCATATTCGAATCAGATTGGATCGGCAGCAAGCAGGCAAAGTAGCGTAATCGCAAGCAGACAAACGCTTATCGTGAAGGAAAGAGAATTGATAGCGCAATTTCCGGAAGGACAAGTTAAAAGGCCCGATTGGTGGTAAATAATGATACGAGATTCTTAAGTATATATTGTATTATAATATGACGTCATTGAAAGTATATGCATGAAGATAGTCTAACTTGATTTTTAGGGGTGGATACATTATCATTCCGCATTGTGTCGAATTTTGGCAAGGCCAGAGCGATCGTTTACACGATAGGATTCGTTTTAGACGGCCTAAACCGAACGAAAAAATCGACAACGTACTCATCCATCAGGGAAACAACGGATGGGTTTATGAAAGATTATCTCCATAGAAATTGAAGAGAAATTCAATTTATTTGACAAACAAATGTAAATAGTACATTATTTAGACGTTTTCCGATTTACGTCTGTTGCTTCCTTGTAATTTTTAGAATTTCTCTTTGTAACCCTAAAAATATATATATATATCTACAGTATAATATAGAAAAATAAAGAAGTATATTTAAATAGTAATTGAAATGATTAATTACCCTCTTTACTTTTCCAAACTATATCAACGTCAAAAATACCATCTTCCTCTATGAGATTCTGAAACTGTCTCATTCCTCCTCCAACACCAAAGTAATAAGTTTTACCGGCAATAAATCTGAGAACATTACACGATCCGATTTTATATCTTGCACTTACGGAAACTTAATCCAGATTTACAGTTTAATGTCTATACTTGCCCAATGCCATCTTGTTTAAGTCTTTGTTTAAAAACTTCGTACAATTTCTTATGATTATCAGGATTATAAATTGTTTCACTTGTGAAAATCAGATCATACTTTGTTAATTCATTTTCATCGATCGGACTATACAATTTTGTAAATGATTCCCAGTCACCGCAAAAAAATCGACATCTTTTTAGTACGCTTTCCCGATCATCGAAATTTAACGAAACATTTGGGATCGTTACAGTTTCAATTACTTCTACGTTCTGTAAAACGATATACTTGTACGTTTGACTTTGTAATCTATATATGACGAGCATAATAAAACAGATACGAACATAATCTTGGAAATGAACGATAGCATTTTTTCGAAGGGCAATAAGACCAACAATACCGGCGCCACATCCTAAATCCAAAACAGTTTTGTCTCGGAATTCTATGCTATTTTCAAATAGATACTGTCCTAAGTCGTAACTGCATTCCCAGATCTTTAAGCCACCTTCATACAAGAACACAAATAAATTTTTTTGAACCTTTGTCACTAAAATCTAAGTTTCAAAAATGTGGCGCGTTAAGGTAGAGTACCTTCGTATTTAGCGGGTATAAGATCAGAATGTTGCGATTCTGCCTCTACAATATTTGCACAATTTTTCATTTTTAGATCGTGCAAAGCCCTCTCAGATCGAATTAATTTTAAATTACAACCCGCAAATATTACATTTTCTGTATAATCATTTGGTTCGTATTGTTTTTCGATTTCTAATTTTGATACTTCGATTTCTGAGGCAGGTATCCAATTAATTGTCGATTTTTCCGTATCGATACCTCTATCTGAAATAATTACCCTGGCGTCATTCTTTTTATAGAATTGCCGCTTAAAATAGTAATTGAATGTAAATACTAATATATATACATGTACAAGGTGATTCACTACTTAATTGCAGAATTTTAAAATACTGCTGATTAAATAAAGAAACTCCTTACTTTTCATTGAATTGAAAGACTAAGATAAATTATATCTCCCGCTTTAGAGGTAAGAGAGAGAAAGATATATAAAAAGCTATAAGAAAGAGTGAGACAAACGTTACCTACCTACTGAAGAACCCCTTGTGCCATCTCTGTGAAAAGTGCTCAAACTGGTCGCTCAGCATTATCGGCAGCGAAGTGAACTACTGAAGAACTACTGGCACCATCTTTTGGACAAACACTGAAACTAGTCGGTAATTAGTTTCAGTTTCTTCCATAGAGATGGCGCTAGTAGTTCTTCAGTGTTCACTTCACTGTTGATAATGCTGAGCGACCAGTTTGAGCACTTTTCACAGAGATGGCGCCAGAGGTTCCCGAGTGAGGTCCGTCTCATCTGTCTCACTCTTTCTTATAGCTTTTTCTATATCTTTCTCTCTCTTACCTCTAAAGCGGGAGATATAATTTATCTTACTCTTTCAATTAAATGAGAATTAAGAAATTTCTTTATTTAATCAGTAGTATTCTAAAATTGTGTAATTAAGATGAGAGAGAATTTTTCCCCGAGAAAAACAAAAATCCTAATTTTCTCTGTCATTCTTTTAAAGCAGACGTAGGTTTATATGAACTTTTTTGTTGCTTTTCAGGTGTAGTATCAGCTGTAAAAATTTGTCACACGAATAGTGAATTACCCTGTATATGCGTGGTGGTATAACATGAACATAACCTCAAAAATAATATCTACTGTTATGAATTTGAATTGATCATATAAAAGAGAAAAATATAAGAATACCTTCATCTTCCTTATCTTTGGAAAACCGGAATTTGAACATCTTGCGTTTAACAGCGTTCACTTTCGCACTTACAATAAACTAATAAAAAGTAATATAATTGGCGTCGGAAATCAGTTCACACATAGCCGTAAATAAGTTGAATCACGTCTGAATTGGTTTTCGATAATGCTACGTAAATTTGACGAATGTGCGCGTATAATATTACTCAATTTCAATATTAGTTACTCGGTAAAAATGGAAACAATTAATTATATATATTTTAAATTTAGCTATATTAGTTTCGCATTGTTTTACGAGCAAGCGTCGTATTTTTCTGGAAAAACACGACTAAATTATTAGTCGTTACGTTCAAAAAATTATATGTAGCGTTTAATTATTTAAAGTAATTAATATGTATAGTAATTAAAGCGATATATGATATAAAGCGCCGATAAAATAGCAACCAAACTTGACGATGTTAAACACACGGACCTCTGTCGATGAATGAATGAAGTAATATTTAAATTTGTAATATACAAACTTTCTCGAGTTTTAATTAAATATTTTTTTCTTTTGATTATATTGTAAATTTGTATAAAATATTAATTGCTTATTTGTTTAAATGATCAAAACTGATCGAAATTTTGTTCAACTCATCAGGATTTTCCTTTATAAACTCGTTATATTAATTATACCGTAGCTTTATGACCCCCATCCTTATCGTTTAGTACTTCTGAATTGATCAAAATATTCAATTTACACACATAAAATTTTGATAATACGCTATATAAAACATGGTATTTCTCCGTACCACTCTTTGTACGATACGATTACACATAAGACGATGCCTTGAAAGTCCTTATCTCTCAATTACCAAATAATTCACTTTGCGCATTTGTCATATTACCAACGTGTAATTCGATCAATACTTTTCTCAATATCAGCACGAAGATTTATCAAATCGTGTCGCAACGATTGATTTTGATAGATCTGGTTTTCATAATACTTTCAGACATAAAAAGAATTAAGTCGACTAATGGAGCAATTGAGTAAACTCATATTTAGAGACTTATTCGGTATCGTCATTATCAAGTGCGAGGCGCCGACACACAGGTGCGCAATATTTTATCATTGTAATATTGTGTGTGGTATCGTCCTATCGTTCAGATTTTTCAACTTGTCATCGATTACACATCTTTTGCGTACTACTCGAAGGACCGATAGCGATTATCGACTCTTCCAGCGAATTAACGCAAGTGGGGTTCTTGTTTTTATTTTTCTTGATTCAACGATCTCCGACGAGGGGAGAGGGTTAAAAGACCCAGCGCACGTTTCTGAGGGACTTCCCGGTCACGTTTAATTTTTCGTTTAAATGCCGTCGCTGCATCACCATTTCCATTCAGTTGTACCTTTAATGTTACACATCGAGCATCATGAAATTCTCCGCATTTCTAACACCTCTAATGGTCGCAGTGATTCTAACTGAATCGGCCAAAAGTATTCTCGCGATGCCACTCAGCTGGGCTATAGTCGGTAACGACACCGGTAAGGCAAACATTTCATTCCAACTTTTTCCGGGAACAATTATTACATAGTAAAGTCTCAATGGAACGAGAACAATATTATATAATTATCATTCACACGAATAAAGAATTCGCCAGTAAAGAGAACTGTAAACGTGCTCCGATACTGAAATTTCAAAGAGCACTGCATCACTTTCCATTTAGTTGAAATAACAACTCAAACATAACTCAGTGTCTTTTACATATAGAGCGTCTTATCACTTTCCTTATTGTCATATGTAAATCCGCACGAAATAAACTATACGCTTAATCTCGTTTAACCAATTTCCTTTAAATCGAGTCAAATCTTCCACGTTCCCATTGCGTTCCTCTTTCAAGCTTACACGCTAACTGTACAACAATTTGAAAAATTAAATATACATTATTCTAATTGGACACAGAGATTCCACGTATTGTGAACAGAAGAGAATGGCGAGCTAGGCCACCAGTGGATAGGGAGCCTATGAAAGTAACGCCAACACCTTATGTGGTGATCCATCACGGAGGAATAGCTCGATACTGCTTCGACGAGAATGGTTGCTCTGCCATCGTCAGGAGCTACCAAAATTTACACATAGACAATCGTGGATGGTTTGACATTGGTTACAGTTTCGTCGTTGGTGAAGATGGAAACGTTTACGAGGGTCGAGGCTGGGATTACGTCGGCGCACATGCACCTGGTTACAACACCCAGAGCATTGGAATATGTGTCATCGGTGACTTTAGCGGTCAGTAATCTTTTGAAATATTTCAAAAATCTATTCAAAAATGTTCAAATCATTATGAGTAAAAATTTCCAAGGAAGTTTCAAGTTTCTTGGCGAATAGGATAATTAAAAAATATTTCATTAATTCATTCACGTTCCTAATTCAACGTATCGTTCGATTAAAAAAATAATAAAATTAACGATATGACTTTTTCTGCAGATTTTCTTCCAAACGATAAAGCTCTGAATGCAGTGAAAGCTTTGATCGATTATGGAGTGTCACTTGGCAAAATAAGCGAAGATTACCACGTTGTAGGACATCGACAAGTTAGAAACACCCTTTGCCCAGGAACAACATTTTACAAGTACGTCCAAACGCATCCGCGATGGACTGACGCGCCTGTACCAATATTTTCAAATTTGACGACGACTACGGAAAGGAGTTTCACTTCGCCTACATATAACGCTGAACCTTCACATTAAGAGATGAAATTGACAAAATTTCTTTGATTTTTATGGTCAAACGTTTGTATGTCATGCTTGAAAATTTCGCTGTATCGCGTTTTTCAGTAAAGTTGCAATTAACGATAACGCAACAATTGTAAAAAGTATCGTTATTTCTTTAATCGCGATTTATTTATTAAATGAATCTATTTCAAGTGCGTAGACCCGATGAAATATAGATAAACGATTATTATCTTTCCGCGTAGATATGCGAATGTTGATTATAATTATTTCTTACTTGTCGTTATTAAATGTTCGCAGTTCCTTCTTAATTTCGGTATTGCAGAGTGTAAGCCACGATAACACTGATTTATTTCTTGTACAGTATAGCTTATTGCATAAGTGCAAACCTTATGTAAGTTTTTGTTCCTATAGAAAATAAAAGATTAATACGTGAGACGAAATTTTGTGTTTTTCATGATCATAATCACACACAGACTACACTTTTATGTTTCCTAGAAATCTTGAATAACAGAATTCACAGTCAGCGTGCGTGGAACCAATTAAGATACGGTAAATTAAAGGAAACATATTCATCAAAAGCCTGAAGTATCCTCATGCTCCAAATTGTTGAATGGCAGTACAAATAAGATATCTAACAAATTACTGACCGAACGGCATGCATAATATTTGGCAAAGTTCTTGACCGATTTCTTTACGTTTTTTATAAAGTTCTCATATTTTTCATCAGCAGCGTACATATATTCAAATGCATCTAATTTCAGAAACGATACAGAATCGGAAAGCGAATTTTATTTACATACGAGGAATACCCTCTCGTAATCTTGCGGTCAAAGATCAGAAATTATGACGCATGACTTTTTAGTGTTTATTAGCTGCAGCTTCAGTTCGTCTCAGTCTCAATGAAGAAGATGAAGTTAATAGCGGTTCTGTTACTCTGCAGCTGCCAAGTGCTGCTTGCTGCTGTCCACGAGACACCTGGTATTAAATAAATAAATTAGTACTTTCTTGAAAATCACAGTGTCGTAGCAGTGTGCAGTGTCGATGATTAGTGCAATTGTTTCGCGTTGTCCGTAATCTTCGAGTCGATTCATTAGGATCTCCTCTCGAACGAAATAACAGTTATTTTCAATAAATAATATCAAGAATGCTTGTTTATTATCGCAGCGTCATCGCTTGTTTAATTGTCCGTCGATTTGCATGTGATTCCCCGAATAATCGATTCATCAACTAGATTGGCGAGTTCTTAACGGAAGTGTGCCGCTCGAAAGCCTAACAATTACTGTTACGTCAGTACGATGACACTGTTCGTTTAACACGGTGTTTGAAAAAAAAGCAATTCGTCGTGGCCGTGAATTACACACCAGATCCAATCTTTCAGAGAAAAGTTGTTATTTTTTTATTGATTAAATGAAAGCGTACTGACACACTCTTTCTCTGAAATGTTTTTTTCCAGTCGCCAAATTTAAATAACATATTAACCAAATCATTGGAAGAAGATAGATTCGAAGAAACGTTAATGTATCATTTTATTTTAACATCGTGTAGTCCGTCCCAAGATAATATCGAGGTCGGAATGGGGAGCCAAATCGCCAAAGGGGATCATACGAAATCTTAAAGTGAATCCACCGCCATTTGTTATAATTCATCATGCGGCAAGCGATAGTTGCACGACTCAAGCGATTTGTCAAGCCAGAGTGAGAAGTTTCCAGGTAATTAATCGATCACCTTATTAGTATCATCAAAACGCGAAATTCTTCATCTGAGATACTACTTTAATTATCAATATATTATACTTAGAAAGAGCACATGGATAATAACGGCTGGTCAGACATAGGCTACCAATTTTTGGTCGGAGAGGACGGGAACATTTACGAAGGAAGAGGATGGGACAAGCACGGTGCACACTCGACACCTTATAACGCAAAAAGCATTGGAATTTGTATTATCGGCAATTTCGTTGGTAAGACTATTGTTATATAATTTATGACGAACCACTGTTCCTCTAGAATTCGCAAACATTATTTTCATTGCATTGTCAATAATCCGTATACAGGTCATACTCCAAATGCAGCTGCGATAAAAGCGGTTCAAGATTTGATCTCGTACGGCGTAGCCATTGGAAAAATACAAGAAAACTACACTTTACTTGGCCATCGACAAACGACATCGACTATCTGCCCAGGAGATAGTCTCTACGAATTAATCCAAACTTGGCCTCACTGGTCGCGAATTTAATAGTTGAATTCTAGCATGCACAGAGAAAATTGTTTTACAGTGTACTTTATGCACTGTACTACATGTATAATGTATTTAAATATTAAAAAAAATATAAATAATTGTTTCAGTTGTATGATCTCGTGTGTACTACTTTTAAAAATTACAATGCATTGTTCCTTCGAGTAGCTACATGTAAAGAGTGACGATGCCATTCACTGAATTGTCGTAAGTATCTTCCTCCGTTCTTACGCAAATATCCACGTGAGAAAAGTCAGGTGAATTTGTTTTAACGTCCTCGTAATGGCTTCTGTCTCTAGCCTAAAAAATAAAGCGTAATTATAACGAGGGTATTGTATTCAGCTTTAAATCTGCGGTACCTGAAGCGGAATTTGTCGTAAGAATTTTGCGTTCAATTCAGGAATACACAGTTTTGTGCCATATAGTATTCCTGAATCGAGATCCATGGCAACGGTCACGAATTCAGCACGGTCATCAAGAAAATCCTAACAACAATGAAGTAGACGAATATTTTTGAGAGAAACGAAAGTAAAATTTGACAGAAATAAATTCGACACAAACTTGTAGCGATCTTAACTCTTCCATCCTGACGTCCAAGTAGTCACTTCTGTCGTCACTATTAAAATCAGGATAATACGCCGTAAGGCTCACATTATAATAAGCACGACCATTGCAACCAAGTCCAGCGCTGGTCGAACCTTCTTCTGAAGAAATTGTAACTTGTACCAGAAAAATACACAAAGTACAAATAAAACTAGAGATATAGAAAATTGTTATTCGATTACCATTAGCGAAGGTGAACGAAAGGAACAGCAGTATAAACGAAAAAATTAATATCTTTTTCTCCATCTTGTCAATCACAAATGATTGCAGTGGCAAATGATGTTACAATATAAGATAGTCACACAGTACGTCGATATGGCGACTAATTCTGTTACTGGAATTCATGAAAGACGTCGCGTTTGCTGAGGAGTCAGGTGTTGAAATTTGTCCATTCATCAGAAATCGAAAATGAAAATGTCATTCTGTGACTTCGTAATAACTGCTTCGCCGCGTTCGATATTGTTCAGAATTAAAGATAGATAGGCTTACATAACGAGGTTAAAAACTTTGTAGCGATCAATTATAGAGAAGTAGCGTACACGTTAACTTTCCTAGAGTTTAAACCGTTTTTCCGTCTACGCTACTTCGATATGAAGTCCTTGCCTGTTTAATACACGTTTTAACAGTCACCATAAGTCAATAATATTCCGTGGAACAAATAAGTAAAAAATCCAAACAAATTTTCATATCACAGATACCATATAAATGTTAATTAAGAATTTATTTATTTTACGTAATATATTCGTACTAAAAATATTTCTTTTTTATAGCGACATGATATTTTATGATAAAATAAGCTCGTAAATTAATTTCCTTTGAGAGAAGAGTCGCATTGACCATAAAGCTTCATTACTGTCTGTGCATAGGTGATATTGTGCCATAGTCGTGTTGAATAATAAAAACTGTGTTTCACTGGGACACGTGGAAAACTACTCGCTACCAGTCGACCAACAGACACCTTAGCTTTCGTACGTGCTTTGTTGGGACATTTTTTACAATGTAATATAAACGGGAAACCGTCCGTTGGGAGACTACTAGCTGCAAAATTTTTAATGAGAATGGTGCAAATTAAAGGATAAAAAAATGGTTCGTTGACTTAAATCATGCACGACAAAATGTAGTCTACATTTTAACGAAACTTTCAACTTACAATCGTTACGTGTTATTATATGAACGTGGCACGTTAGATGTGTACACAATCTTTAATTTGCAACACGCACACCGCACGGATATCGTCATCAATATTTGTTTAATCGAGTGCATTTAACACCCATCGAGCAATCGTGATTTCTTTAATAATTCAAACATCATGTACTTACAATCAAATGAATCTTCAACTTCAAACAGCTAACGCGAGTATTCCCCGCCCATTCTACTGTTTAATGATCGCTTATCTCGTTAATGATGACAGGATTCAAGATTCACGCAACATAAGTGATCGGTGTGTCACTATTGCGGGGAAAATCGATTAGTGACTAACAAATTTACAAAACTATCGGTTATTAAATATAAAACTCAATAGTTATCGGGCAGCGTCTAACAATGACAGAGATACGTGGCTCAGCCCCTGGATTTTTCTCATTAAGGAGAGACACAATGTTGCAATCGTGTATAAAACATATTTACAAAAAGGAATGCAAAGAATGTACGTAAATATACAGAAACTCGTTAAATATGGAAGGAATAAGTGATTCTTTTAAAATGTCAACAAGATAATTGTAGTAATAATAATGCAAGGAACATTGATGGATAACGTATCCCTTTTGCGAGTGTTCCCCGAGTATTTATTTTTCGCTTAGCAACTTTAACTTAAAGCGTAGTATAGATTACAATTGTTAGACAGTCTAAAGTAATCCGATTCGAAGGGAGTTCACCTAGGCAGCTAGTACATGTTGGCCTCGTGTAATTTTTTCAGTCGCTCTGACGGGGACTCAAGGATATACGATTTCTAGTTGTGTCATTCTGGCTTTATCGCATTTCCTTAAATACATTTACTTATTTCATATTCCATTAAAGAAGGAAAATTATTGAACTGAAAGAAACATATTAGTATATTCTATAGATAGAAAGAAAATACAGTTACAGGAGAAGATATGAATAAACAATGTTTCAGAGAAAGAGAGAAAAAGTGTTAATTAGTAGAATAAATGAAATAATTAGGAAAAGTGGTATAAGGGGAAGGAGTAGAATAAGTAGAATAAGTGGGACAGGTAAGACAAGTAGAACAGACAAGGAATTAAAAGGGACAATTCTCACACGGAGTTCACGGAACTCCGTATAATTCAGACCACATTATTTACAACTTTGACAAGTAATTTGAAAGTTAGATTCCGTTATTTTCTAACCTTCCTCGGGACTTTCTCTTGCTTTCAATAATTTGAGAGTTACCTCACTGCTGGGATTATTCACGTTCGCCCAGTTTATCTAACTATCTAAACCGAACGTCCAGTCTCGATCATCCGATGAATTCTATAGAAACGAGTTCACAGGTGGCGTCGCGACGCTTGGCATCGACTTCATTCGCCCCGCGACGCTTTCTTGCATCGCACGTCCTCTTTTCCGATCGCGATTCATTTTCATTTCCTTTCTTGCCATTCCCCTGTGTTGCATCGTGCAGCGAATTATGACTTCGCTATGACAAGCGTTTGGTGACCGGAAGTGGACCAGGTAATTACTCGAGGACCACGAAATGGCTGGTAGATCAACAGAGATAAGATCGAGAATAGGTGAAAGATGCACAAGCTTCTCACGTTGATGGTTTCACACGCACGTTTGCTTACTGCACACCGATGTACATATACCGCATACATTTCGTATTAGTTACTTTATTTTAAGTCTGTTTTACCTTTGTTTATAATATAAGAACGCTTCTAATTAAAAGTAAACTGTTGTAATCAATGGTGAAGCTAATCACACGACTATGCTTCCTGTCATAACTTTAATAACACCATATCATCTTATCATCGCAAAAATTATACGTTTTACAAATTGTTTTCTATTTACAATGAAAAAAAAAGAAGAAACGAGCTGTCCACGTGTTCTTATATACCTCGGGGGAATCACCGCTTACCTTTGCAAGAGGATAAAGTGAAGTCACGCCGTTTCAACCAGTAGCACGTGCACGTATAGCGATGCTCCACAATTTTTATTTTGCAATTTTATTACATATATATAATATATAAAAGAATGTGTACACGAGCTTTTGGAAGATTTATTAAAGGAATTAATATCAATTGACAAAAAAGAATAATCATTTTCGTTCACTTTTTTACTATGAAACCAATGGCCTTAAAATGATACGAATCATTTTAGTTCTAATTTGAAATTTAGATTTTTTAATGACCATTTAAAATAGAAGTTCAAGGAAGTGTTATTATTGAAAAGAGCTCTGAGAACCTATGAATACTATGAGAGCTATGTTAACAGCAACTGTTTTGCAGATTCAACACTTGGGTATTGCAATAAAAACGTCCAGAAATAAATGTAAAGTGTTTCGTTTTAAGGAAGAGGAAGGTCTCATTTCTCCTTAATAATAAATTTATATTTAGAACTTTTTTATAAGACTTTCGTTGTTAGGAATTTTAAGTAAGATCCATATCATTCAAAGAGCTAGGAGTTTGTGGTTAAACTTGTAGATAAATTAATAATCACAGTTTACAATTTCTCTACGAAAAGAATAATCATTTTACTGCTTTCACTAACAATATTCTAAAAAAAATTTGTTAACGAATGATGCCGCGCTGAATAATTTGCGCATCAATATGAACTTGAACATACACAGCTTTGGTTTGATAAGCTTGATGGAGAATCAATAGCAAGTGTTCCATGAACTATAGATATGTTATCGCGTCATAACAAGGATTACATAATTTATATATATTCCTATGACAAGTTTCTCGGATATTTTAATAACTGTTCCTATATTTAATTCCCAGGCACAGATGAACCCTACAACGTTGAAATCGTGGCTGCAACGGGGTGAAATCGAGAAACTAGAACATGTCGTTTTGGAAGGACGTGGGTCGCGTCTGTTAGGTGAACATTCGCCGGATCTCAGAACTAGAGTCTTCCTAAGGGGACTCCCGAACTATTTGGTACTATTTTATCATACGATTCGCAATGAAACGCAGAGAAATGAAAATCATTTATATTTTGAGCAATTAGAAAATTCTATAAAAATTTCAGACGAAAATATTCAACGTGCACGAAGCAGTCTCGCGCGGTTCTCTGACAGAAACGCAGAAACTTATATCAGAGGAACCTAAAAAGAAATTGGCGATCGCGAAAGATTCGGCTGGTACTCCTTTACTTCACAAAGCGGTGTATTACGACCATCAGGACATCGTTGAGTGGCTGGTGCAAAATTATCCCATCACCGTTCAACAGAAAGATAAAGTAACTTTCGTTATCCAATATCCTTTCAGTTTTAAATATCTTTATCCTTTTGCTTTCGTACTGTATTATATGTTGTTATATTTAGAAAGTAATTACATTGTCCAGGTATCATTTGTAAGACCGTAGAGACATCGCGATCGTGTCGTGACGATGGTGTTCGTCCTTCTTGCGAAAACGTCCTACTGCTGAATAATCGAAAAGTCATTTTTCGTACGTGACCGTCGTATTCCCAGCATCGCGTGACGCGGCTAATATCAAAGTGTAAACCACCTGTTCTTCCCTACAGTCATCAGACTTCGTGTCCAGGCGCACGCAGCGCCTCTTATATGGCAAACGCCAGCTTCTCACCCCTTACCTACCCTTGATCACGATTCGACCCTTATATTCGTGTTATAACCGTCGCCGACTTCGCGTTTTACATCGCTGTTACTCCGGGATATTCATTTCTTAATGGTCGTCACGCCTTTTATTGCTGGAAATCACTGCTTGCTAAACTCACCCTGACGAGGGAGATCGTTCATGGGAATGGTTTAGATAATGTTCGATCTGGAACACGTCTAATTGGACGCGTTTCATTTTACGGGTCAGTGTGCAACCAGACGGACGAAATCAGTCGACGTGTTCCGAAGATTCAGGTTAATCTTTATTTTCCTCCAAATGCCGGTTTCACGAGAAATAAGAAAGAAGATATGGGAAATAGAAAATTGCAGACTTCGTGGACGGCTAAGATTTCAATTCGGATTTTGTGTCTCCACTGTTTAGGAAGGTAGGACAGCATTGCACTACTGCGCTGCTTGCAAGGATTCCGACGCAATTTGGGATGTTCTCATAGAAAACGATTGCGACGCGAGTATCTGCGACAGAAAGGGTAATCCAGCGGCTTACTATCTAGAGCACAGCTCGGAAATCGAGTTACCGGAAGCGGAAAATATGTCGCGTCGGAGAACCAGCTCTGGCAGAGAAAGTAAGTAACTATAATTAAACCTTTACGTTAATTGTCTCGCGAACTTTATCATTTACATCGTGACAAAAGACAAGCATATCATTTAGAAGGCATCAAAGTCTACCTTTAAATAAGCAAATATGTGACTAATATTTGTTACAATTATATTCATAATTATGTACACGGTAACCTATATTTATCTTCCATTTATTTATCCTTATCTGTGGACACAGGGTATGTTTTATCATATCTGATTCTATTTCCTAGGACAGTTTCGATCTTTCAGAGGCTATTTAATTACAACGCTGTAGGTTA
Organism: Xylocopa sonorina; assembly: GCF_050948175.1. NCBI lineage: Eukaryota > Metazoa > Arthropoda > Insecta > Hymenoptera > Apidae > Xylocopa > Xylocopa sonorina. The sequence goes on from NC_135193.1 coordinate 13,034,701, forward strand.
CTCAAAATTCTTCACATTTTTAATATTTCAGTCGGATGATCGACATTCGAGAGCGTATGAATCAATTAAAAATGCCTTAATAAATAAATTAGTGACAGCCTTGCAAGAAAGCTGTGTACTTCGCTCAGTCTCCATCCTCGATGGCTGTAGATTCCTTGACTTATACCCTATGGAATCTTCTCGGTAATGACCCGGAAAAATCGATAGAACTTCATACATTCGTAAAGCAAGGAAAACTGTTACGATCGATCGAACTGGGAATAATTCAAGAGCCTTCAAAAATGACAATTCGTGGAAGTCTTGAACGCGTTACAACGATTAGAAGGACACTTGGCAAGAAATAAATTTTGTCTCTTAACGTAAAGTCAAATCTCACGATTGAATGTCGAATTTTGTGAATTACTCAAAAGTAGTCGAGCATCCATATCTATCAGAAATTGAATTAGGATGTTCATATATAGGATGTTCACATTTCCTTGACTTGAAAAAGACTTCAGCTGAACAACATCGTACCACTCTGAATATTAATAGACGTCCGTCAATGAATTAACAAGGCTGGCGTCGGGATCACGCTAAAAATGACAGACCTCGGTGTTGTATTAACCTATTATAAGTAGACGGTGTTTTACGTGGTTACTCGTGCGAGCAACGCTTTACGTGCAATGCATAGGTACAGTGTGCACCAGCATTTCCGTCTACATTGATTGATCTATTTACCAAGAAAGCGCTGGATACGTACAGTGTAAACGTATCAGCGAGTGACGGGGTCCGTGCACTCTGCCTGCTTTTCAAAAATTTATTAATCGATCGGTGGAACACGCAATCCACGTCTAAATAAAACATTACACCACGCTCGTGTATGCTTATTATAGTTTTATTTAAATCGATTTAACGTGCTTTATGTTTCTGATACGTTTGTTACATTTAGGAGTTAGGCTAAGCTTCTGTTAAAAGTTCAGACCGTTTAATTCGCAGTAACAGTACGCAACAGATTTATTAATTTTGTCATTTAATTGTTATTATCATCATTTTCTAATTTTTTGTATCAGTTTTCCTTATACGCCACTGTCAATAAAACTTTTGGTTGCACGCGTGCACGAGATATCTCGTGTAACTTCTTCGGCGTTATTCCCCTGCGTTGCGTAAAAGTCGGTGACTCACTGATAATGGTGAATGTTTATCGTACGACATTTATTTACCTGCATCATTACGAGTGACTTTTCTAAACAACATCAAGATCTATTTCGTCACGTTGATTGAGTAGTTACAGCAAGTGGTACACGCGTAATACCGCTATCAATGTAACTTTTGGTTACACGAGTAAACTAGATATCTCGTGTGACTTCCCCGGAGTTATTGTACTATTAGAGATACATAAAAATCACTGACTCATCATTGGTGATTAATGTTTCTCGGATGATATTTACTTACTTAAACCACTACGAATGATATTTCGAAACTGCGTAAAAATTGTCAATTTATAATATTCTTATCACTGTAATATGTACAAATGAACTTACGAGCGATTAGTGGGAACCTAAGTAAAGAGTATGGTACGCAATTGCAGCAAAACAGCAAACGTACTAAATTAGAAAATCAATATTTACTGTGAAAAGGGAATCTTCCGAGTGCTTAAAATATTTATCTCATTGTTCCAACACGCGATGTATAGTTGCGAATCTCGTAACTCGTGAAATCTTAACGAGTCGGTTATGCCCGAGAAAAGGATACGATATTGTAGTTTTTGTTTCGTACAAATTCATATAATTACAACAAATTTTATTCGCTATTATAGTTTTTTAGATATCTTGTAAATTTAACATTTTAATCGAATAAAGGGTTGTAAGCCTTTGGTATACATAGGTGACACTCACGCACTCTTCTTTAATGAGAATTCTCATCAAACACGCTAAACTAGGTTATCGATCGAACCAAAAACAGGGCGAAGGAGAACAAACAAAAGAGGAAAGAGGCTGAAATATGAACTATAATTAACCAAATATGTTGTTCTAGACTTGGATTTCAAACCTTCCAATATAAGAATATGGATACACAATCGAGACATTGGGAAACTGCAACAAGTTCTATGGGAGGGCCATGGGAACAGGCTGCGTATGGAGACCAGCAACAACCCTCGAGTAAAAAGGTTTCTAGAAGCTGTACCCTTTATAATGGTTGGTATTAGACATATACACGATTAAATGAAGAAAACTATTCAGATTATTTTCAAAGTATTTTTGGGTCGCATAAAACGCTCTATTATAGGGTACTGTAAAAGACGTACACGCAGCCACGGTAAATAATGACTTAGAAGGACTTAGAAACAAGGTGGACACTACATCGCCCATCGTTCTTTGCGGCAAAGATAGTAATGGTTTAAATGTCTTGCATAAGGTACAACCTTAACTTTTTCTCTTCTTTGCATATTGAAATATTTGATATAATTACTTGATTATAGGCTGCTGGGCTAGGCCATACAGAAATCGCAAGGGAGATCCTTGCCAGGTATCCTGTCGTTGTAGAGGCGCAAGATAACGATGGAAAGACACCATTGCATTACGCAGCTGCAGCAAAGGACAATGGAGTTTTGTATAATTTATTAGCGGAATATGGAGCGGATGAAAGTAAATTGGACAATGTGAGTGTTTCATCCACGCATTCAACTTTTTTTAGAGTTGAAATAACAACTATGAATAATATTGTTATATTTGTATGAAGATTCTTTTAAGGATATTTCGTACTATTCGCATCAAATTATATTGACATGTGAAACTTTCTAATCAGAGACAAAAAGCACCAGCTTTCTACAAAAATCGACCCTCGGACATAGACCAGTCGCTGTTGATGGTGATACCGGAAGCACCCCGAGTTGCTGGGACGTCGTATCCCAAATATTGGGACTGGAGGATTCTAGAAGGAGAGGAAGCTGTATTAAGAGGGATGAAGAAAGTCAGCAGTGCTGATATTGACAGCGCATTCGGCAGTGCCGAATCGGCAACAAAAAACGTCAGTAGATCCATGGAACAGGTATGACAATAGATACTTAAACCTACATTTTGGCAATTTTGCAAAGCAATCCTGTTCCTCAGTCTCCTAGAATTACACATCAAAAATAGAATAAAATAATTTACTTAAAGTGCACCCCCATATCTAAAAAAAGATCATTTGCAACGAAACAGTTAAAAAGCACCGAAGAAGATCATCAAAAAGAAGCAGAAGAAAACCCGGCAGAGGGAGAAAACGCTGAAAATACCGAAACTGTAGAAGATACAAAAAACACAGAAAATACAGAAGAGGCAGAGAACGCAGAGAACGTGGAAAGCGCAGAGAACCCAGAAAACCCTATAGAACCAGAGAACGTAGAAAATAACGACGAAGAAGCGGAAGAAGAAACGAAGCCCGAGGACACAGAGGAGAGATCTTCCGACGATGACGTGGTAACAGGCACACCGAAGCAGGAGACCGAAGAAAGTGCAAATCCTGAAGACGAAGCGGAAGAGACGAAAGCAGAGGAACCAGAAAATGAAAACGACGCCGAGGAAACTAAAGAAGACCCCAAGAACACTGAGGAAGCTACGAAAACTGAAGAGGTTGCCGAGCAAGAGGAAGAAGGCAAAGCGGAGCAAGAAGAGAGGAACGAACCGAGCACAGGTGACTCGGGTGTCGATGATCCAGGAAACGACGAAGATCAGGTACAGTCATCCTAACTCTTAGACGAAACGATTTTTTCTGGGACTCCCTAGCACAAAATAACAGATACGTACTTATAACAAGACATACAAGATTGCGCGAAAAGTAAGGTATAATATAAGTAGTATTACTATATGTGATCTTATATAGTTAACATCCAGTGGGAGAGTTATAAGGGGCATAAAAAATGGCTAGATCCTAGGTTTTGATTAGTCGTTCGTGTATAGCCAACGAACCTCGTAGGTATAGCGAGCAATTTATGTTTGTGGTTGTAAGACAGGATATAATTAGGACATCATTTGTAGCGGAAGTAAGGAACGATCGATATGGAGATATTATACTTACAGTATGTTCTTTGTCACGCACAAATATATAACAATAAATAAATAACTGAGTAAAGAACTCCTGTTATATAACTTCTGCACGCTAACAGACCCAGACAAACGCACCAGCATGTACATTCGTTTCTCATCAATTTCATTTCAGACCGTGGAAATTCGAACGTTTCATTTCACGTACCTAAAACTTTTCTCGATCATTTTATGATACGTTATTTTTTTTATTATTGAATTCGGCCAAGTCAGAATCAGTGGTATTCTTGACGTTTAATTGATTCAAAAACTAACTCTAAAAAAAATTTCAGTCGTCCAATTTACCATTCATCTATCGAAACGAAGCGACGCTAAAGACACTTGCGAATCGACAAACAAACAATTCGTTCGGGCGTCGATCGTGTTTCCCGCGGGCATCAACGCGCGCACACACGCACAGAGAAACTGGGAGAGACACAGAATAGGGGAACGATCGATTTGCGGGTGTCTAGATTGCTACGTATGATTAATATTTTCCCGTATCGATCGGTACGTGTCGTCCGTGCGCATGGTTTTGCACCTGGACGTTACATGATTAGCAGGTGATCGTCGGAGAGCACGAGGAACCTCCGGAGACAGAGCTAAACGAGGGCAGCATGACAGCGGATCCGGAAATCGAGAAGCTGCTGGAGAACGGGAACATGGAGCAATTGGCCACGTTGGTGTTGAATGGGGAGGGAAGAAGATTAGTCGGCCGTCATTCGGGGAATCATGAATTGCAGGCATTCATCGATCGTGTCCCCTCTTACATGGTATTTCGCGTAACAAACTTATTTTCTACACCTCGCTTTTATGGGCGTGGATCCCTCCTTGTTTTTTGCTAATTTCTTAATTGACGATACAGAGATTCTGCTTAGTTGTACGATCGACCGGACTTGATTTATTAAACGAGATTAAGAGTTTCGGTTAGAATTTCATTAAAACTGTTATCTGCGATACTCTCGCTAATTATTTCAGGGTAAAATACATGCCGTGCATATGGCAGCCCGGGAAGGGAACCTGAGGGACCTACAAAGTGCCTTGGATCGTCGTAAATTTGCAGTTGCAAGGGACGGATCATCGCCACACGGTTCAACACCCCTTCACGTTGCAGTCGTATTTGGTAACACCACTATTATCAGGTAAACTGATGCAAATCTTGCCGTTCTTTAACTTATCGTTAAAATGTAATGTTTCTTTCATTTTAGCTCGTTACTTAATACCATTTCTTTCGTTACTGTTATTAACAACGCATCAATCTCCATGAAATATGAATTCTGGTATCGACTTCCAGAGTAGACTTCATGCGAACTAAATTGCCCGTCACAATAAGACTGATAATCGTGTGCAAAGTTCCGCATTGCAATTGCTATTAGAAAGTTCGCGAAATTTCCGTGGAATAGGAGATTAAAAACGATGAAAAAATTATAAGCCAGCTCGCGTCGGGTTCCAATGAAGTTTCATCGATTCCTGTCTTTGGCCCAGTTAATTTTTCATATTCTCTTTAGGTATCTGGCAGGCAGGTTTCCAGAAACCGCGCATGCAATCGATCTTGATGGACGGACACCATTGCACTACGCGGCCACCCTCGCAGACAACGGGCATTACTACAACCTTCTGCTTCATTTGGGCGCTAACCCTTTGGTTCAAGATAATGCAAGTATTCCATAACATTATTAAATCTATTAATATAAAATTAAATAAATTGATAAACAATATGAGATCGTTATTCGTCTAGTTCGGACAAAAAGCGGACTATTACAAGCAAAACCAGTCAGAATTCTCACACAAATCGCTCCTCCGTGATTTCGGGGCTAACGAGAATCTCGCCGACGAGATGTTAACCGACAAAGGTATTTCATTTCGAGCGAGGCACTTGCGAGTACCATCTCAAACTGTATAATGATCGTTCGGAGCACCGTCGAACATTTCACCTAAGGTTTTCACTTTCGGAACGTAGAAGACTCGATCTACACTACGTTTTCAATCATACGGTCGCTTATTTAGTAACCATCACGTTGCTTTTCCACACATGTCGGTTTTACCACGTCTTTAACGATAATCATTTCAAATCGCATCATTCTTCTCATACTACAATTAAGGAGCTGCAAATCGATTCAGAAAAAGAGATCTAAGAGAACAGAAAAAATTGATTGGCGCGATAGGAACTGGATATCTTATGAAAAAATTTAAATTCAAACGATGTAGCAAATCTAGAGAAGATTCTAAAGTTTCTCAGAATGAAAAAAATAGTCAAATTGCGATTATCGTTCCCATTGCTGCTAATGATCCTGATTGACAAATTTCCTCATTAATGTATCTGCGGCTGTTCCTCTTCATCCCCTCGGACGTCTCGGTGATGTACACGCTCGAGGAAAACACAGTACCAGGAGGCGACAAGTATTCCGCGCGCCGAGACATAACCGAACCAGAGATCCTAGCCACCTTGGAGAGGTGCTTCCGTCTTCTGATCGGCGTAAAGCACGGTATGACACCAAAATCAGCTGGGAACTCCGGTACCCTGATCGGGCGTTGCCTGAAACGGCCCATATTCGATCGTATCAAGCACCGTGTGACACGCATGGACCACAATCTATTCGATGTGATCTGGCCCGCTTTAAAGAAATACGGTAACCCAAATTACACCAGCAAGGGGAGCAGCGCTTACTCGGTGGTCAGCAACACCGACGAGGACGACTCTCTGTCGGTGATAGCCCCGGATTACGAGAGTTACACAGTCTTCTCCGAGTTCTTCGATCCATTAATCAGAGATATTCATTGCGTGACCGCCAGCGGCGATCTGCCTGATCATCCGTTGCCTAATTTCTTTTACAACGAGGACGAAGAGGGTGACGAGAATTCTGACACCGTTGATGAGGTCACTGTGTCGGCGATCGAGGCGTATGACCTAGATCCACCGGCGAAATTTATTCAAGCGGCTGTGATAGAATGTTGTAGAAACCTTGAGAACTACACGTTTCCTTTGACTCTGACGGTGAACCAGCTGGAACAGGTGGAACGTGAAATTACCACCGAATTGATGAGTCAAGATATTGCTGGAATGATGGCGGAAGGTAGCAGCGAGGACGAGCCCGGTACATACTTCACCCTTAACGAGATTCTCGACCAGCCAAGCCCGATCAGAGCCCAATTGGCTGCGTCTGGTTTATTATTGCCAATCACGGATTTCGAGGTGCACGATGACAAACGTCTCCATGGAAGGCATTGGCCTTACGGACGAGGAGTTTACGTCGCGTCTGCCGGAGACCTCGCTGCCTGGGTGAACGTTCAAGATCATTTGAGGATCCTTTGCCGGACCACCGACAATAGACCTGCTCTGATCGGTCGTGCCTACGTCAGACTGGCAAAAGTGATGGTGATACTTGACGAAAGGCTGAAGTTCAAGAGGGACAAGAAGCTAGGTTTCCTCAGCGCGCGACCGTACGCCATTGGCAATACCCTTAGGTTCAGCGTGATTGTCAAGCTACCCGAATTGTCGAAGCAATACGATCACTTGAAGCATCTGTGCGTCGTACGTGGATTAAGTATGCGCGAAACGGCGAGACGCGACACGGTCAGAATCGGGAACCAGCAGTCGTTGAGTATTACCGAACTGCAGACGCTTCAGGACTTCTCTAGGGCCGTTCTGAATATTCTGTCGTTGGAGAAAGAGTTGACGATAAGTAATTCGTTGAAAATCTCCAGCTTGCTGGCGGGAATATTCCGAAAACGGACCAGTGCTAAACGTTTTCAGAGTTAATCGAGAGGAGGGGACCAAAGCGATTAGCTTGTCCACCATATTATCGTATCAGACATTTGCTTCTAATTTTCTTTCTGTTAACGATAAAACGATACGCTTACACGATTGGAAACTTTCTGTGATAATTCATGAGCCAATACGTTCGAATGTCAATTAATCCTTATAGACTGAAATTATAGGAGAGTCTTCTTAATCTATGTTCGAGAGAAAGAGAGAGGAACGTTGGAAAGATGTGTGCGAACGTTATTCCATTTCTCGTTCATCGAGAACTTACGATAATTAAACGAATAAAAAAGATTAGCTACTTGGAGGGACGCTGGATTGTTAATTAGGTTAGTAAAATGAACGTTATTGGTACAACGCTTTGACATGTTGTCGCACGACACCATGCTTACGCATCTACGTAAAATGTGTACGTGTACCTGTAACGGACGATTGGCCACAGAGATTTTACCGAAATTATCCAAGAGAACTGATAAACAAGAAATAAGAGTCAAGAGCTTCTTTATGTGTCATGCACGAATTCGATGTTCACACGAAACAGAAATGGCGTAGCACATGTCTTTCCAACTTGGTGTATTCTATTACAATGATCTGTATAACTTTATCAATGGCTACTGTACGTGAATTATTATACAGAAACAGACTTTTCCACCTCTCACCCTTATCGGTGTGATTTTTATTCTACTATTGTCGCTTAATGTACAGATGTGCTTCTGCATAGTAAATTTGTTTGTGACTTGTGTATGCAACACGATTTTCAGAGTGGAACGATCTGTAAAACACTTTATGTTTGCTTCCATTTCTTTCTTTTTATGAAGTATTACAAACGCATCATGCTTTAATTGGGGTACATAAACGCAATTAATGTAAATTAGAAAGAATTTCAATAGTTGTTGTAATTAGTAAAATAATTGTAACTGAACCAAGTGCGATGCGCTTTTGCACTTTATATTTTCAGATAAAAGAATACAAATAACTTGTTTTTCAGATGATATTCAAGTTGACATACCGATATTTCGAGAAGAAGAGGGTCGCTATTTAGCATCGTGTAAGTTGATATAAACTGGAATTCTGTACACTCAATTAAAATAGAAAGTAATGGAAAATTTGAAATCGTCGTAGCTCTCGGGGATCCATTGATCAAAGGTTTGACAGAGGTAGCCAACAATCGTCCGAACGACCCTGTTACTTATTTGGCCACTTACTTGTACAACTTTGCAAATAAAACGAAAAACAGCGCTCAGCAACAAGTAAATACAATACAAATACAATTTTTGTACTAGAAATAATCAGAGAATATTTTAGGAACCGAATGTGTTAATCATTCCTGATCGGCCCGAAGAAAATATAGAAAATATCGAGAACGAAAATGGAGACGAAGACGCTGGTTACCCACAAAGTCCAAGTTCGGATGTACCCGAATCAGCTTTCAGCAATCCTAAAAGAGTACGTCGATCAACAACTATCGCGTAGTTAAGGACACAATGAACTTTTATTAGTTACGAAATTCTTTAAGAAATGAAACATTTCCTTTCTTTAGGATGAACATGGACAAAGCGTGATCCACTTCGCCGCCATTCGATCTTACGGAAAAGATGGCTTGTTCCATTTACTTCAAGAAAGCCAAGTCAATGTTGGTTTCAGAGACGAGTTATACAGAACAGCTAGAGACGTGGCCGAATTGGCGAACATTAGAGAAAATATCGAGGAAATCGATCGCTTCGTAGCTTATTTGGCAGCAAGGGGTGCGTTTCGCATAGAAAAATATTCACTATGAATAAACGAAGGGTGTTTCCTTCTAACAAACTTATTACAATTGTGTAGGTGAAACTGAAAAGTTGGTAGAATTATTATTGGAAGGGTACGACCACATTTTGGATGTAGAAGACGAAGGTACGAACATCGTGGACATTGCTGCTGATCGAGGACGGGAAGCAACCGTGCAATTCCTACAGTCTATTCCAAATTATGTGGTACGCGATGAAACAAACAATTTTTATTAATATTTATGGAGAAATCCTTGGAGAAAAATTGTAGACTAAGGATGTATATTTTCTACAGACACAACGCGAAGATGTGCACCAGCAAATTAGAGCGGGTAACGTAGCAAAAGTGAAAGAACTGTTACATAAAAATAATGGAAGAGGAAAATTGTTGGCGATGGGAAAAAATTCAATGAGTAGATGCGCTCTTCACGTTGCCGTGCTTCGTGAAAACGAAGAACTAGTCGAGTACATTGCGAAAACATATCCGGGAACTCTACGTATCGGTGATAACGTAAGAATTAATTTAATAAATCAATTATTTTCAATGGTAAATTTATAACACTCCATTTCAGTTGGAAAGAACTGCTTTACATTACGCAATGGGTTTACCATCGGTTGAGGAATTAAGTAACATTCTTATCAAAGCAGGAGCGAAACGAATAACCAAGGATTTGGTAAGAAACTTCACCGTTCGAACGATTAACTAAAAGTTCAATGGTAACATTTCCGCCTTGGAATTTCAGAAATCACGACAACCCTCTTACTATTTCATGAATAAGTCGGACATCGAGAGACTTCAAGAGGAGGAGGAAAGTTTGGTCAAGTAGATCTAATGGACGATGCTAACCAGCGCACCGTGCGATCGTTCACTTTGAGGAATATTTGCTTATACAAAATGCGGCATACATTGAGAAAAATTAAAAGCATGCATTCGATAGAACCGAGAGAGATAATCGTGTGCCATTTTACGTGCGTTCTGTCGCGTAACAGAACGTTTGACACTTTTTTCTTCTCATTGTATGTCTGGCGTAACGAACGATAATAGGCAGCACTCTCCTGAACCCGTGTAAAAGTATGATTACATAATGAATCTATATCATGTAATATACAATACAGTATTAATGATACAAGTAATAAAAGTTCTAATCTTTTTCCGTATGTTTCTTTTAATTACCTTCACGCGATATCCTTTTTGTTTCTTTTTATCATCTATGGACTTTCAAGTATTAAGGCAAGCAGAAAGAGTTTTCTTCTTTTTAATATATCTAAATATTGCTCGAAAAATGCTACGATTATTCTCCAGATAATATGTTAACATTCATTGCTTATAGGAGACGAACGTGGTAAATATGATTGTAGGGTATATCTTGTCATTTCTAAGCAGCTGCAGTATACAAGTCTGTGATCCAAAATATAATGTTTAATGATCTTCTTTGTTCCATCGCTACTCTCTGTCCTTGCTTCAAAGGCATGAAAAAACCCGAAATTCCAATTACTCGGTAATCGTATCATTGATAAGATCTAGCACTTCTCTTATTGATAATCTTCGGCTGACTTTGCGTTTTTCTGTCCACGTTCGATGCATCTTCCTCAACGTCCTCAGGGTCGTCGATGATTCGCTGCCATGGCGTAGGGTTCACGTATGCTGGTTTGGCTTTCTGATGAGCTGATAGTAAATGCAAATTTACGACTGAAGCATGTTTTTGTTATTCAATGATGTTTTTCATCTGAGAAGATATAAAAGAACTAACGTAAGAGTCCTTGCGTAGCAGGCTTCGGTTTGTTCTTCGCCATCTTCCGCCAATTTTCATACGCTTTCGTGCTCTCTTCTAATCTCTTTTTTCTTTCCTCTTCCAACTGTTTCTGTTTCATTTCCTCTTTCTTCTGACGCGCTATAGAAACATCAGAGGTAGTCAAAGCTTTAACGAATCGAAGGATGATCGACGCTCTCGTTACCTTTCTCTTCTTCTTTCTTTTTGCGAGCCCACTGGCGAAGATACAATGTCTTCACTATAGATGTCTTGTCCTCGATCTCTTTCAATTGTTTTTGTAATTCTAGTTCTTTCTCCACTACAGCCTTCTTCCTCTCCTCCTCCTTTCTCTTCCTTTCAGACCACTTCAAAAAATTCTCTCGTTCTCGTGACTCCCTTTCCTCTTTTTCACGCGCCAGCCTCTCGACCTCCATTTGCTTTTGCCGTTCCATCAGATCCTTTTCTTCCCTTCTTCGTCGCGCCATTTCTTGCTTTCTTCGGATCCACTCGCTGTAAGTGATTTTCTTGACAACATCCGAGTCGTTTGACCTGTTTTCCGATATTCTAGTACTGGATATCGATGAGGTAGATACTTGTACCACTCGATGTCCATTGAACGTGAATCTGCGCGACGAAGTACGATACATCGTTGCGTAATGATCTCTTTAGAAACATCGCAGCTACAGTTTCATCAGAAGTTATCAATGTGCTATTCGATCACTGAAGAAACTACATAGCTGTAATGCTTTGTAATAAATTGTGTGGTACCAGTAAAAAGAATAAAAAATAAATATGGAAAATAATTGAAATATTATGATGTTCGTTTACATTGGTACAATTAGTAATACTATGCAGAATACCTCTGCACTTCTGAATCGATTTGCCCGGAAGAACAAAGCTCGTCGTTGTTCTCTATTCTATCAGCGATTCTACATCGTCTCTCAATTCGATTCGAGGCTGTACAAGATGTCACAGACTTGGAACGAAGAACACCGGATTGAACAGATGCAGATGTGGTCGGCGAATTTAATGAATAACAGCGATACGTGTCTTGGGTCGAGCATTGATCGCCAGCGTGGTTCACGCACGAGGCAGCCAGATCATTGTTGATGGACAACGAGGACATCGTGTCGTTCATTTCCGCGGTATCGCCGCGATTCGCGATGACCCGTCCATCGTCCTTCGAACTGATCTTTACACGAATCTCGACCTCCTGCTCTACTTCGTCATCGTTCAATTTTTCCGCGTAAATTGCAGGATTGATGTATCTGTGAATGTCAGATCTAGAACTTGTAGGAATTCCGTGACAGTGAATCAGTCCGTTAGTTCGAGAGCCCTCTTTTTGAGCATCATCGGACGGAAAATTTGTCGAACCGGTCAGACGTATACCGCTTTTGGTCTTATACATCTCATTAATATCATCACTTCCCTTCCAATCGTACCAGCTGTCAACGTCACTGTCAAACATCGTCGAGTGTCCTCTAAATCCTATCAGGTAATGGTTACAACAGACAAAACTATTTCGAAAATATGTAAGAACTGGTCACATATCGTTGACATCCGGTGGTACTTTTTTCGATTAGCCGTTAAGAGTCCCGATGGAACTCGCGTACGTATATTGGTCCATGTTCCACGTGATGTTGCACTTTTCGTTTATATAAACAATGGACGAATCCCTGTTTGGTGACGTCCGACTGGAAGACTGTAGTTCAACGTGAAATCTACCGAGGAATTTATTCGGTGCGTACTTGTGTGATCTCGCGTGCGGATTTTGAACTTGACGGAGGTACCACCTTCGATTCAGGAGTGATACCCTCCATTAAGGTACTCACGATGAAACTAATTGAGATTCGATGTTGTCTAAATTAATGCTGCGGACTATTCTCGCAATCGATCAACGAGAAAAACAGACCACACTCGACGCCTCTCGATATGTATGCTCGGAACGGTCGATTCTTATTACGCTTATACATGTAAGTTCGTTCGCATTATAACCGAGAGATCATAAAAGAAGCATAAAAGTCAAAAGTTGTTCGTATTTGTTCTCATTTTACAATATTCATTTACTTTCAAAAATAATTCAGAAATTATTGCGAAAGGAAAATAGTGCAAGCTGAATTATTTTTTGAAGGTAATGATACACAAATAGTCTTATTCGTTAGAGTCTTTATTTATTTCTCGTAACTTATTACGTATCCTCATATTAAAGTTGTGCTTGATCGACGTATCACTTAATACTTTATTTTAGAACGAATCGAAATCTTAGAAGATGTTAATGTTCAGTTGATATGACATTTCGTAAGTTCGACTCAGTCGCGTTATTCTGTTTCGTGATCATCAGATACTCTTCCATGATCTCATCTGATTGCATCTTACTAAAGTACGTTTCTCGTTCTTGATGTACATAATATGTATCGTCGAAATTAAAGTGCAATCCCAATACGATATTCAGTGCAGAAGTGTCGTATGCGTGGCAACCGGAATACCGGTACTGTGGTTTCTTATTAAATCGGCAACCGGCTGATTGAGCTCCTATAATAATATATACAAATGAAAATAGATGGTTACTTCTGGGGCACATTGTATATTGGAAAAATTATTTCTATACTCCATACCAATAGGACAAATACAATCTCTTGTAAGAGCGCATTCAATCCATGGCAACATTACTTTCTCTCTAATTTCTTTAATATTCCTAATTACTAAGTGCGATGCCCTTATCAAAGGAAGGAAAAAGAAACTCTCTGCGGAAACATGAAAATATTCATACATCTTTGGGTGCGTTAAAGAACTAATTGCATGCCTCGTAGGCCAAGTTAAAATGCCAGATTTTGGTAAAAGATATTTTGAAATATCTGAAGAATTTAAGCGTATATTAGAATCCATGTACAATATATTTCCTAATGTGTTTAAAGCTGTCTGTAATAAATGTAAAGGAAATGATTAAACAAATTCATTCATCATTTCTAATGATTATATCCTATATGCTTTATAAATATTTAATTACCTGAATAATTAAAGGTCTATAAACATGCAGTCTATCGTCTTCGACATGGGCTGGAAATAGACTTATATCGAAATGAATCACATTACACTTTGTGGAGTTACAAGCTGTTCTAACGTTTTGCAAAGAATCTTCATTCAATCCGACGCTATAAATGACAATACTATTATTTCGCAAAAAGTGGCTAATATTCCTCACAAAGCCATAAACGTGTTGCTCATTTCCAGGCCTAATAAGAGAGACTACGGTCACATTCTGATATTTAAGACTGTATGGTGTTGTGCTCATTTGCCCGTCCAGACCAAGCATCGCAAGATACTTGGAATCCGTCACCAGCCGTTTTTCCTCAACATCTTTCAAATTCTCCTACAAAAAGGACAATTAAAATTTCCCAGCGATCATTCACACATCCCAACAAAGGAAAATCAAGCGGAGACAAATGATACGGTGATATTTACTTGGAAGCTTCGTAATTGCTTGTGTGTCTCTGTAACCAGAGTTTGAATGGAAGGTCGTTGGTTGCTGAAAGCAACGAAAATGATGCTGCTCCCTGCTATGCAGATAAGCATCAAAAGCAGGCCTTTGGTACGCATCTCTCATCATTTAATCGGATATATTTTCAATTTTTAGATGACAATTAGACTGATACGTTACGTTAGAAACATTACGCGTAGGTTACACATTGTTCATGACATAATTAATCATTATAAAACGTGTAACATTTTAATTAGAAATTATTGCTAGTAGATAAATATCAGGGGATGCGACTGACGAACCCATTTCATAAGTACAACATTTGAAATAATCATAACAGATTAGTTTAATCTAATTTTTTACTGATAACAAAACACTGT
Organism: Xylocopa sonorina; assembly: GCF_050948175.1. Classification (NCBI taxonomy): domain Eukaryota; kingdom Metazoa; phylum Arthropoda; class Insecta; order Hymenoptera; family Apidae; genus Xylocopa; species Xylocopa sonorina. The sequence goes on from NC_135193.1 coordinate 13,049,879, forward strand.
CAGTGCTCTAGCAGACACCGCATTTTTAGGAACTTTCTGATCGATTGGTAACCCTGCACGATGACACTCTAACTGCATAAACATAGACTATGAGCAGAATTGTACTTCATTACTGGTCGTGATTCAACTTCAGCTCCACTCCGAAAGATGACGCTGCAAAGTATCTAAATTTAGTTGATTGTAATAGCGATTATTAACTCGTACGAGCTCTTGCGCGCACGGTTGCGAGTATTAAATGGACCGTACTGTATATTTAATCTATTTGTAATCAAAACATAACGGATTCATTTCTTATAATTTTATGCCCGATTATACGAAGTAATTGTTGATTAATTAAAGTTCCATTATTTTTTATGTGTGAAAAATGTTGATAGTTCGATTATTTAATTTGTAAAAATGCACATATTTCAACCAAATGGTATTGATCGAATAAGGAGAGCTGGTGGCTAGTAACATTCTTCTATGAAACAAATATGTATTACCAAGAGTCGAGAGAATAAAAAGTACTCTGAAAATATGGTTGAGTTCGATACTAATTCTTATCCTCTGTACACTTGTGGTAACATTTCTGACCATTCGAGATGTTTTGGGTTTAAACGAAGCTCAACAATGTGAATAAATTTTATACGATATCGGCACAGCACGTAATTAGGGTAAAGGTCTTGGGATTTTTGCACAGCATAACAATTCTTGAATATTTGTTATAATTTCTAAGCACTTTTTAACGATGATATGTTGACAGTATATGTAACTGTTATATCTTAAAAACAATACTTCTTCTGGATATTTAACATGCTAATTAAACAGAGATCGTAAGTTACTTGTTTCAATGTGTGTAACATTTTTGTTATTGTGGAACATTATAAAATTTACTTGCACTCTGTATCATGTATTACAGTTAAATTATTTATTGAAGAAGTGATGGGTTAAAAATGAAGCTGTACAAGTTAATAGTCCACCAGAAAACCTTTAGCGAGGAAGATTTAATAATCAGTCCAAAAGATCATCCTGGGATAAAGACTGGAGATGTCGTCGAAATTTATCATCCAGAAGTTGAATTCAGCCGTCTACTTCTTCAAGTCACTTGTTTTAAGGAAGATGTACAAGGGCGTGAAATAATTAGCGTGGAGAATAATGTAGCCACAATGTTCCAGTTGAGAACATTTGGAGATGTGTATATGAATGTTGTTAATCCAGATGATGTAGCTTTGGATTCTGTTGAGCTTACATTTAAAGATCAATATTTAGGTCGTAGTGAAATGTGGCGCCTGAAAAATAGTTTGGTAAAGTATCTTATTTATCGTTGAATATATATTTATATATTTTATCTTTAGATAGTAATTTTTCTGCTAATTTTCATTAGGTGAACACCTGTGTATACATGAATAAAAAGATTGAATTCTGTGGAGGCAATGTAAGATGTCAAGTAAATGAAATGTGGTCACAGGGTGACAGAGTAGCATGTGGTGTTATAACTAATGATACTAAGGTTCATACCTAACTACAACAAAATGAACTGTAAAATCAAGCAAGTGTGAAATCATTTCTTCGAAATATCTTTCCAGGTTGTCTTTCGTTCGTCGACAAGTATGGTATACCTTTTTATTCAAATGAGCTCAGAAATGTGGGACTTTGACATTCACGGTGATCTATACTTCGAAAAGGCTGTTAATGGATTTTTAGCTGATTTATTTCAAAAATGGAAAAAGAATGGTAGTAATCACGAAGTAACAATAGTTTTGTTTTCAAGAACATTCTATAGCGCTACCAACTTAGAAGAATTTCCAAATCATATGCGTGAATGCTTACAACATGACTATAGAGGGAGATTTTACGAAGATTTCTATAGAGTAGTAATTCAAAATGAGAGATTCGAAGACTGGAGTAATGTGCTGGTACAGTTACGAAAACTGTTTACGGACTACCAAAAAATTGTATTAGAATATCATCAGAAACCAAATGATACTGTTCCAAAAGCGGTGAATTCAACAGCCGCGCAAGGCAATTTCTTAGAGGTTCTAAACATGTCTTTAAATGGTAATAACTGCAGAAATAGAATCAAATTTACTGTAAAATATTTCCTTTAAATTAATTTCTTTATACAGTGTTTGAAAAACATTATCTGGATCGCAGTTTTGATAGAACTGGTCAATTGTCAGTAGTAATTACACCTGGTGTAGGTGTTTTTGAGGTTGACAGAGAATTAACAAATGTTACAAAACAAAGAATCATTGACAATGGGGTTGGTAGTGATTTAGTGTGCGTTGGAGAACAACCATTACACGCAGTACCCTTATTAAAGGTATTACTATTGAAAATTATGAATGATACTTGGTAATAGAAACACGTGTATATATTTATAATATAATTTTAGTTTCACAACAAAGACACATCCATTAATGCACCTGACGACTATAGCATGCCACATTGGATTAATCTCAGTTTTTATTCAACAAACAAAAAAATTCCATACTCAACATTTATACCTCGTATAAAGCTTCCTCAGAGAGTATCGAAGCAACCAGTCGAAAATGGGAAGTTACAATGTAAAAGTAAACTTTTACAAGAAGATCCACGGGAATGTCTACACAATACATTGTTTGATTATGACGCATATGATGCGCAGGTGTTTCAATTACCTTCAGTTCATACATCAAGGTAAGTTCTATACTAATTTTAAAAGCAAAAGTTTTAATCTTAACTCTTGTATACAAGTAGTTTGCAACGAGTTACAACAAGGACGAAAAAAACAAGCGTTGCAAGCATGGAAACACATAACAATGCACATATACTGAAACTTCTAAAAAGAAAATTGTCCGACCCTGATATACACCACCCACCTCCTGAATCTCACTCACCTCCAGCTGCAACAAGAAGTGCAGCAATCTTAATACCTCCTAGAACAGATGATGTTGCTAACAGTGAGTCTAATGGAGAAGTTAATGGTATACGTTTAAACTGTATTCTATGAATTGTATAGTTTAGTGTAAGAACCAGTGTTAATATAAAATATTGAGAACTAATATCTAATAACCGTATATTGCACATATAGAATCAAGGATATCGGTAAAAAGTGATTTAACTGATTCAGAAATATCACCACCATTTAGACCAGTTGTTGGTAGTGCTGGTAGCCCAACAAATGTAATATCTCAGCCTACGAGTATTAGACCTAGTAGAGCACTGATTAATCCTTTTGATCCATCACATGTTACAATTAAACTTACCAGTAATAGACGAAGATGGACACATATTTTTCCTAAAGGTAATTATTAATAACAATTAAAGATAGTATAATTATTTGATTATTCATACTTTCACATTTCTAAATTGATCCCAATTGATTCTTTATAAAATAATTTACAGGACCAACTGGTGTACTTATACAGCAGCATCATTATCAAGCTGTACCAACGCAAATGTGTTCAGAATCACAATCTGATGCTACTTCTACTTTGAGTGGATCTCCTATGGAACATAATGATCATATCACTAATTCAAATCAATTTCAAGATCGTTAGTATTTGATATAAAATACATAACTTATGTATAAGTTCTTAATATAGGATTGCAACTATATTTTCTATAGATACGAGAAATAAACCGCAGAGATTAAATCTCTCAGTATCGAGCGGTGATAAAGGGGGAAATCCAATGTCTTCTACAGGCAATAAGTCTCTGACATTGTTATGGGGTGCTACTGGTGAACAGGAATGGACACCAGCACTTACAACAGGTTTGCATATATCTTATTACAATAATTTATGATACATATATATATATATATATATAACTACTGGCAAATAATATTTTATAACATTTTCAAATAACAATATTAGCCATATTATACTTCACGAATTATTATAAAATGAGAGTTTACAGTTTGAAGAAAGAATTTTGAAATAATTTTTTATTATGCAAACAATCGCTTTTCATGTTAAAAGAAGTTCCACATAATGACAGAAATATAATGCTTCTTGGCAATTTTAAAAGAGCAACAAAGATATAAGTAAAGTGTAGGTGTGATATCATAAATTATGCTATTAATGTATAAATTTGTATGGAAAAATTTGTCATTTACAATTATTATTACCAAGAAGGATTAATATGTATAAACACATCTTAAAATATAATTTCTTAAAGAATGAAAATAGTTGATACACATATATTTCAAGAGAAAATATTGTTTTCCAAGTAGAAATTAATGAAAGTTTGATACACAATCACACAATCATCATGCATAAAAAGTATTTTCATTCTTGGACATATTCATATTTATTTTTGAGATTCATCGATCGTTTATATGAATAATATTATTACATTTATTTCCATGCTATGGTACGTCTTATTGGGATGCAACGCTGGACGCATTGACGCGTGTGTGATGTACAACTATGATGTCACATTAAACAGCAATCATAGGTTAGCGCCATACGTTATTGGGGGTTGATTCGGTTATGGTACATTTATTATTAGGGTATTTAAATTTGTAGCAACTTTTGTTCTTTATTAGCTCTAGTTTTTATGATCCTTTTATGCATGTATGTTTTCTGTTGCAAACAAGTAAATCTAATTCCAAAATAATTTCTGTACAAGTAATTCATTGGATATTTATTATTGTTACAATTATTTGTACACCTACATAGAATTTTTTTCGTTATCTTTTATTTTTTCTTATCTCATAAAATGTTTGCACTTTTCAAAATTCTTCTCAGTGATTCTCTATATATGTACTATGATCTACTATTTATGATTCACAAGTTCTTCAAACATTTTCTCATTCTGCTACATAATCGTTACACTCTATCATCTCGCTTTAATCATTACATTTTTTTATATCATTAACGATTAGTAGAATGTAATATCTAGCAAAATGTACTATTAATGTATAGTAACTTGGTTTTATATGGATTCACCAGATCATTTTCTTCCTTCTCTCATAATTTTAGGTATGCATATACTTTATCAATTATTATTTTCATATATTCGGTTTGTAATGCTTTTTAACAAATTACTTTAAATATTAATAAAAATATATTACAAATAATACATATTGCATTGCATGCTGTACAGTATTTAGTTATAGTCATCTTGGATTTCACATTATTGGTAACATATATTGTGACACTAATATAATCTCTATCTTTGGGTAGGGTTCATACAGTATTTAATACGTATTTGCCTTGTACAATAATTTTACGAATATTTCTTCCATATACTATATCTATGTATTTTTGTATTAATTGCTACAAATACTTAGATTTAGTACTTATGTAGTCGCGAGATTAACATTATATATTAAATAGATCATCTATTTATTTCTGATAATCTGAAATGCGAATAGCATTTCTTATATGTACTTCACATCTTATTTTTTAGGCGTTGATTGGAAATCATTGACAATCCCAGCATGCCTGCCTATTACTACAGATTATTTTCCCGACAAAAGAAGCTTGCAAAATGATTATGTTGTGTCAGATTATAATCTTTTACCCGACGATGTCAACACTGATTTTGCTCAACAACGAGCGATATACAAAAAGCCTTTAACAACCGCTGAAGTATTTAAAGAGCTTGTGTCTCAACGATTAGCACAGGTATTATACTAATCATAATTTTGTTTCGAACGTTATTTTTTCACGTATATAATTCTTGTATATAATTTTATATTGATGAACCGACAATGGACATGCTTTTCTTTACACCTTTAAATTAAAACTTCAATACATCTTAATATACTTTCATTTAATCAAGGGTTTCCAATTAATTATCTTGCCGCAACATAATAGAAATCAAATCAATACGCCTGGTGGTAACGCTGTACCTGCAATAAGTTCTGTAATGCGTGGACGGCAAACAGAATCAGAGCCCAAAGAAGAGTATTTGTTAAGTATTGGTAGGATATTTCATAAAATATCTCTGTTTGATAATTCTATAACAGTGACAAGATACCGACCAAGGTGAGAATTTTAATTGTATAAATTAATTTTTGATTAATACGAGATAACGAAGAAATATTTAAACGCAATTTTACAGGCATCCTTACCCTCCATTCAATATTCATTATCTCTATCGATTTCATGCACCACATCATGATACATACGAAGTATCGTGGGTGTCTTTTACTACAGAGAAACTTGAAAATTATAACTGGAATTATCTAGATCATTATATTTGTACTAGGGGTCATACTGATTTTGCTTTAGTAGAGGTAAAGTTTGCATTATATTATATCCCTTTTAAGTGGAAAATTTGAGTATTCTATAAATCATAAATCATGTTTATTTTTGAAAATTATTAAAAATTTGTAGGCACTGAAATATTGGAGATTTCGCGTTTTTCTGCTTCCTTTAAACAATTCGGCGACTCGAAAACTTGTAGAAGGTTCAACGAGGTGTGATATATATACACCGCTTACCACTACCGAGCAGGTTTCTCTATTGGATGGATTTCTACGATTTATCGAGCAATGGCCGAATAAAATTCGGCGTCCTAATGCCAACAAAAATTGGGTAATTTTTTTATGTATAAATTTTGTAACATTCAAGCTAATTTTTCAGTCTATAGCTATTGATTAAGTATAGAGTTTTGAAATAGGTTCATTCAAAATATTAGAAAAAAGGACTTTGAGTAACATGCGTTAAAAAGTGCTTCTACATTATCTATTTTTTGTTTCTAAAATTTGATATTGAACAATTTCAATTTAATGATTTATTTTGTACTGTATATTATACGCTATATTTTTGCACACTAGAACTGAATGTCGCATGCTTGACGTATAACGCCTAAATAATTATATTTTTTCGGCTTTCGTTAGTTCTTGATATCTATTTTTAATATATTTTTGGCATTATAAAAATCATAATTTCCTTTTTATTTATTTTGCAATTTTTTTCGCAAGATTTTTTATGCAGTGCCAGACAGAATTTTTTAATGGTGTACTAGATGAATAAGATATATATGATAATATAGGGGTTAATTTATGTATAAATGAAACAGAGCACGATTTTGTCTCACGCTTTTTTGGCACTATCAACATATCACTTATGGTAACCTGTAACATACTTAAATACGACATTATTTTATTATATATACAAACTAATTATTTTCATGTAACATCTCTCTGAACTAGTACAGTAATTAATAGATTGCTAATACCGAAAAATTACACAGTTACAAGAAAGATATACGCGTAATCGTATGTAGAATTAGATCAGTGGAGTGTTAGGAAAGGGGTATTTAGCATGATATGTTTCAGAATCCTTCAACTCTAGGCGGTGTATCCCAGAGAGATTCTGCCTCTCACTTGACCAGACGCAGGCACAGCACGAGCCTGATTGTCCTCACTAACCAGGTATATCCCCGCATCCTGTAGCCTCGATACGCTGATCCAGGTGTTAATGAATCATTCTCATATCTGTCCATCTATCTCAGTATAGTTAGTCTTCTTTAGCGATGAAGAACACCCATGAAATCTTGATGTCTTTTTTTTTTTGTCTTTAAATCTTTCTTCAACTGTTCAATAATATTATTGATCTTAACAGAAAGTTAGTTTCGGATATTCAGACAGCTTACACAACGTATTACACAAACGAATGCAACTATGCTTGATTTCTGCCTTGAATGCGCACACGATTTTTTTTTAGCAAGCTTTCGTGTAATGCAAAACGCCGACGTTCTTATTTTTCACCTCTATTACTTTATCATCGACGTAATAATGCTCCTAAGATTACGACGTTAACAATGATGTCATTACAGTTAAACAAACCAGAGATATACTTCTTCATGATCATGAGCTTGATCATACATTTACAGTTACCCATACCTCTTCATCATGCTTTTCAGACCAGTCTAGTCGGCAGCTCTCCCTTCAGGGAGCGACTCGGAAGCAATCGTCTACCAGAGAAACCGAGACCAAGGTTTGAACTAGCTTAGATTGATGATTTCGGCGTTGTTGCTTTGGCAAAATGTAATGATATAGCTTGCAGCCTATATTCGTATTGCGATGGAGGGTCAAAGTTTGATGTTTGATGGTTTTTCATTTCTGCCTGTTTGCTTATTTTATTATATATTTTTTACTGTTTTTTAATCATTTATATAAGGTTTCTTTGCTTTCCATAGACAAATTGAAGATTAAATTACTTTTATATTTGTTTTGCAACAATTATAAATATTTTATACTTATTTCTTAGCATTATCAAGTGCAAAAAGTCAAATCTGAATTAATAGTAGGTTGAAATTATGCAGTCATGCAGTTTTAAGTTGTACGAGCGCATATTTTTGAATGGATATCTATCTTGAAGATAATATTGCACAAAATTTTTCATAAATTGCACATTTGCATGTTTTATGAAAAGACTGATAGTAATAGAAATTGTTTATGTGTAGTCTTGTTCAATAGTTACTATGTAGTTTTAAGAAGGAAGTCAGTATAGAAATTTCAAAGTCATTGAACTGATATTTTGTAATTTGCTTAAGACTATTACATGCTTCTCTGGTGATGAACATAAAGGTATCTCTAATATGTCCTATTTCTGGAAAAGGGTGTGATCAAAATACAGAACATTATTTGTTGCATTAAATATTTGAGGACAATCTTTCTACATACTGCTCATCCTATACTTTTCAGCTGCTTTCATCCTTCTTTTCATCACTTAGTAAGAACAAGGTGCAGAGCATTTGTATGATTTACTTTGTATGTAAAAGTAGAATGGTAAAATTTCCAAGATGCAATTACAATTATATAGATGCTCTGTATGGTAGAATTAAATATTGGTAGTGAGTGAGGGAGTGACGGGGTTCTCTGTACAGGAGAGGCATGTAGTGAATACCGCTGCGACTGCCCGCCCGTGCCTCGACACTCCTCGCCACGTGCCAAACAGGTTGGTTTTACTCTTTTAAATTCTTCAATTTGATTATCAATTTAAATATTTGCCATCGTTGGCAAAATATGTATGTACATTTTACATATTTTAATATTATTTCAGTATTAATCCCTTGATACCAGACTTCATACCTCATAGGAGCTATACGTTTAAGTATAGCAGTATGCATTTATCTAATTCATTTCATAATTCATTAAAAAAAATCTTTTGTTATTTTGTATAATAATTATAAAGTTAGTACCAAGAGATTCCACAAGAGTCTGATGTGGTCTGTTCAGAAATATTTTGAAGCCATAACAATGAAGCTTTTATATTTAGGTATCAAAATATTAATATTGTCCTCTTTCATGTACATACATATTGGTTGAAGGCATTATAGTTTATATTTTCATTTGAAAAAAGGCAATGCAAATGCATATCAATTATGTTGCTTTCACATTGCAATCTTAGACATTGCTTAATTTTCACACTTGCTCTATGTTTCTTTGCAATACATCATAACAGCACAAGTGTTGTGTGATTATTGGTTCTTCTTGTCTTTGTTAGATCAGGCTCTAAAGTGATGGACAGGGGACGAATCTCACCCGCTAGCGAAGCTGTGTTACCTCTTTCACTTGAGCAACAGCAAGATCATTTTGACACCAATGATGATAGGTATGATGATCATTGAATTACAATCAAATTATTTGCACAGGTACCCTATTAATATTTAGATCTTATCAACAGTACAAATATGGAATTGACAAAGTTAAAGAGCACTGCGTCAAATAATGAAATTTTAGAGGCAATGAAGCATCCACAAAATGGTGTAGGATTTCTTACACAACATCCATCTCTACCAAGTCAAACATTTGTAAGTGCAGATGCGGTACAATGGTTAAACAATCACATAGAAGGAGGAGTAACAGTGAAGAATGCTACTAATATCATGAATGTAAGCATGATGTTTCTTGTATGGATTGAAACACATCATCGACTTTATTTTAATAAAATACTTCCATTCAGGGTATGATACAAGACAAATTAATATGTCACGCATCTGGCGATTTTTCGAAACCATTCATTCTCGGATTTTATTTGTATCATGTAGTACAAGATAAGGAAAATCAAAGAGGTAAAAACTTAATTTTTTTATTCATTATCTACCAATGTTTGCTTGCATAATTTTTCTACTTTTAAGCCGGGGACTATTTCTCACCATTGGGAGATTTGCAAAGTTTTGAAAATGAATGGGTAGAGGTTGAAATAAAAGCGCCTAAAGGCTGGTGCGAACCTACTTTGCCAGGATCATTTTCATCGATATCATCACCCATGACTATACCTAGCAGTGATACTGTGGATGAATCAAATGTACCATCCTTTCTTAAAGACAATCTAATAGTAGTGGATACCGCAGATTATCATCTCTATCGTGAGTGGCAAGATTATTTTTGGTGGACCTTAATATATTATTTGAATATTTTGTTTGTTTCATTTACTACATGGTGAAACGTCCATAAAAAATTACATAATACCGATTTGCATTATTAATTTTCTATTTTTTAGTTGCACCATATAAACATACTCATTTAGATATAGATATAAATAATAGAAGTGACAGAATCGAATGGGGTCATCTGAGATATCAATCTATATACAAAGTAGATCATTCGTACGAACTTGTAGTGCAATGGGTAGCATCATCTGGTAGTATAGTTGCTGATCTTGTAAGTATAATACTTACAAGAAAAATAAAACTTGATATTTAAAAAGTTGTTTTTATATTTTAATTTAACTTTACTTTGTAAGATATTCGTCTGGCAACGTAAGGCCCAAATGTGCGGAATTCAAATGGTTCCTATTCCTAGCGATCTATTAGCATTACCCTTTACTTCGAAAAGTGATCCTCTGAGAGGACCTATTTTTATACCATTAAATGTAGAATGTCTTATGATCAACAAACAACATATTTTCGAAGGTTTGTCGTTGTACTTAAATCTAATTATATTATTACAAGTTTGAAGATTAAAAAGATTCATCAACAGATATTAATTATAGAATTTCGAGAAGAAACCCACGCACAAAGACTTTTTCTATTTCAAGAAGGAATCGTACAAAGATTTGGCTTTGTACCATGTCTAATAGAAAGTACAGAAAGTGACCATCAATATGTTCACATGACTGGTAATGCATTTATACTGATTCCACCAACGACAAACACCAGATCGCGACCTCGTGCTGCAACTAACATTGTTAGACGAAATACAGGACAGAAAGGATATCCAATTCATTCTGATCAACCTAGTCCTCACGAAGCTTATATTACGAGACACGTTAGTGGAAAAAATAAAGACGATTACAACAAGGATAAGAGAGTAAGTGTTTGTGATTTATCTATGAATGAAATAGTTCGAAAAATGATTCTCTTTTTCTATCTAGATTGGGTTTCTTTGGTCATGGAATCACATGCTTAGTAAAAAATGGAAGTCATCATCTACGTTAGCAGGTGACGAATTGTTTCAGAAAAAGCTTATTCAAGATTTTAGGCATTTTTGTTCAAACGGAGACAATAGATTAAGGCAGTTCTGGGAATTTTGTTGGGAGATAAAAGAAAAATCGTGCACGAAAGCAACGTAAAGTAACGAATAAAATTGAATATATCCTAATTCTTCTGTAAGTTTGCACTTTAATTGTAATGTTTAAGAAATTTAGTTCGCCATAATTAAAATGAATACCTCGTTGAACGGTTTAGAAATAATTTTTCATATAATATGTACTTGTGATACCATTATTGTTACGATAACGAAAGTATGTACAAAATTAAAGATATTTTCTAACGCTTAAAAATGACGATATAAATGGACGTGAATGCAACATTTGTAATATATATTCCGTGTTTACTTAGTTTGCATAAGATATGTTGTTATTTTTACGAAACTAGTAAGCATAAATTTATAATTTTTGTTACTGAGTAATATATGTATTTATACACTTATCAAACAAAGAAAACGAAATAAGTATATTAAAGTAAAATAATTTGTTTTTTTTTAACCAAACATTTTTAAAACAGTTTAATTATTAACAAAATATCATGTTTATTTAATTTCACACATCTAACATTTCACTTTGTTTCATATAGTTAGATTTTAGTCTCAAATTAAAAAAATATTGAGGTTACAGCATATTTTTTCATATACAAACGTACAAAATCGTCATAATAAGTACTTAACATAATATATTACTAACATTTTAATTTTTGCGAATCTCTAATATTGTACTTTTAATATCTAATATTACTCTGTATCGTACCTTATACAAAAATATGTTTTAAAGTCAAAATACTACGAAATTCTAAACGAAATATAGAAACGTCAAGTTGCACATTGAAAAAAATATGAATCATTTACAAATGTTCAAACAGTCAATAATTATTTAGAAATTGTTTGTGTCTCTGTATAACTATGGTATAAATACATACCTATTCTTCTTAGAAAATTCCTCTGGAAGGAGGAGTCATGAAATATTTTTTATTTTTTCTCATAAAAGTCCGACTGTAACAAAATAATATCTATCAGTATAAGTATTATACGAGATTAGGTTTAAAGTAGAGTTGATAATCAGATTCAGACCTAGAAGTGAGTGGAGTATTAAAGAAACCGCGGGAAATACTGCGCTTAAGTAAAGATTCCTGAGATGGTGTGTGTTGTAATTCTCCAGGTTTATGGGTTCCGATACCATTTAGGTTTTCAGGATTAACAAAATTTGCCCAATAATCTGAAGGTATTTTTAACAGACTTTCAACTATCTGTAAAAGATAGAAAATTTTTATTTCTTAAGCACCCTAATTTTCTAATTTTATATTGCAATACTTACAGCAACTTGGTTACTTGTTTCCGAAAGCAGAGAAGTAGGTGATGGTTTCTGGCAACTATAACCCACTAATGTTGGACCAAAAACCTTAGCTAAATTACTTATTGGCATTTTACACTCAGGACTACTCGATACTCTTTGTAAATGTAAGATTAGGAAAGCCAGTGTATCTCTGTTAGGTTGAGGTAACTCTGAAATAGCTTGATACAAAGCCGCATCAGCATCTTGTTTATCAGTAATAGTAGTAGCACGAACAAAGTCTGCCCATAGTCCAACAGTAATTAACGGTTCTCGTAATGACCTATAGATAGTAAAAAATAACTAAATTGTTCTAATATTCAAATCATCATAATTATCAGTTTAAACTTTGTATTAAACAAATTATTTTAATTATTGCACCTGAGGAAATCTTTAAGTGTGGAACATATCGTAGGTATATCAACATCAGAGAGATTGGGAGCACCTTTGCCCTTAAGGAACTTTTCTTTCAAACATTTTACCTCTACTGAACCACCATTTACCCTGTAGAGTCCTTGTTCATTCATTCCCCTTAATTCTACTTCGTTAATACAATGAACAACTAATGATGGTACCATTGGTGGTATCATGGGTGTATAATCTGCTATTGTTCCCTAGGAAAATATCATTCATGATAAAATTCTATTACAAACAAAAATTTCATAAATTCAAGCCACTTACTGAAGTGCCACGTAATGTAGGTGTATTTCCAGTGGGTACACATGGTAATGGCACCAAGTCCTTGCATTCTGTATGAGCTGTAGCTCTACAGTCTTTACATTTTAAGGCTACTTTTCCAAAACGAATCCTATAATGTCATTTATACATATACTTTACTATGAATTCAATTACATAAATACACTTATGTCTATTTTACCTCTTATCGCATGGTGTACAGACTTCTGGTTTAATTACTGTTTTAGCTATAAAACTATGTCCTCTAGCAGATTTTGTATTCAAAGTATAACCACCTATATTGGGACTAGGTTTAAATACACCTTCAGAATCTGATCCTGATGTAAGTACTTCCATTTTTGGTGCAGAAGGCTATGTGTGGAAGACAATTTTGACAGTTAAGTTATAATGCAAACGTAACAAACATGTTGTTCGAGTAAAATCACTTACAGCGGTATCCGTTTGTACTTCATTTGTATCGGCAGGAGTTAATTTTGATTTACTACGATCACCGCTTTTACGTCTCTTGCGTGAACTATGTAAAGGACCCTGTGGGTCTGCATTTTCATCACCAGGTATAGCCTCAATTACTGAAGATGCAGTAATATTGCCGTCTTTAGGCATCACTACAGTAGTTGTGGCTATTATTCTATCTGATGAATTTAATTCTGCTTTTTGTATTGTGCTACGACGTTTCTTTGCGGAATATTCACCGCTAGGTCGGTGCTCCTTCCACTCGCGTTTCTTTTGGCTTTGCGAAATCATTGCACTAACATCTAAATCATCTTCTGATTTCGAAAAGCAACTTAGATCACTTAAAATAGAGCCAGTGGAGTCCAGCTCCGCTATAGTATTTAATCTGAAATTAATAGTTAATGTTACTTTCTCAAATTAATTAGTGAAATTAATAGTAGATATTCGTGGCTACTCTTAGAAATAGAAACTAACTTATCATTTTGATGTACATCTTTGATGTGCACATTACTGTTACGGCCATTTAATGTCGTATTATTTAAAAATTGTAATTTTTCACGAGTTTCATCATTTAGATTCCTTCCACCATCATTAAATAGGAGATCTCTAGCCATAGCAATTTGTCTTTCCTATAAATATAAAAATAATTACAGAATGTAGTTAGGCTTGTTCAATTATAGAACTTGGAAGAAAATACAATACTTACCAATGAATTTCTCTGTTCTTCAGCAGTTCGTCTCCTTTTCTTTTCTTCATCCAAAAGTCTCCTAGCATGACTTAATTTTCTATCTAAATCGGCTGCCTCCTGATGAGCTTTTTCTAAGGCTGAATGAAGACGTTGACACTCCTGTATAGACGCCAACCATTTTTGTCTCATTTCCTCTTGGTTTATTGCAAACTTTAAAAATTCTATATGAAAATAAAATATATACATATTCGTCAACTCCATACCAAAGTTAGTAATTATTTTTGTCAGACGTGTATGTGTGAAAAGTATGTTAAACACTAACCTTCTTCACATCCTCCATTTACGAGTACATTTGAGCATCGAACCACCTCATCGTGGCTTGCTAGTAACGATAACGACGTAGTCATCTTCAAATCCGTATAATATTTATTCAGACGAAATTATATTCTTGTCATGAGTATAAGAGAGCACGCAACCGGTTCACGATCTTTTACTGATTGTCCTGGTTACACCGTGCAACTTACGTATAACGTTTCAAAATCAATACTTTCAGACTTTAATTATAGATCTACTAATACGACACGTGTGCTACATTTCCTATCGCGAATTTCTACTAATATTCTCTGAAAATTCCGTCTCCGACGAAGACACGCAGCACCGCGCAGCGAAGCCGTTGACATTGTACGTTGAACACACGATAACCGCTTTTGATACAGTTTAAATTCGACGAATCAGAGGGTTAAGTCTTCCGCAAGTTTCCGATTTCTCCGCTCGGGGTCATCAGTGTTTGTTATGGCGCCAAACTGACTACGTTGTTATGATGTGCCCTTGTCTTATTTGCCGAAAAGATTGTATTTTTGGGAGAGATTCTAAGCAAGAAACCCTTGGTAAGCACAGTGACCGAATTTTTTAATGTAAAAATATGTTACGAGTTTAGTGTACGTATTTTCGAAAGAAATATGTCCACAAATATTTTCATTACCTCACGATGTCTGTAATGGTAGGAATGGATTCTTGCATTTTAAATTTCGTTTCCCATCTATCTCTTGAAATAGATTATGATGTCTTTTAGAAACATCTTTTAATTCTTCTCCATTGTTCTGTGAGAATACCAACTGTCCCTTACAGTTATAAGTAGAAAAAGTTTAAGGCATAAAAGAACAAAGAGGATTTACAAAAGTAATTGAAACTGCTGTGGTTTCGAACGTTAATCTTCGACATCGTGATGATATCGTATATATCATCGATTTTCTTTTCTACAGATTTAATTAAACGTCCATCGAACGAATTCAAGTAGCCGAATTAAAATCGTTTTTTTTTACAGAGGTCCAATAATCTCCAGCCTTTTTGGGATATCGACAGCCAGCTGCAGAGAGAGAAGAGAGATAATAGCTTGTGAAGAGAAATCTGTCTACCACGCAAACGATTTACTTCATCGATAAGGAAGCAGCAACTTCCTGTGCTACTATTCTATGTATGTCCGCACCGCCTAATTTTAATCTCATTACATGATCTTGTGTTGATTTTTTCTTTTTATTAAAGACTCATTTATAATTAAAATTAGTCCATTTGTAAATAGCAAAAATGACTGAGTAGATATGTTGAAGAAATGTATTGAAAATAATCTGAATTTAACTTGAAACATTTTAGGCAATGATTTAGGTTTGAAATATTTCAGGACAAGCGATCGACATCCGGTACAGTTCCCCCAAGAGTCAGCTAAAATAATGTCCAAGTATCGTGAACAACGACAGAAGTTTCAACGCGGAATTTCTTGGTTATTCCCGAGACGAATCCCGATTTCAACGGATATCGAGACCCAGAGGAATCAAGAGCCAGAACTGGCGAGAGACGTGGCGAGAAGGAACGAGGGGGTGAGTACCTAAGTATTATCGCCGGTTAGATTCCTGCGAGTATTGTGCCTCTACTCTCTACGTCGCTATATCCTTTAACGCACGAGCGATTTTAAAATTGCGCTTACCTCTTGCACCCTTCTGCTTCTGCGTGCTCGAGCTCCCGGATAGGAGCAACGCGAATCGTTCAATTTTAAACCATCGTCTGCACGGTTCTCTTTTTTTACCGGTATCACGTGCAGAAGTCTCGCGGAAGCCCTTCTTTGCACGGCATGCTAGCAATTTCTATCCGACAAATCTTTAAATCCTGTAAAGCCTATATTATCGTGTCTTCTTTTTTTTTTTTTTTTGCTGGAAACACTGACAACTCTAGAAATAAACGTTTTGCTGCATTCTTCCTCATCATGGGGGTGTTATTTACCATTGCATGCTAATATTAAAGAATTGCATACATATCTAAATTGCACGTGTACAAGTACAAAAGTAAAAGACATTCAGCAGATTTAGGTAATTCGATTTATCAAATGTTTTGCTCCGTTTCTTATATCAGTACGATCAAAGAATATACCGTGGCTTTACAAAAATCGCGAACCTTGAAAAATTGAATAGGAAACTTTTAGAACAGCAACGAAGCGGAGTCTCGCGGTAATATTTCCGTGAAAAATCGAGCCGATGATCCGTGGACGTATTTTGTACTTGGCAAACGGGAGAAAAAGAGGGAGGCTCGAGGTGGGTGCAGAGTCACCCACGGGATCGAAAAAGCTCGCAGGAATCGCGTAGTCAGGAGTTTCTTTATCCATGCATGAATATTGAATGGCATGCTTCGTCGAGTTTTGAAAAATTCATAGTCACTGGCAAGACAGTGAATTCTGTAAACTGCATTATTTTGTGCGTATGGATAATCGCATTTTAACTTCCGTATAATTTACCTGCTGATGAGAATCCTCATAGCAAGTGGTACCATTTACTCATACCATAAGACGATTATCAATGTATTGTGAATATGGAAGTGCAAAGCGTACTTTTAGTATTATATTATAGCTCATTTAAATAATTTTCGGACGATTTAATTCCATTTTAAGCTTACATAATCTGTTTCATAAAACCTAGGTTAAAATTCATTAAATCTGGCATAATTTAAATTAACAATTCTTCGCAATTGCTAATCCCTTTATGAAATCTGAAATGATTAATTTCCCTTTTAAATTAATTAATTATTCTATAAACACGAACGCGATAAAATTGAAAGAGATCTAAGACGATTCGATTTAATCATTTTTTAAGCTTACCCTGTGAAGTAAAATGGAAAAGTTTTATAAAATATAGTAATCTTGTCGCACGACATTAAACTTATAAATGATCCGAGGCTATTATCAGACTCTCTGTGTGTAATCTCGTCATAATGACCAACGCTGCGGAAATGAGTCCTCATCTATTGTTATCGTCAGTCTCTTTTTCCCGTCTATCTTTGTGACGTCTCCGCTAAGAAGCTCCTCTCGTATATCCGGTCGCGTTTCTGGTCTGTCCGGTGTCATTCGAAACGGGAAAAAGAGGAACAGAACAAAATGCTGAAAAACTGGTTATGGCAATCACAAAATCGGTTCTACGATCAGTTACGTATACGAATCATTGAACATTTTTACGTTAACAATAGATGCGGCGAGGAAAAAAAAGTTGGATCTCTCTAATCTGTGGCCTCGTGCCCGTTGAAAACGGTGCGCTGATGAAAATGCTCATGCAACTAGAGTAGCGATAAAAATATTTTACGACGGTGCGTTTCGTTTTAGTGCTCTACATTCGAATATGCAGACCGGCTTTTTATCGTGGACTTTTAATTTTCGCGATTTTTTTAGCACTTTCCACGGTCTCGTCCATTCATTTCCCGAAAGTGTCCCAAATTTCTAAATTCGCGTAAGCTTTTAGCAAGAACGATATAGTGCATCGCTCTGAAAAAAAATGCTGTTTGAACTATGGTTAGATATAATCTAAGTTTCTATTCTACGGGTATGTATCTCTCACGGTGTTCTAGTTAATTTCAACAAGTACTACCAAGAATGGGATCACAAAGATATAGTGCTTTTCATTGCGCAACGTACAATTGCGAAAAGAGTGGTACAGCTTTTGAATGGTTCGGATATCTAAGTTTCTATTGCGTGTTGTTATCTAAAGTGTCCGGCCAGCGGATAACGCATGTGCAGAGAGGAATCAGCATTGAGCGTACGATTGTTTGCGTTCATGTGAATGCATTCGAATAGACGATCATGCGCGAAATTGCATAACGTCTTTCGTCCAACGCAGCACGTCGTTTGAAGCGATCCATTATCGTTCTTCTTTCCCCTTACTCGGTTGGCAGATTCGCGAACGATGGCTTTCGATTTCGTGGCAGTAACGTCAAATAAATTGTGGGAGCAATTACTCTGCTACAAGCGTTTAAAATGTAAAGAGCACGTAGGGTAGAGCGAATGTTAGATAGAGATTTGTACTTATCGCTGCCCTCTAAAAATGAAGACGTCAAGTTGAACACGGAAAGACGATGAATAGGGGACGGACGTAGCAACGGTCTGTCATCCATCATAATTTTCGGCGAACCATGGAGTAGCTAGAAATCCGGTTGAACCGTGACGGGCAAGCTTCGAGCGTCCAAAAGCTTCATTTCATCGGCGATGCCATTCAAATCGATGCACTTTGGATATGATAAAGCTAGCTACTAATTCAGCATTGCTGGACATAGATGTATAGGGCAGAAGGTTTGAGAAGAGAAAGAGAGAAAGGGAGGGAGAGAGAGAGGAAAAGGGAGAGAAAGAGAAGAGAGTAAGTGGACAGAAGAGAGAGAGAGAGAATGGGGAAATAAGCCCCGTTAAGCCTATGAATGCTTGTCGAGCGCCGATAACAGAATTACTGCTGAGGGCTGTTTACACCGGGGCTAGTGCAGCCGCGTCGAGCGAAGCTAATTGTTTTAACCGCCCGTACTTAACTACGCGGCTCAATAAGTCCCGGATTTATATAGCCATCTACAGGGGCCACGGCACAATGATGGCTTTAACGAAGTGGCTGACGATAACGCCCGACGATTCTGTGAATAAAAATTACCAAACGTCCGATACATATCACGTAAAAAGAACGTAATAACAGAAGATAATCGATTCTGAATATCGTCGGATGTACTCGCTTCAGAAACTGGAATGCAACGCTGATTCTGAGCAATCAAAACGTTCGTAAAACGTTTAAAAAATAACGAGAGAGGAGGAACGTCTCCTGTTAAACGACGGATTTACAACGATTCTGTTTGTAACTTGAAATGTTGAAATACCGTTTAACTCGCCGAGGTAGCGGAAATACGTACCACCATTCAGTATCCGCTAAAAACACTTTAAAGGCAAAGATACTTTGAAGAGGACCAAGGAACGATCGATATCACTTCACCTCAAAGAGAGTTGTACCACTGTAACGAGGACGAGACTGAATAAACGCGAGCAACGATAGAATCCTCCCCCCTTTTTTCAGACGAGAAAATGAGCGGTTAATAAGGTCAAAAGTGATTTACCTTGGTAATTCCTGTCACGGTGAGACCGGCTACAGACGTTTTAATCACGCACCCGTAAACTCGAGCCGGTTCTTTTTGCTTGTTGTATCGTTTCTACGCGTCTTTAGAGAATTATGCATAAAAAGGCGCAACGAGCGGGGACAGATCGCGGTTGAGAAGGGTGGCGAAGGGGTTAGAGCAAAGATTTAAATTCAACGTTGAACAGACGGCACTCCCAGGAGAAAATGAAAACGTCGGTCGCGGTACTTAGTCTTCGCGGAAACGTTTGTGATTCTCCGAGGATCGACCATTGAAATTCAAAGGGAGGCCCCAGGGCAAGGTTGTACAAGTTTTCGCATCATTCGCGGCCTAGCATTACGCGGAGAACCTACACCTAGCTCCCTTCCATCTACTCCTTTCCAGTCGTCCAACTTTCCGCTCTAGCTATCCACAGGCGCGCACGGATTCGTGATTTAATCCCGTGACAGGGAAAAGTTCGACGATTGTGAACGCGAAATCGACAGCAGCACCGGCTGCTCGAAGGGCTTTCTGGCTGGCTCGAAAATTTGTTGGGGAATTTTGTAGTAGATTTAGGTAAATATAGAGCCGGTAACAAGAGCTCGCTGTGTAAAATTCATTCCTTGGAATCGAAGTAGGGAGTAGATTTCGTTTGTCGTTAAGGTAGAAGTATCTTTATGCTGCTGATGTTACGAGTACGAAGATCACAGATAACGTATTTTCATTAGTTATTAAATGCATTTTAGTTTTTCTATGTGAATATTAAGTATTAATTCGATGTGAAAACTCTTCAACGATCATAGGCGTGTTATGCGACAGGCAGAGTATTAAAAGAAGGGTGAAACGGCAAACCGTCCTCGATCTATAGGTATCAACTATACCACAGAAAATGTCATCGTCGTGGGTGTTTTCGTTGGCAACTATGTACCGTGTGTGTACGTAACAAACTCTGATTGGAGCAAATCCACGTAAACTCGTCTCCTGCCAGGGGCGTTGCGGGAAATTCAGAGGAAACTTTATCGTTCGGTTGGCAAGTGCCAACATTGCACGCTACCTTGAAAGCCCTCGTTGTATTGCAAACCCGATTTCCAGAGTCTACAGGCTCGAAGAAAAGAGTAACCAACCTTAGGTTGGGAGTGGGATACATTGGCTACTTACCTCATAAAGTATTACCCTCCAATTTTTCAAGAGCCTACAATCCTTTCATGCCCAATTGCTTAGTTACGTTCTTCGTATTGTCTTAACCCGAATACGAAATTCTAACATTAAACTGAATACGAAACATTCCGAATAAAATGATTTTTTTGATATTCACTTTATTTTTGGCTATTTTTCAAGTAATAATATTGAAGATTTCCGCTTTTAGTTAGTCATTTAGTTGAAACGGTTAGTTGGAAGTGAAGAATTTCGGGAGAATTTTTCCAGTTACGATAGGAGAAATTCCAGATGGGAAGCGAGGGACAGTTCTTTGCGGACGTTCGTTCTTGTGCGACAGCCGCCAGTGGTAACACCATACCATTAGGTTCTACAGAAGTAGTACGAACTTTTAATTAGGTGCACGTTCTAACGCCGTGACTTCAACGTAAGGGTATATCGAGGCGCGCTCTGACCTCGTTCAAAGATCGATTCGTCGCTGTACGGACGAGCTTTCGTTTCTTCGTTCGGCTGAATAAACTTCGAATTACAGCTGGTTCGAATAATATACAATTTCTTTCGGTCATTCAGCCCGAGTTTCAATATAAATTAGATTTTCGTAATAACCTCTTCTGGTTGGACATTAATTACACTCGACGGTCGTGTAGTTAAGCGTAATAAGCTTATAATAACGAGGTTAATGTATGGTGTAATTAGTCAAGAGTCGTTTGAAAATTATGAAACAGAATTTTCCGATGATATATAGTGGTTTTGCTTGAGCTAAAAATTGCTAAAAATTTAGTTTAAAGCATGTTCTCCATTACCTGCGCGCTACAAATCAAGCTTAACTGGAATGCAGTAACTCTTACTATTTCTAAATTGCAGTTTGCAACATCTTGAAGTATTTAGCGGAAATAGATATCTATAACAAGTTCGTGATTTAAATTTGAAACAACTTAAGAGATGAATCAATAAATTTCGAAGGGGCTTTAATTTTCGGAAATTTCACGTCCCCTGGCCGACGTTACAAGCTGGCAACGTTTAATCACTACGAAATTAGGATAACCTCGTGCTGCAGGGTTGTGATTAAGCCGAACCTCCAGACCTGGCCACCTATGATGTGGTCTTTCAAAGTAGATGTACAAGCCACGGTGGAGGAAGATGCACCGTCATCGTAGGAGAACAGAGAAAGACGAAGAGCATTTGCTAGACGACGTCCGTAATCAAAGACCCACCATTGCGATATCGAAGGCCCTCAAAGTTCGAGCCACTCTGCCAGTATCGTCATCACCTGCTACTAGCCTCAAAATCACGAAGCTGATAGTGTTGCGCAGCTTGTCGAATTCTACCTAGTGCGAAGCAGCTGCACGATATGCATTTTAACAAAATGGACCATTTTTTGGTAGAAAAATTGTAGAGGCTGTTTTCACGGCACATCCTGCATATGTATAAATTAGGTTCGACAGCACATCTATTTGCGAGATTACTATAAACGAATACTTCAATTTTAGATTAGCAATCAACCTCTATTTCAACAAATATAGATAAACTTCTATAAGTTTCAATGAAACCTTATTGATCAAAGTCCCAAAATACTGTTTTGAATAAGAATACATATTTTTACGTGGCAAAGGAATAGTACGGGGTAACAGAAAAGTAGCTGAACAATAGTGGTAATATTTTATATTTACAAAATAGCCGACTGTAATTTATAGCTTATGACATCGATCGTGGAGTTTTTACTTGTCTGAAGTTGAATGTAGGCCAGAATCGGAGTAGTGGCTCGAGGCGTAGCAAGTAGGTATAGATGCAATCGTTCCTTTGCGTTTTTCACTCATCGTCAGTTGTATACCGTTTAGTTGCCACCTGCCACGACCGCTACTCTCTGTAATTACATTTCCACGACGATCGGTGCTCGTTATTGTTGAATCGCGCATTAACGACGTCATTAATTCAAGTGTACGTCGCGAACAAGATTGTTCTCCTCCTACATATGTCGAGAAGATTACGAAACGACAAACTGGTACGTTTTAATAATCGATATGAACTATATAGGACACGTAGAATGCATATAATACATTCGTCCTTAGCAACTTTTCCTGCATTCTTTTGGTTGACTTAGAGCATGTTACACGTTCGAGAACTGGCAGTTAGATATGCTTTCTGACTATTTTAGATCAGTTTCTGTATTGGTTAACCCTAAATTTATAGTCGATTCATTATTTACTCTTACGAATCTTCATTTATTCAGTATTATTGTATATTCCATTATTACGAAGGTTGAATTATTGGCTAGGGATAATTTATTCATTATCAATATTCAATCAATACTTATTCATACATTATTCTACCTTTACGTCTGCCTTATCATGTATAATCGATTCAATAATCCATTGTTGATTAAACATTCAAAATTTAGAATCGTATTGTGTTTTAGAAAATGTATGAAAATTAGATTCTAAAAATCAGGTTAAACATAAGCATCAGTTGATCTTCTTCGATAATTCTGTCGGAATAGGAAAAAGAGGTTCAAGGGGATGTAAGTTTTCCACAAAACTCTTCGAGAACATTTTTATTGAACATTAAAACAATACATGTTGTTAGATGTTTCATAAACTGCATTTCAGTATCAGAGATTGCACGGTCCGAACAATTATTATAGAATAACTTTCTTCGCGAGTTTGCTCGCGTAATTACAGGATTTAATTAGCTGCACGGGTTGGTCCCAACGGATTTTAATATCTCACTCGGTGTTTCTTCCGTTCTAATAATCCTTTTTACCACTTTTTTTCTTCTTTTTTCTCTTTCTCTCTCTCATTCGTGTAAGAAAATAAAAAACCAAAGGCAGAAATCGAAGGCAACCGGTCTGTCGATGGAGGGCGAAATTGGACGTAAAATTCACGTGCACACCCCTCTTGTGCATGTCTGCGTAAAGTGTATAAAATTTCTAGAATTAACAGTTTTACTTTTAGTGTGCATTACCTTCATTTTTTCTTCCTCTTCTTTTTCGATCCGTTGCGGACTGCTAACGAACATCGAATTTTTAACGAATAATTAACCCTTAATTACTCGCCTGTACGTATTCTCATGATAATGAAAAGGGGGCGAGAGGGTGGGAGATTTAAAATAGAAGTCAGCTCAGGATGCCATGCAAAAATAACAATAGTACTTTTTCTGCAAAACTTCAGT
The DNA here is from genome assembly GCF_050948175.1 of Xylocopa sonorina. Lineage (NCBI taxonomy): Eukaryota > Metazoa > Arthropoda > Insecta > Hymenoptera > Apidae > Xylocopa > Xylocopa sonorina. Next base: position 13,074,185 of record NC_135193.1, read on the forward strand.
TTTTGGGCTCTGTTGACTTTTCTTTTGCACTTTTCATACATAAGTCCATTATACTAAAGTAGAAATTTTTACCAAGTCACTATGACCCGAGGTGAGTAATTGAGGGTTAAGAAAAGCCATCTCTAATTATATAGCCAAGTACATATTTAATGCGTCTTCATCGGGGATGATTTGAATGTGTACACACGATACATGGGCGAGTATGGTTTGACCTCTCCATCGCTATCACCTTCATCTCCAGTGGGATCATCTTTGTCCGGTTTCGAGGATCGATATATTTGACTTTTCTCGTAGAGCGGCACTGTTGGGAGAATAAAAGAAGTTCATTTCTGCTAGTTCCAGTAGAATTAGTAGTTAAATAAACGAGTTTGTCGCTGAATATATTTCGCAATGAGTTTGCTTTAGTGAAAAGTCACTCAAACAAAAATCAGGTTTACAAAAGTGCATGTAAATTTAATGCGAGTAATCGTTAGCTGCGTTATTGACGCTTTGGCTGACATTTGAGCAAAACTCTTGGTTGTAAGAGACGAGCTGGATGGATAGTGTGTCAGAGCTTTCTAACTGTCCGAGAATATTTACACACTCGAACTAGAGAATAATGTAAACCGTCGACTGGTAGTTCCCGCAAATACCGGTAATTAACATGTAGCAGCTGTTATATTGTGTAACAGAGTGGTACGTACAAGACAAACATGGTTTCGCAGTTTCCTCCCTGGTGGAGTTTTTCAACGACAACGCGTCGTCGGCATATTCTTCCGTGGCCGTGGTACACGGGGGATGAAATGAAAAAGATTCCGTCACATCAACTGTTTTTTGCGGTGTCTCGTAATTTTGAAGTGGTACCGTGCCGACAACTATATTTGTTCGTAGTTTCAAGTTCTTCTGAAACATTCTGTAGTACCACTCGTTCACGTCTATGCAGGCCTCGACCTTTTGGCGAAGAAAAAAAGAAACAAAGATACTTCGTTTTGCACAATTGACAACGACAGGTTGAGATCATGATTAAAAATTTACAAAAATAATTATCCTCCGTAAGAGGTAATGAAAGGGCAAGATACAAAATAACTAAACAAGCTACGAAAAGAAAACAGAACAGTAATTTGTAACTTCTCTGGTGACATAAAATACGGGGCGAAATTCGGATGGAAATTAGAGTCCCGTGCGATTGTAATTGCAGCAGAATCTGATTTTATCGTCGAACGGAGCGGTACTAAATTTGAGACAGTCTCACTTTAAGCGTGTACAGAACGTCGATGATGTTGCAGTGGATCATCCCTGTGGGTGGTACTGCAGGAACGTCAAATGGGACGTCGTATGTATCAGATTCTTTATTAACGGGCTGTTCTACTTCTACTACGATTTCTTTGTGCTTACGCGTCTTTTCCGTCGAGTGATAAGACACCACCTATGAAAATATGCACCATTTAGAACAAACCAATGGAAAGATAGAAAATCCAATAAAAGAAATATATCATGAGCATGACCCAGAAAACTTTTATACTGCAATACGCTGCGTCAAAAGGTGCTGTTCTTAAACAAAATCCAAACTTAAATTACCAATATTCAGTGCAACAGTACTATCTGTGAAAACACTAATTTGCAAATCAACGCTACAAACACTAAAAAGAAAAGAATATTTGCCACACATGCTGTAAGGAAATAAAAGGAAAACCACACAGAAATTGCTAGATTATAAACAGAAACAGGGTTACTTTTTTAAAAACGACTCTGATTTTCTTAATCACAATCGTGGTGGGGTTGTTCATGACTATCTTAATTGGTATGGTTTGGCCAGGTACGTAACCGTGAACCGGAAGGGACATGGTAACGCTGAGGGTTTCCGTTTGGCCCATGTACACTTTCGATTGTTGTACATTAATAGGTAACTGAAATTAATCGTTGACATTGTTTAAACACCCGTTGATCTTGATCTGACCTCCGTTGCATACAGGAAGCATAAAAGCAAGCGTTAATTCGAGGACGCATTGGCCCCTCGTCTTCGGGTATGAGAAATCGCATCGCAAAAGCAATATCGTTCGTTGTTAGATTTCTACTCACGGGGGCGAGAGGATCTCGATTAAGGTCAAGAATGGGAGCCACCGTGAATGGAATAATATTGGTGGAAAACCGATAAATGGTCGTTACGTCCAACAATGCCCTAATCGAGTACCGTACCCGTCCATATCGGCCTTCGAAGCTGCACGGCAAGTTCTCTGGAAGTGTTAAGCTGAACGGGTAGACGCCGTCGGTTATCATAGACTTTTCTTTACCATCTACTCGTGACGAGAATCCGTTAATCCAACATCCGGCGTTCATGTAACAATCACTACCGGCTCGTGTATACTTACCGCCCACCAGATACGTTTCCACGTGAAGATAATTCTCAAACGCCGAAAACTTACGTCGGATGCCGGCCGATCGATCGGTGAAGTACACCTGGGCTTCCCCTTTGCATTTAAGTCTAATTCCTGCGTGCGGAAAGGGTAAACTTACAGCAACAATCACCGTAGCAGAATAGTTATTAGTAATCCACGAACACACCACACCGAGTCAGTCTTATGACATTCTGGCCTATCGGTCGAGGGGTGAACATTTTCGAATCGAAAGATACATCTCGTGTGTGATGAGATCGGGTGGATGGTTGGTGTTTCAGGGTTGAAAGTACTCTATACTACCAGTTATGTCGATTTGCTAATTTCTAAATTACCACTGATGTTCTGCTTCTCACTATTAGCTATTGGCTATCATATACAAAATAAGACACGTAACTATAACTATTTCGATCGGATAGCTCGGGGGCCGTGTTTAAAGGAACTCACGTTGTAGAAGGAATCTATTGCAATTACGAAACTATCGATACGGTTACAGTTACCTGAGTCTATAACGATCGTAGTTAAATGTTATTTAAACACCTGGTAGGCGCAATGAAACGAGTGGTAGTATTAACGGGAGTCAAAAAGATTGGTAAGGGCACGTGCAAAAAAACATGATCATATATCAGTTGGAACAGCGCATTAGGCGCGATTTAACGACCCCTCTAGCATGTAGAAAGTACGAGAGTCTCTTCCCTCGATCTATCCATTCTACAAGCGTTCCTGCAATACCAGAATCACGTGGTACATCGTTTGCTCGCGTGTATACAACGGTAGTAAAATCTTTTGGGTCACCCGTTATGCAACACGATCGATGGCACGTTTGGCACGCGTTCGACTCGAACAGGGAAGAAATTTTTGATTGGGAAGCGACAACAGAGGTAAACATCGCGAGAATAAATATCAAGTTACTCGTGCCTCGTTACAACGAGCCAATCGAATAACTTCTCGTTCTTTGATTGTATATCGAACGGTCTTTTCGATATATCGGAGGCAGCAGAGGAAATAACGTGGCCGACGCTACATCATATCGCGACCTAGGGGAACTTAGAGTTATGTGTTATATAGTTGCCCTATTTTGTGGCAAATTTATCTGGCAACCGGTTCCGTGGTTTTCGAGATTAATTACGATTCCCCTCTGGCAAAGGCTACTATCAGTGGCGAGCTGTTTTCTGTTTGCCCGCAATTATCTCGTAAATTAAACAGCACACTCCGATACCCCGATCGTTTATAACTCCGTATACCTTGATTCGTTGGACATTTTGAAAGTTAAAGTTATCAAGTTTTCGATTAAGATTTTGCTTTTCAATTGCTGTTGAGGTAGCTTACCCAAAGCATTCGCTGGTTCGTTCAGGTTTAAGTGAACGCTCCCTGAGATCTGATGTCCACTGTAATAGACCTTCTGAGGATGATCGAGCACGATATCGATGCGTTGAAAGCCAATGCTAACCGTAGCAAAATAAATAGAAATACCAATTTGTAAAACGACTAACTCTACTAGAAAACCGTAGAAAAACTTGTCTTTACACTTTCCATAAACATACTGGATCGTTCAGGAACACATCATTGAAAGTGACTGTTATTGTACGTTATCCAACAAATTTTGAGAGTACGAAAATTTTGTAGGAGACGACACCAAAATTTCTCGTTGTTTCATTTTGAATAAATTTCCAAGTGAAATTTCAAGTATGTCGACATCGACCCAGTTTGTCTATGAGGGGGTTGATTTCACAATTAATGATTCTTCATGGTCTACCTTTCGGCAAGTGTTGCAGCGATCGACTGATCGGTCTCAGTTTCCTTCTCCTCCATTGTGTATGCAATGCACGTGTATAAACAACCCTCAACTCGTCAAAGTTTGCATTCAAATTTTTAAAGACACTTTTTACCGCTATCACGATTCCAATCACAAATTTTGTTCTCACGTTACGTAAACGAGCACACCTTTTTCCGAACAATCTTTTTTCACTTCGAACTGCAAATTCACTGTATACGATGACACTTTCGAAGCAACAATGTTCATCCCCTTTCTACGAATGAACCTCCGAATGCCAAGTTATATAACACCCCACCATAGTACGGAGAAGGCGATGACGATTCTTTCTTGCCGTGGACGAGATGTTCCCAACGAGATATCTGTACTGTACACTGCCGTGACTCGATCTGGAAATAAGTCGAGTGCAGGTGCACGTAGCTAGCTCGGCTTATGGGTTAAGGACGCAGTGGGATGTTTGTTGACAAGATTCCAAAATTGCAGCGAGTCCTCGGGCATGCGACGCATGCGTCAATTGGCTCGCCAATATCGCGGCGACGACATTCCGTCGTATACTGGAGAACAACCTTTGCTCTTTCACCACCTCTGGCCCGGATAATCGAAGGACTCTCAGCGGGTTTGAAACTCTTCTTCGCAGGTAGATGCACGCCGCAGTGGCGTAACTCCGAATTAAGGACGGTCTGTGTAATAAGGGCACCCGTATCGACCAATTTTAGGATCACCTGGCGAGAGGGTGACTCGTACCGTTTAAATTTTGCCGCATCGCTACCACTTTTGTTTCTGTTCTACGTATATAGGTATCGTCTGAGAACGATGGAGAGAAAGAGTTAATCGTTTTGCGCTCGACCGCCTCACGACCTTTAGATGGATCTACGAAACGTGTATTTAATGGTCTGTACAAAGTTAAACTGCGTCCCTGTCACTTTTCTGTCCTTTGTTCCTCGCAAAATGTCAATTAATTATTAACAGCCGTATTAAGTGATATGCAGTTGCATGTCTGAATATGTTATTTAAAATTCATGTCAAGACGAACTTGAGGTTCTTCATTAGGAATTCTGAGGTAAATTGGTTTTATGGTATGTCCTTGACGACGCTCCTACTCTTTCGATGCCTTTGAGGTCAGATATTTTCATATCCTTCTGTTCTCTTTTTCTAATTTTTTTTAACTTTTCATTTTTCCAAATTTTTACTTTTTAACAAAATGAAAATATATTCGTGAGAGAATGACGGGTTTTCGGAATAGTTCTCCATACTAATAATACGGTGGTTCTATATTGCACACCTGGATGTCCAATGCGGTGAATTTGAACTGCAACGTGTTCAAAATTCAGGACTCAAGCCAAAGAATCTTTATTAGCGTTCTCACATCAGTACCTCTATTCGCAATCTTTTAAGAACATCTTGTAGAGGAGAATTAGAACTTGAATGAAGCATTCAACGAACTTTTGGAATTAGAGTAGCAGTGTACTTAAGTTGGTACTTTATAGTTTGGTTGACATACATTTGAGACAATTAAGTTTAATGAATAAATTTCCATAAGAACATTATATCCTATAGTCCAAAGTTTTTATCTTTCTCACGCAATCTATATATTCTCTAAAAGTTGACGTCAGTATCGTTCCGCTGTGAACAGATATGTCACTAATGTTTAAATACCGCGTGTTAAATGGACTTTTAAACGATCCTTACCGGATACTATGGCGTTCACTTTCGACGAGAAAGTAACGAGAGTGACGTTTACATAATTGACTTTAGCCTACTTTGAACAGGAAATTAAACTGCGAATTTGAAATGTTACGATGTTTAATTGCACAAGCTTCCCTCTCTTCACTCATAAGCGTAATGTAATTATCGGTTTACACTTGCGGCAGTGAATAAACCAGTGTTCTTGCGGTCCATACATAAAGTCACTTTTTTTTTGCGCGGAAACCACCTGACACCCGTTGCACAAAATGAATTGCTATTATGCGAAGCCAAGTTTCCACATGCATGAATCGCTGATACTAAACTTCAGTTTCATCGTAAGTTTATTAAAATGCAAATGCGTTTCCCACAAACAGCTTAAGGAATAAGAATACAAAATATAGAAAAATGAATGATTCAAGGAAAGATACTTCGGCGTTCCTCTCTCTTGTATCTTTCAAATCTGGCATCTGAAATCTACTTAATAGTTTACTTACATTATCGTACACCTTTCTCCAATAGCCCTTGCACGTGTGAACACGGTTTAAACCAGAGATTGTAAGCGAACTCGCGGAGGCATAGGGAAAAAGGAAAAGCACCAAAGAACCAGCTTCGAAGTAAATTCACCTCGTTACGCACGAATAGTCCGTAACTTCATCGCGTTCCTCCTTGCACATGGTATCTGGACATGTATCTGTGTATCACGGTAACCAGATATCAGTCGAGAATTAATTACACACAGTCTCTTTCGACCCGTGTATCCCTTGGCAATACGTATGGACGACTTTAATTAGTGATCTCGTTCACGACGGTTCTTTTCGGAGACGGTAAATCACGTGGCTCCTCGTCTTACACGTAATAAGAAAATTTCACAATAATGCGCGGCTATCGATCCTCGGCTATCGCCTGAACGGATCGTAAGGGGTTAAGGCGTATCTGTACACAGCAATAATTCTTCCACGTTCCGCGTCCGCTCTGGCCGCGTCGCGTTAAAGAAACTCCGGCAAACGAATGCACTCCCGCGATACGAACCTCGGATTCTATATCGAATTTCAAGCAATGCACGTATCTGTGCAGGCCCGGTGATTTAATGCTAGCGCAGACATCAAATATTCGCTGCACGGGGCAAATCGCTTACGCGTTATCACTGCGAAGAATATTTTTAGGTGCCACAGACAGCGTGTTGGGGTGGATAAATTTTAATTGTGGCAAAGAGAATATAAAGTGAGACTCCTTTCTGGGCACTTCAAAGTAGCAAAAAGGCTAACTTGAACTCCTTTGTTTATATCTACGTAGAGCTGTTTGCACGTTTTACTCAAGTAGCTATGCGTTCCGGTTGATATCTTTTATTCATCCTAACATTCGGTGAAAAGGACCGCAGCTTTTTCTTCTGATGATAAAAATCTCTTTGATGTTTAGCGTTCGTTATATATTCGCTTTGTATTCGACGAATCCTCTCCAATGTCCCTTATCAACCACTACAGAGGAAGCTGATGGTAATCCCAGCTAATAATGTGTAGCCTCGTCGCAATAGATATTTCAGTATAAAGGTAAAGCCCCTATCACGTATTATTAATGCCAACATGATAGTCAAAGTACCGGGTTCGCGAATTCCTCGTGAGGATCGTCTTAATCGGATTGTAATGGAATTATTTATCCATTTGTAACAAATGAAAAAATTCTTCTTATTAGCGAACTGCATGTGCCATTTGATTTCTACTAAAGTAATTCACATTTCAAAATGATATAACTATATCCCCGTGATTATAAAAGTATTTATTGAATCGTAAGTGCCGCGCGTCCCGAGTTTCTCATCTTCTAGTAATTCAATTATGGTTTGAACACTTTTCCAGCCACTCACGTTCACCGGCGAATCATTTTTCGCCGGTGTCAGACGCGTAATCTTATCTGGAGGCCCCGATGGCCAGTTCGATTTTCTTACGCGCGCACTTGTATCGTTCGATTATTGCTTTTTTCTTTTATCGGGACAGAACGTCTTACGGACATCGTGGGTGGGTGTAACCGGGGGTGGTGGGTGATTTATTGCTTCACCCAGGACGAGGTCCTTCGGGATATGGGAACGGCAAAACAAGAAACACGAGCGAGGGTAATAATAGTTTCTTGCAGTTCCACCGCGCTGGACACGGGGAAAGGGTAATCCCGATGTCACCATAAATTCTAATGATAATAATTACCGCGCCTCTTTACCCACCTCTTTCTCTGACTATCCCACTGAACATGCTTCCGACACGGACCCATCGCATATTTTTTTCCCGCGCGCAACAATGTGCCTTGATATAGAATCTAGTCATTTTGCTGTTATCGCGTAACCAAGGCGAAATTGTGCCGAGTCCGACGTAAATGATCGGAGGAGAAACAAAGTTTCCATCAATTAAGCTGGAAGTAACTAAATATGGTCGCAATTTCATATTTCAATCAACATTCGTATACACAAAGGTTGTAAAAAATGACTAGCAACGGGACAACAGTTTTGTGTAAACAATGAAATTCGAACAGCGTATTGATTTTAACAGAAGTTCCAAACAGAACGGCGTCAAAGAGAACAAAAGTGGAGCAGCGCGTTTTACGCGGTCCAGTGAAAGCCAATTTAAATCGATAAAAACTAATTTGCGAGAAAAGTTTTGCCTCCCGCTGATCGATTAATTCTTCCGGGAAACGGAGCGAAATGAAGAAAGGAAGAGACGCGAAAGACAAGACGAAGATTTGTGAAGTCGTGCCGACTATTTTCTACTGAGCCGAACCCGTTTTCCTAAACGGAATCGCTGCAGATCAATGCATTCCGTTGGAAACGTAAATTACGTTTCGAAGAGACGAACGTTCTAATTCGGTCAGGCCTCTCTGATCTGCAGCGAGGCTCGCGGTACCGCTGGTAAATGGAGTTAGTTTCCGGAATACCTGGATGCTTCACGCACTAACGAGTTCCTGATGTTCCACGTGCCGCAATCTCGGACCGCAGCTTCGTTAGACGGAGATAAAGCGGTGCAGCAGCCGGCAGCAACGATCTTCTGGAAATTGCGCCTAAGTGCCACTTCAGAGTTCGTCAGAAATCGTTCCGCCTTGTTAATTCACGGGCAGACATATTGTCAGATCGGTCGAACTCTATAGACGGATCAGAGGTTGAAATTCGAAAAACTAATTACTCCTTCTACCACATTTCGGTGTGATTTGTAGTTGGTTGATAGAAATTTAATTTGCATGCATAACGTGCATACGATATGCAGTCAGTGGAAAGAAAGGTTAAGCAGAAGCAATCGGAGAAGGGAAGATCATTATAGCGTATGGCAGAACAATGTTGTGTAATAATGTATTACAACAGTACTGTTTACTGCGCAATTACTACCTACCGAGTGAATATACATACAGTGAACGTTTGTTTATTAATATCATTTCGAAGATTGGAAAGTTCGTGGAATGACGAGCGATTTGAAATGGGTTACGACGATCGATTAATTCTGAATTGTCCAGAACCGTTCTTGTTATTTCTATAACGAGTATAACTCACTTACCGAGAGGGATAGTGACGGGAAGACATTCCACAGGTTCTTTCGTAAAGGGTATTCAATGAACTCATTGAATAGCGCTACGTATCATTGTTCGGTGAAGAACGCCCTGTAGGTTTCTGAATGTGCTGTTACCTCAGTACATGGAGATTACGGGCTATTGTCTTGGTCTAATAGCTCCATGTTGGCATAATTAATAATACATCACCCATGCCAGGACGTGTTAGGTGGCTGTCAACAATATTCCACGGTACATCGAGTGCCTCGGTATCCGGCAAACTGCATTACCTGATTAAACTAAAGATCGGGGTATACAAGTCTCGTAACAATTATGTTTGCGATGAATACGTGTTCGTTCAGCCGTGTTGCATTTGAGCACTCACAATGCATGAATTTTGCATAATAACGCGTTACTTGCACCATTACGCTCCTAATGACTTTACTTTTAATCAAAGTTACCGCTTTCAAATCTAATTTGCTTAAAATCTTTATCGATACTTATTAATTTCGGAGTGAATCGGTACTAATCGATATGTTATACAATTTCATTGGGATCGTACAGCGAAGAAACGTAATTAAGGAGGCGGAAAGGAGTGAGTGACGAGAAATGTGCAAGCTATTTGCACAGGGGTTTGGAAGCTTCGCGAACAGTACTCGAGTGCTGTTAAATAAATTTCATGCCGAATGGGGGTGCAGAACACAAAGTTGTTCGGTAGTAGTTTCACGGACGATAGTTCCGTGAGTAAAAGCATGTCGTATTTTGGGGGTATCCACGTGTCTCTGTGTCCACAACGAAACCATCAGAAACTCGGTCAAGAAGCATCGAGGAAAACACTCGGTTACGCTCGCGTTGTGAAACGAGCTTGAGTAGGAGAGAAGTGGGTACTTTAGACTCGTTTAGGTTCCTCGACGTTGCTCCTTTGCTCGTAATATCCCCCTCGGATATCCATGTGAAGTCGCAACGGCCACGCTTTCCTGCAAGTACCGTCTCCATTACCAGTACCATTTTTCGACCGTGATCGTACGCTTCATTAAATTTATTAGCGTACCTATCCCCGATGTTGAAACTATTTTTTCGAATCCCCTCGGTTGCGAGTCGTCCGAGATTCTTTTTATTGAACGTCAACAGTTTTCACTTGTACGTTGATCCCCCGATGATGAAGCATTCGCGAGGTAAATGTACCGTGAATTAATAAAGACGGATGGCGGATTTTTCTATCCGCAATGTAGGAATCTCTGTGTTTGAAGAGTGCCAGGAATAATGGATCGTATTCTTTGATCTCACGTTCTGGCTGAATCGATGGTTACTATGACTGATCGTTTGGTTTATGGAAGTACATGTTTCCCTTACAACGCGACAGTCTTACGATATTCCTCCCATTCAATATATAACGCACAAGACTTTTTTAAAATTATTTTGTCCAAAGAATATTTATTACCAACTTCGTAAAAAATGTTAAACTTAAATTAAATTAATGTTTCTGTAGTTATGAATGAGAATAACGCAAAACACTGAATCGTCAGTAGCGAGGTTGAAATTATTTTTGGAACATGGTACAGGTTGGATGTCATGCACGTTACAATTGGTTCGTGTAATTATCTCGTTCCATTGGTGTGCCAGCGGGAGTCAGGGTGTACGTGGGGTCAGGGTGTTAACGAACCGGACAATGAGTAGTCACGGTTCGTTAGATACTCAACAACCAAATAATTAGCAAGCGCATTCGGATTCCCATGTGTCTGGATTTCGGATATTGCACCGTGTCTTTTGTCAAATTCCATTTTACGTAACGATTCTCCCCTTCCTTTGTCTTGTCGAGCTTTCAATATTGTTCTTAAATTTTACAATTTCCTACAATAAAAGGAATCAGTCCAAGAACAGTATTGATTAGTTATTATGTGCGTAAATAATACTATCGACAGTGTCAGTTAATACCCATGCAACAATGGAACTGTGAAACGAAAAACAAAGGACGATAATGGATTTTTGCATAATGTACCGGTAAAATTCTATCCTGCTGTAAAGCTATTTTATATTTCTATCCAAATTTTTGTTTCCACTCAATATCGATATCTTGGCAAAAAATACGACATTTTTCAGAATTGCACACGGACGAATCTATATAGATACTATTATCGTATTGACGCTAATGAAAATCTCTTGTATTCTCGTCGAAGCTAAAGTTGGTTAATCGGATTTCCATTGGAAGTTTAATGAAAATCTGACTGGGACATTTCGCGAAACAACGTTTGTTCTGCCCTGGCTGACAGCATCCGACAGAATTGAAAAGCATTGTTTATGAAACTATTTCTAGCCCCATGGACATGTATTTCTAAAGTTTTGGAAATTTTTGGAGCACATACGTCATGTTCCGTTGCTGTGACAATGGATTACTTATTTGGCCTCGTTTATTTCACGATATAACGTGTAATCAATGGGATAACATTCATTTTTGTTTTTAAATCTTTAGATTACGCTATTTATCACACAAATGATGTGAAATTTATAAATGTCCACCATGTGGCTTTCTTGTTGAACTTGATCCTAGTTCGAAAAATAGCCTTCTTCTTTAAAAAATTTCCTAACGCGGAAACGGATGGTTAAATAAAAAACTCTGTGCCACTTTGCGAACGAAATTATTAAACGGTACCGCAAAAATGAAATCCGCCATGCAAATGAATCTGCATTACGACCTCGACGATGGAACGTTTTTCCAAGGGCGGTGTTCAAAGGGGAGCTTCGAAACTTCGTTTGCTCGTGAGCTATATAAAGAGTTTAAAATGGGGGGGTATTAAACAAAATGCTGACGCGTCGAGAAAACTGACGTACTTCTGGAGGCGGAACGGTTCGAGGGTGTGGGAGAACCAGGTGTGGGTTTATGCAAGACAAGCATTTCGCCGCATAATTTCAGTCTTAAAGTGCACTTTATTAAAATAACAACCATGGAACAAACTCGAGTCACCCGGGATAGGGTCGATCCGAAAGCTATGTCCAGGGACTTAACAACTCTTTGTCTTATTGCAACGAAACGCGACCGCGCGTTTTCCTCGTCGTGAAATATAACAATATACGAGAATTTATATTATATTTTTTAAGATATAATTTACTATATAATTTACGATTTATTAAATAAGTACGTACTATATCACATTAGTTTGAGCATTCGTTTCACCTAATTTTTCTTTGGTACAATTGACGAAAATTAACATTGGTACAATTAAGTAGCTCGTGCATCAAGCGATTCTGCAACTGTTTAACATTTTCTTTTGACATTCTTCAGTTTGGAATGTAAAATCTCTCCTATTCTACTCTCCAGATTTTCAAAATATCTTGTACTTCTCAAAATCAATGAACTCCAAAAAATCCCGATGCAGTTGAGACGCCATCGGCATCCTGATTCCCTTATCTAGCCTCACATTCAATTGCTGCGTCAAACTGAACGTAAATTCAGGCCCATTTTCCTTGTTGGTCCTTTTGCATTCAAAATTTTTTGTCCGTGTTTGCCGCACGTTTGACACAGTTTCTTTGGTTCGTAACTCCGCGGAATGGACCTGATTACGATCGTTAGTATTTTTCTCTCGTAGAGTCATCTCGAATTCGCGGACGCTCGATCTGAACCTCTGCAAAATAAGTTTCTTGGTCGGCAATTCGAGCGAGAACGAGGAGACGGACGATCCGGAAACTTTCGTCCGGACACTCTCCCGGTCGCTCGAAATGGTCTTTTTGATGTTTTGCTCCGATGAGATCGCGATCTTTACAGTTCGATTGGTCTTCTCTTTCTTTCGACCGCTGCTTCTCTTATTTACCAACTTCGCGGAAGAGAATCGCTTCAAGTAAGACCTCAACCGGTGATCGGTGAAGAAATTGATCAAAGGCTCGTTCTCTAGGTCGTACTCGCTGCAAATCATCGAGTATTCCATGTTTACTTTCGTTGTAATCTCCATCGTGCGATTCTGTCGCGGTCTCAGTTGCATTCTGCACGAATTACTCCGTTCGTTTCCTTGAGTATTGAGTAAGACTTGATGATCGATCGATGTCAAGTCGCTAATGATTTTGTATTTGTTCCTCGATATGGTCGCGAAACATCTCGTTTGTGGATGTGACTGCTCGCAATGAACGTAATAATCACCCTTGGTGAGGAATGTCCCTCCTGTAAGAGCAAGAAACGACTATGAGAAATTTTGTTTTCCAGAGCCTACATAGTGCGTTGCTCGGAACAAGATTTAATTTCAATTTAGTTTTTGATCGATATGAATGAAATAATATATGTATTACTTCGTATGCAGCAATTCGGAGTCACTGTGTGAGGTCTGAGATAATTGGTCCAGCACGATGCGCGAAGCAAAAGAACAGACAGAAATTGATAGCAGATCATTTGGATTACTATTGAGGAGTGAGAGAAAGTAACACTCTTATCTTAAAGAAAACAAAAGCGCATGAATCAACTCATTTTTAGGCTGAGGATTCGTCAGTTTGTTAGGAGCATGTTTAGGTCATGAATCTAATTAGAAATTAGAGATGGATAGTGAATATTTATTTATTAAACAAATATTATATAAATAACAGTAATTATAAAGAGAGAACAAATGGAATAGGAAATTAAATTTGCATTGCACATCCTTTCATATCTATTAAACGTAATCAGACGTATTAAATTATATTTGGGGAAATATTAATCTTATGGATTATGAATATTTTAGCATATATAATTACCACAGCAAACATGTATCTTCTTATTCACATGAATCCTTTGCTCGTGACGCATCAAATTATAATGTCGATTGCTTTGATATTTGCAATTGCTGCACGTGAATATACTTTGCTTCTTTTCCGGGCGTTCTTTTTCAGCAACAAAGTCATCTCTGATCTGGTAACTGCAATTTTCACGAAAAGTTCGATGATTTAAAAAAGAAACGCAACGGACGAAAAAAGTGTAAAATCAAAGAATCCATCGAATTCTACAAAACACCATAAATTATGCAAAATTATCCTTAATAAATTGGTAACAATTTCATAGTAACTCCATTATTTTATGTCACACGACACTGAAACGACATCGAAACGTACGATATCCTTATCCATCAAAACAAACAAACCGACAGAACGTTTTTTATGACCACAAATTTGCGATAAATGATTGAATCACACGAACTTTACTCAAATCGAAATAGATCGTAATATCAACCGGATTCCGCACACAATAACTGTTATTTTATTAGATATCAACGAAAAACGATACAGTAACAATGCCTACAAGTTTTGAATCGTTTTGCAAATCCTCATTGTCTGGGATATAAGTTCAAAACAACGTCGCGTTTACTGCTCGTTCCTCTTATTGTCGCTCAAAATCTGAACGATCTTCTCCGCACGCATAGCGATCGCGAACTGAGTCGGGCCTAATAAAGTTCAAAGGGAAGGATCGTGTTTGACAGTATCGATGCCGAACGCACGTGCGGTCAAAGGCGGCATCCACTGTTCCTGCTTACGTCCATCGAGCTTTGCTTTCGTTTGGGTCTGCATGAATTATCGCGATTCTCTTGTTTCCAACGTATTCAAGAAACGCAAGATAATCTGCACTGTTATTTATACATTTGCAATAATTTTTCAACAATTTTTATAATCTTCTAAATATCATAAAATTGAGATTTAATAATAATAAAAAAACTGTTGGCTCCGAAACGAAGAATAGATTCAAAGGTAGAAATGGTAGGGATGGTTGTAAATATAGCGGAAAAGTTAAGCGAACGACAATTTTCTAATTCATTGACTTTAATGAGAACTCAAGATACGCAAACTAATTTGATTACACGAGGGACGTAACAATAAGTTTCAATTTGCATTTTCGATAACACTGAATTTTCGATGTATCGGTAATGTACATTCCCGAAACACTTTCAATATCGTTCGGTTTCGAGACGCCATGCATTTTAAGCGGCACCTATCGGCTAAGAAGCTCCACAGAACGAATTTCGATAGGGCAAAGCGGCTACCGAATAGTAATCAGCGTTAATTGCAAACGTGCGTAATGGTACCCAGCCTGTATAACGTGCTCACGAACACCAGCGTGTTCCTTTTACGAGTCGTAAATAAATTCAATTTACTTTTATTCCGCTATCAAAGAAGGATAGTTCTCATCAACGATCTACAATACGTCTAACATCATTGATCGAATGTTTTATATATCATTTTTACATTCACATTTCTAAGCAAAAATTTGGTACCAATTGTTTATATTTATGTTCATATTTATGTATCGATGGTATACTTATTGCACTCGAACTGTTTCTTAAAATATCCCAGTTAAGGAAAAAGGAATAGAGGGATTATCGTGGTATAATGAAAGTTCTTAAGAATCGAACCAACCGGTTTTCACACTTATACGTTAAATCAGCGCGGTCAACGCTACAAGTTTTCGCGATTAGAGTGTAACGAGGCAACGTTCCATAAACTAACCACAGTTCGAACAGGGTAGACTTCCGATGTTAGGTCTAGGCAGTACCTGGACAACTATATCACGGGCTGTAGCCAAGAATCTCGTAAAAAGCGTACTGTACGATCTTGAGGGAAATAGTTCTGGCTAAGACAACTCTGCAACCGGCCACTGAACCCACGACCTCGGGAGTCAAATACGCTACAAAGACACGATACAAGTCGCGAAGATGTATCCTCGTAAAAACTGGACCCTGAACCAGGCTTCCAATCTAGTCTTTCACGGTAGCGTAGAATCGGGCAGGTGAAGCTGTGAGACTTCAAGTATGACGGTGGACTCGTATCTGATCGATCGATGGTGAACGGCACTTTTGTAAAATTATTTCTACTCTTGCCGAGTTTGTGGATAAGTATGTTGTCATACCCTAGGTGGTTGAATACGGAATATTGTAAGAAGTGAATGTTTGGGAATAGAAAAAAGAAAAATTGCGGAGGTATCTTCGTGGTGATCTCGCAATAGCCAAGTCGATCTAATGCAATTATTCCGCAGACCTTTCTGTGTGGCATTTATCAAGTGGCCAACGAGAAACGTCTGATTTCCCAGGTGAGTTTTGCGGTATCGGGAGGCGAGTACAGATCTACGGATACCTGTAAAGTATCCATACACATGTGTCTCGCTTGGATAGGCAGTCGATACCATTGTTGCGCAGTTATTTACTCGCGGCAGCTTCTGCCTGGTTCGTGTTCTCTTCCAACCACAATTCAGTCAGATTTCTACTGGTCCGTTACACTCTGGAATGTGGAAGTTCATACATAATTTCGTTCTGACTATCTCGATTGATTTAATTTTCTGATTCAATTGCGAAAATTGCACAGCTAGATCGATGTATCTTTCCTTCTTCTATACTTTTTACATCGATGAGTGTACCCCGTTAGGTGCTTCCAAGGAAATCTTCCACGATTTTAAATTTAATAATGCAATATGGTAAAATGAAAGACGTATTATATTAATCAGAAAAAGGGAATTATAGTTTTCTATCGGGAAGAGTATAGATTATAAAAAATTGGAAGGAATATCCGGTTTATAATGAAATAACAACAAAATGATGAAATTATACGTAGTACCAGAAAATAATGGTACCTTCACGGTCATATTTTAGGATTAAGACTATCTTATATCTCATAGGAATATATATATCTACGCTTTTAGACTTGAAGAGTTGTTTCGGACCCTTAGAGACCGCATCGCAAAAACTTTTACTTCTTTATCATGTAGAATTCTTACATAAGTTATTAATTACACTGTACGGTCGTTGGAGATTCGACGCTGAGAATAATACAACTCACGAATCGAATGAAAATTCCATTGCGAACACTTTGGGGAGTTGTAAATATTTTATATCAGTCGGGGGAAAACAGGAGGGTTCACGACTACGCAATTCCAGCTTTCTACTGTAATAAACATCCAATGAATATTAAACTATATACTTCGTACTACAATTGACTTAAGAAAATCGAAAAATGAGCGAAATAATTTAAATGTTTTAGAAACATATGAAGAAATACACGTGTGATAATATCTATCATTGTATCTTCGCAACGTCATGGGGTACATAGGTTACTTGCACCCCCAGAAGATGGTCGATCCATCGAGGGATACGAAGTTCTAGCGGATATCTATTCGCATACGCAAATCGTTTCAGCTCATTTTCGTTGAGTCGCCATCGCGGGAGACAGACGGAAGCGGTTTGCGCGCCGCTGGAAGGGCACGAAAGAATTATTATGCGAAAAGTTCGTGCCCCTCGTTTCTTCCCTGATGGACGATTAAAACTTCCAGCGTCGAATTTACAAATTCCTCCGGGGGCTTCGCGCTGGCGGAGGCATTAGTTCGCCTCGCCTTGCGAACTTAACCGAGCCCTACCATTACCGACCTCGAATTAGAATTTAAATCTGCGGAACGGCTCGCTCGTAATGGCTCGATTTCTTTCGTCACGGTTACGCGGCTGGCTAACCGCCCCGGGACACTCGACAGCCCATCTTCTTCGTCTTATTCTTCATCTTTCCTCGTTTTTCCACCATCATGTGCTTATAAGCACACGCAGCTGTTGGAAAATCGCGAGCTTAATCCGTTGGATCCTGCGCGTCATTTCTCTCGCACATTCTTTCTTACGTTATTATTTTTTTTATTTATATATCCTTCCATTATGTAGAATCGTTTTTTCTTATCGCGAGCAAGCGAAGAAAATTTTGACACCCCTATTAGAGGGTTGGTAAGCTTTTAGAGGATATTCGGTAGATGAACGCCCATATAGGAACGTGTACATAGGTATTTAAGCCGCTTACAGTTCGATCGGTTTTCGCGGCGGTAATTGGTTTATCGGGAAGATTAATAACAGCGGCGCGGGAGAGCTCTGGACGAAGAAACAAGGTTAGGTGTTACATAATCCAGCTCATTTCGTATGCACGCTGAGGGGAGCAAACTGTCAGCGGAATTTTGATGGTTAAACCTGATTCGACGGGGGGGAACAGAAGTATTCGAGTCTTTCCGTTTTTTTTTCGAGATCGTCTGGCATTAGAGTGACGTAATCTTGTTGGATTTAAAATTGTAAATTGAAGTGTCTGCTTTATGACAGGGATGATGAATCCTTTCTTGGGACTGTGCCTATAATTTTGATAGCTAAGCTCTTACCGGAGAAGATTGCGATCCCCCTTCCATTCAAATGAGCCAATTTGTCGCACACAGTTTACAAATATCTTGTCTTGTCATATTTCCTCATTTGTATTATATCTCACTGTATACTACATAAAAAAACGAAGGCTTCAGAGAAGTAATCCGAATATTCCGATCAGAGCGGAATCCTCTTAAAAATACAACAGTAGAGAGGCTAGTTATCGAAAAGTTTCCAACTCTAACCAGATGTTTTATACCACAATTTCCTCTTCTTTTCAGATAACCAGTACACCTTCTGGTCCTCTACAGTGAGATACATTATCTTCAAAAATAACCGGACATACCGAACAAGTCCGTGCAGTGCGTACGAATTCGTTCGTCGCGCGGTAATCGGCGGACGCTTGCGCGTTAGACCGCTCGGTTGGTATCGCGAGGGATCGTGGCTCGTCGTGGGGTCGCGGTTGCAGGGGTGGGGATACGCTGGTCGAAGGGGAGTGATAGCGTAGTCGCGGTCCGATGGACGAACCGCGCGGAGGGGCGCGAGAGGGTGTGGAGTCCGCGTGTCGTTGACAGCAGCAGCGGCGGCTAGGAGGCCTTCCCACAGGCGTCGCTCGACAGTCGAAGCCGGTCTCTCGCCGTGCGAGTATCGAGAGTGTCGTAAGGTTAACCGCTGTGTTCACGCGAACTTTCGTCACCTGTCAAGTCGACCGGTGGCCCGAGCCCGTGCCCCACGAGTTTACCGGTGTGTACCGCGAGCCCGCGAAACCCCGTCGAGTTTCCGATTTCGAGAGATTCCCCGTTGTGCGCCCGCTCGTATCGTGTCCGTTCGCCAACCACGTTTCCGCTCGCGTGTGCCCAGTGTGCAGAAGTGTGTGGATGCCACGGCGGAAGCGGTGCCGCCGAGATTGCCGCGAGGACGTTCCTCCTGGCCGATCAACTCTTGGGTAAGTCGTTTCCACTTGTTATATATACGCATGTACGAACGGGCGTCGTGACATCTTACGCCATCAGCGTGTGGAAACAGTGTTTGTTTTCGAATTTCCACGTTGGGAGTGTCGTGTAGTCTTTGTACACACGTAGGTTCGTAAGTAACCGTAGATTGCGAAAATATTGTACGTGCTAAGGTGACAGAAGATAGAAAGGACGATTTGTTTACGTTTTGGTATTGCTCTGTCGGTTCCAACAACGCGTAACTGGACGCTCGTGGAGAACGCGAGAAACGCGCAATAGGGATCCTCTATTCAAGGTTCTGCTCCAATCGACTGAATTGTTTTTCTCTTGTAACTCGTTTTATATTCGAAGTGCTTAAATGAAGAACAGGTTATATCACAAACGTGAAGTTTCGAGTAAATTGACTTTTCCATTGATCTGGCTACATTTAACAACATTCACGCATCTGGTTGTAAATTTATTTTCGAGAAAAACACCTTGCACATACTTCCTTCATCGCAGTAATTAAATTTACAGAAAGCATTACTTAACCCTTTACTCCTTTAAGCCTTTCATTTCGCTTCTCTCGAAGAATACAGTTCATCGTCCTGCGTAAGTAGAAACTGCCACTTTGATCAGCCCCCAACAAACCACCTGCCACTTCTATAGGCCTTTTCTCTACCGGATAACCCAGTTACCACTTGCCAATGACAAGGTACACTACTGGCGACCTAGATATTTAAACAGGAGCATCTAATGCTCGACGTGTTCTTGTTCGCACCGTGCATTTGGATTCCTTCGAATCTGAGTTTGCTCACGCGACCAGCAGAGTGGCTCCGAAAAGAAAGAATCGATTCACGATACCACCCTCCCTTTGATCCCTGACCCGGGAGGAATGCGTGTGCCTGGTCGTTTGTGATCATTCGCTAGATAACACCTCTGGAAATTCCAACGGGTCGCGAACGTGAACGAAAACGTTGCATCGCCGGTATCTGGTAACAAACGGCGCTACATCGTTCGAGCAGCCGGTGATTACACGGTCTCCCGTTTCCGGTAACGAGCATTCGGATCCGTGGCCAGGCCTCTGGCCCCTCTATTGATATTCGCGAGATTCGTTTAGCATTTTAACTGCCCCATTCACGGATCGATTCTACTCGACTACGGTGAGCGAAATTTCGCCCAGCAGACCAGACCTCGATTCGCTTGGCCCCCAGATTTCTGACTTGCTAATACGATGCTTCGATAAAGGCGACTAAAACGACCGGTTTTCCGCGGGTAATCGTGATTTTCTGCCCGCTTTATGACGCGTCCGCCAGCCGTCCGTCCTGAGTCTTCCCGTCTGTTGATATAACGTTACTTCGTCGCGTTGGCCCGTGTTATTTGCACTGCGATTTGAATTCATTTCGCGTAAAGTCGCAGACGTGATCAGAAAGCGTATTAGACGCGCGTGTTCCCTTCGCGTCGGAGAATTGACGACCCCGTCTGTTTGCACCGTTGTTTCCTTTTTTCTTCACTGATTTTCTGCTCGCTGGTTTGGTAATTTTTCATTATGATACATATCGAACGTGGCACAGACTCGCGAGAAAAGCTCGTGTCGTTAGGAATTCTGATTTACAACCCCTACGATATCTTACTGTTCTATCATTCCGTTTTGGAGCAGTTTGGAAATGACAAATTTTTAATGATTTTCTTTGGAACTATTTTATATTACTAGAGACTCTAATTTAAACTTTAATAGGAAAATTCTCATTTTAGTTCTATAGTTTTGAAGCATATAGTAACCGTAATGCAAGATACTATTAGGCGACCACTTTGCGTTCCATTTTTAATCCTATCCCACTTTGATCATTTTTCAATTTCCTTAACTATGTCACGTGTAGTCTTTCTCCAGTTAGCATCATGCCTTTTGCATATCACGAATAATACTCGCTTAATTCCACTCCGAATTATGCGCACACGCTTCTCCATATTATACCATTATCGTATTATATTCAACCGCGCGTAGAGTTGTCCCTGCATTAAAAGCACACCAAGGGAAAGGAAAAAGAAATGTTCGAATAATGGAATGTTCTGATAACAGAATTTTCGTATCTCGGAGTACGTGTATTATACGTATATGTATATGTATATATGCACAATATAAATTACAGTCCACGGATAACAGAAGTTTCACAAATGGAGATCCGGTCCCATAAAACTCAAGATTCGTTTGATTCAGTGATCCCCACGTTAAACGTAGACCTTTTATTTCCTATATTTGTCTTCTATACTTGTCATTTAGGCGATTCTGAGAGATCGACGTTGTCTAAATGGAAAATTTGATGATCGTCTTCAAGGATCGTGGTACCATTTAACGTGTTAGCTAGTTTAGATAAAGCATAGCGAGGAGTTGTGTCTCGTAGTATTAGCGGGATTTCATAGGAAAATTATGAACGAACCAGCCCGTGCTACGAGTTGTACCGATTGCATTCGCGATTACCCGCACGTGAAATTTGTACGTATACGTCGGTGCGTACGGGTACGTGGTATTACCTATTATCAATATTATGGTTTCCTCAATTTTATGCCACAGGCAATTGCAGAACGTTGCCTGTTATCCGGTCATAGTTCTTGTCGCAGCATGCAACGACGTAGTAATTATACAGCAATCAATTTCGTGTTTTATTTCTTTCTTTCATTCTGTGCGTGCAATGCAGCATGAGTCACGCTTTCTTGTCGAACAGCGTTGCGTTCCGTGTTTTTATTTAATCCGTTCGCATCCATAAAGGATTGGCGAGATGTTTCGTTTGCATATATAACGATACTTTTTTTGTAGATATGCATAAAAACGTTTAATGTTATGTACGTTATAATACGCTCAAAACGAAGAATGGATAGCATTTCATTTAGAACGTTACATATGTAATAGTCGCGAGATATCTCCTGCAAAACGCCACTTCTGTGACATTGAGTCGCGAGATATCGCGTCGAATTAAAAATTTTACGCTACGTATATCTCGTCCATAAATTGAGATAATTTGAACATGGAATAAACATTAGATAATCATTGAAATAGGCCAGAAAAACTTTGACAAAAATAGGTGTATAAAAATAGGCGAGTACAATCTAATCTAAATAGTATTGTAGAAAGTGACAGAGTCGGTAATTTGTTCATTTTTAAACCATGTACCTACTCCGAGGACGTGTGCAACTTTGTTTACTCATTTATCGCGTACTATTAATTGTTATCGTGGCGCGTTGAGTACCATGGCTGTGATTACTTTCTTGTGGAAAAAAATACGCAGTCTGTAATGACGCGACAAGATTGATTCGTCTGAGCAGTCCATTATTTATTAAAGCCGTTGTAACGACGCTTGCGTCACAGATTGCTTCTAGTCCATTTAGGTGGTAGCATATTAATTCGCGGCTCTTGATTGATGTTCTCTTGTATACGCAGAGATAAGGAATTAATAAACGTAAGTTCAGTAATTGTTATACGCGATGCATAGTTGTGTAGCAGGTGTTTGCACAAAATTTATGCGGATTTTCATTTTCAGTTTCAAGTTAATCAGATAGCAATTACTTTTATCGAATTCTTGCATTTTTCTACGCGGTTAAACAATTTCTTTTCTCTGTTGACACACCTGTTAACACATATGTTCCCCTTATCGTACATATAATTGTTCCTTTTTTGTAACCAACAAAGGCAATTGTTTGTTCTCTGTTGTTTGTTTCTTACGAAGTTCGAAATCTAAAATATACGTATGTACATATGTGTGTATTGTGTTTGCAATAGTAGCGCGACATTTTTCAACCTTGCGAATTTAGCAACAAGTGTTTCGCGAATGTGCAATTTGCGGCCTTTGATCAATAACTCACGCTCAACCGTGTGTTCAGCTCTGCTAAATGACGCAAAACGGACCATTATTTTCATTCTGGTATAGAGAACAATTTACGGAAAAAAATGTGTTCCAATTAATGCGTGTTACGTTTATAAATTAACGTTTAAAGCGGAGCAATTTGTACGCGTAGCAAGTAAAACCGTCTTTAAATAGTTGTGCCATTTATGCAGGGACATGTGCCATCTTTTTCTCTAGGGTTACGTATAACTTTTTAAATTTACAAAAGACTGGACTTTAAAGAACCACAAATGTATTTCAAGCGTGCACGTGCATTGCAATCTTGTTTCTAGTATGAATCTTGTTTCCAGTACTCTCCTCTCGTTTGTCCATGACCTACGAATGTCGAGGCTCGTATGAAGTGTCTATACGTACATATCTCGTAATACCAGAGAAACGAGAAAGAACAGATAGCCGTTGACCGTAGTCGTCTGGAATGCAGCCGGCGTTCTTGTCGCATTAATGACGAGCAAGCGTTACGTGTATTATTGCGGGGCTTGTTATCCGACAAGAATTCTCTAATCCGGCAGAGTGTAGTTAGACGATCGTAAATTTGTCTTCTGGTTTATCGTTCGTTTCGGTATACGAGTCCATGCAATATCGAAAATCGAGCATCTCGTCAGCATACAAATTTTTTCCCTTTTGAAACATTTCGAGGTGACCAATGCAACAAGCGTAGCGCGAAATCGTGCATTCGTTTCGCGACGTTTTGCACGGTAGAGAGAACAATTTTAAATTCAAATCGCAAAAAGAACAGCGCCAGCAAGTGCATTTCTTCGATGTGACTTTTTCTTGCTTATGAATTATAAAGCGTGTTTTTTTGCACTTTATAGTTGGATTAACCCTAGCGCGTTCTTCGAAATCGCGTTGCATGCGATATATTAATATTCTCTAAGCTGATTATTGTTTTCCGACTCTACGGTAAAAGTGTAGCAGCGGTTTCCTTTCCCACCACAGGAGAAACACCCTCCGCTCACGTTAAAAGTACTCTTTAATCTCACAGTCGGCTATGAGTATACGAACACGTAAAGTTAATTCCATAGAAGTTGATCGTGAATGAGGCATCCAGGAAAAGTTCAATTAATGTTTCGCGGCACGAATTCGGCAGCCCGGTCTGTTTGGTGGTGCAAAAAAGGAACCCGGATGAGGGTCGATGGGGTGGATATAATCAAGAAGGCGGATGGCCAGTCTCGAGCCCGGCGACGGGGTTCCATTCAACTTCAGAAATGAAGCGCAATGCATCTTTAATTAAATCTCTCTCTTTGGATCGCCCACGTTCGGTGCCTGAAATTTATTCCCGTGCATTTCAATCTCCCTCCCTCCCTCCCTCTCTTTCTCTTTCTCCATTCGGAAACGGACCGATCTCCCCTTTTGTACGTCTGTGGCGTACGTCGTTTCCGTCTTTGGATTTTTTCCAGCTCGTGCCGCAAATTCTAAACGACGTGCCCGCTGCCCACGGACTACGGCCGAGATTTCGAAACGGATCCCCTCGTTCGAGGCGTAACAACCTCGTTTCCCCCTATTTTCGACCGCGATATAGCTTAACCACGTACGTGTCCACCTGCTCGTAGCAGTTTGTTCTGATAGCGAGGCCAAGAGAGGATTCTTGACGCCACCGCCCGCAATCTTGCCTATGGACCTCGTTTTGTTCCGGTTTACCTTGACGACCGGTTCAATCGGCGTCCGTGTGGTTACTGGCCATCGCCATTGTGTTATTTATCGGAGAAATCTAGATCAGACGATCGTTACGTACAATTCAATCGCTCATTCGCTTCTTCGTTCTTAAGATTTATTCTTACGAGTTCAAAGGTGTTCGGTGAATATTCTTAATGACAGTTTCCGTGCGTAAAATATTAGTCGACGTTCTTGTCGAGAAATGTTAGTACCTGCGTTCAAGTATGATGAGATCCTCCTTAACCGGCTTGCAACTTCATGGTTTCTCGATTATCCGAGCGTCTATTATTCGAGGTTGCCATTATCTGACGTATCAAAAACAGATGACGCAGGTTAATGGTGTACGATAAAGCTTCCCTATGCTGTAGATGAAAATACGACACGAATTTTATGGACAAACATAATTCTGGTAGTTTGTACAAACTGCTGTTAATACGACAGGAATTTCCCGAGCAAATATAATTCTAAAATGGCTTGCGCAAATTGCTTTATTGAAATTCAAAAAATAAATTGAAATCATTACTGCGTAAAATTTATGCACTTCATACTCCCATATAAATGTCGAACATATCTATCTATCATTCCGGTGTTCTAAATTGCAGAATTTAAAAAAAAATCCTATGTACAACAATCAAGCTAAACCTATGACAACGAGGCAAATTGAACGCGTTGTTTCACACAACAATCAGTTGAAGTGGCCGCACACTCAGCCAACTATTATACGATTTTTGTGTAACAATATTTACACAGCTATCGCGGGCGAAATGATTTCCGTGCGCCCAATAAAATATGGAGACCGTCCGGCGAGAAAGAGCATCGGTGATACGTACAAAGTGCGTTGGGACGCGGAACATTTAAATTTTAAATGGCCAGTTGGCGTACCGTTGTACGCGCGCACGCATGCAGACGCGTGTTGTACTTGCTGCGGCCGCTTCGGGTCGTATAGCTGTAATTCGCTATTTCCCCACGCCTCCTGATCGAACGGTCCTTTTTATCGCGATCGAATCCTGGAATTGCTAGATATTTGCTCGGCCACTGGATATCTCGCGCAGTTTCCCCGTGGACGTATAGGGCGAGCCAATAACGGTTACCGCTTTAATTCTTAATTAACTGCGTTGGACGAAATCGTCGCGTGCATGGAATACGCATTGATAAATATTCTATTCTATTTAAAAAACTGTTGGAGAATAAATTTCCTTTGATAGATGTTGGTTTTAAAATAAAAGTCTCTTTTCGCGTGCTACCTCGCTTATTAGAAACAATAGAGACACTTAAGTTCTAATCTTGAATGACTCACTTGTTCTATTGTTATACTTTTTAAATAGTACGGCCATTTGTAGATAACGATATTTCTGTTGAAGTTGCTGCTCGTTTTAGTTAATATATAACGTTGAGCAAATTGTAAATCTGATTCAACAGCATGAATAGCTAAGAATGAAATAGGTACTTTCAAATCTTTCATAATTTTGGAACTGGTTTAAGCAGCAATTTTGATTTGTCCATCCTGTATATCGATCGTGGAATTATTAGAATTCTAGACCGAATGATTGGTTATACGAAGCTCCATTTACTCGGTCGCGTCGTACTTTTTTCCTCTTCCCGATATTCGGTCCGTATCGAAAGGAATATACGAGGAGTCGTTCCTGTTCAAGGTAACCATATCGTACGCGTATGAACTGATTCGGAAAACGATTTTTAAATCTGATTTATCCGCAGGCTATTCGCGAGGGCCAGCCGCTTCGATCCGTGGCGTATTTGCGTATTTTTAATATCGTTAACATCTCTGTGCGCAACAACGAATGTTCTTGATGTAAAAATAAAGAGTTATAATTTATAAACGATACAAGGCACATTATAGGATCGTTCGATTAGATCGTATAATAATAGAATATCTTCGATGCGAGTATATTCGCTTTTTCCATAAAATATAGCGAAGAAATTTGACTTACAATATATTTCTTTCCGGAAAGACAATGTTTTATAATGGACGACGTTTAATTTTACGTAGGTGTCAGTTTAAAGTCGGTGCTGGTTTTATGGTACAGCGGTAATGTCAGATTATTGTTTTTACGACAGGAGTTTCGCGTATAACAAGATAACGAGCAGGGTACTTTAATTAAAAAATTAATAAAGAAAAACGCAGCATAATTCGTTGTAATTAAATAAACAAAACCACGTTTTCTATACCCCGTAATTTTCCATGGCGAAGCGAATAATTTTCCTTCCCTCTCTCGCCAAGGGCGATCGCCGACGTGCAGCCGAAAGAAAAACGAAAAAGAAAAAAGCGAGCAGAGACTTTTTCCCGCAGAGCAACCAGACGCAAACAACGAAATAATTAAAGGTAACATCGAATTAACCTTCCTTTTATTCCACCCACGACAATCCGGTTAGAAAGGTATAGCTCGGTTCAGCTTCGTGTCCCAGGCATTGTATTCAAATTGGTTTAATAGGGCGCATCGATCAAACGACAGATCCTAATTACGGATATATCACGATCGCTATCAGGACGTTTCATGTGCTCTCTCTCTCTCGCGCGCGCGCGCACGGGCGCGTGTAGGGGCGCCCCGGTGAACACCATGCATGGGTGATGCGTTGGAAAAATTTCAATCTCGATTATCTCGATTCATTGGGGGCCGGCGTGGCCACCACAGGCCACGTGTATCGTACGCAGAGCGGCCGGCAACGCCGAGCTCCTATCGACCCTCCCCATTAATTAACCTAAATGCTCGCAGCTCGCGGCCGGAATAACCGGTGTCTCTCTTTGTCCGTGGTTTCTGGTCGCGTCGGCCGCAATCGATCTATCCGCTGGATAAACGTCGCTTTCCACGGAGAAACGTCGCGACGATCGATTCGTTTTACGGGCGTAAATGCGGCTTAACGGGAGGTTGCTTACGGTTCCGAGCGAGAACCCCATCCGGTTGCATAGCGACTTGCAGGCAAACATGTGGTTAGACCGGTTGACTCAGACGGGTCGGCTCGCTTCTCTCCAGTCACCATTTTCTCTCTTCTTCTCCGCTACCTTTTCCATCGTCTCCGTTCAATCGGCCCGCTTCTACCTTGCGCGTTCCGTCTGCCTCTGAATCTATCGAGCATGGATGTATCTCGCCGGCATCTCGGCGTTATGCCTCTGCGTACACCGGATGTCCACTGCGAGCGTGCACAAGGTGCACAGTATCGGATATAGGGTGTCCACGAACGCGGCTAAAAGATTCGACGGGGCTGATTCTGCAGACGAGGATAAAGTGAAAGTCAAGTCAGTTCTTGATTTTCGTTTTATTCCGCCTAATGGAATCGATCCATTTTGGCCACATAATCAATACGGAATATCTTGCGTATTGATAATATAGCCCGTGTGCCCAGAGGATAAAGTCGTTAAGGATGATGCTGGCTTCAATCGGGATTTCCAATGCCGATCTCGAAGAAACGAACGGGACAAGGTGCTGCCGGGGACAAACGTCGCGGCAATCCGCACGTCCGCAAGGATTTTAGGGATTATGGAAATGCGTGCATGTAGAATGTGATCCGGATGAAATCGAAAAGTCGAAGCCACCCGGCAGACCACCCCGAGCTCTTCGTCGCGAGTCACTTGGGAATATTTTTCCGCTGGCCAGCCTCTGCCGATTAGCTTTAATAATTGAGGCGGGGATCGAAGGAAATGGTCCCAGAGAGGGTTTCTCAGACGTTTAGCGATCTATCTAGCGTAGTTTCGTGGGTTTCCTCTCCTTTAGGAGTAATTTCTCTTACTTTGCGTTTTTCGAAAGTAATTCCTTGTGGTTCTGATATACTTTGTTATATTATTAGCTATTATTTATTTAGTACACTCGCGAGAAAAAGCATCGGGGGCTTTTGAAGAGGGCAATGAAGGGAAATATGGTATTTGCATTAAAAATTTCTGTACGTTATTGCGTACTTCCGTGTTATTGCATCCGACACAGTAATAATCGTGCGTGTGCCCAGCTTAGATATACCGAGATATATGTAGGACGTAAAAAAAAAAATGAAATGGCAACGGGGGGAAAACTGGATCCATAGAAAAGGGAAAGGAATAATTATCGGTGAGAAGTTTGCTGTAAACGTCACGTGAAGCCACGGATAATTTCACGTCGCGTTGAAATTCATTCCGTTCTAGCGCGTAAAACGGGTGCGTGGAAAGGAGTAAATACTGTCTGCGGTCACATATAAACGCAATCTCCAGCACGAAAGAAATAAAGCCACCAGGAGAAAAGTAAAACCAGTCACGTAATCTGGTTGCGGCTTGCTTTTGTGGGATATATTCCGTATTAACATATTCCGTGTTGGCGATGAAGATTTTTCGTGAAATTCGTACGATAATGGGCCTCCCCTTATCGTGATTTTACGTACACTGTCAGGGAAATTGTCAGCTTTATCAACTTTAATGGTTTTTAAGATAAGTAAAGTAGCAGCAAATTCAAGGATTATATAAATATATATATAGGAAGACTGGATCATATTAATAAATATGTATATTTCGAAAAAATGAGACACTACACGCATATCTTATCCTTATCAACATATACCTCGAAGTCTGTAAAATCGAGTTGCTACTACGATCCACTATGATCTCGAATTCGTAATAAAATCAGCAAGTCAACTCAAGTAGCATAAACATATGCTTTTCGAGCATTGTTCGCTGTGCAATATGTATTTCGGTCACGAAATTGTTCCCAAAAAAGCGCCCGGAAAATACACCTATGATCGTCGAGGGCTAACGTTCTTGTCAGACTCGGTTCAAGCAACGACAAAATGATCGGTAGGACGTCGATTACTGCATCGTTACGGTTTGACGTCGAATTTCGCTTCGGTTAATTCAAACGTTCGCTTAGATAGCGGGGAATAAATTGAGTGCATCGTTTCCCGCTGTAACGTGTCTCTGTGCAGCGGCTGCGTTGTAACGGGCATGTTTGCAAGTACGTATGTCATGATTACACGCGCTACGGCTTCGTTTGTAATTGTAACTGGTCGTTTTAGGCTCCAGTCGCATGGTAGCTATCCGATTAGTACAGAATAGTACCGACTATTACCATCCAGCCGCTAAAATACTATTTACGATCACATAACGAATGCTACGAGTTGTGAATTAAAATTTCAGACGAATATCGCTACGATCGAGCTGAAAATGTCGTCGAATTAATGACGGTTCGTGTTGATTGGTGGTGGTTATCCGTTTCCGCAATACCATATAAATTATTATCATTTCTACGCTGGAAATACTGTTAGTGGCTGTAAAAATATAGATAGCTACGATTCAGTGTGATTACAGCCTAAGCGAGTGCAACTCAAAGAGCAACGCGATGCATTCGTTGCACGGCTGCCCTGTTGGAATTTCGTGCGACGCGATTCACGAATAAAAACCGGATTTATTATCGAGATCTTCGGTGTCGATAGCATGTCTATTATAATATTCGTGTCGCATGCAACCGTCCCTCGTTAAACAATATTGCTCGCGTCGACGAAACTCGCGCGATACGTATGTTCATCTCGGGAAATACGTTTCTCTCAGTTTTATTTTTTTTTACATTTTTAATAACACGTTTTGCGCGAGCAAAAAGAAATGGATATCGCGTTCACGGATAGTTTCTGGGACGAGTGCCGTGCGCTTAATGCTTCGACGTTTAAGCTGCATTATAGAACATGACAGGAGAAAAACGATAAGATTTTTCTCTAGTTTTTTATCCTTTGGAATTCACAACAATTATTTTATCGTTTGCGATTTATATTTGTATGTGTGATTTTCATTTAAAAAGGATTTTCTTTTATAAATCTTAATTAACTTTGAGTCACGGAAATTGTT
Source organism: Xylocopa sonorina (assembly GCF_050948175.1). Classification (NCBI taxonomy): domain Eukaryota; kingdom Metazoa; phylum Arthropoda; class Insecta; order Hymenoptera; family Apidae; genus Xylocopa; species Xylocopa sonorina. The sequence goes on from NC_135193.1 coordinate 13,104,927, forward strand.
GTAGAAAATTGGAAAAAATCGCGCAACCAAGGGTTACAGGCAGTGTTGTGATTTTAGTAACTCCGAAAGTTTTAAACTGAGTTCGGGTTTTTTAATGAAACTTTGAAACTAAACTAAAAAACTTCTGTTCCAAAGTGCTGACTTCATTAATTTAAGTGCACAAACTGAATTCTTGTTCGTTTATTAAAGTGATTTTGCAACTTTGATCGTTTCAACGATTCTAATTGTTTCTATATTATAGAATAAATAAAATATTGTACTTGTCTTGAGAATGAAAATTGCAATTTTTCTCGAGTTGTAACGAGTACCACTACAACGCAGCATGTTGCTCAAGTTTTTACGTGGCATGATTCAAACCTATCTTGCGAGTTGGCGTTACGCTTCCCTAAGTGGGTTATCGACCGTATCGACTATAAAGATACTGTTTTCAACGTACTTTAACCTGGCCGCATGTGAATCTTTGTCTAAGCGTGCTGTATCGTCGTAAAGGCACCACTTGTTATCGAACAGGTATAACAGGACCGGAAAATTCCGTAAAACGTTTAAATCAATACAAAAACATTGTAACACGAATTAGGGCAAATATAATTTCCTGAAAGTCAATCACGATTTGCATCGTTTATAATAGCTGAAGGTAGTTACGAGTAAGCTGTTATAATTTAATGTCGGATAAAGAAAAAAATCGCACCACTTTACTGTAACCAGTGCTGTTTACATTTGTGGGGATACACAAATTCCAAACAGTCGTAATTCCGGCTATTAACTAACCGGTCGAGTAACTCGTTAAAAAGGTTTTATCTAGATTATGGGGCTAGTTAGCAACTTTCGTGTACATGGACGTGCTTATTTCGCAAGGTACAGTCGAAATTCGCGCGACTTTAATCGTACATGCTTTTGATAGTCACAAATTTGGAGCACAATTAATCTATGGGAAACCAGGCTTGACCATATTTGCTCACGGAGAGTAGTTTACGGACGTGAATTCGTACCTGTGACTTGTACGTGTCTTATCTGGTTACTTCGTTTGCAAAAATTTTAACATACATGTTTGTACGCATTATTCAAGGATAACGAATGTGTGTCGTACATGTCTTATCTATTATTTCATTTGCAAGAGTTCAAGCTCAAAATTGTTTGCGAATCATTCGTTCATTTGCATTTCGTTTCGTGATAAAACGTATTACTTCTTGCGATAATAATATCTAAAGTTGTATCACTGTTAATAATTTCGTCGCTATTTCATCACCGTCCAGCGAAATTTCTGTTGACACGGAGAAGGTAATTAATTGTGAGATGTAATCGTGACATTTGCAAAGATGGTAAATTGCATGCAACGGGAGCCACATTCTTCGGCCGCAAGTATGCCGTGCGTTGGGTTCCGTATAATTCGTAACCATGTACTTGTACGATCTCCATAACAGCACCCGTCCAAGTAGAAGTGTCCATATAAGTTTCGCTTGAACTGTACGTAGCGCGGGTACCCTGGTTTGCGTGAATCTACCGATTTTGCGATGGAAATGCGAGAGAGATCCAAACAAGGCAGAGAAACCTTTGACGAGGGACCTATTAGAGCTATCTTGGGGATTTCGCGTGACTGCTCTTCCAGCCTTTGGTGCTGCCTTCTGGATGTGTATCTAATTAACTCGGAGACAGATTTTCCGTACATTATATCAATTGCAAATTTATCCATCAATAAGGAAACATCTATCTATCCGACGAATATATTTCTTAAAGATTTCCACGTTGTCTCGATAACTATCTTTTCTATCGTACATCGACCTACGAGATCATTATTTCGTTTTTTCATTAAATCCCAGGATGAATCAGACAGAAGAGCAATTAAGCATCTTTTCGCGATCCCCTTCGCCGAGAAAACGAACGAATTCGTCGAAAGGTCGATGACCCGTGTCACGTAGGAGGAGTCATGATACCTCTTCACCCACCGTTCTCTCGTTCTCTAATGATCATTGTCCGCTTCCCGTTACCAATATCCTTATTATCGGTCAACTGCTTCCCTATCCGCGATGCGCGTGTTCTGCGCGCGATCGTACCGAATCCCATTATAATTACTGATGTGTTTGCCCGCAGCCGACTTTAATTGCTGGCTCGCCGGGCTCGAACAGCGTCGATCATCTCGACGATTGCGATCACGTGTGCTCGTTGAACGTTCCGCCTTTAACGTCGCGGTTATTAATGCAGGGGTTGTTTTAACAGAGTAGAAGGGGCTTGTTGGTCGAGCGAGTCAGTAATTCGATGAAACATTGATTTTCTTCAGATCCAACCGCCTGAAAAGTATATCGGAACTACTGCAGGCGTATTCGAGCAAAAGGGAAGATCGGGGGTGGAAAGATTGGGGGGTGGATTTAGTGAAAATTAGCTCGTTGACTACACGTTGCGATATACTACTTTGTACGGTGAACTTGGTAGTCGGTTTTAATAGCTGATCCCCGATTTTCCGCAGCCGTATCCTTAATTGACGTGTAATTAATTCGAAGTTGGAGGCGTGTACGTTAAGGGTAACCGACGTTTATTCTCTTCTTAACGGCGGAACTTTTTCGATTCTCGTCGCAATTTAATGGAGCCAGACCAAGTTCTTCCTTAATTCGGACTAGTAATATTTTCCCCTTATCCCCTTATCTTTCCCATCCCTCATTTCTCTTCTTCCTTTTAATACGTCCGTGCAGCTCGTTCTACTCATTCGTTCGTTTCTGGAACAGTTGGCGACTGGCACTGGAAATAATTGGAGGATGTACTTTGAATACTCAAGTGTGTACTTTTTCTCGCGAACACCGCGGAACACCGCAGCGGTGTGACTAATTTGTATTTCGCATACCTCGAGCAATTTTTGATTGAGAAATAATTATAGCAAGAACATCTTGGGAAGAACTCGAACGGAAATCGGTGTTTCCGTTGAAATTGCTAAATCTATAAATGCAGTCTGCTCGCAAATAAGAGGGACGTAATCGAAAATCACGATTTAATTCCTTCTAGACGCGACTGTTGTTGCTACCATTCGTTGTTAGCGTCCGGAATCCAATTTTCTCGGTCGGTGTTCTTTAAGTCTTCTTTTTACTTTCCCAGTCCTCCTCCTCCTCCTCCTTGTAGGGTGCCTCTTTCGTCGAATTCAATTCCGGACCGTTAAACTTTTGTCATTGCGAAGGAGCGCCAGCGTTAACCGTTCCGAAACCGATCAGTTTCGCGATTCATTCCAATACGTTGACTCGTTGTTATTTCTATAATTTCTCTTTTCGAAAAACGGTTACAATCGTATATTAGTATTAAAATGTGTCAGAATAATTTACTCGTAGCTTGTATTGACTCACAAATTCGTAAAAAAATAAGTTAATCTACACTGACGTAGTAGATTTGTTTTAGTTTGACGCAGGCGAGCATAATACGCGCGTTCGAAATTGTTCAAACATGCGCCCTGATAACCTAGTCCCCGTCACAATATTTCACGCTCGACGAAAGCAAATAGATCGTTTCCTATCACGACGTGATGCCTCTATTCTCGCGCGAGACACATTACTTTTTTCACGTCGTTTTTTGCAATTAAATTTTTTCTCGCGCACGTTGGGACGCGAACAAATTTCGATCAGCGGTACACTGACGATGATGGACAATATCGAGCGAGGATAAGATACGAATTGAACCGTGTTCCGCGACAAAAACTATCCTTTGTCCTTGTACCATCTCGGTAGTTGCAACGTCTATTAAGAAGATTGCCGATATCTCGAATTGGATGTTCGTCTACGAAGAAATTGAATCTCTATCTAGTCGAGACGATTACCATGTATGGGGCTAATAAGACTCTGCTTTCGTGCCGAAACGGTGCAATCTGGTGCCATACGATAATGGTAATTAATCAGGTTAATAGATGCTCTTAGTTCCAGCGTACGTCGCCAGCTGGTACAGGTGGCTGCTATTAAGGCGATCAGTGAAATACGAAATCCGGTATAGGAAGCTGCAAAATTAATTACCACGGACAACGTCCCTATCGTAAGAACATCGATTCTGATCCAATTTTCCACCGTTTGTTGATATTCCCGCGCTCGTACTTCCATCGAGCACGATCGAACCAATCAAAGATCGAATTAAAGTTGTTCACCATCGATGACCGTAGCAGAAACATCGCAAAGTATCTAACATCTAATTATTTACTTTCTCCGTGAAATCGCAGCCTCGTATCACGAGATAAGATCGAGCGTAACGTTTTGTACCTTCTGGAGCAGCTGATGTACTAGCGTAATTGGTAAACGGAAGAAGCCACGGATGGTATTATTCCCGCATTCGATCTTCCTGCTCGGATAACAGAATATTTGTGACTCCGCGAATGATAATGGAGGGTAGGGATAATTAGCGGTAGAAAGTTCTCGTGGCGCGGTGTTCCGCGAGAGCATATGTGCAACGAGCGATGATTTATATCAGGGAAAGTTGCTGCGAGCATTTCCAGAAACACAATCCTCGACGGTACCACGGCTGGAATCCGATTCGAACATCGGTTTCCGCGGCGGGGCGACGCTCCGTTTCTATGTATAACGAGCAACGACTCTGATATAAAAGCGCTGACATTTATTGTCGTTGCGCTCGAGCGAGTATGCGTGCGAATGTTTCGAACAGGATTTCAAAGAACACTGTGAAGATCGATTAACCTGGTTCACGGATCTCGGTTAGACGTCAGAATCTCGACCGTTCCGAAGCCTTTCGCTGGAAGTTGCTGTAACTTTGTTGCTTCTTCGTCCCGATCGTCGCGTAACGAGCTCGAATGATCGGGAAAGGAAGCTCGTCTCAGCTTCAGTTTTTCCCAGTCGAATCATTTATTTATTTTCCCGAAGCGAGGTCGCAGTCGACGAAGTCTAAAACGCAAGCAGGGGAACATTTTTCGAAATTCGATCAATGGTCGGTAGGACTTTACTCAGGGTTGATGGCTTCAAAAGGGTTGAAATGATACAGTTATTACTGTTACTATCTCCGTTTTCGTTCAAAAAGATACTCGTCCCGATCGTGACTTCCTTTTCTAAATGGAATCACGACCCGCAGCGGTGTCCACGGAGACGAACAATTTTTAATTATGAAACCGGCACGAAACGGAATAGCTGTCTGCACAGTTCCGTTGCGGAACGCTCGAAGACTGGCTGGTCCATTCGTGAAATTACAGACGTGTACCTTAAGGTACGGTTTCTACGTGCTAAAGCTGCGGACCCAATTAAAACCGCTTCTCTGCCGGGTCGCAGCTGTTACAACGGGAAAACTTTCTGAGTTCGGCTGGAGAGAGGAAGCGAGGGACATAGGATGGAATGTGAATTCACTCCGCGCCTCTGCTTTCTCTCTCTCTCTCGCTTCTGCCTCCTCTTCTCCTCCTCTTCTTTAACTGGCGGAAGTTGAAATTTTGCATCGTCGCGCGGTGTTGTACATCCTTCGCTCGCGTGCTCCATTGTGCACTCGCGGATAATGCAGCGTTATTATCAGCAGTTCCGTTTACTTTCCTCCGAAGATAATGACCGCGATATGCGATTGCTGGAACATCGCTGCTGAATGCTCGAGGACGTGGCCAGTCATTGAGATGCGATGTCGAAAGAGGATGATAATGACTGTGGAGGTTGCGCGATGCCATTCTGTCGTTGTTGAAATTTCATTTTCAGTTGATAATCACTTTACCGTCACAATTTGACTTGCAGGTTGTTTTGAAGTTTTCGCAATACGACAAGAATATTATTAATGTGACAGTTGTAAAGCACGATCGGTCTTTCGATATCAGCAGAGTCAACGTCGAACAATCACGTAACTACCGTCAGGCTGCACTTTATCGAAGCGTGGAGATGAACGTGTCCGCCGATCGTCGCGCGTTCCCTTTGTACCCGTCATATTGTACGGGCCACTGTTACGTGACGAACGTCATATTGCAGGTTAATATTCCCTCGCTCTCGCCCTTCCATCGTGTACGCTATACTTCCTCTCTAATGCGACGATGATCGATGATCATTTTGTTCTGACAAGTTCGATCGCGTTCCGACTCGTAGGTGTAATCACGAGCGAAGTTAATCGAACCATGTTGAGGAGGCTCATTTCACGTAGTTCAAACGATCCTTATTGCTTTCCGCTATGGCGAATCACCCAAAATTAATTATTCCAATTCTCATCGATACAATTCGCGGATAGACAGACACAACGTCCAGATATACATTTAATGTATTTTTTCATCTATTCGAATTTTCCATTCGCATCTTTTCCATTGCCATTCAGTTTACCCCAGCGGCGAGATTTTTATTTTTTACTCTACTTTGGATTTCCATTACGATCGAAGTTCGCAACAATGCCTCTTTTGAGGCAACAAGGCGGCGTTCGACATTTTTTATTTACTTAAAAGCCGAAGCAACAACGTTCATTAGTTAATTGTAGGAAAATGAGGCGGTGGTGGTAGCGCACTCAGCGCGTTCACTTCCATGCGCGGCCGCGTAGTTAGCAGTTTGCTAATGACTTGGCGATTCACGCGAACATTCTTCAAACATTGCCGGTGAAAATTAACGTTTTGAATTATTAGTTCATCAACCGGGATGGAGAAACACCCTCCCAGTCTGCTCGCTTATTAATAGTGGAAAATACTTGCCGAGACGTTGGCCAACCTTTGCATTATTCATGAAATTTGTTCGGTCGTTATCGAGGTTACGACGTTTGTTATATTTCACTTTGATCTTTCCGTTTTACTTCCATCGTACGCTTTAGTTTTCCTTGTTACATCCCCTTTTCTCTTTTCTTTTTTCAAATATGTACGAGAGACATTGAAGTTTTATTCGAAGCACTCTAAATTCCCAATCTACCCACTTTCTAACGTCCCGGTTCCTCTGTAGCCGTATAAAGGTGTCAACCAATACTATGACACGGCATTAGAGCGAACTACTGACATTTAGTAATGCAGCAGCGAATTAAAGGTTAACTCGAAAAGGTGCATCGAGCAGAATTAATAATATGTTGTCGTATTGTCTGCACCCTTTATTGTATTTTATAATTTAGTAGTCACATATGCATATATATTCGTATTCAAAATTGTTCAAACTTTATACAATTCGTTTCAATATTTAATATTGTACTTCAACAGCATACCATTACATTATGATACACAATAGTCCCCTAAATCTCAAATTTTTGTCGTTATGTAGAGTTAATCGATACATAGAATCTTTCGTAAGTGCTTCTCACAATCATAACTTTTCCTGTTGCATTTCATTCTCTTCCGTGCGTCGACGTAGTTTAAAGATAACATGGGTTATTAGGAAAGTTGGTCGCAATTACACGCACGTTGCTCTCCGCGCGAAACTTTCACTCTTTGAAAATTTACAAAATTACGTGGACGATTACGCTACGAAGCCTCTATTATATCTATCCGGATTAACGAAGAGATTTAATCGTCGAGGCAGGAGAAACTTTAATGACGCGAGTGTATTTTTAATTATTGGATCGAACAGAGTCTTTTCATTGCATCCGTTTCGTAAATGGTCGATAAAAAATAATAGGCAACAGTCGAACGGTACGTCTAATGCAAAAATTTAACGAATATGGATGTTGCAACATCCAGCTAACTGCTTCAGTGTCTACATAGTTACATATTAGCGAGTTCAAGCTTCTTAATTACCTCGTATCTTGCCTCTATAGCGAATTCAGACCATGTATCGATACCATAGATGCGTACCGCCTTACCATACTTAACGAATATGTTAAAAAGTAAAAGTAACTCGATTTATAGTCCAACAGGTCAGGAGGTTACCTCGTAGAGACCAGAGCGTGCAAATTACACTTTCTCGACTTATTGTACAATTTTTTCTATCGCGCGTAATAAATCGCGCACGATTTATGCCCGTGTTAATTACACTCCCCTAATCACTTCCTCGTGCAGTTTAAAAACAGCGTTTCAACCACCGTAGGCTGAACCCCAGAACCAAGGGAGTCTTCGTATGAATTACTTTTTCTGGGGGGGCCGTGCACGGCGAGTTGGTTCATTCATATGCATCGGCGCGGAGATAAATAGCGTGTAAGTTCACGCGACACCGAGCGAACCCGGCTGCCGTTGGTCGATGGCCTACGAAGGCCGCCTACTTACCTTTTGATTCTTTACCAGGCAAACCGATTACATGCCCCGCAAAACCGTGCATTCTCTCGTGCAATTTGCTCCGCGTACGTGCAGATTCTCGGCTGGCACAGACCACTCGAAGCGGTCCCAGCGAGAGGATGGAGGTAAGGGCGGGAGGTCGCGTCGATTAAAGGCCACGGGACACGGGGACGCCACCGACGCGACGCCTATAACGAAGTCACGCACGCTCTCAGAATGCGGATTTTATTCCTTTTACGCGATCCTTAAACGATCCTGGTGTCACGGTGGCGTGTATTGGATAGCTCGTTTCCAATACACGCTGTTGCTGTAGCTGTTTCCTAGATGGAAATCGTGGAGATCGAAGTATCGTTGGCGAAAACGATTCGGGGGTTGTAGTTGTATGTATAACAGCTCGATGCAATCGTTACTGTGTTTAGATATATTGTACAGTGTTAATGTGGAATTTATTTTACACATTGATATGGTTCTTAAACTTGTCAGTCAAGTTTTTTAACAGAAAATTTCTGTTTTACCCAAAAAATATTATCGACTTCCGAAAAGGAGAAGAAAATTTGGCTTTCAAAGATTGAGATCGATGCGGGGGATTAGCACGAAGCTATTAAATTCTTTAAACGCTTCCCTTCACAAGTTGCACGGGTAGACGTAATCGTTAAACTGCTTCGCGAAGGTTCTCAAAATTCCGAACAAGTATACGCTCGACTGGAACTGGTCGAGAATCCGGGATGAACACGGTGCAAGGTAGGAAATCTAGGTAGAACGGCGATTAGAAACTCCCCGGGTCGGGTAGATACGATCTGGTCGATTCCCGAGGCACGGCCACCATGCTCGGGATCTTGAATCCTCTTGCGACAACTTTTCCAGAATTAGCCAAAGTCTTCCTTTCCTTACGCGAACCGAGACGCTTCATGCTTGGTGAAAAGTTCATTTTCTACCACTAGTAGCTTCCGAATTGATTTACAGCTCCCTTATTTTATTCGATGTTACTTTGGATCGTCGTCGAGCATGGACGAAAAATGAACGCCTCGAAAGATTTTAAATTCCGCTCGAGCGAATTGGCTCTCTCGATATTTCAAATTGGCAACATTTCGTATCGAATACAGAAATGGGTAGTTTCATTTAATATCGAAATGTATTTGAAGTTTTTTATTTTTTTGGACTGGTTTGGACTTTGTGATGAAACGCATGTCTATGATCAGATCGCCAACCTTCGTTTCTAAGTAACGAATCCATGCAACTCCGTTTTCCTTGTTTCTTATTATTCAATTCGCGACTGCTACTTTTCCATCGAAACGCTGAAAGTTGTGCTGTTAGGCGAACGTGGTATAACCAATCCAACGAGGTCGTCGCGCAACCGGTTCAAACTTAATTTCAAGGTTATTAGGCCGATGGAGTGTGTAAGTGCGGCCCTGTCGAGGGTCAGCTTCTGCTGTTCTTATTCTCGAGAATGAACCGCGCTTTGTGCGTTCGAAGGGAGATTTAAGGTCTTCCTTGGAATTCCATCGATATAGTCTCCCATGCGGGTGTGTTGGTGGGATCTCTGGTCGATCCTGCAGACCTGTCTACGGGCTCTCACCAACGGCGATCTCTGAGAACGACGCGCTGTTCCCAAGATACCCAACGTCCGAGGGCAATAAGATTCGCGTAAAAGAAACCGGACGAAACGTTACTCGGTTTAATGGTAGTCATTATAAGCTTTGATATTATTCTCGAGCTGTACAGCATTTCTCTCGATTCGTTAATTGCACAGCGAAAGGTTACTCTCCGTAGAGCGTCGTCTTACGATTCTGCACGGCTCCGTAGCCTTTAATCTGCCGTCACATTGTGGCACACAAGGTATTTATTAAATTTCCACGTCTTTTAAGACTAGTTTGCGTTTTATATGCGTCGCGAACGATTGACCTAACGTGAAACTTGCCTGGTAGCAAGGTGAAAATACAACGGTACCGTTGCCTCGTATTTAAAAAGATGCCTGGCGTCGTTTGAAACGCGAGGCTCATCTGTTTGCGTGGCCGTAAAAGGATTAAAAGAGAATTTATGAAACGTTTTCTCGGACATTTAAGAATGTTATTTGAAAGTCATGGTGCTCCTAAAACGGAAGTAATTGCGCGACATTAACCTACGTGCTGCGCATTGCGCGAAGAGAAAAAAGGTGAAAATCGTCGTTGTTTCGAATCGCTCTAGCATAAGGTTGTGTGTTACGCGCGGGAAGAAAAAGACCAGGAACGATGAGTATGCTCGAGTCGCGAGGCGATAAACTTTTACGCTGTCGGCGATCATTAAGTTCAAAGCACGACCCCTAAATCCTGAGCTATCGTAAAAGCTACGCGGATAATTACATGTTTGGGGTGAAATTGCCAAGTAAATGGAACTGACCTAAGGATAAACGGGTAGGCAAGAACTTCCTTGGTATAACAATTTTTCTGTTGGTACCAGTGATATATCTTTTTGTTTCTACGGACAATCGAAACTGCTCGGACGTTTAAACTTTAATTGCACGCGGCATAAATTGTAGCGTAAGCAAGAAAATGCGCGGCGATTACCATACCCCACTTGAACATCGAACGTGCGCAGTCAAACTTTACTTGATCATAAATGCTTTTCTCGTTAAATCAGAATCCTTTATCTATCGGTATCGTAGCATTTTTTTTAACGAAGGTCTTATCGATCGGATACACTTGTACTTTTTTCATCGGGAAATGCAACCGAGGCACCAATTACAAGCGATGTTTTACTCGAGGGCAATTAAAAATTGGTGCTCGTGCGTGTATTGTGTCGGAACAAGCCGATTCGATTGTTAATAAATGTTGGAGAGAATTAACCAAGTATGCACGGAGGAAATCGAGAACACGAATCAAGGAGTATTTAACTAGTAAGATAAGGTTCACTTTCGGTGAAGCGTAATTCACTTAGAAATTTATAGTTTCGAATCAGCAATTCGTCAGGCGTTTTCATTGAGAAATGAAATTTGCACATTGGCGAGCTTTAGGCGAAGAATTCAACAAGTTTTGGCACGTTTGACCGGATAAGCCCCTGCGTGGGGACTGGCGTGATCCAGAAAAATTAGTCGGCGATCGTTGCGGACCGAGAAGAAATGGGGCGGGAGTTTATGGTATCGACGATGAGAGCAGGGATAATAAATCGAGGGGGATTTCGATGGTTTAACGATCACGCGACTTCCGTCGGCCGTAGCCCCCGGACGGCGAAGAATTTATGTCGCCGGTGGCGCGGGTCGCGTCGCTGAATTTCGGATCCGACTTTACGACTCCGCCGAAATGGGTACGATCGCTGGAAGAATCGCTGGCGTGGAAACGCCATCGAGTCGGGCCATCAAAGATTTAGTCAGGTCTCATCCTCTCTCACCGCCTCTCTTTTTTTCTTTTAGCGATACCTTGTCAAAGGGTTGTGACTCGATAGAGTTGATATCCATTACTTTGTAGCAATTTATGCGATGATGCCTTCTCGAAAGGATTTATAGCCAGCGATCCTTTGACGCAGGATCTCTATTTAACGGCGGAGAGAAGGAGCGGAAGGTTGGAAATTCGGTACCGATTTTTGCGAATAATGAAATTACCAGTGTCGACGAGCCGTCGCTTTAATTTCGAATGCGTCGCGATGGAGAACTTGATTGCATCGGTGGATCATTGACTCGGACGTTTGATGGACGGATTTTTTGCTCTTTCACTGGCTAGATCAAAGGGGTGCGTGCTTTATGAAAAAATATTCCACGCGATCGGGGATTCGCGTGTGCTTTTTAATTTTTCTCACGATTTTTAACTATTCATAAATTTGTCTTCATAAAAAAGGGGATACATTTTGCAGTTACTTCTCTACGGTTGGATATGACTAGATTTAATGAGCCGAAAGCGATTGCTCGGAAAGTTAAATGGGATTCTTAGCCGGAGCAACTACAAATGCATTAAACGCGAATCGATCGTTTCTATTACCAATGTCACCATTGAACGTGACGATGTGATTCAAATATCCGGGCATCTTTTCAGATCCTTCCTTGAAAACGCATTGGCCAACTGCCAACGCGAAGAAAGGAATCCATGGTTGAATCGTTTAAGCGATCGAGCTACTCGCGATTAATGAGTTTGCGAACAATCGCCATCGGAATCGTTTCATTCGCCTCTACTTTTACATCACGAACAGATCCACGTGAAATATTTGTAGCGGGTATAGAAATTCTTAAGATGAATAATTGATAGGTTCTAAAAAAAGAAACGTTACGTTGCGTGGGAGAAACACTCGATAAAATACTTTTAGAAAGTATTCATTTGATATGCGATCATCAACTGTATAATTTCAGATTCTTTTCGTGAACTTTCTTGTAATAGTAATTATCGTGTAATCTGTAATTCCTGTTGTTTTTTTAAGCATTATGTGAACAATGAAAATTTCATTCATTAAGGCTTTGCATTTTTGCGCGCTTTATTAGTATCAGAGTAAAACCCCCGTCGTTTTTAATTACAGAGGAAAATTAACTTTTCATTCTTTTCAGTTTTTATTACGAGCGTTCCGCTAGATCCATCCGTGCCGTAGAGAAGAAAATTTTTGCTGCTCAGAGCAACACGTAACTTTGAATAAAAAGCTGTGGCAATAAAAACTAGTCGACATTGTAAAGAGCTACGGCAGAGATAGCCCGGTAATAAGTATAATCGAGCGTTCAGTAGGTTGCATTACCATTAAGAGGATTTCCGGCATCTGAAACGCGATTACAAACCTGTACTCGGTGCCATTCAGCTGTTAATTTACTCGAGAGCCGCGCAAAATTGTATACAATTTAATTCAACAAAAAATCAATTTTCAATGAGACGGCAGACTTTCAAATTTCGTTGTTTTCTCACGACATCCATACAGAGTGTCTCGTATACGCGCACGTCTAGATACTCTGGCTGCGGCGCACGTTATGATCCGCACTCAAAGCCGAGCGTTCTGTTTCTTTTCAAGGGGAAAACGAAAGAAAGGAACTGAAAAATCGAGGGACAGGGGAGGAAAATAGGAACGGAGATCCGCGCGCAGGAGCCAGGGTAGAAAGAGGCGTGCGGCTTGGAGGCAAAGCGCGGAGAATGCGAGATTGAGACACCGGAAACGGAAACCATTAATGGCGTTCATGGCAAGTACCGTGAAGTGGATGAAGCTAGATAGACGGGGAAACCGGGAGGGAAGAAAGGGTGATATATAGGTGCATATATATGTGTATATACAGCGCGGAGGGAAAATGAGCGAGTCTGAGAGACTTAAAGCGAGAGAAAAGAGGGAGGGAGTGGGGTGAAGGAGGGTGGACCGTAGAAGAAAATCGTGTAGCAGTCAGGAGGGGGTTGGGAGAGTTACACAATGCCATTGTGAATTCGTAACCACGCTTTCTGCCCTCACCAACTCGTCTTCTGTGCGTCTTCTTCTCTGACCAGCTTCTGACGAACTACCAGCGAGCCCCTCGACGCGTGTCGTCTTCGCACACATTTACCGTTTTTAATCCATCCAGTAAAGGGATACTCCCTCTGTGTCTGCGACGTATAGATTAGACACGGTTTCAAGGTAGACGGCCAGTTCAGAACGCGGCTGAAGCGGCATAAAGTTGAAGGAAAGGATGGACGAATCGATGTTTTCGTGCAGCTCTCGCAAACGTTCATTTAAAATGGCTGCATTCAAAAAGACAGGGAGAACAATGGCTGCGCGCGACGAGTGTGTAACGTGTTCACTTGTTGCACGTCAATAATGTTTAATGATAAGTAACCTAAGTCATCGTTTCTGGCGCATTAAATGCAACGCAGCTGTAAATAGAACAGCTCGTAAAGTGCCATTCGCGCCATTAGTTCGCATATACTTACAAATTGCCCTAGTAAACCGGCGGCGGCGCATGTACTAAATCACGCGAGCCTGATAAAGAAAGCTCGCGGTTCGCCGATACGTTCTTGCAGCTTTGAAAAATTCTCCTCGTACCACCCGAGCGTTTTAAATAGCAAGAGAATCTCATTACGCGTGTTTTTCCTTTTTTTTTTCGTTAAATAAGCGGATGGTTACACGCTACAGAGCGCGACATTTGGAGCAGAAATAATTTCCCGGAAAAGAGAACAAGGCCTAGGTCGGCGCGAGTTAATAGTATCAAGCAAGTGAACTATCCGGTGTTATGCAAATTTCAAGTTCGCATATCCGATGCAGCATTCCCGTCTACACTACATTGGGCGATTTAATCGGTCTGTGTTAATGTTTCCAAGCAAATCCTACGTCGAACAAGCAATGCGTCGGTCAGATGCGTTTCAGCATCCGCGAAATCGCTTAATCCCTCTTCCTCCATTTCCATGCTTTATCTGTTTCGATCTCTTTAGAGCATTAAGGATTGCGCGCAATTCCAGCCAGCGTCGTTTCAAAGCACACGGGCGGTTCTAATAGCGTCCGTACGGAATCAGGTTATTAAATTTCCCTTTGTTGTTCGTTTTCACGGATCTCGTATTATAATGAAACTGGGAATATCGAAAACATCGAGGTCGCAAGACTTTCGCTCGGTGGATTTTAATTTGGTCAATTGTTCGGGAAACTTTTACGTCTCCAATTAAATCGAATCGAATTGCTTCGCGTTCATTACGATCGGGATACGTGGAGGATTTGAAACTATTATAGAATCACGACCGTGGCATGAAAAGAAGGATAAGTTTGACCCTTTCCCGCGGTAGCTCGCCTCTTTAAATTGGCAGCGACAGCGTTGAGATCGCGAGTCGTGTTTCAATTAACTCCGTGAGTTCCCTGCGCTGGAAAAACGCTCGCGGACGTGTTCAGTTTAATTATTGGCACCCTGTTGAGAGCTAATCCTCTACACAATGTAAATCCAATTACGAGATAATCATCGTGAAAAATTGACCACTTTATTTCTGTAATTTACTCAGCTTCACGATTCAGATTACATTTCTATCCTATCTTCCTTGCTTTACAATTTATTTTTCTATCTCGATCGGTTATCAATAAAAGATTATTTCGTCTCGTAGAACGCGTGTCTACGATCGTAATATAATTGTTCTACAGTTGTAAATTCTCTAATTGTCTTAAACAAATTTGTCGAGCGACAAGCAGACCAATCACGATCGCACAAAACAGCGAATTACGCTTCCCCTCGCGAAGTAACACGTTGTACATCATCGGCATCGAACAATCGGCAACCGTAGCCATGCATGTCCGTGCATTAATTCCGCCACGTCCAGTCTTCTCGTCACCTTCGTTGCATATTCATCGGCATTAATCCAGCTTGTATTCATAAACGCATAAAACACGCCGTGTATTTATCCGGCGGTGCTTGATTTCAATTTTTGCCCATCGATCCTCACCGTACATCCGACGCGTATCCTTCGACGAGCGTATTTTACAGCACGTAAACAACTCATCGGGACCGAACAAGGGTGGGTTGCGCGGAAATCATCCCGCATCGTGATACGTTTTCCGTACAATTTACATTGCGGACTACTCGTCATAAATAGACCGCCGGGGTAAATGAAACAAAACATAAAATGTATCCAGTCGGATCCGTTATCGGTGTCAACGATGGCTGGTCCGCTATCGAGCGAGCGGAGGAGGTACCCACCGGTTTGTTTCGATGATCTACGGACCGAGAGGATAACATTGCGAAAATATCGAAAATATTCTTCGCCACCTGCGACCATTACTACCTCTCTCGTATAAATTAATGTCTATTTTGAGGATACGATTGATCACGATGTAATATGGAAAGAAAATATAGGGGTATTTTCGTTTCACGTGCAGGTAGATTTATCGAATCGGCCACCGTGCAGGGGCGGCACGAAACCGGGGGTTGGACGTTTCCATTGCGCCATCCCCGATGCACTTACACACTCGACTGCACCCCGGTTACCGGAATCTGGCCTTTATGCGTCTCCGTGCGCGAACGTATGCGCGCGTTTGCCCGCGGAATCGCACGGTGCGAATGACAGAAGAGGGATGCGCTCGTACGTTCGATGCATCTCGGTCGGTGGATCCGTGGCGTCGTAACCGAGACCAAGGCGGCAGAGAATCGGGAGCTATGCGGCAGCTATTCAATGCTTCACCGTGCTCCTTCGCGATCGTGTGCAACTTTCCACCCCTACCACGGCCGAGCGTGGCTCATCCTGCCCTCTCCTCCGCTTTTCTTCCTTTCAACCCCATCCATCCCTCTCCCCTTTTCATTCCTTTTCTTCCGGTACATCGCTGCAATTTATGGACTGCTTCAGGAAGGCGGCGAGATAGAGAGGACAGGGTGGGCCGACCCGATAAATCGCTGGTCGTAAAACGCGGAGATCGCGCCGCGAGGGCAGGGAGAGCGAGAGGGAGAAAGGTTTCAATCCTTTGCTTGACGAGGGTTACAGGCACCCGGGAACTGTACACTATTTTCGATGCTCCGGTATCTCTGAAATCCGTCTATGGAAAGGTCTCCTTTCGTGTCTCCGTCGACGGTCGAGGATCTTTTTCGCCTGCCAAGAGGGGCAGGGACGAAGTTTTTGAACGTTTCCGCGATTTTTCTCGCTGGAAATTTTCATAAGGCGGCGAAGGAGTTTGCGAAGGTGGAAGTTTGAACCGAGAAGTTGCCGAGTTCGATTGGTTTAGGGCTTGAATGTTAGGGTAGGAAAGTTCGGTTCGCTTTAAGGGGGTGGGGATGCTCGACGAGCTCAAGTTCGATTAGCCATAGGAAAATTTTTAGATTCGACGTTTCTTCCTGTTCTATTTTAATCTATTTGCCAACAGTAGAATATGTTTTTTTTTTTTATTCTGTCATCGTTACTCGCTTTACTTTGAATCACTCTGTACATCGCGGATGCCATTAGAAGAAATAAATTCGACTCTTAACGATCTTCTAAGAAGCACGGATCGTTGCGTGGCATCAATTTTATTGGCGTTGTTTCGTCATTCGAATCCGCTCGAAGAAATAATAATTCAGTAAGCACGTATCTTGTATCGTATATATTACCGTGATTACCGGTCGAAGAAGCGAATTGGAATCCAAGGCACATAGACCATGCGCAAATGTATTGGTATCGAAAGCAATCCTGTTTCCTTCTTGATCATTCCGAGATTTATTCGTTCCGCGGAGGGAACCTGTCTGTTGCTGCTAGCCGAGGGAGATAAGGAAGGAACGGTCGATAACAGGATGACATTGATGCACGATTTTTTGAAATATGACGGGAGAAGGATCGCGTTTGCCTTCGGTGTCTAATAAAATTTCGTACATCGCGAAAGCCGTATTTCTTTTTATATTCTCACGTTGTTGCAGCTGTTTCGTGGATCGAGCCTTATGAAAGTTTGCATTAATTTTTTGTCGTTTATAAAAAAAGTCGCTGTAAATATACAAGAGAGAGGAATAATACGAAATCCACAACGAATACATAGTTGGAATGTTAGGGAAATAGTCAGAGACTCCGATACTTCTTCATCCGAGCTATTACGGGTTAGGGTAACACGTCCATAGGGTACATGTAAAACTATCGCGAATTGCTCTCGAGAGTCGAATTTACGGGCATACACGTGTACGTCTATATTTCTTAATACAGCGCACATTGGTATATTACACTCTCGAGATCAACTTGCGAGAGTTTCACCCCTCGACCAGACCTATATTCTTACCGTAAGACATACATCGCCAACGGTGTGTTACTTGGCCATTGATGAAGCTGGCTGCAACGCTTGCGAAACGTTAGGATAATTCCACGAAAGGTACACGAACGTTCTTTCGCCCAGTGAACGTTCGACCTGGCTCGTGCTAAAAATGGTGCCCCCACAAGGTTTACCCCCAAGGCAATCGGGAAACGTGCAATATGCGACGTGAATCTTCCTTTCACACGTTGGTGGTGGAAGGTTACGTTTGACTCAGCGGATATTTCGAGTCATTTGCTTACCCGATAGCGGCGGCCGACATAATTTATCTGCCATCGCCTGGACATCTTCCTTTTATTGCGCTTAATTGCGATCCCGTATAAAGATACGCGTTGCTCGCTTGACGCGATTAACCGGCAGACGCTTAACACTTTCGCGTGTCGCAATGCTCGCCAGGAATCTCTAATCGGACGAAACTATGTCGGCAAATTTGCACTTGGCGCGAGGATGGGTAGACGGGTACTTTTTTGGGACATCTCTCCTCGCGAAAGAGTGTCACGGCGGTCTTCTTCAAGGAGTCTGTATTTTGATTGAACGCGAACGAGTCCTTTTCGAAAGGGAAAGGAGTCTTGTAGCGATCGGTGATCACCTTTAGCGGTTTTTTTCTTGCGCATCGCGGTGAATGAGATTATCCTAAATGCCTGTCTAATCGCAGATCCTTATAAATCTCTGTTGCAAAGCTATGGTCGAATTAACGAGGCAGTCGATCAATCGTTGATGCGATTGAAGATACGTAACTTCTAGAATAGGAAAGTTTTACCTTGTTCACCCTTAATTGATGATGAGCTGACTAATGGTTGGCTCAATCACGCTGTCAATTAACCTCGGTCTTTAGAATTGCGTAAAAGTCCAAATACATTTCTAATCGTAACCAAAGGTCCCAATCGCGCGACATTTTCTTCGAACAGTTTTCTTCGGATTTCTTAAGAATTTCTGGGAATTCAGATGCTGAAATAACCTTCCGGATGGTCTTCTCGAATCTGCTCGGATTAGTCGAATCGAATCGAAAAATTCTCTCAGGGAAATTGATCCTTCGCCCTTCGAAATATATTTGCCGTTAACCCGTCAGCGGGAATATTGCCGGAACGGTGAGAAATTTGACACGGTGCAGGTCATATGCAAGAATAGAGAAGTTTATACGTTGCAACGTGTGCACGAATCTAAGTTTGCAGCAAGCCCTACGCTTCTATTCGTATTAGATGCTTGCTTGACGGAAATCTATGTCGAAGTGTACGCTATACGTTTCCATTCTACCCTTCGCTTTGCTCTCCTTCTAATAATGTCCTATCAGATCCTATCAGATTCCCACCTATTTTCCGTCGATGCCCATCCTGTAACCTCTCAACTTTTCTTACCACTTCGCGACTGTACGATATCGCTTCTTGTCGATTCTTCGAATTCTTTAACAACGTTACAATGTCGCAATGTCACTCTCGTTTGGCAACGAAACTTTTTACGAACACTTATCTCTCCGCTTATTTGTCTTAATTCCCCAGCGTTAGCTGTGTTTCGTGTTTCCGAAATGGACGAGTGCCTCCTTCAATTTAGCTTCGTTTCGTCTACGCTCAGTTCGTCAAATGGGAACAGTTACTGACAGTAGTTGCGCGTTTCCCTATCTTTTGATGTTTTCCACCTTTGTTTGCCGGGAAATTGAGGTACTCTGAAAATATCCAGCCAGACGTGCAGTCGAGGAAATTTCACGGATTGGGTTGTTTCGCAGATTGCGTGTCTTCGGTGTATGCAGTCATGCGTGTATTTGAATATTTTTCGCTCGCAGACGATACACGGTTCACTTCTACCTCTATTGCCGAAGATGGTTCCATCTCGCGTCTCTGCTTGTTAATTTTACAGAGGTCTGTTTCAATTAGATATTTTCTTCACGCTGGGTAATTACTAAACAAGCGATCAATTCGAATTTTCACGGATCAATTCATTTCAATCCGAAGGAAACTTCGAAACTTTCCCCTTTCCTATGCACCCGAGACATGGTTCACCAGTAACCACACTGACCACGGACGTTCTCACTGATCATTTGCAATATATTCGTATCTACTTAAAAAAAAAAAAAAAACACGTAACCCACCACCCACAAGGTATCGTATTATACGAGTCCATTCGTATTTTCTCTTTGAACGGTTTATAATTAACCATCCAATCGGGAAATTAATGTCGGGTCAACGACAGCGTGCACCTGTATCGTATTTACCTAACATTCGATATGTGTTAAGTAATTACACTGTCCACAGACCATGCCCACAGATCGTGTGAAAGCACGGTCATCTCCAGTTTCATAAAAACTCATCTACGCGGCGCTACGTAAAGCTGAGTTTCCGTTTGGTAGCATTTTCTCATTTCTCGCTCGGAAAATTAATCATTTAATCAGCAAATTAGCAGTCGCTCGAAGGCAACGGTACATCCCGTTTATTTAACATACGATATAATTTAAACATGCAGCAGCTGTCTTTACGTTACGCCGAAACAGACGTGCTCTTCAGCCAGCTTTCAGCGATAAATAATTTATCGACAACACTGGTGAAATGCTGCAACGCATTAATTATAATTGATCTCCAGCCGAAGGAAAACAGATGTACGCGCTGCGTGAATTTTTACGCGCAGAATTCATTTCCGAAGATAAAACTCCACCGTTATGTGTGATACCTCCCAAAGTGTTTAAAAAACGTCGACTTTTATCTCGATCGAAAGTTTGATCAGCCTTGCGTATTCGATTCATTTAATTCGCTTCAGACGCGAGATTCATCTGGTGTCTCCTTTTCATCACGCGGTGCTAAAAAGTTACCGATACTTTCGATACGATTGGCTGGATTGAAAGCGATCCGTATTCATCGAGGCTACTCTCGTTCGCCGCGAAACGAATCGATCGGATCTAGACGGTACACCAAACCGATAACCTCGTCGAAAATCGTTTCAACGCGCTGATTTCGCTCCTCCGCATTCGTCGATACGCGCTGACAGTTTATCGAGCAATTTTTATCGTTTATCTGCTGCTCGCCGGTTAAACAGTCAGCATTTACGAATTTATTTACTCGCAGCCACTGGTGACGCTGCAAGTTGCTCGGAATGCGCATATCGGCGTTGTCGTTGCGTTAATTGATCGTGTCGTTTATAACAACAACGAGGAAAAAAAGCACGCTGGTCGATGCTTTGTAAATGGAAGTGATTCGTTTCAGTTAATCTCTTCGAATGCTTTTATTTGCGTTGGACGTTTAATTGAATTTTCAAGGTTCTCTCTCTCTCTCTCTCTCTCTCTCACTCTGTCAATTCCTTTGAACTTTATTACGGATGTTGGTTGATGTTTCGAGTTTCGACGGTGGAGAGAAATAGTTTCAGTGTTTCTTTTATTAGAGAGTTATCGATGGTTTATTAATCTTGTGTAACACCACGAGGCTCGTATACGTCTATATTCTTCAAGTCGTATTGTATAGATGCACCATTGTATTGCAAACGTGTAGAGTAATCATATCGATTACTACATTGTCTTTTTTTTTTTATTCTACTACTCTCAGATTCAATCGTTTCCTTTGCGGAGGATACGTTTAATAATAATTATGTGGAATGACACGTAGATTTGGTCAACGCCTCGTAACTCGATGTATTTGGGACGAGTTTGACATGGTTGATTCGATGTGTTGGCGTCGGAGTATTTGGCCGTTCGATTGGGATGTGTTCATTAATTAGAATCTGTCGTTGGTAATGATCGTTTGCGGTGTACCTTGTGATCGTATCGCTACACCTATATCAAATTTAGGGTGGCGATATCTAATGCAGTTTGCAACTGAGAATCGGGATTGATTCTGTCCAACAAATCACACGCTAAGTTGCTCCCGCGCAAATTAATTAACCAACGACATTAACAAGTAACGTTTCTATTAAATTGATATTTCGAAGCACCCGCACGTCAGACAATGCGCGATGCATCAACCCCGCGTGTTTCCAGAGGGGTGAACGTTATCGCGAGACCGCAGAGATATTTCGAGCAGTTCGTTGGCAATCTATCTTGGACGAATTTATCAGAAAATAAAGCCGGCAGGGCGATTCGGGGATCGATGTTTCGAGTTGATTCGACGAAATTATTCAACGCGGTCAACGCTCGGACGCTCGGACGCGGAGGTTGACCAGCAAACACGGGCGCGGAACACGCCATTGCACTGTCGTAGCTGCTACACTCGCGGACGCTCGAGGACCCGTGTAACTCCGGAATTTCGATTAGTTCGCGAAGTGTCCCCGGTGCATCGAATAATCCCTTGGACCTTTACTCGGGATTTAAGTCACACCCGGAAATGGAGAACGCGCGAAGCACCCTTTCTCTTTTACCGGATCGGCGAACAATTCCATTCGGTTCCCGTTGAGTATCGATCTCGTTCATTTCTGATATTCCATTAAACAATCCGAGCAACGAGCACGATATTATTCCAGCTTGGGAAGAATATTTTTCAAGGGAAATGGTAGGTCGGGACGTTCGCTGAAGTACCCGAGGAATATTCTAACTGGCCTGCTGGATGATTTAAATAGGAAACGCGGAGCTGCCGGCCGATTTCCCGAAGGAAAGATTCTTCGTTTACCGTCCCTGGTACAGATTTCATTTTCTGCCCGTCTGAAGCGATGAAAAACACGGGGAAATTAATTTTATGCGATAAAAATGATCGAATCACCGCGTTTCTATACGGGCCGCTCGATATTTTTATCCGCGTCGAGGATATCGCAATTATTACTGGGAGTCGCTTGAAATTCCGCCCACACGCGGGACAATATTTTAGCCAGTGAACTATAGTCGAACGGAATTCTTGATCGTTCGCCGGTACGCACGGTATAATGAATATTGATGGAACAATTTGCTGATTAACCAGCGTTTAATTCAGATCCAAGTGCGCAGGTACCGGGC
Source organism: Xylocopa sonorina (assembly GCF_050948175.1). NCBI lineage: Eukaryota > Metazoa > Arthropoda > Insecta > Hymenoptera > Apidae > Xylocopa > Xylocopa sonorina. The sequence goes on from NC_135193.1 coordinate 13,127,567, forward strand.
TCACCGTTCTATTGTCCGGTTATTCAGGCTAACAGATTCTCTAGAGCTTGCGACAGGTGTCAGCGGCCCCAGAGTGTGTGACCCCCTGTTAGGCTCCAGATAGAGTCAGGTTAGGCCTGAGTTAAGACTAGGTCAAATCTGGGGTAGATCCAACACGCGACAGAGGATAGTACCGCGTCTCTCCCTATACCTTGGCTTTGCGGCTCATTGCCTGTTGTTCGAACGCGTCGCGCTATTCGGAGGTAAGAAATGGAAGGACTCGTAGCCGATAATCTATTATTCGTTGGAGGAATTATGAAAATATCATTTGCGCTAATTCTGACTGACGTTGATCGCAAAGTTAGCGCCGTTTAAAGAAGGACGATCAAGAATTAACTCGGTTAAAAGACCTCGTGCAATCAGAAGCGAACTGACACGTTGTCTCTTCCAATACTCGAATATTACTTTTTAATTTGCTGTCAGGTTTTCGAAACGGAAAAAAAAGCGTTTTCTGTTGGAGAAATAGATTTCATCTATTTTGAGCTGCTCGTCCGTCGATAATCGAGGACGAAGTCAACGAACTCTGCGGCCGACACTGTGTTCGGCAGGAATGCTCTTCCGAGCGTCCTGTTCCATGGCGTGCGAGTCTTGCATGGAGCTTAGTCAGTTCTTGATGTATGAGAGTCCGCGGATACGGGGTTGGGATCCAGCATTGTTCGAACGGTTAGTCGAACTGACAGAGACTCGAGGAGCCGCGACAGGTGTCAGTGGCCTATGCACGCGCGACTGCAGATACAAGGGCCACGCGACGGTTGTTTTGACGCGGCTATCTGTCAAACAATCGTGGTTCGCCATAGTTCTGTCACATGGTCCACAGAGAGGGGCTCGCTCGCCCTGCTCGCACTGCTCGCGCGATGGATGATTAACCACGCTTAACCACGTCCTATGGCGCGGTTTACAATTAATCATTGTCGCGATCGCTACCATTTGTTTCCAATTCTGACGAACCTCGCCACCCTAATATGCCCGGATAGGTCTAATGGTCGTCGAGCACCCCGCTTTGTTTCGCGTTCTTCGTTGCGGGTGATCGTTGAATGGTTCGCGCGGTATCGATCCTGCCGCGACGCTTGGCTACGCGTAGCTGTTCGCTTTGGAGTTGCCGCTTTCGGTGGGAAAAAGAGGACGGGGCGAATAGTTTAGTTAATTAGATTGGTAATCGAACTGCGAACGGTGTAGTTTATTTTCGATCGATCGCGCAGGTTTACTTGCGCGCGTTCGCAGGCGCTAGGGGAAGAAGGCTAAATTGTTCTATTATTTTTCGCTGTGTATCTCGTTTTGTCGTTTCTCGTTTTTAATTAAATTCCCCTGCAATAACTCGTATCATGTACGAGCATATTCTGTATTTTAATAACCGTTTCGCAACTTCAAATGCTAACGAGGATCCAATTTAACTCTAACTAACGTCAGATATTTTGCCGCGAGTATCAACTTTCAAAACTGAAAGTTGACGCATGTACGTTAACAAGGTGTCGAGACTTCTTTATTCTTCCCATCTGTTTTTAGGCGATTTCCGAAAAGTTTATCGCCCCTGATAAATCGATTTCCCAGACCGTTCAATTTTGATTTTACGACGGATTTTCCACATATCAACACCTCGTCGAAACCCACCCCTATCGGGCGGTAAAAGTTTTACGAGAAGCAACATCAAGGCTCCCGTGCGTTAGCCTCGTTGCATCTTACTTTCAGCGTTAGATCAAACTTTCCTCGCCTCTGGAAAAACCCATTTTCAGCGACTCTTTTAACGATGAAGTAAAAGCATGACCAAAATATGTCGCCGTGGCTTACCGGAAAGAAGCGGAGGGAGCAGAAAATAATCTCTTACGCGAGCCTCGCTCGCAACCTTTTATTTATATATTATCCGTTTCATTGTTACGCAAATTCCCTATTGGTATAATCGCATTGGCGCGTACACTCGTGAAATATATTACGGTCGAGCGTGGAGAAAAATTTCAATCGAGGCGCACACGATTTGTCGTGGGCAGAGAATCCGGGCGCATGCGTGACGAATAAAATATCGCACAATGGGCTTTCACTGAAAGGACCCACATTGTGTATCACCCGGGCAATCCATCATATTTGTTGCAAATACACTGCGTTCCATTTTCTCCGAGCCGGTATTGTGCCCATTTCCTAGCGTCTGCTGTTCAGCTGCGGCGCCGCGTGAATCGGGTGTAAATCGACGTCTGGAAAAGCTTTCGCGAAAGAGTCATCTCGCCATTGTCACCTCAATTTCGGACACGTTTAGCCGAAACTAGTTCACCGTAATGCCGTTTCAAAATCGAGAACCAAACGCGTCGTTTCTTCGTCTCATTCATCGGTAATTGAATTTTAAATATCCCAACGATTATCCAAGAGCGCGCCGCACTTTCGAAGCCACGCGAGGACCTTGCACACACTGTTAACCCATCGAGTTTCCAGTTGAACGAGGTCTCCAGCGTCCTTTAACCTCCACGGCACGAAAGAACTGGCTGAAACCGTTCTTATCGAGACAACGTATCTAATTATCGCGTCAGGGAGCGAGTTAGCGTCGAGCGTGGTCGGCGGCGTCGGTGCACGGTGGTTCCCGCGGGGATCAATACCGAGCTGTACTCGTTATTAAATCGCGGACATTACGAGCTGACGTTACACAGTCGTGACAAGTCGGTGCATCGCTCGGATTTCCGTGCACTTGTGCGCGCGGGAGAAATACGACCGCTTGAAATTGCACTCGATACGGATTATAGACGGCAGGTACACAGGTCCTCGAGGCAGTAGTCCGCTCGAGTAGTCACCACGGCCGTTTTCTTTCCCCTGAACAAGCTTTTCGCTTCCTGTTCGCTGACCTTTGAACCGAGACGATGTATGCCAGTCGCTGAATTGTAAACGGGGACTGAACTTTACAGGCGTGGAATTTGACGATTCGCGGGGAACACGCTCTCGTGTATTTCGAGCAGAATTTCTTCAGGTATGAATCGTATTGGGATACGGATTAGGTTCGGATCGGTTCTTCCGAACGATATTTACGAGACCAGTGAGAAAGTGTTATAGAATCGCGAGACGATATTTTATATTTTTTTTCAATTTCTCTTCTCTGCCATGTAAAAATTGTGTTCTATTTCTGTGCTGGTCGAGAAAGGACTGCACTTTCCTGCACACGTCGTCCGAGTCCAGAAATTAACCAGCATCACATACCGAACTCTGCTCCCTGGCCTCCTTTCCTACCTCCTGGCAATTTATCGATTCTGCCAAGTGTTCTCCCGCGCCGCTCGTATTTCTTGGAATAGCAGATAGCATTTTGTACACGCTTTCCCCCCACGGTATATCGGTCGTATTCTTTACTATCGAGCCGCCGTAAAAGAACTATGTTCCATTTTGCCCTCGATTGGATTACATTCCAGCGTGGAACAAGGTTGGTTGCGTTCTACGCGGCAGCGTCGCCCAAAGACGACCGAACCGCGTGAACGAAGAAGGTTAGAAAGGAAACGCGGAAACCCCGGATCGATTCCACCGATTGCGAACGGAAGTCACTCGTGGGAGCGGCATCCGCGAAGCTCAAGGCCGTGCCTCGAGGCTGCGCGAGAAGCTCGAAAGCGAAAGCAAACGAGGGTTTCCGATCTTCCGTCCTACCTTGAAACGGTACCCTCAACAGCCTTGAGATTGCTCGTTTCGTTGGTGAAAATCCGATACACGGATTCCGGAGGTCCTCTCGCCCTTCCGCTTGGCATCAAACCAGCAACGACGTTGACAAGCGGGCCGAGGGTGGCGTGTCGATGTAAACTATCCTCCGGGAAAAAGTGTTATTGCTCTCGGTGGCCGACATACAGGGGTCTCTTTCGTGTCCAACTTCAATTTCCAGCGTGTCGCGGGCGACTTTGGTTGTCTGGAGTTGATAGCCGCTTGTCTTCCTTTTATTGCGCTCGGGAACATGGCGAATTCGAGTGAGATGTTTGGTCTTACGTTACTTTCGCGTTAAATTAATTTGTATTGATTTCAAGCAAGTTGAAATGTAATCACATTCTTCTGAAACCGATGCTCCGTCTGATTTTTCTTTCATGAACGTTCGAACTTTGCGCTGTCGCCTGAATATTGGGGCAGGGTGTTATCGCGGTAGTAAAATATCCGGACGCAATAGCGGCGGATCAGCTTTCGCAAAAAATAAAAAAGAAAAAAAAACAGCAAACTTTACCCGGGCGACGTTACACGCGAGGGCGAAACTTCATTTTTCCAGGAGTTTAGCGTCGGATAGACATCGCTCGCACGGTTCGGGCAGACACGTACGCGCGCGGCGTAAAAGTGAAAAGTTTCGGGCGCGCGAAAAAGTCTGCGGTAATGTTTATTTTATTGGCAGCTTCCAGGGCCACTTTAAAGCGTCCCAACAGTTATGAGGCGGAATCACGAAGTTCGGAAGTTGAAATTGAAATAAAGTGGTTCCCGGATCGTTTCGTAACGGGGAACGTAAGTTTCCCCCTGATAATGGCCGCTTATATAGTTAGGGAGCGGTTGGTTTACTATCTCCGTTGGAAATTTTTCGCTCGATACCGCGGTGTATCGCGAGCTACGGTTATTATGCGCGATACGATCTACATAGGCGCGTCTGCGAAAGGATTCGTAAAATTGCATTGACCAAATCGGATTAAGGCTTTCCGCTATATAACGCGATTAAGCCGCGAGTGTACAGCGCGTGCGGCTGAAACCGACCTATTCGAACTCGTCACTGGTAAAAAATGTCCAAAGAAGCGTTTCGACGAGATGGTAGAGCGGTGAGATGGCTGGGAGAGGGTTAAATCGTAGGAACGACACGCGAACGCTCGGGAGGATCCCGAATTAACTACGTCGGATTAAGGGACGGCCGCAATCGTGCGTGTTAACGACATCTTACTATGTATCGGGGCGGCTCGATCGGTTCTGGTGAAAAATGGTGCCATTTACGGACACGATCCCAGCCGGCTCGCCGGGGATAAGTCCCGAACCGATACGTAAACCCGTTGAAACTCCGGCAGGAGGGTCATTCGTTCGGTTGCCGGACCACAAATTGAGCGGTTTGTTTCGCGCGGGCGAGCCCGTGGCAGGGAAAAACCGGAAGAGCCGTAAGCCTCCGGAACGAGTTCCTGATGCCCGCGATTTGTCAAGATGGAGAAGAAATTTCCTTAGACGGGCACGCGTAAGTCTTCCCCGAGAATTTCCTGATCACAGTTGCAACTTTTGAGCCGGGGCCGCCGCCGTGAGATTCCATCGGGGGAAGTTTCTTGTATCGCGTCGCGGAAGTTGGCCTGGAAAAGTTGCCCGTGGCTCTTGACTCGATCTTTGTTGCTCGCAAATTTCTTTCCTCGACGATCGCGAGCCGGTTTTGTCGCCGATCGACGTTCAGTGAAAAATTGAATATTATTTTTGTCTCTCGCCTTTGGAATCGTCGAAGCTTTAGCATCGAACACCTGTTCCAGCGGTCTGTTCTAATTCATCCGAACAAAACCCCGTTCCCAAGAAAGTAAACTTGAGCGCAACATAGTCTGGCGTCGATTCAACGTGACACGTCTGCCACACTCTAATCTCTATCTGGGAATCAGTCGCTTTTCACGGTCGGTTAGAGTTGAATCCCGAAAGGCATCGATCGGAGCGCAGGCGGTTCGGAACAGGCGTCCGCCGTGTTAATTCCTTGGTCGGTGTCTGAAAAGTCGTGGACCAATTGCAGCTCGATCGGGAGCCGAGCCATCGCTGTGGAACGAGTGGTAGATGTGAGGATTAAGTCGAGAGGGCAGCTCGTAAATCAGAAGCTCAGCCAGCTATGTCTGCGGCGCCGGAGATAATAACCATTTTGCGCTTCCATAGGCTCCGTTCCGCCTCCACCGTTATAACCGATCTTACGACAAGGGAGAGAGGACCCATTCAATTAACTTCGTAAAACGTAAATCGAGACGCCTCTTCCACCGTACCTGGCCAACCTCCTTTATCCGCGATCGTTTTCCTATCGTTGCTCTTTCCCTCTCGAGTTTTCACTCTCTTAGGGGGTGGTTTTGACCTCCGCGAGATCTCTGGTAATTGAAGAACTTCTTCTGAATTTTTTCCCGACGAATTACGGACACGGTATCGACGTGAAACCTTTAAACAGAAATTTGATTAGCCGTATACTCCACTCGAATTTTTTCGTTTCGATTCGTCGGCTAACACGATAGCGTAAAGGTTTATTATTCGATTTGCATATTTAAAACGTGGTACAGTTGTTGGGTGGGTTACAGGGTCGATAGGGTCTGCTTTTTTTTAGCTTACTTTTAGAAGCGTGGGGTGGTTTAATTTAATGTTGTGTAGCCTTCTGCTGTTATTTCGTTTACATGGGGTGGCTCCAGGCACAAGGGTCGCACCGGGTAATTCAAAGGTGGCGAGGGATAAGTAGGGGAGATATGAGGTTTTTAGATGTTTCGTTTTTCCTCGAGGTTATTCTAGCGGCCACGTGGTGTCGGATAAATGGTACGTTGTAAGTTGGGTTTAACCAGAGTGGGAATAAAGAAACGATTCCGGGGAGTGTGGTAAATTTGGAGTAATCCAGGGCTACTGGAGAGCGGACAGAAGTTATTTAAAGATGCGTGACTAAAAATACTTGGGAAAACCTGGCGAAATCACCTTTCGCTTAATACAGAGAAACAATAAGGAAACGGTAGAGAGTGAAATAAGTGACATGTAAAAATGACGCATTCCAAATTCTTAATTATCGGTAATGAAAAGTGAAATCCTGGCCCAGGACGACTTAATTACCAGCTGGTTCCAAATATGGAAAGCGCACTAGGCGCCCAAATTCCATCCATATAATAAACCCTATTCGTGTCTCGGTTCCCAACGAGGTGTCGGGCGGTGGGGTGGTTCCACGATGATTCCGCTCCTAATAGGAGCTAGCCAGAGATTTATCGGTTCGCGATCCAGCAGCTATTCGGCTCCGCATCGCGTCTTCCACGTGGTATTCGCGGCCAGAACCGAAAAGGAGTCGCATAGTCGGGCCAAGGGATCACGGTTTGAATAGCAAACGAGGTCCAGGGTTCCGCGAACTCCTGTTAAGGTCACGTGTTTCGCGCAAGTTTGTCGAACTCTCGCGTTCCACCGTGCCGGATGATGAATTTCACGCGATGATTATGCCACTGCCACTATTTTTACTCCGCTTCCATTCGCTTCGACGTACGAATTCCCCCAATACTATCGTGACTAACGGTGATTACGAATACGTAATTAGACGAGTGTAATAGCTTCTTAATGTTTCAATTGCGATTATGCGATTATTCAAAGGAATGTTTCAGTCAGAGTGGTTCTTCACCCTCTCGCGGTACTCACTTTTTCGTACACTATTTTCGCCCGTCCAGCTTTTTAGTGTCGCGTGGGATACTCATATTTTCACGCAACCAGGCTTGAAAGCTGGAGTAGAGGTTGCACGCGCAAAATTTTCCCCTCTACGAACCTGTAAAAACATCGAGGATTCCAGTGGCAGCAACGAGAGGGTTAAGAACCGCTGGTTCGATCCCATTACGAATGCAAGTTCCTCTTTCTTTTACAGTCGGAACGACAGACCCGGTCCCTTCATAAGGGTTCTTGATACACGGTTCGCGATGGGAATTTATATCGAGCGTAAAATTCAAGTTACGTGGCTTGTTCGCGACGAATATACTTTCCGGAAACGCGCAAGAAATCGTGTATACATAATGTCGTCACGTACGCCGGGGATGGCGTGCAAGGCCGGGGGTGGCTCGTGAGCGCACCGCTTGTGAAACATGTAAGCGCGTTCTCGCGTGCATCTGCCGTGGAAATCGGTGCGTCGGTCGCCCGACAAAAATATGCTGAGCGCTTGAAAATCGATTACCGGGTTACGGGGGTTAATTACGAAGTTCGGCAAGTCTGGCGATAAGCCTGGAAACCTGAGAATCGGAGGATGTTGCTGGTGTTTTATCGGCCAGATTGATTAGTCGAATTCTAGTAAGAGGGTGTTAAAAGATATATGAATTAATTTCGTAAAACGAATAGTTTGTAATATCTAAAAAATTTCTTTATCGTTCGAAAAGTATCTATCGAGAGTAAAGAATTTTTCATTTCAGTCATAAAACATCGTTGCGAGTCTCACGTTTCACCAGCCCCCATTGTTCAGCCACGCAACCGCTAAGCGGCTTCCATCCCTCGCATCCTCTGTCTTCCTTCCGTCCAAAAAGCGTCAGTTTCACCCGTCAAATATTTTCCACCGTGTACAATAGACATTCCACGCGCATGACGGCCCCGGATAGCTTAATCTCGGGTGCGGAGCGTGCGAGAACCCGTTCCGCAAGGATGCGCCGTTCAGTGGCGGTGGCTCTGGTTCCGGTTGGCCAATAGGGCTCCTCCAGGATCCAGGACGGCATATCAAGCAGCCCCAGACACGGTCCAAGATTAATGCGAGCCCGCCCCGATGGTCGTTACGGACCTAAGACGATTACATCGCGCTTAAGTTCGGTAGACGTCGTCCGCGCCGTCTTAATCGGTGGGTCACGTCGGACGTAGCGCCGTTCTAATTAGTTAATCCACCTTTGGCCTGCGCGAACGCCGCACAGGCCACGCGTATCCCGTGGTGCAGATGTTAACGCGAAACATGTACCAATTAGGGAGATTGGCAAACGTCTCTGACCCCTCTACGCTTGACGAACTCGAGCTCGCGTCCGCGGCCAGATACCCGCCCGCCCGGTTATGCCCGTGCGAGTCGCCGTTAATTAGGGGACGCGATCGGTGCACCTTATTACGGGACGCATTACCGCGTAAGAGACACTGCGATCTGTAATACTATTAGCATTAATTGGAATGGAGTAATTAACCTTTGCCGGTGCCGGGTTGCGTTCGAATAAGCAGATAACGCGGGTAATATGCGGTTTCCGCGTGCGCGCAATTCGTGGCAACGCTCGTCGAGCCGCGACCCTGGTTCGCTTAACGATTTTCATTTTTCGACCTGTCTGTCAGCGACGTGGTTTAAGAGCGCGATGGACAAAAAATCGCCACGAGTCGGCTAATTGTTATCTGTTCGTTTATTCGCACGGTGAAATGAAATATCACGAGGGAGTCAAGTAGACGGTATTAGAATTCTGTCGCGCGAGTTCAACCGATAAAACATGACGAATGGGAATAGATATGGTCGTTGGGAAATTTCACTTGCAAAGCGAACCCGCAACAATGCCCTCGCAGCCGTTGCAGTTGCAACACGCTTGAGAATTTCGTCGAGGATCCACACGCCGACGGCTCGACGTAATTCCACTGTTTCGATTAATTCGGATACATTTAGAGATTCGAAGAGTTTTCACGACCAAAGTAATTTTTCAAATTAACAACGAGTAATGTGAATTTTTGGTGAATTCTGTGTGTTCGTAATATAGTTCGAAGGTAGCAGTTGTTAGAATTCGAGTTCTGTCATGCTGACCCTTGTCATCCTTTTTGTCTCGCAACGTCAGAGTAGAAACCGGAGTTTCGTACCCAGGATGCGAGAGGAATGCGTGCCGCGACTATCAAGCGTATTGCATATTACTTCGTTAAGCGAAAGGATGGCAGGGATACGTGCGAATTGAACTTGCTCGCGATACACGTGCCTCTGACTAATCGAAAACGCCAGATCTCGCGAGCGGATCCCGTCAGACGCGATGTCGTGAAAACGATGCAACTTCCTGCTGCTGCGTTGACGAAGATGCTTCCTACTTGCTGGGTTGTGAATGTTTTGGGTACAATTTTTCAGCAACTATTTCATTTATTGCGCGTTACAAACTTCTTCGGTTCATTTTCTATTTCCAGAAGAGATCGCCAAGAATTTATGTCTCCGACTATTATCACTAACTTTGTTCAGCGAACTTGTTCCGCTCTTCCTCGAAGCATTTGAAAAATTCACGAATTTCCTGCCATTTCCAAATTACCACCAGACATTAAATTATCCATCAACGAATAATTCCGCGTGGCGTTTTCAATTTTCTTAATTCGTCTCGCGTGGTTGTCTCAATGCATAAAATTTGTCGAAGAAAAGCAATTTGTTTTTCAGTTGTCCATGCTTAGCTGCTACCGGAAGTATTATATTTCCGAGACATTTTCTCGCTTCTCGAGGAAGTTCATTCGTCTTATTCTATAGCCTTTTTTTCGCTCTTTTCCTCTTACCCGGTTCTTTTCTGCCATTTTTCCGGCATCTGGTAGAACTCAGAACAGGTGTAGAAGCAACACTCGTTTACGCTTTATTACCAAGTAGCTGGCCGCGACTTGGAGACGCGAACGCCTCAACTTGTCGAACTAATTTACTCTTTCTCACATCTCACTTCTGCTCCGGTTGTGTTGCTTAATACCATTGTTCATTTCGACGGGTGTTCGTGTTGAATGCCACTCGTACTTTCGTCATTATGCGCGATATAATCTCCTCTTTGATGTTTTCTGCGATACCCGTCGATGATGAACGTCGCTCGACAGACGTTTGAAAAACTCGAGAAGCTCGTATTTCATCTTTGTTATTACGCTACGTTGCGTTGAAAAGATGATAAAATTCGCCAGTAGAAATGTTTACCGAGAGAACGCGTTCCCTCGCTTGTAGACGCGTCTCGAAAGCACATTGGGACAACTGGTGCAACTATTTAATTCGTCTGTTGGACCTGCTTCAGAACGTATTTTTAGGCAGCCCCGATACAGGTCATTTTAAATTGATCGTGACAAAAATTTGTTGTCTAGATTCTGAGGCTAAAATTACGGAGCGTGAATTATTTAAATAGGTACATTGTAAACATCTACGATCCAATTACAGTACATCAGCCATCGCCTCTCGTTTGTCACGGAACACTATAAAGCACTGATACAGTACCACAGAAACATCGGGTAGCTTTTATAAAATCGTATTTCAGCTTGTTGCACGAGTACGTCCCTCTTCCGTTCTATTTCTCTGCTCACGACCGCGTCTTATCCTTGCTCTGTTACCTTTTTACGACCCTAAGCTGTATGCTGCGTGCACACCGTAGCCCATATACTTTGGCCAAGCCACGCAAACGCCAGCCAGGAATTTTTTCTTCCGCCGGGTCCTTGTTCGACTGCTTGTTTCCCTGGACCACCGCCTACTTCTAATTAATTTCGCGCCCCGCCGCTTCTTTCGTCACCGATAAATCAACCAACGAACTTTCAATTTTCCGTTCAGCCGAGCCAGCCGGCGTCAAACTTCCCGTAAACGGTGTACAGTTGCGCTAATTAAAGCGATTGCTTTCGATTTTGCGTCAAGGATACGAATTTCACTTGACTCGAGTTGTATAATACTTTGAGACTGTGTCTCTTCAGAAACAAGATAGCTTTTCATATGTTGCAGAATTTTTTACAAAATTCGTTGACTCTTCTATTCAGTACTTCATACAGGGGAATAAAGCAAGAGGATTAGGAAGAACTCGAGGGTGCGAGTTCCGTAATGCGAGGCTATACCTACATAGTTGGCGGATTTTCACCGAACCGCAACAAAGGTCGTTCGAGTAACGCGTTCAAGAGGTAATGAATCGATAACGCCGGAACGAATAGCGGCGTGCGAGATGCTCTCGTTAGGTAGATAGAATCGTTATACGGCCAATCAAATTGATTAGATTCCAATTGTACCGTCGATCGAGTTATCTCCATTAGGTTGTTCATTCTTTTTCTAGATACAGATACTCGATGGAAGGACATCGATCAACGACGATCGTTACGAGTACAATTTGGTCATTGAATAATCGAGGTAACTTTGTTACGAGCTTTGTTTAATAAAAAATGAATTTACTAGACGAATGATTTCCACTGACAACAATGAAACCAACAGTCCGGATAAATTTTGCCGAATTCGAGTCGTTCTATCGTTTCGATGGATCCCTAAAGAGGACAGGTGAAAGACTTTCATCGAATTTAATTACTGTGAATGAAATTCCCCGCACGGTGACTTGCAAACGAGTACAGTCATTGTCATCGATGGGTTGGCAATGTCCTCGTATTTAATAGCACGGACGTACGGCGCTTGAGTGCTAGCGAGCGGAAGGACAATCAAATTGGCAGAGCGTAGAGAGCGAAGCAAAGGGTTAAATGAAATTAATCTTGCATCAGGGTAGTTTCGCGCAACCATGCATCGGTTACATCGACAAAGGCGGTATCAAATTCCGGTTCGAAAGATACTCGTCGAATTTATTACTCAATTCAGATTTTTCCGATTCTTTCTCATACAAATCGTCGGATTTTTGGAATACAAAAGAAACGATAGAGGTTGTCGAGGAGCTTGCGCGTTTATTGAATTCGGTAGAGATGTATCGCAGTAAGATCGCTAGCGAAATAACAATTTCCACCTGTTCTATTCGCTGTTTCGCATTGAAATGCTTTCAGCGGCGCATTAGTCTGAACATTGTAATCTAAAATTTGATCGTCGCCATAATGTGCAACTGATGCATTAGCGCGACACGGAATGCTGGAGCATCTCCATTGAATCACGGGAGTGCGGTTGAAATCCGGTAAAGCGACATCGAACAAAATTGAATTACTTCCGGCCAAAGGAGATGGATACCGGATGGTCGAATGTAAAATGAAAAGAAGAATATTATAGTAATTAAGGCAAAAAATTTAGAAACGTTTCTACGGGAATGTACACAATATAATTATACGTTTCCATTTTGGAGGCACGTTTCATTGTTAGCGATGAAACACTCCACGCAATTCCGTATCACAGATCCTTTCTGCATTATCTTAATAGGCAAAATTACGGTTCGTTATTCCACGTCAAAGCGGTCCAATTTTATTTCATTCGGTGAACATTTTCTACACGTGCTTAACATTTTTCTGGGATCCCTTGAAAACCATAGTTTACATCAAAGCGAGCCACGTACCGGTACGTCTACTTTCGTTGATGGCGAATGGATCAAAAGTAAAGAGCAGGAAGTTGATTCGATCGAAACGACCGCGATACAACATGATCGTAGTGATTCCAATTTATATAATCATCATTTCAAATCGAAGCGTCATGTGCCACGTTTATTCCACAATATCACTATCGACCACGTCGCAATGCGATCGATATACTCGCAGAAACATCATTACAGAAGGCACACCAACAGATCTATCCGACGAAATTACGAAAGAGCATGTATTTTGCTGCGGCGAAGCGGTTCATGCGATTACGTCGATTGTTCGTCCCGTTACGGTTAACAGCCATATCGAGCATGTATATTCGTACATCGAAGTTAACCCTTCACTCGACCGCTTTTGGCCGAAATAGGTGGACAACGGTTCCAGCCATCGCTCCTATGATGCCTGGCCCGATGGTATATTATTTGCGTAACAATACAACGCGTAGCTCGCGCGACACCGTGAAAGTCTAGGGCCAGAAATGTTTAATGGCGCGTTCCGGCAACAACGATATGTCATTTTAGTCCGTCGCAAATATTGGCACAGCCCGCGGATCCGGCACCCCCACGCGTCTCTCCCGCGGCCAGCTTAAAATAGAGTTGGAAACGACGTCTTCTGAAGTTTGTTTAGACACCTCGATTGCTTTAGCTTCTTCAGCGACGAGGCTTTCTGGGTCTCGGGAATTTTTCCGACGCGGAATTTCACCCCCGAACTTCGCTCGTGCCACCCTATTCGCCCCCTCAAGGGAAAGTTCGAAACGCTCGTGAATCATGAATAAGCTCGACGGCATTTTGCGATGAGATCGATTCGTCGACTGCATTCTTTTCCAGGGACACTCGCCGCGGAATGAAAACAATCGTGTTGCTTTTCAGTTTCTATAGTTAGGGTACAGCGTTTGCTCTTCTTTTGGTTGGTAGCGTACAAATCTTCTCGCGGATTGCGAAAACTTGACGCGGAGTTCTTTCTCTTTTTAATTCAAGTTTCAATATTACGTTATAGAAGAAGATGCAATTTTCTCCTCGACGCGAAGAATCCAATTGAAGTTTCCTCTTTGAGGGACCAAGAGCAAATGTAACGCGACCTCGCGCGAATAGAGTAATTCGTACGAACTCGCTCTCCCAGCCGGTATCAAAAGGTTGTTTTAATTCCAAGGATGTTGCGGCGCGCAAAACGGTGCGTTTAATAGACAACGGTGCGGTTTTAAAAGCGTGGAGTTTGTTTAGAGCAAGTATTAAAACGTTCGGAAGGTCTCGGGACATAAAATAAATGAGTTCCATCGGCCTCTTTTCTTTTCCCGCTCTAATTTTCCCCGATGCTCTCGGCTCGTTCTCCAGCGAGAATGCAAAGCTCGAGAAAACGGTGAAATTTCCGTCCCAGGGCCATTTTTATTCTTTCCGTTACCTTGCGATTCGCGACAGCCGCGGGTATGCACGGAGACGCGATGATTTTCAGGGCGGCAAATGGTAGGTGAAATATCCGGACTTTTCCAGGGGACTCTCGCATCCTTTACGGTTGTTCCCGTGCCGTGTTGCATTCGCTTAAAATTGTTTCACGACGACTACGCGTTCGCCACTCATCCTCTCCCTTCTTTTTCAATTATTTCCAGATGTTTTCATTCCACTTTATTGCCGTGGCATTCTTTCCTCAAGTTCGCCACCTTGACAGGAATTTGTTAGTCGCGTCGCGAATTCGAGTTTATTTGTCGATCATCGTAGAAACGGTGAAATAGAAATTTGCATTTCAGGTCGTGGCTAGTGAAAAGTAAAGAATATTTCGCGAACAAAGCGATTGCTATCGTCTGTTGTAATTGCGGTAGATAATACAGTCCTTGGCTGGCAATACCAATAAATCTTGAAAAAGCGATCACAAGTGAGCGATCGCTGCCCATGGAAAAGGAGACTCCGCTGGTCATTAATGTCTGAGTAGGGACTTCCTTTTCCGGTAGTCGTTATCGTCATTCGAAGGTCGGGCATTTCAGCATTTCTTTTGCCAGTGCATCGTTACGCTGGCTGCAGCGGATGACGTCAACGTTTCAGATGCATATTTTAACCTCGAATGGATTTACCGACGATATTAAGGCCGGAATGGAATCCTGGGAGATTCAGCGGCGATAAAATTTTAAACAATTTCTCAACGAGCAACTTTCACGTTGGTCACATAAGTCTCCGTCGGAAACACTCTGTAGACATAAAATCCGTACGGCTGCGCCTCTAAAAAGCACGTCCAGGTTACATAAAATTTATTTGCAATAGCGAAATCTAAAAATCCGCTCGTCCCAGAGAAATCGTGCTGTTTGCGTGATTCGCACCTGAGCAAAAGTGGCCGAGCCGACGTTACGTGGTTTCCCGTTTCGAAAATCTTGCCGATAACCACGTTCCCATAGAATGTACTTCTCTCGATTCGCATTGTCTTCGTCCACGGTGGTTACTCGCGCGTGACAACATTGTCTTTGCGCGGTGCAGCCCCCGTTTTCCTGTTTCTCTCTGTTTCCCTTCCTCCTCTTCTTCTTTTTTTTCCCCTTTTTCTCTCGTCGAAGCCTGAGGCACGCGAGACTCGCGCGACGGCCACACGAAAACGTGGCTGCTCGTCCACGAAAACGTCCAGACAGAACGCGAGAGAAGAAGAATGTATCGCGTATACAACGCGGCCGCGAGACTAACAAGGTAAGCTACTCATCTCGCTGAAAGACTCGACGCTCCTTTCAGCTTAATTGTTTCCTGGACCAGCCGGCACCCTGCCGCGCTAATACCATTAGCTCCTTATAGTCCTGGTAATTAGAAGGCGACCCCGTTCGGACGATAAAGATACACTTTGTACTTGAAAGGACGAACGATCGATGCTCGTGTCTTAGTCAGAGAAAATTAGCAGCTTCTCTTTTTGTTAACCTTTCGAACCATGGTTTATTTTCGTCGGAGGGATAGAAAATTGGGTTGGACGAATGTCTCTTGGGGTATATTGCAATCTTAATGGGGTAATTCGGATTATATTCTCCTTTATTCTTGGCTCTCTTTATTTTAATGCTAGCTTTATTTTAACGCAGTGTGGCGATCTGAGAACTGGGATAAAATTTGTATAAAAATGTAAATTGTCAGTTTGCATTTATTCTAATGACACTTGGTTACAACAGTAAAGAGTGAATGGTTAGGGTAAATGAAATGATCGGAAACGATTCGTTAATTAAAATTGGCAAAATTGTCACGCTATCGTCGCGGATATATATTCATAATCGATGCTATCAGCGCGTGTTACAAATGTAAATTAAAAAAGTGCGTGTCTACCTGGTGCTAAATTTAAGCTGGCACGTCATGAAAGGTGTAAGAAACTAGGCTAAAAAAGTACCAGACCACGGTAAACTTGACGATAACGCAATCGGTTTGAATGCTACTTACTTCGTGCTAGAACATAACGTTTAGTGTGTGTTTCTATCTTTGTTAGAAGCGATCGGAGTACATTTCACGCCGATCGAAACTGTTGGACCGAGAAACGAATAATCGTAGGTGGGTTCGTAGTTACGTTGTGACATTTGCGCGAGAATATTCAGCGAGACGGTAAGTTTGCGTTCTGAAACAATGATTAATAAGTTGCTTTCAGTGTGAGCGAAAGCTGGCCGTCGTAGAATTAATCTTCGTCCCTCTGTTCTGCAAGGAGTAACAATAACTCAGATGACCTCGTTCTTCCAACACATAGCGTAGATGTAATCTTTCTTTTCCTTGATGAACTTTAAAAACCGTGTCACAACTGATATTGCAGCTCGTGCTAAGCCACCGCGATACATGATCCTCCTGTTACCATGTTGTTATCTATTAAAAGGACTGTAAACTCGCAGTCGCTTTCACGCGTTTCGTTAGCTTTCATTGCAGTCGACGCAGTAACGTTTCAAAAGTAATTTCCTTTTAATCTTCCCTCGTCGACTATTGCAATGAAAATAATACGGATCGTCGTCTCGTTACGACGTCTCGACATTTTATTTCTTCTCGAGTCAAGGGACTAGATCGTATAGTAGACTGTGAACGATCTCGTCGTCCACTATAACAGGGTCACGTTTCGTTGAAGACGATCCAGGCGTTTACCTCGGGAATAAAGCTCGTACACTGGAACGTGTCCAGTTCTGAGTCACTCTTCGAGGGTGGCCTGATTACGCTTCGTTCCATTAACCCGTTAACTGGGCTGTTTCTTAACCCTTTGAACGCTGCTTTGCTTAGCTCGATAAAAATCCACGTTAGACTCTCAGAAATTGAAATATATCGGGTGAAAAGTGAACGGACTCGTTAGGCGAGTGAATTTCTCGATTGTATTCAGAGTATCGAGGATTCGAGGGATTATTAGCTAATTAGCGTTTCTAAATATTCCCGTTGGGAGTGGAAATCACCTCGGTGGCAGGCGGCGCTTAATCCGTGGGACGTTGGTTGATCGCCGCGCGGAATATTAGCGGGGATTCTTGGAGCAGAAACAAACGTCCGGCATACGAATTAATTATCTCGAATCCTCCTTAATTAGCCTGCCTCCCGGCGGGAACTTCAAACTTCTCGAACTACGGCTTATGCTTGAAGTTCGCGGTTGCCATTGCTGTTGGAGCAATTGGCGCAACCGTGCTGCTTTCGTGCTTCACTCTGCGGATAATACGGCTCGAGTCGAACACTGCGGAACTGGTGGATTCGTAATAACAGGAATGATCATTGTTCTTTCATGTTCAAAATTCGAGCCATCGTTGTCCCATTGTTTTAGGAATTATCGATACTAAAGGCGGTTGTTCTTTCGTTCGAGACGATCGAGACAATCTTTATTCGGTCAATCGTTCGATGATCAATCGAATTATTATTAAGTTACTACTAAAGAGCGAAATAAATGTTCACGAGACACTAGGATTTGTGGCATCCCCTTTGAGGGTTAATGGCGCGCGCGACCCTCGCAGAACATCCATCGACATCGATCGTTATTAATTTATGCGAGGACAAGGCGAGTTTCTAATCTGTCCCCGGGCCACGGTGTGGTGGCGCGTTTACAGCCTGGATTTAATCTGCATTGGATTTAATTAAAATCAAGCAGCTCCACGGTTGCGCGGCCTCGTTGACAATTGCATGCAGATTGGATTAAGCTTTGGAATTAGAACGAGAGTTGGATTCACGCTCGACGCGAATCTGCTGCCCGTTTGTCCACATTAATATTCGAATTTCTGGAGATAGAGCGATCCACCAGAGGAATAGAGGGAGAGAGAGGGAGAGAGAGAGAGAGAGTTAGGGCATGAGGAGGATACATAACGCTCGATACACCGATAACGAGGGAATTATTCGCGGTGAGATCGAATCTTGTTAACGTTACAACGAGCTCTGTCAGCCATGAAATCGGTGGTTTGATCTTTGACTGCTCTTCTTCCTCCTTTGGAAGAGAATTATATCATTAACCTTACATAACCTTATATAACTAATAATAGATACAGAAAAAGGAAGTAATCACGATCTTTTATCCATTTTGAACAACGTTGTAAGTAGACAGTACAATAAAAAAATCCTCTTTCCTCGCATCGATTTTCGCGTACGCGAGTTCCAACCCCTGCTAAAATTTGAACCCCTCTTTTGCCGCGTCAGCGCCAGACAGACGACAAATAGCGGCGCACGTAAGAATTCATTAGAGAATTTGTTGTTCCTCTTCCCTTTCGCGACTTTGTTCTGCCCGACCGGTTGCTGATATCTGCTGAATAGCAGATGGTCCGGTATTACCACTTTGTTGGCGAACATCGATTCTTCTTGGCGGTTACAACGGAGACAGACCGGTCTCCTTCTTCTTACCCTCCCCTCCGCGTGAGAACTTTTCGCATCCCCCGCATATTTCTCGCGCTTCTTTGCTGAGCACACGGAAAACCATCGCCGTTTTCCCCTCTCGGATAATCCATCCTGATTTTCTATATCGCCCTAAACTTTCGCGCTTCATTACTGCCATCCAGAGGAGGTGGTTCTTTTGCACGCATCTGAAATTTTATTCGGATGATTGGTATCGATTTTTTTTTGTTTTATAATTAAAATGATCGGTACTGGTTTCGATATGTTTATGTAAATCGGCTAGAAATATTGCATCGGTATCGGCAAAGCAATTTCTGTACAAAATTAACCGGAAGGAACTTTACCGTGCCTCCACTTGCGAGTCATCAAGCAAATTCAATAAAACCGTGACCCATTTAAGGTGCACGCGTCTTTACGAGGACATCCGAGCAGGAAAGTCGTGAAAGAGGCGAGATAAATCATCGTTAACTTCTTTTAAAGCCTCTGTTCAACCGAAAGAGAATCATACCCCGTGTCCGATGGGATTACAGAGGATCATAAGCGCTTGCCAAACAACTGGTCAATAAATTCAGGTAGGCGCTGTTTATGACCGACTGTAATGAAGGCGAAGTTGTAAAAAGTCTTCCGCTCTGGCCAATAAAATCCAATAAACGAACTTCCTTTACACCTTGCACTTAACTTTCACTGATTAACGCTATCTGTGCATAAAAGATACTGATGGTACCATAATATTTCGCCTACTTTGCCAGTTGACCTGAAACTGTTTTGTATTCGATATTAATATTAATGCGTTCTTCGTACGACAAGTCTTTATTCTTGGGTGACATTTGACAGACTATAGTAATCGTTTAACAATGTTCGCAGGAATATTCGTTGGAATATTATGAATATTAA
Source organism: Xylocopa sonorina (assembly GCF_050948175.1). Lineage (NCBI taxonomy): Eukaryota > Metazoa > Arthropoda > Insecta > Hymenoptera > Apidae > Xylocopa > Xylocopa sonorina. Next base: position 13,147,108 of record NC_135193.1, read on the forward strand.
GCGCGCAATGAATTGCATAAGCACCGTGGTTTAGTACTTTGCGGTTGATGACTGTTCAGGCAGGTTCAAGCGCATCGAGTTAGCTTAATTAAGGTGTAAAAATAAACGAAGAGTGAATAATGATTGCAGAATCATGCGGTGCTGTGGTATTCATGCTTTTCGCACTTACGCGGCCACGTAATTTGTATGGAAATTAAGATGCGCTAATACAGCTATCGTACACAAAAATGCAATTAAGAGTATCCACTAAGTATATGCACGCGTAAGTAGAATATTCATTCGCGTCGATTGACTACCATCTTCCTCTGCGTTATAATTCGACAGAATCGTTCGATCGAAAATGTAACCCAATTAAAGTTAACATTCTCGATAAATCAATGAAACGTAGCGAAAAGTAGGTGTTAAATTCCGGGGTGGCCTTGCGCGTGGGACATTAATCAAATAAAATTCACCTCGATTTCCCATTACGTCGCCGAACTTGGCCGTTCGCATAAATCGAGTTTAGGTAGACTGCGGCGCGTTATTAGAAGCTACCCTTGGGACGACCGATTTAACGAACCCTTTCTAAGCGTGACAGCGTAGAAATGGCACACGATGAAAGTGGAAATCGAGCAGCCGTTGGAAATCTGACGGACAGCTTTAATTACGAGATCGATGGTGTTGCACGCGGGTCAGGCTCTGTGTACGGACGCGGCCGGCAAGTTTGTACACGAAACTGCCGCGGCGTCGAACGAATTAGCATAACGATCCTTCCGGCGTCATGCATTTTTCATATGTTCGTCCAGTGGTAACGAGTGCACGAATCCCTTTCTCTCTCTCTCTCTCTCTCTCTCTCTCTCTCTCTTTCTATCTATCTCTCTTCCTTTTTCTGTGTTCTGTTCCTGTTCCAGGCTCCCTGTTCGTTGTTCGCGAAACGTAGGCCCGCGCGTGCGATACACACGGTAAAATAATTTAGGAAAATAGAAGCACAGGTTGCATTTCTCGGCTAGCGCGTATCGAATCACTTGTCCCCGCGAGCATTTGCATGCCTTTGTCTCGGCGATATTTAGCGCCGCGCTGCTTTTAAATATCGATCCAAGGAACTTTTACTGCCTACGGAAGAATCAGAGGCGCGAGGGTGGATGGTTTCGAGCGATATTTCTGACACCTCTGCGCTTTTGCAAGTAATGCGGGTGCTTTACGGTAGATCTACGTGCGATATTTCCGAGTTCGCGGTTTTACTTTTTCGTATCAGTGCTTCGAAGCTGCTTCGAATTCTTTTTGTAGCCGTTTCAACGAGAATTGAAATATGCACGAAATAAATGTACGAGGCGTTACCGCAGGCTGGTACGTATTACGTTTTACGGTATAGGAAATGGTGGTACACGGTCATCCGTGTATCGATGTATGAAGTTTCGTGACTCTCTGACGATCGTGTAAGTAGATCAAGCTTTGCGCAAGATCGCGGTCAGACAAGCTGCGAGAGTACGCACTTAGAACACGAACTTTTCAGTCTACCCTCGTGCACACATACGTGGTAACTTGTGTTAACATATTGATTGTACTAGGATTAATCAGAAATTCTCATCGAATATTCTATTTGAAATTCTCGTTGTTACGCGCTATAACTGATGCTACGTCAACAGAAAAAATGTATTTACCAGCTACTGTTATGGAACAACATGCTTTTCACCATTATTTCACTCGACATTCTTCTTCGCAACAACCATTCATCCATCACGACCAAAAAACAACCCTCGCGACTTAAAACACAGGCAAACGGCGCTGTAGAAACCTCGTTTGAAAAAAGGAAAGAAAAAAGAAGGAGAAAGAAAATAGTCAACGCGTTTGCAATATTTCTTTGTTAACCCGCGTTGTCTGCAGGCAAGACAAACTCACGGTAATTACGTGGTTCAACGGCATTGCGAATGCGTTGTAACGCGACACTCGCCCCTCGTACGGCATTAATTATATAGGGAGCTGTGTCACGTTTAACGTACGATTATTGCATTCCACGCTGAAACGCCGGCAAGAATTAAGACGTAGACTCCGAAACGATCGATAGTTTCTGTAATTTCGAGCCAGTCCTCGAGAGCCGGCCTTTGAAGATTTCTGGACTTCATTTCCGGTTCCTCCCGCTCCATCTCGAGCCGAGTTACTTTAGCGCGCCCGTCCGGGATTAACGACCCTTTAATTATTCGGCTCTAATTGCCGGAGCACTCGTTATTACCGATACGCATACATTATACGGGTTACACGTATTATGCTCGGTTGGCTGAGCCTCCAATTTGCCTCTTCGCGCAACTCTTTCATCCGACGTTCAACCACCGATCGGATGCCAGGGTAAATCATCGAGCAACCAGCGTCGTTTCCCTTTTTTTCTCGGTCTGCAGGCGATACAGGCTATCAGAAGCTGACAGTTGCTACGCTTTCAAGTGTCATAGTTGGGGGGGAAAAGAAGGGAAAAACGTCGCCCCTGGCACTCGAGCGGTTCAAGTATTCAAAGTGATTCAATTCCCGTCTGCGTCGTCTAATTTTAAATCGATTTCCCGACGGCGTCGCGCATAAATTTGCGTTCCACCGTGTCTGCGCTTGCCACACAAACAATGTGGCATTGTGTCGGCGCGCGAGGGCACGCGATCACCGCGCTAGTTCCCTTGCAAGGGTGCGTCGCGACTCGCGGAGGACCCATCTCGTCGAGATTGTTCGCACTTTATTTCCCGTTCCATTATCCGTGGATCGAGGAAATCTCATGCATCATAAAAGAACGACCGCCTCCAAGAATTCCGCGAAGTCCATCCGGTTGAAAGAGTTGGGTTTGCGAATGAAGTCTTCTCGTAGTCGTCTCGTAGTCGTCGTAGGTTGGCTGCCTTCCATCGATTCATCGAATCTCGCGTGGACGACAGGACGAAATCGAATTCCACTCGCTGATATCCAGACGGAATTGTTATCAATTATTACCCGCGCTGTTTCGTTTTTACTCCGAATCGCGAGGCTTCGTCGAACGAGAAAGTGGAATGTGGTCGCATCTATCGTTTAAGTACATAGGAAAGTAAGATAGGAAACGACAGTGACAAATTGCTTTTGTTGGACGATCAGTTTTTCCAGTTTCGTATTAGCCCACGAAGTAGTCGAAGTAAACTAAAGTTTATTGTACAATTATCATTTTGAGTACTTCGCAGAGAAGTTCGTTCCAGTTACTGTTGCGATGTACACTGTTGTTTCGAAGTTTGGGAACGGAAGTTTCAAGATCCCTTTGAAGCTTGTTCATATCAAAAGTGAACACTGTTGGTCGGATTCTATGATTCCCGGAATTACTATCGATTCGCGGACAGCTTACACATCGTGACGCGGATAATACGATATAATAGCGACATATCTGTCGAATGCTATTTTATCGAGGCAATAATGTAGATAAAAATTGATTTCACCGATATCCGGATGCATTTAACGTTCCATAGATTTTATATAACGAAAAGCCATTCGGATTTTTCATTAGATATTTCCTGTCACTGATCCTTTGATCCGTTATATTTTCCAAACGTATTTTTTTTTATTTTACACATATACCATACAGCTGCATCGACCGCGAGTTAACGTAACTATCTTCGCAGGTAGCAGAGATATCTATTTAAGGCACATGGAACTCAAAAGTCGATTAACTCAATTGACCCAAGCTCGGTGTTGTCAAAACGAGACCGGCATTTCCATCTCCAACGGGCGATTTTCCGGGAAATTTTTCACACCTCGCACGTCTTCCATTAAGTTTCTCTGCGAGCACAGTTTGGCTACGTGCGCCTTTGTGCGCGACTACACACACCCTCTATTGCATTTCACCGGGAAATTCTCCTTAGAACGCGGCACCACCCCCCATCTTCCCTGTACGTCGCGTGCTCGTCCCATTTTCCCTTACACTTTGAGCAAAATTTCTCCCTTCCTCTCGCACGCACGGTCATCGCGTCTCGCTCGCGAAACCTTGCTGCGTTTCTACCACCCGCTCCTTACACGCTTTACGGTCCACACGGTTACGTACGTGTATATAAGCTGACCGTGGCTTGTATGCACGCGAAACACTCCCTTCACGAGCGATTATTAAACCGGCTGTTACATGCGCGCGTGACGCCACTGTCCACGCGAGAAGATAAGGGATGATGGAAGGGACGAGGGAGAAATGGTAAATCGGAACGAGCATTAAGATTGAAAAATAGTCTCTTACCGTGGAGTCTGTTAGCGGGGACTAAATTGCTTGACTGATTTCGATGAAAAACGTGGCTCGATCGAACGCGAACGCGTCGCTTATGAGCGACATGGAAGTCGTCGCGAGAATGGCCAGGCGTCTGGATTGATCGCAGCCCGTAGGCATTTCTCATGCGTCGCACGGTTAAACGGGATTTCGTGGAAAAGCGCGGGGACGCTTCGTTGACTAGATATTAATTGTAACGTAACGTTAATTGCAGCTGCAATGGGACCATTTGCTCGTGGCCATTACCGAGGTTCGTCGCCGTGCCCGCGGCTCGGCTCGTTTCAATTAAAAATGATATTCGTTGCAAAGAGCAGGTGGAATCGAGCGTGTTCGAGCGGCGAAGGAACCTCGATTTCGCGTTCCCGCGCGAGTATGCACGTTCAGTCGCGTTTCGTAAAGTCGTCGGGACCTGGTTCCTGTACCATTTCCTATTACCTTGGCATTTCTGATAAGCGCCCGGAGATCGTCCAACGGTTCTACTTTATTTATTTGAACGTGTTTAGATAAGCTGTTAATAATGCAACTGGGTCAATGCACACGTGCATTTCTAGCGAACGTTTGCGTACGTTCGTGACCATTTGCGAGCGTTTACTAGAAATGTGCATTTAGCAGGTTACGCGTTCGATCTACCAACGTTGGTCAGGACACGATCGTTTGCATAATTTCAGGAACCTTCGCTAGAAACCGACGATGGTCACCAAAGAGTCGATCTGATTCTCGTTTGAAGGACTCGGTTTCGTGGCATACTCGATCAGAAGAGGAGTAAGTGTAATAGATCGAGTCTGTTTGGGTAAGAAAATCAATGTTTTCAAAAATCTTCCTGGTGAACAGTTTGTTTAATTAATCGACTACAGCCGTTAGCTATGATTTTCGTGCCAGAGCGAGCCTTGCGCTATGTGAGACTGTAGATCAGATAGCAGGAGTCCGGCAGGGATTAATGGAATACTCATTAAACTTTCGTTCTGATAAATAGAATTCTATTGCGCTCGAATTACCATGCGATTAGAGATAAATTGCATCGATTCTGTTAAGCGGGTGATTCGAATCGTTTAATTTATTTGGATATTAATTTGCAATGTTTTGATTGATCTTTCTAGCGAGTTAAAATAATACGAGAATCATTAGTAATTATTTTATGCTATTTCAGAAGACCGGAAGAAGTAGATAAACTCTATTGTTTCTTTGAACCGTAACTATATTTGATCGTTCCTCGAAGAGGATCTCCTGTTTCTAAATTGCTATCGATATTGACATTTTCCTTCCCTTTTAAAGTTTCTTCTTATCGTATCACGATGTAACTCGTATCTTGGAGGGAAAATTGTATTTCATCAATTTTAAACGAAGCAACCATTCCTGCAATTTACAGTAACGCCAATGTCCGATATAATTTGATTTAATAATTGTAAAATCTAAATAGCCACATTTACGGGACGTGGTAAAATCGGGATGAAAATTATTGCCCCGTAGAAATTGGAGAATTACGTTGGGCTAACCGTCATAAAACGTCGTTTTTTTTTCATTTATTTATTTATTTATTTTTTGCTCCGTTCCGCACATACGCGCCATGATCAGGCAATATTTCAGGATATTGTTTTTTATTTACTCACCGGCGAAACATTCGGAACGTTTAAATTCGCTCGTATCGCAAACACATTGGACGGTGGAAATCGACGCGTAAAAGTTTTCTATTGTCGTGGAAACATTTTTACGCAGGCACGCGAACGAACGATCAATTATTCGCTTTCGGTAAAATGCGACGGTGAAACGAAGCAAGATTTATCGGGAAGAATCACAAACTGGTGCGGCTCATTCGCGGTCCTGAAATGACTTGCACTCCGGAACGTATTTCACTCGGCTGGCCATTGTTGGCTCGATTTTCAACCCAAATATTTATCCTCCCGGCTAAGGAGAATGTTACTTTTTTTGCTGTACGATATTTTTTTTTTTTTACAAATTCGACGCTATAAAACAAGATCTGCTTGTTATGACGCTGCAATTGCAATGGATGGAAATGCAGCTCGTAAATCGTAGTTAAAAATAAAACCGGGGCTTTTAGTAACTTCCAATTGTACAAAATTTATTTTATTACCACCGCGTTTCGATATGGATTCGACGAATGCTCGAAATATGTAAATGAACCGAGGCTCTGTTTTATTTTCGCGATTCCACGTTTCGTAGATGATAGAAGGAAAATATTGCTGTAGAATTTTGGAACGATCTGCGCGCTCGATTTGATTAATTATACGTTAACCAATAATGATATTTCCGCTGCAAAACGAGACCCACGATTCCAATCTGAATCTTTCGGTTATCTATACATCGTCGACAGCTGTCGATAAATCGTTGATTCTCGTTATTTCGATCTGAGTCCCCGGTCTTCTATCCGTTCCGGTGGCAATGTTTGCTCTCGTGCCTGCGTCTGCAAAGCTATTTTTTGATATAAAATTCCAATTAACGGCGAGATGCGAACGGGGCGATTGAGTGCGCGTGAAAAAAGGTAGGCAGAAAAATTTCAATTCCACGCTTGGAATGTAATTAATTGAATTTTTCAAACCGAATTTCATTCGATAGATAAAGAATTCGCAGTGTCGCGGGATACAAGACTGTAAACTTTCGAATCGTGATGCAGACGAACTGTCGAATCTCGTTATTCCAGCAGCAAAGTTACGTTTAACTCGAAAGTATCGAGTAAGAAACCATTCTTCCTCATTCTCTCTTAATACTTCGGTACGGACGCACACCGATACGCGTACGTACCGACTGTAACACACGAGAACGGAGAGGAACCCTCCCGAAAGGGTTCCTACTTCCGACACTATTTCCTGGGGGGGTCGATATAATACATTTCTTTGCCAGCTCCGAAGGGAGGGTGGCTGAAAGCGCGGCAGACGGATGAAACTTCTTGCCGAGAGGGAAAGGCGCAGAATCCCCTTGGGACGGAGGAGGGCAGGGAACGATCGTCTCTGGAGACGCTCGAAGGTCAGGGGTGGTTTTTCGTCGAAACCGCAACCGAGTTAGAAGTTCGATTTCTCTTTCAATTCTCTCTTCCTATCGCGACCGTGCCTGCAATCGTGACCGCGGCTTTGAATTTTTAATACAGCCAACTCGACCCGCAGGGAAACGAGTTCCGCGGAGGGCGAAAAGGGCCAATAATTTCGATAGAACCTGCGCAGGAAACCGAGATCCGTCTTGGCTAATCGGTTATTCTGCTTTCTTTTTGTTCCAGAGTTCGTTCGAGTGGCTGGGGAGCCTTGTCGGGGAAGTCTCGTCGCGGAAACTTCTGCTCCGGCTGTAAAACGGTGAGTGTTTAAAGTACGTTGGAAAAGTTTATCATTGTAGCTGTTACACTTTGAAATTCTTTCCCTGATTATTCTTTTATTCGATCTCGTATCGAAGGGAGAATTTTCTATCGGTTTCCGAGTTACATGGAATTATTAAGTCGAAGATTTCCAAATTTTTCATCAACCTTAAAATCGTCTCGATGTAAGTGACTCGTAAATGGATCGTTTCATCAAAGATCTTGGCGATGCTTTTCAGTTCGTTAAGCGATGTTGCGCGGACGGAGTCAAGGGACCAACGTCAACCATTATATTTCTGTAGTCGTCTTCTTGCCCCGATAACACAACCCCGCTGTTCGTCGACCGTCTCAACGCTCTATCCTAGAGGAATGAATATTCCGTGCCACGAATTTGTTCCACGATACCTTCGTATCTCCTTGGGTTCATTATTAAGCCCTTCCGCTCCCTCCTTCGTGGCCCTTGCCAACCATTCGTCGTCCTCCCTTTGTCCAAGGAGCCGAGATCTCGTGGCTCGATTTATGAGAGCGAACGATGCAGTCTAAGCTCAGCGATTACTCGTCTCCGGAGGATATAAGTAGCTGCCTTCAAATAATACTTGTTCCGTCGAAAAAGTGCCTTTGAGTATCTCTGAGGCAGGTTGTGACTGACCGGACGGCTCGTAAGCTCGGCGTCAGGCAGTCTTTATGAAAGAACTTGAAGGAAAATTATGGTACTCGGGGTTTTTCACGGTGATCCTTACTACTTTGTCGTTTCATTCGATTTTTGAAATTACACCTGTAAAGATACAGTCCAGAGTAATTTCGATCGCTCAAGTTGATACATAGTTCCGATTGCATCAAAATGTCCGTCTCAATTCGGACTGTTAAAACGATTGCGCGGCCAAGTTTGTGATCCACTGAATTTTCGCCAGCGGAAGAGAATCAAACGGTGGTTGCGCGCCTCAAAAGGGGTGCAATTCGAAATTGTCCAGTCTTGTGGATCCTCCTTTGTCAATTGCTGACGATCAACGCGTTCGCGACGTTGATGTAATTCTGATACAAGTTAATATTAATCAGAGGTTGTTAAATTTAGTTCTTTTCCACGGAACGACGAGAAACAGCATTACCAGGGAAAGAGGTACGAATAATAACTCGAAACCCGGTTATTATAAACGCTGTTACTACATCACACGAATCGAAATTATAATACCACGTTAACATAGTAATTCCTCTCTCAATCTCCATAATAATTGCTCGTAAATCCGGAATTCATAGTTCCTCGTCCATCAAACGGCGGCCGCTCGAAATCGCGGCGCGCTCGCTTTTTTCCTCGCGCCGGGTTGATCGAGAACCCTGTAAATAGTATTCGCTCGCGTAATCCCTTTATAGAAAAATAACGCGCGGCGGGCAGGTGAAAAAGCGGGGCGCAGAATACCTCGTCCGGCCGGCATGAATATTAATGACCCCTCGAAAACCTGTTCTCTTCACGCAAGACAGACTTCGTCTATCATAAAGCGGTTTACGATTTTCTTTATACTCGGTGTAATTCGCTGTCGAAATTAGAACGAATCTTTTTTTTTTCGCGTCTGATTAAAACGCGATAATATCGCGAGTCGAAAATCAACGCGACGGGTTTGTCAATAATAGAACGCTGCTGTGAAACTGGTTTTGAAAAAGCTCGCGTGTGGTCGGTTCGCGGGGAAGCGGAATGAATTATTCCTTCCACCCTTCGACGGAAAATAACGAGGTAGAATCGCAAGTTTGTCCACCGTGGAACGTTCCGACTCTTTCGTTCACTTTCGATGTTTCATCGATGAAACGATCCACTTCTCGATTTACTTCGTTCCCGATATTTCTCCGGGCGAACTGCTACCGCGCGTGGCCGGGGAATATACGGCGTTAAAAACGAGGGGGCAAGGAGAGCTCGTCGTAAGTTGGCGCGAAAAAGCGTCGGGAAAATCGGCCCGCCATTTAATAACGTTTTTACCATCGGTTACGAACCGGCGTGGCCCGGTTCCGCCACGGAAAAAGTTTCGTTTTGCGGGCATAAATCTGCATGATGGCACGCGGATTTTTGTAGTGGACCGAGGCGAGAGAAAAACGGGGAACGGCTGGGAAGAATGATAGAGGCTCGCGTCGTCGGGTTCATTAGACTTCTCCACGTATCGTCTGCCCGTGGGACGTGCACGCTTAAAAGCTCTCTGAAACACGATCCGGACATGATCGATCGCGAGCCATTATTTGTCGTTATAGAAGACAAGCCGGCCGTTCACGCTAAGAAATTGACGATTTGCATTCGCCGTCCGTGCCCGATTAAATATCGTTAGCTTTCCCTGATCACGTGTCCACCTCGATTACGCTCGTGTCGAACATGTTAGTTTTATGTTGCTACGCCATTCAGAGAATTGGAGAGAACCAATTTTACGTTGTACGAGTTAATTGAAATGTATTGGTAAATCCTTTCTCCGTGTCTGCGCGAGTCTCGAGGTGCGATCTTTGTCTACGTCGATCGACGATTAATCTCGGAAGTGATACGTCAGATATCCAGACAATCACGATCGACGGTTCTCGCAATTTCTTCCGGCCGGACATCCTGCTCTTTTCCCCCCGAACCTAGCGTTGAAATATTATCAGCACTAAGAAAGAAGATGGGAGCGGCCCCGGATAGCCATAAATGTGATGCGACATGACTGATGAGTTCCGTGGCCTTTATCACCCCCGTGTTCTTACCTTTCTTTCAGGCTGCAGTCGTTAGATCGCGCGTGACGTTTCACTCGTTTGACTCGCGTTCGAATAGATTCTTCTGACGCGAGTAATTCGCCTGTACCGAATGCACTTTTGCTCTTCCTGTAGCTGTCGAGTAGTTGACTTACTTCTAATGCGAGGTTATTGATTTCATAAAAGTTCGCGATATATATCGCAGTGATTTTTTAGTCGCAAAAAAATTTCCGCAAAATAAAAAAAAAAAGAATGGTTGCAACGCGCCACTGACTTTTATAGAGAATGGTAATTTCATTTCATACCCCTCTCGATTTTTATTCCACTCTCGCGTTGTCGTAGAAATGCACGTTAATGAATTTCTACCGTTCTTCTATAACAGGGTCACTCCTTTTTATTCATTATTTTACAAAAGGTTTCACATTTTTTAAATCTTTTGTCACGCGCCTCGAAATCGTTTATTTAGCTTTTATTGGTAACCGCGTTGACTCGTTGTTAATTCGTCGGAAAGGATAAGGGCGTTAAAAGTAATTTCATCACCCCGTTCGCTCATTACTCGCGACGCGATGCACACATTACAAGCAATGTACACGTCTGCGCAATTATCGCCAATTTAAAATTGAAACAACGCCGGGGAAGGTCGATTTTATTGGAATATCCATTCACCGACTGGGAAGAGGTATCAATTAGCTTTTTGACGAGCGGCTAGTCCGCTCAGAGGATTCGCCAATCGGCTGGTTAATTACCAGCAATCAATAATTAATTCAGGCAAATTATTAGCCGCGGATACTTTCGCGTAATTACGTGTCATTAATTAGATTGCGTCACGTGTCATTACGGAGCGAGCCGTAGCCACCCCCTGCGTCACGCGTCATCAGTGCCACATTGTGCCTTTATTATACAATAAAGGGAGTCGGTGTTTCCTCTTGTCGGATCGATAGAGGCGTCGAATCGAAAGTAAGGTTCCCGGTAAGTGGGTCTGTCGTATTGTACGGTCGATCGGCAATTTATGGTTGAGCTTAATTAAGCCACGGACACTAATGGGCTCCGGGTGGAGCGGTTAATTCGAAATGCCGTGTACGCATCGGGCACGAAGAAAGCCTAAGTAATGTCTGCGGACGTAGTTAGCTTCCTGGATATTCAAATTTTCCGTTTATTGTAGTTTAAAGGATCGGACGGTTGAAATGAATCGTTTAAACTTTCACAGATTTAAAGATTCATAAAATAGTAGTTTAAAATTTCAAGACATTGACGGATTGATAGTACCAAATAATTTATGGTTCGAGAAAAGGCTTCAGGGTTCAATATAAATTCAAATCTCGAAATTGAAATTCAAAGGTATTCAAATTTCAGATTGTCAAACGAGAGAAGCATTTACCACTTTCTGGATCCATAGATGCGGATATGTAAAATCGAACGATACGTGGAATTTCTACTCGTCGCGCGTATCTTCCTCCCCCTACGAGAAACATAGACAGAATTCCTGGTTCATACATAAACGGTAGCGAAACAGTTTCAGACGCACACCCCCAGCTGCCAACTGGAATTTCTCCTCGACGAATAGAATTTTTCACGTTCGTTGAACGCGCGTCGGTCCGAGGGGTAGAAAAAACCCCATAGACTCGACGCGCAGCGGCCCGTGAACCGTAGACAAGCGGCCGGTGTGCCCAGGAACGTTTTCACAATGAACTTGCCCGCGGTTTGTCGGGGTCGTTCGTATTATTCGCGGCGTGGAACTCGCGAATGCGAAAGGAACGCGTGCGAGTGTACGCGGATTGAAAGTTCATGCTTGCTTGTCGGATTGGAAGCATTAATCTTCTCGCGTTGCTTCGCTCGCCGACCACCCACCCTTATTCACGTGTCGGCGATCCCGGAAAAAATTGCATCTAAATAATACGCCCCGCCGTCCCCGCGATATTCATACGCACCCCGCCCACCTCGTTTCCTTTCCTTCTATCACTTTCATGGTAACGCGGCGCGTGCGGTTGACATACGGATTAAAAAAACCGAGCCGGATTGTTGCTATTTCCGGACGAGACGAAATAAAACAAGGAGAAACAGAGTGCGCCGGAACAAATATCCCCGAACAATGCCTTCGATATTTTGTCGATCCCATTGACTAACTTTTTCGTTTCAATCGTGACAATCTCTGCCGGCGATTTTTACGTTTTACCTTGGTCTCGTTTTTGGCTGGCACGAAATTTCTACCGCAAAATTCGAGTCCCCCGATTTTCGAACTTTGCCGATTGAAAATCTTCTTGGAGCAATCGACGCGGAGATGTATAGGTTCTCGTTGTAGTTCCGAAGATTCGCGCGCTCATCGACGTTAGAGGATTCGTGGGGAAATTAAGTTTGTAGGTCGATCGATCGTCCGGAAGAGGTACGACATTCCGCCGGACGCTCTTGGCCCATTTCGCGCGCATTTGTTCAACGAGGTCCCAGCCCGGCTCTCCCCGAATTGCGTTCTAAATAATGCATCATTCGTCGGAACATTTGGCCAGCATGAAATATGGCGGGCGTAAAAGTGATGTAAGAGCCGGGGCTCGTTCGATCGCCGCTTCCAGGACAGCGTGAGGTAAAGAAGCTCTACCTCTCTCTCTCTCTCTCTTTCTTTAAGAACGCCGGAAGAAAAATGAAATTCGTACGTTTCTCTTGCCATCTGGTAAATCTACTTGCACTCGAAGCGAGTGTCGCAAACTGTTAACTATGATCGTTGCGTTTGTCGCGGGAGATGAAAATTTCTAGTGGCATCCCGTTTTCCCTTTTTTTTCTCCTCTTTTTCGAAGCTCACTTAGTCGTTTAAATAAAACATCGTTCGACCGTCGGATTCATTAAAAAAGTTCTATCATTTTCGTAACGCAACGTTTCAAAATGTTTCGTTAAATCGTGCTTTATTTATCTAGACTTTACAACGTAAAAGTGGGCGGAATTTTTCAGCGAGTCAGTGACAGTTGGTGAAAAATGTAGCAATAAACATGTCAGCGAGGAAAAATGCATTTACAACGTTGCGCTTTTTGGAAACTCCGAAAAGAGGACAGTAGAATGTATCGTTAGCGAACAATTCCCGAGTGGTTTTCAATTTCTGTAGTAAAAACGTAGGCAGTTCGTTGAAGTTAAGAATGGAAACCGAGCTCTCGATGACGATTCGCGGTTCTACGGGACTGTCGCTGGCTGACGACAGCGTTTTACGTGCCGCGTTGAAAGAAAATCTATGTTTATCGCTTGGCGGAGATTGCGAAACTCGTATTTGAAACACGTACGCTATTCTCCATTCATCCTGAAATACGACAGAGGAGATATTTACCTCCGCACAAATTCATTCGAATAATAGCCAATTCTCTTCCGATGTAGACTAAAATAGTTGATAGCTTTTTACTTTTTTATTACAGTTTAAACGACGTCGAACAAAAGCATAATCAATCTCGTTTTTCGAATGAATAAAAATCACAACCAATCGATTGATCCTGCTTCGAGAGAGTGAATATTTCCATTACGTTTTCAACCACTTTTCGCCAGCTAAGAGAAAAACCAATCAATCAATCGGATTGCTATTCACCGATCGATCGAACTATCTTGTTGCACCGAAGAATTCGTTTCCTTTGAAAATAACACGAGCCACACACTTTGCAAGCTCGAATACATCGAAACGAACAGGAAAATAATAAGAAGAAACTCGCAGACGCAACAAAATTCAATTCGCTAATGAGCCCCGTCGACGCAAATGAATCAGAGGCAAAGAACAAAGCGATCGAATTAAAGTCTGATCCTCGGTTCCTCCTAACACCTTGATAAGTCTTGGTGCATCTTGATCCTCGGCGCAGCCCTGTCCTTTGTTCCTTAAACGAACGCTTATTCTCAGCCATCTGTCTTCTATTGTTCTTCCAACCCCCTCAATTATGACAGTGATTTAAGAGGCTCTGTTACTTGGCCGTAAAGTTGGAGCAGGTAAAACCATCTGTCCTGATGCGTTGCAGGGGTGGTAGGACAGGGGATGAAGCGGGGAATCATAAATCTTGGAAGATGACGGTTTGGCTTCCCTCTACTTTGCTCGTTGACATCCACCCGCAGTTCTCTCTCTCTCTCTCCCCCTTTCTCTCTCGCTTTTCCCTCGATATCTTCAATATTTTCATAGTACACACGTATCGACACGCGATATTCATGGGCGGAGCGCGAATATCGACGCGTCGATGTCGATGGACCGACGTTCCGTGACGAATCCGATTTCGCGTCCGCGCTGGCCCCGGTCACGATCATTTATTTAAACAATTTTCACGGGCCGCGATTCGATGTCCATTTTCACTGACGTCGAACGTGAACCGCGTTACAGGAGGAAAAAAAAAAAAGAGTTTGATTTCGAGATACCAGACATATTTTCGTCGTTTGCTTTTTTTGTCCCCAGCGGAAAAATTTCGATCATCCCTCTGTCGAATTGTCGAAACCTTTGACAGAGTAGCTAACGTATTCGAGGCATCGAATAACCAAAAAATTGTATTCCTACCCTTCAAAGCCTCCCATTTTACCCACTTCAGTTATGTTTCCCTCCAACACCCGCCGCAGCGATTTCTTTTTAATCGCCCCGCAGAATTCGCGTTCTTGTAACTCTCGTAATCCCCGCGTTAACCGTTCCCGTATCGTTGGAGGAATCTTGAGAATTCCCGTCGAGACGTCCCTTCCGCGAGATCTCGCCTCGCAAAGAGAACTGGACGATTTCGTGGGACGATGGAAGAAAGGTGAAGACAGGAGAAAAAGGGGGACGCGACTGGGTAATCGCGCAATGTTCAACGGGGCGCGTAAAAAGAAGCAAGAATCTCACAAACGACGATTAAATAAACGGCGCGTTGTAACCGGCTGCGAAACGGAAGGACGAGGCGAATTCGTAAGGGTTGCTTCTCTTTAGCGGGCGAGCCTTGCGAGGGGTGTGGAAGGCTGTTCTTTAATGATTTATTTATTAGCCGAGCGGAAGACGCGAGGAAATTGAAGGGCCGGATGTGGGAGGTGATATTAATTATGAAATCCGCTCGCTCGAAACGAGATATCGGGTTATCGAGCTTATCGTTTGCCACGGCCAGGGTTTCCAAGTATTCTTGTGGTTTTGGGATTGCAGACAGAGAAGAAGTATCTTATTTCGTGGAAAAAAAATTCACTAGAACCGTATTCCGTTACTTTTCTTCCTCGTTTGATCAAAGTGATTCAATGGGATGGAAGGAGTAATGAAGTTTTTCGTTTTACCAGGTCAGACAATCTTCCACGAACTTGTTAGAATCGTGTACGCTAGGGTGATGGAAGAAAGTTCGTATCATTAAGAGAAATGAAACGAATTTTAAAGGTAGCAGCGTACATACGGAGATTCTTTCCCACTATTTGGTAAATAGTAAGAATTTCGACGACAATTCAGAAACGAAGAACGTTCAAACACATCTGTTAACATTGTTTAAGTAATTTCGTAGAATTCCGGGACAGAGATAATAGTAGAATAGGAGATCGATAAATTGGGTGACGTCAGTGTGTGCGTCATTCTAATGAAAGATCGTCTTTTCTACGGTTAATCAATTATTTATGCGATTGTAATAACAGCTGCAAAGTGCAACATTGTTTCTTTGAAATCCTGTTGCTCGTTTCGTTCGAGTAGAACCAGTAATAGCCAATCCTCCAGTTTGTATGTACATACGCGATGTTGTGAAATAAAGTTCGTAGCGTTGAATGGCCAGTCGTCTAGCAGTGCCATTAGTCATTGATGCATTGCCTAGTTAATAGCTTCTGCGCGGCAATTGTTTCTGAAAACGTCATTAGTCGGATTATATTTTTACCTAACCTAAGTGGTTCTGCGATTTAAATTCAATCCATCTAACCGAACGGTTTTAGTCAATATTAACTCGCATTCCACTTTGAGGTCTATATTCACGCGAAGCCAGGGTTCTTTGCTTAAGGTATCGTAATCGAGGTCATGCTCAATAAAACGATGTTAAGGCAAAGATTGCGGCCTGGAAGCCTCTTTTATTGCCCCGGTGATGTTCTTACGTACTCCTACGTTTCAAGCCTTCCCCTCATACATATTCACTAATATCGCAAAGTTTTCCCATTAGAGATTGGAGCACGTATCCTTTTCCAACCGCGTCTGGAACGTAGGAAACTTTTTCGCGATTGCACGTGAACGCCCATCGAATTTGGCAGACGGAGAGGAGATCCGAGCTGGACGTCCAGTCGATACGCGTCCTTAACCGTTCGATCTGGCAACTTCCATCGGAGCGAGTCCAAGAAACTTTTCTTCCCTCGAGTTGCACCGGGACCGTACGATAGGAAGCTGCGGTGCTCCTCCGTCGAAGATCGCGTTTAATCAGAATTAAGAACGTACTTGCGGGGGCATCGATGGCTGGTAACGGCCGATGATCTTCGTCTCATTTGTCCGACTCGGGAGAGTTTAATCCGGGGAAGAACTTCTCGATCGACTCGCCTCTCCACCGGAGCTTCGATCTTAAATGCTCGACTGCAACTCGCTTGGTTTTCCTCTGACTAACGTCCAGCGACGTTTCGTCTGTTCCTTTCATAAAATGCTCGATGTCCGTAAATGTATCGGTTAGAATTTATGTTTGCTTTTAATCACGACGCGACATAAAAACCCAGCCACTTACACGCGCAAATAATAATTACGAAACCATTAAACTTAATTCCATTCAAGCTACCAGACCACTTTCAATTAATCAAACAAAAAGAAGGAGGAAAAAAAGAATGGAGTTCCATTGCCGGAGACAGGTCGTTTGTTAAGCCTTGAACAGTTGTATTTCTATTTATTCGCTCGTGTATACATCGCGAGGCGGATCCTCTCTTATTATTACTCATTCCAAAGAAACACTTCTTCTTCTTCTTCTTCCTCGCGTTCTTCTCCTTCTTCATCAAAGTTTGTCGTAGGAGAGAAGTTGGTTTCTTCGAGGCTGGTTCTTCTTAAGATAAATTACCTGCAGGCTCTTCCTTCAACAGGTGGGACCAGCGACGGTTTACGGTTTAATTCCGCCAGGAAAGCGTGGATAGAACACGGATAGTGGAATTCGTTTTTTTTTTTTTGTTATTGGCAAGGATCGCCAGGTTCGCGAGCGTCGGTGTCGAAAAACGTGGAAGGCCGACGACTTTCGTTCGCGAGGAGCCCGTCCGAGAGTGTTGCATTTCTCCCGCGAGAACAGGTTTGCATATTTAGCTCGCGCGGTTCGCCCATACCTCTCCTACTATTTTCATAACGAGTTTCGCTCGTTTGTCTTTCGCGTTGGCGCCCGTTGGGAGACAGCGGCAAGACGCGATGCAATTGTTGCTTTTATTTTCGTTCGATTCGGTTCTTGTTTATCCACTGTCAGCCGTTCTGTGGGCCGCTTCGGGTTTACTCGTGTTCATCAGACGTGGCCACGTTTCGGAGTAACGTTTCAGGAGAAATTTCGGTAAACAGGAAAGTGGGTTAGGTGGAAGGATAATAAATCAAAAAACGGGACAGCGTCGGTTATAATCACGCTTCTTAAATACAAGAGAAGACACGAATAACGCAATTTCCTTTTCTAACGTCTAATACGAAGGTAAAAGATTACATTACGTGTTTCAATGCGCATGGATACACCGCCTTTGCATAAATAATTCATATAAAGCGATACATATTTTAAACGACTATCTGTTCTACTTGAAATATCGCGATAAAACCGATTGACACCGCTAGATACGCATAGTTCCCCAAAAATCTCTCGAACGGACGATTCTTTTTTCGAAGGAGGACCACCGTACGCTTTCTAAACGGCGCACACCTGTTCAAACGAAAAACAAGAAGAAATCGCTGCACACCTCGTAATTGTATCGTGACATTCCTCGATGTCATTCCTCGAAGCGGATACCAAGCAGCTGTTCACGTGTACCGTTTATCACGATAAACATATCCGCCGCGTAAAGGCCAACGGGAGCGTCCTCTTCTGCTTACTTATTTCTCCTTCTCCTACTCCTACTTCGGAGCAACGGCGGCACACAGGTGTAGCGGCCGCCGGTTCGCTCCGAACGCTTTCAGTTAGCGCCTGGTCGTCGCCAGGTATGCCGGTTCCCCTCGTGGATTACTCTGAACTGGCCTCCGCGACCCTCTTCGATCGCACGTATCCAGCTTCCGGTGAACCGCGTGTTTTGTGAGTGATTCTGACGCCCGCGCGCTACCACTCGCCGATGGCACGTTCGCCACGAAGCTACGTGGGTGTTCCAATCGTCGCTACCTGTCCCATCTTTGGCTGACTCTGAGTAAGTAACTTATCGGACTATCGAGGCCATTCTCAGGGCATTTGAAACGCAAGATCGCGATTAGTCGTTGGATTTTATATTGTTAAGAGGGTACGTGTTATCAGGATTTTGATTACTTCGAAGTGCTGCCACTTGTTGGCCCCTCGTCGAATTTATTCTTACAGTGAAACGTAACACTCCGCAATCGAGGAGTCATTCATTTTGTTTTCAATTGATTAGAGCCTCGTGTGGTTTCTTGTGCTCGCGAAACGATGATTTATGAAGGTTAAGTATCTTCGCGATGGAAACCTGTTACTCTTTTCCTCGGTTTTGATCGCGATTCTAGTTCTTTCTATCGTTTCGCACGTAGATACTCGGCAGTTTAACCATCGCTCGTTGGATAACGAACTATTTTGACACGTATGCTAATCTGTCTCGATTAGAGAGACGTTTGAAACGAACAGTGGCATTCCTATTGCCTCGATCGGACTTGGATCGTTTACATTCGCTGTTATGCTTTCGCCGAGCGGATTAATCGGCTCGAAAACATAAAGCTAATAATAACGGAGCTTCCTCGCGCCAATCTCTGTCCACCGTTCCATCCGAGACACCGGCAATTCATCTTTCGCGCGAAACTTCTCTCGACTCTAACGAACTACCCGTCTCAATCACGCATCGCGGATAAATTTTTCCGCTCGTTCATCTTACTCCCGTTCCTATCTGTCATCTTAACACGATTAGGGGGTTATACGGAACAGGATCGCGTGTTTCATCGAAGAAAGCGATCAACAGCTCTTCATCGACGCTAATTCCCCTCGCGGCAATTAAAACGATGCATTTATGCAGCTCACCAGTGCCGTCTGTTGCTCTACTCTAATTCCCTCGATACATCGTCTCTGTCACTCGCTTCTCGCTTTAATTCGTTCACTCGTTTCTCTCAAATCGATCGACAAGACGTAACATTTATACGCAACGATCTACACGTACGTACATCTCATTTTCCAGCGCGAAATTGCAGATTAACATATCTTCACGCGATGATCACCGCGTTATCTTATATTTACCTAATTGAATTCACTTCATCTGGCCAATTAGATCGTCGAAATTTTTGCGTACCGAGTCAGTCGCAGGCGTACGTGCATCTACTATCGTCCACGTATCAAGGCTAGCCAGATACGGCGGCGTTTACTCGATAGAAGGAATTTTAGCTTTACTGATAAGTGTTGCAAGGCTACGCGTTTCGTGCTTAAATGCTAGAAAAGCAAGGAGCCAGTGGCTCGCGAGAGGTAGAACATTTTTCGAAGTTTACCACGCCAGTTAGGATTATCGCGACCTGCCACCACTTCTCTTGCGCTTTAAACAGGTTCGAATGGGAGAGTTCGGTTGAAAATTCATGGCAATCGGGACAGCGATATATACAGGACTCAGGGAGCTTCCTAACGCGCATGGCTCGTGGAAATATCTTAGCGCGAATGATAAACACCGGCGCGATACAAAAGCTTGTTCATTTCGAGAATAAACTCGGTTATGACGCGATCCTTGGTAAAGGATGTGGCTTGGTGCCTGATGTCGCATAGTGGGGTTATCAAGGATACTTTGGAGAGAAATAAACCGTTGACAGTAGTGAAATATGAATGTACGTCATGCTGATTCAATCGAAACCTCCATGTAATTATATTTCAATAATTAACGCGGTAGTTCTGTCGCGTGCTGTAAAAATTTCCAACTTGCGCAATACGTTTGAACTTTTCCAATACGACCGTGGTGTTACAGTAATTTCCACGAAAATAGACCGATCACCGCATAATTATCGTATCGATATTCCCTCGAAACCGCAATGAGTCTGACGTTTGGATACCGCAACGAATCGCTCCGAACGAGTGTTTTCCGTAGCTCGGAAGCATAAGAAATTCTCGTCGAACCATTGATTCGCGTCGTGCACACATATTAGAGAATCAGCTGACAACCGAGCAAGCGGCGGCAGAATTTTAATTCGACAGGGTACCTTCACCGTCGCCGTCGACTTCCTCCGTGCGTGCGCGGTCTGCTCGCGGTGCAAAATTACAAGGCGAGCTGTTCGCCAGCGAGCGGAACAGCGTTACGCGAGCGTTTCGACCCGAACACACACGGGACCTCTTCGCTCCTCTTGAAACAGGAACTGTTCCCGCTCGTCCTGCCGCGTTTCTCCGTTTTCAATCGCCGCCTCCACGGGACTGCGAACGGGTCTACCCGGTTCGATCATTCGACAGACGAGACGAGAGGAGACGCGTTTAATCCGCGAGGCCTATACTCGCGTTCGTTTACTCGCTCACTTTCTTCGAGTCGACGCGAGACGCTCGTTGCGACAGCTTTATTTACATACGTTTCTCTTTGACAGAGAGTGTGTGGGAGAGAGAGGTACGTTCGAGATGGAATTAATTATGTACCGCATTCATGTGACCAAGCTTTTTTTTTTCAATCGTTCGAAGATTGCTGGATAACGTTTCGAGTATATCGAATCTCGTGATTCTTTCGTGATGATTTATGATGCATCGTGGGCATACAAGGCTTTAGACACCTCTGATTGTCGATTTCGTGAAAGTTGATCGATTAGCTTTTTCTGGATTTTGTAATATTTCGATATCGAATCAGCGAGTTTCATTAAATTTCAGATTTCGAATAGCTACGAATGCGAGGGATTAGAAATACATGTAAATGCATTTACGATAACATTGAACTAGTTAACTCCTCCACACGTGTGATTATTTCTCACAGAAGGTAGAACAGTTTCCTCGCTGTATTCAAACGAGTACGCGTGTGCGTTACAATTTCGGAGCGGTTAGCTTTCTCAGATATAAATTAATTCAAATCGAGCCTGGTTTATCTCTGAACTATGGAAACGTTATTAGCGATCGTTAACGTTGTTTCTTTTGTACGGTGGAATGTACTCCCACGTCATAAAACGATAGAACAGAGGCACGCTTCCTTATCGGTTTCGTACGTCTTACTTTCATTTCCATAGGGAATACTGGTAAATATCGAGGTGAATAGACGCGAGAACAGGAATAGGAAAGTTTTAGAACATCACTCTTATAGATCTCGAAAGTTTTAGAAAATAATCATCTTGTTCTCTCCACGTTCTGATTTGGTGCAGTTCCTGTGTACTCGACATCAATTTCGATCGTATATCGCTATCTGTCACCTATCTAATCTATAACACTTTCCCCGTAGGTATATAAAAGAATGTCGTCTCCTGGTATCACGTATTGCCTGATCACCGTCACGCCATTCATGCATTCCTTCACGCGTGTCGATGTTTAGAGTCGCTTTAAATGTGTCACGTTATCCAGAATCGATAAAAATACCCTGTCGAACATTTCCGTAAAAAGCAAACAGATAAAAATAGTCGAGCGTGTCGCTCGAAGAATTTCTAAACCTCCGCTCCATTCATCCTCGCGTCCAATTAAATTCGACCTGCGCAATTAATCCCTCTCCTACCACTCGTCGCCTGTTGGAACCAAGAAATCGAATAATCCAACCCTTCTTGCCTCGTCTCACCCACCCCCGTGATTGAAATGCAAAGATCGCGTACGTTCCATCTCCGAAAAAGCCACCCGCTCTCGCTCGCGACGAGTGCATTCCGAAATCCGAATAGCTCGACGCCGCGCGTTGTTTTCTCGCGTCGCGTTCTACGCGCTTCCGGAATGCAGCAATCGTTGAAAAAGCCCGGGCGGAGTGTTCGTCGCGTCGCGACGAAACTCGCGTTTCGGCCGAGAAAAGTGGCCTCCCTCTCTTCGGGTTGCGCGCTGATTGCGTTGCACTCGCGGAATACGTGTCGCCGCAGCGATAAATAAGCCGCTTATGCCGTAATCTAATCCCAGCCGGAGTCAAGAGAGCTCCCAGGCGTATACGCGGCACGAATATGCGTGTTCGCGACGAGAAGATTGCAGGTGATAACGCCACCGTAGACGAGGACGTCGTTGAAAGGCGCGAGCGATGCCTCGCGAAGCTGGATCCTAATGACGCTGGATCCTAATGATCCTGTCAAGCTGGATTGGGCTCCGCGAGACGGTGTTTTCAGGAAAAATAGATTATCGCCAGGAGACACGGTGCTCCAAGTTTATGTTACGGTTTCGAGGAGGGAATTTCGGATGTTTTACGATGTAGATTACGCGTGGCTACGCGGTGTTGAAAGTGACGTTGAGAATGGGCTGGCAGGTATCGAGATTTGAATCTCCTCGACGAACGAAATATAATAGTTCGTGTATCGATACACGTAGACGGGCTGATAATAAGAAACACGTCGCGATAGTTCTACTTTTGTTCGGCTTTTTGCTCGACGATTGCTTCAGGTGGCCGCAATACTTGCTTTTTGTCGCGTTGCGGTGAGACTGTTACCTCGCTATAGAATCAGAGCCACAGGAATGATTAAAATTGATATCGTCGTAACCATTATACAAATAACAGCTGCACTTTTTTCGCCTACGCAATCTAAATCGAATTAATTTCTTTTAGTAATACCATTTAATTGTAACATGCATAATATACACAGCAATGAAAAGAGTTGCGGTCTCTATCGTAAGCTTCCATAAATAAAAATTGATATTTTTCCTCGAAGAGTGGTGGAACGGAAGGGTGGCGAGGAAAATACCCCGACAAATTTATTTCCCGAATTATCTGCCGAGGTAAATTAAGCAAACCTAGTCGTTGACCGAGACTCTTCGATTTCTCCGGCTAAAATCGACGTGCATTCTTGCTCGTTTTATAGACAGATTGCTTTCCACGACTGGCTGCTCTCTACATTGCCGTCCGCTGATTGGAATCCGTCCAATTAAAGTGATACTCGGGGATATACGATTCCGATACGCGTACGAAATATTATTTGAAATATTCCCCATAGCGCGTCGCCCATTCGAACATCTTATACCTCTTCATTCTCGTTCGAAACTGATATTATGACAGTGTATCGTCCGTCGAATAATACCTCGATAAAAATCGTTTGCGAGATTGGATGTTCTTTTACAAATTTCCTTTTACGCGCATACATCGTTGGCGTTGCTCGTTGACGAACAAACGCTCGCGTCGGGCGGTACTTTTTAAAAGACGATAAAGACGAGAGGATGTTATTTTTGACTGGGATATTTATGAGAATGTCGCAGTCGGAGCTTTTATGGCTAAACAGTACTTAAAATTTCTGAGTCGCAGCGTCCAGCTTTTCAATCCGCCGCCCCCGAAACGGTGAAACGGGACTCGTAAAAGTTCGCCGGTGAAACAGTTAAACGCCCCAGTGACCTACCCTTGTCGCAAAAGAATTTTAAATGACGCTATTCGTACGCGTTCGAGTTAGTCGGCGCTGCGGTTGCATCGGTCGTTTAGCGATTAAATAGCCGTTCGCTACGTTTTCCGAGCTTGTTCCTGCCGCGTCTACGCTTTTAGGGGCCGAACGTGTACCCAAGACTGGGGGGACGAACGGCACCGTTTATGGTAGATAAGGGGGTGAACGTTTTATTTCGAGTTTATTACGCGGCGTCGAATTAGGTCGACGTTTTACGAGAAGAACCTTATATCTCGACGCCGCTTTACGACATTGGACGCTGCGTTGAAAATCGTCCAGTCTCGGACACGAAATCGAAATCTCTCGACGATGTTTATTGCAAGCTCGATTCGCGTCTCTTGCGAATCGTTTCCTCGAAGAAATAAACATTTAACAGTAAAAGTAAATACGTTTGATCACCGCCATTTCAATCAAACTTGTGTACATTAAGTAAGTATACTCTTTAAAATGCCGTTGGAATTTTTGATCTAGCTGCCCGGGAAGTTACTTTTTTTTAAGTTTGAAGTTTCAAAAACAGCCCAATGGGGGGGTATTGGGTGATTTTCGGAAAAATTTTGGAATTTTTTTTCTCTAATTTCTATCCTAAAAGATGCGCCTTGGAACGCTCTTTAAAATGCCGTTGGAATTTTTGATCTAGCTGCCCGGGAAGTTACTTTTTTTTAAGTTTGAAGTTTCAAAAACACCCCAATGGGGGGGTATTGGGTGATTTTCGGAAAATTTTTGGAATTTTTTTTCTCTAATTTCTATCCTAAAAGATGCGCCTTGGAACGCTCTTTAAAATGCCGTTGGAATTTTTGGTCTAGCTGCCCGGGAAGTTACTTTTTTTTAAGTTTGAAGTTTCAAAAACACCCCAATGGGGGGGTATTGGGTGATTTTCGGAAAATTTTTGGAATTTTTTTTCTCTAATTTCTATCCTAAAAGATGCGCCTTGGAACGCTCTTTAAAATGCCGTTGGAATTTTTGATCTAGCTGCCCGGGAAGTTACTTTTTTTTAAGTTTGAAGTTTCAAAAACACCCCAATGGGGGGGTATTGGGTGATTTTCGGAAAATTTTTGGAATTTTTTTTCTCTAATTTCTATCCTAAAAGATGCGCCTTGGAACGCTCTTTAAAATGCCGTTGGAATTTTTGATCTAGCTGCCCGGGAAGTTACTTTTTTTTAAGTTTGAAGTTTCAAAAACAGCCCAATGGGGGGGTATTGGGTGATTTTCGGAAAATTTTTGGAATTTTTTTTCTCTAATTTCTATCCTAAAAGATGCGCCTTGGAACGCTCTTTAAAATGCCGTTGGAATTTTTGATCTAGCTGCCCGGGAAGTTACTTTTTTTTAAGTTTGAAGTTTCAAAAACAGCCCAATGGGGGGGTATTGGGTGATTTTCGGAAAATTTTTGGAATTTTTTTTCTCTAATTTCTATCCTAAAAGATGCGCCTTGGAACGCTCTTTAAAATGCCGTTGGAATTTTTGATCTAGCTGCCCGGGAAGTTACTTTTTTTTAAGTTTGAAGTTTCAAAAACAGCCCAATGGGGGGGTATTGGGTGATTTTCGGAAAATTTTTGGAATTTTTTTTTCTCTAATTTCTATCCTAAAAGATGCGCCTTGGAACGCTCTTTAAAATGCCGTTGGAATTTTTGATCTAGCTGCCCGGGAAGTTACTTTTTTTTAAGTTTGAAGTTTCAAAAACAGCCCAATGGGGGGGTATTGGGTGATTTTCGGAAAAATTTTGGAATTTTTTTTTCTCTAATTTCTATCCTAAAAGATGCGCCTTGGAACGCTCTTTAAAATGCCGTTGGAATTTTTGATCTAGCTGCCCGGGAAGTTACTTTTTTTTAAGTTTGAAGTTTCAAAAACAGCCCAATGGGGGGGTATTGGGTGATTTTCGGAAAAATTTTGGAATTTTTTTTTCTCTAATTTCTATCCTAAAAGATGCGCCTTGGAACGCTCTTTAAAATGCCGTTGGAATTTTTGATCTAGCTGCACGGGAAGTTACTTTTTTTTAAGCTTGAAGTTTCAAAAACACCCCAATGGGGGGGTATTGGGTAATTTTTGTAAATTGTGTTCAACGATATCAAATGAATTGATATTACGTGAACTATTCCGCTGGTGGCACATTTAAATATGCGAAAATATTTCCTATCGTTAAAAGTAATGCAAGTGTAGCGATGAAAATGAAATGTTAAAGATCATTCACGGTCGCACCGGTTCAGTCGAACCAATATACGGACAGGCGTTCGAGTATTGTTCGGTTCGACTTCACCAACGGATACGTCTTGACCAAGCGGTAGATAATTGATGTTGACGCAATGCGGTTTGTCTTATCACTCGGTTTTCCGCTTATCGTATCGGCTCGCCGGCAAAATCACGGTCTAGGTGCCTCGCGAATACCAAACCAGCCATTTACGTATATGGAAAACTCGGTGCTCCGAAAATATTGATAATTTATATCGCGCACTTTGCGCGTGGAATAATTTCACGGCTGGGAGTAATTAGAATTTCACGCGTACAAAGAGCGGATATCATCTTTGGAAGGTAATTTTTTCGTTCTGATTCGTTATCGTTAGATCGAGCCGATAATGTTACGTGGTCGTTGCAGGAATTAAATTGTCACGCCGTGCACATTAATGATACATGAAATCATAATGAGCGAATCGCGACAACGTTCTCCTGAAGCCACTGATCCAGTGGATCTGCGTTACGCTTGATATCAGCCAAATTTATGCTAATACCGGTTATAACTACCGGGTTAATATTCATACAATAGTTCCGTTACATCGAATGCTATTTGCATTTCGCTGACTGCGCAGCGAACGCGTTTAAATATTTAGTAGACAGGGCTATTTTCGTCGCAGGATTTATTTTAAAGCGAAATACAGTAATCAGGACGAAACAAAATAGAATTGGGAATTTATCGCTAGCGTGGTACTTAACATCGTAACCTTTTAATCGGATTTAGCGAAAGGTAAAGAAAAGTTTGAATTAAATTTCTGGTATTATATCTCATATTCCCGTGTCCGTACGAGACTAACTGCATAGTTTGAACCGTAAACAGCTTATTTTACGCAGTAGAGCTCTCGAAATTTCCCCGCAGTCTCAATAAAACCAAGTGGTTCGTAACAAGCACCCTTCTCAGCACAATACACACTGCCCGCTATAAGTTGCGGGTGAAATTTGAGAGTTGAAGCGTGTCTCGCATACATTTCCGGAAAAAGGTGATCCGTAAAGCACGAGTTTCACCGAGTTTCGCTCGAAAAGTAAAATGTTTCGCGCAATTGGAGTTTCATGATCCTCGTCCGAACTTCAGGCTGAACTACAGTGACAAAAAATTATTCATCGAATTCCGGTGTTTCGCACGACTGCTTTCTGTTTTTATTTTTTTTTTCACTTGCCACTCTAAACGTCGCGAGCCTACTAAAAATTTAAATTAATACGATCGCGGACACGCGACGAGATTTTTTTTTTTTTATTTTTCATCCTACTCGAACGCTGGAGGGTTCAACATTTATTCCACTGCTGTTTCCATGCAGTAGTATCGTTCAAAAAAACAAACCCCCTATACAAATACGATCCAGAATAGACAGCCACTTTCGAGCCGTTTCAGCTCAAACGATACACGTTCTCACTCCTCTCAGTCTATCTCCCATACTATCAGCAGAGAGTCGTTCAACCGTAATAATAAAAATTCAAGAACGTTCACTCGATTCGATCGAGAGCCACGAACCCTCCCCCCGAAACGGATCTTAACAAAGCGTCCAGAGCAACGCTCGCAATCAACTCAGGGGAGGGGACTAAAATTCCCAAGCTCGGTTCATCCCGGTTCATCGTTTCTCTCATTGCGGGAGCAGCTCGTCGGTCGATCCGCTCGGACGTTCCTGTTTGAACCACACCGGCTGGCCTGGCCGCCGCGGTAGTTTCCTGTTTCCGTCCGCCGTAGGACGATCAACCGTGCCCGCAGTTTTTCGCATCGCGCATAGAGGAGAGTCCTTTGAAACGGTCCACGTCGAACGGCTTGCTCACCCCGCGGAGTACTCTTTCTCCTCCGGGCCCGTTCCACTTTCTGGCGTCCATCCAAAAAGCCTAGCCCTTTTGCTAACTTACCCCTCTGCCGCCGTCCCTCTGTTTTTCCCGTCGGTGGCTCGTCCGTGACATCGAGTGGGCGGATTTATATCCACAGAATGCGCCTACTCCCCTCTGTTCCCTCGATCGGTCCGCGTTCCAGCTGTTTGTTACGACGCTCCCCAGGCAGAGGTACCGCTCTCGTTTCCGACTTCTCTTTCCCTTGGGCAGGCTCGCGTTTTACCGAGCCGATTCTTTCCTTCCTTCCACGAGTGGCGGATTTATGCGCTGCCACGAAGAACGCCCGGGAAATGTCTACGTCCGGGAGAAATACCCTCGATAATTCCCCGCTGATTTGTTGTAGTCGCCGCGACGTGCGTTTATCGGGAGTTTAATTGTCCGACGTGCTTTCGAAAGTTATTCGAGAGTTTCTCGATAGTGTTGCTCTAGCATTGGACACTTGTTAATTCGAAGAGAAATGCGCATAACATTTCGCGTAAAATAGTAAGCTGAGAGAGGACTGCTTTACGTTTTACCCTCGAGTCGATCTCGCGTATAAATGTCTTGATTAATTTGTCATCCGATTCGTCGAGTAGCGTAGTATGTCAGCAGGAACGTAGAAGGAGTTATTTAAATTGAGCAACGAGTCTTCCCCGATTGCCGCTGGGGTCCCGCTAATTGCGCGAAACACTTTCGCGGCACGGGAAGATCGCGATCCCTTCGCGAGATTTCGCTGCTAATAAACACCGCGATCAGTCATCGCAATCTTGATAATTGGCAGCGATACGATGTGTCACTTCTCACGTTTCGCCTTCTTGATGTGTTCTTTAAAACATTCGAGTCTTGCTGACATTTACGCGTACCAGTATTTTCGTTTGCGAAACAGTGACGAAATTAATAAATTCACGATCGATCGTTTCAGATCCCCGACGACTGTCTGACAGCGGAATTATTTTGGTACGCGTTACGAAGCTTTCTCTGTAAGAGCGTAACGAACTTTCGGTCATTCCGTGTGCGTTGAGAAAAGAATTTTTTTTATCTTATTGTATTCAAATACTCGAGCGAATCTACCCACGTGTGAGAGTTGCCGCTAATTGCTGAGAAAAGAGACATAGATTCTCGTGAAAGCGTCTACCAAAAGTGTTAACATCGTTAATCACTTAGATCTAGGTGCACTCGATAATTCACCAGCTGTTTCAGTCGAGAGCGAGGAAATAAAAAAGCGAAACGTTTTATTTCGCGAGTTTCGCGAACGTAAACACCGTCAAAACGCGGACACGGAATTCGAATGATAATGCGCGATATGCTAAAGCTCTCATTGATTCCACTTTCATCAGTTATTGCCAACAATTATTAGCATAGTGCGAAAAAGGTGGGTCAGAGTCGTGGATATTCGTTGACGTAACAAACACAGATTAATAATAATCGCATAATTAATGCAAACAGGTATGGTATTAACAAATACGAATTAACATGCGCAATTCCAGCTCTGATACGTAATACTTAAACGATCCGCGTTTGATTCGTATATTACGATATTTATTTCGCGCTCGTGTTCAGATTTATCCGAATGTCGATTAATTCCGTGAAAAAATATACGTTGCCTCTCCTCTCGCCCCTGAATGATTTTCACTCGCGAGAAAAACTACGTGCCTGCCGTTCGCACGAGACTGGAATTCCGCGAGCTCGACAAAGTTTCGTCGATAGTTCGCGGAAGACTGATGAGTTCGGTTCGCCACGTTTCGAATTGAACTCAGGCGAACTCGATGTCAGCCAGATTTCTTGATTCACTGTCTGCCGCTAAGTTGCTCTTAACCCTTTCGTCGCCGTGTCATCCGTCGTCGCGTTGCGAGAACGGTAGTACGTGGAACTTCCTTCTACGCGTGTAATTGGAAAGCCAAACGAACTTCGTCTTTGCGCGAGTTGCGCGAGAAACGGGCAGAAAGAAACGACGATTCCACCGTTTGATAATCGCTTCGAGCGAGAATCCCCGCTGGACGAAAGCTAAGAAAATGTTGGCGGAGGTGCAAATGAAGTTTCCATTCATGCGAGGTTAATAACGTCGACCGAGATAACCTCGTAAGAAAAATGCTGCACCGGTAGAGAATCGGGCACGAGCGAGGTAAATTTCTAATTTAGAAAGTCTCGCTCGAAGATCCTCAATCGAAATCGATTTGTCGTGTATTACGGGAAGGAGGACGGGGAGCTCTCGAGCAAATGGAAACTGATGAATCGCGGCCCCCGGCAAGGATCGTAGCCGGTCGCATTTATCGAAACACAGGCGGCGAGGATTAGTTGGTAGCTTCTTCGGCTGTTTTTAACGAAAGCAATTTCCTCGGAAGTAGCGACAGGCGACGATGAAGTCGGCTGGGCGAGGCTCTTGTAAAACCTGTCGCTTTCATAACATGCTAATGCCGGCGTCGGAAAAATTCGATACCGCCGTGAAAGTGCACCGAGACACTTCACGTGACGGACCGCCAGTGTGGTTGCTGCTCTTGGAAATCTAATAAGATTTTATTACGGGTTTACGGAGTCACTTATAGCCGCGTACTTGGTCAGCGAACGACTGCTGGATTTAAACTTATTTTCGCGATAACTCTGGCTCTCCTTTTCATCGCTATTTCTCTCCCAGCTGACAATCCCCCTTCAAGTTACACCCTGGGGAGCGCTGATTTCGTTTGAAATTATAATAACGCGTTCGCGTTTCTAATTTCACCTCCCTTCCCGTCTGTTTCATTGAATTTTGCTTGAAACGGTTTGCCCTCGACGGTATCTCTCGATGCCACGAACGATACTCTTTATCTGCTAAAGGTTACGCTGGCGGAAGAATCGCTATCGTAATAAATAGCTGAAGTAGTATCTATTGTTCTAGCTGGCGAACGCCAGCTTGGAATCTACTTAGCTGATCTAAACGATTATGTCTTCCCGGTCTATGGATGTGATCTTCTTTGATAACTTTGTACCAACTGAGTTCTGGGTTCGATAAGCGTGCGCGATAATGGCACGCGAGCTCAACAATTTGTTCTCGGATCGTGTATCGTCTT
Source organism: Xylocopa sonorina (assembly GCF_050948175.1). Lineage (NCBI taxonomy): Eukaryota > Metazoa > Arthropoda > Insecta > Hymenoptera > Apidae > Xylocopa > Xylocopa sonorina. The sequence continues at coordinate 13,177,962 of NC_135193.1, forward strand.
GGATTTTTTTTTCTTCGTAGACAATGATGTCATAAATTATATATCATGTATTACGGCGATAAATTTCAAGCAAAGAGCTTCAGATAACAAAATATTTCTAAAAAAAACACTCGATATCAGGAACTTTCTTAGTAGCTTACTCGAGCATAAGTGTTTTTATCTTCCATCGTGCGACTTAAACGAGTATTTTAGTTTCTGAACTGTTTTTTGAGAAGGAAGTTCTTCTCTCTTCCGATTCGTTTAACCTTTGCTGGTCTTTTATCGATTCGTTTTCGCCCCGCGGAAAATAAAAGTGAAAACGTGGAACAAAATGAAACGACGGAGGGGTGGAAGTGGAACAAATCGGGGCGATCGTTGGTTCGATCGTTTATTCATGAAATTCAGCGGGTGAACCGGCGTCACTGTAAGAAAGCGAAGTTTGTAATTAAATCGAGAGTCGTTGCGTGGTATCGTTTTCATCTCTCCAATTAATTTTCCGTTCCACTTGACGAGCACTCGTCCAGCGGGCTCTTTTAATTACCTAGCCGGTGCGTGAATTACCAGTTTTTGTGTGTTAAGGTCGCTGGAAGAGCAAACACGAGGGTTGCCGGTGTAGTCCACATTTTTCTAACTAATTACGCTGGGATCCTCCCAGAATTTCTCCGATTCGATCTTGGACTGGTAAATATAGAAAATGTCGTGGGGTCTAAAAGGATAGGAGAGAAAGTCATTAATTAAAAATGTTTCTATTTCCTCTGGTTTCAGTTTTTAATTAAGTACATTTGGATTCCTCGTTTTTTTTTCACGTAAAGACCGTCGATAATGTCGTTGCTTATCGAGCTCGGAGATAAGAGGCTTACAAAGTGACACGAACGTGTGAAAGGGTAAACAAGACAATTTTTATCAGAGGGCACAGAAATTTGTCAAACAGCAGGTATTCTTGGCACAAGCGTGAAAGATTGCGCAATCGAGAGGCGTCTGGTGGTTCCACGCATGCCAGTGGACTTTCTTCATGGACGTTTCTCCATAAAATATCGTAAGACGCGATAGGTCGAGTCCTGAACTATGTGTGCCACGTGGTGAAGAGGATAGCAGAGGTCTGCGCGAAAGACCTCCGTCGCCAATGGGAAAGTGTGCCATCGAAAGGTCAACGTTTACTTGTTCCCGTGGAGTAGAAAACGTTTTCTTCTTCTCCTCTGCCTTCTCTCGTCCTGATCGAGAGATCTTTGTACACTCATTCCTCCTCCTTTTCCCGTATCGACTACCCCTTCTGTTTCCCAACCTGCTTTTTTAGACATTTGCTTCGCCTCCGCTGGCAAACAGCGGATAGAGGCAGAGGTAAATAGACATACAGACATATAGACGGCTAGAGAGGGAGAGAGAAGAGAGAGAACAGTCTTTCCCTCAGTCCCTTGACGTGGACTGTTTTTCTCGTCCTGAACTCGTTTCGTTCGACGAGTCCTTATTTGTTTGCAAACGTTCTCTAGGCCGAATTGATCACGGTAAGAAGCCTGTGTTCTTGCAGGACGTTCGTTGTTCGTGGAATTAGCTTCGAGGTAATGGAGAAAACTGGAGATCGCGCAGCCTGGAAGTGGCGAGTTGCTGTACGAACTTTTTATTTCGCGTTTCCGCGCGGCGTATCGTTTATTTTTTATCCAAGTTCTCGCGAGTCCCGAGTATCGTTTGCTCGACGTTCGCCGGAAACTGAAATTTGACAAAAGTTCCGGCGAGCTACGCCTTCGAGACTCGCGCGAGATTGTTTCTTTTATTTCGAAAATGTTGGCCACGAAAAGGAAGGGAAGCGAGGAGGAGAGAGAAAAAGTGGGTCGAAGATCTCTGTGAAGGGGAACTAGGTGCATAAAGGGAATACGAGAGGTAGGCTGGAAAGGCTAGGGAGAAGTAGAATGGCGGCAGAGGTTCCTCACAATTACCACCGTGATCCACGACGCTGGTACTGATCTGCTCTCGAAAACTGGTCACGTACCCTTTACCTGGTCACTCGATCGGCCGGCTCTTCTCTTCGCCTCCTTTTTCTTCTCCCCTTGTTCGTTCCTTTTCGTGGATCAGCAGCGGGATTAGAGGAAGAGTCCATTAAAGGGAGCCTCCGCAGCTGCAGCTGCAAAGCCACTCGAGCGTGAATCGTGGCTGGCGATCGGCCAGAATCCGCGAGTATGCTCGCGATATTCCTACATCGATTTGTCCCGCGTGCCCCGGACCGTCTGCCGGGCATTAATAAAGGTTTGTCGATAGCAAATCGCGTCTCGACCGCGTCGCGAGCCCGTTTATGGCCTGGCTGAGGCTGTTTCGATCAGCTGATAGCCAACTTCACCGCGTTTCGATCGAGGTCTCCTTAAAAATTCTTTGGAAATCGTATCCTCTCGAAATCACGCCCGTGAAATTCATCGATGCTTTAAAACATGTAGCCAGAGCAGGCTGACTAGTACGGTAGCGTACTGCGGATTCAGCTGATCGTAAGAAGATTTAGATAAACGCGTCGGATGGCCGCTCGATCTCGCTCCACTAGTCGACGTAACTGGCTGGATCTACTTACGATTAGCTGTATTAATCGCTGCTGCCTTTATTGGCTCGATCTGGTCACAGTTTTGGAGTTCGAATATCGAACGAGTTTATTTGGTACGTTCAAGCCGAAAGAAGGAAAGTTTAATGTTCTTTCTACATATCGTGCGTGTTTATACAAGGTTTCTTTTTATCGGGGACTTATCTTAATCTTCCAGAGATTGATTTCATTTCTCAGTTTCTTTATCTACTTCGTTGAATCATTTATCTTCGAATGATGCAATGTTACGCAATCTCGTTTCCCCCTGAAAATCGGAATAAATCGTATTAACTAAACGAGAGAAAGACACTAAAATACCCCCCGGAGCTCTATCCGTTTAATTCGCAGCCCTGGAAACAAACGCGTTGTCCAAGCTTCGTGCCGGTTACAAAGGGCGGCGGGGCAAAAAACTCCAGTTTAACTCCCTTTGTAATTATAAATACGTTTCGGTATAAATCCGGTCGCATTTAAATATCAGTCGGAAATGAGTACACCGCAACGCGCTACCGCGGGCCATTCGTATAATCGGAAACGTCCGTCTATTTTTTGCCCGATTAAACCTTCGATTCTCAATTGAAACCGATCGTAGATTAATAAACGGGATAAACGCGCGAGGCCGCGGTCAAAGTAACGGCGCGAGCATTTCCGAGCCGCGGTGGTGTCGTACCTCACGTAATTAGCCGGAAACGATGTGTACACCGGCGTACGATGCGCGCAGATTGCGTAAATTCTGGACTTGTTCGAATTACGCGGCGAAATTACTTGGACGCAGTCGATTAGTACCGCACAGGTCGGACCCAGCGAGAAGTCGTTGTCGATAATTTGTGGGAACTCGTGATAAACCGATTCGAACGAGATCGAGCAAATATTCGACGCGTTGGCCGCGATAAGAATTGCATTAACTAATGCATCGCTTAGAATATTTTCGATAATTATCTTTGGCAACGAAATGGTTACCATTGGAATCGATGACGACCTGTTGCTTAATGAGGGAATTAGGGGAGTGGAAGAAAAAAGCGGAGAATATCGTTCGCGATGGGGAAAGTTCGAAAATCGTGTCGCCGCGTTGGTATTGCGGTGCGAACGTTGCCTAACTTGGCGCCAAGGAAACGAAAAATGGCACCGAGTTGCGTGAATCCACAGACGATTAGTCTAATTTCGCGGGTTGCTTGTTCCCGTTCGAGTAAACTCGAGTAGCTGTATTAAATTGAGCAAACTCTCGGGAGTATTACGGTTGTCGCAGTTTGTTAGTCAGTGATTCACTTTGCCGCAGAACTTTATCCCGACGCGTGTACGTAACGTCGTATGAAAAATGCCGCGGCAAAAAGAGAGGTCTCATTAGCGGCAAATGAATCGAAGTTTCGAAAGTGTGACGAGGACAAAGAAATTTGATTATAAATTTAGGGTAATCAAGTTCTCGCTTGGCCGGTCGACTAAAGAGTCGATCCGACTGGCGAGTCAGCCGGAACACGAGCAATGAACCACGACGTGCAACTGCGAATAATATATCGCGCAATAAGTAAACACACCAGTACTTCTTCGCTAATTGAACGCGTCGAGTGAAGTTTCGTGCGTTCCATTCAGAGCCACGTATGTGAATACTGTTTGATTAGGTCTGTTCGAACGTTCGGTCAAACAATTCTCGACAATAATCCGAATTCAGGGACAAACGAAAGATGACGTCTGTTAATATGCGAACGTGTGCACACATCGCTCCGGTTATCCCCCGGGGGGATGCGTTTCGTTTTTACTACCTCAGCTGGGGTGAACGGAGGGTTTAAACACGGATAAACCTGTTTTGCACACAAAACTACCCCGTTCGGTATTAAGCACCGTTTATTGTCGCTGGGCAGCAGGCGTAAAGAAACGTTCACAGAGATCCGTTGTCTCCGGGAGCTAATTAATTTTAACCGACAAACAACTCACCCGTAACAAATTCGCGATGGGGAAAGCACGTAATGCGGGATCCTCCCGTATCCATCTGGCACCGTTTCTGCCGCTGTCGCACCGCTGCATCTTCGTCGCGGACGAAGCGTTTACGAGGACACACAGCTTACCTTCGGCTCGCCTTTTGTTCCTTGCGCCGCGGCTTTTCGCGAAACTTTGCCCTTTATTTTCATTCTCATCCGTCCTGAGCCAGCTGCCCCGCTCCAGCTATCGAGCCGCGTAATTAATACGCCGTTACAACGAACAGTTTAATTAAAGCGAGCAAGACGAAACAAATTACGAAACGGCTAACGCGTTCAATAATTATCGATTTCATTGTGGTGTGGGGTATTAGAGTTACGATCGGTCTTGGAGGGGCGGGGTGCAAGTTTTTAACGCGGTATCGCGGAACGAAAGCAGCATTCTTCGTAGGAGTAACCTTTCAACGCCGTGCTCCAAAGTTGAGAAACGTTTCTAAAACGGTGGAAACGCGACTCGATAAGAGATGTAAGGTACGTAGAGGGGTTTAAGGAAGAAATACACTTTAGAAGCCATTAGAAATCCTTCCCTGCTCTTTCTGGCAAACTGCGTTGCCAGGCGAAAGAAACTTTTTAAGGAATAGACCTTGTACGTGTGTAATTTTATATCGAAACGAGCATTTATATTTGCGTAACAATAAAATGCGGCTGAAAGGAATCCTTTTAAAGAACCACATACGTATTTCCCGGAGATCCTATTGCTTTCTCAGCTTTCTACATTTCGCTGCAACTTTTATTTATCCAGCGTTAAAACTGCCGTTGTAATGCACAGCAGGTGAACTTTCCAGGAACCGAGTATTATTTTTTTCACCACTCGTTGCAAGTAAATACCGCACGCACGCTGCGTTCATAGCTTCCTGTATTTCACCGGATCCTTTAATTTATCCGGCCGTCAGAAAAATCGCCCGAACGCCCTCGATAGTATCGCTTCGCTCGAGTTTGCTCGATTTCTCGCGTCCCTTATGGCGCGACATATCTCAACGACGAGAAGGGAGGAGGAGAAGAGGAGGAGGAGGAGGACGACGACGAAGGAGAGAGTCTCTAATACAAGCGGAATCTCCGATCCTACGAGGTTGTTTCGCGGAAATAAGATGATCTCCGCGTTTTACGTTCTTTGGTTCGTGTCTGGCTTCTTTCGACGAAATTTATCGCTCCACCCTCCGCACTCAGTCGCGTCCCACCCCTCTCGTCGTCTTTCGTGCCGTGTTAGGAAGTTCTCGGCGTAGATAAAAGCAAAGTTTCGCGGGTCTCTGGGCGGCTAGAGTTTCTGCGCCACGTCCTCCCTTACGCACTCGCATAAATCGTGGGGATTATCGCGGTTTTATACGATCCCGCCGTCGGGGTTAAACTGGAGCGCGCGAACGCGATCTCTGTCCGCGAAACGCCTCGTTCTTGCGGTCGACGATTCGAATATTATCGATGGAACTTTGGTACGCAACGGGTCCGTCTCTGTGTATCGTTCCAAAAATCTCGATGTCTGGAACAGTGGCAGCGAGGGGAAGCTCTCCCGTCCGTTACCGTGACAAAGGTTGAACTTTAATTACGACCCATTAGAATTGAAAATTATACGGCAGCTTAGCGGTTGGAAACTGCACGGCGAGAGGCCGCGTACCCCGGAGAGACACGCGCCACAAAGACACCCCGCTGAACCGCGTAAGTCGCGACAAACGAGACGCCATCGCGACTTTACATCTCTACAAAGCCGCAGGGCCACGTAACTCGCGTTTTCGCTGCCTTATCCTCGCCAGTCGTTTGCTATCATAATACACCCATGATTCATAGCGGAATAAAAGACTGTACTTTACCTTTTCCATTCCATTCTTCGCGGGAAGTTCCTCTTACCGCAAGTTTCCGCGACGGTTTCCGGTAGCTCCCAGCCAATTCCTCTCGAATAAATTCAGTCGTAACATTAGCATTTTAACGGCGATATCTCTCGACGCGGTCGACATTCGGTTCGATATTCGACCGCGAATTCCGTCCGTTAGCGAGGATTCGCGGGGATTCGACGCCGCTCGCAATGCATCGACTTATTGCGTCAACGTCGCGGCCGCTTCCGGTACTCTGGCTCGACCCAATGATCCGTGTGATTACGTTGTTGCGCAACAAGTTCGCTGCCACTCGATCCCCTCGGTTCCTTTTTGCTCCATTCTTCATTGATTTGAATACGCTGTCCTCCAGTGCCGGAGAAAATGGCCCCGTTGTTCTCGGACATTCGCCTTTCGGTTACCTAAACGTTGATGTCGTCGGAGGCGTTGCTCTCGATTGGCGAAACGAAACGTTTCCTTCGACGATCGCCGGTTTTATTACCATTTTTATCGACCCGCGTCAATGTTCCATTAAGGTTTCATTAACATCCGCGGAGCGAGAAAGTTCCTCGACGTACTCGTTCTCCGCAATTATCCTCCGCAATCATCATCAATCGCATCTTATGCCGCGCGTAAAATCCAGCTCGCGACCGGGAACTAATCGTATTAAGTTGTCAGGAACGCGAGCGCGGGTTCTCCTCTCATTTTCAAAAGAATATACATCCAGCATTGAACGACGGAGGAAGTTTCGTGCATTAAGGTGGGGCGCATTAGCCATAGAAACGTAGATCATAGAATGAGATGCACCCTCGAACGAACGTTCCTGATTTTCATTTCGCGTGTTCGCGAACCGTGCGGTTCTCGCTCGACGTAGGTCCTTCACCCCTTTTAACCATCCCTTAAATGTGACGTGGCTAATTACCCGGCCGATTGTGACCCCAGCTGGAACGAAAGCCCGGAATTGAAAGAAGCCTCCACGTGAAAAAAACGTGGATCGTTCAATTTTCCCCCCTTTCCCAGTTTCTCGTCCCTCCTTCTACTTTTTCTCCTGCATTCAATATTCTCCGCGCGGTTGATCGTGTAAATGGTTGTTGAATCGTGTCTCCCGCTGATGATTTTCATTCGCCGCCAGATATTATTTCTCTCATCAACGGTGCCACCATTGAAATTCGAATTCAATTAACGTGCGCTTCTATTAGTTGCTTCTTATGTGCGACCCTCCGACAGAAATTTCTCTAAAACGACTGTAATTAAACTCCCTTACTGAAATTTTGATTAAAACCATCCATTAGAGCGTCTTCCGTTTACAACTATGAAGTGTCACTTAATCGTTAAAAAGTTTCTCGTTCAGAAGTATCGTACCAACGTAATCCTCGTTAAGAGAAGATAATTAGGTCGTTTCTACGTAAAACTTGTTACGTATCTCGCTGTTGGCCCTCTCTTGCGTTTAATCGTTTACGCGTGTACCGTGGTATCGAAATTGGGGGAAGCTCGACGGGTTCGAATTAACAATATCGAGGAGAACGGTTCGACGGCAAAAGGCAGTGGGCCTCCTTTAAAGTAATTCAGCCCGCGAGACGGCGCGGAACGCGCGGTATTCTCTTAAACCAAACGGAGGATTACAATGGGAAATTGTTCGCGGAACTTCTCGAATATTATTGCTCGGGCGGATACTGTATTGACTTAGAATCCTTTGAATTTTGCCAGTATTATTTCGCCCCTGTTATACCTAGGGCGAAGTGAAATAAAGGAGTTAGAGGACGACGGAGGAAACGCCTGTCCCGATTCTTCTCGTCACTTCCTGTTGCTTTGATGCCACGCGCTATCCTGGAATTTCATTGAGGCTCGATATATGGCGGAGACGCTAGAAATATTATATTACCACTCTTTGGTGCGGTGAGAAGTCCCTTGCTCTTTTGTTACCTTTGATAATTAACCACCTTTATTGGTGCTTTTGGCTCGATCGGATTGGCTCTGATTTTTGTGGTAAATTTTATCCAGTTAGTTTGTATAATTTTGTTGACGTTAAAGAAACGATCACGTTTAATATTTCTAGGAGACATTGACAAACGATCGCGGAGATAGTTGTCTCGATCGACCTTCCAGCGCAACCGCGACAAACACCTTTAAAAAAAAAACCAGCTTCGAAGGGTGAAACGTAGTTAGCAAGTTTGGTGGTCAGGTTTGTGGAGGTGGTCGAGTCTTAATTAACTCGCTTGAACGGCGTACGAGCCTTTGCCTTTCATTCCCCCTACCTACTTGGACGCATAAATCCTTCTTACAGGGTGGTCGCCACGCCTGCGATGGCGGGCGGCTGTTCGCGAAGCAAATGAGCCGAAATTAGGGAATAAAGGATTGCGTTTTAACGATGCGATCCGATCGATAATTAGATGAATTCTTTAATATTAGAAATCACTGTTGATCGTTCAATTTGATCACCGGTTCGAGCATTTATTCGATCTTCCTTTTGGAGTTTCATTAAATCCATCGCTCCGTTTGAGGGTACCGGAAGCAGCGATGCGCGAGGAATTAAAAGCGGATAATGCGGTACCAAACACGAGAGAGAATTTATTCGTTAAACATTTACGCTAATAAAATGTAGCCCAAAGTCCGTATAATCGTAACACAAAAGATCGTAACAGCATCGAATAATAAATTAGATGTGCAGCTGCGTAAATTAACCGGTCAATGAAACATAAATATCTATTATAATACGCAGTACACGCGACAATGCTATTCACATTTAACGAAATGAAATATTTCATTCGCGAGACACTCGCGTTCCACAAGGTCTACTTACTTGTACCGGCCTCGTTTTTCTCTGTTACGCTCTGCCCGCGAAACCACCCCCTGTATCAAAACCATGTTTCACGATCGCTTTCCCTTCGTCCCAAGTGAACAGAGATTCGCACAGCTTCCAACAGAACCGTTAAATCCATTAACCAAAGGCTGCAGAGAGCCTCGAAGAACCAGTGGAACGGGAGAGAACGGAGAGAAAAAAGGGAAACAGAACGGGGACGGGGACGGGGAGAAAGCTCGAGGGATCGAACGTGCATCGCGTGCCAAGCTTGGAGAAGAAACTTCGTTATGAGAAAGCTCATCGTCGTACGACAATCCCAGTTGTACCGGGTGCTGGCTATAGTTTTCCATTCGGACCCCGCTCATCCGTTCTTCTTACGGCGGGCGTGTCTCTTTTCTTGTCATTTCGCTCGTCCCCGTTCTTTCTCCCTTCTCGCGTTCGATTCTCATTTCCCAGGAATCTGCATTTATCACGGGCATCACGTTCCCCCGATTCGATCCCCGTACTTTCTTCCCCCGAGTCACGATCGAGGGATGCTCGGTCGCTCGGCTGTTAAACAAAGATAAAAATGTATGCGAGCAAAATGGCCGCGTGTGGTACACTGCGCGGGCATTCGTAATTGAAACGGTAGCTTCAAATGGCATATCCGTCGAACCAATTTCATTTTTACCGCCCATTACCTTAATGCGTCGTATAAATAAAATGTAACGCGGTGCTCGCGCGAACCGGTGATAGTTTTTTTTTGCGGGTCGTTGAAACGATCGCGGGAAAGCGGAGGACGAGGATATAGCCGGATTTATTGAAATTTCGAGAGTTTTGTTTTAAACTACCGTCGCGGACCAGCGCACGAAATAGGAGAGACTACGGTATATTTCGTCGGAAAGAACCAGCTGCTCGAGACATGCCGGAAGTTATGACTTTAATCTTTAGTAAGACTCGCTCTGTATTTGTTGTTCCGTTGTTTATCGCAATGCGGCTCGTATTCTCGTATTTCCAATAATTACGTGAAAACCAGGACGTTGTTAACCAATAGCTTGTACATACACAGGTATTAATTGATGAAATATATTTTAGACATCCGGTGGTTCTGTACAATTTTCCAAGAATTATGGTATATTTACGTATAATATTTTTTTCATACTCAATCAGTCAGTGGAATTTGGAAAATTCTCAGTTTTTAGTAAAATATGACGATTTTCCAATATCGACTGCATAGAATCGATTATATAAAAACATGTTTACCTTATCTATTTTCTTGACCTACTTTTGAAAATATTATCTTATTCGCCTTCCACAGTTATCAATGTGGAGCATAATTTTTAGAATAATAGTAATTTTTAGAATAATAGTTGTACAAAAGTGTTTTTAAGCTGAGAATCGTATCGCAAGAGATCGGGGGGAAAACCATCTCTACAACTTTCCTCCTCCTCTTTCAAGCTCACCACCGCTCTCGAAACGATCGCGAAACTAGAGACATACCATCATCTCTCTGCCCCTTCGTTCTCCCGTGCAGATATTCGAGACACGCGTCCATTTCGAGCCACTATTCCGTAATTACAAAGTCGTAAAACAAGTGTGCGCCCGGTCCGCGAGAAGAAAGGGGGAAAAGTGGCGAGGAGAGGATCCACAAACGGTAGTGAGAATTTTCCGGCGTAGAGGCGCAACAATGGCCGGTGCTCGTGGAACGAGGTCCCTGTTACCCGGCCCTTCTCCCCCTCCCTTTCATTCTTTCGCCCTTTTCCACCTTCTTCTTCTCCTTCCGCCTTCTTCTTCTCCGTTTTCCTATTTTTTTCCCCCTCAAACGCGACGAGTTCCATGATCTCGCGCCCCAGTAATTCGAACGATGTAATCTGGCTTCTTCCACGGCAGCTCGCCGCACGAAATTAACCTTCCGCCGACTGCTCCCAGGATATATACTCGGGGTGGTAGACGGAGAGGGAGGGAGAGAGAGAGAGAGAGAGAGAGAGAGAGAGAGAGAGAGAGAGAGAGAGAGAGAGAGGGAGAGAGGGAGAGAGAGAGAGAGAGGGAGGGAGGGAGAGAGAGAGAGAGAGAGAGAGAGAGAGAGAGAGAGAGAGAGAGAGAGAGAGAGAGAGCAAAAGCCTTGAGAATTCGCGGAGGATTCGAATTACTAGCGGGCCGTGCAAGTGGCACGCCGCGAGCGTCGCGAGGCCCTTCGACGCAGACAGTGTAATTACGGCGCTTTGCTGGACCGTCGACGAGAAGAAACGCTTTGACTGCGATTTTGATTATTTGCGATCGTGCTGGATAGATGACACGACTCTTGCAATGGTAACGAAAGGTTCTTTGGGTGTGAACCATTTCATAGTCTTTTTATACGTGGTACACATTAGCTGAATCGTACCATTTCTTTAATTCTAGTAGCTTTCTTCCTGGTAGTCAAATTTTTACAGCTAGAAATTTCTCTGGATTAGAAAGTTGGAAGGTAGAATGATATCGCGCATCATCTCTCGATGCCATCAGCATTTTGTTTCCAAGACGAGCGAAGTCTACAGGTTGCACAAGGTCGTAGGATAAATTTCTTCTTGCGATGTTCCCGAGAAGATGTTCTCGACTAGATGTTTAAAGTCTATTAACAACGCAGCGGGCTTGGACGGTAGGGTACGCGAAATAAAGGAACGGTTCTCGAGGCGAAGAGTCACTTTTGTTGCGCCCGTGAAAGCTGAAGAAATTTTCAGAAGCATTTCGCCGCGCTCTTCTGAACATTTTCTGACCGCGCGCTCTCCCTTCATGGCCGTCGTTTCGAGTTACTTTACAACGTTGTAATTGTGGGTCCGTCGTCTGGAACGCGTGCCTCGAATGCTCTCGCGAGATAGAGGTTTCGCTACGCTTGTTCCGCGTTAGACGAAAATGGTTCGCGAAACGTTTGAAAAAAAAAAAAAGAAGAAAAAAAAGCATTCGCCTCGCTCGTAAAGGAGTTGCAGGCATTTTGAGGGCTCGGATTTAAAGCGGGAACAATAATGGAAGCACAGAGAATGCTTACGGTTCTGATGTTTATCTCCGGTTTTAGGACAAGCTTTTTCACGATATTTTAATAGCGGACTTAAAGTCTAGCGGATCTTAATAATTCTCTTTCTACACGAGCCTCCATTCTGTGCTGTTCCACTTCTCACCTCAATTCTAACGAAATATCGCTTCGAAAAAAAGAAAAAAATTACCAAAAGATTCGTCCGTAACATATTCGAGGGATCCATGTCCCATTCGTCTTGGGAATTCTCCTGGAATCCCAAACACAGGGGGTGCGAGAGATCAAACGTGTGTCGCGTGACGATCGGACGATCTAAGCAAGTCCCGTTTCCAGCACGACAAACGGGCATCTCCCTCCTTCTCTCTCTCTCCTCTCTCTCTCTCTCTCTCTCTCTCTCTCTCTCTCTCTCTCTCTCTCTCACGTTCTCCAGCGTCGTTGGGTGGGAAGGTTGGCACGGTGAAAAACGACGCTACCTGTCCGAGGACCAGCCAGTCGCCCTAATCGATCGAGTCGACTCGATGGTAACCGGTAACACGCGGACAAAAGCAGAGTTTCCGGGTGTCGTGGGGCGATCAACCGTCCCTTCCCCCCATTCTTGGACGCTGAAAGGAAACGGCGCCCGGAAGGGGACGTCGTGGAAGCGGTGGGAAAATAGAGCGGAAAGCGCGGTGAAAAGGGACGCGGGCATTTTTCAAGGCGACACAATGCCGAATTTACATTGTCAGGGCCGTGATAGCGGCGACGGAGCGGGAGAAATCGGTTCTATTCGCTGCTTCTCACCCCTCTCTCCTCCTCCCTCTCTGAGCGTTTATTTAATGTCCATCTGAAATCTTTTTTGTCGGTCGACGATTATGGGGAGGTCTTGGGTCGGTAATTGGAGTTTGTTTTGATTACAGCTAGGTTCCGCTGGATTTAGCTCCGATGGGAGGTTCCGGTTTCCGGTTGGTTGGTTCGAAGGGATTCGATTTTTAACCTTCTGACGCTTTAGATACTCAGGCTGCAAGCTTCTCACGTTTGCGAGCCGTGCAGTTAATACGTGAGTCTGCTAGGTTGCCTTACTGACGAGTCCACCAGCTGGCCCAAGGCGAGACGTTCTTCCCTCTCTTATTCTACAGAAAATCGAAAAGATTCGTAATATCGGTCAATTTTTACAAACTCTTCGCTATCGGCGTATCGATCGGTCATACTATCGATCCATCTCACTCGAAGATTTTTACTTAGCATTCGATGATAAAGCGGACGGGAACTATGATTAAATATCCAACGTAGTTCTACTGGACACGATGACTGATGACGCAAGAGGAGTTATCCTTATCTTATTGATCCGGTTTTTGCTGGAACTACACTGTTCCAGGTTTTGTACGAGCTGAAGACAGATTGCGCAGGAGAATGTGTTAACGCACCATCACGATGTGCTTTAATACCGTATGTTTTATGCGAGAGACATACCCGTTTTATTTACGCCTGCGTGCTGTCACGATTTTATTAGCGGTTCTCTTACTCTGGGTTGGACGAAGGTTAAATATTTTCTCTTGGGATCTTTGCATCGGAATAGCTACCTGGTAATAAAAAGGAAAATATCTTTCAAGTAGCTGCTTTGAAATGTTTCTTAGAGACCATTGCAGTTTACGGTGGCAGGAAAAATAGTAAGCGTTGATTTTCGAAGCACGAACACGAGATTGGAACGGTTCTCTGAATCAGTATCTCACGCTAAAGGTGTCGATCGGTGGTGTTTAATTCGACGGCAAGTTAGTGGCGTCCAATTTAGTAGCGACTGTAACTACTAAGTGGCAGTAACTGCTCGACACCAGCAACTGCTAAGTAGCTGTAATTTCACTGTTGACGAGAGTTCTCGTGATACGATGACGCACTACGTAGGGCAGATTGTTGCTCGAGATTCTCCCCCTTAACGCTGCCACGTTCTCCTACCGATCGACAACAAAGCCGAGAACTTGGCGAGTCTGAATTTTCCGCGAGGATTCGACTGGCAAGTGGGCTTCTGTTCTCGACGCGACTCAACGCGGAAACTGAAACCTCGCCGCTACTACGTGGACGAAATATTTAATACATTATCCTTTATACGGTATTCTTTCACTTGCTTGATGAAATATCATTTGTACGCGTTGGCGCATTTTTAACATTTTTCGCGAAACGTACCAAGACCTTTTTGCAACCGTACGCTTTAGTAAAAATTGTGAGAAACTCTTTTATAAAAGTTCCCAAGTTCCTCTGCAAAAAGCATGGAAAAAATACTGTATTGCAACGTTGAATTTTCTGAAATTTCTTTGCTTTACCATGATACAGCGTATTTTTCTAGCAATTATATAACGTTCAATATTCGCTTCTATAAAAATTGCTACATTTTCACGTAATTAATTGCTACCTACGCTCAGTTACATTATCGTAATATATATTTTTCATCTTGAAAGTTAAATCACGACTGAGCAATCGTGTTCGTCAACTTGGAAAGGCACGCAATTCGTGTGACACACGTTGCTTGTCAGACAGTGTCAACTTTAGCCGATAGTTAGTGCACGTGCAATGTTTTGTGCGCGAAAGAGATTCTCAGAGAGGATCTCTAGCGGGGAATAGTTTGGTCGACTTCTATTTTTGGAAGCAGCTTTGCCACTCGCCGAGTTTTCGTCGTCCTGTTGCGGATGACCGCAAACGGTCTTGCAGGAGCTTACGAGCAAACACGAATCTCTTAAGTCGTGGTACTTTCACTGCAGCTGTCGAAGTTCCCTTTGCGCGGGACACCCCTTCGACGCGGAAATTTCCAAGCGACTCTTTGGATTAGAACTGGCGTTGTTTCCACTTGATCCAGTTGTTGCAAATAATTTCTGTTCTTCACGATAGAACGCGAAGAAAGCTTGAGATACTTGAATTCGTGAATGACTTAATAAAATTCAACAACGTGCAACGTCAGTTTGATATTAACGAATAAGAGCGCAGCGTAATGGTGTATCTGGCGAGTATCTGTTACACTAGAAGTCAGTTTTCTTCTCGTTTTGTTTGCGATCCCACCCGGTTCACGAGCTGAAAGCCTCAGCTTGTCGTTACCGAACGCTCCGTGTTGTCATTGTGTTAATATTTGAGGTAGCAAACCTGATTCTGCTTACTCTTCTTGATGGATGGCTCCTTTCTCTCTTCCTCCCTCGTTCGATCGAATTAATCACGTTCGCGGCGAATCGCGGGTTTACCAAAGATCCTCCCCGTCTTGCTTGCTTCTGTCTCTCGTTCTCGATGGCACAAAGTCTCGGGTAATATTTTAAGCGCGCCTTCCGCTTGAAACGGAATAGATTATTGGAATTTTCGTGTGGAAAAGTTACGGGGAACGTAATTAATAATTGATAAGAGTGAAAAGCGAAGAGTGAGCGTAGTTAAGGAACCACCGTTCATTCGTTCATAATACGTAGAATTATATAGTGCACACCTTTCAGCTGGATTAATTAATTATTCCATCCTTTCATACGTAAACTCTTAAACCTTCTATTCGACCTGCAAACACATGCGCTGCCTCTAAAGATAATTACTGGCCATCCATCATCCAAGAACGCTTACGAATGGCATAATTTCATTGAGAAAGGAGCCTAGTCAAGGAACGTTCCGCTCCGCTTCATCTTTACACGATCGGCGTTACAATAAGGAGCGGGGTCCTAATTTTTTCCCAAATATTTCTCGAGAAACACCTTCGAGCGTCATCGCGAGTCAACGACGAGGAAAGTTCAACCTGGTTAGAAAAAAGCATCACTAAGGATGAAAAGTAACGCAAGGGCATCGCGAATAGGATCGCAGCGGGAAACGAACGCGAGAAGATCAGAAAGCAAATTCGAGAGACTCACGAGAAAAGCACGAGACCCAAGCGAGACACCCAAGAAGGAAGTTCTCAACGATAAAAGCCCAGAAGGACACTCCAATTATTTTTCAGAAACCACCGCTAACTACGCGAAGGGCAGGGACGATACGTTCCACGAGGGGAACACGAAACGAGCACGCGTTCTTCCTGTCGCGTAAAAACGGTTTCCCGCGTTTTTCACGGCGCGGCACGTAGACCCACCAAGAGCTGGATCCGAGTTCGGGTAGTTAAGCTGGCCAACGAGGGGATTTTGTCGTGCATGTTCCACGGTCAGCCGCGTTAAACGCTGTTTCCACTGTCGCTGACGCGCGGTCGCAATGTCCTGGCAGTCCTGCGTCTCTTCTCCTTTTTCCGTCCGCGTCTTTCGTCGTTGTCGCTCGAAGCCGCGCGTGTTCAAACCTTCCCGGGTCCCGGGTTCTTGTCGTGGCGCGCAAAAACGGTAATCCCCGGGTGCACCCGTTGGCGCAAGTCCTGCGAAACTGCGCGGGTCTCCGTGCCAACGAGTTATATCGCGATTAATTTCGTGGGAATAAGCGAGGCGCGGAAATCCAGAGCGCGCGAATTAAGCGAACGAGGGTGGACGATTGATTAATGAAATGCGTATCGAGAAATGTTCGAGGAGTCCAGAATCGTAGCGACGTTTTCAAGGCTGATACGTTTGGGCATTGAATGGTTCAGTTTATATTGGGTGAAACGGTTACTTTGGATACCTTATATCTGCCGATTAGTATAAGTACTTCGAGACGAAGGTAATTTATACTTCTGAATGAAGCTTCGTTTCAGATCAAGTTTTATTTAAGTTCGGCTACTTGCATTATTCTATCGCCTATTGTTAATGCATTTTGCAAGTCTGAGTGTTATCGGCTTTAAGGAGTTCGCGTGTCATTTTGATCATTTTTAATCAAAGTAATTCGAAGTGCAGTACCAGAGACGTATTTAGGATGGTCCTCTATTTCAGCCAATCACACTCTCGCGAATGACAAATGCAGCTGTAGGACTCATATTTGCTCAGTGTCCCAACGCCCTCGTTTCCGCTATTTCTTTACATTTTCCATGGTATTATTCAGACGGGAGATCTCAGAACTCGTTTCATTTACAAGGAAACATTTGAATGCTTCTTCGCCGGCAATCCCCTCATTTTTTACGCAGGCGAAGAAGAGCCCGTTTAATTAAACTCGTCATTAACGTTTCCTTTCAAGTAAACTGTGAATAATAAGCAGGATACATTCTTCGAGGTGAGAAGAATGAAGAAAAACTGTGGACAATAAGAAGTAAGGGAAAAATGCTTTTGCTCGCTGCAGAAATCCGTAAAGTTTCAAGAAATCGACGCGTCACGTTTCAATCGTGTCCCTTGTTAGTTCGCTCGATACATTTTATCGCTTCTGCTATAGTCTAGAGTTACTTCCGCGACAAGAGGTCGGCGAATATTCCGAGTTAGCGAAGTTAAGAGCGGAAACGAAAATTTAAGACGGCATTACAGCGTGTCAGAGCTATTAAGCCGTCACTAATGGAATTGTTGCTTTATCTGTGCAGTCAGCAGTGATGCCGCCATTTCTGCCCTTCTTACCCGAGATCGCGAGAACGAACGCGGTCGTAATTATTATCTCCTCCTCGTTTTTTCCCCCGACCCAACCCCTCTCCAGGAACCTTTTTCACCTTTCCCTTTATCCTCTTTGTTGGATATTATACGAACAGCTCGATGAGAAAAAATTCGATTTCTTCTCTTTTTCTTCATTACTTGCTCCCTTTTCCCTCGCCTACCACCCTTTTTACTATTCGTCCGTCGTTCACTTTTCTCGGCCACCGCGCCGCGCTCTCTTGCGATGGAAACTATCGCGCGAAATGTCGCGTTTCGGGTGCGCCAAATTTGTTATAATTGCCGAGCCGCGTTCTCGCTTTGAAGCGCGAAATAAAAAGTCGCGTCGCGCTTGTTTGGCTGTCCGAGTCGAGGGTAAGTTAATGGAAGGAACGAGAAGGGTGAGTTCTTCTATGTTAGAATATTCAAGGATAATCTAAATATCTCGTTGCATGAAAATTTCCATGAATTTTTTAGGCATTCGATATTCCTGGAACTCTCTTAATTGGAGTTTCAAATTGCTATATTAAAAATTCAACTGAATCCCAGTAAAATGTTGGTTGGGGGATACGATTTCGCTTCGTTGTAATAATCTCGTTGGAGTGTGCCTCAGCGAAACGACCTGAACAGAAATGAAAAGCAACATTTTCGTTTTTCTCCGCAAGGAAACTGTGAAACCGTGTGTCTGATCATCGATCGATCGATACTACTTGTCGAGGCCCTTAACGCTTCGAAGAGCCAAGAACGTCCCTTATTCCGTTCGACACGTCGAATAAAAATGTTGATCGTAGAGTGTACGCTTTACGTTGGATTATAACATAGAAAACATTGCAGAAATGTAAATTGAATTAACGTCCTGCTTACCAGAGCCGTTCCTTTACTTTCAGAACAACCGAGGCGTGAGTGTCTACGCTGGTAGCAGTTTTCCGGCTCGATTCCCAAAACTTTCACGGTTATTCGCCTGAACCCGATGGCTCCGTGAGAGATTGTCTTCTGGTATAGAAAACGAGAGCTGATGAATAGCAGGCGGAAGTCGATCATCTAGGCGGATCGGAAGCTGTGAATCGAGGACGTTCTCACGGCACGAAAGTAAGTTTCACTGTTTTAGAATACTTCATTTCTCCATCGTGAACGGTGCTCTGCGTATCATATCGCGAATCCACCAGCAGATTCTCGACCGTGGAAAATCCACGCGCTAGTCGCTATCGATCACTCGAATAACGGGAATAATTAATACGAAAGGGATATTGTTCGTTTTCGATGATAGATCCGATTTTTGCGCTCGATTACAATTTAGTGACGCACGAACGGTTCGATTACACGCGCGAATAGAAAGCTAGCCAGCGTTTCCAAGCGTCGATCGGGAAGTGGTTTAATTAGCCTGTTAAATCGCTCGATAGCAGGACCACTTAGCGCTTCGACGACCTTAGTTGCTGATAAATTCTCGAACGTCGACGATACCCGTGTCTTAAAGTAATAGGTCACTGCTTGCGTAAGTGCATCGAGAGATGCACTTTAGGGTAAGCAGAAATGGGCCTCTCGTAACTGCATTGCCTTCGATTTAACAAGCACCGTGTGTCATTCCGTTTGACTAATGCGATATCGTTGAAAAGCTATCGATCCAGGGCAGAAGAGAATTTACTCGCTATTAAACGGAACGGAGGCTCGTAAGAGTTTATTTAGGGGCTTTCAGTGAGTTTGATTTGTCAGTAAAATCGAACGCGTTGCATCAACGTTCATACCTCGACGTTTCGTGATCTGTCTTCAAACGAAAGCAGAAATTCTGCAGAACCATTAGACATTTCAGTTTTATTTCCATATACGTAGATTCTTTTCATTCGCATCCTTACGCAGGAATTTAATTAATAAACGAAATTTGTAAAATTTCGAACAATGAGGCGCTGGATGAATCAACCGTAGAGGTCACGCTGTGATTTTGATGGGATATTTATTTGGAAAATCAATCTGCACGATGGCGTTTCGCGAGTTCATGCGAATTCGCGCGAGTGTGGGCGCTTTGATGATGCTAATCTGAATTCTGTCATTCATGTGCGTGTCCTGAAACAATAATGGCTCGCTCGGCCCGAGCCATTCAGCCACATGTACGAGAACATTTCGAACCAGCATTGGCGATCCTGCGTTGATTGCACTTTATCGCGATGATATAACGTTGCGCGATAAATCTCTCGGAAATATAAATCTCTTTCTTAGGAGATAATATAAATCACACTTTTAATCAAATTTACTTAGAAACGAAATCAATCATTCACCTTACAATTTTGTAAGTTTCCAGAAAATGCAGTACACGTATGGATTTAGAAAAGGACACAAAGTTTCGCGAACTCCCTGCCTGCAATCTTGCATTAATGTAACACAACCGGTTAACGTGCCAACGGCTCGATGGATATATGCAACGCGAAATAAGGCGTGATTTTATGAATATTATAGATTGCGATTTACGTTTGCATGGAGCCTACGCTTTGCACTCCATGGGTCTATCGAAATTTTGCTCGACAGAAAAAGAAAATGTAACATTCGATATTTAGCGTACTCACATCCGAATCACTTTTAAGTTTGTCTGATTAAAACCTCTCTCTCTCTCTCTCTCTCTCTCTCTCTCTCTCTCTCTCTCTCTCTCTCTCTCTCTCACTTTCTTTTTCACGACGAAGAATTGACTGTTCAAACGATCGCTAGAAACACGATTCACGCGGATTTCGTTTTACACTGTTAATCAGTGGCAAACAAGTATGTGGTTCGAGGAATCTCGCGATCTCGACGGTCCTTTGATCTTCTTCCGGAGCAGAGACACTTTTTTTCCACTGTGCTGACAGTCCCAATACTGACTGACGTTTCTAATTAACGTGAAACGCCAGGGAATGCGACTTTCGACGCCAGCAGACGTTCCGTTTCCGTTTACGCGAGGCGGCAAATTAGTTTTTAAGTGTCCCTGGCGTCATTAAAGGACGACGTCGCCTAATGATTGTCCAGCTCTGCTCTCTCGTTTCTCCGTGATCCTTAAGATCAATCCTTAACCCGAAATTTCTTTGAGAACGAGTTTACAAACGCAATTGTTGATCTAAGCATTTCGAATATTGCAAGAATTTTCTGATCTGAAATTTTCGATGCAATTAAAGGGTTTGTCTCCCCCGGTTTGGCGCGAAAAATTGCTCTCACGGTGCTCTGACGGACAGGAACTAAGAGGCGCAGATCTTGGCAATCATAAGCAGCCTGATCCTCTTAAATGTGAAGAATGGTATCATCCTTCCTCTCGAGGCGTCGTCTTCAAACACGCTGAGTCGTCGAGGATGAAAAAGCGCCCTTAGCATAGATTAACCGGCCTCGGTAAGGTCACGATGGCGATTATCATGTCTGCCCCTCGCAAGATATCTAGATGCTACTTTTGCAAAAAATCTGATGTTACCTTCTTGCCTCAGTTCTTCCCACGACGATGTTTCACTTTAACGTGAGGATAATTGCGACGTCGAATGAATTTTTAAGCCGACCAACTCTCTCTACTCTCCCCCTTTTCCATGATTCGATCGTCTCTTTCTTATTCTCGCTCATTAATCGAAAGAAATCGGATTGAAAATAGTGGAAAACGCGTCCAATAAAGTTAAAACGTAATGATTTCGTAATAACTTCGTGTACTTCGAATGAGATTGGAATGATTTCAACTAAGTGCAGTTTCAGTAGCCGGGAGTATTACATTTCGCGTGGAAATTCAATGCGAGGCAATTCAAAACATTTCTCTGTTACGGTAACGTTGATGCAGTCGCTCGCTAATTAAACCTTTCAAGTAACATCTTCCTAATTGCCCCATTCACCGGATTCCTAATATTCTGTTTCATAAACGAACCTGATTTGTCGCGAAGCTTGCGCCACTTGGTCGTATCAGAATCGAGACGCCGAGGAAGAACACGCTCAAAGGGAGAAGCTGCTCGCGTTGCTCACGTTCGATCGAATGTTTCTCGCCCCGTTTCCTGGTCGAGTTATTTATTCGAAAGTGAGAGCTGCTTCGTTCCTATGGTAATTTCAATGACGCGTTCTCAGCGATAGAAACGACCGATTACAGGTTCGAGGCCGAGACTCGCTCGCTCCTGGACGCGCGAGGACGCCTCGCGTGGGCGTCGAGCCTGTGCGCAAGGATGCGACGCGCGTCGGAATGCGCGCGTGTGCCGCGAAAGTCCGCATTCCCTTTCGGTTGCCGGATCGTCGCCGATGCAACGCGCAAGGTCGGCTTGACGTCTCGATGGATCGAGACGATCGAACGATTAACGCGGCCGTGAGCGTGGATGGATGTATTAATTTGCTTTTCTCAGAAACGAAGAAGTCACGGTTCTGCGGAATGCTTTGAGGGAAGGTTCTATGCTAAGAGCGACTAGAGATTGGAAAATGGCGAAGACGTGACATAAGTCTTCGGAAGGACTTTCTCGAAGTCCTTGAAAATGATCGAAATTACACACGCGACGATAATCAATAGATACGTACCGTGTTTCTTTCACGTTTCAGTTGATCGTCAGGCGAAATTTCGTTCGAAAATTAATGAAATTATAGCTCGTGATTCCACCGCGATACCACAGGAAACCCACACGGGTTCCCTTTTGGACGTGCGGGAACTTTTTCCGTCGGGGCATTATCGGTCGGTCTGTGGTCGCGATAGAATGCTAATTATCGGGCGAACGTATAACAATTATCGGATTTCGGTGGTTTCGCGTCCCTCCAATTATTCATTACTTTCCGATGCGCTCTAAATGTGTGTATCCCGCGTCTAGCAGAGTCGACGGTTCACTTTCCGCGAGGGCGCATTAAACGATACTTTGTTCGTCGTTTTTATTTCCAGCCCGTTGTCTGCGAGTATCGATCTCTAAACAATGGGCTCGCCCGCACATATATATTATAAAGCCGTGCTCCTTGCCGGCTATTGTTCGGTTTGTTGGCGGGAAATTTTTGGCCCGCAAATTTCAGCTCCGCGGAAAAAACTCGACGGCGAGCTTGTCAGATTGAACAAAGGTCGGTAAAATGTTTCGTACAGCTTTACGGCTCGCGATTTTCGAGACTCGGTTTTTTAATGAAGTTTTGTTTCCCCACGAGAAACTTTAAGTCGCATTTTTCCCCACGGTCGCCGCGGTGCACGCTTTTAATAAGAAAATTCTGCCCATACCGTTCGAGGGCACTAAAGAATTTCTCATATACTTCTCTCCGTTCAAAGTGAATTCCATTTTTTTCGGGAAAATCGAGCCTTTCTCTTATCCAACTTTCGTCTAACCAAATTTAATATCGCCCATTTTCTCTTACGATTCTGAAACGTGTAACATTTGAATTATTGAAGGAAAAAAAAGGACATTCCTCGTTCTTACGCGTCGTTAGAAATCACGCGGCGAGATCGATCTGGCACGAAGAAACTCGATTGACTGCACAGCAAGAGTCTCTTTGCATTATGATAATTATTCGCATTGTATCCTACGGTTTCCCTGATTCGCATTGCGTTCACGTATTATTTATCATCGAAGATCGCCTTAATGAGAACCGACCATCGCGGACGGGACTTTCACGTTGTTGCTAATCCCGCAAAAATCAACGTCGTTTCGCGCGGTCGACGACGTTCAGACAGCTGACGCGGCGGACAGTGGAACACGTTTCGTATCCGGGAATAAACTGTAAAATAATCTCAGCGAAGTTTCTAATGTCACGGACATTCGGTAACGGACGGTTTCCTTTCCCCAGAAAAAGACTGCTGTCGATCGTGGAAATGTTACGCGGAAAAAGGCTCCTAGAAAATGTCGTCTCGAATTGATTAGCAACGGACAGTTAAGGTGAAGTTGCGGAGAGAAACGCTTGAAATAGGTCGGACGCGAAATTGCTTGTTCTTAAACTGCAGCTAAAAATTGGATTCAGTATTACTGAGAGTCGGTGAGCTGAGAGAGCGAGAGAGAGAGAGAGAGAGAGTTTTAAAACGCGTGTATTTTCGTATGTACCGAGACGAACGTTGTTCTTTCAGAAAATAATCCCTGCTGACAGAAAGTGACAACAAGTTTATTCGAAAACTTTAGTACCACTCTGTTCTTATTCTAAATATACCAAGAGTCCAGTGACTTATGAGCGGAAGTGCAGGTAGTCTCGGTCGCATAAAGCACAGTGGGACAGAACGCTTGGTAAAACCAGCTCGACCAATCCATTAATCTGAAAAGAAACGGAGAAAAATAAAAGTGTGTCACAGTCGCGCGATACACAGTGTACTTCCTCCTCTGCGGGCGTGTTATCGATGCTGGGCGTTTAATACCGAAATGAGTAGACGCGACGGAGAAACTCGATGAAAAACTTGTCGCGCATCAACGTAATGAGATCTCCGATGTTTTATGACGAAACTTCTCGGGCGGAACGATTAAGCGTAACTCGCGCCAACGGCAATTATCATCTTCGTGACTGGTATCCGGGGGTACTTTGATTGCGGGGAAACACGAGCGCCGCGCAAAAACCACGGTGTTCGTCCGATCGTTTTAATCAACGCGACCATTAATAGTACGTTGTCATCGCATGAATCGTCGCGGACCGTTAAACTGCTCCAGTATCGATCTTAAATCGCTCGCCCGTAAAAAGCGTACGTTCCTTGGTGCACGTGAACGTAATTGCGCGAATCGATTTTGCTTCGCGGTTACGCGTGACCTTTCCGCGAAATTAAAGCATTAAATCTCGCTGGACCCCTGTAATCGTTTTTATGAGACTTGCCCGAGCTTTAATCATATCCAGCGATACACAGACGCCCTCCTGTGCATGTATATTTGTGTAGCTTCTCAGGTAAGATTCGATGGAAAAATCGTGGCGAACGTTTCGAGATCGCGTTACGAAATTAATTCGTCGTTAATTACTTTCCCTCCTGGACAATCGAAGTTGCACGGTCGATAGTGTCAGATCGCTCGATGCGTTTCCGCGCGATTCCCAGCAGGCTTTGAATAATGGCAAGTGTACCAGTGACGGTGAAAACTGAGAATTAATAACAGTAATTCGTCGAAACCGCTCTCGATGACACGTCACCTGCGATTTTCCACGACTCCTTTACTGTCGTTTGTTTCGCCACTGTACCGTTTCATTTTCTGTGCCCCTATCGCTCTGCTTTTCAGTCTCACTTTTACGTTTCGAACAATTCATCCACAAATCTCAGTTTCTATAATCTCACGAAAATCGATCTATGGTTACCAATTTTTCAGTCATCCTTCGCTTTTCTTTCTTCTTTTCAATTCTTCGCATTGCTGTTTGGACAGCTCGCGATTCTAAAAAATTACCGTCGTCGAATTCCACTTTTCGGCGACATTGTCGATACGCGTTTTGCTTTAATGAACGAATCAGAAGTGATGCCAGCTGAACGAGAGGGATATTTTTATCGTTGCGAACGTTTCGTCGATGAAAGCGCGTTGGCGATAGGATTTTCCCTGCCACTCTATTTTTCCACCCCTTTCTGTCCCTCCGCCTTTATGTGCCGCGTAACAGAGGGGCAGCACGGTTGAAAACGAAGAATTAATATCTAGTAATTTGTCCGGGCTGGCTGGAAATTTTCCACGCTGGACAAACGGCTAGTCGCGATGATACGTCACGCGCGGTCCGCGAATTTCTCTCTTTCACGGGCTGCACGTTTCTCCGCGAGACGTACGAGTCCCCATCGATTTCGAATACCCACGGACATTTGCATAATTCATTACTAACGACGAGTTTGTTGCCCGAATCGATTTTTCTCGAGGCGTGGCCGGTTTTTAAAAATCCTTTTCGGTCGTTCGACCTCCCCTGCTTCTTCATCCGTCGATTCTTCTACCTCGTATATTTATTAACGTAACAGAATCCGTTTCGAGATAACATAATTGCCAGTTAATATTTAAAAAACGTTTAAAACATGGAAAACCATGAGAGAGATTCGAATTTGAGTCGTCCACGTTTGCACAGAGTGGCTTTCCCCTGAACCGTGTAGATAAATCGCTTCCGTCGCGAGAGGGAAAAAACTTTTTGGTAGATACCAAAAGACGAGGAAGCAAATTCACCCAGCGTTCCCCCCTGTATAACCTCGCAAAAGAAAACAGCTCGAAAAATTCTGCTCGCAGCGGCTCGTGTGACCCTTAACCGAGCTATTATCGAAGTGACGCCGGGAGATGACAGGCTCTTGTGCGCCGTCGAGTGGAAAATTATTAATAAACATATTCAGAAAAAGAATTGGAAATCCGCTAACCGACGTCCCAGAAGTCATCAGAATTTTCCATCCACCGCAATCCCCAAGAAGCTTCCTAGAAATTCAGATAAAAGTGCTTTCATCTCCCGCGTAATACATATATTCTCGGAAGGGAAGAGCGATCGCGGTGGACGGGCGGCCATTTCGATTCGCTGGGAAGAAGAAGCGATCCTTGAGGAGCCTGGCGCGCGAGGAGAGGGCCCGTTGGTTCCGTGAAACAGGAATGTGGCCGGCAGGAAGGTCAGAGGTGAAGGTAGCGATGGGAACGATCCTGGTACTTCGCGTAACACTCGAGTAACTCGAGTAGCTCGAGTGCTTGGTTTGCCAAGTTCAACGCGAGTAGGCACTCGACGACGATCGAATCTACGAATCTGAATTGGAAACGGAAAACTTTTCGTTCGCCTTTTCAATTAAATACAACGATGCGTTCGACTTTCGTATCAATATCATAAAACATTTTTAATCGTCTTAGAAATTGGAGATGCTTGAATTCGGAAAGAGTGTTCGTAAAATGCAGCAAAATCGAAGTCGAGGTCGGAATCAGAAGTTGAAAATATAAATCGAAATATCGCCGACGAGAGTTTTTCGAGGGAGCTCCGTGGAAGCAAAATAGTGATCGAAATCACAGCCGTGACGCAGGGGAGAGACGGGAAGTGGACTCATTTGCGTCGGAACGAATTTAAATCTCCTATCGGCCACAGGATTTGATTGAAAATGGCTCTCGGTTAACTACCTGGTCCGTTCGTGCGCCAGACGTGAATTTCGAAACTTCCACTCATTTTTCACGTTGTCCTCCGCTCTGCTCTTTCTGCTCTTCTATTTTTCGACCGAGTAAATTTTTGAACGAAAGTTTGCTGTTCACGATCCATTACTCGTAGTAATCTCTTGTGTACCGCCGGATTTGTATTCCATATTTTTTCAAGTAACATTGCTTGTATCATTTATTAAACCAACGTCCAACGAATTCTCTATAGACAAATGGCCGGCGCGCGTTTAATCATCCGAATGTATCTTGTTAATTCTACAACTTGTGACCATTAAACGTTTCGATTTGTATAAACGAAAAATCAATTAATGCAGTACGATAAAAATCGTTAAAAGGTATTTCCATCGCGCGGCCGCAAATGTGTACTTCTTACCGTGTATAATTACATCCATCGGAGAATTAATGTTCACGAATGAACCGTTTCGAAAATATTGCAACGACCGACGATCGTGCATATAAATATTTCGTTTTATTCTTTTCGACGCGTGTAATATTTCATGGGAACGGAAGCTGCAGGTAGAAAAAGGGCGAAATAAAACCGGTGGAACGTACGGTTCCGATCGCTGCCGCGCGAATTGGTCCGCTGAAATTTGGATTGCCATTATGGCGCGAATTAACTCTCCCGTATCGCGGCTCGCGATTCGCCAATTTTCAGACACATTCTCACGCTGCGTAATTTCCCGGAGATTTCATTGCGTATTCATGCGCCGTGAACATTTCGCTTTCACGATTTTGTCGGATGCTCGGTCATAATTGACGAACCGCGAGACAAAGGGACTACGAACCGCGAACGCACTGTCAGCGGTCGATGAAATAGGTTATAACGATGTCTGAAACTGGACTATCAGCACGACCATTTGCGTTCTCTACGTTATGCATTTTTCGAACTCCGTGGGCCTATTTGTCACTAGACTTGGAAGTAAATGAACTCGCGACGCGTTTCCTCACGCGATCAACAATTTTCAGTCAGGTATGAAGTGTTTCTTTTACAGCCTTCTCGGACACGATCGATTCCAATTTGACCAATGAAACTGGTACAATCGTGTACGTATGATCGGATATCCAAATATTACGAAGCGTCACAGGGTTGAAACCGAATTTATAATGTTCACAAAGCTGGATTATGACTTTTCCGGTTGTAACGAGCCGAATGGTAAATCCCAGCGAATTTTGTTAAATTATAGATTAACGAGGCTATAACGTGATCTAATGACCACCGCGTTGCAATTAATACAAAGAAAATAATGGTCTCGTTACTCCCGTTTAAAACGGGGCGCGATGTCGTTAGCATAGGGAAATAGTGGCAATAATCGGCTGTTCTAATAATCCGGTTGTTGTAAAGTACGACGTTGTTCCGTTATGAGTAATATTAAGCAACATTTGATATCGCGTTGAGTAACCGTGAATGAAAAATAACGACTTTCTACTGCGCTCTGCTCGCGCAACGTGCCAGCAAATAAAATTGCTTTTTTACCAAAGACGCGAGGACTCTGAATATTTATGTTTCTTTCCTCGGTTACAATTTAGATTCGCCAATACAATGTAACTTCGTTCGGTTCGAAGCCACGATTCATCGCATTTCCGATGGACAGTGTCCTCAACTTGAATTTTCACGGTTTTATCCTGAGTTTCGCGAATGAATCGAGCCCTGAGGTCGCGGTTCTCGCGCAAGGTCACGATCTAGATCTTGACTGGCGCGGAACCAGTTTGCGAGGCCAGCAAGCTGCTCGTTGCGACACGTCCAGGCTGCTGACCCTTTGTGCTCGCGCTCGTTTTGCCACGTAATTTTACGGATTACTCGGGAGCTGCTTCTAATCCGCACGGACAGTTTTTGCACGCTGATCACGCGCGTCGATCAAGGACACTAATTGCAGAATCGCGGAACAGGTTCAGCGGTCAACGACGAGAGGCGAACGAAATTTCGCTGGCAATTAAAATGACGATCGAAACTGCTCGCTGTAGAACTGCTATCTGCTGCTTTAAAATCGTCTCGTTCGATAGAAACGCGAGTCACTGCCCACGGGCTACGAGGATTCTCATTTTACGATTCTTAATCGACTCGTCTGTCGGCTAATATAACCGACGCGTGTTACACCGGTCGTGTTCCATCTGTCCCCGTTATCCGCGCGCGGTCTCGCTCGCATATTCCCCCGCAACGACGAACGAGAGACAGAACGGAAACGTTTCACCGTCACGACTAATAATCCTTATCGAAACAATTCGTGTCGAGGCAACGTTCGTATTTGGCAATTTTCCTAACAATGCTCGACCCTTCCCTCCTGCTCCCTGGAGAGGCGCGCTGCTCGATACGCGTTTCGAACGAACCTGGCTGGCCTTTAGCGTGATTTTTCTACCATCGACGATATTCAGATCTCGCGTTCTGTCGAACCCGCGATTCCCGACAGATCGAAGGCCAATATTTTCCGGGACGCGTTAATGAAAGCGACTGATTAGGAATGCACGCGTTGGATATTACTCCATCGAATATCTATTCGTTGGAATTATTTCCGAATCGGTCGCGTCTCACTTAAAACGTCCGTTTTGCCACGGTTTTAGCCGTGTAGCCTAGTAATTGTCTGATAGCATGCAACCGGAAGGCTGTCAATTCAACGGAGACTGTCATTCAGTCAATGCAGCCCGTCGTGCATTACTCAATCTAAACGGTATCCGAGGGACCGAGCTTAAAACACGTGGCTCGTGTTCAGCGTAATTGAGCTAGATTCGAGCGGTCGGTTACCATAGGGCGTTGCTTTCCGCTCCGTAATCCCCGCTTGGCTATCATAAATTCATTTCGAACCGCGTAAAAACGCGCTCGCGCGCGTTCCTCTCCTCGTCTTATTGGGCAAGTTCAGCAGATTCCACGTTCTGACGTTAATTACGCGTAGCGTAATATCGTGTACCGTATCAGCATAATTACGCGCAACTACCTGCGATTAATGTACTTGCACGGAATCATCTGGGCAAAAAGGTGAATCGCTGAAACAAGAATCCACGGCTACCACGAACGGTATACTCGCAAAGAAAGCATAAGACGGATCAGTTTGATCCTAAGCTCTCGAAAAATCCCAGAGACGTTTTCAGGCTCGCCTCGATCAGCGGCACGTACGTCTCGATCATAGACCGAGAACTATCCAAACTATCCCTGGTGACCCGTGGGATCTTCGGGCAGGATCGACAGGAGGAACGCGATTAGAAGGCACTTAGAGGCCGCGCGCAGTCTCGTCCCTGGCGGGATCCCATTATCACGGTGTCTGGGACGGGTCCGTGAGGTTAGCACGAGCTTGCAACCAGCCTCGCCGCTCCCAAGGCGAGGGGGAGCGTCGCCGTACGTAGAAGTCGTTAAAAAGTCCTGCTCTCAATCTCACGGCCCGTATCTGGCCGTCCTTGCGTCCGCGAGCGCTGGGAACGAGGCGAGCCAGGAAAAAGGAAACAGGGAAGGAAAACGGAGAAAGATAAATGAAGAACGGGACGAGAATAACGAGGCTCGAGACGAGGAAGAGCAATTTTAGGAGGGAAAGAGAGGCGGAGGACCGCGCTTGTTCCAGCGTTGGCGAGCGTGAAACGCGGTGGGGCGGCGGAAAGGTCGGAGGGAAAAGAGTCGGCGGAAGGGGTTAAAGGATGGATTAAGTGGGAGAGGATGGTGCCGACCGATGCTGTGGGTGCCGGGCATCGAACTCTCGGCACAACCGCGCGAGGATGTATTACGTGGAATGGCCGATCACGAGGGCACGCGAAGGTGTCTTCGGAGACGTCGTGAGGGCACGCGGAGCAGACTCTCGCGGGGCTTAACGGTGCTCGAATTTCCGATGTGAACGATCTCTCCCTCTCTTTCCTCCTTGCTCGCTCACTTTCTCCAGTTTGCCCTCTTGCCCCACGACGTTATGAGTAATCTCGATCGTCTCTGCACGACCCTGCATTTTATTTTACGGTCCTCCATTTTCTTACCTCCAGCTCTTTCGTAGAGAGTAACCTATTGGATCGCTCTATCATCAGGGGCTGTTCGTTTGGTTTATTGCCTTTTTCGCGTTACACGCCCGGCAAGTTTACCGTTGCTCGTTCATTTTTAAGTCACCTTTGCGCGCGCGATTAAGTGGAATTATAAAAATTTCGACTTTTCCACGATACAACGAATGTATCAAAATTTCAATTTTCATCGAGATTTGCTTCAACGTCTGTCGCTCGATTTGCATTCCTCTTACGTCGCGGGAGGGATCCCGCTAATTATAATATATCTTCCTTAACGCTTCCATTTGATGATAAACGAGTCTCATTTCCACCCCCGTTCGCTAAATCTCGTAAAGTGCGCCAAGCTTTTCCGTCGTCTTGATATTTTTAAACAAATTACGGCATTCAAGTGGCAGCGTTACACAGGCTCGCTTCCGTTTGTCGGCCTCTAATTAGACTCGCAGACATTCCCGCGACAAGAATTTGTTAATTGAAGCTGCGCGACGTTTCTTTGGTGGGCGCGCGCGCGCGCGCGCGCGCGTCCCCGTTGCCGCGGGTCGAATTAGATCGGGTAGCTCGGGGTGACGAAGGGCGCAAAGGTGCGCCCGCTTATTAGGAGGCACCATCTGGCGCCACTTATTGTACCGTGATTCGTCCCAGGTTATTGCGACTGAATGTGGAATTTAAATGCGAGCCAGACCGTCGCCGTTTTACGTTCGCCGTCGCTGTTTTCCTTTTTGCCACCGGACGGCGGATGGGGGTACGCCCCGTTGAATTTTCATTAAGCAATTATTCGCGGCGCGACAGCGGAATACGGGCGCCGGCGCGACAGATGTAACGTAATAAGTTTCGCGATTCCAGGCCGTGGCTTGAAATTTTTGATTGCCAGATGCCTTTGAACGCCGCGTAAAAACGTGCCCTCCAGCCTTTGCCAAACGTGCCACCGGCCTTTCAGCTGCCGCGGGAGTAGCTTCTAACTCAACGATTCGCGTTTGGTTGCTCTTTAATCGTTTACAATATCGCTAACTCGTTCTGGTATACCGAGGAAACTCGAGGTGCCTTTAAAGCGAGCGGCGGTTAAGCGAACATCAACTGGTTACATCGGCGTTTGCTTTCATTGCCGGTACACTTGGAATAGAGAACCGTTTCATTTTTCACTTTTTCATACGGTTTTACTAGATTCCCTCTTCCGATCGTTTACTATCGATTAATGGACATTTTTTTATCCAGCAATTTTAATAAACGCCGCATTAACGGTCATTAATTCCGATATGCATCGCCGGTGCAATAATTGCTGTACCGTATTTCACTTGACTCGTTACTCGAATCCTCATTCCCCACACGTCTCAAACTCGTAGTTACCGTTTCCAATAATTCATAAATAATTCATGCCTCGCTCCACCGTATCTTTACCTACCGACAATAAATTACAGTGGACGAAGGAAAACTATCGCCACCATTCCGCGGCAATTTCGATGTACAGTTACGGTTTAACGTCGAGGCATCGAAATGGTACGCTAATAGCACGGGGTGGTCAATGCAGCGGCCAGGAATCGAGGAGAGCGGGGCGCAATTTCGTTGGACGCCGTGGCGTTTCGCGTCGAAACTGGAACTCGCCTCGGACGTGGCGGACGAGGGGGATAATCATCTCGATACGATGCCTCGCCGTCGGCCCTCGACTAATAAACTTACCGAATCTGTCGATGGCAACTTTACACTTGCGCTGCGAGGCTTACAGAACTTGCCGCGACGCCCACGGAAACGCGATCCGACGTCGATGCAACAATTCCGTTAGCGGAACGAGAATGCAGCCTGAACGTATCTACGCCGTAGCTACGAAAACACGGACGGGGTTCGTCGAGTTCTCGTCGAGTTCAGCAGAATTTCTGACGACTACCGGAGATTCGAACGAGGTGGATCTAGGATCTCTTGGCTCGTATTTGAGTTCGGGGGTCTCGTTTTGAAATTCTGATTCAGTTCGGAACTCTTTAAACTTGAGAGATATACGCAAGCATCCAGCTTCTGTTTAATTTCGTGAAACAGTGGAAAGAAACGAGCTAATATGACTCCATTAACGAGTAACTCCCTCGCAAATGGTCCACGATTCTCTGGAAGCATCGATCACCAGTCTGGTCCCTCGAGCTCATCCGTCCACCACTCGAGACTATCCCTCGTTCCCCGTTAGCGGAATCGGCATCGACAGTGCCGCGGTAATCAATCAAACGTCAGTGCTCCTGAGAGAGAGAAAGAGACGGAGAGAGAGAGTGGGCTCGGAAAAAAGAGGCGACGTGTTCCTTTTTCCTTTTGTTTTTTTTTTTATTCGCGTATGGACCTCGAGGACGGATCGGTCAATTAACGAACGAAAGAAGGGAAGATCGATAGATCGGCTGGCGAACAGAACGACGGGATTTAGCCGTCGTTAACGAGGCGGTCGACGAGGCTACGACCGCGTTGTTGGGGCTCGAATATGTCGAGGTATCGATTCGCAGGAGGCGAGGGTATGGGATAGGTCACGTACGCACGGATCATCACGGGTCCCGTGAATTCTCGTGGCGTGCCTTCGACATGTGTGGAGCGCGAAGATGCCAGCGGCGTCACGCAAACATGCCGTCTGCCGACTGAAATTAGACGGTCAGACCGCAGCTCGTCTAGGCTCGAGATACCTGCCTCGCGGGTATTTAACGAGTTTCACGTGGTAATAGTTTAATAAAGTTTGTCACGGTTAACCGTCCCTGCCCGTCCCCGCCGTTTTCGTCGCGTCAGATTAGGTTGGTTCTTACCTATCCTAAGTCTCGTATGACACTCGCTCGGTGTAGCACTCTGATTGCCATTAACGACCGCGCAAAAGAACCGTAGGTGGTCGTATCTACGTAAATCTTGACCTTTTGTCGCGGTGAGACGGATGATTCACGGCCACGAATCATATCTTACACCGTGGCTGGCTCCACCTCGAGTTACAACAGCCTCCTTTGTCGTGTGCCCGCGGAGGTTGACAGCGTGGGACAGTATGGTAATTCGCTGGCGTGGAATCTATCGATATCCTAGTATGGACTGGAACGTGAAGATCCCAGAGGCTGCGCTTCGTTCTGAGGAGAGATCTGGCTGAGGCAGCGTGTTTGCGCAACGATGGTATTAGTAGATAGTTCGCGGTGAGATTTAGTGGGTTAGTGGTACAATGTTAACACGTTGGGAACATATTGGATGACGCATTCTATTTTCCATTCGGCGATTCGAGAGGGTGAGAGTGGAAAGTGGCGGTCTATATTATTAAGGAATTCATTTTTCGATTCAATCGATTTTTCCATCTTGTAATATTTCCCTTGGCTGATTATTCATCGCTCGTCGACAATCTCTTTTTGTGCGAAGGATCGAGGTAGGAAAATTCCTTCTAATTAACGGGGAATGTGAATTTACGTGGTGCACGTTGAAATAACGAAAGCAAGAAAACATTGGAGAGTTTCGTACTGAATTCTGTAGCATAGAATATCTGTATACTACATGGTAGCTATAAAGAACGAGGGAGTTGAGTGAATATGCTCGAGTTCATGAAAAAGATTCTGCCAAGAAAACAAGTGTACTCATTTATGAGACTGCCTTAGAGATAAGAAAATACAGAAACTCTCCGGAGAGACAATATTTACTGAGGACAATAGAAGAAAGAAGAAAATAGAACAATGAAAATTCTAATACAGATTATAAAAGGGAACAGATTACGGACTTAATTAACGTTTGATGCGTCCAATCTACCACTTTCCTACTTCTTCTAATTACAAGAGCACGAATCACTCCGAACTCTGCCGCAAAATTAATAGGATGTTTGCAATTAATTTTTAACGAAAACAGACTGAACGTTCCGTTGTGTTCACGCGCATTTTCCCTGCAGAACGTCACAATTCAAACATCCCAACTCGTTTACCCGCGCGTGGAAAAATTGACTGACGTTTGTGGCACGAGCACGACTGCTAAGCAGCCGGCAAAACATCGCGATTCTCACTCGCGATCAAGTTTCCACGACGGCTTGATAATCTCCGCGGCTCGTGCGATTCGTGCCGTTAAACTCGCGCCTCGAACCGGAAGTTTCGATCCGCTCCTCTGTACACGTCCCGCTGCCGTTTCCGCGGGAATAACTGCGAGCTCTTTTGTCGAGTTGCTCGCCGGCGACGATTGAAACCAATATCCACGTGAAATATTATAGAATAATATTCTACGAGCAGTCAGAAACACCAGACGCTGAGATCGGCGATAAAATGGAAATGTCTCCGAGCGAAAGCCGCGAGTGCTTTCTATTTTTTTAAAGTCTCACCGCGCCCCTTCCCCGGTATTCCGCGATTCACCGAGGATTTCGTTGAGCCGTCATATTGCGGATCCGCGTACACTGTCATTGGCATTTAAAGCGCGGACTGTTGCGTCGATAAACATTTCGAATATGCAAACCCTCGCAATTTTTTCAAACGACGACGGTGATTTATTACAGACGAACTCACATTATGCATGACACAATAGGTAGGCACAAAAGGTAGTAATTAACCGCTGTGCAACGATTTATAATATGCAGAAAGCACGCGAACCTTCAATATTGTATGGAACGAAATTGATTAATATGTAAACTACTTTACTGGCGCAAACGCGTTGCACGGCTGACCAATGAGATATGACGGCATCACTTATTTAAGTGGATAAACCTACGCGTTTGTGTGTCGCGCGATACAATCAATGTACACGTCCGTACATCAATTTTCAAAACAATTTTATCACGCGCAATCTGATCGTGCATTAAATAAATAAAAATTAGATTTCGATGGTGAATCACGTCTAGCCACGCGCGTAAGCAAAACTTGTCCTCGATTAAATAACGATCGACGCTGTGCTGTTATTTTACATCAAACATTAGCTCTCCATATTTAGGATCGTTATTCCTGCCCGTGGCCAGCGAGTTTCTTATTCAAATTTCGCCGAAAAGTTCTCGTTCATTCGAGTTTTTGAATAAAAATGCCTGTACGTCGGCGGAGCAATGAATTCCGAACTGCTTTCCGGCAGAAAGTAAATCGTTAGCCAGAAATCTGCGGAACGCTGGCGGTTAGAACCATTTCTTGCCTTAATGACCACTTTCGTTTCATAAAAATCATTATTGCCCCACTGTTCGAGCATTAAAAGAAATTAAAGGCTTTAGGTAAGGGGCATTTACATCGTAGGGCGAAGAAGGAGAATATCGCGAGCCACCCTCGCGCTGTGAATTAAGGGTACGCGAAATTTAATGCGAACGCGTCTCGTAAATGAAGGGGGGGACAGAGGGATTTCGTTGAAACTTATGTGAGTGGACGAAAACGTTGGCATTAGCGATGTATTGTTTCGTTGAATGCGGGTCTAGAGACGTTAATGGGAGAAGTAATTTCGGTCCGCGTATTTTTACGAACACGTACACTTTTCTGGGACGTTATATCGGATATTGGGGTTGTTTCAGAATACGCAAATATTAAACAAGCTCTATTTTTTTCACCGCTAGTCTCAGTACTTAACCAATTGGCAATTGAAGTTCCAATTTTATGACCAAGATAACGAACTAGCCACTAAAAACGGTCACCAGTAATCGGTATCTAAAAGAGATCGAGGCATAAAAAAGGAAAATTATTTCCACATTCCCGACCAACAATTATCGGTCGTCGCTGCGGTTTATCTGATCGAAAAAGCGTCTAAAGTTCGTAATTAATACGGGAAAAGGGAATTACCACGGGATTTTGATTGGTTCTCCGGCACTAAACAATCCTCCCCTTCTTAGCGCCGAGTCCAGCTCTGGGTATCTCGGCTCCTTTTTTTGTCATCGCGAAGTGGATCCACCGGGTTAAATTGCGTCCCGATCGACCCAGTTTTTATTTCAATTTATCTTGAATTTATGTGGGAATTATCGAGGCGAAGTCACGGGCGTGCCGGGGAAACGGGACCAACGAGAGGGGAGAAAGAAGGCAGGCGAAGAAGTCGGCTCGCACGATTTACTCGCGCCGTTCCTCGACGCCCTCGTTAACCGGGATTCAATTTGCATTTCATCCGATAAATCCAACCCACTCTCGGGGCCGGTCACACACGCCGGTCTGTGTTGCCCTGTTGAAATTTTTTCCATCCTCGCGTCACTGGGGGTGGGAAACGCGAGCGCTGCTGCGCGCCCTGAAAATTGTTCGGAAATAATATAGCCACTCTTAAAGTTTTAATTCAATTCAATCTCTGAAATTGCAAGCCGTTGGATCTAAATTACATACAAGGGTGGCTCGAGAAATTTGTAGCCCAAGCGTGAATGATTATTGCTGATGGCAATTTTTATACTGTAACGCGGGGTTGTTCGAGTACCATTGTACAGGAGTTTCGTGACTCTACGTGGACCGTGCAAAAATAAATTAAGCTGCACAGAACGATCACGAGAAGGTATGAAACACGTATCTAGGTCACGAACTTTTCAATCTACCCTACTTAAACATTTTTATATTATCTACAGCGTTCTAGACGTGAATGTTTAAGCCTGACAGTCGCTGTTTTCTACTTAATAGTGCATCTTTTTGTTATTGTAGAAATACCACCGTCATTCCTCGTCATATCTCTGCCATCCCATCAACAGCCCACGTAAAACCTCTAAATGTCTAGAAGAAGAAGAATGCTAGAAGAAGGCACACCGCTGGCTTACGACTTAGAATATCCGCATCTTATTATCCAAGCGTTCCAAAAGTTCCTCTCCTCAGATTCGTATCGGGAGCGAGTCTCGAGTCTGACGTCTGCGTGCGAAAGATGATTGCTTCTGCCAGCTGAGCCGGGGGGTATGGCGTCGGAGCGCGCCAAAAAGGCTGGCAGGCTCCTTCCGCTCGAGCGAAGCATCCAAACGCGATCCAGAAACGCGGGGTATGCGTGGGCCCTGCTCAGTGCGCGATTTTCAAGGGATTTCGCTTTGATTTTATCGCCACCCCGCCGGGAGCGGCAGGGGGCGTCGCGGCGCGTTATCGATGCCGATAAAACGAATCTCGAACCGCACGGGTTATACGTCGAAGTCTATCGCCCCCTTTTCCTGCCTCCGATCTTTGCTCGGCTTCAAATTGCTACCGGCTCGCCTCCCTTTCTACGCGCGATCAGTTAAGGATCGGATCTCGCTAATGATTTCCGAGCGTTCATCGTCTTCTGGTGCATCGGTCTATCGGCAGATATCGGATACTCGTCTAGTTAGACGGAATTTTCCAATGTGCCACGCAGTCGGTGCTGGTATTGCGACTCCAGGAAGGACGAAATCAATTCTCGTCTGAAATCTATCCCGACGCGGTACTAACTTTGCCTGGTTACGTGGATTATTAAGTCTTATTGGGCGGAGTTGGATCGGTGCGCGAACTTTGCGCAATAATTCCTACGGTTATACGAATTGCCACTGGTATGTTTCCGTAAGTTGTCCTGATGATCGGAAACTACGTGTAGAACAATTTGCACCCGAGTTGTATATCTATATCGATTAGTATCCGGTTTTCCATTCGCCGTATTTCATGCTTCGGTGTTCCGATGGAACTTGACTTTGTGGCTGAAATTTTGTCGTTATCCTGCACGTTTCAAAATGGTGCATTAATAATCGTATCGTTACAAATTGCATTTTAATACATTTTATCAGTTCGATCGTTTCGGATTGACGTTTAAAAAATTTCAGCGTTCTGCATACGTTTAAAAACTCCCTGCACGTTATCGTTATCTATAAGTGCACGTATGTATCGATCATCCTTCGTCCCTGTCAAGTCGCGTCCACGGTTGGTCGTCACAGTGACGTCCCAAAGAAGATAAAAAATAGGTTGTATATTTTCTCACGAAATTTCGGTATTACACGTTCTCACGAAAATACCGCACGCCATTATTATCCGCGAAATCTCCAAACGATGTGCAATCGATCATCCTCCGTTCCTTCCACGTTCACTGTACAAGCAAACAAATCCGTTCCCGTGTCGATTGTCGCTGGCATTCCGAATCTAAATCACGTTTCCATCGCGACTGGCGATAAAAAGCTCGTCGATGCGTCGGTAGAACGCGTTTGTCAGCACGATCGTGCATTTACATTCCGTGCACAATAAATGTTGCCGTTGGGACGCAACGATGTTACGTTTCATCGCCGATCTCGTTGCACGGATGACGAGCCATATCTTGGCCGTGCTTTCCCGATCGCTGTTTTCGATGGCGTGTGAAACGAGCCTTGACCAGGCGAGAAAATCGACGGGGGAATTCGATTCTTTTTCTCCTCTCGACGAATTGCCGCACTGATCTGCAAGCGGGGAGGGGGTGAAATTGAGCGGTGCTGTTCTCCTTTTGGAGCACGGATGGTGCGCGATTCGTTGCGTTACGGACGCGATATCATGTGATATTCATGAATGGAAAGAAAATGGTTGAAGGCTTACGCCTATTCAAATAAATTCATTGCCCCGTAAGACGTTTAATATTGATGAGCCACGGCCCGTTGTACCGGCGAATGTTTCTGAAGGGTTGATCAGGAGCTCGAGGGTGCGCAGCTCGGATGAGGCATTCGAAAAATTTTGAAGCTGTTTCTACCTTTTCGGATTACTCGCTTACACATTTGTTGGGGATTCGAAAATGAACGATAAGTCGATTTCCATTAAAAATGGGTTTTGATCGGGTACTTAACATCCCTCTTTATTTCCCAACAAATGATTATTCATTTTAATCGATCAATCATTCAAGCTATGTAAATGAAATTCCGAGTGGTGAATAAATTAATTGCGAATTCATTGAATGAAATATTACGTAGCAAGAAAGAACGGCTTTTTAATAACCGATGCGTGTAATTCTCCAATTAAATTCTTATTAAAATAAAGCTGCGGTCGCGCAGCGATATTATATCGCTGCCCATTTGTATACTTATAAATTATGGATTATCGTACGGCCGATGTAAATTTGATATCGGAATAAGTATCGAGGTTCGAAAATTGTTACGAAAATTGCTTGGAACGTGTACAAAATAATCACGTTAACCGTTCGAAGCAACTAATCAACTCTTATTTCGTTGCACCTACTTCTGAACCACTGCATCCCTTTCACCTAGCGGACAAAGGGACAGCGATAGTTCGATCGCGAATTAAACAACTCCGAGGAAAGAATCGCTTTGACAACGGCAAACAGCGAGTACCCGTTTCCTGTTCCAATTGCAACGATCTCGCGGCGCAGAGGCAGGATGACAGGATGGTTTGCCGGGGTAGAAAAATGGCGGACAGCGAAATGGGCAATTTTTCTCCGCGGGTCGAGGCAGCGCGTCGAACATTTGCAAACACGTCGATTCGACGTTATACTTCGCCGCTCGTTTTTCCTCTTTTGCCAACCATCCCCGCACCCCACGCGAAGTTATGAATTTTTGCGCGAGCTCCGACGAAAATCATTCCGCGCGCCCCGTCCCTACGCCATCCTCCGTTCCCGTCCCTTTTCACCCCGCTCGGTGGCTGCACTCGGGCGAAATGAAACGAGGAACGTTCCGCTGCGTGCGCGAGAAACAGCGGTTCGCTCGTTTTCCGCCTCGCGAGGAAAAGGAAACGCGAGAAGCTTCCCGGGGACGTGACTCGATCGGCGCGTTCGAGATTTCGAATTTTTATGCGTCGTTTCCTTTATTGGATCAGTTTGCTCGTTTACCGTGGCGAAGTTGGATATTGGGATCGGAGGCCCGGTAACGGGAGTTTGTTCTTGATTATTGATTTGTTACGAAGCTGCCAGGGAAACGGGTTCCGCCTAATTGAATTTCGACGACTCTATTCTCCATGCAAAATTGTGTTCTGGATATTTTTGCATATTCTTTTTTCTCGAAATAAAAGTTTCTGTATTGAAGTTATTTATTTATTTTTGTATTTAAGAATCGGATACGATTAAAAAAATGTCCAGTACACAATTCACCATTTTATAATCAAGATCATGCAAAAACGTTCGCGTTCTAGTAATTCCACCGGTCACTTGAAAGCTCCCCCATTTGATCCCGGAGAGCCGCGCGATAAGGGCGTCCAGATCAAAGCTTTTAAACTCGATTCGTTCGTTTTTTTACGACGTACACCAACGAGCGGTTTCTATTTCTCGTGTCCGCTGAATCACGCGTTTCTCAGCTTTTACGGGCCTCGTAAACCCGTGGAATGGCCTGTCAATTTACTGCTCGAGTATTTTGACGGCCGCGTAAATGTTCGATAAGCTACACGCACGATTTATTAATTCGGCTTCAGGGTGTTATCAGTTGGCCGGGATTTCGTTATGTTCGAATAAAATATGCCATTCCGGGCATGAAGATGACCGTTTCCGAATGATATCATTCGATCAAGTCCACCGTCACCGAATAAAAAGGTCGACGAGCTCGAAAAGTGGCGCGTAAAGTGTCAGAAATAATTGAATTCGACTTGCAATCCGATCGGTTAATCCAATTGCGAATACTCCATTTTTGCATCGCGATTCTGTGTTTCTCGGTACGAGAAAGACCGAGTAAGCCGTTTGCCTCCAGACAGCCAATGATTAGGAACTCTCTGCGGAAACACCGGTGTATTTTCGGCACGAGAGGCGTTGCCGGGAACAAAACGAATTAAGTTTCGCGACGGCGAGAAAGAACAGCCCCGAGAAAGGGGAGAAAATCGCCGATGCAAATTTCCCCCTTGGGCCGAGGCGGGCAGCTCCTCTGCTTTATTCAGTGGGGTCATCCGTCTTTCCCTCCCTTGGCGGCTCTTCTCTTTTTCTAATTTCGACGGACGTCGCCGTGGAGAATTTCCAGGATTTTCCACGGGGCCCTCGACGTTGACAGACGATCCTGTTCCTCGATACAAGACAAATGCCCTCGTCAACCTATTAATGTGGATTGGACGCCGTTTATCTCCACCGTCATGTCGGTGTTAATCGTTTCTCGCTATCCGCGGTTTTCGAGGATGTTTGCAGTAAAAATTCCCCTGAAAATCCTATGAAAGATATCTTATCAAGAGCTCGAAGCTCCGATTAAGTACCACACGAGTCGTTCCAAGCTTCTATTTAATTATCCATCGTGAGATGCCAGCTTCGTTTGAAACGAAGAGCAGAGTACGTTTGACGGTGATTAACGGCGTTCTGAAGCATCGCGAATAGCCGGAATGGCTCGGTGTATCGACTCCGCGTGTGTCTGATATGATACCGGACCTCATTAATCACCGTGCCCCCCCCCCCCCCCCCCTTCGTAACGCCAGTTTAAAATAGAAACTTTCGTTAACATCGCAACCCCGAAATCTTTCTATCCCGTTCGCTGGTACACTTTAAACACAATCCCCGGATCTACGAATACCCAACGGTGGCATCTACGCGCCCCTTATCTTTTGTTCCGGTCGAGTCGCTTCGAATCCCGATGGCCTCGTGTTCCGGCTGTCTTCTTAGGTACGTCACTGCGTTCGAGCATTAATCAACCAGCGCTCCCGTTGCTCTATCTTTTCGCCACGATGTACGTCATCATTCATTCGCGGTTCAACTCCATTATAATTTTTCAACTTTACCGTCGATTTATGACCGCCGCGTATCGGACGAAACTGAAATTGCTCGATAAGCGGGTGGAGCCGCCCTTCTTCTCCCCGTGTCTAGCGGATCTCCTCTCGTACGAGTAAACGGACGGGTGAACAGTCGAATGTCGGCGAGAGAGGCAACGTTGAGACGCGGCGACAACCGTGTAACAAGACAGCGTAACAATGCCCGCTTAACGGAGGGACAATGAAGTTTACGCGGCGCCGAGTGCCTTTATCTTATGGGGATGCGAGGGGATTAAGTTCGAGGCGGGAATGGGGAGCGCGCTTCCTGGGCTGCTTATGGCGAACGCTCGGAAGCGTATTCGTATCTGGCTGCAATTCTCTGGCCCGCCCTCCGTTACCCCTTCGTGGATATTGCGGCAATGAGAGGCGATGCTCAACCGACTCTCCGCGTCCCTGCGTTTCAATTTGGATTTCCTGTTACACTCGAACTACTGATCTTTATTAACGTCGTTCGCGCTACTTTCCGCGCGAGCTCTCCGTGGAGGCTGGATAACGCGCGACTACTGTTCGCAGACAACTGCTCGGCTGTTGGGCATAGATACGAAGACAACCAGGGAACGCGGAACGCGATTGCGTTCAAGTAGACAGTTAGACGGAATTGAGAAGTCAAAAATGGAGTTATCGTTAGACTGGTTTAAAGTTATAATTAGAAAGTTACTTGGTTCAACTTGGCGGTGATAGTCCGAGTTGATCGTTAACGAAAGGATTGACTGGAAATGTTCCGGTCAAACTGGTAGATTATATTTAGATTTGGCTGAAACGTATTTGTACCTTGCAGATTGATTAGAAATCCAAAAGTAACGAATCTAATTCCCAACAGAATCTCAGTCTATCTTTAAACCCGGCTTCGAACAGTCCGAAATATACAGAAAATCAAACTAATGGTCTGTTAATTCAATTGGCGAGATGCAGAACCGAACGCAAGCATCAAGCTTCCGTATCAGATCTCCCCATCTATACTCTGATCATAAGCCGCACTCGCGTTTGAACTCAAATCACCGTTTGTTACTAAACTTGGAAACTCGAAATTCGAGCCGGAAACCCTTTCGAGCCTTGCTCGCGATAATTGCGACTCGGGGCGCGAGAGTCACGGCTCCTTGGAATGCGAAGGGGTGGTTGAATGCGCGCGCGCGCGCGGCTCTGTATCGGGTCTCCGAGGACGACACGGCCGTGTAAAAAGTTGTTCGACGTTAATGGCTTGGTAAAGATTGCGGGGCGCACGGATCTCGCGACGAGAGGCAAAGGACAGAGTGCCGTTATCCTCCGCGATGCGATGCACCGATACCACGGCTGTTCGGCTACTATATCGCCGGGAGGGGGGGCAAAGTTTTCGCTGAATTATGCATGATCCCACTTCCTTGTCCGCCGTGATAACCGGCGACTAGCCGCGCGCATCTTTCGCCACGCCTTATTTAATAATAACGACACTTTCGTTTCGGCTGGCCTCTTATCTG
The DNA here is from genome assembly GCF_050948175.1 of Xylocopa sonorina. Lineage (NCBI taxonomy): Eukaryota > Metazoa > Arthropoda > Insecta > Hymenoptera > Apidae > Xylocopa > Xylocopa sonorina. The sequence continues at coordinate 13,221,387 of NC_135193.1, forward strand.
TTTTCCGTCGTCTCAACGATACCCGCCAGTGGCTCGTCGTTAAACGCTCCGCGTCGTAAAGGGGCGAGGTTTATTTCGTACACGAGAAAGGTAAGAAGGAGAATCGAGGAAATAATTGATCGAGAAAGCATCTTTTTCTTTGGCTTTTTTATATTTAGGTAAGCTTCGCGAATTGGTAAGGATTGGAAATGTTGTTTAACGCCACAGGTAGCTTACGAGTTTGAGAAAAGAGTTAGGGCGAAGTTAGTTGTTTAACGAGGAAATTGGGGGACCAAACGCACGGTAAATTGATTGCGAAGTGATTCGATCGAGGTCCGTTTGAAGTAGCCATCTTGTAGGGTAAAAATCTAAAAGTGATTGCATGACAGAGGGGAGAAGGAAACCTTTAACGGGGGCTAAATTTCGCATCTTTCCAACCGGCGAAGGCGAGCTACGCAAGCGTTACAATACCGCTTAAAAAGCTTCCTCTGACCGTAATACACTTTGCACCGTAGGAATTAAAGCCGGGGGCGCGCAGGAAGATCGTATAACGAGCGAATGCTTTGAGTGCCTCCGCTTGATCGTTTATTTTAAAAATAAATGAAATCGGGGACAAATCGATGCTCTTGTTTCAAGTTCCTTCCTATTATAATTAGCATACGCTCTTCACAAAGTGAGGCATTATCTATTTTAAAAAGTAGTAAGTAGGTCTAAAGAGGCACTTTATCTGTCGAAGGTTTTTGCATTTCTTTATGGGGGCATTCCTTCCGTTTCTCTGTCCGATGCTAATTTAATTTTAATTTCGAAATTAATCCGACGTAGAATAATTCATGTACCGCTTGATTCATTATTCATATACCAGCATTTCGAAATTAATCTATTGTACGTACGTGTATACTTTTGAACCCTTACTCGACGCATTCATTATTCATACCTCGAACTCTCATTTTTCTCGCCTGCGAGCCTATCGAAGCTGTTCGTCCTTTCTTTTTTTTATAATTGCCTCCATTGAAATAGTTTTGCGAGCAGTCGACCGAGAGGAATCTGTATGCGGAACGGCAGTCCGCCAAAAAATGCAGTTTCCACGTCCCGATCGAATTTACAAGCGGGATTAACCTAATGGGTTAATCGTGTAAACGTAGATTCGAGGCGCGAGGAAGGAAGATCGACGATAGACCGGAACGTGTCGTGTTTCAGCGGATCTGCCCGTATATCGTTCGCCGTGGGGTATAAAAGATCGTTTTCAGCGTTGGCAAGGCGCAATGGCGCGGCGATAAAGTTGCCACGGGGTTCTCCGTGAAATCATATGGAAAATCGGCCACTCGTGCGCCATTTGACAAACGTAACACGTAGAAATACAAAATCCCGCCTTGAGAGAATTACGCTCGGTTCGTTCGTTCCATTTAAACGGCTAATTTGCTTTAAAAGAACCTACCCCCCCGTTAAGCGGTCAACTACCGTTAGAACGGTTCACCCCCTTTTTCCGCGAGCGAAACATTTTTATCGATCGATGCGAACGCACGCGAAGAACGTTTCGAAACGAGACACGATCTTCGCGGAAGGATCGTCGATCGTTCGTTCTCGAAATTCGAGTGCGATTCGTGGAATCCACGGAGATGGCTCGTCCGCGAACGCTGCTTAATTCGACGATTTTTAATTAGTTTTTAATTTTTAATTTATCTCCTTAACAGCGAAGGGGATTGCGGTCTAAGTAGCTACTTGTACGGAAATCACATTGGGTGTGTATCAAACGGATCGGTCTTTTGCGTGCAAACATCGAAACGCCTCGTGTAACGTTAATGGTACAGTTGAAACGCACGGCACGGTAAAGAGTCGGCAATTTTTCATTCAAGTTTGATTAAGAGATCCGCTCGTTCGCCCTTTCAGCGTTGCTTCAGCTCGCGTAAGTGCATTTACACGGTTTCACGTGTAAAAATTCCGGCTGTCCTTCGTCCGATGGTAATCGAGATTTTTTTTTATGCATAATTGGTCTCGGATAAAAATTCGTCGACTCCTGAGAAAGTTGGTTACACGGTTGTTTCTTAATCGACAATTAAAGTAATCGCCTTGGCCGCTGCGCGCCGGTTAATTCTAAATGTCAATGAATGAATGAGCTTCTCCTGCGTGATTTGTATGCAGGATCCGACGACTGAAGTTATGCGGATGAGTAAACGTAAGAATTTTTGCAATGACTAGGAAAGTGATTAGTCTTGCGTAATAAGATGAGTGGGTAATCGTCGGTTCGAATGTGGATTTCGTAAGCGATTGAATGTAATCAACCGACGGAGTGATTCATTTAGGACGGCTGATGCAATTTATTGTCGTCACAGCGGATGCATCGAACGCTCTGATCCTTCAGGTGACAGCTAAACCAATTATCGCGATTTTATTATCTGTACCGTGCACATTTCGCGAGTTTCGTTGCTCGCTCGAATATTCCAAGTATTTGTTACGCAAAGAGAAGAATATATCCCAGTCTCTGCGGCTGAAGCCAATCTCCAAACCACCTTTCAACACATTTCATCGCGGATATCCATTAAAAATCCGGCGAACAACCATGGGGAATCAGGAGGCCGCTGCTCGCAATCGCAGAAATAATTCCATTTCACTCGTACAGACACTCCATTCTATCGGTAAGTCGCGCGAAAGATTTCTCCATTGAGCAAAGCATCGGTGAACTCGCAAATAGTATTAGCGAAATCATCTGGAAGGAGAACGAAAGAGGATTTATCACGGTCGATCACCCCCTTCGGAGTTTCCTTGCGAGAAGCAAGTTTGCAGGCGGGAGCGCGGTTGGTAATAATTAAAAATTGAATAACAGAGTGATTTTAAACATTTTTTGTATCGTTCTGTTCTCTCTCAATTTCACTTTCTCAAATTTGTTATAGCATAGCAAGACATTTTAGAAAATTCGAACTTTCGAGGTATTCCTTTCCAATCACCCCTCGTGTATTACCACGTGAAGTTAAAAGATTTTTCCTTGTATATTCTCGTGTTCTTTCGCAATCTCCCTTCTCTCCATTCGTCTTACACTTTTTGGCCCTGCTGCTTCTTTTGCTCCCGCATTTTTCGGTCCACGATCACCTTGGACCGACCTTACGGGCGCACGAACGCTGGGTGAAAGAATCAGGGCTTTGCACCGTTAGCGCGGAACCGGTTTGGCAGGGTCCAGCATCGGCTACGGTCCAGCATCCACCGGCTCCCGCTGTTAATCGGTTTGATTTGCAGCGATGAATGCGAGGCTGCGACAAATTGCTAGGATTACGGTCGAACGCCGCCACGGTCCGCAAATCCGCTTCGAAACGCGCGCGCCAAAAGAGAATCGCCGTGTATCGGGTCCGAGAGGAAGGACGAGAGGCGTCCGGGCTTAAAAAACTATGCCGGATGACCGAAAATCGACAAACAACCGGCCGTTGTCGATGAACACGATCATGATTCACTATTTTTTCCTACCATGGTACTTTTCGTACCTTTCCTCTCGTATTGCTGGTTTTTGGTTCACGCGTTTGGCTCAAGCAAACGTGGAATTATTAGACGTCTGGAATATTAGACGTTTACAATAACAATTCCGCTATGTTCAACAGTCTTGTTCTTCAACATTCGCTTAACACGGTGCATGAGTCACAGACGGTCCCAAGGAAAAATATGACAGGCCTTTGCGAACGTAAACCATAGGAGAAGACGAACAGTTTTTAATTTTACGCGGCTTATCTGGCGCAGGCACAAAGCCGCATTGTTCCCCTTTGAAACTTCGCGTGCGTCTTGTACGCGCGCAAAGAAACGTCAGAAAAATGTAGCAGGTCGCGTACGTACATGTAATCCAGTCGTAACGGATGCCTTGTAACGATTCCAACAACCAGATGGCACATGCCCCCTGTGCACCCTCGCGCGAACTTTGCGTCACAGAGAACCGTAGATTTCGACAGGTCGCATTAAGCTCCCGAACGGCTGCGGAAAGTTCGAAGCAGCGGAAAATTTGCATGAAACGGCAATCCTCGTAAGGCTGAAATTGACACCGCCGTTAGTGAGCAAGACACGCCGCAATTAGCATTTCTTTTCGTCGCGACTCGAGGAACAAAAAGCAAACGCGCGGTCCCACGTTCACGACCTACCTTCACTTTCCAACTTATTGCTTCCCCTCCTCCCCCTCGCCATTTTCTGTCCGCTAATTTACATATTTCTCGCGTTACACTGACACGGTACATCGTCGATGCATCCAAGCGACCTTAGACCATTAAAAGAACGCAACGGCGAAACGAAGAATGGGCGGCGTTTCCGCTCCGTTGCAGCGTCGAGCGAACAAGACGCACCAAGTCGAATTCCAAGGAACACGAGCCTCGCTATCCAATGCATCGCAATGATCGTTCCTTTCCGGTTCTGCAGTTGTAATGCAACTTTTATAAGCTGAGCTCCTCGAGGAAATTCTTGAGTCATTTGGTCCACGATGCGAAACTCTAAGCGTTTAATGGTAACAGTTGGTACGGTGGAATCGAGTCGAGATTCGACGCGGAAGTTCATTAATTCTACATAGGACAGAACACGATACAACGAGGAAATTGTTAGAAAACAAAGCTAGCTGCGCGACAAGTGCTTTTTTTCCGAAAAAAAAAAACGAAACCTACGGGAGCTCTTTAAAATTCATCCCTCGCGCCACGAGCTCTCCTTCCTTCTTCAACCGAGAGCTTCCAGCAGCGTGGAATTATAAACGCACGGCTCCGCATACATTTCATACGTGGCCGCGCGAAACTGCAGTTACTCAGCTTACTTAAGGAATGGAACACGGCCACAATTTTTCATTACACGCGCGGGGAGGCGAAAGGCAACGTCGTTGACGGAATTGCTTCCGCGCGGATATAATTCCACTAAAGCGGAGGCAGCGAAACTTTTGGACCTTGTGTTTGCTACGTGAATACAAAAGTTTACTTTTACAAAATTCACGATGCACCCGTACTACGAAATGCTCGTCCTATATTGAACCTTTCACGCAGGCGAATTTACGACTTTAGATTGGAATAAAATTACCAAAAATTCTAAATATCAAATCATCGTGCGCCTACGGAATTCCATGCTGCACAAACGACGCGTGCCATGGATTAAGCTGGCTCCAACAATGGGCACGTCCCTTCTTCAGTTTCAGGCCATTCTCGTTGTTGCACCATCCATCCAAACTGGGTAGAGTTTCGGGTTTTCACAGGCTTCGTTGTCCGACGCCGTTTAATATCCGTACCAGCCGTATTCAAAGGCCTCTTTCCCGAGCTGAACAGCCCTCATTGTTCGGCCCCGTTCAGGCCAAAGTCGCTTTTCCGCCACGCGAGAGTTATTTATACGCTTAAAAATTAATCTGCCGCGTTAAGCTCCGAACTTGGGTGTACAGGCGTGCACTTTTTCTGATGCGGGGCACGGGACGTTATGTTATTTTAGGTTGGATTGGATTATCGTCGAGGTTTCCGGAAGGAATTGGGGCGAAAGGGTTGCTATACGGAGACCGTTCCTTGCCTCGCAACTTTGATCCGTATTTTTCTGTTGGATATTATTCTTCCAGTAAAATAATCCGTATTTTCAGTCGTGTTTGTTTTCAGCAGAGTTCCATTTTTCTAGCAGCAATTTTCAAGAAAATACACAATCGATAGCGCGCAGATAAAATGCATTCGAAATAAATTCTTTCTACCTTCGATTAAGTGACAGAAGCTTTCCGATGCAAGAGTTATTTATGCGTTTGCATTTTAATCTGCAGTACCAAGATCAAACTTATGTACGTGGATTAGCTTTTACGCGACGCAATAATACGTGTACCTGAACGTATGTACGAGTCGAAATCTTACGATGATTTATGCCTTTATCGCGTTTTCTCCAATGTATAAATAGGTAAGCAACATTAGTTGAACTCGTACGTACGTAGCCAGTTCTCCTTTTTTACGTTGATTTATGTTGTTACTAATATAAATTACTCTGCTCGGAGAACTGGAATTATCAAAAAGTTTTGTAGTCCGTGCTATTACGGGCCAATAAATTTCGAGCCACTTGATATGTAGATACATTATTACGGACGATGAAATAACCAATTAGAAAAATACAAGAGATATTGAAATTAAACTTCTTTACACGTGTCTGCTATATTTGACGTTAATAACGGGACAGAAATATCGTCAGTCTTTTCTACGTAAAAATTACGATACAGTCTCTTCTCCCTTCTTAAAGTGGCCGTTATAAAATTACGAGAAAAGGGACGTGGGTATAATATGCGTGCGTAGGATAAGCGATCGCCGTTCAAGATTAAGCGTGCATGCTTGCAAACGCAAAATTACAGGATATTGCTGCGTATTCCGCAGTCAGGTTATGCCGAGAGGTATTTTACGTTATGATACTTTATGGCCGCTTAAATCTTAAAAATGAAACAACGCGCGACGTTTTATGCTAGTATCGTGCTACAAGTGTGGATAAGAATGCTTTATTTTCCAATCTAAACAGTACGTTCCGACAATTTCCATCTGTCACCCGCTGTACCTACGCATTTCCATTCCGTGATTTATGCGCACCGATATATCTTAAAAATGTATTCCTGCATTTAACACCGTGATTATAATATTTGCACCCGAACGATTTATCAGCCTTACCCGTTGCCCCGACGGTTCTATATTAACGAAACGAATTTGTTATTTATGTTGCAGGTTCCAAGTGTTTAGCGCTCGTTAATAAGACAATAATTTTTACGTAAACGACAGTTTATCAACCCGGACGAGCACTGCGATAATCAGTATTGGTAAGCGACGGAAATATTGCTGTAAATTTAGTTTAAAATTCCACGAGGATGTACGAATACTCTACGTGGAATCGACCAATAAAACCCAACACAATAGCCTCCCCATTTCCCTGTCCGTAAAGCCTGCACGAGCAGCAGCGAGCTCCGCTAGAATATTCTCATTTGTCGCTGTCTGGCCATCAGAAATTTCCCATCGAACCCGCATTTACACCTCGAATCCGAGAGGCAGGAATCCTTTAATAGGCAGGGCTTGGGCACTGCGGTACGTAGAAGAAAAACTCGATTCCACCGATGAAGCCCCTGGCTTCAGCCGCGGCTCCCTCTCTCTTTCCCTCTCTCTCTCTCTCTCACTCACTCACTCCTCTCCCCTCTTTGTTCCCGATTGAATGGTAGGCTCGATATCTCAATTGAAACGTTCCAGGGGAAACGGCTCCATCGGCTCGACCAACAGAAAATTTTTAATGAAAGTCGCCAGAGGTAGAACGGGGAACAGAAAACGCGTCAGTTGGATAGAAACAGGGCGGAAGAGGGGAAACGGATGGGGTGGAGGGTGGGTGGAAGGAAGGAGAGTAACCGTGGATTCGTCAGAGAAAAGAAAAGCGGGGTGGAGAGGGGCGGTTTGATGGTGGCAGAGGGAAAGCGAGCCAGGGTAATCTCTGACATCTTGTTACAGCCCGGCATAAGAAAGACGAAGCCTAGGGGTTGGAGGGCTGGCTGGTACCGCTGCCGCTGCGGCTGCTGCTGAGACCTCTTCGTGGCCGCGTTCAATTAAAGCGTCACCTCGCGACGGAAACTTTTATATGAATGGTTTTCATTACGTCGCGGACTTATTAAAGCCGTCTTCGCGCGAGCATTAATATCCCTCGTCCAGACGAGTTTTGTTATCAGGCCATCCCCTATTCAACCGCCCACGCCGCCAGCGTAGGCTGGCACACGATTCTGTGCGGTTCACGTGACCGAGTAGCGGTACCGGATGTCGCACCTCGGTTACGTACGAGTTTCATGTATTTTCAGGGCTCGATCGGTCGTCTCGTATTCATAAAATTCGCGAGAGTGGATCGATTAAACAGCATTTAATATTCGGTAAATCTATTCGTAAATCTATTGGCAAATATGTCAATCGTGCGATCGGTGAAATGAATTATTTTTAGTTAAACACGAGATCTTAAATTGTTATTTGCGTCCACGGCCTGTCAAGGAATGAACATCGAAGTTTTCTCCGAGAATACATGATATTTGCCTGAATCTCTTAACTTGACGTGTACACGACGCGCAGCGCGCAGTGTAATATGACACGAACTTTACCACTATTACTTCAGATATTTCAAATATGATTATTAAATATGATCTTCCAACAGGTACATTTAAAATTCCAGCAAGTGGCAGAATTTAGCCGTGATTTACGGCGGAAAGTGTCAGTTTCAATTTACTTATCTCGCCAGTCAGCGGCCACGATGTTTAATCTCATCGTGGTCAGAAGACGAGCGCGAGAGAGGAAAGAAAAATGAGAGCCTTTTTTGCGAATACGTTCGCCGTTTGCACCTCGTGGTCCCTTTACATTTCGCCTTCTTGTTGCCCTTCCTTTCTGCCACGTTGCTCGAATCTCTCGCAACTTTTTCGGTGGCTCTACCGTGGCGTACAATAAAAGTTGCTTACCCAGCCGATTTTACCGGAAGATAAAAATGCCTTTCCAAATTTGTATGAATCACAGGTGGATATAAATTTCAAAAATAAGTTTAACCGACGATCACAAATTTATGGATTCCTTTCAGCAGAATGACAGTTCAAAAATTTTTTTATTACCAAGCAATCGTTTCCACGTCACTTCAACCCATCAGACACGATCGAACCGATTGAATAAACGCGAGGTTTTATCCACCGAATCAGCGTGTATAAACGTTGAAAGAGGGACGAAGTATCCAGCCGTGGTACCAGTATCGTTTCGAGCGATTATCATATTTTATGACAGGAATAGAACGCGTTGTAATAGTTTCCGGTGCTTCGTGGTCCGAGCTCGACAAGTTCTCGCGATCGTTCCACCATGAGCCGCATCGCGAATTTACATAAAGTTGCGCGATGCATCGGTGATCGTTTGCACTTTCACGCTCGCCGGTGAATTCGCGCGTGCACTCTGCTATTCCCCAATCAGTCCTGCGCTTCGACGCCGCTCCCGCGTGATACGTACACGATACGCCCACCGTGTGGTGTACGGTGGTATTTGCGAACGACACGTGTTTATCCCCTGTGGGACAATTGGTAACGAGTGTGCGTCGTCTCGATCTGTGATACGTTCGAAAATAACGAAGCACACTCGTTCGAACAATTTTTTTTTCAAATTATCCTGTAAACCTCGCGATCGTAATGCGCGCAGTCGAGCAGAAAAGTCTTTTTCAACGTAGCAGTATGCAAAAATCAGATCAGATTTTTGATAGCCTCCCTCAAAGATTCACTTTTTCCAGGGACGTGACACAATGTTTGCTGTTCTCGCGTATCGCGTGCGCCACGGTTGATGCATGACGCGCGGTAATTATACTCGCGCCTCATAAAGGGAGCTCGATTGTATTTCAGCCGTGAAAAAAGTTGGCACGCGTACAGGTGGTGGAGCCGTCACGCGGTTGCGTTTACGCGAATATGTCGCAAACAAAGGAAGTGCCGCGAGAAAAGAGAGGAACGGAAAACGGGCCGAGGCGCGACTCCGCCACGGACGAGATTAAACGTATAAACCACGTATGCGCCGGGTTTCTTTCGTTGCCCGGCTAAGGGTTAATTAAATTCACGCCACGTAGTTTATTAAAACGTCAAATAATAAATCCTGACGTTTTTGAGGGAAGAGCCACCGACTTTCTGTCACTTTTGATGGGAACGAAAAAAAAAAGGAGAAAATTCGTAGTTTTCTGTAACGAGTAGGAATTTCTCGTCGAGGTTCGCGGACTGAGGATGTTGGTTATGGCGCGGACGTGACTTTTCGACTATTTTTTTGAGCTCGAAATTCCTGCGCATCCTTCGCTGTGTTTGTTTAGCGTGATTTGTTAGATGGAATCGCTGCGAAAGTGTGATGAGGATTTTCTGGAATCCCCAGGACCCCTCTCTTCTGTGTACTTTTTGATTAGGCAAATGTATAGAGCCTTTTAAGTTCTATTCGAGGGAACGAAGCTTCGTTGGATTAACAGCGGCAATGCCTCGCTCGACTCTGTTGAACTCTTCCGCTTTAAAAGAATTCCCCTGTCTATTGTTTTAAACAGAAGTAGCGAATAACTGTCAAAATGAAAAGGACTCGATTAAATTTTTTACATTTCTACATTAATTATTGCACTGTCTCTCCGCGCTCCGCGGCCACGTCATTAAGTTTTCTTAAGTTCGTTAAAGTGTAGTTTGTTGGTGATTAAATTGCATAAAGCTAAAAGTCCCTTCGCGAAGTCTCCCAGGCTGTGCAAACTTGAAGCATTAATAACTTCATTTACGAAGAATTCCCGGCTGATGAAATTGTCGTTGTCTTAAGGGCAGTTAAATATTTGCTAATAATAAAGCAGCCTTTCGCTTTACTACGTTAAAAGCCCCGTTTGATCGCGCTTTGATTTTGAGCAGCAAAAGTATCAGCCTCTCCTAACACTTTTCTTACCTGCGCAGGAAGAGATCCAACGCTGCTGACAATCAAACGTAAAATAAGCTATGGTTGCAATCGTATATCTAGCAAATATTCCACCTGGATTTTCTCGTAATCCACGTGAACGATTCTGTTCAGAAACGTTCGAATACCTGTTGAAAATCGTAGCTTTTCAAGTCTTCGAGGATTTCGCGAGCACCATAAGATTTCTGTATCACAGAGAAGAAAGTTCTGGACAAGAAGTCGATATCGCGTCTTTGATCACTCAAAAATTTTCATTGAATTTCTCAGCAGCTCGTTTGTATACATCAAATAACGCGACTGAGAAAGTGATTTTTCAGAGTCTAAATCGAACAAAATCATCGATGGTCACAACGCTAGTTCGGCCTACTTCTCAGTGACTGTAGTAGATTGCAAAGTATCTTATCTAAATAGTGCATCGTTTCTTCACGGATGGTACACGGCTCCCGGAAGGGCTGTGTTCCTTCTCACATAAAACATCATTACCGTGGCCAGGAAAATTCTCTGGCCCATTCAGAATCAGTTACCATTGGCAGTCGCATTATTCTTTCACCGGCGGTCACATATCTCGAATGGATTCGCGGCTAAGCAGGATGGAACGCAGTCAATTGAAATTCTCACGGTCGTAGATACGTTCTAAAGTGATTCGTTCGAGGCCTGTTCAATGTACAAGCTCGAACTAGAAAAGATTGGAGAGATCGAAACATCTATACATACAAGTATACAAAGGATTTTCAGTAGACAAGGTTCGCAACTGGTCAGACAATTCCAAAGGATACGAATCCTCGCATTCTCGCAATCTCTGCAATTGCAAAGAAGAAACTACTTGTCATTACAATTTCTTATTTCACATCTCTTATCGAGCACGAAACTCGAAAGGTAATCGCCGAGAAAACGTCCCGTTCGAACGAAAACCGAGCGGCACGTTTTCCCAAACGTCTCCATCTTCCAATTCCCAACGAACCAAAAACTTCTCCATCACATCTGGGCTCTGGCGATCAACGAATTTTATCGAAACGATGTTTTTCCCGAAACATATCGGTCGAATTCGAAGTTTCCCAGCGAGGATCGTCGGGGACGCGCGTGGCTCCCATGCCGGGTGACCGAGCGGAAATGGAAAAGTTGTAGAAACTGCAGCCCCCTCCGCCCACCACCCCCACTCACCCGGCTGCTACTGGTATCTCGTGTTTATTCGAAAAGTTTGGAAACTTTATGCAAATGCAACGCGCAGCGACGAAGAGGACCAGCCACCAGGACTGGTGGCGCGCTTCGTTACCGTGAATCGAGTCGAGTATACCCCGACCCCTTCGAACCCCTCGCTTCCTCCTACGCTCTCGCTCCCTCTTTCGAGAGGTACACTTGCAATCTCCATTGTTTCGCGAAGGAAACAGAGGCCAGGAACGTGCTGGAACTTCTTCGGCACACTTTCCGTCGGATTAATTAATTGCCTCTTCCGTTTTGCTCGCTCCACGGTGGCTCTCGAGAGTTTCCTCGCGCTTCGGGGTGGAGAACAGGGGTTGAACCGTGGATCGCGGCGAAAAATCGAATCGGTCTAGACTCGAGTTCGTTTCATCTATTTTTTTTCTTTCTTTTTTTTTCTTCTTCTTGACTTTAAACTTCCTCTCTCCTTTATTTTCGGGGGTTCGCGAAACCAGACCCGCGTTTTACATGAGCGTAATAGCGTCTTGCGAGGGTTGGGACGTGATTAATGCGATTCGAACGTCGGCAGGGAAAGTTTAATTGACCCGACCGGTCGAAAGTATCGCGGAACTTCGATTACGATTATTAATGATCGGTCTAATCAAGCGGAAAATTGGATCGCATCGCGTGCCGGTGGAATTATGCGGGTATGAATCGTGTACGGTGGTGGGGAGGATTTATTTTCGATTGTGCGTCAAAATTGGGATTACTGTGGCATTTAGAGGCAATTTCTCTGAGTAAATACGATCACGGGACAATTTTCGTTTGCATATATTTAAGTATTAAAAAAAGTTATTGGTATATCTAATAATACTTTCAGCTGACGTTTCAAGCCGCAATTACTATTATTTAATATAATATTTCATTTATCACTATTTTCCATTTCCATTTCTTTAAAACGAACAGACGAAAATACGAAATATTTCGTGGACCATCCACGCGATGCGCAATTCCGCACTCGTGAATATAACGTGGAATAATAAAAACAATGTAGAAGTGTAGATAATGGACACTCTAATGTTTAAAGCATGGAATGAGACGATATTTTTCACGGCTAAATTTTCGATAAAATTTCGAATGGGGATTTTCAACAACGAATATTCTGTTCGACTCTCAGCAAAATTTTGGACCACCTAAAATATTATGAAACTTGGTCGGGATGTTTGATTAGCGAACAAGCATTTTTCGCAAGAATTAATTTCCAAAGATCCTTTTTGTCTCACTTCGTAAATAGCTTTGAAAGAGCCTGTCTGGCATATGGAACGGCAGACTACTGCAGAAAAGTGCAGTCTACAGAATAGTACAATGTAACCAGCGAGGTGTAACTCCTAGTGAGACGAATATTGCTCGTTCAGGCCGTTTCCTTTCCACCGTTTTTCCTTCCTCCGCCTCCGGTTTGCGTTATTAACAGTTGCGATAAAAGGATCCTTTGCATCGGAACCGACATAACTTTTTATTCGTTATAGTCGGACAATGGATAAAAAAAGTTTCCATGGAATCTGTGATAAAGGTCGAACAGATTTTGTCGAAGTTTTAATTAACATTCCTGCCACTTCCCATATTTCCGTCAATAACGAACGAATTTCTATAATGAGCAATTTGCGTGTTAATTAATAACACTCGTTAATCCGTAAATTGGGTCATTTTCAATTAGAAACGCCTTTAAAGTTAATAAAGCCTCGATTAAAGTTAATAAAAAGCAAACTGCATTTGCTGCATTTTGCGTAATACAAAACCTCGATTAAATAATAAAATTGAGAGCAAGTCATCTTTGCTAATGAATTTTCTCCAATTTCCAGGACGATCTTAAAGATATGTATTCGAAGTGTTTCGTCTATTTTCGTCGACCTGTATTCGATATCAGAACCTTAGATATTTCACGGTATCGTTGAGCTGGGAACGTTGCTCCGTAAATATTCCGTTTCCACGGGGGAATGTATACGCGCGGAACACGGAATCGGATATTCTTAGAGTTTTTCCCGGCTGACATAAGCCGAATAAACGCGATGAGACTTTTGTTTGCACGGCATCGCCCGTGTATCGATATCACGAACGGCATTCCACTTTCGCGTTGCGTGCTCTTGCCCGCCGACGCTAGCCTCTGAATGCTCGACGCCGCCCTTCCGTTCCTAGTCGCCACTGCAACCAGAGCCGAACTATCATGAAATTCATATCGTCCACGTATGCCTGATATTTCCAACCCCGAAACACAATTTCAGATTTCGCCCTCGCCGACCGTGGCCAACCCCTGTTCGCCATTTACAAAAATCCCGCTGATTACCCATTCCAAACCGCTCGCGGCTCAAACGCGCAGCTGAGCCAGAGGCCCCCGGTTCCGTAATTTGCCACATGGTCCCCCGGACGTGCGACGCATTAAAGTCCCGTTGCAACCCTCGTCTACGCGAAGGTGAAACGTCCACGACCGCGCTGACGCGCGCAGGACCTGTCAGACCTCGCGCGAAATTATCCTGTACCCTCCACAACCCGTGCGCGACACCCTTCGTCCGAGTAAACGATTATTTCCTTCTCCTCTTCTCGTTCTTCTTGGTCTTCGCGCGTCCGCGCAACAATGCCTTCGCGAGTCGCCTTTGTGCATCCTACCGGAAGGGTGCATCAGGCGGCGAGGACGTTCAGTCTCCACTCGTTACACGCCTCGCTTTTCTCTTCTGTTCTGCGAACGCAAATTCTTACTCGTATTGCTTTCACACACGCAATGGGAATATTAGAATTTTCATTTTATAACCGCGTGTAATCGATCATGTAAAATCATCAAAGAGTCGTTTCTAACTGTTTTAACAATGAATCGCGATGTGATATCGTCCTCTAAGTTGAGAGAACTCTTCGAGCGCTTAGACAAAGCTGTATCTCGTATCGTACCGGCAGGAATAGCGAGTACTCGAGCGGAACGCGTATTATCAAACAGCCACTCGTCTAGAGTTTACTCCTCGCGGAGCAGTCGACTCGTGCGAACGAATTAAAGCAGGCGATACGACGGACTTATATCGTTGAAGCGGGGCTTGTCGACGTGTCGTCATCGCGGCCGTATAATGCCTTGGAGAACGCGCGACCGCGCGTCGAAAAGCGGCTCGACATAGTTTCGACGAGTTCGAATCCGGCTGGCATCGCGGAGGAAGCCGCGGGTTTACGCGGCGACGGGCGGAACTCGCGCGCAGTTTCCGGCCCGCAAAGTGACCGAAGTCGAGTGCAGGGCAAAGCCGGCTGAGTGCAAGAACGTCGCGGAATATTTGGCGACTTTGAGTGCAGTTTAGAACTCGAGCAACTGGCTCGGCGGTACTCGTGAACCGGTGGGACCCCAACCGTGAACGTTCCGCGTGTACTTTTCCTGAATTCGAGTGGATGCTCCGCGCGATTCAGCTTACTTCCGCCCCTGTTCCTTTAAATCAATTTACCTTTCTTCGCGACACGACACTCGGAGCTGGATATTAGTGGAATTTTTTTAAACGATGTCCCCTGTGAGAGAATTTTTCGACTTCCAATTCCGAGGGAAGAAATTTATCTGCACGTTCAAACGTTTACGCGTGGAGAACGTTCCAGTAATTTTATTGACAACGAGATGATTGATAATAATTTCTTCGTTCCTTGTTGGATTATTTCTAATTGTACTTTTTAGTTGGGAGCACGAGTTGATTTGATTTTCACGGGTAGATAAGTTCCTGTCAGTTTTTTAAACCAATCTCGTGAACAACAGGAGAAGGACTGGTTAAATATTATATTCGAAAGTTGTTCGTCCTTTTTTCGGATTATATGTCGATGTTTTAACGGGAATGGGCTGTTTCACATTTCCATCGACTCGTTTATACGCGTAGTCCGGTGGCACAGAAAGCTGGCGGTTTTTATGACAACTGGGCTTTCTGCATTAATATTCATGCCGGTGATTTTGAAAAATGAAACGCCACCGCGGGCAATGGTCGGATTTAGTATATTAAAAAAATTGGTCGGCTGGAAATTCCTGGCTAGTAATTTAAAGAATAAAGCCACTTCCATTTCGCGGGACGTACCTATGGGCAGCCAACAAATACGAGTTGACAGGGTCACGTGAAAGATTAAAGTGTACTGGAGACGTCAAACATTTTATCCTCGGAGGAATGGTTACAAACTTTATGAATGTAAGGTGGAAGGAATGGTCGCGACGTCGGCGTTCTGATAATATTTTCTTGCAATAATTATGTAAGCGCTTCCCCAGCAAAGTTCGTTATTCGAAGGGATGTAAAGTAGATAAGAGGGTTATAAACTTTCGTCTGCTCCCTTTGCTGCCTTCGCCTGTTATCGGATTTTTTCCCCCTGTTTACCGTAAAATGCCAGGCAGAAATATCCAACATGTAAAATCATAATTCTTAAAAATGCGAAACGATAAATCGTTCGACAAATTATATTTTATAGTAAGTTGTTAAAGCATTGAAACGTTACTAACGAGCCACGTTTACGTGGCAGGTATTTTTTCACACGCTGGAATCATCGACACCGTTACACGACGTACACCGTGTACACCATAAATTCGATTTCGAGTTCGAATCACGTTTGGGACCGCGGTGTCTCGCGAGCAATCAGAACGGTCGACGTCCGTTCAGCGACGACTAGTTCCATCACGATTCTTATTCGATCCCACCGCGTTTTCTGGCTGGTCGCGGCCTGACTGACGCGCAGCCATCGCATTCTTCCCACGGAATACAATTTTGTCTCTGTTGCCACTGGGACGCGTCACGTTCGTGAAATTACCACCTCGAGCTGGCTGATTGAAAAGAAACACCGCAGAAAGCCTGTGAAATCAGTCGAGCTCCTCGATCCCTTCGAATGCGAATCGTCAATTGAAAATGAGAGGCTGTGGTTCGCGAGGCTTTAAGATGGCTTCGCGAAAGTTCACGCGAGATTAAGGAAGCGAGCTCGCGTCGATTCAGCTTCGTCACTGGGATCGTTCAAACCGTTGATACTCTTCGATGGCTGAGCTGTTTGCATGATACGCCAAGGTGACAGTGGTATTTTACGTGACATTATAGAATATACGTAATATTATACATGATTATTCTTGATTTTCTTCATCTTGGCTTCTGCATAAAATCACTCGATCAATTTTCTCTGAAGAGTCGACGACTCAACGTCTTCCACGTAGAATGTACTCGTGTTCACTTGACGTCACTATCATTAGCCAATATCGCGAGCGGCATTAATTGCACCAATAAGGCCAATAAATGCACATAGTTCACGTCCTTTGGGAGCCAGAATTGCGCCCCTGAAGGTTCCTTCCCGTCGCGGGTGCTCTGTCTCTCTCTCTCTCCTTCGCTCGCCTCTTTACCTGGTCGGCGCGTTCACGGTACGCCGGCGTTAATTCGACGAAAATTCATTAGCGTCGACTCTTGGAGGAGGCTTGCGTCGACGGCCCGTGAAATCGAGCACGAATCGTCCCGCGCGCGAAAATTCGATTATCCGCGTCGTGTCGACGCCATCGCGGTCGCGCAAAATCATTCTCCCTCTCTCCCTCTCTCAAAATACGCATCGTAGCTCGTCGAAAGTTCCTCTGTGTCGTTCTTTACCCTATTTGAGCTCGCGTGTGTTCGAAGCTAATTTCGCTCGTTGCACCGCAGTGTTTGCTTACCTTGATTATCGTTCGATGGTGCTTCTCTCTGGTCGTCACGCTGAAGCGAGATTTCACAGCGCCCGGCTGCTATTTTATTGAAGTTTCGAAGGTACGCGCTACCTGTCGAGGACGAAAACGTAGAATCGGTCGGGAAATTTGAATATTGATACGGTCCCGATCTGCAGGTAGAAATTTCGCGAATCGAAGCGAAACGAGGGGTACGTGTCGACAAGCGGACAGAAGTTCTCGAGTCACGTAAGGACTTCTTGCGAGGAAGAGGATGGCCCCGTGACCCGTGACCCAACTCCCGGTCACGTGAGTCCTCGCGCGCACTCATTTCAGCTCGAATCTCGACGTTGTCCCGCGTACCAGTTTCTTGATCCCTCGCTTCGAATCCGTAGCTCGCGATAGGCAAACGTTTGCCGTGGAATCAACCACGCTCCACTGTCTGACTTGATGAAACGTTACTTTAATTCCTCGGTATTAGGTCGAGAGGAATATAGTATTTGGCGACGAACGGAGGGATCGATGAGTGAGCTCTCGGTTCAGCTGTCAACGCTCAAGGGATGATACTTTGGGAACGAAATTGCCTTTTCTCGATTATGAAATTGATATTTAGAGAGAGTGCAAAAGCCTGCAGCGAAACCAAGCACGCACGCGAAATCGCGTAACGTAGCCAGGAGTGTAGCTCAAATTAGAGGCTACACAAAACGGGGAGTGAATGGAAAAGGGTAATCAAGATGGTTATAGTGGAAGGAAAGTACGTATTTGGCGATGGTCCAGCCGCTGCACGCTTGGAGTGTCCATTATTCCATTAGCGGTTACCATGTTAACTCTTTATTGCCCGTCGGTATATGAGCTACCGTTCTTCATCCTCGCTAAGAGGTCGTTTAATGTCCACATTTCCACGGGATTACCGTAAAACCGTTTCTGTACCGGTAACCTGGCTACGTACAGGGTGAGCGTGAAATCATCCTGTCCACTTTAAGAGTGTTGTATTTCGTACGATAGCGCGTCACACTTTTATCGAATTCGTAGGCTTAATGTCAGTTGTATTCGTGGCTCGATTCTCATTTTGAGTATAGAGTATAGATACGACTGGTTTTATCATAGGAACGGACTTGCAGTCCACTTTGTACATGGCGTCAGATCCTTTCCGCCAACGCAGATGCACTTTCGCGTGCAGTAAACGAGAAATTGTAGCCACAGTGAAAGGAACGAAGCGAGCATTGCTGCCTCTGTTTATTTCAGCCAAAACGGATGTAATTGTTTCGCTACTGTGTGGCACGATCAGAAGGCTTTCTATTCTAAACCAGATAAAAAGTCAATAGTAACAATGGAATTCGTCAATTTTTCACGCGTAAAACAACAAAAACGAGTACCGCTCGATCGTCAATTTTTCATTCGGAAAACCATACCACCAAACAGCCTACCTTTAACACGAAAGAGGAAAAAACGGTAAAAAAACCCGGATGGTCGATTTTTATTGCACGAAAACGCGATTGGATATTGACGAGATGAACGGGAACTGGGTTGCTGCCCTTTGTACACGCAAAAGGGTAGCAATTCTCCACTGCAATTTGCTCCCCTATTACCAATTACAGACGTTGCGCATGCACATGAGCGCTTCTCCACGGGTGGTTCGGCTCGAAAAAGTAGCACGATTTCGAAAAGCGAAGCAAAATCGTACAGGTATCGCGAGGGTTGATTAAATGGCTGCTGGCTCCCACTGGAAATGGGTACGAAGTATTCGTAACCTAACCGTGCCAGGTAGTCGCGTTGCAGAAGAAAAAAAAAATGCACCGTACTAAATCAAAAATCCATTACCGGATGGAAGATAGGAGAGACACGTTCCGGTTTTCCGAGGCACGTTTAAAGCTCACGAATTTTCGGGTTCTTTAATCGAACAACACTTTGTATCATCCCTGCATTTTTACCCGGGCTGGGTTTCAAGTGAAATTTTTTAATTACACGAAAATAGTTGGTTTTAAATTTCGAAACGAATTATAGGATTTAATTAAAATTTAGGGAGGATGGAATCGTTCTAAATTAAATTAAGCGACAGCCAGCCACCGGTTCATACGCATTCTCTACTTTTATAGCAACTGAATTTTTAAATAGTCAAATGTGAGTTTTAGAACATTCGCTATTTTTAACACGAACTATTTTAAATATTAAATATCGAGACGTACATGAGATGTAGATTATAAACTCTGAACTAAA
Organism: Xylocopa sonorina; assembly: GCF_050948175.1. Taxonomy (NCBI): domain Eukaryota; kingdom Metazoa; phylum Arthropoda; class Insecta; order Hymenoptera; family Apidae; genus Xylocopa; species Xylocopa sonorina. The sequence goes on from NC_135193.1 coordinate 13,240,767, forward strand.
TTTACTCTAAAGGCAATTGGTTGCCATATCCATATTTAAATATACGGGTTTGTCGTATAAAGCATTAAATAGGAGTTCGAAAATACTCGTCTCATTACAAGTCTAACTACAAATCGACCTATAAATTAAGCTACACCCCGATAACGTGATTAATTAAATAGCATGAAATATTTCCTGAATGTATCGCGTCGATTGGCGGTTCGTTTAAAATTAGAAAGTAACGAAGGTTCCGTTCCACGATACGAATTAAATTCGTTTCATACGAATTAAACAGGACCAGAGAAAAACTTATTCCCGCGGAGTACGGAAGCGCAAAACATATTGCCATTTACATATCGTTCGAATAAAGTTGCTCAGCCGTGTATAAATTTCAATACGCAAAAACGAGCGAATCCCCCACCCCCGTCGGTATTATCTTTCTTTTGCGATTTATTCGAAGTATTCACCGTTGCATACCACCGGCTTTCCCTGAATCTGTGTAAATTTGCACTTTTACAATACACGGGAATAATTTTTATTTCTGTTTGGGGAATATTTTGTGGACCATCGGATACGATATCTGGTTTTTTCGAAAAGCATTACGCGGGAGGTGTGGAATATGATTTCTATAAAATTGACATCGGTTCGCAATATGTAGCCTGGCGATATTTACGTAAATGCGTTTGAATACATTTTCCATATCATTTCTAGGCTAAATTAAATTTGTCCGATTTTGCGAAATTACACGATATTACAGAAACAACCTCTTTGGTACAATATTATTACATATTTATACGGAATATTATCGCATAATTAAAATATTTGACATGCCTCGCGTTGATAACCCACGAAGATTAATAACGTAAGATTGCTCTTCTCTGAAGCTTGTAGTCGTTCGACGGTGCAATTTCGCGCATCGATGGGCTTAGAAAATTCTTTGCATCATAATGCGAATATCAGAGTGAAAAAATGACAATTTGCATAAATTATAAATTCCTACTGCATCCTTCGGAGATTCTTATTATACTCTGAACGAAACATACTTTTCATTTCGACACGGTGGTTATCCATTTGCTTTTGTTCCTCTGGAACCGTGTTTCCGTACAATAGCCATTATGTTCTGTTTCCTAGGTCTTAATTAAAAAGCTCTCATTGTTACTCGTTACGTGTTACTCATTAGGTGAAATAAATTGAACAAAGTTATAAAAGCGCACTGGTTCCCTTAGCCTCGATTCGTTGCTTTTCCCCTCCGTCCTTACAAAAGATCAGAAAACGTAAGTTTTCACACCCGACAACTTTGATAGGAATAAACAGCGTACAATGCATCATCATTAATCAACTTTCCATTTTTCGAAGCGAAACTTTACGTGCCCTTTTTCCACGCTCCCCCAGCGAAGTTACGAGTCATAAAGCTTGCATAAAGCAACCATGGTAGAAAAAGAGTCGGTTGCAAAGAAAAAAAAGAAAATAGTCAGGATGTGTCAAGGGTTAAAATTTAAAGTTAGGAATTTATTTCCAAGAATAACTGGAAACCTACGTTTCTGCAGAAAATTATATAGGAAGTAATATTTAAACGATCACCAGTAGCGAACGTTCGTTTTATATTCTCTAACAGCAGACTATGCTCAGAGACTCGCTGACTCCTGACGAAAACATTCACGCTCATTAATTCCATTATTTAAGAGAAGGAAGGCGGCAAGAGCGGATCTCTCCCTTTTTCGTCCCTGGAAACGGCGGGACGAGACAAAGGGAGGGCACTTTTAGCACGCGTCCAAAAAGAACAATATTGACCCTCGTTTCGCGAACTTTGCTCGAATTAGGGAGCAGAAACGGGAACAGAAGAAACAGAGGGCACAAAGAGGAAGCTTAAGGCTCGAGCTACGAATAAAGAAATGAAGCAGCCGCTATTTCCTTCTTCCTTCCCTGTCTGCCATCCCCTTCCTTTCGCCAGATCGTGGAAAAGGAAAGCGCCGATTTACTTTCATCCCCTCGTCCGCTCCGCAGTAGCACGCGCGTTTTACGCGCTCCACTCTCGAACGCTCCGACTGTTTTTCCAATCTGTCTTATGGCGGCGTCTCTGGGTCTCATGTAGATTCGAAATCCATCGTCCCGCTTTTCTCTGCGCCGTTTGTCCTACTTGCCTCCTTTTTCTTTCGCGTTCGCCGCTGTCGAAGCCAGGTCGGTTTATTTTCTTACCGGATCGGACCGTTTGTTCCCTTCTGCGGGTTCTCCGTTGTTGCTCGACCGTTTTGTCGTTCTCCCAGCGACAGTATCTTTAAGGAAACTCGAAATTGGACTAAGAACGTTTCATTTCAAAAGTCGCGCTCGATGTTGCAGGATTTTCTTCCGAGACAATTTTTTCAAGCAATTTGCAGATGAAATTTCGAGTTGAGAGGCTCGAATTGTACACGTGCGTATCGAACTATGGACACCTTGCGCTGGCAAGTGTCTGTCCATTACTGTTTGGCTTTAAACAGGGGTTGTAAATCGCTCCGTGAAAATAGCAGGCGAATAAACTGGGACACGCGACCGAGATGTTATCCGGGGCGTGGCGGTGTAACGCAAGTTCGCGAAACACGAAAGAAACTTGCTATAAGAAGAATGAAAGAAAGACAGATGCATAGATAGATAGATAAAGAGGGCGAAGCAGAGAGGAATAAAAAAATGAAAAGACTAGGGAATGTAACGAACTTTCGAAAAAGTAATCTCACACTCGCGTCGTTGTGGAAACTTATCGGTGAGAATCCTTTTCTTCGGGGTAACGCGGATATGGGAGTCGATTGGCTACAGTTCCATAAAGTTGCGGTTAACGAGGGTACGGACTGCGCGCGGATCCATGAGAAAAGTGGAACACGAACGGCGGAAGTTGTCGCGGAATTGGCGTGTTTCATGGGAAATCAAAATTAATTATCGTACAGATTCGACAGGGGCAATCTGGCAGCGTGTTAGAAAAGTTTCGACCGACGCTGAGTTGTCGGTCGTAAAAATTGCTGAAAATCGCGTTTGTATTCGTTAATGGAAGCGGAAAGTATGAGTTGCTGCGCGAGAGGCTTTCGATTTCAATTATAAAATGAATTTCCCGAGTCTATTAAAATGAATCATGATTATTCACTCGGAGGGAGACAAAATATTAAATACCTTATCCGTTGGGAATAGTTAATACTAATTCCGCCTCTGCAGGAGATTGAATAAATTAATAGATATTCAGATATTCGATTGAAAATTAATTTACGAACAATTCTATAATGGCGATCAATAGCATAAATTTCGCTTTACAGTTGATTACATTCGAGTAAAAATGGAATAGCCAACTTTGCTTCCATTAGATAGAATTAATTTCAACGCTACCTCTGTGTTTTAGTGGACTACATAAATTGTCATAATTGTTCCATTCGGAATTAAGTTATAACAAAATGCAATGGCAGCGTTCAGTTTGTGTCACATTTAGTTAATTCCGTGTGCACGCAGATAACGCGTAATATTATATCCACAAAAGGCAACTAATCCGTTGTGCTTGTAAATCGGTCGCTATACAATCATTGGAACGTGAAACAATAAATCAAAACGGTAAATCCTTTCAAAAATTAAAAATTCGACGTATCGAAACTAGAGCCTCGAACAATTTTCTTTGGAATATCCAAAATTCTTCGGATAAACCCAGTAACAACCCCTTCGAATCGAAACTGACCGAGCGTCGACGACGTGAACGTCACAGCCAGCGTTATTTGCGGTCGCGTTCGTCGCGTCATCACGGTCAGTCCATAAAACTCAATTTGTAAAGAACTGTCCAAGTATTGGACGTGCATGTATATCCGCGGACACAATGTCCGTCGATCGTAGTGCAAGCGATTGCACTTCGCCGCGGGATTATTACATTTCCAACAATCGAACGGGACGATTTCTCGTCGCGGCGGACGCCAGCTCGCCCCCTACGTCCACGACGCTACGACACCTCCATTTCCCGCTAAAGTGGAAGGGCATCGGCGTGTCTGGAGTAGCCGCACGTGTCCGCCCAACGAAGAAAAGTGTCTGTCGGAGGGCACGAGCGAACGAACGAACCCGAGGACTGCCAGGACCGTACGTGGCGAAGTGGTTCGTTCGGTTTTTAGTGCCCGTTACTATCGACGACACTTTCCGCGGCCGACGAGAGCAGAGTTTATCGCATGGCCGACTCTGGGAAATCCATGATCGATGAGAGCGGAGAAAAATTGTTTTCTTTTTGACTGGCTGGAAATACGCCGCGGATAATGGCCGTTCGGGGTTTCTGAGTTTCCTCGTGCTCGTCGAACGTTTCGAGCCGCGCCAGCGGTCGGAATACGTAAGATGTGTAATTTTGCGCGCCACGACACGTGATGGAAAGGAAATATTGAGCGAGAGGGACTTGGCTGAGAATTTTTCCTGCTCGACCGGGGTTTCCTTCGCCCAGAGGACTCTTTTCATGTTATTACAGAGTTCATCAGGACGGCGAAGGAACGTTTGCTGCTTCCTCGAACGTATTTCAATGTATTTAATGGAATGCGCGAAAGACGTATCATTGCAAATGATTATGACTACTAAGACAGGGTTAACGGGGTAGTGAATTACGAGATGAATAATGGCATACACGACAGAAAATGCAAACAAATATTTAAGACCCCGTAAAACTAATGAATGCCATAACTTAATGTTACAAGGTGTTTTAAATCGCCTGACATAAATCTGGTAATTCAGGCGTCTTATACGGTTCAACGTCGTTTGATATGTCAGAACTAATGCGCCTTACATCACGCACAAGTTCCATTACACCGTGCCCGCTAGAATTATTAGCCATTACCATTCCCCGTTTAACCCTAAAGACTAACTCTAAAACTCCAGCGACCTAATAAAACACACCCTTTCAGCACGCGCCACTTTTTTTCACTCGCGAACCGAAAGCTCGCCCCGTACGCCCTCGTTGAAATACCAACAGTCACACCATTAGATCCTGGAAAGCGTTCAGCGTCTCAGCTCCTGTTTTCACAGTCATACGGGTGCAACGACGAAAAGGAGCCCATTGCATTTTCGCAGATCCACAGAATCGCGGTAGACGTGCATACGCATAAGTATCTATATAGCCCTGGCTAAAGCTTCTCGCGTGGAGAATCTTTTTACCCTTCTCACGGTAGAAATCCTCGAGCGTAGTTGAGCGCTGCGTATCAGCTCTGAAAATGGACTCAAGATCGGTCGGATCGTTTCGAGTCTTGTACGAAATTGAACGTGTAAGAGTTTCGGATACATCGATGTATTTCGTGATTGGATCATCGCGAGGTCGACTGGCGTTTCTTTTATTATATGAGAGGTAGCGATCGCGGCAAGGAAAGCAGTTGCAGTTGGTACGTAGCGAACGCGGTGAAGTACACTGCTTTTCCTTTAGTATTTTTTTTCTTTTAGTTATCAAGTCTATTTAAAACACATGATTCTACCCGATAAAACAAGAAAATAAGATGAAGAACGATATTACGTGTGAAGCGTTGTTTCTAATGAAATTGATTCATAAAGAGCGTACGCCAGTAGTACGAGACTACCACTGGCGCGACGCGTCGCTGCGCTACTACTTTAGATTCGCTGTTTCATCATATTTTGATCGCAAGAATCGACTCTCAAGATTTCTACTCTACTACAGTACATCTCTGAAGATTCTTCACAGTTTCCTTTTCTCCCATAAAATTCGAGCAGCAGTCCTGGAAACGTTGGTACGCGGATAGAGCCACACGCTCCGTTGAGCTCGTCGCGAGCAATGCGCTGTTATCCCGTAACCCCCGGTGTGTTTCGTCGTCTCGCGTGTGCAGGCGTCCGGAATGCGACGCTCGATTCCCCGATACGATATAGCCGGACGACGGCGACGACCTCAGACAATTTCCGAGATTGCGTGCACCGCGAAAGTTTTCCCGGCGAGCCGCGAACACGACCGCTTATCGCGAACAATTCCGATCCGTGTCGCGATACAGCGAACCTGTCTCTTGCCGCGGGAGCTGCTGCGTAACCGCCGCGTTTGAAAACACCACGTCGAGAGGAAGCGATTACTCTCCGCCGAAATTGCTCTCCCGCTGGGCGTTCCGTTGATGCACACCGTGCGCCGCGCCGCTGCGAGACGGCGGGTTCCTGATATTGCGACGATCTCGCCGCTTTCGGGAGTAATTAGATGCTGCGCTTAAGAGATCGGGGAGATCGGAGTGTCTTTAAATTTCGCGGGGGCGGTAACGAGGCTCCCGTTGCTTTCACCCGGGGCGTACACTTTCGCGTTGCGAGCAATAAAAATTTACCCCAACATCAAACATAATGGAATAATTTCGCAGATAAGCTGTTTAATTAAAGGTAATTTATTGCTTCTTATCGCGCGACGCGAGATCGTATAGGAATGTCGTATTCCGTTTTTCTTTTTTCAGCCCTCGTGGACATCTGATGTAGGTCAGACGCGAGCGCGCCCGAGTATTCTAATATTTCGCGTGCGAGCGCTAAATCGTGTATCGATTCGAGCGATCCGCAAAACACGCTTTCCTATCGTCCCGTTCTAATTGAACGTCGCATAATGCATCGCGTCGCGCGAAATGCAATCGCACGAAACGAGCGCCGCGAAAAAGTTAATTAAAAGAACAAGAGAATCGATCGAGCGATTTTTATATCGAAAGGATTACACGGAGAAGTTAAAGATCCGCGAGCAGCGCCGAAACGAAATGTAAATTATCGTTATTCATTCGCGATCAGTTCGTGTGCGGGCTAATTAAATTCTGCGCGGAAATATCATGAATTTCAATAGAACGCGCATCGTTGAGCGCGCCGGGAAATATACGAGGTTAATTATTAATGGACTCCGTTAATTTCACGATCGAACTACGTTTTCGCAATATTTCCGTAGCTGAAGAGATTGTTTTTTAATCCTCGCGATACGCTTTTCCCGTATGATTTTTCCACACCAATCGAAGCATCGTTAAGTATACATCACAATTAATTAATAGTCACAGACACGAACGATCTGACCAACGAACAACAGTAGTCGTTCGCATTTAAGATAACGAAAGAAGAGCCGCGAGACATTTCAGCAACAATTCCCCCATTTCTGAACGCGGTGAATTTTGCGTAATCGTACGCGGGAGGCGTAGCTGGCGCGTTTTAAACTTTCACAATCTCGTTAACGCGCCGCGATATCCGTCCGTGCATCGAGATTCGCGCGGATCCGCCTCGCGGAACTCCGCGTCACGGCGCCGCGCAGGCAATACGAAATTCAGATCCGCGCGATCTCCGTCGGGTTGTTTAATTGAAATACGTCAACAAAATTGCCCGTATCCCCGGCGTCCTATGAAGCGGAATTTAATCTCATCGGCGGCGCGACAAGGCGCGTATCATCCGCGTAACGAGCCGTCGAATGAAACAATTTCGTTTCGCCGCGGTGAAATCGCCCGGGGGTTGGTTTAGTTTGTACGCCAGGCATCGTCGTTCGACTTCGTCCCGTCCGACTCGCGGGAACCTCGTCTTCTTCCATCGCACGCGGAGGATTCAACTCGCGGAGGAATCGCTCGAGTCGTTCGATGAGCCATTCAGGGAACGTCGAAGACCGGATGGATGTCGTTCGCACTTCGAATCGGCTCGCTACGTGTTCACTCGCGTTAGATCGGTACTCGAAACTTTTCTTCTAATTGGTTCTAATTAATTGATCCTCGGAAAGTCGACGAAGTTCGGTTTGTTTCGTTCGCAAAACGATTCGCCTCGCTCCACGTGTTTTAACGAATCACTATTTCACCTGGAAATTATCGTCACGAGTGGTGGTTATCGGAATGTAGACTTAGATTTATTGATTATAAATAGGAAACGATGGACTGTAGCGGTGATTGCGTTCCGGGAAATTTGATGACAATTTCGTTGCTGCGTTTCGGAGTAATCGGAGAATAAATGATTGAACTGGGGCGTGATTAAATATTGAGCAATCCAATTAGGGAGCGTTTGGATAGTTGTCTATTGGTTTGGAGAGTCAATTCCTTTGCTGAATAAAGAATACACGAGTTGAATAACGATAGACGGGGGAATAGGTGGTGTAGGTAATTGGGTTATTGAATTTAAGCGCGATTCAACGGTGATTGATCGATTTAAGGCATAATTGAATAAGTAACTGTTAACTTGAGGAGTGAATCGCTAACGTACAGTCGAAATAAGAACAGTTTGATGGACACGGAAATCGATTACGAGAAATCGGAAGCTTAATTAAAGAGGTGCACCGATTGAAAGCTTGAATTAAAAAATTGTTAATTAATGAACATTCGGTGAAGTGATTGAGCAGCAGAGGGCTTTAATCGTATTGCAATTAAATGGCGAATATAATTGCGTTACGAATTCAGATTCGTCGAGATAAACGAGATACACGTCTACACTCGACGATAGCACGGTTTTATTCTCAAAGCAGATATTGTAATAAATACAATGCGGCGCTTGTTGTTTCTTCTTTGATAGGTAAAACAGTTGGAGAAGTCTTGGCTTGCGGTTGATTAATTTAGTTGGTTGCACGGCAGAATTGGTATACTTTCAAACGCTTGTTTCCCGGGTATAATCAAAAGTTTTACTGCAAACGAAATTTCCTCGGATGATTTACTTTGGTTAATGAAATCCCGGTCTGGTGATGTATTACTCAATTACACCGCGTGAGTTAATTTATGGGTGTATCTTCCGAGCGCGTTGCTCTATAGCACCGCAAATGTGTCTTTAGTAAATATTTCTCGGCGTCTCGGTTTTGTCCTCGTAAATCCTCGCGGTTACTCGACGCCGCGACGAAACGAACATTTCCGTTATCGGGGACCATCGATTTTTGTTTTTATAATCGTATCCAAGGGTTACCGCGACCGATACTTCTTCATCCCCGCGTCACTCTAATCTCTCAGCTGTCCGCGAAACTTGGGAAAAATTATCGCCGATTTTTGCGTTAATTAAGGCGCAAAGTTCAAACGAACCAACTTTCTTCATCACCTAGATTTTAACTAGATTAATAAAAGTTCCGACGTGAGACGACTGATTAATCGAGTCTGTAGTTCTTATCGCGTTCCACTGCGTAACCCTGTTTCTAGTACGCCTTATCAAACCCCGTGAACGGGAAACTCGTTCTTCCAGCAACGCATTATTGCTAAATTAGTTGGGGATGAAAGTGTATGATGGATGGAAATTCGTGCCGCAATTGCAGTTCACTTTGCTGATTAAAATGTCTTTGGAATAAGATTTCTGAAGTCGGATAATTGCTTAAGCGAGTAAAACTTCTTTCTCGCTTGATTCTTATCCATTGCTAAGTGTATTTTCTACGTGACGCATGATACGTACGATTGTGCGATCGAGTATTTTAAAGTTAAAGTTTCATAACGAGGTTAGGGTGGAAGAAAAATAGCTACAAGAGACCACGGTAATTATTTGGAGAATCGGGTCACACGTTAAACAGTTTCGAAAAGTATAAAGCGAAGCAGGACGAAGTATTCACTGCCACGAACTATTTTTCACTTTTTAATAAAATATCTTTTTTTTTTGTCAGACGTGTTTCCTATTTTATTGTATTACGCCTGTCGTCTGATCTTCCTGCAACGTCTGACCCAACGCGTCCTTGTTCTACTGCTCCCTGGAAAATATTAAAATTGTCACGCTCTCTTTATTTATTCCACTAGCGAGTAACTGTCCCTTGATATTTTCCTTTAAAAAAACAAAAAATTACATTTACGCCAATACAAACTAGCCTATTACTACAACTTACTAAAATTTTATTTTCCAGACGAAACAATGCGGTGATACCTGACGAAACCGAACCAGAAAACGTACATATCAACTCATATCATACATCTACAATCAACAGAACCGTCGCCATACGCAATCGATCAACGAACGATTTGATATCGAATCATATCAAAAGGAAATGAAGGTCCAACGATGATCCAGCTAGCAGGTCTGCATATCAGGTGTCGATCCCACTCGATCGACGAGACTCTTGAAAAAAATCAATCCTAACCAGAGCCAGCTTAAAACTCTACGCCAGACGCGGTAGCCGATCGAATCGAGCCCTTGAAGAGAAGCCACTCGCACGGTCCTGAAATTATTGAAAATTCGAAAGGGGACTGGACAGGAGGACGAGGGAGGATGTTGCTGAGGTAACGCGACCTCTCGAGCCGGCTGAAGAACGATATCGAATCGAACCGTGCTCGAATAACGACGAGGTAGCAGGGTGACGAAGTGGTGTGGATACCGAGGAGACAGCTCCCGGGTGACGGTCGACCATGGGTTTCCCCAGAAGGAGATCCCTGTGGCTGAAGGTGGCCATTCTGGCCACCGCGGTCTGGGCCACCGTCTGCTTCCTTTTGTACACGGAGGACCGCGCGAACGCCGCCGCGCAAGGGCTGGCGCCGTCCGGCGTCGCGGCGCCGCAAATGGCCAATGGTTTCGTGCCAGCGGCCGCGCCGCTCAGGAAAGAGACGCCGCTGAACGCGCAGGCCAAGTCGAAGGTGGCTCAAGCGGGTCCGGAGCAAGGTAATTAATCGTTTGTTTATTCGGGGATAGGATGGTGGATGGGGATTTCAGGCGAGGATCGAGGGAAATTGGGTGTACGCTGGATTAACGGGGGTGCTGCTGGGACGCCAACCGCGAGAGAGCTGAAGATTTCGAATTAAAATGGATTTTCAAGAGGTCGACGGCTCGCGTTGGTTTTTATTCTTCTTGAGTGTATTATTATAGGGGTGCGGTTCCACGAGAAAGTTGTAGAAGGGGTTGAGTACAGTCTAGGGGTGAATAGCTCGATCGTAACTTCGCGTTTGGAGTTTATCTTGCAATTAACGGACGAAAGGAATTTTATGTGAACGTGAAATCGTGAAATTGCGGGGAACATATGATATTTGGGAGAGAGCAACAGGAGCGAAAGGGGGCAGCAATATGCACCCGAAAGGGTGCAACGGAAATTTCCAGAGGGTCGAAGCTGCGTTAAAGTTGACACGTAAGGGGAGTTTCACCGCGTCGAAGTTCCCAACGGCCTGTTCGCCGTTCTAAAGCAATTTGTCGCGCTCTTTATAACAGCATCGCGTACACCCGGCCGCTGCTCGTACGGTTTGGACGAAATTATCTTCCGGGCGAGGGCGAGGCGCCCGTGAAAACTGGGCGAACTCGCGCGCACGCCACTTTACCCTCCGCCTCGCGCCAATAAGGTCGACAGAAATAAAAGTCGGGCTTATGCGAGAAAGCTCTTAGACGAGGGGAGAGAAACGGTCCGGATACGTTCTGAAAATTCAATTCGCAGCCGTCTTCCGTTTTCTTTCGGTCGCTGCAGTGCCCGCGACTTCCCTTTGGCCTCGTTTGTGTTTCGTTCGTTTCCGGCGCTCTTGATCCTCTCGTGAACGCGGAATTGGGTTTCGCGATGGTTTTCGTTAGGAAATCAACGATTTAACGAAACGGGAACAAGTGCAGTAAGCGCTTCGCTCGAATTATAGCTGTTTCAAGTATTTCACCTGTTTCTACGAGTTGCGCACTTCGCTCTTATTTCGAAATCTATTGGAGATTTGTCTGGAGTATATACTTTCGCGTTTCGTGAGATATCGGACAATAAATGTTTACGAATTCAATTATAATTATTATCGTATAGTAATATGTCTGAAAAAACGTAATTTACAATCGGATGGGAATGCTAATTTCTGCCCGTTCCTTCTCTCGCGCATACCTGGCGTTTCACCGCATACAAAATTCGCGGCGAGAATACCGCGCGAACGGGATGGGTCAATTTGTCTTGTTAATGAGTTACAGACTGGCTCCTGAATTATTAGTACCCGCAGAGTTATTAGTCTCATTTGGAACGCGAATCTGGAATAGCTGGTCTCACGAGCGCGTAGACGAGCCACCGCGAATCGAGCCAATATAAGTTTCGAAACGGTTAAACTTCCAGGCGAGCGTCCCGTTTCGCATCCGAAAAATCGTTCGTCGACCAATTTTTTGCGATGCCCCCTTTGTTTTTCAGGCGGCGGTGTACTTGTTGCTCCCCGTGAACAGGACTCCAGCGCACCTGGGGAAATGGGGAGGCCCGTGATTCTGCCGACGAATTTGACTGCCGAAATTAAAAAACTCGTGGACGACGGATGGCTAAACAACGCGTTCAACCAGTACGTCAGCGACCTGATATCTGTTCACAGAACACTGCCTGATCCGCGTGACCCATGGTGAGTTATTTTTATTCATTCTCTCTCGACGTTTAATTTTTTCGTCAAAAATTTCATCGTTCTTTCATCAAACCTGTACAACATTGAATACTGTTCGATTCAAATACGAGGGCCGTGTATTTGTCTATTATTATCGCAATATTATCGCAAACATAAAATTGATAGGATGATTTAATCGATGCTTTTTCGTATAGAGAATGGCATATGGTACGAAATAGATTATATTACGTGTTTCACGGATCTATACTATACACCTACCACTTCGGTTGGTCAACCATAACCGTATCCTGTAATGGTCCATAAAGTTCGTGACGATGTTGTTTCGGTAAATATAGATTAGTCCGACGGTAGTATTTTATTGCTGCTGCATGCATTGTGTGCTAATAGCACGGTAAAAGGGAATTTTCGGAAATGTGTGTATAATTACAATACTAATTGGTAATTTCATATAAATACACATCGCGAGTTATACGCCCTACGTAATTCCAGTAGCTGTGCAGCATACGATGCTTTGATATTAACGAGAATTAAATTAAAAAGCTTTTTAACTTTAACACGCGATTAGTAGCAAGAGCAATTAATGGTTAAAACGGGAAGCATTGAAAGGAAATAACGTTACGTGCAAAATGAATAATAAGTAGAGCAATTGTAAAGCGGGATTAATTTCCATGAAACAGTGCAGATCTAATAGAATATTGTTCTTATCCATCCTCTGTCACCAAATGGTAATAGAATTTAGAATTTTCATCGTCATTTCGATGTCACGTTTTAATTCCTTATTAATATCTTAATAAAATGAACCTGCTCGTTGAAACGGAATTCTCTGAAGTCGTAGTGGAAGTGATTAAGAGTAGTGGTTTTCTAAGGAACGATGGACCTTAAAACGAGAACGATATTATTACGCTCCGAATTACTGAAACGAAACCAATCTGACAATAAAATGAACTTTGGCCGAGCCGTTATACCCGAATTCGTTTCCTAAATATTTTAACGGACCATAAAATTAGCGCGCGCTCCAAAGGGAGCTGCCGAGCGCAGAGATCTCGAAAAACACGAGCTAATTTCGGACTAGGAAACGACGCGACCGCGTCGTGCCTGCACGCTCGAAATTGAGGCTGCTCCTTTGTTATTATTTAATTAAATTAGCCGGCAGTACATTTAGTTCGAGCTATATCAAACATCGTATTTCATTGTCGGACAGAATTTTCTCTATTCTCTGGCGGAACGTGCACGGTCCGAATGAAATACGAAAAGGATCCTGCGAGGTTCCAGGTTGGATAACGTAATAAAGGGAAAATACGTGTTCTCCGTGTCTTATTCGCGTTTCGACGTTGTAGTCGAACCAGAGAGCGGGGGAGAGAGAGGGATAAAGGGGATGATTTCATTTGTATGTTTCGAGCAATCGTAATGGGATGTTATTGCAGCATCTTGTTAAGAAATTGTAGGAATTATTTCCCGTCGACGTGGAAAAAGCAATTTCATGAATGCGTTGCATTATCAGGATGTTTTCAGTAACTTCCCGTTAATTTTCAGACAAGCGAGGGAATATTATATTTCATCGCAATTATTGTTTCATTCGATAAGCTGTACGACAACGTTCCTTGGCACCTCTTCATCGCTCTTGCGATAACTTTAAAATTCTGATCCGTTTAGCTGTACCTCGATGACCAATCTGCCGCGTGTGAACTCGATAATCGTGTGGGAATAGAGATAAATGATTGGGCGGTTTCGAAATTTAATTAGCCGGGATTTAGGGCAAAATTTGCCCGCCGAATATTTGACAGCGATTGATTTATGAAGATAGTAACTTAATTTGTGTTAAACAGGTCGCAGTATGACGGCTGACGGCACTTTAATAGTTCGCTAATTAATATTGAGGACTAACAGTGTCCATCGAGTAAAATGTCGAGCGTGCAACCGTGTACAGAGTCGTAGCATTTTGTACTTAGTGGTATTTCACTTGGTCCTCCATCGAGAAACAGAAAATTTTTCCAAGTCACGTGAGACCCGAAGGTAGCGGTCGGCGTGGGTGTTCAGGGGCCCAAGATGTATTTTATCTATCTGATATAGTGGTTGGTTCGACGAAACATCAAAAACCACCGGTCGATTCCACCGTATATTCGAGGTGGATCCCAGCGAGCGTCACAGGGCGTCGTTCTTCATAATTCCGCGATAAATCTCAGACGGAGGATTTATTTCGCGAAGCAGAAGGGTGCTAGAGCCCGGGGTGGCGTTGTATCTAGGCGACGATCGGTGTCGGGTGGCCCCCGTTCCCGAAATATGCTTCGTGGCGATCGTAAATTCTCGGTAAAAGTTGCCGCCGGCTCGTGGCGGTGCGCGCAGGCGGCGGCGAATTAACCCCCATGAATATTAATTACAATTTACATGATATTAACCGACATTATCAGGATAGCCGGGCGAAGTTCGTGGACGGCCATTGGCGCGGGACACCGCGACTGAAACTAAACTAAACGGTTTTAAAGGGCCGTCTAGGAGAGGGCGCGGCGGCGCGCAGGTGTCCGCGAACAGGTGGCCCTGATTTACAACCCCTTACCGGCGACCAACCGGGTCAATCCGCGGTCACGTTAGCGTTCTACCTCGATTGTCGAGTCAATGGAATTTTTACGAGCTCCAACGTACGCTGAAGTGGCCGTGTGTAGTTTTTGAAGCGTGATGTCGAAGATCCGGGACGTGAAAGGGGCGCGAAAGTTGTACTTTCGCGAGACCGTTGTTTGCTCGTTAACGTAGACGAGGGACGTGTAAAATATACGATGGGATTTAATTTTATTCAACTTTATCCCGCTCGATGAATGGAAACCGCCTCGATTGATCTCGAGTTTAATTAACAAACGATCGTTTATGTCCTCGACGAAGGAAATTTCACTGGAAATGAACCTCGCTTTAATGGCTACATCCCATTTAAATGTATTCAACCTCAACAGTCGATTAATGAGTAAATTCACCTGGGAAGATCTCATTTTACCGGTAGCCGTGATTCGTGAATATTCAATCGGCCAGCCCCGGCCGACATATTCATTAAGTCGCAGGAAGAGAAAGTTTATCTGTAACAGATCGTTTAATTGATTTCACGGCTTGGCGACGGCTCAAAGACGACTCCCCGGGCCGCCTCGCCATCGGGACACGGGTTTATCGTCGTTCCTCAAGGAACTCCTTCAATTATGTAGAGCAAACTCGAGTGGATCTCCTGGTAAATAAAATGCGCGCGCGTTAGGGGAAAGGAGCGGCGGCGACAAAGCCCGCAGAATCGATACGAGTAACTTTCCGTCGTGGAACACTCGATGCTCGAGGAACGTAACTCGAAACAAACTTTGCGCCTGGTAAAGTGAGCATTTGAAAACCGCTTGAAAGGCGTGTGTTGTTTTACCGAGGAAAATAGTTTCGTTCGTATTAAATAACGCAAGAGCGAATAATTATATTGGCGATCGATACCAATAAATGGCAAGCGTTCCATACATGGGATTTAAATTGAGCAAACATTAAATTCCGTTAAACAGAGAATCGCGTTCGCCGAAATTGTTTCCCGAAAGGCGAGCACGGGAAGTGTACACGCAGACGAACAGCAGACAAAAACAACTGAACCGCGGAACAACGCAGCCGAGTTAATTACGTCACACCTATATAGGTCCGTTTCACGGTCGCGTCTGTTTTCGAATTCAGTATACGCCTCGACGCCGCACGGTACGCAGGGGGTGTTCGTCTAGAAAGTTGCGCATTTCCGTGACCGCGGTTCCGTCTGGCCGTCCCCTAATTCCGCGCGGTGCCGTTTTTCCCTTTTTTTTCGTTTCAATTGCATTGTGCGGCGTGAACAGCGGTGCCCGCTGCACGGTGGAAATGTGTGCGCCAGCAAGAAGAAGAGCGTGGAATTTCCAGCTGGAAAGCACAGGACCACAAAGCGTAAGTGTATTTCTCCTCGTTTGTTTCCCTTTTACCTTTTCTAGCGAATTAATATCGCTCGGTTGGCAAGCTCCACGGAGATACGATTCTTTTGCTCTAAGTCAAAGTCGTAACCGTGCTCCCTGCTATCATCGGACAATAATAGCGAGCAATCTTCCGAAGTTACGCAACGATTATTACGTACCCTTTAGAATCGTTTATTACTCGAGGCACGTTGCGAAATAGCGCAAAGCTCGCGGATCTAACTTTCTCTTTTGAATGACATCCCATGCTCATCCCATTAACGACATCTCTCTCAGTCTCCCTTTCTCGCGGGTGTTGCAACGAGAGAAGAAAATTGGCAATGGCGCGCGCCGCCGGGTCAGTCAGAAAAGGGAAGAAAAGAAAGATCGCTGGCTCGGTTAACGAGAAGTTATGAACACGACTCGTCCAGCGGTAATTTCGCCACTGCTAAGAACCGTTTTTATTGTTCGTACCATAATTCCCGGGTCTGTTATCTACCTCGTGTACCTCTGTTGCGAGTTATCCTTGCGAAACGGTTGTTAGCGTTGTTTAATGCTAGCAGATGATCCTTCTTGTTCTTCCCGGTCGGAGTTATGCGACATTAAGCCAATAATTCAGCCGGGATTCGCGTTTTACGCGCGATTTTCTGCTACCCCGTTCGGGGACCTGCTTTCATTACGGTTGTAAAAGCGAAAGGTTCGGCGGAAGTGATTTCAAGAGGGAAATACGGCTGGAAAATGGAGCTTCCTTTCATTTTAATCCTTGGAGTGTACGAAGTACTAATCAGTGAAAATTGCGTGCTTCGCGTACTACGTCGAATTGATGTCTCCGGTGACGATTTCGAATTAACATTTTAACGATCGCAGAGACATGTTTTTAAGGTAAACAGTTCCGTGGTAACGCGAGAACGACGCTCAAAATTCAGCTTAGTCGAAATAAGTAGTGTCGATTAGAAAATAATTCACCTGGTCAAGTGATCCACCGTCCAAACGGAGGAATAAAATTTCGCTGTTTCTCTCTTCAGGTTCGTTCTGCGTAAACTTTGTGTTTAATGGGAAAACTTTGTTGGCACATTCGAGAATAGTTTCGCTCTCGTTAGTTCCGTAAATTTGGACAGGTTTCGCGTAAATTAGTATTAGCGGGTTTTTCTGCTGGGATCCGTTGTTTGTAGTTAGCTGTTTGTAATTGAGGGAACAGATTTCGTTGAAACGCGATTGGGTTCCAAGCGGGATAAACTTTCCTCCAAATATTTTCTTCTTACACCCTGAATCCGTAAAAAATTTAACGACCAACAATGACCGAGTCGAAAACCTGAATTCATTTTCCAACTGAAGAAACAATGCCATCTTGAGTATCAATAAGCCATTTCTCTTATCAATAACAAATCATAGTTCTATTCACGATAAAGGAAAACAAGAGATAACAACAATGTACTGAATCGTGTGATAAAATGCTCGCGAATAATAAAATATTTCGAGGTTACTCTGCAACTCTGCATGGTTGTGCTTTCCATTCGAGGGCAACGAACGATCGTACGCAAAACTAAATGAATGGCGTGAGGCGCGGGTTATGGGTAATTGAAAAATATCGGCGCCTCGGTTTTTCGCGAAGCGGAAATCGACCGGTCGCATACTTTTCCATTACACTTCCCTCGCGTTCTCGCCGGAAGCCTCCTGGCCTACGTCTCGCCGGGACTAAATTACGGGCGGCGGCCGGTTGCTCGTTTCCCAGAACAAAAGGAGGATCCACGGAACGGTTGGGCCTGGGTAAGGGTAGAAATAAATAATTGAGTGGGTTATTTAAGAGGCGAGCTTCCTCCCCCTCTCACATAGGATGAGGGACTAAACCTGCCGTGCGGTTGTCGAGAACGTTTCTTTGATCGAATGACGTTTATGCTCCACGATTAATAATTAAATCTTGCCGACGCTCGCGTAACGCTTTAACTCGATTCTCCTTGCGCGATCCTCGATCGACCCGGCTAATTTGTTTCCGCGTTCTCCCCCGTCCCGAGTAATAAACGGTATCAATAGAGGCAAGGATTGGCCGTCGTCAATCGCGCGTTTGATTAAAATACCTGGCTCGAACTCGATACTTTGAGGCGTCGTTCCCGTTCGATCACGGCACGCGAAGTTAATCCACCTTGAAAAGGCATGCCTTTGCCCGCGGCTGCTCGAGCGGAACGGGCAAATGTGTATCGCGGGGGGGTAATGAGTTACTCGGAAAATAGGAAAGTAATTTTGACCCGTAGCCGTTGGAGTGCGGTTACCGGGCGCTCCGCTGGAAACCGGTCGGGAGAAGTAAGTTGGAGGCCAAATCGGTCTCGGATGCAAAACGATAAATTGAAACACCTTTCGTCCGACCGGCTGACTGACTGACTCGACGCGTTGCAGCGTCAAGGCACCCTTCACGATCGAGTTTCTTTGCTCGAAGTGAATCAAAGGAACCGTTTCGTGTCGTAACGTTTCCTTCTCTTCTTTCAAATCTTTGTCGTCTATGACAAATTTAACCTAAATATCTATTATTTATTCGTTTCAATGGCTTTCATAGTTTTGTATTAAAATGATTTTTACGTTCCATTCGCTGATCATTATGACTCGTACAAAGCGATCCAACGGATGGAACTGAATTTTGCACGATGCGCCACCGTACCAAACGCAGCTATAGAAGATAAACCGTTGGTCGAGCGAAATTATCTTTGGAGCGTGGGGAGCCGGCTGATACGAGCCCGGGCGAAGATGAAACGCGTCCCTTTGGACGATCGTCGAACGAAAGTCCAAACAAGGTGGTTCTAAATAAAGCAGCCCCGAAACGCACAAGCGATTCGCCACGCGGGATTATTTGCGAGAAGCAATTTCGGCTCTCGGTTTTCAATCAAGACACAGAACGCGAGGCGAACTCAAACACAGTGATATCGAACGGAATGGTAGACGCGTCGTCGAGCGTCGAGCAGCGACAGTAGAATTTTCGCCGCGCGACGCGGCGATCGTAATTAAATTCTTAAGCGAAGGATGTTTCTCAACCGGTGTTCAACCGTCTCGGACGTGGTCGTTTCAGACATAACGACATCGTTCAATAAAGAAGGTTAATTCGCGTCCTCTCGGTTCGTTCGCTCGTCGAATCGATAGGGGTGCGTTTCGCGGGGCTTTCGAGGGGTGTTTGACATAAGTTTCGAAAGAGCTTAAAGCGAGCAATCTTCGAGAGACGGATCCCAAGTAAATTTCGAGGATACTTGCTCGGTTTCCGAAGAAAGGAGATTTCGAAAGGATCAAGAAAACTTTTGCCAGAAGTTTGACTTAAACCTGTCAGACGATGGTTCAATTATGGGTACAGCTAGCTGACAGCGAGAGTTGCGAGTCGCGTGTGTCTCGAATTTACTGTATTTTAATCCGTCGAACGCGGCCAACAGGCAGAAACTCGTCGACGATTTGGCGATAGGACAGAACGAGACAGAGACAGGGAAACTTTCGCTTCGAGCGGCAGGGGCTTTCGAACAATTGGTCGCCGAAAGAAATAAGTTGGCATTGCGGCCAAATCGTGCCCCTTCGAGCCACCTATGCACAGCGATCGTCGTGCGCGTACCCATTGTGCGCGTCCTGGATGTACGTTCGCTGGGTCCTATTGTGGCGCAGTCAGCTTCCTCCGGGACTCTGGTCCCTTCCGTCTAGATCCGTTAGCAGCGCTCGTGGAAATGGCCGTCGCGTTCCGGACCTGCCAAGACAAGCGCGAAAATGCACGCTCGAAGCCAGGAAGCGTTGAATATCCGGACATTGTGGATCAGACAAAACGTTTCGAAACCTCCTAATTTCGAGTTCGTAAACTTCGCTACCGTCGCATGGGTATAACGTACACATAGTTGCGAAGTCGTGTCACCGTGTATAATCTATTTATCGAGCATCTCGACTGAATGTTCGACGAGTAGAGTAGAATCTAGAAGCGTTACGAATCCGCAAAGATTTATTCAGCGATCTTCAGCGCGAAGCACCGCAAGTATTAATTACCGGTAGTTTTGTACGCTGCACGATTTACAAGACGCGAAACTGTGTGCTCGTTGCCGCCTAGTGATTCGGTTCACGTTAGGTGGTTTCCACTCGGAAGCGAAGTGGAAACAGCCAACAAGCTCTACGGCTTGCCTCGCTATTTGCGTAGCTTTTATCGACTCGCCAGCCAGAACTCGCTGGAAAACCAAAGTAAAGTCTGTTATGAGCATCGATGATCACTTCGCTCCCACCGCTTTGTTCCAGTTCTGGAAACGTTGAGCGATCCACGCGGACGAAAGTTCTAATCGATCGCGAGATGGAACGATGCTCAACGATCCGGGTGACAGAAATATCCGCGACGTGCAAATAATTGATATTATTCAGCGTTTTCATTCGTCGTTTCACCGTCACAAAGATATTCAATTGGACGTGGTGCTCGTAGCAAAAAGGAGCCACAGTTCGCTATTCAATTTTTAAAACTCCGTGACGGTACCGTTGTCTGGCTAGTGTGGAGCTTATCCGGTGCATGGAAATGCTTCCGCTTTTTTTTTTTCCTCCCTTCCGTACGTTGCAGCGAATCATTTTAAGCTGGTGTAAAAGCTGCTTTCGCGTTCCCCCACGTTACACGTTCGCTGTTCGGGTTTACCGTGCACAGAATTCAGCTGACTTACAATCGATTCCGTACAAACGCATAAGTATAAACCACAAACTGGCTTTGCGCGATCCCGTTTGAAACACTGTTCCCGTTTGATTTCGTCCGGCTAATGGAAATCCGTTGAAGCGCGTTTCGGATTAAACGTTTTAAAATCCGTTTCCCGGTTAGATCGTGGCATCAGATTGTGGTCAAATTTCGCGAACTCCTCGCGATAAGCTTCTAGAACGCTCGAACTCGCCCTCACGGTGCGGGAAAACTATACACAAACGCGATGGAAGAGATCAATTTTACGTGAAACCAACCGTCGAAGCATTAATTCATACCGAGATGGAATAAAAGTAGAAACGTGCAGCAGTTGCTTCGAGATACTTGGGTAAACTCGCAGCTACGGGTCTCATTTGCTGACCTCTCTCGCAGTCCATTTCCACTTGGCGTGGTTTCCGGCGCAGTCGATCCGGTCAGAGTCACTTTTTACATCTGCTCGAATAACCGAGCCGCGCTAACTTCTACAGGGAACCGTTCCCTCGTTACCCTTGCATAACTTCCCCTTTTTCGCGCGCGAATTGTTGGCTTGTTACATCTGATTTATTTCCAGCCGAGGTGGTTGTTACACCGCGGAACCAGAACGCGAGCTTTTAAAACCATCCCCCGGACAATTTGCGCGCTGGATTACCGCGATGGAATATTAATAACACGCTGGAAACTTTCAATATTCGTCCTCGAAATACTTGTGAAAGTTCCGTAAACTAACGTATTGATTTTTGTTAAGGAACTAATTATCACGGACGACGAGGGGGTGGTGTTATTTTATTGAGGAACTTTTAATAGCGCTCGCAGTTTATATTTTAACGCATCGGACCGGTATTTGTTTACATTCGTGTTCACGCAGTTTTAATTAAGTTTCGGACAACTTCACCGGCATCCAATTAAAACGGCAAATTAATCACGACTAACTAACACGCTATCGTAGCCTCGTTTAAATGCATCTTTGTGGTTTGTTATTATCTGGTGTAATTATCTTGTAAGTATGTTAGGAAATTATCAGAGTGACGATGCGTGCAGGAATTACAAAAAAATTTGCATCCGCTACGTTCACTTAACTAACTTATATATGATTAAAAATAAAGTGTTGCTTGCTAATTATTTTCAATTAAATTCAATGTCCAGATGTATTCCTAAATGCATAGCTTGTTCGAGGGAAAGGCTGTAGAATAAATGTAAAGAATGAAATAGTATTCGATGCAACGTCAAATTCATTCACGCCTTAATACCACCGATTCGAGTCACGAGGCTAAGGGATCCTTCGCAGGAAACTTTTGGATACATAATGCATCCGGTCCACCCTAAATCTTCTCCGATAGAGCAGCAGTACTGGCTCTTAACGAACCAGTTCACCGTAATCCCCGTCGCTAGCCTGGATTACGCTAAGTGAAAGTGTCTTATCACCTTAACGATGATCGACGTCCAGGACCTTAAGATCCGGATCGCTAAGTAAGGTTCTGTGTATGACGCCGGGCGTCCTCCGCGGCGCGTCACGAGTGACAACTTGTTAACTACCGAGATTGTTGAGTCACTTTCGAGGAAAGTTGCGTTATAAAAGACTCGTGAAAGGAAAGCTGATGGCAGCCGCTGCGAAATCTCTTTTATAGTTTCGAGCGATGAAGAGAAGGGATCTCGTGGAATTCATTACGAGAATCCAAGTTTTGTTTTTGATAGACTTCGAGCACGAAGGAGTGTCGATTCTTGCGCTAGATTACAAAAGAGAGAAACGGTTTTCAAATTTAGAAATAAATGAAAAATTACTCTGTGTTGTAAAATATTCATGTCCATTTCGTAGGAACCTTGTTATATATTTCTGGATAAATATTCTAGATGAGCGAACGCCGAGTTTCTTGCAAGCTAACAAGTCTAAAACGGTCTGAAGCTAACAAGGTCTGACTTGCTCTGTTCTTCTACTACTGAACTTTCGTACCCGCGTGTCATTCGTTTTATTTAACTATATTTAAGATTTAACTATGTTATCTCCGTAATGGAGAGAAGAAACGTTAGTTTAGAGTAAATTCGAGGGGATCTTAGAAATGTTCGAAAAGTGATTACTTTCGTCTCAGATTGAGTTCTTGACTTTTTAGTGGGAATTGCATACTGTTTTCGGAGCACAGGTCACCAGCTGCGCAGCAACCTCCGAAAAATACGCAATCAACAAGGATCAGAGGCATGGCGCAAGAGATTTCTCATAAGGGAACCCGTCTTATTATCTAAACAGCGGCTTTTCGGCGAGCTGCTCCCGCGAAATGAAACCACCGCCGTCTAATTAAGATTATCTATGGCCGTCCCGCGAATTTACACTACGAACCGTCCAATTAAGACGGCACGATAGACAATGGGATTGCGTAGTCACGAAATTACGCTGCCAAGGACGGCCCCATGCAAATGCCCTTATGTATCTCGAACAGGGTACGTACCCGTAGGCAGGCACGAGACGCGAGGCGTGTGTTCTGCTCGTGGAAATTGGAAAAAGGTCTGGGATGGGGGCGTCTTGGTTGAAGAATAGGGTAAGAGGGTCGACGTAGCCTCGGTCGTTGTCCGTTCGACGAAGCAGAGGAAGTAGGGTGGCGTGGAATTCGTGATAATGCGAGCACGCGAAAGTAGTGTACGTTGTACAGGATTATTCGGTCGAAAGTCGAGTCTACACGATACCATCGCTCGGTCGAATGTTTATTCAGCGTTTAATTAACGTATCGTTAATTGATTTAGCTATACAATCGATTGAAAATTAGTAAAATTAATATTCTTAATATATTATTTTATCAAAGATGAACCCTGCGTAAATTAATATTCAGCGTATCGCGGTCTCTTAATAACTTTTTTGCAACGATAAGCATCGACAGTTTCTTGGTGACTCGAGCGCAAAGTCGCAACAGAGAGCGCATTTTCCGGTGGAAGGAAAAATTTACCGCGGGTCGTTTGCCCCCGGAAAAGGAAGAACGGCGCTGAAGACAGCATAATAATGGCTCGAAACGAAGAAACACGGACGGTACCGCGGGCAGGGAAAAGCGTGGCCGGTTGAAATGGGAATAAAAGCGGTGTCTTGCCCGCTCGATTAAATATTTGTTCTCACATTAGTTCAATTAACGATCCAACAGAGCCAGTCCATCGTGGCCGCGCCGTCTCTTTCACGTGCTCCATTCGCTTGAAGAATTACGGGCGGTCTGCGAGCAGAGAATGAAAGAGGGAGGTAAAATAGCTGGAATATCACGGGTGGGGGGTTGATTAACGTCTCTCGCGAAAGAATGCACGAAACGAAGACGTCCGGTGATGAAATGGTAAAAACGAAGCTGGTTGAGATATCTGACGGGAATGGGTGAGGACTTATTGCGAGGGAAACAAGGCTAAGGGGACAGGAAGAATGGGACAGAGACGACGTTCCAGATTGTCAGACACGCGAAATTTCGCATGAAAATGACCCTCGTTGTTTTCCATGAAAACGAACATCCCCCTCTAGTCAGCCTCCATGAAATGGACACGACCACTTCCGTTTCGCTCCCGCCGCGAAATTCTTAGTTATGCAAACTCGTTACACTTTTTTCCTCGCTTCTCTCTACGTAAGAATGGTAGAAAAGTTGACGAGAAAGGGGATGGAATCGCGTTTCTAAAGAAGGACGCGGTCGACTGGGAGGGAGAGAATGAGAGGGGAGGAGACTGATCATTATCGGAGTGGAAGACGACGTGAGACGCGGAAACGAGAAAGGAACGAATGGAACGCGGGTAAGAAGGATCTTTCTGGGAAGAAACGCGCGCGGGGCTAGAGAAAGGAAGTCGCGTGGTACTTTTTCAACGGCGCCAACGCGTCCCTGTAGGTTTATTCATACGAATCGTTTGCTTGACTCGGTACGAGTCTTCTGTGGCTCATTACTCGATTTTAATGTATTTCTCGCGTTCTTGCGTTAGAAGAAAATTTAACGAACATCGTGGAAGAAGAAAATTCATTACAGAATGGTAGGAAAATTATAGAGTATGATGTTGAAGTAGTCGATGTTCCTTTCTTGGAATTCTTTCATCTCGAAGGATTAACTTCGATATGTATCCTCCGACGATATAGTAATTTGATTTTGTTCTCGCTGCGCTTCCTTTCGTCGATATTTTTCACTGTATTTAGAACTGCTTACGTTGCAGAAGGTTGAAGAAGTTTGCACGATGAAAAAAAAGATGAAATTCCCGTTCAGTGAGAATTCTCGAGCCACTTCGATCGTACTTGGGAACGTAATGATAATTTAGAGAAATTTTTATGTCATTCAGATTTTTAATTAACCGAGTCCAATTTCATTTTAAATCATAAATAGATTTCGTTCATTTATTACCTGTTCGTCATAAATAATTACTGCTAGGTAAAATGATATAACTCATCTGATCGTGGAATTCGCGCTAATTAATTTCAGAAGCTGTGAAAAGGTATGGGAACAGAGTATGTAATGCTTTCGATTCTCAGCTTTATTGAATCGATGAAATGAATTAATATTCAATTAACGAAATTATTTCATTTATTTAACATCAAGCCCCTTCGATCGTCCATAGAAACACATTTAAAGGATCGGGTCAAACAAATAATTTCTATTGTACATTTTTTACACCATAGTCGCGATAAAAATCTTCAATCTCGGTACGTTCGTAATTAATCCCAACTGACACCTCACAATGAACCACAAATCTAAACAACAATTGCCTCGTTACCAAGCGATACTCATAAATTATTCCAGCTTAAACTCGCCGTGAGAAAAAAGAAATCTTCCGCGTCCTGCTCGAACAAAGAGGGCCGAAACGGGAGTGGAATTTTACGGAGGCCCCGATTTTTCCCGGCTAGTGTAAACACGGTGCCGTGGTTTAACGTTCCAGTTGCCCGCAATCATTCCTGTCGGCCATTATTTTCGATCATATCAATCAGCTAATGGCGGGAGACTCGCAATTTTCGTTCCTGTGTGCAAAGCCATCAGCGAGCTAGCAATTTTCCGTCGGTACGCCGGTAATCGATTAGCGTAAATCAAGCACTCGCAGCCAGTGACTCTCGAATCGTGTGAGAAGCCAATCGAAAGAGCTTCCGTTGGTGCGTCTGCAGCGGGATGGAAACTATACCACACGCGGTCGTGTTTCCAAGTGAAACATTGTCCCTGCACCCTTGACGCGGGTCTGAATGCACCCTGGAGTCTTAAGAAACAAGTCTATATACATACGTGTCGTTTCGGATCCCCCTGTTCTTTTCTAGAGAAGAACAATAGGAGCTCGTTTTTCCTACAATCTGATATTAAAAATATACTCTAATGAATTTCAAATAATGTATGCAATGAAATAAGTCACTCTAAGCTACCGCTGAATGTTGAAAATTCTTCGAGAAGTTTTAATTCTCAGGTAAATTGAAATAGAATACTTAATTTACTTTCGTAGGAACAAATAAAGTTTCTCGAGTTTCAGTCGTCCTTTTTAAACTAATTGAATGGAACTGAAGAATTGCAGAATTAAATTTCGATACGATAGATACGACGTCAGGATTAATGCAGCTAATTAACTGAGTATTTATTCTTGCGAAATAGAAATAATTAAAAGTGGCAAAATAATGTTATTTAATTTCCGTACGCGGAGACAATTATTTGGAAATGCATCAGTCATCTGGCAAGTAGTTTACTTTTGACAACGCACGTCATTCCTCCTTTGCATAGATTCCCCCTTATTTACGTGAATTTCAGCTTTTTCCGTCAGCTTCTTTTCCGCGAAGCTTTCTTCGACGCGTCGGAAAAACCGAGAGACGCGCGTCCTCGTTTCATTTCCTAATGGTCCACCAGCCCGATCCCTTGTGGATTCGATCAAAACTAAACAAGAAACTGTTCGCTACTCGTTCAAGTTTTTCCCCAATTTTTAATAAATACTTGGCGAACGTGTACCCTCGTACTATATATTCCAGTAAGCAGTTTGCTCAAAAGCGAACCAACCAGGTATAACAAATAAAACATTGAAAAGTTGGCCCAGAATTCTTCGTTTTCGCTCTACGAGATATTCGTCCAGTTCCACCGTTAGGAGAGCAACTTTGAAAAGTCATCGTCGAGTTCTCTGCCTCTGATCCGCTCAGACGCGTCCAGCCCTCGCTAGTTTTATTTTTAAAGAAAGAGATAGAGGGGGAGGCATTATCTCTCTCATTATTTCCGTAGTTTGTTTTTCTCTCAGAATTTCTCCACTTTCGTCTACCCATCGCTTTCTCATTGACTGTCATTCGTAACAGGCAATTAAAAGACGCCGTTTCCTCGATCGAACGGCTTCCTGTTCTCGGGCAATTACTTAATTGCGCGATCCATTGTGCCGGGCGCGTTTTAAAAATCGCGTTAATTAGTATTTTATCCGGACGGTTTCTTACCGGACTGATTAATTGGAACCGAGCTCGCTTTCGTTCGGTTTCCTCGATGGAAGTGATGGTTTGATTTATTGCCCTACTGCAAACAATATAGCCATGGCAGACAATTGATACATAAGTGCAGATTGCTGTCGATTTTTAATTCGTTCGCGTGCAGAGTCGGTGCTTCATAGTTTTTCAAATTATTTTTATTAATATTAGCTCGTCTTTTGAGGTTTCGTAAAATTTTAATCGACTATTCCTCCGCATCCCTTAAAAATACCTTAAAAACTATGTCGAAACTTACGATGCCGAAGTTTAATTAAATCTTCAGAAGGGAAACCCTCGACTGGATTAAAACTTAAAGAAGTTGCAATTGAATTTCTGCATTATAACTTAGTCGGGAACTATAAACCACTCGCCAAGAATTATTACGCGATATCTCGATCAACAAATTCTGTTAAAGAACGTCTGTACAAAATATTTTTCTAATTAATATTCTGATTTCATTTACCTGGAAAATCGTATTCGATTCGATTTAACTTCTTTGTGGGATTCGATCGGTAAAGTTACGCGAGTACGTAACCGAAGTCGCGTGGTGCGATAAACAGTTAGAGGAACACGATATCGAAGTCGTTAAGGCACTCGATTCCTTGGAAAACCGCGGCATTCGATTTCCGGTAAGGAAATCCCCGATCAACGAAACTTTTTCGCATAACCGACCCCGTTCTCGCGTTCCCACCCCCAGTCGTTCCCGAAATCTCCCGCCCGTCCCAGCTTTTACGAGACATTCGCCGTTCTTCCGAGCGTAACCATGGGTACTATCGTTTTACTTGCACGTGACGTGAACGCCTCGTAAAACTCAATCGGGAAGAACGTCTTTCCACCCCTGTTCACTCGTTACATCCCATCTCTTGCGGGCCAGAAATTCAACAGGGGCAATTTAGCGCGACGTACGCGAACCCCAGCGCGGCTTCGCCCTCCCGCGTCGCCCGTTTCCGGTTGTATCCACGCGATATCCGCGATCGCTAAGAAATATGTTTTATATAGAGGACATTGAAGAACGGTTGCATCACGGATGTCAGGTGTCGTCGTTCGACTTAAACGACATTTCCATGGATAAGGTTCGTTGACATTGCTCGTATCAGTTTCGTTGCGCGCAGAAACGTGCCAATTAGAATGACGCTGTTAGCTATCTCTGATAATTAAATTGGAACACTTCTGCCACGAATAATTTACGTGTCGTTTACCTAAACGATGGAATGAAAATCGTGCGGAAGTTAAGGGATCACTTGGCCGAATGAAGTTTATGTCGCGGACGTGGTTCCTGCGCTTGAGAGTTTAGGGGTTGTTTGTTGCCCTGCCCGTGCGGTTTTCGTGGCTGCAACGAGATACGTGCACGGGATCGTTCGTTGAAAATGGACTTTCGTCGACGGAAGCAGATCGTTTCTTATAGATTTTACAATTTCAAACAGAAACGAAATGGTAACGCCAATACGACCATAAAAAGCGACACACATCTACCAGCAGTTATTAAGCTAATTAGGTTGTAAGTTGTGCGTCTGTATATACGTATCAACGATGAAGCCATTATATTAATGACTGTCGCATAAATACCGAGTAAGAGGTACCCGATGCACGCGCATATTACAAACTGAAACGTCGTGCACAAGCGCCGGTCAATATTTCTAACGTACAATAGTAATAACGCAACGATCCACCGTGCCAAGACTATACCAGAATAGTAAGAGCTCTAATTTCAACGGCAACACCTTCATCCCCTGCTATCCTTTCCCCCTGAATCGAGTTTAATTTTCCAATTTCCGGCCGCTTCGTCCAAAATGGCACTCCCAGGGAAAGACGGGGCCGTGTTCCCGCCGCGGCTGAAATTCGTCGGGGCTGTTGTCCGCAGTCTTAATTAGCTAATTAACCGTTTCACGTGGACTGGTTCCCCATTCTATCCTCGCCCCGGACCCCGATATCCTCCGGTTCCCCTGATTGCGGATCGGAAAACGATTGTTGGAAACGTCGAATTAATTCCGAACTCGTGACCTTCCCCCGCGCTGTAACTTGGCGCGGAAGTTTTCTCGCGTCCCGACGCCTGGGCGATGTTTGCGCCCGAAGGCACGGGAGCGGCGTGACTGGCTGCCTGCTCCACCCTACCGAACGACGCCGTGTCGACGGAATTATTCGAAAGTTTATTTCACCCCTCTCGCTCGTGGCGCGGCTCGACGTCGACGCGGTTCAAGTCTCACGGTGACGGGAATCGTTGGCAAATTTGCATTTCGCGTGTTGCGTGCCCGCGATCTCTATCTTGACAAACGTACGTACGTACGTACGTACGTAGTCGTCATCCGACAGCCGTGCGCGTTCGTATCGGCTGGAATATTCTGAGAACCGCGCGCGGTGTCGCTGGACTTGGCGCAAGGGGTTGTTCGAAGGGATCGGATCGTTTTTGTTTTTTTTTTTTTTTTTTGTGGAGCGTTTGTGTAGTTTTGTTTAAGGAAATGGAGCTGTGCGTCATTCTGGATTGGTGTCGTTGAAATTGTCAAAATAATAACGCTTATCGCAAGCGCGCATCACCGTGGTAATATAAATGGAGCGTCGGTTGATTAAGTGGGAAGCTGGTAGCCTTGAGTTTACGTCAGAGCCGAGTCGAATGGTTTTAAAGTCAGCGTTGCTCGTGCGAGGAGGCTTTAAAAGCTATTTGGTTATTCAGGATGCCTCGTTGAAAAGGGGCACTCGGAAAGGTAGCCGCATTTGGCAACGGCCACGTAAGATTTTGGCGGAACGCTTTGAACGCGAAAAAAAGCCTTAGAGTATAGTTTTAACGGTGGAACATTTTACTTGCACTTTTATGGCTCAAAGGTGAATTTAGCGTAAGACGGGGGCAGGGAAATTCGTAATAAAATTCATACCTTTTAATACCAATGCTTTCCTTGATCACGACAGCCGGTACAAATTCACGCAAAATGAAAGTAATATTGTCCAATAACGTTTCTTCCTTTATTCCGTGATGTTTCTTTAACAAGAATTCTTGAAATGAACAAAAACATCCAATTGTTGCGTCCTATTTGAGGAGCTAAGAAAAGTGTCTTTTGTATTTGAAATTCTCTTAATGGAAGAACACGGTGCGTATACATGTATACATAGTCGATGCAAATTACAAGAACGAAACTTCTTTCGTACGCGACGGCATTTCTATTATTCTCTGTTAAAGCAGCGAACCTGATCAAGTATCGTTCCATTTTTCATTCGCCGCGTTGTCGTTAGTGAATATTAGAGCAGACGCCTTCACGGTTTCAGGTTCCTTTGTAGAAACTCCGTGTAGTCGAAATTATATGCCGTACAAAGGATTTTTATAATTCTAAAGAGGTATTATTTTATGTGGAAAAAGATCGCCTTTATTTCCTAAGCTTTGAGAAGCTAGCAATTCGCGCATAAGATAATGCAGTTTGTATCCCAACGCACGTCTCATTTGCAATTGCAGAAGCGATATATCCTCGACGTTAATATTCATTATCACAAAGAACGAATTAAATTCAATTACAAAAGTAAACGTGAAATTTACAAGTAAAAGCTTGCACCTCCGTTTGAACATATATGTCGTAACCGCAGCTGTACTCATTAAAAGCACGATATATTCAAATGTGGTGAAAGAAATATCACCCGCCAAGTTCGTCCCTCTAACCGGATCTCCGAGCAAGAAGCAGACGGCTTCCAGCCTGGAACTTGTCGAATTCCCGATAAAGGGACGAACGATCGCGCGCGTCGCGACGGATTTTATAGAGCGACGCGGGAGGAGCGTGCTGGCGCCGGGTCTTTGAGCACGTCTCGCTCTAATTACACGATGCAGCTACATCCATATGTATAACCGCGGCGCGCAGACACGCAGACATCGACGAAAGAGAAAGAGCCCGGCGAGACCCTGAAGGGGTTGGATGGGGTGTTCACGGCGTAGCAGCCGCGAATAGTTAGAGGAGAGGGAAGGGTGCTCGCGACTCCATCCTTCCCCCGCGTCTGTCTTTGCGCGAGGCTCGCGCGTACGAGCGTGCATGTGTGGAACAGCCTCCTCGAGTGGATACAGCGGGCACAATCGACTGCAGAAGTCCGCTCTCGTAAAAGTAACGCGACGGTAAAGTATCTGGCGAAGTTGCTAGGGATAGCTGAAGGTGGATGGGGGATGATGGTCGATCGTTGGAAAAAAAAACGAAAAAATGACGGGAAACGGTGAATTCGGATCTCTGGAGAATTATTCGTAAGCCATACGTGTATTATATTTGCTATATTAAATATACAAATATGGGTATCAATTATTTTGCAAGTTTGCCACAGAAAGTTGGGGAATATTGAAATTACTTATTAACATTTGCTCTTTTTGTTGAAAAATTTCATTAGTTTCGTTGATCGTCGCATATGTTT
Organism: Xylocopa sonorina; assembly: GCF_050948175.1. NCBI lineage: Eukaryota > Metazoa > Arthropoda > Insecta > Hymenoptera > Apidae > Xylocopa > Xylocopa sonorina. Next base: position 13,272,264 of record NC_135193.1, read on the forward strand.
TCATTTGCCTGTTAATAAATAATCGGTTAAATAGTGGAGAAAAGAATGAAAAATTCAAATACAGGATAATGCAAATTCATATTCCAACGTACATTTCATTTGCAGTTTCAGGGCTCATAGGGAAGAATTTACGTAGCAGTTCCGCTGCATAGATTAACATAGCGCATTTCGTATCGCATTTGCGATGCGTTTTAAAAAATCGACCGGTGCCAGCAATCCCCTGGAAAAGCCCTCGTTAACTCGATCGCGCGATAGAAATTTCCTTTCAGCAAGTACAATTCCGATCGTTTGTAATTTCACGGGGGAAATTTTTACAGTCCCGTTGAATCACTTAACGAACCGCGCGGGAAATTAAGTAACTTAAAAGGGACGCGGGCTCAACGTTGAATTTCAACTTTAATTACTCGAGATTGCATGTTCCACGCCGCGTTAGAGAATTCCTGCGGCATTTGGGCTTGGCTGGCCTGCAGTCTTTTATTTCGTACACCGTGGACCAGCCGCGGCGTGCACTTTTTCCCGCGTAATTGTAATGAATTTCGAGTTCGTTTGCACGTAAAATTGGTAACGATCCTGGTGGACCGACGAGCTTTCGCGTAACAAGTTTCACGGAAACTACGTTCCCCCGGACCATTCATTATCAAGTTCGACGATATTTTTTAACGATTTACGAAAACTTATCCCCTCCTGAAATTTGTCCCAATTTTTTCCACGAAATAATTTACATAGCCAAAACACTAGGCGTGAAAATTGCACAAAAGCTTCGACGAAACAAAACTACGGGTACCACGTATTGAAAATCCTAGCGTTCACCATTCGTGTCACTTCCATCCCCCTGTAGCCACCCTTAACCTCTCATGCTCGTATCACGTTTGTGTTACGTCGCGATGCACACGCTGGTATCCAGAAGACTGGTGGCGGACGCGAGTGCAGATCCACTTGTCTCGAAGTACTCAGGTGCGCGCTCATTAGACACCGGGTCAATGAGGCGGTGGATCTTCTTCCTCTGCCGAACGGAAGAGTCTCGTGGAGAGAAAGTAGCGGGGAGGAAGGTGCGGGCAAGACATTCGAGAGGGATCAGCCACTCAGGTTCTCGGATCTCGCCCTCTCGTCTGAAGGAATTCCATGCGGAGAAAAGTGCTGTGTCATTGCGCTGGTTGCGGTCCACCGAAGTTATCTATACGTCGTATTCCTCTATTTAGACAGAGCTAGTGAAAAGATAGAATTTGAAACTCACACTTTTTGTTATCTTTCGACGCTATTAAGTTGATACGTTACGATGAAACGTAGCTCGTAGCTGTATTAATATCAGAATCGCATCGTTATCCGTCTTCTCGCGACCGCAGTCTTCGACCCCAAAGTTTCCTCGCGCGCCGTATGGCCAGCGTTTCCGGAAGGCCATTGAAAGAGTAGTTTCTTACCCGGATTCAATTTGCAAATTGCAAAACTTGCCAGGTTCCACGTCTGCTCGAATCGGAAACAGGCTCGCATATCGAATACATGTCTGGAGCGCACCAGTTGATGGGAGGGAGTACCGAAATGAAACTCTCATTTTATGCGGTAGTTAATAGTTAGGATGCGGAGAGAAGTTTAGAATTATGCTTATTAGAAACTGAGAAGAATAGATTTCAATTTTACGTAATTCTGTATCAGTGGTAGAGTGGTTGATTAGTGGTGAAAGGTTTGGAAACGGTGGAATAGTATTGAATTAACGCCTGTTGGTGAACTCTGCGTTGCAACGTTGAGAAGGTGCTGCGATGGGAGCTTGGTTAACTGATACCAAGTGCCATTGACCGTATTCTGATAATCCACCGCGTCGATTCAGAGGACCTCTCTGTTTTTATACTGCCTACGCTCGGTTTGGTGTTCGCGACCACCTGTGCGCGCCTCTGCACCCTTTCATCGAATCGTTTTGCTGCTGATCTTCTGGAAAAATCGTCCAGTTCGTACGTAAATATACATGTAAAACGTGGTCGAAGTGTTGATTACAAATTCTTTTTTTATCCAAGGTGCAGGTTGAAATTTCTTCAAAACGAATGTTCACGATAAAATAATAAATAGGTAATAATAAAAGTATTTGTGCACGGAATGAAACATATAGGGTACATTTTTTTTGAGTTGTTAAAACGAGATATGACGGAGCTACTTAAAAATAAATGTACGTAGTTTGTTGCGTGAGGCATTGCGATTCAATTATTCCAAAGTAATTTTCGCTGTACGCACATTCTACGTGTTACAGTAGTGAACAGAGGATATAATTTTCTTAATAATGTTTCATAATAAGGGCGTCGTAAATAATAAGCCACCCGCGGCACGAGCAACTGTAATTTTTTTATTACCATCATTCAATCAAGGGATATTTTTAAAAAAAGTCTCACGTAAAAACGCGAACTAATTCTCGTTCCGGAATAACCAGCGTGAAAACTACATTTTATTGTAATCAAATGACCATTGAAATATTTGCCTGACACATTTCGCGTCACGTCCCACGAATAAAAAGCAATAAACCACGTTTCACGAAAACGTATATTTTTTTACAACAAAGCCATTACCGTGTCTAAAAAATTTTTTTCCAAGTTACCTACGATCAAAGGTCCCTTTAGACTTTCAATGTAAGAGAAAATCCAAGCGTGTAAAAATCACGTAAAAATCTCAAATAGAACGATTTGTAATCTCTCTGTGTGCCTTTACACACTCAGCATTTTATTTAGTTTACTGCGTTTATGCCACAGTAGCCCTTGTGTTGAGCACGAAAAATCCCCCAAAGCCAGCGGAAATTCGAGACAAAAGTTTTTTCTATTCCATTCGTTTTATTGATCAACGCGTTTTTCAATTCCCAAACTCCCATACTCAGACTGGCATTCGTGTTAAACGTGTCTGCTTTGGGGGCTCGAGAAGCGCCCACGCTCGCTTTGATTGCCGTTCAGAATCGTATCGTAGCATCGTTGCTGGATTCTCAAAGAAAATTGCGCGTACCGATGGTCAGCGAAATGGGCACGAGGACTGGGCATCGATCCGCGACCGCAGGAGACGATGGCAGAAAAGTCGATACCCCGCGGAACGATGAATTTTTTATTTGAAATCGAACGAGAACAACAGGGCCAGGATGCGGTTCTATTTTCGAATGCGTCAATCGGCCGGGGAATAATTCAGCCGAGGTGAAATCTGAAATTGAACAAACCGCAGGGAGGGGAGAAGGGAAAAGGGTGTACAGGGAGTTGGCAGCTGGAAACGGGGAAAGGAAACGATACATAAATACCGATCAGAGCCGCTGGGTGGTCCGTGCGAGTGACAGTCGCTCTCAGCTTAATCCTCCACTGTCCGCCAAGTTTTTCTTCCGACTTTTCATAGCTTCTTCCCGTCCCGACTCTGCTTTCGTTTCGAATTTCTCGCAGAGATTGACGATAGTGGTAAAAATTCACTCTGTTTCAGAATTCAAGAAAAGTTTCACTCCTCGAAACGTATATCGATTATTTTAATTTATACCAGCGAACTCGTCGGGAGAAGAAACATAGATTTTTTCAATTTCCATAGTCGATAACTGAGAAATCATAAAAATTCGCTTGGTCCCCGCGTTCCATCACTGTGTACAGTTTCAAAGTGTCGAAGTCACGAGAGCGAAGAGCGTGCTTCTCTGCTCGTATCCGTAACGGACACCCTCTTCGGTGAAATGAAGTTCATTATCATAACTCGATATCCTAATAGTTTCCCAACTGAACCGTAAAATGCGCTTTTGAAGTTGCCTTAACTCCGGGCAAAGTTCTCCACGGTATTAGCCGGTGATACCGGAAAGGCTAAAAATGAGGGAAGTGAAAAGAGGCCGGGAGGAACGGGTGTTCTATGAATTTATAGCGTTTCAGTTTTACTTTTCTGCGCGATACAGAATTCAATTGGAATTTCCAGCCGCTCCAGGCCAATTATTTAACGCGTTGGAACGTCCGTTAGCCTCGTAATTTTATGATTTATGCGCGATTGTCACGACGTCTTCGTTAACCTTTCGGTAGCAGCGCGTCTTTCGAATCAGTTTTGCAATTTCTGTACAATTTTTACAGAGGTAACAGAGATCGATATTCCGTTTGTTCTATCTGCACACGCATTTTAACCGATACCGCGATGCTTTCGTTCATTTTTTCCTTTCTTTTTTTCAAAAAATCGTTACTATCACCCCGCGCCATAAACGCGCCCCTCGACTGATGCTTGCGGTCATCGGACAGTCCACTTTTTCCCAGGAAATCGATAGCTTCAATTTCCCTACGCACTCACCACGACGATCCGCTACATTTTCTCTTTGGGGGCCGGTATTTTTGCACCCTGGCTGAACACACAGGGAATATATCGCCGTCATCTTTCATTCTGCTCGTTTTTTCTACCCCTTTCTGGTTGCCGCGGAAAAGTCACTGAAAAATATTCCCGTGGAAATCGCGATGTCGCATTTGGAATTTTGCGGGGTTTATCGGATTGCCATCCGCTTAGAATTTTAATAGAAGATCGGTATTTCTCGAGATTTACTCTTATCTCGTTAAAGATTTAAATACCACTATCACGGACCCATCGTCAGCCTATTCAATTACAAATGATCCCAAATGGACTGAACCCCTGAACTCGATCTAAGTTCGAGCGAACTCTTCGCTCTCGCGTTAATTACACCAATTTCTTTTCAAGTAATCGGGGTATCCACGAGCTTACAAATAGAGCCGGGCGCCGTCTACGTCTTCATAGTAGCCCGTTCCCGCTTGTCTTCTTTATCTTGAGAAATCGCATCTAACAAAGGAGAATCGATTCACCCCGGATCGAATTCCTTACGAGAAGTCATCTCGAAGCCATTATCGAAGTTCGAGAACAATTCGAACTGCCGGAACTCGCAGTATAGCATGTAAAGTGAGATTAAAATTAAGTCGAGAACAGACGGCGAGGCTCCCGAGCGAGTTGCAAAGCGTCGATACAGTCTCAGCTCCTGCAAGACGGGATAATTCGGCTAATTGAATTATGCAAACAGCAATCAGCTGAAAGCTAATCTGCTCGCGCGATATACCGAGTAATTGATAAATGAGCCATGCATCCCGTTTCTTTCGCAATTTCTCTCATCTCCATTTCCATTTATTTCGCCTCGTCTTCACTTCTGCGAACTATACCTCAACGTTCCACGTAGCTATCAACGTTTCTCCTTCTCAATGTTGTTTAAATTAATATTTCTTCTATTCAATGTGGAGAAACAGCGTCGTCGCGTTCGAGTTCTTCAGTTTGTTAATTAACAACCGCTGGAAGTTATATTAGAGAGTATCGGATCGGTCGATTTGAGGGATTTTATTGTTTCAGAGCTTAATGTTCCATTTAAACTTGAAACTCGCACGAAGAGCAGCGAGAATAATTTCAAGTCCTGGGGAGGGGCGACGCGAACTCTCAAGCTCGCATTCTTCGCAGCGGAGAAGAATAAAGCAGCTCGAAAGTTAGGCGTTCGCCTTATCAGAGTTTCCCTCGGCGAGCGTGCGATCAAAAGATCGTGATCGATCGATATGATAATGGGGGGTAGTAAGCGGGAGAACGGCTGTTCAAAGGTGAAAGCGCGCATCCTCTTCCAATAAGTGTGAAACGCAAATGGAGAGACGAAACGATATTTTTCGTTCCTTTTGACTCGCGATACTCGCATCGCCGATGCGAAACGGCCGATGAAAAAAAGAATACCTCGACTATTTTCACCCGCTCCCTTTTTCCTCCCTTCAAGTCCCCTCTTTTTTTTCTGCCGTCCTTTTTGCCTCTGTCTCGTGACGGACAAAATTCTGCGGTATTTTTTCGTACGTGCTCGAAGTCGCACTCTAGCTGCACTCTTCGCAAAGTGGTTCTGCTCTAGCTAGCGCCCGAATTGTTTTCATACTTTTATTGGTTTTTCTTTTGTCGATGCTGGACTCTCGACGGAATTCTATTATACCCTCCGTACGTTTCATAGAAAACTGGAGGTACACGCTCAAAGTGTACGCTAAAAGTGCGACCTTCTACATGAAATTGAAATTTTTTCCGTAAATCGTTGTTTTCGAATTCTTTAATTTTTCACACGTAAGCATCTTACGTCGTTACTAAGAAACAGGTGTGTCGAAAAATTCGAACAGTTTCTCAGCAGGGTTTCGTCGAACCTGATTTCGCTGATGCCTTCGTTTATTTTCTGATACGTGTACGAGGAAGTTTGGTGGAATTTTTGAGCAAACACGAGGTACGGTCGATTCTATCCAAGATTAGGGAATTTGGTTCGACGTTTTATAAGAGGGCAACCGTCTTTCATTACCCGCATTTACCGATCGAACCGCTCGTGCATGCAGTCCACGCGACCGATTTCGCTGAGTTCGGTGGACGTCGTTGGCGAATTTGCTGGAATAGGAAGTGACGCGACCTAAAATACCCTCCCCCTATTTCTTCTTATCCCGACCACATGCTTGATTTCTGATCGATTCGACGAGATTTTTACGTGTCACGTTCTCGTATCAAATCCTCGAAAAATGTATTCAACCAAACATTTAATCACGCTTTATAAATCTCCATTTCGCCAACGCCTTCCGCGTGAAGCAAAGTGTTAAGACAGAGACTTCGCGCACAACGTCTAACTTCATCCTTTCTATCTCGCGTCTAATTCGAAACTTCGTTGAACTCGTTAGAACCTGTTGTAGCAAACATTAGTTTCAGCCACAGAATCGAAGCAACTTCGCTAATGCATCGTGAATAAAGTATCGTTGAAAGTTATTAAAGTGTGGCGTACGAGCTCTGACGCGTGAAACAGCCTTTGCACGGAGAAAAACGCGGGGACTCGAGTGGAATTCAAGGTGCGAGGTCGAAGAGTAATCGTGCCCATTCGGGCGTAGGGAGGCAAGAACTAATAAAAAGTCCCCGCCACCTTTTCGCCCATTCTATCTCTATCGAGCTGGAAGAAGCGCCGCGACGCCACTGGACACGTCCAGTAGCCTCGAGGAACCGATATCTCGCATCGACATTCTCGATAACAAAGCACCACGGTGTATTTCGTGCTCTCATAACGCCGATTTTGGTTCGATTTCGAGGTAGCCTGAATATCTCATCTTTTTCCCAATTTTAAGCCACCGTTCTCTGCGACGATCCAATGTTATGGCTATTAAAATTCAATGGTTCGCGTGTGCCCTTAAACGTCAACTAAAAAAAGATTACGAGAATGTAACAAGTATTCGTTTCGTTCGCCTTGAGCAGTCAAGATCGCGAGGCCTTGTAACTGCGTTAAACTCATCGAAATTGGCTCGAACTATTATAACTGTCGATCCTTTCGAGCCGACAAACTGTCAACCAATTTACCACCCACAAACGAGGTTATGAGCGGTCGCCAGTTGACTGGAAACTTTTAATTCGCGACACTTCGACTAACAAACGCCGCGTGACGGTCTGATGGAATTTAAACACGAGCACGTTCACCGGCTGGCTTTAAATTCGTGCCCCTCTGTAAGTTGCCCGTCGGGTATGGTGTTTGTAGGTGAATGCGTTAAGTAGAAGCTACCGTCACTAGTCAGACAGCCGTAACTAATTTTACGCCCGTGGTCTACGCTGACCGGAACGTGTATTAACTCACGTTTCATCTATTTGCCAGCCGCGAAACAGCTAATTTTCTGCGGAAATTTAATAAAACGTGGAAACCTCGGATTACCATGGTTCGAGTGAAATTGCTTTATCGGTATTATTATAGTTGCATAATTTCAGCTTTTTAGACGTTACGTTCGGAAGAAAAGGAAAACTAATAACAAGATTGAAGTGCACAAGCTATTACTATATTTTCCTCGTCAATTTATAACGTTAAAGTTATTAATAACGATAGAGGCTTCTGCAATCTAATATAAAATACACAACGATATATATTTATGTAATTCGATTCACTGTCAGAATATGCATCTTTCAAAGAGAGACGAGGCATTAGAGTGTGCTGTGCAGAGGAAAACTCGTAAATAATTTCATACTCGCGCTCGGCACCTCTCAGGATGTCTTATATTATGCACTAGTTGTGCTACGCAGCTGACACACAATCGATTTGCAATTAAGAATGACTGCTGGTGCAGAATTCATACTTTCGTTTGAAATGAATTCTCTAGGACGCCGACAGGCAACGCACGCAGATTAATATTCTTTCCATATTTTAGTCTGACTCGTATACACTCTTATGCAAAGCAATTGTACATTCACGATCGACTTTGAATATTTGAAACAAAAAGCTAATCAAACAACGTTATTACTTATAAGAAGTGTTACAGTTTGAAGTTGATTTTACGCTTGCAAATCCATATATATATATATATATTTTTTTTAAAAACAGCAACAGCACCAATAATTTGAACTCCGATGTAACTACAGGCGAAACCGTACCAATTATACAACCAATGCGTACAGCAGACAAGCTAATTTTCCACCGAACAATCATTTCATTATCCGGCTAGAGAGCATTTCGGTTACCAGCAAGTTTCCATAGATAACCGGATAACAACCGCATATACGATCAAGCTCGATGAAATGCCACGAGCTAACCTCGAACTTTTCACCCGAGTCTACCGTTGAACACCGTCGAAATTTCGCGAGCAACGCCCAGTGGAAACGTAGCGGGAGGTGTGCCCTTTAAAACGCACTTTGTCTCAGCCCGATACCTCCATCCGTTCCAGAGATATCTGGCGTAGTAGCGCGGTGCGTAAAACGCGCGAATTCTGAATGGGCGGGCGAAATTCCTGGAAACGTCGTGACCCACATTTTTTTCGCGGAACTACTACTACTATTAGTAGTAGTAGTGTAGAAAAAAACGCTGACTCAGCGTCTAGACTGACCACGTGACGCGTACGGTAGGTCAATGAAGGCGAGGGAGCGAGAGGTCCGACTCCGCGCGGCAAGGACAACGATAGAGGAATATTAAAAATTACGCCTCTCTTCCAACCGCGATATCTCCGGAACCGGATGTCGTAGCTTGATGAAACTGGGCGCGCATTAAGGGGCACGATTCTCCGCTTCCAGTAAGCCCATCGCAGGCGAGACACCGCGATTGCCTTCAGAAATGTTCTACGTCGAATCTGCTAACGATGCAATAGCGTTTATTTCATGGTTTCTCATATAAGTTTCAATTTTCTTACCGTTTAATTGCCCTCGATCTGTCCATGCATACGCGCAACGATGCATATGTATGCATCAGAACGAATGCCACACGTGGCCTGCACTTATATAGTTTGCACAGCGTGATATCCAGTGATTAGTCGTCGGCGAGCCGAGTAAATAATTTCACGTTCCGCGCGTTCGTCGTCCTCCGTACCGATGACGTGTTTCCGCCCGTCGTCGTTCAATTAACGTATGGATTATGCCGTCGCGGCCGCGGGCGACGCGTGTTCGCGGCCACAAACATATCGCATTAATCATAAACAGCGACCGGGTCGTGATTCGCCGCGATGAATTACCGCGGCGCGTGGCTCCGTGCGACGTGCGAGTCCACCGCGCTCGAATTTCATCGACGCACTTGGTCCTACGAGCGAGTCACCGCGACCGAGGCTAATGCTCGCCGTCATAGAAGTGCATAAATGACATTACGATCACCGCGGGAAATGGTTCGCTACCAGCTACGTATCGAATTACGCCAATTTGAATCGGCCAAGGGATTATCGATCGACGGGCGATAGTCGTTCAAAGATTTTCCATGAATATTGTTGTCAAGTAAATAACAATTGTCGTGAAAGTTTACTTCATTATATTATATAATGGCGGTTCCAAAATTGGTAATATATCAATGTTATTCGTGTGTCGCTGCGTAATTAAATTTCGTTAAATGCTCGTGGCGTAACTTAGTAATACACTCGAAACTGTTACCCGAGAGGTACAGGGATGAATAAGTAATAGCTTCCAGAGAAACATAATTAAATTGACATCACACGTCGACACGTCTAATTTCGAGCTTTCAGTTTATTTTTCATTCGTTATAATAATTAAAGTGGAGCATGCCGCATTCTCCGGCAATCCAATCTGCTATTTGTATCGAGGTCGTTCTATTATACGCCACATTCTCACTAAATACTGCCCCCTTTCCGCTACCCCCATAAAATGGCATTAATTGCTTCTTAAGGCGCCGCTTGTGGCCGTTCCTCGCAAGCGGACCTCGTTTCCCTTGAAATTCACTGGGTATGCATTAAACGCCAGCGACCAAGCAATTTCGAATGCATTAACCAAACGATTTCTCTGCTATCGCTATTAACGCTCTCGAATTATTTTTCATCAGAATAAATCTGCCAATAAACGAAGATTTACAAATTTTTTCGTAACCGCGACTATTTGAAAGTAGTACCGTTCGCTCGCGTCAGTTTGAAGTTGGGGGTTCGCTCGAAGCGAATTATTCATTTAAAATTCGATCCTGATTCACGTGGGAAGAAAAAGTGGGGGATAAAATAGGCGAATCCGGTGGAACCCGGAGAAACGGCTGCGTCTGACGTTTAGCGAACGTGAGTCTGCGATCGCGGGAAAATATAGAAATTTGTGGAAACCGTCGGGACGGGCGGAGGTGGCGTTGTCGTTGCCGCATTAAAACTTCCATTCTAACAGTCCCGTTCGTCCCTCTTCTGTCCCTCTACCCGTCCATTATTAATCTTCCCCGTGCGAAAGTTGGCAACGCCGGGACATTAATCATGCCGGGGCATCGCGGTAATTCCGTGGGACCTACTAATCACGAGGCAAGACCAATTAATTCGTGGCGACGTGCGAGGGGGCGGCGGTACCGGGTGGACAACGCGGTGCCAGGCGTAGTCTGCGTGAGGATTTTCGTTGTACTTCCGTTCCACTTCGAAACATACTGCCGGGGACGGGTCTCGCATATTTCTATGGAGATTTCGCTTTGATTTAGCGCTTGTTTCTCCGTTTAAATCTCGCTCAAACGGGATGAATTTGAATTTTCTGTGAGGATTATTACAGGAAAAAAAAATTAATAAAAATTACAAAAAGGAAATTCTCTTTCTTGCCGTGACGCATAAGATTCGCGATTCAAGGGCTAAAGAACTTCTTCCTGATCGCAGTTAGGGAACGCTCGGAGAGCTCGCTGATTTACTTCGTTTCACTTTCAAAAGTACGGACAAAAATCCGGAAGTCCCGAACAGAAACGGCCTCGAATTTAACCATTCTCCGACGTACCTCAATAAAGCCTTGCAATCAGAATCCTCGAGTCGCCAAAGCCCTCCCTCGTCAGCCGCGTTCGTTTCCCCATCCGAGGGATCTCCCGGCCGGCGTGGGTCGACGGCGAGGGTTTGCCAAGACCCGTGGCGAATTTTCCGCCGATCCCATAAACGTCTTACCGTGCCCGTGCTCTCGAGCCTCGAGCTGCGCCATCCTCGGAAGATTCCCGTCGACGGGCGAAGAGGAGAAACAGCCGAGGGAGCCAGGCACGTCGACGTCGTCCGCGTGTCTCTTCCTCAAGGTCCATTAGTCGCGAATCTGCTGCGGTTCCAGAAAACCGTTCGACCCGGATGGCTGTTCGATGTCGTCGAAATGACGCTGGCGTAGGGAGAAAAAGGAATGGAAGGAGGAGAGAAGGAAAAACAGCGATGGTAGAGTAAGCGAAAGAGGGAAAGGGGGAGAGAAAGAGGGAGAGAGAGAGAGGGAGGGAGAGAGAGACAGAAATAGAAGGGGACAGGTATAGAGAAGCGGTGGTCTTCCAATAAGCAACTGGAAACTTGGACTGGTTCCAAACAGGAAGTAATACCAGGCTTCGAGCAAGCCTGCCAGCATCTTCGACAAACTGTGCACTGTCTACAGCAATAGTTTCGTGGTGGTTAACGAGGACCATTGTCTAGAGATGTCGATAATTATGTTAGTTCCCTGCGTGGTTTGACAGCGGCGAACATGGGATAACGAGAATGTTTCTTTGCTGATGTCGTTGGATTTCAGATTGATCGATGGTTGAATCGAGAATATTGCGATGGCTCTGATGGATGGGAAAGACGGACGGTTGTATGGGATTTAATTGCGAATTGAAACGTTACATCGATGCCGAGGTGTTGCTTTAGCTTTTGAATTTAGACGCGGAGAGCGACGCCTATTAATTACTTTTAATGTTATTTGCTATCGCTGTGCCGCGAAATCGAAACGTCCGACGCGAGCTGAATTAAATAAACGTGGATATTTACAGAAATATATAAATAAGTCAATAGAACTACTTGTATCTCGCGAAATACAGTCCTGCCGAGCTTCAATTTAAAGCTCCGCGACGTTGAAATGTTGCGCGAGCAAATATTAATTATAATAATAGCAAATCTTTGTGATGTCTTTTGAACAGCGTAAAATAAACAGCAATACCGTTCCGTGCACGGTGTTTCACTATTTCAATTTATTTGCGGTTAACTACCGTTTGATTAATTCGTTCAATATTTAGATGAAGATTATTCATTCAGAGTGTAGAAATAAATTTTCTATTATAACTAACATCGCCAGACTATATGGTTCGCGTTCAGTTAACCTGATGTATTCAATTAAAATACTTGACAAGCTAAATCGACTGAAAAATACAGTTTTTAATCGTAATTTTATATGTAGCAATATATCTTCATAAAGGCAGCCGCGGGAAAAATTCGATATTTCAATGTTAGACACCTTCGATCTACCTTAATTAACCGCAAAATAGTGGCAGCGTAAGTTATTGCAGCCAGTATCTGACAGTATTTCCTACGGTATTAAATAGGGTCTCCCTTCACGGTTGACCAGGATTTCTAGAACAAAATACGAACCACTAAAAAGTTATCTTCACAGGCACCGTTAGGCTCTCGTTATTATTTATGCTTCTACTTCTTTATAAAATGCACAAGGGACTCGAAGCACGCGAACAACTTGGAAAATCTGAAAGCTGTTCAACCCTTCAGTTTCAATATTCCGATATCGCGCGAACACTTTAACGAATCCCGTAGAGATTGAACGCGTACGCAACAAAGAATCTCATTTTATACAATTAACGAGTGTGCGCGCGTATCCGCGCGCGAAAACGTTTTCAGACATTATTTTTAAAGTGGAAATTACCGTACGCGGTTGGAACATTGTAACGCGAGCACTCGAGGCCGAAAAGTCTCTCTCGACGTGAGTGGCGTGCAAATTCGCTGTCAATGCTTAACGTCGCTGAAGAGATTCCGCGTGTAGAAATTGGATGCAAACGAGGACGCTTGTTAACGGCGAGAACCATTCCAGCTCCGGCATTTAGCAGCCGCGATGGTGACACGAGGATGTTTACTCATTACGGGTAAACACAATCCATCGCGGACCTCTTTTAGAGCCAACCTGCGAAACCCTGTACCGAGCGTAAACAGGAAGAATTTCTTCGATTGGACACGCGACAAACTTTCGAACAGAAAAATTCGATAACTCATCAACACAGTGGAAACCATTCTTATTAGGGCAGCTACTAACTTTCGACATTGATTTAATAATAACATCGTAGAAAGTGTAGAAATGAAAAAGGTAGCGCGACAGTGTTAACCAATTTTTAGAAAATACGATTTTCTTTACGTTCCAACTTTTCTGGTCAAGCTACAATCTGCGTTAGCTGTTTACCAGAGTATAATGATAAAAGTTTCCCGCTGCGGTGGTTCGTCAGCTTTTTTTTTTTAATCCTGCCCTCGGCAGGAGTACAAACGAATTCGTAACGAAACAATCAAGCGGCTCGTGTGGGACGCGGGCAGGCGTCGCGTCGCGGCGATTCATTTACTAAATTTCCGCGACACTTTTTACTTGGACTGAAATTTTCAATGTTTGCATCGCAATTGAACCGGATTTTATCGCTGCCACTTTCGCGTAACGCGAATTCGATTACGCGGTACGTTAAACACTTCTAATTCCTCAAAGGACATCCGCGTGGGATGAAAATTTTAATCGGCTCGGTTCCCAATCGGAGCCTAAGCGTTCCATGGATTGCGCGTATTTTTCGACCGCTCTTTGAACTTTCGAGTCGCTCCAGGAGAAAGAGAGGAAACGCGGAAGCCACGTAATTGATGGACGTGATATATAGGTATCAGCGTGTGCGCAGTTAACGATTTTGACGTTTAGGCCAATATACTGCGTTTGGTACGGGCAGGTACCGCGGTTTGCTTCCTTCACGTGCAAGCTTTGCCTCGTACGCCAATGAAACGTGAGATAAGCTTTTCGAGATTTCCATGGTTAACAGAGAGATCTTTGATGGAACGGGAGGTTTCAATCAAAAGTGTTTACTCGCTTTTTACTCGTTTTTTTGTATATTTTTTTTGTTGGGAGGTAGAAAATAAAATTCAACGAAAAGAGGAAAACAACATTTCGAACTTGATATTTCCGATGCAAAATTTTAATTGGAACGCGCAACGCCGGGAAATTGCTGTTTATCGAAAAGGTTATCTCGTTCATTCTCATCTCGCATTATTTTTAGGCGCACGTTTTGAAATCCAACAGAACGTGTTCAGACGGGAAAGATATTCCACTGATTTCGCTCGGTGCTGTTTTTGATGCAATATTCATTTTTTTTTTTTTTTAGGCATGTGGATTCAACTCCTGTTGGGCTTTACTTTTTTCGCTCGTATTGATTCATAGTTTGCGTAAACTTCCGATCGGATGCTGAAAATATTTATCGAAAATATCGAGGCGCAAAAATAGCAAACGCACGATAGTTCCTCTATCTTGTCTCATGACTCTTCATCAAATTCTAATCGCGTTTCCAGCCGGGAGCACCAAAGGCAGACCGCGAAACAAGACAAACAACATCGAATTTCAGCCACGCAACGGTGAAAACAGTCCTCTGACGCGCGTCTCCAACGCGAAACGAAAATAATTCTCGCTTTATCTGTCACGTAAGCCGAGCACCGAATGTATCCCCAACACGGTCGCGTGCAAAAAGTCCCATAACTTATCCCGATTCGTGAGTACACGCATTCCTTTCCGTGCGACATGAGAAATAGTTCATCACCGGGGTTGGGTATCGTTCCAACGCGCGCAGCCCAAAAGTCCGCGCCCCACGGCCATTACGGATCTTTACGACGCTCCATGGCCATTACGAATCTTTACGGCGCCCCCTGGGGCGCCACGGATTACGATATTGCGCCGATGAACTAATTGAAACGGCTGTCTCATCTTTTCCGGAACGTACGAAACTCGTGTTGTTGCGAGCGCAGATATTTAGGAGATTAAACCGAGGAGTGGGTGGGATTTCAACGATAGCACGTGGATAACATTCGATACTTTGCTTCTGGCTCAGATTTATACGGCTCTTATAGCGCGATTAATGAAACGCGAGCAGAAAAGTCTCTGTAGGATTGGAATTTCGTAAGTCAGTAGTATAACAGAGTTATGGTCGAACGCGCAGTCACACGGCTGACTTATCGTCAACAAGGCTACTGGTAATCATTTAATCGCGCGATCGTAACATGTCGCTAATTTCACTGCGAGTTAAGTAAACGTTCCTTTATAGATTTCTGCGGAACATTTGCCGTTATTCAAATTCGATCGACTTTATAATCGGTTTTGCGTTCACGCACAAGTAAAACCGCAATTTTCTCGGCGTTAACGCCGCGCGGAAACTGATTTACGTTCGGTGCGTGCGGCAGCTCAGAAGCTGGCGCGTTAAAGTGCGCTATCTAGATCGAATGGTTGGAAACTTGATTTTCAATTAGATCTCGCTTTAATAACGTACTAAATGACATTAAAAATTCCTGTACTTTGCATTTACGTCATCGCCACCGCTGTCTCCTTTCGTCGATCACACGAGAAGCTTCGGTTCACGGCGGATCTCTCCTCGCTTAATCGCGAATTTTATCACTTCGTGGAATATCTGCGCGAGCACGGCCTTTGACGTTTTTAATGAATACCTAATTAGTCGCAAATTAACAAATGGAATGTTTACTCGCGCAAGCGGCCGTCTGTTTCAATATTCCGTTTAAATGAAAATCGTGGACGGTAACATTCATGTACCGTAAATGAATTGAATAAATCGAAATTCAAAGGCACTGGGAAAGCACGTACGTAATTAAAGTGGAATACGAAATATCAGTAGTTACGGTACGTCTATGGTCAGACGCCTTGTATACGAGCCATAGAAACGCGCGTACCATCGTCCGGCCATTTATTTGGCCGGCATAGTGGTTTCTAATCGAATTATCGTATTTCGCCCACTATCGTTTCGCGGATATCTCCATGTAATCCGTATTTTCCGGTCGATGATTGGATTAAGATATCGACGCGAGCATTTCGAATTTATAGCCGATCGGAATATTTATTCCCAACGCTTGGTTCACAGCGAAGAGATTCGTGGCTTTAAGGTCGATCTCATATCGTATTTCATTACGTCCAATAGTAAAAGTTTTTATTCCCCGAATATCTTCTACAGAAATCGTGCGCGACTTTGTTACAGGTGCAAGGAACCTGGGAGATACCGGAAAGATCTTCCGCCCACAGCGGTGATAATCTGCTTCCACAACGAAGCCTGGTCCGTGTTGCTCAGAACGGTCCACTCCGTGTTAGACAGATCGCCAGAGCACCTAATACAGGAAATCATCTTGGTCGATGACTTCTCTGACATGCGTAAGTGGTCATGCCTCAACTATCCTAATCACTTCTCACGATCGTACCGCAACTTCGAAAGAAACTATTCAAATCACGAATACCTCATCATCGAACCTCATTTCTACAGATTATTATCGTAGTAATAATTTTCTCCCATAATACCAAGGGTACGAGAAAACGTCGAATAGAAGCGTCGTGGTCACCGTGCACCGCCCATTCGTGTCGCTATTCAGCCGCAAGGGCCATTCGTCACCGCGACGTAGACGTGTTCCGTGCTCTCACGATGGATCGATTAATCGCGATCCATCTCCCCGGTGACTTCGCGCGTGGCCCTTAACGATCGGGTCAACGTTGAACCGAGGGTTGTACCGGCGTGGACGTGTTGCGCGCGTACCACCCGGGAAATTCCGACAGGTTGATGCATGCCGACGCCGTTCTCGAGGCGTTGATATCCTTCCTCGAAGCCTCCTCTCGCGTCCTCCGTAAAAATTCGCGCGCGTCTGACGACGCCCTTCCGCGACGCCCCGGAAAACTTTGACGGGACGATCGATCGTCTCGCCCTGTCGCGCGAGACACCGCCGTTTCCGCGGGAAGCGCGCCTCGGCAAGCGAGCTCTTCCTGTTTCCCACCGCGTCGCACCCGCAGAGATGGCGACGAGCCGATAGGGGTTGAATTCGATCCCAGGGTCTCGCGGCGCACTGGGATTTCGGAACTCGCAGAGCCAGGCGTCGGAAGTGTTATTGGCTCGCGGGGAAAGTGGGTTTAATTGGCCCGCGTTACGCGATAAGGAAACAACGAATGTTTAATTTGCTAATGAAATATTGGCTCGAGATAAATCCGCGCTGCAAAATTACGGTCGAGTCTGTAAAATGTGTAGACTAACGGGTTAATTGTTCGGGAGATATTAAAGGGGCTGTTTCACAAGCTTCTGATCGCGTTGCGTGATCGAATTGAAATATGTTCAGCGGGGAAACGTGTAACTGAAAATCCCGCGGAAAAGGAAGAGAACCGCGAAACTCGTTGAAAGGGGGGTTAGCCGGAAACAAAGGCCCGTTTTATCGTCGAAGGTGTTCTGATCGAATTAACGCGTCGTCGGATAGAACGGAGGTGTACACTTAAACCGAGGGCACGTGTAACAAAGGCGCGGACGGTGGTAGGACGAAAATAAAAATCACTGGGGAATAAGCCGGGGCGAGATTAAGCCCGCTTGACAACAGGTTAGGGAACGCGCAACCCGTTGGAAACGATACAAGGAATAGAGCCCGTGGAATCCCCCTTAAAAGCTAGAGATAAGCCCTCGCAACACTTGGAAGTCAGGCTCATGAACGCAGTTAGCGAGTCCCATAGAAAACACGTGGTATATCCCCATTACAAACCGGCCGATTATTCTATCATAGAAAGAGGGAACAATGTGCTTCTTCTTTGTGCGATCTTCCTTTTCTTTTGTTCGTCACAGAAGGAGGTAACGGTGAGATAACCTAGCTATCAAAAAAGACGTTCTAATTAATAATAAGAAGAAACCTGATGGAGATATCGCGGATCCGGGTGTATAAATAATTTGGTCCCTCGGTCAATAATCGAATTTAACGTTTCACAGCGCATCTGCAGCGTCAACTGGAGGACTACATGATGAACTACCCGAAAGTGCAGATCATCAGGGCGCAAAAACGGGAGGGTCTTATCAGAGCTCGTTTGCTGGGCGCAGCCGCCGCGAAGGCCCCGGTGCTGACATATTTGGACAGCCACTGCGAGTGCACCGAGGGCTGGCTCGAGCCGCTTCTCGATCGGATCGCCCGTGATCCGACGACAGTCGTTTGTCCCGTGATCGATGTTATAGACGACACCACCCTGGAATATCACTGGAGGGATTCCGGCGGCGTGAACGTGGGCGGGTTCGATTGGAATCTGCAGGTAAGCGGAATTCCTTTCGCTATTATTTCGCGGGAATCGCCGACTATGTCGAACGGGGGCGATCCACGACTCTCCGATGGATTAATCGCGAATAGACGTCGACAAATTATTGCTGGAATTCGCACGGTTGCGTTTCAGAAGCGTCGATGTTTAATACTGTTGCATGTAAAGGCGTCGTTTTAAAATCTGTTCTTCCTGCCATTTTTCTTTTTACTAGTTTTTCCGAGGATTTATGTATGCACTCGGATTTTTATTCATTCCCAATAAACATTCTATCGGTTCGCCAGCTGTTTGGAAACCGGCTATCTGTATGCTAGTCCCGATGTCGAAAACATTCGGAGATTTCGTGATCCGGCCACGAACCTTGTACAATTCCCCGGATCCCGCCCCTCTGACTAGCAGCGTTCTTTGATTTCTGTATCAGTTCAACTGGCACGCGGTACCCGAGAGGGAGAAGAAGAGGCACAAGAATCCCGCGGAGCCAGTTTGGTCACCGACGATGGCCGGAGGACTCTTCTCGATAGACCGTGCTTTCTTCGAGCGGCTCGGCACGTACGATAGCGGCTTCGATATTTGGGGCGGCGAGAATCTCGAGCTATCCTTCAAAACATGGATGTGCGGAGGTATGCCCAATATTAAGCCAGAAATATGTCTCGAAATTGACCGTAAAAGGGAAGCAACGTCAACTATTCGAATCACCCTTAGGATACTTCTATCATAAAAAATGTTAAAACTATATTAAATGAAATTGAATAATTTACTTTCAAAGTCGCGATCATCTCGCGTTCATTTGTTAAAAGAGAAAAGAACGAAAGCAACGGACGTTTTAATTACGCAAAACAGAAGAAGTCTACCAAAAAGCATCGCGAAGTCAAATTCGGAATACCCTATCTTCTTTCTCATTTTTCCAAGCATCCCTCGCGCAATTAGCAAAGGAAAGCACTCCACCGCGTTTAATCCACGTAACGCGTCGAATCCGTGTCAAACTCGAAACTCTCCGGGCGTCCAATCACGCCGCCGTTCGCCTCGAGCCGCATTTTTCCATGTAAAAGCCCCGGGAAGAAAGTTAAATCCCCGAAATAGGGGCGGTCGTAGCCACCGCTCGCAGCGAAATAAACTCGTCTCCCAAACTCTGCCCGCGGCCACGATCAGCCGTTTCCGTGGGCCAGGAGCGCACGAACGAGACCTCACCGGCGGTTTCTCTCTGTCTCTGTTCCCAGGCACCCTGGAAATCGTGCCGTGCTCGCACGTGGGCCACATCTTCCGGAAACGTTCGCCGTACAAGTGGCGTAGCGGCGTGAACGTGCTCAAGAGGAACAGCATAAGGCTGAGCGAAGTGTGGCTGGACGAGTACGCCAAGTACTACTACCAGAGGATAGGTCACGACAAGGTGAGCACTTGCTACTCAGCCAGGCTTGGTTACCTGTTTCGTCAGCCTCTCGCACTTTGGATCTTCCCCGGCTTCCTATCTCGACTGCGCTTCTTCGTCGAGGCTTACGAATTAATAATAACTAAACTCCCGTACATTGAGAATACTTTGACTTAATTTTAACTTTAATTTATTCGTAGTTAATTTTGTTTAATTAGACAGTGATTAATTCTCTTTAAAGTAACGCGGTTCTATGTGCCTTGTTTAAATTTTGACGTTTTTTTTTGGAGCAAACGAATGATTTGAAAGTGTTGACTGATAGAATACGTGGGTTGAAAGCTTGTTTTTCCATTTGATCGTGATTTTATTGGTTCAGAGCACACGTTGGCTAGAGGAGTCGAGATAAGAAATGATGATAACCAAGCTTGATGATGTAGAGTACCGTATACAGAGACTCGTCGTAAAAAACTGGCCCATAAACGCGGGAAGCACTGCTGAAGAACGTTCGCGTGTCCTGGTACTCCTTGGGAGAAGCTTCTTTCATTCCAGACGATCTATCTTTTATCCTGGCAGCTTGCGCCGTTGAAACGGAGTCCGATCGAGCGTGCGAAACGATGGGATAAAAGTAAATCGTTGTCCACATACACGCGTACTCGAGTGAGGGCCAGTTCTTTTATTCGCGAGTCTTCTACGACCACTTTTCGCGAGTAGAATAGCTTTTATTCGAGTGTTAGGAAACAATCGTCCTTGATTATTTTTTTTCTAACAGGATTGTTGGTTCATTTTCCAAGCGTGGGTATGATAATGATACTCGTAATTGAAAAAGGATTTCAGCCTTTCTGATCGAGTACTTTCACATGAGTTATGATCGAGGAGGACTTTTCTTTTAAAGTACAGTTCAAGTACCTTTTTCGAGTATCGTTAAAAATTGTTTTACAACTATTGATCAACGTTCGGTTAATAAAGCACCATTTGCAACAATGGATCCTCGAATTTTCCATTTCCTATATAAAGTACACTCTTGCTCGACATTTCATTAATTTTATAAAAAACAAAACGAGACACGAGGACATACAAATAATATATCAGAAAATTGTTATTAAATTCGTCAAATCGATTTCTAACAACTTCATTTCGATCAGCTACTTTTTACCAGAACGATACGTACACTTAAGCGGTTATCCAGGGCCCGCCTAAACGTCGTTTCTTTCACTAGAACGAATCATTCCCGTCGCAATATTATCATTATCCCAGTCCGACCAAAAAGGCACTAAACTCCGGTCCATAAAAAAGCCCCCACGTATTTCCCCCCGTCCTCTATTTCCCCCTCGGCTGCTTCTCATCCCTCTTCCTTATTTTTACGATTACACCACTCGTCCCGTTCTCCGCGGTCTTTAAATCCCTGCTGCCGGAAACGAGCGTTCCACCGATCCACCACCACCACCACCACCAGCCCTTCCTCCCTTCCACCCCTTCCTCGTCGCGGAGAAAATTTCCTGGCTTATGATCTCGCGATTTTCGCAGGGCAACTACGGCGACGTGTCCGAGCGGAAGGCGCTCAGAAAGAAGCTCGGCTGCAAGTCATTCAAATGGTACCTGGACAACGTTTACCCGGAGTTGTTCATACCTGGCGAGGCGGTTGCTTCCGGCGAGGTAAGGATTCACGCGTGCCTGACCGAGCGACGGCCTTTCTTTTGCAGCCGCGGAAATGACCACCACCACCGGAATCGACCGTTAACGACGCAACCGGCCACTTTGATCCATCAGGACGGCGTCGAGTTACTCGGAGGCTCCTCTCCTTGCGCGGTGCCACGGCCAAAGGATAAATGGACCAGCAGAGGCTTCCTTTTTCATCTTTCTCTCCAGCTTCTCTTTTTTCCCCTCGTTTTTTCTTTTCCCTGTTCTTCTCGCGGCGGGGAAACGGTGTGCTTTACTATTCCGAGATACGCGAGCGCTCTCTTGTTTGAGAGGAGAGCCACGTTTAGGTGTCGAGTGTTGCGAGATCGTTTCTTTCTTTTTTCATGGCTCCTTCAGACACTCCCGGGAATTCCTTGAATATTCCTTGCCACGAGGCTAAGGGAAATTGTATCCCCTCTCGATGGAAACCTCGGGATCCTCGTTTTAATCGATCGCGCGTCGGAAGAAGTTTCGTCCGCCGCTCGTCCGCGGCGCGCTTTATCCGAATTAACACGTGTTCGATACGCGGGCACGGCTGTATCCATACAGATAGGCGAGGTTCGTTTGTCGCGGGCGAAACGGGCGACGGCTCGCCGCGGCGGGCAGACAATGATTGATGTCGACGAGCTCGCGACATAGAAAACAATCGATCGAGGAACAATGCTGGGACGCGGTCCGGGCCAATCTGAATCGGATCGCGGCCGAGGGATTCGCGCGCGACGTCCCCGATCGGAAATCGATTCGTCTCTCGATCGGCTCGTTGAATACTTGACTCGGCACGGGACGGGATCGTCGGTAACGCCGGATAATGGTGGCGAATCGAACACCGCCCCGAGGCGAAGACGTTTCAACCGGGCGAAAAGGTTCTCCGTTTACCCCGGCGATGGTCGATTTCGATTTCGCAATTAAACTCCCCTTTGAAGGCTTATAACTCGCGGCTGTTCCTACGCCCCGCCGTTCGCCCGCGTTCATGCGCCGGTTAAATTGTTAATCGAGGCTGGCGTCGCGGAAATCCTGCCCGCGTTCATCGTTCGCCGTTTTTAATCTGCGGACAGACGGGGCTCGTTCTTTGTACCTGGCAATTGATAACGATTTGTTCTCTGGCCCTTTTCGAGGTTTCTGAATAATTAAAATAGCAAGAGAAAAGAAATGCAAGTGGTAGCGGTCTCTCTCTATAGTCGGACGTATCTTTCGCGCTATCAATTGGATCATCAAAATTATTATCCTTTTGATATCAATTTCGTTAACCGATTGCGAAGAAGACAGCGGCTGGATGGTATCGGAAACTGAAAACAGCGAGCAGATAATGTCGATAGAAGTCCAGAGAGCGGGCATAAATATCGACGCCGGAGGCTCGACGTCCGGCGTCGGCGGCGGGAATCGCTGGGACCACGGGGGCGCACGATCCGCTTTGCTCGTCGCGCGATTGACAGTGCATTAATTTCGTTCCCATGCGGAGTTGGTACAGGATGGTGGTCGGGTTAGGAGAGGTTGCCGGTGGGTGGCGATCAATCACGTCTCGATTTATTTCCGTCGTGTTACGACGCCGTCTCCCGGCCCTCTGTTTCCCTGCATTCGTAATTGCGAAATGATTGTCGGGCTTGTCGCGCTCGTCGTCGATAATCTCGCGCGCGGCTCGCTTCTCCTACGGGTCATTACGTTCTCTCTCGGCTCGTGCGACGCGTATTTGATCGATGCGGCTCGTGCTCGCGATTCACCTGCGTTATCGCGCTGCAACGGCGCACCTCGTGCTCCTCGATTGCGATTCCATGGATCGTTAAGTAATCCAGTGTACGGTGTTGCGAATTTTCGACTACAATCTCTAATTGTAGCAATAGTTCGTAGCATTTTTAGGCCTGCGCGACGTTCACTGTTGGAGATTGCGGAAGTAGCGTTTGAAATTCGTGAGAGCTATTTAAAACGCGAATTTATATCAGCTCTCGAAAGTACTGTTAAGATAATCGTCCTTATGCGCCTACGTTAAATTCCACGTTACTTTCCCCGCAGCATTTCGTTCGAAGTTTAAATCATCGAACTAATCTCTATGATATGATGTTGCATACAAATATATTGGTCTGCAAACAGGCCGAGCTCCGTGCGCTCGTAATCTCGTGGACCTTTGCAGGAGCCTTAGACCTTTCCTCATGTACGTTCGTAGATTCGCGATAAAGTCACGGTATCTAACGGCGGATTAAAGGCTTTCTGGTTCCACGTAAATTGCAGTGTCACGCAACTTGGATATTTCATGATTTGCTTCCCTTTATCCTTTATAGCCAGCCTGTTCCCGTTCAGCTTGGCGATCTCGCTGGGAATTAACGAGGGCCAGGATCTCCGTATTTTCTGGACGATTTCAGCCAGCGAATCAAATCATTCGTGTTAAATTTGGGACCTTGCGTGCGCGACAATTATTCGTTCATCGAGGTACGAACAATTTGAGACGGTCGGATGTGTTCCTTCTTCTCGATGATTACTTCTCACCTAAATTCTCTGTTGCGCCATGCTGCGTCAGCGACACAGAGCTCGTCCGCCGTCAGCTCGCCTCGTGAAACTTAAAAACTCATTTTGAGAGCAAACGCCAGAAATGAAACAGTTCTGAGTAATGCTTCCTCGAAAGTTGGAGTTACCGCGTTCTAGAACTTTCGCCTGTTGAGATCTGACCCCATTTTTCGGTATCGGACTGGTAGCACCGTTTTGAATTTCGCGAAATGATTCGCGGCTTCCGCTGTGGGCACGGAATTTTTCTTCGAAAATGTAACGCGAATTTCAGTTTTTCAAGAATCGAGAATCATCCTTGGACTATTTTTCTCCCCGCGTGAAAACCAACGCGCTATTTATAACAGAGGTGATGCTCGAGAAAATGGATGCATCAAATCTGCACGGCAATTACTTTATTATATCGTCTTGAGAATAGCAATGTTTCTCGATCATGATCGATCGCGACGTCCCAAAAAGAACGCCTTAATCTCTCATGATTTACGCATGTTCCCTTACCACCACCGGCGAGACGAAGCTACATCTGGTTTCTTCGTGCCACGTACTTTGAACAAGATGGAGTAGGAATGAATTCTTTACGCTGGATCTTCCAACTTTTCGTCTCTGTCAAAAATTACGCTACTCTTCGTTTCGCGTTCGCAAAGGGTATTCCCGTTACATCGAAAGAACGATACGTCTTGACGCTCCTGTGAGAGAATAGAAACGTATCCACAATTTGTAACGGGGTTAATGTTTCGAGCAAATTTGACGTTCCTTCAACTACGAAAATCTAGTTTCATTTTTAATAAAGCAGAGGGAACTATAAAAATAGCAAACACTTGAAAAGTGTCCGATGAAACGCGATCATAAATCAACTCTGCTCCGTCAAAAATAAAAAGGGATAAAGAAGAACCGTCGAATTTAAAGCAATATCAGCCAGGTCTGCTATTCCTTATCGAGTCGCGCAGGCTGAAATCGAGGGAGAAAAGAATCAAGTGTCAGGCCACGAGACAGTGCCATAGAAATCGTATCGATCAACCGGTTTCTACCCTCGCAGATACCCTGCAGAGGTTGTAGCTCTCAGCCCTACATTCGAACCGGAATGGAATGCGTTTTGCCATATTTTTTCCCGACGCGACGCCGTTCGCCTGCAGAGACTCTTACGGCGCGGTAAACGATGGAAAAGGGGACAGGAGGGGGGATGAAAAAGGAGGAACGCGTAAAGGATGGCCGAACATTTTCGCGAAGAAGCATTTCACGCGGCTCGCGTTTTGGAATGCGGTTCGCGCCGCGCGCGAAATAAAAATTTCGTCTGTTGCCTCGGAACTTGTGTTTACGGCTTTTCCTTCTTCCTGACACTCTTCGTCGTTTTAGCCGTTTTATGCGGGGGATTGGTTAAATCACGCTGGACGTGCTTGGTGCGAAAAACAAATCTTCGGTTCCACCTGTGATTTCAATCTTTCCTTTAATGGATATCGATGGATCCTATATAAATTTCAAATCAATTTAAGACAAAACATTTTCCATTACACCTCTTGTTTCCCATTTTCGAACTTATTTACCATCGATCAATCCCGCTCCTTTCAATTCCTATCAAAGTCCAAGATCGCCAATAAATCAGCCGCTCTATTCAGCCTCTGAGAGAAATTAGTTCCACGAGAGGGAGCCTCCGAGACGCTCTAATAAAGCAAGAAGATGGTATCCCTGGACCTACCTCGGAATTTTATCCGAAGCCGTCCGAATGTCGCCGATAAATCAGTAGTTTTTATTCCAGCCAACGTCGACGACGACAACGGCGTCTGCGACCAGGAGGATGAAAGGGGGATGAAGATGCTCGCGTTGAAACTGCAGCGACCACAGAATTCTTGCACGCAGCGAAACCAGGACTGCTGACCGAGCTCCGTGACTGAATGCGCCCGTCGCATGAAAGCGCATATACCCTCGTCCGTGCACGTGGCCATCCCGTACACGCGCGGCCACGAAGACCGCGAGGACTCTGCCTCGCGCATTCTTCGCCCTCTTCGTACGTGTGCCAGGACGGGGGTGCACGGGCGAGGTTATATTTTTCGCGAACAAAACAGGAGCTCGGCTCATTTTCGATTTGCGTTCTCCCGTCTCTCACTGAGAAACGGAGGGGTTGTTGCCAGCCTGATCTTTTTGTTCCCGTTCGCGTGCAACTGTTCTGCGGCCGTGGCTCGGGGAGAAATCAGTGGATCGTCGATACGTTTCGCTCGCGGGCTCTCAATCGAGCGGTTCCATCAGGGGGCAAATGTGAACTTGGTTTACAGGGAGAATTGTATGGAGAGGGAGTCGGTGCAGCTCTCGGGGGAGGTTTCACTGTTATTGGGTTTAAGGTATAGCGTGGAGGAATTTTGTGAGAGAAGTCATTTCGTCGAGTAGCGTGATTTCATAATTTGACGGAAAATTGGTAACTTGGATTTGAAATTAACGTTGGTACATGTATATAAGAAGATTCAACTGTCTACAGGTTTAAATAATTTTTTCCGAGCAATTTAGCCGAGGAAAATGGAAGGTATAATTGCTAGAACGAGGAGTACTAAGTGATTAAACACCTGGAATAAACCTCCGGTTATACCCTGCAAATTAGAACGATCCGCGCGAACCTTACACCCGATAACAAAAAGCCAGTGAATAATGCAAGCTCTTATAATCGCGGAGCGGTGCAATCGAGACCCCGTTGCATTCACCCCGCGAACCACGAATAAAACAAGCGTTGAACGCGAACCGGTGGCGATAAAATATCGCAAAAAAAATGAGCGATCACAAGCGACGTATCGAGGGGATGGAATTTTTCCAGGGTCCCTGAGAAGGTTTGCGAGCGAGCTCATTCAATTATTACGTATCCCCTCTATTGATTTATCCGGTTTTTGCTTTTCCAGACGCGGATCCCGCGAGCAACTTTGCCCGCTGTAAATATCCCTGGCGGTACGCGAATGCCGAGAAAAATAGCGCGTTCCATCAGGAGTATATTTTCGACGGGAAATCGACCGATAGACGAAAAATATTTTCAATATCTGCGAATACGATATTCATTGTTTCGTATCGCCCGTAGATTGACTCGCAGCGATGTTTCTCTGACGATAAAAATTCTATTCTGATTAGATACGTGTTACCGGACTTTGAACGTTGCATTAATTAGGTGAAACAGATTTCCGATAATGGTGCGGAAAAATTGAATAAAAATTTCATTTCGCGCAATAGAGACAAGAAGGGTTCAGAAAAAAAAAGTGAACGGAACGATTTCTTCGATAATCAGAGGGGCAGACATCGCGGCAATTAGAGAAACATCGGTACGCGTGTGTTTTTCTCGATACTCGTAGCGTTGCGCGAACGAATTTACGAACTAACGTGCCGCGTCTAACGATACTAATCCGAGAAATGATCATACTAACTAATGAACAGGTTCGTAATCTCGGAGAAGGAGGTAACACCTGTCTGGATTCTCCGGCACGCAAGGCAGACTTGCACAAACCGGCCGGCCTCTACCCCTGCCATCGACAGGGCGGAAATCAGGTACAAATAGACGCAGAGGCTGAGCCCTACACGTCGTGGCAGACATATTTTAAGCCCCGTCAGCCGTTTGTCTCTCTGTCAGTTTGTTTTCGAGCGCGTTTCACGCTCGATCCGAAAACTCGACTTTCTTCTTTTGGCTTTTTCGTTGCCTTTCTTCGCTTTTTCTGTGCGTTCGATTTTTCACTCGGATATACAGCACAACTCAACCTGTGTGTGCTTGTTATTTGAACTGGATTTAAGTCCAGCGTTTACTCGCGAATCGAACGAGAAAATAGTCGAGTGTGTCCTAACAGATCTACCAACGAATAGCCATCGAAAGTCGAGTTTTCGTTCCTTCAACGAGAACACTAACCGTTTAACACCCATTTAATCGCTGCTGCATGCTTATCGTTAGTTGTGCGCATTCTAGGCTTCCGTGTACGTCTACCTGTGCGTCTTCACCTTTTTCCGGCTCTTCAGGATCACGAGATAGGAAAATAGCGAGGCGTTGCGTATGATCTCGCCGAACGTAGATCAGCGAGCGATGTAAAACGAGATTTCCCTCGGTTTCGTGGTCGGAAGTAATCGGTAGTTAATCGTTTGAAAATTTGTTGATTCGCTGCAGATCAGGCACCTCGTTAGCAGCATATGTATAGACTCGCCAGGGAAACCCGAAGACCTTCACCAGCCAGTGGGTTTATACCCCTGTCACCGCCAGGGTGGCAATCAGGTATACGATATTCAGAATTCGAAGGCGTCGAGAACGTCCTACGAACGCCGCTCGAAATAATCACTGGGGCACGCGGTTGTCTAATTGCCTGCTCTGTTCCATTATTCTAATCACTCCGGACGGAACCTTGCCAACCTGGCGAGCATTTTTTTCTTTTCTTTATGTTTATTGGATCTTTGATGGTGATGGGTCATTCAGAAATCTACTCGCGCTCGATAGGAAGAAATTGCATTTTATAATCGCTGAATTTGCTGAACTATTTCTTATGAAATGGTTGATTTTATTAAAGAAATTTCAAATCTGCATTTTCAACAAGGCAATGCTAAAATTCTATCCCAAAGAGAACGCTAGAGCTACATTTTCCATACTACATTTTAAAGCGTACATTTTTTAAGGGAATTCTAAATCTAAGGTTTTAATGAAATTGCAAATTTCACGGTACATTCCACGTCGCGCGGTCCCGTTAAATTCACCTCGGCTGTTTGCGGATCTCCCTCACGGGAAATCGATCGGGCGACGAACGAGCGCCGGCGATCGTTCGCGATAATCGTTCCGCCGCGAACGAGTATCGCGGGGCGAGAGAAGAAAAAGGGACCATTAACCGGCGACGCGTTTACCATTTAACTTGCACGCTAACTCGGCGCTAAGCTCGACCCATTTCGCTGCAATTAGTATCGTCGCTAATCTGGTGCAGGTGCTCATCAATCGTCGAACCCTCTTCACCCTCCGTCTCTTCCCGTTCGCGTCTCCTCTCTTCTCCTCCTCCTCTGCCCGCCGCTGCACCCCCTGTATGACGCGCCAAGCCAGCTTTCCCTTGGCGCGGCTATCCGCCGCTTGTCGCCATTTTTAGCATCGCATGCCACCGTGTAGAATTAATCTCTCGGCCCGTGGGAACCGCCGCCGGTGTGGGAAATTACACCAGCCAGTGGATACGTAACTAGCCGCCGAAGGTGGAACTGGTGTTCGTCCGCCAGGGTTAGATTAGGTTATGATGTGTCTTTCGGCGCCTCGGGTTTGATAAGGCCGCCGAGGTCGTGATGAATCGAGTCGTTGCGTTGGCGTCGTTTATCTTGCACGAAGTAAATTAGCCGCTTCGCTGCAGATCGTGTGGGTTTAATAAAGCTGTAACCAGCTAGGGTTGCGGATAGGTTTTTTAATTCTAACCGAGCAGACCGATAAATAGAACGCGTATAATTACAGTTAGTTGTTACAAAGGAGAGAAAGGAGTTGAAAAATAGCATATTTAAAAAAAGCAGATTACGATGGAGGGTAGAATTGATTGCAAGCGGAAAGAAGCGTCGAGGAGGTGTCGAAGCCACGAGAAAGTAACGCCAAGATCAAACCACTCGTCTCGTTAGAATCACGCGGACGACAACCACGATTACGTCGGGGAAGAGGTCGAGTTCGCGCGCGAATCTCGGACGTAGTTCCGTACAAAAGCCCACCCCCGCGGTCGCCACTATGGGGCGGTTTAACAACCGTGACAACCGGTTACAACCAAAAACACAATCAGTCGCCGCTCGCTTGGGCTCGTAAAGCGCCACTTTAATTTAGCTATTTGCCCTAGCAATTAAGCCGCGGTTTCACGGTAATTACCGCCGCCGCCCTGAACTCGACCGACTCTACGGACGCAGCCGCCTCTGCGCACCCCGCACGGGGTCGTCCATTGACGTTTTCGACGCGTTTCAATGCCGACCCGCGAATGATACTGCGCGACGGTGATTTCTTTTAATTGGACCAGTTCTTTGACGTCGCGACTCGTTCCTCTCTTCTCCCATAGAGCCGCGAGAATTCAGCGACAAAATAACAAGGTAGATTCCTCTTTCAGCGGATAGACTTTTCAGTGTTTCGACTCTCGTTTTTCTATGGGACGAATAAACAATACGTTCGCTGTGGTAACAGTCGCACGAAGATTGTTCTTAGCGGCATTTATGCTCAGAGTGAAACACGCGTTGTACGTTACAACAAGCGTAGAAACTACGTGAACGCGCGATAGTCAGACAGCAGTCTAATGAAGGATCGTTGACAGGCGAGCTGTTAATGCAAGACAGCGCGAACAATAGTGGTGTCGACCATGGTCGCGTGGCAGACTGACGTTCCGTTCACATATGTCTGACAGCTAGTAGATACATAATAATTAGATGGGAACGATTGTATTTCAACTGGACAACAGCTAAGCTACTGTTAATTATTGATAATTAAATAGCAGACAACGCGAGAATCAGTCGCGAGAGATAGAGAACTGGTGTTTAGATAAGAACGGTTTATGTTACGCGATTAAACGATGCTGGTATACCATTGAATAGCTCTCGATCTTTGTTTATCATTCCAATGGTTCTGTCGACTCGTACAGCTCTGTAAATCACGTCGCCTGGCAATGTTGTCTTGTAATATTTGTCTTGGCAAACGTTATCTGTTTTTACTCGCGAGCTTTTAAAAAATCGTGCTTGGTTCGTGTTTCTCGTGAAAACAGGGTGCGTCGCGTAGCTGGAACAGTTAATTGCGGAAAAGCACTCGCAACGGGATGAAGGGTGCTTTATTAATTTGCAAGTATGAGGCACGAGGTAAATTGGTTCACGGCACGGCGATACTTTTCCGAAACGGAAGTCGTTCGACGGGGAAATTACCCTCGTCCCTGTCTCGAAGCCGGGTTTACGCCGTGCCTGATGCATTCCACGTCCCCTCGGACCGGATATAGATAGTAATGCTTAGTTGTTAACATACGGTAGCTGGTGCATGGGTTTAATCCTCGCTTTTCATTATCCCCGGTCCCAGCCGCTTTCGACTCTATCGTTGCACGACAGGGGCTGAAAACCTTTGAATTTTGCGACGCAGATGGTCCTGACAGCGCGGTTACAGCCGTGTAACGATTTGAATAAGTACAAGGCCGGTGTTCGTCCCTGGCCACTCGTGGTACTTAATTAACCCTTTCCCACATGTGTTCCCTACGCTTGCGCGAATTGAAATTTTCCTCGGTTATCCAGATGATTGTGCAGAATTTCAGATGCTAGAGCTGTTCTTGGAATTCACCGTACTCTCGATACTCGATCGAGTATATATTATTTATCAGCGTTCGGTATTAATATCTCCCTTGAATCTTCATAGAAACGCACGGTTCAGTGATCATAATCGATAATAAGTCAGACACATCGAGATGGCTACAAATAATCTTAAATGACGAAAAATTTTGCGGTCATAATATTGTCAGCTTCTTGTAACGCTTAGCTACGATATTCGTGTGAAATTTGCAAAGAAATTTATTCGGCTTCGCTTGTCCCATTCTACTCGAACACTCGCGATTCCCGGATGCTTTCGACGGATGCGTGCATCCGTACGTAACGGCTGTCAGGAACCATCGGTCATAGGCAAACGTTGGAGGTCAAAATCCACGGGCATTAATCTTGATCGTCTGTCACAGTACTGGATGTTGAGCAAGACCGGCGAGATCCGGCGAGACGAATCGTGCTTGGATTACAGCGGCACCGATGTCATCCTCTATCCTTGTCACGGTAGCAAAGGGAATCAACAATGGATTTATAATCCACAGGTACGTTGTTCTCGCGGTGCTACCAAACATTAGATCGTCTATAAAGTAACGACTATGAAATCTCCGTGATCTCGTACCTCTTCAATCGCGTATCTTAATTATTGCGTCTGCAATATGACCTAATATCGTCGAAACTTTAAGCTGCTAATAAATTTACGTATCGTTCAAAAGCACGCTTGACGAGTAATCTATATCCCCCACAAGAGCAGCGACTAACGCGACGCATTATCGCTTTCAGACGAAGCAAATCAGACACGGCAGCAGCGACAAG
This sequence comes from Xylocopa sonorina, assembly GCF_050948175.1. NCBI lineage: Eukaryota > Metazoa > Arthropoda > Insecta > Hymenoptera > Apidae > Xylocopa > Xylocopa sonorina. Next base: position 13,304,269 of record NC_135193.1, read on the forward strand.
TGTCTGGCAATAACCGAGAGCAAGCAGCGGCTGATCATGGAGGAGTGTTCCGCGACAGCGGCGAGGCAGAGGTGGTCGTTCGAGAACTACGACCCGTCGAAGCTGTGATACCGCGCTTTTTCCCGTCGCCAGTCGGACAATCTTGGCCGTAGGTTCGATCGCGCCGGCTCTTGGGTACCTGTTCAACGTTACTCCGTCGTCAAGACCCGTTTCGGTAGATAGACGCCGTGGTATCGAGGCTCGAGCGCCTCGAGACGCCGCCGTCGACCGTACTAGAAATAATCGAGTGCGAGAGGTGCGCGATAAGAAAGGCACGATGGTATCCGGGTCGCGGGGCTTGGGTGGTGGACGAAGGGGAGTACCATATCGAATAGGTTCGCGCGGAGAAGAGACACGTTCCAGCGGCCCGTCTACGGGCCGTGTAATCTCTAACTGTAAGACGGACGAAGTGCAATAGAAACGTCGCTTTAAGGGTGATCGAGGAGGGACTGGCCCTTGGATAAGCTGTAACCGGTATACAATGAGAGATTGGTCGTTCGTACGAGTGATCGGGTGTCGATACACGTTGGAGGGACGCTTTCCGCTGGCATTGAAGAATTGAAAGCCTCTCGGACCGACGGAAATGGATGTTGGACCATTTTAATCTTCCTCTCCTTAGGCAAGGGTGGTTTTTTAAACGGTGGACGTTTTCGTTTTCTAGCTCGCGAGTGTGAGTCACTTGTTGGTGGTCGTTGCCTTGTTTTTTTTTTTTTTTTTTTTAATATCGCTTGTAATTGTTTCGACTGCAAGCATTATACTTCTATCGTCGAGTAAAGTGGTTCTCTTCTCGAGAGAGTTGAGTGAATTTCGAATCGCTTCCGTATGATGGGAAGTTTGAAAAATCGATCATTAAAATAATTACAAGCGATACTCTGCTCCTTGGTAGATAGTTCGTGTAGAATTCGTTTCGTTGCAAGATTCAATTGATTAGATTTTAACGATTACGTGTAACTTCGCGCAAGTACTTACGAATCGAAACGATTCGACGTTCGATGAACCTGTAATTCTAAGTGTAACGTTTAAACAGCGAGGAACGCGGCAATGCATCAATGACGGCGAAAAGCGTGTCAAATGGGGATGAGTTGTTTACTTCATCCGAGTCGGACGGACGAACGCGGCAGTATCGATCTCCGCGACAGCCTCGATCGTCGCTTTCGTCCGCGAACCGTTATTTTTAAGGAGGATCGAGGGATTCGTGTAAGCTGCTTATGGCAAGTGCCATCTCAGAGACGACGCGGTGATCCGGTCTCATTGGAAAACGACGAATCGTTGATTGTGAACGACTGGAAATGTTTGTCGTTCGAAAGAATCTGGACGTCGAGTGTGACCGAAAAATTGAAAGGATTATTTATTTTCTACCAAGATCCAAAAATCCGATGATTGCGTAAATTTATAAATTCTTTCGTTGCACTTACAATAATCATTAAGAGAACGCATTTCTATCGCATTTAGAACATATCGAGTCTACCATAAGACTTATTAAACATATCAATTTAATTTTAAACGAAAATTTAAGACTTATTCATTTTCAATATCATCTTATTATATCTAAGATTATAAACCTCCACCCAATTCGTTGTAACGAAACTAATAGTGTATTCTATTGTATATAAATTAGAACAGCAAAGGGTGGATAGAAAATGATCAATCAACGATTCGTTAAAATCGCCCTTCGTTTCTCTGTCGTATCCTCGGCGCTTACGGTAGTACTATACATTCCAATATGGACGCGAGTGATCGACGCCAACGATTCCAGATTCTGGTGGAAACCAGAATCCTTCTTTTCTAATTAATTTAGCTGATAGGTAGTGCGTAGGGGCAGAAGAGGAACGAGCCGAGTAAACGGTGCACATTCCGAAAAAGCGGTGTAGGAAGACTTTTGTACATTCGTGTAAAGTATCTCGATGCCAGTTTAGATACCGTCTAATGTAAGTTCTTCGAGTGCATGTGCGAGAGTAAATCAATTGCGAGGAGTGAGTCGCCTTGATTCGCGAGTTCTCCAAAAGGGGGCTCGTCTGAACCCTTTGCTGTCCGACGAGTTTCTGTGATCTCTGGGGAAGGAAATTTGAATTTTAACCAAATAAATGAGGTTCCGCCGATAAAGTAATCGGAAACAATGCTCTACACGGAAAAATCCCTGCGATCGAGGAACAGTTATTCTCCGGGGAAAGACATCAAAGGGTTGACAATCGAGATTCCATAGAACAGCGCAATTTGCAGGTATCTGCGCGTGCCAACGAAATCGTAAATTCCACGAAGAACATTGTACAATATTCCGATTTATCTCGATCGGATCAATTCCCTCGCGCATCATGCTGCATACTGATCTTTAAGGCTAGTTATCGTACACCAGACTCGAGAAGTTGTCGAGGAATTATCCCTAAATGAAATTGAAACACTTGGAGTACGTTCGATCGCGAATTCATCAAGACAATATAGAAAGATTCATTAGTTTAATCCAATCATCGGTAATTGCCAATCAATTAAGGCAACGCGCGTTTAAAACAAGCCCGCGAATCGGTTATCGTCAATCACGGATATCAAAACCAGAGTGTGAGTGCATTTAACGGCGTGCCAGAAGGGATCCTGCGAATCGGAATTAACCGACAAGAATAATTGCAACGATCGAATATAGCGATTTTTGTTCCGATTAATTCAAATTTCGCACCTTTCCACGTGGCTCGAGAAATTGGTCGTAGAGAATAAACACCGTAGAAAGGGAGAGAGATATGTTCCCCTAAAAGAACAGTTAAGAACGAGAGAGGAATGGAAACTCGTGCGATCGATAAGATCGTCATTTAATCAGTGAATAATTAAGCAGAAGAGGGAATACGTATAAATATATATATGAATATAAATATAGATTTAAGATGATGTAAAAGTTTATCCTCGACAATGCCGACGAACGGACGAATGGAATTCAACGAGAACGTTTATACAGATAGATATACATATATTATAAATATATATATATATATATATGACATTTTCTACATTTGGTAAGGATGTTGCATATCGTACGAAAGGGGAGACACAATGACGATAAGAAAAGTGATGAGAGATGTAATATTGGACAGCCGAGCGCGACGCATTTGGTCGCACGTTAATTAATGTAATATCGAACGTGCCTTATTTCCTGTATATATACATATATGAATATTATTATCATTATTATTATTATTATCATTACTACCGAACCTTTATCGTAAACGTGCAAGTATTTGTGTTGAATAAATCGATGTTGTTTTATGTTACCCCCGTGGGGATCGAACATTATTATTCTCGACTGTTCACTCGTTCATCCGTTTTTCTCTTGTTGGGTTGATGGAAAGGTGATGGCGCTCAAAAAATTGTAGGGACGCTTAGAGCAAAAGTAAAAATCGCGAGGAGAGGAACAAGCTTAAAGTGTTAATATTTTTATTACGAGTTATTTGGACGAGTTCGTTGAACGAAATTGACTGCGGTGTCATCGTTTGTTTTGTCAACCTAATAATCGAATGTACAATAAATTTCTGTGTTACTTTAAGAGAACTCGAAGGAATAAATGACACAAGAGTGAGAAATTAAAAGATAATTCTTAACAACATCAGAGGATCAGAGGAGATGAGAAATAAAGAGAAATCTACGTAGCTTAAATTGATGGTATTCTCGTTCGTTTCCAGCATCGAAGCACGTTTCCCCTGCTTTCTGACACGCGACATCTCTGAAACAATGCCCGAGGCCTTTGTCTTCCTTTGCGGTTCGTTACATTCATTGTTATGCCACTATGAATTCCTTTGATGCGATCGAGCCGCGTAATTGCACGTGATATTGAATCGGGAGTTCACCGTGGAACTCGGTCGCGACACAGTTCCAATCGACCTTGAACTATTTTGGTCTGCCCATAAATTTCCGTTTCCACTTGCTCGACCCTACGTCCTGGCCATTAATTATTAACAAATCGCTAAACATTTCGCAACAATAGCCGATTGATCGCGACTAATCTCATCGTCCCGTCCGTGAAAATTTATTATATACTATCTTCTTCTTTTCTTTGTTAATTTTTAACTGTTGATAAAATGTAGGTAATAAGGAAACGATATTAATTGAGGGATGAAGGCATAAAGAGTACAGATAATTTGTTTGCAAGCAAATTCACAATTACCAAGCATTGCGTGTGCCTATCGAGCCGTTTACCAATTATCGAGGGCTGCCACGGAAACCAAAATGAAATCGTTCGTTATTTTCGCGCAGGCGTCCTCCGTGTCGCGACGTCCCTCGCCGAGAGGATGCAGTCGGCGAACACGCTCCATTCGTTCAGAATTTTTCCTACAACTTGGATCTTCTAAAACTCTTTCAATAGTCGCGTAACGTTATCATTTTTCATACCATCCGTATCGATCATATTTTTCAAACGGAAACTCGATCGCAACCTTCCTTACAAACTATTTTCTCAAAATAAATAAGCGCACGCACAGTCGCGCGAAACAGTATTTCAGAAAAATCGAATTACACAAAAATAAGATCTACGATAAATATAATCTTGTTTGTTTTAAACGATTCAGTGTTTTAAAATAATTGTTTCATTCTGTTTTTAGGGGGTGTTTTTGATAGGCGTTGGTGTAGGTGGATTACTCGAGCTGTAAATAAAAATATTAGAGGAACTTTGGCGAAGGAGACGGTTTTCGACGTTGGGAATCGTCAATACTTGCTCTTTTCCCTCGTCTTTCAGCCGGGGTGTCTACTTGTTGCGGGGTCGAGCGTTATTGATTAGTGGAGGAGGACGGGAGGGCGCCAGAGGGAGATGAACGCTCCTTCATAGACATGAATGGTTGTGGTCCACAGAGCCAGATTTTGAGCTTGACCCGGATTCGTCACGCTGGAGTTCACGTTACCTTCACTTTCGTTGCTCGCGTTGTAAGCCAGCGTGAAAAATCGAAAGTAAAAACCGATGGCAATCCAGAGCGAGCTTTTGCTATCGTCGAACGACACGAGGAGACGTTCTATTACCGTACCCCTCGTTTCATTACCAACAAGTTCCGTCGGATAATCATGTAGCTGCCTAATTGCACTTCAACTCCTTCGTTTCACCAGTTGACGACGCGTAGTTTCGCCTAGTTGCGATCTCAACACCGACCCCTAACGAGCTAAGTCTTTAAGGCACAGGATCTTGATACACACGAACTACAATCTGGACACGCGAAGAATTTGTTTAGAAAACGAAACATCGACCAGAGGAATGTGCCCACGTCTCGATGCTTTCGATCATTGAGAATGTTAAAAATAAAGTGGGATATTTCAATGTCGTAAATATTATGCTTGCACCCCTCGCTAGGAAGAGGCGATCGACGCGCGGTTAAGGTAAACCAATGTCAGGGATAGGACGAAAGTTGGCAAGTTGAAACTCCGACGGGGACCGTCGCCGTGAAAACAATTTCCTCCCGGCAAGGCCGCGGAGGCCTCCAATATCCAGGAGGTCGTCCCTGGGCGAAACGCAATAAAAGCCTCATCAGTCAGGCAATCAGCGATCTCAGGACGCCGTTAACCGGGTGACATTTAAAAATCCCCGGCAAGGTGGGTACGGAAGGGCGAGAGAAAAAAAAAGGGAGAGGTCCTTCGTAGGATGTTTGGGCCGCGCAGGCGCCGGACGGGAGCCGCGCGTCAACCCTTGCCAGGCAGTGTTACGGGAGCGTGCGCGTTGAGGGACTAGCCTGGTCTAGGGGAGCGTACAGTTTGGCGCAGTCGAGAGTGGCTTTGGCCGAGTGCGAGCGTTGTTTTCGCGGGTTCCATTCACGAAACCGACCTGTTCGAACACACCACCCCCTCGCGCGGTTAACACGGAGCAAGGGTTGAGGCGTGCTCTCGAGCCACTTGGGCTGCGACGCGAGAAATCGAGCGGACGAGGGTGTCTCTGGACGCGGGACGGGGTTGCAGGCGTGTCTCTCGCGAACGATTGCTCGATTTCACGGCCCTGACGCTCTATACGGGTACCCGGAGGTGTGCGAGGGGTGGCTGATCTGGAATAGTTCATTTCAGTTGCTCGTAGCGGTTGGTGGCTCTTTTTTTTTTTCGTTCGATCCTTCCGTGTGGGGAAGAGCGGGCTGAGAGGTAGATAGATATGCCGTTGAGCGAATAGAGGGTGTCTGGTAAATCGTCGCCGCGCGTGCATGGTGGATTATGCGTGATCGTGGAAACGAAGAAGTGAGGTAAAAGTGTTTTTTCGAGGCAAAAGCGGGCCGGCGAGCGAGGGGGCTCCGGGATTCGAGCAACAGGTAATTTAAAAGCTGCCACCGCGGGGCACCGCTTCCGTTCCTTCTGTTTCGCCTATTGTTGTCGCGAAGGGATGATGCAATTTATTTTGCGTGCACAACGGACGTTAAAGGGGCAAGGATGTTTCTCGGTGGCAGCTGAAAGAAACATGGAATTCGAGTTTCTTCTTCTCTTTTTATTCATTTATTCGGCTATGTACGGTTTGAGCGTTTCGTATTGGGGGTTTGATGTTAGATTCGATTAGATCCAGTTCAACTTTGACGTGCGTGCTCAATTAGAAACTTTGCACGCGTCTTTTACAAAGAAGTGTATTGTTCTTACGTCAAACTATTGTTTATTAAGATCGATGGAAGTATATATATATATTCTTTCCTTTTATCCGACCTCATTAACCCTTTGACTTTTTAATGACGTCTCGAGTACGTCATTCTGCTCCATCTAAAATACATAATGACGATCCTCATACGTAACGAGGTCTGAAATATTATTGAACCTTAACCGAATCGATTTTACGCATTCATGTTAAATGCAATATTTCAGATAACATTAGACGGGGGGTAGAAAAGAAGAAAGTTCTGTTTACGCGACTGTACAATTCACACAGCGAGCGTATGGTTCGCTGTATCTCTTGTTACTTAAAAAATGTATTTGCATACTCGATACCAGATTTCTAGCCAAACTCGTGCACCGTAAATACCGCCATAAAGTAAATTACTCGTGGTACGTAAAGGTCGAATCTTAATGAAAGTATATCGTCGTCCGAGACGGAGATTAAACGAGTCTTCTATTGCAAGTAGGTTAACTACATCGTAGATAACAGTGTTGGCTGGATGGAGGGGTAGTTAAGCCTTTCGTCAGGGGCTGATTTATCGACGGACTTGCAGATTCCACTATAGGATAAAGGAAAGTGCATTTCGTCCACGAAAGCGTGCTCTCGCGCTGCATTTTTCTCGGGCATTCCTGGCATGTTCAGATCGTTGGATACATTAAGGCCACTCAAGTAGCGACTCGTGCTTTTTCGTTCAGTTTTTTATATTCGTTTAGTCCCGCGCTGTACGCGAATAAATTCACAGGGATCTGAAAAGACATTTATAGTCGTTCGAAGTACCTCCGTGGACGTATCAGTGATTAATAGGGATATCGTTACCAAAGGTCGCGCGAAATGAGATGAATTCGATGCTAATTACTCGTACATAATTAATTCCGGCTTCAAATGAGTTTCAGTAATATCGAAATACTTTTTGATGCGATTACGTCTTTTTTGAGTGCTACTGAACGAGAATTAATTAAAACACGGTTGAAGTAAATGAAATAAAAGCTAAACACTGGTATTTGATCGATAACGAAGAGTTGGTTCGTTTACACTTTCCATATAACGTGCAGCCTTTTATTTAATACTTATATATAGTTGCTCTACGTCTCTAAAAAGGGTCAAAATATTTTCGTTCTCCGTGAATGCGTAGGGATGTTATAAATACAAAGAATATTATTTATATCGCGTCGTACTAACAATACCTGAACGTATATTGGTATCAGTAGTGTGATAAACGTTTAATCGAACTAAACGTGATTCCAACGATAGTGCTATACACTCTAAAAAATAAATGAACCGTTCATACGGTGTTTGTGCTCCTCCTGCCGATGGATCGCCACGCGGTACAAACAACGAGATAAACAACGAGGTGAAAATTCAATATCGAAATTAAAAATACTTGAAAACAATTCGAATCGAAGCAACAGCGCGACGCTATCAATCGCCGCGAATCGGATAAATCTGAAAAGCCGTTTTAAACTCCAATAAAACACGTCACGCGTCGTCCAAACATGTTTATCCGTCTCAAAGTTTCGAACTCGTGCGGCAAACTTTTTATCAGCTCGTCCTAATACATCCTCTATGACATTTAAAGTATCCGTGCATATAGACGTACTTCCTTTTTTACCGATTTAAACGTGTGATTCGTTCGCGCACGGATTTTAACGATCCCATTTGTTTTTTCCACACGCGTTGAATGTGTTTTTTCTTTTTTTCGAATTGACGATACAGTGAAATCGTTTTGTAAGAAGACGCGAGTTAGACGAGAATTATTTGCAGGAAAATACGAGCTCGATGCCGGAAGCTTCAGGGTCAGAGGTGGCCGACGAGTCGGATTATTCGATTTTCGAGAATAAGACCGGCTTGGCCGAGGACATGAAGTTTCTGGCTAGTATGCCGGAACTATGCGACGTGACCTTCCTCGTCGGTGACACCAAAGAGCCTATCTGCGCTGTGAAGGCTGTCCTAGCGGCCAGAAGTAGGTTCGTATCGGAATCGACGGTAATTCTCATCGTTTCGTTTCGACGTTTCGTTACTACACGTCACGTACATCCAATAACACAGTCTTAGCGGTGTGAACAATCGTAGCTGAGAGACTACTCGGGCCATTTGTCTTTACAGAGTGTTTCAAAAAATGTTCTACCAGGCGCCGAGTCCGCAGCGGAAAAAGGAGCCGCCAGCGAAGGAGAACAAGCTTCGTATATTTCTGAAGAGAAGCTCGGAGCCGTTGTTGAATCTGCAGAACGCAGCGCAGCAGGTAATCGCATTTAGAACTGAAAGGGTCCACTATCTTCCTAACCTTGGCTCCTTTTTTAACGATACATTAATTCCATTGTCGAGCGAGAAAGAGAGGAAGAGAGGGAGAGAGAAAGAGTTACACTGTTAGAAGATAGAAAGAGTTACACTGTTAGAAGATAGAAATTCCAGAGAAAATTGAAATTAAAATCGAACCGATTAAACGTGGGCAGTGAATTTTGTGTTATTCACCACACGTTGCACAAATTAAACGAAACATTTCCGAGTATACGTACGCTGTTCTCGTGCCAGTTTCGTATTCGCCCCCGCTCGATTTCGTGAATGTGAAAATATCAATCAATGCAGAAACTAAAATTGAATTTTCGAACATTGCGTCAACGTAAAGTTTAATCAGATTTCTGTCGTTCAAACGATTACCAAAATTTTTCACGGATGAAACCAATTTCAAACTGAATTCCGTCCTTTCAATCGTTTTTAACGAGACGCGGTGTACGTATTCTTCTTATTCATCGGGTGAAAACACTTTGCTGGACAGAAGTACGATGTTGTAATTCTGATTGAAAGATTCTGATCCTACTAATAATATACTTTGGCGAACACTTACACGCAACGTGTTCGAACGTCGCCGTTAAAACGATCGAAATAGTAAGTGTGCGTTTCTTGTGTGCCGTGTAGCGGTCAGGGTTCGCGCAGCAGTTGGCGCCCATTCAAGAGGTATTATGAACGTCACTTCTCTATAAGATTTTGCATCCGACAAACCATCTTACTCGCCGACCTCTGTTTCACACGATCGCCTCTTTCACACTTTGCTCGTAGAACTTTCTTTCGCCTCCTCTGTTCTTTCCTTAAAAGTAGTCCGGCCACGGGAAGAGTCGCACAGTCCTGTACAGTTTTCATTCAGCGGCTTCTTTTCCGCTCGAGAGTCGTTAGCTAGACGGATCGACACCTCTCTTTCGTTATTTCAGTATGCGGTTCGTTTGACGGACGCGTCGAACGAACCTTCGCGAAGGTAGAATCTATTCTGTATGATTGCATGAAAATTTGACGCGGCTGTATCGTGAAATCTGGCACGGATATACTCTCGTTTCTATCGAGCTGTTTACCACTTTTCTGGTGAAGTAATTTGCTCGCGTCCGAGGAAATGAAATCGATTACTTGTCGAGCTTTCACGATATTCACGCGGTGTGACATGTTTCTCTTTGCTGAAAGATATAGAAATCGAAATTCCGTTGTTATTTTCAACCGGATGTATCTCCATTCTTATCTCTCAGGATATAATATCAACTCTTTCGCTCTAAGAATATCTCATTCATTTTTTAATGTCACACAGATGTGGAAAGAGTCGTAAGCTTGAATCGGGGCAAAGTAGAACACGTTTCTATTTCCTTTTTTATATTTCAATATTGTATCCTGAGCTCATTTGCGAACCATTACGCAGACATTACGATGCATCCTGCTCGATTCAACCACCGTGGACGTTAACGAGGCATTCATCGTTCCAGTCTATCTCTTTCAGTAGGCATGCGAGTTTTGAATTGACTACACGGTAGGAGGATCGCGAACATAGACAGCTCTGTCGTTCTTGTATCGGCAAATTTGCAATGACCGTAGACCAGCACGATCGCAACCATAATCCTCTTTATTCAGAGGCGATCGTACACTAGATTCTGTAATTTTGCATTTCACGGTTCGTCGCATAGTCGTGGAATAGACGATGGTATGTTAGACGCACGGTAGTTTGCCTATGAAAATCTGCACTTGCGCGAACTTTGCGGGGAACACCGTATCGCGAGTTATTAGCGACGCTTAAGCGAATGGTGATGGGCATTGTTTGAATAAAATATCATTCCAGCGAATAACGTTTACGTTTTCCGCCAATTTTTGGAAACACTCGATATTACTTAGTTTACAGTTATCATTTGTTTCTGCATATTTTTCTAATTAGATTGCGATCAAATATTTCTGAGATTGAACCATTCTTTTATCCACACCACCGAGTGCACTGGGCAAAAATCGCTTGGCATGAATTTTCGAATTTAAATCGCAGTCGAGGGCTGTGGTGCGCTGCGTTCTAAACAGGAAATTCTTCTCGTAAATCCTAGCCGAATCTGCACCAGACTGTGATCATCGAGGAATTCGAACCGGACGTGTTTCGTCAGCTGATCGAGTACATTCATACGGGATGCGTAACGTTACAGCCTAGAACGTTACTAGGTGTGCACATCTTTAAATCGATTAATTCAGTCAATTATTCTATTTCGTTTTACTAATACTCCCCTTGTTTCAAAGGATTGATGAACGCTGCCGATTACTACGGGCTGGAGCAACTCAGGAAAGCTTGCACGGGATTCGTGCAGTGTTGCATAACAGTGGACACCGTGTGCGCTTTATTGGCGTCGGCTGAACGATACATTCAGTACAAATGTACGAAGTCTCTGGTCCAGAAGGTAAAACTGTAACCTAATTCTATCGAGCGAAATACTCGAGAATTGAATTCGTTCTGATCTCTTCTGTCTGCTGTTTAAAGGTGCTGGAGTTCGTCGACGAACACGGTAACGAAGTGTTGAATCTGGGATCCTTCACTCTGCTTCCTCAGCACGTAGTTCGTTTGATCCTAGCCAGAGAGGAATTACGTGCTGACGAATTCACCAAGTTCCAAGTACGTGAATTTCTAACAATCGAGAGCAGTGGCTAGAGTCACGTTTAATATTTACTTATATTAATTATCCTCAGGCGGCCTTGATGTGGAGCAAAAAGTATTGCGACGCGAATCAGAACCAAACCCTGGAGGACGTGATAGGCAACTTCCTCGAGTACATCCAGTTCCAGAAGATACCTACGAAAGTGCTGATAAGGGAGGTCCGTCCGCTACGCCTAGTACCTTCAGAGACCATGGTGTACGCGTTGGCCTTTCAGGTGCGCATTGCCTACAACGGAACAATCGGATCGAACGTTAACACGTTTAGTTCTCATTTGATCGTTCTCACAATCGCGAGCTTATCCTATCGAATTAAAGTAACGCAAAGTAATTCGATTCGAATCGAAGCGATTCTCATGTGCGAAGTTGTGCCTTTCAGTCGTCACAGTTCATCGACGACTCGTGATGTCGATGCGCTGCGAATCAGCCGGATCGAGATCACGCTGATCGTTCGAAGCAGCGAATCTCTTTAATTCGCTTAGCTCAAGGATTTGCAGCTCTCTGAATTTCTAGCGAAACGAACTGAAATGTATATTCTCCACGGAGGTACCCCCGTAGTTTGATCAATTGAAAGTTACTCCGTTCGATATGTAACGCTTCGTCCCGAGAGAGACAGGAAATTACGGTCGGAAAGAATTCAAGTATGGACATGTATATATTTAACAGTTCTTCTCTTGTCCCCCTTTTGGTATACATATGTATATATACATGCATATACACCTGTCTGTGTCTTACTTTATTTTCTATCGAAGCATGCGAACGGTGGAGACGGAGTCTGACGATTGTTGAGTTTGAGAGTTTCGTTGGAAAAATTTGCCGTTGTGTGTAGCTGCGACACAGTGTAACCATTACACAGAACGTAATAATTTCGCGCGATGTATATATCGACAAGAGTTATTCCCACCATTGACAAGTCATCGATTATTATTATCGACCTATTATCCCCCATGCTTTTGCGCACGTAGTAATTATTCATAGTAGAAGTTGTTACGTCCCTTTCTCGAATAATTGTTCCATGGACCCACCCTCTCCAATTTGATACATCGTTCCTGTTCACGCCAACCTATACGTAACAACGAATCCTACGATTTCGATCCACGTAGAAACGAAGCTAGCCCTATATATATTCTGTCACTGTCAAATGGGCTTCATCCTGGAAGTGCACTTAACCGGAGGGTTTGTTGCAGGCAGACCCACAAAGTGTCGACGCCGGAGAGCTGTCCCCCCACAGAGTGAAGTACCAGGACCGTAGTCTGTCGGTGCAGTCCTCTTTGCAGGACCAATTCGGCAGCAACACGTCGCTGAGCTCGACCGTGTCCGACGAGGGGTCCGACGAGAAACAGCATTCAGGTAGCAACTAACCTCCGGCCACGGCCGCACTGATCGCGGCCGTATCGGACGAGCCTCGACGCGAGGAAATTCCTACTAACGATGCGGTCTCGCACCCGCTTGAAGGTAAAAACAGCACAGCTGAGCAGGAAACGCGGCAGCAGCAGGAAACGCGAGAGCAGCAGCAGCAGCAGCAGCTACTACAACAACAGCAGCAGCAGCAGCAACAATGGCAAAAGCAAAGGGACGAAGAGGAAGATCTGCAGCGATTGATCGAGCAACGAAGTCAATTTCAGTCGATGAGACAGGAAGAGGAGCAACAGCGGCATCAGGAAGAGCAACTGGCCAGGAGACAGGAAGAGGCGTTGAGGAAGCAGGAGATGCAGGAGGAATTCGACAGGCGACAGAAGGTGCAGTTGAAGAAGAAACAGCAAGAGAAGAAGATGAAGAAGCAAAAACAGGAAGAGGAAAAGAAGAAGCAACAGAAGGAGGACGACGCGAAGAAGCAAAAACAGCAGGAAGAGGAAAAGAAGAAGCTACAGCAAGAGGAGGAAGCGAAGAAACAAAAACAGCAAGAAGAGGAAAAGAAGAAATTACAGCAAGAGGAGGAAGCGAAGAAGCAAAAACAGCAGGAAGAGGAAAAGAAGAAGCTACAGAAGGAGGACGAAATGAAGAAGCAAAAACAGCAGGAAGAGGAAAAAGAGAAGCTACAGCAAGAGGAGGAAGCGAAGAAGCAAAAACAGCAGGAAGAGGAAAAGATGAAGCAACAGCAGGTAGAGGAAACGAAGAAGCTACAGCAAGAGGAGGAAGCGAAGAAGCAAAAACAGCAGGAAGAGGAAAAGATGAAGCAACAGCAGGTAGAGGAAACGAAGAAGCTACAGCAAGAGGAGGAAGCGAAGAAGCAAAAACAGCAGGAAGAGGAAAAGATGAAGCAACAGCAAGTGGAGAAAGCGAAGAAACAAGAACAAGCGAAGGAAGCAAAGGAGCAAAAGGAGGAATTGAAAAAGCAACAAGAAGTGGAGGAAGCGAAGAAACAGCAGCAAGTGGAGGAAGCAAAGGAGCAAAAGGATGAATTGAAGGAGCAACAGGAGGAAGAGTTGAACAAGAAACAGAAAGAGGATGAAGCGAAGAAACAGCAGGAGGACGAGGTGAAAGGACAGAAAATCGAGGAAGAAAAATTGAAGGTGCAGCCATCAAAGGAGGATTCGGACCAACTCCAAACAGATATTCATTTGCAGGAGCAACAGCAACAGAAGAGTCAACGGGAAGAAAATTTCAACGAACAACAACAAGAAGATTCGCAGGAGCAAAATGAGGAATCGAAGGAACAGCAGCAGAAGAAAAATGAAGAGAAGCTTCAACAAAAGAATGACACGGAGAAACAACAGCAAAAGCAGAATATAGTGGACAATAAGGAGGAAGAAAGTTTAAAAGTAGATTTAGAGAAGCAGAATGAAATTCTAAAGGAACAACAGCAGACAGAAGACTTGCAGGAAGAACAGGCGCAAAAAGATCTAGAGAAGCAGCAACAGAAGCAGGATGAACAAAACAAGCGAGAGCAGAACGAAGTTCCAAAAGAAGATCAGCAAGAGGAGAGACTAGTAGATCAGCAAGAAAATAAACAGGAACTGCAGCAACAAGTAGAAGAGATCGAAGAACGGACTCAAAAAGAAACGAAAGAACCAGCTGCAGCAAATCAGGAAGAAAAATCGCAGCAGCAACAGGAGGAAGAAAGCCAATTGCAAAGAGAAGAAGGAGAACAAGAGCTACTGAAGCAACAGAAAGAAGAGGAACAACGAAGGCTTCGCAGAGAAATGAAACTGCAGCTGCAATTGCGGGAGTTGAAAACCCAATGGAGCCTGCAGCAGGAATTGATATCCAAGAGGCAAGAGGAAGAGCTGCAACGACAGATACAGGAGAGAAGATACGAGGAGCAATTAGAGTGCCAGGAATTCCAGCAAGTGCAGCTGCAGTTGGAGGGTCGAAAACCGGAGTCGGAGAAGAGAGCGGAGCAACGGCAGAGGAAGGAGCGGAGGAAATCGAGGAAGAGGAGGGACGAGAGGGTGGAGATCAGGGTGAAGGAAGCGGAATCGCCGAAACAGGAAGCTGGCCCCGCGGATGGCGTCGCTGGCCTCTATATAAAGCTGGTGGTCAGACAAGAAGGTCGGGCGAACTTGGTTTGGCTGTTCAAAACGCACAAATTCTGAACGATTCTCGTTTCACCGTCATTCATTCTGGTTTTCCCGTCGTTCGACTTTGCAATTCATTGATTCCACGTTTGCGATTAATTGATTTGACGGATAGAGCTCGTTGCCGAGTCTAATGATTATCCTCCCGTCGTTTAGGTTACCACCACGGGACTTCCACATAACGAATCGTTATGTTCGCGGTCAAGGCTTTGTAACGTTCTTTATCGCAGCCGATGATTATAGCCAGGATTGTGTACAGGCATTTACGACAAGCGTGGAGATGTTCAATCATGGCTGTTGCGTTAAAATGAACGTCCGCGCGTAGATAAGGTACGTGATCATTATTGTGGTGATTTAACAGCTTACATTAGCTGTACTGAGACTATTATTTTAAGAGTATTCCTCGTTTGTACAATGTGTCCGCGTCGTACTAACCGTTTCAACTGAAATATTGTCCAGCATAGCGAGTAACGTGTACTTTACGCTACTCTGTGCAAATTTCAAATGTCCTACACGTTTTTTCGACACTCTCGAGGTAGCCGTATTTATTTATCCCAACCGTTTACCGGTCGATTCGATTGATTTATAATATTTGTTTCTACCGAACGATTAAAATACTGGTTAGGGTAATTGAGCCGCCACGCTGCTCAAAAGCGATTAGAAAATCTACTTGTTCCCGATGGAAACACTTGGGCAAAAAAGTTAAGCGCGTGGTATCTTTTACATTTGCCCAGCGATTGATTTATTCTTTGGAAATCGTCTGTGTAAGCCAGCTAAGCAATTCTCCGGCCGCTTCGGGCAGGCCTATTACTATCCAACGCCAACTGTTATCGGCGGCGACTTTACGAGTATTATTTTATAACCGACGCGTTAACGACTATTGATACAATAATTTACACCGGCTGCCTGTCTCTGGATTCTCAGCGACTTCACGTTTCTAATCATTATCAATTACACGGTGTCACGCGACGATGGGGAACGCGGCTCTCATCAGCATTAATCAAACTCCCTGCTTTCGCGTAAAAAGCTACTTTACATTACACTCGTTGCTCCGTAGACTTTTCTACTATTCCCAGGAATTATTGCAGCGGCGCTATCGAATTTTTTCTTTTTTCTTTTTCTTTTTTTTTTCAACAGCCGCACCTCGGACAACCATTCGATCGCTTGACAAAAAATTTATACGACTCCGTTAAACGCATGCACGCTTACCGCGGAAAAGTATTCCGAGACATATTCAAGCGGAAAGTGTAATGAAACACAAACGGTACGAAAAAGTGAGAGAACAGAATTATATTGCGAACGTTATTGTTGAACAGTTTTATTATACGCGACATATCCATCGATTACCATTAATTATGTCAAAGGAAACTACAAAGACTAAAAGTATATACAGATATATAAAAGGATACATATACATATTAAAATTTACATATATATATATCTATATTTGACACTGTATTTAAAAAGATAAAAAAAAGAAAAAAATAGAAAATGTTATATACCGATGTTGCTTCCGGGCAAGGTGTTCGATGATTTTGACAGTGGCAAATGACTCCGATTTTTCAGCAATGGACTATTTACTTTGTTACGACTTACAATCTGAAAGCGTTACGTTATGGTTGTTGAATTAAGTTTTCATACATTTTACTGTATTACCGTAGACGGTCGTTTGTTCTGAAGTTTGGTTAAGTCTGTGCTTGTTATCATGATTTTAAACGATATCGATATGAAAAATTGTGGTTGACGTGTAACGAATTCTATATGGGTGTGAAATTCTACAATTGTGCCGGTGACTTGCATCCACTTGCGTTCTTGCAACGAGAAGGTGTGTTTACGAAATTGTGAATATATATAAAAGTAATAGCGAGTAATGTTCAAACACGCAGCAGGAAGAAAAGTGTTTCCGCTGACGATTTCGAATCGTTTCCTCCTCCGACAAGCGTTCACGTTACGTCTGCTCAGAAACATGGCCATCGTAATTAAAAGAACTCGTGAAAAAAGAACAAATTGATACGAAATCGGTTCGATCCGAGGAAGAACAAGATAAGTTAGAAACTCGTTCGATTTCCTGCCGTTAACATTCTTCTTTCTAGCTGCCGCTCCCGAGCTAATTGTTTAAGGAACGCAGATAAAGCAGATTATCTATTAAACGTTGTTGATCGATGTAATACTCAGCATTGGTACAAAGCAGAACGACAAATCTTTGATTCGCCGAACGCTAAGCTCTCGGTTCGTCTAATCAGGGGAGAAACGAAGCTACATACGTACATAGATTGAATAATTTGCAACGATGTAGCGGAGAATATAAATGAAACGAACTTTCGAGGAGTCGAACCATTCGCGTCGAGTTAGTTGCTACCGATTTGCGAGATCGTTCGCCTGTGGAGCTAAGAAAACCAGCGACGCGCCTACGTAAGTTATGCCGCGAATACAAGTAGCGTCTTCTGGATCACTGTCAAAGTTCCGCCAACGAATATCTTCTTTTCGTCATCACCATATCACCGTCTTTGGATCTGTCATTTTTCAAACGTATCGAAATAATTTTTAATTTCCGTGTCAGAAAATTCTTAGGATCGTTAAAGCAAAATGACTCTGAGTGGACTTTGACGATGGTCTTCCGCAGATATTATGTACAGCCTGTGAAAACGACCTGAACACGAAAACTATGCTTATTTAAATGATAATTACACGAGAACGATAGCGGAACGAGAATTTTGCGTTTAGAGTAACAGATGATACCGATCGTTAATCGAAGCGTAAAATTTCGCGCAGTCTTTAGCAATCAGTAGTAGCGCGACGATCGAAAAGAAATTTTTGTTTCACGTTCGACCAGCAGAGAAGAAGGAATCCTAGTGTAAATTGTACATAATCGTGTTGATTTGATGAAACTTGGAACCTCGCAAGCGGCACTGCTTTCCGTTTAATAACAAACTGTGCAAACTCTACGAGCAACATGGTGTGAGAAACGCCGTTGTGATCATCGTGTGAACTTCTCTCCGATTCCTTCGAAATCGCGTCGAACAGTCGCGTGTCGTAGCGTCGCGTAATTGTCAAAGGAAGAAACAAAACCTAGCGAAATAAGGAAGAGAATTCCGCGTCGATTTCGTCGTTCTCCTTTCGTACAGCGTTGACAATACTTTATTCGTACGACGCGCATGTCTTCTATCTCAGGCTAATGGTAAAATAATAAAGATACATATAGAAATACGATACTATAGGGAGGAATAAAAAAAATCGTAATTCGTAAGCGCGTTACCTTTTGCTTGGTGATGTTTCGAAAATGGGTTGTGACTTAACGATAACTGTGTTCCGTTTATTTAGAATGAAAATTTCTCTGCGGATGTTTCTAAGTTTCAGCGAGACGTAGCGATAGAGGCTGATTTTGTTATTAACGATTTCTATTTTACACATATTGTTTCTTCCAAACACGTGTACATCGTTCAGTCAATTTCTGTACAAGAAACTCGTGAAGTCTTTCGCTAATAAGAATATCGCACTTAAGAATCAAAGAAGAAAATTCGGGGTCCCGCTCTCCTCGGTTACACAAACTAATTATTAAACACTTTATATGATCACTTGTGCTAACATTTGTCATCGTGATCACACTTGCATCAACATCTCGCGTTAACGCATCTGCTCGTGCTTTTCGATAACACTTGTATCGACACCTCGTGTTAACTACTAATTTGACGTTAACCTACGATAGAATTTAATTAAACAAAAAAGAAAAGGAAGTGAAGAGGAATCCACGCAGGAATAATGGATAAACGATCAATCAAATGGTTAATGTATAGCAACGAGTTACGAATCGGCACGCTATATTATTCTCTTATTTTATATTAATAAGTGTAAGGCGTATAACTGTTCGTGGAGATTATACAAAGTTCGGTACTATTCGAATCGCGAACAGGTGGTGAAGAAAATAGCATATTGTTGATGGCAATCGCATGAAAAGGAGAACAACGGAACCGAGCATTAAACCGCGAAGCTAAATCGCAGCTGTCACTGTCGGAAAATTGTATTTTATTATCGTCACGTTACATTGTATACATATATATATATTATATATATGCAACTCAGTTGCATAAGTGTCAAGAGTATATTTACGAAGGCGGTGTAAGTCACTTAATCTGTGTATCGTTGTCTGTCTGTGCGCATCGTTACTTCTGCTGTTTTGTACGTAAGGTGTGCGTAAAAAAAATTAATAAACAATGATATGTCGTTGAGCAGCCTAATGGCGTTAACTACTCGTTGCGGTGTTAACATCGACGTCGTTGGAGGGATCGAAGCAACCGGGTCGAGACAATTTCTTTTGCTATTACCATTTTACTATTTTACTACGCGCATTCGTTCTACAATCGTTCCTTCATTAAAATGTGAAAATTATCAGAACTGAACAAATTTATATTCATATGGAATTAATTAGAATAGCATTTGTGGTTCGAGCGATTTTCTTCGCACTCTTTAGGATTTTGATCTTCGTCCTCTCCAGACAGATGGAGATCAACGTTCTTAGGTACAAAATTAGTTTCGATTCGACTGATCGGTTTCCCAACGATCGATGCAATTCTATCTAAAGTTCGATCTCTATCATGTTGTGATATTCTGTAGCCAAATGAGTTCAAATAAAAAAGAAAAAAAAAGAAGAGCGTGATGTCAAGGAACCACGAATTGGAATGCTTTCATTTTGCCTATCTTCGACCTATCAGAGGTACGTCTAGAAATGCTGTATCTTCCTTTGTAATTTATTAAATAATAATTTTCATTATGCATTCCTTTCCTCGCTTACAGTTATTCACTTCTTACTTATCTGTGAACCATAACAAGATAAAAACTACCAGTTATCGATGATCAGAAAAGATAGAGATATTTTACAAAGGCAATAGATAAGTAGGACAAGTAGAGAATTGATTTGTCGCAACAAAGTCTTATCGAAATGACGTTATTGTCATCAATGGCATATATGGCATATATTACATGAACCTATATGAACCTATATACCCTCTTAAATAATTTACGAAGTACAGAAATTCTTTTACATGTTTATTATTACAAATTATCTTTAAAAATCCACGTAGAATACATCTTACATAATTAAGGCATCTGTAAATTTGTCAAATACATGCACAGGTTAAACTGTTTCCTCAAGTTCTCTTTTCTTAGTGGAAAAGCTAATATGACCACTGCTTCGAGGCTTCCTAGGCTCTACGAATCCACGCAAGTACAAAACATAAAGAATCTGCACGTGCAAAACTTGTATCAGAGAGATAAAGATAAAAATAAAAAGGAAAGAAGGCTCTCTTCGTTCCTTTCGATGTTACCAGCATCGATGGCTGAAATAAATAGAATGTCTGTATACTCGAAGGAAAACTCATGGTTCCTCCTACGATTGAATTACCATTTAAACTATCGGACAGTCCCATTAGGCGAATGGTCCATCCTGTACCCCGTCAATGCTATTCCTTTGGAGCACGCTGATTAGAAATTAACAAAGAGACATACTGAAACATAATTACGAAATGTATAATAAAGCACGAGATAACATCGAGCCGGCGCACATTAATTCAATCCGCGAAACGAACCTATCCACCGTTAACCAGGATCCAGACTAGATACCATTCCCTCCCAGTTTAATTATCTGGAGAGGCATAAAATTGATTGAGCCATCGGAACGCGCAACGATTATCAGGTTTGCCGATAAACGCGGTGGGCGCGCGCATACCACCGCGGAAATATGCTAATCAGACGTGAAAGCTGGAGGGAAGCAACGCAGGATAGTTAACCGAGGGGACAAGAATATGTGGAAGGGAGGAGCGAACGATAGGGGACGAAGGACGGTAGCCGAAGACTGATGGCGTTTGGCATTAAAACGAGCTAGCCGCAACATCCGTGCATCGACAACGCAGCCGCACTCGTCTGGTAGCGTTAATAAATGAGAGACATCAGCTTTTAATTACGCGCCTCGCTCGTAATTGTAACCCGCAGCGAAATCGTACGCTCGACGACCCGCTAATTTACAAGCTTCACGGCGATATACGCGGCACGACCATTGATAACAGCCACCGTTCCTGCCTCCTCGCTGATCCTCCACTGAAACGGGGAATAGGGATGGGATCAAGTCTGCAATAAGTAGTATCGACGCGATGCGAAACGAGCGGGAACGAAAACCTTTTGAACGTCTGCAAAGAGATATTTCAATCGTCTACATTATCCAGAAAATACTGAAGTTGCGTGTGCCGCTATTCGTCGAGATTTGATGATCAAATTAATTGGTGCAATTACAAATTGGTGAAAAATGTACATCTGAACAGGTATTCGAGGTTGCGTAATCTTGATTGCTTTCTTTTCGAAAGTTTCACGTTGCATAAATTATGCAACGATCCCAAATGAATGGCTGCTGTTCCAGGAATGAAAGCGATGATATCGATCCCACTGTACTCGGTATCGCGAACGCGCTTGGCAATTGATTCGGATTCGCGAGTACGTATTGAACTTGATCCCATCCCTACCCGAGGGCCGATTAACGATCGCTCGTAATCACGGGCAACGGACAGGCCAGGCTGCTCGATTCCTTTCTGCGATCGTTCGAAAATCGCTCGAGGTGCTCCCAGCCTCGATTGGGATCTTATGAAGGGTTTGACCTTTTGTAACGGGACTTTTTTCCGGGCTTAAGATGATGTAATTGATGAGGCAATTATATAGGTGTTGCTTGGCCGATGCGAGATGAAATTGAGAATTATTGGCCCCGTGAAATAATCGAGAAGGGGATTCTCTTCGTTCGAGGGAAAAGAGACGGAATTAATGATCGCGTTTCCGATGTTTGAAGTGTACCTTCAAGCATTTCAATCAACTGCTTCGAGTAGTACGCGAGGAAATAATAAAGAAAGCGTCGCGCGATCCCGACTTAACTAACTCGAAGTGGTTAAGATCGTCGATGTTTCAGACAGAGAAACGACAGAAATGAAATAACTCGCGACGCACGAATGCGCGAATGTACGTACAAATGTAAATGGCGTAATCGTTGATATCCATAGGTGTAATGCAGCGTTAAACGCGACGGAAGTCGTAAGGATTATTAGGTTCACAAATCAAACGTCGATATGTCGTGTAATACCTGGCTATGATGTCAGATAATGCATGCATATTAATTCCACGTTGGTGATTTTTCAGCGGGAGAAACCAAGTAATAATATGCCGCGTAAGTATTGTAATTAAATTTCCTCGACAGGAAATATTGTTTGACATTATTAATTATTGATCGTTTTCTGTTATGAAAGTCGTAAATACTCTACATGGAACTACGGGAAGTCAACGATGGCGAGCATTACGAGTGCTATTTTTTTTTAGAGACACTTAGGAAAATTACAATATTCCTCGTGAAATGTGTTTCAATCAAATATTTGACGAAGCATCTAGCACAAAAATATTTGAACGAGTTAATCAAATATTGGGTCAGAAACAGATACTGCCATAAATGAAATTCCGAAATACTTAAATAAGTTTAATGTTTCGCATTATGTGTGTTAATATCAATATTTAGTAATACTTTTATGTGAAGTGGCGTAACACTGCGGCGATTTAAATACTTTTATTAACCATGCAAAATGGCGACAGGTCATCTTCTTTAGCGGTTCGTTAGTTACACATAACGTTTCGAACAGCCTTTGAACTTATTCATCGATACGAACAAGTCGTATGTGCCCATCAATTATTGTTCACTTGTTATGACTTTCGTACACATCTGCCGTGGATGAAAATATTTGTTCCTGATAATTTTCTCCAAGGTTAATAAACAGAATTGTTGAACAATGATCGCGTTATAATTGTTGAAAATGGAACTATTTCGCAAGGAAAGAGATTTATAGTGTAAACAATTGAAGTATCTCTTTATCGCAGAGAATGAAACATCGAGAGGAAAACAAACATTGCATTTGTAGTATTTAGGAAAGGTTCTTATCTCTAAAACAAAAGCCTCAGCAATAATACAATACATTTGAATCAACAGGAAAATCGATCAAGCTATTTATTACTTTCTATTTTTAATTCGATTGAACGTTACGACGATAACATAAGTGAAAAGAATAACTGTGATTCGCGTGAATCATGATGTTATCGCATAAACAACCAGATGAGAGAGTGGTATTGATAAAACGCAGTTGATGCCAGCGGATATTGACCTTCGTATGCACCAAAGCGCGTTACAAAATCAGTTGCATGCAGATCTACCTTATGTAACGTGCGTATGATAAAATTTTATGTTATGTCGATCTATGCAGGCGAGCAAATACGAGATGAATTTGTGTGGAAAATAATTACGATGCGTTTGAAGCTTTGTTTTCGAGATAAAAGACTTTGAAAATCCATGCACAATAATAGAGGAGTCTAGTGACAACGTGCCAAGATGATAGTGTCCTAATAGTGATTACCTTTAACGCATTGCGTGCCAAGAGAAGTTATTTTTACCATATATTAAAATAATGTCCTCGTCATAGACGTATATATGAACGACGCACCCTGCAGGAAGCATTATATAGCGACATAAGTATGTGAACGCGTGACAACGCTTGCTAACGAGTTCTCTTAACCTTAACGATTCCATCTGATACTGAACTCTATAATTACGAAAACAGGAGAATGCTTTTTTCTACTTTAATGTCCCCCGGTTATTAACAAGTTGATTATCACTAAATTGTCAATCAACGACGTCGCGGATTGACGATAAGACCGTGCGGACACAGGCAAAGTTAGAGAAATGTGTGTATGCCGGTTTGAGTAGGGATGATCTCTACATATATTGTGAGCCGAATCGCTGTGCGATATACGCATACCACGATGCTGGGGATCGCGACACTGTTAGCTCTGCTGGCGTTGACAGCGGCCGACGGAAACCACAAAAACCCGTACTTCGTTCCTGGCCACGACGCCATCGTCCACCTCTTCGAATGGAAATGGAACGACATCGCGGCTGAGTGCGAGCGTTTTCTTGGACCTAATGGCTATGGTGGTGTTCAGGTATAATAATAATTACTAATCAAAATTACCAATTAACTCTTCTAAAATATCCATTCGACACTTGACACGGTTGTAATTCAAGTGTTTCATTAATCATTTGCACGCATATGCACATCGCACGTTAACATCTCCTCATCGCGATACAAATCTGCAGGTCTCGCCCATCCAAGAGAACATCATAATCACGAACAGACCATGGTGGGAACGTTACCAACCGATTTCCTATTTGTGGGAAACGCGATCAGGCTCGAGGCAAGAGTTCATCAACATGGTGGCGAGATGTAACAAGGCAGGCGTGCGAATCTACGTGGACGCTCTCCTGAACCACATGTCGGGCAATTGGCAGAACGCGCGCGGCACTGGTGGATCCGTGGCGAACACTTTCAACGAGGATTATCCCGCAGTTCCGTACACCGCTCAGAATTTCCACAAGCCCTGCGCAGTCAATAACTACAACGACCCGACGAACGTGCGAAACTGTGAACTGACCGGCCTCCATGACTTGGACCAAGGCCAGGAATACGTTAGATCGAAACTCGTGGATTTCATGAACGCAGCTATCGACGTTGGTGTAGCTGGCTTCAGGTTCGTGTATTATTTCTTCGTCATTTCTATGTTCTACTTTCGTTCCCACTTGGAGAAACTTACGTTTTAATTTTGATCTTCCCTTGTAGAATTGACGCCGCCAAGCACATGTGGCCAAATGATCTGAACATCATTTACTCGAGGTTGAAGGACCTGAACACAGCGCACGGTTTCCCTAGGAACGCGAAACCGTACATATACCAGGAGGTGATCGATTACGGTGGCAACGAGGCGGTGAACAAACACGAGTATAATGGAATCGCCGCAGTGATCGAGTTTAAATACGCGGGCGAACTTTCGAACTCCTTCCGTGGCAACAATCTTCTGAAGTGGTTCGTAAACTGGGGCGAGAAATGGGGACTCCTGCCCTCGGGTGATTCCCTCGTTTTCGTTGACAACCACGACACGCAACGCGACAACGGTCAAATACTTACGTACAAAATTCCCAAACAGTACAAGGTATCGCACGATATATTTTTATGTTTCTTTGCAGAGATATCGATTATTTATGCATTTATAAAGGATTCAAATGTACGGAATGGTACAGAATGAATAGTGTCAAAAAAAGAATACACACGGAAGAGTACATAGAAGTTAAAATAAATCTCCGATTAGGCTCCATTTGTTTAATTATATTTATGGAAATACGAAGTACCATTCGATTAAATATTAAAAGTTTTTCAGTAATTCTGAAGTATAATATAATTGGAAATATTTAAAGCTTTAGAAAAATTGAGAATTTAACGCGTTAAGTTTGATAGCTGGCTAAGAAGTGCCAAGTGCAAGTAGAATAGATCAACCATTAGTCAGACAGTGGCCCATACGCAAATGCCGCGTGTCTTTTCTGATATTTCAAGTAAAAGGAAAAAATAATTCCTATTGTAAAATGTTCACGAATATCATTTCACTATTTTAGCAAGACCTCAAGATTTTTACCGACCACAGTTTACTCATTGACATGTGAACTGAATCACTTGCAGATGGCTGTTGCCTTCATGTTAGCCCATCCGTTCGGCACTCCGCGAGTGATGAGTTCCTTCGCCTTCCAAAGCAAGGACCAAGCACCACCTCAGGATGGCAATGGCAACCTCTTATCTCCTTTGATTAGGCCCGACAACACCTGCGGCAATGGATGGATCTGCGAACACCGCTGGCGTCAAATCTACAACATGGTCCATTTCCGTAACGCTGTCCGTGGAACGAGCGTGAACAACTGGTGGGACAACGGCAGCAACCAGATCGCCTTCTGCCGTGGAAACCGTGGATTCATTGCAATTAATGGCGACCAGTACGACTTGAGGACGAACCTCAACACCTGCCTGCCAGCCGGACGCTACTGCGACGTGATCTCCGGTAGCTTGGTGAACGGAAGGTGTACCGGAAAGGTGGTCAATGTGCAATCGAACGGCCAGGCTTACATCGAAATCACAAAGGGTGAAGACGACGGGGTTCTTGCTATTCACGCTGGGGTGAGTTTCGAAAATGTCCTCAGACTTCTCATACGTTATTAGAAATTTTGGAACTCTTATAAATGTTTCATTTTCAGGCCAAACTGTAAACTTGTCTAACGCGACTATCGAATATTGGAACGGACAGAAATACGAACCATTAATTTAATTGAATATTGCAACTTGAAATAATACATTATCCTCAATCGTAAATATCTGGCGTGTTCATTATTTTCAATTACTATACCAGTCTTAATGAATCTGTAATCTAGCATAATCTGGATTCCGTAACGAAAGGAACTTCACCGTCAACAGATATTTTTCAACAAGGTTTATTTTAACAGAAACAATGTACTGTTCTTGTTCTCTTTTCACCATTAATTTCTACTATACATAATATGACAGTTAATCAGTAGAATAATACACGACAGACTCGCGATGGAGAAATAAAAAAAGTGGGGAGGGGGTTGTCGAAAGGAATCACGGAAGGGGGATGATGGTTGAATGCAGAAATAAATCGCAGAAGGGAACGAAGGATGGAAGAAAAATGGATGGAAAATAAAAATTCATCGAAGTATCACAAGATTGCCTTATCGCCCGCTTCTTTTTCTCTCTTTCGCCTCTCTCCAACTCTTTCCTTTTTCTCTCACTTCCTCTCTGTACAATATTTTTCAACTTTTTTTCTTTTTTTTTTTATAACAATGTCGCGCATGAATTTCCTCGTTTTTTGTTCTTCTATTACCCCCTCATTCGCAAATCAAACACGCACGCACCCTATAATAGCTCTTCGTATCTATATCTCTGCTGCCTGACAATTTGATGATTCGTTGGTACGCGTCGATTATCCGCGCGCACCTCTGCTATGAGACTAAATAAAATACTACGGGTCCTCTCGTAAAAGCACGATATAAATAAATGCTCAAGCATTATGTACAGTTGATCTCGGTTTAAGTAAAAGCCGCTAGCTCGGTTAATGTCCGCTCGTGTCCTCCAAGCTTTTTCGAACGTTCGATGGACCATCCACTCGTTGAATTGAACGCGATCCTTCGCGATGAAATAAAAATCTCTGACATACTTTGTCCATCGTCGAGGGCGCAAATAAATTGTTCGAAATGCAAATTAACGGTAGAGAATGATGAAAGATCGCGGTGTGTGATAGAAATATCGGGGGAGAAAGGATAGGGAAACTATGCCACGTTCGTGTACGCGTAATGCAACCTGCAATGCAATCTGGAGTGCAACGTTGATACGTTCGTTGAGGCAAATGCACGGATGAATCGCGTCGCATCGCACATTACATAGCACATCGCGTTACTTGATGAAAAGCTGTAGCCACGAGCGGATGCATGTGCGCGCGAGAACGCGCGTGGTAAGTGTATGTATATATAATATTTATAAACGTATATAGTCTGCAGTAAATTCAGGCTAATGTAAATCTAAAAATACTGCTCGTCTTACGAATTTATTCAACTCTTTCTCTTCCTTTCTCTCGCTCGCTCGCTCTTCCTCTTTCTCTCCCACCCTTTCTCGCTTAGAACCACTCTCTCTGTTAAGACTAAACTGTTATTACATGAATACAATAAGGCAACGGATTTACTCCTAAATAAATAAACGTTACACGTTGTAAATAAGAGATGAAGAAAAAATTAATTTACAGTTCTCCTATATAAGCTATAATTACGGGTTCGTCGATCTTCGTAAATCTATGTCGTCTCTCTACGTATCGCGTTCTAATTTGTGTTTTATGCTTGTTTTGTGTGTACGTGTACAGTTGTACGTATATGAATGTACCCGCGCGCGGATCATCTCCGTGCTTCAGCACGTACAGGCGTTAGCAAAAATATAATTTAGTATATTTTATCATTATAATTCATTCATATATAAAAACTTCGTTAAAATATATAAAAGAAACAACGATTTGAGCAAATACGTATCATCCTATCGTAGAGTTAAAAGTACCACGTCGAAAAACGTTCCTCCGTCGTTATTGCACATGAATTTTTCGCTAAGTGTTGTCCCGTTTTTATCTTTTCATTTTCCTTAACTTTATACACGCTCTTCAACGGTTATTCACGATTCCGTTTCACACGTACCACAGTACGCGCTTCTTGCTCTCTCGTTTCATTATAGTTTTCACGGTTTCGGTTGTTCGTTCGGTATTGGAAAATATTTATAGAATCGTCACTCGGCACTTTTACGAGCTGTCCGCGTCGTTGTTAGGTTCGTGAAATTATTCGAATTCGCAGCGAATGATTCTTGAAACATCTGACGGACAATTACGAATAACATTGGAATACTTTAAATTCTGATTAAATTCTGTTGCGCGAGAGAATTCGAATAATCTTTATTGATCACAATGAACACTTCTCGACGGAACACTGCGACGTCAGGTAACAAGGAGCATCGATCGATTAACGTTATCAATCCGAACGAGTCGCTGCATTTGCTCGTTCTATCTCATCGATCTAACAATAAGAAAGGCCAGCCTTCTGGAAGACTCTTTAGATATAGGCACTCGTTTCGTTGATCATAAAAAATCACCTCGATTATTTTCATCCCCTAAAACTTCGATCCGTGCAATAATTATTCTAAAGTGTAAACATCTTTCGCCAGGATTAACGTGGTCAAATCAATGACAACAATTGAACTCTCATTACTTCTTTCCTACTGATCATATTCTCTATGCAACGCTTAGAAACAATCCTAAACTAGAACAGCGATTCCCTCACCTTCACAGCCCCAATCCTCGCCAATTTGACCACGATATCGCGTGAAATCGATGTTGCATCTCTAGCTTCCGGTTTCCGATCCCTTCAACCGAAGTGTGTAATTTCACTAAGCACGGAAACAAGCCGGTCTAATCGCTAATTCCTATCTCAATTAATTTGATTATCGCGCAGCGTCAGCTCCTTTAGTTGCTCATCGCGTGCTTATTCCTAATTTACACGCGGCAGTACGCGAGAGCGTTAACACTCGTTAGTCACCCTTCACTTCCTGCAACGCGAAGAGAACCTGCGAACCTTGCCAGCGATACGGGACTCTCAAGAATCTGACGGAACTACGAGTTACGATCGCTAATTTTTGGGAACTGCACCTCTGCTCGCCTCTTAAGCGCGTTCCGCGTTACTCTCGCTTCAGGCACTGAGTATCGTCTCGAACAATTGATATCTCGCAAACAGAACAAAACGATGAACACGTCGTTGGACACGATAGTGACGATTCGAGCTTAAAAAAGGTAGCTTCCGAGTTCTACTTGGGATCCGTCGAACTTCTCGAACAAGGCATGGTCAAGAACTTTGTAGAAAATATTCCTCTGCTACCTTCCTTCTGGTTTCGAACAAGAATAGAAAAACAAAAACGAAATTTCTACGAGCACGAAGCGAAATGGATCTAAACTCCACTGGACGCTTTAGGACCGTTGGAAACACAAATTAGAAATGTCTAGACATGCCACAAACTCCTTGCCCGTACCTCGAACAGCAACCCTAACCAACTGAAGAAACCAAGTCCAGCGGGTATCTAAGATCAATAATCGTTACCCCTTCCAGTTCAAGCGTCGCCTGTTCCCTCGCACAATCTCAGTCCGCTCCGGAAAACCAGGCGCCTAAGTACAACGCCCCGTCGGAGTAACTTTCCTCCGGGTACTCGGCACACTACTACGCATACATCGAACTCTTTCTCGTTGTTTGAACGTCCTCGAAACCAGCACACATCGAACGACAGGCGGAGCCTCCAGAAACTCCGCAGCGTCCGCGGCCGCGCGCAAACTCGTCGCGCCGTCCGCGTCACTGCTTGATCGGCTTCTTGAAGACCACTTCCGGCTTGCGTATGGGTCGCGATACGCGCCGTTCTATCCTGAGGGCCCTGTTCGGGTCCGCGGAGGGCGCGACCGCGCCCTCCTGGCCCAGTGGAGTCTCCGCCATTGTTTGTCAGTTCCCCGTGCTGCTAGGCCGTCTGCCAGGCAACTGTTGCTGTTGCTGTTGCTGCTGGTGTTGCTGCTGCGACGCGGCAGCCGCGGCCGCGGCCGCGTTCAACGCCGGCAGAGGTGTCTGATGGCAGTGCGCGCAATGCAAACAGACCGTGCAGGCGCCCAGCTTCCGAGCCAGAAGGGCGCGCAGTTTCAAGGCTGGGCCCAGCTTCATCCCCATTGGACCTGTTAGGTGGTCTTCCGAGAGGAGAGGCAGCGCTGCCCCGTCGATACGGTGCTCGCGGAAATTCTGCAAAAGAATGAAACATCGTCGCGTCAGTTCGATAAGGTGAACCACAGCATTCATTCGCAAACAGGATATATTCATGGATTTCAATTAACAGAGCAATTTGCAATTCAAATTCACGCCAGTATCGGCTATCCCGTGCTGTTCTTAAGCTAAGAACCTCTTCCAGTTCCCCAATTAAACCGGCCGCGCCCCGATCCCCGCGGCCATTCACGTTCCTCAAACAATGACACCCACGCGTGGGCACCCACCGCGCGCTCCTCTCTGAATCATCGTTCCAAGCCGTGTTCCTGAAACGCGTCGGGTGACCCCCGACCAGGGCGAAGGTCGCGGCGTTCCGCGCGGAGTATCTCGTCGTGAGCAACAGGCCGCATCCTCGGCGGCACGGAACGCTCATTAAACCTCCGTTCCGCAAAAACCCAGGCGGTTGAGCCGCCCGCTACGGGTGAAGCTACGCGGTGTAACAGAAGGAGGAGGAGGAGGAGGAGGAGGAGGAGGAGGCAACAGGCGGAAGAAAAAGGGAGGATGGAATGGGAAGAAAAAAATTGGCAGGAGGTGGGCGAGGGGGGAGAAAAAAAGGACGGACGTTTCATTCACGGGGGCCAGGATCGTAATTGCGGCGGCAACTGGCGCGCGATTTAGCCCCTTACTCCCTCCCGCCCGGGCAATTGCGCTTGCACGCTCCGCGGGCCGCTCGCGCGCCGTAATACTACGATATCGTTGCTGCGCGCACGGAATACGCTGATCGCTCGCTTATGAATGAAATATTCACCGCTGTAACGCGACCGCGGCACGCAAACCCCGTGGACCGGTCTTCGTCCTCGTCTTCGCGCATTCCGCGGACGTCGGCCAGAGCAACGAGATCGATACTCGAATCGAGGTCGTTCTACGAGTCCTTGAGTTCGCGCCAGACTGGTACCAACCGTTTTCAACTTTATTCTTCGTCCGTTTCTCGCGCGACGCGACCCCTAAACTCTCTGGAGATCGTGAAAAACAAGAAATAACGCAATCCATTCTTAACGGGACTAGAAGAGACTTCAGAGTTTTAATGGAACCATAAAACCCCGTGGAAAAATGTTGCGCTAAGCTGCTTAATTAGTGAAAAATAGCCACGCCGTCCAATTACCGCCATCCCACCCTTTACCTCCCCCGAGCGATAAACTCGAAAACACGTATATACCCTTTATTAGTAAAAACCAAACGAAAACCTTTTTCTCGGCTCGGTTTATGCCGCGGCGGCTCGCGGTACGTGTTAATTAACGCGCAACATCCTACAATTCGAGCCTCGAGACACACTTTAAGACAGCCGAGCGGCAACCGGGAACGAGGCTGAAAAGTTATTCCTCTTCCAGGCCGGCTCGCTGACTAATTACAAGAAAAGGACAAGGAGGAGGAGGATCAACGAACTTGCGCAAATTATCCCGGTGCCCGCTCACGGTTCTCGCTTTACACGCCGTTTACCTCGCGGAGCGCGAACAACTCTCGCGGTTCTGTTGCGCGGCTAATTATCCCGTTTCTCCCTTACGGCTGACACCGCCGCGGCTGCGACGCTCGCCGGTAGAAACCGGCCACGGGGGAAGAAGAAGAAGAAGAAGAAGAAGAAGACACAGAGGGCCCATCTATCACCGCCTGGACACGGCCGACATTGTTTCCAATTTCCGATAGACGACGCGGTTAACGGTAAGCGCGCGTCAGCGCGGCACCAGCCACCAGCGAACAGTTTCTGGAAGAATGGAAGACCAGACGCGCCTACCGTTTTCTGCGCGTAAACGTTAATTAACCGAGAGCCTCGGTCTGGAGGCTGAAAGGAGACGTAACAGGGCCAGGGGAACCGTTATTAGACGGCGGCGAGGAGAGCGAGCTGAATCGCGGGTGATCTAATCTTCGATCTTCTTCAGGTTCTACTTTTTACCGTCCACCGCCATGTAACGCGCGGCTCGGTTTGCAACCACTTGCGACTTCACGCTTTCCATGAAATAATCCCCTGGAAGGACAATTACGGTGTCGCAAG
The DNA here is from genome assembly GCF_050948175.1 of Xylocopa sonorina. Lineage (NCBI taxonomy): Eukaryota > Metazoa > Arthropoda > Insecta > Hymenoptera > Apidae > Xylocopa > Xylocopa sonorina. The sequence continues at coordinate 13,336,612 of NC_135193.1, forward strand.
AAAGTTAGATCTTTTTCAGAGATAACCGGGGGAGGGGATTAGATGTGTCTGTAATTAAATGATCGGAGGAATGTATCATTGTGTCGGGAACAGGGTAATGGTTGCGTATTTGGGTCTGAACACGTTATAATTAATTTAATTCTTCGCCTGCGGATACTTCGACGCGATTTGAAAACTCGCGTTATCTTCCTCTGTCGATGGCTAGGAAAGTTAATATTAATAAGCGAGATTATAGACATCGTCCAACTGTGGTACCCGCGAACTCGTTATCAACCCCTGCACGACGTGCTCGGAAATTATAACGCGTAACCCCTCGATGTATTTGCTCTGTTCCACCCGTCCCTTTCGAATCGTGGTCCGCGCGTTAAGCCATCGTAGGAAAATCGCGCGCGATACAAGAAAAAGGCGTTCTTTTATTATATTAAATTGCCGTCCGGAATAGAACGTAGCCACGGGTAAGGCGGGCTTCTGCTCTCGCGATCTCTTAGCTGATTATTATGAATTACCATTCTGAAATCAGGGTATCAATTATGCCTGCGAGCCGTGGCGCCCACAAGTAGCACGAAATTACAGTGCACGATGTCTCCTCGTTGATCGGGCGAGGGGTTTTTGCGCCGCGCAACGCTCGCGTCGGGATTGTCGAGCCGTTGCACGGCGGAGGACCGCGGCGTTCTATTTCATTAAAATGTATTTACTGTAAAATGTTGCTCCCGGAACGGCGGGATTTTTCTCAGCCCCGTTGATGACTATGAATTAAAACGAACGTCCTGATAGCTTTTTGCGGTTCGAGTCGTGTACGAAGGTAGTAGCGAGATTATATGTAGGGTCGGTTTGATCGTTTTGGTTGGTCGCGGGTACGTGGAAATCTTGTTTAGCGTCATCGTTTTCTCGAAATGCAAAGTATCCTTAACGAGGAGAATTTTCTCGCAACGAGGGGGTTGCGTAAAGTCTTTCCTGCGAGAAATGAAGCGAGAACTAACTGGTCGAAGGTTTTTTCATCGATGCAAGCTTGGGAGACGAGAAGGTTGTTGAGGATTCCAGAGATTCAACTTGGAATTCTGGCTAGAGTGGGAAATAAAAATGTTCGAGGTCGAGTTGACGCGAGAGGTCCTCTGAAGGCAGACGTCCCAGAAGGCAGGATATCCACGGGAATCTCATCTCCGCGCATACATCTCATTGTCTTCGACCAGGGATACAGGCAGAAGTTTCGTAATCTCACGAAACCCCAGAGCCAGCCGCGGTATCCGTGCGGCGCAGCTGCAGTTGCAGCGAATATATCATCCTCGTGTTGCACCGCGGGCGACCGCGGCCCTCCAAAGGCCCCAGCCACGAAGACAACCTATATTTTCTCCACCCAGTTCCAAACTCTTAAGGGCAAACGCGATCCCAAACCGGGTCCAGCATCAATTATACCTTCCACAAACACGCTCTTATCTCGCGCCCGCTCCCCAGACACCGCGAAATTCGACCGTCCCGGCTTCGAGCCGGTGTTTTAATGATTTTTCTGCGTTATTGTTTCGCGCGCGCAGATCGTTGCCTTTGATTTTATACCAATTTATTCGCGACGGTGAAGTTTTAATTGGAGGCAATAAGAGAACGTTGCAATACCCTCTCGTATCAATCGCGATCGCTCCGATTACCAGCGAGCAATTGAAAGAGCAAGCGATATCGATTCCAGGATCCTTTTCAAGCCGGGAATCCGCGGAAAGTGTTGGCGTGAACCGTGAAAAGGATCGTGGATCCTCGAAAAGTAACGGCTTGGTTCTTGCCAAGTTCGAATTCCTGACCCCGAAAGATCTCGAAGCCGCGGTTATAACCTCGGAAGAGCATCGGCTCGGAACAGCGTCACGTTAACTGGTCGCGTTGGAGCCAAGGAATCTTTCCTCTCGGTCCATCGGTTTCTCCGCGAGGAAAAACAGCCGCTGGAACTAGCCAGCCTGTTGCAAAATCGAGCCACGGTCTACGGGAACGAATTTATGGAATGTAGCTGGTGAACACTCTCGGTACTGGTCGCGTTTTACAGTTCGTTCTTCCGCTGGATTTGTTCCCACATTTTTCCGATACCTTTACGATCTTAATGCGGCATCCGGGCGTCGCACGAGCGAGACAAGACAGTAAAACGTCGGATTATACATGCAACGATATATGAACTTCCCCTGCAACTTTATTAATCGATCGCGCGACGTAACGCGTATCAACTATGCGCGAAAGAACGAAGAAAAGAACTCGCCGCGAGAATTATGAAGAATCCTCGACGAGGAGGCACCGCGCGTCGTTTCACCGCGAGAAACGTTCAGCTGACACCCCGACACCGATTCCCTTATTTACGACGCGTAAAATACTTCCCTTAATTATTCGACGGTTCTAAATCATCCGACATCAGCTGCGCGGTGTTCTTCGAGGTAGGTCCGTAATAAAAGTCGCGTCTGTGACATCGGGGTGCCTCGTCACTACAGCTGTTGTGCAACGACAATGACGAGTTAATGAGAGGAACGTTTTACGATATATGAAAAATTCCACGCTGGTTGAGCCGGTGACAAGTGACAAGTTGGCCCCAACTAAGCGATCGAGCCGGCGGATTATCCGGCGGGGATTTAATATTCCGTATAATTGAATAGAAATGACCGAGTTCGTCGGGTGTTAATAAAAATTTTATCGACCCGTTACACGCCGATCATCCTCGATAATAAAAATTCCTGTCGCTGTAATACGATCGAGGAATTTTCGACTTTCGGATTTATCTCGCGTTTAAGGTAGAAAGAAAACGCTAACGGGCGAAATAAATCGTCGCGAACAGTAACATTCGACGCGCTAGTTTATAAAAGCTGTCATTTCCCGCGAGATTTACGAAACGTGCCGACTTTCTGTACGCGCGTCATTGCTGTACATGTAGTTGGCAATTTTCCTGCGGTTGACACTTTACGAACCAATCCGGGCACGTCCAAGGAAATTTTCACGGCGTTCGCGTCCAGGAATAGAACGGTGTGTTCGACACAAAGAATAAAGTAGGGAGGACACGGATCTGGGACGCGCGAGGCGAAAAACGTCGCGACCGTTGTTATAACTTTTGTTAACGCTATTGCATCCAGCTGCTGCATTCACCTCGAAGCTGTTACGCGCTCGCGGTGCCGCCTTATACGGCGTTGCAGTATGCAAAACACGACGCGGAATGAACTAGGATGAACCGATGCCCAGAATTTACGTTTATGACTCCCTGTCAGGTAGTACACTACTGTGCATACAGCGGACTCACTTTGTAAAAACGGATAGTACTGTTCGTGGCTTAATTCTTCCAAGCGCATCGCTCCCTTCCCAGGGATTACTGTTCTCGCCACCGTGGAAGTTTACAGCCGAACATCACAATTCTTGTACGAAACGTACGTCATCCAATTGTTGCGAGCCTCGTTTCGTCGCAAAATTTCATTCTCAGTAGTGCAATTGTACGATTGATACCACGCGCCCAAGCATCGAGAGGAAGAAAAATATTTCGTGCTGCCAAGTTGATCACCGTTCACGATAAAATAGTTCCAGCCGGAATACTTAGCCGACAATTTGTCAGCGTTATCTCTGCGCATAATTCGACGTACGTTTCAGAGCCTTGCGTCGAAGATTCCGTGCATGCAGAGAAACCGTAAATTCGCGCGGAATTCCTTTATGTAACGATGTTCCATGCTAGGTTCGACCGACGCCCGGAATTTGTGTCGAACAGGTATCTGAAATTCCGGTCACCTTCCACCTTTCCTTAATCGCGACCTTTATCTCCGCCTCGTAGTAGGAGAAACTTCGCGCTTATCGATCTTTTGTTAACATCCTCTGTTTAATTTTCATAAAACCTTACTGTCCCCAGTTTTCCAATCAATTTTTGCGAATAAAATCACGAAACGTCAAAGACATTTCCTATCCCCTCTATCGTCCCGCTATATTCAACCCTGTCTTCCTTATTCCACCCAAAATCTACGATTCCTGACGAAGCGACAGACACGTATAAGACGCTGTCCGTTCGCAGTGCTCTTTGGAAACTCCGTAGAGCGAATCGAGCGAGAAATTCCAGCGGACGGCCTACGGTAAACCCGATCGGTGGCTACGCCACTGTGCGCCAGGGAACAAGAACCGGTGACCTGCCACGCCCTGTCGAGGTCGTCGCGCGCCTCTCTCGCCGGCGACGACCGGCGTACAGACGTCGACCGCGGCGAGCACACCGACGACCGCTGCCCACCGGCCTAACCAGATCAACATCGCCCCACTGCTTCCCGCTACGCTCTATCTCCCGCTGTGCTTCCGTCTTCTCCTTTCCCCTCTCTTTCTTTACCCCTCTTTCGCGCCGTTTCCTCCCTTTCGCTCCGCCGTTGCTCGCTCCGCGACCCCGAGGAATGCTTTCATCTCGTTCCTGCACGCGTCGCTTTTTACCGCCTTTTCCTCCTCCTCCTCCTCCTCCTCCTGCCATCGTCCTTTTTCATTCTACTTTCTTCCCACCGGACGGTACGCACGAAAGTTACGCTCCGCGCCCCGCGTATTCGCGGGATCTATTATGCATTTTTTCCGAGTCACTTTTGTTTTTCGGACACCCGGAGATAAATCGCCGTTCTAATATTAATGATATCGCCGGAGTAACAGTTGGTTACCAGGTGTTTTTCTCCGATTGCGCTCCTCTCGACGATGGCGCGCGCACGTTTAAAACCGACGTACGGTGTTCGCGCGCACCTCCTTTTGCTCGTTTCCAGTTTCTGGATGATTGAACAGTTCGATACTTTTGATTCCGTCCGCAATTTCGTTTTCTTCTCGTTCGACTCGTTACCGCGGGACAAGAACCTCGACTTTTTCCGTCCAGCCGCGACCTTGTTCAAGCTCCACGCTTCTATTTCTATCGTTTTTTTTTTTTCGCGGCCCGACTATTTGCTTTCCTCCGGCTCTCGCGTTGTTCTTTTTCTACTTTCGCCTCTCACCGGTGGAACCCATTTCCTTCTTCGCCCGTTTCTTTTCCTGCCCCGCTCGACTCATTAAACAAACTGTCATAACATTTTTCCGGCCGGCTCGCGTTCCCCGTTTCACTCGGCGCCCAGCGCTCTCTCTCATCCGCCGTTACGCTTTTTGTTTCCATTTCGCATCGATTACAATCGCCGGCTTAAAATATTCCACGGCGAGCCGCGGCGGGCATAACTTTTACTACGAGATTCTTTCGCCTTGCTCGCAGGAAGTCGTGGAGGGCTCATACTCCAAGTTCCTCGAGTGCCTCTCTTCCCCGCGGAATTGCGGTTACCAAGAAAAGATACAAGGATCGGGAGGTCAATCGGCTGACTCGCGACATCGCGCGATAGTATCGTTTCCTCCTTCGCTCCTTTCTTATCTGGCTGAATAAATTTACATTTTACAAATCAACGGCGTCCGTAATACCGTCTGCTGATTCGATTGGGATCGAGCGGAAAAGAAAATTGCGTAGAAGATACGAATTGTAACCTCGAATTGAACCAGCTAACGGAAAGCGCGAGACTGTTTTCTCTTTTTTCCTTAATCGAGAGTCCGCTTCTGTACCAGCTCGTACAGTAATCGTACCCATCGTTCGCGCGTTAATTAAGCGTCCTTCTCGATCTCTTCGTTCGTCCACGAAACGCAATCAGCCACGCAACCACGCCCTATTGCGCGGCCGTGAGCCTCTATTTTCCGCGCGCGAACTTCACCCCGTCCCGCGTCGGGGTTCGTTAAAACGTTGTTATCTCTCTGTTCACGGTGCGCGCGGGCCGCTGTTTCGCGTTATTTTTCAGTCCTGTTTTAATTACTATTTCGCTGCTGCGCTGCGAAACGATATCAAGAGTAATTAGAGCCGGATGGCTCGGGTTAACCGCGAGTCGAGTTCGTTCGAGATACCGAGTTATTTAGATAGTCCGCGAGCTGTATGTAATCGTATCGTGTCGAGGGAAGTCGTATACGAGACAGAGAGGAAATCGTGTTCCACGGGACGGGGGAACCTGCTGTGGGTAAATGAACGTGGGACTGTTCGCGATAAAACTTGGGCCGCGATTTGAACGATGGCGCGCGTTAAGGCTTCATTTTGGGGGATTCTGGGGACGCGAGGAATCGCGTCAACGGTTGCGTTTCGAGGAAGAAGAGTATACTCGAGCTGTTGATGGGATGATTAATCTCAATCTTTCCCTCGCAACACCTGCGCGACGAATCTCAGGAGGAACGAAATCATTGGAAAAAAAAACCTACCCCTAACCGCCTCCGGCGCGATCAACTGTCCATTCGGTCCCGTCGAGCAAACACGACACCGTCCACCGTTTCATTTCCATTCGCAATGTCGCGAGCGTACAACGAGGAAATCGTCGTGTAACGAGCCTCTAAATTCCCATTAAACGAGGCCAGCGAGAAAAAGGCCCAGCGGGCGAAAAAGGCCCCGCGACTACGAGCGTACCCGCGGACAACGCTCGTGTCGTCGTGTAATTGAGAGACATTCGGAGTGCATTAGCGGTGCCGGCCGGGGGGGCAGGCAGGCGTATTAATTGCTCATCAACAGTAATGAAGGGTTTGTAAGCCGATATTAGCATAACTAACAGGTTTCCCGGTAATGAAGCCACGCTCGCGGTCACGATGCCACCGGTCACTTTATGTCCCACTGGACCCGCTGAGATGGCAAACAGAAGCCCGGCCGGATCTTTTATTGCGAGAAGGACAATCTTAGATACGTCCGCCTCCTCGTGAATTCTATGAGTTAATTTCAGGCGTCCGCGTTTTATTACACCAGTCCCCGGCTACTATTCATCCCGCTCTATTATTTTAAACATCGTTACTTTTATTTGCACATTTGCATCGAACGGCTGACGCGGCGTCCAACTTTTTGCGATTCGTAAATAAATCGAAACACACGACTGCGCTTTCGAATAAAGTCAAACGAATTAAATGAATTATAATAAGATTATTTGCACGCAGGCGCGAGACTTTGAATGCAGCCAACAAGTATCTGCTTTATTAGAGCCCGGCTGTTGAACACGGATTCATTATCGAATAGTAAATCTACCCCACCGGTTGTCAAAGTGTTAACAAGAAACAAGAAATCCACTCAACGAGAGCCCTAAAAACGGGAAAAAAAGAAGGAAACGGAACCAACACCACTACTGAAGATGTCCAACGATATTTATCGGTCTCCTTAAAACTGCCAGCGCGCCAGCCTCGAAGAAGATCGTAACGGCTCGCTTATCTGCCCGGCAGAGCAAAAAGGGATCGCGTTTAGAATTTAAATTGCCACCGATCCGGCGGGTTATCAGCGGCTGAGCCTCGAACGATCGGCTCCGGGCGGCGCCACGACGCCATTACGGTCCACCGCGAAGGAAACTGGCGCGGTCCACGGGGCAGAGATTTCGAGGATCGAACCGCAGGCTTATCCGGGGCCGCTTATTTCGAGAAATCGATAAGGCCACGTGAACGGCGTAAATTGTCGGTAGCCACCGTCGTTCCCCACCGCTGGCTCGGTGGAAACAATCGGAGAAAGTATCGAAGGGGAGGGTTCAGGGAAAAATGCGCGAAAGGTCGCGTCGATAAGGAGATCGAGATAGCCGCGACAAAGACTCGTATCTCGAGCGGCGGTAGTACCCGTGCATAAAGACTCGTTTAGATTAGCCAAGTTACCCGACGCGTCGAGTCACTTCAATTTAAGTTAGCCGCGATCGCTTTATGCCAATCTGAAATTTATTGCCGTTTTGCTTGACTCGCTTGGAACGTCCCCTCAAATTTCAACGATTTTTCCCATTAATCGAGTTACTCGACGCCAAGCTTTATTTACGGAACCAGGGACTACTCTGGCGATACTGCGACGGCGGCACTACGAATCTGAGGTCCCTCGGGCGCTAGATCTCATCGATTCGCGAAATGGTCACGGGACGTAGGAAAGTAGAATTTGCGAGCGGCACGAATCGGGCCGATTTATCGGCGCCAGTTTATCGCGAGCTGCACTTTAATAACGAGTTATTGCTGAGGACCACGCCGCGAAAGAGACAGGCATTTATCAGGGGTTTAGCCGATAATAGAATGCGCCGGCTCGTGCGCAATACGCGGGGGCGGCAATTTGTAACAATGCCGTATAATACAGTGCAACCACCCACGCGTCGCGTTCCTCGCGCCTCCCTCTTTTTGCGCGCGTACGGGGTGGAATCAGAACTATGGTATTCGACGCTGGAACCTGGACAGTTTGGCGGACGATGAACAGCGCTCGTCGGATTTTGCGGCCAACAATACGCAATTGCGAAATCGCAAAATTCTGATGCCCACATCTCGTTTCGCGTCCTAGTGATTAATTAGTAACGAGAGCCTCTCCAGCGACTACCACGAAGTGTTTCCTTGCGTCAGCCCACGGAAAGAATTCATTAATCTTGATCAGTGAATAAATAAATAAACGTTGAAGAAGAAACCGTTTCGATTCGAGGAACGATCCATAGCGTTTATCAAATTCCTCCGGGACGTTGAACATATTAGTGCTTGTCGAATCGGCGAATCATTAATCCATGATTGATGAAGCAACCGTGGCTCACAATAGACACACCGAACGAAAAGCAGATCTGAAATCTGCTCAAGTTCGTCACATCACGAAACTGAACATTATCTGCCGGTGAAAATCAGCCGATCGATGATATATCGGTACCGTGTTCTTCAGCCACTACTTAATTCTTTTTTTTAACTCGCGCAACATCTGTTTGACAAGTTTTTTCTTTTTTTGCTCCGTTTCGAGGATTTATCAGATAGTCTTTGTCGCTTGTACAACACACTTTTTTAGCCAGTGTCCAAACGTGTACTCATTTTTCACAGGAAAGGTAAATCGCTGTAGATCGCACGATAAATATTCATACACTCTCGATATGGTACCCTACGCGGTAGGCGAATAGCTTCGCGTTTCAAGTTTTGCAGCTATTTCATGCCTCTAGTAACCAGACACTTGTCGTCGGGTTGTTGTCGAGTGTCTCGCCGAAATGAATCATTAAGTGGCGATTCGTTAGCTCCTTCGGAAAACGAAACTGTCGAGAGTGTGTTTGAAGAAGTGTTTTACTATTTTTCCGCAATTAAACATTCTAATGAGCAACGGTTAACATTTTTTCTGCCGAAGCTTCTGTTAGCCGTGTCGATTATCTCCCAGCACGCGAAGTGTTAATCGTGTTTAAACGACGTGCTTCTCGGTAAGTCGCGCGAAAATCAATTTGCAAAGGAAATAGCGGAACACAGTGGTGTCGCAGAGCAAACACAGTGCACGGGGAACGAGTCGCGAGGCTGCTTTTCCTTTCACAGCGGTAGCCACGCTCAGCGCGGTGAAAATTCCGATCGAATTGATTTCCCCGACTTCAGCCGGGGGCTATCATCTCCGTGGATCTACGAGCAGCTGTTTTTCGTCGCCAAGCGTGTGTACGAACGGGCTCGTACGTAGCCAGCCGACCCTGAACTTTCTAAGCTAATTTAAATTCTCGTACGGTGCTCTTAGGTGCGTTCAGACCTTTGGTCCCGACCTCGACCGCCTTACTTCCGGTGAAAACTGTTCACCTCCGGTCAACTACGCTACTGGGAGACGCTGACAACCGTCCCCCCCGAACCCCCTCGCGATCGAGGGTGTTCCGTCTTCTTCGACGCACGATCACATAGATAACCCAAATTTTTACCTCGATATTCCCTTAAAACGAAATTTACGTTTATTTAGCGGTATCTACGATAATTTTATTCAGCCGTGGGTACTTTCCTGTAATATTTCAAACGGCTAAAAATAAAATCGTGGCGGACAGTTTGAAAAACAGTTTGGACTCACGGCTGGTAACTTTAACTTCCACGCGTTCATATTTTTCATTCGACGGGGTGAGAGATCGAGCAGGCAGATTTATGCCCGGTTTGGAGACAAATTAACGGTTTGACGTCTTATTCCCGAGCCAGGTGATTCCCATCCGCGCATATTTTACCCTGACCCGCGAAATTCACCAAGAATCGACGAGTTTTCGAAGTCGACGCCGCACAGAGACGCAGCGCGATCCTATCGACACCGTTGTACAGTTAAAACGGTATAATGGATGAAATGCAAATTATCCGTGTGATTTATTGGCGGGGAATTCGTGCCCGGTCGAGGATGAAAATAGAAGTACAAAGACTCCGGATAATTATCGTTCCGCGGAACATGTGTTTAAACGTCTGTTATCATAGAAATCGTAAAATAGTAGTATCCGACGCGGATTCCAACCGCGCGCGGGGAGGTAAAACCATAAACGCTGGCTGAATCGAGGGAAAAATAAAACGGCGAGGAAAGGCGCTCGTCGAATTTTCAGCGCAGTCGTCGACGTCACCCGCGTCGTATCTCCGAAAATGGTCTAGAGCCATAAACAAACGCGAGGCATCTGAAAAAAAATCCCCCCGTCATCCCTCGGATCGTCCACCCACACGCTTCCAGCCGCGCCACACGAACCGTAAAAACGTCCGAGGCAGAAAGCGCATCGACCTCAACCGCCGGCCTCACCTCTAACCTCCCGGGGCTGGCTCGTTGCAGCGGCAACACTCGAAAGAGCATAGCAGGGTGATCAAACGGGGAAAGTGGTCGCCCCGGGAGTAGAGGCTTGCCTGTTCGAGGCGGTCTCTTCGAAAGGCAACCTTGCAATGACCTCAGCTGAACCCAGGCGCTCGCGCAGCCACTCTCGGTTGGCCACAGCGAACGAGCGACAGAAAGACGACCGGCAGATAGAGAGAGAGAGGAAGGAACAGAGGGACTATATTATACAGCCATAACCGTGGCTCTCGCGCGCGCCTACACTACCGTTTATAATTGTCCGAACGATTTCGAAAATCGACGGCCACCGGTCGATGGACGCTCGACGATCTCGATTCGGGACACGCGCGATCGCAGACGAGATCCCTCGACCGGACGTCCATTTTTTGAAAAATGACGGAAACAAGAATGCGTTCAGAGATTCGATGTAATCCATTGCGCGGAATGGATTTACGCGGTTGGTACTCGAGATGCCAATGAAACGAAAGCATGAAATGCAAAATCGACTAAATATGACCGAGTACCGTGTGGAGAGGAGTGCGCGCAACCGAGGGGTAGAGCCGCGCACCTATGGCCACCGGCGGGCCTCCGTGCGGTCGTCGGTTTATCTGCAGGAAATCTACTCTTGTAGGCATGCCAGCGGATCTGGGCGGTGGTGGGCGCGCGGTGGAGTGCACCACGACGGCCTAGTGTCCACCGTTGGAACCGCGGCCGCAACAGACGCCACCACTACTGGCATCCGCGGCGCGGAGAACCGAATGGCAGCGCCGCGGATAGAGTAGAACAGCGTGCTACCAGCAGGGGATCGCGGACCCCGATACAAGATACTGCCACGTGTTACACGCTGTTCGCCACCAGAAGAAACGTTCGACGCTGTCCTTTCCTCCCCATCCCCCTCGCCATCCCCCATCGGCCCCTAACTCATCCCCTGGCCGGGGTCGTAATGCTCTTTCGGTGGTAGCCCGGATGTCGAGAGCCTGGTGCCGGTTGACCACCTCGAACAATGCGCTCCGCGCGTCTTCCGGGTGTTTGAATAATGGCCGCAACGTGAACGGGACACGCTGCGATCGCGCGTGTTATAGGGATTCCGGGGTTGGGTTCGGTTACGTTGCTTTTGGTCGCTGGTACTCGTTTCGTACCCCGTCACGTTCTTCCGACAGGAACATATTTTCGTTCAGTTAATTGTGGAAGCTTGCCAGGCTACTTTGACGATGTTCTAACGAACGAAGTACCCTTATTCTCGACAACCACCTGTCTGGCGAAACCTTTCACGAACGACCCATCCGGCTTGGAAAGAGCAAAGTTTGCAACCGTGAGCAACCCTGCCCTAGGCCAATTCGTTCGCGTTCCGGGTTATCTCGAGCAACTTATCCGGGCAATAATCGCGTTTCTTGCGCTCTAGCGATTCAACGGCGGTTATCGTTGTACGATCGGTATACATGGCGCATGTACGCGGGCGCACAAACGCCTTCCAGATGCCGTTTCAGATTATGCAAATGAACAACCAAGACGCACTGCCACGCGATGGCTTCGAGAACGGGGAGAAAAAACGCGCGGTGGACCAATGGAATTGAAACGTTCCGCGGAAAAGGACACCTCGCGGCGACAGCCAGCCCCTTCTTTATCGGCGCGGCTCGCGGATTCACAGATAAATGAGGGGTTCCACGGTAATCTGTATCTACCAATTAGGTGGCTCGCGCGCGTTGCCTGCACGTAAATTAAATCGACGATACTGCTGTCATCCAGGTACGATTATTAATCTGCTTAGTCGCGGACGCGGTCTTAACGCGCCGGAGGATCGAGAGGAAGTACCGTTTACGCGTAGATACGGACAGACGTACGCTCCGCGAGAATTTGTGGGTCTTCGGTACGGGCTGGTGCATGGAAACCTTTACCATCGCTTCGCATTTCCATCCGACTTACCATCGCTTCTCTGAACTCCATTAGAATCGGCTTGTTTAACATACGAAAGCGTTTCTCAACACTCGGCCATTCCCATTACGTTTTACAATTGTTATCATCGAGCGCCCGCGGGGATCAGCGAACGTTCCTTTCCAATGTCTAAAACTTACGCAGCCAATATCGAGTGTACGCGTCGTTTCCCATAAGGCCAGACGGAGACGACGAAGAAGTTCACGAGGAGGCCCGGGAGCGGAACGCAAAAGCTGGGTTACATCGATCACGTCCTTTTGCAGAGAGTGACATTTAATACCGTGGGTGGCGGGCGCCACGCCAAGAGAAATGTCATGGGGCATACGCGAACGCCGGCAGCGGTGCACCAAGAAAAATCGCGGACAGTGACATAAATTTGTCAGCCACCGCGGTTCTAACCAGACAGAATGATACATTCGGCACATTTATCATTTCGCATCGTTTTCTGTCCAATTTCATTTCCCTTGTTCGCTCGGTAATGGCTACATTGATTAAGCCTTCGCGACATTGTGCTACACATCGAGGGTAATAAATTAATAGAATTTATTAGGGCCCGTGATACAGCCGAACCGATGATAAGAGAATTAAACGGTGGCTTGTTCGCTGCGATTATTATCCGGCTAACTTCGTCGACGGATGCGAGCACGGTTTCTCAAAATCGTTTCGGATTTTCCGATCTACGCGACCAGACACCGCGCCCAACATGGCCGCAGCTTTACTGTCGCTCGATTCTGACAGACCGTTCCCAGCTGGCCTCCAATTAGATTTAATAATTTAATGACGCATTCCCGATGTAGGAATCCGCACTTTTACGGCATCGTAATTTACGGTGGCTCGCAGCCGAATGGAAAGCCCGTCCGATCGGCGATTACCGCGGGACCGAGCCAACTTTTAATTGCAATCAACGATGAATAGGGAAGAGGTGTTTACCTAACGAGACCTCGCCGGCAAGTGGAACAACGGCGTTCTGGTTTAACGATTTTTCGTACGCGACGGCCAACTGCAAACGATCTCGTTACTCGTCGCGAGAGCACGCGTATTCGCCGCGCGCAGCCCGCGCGATGGCATAAACGACTTTTACGATCGTGAAATTTATATTGCCGGCCGGAATGAAATTTTACGAGTTCTCGCCGTGTGTGTCTTACAAATTGCTTTCCCTTCTGGCTAATAGCCATTGGTCACTCGTCACGATTCCGATTTCCATGCTGTTCCCGCTTGTCGCTAATTAACCGAGACAGCTCGCTCGTCGCGCTCCTAGCGGGACTAACCAGGATGGTTGACGATATCAAATCGACCGTGGAAATTCGGCGAACGTCTAACGATTCGAAGCTTTAATCCGAGCTGGTGGTTCGTGCGTCCCGGGCGTATCGATTTTACACGAATTCACGTGTAGAGGATGCTGTGGAAACGGCACAGCTGCACGGTTGCACAGGGGGATGACGTAACGGCCCGCTCCCACATACGTTCATACATCACGCGAGTCCCGCGAGAAATGAATATATAAAGCTGCCTTTCGAATGCGCCGCGCGCACGGGCCATGCGAACCTAGCCAGCCAGAGTGAGATATTAACTGTCCGATCGGTTCACGCTAGATCGGGCCTGCTCGCCGCTGCGTTTCAATGGACGCGGGCCTCGTCGCCGACGGAACAACGCCGCTCTGGATTTCGCTCTAGTCGCTGGCTTCGAAATTGGCAATTTCACGGAGACGCGAGAAATACGAGCGACGGATAGATCGTACCGTATCGAATGATTAAGTGCGGCAACTAGGACGTTAACTGCGTTGGAACGAGCAGGATTTTGGATCGTTGCGCGGTTTTCGGCCGACGCGATGTTACTTATCGACGTTACATAATTTCGCTTGCCACGGGATTACTATTGAGAAATGAAACTGGCATTTCTGAGAAAATTAGTTACCAGTTGGGTACACGTTGTGAGAAAATTTTAATGGAAACGTGACATTAGAGTCTCTCCTTTCTCTTAATGTAATAAGGTGAATCATCTTCAATTAGCACTCGAGAAATTGTGAACTTCAGCTGTAAGTGGAGGTCGTGAAAAACGTGCGGCGAACGCGCGTACCGTCGGTGCGAAATGTCGTCGATAGCGAGGAAATTCGAACGGTCGAGTCGGCCCCAGAGGCGCGAGAGATCGTTCGCGTATCCCCCGAAAGAACGCACGAACTCGCGTCGATTTCTCCTTCGTCGCCCCGATGCGGTACAGACTTTACCGTATTAAGAGAGAAATATATGGTAAAAGGTGTCTGTGGAACAAGGTGACAGCGACGCGTCAGCCTCCTCGAGAAGCTACAAGCAATATCAGCCAGCTCGTACAGCACCGCTAATGAGACAGCTGCCCTTTTCGCGATCGAATCGGCCATTTCGCGAGTAATAAAGCCTACGCTGTGTCCCGCGCGTTAACCGTGGCTGCGTCATAAGATGAGTATGACACGTCGAGGGGAGGCCGGCTGGTTAATGACATTGTAAATTATCCTCGCGACGAGGACAGTGCAAAAACCGCAATTATCAGGATCGAGCGATAATCGTGGGGAATACGCCAGCTGCTGCTCCTCCGTCAACTTTGCAAAGAATTTATCGTATGGTGAATAAATTCGTTACCAAATTATGTCATATTTCGTTGCGCGAAACTTTTTATTCGTATCGAACGCCGAAAAGTTTTTCTTTTCGAACAATTCCACGTCGGAATCGTGCACTTTTACGCCCGGCGCGGAGATCTACGACCATATAACGTTCCAGGGTCGGTGGAACACGCAGTTTAAACGAAAATGGCCACTTTCCGAGGGAGCTGTCTCGGTTTATGGCGCATTCCTCCAACACGAAACGCAGAGGAGGATCGTTCTTTCGCGTTGTTCCGCCGCGAACCCGATGGTTCCGCGTCTATTCCGCGCCTTTCTCATAGATCTAATCCGTACGCGAGAAGGTTACGAGGGAACACGGTGGAAAAGTTTTCCTACGCACGGCGCAGGGAAAGAGAGAGGCCGCGCGTAATTCAGCAGCTAGCGCTCGGGGAAAAAAAACTACGGTCAAAGTAATTGGCCGTTTTAACGGTGTTATTATTGCCTAGCGCACCTTGCGCGCGGTTTGCATGCGTCTACGATTTCAGCGAATTATAGCTGCAGCCGTGCGATCTATCTCTGCCATTTATCTCTCTGTTCGAGGCACCAGAAGATCGACCGTTCAGATGCTCGGGTGCCGATTTCGGACGATTGTAATTAAAGGATCGACCGTTTTATTATTATCAAACACGCCACGTTCGATCGCTCTTCGTAATTAATCATAAATGTATGATACAATCATCGTCAAGTTATCGAAAGTTCGATAATCAATTACCTTTCGACGCTTACCACACACGACTATGCATTTCCACTGTCGAAAAGCTACGCGTGAACATTTTTTCTCAAGCAAAATGTACACGTCTGCGTCGAACGCATCGCCAAATTTCCGATACATTTTGCGATTCAATTTTTACCGAAATTAAATCATTAAACTCCCTAACAGGCGAGAACCAGAAACGACCGAGAGGCGGAAACGGCTCCCTGTCTGACGCGCCGCGTCACATTCTACTTACGCCCGGCCGTAAAGCCGCGGGCCGCTAATCCGTGTGCTCAGCTTACAAATTTTATTCGTCCGACCCCCATAAACCCGCGGCGCTGTCCATATACTTTCGACGAACAAGCCAGCGTGCATCCATTAAAAGGATCCACGTAGGATGAAAGAATCGCGTACAAATGTACCTCGAACGGAACAGGCCCCGAGGGGCGGCGGGGCTCGCGGAGGGAGCGCGCGTCGATGAACGTCGAAAGCGAGAGCAGGAACACGGCGAGGGAAAGCTGGCATCGGAAAGAGAAGGAACGAATACGTGGTGGAAGGGATCGAGCAAGGGTCGAAGGTTCACCGATCGTTCGTGTTATGATAGGCCGCGGGCCCAATAAAAGCACTCCCCACTGAACGGAGAGGGAATCACCGAGGAGATATATTATACGCAAGCCAGAAAGAGAGACAGAGACGGAGAGGAAGGAGAAACGGAGACATAGACGGACTTACACGCGGAATTAGAAGAGGAGAGAGAAAGCCAGAGTGAGGGAGGAGAGAGCGAGATGAAGCGGGCAGAGAAATGAATGATAGGTGTACAGAGACGAAAAGGAGGAAGTGTAGGAACGAGTAGGGTGGGAGGGGTGGAGGTTGGGTGTAACGATCGAGTCGGATAGGGTAGAGAAAGAGGTGGATACACGTGTATCGAGGGTAAGATCGAGAGGGATGCCACCGCGGAGATAAATAGAGAGGAACAGGGACGGAGGCAGGGAGGGTAAAAAAGTCAATCGGACCCCTCCATTACTATACGTTATTGGCCGGCTTCGGGACGGTCAGTGTTTGCCATAACTCCAGATAAATAAACCCCAGGGGCAGATAAATCTGCGTGCGCGCCGCGGCGTGTATAATGCAAATGCAATCATGTCCGCGATCCACCGGTCCCACGGACCTTAAAACTTGGACGTGGCCCCTTAAGAGCCGTTGCCTATAAAGGGCACGCAACCGAACCGCGCGGCGCGGGGCGAATTTACAACTTCGACTCTCTCCGGGCGACACGCTGTAACCCTGCGCGACCAAAAGAACAAAGAGGGACGCTGGAAGGGCGGATGTAGGCGGAGGGAGCGAGAGAAAGAAACGAGGAAATGAGACGAGCGAGCTGTGTCTTCGAAAGTAATTAAGATAAAGAGTGGAAGATGGCTCGCGTTGCGCGTAGAGGGTTTCGGGTGGTTCTCGGAAGGGGTTGTTGGAATGTTTTCGGGGTGTGCGCGATAATGGAGAGGTGTCAAACGACTGCTTTGTTAAATTTTCAGGCACGCAAAACTACTGTTTTAATTAGTACCTATTTCAGTTCTTCATTATCAATTTTGCTTATCAACCGAATCGACTTCCCCCTGAGTTCCAGCTCGCTAACGTATGGTATCGAAACGATATCGTATTCTAGCAACTATACAGCGTATTAAAGGAGCCGAAAAAGTATAATTCAGCCGGGTTACGCTTATCGCGAGATCATATTAACCGAGAGAGTAGCGAGTTACACGAAACGCGGAATTGAGAGGAGAGCCGTGCACGGGGCCGGTGTATCTCCCGATTGTATCGATCGATGGGAACGATTTATGGGTAATTATCGGTCCGGACAGATTTTATTGGGACCACTGGATTCGGTGACGCAACCGGTGTAATGTCTCGATCTCTTGAATCCCGATCTCGTGTGCGCGGGCAAAAAACGCTTTGTTCATCAATTATGCGGCTACCGCTCTCCTTTATTGGACACCGGGGTCGGTATTAAAATTGAAACGACGCGTGTGGACCCGTGAGAATGGACGAAAGCAAGAGTTGTCAGCGTGAACGTGACATTTATCTTGATTATGTGAGAGAAAATGCCTAGCGCGCTCCCCGCTCGTTTCCATTTCGTTCGTGCGAAGATTGCAATGTCGATTCGCTCGGCGACGTAGCACGCTGACATTTGTTTTTTAGAAAATAGAAAAATCGAAATGATAAAGAGTTTCGTTATTGTATGTTAATAAACTGAATAATGATCCCAAGGACCGTTGGCAGGTAGAGAAAGGCAGAGAGAGAGAGAGAGAGAGAGAAAGGGAAAGATAGAGAGAGAGAGAGAAAGAGAGAGTTCACGGAAAGAAATTGTACAATTAAAAGAAATATCGCCGCACGATTGATTTATCGTGGTCATTGTTGAAAATACACGTTCCTGCAAGGCTGTCTGGTTAGTGGTATATTAATGACGATCTTCCGCGGTGCTGTATTGCTACAACATGCTCCAACGTTCTGTACACACCGTAATAACGAGAACGATGATCGCGCTAATGCGCATAATTAAGGCCCGCGTCGATCCCGTGTTTGCTGGTGATAACGTGTCGTTCGTGCATTAGATTCCCCGGGATACGTGGCTGTGTGTACCAGGAACCGATATAAACGATCCGCAGAGATCATCGTTTATGGCCGCACGTCGATGAACATCGCGCAATAACGGGAAGTTGTAGCGACGTTTATCAGTCGCCGTGACACTTTTTCGTCTCTGCTCCCAGCCGGTTACCTCGTTATCCGAGCAATTTCTGCGTTCTTACTACGTGGCGCCTTGTATCGCCCGCTAATTAGTTTCCCAAAGAAATTCTCTCGCTGAGAATTTTTGTCATCTTCCAAGGAACGACTTTCGTTGAAAAAATACCGCAAGTTTCTCCGTGGCGGTGCAACGTTCGTTACGAAACCTCTAAACAAGCCCCGCGCAACGTTTGAATAAACGAAACAACGAATGAGAATTGTCAGTGACTTACGATAGAGTAAGACGAAGGTGCTTCATCATTAAACCGAGGCCCTCGGGCAACATGATAATTACATTATTCCAGATAAGATCGCTATTCGGCATCAGCCGACATCAGCCGTCATTAACGCTACAAGAAGAGTTAATTTTACGATTTGCTAACACCCACTATCATCGTGACGCCTAACCTGGCTTTCACTAAATTTATTTTTCCGCGATTATCAGACGCTATCGAATGACAATCTCCCACTCGATCTTACGATCGTAGTTCGTTAGATCGAATCCTACTTTCTTAAGTCCATACAATTTTTTTAACGAATGGAAATTAATCTTCAATTCATACCTCGCTGGCCAAACGAATCGATTGTAACTCTTGGGCTTACCTGGAACATAAAAAGAAAGATTTCGTTAAGCGAAACACGCTAAAAGTTTTAGAAATGTATAAAAGACATTTGATCGTAAGTGATTTGATTTTATTATAGATAGCGAAGTAACAGCTAAAATGAACAGCGAATTCTAGGACGGATTCTTCTATTCGAGGAAAGAATAAAGATTCTCTGGACCATTGGCACGCAGAATTTTCCAACGCCGTTTCTTTCGTTTAAATTTAATAGTTTTATAAAGGATTCCTTTGGTACGAAGAATGTACACCGCGTTAGAAAATTCCACGGAACGTAATTCTTTGTGCGGCCCGAAGAATGCATCCTCTTGTTGCGAATCTAAGAAACGTACGATTATTCACCGGCGTTGTACGAGCAAAGCGCGACTAACCTAATTACCGAGCAATCTCCCGCAGGAATTTCATCGATAATCGCGCCGGCTATAAAGTCCCGAGTATACTCGTACGCGAAAAGCTCGTAATCGCTGGCGCGTCAGAGGAAATTCGTTGATTTTCTTAAATCAACTGGTTTCTTACATTCCCCGGAGCCAATCAGAAATTCAATTCGAAGTCTCGCCTGGTTCCCGATTAATTTCACGGCCGACAGCCACGGCCCCGCTGTGCGCCGGGGAACATTCTAAACCGATGTAACGATATTTCGAGAGGACCATTAGGTGAGGAGCTCTCTTCACGAGCTGGCTCGAGAGATAAACGAGGTACACGGAGGCGCGGCGATCGCAGGGGTTGCGAACGCGATGGAGGGAGAGGGGGAGCGACGCGACATTAAATTGGGATTAGCCGTTCGCTCGGATGGGCTGTGTAAGTACAGGAGACCGAGCTGAAGATCAGCAACGGCGACAAAGCGCAGCCTTTGGTTAACCCTTGATGGCCACTGCGGCACCGCGTGCACGTGAAAGAGAGGACAACGAGTATGTATCGAGATCGCGACGTGTGTGGCCGCCTTTAAGGACGCCTCGAAACGCGCCACGTACTGATCATCGGGACCCGACCGCGGCATGAGAACTGAGGCTGTTCGTAAAAATCCTACCGCGACGATCGAGATGCATCATGTTCGCCGTTCCGCTGGCTCCGTTGCAAGATTGATGAATTTTTACCCTGCTGTACCGCTACGGCTGGACACTCGCTGCATTCATCATTCGTTTTTATTTTAACCAGTTCGCTCGACGACCGTGTCACTCTAGATACTCCCCTTTTTTATTGTCTCCCTTGAAAAATCGTTCGAATCTAATCGCTCGCCTGGGAGAATCGCAAAAATCGCTCGGCGAAACGTAACTGTACTACGACTGGCGAGGTGCAACCGTTTCGCGCATCATCCGCACAGCACCCTTTCGCAACACTTCCTGCACCTGCAGCTACCGTCCGTCGTGGCAGGCTCGCGCGCTCACGCATTCCAATAACCAATCCTCATAACTTTCATACGCAGGCCTGGGTTGACTCGATATTTCATTCAGCCCGAAAGAATCCAGCCGCGGACACGAACGGAAAGGTGGGCACCGGCATTAATGCAGATCGCTCTCGTCGGGTCGTTGCAGCGGGGAACATAACGACGGATACGCCATGGGCCCGACCGGGATAGAGAGCCCCCGGCGCGATTAATGCCGATTAAAAAGGCAAAAGTCCCGCCTCTGATCATTACGCCGATGGAAGCGGCGCTGGCAATTCCGTGCTCGAAGTAAGGTAGCCGTCGCGACCCCTCTTATTCCCTTTTCTTTCGCTTTTTTCAGCCGTCCCTTTCACCTTTCTTTCCCCTCCGTCTCACCTCGCGCTAACTTACTCCTTCGCCCTCTCTCTCTCTCTCTCTCTCTCTCTCTCTCTCTCTCTCTCTCCCCCTTTCTCTTTCAACTTTCGAGTTATCCGCTCTTCTTCATCCTCTCCCTCGTCGTATTCTACTTCCTTTTATTTCTTTATTTCGTTTCATCTCTTTTCTGCTCTCTGTTGCTCCTTTTCCTGCGGTGATCTCGGCTAAGGTCGCTGCCGTTCCGGGGGCCCCTCGAGGGCCAAGTAATTACTTCTAGTCCGGCGCTGAGCTTCGCCGGCGGTTCGATAGCCAAACTTATAATTTAATGGTTAATTATATAAGGAGTCCCCCGCGATTCGGCTGGAGCCACTGGGCGGACACGGTGACGTGCAGGAATGCCTATCGCCTCGGACGACCCGTACACGGCACTCGTTTTCCCGGCCCCGACGATGTCCAGCGCGATCGTCGTGCTCGAACCCGACTCGATTGATGGCGATACGTTGGCCCGCGTTAGAACCACGGGATTAATCTCTCTGTAGCGTTTCGAACGGTCCCTCGAACAACCACCTTCCTAGTTTCCGATCGTGAGTCGAATGTTTGCCCTGTAATCTCGTTCGATCCACGTATCGAGTTACCAATTTCTCGAATCTCTTAACGTTGTACAATTTTGTAGATTTTCGAGAGCCTTCGTTCGTTCCTCGCTGTGTTACGATTCAACTAATACGTATTTTATGACATTACTGGTATTAAAATGAGCGCAGAAGCGAGATACTTATAAATAAATGTTACATCGAAAATGATATCGATAACCTTTAGGATATATTATTCATAGAAATTGAAATCGTAAGCAATTTAATTACGCTCTAAGCCTCGTATTTCGATTCGGACCAGCAAGCGACGGGAATAAATTCAAGACCTCGGACAGAATTCAGATTAGTCAGGTTCACTGATTCCTGTGCAATGGCCAGCTTAAGCGCGACTAATCAGGGCGGAACTGCCTCGTTTTTTATCTCAAATGAAACGCGAAAAGAAATCCGCTCGAATGACTCCGGCGAGCTATTTTACTCCTTCGGCGAATTATCGTCGCATCGAGCCTCTCTCGCTCCCTCTCGTTTAATTCCGCCTCCGATCGCGATCGTAAATTTCCATGAATATTCGCGAAGCGTAACAACGGCTTGTGTCGGGAAAAAAATTACCACGAGCCGATGGAGTCGTCTCTTTCTCGCCGCGACGAAACGCCGTGCGGCCGACATTATACGAGGATCGTCGACGAGCAATTTTCAGAGGGCGAGTTTGGTCAACGTTAAATCGCTGCGCGATGTTACACGGCCGGCAATCTAGCGGCAGCCCGTTTTTGAATCGGCCACGGCTGATTGATATGTATAACACGGGCCCACCGTACGTTATGAATATTGATAAGCCAGCCACCACGAATATCTCTAGCCTGCGTACCGCTGGAACGCGTTCCACCGCCTCTGGCGATGTTTTTCCACGGACTTTTTGCCAGCCTCGACGACCAAGAGAAGGAGAGAAGCTCAGAGGAACATTAAAATATTATACGCGCTAGTAATATCGCGTTTAATAATCTGCAATTTAATAAAGCGGAATCACAGTTGGACCGCGGAGTTCGTAATAATACAAAAACCATCGGTTTCCCTGTTCCACTAATTCGCGTGAGTTTAAATCGGCAAAAACCGAGCGGCCGAAGAAGACGCGTTGCGAACCAACCGCGCGAGCTTCCTCGAACGCGTCCTAATGTCTATCCAACTTAATTGATCCGAACGCTATCGCAATTATCCCGAGTTTTCTAAACCCATGAAAGTGGCCGCCGGCCGCAAGAAATAAAGAGGCAAGTAACTGTACCCGAGCAACTGTACCCGAGCAAAGGGATCTATGGTAATTATCGATGATGAAGAAACGAGGCCCAAAGTGGAGCGGAGCGATTACCGAGGATCGATAGCCCGGCTGATACGCATCTGTCCACACGGGGACGGCCAGTAATAAGTATGCCCTGCAACGAAGAGGAAGAGAGAGAGAGACGCGCGATCCGGGTGGGTGTAACCGAGGTGAAAGACGCTCGGTGACAGAATCCATAGATTCCACGGTGAACCTGTAACGTCGTTCCGCGTCCTCGCACACCAGGCGTGTCTCTCTTCTCTCTGGGACGGCTAACACCCGGGGGCGATCGTCGTGCCAGGCTTCTTACTCGATTTTCTGTCCATCTCGACTGTCCGTCAAACCGTGTCCGCGCGATAGATTCCTGGTCACGCTTTGAATCGATCGTCCCTGCGCCGCGAACGCTCGGCTCGCGCCCTCGATTTCGAGGTGCGACGCTTGAACAAGCGGATAGACCAGAGGTAAAAAATTGGCGAAGGTTTAGTGTACTAGTTGTAAAGTGGAAAGGTTCGGTTCTTGTCCGTTTGAGGGAACCAACGACGAGCGATCTTCGTGAAAACATCCACGGGTCGAATTACAGGGAGCTACCGCGCGCTCTCCGCGATTCTATCGTCGTTCCTGTCGACAACAGGTTCCATTCTCATCGGGAACTTCAGGAGCCACTCTCGGAACACTCGATCCCGCGACGATATCATCGTTTCATGTAACTCCTGCCGCATGAGAAATCGAAACAGTGGAGAACGCGGCTGGTACCATGGAACGACGGCCATGGGAACGTCTAATCGCTGTACGCTCCTCGTCACTCCACGAACAATCACGGTTGTAACGTCGAATCCGCGCGCAACAAGAGCTCCCCGTGAAATCGAGAAGTTTACTCGTTAATATTGTTCGTCCGATCGGTTCCTCGTAACTTGATATTTCACGAGGCATGGAGAACGTGTTCGGTTGTATCGTTCGATGAAATTTTTAGTCGTATCGATGACTAACGGCTGTCGATCGGCAGTAATTACGATCGTAAACAATAATACGAGCCTTAAAACGTCGCTAACGATTGTAAACGGAAAAATTCAAATCCTGTTACGAGCCTCCCAGCGTGGCAAAAAAGTCAACTCACTCTGTTATTTCTGCGTTATGAATAATGTATTCACGATTTGTATCCGTTGATATCGGGCGTGTGTGTGTAATTACAATGGATCGTGATAATTGCAAGGA
Organism: Xylocopa sonorina; assembly: GCF_050948175.1. Lineage (NCBI taxonomy): Eukaryota > Metazoa > Arthropoda > Insecta > Hymenoptera > Apidae > Xylocopa > Xylocopa sonorina. The sequence continues at coordinate 13,360,609 of NC_135193.1, forward strand.
ACGCCGGTAGAGATTCTGTGATTTAGGGTTATGCAATCCTCCACCGCCCTTAATCCATCTCCTGCCCTACCGGCTAATTCTACTTTATTAAACAGCGAACATCGTACGAACGTATTCCATCGTTACTTTTATTTCAAACGCGATATCGTTGAAAACCCGATCAATGTCTGGTAGTCACGTTAAATATTTTAATCGTACCTTTTTACGCTTTTATCGATCGTGCTAAATAATTGACAACACTTCCAGGCCGTAGTACCAGTCATTGGCGTCACGGACTCTATAGAGAATAAACTAGAACGGAGCCACGAACGATCGTAAAAAGATAATGAAGAACGACCGCGGGTGTCGAAGCCGAATAAAATCGGGGGTGGGGGGGGGGCGTTAAGTGGGGAGCCGAAATGCCCTAATTGTCGATACAGAGACCCCCTATTGGCCTCGCGGTACGTATAATTACACGAGAATGACTAGGCGCGACGAGGGACGAGGGCTGCCCTCGCTTCTTATCGCTTGGACCAGCTCCATCCGACCAGAGAGTCATTTAATCCCATGACTAGTGATGGGATCAACCACATTGTATGCGGGCTCCAGTCCAAGTAGGTAGCCTTGCCACCTACTCGCGTTACGATCGTACCTGAAGCCAGACGAGACGTATCATACATCGCTCTGAAGCTTCTCTGACTTGAAAGTGGGTACAATTCGCGAGTGAGAAAATTCTAGTTCCTCGATGCGAACGCGTTGAGATTTACTCAGAGTCGCGTGTACGCGTTCAGCTTGATCCCATCTCTACTCGTGACAGCCAGATGGAGGTTTCGACCTTCGGCACTGGTAAAGTGTGTCTGAGTCATTTTGCGGATCATACAACGTTCACGTCACCGCTTTGAAGCTGGACGCAAACTCGATTGGATATACTGCTCGATTTCGATGGGCTCATGCGCCGATACGTATCTCGACGCAGTCGAGTTATTAATTTTCCGCGGCGATTGCAGCCAGGTATCGTGTGACTAAGCACATGGCGAGGACAGGTGGGAGTGAACAGTGCGACCGAACGAGGTGCGTTGAACGAGAATCGGTCGAGTTTTCGTACAGGTGAAAGGTGAAAAGTAGAACGAGGGAAGTATAATCAATTAATTATTACCGTCGAACCAGCGAAAATAACAGCAGCGTAGAAAACAGCTCAATTACGGAAGCCTGAACATCATTCGCGCGGTGTCCATCAAAAGTGGAAGCAAACTCACGCTCGCTATTAATTAAAGCAATCCATTTGAGCATAAAATTACTTGGAAATCTATCACGAAATCTATCAGCGAAATTTATTCGCAAACAAGGCAAGAAAGTCGGCAAGAAACGCGAGGAAGCCGACTCAGCGTAGGCAAACTCCTCGAAGGCCGTACGCTAATTCTATCGCAACCCCTAAAAAACCACGGCAACGGAAGATTAATCCAGGTGCAAGAGCCGAGAACCATCGAATCATCATCTCGCTCGTCAGGCCCCGGTCATTAATGAAGCAATTAAAAACAGTTATTTCATCAGAGTGGCGCGCACGGCCCCGTCGGGGTCTACATTTCCATCGGGGCCCGGTGGAAACGGGCCGGGCATAAACGCGAGGAGAGCGTCGGCCAAGGCGTACACCAAAGCCACGTGGCGTGCGCGCTTCTGTGATTGCAGAGTTCGACCCGTCATTACGCGACCCCGGCGTGGCCTTTTCGCGAGGAGGCCCTGCCAGAGGTCCGAGCGTGTACGTGCGCACACGACGCTCCGTCAGACCGTGTAATATCCCGGAGGTACCCGGATGGCGTGTTCCAAATCGCGCCAAACAGAGAGACCTCCCCGTGGCCTGTTTATTGAAACGCGCCCGGTAACGCGCTGACCGATTAAATTCCGATACGATGGAAAGATACCCGTTTTGCCCGGCATTATCGTAATTAAGATGTTAAACGGATTCCTCTGGACCGCGGGTATTGCGATGCTTTTAAAAAATCATACCGGAGCTAATGGCTTATTATGTAAAAGAGATTGCGGAATAAACGGAATTGTTAAGTATCGTGCCTTATTTTCATTTACGATATTTTAAACATATAATTACTACGTTCCCCCAATTAATCTACACGATCGGATCTCGGCCCCGGACATTTATTACGCATAACTAAAACGAAAAGGACCGTCTAATTTCGCGGACAACATGAGCAACGGGCAACGCGAGGTCTTGTATTACCATAACCACGTAAGCGTAGTCGAAACTTGTGCGCGCGGTCGCCGTGTATCCCAATTAAACAAAATTATGCAACCGGCGATCAAACGGTGGTACATTAATTCCCGCTAAACAGGGCCTGATTATAATTTCAAATCAGCTACCGAAAATTTCGCCGGCCCGTGAACGCCGGCAGGTAAATCAGAATCGGATACAAATTGACCCTATTCACGGTTCACCAGCTACTGCCTTAATCGGCCAATTTCAATTTCAACCATTTATTCCCTCGCGACAAACTCGTACGATTTTTCCATCTCGCATTTCTTCCTCTGGAAAACCCTTTCACCACGCATGGTCGTGTTCCACGAGGGATGAAACCGTCAGCGAACATTAAAGAATAACGCGAAGATCGCAACAAGGATTAAGAGTAGTCAACCACGATGGAAAAACGTAAGAGGAGCAGGAAATGGGAGAAAAAGAGGAGGACGATAAAGAAAAAAAAAAAAAAAAACGGGGACCAAGGGTCGCGGGAGCACAACTACCGCTGGTGAGTGCATTTGTTTGCCGTTTCCATGGGTTTCGGCCTTAAAAGCGTGCCGACGAAACCGAGTTCGCGGATATCCTATCTCGCGGAGGGATCTCTGCGGCGAGATTTTTGCGGGCTCGGGCCGCCTGCGCCAGCAGGAATGCGTTTACGCGCTCCTACCTTCGAGTAAATCTCGTTAAAGGCTTCCCGTGGATTAAGGGGCGAGGGAGAAGGAGCGATCCGGGCGCGAGGCAGAGGGCAGAGGAAGAAGCGGAAAGGAAACCTATAGGCTACCTATGGTTGCAGTTCGGTATATGCATAACAATTCCGCAGGAGGTTTCATGGGCCAGCTGAAAGAGAAATTCAACGGTGGAGAGATGGTAATCTCGTGTTGCGTTATCGCCGGGCCCTGTGAACAGCCCGGATTATCGTTCCGCCGACCCGTTCCCTGCTCCTCTTTCGCGTAATTTAGTGTGTAACCGCTCGCGAGTGATGCACCGGCGCGCAATAAGTGGTACACGTGTACCATCGATGATTAATGCGTTTACGATGCTCCGTGGGGTGAAACGTTATCGTGGATGGCGGATGTTCGTGATTAATCCCGCGAACGAGGTGGAGATGGTTTCTTTGTTGCTCCTCTCGCGAGATCGACCGGATTGTTGTTTCCTTCTTTCCATTTTTTTTTCTCCTTACAAACGACGGATTATAGATGTTAAGCGTTTCTCGACTCGATGGAAGTGAAATGCATCGGCAGGAGACATTTTCCGCAATTACAGCGCACCACGTAAAGCAACATCATCGACTAGAAACTTCCACCTACTATTAACCTCGCACAAGCCACACATCTGTGCCAGAATAACTGCGAGTGCAACGTGCAGTATAATTGCAGACCAAGCCCAATACACATATACAGTACCGTGCAAAAGTCTTATTCCATCGATCAACTATATCTTCGTTACCGAACTGGCCCAATATAGGGGTGGCTATTATTTTTCTTCATCGTTTCGTTGAACTTTGTCCAAGCCTCCAATCTGCGATACCATTTAAATGTACCTCACAGTCAGTCAAGTTGAAATTATCGCTGCGAAGTTGGTAACACGGGTGGCCAAAGATTTTTGCGCAGTGCTGTAGTAGCAACGGCCGAGACGGATCGTACGAGCGAGCACCGCCGCCGTGCCCGTTTCGCTCTACAGAGGAAAAATTAATTTCGTGACCTCGTTCAGGAAGAACCTGCCACGGCGGAGGCGGAGGTGGGCCCGTACGGTGGATGAAAAGGAGTAAAGAGAGTCATGAGCTCCCACAGGGGCTGACCCCTTGACCCTATCAGCCGGGTCTCTCTCCGGTATTGTTTATAGCGCTGAACCGTGCACCGGCTACGAGACGGCCATTGTTTCACGAGGACCCCATTGTCTACGGGCCCTTCCTACCCCCCTTTCGTTCTTGACTGCCCGCCACCATGACGCAATTTACAGAGATATAAAGCCCGGGCCTAATTATCGCCGGGTAATTGCTCAATTCGGGTCGAACTACGGTCGTCCACGGGACGACACCTGAGAGGAGTCTCTCGAGGTAATTTGTGGCTCCCAATAATTAGAGGGACCAGGATGTTCCATTTGAAACGATCCGTCGTTAGTTGATAGCCTGGCGAAGATTGCGATAGATTTTTATACATTTTGGTATCGATTCGGTGGTTCTTGAAAATTTTAGTATCGACAATGCGATCATCGTTGGCTGAATCGATAGCTAAGTTTGTATAGATTTATAAAGCTTTGCAAACTTCGAAACGATATCATTTCCAGCAAAAACGTGGACGAGTAAAAACTGTTCCCCCTGGTGATTCCACCTTATCATTAGACGACTCTCCTTCCTTCGAAATTGCAACAAGAGCCCTGCAACGAGTTCGTATAATACACACATCTGACGGCTTCAGCTTCCGAGTGAAACCTGTCCCGATCAAAGAGAAACAAGCTCGCAAATAGCTGGGTGAAAAACACCGCCCCGGGGTGAGTTTTCCAGACGTCCGTCCGTTTCTCCCGATAATCGATGCTCCAAGTGCGACAGTGCGTGAAATTAAGAACCCCGCGAACGTGACACGCGTGCCTGTGTGCGTCGGTCATCGAAGTCGTAATCACTGTGATCGAAGTAAGAGCTCGAGGTCGAAGACTCGTGCTCGTATTCCTCGGGGGTAGAGAAGCGCATCCTGCTTCCCCCCCCCCCCTCTCCATCCCACCACGTTTCAGCCCCTCATTTATGTCTTATTTCCCCCTGCCGCCAACGTGTACGCCTTTCCTCTGAATGCAAATGCTAGATCTCTGGACCGTGTACGACTATCGGTATGCTCTTTCGATGCCGCGATAGCGTTAAATATATCTATCCTTTAGATACAGTTAGATAACGATTTTACGATGGTTTCGTGGCACGGAAATCGATGAAGAATGGGGTTGCATATATGGTAGTGAGGTAACTTGTGCCACGGTAAACAGGAAGGTCACGTAACCATGATTCATCTATATTACGAGAATTATTATTAAATCTGTATTTCTCGTAAATACTGAAATTACACGTACCGCGTGTTCGTGCTAAAGAACCAAGGGAGTTTAAAGATACATCCGCTCTACGAATCCTCCATTAATGTAACATTAATACCCTCCGCGAAAAAAGAAGCGGGAACAACTTTTCTCGTTCCTTCGTAGAACCGAGGGGAAAAGAAGAAAAGATCGGAAAGCGAAAGGGTAATCTGTATCAACGGAGGAAACCCGTGATCCGGCGTCCCTTAATAAAAGACCGAGCGACGCTACGGAAAAACAGAGTAGCGCGCGAACCGAGAGCAAGGGATGGTAAAAATTTGCGTACGCGGCGCACCGCATCGACGACATAATCACTGTGATCGACGTAACGTCGGCAAAAGTAGAGACTCCGGTGTTCCTCGAGGACAGATCCTCGTCCTTCTTCAACTTTCCATCCCCCTCGGTGGCCTTCTTCTCCCCGTGGCTCGGCTCCCCCTCCCTATTAGAATTTTTCATGGCCTTGCATCGCAGGTGGACGAACGCGAGGAGTGGGATACATATCGTGTGTTCCGAGTTTGAAAAGTGGCGTCGCACGGCCTACCTCTAATGACAATGTAGATGTGGATCAAGGTAATGATAATGCGTGGCTAGGCCGACATGCTCCACGCGATTCACGGCTGCGAGCGCATCCGTGCGTAAATCGCGGCCAGAATGACGGGGAAGCTGTTGACGTGTCACGAGATGCGTTTCAGAGCTTCAATTTCCTGCAACCATCCGCTCGCCGTGCGTACTCGCGTTCTGCTTTTTCTATCGCCTCGAGTTTTCAGAAATCTCTCTGGCCGAGTGAATTATTTTTCGCAAAATTACGAAACCACGCGATGTTACATCGGTAGCGTTGCAGAGGGTTTCCAAAGAATTCCCGGAACGTCTCCGGCCGTGTCTCGAAACTACTCATACCGACGTACCGCGTGGAATGTCTCGATTGCTTTCAGCGGAACGGTAGATTCCGCGAATGCGCGAGATGAACGGTGAAAATGGAGTTTGGAATTGGAACGTTCGCAATTAAGAGGAGGAACGACAGGCGGGATCGCGCGGAAACAGAGGCACGTAGTCTTCCGCGCGGATAAGGCGTCGTTGAACGCTCGCTCGCTCGCTCGCGCACGCAGCGTACGCGCTGAACTTTCACCGCGATTAAATTAAAAGCGCAATTTCGCGCGCTCGCTCCTACTAGGGTTAACGGCGCGCCGGGTCGCGGACCGTTGACGTAACGAGCGGAAATTCCGCGAGAGCGGCGGGACGAAAATTGGATCGACACTGCGGCGGGGATTCACCGTACGCCGGCTCGAATCGATCGATTTCGAACAGCTCGGACAGCGGTGGCCGCTTGCGCAACCGTGGCTGGCTCGGATCACCGAGCGACGAGCGACCTTTTCACCTCGGAATTCAATCTTGTCTCTGACGAGGATCCGCGAGCCGCTTCCTGACTTTTATTTCAAACGAACGCGCATCCGTGGTATGCGAGAACATTTTTTGGTTATCAAGTTAATGGTCCGTGAAGTTCGTTGAACTTTTCTATCGACGCGCGCGCTTCTGCGGTGAACTTTGCTTCTCGAGTAGTCTTTAAATGTTACGGCACGCAGTTTGCTTAAGTAGTGCAAATCGAATCATCGCGCGGCATAATGGCACGGTGAAAGTCGAGCTAATTGTGAGCATTACGGTATTACGTAATCATTAGATATTACACGCTGGCGAATTATTAGTATACGATGAATGATTAGTCAGTTCGGTTCGACTGTCGATCAAACAGTACCGTACGATCGCTGGCGGACAATTTATTACATCGCTGCTAATAATTTGTGCAAATGATAACTTAAAATGGTAAGCATCTCGTAGCCATCTTAGAGGCAATTTGAAAGAAATTTTAGAAACGAGTTGATAGTTAAAAATCTCGCAAACTCTAGATACGATTACCATCGAGAAACCTTCCACCGACGATCGCGCTGGCATCAATCATCCTCAGCGCCTCAACAAGACATCAAGAACGGTTGACAAAACGTCAAAAAATGACTGGACCGAGAAGAACATACACTCGCATCTCCGCAACGACACCGATTACACCTTTTTTCACGCGACGGTTCCCCGGTCCGACACGTTGCATCACAGCGTACGAACATAATCCACGGAACGAACGAACGAGAGTCGCGGCGGATCGCGAGCCATAACAGATCCTGACGTTAATCGCGGATCATTTTCTCCGCGGTGATGCCCGGCCAACGGGTTCCTTATTACCCATTAAGATCAATCATTGTTTTTATTAGAGCAGACGCGGCTAGAAGGTGGCCAAGGGACGGGCGACAAAAGGGGTGGTCGATCCGAGCACTTTCCATCCGGCGTCGCCGTTCGATATCTTTCTTGCGCCCGCCGCATTCCGGCCGCTTCACGCGCGCATCGTCGATTACGCGGCAATCAGCTGAGCTACACGCTTCTTACCGCCGCCGATCTGGCTTGATTAAGTTTTTCGCGTTATGTAAACAGTCGAAGATGGAGGATACGTTGCACGCCGGCTCGGCTGAGCCTTTTTGTCCCGTCGAAAAGAAGAAGAGCGAAGAGAGCGGCGGATTGATGCTCGTGGAACGAAGGATGGTGCCGGGTGATGCTTGTCGAGCTAGTGTCCGTCAGTCGCGAACCTGGAGTCTAAGTCTACAATATCGCGAATTTGAAACTTACTTTAGAAACTCGATTCAATCGAAAGGTGAAAAAACGCGAATACGAAATTCGCTCAGGATCCATTCGAATTGCACGGCTCGCGTCGAGACGAGCGAAAGCTCGAGAAGTCCGAGGAACAAGCAACGAGCCGAACCGCGAGAGACCGCGCGACCCGCCGAATCTGATCGAACGATTACGCACAATCGAGCCGGAGGAACGCGCATACCCATGAAATCGGTTCTTGAAATCCACCTTTACCCGGTAATAAGCACCTTTTTCAAGGATCCACGATCCTTGAAGCCACCTGGTACACACCGATTTACCATCCTTCTATTCGAGGCGCACGGTCGCCTGGATCTCGTACCCGGCCTAACGCTCGAGCGGGTACGCGGGGAGATCTCTCGAAACGGCCCGGGGGCGATGTTCCAGGAAAGGTGAAACTGGGAGGATTTTACAGGAGGATGGTCGAAGAGGTGGACGCACGCGCCGGGGGCAACCAGAGGCTCGCGCTCTGTAATCACTTTTCCCTCTTTCTCGGCCCACCTTCCGTCGTCCTCTTCGTCTTTCGTGGCTGGCCGTTCGCCGCGACCGCGCCTCCTCTTCTTCCTTCTTCCCTTAGGAACGCACACGTGTGCCCGCGCGTAGAGGGGGTTGCTGTGTTCTCCACCGGTACACGGATTCGCGTGTATGACCGTACGTAGCATGCTAATTCCGCAAGCGGCCCTCTCCTTTTTCTTCCCCCGTGCCCGTGCGCGTCTGGTACGCGTGTCGGTGTTTCGAGGTGTGCACACGCGCGAGGCGAACCAAGGATTCTGAGGCTGCACGACGCGCTCACGCGCCCCGCTATGCCAGCCACACATCTGCGTAATTGTCCCCGCCGGCAGCATCCGACCGAACGTTTTGTCGGACGTGCGTTTATCGTACAGGATCGTTCAAAAGTGGCCAAGGATTCTTCAGAGGCGAATTAGAGTCGCTGGTACCAAGCGCGGATGGAATTACCAGGTTTCGTACGAATCTAATTCGATTTCGATTAATAGGTTTTTTATTATTACCAAGATTCGTACACGTGACAGGAATAAAATTGTTTTTTGTTTTGGTAATAAGTAGTTACGGAGAACGTTTCGTCGAGGCTGGCGAAATGAATCGAAGGTACGCGTGTTCTGGAAAAGCTAATCTCCTCGTTTCCCTGTTCCTGGAGTACGCGATAGAATCTTTGATCTATTAAACGCGGCATTATCATAAATTCAATGAAACCCGCGTAGGTGTAGGTTGTATCGCATTCTACGCGCAGTGGAATCTGTTTCAGAAGATTTATCAGGCTGTTGTGCCCGCATTTATCTAGCTGGATAGTGGATAATTTAGTCCTACGTACGGAGGTGTAATATTCTGATTACATATTGTGATCCGGAGCGTGGGCCGACGGTGGGATGTATCTAATTGATAGTTCCCAACAAATTTACAGGCTACTGAATGGATTGGAGATCGTAGCCGGCAAACGTACGCGATAAGCGAGATAGCGGGCACCGTGGAATAATCAGTGCCATTCCAGAAAACGGGGAACATAAATCTGCCCTTTAAAACGTTAATTTCAGGCGAACGCGGCGGACAACGGGCTCGCGAGCCACGGTATACCACGATTACAATGAAAATGCCCGAGTAATTTCAGAAGAGAAAGTAAAACCGCAAGAAGAAAGAAGGAAACGCTGCGCTGGGCGCTTCTGGAATCATGGTGCGCGCGTGGCAAGAAAGTGATTTATCGCGCAAAAAATGAATAGAAAATACAGAACGAAACGCGCTTGTATAAGAGACATCGCGATAGAATGGAACAGAGTAGAAGCTCGAAGCTTTCACCGTTTCATTTTTCTAAATCGACCCAGCGCGTCTGATTCCGCGTGATCCATCCGTCGCAATTGTTCGCGCGAAGATCAAACAGAGCAGCAGAACCCAAACAATGGCTTCCTCGTCAAGGGGCTACCACCGCGAGAGGCAGGCGTACCTATCGGAAACCGCCCCCGCCTGATTTAAAAGCTTCCGCGGGACCGGGGCACGTTATCGAGCCGCAGGTACTCTAAACAAGTTTCGAATTCTCGCGAGTGTTCCTAAGTATTCGTCGTGGGTTGGGTAACTACCAGCCATCCGGTGATCCGCCGCAGCGCGCGCGCCTGCCCTGCATAATCCCTTCGAGCCGAGCCGGGCGTTCTTCTTCTTGTGGGTCCTGATTCGGCTCGACCGCCGCTAGCATCGAACGAGCCGAACGTGAAGAAGAAACGAGACAGGGAGATAGGCGGAGGAGGGACAGACAGAGCTCTAACGATCGACGTTGCGTGATTTATTTTTGGAAATGCGGAGATAAGAACGGCCGCGTAATGATCCCCGGGACCAAAGGGGATCCTGGCCTGACCCCAGAGTTTCGTGCCCGGAAGCAACGTCTAGGATCGTTTTGCACATTTTAACCGCCGCTGAGAACCAGACGAATTCCTCCCTCCTACCTTCTTATACCAGGAAGAAAACTGATATTATCGTTGGCTGAAGTTTCGCAGGGATCTCCTATCTGCGCCTATCCTCGGGATAGCACCGCGATGGATTGGGTGTGGAGGAGAGCTCGGGGTGAATTATGGGTGAAAGTTAATGCGTTGCTCTGTGTGCGAGGCGCTGCGGGAGTATGGTTTCGCGAGAGATTCGTTTGTGTGATTGTCGGCGGGTGGAGAGGGCAGTGGAATTGGGGTTGATTGGTAGGTGCCGATACGTTATTGAAGTAAATGGACGGTAAAAATGATAAAGTCGGAGGAGATAACGGGAGAGCTGCATGCGGCACGGTAATTTGTTTCTGCCGATAAGCGGGAACTGGGTAAAGAAAGTTTCTCGCGATACCGAGGTGAGTTTTAAGAGACGTCGTGAAATTAATGGTACCAGCATTTAAGGTAAGCAGCGCGAACAGGAAGATACGCCTGGCTCTCCCTCGTCGCGGAGGGTGTTTCGTTCTATCGTTAACGCGATTTCCCATCCGTGCCCGTAATTCGCGCAATTCCATACGACAAACACGACCCGCCGCGCCGTTAATCAAACAAACCTATAAACCCCGCGTGGAAGCTCCCCCCTAAGAGGGAGCAGAGGTTCGTGCAGCAACGCCGTTCGCCGAGCGACGAACGACGCGGACGGCATAAATTTCCCATAAAATCGCGGCGGCTAATTGAAAAATCTCCGATAGCGATGCATCATCCTCGCTTTCTAAATTATCCTCGCGCGGTCCGCTCGGCTCTCCGGCTCGGGCTCGAGCGTGTGCACGAGAAATGACGCATTAACAGGCGCAGGGGGAGAGACAGGGCGATCACGAGCTCACGATCGCGGCGCAACGAGAGATACAAGGCTGGCCTATGCAGCTCGAGAGACAAACTGCACACGTTTCTGGGCGGCCTGGTGCATCCTTCTTTTTCCCCCCGTCGGGCCCCTCGCCCTCTTTTCGTTCCACCGCGCGCTACATGTGTTACGATTTCGACACGGACGGGGGCCTGGCGCTTACGCCGCGTTTCTAAATCACGCCGCAGCCGCGATTCGTTCTGGTTCTTGCGATACCGTCCACGGGAATCGAACCTGCTCCCCGTCACGACTGCCTTCTCGTTCGGTTCCTGCTAATGGGACGGATCGCGCGGCGTCACGGGGTTGAACCGCGAATTAAGCGATTCGTCGATCGCCAGTCGAGGAAACAAGTCGAGAACCTGGAAATATTCCAACCTAGGGACGATTTTGTTGGTTAATCAAAGGATAACAGAATAACAAGCTTCGACGCGATGATAAGCTAAGATAATAAACATCTTGTTCCATGTAGCGAGTTAGGGTTTAGTAGGGGGATGATGATACCGATTCGGAGAAAAAATTGGTCGAAAAAGCCTCGAATCGACGGTATCATCTTGAGGACGCGTAGCCAAACACTGACAGCGCGCAGAGATTCCAAAGGTACCATCGCACGGACAATTTCCTCTCGCCCACAGTGGCGATACAATAGCGACGAGATACAAAGGAGATACAGATGGCGTGAAGCCGGCAAGATGAAACGGAGAGCATCTCTTGGTCCGGTTACGTCTGCCAGGGAAAGTGTGCAACTCTCGCGGCCAATAAATCTTCGGCACACTCGGAGGCGGTACGCTACTCGCGTCTATTCGCCTCTACGCTCGCTTATGACACTTCTGTACTACCAGCGTGGCGAACACCGTGTTCCCGCGGGCCGCGTCGCCGTCGATTGTCGCGGGCTCGCGTGATCGCGCGGATTGCGACAGTTATCAGGTGGGGTTGCCGCGATTGCGCGACGCGCAGACAATTTGTTAACCCCTTGCCACTCGCGTCACTAATTTTTACGCGTCCTCCGTACGCGCGCTCGAAGGTGTTTGCGTACGTGAGTTGGCAGAGGAGGTAATTAATGAGATTTATTGTGCGCGTCGATTAGCCTGCTCCTCTTTGTTTTACGTTTCACTTGCGCGCGGCGAACTGTTGGGAAAGCGCGGGCCGGTTTCTTAATCGCGACGCTTTGTAATTTACGTTCAACGTTTGCGATTTTTTCTCTCTCTTCTTCTCGTTTTTTCTTCCCCCCCCCCCCCCCCCCCCCATGTAACGTCAATGCGATCACTGGAAAATATGTTCGAAAATCGAGGAGGAACGACGCGAAAAAAAATCTGTAGCAATCTACGGAACACCATAAAGCCTCTGGTAAGTTTAATGGTAAGTATCGCCATAAAGTTTCAATGATAGTATGTAACCAAACACTTGCGAAAAAAAAGCAATCACGACGTTGTTCAGCCTAACACGGTCATCCATTGAAATTACACTCGATAATAATCCCATTGAAATGCTCATTCCCCAAGCTGCATTCGATCTCCGCGTGTAACGACTTCATCTGCCGGCGTTCATCAGAATTAGCCGTTAAATTGATCGTGCGAGCATCGTTTTGTCGCTCGCGCCACGGTGGAGGGTATTTATGCAACCGATGCGTTTAGACGACGACAGATAAAACGGCCACGGGAACACGAACCGAACGTAATAATAATCTTGTTAAAATTCCTCGTGTAAACGTAACCGTGCTCGACTGAACGAACTGAACCAGCGCACGAGCACAAGTTTTCTGTACACGCTCGAATGACAGAGGGTGACGAGATCGAGTCCACCTATACGTTTCGCGCACACGTGAGATTAATAAGAGAACAAATTAACGGAACGAACGCAAACATCTGAAAAGATAATTTCGCGCGAAAATAAGCGTGACAGGTAGCCCAAGTGATGTCCGCGAGTGTGGACACTGCTTTATTCGGTTAAACCGGAAACTCGTGGCAATGTCGTTTATCGAAAGGGAGAAGGAAATAAATAAGACACGAAACCGCGAGGAATTTCGGTTAATTGCAACATTCGTGGCTTGTACACGTTCCCGACGTTAGAGGTTCAAAAGGTGAGACCGAGCGAATAAAAGTGGTTGCGTCAGTGGCGGCCGGCTGAAAAGATCCATTGTTTCCGCTCCGCGTTCCCGAAAGGAAAAGAAAAAGAAAAGTTCGCTTGTGGCTTTATAATTGCCTGGCCCAACCACGCTATCTGTGTACGTTTTATCGTTCCAAGTTTATCGGGCCGCGTTATTTCTTCATGGTTCAAGTGGTACAGCCGCACTTATGCAAGCATTGCGAATCGAAGTCTCCCGCGGTTACCGGTGGAAAGCAGCCGGCGAAAAAAGCGACGGAGTCACGATCTTTAATTTTTTCACTCGCCCTTTTTCTTCAAAATATTCTTATCCAATCGCGAGATTTGAAATTTCCTGATTCCCCGTTACACCCGATAGCACAATATCTTTTAATACTCCACGCACGAGTTACATCAGAATCGAGTCAACGTAATTCAAGCATAAATTATACAGATTTCACGAGACGATCAATCCGACTCGTTCGAACGTTGACCATCGAACTCGTCGATAGCCGTTTACGTGTCTACCGTGCAAAATACCGTCTCCGACACAGGATGAAACGAGAAACGACCCAGATGTACGGTCAGAAAAAATTGCACTCCCTGACGAGCGTGTCCCTGTGGACTACAATCGTCTATCCGAAGCGAGCGACGCTGGCCGTTCTGGGTTCTTCGACCCAGCCTTCGCAGCCTCTTCGTGCGCAGGTACCGTTCGCCAGGGTCAACACAGGGAGGAGAACCGGAACGGTAACGCCATAGTAGGTGACGTTATTAATTGGTTAATGGGAAGAAAAAGAAGAAACCGAAGAAGGAGAGCCGCGCGTGGTGGACGAGGAACAGGAAGAAGAGAGACCGCGCGGCCGCGCCGGTCCCGAGGCTGACCTCAGGCGCCTCCGACGTTGACCAGCGAGGTCCGGCTGAAAGGAGCGGTCCCTGCTGGATTAATTATCATTACCCTCGTGGAAGGAATGGGATCGTGTGGTACCCCACCTAGCCTCGCCATCGCCGTGACTGGCTACCGCGCCCGTGCCACGACCCACTTCTGTTCCTCCGAGTATAATGAGAAGTCCGCTCGCGAGAGGCAGGGAAGGAGACCACCGGCCACACGGCCGCGGAGAACGGGTACCAGCGAAGACGAGGGCACTCAACAGTTTTTCCTCCTTTTCCGCAATCGGTTCACGCTGTGCCGTTCTCGTAACAGCGTATCGAACGGTTGGATATTGAAATCGCTTCGCTCGACGTGAGGGAACTCGAAACGAGAAATTCGAACCGCGCGTCCCATTCTCCGTTAAAGCTACCAGACAACCCAGGTCCGTATCCGGTCAGAATCGTCCCGTCGAATCGTCCGCTCCATACCAAAACTCACCAGGGCCGATCCAGTCGCGTTCGTTCCCTCGGTGCCCGCGCGCGAAAAAAGCAGAAGCATTAAAAGAAGAGGTGGGGAGAGGAGGGTACGGAACGGAACGGCGGAGAGAGCAGAGGCCTCTTCCTCTCCCGTTTCCATCATCGTCTCGTTAAAAGCCATCGATCCGCGGCGGTAGCCACCGGTACCGCGGTGGAAATGCGGTAAACGAACAGCCGCTGCCTTTAAAGGGTGCCCCGGCGGGCCCGTGTTTCCCCCCTCGCGGAACGCGCACCGCCGCGTCGCTCGTCTCCGCGGGTATATCGAACAGGTATCTCGACCCCGGCGGGCAGGAGAGCGTACACATGCCCGACGGCACGTTTCAGCCCCGGCTTCGCCTCTCCGCGGCTGGACGTCATAGACAGCTGGTATCTTTATCGAATCGATTCGGCTGACAAACTGGAGGATACCGCAAGACGAATAGCCGATCTGCATGAGCTATGGAGTCGTGCGCGTTGCGATTAGTCAGCGGGACTGCGAGTCCCCGGTGCTCTAATGGGCATCGTTAGCCGTTCACGTAAAGGAGAAGGAGCGTGTCGGTACGCGGCCGTGGACTGAGCCTAGGCACTGTCTATCCTAACCTGGACAACGCGTACCGGCCGTACCAACGGGGTTCTTGATGAACGGCCGTAGAGAGGAGACGTCAACGCGTGTACGTCCCCGCCGATCTACTTGTTCTGGGTGTCCCCGCTAATCCTCATCGCCGCGATCCTCATCTTCGGCTACCGGCTATTCCGGGAACACGGGAACACGGGCTGGACGCGGTTCATTTCGTTCGGTTTCACCCGGGTCGAAGCTGTACGGTAGCTGTTTTTCTCCCGATGGCTTAGCCCGATTTATTGCCGCGCAGCCGTGATTTCGTGGCGCGCCGCGAGACGGTTATCCATTTCGGTATCTATGCTTGTAGGAGGAATGTTACACACTGGCGAATGTAATTACCTCGCCGTGGCGAAGATTTGAGAGGGAGCTGAACCCCGGTATTGTATCTTTATCGCGATGCAACGAGCGTAATTTGATACGCGGCGAGGGAATTAAACTTTATCTTCGACTGTGTTCTACCTTGTAAATTAATCAGTAATATGTCTCCCCTCGCGTGTAGCCTGACGTGAGATAGATCTGAAGTATGTAGCAGAAGTGGCAAAAAATGGGAACAAGTAGAACATACCTTCGAAACGGACCGGTATGCGCGTTGCGAAATTTGAAACGTGGAAAGAGAAAATACAATTTAGGATACCAGCAGAGTGATTAATGAAGACCAACGCCGGCAACTGTTTCTCTTAATGTCTCTCTCAAGGCTCGCGCGTTCGTTTATTAAGAGGATCGTGGCGAATAATCGGCCGTGGACGAAATCGGGAATCTGGGGAGCGTGTAAGACTCGATCTACCCGGGTAATTAATTCTAATTGAAATGGAACGAGGAAAGAAACCGCGATTTTTCGCTCGCGACGAAAGTTCCTGCCGCCGCGGCTCGAACCCAATTAAATTCGAGCCTACGAAGAAACTCGTGCCATTTAAGAGCGATGGTTAATGATCGTGTTGCAAGTGCAACCCGGAGAAAGGCGAAAATAGTTTAGCGTGGGGGAGGGGAGATCAACGCGCGGTTCTACTTCCTTGACGATGATCGACGTAGATCATCGTCGACCGGGACGGTGAGATGAAAATGCCACGTGGAAGTGACGCCCCCGCTGGCAACCCACGTTTTCTGTGTTCCACTCTGTTATGGGTTCGATTCTTAAGCAAACTGGAGATTAATGCCGTTTTAACGGGGGTTATAAATTATTTTGAAACACGGTTTCGCGAATAGTTTTCGCCGGGAATGAATAGCGAATTTTTGTTCCCAACATTTTTCGTATGCAATCGCGCTCGTGTCACGATCCATTATTGTCGTTAACCGTAGGAAATTTATGCGAGTCCAACGTTTCGTAATAACGCATATATTTGTATCTAAAGATTCTAGTCATGCGCGCAATAAAAATGCTAACTACTTTAATATGGAAACTGGAGACCAGTAAAATCGATACTGCCAATATTATAATCTATTCCAATTTTATTTATCGATCGCGTGCAGTTCCGTGTCAAATTTAATAGAAACATAAATTACTCTGCTAATCGAATATTAAAGGGATTAATACTTTTAATAGAAATAGCACGCATAAGCCTAACTCGAAAATGTAAAATTTTCTTCAAAACCTCCTTGGCTGCGCTACGAAAGGGAACCTTTCAAACAAAACGCGATTCACCTCGCGTCCATTGTATAATCACCTGTTGAACAAGGGGACGGAAAAAAGAAGAGAGAAAGAAGCGAAAAGAGGAGCAGGAGGAAGATACCGAGCGAAGAAAAACGAGCATGACGTAACCGCCGGCAACCCAGATCTGTCATCCAAGAAAGAGACGAGGGAGGATCAGGCTCTCGTAACAGGACGAATGGAGAAGAGGACGAGGAGAGCACGAACGCCGGCCATTCATCAGGCCCGCGACTGGATGAGAGCGTACGGATCGTGCGAGAGTAGAACAGGTCACCAAGTGGAAGAAGCACCCGAAGTGAACAGAGAAACAGGGGAGAGGCGAGCGGAACGGGCGAGGAGCAGTGAAACGGAGTCTTAAAAGACTCCGGCGTCGTTTCGTGATTTCAGGCCTCATCATCGTCGTCGCGCAATCGCCCGCCGAAGGAGGTCCGCGTCAGGGCCCCCCTCGCGTTTCGTAATCATCCTTAAATGATAACGAGATACTGTTCGCGAAGGAAAGAGGCATAGGTGTGTCTATTACTGCCGCGTGCCACTCGAGGAAACTGGAGACGTCTCCCGCGACGGTGGTAGCGTGCACGCGAATCACGCGAAATTGAGACCGTG
The DNA here is from genome assembly GCF_050948175.1 of Xylocopa sonorina. Classification (NCBI taxonomy): domain Eukaryota; kingdom Metazoa; phylum Arthropoda; class Insecta; order Hymenoptera; family Apidae; genus Xylocopa; species Xylocopa sonorina. The sequence goes on from NC_135193.1 coordinate 13,378,222, forward strand.
CTTGCGGTCTCTGCCCGCGCTACTCGAAGACGTATTGCTGTTTTAGTAATGGTATCTCCGTAGTTGCTTTTTAATTTATCTGGGAGCGCAGGAGAGGGAGAGAGGGGGGGGGGGGAGGCTGAGTAATGATGATTGCGGGTGGAAAGCGTATACCACTCGCTGGTTGGATAATTATTCCACCGTTTCGTTGGGACACCTCGCGGCTCTCGCGGATCCGCTGGAATTCGTTGGAATATTGGGTACGCGAGCAAATAATTTTCCACGGCCAGACGACTCGTGGAACGCGATAGCAGACGTGAAATTTATAAATCGCGCGGTGTTCGAACAGCGAACGATACTCCTCGACGAAATTAGAAATTGAAATACACTGATGAACTACGAAGGGGTAGCGCGTTGAAATTTGTGGAACCGTAGGGGCCACCGAATGAGATCGAAGGGACGCGATCGTTCGACGTACGGCTTCGACGTCGCGAAAATATTCGCGAAACAGGAAAGGGTCAGGATCTAAGCAGCTGTGGCTGCATCTAAAGGGATACAGATATCTGTGCTACTATTTCAAGCGAGCGTCCGCAGTAACTTAATCTGAGGCATGCACCAACAACGGGTAGTGTATACTAGTTCGCCGTGTAGGAAAGATGGGTCTGGTAGATGTTTAGGGCAAGAGAATCGCAACGAAGAATTTCATGAAAGCAAGAGCGTGCATCTGCGCGCGCTACTGTGCAATGCAAGGACGTTCCTTTTAAGGATGGGGGCCCACTGTTTTATGCACATGTTTCTACAATGGTGCACCAGTTTAATGCTGATACCAGCCGATGCACTCACTTCCTACTGGCAAACTGCACGGTGGATTGTTCTCTAAACACGTGTCGTGCAATATTATCGAGTCGTGGGTCTGCACATGTTTATTTGCCTCTCGGGTGAAACGCGTTTTTTCGTTTCTCGCCGATGCTCGCGTGCGAAAACGTGGAAAATCGATGGACCCAACCAGACGGAAAGATTCGATGTTCCCTCGCGAAATCGAATTGTTAAATCGAATCGTAAAAGTTGCACAGTCGGTCTTATCAATTGTTCCATCGATTAAACGATAACGATGTCTCGTGTCGAAACTTCTTTCAATTTTCTAGTCCGTGGACTGAAATAAAGTTAACGATCGCCACGAATTCGCGGCGAACCGGCCATAAAACACACGGCCGAGTAATCATCCTCTTACTTTCGTTCACCTGAACAGAAGCCGCTTTCCACCGTATCGCTTGTCTACCGCGCGGTGTACACCGATCGCGGAAAGTAATTACACCGGTCTCGTTCGCGGAGCGACAGATCCAGCGACACCTAAATAAGAGTGCCGGCGAATTCCGCGGCACGGCTCGTGAGACCGCCGTGGAAAAGGTTAACAGGCTCCGCGGATATTCGTATCAGAAGTTATGGTAAAATTGAACCAGTCCGGGGGAGAACCTGTTGCCGTGTCTGAGATCGAGAGGTCGATAAGACCGAAAGCGGAGGTGGAATCTCGCCCGCGGTGTAATTAAGCATTGACCTATAACGAGCTATAATTAGTTATGTCCCAACGAGCCGGATAGGAATCGGCTTGATAAACTAGCTGATACGCCACGAGCGGCCACGCTTCTGTTACGGGAAATTTGTGGAAGTCGCCCGAGTGCATCCTCCATCATTCCACGATCTTTCTTTCGTTTTGCTTTTTAAACGAGTCACCCTGTCGCTTTCTCTTTCCCTTCGATGGTCATCGTTACTCGAATCCTTGAGAAATAAATATAGAGCATTGGCTATTAACATTTATCGTTCTTTTCTTTTCGATCTGTATATTTTTTCGTGCCTTGCTTGTCCGAAAAGTCACGCGCGATAAATATCGTTATTACCAGCTTCGACACACGGAACAATTGAAAAATATCAATTTCGCGGTACGTTTTTATTAATAACGTGTAATCAGGGCAGCTAGGCGGTATTTTCAATCGCAATCGTTGGCAACTGTAATCACTGTCATCAATATCGGCGAACTTTAGCGAACCAGTAACGCTTGGGACCAACGTCAGCGTAATCGCTGTCACTATCTTCGCTGTTCCGTCGAATGCAACGTGCTAAGTCGTGATAGAAACTTAGAAACCCCGAACACGCAATTACGGTAGCATAAATGTCTGTGGTAGACGGACAGTTCGAACGAGGATTGGCTCTGATTATTCTGGAACCAGTCGGGGCAAGTCAGCCACGCTGATCGATCACTTTTAGGAGCGTACAACGGACATGATAAAAAGAGGGCACGGTTTTTAGCCGGTACTGGTAAATGGACAAAAATCCGAGATCGAAGACAAGAACCGGAGTAATTCATTTTGTCGGAGTTTAATGATGTATTAGCGCGATGAATCCGATAGCGGGTGATGAATCGGTTCCACCGAGTTCATTGAGGCTTTTGAACGGTCCTTCATCATTTATTTAATGAAAACATGACCAACTCAATTTAGATTTCAGTATGACATACGCTGCGAATAATACGTTTTCTGATTTAATTCCACGTTCCGTTTTCGCATCATTAGCTTAATAATCCGTAAAATACCCTCGTCGCGTCTCTAACCCTCCGCAGTCACCGTATTGCGCCACGTTTCACCCCGAACGAGCAAGAAATACACCGGAGTCGCGATCACCTAAACCGAACGAACCATCCCCGCTGTCTCATCGACGATCGTGGTCGTCGAGAATCGCCGTTTCGAGTTTGTCAACGCTCAGTACCGGCTAACGAGGAACCGAGGCACCGATGGATCGACGGTAGCCGGAAGAAGTGCTCACCGGTGTTGGTCGAAGAAGGGCAACGAGAATTATAGCGAAAGACAGGCCAGTGGAACCAATAAGACGTTGATTGCGGCTCCGGCCACGGCAGCCGGCCGTCGATATGGCGAACGCGAGCGTGTGCCTGGTACACACGTACACACGCGTGTCACGACCCTGCTCCGTCTCTCTCTTTTTCCCTCTATCATCGCCCCACGTATATACGCTCGCCTCCTTCCTCTTCTTCCTCCGCGTCTGCTGGCTGGGTTGCCGGGGCCTGGCTACGCGAGATGCGGGTTAGGCCTTAACTAGTCGAGAATATGTGGTAACCCGACGTTTAAGCCGGGGGCTTATTGAACCGCCACGTAGGAAACGTGAGTGATGGCTCCAGGCTGGATCATATCGATCCTGGTAAGGAGGAAACGCCGGGAAAAATCAGCCGACCGCATGTACGCGTACCCTGCCTACGTGGTCTTTAGACGGCTCGTGTAATTGGGAACGTCGACGACACGGTGCAACGGTTTTGATCATTGCCTTTGGTTGCTTTTAACTTTAACGATGACTGATGAGACTCGCCGATATTGAATAAATAATCCCGGCTGCCTTAATTGCCCCGTGTGCTTGCGCTTCAGCGTTGGACGCGCGACGGAAAAAGTACGATTCATTTCGCTAAACGCACTCGTTATTTTCTCTTCGTCATTGGTAATTGACTCATTCGTTGAAACCCGTGGATCGGCTCCGTTGTATATTAGCCGTCGGTACGTTCGCTAGATTGTCTTTTTAATGGAATCATACAGTTTTCGTGCGCGAGTGATCGTTCCATCACCATAATCCTGCCTGCGAAACTATTAAAGCTACGCAACCGGCCAACTCCCAATAAATCGAATCTCGTTACCCGCCGCGTAAAACTGTTCAGGCAGGGGCAGTGAAAATCAAACACCAGAAACGTCTCATACTTCGTATCGTAAATCTAGCTTATTACAGAAAGCACGCTAACGGCTTGGTATTTTTACTTTTTGATTTACGGTAGAAAATACGCACCGCTTTGCATATTATATTACTCCCAGATGGTCTCATTCTGATAATTTTATTGCACGAAATGCGATACTGGAAAATTGATTTATGATATAAGAAACGCGTTCCCGCCGTATTATTTCTATTTTAAAAGAAACTGAACCGCAACCTGGGTTATCACACAATACTACCGTGATCCGCTTCGAGCGATACGAACTTCGCGCCAAAGAGTCGCCATCAGCGGTTCACGCGCGGTACCCGCCCTCCGTACGCCAGCAGAGAACTCGTTATTTTAATTGAAAAAGATATTCCCGCAATAAAGTAAGAAAGCGCATTCGAGCGATTCGACGGAGGCGAACACCTAATTAAACGCCACCGTCGCCCGGGATTTCGACATCCGCCAGGTTAAAAACGCTCGAAACGGCGCGACGTCGCGACCGCTTTATCATCGAATTCCCACAGCCAGCGAAAAGGCGCGACAAACCGACTAACATTGAACGCGTTCGCTTTCTACCGCACGCCATTAATCACCGTCAGGGACAGGTTTCGAGCGGTGCCGCGCGCGAAAAACGCGGCATTTCGAACGCGTTTTATCGCCCTCCCTGTCCTATTCGACACGCGACGCCTCGAAGAAAGCCGAGCGGGGTACGAGAGAGCCAAGAAGAGAGAGAGAGAGAGAGAGAGAAAGTGAAAAAAAAAGGAACCGATCCTTAATTCAACGGCTGTCTCGCATTATCATAATGGACTCGTGTAAAGTACCGGGCGTTTAACGTACCCCTAATTACACCTACGTTCAATTAACATATCAAGAGACATTTTCATCTGGAAATGACAGAACACGAACGCTACTGAAAGCCAGTATCCACCGTTTTATCGCCGGTGTACACGTTTCTAAACCGTACGGTAGCGATCTGTCAGTAGGAAGAAAAACGGTCTGCCCCGTAGCCTGGGTACATATCGCCTTACATACATCTACCTACGTGCCTCTGTATGAATTTCTCTTTCTCGTTGCATATGGACGGACGGAGATATACCCGCCGCCTGTTTATGTATATATCCCCGGTGTAAATCAGAATGTACACGATGTTGTTCCGTACGTTTCGATTCGTTCCCTGTGTACCCACCGATGGGAAACGGTTTATACCTTTTAATTTCACGCCGGACAATATTGGAACTGGTTTGTCGGGCTCGCGCAAATTAGGCGGTGTTGAAATTCTCGTATTTTCGAGTCCTGCCGTTTTGGTAACGGGGCTCGAGATCTGAACTTTGCGGTCGCGGGGGCTGCGCGGTTTCGCAATTAGCCGTTGGTGCAACGTGCACCGCGCGAGAGAGAAATGCTCGCTGCACAGGGGAAAATTGTACGATATAAAGGCCAAGTTTCAATCCAAATAAACCGCAGCGTACCGAGTAAATCATTGCGTATGAGTCACGTGCACGCGGTGCGCGCCTAAAAAAATTCTCAACAACATTACGCCATTGCAACTAAAAACATTAACGCTTTCAACATATCGGGGCGCAATGCGAGATAAAGGTTCTGGAATTGAAAAATTTTGCAATACAAATTGATAACGAATCTAATGAGTCGTTGAGAAGAAATGTTAATAACCATCCACCGTTCTGTTGCTGGAACAATTTGCCGCAATACTCTGTTAACAAAAAATATAATCTACATTCTGCAAACATTCTCCTAAAACTTTTTTCCCATAGGTCACAGTTCCGATCAAGAATCCAGTTACATAAGGACCAGTTTCCCCAGGTAAACAGGCCAACAGAAGCCCGATTATGACTCACTCTATACAAATGCCCACGTACAGTACGGTTCATAATTGAATGGCTCGATACAAAAAGGATAGAATCGTCGAAAAAGAATATGGAAAGCATCCCGCAACACGTTCAATTATTAATAACCGATTAGTTAACCGAGATACTAGAAATCGCAAATAAGACACGATTAATGAGCCAATTTAAAACGACCATGGACGCAACGATCAATTAAAATCGTCGTTAATAATAATTTTCTATAAATGCGCGTACGCGACCTTAAGGATAAAATCCAGACGAGATATGAAATCGTTTCGCGAATAATTATGACCGATACTGTACGTACACGTGCGAACGTTCACCCTGTCGGCGATTCGGAAAAAATCCGGCGTTCAACCCGTTGACGTATTAGCTGTTCCATTACCATATAAACTCACACGATCGGCCGTGCGCGCCGCCGTTTCTCTGCTCTACGCGTTTGCACCAGCGTGCCCGGGTAATTACACGCACGCACCGTCGAGGAGAAAGCGCGCACGTGGCCCCCCCGGTTAATTAGCACCGGGACGATTAGCCAGACACCGACCACGTGGCCGGCCATTAAATCGATCCTCGAATCGCGGGGATTCCATGAAAATCTGTGCCGCGCACCGGGATAAACGTTACTTTCTAGACGAGATTTACATCGGATACGCTGGATCCACGGCGATCCTGTCGCGCTTATCGAGCGGAGATTGAGTCGTACGGCTTACACTCGATCGAGTGTAACTGTTTCTATCGATACACGGCCCGCTTGAATTTTAATAAGACAGATTTTGTTTATACTACACTTTTACGATGCAATATAATTTCATGGCAACTGTTTCTCAATTTCAAAAGCCATCCAATTAAAAGAGTCTGTATACTACTCTACCACTTTCGATCTGCCAAGTATATTCGTTTTAGTTTGTGCGATAAATCGTAATTAGATCGAACTAGACTCGCGGTTCGCCTGGACAGTCTTGCCCCAATTTTCCGAATCTATCGATCGACCAGTCGCAGACGGCGCGCCACGCTTGACTCGATCTACTTACGATCTACGCCGCGGTTTTAATCGGTCCGACCACTGCCATAAACGATTTCTAGAAAATTACAGACCTACGACTCGTTCGACACCCACAGACGCATCGTTCGGCACGCTCCAAGCTTCGTCAGCTATCACTGAACACACCGTTGCGCCGTCCGGTAAGTAACGAGCGCCGTTTCACCGTCCATCATACGAATCCTCTCGCGGCTAGATGCCACGGGGAATCGCGCCGATAAATCGTCCTCCGGCGAAACGCTGCCACAGGATCCTCGCGTAGGTTCGCGACAAGTCAAACAAAGAGGCTCCTCGTCGCCGGACGCTCGACGCTGGTCCCAAAGCGCGGCTGATTTATACGTTCTACCGACGCGTGTCCGTGTACGCGTACAGAGGTAACGTACCGCGGGATCTTCAATTACACAAGACTTTTCCGGCGTAACGACCGCGAACGCGAGACCCTTTTCATCTCTCGGTGAGCGCTAACAACGAGCGAGATCCGCCGGTTCGAACCATCCGCTCGATGGATGGCTCTGTTCGCGAGGTGGACGCTGGCTACCCGGGACTGCCATCGATAGTGGCGAGAAGGAAAGATGGATAGAAGACTCGTGGAAGAAGCATGGACGAGGTGCAAGAGATATTTCGAGGGACAGAGGGGACGAAAGAAGGATCGACGGTTCGAATACCGGGGCAATTTTTGCCGACGCGGAACCGTGGCGTTTGTAACGAACTATTTAATGAGATAGTAAACTTTCACGAGCGGAATAGAATCAACTGTAAAAGGAGCAAGCGAACGCGAGAGGAATCCTGTTGGACGGCGCGGTGAAAAGAGATGAACGCCGATCGTTAAATCACCTCCATTAAATCCGAAAAGATCATCCCCCGTTGATCAACAGGATCGAACAAACGACTAGAACCGACCACCTTTCACGAGCAGAAAAATACCGTGGCGAGCTCTATAGAGGGAAATTCTAGCGAACACGATGGAAAAACGAAAGAGGAGGCTGATACAGGCATTCAGAGCGGACTTTCTAACGATTCGGTGCAGAGCGTGATGTGACCCGGGTCGACCTCTCGTTCGCCAGGCAAAGGCAACGCGTAAGCGGAGCGCGTCTCGCGCTCGCCTGTCCGACGCCGGTCAATTAATCATTAATAGGCGATAATATTCATCCGTGGAACACGCGTCGATCACGGGCAGAGCGTGTCGAATGATCCCCCTCGAGAAAGAGGCAGAGGGACGCTCGAAAATCGTTCCAGATCGGCCGACGATCGTGGATCGGCTTCCTCGTTACATCGATCCGGCTCGAGCGGGGCAAAGGGGGTGAAACCCGACTACGTAACAGGACTCGTTGGTAATTGCGCGGCACGCAGATGCGCGCGCGCGCGCGCGCGCCTGGCGGTTCGACATTTTTGGAGCGGCTCGCGCGGAGCCGGGCTGATGGACGATTTGCATGTTGGGCGAGATGCGGAGGATGAGGCTCTGCTTTCTACCTCGTTTTGCGCGCGCCTTTAAATAGATCTGCGTAAGCGGCTCGCGTCGCCAGCCAGCGAGCTTTTCCGCGCCGCGCGCCATCCGGCGAAAGCGGAACAGCCCGAGTTCCGGAAACCGTCGAGTTTCTACAGCGACGAAGACGCGGATTAGATACACGACGAAAGTGCTTACAACGAATCGCGAACGACAGTGCAAGTTTTTGTAGTCCAAATGATCGTACAGGTGGTTCTCGATCACGCGTGCAAGCAACGACGGTTAAAGGTCCCCGTTGAAAAGGTTAGGAAAAATATGAGATTCCCCTTGGCAACCCTGCGTCCCAACCCTAAAAAATGTCAACTATTGATCAAACGACACGATCTCGTTCGCACGATCTATGCATTTAAGTGCCAGCCGGCGTTCATACTTCTTCCGCGGGCGAAGAATCATGGCGGTTTGCCCATTCGATCAGAACAAAGGTGTGGAATGGCCGACAAGCGCGCACGAGGCCGATAAAACGCGGGCGAATACGACGAAGGTGTCTGCACGAAGAGGATGCGTGGGACGCGAAGACACGATATCTTCTCTCGTGTGCCACATCACGAGAGACGTACGAACCGATTCGATTCGCATCCACGACTTTCTAACGACCCGGGACCAAGTGTCTCTCGCCTCGCGCGCATCGACGCGCACACGGGACACGCTTCCCGGTAGACGCTTCTCAATCCGCTGCCTTTTAATGTACCTTCGCCTGCCCCCAACCCTCCGCGTCTCTCGTGCCTGTTCCAGGCCCCGAAACACGTTCGGCACCTTATGAGTTTCTTATACCGACCCTCGAACGCCTCTTGTTAGCGTAAATTACGCCCAGAAAGCTTATCGAGTGCTCGCGTCCCTCGTTTCGCTCGTGATTCACCTGCTAAATGGGTGTATTAAAAACGAGTCAAATATCAGGGTGCTTCGCTCTGCGGTTTATAGCGAGTTACGGGCCTCGTTCGCGGCGTTACGAGAAAACGGAAGGAATAATCTTGTAGCGTTATTGGCGAACAGAGTAGAGTGTATATTAAACAAGGTAACTACGCACCACCCCAAAATATCATCCTCGATTCTCGATCCTTTACCCAAAGACGGAACCTCCTGAGAGAACCGTCCTAAATGGCCAACCGTCCTTGACCAACGCGGCCAATTCCCTCGCGAAACAACGGGGAACGCGACCTCGTCGGAACCGCGAGGTATCATTAACGAGCGATTAAAGCGCGTCCGCGGAAAGCCACCATGGCCGTGCACCGTGGCTCGTAAATCGCGGGCACCGAAAGCGCCGCGATAATTACGCTCTGCAGCCCCCGCGGGCAGAGTTATTTACATTTTCCCGGACGACTCGGTATCGGCGGCGCGCGCTCGGTACCGTTTCTCTCCTCGTCAGCGCGAACGAAAGTGAGCGTATAATGCGCGGGGTCGCGGCGCTATTCCAGATCTAGATAAGGATCGACGCTATAATTCCACGGTGGATCTCCCTGCCGTACGATCCACTCTCACCAGCGGTTCGATCGGCCGGAGCGGTATCCTTTATAAGATAATCTCGAGATGCCGCGCGACGCGGACCGCTATTTACGAACTGGGGGAATCTTGTAAATCGTGCGTTCGTGCCCGCGCTATCTACTATTCGTCACGAGAGCCCGGGGCCCGCCTCCGTCGTCGATCACCGGCTGAACTTTGCCTACGTTTTCGCGGCAGTTAACGAAACCGTACGATACGACCAGGGCGATCTATCAAGCGTTTTTTTCTCTCTCTCTCACTCTCCTACCTTCTTTCCCTCCCCCCTCCTTCCTTATTTTTTCCTCACTCTCTCGCTCTCTTCCTCTGTCGGATTTATGATGTGATAAATTGCCCCGCTCGATATCCGCGATGATTATTGCGCGGGTTTTGTGTACTTTACTATTCACGATTCGACGGGAATTTTACGTGTAACGGTTGATGGGTACGATGATTTATAGAGTGCGTAGGGTACACGTTGCGTGAAAGTTGAATGCAAAGTTCCCTGGTGCTGACAGTGGTGGGAAAATAAAAATCGAAATGTCAGCGGTTACGTTAACGCGTTGATCGCCAAGTTTCGGTGAATGTACCACTCGCGAACGCTTGCTATCCGGTTCGACCGATTATTTTAAACGGTTTACCCCCGTGTAGAGTTTAGTAGCTTTCGAAAACCGAAAGAAATTCGTGATTCATTCACTGGAGAGGATCGAAATCGAAAGGGAGAGGGTGGGAGTGTACGCGCATACATCGGCAACACTTGGTCCCTCGTCATTCTCGAATCGTCCGGATGGCTGATCGAAATACTCTCGTGGGCTGCCCCTGTCGCGTTCGACCGTTCATGAATATGCATGACAAGGTGGGTGCCCCCGCAAAAATTTACGGCCCTGACAGGCTGACGTCTCGAGGGCCGCGCAGCCCGCAAACGAGGCCTGACGATAGGGCCCTGGATATAATCGGGCCTGACAGTCCTCGAGGAACCACGTTACGCCTCGAAACGGGCCGAATCGCTCGAGCGTGTTTTCGAAACGTCACGAAGACCGCTGGGAGAGTGGCTCGCTTGTCGCTGGTGGAATCGAGCGTGTTATCGAAAGGGGCGCCATACGGTGGTGGATAAACAGACACAGAGGATTCTTCGAACGGACGCGGCGGGTTTTCGGGATCGAGAAACACGATCGTGTTTGCTGTGAAAATAGAAGCGAACCAGGGGTTCTATTCGACGATTTCCACCTTGAAAACATTTTTTTTTATGGCTGGAAGGGGATGAAGATCGGATATTCGTTGAAAGGGATCCGAGGAATGGAAAATATCGTGAAAAAGAGGAAACTAAGAGACGCAAATTATATTTAATTGTAGGAGCACGACGTCTGACGTCTGACGATTTCGAGTGGCCGGTGTGATAGGTTAATAACTTCGTCCAGAGAAAGCGCCGGAGTCTGAACGACTCGAAGAAACAAATTCGTGACATCACGAGCACCGCGAGAACGTCTACCAGGCTCATGCTAACGAGCTGGTAACGCTTAATTGTCTGAGATTAATCAATTTGCCTCGTACCGCTATCAGATTCATAATTATAGTGTCGGGCTCGAGCTCTAATTATAAAATAATCCATCGTGTCGTTGACGATGATCGAGCAGAATGCTTAGCTGAATGGATATCGCACTTACGCGATTAAAATCAGACGGGCCTCGCAAGAACGTCATTTCGATCGATCGCGTGACACGAACGAAGGGCTATTATTAAAGTGTAACGGGAGAAAAAGTGAAAAAGGGCGGAATAAAATAGCGTCATTTTTTCTGCCTCGCGTCTACAAGAACCGCTATATACTTCCTATACCAAAATCCATATTTTCACCGTACTTCCCGCAACTTCAACTTCGTCCTTTCACTTCGCTTTATTCCTTCAACCGCTCCTCGCGCCATCCTCCTACCCACACGGATCGTTTACAACGCGACACTCGAAGGCGAATTTAAACGGTTCATTTTCGTCGAACAACACGGTTAAATCCCGACTTTTTCCATTCTTCCCCCCAACTTCGTCCTTTCACTTCGCCACATTCTCCAACCATTTCTCACGCCATCCTTCTGCCCACACGCATCTTCGCAACGCGACATCTAAAGGCGAATTTGCACGGTTCGTTCTGTTGATTCAACGAGAAGCCGAGGCGAGAGAGCGGACAACAGCGTAAATCACGGCGACTCGATCGGACGGACGGCTTCGACGGCAATTTACGCGGTTCGTTTCGCGTCCGTGCCGATTTTCCTAAATAACCGCGCGATTCGGTGCCGAAGTGAGCGGTGCAATTTCGTCTTAACCGCGCGCGCGCGTCTCGCCGACGCGTCGGCAAAGGTGACGAACCGGCACCTTTCGAGAAGGGACAGCTTTTCCCCAGCTCGAACGGATCCTCCGACACGCGAAAAGACAATAAAAACGAATAAGGCGGCGGAACGATTGCGAATAACTTCACGTTCGCGGCGGAACGCTCGGTTCTAAATGGCGGAGGGACAGAGAAAAAGCGTACGGGGGGAGAAAGTGGCGAGTACAAGAGGAGGACCAGAGAGGGGTGCGCAGGGTCGATATTCTAGCTTCGAGGGGTCATTACAGAGCTCTCCTGGCCGCGCTCCGTCTCTTCCCCTATGTCAGTCTGTCCGGATTGACTGATGCCAGGTCATTCAGAGCTTCCTAGACCTCCTCCGGTTGCCTCATCGCGACGCGGCGACGTACAAGTCGCGCGAGAGGGAGACAGAGAGAAGCGGCCCAGGCTCTTTCCAACGATGTTGCGCGACGGATATCTCGATACGCCTCATTACGCCAACGACTTTCGAAAGCAATTAAAACTGGCACGGCTCGAACTTACCGCGAGCTGCCGAGCTGAAACGACTGTGTTCGAACTACGCACTCTCCTCGTTCAAGTGTCGAGACCGCGTGCTTTCAGCGATGCTGTTTTTCTCCCGAGGCTCTCCGATGGGTATTAGTTCGCGATTTGTTCGCGTTTCTTCGAATCCGAGGAATGCGAGGAGAAATTTGTCCGGGAAATCAGACGAACGATTGAAAGCGTCACCTTTGGTGAACCGCGTTTCTAGATGCGATTGTGAATAGACAGTTTTAACAGATGCCGGATGACCATCGAGCAGATTAAATTGGAAATAATTCGTGCATCACGATATATTGAAATTCACTTAACTATGTTCAGAGTAGAAAAAAAGAAAAGAGAAACGGAAAGTAGAAAAGTTTCATTTTTAAAACGCGGTACGAAGAATGTTATTTTTAAATAATATATTTCTCTTTGCGATCGAGATGAACGAAAGGAGCCAACTAATCTCGAACAACAATTTCTCGCTAAATATTCCAACCGCGATCGATTCTCGTCTCCTGAACGCGGTACAAAAGTCTTCCCAGCGCCCGTGGCGATTCTTATGAAACCTCGCAAACACTATGCGCCGTTTTATTTGCCATGCCAAATGTTGCAATTGCCATTTGCGAAATTTCCTTCCAGCTTGCGAAGAAAGCGACCGTGCCTGCGCACAACGAACGCCCAAACGAACAGAACAAGCGAATGCAGCTTCGAATCACTTACCTGTGCGTATTCTGCGCAAATGTCGATCGAGGAGACGTAGTTGACGACGTCCTCGATGGTCCATCGATTGACAGCTTGTCCATCGCCGCATGGCATGTGGCCGCAAAGGGACGGACATCTGACTGGGGGTGGTGTGGTGGGCCGAGGGGTTGGTTTCGGCTTCGGAGACACGCTTCCCGATCTCCTGGTTTCCGCCCTCTGCCTCTTTCGCGGCGCAAATCCGCCTGGACTCGACAAATCCAATGGACTCGTCACACCAGCGTCCCTTTTGTTCGCACCTGCTCACCAGAGGCAATATCTCTTCACTTTCATTCACTCACTATTCACTACGAGCGTTACAGCGAATCGTGTTTTAAAGCTTGCAACGTTATAACACCAGATTTACGCGCGTGATACAGAAATTATACTCGCGAATTTCCAAACGACGTGCTACCCGTGTGTTAATCCACGACGTACTAAACACTCGAGGACAAGGAACCGCGGTCGAGCGTCGAATGCGCGCGAAACATCAACAGAATCTGTCGCGTGTGTTTTACAATATGAAACATTATTTTACTTTAGTATGTAATGCTTTATGAAGATTCATTCGAGGGTATTTTTATTATTTTAACTATTCTTAACGATAAATTGATTACGAGACACAATTCGTGCTTCGAGTTTAAAGTTAACAATGATTTTAATTGAATCTCACGACAAATGAAACTGTGCTGACGTTACCTTTGAGGTACGTTTCCAGTTCTGCTGCATTCTGGGCGGCATTCGCGGTCCTCACCATGTGCAGAAGCGCTTGCGTCGACGACATGTCTAACATGGGCGGGAAGACGGGGTTGCCGAACAAACTGTCTTGCTTCTGCTCTTTTGGATCTTTATTGGAAAGCGGGGAGGTGGTAGACACGGTCGACGGCTGTGGCGCACCCAAGGGTGCCATCAAACCGACGAAAGGTGTGGCGGCAGTTTTGAACGCTGGAAACCTTGGATCTAAACCGGAAGGGTAGCCGTTCCTCGGCGAACTGAAGTAGCTGTAAATTGAACGATATTCCACGTTGCAACGTTACGATGGTGAGTTCGATCGAATTGTACGCGCGATTAAGTGCGCTGCCCCATTTTCTTCTTTCGTTTCTACCGCGTTCCCTATTTTACGGATACCCCTCGTCGAATAAACATTTCCACGATATCCAAACACGTAACGTAGCAACTATACAAGTTTATTGCGGGTTGAGCAAGATCTCGAGAGAAACAAGCGAGTCTCCCACAAAATCCCGCTTTTCCCCGCGTTCTAAACTCGATCGGCTTCCAGGCTGTCCTACTAAAACATGGAAAGACGCGGGGTATATATTTATTCAGCGAATTGTAACGAGGAACGAGGCACTTTCTCCTCGAAATGCCACGGATCGCAAGCGTCGCGAGGGCCTCCGGCGTCCTCGTCACGCGGATCCTCTAACCCGGCCGATCAACCGGGTACCTTCTCGCCTGGTGCCGGAAGCTCTACGCGGCTCCGTGGCGACGCGCGCGCGCCCGTGACGCCGCAACCGGTTACTGGGCGACAATATTCCACGCTGCCAAGACACTCTTGTCCACTCTCACGACAGGCATCAATATTTCAAGACGTGTAACAGGACGATCAATATTTTCCTTTCCCTGCGCCGGCTCCGTGCCTCGTCCTCGTCGAGGATCGTTTCTTACGCGGTCCCATCGTATCCGCGCATGCGCAACCGGAATCGTAGGGATCGCAGGAAGAAGAATGTCAAGGCAAACGTCGTGACTCTCAAGGTCTTGTGCACTTTAGACAATAACGGATGGCGTTAGTCGCGGTCGCTGCCTTTCCGTCGACCGATTACGCCCGAGCGAATGCTTCTGACAATTTTTCACCGAACGTGCTAGCCTCTGATCAATTTCACAATTGTCCGACTACTTTTGAAAAAAGTATATTACAACATTCGATTTATCATGATCGATGCAGCGCGTTATTTGAGAACTAAATCGCAATTGATTATTTTTCAAATGGAGATTAACCTAAGAAGAAGGAGAGGTTACTCACTCATTAGGATTGGCGTTATTGTACTTGGCAGCGAGGCTTCTCATGAAATCGCTATAATTCCGTCCCATCATCTCTATGTTCTTGAGGTGATGGGGTGGCGGTGGGCCCTCGGGTCCACCCAAAGGGGTTGCATTTGGCGGCGTTCCTGGATGACTGGACGACGAGGGCGTCACACTCCTCGATGACGTCGAATTATTGTCCGGTGTAAGGCGTTCCGTTTTAACCTGCAACACAGCGGCCCGCATATTTACCAATCGCAATCTGCGCGCGTAAAGAAACCTGGAAAATGAAAATCGCTGATTCCACTGAACGATGCTCCGTCTCGCGTCCTTGGTCATTGAAAACGTCATTTGCTAGCCGCTCTGAGGCTCGAGCTCGGGAAGGATCCGAGCGAGCAGGAAATATCAACGGGCATTAATTCCCGGGGAACAGATTGCATCTGAGATATGGTAATGAAGGCAACACGTGGCGTAACAGTTGACTCCTCTTCGGAGCGGCGAGAACGGCTACGTGACACCAAGAAGAACGAGACTCGATTGGCGTAGAATAAGGTCCCCGAGGAGTCCGAGGAGTCCGCTCGAACACGGCCACGGTAAATCTCTTTCTCGCCTCGAGACCTCTTCCTGACAAGGGGCCGAGGCTCTCGCAACGTAGACGCGATCCCCAACGTGTGCACGCTTCGAATAGCTCCGCGGCGGACCGTACGCCCGTTTTCAGCTAGTTTATTGCGAAAGAAGAGCAATCGCGGGGACAGTCCTGGGTTACGTGCAACACTTGCGGTCCACTGTCGATCGATGGCGTAGCGGACACTTGCTTTTGCGAGAACGTGGTTCAAAGTTTCGACGACTTTAAAAAAACTAACAACCTTTAGGGGTAAGTTTCGTAGATCGATTCGTGCGCTGCAGCATCGAAGCGATCGAACGTTCGCCACTGCGATTCAGAGAGATTCCGAAAAGATTATCTCATTAATTTCCCAGAAAATTTCCCCGTCGTTTCACCAATTAGATAAAAATGAAGAAGCCCCCGATAACAACTCCAATCCATAAAATTTCTCCGCTATCAAGATTCCCCGTCAGTTCTATCGGTAAAGCGCTGGCCGCGCGCGGAGATCTTCATCGAAACGTCGAAAGATAGTAGCCGGCAGGGATTTCCACGTGTCATTGAACGGGCATTCTTTCCAAGCGATGACCATCGATATTTCCCGGCCACCGAACCGTACGCTCCTCGTCCTCGTCCTCGTCGTCGTCGTCGTCGTCGTCGTTGTTGGTTTTTTATTCGCGTCGCGTTTACAGAAGCGTCGAACGGCCGCGCGGATGTCAGCGGCGGGATGACGATGCCGGTTTGGCTGACATCGCTGTCATAGAGCACAGACCCGGCACACGCGGCGTCGAACGGGACCACGCGTGTACACGGCTGACGCTTCGACCGGCAAACTCTTCTCGATGAGCCTACTCCAACGTGTTCCCGATGGCGCTCAAACACTCCAAACCCGTGGCCGGCAAGAGTCTTTCGGGAATTTGTTCGAAAGCAAACAGCGAGAACACGATTGGTACCGTAGGATTCCCTTCCAGCTTTTCTCTGCGCGCTTTCTTCAGACTTTACGACGAATTTTTCTTGGTATACGACGAATACGACAAAGATGTGTGCAAGGAATTTGAATAACGAGAAAAATTATGGAATACAGTGATGTCTGCTCACAGATTATTATTGTCAGGCGAAAATGAAATTCAGAAATAACTTACTTGTGTAGTGTCGAGACCATTCTGGTTTTGCCTCCTCCTCCCTCTTGGCGGTCTCGGGGTGGCCGCACCGGATAGGTGGGCACCCTGGGGGCTGCCGCCCCTTGCGTCGACCGCTGTATTCGCGGCCAGGGTGGCCCCGTCGTTGGTTTCCGTGTGTGTGCCTAAATCAGTCGCCTCTCCGCGATCGCCGCCACGTGGCCCAGAGCTCGCGGACACGTTCTCACCTGATACCTCACCTGCGAACCAAATGTCCATTGCGTTAACAACTATCCGCTTCCTATAACGGCCGACACGCTATCGAGAGAGGGAGAGGGTGAGAGAGAAAAAGGAGGAAAGACCGTGCCCATATACCCGTCCCACCTGAATCGGCGATTCTTCCTCGTCCGTCCCAACGTAAATCCTTCAAGCTCGACCCAACCACCTAACAACTAGAAGAACCTCCCAACCCAGCAACATCAATCCAATCCCCAGGAGCACGTTAATGTCGTTCCCCATTTCCGATCAGATAATCCATAAAATGTGACGCGAGAGTACCATACGAAACTCCGCCAGCTGAACGGACGGCGTTTCCCGCGGCTTTTGCGTCAGCCGCGGCTCGTATTTCGGCCCACCGTCGCTCCTATAAATCCGTCCATGCATTATACGTTTACCACTCGCGAACTCCAACTCTGCCAGTCTCTCTTTCTCTCTCTCTCTCTCTCTCCACCATCCTCCCTTCCGTGGCAGCTTCCTAACACCGGTTTCGTAACGAGGCGGTAGCCGCGGCCGCGTCGTAAAGCTTCCTTAACGTCGCTGCGTGTAAACGGTGTCTTTCGACACCAGGAATTTCGATGAAATACGTTAAGAGGGATAACCGCGTATAGGAGCGCGACTACGCGGCCGGTACCCGGGTCAGGCGAGATTTACGCCCAATAAATGAACCCGTCCTGGCGCCATTATCTTCATGCTCGATCAGAGGAGACGCGTATTCGCCGTGGCTGCGAGAAATACGCGGGTTTTAGGACAGTCCGCGGGCTTCTCGAGGGCTGGCGGAGGGCGAAGAATGGTTGAATTTAAAGGAAGAGGTTAATAAGTGGCCGAGCGGGGTGTAGAATTTTTCGGAGGTCGGTGACCACATTAGCCACTGAAAATATCCAGTAAATTCGTGGCGTCGTTAAACGGGCTGGGATTTTATGGTGGCTGTAACTCGTGCACGCGGCCGAATTTGTTGGACGATAGGATCGCGATCGTTCCCAGCGATGCGAAATCTTGATGGTTCCGCCGCGCCGCGTTGTTATCGATGTAAATGAGCGGTACGGGTGAGTGTTGGATTGTGCCGCGGTGAATTTGTTGCGCGCGTTAATTTATGACCGACCGGGGTGAGCCGTTGGAGCCGCGAGGGGTTGGAGTAGATGAACTACCGGCCAAGGGGACCAATTTACGGCACGAAAACCGTAATAAAGTTTCGTCGCGCGGATCTTTCATCGTGTACGACGATTTCACGTTTCGTCCATCAAGCCCTCGATTGAATTATAAATTCGCGGCCGATAGGAACCGTTATCGCGAATTCTCCGCTCGAGCCGTCGACGAAGCGTTGAGCGGAAACAGGTCGACTCCACTCGACGGGAACAGTTCTGCCTCGAACCGCCATATTTCTCGATTACATAACTTTCCAATTTCAATCCGTTCGAGCTTATACGCTGTAAAACCAGATCAGGGGCCATTAAATTACCGCGCAGCATCGTTTACGATGCGCCGCGTACGCGAGCGTGAAGATACACGTTAAATCGTCTTTACAGCTTTGGAAAATAGCGTTCTGGAATTGGCGAAGCTCTACAGAGAGAAAAAAAATGAGGAACGAACGGGGCGGTGGGGGAGTGCGTGAAATGGGTGGAAGAAGAATCTAGATGAAGGAACATCGATCGTAAAAGTCATTTCTATGACAGTCATTATCCAATGACTTCATCGTTTCGGAGCGGTATATTTACAGCTTGCCATCAAAATTCTATTAGACAGGCCTTCAATGGAGAGAACGAGCTTGCATTCTTCTTTACACGTTCATTCAGCGTGCGGCAATGAAAATTTAGAGCCTCGTCTTCTGGAATGGCCGGGCAAGCGAGAAGAAATTGATCGTACCAACGAGACAAGTTTCTTTTCGCTGTATTATATATAAGACAAAGTTGTATGGTAAATTAAATTACGAATCCCACGGACTATACAATGTATTCTGAGTACGACTACAGAAACTACGTAAAAGCAGCGTAAAACGAGAAACGAGGGCGCCAGCGTTCGGATCGTCGCGCGAATCAGGATTCAGAGTCATCTGGAAGAAAGTCGATCGTTTTCCACGAGTTTCCATCGCATTCCATCACGTACTGTTGGAAAGATACACCGGAACCGCGAGTTTAACGAGCGCGGTAGCAAGGCCGACCGTCACGTACGACAAATATCATAACTCGCGATTCCGTAGCCGTTGGAGTACCGAACTATTGTTTGCCAGCCGTTTCTTGCATCCCGCAGGCGTTGTTTGCGGATGAGTGAAAAATTGTTTGTAGTTACGCTGCTCGGGGCCTGAAAAAGCCGCGGAGCCAGCACGTGAATCGTTTCTAAATCGCTGGCGAGCTGTCTTCAAACATTTGCCGTTTCCACGTACCGGGAGTAATTTTAGAGAAAATAATGCAACGCTATAAATAACTCGAGGATTGCTCAGCCCTGTGTATTCAATAACTTGACATCTCCAACGTAATGGATGACGTATGAACGCGTGATACAGGTATCGTTGCGGCGAATGACGAGCAGCGTTTCTGCAAATACCAGTCTCATACTTGGAACTAACACCGAAACGACGAGCGTGCGATGTTAGAAAATCGCGTAAAGTAAAATTGTTCACTTACTGATGTTCCCTTCTGAGAGAATTTCGCTTCCCAGAAGCAGTTGCTCGTTCTCTTTCCGCGACCCTGTGGAACTCTCGCAGATCAGAATCGTACAGCGTTCCCCTATCAACGGTTCCGTGTGTTTTACGCATAGAACTTGGGGCAAAACTGACCACGCCGAGTTCAAAGAAGCAAGTTTTCACAGCAGGTGTGTCGGGGTTCGAGGTGCGACGACACGCTATTGTTAGCTCGTGTTAACACGTCGTTACGATATTTCGCACTTCGAGCAGACATTGTTTCCGAGTTCGCACGGGAGAACTTTCTGCCTTGTATAGAAGCTTGTTTTTCTATCCCCCTTCGTAAACAAACTTTCAAATATTGTTCCGAACGCGCGGTTGTCTTTCCATTAACGCCAACGCAATGAAACCGAACGTTGACTCTCGTCCCCTGGAATCTAACAAAGGATCGAACCGTCCGATCCTTCGATTCTTCCGATCGTCGCGCGCGTGTCTTACCTGTAAACTAGCGGACGTTAACGCGCGTGCAATTAAAATAAGACGTTTACGAGCGTCTCCTATAAGGAAAGTAGAAACTGTCGTTGGGAATAGAAACTCGTGGCAAGAAAAGATCCGCGTATCTAATCTGATCGGGGCGAACATTTCGCGAGCTTCGCGCGGAAACGTGCTTCAATTAAAGTTCGCGCGCCAGACTTCTGACTTTGGCGTTGGTGAGCGAGAAGCGACGCTTCCATTCCGGAAACAGCGTGGCAGCGTGGCAGGATTACAAGTCGCTTAATTATCACGTTGCCGCTCGAACGTTTCCTCGATCGTTCAGGGAAGAAAAGCGAGGGACACGCGGAACCGACTCGTGGGCGATAGGCGGCGGGCATAAATTATTTCGC
This sequence comes from Xylocopa sonorina, assembly GCF_050948175.1. Classification (NCBI taxonomy): domain Eukaryota; kingdom Metazoa; phylum Arthropoda; class Insecta; order Hymenoptera; family Apidae; genus Xylocopa; species Xylocopa sonorina. Next base: position 13,398,934 of record NC_135193.1, read on the forward strand.
GGGATTCCCGCTAAAACGAATTGACCTCGCGGGGTCGCGAACAGAGCGGCCGCGTGGCAGGGATAAAGACGACACGTCCGCTTTTCAGTCGACGTTAATTATTCTCGTTTCGAAGCTTGTTTTCCGACGAATTCTTACGAACGCTCGCACGCGCTCCATCTGCGTCCGCTCGCACGACACTCGCACGTGGGTGAAAAGGAGAGGAAAAGAAACTACGGTTACCTGATTGAGAGGCTGTCATAAGACGCGACTGATTGTGAATAAATCGTTGAACGAAATGAATTAGCGAGGAGGGACTATTTGTTGCATAACATATGATATATTTCGTACTGTAACGAAATGAATGGAAGAGAAATCAGAATGTGGGTGGTTCTCTGCATTCCATGAAGTTTCTTTGAATTTTAAGCTACCAATAGCATCGGTAAAATCACGAATTTATGAACAGAAACTGGCTTCTCTGAAAAAAAAAAATAGAAAAAACTCTAACATCGCTTTCCTCATTCTCCATTCTCTGGAATCTACTTAACATATTCAACACGGATTCAAGGAAACGAAATCTGACTTCGATTCTCCGTTCAATCTAAGCCAGGATTCCCATCGTGTATACATTGGTATCGTATTCTGACATCGAAACCAATCCAATCGCAAACGTTAACAATTAATGCCACGAGGTAGCAATTCGACTGTGCTGGTAGTACATTTTGGACAAACGAATCGTGTAAATCCAATACCGTTTGCCATAATTCGATGCGCAAACGTTGTGATAATTCAAGTGGCATACATAAAAAAAATATTCAACAAGATCCTCGCGCATGCATTATCATCCGCTCGAACCACACCCAATTCCAATTTGCATTCGCAATCATCGCTCCTGCATCTTCGTTACGCAATCCGCTGATTTTTCATCGCATCGATACAACAAGAGATTTCTTTGATTTCCAATCGGAAGGCGGAATAATCGCGTCGATTAAAAGATACCTACCTCTTTTTCGCGAGCCGAACAAAGAACCTCGCCCATTGTATTTAAAATCTTTTCACAACTCGATACAAGATTGCCATCTCATAGATCCTGGGTAAAGGAGACCTTGGTTTCCCTCGAGCCATCGCTCGTCCACGCGAGCGAGACCCGCGTGTATGCGCGCCAAAAATAACGACCGTTTTCCTCATTAACCGCGATCGGACATAAAACCGAGGCATTCATCATCCGTGGCCAATTATACCCAAGGCTGCGCTTGCAAGAACCAGCGACGAGTGTTTTTCGCGCGCTACCGCCGCCGCGGAGGCCTAACCGAACCAGTCATCGTGGTTAAAGGTTAAGACGCGAGAAAGCGGAAGCCGGCGTTTCTTCCATTCGCGGCCTCCGCAAGGCTAGTCCGCGAGGCTGGAAAAAAGGCGAACGGATCGCGAGCCGGTGAACGTTTGCACGCGTGCTGCACGCGTGCACGCACCTTCCTCGCGCTGTTATATCCGCATCCGGGGTTAGCGTGGTGTTTAATGAACGATAAAGGCGCTCGAGGTGCATGCACCCCGCTCGTTAGGGATATCTACCACGAGGTGATCCATTATTTCTCGAGCGCACGACTTTCTTCGCAGCGTTCGAGCGCTGGGTCATTGACTGGACGCCGTGTCAATCGCTGAGAAACATTTTCGACGTGCGTGGACACTTAAATTCGATGACTTACAACCGTGCCTTTCCGATTCGTACCAGCGAGAAAGGTAACGCCTCTAATTTACTTTGAAAGATGACAGATCTCCGCTACGTGGCGGATCAAATCCACTTGCGAGCTAACGCAAAGTTCAATCCGACAGACCACCGACGACCTTTCTCAACAATTGTCGCGCGTCAGGTAGGGGTGTCGCGGGCGACAATAATTACCGGTCGCGAGCAACCTTTAGAGGCCGCAGTCGCGCGACGAAGTCGCAGAAAGAGACGGATTAATGTCACCGCGTTAATGCGATCGCCGTTCCGTCGTATCAGCGAGAGGAGTGCTTCGCGGTCTACACGGTGCTGCGGATCTGGCGCGCGTTATGCGCGAGCTGGAGGGTCGCCATTAAACCGGGTTATGCCCGTTTCAACTGGAAAATCATAAGCACCGTGTGCGAATACGCCGTTATTACTATAGACGCGGTACGAGCACGCCACTTACTTTGTAATCATGACTAATGCATAATGCAGTAGCCGGTGCTCTCGTGCGTGTCACTCGCCGCGCTGCATGTGGGTGCGTGGAGCAGCACGACGTACCGCTTTGGGACTCGCGGGTGGACGTTGGACTACGAACGCGTGAAACGCTCGATCGTCCGCGCTTGATCATCCATGTTGGATTCGTTGATGAGAGGTTGCGACTTGTGGGCGTACGAGTTCTATTGACAGCGACAGTGCAGATGCGAGTAGACATCGGATATATCTGCGTATCGCGGAGAATTTACGGCGAAATAATTCGAGATTCGAGTCGTAATCGATATCGAACGGTCCCTCCGGTGCATCTTTACGCAATCAAATAGTCAGCCGTGAGTTTAGACGATGCTTCCAATCTCCTGAAACAGCACTGTTCCTTGGGATGTTTACTGTTAACGAATTGATAAAATATACGCGAACGTTACAAATCGCTACACGACCACTTAGGGACTCGAATCGTCGTTCCCCGTATATAATAAGTCGTTCGTGCCGGTAAGTTCGCGGTAGAGCTGCGATCCACGACGACTTCTCGTTCTACGGTTCTCGGGATTAGATAATTTCCAGGCGACCTTTGGCAGGAATTTATAGGCGTCATCAACGGCTAGCGGATCGCGCGTAAAGCTTCGCAAACGAGACGATACCCAAGCATTCCAGAACGTCTGTAATTTCACCTTTTTGGTCGTCGCGTAACGTCGACCTCATCGCGGCCATATTTCACACCGCGGGATCTCGTTCTGCATTGGCAGCGTCGCGACACCGTCCCTCAGGATCCTCGCGCGCGCCTTCACCTACTTACCCAAGAATACCTTACTTAAGAATCGCTGCTTCGCCGATCCGTGTGTCATAACAGCTGTCTACTTAGCATTCAATATTCTTTCCGATCGTCGCGATATTTGCCGATATCGCGTCATACGCGTTCCATTTAACGAATCGAGCGAACTCCTACTCGATCGTTCTACCCAAGACGGGGACCAAAAAGTTTGAGATCGCTCGCACGAAGAGCAAGGCTATGCTCGAGGAAAAGAGTGGCAGCGAACGACGGTAAGCGGTGTGGCTGGCTAATATTATAAGACGCGAGAGGCCACGTTCGCAGATTCGTTATCGCGAGCAACGCGGCACGGAATCAATTGCGGGCAAGGAACGTCGACTCTGCGAAATCATCGTGGTGCCTAGCTCGCGGTCGGCTCAGCACTGTTATCGAGCATTCGCGGGCGCAAAATCTGATCGAAGAGTGGCCCCGGCCGGCTAGTATTATAATAAGAACGCATATTCCACTCGTCGAGGCGTAACCTTGGTCGTGCGGAGAATGGTTGAATCAGCTGTTTCAGACGGAGAAGGCCTCCCGTGGCACACAATGGGCTATCATCACGTGACTGGCGAGCGTTTATTATACGGCCGTGCCGGGCAAAGGAAATGCCCGGTGAAAGAGGGGGAAACGATGGAATTTATTACGGTTCTAGTTAATTAACATCCCCCTGGGAACACGCGACCGCGATACCGCGGAGGTGCGCCTCAAATGTGGGACTCGGGACACGTGCTGGCAATCGAAAGTGTTCGGAGCGCGGCGATTGTGTGGCGTCGGCGATTTTACATAGTTGATTTCAGCCTCGTTTGCTTCGACTTCGTTTTACAACGAGCCGATTGCAGCCTCGGCCTCTCAGCGTTATGCAAGTGTAACTGGACGTGCGGACTCGTCGAACGATTCGAGGACCAAACGTTCGCGGCTCGCCAATGGACGCCGATTCTATCTAAGTAAATTCGTAATTGTATCAAAGCGTAACGCTGGCTGCGAAATTTCATTTGAACCGCGTCGGAGAACGCAATCGTTTCGATCGCGTCGGATCGAGAGCGGCCGATCGAACGCAACGACCAACGCGAGAAACAAATGTCATTGTCGATAGCGAATAATGATGACTACGCAATTGTTTCGTATCTCCCGGGAAGACTATCGTCGGAAGACTGTTTTCGATAATTAACCTCGGTGTATGCAAATCGATATCAAGCGAGAAAAAAAGAAAAAAAACTCGTCAGTTCCTGTTGTAGGTGTACGCCAGGTTACGTAGTCGCCTCATTCTCGGAATTCATTTTCTAAACGCGTTCTTTTATTTAGTTTTACCACTGGCGTTAATACCGCTTCTTGCCGGGAGTACGTTTTTGCCGCGAGTTTCTTACTTTCAGCTTGGAATACTAAACCGTACATATTTTAAGCAAAATAATTACTTACGAGAAAATCAGCGCGTTTAATAATCAAAATAGCATACTCGCTCGCTCTGCTGTTTAAAAATGTGCATTTTATCGATCTAAATTTTATTTATCGGTGTGTTTATCACTTTTTACAATATTGGACGATATTGACTCCTCCCACTCTGATGTTTCTCGGTATCATCGTGCACAGTTTTTCACGGAACGTTTTTGTACCCTACGACGTCACTTCATTTAATTATTCATTTCCGACGCTCGATTTTGCACAATTATTTCGCACAACTATAAACGATAAATTTGAAATTATAATCCGAGAGGGGATTACAAAATAGCCGGCGCGCGTCTCCTTTGTGTCACGATCTCTGTTTTTTTACATCTCGTAAACAGCTAGTCTTCCTTCGGTCCTGCCCGACTAAAACTAGCCATATAGTTAAAATTGAACTTCATCACGCATACAAGGTGCGTTCGTCACACTTGGACTATAATCCGCGCGACGAGCGTGACTGGATATTACAAAGCAAGGAGTTAAAACCTGGGTCATCGGTGACCCACGACAGTTACCAGAGCTGAAACTATCATTATGCAAACAAAGATATCTTCTTGAGTCACTATACGCGAGATAAACCTGCAAGAAGGTCAAACTCTCTAACGTAACTTTACAACTCGAGCGACATTGTATGGTATCAATTGTACAAAAATTCGATGAGAACAGAGTGCTAAACCCCAAGACAAAAGTTGCACCGCCTAAATCCACAAACTAAAAGTCGGCGCATCCCTTAGAAACAACGATCCCTCCTCTAACCGTACCCTTCGCGCAGCCCATAAACCAACACCGTTTCTGCCCTCGATCCTCACTGGTATACTCGCGCGGCTCTCTAAGAAACTCGAGGAAGAAGAGAAGCGGAGCTGTTCACCGTTTGTTCCGCCAGTGGCAGACAGCGGCGCACGGTGACCTCCGTAGCCCCGTCGTACGAACAGGCTACGCGAAAAGGCAACGGGGAAACGAAAACAGCAACGGCAGCAGCAACAGCAGAAGACGAAGAAGAAGAGTAGGAGGAGGAGGAGGACGAGGTGGAACGTTGAGAAGAGAGACGAGGAGGAAAGGTGCGTGCCTGCGTGACGTAGCTTTCGCAGGCCATCACGCATATGTTACCCTCCGCGAGGGGGCCCCGTGTACGCGCGCACAATGCGATCCGCGGGGTCATTCCACCTCTTCAGCTTCTTCGTATTCGTCGACGTCTCTTCCGCGGACGCTCGTGAACTTTGTTCCGCCGGTTGCCACGTAGGTGTCCCTTTCTATGGGGCGCCCCACGCCGCGGCACGCCGCCGCCTCCTAATCCTCTATCCTCAGGGTCGCGAACGAGCAACGGAAGGACGTAGGTGTCGTGAACGCTGGGCGTGACTCGCGTGTCACTGTCAGCCCGAATGAAGATCGACGGCGGATACTAAGAGGAGAAATGGTTCTTCAATGGAGGGAAGCGGTTTTACGGGCTGCTTTTTTTTTTTGCGAGCTCGCGACTTAGGGGGATGCTCCAGGGGATATTGCGTCTCCTGCGATTCGACGTGCTACGGAGTGATCGTAATAAAATTTCAATTCGTTACTGCTACCTGCGCACACCTTGCTCCGCGATTATTTATTCATTATATCACGCGCTCGAGTTCAATATTGGTTCAATGTTGCTGAATATATTACACTTCGGTTCGATATTGCCTACTTTACGCGTTATTATCTGTTATTTATTGCAGGCTACGAGTCAGTTTCACATTAGCGCAATGGTACTTAGCGTTGTCCAGTTCGGTGTTGCCTACTTTATTTACTATTACCTTGTCATCGTATAACACTTTTTCCCCTATACTTCCACTGTTCAGTTCTTCTCACTTGACACTTAAACCGAGGGAGACCTTTCCGAGTAAATAACCCGACCGTTCGTACGAAAACACCCTGTCAATGGTCAGGATCTACGACAACAAGAACAACCAGCAATCCTCGAAACGAGGAAATCGCACGACAAGCGAACGCGCGAGAAGCAACTCCCACGATTCCGAGCGTTTTATGTTTCTCTGGCTGTTGGTTTGGTATTCCAGGGCAAAACGTGTTACGTAACCACTTTATCACGGCCAAAGTAGACACTGTTGCAAAGAGCAAACAGAGGTATGCACGAGACAAGTACTCTTGCTTCGATACATCTAAGACAACGTCAGTCTTTTCGCTTATTAGGCCTCTCATTATTGAGATTCGACTCGTTTGGTTATTTGAACAGTCTGATGTTCTCCTTTTTAGACTTTATCAGTCGCGAACGATTAATTTCTGTAAGCTTCTCTCTCTTATCGATACAGGAGGCAGAGCCAATCGGTTTCACTCGTTGCTCCGCTTCCGCAACGCGCGACGGAAAACGAACGTGACACTCGGAAAATTGGCCGAGCGACGAGCGCGGAGGCATTTAACACCGCGGCGGGATAGCAGCGATTAGATATGCATCTAAACAGGTTAATAAACCACCCACACATAGTTTCGCGGCTGGAACGTTTCCACACGTAATTGCAAGTGGAATCTTACACGTCCTGGCACCGTTTTCTCGATCGCATTTTTTCCCTTGTCTACGTTCCTTCAGCGTTCCTCTTTCTTTTTTTTTTTCACTTTCCGTCTCTGTCGCCTTGTTTCGACGGACACGCGTGCCAACTTCTGACGACCAGCCGAGTAACGAGCGAATTACGGACAAAGAACGGCCTCGCGGTCAGTTCGCGAGCGTGTAAACGATCGACGCCGACGATTTTCTCACCTGTCGCGCTCTCCGATAACACGGTTTCTGGCTACGAAAACGAGCGCACTGGATCGTTATACGGCTGGAAATTCCGGGACTGAGAAATTCCAATTCGAAAAGCTAGATCGTTCAGGTTGCGACTAAGACACGAGCACCCTTCGAGCCAATCCCGAGACGATTAAAGCGGTATCTGTGCCAGCGGAGGCACTCGACAAAGAGCAAGGTGGCTTCGTGCGCGAGAAGCGATTAGCACCGACAATCCTCTCTCGTCCTGCTGGTCGACTGTTGGAACAAGAGGAACGGAGTCGACGAACGGGTAGAGGGGCGTACGAGGTGGAAGTCAGGTACGCGGGTCGAGCCAGAGGTCAGAGTCGGACCACGACGAGTCACCTGCGGTGTGACCGATGCGAGCAGCCAGCGAACGCGCTCGCTATCATCTCACCGAGTCCCTGGCCTTCTTCGTCATCGTGGGTAATGCTAACTGCTCGCCTGCTGGTGTACAGTCCGTCGCAAAACGTCGCGATCGTTCGAAAACTTTACGCGTGATTGTTGTACCGTGGACCATCGTCGATTGTAAAGTTGAGTTTGAATTTCAAGCTGAGAGCATCGAGCGCGGGCAAAAATGAGAAGGAAATTGAACGAAGCCACCTTTCACAGGCCGATTCCCTAGACTTATCATTCAATCACGATCGCATCAATTACCCGCCAGCACCGTCTGATTCGAAGTAAAAATATCGTACCTCTAAACTGCCTCTTACTCAACCTTAATCACTCGACGCGTTGACTTCTGACTATCCCATTAATGTCCCTTCAATCACCGCTATTTCCCAATAATTAAATTAGAAAATAATTCCAACGTCATTAATTACCAACGCCATTTACCACCTCCCCCTCCCTACCCCCGTGTAAGGTTAATGCTATGAGCGCGCACGAGCGTCCTTCTGGCATGCCAGAATCGACAGTTCTCACAATTAGTCGCGCGGCCAATCGAATCGCATTTATTCAACATTCGTCGGCGGGCACCGGTCCCGGTTACGCCACGTACCGCGTGTCAAGGAGTTCGTCAATAATTATTCCAATGACAAGACCAACGCTAACGAACGCAATCAGTGTACGGAATGCCATTGATTCGCTCATCGAGCACCGTTGCTCCCGAAGGACGTCCGTGTAGTACAAATTCTTACGATCTCTTCGACCCATTGCGGTGGTCCGCCTCGTCGTGTAATGGCAGTCTCGATCGAAGTTCAAATTTCCAATGGCCCCCGATTAATTACGATCCACCAGCCTCGCCGGACGAGGCGACGTTTGGGAAAACGGTTACGTGACCGTCGACGACTACCGATGGTCACGAACTTGGTCACCTTTTGCTACACCCGTACGGCTCGCGGTACCATCGGCCATCCGTTCCGCGAGCAACTGACGCTTGATAGTAATTGATGCCAGGTTTAACAGTAATTACCCGGGTAATATATTGCGGCTCTAAAGAGCAGGCATCCCGCTTCTTGCGGACGAATGAAACGCACGGTGGTGCGTGGTCAGCATCGCCGTGGCTTGACTAATGGGTGTCTTTCGCGGCGGCGTGGTTCGATTCGAATCGAGCATTCGAACGGGCCTTTGATCCGCGCTTCTGCCACTCAGGGAATGACTGGTGCCTATACCGTCGGGGGCAAAAGCATTCGAACGGGGCTGTTTGGGAATTCGACGACCGTTACCGTGGCGCTATTCTCCGCCGGCATGTGGAATGGAATCCCGTGCTATCGGAGGTAAATGGATTACGACGGACTCCGAACAGGATAGAGATTTATTTCGTTCACAGACGGGAGAGTTTCGATCCTTACCAACCAATTTCTTGATGGTTCGTACCAACTTTCAGCAGAACCGATTATCCAACTCTTACAACTCGACCCAACGTCGAACCAACCGGATCGAACAGTCGAAGGGACCGTCTAGACTTAATCGTGGTCTATTTCGAGAAGCGTGACCAATCTTGCTAATTACACTTTCGTTCAACGATATCGTTGGCCTGCTAATTAATTAATCGCGAGTACGTCACGGTGTATTCGCCAAGCGGAGGTTACGAGAAGGATTGGAGAGCATGTCGTACCGTGCGACAGGCCACCCACGACAGCCCTCCCAATGTATCATCGACAAATGTAAATTAGCGATTTATCGTATCTCGATTTTCGTTAGGTTGGTATGTGCGGAAAAAATCTGAGAAACTTCAGCGCGAAATCGATGAAACGCGACAGGCGTGCAGACTTTTTAACACACTTGCTTCACCCCACCTTGATCCTATACAAACGTTCGAAAACCACGTCACGCCCAGAGCCATAATAACGAAGCCGCGAAGCGTACGAATCAACGTATGCAAGGCTAAACTTCCCGTTGAAAGAAGGAGCCATTTCTCGATTCACCCGGTAGAAAAATTGCTCGAATCCTTCCGCTGCCCCGGGCTGACCCGAACAAGGGTCCAAAGGTCGACAGGCGAGGAATGCCGGGTCCTGATATACCTCGCTAATGAACCTTCCACTCCCGTCCATCCAGTCTATTTACCGATGGACAGGGAAACACCGCGCCGGTCGAGAGGCTCCCCTCTAACCCTCTGCTCATCCGTCTCTCTATGTATCCGTCTCGTTTTCTCTTTTTCTTGCCTCGTTTTCGACCGACAAAACATCCTAAAAAGCAATCGGATGGCCAAAGGCCAGCCGATGACTTCGAACGTTCGAGCCGTGCCTCCCTTTCTCCGTCGATCCTTCTTTCCAGCTGTTTCAACACGTATACGAATACGAATAGATCGGGTTCTACAGCAGGGGCCAAAGTGTCTGTCCGGTCAAGGACGCTCATCCGCGTGTCTTAACGCGGCAGACTAATTAACGTGGGTTCGAACACTTTCGCCTCGCTGCTGATACCGACACTTTGGGTCCGCGGCGAACTCGAATCTCGCATCGTTAATTCGTCGCGCGAGTTTTCCTTCGATAAGAATGCGCGCGTCGAAAAAGTCAAGGGCAAAGCATACTGTCGCGGGAAGAAAGGAGCGAAGGATCGCACTCCGTTCGCCGGGCTAACCATCAGCCGAGTAAAAGAGCTGACGGACAAGTGTCCTCGAGCGGACCGATCCTTTTGTCCCTGGGTATAGTCTCTTGTACAAACGATCCGCAATTACCAGCAACGAGTCAATAAGAAGCTCTCACGGATGTTAATGGGCCGCTCGATGAGGCAAACTTTAACCCAACCGCGGCGTGCTCTGCTAGACCTCGCGCCTGCCATCAACGGGATAACCATAAAACGCGCGAGAACGTAGCCTTTACGATAATGTGTATACCGATCGCTGTTACATCTTCGGGGGTAGCGTCAGTATCGGTTGGCCCTCGTGCGGCTTGATATCGCGAAAGAATGCAATCGCGAGCCGCGTTCCCGTAATCTACGCTGCGGTTAATTATGCGACTGCCGTTAACTTTGCACCGAACCTCGCGATACGGTGACTAATGCGCGGATGCGCGATAATTATTAATCTGGGCCGCGCGCGGTCGAGCTCGTCGACCATTTTCGCGTGTCGTCCTTCCAACTTTTTAAGGTTAGAGGCTAGAAGCTGCCGCGTAAACTTGTCGCGACTCCGATCGATTCCCGACAAACGGACGTACGTCGAAGACGGGGGAACTTGAATCAGGAATTTCAATAAAGGAAAACATTCCACCGTCGGACTTGAAACACGATTATTATTCAACTGGAAAGAACTGCAAGCTTGTGGAAATTTTATGCGCGAATGCATCGTAACATTGTCAACCACATGTTACAAAGTCGTATTCTTCTAATCATTTACGTCATAGTTTTTTCCTTATCATCGTGCTTCCTCCCATAACCGCAGACGTTAAATCGGTCCGACTCATATCTGAATTCATCCTCGTCGAGGCGGAAAAAACGTCGTGGCACTTAACCGCTGATCCTTTCCTCTCTTTAAAGTAGCGTGATGAATTTCTGACACCCAGGGCTATCTTTATCGAATCTCTTTTATACTGCAATCAATTTAAGCGCCACGAAGTGCCTTTTATTGTTCACTTTTAACGCCGTCATAAACCGCGGGAATCGCTAAATAGTTTTACTGCGTCCGTTCAACTCTTAATAACCACACGCAATGCTCGCGTCTATATTCTCTTCTTTCTACGCACGAAACGAAACGAAACGCGATGCCACGTGACTTTTAGAGGACCATGTGCACTGAAAGAAATGAAACATCGCTCGATGATCGTCTACTGGATCTTAAAGATTCCATTAACCACTGTATTTAAAGGCAAGAACGATCGAGGATGTAGATCATAATCGACCAGAGGCTGCCTGTTAATCACGAAGGAAATCGCGGGATCAGATACGTGGAATGCGTAGCTGTGGCCCAGCCAGATCGGTTCGATCAAGCCACCGACCACGGAAACGTTAGATCCACGTACGTCAATTGATGGCAGGACTTCTTTGTCGATGCGCTATCGATCGCCATTTGTAAAGTGTCAACGCGACGATGGACTCTCGATGTTTCCTGCTCGTGCATAAATATCCGTGTGACGGTAGGAACTGTTATACGCGAGTAAAGATACTCGATGAATGTTTCCCTTTATTCTTTGTAATAGAGTCGCGTTACAGACAAAAGTTCGCGCCGCGATATACTCTCGATGATTATGTACTCTCCACGTTCGAACACCGTTGGACACCTTCTAGCCTCTGCGACAGGTAGAAAGAAAAGCGACAGAGTGGATCGAATAGAGAAGCACGGGTTCGATATGGTCATGCCCTGTGGATGCAAATGAGAAATCGACTGAACGGCGATCGAACGAAACGACGAGCAATTAAATTCTCATTGAAACCGAGACACGTGTTACCGCGTGTTTGAAACGGCGTTCATGTCGATCGCGACCTCGAGATCGACGATACACCACGCATTACGCGAGAAATCGGCAGCCTCGCTTCCTGTACCCGGCCGGATCGAGGATTCACGGTAGATCCACGCGTGTCCGTCGAGGCAACACACCCCCGCCAATCGCGATGAGAACCCATTTCTCTCTATTGCCAAGAAATACCAAGCGCAACCCAGGCAGGCGACCTAACCGTGTCGCTTCTTAACGGCAGCCGTCCATCGAGGCGACGCTAAACGAAATAATTACCAGCAAAGCGTCGCGGGATCGACGGGGCATGCGCGTTTCGCGTATCACGAGCGGCTCGCTTAGCCGCGTGTCGTTTAAAGGAATTATCACGACGTCTCGGCCGACGTGGACGATTAATCTTCGCCTCGCGGTGCGAAGCCTGGGCCTTTTCGTCGTGCAAACCCGAGCCATCCGACGTGCCCGGTTCGCCATCCTCGCAGCTCTCGCTACGGGAACGCGCGCGCGGGAGGAGGCTGCCGATCGAGAAGGAGGAACGTTTTCGCCTCGCCTTATCTCGTCACGACGATCTGCCGACAGATACACCGCGCGCCTTGACACGTAACAATGCATGCATGAATTAATAGCGACCGCTGCCGTTGCTCGTACCTCTCCTCGCTTACAGCCAGATTTACATCTTTATCGCGCGGGCTGGGAGGTGTCGTTCAAGCGGACCTCAAGTCGAACGCGCCCTTCTCCACCTCTGCCTCTTCGACTTCTTGTTCCTTTTCATTTTTCTTCCTCGCCTCTCGTTCCCCCTTATTCAGATTCTCAACCTTCGCGCGTCGCGCACGGCGAACGAGGTTTTTCACGCGCGCGCGCGCGCGCTCGCGCACGCCGCTTCGTATCTCGCGGGGATTTATTGCCGCCGCGCGAGCTCTGGGAACTCGACGCGATCGGCGACGGGGGACTTCCGAGCGTTTCTTACGGAAGACCGAAAGGGGAATTGAGAAATTCGATTGAAACGTTTCGTCGCTGACTAACGCCGACTGTCGCCGGTTCTCCCGCGTTTGACGGTTCTGCATAAATACGTTATTGCTCAATATCGCCGGTGACTTCGGATCCGCAGAGGTACGATCTCGACGGACGAGATCTTCTTTACGATCTAGGAATTCAATTTCTCAGAACTCGCCGCGGGAATCGATAGCGAGCGATGATCGAACGTTTTATCACCGGCGATCCTTCAAGTCCTTCGCGGCGACAATCGAACTAAACGATTCGCGCGATTAATTAAATCAGCAATTAATTAAACAACTCTGCGCTGAGTGACTGTCGATACTCATCGGAAATCGTTAGGCACAAACAGATATCAAGAATCGATTAGACGATAGGGAGAACTATCAACGCGACGGTAATTAATGCATTGAATAACTTAACTACGTAATAGATTCAGCATTGTTGCGAGGCAAGAATTTATACGAAAAAATAGTATTAAAAGAGGGAACGCTTTGAATAATTAAGCCTTTGCAAATTGTGGCTACGTACAACTCTATTTATCGATGACGTTCTGCTCGTTATTCCTCGTAGGTTTCTATTAAGCAACTCGACGAGGGGAACTCCAGAAAATTTGATAATCTTAATTTTTGTGAGAAACGCTGTTGGAAATATTTTCGTAATTGTTCCTGCTCTTGAAACTAACGATAGATAAGTATCCAGCAAGCGTTTCCTGTTTTCTCATACCCCTGAAGTGCATCTTTCTTGGAATAATCCTAAGACTAAGCCTATCTTCGTAAACTAAGATACTGTTCCGCGAGTTATTAGGCATAATTGCAATCTTGCGGATGCTTCCACGTGAAACGGAACAGGGAGCAGAAACGGAGAGATAAATGTTTGCAAGAAGGGCAACGAAGCGCAATAATTAGGGTGGTATCCGAGAAAACGCGAGTTGCGGTCAAGGAGCGGTCGTAAAAACTTCTTTTTCGAGATCTCGCGGCAAACAATTGGATTAAACTGATAAAAAAGGCGATACATTTAATAAAGAAAGAAGCTTCAACAGCTAAATATCGCTATCTTTCGATGTGTAACTATGCAAAAAGTGTAACTATGCATCCGTAACTATGTACCTTTGAAACGAGCCCCAAAGAACGTGGCATATTTTGGAGATCATAATTTCACGGAGAAGAAGGGGTGCTGCTTACCTGTAACAGAAATAAAGCAAATTTCATAGCTTCGATTAAAAGCAAAAAATGAAAAAAAGAAATAGCACGTAAGCGAGAAAAGAGTCTAATTCCCGCCGTGAAATTGTTTTACAAGATGCTCGTTCGAAGAGGTCCGCGAGACGAATACATTTTACCAGTAGAAGGGAAATTATTTTCAAAGTAACGATCAGTCCCAGTTAATAACAATGAATTAGCCGACGATGATCAACGGTTCAAACGACGAAGCCTCGTAAATCTCGGCTCACGATCACCGTGTCGATTCCCCGCTAATAAAAGGCGAGGATAGAAGACAGACGCGGAGGGAGGAGATTACTTGGGCGTAACTGCCTACGATTTGACCTCGCTATTGCACTAATGCTTCCACGAGACTCATTCACGAGCGACTCATAGGGAAATTCATGATACGTATCGTTGGGTAACGATAACCGTCCGTTCTCATCCGAACAGTGGAAATATCGGAACAGCCAGGAATAACGTTTCGCTCGTATAAACGATTCCATCCATTCCATATTAACCCTATAAATATTCAGAAGGTTACACAACGGACACTGAAAAAAAAGAGCAAACGGAGCAAAAAAAGAATTTATTTCGCAACCTATTTGCAGAAGCTGAATTTACAATCCAAATTGCACCCGCACACCACGGCATCCGCGCACCGTTCACCGCGTTAAACTTTGCTATTTAATAACTGTACACGGTAGATGGAACTAGCTTGTAATATCTCGAGTACGTACTTTGCATACTAATTACAAAAGGTACTCAAGATTTTGTGCTACGAGTGCACACGGTAACAGAAATTCATACAGGAAATGCTGTACCCGGTGCTACTAATGCGGAATGCTAATTAGATTCCCTGCGTTGATAGTCCCCAGGCATGTCTAACGATTTCTTCCTTTATCCCTCTTTTTTTTAACACTTTCTACGCCCGCGATCACCATTCGAAATCGTTAATCCTTTCACATTCGACGAATATTTATTAAACTTCCTAATAAACTTCCTACCTTTGGACTTAACGACTGACCACGCGAAAAGAGAAATAAAAGGAGGTGAATTAACGAACTCCCGGGTTCGACGGAGGAGAAGGTTCGGTAGGAGACGAGTGGAATCGCTCGCCGCGATTCGACGTCGAACGGTTTACACGCGTCGAGTGTTTCGATGGTCAGCCGAGATTTATGGAGTAACGGGGCGTTTTGGTATTAGTAGTTGCATTAGGATATATCAGACGGGTTTCCGTGCCGATAGAAAGTCACCGACTCAAAGGTTACAACCTTCGTACCGGCTTCACCCGGCCGACGTGCCGCATGTTATTCATGAGCCCTGTAATTGACGACTGCGTGACCGTTTGCATAAATTACGCGGCGATAAATTGAATCGAGAGCGCGCCGGGACGATGCTCTATCATGCATCGCAATGTGTCTGTTCGGCGCGATCCGATGTGTCGGCCGGGAGTTATGGTATTGGTAAGGGTAATTGCTCTTGAACCTACGTGACTGTAGAATCGGGTGGGGTTCTGTTGATTTAGTTATTGAATTTTCCTGGCTACGAGATACCAGCGAGATTAACGATCGAGCATTGCTCGTTCGTTAGATCAGCCGACGAGAATTTCACAGATCGCTAACTTTTTCTTATCCGCGGATATCGTTTACTTTTACCACTTATGGGGGGATCGCTCGTTCGGTTTCCGCCATCTACGCGCGTCCGCGATTGATCCTCGAACCGGTGAAACGTTTAAACTCGCTTCCTCCTCGAGGAAGAAGAGCCGTGAATCGAGCGTACCAACGGAACAACCACCTTCCACGAAGGCTTTATCACGGCTCGTTACCAACACACGTCCGCGGTTTACCACGGCGTACGGTGGAAGGATTCATGGGGCAAACGTTGACACGAATGACGACTCGTACGACGGTCACGTGGGCAGGACACAATGCAGGGTGCGGCCTCACCTCTGACACGTCGGGGTCCCGACCTATTCCTGAGTACACAGGCCAAGGTGTATATAGCTGTGGCACTGTGTGCGCAGGGGAGGCGAGAGAGAGAGAGAGAGAGAGAGAGAGAGAAAGAAAGAGAGACGCGAACGTGGTCGGTCAGCCCACGTGCAACGCCAACACGCGACGAAGCCTCTAAGCCGAGTGTGAGCCTCTTTGGAATTTCACCGCTCCGGGAATACGACGACGAAGAGGACGACGGGAACAGAGAGGGCCCCAGGTAAAGCCTCTCGCGGCCGTACCACGAGAGGGACCGCGTGTACGTGTAACAGGATTCGACGAAACGGAAGGATCGGGGATCGCCAGCGGTGAACGGTCGACTTTCTATGGGTGTAAGCGGAGATCGTGTCTGCCGAGGGATGAAAGGCGAGTCTCGATAGCGGATACGGGACTTTTCGTTTCCTCCTGATTTATGTATTCATTTAACCTCCGCATACCGTTCACGGTGAACAAACTGCTCTCTCTCTCTCTCTCTCTCTCTCTCTTCGACAATTTGTTTCCGCACTGATTTCTGGAAATGCCTCTCCACTCGTTTGATAAATACTTTTAGCAGCAGTTCAGTTTTAGCTTGTTTATTTCGTTTCGTTTAACGGTGACGTATAGATCGCGAGCGATGCTACGCGATACCGGTCGCTGGATCGTCCGAGCAGCTTGACATCTTTCTTCTCCGCTTCCTCTTCACCTTCACCTCCGCTGCGTCTTTTCGCGAAGGTTAACGCGGCCGAAAGCGGTGTCCACGCGAGGGTCCCCGCGTGCCCGTGGACGCCCACGGCATCTCATATCTTACGGATGAAGACATTTACGACAATCCTCGCACGGGCCACCCCACCCACTCCTCTCTTTCGTGCCGTGCACAAAAGCCTCTGATGTCACTCTTCCTCCGCGTTTCTGTCTTTTCCCCACCCTCTGCCTCCGCTTCTTCTTTCCCCCGTTCCTTATCTTTGACATTCTTTCCTATAGTCGCGGGAATTTCGCGATCTTTCGGAGTTTATTTGCGACCGTGGCGCCTTTCACCTTTCGAGATCGAGAAGAGGAAATATTTGCATGGAAATCTCTTCGTTTTTTGAATTTTGTTTCTTCCTTCTTTCGAACAAAACCCGGGAGAGACATTCCAATTGAAAGGACAGCGCTGAAAATATAATGGAACCGAGACGCGAAAGTGTTGGGAAACGGACAAGCCCGCAGAACTATGAAACGTCCGCGATGTTGAAAGTTGGCCGGCTCATAAGGAAGCAGATGGAATTCGAGTTAAGATAACAATAAGAGGAAACTCGTGTTCGTCGCGTGTTTTTATCAACCGATCGCGGCGCGTCTGCCCGCGCGCACTCCCGATATTAAAGGAAAGCCCGCCGCAGAAATTTGCAAAACGAACGCGCGCACAGCCGGGACGGCACTTTCACTGGGCAGCGCACCGTGCGGCAGCACAATAAGTAATAAATGCCATGCACATAACGAAACGGATAATGTATCAAACGCTGATCAGCGATTCTGACGCAAGCCACCTTTTTCGGGGACCGTAAAAATATGAAATCCCCTTGGCTGGGCTTTCTAATATGTTAATAACGAGGCGAGCGTCACGACACACCGGGTACCATCGGGTATTTCACGATCGAATAATGAAGACTTAGCTGCCGACTCGAATTAAACGACTTAAACGACTTTTACGGGCCCTCGCGGTATACGAACGCGTAATCTACTACCCTGATTATCGCAATCCCTTTACGACCTTAAGGATTTAATTCGCTACCGAGCGAAACGCGTCGCGTAATTGTATGATCGATGCGACTCGCCGTCTTCGATATTTCGATTTGCAATTTATGTCTTCATTAACGGAAATAGACAGGTTTATTAATGAACCGGTAATGAGAGCTTCTGACGCTCCGATACGGAACGATAACGAGCTGGGAATTATGAGTTATGCGATTTCACGATTTCTCGTACTCGGGCTGGAACTTTTTAACACCGCGTTAATCGTTAATGTTTGTACGTACAATCGAGTTAATGTGACTTCGTTCAATTAAAGTGTCGTGTGGATGATAAACTGGCAATTATTCAATCCCACGATCCTACCGGGTAATTACGGATTCGTACGCGTCCCGAACGGTGCAGCGCGATAAAATATGAAAGAAAAAGCGGCGGCGCGACACGGTAACAATCTGTAGCCACGAAATTCCACGGTGATCGAGACAAGAGGAGCGAGCAGGCTGGCGGAGAACACTCCGGGCAGAACAATGTCGGCCGGGTGTACGCCTCGACCCCGCGGCGACTTCGAGATCTCGTTCACACGGCGCAACCTTGCTGCCCGCGGGAGGATTTGCATTTTACAGAAAGGCCCGACGACGTCCCGTTCTATCGGCTCTGTCCCAGGCGGAATACGCGAGCCCCGTGGTCTATGAACCGCCGAACGGCACTGTGTTCCGCTTATTTACGCGGGCCGCATCGCCAGCGAACAATCGCGCTGCCCAGGCCATTATATCCGCCATCTTCGCGAGGGAATTTCATATTTTCCCAGCTATACCGGCTAGCTTTGTCGCGCGGAATATTTCTCTCGCGTCTCGCGTTCTGGATGCACAACCTCTCTCTCTGTTTTTGGACCAGGTCACGTATTTAGAGAGGTCTTTGCAACAACTCGACGACGTGATTTTACGTGGGTCCTTGTACGATACGAAGATTAGTCTGCGAGCGAGCGAACGCGTCAGAAAGTTCCTTTGCTATTACTTTATCCCGCGTTAAGTAAATTGAGACTAACGAAATGACAATTGGAGAGGAATCGTTTCTACGCCCGGATCGCGCGTCGTTCTCGAAAATTCGAACGAAGGACACTCGCGAAGGCTGGCTCGAATGGAACACGCGAGGTTCACTGTCTACGAACCGGAGACCCGGAGCAGGGCGCGTGTTCGCGAGAGCTCGTGCGTCTGGTCCAGGGTCGAGTCGTTACTTATTTACACAGGCTGCATTGTGGCGAACAATTGCGTAGGCTAAGCCATTAAATCTTCGACCTTTGTGTAATTACGCCTAGGGGTCGAGGTGGGCCGACCTTTCGGCTGACAAGTCGCAGAGGAAAATGAATTGCCGCTGCGCGACACGTCGTCGTTCTGGCTGGCTTCAGCCATCCCGGACGAACGGAGGCGGAGGTCGCTCGAGAGATTAGAGGATAGCAGATTCGAGGACATCCGAAGAAAGATCTTCGAGCGAACGAACCGCGTAGAATTTTCCACCATCGAAACAACTTTTTCCAGTATCTCCAGAGTTCGTTCGCGCGACCAAACGACCCGCTAGAAGAGAGAGACTTCGTCGCGATTTTCACCGTGATTTCCCCGGCGTGGAATAGTTGCAGCAACCGACGCCCACGAGCGGCGCGTTCGCCGTCGATTTTAATAACGATATCAGCCGAGACTGGGAAAAAATTCCGCGGCGGAGGAAGAGTGGAAGACTCGAAAGGCCAAAGGCGACGGAATACTCGCGCGGTCTCTGTTCGTCCAGGTTTGTGGCGAACACAATTTCCAAGCGGCGGAACGGAGAAAGAGAGAGAGAGAGAGAGAGACATGTGTGATTGTACGTAGACGGCAACGGTGCGGATTAGGCTGTTTCGAGGAACGTGCCCGCGCGTTGCTTCTCTCGCGAGGCACGTCGCAAAAGTCAGAGGTGACGTGTCACCGTAGGTGACGACGATTCCACGGTGCGGGTTATGCAACAACGGCGAAATAACGGCTGCCGTTGCACGCGAACCGTCGTCCACCTCTTCCTGTTTGCTCGCGACGATGATGCCGGGCGAACACACGCATGCAGACCGCACGAGGTACTCGTAACATTGCGAAATCCGTCCCTATCGATATCTTCAGCTGGTTTATAATTTATACCGCAGCAATGTTACGTTTCTTTTTTTCCTTTCTTTTTTTTTTAAAGCACCGGTACATTTGCATTCGTAGTACGTTTATCATCTCTGATTTATCGATCTCACTTCCTGTTATTCGACAAAGCGGGATTTGACAACGCATAAGCAACATCAATCATGAGTTGCGTTTTCAATTGCAAGTAATTCATTTCTAATTAACTGCAGAACGAAGTTAATTAATTACTCCGGACGAAGTCGAAGTATATTTTTACATCGATGAAACATTCGCAAAGACTCGAGACTTGACATCTTGGATACCCAAGTGGATTCTCAACCAGTCCCCGCTAGCGATCCTAACGTTTCCTAATCCGGGCTAAACGGTCCAGAAAAATTTCTCCGAAAACCGTGAAACGACAGCGAAAACGGCGCGGCTAGACGGTGTCCTAGGTTGAGAGCCTCTGACCCCCATAGAACAAGCACGAGGCGGACCGGTTCGGGTCACGGAGGATGGCTTCAATCCCCTCTGGTGTGTTCTCCCGAAGCTACGAAGCGAACGAGACGGACGCGATCCTCCCTCTTCGGCCTCCCCTTCGCGTGACACGCGCGCTCCGCGTGCGTGCGTCCTCCCCGACTTCTTCGGGGAAGATTGAAAAACGACGCTGGATCCGCGAGCAAAGGGAAAAACGAGAACGCCGGGGAAAAGGTGGGACGAACGCGACGTTACTCTCGGTATATCTTCGATCGATGTCCACCGCGAATGTCGAGCGCACGGAGATTTCGCCGGAGCGATAGTGGCGGCTGGACTCGTGTCCTGCCTCCCATAACCTGACACGCGGCCGGATCGCGAGAAGACGCCTTGTAAAACGATATTAAAGGATTAGTGTCTCCCCTTCGCGCGACCAGTCGAGCCAGACCTTGAAGAGCTGAAGCGCGGCGTTGCCCGCGATATTGGTCGATGGGTTGGTACCCGGGTGGGAAGATCGATGGATGCCACGGTTGGAGGGAGAGGTTAGGTTTAACGTGATCGTGGACAGTGCGGTTGTGGGTTGAAACGACACGGCTGAGCTTCGTGAGCGAGAAACCAGTCCGCGTCGAAGAATTTTTGACTGTACTACTGAAACCTTGACATCCCTGCGCGTTCCAAGATGGATAGAAATGAAAAATAAATCGTTTCGAATCGTCAGTGAAGATACAACTGGCATTTACTTCGAGATAATAATATCGAACAGCAAGTAGCGAACCACTTAGATCGCTACCTACTATGCATAATCCCTCGTCTCTTAGAGTCGCACCAACGATCCCTTCGAAAACATACCCCGTCAGCCTTTTTTGGCTTCAGGCTCGATCGGCTCGTAGATTCGCGGTTTATCTCCTCGCATAGGAGAGCCTTCGAGCCGTCTCGAGCTGGCAGTTTCTCTTTCTTTTCGAGGCAGGTCGCGTGACCCCGAAGCGTAGACGCGACCGCAGGCTTCCAGGTTCAAACAGCACCAGCCAGACGCTCGCACGCGCGCGCGTACGATGGTCTGCGTGCTCGGACATGCGTGTGGACGCCTCGTAAGGCGATGGAATGCGCCGGGTCCCCCGTTCTTCTCGGATGGATGGCTTTGTCTTCGTGATCTGACGTCTCGCTCTGAAAGCCACTCGTCCGCGAACGGGCGTCCCTGTCCCGCGACGCCGGGATGCTCATCGACGGGACAACCGAGCCTGTTCCCGCTGCCCTAATCGCCTCTAATCGAATTCCAGCCGGTCCTCGCCGCTCGACCGGATCGAGATACAGCCGTGATCGATTAGGCTCGCGTTACTTTTCCGCGGGATCGAGCCTTAGGTAACGCACCGCGTTCGCTCGATCGGGGACCATCCGTCGACGGCCCAACGACACTTGCTTCTTTCGTTGTCAAAGTTCGAAAGTGATCCTAAAATTCGATCGCTGGTTCCCATCGTTTGAACAACTGCGGCATCGTCACGATTTTTTTTTTTTTTTGTTAGCACAGATGCGATCCAACGTAAGTGAAATTACGGCTAGGCTTCGATCATCGATTTTCATCGACGACGAGGCGGATCGATCGCAAAGTCGAATCGATCAAAGAATTTGTCGGTTCTTTCGCGAACGGCCGTACGAAACGATAATTAAAAAATGTTATTGAAAAATGTACGACACCGCGGGATGTTGTGTAATGATCAGCGTAGCAAGTGTTCCTGGAATTGGTTTCAATCTCCTGAGCGATGTAAATTTTCGACTCCGTCGGCTTAATTACAGAAGTATGGGCATTCGATCGGGCTGTCATCAATATTCAGTAATTTGTACTGTCAACCGAGGCCTTGGGCTGTCCGGGAGCATAATTATGATAATGACCGTTCGGACGCGATATTTTATCGTGCTTGCTCCGTGTGTCACGGGATCGCAATTTTAATAGATTCCACGTTAAACTTTGTCTCGATTATATGGCATTCCCTGCTGCGATCGTCTCCTCTAAATTCCGCTAATTTCCTCTCCTCTAATCGATCGTGAAACCGAATGCCTCTCGCGAACGGGAGCTGGCGATGGAAACAGCCAGTACGCAGGTCTATAAAGAAGTGGTCGCCTCGTATCGCGTACCCGCATTACTCATTTTCCTTGGCAATAGTAACAGAGGTGCAAATAAGTTTTACGATCGCTAATTGCGTGTCGTTCGAAATATGGAGGCCCGAGAAACCTGACCGCCGTCGAGTTTACTGAGTGACGATTGCGAACTTTGCGTGTACAGATTATCAATCACGCTGCGTAAATATAGAGACATTACGCGCAAAATTGTTTATTAATTCGCGCCTTTTTCCGTCTGTTTTTGCACGCTAACGTTCGTCACGGTACAATCACTTGATATCATTGAAATTATCGATCCACCATTTACTCTTGTGACATTACTTCGCTACTCCGCGACGCGTATATTACAGCTCTCGTACGAATATCAAGATCACTGCTTAATTTCAATCGCGACTCTTCCAGAGCTATCCGAGCCTTCGCTCGAAGCAACGAGCGACCCACGAAACCCTCGCACGACCGCCATTACGACGCTTTACCTCAACCAACATCCTCATCCCCCAGCACCATCAATCCACCTGCCTGCTGTCATCGATTCGACCTCCCTCAAAACGGCCGTTTCGCAAAGTAGAAAAAGTCGCGACGGAATTGATTGATACCCTCGCGCGTACCCAGTGGCGGACCATACCCGGGACGGTAATTAATGGACCGTTCACACCTCGCCCACGCTATTTGTCTCCGTTCCACTCCTCGCAGCGTGCACACGCCTAAGTCCACTGCCCCTGCGCGCAGCTTCTAACAGAGCGGAGAGTATCGCTCCGATAATTAATCACCCAGTGGCGATCACCAGCTGCCGGGATCCATTAACGAACCGATCGTCCCCGGTTTTCTTTTGCCCGTCCGTGGAACGCTTCCGACTTTGGCTACCCGCGGAAAGACCTTCAACTCGCGGTCGAATCATTTGTTCTCGCGGCGGAGATTGATACGCGTCTATCCTTCGAGTGGCCGCGGAATTAATGAGAATTAGCCGCGGATGCGTGAATGGAATCATTGATCGTTCGGGTGCCGCGCGATTGTTTGAAGAACGAAAGTGTGTATATACATATATATGTGTGTGTACGTACGCGGCGCGAGTTTTTCCGTTCAACCTTCCGCGCTGGCAACGTCTGAAATTCTTGCTGAATACTAGCGCTGCCGCATCTTGAAAAAAAATTCTACGCCACCTTGAAAGCAACGTCTCGATACATCGACTAAACAGTGTCGCGGAGTTATCCAGAGAAAATCCTATTAGCTCTCCTCAAGGCATTCCAGGAACCGTCTAATATCCCTCCGTTTTCAACGTCCCTCTCGCAGCAGCGCCAGCCGCCCGCGTCACCCTGTCCATTCACAGGGGACAATTTATCCTTGGACCGTTAATCGCTGTCCACGGGACGACGGACGACGTAGCCAGCGTGACAATAACGAAAGAGCATCATCGACGAGTCGCTGAAAGACAAGACCTCGCCGATGTTGTATAATGAATGGATCGTTCACACCTCGCCCACGCCAACCTCTCCTCCAGCCTATCTCTCACTCCCCCTCTGTTTCTCTCTCTTTACCTTTGGCTGCTCGCGAGAGCTGCGAGCGATCGGCACGATCTCCTAGGAGGCAGAGAGTCCAGAGCCCCGATAATTAATTACTTTGAGCGATCGAGGGCCGTAGATCCCGCGGTGCGGACTCTCCTCCATTGGGAGTAGTAGGCCAATTTGTCAGGGCAGTCACGCGCTTTTCTACGAAGCCACCGCTGACAATGAGTAAAAGGGCTGTCGTGGCTGATTACTATTCCGCGGACGAGCGTAAACGCGACTCGAATCGAACCGCGGCCAACGGAGACGACCTCCTGCCTCCTACTGTCTCCTTTTTTTTCTTCCTCTTCTTCTTTCTCCTCCGCCAGTTCTGGCTTTAATACGCGACGCGTATTAGATAATTAATCGCGCACCCTGGGTGGAGCGCGGCTGAAGGGCGCGCGGCTGCTACGCGTTCGCGATCAGAATCCGTCCAGTTAATCCTGCGTTCGTGTCTCGCGTCTCGTAGAAATTGAAAAGTTCAGCTAGAACCGAAGAATCCCGCGAGGGAATGGGAAGCTACGATCGGAGACCGAATGAATCCATAACTTCAACTCCTGAATGCTGGAGTACATCGGACAAATTTGCTGAAACAATCGTTCACCATGCTACCAATGGAATTGACAAGCCGGTAAAAGGGTAGACGTGTCTCGTTATGGATGCAGCTTCTGAATAGAGTCACGTTGTCGCTACTACGGCGACACGCGCCACGATTTTCGCAACATTAATCGTTGCGCCAGTGTCCCACGTGGAGACGGATGCACATGCACGATCGTGTACCTCGATCCCGTCATTTTTCCCAGCCGATCGTGGCCCGATCGAATCGCTGAAAATTCACCGGCTGACAGAAAACACGTACGAACGAAACTGTTCTCTATTGTACCGCGCGGTATCGCGCGGATCGACGCGGACGCGCAATTAAGATTCGAAAATCGTGCAACAAACAAACCTCGCGTCACCCTCCATTGTGTTCCGACACTCGAAACCGACTACCATTCGGCTCGTAACAGCCTCTTAGGCTCCCGAGTCATTAACGTATCCTCGAGTCTCTCGTTCGAACGGCCAACACCTGCCTTTTCGTCCGATTGCCACGAAGAATTCGTTCTGTCCAGGATCGACGGTCAGGACCAAAGTCGAACGCGATCGGTCCCACGGACGATTTCGGAGGCGTCACGTAGCCGGGTGGCCCAGCACCAGGAGACCACGCCGCCACACCTGCCAGGTCATTAGGGTGCAAACGTTAGGTAGAGATCGACGTGGACGCGGCTGGATGATGATGAAGAGACACACCGACCTTTTGGCTCGGAACGGAATTGGAAGCGAGGGACAAGAACGGTTGCTGCCGAAGGAAATCGAACGCACCAAGAGCTGACGACGCTGATAGTCTCGATCACGTTACATTTGGGTGACGATGCGAGGGGATCAGCGAGGGGATGACGAGCGATTTCGTTGATTAAATTGTTTCGAAGGAACGACGTGAATTTCAGGACTGCTCGGAAGTGTTGTTCGAAAGAAGAAGCGAAGAAGAATCCACGGAGTCGATTAAACGAAATACAAAATGCGTCCTTAGAATTTCCATCGAATCGTCGCCATAAATATTGGGCCATTAAACGGAAAGTAATCGTTAACAAGTAATCGCAAACGGAGATCTAAAACGGAGTTGGATAAGATGAAAACGGAACCAGGATACGC
The DNA here is from genome assembly GCF_050948175.1 of Xylocopa sonorina. Taxonomy (NCBI): domain Eukaryota; kingdom Metazoa; phylum Arthropoda; class Insecta; order Hymenoptera; family Apidae; genus Xylocopa; species Xylocopa sonorina. The sequence goes on from NC_135193.1 coordinate 13,424,774, forward strand.
GGCGGTGGAGCGCGGAGGAAAGAAACAACGCGGAGGGAAGAGAATTGCGGTTGGCTAGAGGAGAGAGCGTAGGGCAGACGAAGAAGGGAGAAAGCCGCGTCGAGAGAGGACCAAAGGAGGAGGTACCCGTCACGAACTGCGGGCTAATTGTCCGGGAGATTGCTCCTGCAGCCTGCTGTGCGCTGCCGTTGCTGCTGTCTGTCCTGCACGTTGTTTCCTCGACCTCGAGGCAACCTCCGGGCGTCCTTAAGATCTTGATCCTCTCGGGGGATCGACTGGATCTCGGCTCGATCCGCCGTCGACGTTATTGTTTCCTCGTGGAATATTTATCCCGTTCGCCGTTTCGAATCGCTAAAAGGGACTGGTCGCACGATCCGCGTCGAAGAGAGGGTTACGAATTGTGCTGAAAAATTGGGATTGGAAGTATCGCAGCTATTCCTACCTACACCATCGTAACGAATCTACTAAATTTAAACACGAAGTTCAATCCACTCCTACGCGTAGAACCGTAATAAGAGCGCGCAAAAAAATGAGGAATCCGCTGGTCGAACATTTTTCACGGTCCAATCACGGAAGACAGCTGCAATCAGCGCGCGGCCACACAGTAGTATTACGCGTTCACGCTAATCTACGAGTAGCTCGAATGATAATTCCCAGGGGTGAAGGAACCTATCAATAAAGAAGGAATCGCGAAGGAGGAGCGGGACCAGCGGCAAGTAGATTAAGCAGCATGTAATCTGAACCGATTTTTTCTCCTTTTTGCCCCGACCGGCTGTCCCAGGGATCGCCTCGGGGCACGGTCAGCTCTGAAATAATTAATGGGAAAGCACTGTGACGAAATGTGCTCGATTCCGCGCGGTGGTCCGGCGTCTGTTACGTGATCGTGGCACGTAGAGGCACGCTCTCCGCGCAATTAAACACAGAGGCACGAAAATGAAGGCAACAACGGCGGGGTGACGTAACGCAGCCGGGGAACAGAATTATTAGACGATGCCGCGGTGTGCAATCGGCCGTTGTGCACGCGCGTGCATCAACCGGCAACTTTGAACCGCTAATGCACGCCGGGAGAATACATGCGGTTTCGAATCGGCTGCGATTTTATGAGGGATTACGCAACTTGACCACACATAATGGACTCGCCGGGTAGACATAATAAATACCCGATAAAAATTATTATAGCGTGAAAGATGGCGGGCAGGAGTAATCGTCGCGTCGACGCGAGCCCATTATCGATGGTTTCCTTTTTTGCCTGCCTCCGTGAAGCGATACACCAGGACTTACGAAACACGAGGTTCTCGTGTAAAATGATAGCTCGCGATTTTCCTGTAAATTTCTCGATCCCATCGAGATAGAGTGTGTCGCGTGCAGAACTACCCCTCGAGCAGGGGTTGAAACGAGTCGATAAACAATCATCGATCGCCATCGTCGTCGATCGTCGATATCAGAGCGGAAGAGGACAAAGGGAGCCGACGAGATAATAAAATTAACACGAAAACCGTCGAAACAAGACGCGAGATGTTACGGGAAACGTTCCGGCTGGCCATAAATCGCGCGGAACAAAGGGAGCAGAGATCGAGGCGAAAGAATGCGAAGCTCGCAACGAGCCGGCTAATTATTCTACACGGGTATCCCTTCGGCCTAACCGTAAGTCGGCCAGAACCGAGCGATCTTAAAGGCTCCGTTAATATTCCTGCTCGAAATTTATGCGGCCCGTACCCGAGCGCGGCTCCGCCATAAGTTACGTAATCCCGCGCATGGTAGCACGTACTAGTCGAAGTAGCGGCGACGATAAATCTTCGAAACGCGGTAACTCACGATGTTTCTCGCCTGCGGAGCCGGGACACACGAGAGCTCGGTGATTCCGAGGCCTAGAGAAACGAGGAAAGCCAAGCGATATCGCCGAGGGAAAGGGAGAGGAAAAAATAAGAGGCGAGCCACGGATGGTGTCGTGCACCAGAAAGTGAGATCTAGAGTCAGATGAAGAGATATCCGTTGTAAATGCCACCATTATTGGTCCCACGCGTTTATCGAAAATAAACTTCGACGATTATTAAAAGAAACGAAAAAAAAAAGAATCAAATGCTCAGCGAGATAATATCGTGATAATTAAATGGCGAACACTCGAGGAGCGTTTCGATCGATTCGATCGAAAAATGGCTAACCGCGATGTTCATTCTCACTTTTCTATCCAATTCTCACCGATCCCACGGATGCATCGCACTTTTCCGTCGATAGAAAAAAAATTCTCGCCTCCTGTATAAGAGACTAGCGCGAGCGAGAGGTTCGAGAAGAGAGGAAGAAAAAGGAAGGGACTCTCGCGAGGGGATGAAAAAAGGCATGGCTCCCGGTGCCGTGGCGGCAGGAAGCGGGAGTCTCGCGAGTCAGATCGAGGGACGTCGATCGATTGCACGACGCTGGCGTGGATATAGAGAAATTTCTTGCCGCGGCACGTTTCTCCTTGTTTTACAGAATGACACGACGTTCGAGCCGAGGCAACGCCACGGTAGAACGCCGGGGTATTAGTTGTTGGGATCGTTCTTGCCTTTACCCGGAAATATCGGGCTATTATTACTCGGCAGCCAGCGTCCGTGATTTATTAATCGAGAACGAGCTTTCTTTGCCGTGGATTTTGCAACAAAGCGGCCGATCCAGGAGCAAATGGGACGAGGTGGGGCGCCCCCGTTCGTCGCGATCGCCTCGTTTATGATTGAAAGAGGGACTCGACGGTTTTTACGGCGCGACCAGCCTTATCTGGCCGCGGGATGATGGATTCAGTTGTTGATGGAGGAAGCGTGAAAAGGAAATGTTTTCACCTTCGTGTGCTACTACCGAGGGAGCACGTGATGAATGAGCCTTGGGAAATTTTAGTCCGCTATGGACAGAGAACAGCGACTGGATGCGCGGTGGAAGCGGTTGGGGTAGGTTAGCTTCAATTAGATTAAGTAATGGTTCGTTCCGTTTGTTTCGAGTGTGTTGGAAAAAGCGAGGTGGCTAGGAAATTTTTACGACGCCGAGTTCCCTTGAGATCAAATGAGACGAACAATCAGAGAGTGGTCCAACGATCTAAATCGAAGTTAACAGCATGATCAACAACTTGAAATTTGCAAACGACGCCAACGATTCCACTGGACGTTCCCAATGTTCGAGGCGAACCTGAACCGGCTCCTTATCGACCAACGAAAATGGAGTAATAGCTACCAATACGGCACGGTGTGTTGACTCGAGAGCAACGATCGGGAACGCCGTAACGATAAGTGTACTCGGACATCTAGAGGCGCGATAAATTTCTGAAAATAATCCGAGTTCGGCTACAATTATCAGGAATGTCGTCAAGGTGGGATAGAACCGCCGCGTATACATCGGTTATTTCACGTGTTCGATAACGTTGGATCGTGATCGGCTACCGGCCAGCAGAGCGAGAAATATCGCGTGTAGAACACGAAGCACGTTCGTGTTTGTTTGCTAACGCGTAGAACGGTTGCCCGTAAACCCAATGAAACCGTACGATGCCGTGGTACCGAGTCTCTCGTCCGTAAAACCGAAATTCTTCTTCCTTTTAATCGTACCTTCGATTTCCCTCGAGACAGACTGTCCGATAACAACGCTGGGCTTAATATCAGCTGCAGTTTTCGTCTGGAACTTTTAACGACAGTTTAATGTCCGTCGGTTAGGAAAGTTTCGTGATAAGAACGCTAATTGTGCAAGTTGAAAGAAGACATTGGAACGGCCGTGTGGATCGTGTCTCGTAGTTTGAGTTTCTGGTTTGAGAGCGTTTAGTGGAAGGGAGCGAACTTTGCCTTCTGGCCATTTTGCGTTCGCGCCCGCTCAGTAATCACGGTGCGACGCGTAGGTCACTCGAATACTCTTCTCCATATTCCGCCTCCTCTTCGAACCAAAACCACCCCTGTACACACACACACATACAAATGATCGCGAAATGAAGAAACATCAGGTCAAAAGAGAGAGAGAGAGTCCCATCATCGAATTCGCGTCGAATGAAACCGTGGCAGACGTTGGAAACGAGAACATCGATCACCGCAGCACCGAGGAGCGGAGATGAAACCAGTCTATCTAGCGGCGTAATAAACGCCGCGTCAGCCTGCTCGTGTACACGGTCGCGTGCAAGGGAACGCGTTTGTAACGAAAGTAGCACGTGTAGAAGAAGTACGGTAAGTGGGCGCGGGGGTTGGTGCACGGTGGCTGGGGCCAGGTACGAGAGTAGCCGTGAGCTCGAGGAGCCTTGAGGTTCAGGCAAGGTGGTGGCCCCAGGGCGTCGGGTCACCCAGATTTCAATCTAGATACAGCATTCCTCGGTTAATTAGTACTGGCTAACTGGCCGTGAGCTCCATCATCGGGCCGAACTCCTGCTACGCGCCTCGCTACTCCTGCGCCCATCCTCTGCCCTTGCCTGTCCAACCGACGCTGACGTGTGTACCGCTCGCCGGCCAATTTGCGTCCACGCGTGTCTCCCTTCGTTTCTCTCACTTTTTGCCTGGCTATTCTATTATTTAAAACCGCGCGCGAGGTTGCGCCAGCGATTCGGTGGCTTTGGGGATGATCTCGCGACGCCACGGAGGGGTTGAACGCGACAAACATAAAGTAAAAAGAAGTTGATAGCGCAGCAGCGACTGTATGAAATAAAAGAATTTCTCGTTCTCGTGGAATAAAATTGCATCGACCTCCTTATTGCGAACGCGTGAATGCGATTCGATAAATTATAGAGCTCGTTAAATACCAGACGCATATATACATTCGAATTTTTCCGATTCGATCTCTGATCCCTATCTGCTGATCCGACTCGAGCTCTGGCTTTGGAAAAAGTACAACGCCCCGAACACATCAAAGTTATTCGACTCTAATTAAAACACATACCCGATATCGCTGAACCCTGTTATCTGGCGCACGCAATCGTTACCATTATCTCGATCTACAACGAACCCCGTGTACACATCAGTACGCTACGATATCCAACCGCCGACTACCCGTCAATCTTCATCAACCGTTGCCATCTAATGGCAACATTTCGTGAAAAACCGTATTAGCCGCGCGTCACGTGTCAAACAGCCGGAGAGAAATGGCCGCGAAGGGCACCGGGGCCAGCTCGAAGGAACGATTAAATACGAATTCAACAATGCGGCAATAGGTCGGGCGCAGGCACGACATTTTATTGTTAACTCCTAATGAGATCACTGATATCGATCGTAAAGGTTAGCCAGCAGATAGGCAAAGGGTAAAATAACGCGGTGACCTTTTACGATCGACCGTATGATACGGACGTAATGCCCGGCGCGGGGCGCAGTCGCCTTGATTACCACAACTTTTCGCGAGCCCAGTTCCGTGCTCAAACTGAATTATCTGTCTACGTAGATCGTGCACCGCCTCGCATTATGCAATCGTCCCGTTCCGCTTGGAATTCACTGTTTTTTCCGCTCGCCGTTCCTCCGACGAGCAAACTTTTCCAGTATCCTTCGAGGATTTTCTCGCTGCGACCGTAAACGCGCTCGACGCCTCGAGTGGCGAGTCTCTGCGGAGAGCTCAGGCCTCTCTTTTCTTCTCCACTGTTTGCACTTTCTTGCCCGCTTTCTTAACCAGTTTCGATTGCAACGATTAAATGGATGCATCGCCAGGGAAATATACCGGTTATTGTAAATTCAGTCGCGGTTTTGCGGTCGTTACTGCAATCGACGGGGGTTACGCGATTAACCTCTGGCTCCCCCAGACGATCTTTATCTCGCGGGTTAGATGTTACGTCGATCGTGTCGAGAAAAAAGTAGGATCGCGACTCGTATTAGGAATTCCAGGACTTTAGACGTCCCCGCGGTATGATTTCTTACCATTGTGTCAAGTGAACGGAGAAAAACAATCATAAATGAATTGTAAAAAGGTACAGAGCCGATAAGAAGTGAAGATACGCGACGGACAAACATCGTGACTCGTTGGTTAAGGAGACGAGGCACATCGTCGGATCTCACGCCACGCAAACCTGCCACTCGCTTCCCCTCGCTGCTGCTCGTTGCTCGCAATTATTAGACCGCATCCAATGTTCGGTAGTAATCCATTCACGGTGATATAATGACGACTTATTTTTTTTTTTTTATCACAGCACCGACGGTATCCGACGCGATCGCAAAAGTGCAGAGGTCGGACCTGGCGAGGTGAGGCCGTGTACCGAGGGATTTTTTGTTCATGCGTCGTCGGCCACGGGATCAGAGGTCGATGGACAGATCGTGGAATTCAACGATCGTCGGAAACCGCACGGAACGAACCGGCTGTGTGCACAGATGTACGGCGTACATCCGAGAACGAGCGACCTGTGTCTCGAGTTCTAATTCATCGTCTCGCGAACGCGATAACGAAGTGACGTATCATAGCGAGACTGTAATCGATCGATGATAGGTAATGATCACCTGTCGGAGTAGGTGACGCCAAGGAAATGCATCGTTAAATAGAAACGTGATAGATACAATTCTGATCTTGCTAGGCTTCCCGATGCGGACATGTGACTGCGATCGTGCGATCAGGATAGCGATGGCAGTAGATTGAGACATTTCTAGTTGGACTATCTTGTCGTGTGACACTCGGATTCTAATTTGTTCGTATTAATGTTTTTTAGTAAGCTTCTGCTTCGAGAAATATTGCGTCGAATGAAGAAAGATTTAGAAGATGATATTTCAAAATGTTTGTAGGCGTTATGTATGCAAGGATTATTAAAAATTGAGAAAACGAAGAGTGTAGTGGTGTTCGATAATTCTACTTTATTACGTAGTCTTGGTTCGAATATGGTGAAAAATAATTTTGTATATTCGAGGTATCGGTGTAGAGAGATTTCATGCGCGAAATAACTTAGGAATGATTTCCTAATTATCACGCAAACTATTCGACAAGTATATTCGATATTGTCCCATAAATTCTGCGGGTGATCGTAAACTTAGAATAGCAATTAATTAATGCCAAATGTACGTCTCCAACGCGGCGTCGCGCGACAACCGCGCGGACTCATTAATATTAATCGCACAGAGTTATGGTCGATTAAACCTTTACTACCTCCTACCTAAGCACCAGTCGCTAAAAACCGATATTCCTTTCGACGAGCGTTCAAAAACAATCCTACCTTTCGTCGATCGCAATGTGATCGCACGGATATCGTTAAACGCGCGATGGAAAAGCGCGTCGAGCGAAAAAGTGGTCGTCGAAAATCGAGAGAGACGAGCCAAGAGGACAACAAAGATCGCGCGCGTATCAAAATCAGCTACTTACGAGGTGCGCGCTAATTTGGTCAGCAAACGAACGACAGACGCCGTACTGAAGTCGATCTGTCCACGAAGAGTTCACCGACTTTCGTAAGCCAAAGTCGACGCTGGTATTGCACAACCGGTAATCCTCCGCGGAGTAAACGTCGACTTTCGGATGTTTGGACATGGTCCGTTAATTCGACCGCTTAATCGAGGACAGATTCAGCGTGTCCACTCGTCCGTACTTCGAGTTCACGAGCGACTCGCTCGAAGCTGCCGCTCGATGGAAAATCCACATGGAAATTGTTCGTTCGTTTCCTGTGAGGTCCGTTCACGAGACACTGATTGCGAGCACTGCTTTTAGTGAAGGAAAAGAGGAAGATATTGGATTGAGAGGGTCAGACAGAAGAGTGATAACAGTTCGGTCTATCAGCCGAAAAATGCGAAGCAATGTTTACGTCTTCGACGAACTTTGAGTATCAATTTTGAGACGGCACGTAGCTTCAGCTAATAATCGTGGACGAGCGCTCTAATTTTCTCGACAGACAGAGCACAGGGTGACAGATTGACACGTGACACAATTGCGTGTACAAGTACGACGGAAGAAAGTAATCGGCATAGGTTACACTCTCCCATGTGCGTCAAATGTCATCGGCATGGCCTGTGAACTCTATCCATAAGTACGATAAGCAATTGCTGTAGAAACGTGAATGACCTATAGATACTCTCGGCTACGTTTCAATCCGATCGACGAATAAGTTTCACTTATTTCCACGCTTCTCTACAATTCTACGCATAATCTCGTTATCGTCACACCAGAGAACTATGTATACTTACTCTATTCCAACCACGAAAATAACTAAAAGTAAAGTACCACTATTGATCGCGAATCAGAAGCGTTTCGATGCACCGTGCATAAAAAGAGAATAGACGTAGACGAACGTTAACGATATCGATAGCTTGGGTGTGTCGAGGTTGAGCTACTGTTTCGTTAATTGTGAGAACCATACATATCACGTACGATAGTTGCATTCGATATCGCGGTCTGCAGAAACAATGTTTATGTAAAATAATTGGAATAGAGATTCTGAGGCTCGCATCGATTCGAATACCCTCGAGAATCGTACAATGTTCGATTAAAGCCAAGATTCTTCTCTCCAGAGACAATCTAAGGAATCGAAATTACTGCTCGATTGAAATTCCTTTCACACCAGGCGAATTGGTCACGAAAACCTAATCGACTACCTGACGAAACAATCGAAACACCTAATCACTCGTAGAAAGCGTATAATCTCAGGGGAATATCGGGTGCGCCACGATGGCGAGGGAGAGCCAGCTCGAGCTGGCGTCGTCCAATACGACGCATCGACAGGCTCGCAAAGGCAGATATCCACCGGGTTAAGTTGTCACCGTGGCCCCTTCGCCGGACAGGACATTAGGGTGGAACCTGGTGGAGGCATTAAACGTGGAATCATCCTGAAATACGGTCAAATAAAAACAGCAGGCTACGACCCGCTGGACTCGGCCAGGTCGGGTTACGCATCGCCTTTACAAACGACTGACCTCTCCCTTCGAATCGTAGGAGGCCAACGAATGGAAGATGAAGCGAGCAACGGCCAGGTAGAAACGTCCAGGAACGAGCGAACGCCCAGATAAGCTCCCACCGAATTCGTTGCGTGGGAGAAATTCTCCGTTGTTCGCTGATTTTCGTATCCTTTCGATTTTAACGAAAATAATTCCCCCTTAACGTTTCAACCTGGCTAGAGACAAATAGTTGGTGGAAATTGTAATTGCGTTCTCAACCAGAAATCGAACGGCAGTAAGTGGTTACGATTGTTGATACGAGATACACGAGGCGTTAGAGTGGCACAAGTCCATTTGAAGAGTAATCAGAAACTTATTTCAGCCGGTGGTAATAAAATGTGTGTACCAAGCGGCAGATATTTCTGCGCATTTACTGTCTCAACGCGAAATAGGAAAAATACACAATCGGGACGAGTTAACCGTGGATAAATCCTGTTTAATTCCGTTCCAGACTTGCGAATGTGCAAATAGTTACGTTTTATGAGTTGCATCCGACGAACCGCGAATTCATTAGCGTGGAATTTATCACGCTTCCTTTTCTAACTTTGTAGAAATCTAAAAGCTTGTCATAATTGAAATTTATACAACGGAGTCGGGGTTCTAAAAATACGTTGCTTCGTTTCGTTGCCTCGTGTCCCGAGTTACTTCGTTTACACCGCGGTTCTGCTCTTCGACGGAGTTCTATGAGAAAACAAGCATTTTCTACGCTGCTGAAAATTGCTGAATTTTGACACCGCGTTCACTGAACCAAAGAAAAAAAAATTGAATCAACTTGAATCGTCGACTCTCGTCACGCGTCGCGCTAGAAGATTATCGTCTGCTTGCCACCGTCGTCGTATACCTCGAGAGGCCTAGTAATCGGTGCTCGAGGGTCCGGAGGAGCACTAAACCGAGCGAGGGGATTATCCAGGGATGCAGGGCTCTCCATAAAATCGGTCCATTTCCGTGGCGCGCGGGCAAGGTCAAGCCAGTTTCCTTCGAGAAGGCGGAATAACGCTCGGCCGGGTATATACGCGGCTATTCGTGGCGGAGGGATACGAAACGAGCGTGTAAACGTCGCGTATTTCACGCCAATGAAAACCGCACGGATCATTACGGTCGATCGCGGTCGGACGAGGAAATTCTCCGCTGCGGTCGACGCTTGTGTGTACCGTGGATTACGTTACGGCCGCTCTGCTCGAGTGGAAGGACGAAAATGAGAACTCCGAACGGAGAAGAGCGAAATGGTATCCCTGAAGCCTCCCCCCGGTACAGAGTAGCCGAGTTCCTTGACTTCGATTCGAGCGAATCCAAGTGAATCGGGATCGCCTCGCCGGTGTGAATCTGTTACTTCCTCGAGCGCGATTTCGTACGCTCGTTACTACTAGCTGCCTGATTTCGAGTCGTTCGTACCTTTTTTTTTCCTCCTCGTTCGTCTTCGAGCGCAAGTGTCCGAGCGAAATTCAGATCCTTTCAGCTGATCCCCGACTTGGAATAGATTCTCAACGGTGCGAACTGTACGCACGGTGCACCGTGAATTCCAAGCGACCAGAGGACGCAAATGCGTGCCGTGTGTGACAAGCGAGGATAGAAGCCGTGGACACGAGCAAAATTCAACGCCGTTTTCGGTGTCCACCGATGGAGCACCTGGTAACTTGCGCGGAACCAAAGATCGATCGAGTTACCAAAGAGGCGAAACGACTCGCGTCGTGTTGTTTGAGGAGATAATTGAGAAAATATGAGCGGACGGTTCCTCGATGGAGGGCGTCGACCGAGAGGAACAGCGACGCCGTAAAAAGTAGGAAACGATGGCGCAACGAGAGCAAAGCGAGGAGAATAGTCCAATAAAGTGGCCGATTAAGGGATCCCCGAGCGTATTTCGCAAACGGGACGACTGACGAAAAAAAAAGTCCTACCACCGGAATTAAGCGACATCAAAGACAGAGAGAGAGAGAGAGAGAGAGGAAAACACTGGGCGAAACCGCCGGGAAGGATGAAGGGGCGGGAGGGGTTCGAATTAACGAACAGAGAGCAGGGAATCACAGCGAAGCAGCTAAAAAGGAAGGGGGGAAAAAAGAGGAGCGGTGGCAAAAAAGAGGCGAACGAAAAGGAACGAATCGCGGGCAGATTAAAGGAGAGTTGCTCTCTCGATAAAACGAGCAACGCGTCGATGGCGGATGGAGAGGGGTGGCGATTCTCAGCTGGCGAGAGAAGAAGTCCAGGAGGAAGCCGGAGCGTTACGTTTACGCCCACCGAATCGTAGCAGCGCCGGGGACCGCGCGGAGAGAAAAGGGACCGGTGGAAAGCAAAATGTAGAAAGAGACATTAGAGGGCCTGAACCGGGTATACCTTTACGATACCGTCCTCCGCCATAAACGTCACGTATCTTTGGCTAAAGAGAGCCGTAGTGGCGCCCCTCGTGCACTCGAGCGACCCTTTATTAACGACGTGACTACGCGGACTTCCGGGACCCGGGGGAAACGGGCAAGGGCAGGGCGAGCACAAAAGCCCAGCCATCGAGAAGGGTCGCACCCGCGTTTCCACCCTCGAGACGATTGCGCCCGCGAAACGAAGAGTCCGCATAGAATTGCGCGAGGTCAGAGACAGGTTCATTGAAATACCGCGACCACTTTGTTGCGTATTCTTAATTACGCGTTTAGTGACTGCGATAATTGTTCGGTATATCGCGGTTAACTTACGATTCCGTTAAGTAGAATCTCGTGTAGGTTGTAATTAAGCTTGGAGTTATAGCGAAGCTTTATCCGGGGGGCGAGTGGCTTAGAATAGTGTAATTGGCACTCGCTAATAACAAGCGCAACAAGGGGTTAATAAAAGCTAGGGAATATCGGTGTTGAAAACGCTGAACGTTTATGCGTGGTAAAGTCAGTTTATGCGCGTACGAGTTACTCAATGAATACGGGATTCGCCTACGAATATGGGATTAGAGGTTTTTTTAGTTTCACAGTGGAGGCAATTAACATTCGTATCCGACGAGTGCACGGGTGACGTGCCGTTTGTTCGAAACGGAAACGTTTAGTCTATTCGCGCGTGGAGGCTCCGCTAATCTATCGGCGAGATTATCAGCGAATCAGGATTCTATAAGGAAATGAAGCGCCGTAAAGTTGCATTTTACGTTTATAGAGATCTTCGTAACGACATTAACTGTAGCCAGGGACCACTGAAACCGCCTCGCTGGTAGTAACTTAATTAAGCTAATCGGCTTAGAGAGTATGCACGTCGATAATCTGAAATCTTGGCGTCTCATTTAACCGAGGCACGTGCATAACTTTACGCGGCCAATAACGTATAACCGGCTTGAAAAATCTCCGATTCCCAGAAAAGCGTGAAACGGCTGTGAAACGCGATGGCGCGCGCGCGCGTTAACGGCTAGCGTTCGCGCTATTGTATTTACACGGTCGTTAAAAGGGGGTTGCGAGCATATTAAATTGCCGATCGCGGCGTGTAAATGAAATGTGGAGCCCGATTAAAATTCTGCTCGTCGGAAAATTTGGGTGCGCGCCAGTTCTTAATATAGCTACCGTGCAAAAGGCTAACCGACACCGAAACGGAAGACCACTTTCACGAATTTCACAACCAGCCCACCTTAATCCGATTAAATATAATCATCGACGGACCCGTACACCTCCCGTTCCCTCCGTTCAGCGGCCAGCTAACCGTGTCCCGATGCGATCGGCCGATCCCAAATATCGACGTAAAAACGCGGTCCAACGATCCACCCGGGGCAGGAACGGCCGGACGCTGTCCAGGCGACAGGGGCAAACGAGCTGGAGGTGAGCTAAAGAGAAAAGAAGAGAGGAGCCGAGAGGAGAGGAGAGGAGAGGAGAGGAGAGGAGAGAGCTGGGCTGCGTGTCTCCCGATTAAGAGCGAGCTTGCGTTCCAAGGCGGTCGTAACGCCGCTCTAAGAGCCCGTACCTGTCCACGACCGGGTAATACCTGAAAACATGTCTCTATCACGGAGGGGAATCTCCCTCGTCCGGTAACGCCTTCGCATAAAACCGACGTTTTATCCCGTCTCCGGCGGCCGCGACGTGTTTACGGCGTTTCTATAGTCGACGGTGCAATAACCAACGTCCCTCGTCGCTCGTGGAGGCCACGGAGCCGAGATTGGTACCGGAGAACCAGGCAGGGGAAGGGTTAGAATGCCAGAAAGGGGTTGGAGGTGGGGATATTTTGACGGGGCGGCGTTTAAATTAACAGAGGAGGTGCGCAAGGTGGCGCCGCGGGTCTCTTGCTACCCTCTTTAACCTCTCGCGGTTTTAACGCGCTACCGGATGGACACTTTTCGTATCGTTACGAGTTTCTAGAATTGCGAAAACAGATAAATCTTCGCTCTTAAAACAGTCTGCGAGGATTGTTTTCCTTAATTTTCAATTCGAATCGATTGGAATTTGATACGCGCGGATTGACACGTTGCGCCTCGATCGTATCTCGAGTGGCTACCGACGCGAGGCGGTTTCGTTTCTTCGTTTTCGTTCCGATCGATGTCCTTTGGTGCGCGTTTCTGGCTTGAACGTCTTTTTGCTCGCGCCACCCCTTGACAGCTCGGCGATCACGTCCAGGGCAAGCTGCGCGCTGGTCCCGGTCGATCGATACGGTTGTCCGATTGGATATCAATTAATAGGCTGGCTAATTATGGAGCATATTTGCCCGAGACACGCCGGATGCAGGCGTGATACCGGTGTTGGCAGTTCCAGGCTCCGTCCAGTGCGGTGTTGGGAGGTGCAGCTGCGCGGTTTCTGATTGAGAAACGGTTAATTGCCCCGCTGCCAGGCTACGGGTCTTGCGCTTAATGAGATCGTAAGTTTCATTGTAAGATAGCGATCCGAGTTTTCTTCGGACGGTTTCTCCTTGTTTTTGCCAGTCAGTTAAGTGTTCTAAGCGCTGACAACGCGTCAGAACTCGGAGCTCGAATTCTGGTACGGGGTGTGACTCGACTGGTGTTAGTTCAATCAATTTTCTCGCCTTTTTACACTCTCGTCGGCTGTCTTGCCGTGCAGGCATCGAGCGCAATTTCACAAGGCTCGAGTAGCGAGCAATAATTATTCGCACGAGAGTACGTAAATACCAGAAACCGCTGTTAACTCGATCCCAACGAAGAGTGGGGTTCGAACCGTCCGCCTAGCCACCCACACTTTGAAATTCGCATGAAAAATCGCACGTTGCGGCCCCGCGCAACCAACCGCCCATTCACTGCGGCAGCAGCAACAACCACCAACGACTCGAAAGCCCCCTGACGAGGAGAGGAGGTTAAACGGCGGACCCCCGTCTGGCGTTTCCATACAATGCGAGGACGAATTAAAAGCATACGTACGCGTACCACGGTGGCAGAAATCGAATGCAAACGCGTCGATTGAATTTCACGGCAGAGACAGCGGACCGACACAGAGGGACGTTCGAAAAATACGATTCGCACGGTGAAAAGAAAACGGTGAACGACGACGACGACGACGACGACGACGGCTACCTTCTGGCAGCCACTCGGCTCTCGCAAGAAGGACAAACGTTTACGTATTCGCGCGGCGTTTCGTCTGGCTTGTCATACCGACACGCCAGCGACGACGTCTTCGTACATAGTTGGTAGGCAGACGTGCCAACGGCAGACGGCTAAATATGCTCAAAGTCACGGATCCAACGACGATCGGCTCGCACGACCACGAATGCAACGCATCTGCGCGCTTTTGTGTCCCCGCGACAATCGCCTTTCAATTTTCCTTTATCTAGTTTTTTCTTTGTCTTGTCCCTTTTCTTTTCTTCTTCTTCGTCTGCTTCTTCTTCTTCTTTCTCGCCGTCCATCGCGGCGGCGATAGTGGTGGGACAGAAAGAATAGAGGAAAGAACGGAGAACGAGCCGAGAATAGGTTACGATCGCCAGCTGATCTTTTGCATTTAACAGGTGGGATGTGTCGTGATAGTCGTGCAATCAGTAGGCGAGCGAACACATCTCTTTGATTCACTGTCGGTGACAAAAGAGGAGGAGCGTTCAGGAGTCGATCGGCATTGTTAGCCCCGCGCTGTCCACCGTAAGTTTGAGAGGTCACATAGCGGTAAACTGGATTACGTGTATAGTGTTTAATTTAAACAAATCGTTAACGTATTACCTCTGTGTAACTTTTTCGGGGGCAGCAAGTTTCGATTAGAAAGCGAGTTGGCTGGCAAAGTGGCTTCCCAAGCGAAACCATTGATCATGATGGATGAAGTTTAATGGAAATATGAATTCGAGGCTAATCTCGATTGGTTCGAGCTCCAGGAACGAAGGAGGAATAACTTTCAATGAATTATAGAGGGTTAACATTTTTACGAAGTTCCCGTGAGTTGGAACAGGTGTCAACTTCTGCGAGCGTGGCAGCCCATTTTAACGCCAAGCTCCATTCAAACAGGTTTAGAAGGTAAGTGACGGAGATAATGTGACGGATTTCGATGCGATGCACCGAACGCGAAATAGTAGCGATAAAATAAAGACGGATGGAGCGGTTTCTCTTTTTACGTTGCGTACGAAAGTGCTTTCTTCCATTCCAATGCGTTCTTCGCTACTTTGCTTTCCAAGTTTCCCGTCTACTGCGATCTACAATACGGCCTCGTAAAAGTATCCGATTGCAGAGAAGTTACAATATTGTACGCCGTCCATTCGGATCTTGAAATAAATTCAAATCGAGAAAGCGCAAGAAAGTCGCGCCGAATTTTTCAGATTCAATCGACGCCTCTCGTTCGACCAGTATTTGCCAGTAAAACAACGTCGAACGAAATCCGCCATTCTGGACCACTCTATCGTACATTCCACTCGTCACTCGGCGGAGGAAAATTGGAACGAACGGAGAGAGAGACTCGTCGGAAGGGAGCAGCAGCAGGCGCGTGCGAACGGTTACTGGCGCCCCTGTCGTTCCGACAGGTGACACGGAAGTCCTTAATCGCGCGATGACGTTTCCACGCCGCGAATCGGGCGAGTCACGACGCTTAATTGCCCCCGCGAAACGTTCAATGGCTTTTGTGGCATCGTTTCTGTCACGCGTTTATCTTTCGGGAAACGGCCGACGAAAGGGGCGAGAAGCGAAGAAAGGAGGAAGAAAACGGTTTTGCCCTAGCCTGGCGCCATTATTGTCTAGCCGGTGGGAAGAGCGCGTCGAGAAAAGTGTCGATAACGAGCAATCAGAACGGGAATGGAGGACGAGCTGGGCCGGATAAAAGGAGGAATCGAATCAGGACTGTTTGGTCACGATGAAAAATCGGAGGAACGCCAGCTGGCGAGGCGTAATTGCTCGCGGATGCTGCGGTGGTACGGCTGTTCCGCGGCTTCGGGAGGATTCGCACGCGGGCTGGCTGCCGCGATGTTGCCTCGAGTTAACGACGCTGGATAAGGTGGCCGAAGAGGGGAGCTTGCGGCGAAACGACACGCGACCTTGAGGGAGCTGATTTTTCGTCGCGCACGCTGGATCGGTTGCGCGGTTCGCCTTGGGCTCCCCGAGATCTGCTGATATTCCAGGAAAACTGCGGGAAGTTGCCGGTGACGCACGGCACTTTTTCTCTTTACGAATCGTGGGTGATCCAACGGAGCTGTTCTGCGATCGGAAATATTTCACCGGGGTTTTTACCGTCCTTGCGTCAGCTTGTAAACTCCGCAAAATAGAAATACAAATTACAAACGACCGTAGGGAAGAAAACGGAAGGCTGCGCGAGACCGTAAATTTCGGACCCAATTAATATCGTTACAGGTCGAATGAAAAGGCCTCCAGCTCGAGGCGATAAAAACTCGGCCTTGCGCGAGCGAAATCGTCCGGCAAAAAGGGGCCGCCAATTTCCCGTAGACAGTCTCTAAGAATGGGAACACCTGTTTCACAGAAGCAGGAAACGCTCGATCTACGAGCGATTTGAAGAAGAAAGAGGGAGAGAGGGCTGGGGCCCGCAGAAAACGGCGGCCAAGTTCGTTAAAGCCCCGTCTCCCGCTGTTCGAAAAACTAATGGGCGCGCCATCAGGACGGAAGCCGGGAGAGCCGCCACGAAATTGCCCCGCGAACATTCCTAATCGCGTTTCCACCGAGACAAAGCTGGGCTGCGCCCGCGAGAAAGCGGGAAAGGAGCAGCAGGGGAAAACGTCCGACGGGACGAGGGGGCGAGGGACGAGGGCAGACAGAAGACGAGTGAAACGAGAAAAAGTGGCAGACCACGCTGAGAGCCCGCTCGAGGTGGGAACAAAAGCCACCTTTCCTTCTTATTCTTATTCTTCTTCTTCTTCTTCTTATTCCTTTTCTTCCTCCTCCTCTTTTCTTCTTCTTATTCTTCTATGGCCAGAGAGACGGCTTTTGACTCGATACGCGTATATATATATATATAAGGATCACTCGTTCACCATTGTGACTTCTTGCACGTATGAAAAACCACAAACCACCGACGTTATTTCGCGGCTGCGAACACGAACGGACCACCGTTCCACGAACCCCAAACCGCGTAATACCTCTGCCCTGGATCCTTTCGTTCCTCTCCTTTTCGCTCCTGGTTTGTCCCTCCGGTTTGGTCCACCGCTTCGCGCCATTACCACGGTGCCGAATCGGTTTCTCGTTTGATCGACAGTGGTCGATCGTTACCGCGTTGCTCGCCAGTATGGTTGGAGGAAAACGGATGAAAAATGTTGATATTCTAAGAGGAAAGAACTCGTCGTGGTCGTGGAAGTCGCTGGTAACGTATCGCGAATTCGAAGAGCGAAGCCAGCTCGCCTAACCGGAGAGCCCTAAATCGCAGGAAATCGAGGTCGATGTTGACGTTTATCGAAACCGACGATCGCGTGCCCCGCGACAAACTATCGAATCATACGTCGGACTGGTTGTCGAGCCGCGGACAAATTAAACATGACAAGGTGCCGGCGATACGTGGGCGATCGTACGCAGTTAGAAACCCGCTTTTGTGCGGCTGTTGGCTGGCCACAATGGAGGCGAAACGATTCCGCGACCACACGCCGATATCCATTCAGCGGGTACCACCTTCTCCCCCTGTCGAAGCGGCTCTCGAGAAAACTTGCCCCGCCGGTCGACACGCTCGCTGCCAGTTTGGAAACTTAACTCTCAAACCGAAGACGGGCTCGTTTTTCTTCGAATCCCTAGAACCGTGGCTATGGGCAGACCTTGCCAGAAGGTAACCACCGTGCGAGGAAACGATTTTCCTTCCTTTGCGGCCGCGATCGATTCGAAAGACAGGTCCCAGAACCATTGCGAGCGTTTCTGTTTCAGACACGGTAAATGAGAATTAATTCCTTGATAATCGATTCGATCGACCCTTGAGAAATTGTCTTGCCTCTGGTTATTAATTGAATGTAGGTACTACGAGGAAGAAAGAATTGTTTGAGAGAAGTTTCTTGTCGAGAGGAAGAAGGGAATGGACGAACGGTGAACTCGGGAGATCTAGCACCCTTGCCAGCATCGTCGGACCAACAGAAGTATTCCATTCACCACTTTAACGCGGTACCGCGAGGCAACACGTGGGCGGAGCCGCGCGTAACTCATTGTCAGTCAGAAACAATGAAAACGAGACGAATCCGCGCGGCGATTCATTCGCCGGGCAACGATACGCAGGCAGATGCTTTGTGGCTCATAAACAAGTCAATCGACGATGCGGGTCAGCGACGGAACGACCGGTCGCGTTTGCACTTTGAGCGATGGCCAATCTTTAAACTCGCTCCGACTCAGGCTCACGAATATTATTC
Organism: Xylocopa sonorina; assembly: GCF_050948175.1. Lineage (NCBI taxonomy): Eukaryota > Metazoa > Arthropoda > Insecta > Hymenoptera > Apidae > Xylocopa > Xylocopa sonorina. Next base: position 13,443,277 of record NC_135193.1, read on the forward strand.
AATCGACGATGGAACCGCGCAGGATGAAAAACGATCGTCGACCGACACCGCTCGATTCCGTTATTGAATCTCGCTAGAAGAGGCGAGGAACTTTACTTCGAACCCCGTGGCAAACTCTATGAAACTCGACAGAAAAAAATGCCGCGCTTCGAACGATCGATGAACGTTTTCAGCTCGAACGCCTCGAGATTGCTTTTTACATAACCGCGATAACAATGGCCAGTGAACGTATCTTCGTTTGTCGGCGATTACCTCCGGGACGACGAGCAGCCGTCGATCATTAAAACCAGCGAGGCCACGGCCGCCAAATCGCGCGCCATTGGCGATCTGTCAAAACGTCGAATCGCCTTCGATCGACGGTGCGTCCCGCGACAGGGAAGGTCGCTGAAGTTGCCTGACAATTTCATCGCGCAGCCGGCGCGACGCGATAAGATAACCGATCCGTGGCCGCCGGAAATTGCACTCGTTTCGATAGCTGCCCCCTCGATATCCCTTAACCCGACGTAACTCGCGTAAAGAACAACATAAAACGATATAAAACGAACGCGAAATCGCGAGACTAGCTTTAAAAGTAGCTCGTTTCTCGCTCGAGTTATCGCACCTTTTTTGCGATCCAATAACAGACGGGATGCGGATGTATTTCCCGAATATCTCGACGATTCAACCGCGAGAGTCGATCGTTCGAATCGGGTAGAAATTGAAAAACGGTGTACGGGTTTGTACAGCCGCTGCAGCCGCCGTGGACGAGCATTAATCCCATTAGCGGTCGCGTCAAGGAGACGGCAGGCCTGGTCTCGTCCGCGGTACCAGCGTTCGCCATTAGTTCGCCGTTACATCGCGACGAATTCGTTCCGCGAGATCGGAGCTGTCGCCGAATCACGGCTCGCTCCGGGCACCGGTTAACGAAGGCGCATCAGCTCCTCGAAAGATAATGTATTCGCCGTGAAAAAGACGCTGATTGCTGCCGCCATTGTGATGCGCTCCGCGGCGAACGGGACTGGCGACACGTGGGACACATGCAAATGACAGAACGTTCCATCATCATCTTCGACGCGTCACCGGTTGGACCGTCGAGAGAGTTAGTTGCGCTGATCTTCAGCGAATTGGACGCCACTTTTTTCCTTCGGCCAGTGGAAAGTAGAGTGGAAAGAAGCGCGTCGCGGAGGGTTATTGGAAGATTACGTTCCACTGAAGACTTAGCTGTATCATCGTAGTTTAGATTGTTACCGGAACTGCGTAGCCGTTATATCTTGATCGCTCTCCTGAGATATCCTTCTCTCCCTACTTTTCCCGCGTTTCTCTCGACGCGTGGTTGGCTAAAAGTGTGCGATCAGTTTCTAATTTTTTTCTTCGTACACTTTTTCTAGATGCATTCGAAACTGGTAACCAACAATGCGAGTAACGAATACAAGGTATCACTGTTCGGGTAAAAGGAAGCGAGTAGCCAACGAGAGAGCCAGAACGAGCAGTTTCGCGGCAAAAGTCCGTCGAACTGTCCGAGGATAGTTGTCCGTGGAGCAATTTCGACGGGTGAACGGAGAAAAAAGGAAATCACCGGAGCCCCTCTTAATTAGAAGAGCCCGACGAATAACCGAGCCCGATTCGCCAAGATAAGGCTGTTGGGAATTTCGGTAGCTAAGTGGCAGCCTATTCGCTACCGACAACTCCCAGCGGCTCCTAATTGTCAAGATCGAGAACCGTAATTACACACTTCGACATTAGTTCCCCCGACTCTTCGTCTTCCCGCCTCTCTCTTTCTCTCGGGACACCCTTTTAAGACGCTAGGGGATCCGTTTTACGGCGAAAGCCCACCGAAAATACCGTCCGACTGCCTCCTGTGTCTGTCCAAGTGGATGTTCCAAGGTGGCGGTGATAAGCGGAGATAAAACTGCGCTCACCGACGAGTAATGGGTTCCAAGTGAATTATGCACTCGCGAGCACCCACGCTGTTTACGGAATGCAACGATGATCGAAACGCTCCACAAAGTTTTTCAGGTAAAGAATTTCGTTGGAATTTCAGGGTGAGGAAGTTTCTGCTTTTGTGCCAGTTTGAACCACGTGGCGGTGAAGTTGAGGAATCGCAGCGATTCGAGGAGGAAAATTTCTTTAACGCGTGTCTACGAATATTCGATATTCTCGTACGTCGATCGAATAGTCGACTGTGCGTACAGCACGAATTCCATCGACGAAGAGCAACGCCTACCGTAGCGGCTCACATGTGTTTCATAACTCCGCGCGAGTCGTCATCGCGAAATAGCATTCCGTTGCAACGAGCACGATACGATTTTGTCCGCTATCAACACGTACGACTGATTAGGCCGGCGAGCGTCGACCATGAGAAACGATCCGCGACCTCGGGACAATTTCTCGCCGCAATCCACGCCGATTATTGCACCTTACGTGTCCACGCGAGAAGCGCAACGCGCATCGTTGCGAATCTCGCACGAATTATCGCCGTTCCGAATGTTCACCACTCGGATGACCAGTCGGAAAAGTTTTTGCCCCTGTTTAACGCGATTGCAACGGTTCGCCTGAGTTCCTGGGATTGTGTAATTATTACCATTCAGCTGGTAGAAAATTATCGCGTTCGGCAAGGTTCGATTCAATTTTACTCTGTCGAGCGTGCATTATTCATTCCGCACAAAATTACAGTCCCGCGCGAAGTTTGCAACTCGATGAACCGTCGATAATGTACAAAACGGTTTGCAGTATTTAATGTTCCGTAAAGTGTTGAAGAAAAACGAAAACGATGGAAACTAGTAGAAAAATAATATCGAGCGATTACCGTAAGTGCTCGCCTAATATTCCAAAAACAGCAACGCTCCTATTTTCGTCCCGGTAAATTGATCGTCGTCCCTCGTAAGAACTATAACCAAACACGTTTTTTCCATTACACCGTACATTTCTCAAAAAAGGACTCGACGTATCGCTATTAAAGGCAACTATGCAATTTGCGATTACGCGATTACACAATCCGAATAATACAAAGTTGCAGGAGTATAATACAGCGATGCAATTACGTACAGAAAACGCGATTTTTCCACGCGAGAGGTTATTAATCGTGACATAATTTACGACCGTTGCGAAGCTTGCACGTTTTATCAGTTTGCTCGTTTGCCTTTAACAATCGACGATTATTGGAGCGCGCCGCCCCGAATAGTCTAACGATGAATGACAATGCCACGTAAGAGCAGAACGACTACCACGAAAACATCGACAACGTTTGAGAAACAAATTCCGCGAACCACTGCTAAACGCTCTAATCTGACATCGCTCAATCTCCTTCCCACGATTATTGTTTTTGACGGAAGACTGAACGCGAAACACGCAACCGATAAACACAGTCGTACGATAAGCAAGTTAATCGCTTATCTGCTTCATGAATGTCGTATCGTTTTGAATGTCAATAATACTATAATCTCGCGAAGATCCATTGCGCGATGACACGAAAACCTGACGCAATTGTCTGCAAAAAAATACCGCACACACCTTCTCGACCGTGCAAAATTAATTGGCGTTCGTTTCTCGATTCCGCGAGTGTCCTCGCGATAGCGGAAACCGACGATAACGCGGTTTCAGAAAACGAGAGACGAAGCGAGGAGGCAACGTACGCGGAGTATCTGTTAATCGATTACGGTCGATCGGTGATCGAGGTGTCCGAGGAGGTTCGAAGGCTCGCGCGTAACCGATTTCCCGCGAGGTCTATCGAGAGATTCTTCTGCGAAACATTACATCAACGGACTCACCAGTGTAACACCAGGCCGGCCAGACAACAGGGCTCTCGGTGTCCAGCTCCCTCATTCTCTCAGCGACCCGCGGACATCTCCACTCCGTACGTCCCGACGTGGCGGTGAGTATGTCCAGTTTGATTCCCCACGCGAACAACTTCCCTCTCGAGCGACGATCAACCCCCCACCCCCCCCTCAAGAATGAAGAAAAAAATCGAGGAAAACTGAACGACGAACGATCGTTCCGTCAGTCGCTAACCCGCACAGGAAATAATAGATACCCCTCTCTGTTCAACCCCCTTGAAACTCGCTCGGCGACCACCTGTTGAACGTCAAATCTGCATGACGCGGGAACGCTTCTGCCCGGCAGGGATCATGTCCGCGACTCCGAAACGATCGTTTCCTCGCTCCCGGTGCGAATCGTCAGCGAACGGAAAGGTTGTCGAGCCCCCGTTGCCTCTTTCTCTGTCTGTCTCTCTCTCTCTCTCTCTGTTCGACACCACCGAGCAGTAGCCGCACGTCCATCGACCGATTAAAACGGGCTGATAACCGGAGATAGGCGGTTCGCGGTGATAAGGCACGGAAGCACCGTCATCGGGCCGATATTCAATTCCCTTCTGGCCTCCTGGCCGGGGTTCTTGTCCCTCTTTCTCACGCGTGTTACACGAAAACGACCAGTCCCCGTCTCGGATCGCGGACTGCCGCCGCGGTCGCGCACTAAATGTCACGGAAATGTCAATGAGGAGTCGCGGACGTTTGACACCTTCACCGCTGGGTCCCCTCTTCCTCTTGGTCGGCGTGCAGCTAGGCGTCTGCTGGCCTCCACGGGCCCGAGACCCAATTCCCTCCGGGTCCTGGCGACAGCCGTTCCCCGCCCACTTCTTCTTCCTCTTCTTCTTCTTCTTCTTACTCCGCGATAGCCACGATCAATCACTGACACTCTCGAAACACGTAAACACCGCGGCCGCGATCGTCGACGACCGTCGTCCGACGCTCGACTGACGCGCGTCGCTCCGTGTCGCGTGGCGAACACCTCCGGACGGCCCTGCTGGCTCGCTGGTTCCCGGAACCGAGACCGTGTCCTGACCGTTTCCAGTTTCCGCGGCCTCTGTGTTTACACGCGGACGGTGTTACGCGCGGTACCGAACCGGAGCCGCCGTCCTCCCCGTCTGCCCCCTTTTTTACCTTCCCCTCTCCTCCTCTTTGCACCGCGGCCTCTCTGTATCGCCGTTTCCGGTTCGCGTGCGAGCACGCGTCGAACGAAAGGGGTGGCCCGCCGAAATCGTGCCGCCACCGCGGATGGAGCCCCGCAGGATCCGTGGCGTGTCCGGGTCACCTGGCGACCCGGTAGCGACGGAATCAGAGAGAGGATCGATCGATCGTTGCCTCCGCGCGGTTCAGGAGGATCGTTGACGTAGCGCAGGATGACACGACACTACAACACCGCACTGCTACGTGTGGCGACGTCCAAGGGGACACAGAGAGAAGAGACAGAGGGAGAAGGACGAAGCTCTGGGTAGGGGTTGTTCCGGAGGAGATACACGGACAGCGACCGAGAGAAAGGGGGAGGAAGAGTGTTGTCGGAAGGAGAGAGAGAAAGATCGTATATGTGAACGCGCGCGCGTGTCTGTATGTGTGTGTGTGTGTGTGTGTGTGTGTGTACGTGTGGAGGGAAAAAGAAGAGAGAAGGAGAGATAGAAAGAGAGAGAGAGAGAGAGAGAGAGAGAGAGGGAAAGAGAGACAGAGGGAGAAAGAGGGAGAGAGAAAGAGAAAGAGAGAGGGAAGAACCTGACCACCGGACGCGCTGGCTTGGTAGGCACGACACACAGGTAAGCGGAGTGGCACTTAGGTTGGTGCACCTGCCGCGAGAGTCCGCGTCGTAATGGGAGCGGGGCAACGGGCGGCAGGTAGGCAGGCCCACCGCTCGTCAACCTGCGGGAGAAGGGGAATCAGTCACATGGCGAGGTGCCCCGCGCTGCCTGCGAACAAGGAGGTGGTAGCCGCCGCCAAGTGGTGGTGGACAAAAGGTGGACCGGTGGTGGTGGTACCGATTGAACGACGGTGGTGGCGAACCGTGCTCCACCGGGTAGGATACGCGGACCGGCGAGAAGGAGTAGGAATCGAACCAGGACCCCGGGAACCGACCGCGTATACCGTCTACTCTCGCGGAGTAACCTGTCGCTTCGGGACTTCTTTGTGGATGGGTCCGAGAGGCGCGCCTACCGGGGCCATCCTTTTCTTTCTTTACCGCGCGGACGCGGTGAAATGCCATCGGGTTGCATCGCGGTCTCTGCGCTTTTCGAGCTACGCTCCGAGTCGACTTTAAATAACAAACTCGGAGCGCGAAAAGTCTCGCGGAACGATCTCGAAAGAATGCGACGGGTCAGATCGACGACGACGATCGAGGGATCATCGAGTTCCGCGTGTCGCATTCGTTTTCCAGCACGATATCCAAGGGGAACGACGCGAAAGCGTGTCCAATTATTTTCGAGGGAACTGCGATGGGTATTCCCGGGGGGAGAAAGTGATTCCTTCATTTAGATTTCATCGGTGTTCGGACAAAAGGCGCGCGAGTTACTTTCGTGTTCTCCAGTGCCGGCTATGGCTTCCTACAAAGGTCGTTGCCGAGCCCCATATTTGGATCCTCCCGTAGGGACGGAAGGGTATTGAATTCCAGGCGTTTCCACCGATCCGCGGCTACAACCCGATGGCAGATTGTCCCCCTGACTCGTCGTCCGGGAACGTCGTACGCTGTCTAACTACGTCTTTCTTTACGTCTCTAGCTGAACGGAGTTACGTTTCGTCTAGGCGGACAATATATCGATAAAACGAGACAAGAATGCCTTGTTCGCATCCCGAGGCGGATATGGATGCGGTTCCAGAACAATCGCGTGTACGTTCGAACGCGACGATCACCGATTCAGCTGTTTTTGTAAATTACCGAGGGGAGGACGGGTATAGGCGCTTCACCGCCGCGGGTGATTAATTCGATCGTTTCACGGGAAAACGAGGCACTTTGTATTTAATGGAATTTATCGGGGTAGATGGCGTAAATATAGTCCCCGCAGGTGTGCCTCAAGGGATACGAGTACTCTTTCGATATTTACGATACAATTGTTATCGCGCCAACTTATTTCGTTTCAACGAAACGTCCCATCGGAAACTCCACGTACATCGAGGCTACTACTACCACCACCATACCACGAGTGACACGATTTCCAAATAATATTCGGAAGCAGATCCGTATACCACCGCGTGCGAAACGCGCGTAACACACGAAGCGTTACGCGGGGTTACCCGTTGGACAACTCGTTAACGCGGCGAGGGAACGTCGCGCAACAGCGTCCGCTGCCGTTCGCCGTTTAATACGGCCATAACCCCGCGATCCCACGACTTGACTCGCGTATGTCGCAACATCGTTATCGCCGTTGAATATCGCAACACGGCTGTGTGTCCTGGAAGTGTTGCCCTAGGCGTCTCTGCGTGGCGGCGCGGCGAACGGAACGAGGCTGCAACCGTGCAGAGCACGGTAGGGTAGCGCAGCACGCTCGAGAGCACGGATGAGAGCTTGTTAGGTTAACCATCACATTGTTTCACGAGGGCGTGGTGGCGTGTTGTTTGCAACGAGTGCGTGGAGAGGAGGTCTTTTTCTCTCTCTCTGTCTTCCTCCTCTCCCTTCGTCTCCCCCTTTTCTCTCTTCATCTCCATTCCCTGACCGCTACGGGCTGAAGATCGAGCCCTGGCATCGGGAGAGCGATATATCGCGGCCGATATATATCACTCGCCGGAGCACTCGACTTCCATACGTCCGCTCCGAGACCGTACATATGTACGCGTGCATCGCCCGCAGGCTGGCTTCAAGGTCCTCGTTTAGATATCCGCTCGCTTCGAGATTATTCGAGGCAACGGGGACGAGACCGATACGTCCGCGTCGTTTCTGACTTAGTCACGCCGCGTGGACCAGCGATCGGCTGGCTTCCGGAGCCGAGCGTCGCCACCGTGCTCTCGCTCCTACCTTTCTACCGTTCGACTGTCTCGCGGTCGAACGCGATCGATCCAACTCCGAAAATGTTCAACGAAACGATTTCGACTTTGAAAACAATGCCTCTGCTCTGCTGGGTAGAATAGATATCGACATGGAACCAGCCGCGGCAAATGTGCCGTAACTAACGTCTCCTCTGGAGAACAGAGTACAGCTCGAGCCTGGTAAAACTTGTTCCCTGGCTGGACAGCAGGCCTCCTCCCGCTCTATATATCTCGTCGAACGACCAACCAGAGAAACGGCCCAGCAAACGGAAGACGATCGTCTCGAAATCGACGCGTTAAAGTCGTGCCGCGGGACTGGGAGCCGCGGCCTAGCCATAGCTCATCTTCGGGTCCGGAGTAACCAGTGGCGTTCATGAATACGTGTTCATTATTTATGAGCAACGCCTCTCGGCATCAACTGGACCAGCCTCCCTATCTACCGGTAGGCACGAAGAGAGGCAGCCGGATAACGTATTACGTCTTCATATTTTTTTCCGAGCCGATGCACGGCCGGTAATTAAAGGTGCCCCGCCAAGGACTCGGATGATTTATCGGCGGTGCCGGTTCAGCCTGATAAGATGGGACCGGCTGATAACGAGCTGCCTTTTGTACGTCCAGGCGTCGTGGATCGAACTGGACCTCTCCTCTTCTTCTTTTTTACCCTTTTCCTTCCTCTCCTTTTTTCGCTCGTATTCCCTCTTTACTTCCCCCCACGGTTTTTCACCCGCGTGGACTCGTGTCGCTCGACAGATTGTCGAACGTCCTGGCGACACTCGAACGTCCGCTCGATGCCCAGCAGTCTGCGGTGGGGCAGTTTGCGTGAAAAGATGCGATATCGCGAATCAACGGGAAGTTGTAAATTTGTGTTATGCGATGGATGCTAGGTGCGCGCAGTGACTATGGGCGTGACGAGGTGCGAAGTAACGTCGAGAAGGGTGCGAATGAACCTTGGGTGGAGTGGATGCGATAATACTTGTGGAAGCATCTGATCGAATGCTTCGACGTGCCAATCGGCGTATATCGTATTTGAAAAGAACGAATGACACGTTTCCCCTAACTTGGAGCAAAAATGAATCGATCAAGATCTTAAAAGCAGACGGAAGACTAAATTGAACCGACACCTGAACCATTTAACGACCACTTCTTTTCCTTAGAGATCCGTCGAGAGGGGCCTCTCTCTGTCTAGAAGAATCAATCCTAATGCATGCTTTCGGGTCCAATCATCGTATTTCCCGGCGAAGATTACAGCGTTCCGAAACACTATAATCCACGCGCGCGCGGGTCGGAGTCCCGCGCTTCTAAACAAACCGAAGCTGGTTCGAAAAGTTCGAGCCATCGAAGGAACGCTCGTATTTCACGCCGCGCAGCGTGGCTACGCACGAAACAACCTGGTGTTACGTTGAGACACTGGCAACATTTCTTTCAACGGCGCGTATTAGTAAAACGACGCGGTCCCGGAAGAAGAGGCGATTCCGATTACACGAAATAATGGACACGCGGTCGATAAGCATCCGACCTCTGAGAATTTATTTAAAAAATGAACGTTAAACGGAAGGATAAATGGAAAAGATGAAAAGATGAATCACAGCGTGGGGTTAGATAAAGATCGCGTTACAGTGACGGATGCGCCTAGAAATCCAACATCCACCGTAAGCCTATTAGAGGAGGAGGACGCGTGTGTGTCTCCGTGCACCGTGTTCATCCTAAATCCTACTCGGAACGCTAAGCTCGGACCGTCGAAATTCGTGGTTACCCCGTCTTTACGCGTAAACGTATATTGATTAATCGCATAGTTGAAACGCGATAAGAACAACAAAGTGCTTTTCTTGAGCGGTACAAGGCTGCGCGGCAACTGTGTCCAAAGCTATAATTCATTTTCATCTGAAAATCTCTACTTCGACGCAAGTTACATCGCACGCAACGTAGTATTACCTCGTTTTTTAATGAAAATCTTTACAATTACTTCGACCAGGTCTGCAATTCATATCCATTTCAAAATCTCTACTTTATCATAAATTGAACACGGTGTAACGTGTCATTAACCCCGTTGTCCCGCGGTTTTTCTTCGTAGCCGCATTTCTGATACGTGCCACACACGATTTGCATATCGCAGTTCTCGATTAAATAAAAAGACGACTGACTCGATAAATTATAAGGAGCTCTCTGATAACGCAAGATTAAGGGTTGCTACGGAACATGATAATTGTTGCGGCACGGTTAGAAAAACCTAAACGAGCTAAACGATTGCGAGGAAACCTGATATTTGTTCAACTACGAGCAAAATTCTATTAACGAATCTTACGACAAACCACAGAACACGCGCGAGGTGAAGAGATGCGATGATGTACAGTGGCTGTCGAAGAAGCAACGCGAAAATTCCGCAGAAGAATCGTACAGCTCAACAAACCGAAACAAAGTACACGCTGCAAAGCTCTTAACGCGGACAAACTACCTTCGAGCCCCGTGCAAACGAAACGTCTCCGTCCAGCGGGGAAATTTACGCCCGTCGACAAAACAGGGACCTCGAAATGGCCCGACGACGGCGACGATCCCGATGATGATTCCGAAGATTTAATTGAGACGTCCCGCCGGCACTAAAAACACCCTGCCCTCCTCCCACAACACCCCGTTTCCTCCACGAGTTCCACCGGAGGATCCATCCTTTCTTCTCTCGCTCTCGCGTTATCTCCTCTCTCGCGGCTCGGAAAGAAAGGAGAAAGATACCCTATCCACAGTGACGAGCAACCTTTTTTCTGCCACCATCGATGGCCACCTTATTATCATATTATCATCCATTTGAAAATTCTACGACTTCCTCGAAGATTACCTTCGAGATCGTACGAGCTGAAAAGTTTGTCCAAAGTTATACACTACGATCGATGAGAGGGGCAAAGGGGATAAGCGAGCGCAGCTAGGCCACAGGTTGTTCATCACTGTCCTATCGAATGGCCCCGTCGGATTTTTCAGCCCGTTTCGAAGGACGTTTTATTGGCCGTCTGATTTACGAGGAGCCAGGCTCGCGGTGTAATTTGTTGAGCCGTATTTAATTTGCCTTAAGAGTGTTCCGCGTGACAAAAAAAGGAAGGAAATTTAAAAAAAAAAAGGGGGGGCAGGAGAAGGGAGCAAAACGAGAGGGGCGAAAGCGTGCAAAACCGGAAGGGTAACAGCGCGGCGGAGGCCTCGGCCAGGCCAACGTACCCGCGGAGTCGAGTCTCTCGCAGGCGTAAAAACGATAACGGGCACCTGCTTTGCGGAATTTTTATTATGATGTACGCGGTGAACGCGCGGCCTTAATGAGCCATGAAGAAGCTGGAATGGATCTATGGCCGTGATATCGCTGAGAGGTTTCAGTTTTAGGCGATCTTTAACCGAATCTGAGATCTGAGGGACTTTCACGAGCGGGCATCGCGGAGTTTTATCACTGTCGAGGCTTTTTAGGGTGTAAGCCGTGTCCTTTTGGACCCCGTCAAGCAAACGACGCATCGATAGCGATCGTCCACGTTCGCCATATAAATCCAGTGATATCATTCGATCGGTGGAATATAAAAAAAACTCTCCAGCGTTTATCCCTGGTTCGTGCGATTACAAAATTACGAATAACAGTTAACAAAGTCGACGGTTGCGGAGGCTCGATTTAATTACATCTCTCGTTCGGATCGTTCCACCTAGGCTCGAGTAACTCGAACGTCTCTCAGCTGTATTAACGAAGAAAGAGGAGGCGGTCTTTATTAACTGGAAACCAGTCAACCGACCACGGCCAGTACAGAAACGCGTTAATTGCAATCTCATTTTGATCGAAACTGGCGTCCCGGTGAACGTTTAACCCGTCGCGTCGAGTTTATCCATGGGACACTTAACAGTGTCTACCCCCCTGCGAGGAACGAGCGTAGGGCACGTCAGAAAATTCATTACCGGACAAAAGCCCGCCGCGAGGCGGAGGGCAGCTCGTCCGACGTGGATACTCGCGCGTTTCTCCGTTCGGGATCGCGTAAAGTTCCGGTGAAAAAGTTTCATGGCCTTTAAACGAAACCTCGCAGAACCACGCGAGTTTTTTGCCCCGCGCCCGGAGAGAAACGAGGCTGCTCCCGTAACGTACGGCTAATTTCGATGTAATTTACACGAATGTTCTGCCCCGGCCGTTCGGCACGCAGGAAGAAGAGGATCGAGTAATGTCCGCGGATTTTAGTTAATTAAATACCTTGCTCACCGCGAAACGTAAACGGACGGCGCTCGTTTCGACGGTCGTTTAAAATAATTCCAAACGCGCGACGCTTGTTAAGCTTCAGGATCGAGAGGGGGACTCGAGATCGAGCTATCAAGCTGCCGAGGAGGCGAGGAGATTACAGAGGATTGAGAGTCAACAGAGAAAATTCGTAATCGAGCGTCCACGGGATAGATTGTAATTTCGTTGACGCGGGTAATTTCATTAGTTTGCGGAGTAATTTAGAAGTGGACACAGTCGGCAACGGATAATCCCTTCTCGCTCGATCGCATCGAACGTCCAGAGATTCGCAGACGCGCGGACTTTCTCGTTTCACCGATGAAACCTTTCTGAAACGCCTGCAGGAACCGGAAGCGAACGCGCCCACCGCGCTAGATCGCGACAGGAACCCAATCGAGCCACGGTGGTTCAGCTTTCTTTTCCGTTCGAAACTCGAACACGATACGAACGCGGCCGCGGACGATTAGCATCGCGGAACGATAAATGGAACGATAACCGCGAACACGCACGATTATAAGCAGCAATTGCGAGGTAACACCGTCGGATGCGGATGAGTCAGCAGAGGTAAAGGTCAGGAGGATCTGCGCACTTGAAAGATCAAGGAAAGACGGTCGATCGCGAGCTTCGTGCGCGAAAAAATTAATACGTGATCCGCGATTTAATTAATCCGTCGATTTTTCTCGAAAATGTTTGCTTACTCTCGTATTCTTTACTTTTTTTTTTTATCGAGGAGCTTACGCAACCGCTCTAGAGTCGAAGGACTCGTTAATTACAGTGATCGACTCTTGTCGCTGGAACGATCGACGCGTAATCAAAATTGACAGATCACACGCGCGCACGGACTCGATACTTGATTGCAATTGCGTCCTCCGGTCGAGGAAACTTGTTCCGCGTGTGGGTTTTCACGAGTCGCCTCCAACCGCGATGGAAATTCACACCTACGCGTCTGTCGTTCGACGCGTCGGGGATTTGATTAAATTATTTCCTATATTAACGCCCTCGCCGAGGATCGTTCAGCGGTGGGTTTTGCCGGAGCGTGCGTTTAAGCGGAGGCATGTTCCATAGTTTGTTGCACAGGATAATTTATGTCAAAAACGTGCAACTTTTCAAAGTAGTTTATGCGCGGTTTCAAACATTTCACTTCGCGTTGATCAGTCTTCCTTATTACGTTCTGTGGATTTAATTATTTTTAGAAGATGCAATATTATTAAGTCTTCACAGCGGCCCGTGAAGATTATGGGACAGCTGACACTTTGGAAGGACTCAAATTAAAATGCTATTTAATCACCAGTAAATCGCACAACCGAGGAATCTTTAATACGCTGTTCCAAGTCAGACTTCGCAGAAAACCAATAGTGACGGTTTCTTTTAAATACCGTTGAGGTACTTCTCGGCTGATAGGATAGAAACGTGCCTACCAAGTTGGTTTTCTAAAAACACTCGGACATTTCTGATCGATAACAAATTAATCTTCGACTTCGTAAAAGCTGACAGCGACACAACAGACCTTTAATTACCCAGGCTGTCCCAGACTCTAGCCTGCAACGGGGCAATTAATTTCGATACAACTGCTAGAGAACTGCGTGCCGGTTATCATCGATCGAACGTCACTGTATAAAATCGACGCTTTACGAGCAATAACTTAGAAAAGAGCAGACCAAACCGAAGGCACGGAAGGCGTCTTCGAAAATGAAAGGGATCATCGACCAATTTATTATTCTGCCCAGTGGAACGTGTTAACGTTTCCATCGGCGAACGAAGGACCCTTAATTAACCGTGAATCGTCTTTAACGCGTCTCGAACTTGTCAACGGACGTCGCTCCGACTAATTTATATAGTTGCACGCCTGCCAACAGACAGTTTTATGCTCGACAAATGAAACCACTGTCCATCCCAGTTGAATTCCATACATGTTCCGTTTATTAACATTTCTACCGGTTGGTCAGATGTAATTCTTTTAGACTTCTGCCTCCTGTTTTCTACTATCCTCGGCCTCTATACGGGGTGTCTCCTTTAATTAGACACGTTTGAATGCCAGCTCGTACGATAACGGGGGGCCACGAAGAATCGAATAAATTTAAACACGATCCCACAATTTGTTATTGAATACCGCGACACTGTTTTTTTCTTCTTAACGAGCGAGTGACTTCGAGGTGTCTAGCGTTAAAACAGACACCCTGTAGCGTTCACGCCGTAGAGATACACGCGACGTAAATCTCGACGGTCCCCTAATTTAATACAATTTCGTCGAAGCGACAGCCGAGGGGATTCTAAAATAAAGGCGCGTATAAAGGAGAAAACATCGTAAATTCGTCATTGGGACGTTAAGTACGAGCGTATCGCTGTGAGCCGGCAATAATTGAGAGGAACGACGCATGGAATGTCAAATATTATTAAGCACGGGGTGGTGTGATCCTCACGGATCTGATGGACACTCGACCGATGCTTATCGGCCGTTTTAATGGTAACGACCGCGATCCCCGACGGGACGCCGTGTAATAAAATATTAGAAACAGTCGTAAAACAGCTAAGCAAAGTAAATCGAGTATGGGGAGTGTTATAAACGGCTGGGCGATATAATGGTGTTTTACTGGTGGATAATGGCATCGTGGAATTTGAAGATCTCGACGAACAAACTTCAGAGTGACCAACGAACGGTGGTCGCGAAGAGGTTTCGCAAAGTTGCGAGTCAATTTCCCAACCGACTGGATCCAACGAGGACCTGAAACACCTGAAACTCTGAACTTTCCCATCAGCGAGTCCGCCCTGGCGAGGCTGCGCTCCCGAGCGTCAGAATAAGGGAAAGAAAGGCAGAGCGGAATAAAAGAGTGAAAGAGAGAGCGGGGCACGCACGCGGGGCAGCACAAAGTGCAATTTCACCATTTTTGCCTCGTAAAATCCGACCAATGAACGGTGTAAAAATGAATAACTGGAGGATCGTTCAACCCGCGGAACGAACGCGCAGCCCCTCACCCCCTGTACGCAGCCAAGCCATCCGTCTTGTCCTTCTTCATCCCGTTCCGACCAGGCTCCATCCACTTTGCGGGCCCCTGCTCCGACCGCTCCGCGAAACGATTTTTATCTTCCGGGTAGAATAGATTATCTTTATTTACGAGCAATCCGTGGCGTGGGCAAATTGTTTGGGAACGGGAGGGCCCGCTTATTTAGAAGCCGTAAACTATTCAATACGCGGACGGTCCGGTGGATCCAAAGCGTGAACACACGCGCGAACAGACGAGAGTGTGAACGGGAGGGGTGACTCAAAACTTTCGCCCCTCAGGGGTAAGGGTTGACGCGCGTCCTACGAGCGGAGACTGATTGTTCCTCTTAACTAATATTTCGAACGATGGAGGAAATCCTGGCACGAGTTAATAGAATACCTGCGAATCAGTCGGAACGAATAAACGAGTTTCTTCCTTTTCCAACTGTACACGCTCGATTCCCCATCCCTGTCCCGTGCGCATCGCAAGGTAGTCCCCGTTTCGAGGTCTAGGACGCTCGAGAGAGTTCCCGTGGATGGTTCACTCGCGTCATCTCTTCGACAAGAAAACACGGAAGCCCTTATCTGATACACAGGCAGGGCAATAAAGTTTAATCGGAAAGGCTCGTTATCGAACGGATCCCGCGGCGATCGGCTGGACGTGGAATTACGGGTCGAGGTCGATAAACGTAGCCTCGTTCCGTGGGCTGGATAAGATGAAAGGTTGTGCCTCTCGCGGGTGAAAAGCGTTCCCTGATGGATTTCTAATTTAGTCGGACGGGATGGATTGTTTGGCGTTTCGAGATATTACCGGTAGATCGGCGCGGTTTAAGTTTTAAGAGCCGAGGTGATTCGATCAGGGCTGCTGGTATGGGCGGGCGGGGGAGCTAGATTGGAGGAAGGAGCCGATCGATGCTTAGGGGGAAATAAAAGATGGAATGTTGGAAAGAAACCGGGAGGAAATGAGCGTTCCCGGTTGGTAGAAAGGTTTGTATAGACGCTGGCTGATGGGGAACGAATTCCTAAACGAAATTGGGAGACAAGTAATTTCGTTTTAATCGAAGTGTTTGGGTTCGACGAAAGGTGTAATTTCAGATCGACGGGACTTGACTCTCCGTTTCGTTTACGATAGATTGCAGCTGATAGACGAGACATTAATATTTTTCATCGGACGTGAGACGCGATTTTTCCACGATCGCTATTAACCGCAGATTGCAGAGTCACATTCGGTTACGCGAGAAAGGTGAAATATTTCGGAAATATATCACTCGCTCGCGTATTAAGATTCGTTATCGACCATTTCGATACGCGTACGATACATATATAATAGACACGTTACTAAATGTCAGCTGGGTGCGTTTATGGGTTACGCCGTTCCAATCGTACGTAACGTATGGTTACGTAGCAAAAAGCGAGATAACTTTTCTAAAAATAGATGAAAACATCGCGATTCCTCGAGCTCGCATCAAAGCCGAGAGGTCAACCCCGCGGAACAGGTCGAAATGTAATAGAAAGCACGGGGATCGAGCGGGCAGAAACAAAATACAATTAAGGAAACCAGATAGAGGCGTAACGCCATAAAACGCGCGGTACGTGTGAAATGGTACATATCGGCGCACTGGGCTCGAGCCTCATCGGTGATCGAGAATGGCAGCGGAACGGTAGAAGTGGAGGAAGCGACCATAGAAGTCGAGGGAGAGGAAGAAGAAGAAGAAGAAGAAGAAGAAGAAGAAGAAGAAGAAGCGGAGGCAGAACGTTCCACCGCACGCAGAAGTGGCATAGAAGAGGAGGAAGAGAAGTAGGAGAAGAGGAAGAAAGAAAGGAGGGTAAAGGAAAGAGTAGGAGAAGAGGAACGATGAAGAAAAGCAACAAAAGGCGCAGCCTCGGGTGCCGGGCGGGGCTCAGATGTTTATCCCGGTCGACCTCTTCCCCTGACCGCTCTCTTCAGGCCCCTCTTCGTGGTCGCTGGCGTGCCCCCTTCACCTCCGCTTCTTGCGGAGAGAAGCGCGCCCTCGGCGATCCGGAGCTCCGGAGCGTTGTATCTACGTTATGCGTGCTCTTCTGGCGTGGATGCACGGTCACAGTGGCGTCGCCTGACCGGATCGGTCGATGACGTTCCGCAGCCGATTTTTTTCCGCGTTCGATTCAGCTGGACGCGTCGACAAAAGTGGATCGACGGTTTCGATGACATCACGATTAATAATCCTGGCCGCTCGAGTAACGCGAGGCGGAACGCGGCAATATTCAAACGACCGAGATTCGATTGCAGAACGGTTTTGTAGAGGCGTTGTAAATGTCGAGGCGTCGCGCGATTCGATCGGCTGACGGTTGTTGGGATAAATATTTTCTGCTATTCGAGCCGCGCGATGCAGAGTGTAGCAACTCTACGATAGAGCAGTTTCGTAGAGGCCTCGTGGGTGTTGAATCGTCGCACCGTTCGATCGGCTGGTGACACCGGCATTAATATTTCTCTTGGCATTTCGCGCACAGTATGCGTAACACTGACGATACCCCGACACGTGTTACGGAGAGGGTAACACGTCGTTCGTCATTCCCTCGAAATTCGAATCAACCCTTCCCAACCCAGGTCTCTTTTTAAACGAATTTCGGGCCGCATCGACGCTGGACGTCGAAACAATCTCCCACCCCGTGGCCTCGTTCAAAGAAATTTCGCTACCTCACGACGAGAAGATAATTGCCGACGCTGCTGCCCGCCTATCGATCCGATCGCCGATCGATTATGCAAAAGAATGCGCCCGAGATAGCGTCCAGGCCTGGTTGTCGATGTAACGCGAGCGAGGCAGTTCGCTTTGATAGCCATATTCGCTCATAATCGAGCCGGCCGGAAAGGAAGCGAATAGGGCGAGGTCGTCGGCTCGTGACGAGCTGCCTCTCGCACACGTACACGTACGTACACGTGTATATATATAAAAAAACGTGGAGGGAAAAAGGGAGGAGGGAAGAAGAGGAAAAAAACGCTACGTTAATCAGACACTTCGCATCGCTTCTATTCAGCTCCCGGCGAGCGGAGTGATCTAGCTCGCAGCAGGTTCTCGGGACAAAAAATCGATGAATGAACCTTCGTCGGTGCCTCGCGCTTGCTCTCGTCTTGCTCGACCGAATTCTGCACGCGCGAACCCCTCGAACGCTCGCGAATTGTTCCGCGCGATTAACCACCTACGCGATTCGATTTCCCGGCTCTCGGCGATCGGAGATGATATCGTCGAGTAATACGAATTAGATGAAGTTCGAAATTGCTCGGTCACTTTAAGCAGAACAGGCTCGATCGGTGCGTCGAAGGGTAGCTTCGTAAATGCTCTCGAAAGGATACCACCCTCTTGTCTTCCAAAAAAAAAAAAAAAAAACTCGAAGATCCTCGCGCGAGCTCGTTGAAAATTTCAGCCTGCGCGCTCCTGTCGATCTGTTTCCGCGAGAACCCAGTCGTGATCTTCGCTGGCAATTAACCCGGCGCAGGCTCGAGCGCGGAACGATGACAGGAATCCGCGAGAACAAAGGATCGCTGGCTGCGCGAGGGTCGTTAGCGTCGAGGGCACGTATGTATCCCGCTGATGACGCACTTCCGGCCGAGTGAACCCCCACGGTGGCCTCCAGTGATAATTCCGGGGGAATCGAGAGGGAATCAGCTCCGAGAGAGATCCATCCACCGTGACTCCGTGGCCCCGTGACGACCCCGGCGGAGATGTTTGCTCTTGTTGCGCCGCGTACAACACCGTGGAGGCAGCCGCGCTCGGTAGGAGGAAGAGCGGTGGCGTACGAAAGAAGATAAAGGGCGAGCGTGGTGGAGCCGGAGAAGGGAACGGGGCGAAAGGTGGACGAGGTGGACGAAGAACAAGAAGAACGCGAAGACCGCGGGGGGACCGGTGGTGGGCGAGGAGAGGGCTCGATCCTGACGCCTAGCCTCCGAAGAAGCTGCGCGCCAAGTGCCACGGCCGCCAGCCTACGAGTGGTAGCGGTTCGCTCATCATTGTAATTACTTCGCGAGGATGTACCAGTATATTGGATCATTATCGACCGCTCCATATCTACCACCTAGCCCGTAAGTATAGACCCATGCTCCCGGCGAGCCCTGTAACAGCTACCCCTCTCGTGTATACACCTCTGCCAAACGCGCTGTATATCTTCGAGCTCTACGAGCCGAGCACGCTTGTGTTCGCCACGGGGAAATGACTAGCGTTAGTCGGGATATAACTCGTTACCTGGTTGTCGTGCGGGATGATTGGTTCTGGGGACTCTCGACGGAAGGGTAGTTAGTCCCTTCGGGTGGCCAACGAAGGGGTTATCGGTAGTTGGCTGTGCCGTTCGACCAGGGATCTCTGATTCATTTTTCGGGGGAGTAACTCGTTCGACGCCAGAGTTATTTTCCGCTAACGCGTTTCGTATTGTCGCGGCTAGGATATCGCATAATACACGGATGATATACGATTGCAGAGTTTCACTCAATTTGCACCGCGCGCGCGACTTATTACAGGTGTTCGATTTTAAACGACAACTTTAACCAGATCCTACGTTATTATCGGTCGAAACCGTTGATGTTGAACCCGTAGTCAAAACATCGCCTATGAATCAATACGGGGGGGGGGGAAAGTATTCCAACGGGCGACAGATATCGCGCGAACTAACAATCAGTACCCAATTACGAGAATCGTTACCATATTTATGGTTCGAGTGGCCTAGCCAATTGGTAGATCGGAGTTACGCCGATCTCTAAATCGCTGAACGTCACGTTCGGCTTCCAATCTCGTCCGCGGCAATTTCAACCCGGACAACCGCCACAAATCCCGGGTGAAAATGATACAAAGCCCAACAACGGTGCACGCGAACGGCCGCCAATTACTTTGTCGCGCCGTAAATAACGGGCAAAAAATTCCCATTCATGCAAATCGGTATCAGCGAGCGCGCACCGCGGGGTCGGGTATCGCTCGGCCCGCGCCCCGCGGACGCGCGTCCGACGCGAGTTATTCCAAGTGGCAATGGTTATTACCCCACCCTATATATCGAAGGGAATATATAACTACGGTGCACCGATGGAGTCACGTATGCCGATGATACGGGAGCACGCGCGCCGGTGTTGGTGTCCACACCGTTGGATCGCGATCTTGGCACGTACGAGCTAACGACTCGTTCGT
Organism: Xylocopa sonorina; assembly: GCF_050948175.1. Classification (NCBI taxonomy): domain Eukaryota; kingdom Metazoa; phylum Arthropoda; class Insecta; order Hymenoptera; family Apidae; genus Xylocopa; species Xylocopa sonorina. The sequence goes on from NC_135193.1 coordinate 13,463,380, forward strand.
ACGAGTCTCTGATCAAATAACCGCGACCCGAACAACTTTCTCGGGAGATCTACATCTCCCCGGCGAAAAGGCACGTTCGAGAACAGTGGCCTCGCTGGCAGAGGAGCAGGAACGAGCGGACGAAGAGCCACGGATCACGGAACCGCGGAATCGAACCGCGACCATCCGCGTTTTTTCGACCACGAGGGGGCATCGGCATTTATGCAGATTCGCGTACGAGTGTAAACTCTAATTGTTCCGAATAACGTGACGTAGATTGACGCGCAAAGTTTGCCTCGAACGTGGCGCGTCTAATGTTAGCCGGAAGATCGGTCGACGTCGTAGAAACTGCTCTTTGGAATGCTGTAGAAATTCGATCGCGATCATGTCAACCAGTTCGACGCGACCGCGAAAAGAGAGATCGCTTCCGCTCGAACGATAATCATCGATACATCTCGCGATACATCTCGAAGGATACCGGTCGCCTTCTTTGTTAAGATCCATCGGTACCAGGTTTCTTTCTGTCGCGCGGATGCTCGATTCTCGACCTTCGACGCGTTTCAGATCCTCCGCGGTGCCAGAGGGAACAGAAATTCTGTACGGCGCGACGTATCTCAGATAGATAACAGAGAGAACGTTAGCACGACACCGGTGTTCTCCAACTGTTCTCAAACTTGCAGGACATAAGTCAAGTGGCACTGAAAGTAGAAACACAACGGCAGCGGAACAGGAAAAAAAACGAGCCCCGCCCAGCGTGGATACACACAAGCGGTGTTCCAGCCGGCGTATCCAAGCTGGAAATCGATCATCAGATCTCCGCTGAGCAAGCGATAAGGCTACCAAGCCGTTAGCTCGTTCCGCAGCACCGTCCAGGACACCGTAGCCCAGGATCGATCCAGGACGTGCAACGGGAGCCGTCGAGGCAACGGGAGCGTATCGAAAGATGCGCCGTCGATAATCCTTCAGGGTAGGTCGGCGTGCATCGTGGCTGGCCCTATCGAGTCCAACCGAGGCAAGTTGCCCGCTTACTCGGGATCAGAAGCAGCAACGGCAGCATCGGACGAAGAAGAAGAGGAGGAAGAAGAAGAAGAAGAGGAAGAAGAAGAAGAAGAAGCAGAAGAAGCAGAAGAAGAAGAAGAAGAAGAGGAAGGAGAAGAGGAGAGAAGAAGAAAAGAGTAGAGAGGAGGAGGTGGATGGAGAAGAGAAGTTATCTGGCCTCTTTCTCCATCCTTCCCTTAACCTCTGGGCTCGGTTCCACCGCCGCCTCCGACCTACGTGTAGATGCTCAGGTGTAAAACCGTTGATTGCCACGCCAGTATTTTCTCTTTGCACGGCAGGATGGTAGTAGCGGTGGGCGTGCCCGCCACGACCGAAGGGAGACGGCCAAGGCCTCTCCTCTCATCGTGCTACCGCGATTATGTTTATTATACTTCGGCACACGCGTGTGCGTACGTGCGAGTACTTACATCTGGCCTCGCCTTTCCGCTCGCCACCGCGAGCATCATCGCGCCGGACGTGACGCCGCTCCACGCCGCGTCGCGCCAACTGCATCTCTCGCGAAGCTTTCATCACGCTAGTGTACACCAACCAGCTTCGAAACGGTTTCAGAAGCCTTCCGATAATCGACGCTGGTTAACTCGATTGGGTGCGCCGGGGTTTGCTAAATTAAAATTTCGATCGACTCCGTGCGACGATGGGCCCGTTCGAGATCGTGGACCCCCTTCGCTGGGTAGCTAAGTGAATCGGCTCTCCCTTTGGAAGCTCGAAAATTCGGTTCCTCGGTTCGATTCGCGACGATTTCGATGCTTCTGGGCGTCGATGGGGCGCTGGCGAAAATGTAAAAAAAGGAAAGCCTCGACCGCGTTTAAAATCAACGTTACACCTTGGACGAAACATTCTCTCGAACACACCTTCTCGATTATGACGCTGACGCGTAGCTTGTTAGAAAAGAAGCTGATCGAATCGATACGCCCGTGAAAGATCGGGCAGCGCATCATTATCAATGGCTCTCGTGTGACGAGCACGCACGTATCGGGTTCGAGACCGAACGAGCCGAGGATGAGACCGGCTTAGGATTCCATCGAGGTGGAGCCTTGACATTTCGTGGCCTGGAATCGACCGGCATAATTGATCGGCCTCTGGCGGCTCGCATTCGACGAACGGCTACGCTATCCCATTGCGTCTGGTACGGTTACGACCAACTCCGCGTACGACCTCGCCGAGCGGTGGAACGCGGTCGCCGTTGGCGTTGTGAACTGGATTCCACAGCTTCGTCAAACCAACCGAGCTGGAGGGCTCGTGCTCTTCTTTCTCGTGCGATACGAATAACAAAAAACTACCTTCGCACCATGAGAATGTATTTAAATAAAATTCGTTCGATCACCAAGTCACTGTTTACTGTTCTAGAAAATTTTTTCGATTTTTCAAACTTCAGACTTTGACCATCCCCTTCCTTTGACGAGCATCGACCACGATCTCTCCATAAACACCGCGCAATAACCGCTACCAATTTTACTCGCATCATCCAGTACCATTACTCCCTAGAAACCTCCCATTCGATCGTTGAACCGTGGACGATGGCATCGTTCGACAAAACGACCGCGAATAAATCGCCGGTGCGTAGGCAACCGCTACTTTCATAAATTACACCGTCACGCGGCATCGATGTTTCGTGACGCCAAAAAGTTACAGCTATCGACGCCGCTGCTATAATGCTATCGATAACTCCGTCGTCGGTGCCAACGGACACAGAACGTTCTCTCACCGTGGACTTTCCGTAAATTGGACACGCTTGACACGGCCAATAAATCCAAGGTTCACTCGCACCCTCGGGTGAACGTCGAACGAGGCGTGGTAAACTATTTACATGAACAATTTTTGTAAAAATTCCAAATACTCGAAAACATTGAACCCTAGATACGTAATTGCCTTTGAAACGATTTTTGGAAGCTTCATCCTTCGTTTCATCCGTTCGCGATTCAATCACAGCGCAAACGTTGTTGCGCATCGATAACGGTAGAAGGAAAAACCTAGCCGCGTTCGAGTTAAAACTCTGCGCGCGGCGAGCGACGAAAAGGAAAAATGGCCAGCGCAACAAGAACGTACCGGCTAGCGTACACCTGTCATTATCGCGGACGGTCGTTGCAATCCGTTCTGGTTAAACGGACGTTCGATGGGTCGAATGGTAGCTGTCCACGGCAAACAAACGTTACATTGCCGCAATTTCGCGTGGTTAACGACGTCGGAGCGTCCCGGCGAGGGGGGACGCGTGTGTGAACGCGCCAATAACGCCAGCTCGGAGGGGCACTAAAAATTTTATTACGTCGCGCGCGTACGTCACCGCGTCCGGATGGAGGGGCTGCAGGGGAAGGGAACGGTGGCAGAGCCCTGTTTAACAAAGTAATGACTACAATTATTCCGCTTTACATCTGCCTGGCGAGGCCAGAGACGCGATCGGCCGCGGTTTCGAGACGAGAACGGTGATACTTACCGCGGGATAATCGTCGATCAGCAAGAGTTACAACCGCCAGGGGTATCCTCGGCTACTCGGTTACATTGAAACGCGGATTTCTTTCGAGCAGTCGACGAAACGCATAAAACGATGCTTTATTACTTAATTCCTGGCTGCGTCCGGTAAACGAAACGATTCCACTTTACAAACAACGACGAATCGACCTACTACCAATTAAAAGGACTCGAAAGGAGCCTCGCTCGGGAAGGAGATCCCCTCGAGGACGCTCGTTGGACAACGAGATCCGTCATCCGAGTGGCCAGGCGAGGCGAAGGAGGCTTGCGTGCAAGCGGGACGTATCGTCCTTCCTCGTGAGATAACAAAGCATTCCAACCCTCGGTCGCAGGTCCCGGGAGCTCGTGGTAGGAAAAGTTGCTCGCGTGGTCTCCTGTCGTGGCTCGTTCAATTTACATAAACACGTACTCATTGATTGCCGGACCAGATTGTCGGCCGTTATTACTTCTACGACCGGTTAACTCCGACGTAGGACCGCGAATAATCGTCCGGGGCCCTAATCGTTTCGCTACGCGTCGACCACGACCCCTTAGAGAGATCGATACACGCCTCGATCCTCGTCTGGCCCACTTTATTTCGGATACGTGGTTCCGCCACGCTCGATTAACTCTGGAAACGGTGTCTTTCATTGTCTCGAATCGATACACCTTGTCCTGCGGTGTGCTGTTTCCGCGCGGATGATTTTAGTGTTACGAGAATTTCAGTGATAATACGGGGAGATATATAATATGGTGTAAGTTGGTTTCTGATTGGCGATTTTAAGAGATCGTTGATGGCTGTGCGAATAAGTGCTTCGAATAAGAAGAGAGCACGTAACTTTCATCGTCGAAATAAAAATATTTCGAACTTTACGATCGCATAGTCTTCCAACGAATAACATTTAATCATTATAACATCCTGTCATTATAAACAGGATTTTACGGTCACTCGATATTTCCAATTTTAGTGGAACGACCTCGCTCGTCTACTTTCGTAATCTCGTTGTTCGACGATTTCGATGTAAACGGTCGTAGAAAAATGGACGTGGCAAAAACCTATTTATTACGAAAGATAACCGTGTTAGCGTTCAAAAAGCTTACTTTATCGATATACAAACTAATCTCGAGGATACTGTACGTAATGAATTATACGGCAAGAAGAATGTAAATGAATTCTGCGATAGTATCAGCCTCAATTATCTCGTTTCAGCTGATTCGATCGTTGAATAAAGAACGGAAAACGGATAAGGGAATTATCTTACATGCTATTAATTATTATATCATCGATTTGCTTCAAAGTTCACATACGCAGCGTAACCATTTCTGTTCTCACGCTAAAACGAAGTACGCTTCAACGACTTGCGATCTATCTTTTCTGACGATCGAAGAAAATTTTGATCACGGGGGGCAGCGGAAAATAATTCGATCACTCACCAAAATGACACGCGAACGAAACACCGGCATCAGAAAATCCGTTCTTCTCCGAGCCTGTAACAAAGAAAAGAGAAAAAGGTCAGATCAGGCGATCGATAGCGGTTTAAACTCGGACGGATAAACGGAAGAGCCGAAGAAATGCAGATGCGAACACCACCCACGATGTAACCCTTTCTCTCCGCTGTCATTAAAGGGGCCGCCCTAGACGCTCGTTCTCCAAGGACTCGCACGAGGTTCAATGGGAAGATTTTAATCAAATCGATCGCGAAGATTCGACCGAGATCCGTGGGATCTACGTTCTATTGTTCGACAACGCGAAGCGTGCGCTTGGCAACCGAACCGTGCGTGTTAATGGGGTATTGTGTAAATACGCTTCATTTAAATAACCGCGTAGAATGGAGCTATTCAAATTATGCGACCAGCGAGCGATTTCGCAATGCTCTGAAGTTCAGCGTAGCGGATTTAAGAATCGAACGAAGTTGCATCGAACGTTTCCCAATTGCCCGTCGAGTTATCAATATCCCCGTCTCGCGCGTCGATACGACTTTTCAGGTTAGCCAGAGAGATAAGAGCGAGTACCCAGAGCGAACCAGGAAGGAGAGAGGTTCAACCAACGACTAGCCGTGTGCACTTGCCAAGCGGAAGATCGAAATCAAAGAAGCCTTCGGCCCTGCAGCTCCACAATCCTCAGCGCGCTAGAGGGGGTAGCAATTCCAATCACTCGGGGATGGAACGCGTATCGATCGATCGATCGACGAATACCACGTGCTCCGCGACTGCAACTGTAGATGCTAGTCTGGTGCACCACCCACGAAGCGGCTACTTAGCATGCACGACCAGCTAGAAGGTAGCTACCTACCTATCTGACAAGGTTAACTAATACAGCTTCTCCGGTCGCGCGTGCGCGAGTACTCTCTTGATTAGAAGCGCGTTGATAAATCGCCGGAAGGCAGATCGTTTCTGTCGATCGCTTAATTACGATGTGGAAAAAAGTGCGCGATACAAGAACAGCTAGGAATTAAAGAAAATTGAAATTCCTCGGTTTTAATTAGAATCGTTTCGAGCGTTTCCAGGTTGTTATTCCTCCCCGTTGGCTACGATCGTAAAAATAAAAACCATTAATTGAAATATTCCGAGGCGTCGCACTTGCCGGGTCCCATGGTCGCGCCGCGCGGCGACGCGTTAATTAAATCGATACGTCGGCCGAACAGAAGCGAGCCGTCGCCGTTGATCGATTTAATTGGTCCCTGGTCGGAAGTATGCATTATTCCACGCTGGCAGACCCGTACGTCGGGGCACGTCAAAACGTTCGAGATGAGAAAACTTCGCAGCGGGACACCCGCTACCGAGCTTTCCTTACTTCGTCCGTGACTTTTTCTTCGTCCACGCGCGCCGCCGGATTGGATGTGCCGGTCGCATCGCCGGACGCGCAGCATGGGGTGGCTTCGTGCGAGCCGCGCGCCAATGAAATTGCGCGATTACTCGTTTCCTCGGTGTTTCAACGTCCACGCTCCCCGGAACACTGATATATTAAGTCATAAATTCGCGATTAAGGACTCGACGAGGATGCCCGCGTATCTCGTGCTCGCGGAGTTCTTCGTCCCTCGAGACTGTTCGACAGGGAACGCGGTTACCTAAATCTTTGAATTCAATTTCACCATCACTGGCGCGAATTGATTTTAATATTGGCGGAGTATCGTTGCAATAGTCGTTCGTCTCGTATGGAATCGTCGCTCGCATGTTCGTCAACCCCTTCGATTAAACCTAAAACGTCGAACAGGTAATCGTCCTTTGTACCAAAAGAAAGCAACCGCGAATGCCATGTAAGTACTCTTTCCGCAGCAGCCAAACCTAACCATAAAATACCGCCTTACGACACGACGAAACTGCCTACCTGGGCGAAGGCGCTGCCAATCAGGGCCGACAAAAAGGCCCAAGAAGCGGGGCAAAAACTGCGAACGTGGATTTCCCTGCGCGTTCCCTTTTGCATCTCGGTTAAGACCTCGGGGTCTCAGCATCGACGCGTACTACCAACAGCCGCGTTCCTCTATCGCGACGGTTTTTCCACTTTGCCGCTAGAAAGGAACGCGCACTTACCCGCGGATCATAAAACACGTCGTAACCGTACTATTTCGCGCGATCCGGCCGATAGCCCGCCATGCGGAGAACGGCTTGTTGGCCACAAAGACGAGGCGTGTCGTTGCAACCCGCGTGCAGAACAGGTAGCACCGTTCCTCGTGTAAACCCGCGTTTAGAGCCTGCCCTTTTTCTGCAATTTTCTACGTTTCTTGCGGGAACAGCATGTAAATCGATGGCTAAGAGCCGCTTCTAAAAGCTGCGCTCGGATGATGTCTTTTTCTTCGCTGCATGTGATGCGGATGCAACTGCACTACGATGCAATCTATGAATCGTAGAGCGATAAAGAGCTGGCGAGAGAGTGATTTTGTTTAGAGCAATGAAAAACTACCCTTGCGGGCTGTAGCCAGTCAGCATTCGGGAGTACACTCGTACGACCCCTATTCTCTACGTTACAGTTAGCGAAACAAATTAATTCTACGTTTAACGAAGTGTAATTAGTTTGCATTAATTGTTACTAAAGTCGACGGAGGCTAGCAAAACGAGCTATCGTTCATCGCGTTAGCGCGACAGGGTGTAACAACCCCGTCTATTCGAAGGATTGGATGGTTTCAGGTATGGTGCGGTCGCTTGGAACGATCCGCGGTCGTGTGTTCGAGTCTCCTTGTTCGATTCGGAATTGATCGGCGTTTTAAGTAGAAGGCGACCTTTACCGGTAAACGGTGGCTGCTTTTTTGTATGTTAAACGCGTGGAACGTGTTTGTGGAACGCAACCAACCGACGGAACCGAGCCGGAGATATTCGAAGGCGATTTTGTGAAAGAACTACGGTATCGATAGTCTTGCCATCCCGATGGATAAGTGAGATTACGTGATTTGTTTTACGAGCACGGTCTCGAACGGTCGGAGGTTGCTCGAGGTGCTCTGAATGCGCAGCGTCGCGGTTTTTCTCGCTAGCAAAGTTAATTGAATCCTCTTACAGCTGATTGCGATTGATTTCGGTTGGATTCCTCGGTTTCTTGTTGGAGATCAAATTCTTTTATGTTGATTATATTAATCAGCAACATCTTTTTGGTAACATTAATCAATGTCGTACGACGGAAATCTTCTCGTGCCACGAAGATGTCTTTTCGAATTTCATCTCGATCAGAGGCAACGAGACGAGGGAGCAAGTCCCGTCGAGCGAAAACACGAGCAAGCTCTAGAAAGTAGAAAGCGCGATCGGAGCGCGGCTCGAGTGTATTTTGCTCGCAAAAAGTGTTCCGTCCGCCTAGCATTCCGGCTCCGCAAGATGAACTGGCTGAAGCGTGAAACAAACTGTTCGCACATTTCTCTATACCGCTTGACCATGAAGAAATAAATCGCGCCACCGCTGCGCCGATCATTCTTTATCCTTTTAAACTATGACTCAGATGCCTGCGCGCGGTAAACGAAGGCGTAACGTAACAGTTTCGAGACGGGGAGGGGGAGTGTAAAGGGAAAAAAAACGCAGAAATTCCGAAAGGAGCCATGCAAAATAGCGCGCTACGGCAACGCCTATTCATCACCGAGCCCCGACGAAAAAATCCACGCGTGAACTTTCCTGCTTCTGGCGAACGCGCAACAATAAATTGTAGAATTCCAGGGTAAATCGATTCGCGACTGTTGAAGCGTGACTCGCGCGCTATAATTGCGGTAATTGGAATCGAGGAAAAAGAGGTTGATGTTCCAAGTTCGCGGCTGACAGAAGCAGCTCTCGCCTTTCCGAACGTTCACCGTCGTTTCGAACGCGATACGATAGTTAAATCGAGACCAACTCGAACTCTAGACGCTGTCAAGAGTTCTTGGACGTATCGAGTCTTACCGAGGAGCGCTCTCGAGAGTTTTTCATGATCGAACTGCGCTCACAGCGACACCCGTTCGGCGGTGTTCGTCACCCTTGAACCGAACGCTTGGCTCGTCGCGGAAGAAGAAAATGGTGAACGAAGAGCGACTCGTTAGTCGCGATAGTTCCACGTGATGGATGGAGGATCCAAGGCTTCCTGGTGGACCAAAAGGAGCAAGCCAGCGAGAAGAACGAGCACGTGGCGTGGGAGTACGCGGGGATGGAGCGAAGGGGACGAAGGAGCACGCGTTGTGGGCGGACCTCGGAGATGGTGGTGGAGGTTCAGGAGGCGGTGTTGGTAGAGGCCAACGGAGATAAAACCAGAACCTACGAAGGTAAAGAGACCACGATTTCCTCGCGATTACTGTACGCGAGATTTCTTCTCTCGATACCTCCACGATTACAGCTTGCCTTCGTCATTCGCGCGATTTACAAAATTTCTAAACACTGTTATCTAAACTTGCTGACGTATCGTATCATACGACATTTTGTATAATCTGAATAGGTTCCTGATTGAACCCCAGATGAGACGATTACAACTTTTTATACGTCGCTGGACTTTCGTGGAATTTTAATCGGTTCTACGAACTTCGAGTTAACGACTAGTCGAATGAGCTGCTCTTGAAAGTTCTCGAGAACATTAAAACCCAATTTTCATTGGTTCACCGACAACTGACCCACAATTTTTTCACACTAGCAATAAAAATAACGTTAAGCGCGACAAATGTGGTATTCGCGTTAAAGTTCCCCGACCCATTTGTCCTTGCGTGGAATTGTCCCTTTCCCATGATTATCCGTGGTTAAAAATCTCGAACAGAAATTGCTAATGGTAATTCATACTGCCTTCGTAGTATAGTGCAACAGATCCTCCAACAGCGGTTTAACGTCTCCCCCCACGTGACCTTCTTAACGACTCCCATTTCTGCTCCGAAAAATAGCTTGAACAAGAAAACGCGACGAGCCGATCCTCTAATCACTTTCTCCGACTGGCCTTTAAAGGCTGGATTTGCATCGAGCCACGGCTGATTGCTCGTAATTAGCGACGCGTGGCCCTCGCCCACGTCGGGTCAACGTCGCCGTGGTAGACGAAGATGATCCTTGCTAACGAATCGTGCTCCGGCGATCGCTTGGTGCACCGCGCGCGTAACCTAAGGTACCTACGCGTGCACGCACACGCGCGTACACTCGCCGGCTATCAACGCGACGGTCCTCCCCGTTTAAAACTCCGTCCGATCGTGGCCAATGTTTATCGGCCGTTTATTCGCCTGCGACGCGTCCACTTCTCGCAATCGGGCAAATTTGCGATACAACCGTGAAAATGGACGCGATAGGAGGTTTTTTCGAATTCACCGGAGACACGTACGAACAATTCGTTTCGAGCGGTTCAAGTTTCCATGCTCGCGAGTAAGTAATTACGTGGGTTAATTATGTGGGATGGTATCGAGAGGTTGGACAGAGGTACTAAAGATCTTGCTTGATTGCACTCTGGAAAATCTACCAATCTTCTGCAGCTACACGCGTGGCTACGAGCGTCGACGAGTGTGTTATGCAAATGTTGCCAGTCGATTCGTTTCTCGAGTGTAGTTGGCGAAAATAGCACGAATGGAAAGGGCTCTGCCGCGAAATGAATGATCGGGACACGATCCGGGGTGGTAACAGTCGTTTCGATCGATTTTTCCAACCGAGCAACCGGCTCGCGGTTGACCGTGTCGTTAATCCCCTGTTCGGGGCGTTCGCGAAACAGGAAGGAGCGTAATTGCACGTGGAATCGAAGCGGAATTCTTTCGCGGTGCTCCGCAACAGATTACCAGCCACGACACAATAATGAAGCTCTTTCGGTGTAGCAACTGCTGCTTATCTACGATCAGTTTATAAAAGGCGGCGAACCGCCACTCGCTCGCCCCGGACGGATAACAGTATTAATCATATACCCCTGAACGGCCTCCTTGATTACCCATCAGTCTCGTTTTATTCACGATTACGCGATACCGTCGTTTACGCGCGCAATTAAACCGTGTAATCCGGTCCCTCTAAGCGCCGATTTTATTTACAAGTCGAGATGGATAGAGATTCGCCACGGTGCGTTGCACGGTGGCGAGATTATCAGCTCCGATCGAAAGTGTTGTTAAAGTTTAACACGGGAGCCGGCGAGATAACGCGCGTGTACCTACATATATTTAAAACGTAGCGAACGGGCACGTACGAAATTAGGTGCGCCGACCACGAGTGATTAAGATAATGCTGATAAACTTGTTGCGAGCGATTTGAAATTTCCGTGGAATTCGGTTCTTCGAGCATAATCTTGCCAGCGTTCGATCCTTTAACTAACTCGCGTCGAGTAATAAGACCGAACGCGTTCCTGGTGAATATGTATTATGGAGATTTTTCAGTGGTATAATTTATCGAAATAATACGCGCACGCGAGGGTATCGACGAAAATGATTTTCCTGCTGGCCAAACCGATTTCTTCCCGAACGGACGCGCCGGTTCTGTACTATCACGCGATAAAGCGGCCTCACCGGCGATATCCGGAATAATTTATTGTCATTACATTCATCATGGTGACCGTAACGCATGACACTCGACTTCGAGGAGAAAGCACACCGCATCTGGAGTAACATTACTAGGTACTAACGCCGATTTACGAGCGACGTTTGTCCATGCGTTCAACGGACGCCATCGACGAAGCACCGGACGACAATTTCACCGGTAATTTATCCATCGAATCGAAAGCCGGCCGCGCGCGAACATTTTCGCGGATCTTAACGGTGACATTTCATCGCGAGGCGACAGGTATCCAGGTGCGACGAAGAGAAATTTCCCGTGAATCGAATGAAAGGATTTTAGAAATCTTCACGGAGTATCTCTGGCATTCTTTGTGCCGCGAATCGCGCGAGATAAGTGTAGCGAAGTGTGCCAGAAGTAGGAGACCTCTCGTCGGCTGATAAAGATTGCATAATACACGTATGCGTCTCTGTTCAAACGATGAAACGAACGCAATTTTTCGACGTTCGTCAGTGAAATTTAACTTTGGAAAGTTAAGTTCAGATCTCACTACTTCGCGACCTCTTGGTATACTCGATCGCCAACGGAGTGACGCTCAGGTATTCCGAAAAAATCATTCGTATCTCTCGAAGCGAAAGCGTAAGATCGGCCAGAGTTCAACGCATGCCACACGATTTACGAACAATCTATGAGAACAGCAAGCACAGTGCGCGACGTCGACATCTCTAAAACTTCCATGCGTTTATTTAAACCTACGACTCACCTGAAACAGAAATCTCAACGACAACCGACGTTTCGAAACTGGCGACCGGTTCGTACGGCGAACAACAGAACATGACGGGCAGCTGAGATCAAAATCGAACGTCCGATTGCATGTAAATTTCAAACGTCATCGAAAAACACACTCCTCTGTGCCTCACAGAAACGAGCCGAACACTGTCCTCGCGACTCGCATACGCGATCTCGAAACGATTCCTCACTCTCGCAGCAAATATTTGTATAAACAAATGTTTCTCTCATATTCTTCCAGAATACCCCGAACCAGAGTCGAACACGAAGTAGAGGCGAGTTCTAGGTACGACTGGTAGGGGTCTGTACGGGGTCTCGTGAAGAGCTGGGAAGGGGATAAGGTCGAAGGTCAGGGTTATGCCGTACGACCCGTGACCCGTGACCCTCTCGATCCCTCCGACCCGGCCGACCCGCCGCTCCCACCCCGCCGTCCACGACTTTCTTACTTCGCGAGCGCATCTCCGCGCGGCTTCTTCTGTGCTCGTTTCGACGCCGCCGGAGACGCGTCGTCGTCTCCTGCCACGGCTCTTCTCTCGTTCCCTCTGTATCGCTGCACACGAGTGTCGACGAAGTTACGAGCGTGGGAATAATATTTTTATCCTCCTCCTCGATGTCGACCATCCGTGTCGAGAGCCTCGAATCGATGATTCCTCACGGCTGGACCTGAATCCCTTTTACGAGAACGTTGGATCGCGCGAACGATGTGAAATAGACATGATCGTACGGGAATGTAAGATCGATAGCGTGCCACGAGAACATTTACTCGTAAGCTGTAATTGCTGGGCCGAGGAAGGAGTTTGTTACATTCGCAGTCTTCAGACGTAGTCTTACGCTACTTCTCTTAATTAGGAATTAATGCGATAGTTTTCTAACGAAGTTCAATTTACTCCGTGAAATGTTAGTTGAAGAGAGAGATAGGGATCGCTGTCTAGATCCAAGGGCGGATGCGCATCTCCCGCGAAAGAGTTAAGCGCGGCTAGGCGAGTAAGAACGCGGTCATGTTCCTTCTTCTGCTTCTTCGGCTTCTTCTCGTGACTGCGTTTCTTTTTTCCAAGTGACCGCGCACCGTGAGATTCTCCGCTTGCGGAAAAATCGCGAAACGTGATCTTTGCTCGCTCCGCGAGAGGGGCCCTACGGTTCGCTAGGCTGTTCCCTCTGGCCATTTTTCACGGTCGATCACATTCGTCCCTGCACGGGGGACGCCGCCAAGCGGAAAAGCGTGCTCGATCTCGACGAGTAAACGTCGCGGTTGCGTATGAATTTTGCCAGAAAATATTTCCAATGTACAGGGTTTTTATTATTCAACGATAGCCTAAATGCGAGTGACCCCAAGTGTGCGAAATCCGCCGCGCAACAATTCGATTGATTATTAATAAATTCATTCGCGGTTCACGATTAAGTGTACCGGTTCGATTGAACGATCCGATATAAATAACGTGGCCGAACTTGCGAAAAATAACACGCGCGGGGAATAATTATATAATAAACAATGGATCGTCGAGTGAATTCCTGTTTTTAAAGTTATTCTCGCAGCAGGCCAGGAATCTCGTATGCGCGAAATGTGCTACAATTCCATGCAAATGTATCTCGTTCCCCGATTACCGACGTTATGATTTTTATAAATCGTGACTACACTCTTTTACGTATTCTGCGCGTTTCGCTGAAGCTTTCGCTTCGTTTCAAGTGAATTCTAAATTACTTTTTTTCAATTATGTAACCATATCATACTTTATTTATCGAGTATCGTTTAACCTAACCTGAAGTATCAATCGCGAATAATAAACGTCAATCTTGATAATGCCAAGTATAGGACTGTTATTCATTAGACGATAACGACGTCATCAGCACTTGCAACTGTACGGTTAATTGCACGTGCGAATAAGAACAGCCGTAAAAAGTGCCACGGGGATATTATAAACGTTAAGTAAAATCTGACAAGGGAATCGTTTCAACTCGCTCGCAGCGAGAACAGACTACATCGGCAAACTAACTAATACATGCTATATACTCGCCACCAAACATGTTACAGAATAAAGAAAGGATCGGAATCGAATACATTGCGCGCGAAAAAGACTGTAAAGAGAACCTTAGCCACGATGTTTCGAAAAAAAGAAAAAAAAGCAGAGATGCGAAGGAAACTTCGCATCTCGTTGAGCGCAGAAAATCGCGGTTAAGAAACGCGATATTTTTGCAACGATCAGAGCTGGGATCAGGGTCGTGTCGCTGGATGACGGCCAGCCTGGTCTCTGTATCCGCTTCGTTCTAAGAGCGTTTCAGTGTCCGGCGGGAAAGTGAGCCACTTAATATGGATGCGCGCGGAAGACCCGCATCGGACCTCTGAACCATGACCCCCTCAAGGCATCGGGACCATCAGCCGGAGCGGCTGACAGCGGATGCAACAAAAATTTCGCGTTACGCGTGCGACCGCGGCCAATTATCCCGGCTGATTCCTCTACCTTCGATTCCATCGCATTACGAGGCGATGAGTCAATCGATTCGAAACGTATCTCCGTTGCGATCGCCGATCGAACGGATCGCTGCCATTGTTTTGCTGTTCTTTCCATACGCGAAGACGTGTGGATAAAATAGTGGTCGAGGAATGAATTTCGTTTCTTTCCGTTTCGTTTTTTTTCCATTTTTTTTTTTTTTTTTTTGGTCTTTTTCCTTCGATAATTCGTAATTGAATAATAGACTCGGCTATCCGCAGTCGTTCGCAACGAGTTGATAATTCTTTTGTTTCGCTGGGATAATTCGATATTGAAAGGGTAAAATTATCGCAGAACCGCTATCAACTCTGATATTCAGGCTCATCGAGCCTACCTTTCCAACCACCTACCGACTTCGTTTCAACCGCTAAACAAACAGACGGACAATCTCGCGGAACCGATTCTATCGGCACCGAGGCAATCGAAATCGGTTTACGATCTCCTCCTTTATTGCCTCTCGCAGATCGAAATCGAAACGATCTAGCCACACGTATCGCGCTAAAGGTCGCCTCTCGAGAGATATTCTTGCGTAACCTTGCCAATAATACGTGCTTGACTTGCCTTAGAACCTTTGAAAACCGCGAAGAAGAACAATAAAGACCAGTTCTCACTGATCTAATTCAACCTCGAATCGCTTCAATTTCTGACCATCTCGAACTCTACATGCAAAACTATTGTTTGCTCGATTCCAAAACTCTTCGAAACAAACTCGATCCGTCTAAACGTGTGAACGAGGCTTAACGTTAAAGCGCAGCTAAAATTAGAAAAAAAAAACGGCGAATGCAAATGAAAACGAGGGTTAAGCGTCGTGAAACAGTTCAGCGCGTTAAATCGAAATGACGAGAGCACGCACGTATCAACAAGTGCACGTGCAGCCGAGGGCACGAGCTAAGAGGCGGTCCGAGGCACGATCTGGCCGCGTTTCGCTAGAGCTTTTGGACAAAGGTCATCGTCGCTCACGCATCGTGCAGCTGGGAAGCTGCGACGTGACCGATTCGATCGTCTCTACGAGCCCGTTCGAGCGGACCCGCGCGACTCTCTCGACGCGGACGCGCTGATTCCCCGCGCAGATTAAATTCTGAATAAGCCTTAATCGCGGTGGGCAGCCTACGCGGCTATGGACGGGGCCGTTGGGGCACCGTCGAGGACGAATGGCTTAATCCTTGCGGATTTCTTTCCCGCGAGATAAAGTAGCGGAAATATTTATTACTTCGCTCGAACGTTAACCCTTCACTGCCCTCGATCTTTCCGTGCAACCGTACCAAATGTTTCGTTCGCTTTCAGGAAGTAACCGAGAGCTTGGTAAGTGTGAGATAAACGTTCCGGGAGACAAACGCGCTTCGATATCTGCCCGATCTGACGTGTAAATATGTTAATAACTCGAATGATATCGCAACGTGCAGCAAACTCGTATCGAGGCGTCTACGAAGGGAATTATTCGTGTGCGTTCCTTTATTTAAATGGACGCGACGAAGTTCTTATTGCCACTCCGCGGTCCTAGAGCAGGAAAGTAGTTTAAGTCCGTCCGTAGTCAGACGCATCACCGCGTACTAAAACGAAAATTGGCTCGACGCTCGCTACCATATTCGTTAGCGGAATTTCGTTACGATCATTAGGATGCACCGTGAAAAATGATCATCGATTATTTTCCGTACGAAAAGTTTGGTATAATGAGTACAGCGAGCTGTATAAGCGCTGTTATTAATTACCAATAAGAGGAAGGCAAACGCAACGCGAATTTGCATCCCTATATCCTCGAACTTAATTAATTCTCGTGTCTCGCTAATTAAAACGATTCCATACGCGATACCAAACTTATCGCGCAATAAAAACCAGCCAACCAAATACGAATATATATTTAAAAAAAAGGCACGCAGCAGCCAGACGAAGAAAAAAAGAAAAAGAATCCACGGAAACTCCTCCGCGATCCCGTAATTATCGAGACGCACACGAACCGGTCAAAATAAATTGATCACCGTACAAATTCCCATAAATATCGAAAGGAGGCGATTCCAAGTAGCCCTGTAACTACGTTGCATTTCCATCGTCCGATTTAACACGCGAGATCTCACGCAGGGTAGACGTTCTCGTGCCGCTCGTTGATTTCTCAGCACGAGAAACTCCCAACGAAAAACAACCACCGACACGACCAACGAAAGAAATACGAATGGGAGAAAAAATGCGATCTTGAAAATAAAATCGCTACCGTAGGAATAGTATAAAGTATCTGAGAATCTATTTGTTCTTTCCTCGAAGACTGCCTGCCCCGTAAAATACCGAACGTCTCTTTTTCCTTATTCTACACTCTACAGAGGAAGGATCTCTGGGATTGCAAAAAAAATTGATTGCACTCCGTAATATATTAATCATATTCGAAGAAACACATCGATATTTATCGCGATCAGGCAGCCGTGTAACCACTGAAACCCACGGGTCTCTCTCGTTAATCATACGCGGTGGCTAGCGCGCGAGCGTGCCCGCCCTACGAATTGATGATTCCTAATTAAGGGCCAGCGGCGCAATTAATGAGACGCGCTGTTTTAACTGCGACGATCAATAAAAAGGACGGCGTAGGGCCCGCGGGGCACCCAGTGTCGCGCGATAAATGTTTTCGTGCTACCGTATCCGTGTACGTGGGCACGCGGGTCGATTTCGTACGAGCGCGGCCCCGAACTGGTCCCACCCTCCCCCCCTCTCGTTCGTTCTCCGCCGCGCCACCGGAATCTCTCAAATCGACTTCCGTCCGGGACGCCCATTAATTGCGCGCCCTCCACTTTTAATCCGGACCACGGGGCGATCGCGGAATCAGATAAGTCGGCGATCTCGCTGCGTTCAGAGACCAGTTCCAGAGAGGAACCGTGTGCCGAATTCTCCAACGGACTTTTCGACAAGTCAACGTTTTTTTTAGAAACTGTAATTAACGTAGCAGCTTTCCATAGAGAGACATACTCTTTTTTGCGGATGTTACCCCTGGACTCGTTCGCATCTTCCCTTCTTGCCACTTCATCTCGTCGTTGTTTCGGTACATAACTTTTTATTGTCAAGGATGCGAGGTAACGATAATATTTTAGTAAATGGGTTGAAGCTGTTGTTGCCCAGCATTACACAGTTATCACCGGCGAGAGGCTTCCGGGTACGAGCTCGTGTCCTTTTCAAGAAAAAATGCTCCTACCCGATGGTATCGGATAGCTGATAGAATCAGTGTGGTATTTGAAGCTTGATGAAGTGCGCCGCAACGCTCGCGAAACGTCCGTACATTTTACTTGCCCGCGTCCATTTGTTATTTATCGGTCGTTTATCTTTTTAAACGATTCGGAAAACCCTCGAACCACCTACAGCTACGATATTTCAACCGCAGATCAACAAATCATCAAAAATGATTTGCACTTCGCTCCCTCCAAGAATTGATTCTACATCATCCGTTAATGACTCTGCACGTTGCAACAAATCATCGACAGAAACAATTACATTTACACGTCGACGCGTATGTACGATTATCCGCTACGTCATCGCCCGAGTGAAGAAAAAAGAAAGAAGAAAAAAGGAAAGAGAAAAAGCAGCGTCCGAAGTACGTTCGTAATTAAAATGGAACGTCTTCGAGTCCGTATGTTTTCGCAGAAAAGTATGGTTACACGCAGTATCGGCCTAAGTCGAGTAATCAACGAGGTGGCGAAAATAAACGACACGGCCGAGCGACGCGTTCATTAAAACCAGCCTGAAAGAGCGTGCGCGCGTAAATCAAACGCTCGCACAGAAGCGCTCGTACGTTGAAACTTCTCAATTTGACTTCCGTTCGAGACGCACGATAATTGCGGTTCCTTAACAGGCGAGACGAAGACGCGTTCCCGGGTGTACGCGCGTACACGCCTCGAGTTTTCTTAATTGGATTGCGATAGACCCGGCCCGGCGAATATACGCGATTAACCGAGGTGAGCGGGAATGCCGGGAATTGTTTCACGGATACCAATTATTGCGATTTTTATCGGATTTCGAGACTTCGAAGCCGGACCGACGAGCTTCTATACGCGAGGGTACAAAACTGGCGCGAACAATTTTCTTAACTCATCGCGCGTATTGATGAAGTCACGCGGCAGAAAAATTTCGATAATGAAAAATATGATTACATTTACACCTTATTTTGGATGCACAAGAATTTTCGAGAATACCATTCAGAGACTTACGCAACAGTAAAACGCGTCGTCGTTGCTGCGCCATTTCGCGCCGTTCGTATTAGCCATTATTTCGCGCGAACCGAACCGTCCGCGACGCGTGACATCGGTCATCCAGAAGCCAAGGGGCTGATGCGTGCCGCGCATCGGGAATTTCAAATCGTCGGCGGATCTAAACGCTAGAAAGGCGGCCGGGTATCGTCTGGAACTCGGTCGGCGGACAGGTCGGCTTCTTTTTTGACGAGAAAGGGGCGAGGTGGGCCTGGACCGAATCGAGACGAATAAATTCCACTCGTGACAAAAGGAGAACGGGTCTTATACAAGACCTAATAGCCTCCTGTTGGCCACGGCGAACGGACACACACGCCGAATCTGTATTCCTCTCTCCTGGAAGCCAGTGGAACGAAATAACGACCCGACGTTTCTGCCTCGGAGCCAGCTCCGCGGCCCTCCTGGCCCTTCAATCTGCGCACTGAAACACAACCGGGCAGCTGCTACCGAGTACCCCGAATTCCGTTTCCCATAATTTAGTGGACCATGCAAATAGCCGCGCAGAAATTTCATCGAATGCCCGGGATCGGCTCCTGTCGTCCGTTCCTAGCGAACTTTCATCGTTCCACGTAGACGCGAACGCTCGGTTACATTTACAAGGGTCGATTTCGAACACATGGATTCGTACCAACGATAACTTAGGAAAAGATCAACTTCCATCGCCACGTTCGCCCTCTAAAAGCGACAATTGAATCACGTTGATCCGCGTTTTGCAACCAGACGAAGGAAACCCCCCACCTCTTGAAACGTCTTCCCTCGAATGTAGCCAATAAATGGCGAAGAACGCCAGGAAGCATTATTTCCAGGCCTGTCAGCATCTTCAATCAAGGCCAGATGGAAGTCACCAGGCGGGGTTGACTGGGGATACCTCTCTGGTCGGGTCTCCGCGTGGATGTCCACCGGTCGATGTAAATGAAAAATGTAAATTGGCCCGATTGGCCTTACCGATCGCGGCCTTTCGGCCCCGCAGGACCCCGGTCCGTGAACGGAAAAAACATCTAAAACGCTTTACGCGGCCGTAGTGGCCCCGGGAAGAGGCGGAGGCAGGAGAAAAAGAGGAAAGATGCAACCTTTCGCTAGACTGAAGAGACAATGCCATTGTTTTTAGACTTCAAAGGGACCTGGCCGCTCGCGAACTGGGCCTTTGCTCTCGCCGTCGCTCCTAAATTCTTCTACGTCAAGCCACACGGTCCCTGTAACCGCGAATCCTTCCCTCCACCATTCCACCACTCGGCCAAGTTTCTTCTCCCCCTTTCTCTTTCCACCTCTCGCTCTGTATTATGTACGAATACTGTTACGAGGGGACGTTCGTTAACCCTCTCGCGTGGGACGCGGTCTTACGAGCTTTGCCTCCCACCACTTGGCCTGACGCGAATTACTCCCTTCGCTCGGTCGGCTAGGTTTTAACCGGCTCTCTTAATTGGCTGGCCAAGAAACCGATACGGTTAATTATGACGAGACTCGTCACAGATTTTCTCTACGCATTTCTCTAACGAGCATGATCGTACGTCGCTCAGTTATCACAGTAGACTCACCACTCGTCACACAACACCATTACCATCCTCACCCATCGCGCCTAATCATCCTGCGCCTCGAACCACCTCCCGAGCAAACGAAAACGAGCGTCTTAACCCCGAAATAGAGGAACAAAGAATCAAACAGTAGACAAGAATCTCCGCAAAAACAGGAGTCACCCCTACAGGCGCAATCTCTCCATCTGCCCCGCGATGGCGGGAAGCGAACACGCCAGGAGGGGGCCAGCGGGGTGGGAAGAAAAAGAAAAAAGGGAGAAGAGGAGAGGAAAGAAATCGCGGGACGCGGTACAGGGAGAAGAACAGAGACAACCACTTTGATGCCCGGTCGAAGGAGCCGGTGCGGCGGTAATTGCCGCGGCTGGCGCGGCCTCCGCTCCAATAAGCCGTGCCCGTGCGCTCGTGGCGTGGCGGGGCCCCGGCGTGCCGTGGAAAGGCCCAAACGCCGCGCGGCAGCGCTCGCGCGTATGTAAATGCGTATTGTCTTACCCGGCCGATAAAAAGACCTCCGCCGCGCGGCGGCTGCATTACCGGGCCCCGGCCAGTATATTAGCCCTTTGATTTATGCCGGATCGCCATATAAGCCCTACAATGTCCGCGGCGGCCGGCTCGTGTACACGCTCGCCGGCTTAAGGCCGCAGGGCCACGGCTCCGCGGCCGCAGGACCGCGCAAAAACTTGTCCTTTTCGAAATTTCGTATACGCGAGAGGTTGGCCAGAGGTTGGATTGCCTCGACGGCCGGTGATTCCGACTTTTCGACCGCGAGGAACGGCAACGGAGAATTTTTGCAAGCTCGACGAGCAGCGCGAGACCGAGGACAATAGCTCGTCGACTCGAGCGTTCGATCGTAAACAATCCTGGTAACGTGGTACGAGCGTAGGAATGGATCGCGGGCTGGAAACGCCATGTGTTGAAAGCGGACGGAATGGCGGAAAGCGGCGCAGCCAAAACTAGCTGGGAACAGCCAAGTGAATAGGGGTTTTTTTAACCGCGTTATCGGCGAAGGCATTCCGCCAGCCGAGCGCTCGTACAATCGCGCGCCAGTTGGCTCGCCCCGCGGCGAATCAGTGCTAAAACTCTTATCTAGCTAATTTAAGAGGCGCAGTTTTCTTTGCTTTCGCCGTGGCGGATCTACGCCGCTCTTGCCGTCCAATATGGTCGTGAACGAGGGCGGCGAACAATGCCGGACAATAATGCGCGCGGCTCGATTTGCATGTTCGCGGGAATATCAGCGGATTCGCATCGTGCAATTAATAAATTTGTCGGGCTGCTGCATTATTCATTTACCGCGGTGCTCGGCTACCGTGGCTTCTCTATGCTCGTCCGTCTATTTCTTTTCCTTCGCTGGCCTCTATCGTACGTTTTTCCCGATCGAGGAAGCGACGCGGGAACGCTGCGAACGTGCGCGAGGTGTGATAAACGGAAACGAACACGATCCTTTCCGGGAGCGTTCGCGCGTTACGCCACGTCGAACAATGGTGAAAGTTGCGAGGAAAAACGGGTAGCTGGACGCGAAAAGAAAATATCGGAAACTGTGCGATGCTGTCGCGAGTCATTGATATTTCGTATGCCTCCTACGGAGAGGTTCGACGATGCCAGCGGATCTCGCGATACCCGCAAAAAGCGACGGTTAAAAACGTTCGAAATTCGCGCGAGCTACCGTAAATTACTGGAGAGAGCAAACGGTTCGCGTCCGTCCGTTCGCGTCCGCGCTTTTTCATCGGCCTCGGAGGCCGCAGCAGGGCCCCAGAAAGAACCGGCGGTGCCCGTGGCGGCCGTGGTACCGTGCGGCGACCAAAGTTAGCCGGCGTCTTCCACAGACCGGTAGCCTCCTGGGGACCTCGTTATCGGTACGATGTTGATATATGGCGTGCATTGCTCCTCCATCCACGCCCTGTGCTCTCTTTGCTTCCACGGCCGGCTCTCCGCCAAAGAAAACACGACGGGAAGAGGAAGAGGCGGATGGAGGACGGGGGGTTTACGAGGGTAGAAAGGAACACGCAGGTGGAGAGAGAGAAATACGTCGATCCGGAGAGAAATAGAGGGAGCGAGAGTAAGCTGTGCGGATAGAAAGAGTTACGGAGAGAAAAAGGACGGAGGGGAACAGAGAGATATATCGATAGAGGGAGAAAGAGAGAGAGGGGAAAGGAGATAGATACCAGACGCTTGGTAGCCGAACTGATCGACTCTACGTTTTGCATATGTTTCGAGTTTATTAGCATCACAGTGTATGATTAATGCTTAACTTTACGGGAACGAAACGATTAACTTTTACGAAGTTGATCGGTTCAGTACCCGCGAATGACTCGCGGGAAGATAAGCGAGGTTGGATGTAGAGGTACATGGGCAGAGCTGCGTAGCTGCGGATGTTTATGCGTTCACGGGAAGTCTAAACGCGCAAAAATGCACAGGATGCACACAATTTGCAGAAATGTAGAAAATATGCAAAGCAGAGTACGTACACGTTCGAATGTTTAGAGGGTGAAACGAGCCTCCGTCTAGGCCTCGCTGATACTGTTGCGTTCGAAATCAATTTCAGCCGGATCGATCAACTTGGCTTCCAACTGGCTCGCGCGTGGTTAAAAGGAGACGCGAACGAACAAAGAGCGAGGAAGAGAAAGGACGCGCGCCTCCTCTTATTGCACGCTCGACGCGCACACCCCATTTGTGTGCGTTGCAGAGGCAGAACTCTCTTCCCGGATATTTCAGCCCATTGTTCGGACCGCCCTCCGTGGCCAGGCCCCGATGCCGGTTCGTTCATGCGATACTGTCTTATTATAAGGCGGCGATATCGGGGCCCCCTTGTCTCACACTTGTAGACACGGGGCGCATCGTTCTTTATTCAAGCGGGTCGAGGGAGGAAAGTCGCGAGCGCTCGACCCCAAGTGGAAACCAGCTGCGGGGAGGTGCCCGCGAGATGTTATAAATTTCTCTTAGGACTGCCGATGAACGCGGTCTTCCTTCTAAGTGCCTGGACCCGTGTATGATTCCTGGACGCTCCTGTACACGTCCAGCGATAACTCTGCTCGCCTGCAACGCGCAACTCTTTCAGCATTTGGATTCAATTTTTGAGTAACTATATATTTTCTTATAAATATACATCATTAGATGTATGGTCTCGCCCTTCTTGTTTGATAACGACAGATTCGTTCGAGCTGTTCTCACAGATTTTTATGTTTAAATAAGTACAACAGAGAGATATAATGTTTAACACTTCGTTAAATCATTTCTGTTCCCAGTCGAATACTCGAATTGATCATTCTGACGAAAGTTTGATCATATGTCTCGTTAACTTTCGCAATTAACTCGTTCGAGAGGAACATTTAATTTCTCGTCATAAAATGACACGTTTCCAGCCACGATCCGGCTAAACCCAAATCGAACGACAAGAAACGCCACAAAGTACACGAGAGATTTTTCGAACAATAAAGTGTCCGTATACGAAATGAGCAATTACCGACCAGTCGGAACCGTTGGACTTAATTAACTTTATAGCCGGGAACGGGGATTTTTACGGAAATTTCAACACCGCGCCGTACGATAAAGCAATCCAGTTAGAAAGTGCGAAACGGCCGGTGCGAAAAAAAAAAGAATCGCTTCCCACGCACTGGAAACGGCGAGCCATTAAACGCCGCTATGACAGCTTCGGCTACCGTCGTAAAACAAATATTAAATGGTCACTTTCAACGCGGTCACAGGTCGATACCCGTAGATATAATCTCGTTAGGGTGGATATACGTTCGCGAGTGATATCGTGGACATAAGCGAACGAAATAGCCACGCGTACTGCGAAAACTGGCTGCGAGACGTCGATGAAGTGTGGCGGTACGGAAGGAAAGGCAGGCAAGCTTAGATAAATCAGCGAATAACTGTTCTTCGCGCGATGAAAAGTTCATCGAAGGCTCCCACTCGTGCGACGAATAAAAAGAAGAAACGACAGAGCTCGCAGGGAAACTTCGTGAGAAACGCAATTGAAATTATCCACGGCTCTCCTAGAACAACGATCGTCCAGACGATGTCGCCTGACCGTTCTCCGCCCACGCATGGGAACCGAGGAGAGAAGGAAAAGAAAAAAGAAGAAAAAGAAGTCGAAGGGAAACGAAGAAGCGGTAGGCGGAAGAGGAGAGACCGAGGATGCGTTCAGAGAAAGTAAACGCGCGTACAACAAGAGAGAACGGAAGGGAGACAGAGAGGGATTCATGAATGAAATTGTAACCTGCTGCGCGGCTCTACGATAATGTCCTCTTACGCAACGCGTCATGATCTTCCTGTCGCTGGGTCAACGACATCCCGCGAGGCCTTCCACCGTGAGTGGTAACGTCGACAAGATAGCTGGACATTGTTTGCATAATGCCTCTGGTCTAGGAGTTGCTTGATTAATGTTTTTTATCGGTCGATTACTTAACTCGTTACTATAATTAGCGTTCCGTTACCATTTTTCCAATTCCTTTCGCTCTGCGCCAACCTTTCCCACCTCTCCGCGGCCACGGTAATTCCGTTCTCCCTCGCGCGCGAGTAAATAATCCGCACGATCCACCGGCTCCCGAGAGAGGAACTAAAAAGTGGAATAGCGAAACAGGAGGAAGAATATTCGCAACACCGAGATCGTGTACCCAGCAGACCTCGAAGGCTACTCGCCTCCTCTACTCGCTCCTCTAACCGTAAAATCCTTCCATATGAATCGAGCGAAAGAACAATGAGACCAGCGAGAGAACCGCGCCGCGTAGAAACGGAGCAAAGGGGTTCGTAACAGGCAACATACGAACGCACGTGCTCGCGTACGCGATAACGCTTCTCCGTTCGCGAATAAATGAAAGTAAATGAATTTTTTAATCCGGCCTCGGACGGATCCAGGCGAGCCCAGGCGCAGCCGTTCGAGGTGGCCACTGGCCGGTCTTGGAGCTAGTAATGGGGCTTAATGCAACGTAGAAAAGCTGGTGAATGAGTTGCGTGACACATAGGAGGTTTGCAAGGCCCCCATGCGAAGATCCGCGTGACTCCTCGTCTTGGTATAGGAACCTGGACTTCCTGTCCGCGCTCACATGTCCGACTCCCAACCATTATAGCATCATCTACTACCGGTGCTCGTTGTGGGAGAGTAAGCATCGCTCACACGTCACGTTATGTGACCACTCGAATGATGGCAGAGGAACTCCTTCGTCCTTCTTCCTCTGTTCTCCTCCGCCACTTCTTCTTCCTCTTCTTCTTCTTCTTCTTCTTTCGCTTCTTCCACCGTCCGTCCGGCCTGTTACTCTTCCCCATTCAAGTCTAGCCTGGGCTTCATTCACCAGAACCCATCCGTGGCCTCGTTTGCAATTTCGTCCCGGGGCCCGGCGACTTCATTTTTTGTGGATTAGCCTGGAAATTGTTGGGATCCTTTTGTCGGGAAGAATGCAGTTTTTCGTCGGCTCGCGTCAACACGCGTTTCGTACGACCAGACGAGGATTTTATCATTACGTTTCACGTCTACCAGCTGTAGCTCCGTCGATTCGATGCTCGTAGCGTGGAACTGTAATCTTCGATTTTGTGGTACCTTTTTTTCCGCCTAACCCATCGAGACGATCGCGAACCTGGAACCTAAGCAAGCGGAAGACTGGACTTGTGCTCGAACGCGATCGTTCTCCAGGCTGAAGTCTGAATTACACACCGGCGTAGGCACATTTCTCGCGAGCCATCACCAACGACGATCAACCGTCGTGTACCACGGCGCAACACGATCGCGTGGACCCACCTTCGGAGACAACAGACCGGAAGAAGCCGTCACGATGCCGCAGGGAGCCCGCTCGATCCGAGGATCCGCCGCGAACAGCCCTGTAAATGCGTGCACGACGTCGCGACTGACGGTCGTTACTTTCAATCAACCGTTCTCCGGCGTAGCGGTCCCAGGGGACCGTCGATCGAGTCGAACGGTCACGTATCGAGTCGGCCGCGATTCGACCTGAATGCCAGATACCGATTCACTCCGATCGATCTTGTCCAGTGACGTCACGGATCGTTTTCTATCGGGCCAAGCCGGCCTGCGGATAGGCGAGGAACGTTCTTAATTGCCGCGACGCTCGTACGACCGGTAGCTCGTTAATTGCCAGCGACACTGCCGACGTGGATATACAGGGTGTCCTCTGTGAACCTGGTACCATGAAATTTCTCAATCTTCTCGTAGGGGAAAATAGAAAATTTTCGTGTTTCTCACGGATCGTCATCCGATTTGTACAGTGATTGTTACTTTCGAAGAAGTTACTTGCAATGGGAAATGGTGAGGATGCCTCGAGTAGCGAGGACTCCATTCGTATCAGGAATCGAACCACGATTTCTGGAGGAGCGTTCGAAAACTGCGCGAGGCACCAAGTATACAACCAGCCGTGTAATAACACGACGATTTCCTAGCGGACATCGCGAGAAAACGAGCTACCGACTCTCGCGACCTGTCGCCGGGTACCTAACCGGTAATTATCGACGTTCGCGATGTCCTTTTCAGCGATGATTAATGCTCAATATCGTCGTCCCGTCTAATTGCACAGATGACCGATTACCATCGAGTCGTTAAATAATTAGGAGGCGGAGGCAGTGATGGATGACCTCGCAGCTGGAGCTTCACTCTATTTTCCATCGAGTAGGCGACAAATGCGCGCGACACTCGCTGCGCGCTCTTCCCGAGGCGCGTCTGGTCGCGATTTTTCCTCGCCAGTCGAATCGACGGTCCACGGAATCGATTGCAAATCGTCGACGGACAAATGTCGCATCGCGACAGATTCTTTAACAAATAATATCGCATCTGGCTGGCATCGGGACGGCGATAGAAGTAACGACGTACAAACGGTAGAAACCAGTTAGCAGATACCGGAGGGGCCTTACAATCCCAGGACAAGATCGACCTAATGGGAATTTATTGAATCGATGAAACTTTGTTCTCCTCTCTCGCGGGTCCCACGAACAGAGCCTGCCCGTGTAAGAAACGATCCAGCGGCTCACAAACGAGCCGCGCCGTCTTGTCCGACGAGAGAAGCAACGGTCGAATGCGTATGTCGGGCTACGGGGGTACCTCGTTGATTCCGCAGTGCGTTATGCGTCCCCGTAACATGCATCGCGTTCCTCCTCTCTTTTTCTCTTTATCCCCTCCTCCCTTTTTTTCCTCCGTCCCCCTTCCAAAGTAACTATCGCTCGCTTATTCTTTCGTCGCGTTTACATAATCCTGGGAAATTTATATCTCGCCGATCGCCGTTACTCCCGACTACCTTTCTGGAGAACGCTGGAGCCGCGCTCGTGATGCGGCTGATTCCGCCGCGGCCAATTGATGCGTACCAAGGATTCGCGGAAAACTGTAATGGAAGCGATCGAGCCGATCCACGACTCTCGATGGATTCTGAATATTGTTTCGATGTATGATCTAACGAGGCACGGTTTAACGAAGCACAGTTGACGGTTTATGGGAATTGTTAGTCAGACGATCGGTACACGGGATCCGAGATGGTTTCTTGGTGGGTATAATGTGTCGGGTATTGTAGCCAGCTACCGTTGCTGGCGATTCGAGAAGAAACGAACCACCCTCGCGTCGTAGCCGGGAAACCGTGAAACCCCTAACTACCTCTGGACGCATCGACGCACTTCTAATCGAACTCGAAATCACGCTCGAGCGTAATCGTACGGGCTGCGCAACCTTCGCTCGCCAGCAGTTTGATTAGACGTGCGTTATGCGTTTCTCGCATGCCGTAAAAGGGAACGAGGCGCGTTAACGCCGCGCTCGCGGCTGCTCATTGTGGGAGCGGCTGAGTTACGGTCAGCCGCGATATCTTTTTACCGCGGATACACCGGCTTGTTAACGATAGAAATCCGATCCAGGTACAATACCATTATTTAGCCGTTGCGTGTAATACGGCTGGCCATTAGCGGGGAACGGAGCCGTGGCTCGTTCCGCGGCTAATGATTTCATTTCGACCTCTCTAGGCGGCCGGCTGGGGAGTCGTCGGGAGGGACCGCGAGGGACGTTTCATCCATTTCAATCGTCCGGGGACCTCGCCGCTCTGCGTGCCTCGAATCCACGATGCGGACGCTCGTCATCCAGTGGAAACGTCGTTAGACGGTAAATACAGTGGTCGCGTTGCGAAACACTCGGACAAATTGGAGCGCGATTAGAAACGGTACGATCCACGGATGTGGGTCGCCTTTGGGTCGCCTCTGCGTCGCCCACAGGCGACTGGGCGTCTCGTCTAATGACGCGGGGTCTACGCTGGACGGAGAAGATTGAGAATTCCCGGAGAGGAGACGTTGCCAGGGGAATTTTAAGCGGACGTTGCGTGGATCGAGTTATTCGTTTCGCAGTTTTAATTGGCGTGCTGGCCTGCCGAGCCATTCGAATAAATATATTCGTACGAAACTGTTCGCTTCTATTGAATTTATGGCTCCATTCAAACGAACTTTTATTCCACGCGCCGTAAAGAAAGGCCAGCTCGACCTGTGCGTTCAAAAATCGGACTTTCATTCATCGCGCACCGACTTCATTCAAATCGCCGTTCATTCACGATTCTTCGAAACCCGCAGCTCGTTCGGTTCCAATATCCTGCCGGACGAGAACCGTTTTCATCGCCTCGAATCCAATCTCTCCTACGATCGTCGTAAATATTCCCACCTACATCTTTACCGATCCACTACGTAACCCACTTATTTCGCTGGTGAACGCTATCGCGACGGACAGAAAGTCATTTCCTTCGATTCCAGTTTCAACTACCTGCGAGAAAAAGGAGCAGAGCGAACCGCCGCGAACATCCTCCGCCCGCGATAATCCTTTCCGCTGCTCGATGGACGCGCACGGTCGTGGACCAATGGAAATCATCGCGAGGCGAGAACGCGGCGTAAAAGTACCGATCGGTTCGTAGGCATCTGGTTTATTGGGGCGGCATGAAAGTCGACCCGCGGGGCCGGAAGCGGCCGCTTACGCGTCTCCGTTCCCCGGATAAGGCCCGGCTACGCTCTGACCTTTAATTAGTTACCGCGGGGTCTGTCGGTAGAACGAACGGCTTCCTGGCCTGGTAAATAAATAAAAGAAGCGGTCCGCGCGCGTTAGGAATAGGAGTGCTGCGCGGCCAGCGGATCCTGCGCGAGGGAAGCATAATCGAGCCAGAGCCAGGTGATTATACGCGAACTGCCACGCACGGCGGCTCAAGCACATCGCGTGGCGGTGATGGAGGTGGAGGAGGACTCGCGTGGAAATTCAAGCGCGCCCCGCGTGATCCTGCGCCTCCTTCCTTCCTTTCGCGTTAATTAATTGGCCAGCCGGAGATCGCGCTCGACCGAATTTCAAGGCGGCCGCTCGAACGCCCTCGATGCGATCTAACGAGCCTGAGATCTCGTTCGAGCCTCCGATGGTTAATATCACTTCGCTTAATTCGTCCAGCCGAGCGGGAAACGCGTGACATTGCGATAGCAATTCGACATTTCCATTGCAAACGAGGAACGATTAACGTATCTGTTCACGACGGATCGATGGCTGCGATGAGTTTAAAGCATTCAGAGGTAACAGTAGAAAAATGTGCATGAAAATAACTGCGCTTCTGTACGGAGTTACCATTAATTAAAAGCAGCAGCGTAATTGTACGGTATTAGCATTCTTCACGCTTCAGACTTTTGTTGCAACTTTTTTAATAAAGCATATCTACAGAGTGTATACCATTTTAGTCTCGCGCGTACTGTAGCCACTGCATTGGTCGGCGTAGCGCGTAGGATATACGGAATTCTCTGGTTGCATTTAATCTAACTCGAATTGATTCATCGAATTAGAAACGGTACAGGCGGGTTTCGATAATATCCGATGGCTGCACCGTCCGGTGCTACCTTCGCTGCGCTAACAAACGCGATCCACGGTGAACATTAAGATTTTTGCCCGATTCGTTCAATTAATTCGTTTCACCGGGAGAGATCACGGTTCGTTAAAGGTATCCTGCGTCGGGCATTTGGAATTTAGATTATTGCCAGGCCGTTAGACCCAGGCATGGCCGTTTTA
Source organism: Xylocopa sonorina (assembly GCF_050948175.1). Taxonomy (NCBI): domain Eukaryota; kingdom Metazoa; phylum Arthropoda; class Insecta; order Hymenoptera; family Apidae; genus Xylocopa; species Xylocopa sonorina. The sequence goes on from NC_135193.1 coordinate 13,493,762, forward strand.
TAATGGTTCAGATAACGTTGTAAATGAGTACGATGCTGCATAGCGTTGCGGACGCGGCTCGAACGGTCTTGCTTGACGGTACAAAGAATAATAAAAGGGACCACGAGAGAAAGCTGAACCGCTCGCCGAGCCGAGGATGCGCAGAATTTCTGTTTCGAATGGCTATTCATTCACCGGTTTAAAGGGAACGAGTATTCATTCATTCATGCCTCCCCCGCGGACTTTCGCGGTGGGAGGAATCGCGCGAACAAAAATCGAAACGACCCAAAGAAAAGCGAACAAATGTCTGCGTGGATAATTTACGATCTAAAAATATTGCTGGGCAATTTTCCGTTTAATGCGCTTCGTGTTCTATCGACGCGTGTCGTAAAGGACCGAACGTGTCAATGGAGTAATTAAATCGCTCGCGATCGGACAGCATATTACGAGCGTTTGATTTATAATCGCTAAAGGGAAACAATGCTTATACGTGAACCTCATTCTCTGGAACTCGCTGAATGAACGTATAACTGTACCAGCAACGCGAAATACGTAAACCGTGACAAATAGGCATCTCTGAACTGTAAAAATTCCTCGTTTACTTTTGCGCAAACAAACTCGAGAGTAATTATATTTAAAACAATGTATTAGAAAATGATTTCGTACGGAAATCGAGTTAGCCGCTCGTTGAAAATTTCAAGATTAACCAGTCGGTTGTTCCAAGTACAAAATCGACGTTTCCATCGAACGCTGCGGCCATAGCGCGGAATAGAAGGCAGCGCATTCAGCTTCCGTGACGATGAGGAAGGCTGCTCGCCTTAATAACGCACGCCGACATTTTCTTACCTCCGACTTAGACCTGGCCCATTGCTAACCGTCACGCTGGCGATCCTAATTAAATTGCCACTAATTAAGATCGACCTTAATGCACGCTTTCGCGAGCTATCGCCTGGTATGAATTCATTTTCGCGCCTGCGCGTGTTCGATGGATCCTATCTCGAGCTTCGATACAACCGCGCGATATCGGAACGAAAACGCCACCGGGAAATTGTAACAGAAAATTAAATTAAACGCGTCGACGACATTTTATAGTCCCTCGAATGCGAATCTCGAGCGGCACCAAGAGAATCCTACGATCGAAACGAGCGAAGGGTTGAACAGTCCGAAGCAACGTTAATGAAGTAATTTCAGGCTTTCGGGAAGAGGAGACGGTTATCGCACACGGCGGACCTCGAAATCTTCCGTTCGACTTTTTAATTATTTAAACGTGCAATTGCACGCGATCGGCGGCACGCACGGGCTTAACGGGGAGAATCGTGAAAACATATCGTTACAGCAACAGCTACGCGTACTTAAAGCGCCGCAACCTGCCTCGGATAATTAGATAAAATGATACACACCGTGGCGCACACGAGCCAGACGAATGCGGCCACTCCGACGCACTCCTATAAAGCCGTGCTAATTGGACTATGTCTAATTAGGGGTCACGCGCTGGGGTCGAGCAGGCGGACCTGGAATTCGGCTCTCTCGTCTCTTTCTTTCGTTCTCAACTAAAATTCCAATCGACTCCATCCTCGCCCGCTTCTTCCGTCGATTATCCCTAAAAGTACTCGAACGATCGCGAACAGTGGAACGGAACAACGAGTAATATCCGTAGCGGGAACAAAGTCGAGGAATTGGAAAAATAAGCTCAGAAGGGAAGGGAAATGGGATCGCAACGAAGCGTTGCAAGTGGATAGAGACGAAGCGGTTCGAACGCGCGCGCTTCTGGTTCGCTCGTTCGACCTTCCTTCCTTTCGACCCTCTTCTCTCCCACGCCTCCCTCTTCCTCAGGGTCTCCCCGTGGAATGAATAGCGTGCGTTCACGGTAAGGCGCTCCCCGTAATGGTGGCACACGCCGTTACCACTACGGGAGAACAGAAGGAAAGGCAGCCAGCCAGCCAGCCAGCCGGCTCTCCGCGGCCGCGGTGGCGCGCGGCTCTACTTACAATAATTAACATGATTACCATTATACGTACGTGCGCCGACGTGCGTCCTAATAGCCAGCCAACGACCACCGGCGCACGATTCGCGGATGCTTTTAGAGTGACCCCTGCTAGTTGGATTGCCGGGAAATTATCGAGGTAAAAGAGGAAGTTTACCTTTATCGCGCGGAGGGTTGGCCGCCGGCTTATTAATTGGCATCTTTGTACGCGTCCGGACTTCTAATGGGAGAATAAATTAAAGTCTATCAAGATCGTTGTGGGTTTAGCAAAAATTCCCTGTGAAATTTCGCGATCTCAAAATTTCTGTCTGGAAAACAGCGAATCCCTCTTCCCCGTAAACCGACGCGTTCTTAATATCGCGTAGTAACTCGTTACTACGACGAAGGTACGCGCTCGACCCAAACCACCCCATCGTCCCCGCTCCGGGCATTTCCCCCGCGGATTCCGATACGTACTCTGTCCCGAGCGTGCTACCACGTCCCCAGCATCCCCATCCGTTAAGCTATCTAGAAATTACCATTTTTCACGTCTGAAATATGCCCACGCGATTCCATGAAATCCTAGGCGAGTTTCAAGTTCCCCGACGTCGGCGTAGCGCGCGCGTTAATCTCGCGGACCCCCTTATCTGTCTCCCCCTCGTGTTCACCGTGAAGGACGGGGGAGCAGGGTGGGAGGGCGATAGATAGCGGTTATCCGTAGCCGAAGGAAAAGGGGTATCGGCGAGCACAGCCGGGAAGAGGCAGCCAGACACGAGCCATTACCGTGGTGGCCGAAGGTAGCGAGTACGGACGGTAATGGTCATTACGAGCACGCTCCGCTGATTGTGCGCCGGCACCAGCCGGAGAGGGCATCATCGCCGACCCGGAGACCCGCTCCTTCCCCGGCGCAGTACAGCCGGCGCTCGTGCTCGAATATTCTTTTATTAAACGTACGCGCTGCCAGCCGCGGACTCGTTCGTTTAGCTAATTTAATGCCAGCCACTGAACTGAACGCCGCCGACACCGCCGCCGACCTTATATCACTTTAACTCTTTCGATGCGTTCACGGCCGTGCCGAGGCGCATCGAACCGCTCGCTCCACGCTGCGCAGCCTGTGGACCAGGCGAACCGATTACTCTCTCATTGAAATATTATCTTCTACGATCGTTGCTGCGATTCTACCAGTGTTACTCCGCGACTTCGGATTAATTCGATCGATCGTTGGACGTTGCTTCGAAATTCGCGAGCTTCGTATTAGATTATAGTAGGAAGAAACATAAGCAAAGTAGCGATCGTCAGGTCGTCGATCGTTACGATTCGAAATCGTTCGACGATTCAGGAGAAACGTGTAACGTTGGTTAGAGAATCGAATGCTTGAGCCTGAGTACGCACTTGCCAGCGTGGCCCTATATCATTTTAATGCACGTGAAGTTCAGAGTAGCACCAAGTACGATGAACTCGTCTGACCGGGGGAATACACGCGCGCGTCAGGCGACACAAATTCGTAGCTGCCGCGACTACGTATTGCTACGAACGCATCGAAATGCACCGTGCGCATAACAGTTTCTTATTACTGCAGCGGGGAACGGCGAGTAATAATTCTTTCCGCGTACAGTGCGCGATAGTAAGACGATATTATAATAAAACAAAGCGCGGAGAGAGAGAGAGAGAGAGAAAATTAGATACTTAGAAGATAGGAATAATTGTAAGTAAAAGTAAAGGACGTTTAAATGTACGCGCGCGTGCAGCCCTCGAGTCACGTGGAGTTTTAATTGATAATAAATGTCCACGGACTGCCTACTCTATCATGTTTTAACGACGCATCAACGCGTTACTTTTATCCGACCCGCGTCATCTCCCAGACACCGTCGAAGAACGCAGCACCAGGGATCTTCGCGCCTAGCTCATCCCGGATTCCACGACCCGCAAAAAGTAGCCCAAAAACAACCCCATCCCAAAGAGAGGACGAATCCAATCTCCATGCTGATAAAACCGATCCCATTTCCACGCGTGTGGAACACGGAATGCCGAAACGACCTCTCGCGTGGTGTCGAGAAGATTCAGGCATTCCTCTCCGGAGAGGGCGTCGAGGTCCCGCTGGAGCAGGTGGCGTGGCACGTTCTAAGCCGAGCTAAGCGGAGGACCAAAGTAGAAGGGAGCCTCAGCCCAGTAATTACGGGCCAATATGCAATCGAGCTGCAGTATGCACGCGGCTTAGGCTCTGGTTCCACTTGCTTCCATTGTAGAACAAATCGAACGTACCAAATCAGCGGGGAATATTACTTCTCTTTAAACGCTTTAATCCAAGGGTGGAAAATGTCGATGATACGAAGGAGTAGAGAGGGCAGGTATAAAACGCGGCGTTACGTATAAGCAGAGTCTCAGTCGGTCGTGGAAATAGGGCTTTAAAGCCGCGGAAGCCGCGGCCGATCACGAGATAGGCGTATTATGGATACCCGTTTCGCGTCCGAACCTCCTCCTCGTTGTTACGCCCTCCTCTTCCTGCTGCTGCTCGTCGAAAGATTAATACGCTCCCGAGCGCTCGTAACACCTGATCTGTCGTGGCCTGAAATTACGCTACACCCTTGGTACCGGGCAACAGGTAAGGAGGAGGAGGAGGAGGAGGAGGAGGAGACGGCGCATCGAGATCTGGGGAGAGGACACCCGGAAGATCGAACCAGAGATCGACCCACGATCGTTGAACTCCGAAAGGTCGAACGGTCGGAGTGTGCAGAGTTCTAAAGCGAGGGACGCGACGGCGCGTGAGGAATGGTGGTTGGTGAAGTAAGTACTCGTATGGACTGGGTTCAGCGAGTTTTAAGAGTGTCGATTAATTATAGCGCGTCTTTGCACTTTTTTCTAACGCCAACACGTACTTGCGCGTATAATAAATGTTTTTTTAATCCCTACAAGTACACGGTCTCCTAAAAAAACAAGCCTCTGAGCGGTAATTAAATGTAATTACGATAGGTAGTCTCGCGGATGATAATAACGCTTGTTGCTGAAGACATAATCGAGCGTCTCCTGAGAAAAGTATTCGCAAAGAAAGTTTACCACCTTATTAATATATTTCCCCTTGGACGGATCGTCTATTAATCACTGATACGATCGATATATTCCTCGGCTTATTTTCCAACTGCTTATAAGCGGAGGAAACGAGAGACGACGCGATCTAAACTCGTTCGAACGAGGATCACCTTCGAGGTTTCCACCGTATATGATTTATAATGAACAGTGGCGAGTGATCGCGAACACGTTTTTAATAAACATAATTTAACGTACGCGTGATGCGTTATCGCTCGGTTAAGGGTATTATAAATGCCGCGATGGACAAGATAACGTTATAGTTCTTGTTAAGAGCCCGGCCGAGATGAATTCAAGGATCGTTGATTAGAGTTGAAGGGGTTCATGAATATTTTCATCTGCGGCTGATCTTAATAACGCATTGCGCCGTGAAGTTGAAGCGAACGGTGTTAAGTGGCTGGCCGAGGAAGCGGACGGAGAAACAACGCTCCGGAGGAAGTGGACGCGATCAAAATAGAGGAATATCGTATAATGTGTTTCGTGTTACCTTCTACTATCACTTTGACGATATCCGACGGAATATAAACTAGCTGATTTCTAAATTACGGTATAGTTTGGCGCGAGAGGCACTCGATACGCGCATTATACTACTTTAAGGAGGAAAAGAAAGGATTAACCAGTGGGATTTGATACGGAGATCGTCAGAAAATGTTTATATCGTCCAACTGTAGTCGCATAAATTGCATATGATCCAGAAAACGAATTTCTTTCTCTCGCAACTAGTTTTCAGAGCGCAGTCACAGCTGAAGACATTTAACAAGTGTTAGCACGAGGTCAGAGGATTACGCATTTCCGTTCGTTACTCTCCGAGGTACCATTTTTCACGTGCTACTGATTCCATCTCGCAACAAGGTTTGATACTTATCGACTTAAATGCGATTCATTGTTTTAACACCTGCTCGACGGACAAGCGTTGATGAATAGTTTTTAGAAGCGTATACGCGTGTACGTGAAGTGCGCGCATAGCGTACCTTTCGTTCTTCGAACGCGCAACGATATTCCGTTTCTCGCAGTACTTCAATTTCATAATGATAGCTTACGCGTTTTTACGGTTTTCCACGTATCACTGCCGTAAGTAGCTCTTATAGAGTCATTTGCTTCCAAGCACCGCTGCGATCGTATAAACATCAATTCTGCGCTACAATCATTTCAATTAGATTCACCGTAGTTTCATTAACAATTCCTCTTGCTATTCGCAGACCCGAGCAGTCATTACCTTCTCCGACTCGCGTTATTCATTATCCGATTAACTCGAACAGAAACGCAATTACCTTGTCTTCATTCACAAATTCACCCCACTTCCTCGATCACAGAGAAAATGAAGCGAAACGAAAGCAGTTGGGAAAACGAAAATTCGTCGTCCATCCTCGCTGAGGCACCCTGTACGAGTATCCCTTCCCGCGCAGACGTCATCAGGTATTGCTCACACGTGTGCAGGGAGGTATATACTTAGTTGACAGCGGCGCAATGGCAATATAGTCGGCGGGTGCATCGGTATGCGCGCGGCGGTTTCAGCTCCGCGAAGAAAATCGAAAGTAAGCCGACGGCAAAGAGGCGGCTCCGTTGTGAACGCGGCCACGTTACTGTATGCAAAGCAGCCGTTTACGGGTAAACCGAGCCAGTCGTGTGCGCGTACGTTAAGTATCGTTCGGTTCCTGCGTGCGAGCGTACGCCGCGGTCGGAGGAAACAGAAGCGACCGGAGAGCGGGCACTTTTATCGTTATCGCCGTGCTGCGAATTTTCTATGAAATAAAGAAAAACACGACTACACACGTGTATATATGCATGCGACACGAGAAATTCAAATTCTACGTTTAACAAGTTTGCCCGGTAATTTATTCGACGCGCGAGTAAGACGTGTCGATAAATTTCGCGTATTTAAGGGACGCGCGCATTTTTAATCCCGGCTGTAGACATTACGAATCGAAGGTGGTAATCGAGGATGATAATTCACCGGGTTAATTCACGCGTGTCCGAAAAGGAACGCGTACGCGCGTTTAATCGCGGCAGAAGCTCGCTCGGAGCACGTGCGTGAACGCGCGCGGCCGGACGGGTCCGTGTGCGTGCGATCGGGAACAGAGGTAGCGCACACGAACAGTCCAGATTGTGAGATTTCATTCTCTGAACCTGCAATTTGCGAAATTGACGGGGCAATTTGTTTACCGGTAATTGCGATACAATCGGCCGTGCGCAGGCTCGTTGGAAACGGCTAGAATCGGTTGCGCGGCGTGCAGGCCCCGCCGCGACGATGCATCGGGGAGACGTGCGCGGCGCCGCCGTTTCGCCGACTGGCACGCGTGTTAAAGCACGCCGTCAACCAGGGCCCCGCTGATATACCGTTACTTAATTTTCGGGAATCTCCGGTACGGGCCGTATCTTCCAGCCGGTTCAACTCGAATCGTTATTTCGCCAGTCCCGTGTTCAGCCACCGCCACCCCTCCGCCCCTCTCTGTTTTAAACGTCAGCTTGATTTAATAGAATGGAGGCCCACGAGATGATAGGTTCCGCAGGATCCTTGCGCAACACGCCCGACACGGTGTATATTTTCGGCGTACGTGCTTCTATTTAGCGGCCGCGCGGGGGCCATTTCACGCGCCCTTTTTCTTCATCGCCTCGAATCGAGTTCGCGGGGTAACCGAGCGGATCATCGCCAGCGTGAGGAACGATTCTTTAAGAGGCGCCCATTCGGCTCGTTTAAACGCGCGATTCGGCCCTGTTAGGATCTGTAATCGCTAGGGGTGGGTCCCGGTTGAATTAATATTTATCGCGGCTGGGATTCGGGGTACAGTTCCGCGCGGCCATCCAGTTTCTCGAACCCCATCGCGTCTGGCGATCGACACGCGTAACCGCGGCGTATCGCCGATACACGCGTGTACCGGTTCGAGGAGTTAGCCGAGGATCAAACGTCGCGCACGTTCGTCCCGTGAGCCGGGTTCCTGGTTCGCGTGTGCACGGGAGAGAGATCGCAGGGGAGAGCGTAAGAATGTCGACGGTGATCGTTTTGTGGGCACCGGGGTCATCGTCGAAGTCATCGATCAAGCTCCAGGGCCAGGGTCATCCTGTGACCCGGCAGCAGCTGTGTGTCGGTCGGCACGGTCAGTCATTGATCTACGGATCCTGGGCGCAGATCACTCGCCTCGATATACCCTTCTGGCCACCGTGAACCATTCCACGGAGATCGTACAACGCGTGCAAGTGAACGCCGTGACGGCCGCGTTTGTACACGTAATAGCGGGATGAAAATCGCGCGGCTGCCCATTATTTATGCGCTCGTAATCTGTCATAACCGTGGGCCCCCCTTATGCAACCTGACAATATCGTTACGGTCTAACGGAACCGCCTGCCGATTTCTTTCACCCCACCACTACCGTGCAACGCGACAACCAGGCGGTTCGCGTTCCCGCTGAGCTGTGGAATTAAGAAAAGGCGAGGTCGCGAGCCGCGACAATGATAGCCACGCGATGCCCCACCGCGAAACCTTCGACTCTGCTAATCAGAATTCCTCAAACCCACCGGACCGTTTCGCAATTACCGAATCGGTAGCTCGCGCCCGATCGAAATAATTTTCAACCGATCGCTCGAGGATTTGTTCGTTTTCGTGCCACGGCACGGTTATCTGTGCGTCGCGATCGTATATCAGCCGCGCGGCCATGGCTGGCCGATATATTTTGAATTAACACGTCCCGTTCTGACGGAAAAGTCCCCGGCCCTCGTGATTTATCGCGGCGTGGTCACTGGTCCGCCAACCGCGACCAAGCCGCACGAAAACCACCGCGAGAAAAAGAGTCGACCGTTTTCGGAGTGAGTCAACGATCGAACCTCTCGTTCCGCCTCCCCTTTGTAAAACGCGGACAATGCACCGTGTCGACGACGGTTGTCGCGCGGGGCCGGAAAATACTCGATCGATTAAGCGCACGTAGTTTCGTACACACGAATCTCACCTAGACCCGTTAGATAACCGGCCTGATCAATCGAGCTGTCCGGATTAACTATAATATTCGAAACGATCGTTATCCACGACGCTGGCCAGCTTGATAGATCGGGCCGTTGTTTTATACGAGGCGGTAACTCGAATTGGCGAGACCGGGAAAAGGGACTTTCGTTTCTGGATCGGCGGAGGTGGTGGATAACCGCTCGAACGAGTCCAATTGCCTGGGGATCGGTAACTTTTCTTGCTCTCGAGTTTAATGGTCTGAAATTAATATTGCACGAGTACCGGCTGGGCTCGCTCGCTTGTCGCGATCCTCAGAGCTGCCTACGAATCTCGCACACACGCAACGATCCGAGCGCGCGATAAGAATTTCAAACAGAATTGTCGAAGTACAACGCGGCGTTTTCGTCTCTAATGGGCGAAGGATCTCGAAGAGAGCACGAGGACACGCGAGGTCGAGGTCCTTGCACTCGTAAAAGCAGTTCCTCGGCAACGGCGGTAGTTGTCTCTCGTGAAATTTCAGCCGCGAGTTTATATCCCGAACGCCGAATCGCGAGGGGCTAATAAACGAGCATCCCGCGTGTCGTCGGTTACCTTTATGACGGACGATTGTAAAGGCGTAAAAATGAGGAACGCTCGGGAAATACTGGCGACTATCTTCACCGTGGATCGCTCGGTCCCTCCGTCGTAAAGTCATCCCCTTGCGAGACGCGAAACAGTCGTCCCCTTTTAACGACGACAAAGTGTTCGATCAACTTTTATTTGGCAAAGTCTCTAATAAAAAAATGATGACGCGCATATAGCAGCAATTTAAGGATTGCGAGGGTAATTATTTTTGCAATGGTATCCTCGCGGATCCCCTAAAAATACGCAAATTCTCCCGACCCTCGACCTCGCCCGTGCTGGCAGCAGTCGGTCCCTGCTCCAAGGACGCGAGCGCAGCCTCCGCGATTACGAGAATGCTCAGGAAATTCCGGGATTCCCTGAATGTTCGCGGCCGTTCGAACACAGGCGGCGGTTTAACCGATAAGAGTGGTTTCTATGATCGCTGATCGCCGTAGATAATGTTCTACAACGATCACGGCTCCGGGTTCCTGCTTTTAGCAACACTTCCTACGACTTTTCCGCTTCATAATTCTGCGGTACACAGCGAGGGAACATCGCGAGGGCAAAGGAACGTCGCGTTTGTCGCGAGTCGCGAGCCGAGTAGGCGGAATTAGGAAATGTCAAAACGCTCCAACGGTTACGGAGAATTATGCCGGCTCTGTGCTTGATACTTTCCGCGAGCGGGGTATAAATTAGGCGGTACTCAACGTATGCTCGCGGTGCGACGTACAATTACTGAACACCGGATAGATCAATTAATTTTGTCCACGATTTAACTCTTTCGCGGCCGTCCGTGCGACACGAACGAGATTTACATTCGAAGAATCCAGCGCGGGCACTCGATCGCGCATTTAAATACAAAACGCATTAGAACCCGCGATTCCGCGCACAGGAGGACGCTGAACATGTTCCAGCATTTAATACTTTTTATTCCCGTACGTGATCCGCGGACGAAACGCTGGCAATTCCGCGGAGCGATTTCGACCGTGGACTCGTAAGGAACGTATAAAGGCGCGCCTACGATCATAAATTGAACGTAACCTCGAATAACAGCGAAATACGAGAATTCCTGGTGCACTTGGTGGTTGACTTGGCGAATGTCGCTAATAAAAGAATTCAAACGCTCCGCGAATCAACATGCCGAGCGGCGAGGGGACGGTACCGTAAACGCGGAGGGACAGGGTTGTGCAGGAAGCGTGGAGCGTTCAAGTGGGCTGGAAACGGCGAGCCCTCGCGCGTGCTGGAAATTACGGCGGCCACCGTCGATGACTAATGAGAAATTCGCGGTGCCGCTAATGTACCGTATCGTTATCACCTTCCGCGAGGCAGCCGGCTATCCGGCTGCGATTTACCTTACGACCTGGCATCGGTCGAATCGCGCCGCGGATGGAAGAGACGCTCTCGCCGCGCGGTATCGTCTTGCAGCGTCCCAGCGACGCGAACGGCAGCCACGAGCTTCTGCGCCGGAGGGAAACGCTGTGGGCGAAGCTCGATTATCCGCGATAGCGCCCAAGGGGGGATTTAACACGGCAGCGCGAGGAGGGATATTTGCACGCGAGAGAGAGTTGCTGGTTTGACGAAGATTTAGGGTGGCTCTGGGAAGTAACGTTACCCCTGGTAAGGTGGAACGGGGTTGGCTGGCTGCTCGCGCAGCCTTGAATTAAGACTCCTCGCTTCCTTCGACCGGCGAACTTCCTTTTTCACCAACCTCGGCACGCATAACGTTACGTAACAGCAACGGGAAAGAATCGATGCGCATACCACCGGGAAGACTTTTAAGCAGCGCACGCTTGATATACGTTGCAGGAGTCTCGAAGGGAACGGTTCGCAAAGTGGTTGCGCCCAGGGACAAACGCGGAGGAAAGAGGGAGAGAGAGAGAGAGAGAGAGATGAATAGTCCGCGGTGTGCACGGGCTACCGATCACGAATTAATTAAATCCGTGTAGCAATATGCGCGGTACACGGCACCGCGTGTTCATACACGAGATAGGGATTTGAATTGTTCACGATCACGCGCCGTTTCTCCTATAACCGCGGACAATGTATCGTGATTATCCGTTGCACGACGCTGGGTGCTCCCTTGGCCCCTTGCACCCTCCGCTCGCTGGAAACGAGCCGCGTTCCTTCGACAGCCGCCCTTTGACGACACGGTTCGCCGGGTTACAACGATTTAACTGCGCGGACACCCGTTAAGAAACGATTAAACCAAGTAGTCCGAGCGTTTACGATTTTTGCCAGCCGCTAGATCTTAATTATACAAGGTAGCTAGGGGCTGATTGTTGGTTACCGTTTCAAATACGTAATTTCGTTCTTACCTATTATCCACCAAATGAAATGATTCCGAATCAGCGACTCCTTTCACTCAACGTTATCCACAGAGCACAGAACGATCATGTTCCATGTTTGATTTGAAAAATCCCCCTCGATTAGCCTCGCGACCCGAACCCCCGAACCCGTCACGTTCGATAGACGTAATATCCGCGACTTTTCTAATGGAAAATGACTACCGCGTGGCCAACACCTACCGAGCAATTAACCAAACTCGAGACAAGATCGGCCAGGTGAAATTGGCGCACGACTTCGCCTCTAATTACGAAATACAGTTACCATTATCCCCGCGCTCAGCAGCGCACACCGCAGGCCGGCTCGAATGAACTCTATTATGCTGTATTTACTTCTGGATCAGCGGAGTCACGATCGGGCAGCATATTCCTGGGGCTGTCATCGAGTCACGGCGGGCGCTCGCTCAACGTTTTCACCGTGTTCGATTTATTACATCCGGTTGGCGCACACGGGACACCTGCATATACATATGTTGCATGCACGATTCGGTGCTCGATGGTACGAGAGCGGGCGACGTTGATTATGATCGCGCTCGTGAAAGGCTCCGCTCTTTTTTCATAATTACGCGAACCGAGAACAATCGGAACACCGCGGAGGAACAATGACTCGATGATAGCCTCGCTCCCCTGGGTGTAACCTTTAATGGATCTTGATATCGCGGGAGGGTGCTGACTTCGAATATCGCCGCAACACTTGTGTGGAAATAAATCGAAGTTCGATTTTCGATCCACCAGAGATCTGTTTCTAAGAAACCACGCTGGAACGACGAGACTCGTCGATGAACAGATTTTAATCCCATTGCTGTTCGAGTGGCCGCCGTACCAATCGACTAAATCTTACCGAAGGTGAGATGGAATCGCATCAATTAAGTAGGTGGGTACACCTTAAGAGGATTAAACGCTCAAATGATTTCTAGTAGCGTGTCAACCGAGAAGACAGTTTAATCGAACGCGGACCCTTTTTTGACGCGCAGCAACCACCAGGGTCTGGGATCAACGACGCCACCACCTGTCCGACTCGAAGTTTCCTTTCCGGATGTGACCTTGAATAGAAGGCGATCCGCGCGGCCTGTTTTATCCGCTTCGCTGACCTAAGAACGTTCTCCAGCGTCGTAGATTTCACCGAGCCGATACGCTCGTCTCTGATAAGATTCATCTACGAGGCTTTACCGTTTCGTCGAGAGGTGAACGTGAAAGGAAAACGAGCGACAGGAATCGTTGGTCGGTTTTAAGCCAGCTCTGCGAAGTAGCTTCGCGTGCTGCTCGCCGGCTCTTGAATAACTCGTTTCGTCGATCACCTTCGGGCGCAACAATTTCTGATTTAGGTGTTCGCTACAGTTTTCAACTGTAACTCCTTGCAGTAATTTTATTTTTCCACGACCTCGATCAAGTGATACGCGCGACTCCATTCAGGTGGCGCGAGTGGTTTATTCTAGGAAGAAAAAAAAAATGGCAGTCTTCGATTGGTACTCGTCTAACCGCGATATCGTATCCAGTTGGAGAGAGATGTTGGGCTATGGATCAAACCGGTACACACGCAACCGTTGGCATACAAGTGTCTTTGACCGGACAGATCCTCTGACCCCTAGCTCAGTCCGCGGAGAGGTTAGCTGCCGGTGCACCGGTAACTTGACCGGGCCTCGACCGCGAAACCCGTGGAAAGAAACGCTGCCGTGGAGAGAACGGACTGGTTGGAGCGAGCGAGGACAGCGAACGGCGAAACATTCTTACACGCATCCTGTTTGCGGTTGACGAAAACTTATCGAGGCACGAAATTTCTGGGAATCGATACCGTCGACAGCGTATAGCCAGCCACCGACGAGTTCTCTTTCAACCTGCGCACACTCTAGGTGTGTCCCGACGCGAGGCTGGTTTAAAGGAATCTTCGACTGTTGGATAGCGTGCCACGGGCACAGAGACCAAAAAATGGGTTCGAGTAATTTGAGATCTCGACGGATTCTGATGGTTTCGGATGCTGATTGCTCGAGCTCGAATTGCTCGGGTGGATTTCTGTGAAACTCGCGGGTCGAGGGGATGAGAATGTTTGGAAGGAAGGTTGTCACGGAACGGCCGTGATACAAGCTTCGAATGGCGAATCGAGGGCACCCCACTGACCGCCATTTTCGCTGAGACTCCTCGCGCGGTCGAACGCATACCACGGAACCGGCGGGCTCGGCTGTTTCCAATCAACAATAAGACGCAAATGAGAAAACCTTAAAGCACAAACGAGCAACGGGCGATCGCCGCGGCGCGGCTCGAAATTCCGCCTCGCAGAGGATTCAACGACCGTCCGAACCGTGGCCACTAAATGAAGATTTATAGGGGGGCTGCTATTCGCACGCCACGCCACTCAGAGCGCCTCGTGGCGCGCACACCGCGCACACGAGGGCAGCAATCCACAGATACGAGCAGAAATACGAGTGTCCCTTTCGTGAGCGGGTCTAGCGTGCTCGCATTCGTATGCAGAGTGCACGCACAGCGATTACACAGGCCCGTTGCTGCCGAGGGGGAATAAAAAGGGTTTCGGCTGGCTCGAAAGCACGGTTGCAATTGGTCGCGATTTTGTCCACGATACCCGCCGATATTTATGACCCAGGCCTTACGGGCCACGGCTGAATCGGCGCTGCCCCGCCGCTCGGTAATAATGAGTTATGACCGCTGGAATTATTATAAATTATCGTCCGCGTGATGCATTGTCTCACGCGCTGATGCAAAGTGAAAAGGTGGCAGCGATACGACGGGACCTGGGCTCTCGATGGCTTCGCATCGGCGAGATCGTCTGTGCTGGACGATACGGTTCGATAAGGTGTTCTAGCCGAAGACGCGTTAATTTAGACGTAACGACCGCGCGATACTTTCAACCGGACGATTGTTCGGAATCAAACTTGCATAAAATGACCCATTACGATTCTCAGATAACGAACGCTCGCTCTCGTAATTAAAACGACCACGAGCGCATGGAGAAGAGGGACGCGATATTATCGGGACGTCGTGATTACGCAAACACGAATCGGAAAGTGATACGGTTCCAGGATCGCGATTGTTTATAATCAACCTGCCGTAAAGCCAGCGTGCTCGAGTCGGGAGAACTTGGAGGGTGAGTGCGAGTGGTGAATAAATTTCAAAGCGAATAGAAGCAACGCTTCTAAAGGGATATCCGTAAGGTAACCCTGTAAAGTTAGATACGAACGATTCCTTGGTTAAAATTTACTTTTAATTTCAGAGCAATTTTCGCGAAGGTTCTGCACACTTTGAAATTCTAATCGATCGGCGACCGTTAGTGATTTCCAAATGAAATGGAACGTGCATTTAAAAGTCGACGGTCGATACTAGTCGTGCTAGTTTTTTCGTTTGCACAAAGACACCTGCATCAATATTTGTAACTATAAAAGTCAAATTATCCTCGTGGGTGGAATAATTTATTTCTGGAATGACGCAGGTGGAAAAGGATAAAGCAAAACCAGTAAATAAATGGGTACTACGATGTACAACATCGCTATTAAAACGGCTAATGGTTCATAAAATATAGGACCATGCAAATCGTATTAACATAAACTATAAACCTTTTTTAACGTTCTCAAATGAATATGCCACTGCTATTAATTTATGTTTTAAAAATATCAGGGCTATGTCAGTATTAGACAGACGGCGCGGCATATTTAATTAGACCAATCGACTTTATCGTCACCTTTTAACTGGTTACTGATACAATCTATTTACTCGATATTTATGTGTACGTTTTATTATTCGAAATAATAAAACGCAACAAGTGTTCAGACGCGATGTTATTGGAAATAACTGCGAGTCGACACAACAATAATTAAGTTCCATCTGTTGTAATGCGCAAGGATGCACGGCTGGTTCGCGGAATGAAAAAATAGACGAACGATTAATTCCAGATCGGAAGTTGACCGTGACTGAGAGAAAAATGGAGCAAAGTAGAGGATTTACAGAGCCCGCCAACGCGGACACGTGTCATTAGCTCCGATCGAACCGGTATTAGAAATTGACACGGCATTTCGCAACGTTTCGATACCTTCATCGGAATCCGAGGTCGAGTTTTAACTAAAACCGTGTACATTGCTGGATACCGCGAAAGTTTGAAATATCGAGTTGTATCGCGATATTAGATACGGCTAATTGAATACCGTGGAAGTTTTCACGTAACTCGGGTTTCCAAGAGGCTCGCGAGCGTAATTTATTATGTACTTAACGCTTTTTCGTATGATTAATAATGCACGCGCGTGAGTGGAGGCTGGTGTGCATTGCACTTTGCTCGCGATGATTTAACGTCACGATATTTATTATTGCGTAAGCCACGTCAGTGGGATTGTAATCCCTACCGTTTAAATAATCTTTCGCGGGGGCTATTTTTTGCAATTAACAGCTCGACTCGCTTATGTAACCCGCGGTTCGCGGCTTCAAATGTTCTGAAAAAACGTTCGAGATTTATGTGATCGATTAGATCTAAAAAAAAAAAAGGTATTTACTTCGAGATCAATAAAATTAACATGGAAACATAATTTAGTAAAAAAGCTATTATACAAAGAGTCCGCGGATCAATTCTACATAATCGACGTTAAACGAGTTTTCTGTTAACTTGAAAACAACAAAACCGTTCTTGTATCTCTCGAAAAAAGTACATAACGGAATATTTTACTATTCATCGTGCAATTTTTCTTTTAGAGCAAGGTTTATGCGCGAGAGTATAAAGAATCGTAGATTCCCTTCTACGAGCGGCAGCCTGTGTCTGACAATAGTCTGTCTGTTTTCACTTGTTCCTTTACGTGCCTGTCAACGCAACTCCTGCGTACGTTCAGTTTCAATTTTTACTTTACAAGACTCAACGCGGAACGTTTATACGCGACAAAAGGCACCTGGAAAAAGCGTTTCGATATTCTCGTGCGAAAACGTTTGTAAATAAGTAAAGTCCGTGCCACGAACAGGCCACTTTTGTACACCCGAACGCGGTAGAAGCGCGCGCGATTAATCAAAAGCCCACCGTGGCAAAAAACACAACGGGCAAAACCTCGACTCAATAAGGAACCTTTCAACACCCCCGCAGTTCCATTCCTCAGCGGTGCACCCTTCGAGAAGGGACGCGAAACGAATTTCAAAGCGTAACAGTGCCCACCGATATCTCACCTCGACGCAAGATCGATGCAGAGGGATACCGTGTCAGTCCCGTTTAATTACCAAACGAATCCGTTGCAGCGGGTGTTCGAGCGGAAGCAATCACGATTCCGTCGAACCCCGGTCCGAGGGATGAGAAATATCGAGGCGAGGGATCATCTCGTTTTCGATCTCGCGCTCGGCTTCACCCCGTGCACGAGGGGGCCCTCTGTTCGATTTTTCTTCCTCGCTACGGTGGATGCGAGCCACAACGACCGAGTACAAACGCTATGACGTATCTACCATCGGTAATTATTGCTGATTAACGACTGGCCGGTACGCTATCTCCGGCGGGAGGTTCGGAACGAGCCGTCTCGGTTTTCATGCGGACGAACTTGTCAAACGTACCACACGGCCACCTCGACTGGCACAACAAACGAACGGACAGCGGGAGAAATAAATTTTCAATGGTATTCAATAAGTGGATTTTATTGCTACGATTGCTGATCGCAATTATCGATCATCCGGACGAGGTGGGAGATTACCGAGCTCGATGAAATTAAGTGGCCACGAAGCCAGCGCCGGGGATGGAAAGTATTTGTATCGCGCGGTTAAAAGCGAGTTTGATGAATGAAAGTCGATCGTTGTTTCGATAAACGAGGAGATGAAAGGGAACGGATGGATCTTCTGGCAAGCTTGCCCTGTAGAAATTCCTAAAATTTCATCTACACCTTCCGCGTATCGCGTCACGTGCCCGCGAGACGCTCGAATACTTTCAACCGGATTATCCATCACCATCTGCGCGATCTGTTTCGAAAAATAGAAGAAGAAAAAAAGTGTTATTCACGATTTCCATAACCAACACGAGCGCGTTCATGCGTGACAAACAAATCGGAGGAATGACACACGACGCGTCCAACCAGTAGGCACCTTGCTCGCCTCTATACGCTTCTCTATCCGAGCCGGTTGTTCTTTTTGGTGAAGGGCCGCGCCCCAGAGTTCCGTGCTCGCTCTCTCAGAGAGCTCGTTCCTCTCTCTCTCGCTCACTCCCTCGCGCTCGCTTCTCCCGCTACTCTCGGCCGCATTTCTTCCAGCTTCCTCTTTTTGCCACGATCCTCCTCTCGCCTCGTCAGCCTCTTCTTCGTCGAGTTCCCGGCGACTACCACGGGTCGGCGTGATTACTTATGGCCACTCGAGACGCGGCCAACCGCGAGGGGGATACGTACTCCACCGCTCCCCCACTTTAATACATCCTCTTCATCCGTTCTGATAGAAAGAGATTAGAGCCGTTATAAGGCGGACACCAGTTTGTCGAGGCTGATCGATCATCGAGGCGACGACGAGGGCTGGGCTACGCGGACTTCGATTCCTCGCGCGTTCATCACAGGCCGCGAAATATCCTATCTCCTCGCCTATCATTCCGCCGATTATTTAATACAGTTAACTATTTTCCATTCGTGGAAGCCACGGTTCTAGTAGCGATTTTTATGGAGGCATATTGGATTAGATCGCATAAAATAGAGGTTCCTCTCTACTCGAGAGCTCTGGAATTGTTCGGAAGCCGTTGTCTGAAACCGCTAACGCAGGCGATCGCGGGGACCGTTATCACGAGCCGACGAGATTTAGTAACGATCAAGCCATCCTCTTACGGCAAATGGGGGGGATCACAATCAGCGGAAAGCATTTCAGGTATTAGCCAGAACGCGTGGCACGTGGACCGTGTCGCTCGATCGCGTGGCAAAAAGTTAACTACCGCGGCGCAGCGCTCGCGAGGGGTAACAGGGAGAAAAAGAACCGGCAAGAAGTTGTCGTTGCGCTGCCGACGATGAGGCTCTCCCAGGAGCTATTATACCGGAAGCTGCTGCACGGTTATTACGCGATTGCCGCGTTCTGTGCGGCACGCATCCAACGCGCAACTGTCCCTCGAGAATATTCGGTGAACGGAAGTTGACGAATCGATCGAGCACGATTCTGTTTCGTTTCAGAAGAGAGAACTTCCCTCGAGGTGTTTTTCGCCTCGACAAAACCTTAATTAAATACACTTTCCGCAACGCGAGGCCCCCGACTACTTTTAACGCGACGCGAAATAAAACCACGTCCAACAGAAGTGGCATGTGACGCGAAGAAATCCAGCGTATCCATCTCGCGTAAGCGCGTTACATTCAAAAGAAACGTAATGGCGAACGTAGCTGTACTATGATGGTCCGAGGAAATTACAATTTCCCCGGAACAAAAGGATGTACCGTTTCTCTGCGTCGACGAGAGGTGCTCGAGCAAACTATATTCGATGATATTTCGAATACTTCGTCTTCGAGAGTAAGACGTTACGATACGTCGACGGGAAAAGGGAATGAAAAACGTTTACGAAGGCGGGAAATCGTTCGCGCAATATCCTGCTCATGGAAATTCCTGGTCCCCATAGCAACCACTTTCGATTACCTCTGGAAGGTAGGTGCTTATGTGTTGCACGCGTGGTGACTGACAGCCATGTGGACCGTTTAATGTCCGTGCATACGTTTAAGTAAATTAATCGCTGCGTGAGAGGGTGTTGCGTCATGAAAGTATTGTGACATTTAAACGGTGGAAGAAAATGCTGTTACGACGCGTGGAAACGGAGTGGCGCGGTTGCGATTGGAGCAATTTCGATGAAAAGTCCCCGCGTAAAGGTGAAAGGTCGAGCCGCGACTCACTAATGAAAATAAAAATCGAGACCAGCCTGCAAACGGGAGAACGGCTCGCGCAAAAAAGGACCGGCATTTCCCACAGCGTCCCCATCCACGATTTACATTCCGCGCCTTTTTTGCAGCAAAAAACGATCCCACGAAAGGAGGAACGGTTTCGGGTCGAGGCTCGCAGTTCCACGAAAAAGATCTCTCGTGGCGAGCTGCTCGACGATCCCGGCTCGCCCCGAAATCGGTAAGGTCTGATCGAGAGGAGAAAGTGAACAAGACGGCAGCGAGGAGATAAGGGGCCACCGGCCAGAACGTTTGACGCGGCGAGCCTAATTGCGATCTCTCGATCTCCCGGTCGCCAAACAAGGAAGTCGCCACTGTCTTATTGCCCGGCGATCCCTTGCCCTGACCCACCAATGCACGAGCTTTACACGCGTCACTCGCTCGGACCGATATCTCCAATTGTTTCGATCGCGGAGAGTCTATAGAATCACCTCGCAACCGTATCGAACCTCGAGGAATACAAATTTCATAAAGCAACTCAGCGAGAAATTCTCGAACCACCGTCTATGTTCTCCAACGAACTTACGCAACGGAAATAGAAGTGAAAATTGCGCGAAATACGGAGAAGCGTTTGGTGAAATCTCGACTGTTTCCTATCCGCGATCCTCTGGAGACGCGAGAACGCAGGGTCGAATTGTAATTCCGGGGCTCGCAGGTTTCCCTCGATCACCAGCCGCCGCTTGCCGCCGTCGACCGGATAATTGCCGATGTCTGGATAACAAAAGCGTGTCAATAATTAATCGACGGTGAGAAGCGGAGATTAATCAATTTGGTTAACGCCGCGCGGCTCGCCGTGCGGTACCCTTCGAGAGAGGGCAACCCCTCCAGCTCTGTGTATTTGCGCGTCCGACTCTGTCCCTGTGTTAAAACCAGGCCCCGTCGGTGCTCCTCCTTTTTCCTCTTTCCCTCCCACTCGTGTCTCTCTCGGTGTCTCTCGCCTCCGCGAACCTCGGGTTCCCGCTCGTGTTAATTAACCCCATTGAGATCCCAGTTAAGATATCATTGTTCCGTGGCGAGTAGTTCGCGTTTCGACAAGAGAAACAAAATCGGCAGCCCCCGCCGCCCTTCCGTTGCCGCTCTAAAAGGGGACCGAAATAAATCTTCCCGCCAACGGGGGCCCCGACTAATTTTTAAGATCTCCGTTTTCAATTGTAATTGCGCCGCGCCTGGCCACCGATAAATTATGGATCGGCAGCCGTTTCGATGGGATTGCGCGCGTCCGACAGCGCCGATGTTCTCTCGAGGTGCTCCTTTAACCACCCGTCCCTCTCATTGCCGCGTGCTAAATCCTGCCTGGCGATATTTTCGGGACAATCACGCGTATCCTCCGCGTCCTCTTGTTGAACGTCACAGAAATCTGACGGGTGGAACGCGACAGCTCGGTGATTTTTCGGGCCCAACAAGAATTTAATCACCTCTCTCGAAGCCCCGACGGATCTAAAGAACGGCCGTGCGCGTCGTGAAATGATCGATTATCCGCGCGGCGCGTGTAACTCGTCAAACTGGAAGATTCGAGGCGAGTCCGCCGGGAAACTGGATCGTTCCGAACACGATCTGTCACGGTCAACGATTCGAACGCGATTTCCATGCTGGAGGCGAGACAGCGGACAAACGATTCCTGATGTCCATCAGGCGAACACGGTGGAACTGGTGAAAGATAGGCTTCGCGAATCGGTTAAGGAAATCGCGACGGTCTCTATATATGATTAGGCTGCTACAAATTGTGCTGCAAACTCCTGCTTGTTAAAGTATTAGAATACAATAGGGAAGAATTTTTACGGTTTCTTTGCCATGAAAACGTTCGATAACGCTTCATATTTAATACTCGTACGATACGTTAATAAATAAAATATTAGAGAAAGTTAAGGAACCCGTATGCTAATTCCGTATGTAGCTAAATATTCAATCCCCAAGCACAAGAAAACTACTAACATATTCCAAAAAAGTAGTATGCAAATCAGATATGAATAACAAACGTAACGATTTACGGTATCCGTCCATAAAAGTTAACATTCAACGTCGAAGTGAATTGACGACCAAAAACAGTAGAAACAGTACCGTTCAGGTCAGACGTAACGAGTGAAGGCATAAACCACTGCTGGAAATAGCCGCTGTAGAAACAACCGAAGATTTAAGATCCATCATTCTATTCAGTTTCTGTCTATCATTAAACCACGGGGGAGTTTTTTAACGCTCGCCTCCACCGTGGCAATAAATTTTTATAACATCCTTTTCGCAACGAGCGCGTATTTAGTAATTTCGATTCGCCAACAAAGTGCAATAATACCGATTTCTTCGCGTTAATCGAGTTGCGTTGCGTTTAAACGAATAAATCAAGAGCAACGCGCAAGTAAAGTGTTTCGTAGCTACTTCACACCTATTAAACACCAACGAACGCCGTGGCAAAAATCGCATTCTACCGTACGCGTAAAGAAATCATGCACACAGCGAGCCTTCGATCCATCATCCAGCCTGAATCTCTTCGTAACAACCGCCAATTTCAATTACTTTCAATTTTCTCGTTCAATTTCCCCGTTTTTCACCTCGCAACGCCATACAAAACGACACCGGCGATCCCAATCATCTTTCTTGCCGTCGTGTTACGAGCAGCTGTTCTCCCCTGATGCTGGATCTCGAATTGTTCGCGATGATCCAACCGATAAGTAGCTGCCTACCATCCGAAGATAGAAAGAGGAAAAGAAGAGTGAGAGAGAGAGAGAGAGAGAGCATCCACGATGGATCGATCGTAATCACGAGAGCGTGTCGAGGTGGAGGAGAGAAAAAAGGGTTTGACGAAAGATTCCGTGGTATCGTTCGAGCCCCCTCAGCCGGATAAAAGGTTAACCGTGCTCGATTACGCCTCGACACGCTGCGTGAAATCATGCAGGTGTACATACCAAGCCGCGGCTAATTAACAACCTAACGGTGACGAAGCCTGCATTAGCCGATCGGAACGGCTTGCCTAAACTCGTGCTACGATCGTTTGCGTTCACGATCGAGCCGACAGAACGGGTTAGCGGGTTAATTTATGGCTCTCGGCTACGAAAGTAGATGCTGGTATTTGCTTTGATAATTTTCAAGTTTTTCGGCTTATAATTATAAAGGCACCGGCCAGACGGGCGATACTGAACCCTGACGAATTAACGATTATCCTGGAATTTGGAAAGCGCGAACGGTGTGACAAGTTGAGCGAGAGAAAAATCACGCCTTCAATTTATTTAATAACCTTCCTATCGCGCATTCACTGCTACGCAGCCAACGCTAAGTTACCAACGTTCCAACAGCCATCGAAAAACTGTTTCCCCCCCTCGAGGAAGACCAACGATGGAAACGCGTCTAGCACGCGTCCAATTCACGGTCGGACTTTTTTCTAAACCCAAAGTCTCGCCGCGTCTCTGCTAATGACGCCTCGAAAGGCTTTTTCGTCGAGCATCGAGGACCAGGTTCCAGGAAACGCGAGCTCTCCGCGCCCTGGCCTGGTCCCTCGTGGCCGAGTGAAATTATTATGAGAGCCGGTTACGTATGTTAGAGCCGTGGCAAGATGGTGTTCGCTCGCTTGTCGCCGCCCCGAGCAACTAACCTTCCTGTTGTTGCATGACCCGCGCCTTCTTCACCATCTTCCTCACGGTTGCCCTCCTCACCCCGTCCGACCTGCACGCGGCCCTCCGCCTTCTTTTTACCCAGCTTCTTCTGCTCCACCGGGCAGCAGAGACACAATGCCGTTTCAACGAGCACCGTTTTCTACGTGCATGCACAGTGGCGGCAGCGGGCAGGCAACATTTACCGATTCCTTTTCATCGTGGACGCGATGGACGCAATAATAATTTTATATTTCTCCCCTCGATAGTTAAAGTTAAACAATGGTGACACCTCGGCACTTGAAGGGCCACAAATCTCTCACGCTCGACCGCGTCTCTCGCAAAAATCGAAGGGGCAACGCGGCATTCACCGTCATCGCGGAAAATCCTCTATGGGAGCGTAAATCACTCGAGCTGGACAAATGCCTCTCGAGGGAAAGAGGAGGGAAAGCGGAGAAACAGGGTTCCGTTCAAGGTGGTTTGGCATCATTATTCGGGGATATTTCATTGAGAGAACCGAGAGAGTCCGTATTCGGTCGGCGCTCGCTCGTCGAAGAGAGTCTCGGGAGGCTGGTTATTCGCTCGTCGATGTCATCGGTGCCTTGGGCAACCATATACTTCTTCAAGAGCTGACCTCGGTGGACCTCTAAGGAGCCCAGCCCAGTCTGCCAACCCATCGACCCAGCAAGCCCACCATTAGTAACCTACTCCGTTACCGGCAACGATCAAGACGATTTCGATTCTCTCGTTTCTGCTGCGCGGGCAGCAACGATGCATTAAAGTAATGATACGCCGCGTATAAAAAGAAAAGGGGGCGCGTAAAAATACGTATTTTATTCTTGATGGATACCGTAGCCACGCAGACTACCCGTTTTCGCGTCAGAGGTGGAGAAAAAAATGATTGTTTGATAAAGGAAGCTGCCTTTAACCGTGCAATCTTGTATCGAGAAAACAGAACTCGATCTGTACACGGTACGATGCAATTTTCTGTTGTATTTATTCAAACAACGTCGCCAAATTTTTGCGAAGCGATTAGTTATTTAAAGATCCTCTTCGAACTATCGGTTCGTGCAGCCCCAAAAATAAATCAACGATCGAACGGTTCTTTTTGTTCGAGCAACACCTCCCGATCGAGTCGAAATTAATATCCCCAACGAGGAGAGTGGGCCGCGCGCCGAAAAACTACACCAGTTTCTTCCTCGAGCAGTGATCCAGACATCAGACAGGGCCGATCATACGAAATTCCAGTCGCGGAGCCCGCTCGTTTCCGAAATAAGCCGGCCATTCGATTATCTCCCTTCACGAACGCCATTACCGGCGGCGAAAACAGCCGGGCAAAAATACAGCACCGGGAACGGGGCTACCGTCTCGAAATACCAACAAGTGAGACGCTCCGTTTTTTTCTCGCAGGCGACGCACGTAACTGCATAATCTCGCGACGGAGGGAGAAAAGGGAGGAGAAACGGGACGAAAGAAAAAAGAAAAAGGAAAAGAAAAAAATGGCCAAGAACCGCGGAACATTTCTCTGCTGTTCCCTTTCTACGCCACGACACGCGTCGGATACGTGGGCGGGGTTCGACACGGGGTTGACACGCGTTTCAAGGGAAACTGGATGGAAACGACCTGATCGAGGATCGAGTATTATCGGATCTAGCGTATCCACGGCTGTGGGCGTTGGGTACTGGTCGCGTGTGCCTCGTTAAATGATTTGTGGAATGTTGAAATTATCGCGGAACGTAGGAAGGAGAGCGTAATAGACGTTGCTTTCGAATAGATCGGGCCCCAGTGGTCCTCAACCGGTTACCAGGGGTGGAGATAACCCTGCCGCTGGTTATCGAAGGATATCCTTTCCCGTTCTTGTTTGGTTCAGGTTAAAGGATGATATCTCCGAGATTGTTGAAGTTAGTTATTGTGCTGTTCGAGCGTAATCGTGGTGTGAATTTAAGAAATGGGCATAGGAAATTCGTTACGTTCGTCTGGTAGATAAGGAGGAAACATGGTTGAGTTGCTGCTTGACGAAGGAGGTATCTTGGTACGGGTTATCGAACCTATTCTAATTGGATTGATATATACGATTCGATACCGATTGCTAGATTCACTGGTAACGCGTCGTTGATAGAAATGCGAATCTAACTCGAGAAACTTCTTGCGATTTTTCTCGATGCTACTGCGACGCGAATATTAGCAAAATAAATTCTTTAACAAACGAAGACTTGTACAGGCAATTAGGAATTGATTTTCGAGATTTTCTTCCGGAGGAGCGATATAAGAGACAAAATTTCGAACATTTAATGATATTTATCTTGCAAAGTTGAGTCGATAATTCAAAAGAGAGCGTGGAGAATAACCGAAGCTCAGAAAAAGTAGCTAAACTTTCACCGCGGTGTGGTCGTAAAAACATCTTCTGGTACCGCGACAGCCAGTTCGAGGAGCAAAAAGGGCGCCGTCGAGGAGAGCAAGGAATATATTAATAAATCCGGTGGAAGCGGATATCTTGTTTATCTATGCGCGCGGCCGCGAGGAAGGTCTCCGAAGAGAGCTCGATGGGCGAGAAGTAGTAAAACTTGATTTCACGATTTCGCATAAATTATCGGGAATGGTATCTCGCGCGGATCGCTTCGAGGCGAGGCGATGCGATGCGGAGAAAGGCCGCGAGAAGAGATGCGCAGCAGAGGGAAATATTAATAATCCCATTCACGAGCCGTCCGACGTTACCCACGTCTTTATCCGCGCGGAATTTGATAGCTCCGGGGAAGACTATATCGACGGACACTTTTTCACCAACGTTTGACCCTCGCCCGCGCCCATAGCATTATCTCACCCCGTCTGCGCGTCTTCTCCCTTCGAAGGTCGAACTCAAGAGGGACGAACCAAGGAGGAATTCGCGATCAGAGAAAAATTCATTGATATCGTGGATAGTTAGTGCAAGCGAATGTGGGGGGTACGATTCTTAATATTAATACGAGGACACGCACCTTTTTGCGAAAAAGGTTAAATATGAAGAACAGGTTATAGAATTTATGCGTCTGGAGCGATCGCTCTATAAATCAGTCGGCGGTAAAAATGAATCGAGTAATAAAGAAACGAGTGTCGGGACGATGACTGGTCGGGCGAGTTTAAAATTAACCAAGCGAATTATAAATAAATGCTATTAACACCGTGGCGACTGGAAGCCACGAATTATAATGCCATGCAGGCTTTAAAAAAATATCCAAACTCTGATGAATGCGTGATCGAAGCTCGAATTAATCAGCGCGATGTTAGGTTATACGAAATCGAGCCACCATCCACGGTGGATAGATAACCCGGCTCAAAGGAGCAACAGCTCGAGACAAACGATGTCGCATTCCCGCGGACCACTCCGCGATATCTCTATTCCCAGAAACTATTCGAATCGCTAGGGGTACGCTAAAACGGTGATCGATCATCGCGCACGGACCGCAAAGAAGGATCGGGGCGGCGAATAATTTCGTTCCCCTCGGTGAGACTCGATATCTTAATTCCTCGAAGGTGGTGAAGGGGTCACGTTACGAGCCGTGGTACGAAGAGCACACGGACAAGAGGGCAGCACACGGGACGCCTGGTTCCTGGTTCTTGATCCAGAAGAGGAGAGGCCGGACGTAACTGACAACGACTAATGGTCGGGCTGAGGCTCTCGCCAAGGGTACGAGATAAAGCAGCCGGGACATGGGGTAAGCCAGCCCGTCCCGTTTTCTCGTTTACACGCGAAACGGCCACGAGGGCGTTTCGCGCCGCGGAATCATCCGCGCACGTATAAAGTGGTGCATCGTGCCGCAATAACCGTAGATCACTGTCGAAATACAGTTCCTAAAGTGTTCGAAACCAACCGAACCGTGGAAACCGTCCTCACGCGTGCTGCGTCCGATCAAAAGTGGCTCTATCCACTGATACCAATTCCATTCGTTCCGCTGCGCGCGTCAGCCATTTGGCGTTCGCTGGTGTGGTCCACGGGCGAATATCGGCAGGCAAGAAACGGCAGCGAGAAAACGCGCGCGGTAGTGTGTCTCGCATTAAGACAACACATCCCGCTGTCATCCCTTGCTTCCGTGTCGGACGGTTTTTGTTCGATCCGAGCGATTCCCCCGGCCGATAACGCGTATATCCGAGTAGCCATCAGAGAAGCGCGATACCGCGCGCCACCATCTAGAGCAGCATCCATTATCCCTCTCTGGCTCGTCTCGCCGCGTATTGTATTCCAGGCGTCGTTTCCTGGCCGCGTCCTGCGTCCCCCCGTCGCCACGCACGCCTTTATTAATGTCTTTATTCCGCGGCGTTCGCGGTCGAGCGCGCCCACCGCCGCGGATAAGTCACGCTTCGCGTCGATCACGACCCCCTTACGTAGTTAGTTACTTCTATACACGCGGGCTTTCGACCGGCTAATTGCCGGTGCGCTCGTCGCCGCAGAAGCGACCGAGCGATTCTGGAAATTGGATCGCGGTGGACGCGTGGGTGGCGCCATTAATCAGACCTGCACCGCGAGCGGCGATTTAAGCGAGCGTACACGACCTCGTTGAGGATGCCTGGTTACTTTCACGGTGATTTGTACGGCTCGAGTTAGACACGGGAGATTCGACGAGAGTACCGGATTAGGGGAGGGCTGAGAGAAATGTTTGGAACGGACGCCTGCCCGAGAGGCGAGCCTTTCTTCGACGTCAACGTCGGTTCGCATAGATTAAGGAGAGGTGAGGATTTTCCTCGACTTTCGCTAAATAGCGTCCTAAGTAAGTCGTGACACAGTAGATTGAACATGAAAGAAACACGCGTTTTAAATAAGTTACATCTTCGTGGCGCGCCGGTGGTGTAATGGATGCAACGCTTTGCGCAGCGAGCGCGCGCGCGGTAGGAAAGTGCAGAAGGCACGTTCGCGAGGCAATCAATGAGCGATTATCGTAATTACCCTCGCGATTAACGGTTCGAGCACGGCTTTGCCTCCTTCGCGCCCGCAACCGTGAGCCTCGTGTTCTTTTCAGCCTGACGAGGGGGACTTTCTAATACCTCGACGATGCTGACATTATCGACTACCAGCGATCCCCGCAAATTGTCTCAGAGACGGATCGTGCGCTAACAAGACACCGTCTCTGCTCCTTCGATACTAATTATTTTTGTACAAATTGTCGCATTATCGCTTGTGTCGGGAATTAGCCACGGATTTTAAAACTCGAACGTCTTCCAGTTCCACGGTTCGTCGCGGTAAATAGATATTATACCATGAAATGTATCGTAGAAACGTACGAATTAAAATCCCTTTAAACTCTATATTTAATCTTCCTCCAACTTGCTACCGTGATTTCAGCATCAATTCTGATTATTCCTTCGTGATGTTAATTGATTAAAATTAACCATTAAATGGACCATGGCGATGAATTAAATTTCACATTAAATCTCGAAGACAGGTCTTAAACCATACATCTTACACTTTATTTCCCCAATGCCATCCGCCACTCGTCAATTTTGCGCTCATCAAACGTTCTTGATTTTAATTCCCCTCTCCCGTCGTACACTTTTTTCACGTAGCCGGTCTTCCGGTTCTGCAGCTCCATCAGCGAGCTTCGATTCCTGCTTTTCCCTTTTTCCTCTCCCTTCTTCGTTTTTCTTTTTTTTTTTTTTATCCCTCTTCGCCACATTTGCAGGCGCCTCTATCATTAGGCGCAATAACTTATGTCGACGTTACGATGCTAATGAGGAGTCGTTGCAGAAGCCACCGTCGTTATTTACAACGTCGTATTTTTATTGCCACCTGTGCGTAGTCGCGCTGGCCGAGCGTCGGGCGACACGTTTTCCGGTGGTGTTCGCGTCCACTCACGCTCAAAGGCGGCGTTTCCGGTTCTCGCGACGCGAATATCGACCCGCTCCGACATTGATACCACGTTCGCTTATACCAGACGCGAGTACTAATTAACACGGCGCGATATTAATTTGCATGTTACACGTGTAATATTGTAACACGGCGTAGCGCTAAGGCAAGATCTATGAGGACCAATTAAACCCTCGATCCTGCTCGATTTCCTGTGTACATGACTGGTTAACGCTAGAAGATCAGGTCTCGCGAGGTGTCAGTCGCGGGAGCGAAGCACCAACGAAGCCGCTCGCATTTTGTATCAGGTATACACGACATTGATTTAAAAATAGTCTCGAATACTTGAGACACGTTCAAACGAAACGTGCAACTTATTGACGAAGGCATACTTCCACTCGATATTTCTGTCATTTGAACATGAAACTCATGAAGGATAAAAACTCAACAAGCCTATGCTATAGTTTGACACAGGTTCGAACGCTGCAGCATTTGTCTCGTTAGCGCGTCTAATAAATTCGCGGCACTCTAAGTGGCGGATAAAAATGAACGCGGAAAAGAGTCGTCATCGTCGTCGAGGCAGTCCACCGCTTCCGATCCAGCGATGACGATAAAGCCAATTACAATTGGGATCCACGCCGTCGGAAACCGTCAAGTTTCGTGGCCGATTCAGCGGCCGCGCAGGACGCAGAAATAATGAAAAGCCGAGCGATAAATAATGTATTGGAACCGCGGGAGGCGTATAACTCATTCGACGAGAATATAGCCCTTGCATCGACCTCACCGGGCTTCCCTCTCAATCTCTCTTCTCTTCTTTCGCCAACGCGCGCTTCTTCTTCGACTACTACTACTTCTGCCGCTGTTTCTCCCTCTTCTTCATCTTCCTCTGCTTCGCCTCTCGCTTCCTTTTCCCGTTCCTGTGGTAGGATTCTCCAGCTGCCATAAATCCGAGCGCTACCATCCGGGGCTCTAATTGCATTATAAATTGTGCATGCGCCTGCACATCCTGGCGAGCGGTGCGCGCAACGCGCTACCCCTGCCCGCCGTGTCGAATCGCCGCTTCCAGGATGCTGGCTGGAATCGACCGCGGATGGGAGAGGAGACCCCGGTGTCGACCTCGGGAATACGTTTCCGCGGCACGGAGATTCAATTTCTTCCCCGCGTATCGACGTTCTTTCCTCTGGTTGATAAACACGCGGGTTTTGCATGAATAACGGCTTCCATCAGGATAGATGGGCCTTGTCACGTAAAAGTGATACACGATACACGCTCCTCCGCGTTTTCCTCTATTTTCTTTTTTTTTTTTTCATACATTGTATTTTTTGTTGAATCGAATACGTGTATGCGTGCACGCGATAGTATTGTAGATTGAATAAATTTTCAGATTGATACGTATATGATCGATGACCCTCGCGGTACTGTTTAACGACCGCTTCTGATGATTCTAATTCTAAAGTTCTGCGGCGCGTAATGCGACCATGCCAAAAGAAGCGTTTCTAATGACGAGCGTGCATCTATATCCGCGATGCACTTAACGGTATCGAACCTACAAAACGCTTTGCGAGGAACGATTCGAGTGAAACGAGAGCTGCTCCCACAATTGACATAGCAGCTCGGATTGAAATCCCAGCTAATAACACCTGGATCTCTCTCGCTGGATCATCGCCAGTTCCTTATTTAGAAACACCACGCACGATGATGCTCCGTTCGAGCGTACAAGAAAAGAAGAGCAACAAGTGGAATTGTTCGGAATCTGGGAACAGTATCCGCGATGCTGTCGAATCGTCTAGTAATAATCTTGTAACTTCTTTTAAACAATACTATAAATCATCGCTGTGTGCGCACAGAAATGTGAATAAAACAACCCCCACAGCAATGTTTCTGCACCCTAAAAGAAACTCGCTGAATAACCGTGGAAAGTATCGAAAATACGAAAAGTAATAGTGGCGTATCAGATAAACCCGTGGCGATTGAAATTGCCGCGGGTCCACGAAATTACTGCGGCCAGGGTTTCGCGAAAGGTCGACAAACCAATCAAGCCGTACGAAACGAGCACCGAAGAAATCTCGATGACCCGGCCGATTCCGACCGCGAAAAGAGGAACAGCCGGCGAAAGAGAAAGGAGGAAACACCCCGCGGTGGTAAAGTGACGGAGAACGAGAAAGAAAGGGACGCGCGGTACGCTTGAACGCTCGCGGTCTTGAATGAATCCCATTCTCGGGGCGCAGGTAGGGATGGGACCAAGTGTACACCAAGCAACATCGATTCAAGCTGAGAACTTTCGTTTGAAGTTTTCAAGGCAACAGAAATTTGGCTGCTTCCAAATATTCAGAGCAACGAAAATTTCATTTCATTTCGACTCGTGAAAGCACCGTTAAGCAGTCATATTAGTTAAAACAAAGAGAGAACGTGTTAAAAAGAACTACGGATATTTCTGAATTCTCACTTCCTTTAAATTCTCTACTAATGATTATCCAAACACCTCCAACAAGTAGAAGACCAAACACCTTTTTCTAAAATCTGTCTAACTCGAACTTCGTAAAACTTTCTAAACTCTTGTTTTCTCTTAAATAATTAAGATACGATGCATCAAGATTTTCGCTATCGTGGAATGAAAGATCGTCTACCGCGGGTACCATTGAAATCTTAGGCCGCGTAACATTCGTATATCAGAATTGGCTCGGATCGGAAGTTGATCCCATCCCTAGTAAGAGGCTGCATCCCCGTTGCACTTCTAGGCAGCCAGCTGAATGGGTAGATCGTTAGATAGGATCGGTGGCCGGGACCAGCTCTATAAATCCTCCGCGGGCACAATTATGTGGAGGATATAAGGATTATTGTTACGGGCCGGGCCGCATCGGCGCGGCTTTCGTATGGCCGGGCACGGCCGCGGGGATTACCCTCATAAATATATTCAGGGGGCCATTATGCGAGCCCGGGGACGTTGATAACGTAATAATGAGGGCGTGGGCTAATGAGACGCGCGCTGAAAACTCATCCCGTAATCGTGATTGACGTGCGGATCTTCGCCCCTGTCTTCTTTTCCGTTCTAGCTGCGCCTACTGGCTAATGGCACTTCCTCGGGAGTGCCATCGCGGTGTATAGGTGGAACAGATAAAACGCGAGATTC
Source organism: Xylocopa sonorina (assembly GCF_050948175.1). NCBI lineage: Eukaryota > Metazoa > Arthropoda > Insecta > Hymenoptera > Apidae > Xylocopa > Xylocopa sonorina. The sequence goes on from NC_135193.1 coordinate 13,526,037, forward strand.
GAGAGAGTCGTTCTGGCGTATTCGTCTCCGAGGAAGACGTTGGCGAGAGATCTCCAACGGCGCGATCGTAAAGGTTTACGTCGATCGCGCTGGCTGTTTCGCGCCGAAAATACAAACGCTCCTGGCGAACTTCGAAACACCGGACTTCGACGTCGTTACCCATCAGTCCCACGCGAACAGCCCAAACATAATTAACTTCGCTAACATCCAGCAAATTAATCACCCGCCCCAAAAATACTTCAACGTCGAAACCCAATTACTACCGGTGTTTCGCGACTGCCCCGTCCGTAATAATGCCTAGGTCGCCTAATATACGCCTCCCGGTGGACCGGCCGGCGAATCATTACAAGTAACGAGCACGCCTATGCAATAAGCCGAAGAATGATGACCGCGGCTGGTAACGATAATAAATAATCGGTGAAATATCAAGCAACGAAACGCGAAACGATTCGTTCTACCCGATAGCCACCGCCGGGACCTCTCCTTTTCCCGAGAAAGACGAGGAATCGCCGTCTTCCGCGACGGACGGAGAGGGAAGAGGAGGCGGGCAGGGAGTATCTTAGTGCGCTCCGAGGACTCTGGTGATGTCTTCATCCCAGGTAATTAGAGGCAAGGATGCACATAAGCAGGACGTTATTTCTCCGTTGAAACGGATGTCCCCATCCCCGTTTTCCATGTTACGGCCTCGTCCACTTGTCGGCTGGCTTGTACCGACGAGAATCGAAACGAGAATCGGGGTGGGATAAAGAGATCTTTGATTGTAAATAGATACGGTGGACAGGAGGCTGGGGAGGAGAGGCTGGATGGATGGGTGGAGAGAGAGAGAGAGAGGACGGCTATTCACTCTGACGTAATGGCGACACGGGAATTTCTAAACCGATCGACTCGCAGGAGAATATTCAGGACGACTGTAGTGGAAATTGAAAAACTTCGAGCGACGTATCTTCTAACGCTGTAAGAATTTTCCTGCTAAAACTAAAGAGACACGCTGGTGCGATACATTTTTAGAATAAATGCATTTAGTACACGCACGATTACTCCGACAATTATAATAATTACCGGTTATCGTAACAATTAAAACGATCATGCCACCTGTCACTTTTCAATTCTATATCGGTTAACTTTATCGTTCGCTCACCATTGTGAAGTCTGCTTTTGGACGTGCGTAGGTGTTCTATGATGGAGGTGAGGGGTCTGCGGCCGCTACCGCTGCCACCCCCACAGCTCCAAGGGGAGTCACGCTCCGAGCCGTCCGCCAGGTTGTCACAGTCCTAGAAAACAGAAAAAAAAAAAGGAAATTAGACGGGGACAGGATGACGGAAACACGCTGGTTTCAACCATTTCCCACGCTTCGACGCGAAACACGCCGTCCTCGAGCTCGTCCAGCGCACGATGATTCAGGTTAGAACGACGGGATTTCATTGACTGCGGTAATGAGGGTAAAGTGGAGTGAAATGACGGAAGGGTCGTCGTATTTCGAAAAGCAATCGGATCGAAATGTTACACGAACAATTTGTATCGTGGCTCTATCTACTAATGCACTGCATAGGAAATCTAATTCGATTCTTTATACAATTTTGTGTAATTGTATTTCATTCGAAGGCTTCGCGTCGATTTGGAGTTGTGTACGACGTTCGTTTAACAATTGTCGTTCTTTGTTTACGCTCCGTATAAATGTTAGGTCGATTATCCTGTGCTACAGGTCGTAAAAACGACGCGAATAACTCTGGCTGCGTTAGCGAGCAATAAATGCCACACTTACTTTCTTTTAAACTCCGCTTTTCGGCCCTTGGACGAGATGAGACTGCGTATTAGTAACCGCAATACGCGCAGATCGAATTCACGTGCACTTTGCCCGAATTCTAACATCGTACTGAATTCGATTTCGACGTGACGCGATATATTACCGATCGTAATACGCGTGAACGCGACTTCCGTGTGCGTCGCCCAAAGTCAAGCGCGAGACTGAACACAACGCACACAATGACGCGACCGATCCAGGCGACCATCCAAACACGACATTTCAAGGAAACGAGGCGTGAATAATTTGAACCAAAGTTTACAATACGAGATACCAAATTGTGTTTGCGTCTCTTTGCCATTTCCACGGTCTCTCGCTTCATCCCTATAAATAATGTACGCGCGACTCCCCTTTTTTCATCGATGAGATGTATGGATCGGTATTTTCTTTTCTTTTCACGAAGTATCGGATTACGCTACTAAAATGATCGATAAATGTGTCAATTAATTCGCGATAAACTGTAACGTTGAATAAACCTCCGAATATATTCGTGCGCAAGATCGTGAACGGGAAAAATTGTGAAAAGATGGCGACGTATCTCTGAGACATTTCACAGCTCAACGACATATATCAAGGGGAACAAAATCGACTATCCGTACAGCCGGATAATGTCGCTCGCGGAGCGAACAGGCGAGTACTCTTGTTCGACGAGCGCGCTCGATCCGCTCCGGACTTATGGTTCGGTCGGCTTACAACCGGATCGGATCGATTCCCTGATCGTGACACGTATGGCGGTGTCGCCCGTGCATTATAGACCCTGGGCGTCTCTCGATCGATTCAACCTTCTTCTTCTCCCCCTGGACACTGCCCTCGAGGAGTTTAGAATTCACCTAGGATCGTAATCAGGGATGGGATCAAGTCGAACGCGCTCTCACCAATCTGAGCCAATTTTCATGATCGTTTCTAAAAGGAACAATCCTAAAAGTCTATCCAATAGTAAACGGAAAAAGTAACGCGTACCACGAAGCAAGAAACAGATTACGTTGCGACGAAGGGCTGGCGATTCGCATAAACCATCGAGATTCGTTATTTCGAGCGTATCGACACCTACAACTCCTACTCCAAGACCGTTCGACCGAATTCAAGTCCGTCCGCGATCCAAGCACGCTTGATCCCATCGCTAATCGCGATACCCAAAGCGACGAGCACTACGACCGGCGACAACAACGAAGACGACGAAGTTCGAGCCAAGACCGTTACCAAGAAGTCGTTAAGCCTCGTCGTTAAGTCGATTATCCGCAGCCCTCGGCGACGGGGATCCGGGCATCGAGTTTCCTCGCTCATGGGCCCCGTTTATCGGCTGGCGAACGTGTCATGACTGAGAGCGTTATCCAGGATCCCGCCAACGGTCCCCGTTTGGATCCAGTTTTATCGATCGTGTTACGATAAAACGGTGATCGTACCACCCCACCCCCGGGGCGGCGTTAATCTGTGCGCGCGTCGCATATACGCCGGCCGATTTATGGCGGCCGGAACGGGGAATTTGTCGATCGGTAACGTACGACGCTTGTCGAGGACCGTATGTATGTATGTACGCGAGCGGACATCGTGTCGGATGATTCACGACGGCGCGTTGCTTGTGCTTCACTGGGTATAATGCGCCGTCATTATTAGTCGGTCGGATGCCGCCATTTTTAATCGAACGGTTTTAACCGAGATCAAGGGATAAGGTGTAAGAGGAACATTGAAAGTATACGACGCGCTGCTTTCGGGTAACGAGAAATTTATTGGGGACGATGAAGGATGCCCGGCGATTGTATCCGAAAAACCCACGACGCGAACCTATCTCGCAGCCACCGTGTTCCCTTGACGATCATTACCACCGTTTCGCATCGTGCGCTCGATAAAAGAGAAAAATTAAATGCCCTCTGAATAAAAAAGTGAAATACCAGACGAACGACGGTTGAAATCACGGCCAGCATCGTAAAGCACAGGGACGAACAAGACTTCTCGCGCATAAATACCGAAATATATATAAATGTATATATGTGTATATCCTATCATAAATCTGCAGCAGCCGTTAAAGAGGCGAGAAAGAAGTCCCTGGTGCGCCGTTGACGCGCTGCCTTATTCCACCTGTCTCTCTTACGGTGCCACTCGAGCTGTAATTGCCGAAGAGAGGCAGTCGTAATCGTGCTCGCTGTCCCGATCGTCCGCGTCGTCCTCGTCGTCGACGACGACGACGACGACGGCGACAAGGGTCGAGACTCTTCGAGGAAACGAAGCAGGCCGGTTCGAGTGGCGTAGAGTGTCATCACCGGTTTGCAACGGCGGCGACAACGGTCGACAGTTTTCGCGGGAACCATTCGAGGCCGGGGCACGATGTTTGCCATCGTGAAACCGGCGCACTCGACGAAGGAAAAGGTTTGTCCAGGTTGTTCCTCGCGTCCTCACTCGAGACATCCTGCCGTTAATAGCGAGCAGGAACCAACGCGGACCATCGACCCTACTGGGACGAGCTATGTCGAGCGTAGCCACTCGTGAAAATGATAAAGACACACCGTGATGCGTCTCGAAAGTGCTCCTTTCAACAACGATCGAGTCCAAGTTTGCGGCCTCGAGGTTTCGCATGATTTCGTAACGCGAGCGAAACTCGACGGAAATCAATGGAATTATCTGGCCGGATTCCACGCGGGTAACACGAAAAATTCGAGCGAAGTTAGCAGAGGGTAAGAATCGCAGAAACCTGTTTCAATGGTACGAGAGGAGCTCACGGTTCTAGAAGAGGAAGATTTTCTTCAACAACCCCTGTCAGAGATGGACAAGAAGCTCATTAAGGGGACAAAAGGGCGCGATTAATTAAAGGGCGAAGCAAACAAGCGCGCGGTCTTTGATCTTTGCAGTGAAAAACATATCTTAACATTTGAATTTTCGTCGCAGTGGGAGCCAGCCAGGCCTCAAATGAGCGCTCGTTCTTCAAATACGTGCCTGAAGAACACCCGCTGGTAACATCTGCGAACCACGTAGATGCAGCGTGTTCTCCGGCAACGAAAAACTCCCAGCCCGCATCTCTTCACGGTGCAAAGAATTATGAACACGCAGCCACGGACGGATAGTTAAAGCGTACCAACGAGATTTTCCTCGCAACGTCGCGACCAGAGGACTAAACTTTCGAATTCGCGTTTTTCTAACAATCCTGGTTTGCACGTTAGACAGTTAGATCGCAAAAGGGCATAGACTTTTGTAATCAGTTTTCGCGAGACCATAAAATATACGATGCTTCAAGAATTTCAAAAAATATTCACATTCTGTGACCTTTCCTCTTTGTATTCCACGTCTCTAAATCACAAGAAATGCACAGCTATGACCAGGCCAAGCCAACAAATGCCATCCTGCGATTCAACAAATAAGTAGATTCGGTAAGGCTTGGTCAGCCAGTAGATTTGGAGAATCCTCGAAGCGCACCTGGCTGAATCTACTTGATTTACCATTACTCAAATGATAGATGACGATAGAATTTTTCACAAAATAACCGAGACTCGTTACGTTACCGAATGACAACCATTCAAGGATCAAAGTTCCCCTATTTCCAGATATTTCAATTCGATTAAACCGCACGGAAGAAGCCGTGCGGGTGATTATTTCGCGGTGTACCCGGTGGACGGTTTCCGCGAAAGCAGCCCGCCGCTACACGGATATATCGGTATCGAGAGACCCCCGTGCACGTCGACGAGCCGCCTGTATGTCGACACGGCATTGTGCGGCTGATCCTCTGGAATCGGCATGTAATTAGCTGGCCCGGTAGGCTACCAGCTGGTCGACGAGTGGCGCACGCTAATGTGCCTCTAATGTCGTCGGTCCTCCATCCCCGCGCCCTCTTCCGCTCTGCTCGACCGGGCACAGGCTTTTAGAGCTCTAGCGCAACACACGCGATCCTCCGAGTACGTGTACAACGCGCTCCCTTTCCGTGCTTTACCGCTTCGCCGCCTGATCCCGGAGTTACGAAGTTACGAGGCTCGTTCCAACCATTTTTCCCGCTCCGACCAACGGCCGAGTTTCACCTCCGCTAGGTTTACCGTCACCTTGGAATTCTTCGAGGAATTGATCGCTGGTTTTACGTTTCGAGGCGAACTCGAAGTGTCTTGGGATCTTTCATCGTTCTCTTTCCTCGTTTAATACGCAACGTTGCTCGAATAAAGAAAGATACAGAGCACGAATACGTCGAATCGTCGAATAAAAACACAGGACGATATCCCGTTAGCCACTCGCAGCACTTCCGTCCGCTATACGGCAACCGAAACCATCCCTATCCCCCAGCGACCATCCGGCAGATCATTTTTCATCCGAAGATTAGTCCACGGGCCCTGGAAGAGCCTGTGTCGCGTAGCCGCTAAAACAGGCTAACCAGCCGTCCAGTAGGAAGATTATCCTGCCTAGTTTGTCGCGTCGCGGGGCTCTATAATGCTGTCAGGCGACGTTAACAACCGGGTGACCCGCAGAGACGATGACGAACATGATGAGCAAAATAATCGTCCGCATCGATAAACCGAGTTACGTCTGCGAGGCTTGTAGAAACGCGCGGGAAGAGACCTCTCCGAGGCGAGGTTAGCTCTCATCAAGGACGCATTAAGGAAGGACTCGAGGGACGTCCCGTAGGGGAAGGGTGAGAACGCGGCGCTACTGTCGAGGGGGAGCAACATCGATCAAGCCCGCGTTCAGCCCGTCCGGGGATGGTCTCTCAGAATTCTGTGGCCCGAACAATCGGCAAAAACTCGGGGATATAATGCATTCTGTATTAGTTTCGTGGAAGAGATATCTAATGAGTTCGTCGTTAGAGTAATTTCCATTTTTTTTTTTTTTTTTTTTCAAACGTTCCATAGGATCGAGAGTCGATACGCAGCGGAACGACAAAAGGTTCGTCAAACCCTCCCGCTGAATTAACATTGGAACAACCGCAAATGGAGGAAGCGATCGCATCGCGAACGAGATGGTATCTTTTCCGACAACAATTCCGCGCACGCGAAAGGTTGCTGTAAAATTTCTAAGCGCAGTTTGGTGAGTTAACGCGATAGACACGCGGAAGACATTTCGCAGATGCACTCGTGTACACGCTCGCGCGGGCAGGGTATGTTCCGATGAATTTTAATACACCCGAGTAAATCGCTGGTCGCGGGGCGGGGCCTTAAATGATGTATCAAATTATGCCACGCTTTCACCGCCGCTTTCTACAATGTTGCATATTCGCCCGTCTTATGAGAGGTTGTAATCAGAGACGCGAATGCCGAGTGATCGACCACCGGCATTTATCGGCCGGAACAATCTTCAGGAAGTGCACCTGCCCGATTGGGGTCGTCGACGCCCGGACAAATTGAATTCCGCCCTTTCTCTTCAACGGGAATCACGTCTCGTTCCCATTCCCTTTCCAATTTGGCAAACTTACGTCTGCCTCGAGACGATACATTCTCGTACATTTGAAGTAAGAAAAGATACTATACTCTGCGCCATAGTTATTTAGTGAATATGAAAGAAAATGTTCGATTTGAGAGATTCGACGGAAGTCGATACCAAGGAATCTCAATACCTCCGATCCAATATAAACTACAAATCTACGGGCGGGGCAGGATTCTTCGATAACGATGTGGCTGCTCGGAAGAGCCATTACAGCCAGAAATTCCAGCTTTTTTCGCGGCTGGATCGCCTCTTCCTTGTGGTATCATGCAAAGAGAGTCGCGGTTTTCATGGTTCACCAATTCCCGGCAGCTCGTAATGGCAAACGCAAAAAAGCCTGGCCGTTACGTAAACACCACCCGATGAAAAATATACGACTAACAAGAGAACGTCCCTCTCCATCGCATCGAGTGAACCTCGCGTTGCGATTACATCGACGAATCGATAGCTCCTCTCTGAATGGAGTCTAATTGCCTTTATTCTTCGACAACGAGCTCCCCTCCGCGGCGCGATGCTCCGCTTCTCTAATTTTACGATTTAAATCGCGACGCTACCTGTGCAGGTGAACAGAGTTCGCGATCGAACCTGGCGGCTGCTTGGTAATAGCCAATCAACGGGCTGATTGATAGGGCCATCGTTTCGTGTAATGATCGATCGTGAACTGGACATTTGGATGAAGAACGACATTTGCGCGCAACAATCGGGGGACGTGTAACTGTACGCGAAGAGAGCGATTGGGTCGTTGAAAAAGTCTGAACGATCGATGCCATGTTGTAACGAGGCCCGTTTAATTGTGGGTTTGTTCGCAACTGAAGTGGAAGCAGCGAATACATTAGTTGTGTATCTCTAAATGCATCGATTTTAAATTATGGAGGTAGTATTATTAATAGAATTCTTTAAATTCTACACTTAATAATAACTGTCATTAACGCATGGAAAATAAACAAAAATGGTGTATTAATAGTGCCATTATGCATACGGTGCATTAGCTACTTGTCAAAATTCCTATCATTCTCCTTAAATAACAACTTCATCGTATATTTTCCTAAAGCAATTGAAACTTGAAATTACCAGCCACGCTTCCAAAGAATGTTACCCGCTATCTATGGATCAGACTTAATTAAGCCCATACAACCCTATTATTACCGCGACACGATAATACCGCTTATCTAATAACTTTGTCGGATATTAAATTATACTTTGCCTTAGCCAGTATCCACCGTGAGAGAGAAAAAGTTCACGATCAATCACCGCGAGGCGCGTGATCCGACGATATCTGAAAAAATATCCAAGATAAATTGATCCCCCTTGATTCAATATAAAATCGTGACAAGAATTATTATTTAATACCCGCGCATTTGTCGAGCGCGTTTTATCATTCGCGACGTGTTCGATAAATCCGGGTAGAGGAGTTGTACAGGGCGAATCGATGAATTTCGTACCTTTGAATGGAAAAAAAAAGGGAGATTCCTATTCCGTTTCGCGGGAATCGGTAGTGATCGTTTCGGATCGTTTCGCAACGAAGCGGGCTGTGCTGCGCAGGGTTAATCCACTTGATCGAGTGGAGCGGCCTAAGGGAAGGAAACGCCCGCGGACAGCCCAGGGATAGACGGAATCCGACGCGAAAACGTTAACGATCAGATTTTCTCGGGTGCTCCAGCGAGAATACCCGGCGCGCACATGCGCCACTAAACTGGAATTCCAGGAATCGGCTCTTGACATTCACGGGGAACGCGTTTCTCGCGGCGCAATGCCACTTGATTATGCTACGGGGCGATCGATCACCATCATTATGCATCTCTCGGTTCTCACCGGTGCGCGTAACCTTTCGGCATTGATGAGGAAAATAGCTTGTGACTAATAGCTGGAAAAAGTGGCGCAACTGTCGATATTAACGCACGAGTTTACAACAGCCCTTTAACACTCGTGCGAACGCTGACAATGGAAATGTTCGCGCGAGAAGGATAAAAAGCTGGAGAATTACGAGATGAGATGGTAATAAAGAGACCGCGAGAGATGTCGGGAAATCTGCTTTGATTTTTAATTGAATAACGCTCGGGTGACATTTATAGGTGAACGCGTTCAAGCAAATAACGCCTAATGACAATAAGCCGATGAAATGATAATTAAATGGACGTATGAATATTAATAAATGATTAAATAAATATCGACGATAATATTTCACGTCCGGCGTGAACATGATTAGATGGATTCGTATGCTAAATAGCGCTCGACAAGAATAACGACGACTCGCGGGCAGAAGAAATGGACGCTTGGCGAATGTGGCGGGAGGGCTAATTAAAAAAGCTGAAATCCGAACAACTGGAAATGAGATGGATCCAGTGTATTAGCGAAAAGACCGTGGACCGCATCTGCATTTAATAAAGCACGCCGGTCCGAAACGAGCTGGCTGCTCGCTGCTTAACATTCAGAGGTAACATCGGCGGGCCGTAATCTCAGAAACGATTTCCTCGAAGGAAAAGAACTGACCGTTAGCCCCGATCCGAATGCGCCAGGGCATCGCATAAACATTAATCAACGATATTCCATTTGGATTCCTGCGGCACGAGGCCGGGCTCCGAAGGCGCATTCGCGAGCTAATTGAAACTCGAACGCCGAAGATAATGACACGCGCAGGCCGTGCCGCGTACCCTCGTGCCGCGAGCGTTGATTATGAAATCACGAGCTGGTAGGTGGTCCCGGACGATTAGCGCTGTTGGCAGCGTTTAACTATCCGCGAATTCCCTTTTGTCCCCGCATGCCGCGTGTCCCCTGCTCGCGTACATGCGTCCGCGCATTTGTCACTCGGAACGCATTTCCATGGTTATTAAGTAGGTGCCTGACGGAGGTAGTTTAACGACTGCGAACCGAGCCCACGTACACGCATCGGTGGTATAAATCAATAACCGTGCCCCACGGATATTCAGACGTTTCGAAAACCGGCGCGAAAATTCTGCGCGATGCAGAATCTCTTCGACGAACGTTCCGAGGTTTTTTCGAGAGAGCGCCACGATACCGATCTCGCTTCGTTAAGCTCTGCGAACGTTGCTTCGAGCCATTCCCTCTCTGTTATATTAATTGCGACACAATGCATTTTCATTACGACATCTACCACGAATGTTCGCTAATGGCACGCGTTATTTCTCATTGTCCAGTTTAGATTCCTGTCAACGACAGCGTCGCGCGGAGGGAGCGTTGATTCTTATCCGATTAACGAAGCTAAACAGCACCGTGGGTGAGTTCGTGGGTACGCGGATCGTAATCTGGAAGCTTGTGCCGCCCTGTCATTTCTCGAGCACGTTTCCAGGCGTTAAACAGAAATTCGGGAGCAAAATGTTAAACGTAGATTAATGGAACGATCGCGTTTTCTATTGCACTTTGAGAACCGATCTCCTAGGTTGGCATATCTTTAGCTATGTTTCACTGTGCAATTATAAATCTTCTTGTGTAGATTGGCGAACGTCATTGGATTCGAAATAACGACTGGAAACGACTTCTTCGAAGACGCGTGGTCGAGGATGGTTTCATAGAAACACGAGACTCTTGAAAGCAACGGGAACAATAAAATTATACGCACACCGGCGTCCATTCTCCTGAAGACAATTCGAGTTCGATTATCATAATACAATTCTTTGAAGCGTTAAGTCATCGGGGATTATTAATTCAAATTGCTTCTCGAAAGGTTCTTGCATAACATCTGAAGCCTATCATTAGATACTCGTAATGTCGCTCTTCGACAATTAATTCTCGGTTTATCGGTAATTAATTCGTTCTCTTCCAATAATTACTTCCTACTACTTTCAGCTTACGATTTTTTTCCAATGCTATTTTATGAACTCATGCGTGGCGCGATGAGAGAACCACTCGCGTCGCGAGTTTCAGAAAAAAAGGAATGTAAAAGAAGTACTGCGAGACGGGAGAGTGAAAAGAGAAACAGGGTAAAATAAAATGGAGCGGACCGCGGTACGCGCGTATTTTCCAAGGAGCTTGCGTAGGTGATCGAACAGCGTAGCTGAGGTCAAGTATGTCTTAAGCACCGCGAGTGTGTACGGTTCGTAAGTTCCGCGGTATTCCAGGCTACGTCCAGCCGTGCCTTCGAATACGCTCTGGTGTCAAGAGGTGAAGGTCTAACACGGCCTTGAAGAGGATCGTACGCTCCGCAACACGTTCCGCGCGCTATTTCCTCATTGGACGCCGCGGCTCTCTTCCGCGAACGCCAAATCGGCCACGTCTCCGCTCCCTCGGCTTCTCCATAAACGTAGAAATCGTATTTGAGGCCGACAATGGGCGGAACTGTGCACTGTGAAATCTAGGATGCGGTCCGAGGAGGAAACGTTCGTTTACTTTCATTCCTTCTTGGAGGAATCGTTCCTCTAACGAGGCGACCGTTTTCTTTCGAAAGTCGATGGTTCTTTGGAAGTTTTTTGTTATCTCGGCTAACTCGCCTGTTGTCTCTAGTGGAATCGTTTCTGGAGAGGAAGCGTTTCGATGTCCCCTTTCAAGATTATCTCAAAGACTTTCCTCTTTGAATATTCCTCTTTGAATATTCCTCTTTGAATAGAGAGAGAAAGATTTGCTTCCGAATTACCGTCGAATTACTTTCGAGGAGAGTGCAAGCGAATCCAACGACCGGAATGATTGTCGCAAAGATTTCATTAACACCTGCCCGGACAAGCCGGAGCAAAGTGAGCCGTGCGTATCTGATTTCTGTTTTTCAATTCCCGCGTTAACGTCAAAATGTCAGTGAACACGGCTGAATGCCCACGGAAAATGTCTGATAATTATCATGATCACCGACATACGTCTATCCGGCGATACGTTCTCTCATAATCGATGTCTAATACAATCATGAGCAGGTAACGGCCGGCAAGCTTCACGCGCAATTTCCTTTGCGTTTACGAATGGGATAGATCGTTGCAACACGTACCCTGGTTAAGCGGTACGCGTTACCATCGCGAATTCTTTGCCGATCATCTGGCAGCACCGCAACACGGCTGCTGAAAGGATGTATCTCTTATTCTGTCACGATCCCTTATCGAATTCGAATTTCATGTTCAATACGGCCATTAGTCGCGGAAATGCGAGGCCATTAATCGCGACGATTCGAACTGGTGGGAAAAAAATCACCGAATGGTGGCAAACGCGTGTGCCATCCGACGGTTAGTTATCAATTGGACCAGCCTGTCGATAGTCGCGCGTACAATAAAAACAATCTTCCATCGCACCGCTTCGACCAGGCACGGTACTTTGTTAGCGGTAACGTTCGAACGAAATCAATTCCCGCGAACGTTACACTCTCGCTGGACATCTCACGGATACCCACAAGCTTCATTCAACATCGACCCGAGACGGACCTTCGAGAAAGAGGTCCGGGGCGAAACCCGTAAAGCAGGATTTACGAGTCCCGTGTTCCCCGTGTCGAATCGATTTCACCGATTTCACGAATAGCCAGAAACACCCCGCGCCACCGGTACCATCGTCCGTCCCACCCTCTCCTCTAGCCCGCTCTTCCGCTGCTGCTCCCTCCTCGCTTCCACTTCCACTTCTTCTTCTTCTTCCTCTTCTTCTTGGCCGCGCGTCAGCCGGGACAGAAGAAAATCCCGTGACGTCCCGGCTGCCACGTGTGCGCGTGTGCACCAGCGTTCGTGTGCGTGTGCCGCAAAAAAAGGGTCGGTTCGGTTCTCGATAACTACCGTGCACGCCGGTGGTTACGCGGACAGAAAGAGGGAGGGCGGCGAAGGCAGAGGAGTCGTGAAACGAGGAGGAAGCCTACTGGAAACACACAGGAAGGGGAGGCGGAACGAAGAGGTACAAGAAGAGGGAGGAAGAAGTTGTCGAAAAGAGAAAAAGAGGGGGAGAGAGAGAAAGGGAGAGATGGAGGGTAAAAAGGATCGAAGAGGGTCCCTTCCTCCTAGTTGGTCCACATTAATTAACCTGCTCTCTTAATTGCGCGGCTTGTTTATTGCATGGCCACGGCCATTTGTCGATGGCTGGCCTGCTGCACCGCATAGAGGGCTATTATCCGATCTCTACTGTACTCTCCATCCCTCTCTCTTTCTCCCTGTCCGTTCTCCGCGCGCATATGTGCAACAACGCGCGTATATATCGATTCCGCAGGGCCTTTTGTAATCTACATGCGACCAGGCCGCATTCCTATCCGTCGATCCGGCGAAACCGGGGATATTTATCCCGTTTCGGATCGCGGTCGCGTTTTTCGCATGATTCACGACCGGTGCTAACGAACCGAACTTTGGTGGGTTCTGCCCCGAGACCAGAACGGTTTCGCGCCTTTTTGCTCCCGCAGCCGTTCACGGAGACATTTAATTGACCGTGTTCCATGTACCGATTCGAACTCCTAGAAACTTTCAAAGGTCTAAGGGAACACGCGCCCGACCGTGCCTCTCTTATTTTACACCGGGGAACGTTTCGCGTTCGCGCGAGTTATTCCAAAATAACGAAGAGTCACGGCTGGAATAACGAGGCGGTCGAAATCAGGAAAGGGTCCGGATTCGAGCGAACGCGGCGCAGGTGCAGCCGTCTAATGAAGCAATCCCGAAGAAGCGGGAAGGTTCAGCGTACGAGGCTCTCCGTTCTTCGTTCCTCTCGAGTCTAAAAGTAGACGAAAAGAGAGCATTGACGTAGCTGCGATGATAAGGATGGGGATCGAGCGTGCGCCAAGTGCTATCGACGTAACGTAAAAGAACACACGAAACAGAAATTCGAATCGAATCGCTCTGGCAAATCGACGCACGCGGTGAAACATGTAAAAGTTTCGAAGGATCGAAAGGAAAGGCGGCGAAGGCATCGGTGCCGAGATCGATCGAAGTGCGTGACTACGTATCGCGGTTAATCTTATCCGGTCGAAACAGGTGGTTCCGTGATGGCTTTCACGATGAAAAAAACGATCCCGCGTAGCGGCAGTCGAAGAAAGTGCCGGGGATCAGGGTCAGGGAGCGGTGATGAACCGGCGACGCGAATCCCTAATTAAGCCACAGCGGCAATTAGTAATTACGGTAGCACTGACGTGTGTTCCAATCAGCGTCCGTAGCGGCCCTCGATTCGAGAGCGAGGGCCGCGTGTGTTATCATAAGTCGAGTTTTTCATTGACGCCGGTAGCCGCGGGTCGAAACCGGTCCATGGAGGTCGAACCGCCGAAGACCAGGCAACGACAGAGGCCACAGAAACGGGAGGAGAAGAAGAAGACGAAGAAGAAGAGGGAGAAGAACCAGAAGAAGTAAGGAATGGCAGACGGAGAGAAGAGTGCACGTTGTTGCACGGCAACCACGACCTCGTGTGCCAGCCGGATAGTCCTTCTCTCTCCCTTTCTCTCGCCGTCTCGCTCTATCGCGCTCTCCTCTGACCGCGTCCATAAAATGCTGAAATGCTCGGGGTAGAACGACACGCGATATTCCGTCCTCCACGCCACGGGATGTACGCTGTCCTCGTCCTTTTTTTCCCCCGTCTTTTTTCGGTGCAGAGTATCAGCTCACGGGACCAAGCTCGTCGATAAGTCTGAATCGCGTTCGTGTGCACGACTTGTGATTCGCGCCGTGGAGAACTGGTTCGTGGAAAGCGCGTTTTTGACGCGCGTTTCTACTTCGAGGAACGTTTGAAGGATTCTGCCGATTTGTGGACTCTGCGCGAGTCTATATGGACTGTGATCCAGTCGTTCGTAAAACTCGATCAATCGATGAAAAAAAGTACCGACGAAGTCTATATTAAGGTTAATGTGGCATTATCAAGTAGTGCGTATCAACGAAAAGGGCCACGCGAGGTTAAGAAAACTATTAGGAGTCTCTCGAGCCGATTCGATCTATCGGTTTTCAGCTAAGATTTTGGCCAAGTTGTATATCCATCCAAAGAAAAGCAAAATGCAAACGAACCGACGCTCGTCTCGTTAAAAACCGCAGGAGAGATCGCGACAACGGCTGAGGCAGCGCTCGAAAACGAACGGCACGCGATAACGCGGTCTCGCGAGAGGGATAAGAATGAAGAATAGGATTTAGGTAGAAATGGATCGCCCTGAATCGCGGGTGTTCGCCGTTCCAGGGCAGACAGAGGCGGCACGCGAGGAGAGTAAGAGCGAAAAGAGCGAAACGGAAGGTAGCCAGCGTCGAGTTACGAAGAGTCGAACCTATTTTCGGTCGGCGAAATGCAAGCGGAACGATAGTCTCGTGATGCATCGCGGCATATGGCGTAAATCAAGCAGCTGCGACGACTGATTCCAGTGGTACCAACCCACGCTCGCATTATATCAGCCAGAGAGGCATATTTATTACCCCTGCTCGCCTAGATTGGAACAAATGCTGCGTTGCACCAGTCCCATCCGCGCGAGCACCGTAGATAAGACCGGTGAATTTTGTATTATTCGATGTTGCCGGTGTTCCCATCGACCAATGATGCACGGTCCGCCATTCGCGTACGCGCGTACGCCCTTTTTTTCCGCCGCGATTCGACACGCGAGTATGTTCGGTGACTTTTCGAACGTTTACACCCTGTACGCGGTTATTGCGGCCATTAATCAATCGCTGATGTGCATTGTGAGCAAAATGTTTCTCGATAGTGTTGTGATCTCGCGTGAGATCCAGTTTTCTTCGTTACACGCGTGTGGGATGATACCGTAACAAATTACGGAGGGGACTTTAAGTGATGGATATAGATTCCAGCCGGTACATTTGACAATTTATACACGTTGTATGGATTTCCATTCCGCGATATAATTCATTGCACGGAATTCCTATCGAATCCCCTTTTTCATTCGCCCTTCTTAAAAAATGGCAGAGAAAATTTATCTCACCGTTAAGAACGATTCGATCGGTAACGAACATCTGGATCACAGCCAATACCTCTCAATTGTTACCAACCAGTCGTACGTCTCAAACATCGAACATACCCGTCGTGTTCCAACAAACGTCCACGATATAACGTCTTCGTTGTACAAATGCCAGTAAGCAACCGATGAATATTAATAACTAAATCAATATCTCCGCTGGCGTTCGCTAACGAGCAGCAACTTTCACGTAAATAATACGGTCACTCCAGGAAGCTTTCTATCGGAGCAGATCCCCTTTTACCGGGGCTACATCAAAGGGGCATGCAGAAGAATACGCGGTCGTGTAAGTTTTATACACGACGAGGGGGCAATATTGATAATAATGCGTACGGACGCGCGTACGCACGCACACGTACACGTACGATAAAACCAGGCGCTGGTAACGCCCGGGGCCAGAAGGAAGCCGGGATTTGTGGTACCAAGAAGCCGTGATTGCCGCGGTCCTCTCTCGCTGCCACGTTCATTACCGATCGCGCCATTAATCTGGAACGGTCTGATGGCTCGCAGGCCAGTAAATATCTGAGACGATAACATCTGCGACTTAACATTCGTTCCACGGATCGCAGCCCGCGCCGGGTCCTCGACTTTTCATACCGGCGGCAAACTCATCCGCGCCGGTGATCAGCCCCGCGCGAGAGGATCGTTCCGGGAACAGGAAACGGAGGGAGAGATGGCCCCTCGATTGCTCCGGTTCTGACCGTTCGCTCGCGTAATGCCAATTTTCGGTGAGCCCTCGTCGTTCCCCTCGAAACCGATGCGACGTCGTTGGAATTCCGCGCAGCTACGGAACGAACGTAGCCGTCGCGGTTTCCCCGTCTTTAATCGCGAATTTGCATAAACATCCGCAGTCCACTGATGAAGCAATAAATACCCACAATCGCCGCACACAATCCGTTCTCCCGGCGAACGCAACGGAAACTACGACGGAGCAGCACCGCGGTGTTCGCCGCCCTAACACTTGTACCTACGATAGAACCGCTAAGGTCCGTGTACACCGCTCGGATAGAACGCGTGCGCCGATCCCGTTGAAAATAGGAAACGCCACGCGAAACTGTCTACGTGTGCGTGAAGGCATTCGCGTCTCGGATCGTTCGAGTAATTAGATATTCCTGGAAATACGTTAGACCGCGATCGAGCGGCTGGATCCGCGAGTACCTCTACCGGAGAGCCCAGGGGTTACGTGCTTTCGCGCTCTTGCGGGATCAGCGATATTGGCTTGCGAGATTAGGAAATCGATAGCCTTGTTCACAGGATCTGTCCGTTTGTTGGTTGCTCGACTGACAATAAGCAAAAGTAACATTTCTCGTTTGCGGTGAGAGCGCTCAGGAAAGGTTAATTAATGATGAACGATGGGACCAGCTCCAATTGGCTAGCCTTACGCGCGACCTTTGTCGAAACAAAAATCTCTCCACGATCCATTAAGCAGTTGACTCGGATGTAGCGTGGAAAGAGACTCGGTGTGTGTAGTCCGATTAGAAAAGTACGCAAACGCTGCGTGCGAGATTAATGTCCTGGCGATGTTTGACTGTTAAATTATGAAATATGATCGCTGGTCACGAATACCTAACGCGACTAAGCAAAGCGTATCGATTGGTCTGCTCTGTCTCTGCATAAAATTTCGATTGGAATTATCACAACACGTTTATTATCTGTATTCGCCTGTATTTTTTAGACGCTTAATAGGTAGTCTGCAGGTGAAATTGTTATTTGATTTGCATGAAATGGTAGCTGGTACAAGGCACCGGTAATTGTGATTGCGGAATGATTGTGCAAAAAATGGGATGATTATTCGCGTTGCATTGCAATTTTCAGGGGATTTATGGGGTACTAACTTGAAAAAAGTTCATCGAATGACTTCTGTTACGTGTATGTTGCGCATAATGATCGTATTTCACGGATCTATGCGTAGGATACTAGAAAACGATCTAATAACTTCGACCGTGGCAGATACAGTCATTAGGGATTCCTGTGAATTCCAGCTCGCGCGGATTTGTTACGTTTCGTTAATATCTCCGCGCTTTCGACAAAGATACTCGGACGTTAGTGATGAGAATTCATCGAGTCGTTAGATGAACTGAAATGTAGAATTAATAGATACAGAATACCCTCGCATCCACGATCGTTAGGAGCACATCTTGCGAGCAAAAAATTTGTAAAAACTTCTCGATTATCCACTGAACGAGAAACTAGACCAACGAAAATACCTCCAGGTGACCTTCTTTATATCCCGTGGACGATATTTGCGGCACGGTTTTTTTTTTAGAAGAGTATAGATCCCCGCCTCCTATCCGACAGAGAAATACACGGACCGCCAGCTATAATGTTATTGCCAAATACCAATAACCCGTATCCCCGGTGTTTATGGACATTTATGAGTGAATCTGACATCGCATGCGATAGCGAGTCTACGCGTGTTACGCGAAAACTTAAGAATAGCCGCCTTGGTAACCCATGGACGCTCGCAGAATCTGTGGCAGAAAACTTACTCGCACGGACCACTCGAACGTGTCCCAGGCAAAGTTCACGGGGTGTGTCCCTCGCGAGGAACAGGGCACTCGATATACGTTCCGGCACCGGGAATCGGGCAAACAAACAAATATCTCCTACATCAACTTGTAACGGATACTGGTAGTACATACTAGAGAACAGCGTTGCGATCCGGCTTTCCGCGCCACACGCACGCAACTTGTGTTTACGGCCCCCACCCACGATCGCGAGCCTATCCCCGCGTAAAAGGAACGGGGTATCGCGATACGCGGGCAATTAAATCCCCGAGACAATAATTAACTCCCGGCATCGCGGGCGCCCGTGATGCACGGGGAATTGGAAAACGGCCTCCGCTTCTCCTCTGCCGCCGCTCTCTTTTTCACCACGCCGCCGCCAGTCTCTCCCTCTCTCGCTCCGCCTTTTTCTCCTTCTTTCTCTGTTTTTCTTCGTGGCTCGATCCGGCCACGGCATATGAACGATTACGAGACGGTGTGTGTGTGTATGTGTGCGCGCGCGCGCGTGTACGCGAGCAGAGCGACAAGCGTCCGAGCGGTGCGGAATTATTGGCGAATTTGCATCTTAATGGAACTACCTACCTACCCGTAGCATGCGGCCCACGTCATAATTCCTCGCCGGTGCTCGCTACCGTCCACGCCAAAGAGAAAAACGACGCCTCTGAAAATAGCACCGGCGAGGAGAGATCCGGCGAGCACGTCGCGCCGTTTACGCGAAACCCGCCGTTTTCATCGGACGGAACCAGCCACCCAGGGACCCGAACGTTCGCCCGCCGCGCCGCGGCTAAGCGTTCGAAGCTTCGCGCGCCATTATGCCACCGCCGCTCGTCCGATTCGAACACCGGATATGAGATAAAATAGACTTCGAGGTAACTGATTTCGTGCAGGAAGCATGGATTGGTTCGAAGGTCGCCGGTCCGAATAAAGATAGCTCCTGGTCGAGCAGCTCGGTTCGCGATGGACGGAATTTCGTCGATTAAATCGAGTTCCATCGAAATATCAATCGGTAATTATGGTTTTAATGATCTCTCGGTGATTGAATCGAGGCCGTGGCTACGAGATTCTAATTTCACGGGTCGAGCGCGGTGGCGCATTCTACCCGGAGGGAAACATCGCTCGCGTTCCCCGCGGAATTTCAATTTCTACGTACGAGGAAACGGGTACTCCAGAAATTCCCGAGTGGCCCGCTGCCGCGGCTCTTTACCAGCGTCCCGCGGCGGCGGGAGAGGAAAATTCCGAAATAGAAACGCAGGAGAGACGAGCCAGGGAACGAGAGACTATTTCGGGTGAGGTCAGAGGCTGAGGTCAGTCTATAAGGCCTGGTCAGCCTCCCACGAGTCCTGGAACCCTGCCAAGCGCGACGCCCACGCAACCGAGCGGACGGAAACCTGCGGGAACTCGAGCAGCCAGCGCGTTTCGTGGATCGTGATCTACGAGATCCGCGGAACGAGAATTCATCTTGCCGCGGCAGCTTGCTTACCGTGCTCACCTATGCAATTTGTCGGGACGTCTCCACGGTTATTCTATAAATAATCCCGGGCCACGCACATCTCTCGTTAGAAAATAATCTTTTGGCCCCCGTGGATGCTGCACGCACGCAGCCCGTCCGACACCCTAACGATTACGAATTAGCCGGGGAAAGTGAATGTAAGAACGAGGTGCAATTGAAACTGGCCACGCGCGCCAACGGGCGGAACTCTCTCCGCGTTTATTCCCCGGCGTTCGTCCGTTACGTGCGAGCCCTCGGAAATTTTATGCGACATCGACCGAACTCGTGCCATTGTCAATGCGTCACTCGACGCTTAAGGGATCTAGCTGTAAAGCTACGATGCCAAAGCAGCCTCGTTTCAACCGTAATTCTTCGACATTTATAGACGATCGACTCGCGAGATAGAATCGTATAAACCGGGCAAAAAGGTAATAGATAGCCAGAAGCTGAAAATTGATAGCAATTTTCAGGGACTCGTCAGTGATGGAAAGCATATAAGATCCACGGTAAATCGTGTAACGCTCGCGTGTCTAATGCCGGTTGTCTAGTAGTAGAGGCACGTGGGAGAGTGCAAAAGGTAAAGCACGCCGGTTCCTCGGTTCAGGACACGACAAAGACCCGTGGAGAGGTCGATTGAAACGCCCTGTAACGCTCCCACTCGGGCAGAGAAAGAATTTACTGCTACGTCCCGGTGAAATATGGTAATAGCCGTAACATGGCAGATATTAGCAACGATTACCACTTACGCCACTGGTCGCAGCCCTGTGTATAGAAATTTCTATCGCCTTCTTCGGGCCACTTTAACAAGACGTGAGTAATGACGATATTTCGCCGTTACGAAATGCGAAACGCTCGATACGACGGAATAAGTCAACGATAATGGCCGGTGAAATTTGTTCCAGCTTCGAAGGATCGAGCGTAAACCATCCCTGGGTAGAGGTACGAGGATCATCTCGGGCTTTGGTCGCGCGGCAGCGGCGTTCTCCAAGAATCGATCGGTAGCGAGCTGTAATATTTGTATTCGCGTTGAGAAATATTTCTGTTTCATATTGTCGCCTCGTCTGCGGAAGGAATTCGACATCGACGATTACGAAAAAATAGAACAGGAAAGTGGGTGAATCACTTCTAAGTTATTTAACTGTTACGTCGTGACATTTTTGGCAGGGGCACAGAAATGATTAACTTCTGCAGAATCCGTAGGACTAGCTAAAGTACTTGGCAGAAATTTTTTCGCGTGCCACGCAAACACTGGCGCTTACAATAGAAGCAATTTGCTTTAAGTATAGGAGAACACTTACTGTCGTAGCAGATAGAATTAAGGAAATATCTGGTGGTCTTCCTACTCGAGCCAAACGAACCACTCGAAAGATACTTTGATAACTAACTTTGAGAGATGTTCGACAATTTTACGCGAACGCAGCGTGAAAGGCGAACGAAAAAGGAGCGACGATCGATCGCAAAAAATGGGGCCGCGGCGAGACTACGAGATGCAAGGATTTTCCAGCAAAGTATTAGCGGTATTACCGGGATTTTACCGGGTTTCGTACGCGGTGGCGTTCGCTGGATCGTCGCCAAGAAAAATGGGGTAGCGTGGGTGACTCGCGTGAGCAGCGCGAGCTGACCCGAACTCGAGTCGCATGAGACTCGAACGCGCCCCCTTGCCTTCCTCACCAACCGATCCCTGCCGCCTCTGAAAATAACCAAGCCGCCTCGTTTGACGTCATCTACCATCCGAATCAACCACCGCACCCCGTTCCTTCCCCCGTCCTAGACGTTTTATTCGACAATTTTACGGTTCGATGAAAGCACAATTAACTCGTTCCGTCCTCCTGAAACCTGGATACTCGACGGTATTTACGACGACATCGCGACAGCGGGTGCGCTGCGTTCTGCCTGCTATTCAACGATCCGCTGACAATGCCCGTATCTTAGTCAATCCGATGTCACTTGTCTCTCCAGCGGACCGCCCTGTAAATGCTTTCGGGTGAATCTGACCGAATTACGTCCACGCGGAGGCCGCGAGGCGCCATTGTTGTGTCTCGATGCGCAGCTTAAGGTCGTTTTAAACGTGGTTCAATCTAATTAATAAAATTGCAAATTCACCAATACGATTACGTCAATATTCCTCGCAACGAACAACCTTCCATCGAATTGTTTTAGATTTCCGCGCGTAATCGAGCGACCAGCGACCACTTCCAGGTCCATCATCTCTGTCGTCGTGTCCAGCACGTCCCGGAAGTGAAACCTAGCACAATTTCAGTAGGAAAATGGGCCACGAGCAGAGGGGTCGAGTGTACCCGCGACACGGACGAGCCATCCAATGTGCATCTACAGCACGGAGCGCAACGGATAGAGGGAGAGGCAAGATCGACACGACGATCGATCCCGCGGCGGGGTCAAACGGATAGCGCAATTTCAACGTAATGTTCCTACACGACCACGATCGCGATCGATAGTGATTTGCCCAGGGAGAGATACCACGAGATACGTGACGGTACTCGCGGCGGATCCGGAGACACGGCGACCGAAAGGGATGCTGCGTAGCGTTAAGAGTTCCTCGGGTATTGGGTTACGATTGCGAAAGGATTTAGATGCATTTAGAGGGAATAGTGGGCAAAAATATACGCGGGCATCTATCGTGGGAAGTTATTGCTTCGTAGAACGTTGCTAAGAAATTATCAAACCGCAGAGTTTCGTAACTTTGTTAAAATTATTTCTACAAACTTGACTTTCGTTGGCACACTGGCTAGGCCAAGAAAATTTTTAGCCCGAAAGATCCTGCGAATGTTTCTAGCCGAGTGACAAACGAATCATAAATCTATGCGGCACGTGCGATCAGCTGTCTCAGTCTGCTAACAATTCTTAGATGCATTTTTCGGCAATCTTCCACGTAGCGGGCGTACGAGTTCTACCAGGTACCGTAGATATTTTAGGTAGGCGTTACAAAAGAGCGATTCGCCAATCACCAACTACGTCACCGCCCTTTTCTCACAATTCTGTACTTTCAGATAAATTTAAGGTCGTATGATACTGATTTTACAAAGTGTAAAAGCATTTCTGCTCTACCGCGAATGTGCGTAAGAAGCGTATCGAGAAACCGCCCGATCCCTTTCGATCGGCGAACGACCGGATACATCGTCCGCAGCTACGCGTAAAACTGGCCACTGCGTTAATGCTTCGGTAGCAATAAATTGCTCGGTTTACCACGCGAAGGGTCGCAAAAAGCGGGACTATTCCGGGGATAGAGACATAGAGTGGCTAAAACAATTACGCGATCGGATAAATAAGCGAATGCACGCGTTACCATGGCAGCTGCCCGTAATATCCCTTAAAAAGGGGTGGAAGCGTGTCGAACGGACGCGTTCGAACGCGCTGCTTGTTCGTCGGCTAGAAACGTATGGTCAGTTAAGTGCTTACAGAAAAGGGTCGCCATACATGCCAATAAATAATTGCTTTACTAGCACGCGGTGATGGCGCTCGAGTTCCGGCCGGTTAATTAACGAGGCGGTTCGCGACGTATATCGCGAACGTCACTAAAACGTACCTTCATTACCGGCCAGCGGCATATCTGAGCGTGATCTGGACCACGTACGAGCGGATAAAGCCGATCGAAGCCGGCTGAAAAACTGACAAAAATCCTCCGACCTCCTATAAGCCCGTTTGATACATGACGCGGAAGTCTGACGTCGAACGGCACAGTCCACTGCCGCGTGGATTTTTCAATGGGACCGACAGCTCGCAGCGGGAAACCTTCCTCTTCTATTTTTATGATACACGAACGTGATTTGCAGCGTTGTACGTCGAATCGTTTTTTTTTTTTTTAGGAAATCATTAAGTTTCGATGTAATATAATAAAGAGAGATTTTTTAAGATTACAGCTCGTTTCTTGTCGCTAAATCATAATTTTCATGTAAACAACTCGACAACCCTATAGAGAGAGAAACGCGAGAGAAGTTATCTCTACGGTAGGAATATCAAGTATGAAAAAAGAAATCCTCGAATGCGATATAAATTTAAAATACTTGTAAACGACATGTCGGAAGGTACATTCCACCGAACAAATTAACGCTGGCGAACGAGCCAATCGTAAAGCAAGGGGAGCTAGACGAACAAACAGCAAGAAGGAACGCATCATTGCGCATCGTACGAGGTTCCTAATTAGCATCGCTCAACCAATATATCACCTTGAATTAAGCAACATCAAGCGAGCGTTACGAGCGGGTAACACGCGACCGTACCGATGTAACATTAAAGATCCCCGGCTACCACGCCATTCGCCATTGATTCGATTAATTAAACAAGATCCACTCTCGACTTCTCTAGAATCTATATACCCCGCGCGGGCAGCCCGATACAGCAACGCACGGACAGCTGATCAACGTCCGCGATACGTCCCCACCGCGCCAACCCTTTCAGACAGCCAGCCCATTCAGGGTTTCTACGAACGAATCCCGCCGGTTGAAATTAGTATTTTACCAAAGCATTTCCAGACAAATTGCTGGCAGGATCCGCGAGCAGGTAGCTGCCTAATTAATATACCAGAGAGAGGTGAACGTTTTCCCTTCTCTCCCTAGCCGGGGTACGAGTTGCGTTCGATCACAGCGTAACGACCGTGGCTACCGAACATTTCAATTAATTAGATAGCGAACGTGACCACCCACCGGCGTATCTAGCGGCGATCTCGAGCCGTTCGTAAAACCGCATGCGCGCATTGCCCGCGGAAGTAGTTTTAAAATCAAAGGTCACGGGTAGAGGAGAAGTGCACGGAACGAGAATTAATGCCCCGTTTCGCTTATGTGTATCGCCTAGACAAATTATGCCGTCGGTCTCGCATCTGATATTCAACCTAACGCGTGCGATCGGACAATATTTCGCCAATTTAACGATAACGCGGCCTTGTTTAACGTTCACCGTGTCGATTAATTCGACTCTTTGCCCGGACCACCTGATGGAGCAGCAGAGAGCTGATTCGACGTGACTCGAGCGCTGCAAAGGTTGTTCGGTTCGACGACGGCTTGTAATGTATTTAGCAATTAGAGAAGGTTTAGGATGTTCGATCGAAATCGTTTCGATGACACGCGGCCTCTTCGTTCCTCGACGATCGTTAACGACGTCTCGATTATCGAAATACGGACACAACCTCGCGGCGTTTGCATTGAAATCGGCCTCTCGAGGCGTTGGAATTCGCGTTCTCCGTTTTCCTATCGGCCGCCCACAACCACCGGCACGCCCCATCGATATTCGATCGAAAGTGTGTCGAACCGAAAGTGACACCTCGAGGGTCGCGCGAGAAAAATCGGCTCGCGGAGGCTCTCATCTAGCACGTGCGTTCTTTCGGCGGCAGGGGCCGTCGAGAATGCTGTTGTACCGGTCCCTGTTACTGGCTCGAGCGATTTCTGCGTTTCGGCCCGGCTGCGCGCGTCGATATCGTTGCTCGTGCCGGCCGTGTAATCGTTAGATCGGATCGTATCGAAAAATCCGCCAGTTTTATTAACAATATTCCCCGCGTATCGCGGAGAGTAACCGGCCGTAAACGCGGAACACTTTTTCTTTTTCCGTCCACCTCCCGAGCAGGATCGTTTGCGCGATTTACGCGCCGGTTACGGCACTTTGTATTCCGCTATTAGTTTTTACACCTTTGATAAGATTATCGCGGGGCAACTATCCACTCGAGCGAATATCCCGTTCCCTCGCGGCGATCGTTGCTAAATATTTGCGATGCAGTTTCCCCGATGCTTTGTACAGATATCGGATATTGCCGTTGAGTCATGCCACTCGTCTTCGACCGGTAACGATTATTCGCCCGGAGACTTTTCCCTCGTCTTCTTTTTTTCCTCGCGCGAGGAGGCTTTATTGGGTTCGATGGCTCGTAAAGGGTTGCCAGCCGCGATTACCGCCCGGTTAAAAATCGTCGCGAGACCTCAGCCGAAGTTATTCGCTAATGAAAACAATAAACCTACGCGAAACCCGCGTACGATATGCCAAAGACCGGACCTCACACCGGTTGCTCGCGCCGCGCGCAATCGTTCGATTGCCGGCTCGCCTGCCAGCCACTCGAAATGTCGCCGCGGAACGTTATATAGTCCTCGATTAGCCGTGCTCTCGGTAAATCAACGCGCGTCGTAGATAAACGAACGTAACCATTGTCTCCTGGCTAAGCGTACCTGGAGCCCGACCTATCGAGCATATTAATTCACCGGACCCGTGGCTGCACCTGCGGGCATTCGAGGCTGTCCGTGGATTCGTTATCGATACCCGATTCCGCGTACGCTCGCAATCGTACAAATCGCGGCGATTAATCAAGCCCCGCGTAACCAGTCGTTCGGGTATACCGCTCGCGCGAAACCGCTCCTTTCGGTCGATCGCGGTCTTTTCCAATAGGAAGATCGGAAAAAATTGATAAGCTGATCGGCCATTGTAATTAGCCCGGTTTGATAGGTTGCTCGAGGAGTTTCTGTTGCGCCGCTGTGGGCCGGCAATTAGTCCGACGCGAGGTAATCGTCTTTCTCACGGCTTGAGAAATTACGCGAGGGAACACGCGCTACCGTGCCTCGTGATTCTATGCTGCAGGAGTTCGACCGGGCGTACGCTTGGATGCTGATGATTTTATATTGATTTACCTTATCGCTACACGATTGTTTCGTCACATTGACTTGTGGGCGTTTACAAATTATTTCCAATAATTATTCGTTTTGTAAACGAAGTCGGATGCAAGTACTGACTGGTTTTAAATTAGAATGTCGATAAAAAGGAACACGATTTCCTATTATATTCGCGTGCCGAAGAAATATGAGAGAGAGAGCGGAGTTTTGCTTGTACCAGTATTAACCAGAAAAGGAGTTTTCTATCAATTTGTTACCGCGCTCGGTTTCAAGTAGATCAACAGCGTATTGCGCGTAATCACGTTCGATTTTCTAAGTCATGTCCGAGCGATCAAACTTAATGTCGTTCTTGTCAGCAGTAATTGGCTATTAAAACGAGATCCGCTTTACCGGAACGACTTCATTCCCATGGCAAAGGCGCTGATTTCCACTGAACCGCTACAAATAGATCTTTGTCTTCTAAGTATCTGTATTACATCGAGAAACTTGGGTGAAACGAGCCAATAAGAATAAGGTAAAAAGAATCGCTAGTAGGCGAATACTTTAAGACGATTGATTGTGGACAGCAATCAATGTGTATTCATGGCTTCTAATTAACCATCAGTGTATATTTACGAGTAGCAGTGCCCGTGTCCAGGTACGGCTCATGAATTAAGGGATCGATCTCGTATGACAAATGGCTTTCATTTATCAGCGATGTTTCCAGCGCAGCCGAAGTGGTGACGTGAAATATCGACGCGATTTTCTATAATATGATCACCCTGAAATCCGTGCGCGAGCGCACTGACAAAACGGAGAATAACGCTCGGAAATTAATGACCCGGCGTCGTTCAAATAAATATTCGTGCGTAAACTCGCATGCCACTGATAACATTCCAGACTCTTATTATAATATATACGGCACGTTTGCGAAGAAAGCAGGGAACGCGAAAACGAATCGATCGACGCAACGTCGGCACGAAAGTTACGCGTTCCAATCCCTGCTTTTCCATTTTTCATAGTGCCAACTCTCAAAGTTCAATCGCGAAGTCTATAAACTACGCGAGACCCTCGACGCATTAGCTATCCTGTTAGAATATTACCTAAACGCAAAACCCATCCTCGTATCATCCGAAGCGATAGTGCTCGAACATCCGGACAAGTTCAATTTCTGTACACTTTCAGACTCCCCTCCCTGCCTTGTTTCTATAGTAGGTAATCATAATCATTATCATCATCGATCCTTGCCTGTAGACAAGAACGCGCGATAAAAATAACGGCGAGAACTACGTCGAACAGTTTAACCGGACGCAGCACGTTCCGTGTTTTATAATAACGCGAGGGCATACGTCGAAAAAGTAATGGGCAACAGTGTATAACCCGAGCGGCACTTCGCAATCACCCAGTACACCCATCTTGCCCGGAGAACATCGTCGATTATCACGAGGTATTTCCATCAGGCTAACGGACGTCGATGCGATCCGTGGCGCGCATAAACGCGACACGAGCCGCGGACAAGCACCCTGGCGCATTAAGCCCTCGCATAACCGTACAATATTGCGAACATTCGGCGCAAAGGTGAGGGGGCCCTGTCCGTGCACCTGCGCCGATAGCCACCACGGCTGGTGACAGCGGCGAACGGCGAGGACGAGCCGTTCTCCACTTCGCGGAGATCCGTTCGAGAGCGTATCCCCGTCGCGTAAAGGGCGCGCGTGGGCAGGCGTGAAATACTGCCGCGCGAGGAACATTTTATAGGTGGAAACGAGGCACGAGGTGGGCCCTGTGAGGTCGGGGCCCCGGCAGGCCGATTAAAAGTACGAACACGGGGCCAACGGGTGGTAATTAATTCACGGCACCGTGCACGCAGGACGGTTTATCCGTGCGATCCGGACGGGCCGCTCTTTTTCCTTCATCCCCCCATCGCGAGAGTATTGCCCGACGGAGCAAAAGTGACAACGCTAACGCGCGTGTCCAACCAGACAACCGGAAAGGAGGCTCGTTTTATAGTAATGGACGCTCGAGTTCAACCCTTTACGCTCCGAGGCCAAATCGACGTCCGATCCCCAACTGGTTTGCAGTCGACAAAGTATTTCGAAAACCTCTACTATATTTTTATTCGATTCGGCGTTGACCCTCCCCATCACCTCTCTTCATTTTTGGTCCACGGTCGAACTCTCTTTTTAATTGCACAGACCGTCGATCTTGATTATGTCGCTCGCAGGTCGACGCACTCGTGCGAGCAGAAGGACCTCCGAGGATCGCGCGGTCTTCGAGGAGTTTCGCGTTGCTCGCGAAAGCCACGTATTGTGCGCGTCAAGTGACGAGGGTGGATGGGAGGGTTTTTTTAGAGTGACACGTACGAGAGAGTTTTGCGACGAGGATCTTGGCAAAGTGCTTTTGACGTAGAAAGGGTACACGCTAAAAGTATCGTTGACCGTGTATACGAGGTACGAGCTGCACTTCGCGAAAGAAATAAAACTGTGTACACAGCGGGCAAACAGTATATTCATATGTTAAAAGCGAAGAATCGGATGTTTTAATTTGCAGGCGGAATCGTATAAATTCTTTCGAATCATTCATAACTTAGATAATCGATGAACATATTTTTCTACACAGGACGCTCCCTCATGTTTGACGTACCGTCCATTTTTCATAGCTGGCCGGAAACACGATCCCTCACTTATTTCGCCCAATGCAATAAGTTATTAATGACCCACTGGCGACTGGCAAGCTGTGATACGTTATCGCAACTTTCCAGGCCATGAATCATGCGAATACATATTCAATTTGTACTACTCTGCGTTTCATCTCCACCAGATACCGATGCCCCAATAAAACAGAACCGCTCGCGAAACCAAGAACCTACGAACGAACCTATGAGCCTCGATAATGAACTCGTCAAACAGTTTCGAACGAGCATCTAATCCTGGATGCAGTCGCAAACGTTCCATTGATCGCCGGTTCCATTAACGAGTCCCTCAAATAAATCCACCGATGGTAATTAAATCTCGAGGCAGTGGGTTTCTTTTGCGGGATG
Source organism: Xylocopa sonorina (assembly GCF_050948175.1). Classification (NCBI taxonomy): domain Eukaryota; kingdom Metazoa; phylum Arthropoda; class Insecta; order Hymenoptera; family Apidae; genus Xylocopa; species Xylocopa sonorina. Next base: position 13,555,667 of record NC_135193.1, read on the forward strand.
GCGGACGGTCTGGTCGCGACCGAAAGCAGATCAATCACGCGGGGCCCGCACGAATCGACCTTTTTTTTTTCCGTTCGGTCCGTGAAGACGCATCGTTGGGGCCCGGGAGAGCGGCTCGAGCGGATGCAAACGAGGATTCGTCTCGCCTCGCCGCGCCAATTGGATTCACCGATTCCTTTTCGCTAATGAAGGAATCGTCGGTTCGACTTTGTAATTAACCCGCCACGGGCACGACGACCACGTCAATGAAACTCTCGTTACAGATCGCGTGTGTATGTATACGCGCGGTGCACACACGTACACGCACCACGGAGAAGAGGTCCTCTCCGTAGCTGCTCGCTCCTTCTTACTCGTCTCGTTTATCGTGTCTCCTTCTCATTCTCATTCCCCACGTTTCCTGCCTCGTCCCGCGCCCCTCTTCGCGGGCACCCAGATCGTGGCTCTCCCGGCACGGCCACGTCTCCAGAAAGTAATTACAATAATGAATGTTTATTTTCGCAATCAGCTGAACCGCGGTAGGTAGAACTTCTACCATTCCGTAAGCGAACCTCTTCACTCTCTTTCTCAACCCCTGCGGCAAGGTGGTCCCTTGCTCCAACTCGGAGGCATCGACGTGACTACTCGACGCTGATCGCTGTCTGCTGTGTATACGCGACCATCTTTCCGTTGTGTTCTCATCGGGAAATATAATTTCTAGCTAAAAATTTCATTGTAGATTAGTCCACGATCTTATTCCATTTTGCTGTTTAATCCTAATTTCAATCGATCCATTTTTTCACGACGAGATACGAATCCTTTAATTTCGTAAACGATTCGCGCTAACTATAGTCGATCGATGTTCGAACGAAGCGACGCATTTATCGCGTTTCAAACATCGCCCACGCTCGTTCCAGAAACGGTATCGACTTTATCGTCCTCATCGATGATCAGCACATGTGTTCGAGAGTATCCATTACAGACGGTGGTTGTTTTGCGCCGGCTAGGGCCGAACGCAATTGTACCGATAAAACAAAACCAGCCTATCGGTAGAGTAGCGCACCCGTTAATGGTCACCCGGTTTTCTTTCTTGCTTCTGTTATGCGATAATCCAAAGAAGCTTGCGCCTATCCCGGCATTATCCTCTCCCATCCATTAGCGGGATCCGGGGTGAACTAAGAAATCGTGGCGGCGTTACAATCAGAAAAGTACCATATGTTCATTGCGCGGCCTGCGCCTCGGGCAGCGCCGCGCTGTTAAGAAGGGAATTTATGCCAACCGAAGACAAAGCCCTTTGTTCGAAAATCTGCGATTCGAATTTCGATTCAACCCTCTCGCGATGTACGTGTGACCCGGGAGTGAAGCGCTGCCCCGTTTAATCCCCTCGAGATCGGTATCGATTCTAATTGTACTTCGTTAAAAGCTAGGCTATCGAAAACGAGCCTGAATCCCGATACGGAATTGAATCCGTTGCGTTACCGTCATTTCCTCGATCGCGCGCGGCCCCGCCAAACGGCTACTATTTTATCACCGTGCCTCCCCGTTATCCCAAACCTCATTAGCCTCAAAGCCGCCACTAACGAGCGGCAACCGTCAATTAAAATTCCGTCATAAAGCGTGCCCGGTTCGATTTACAGCGTCGCGCGTGTTACGCGTGAACCAATTATTGATTCGCGATCGCGTGGCACGGGTCGGACCGTTTGCCACGCTTCACCAACCCGGAGCCAGCTGTCCGATATCCAGTCGGACTCGTCGTCTACGCGAAATCGCCAACGAGCAGGTAGTAAATGTCAAAACGCTCCCCGCAGCTTGCCAGAACGTGGGTATACAGCGTTGCAAGCTCCATTATGTCGAGACGGGGGAAAAATGACGCGGGAGTAAAGGGAGGATAGAGAGGATAGAGGTGGAACGCTACCAGTAGTGCACCTCTGCGCTAAGCAATATGCATTTGAACCAGTTGCACCGGGCTGGCGAGGTCGGGGTGAACGCCCAACGCCTTTAAAGAGAGCACGCAGATGCGATACGATGCGCCTCGCCCTGCTTCTTGTATCGCCTCCGGCGTAAGGGTGCATTTCCACCGTTCTTTTGCGTGCAGCGGCAAGTGTGCACCTCCTCCCGATTGTTCGCTGCACTCTTTATCGACTATCGTTTCGCGCTCCAATTGTTTGCTTCCAAAAATGCCTCTGTCTGTGCCGAAAATTCTATACCTCGATGAGCATGTCTATCGTGAGCGTTGCTATAGGACGCGAGGGAATTATCGGAGCAGTCTCGAGTTCGGTAATAAGACCGAAACGAAAGGTTCACGATGTTGCAACACCGTGCATGTCGTTTTAGAAGGATGCGTCCGTACAGGTGGGCGGCAGTAAAATGGATTATAATGATGCCCGGACGGATCAGGATATTACCCGCGTTCGTCCACGCTTCGTGGCTGACTGACCAGTGGGAATGTGCCCTAACACGTTGCATCCGATTCTTCGCGGTCGCCAGAGACACATCGAGCATCGAGGAATGCGACTCGCGATACGCTCGACCCGATGCGAGATTAATGGAGGATATCACCGATGAAGGCGCGCCTTAATCAACAAAATTGGTGAGCACACGGTGAGGCTAACGTTGCGCGTCCGTGCTCGAGGGTAGGTGTCTCAACTGGCGACGGGCCACGACCCACGATTCCAGCGAAGCGTACGGATACGTCGGAAACGGCGTTGCAGTTAACCGAAGGAAATGATTAATATCGCCGATACGAAACGGTCGATCTTTTAACAGGAATATATATTCTGTTGCGCGTTAAAATATTTGACCAGTTTCGTGTCGCGGGCAATTGCTCGCGGGAAGCACAATTGCCGCGGAGCAACGGAGCGTAAACGTTTTAATCAAGAACAGCCAACGAATCTCGAGATGTGGAGCGCAAAAACCGCAACAGACATCCGTAGGTACAGACCTCGTTACCATATCGCACCGCTGATAAAACCGTGTTCCGTGATAACAGTGTACGAGCATTGCTCGTTTCACCGCTGACGGCAAGTGTTGTTTGAGCCTAATAATGATTCAACGCCCCGACAAGTATATTTCTAGCCGCGTATCGCTCGATCGGAATAGTACGGACTCGTAAAACTTGTGGAATATTAAATTCCAGCTTCGAGCGGCCCCCTTTTTCGGTCGGCTCGCAACAAATCATACGACATTCGCGGCGTAACAATGCGAGGAATATGCGTATAACTCCGCGTCGCTCGATGTCGGCTCGACGGTAACTTTCACGAGCCGGATTAAAAAATATTCGGTATCCGCGAATCTAAATTGGATCTTTCGGGATCGTTTGATAGAAAAAAGGAGTCGTGAATATCGGGAAGACTCGAGAGAGGGTGGGTAACGAGCAGATTCACTTTTCAGCGTTAACAAACGTTGGGTCCGTGTCAGTACGACGAGGAGGATGTACCACGGGGCGAGGAAGCCACTCGTATCGGCAGAAGCAAAAAGCAGCCGGGTCGAGCTATTTTCTTAAACACGTCTTAAATTCCAGCTAATAATTGAGCAGCTGAACGGCTGGGCGGGGATACTGGAATTATGCAAATCGCGTCAGATCGGGATCGTGTCCCGAGGGCGCGACGCGTCCAAGAAGCAGGAGGTAGAGAGGTGGCCGGAGAAGAACCGCATCGAGCCAACAGGAAGAACAAGTCGAAGAAGAAGAAGACGACGACGACGACGACGACGACGACGACGCAGAAGAAGAAGAAGCAGAAGCAGAAGAAGAAGAAGAAGAAGAAGAAGAAGAAGGAAAAGGAGAAGGAGAAGGGAAACGAAGAACCAAGGAGCAACGAGAGCGTACATCACAGAGAGAAACAGCATCCGCAGAAGAAGGAGACTCGCCCCATTGTGATTGCTATACCCAAGGGCAGAACGTTCCTCCGGTGTGCGCCGTCTCATGCCGACCCGCAACCAAACCCGAACGACTCCCATCCTACCGTTCGTTTCTGTCGTCCGGAGCAACGGAGCAACAGGTTGCACAACCTTCCACCTGCCCCTCTTGTTTGCCCCAGCCACCATACATATACAACATAGCCACCCCGTGTCTCCCCTTTTGTTGGGCTGCGCCGAACGAGAGCCTCGCGGTGGCTACCAGAGGGACCGTACCACGGTTGTACGAAAACTGTTCGACATGTCGGCGAAAAAGAGGAGCGAGAGCCAGTACCCGCGGTACACCGTGATATTAGACGCCATCGTATGACGGATAATGAGAGACCTCATCCAACAGGGTATATTAATGCCCGCCAAGAATGTTAACCGTTTCTATTAGGCCCCGCGTAATGGCGCTTTGGCACGGCTAGGTGGAACGGAGGGGTCCGTTCGCCGAATTTATTAATTCACCGCTGTTGCCCGCGAGGGGATATTATTTTGATTAATACGGCAAATTTCGAGGGTTAAACGGACGAGCTTGAATACCGTTCGGGGTGTTTAAAGCGCTGAACCCTTTCGGCGGTGATATTATTTTTTGGAATCCGAGGGAAGCGACGATTATTAGGAAACAGGGGGTATTCCGAGATTCTCTCGCGCCGATTACGTTCCGGTGAAGCCCACTCTCGAGTCGACGGGCAAACAGGCAAACATTTCCGAAGAATTTCGCGGTAATCAAACGCGAGCTTGCGCAATAATCGGCTTCGTTATCAATCTCCGGTCATCGCAATTTCCTCCATTACCCGAATTCCTTCCAGACATCGCGAAATCTCATCTACGATGCCGCGATGATCGATTGCGTGTCCACGCAATTCGAGACACGATCGAAAAGGCTCGCGGCCCGTTATCTATCCGCAATATTCCGGAGAACCGTCAGTGTCACGGGCGTTCGACTCGAGTGCAACGCAAACAAGCTCGACTTTTCCCGCCTCGTGCGCCGATACGCACGCGATACACGATAGCGCGAGCAACTTGCTCGGGGCGAGGTGGAAAAAAGACGAGGAAGCAGCAAAAAGAAGAAAAAACCGGAGACAGAGGAGGAGAAAAAAAAACGGGAGAGGAGAGCTTAGCGCCGCGTTCGTGGCACGATCGAGATACGATTCGATTTCCCGCCGCTATCACGTGCCCGGTGCGTTTCCTGGAAGAGGCCGATAAGCTTTCTTTTTCGTACTGCACGCACGCTGCTATCAAGGTAACGACGCACCTGGATAAGCGACGCGACGGTCGATAAAAGCTTTCCTGGCTCACGGGCACCGATGCCCGAGAAGAGATTGCTTCACGGTCCCGCGGCTTTTCCAGCGTGATCGTAAATTATCAATGTTACCATAAAATCCTGCCAGAGACCCGTCCCCGTGCTACAGGGGCCAACAAGAAATCCCCCTGCGAGCGGTACACCTGTCGGCTGGCTGTCGCCGCGACGTAAAATCAAAATATCACATTATCCGTGGAATATCGTGCCTCCCTTTCCCACTTCGCCTCGTTCTCTCGCGCTCCGTGACTCTTCGCTGGTTAGAGACTGTTCGCTATGCAAAAAAGCTCGCGTATCGGTGCATAGGCACGAGGAGAATTTACTCGGCAATAAGAAGAAGCGTGTGCTAGGACGTGTCGCGGTGGAAGAACCGAGAGGGCGGAGAAATCATCGTCGACTCGACAAGAACCACGTATAACCGGAGAGCACGCGGTTATGACGTTCCAGCCGAGTGCAGATGATTTTTTGTAGCGCATCGAAGCGCGACGAGGAACGTCCACGGTGACGGAAGTCCGTCCAGTTAATAGAAAAGACCGATACGCTCGCGATCGAACGAGATTTAGTTCGCGTACGGATGCTGACGAACGAGACGTCCGCGTGAAAGGAATCCAAATTTCGCCAATATTTATTCTACGAGGGAAACAAGAGGAGGAACCGAGAAAAGAAATGTACACAATGAATCATTTATACGCTGCAATAAAAGTCAGCGGAAATTTCAGAAAATAACGCGTCTTACGATTGAGTAATCTTCGTAACAAAATGTCAGACCAAACCATTCGGTAAATCTAGCGTTAACCATGCACACTTAGGATACCATGTCGATCGTGCTGACGTTATCGAGTCGCATTCATAAAACAGTTTCCGCTCTTCATTACAGACGGGGAGTTAAGTTTTGATATCTCGATGGAAATCAACCAGAGATTTTTTCCATACATCTGGTACCATCGACTACCGCGGCGAGCCTCGTCGAACTCGCGCCACGCGGCTCCTTCGCAGCCCTGCACCGTGGCGTGCTCTCGATACGCTCCTCTCCCTCGCTCCGCGTCTTCCTCTTTTTTTTCTTTTGCCTTCTCTCCTCCGTCTCCTTTTCACCCCTTCGGCTCGCTTCTTCTCCCGTCGACTACTTTCAAGCAAGAAAGAACGACACACGCCGGTCTCTCGAAACGAGATCGACTCACGCTCGGCTCCTCGGTGCGCCGTGAAGGCGTGGTCGTCGGTGGACAAGATCGCATCTTCGTGGAACGTGGGATAGAGTAAAACAGCTACGAAAAGTGAAACAGAGAGGAGGCGAGAGAAAAAGAAGGAGAAAGAGGAAGAGAGAGAGAGAGAGAGAGAAAGAGAACGGTGTCGAGCAGAGAGGAACATAGGATCGTTGTGGAAAGGCAAGAGATCTGCATGGCGGTGAATGCGAATAAGACCGAGAGGCCGCGAGGGCCGGGAAAGAGGGACGGACGAGGACAGAGCCAATCCTGGAAATTGGAACGAGCGAACGCGCGAAGGTAGGTGGGTCGACGAGTCCGTGTGTTCACCATTCCGATGTAGACGTTATAGGCGACGCTATCGCCGCGCACATACGCGGGCCCCGGACGTTTCGTGTGTCGCGCGATATCAGGCCGCGCGCACGGAGCAGAGGTCACCGATAAAAGACCGAGATAAGAGCACCTAGGACGCAGGTGAACCGAGTGTATGCGAGTCGATAACCGTGCCGTTCCTATCTTATCATCCTCGCTCCGCCTCGATACGTCGCTGCTCCGACGATGGAGCATCGGGCTAGATTTTACACCTCCGCACGGCCCGTATTCGAGCCTATTACATCGCTCCTACGGAATACTTTCGGGACGATCATCGTCCTGCTCCGGCTCGAGATGAAGATCCTCACCCGGAGCTTGTTGAGAAACGTTTAGTACCAACCGAGCGTAATGGAGTCGGTGGTCGCCCGACGGCTCGCCATTCAGACGATACCAGTACGATAGCGAGCCACGATGCCAATACTTTGACTTTCGACCGGTGTTTTTCACGGGAAATGGGACGGCTATTATGTCGCTGATTAAAAGAACCGAACAAGTGGGGAAACCAGTTGGAAATATGCTGAAAAAAAGATCGCATATGTGCTTGTTGAATATACGACGATTAAATAACCGAAAGGTACCACTTCCCGAAGAGGTTGAATCGAGCCAACGTTCGATTATCATCGAGAATTTTGTAATTTCAGATGCAAAGTATTTCGGAGCAAAGTTACGCTGAGCAGATTATAAACGAGTATCTAAAGTCAGCTCATTCTGGTGCAACCAATCGTGCACGTTTATTTTCGAAGTCGATCGACTCGGACGGAAAATCTTTAATGGCAAAAAAAAAAAACTGTTGCACTGGAAAAACACAGTGTAGCTAGGTAATCGGTTTTACTAATGCGTGGAAAACGAGCCGATAACGAGCGGATTCTAATCCGCGGTAAAACGGAACGGAAAACGTAGCGCGAGAAGCCCGCGAGCATCGCGGCACCGAAATAACTTTCCCACCGGAATGTACTTCAAACAGTGCGACTCCATGTTCACCTCGGGTTCCGCTATCAGCAGTCTGTACTTCCGCTGCCAGTCGCTTCTATCTCGCTCTCTGTACAACCTTACGGCACACGTTACATAAAATAACGACGCAGTGATTTTTTATGAACGCCAACGCTCGCTACCAACGCCGCGAACATTTCCGCGACGAACGCGATTGATCTCCCCTGAGGCGATCATCGATCCAAATCCACTTTGCATTTCTAGACGCGTTAAGATCGTCCGCGAGGAAACCGCGGACACGTGCCAGCGTTTCGCGTCCGTCGGTCCGCGAACAGCGACAATCGACCAGAGAACAGAGAGAAGAATCGAAAATGCTGGGTGCCCCGGGAAAGTGTACAACATTCCGCTGCACAACAACGCAAATAAGAATTTCCGCCGACCTGACACAGATATCCAACGAACGGTCGAAGGCCGCCGCGTACCTTTCACGCTCCAAAACAATCGTGCCAGGTCGCTGGTAATTCCAGGAAACGCGAAAGCAAACGGATAAACTTAACCCTTAACAGCTTTTAATGGTCGCATAATGGGTTACCCCAAACGGTGGAAACGTGCTCGCAACTTTGCTGTTCCCAGTTAGCGCGCGTCAAGTCTCTCGGTGACTTTTAATCGCCCGATTGCGCTTCGCGATCCGACAATCATTTACGCGTGTCGATACGTACATTACAATGTCAAGCTCTACTCGTACGATTAGACACCGTATCGTAACGATTTTTTCAATGGAGTATCAACTGCAAGCAGTGTGCTCGAGAAAGCTTCGCCACCTCAATATCTGTCTACGATTTTAATTACACGTAACTTTAATCCTTCAAAGTAGTGGCAGGTAAAAACGTAGAAGCAAAAGATGGCTCACCGGATCGATGCGACGATCACCGTGGCTGGTCGCAGCTGGTCCCCGGGTACTCCTCCGGTCCTCAGAACGAGTCACAGGCCGCGGATCGTCTCATTCTCGTAGTCGCGTCGGAGGTCACACGCGGAAACTCTCACGATGGAGCAAACGCACACGAACGACTCGCGAACCTCTGTTAGCACGTGACGGTCGCGGGACGCGCGATGCACAGGCGATGCACAGACGATGCACAGACGATGCACACACGACGCGCACGTGACGGGCCGACGCGCGCGTTTCCCGTCGGAAGATCGTCGAGGTTGCTCAGGAAGCCGCGGACGCACGCCGGTGGCTCTCGTCGACGATCACCGTTGCACGCGTGAAAACCAACTGAGTGTCTCCGTCACGCGACTCGCGATTTCGAAGGTGGCGGCGGATAACGCGGCGGACTGGCTCCGATGCACGCCACGGCCCGATCATCGGCCTGTCCCCGGTGATACGCGCGTAAACAAAGCGACGGACGACTTTGATACCCGTGCACTGGCTGCGGCGGCTGTTAAGCGCGCTCCTCTATGCGGGCGAAGCCGTACGAGCACGACCGAACGCCGGAACCGTCGTGACGCGAATACGTTCAACGTTTCCTTCAATCGCACGCACATGCCGCACACCCACTTCCGGACAAATGTTTGCAACGCGTTAGCTGCAGCTAAGACGAGGCTGGGATTCGTTCGGAGATAGCGCAGCGGCTTCGAGCATGCTGCGACTTCTCGGTGCAACGGAAGAAGCCGTTTCTCTCGTGACACTCGTATCCAGCCTTCGTTCTATGTTCAAATCTTGGGATTAATCCTCTCCTGGATTAACCGCACACGCGACGGAGCCAGGTAACTCGTTGCAAGTTGGCAGAGTGGATTCGAGCATCCTGCACCTCGTTCTTCGCGGAAGAAGTCGAGACTGAACGGTCTCGTCGGATGTATTCTTTCGCTGCTCCTCGTTCACCGCCGATGCTACGTCCAATGTTCATCCCGCTTACTGTAAACGTGTAAAAACCAACGATATGAATGATCTCGATCGTACTTCAGCTCCGTAACACACCAGCCGTGTACGTATTGTACAGGCAACCGAGCGTGTACGAAACAGAGGAAAACAACGCAACACCAATGTTGTATCTAATATCCCAGTTGGAGTTTCTCGGAGAACAGGGAACGGTTTCCTTTTAAAAGGCAGCGCGCGGACGAGATCGGAGTAGCCGTGGCAGCTGGACAGCGGCGATGAACAGCGTCGCGTGTACCAGACGCGTCCGATCCGATCGGGAAGAATGCAGAAGCGTGGCGCGTCGATTTATGAGCGGTTGTCGCGTCGCACGGTGTAAACAAAGCGATTCTGTCGCGCGAACTGCCGCGTCGAGCTTGTTCGACGCGCGCGGCTACAGGTCAAACGGGCACACGATGTGCCGCTCATACGAAACTCGACGAACTCTTCCGAGCAGCGACGCTCGATTTGATGATCCCGTCCGTGCCGCGGCGGTGTTTCGGCGCCCGCCACGCGGCAATTACGATTCGATTAAGCGCGTTAATGGAACCGACCGGCGAACGCGGTCACCGGGCAAAACCAGAGGACGGAACCGTGTCGGGCGGAGGGTTTGTTTGGTCGGGCAAAACGGTGTTTTAATTATAGAACGTCGAGCGCGGCTGATGTGACGCGTGTGCGCCGAGCATCCGAGAAAACGAGAAACGGACACACGGCTGCGGACGATGCTCGCGGAAACCGGAACACCACGAACGGGACCGAGTCGACGCGGGATTATTTTCGCGCCCGCTGGATTATTTGAACTTCTGTCCAACCGCCGGTGATTCACGATGATATCAGCCGACCTTTCGCGCCCCCTACGACGCTTCCTGATTCGCCTCCGCCGACCCGCGGTTTTTTCCCTCCACCGCTCGTCTCGCGAGCGCGCGACGCGCGACGCGCGATGGACCGGGCTAATTTATTGGCCCGGAGGAATCCGCTGATTGCGTTTCGAATACTTTACGAGACGGATGCTGGGTGTTAGCTAATTGGAAGAGGAACGCTAATTGGACGTCGCGGGACGATGAGATTTATAAGAAACGAGACAGCGTTGTATGCGTATTCGTAAAATAGCGTGGTAATCAAATCGATCGACAAGATAACTTGAAATTTCGTTACCATTTCAATTCTGCTGTGAACCAGAGCTTGACTAAGTCATTAGATTTTACAGTTTAATAGTATTTACTTGTATTCTAAGCTTTCCTGCGATTTACCACCTACTCCTTTCCATACTCTTAATCGCACACATTCCATTCTTACCCTTAAAATAGAACGCTGGGAGAAGTAGATATTTTTGAACTAACGATCGACAAAGGTAACACGGTTTTCAGACTAAAACTGCTTTTTAAATTTCTGACCAAATAAACAATCCGGATTGGATATTTTGAATAGCAGAGGATGATGCAAAGAAGAATAAGCTTCTTACGATGCACTAGAGCCGGTACTTCGCACGAGCTATTCTCAATATAGATCATTTATCAAATCGATCGGATTGATATACACTTGGACGATATTTCACGGGCGATGAAAAATAATTGTTAAAGCCCTGAGAAAATAAACGAGGGTTTTCGATCGCGCGAGGAAGTCGAAACAAGAACACGAGTTTGCGAGGCGGAATTCCGAAGTAAAGAACCTCGGTTTACTATTCGCGGGAGAAGCATATCATCTACACAAAGACACGACATAAGATACATGTGTTGACTGTGCCGAGATACTGATTAAAGCCGTAAAACACCTTTGACGCCACTGCTGATAGCATGGGAATAGTAAAATGTAGACCATGCGCAATTTACTACGCGAAGCTCGGGCAATAAAGCGAGGCACGGAAAGAGAAACACATTGTAAATTATCGACAAGCCGATACAAGTAATTGATTTATCGGATCTACGCAAATAAAGATACTGTACGATTCGATACCATTTCCTGATACCTAAAGCGAAACGCAATTCCACCAGGAGAACGTACAAATTCTCGAGTATACGTTCGTAGAATTAACACCGTTGCGTGAGTTTGATTGATTAATCAACCGTGAATCCACAATGACCAAGAATAGTTAAATTTCCAATGCAATGGCGTTTCAACGATCGAATAGCTAGCTTAAAGTTTAAGCACGAAGCACCGACCAAAACGAAGCGCAAAATATTTTATACGCGACTGTGAAAAATAGTAATTCATCTTTCGTGAATAGTTGCGTCTTCGACCCCTCGAAGTGCATCCATTCCATTAGAACCGACTTCGATTCGCGAGCACGTATCAAACTTAATCCCATCCGTAGCTGTAACCCGCAAGAATCCATAATAGCGGTAATAAATTACGCGCGATTCAAGCATTTTTCATTCGTACATTTTCCCGCCGCACGCGGCCGCTCGTTACAAGAATGCCGGCCGGAATCGATTAATCATCGACATGACTGTTAGAAATCTTCATCGCAAGTAGACCACGTGGCAGCCATCAGTAGCTTGTGCTCTACGAGTTCACGATCGACCGTGCGCTCGCTCTTCCTCCGTATAAAAGAAACAAGCATAAATAACCAAATAATTTAGGATACCCCTGATGCATCGCGCGTTTACACGCGCGACTCTGAATCGCCAGATGTTAACCGAGATCTGAATTGCCGGTTAACACTGCGATTGTCGTGTTAGGAACCTGATGCGCGGAGTAGAAAAACGTTGGTGCACCACGAATAGGTAGTCGCATCCGCGACTGTCGTCGATAATAGAGATGCGATCAAATGCGATAAGTGTCCACGAGTCTGAATCAATTTCGATGAAAAAATTTCAAACCTTTTTCCTCTAACAGGTGTCATTACTTCGAATCTTCGAAATATTAACGAAGCGTTCGAAAGAGACGAGGAGCTTGGAGACTGTCTGCTTCGATTCGAACGCTACTTGTAATATGCTTGAATCTATCGCTAGATGACGGTCGATTCTTGGTCGTATTCAATCGAGACAATAATGGAGAGAAACATCGAGTCATTACCTGTGCCTCTAAACTGCTACGTCTATCGCTCGGAGAAATTTCAGAAATTAGGTAAAAAGTTCATGGAACCTTTTACTTCGGGGGGTTACTTTTGACTAAACGAGATGTATTTGAAATGCAGCGGTTAATTGGGATAAAGAATTAGCGATTCAAGAATTAAAAAAAAGGAAATATATAGAACATGTATAATAAGTGGATTAAATGGAATAAGAGAAATAAGTGGAACAAGTGAAACAAGTGGAGCAAGAAGAATAAGTAGACAAACGAGTTTTTCATTTTTCCTCCTCTAAGATCTGAGTTTTCTTTCCGTTGTCACGGGAACTCCTAATTGATTAGGCTTTTATGTCCCTCGTAAGTAAATAAATTAAACTTTCTTTAACCACAGGCATACCATTACATAACTTCTAAATCGTGTACCGTGACAAAGTTATTTTCAATATTGGCTTCTGTAAAAAGTTGCGCGATCTCGATTCCACTGAAAAAGTCGAACGAGCCGCGTGCGTGACGCGTAAAAGAAACAGAAAGTATAAATAACCGCTTGGATCGGACATTTCTAATTTACATACCGCGCTAAAACTTCTAAATTATGTAGCATCTCGCGAAACTGAACTCGAATATTAACTCGAACGCTGCGCTAGATTCCCGGATACGAGTTAAGTCCTCTGCTACGAGCCACCTACATATTTCTGCAAAAACGGTTTCTGCAGCCCCAAGAATTTTCAGGTCGGATTCAAATCAGCCAAAGTCGTCCCGCGCCTATCGCCGACCGCGAACGAAATGGTCGATCCGGTAATAGTAGTGGTGGCATAGCTATGGGCAGCCATGCGGAATGGTGGCAGAAATGACTTCCAGGTTTTCACGTTCCGTACGCGATGGTAGCAATAGATCGGAATCGCCAAGGCGCTACTATTGTATGCATTGCACACGTCCCCGCCACCCCTATCGCGCGCAACCCTTTTTTTTTCTTCCGCGAACCGCGGCTCCCGGCTACCTAACGAAACGACTCTGATAATTTTAATCGAAAGTTTGTATCCACCTGGACCGTACAGACTGGAAGCTCAACGGCGGCGAAGATAACGATTTGTCGGGCTCGACGCTTATTTATAATATCGCAAAAGCGATCTCGACCGCCTGACAACCACCGCCACAAATAATTGCTCGTTTTAAACGGCTGGTTAATTGCTCCCAGTGATTGGAGATTAAGAGTTCGCGGAACGAAAAAACTTTCGTTTCTTTGTGATATCTCAATTACACCCCGCGGTTATGCAGCCCTTCTATCGGTCGTTATGAGCGCAAATTCTTTTTGCGCCGCGTCCCCGCGTTTTCTCTCCGATGCATATTTTACGAGCCTCCCTACGTGAGCGCCAGTAAATTCGTGATCGCGTTCAATCACGCGTCGCACGTCCCTGGCTTTACACCACGTAAGGTCCACAATGGGTACATCCAGTTTAACGATCCGCAAATAAAGGAACCCAAACAGCGATGCATACGGGCGCAACATGCACTAAACAGAAATATTAAGGAATTTACGAGTGGAACTTGGCCACATACTAAACGTGACGAAGCTGAACAAGCATGGTCAGCGTCGTCAAATGCGGCTGGGGACAGGTCCGCGCGGTGTACCCTGCTGTGTGCACACACAGTGTCCAGCTTTGAATTTGAAAATCACGTACTTCACCGCCTGCTCGGTCGCGCAGTCGGGAACACGCGAGGCGTTGTCCGTGCGCGATGGCCAATCGCGTATAGGGACTGTCGTTCGCGCCTCGTAAAATGGACACGATCGGCACGCAACGCGGCCAGGCCGCCTTTAAAACTGCTTGAATATCGTTATCGACTTCTAACGGTCTCGACCGCTTTCGAGGCCTGGCCAGCAGAGAATCGGGCGCAAGCACACGTTCACGCGCCAACGGCTAACAAATAGAACGTGCGATTCGCTCTTTGCATATATGGTCTCTGGCTTGTGGAAACCCCAGGCAACACGCTCGCGATAAGATCTTCCCGAAGAAAGTATCCGAACAGCTACATCAAGGTACAGGCCTAGCGATACCAACCCGCCCTTTTCGTACGGAGCTTTTAGTGGGAGGAAAATGGCGTCCGAGAAAAGTTTGCGTGCTCGAAAGGAGAACGCGTCCCGATGGAATGGACGTTCGATTCTTTTTAGAGATATCTGGAGCGTCAGAAGTAGGACTGTCATCCGTCCCCTGTAATTTACAGTGTTGTACCATATTTTGGGAGACGAATACTATGTGCGCACTGTGCTACATAAAACTGGTAAAAAGAATCGGTGATTCTGAAGAACATCGAGAGGCGCGTTCTTCTGAGAGGTTTCTTTCGTGAACCGAGACGAGAGAAGAAGGTCCTACGTCGCCAAACGAGTTTGAAACTGGCCGGTTGAGATGCATAAATAAATATTAACCGGAGCGGCCGACGGAGATGCGTAGATATATCGACTTATCTCAATGTCAATGCTCTTCTGCTTGCTCCGGTTACATTTATTAGGGTCATTAACATCGGACAGAAGTGGAAGATTATCGGACCTTCGTATGGCTTGTCAATCCGGCAACGGATACGTTTCTGACAGCAGTTCGCGTCTTCATCGGCCGGCAGTATTCAATACGGTATAAAGTTCGGGTAAAAACCTCGTTTGCAACAGACAAGATAATGGTGTCTGCGTAATTTACATAACTCTTTCGCTGCGACTGATTAAAGAAAGATCTCCATAGGTATATACCCGTGACTCACGGCAAGCAATCGAGTGTTGATTCGGATATGAAAAAGATTCGAGTCGACGGTTCAGTACGAGGTTGTCCGTAAATGTTTGTCTGTCCCATATTTTTTACCTTAATCAAAGGTATTACAATTCAAGAAGATAAGACACTCTTTTCCACAACAGCGAAGAATGTGTATTAAATAATCTCGCGTGCAAAGGCGAAAAGCTTAACTAGATAAAAATCCACTACAATTTCCTACACTTCCACGATCTTATCTGTTCGGAGGTAACAGGTAGTTTTCGAGCGCCAGTTTCATAATCAGGAAATCGTAGATTAGAATAGCTGGGTTTCTCCAGCAACTCGACAATGCGGGACGACGTCAATGACCCGATAGGTTTCATTTAGTGGAGGCATTTTATTTGAATATATAACGCAATAGGTGGCACCTATGCCAGTGTTCAAGAAACCAACAAGTCTACCTGCTCCAACAATCTCTCGTTTACTCGAACGCACTTCTATAAACCTCAACAAACATTCCCGCGAATGTACGAGCAAAACTACTAGAATGCATCAACAGAATAATTAAACCATCCTACGAACCCCTCCAAGTTCCCATTCATCCCTTCGTCCCCTCCATTCGTATGCATCCGCACGACGAGCGGTCTTAATCAACAAGGTATACCGAACAGGTAAATTAACCCGACGATTGCGTGGTCGGAATCCCAGTGGAATTGGAAATTTCCAGCAATCCCGTCCGGTTGTACGACGGGGCGCGCAACGTGCGGCTCGTTCGCCGCTCGTTGTCCGCGGCCTCCTAATTAAGTTCCGCACGGTCGAAGCGTTATTAGTGCCCCGCGCGATGCGTCGCCCGTGAAAGGGTCGCGCGACGTTCGCGAGGAAATTGGAGGGGGCAAGGGGAGGGATCGGGTAGTGGGGTGGCCATTAAAGTCGACGCGTTCCACCGTGGAAAATATCGCACGACGTCGCATAAATATCGCGAGCGTAAGAGCCAATAATAAAATCGTAAAAGTGGCTCGAAGTTCAAAAAGGGGAGGCGCGGTAACGCGAGGCCGGGCCCCCGGCCCGGTTGAACGCTCGCGCTATTTAAGCCCGGCGGGTTTTCGCTCGGCCCGATCGGCCGCGCGCTCGCTAATGGCGGAGCGGCGGCTTTTGCGCGAGCGACTCGTTAAGCGCCCGCTCCTCCGCCGCGTCCTCTGCGTACCGCCGCGTACGTAAGAATGTTTAAGAATATCTGTATATATTTATATACAAGGTGGTCGATTTTAATTATACGGATCGCTGGAAACCGACGCGCGTCGGATGGAACACGCGTCCAAGCGATCGAGAGGGTAGTGTTCGAACGGTATTGTCTATTTGTCGTTTGGTTAGGTTAACTTCGATGCTGTTTGTCCTTTTTGAAAGTCTAACGATAAAGTTGTTGTAACTAACTCGTTACTTTTGTACTTAACGTTGAAATACGGTCGGTAGTAAAAAAGAAACTCTAACGAGGTTAGTCATTTTTTTTTTAAGCATGATCGTGTTAAACATCAAAGATATTGTGGCTTGAGTATTTCGTGAATCTGTATGTCTTTGAAGTCAAATACATGCATTGGTCCCCAAACCTCGAAGGGTATTCATAGGCAGATTCCACTTGCGGAGCATCGCTTCATTATTACAGACCATATTAGGCGAGCAACGAACAGCACTAAACGCTGTTCAATCGTTCGGCACTTTTATGGAAATGCAATCTCACCGGGTCACCCTGTACACCCACACGTGCGCACAGGTCACGTGTAGACGTCCCTGCACACATCGAAACGGGAACGGCGCGACCTCGACCGCTCCAATTCGCCGTTAATTGGGCGACATTTTCGCCGTGCGCCTTTTTACGCTCCTGGCCTATCTCAACGAGCTTATATCCCAGGGAGCGAGCATAAATTACGGCGATTACGCGCGGCCACTGAGCTACTCCTCCCAGGAGCCGATTCGGCTCGCTAATTATCGGCTCCGTATAAATTTCCATCGTTTTCTGCCAGCCGTGGCACGCAGCTTCCAACGGATGCCGCCGATAGAGAAATAAATGCCCGCCGTTATGGCCACCGCCGTTAATACGCCCCTGGTGAGCGGCTTCACGCTTGCATCGCTCTCTCTTTCCCTCTTTACGCGACCCCGACTTCTGCCGCATAAAACGGACCCTTCCTGTCAGCTAAGCGCTTATATCAATCGGGATTATGATTTTTAGCCTTTTTCGTTTAGATCTCTTATACAGATCTGAGCCCGATGGAACCACCTCTCGTCTTGCCCCTTTTCATGGGAACGGCACTCTGTCAATCCAGGCGCTCATCGTCTATGGAAATATCGAGTAATTCCAAGCATTGATCAGTGAACTTAAATTTTATAGTCGAAGGATGATCGTGTGAACGAAGGGGAAGAAAGTTAACGACACGATAAAATGGCCGACAGTGTCGAGCAAGCTTAAGGACTTTATATCGTCCGGAAGTTTGGGCGCTCGTCGTGTAACGAGATTAAGAGTTTAAGGGTTTTGTCGGTTCGACTAAAACCATACGAGGGAACTCCAGGATTATCTTCCACGATATAGGATCTGCGATCACTCGTACGATCTACAATTCTGGCAAGCATCAAACATTAAAATATTTCCAGTTGTTCGAAAGACATTCCTCCGCTTACCGTGGAATAGTATCCACTAGTAATTACCGAGTAATTAGCCCAACAATTTAATTCGACTCGCTCCATAATTCACCGTCACCTAAATCATGGTACTTTCACCTAATATCCGTATCCCGGTGGGGAAAAAAGTAAAGAAACCGCGTTAGTCATGGCATGACCTAATAAACAGAAAAGCAAGGGGAAAAGGATGAAGAGACAGTGAGAGGACAGATTCGTGGTCGCGGCAAAAACGACTGCGCAAAATGCTCGAACGATTTCTCGCCAATCGTCGTTCCCGACATAGTTGGCGCGCGTCGGCATTAGAAATTCCAGCGGCGGTGTATCCAGTGCTTTCATTGAAAGCCTGATAGATTTTCTGTCGCTCTCTGTTAGGAGCGCGCTGTCAGTGGCGCGCGTACGGCCGTCGTATAGGCAAAAACGGCCTCGCGACACGGCAGAATCGAGGCAGAAACCACGGGGATCCCGCGTGTGTAACGGCGCCTTTTTTCCACGTGACGATGCCCACGCGGCACACGCATACGCGCGCGGGGCATACGCGTACGCGTGCACCTATATACATCTTGGTCAGCACATAAATTTATCACGGGCGCTGATCAGCGCTAATAAGACCGCGGCAGGCACGCGCTGCCTGCCGTCGAATCGCGAACACCGTTCAACCAGTTTCCCCAGATATAAACAGCATTTTTCATCGCTCTTAAAGCGATTCCTCTCGTTCCGGAGTGAACGTTCTGGCGGCAGACGAGCCACCTTCGACGATCCTCCGGACGGTGGACGTGGAACGGTAGCCACGTCGAATCTCCGACAACAAACTCGATCTTCGTGTCGTTCATTCAAATTGCTCGTTCGGACCTGGCTCGAGGATGGAGGATGGGAACGCGCCGCGATGTGGTGTGCGAGTGACCGTGAGTAGCGATGGGAACAAGTGTTCCCGTACATTGCGAGTGGTTTTTAATCCGATTGAACAATTTCGAATAGTTGAAGAAAGTTCGATAGATTCGTTCGAAGTAGAGCTACCTTTCTATCGCGTAACATCACGCGTTTTCAATAATTCTCTTCTCCAACAACAATTTTCGATACTCCCAACCATCTGCGACACTCGAATCTCGCGAGAGGAAATCCTCTTCTTATCAGAAATCACCTTGAATTCGTGACAACGTATCGAACTTGATCCCATCTCTAAAACGCAAGCGTACGTGCGAACCGTAAGCATTTCATGCAACGCCATCCTTCAACTCGCGCTGCTCGTCATGGTGCCCATCCGCGGGCAGTAGGCCCGGAGCAGGCGAGAACAGAGCCGCAATTTGCGTAATTACGATGCCTGCCCTTCTTCTCGGCCTTCTCCCTCCGAGCGAGACGCGACTTTGTTACATGCCCCCGCGGTCTTTACGCGGCTCCGCAGACCACTACGGTGAAAATTTTGCAGCTATGCAGCCATCCTGAACTACCTACGAGCAACTCGTGCTACGCCAATTAGCCGTATTCGCGCCTTCGATACCCTCTGATGGTTAATGCCTACCCTGGTAGGTGATTTCCGATCCGCTCCTCGATTGTAAATCCCTCTGACCGGACCAGGAAAGGAGGGGGGGGGGGGGGGGGAGAGGGTGCCTAACGCGTGTCCCGATACCGCGCGATACCACGTTTTTCCCTCGTCCCTGGCTCGTGCATCCTGGCTATCTGCATAATGACACTCCGATTTACAAGTCGATATACTCGCTTTCTATCGGTCCGTGCTGGCGGCGCGCACCACCGCGCTTGCTTACGTAAATCACTCGTTTCATGGGCATTAGTAAAACGGACGGTGTTGATTCTATTCAACGTCCAGGCAACTATGTTGTACGTGGCCGACTGGCAAATGTAAATTGCGAACCTAACGAGCGACGGCTGCTGCGCCAGCTCCTTGTAAATCGTAATCCTCCGGTTGGTTGAAGGTGAGAGGAGACGTTGATGGAACTCCCGGAGTTAATGGCGTATTCCTCCCATGCGCTGCTCTTGATTTTGGACGATTCGACTCTTTTCTCTTCGAGTGCGAACGTTCGTGAACTCCAACAGGTCGTATATCGATCGACCGATGGTGTTCAAATAGTATTTTGGCCGGCAAAAATGCCAAAACTGAAGAGAGTTACACGCGATCGATAGTCTGGGTTAGTGTGTAATGGGTTGACGATAATGCTGTCAATCCGCTTTAGTACTTGAAACTTAATCCTTCGATATTGACCGCGCGCGATTACTAATATTGTCAATACCGATCATAAATACTAAACGACCGATGCAACAAGTATCGAAGCCGGTTGACAATATTACTGTCAACCTGGATTAACCAATCTTATTGATCGTGTGTGGTCGTTTCGACAATCCAACGCTGCGCATGGTAACACGATTGCTTTCAAGATTTCACAATTCATGCTGTTACGTAGCGGTATTACTATTAGGTTTCTGGAGAGTATCCGTCTGAACAACACAAATTATGCCCCGAAGTCTCAGGCATAAATCGTTCGCGAACGATGCATATCCATTCAGCGAAAGCAATGTACAGCGCGTGTTCGTTTGAAGAAAAAAAAAAGGTACAAAATTAATTTCAGTGGAACGAGGTTTAAATCGCAATCAGATTACTCACTGTACAAACAACAGATACCTGCCCCTACGTAGTTAATCTACGACCGACCTAAAGTGACAGATTCAATAAAGCCACACCTACAGAACCGATAACACCGCTATGACCCCCACGACATACTCGACTCCGCAGTAAATTACGTAATCCCCTGCACACACGATGACCTACCAATCCCTGGCAAAACGCAGCAGCAACAGCAGCAGCCGACAGCGTTGCACGCGATAAACGTCGCTCGAGGAATCAATCAAAATGTACCACCGCAGGGGAGGGTTGGGGTCAACGCGACACGAAGAAGCCGCGCCATCATGCCTTTCCCCATTTCCTCGGCCTCCGATTATTGAAAATCATTTCTCGGAACGGTCACGAGGGCCCTTTGTGCATCGCGTGCGTACACGGCGCACACGCGAACGGTCGCCGCGTCCGTGCCCCTCGCGTTGCACCGCGGAGATGCGCATCCCCGTGTGTCGGTGCACTCCGGACGCGAGATCAGCAAATCTAAGATCGTGCAACCGGTGTCCAGTGGCGTGTCCGCGGCATACGTTGTCGATGTTCGCCACCGAGGGAAAGAAAGGGATGGGTCGGGGAGGGGCGAATCGCGACAGAGCGACGGGGTGCGGGTATAGCCACGGGTAGGGGAGCAATACGAGCAACAGGGTGCAGTTATCGAGGGAGAGAGAGAGAGAGAGGGATGGGCAGAAACAGGCAGGCAGTTACGAACGAAGAGTGAAGGATGAAGGGGACCGACTGGCGAAGAAGCGAGAGGAGTCGCAGAACCAGGAGGAAGGAGGTGGAATGCGCGGCTCTCGAAGGAGGAGCTGTCGGCGGTGAAAAATCACGCACCCCGCCACCACTGCCACGGCCGGAGCATCTGCTCTACATACCCTGGCTCTCAACCTACGCGAGAGGGTTCGGCTTTCGCGCGCCAACTCGGCCCTGATAATCGTATGGACGCGCACCTGCGGCTCGTTCGCGGCCGATATACACGCAGCATCCTGCTGCCTCTTGCGTCCTTTTTCGATGTTTGCCCGCCGGCTAATCTCATTATGCTTCTTTCGTTTAGAGAACTGGTTCCCTATCGGAGATATTCCCTATGAACGGAACTGGTATTAAGATTACATTAACGTCTCCGCGGTATTCACGAAATGTTCGGATTCTCCAAGGACAGGATACGGACAGGTTTCATCGGGCGCATAAATCTCGTTGTTGCTGATGGATTAATGGTTCGACTAATTACTCCAATTGTGGTGTCTATTCGAGGCATTCGCGGTTAACCCTCTGACGTGGCGCGGTGAGGTACTAAACGACGCGCGGAGCCCCTCTCCTGAAGAGCACTGCCGAAGATGATCCTTCAATTATTGGTATTTATGTATTTTTCTCGAGCAGATCGTACGTAGCGTCGATAATATCATGGTCGACGACGAACTGGAAGGGATGATAGGTGTAGCGGTCCGTTCTCGCAAGCCGAACGAATTCATCAATGAGAACCTCGAAGAATCGGCTTGCGGTGTAGCAGAGCAAGATATACGCGCTCCGGCCGGGCTACCGGTCGGTCGGGTCGGGTCGCTGTTCTCCAGTGCTTCGTCTCTCTCTCTTTTGCTCTGTTTTCCCGTACCTCCTTTCGCCCTCCTCTTTTCACCTTCACGGAGTATCCCGCTCGCTCGCCCTTTCCACCTTCCTCGCTACCTCTCTTTCCCTCCAGCCGTAGCTCACTCCACACAGAGTTGTTGTCCGACTGTTTTATTACTTTTATAAACGCCGCCGCCACCATGCTACCACCACCACCGCCGCCGCCAGCGTCGTGAGTACCGCAGGATCACCACCGCTCACCACCACCACCACCACCACCGCCACTGTCGCCGCCGTTGTGGCGGGCATTTCCTTTGTCGAGACAGCACGGACCCATTGTTGCTCGCCAGAAAGATGCGAATTTTAATTCAATATTGTCTAATATTATTTATGTATGCACGCGCTAGAGAACCTGCCCATTTCAAACCGTTCCCTTTCCTTGCACCCTCGCCGCCTTGCCCACCGCTTCCTTCCACGCCGCGCGAAACCTTCTGTGTATCTCGTGCGATGAATCGACTGCTGCTGCGCCCGCCTTCGGGCCCCGGCTCCGCTATCACCGTGCGCACGATCCCACCGTGGCTTATATTTCATGCAGATTTTTCGACTTTGGCGGAATAGAGAACCGTCAGGATGTTTAGATGTTCGTGGTTATCATTCCTTTCACGAGCATGAAATATGTAATACATATTGCCGGGGGAACGGAGTACGCACTCTATAAGGGAATGGAAACGTGGCAAGTGTAATTGGAGAGCGCGCGTAACGCGAACGCGAGGAATTTTAAATCGCGAGAGAACGTAGTCCGATAAAAATTCAGCGGACTAAAAAATTGTCGATCCCAAAGATTACTTTCACTCTACGAATACTCCGTCATACCATCGCCAACGGTAGCTAGCACCGAGCCGATAGACTAGAAGTTTTGGTCACAATCTCGCCACTCCGCTCAACGACGGATAATTATGTAAATTACCATATAATAAGCGGTAACTGTAAAAAACAGAGAACGCGCCAGTTTCAATCTGATCGTCGAAGTTGAGCTCTGTTGGACTTAATTAGTGATTGATGACTATCTAGGAACTTAATGCGCTGTTTGCATCGGTGATTCGAAGTTCATCTAGAACTAGGTCTCCGGCTAATGATCACGGTAGTTAATCCTGGTTAACACGAGGAAGAAAGGAGGAAAAATTCTGACATACTGTTAGCATTGCAACCAGGCTTCATCGCCAATTTAAAGATATACTGATACTGGAGTACATTTCTCCTGCAAGTTATATGCACGTTATATTTTTCCCCAACATTATCACCTAAACGTTCATCTTTACTTTCGATCTTCAAAAATAATCAGCTCCACCGTGCAAGAGAACCTACTCGCGGTTCAATGATTATGATTTTCCAACCCCTAGACAGCTAATAATTCATCCTTCTAATTCGCAAGAAGCCACAATGGTAGGGTACGAGCGACACTCGAGCGTGTGATCGATTACGCGCATTAACTCGAACTCGAACGAGGATAGTTCCGGCGTGGGCGTTGATTGTTTAATGGCCGTCTCGATTTAAACGACGTCTAATTACCGCGCCACGGGTTGTAGTTTCCACGACGGAGCCGTGACACGGGTAAGAGACTTGCGCGTACGTGGCCTCTACCTGGAAATCAATATCAACCGACATCCAGGTTCACTTGGAACTGCAGTCACAACAGAATGCGCAACAGTTGCGTCCGAACGATAAAGTGGGAGGGATATATCGCGGTCTGTTCCATTGTTTGCCCCGATAACGATTCGAAAGTTCTTGCACCCTCGCCCACAGTGGCGGTCATGTGAACCGTGGCGAAAAACGCGGTGGACGGAGCGCGCTCGGCCGGGCGAACGGGACAGAATCCAAGATGAACGGGGAAAGTCTGGGCAGCAGGTGCAGCGCGGTGCAACGAGGCGGGATGCAGGGTATCGAGAGCGAGCTGTGAGAACGCTATCCCAATTGACCGCCTCAACATGTCAGAAAAACGGATCTCGTTGGGCATCAACGTCAGCATTCTCGTGATACTAACCATCTTTGGAGTGTTGCTTTCCCTGCCGCTACGGTTGCTGCTGAACACGAATTATTACAGTCGAAATCAGACGCTGAGCAAGAACAATACGATAAACGTGACCGAGGATGCGATTGTCGAGGCAACAGTGATCCCGTTGGATCACAGGAAATTGAAACGTTGCCCGAGTTTGGAGTACCAGGACAGGCTGACGTCGGTTTTCTACAGTGATTACGACGGGAACTGTACTTACACGGCGGATTATGTAAAGGAGGACTCGAGGGATGACAACGGAGACGATGGCCAGGAGGGGAATAAGAATGAAACGGCGGAGAGTTTAAACGAGATCGTCGAGGGTGACAATTCGACGGTAAAGGTGGAGGAAAGTGGAAAAGAACGTCGACCGAAATCGGTTCCGGTCGCTGGGCACATTCTCGTGACGATGCTGCTCATTTCAGCCATCGCTGCTCTCGTTGAAGTTGTGCGAATACGTTTCGCTAAAGATAAGGTATTATTACCGCGGAAATCGCACCAGTTTATCTCCTAACTTTGTGTATAGAACGAAACCCAGTCCGCGACTACTATGTCGTATCTATCGTTAATAATTATGTTCCTGTGCTTGCAAATCCAATCAGTGTAGACACGTTACAGGTACATTTAAGGGGCAGAGGTAAAGATGCTCGTTTAACGAAACATTCGAAATGAGTGTTGCTCCGAAATATAGTAGAAATAAATATCAGTTTAAAAAAAAACAGTATATAACAAAAGTAAATAAATAAAAGAGACATCGATGTGAAAATAATAGTAACGTATACGAACTAGAGTTTCTCGGTTTCACCAGCAAACTGTGTAGATTCATAGTACACAGAGATATTAATTGACTAACAATAAGGTATTTAAAACGTACTGTTATAGAATAGAGAATTTATAGAAGTAGATGTACCGTTGATTTCTTTAGTCGTCACAAATTAGATAATATCGCAAACAAATGCTATCGTAGTGTACAGTATTACAAATAGCGTACGTACATGGAAATGTAATATCCTGCATAAACGCATTGACAAATAGAACCATATTTTTGTAAAAGTGGATGCAACGAAACGTTACACTGATTGATTTCACGCGCACCGATTATACCTATATGCATATTCTAATTTTATGTCGCTAAAAACAAAATTAAGAAAAAAAAACAGCACGACACGGGTAAACAAACATATGTATATGTGTATATATATATGTTTAAAAACCGCATAAGGACTCGTCTAAGGCAGGTAGTGCCAGTTCAAGAAAAACGTCCACGATCGAGCTTCCCATTCAGAGGCGGCTCCTACCGAGGTACCCAATGAAGAGTCAGAGATCTTTCGAAATGCATCGACCCGCTTTACGGCTATTAGGTAGACGTATAATTAGATCAACCTTGATCAGCCAGTTTGCGCGTAACGTGTAAAGTTTAAATGGCCAACTAAATCGAACCGTAGGTGCGAGGCCGCCACCGCTTATACGCCGCTCGTCATTCCCAACGCAACCGTCTAAGCAATCCACGGTCGGCGGTACGCCGAATAATCGGATATCAAGGCGCCAATCGGCTGAGTCTGACGAAGAAATCGGAAATCTCATCAGCGCCCTTCATCACCACACACGCTTGATTCGACGACATTAAAGGTACATCGCACCCGCCCTTCTTGGCTCAAAAGTTTCGTCCACTAGTGTCTCGCCACTAGCTCCACCAGTCTATCGCGGTATCGTGATATTTTAACGTTAATCTTTGCGTTCGTTTCAGTTCGTCAATTCAATTCTTTGAAAATTCACTCGCGTTAACGCAAACAGGGTATTTGTCCGAATCAAATGGTACGTTCGACAAATATGTTTTTAAAGCCGAAGCAAAGAAATTGTTAAAGAATAATATGATTTGGAATTGTTTCGGTAGGTCTTACATATCGCACAACGATCACGTTTACGAATTTAAACAAGAATTATTCATATTTCCACCACTGAACCCACCGCTCAACAGGACTTCCGGTGAAATCGTTATTACTTCCAATTCGTACTTCACAATTTTAACAATTTAGTAGAAATTTTGCATTAGCAAAGAACCCTCTGAAACTTTTCCTCCAGCTAAGATAGACAACAAACCCGCTTACTACCATATTCCACATCGATTATAATTTTAATCGTTTCTGTTGTCCATAAGGTAATTCCAAATGATATTCTACCTTTTACAAGATATATTCAAGTACTAATTCTTTCATTTCAATTACCTATCTTACTTATTAAGTACCAGTACAATTGAGCGATAAAATAATATTGTTGTTCTCTTTCTAGGATATAAAGTCTGTAGATAATGTTTATGTCAATAGATAATAGAAAAAATTGGAAAACGAAAGAGCAAAGCTTGTTCGCGCTCTGTGTTAAACGTATGAACTAAATACGTAAAACGTATGAAAGTAATTGAAAGAAGAATGTATTTTGGAAAGAATTAGGAATTCTTCGATAAATATTTTCATATTAATATCCGTTCCTCTTTAAACAGCGAACACTACGACACTTCTGTGATTTTTATCATTTCTCACGTGATACGTATAAGATTAATTATAAATTGTGAAATATATATGTACATATATATATATCGATGTCTGATAAATAAATTCTTCCATTCTCTATTTGAGTTATTTTGTACGTATATTATTTCTCGTAAATCGTATTAACGCTATGATACTTTCAAAAAGTAATGCGAAATATAATTTGAAATAACAACGAATAAAATATGAGAACATGGCGCCACAATGTAAGACTCCATTACAACTTCGATGCAAAAAATTGTTGTCAAGTTTCTCAAAAATACGTCAGTTTTATCATCACAATAATTCGAATTTCTAATGCATTTAAAACACTTTCACGATATAAGACATACATTATTTCATTATTTTACTTACTTTTTCGAAGAGCAGGACACACATTGCGAACAGAACCATACTTTTCCAAACTTTCTAGTCGCTCATATCTAAGATTCAAATATAATATCATTCGGTTGCATTAATCTACTCTCGTGTATGAAAAATGTATGAAACATTGAGCATACTTGAACTCCGTGTGATTTCCTCGCAGTCTAATCAATTTCTAAGTCATCGAAACGTAATTTTCTTTCAAATCCCGCCGCAGCTTTGTATCCTCGCTCCATTTTATATGGCAACTAAAGGTTCGAATCTAGTGATTTTCGCGTCCTTGCCATTGGCGTTACTGCTATTTGACGCGCGAAGCAGCAGGTGTCGCCACCTTCAAGGCCGTCGTACAACCTTAGACGGATGAAACGCGCAGAAAAGTGGAATCATGAATTAAAGGTACCTCAATAAACGGGTCGGTCTACGTATCGTGGTGAAGGAGTACAAGAAGTGTTACGATGTTCATAATTTTCGTCGTCTGGCTCGTGCAATAGGGAGGGAACAGTGAATATTCGTCAGTAAGTGTATCGCTTGTTGCACAGTTGCCAAGGCGACTAAGGTGCGTGCGTGCGTGCGTGTGCGTGCTCGCTCGCGGAAGTGTGCTATGAAAAGAGAACGATCATTGAGACGGCGATTCCACGGCTGTTTCCGTGCTAACGGGAAAAAGTCCATGCTTGAAAAACGAACGGTCTGAGAAAAGACGGGAATATTATGGACTACCCGGTTTTGGGCCACTACGACCCGTCCGTAGAGGCCACGGCTGATAGTGGCGGTGACGAGCAAGATCTGCTTTGTAAGTACTCCTCGCAACTCATTTTAACGCCCCGCTTTCCTCTCGGAGGCGCGAAAACGCGCTCCGTCGCATTCAAATGACTCCCTCGATGAGAGATTCGAAGGCCTCGTAAAGGCGCGAAACCTTCGTTCCGTGACATTCGTTGCTCGAATCATGGTGCGCGATCTGGTGTCCTACTAGCCGTTAGTACAGCACGATATCTTTTGTCTCGTTAACTCCTGTCCGGCAATTCAATGAACCGTTATTGGCTGCTCCCACTCCTTCCGTTGTTTTCGAACCGTGCTGCCTTGTATAGTTTCGATCAGCTGTTCAACTGCGAACGATCTTGCAAAATTCATTGGGTTAGACTCCACGATGCTGATCAACTGTGACGTTGCTGTTTCGAGACGTTGAAACTCGTTCGAGCATGCAATATCATAGTGCTATCGGAAACAATGATAAAGATTGTTGACATTAATTATCGATAACCTATACTCGATGCTAAAAATGTTATCGCAAGTTATGTTCGCCTGTCGGATTGATATATTAGAAAGCATTAGGGATTGGTCTTTGTCAATTTTTTTTCGTCATCTCTCATTACAGGGGAGGAATCAAATTATGTTTTACCTGGTGATGAATATGTACCTGCAGCTGAACAATTTGGAGAAGACTTTGCCGGGGCTGAATTTCATGAAACTCGTACCTTGCTTGCTGATGGGGGGGATAGGTTTGGAGTTTCCACTGCTACTTTCGATAATGTCGAAGAGCTCATGTGGATGGGGAATCAAGGGGTATCGCATGACTTATCGCTATGGCTGCTGTTAATTAATTATCAGCTTTCACTTGGATTTACTAAATTGCTTTGTAGGGTCATGTGACATCTTATTATGCAGCTGGTTTACAAAAGTACACATCGTTTCAAGTTCATGCCACGCAAGAAGTACGACACATTCATCCGTTAGATGAGGGGATTTTGATCTTGACGCAAAGTTTATTAAGATGTCAGTTAAGACGAGGCATACCAATATTTACGCACATGTACGTTAATTTTGTGATACTTGTAATTGTGACGGAACATTTATTCTATGAAACAAATAATATTGTAGGTCGTCAAATATGATAGACATGCAATGCATGCTTCAAATCTCACCAACAAGATTACTAATGGGGGGACATCAAGAGAAAATAGTTGATTTTAATCTTACTAGAGGAAAAGAGACTGGACTAGTAAGTTTGCCAACATATCGATAGGACGGCATAATTATCTATACGTGCATCGATATCGTCTTCTACTTCTAGGTTCATGTAGGTGAAAATGGTTGTGCAATTTTAAGACAGCATAGCAGACTTATATGCTGTGGTAATCCTGCTGGAAGAATTGATCTCAGGGATCCAAATACATTATCGATAGAGCATACTTTTGATACCCATAGTGGTTCACTTAGTGATTTTGATGTTCAAGGAAATTACCTTGTTACTTGCGGTTTTAGTAATAGGTAACAGCATTATCATTGAAGGGCTAACTTACAGATATGATGTATAATTTCAATTAATTGTGTGTCTGGTTTTAGTCGTCAGGGTCTATCGGTGGATCGATTCTTAATGGCATACGACTTGAGACAAATGAGAGCATTAAGTCCTGTTACAACTTTAGTATATCCCCTTCTATTGAAGTTCCTACCCAGTTACTCCAGCCGTTTGGCTGTTGTATCTCCGTTGGGACAAATGCAACTTCTTGATACTATTTATGCCAATGTACAGCCAGCTATGACATGTTTGTATCAGGTAAATCTCGCATGCGATATTTACCATAAATATCGTTCTCAATTACGTTTGTGTGCACAAATTTTCTTGTATTAACAGGTTGCAACTGGTGGGGCGATGATATTATCATTTGATGTGTCTTCTACATCTCAGTGTCTATGCTTTGGAGATTCAGCAGGCTCTATACACCTAATGTCTACGAATACACCTGAGCCTCAATTTAATACGTTTTCTCGGTTAGTAAATGTATTAAATTATAAAGATAATCGTTGTTAATCGGTCAAGGTAAAAAAAAAATAAACAGACGTTTCCACTTCCATTTACACAGGCCAACAGAATTTGCTGATCCAGTTGAATCGATTCAATCTATATCAATTGACGACGATGTTACACCATTAAGTACAATACCAATTGTTTATACTGGACATCCATTGTTGAGTGATTGGCCAGAGGAATACTTAAAAAAAGTTTATAGGTATGTAATATGAATAATTTACAGTTGATCAGGAAATTCATACAAAATGAATCGTTAATTAATGGGTAATTGATTGGAAACTTTTTTTGTATGTTCTTCTAGGAAAACACCATCGATCGATCCTGAAATATTGCGTACAATGAAGATGCAAGGAACTATAGGTTATGCCTCAAATCCTCAGGCATTTCGCCGAAATCAAGTGAGGAAACAATATTCTCCCACTCTTCTACAATATTCTTCTCCGACACTCCTAAAGCTCTCCTAAGATCCTAAATTCCTATTTCCTTTTATCAAGTGTCTCCCATGATTATCCACTGAGATTATGTAAAAATTAATTATATCACTTTTAAAGTTAAACTTTTTCCGAGCTACTGCCATTCGAATCGATATATCCTTATTTATGTTAATATCAACGTAACTTAGTCTTCCTTCTTTTTAACCCGATTCAATTGCGAATACAGCCTTGAAACGCTCGGGAAGAGTTAACTTGCTTACTGTTGATCGAATCAGCGTGAAGTGATAAAACACAACGGATTATCGCTGTTGAACGTTGTGAGCAATCGATTTTCCTTTAACTTTTGTATAAATAGTTTAAATCGTTCCTGAAGAATATTGATTTGTTTGCCTTGTATGGAGTACACAGTTGTAATTAATTACGATTATGTACGTTAGTTATACGTGGCATGCTATTAATGGAATCAATTATGTGGACAATATTAATTGCATTGATTACCTAAAAGGTATATTTCACTAGTGATTTCGTGATATATATTCAGTAGCTTCGATGGTATAGTTTTTGTCTATAAACTGATACAATCAATTGGAACAATATATTGTAAGGAAAGAGATCGATATGATCGAAGCTTTTAATTTTCTAGGAGAATCGAACAATGATGATATAATGCGATTTAAGACTGATAACGATTGGTGATAAATACTGTAGTCCATGAACAATGTTAAAGAAAACAAATCGTGATATATTTTCATAAGCTAGTCAACAGTATTTCAATAGTTTTCTCTGCAATAAGGTATACAAGAGGAAAAGACCTAACTAGAATACTTAACGTGTGTACCGATATGATATTCAAGTGCTTTATTTTCGTTTTTAAGTTAGTATACTCCTTAATTATAATCATATCGTTGTGTTTAAAAAAAAGAAATATTTAAAAAAAAGAATCAAATATATAATGTTACATATATACATATATTTATTTAATTGATCTCATTATTTTCATTAGTTAAAGTATGATGTAGATTCTTACTATAATATATATAAACATTTATAAGAAAAAGAAAGAAAAGAAACTGTTTACTGCCTTTGATTTCGCGTTGAAACATAATGCGTTTATAATCGATGCATTTCGTTCAGATGGTTGTTCCTTGTTTAACGACTTTTTGTGTTCAAGAGTTAATAGTTTTAGTACACCTAGTGCCTATATAGAATATATTTCTTCAAGAATGTAATAATCGAAGTTGTATTTGAGTGAAAATAAAGGTTGTAAGACACACACGTAAGCCTAACTTATTGGCTTGGTCCCACGCGTATTCAATAGGTATTATTTATTTTTTCACGATCCAAATCGTGTTCCCACAATTCACATCGAATTCTACGTGTAACGTAATATTCACTCACGCATAAATCGCGTTAATGGACTATCCCAAAAAAGAGAAGAAAAAATAATGAAAGAAAAATAAATAATACCTCTTTTGCAGATACCTTACAATTTGGAAAAACGGCGGGGCGTAGTCGCAAAGCTTTTCGCGGGGGACTCACGGTCTAAAACAGACGACGGCACCTTTGTGGCCATACCTAAACGTTATCGTAAAATCGAGGTGAAATATTCACGTCTCGGTTACGATGAGTTCGATTTCGATCAGTACAATCGCACCAGCTTCTGCGGCCTCGAAGCCACGCTTCCCAACAGCTATTGTAACGCTATGTTACAGGTAAGTGGGTATACGATGGCACGATTGAGACTCCGAGGAACGTATTGTCTTCTTTCGGAAAAACGAATTCACCCATATCTATCTGTAACGTGTTTCTTTCAGCTACTTTACTATTGCGAACCCGTGAGAATAGCGTTGCTGTCTCACTCATGCCAAAGAGAATTCTGCCTTTCGTGCGAGCTAGGATTCTTGTTTCACATGTTGGACACATCGCGGGGTCTGCCTTGCCAGGCTGCCAATTTTCTACGAGCTTTCAGAACAGTCCCAGAGGCGGCAGCCTTGGGACTTATACTAAGTGATCTCCATCCTGAAGCGAAGAGGAAGACTAACTTAATTCGACTGATACAGGTATGCTTGCGAGTACAATGAACTTGCTCAAAGTTTTTTTCATTTCCAGGATATCCTGCATTGCTAACCAGAACTTACAATAACATAGGTAGAATCATTGAATCTTCTTACAGAGTTGGAATAGGTTTATACTGCACCAGATCCATTATGAAATTCTGGAGACAAGAAAACGGCAACAAGAGGAAGAGGAGGCTGCTCGACTTAAGTCAGGACCAAAATGTCCGCCTTTCGTTTACAATGAACAGGATTTTCCTAGTATTTTGCAGGACATTGGTTCTCGTTATAGAAGTCACGACGAGGAAAGAAAAAAAAGGAGGAAGCAAGAGGAGGATGGTAAATATATGTGGATCACATCGAAAGGTAAACACAATTCACGTGTATCCTTCTCATTGGGCACTTTTTGTGTTTATTTTTCATTTTGTATGTGATTGTTTGACGCATTTAGTTTTACTGTTTTTTTTAGATATTTTTTTCAGCCTTTATGGTTCAAACCAATATCCTTGTAAAGTGTATTGTTTGTTTTTTTTTTTTTTTTTTTAGAATAAAAATCAGTCAATCGTCCTTAATTGAACGAAAATAATTCGGGAATGTACAAAGTGAAAAGTACATCCTCGTTTGAACTTTTTTGAACCGCAAAGGATTAGCCGTTTTGTACTCTTGGTATACTTCGATTGATAGTTCATTTTCCTTTCGAGATATCCTATGTTTATACATATATATTTCTTCCCGATTTATTGTTTGACCAATTTTTCTTTTTTTACTTCGTTTAACTTATTTTTTGTCTTTTTTTATAGGGAAGAAGACATTACTTTCCGCGAATGCATGGCCTATTTGTAAAAGTTCCGTTTGTAACGGCAATGCCCTAATTTCTAATAAATCTGTTATATTTTTCGAGGAAAGGATCGCTCAGATATGGTTTAAATACATCAATTTATTAATAGTAACTTTAGGACTAAAGATTAAATATACTTTTAATATACCTTCAAACTTTTAGTAACAGAAATTTAACATAACTACTAACCATACTTCACCAATAATAAGTTGAAATAATAATACATTGCCGCTACAATTAACATTCCTCCAAAAAATATCTTATTTACTAGGATGCTAGTAGACAATATATACTCACGAGAGAGTATATTTTTTGTTTAATCAAATATTTCTTATTAACAGTATAATCAGTCGCGTTTACATATAAAACTGTAATGAAAGCTTATTACTCAAGAATACTTACACGTATATTCATCACGGATAGATAAAAACAACAAAAAGTCTATCGAAGAAAATGAGGTACGAGACGAGGAGACAGAAGTCAGTCGTCTATTTGGATCCGAACAAATGCACATACATCGCTGTCTCAAATGTGGGCAAGAAGCTACGAAACATTCCATCATGTTGCTGTGCAACTTAGTTTATCCGGAATTAACACATCCTTGTAAGCCAGCTCTTTAATGCCTTGGAGCATAGTACTTTTATCGTAGAATCTTAATAAAAACATTATTCTCGTGCGTATTGAGCGAAAGTTTAGCAATAGTCCAAATAAATATTCACATGATAAAATCACTATGTTCCAAAGGGTTAAATAATACGTATGTGTTCGATATACATATCAGTGTTTGGAGAAAAATTATTTTGAATAACGCATAACGGAAACGTTAAATAGATACGAATTGTTCTTTTAATTCTTTCAACGAGTATAATGTTGTTCGTTATTCGAATAACACCCAACACTGTTGTACGCATCAGTTATTGTTAACACTCATCTGTGTATCCGATTGAAACGAATGAATTTTCATCCTTTGTAGCAGAGGAAGTTCCGTTTACGAGTGTTCTTGCCCGCAGTTTAAGACCCGAGAAAATTACACCTGCATGGTGTGACAATTGTCAGAAATTTACACCCACTCTCCAATCTCGACAGTTGACTAAACTACCTCAAATATTGGCACTGAACTGTGGTTTAGATACACAACAGGTACATCGAACACAAATTCATACGTACATCGCATAAAACGGCAGTTTCAACTGGGGGCAGTCATAAGCATGCATTCTTAATCTTTTGCGAATTTTACGATATTATAGTTAAAAATGCAGCACTTGTTAATTATTTTATACGTTTACTTTGTATTGCGGAATAATCGAATTATTGGAAATCTAGTATTCTCTTCTTTTTTTCTCTTCATGATTGCGCCTCATAAACTGCAAACATAGGAAATACCACAGTAATTTATAATATTGAAAATTCGTTACATAGGATAAATCATTCTGGCAAGCACAGATGGACATAGTGGTTCAAAAAAT
The DNA here is from genome assembly GCF_050948175.1 of Xylocopa sonorina. NCBI lineage: Eukaryota > Metazoa > Arthropoda > Insecta > Hymenoptera > Apidae > Xylocopa > Xylocopa sonorina. Next base: position 13,590,413 of record NC_135193.1, read on the forward strand.
ACTAAGTGGCAAAGAGAACAGCCCGTCTTCGAGTCCCGTCCCCGTTACTGTGAAACCATGCAGATACGGTAACAATTGCACTCGAATTGGCTGTAGATTCAGACACATTGGTAGAGATCCAGGTACCATATTCTACCTCGTGCATTTAAGTATATCTTGACTTACTAATTAACTAGGAAAGTAACACTTTCTTTTCTTAGAAAACTTAACTACGCCGCCAGTGACGCCACCCACAACAACTTCAACACCTGTTGCAACACCACCTAGCCATTTGTACTACTCCCATTCGTGGATTCCGCACAATATCGAGATCTCGTTAAGTAGCAGTGGTGAATTGTCCGTGGAGAAAATTGGCAGTTCAAAGAACGACTTAAACGAAAGTAATAAATCGACCGAAGAGGTCGTAGTAGAAAACGGGCAGGGTGATGTGAAGCTACAGGAGTCAGAGGTTTCTGAAAAGAATCCCGTCGAGAAATCAGCTGAGAATCATGTAAATTCTGATTACGAGGACGCAAGAAAGGAGAACAAAGTGGATCAGAATACAGATACGGTTAACAAAATTCAGTACAGCCTTAGTGCGGTCGTTTGTTATATCGATGACAAAAATAACGAAGATAGGAGAAATATTGTTGCATTGCTGCGAGTTGGACCAAACTATCACGAACGATTCGCTGGCAGCGCTGTGTCCCAGTGGTACATTTTTAATGATTTCTGGTATGTAATCTCATAAAACAACTCATTGTTAATATTTATGGAGTACTGCGTTGTAATTTGATATGGAATATATCATGTTTGGTCCAGTATATCCGCGGTAACGCCGCAAGAAGCGGTTTGGTTCAATCTCGACTGGAAAGTCCCATGCGTTCTCCACTATACGGCTGTACCAGCACCCCAACCAGCGCCATTTATCAGCCCCCTAACCTATGATGTATTTGGAGAAGACAAATGCGTTGCTCGTAGCGGAGGAACAAGGGGTATTACGTTTACCCCATTGACATCGGATGAAATGCCGAAAAAAGGTATATGTAGTATGATAGATTTTTAAGTAAAGGTAGTAATGTTAAAATCGGTTTTTTAGGAGAATTGGTTGGAATCGATGCAGAATTCGTAACACTAAATCAAGAAGAATCTGAACTCCGCAGCGATGGAAAAATGTCTACCATAAAACCGAGTCACATGTCTGTTGCACGTATAACATGTATACGTGGGTACGTATGCAATTGTTATATTCAAAGATACATTTCCGTTATAAAATTCTCATTTTTTAAACAGTCAAGGTCCTCTGGAAGGAACTCCTTTTATAGATGATTACATAAGCACTCAAGAACAAGTGGTAGACTATCTAACAAAATTCAGTGGAATTCAGCCCGGCGACTTGGATGCAAATTTCAGTAGCAAACACTTGACTACTCTGAAATCAACGTACCAGAAATTACGATTTCTCGTCGATAATGGGATCATGTTCGTTGGTCACGGTCTGAAGAATGATTTCAGGTGACTATTCAGTTTTTACAACTTAATCCCTTGTGTCGCATATATTCACCTTGCGTATATTCTTCTTTGACGTTTACAGAGTAATTAATTTGGTCGTACCACCGGAACAAATCGTAGACACTGTGTTACTTTTTCACTTACCACATCATCGTATGGTATCACTGCGCTTTCTTACGTGGCACTTCCTGGGCAAGAAAATTCAGTCGGAAACGCACGATTCCACCGAGGACGCCAGAGCTGCGCTGGAATTGTACCGCAAGTACAAAGATTTAGAGAGCTCTGGAACCTTGGCTGAATCGTTAAAGGAACTTTACAACGTTGGCAATCAATTGCAGTGGAAAGTAAGTAGAATCGTTAACTATTTTATATTAAATGTAATGACGAATGCAATAAGAGAGCAATTAACTTGTTTGCCTTCAGGTTCCGGACAGCTGATACGAGGATAATCCTCAGGAGGAAGTACATGATTTAGTCACGTCATGCAACGACAATGAAGTTTAGACGATGACTTCGAAAGTACAGCCTTAAATCGATTAACGGCTACACTTTGGGAGACATCTTTTATTCTTCCGCCTTGCGACAAAATCATACGCTTCTCCTGTTTGAAGAAGAAAGAAGTCCAATCATTCGTGCGTAGAATCTAGAGGAATTCCAATGGATAGGTATGGTGATAATGTGGTGAGTTTTAATGATTACGGGTACAATTACACATTGTCATTCAGGGTGTTTATTATTTTATCTTCACGAAATCGATCCGTGGTGTTGTTGAATCGTGCAAACTCAGAAAATCTGGGGTAAATTGACAAGCGAAAGGTTCGAAGAGAACGAAATTTCCTGGCTACTGCGAAGGGGGCAGTAGTTATTAATATGCAAAAACAGTCTCGGGAATATATTTTTCGTAGGTATATTCCAGGAAAATTAAAGTATTTTTTATTTTTAAATTAAAATATTTCGTACATACATATTCTTCGGTACTTCATTAGTGTATTAGAGAGCAGTATCGACTCCATCCTGCTTGACTATGTATATGTCGAATATATTTATTTTACATCATATAAGCCAAAATAATATGTACTTGTAGAAGAAAAGAATTGGCGGATAAGATTTGGAGGATTGGCTAAGACTGCGATTCGAAAGATTCGAACTTGAATCTTTCGTTTGTCAAGTAATTGCCTTAAGTTATCCGGAGGATGACGCACGTACACTTTACTTGGCAGTACGTTAGTAGTACGTGTACATAATTAACGATTAGTGTTTTTTAGTAATAATTTTGGAGCGGGATATATTTATGATTTCTTTCTTTTTTATATGTAGTTTTTTCTAAAGTATCGATTTTTTTTGTAACATTTTGTTCAATGACAGTTCATTCGAAAAAAGAAGAAAAGAAGAGAGAGAACGAAAAATTTATGAATGCTAATTTTTATGATATTTACTACGTTCCCGTGATCGATTTCAGTTCGTCTCACGAATCTTCGTAAAAGTCATTTTCACTCGATTGCAAAAATCGAATCATTAAAAGAACCAGAAATTTTTCTAAAAGTCCTTTTCTACTTCGGAGTTCTCGAGGCGCGCAAGGAAAGCAAAAGAAAAAAAAAAGAAAAAAAGCGTTTGTAAATGTAATACGGTAGCATATTTTACAAAATGAGAGTGTACTTTCATAGATTATTTTTATATACATTTTATCAATGACAATGAAAAGTAAAACAATGGGCGAGCAAAAGAAAGAGAGAGAAAGAGAGAGAGAGTGGAAGAATATTGTCGAAAATTTATCAAACGAAACGAGATTATCGAAACATATATTTTTTTATATCCGGAACGATTTTCTTATCACTGATGCGCGACGTAACTTGACAATTTAATTCCAATCTGAAAATATACGATCCGTACAGCTGTCGTAGAGGGAACACTGGAATACGATGTTAATGGTAATCATGCATTTGTTTTATGTCTACTAATGTTACGTCATTGTGATTTTTCTAATAAACGATTGTATGAAAAATTAATCCCCTCTGGGTCCTTCTTACCAAATTAACGCTTAAAGAATTAAAGATCGATACACGTGACGTCTTCAGTCGTATCTAAAAATGAAGCGCCACACCCTTAATAATTAATAATATTACATATATATTTTTTTTTCTTTTAACATTACATCTTAAGTCTGTATGTACAAGTCAGTTCCTACTCTCCCGTTTTCCACGGGATTCGTTTGCTCTCTACACAATTATTAATTTGCGTTAGCTCGTTTCTCTCTAAATGTTGTTTTAGTAATACAATTAATAATTTACAAAATTGTACACACATACAGCCGAGGGCAAACCTCAGTTTCATATTACGACGCTCATACATTACATATACTTACGTGTTATATAGTATAGAAATTTTAATAAATAATTGAAATCTCCTATGTTCGTGCTCCTTTCAAGAACCAATAAAATGAATCGACGCGTTTCGCGATCGAACGTCTCTCTGATTGGAAACAGAGATGACGATTTTCTTCTGAACGTTCCATCGAAGAAAACTGTAAAAATATATCGTCGTATATTTACAGTACAAAATCAGACATTTCCATTCTACAATTGCTTCAGTTTCAAGACGTAATTATCGTTTGCAGAAGTCCAACCAATCGATAGAAAGTCGGTTCCCCTTTGACTTTGTCTTTAAAAATTGTGAAAAATCAATTTTGCGCTTAACACCATGACGACTGTTAATGGTCGATTCGTGTAGTTTTTTACTATTACTCCTAGGTTAAGTATTCCCAAATAAATGTATTGTTGCAAGCAGTTGGCTAATATTCAGCTCTCTCTTGTCGTATTGCTTCTTAAATTATTTCTACATATATATACATCAACAATATACATAGTAAAAATCATATTTTCCTTATTGTTGACAAAAAAGAAGTAGCTAGTCACTGGTGAAAGTTACTTGCGCCGCTAATCGATCGTCATAGTGTTAAATAATTGCAATAAATAATTACGAACGGAGTTAGAAAAAGTACAATCGGTTCTTCGTCGTTTAAATAACAGAACATTTCTCCAGACCATTTCTTCAGCCTCCGCAGCAATTCGCTCGTAGCTGTCGACGTAAGGGCGGCTTAAGAAATTGCGTGCAGTTAAAAAAACGCAATAAAAATAATAATAATAATTAAAAGAAATGAAAAAAAAAAACGTCTCCTGACTAGAAACTTGCATGATCGAGTTTGGAAGGAGTATTCAGTGGCAGTAGAAAAGAATCGCTCCAGGACCTTTTTTAGGTAACGTTATTCACTCGAACAGTTTCCCTCGTTCTGGCCTGGAGATAAAGGCACTCGTGATTCGGTTAATTACAATAATTAACCTCGTTGCTCACTACGGAACTGTATTAAAAACGGAACGAATTCAAATTCATTCTGTGCGTGAGTTCCGTTCTCTCGCGAGTTACGAGGAGGAATAAGGCATTTCCTGGCTCGTTCGTTAAGATCGTTCGATAAGTTTCGAGGATGTGCCACACTGATCGACCCTTGGTTCGTTTTTCAGTGATCGTCACCCTGGTAGCCGTTCCTACTCAATGGTTGCCTCTCTGGTGCGTCGGACGGTCTGTTCCTCTTGAAGAATCCGCACTGTTGAAAGAATAAAAGGTGTTATCGACATTCAAGCATTTTCTTCTTAACGATAAGTATTTGCCAAAGATAATGTACTCGTGCAATGTTTTCCGAAAAATAGTGATAAAAAAATCTTAGCTGGTTTTTACGAAGACATATTAGAAGAAATATGTAACGTGTAACTACAATCTTCGAGGCGATGTATCAACAAACAAACTGCAATATCCTCGTCGAGTACACCATCTTACGCAAACCTATGGCCCGTAATTTAGCGCAAACAAACCTTGTAGAGGAGGAAAATAAGCAACAGCAGGATGATCGTTCCAGCGCATGCGGACAGCACCACGACCCAGAGCGGAACAACATCCGGAACAGGCGGTTTTATGCTCGGCTCGATGTTTGTTTCAACTTCGTGGCTCTTGCTCACCACTTCGGCGGGCGTCCCTATGAACGGTTGCTTGGTGACTCGCGCGACCAATTTCGTCGAGACTTTCACTTTTTCCCGTAGCACCACCTTCTGCAGAGTCCTCGCGTCCACTCTGTACCTAGCTCCGATCCAGACTTCCTGGTCCTTCTTCAGGGGGCCCAAAACGCACTTAAGCATAACGCATTTGGCGATCTGAGAAGGGCAATCGGTAACAGGCTTCTTCTCCAGCTCTCGAGGTCTTCTGTGATGAAGCGCCTCGAACTTTTTGAAGTCCTTAACTTCAACCATATCGCTCTCTCGTTTGAACCTCGAGCGCTCGCTCGAGTTTGGAATCCTGGTCGAGGTACTCTCCTCGGCTACCTCACGGTTGTCTCTGCCGTAGACCTTGCTTGTCACCCTTCTGTCCTCCGTTTTCCTTTCCTCGTGAGTGCTGGAGTACGAGGACTCGTATTCCCTTTCCACGCCACCGGTTTGGCTCGATTCTTCGTTCCACGATCTTCCGTAACTGTTCGAGTTGTAGTCGCTGTTGATTTCACTTTCTTGGTGACCAGAATCGGGACCCAGAGTGTAAGTTCGTTCTTCGGTGTAAGTGAAAGAGCCCTGCAAAGGGAATCTACGACCGTCTTTCAACAGCACCAACATTCTTCCGTTCGTATCAATCAGAAGTTCACCCTCCATTCTCAAGTATCTGCTGTCTCGAGGCTCGCTAGTGCTCGTCACGTAGCTCTGTTTGCCAAAGCGATCTTGAAGAGCGAATATAGAACCGTCCTGGAATTCTATATATTCCTTTTTATCAGCGGAATTCCTGAACCGCCCCATAAATTGAACGTAGTGCTTGCCGTGTCTGTTGTACAGTTCGTAGCCGGTCGTTGATTTCGTCAACGATGTGAACAATCGTTCCAATTCTTGTACAGAGCTGACGTTACGCAACTGGAATCCGAACTGTCCACCGTCGACAGTTTCCACCCGATCGCCAGTGATCAAACCGCCGCCGCCTATCACGCGATGTTCTCCAGAAGAGCTGCTGTGGCGCCTCTGTTCTTCCTCCTGTCTTCTTCGTTCCTCCAACTGTTGCCTCCGTAGCTCCTCTTCTTCGAATCTTCTCCGTTCTTCCAACTGTCTCCTCCGCTCCTCGGCTATATTTCTTTGCTCCTCGATTTGCTGTCTCCTCGATTCTTCGCTCTGCGCTATCCTTCGTTCTTCTTCTTGTCTCCTCAGATAGTCCAGGCGTTCCTGTTCTTCGCGCCGTTGTTGCTCGATTGCAAGCTGTTCCTTCCTCCTGTGATGCTCCTCCTCTCGAGCCTTTTGCTCGCGTCTACGCTGTTCCTCTTGCTGGCTCAACGACTCCTGATAAGTATCGTCGGAACCGAACGTGCGACCTCTGGAGACAGTGGTCACGTAGCTTTGCTCGAAGCCTGGAACTCTTGTGCTCAAGGTGTTGCTGTCGCTGGTCAGGAAACCACCGCCCAAAGTAGCTTCGTTCTCGTAACCACCGGATACCGTCCCGTAAACGATGCCTCCGTTGTTGGATGTTAGATCTCCGGTATGCAGGGTGCCGGTGCCAGAGTTGTTGTGCGTGTAAATTGTCTTGTTGGTCGTTTCCGACGAAGAGGAGGAGGATAAAGAAGAGCGAGATATCTGAATGTCGGAATTGTTGCTGATGTGGATCCCGGATTCTTCTTTCTGAGAGTCTCCTTCCTCCGTGCTGAATCCTCGTTGGACATTCATTGTCCTGCCTGATTGGGTCTCGTCGAATATCACTCTCGGTACACCCGTGTATACCCTTCTGCGTTCGTCCAACTGTAACCAATGTAAAATTTCCATAAAGCGTTTATAATTCTATAATCAGAGTCGAGGATCGATTTGTATCTGAATTTCTTGTTAACTCAAGCGTAATGCTCGATCAAACGTACCTTCAGACTAAGATAATTCGCGTTGGCAGTCTCGCAAACGATGGGCCCAGAGGTTTCAGGTTGATCCAGCAAGTACAACAGAGTATCCCCAGCCATTGTTTGCGCTGGCCAATAAAGGAATGCCTCCGCCTCGATGACGTTCGACGGTCCCTGGTTCCGAATGGTATAATTGTGCGTCATGGACGGGCCAAACTCCGACTCCGTGGTAACATTCGCGTCGCTGGTGTAATTATCCGGATTGTAATACAGATCTGCTGGCTTGCTCTCGCCGTCCACGTACAGGTCGGTCTGAATCCAGATCGGTAGCCTGAGAGTGTACGCGTTGTCCTGCGTGGTCGACGGGTTCTCCGGATTGGTCGTGTTCACGTTCATCTCCAGCTCGTAGATCGGCTTCATCCCGTGCGACGTAACTGGTTGCAGCAGCACGTTGAAGTTGACCAGACCGTTCTTGGGGAGCGGATTTCCGATGTCGCAGCGGAGGGTGTTGTTGTTCGACTGTTTAGGCGCGGAGCATTGCACGGGCACCCCCATCGTCTCGATCTTCTCCACCTTGACGTAATCGATACCGGTGGGTAGTTTCAAGTTGTACGTCGCCTCGAACGCGTCCTCGCCCATGTTCTGCACGAACATGTTCAATTGCAGCCGCTCGCCGGATCCCAGCAGGTACTTGTGCACGTTCGACGTCACTTTCATCTGGAGATCCGGTATGCAGACGTTGTCGGGGCCGCAGTTCTTCCTGATGGACAGAGAGTCCTTCCTGGACGTAGTCGAGCCGAGAATTGGTCGCAGGGATTGTTTAGGGTCGCGTGGCCCGGTATTCGCGTGACGTTCCTCCTCGAGGCTCATCCGCATTTCGGCGTCCAGGGACGTCAGCTTGTCGCGAATGTTGGACGGCACGTAAACCTGTCGATGGAAAATAAAAACGACGTTGATCGAGTCAAACGAATAACTTGCAAGCGATTCGAGGATTTTATATATTTGTAAATTAGAAAACGTTTAATTTATCCATTTGTACCAACCTTAACGGTATGACAGAACTGTTGGTCCCTCTCCACCGTGATCGTACGATTCATCGTGCTCCTTCCCTCCAATTCCAAAAAGAACATCCTGGGATTCTTCGTCTTCTTCGAGTCCAAGACGTATTGGATGTTAAAATTGTGCCTCGAGAAGGCGCCCTCCCCGCTGTACTTCAGGCAAGCTCTCAGAAGGAAGCAAGTGACCCTGCTCATGTCCGACAGCGTGCAATTCCTGTCCTCCAACGAGATCAACTTCGATTCTATATCGAACGAGACGTACGAGTCCATCTTGATGACAGGCCGGGCTCTGAAGAATACAGCGGTGCTCGACTCGTACGCGCCCACCACCAGGTCCGGATAACGATTTCCATCGAGGTCGAGGCCACCAGCCACGGAAAATCCGAAGGTGGACACCGGCACGTCGAGGCTCTCCGCGTCTATCACCTGCGAGTACTTCTCCAGCACCCCGGTTTGGGAGCCACGATAGACGTAGACGGCACCACGGCCGTATCTGCCACCGTAAGGGGCGCCCACCACGAAATCGCCGTAACCGTCACGGTCGATGTCCCCGAGAGAGGCCAGTGACAGGCCAAATCGTCCACGATTACTCTCCCCGTCCCTGGGAAACGATAAACAATTATCAGCGAGAGTTCAACGATCTGCGCGTGTGCTCGAGTTCTCGTGCTGATCCTTAGGATCTCTACGAACGAATCGGTGGTACAGTGGTGTGCAAAAGTACCGATCGAAGTCGATTCTTCTTAAGGATGATTGTCTGGTTAGTTATTAGTAAAATAGTAAAACGGTGGCAATGTCTGGTGATAATAAATTGAATTGTAAATACCTGTAATGAGCTTTACGGAATTTCTCGGATCCTTCGCCTTGATAGATCACGTACACCCTTCCAGTCTCGATGGACATCTCCGAGTTCTCTGGGACCGTGTACATCGGCGCGCCGACTATAAGATCGTCCAAACCATCGCCGTCGATATCACCGGAAGCAATGGCGTAACCGAAATAAGCTCCCATTTGTTCTCCAGTTAGATTACGTGGGTTTTTCATGTTCGAGGTGAAAAGAATAACCTACAATCACATTTTTAATCAATTCGACGATCGAAGATTCCTATTTTATAACTAACTTTGTATCTTCGAGAAACAGACGTTCGTTGCTTTCTCTCCTTTCTAATTCTACTAGTTGTAAAGAGAAGAAATCTGGGATTCGTTGATTTTACGAGATCGATAACATCTGACGTTGAATTAGAACGTTTCGGTTGGTAAAAGCTTGGATGAAACGATTTCTCACGGGGGTTATACTTTCGAGCGAAGATTAATCCCGGACTTCTTCCTCTCCTTACAATTACCACGTTAATATTTCATGAGCGTACTTTGCCGAGAAGATTGGAGCCACGAGGCACGCCGACGGCCGTGCCGCTGTCACCGTTACCAATAAAGTCCCCGGTCGTGACGGAGTAACCCATGTAGCTATCGTCCTCGCTGGCCGGTCCCTCCTTCGTCGACATTATTCTCGCACCGCTTTTCAACGGCTGCGAAAACGCTTGCCCTGTAAACCAACCGGCAATCGGTCGAGTCAATCACGAACCTGCGCCCGCGATAACAGACACACGCTGTCCCAACCGCGTTCGCTTCCTGACTACGATTTGACAGGGTCGAGTCTAAGCGTTTCATTTTCTAGAAGCGGTTCCCTTAAAAAAATCGTAGTCAGAAGACAGTGAGTGTAACGAACGAGTTTTGTGAATGACAAGCTGCGTCTTAACGATTAATTTCGCTTCTAACTGCAGCTCTATCAGCGGCGGCCGCCAGGCAACTAAATAGCACCGCTTAAACAGTTTCTCTATTAAGTCTGATTAGGAGGTATTATCATTGACTGTAGGCTGGTTTTTGTTTTATTATTTTACAGCTGCGAGGCTACAACGGCGAAGCAGCGCGAAGCGGGCCAGCACCAATTAAACACTGCCGCTCACGACCGATCCGGCAGTAATTAATAAGTAATCGCAGCACACGGTGGTAACCATCAATCGTGTATTAATCACTGAGGGGGTGGAGCGTCAGAGGCGTTGCGAGCCTCGAAAACTGTCAAGCGTACAAAATTCTACTCATAATTTTTCTACAATTTTTTATTCTCTCCTATTTTGTCCATTTCAACGAGTCATCTGGAAAATTCGTTCGAACTCTCGCGCGACGCGTCTTCGAGCGATGCTATCTCGAAATTGAGGAAACTGGTATGTTCGATAAATGTAAAAGTTAGAAGTCGACACGAACATTCCAGACGTTATTCGATATACACATTCCTGATACTTTTGAGCGTGACAGTTCTGTACGGGTGTCGGGTTAATCGCGATGAATCCGCATGAGTAAAAGCCGTAAGTGTAATGAACAGTGTAATTATTCAGAATTGTTTAGGGGGTTGGGGTGGGCCACTGCCAAGCGAATGAAAATGCGTACTCTCTTGTTTCGAATTCATTTCGAACGTCGTGAACGTGTAAATTGTTGTCTGCTGTCGAAACGTTTAGAGATGCCCAGAAAAAATGATGAAAATATTCGTCATTTCTTAAGTTCGCATCTCTAAACGTTTTGCACTTTGGAGGGGTCCAATGTGAACGATTCTCTTCGAGCATGAGGGTACACTTTGTTAAGAAAATAGCGGCAAGATTAGCTAGTATTTAAACGGAAGGGTTGAAGGGGTTCTGGTTTTAGAAACGACGACACATCTTTAACTTTCTTTTCGTTAGGGACACCTGCACACACGCAGTACCTGATGTCGCTGGCTCGGAGGTGAACGTCGTAGCTAAGAACATCAACCTCACATCGGTGCTGATCGAATATATCTGACCTGGAATCGTTCAACGAAAGCCGCTAAATCACTTTTAAAGATCCACAGAGCCGGGGTGATAGTCGCTAAGTAGTTTCTATTCGCTATTCCGTAGTCCAGGTGTTATGAAAGCACGCCTCCCCGTTTTGTTCGTTCATTTACTAGTGGCCCAGCCAGACTATTCGTCCGATTAGTGGGTGGAAAAGGTTTAATTGGGTCGATAGCAATTTTTGTCGAGGTATTTAAAAGCCCAATTGGTTCGCGGGGATCTAGAGGGTACGTTGCTTAGAATTACGGTTTCCGTTCCTATGCCTTCGCCCTTCGAAGTGTGCGATAAGCTGCAATTCATCGATGAACGAACATGTTTATGATACACAAAGTTCTAAAATAAAGGACGAATCTTTTACTGCGACAAGTTGTCCCCAGCAACATTTTCGGAATTCCATTGGCCAAGGTTTCCAGCTACCTCGAATGCTTGATACCCGACTCGACGGAAACCGAAGTAAGATTTACGTGCATATCTATCGGTCGAGCAAGGTGTCGCGTTTCTACGTGGTATCGATTGTGAAATCGTCGACCTGAATTAAACTTTGGGAACGGTGTAGCGAGCGGGATACCTTACCTTGCCAGTACCAACTTCCTGGCGCCCCGATGAAGAGCCTCTCACCGTTCTGAAACCAATAGAAAGGTGCGCCATTAGAGCAATTAATCGACGTCAAATAACTAACGGCGGGAAGCACTTTAGCGATGCCCCTTTTTATCGATGAAATTTATTCCCATTCATCCATAAATCATTCGCGCGTTGTTAAAATTTCTTCGTCTTTTCCACGACACGGTCAGCGTAATTATAATTTTATTTCAACAGCCGGTTAACCTTTCGCGTTCGAACGACGACTCTCGCTCGCCACGATGTTACAGATAACATATCAAAATATAACACTTTCGTACGTTAATTCTTCTATAAATTCATTTACACGCGAAATCGTCTCGAGTTGGAGCGTCGTCCGACCAAAAAAGTCGTCGAGCGCAGAATTAAAAGCTCCATCGGTGAAGAGAATACGCGATGCGGATGGAGATCGCGATTATCGCTCGAAGAATTTTTCCTAGCCGCAGGCGATGCAACCAGGAAACGGACGCACCCACGAAAGTTCGATTTTTCTCGAATCCAGGAGATAATAGGAGAGATAAGGGGACGTGGCTAGCGCGCACAGGCCCGAGACGCTATAAATCAGCCGCTGGTACGTATGCTAGCCGCGCGTCTATGCGCCGCCGTTTCGCGTCACGCATGTTAATATCCGTTTCGCGGTTCGCGGCCTTCGCGATCCACCGTGCACCACGCGACGATCCTCTCTTTGGCCGTTTGCGGAAAAATCGCCGATCGACCGGTATGGGATCGTTGGCAACGCAGCCGGAGAGACCGCTTCTTCGCCACGAGGGAAAAATGAGTGGAACGCGGTTGTTGCTTGCCAAACGGCGATCGCATACGCGTTTGGGCTGTCTCTGATGTAATCGGCAGATACCGCGTGGAGATTCGACGGAACGTGACGGGGAGCCTTTAAATAGTTCTGCTTTTTCTTCGACGCCGTTTGTAAATTTAAGCTCGATTAGGATATGCGGCGGATACGAGTATTTACGGTATCCTATTTATCTTGCCAATCCTGCGTGACTGCGAAAATTTGCTGTTGCGAAAATGAAACGTGTAACTTGATTAAAACGCGTGCACTTGGAGAATATTAGCGCAATCATTTTTGCAGCTACTGTGCGTCAACAGTTTCCCCTCGGTACCACCGTCGCCATTCAATGATCGTTCTTCAGAGATCGATTTGTAATCTAAATTTAACATCTCCACGGACGCAACGCGTTATGCAAGCCTATCTATGTTCATGCATGAGTCCGTTCGCTCGTTTAAGCGGTTTGGTCTTCGCAAGAGATTCGAAGGGAAACGTAATCGTCGCGAGAGGCGGATAAATTCGAAGGCACGTAACGTGGATCGTGAACGTGTGTCGCTCTATTCAGCGGGTCGATGATAAAGCAACGGCCTTTGGGCACGTTCACGCGGCTGGTTTAATCGATGCATGAGTTACTCGAGTGCCACTCGAAATCATTGGCATACCTCTGCGACGGCAGTCGAACCTGCCTGTCGGTCGTTCCCATGCGGTTCGACACAGTGGGGACTCTCGTCCGACACGCGTTGACTCGTACTACTTGCTGCTAGGCGGACAGCCACGCGTGAGAAAAATGGAATTAATTTGACACAAGCGAAGAAGAATCGACTATCTTAAATATTTACAAGTATTCTGGTCTTATGTTGTCACAGTTTATATGATTCCAATAATGATTACTGAAATCGGGAAAGATTCAGAAATTTGTAGCATTAAAATAATTGCTATCCAAAAAGCAAATAGCGTTAATTCTCTCCTATCAGCCGCCTTTAATCGAACGATAAGGTTGTTATAACACGAACATTCCGTTAGATACTAAGCAACGAACCGACAGCCTCGTTACCAGAGTATTTACCGAGATCGAAAGTCCGCGAGGTCCGACTTCCTTGCACGCGATGCGTCCGCGTTTTACACGTTGTAACGATAAGGCCCCCGCGGCTCTATCTAACGGCCGATGCAACAGTAATAAAGATTACCGTCCCGCGTGCATATTAATCAATGATTCCTGCCGGAGTGACGACAACAACCTGACTGCACGTGCGTCGATACGGAATAACGCGCGGCGTAAACTGCGCGAGATCGAATCGGGACGAACGTTGGACGTTTCTATCGTCCAATATAACAATTTCAACGATTCGAATAAATTTGCTGGTAAAAAGGGGGAACGTGCGCGCGTACGCGCAGAAGGAATGGCTCTCCTGGATATACGCGTCGTTAAATCCACTTCTAGCAGGCTTTCGAAGATACCACCCCTCGCGAGTGACCTTTCTAGGAAGGCCCGGCGCGGTGATTCCCCTTAAATATCACCGTGATCAAAGTGTTAATCGCGGGACAATGCCGGTGTACTCTCTCAGAATGCACCTACGCGACGGTGCAGCTCGAGACGCCCACGCGTGCACGCGGCGCATAGAATGTTCCGCGGCGAGGGAACACAGGGATTCGAGGGATTAAACGAGGAACGATAAATAGAGGAAGGAGGGAGGGAATCTCCGCGACCTTCTATTTTCTATGAACTTACACTCGGGACAGATCCACGTAAAGACACGTGAATAGAATTCTAGTGTAATCGCGCCAAGTACTGCTCGTATTCGAGTACTATATTTTCGATGGAAACGAAACACGCACGATTTCCAATGAAATTTCGACCAAGAATAAAAGAAAGGGGATGAAAACGCGTTTCTTTGAAATGTGGAAAGAGCGAGCACCTCTAATAGGAGCCAAAATCGCGAAATATGTGTCGGACGAGAGGGCCGGTTCCGTCGCGGAGAAAGGGCCGTGTCTAGTTTCGTTTTACTCTGCTTATCATGAGAAACGGCGGCCGTTTATAAAACAATGCACCGGCAGGGACAGAGGGGGAGGGGTCCGCGTCGCGTAGGTGGCCTCTTCGCAACGCTGGCCGACGGTGAACACGGAACACGGTGACAGAACGAAATGTCCCTGCCTTAAATGGCCACCTGAGACTACCCTGTCGTTCCTATTGCCGCTCGCCGCTGCCGTGTCGCGAGTAACCCTTTTCCTTTACCTCCTCGACTCTCTCTTTCCCGCCAGCCGCTGCTCTGCACGCTTACTAGGGTTGCCACAGATTTTTCACCGTCTCCTCGCGCGTTTCGAAACCGTGACTCGCGTTACGAAGTTGCGAATTCGAAGTTGCCGTTTCGAATCTCACTCGGACTTACAAATAGGAATCGGTAAAGCGGACACGGAGCGTGCCGAGCGCGCGAGTCGTGGAGGCTGGGAAGAATAATACGAATGCATTTTCATTGCCGTCTGATAAGTAATCTTTGCTCCATTAGGACCCGGCGCGGACGATACCGGGCGAGCGCTGTCGTGTTACAAACGACAGGCTTCGCGCTGTAATTCTGCCGACTCGCGGAATTTATGTCGTGGTTTCGCTGCATTTGCATTAGACGCTCCTTTCCTATTGCCCGCGACTACTATTTCCACCGCGATGCCCATTCCCGTAATTGAATCCGTGTTTGCGAGGCCTCGAGAGACGACGAGCGACAAAACCTCGTCGATCCCGGCCGAATAAATTACCGCGATACTTTTCTGCGATAATTAAAAATGTATATGCGCGCGTAATGTTGCTCGAGGCGGCGATGCAGCGAAGAAACGAATAAAATCGAAACGCGGTTAAAATCACACGGCGAGGAACGCGGCCCATTAATTCCCCGTCGAGAGCAAAAAGCGTCGGCTATGACATAAAATCCTCGACGGTATCGGCGAGGCATCTCGGTCTTACGTCAGTGGTTCGAGTGCGGGAGAGTGCATGGCACGGAGCCTCTCCTCGTTGCATGCGAAGAGAGCACTGTGCAGAGCGCGCGGTGGCGCCAGCCCGGTGCTGCACTTTAGGGGCCGCTTTTATTTATCGTCGCGCAGAAATGTTATTATTTGTGTGCCCGTGGTGGGCCCCATGCGACCGATTCGCACGCTGCGCGAACAATGGACCCTCCTCGTTGGCCAGCCGACGTCAAACGTGCCACCGAGTCACGTGCGCGCTGCGTTCGCCACGGTGCAATAACCGTGACCCGGCGCCATCCACGGGGATTCTATTCGAACGAGCGTTTTTCGACCACTTTAACCTTTTCGAGGAATCCGGAGCGCACTCGAGGAAGCCTCCTCGAGTCGAGTGAAACGAGGGATTCGCGTTGGTAAAGTGGCCTGTACACTCGAACTCTGATCGGTCGAGCTCGAGGGAACCGACTTTCGGTTTCCGGTCGCACGGAACACCGTTTCAATCGATGTAATCGTTTTCCACGAACTTTCCCACTAATTGCCATTCGAGCGACTTTCTAATCTTTCTTTAGAAAGAAAAAAAGAAACCACCTCGAGGCGACGAGAGGCAACGAGAGAGAGCGTTCCGAAGTTGAACGAAATTTCCAACCCCCGTGTCCCAAGTGCTGGTTCTACACCCGAGATATTAGCGAACCGGTAGCCAAGCAAATACGTGCATTTGTCGAGCGAACTCGTACGACACGGGTGAACACAGAAGCGGCCTCGAGGACGCGGCTGGAGAACGGAGGGGGAGGAGGGCCAGACGGCGAGGACACGATGTACCCCCTACGGAGTAGCGCTGGCTCGGTGCTTCTACACGCGAAAAATTTGCAATCGAGACAATGGCGGTCGTATCCCCGGGCCGGTCTACACGAAACACGAACGGCACGAGTTGTATTCTGGCGCCGATCGCGAGGGGGTGAGCGGTCCGGCCATACGAGATTGAAATATAACCGGTCGCTCAAATATGTATGGAAGCATGCTGAAATTTATGCCACCGTTTCTGCGTATTTATGCCCGTGTCTGCGACCGTGGCGGGACGGCCAATAAGTTTTCGAACGGCTTTAGCGAAGACTTCTGAAGAAGTCGGGGTATGTACGCGCGTTTACGATCGTCGTTCGAGGCGGTCGATTTCGAATGGGGCGAAGTAGATTCGTTCGGGGTAAAATTGTACCAGAGATCGGTCTGGCTGTAACCTCGTATCATTCGTGTTAATTCCACGTCTGTATATTAATTTTATGGACACCATTAAAGGCAGCAGCGAGGTTTGCACGCGCGCGTCGATCAATGGCCCTTGATGCTGGCCCGCGAACGCGAACGGTCAACAACGTGGCCAGCTGCTGCACTCGTCTACAAAAGGAGAACGAAAACGCGGCTCGTACGGGGGCAGTTTTTCTGAATCGCGAAACCGTGAGCGATCCCTTTCAAGTGTGATAACGTAAAACTGGAGTGGACACGTGTGTTACGTTTCGGCTGGCATCGCGAGTGAATAGTTTTTGAGAGGCTGAAGAGGGCACGAGAGGCTAGTTTCGGTTCTACCGCTTCTCTTGGTCAGATTACCAGAAGATGGACTCGATGTTATTTCTGAGTTTAACCCAGTTCGACGAATTAAAAACGTCTCGCTATAGGATAGGTGCAATTACATACTTCACATTCTCCTAGCTCTCTCTTTCTTTAACGACTTTGGCTATCTGAAAACAACGATCGCCGACAGGATTCGAACGGCACTTTCCATCGATCGAACGAACGGATCGGGCACGATCAACCGCGGAAGATAAATCTCTATCGAGGATCGATCTGAAATGATTTCCTCGAGCCTGGAATACCGGTGCAGCATTGAGATTTCACGAAAAAGACCGCCCCGCCGGTTATTTCCGCGTGACTGAACGGGGGGGGGGGGGGGGGGGATACGCGTTCGTTTCGTCGAATAAGAGGATCGACGATCGCGTTCGAACTCGGATAGATCTGTATCGGCGTGGTATCGATCGATCTCGAGTAGATCTTCTGTAGATCGAGGGGATAACGCGCGGAACCAGATACAACAGAGGTGGATACCGGGAGCGGCAGTTTAACCGGAAGATCGATGGCCGATTGCATACTGAATGGCGTCGAGAAGCCCTCTAAATCACCGGACTCGAGAGGATTTAGTGCAGGCGGAGGTTCTTCTAGCGGTTACAGTCGGGTGGACAGTCTCGAGGAGACGGTTCGAGAAGAAAATATACTGAAAACGGATGATCTTCTGGCACGCGGTTAAGCTGGATACAGGTTTGAACGTCGCCAGGGAACGGACGAGTGGAAATAATTGTAACGAATCGCGACAAAGATATTCGAAGGGAAATATACAAGTTGCATAAAAGAAGAGAAAAGAAATCTTTAGCATTGTCCGAAGCTTCCTGAAAGGTCGTTAAAGAGAGAATCCACGTCTTCATCGAGTTAAATGGCCCATTAGAATTCGCCAGCGGTGTCCAGCTGTTGGATTCGCGGCGCGGTTTCGAAAACGACGAATAAAGACCGAGCGGGAGGACGGTGGAGGGGAATCGAATTTGCCTAAAATCATTGCGCGAGCGTCGTTTCACGAGTCGTGTACCGTGGGTAAGCACGATTGACCGGTGGTACCGGCGGGGGTGGGGTATTAACATTGAATGCCCGAGGCGGAGTTAGAGCCGCGGCCACGGGGCCGCGACATGCATTAAACATCCGCCATATAGCCGGACAATTCTGAATTATACATCCCAGAGGAGATAGCCGGCTGAGTGGCCCCTGAATTGTACCACTATTTCTTTCCTGGCAATCGAAACTGTCCCGTGGCACCGATAACGCCGCTCCGGACCGTGGATCGGTATCCCGTGACCGGAAATCCTGCCTTTATTCATCCGTCCACCGATTAGATCGCAGTCTCTGGGTCACCCGGTCCCGGAAGAAGAAACAGAAGACTGGAGGATGCGGTTAGAGGCGAATACTGGTAATCGTTCGCGAGTAGAACAATTTCAAAATCCTATTTTACATCTCTGACGACTCGCGCGTCAGCTTTGTAAATGATGAACACTCGTGGTCCGAGGACGCTTGGATACCGTTCCAACCTAATCAAAGGAACCATCGTAAAACCTCGAGAGATTAACTCGTTTCGAAAGAAAAAAATGCAAGTTCGTCGAATTCTTCATACGTTTCACGTAGCCAGCCGCGGGGATCGTCCGCATCCCCTTTTCCGTTGGGACCGAGAACACCAAGAGATAAACCGCTGACATACCAATTCCGAATTCGTACCTATTGCCCCGGCGATACTTATCGCGACACTGGCCCACGAAGAAGGTATCACCGTGGACGAGGACGCAGGTGCAACGGTTACGAACGTGTTGCGCGCACGAGTCGATGCGCCGATCTGCCGGCGGGATCGGGTAAAAAGGGGGCCGCGGGTCGACGCCTACGTGGGTCCTGGGGGCCCGATCGGGCCGCAGGATCGGCCGGGCAGGCCAGAAAATCGAGCTTTCGACAAGACAATCGCATAGGCAGAACGAGAGGGGAAAAGGCCGAGCCCGACTTTCTATACCCTCGGCCATGCACCACGAATACGAATGGCCACGATCGAAGGTGCGTAAGGCAGGAATTCACATTCCTGGCCATATTCGGCCCTCCTCGCCGACCCCGGGTGTCGCCTCCTAACTCTTTCAGGACGTGGCAACCGGCAGGACACGTGGGGTTACCGTATTTATATCCAACGGCCCTCTGTGTTTACGCCAGCGACTTAAACAGTTAGCAGAGATCGTAGAGGAAGAGAGCCCCAACGGGCCTCGAGAGAGCCTCGTATTTGGACTCACTCGTTGACTTCAATAGTTTCGAAGGCTGAATTTTAATCCCTCCCCGGCCCGTGCCCCACCCTGTATTCGTTCCCGGCTCTCCCTTCGCTCGGCTCTCTCTACCCGTGTATACGGTGATTTGTGAAACTGCTCGGTGATAGCTTCGAGAGACCGCTTTCAACGGTGGTTCGGAGGCTTTTGCTCGGAGATCCAGTCGAGGTTGCGCGTTTTCGGTTTATTTCGCGTACGCGTCCCCACGCGTTCTTACTTGTACCTTAGCAACCAATGTAGGGATATGAATATTTTATTTCGACTTACCTTGGCCATGGCACCGCCCAATCCAGCTTGACACGAGCCCTGCCTGTGAAATCCCCAGAGCCCTGAAACGGAAGCACGCAATTATATCGTGACGTCCTTCGCTACTTCGAACAGAGACGTCATATCGCGGTCGTTTCGTTTCGACGGACCCTTGCCCATCGACCGGGTGCCCCCGATAATTGGGAACGTTCCCCGAATCGACCCTTCGAAACGATTCCACGCGTAATTGCATTCGACAAATGAAAGATGATGTCGAAATCGTTTGACCTGCTTGTTAAGTGTCGTGTCCTGTATTCGTTAAAGGGATTCGACGGGTCTATCGCGGATATCATCTTGCTTAGGAAGGGATAAAAGTATCCAGGAAAAGTGTCGAGACGAAACGTTTCGCAAGAGGAGATCGTGTCGGGAAAGGTGAAAGACTTTGCGCACGGCATTTGCTAAACTTCGTGTACCGTGACACGAAGGTTCCGCGTCGAGCTATCGACTAGGAAGTCGACTCAGACGTCGGCTAAAAGGCTTATCGGCGTGCACACCCGTGCGCGTATCCCTCGAATATTTGCATGCATCATTAATCCCTAGATCGATCTGGCACCGTGACGCGTTCGCGGCTCGCTTTCCTTGGCCGCGGATCGAACGATCGATCGATACCACCCCGATCCCGTTTCCACGAATTCCACGCGACCTTCGCAACACGAACGAGATCGAATCCGATTAAAGTTTCGATCGCCAATTTCGACACATTCCACGCGAATTGGCCTTCATTCGGACCAATCAATTATCGACCCTCGATGTCAATCGAAACTAAGTTATTACACTTTGATTCCAATCTACGGTTACTCGCGTCGATATTGTTCTTTCAGCGGCCACGCACGCAAGATTTCTGTCCCATAAATTAATTCGAAACCACGCGCCACGCGTTCAGATACAAATTAGTTAATAATCGTTCACGCTCGTCTCGACGACGCAAAAGGAATAGTCATAGCCGCGAGGCTTGTACCTCGTACCATTTAGCTTCTTTCTACTCTACCATGTCTTCTTCTCGCCAAGCTCACCTCGCATAAATTACAAGCGCGTTAATTCACAGCCAACCGATTCGCGACCGATTCACAAAGTCTCCTGCGAACCGAGCGCGTCACCGTGTCCCATTGTCTTCCATCGAATACATAATTCAACCGACGCGCGTGACTTTTTCCACGGTTATCAATTTCCTACAGCCGTTCTCGTTCGACGAGACCACGGATTTTTTATCCGCGCGGCCGTTAACCACGCGATTTCCTATAATTTCCCGTTTTTCACCCCGGCTCGGGAACCAGTCCGAGGAGCGGCGCGCGTTCACGTGCAGCCCGCGTACGCGAGTTTGACGGACCGTTTTATCCGCGACTGATACACTATTTCACGTGCGCCGCCGGGGCAATTACGTGTCGTCGAGGAAAAACGAGCGGTTATTACAGCCGTGTTCTTCTGGTAATTCGCTCTTTCCGCCTGGCGAACCTGGCTGCCAGGAATGCCCTTTTCGAATCGCGCGAGTATCCGCGTTTCTTCGGGTTACGCGCGGTTAGGCGCGCTCGGGACGGACTTGGTCGACGCGCGGGTTGATATTTCAACGGTGAGACGCCGGTAGCGTCGGTGCCGCGACGAAAGAAGCGGAAAACTGCCATCGCATATAACCGTCGACGACGCGCGAAAAATTCTATCCTTTTTTCGCGCGCCGCCTTTCTCCTCTCGAAGAGCTACGAGTTTACACGCCAAGCAATTTGCGAGGGTAGCCGTTTTTCGCTCGATCGGGGACAAATTGATTTTTCTTTGGCTCTCGTTCGAGCGCAGAGGCAAACGTTGACGTTGCAGCGGTGTAGTCACCATGACGTTGTTTATAGACGAAAGACTAAATCACTGGATGGAACATAATTCTTACCGAGAACTATTCCCGGACACGTCAAACACGATTACCAAGAGGAAACGAGCTAAAGGGGTTACGCGTGCACGGGAAACGCGGCGAAACGCAGGAAGTAAAAGACGTCACCGCGAGAAAGCGGGGCTTTTGGTTTCGTTTCACGTGCAAGCAAACTCTATCGCGTAGTCCCGGCCCGTACGGAAGTTCTTTTACGTCCGTCGTTCTACGTACGTCGATGCGCACGACGAGAATGCAGAAATCCACTCGCGATTTCCAGAACGTACGATTCTTACGCGTAACTCCGATTACAGAAAAAAGTATATCTTCTCCGCTTAGATGTACGATTATTAGATTACGATACAAGAGATGATCGATCTCGTTTAGCGCGAATATGTTCGATCTCGATATAGTCGGTTGACGTGGAACAGCGGTTGCGGATAGATCCGTTAATGGTTCAGTGAACTCCTCCTCGTGCGGATATATCCGTCGATGACTCGTAAAGGGTTAATAATTCCGAGGAAACAAAATAAATAAAATTCAATTCACATTCCAGATCATTCGCCATCGATAATTTTACAACGGAAATCGAGGGGCGAACGCTGCTTGCTTTTCCGACGAACGCTAAATGCAAATCTCGGAAAATACAATACCTCGTTTATCAGTCTCGATTTCTGCGGCGCGACGAGCAAGGGAGTCGCCGAGGAAAGGGAGGGAACGAGATTCGAGAGACACAAATGCATTCACGGTGGAAACGAATCGCAGCTTTGCGATCCTTTAAAAACACCCTCGCGGAAGATTGATCGCGCGAACGCGACTGACGCCGGAAAGATTAATCTCGGGGCTGACACTTGGCATTAGCATCAATAAGCCGAGCACACTCGTCAAAGCTGCGCCAACGTAATCGCGCAGAAGTCGCTGGCATTAACCGACAATCAACCATTATCAGCTTCGACAGAGGCAACAAGACCACCACGTTCTCCTATTGTATCTTTCATTCCCGACTTTGGCTCGCCAAGGTTACACTCCAGGAATCGCTATCCTCAACTGGCGCTTGTAAATTATTCACACTTCTGCTCTCCAACTATTCTCAGAGGCTGATACTCGATTCCTAGAGGCAACTAATTTCAGTTTCGGTTACCATCGCAGTCCCATATCGCTTCCTTGAACTTTCGTGTCCCCAGACTTGTTTCGTATACCAGTTAAAATTCCTAATTGCCGCCATCGTTCGACTAATCTCTTCGCAACTACCAAACCAACCGCAATAGCGGTCGAATACTTCCTTTTGCCAAGCCAACTCCAGTTTCGAACGAGCCGATCTGAAAAGTGCGCGGGTACGAGGCTCGCAGCTCGAGTATTCGACGGCGAGTGAACGATCGTGCCCCGACAGAGGCCGCCCGTAAGAAAACGGGCGCGTGTATGGGAGAATATCCGGTGGGATCCAGGAGCGTTCGTCTGCACGGCCGCGTCTACCGTACGTACATACGTTATGAGCACGGGCAAGGGACCCTGACGGCCGATCGGTCACTTTAGACGAGCTGCCAGTCACGCAATTACATCAATCGGTCGTCGACGACCGATCCAGCCGTGTCGAGCAGAGGAAAAAACGAGGCCCGGGAGGCCGCGCGACGACGTCGAGCGGCGCCGCCGTTTCTTCCCGTGCATGCGAATAAGATCGACTCGCGCAGGGAGAAGAGACCCGGGGCTTTAACGTCGCGGCACGATCGCCCTTCTTCAACCTCTACGACGCTACGTGCGCGATACGCGCGGAGAGAATGGCGCGATCAATCGGGAGTAAACGTCGTCGAGCTTTCGTCGAAAGTCTCCTCAGAGTCGAACAGACGTGTATCTTGGTTGAACGCGTAGAACGGAATGGACGTTGAATTTCGAGGGAGGAAATGATTTTTCAACCCCCATCGCTGCTTAAGCACGGAGGACAGTAACGAAGTTTACTTGTTAAGGGGGACAGGCATATGTTTCCTTTTTATTTTTAACGCGGTGTACGAGGTAACAAAGGACAGGTTTGATTAGATGATATCGTCGCCGGTAGAGCTATTTATAATCCTCCGTGTCTCGATGCTTAGCGAGGGTGCTATTCTCGTCAGTAAGAGAGTGCTCTGCACTCGAACTTGGGCCCGCGACAAGTGCTATGGAAATGTTCTCACAAAGAAAGTGGCTACCAAGAGCGAGCAAATGGATGGTATAAAGCAATTGCAGCCTCCCTTCGATTCGCTTGGTTCGAGTGTCGCGCGTGAAAATTGCGCGAGATTCAAAAAAATGCTGGAATCTGACGCGGTGATTCAATTTGAAAGTAATAACCGGACTTTTAATAATGGACTTAGAAGAGTACGGTTGAAGGCGTTGGTACGTTATACACACGACTCTTAATCGAGCTGCACGGAATGAATGGAGCTACTGTGATTCTGATTCCGCGTAATTGTGCGAGTGCGTCGACGCGCGATTAAATATCCCCTATCGAACCGAACATTTCTTTGCGAATAATTGAAAACGTCCGACCGCTGTCTCGAATTTTTTTTTTTTTTAACACCCTCGCGCGATATCGCCGCGAGAACGTGGCAATCCCCGAAACATCGTCCGAGGCGAACGAAATTACGTCTCCATCCGTAAGAAGACCGTGGAGGAAGAAAATCGGCGGGAGACAAACGGAACACAGCTGAAGTTTATCTCCCGGCAGCAATTTCAAGCGCCTGTTGACCGCGCGAGCCGCAATAAAATCGCAATAACCGCGGGTCCCGTTCTTGTCGCAACGTGGAATTCAAGATCTTGTCACCAGCATTCTTGCCCCTAATATCATACTTCGTACGCCGGACAAAGTGGACGTGATTTTTATCGGCCGTCGCGAATAATAGCGACGGCGATTCGTTTTGCTTTAACGAATCCGCGGGCAAGAAACTGGCCACGGTTACGGCGGTGGCGGCGGATCGGTAACGCGATCGTAAGGCTGCGATCACACGGCAGAGATCCCCTCTGCTGTTCTGCCTCTCGCTCGTTTCCTTTCAACGATTATCCAATTTCGAAACATGTCGCTTGGATTAATTCCAGTCGAAATTGGGAATATTTTCTTTCTCATATCGAAATCGAATGAGTTTCGAACACTGTATTAGAGATGAATATCCTTGCAAACGTTTTGAACTTTAAATTACCAGGTTCCTCGGCGCGAATGAAAATCGCGCGTTGGAAATTCGATTGGCGACTAGGGATAGATCGAGCCGTTGCTCGTTGTGACTGGAGCCTAATTCGAGCAAGATCAAGTGCTAATTGGCCTCGTCAGAACGGTGGTGAGTTAGTGGCCCGAGGCAATGGCGCCTTCTAATTACGATTTCTTACTTTTCCTTCGCGGTCTTTTCTTCGCGAGCTTCCTGCTCACAGCTGCTGCGGCGAGTGGGCGGCTTTCATCGAGGAACGCAGCCACCAGTGGCGATTCATTGCCACTTTCACTGGACGCTGATGCCTCTGCCGCTGGCCGTGTTTCTTGAACGCGCGCTGTTTTATTGTTTAAGTGGCGACATATCGCGCGATAGAGGAACGAGGGGACGTTGTCGCTCCTTCTGGTTAACAAACGTGTATACTGTGTCGTTAATGGCAACGAGAGCCATCACGGAGCGATTCCCTCTGCAGGAGTGCTCCAGCAGTTATTTCGAAAACACTGGAAGGGTTGTTCGCGAGAGATTTCTTCTGCGTATCCGCAATCGTTGAACGAACGCGTGAAACTGTTTCAAAAGCGCGACAATTTTTTGGGGAGCGATTTCATTTCGCGCAAGAAACGAACGAGATATCTTCGACTGCTTATTCTTCGCTGAAACTCAACGGGGCTATAAATTATATCGTAAATTAATTACGTGAATTAATCGAAAATCGTTCGATCTAATGGAATTAACTGCCAAGAATGTACTTCAAACTTAGCAGCGAACGTTCAGCATAAAAAAAGGAAACTTTCTATTTCTTAACGACACGTACGATGGAATGACTCTGGCTCGATACCAAACTTAGATGAAATCGCCAGGCATTTAAGGGATAGCGTTGAAGAACGTGCGTCGTAATAACAGGCTGATTTCAGCGGAAACGGTGTTTCAAGAAGGACGGAACGGACTTGTTCTGCTTCGTAATCGCTAACCGAACGCATCGAGAGCGCGATGGATAGAGTGTGAAACGTGGACGTCGTCCACAGTTCTCCAAGGCTCGCATCGTACCTCTAAAAGCTCGTTTCAGTAACGCTTAACCGTGGGAAAGGTTATAGCTTTCTAGAAATAAAAATGAGGAATTAGTATCAATAAATACATTTAGAAACCCTATACGTTCAGGGAGACAGTATTCGAAGACTCAGTCAGTATTTGCATACGCGTGCTGATATAGGTGTTACCAACGGCTCTTCGCGATTAAAAACGCTCACGTGAGCAAACGTACGGAAATAAGAATTACGTGGCCCACCGATGTCTTCGGAGTAAAATACGAGGTCGACAACGAAATGCAAAACGGAGAAAAGGTATTAATAGCGCTGACACGGTCGGAGCAAGCGAAACAAAGTTTAGAAAACGATAATTACCGGTATTCAAATCGTCCGGCATTGTATCGCTCCTTTTTAAACATAACTGCTTGACTCATATTTTTCAACGTCCGCGTGGGGAACAAAGCCGTACAATTTTCTATTGCGTCGAGCGTTTCCAACCTCGTTAACTCTCGGACACAATTATGTAATTAAATGCCCCGATAAATAGACTCGTAACGATCCACTTCAGAAATATTCACAAAAAACGTCCACGGTATACCAAGCTCGATACTCGCGGGAACTTATAATCTGAAAGCACCGAAAGAGCTAAATCGTTTACTAAAAGTGACTCAGTCTACTTCCACGAACGCTAATTCCGATCAATGAAACGGTGATGAGGTCACGCGCGACTTCGCAACACTTCCGTCATCTTCCACGAGCGATCGAAGCTCGAGGAGAGGCGAGTCCGCGAGATCCACCTTGCGATTTATCGCGTGGACGGACGCGAAACGTTAGTGGGAACGCCTCTGCACGCGGTGCCACGAGGCTAACTGTCCCAAGGAGAATTCTACCGGGGACGACGTCGCCAGCGACAAATGGAAGGTGGCCGCGGAACAGGCACGCCGATTCCTATCCAGAAAAGGCAACAATGAGCAAAAGCGAGGACAAGGGGGACGAGCGCCGGTTCATAAACGAGCCAGCCGTCAAGAATCCATCGTACGGTTCTCGGGAAAAGCGGCGGCGGCGGCTGCGAGCGTCCGCTACAAATTGTTTAATTGCTCGCAGTCGGACGCGGAATTTCTCGACGATGAGCTCACGCATTGACAAACACCCAGCGCTTCCGCGAGATTTTTTCGTTTTCTCATCGATAGCGACCGTTCTTATCGCGGCGAATTTTTTCTTACCACGCGAGCGGAAAGTTATTGGCGTCCCTCTTCGTGGAAAGATCGCTCAGAAGTCAAAACACGAATGGCGGACTTCGATTAACGTAATCGACTCTTTAAACAGTTTCGCGTTACATACGATGCGGTAGATATCAAAAGTATAAGCGATCGTGTTTAAGTATAGTTGTCACGTGTGTGGAAGTAACGAGGCTAAACATAAATGTGCGTCTACAGACTGCAGTCACCGAACGTATGTTGTACCTCTTTAATTCGGATTTTTATCGACCCAGCGAAAGCTTTCGCATTTTCTACGCGATTTTTTTCAGTCGCGGTCAACCGCGGCCACGAGAGACCGCAGATGCGGTTGTTTCACTGCGCACGGCTTTAACGATAACAAAGGATCAAGTAATTGCTAGTTTTTTCGTCTCGCGATATTTTGAATGAAACTACCATTTCTCTCGAAACCGAACGAACGCGTCTGAACGCTCTCATAGAAACGACCAGCTATATTTTATCGAGTCGCGCGATCGCTGAAGATGATTGACCATAGAAACTTCTGAAACATCCGAACAACGTGGGAGAGCCGCGATACTCTCCCTTTCCGTGACAGGCATAAATAACTTCCGAAATCTGCGGCGAGTCTCTGCTCGACCGGTGATAACCTGGAGATAACCGAAAAACGCAGTAAATTCCAAAGCTGCTTATCTTCGAACAATGACACGGGACACTATCTCGAGGAAAAAACACAGGAAAGTGCACTTTTCCTGCCGAACATAATACTTAGCTATTGAAACGCGGTGTTTGCCTTTGGACAAATTCTCGATAAAACAGCACTTCGCTCGGAGAGCTTACCAGCTTATCTGCTGCTGCTCGAAATTTTTCGGTCGCATGCGACTCAGCATTTTTCTCCAGATCACGAGCAAACAAGATAATTATAGCGAAGTGACAAGTGCTCTTTTTATAGCTGATCTAATTCCAGATTTCAGTCGTTTTAGTTGAATTATCCCATACCCCAATTATCCCTTATCACTCGAAAAAAAAGGTGAATAATGAAGAAGGGTAGAAGGTACCTTGCTTGAAACCGCCTACAAGACGGACGATTAGAGGCCAGCTGATTAATGGATAAAGAGGAAAGCCAGGCACGCCAGGAGTCCCGCTTTTCGAATCACCGTAAAACAAGCAGCCGGTTCTCCCAGAAAATCGATACGTCTTTTGTCATTAAAACGCCACGGCAGACCTGCATGGACGACAGGAAATATCCTGTTACCAGCCGTATTTATGGTCGCCATGGTACGAGGACACGGCCACATGTCGTAGCGGATCCTTGTCCCCCGTCTGGGAGAAAATTCGTCCCGTGGGATCCCCGCTTACGCTACCCCTACGCGAGCCACCGAAACGAAGCACGCGAAACGGAAAGAAGAGGGAGCACTCGAGCTCGAGGTTGTTTACGCCTGTCTATGGGGTGCACGGTGAACGTGGTTTCGATGCACGCAAGTGTTTCTTTCGCTTTTGTATTTCTTTTAGTTTTTTCTTGTATACTAAGCTAAGTTGGGAGTGCACGTGTATACGAATGAGAGATGATGTATAAATGGCGAACGTATCGTTCGGTTCTGGTGACTTGTAGCAAGTACAGCGACCTCAAGAAGTGACTTAAAAGTTAAGAATCAGGTGGAGTATACTCACTCGTTCGACAGGGTGAGAATTCGTGCGACTCGTTGAAGTTGTTGCTGATGACCCAACAGGTACCCACTGGTTCTCTCCGATTTCCGATTGCCTTCTCCTTGCTCCATCGATTGTCGCTCACGGGGTTCATGGAGAACCAGATGTACCGCGGGGCGCACGCCTGTAAAACAGAAACGTTTAACGTGGCTCACCTCTTCGCTGGCATCGCGTTCGTATTGTTAATGACCGTTCCCTCGCAATTAGAAGTAACGACCGGCCTCTCCACTCGTTAGCCGCACTCTGTTCCGATCCGCAACGGGCAAATACTTCCGCCGCCGATTAAAATTGCACGGTGCACCACCACGCGCGAATCAACGTTCACGCGACATTGGCATCAATTGTGCCGGTCTCTGACGCGAAAGTTCGCGTTACTTAAGAAACTTCGAATCACGGTGAAATCTGAAGTGGCCAAATAAATGAGAAGCCGCCACTCGCGAACGAGAAATGAACATCCTTTCTTTCTACCCCACACTTCGCGTTCCTGTTCTTTTTAAATAAGTACAGTCGAGTTTTGTGGACGAATGTGTATCGCACTGGAGATGATTTATCTATGTTTAAGTAACATTTGAATGTTTAGGGAGAACCTTTTAACGGAGCTAAAAGTGGACGCTTCTGGAAGACGTTTTCAGTGCAAAGAGGGGTAGTTGGACGAGTAGATATGCGCGCTCCGAGGGATTTCGCTCCAAAATTACATTCACCTCTTTAAACATCACGTACTTCACAAAACTAACAGCTTTGGCCTAGACCAGCCCATAGAGCAAACAAAGCGACACGTTTTCTACAAAAAAAAGAATTATATAACCATCACGCGCATTCGTTTGTCTCGCGTTACATTTTCGCAGCAAGAGCTAACTACGGCCGAACGTTGTGTCATCACCTTTTTCACGAGCCAGTTGCGAGAGTTGGATAATTCGTATTTTTGGCAGTGGGGTCGCAACGACGACTGCGTGTGCGTACAGTTTATCCGCGCGATCAAAACCTCGGGCAAGGTTCGCTCGCGCGACATAATCGTGGTGTTACGTCAATCGTTTGTACTTGACCAGAGAAGCGTTTCTAGCAGCTGGTGACCTTAATAGCGGCCATCGGAATAAATGCACGCAATAAAACCCGCTGACGCGTATCATCGATCAAAATTTCATTTAAGGAAACCTCTCTCTCTCTCTCTCTCTCTCTCTCTCTCTCTCTCTCTCTCTCTCTCTCACTCCTGAAACGAATTCGTTCTCGCCGCGCCGCTAATTAATTCCCCCACGGGGTCGCGTTACTCCGCCACCCCGTCGACGGTTTCACGCGAGGCGCGGCCCAGAAATTCTGGCGGCGCAGGTAGCCCGGAGGAGTTGCCGCGTTCAATTCGACCGTCGTCGTAAATCAAACACCTTGAAAGGAGCCCTCGCTGCATTTAAAAGCGTGTCTACACGCGGATTTAAGAGAGAGAACAAACGGGCGAGGCGTCCGAGACCCGCGCGGTCCGGTAACATTTTAATCGGTATCCAAGGCTAGCGCCGTGTGTAAACGAGCCCTAAGGAACCGTCTGCACGCTGATTCCGCATGCAGCAGGATCTCGTGTGCCCGACCAGCGCACGCGATATTGCATTATTAATTGCGGGCCAATTAAGGCACGCTACCAGAGACGCGTCGCCTCGCTCGAAATCGGACGCTGCGCGAGCATTCGATCGGGAATTGAACGGGCTTATCGAGCAGCTGAGACGTCCACAGTGTGGACGTTGATGCGACTTAACGAGGTGGAAGTGTAAGGGTTGATCCGGACTATTGAATCTTCCTCCCACGGCGAATCGAGAGATCTCGATCCGAGTGTTCCACGGCTGGCGATCTAAACTGAAGTATCCCCGATTAACGATCGAATCGTCAAGTAATTGACGTGCGCTCGCTGTAATCGATTTATTGACGTCTATTGGTGATTCAGAAAACGTCTACGTACGTACGGGCATGCAAATAGGAATCGATCGTTCGACGCCGGAGAAGCGTTCGTAGGAAGAGCCAAGTGTCGTCGAGTCGTGACTTAATTGAACGTAACGACCGGTTGTGTTCTTTCATCGATCGGGCGGCAGGGAACGGCGGACAGGAACGGACGAAAAGAAGGAGAGGCTGCCACGATGTGTACCGCAATTTATCCATTGCGCCAGTTTAGCTCAATCGCTCAAGGATCGCAACCACGAATTGCGCTTGCGACTCTTTGCTTAGCTTGCGGAGAGTTCTGCCTTCGAATCAAAATCTGCTCGAGTACGTAGTCCGTTTGCTATGTAAAAATGAGTTAAACTCGAACGTTTAACAAACATTCTCGATCGTTCTCTGTTTCCTGCGTATCAAAGGCTAACGCTTGCTTAAGGCCGGTCAAAAGGACGGACAGAGGAAAGGGGAACTCGAGCGACGAAAAACAGCTGCTAGAAAAAAAAAAGTGGAAGACTAAGGGGTTAAAAACGTGCTCGAATCGAGAGTGTGTATTAACGGCGGACAGCCGCGAGGAGTACAAGAATGAGTTTGGTCATCGGACGTTCCAAATAAAGGCAGTCCTCGGTGAACCCTTTAGAACGCGCGTTGTCGAGTGGTCGAGGAGGCGGAGTAGTTGAATCGAAGGAGCAGCGAACGATAGAGGGAAGTCTGGGATTATCACGGTTACAGCTGTTCCCGTGGATCAATCGTGGCCGAGCCGCATCGGGCAAATCGATCTTACACCTTGACACGAGGCTCGGATGTATCTTGATCTCGGATATTAAAGGTATTAAAGAGTCGACGGCTGATCGACGCGTGGACGATGAAAAAGCAGATGTTCCTCTCTTTCTCGTCTCGGCTGGATTGCGTGCCACAATGTTCAAATGAATGCCCGAGGTGGACGAGAGGAAGTTGGTGATGGGTTTTGGAGATTGAGATCTAAGTGGTAATTGAGCTTAATCAAAGATTACGTGGCAGATATCGTAGATACGATTTAGTTTAAAGGGAAGTATAACTACCAGAGAGTGGGTATTATTAATGCAATTCCAAAGCTACCTCTGTTCGACGAAAACCAATATCCTTTTCGTTTACCGATATATTTGCTTTAAACACGCGCAACAAATCATGATTCGTGGTTGCTCGATCGTTTTACGCCAATCACCAGCGACTCTGTAATTCCGATCTCGTTCGCCTATTGTACACGCGAATTCAAGGACCGGAGAGACATGAATTTCGCCGAAACGGCACGCTGCGAATGTAATTTGCTCATCGTCAGGGACCCCGGAAGAGTTTAAGGCCGGATAATAACACGTTCCCAGCGTGTTTTCACGGCCGTAAGAAACGGAGTACCGATGCGCAATCGACGAAAAGCCGCGTACCTCTAATTACGAGAGGGAAAGGGTCGATCGAGAAAGAAGGAAAAGGACGAAGCTGACTGAAGAAAGAGAATAATAATTCCAACGGTGGCCGTATTCCTTGGCAGTGATTGCGCCACGACTGTATCTGCGTTCGCTCTTCATTAAAAGGACCACTCGAAAAGAACTTAAGATCGACTAATGACACGGTTCCTTTAATGTCTTCAGCCGACCACTTTGCTGCCTTTCAACGCGCACCTCACGAGAGAGCGAATCTTTTCTCTTATTTTAATTCGCATTCGAGGGGTTGAGCACTGCTTTTATTCCTCGACTTTTTTCTTGTTTCGAGGATTGTGTAGTAATTGGTGAATAATGCGATAATTGCGGGGCAGATTTGAAAACGCGAGGCAAGAGATGATGAAGATTGAGAATGGTGATAAGATGTTTGTCTAGATTGGACATCTGATCGAATTAAATCCTCTGACGCAACTCGTGTAGGTTTTATTGGTCAAGGAAATTAGGAAAAAATGAATTATAGATCTAACGAACGACAAGCAATTAAACTTCAATTATCAAGAACCGTCGAGTCTGTATCAGTTGTCTGAGAAGCAACAAATTATGGGCTGTTGTGGGAATCGGTTTGAAAAAAAGCTGGATTACTTTTTCTTTACGAGGCACAAAAATGTTCGTCACGAAACGATAAGAATTATCTGTTAAAGTATAAAGCAGTCAGGGCAATCGAACTTCCTTATCTAAAGGGACGTAAAATATCCTGTACAACAGCCGACAGGATTTTAATTGTTTTACACGTTATCACTTCCTGCTGTTAGTTCGAGACTACCTCACCGTGAAAACTAGAAAACAGGATTTTCGAAAAATTCCATCGCTCGCGTCGAAAGGAAATCGCGATGAAAGCTTTTCACGTGCAAGGGTCGAGACCTTACACCATGAGAGTTTACGAGGCGACCGATTGGGCGCAGGCCAACGTGGAACCCACCGTAAACCCTTTCCGCGTTTGACCTTTATTGTTCGAAACGTGTAACGCACGTGTGCACGCAGGAAATTCCCGGTGCCCAACGTTGACAAGCGCCGGCATAATAGCGGTGGGATCGTATCTCGTACGCCACTGTAAATTAAAACAATGTACCACTACTTTGTCCGTCGCAATATTACCTGCAATTCTTAATGCGTTTCCATTGTAACTCGCCGGAACGGGACACGATAATGCCGACTGGAAAGTTCATCGAAGCCAAGAAATATGGATTCGTTTATCGAGGCTGCCCGTTAACCCTTGAAAGCTATGCAGTGTCCAAACGAGCAATGAAAAACTGTCATCCATTTTCATCGCTTTTTCCTCGATTATATCTCCCGTCACTGTGGTTTCGCTTTTTGCTTTGCCACGGCCAATACAACTTTCCGATGGAATAAAAAAAAAACGAATATACTGGACATATATCGGCAGCGAGAGAACGACCAGGCGGGCGGTAAGTTATTTCTGAGCCGTGAATGAGGTCATCTCGGGTCGGCTGCGCCCAGACCCAACCAACGAGGATAGATCGGCTGTATTTTCGAACAGTCGATACGAGGACAGTTTCCGTGGAATCGTAGAGGCTTTTCGAAGAACGCGCGCCACCCCATTTTTCCCTTCCTCCTACGTTACGGAGTTTCAGAGTCTCGCACGTCGCGCAGGGCTCTTGAAGGGTGGTAAAAAATTTCATTTCGAATGAAACGCGAGTCGATCGATCCCAACGACTCTTCGTGGAGGACGCTCCTCGCAACAATTCACACGGTACTACAGACGGTCAACGGAACGACGCGAAACAACTGGCAACCTTCAAGAGAACCACCCCTAAAAGAAAGTCCACGTAAAAAGCAAAAGTGAAAAAAGCGAAAACACAGGCGGTAGCCGTACGCGAATGAAATATTTCTGCTAAATTTGTCCCTGTGCTCCACGGCTATATTTTTCAGCGTGCTTCGTCCAGAAGCCAGGAGCTCTGGCCCCGTGACAGGATAACAGAGCGACGAGCCACGGACGGATATTTACGCGCGGTGGCTGCCGGAGGAAGCAGAAAGGACAGCGAAGGTGCACGCACGGAAGACGCGTTCGCTTTGGTTTCGTCGTTGACTCACCTCACGCTGACAATGAGTCACTGCCTTATTTATACATCGTGTGTGTATACGAACAACATATAACAGCTTTGCAACGACGGTGACTAAAAAAAAAGGGATTGGGGGAGGGGGAAGAAAATCTCTGCCTCTGACAGGCTTTCACAATCGGGTGTTCCATATCGCGCGTGATTAGCCTGCCACCTTTGTTCCATAAGTTACGAAGAAAACCATATTTTGATCCCTTTGTTGCACGAGATGAAAAATTGATACGCGCGCGGTATCGTAACTTTGTACGCGCACCCCTACAATGAAGAAGGTGAAGGATGCGTCGTTGGAACGGACTAGAAGGCAGCGTGCGACTTCGTTGAGGATCAGTCGGTGGGTTCTGCGAATGCGTTTCGATGTCACGGATGCGATATTTCAGATTCGCGAGGAGAAAGGTGTGAGTTATCGCACCCCCTCTGGTCGCGGCGTGTTACGTTTGATGGGTGAGCAGCGGGTTACATTATGGGCAGGCTTGTTAAGAGCGGTTGGCCAATATCCGGGACAAAGCGACTCTGCTCGTCGGGTGTTCGTTTTGCTTTGGTAATGGAGAAGCTGCTTTTCAGCTGAGCGAAGTGGTAGTTCGAGGGATTTGTGTGTTTTGGAAAGTGGTACGAATTCGATGCTATTGCTTACTCTTTGGCTTACGAATCGTTGTCTTCTTCCTTTCTTCAACATTTTTTCATTTCGCATTTTTCTATTTTGCCATTCTTCCCAGACGAGAAACGACAAGAATTCAGACGCTATGCGGTGAATTAAAACGATCGTTCCGCTAATGCGACTTCGTCACGGCGTTGTTGATTGTAATTGGAATTGTTCGGGAGGCTGATTCGCGAAAACGGCTTCGAACGCACCAAAACCCCTGGCCGAGGATAAAAACCGATCGTTTAATGGACGTTGCAATTTGTCCCGTCGGCAAAACATACGACTGGAATGCGCATTGTGTCCGCCTCTTGCATTATTCTACTTCGGCTCCACCTTCCGAACCGGAACTTGCCAAAAGGGATTATCGAACGTATAGATATACACACATCCGACTATAAATCACTGTACACTTAATACATACCGAGTAAAACACGTTAACATGGCGGTTGAAAAATAAATAATGGCCATTAATTGTCTGTATCGTAAATGGAACTAAATTATACCGTATCCCCAAAGACCTATTGGAAATATATCTCTTCGAAATTAAGGATGGTAGCGTTCATTTGAATCGCTGGTAAAAAAAAAGAAAAAGAGCTCTGGAGCACCGTGTCTCTCCGACCTCTTCTATTCGCGTAAAATAAAATGTACGATCTCAGGCGTCCATCATAAATCGCAGGCAACGTCCACTTAATCCCGTCGCGACCGCACGGCCATATGATTCCGAGGCGAACCGCAACGAAATTCCAGCAAGAAAGGGAACGGACGATCGCGGGAATCGGGCAGCGACACGTACCACGGGACACGAAACCGAACGGGTAAAGAAAAGGAGAAAAAGGGGCGCGCCCGCACACCCTCCTCCCTCGCGCAGCCAGAGACAGAATGATCAAACGCTTCTCACAGTATCTCTCGCGCGGCCACGGGAATTTCTCAAACATTGTCCCGTCGATTCCCTCTGACAATGGTATTTCCATTCTGCCGGCCGACAAACGTCCGATCCACCTTGGCCCCATCGATCCCGAACGGTCTCAGGGACTCCGCTGCCACTCTGACCCCGAAACTGGACGTTTCTTTCGGTTCGCGTACGAGGAGGAGGTCGCAGGGAAAGAGGACGCGAATTTTTCGGACAAGATTCTGCTCTCAGCACGGATCGGCTTTCCGATACCACGAGGACGATTCAATATAAGTAACAGAAATTTACGTTATCGAACGCGAAGGCCCACTGACGCTGTTATCGATATTTGCGTAGAAACTTTTGCCAAATGGGACAATAAAGTACATCCGGCCTTTATTCTCGAACAAGGACGATCGGGGGTTTTTACACGCGCAATAAAAGAAGCGGCAATTCGGTATCGGCAATAATCTTTGTACCTGGAAACCCTCTTTTAACAAGGGTGGACGAAAATTTCCATCAAATCGGGCGGGGAACACGGATTTCGTACAAGGTTCTGCTCTCAAGCTGGGTCGTAGGGGTCGATGGTGTCCTTTCGGGCAGACACCGTGCGCGCCGGCTTTTAATCGATGCGTTTTTGCCAGCGGATTCCCCGCGAGGACTCGCGACGACGACGCGGCTTTATCGCGACAGGCTCCGTCGTATTTTATTGTTCCCTCGATTGTTCCCTCGGCCCCCGTGGCTCCCTGTACGCGCACGGTTTTTGCCTTCTTCGGGCTTTCTTTCCTCCGCCCTCGGTTTTTTGCCAGCCCCGCATTGTCCCTGTTCGTCCCGCGGCCGTTCTTCTCCTTCTCCTTTTCCTTTTCCTTTTTCACCGAGGTCTGTCTCGCGAGGAAAGTAGGTGAAGCGTGCCCCGCCGTTCGAGTCAGCCGCCCAGGAAACTCTCGCGTTTAGCTCCAGTCGAGGCGTATTAATAAAGATCGTCGTTACCGCGCTGGTAATTTATGCGTTTTAAATTGCGCACGGGCTATCTTTGAGGAGAACGATACAGCCAATTTCTGGGTCAGTTTTGATGGCGCGAGTGAAATACGAGGGGGTGAGATTTTTCTTCGCCGCTCAGCTTGAATTCCCTGATTGCTTTTATTGAGCGAACGGTATTTTTATGAAGCTATTCGGATCGCGACGATGCTTTTTGCTCGCTAGAAATTGCGAACATCTCGCGTCTCGATCGGTGATCGTAAAAAAAACTGCTACGAAGATCTTCATTTCATTTCATTTTCCTTACGTACGAAATTCATGTATTCCTTTACCCGGCTCTAACCGCAAAGGGTACAAATGGGAAACATAAAATGTCCCCGTGGTGTTTTTCGTCGCGTATTCAATGTTTCGTCGCTGTACGATTTGATCGGACAGAGGATTCGCCAGCGCGGGGGCAAAAAGAGCTCCCGGGTGCCTCTTATTTGGAGAAAGGAGAAAAGAGGGAAAGGTCGAAAGCGCGAAACATCTGGCAGCAATCAAGATGCTGTATCTTCGAAACGTCGGCGCATCGCGGAGGAGATCAGAAACGCGATGCTGAACACGAGGGGGAAAGAAGCATCGCTGAATTGGGTAGCTGGAAAAAAAGCGCGCAGCGACAGTCCAACGGTGGATGGAAATATGAGGGCCAGTTTATTTAGGAAAGCGAAGATGCGAGAATTGATTCGAGTCTTCTACCGTTGCGAGTTCAAGTACCCCTGTACTTCGAAGCTCTGCACTTTCGAAGAATCACCGCGTGGAATTTTCATCCGAACGAATTCGATTTTCTATACCTTTACCATTTGCCACGTTTCTTTTTTCGAAAAGGTTCCCAGAGCAATTTTCAGGAGTCAAACGCGAACGTCGGCGAGCCAGGAATTTCAGGAATGGTATTTATACAAGGACCTCGGGTTTTTGTTAATTAATAGTGTGACTGAGTAGGAGCTCTGTCCTGTCTCCTTTTACGACCGGAGGTGGATACGTGAGGTTCATCCTTAATACCGCCGAATGTATCCGTCACGTCATCTACGGCGCTAAAACGATATAGTCGAGGGGAGATTATTCGCGTCACGTAAAGGTGACGTCCACCTGCGAGTTTGATGTGTGCCGAAAGACAACGATCTACCCTCCGGCCATGCGCAGGCTCGTTAATTAACCGAAATTGTACGATTTAACCTTCAATTAACTGCTCTTTAAGCAGTGTCTTTTAATTTCTTTATTAATTGTTCGAATTTCCAAAATTCGAAATTAATAAATTGTCATAAAAGAAACGAAACCTAAATAGACCCTCGTTTCGCTCTATACAGTAAGCAAAAAAGTATCGGAGCCTGTCGACGGACCGCCTGTGTTTCTTACAGAATATCGTGAACAAATCGATCGGTTGATACGGTAGCAAGCATACGACGAACACACACGCGTCGATAATGAATGGAACGGTATCAGAGAAGGAAAGAGTGGAAGCTGTTTCTTCCACGGTCTGTCGATGGCGGGATCGAACTACTGGGAATCGCTGCAGGACGCCTGTTTTCTCTATACAAGTAATTCACTGGGATTCATCGAGTCGCGGGCAAGAACGAAACCGTCGAGAGGCTCGTATCAACGCTACAGCGTGAACACACGCTTCTGTCTGACAGGCATAATCGTCTGATAATATCGTCGATCGCGTGTGGAGAAATTATGCGATTCCTCTTCGAGTAACTGCGAACAAGCTGTAACTTGCGCGATGTAATTTACGATGATGGATGGATGTGCTTTGATACCAGTTCTTGGATAATTCTGA
Source organism: Xylocopa sonorina (assembly GCF_050948175.1). Taxonomy (NCBI): domain Eukaryota; kingdom Metazoa; phylum Arthropoda; class Insecta; order Hymenoptera; family Apidae; genus Xylocopa; species Xylocopa sonorina. The sequence goes on from NC_135193.1 coordinate 13,628,997, forward strand.
ACCATTTAAATGATAATCTTCCTAAAAGAATCTAGTAAAATTCCTTTACGAATGCGTAACTTCGACAGAAGTTTGACGAGAAACCGATTTCCTTTGACGCGAGCAATCGCTTATCTTTAATTCGCCTATCGCGACTGTTGCGTAGAGAAAGCGAGAAAGAGGAAAAAAGCTGGGTGTCATTTACCATGGAACGCGCGCTCGCATTCTGGAGTAAGTAGATAATTCTCGGATACTGCAGCCTAAGGGGGAGGTGACGAAAATGTCGCAGCCACGTTTCGCAATGCGAACAATTACGCGGTCACGGAAACGATAATCGCTGTTAATACATCCCCCACGTGTTCAGCCGTACGGCCCCTCTATTTATAGTAGCCCACGTGGTAATTCCGTGGTCTGAAACAGCCGATTTCTCTACTCCGAACACGGGTTCGTGGAAAGGATTGTCCGCGAACAGCGTTTAGTCATCTTGGATGTGGATGATTATGCGGTGCGGCAAATGTGTGTCATGGAAGATCGAGTCTTGGAAGATGTCGGATCGTGACGAATTCCTTTACGATTAAGGCAAGTCGGATATTCCTGAAGAATTATTGGAATACTTTGTTCCTCGAATGGCACAATTTAGAACGCTTCTGAGGAACAGGTGTATCGTATCGCTCCACTTTATTATGTATTCGATTAAAACGATATCATAAATGAGAATAAGATTATTCGATTCAAAGTTTAGCAGATTTTCTAAACCTCATTCTCTCTCTCTTTCGATTAAAATAACCGTGAAGCGATGAATATCTAGGACGGAATGGCTCCAGCGAACCAAACGAAATAATCAGGCGATGATCTAATTGGGAACTGCTAAACAAACGCCGCGAAACCGGCGGTTCGGTCGAAAAATCCCAGCGAAGAACCGCGGGTTTCACCATTTATTTTTTTCCCTTTCCGTCAGACAGCACTGCATCCGTGCGTGACGCGCATCCGCACATGCGTGTACAGGATAGATCTGGCCAAGTGAACGAAGATAAGGCAGCACTTCATAGAAGCCGCGTCCCTCGGGAAAAAGAAAGGGACCGGCCCTTCCAGGAGGGCGGTGATCCTCGCGGTTAGATCGATATCCGGACCACACTCGCGTTGCGCGTCGGATTGCTGAGCGCGTCTGCGGAAGCGCGAACGTTGCGTTCGAATGGGATTTCGCACGCGCGCAAAATGGCTGCCAGGTGAACGCGACGTGTGTGTATATGGGAAAAATTGCATTTCTCGCGAGATTCCACATTGCGCACGCTTTCGAAATTGAATATACTGGCGAGAAGTTTTGTTTCGACGATTTTTGGAAATTTATAGGCACCGGGAGTAATTTCGAAGCGATCTCGCGAGCTTATGCTCCGTCTATCGTTACACGTCCATCGTTTCTTTTATAAGATAGCTTAGATAGCGGAGTAATGGCCATGAGTCGAGACGTGGCAATGGAAACATAGAACGAAGCCGAGATTCGTTTGTTTTCGATTCCTGAAATAGAAGGTATGGTTTTCTAAGAACATACGCCTGTAATTTCTCACTAGGCCCCCCCCCCCCCTCATCCATTTGTAACTACTGCTTTTGTACAGAAGTTCCTTTAAAATCTAAAAGGAGATCTTTTAAAGTATCACGTGCAACGGTATACGGTTCCCTGTATCCTTTTTATTATGGTCATAAAACGACGCGTCTAGAAATAATCTACGCCTAACGAGCCGAAGATAATTATGTTTCCGATACAGGGGGATGAAAGGGAAGCGTAGATATCACGAGGATTTACTTACCATTATGGGTCCACCATCGATTTGCGAGGACGAAACCGTAGCACCGAACCATTGAAGGGTTTTGTTATCTATCTGCTTCAAGCCAGTTGGAACTTTGCTGTAGTTATTCCCTGCAAACGGAAACCATTCTTCATTAGTCGTTGCCACGTTGGCGATTACTCAATTCCTCGGTGATTAATGCATCGATAAATGCATGAAATAGCGTGTTTATTCATTTTTATCGCGTCCCCCTTTGATCGTTGCGTATCTTTATTATTTCTTAAATAATTTCTTTTTTGCAAAATCATTGAATGTTTGAAGTTGACAAAAACTAATTATAGAGGAAGCTCGCCCCTCAATTAAATACTATAATAACGAAATATTAATAACGAGACACATGCGAGTTTAATTAGATAACGGTCACCGTCATACTGATAACGGATCAACCGCTAACAAAGAACAAATTACACTCTGGATATTCCAGCGCGCGTTCGCGATCGATTATCAGAAGTATGCGCGGATCCGTTTCGAAGAATAACGAATTCCGTCACCCTCGATGGACGGTGCACTTAATATCGGAATTAAATTCTCGTAAATCTTAGGGTAGAGGCTTCCCAAGAGCAAATCAATGGCCAGATATCCCATAGCTAGGAGTCACTTAGCCATAGGTGACCTAATACGTCGTCTGGACGAGCGGAACGTGCTCGAACGGAATGAAACGAAACAGAAAAGACGAGTGCTAGCGCCGTTTGCATTCACTGCAAGATTAATTCCCGACGCAGTCGGCGCTGGTAATATATATCGCGACTGATAGCGGCTTATTACAATTTAAATTCTGCAATTTTATCCCTTTGAGTCGAGAATGTGGACGAGCTATCCGCCTAAGAACGTATTAATAACCGGGGGATGATAAGAGTGGACTATTCGCATGGAAGTTTTCGATAACGAGCACAAAATTGATACGATTACTCGGCGTTTATAATTCACGAGGTTCCGCGAACAAGAAAATGCAACGAAAGAAATTCCTCTGTTCGATACGCGTTAAATGATTTCGAAGAAAGCTGGCTTTTCAATGTATCATACACAGATGTCCGGTAAAAACCGAGCTGCGAGCAGGTGTCACCGCAAAGAATTCTCAGCGAGTATACCTTGGATTTTTCTCTCCCGATTTTACGAATGGAATGAACCCGTTAGCCGTATCGGTCGAGCGTAACCCTTAAACGGAAGTTGTCCTTCGCTTCCTATCCCTTAGCTCGGGAACGCTGCTGAAGGCGCGTGGATATGTCCATACTGGCGAACCGAGAGATCTCTCGACAACCATAATTCTCTTGCTCAATAACGTCGCCAGCAAGTAATTGGAAAATCGCGAACTATGCACCGAACGCGTCGCGTTATAAGAAAAAAAAAATCTTACATCGACTCTATATTAATTCACCCCCAACTAGCCTCAAAGCATCCACAGCCGATCCAAAGCAGAACCGAACCACGGCTCGTTTACATCCTCCCATCGATCCGCGTTCGCCAAGCACTCGCAGCCGCGCTAATTAACACGAACGATCGATCAAAGGATCCGTAATAGGCGCAATTATGAATTATCGATGACGGTAACGGGTAACGTCCGGCCGCGCGATTATCACTGGAGGCCCAATTATTTCGCCGCGCTCATTAAGGGCCGCGTCAATTAACCGGCTCGCTCGCTCGCTCGCCACCACGAAACGAGACGACCTTCTCTGAAGATCCTCAGGTGGCGTTCAGCAAGAAACGCCGAACCTACGGCCGCGTAGGCCCGTAGGTAGAACGACCTTACGGTTCTCTGTATTAGGCAGAGCAGGCTTCTTGCGCGGGGCCGCGGTTCCCGGTATCACTCGCCAGCCCGCCACGCCACTCGGCGGGGTGCACGCCTCGAGGAGAGGAGTTCCTCGACGCCGCGGCGAGATGCTCGCCCGAGCTGCCGAAGAAGTGACTGACCTCCGAGGGAACAGCGCGAGATACGAGCCGCTTCCTCGTACGCACGCGGAATCGGAGATACACGGACGATTCGAGTGCGGCTCGCTGCCAGAGATCGAAAGATCTGTCGATCGAGGACGAGGGATAGACGTGACCTTGGCTGAATAGATTCGATCCGCTGGTGGTGCGTATATATGTATACGCGCGGTTGGGTTGCAGGAGGAATGGCGAGAAGCGTTGGTGACGAGGGCGACGAAGCTGAGCGGGGATTAGGTTTTTGGTGACGAGTTCGATGATGGAACTTTGGGGGATTTTTATCTAAACGAGAGTTCGAGAGTTGTTGATATTGGTATCTGTCGGATTAGAAGGAAGATCGAACAGAATTGATAATGCAAATGCTGGAGTTCAGTGGGGATTGAATCATCGGATAATGATTTGAGTTCAGTGACTGACGGAGATACGGAATTTGGAGTGGTTCTTATCTAGATTAGGGAGAACGAATGTTTTGTTTTTTTGAAATACGTTTTCACTGATTTTAATGTTTCTAATACTCTTAATAATCGATACGGAAATGTACGGTTTGTAAATATTCGTGCTAGAATAGTTCCCCACGAGCTGGTGTATTTTTTTCGCAGGCGCGATTTAAAATAGTGGTGAGCGAGCCTACGGCCAAATTTATCCGCCATGTTCGTGACGAGCAAACGTTACATTTCGAAAATAGCCGCGGAGGAAAACAATGTTATACGCTGAGGATCGAAAGTTAGAGCTCGACATTCGTTTGTTTTTCGCGTCTGAGAATTTTTCATACCCGAGATACGGAGAACATTTTCTTTCCAATTACCTGCAACAGTTGACAACTCTACTGTACTGCCATAAAAAATGTTTACCCGCGAAGAAAGGGGAATTTACAGAACCATCCGCGAACATTCACGGTGGATGTAACGCATAGTGAAAACTCGAAGCACGAGCCTAATTGGACAAGATCGAGCATGCGATTGCGCTAATTATCGATCAAACCGAGGTGTTCGGGTAAGCAACGTCGACCAAAGAAGAGGGCCGGCTAATTGGACGTGGCGTGGCGAAATGATCTCGTATACGTAGCCGGTGAAAATGTTTCTTTATCAAGAATACTTCTGAAGGCGGAGCGTGAACAAGAGGAAGCGGAGAGCTCGTGCCACGGAACAGAGTGCCTCTTATGCTTCGTCCTCGAAAATTTCCACCGTCTCGAGTGAGTTTTCGATTCGACCAAAAAATCAGTTCGATCCTCGCTCGCGATCGAGTCGACTCTGCTCATCCGCGGTAATGGAGGATCGGTACCAGTGGTTTCCTATCGACTGCCTTCGAACGGTCGATTACTTACGTTGCGACAAATTACGGGCCGGTAGTCGTGCTCAACCCCTTCGATACGATCTGTACGAGGTGTGTAAGCAGGTTTAATTCACGGCGGCATGATATTCCGCTAATTTGCATCGGCGCGTTAGCGTCGGTTCCCGCTAGACCGTTCTCCGCTGAAACGGAAGATCGTATCGCGCGCACGCGTTCGCGTGCGATTATTAATTTGAATGGATGTCGGCGCGGAAATTTATACGCGCTCGTGGCGTTCATCGGTTATCTCTTTTCGCTCTTACATCTTTCATTACGACTTTCAATCCTTCGCTACTTTTCATTAACGATTCCACTCTTTGAAATTGCAAGGACGACGACGAATGTTCCCTTCTGGAATAGGATATGAAGCAACAATAATGAATAAACGACTCGTATTTCGTTCGAACGACCGACTCGCGCAAAGAGTGCCGTTGGCTCCTTTCCACTTACGTACTCGGAAAGGCAATCTACCGCGCGATCGACAAAATTCCGACATCGGCTGCGGTCTGACAGCGATACGATCTATCCCGCTTGTAACTCGTTCGAAAATCGAGGAAACGGTTCGAAATCGGTACGGTTAGGCGCGATAAACAGCCGAACCGTGGAAGGGTCAACGACAGGGCGGGTGGAAAGTCGCCGAGAATAGATCGCGGTCTACTACGAGCAAGTCAGCCGGTTACTCGGCAGGAACCGGGATTACGAAGCTCCTCGAGGGCCCCTGACAGAGCGGGTGGAAAGCCAGAAATGTGGGTCAGCGACTGCGAACAACCAGTGGGACATGACATACGAGCCCTCGTTAGGAACAGTGTGCCCCGTTGAGCGTACCTTTCAATGCCCACCGGCAAGTGCGAGAGTGCAAGTGGAGGAAGAAAGAACCGGAAAACAGATATCGGATTGAGCCGCGGGAGAAACTGAAAGAGTTAATCTGATCGTGTTTCCGGCTTGCGATACCGTATACCGCGCAACGAGCGTGCCGCTACTTTTTTTTATTCCCTTATTTTCCTTTCTTGTGGAGAGTTACACTGCGCGCCAAAAGTTTTCACCCACCGTCCATGCAGCACTTGCGAATTGTACGTTTAAGTATAGAGTATCGATCGAAATATTAAAAGCTCCACGTATCGCTCGAAATAATGTCAGTACGATGACATTATGACATTACTGACATCGTTCGCAAACCTCTGGCATTATATAATCTATGTCAAACTAGGACCTATTTAAATAAAATCTATTTATCTACGGACAACGCCAACGTTCTATTATCAAGCTGTTGTCACAGCGGAAATCTGGTAATTTGGAACAAAAAATGATTCATCGGTCAAAATAAACAATCGTCTGGGTGCAAAGTTGGCTTTTAAACAATACACATCTTTCACACGCACGCGTCTCTTCAGTTTCTCCTTTTTTCTTTTAAATATTCAAGAAAATGTTACCTTTAGTGTCGAAAGGGATCATCGTGCACCGGTCGTCGGCAGCGATATCGCATTTGAAAACGGCGCCGCCTCTGTAAACGGCGGGTTGAGCAGTCTCAGCCTCCGGAGCGCCCACGATCGCCCTGGAAAAGGAAACGCATCGATTTCGCGTGAGATCGTTGATGATCGAGGCCCGCGAGGGGCGCGAGATCGCGGCGGCAATTACAAAACGGCCGGAACGAAACGGGCGAGCCTGCGTGGTCAACAGCGTTAACCGTGGCGCCGCTCGATATTCATTATCGCATCGTTCAGGAAAGACGACGCTGCGAACGTATTTCTGAGATCGAGGTCAGTGGTCACGAGCTATTTTGAACAGTGGCGCAAGAGTTCGTAACTGATCCGAGCAACCGGCGGGTTATTAAACCAGGTAACACACTTGCCGCCGCAATTTTCATACGCTCGATTATACTGCCGCTGGATGCTAATTTGATCGGTATCGAAATGTTCACGGGGTCATTTAATTAAAACAAGATTGCCTCCGCAGCTTTTCTCTCCATCCGACGATGCGGTGACTTTCGTTTTCTCTCTTCGTTCTATAATTTAGAGTCAATTTGCACTAATCGTCTGGCTCGTCGCGCGAAAAAGGAAGGAGTTACGCAATCGTTAAATAAACCACTTATCGATGAATTCACACACGCGTTATACACGATTAAATATAATTATGCAACAGAATGCGCAACCTCCGCTTAACTGTTTCGCGTGAAATCATTAAGAACTTTATTAAAACCGCGTCCAAACGTGATTTCCTGTGTTCCGTGATTGCGCACATTCATAGCGGTTTATCGATATAAATGGGACTCGCCTAGACGTTGCCGCGTGCAGTCAATATGAAGATTGCCAGCCACGGTAATGGATCGGTATAATTATCCTAAAAAGGGTGTGTCTCGCGCTGAGGGTTGTATCTTGAAATCACCCTGACCTGTAGCGTGATTAATGCCACCTACACGCTGATTAGCTTTACACTTACAGGACGGCATACCGGGACCGATAAAAAGTCGTACATTATTCCTATCCTTGACAGGCAGTTAACATTGTTAAGACAAATGTATGATAAGTAAGGTACTAAAAGAACAATCCGGTTTCTAAAGCATCAACCGCGCCGTTACGCTCCGGCTCGCCTTGAACTTTTGTAAGCGAATGTTTGTTTTCTGAGAGTAATCTTGTTGCAACGGAACGTCATCGCGGCGAAATGTATTCGTGTCATTGTGATCGGGTGTATAATTTAACGAGAGAACGTCCCCTCGGACTTTTATTCAGTTGTATTAATGCCTGAACGCCAGATTTCTTTAAATGCAGCATACGTTTCATGCGATCTTTAAATACATAATTTGTGCTCTTTAAACTCTTCTGTTTAATAAGAATCGTGTTAATTCGAGATAAAGAAAAAAGCGTAAAATAACTTTCGAACATTATTTGCCGTGGATGTGCGAGTGTGTGCGTGCCCGAGGCTGATAAATGACGCGTAACGTTTTATCGAACAATGAAAGAAACTGGCGGGGAGAACGCTCGTTCCGTTGGATTTCACTGAGAATAAAGACTGTATTTTATTAAAAAACGAAAGAGGCAGTGTCATAAATTTCTCTCCGCTAACGGGGATAATTGACCTCGAATAAAAATGTAACTCGATTCGAGAAGTATTCTCAAACGAATAATTCGTTAATTTTAATCGTCGTTCGGCTCCGTTTCAGCAACGAAGGGAACGCTGCGTGCGGACTCGCGCCCCAAAGGAACTGAGCCGCTTTTGTCGGAAAAGAGCATCGCGGAGTATAAAAATGACGGCGATTACGGGGCAACCTTGGCATACTCTAGCTTCTAGGTTGCAGTCGGAGTAGGTAAAAGTCGCACACGCGTGCAGAAGCGTGCGTTAACGAGTGGAAGGAGAGCAGAGACGATTGTGCGAGTTATGTAAGCGATTCGCAAGTATGCGCAACACGTCGCCGAAATTGCGAAGCGTCGTTCTGATAAGAAGAAACAGCAACCGGTGACGGACGAGTCACAAAGACAAATGCTTCGACTGAAATTTCTATCCACTCGAAAGGTGGCTGCAGTGGGCATTTAAAACAGAGAGTTACCATTTCGAACAATTCTTTATCGCCATCCCAAAAGTACCTGAAAACTACCTTAACCGAATATAACCCAGTACCCCACCAAATTTGACCTATTTACAACCTCGAGGACCGATAGATTCGCGGACGTGCCGCGTTAATGGCTAACGTGGGACGAACCTGACGAGGACTTAGGCTCGCCCACTACATTTTTCCCCTGCAATCGTAGGGAACTACAATCACTGATATGTGACGCATGCACGAGAACAGGAATGGGCGAACAGGGCGACAGGGGCGAACCGGTCCCACAGGATACCGCGAATACAAATGCCTAGAGACCCCATTTTTTTCTTCCACTATCGACGTCCTCTTTTACATTTTTTTTTTTTTTTTTTATTCACTTTTCTTTTCATCGGGAATATTTCTTTTCTCCGTACCTTCCCCAACGTATCGATCGACTCATCCGATTGCTCTGTACTCATTTGTTTGCTCGTACGGCTGCGCAAATATCGCGACGCCTAGCCCATTGTTGTTTCCTCGACTTCCTCTGAAACGGTACCGTTATCAATCGCCGCGAACAGGACTCGACGTGAGAACATTTAGGCGTGCCAATCCCGTGGATGGCCGTAACAGTAGGCGGCAAAGATGGTCGATCGCGAGAGGCAGGTTAACCGAGGACAAGCAACCTGACATCGAGGGAAAGTTGAAACGCGTTGATTTACACAATGTCGGTTCGGTTTGGAAAACAATTTAGATTCTTTTTTCGCTCGATCGCGGCTCGGCTCCGGCTTTATACGGGCGGCGATAAAAATGACAAGCTCGGGCAAAAAAAAAAACCTGACAGCCGCGTATCCGAGATCGTACGATGAAAGTTTCACGAGCGACTAGAGCTCCTTGAAAAACAAGGCTGTTACGCGCGGGCATTTTCCGTTCGAGTTTTCGGTTCCACGTCATATTTTGACCGGCGAACTTGCGACAAAAATGTCGCATTAATTCGCGCGACAGCGTTTCGAACATGTTCGTCCATTCGAAATTTATTGGACACTGCAACCTTGGTACGTGCTAATGAAGGCAGTTGCAGCTGCACCGGCCGACGTGCAGGTGCAGTGGTTTAGCGTCTTCTAAATTAGCCTGAAACGTTTCCAGAGCGCAGTTTGTTCACGAATTTTCATAAAAATTCGCGAGCGTATCGTTGAATACATTTCGAAGAAACATTATTGCTTTCGAATATCATTAATTTCAATTCTAATAAGCAGAACCATTCGTAGAGGAATAAAATAACATATTTCCACGGAAGAAACTCGAGGCAAGAAATATAATTGGAAACATAATATCCAGTATTAATCTAATCCGACCCCGGCGTAAAAAAAATTGACGCAACCGACTCGTAGCCGAGAAAACAGCGTGAAAAGTCAAACACGCGATTGACGTTATGATAACACGGTACCTGACGTAGTAATTCTAACGAGCTCGGAGCCGCAGACGATTCAAGAACGTCGCGACGCCGCGTACGACTTAAATCGATCGGAATTTCAATAACGAGCTGGGAAAAAATAGCAATGGGAGCACAGGAGGCATTTACTTGGTCGAGCCGATAAATCGAATAAATCAACAACGGACGGGTTGACCTATGAAAACATTCGATCCCTCGCGGCAATCAACGTCTACGAACATATCGACGAATCGATAAATAAATCTATCAACCCCTCGCGTCGAGGCAACAATCCTGGGCAAGAAACACGCGTGTAACAAATTACGAGCAACTATTCGTTCATGCCGGTCACGTTTTCCAAGCCGAGCATAATCTCAGATATTTTCGAGACTCCGTTTTCTTATTCCCCTGATGTCTGTCTGCGATTTGCGTTTGAAAGTATTCGTGGAACGGCAAAAAAAGTGAATTACATAAGCGAACTGAAAGATTGTTGTTTTTTTTTACGTGGGAGATGTTGCTCGCGTACAGTACGCAAGGACGGCGATTAGCTGTGACGAGTTCAACCGTAGAGATACATAATCGTTATTTCTAGGGATACGTAATTTACGATGTAATTTGTACATTTTTCAACTGCATTGAGATCAATACTTTTTTCTAGCGCGACATTAGTTTTCTAAAGCATTTTCTGATAAAGCGACAGGAGTGGGTTTCGAAATTAGCCGCAAAAATAGCTTTCATACGGGTTTCCCTGGCACACATTTCCAGCCGATTCCCCGCCATTCTTCTACGTCCAGGTTTCGAGCGCGACACGTATAAATTTGTCGCGATCGCGCTGATTCGCCGTGTTTTCAGAGATCGAAACCCGAGATCCCACGGACGCAGTGGGCCCCCGTTGTCCACGAATGGAGCCGTCCGATTTTGCCAAATACGGCGATTACAAACGCGGCGTCTGTCGCGTCGCGATATAAGTCAATACGACGCGACGGCCTCGCGTGCCGCGACGCCAAAGGGACGCCGGTATATTCGTCCGCTCTCTAATTCATGCGCGCGCGATTTTTCAACGCGATACGCGCCATTTTTACGCTGCCTCGCCGTCTCCTGGCCCGATAGGGCCGCGGATGGATTTATTTATTGGCCCATTCAGGTGTTCGTCCATGCTGATTGCGCGCGATGCGCGAAAAAAGACGCGCGTCCCTCTGTGTTCTGCGTTTCGCGGCGATTTATGCGACTGGCAGTCGCCTCTGCCCGCGGTAGCCACTCGCGGTGTAAGAATGATCCCGAGATGAAAGCGAGCGCGTCGATCGCTACGTTGGCCATTTTTCATTTCGATTTTTTTACCACCCGTCGTCGTTTAAATACCAGAGAGGCCACGGTAGAACGGTATTGCGCGCAGTGCGTTTTAATAAACGGCACGACCCAGCTCTGCCAGCAAAATATCCGAACGATAATATTCGAATAATAGAGATTCCGCTGTATGTATTTCAATGCTAAACCGTGGGCGTCGTATAGAAGAATGAAGTTCCACAACCTCCGCTAGAAATAATCGAGTGGATCCAAGGTTGCAGATCGAGCATAACAAATCACCTATTCGCTCCCTTCTATCGCGTATTTACTGGACTTTAACGTATCACGAGATCGAGTCCCTGCGAACGAAGTAAATAATTCCGATGCGTGAAAATCGAAGGGAACAGAGAAATGGAATTACGCTTAATTCGCCAACTTCCGTCGCGACAGATATTAAAATCAAGGAGAAACGCGTGTACGCGCATAAAGAATAACGATTGTAATGCAGTCTCGGTATTTCAAGCCGGAAATCACGTAACACTTTAAGTCCCTACAAAGGGAAGTGCCTTCTATACGACCACGGAAAGTATTATATATAACCAGACGGGGCACGTAAAATCTCATCGTGTCCCTTTCTCGTGATGAATTTCACTCGGTATCGCGCGGAGATCTGCCTCGAAGAGGCGCGCTTGTTCTAAGAAAAATCCTTTTCTACGTTTCTAATTTCCTCATTTGGAATTGAAAAGTTTGGGGAATACCGGGACTGGAACGGAATATCAAGCGAACGAAACCATCGGAGAGTCGTCCAGCCGTAAATCGCCGTTCGTTTCGAGCGGCTTCGAACGACGACGAGCATCGAACGCGGCCGTGAACGAGCCGCCGTCCGATTTTTGGAACGAAACCCTCGATTAAGGCATCGAGTTCAGCGAACTCGGCATATTCCCGGGGGAACGTGCAGATGGTAATGAGCTTGTGCGTGCTAGGAAATTTAAAACCAGGTAGAATACGCCTTCCGCGACGATATGCACATGCAACTCGGATGCATTATCGCTGAGCATAACGAAATTCCGTTAAAACAGCTGTGTCGGGTTATTGCGAAATTTCTTCTCCAAGCCAACGTGCATATCTCGACGGGATTCTAACGAACTGTAATAAAATGACTGTCCAATGAAACGTGACGCGATTAGCGATGGAAAATTACAATATTCAACGTTCCCAGAGTTGCATCGAACTTTTTCATCTAACAACATTTATGAATTCTTCGAATTGTAGTTACCAATAAATTTTCAACGAATATCTGCCCCGGAACGGAGCGAGTCGATCATTTATTCCCTCGAAATGCTCCACGATCTTAATTACTATTTGTAATACAATTCGGAATTCGACATCACGAAACTGTAAACTAAGATACCGTTTTATCTCCTCCTTACCACGTAATGTGGCAACAAACACGATTCGAGATAAGTCTGGTTTCAACTTTCCCTGTGAACAGGAAAAAAATTATCATGGCTGCACACTTTCTATATCACTAGATACAAACAGTACTAAGTAACGTAAAAAACGTAGAATTATAAAATTAAAGATGAAGAGCAATTAATATGACCAATCGCATAATTTTGCTACATTAATTCTAAGAAGAAAGCGTGAAGCGTGACGCATGGAGGGGTTGAACACCCCTCGCGACACCCCAATTCTTCCAACGCGATTTAGACGAATGATTCGCACAAGTTTTTCTGCTCGAATATCCGTAGATCGCTTCTGTTGTGCAACAGGAATTTAAAGGGACAGGCAACGCGCGTCTCGACGCACGATCAGTCGATGATGCAAGTCGAACGGAGGCGTACCGACGTCGGTGCTCCGCTACTTTATAAGGAGCACCTCCTCATAGACGCGGCTTTCACTGTGAGCGAAGCTTCGATCACTCGAAGGGAAATAGCGTGTGACAGGTTACTTGACTTTACGGTCACCCGATCGAAATGTGGATTTATGAATTTTCAACAGCTGTAACAAAAAGCAGCGTCTCCTTCGATCTGCGCACGCGGCGCGCACTTAAACTGTAGACAATCGATTCACGTGGACATCGATGGATTTAACATTGCTTCTTCTTACTTAGTTTTTTTTGTATAAATGTATAGCTATCCATCGTCGAATTATAATTATTTGTTTGTATCAATTATTTCACGAATAGCATCAGATATGTTAAATATGGATGATTTACGTTAACTACATTTTAAAAGACGGAACCTTAAAAGCCGACAGCGTGGAATAAATTTCGACAGGTGGCTAATTACATATTCACCTGTTAAACCCGCATAAGTCGTACCGAAATTATCTGGTCGCATCGCCACGCGCGGTTTGTATTCTAATTAACGGCCGACAAAGAGGACAATTGCCGGAGAGGGACGTTTTCTGGTTAATTTTTCGATGGTATCGACAGGAAATGTCAACGTCCAGTCTGAATTTTAATATTCCCTTTGACATGCGGCAAGAAGAACAATTCCAAACGTGACTATCGAAACCCTTTGACCTAAGTCCTTTCGCGCGTACGCACAGTTATCAGGCTGACCACACGTTGAGCCGTATCTTCGGTGTTTCTAACCGTCGAATTTCACTGAGAAAAAAAGATTTTCTTTTCTACGATCAATAAGCTCGTAGCTCTATCTCGGTCACGAGCAATTATAGAACCAATTGAATATTCCCCGAGCATAATTTGCATCTGGTGATAGCGGAGGCATGCGAGGCGAAGCGCGTGTCTTTGAATGAATTCAAGGCCACCCAATAGGTTCGATTAGCGTTCAAGATTAACCGTGCCTTCTTCTAACGTGAATTTACAGTCGACGTTATTTCTTCTTTTACACTGAATCGGACTATTAGGAATAGTGAATTCTAAGGAAGCTTAGTTGGAATTAGAGTTCATTTCCGTATCGATGAGAGAAGTTGAAGAAAATCACGTACACCGTACAGTAGACTTGGTGACTTTCGTCCTCAACAACCTGTACGTGTTCAAACGACTAGACCAGATAACCCGGAGAGGCGAGAATGGTCAGAGGACGTCCATGTGGACGCCAGATTTGGCAAAACTCGTCGGACGAACGTTCGTTACTTCGCGTTGGTCGCGGTTTCAAGCCTCTCATGCGAATTCGTACATTTCTCCGGCATCATTCTTATCGAACGACTGCGTTTGCTCAATTACGTCAACCGCATGCTAATAAGAGATATCAGCATCGTAAACAGTCGAGAGTTCCCTGGTACGAGTGTTTCTAAGATACGCGATCCGTTTCAGAAGTGAGAATATACTCGTTTTTTTAACTTTCACGACTAATAATTGATGTTCTCTAAACTGTGCGCATGCACATACCTACACGGAGTGAGATTTACAGCAAGTACGCAGCCAGATCGATCGCGAACAGGAACTGCCTGTCTGGACCAGCAGATTAATCGGTCGATCTTAATCGCATTAATGAAAGAACAAATTAATCAGAATCATTTTATCTGAGGTTACAATGCAACGACCCACTTCCACGTACGGGGCACGAACAATGCAACTGCAGTTGCATGCGTACGACATCTCTCTGGTCTTATTTGTCTGCTTTATCAGCCGCTCTACCAATTAAACGAACGAACCCTCTATGGTTTATTATTGATTTCAAAGAAACGATTGTGGGCAGCCTGTCCAGAAACAGTGCATTTCTTTCATATCCGCGTTATTAATCAGGAAGTCGAGCGCGTAGCTAAAAATAAAACCGTGATCATCGACGTACCATCTTTATTTCCTTCTTCAAGTCTCCCGAGCGCGCCTTCTAAAATTCCGTTCCCTCGCGCCGCTTCCACTTGTTCACACTTTCCAATTTCCCCGGCCTTAATCACGTCGTCCCTTTTCTCCGACTTCTGCTCCAATAAACCCGGCCCGCCCGCCCGTAATGCGCTCCGAACGCGTTATATCGATTCCCCCTGTTCAGCTGCGTAAACATAAAAAAAGCTGAAGGAAAAACGAGTCTCACCCGCGGAGCGAGCCGTCGCCTAATCAGTTAGTAATGAGGGTACACTCGGAGGGAGTGGAACAATAAATCGTCGCGGGGCTGCCCGTAAGAACGGTTTTCCCGGCCTTCGAGGCGACGCTATTCTCATTCGCGACACTCGCTTAGCTGCACTCGGAAGAGGAAACATGTGTCGAACGGGGCCCGTCGGATAACAATGCAATTCTGTCGGGCAGCGACGTAGGTGAGCATCCCCGTGCCATATGGTGGACAGCGGAACCGGTAGAATTCACGGAACGGAAGAGAAACGAAACGGACAGGCCACCAGCTACCAATGACAGGCTGGCCCTTGTACTTGGCTCGGACGTCTGGAAATCCGGGGAACCCGGTTTTCCTGGCTGTCGAGTGCAGTATATCAACGGATGGGGAATTTTGACAGCTCTCCTGTTTCTGGCTCCGCGGGGCTCGCTTCGTTTCAGAAAACGAACACAGCCTGTTCGACTGTTCGAAGAACGATGGTAATGATCGGTAGCTGGGTGGTATTTATCGGTCTCATAATCAGAAGACATTCAGAAACGGTTTCTTTTATTTTTTTTAGAGAAAGCCACAAGCTTGAAATTACTGAGTTTTTGCCGTCTTCTTACAATTTCTACTTGAAGTTCCAAGGTACATCGTTATACCAGATGAGCACCATCAATCGCAAGCCGCGAAACGGAACGATATATCGTTACAGGCATCCAGCGAGCAATCTCATTGTTTTAAATTTCAAGCGCCAGTATGGCAGGCACCGCGATAGAAATAGTACCGGGCACACCTACACGGTGATTCTATTCACAATGTTTATTGCACGTGACACGTACGACTCGGATATTCCCGTGTCGACACACGTAGCCCGCAATAGTGATTTCAACCGTATCATGAATCACTTGGTAGCGCACTACGTGATACCGACACGCGATACTCGCTGTCAATTCGTGTTACGTCGACGGCCCCCGTGTCAGTGATCCACAGAATTGATATAAAAACCGCGACGAAGCACCCTTGGCGCATGAACGCGCGCGCGCAATGGTTACATAGGCGACCAAAACGGACGCCACCCCATAATTCCACCGTTCGCCGCGTTCTCCACGTACGTTCGACGTTTCGCGGTCAAAACGTGACAAATGCGAGTGTTAATTATTAATTATAATTTTGTACAGCGCGCGTGTAGCTACTTATGCTCCTTGAATGAAATTTCAAGCTGACAAAAACGCGTATACATTTGTGCGCTACCAGTTGCACTGGTGCGGTCTAATCGATTAACCCTGATCGATTCATTCATTATGCGGGACCGTGTAAAAAAACGGCAAGAAATGGCGGCAGGATTTAATGGCACCGCGGCTCTAAGGTGGTCGGAAATGGGCTTCTAAATCACTTAACGAGCCGTTTCAATTGCACTCTCACGTTGCAGATGCTTAATGACTTTCACGTACGAGTCATTACGTCACTCACGTCACCGAGGAACAAGCCGCGATACGGACGTGACGTAAAAATCGCGTAAACACACACTCGCGATCATCTGTTAGGTCACGTTTAGCCGAGTGTCCCGATGAATAATTACCTAGCATCAGCTGACGCCGATCAATCGCGGAGAATCAACTGCGCGAGGTCGTTCTTTGAAATCGAGCATTACCATATACAAGTTCGGGAATTTTATTAAAAAAATCCATACGTCTTTGGCCACGTCAAAAGCAGCGCACGATGCGCATTAAACAGGCAGCCAAGGGCAATGCAGTAATTCATTCGCGAAACTTTCCTTTTTTCCCCTTATTTTCACCGGCTGCTCCAGCTGGCCCCGCAGCCGGGGCGCAAACGTGTCGCACACGTGTGTAAGACCGTTTCACACACGTGTTTGCATGCTGCCAGGTAAAGGTAATGGGCCCGAGGCTGTCGGTTCTTCCCTGGATAATGACACGGCCAGAGCTTCGGGCACGTGCCTCACGCGATCCTCATTATCTCGATTCCTCCGCTTCTTCGCCCTACCTTTCTCTCTCTCTCTCTCTCCTCTTTTTCGTCCCTTTTCCCCGGGGAAGCTCGCACGCACCGCCTTCCTTTCTCTACGTTTCGCCGATTCATCGCTGCCGTTACACACGGTAGTAACGAAGGCTATCGCGTCCGCTACGAACGATTGCTGTCTCGGGTGAGGCACAAACTCGACCCCCGCCGATTAGCGAACGTGATGTACGCGCCATTTCACGATGGAAACCTGTACGGATCAACGATTCGATGATTCCAAATGGGAAGGGGTCTAAAGACGATTTACGTGTATCGATTCGTCGATAATTGACCGAGAGGTGTGCCAGGTATGCGGAGGGTTCGAGGTGGGCTGGCGAAAGGGTGGAAAGCGATGAATAACGCGGCG
The DNA here is from genome assembly GCF_050948175.1 of Xylocopa sonorina. Lineage (NCBI taxonomy): Eukaryota > Metazoa > Arthropoda > Insecta > Hymenoptera > Apidae > Xylocopa > Xylocopa sonorina. The sequence goes on from NC_135193.1 coordinate 13,646,680, forward strand.
TCTTAGGTGGATCCTCGCGGTTAACTCGACTGATAGATCACGGTGCTCACGATCGTCCGCGGCTACCGTTTAAATCTTCGTTTACACTGCACTCGGGTACCATTTCACCGTGCACGATCACCGTATATCATGCTTTTACCGCGTTGAACGAGACGCGAGAGTTCGCGCGGTAGGCGCCAGCTCGTGCCAGAAAATTCTTACGAGACCAGCTCGGGAGGGAGTCTCGGAAGCCCGTGAATTCGATTTCAACGGGTGATTCGAAATTGAAACTGGCCAGGCTTCTTTCGATACGTTTTTAGAGCGCTAACAAGGCGCCTCGAGTGGGGATTCGAATGGAAGGAGGGTTTCGAGATGTTGATAGATGTTCTTCGAAGGATTTCGAAGGAGGAAAGATACGAGTATCGAACGGCAAAAGAAAGGTAGAAAGTTCGATACGTTACAAGGCAATTACTTAAAAGCGGAAAGCGCGCCGATAAACGGCAATCCACCCTGACTTTTGTTGCGTTCCGCCGACCGGAAACAAGAAAATTGAATCCTCGTTTCCTCTTCCATCGACACGGTTCGTAGTCACCGGTTTCAAACGAGCGTGGAACCACGCGATGAATGCTCGTCGAACGGAAGATTTTACGAAGAACACCACCGTGAGAACCGTGTTAGAAAACCAGGCGCGTTCCCCATTCCTTTGGGAGGTTGGTTTAAAATCGTCGAAGTCAGTACCACGAGAACGAATCGAGAATTCGCGGGCACCCTGTGGCAAAGTCAATTAACTAATCTGGCCACTGATAAAAGCACGCGCGAACCTTAAAAATCTGACACTTATCAGCCTCCTTCCTCAATTACGATACCACTTCATTAATGATAATTTCGTTTACCAAATATACGCGCCGGGAGCGGCATAAACAGGAAGAGAAAACGCGAAGATACCGTGGAACGTTCTGCGCTCATAGAATCGCGAATGAACGGCGATCCGCAAACCGTGTGCAAGGTTTTATCGCGTGGAAGCGGGTTCCGATAAAGAGTCGCATGTTTCCCGGAATTCTCGGTGAAATGTGTGGCCAGTGCATAATAGAAATTTCACAGACAAAGGGGAAACTAGTTTCGTTTCGTAGAAACGTCTGTCAATTTCCGTGCTATCTCCGGCCAGCGGAGGAATAATTAATTCGACTCGTCTAATAATTCGGTCGAAGAACAAGAAGAATGGACGAGAGCGAGGCGTTATCTGCCGCTCGCTGATAATCAGTATTAGAATTCGTTATTCGGTGATTTCCTGATATAAAAAGTAACAAGAGCACGCAAGCAGGATGCATGACGAACAGCACGTTAAACTGTGAGAACGCAGATGCGTAATCCCTTGGGATCTTCGAGAACCTTAGTTTAAGTTCCTTCCTTTCATGAAATAACTCTTATATTTAGCGTCTGTGGGTTTCGACTCATCGGTTTCGGCGCGAGTAATCAAATCCTTAGAAAAGGAACGAGTCATCGAGTAGCGTCATGCCTCGATCAGTATCCGCTGCCCTCCTTTCCTTCCTGCCCTTTTCTCTCTTTCGAGTAGGTGGGAAATTAAGTCGCGTGTCGTCGATGAAAAATGAAAGGAGAACGACGCTGGTCTGACTCATAGTTCGAGAGGTTGAAACGGATACGCGAGCGTATGTGTGCGCGTACAGATTTCGTGGTGGCATCGCGTCGAGGAACGTACGCGATCGCTACGTGCCTGCAACCTGTTCGTCACGTTTAAAATTACCATTCGTTGGCCTCCTAGGATATTGCTGTAATTTTCGAGCGACAAGCGATTGGCGCGGTTACCAACTTGTTTTCGAGTCCGATCTCGCGATTGGGAAACGCCAGTTCGAACGTGGGCCGGAGATGGTTCAATGTACACTCTGTGATTGCTTTTCCCTTTATCATTGTTTGCGTAGGAGTGCTTGTACTGGCGAATATGTAAGACACAAACACGAACGTGTCTACGTTTAATAGCACAATGGTTCTAAAACAGCGAAAAGAGAAACGTGTAAATTTCGGTACAATAGTGGCAGGGGCAAAATTCGCAAAACACCATCGATGGTTGCGAATGACAGTGACGAAAGATTTGGCAAGACATTATGAAATCGCGAAAGCATATCTTCATCGAAGATTCTCCTCTCGCATCACACTCGCCGCTATCGACCTGAACTTCCTGTTAATCATCTAAGCTCGTTTAAATACGTATTAATAAAACCGTCGAATCTGTACCGGGACCTAACGCGATTACAAAAAACATTCTATTTCCATTCGACGCTCGTAATATTCAAATGTTCGGCCATAGAAACGAGATAAAGCGGAACGAAAACCGGCGTCGACTCGAAACATCTACGACCGCCTCGATTTCTGCATTTGAATACGGACCCAATCTTAACCGGGAGGCGCACAATTCCACGCTCAACGGTCCCGACCTGCGTCAACAATAATCCTATTACACGCACGCGAACAAACGGCTCGAAGGGCCGTAAGAATGGTACGGTTTGGCCTAGATATAACCGAGATTACGGGCGAGCAACGTCGCGGACGGTCCGTGAGGACTGATACAGCCGCAGATTAGATTCGATCGGCATTGCGAGGCGGGCGCCTCTCTCGTATGCATGAGAAACGCGGCGGGAGGTCGGCGGCGGGCGGCTTCGTATTCCACGAAAGGGCCAATCGGCGGATAACGAAAGTCAGTTTCATTGAGGAACTCGCGAGGGGACAGCTGGGACGATAGATCGAACGAGGAGATCGAGGGTGTATCAATCGGAGCGAAGCGAGACCGCGATCGAACGCCCACGTAACGGAGCCACGATGACCTAACATCCTGTATCACGGCGAACCTCGTGTTCTGGATACGACGAACGCGTTTGCACGGTTACCACGGTTGTACGCGGACCTGTTCGCCGATGGCGATACGATTACCGGAAAGGGCCAGCGAAAGTGAAGATCCCTGTTCGATGATCGTGATGTCGATGCCGTGACTCTGGTTTCTGCCGTTGAGATTAGGACAGCTCGAGGACGGATTCGTGAGACGAAAGTGGGAATCGCAGGGTGCCGATAGTCGGTGCCATTTTTCCTTGGAAAAGAGAAAGATTCTATCGGTCGGCAGAGACACGACGCCGGCGCTCCATAATGGCACAGCTTGGTACGAAACACGCGGAGCGCAATGGATCTTCTCGAACTGGCCGCTGACCTATTGACACGACATTCGGTGTACGGTTGTAATCGAAACGTAGATATCGCGTCGAAATCGTGGTTTCCTGACTTTCTTTTCTTTAGATATTAAATTAGTATACAGAGAAGAGAGTCTATTAAGCACTAATCGAGTCAAGATCGCCGATAATAAAGATAAGAATTCCTGAAATATGTACGTCCATCCGGATGAATCATTGGAATTCTGACGCTATTCCTACGATTTTCTCAATTACACACGTATATATCACTGTTAGGCTCTATTTCGGGAATTAATACGTGCGCGGAGCGGTAACAGCGGTGATGGCAATCGGGTGCGTTCGCCTCGCATTAGTTTAACGAGGACGAACGCTCGTAAAGCTTCCACGGGCTGGCCTAAATATAAGCGCCTACGAAGCTTCTCGTAACGAACGATGTAATCCGGACTTCCTGCGGCTTTGGATATCCCGAACACCGCCGGATATTGTGGTCGTCCATTGTCTTACGATGGAACAATGTATACACCAAGATTCGAGCGGGTAAACAATTTGAAAAGCGGAAGCGAGTGGGCTTCAGCTGAGAAATTTCCGCAACCTGGTGACGATATTCCGTGCCCGCTGTTTTTTAAGGACGAGCACCGGTTAAGTCGATCGAAACGATCGAAGAATCGTATAGTTATTTGCGAATTCTTGCGCAAGCCACGATTGGAGCATGAATATTGATTTTACAAATGAACTATAAATCTTTACTAGAGCAGAAACGTTTATTCGTGGCCCGCGTGACTCACGAGACGCTCTAGCTCGAAAGGAAACATTAGACGCGTCCTCTTCCCTTCTTCTTCTTCTTCTTCAGCTTTGCTCCGTGGACTTCCCAACCAAACTACACGAACGCGAGCAATGATTCTGACCCTATGAGTCTCGCTAACGAAAGCACGTGCATATTAGTTGTGGTCAGTATTCGAGGGACAGTCAGGGGTGTGGTGCGCGTCTGATTCCCACCCTTTATCTTCACCGCGACGCGATTGACTAGATACAACCGTTTTAGCCAATAATAAACTACGATCGAACATGTGTGAGGACATATCTACTATGCACAGTTGATAAGACGGCTATTAGAGTAGCAATTGCTTGATAGGTTATCGATACATCGCACGTCATTATCAACACTCGAAAAGACGCGATTTATCGACCATCAATTCGTTTGATAATAGCTGATACGTTGATACGCTAATGTACTAGCAGCAAGATACTTAACGACACTGATGTAATTAAAAATGATCGTATCCACTTAACGACAGCATCGGCTACCCTTGGACGAACGTTTGCACTGGTAAAGGCTGTAAGATCGCAATCAAAGTTGAAGATCTAACTCGAACCTGAACACCGGTTTCCGTATACAAAGAGATAACTTTAGGGTCGACCGAATTGTTGACGCAACTTGGCTAACACCAGCTTTGTCGCACGTGGAAACGTGTCAACTGCACCGGCGCCACATATGACTACCATCGCTAATCGTTGAGCCAACAAACTGACGAACAAGTGTACCTCTCGCGTCAATTTTTCATAGATCGATCTTGAAATGATCTTTCTACCTGTCGATTCTACTAAATCACTGACTACGGTTTCGTTTTTCGATCGGGAAAGGCAACGCTCGGGGGATGAACGCGCAGGGAAACAATGCTCGATCGGTGCTTATATCTGACGGATGAGAGTCCACCGACAGCGGGAGATCGAGAACAGTTAGGAGCGACCGGATGAAACGGGAGAAGAGACTCGCCTCGATCCTAAGGGAGACATAAAAGGAGAACGGCTCTAAGCTCGTCGTGAAGCACCTGTTATCCAAAGCCCTGCCTTCGAATGGCCCACCATCAGGGGGAGACCGATTGAACGCGGCTGATTGTCAGCGAGTCATCGCGAGTCGCGTGAAATCACCCTTCGCTTCGATGGTTACGAATTATCTCGCGCAACGGACGGATAATCGATATAATAAGAATTAAGATGCTTCTGTAATAGAATTTGCCTGCCGCTACCCAACGACTTCAACAAAACGAACGAAATTACCGTAACCCCGAAGTTAGACAAGTAAAACGGGTCAAGTTAGAAATCTCCTGAATAAAACTTACGAACATCTGTTTAAGAGAGAATTCAAGTAACGATGTTACTCTTACGGCTCCGCTATCGCGTTACTAGATTACTCGGCACTAATTAACTTAATGGTGCTTTTAAATCCAACACGGCCGCAGTAGAATATTAACGAAGGCAACGTTGTCGTTTCGTGCCATTTGCAAATTTCACGCGGCTCGATTTCAAGCGCAATTCGACTATGATTGAAGAGATCGTTTTCGAAAATGTCGTGGCCAAACGAGAGACATTTCAGTGTCGAAGGTTCGACCAACACGATCAGACGACAGAACTCACTTCGCTACTTACAATTAGTTTGCGAGTGGAGGACTTAAAAGGAAAGCGCGGTCGTTCTCTGGTGTTCGTGGGAGTATATTCCACGATTTTCACGCGTCGATAAAGATCTCAGACCGTCCCAATGAAAGGGTAGTCAGTTTGTACTCAAACAATATTTGTTTTCGCAGCACAATAAGATTACGTTGCAACTATATTGTTACTTTTTTAGTCGTAAATGCAGTGCTATGATTGAATTTATGCACATCGCAGAAGAAACACGAAAGGCATGAAAATAACACTTACGTAGCCTGCTAATGTTCCTTCCGTGAGGCAAATTATGTACATTTCTTTACGGTTTGAAGACGTATGAGTCAAATAAGGCAGCGGCTTTGAGAAACGATGATTCAGACCACGAATTGTTCGATAGGCGGATTTCAGCAATTATCTGGGTCATTGCTTACTGGCCAAAAAAATTCACTGTACCTTGTGCGAATGCCGGGAATTCCGAAGCGACGGGTACCATAATTGGCAAATGAATGATAATCGAGCACCTTTTTTTTTAAAATACTATCAAACTTTTATGACTCAAGAGATACATATGGTACAGGAAGAAACTAACGTTTACACGCCATATCAGTTTATCTTCGTAATATTAATCGGTATTTAAGAATACATATTAAAAACAAATATGCCGATCTATGTATACGTAGGTATACGTGTTTTCTCAGAAAGCCTGACATCGTATCACCGTTTTATTTAGAAACCGATGTATTAACCTGTTAGTACTCGTCATTGAATCATTCATGATTTTAGTATGCAACGTAAAACAAAAACTGGTTTGCACGCTACTGAATTCATTTAATTGCTTATGTTTCGTCACTTAATTACCTGAGGATGAATCCACAGTACGATAAAATTATGCACGAGAAAGGGAGTAAAAATATCTTTGAAGAATAAAATTGATCTAAAAGGCAATGGTACAAGATAGTTTGTCACCCAATATATTCAAATACAGTGGAACTCCTGTTACTCGAACTGATAAGAGCGCAAAATTATCTTGGTAAGCCAATTTTCAAATAACAGTCGAGCATCTGATATGCAAAACCAAACTGAAGTAAAAATTAAAAAAAATATATTGTTTCACTTCGCATATGTTAATCGAAATGAAAAATGTAACTTTGAATTTTATTACAAATGGTTATAAACAGATTTGGCCTCGTAAGAAGAAATGAACGCCGGGTATATATTTACACATTCTATCCTAGTACAAATATGCCATACGGATAAGTTTGAATAATATTGGAGAGCAGAGGTTCTACTACACTTCGATTTCGCAACACGCACAGGATGCGTTCAAAAATTATTTGCAAGCAAGTACGAGGAGATTTCTCATAAAATAATAAAAGATATCTACGTAAAGTAAAATATCTTACTGACAAATTCGACGAACTATACAACTAGCAAATGAATATGTACGAATCTAACACGAATGGTATAATCGACAATGCATTAATATTACAAAGTTCAATATTTTAATCGAAACAATTCAGTGAAATATTTGTTATATAAAAACTTTGTAGTCGGGATTTAATTTATTTTCATCGAACAGCTCCAACATGTTTCGAATCTTCAAATGTATTTAAATGAATGAAATTCAACCATGTAAAGCAAAGAGGAATAAAAATGTAAAAACTCACCATCCTCGACCAAATCTGTCCCTGTAGACGGAAACCGCAAATCCGAACATGGATCTGCTCTCGTACTGGTAGACCGCGTAGTTTTTCGTCTCTACGTTGAAAGCGTACGAGCACCGGGGTGATAAGCCGACGATGAAGATCAGACCGATCAGGCCCGCGAAAAAATTCGCTAACCACATGCTTGCACGTATTTTGCACTAAATCACACGTTCAGTCGTACTCATTCAACGGCGGTCGTGCGCGGTAAACTGTGATAAACGCGCGTTACGACGCGGTCAAAATCGAGAGGGATCCTCGGGTAAGATCCTTAGGGGTTGATCGAGAGGTGGTGGTTGGTCAGGACGTCGGTAGCAGCGACGGACGACATGTGGCATTCACGAGGCTCCCGAGACACTGCGCAACGTTCGGTGAACGGAAACTAACTGAAGTGACGTTCTGGTAGGAGACGAGCCCTACAGTGGTAGACATCTACTTGACGGACGGCCGCGGATAGACTGAATCTTTTACTTATGGGGGCTGCTCTGTTATACTCCCACCTACTCGCCACGCGGTTCCTAAAGTTAAGCTAGGTGCCCATTTTAGAATAAAACTATCGCGAGCCGCTTTCGCGAATGGACACTGAATGCCGAGTCTACAGAAATTTCATATTCTTCAGTATTTGTTGCGATAAGTTGGTAGGAAGAAAGGCGTAATTGCGAAATGAGTGATCGAAGAATCGAATCTGTAATTGTAATTAAAACATTTTTATGAGTAAGAACTACTGGGTATCTTCGATACGAGGTTCCCTCGCAACGTTGAATATGCTATTAATTCTTATCTACCTCTTTTTACACTGCAATTTCTTTTTCTACGTTGCTCCATCCATTTTTTCTTAAATAACGTAAGCAACTATTAAAATATTTAGATACTTTTGTGATATTCAAATTTGTTCTTCCCGTTTCATGTCCTAATACCTAAAAAATAGCACACAGATAATTAAAAGCTTCTACTGTAATGTGCTATTATATATTAAATAGCTGCAAAACATATATTGTATAAGCTTAAAAATTAAATATACTGATGTTTGAATATTAATAGAACTATATTTAAAAATAAACTATAGACAGTACAAAGGGCAAGCGATTGTTAAGTGGAAACACATTTCAAAGCTCGTGCGTCTCCGGCCTTAGCTTCACTCTAGCGTGCTTGCAAGATAACTACAACTGCCGCCGCCGCCGCTGCAACTCAGACGGTCTTTGCTGAGATCTTTCGTACCGTCTTTTGGTAGAATAACTTGCCTATCAACTATCTTTCCGCGAATATAAACGAAACCTCTTTTATCCAATTTACTTGTGGTATACGACGAAAAAAATAATAAAATAGGACGGAAGCTTGTGAAAAATAGGAGTTAAAAAATGGGACCCAAAACGTGGGATTAAACGCAAACATATAGTAAAACCAGGTTCGCCTTGAAATTTAGCAGGCACTCCTGTCTGCATAAAATTTTTATTTCTATTTGAAACATTTTTTTCGAGTAGTGAGCAGTTCGTGAAATAATTGCGTAAATAAATTAAAATAAAGTACCTTCTATATTCAATAACTTAATTATTGAGTGTCCATCTAGAGATTAAAATTGAAATAATGAAACAAATCATTACAATGACAAACATTCATGTGTATATTTTAAACTTTAGAAGCAAAAAGAAAATAACAAAGTTTAACTTATTAAAAGAAATCAAATTGTAAAATCAAAACATAAGCAATAATTAAATCTTTTAGGGTCAATTTAGAAATTATACCTTTCTCATTCGAGATCTTCTGACTCGTACTGGAGCTGAAACAGAATTACGTTTAAATATAGAAGATATATACATAATATTTAAAGAATCTTGGACTAATGAAGCTTAAAATAGGCTAATTACGTGTCTCGAGCTCTTTGAAGGAATTTGACATATCAGCAACTGCAGTACTTTCTTCCTGGTTAAAGTGTATTTTACTTCTTCTAATATGAGGAGTCATAGGTAGAGTTGGCTTATCCATGGCATCACTATATTCTTCCTCTATAATGAAATATACATACTTATTTAGCCTTATTTTTAGAGAAAATAAACTATTAGTGGATTAGAAGTTATCAGTACCAGAAAATTTGATGCTTCTGGTGGATCTTCTTCTGCTAATATTTCCTTCTGTATTATTAGCAGAACTGTGTAAATTTGTTCCCTCTTTAACGTTAATGTTGACTTTAATGGCACTTCTCCTCGGTCTTCTCTCTGAGGATATTTTATTTTCTTTGTGTTCTGGTTCCTGTACACTAACAGATTTCCTAGATCTCCTAGTTTTGGGTTTACTTGTTGGGGTAATTATTCTATTTCTCAAAACCCGTATACTTTCATCATATTCATTCGATACTACTTTCTCATTAATAGAAACATGTTCTTCCTTTGATGTATTCAAATTATTATCTTTTTTTAGTTTGTTATGAGGCGTAGAACTAGTTACTTTTATGAATGGTGCAGGCAGATCCAATATCTCCTCATCTACATCCACAGCATTTTGTCTTCTAATATTTTTTCTTATCGGTGTATTAACGTTTTTATTTGATTCTTGCAATGGTATTTCCATTTGCATTTCATCAGACATTATTTTATTCGTAGAATTTTTTAATATCGATTTTTGTTTAATACTGTTCTCACATTCGTCCGAACTATCATCAAAATAAAGTTTCTTCTCTGCTTTAATAGGTGAATCGTCAGGATTATCAAGATCCAAATTATCTATTCTTGTCAGGGCTGCAGCTAAATCCAGTTTTGTTTGCGTTTCCTCGTCAATTGGTACTTCACTTAAAGTTATATAATCGTCAAAATTAACCTTATTCGACGACTTTCCACGAGATTCTGATTCAGTGGAACTCTTTGATTGTTTCAATATACTCTTAGCAGGTGTTTGATTTGAGTTAATATACGATATTGAATCATCCAAGAGAACAACTGGTGTCTTACACAGCTGACTTATTTTCATTATCGTTAATGGACTACTCATTTTTTTAGGGTTTTGAGATAATTGTATATTTTGCAGCAAACTTCGTCTTTTATCATACTTGGTAGATGCAGACTTGTTTGTGTTACGATCAACAGAGCCCATAGAGTTTCTTCCATATTTTACAAGGGGAGTCTTACTTGCACTGTATGTACTGCTTGTAATATAATTTGATTTAGGTACAAATACTTTTATATCATTATTTTCCATCTTTTCCATCTGCTTCTTTTTCTTCCCTGCTAAAAAGGTTCTAAGACAACTTGTCCTTGTAGGGGCAATATTCTTCTTCGTATTACATTTGTTTCTAGTAACTGGTTTGTTAAGGGGCACTTCATCTTCCTTCCAACCTTGTGAACGAAGCTTTTCTAATTTTTCAAATCGTAAATTGCAATTCTTCACCTCCATATACATCATATCCCAAAATCCTTGCAAGTCTTTACACGTAACCAACATTTCCCCTTTCCCTGTTTCACAATCAGCAACCAAACCACGAAACCGTTCAAATTTTTTGCTTATTAATAAGTTTGTCTGTCCAATGGCTTGATTTATTTCGTACTGTCCATCTTCTGTAGTTTCGGGATCTGCTTTAATCTTTAACCATTTTTCGCACAGTTCATTCAATCTCTCTACTTCTTTATTCAAAAGAAATTGGAAATATTGTGCTGTACGTTCTTCATCTTCGACAGAGATATTTAAACTTTTCATGACAGTATCCTTCATAGGAATATTGTCAATTGGAGAATGACCAATACTGAAACCACGTTTCAACTGTTGTTCCTTTCTAGCATTGTCTTTTCCACGTCTAGAGACCACGTATGGCGAAAAAAATGCTGGTTCGCATGAAGAATTTGTAGATGTCGATATAGATTTATTATTCTTCAAGGAAAAATTTGCTTCAGTAATACTATTATTAAATACTTTGTTATTGTCAGCCTTTGTCTTGCTCTCACTATCATTAGAAGAACTAAATGTTTCTTTTTCATCGAATGATAGTTTGAATGAGCAATCTTCTTCAGAGGTATCTTCTGCATCGTTAATAACATAACTTGTATCATTCAATGGAATATCAACTTTTTTTGTATTATCTTCTTTATTATCACTTTCATTACTTGTTTTGGATCTTTCTACTTTAGAACTATTAGATGTATCTTCTATGCCACTAATTGTATTTGACACTGTGCCAAATAAGAGTGTTTGCGTTTTCTGCGACTCATTGCCCTTAGAATCTGCAGGAACAGATAGCTGTTCGTGTTTCTTTTCGATATTTTCTTTTTTGCTAGTCTTAATAGGATTTCTACGCGAAGCATTCGTATTAACTTCATTCTTTTTTGTTTTAATTGTTAATCTTTTCTCTGTTGCTTTTGTGATCCTCTTTGGAATGGAATCAGTTTTTACCACTGGTGCAATGCTTGTGCTTCCAATAACTGGAGAATAAATTTTATGATGGACCACACCTACCACAAAAGCTGGCTTTTTCTTATTTTCTTCAAGCTTCTTTCGTCTCTCCCGCTCGGCTTTCCATGCTAACAATTTGTTCGACCGATTTTTTGGTGCTGGGGCAGGTACAGGTTGCACTTCTAAAGCCAAATTATCATTGAAATAAAAACAACAATGATACGTACGATAACTAAAAACGCTAAGATAAGTAACTGTATACAAACCTTCTTTCTGTATTCTTTGCGAGCTGTTTGATATATTTCTGTTCTCATTAAAATTTGCCGCTCTCTGATTTCTTCTCGTCTCTTCATATTTCTTGGCCCGAATGAATCGATTTTCGGCAATATCGCCGAAACCGGACGATTTTTTTTTATACTGAAACCGAAACTTCGACATTTATAGTACGGTCTTTTAACATACGCGACAGTAAATTCTAACTTCTTAACCGTTTTACGATTAAGATTTGAAAGAAAGCATTTTAAACGTGCTTTGATACATAGGAACATTTGAAGTACCAACTGCGTGGAAAAATATACAAGTAGAATCATAAAGGAAACATAACATAGAACTGTAGAGGGCACGGCGGGACCAATAATATTTTCGTGCAGTCGATATTTCAAAACACGCGACACGCAAAGTCACGTAGAGTCTCGTCAGATGTCTCGATGATAGACGCGCATGCGAAATAGAAATAGTATAGTAGTCTTACGAACCTCTTCGTGCCGTGTGCAAATATTCAATCTAACCGCGGAAATTATATTCGCAATTTCGTAGAGACAGTGTTCGCGTAATCTCTTCATTATTAATACGGGACCATCGTTTGTAGTATGTAAATACTACCATTACGTTTTTATACATAACAGGTCTGATACAGTCAAATATTAGTAGTTGTGGGCGATTGGCCTGTTTAGTATCTCGTTTGTAGTAACATCTTCTCGTGTCGTTGAGTGAATCTTTACTTTATTTCGTTGATTTCGATTTACTGATACATCGAGTAACTCGCGAAAAACATACAGTGAGAAGAGAAGAAGCTAACCAGGTACAATATTTGATTACAATTTTATTCTTCAAAAATAAATTGGTAATTATAACCGTGGTACTTCGATAATGATATTACATATCAGATTCTTAACTTTTATATAAAGTACGTATAGGATGGTAGTTTGAGATTGTAATATTTGCTTTTATCGATACATCGGAATTGTTATCAGTTATAAAGTAAAATTTGATAAGGCTTGTCAAATTTTCTATGCTAGAGGTTAGTAATATATCTGTAAAAGTTGCATTTAAATTCAACCAATCACAAAAGAGTTACCCTGTTTAGCCGACGAAATGTATCACTACTTTTGTGGTATATTCGTGAGCTTCCTTATCGACTACTTAGTATTCTCAATCGTTATCCCGTCGATAGTTTTATTTTTATTAAAATTTGTTTAATCAATGCATAATTGATACTCGTAAATCTAAATAAACTTTTGTGAATTTTTATTTTAGTTTCGTTTTCGTCGGTTATGTATTTCTTTACAATTGTTTATATGTAATATGATCTTAAAATAAGTAATTCTATAATTATTCATTTATTTGAACTGCTTTATTTGATTACAGTTTATTATGCCGTTCAAGTGAGAGAAAACTAGGATTTTCTACCATTTTGTCAGCAATGGTTCCTATGGCAGCCTTACTTTCTACTGGCTGTGGTAACATTTCTGATGACTTCCTTTGAGCTATCCCGTTTATCTGCTGTGGTGAGTCGCATGCTTTTAAGTTTTTCTTTTGTAGTCATTTAACCATGTCGTACAACAAAAGGTTTAAACCGTTATACACGACTGGTTGTATTTATATAGAATTTATTTAACCAGTCCAGTGACAATAACAATGCGCGACAACGTTTTACCGATCGATCAATTTTAAATTATATTAGTTACCTTCTGAGTAAACTCAGTGAATAATGAAAACACGGAAGTTGAAACCACAGAGTGGGAAAATTCGAATAACTAACCGCGCAATTTAATTTCGGTTGAAACATAATAATATCTCTTTTTATAATAAATAATATAATCAGGAGGGAGAAACATATATTGAGCGTTGTTTATAAAATTGTTAAAAATGAAATTGAAAAATTTGGTCGTTATATCGCCGATGAAGATAACAAGTCTATCTTTAAGGCCTCTATAAAATTATTATTCGAGAAAAGTTTCTATTAATTTATTATTATATTAGGAGAATGTATTTTCATTTTAATTTACTTTTTCCTTGTATTAATATTAGATCAAGAGAATTTGCTACAGTTAAATTTTCCCGTTCTTACATCATTCTGATCGATATTCATAATGATTCTGTTATCAAATGCGTCACGAGTAGAACCACTGGTTCACAAGCCACTGTGCAACGAGTTCACCTATGCAACCATTACTTGCAAACCGTTTCGCGTAATCAAGCGTGTCGCAAGATATCATGAATGAATCGTTTCATGTTTATCCTTTTATTTTCTTCTGTGCAATCCACAAGTATACTCGCGCAAAAGAAATTACATTGTGCGAAGGCCCTTTTGTTTTACACGTTGCGAATTACACGTTATTATAAATAAGCTACTTACATCACGAAGTATTTGTTTACTCAGCGATATCGCATTATTTAACATATCGTATCATAATTACAATCTCGTATTGGGTTCGACTCTTTAAAAAATAAATCACCTACATCTAGCTGCAACGTGTTTAAGTAGTAAAGCAAGTGGACCATGAAAGAACCAGACATTTCCCACATACGATTTTTGCTTGATCGTTACTGCAGTTAATTTTGTAGATACTTTTCTGGTTAAAAGACACTGACAGGAAATTTACAGTTTAGGAAATGAAATAGAAAATTCATCGGTACCTTAATAATTTGCCTCGCTTATCAAGAACGGAAAAATAACGATGTTTATTATCGCGACTATCGCGACTTTAAAGAAGAAAACATTTACTTGCTTCTTAGAAGTGTTACAATGTTCTCATTTACATATTTATGAATAAAGATTATCTGGGATTATCCTAAGTTAACGTCGTGGACATGCAAAAAGTGGGGAACTCGGATACAATTTACGTACTTATCGAGGCAAAAGTGAAATTTAATTCAAGCTAGAGGTTGCTATATGTATTGGGGGATACTTGGTTGCTTTCGTTAAAAAGTATAATGTTTTCTCGCACCAGCGCATAAATTCAACGTTTCGCAGTTTAATTACAATGCGAAATGTGTCACGATTTATTACAGCAATTATCGTGTTAGCGTTTATATCACCATACCGCAAAGAGATCCTGTGATATTAGTCATACCCAGCGTGACCGCCATCGGATTTAACAGAAAATTTTGAATCGACCATAAAAATCGGTATCACGATACTCTGGCATTGATCGCATTCCGTCTGTGCCATTATTTACACCTGGCCTATCGCTACCGTTTCTTACTTACTCGAGTCACTTCGTAATATAAATGAGTACAGACTGTATTTCAATTCTTATCTACTATTGCGAAACATCTTTTAAATAGAATTGCTTCTTAGAAAACTGACATCGACTTTTTCTATGAATATTGCATTCATATGTAATGACGGCCAGCAAATTATATACTATTTAATATTTTCCTGGTAAGGAAAAATATGACGGTACATATGAAACGTCGATATACATTTCGTTGGTTTTTCGAGTTTAAATGAAAATATTTAAACTGTTTTATACGTCTACCACAAGAAACCGGGGAACATTCCGTAGTAACGTGTTCGGTTAATCTTAATATGATATCTACCATCATTTCTCCCAAAGTTACGACGCCATCCATAACAGCAGCGAGAGAAAGAAAAAGGGAAGGAGAGAAAATGAGAGAGAGAGGAAGAGAGAGAAAGGGAAAGAAAAATGAATAATACGAGCATCCTCGAAAATCATGTACGTAAAGTATCTCCCATTCCGCTGCAGCGCGTCGACTTCGTATTCATGCGACTTGATACGAAACGATCCGGCCCCCAGAGGGTTAATAAAGCAGAAATCGTAACGTCACCAGAGAGGGCAGGTCGGCGCGTTTTCGTCGAAGGGGGATCGAGGATCCAATTAGAGGATACGCGGTCTTATTGCGCGGTGAAATATAAATCTCGGAAGGACGAGCAAGCACCGGGAACGGTAGCAGGCAACGCCCTCGGGAAGAACGATCGAAAAGGAGCTAAGAGCAGCAAGATCGGACGACAACCGCGCGCAGGGATGGCGGACACGACCGAACCGAGGGAGATCAAAATCGAGGAAAAAGAAGGGGGTAGAAGGGCGAGAGGAGGCCGGGGGATACTGTTGGCTTCAAATCAAGGACCAGACGAACCGGTCTACCCCTCCGCGAGATGCGTCTAATTTTTTTCCCCGTTCTTCTCCCTTTTTTTCTTTCTTTCTTTCCCCTCCTCTCTCTCCCCATCTCTTTCTCTTGGTTCCTCCTGTCTCCGTGTTCGACCAGAGCCACCTTTTTTCTTCCTCTTCCACTTCTTCCACCTATGGGTCCTCTTCATCGTTCTCTCGTTTTATTCCACGGAGATGCCCGCAGGTGTTCGGTGAGGGGGGGGCGTGTGTGTGGACTGACCAAAAATCTTGCCCGCGAGCCCCGATTTCCGACCCCTTTGTCGCTGTCCTGCCCGGTGGTGGAACTCTCTCGATCATCACGCGATCCTCTTGATCCGGCTCACGGCGAAGGAGGTGTTAACTGGAAGGAATTATTTCGTGTAAGTGTCGCCGCTGCTCAGCAGCTGGGAACGGGAGCGGAAAGAATAACAGGGGTTTTCTGCCGCGAGAGGGATGGTGTCAGCCTTTCTCTCACTCGTTTCTCTATTCAAAATGGAGAATACCTTGGATCGAGGAAAATCTGCCTTTAACGCGACCGATAGCGTTAACGATTAGTCGTTGGAGGTTGGACAGAGATAAATGCTCGAAAGGAATTCAGATTCAGAATGTTACTTCGATCGATTTGACGAGGAATAAATGCAAGTTGAAAGATCTTAATGGTCTGTAAGTGGCGATTAAGCCAGATGATTCGGTGATTCTGAACGGATCGCGTGGATATCTGAAATATTTTATATGTCGGCTGTTGTCGAATATCGACTGACGATGTTCAATTAGCCGTTTCGTGTCGGTGAACATTTTTTTACGATAATTAACTACGAAAGTTAATTTATGTAGGAATCAATATTTTTCAACATGAAAAGTAAGATATAGAAGGACGACAATTACTGTTTTATCCTCGTTCTTCGGGGTCGACAGAACTGTAGTGAAAATGATGTTCACGTGTTCGCTCGGACGTTCCGTGACGCCACCAATTGACACTATAGACGTGACTACAATAAATAGCATTTTTTTTACTGCCTCAACAACGACCAAGGCACGTTTTCGATTGCAGCACGTATGCCTGTTTTATCCGATAAATAATAACGCTCTTTAATATTCGGGTGATGCAATAAATATTCCAAGCACCGCATATGCATATTTTATATTCTTGGCCCCGCTCGATACGTCCACGCCGTGCGCGTCTGCGTAACATTTTTTCAAGAGAAGTTCCACGTTCGAACGATGAAGTGGCAATCGCGGATAATCAATCACGGATAGGCAATCGAACGATGTGTTACATCGACGTGTAGCAGGAAAGAGAAGAAAAGGAAAAAGGTTCGATTCCCTCGCAATGAGTAACCTGTCGATCAGCCTCGAACAGTGAGTTCCAGGCTCACGTGATGATATTTCGTGGTATCACGCGATCCACCTCGCAGAACAACCACGAAACACTGGCTTATAAGCGAGCGAGAAGAAAGTTCAAGGTGACCCGACGTTTATTCAGGATCGGCGACCCTTCGAGTCGTTCAGGATTCGTTTAGAAAACGTTCGGTAGGAGGAAATCACACGGCTGTGCCGTGAATACGACGGGAATACTTAAGGAGGTGCATTGCTGCACGGTTCCTCGATTCGAATGCAAAGCCGGATCGTAAAAGGCGCAGCGAATGGCTCTTAACATTTTCTCTACGAACAGATTTCGATTTTGCCGGCGTTTCTGAGACCGCGACGGCTTTCCGCCGTTTCTCGTTTTTCTTCGTCCTTTTTTTTTGTTCTTTTCTTTTTTTTTTCCTCTCCAAGCGAACATCTTGCCAACGCCTCGCGTTCGAAGTTCGCTCGCATCTTTTACAAAAGTCGTAGTTAGAGATAATTTCGATGTAACGATGCATCGGTTGTTTGTCCGTAGAATTTCTAGGAGAAATTACGAATCGTTCAGGCGACCCGTTTACGTTATAGATCTAGTGTTAAGTGGCGGTAGAAGAATGTGCTTTCGTTTGTTGGTTTCTCTCCTTTGCAGCGTTCAATTAGTACCGTGTGAATTGGCATAACGAATTAGATGGAAATTCATCGTACAACCGTAGCTGGGGTGTACATCATAAAGGTACACCGCTATAAATTCGAACATCTCTGAAATACAGCCACGGGATTTTCGAACGCGAACGAATTACCCGGGTAAAGCGTAATGAGAGGAACATCACGCCTTTCTCGAGGAGATAATTTGCATGCGACCAGCCGATGAATAATTTCGCTCGACACGGAGTGAAAATCGCGACGAGCGATCGATTGCTCGCAGGCACGCAATACAGAAGTCCCTCTTCTAATATGGAAGAATTTTTTTTCCAAGGGAAATTACGATCTCGCGAATGCGAACAAAAAATCCGATCCGATCGTCTCTCTTTCAACCTTTCCTATAAGGATATCCCATAGGAACGAATTAAAAAGATTAATAAGCGTCATCGTTCTTGTTGCGTGGAAACGAGCGTCCCTTAATCGTCGACGATGATGTATTGTCATAAACTATCAAATTTAGAATACCCGGCGATAGTTTAATTATTTATGCAAATACAACACACCGTGGAATGATGTTATCGTTCGAGAGCAGTTTGCTCGGCATGGACCGCGGACGCTTTCAGCTCATCAATTCGATGTTAATTTTAACAAACAGAAGCGTATCACGCGAACGGCTCTTCTGCCAATTCGTTTTGCTTCACCTTCGCGAACGTACGCGTGCCTTTTTCAATTAATTCACGGTTCTTCCACGATATTACCGCTCCGTGATTATTTTTCTCTTTACGCGCTGGATGGCCTGTAATGGCACGCGAGGCCCCAGCAATTTATTAATATGGAAATACGCGGCAAGACGCTCGAAAGTTACAATTTCACAATTTCGTTGAAGCGATCGTGACTCGATCGAGCGGCGGAGCGTGTCGAGGGTGGTTTTATGGCGACTTAAAGGCCCGTATTTTCGAGCCGCGTAGGGTACCATTGATCCGACGCGACGCGTCGAGGGGGGGTGACAGTGCGGGTGGACGAGCAATTTAGAAATCAGTTCGAGTGGTCTGGCGAGATGCGGGCTCTCGCATCTGGTGGAACCGAGAAACGTGGATTCGTCTAGGTACGATTGCCCGGTCGCGTGTCCCACATCCGCGGTGGTTCAGCTTCGGATTAAACAGCTTTTCAATTTCTTCCTTCCCACGGGAATATTTGATATACGATTCGAGGTGCGAACGGTTTCCCACACCGAGAATGGTAACGGTAAATGGCAACTTGAGGATTACGGTGATTAGAGCGCACTGTCAAGGTAATAAAGAGTATCGATCCCGCGGTAAATCATCGCGATTAAAGACGCAGAAACGTAAGATCGTGCAGACGGGAACCAATCACGCGGTCGTGTTTACGCAAGAGGAAGAGAAAAAAGGGAAACGTGGAGGAGAGGAGAGAAAAAAGCGCGGGGCCCCGGCATAGGCTGGCCGGTGAAACTCTCTGCGGTAGCGAATTCTTGCGTGGTTCTCCGTCGAAAATGTCCGGCGGAACGAAGGGTGAAATAAAGAAAGAGGAAAAAAGAGAAGGTGGCCGACGACGCCGAGGGCCACGGTGGAAGAAGAAGTAAGAGTCGTAAAACGGGTTCTCCTGGCCCCCCCTCGGGGCCGCGTTTCGCCTCGTCCTTTTTTAACCGAGCCTTCGATCTTTCGCGTTAAACACCGCAATGTTTTAACGAGCAACCAACGACAAGCTTACCGCTCAAAAATCCGCGACAGTTTCCGGTTTCGCCTCACCACGCGTGATCGCGACCTTTTACGGCCGATTACGGTTCATCGTTGAAAGCTACACGGCAATTTATTTACGTTTCTGAGAAAAGTACTTCAGTCTGGTTCCACGCGGGGCTTTCGATAATTTGTTTCGAACGACGTTACGTTGCTTTTCAGCATACGAGTTTATAACTTAAGTCAACTCTCAGTCGAGGGCATCTGTGCGTAGTTTGGCTAGAAAAATTCCGAGAAGTAACGGCTTCGTTTAATAGTCGTTCACTTTCGTCTTATCGAGGAAATACGTATTCGTAATCTATTTGATTGAATATCGTAGAATTTATAGGAGAAGCGCGAAGAGTGACGAACTCCCTTCGACAAAGATGGCGTCGATGGCCAATCGAGCATCCATGAAATCGCTAATAGCGCTGGCTCCGCAGGCGAAGTGTTAAAATTCATAATTGCACGTGTAAACGCGGGAAAAATCGGAACGACGGATTATCGTGGAGGAAAGTTAAGCAGCGAAATATTCATATAATTGCCGCGTTCGTTATGCGCGCATCGCTCGGCGAAGACGCGAGTGACCTTCCAGCAAGGCCATCGCGGCGATGATACTTTTTACGTTCGCCGCGAAAAATGTTAAGTTTCGCCTCTCCTCGTATTTACCACCACTCCGGCTCTTGCGAAACGGGTTCGCCGGTGAAATAATTAAACGCGAACATAATTATCATTCGCGCGCAAGGTTAAGTATGCACAGGCTAGCGTAAAAATATAATGGAAGCCTTCGGTTCCTGAAGCGCCGCTTAACTAAGTAACGAGGCCGTGATCGAGGGGAAAAAAGGAACGTATTATGTTAATGATCCATTGGTTTATCGCTGTGAATGGCGATCGAAGACAAGGTGAGGTAATAAAAGTTTCTCAATGGAGTTTGCCGATGTCATCGGCAGTAAGTGCGCGAAATTTCTTAAGCGGTAGAAACGAACCTTCGCGGATGCATTTACAGGTTCTCGTAGAAAGCGATTTTGCAATTCCGGCGAGCACGATTGAAATTTGAAATATCAAATTACTCCATTTTATCAGGAATTCTGAGGAATTTCTTCGCCAATGATAAATATTAATTTGCATATTTTACTGATATGCAACAGATCTTATCGCAATTCTCGTTTAATTCAGAATACTTATCTGAGAATAATGATGATTACTCTTATCTTGTATATACATATTCGTTTTAAATACGAAATGCGATGGGAGCGTATTTTCGTTCCCGGTAAAAATGACTTCATCCCCGAGCAAAGAGCACGGCAGTACGCGTTTCGCTTTATCTATTCACTCTCGATTTCGTTTCTTCAACCCTATCTCGAACACTTGTCGCGTTTCACACTCGGTCTCGTTTCGAACTGTCCCCTTTATCTTTCGCCGAGTTACAAAACGCAAAAACCGCCGGCCATAACATCTGTTACACCTCGATAAAATTAAAGTGTTTACGCTGCAATTTACGCGGCAGTAGAACGGAAAAATATATGAACGAACTTGCATTCCACGGGCTCCACCGAACGCATCCGTGAGGCTTCCCTCACACGCAACGATCACTCGCGAACCTTCATTCCACGATCGCCGCGTATATTTATATTATGCCGTATATCGCCGTACAGGTTTTACGCGTAAAAGTAAAAGCTTTCCGTTGTAAAAGCCAAGTAGAATGAAAAGGTGAAATCATATCTCGCTCTCCTCAATATCCTCGGCTGAACACTTTTTTCGCATCGGCATTCGCGTCTTCGATCTATCGTTTGTCTATCCGTTATCAAAGTAGAACGTTCGTAAATTATTTTCTTGCCGTATTACGACCATCTATCCGTCAGAGTTAATTGATAAGAACAAAGTTATATCTGTTACGCAATCGTTTAATAGATCGATCGATCTCTCCCTCTGTACTCTCATTCCGCTACAAAGGAATGCCACACCTAAAGGAGAACAATATTTCGCAAGCATTGAGTAGCACAGTTATCGATTCAGTCGTTCACACGATCGATCGATCGACTTTTTGCGTCTCAGACAGCTCGAGTATCGTTTGAGATGATGTTCTCTACGAAAAACTACAGTGGAGCGTCTTTGAAATTCGCGCGTGGCGTAGCGAACTCTCATTCGCTGCAGAGCTTACCAGATTTCCACGCGCGTGATTCGTTCGGTGTGAAAACGGCCTAAAGCTGTGCGAACAATAAATAGAGTACTACGCCCGCGATTTTTCTCTTATCGCCGACTGCTAACAGCCTGCTTTTCCTACCGAGACCGGTTCTTTTAATGAGCCCCCGTTAATTATTGTCATTCGTTGTTTGAACGCTCTAAACAAACTTAATCCGCGGGAACGCGTCGACTCTTTGCGCAGCAAATCATTCTGTCCCGTCGCGCGCGGATTTTCAACGAATTTATAGGGCACACTTTTTAAAATTACACTTTTCCGCTAGCCTGCTGCCAGGTTAAGGTGAATTATACGAATTAATTTGAATGCGCCGGTCATTTATAAAACGTCCCATTCTTCGTGACTTCCTCGTTACTTTTCCCCTGAACCCTGCCGGTTTCGCGCAACAGCCTAAGCAAGAAAGTGAGCACGTCGTACATCGGCGAACCTGATTTATTACAGCGTGGCTGAATTTACTCGAACGGAAAATATTGCGGTATTTATGATGAGACAGGAAATGACCTGTGCACCGCGTGCTGGATTGCAGCCCCGGAGAAGCAATTAATCGCGCGCCCAGTATTGTGCGCGGGCAACTCGAAAACCCGAAGACAGCAATTAGAGGAAGGCGTTCACTTTTGACGGAGGAGCCGCCGTTCCTCTTTCGAGGGGGGGTGCCACGGATCGTGCTCCTCTTCGATGACGGGGCAGGAATCGAAATGAATTCGGCTGGCGAAATTTCAATGGTCCAAATAGTCCTCGTTTAGCTCCGTCTACGATAAAGACCCTTAAATGGGAGGGGAGTTCATTAATGCGGATGATTTTCGAGCACCTTCGTCGAAGTATTTTAATCGCGCTTAATAATTATACAGGTGGCTACATTTCTAGCGCACGAACGCGCGATGGTGGATAAAAATTGTAGAGAAATGTATCTTCTGAATTACCTGTCCCGATAACATTGTATCAAATTCATTGAGATTATTGTATTTGACGAGCGTATCGATGGTAGATGTACATTCGCTGTTTAATTTCTTCTCTTCTGCCGCTGTCATGTATCGCGCAGCGAAGTTGGTGACGTTCCGAGACACCCTTCGCGAAACTGGTTTGCTCAATCGCGTCTCATTAATCATTGTTCGTTATTCATTGCTTATCGATTACTGAGTATCCTTAAAACTTGTTTAAATTTAATTTACATACGGATCGTACTGCGCGGCCTCGCATCGTCAACCCTGATCAGTTTTCACTGTTGCACAACCACGACCGTCTTGGATGTAACCGTGAAACCAGGTCTCCTCTTAATACTCGATTAATCGGTAGCCCTTGCTTTATTATTTTCCCAGTTAAATACTCGACTGCCGTGCTTAGTCTCCTTTCGTTCCTTTATTCGTTACCGTTCGTCTTTGCTCTCTCTCTCTCTCTCTCTCTCTCTCTCTCTCTCTCTCTCTCTCTCTCTTTCTCTCTGCTACGCCTTCCAAGCGTTCCACTATTTTTGAACAGAGCTGTACAGAGCTGTACGGGGAAATTTATTCCAGCCAAGCTTATTTCGAAAAGCGGCTATTCGTCGAGCAGGCATTTCACAATTCCTTTACGAGTTGTTCGCGCGTGCATTTCACGAGTTAACATTTAACACTCTGTCCTTTAAACTTAACGAACACGCTGTTGAAAAAAGAAAGAGAATGACGGAAAAGAAAAAATGATGCGAGGATAGGACAAGAGGCGAAGCGAGTTCTATTGGTATTTGCTTGTACGAGGTATGCGGCATAAGGTTCTCGGCCTTTGACCTCTGGAAGCTCGTCATGGAAAATCCGTCATGGCGACCCCTTCTTTTCCATGGAAGACCTCTTTGTAATGCACGATGGCGGAAAGCATACGCCGTGGTATTTCAATCGTGTCGCCTGTGCATCATGACCGCCGCAATCGCGAATGCAGCGACTTTCATTATTCCCCTTCGCTCTTCCGCGATATCGATGTTTCGTTGCACTTCGCCAGATCAAAGAAACGCTCCTTTCGACCGGCGCTTCGTCGTTTATCCCCTTCTTCAAGCTCTGCCGCTAATTAAATTGCCATTTTTCAACAGTCTCTCGATTTCAAAGGGTCGACGGATCCGATACCAGTTCGAATAACGCTTTTGGCAATTTTTAGCAGCGCGGCGATAGATCATATGCTCGACGTTTCCGGCGTGAGGGATATATTTTTTATTCACGATAAATCAAGGTCAATAACAATACATGAATACAATACCTTCTTTCATTATATAAAGGAATATAAATTAATTTGTTCCCTCTCATTAATTCCCGTTCGTGCTCAAAAATCTAAATTTATTCGCAGTGAACTCAGATTGAAGTTGAAAAATTTATGAACAATACTATTTCCACGTAAATTAATGCGGTACACCGTCTCACGACTATCGCCCACATGGATGTTTTGTAAATGTTCCTCCATGTTCAACGAAATGAATTATTTATGGCGGAACGTTACACTCATCGAAGCAGGGAATTATTCTTCCGTCGAAGTTGAAAGTTCTAATTATGCTTATTAAATTTCAGCAGCGATCCACTTCGAATCACATCTTGTGTTTATTTCACCCGATAAGAGGCGAAGTAATATTTAGGGCAATAGTACTAGTCCACTCTGATTATCTCGACTATATTCTGTAATTAAAGGTCCCGAAATACAGTAATATAGCGAATCATAATTTTTAATTAAGAGAAGCGACGAGTTAATTGCCGGCAAGATCGTTACTCCTCCTGTGAGACAGGACTGGTTTTTTACACCTCCAAAAATAGCTTGCTATTCTGTTAAAATGTTTCCATATTTTTGTACCATTAAAGCATGCTTCAAATGTTTCATCTTCTTTTTTATGAAATCGTTTACAAAACGGCGAATATCGTTCAATGCTAATTAATTAAAAAAACAGGTATCCACGTCACGCGTCTCAGAATACACGTGACGCTGACCTCTACCCGTCGGATTTAATTAAAATAAAATCGAGGGAAACTCGAAGAATCGGTGATACGATGCCGTGATCTAGCGAGCCGAAGAATTGGCGTACACATAAAGAATAGGGTGGGGATAAATTACACCTTATGGCAGCCTTCCAAGACACTTCTTGTGTAACACTGCACACCATGAATCGTAAATAACGTCGGTGAAATAATGTACTTCCTTGTTATAATATTTCGAGTTTCTGTCAATGCTGGTGTAATTAATTGCCCACCTTTTCGCCGTCCATCACGAAAGCTAAATGCGTATGCGTAATTCAGGACGGAAGAGATTAGTCTGGGTAACACAGATTTCCTGGATGTAAACTGTTGCCAATGTGCCATAAATAAATTGAATAAATTCAATTTCGTTTCATCCTCTATAGAGACGTTACGATCTCTCGTAGCTTCGGAGAACTCGTAACAAGAAGAAAGACAATCGTACAGAAATAAAAGGTTGGCGAGGCATCGGGACGTTCGAAAGTTGATATCGAATTCCAGTAGTATCGTATCAATTATACAAATTGATCGGCAACAAAACGCAAAGAAACACGTAATTGCGAAACAACAGACGGACGACGGGAGGTTTTCCATGCGAATAATTTATCGCCGAGCTAGGAGCGTCATTCGAAAGGAAGAATAATCGCAGACGGAAGAAGTGGATAAAAATTGCGGGTGTAGAAAAATGGAAAGTTCAATCGAGAGAAAGTGATCAAAGCATAGAGACGTTACAAGTGAGAGGAGATATATTTCGAAACGAGTGAGAGAGGACAAATAATATTCGTCGGTGAATCGCATTCCTCTAGTGAATCGTGTCGAAGCTGTTATAATATTATCGGACGTCTTTCAAATGGTACGACGCTCCGTTTCTAACGCTCTATTATTCATCGTTTATCCGTAATTTTCGCTAGCAAAGAATTCCCCGTGAAGTTGATTGAATTCTCAAGAATCCCCGACGTCCATTTCGTTCATCGCTCGCAGGTAAAAACATACACGGAGCGCCGTTAAAGGAACATTATCGCGTACCGCGGCTAATTTTTATCGCTGGACCGTTTCGATGCACAAATACCATTAATAATGATTTAACACGGCCACGATTCCGTAGCCCGGCTGGAAATAGTAAATCTTTGCGTAGAACGCGCGGTTACATCGGCATCGACAGTTTCATGGCTTTGCTTAACGTAACAGTGACCCGTGGTGGACTTTGTAAGTAGCCAGTTGTTACTCGGCAATTTTCAACAGCAGGCGCTTGTCATTAAACGTCAGCGTCACTCTTGGCCACTTAAGGCCATCACGCTTAAAACGAATCGACCAATCGCTGCCCGTAAATACCGCCATCCTAGTAAGTCGATGTGCACCATGCACAAAGTTAAATCTCCTACGGCCGTCGAAGTGATGCTCGATCGTTTTCTAGCTCGGATCCACGACCGATTGTGTACAGAACCAATGATATCAGCGAGAAATTAGCATAAAACTTACTAAAAAGTAGTTACAGCGTGCTATTTTGTAACGGATTGGTTACGAAACGCTGTAAAATATCAGATTTATGAATATGTACTCTCTTAAGAAGGTTTTTCAAAAACCTTGGAACCATTTATAACATGTTAACGAGGCTCACTGTTGCGAAACGTTTACGCGCGTACCTACTTTTCCTCTCGCTAGACGTACCGATAGTTTCACAAAAAAGGATCGTTATTAAAAATTGAATTTACGAACAGGATACGCCGGTGACTGCCACATAATGATGATTGGTACGCATTCGTAATAATATCGTGCATCGAATCACTGAGGATCCGTTCGTCAAAAGGAAAGTGCGATTATATGATTACTCATCGCGTAAAAAGCGACATGCGAGGGGGGAATAGAAAGTACTTCTGTCGTTTAAATGAATGTAAATGTAATTACGACGCAAGGCCCCCATTCATACGCGTCATTTTTCAGGTATCGTTAATCTACACGCGACAAAAAATCTGCGCTATTATAACACGCCGGATCGTTCTTTCTGCTGCCCGCTCGTTTCGTTTCTTCACTTTCACCGAATCATTGATGAAAATTTACGCTATCTATTAACGTCCGTTCGAAATTCTGTGCATCTAAATGATTAAGCTCCTTCTTCGCTTTCATCGTGCGCCCATACTTTCACGCGGTCAGTGAAAACGGACAATTACGGCCAGTGACGACGTCGCGAGACTCTGATGGATGTTTACTTCTACCTTACCACGATCTTTTAGAATTTTCAGAGAAATCGCAACTTCTTTTTAGTAATATTCATATTTGCATCGAACGGTAAACAGGTCGATTCGATACAAACAGACGAATCGGTATAAATAGATCAGCGCAATCGACTCAAGTTGCGCAACGTTCGTATCCTACGCGAATAACACACCGCCAAGATTAAGTTAGGGGCGTTAGATAGGTTTTTTTTCATTTAAAAATATATCACACTATTGCTTTCGCGAAGTACCGATAGATCGATGGTTTTAACACCGTTTTACGGACACACTTTGTACATCGAGTGGACATAGGCAAATCTGATGGTGCGCGTACGTGGGAACGCGAATGTGTATTTGTATCGTGTATAATATTGCAGTCAGCGATAAGACGTACAAGTAGGTATGAAAACAAACAACGCCACATGCAAATGATCATATTTTCTTCGATGGATTTTTACGACACTTTTTCGCTCCCGAGCGGAATTTATGGAGACAGAATTCACGGCGGAATTAACCACGACTTTATTCCACCGCCTTTTGGAATACGATGTGACTTACTACGCCGGATCTTAAACGCAATTTGCATGCCGATATTATGAAATAATGACGAATTATTTACAAGCACTTGTTGACAGTCTGCTTGCTCCGATTGCTGGTTTAGTCACCATTGTATTATATAAACGGAATGGAATCGTGGTATTTTAAGAAATAGCAGATTTATTCTATTTTTGAGTATATACAGTCGGCCAGAAAAGTTTCTGTACAGTCGCGCCTCTCAGACCGCAATTAAATCATTTCTATGCGCGGAATGGAGTCGATTAAGAATTTCAAATTTCGAAACAGCACGTGGGAATTATAATAATTAATAATACATATTATCGATGGTTGCTTTTTAACACGCAACGAACAGCCAATCCAGTTTTGCATGTCGAGTTGCGATTCTGCGCGATTCGCTCATTAAAATTTTTAATACTCCGTTACTTCCTTCCACGCTGTGCGCGGGCTATTACAGGATAAAGTTATTCTATTTCCGTGTGTAATATTTGTAGAATATTTCACATTTTAAATGAACGTGCGCTGAAAAAAATGTTCGTAAACTTGGCTCGATTTTTAAGCATTCGAAATTTTATGCACGACGCAGGCAACAGAATTTTCTGCCCGACTGTATGAATAACGAGCAGAAATTTGTAAACTGACTCTAGAAATTTTTAGACATTCGTGACCAAGACCGGTTCAGATTTTTATAGAATGCATCGAACAAAATTTCAACAACACCCCCTCGAATCCGAAACCGGTTTTCGCTTGTTTTGAACTATTTCCGTGCAACTTACGGATTTTAGCAAAAACTCGTTTTCACTCTGTACTCGTTTAATCGTATAAACAAATCGTAACAGCTTTGAACGCGGATAAAATGAACGCGACAATGTGGAAGATCGTTTGCAATTTGTGCGGACGAAAAATTCGCTAGATTCTCGATGGTCGAAGTATAAATGTCGATACGGTTGATTTACGAGTCGCATCCGAGCGATGAAACGTTCGGTTGAAAACTATTTGGCGCCGGTAACTGGCTTTTCTACTGGAAATACCATTTTCAGTAACGCAATCCTCGCTGAAAGGGTATCTACAGGTATCGAGTTACGTTGTAGCTCCATTAATACCAACCAAGTGATGAAATAACATTCGATCGAGATACACTACTGTTTGCGGTGTGACGGTTTCCCTCGATAAAGGGTTATCACTTGTGTTTACTGTCGCATCCGATCCCTGTATTATAAGCCGCTGATTATTTATAAATACGTATGTACCAATGACTGATTAGAACCAACCGGTTGTCGTATTTACTTTCGTTGAAAAATACCAGCGGTTAAGAAAACATTATTGGTTCAACGAATGATTATCTCGGCAAACATGCACCGGGATTGAATTAAAAATTCCTGCCGCGATAATATCGTCACGTTCGGGCTGGAAGGAAAATATGGGGGAAAAAAATCAGTACGAACGATAATAATTAATCTCTCGCTACACGTGCCGATGCGCTAAATAATTTCCTCGCGTCTTTCCAGCTTTTCAGATATCTCATCCCCGCAGACATTTTGTCCGCGCACCTTTCAACGGCTTCCTCGTTGCTCCGTTTCGTTCCTCCGAATCGCACGCATAATCGCAATTCGACGTTCGTAGACACACGCGCGAGTACGTGCACGGACGATCATCATTACTGACACAGCGTATTTTTTGCATATCAAACGCATACGTTTTACATATTTCGACACATACGCTGGGACGAACGTCCGTAGTCCAATCATTATATGGTAAAGTGTGAACCCATCTAGCTCGACCGCTCCTTTTTTTTTCGTTATTCGTGCGTTGTTATTAAACCGTATGAGAAGCGAACACAGTCCGTGCACAGCAGGTGGAAAAAATGAGAAAAAAGCATGGAGCGAATCGTGTACCAGAGAGAAAGAGAGAGAGAGAGAGAGAGAGAAAGAGATCGTGCTCTTTCTTGGCAGCAATCATTTTTGTTACAGCCCGAGGGCACGGAGGAAAATATCAATTACCATTTATGACGTGCCCTCGTGCGAGTCGAAAGAAGAAAAGGAGTAAAACTTTCGCCGTCAATGTGTACCCGTCATTTGTAGTCGGTGCGAGTCGCATTCTCCATGTGAACTATACTGAATGGGTTCCTTTCCATCTCGTCTCTCGCCTTTGCACGGCGTCGACGACAACCGTCTGTATCCGCCACTAAACATGCAGGATGTCTCGTTTAAGAATATAAATGCGAGTATCCTACCTTTCAGGGAAAAGGAAGAAAAAGGAGGAAGGTACTCGCTATTTTAACTCACGTGGACGCGCGGGCCGCACTGCATCGCGTCCTCTCGTCGTTTCTTTTTCAACCAGCAACAGCACAATGCCGGCAACATTTAAATACCGATTCAAACATACTCCAATTGCATTATGCTCTCGATTCCAGCGCAATTAATCGAGGCCTGTTTATACTCCACTTTTTCGTCGTTAATTCATTAAACTCGACATCCTTCGATTCGTTAGAGCGTAACAATGGCCGCCGATGACCTCCATCCGCAGCATAGTCTTCGTTCGCGTAGGTCAGGTTCTATCCATAGCTCGCGTGAAAGAAAAAAGAGAAAAAAAAGAAAAAAGAACCACGTTCCTTTCCACTGGTTCGCGATCTCAGGGAAACAGACTTTCGCCACGGACTGTACCTCGGGACTTGTCTCAAAGACCGTACAGGCACCGTTCACGTGTGAGTAACATACTCACACACGGTGGTTAATTCGTGGTTCGACGGTGCCTGGAAGTGTGCACGGACGTGCGTACAGCCAGAACGATAAGAGAGTCGTACGTGTGAATGGGCGAACCGTCACCTTGAAAAGGAGTAAGTGTCGAAAGAGAGCGTCTTATGTACGATGTAACATACATAATGTAATGGATATGTATCCGTTCGCATGTCGTGGGTACTTACACGGATTGGTGGCGTCCGCGACCGGATCCCGAACTCGCTCGGTGATCCGGGGAGCTCGGTTAGATGGACGCGAGCTGACCAGTGCCACCCAACGCTCCGATTTTTCGTTCGAAGCGAGAATCGTCTCGAGTGATCCACGAGTTTCGCGCGTCTCTTTCATTTCGCATGACGCTTCCTTTTTTTCATTTTTTTTCTTTTTTTCAAATAACTACACGACCACGTCTGTACACAACTCGATCCCAGACTGCTCGCGGCGTCCGTCAACGAAGGCTCGCCGGTGAAATGAAAGATAAGAGAGGGAAACGAAAAATGCGTGTAGAGCCGCGCGAATGTTACGAACCGTTGGTAAATAGGGAGAGTGCGTTATTGAAGCGGCGCGTGTGTGTATGAAGAGCGCGGCTCGTCTCCAAGCTTTCCTTACGTAACGCCGTGAAAAAGTCAAGCGACCGCGGGAACATCTTTGATTTATGGTATTCAGGTCGCCGGTGATCCTGATTAAATATTTGCGCGGCGATAAAAATGTTTCTCGCCGTGCTCCTCGCCGCGTATTTCGTAACGCGGGGACAATCGCGTAACAGGCGGCGCGAATAATGCGCGGACACCGCGGATCGGATCGGCGATGTTCGCGCGCGAGCTCGCGCGTATCCGCGGATGCGTACCACGGGTCCGCGGTATCGTTAATGCTTATTTATGTATGCGCTTATCTAGGCGAAGCGCGCTGTGCAATTGGAACTTCTATTCCTGTACTGCGCACGCTCCGTTGCGTTTAATAACGCTTAATGATCGTTAATTGCATAAACATAGGAGAAGACGCAACATTGTCGATGCTTTTTAAATGTTAAGTAACCCCCGCCCTCCCACCTGCCGTTCGGTGAATCGTTGTAACGCGTGTTTGATTACAGGGGCGTTACGTATATTTAGGTGTAATGACACTTGCGGCTCGCGGGAGAAGGTAACAATTTCTGATACATTCCCGGGACTCACTTTATCACGCTCGCTGCTCGAGGCAGACGGTACGTATTACGCGTAACATATATTCTATGTAACATTTATGACAGACGGTAACAGGAATAAATTAGAAGCGCAGTCGAGAGCCAGGATGTCTGTATTAATTAATACGGAGTAAGTATTACGCGCGTAATTCCCAGTAATAAATTCGTCATTAATTATTAATTTTTAATCGTGTCTGCGTCATTAATTGTGCATTTTTTAATAATAATCATAAATTTCTACCACCTCCGCGGTTCGCCTCCCTCGCCGTTTCGAGCGGAGCGTTCGTAAAGTTTGCAGCGCTCCGTTCGCGTTTATCGAATTTCGCTTTCGACTAGACGTTTTACGATTTCAGCGTCTGCTAATAAATAATTCCAGATGCAGAAAACGATGTAATTCGAGGCAGGAACGGTTTATGTGTCTGCTGACACGAGTTTCGCAAAAACGGTGGCATTAGTGCTACATCATTTCCGATTCGACAGCGGTAACCGCGTTATCGGAGCGCACGTGACGCGTACGAGCTGTCGGAAAAAATTGGAAAATTACATTTCTCTTAGCTTCGTACTCGAAACGTCAGAGGGCAACAGCTGCTTTGGAAATGCTCGAAAGAATCGCTGATTCGACTTCCCGTCACGTACACCTATCCCATTTAAATACGTTTAATGAGACTCGAATTCGTTTAACGCATTAACGTTCCATTGATTTTTGGCGATTTCGCTGCACCCGCGGGCATTAGCATAGGATCGGAGATCCGTGATCTCGATGAGAGAGAAAGCCGTAGAGATATTCAAGATTACGCCGTGGGGATGCACAAAAGGGGATGTTATGTATTCAGGAAAGCAGCCAAGCCCGTAGGAAGTCTGGTACGTGACGGCGATGTCAACTTGGAGCAAAGAAACGAGAAATGATAATAAAAAGGTAGAGGAGGCTAGAGTGAAATAGAAGGCGGCGAGGAGGGCGCATAAACGGCCCCGTCTTGGACCTCTGTCTCTCGCATATGCAATACCTATTGTCGTTACATATGTCGGTGACGTGACGTGGCCAGATGAAGTAACGCTCCTTTACATCTCGCTAAACAATTTTTCTCCTCGTGCGATGGATTACGAATTCCACTTACGAGTGCGTCGACGCGTTTATTCTGAAATAAGAATCGCGCTCTAGTTGCACCTTGAAGACTCAGCGAGCGCAAGAACCTGTCGCTAAAGTCTCGAGCGTATACACGAAATGGCGCGAAACGCGCGTAATAATAACGGCATAAAACAAACCTTCTGATTTGATAGCGGGTAAACCGACTAATTCGTCGGGACTTTTTCCACCACCGCGAACGTGAAACGGCCGTAAAGGCGTGGAAAGCAGCGCGGGTTCGTAATAAACGATGCACTTAACTTCCCTAATGGTAATTATAAAGTATTCCCAGACAGGAGGGACAAATGCGGCTGGGCTCTTGATACACGGTGACGCGCGAACAATGTCTCTACACGCGGAATATAAATCAAACGTGAAGAACGTGTAAAAACCCATACAGCTTGCGCGTCGAAAAGAAAGACGAAAAAAGGAGGAGAAGATGCAGCCGTGAATGCACAGACATTCTGTCTCCTGCATATATAATGTCCATTGTCGTTACACGTGTTCGCGGCGTGGTTTACGCGGCTGGATCCTACACGGTCTCCACGGCTAGCCGGGAGCTTGAATAGACGCGAAGGGGGATGGTGAGCCGTTAAAAAAGCGACCAGAAATTTCGACCAGCAACCCCCGTACGCCCGTCCACCAGCCGCTCTTCTAACGCTCGACACGGAAACCAGGTCACGACTCGGAGAGGAAAAAATAGTGTGGAGGACTTCTGGTCCAATGTTTCTACGTGAAAAGGATTTTCAAGGTGGTCGAGCGTCTTTACGTTTGCAATTTTTACTACGAATCGAGGCTTCTCGTGGAATTAGGGAAAGTTCGAAGCTCCTGATGAGTTTAGTTGTCAGCCATTTTTAGGGAAAACAGCATTATAATGAGTTCAATTTTCCATAGCTAATTTTACGATTCTACTCGTTTACCAAAAATATGCTGCGTGTAATGTTATGAAAAGTAAAAATGGAATAGAAATTTGTCGATGTAGAAGCGGTCGAGAGGCCTTCGTAAGATCGGCGCCTTATGCACCGGACTGTACGTAAATTTGTATCAATTGCCGGTACAGCTGCTTCAATTTATTGTGGGATTAGAAACAATGAGTGGGGTCAAATGGTCCCTTCTTGTCATAATGTACCAACCCTCGTTGGCGTCTGTTATGACGTCACTACCACGACCGAAATTATCAGCCGTCCATTTGCTTTTCGACCGCCCCGGCCAATCATGGTTTCTCTCGATTGAATCAAGAGAAAATCATTCCGCCGCTCGTACGCGAGCTTTGAACTTTTATTCGCTCGTTAATAGCGGCTCTAGGATTTTGCTCGGTCGAACGTCTCGATCAATTGTCTCGATATAGAAATGGGATCAGAGATGATTGCGGTGAAAGTCGGTTATCGATCGACTAGTCTTTCAGTTTTTGGGGTAAAACAATTTCATTCGAAACGCAGCTGATACAGAATAAATAGTAATCGTGAAACGTTAGAAATGTGTAGAATGTTTCGAATGATCGAGTTCTCGTACATCGTTCCTGATAAACAAGTGCAGTGTTAATTGTTATATAATAGATTAGTTAAATAAATTTGATATAACGCGCAGTTACAACAAATTTTACACAATTATCTTATCTTTGTTGGTATAACCTCTGCTTATTTGTTCGCGTACTTTTTACAATACCTTCCATCTATTTTCAATGCTCAAAACAACAAACATGCTATTGAAGTAGTTAAAAAATGTTAATAAAAAAGGAAGGGAGCGTCGAGCAGATTATTCAACATGATATTGAATCATGAAGTCCTTCCTCGTTCGTACTACGTTCCCAGACGATTGAAATTATTCGCGTCGCAAATTACTTTCATTGTCAGGGAACGGAATTCGCAATAACGCAGGAAGTAAACGGTGAAAGTAGACAGTTTCATTTTTAATTCAAACAAGTCGTACTGAAACGCTAATTAATACCGTGAAATGAAAGATTTCCATTCCAGTTTCGCTATGCAGAAATATAAATGTAACCGCGTAGCTACACACTGATACGGTCCGTGAAAATCTAACTTACGATAACTTAGTTATAAAAGCTGGTAGAAAAATTCGATCTGTTTTGAACAATCATCGCTAATGTGGAGCTAGAGTCAAAGATTAAAAAGAAACGGTATTATATGTACAACCAGCCATAACATCGATCGCTCGACAAGCTTTCTATCTGGCTTGGTACATTAATAATGAACCCCCGTAAATCGACTTGCTCGCATGAATGTAAAGACTGAATAATAGCACACACTTACGACTCCTAGATCCGTGTAAACGAAAAGAGTACGTATCCATCGGTTGATATAGATAAGAGGAATTGACGTTAGCGAGGGCTGATAGCGTCGACCACTTTTTTCCTCGGTTCGGTTAAAAGTTATCGGTCAGGCTAGAGCGCGTAACCCTTTTCTTTTATTTTATCGGTGACTTATCGAGAAAGCACGGCTTGGTTCGTCAATTGTTACCAGAGCCTGTGCCTGTGCCAGAGTAACGACGAGCCTTTTTATTTTTTTCGAGAATGGAACTTGAAGCGCGCAGAAAAATCGAAAGAAGCAAATTTTCATTTCCTTCTCTCATTCGAATTTTGTCCCTACGTAATTAAAGCTCGTAACTATATCTGTGTTTACTCGTTCGAGGCAACGACGGCGCAAATATTTCGCTCGGATCGAGACAGATCGGGTTGATCGATCGATTTGAGAGGTCACTGCGGATTTATTGACCGCGTATAATTATAAACTATGCCGGCATTATTTACCGCGT
This sequence comes from Xylocopa sonorina, assembly GCF_050948175.1. Lineage (NCBI taxonomy): Eukaryota > Metazoa > Arthropoda > Insecta > Hymenoptera > Apidae > Xylocopa > Xylocopa sonorina. The sequence continues at coordinate 13,682,202 of NC_135193.1, forward strand.
TATCGACGCTGGTTACGTTCGCGTTATTTAAATTAATTTCTCGATAACCTCCGTAGGGGGGGACAGAGATAACCCCTTTTCGGATGAGACTGCGAATACGGTGAGGGAAGGATGACAATGGCATCTTGTACGCATCGCATGCGCATTCAGCAATTTTGTGAACGTAGCGGAGGCATAGCCAGTTCCCTCGACTGGATCAAAGCAATTAGTACGAAGAAATAGCTTTGATCGAGGATCTTATTGAACACTGATTTTATTGTCTCGTGGTTGAACTTGGAATAACCGCTGCGAACGTGGAATACAATAGAGTCTGTTGCAGAGCGACACTAATGTCTGAAAGAAAGACAAAGATTAAACGAAAAATCGTCCATCTCGCTGTATTAATTAATCTGTTCTGTTATCTCTATAGTGCTAGACATATCCTATATTCTAAAATCGTCTGCAGATCTCACTTATACAAAATCTTCATACACGTTACTGGTCGAATAAAAAACAAAGCGTCCGTTTTATCCATTCGGTTGGAGCGATCGCATGAGCACCGTAGGACGCAACGCGATGTTATCGGAGGCCAGTGGATTCGTCCGAATAGATTTTCAGCCGTATGTATACGAAATTCAGTCGAAGCCGGGGGAAAATTGAGTCAACCGTATGCGACCCGCTCGAGATGCAAAGCTATTCCGCATATACGCGTTCCCACAATTTCTTTCGTAAGAGGTTCAATGGCCTCTAAACCGCCCCGATTTAATTGGCCGATCGCCGACGCGCCGCGGCAGCGGACGTTTGAATTTCAAATGCGCTCGCATGAAAAGAACGCGTCGAACGAAAAGAAGTTCGCGCGGATAAACCGTTAACCTTTCCATTTCACGCGTCTCCACCTGGTCAACCGCGATTAATCAACCGACTTTTCGCGGCTCGTTAAAATGCTCGCCTCGAACGATCGACAGTCTGAGAGTTCGGGAAATCGACGGTACCAACGCGCGTTCTGTACTTCAAGGAACGTACCACGGTTACGTTGCAACGATCGTCCGCCGATGGTGAGTGTTAAACGATTGTTTCGAGACGATAACGCAGTGAAATGCCAGCGAATTTCTTTTAATCGCGACTACGAACCACGAGATCGGTAGAAATGGGTGAGAATCGTGGGAAAAAGGTCGATCGCAAACGAGACCACGGGGTCATCTCCTTTTTCCTTGGAAAAATTCATTAACTTCCCACTTCGATCTCACGGTAGAAACTATCTTATGAAACGAGTCTCTCAATCTTCGGATACCTTTCGAGCACATGCAACCGCGATAGATATCGTCACTTTCTAGACACACTTACGATTAAAAAATGCCACGAAACATTACCATGCGCGTACGTATTAATTTTCTACATTTGTATACTATTTGCCGCGTAAATGTCTCAGAAGGAAAGCAAACTATAGTAGTAACCCCTGGCACCAACCGTCCGATATTAACTTGTTCAATTCAGCTTATGGTTTAGACAGTGTTTTCTCGAAAAATATGGTGCGTGCACGGAATATTGTTACCCTTCTTCTTAAGACTAATTGTCAGCCGTTTAACTAATGCTCGTTACCCAGCTCATAAATAATATCTCCATAAATCAAGCAGCAGTAGCGCGCTTTCTAGCGCTCGCTCCCGAGAAAGGGACGAAAGTATTGTAACTACGGGTTGGAAATTTAAATGTTGGATCCTTATCACCCGGAGACTGATTCGTGCCGCGAGTCTGAGCCGAGATGAGACTATCTTTGCCGGCAGGAAACGCTGGAAACTTTGCCCGAAGTATCATCGCGCCTCGCAGCGTGCGCCACGATTAAAAAATCGAAGTTGAAAGCTACACGGCTGGCTCTTGTACGAAAACTCACGAAATGCTTTCACCGTCTACCAACTATCGTGCCGTAACATCGTATATAATAATAGAAATACGAAACGATTCGCGGAAACGTGTTGCGTCGTTAAATAACAATATGGCCGTACAATGCTGAATTTCTAATTACGTCGAACAATAAATAAACGTAAAACGTATTTAACGAACCGACAAAGTCTATCGTGACGATAAGATACCTCGAACAGAAATAAATACTGAAAATTTCCATCCAGCGAATGATGGATGACTCTGTACGGAAAGATGGAGGCACAGTTGGATAGCGGAGTGGCCGGAGCAGGTTTGGAGCGTCGTGATCAGTGGGTCGATTTCGTCCAAAGTTCTCGGAGCTCCTCAGGACGTCCGTTCTTATCGTCGATACCGTAATTAAAACGGCAGGACGGGGCGCCATATTGAAAGACCGAGAGTACGCCTTCTACCCCTTTCCTCTGATAGCGGAACAAAGGAAACGCGTGAACACGCTAGCGATAGTTGGGACGAGTGGCTTTCAGTCGAGATTCGCAGCTCGTACGTCCCAAAAATTGCTATCCTTGATAAAAAAAATACCAGAAACCAAGGGATAACGTTCAGAAAATATCTATACGATGCCACGGTACCATCTTAAGCCACCAATGTTGCGTTCAGCCAAGATATCCATCGAAAATTGCAAATTATGCAAAAAACGATGGAAAATCAAAGGCAAAAGGCTTTCCTCCAAATGAAGGCGAAAGAAAACCAGGGAATTGCGACGAAAAGAGTGAACCAACGAGGAGACAAAGAGGAAGCTGGCGAACGCGGGCTTGGGAACCACTGTCGAAGATAACCAATGGTCCAGAGTGGTGAACACGCGTGCTCGTGCACGCATGGCACACACGCACACACCCACACGCGTATTTACAAGAGCCACGCACGTACACACACTTGTACGGATACTTACACCGATGGGCACAGCTCGTATGGGATCCATGTAATTCCAAGAAGCGTACAGTCGTCGGAAAAAGTGACGGGTTCTCCGACGAACCACGCTGGGCCACCGGTTTGCGGGGGCGGAGGGTGAAGGAGAGAAGCTGATGGAAATGTGCGCATTACCAGTCGAGCATATTCATGAAAGTTCCTTGACATCGACGCCATCGCAGGCGAATGACCAAAGGGAGCCCAGGAGGTCCCCGGGTGTACGAAGAAAAACGTATTGTCAAGCCTCCTCGAGCATTGCACTCCGAACTAGCGACGCTATAGCCTGCTATAGTTTCCGTTTCAGAGCAGAGTGGGTTCGGTCACTTACTTCTCTACACACATCCGAGCTCTTATCGTACGATATATCATTTATACGCTATATAATTTCAGCAATTACTATATAAACGATTAAGGCTACCTTTGTCAAGTGTCTAAAAAAATTATCCGACTGAGTTAATCAGAGGAGAGTATTATTTTCCGCACCTTTCGAGATAGGCTGATCGGTAATCTTCTTTTGTTCTTCAGTTTGTTTACATCATCTAACATTTTCTAAGCATCATTCGCGCGCAACACACGTACGAATAGAGCCACGTTCCAATAACGATTAATCGTCCCAATCTCAGCAAATTTTTCTGACTCATTGAATAATAGACACGTATCTCGCGGTTCGAAGAATGCTAAAAATTGGAGTAATTTAATTTCTATTTTTGCGTACGACTTATCTACGCGTTATCTCAGCTTGAAGAACAAAAGGTTCTTGTTAAAATAGATATACTTTATCTGATGTCAAATGTTTCCCCGAAGATTGACCAACGCAATAAATAATAGTAGTAGATTAAGCATCGCGATGTAGAGCAAAACAGATCGAATCACCGATGGTCAAAGGTGAAATGGAAACTTTTCGATCGAAGAAATTACGACATTTCGCGAGCGCCCTCGTTTGGGCAAATGGCGCTTTCGAGCACAGAACGGTAGGATCGCTTCATCGATGAAATGCGGTTGCGGCACTTTTAAATTGACCTATCGGTATGAGAAAAATGTTTTTTTCCACGATTGCGAAACCTGAACGTGGTGCGCTACGTGTTCAAAGGAACGATCCAACACGCCATATCGATAACTATCACTCATTGCAATTTTTCTACCCGCACGGTACTTGGTAACGAAACAATACGTAAAAATTTATCTATGACAAGGCCGTTTGTTATTCATACACTATAATTATTTGTGCAAACAAGCTGTATCGCGTCTATACACGCTGTTGTGACTAACTTTACATAACAACCACCGATGACGCAACCGTGCCCTATAAACTCTACGATCGCTAGTAAATTTCGATAAACGGTAAAACCACAGCCAGATTCCGTGATATAATTTTGAGATAGCCCTCGAAACAGAGATATTCACGCGATACGAGCCTTTTCGACAATAACCGAGCACCATCTTATCGCGTGCACACGGTTTTCTAAGCCCGAACGATCGCCTCTCGAAGACACGAACACGCCGCCAGATTCTTCTTCCCCAACAACGGTAGCGATGGGATCGATTGCGTATCCCACGTTCACCGACACGATACCCAGCTCGTGACTCTGTACACGTTCGAACGTAATCAAGAATCGTTGACATTATCGAACAAAGAAAAATACGTGTACACGTAAGAGTAATTCGAATGACGAAACTGTTGTACCAGCGTGATTGGCTCGGACTCGCGAGCACGTATCCGATTCGATCCCATCTCTACTCGCCGATGCCGCAACTCACGTTCGAACATCTCCCCTCCCGTTTTACTTTATTTCCGTATCTGTTAGCATGAAAGAAGTATATTCATGAATGTTTTTTACGCTGGACGGCCGTAAAGGGATGGCGAGGGGAGAGACAACGGGCCGTTTGTGCATTTCTGGTGACGTTTCTCGAACCGGCTCCGAGGGGCGTCCGTGTCACGTTCGAAACGCCTCTATTTGCCCTTTGATAAGTGCGTTTCAGAGCTCGATCCACGCTCACCCCGGAACACGATACGGGAAACCTGGACGGTGATCGGCACTGCGATCGTAAATTCTTGGACGCGGACTTCTCGAGCCCCCAGTCGCGGAGAACGCGATGGTTCTCTTCCGTGAGGAGGACGCGAGGATGACGCGCACGTAATACTGTCGCGATGTCCACCGGACAGTATCGTACGACCACCTCGTGGAAGCTCTCCGATGTCTCGGAGCTTATCCATTTCCTTTGTGTATTTGCTATTCCTGGAGATTTAGAGAGATACCAAGAATTCAAGTTTTCCCGGAAAGCGTCGTTTCCTTCTCGGTATATTACATTGATCTACCATTGGTACTGTTTCGTAGATTCATTAGAACTTTCTCGAGGAAATACGGTCGATTTCAAGTTTTTTATGACAAGAGACATAGTCGAGCTGCAAATCATTCAGACGCAAACATGTAATCCAGATGATTACGTGATTTTATAAATAGCAAACACTCAATCAGCGATACTTTACAAAGTTGTTGGCAGATTAAACGCTCTTTGACGCAAATTGCAAATTTTTCTCGTATTTAATTTCTGTTTTGTAACGGAAGTTATCTGCGCCCGTATCGCGCGTCTTTTAAATTATCTTGGCTCGTAATACGTAGAAGACACAACAGAAGCGTAAGACGCGAAAGCCAGCTGTTACATTTGACAACAGACGTCCCGATAACTAATCCATTTTTAAATAGAAAACCGCGAGGCTCCGTCGAAACCGACTTTATCGGGCGTTATTTATTTAACAAATGCGAGATGCTTATCAGACCGTGTTTACGACCTATCCTATTTTATTCGCTCGATGCACTTGGCCTCCGACGGCTTCTGCTGACATACCATTTGACCGCGAACGAACAGATTCGAACTTCAGCCGCAGCCTTCCGCGACACGCATCATCCGAACACCGTTTCGCGCGAAATGCCTGACATTTTTTTCCGCCCGACGGTAACCGTTGTCGCTTGTTCAGCGAGTATAAAAGTACTCGTGTGATGTCATTGAATTTCTTCGGGATCGGATTCGCGTATTGCACGTTGCACTTTCGCGTGACGCGACTGATATCTCGGTGTGGTTGCGTCCGCGTAAACAGAATTCAGCACGCGCAAGCGGAAAAATGAAATAAACGGAATCGCGAGCTGCGATCCGTTCAGTTTATTTGTTTGTTATCGCTTAAAAATTGTAAATGTTTCAGTTTCGTTGAGAACAAGTTGCCCTCGATAATTATTCCGTGCCGATGCGCCAATTGTAAGACTGAAATTCACATTGATGCGTCTTTTTTCCTTTTTTTTTTAGTGACCTCAATTCGACTATCGATCGATATTTACTTGTGTTTACTTGTGTCTTTACTGAAAACGTTTCCAGTTTTGAACAAATTAATTCACTCGTCGAAAGAAAAGCTTAGTCGAGATCGCTTAAAAATTTGAATTCTCATCGACGAGTAAATTTTCAAATTTAATGCATATTCCATATCCGACGAATTTAGTTGCCTCTTAAATACTTGCGTGCACTCCAAACTTTGCCTACTCCAAAGTGTCGTTGTTAAGAAATTAACGTTGAACCTGGGACGGGAAATGAAACTGGTTGAGAGAAATTCGCGTCGCGGAACGCGGAGGATACGGCGGAGGCAACGTAAAGTCGAGTTCACCGCGAAGAAATTGCCAGCATCCATAGAAGGTAGCTATATAGCGATTTCCGTTTCGGAATGATCATTACCGAACGGATTGCTCTCTCCTTCTTTGTTCGTCAATGACGTTGCTGAGGCCACGTGGTGCTCGATCACGTGCATGTATGGACCGGTGGTACGCACGTGATGCACGCCCGCGCACGATAAGCGTACGAGTGTACACGTATCTACCTACGTAGCACAGCTCGCGAGTGCTCGACGAGCAAAACGGAACCTTCTTTGTTCGCCAATGAACGTGCAACCACGTGAGCGCAGGGTCAGTCTGCCCTCTGGTCTACTTCATCTTAATTACGCCTGGGAAGGTCCTTAACCTTGCCATTACCAATTGCTTTCATCTCTGCTCCTTTCAAACATTTCCTTTTCATTAGTTTCTTTCTTCATTTCGAGACTCGACGGAGAGATTGAGAGAGAATTGTGGGATAAACGAACGTTCTTGTTACTTTTCCGAATGCGATTTTTTACCACTGTACAGGGAACGGACTGCGAGAAAAAAGGGATGGAAATGAATATTTAAATGGACACTCGACGCAGCGGACGTTTATTATTTTTCCTTTCTTCGTGTCCAACAATCAATCGTTTTCCATTGCGCAAACACGTATAACTTGTTCGATGTCTCGTTTCGTAAAAGTCCCTCGAAAAATATTCGCGAGTACTCGCCAGGGCGATGCGAGGATCGCGTGATTTCCCTTTCACGGTCGTGTCCCCCGTTCCTCCCGCGGTTTTCGCCGCGTAGCGCGACAAATCGTGGCTGCTAAAATTACACGGACCACGGCGGGGTGTAACCGCAACCGGGGGCTTCTTCCTCAGCCCCTGTCGCAGGAGCACGCCGGCCAACGGATCGATTCTGGATGTAACTCGTTACGATTTCGTCGTAAATAACGGCTGTAACGAGGGAGCTCGCGACCGATTGAAATGTAATCGCCGCCCTCGGAGCGTCCGCGCCGGACCGAAATAGCGAGCGGCTCACAATGAAAAGCGTACTGGTAACATCTGTTCCGTGGATACGTGGAAAACGGGGTTGCTGGAACGGTCGACATCGGCTGCTGTGTATTACAAACGGAATTCCGTTTATCGCCATGCTCCTATAATACCGTTTAGTGCGTGATAAACGTTAATACGGATCGCTGGAAAAACGTTGGCCGATTTCTCGAAGCCTCGAATTTCGTGCTCGAGACGAGTATCTCATCCGAGGGATTCCAGTGTCAAGTTTAAGCGATTCGCAAAACTAATCGCGTCGTTTAATAAAGTTTCAGGGTGATACGAAAGTTTCAGGGTCTCCGTGGCTGCCGCGTTTTTTTCCCAGCTGTCTTGTAACACCGTAATGGCACGGTTATTGTAATTACGTTCCATGCATAGCTAATGCAGCTCGCCTCGCCCGGCGGTTGTCTCGCGGATAGCAGATTATAACGAAGATCGTCCCGCGAGCCCCCGTGTCTTCCGATCTCGCCGATAACGCCGCTGCTGTTTAATGCCGTCCCGTCATCCTCATTGTTCTCAAGGTAACGTGTGTTTTACCAACTACCTGTCAATTTTAGTCGCCGATCGGCTCGGTTCGTCGCCTGTCCACGCTGCGTAGAAGCCAACCAGCTGAACAACCGTCACGCGTCTCTTGCGCCGTTCAGCTAATTAAGATCGTTTAAGATCGCGGCGGGTACCCGCGACCGCCGATTCGCGTACGCTCGATGTATCGCGAAATAGCGCAGAAAATTTTCAGCGATCTTTCGAACTAACCTCGGATAGTCTTGGAAATATTACAATTTTACGGGTCGTTGATGTATTTTCGGGATAGCTTTGACTAAATACGCATTTAGATTCTCCGACTCTAATTACCGTAGGCGTTTGACGAGCGTATTTCGGGAAACGACCAACGTTTCCCACTGGGCTAAACATTTTTTCCCTTTCTGACAGTCACTCCTGTCGCCTGTCACCGGACACATATTTAGAAAGTTATATTTTCTATTTGTTATACATCAACCTCTCGAACCGATGTCATCGTTCGTAAGGCTGAACTTGTTTCAATTTAGAAATGGTGGGTTTAGTGAAGCGTAACTTGTTTTATAGCTACATCGTAGATTCTTAAGCCTCTCAGTGTTTGTATTAAAAATTCGTAGCGTATCGATACGCGAGTATCAATTACGGATTTAACGATCGTAACGAGCATCGATCGAAAGTGTCGACGATCGTGAATATTTTCTTCGCGCGATACTTTACGTCGAATAACTAGCCTAGCGAAAACATACTCCGCATCGGTGTTTCGAAAACGATTCAGAAACTTGAATCGAAGCCAGGATTCGCGGGCTAAAATGGGTACGGCAAAAAAACTCGAGTTTTCTTCCACGTGGAAGAGCACGGAAGCTGTAATTTACGACTCTAGCATCGCTAACTACGTGGCCAAAACGCCTTGCCTCGTTTTCGCTAGTCGCGAACCTCGAAATATCATCGATCGTCATTTTCGAATTATTGGTTGGCGAGAGTTCGTGTTTCGCGTTTGAAAATTTGATAGCAAGCTTCGCTGACGTGGTCTCGATACGATTGCATCCAGGACGAAAAAATGCCGGCTAATATTCACAACAGCAGCGAACCCATGATTAGCACTACTCGTGTGTAGTACATTCTTCGGCTACCGGCTAATTATCTTACGTTATAAGAGGCTGAATTTTTGCGAAACCGGTCCGCCTCGCCTGACCTCTGCCGACTACGCAAATTATGATTCCGAATATTCGCCTGGAGAACCGAATTTTACGATCATTAAAAGTTCGGATAATTAAATTGATTCTCGCCCCGAAATGTTTGCGACAAGCAATAAATTTCAGCTTCAAATTTCAATCTTTGGAAACTCCATAGAGAGAGGGAATACGCGCGTTACTTTTTATCTCACCCTATAGACAAATCATTCGAGACATTTCTGAGTCACTATCAGTTGCGAAATGAAAGAATAATATTTACTCGACACGGAGAGGGAAAGTTTTAGAACCTGTATAGAAAGCAGCTCTCGCGCGTATAAGGAATATATAATTTATAATAATAATAGTAAGTGTAAAGTAACAATTACGAGAAAAAAGTCGTACGAAATAAGATGTTTCGCAATTTCTCGTGATGCTAAACGGTGAAAGTTATTACAAGATCGGTAAAGGATGTAATAAAATGGAAAAAGAAACGTGTCGAAACGCAGAGGGAGGAGGTGAAATTGATTTTGAACGTTTGAGAGTCCGCCGCATCGAAGGTCGATGAATTAAGAGCCGAAGTCTGGATCGGTGGATCGTTTTCTAAACCTGCTCTGAGGCTATCGAATCCAATGTTTCGATTCTAACATCGTTGCGTGGTTTCTCCGAAAGACGCCCTTCTTCGACCTTGTCTGGGTTTTCTCGAATAACGAATCGACTCGTGGATCACCAACGACAAAATTCGTCCCGACACGTCGACTTGACATTGTGCAACGTAACGCGGCTGCAATTCGAGCGACCAGACCGCTTCCACCGCGCCGAGATTCTTTCTGCTACCTGCTTCTAAATTATGCAGGTGAGAAAACTAATAGGCGAATAATAATACGTATCAGAGTGTTTTGACGTCGAGATAATCGAGACTTTAGAAAACAGGTATGCGCGATATCGAGGTCAACAAAATGCGCGGCAACTCGGGCATTGCGCAATTTTCCAAACAATAACGCAGTTGCACACGGATACGGTAAAAGCGACGGCTGTCCGCTTGGAAAAAGGGCGTGCACGAGGGAGCGTGGAAAGAGGATTCGTTTCTGAAGAAAAACTACCCTAAGAGAAATCTTACGCGAGCACTAATGATAAAAGTCCATAAGACTTGCGGCGATGCATCGGCTTATGGACTCTTGCCATTAGTGCACGCGTACAAGGGACATCGAGCGTTTCACGAAGGCGAAGCCTGGGACGCGACTTCGTTGCGTTCTCGTTGATGTCGAGCAAGAGGCGCGGATGCCTTCGAAATAAAATTCGAAGCGGTTAAATGAATTTCGCGAATGAAATGGCGATTAAATAATTTCTGTGCTCCAGCGAAACATACGTGTCCGGTAGAGGTTGGCGAGTTGGTAGGTAGTGGAAGAAGGGAATCCTTAGTATCCTATCGGGGTATCGTAATTACGGTTATTATAATGTCATGGAAAAGCGGTACGCGGCGAGGTGGTATTATATACACGTAAAAGAGGAAGGCGGCCTCGAGAGGAGCACCACGAGCCGGCTCGCGCTTAACGTTAACGGTTGAGAACACTGTTCGGTCAGGGAGAAGTCACGAACGCAAAAAGGAAGGCGAGGTAAGGTAAAAGAGTTTTGTTTGGGTAGAAGTGGAAAAAAAGGAAACGGCTTCAGAAGCCACGCAGACCCGACCACGGCTCCCCCGGTTCTTTGTTGTATTTTCGACCATGAGTTTGTCCAGCAATTACCAGATGAACATTTCTGAAAAGCGATCCCCGCTCTCGATGGCTGCGACGATGCCGCGTTTGATGCACTGCCCGTGGAATATTCCGCCCCTTCGACTCGATCATCCTATCGTGCCATCTCTACAATTGCTGTCTCGCGTTATTATCAATTGTTCTCTAGCTCGTTGACCTTCTCCTCTACTGGCCACGTCCCTGACGTGCTCAATGAAATTCAACAAATTCCACGAACAAACGTATCGATTTTATGGGCGAAAATAATTCTCTCGTGCGTTTAGCGTGGCGCGCGGTATTTAAATGAAAAAAACAAAACGTTAAATAGAATCTTCAAACGAACGCGATCGTATCGTACGATAACCTGTGTTGCGCAAAATTAATTGTTATCGCTTCTGCGGCACCGTCGAGTATCTTCCCAGCGCATCTCGATAATTACCAGCTAATTTGCAATCCAAATGAACAACACCGCGTTTTCCCAACCCGTGTAACGCACGACAAGCCTCCTGGGGACCTCGCGAATTTACGAATTCAGTGTTCCCGCGGAAAGAGAAACATTCCCGATAGAAGGCTAAAGAACAAAAGCTGCACTGACCAGGCAACCATCCGAAAATCGTCTCAGGGATCTGTCCCAGCGCTCGAATGGTCCTATCGACGGAATTTGCTTCGAGACTGCGGAAAATGCGCTCGAAAGAGGGAAAGCGTAGCGTAGAGTGGCGTGGTTCAGATAAATGAACCGGAGGATCGTTATTTTTGCCACGCTGTTTTCCTGCTAGTCCGGCTGACAGGTCGAGACGCTTTCTGACCTGCTAAAACAAACCCCTGAACCTATCTTGGGTCTCGACTCTTATCCAAGACGAGACCTATCTTCGTCGAGGGCCCGGAGGATACCCCACGATGTTGTCTTAGTCCCTCGCTAAGCCACCATTCGGATGGACTGCGGAGTTTTACGCTTCGAAATAGTGTTGTGTCAAATCCTAGACGAGGAACGAATAGAGAAGAGCGAGAAGAGCTTCAACATGTATACATTAATACACGAGTTATGGCGTAAGAGGGTTGGCGTACAGGGTAGTTGAGAGCAACGAGTTGAATTGTTGGAAATAATCGTTTTCCAAATCTAACATCGGATAATGGAGCGACTGGTAGAGAAAATTGTAAATTAGTTTCTGACGTGTCAAGCAATTATCGAGATACCGAATTATATGGTTCGACCGAGGGTGGACGAGGTAAAAAACAGGTTCTTATTATACGCCACTGGTACGTTTTTCCACGCTAATTATCCCGACCGAACTGCGCTTCGAGGAACTAACGGTCGTCAGAAAATCATCAATTTCCGAAAGGACCCCGCCCTTTTTATTTGAGCAGCGTGTAAAAACTGGAAGGATAATGGTGAACGTTTTCCAACGCTTGGCGTTCCGTGCATCCTCATCCTAGGCGCATCGCGCACGGTTTTTCACACGCGTGCCTCGGAACATTTGTTTACGCGACGTATCGACGATATATTTAGAGGCGTCGAAAAGTTATGTCCCGAATTTAGAACGATATTTGCGTAATGCTTTCGCAAGAAATTCTCCGTCCGTTCCCGAAAATTTGCGGCGGCTCGCCTAATTCAACATCGATCTCTTACTCAATTCTCGTTACGTCACACCTGTTTGGCTGGATCGGCATTGCCGAAAGGCGGTTTCACGCGTCCCGATAATTTATAAGGCTCGACTAAACCCTGCCGCGATGATCGCGAACGATACGAATTTCTTCGCCTAAATCTCTTCCGTCCCGGCGCGTTCCATTGATAGCGAAGTAAGTCGAAGCGAGCCGATTATCGTGAGCCAATCGTTCCGCCATCTCGTAATTCCCGTCACGTATCGACGAGCTTATAAATATTATTCATTGAGTAACCGGCGTACACGGGCCACGCTCTGCGAACGCGCAATAATTTAACGCACGTAAACCCCGGCAAAACTCGACGACGACGACCACGACTACGACGACGACGACTCATACTTTCATTCGTGCCGCTCTGCAGTCTATCGACGTTTGTCAATCGTTCGTTCACCAGCCGATCCCCGAGCGTTTCGCAACCAGGCTGAATCGGTAATTCAGTTACATTGTAACCTGGTTCGTTCAATTTTCGCGTCTATATTTAGAGGATTAAAGGTGAACCGTGCAAACCGTCGACTGGTTCGAGTATTAAACGTTTCGCCTCGTCTATACGGTTCGCTAGACCGGGCTCGCTTACGTTTTGCACGCGCGTGGTTTACGGAAGATTATATAAATTTGTATTGTGCGCATTCGCGGAATTAATGCTGCATTAATACTGCATGAGGTAGCCGAAATCGTGCACGAGAACGAAGGTTTCCCCGGCGAGAGGTAATCGAGTCACGTATTTAACGGCCACACGAGTCATTCATCGGACCATCGAGTGTCGTTAACGCAAGAACCGCGCCGCAATAACCGGTGGATCCGTTGCGAGAGATCTTCGATTATCGTGTGCTTACCGTACCGGCGGATAACGTGTATTAATTTATTTGAAACTGCACGCGAAGTACGGGCCGAAGTTGAGCCGCAATTCAGAAACATGATGAAGAGATCCGGCTAAATTTAGACGCGGAGTCTAGTAAGAAGAAAACCTGCGCAGTGCATGCCACGAGGTTCATGCGAATTAAATCACGTAGCTAAGGAGGAGCCTCGGAAGAGCAAGTGGTTTATAAATGAGACAACAGAGGCGAAGAATCTATCTCTGTAGCGTACTCGGTCATCCAGAACGTTTAGTACAGGGACGATCTACGGTTAAAACTTCCGAGTACAATGGCAAGAGGATAAATTATTTTTCAGCCAGCTGGATAGCAAGTATACGCTGAACACACGGATGGACCACACGCATCAGCGTTATTAACGAGGAATATTACAGAAACGCGATAGGATAAACGTTGGATGTCTCAATTATCCTGTTACCAATAATCCTCGAGGAATAATCCTGTTACCAATAATGCGCGCGCGGAACGTAGTCGTTTCACGAGAATCTATCGAATTTTGTAATTTAAATATTAAACATCGACGATTTGGCAAACTGCACGTATCGCGTCCAGACTTTGCGTACTCGATTTGAATCAGACGGGGGGAATTCATCGAAGCCCCTGACGGGATCGATCTCGAAGGCGCCACGAAACGAGCCCGTGGAAGTAACTCGAGCGAGGAGCGATGAGCAGAAAATTGCGTTACGCAACGCGCGAGCAATCGCGGCAGCGGGAACGTTACGAAACCCGTAAAAGCGCAAAATCTCATCTTATTGCCGCGCGCCTCGTATTCTTCAAACTTTTAAAGTATACGTTCGCCGCGGCCACGCGATAAGTGAGCGGCTCCTCGTGCAGGAGGCACGCCCCGAACCGAGAAAACGGTCCCCCTGACGATTTCAGCTTTTCCTTTTTCTTCTCTTTCCCTTCTTCTTTCTCCATCTTTTTTTTTTCTCTCTCTCTCCCCCCCGTCTCTTTCCCCCCTTGCCCTCCCTCTTTTCGGCTGCACGCAGCGTGCACCGCACTTGCTACGCAGCATGGGGTCGGTAAAAATGTATCAAGAGCCTCTGCCACGGGTTGCTCTTGTGGCTCGTTTTTTGGTGAACCGCTTCCAAGTACCGATGACGATCCGTCCGGTTCCGATCGTCCATTCGGCACCCCTGAATTCGATCTCTTCGCTGCTGCTCGACGGAGGACCGTTTTGCCCGATAACCGTGTACGTTTCAGTAAATTGAAGTAGACATTTTGCTTGCTAATTGCGTGGTATATTGTTCAAAGGCGAAGAGAAAGCGTGAATTCGAACCCTCGTAGATTCAATCAAGTGGAATGAAATTGTACCAGTTGAAAATTGGACAGAACGCACGGTTGGAAACGAGCGGATATCGCTTTCCACCAGCCCCGTTTTCCCGAGAAGGGTGGAAAGAAAAACAAAAGCTTCCCTTGAAATCTGCCGTAAGCTACCAAGGGAGAGTGAGATGTTTGGTTAGGTCCAGCACCTTGTGTCGAGGATAAAATTGGAGCTGCTGGGCTGTTATTTTCTTTTTCCATTACGCTCGATACGTTTAGTGCCGAAGACAGCGTTACCATTCTTGAAAAAAAGGAGCAGAGAGGTTCGGGAAACGAGCGCGCGGTACTGAAGTCAGAGGGAAATGGGATACTTTTGAATCGGTGTTCCAAGTGCATCGCGGCACAGAACCTAAGAGGCAGGATTACGTAAAAGCAAATCCATTTCTGTTTCAACGCTTTACTGATCAACAGATTACCATCGAATCGACTCTCCAGCTTGGCAGATTTGATCTGAAATTGAAGCGACGTGCAAACATTCCGTGACTAACGCAATCTGAAAATACAACGCTACCATAATGCTCGTTCCAGACGCGAAATAAAGATACGTTCGACGTTGCAGCGAAATATTTCTTGGTGTGTATCGTTTAAAAACATGGACAGTGAAAATACGAAGGGGAGACAAAAACGAGGAAGGAAACTATAAAGATTTGACTCGATTAAAGCACTGGTTCCTCTAGAAAATGATATAAACCGACGAGATGATTTGGCTCGAGGATAATTTCAAAGTCGAGCAGCGACGAGGTCGAGGAAACCGAATTTTCCCTGGTGGCTTCACAAAGATTCCGTCATTAGCACCGTACGTCAGGGGTAGCGGAAGAGGGCGAGAAGGATGCAGAGGGGAGAAAAGGGAGAATAGACGAATTCTAGCCGATTGTTCCTGGTGAATGGGGCACCTTGCTCGCTGGCAGCGGTCCTCTTTTTTTTCGTGGCTGCAGGTGAGCACGAAATTTCGACGACAATGAGCCGGAATAACGACTTTCCAAAGAGGCTGCACAATGCCCTGAATGGTGAATGCCATCTAAAAGGTCCCGTAAATTTTCCATAAGGACAATCGGGAACCCCCTTGAAAAGATAATCCGATGAGCCATCACGCCGATCTCGCGTTACACTGTTTTGGGGGGAGTGACGTCTGACTTCAGAATTTTCCTTTGTCAGTCACTCTACCCCCCGAAGGGTACACGTTTCCCGATCTCGAAGCGTGATCCTGACGGAAACAGGTGAACGTTTCCTTCCCCGTAGCTTCGTATCCTTCGTACAGTGTGTTTAATCGCGAAGAAATGGGTATCTCGCAACGCATCGCGCACGGCTATATAATTTCAATCTCAGAATTGCAATGCGCTATTTTATCTGAAATTTGCAAATTTCGATCTTCAAATTATAATTCCGCCAATCGTGCAACCACCAATTATCTATTCGCAGCACACTTTCCTATTATATTTTCTCCAAACAGGAAATCCACGTGACTTAATCGTTCCAGTGCGTTAAGTCCGAAACAAGATGTGTCCGATAAGATAACCAAGCGAAATGGGTCCCGCGATTATCTCACAGTTGTCGGATCGTAGGGGTTAACGGTCGTCGTATGGAAAAGTACGACCGGTCGTACGAAAGGGAAAGCCCGCGATAGGCGTTCGTATTTGAATAAATTAGCCGCGCGAAAATAGAAGAAAGAATAGTGTCGCAATCGGTCCTTTCGTAGCCGATTTCTATACGTTGGCCAAGAATGCCGGCGTAGCCGTGTCGATCGTCACGCGAAATGGCAAAGGCTGACATTAACTGTTATAGCTTTCCCCCATCCCTGAAAATGATCCCCCCGTCTGAAAAGGATACAGGTTTCGAATAATTGAATGTCCGCGTGAATTGAAAATTGAAATCGTTGCTCGTCCCCCCCCCCCCCCCCCCCCCCCCCCCCCCTAAACGGGTAATCTCCGATTCCTTTTCGTTCTGTTTATGCACCGCGACTTTACGATTCCGCGCCTCTCAAATCAATTACGTTTCCCTCGTTTCGCTCGAACGACCAAACGAAACCTTCCAATTGGGACTCGATTATTTTTATCCTCTGTTAAACATCGATTTGCCAATCGGTTCATATCCGATAAACTCTCTCGTTTCTCTCAACGAGAGGTACGCTACACCGCTGGCCTTTAAAACAACGCGCGCGCATTGATCGACAGATAGGATCGGAAGGAAATAGGAGGCGCGATGGATCTTACGCGATCTCTGCTTTTGTATTTTTCCCACGTGACTCCAAAGTGGTACAAGCGCCGTGTCCTGTTCGGCCATTATCGAAGGACCTTAACCAACCATGACCAAACCACTTCCATGGCTCGCATGCTACTTATCTTTAATGACTCCGCGTCGGGCCGAGCGTCCACGTTTCCGTTGCGCCCGCCATTTTAGAAGCCGGTACCGCGCGGCGGAGTTTTCAAGTCGCGGCTGGAAGTGACAAACGGTATCTACGAATTTAATAATGCAATCGGAAGAATATACTCATATGCACACGCGTGTGCGCGAAGGGAGCCGGATACGATAAGCGGCTATCTATCAGTCGGGGGCACGAACGACGAGCCTATAGCCTCGGTCTTCTTTATCGCCCCTTAACTCGATATGCGTCAGAAACAGCGACGCGTATGGGAACACCATGAACGCGTTCTAAACGAGGAAACAACAATGTAACGATATATACTTTGTTCATCCTTTATACGTTAATTAATTTCACGTGGAAAATGAATGCTTCGAGTTGGTCGTTCATTGTTTTAACCACCGTTGTGTTCGATTTTGAATGGATATCTCGTAGATTTTGTTTCGAGAGCATAAAAAAAAAAAAAAAAAAAAAACGGAGCCGAGAGGAAAACTGTAAGCTTATGGGATCGGCGCGGCGGCAGCCGTGGGCATCTTTTTTGCGCGGGAAAGGGTGTATTTTCGTTCCGGGGATCCGCTTTGTTGGTCCGCGTGTTAAAATATCTTTGCACGTTAGAAAGTGTTTCGCGGCCGGAAGATATTTTAGGACACGGGAACGTTTCTACGCCGAGGTGAGGTCAACGAAGCCGTGCCATAAACGCGGGAACTACGAGCGATAAAAAGCTCGTAATGCATCTTAAGCGGGGGAATTTCTGATACGATAATAAACAGCCGACGCGAAATTCACAGAACGACGCGCGCGCCCTCCGCGGCCGGATACACAACGCGGACTGAAAATAATTGCCGAGCAAATTGGGAATAAAATCGTGGACGCGTCCGCGTTTCACCCCGCCGTGAACTACGAGCGTAGTAAATCGAGGTAACGGCGGTGAAAAAACGGCCAGCTTATCAATTGCTCCGTGATTTTTATCATACGCTCCATTCGAAGTTTATATACGTTTTTTTTTTAGGGGAAAGAACGTGAAACGCGTCGCGCGCATTTATTTGGAAATCACCGAACTTTTATTACGTTCCTCGTAACCATTGAAATAAATATGTGCGCGAATAAATAACTCTTTAAAAGGATTCTGATAGTTTTATGGTTACCTTAGTCTCGTTTAATTCCTCCGCCCAGATGCTCCGTTCGTTTGCTTTAAACGGTTCCCCATTCTGCTTATTTATTAATACGGATATTCTAGGTAAATTAATCAGAGATCTATTTCGGACGTTCCATCTAATACGATATTAGAGAATTCAGAGGCGTAACAGAAACGGATCCGTTTCCGTGTATTTTTCAAACAGTTACCTCCGTATAAAATAAGACACGAAGAATTGTATTTAGTCGCGTGCAAAAAATGTGACGCAAACTTCTAAAAATATTTCATTCCTGACCACGGAGGTGGTCCCAGTATCGCTTGGCGCCCCAACGTGGGTCAACGAGCTATGGTTATACTTGAATTACGCCTGGTACCATTACCGCCATATTGGAGAATCGTATCTGTCGCGAGAGATTAACAGAACGTGGTACCATCATCGACAAAGTGAATGAAGGACGCGCTGCAGCGTATATCCCAAGTTTAAATTACGCAAAAGTGGACGAGCGGGCAGGGGAAAAACGGCCATCGTTCCTTGGTAAATTTAAACAGATGTCCCACGAAAGATTCCTTCCGTAAACACTCGCTAGGTGCTCGCAAGATGAGGTTTTTTTTCTTTCGTAAATCCACCGCCAGATAATACATCTTTCGTGAGCGCAGTATTTTAAAGGGCTTATCAAAAATAACGCCATTATCGGGGCTTAAGTGTTTGACGTGGACGATAAAGAAATTTCTCGTCGGATCGGAGCGCCTTTACTCCAAAAATTCGATCGAATATATTTTTTCACGACGCGATACTTCCAACTAAGTCGAGAAAATTTACAAAACTGTCGATGTTCATTCCAAATTCAGGCATCGAAGGGTTTAGACGTTTACGGTACTCGTTCTCTTCGAGTCACCCTGTATCCGCGTACAGCGCGGATTCGTAGAGCGCGGTCAAATATTTTCTGCAGGCCCGCGCGAGATTTCACGTGACTCCCCCAGATACGAATTGATCCGACGTACACGTAATTAGGGTGCTTAATTAATGGATGATCCGCGGCGTGGCGAGGGCAACAGGTCTGTAAAGTTGGCAACGCCGCCGCCATCCGTTAAAATGTAAACAACTTGGCGTGGTACAGCCGGGAAGGAAAGTTTAAAGGTTGCCGGACGGCGATACATTCGTGCGAGGAACCTTCTACCTGGCTCGAACTGTATCTCGAATTAAATCTCTTCTGGTGGAGGATTCGTCGGAACGCGATCCCCGGTCCTTGAGATTTTCTACTCGCCCGATCCTGTCTCTCTATCCGTCACTTTTCGCCGCGTTACCCGCCTCGAGAGAAGACTTCGCCAGAGGAAGCGGCTGTACCATCGATTAATGTTATCGGGTACAAAGAAGCGTTGTTTTCTTTATTTTATTATTAATTCCATAAACAGTTCTTGGAATTTTTCCCTTTATCTTAACGCGCGATGAATCGCCGCGAATAACGTCTCAAGAGCCGATTCAGCCACGGAGATCGATGCTTTTTATCGTCATTCTCTTCGAGCGACCAAACGATCAATTCGCTACGATTGACAAGAGAACGAACGATAAAACTTCAGAATTGATTTATTTCCTTTTTTATATCTGCTACGTTCGATATCGAAGTGCTTCAGGAGATCCTCCGTCGGGGCATTTTCATTGAACGATCGTTCATTGAGAGCAACAGCCGATTATCTCGACGGCTTCGAAAAGTTGGGGAGGTGGACGAAGACGCGTCGCGAGGCCGGTGAAAATTTCCATCGGGAAGCCGCCATGTTTTTGTACGGCAAATTCGTATGTTTATCTCGAAAATTCACGGCCGAGAGAGAAGGAAGTAGAATAATAAGGGGGTTTTAGACAGTCGGGTAGGGAAGAGAGCGGCAGTGAGGGCCGACGAGGAAGGGAAGATGGGAAGAAAGACGGGACGAGATGGTCGGTGGAGTGGGTCCCCGACCGCTTGGATGAGGGTCAAGGGAGAGGGGCGAAGGGGCTGGAGGAGGAGAGTGGACGAGCAGGTCCTTAGATCCCTTGAAAAATGAATCTCCTACAGGTTCAGGGCCGTCCCGGGCCGACCGTCGACCAAAAACCATCCCTAACCTGCGTCAAAACTCGAAGGGGGCGAATTTTGGTTTCGTAAATGGATACTTTGCCCGATACCGATCTGCCCGGTATGACGTACCCTTTTAACGTATCTCGACGATGAAACACGATTCCCCTGGAACCCGGATTTGGAGTAAAGTCGACTTTACGAGCGCACTTCGACGGTCGGATGTCTAATTTGTGATTGTTGGATTTCTGCTGGCGCAGAACGTTTCAATCGTTCGACGGTCGATCGTTTCTTTTCTTTTTTTTTTTTTTAACAATTATTGCTGGTAGTGTTTTTAGATTCAAGAAGAGTATCCGTTCAAAATATTATTCGATACGCTAGGGACTGTGAAAGCTATCCGCAGGCACTGTTACCTGCTACGCCACAAAGAGAACTTTGAAAGGGATGAGCCTTGATTGTGTAAATGGGTGCGTTGACCGATATTTATCTTAAAACGTGAGGCCTCTTCTTTCCAACTTATCTCAATGGAATAACCCCGCGATAGTTTTCGAAGTGGGGTTTCCAGTAACTTCGATGCCTCTCTACATTTTCTCGCGTCTACGTTTTATAATTAAAACGGGACCTTGTGTAATGTAATTTTTAGCTGGAGGATCGTTTAATGTGTAGCTGCGACGTTTCATCTGGTGTTCCTTAAAATAAATATTTATGAAACCGAGGTTCACATGAATTTTCATAGATGTAAATATGTAACGAGCAAGAAACTTCACCCATTGGCTTAAAATCTATTAACATCATTCGAGTCGTTTCCCTTGACATTTGGTACTCTGTTTAAAATGTTATTTCTTTCTTTGCTTATGTAAATCATCTGTAATAATATAATTTATTCAATCCGGGTTCGAGTTTTTTTTCGCAAATATTTTATTAGCAACAAAAAAATTTTGGAAACGATTCTTATCTAGTCGATTCGAAAGAAGCTTGTATGAATCTGAGATGATTGAAACGCGAGGCGCGAGAAGTGTGCTGTTTCATTAAGAAGCTAACTCAGCGTCTTATACTACTTAACGCTGTACGGCAGCGAACCGATTGCGCGAGCTGGTCGTTCCTAAATAGCGTTATCAAAGTTTTGAAGATGCTGGATTACTGGCGAAGAAACGAGTTTTTCGTGACACACATACCAGCGCGCGTGATGTAACACCTTAATTGCATCGGAGAAGCAATTCCGTAAAGCTACGAGCCAGTTTCGGAATTCCACGGCTGAATCCGCCATTCATGCCGTGTTTTCACAAACAATTCGTACCATTCAACACTGATCGCGAGGAAGTGCTTCACAATTTCACTATATCGAGTGATTTCATTCTTGGAAATAAAAAAATAAAGATGTCGCAGGACAAAAATAGAATTTAGACTGAATTAATAGCACGACATATTTCACATTTTTCGCTAAACGAAGAGAACATAAAAAAAAAATGAAGAAAGAGAATATACAAAATGGACGAAACGCGATCGTGTCAGCCAAAAACGAGAGTATCGCAGGCCATCGCGAGGAAGTGTTCGCGATAATCGACGAGTCCATTCACGCTAAACGATCCTCGCGGAACGTAGCCAGCAATTAGTCGCACAGACCCGATCAGGGAAATCCATTATCGTCTACGACACTTCACGGTTCTACACGCCTAACTATCGTCGCCGTGCGACTCGTCGATGGAGCAACAGAGAGAAAACGCGACCGAGACGGACGTGGCCGCGTCTGTCCCACCCCTCCTGCTTCTCCGTCCATCTTGGAGAACGCGGCCCGTTCGTACTCTCCTGCTTCAGGTGTACAGTGTATGCAATAGTAAGACATTTCGTGGCTAGAACGGCAATTACTAACCTGGGTCAATGAAAGAGAGAACGATACTGGTTCGTTCAACGACGCGTAAAATGTACGCGAAAAAGTTGTACCAACGAGACCCGAGGCAGCTTTTTCGAAGTGGCCGGCGATTTTCGAATCTTTTCAGGCCACGTTTCCAGCGAACGGATTTTCTGGGACTTTGGTATCACATTTAATGGGCTCTCGTGATTAGAGTCGAGAGGATTGCGTCATCGAATTTGATCGAATTCTATCGTGCACGATAAAGAGTACAAGCTTTCGTTTGAACGGTCTCGCGTCAAGAATTTAAAGTCTGCAGTTATGAAAACAGAGAAATCTTCCATTTACACCAGTTAACCTTATCGCGCGGCAGATCCACTGGCAATAAGGGAGCAACGCAAATTGCACAGTTAGCTATCTATGAAATCACGGACTGTCCGCGACGTGTGCTCGCCGTCCGATTCCCTCCCAGCGAGCTAATGAAACATTTCGCCTGGTTACGTGCTGCAGCTGGTTTCTAAGCCTACGTTTACTGACCTAGACCAACGATGCGAGGAGGGTGACGGGGAGGGGCGGCACGTTTGCATGAATTTCCCAGCCAAACGACACCGCCTAACGTTCACGTGCACGATTGTAAAACGCGGCTCATTATCGTAAACGCCGCGCCAGCTTTTGCCAACTGGTACACGTCGACGCGTTTCGCGGTAATATCGTACCACGATGAGAACTCGATTATACTTTTTGCTTTCCGAGAAGGTATCCAGCCTAGCCGGGGCGCAGTCGAGTTTCTATTTAAGCGAAACGATGAGGACCGCTTTGGAGATGATGGATGAGGGGTTGTTGATTTTTACTGTTACAGCCAGAGGATCGTATCCCCCGTTTTTGCCGATATCGAATCATTTTTTATCGCGCGCCAGACCCTTCAATTGTAGAACGATAGAGCTGTGCGAGTCCGTTGTCGCGAGCTTTTTAGACGCTCGGAAGAAGCGTTGCATCAGACGTCTCGAGAGTAAACGGGCTTCGCGATTTTTCACGAGTTTTCAACGCGAGTAAACACATCATTCCCGCACGGCGAGCTCGAAAAAGCACGCGGGTTAATTACGTATGCCGCGCGTAGATTCCCGCGGGCCTTATCCTTTTGAGCAGTTCCTGTGCCGAAGCGTCGACTGTAATACCGCATTCGCCACAGACCGAGCACCGTGGCTGGACTTCTAGTTGATACGTATGTACGATTGGTCTCGCGGGGTATTGCGTGCCTGCGTGAGCTCGTTTTATTCAGAGATCTCGGGTCCGAAAAATTAGCGCGAAGCACGGACCGTGCACCCCTCGGAGCGATAAACATCGCGTTTCCAATTGCAACAATCGTCATTAAACACGACAAATAAACGGATGGCAATCAACTGCGAGGGAAGGGGGGAGGGGTATGACCGGCTCGCCTTTAATCGGAGACTTAACGCGTTGGGTTCGTGTTCGTCATCGAACGATAACATCCGACGTCCGTTACTTCTTCGACCGCGCTGGTACAATAATTATTCACGGTACGGTCGGTGCATGCGATCCTCATGGCCTCCGCTTCCCTCTCGCAACCCGCGCGTCCATCGCAGGGAACGTAATTTTGGAGGTAGCTGTACCGCTCCTATCGTACTGTTATTGCGGAGAAATTGATATAACTCGACGCACACAGCCTCCCCTTGTACGTGTCCCGACCACCACAAGCGAGCCCAACCCCGTGCCGGTGTCTGGCTGACTCGACTCGAGTTCGACCAAGAGGGAAATCGTTCGTCCAGCAGGCGAGAAGGAGAGAGTAGCTCGAGATGGCCGTTGTCCGAAGCGAGACGCGTAGCCGGGTGAAGAAAGTTGAAGCGAGAGAACCGCTCGATGAGACGAGTACTCGTACTCGGTCGGTGGGAGAGAGAGGTCACCCCTCGAGTTCCAGCTGGAGAACAGGGATGAAAGAACGGGTCGGGTCTGAAAGAGCGAGAGTACAATAAAAACACGCGATCGAGGGCGAGGGACAGAGAGGGTGCGAGACAGAGTGGTTAGAGACCCGGTTCGCCGGAACGAGAGGGAGGACCGCTGTAAATCATGGGGAGAAAGAGAAGGAGCGGCGTTCGAATGGGAGCGGGACGGACGGTGTTTTCGAAGGCTGCGGCGAACGACTCTGACAGTCGGAACGGGACGGAGGGACGGTGGAAAGAAACGAAAGTCACGTTGGGTTCCGTCGAGCGGACAGAGGGAGAGAGATAAAGAGAGAGAGAGAGAGAGAAAAGTGTTCAAGGGCGAGATAAAGAGAGGCTGGTACGAGTCCCCGTCGAACGAAGAGAGATGAGCAACGTGGGCATAGGGACTGAGGCTGGAAGGAGAAAACGGGTATAAGGGAGTCGGGAGGAGAACGACGGAACGAGAGGGAACGTTGTTGGGTTCCGAAGGTGGAAAAGAATCGACGGGGTGGGGGGCCTGTAATGGGAAAAGGGAGACGGAACGAGCGGTGGAAGTTGGCGATGGACGAAACCGGAGGATGCGAGCGCGAGGGGGATAAGAAAGAAAATGAGAGAGCGACGTCGAAAACGAAGGAGAAGGAAGTGACTAATTGAAGGAGTGGAGGAAACCCGGCTGCCTGGGAGCGAGTGGAACGCGCGACGCTAGACGAAGAGGGAAAGTGGCTTCGAGCCTCGAGACATCTTGGGGAAGATTTTTTATCCCTTCAAGGTCAGACCTTCAGTATGGCCGCTGCTGGACCGCAGCTTCTCCTGGCTTGTCAAAGTAACGAGAGTTAGGAGCGTATCGGAGATACGACGGGGAAACAACGTAACCATTCAGGGATTACCCTTCATTTTAGACTGAACGCGCTCGTAAATTTCTTTCGCGTAGATTCTCTGCAGCGGAAATCTTCGGTTCCTCTATTTTCGATTCGAACGCGAGTCGTATTTATTAATCGTGATACGAGAGTACCATTTTCCACGTTGAAAAACTATAGCGTCGAAGAATAAACGTTCACCCAGGTACAGATCCCACCATCCACGGTTCGTCGACGGGAGCGATAAATACCCAAAAAGCGAGCTGCCCGTGAACGCGTCGCGACGCAGCTGGGACCAGCGAGTAAGAGAATGCCAGGCTCGACCCATGAATATTGGCGTTTCGTCGTGTTTCGTGAAATATCGAAGCGACGCCGGATTCGTCGTCGTTTTCTCCCGTGTTCGTGCGCCCCGAGCCCCGTCGTATTTCTTCGCGGCGTGCGCGAGAGGATTCCCTCTTCGCAACCGTGGTCCCGGGCCCGCCGTTGGAAAAGAAATGACGCCCGATAGGTGCTTGATAAAATTTCTCTTCCGGCACACGGTACATGCGCGTTAAGCCCGGGCCATGCTCCGAGTACACCGTCGCGATCGCATTATTCTGTCGCGCGATCGGACCTCGTACGCCCCTTTAAAAAAATATCCCCGCTGACTTTCGAGTATTGTTCGTACACTGTTCGCGAATTAACGGTAGTTTATGCGGCTACCTGAACAGCAAAAAAAGAACAGGTGTGGTCGCCGCCATCGAGCGCGAATCTTTATTTCAAATGGAACGACCCCCTTTTTTCGACCGTTTATGGATATTTCCTTCGCATAATTGGACCATAATTCTGGATGAATAATTAGCGAGATAAATTCGTGTTGAACGTGTTGATACAAATCACGCGAGTATAGACCAAGTGGTTTGTACGTGCGCATGTTTTATACGCGTATAGTGTGCGGGTACCGGAAGCGTTCACTTTGCGTCGAGAAAATGACCAATTTTAAGCTCTACGGTTGTCGAGTTCAAGGTGACATCGGTCGTTGGTTATCTCGATGTTATCTCGCGGTAATCGTAACTTTAGAAAAATCTTTTTAGACCCCTCGATAAGGGACGATTCGGTCAGCGATAATGTCACCGTTTCCTCCGCACGTTTCTATTTTTTCTGGTCACGTTCTCCGGGAAATATTCAAGTTGCAAATCTCTACTCCAACATTTCGCGTACGAGCATTCATTTAGACGAAGATCTAACCATGCGAGCGTTAATTACAAGTTAGTATCGTTCATCGACGTGTCTACGAAAAGGTTTACCAACGGAAGGACGCGCGAACGAGAGTACCGAGCGGCTATCGTGGCATGTACAAATAAGCACCGATCGACTACGCGCGATACCGTCTCGAGTGGCGGAAGAAAAGTGTCCTGGCGGGTAGCGTCTCGTGATCTAACCCACTTTCCGAAGGTCAAGCCGAAATTAGAAACTGCTAGGTATCGTTTCCGACTTTCGTTCGTCCGGATTGATAGCAGCGCGAGGATTCGTGGCAGAGAAAGTGCCCCCGCCGACAGAGAACGAGCCAGGAAACGGAATGAAACGGAACGAAAAAGTGAGCCAAAGGGTTATTGGGGGAGGAGGAGGTGGAGGAGGGCGAGATGGGGGGAGTTTAAGCTTCGAGGTGAAGGAAAGATAAATTCGTTCGTTCGATCGTAAGAAACACGGTGGATCGGGTGGGAATAGGATAGAGAGCGAACAGTGATGGGAGGGGGTAGGTTAGGGCAGCCATAATTTCGTTGGCGAACGATGCGGGATCGGAGGCCCCGTAGAACCGGAGACATCGACGGTCGAAAGAGAGGACCGGTTCCTTGTCTGATCTCGGACCATAATCTGCCGTCCGAGGAACGTAATTTCGAATTTTGTAAAAAAGTATCTCCTAACGGGTCTCCTTACCTGATCCTCGACTATGATCCCTGCCAGGGGAGACGTAAATCTGAAGTTTTTAGGTGTACACACACGCGCGGTTCGCCTACTGGACGGTTCTTCCTTTTTTCCATCCGTTTCTGAATTATATTTCGGTTTATTGTTAAATTATTGCCCTCCATAGTTATCGTTGTTGAACGCGTTTGAAAGGTGGTCGGTGTAGAGTGTGCTGTGTGTGGGCGTGTTGGAGGGAAAAATATGCTTGCCAGGTTGACCTATGCGGATCGACGTTTCGGAATAGTAATTGTTTCTTTGGATAGCCTGCTTCGAGTTCGTTCAAACGAATTTTCCCTTCGAATTCGGTGGATAATGCGTGATCCTCTGCAAGATAGACCAAGGAAACAACGAAGTCTACCGTTAACAGTCCAACGGAGTTTGTGATCGTACGTAACAATTGTACGTTGTCAATCTGCCGTTCGTTCGCGTACCTTTCAATTTCAATTAATTGTTTTTAAATGAAGCTACATTGACCGCGCGGTATCAACAGCTAAATAAAATACGCGATATCTAACGAGGGTTAATAGATTTAACATCGCGCGGGATAAAAAGCTAGGCGCACAGCTGCTCTTAACTCTGCTCATATTTCAATTAGACATTTTTCCGCCTTTTTGCATTAATACCTCCGAGTAAAAACGCGCAGCCCCACCGGCATTCTAATTAAATCGATCGAACAGACGCGCTATTCGATCACGGGTAATAATAATTCTCTACTTGTATAACAGACACTCGATCTCGCAGCACGCGTTCTAGTCATTGACCTAACTTCCACCCTAATTATTCATGAAGACGTCTCGAGACGTTTCGCGTTACAAAGTGCAGCATTGACGAGGGGCATTAATTGATTCGTTCTATTTCGACGAACCGCGCGGATCTACCCTTGAAACTCCAAATTGTCGTGGCACATTTGCGAAAATCGAGCCCAACCGTGTATCACGCGAGTTGCGAACCACGAGAGAACCGAGCAGCAACGCGAGGAGAAGATTGATTTCAGCAGTTGTTTTGCGAATGGTGCAATCGCCGCGATAGAAATGCAATTCCGTCGCTGGTATCGAGAGCGTCTCGAGCTGAAATCAGCACGAATGGCTGGCGCTTATCTGTCGTTTATTTTTACGCTCCTTTTTTTTTTTATCTTATCCCGACTAATATTTCTCCCGGTTGTGTTTGAGGATGATTGATAAAGCCAGGCCTCTACGAGGCTGACCAACGTTCAAGCATGGTAGCGCGATGGGACGAGGTTCGCGCGCATCCGCCATTTAGCCGCCCATTGGTCACTGATCTATAAATATTTCGATACAATCGACACGATAGAAACGATCGACGGGGGGCATGGAAGAGTTTCTTCGTCAGTTTTTTATTCTGCCTCGAGCAAGATGATGTTTTTTCGCTCGTCTGCCGTTGATGCGTTAACACACATCTACTGTGCGTACACTTGTCAATCCTCTGACACATAGTCAGTTTCTGCAGAACATAAAAACAGTCCAACGACAACTCGAAATGATGAAATTCGAAAAAGCACAGTTCATCCGCTGTGGTGGTTTAGATCAAAATTAAAAAGAATTCAAAAAGTGTGTCACAAGCTAGACCATTTGGCTTGTAAATGGCTCGAACGTGGATGGGTACAGACTGCATCAATGATTCTGTCGCGCTGTGCGATATCAACGCGTTTCCTATGGCCTGCGATGCATCAAGGTCTCATACCCGTCAGATCTTCAAGTCACAGTTCAATGAAAAGTGATTTTATCTAGATATAAAGTGGCGAATAAAGAGGTTTCTCGTCGATCAGTCACGTGCTCGTATCGGTGTCACGCAGCGTGACAGAATCATTGGCGCGGTCTGTACGTGGCTAGTTGAGAGTAAAACTATCGCGAATTGCTCTCGAGAATCAAATTTGCCAATGTACTCGGTACTAAGATACACGTACATAGGCGTACACTTTGATGCATTCGACTCTCGAGGACAACTCGTGATAATTTTACTATCAGGTGGACGCGTGTCTAACGTATGAACGTACGTATTCCTGTACTACCGTCTGCAAAGTAAGATTCGAACGTGTAAATTATACCCTCGAAAGTAATTATTCGTCGAGGAAGGTACAGTTCTATTATTGCAAGATTGCTGTCTGTTGCCATTGAATGAAAATACCGCTAGCTGCCAAAACCGATGCATTCAAGCCGTGGCGCGTAATCATTGTCGCCTGTTCCGTGTCTGATAAGACTGAAAGGCCCGTAGCGGTGGTACCGCGAGTCTTTGCTGGTTTTGATTAATCGTCTCGGAGGATTCGCTGAGGTAATTTGCGAGGACGGTTTGACGTTCGAAATAGATGGAAATTGCACGAGAGGCGGTTGTAGATAGTACTTTATCACGCTGCAAGGTTTTAGCGCGAATTTAATACGAACGATGTATATATTGCCGATTAACTATTATTTCTTGTTCGCATTTATTGAATAAGCCTATTCGTCGTGGTATCGCTGCTGGTTCATGCCGGTTCTTGCTCTTGCTATTACTTTGTACCGTGGCTCCGTTCACATTTCGTCCACCGGGTTTATTATAAACAAAATACCTCTTTTTCGATATAGAAGTATTTACCACGGAACGATACGATATCTCGGTAAATTGACAAGTAAATACATCAATAGTACCTTATCGCTGTTTATTCTTTTAACAGCGTCCGCGCGGCTACGGTACCTTATCGATGATAAATTACATAGACCATTTTTGAGAAAGCAGTAAAATGAAGAACTAGTTACACTTGAAAAAGTAAGGACCGCGGTACGGTGGTGCTATATTTGAGAATTTTTAGGCGTGTTTGGGAATCGAGGGACGAAGTTCCGCAACGACGGTTCATTTCTCTAATTTCGAGATCCGCTGCACATATTCGAACGGGCGCGCATTCGAAATTTTCGCGATATTTAGGTCCGCTAAAATAAACAGCCGTGACGTTAATTCGAGATCTTCGCGCATGGATCAGTATGTGCACTGCAAACGGTGCATATTGCACGATAAGTAGTCTCTTTGTGTATCATTCATATGAGAATTGCGACTGAGTGTGACCTTCTTGAAAGAGAAACTCAACGTACAATTACAAAGTCTAACCGTAGAACCGTTTGTGCTCGTGTCAGATAGAAATGTTTTTTAAGTAAAACTCTCCGATGGTTGGGTTTAAAAATAGAACCTCGCTGCTTTACGCTCGTTTCTCTGCTGCTATCCTAGATTTTCTTCGTCAGAAGCGATTTCATAAGATTATGTTACAGCAATTTTAAAACAGTTCCGAAATCAGATAATTTCTTCAAATCATTATTATTCCGCTCCTTAATAATTCACAAATGATGCATTAGTATTTAAAACGATATTATCCTAACCTCGACATTAATTTCCTCGATAAGTACCAGATTACCATAAAAATGACCCTCTCGTTTTCGAAAATATCTTCGAGTCAATCATCGAAATTCCTATTAATTACATACAGAGTGAGTGTTCTGTCACACGCGTTGAATATTATATGAATACATTACCCAGGTTATTCTTTATCACGATCCTGAAACGATACGAGGAGCCAACTTTTCCTCGTTTGAACGACGCCTGTCATTTTTTCCAAGGTACAGCTCTATAAATATATCCACGAAACGCAACGCACGTACCTGTATTTCTTTCTTCGTTTCTTCCACACATGCGTGCAATGTGTACGCGGTGTTGGCTCGTAAAAAAAGCTGGACTTAGAGGATGGTGAAAGGCCGAAAAGAAATACGAGGAGATCGGGCCGTAACGCAGGTACGTGTAGCGATCGAAACGGATTTTTACACCCCTATGGTTCGGGGATCTCTCGATTTCGAGCCTCCCTTTTATTACCCCCACCCAGTAGCGTGCGGAAACTATTTCCACCCTTCGTATGAATAACCACGGACGTGAGTTCACAGGGGTGCAGGTTGCTCAGGTACACAGGTGTCCCGTGAATTGGGGAAACGACAGTTTGGAGGATTATGTAAAAATTCCGCAGGTTCAACCGTTGCGATTACGGAAATTCTAACGGTGCACGAAACCCTCTGACACAATTTCGTTGAACTGTGGGGCTTTAGAATCCTAAGAAAATTTTTATTATGCGAAGTAAACAGTGTCTTAGTTCGCGAAGAATTGACCAACATCCCTGTTACAAAGCATTCTAATAATCAAAAATACCAAAGAAATGGAACGAAATTAAAATCACGTATGTATAATCTAAAAGTAGCCCAGGGAGGTCTTGCAAGGTTGCAACCACCATACTCTGAAATCCAAACGTACCTCAGACATTCCATCGTTTTCATGAGGAAAAGACAGTGCATTCCCTACGACCCTCCAACCCTTAGAATCCGCTCGTCGAATCCACCTTCGACCCCGCGACGGGGGCATTCATATATTTCATAATGCAGGTCGCTTCTACCCCCGGAATAAATAAACACAGACGCACGGTTGGCTGGCACAGAGGCTATGGAACAGGTCTAGCACACAGGTGTCTCCTGAACGGGCCAGAAAGGCCACGGATGGATGTTAACGCGCGTCATCGCCGATGCGTGTGCGTCTTGAAAATGGAACTTCTGGAGACCGACCCCCAACGCGACCCTCCCTCTTTTCAGATCCCTCGACGGTCCTGAACAGGGGGCTAGACGCGCGTGTGTGTCGTCCTATCTCCATTCTCGTCCAAGTTTCCCTTTCTGTCCCGTTTTTTTCCTCCCTCCTCTTCATCTTCGTCCGCTTCTTCTCCTTCGCCGCACCCCCGTCCACCGTGCTCGAATCTGGGGACGAAAGCCGCAGGTGCTGCTTCCTATAAAACCCTCGTAAGGGGCACAGTGGCGTGGGCATTGTCGAGAGAAACTAATTTTCCTCCCTGGGAGGCTGGCGATTTTTCGCAACGACGCGGTACGCGCGTGAAGCAAGCGTCGAAGGGGGATGAAAGTTTCCTCGAGACTGACGCAGAGTTTCTCAAGGTTCATAATTGTTCTCAAAATTATTTTGCTAAAAAAATATCGAAACAACAGCGACTAACCTGCGACATCTCTACCCGCGTACTCGTCGCACGAAAATATCAGTTGGACTTAATTAAAATAAGATACCGGTAAGATCGAGTAGTCTGCTGTCTGGCGGAGTATTTCTTACGCCGAAAGTGCCTCTCTAATTTCCATACGCGCACCCGAGACCCTGACGAGGAGAGGAAAATTACCATGGTGTGTCAATCACGGGTCCACGCCCATGCCTCGCCCGTCCCGGGCGTCTTTAGGGATGCGACGCACATGTGTGCGCGCCGCGCTCGGAAAACTATTGACCGAGCCCTTCGTTGGAGACCACCGCGTCTCTGCTAAGAGAAATTCATTAAAACTCTCACGTGAAACCGATGGAAACGGGCACCGTCGTCCAGATGAATCCGTCGATCGATGCCTGGCTACCTCCATCGAGTGAATATAGATTGATATAAAGAGACGGGGCAGGGGCGGAGAGGCTTGGCGGGTTTCAAAAGATTCCAAGGCTGGGGCGTCTTTCCCACGACCACAACGAACCCCGAAGCGACCGTTGAAGGAGCCAGCGAGCGTCTACGGGGGTGGGCAGGTCTGTTTTCACATGTGGCTCGCGAAAAAAAGGCCCTCGGAAGGCCGTTATGGGGTCACGGGTCGGCGTGCTGGCTGACTTATGGAACGTTTTCGTACCCGCGACGGCCCTCGTCCCTCCAATTAGACACGATATTTGTCCCTGGACCCCGGACGGGTACCGTGCGCAGCTTTTCCCAAACGATTCGAAGGCAGACGAGCCGTGTCCGTTTCACGGCCGTAATGAAAACGACCGAGACGGCGTTAACGCGCTCCTGCTCGCGTTTAATTGCTCCTTCGCCGGACGGTCGCTCGTTCGGTGAAATTTCGGACGGATGCCCGGCATTTGAAGCGGATTTGGGTCACGTTCCGTTGGCCCTGTCCTCGGAGAAACTCGCACGCGAGTTAGGGAAATTAGAAAGTTTTCGAACGGCCTTTCGCTCGAATTGATTTGCGATCGAGGATGTTTTGCTCGTGAGAAATTAATTCTCTCCTCTTTTCGAGTTTGACGTGCCCTATCGAACGATGGAACGCTAACGCGAACCGTAACATCGCACGCGAGAATGTACCTACGATCGATATCGCCTATCAACCGAAAGTGTTCGAATGCTCGACAAAGTATCGTTCGATTAAAATCAATTAGCGTCCATTAGACATACGATACGGCCACGAGATTACATATTAAAAAAGTAATCAATTATAAAATTGCCAGTGTCGGATTTTTATTCTCCCCCCGTTACGTTTTATCGCCGAGCATTACCATTTTCGGGACAAAAACCGATGATCGTTAATTGCAACGATCGGCCGGAGATAATGGCATGTTCGCGATGCTATCAGATAAAGATCTCGTTAGAGGAGTGTGAAATTAGTGGGGAAGCAGATCGGATCGTCGTCGTCCTCCCTGGCAGATGTACGGTGATGCCAGAACTGTATAATCGGCTAAAGGGTTTACCCTTTTTTCTTTTTCGTCGTTTCCTTATTACGCGCTGCACACGCGTACCATTTATCAATGCGAGAACGTGATTCGCTCGCGATGCCACGAGATGACGGCGTTTAGTTCCTCAATCTTGTTTAAATCCAGTTCCAATTTCTAGCAAAAGATTACAGTTCAACAGAATTATCCATGCACCGTACTATTTTATAAATGTCACATTTTTCATTGCTAAATTACGGCAAAATCTCGCGTTTTCCATCGAGCCGCGCAACAAAGCTTCGATCACTGAAACCCAGAGCAGATCTTCGTCGGAATATACAATGAAAAACGAATCTATATTTATCCAGGACAAGAGAAACACGAGCGGAGGACGGTGTTTTTCTCGTTTTTCGTGAGCGTCGCCGCGACGTTTCACATTATTCCACATTCCCCCGTACGCGAGTATCCACGAGGTTTAACCCAAATACGAGGCTGCGCGCCGTTGCGTCAAACCCGTCGACGTGTTTTTCTTTTCCTCCTCTCGTTTCTACTCCAAATTCGATGTGCGTATTTGACTTTTTAAACGGCGAAAGTCCCGCCGGTGATTCTCTGACCGCACGATTGAGAAGGTGCTTTCAAGAGTGTCGCCGCGCCGATACCAGTCGCCAGGAATAATTTTATTGTAATCCGATGCTTGTCGTGAACAGTGGTGTAACTTTGCATGCGTTTTCGTCGTTGCCTTCGAAAACTCGTTCCCAAACAATCCCAACGAACGAAGAATTTTAACAGAACGAAAATAGCTATGGGACTATCGAGGAAAATTCGATGGCGAAATCGAACGAAAATGAGCCTGAACGCTTCGAAATCATCTCTCCACGATCTTCGTGAACGAAGATCGGCGCGAACGGATACCTCGAAAGGAAGTTCGTCAACGAGCCGTGGAACGAACGCTGGAAAATCGGGTGAAAAGCCATCGAGGGACGTCTGGCAGAACGGAGGAGCAGAAGAGGAGGCTCGAGGGGGAAAAAAGAGGTCAAGAAGCGTACGATTGCTCGATTCGAAGGGCCTTTCCAGGCTCGTGTACGTCGCGCAAGAACAACGTCCTCTCATCCGATCCCGTTCTGCAGTCCTTTCTTCTTCGTCCATGCCCAGAAACGCGTGAGTGGACATCAGCGAGACCGTCGGTCCCGGCGTGCACCGCCAACCATAACATTCAACAGTCACCGCCGTAAAGGACCTAACCTTTCTCAAGGATCCCATGTGGTGCTCTCACTCGGAACCTCTGATGTATCGCGTACATATACAGGGTGCTCCGCTTTTTCCTTCGAGAAATTTCGAGCTACGATTACGGAAGTTGAAACCAGACCGAAACGAACCTTCGTTTTTTATTAGAACGCTTTTGAGAATCTTGCTGATGGATCGTTGTCGTCGAGGGGCACTCGTACGCGCAGAATTTTTAATGTTCCTTAAACGCGTGTTTTTTTATTCTTCATTTTCGACTCGTTTTGACTTTTAGAACTGTACGGTACACCTTATCGCACTGAAATGTTAGAATACCTTGAAGTTCAATTCTATAATGACACTGCACAAATGTTACACATGTGTAAATTAATGACTAACGATGACTAAGAATAATACATGTCATATTCTTACGAAACCGACAGCGATATTATAAATTTGAAAGACTCCACGATGAACTTGCAACGTAGAACGATAGTATATCGTGTTAATCGTCTGTAGAAGGAGCTTTCACAATTAATCCGTCGATTGCATGCTCGTTCGAGCCGATGGTTCGACGAATAGGAAAAAATGGGAAAATGGAAACGCGATTAAGCTTGTGTAATACTTTCTGGAAATTTTCACGGCAAAGTGTCATTATATGAAAATGTCTCGATTCTAATTTCAGTATAAATCTTTACATTATCCAAACGCAATTGTTTGGTAATGCCCATAAATGAGAAATTTTTAATTCGAGGGGCAAACTTCGAAATTTAGAATTGAAATCGGTTATTGTTAAATGCTCTGTTTATTAATGAAGCGATCAATTAGATTCTTATTGTATTATTGTATGCGCGGCACATTGTTTCGTTTCACGCTATACTACTTTAAACTAGACTCCTATAACATAATAATGACCTTGTTATTACCCTTGCCATTACCATCGCGATCATAATATTTTTCAAGTATAAGGAAACATTATTTTCGTTCCGTGGCACGATTTCGATGATCAATTTCTTGTTTTTTTTTAACGCGAGATTAAATTCATTATTGTTGTAATAGGTTACGTAGCCAGGCAATTAAGCGTTTTCGTGTTGCATTAGACACCGATAAAGGATAAAAGTATACGATGATGTAAAGTGTCTTGACCCGTTACAAAAAACCTAGATAAAGTTGAACCATTTCTCTTGAGAACATAACACCAGTTTATAAGTACGATAGATAGGACTTTAATTTATAGTACGTACGTACGTAACGTAGTTTAGCCGCAAAAAAAAGAGTCAGATTTATTCCGGTTTGCTGGGAGCGCGTCTGGTTTCAGTAAAGAACGGTCGGAAAAAACATTACGATCGTATAACCATGCAAGAAAATGATAAACCCACGATTAGTCTTCGACTAAATTGTTCGCTCGGTCGGGAAAATTTATCTCGATGAGTTATTGTCCCAGGGAAAATCACTGGCCAGGCGTTTACAGATTTCACGCAACGCCGTTCGGTATCTGGTTAATTGCAGAAAAATGATGAGAGCAAATAGGAACGCGCGTTAATGGAGCAACTGGTAGACGAAACGTCGTGTCGAATGCAAACGTTGATGCAACCCGTGGAAATACGCGAAATGCGAATAGCGGGAAGAAAGGTGCGTGCGCGCGTGTGCAAAGAATTCGATGTAGTAATTGGAAAGAAGGAGGAGAGAAAAAAAAGATGCGGTTATGAGAAAACAAGTGACGCAAGAAAAAACCGATGTTTCTTATACGTCGAGTCTACAGTGAGTAAGTATTATTCCAATGAGTCATTTGTGGAATATCGTCGTGTTTCGATCCATGTTGTAATAACAAGATTTCACTCTCTCGCGGCGGATCGATACACTCCAGATGTCTCTATTTGTTATTTGAATCGTAATCGGTATCGTCCGACGGTTCAATTTTAATTGAACAGTTACGATCGAGCAGTAATTCGCGCGACTAATATGTTTTCGATCGCGTTCACCAGCGTCCCCTTTACGGGGCTGGCGATGGCGTCGTTCCCGGTATTTGGAAGTAGTCGAGCGGCCGCACAGGGAGCCTGGCGTGCACTTGGTCAAACAACGAGGCCTCTATGGAGGCCCCCGTTTATTGGCGCTTCTAATTCAGGACCGGAAGTGGCCGAAAAGCAACGGTGAAAACAGACCTCCCGGATTAAAATAGGCCGCCATAACTGCTCGGCTTAAATGCTTTGTATTAATAATTAACACGTTACGCCGGCAGGCTGCGTCGAACTCTGCCTCGAACCGCCCCTCGCGCTGCCCCTTTTCCCAATCCATCTTCCGCTTTTCGAGCAGAGTTACGCTTTCGTTTCGTGGAAATTTCGACCGTTCTCGCAAGGTTCGACGATCGTTCGACCGCGAATTTACCGCCCGAGCAACACCTCTGTTTTCCTTAGCCTCTCGCAAGTATTTCAACGATCATGGGAAGCTCTGCGAACCTTTTATAACTATCGTTTTTTTCTCTTTTTTATTATATCGAACTCGCGCGAGAACTCTGCTATAACCAAATATTATGCGATACGACGAACGGCTACGACGCGTGGTTTCTTATTTTCGCGGAGCGGTCGCGTGTTTCCATTAACACCGGCTGATTCACCGGTGTTAACAGGAAAGTTCGCAAGCGGCGATTTTTGTTGCCGCGATGGAACCGGTTGATGCCCATTGTTCGTGTTCCCCGACCGTTTACATTTTCTTAAAGAAGCCTGCCCTCCACCCCGCCAACCCCAACCCCCGGTGATTTATCGGCGCCGGAACTTTACGCGCGCACCCACCGTACATTTACATTTTCTCAGTGGAACCACGGTAATTCACCGCATTAGACGGGACGCTTCTATAGAAGGGGGATTTCTTAGCGATAATAGAAATCCTTTCAACGGTTCGGGGGAAGGGGTGGCGATCGTCTGTTTCAAGTACTTACTCGGATCGAGCAGTCGTTGTAATTTATTGCTTCGACGGTACGCTCGGCTCGTAGACGGTGCTCATACGATCGCGATTAAACCGCGGATGTTTATGCATATTCATAGTTTTATAGACGCAATTAAAGAAAAGCAACACGAGTAGCGGTTTGTTTTTCACCCCCCTTCTCGCGTTCGCTTCAGCGTGGATGCGCTCCAGTCTGACAATCTTATTTTGGAATCATTTTTAATGCTACTTTATATTATATTTATCACTAATTCGATGCGTGATCGCGATGCACGTATAAATATTTACCGAAACGGGTTGCAAAGCATGAAAGAGATGCGATCCCCGCAATTTATTGGATTACTTATTGCTCGAGTGAGATACGTATAATCAATGACAGATATCTCCAGCGAATTAATTTAGATCGTTCGATATCATTCAGACGCGAAATAAATTGCACCGCGGAAAAAGTATCGCGAAAATATTCTACTCGACCGGGTACACCAGCTCGCGCGTTTATTGCACTTTCATGGATGCCAAAGCGCGATTTATGGGGGAACGTCGAGCGTGTAGAGGGTGTCGAATGCGGTAAACCGTAAATATAAATCTTTATTAGAACGAGCGCTGACTTTCTTCACTTTTCGATCCGATTAGACGCGCCAACGCTTAAAACCGATACTGCAGTTAGTCCTATACGACGATTTATCGCATAATGCGATACGCGTATGTCATTGTAAACGGAGCTTAACATCGCCGAGATAGACTTGCAGTGATAACTGTTGTCGCTGTGTACGATATCTGAGGAAATTTCCACGAAAGCCCCGTACGGAGATTCGTGACGATTGCGAAAGAAAAGAAAAAAAAATCCAACCAACTCCGGTAGCCGGTGGAAACGCGGACAAAGTGAACGTCTCGAGTTTGCTTAAAATTTTCACGTCTAAATATCAAATGTCCGTCGCGCGTTACCTACACGTGCATGCGAAACGAGAACAAGATTTTCATTTATTCGCGTTGAGTCACGCGGATTGATAAAACAGTGATCGACAGATCGATATTTACCTTTACGCGGTTGTAAATTTCACGCTTTACTCTGGGAACAAATTCGGAAGCTTCCATAGTCGAAGGCATTGGAGCCGTAGAAAACAGACGCGATCGTTTTCATCCAGAAGCTGTCCTTCTATTTTTGCATTGTAACGACTACTGCCAAGCTGTAAACATAAATATTTATTCGACTTGTTTCTCTTTTTCCGTTCCACTCGTTGAACTTTACGTTCGACTACGCGCAAACTATCGCGCGTCGATGGAAACTAACGAGTAAAAAGTATCTGACCTTAACGTCAGAAGCGGAATTGAAATTTGTCGTTATCCAACGAAACTGTGCGTATACGTGATCTTGGTATCTCAGTGTTTAGCTACAGTTTCTCTTTCTCATTTCTTTTCTGGCTCGTGTTATTTAATCGAAATATCCGGAGCTACCAAATATGGCGGTCGGAGGGGAAGAGAGAAAAAAACGGGTGCTCTGACGCAAACGGTGAATTAGATAAGTTTCCATGAAACGAGACGAGGAATTCGTACGAGCACGCGATCACGTACCCCAGGATGCAGCGGCGTAATGCATGCGCACGTCCTGGACAACGGACGTTGACTGACGTCTGCGATCGATTCGATCGAGCTGGAACCGATTTCGCCGCCAAGGGCGAAACAACCACTGCTCTCCTACGTTTCGCGTAAAACGCGTCATCGATCGTTCGACAATTCGATTTACCAGCTCTGACTAGACCAGTTCTGAATCAATCAAACTTAAAAGTCTACGTGCGCTCCTCTGACGCACGCTTTCGAAAAGAAAAACTATACTTGCTAGGAGGGTACGTTTCGAGCTGAGACGTTGATTCATCGAGATTGGTGATTCTCGTTGCTCCTTCGTAACGCTGGCGCTCTTTTAATTAAATTAGCGACGTGTTTCACGCCGGTGACGTGAATGCGCACGCCATAGAAAATACCATCCTTCGCTACGTGTAAGTGGCACGACATGTGACGTGCGCGTTTACGTCATGGATCTCAGTCGCTTGAATGGTGAAATAAGAAGTGGGTCTTGCAGCTCTGCCTCGCGTTCTCGACGACAGTTTTATTAGGGGCATCCGCGCGTTGGAAATTTTACGCGTCCCCGTTCATCGGGTTTTCCATTTTATTCGAGACGCCTCGAGACGCCTCGAGACGCGACGATCTCGGAGGCGCTAGTCTAATACGACGAATTACGGAGGCGAGTGTCAGCCAGAGAAAGGGAAAGTCAATCGGGTGAAAGTCACTCGTCCGGATAGTTTTGCCTCGATTTATCCCGCGTGTACACGACGCAACACGGAGAGAGCACGATCTTACGGGTCTCCATTATGCCGCCTCGGCACTTTTTTCGATCCTATTCGCCTGTCCTTCTCCGGCCGCTTTGTCACTTTGGCCCTCTGTAATTCCATTTTACGACTTCCGGGTGGGACGCGACGCGTTCAACCCTTACGTTCGTTGACCTTTTTTCTACGTCTAGCTTCACGGCTTCCTTAATGGATAATGGACAGCATTACGTAGTTACGTTTTGTACGTCCAGCATCTGTGTCTCGATGGGTCCTACAATAACTGGAGGAAATTTAATTAAATTGACATTTCAGAAGATGTCTCGATTGGTCGAACTTAATAGGAGACCTGGTCGTAGCTATCTCTCTTCTGTAAAATTGATCGATGGTACTAGGCCGCGGGGTATTAAAAAAAAGCAGCCTTACGTAACAGAAATTTATCACTTACC
Source organism: Xylocopa sonorina (assembly GCF_050948175.1). Classification (NCBI taxonomy): domain Eukaryota; kingdom Metazoa; phylum Arthropoda; class Insecta; order Hymenoptera; family Apidae; genus Xylocopa; species Xylocopa sonorina. The sequence continues at coordinate 13,722,494 of NC_135193.1, forward strand.
TGAAAATAACAGGACACGTGAAAGTCGTGATCGACGTGGCGCCAGCCGTTAAAACTGCTACAGAACGAGAAAGTGATTCCCTCCGTAATAAACGAGCGTGTACCGGCTGCATCTATTAATTGACCTAAAAAAAAAAAAAAACTGCTCATAGAGCGATCGAGCGGATGATATTTTTAAAACGCGTCGCTCGCGTTCCGTTTCCACCGTCGAAACGTTTCGAGGCTATCGATGCTCGCTCCCGCGTCACCATTTATTACCCGTTGCCCCATCTTTAACAGCGTAATGATGTAACTATTAAAAAGACAAGATGCAATTAGTTCAAGGATCCATCCATCGGTGGCTCGATCGGGGGACTCGGATGCATGCAACTCTAACCCGCGCACGGCGTCGTAAACCTACTTCTCCCTTCATCTTTCAAACCACACGTCGTCGATAAGGATCAGCAGCAATCGGTACATCTACAGCAGCACGTATCTGCATCGCGTGTTAAGAACAGCATCCTTGCATCTCGTCGAAACATTTCAACGAAATCGTGCATCATGGCGCACGGTGAAGCTTGTCTCATTATGCATCCCCAGCCGTGTGCTCGTGACCCATTGTACCTCTCCGCGCGCGCGCGCGCGCGTCCGATTTCAGAAACCCGCGAGAGACCCTGTCGCGGTGAGAATCCTCGACAGCCGGGAATACGAGAGACGTAACGATTTCGAATCGAGACTGACAAATTTCTCCCCGTCGAGGCCTCTCGATCGCTCGCTCGCTCGCTCGAAACTAGAAGAATCGGCACGCTTCGAGAGAGCTCTCGAACCAATCGGCCGTTTACTTCTTGGGGACGACCGTTCGAGCGTATTAGTCCTCTTTTTTCGCGAGCCTCCTCGCTAAGTTAGTCGAAGCTATCCAGTCAGATTCGAATCTACCGGCAATATACTTGCCCCCGTCGCTAGCATTTACCTGTACGTCGCGCGCTGCCTTGGCCTTTAACGATTCCTGGAACGGTCCCCGGTGCCGATTTCTATCGATTCGATTCCGATCGGAGACGATACGCGCCGCGGTTATCCGGGAGGCTCGCGTCGCGAACTTCAGCCCCCGCGTAACTCGTTTCTGTCGTTTGTAAACAATGCCGGGGACCAGGATGATTGGGACCGGGGCAATGGTAAATGAAATCGCGCCGGATCTGCGGGGCCATTTACGATTTATGTTACATTGTGGCCGCGTACAAGATGTCGGTAAATTGGGAACGGGATCCGGTGGTACAGAGACACGGTGAGATACGGCTGATCTGTTATCGTCGATTAACCTGGACACGCGTAAAAATATGTGTACCGCGTGTTCGGTCACCGTGTCTTTTCGTATTTGTACACCGCGGCGGTGGCGGCGGCGTTGCGAGATTTCGAGGCCTTTTTTTCGTCGCGGTTTCACCTTCTATTGAGAACAAGTGTCGCTTGAATGGCGCAGATAAGATATACCTTTTAATTTATTAAGTGGAGTGTACGCGAGTCGGTGTGTACATAGGTCGAAGTAACGTAGATATCTCGCGGTTTCGAAGTCTAGAAAGAAGATTGCCACGGACGCCGATTCGAGGATGGGACGACAATACCTTTTCTAATCCGTTGATACGATTCAAACGAGGAACTGCTTTCGTTATCTGCGCGCGGGGCTGCTGTAACCTTTTTACAGCCGGTTATGTTTAATCTTCGATTCCCTTTATTTGCGCGAGACATTGTCCGATTAATTGGTACGGACAGGCACTACAGAGGGGACAAAAAATCACTGTAGTAATACTTTCACCTCGGATTCCTGACGGTTTGCGCAACCCACCGCGAGTAAAACATCCTTTTCTTTGAAATAGTCGCGCTTTATCGTTTAATCTCGCACGGGACAAACAAGAGCCAAGCCGAGCACGAGCAATTATCTTTGTTTCGTCGTAATTGCCATCGCGTTGGATCTTTTCCACTTTTTCTTTTGCCAATATTTATTCTTCGAGATACCGTTCGCAAACACGCTGGGACGAAAATCTTAGATCCGAAGTGGTTTCCGTCTGAATCGTGGCGGAACTCCGATTATCAGCACTGTGGTAGCCTAATCCTAGAAGGTAGTTCCTTCACCGATACGCAAAACTAGAACAAGAGATATCGAGCTTAAGCAGTGTCACAGAGAGATATCTTTCGCGCTAAGACACGAAATTAGTACCACTGAATTGCGCGCGACAAAGTACCAATATAGATAGTATCTCCCAAAACCAATTAATCGCTACAAACAAAACTATTCAACTTCTAGAAATCCCATATTCGTTCGTCACGCGATACTTGAAAAATTCAAAAACTCCCCTGCCATTCGCTAGTCGCCATTACCTCTAGAATAATCAATAGCAATCGAACGTATCAGCGTGAAATGTGCATTACAAGCATTCTGCCGCTTTCCTCCGCGAGCGATTGTAAATAAGACCGATCCGATCTGAAAGCCAAGCGCGGGGCAAGAAACGAGCGGCTGGAACAAAATCCATCGTCGAAAGTTTCGAAAGTGTCCGTGAAGACGTCTCCTGTCGACTGGCAAGCAGGACTGAGAGAGAGAGAGAGAGAGAGAGAGAGAGAGAGAGAGAGAGAGAGAGCGAGAAAGAAGAGTAAAGAGGTGAAGAGACGACTCCTTGCCGCGTTTTAAAGACAGGATACGGTGTAACAAAAGGGAGGCAGGAAGAAAAGGGAAAAGTTAGCCAAGTGTCCAGCAGATGTACGTACGGTTCCGTACGTAGGCATTATTATTGGAGTGCAGAAGGAAAGACACGGGTGTACACGTGCTGAGCAGAACTCGGAACAGCGTGCACGGTCTGGGCCTTTCTTTCACGGGCCCACGTTCTTCGTCTGAACGGCGTGCGGGGACAAATCGTGGACATCGGGTACGGGTACCGTTACCAATTAAAAACTACACTTTTGCTCCCTGTTGCTCGTGGTCTTCGTTTCTCCGCTCTGATTCCCAGAGGGTGCGAACGCAACATCCACTCTGTGGGATGCTGGTTTCTAAACGCGATGAAACAATTGTTATATTTTTAAGTTTCAATTTTTCGAAAGTTACGTGGACGCCACTCGATAACGAGAGGAAGAGCGACGTTATTGTATCTCATGCTTTTATTATCGTAAACGTGACGATAAAGAGGAATAGACGGTACATACGAATATACGTAACTAAAGATTACTGCCAGCTCGAGCAGCGTTGTTCGACACGCTGCCTGCTGTCCGCGTCCCTTTCAGGGGAGAGCGACTGAGAAACGAGAAGGATCTCTCGGATGAGAGTGCCGGCTAATAAGAAAATGCCATGCTGAAAATGTCACACGCTGAGCAGCGTGACGTCAGGCTTGTGCATCGTATCTGCTTGTTTTTGCGCTTCTGTTTCGCCGTCGTAACATCGCTCGGGTGGCGAGAGTGTTCGACGAGAAGCAGCGAGGAAAAACGTATTCGAAGAACATTTTTCTAAGGAAAAGGGAAGCTGATAATTACTAACTGAGCGTAGCCGAGTGTGCATTGTGTCGCGAAGAGACAGAGAAATCATTGTGAAAGTACGATACGATCAGAACGAAAGGATAATAGGAAAAGCAGAGCAGCTTCTCGAGTCTATCGCGGGCAATCTTTCCGACATTCATACTTTTACTGCTGTCACTAATGATTGTGCAATTTTCTCGTTCTTACGTTGTCATCGCAATCTTATTATCATTGCTCGTGTCACAGATTGCCGAGCATCTAAGTAACTCTGATTAGACGTCCGTTTCATTCTCCACGTCGAGAATCGTACAATCGTTCAAGTTTCTCCGTCCGTTGCAACAACCCTTCCACGAGCGTCGTTCGAAAATTTCCTGTACCTCGTCCAGAGAAAGCTTACAATTAGTTGTCGCTTGCTCAATGATTATAACACGCCGTGCCTCTCCTTGATGGCGTCCGTCAGCCGGACAGGGATCAATTTTTGCGAAATTACTCGCGACGGTAACGTCCGCGTATCAATCGAAGGAGGAAGTGACATTTCGCGTAGGGAAAGCCGGAAGTTCGTGACGTGAGGTCGCGCGAGTAGGAAGCCGGGACCGCCGCCAATTTTATGGAGGCGCAATGTCAAGTGCCGCGAAAAGGTCGGACACGGTCTCAATGGATATTTGTAAACGATTCGTTTTCGTTCAACGATTCAGAACCTTCTCAGATCCAACGGTTCGTTGGGGGATTTTCACTTTCAGCCGCTCTTCCTCCTTCCATCGGAACCAATTACAACCGACGGTGTTTACTAAATTAGTTGCAATTCCCGTCGTACTTAGCAAACGATTATTCATGCCAGTGAATCAGTCGAACGGCGTTATTTAACCGGGCTTGACCAAATAATCGTAAATAGGAGGGACTCAGAGGGGGGTTCGTGGAAGCCTCGAGTTCCGACAGCGAATAAAGGAACTAGTCATTAATGTTCGAATACCTGAATAACCGGCGGTGACCTGGAAATCCCGTCAAAATGGCACTTTGTATCGGTGGCTTACGCGGAGAGTAGTTTTTTTTTAACAACACACGGTCGATTCTGACCTGGTTATTAAATGCAAATACCCTTGGCAGGGTAATAAATAATTAATAACGCGGACGAAATACCGCGCGCAAACAAATTCGCTGTATGGTAATACTTGGCTAAGCAGGCAGGTAAAAAACAGAGGCATAAATATGAAATTTTAATATATCGCTTGGACGTTGCAACGTATTACCAGAGGTAAAGCGTGTACACTTTCTGGTTACACCGATGGGTAATTATTCTAAAGCAATTACACGGTGCCGTCGCAGCTGATATAACCTTTAGACAACGCTGGTTCTCTTTTTTTCCACATTTCTGCTTTACCATTCCTGCGTTACATCACGATTCTAAATACTGCTAGCCGTTATTATACATGAAATTCGTATCAGCGTGAGTCAACGTATTGTTATAGTCTACTCATTATCCGTATCAACCAAACAAAGAAGCATCGCGTACGCGTTAACCGGTTTAATAAATTCAGAGAGCCGATCGATACGTTTATTGGCAGTTATTGGCAGTTATCACTGTAATAATAATCCTCGTATCTTTTATCTGATTAGAGGCCACCGTGCGATAATCAACACCGTTTGATATAACGACTCAGAAGTCAGGCCCTGTCCAATTAGAGGGTGTCACGGTTTTTCCCATAACATACGGGCCGATGAGGGCCTCCCCGTGGCAGAACCCTAATAGAGAGAGAGAGAGACAGAGAGAGAAAGAGGAGGGTTAATGTTTTCAACCCTAAACAGATTCTCATGAAGCTATATATATAACGACTAATGGGAGTTAGTTTTCGTTATGGTGGCCTAACTGTACGCGTTGATATCAGAGTGGAGCATGCGGGCTCTTTGTGGGCCGCGCGTATCCCATGAACGAATTCAAATCGACATTTCCATTGTAAATCGCAGGAGCTGTATCGATTCGTGAATGAAGAGCGAAGGTATACCACCGGTGTAAGCGCTTGCGCGCGATCAGTTGAGAAAGAAAAGCCGGATATCGTTATTGCCATTCGACTTATACAACTTGCCCTCCTATTAAATGGAACGCTCGCAACAGCAAAAACGGGTCTACGAGTGACGTTGAGACTTTTACTCCGATTAATTTAATATCACCGATAATAACGTTGCGCAACATTTGCGCACGACTCTATTTAATTATTCAATTGCGATGATAATTGTTTGCAAATGGCCCGAGCGCGAAACACACTTAGAACGGTTTACTAACGGTAATCGTGAATTGCACTTTCGTTGTTATCGCGGTGCATCCTGTTTTTGTTCCTGCTCGATCGTGTTTGCGGTCTCGCGGGGATTCGCGTAGACGTTAGTTAGCTCTGCGTGAAATTGTTCGGAAGTTCGCAACGCCCGGGTCGCTTCGGATTGGCGGAAAAAGTACGCGTTCTCCGGTATCGCGAATCGATGATGGTTCGCCATCGTTACGACACGTCGAGATCGACGTATAATCGAACGCTAACAATGCGTGGACGGTGGTTATTTACAATCTACGACTTACATCGTGCATGAATAGAAGCTCAATTTCATTCATGCGACTCCTCTCGGTATTCTATCGCGCGGCTACATTCGAGCTATTCGATCGCACTGCCATTGAATATACCACAAGTGAAATAGTTGTACACGAGGTTCTACGAGCGTCGATGTAACGTTCGGTTATCTTTTTGCCTTACTTAATGCACGATACTAGACTTCGTTCAACCTTCTCCTATGCTAAATCATAATTCCGCGCTCATAAATTATCGTGTTATTCTATTTTTTGTCGAACTTCGAGAATTTCTTCTTGTTTAATAGAGATTACGTATACGTCGGGTTGTGGAGTGTGTGGCAACAAGTATCTCGAAGTACCGGCACCGATTCGGTCACGTGCGGATTTCGATTCGCAAGGAATGCTCGTATTCTGGTTATTTATTCCGCGAATTGTATTAAAAACCTTTCGTTTTCTCGTTCATTCGATGAGCTACACCGCATATTTTTAACGAACACTTGTTTTTCTCAGCTTTCTGGTATTTGAAATGCGTACAAAACCAGCCGCGTATATCTTTCACTTCCTTAAATATAAGATAGGAGTCAGTTGAAGTGTTGATAAGAACATAATCGTCCGTTCTTACAAATATGTTTTTTAAACAACAACCCCTCCACCTATGCGATAAATCAGCCTACGAAAAAATACGTTCGAAGCGTTATTAAAAGTACGTCTCGTGCCTTTAAAAATTCTTAACAGTTAACCTAATCGCTATTTAATTCGTTATCGCCAAACAAAACCTAAACGTGCACGTATACAAGCATCTACTGACGTTGCAATTTCAAAGCGTAATTAAAAAAAAAACGTATGAGCAAGAAAGTGAGCAACGCGCAGATCGTATAAAAATTGATTTCATAGCGTATATTTCATAACGCGTTCGCTCGTACGCCGACGAAGACAATTTAAAAAACGACTCGATTGGCCTCGTTTTAATAAACAAGTACGAAATAACGATCAGAGGTTGATGTTCGTGCGAGGCGCTCTAAAAAGAGCCATGCTATCTCGAAAGCACCCTAAATTTCGAACCAATGGGGATCGTCGGGGTGAAGACGGTCCCGAGCGATTCGAAAATCCGCGCAGCAAGGGGTTCCTGGTATCGATGGAACGAGGGAGAGATGTATCGTACGATTGGCCGGAGGAGTCCGCGCGGTTGCCAAATCTCCGGCTGTATAGGTGCTCCCGGTGGGGGGGAGCAGCCATCAGCAACGTGGCGTCCCATTGGCGGAGGGCGCGGTGCCGCCTTTCGAGTCTCACGGACTATCGCCGTCGTACCGTTCCTCAGTTCGCATTCGGAGGCCCAGCGAGCTACATCTCTTTGAGATAGGAAAAGAAAGATTCGACGGGAGCTTTCCAAGTTTTCCCCCCCCTCCACGGGACCCGCGTCAAAGATTCTGCGATCCGAAAAGAAAGAAAAGTGCCAAGTTTCACTCGCTCACGTCGTACTTTGTACCGCCTTTATTCCTCTCTCTCTCTCTCTCTCTCTCTCGCTCTCCTGTCACGCCGGGTGTACACACGCACGTTCAGTACACCACGAGACGGTACCACGCACGCACGCACACGCACGCACGCGCGCAATCGTCTTTCGTTTTCACGGTGATCCGTACACGTGACAAGCTGAGCATCGAAGAGGCTAGAAAGCCGAGAGAACGGCGTGCTTGTTGTTCGACGCGAGAGAGGAGACACTCGTCGACCCGTTCGAATCGGTTCCGATCCCGCGTGCCGATCACTCGATAAATCTCCTCAAGTCACGTTCGAGAGGAATCGTAATCGGGTTGTGCTACCAATGTAAATCGACGCGGAGCGTATCGTCGGAGTGGCAGTTTTTTTTTTTTTTTATATTGTGTTTCCCGAAGTTGATATACATACGTAACAAAGAGCCGCGGTTTTCACTCGATTTCGCACGCATCGGCTCTCCTGCGCCACGCACGCCGAGCAGATCTCGAAAAAGGGAAGCGACCACGTTCTACGACCAATCCCCAGTGTGTTTTTTGTGCAAAAACGAAAGAACCATGTCGACTGCCGTCATGAGCACCCCCATGTTCGAGTGTACCGAGCATCTATTCAAGGTAAGACAGTCTCCACTATTACACTCTACTTCCGTCTCTTCGCCTCCGTTTCCAATCATTGCAACGCGAACAGTAGAAGGAATATCAGTTTTATTCGAACGGTAACATCGCGTGGCATTGAAAAACTGTTGTTGTACCAGCGGGGTGTCGCGAACTTTGTTATGAATCAGGTGACGCGTGACGACGACGACGACGTTTGTTTGGTTTGCTCGCGGTCGTATTTGGCGTTATCCGACGCGATCGATCTTCCTGTTAACAGGGATACGCGACAGGTTAGGATTGTTGGCGAAGATGGTTGACTCAGCACGTGTCTATTTCGCGAATACCGAGAAACTTCGCAGCGCGCGCTGTCCCCGCGTTGAAGTCTCCCGCGGCGGTCGTAGTACTCGCTGGTACTCGGTGGTACCGTGGCGCAAACATTTCCGCGATGGTGTTGGTACGTGCGCCACGTACGTGTGTATTTCGCGCCGACTGCCACGGTCTATTGCACCGCTGGACGAATATGGAATGGAAACATGGATGGAAAATGGAGTGCCTCGAGGATCTTTGCCCCGACCTGAACGGGGATCCGTGCACGCCGCAGGCTTAACGCGTATTTACTGAAAATTGAACGAAGCGTCCTTTCGATAGGGCGCACAGCTCGCCGCGTAACTATGGCCGCTATGGTCGGAGAGAGAGAGCGAGCATTTATTTTGGCGCGCAACAGCCACACGGGAGGATGGCCGTGTGATGCAAGTGTTATTTTCGATCGCGTGGCCGTTGCTTTCTTCGTCGTTTATTTGTTTCCGATGAAATTTCTCCTTTAAATCGTGTTCGCGAGCGCGCGTTCCTCGCGTCTGTTCAATTTAACGCTGCTTTCGAATTTATTTTCAGATCCCCCGAAAGCGGGGCGAAATTATTCGGGAATCGGACGTCGCTTCGACGAGGCGCAAATATTCGCGACAAATTCCTATTCTACAATGTATATCGTATTTAATTATCGTACAGACGTTTCGTACGTTCGTTTGCGAGAAGACGATCGCATTTTTCATACCTCGTCGAAGCAGTCGAACCGTTCGATTCCATTCTTGTTACTCGATTATTTATTCGCTTAATTGGAATGTATCTCTCGAATTTCTCGTCCGTAGGCGAAATGTTTAAAATCCTCGATACGTTTGTTAAATATTTGAAATCTGAGAGGTGTACGCAAGCTTCGCGGTGATCGATTGTATACGATTTCGGACAGGCCGCGAGTGGAAAGTTTCTGACTCATCGTCGGATTCGCACGAAAACAAATTCGAACTTCACTTTTTGCTCGACGCTAGAAGCCGCGTCCCCTTTGTTGTCGTTGTAAATATCTTTCATCCGGCGAACGCGTTTCTCCGTTGTGTGCGTCGGCTTTTCGAGCAACGCTACACGCGCGTACGTCCAATCTGTCGAAACGATCGGCTGCGAGTGTATCCGCGCGGTTTCATTATTCGCCGCGTACGGTCGATCGATTGTCATTCGTTTCGCGGCCGACATTGTTATCGTTCGCAGTTGGTGACTCGCACGAACCCGCCCCGACCTCGTCGTTTCTAGTCGAACCTAGCGAGCAGACCGAGTCTTCTCGCGGCTCTCCGTCCTCTTTCTCTTTCACAGCCGCGCACACCTTTCTGAAATCCAACCGGACGATTTGCGTTTCACTTTTATCGCCGTCGAACGTTACGCTTTCTTCGGATGGAAAAGCTTGTGCCTCTGCACGAGGACGAGCCGTGGTGGACGAACCGGAATATTTTCGTGAACGTTCCGCACGCCATCATCGACCAGAACGATATCCGAATTATTTAAATTCCAGTCGTACGTGCCTCGTAGATAGCTCGACAGATATCCTCTCGACTCGCGTGCTCGATATTGAAGCAAATTGCTTCGCACATTGTGTCGCATTGGGGTACAGTTACTTTTGTGTCCATGACATCCAGTGTCCAGAACGGGTACGGGATCGTGTTTCTCGGCTATTCGGAATAACGTTTTCAATCAAGCTTGAGGACGGTATCCCGCGTTTCTAGCGTACGTTTAATTAGCATGCAGTCGCGAATAATCTAATTAATTGCGTCGGAACAACCTCGCGCAATAGAGCCAGACTATGAATGGGTTTCACAAATTTTTGCGCAACGCGCGCGCTCGCTGATATTCCGTTTTCAGCGCGTCCCGACTAGTTTTCGCGAATCGTGTTTCGCATATATCCGTTAATGTACGCTTCTTATTCCGCCGTCTGACGCAAACGTGTTTTATAAACATCTGGCGGGATTGTTCTTCCTTTATTTCGCAAGTGGTCGGTTTCTCTGGAACACGACCGTGTAATAAAATTGTATCATATCTGGTGATATTTACCAATTTGAATACAAATGCCTTTGTTCCGCGTCACGAGAAAACCGGCAAATAATTTCATTTATGTATATATGCGGTAACTTCCTTTTGCGCGTAGGTAACGCGAATCTGGTCGAGACCAGACGCGCGCTCGTCGCCATTTTTCATTTCGATCGACGCTCGATCAAAGCTGCCGTCTCGATGCGTAACGTACGATCGAAAGCACGGATCAAGAACCACCAACGTCGGATCGAATATTTTCGTTCGAACGCAAGTGTCCGCTCTGGTCGCATGAATTCCAACAATTCTAATGGGACCGCAATCCGCTCCACTTTAATCGGACTTGAAATACACGCACGCAGACGCGCGCTCGCCTCGCGCACGCCTCCTATCGAGTATCGAGAATTCATTTCAACTGTGGAGCGAGCCTAAACCGTGGGCATTGATCAAAACGAAAAGCAAACGAGCACGTGGGCGAGAGCGCGTTCTCGTGTAAAAATACCACGATCGTTCTATAAATTGTTTCCTTGGTGAATCGAGCCTTCCATTCATTTATTCATAGCCAAGTCTCCGCTTTAACTAGCTTACTTCGGTCACGATTGGCCCGGATAAGCGAGCCTGGCGACCGGGTGGGCCTTATTGCCTCGAATTACCCATGTAGATGTCGTAAGCACGCTGCGCGAGCTGCACCAAACGGCTCCGAATCGGTTCGTGTACCGATTTTCTCGCGAAAATACGGCTGGAAATTACGATTTTCACGTACCGCCAGACACGTATCGAGCCGCGAGCGCTGTAAATCACGATTTTGCCGGTTTTATTGGATTTTTAATCAGCCTCGTTATCATTGTTTACAGGCTCGACGAATGGTACACGGGTCTCGAGTTTTATCGCGACTTCTTTTCCCCTCCCGTTACTTCTCAACTGTACAGCAGCTCGTAACTTTCCTCGGCAATTTCTCCTCGACGATTTCGAAACTCGTTCGATCGAGGGAGAGCCTCCTCGACTTTCGTGCTCGATGCCCGTCTAAGGCGACGCTCGAATTTTGGACTTTGCTATTTAGATAGCGCCCAGTTTCATACGATACCACAGGGCTCGAGAGTTTCTTTACCCTCCCGTCCAGTGTTCCTTTTTCTTTCCTCGCTACCTCGCGTCTCTCGGGTATGCGGTCTTATCTGCCCGCAGGAAGCGATCGCTAACGAGCCTCTGGATGTCGTAAATTTTTACTATCGCGCGTAACCTGTTACAATGGTAGATAAACGGATAGATTTAGAATCTGCCCGGTTGGCGGATCGATAAATCCGCGAGCGCGATTTCGGAGCGATCTCTCTCTCTCTCTCTCTCTCTCTCTCTCTCTCTCTCTCTCTCTCAGCCTCGATATCGGCAACGGTTATCAATTTTTCACGTAATGGATCGCATACACGGCGTCGAACATCCGTTCGGGCAAAAGAGTTGTTCCTAAACAGAAAAGGGACCGTTAGAGACGGAGTCGGTGGCGCCGGGCACGTATAAACCCGTGGCTCAAACAGAACGTACCAAACGTCGGGCGCAAAGTTGAAACAGCGCCGTGTGTCAACCGCACGCATCTAATAAACATGCGCGTAACGTTAGAAACTTCAAAGAAGTTATTCACCGTGGAATACCAAGAACCACAATGTTCTCGTCCCATTCCGCGCATGTACTACTCGCAGCAGTACAGTACGTATATCCAACCTCTCTCTCTCTCTCTCCAGTCACTTCCTCCCTTGGCCGTTTGAACGAAATTTATTCAAATATCGTCGTGCCGGGTCCGCGGTGGATACCGGCTGGACACTAAATAGACGGAAGCATAAAGCATAAAACGTAAACGCGTTTGAGAAAATGGCTTGCCGCGCGCACGAGCACGCGCAGACGACGACGACGACGACGACGATGGCCGTGCCCCGGCATGGGCGGTAAATTATTTATCGCTGGGTGGATAGAAAGGATGGAAAAGACAGGTTGCGTTCGAAAAGGCCGGAGACGGTGATCAGGGCGCGTCGAAGGAAGCGTCCAGGGTGCTGCTGCTGCCGCTGCAACGGCGCCCTTCCACGGCGGAATCGTTCGGTCCGGATTTTTCTGAAAGTGGAAACCTAGCCTCGAGCGAGAGAGCAACAACGCGCGCGGGCAACCGGCAACAAAAAGCGGCTCACGGTAAATGCAAGCCGCAACCGGCGACCGGGGAACCTGTTGCTTCGGATTTACGACGGAAAAGAGAGCCAACTGCGGAAAACCGCGGGAGGGAGCGAGACGGACGAGAACCCGAAGAGAACGGCCGATAGGCGTGTAGGCCAAGCGATGCGGTGCGCGCGTGGAAAACTCTCGCGAAGAGGACGCGCCGTGCTCGCTGCTTCGTCTCGCCGCGAAACTTTCGCGAAATTTATATGAGAAACTATACGAGAGAACAGCGCGGCCCAGCGCCGGGTAGAAATGGAAGGCGGCGAGCGAGGAAGGTGAAACGAAAGGGAGCACGCATGGTGTCCCAACAGGGAAGGAAAGAAAGGGAGAAGCCTGTTCTTTGTGTCGAGTCTCTCTCTCTCTCTCTTTCTCTCTTTCTCTTTCTCTGTACAGGCTGGAGCACCGAGCCAGTGCCGTAACGTGGTCATCCATGCTGGTATTTGCCGTGCACGCGTTCTTTCCCCCCTTTACGCCCTTTATTCCCAATTTGCCAGACTTCGTGAAAAGGAACCGGTGCTCGTTGTTAGCGTAAAGGGGTTGCCTTCGTTCGCGTGATGAGCGCAACAGGTTATTAACGATTGTCGTTGGACGGTTTCGAGGATCGATCATTTTTTTGGGCAGGTTTGGGAAGGTTCGGTAAACGCGCGTGGTGTTGGACTCTAATCGCGAGAACAATTACCGCGGACAGCCAATTGTCCGTGAATTCTGATGGCGTAAAAACAGCGGCGGTTTTTGCCCCGTGGTCTTGCATATCGCTTATAACGATCCATTGCCATTTACCGGCCCATTTTTACGGTGCCCGCCTGTATCTTGTTATCCGGTTTAAAGTCCGTGTAATCGTAGATTAAAGTAGGCCAAACAAAAACCACTGCTTCTTTCTAAGACTGTATCGGAACTATTACGATTGTCGCGGTATAAATACGCTCGCTTACTAAACACCTCTCGACAGCCATTCTGTTCTACACTCGTCGAGCGACAGAATATTTCGTCGTTTGTATGTTTGAAAATCACCTCAGAAATGTTTCTCATACTCTCTCAACTCAGTGTAGTAGCAATTGGTCTTCGCTAATTTTCTAGCAGAAAATCAATAATTAGACGAGCCAAAAGTAGAGAACCGGTTGTCTCCAAGTGGAATACACGAATTAACCGAACTGTAACGTTAACCGTGAGTGAACGGGGGACATCGGACGAGTGCTCTTTACGGTGTTGGTACGTGGCTCAAGGAATTTCTCATATTCCTGAAAAGAAACTCGCCGGACAAAAGGGCCGCGAGGCACACAGGAAGGGGCTTCTGACGCTCGTACGCGCGCACCTTGCTCTCTTCTCTGCCCTCCGCGCGAACGAAAGACGACGGCTGTGGTTGCGTGAATACTATTTTCGACGAATCTGAATTTGCATGCACGTCGCAGGAGAACCCGTAGCTTTAAGCGTGAAACTCTTTCCCAGTGAAAGGTCATCTCGTTAGTATTTTCGCTTAATAAAGTTACGTTTGCGAGTTAGCTATGCAAATGCATTCCGATACTGCGAACTTGTTCGTTGCACGGGGGCTTAGTTCATGCGACATACTTTTTTTCACTTTTTTCTCGGTTCTAGACCCCCTTTGTTTTTCTCGTTTCGAGTAATTAATATTTACTATTAATATTAACATATGTAATATCGCAATGGCGTTCAGCTGTTATACTGTTAAAAATAACCTGTTTGCGAAGGAACAATCAATTTTCTTTTAGTTATACGATTGAATTATATAATAAGCAGTGGCGTTCATTGAAATTCTGTATTCGTACAGAAGAGTGGATAATTTGATCCTCTCGTCAGAGGCGGGCGTCGAATATCGGTTTTTGCGGAGCTGGCAGTGATTCGTTCGCACGATGAGTTGATATTTTACGCCGCCGCTTTTTCGCGCGTAACTGACTTACACCGATTGGCTTCTTAGCCATCTATTTACCAGGTGCTCGAATCTTTTTTTCCTCGTTTATCGAAGCGGATTCACCGATTGCACTTGGAGGACTTCGCTCGTCTTTCCTTGTTCGAGACGTGTTCCTGTATCTCCGAGAAGAAGCGAGATAGGAAAAGGAAGGAAAAAAGTGGAGTGGTCGTTTCATCGGTTCGTTCTAGCAGAAGAATTTCATCCGCTTGGCTTCGGTTTTTTTTCCAATTTTCAACAAATTTCGCATAGAACCGTGCTCCGCGTACGATTCCTCGAGCAGATGGAATCTCTCGTTTTGATCCTTTTATCAGAGACATTCGTACCTGTCTCCCTTTTGCGGTTCCGCTCGCAAAAACTGTTCGACGAGACGTCCAGAAAAATGTTCCCAGATTCTGAAAAGAAACTGGATACACAAAAGCATCGGAAGGCGTAGAAGGAGGAGGGTTGCTGCGCGCCGTCGTGCACCTTGCTTCTATGCGCTCCTCGCAACGCGTTCTGTTCCCAAGCCGGGTTAAAGGCTGTCTCACATGTGAAAAAGCGAGAGTACCCCGTCTCTTTTCTACTCGAGAGGCTCCTCCGACGTCTATCTCGGTTTCACTTTCACGCTTGATTTATTCGACGATTCACCTTTCCAATAAAGAAAAAAAAGAGAAAGAAAGAAATACCTCAACTTTCCACGGTGATTCTGTGGAAAAGATTCAGGCCAAGTTTCCGTTTCGTATCGAGTCGTCGAACGATTCGAGAAACGTGAAATCTGACGCTGCTGCAGACTCCTTTATTTAAAACTGCGGAGAATTCTTCGTGTTATGGAATTATTTGACTGCATCCAGGCAGGATGATCGTCGAAGATTTTATTGTTTTAGAAAGTGGCACGGAGATGTGACGAACCGAACGAAGTTTCTTCGATCGTCCGGCGATCGCCGCGAACCGGTCCCGAATTTCGATAACTCTCGATTTAGGAGGAGCTGGCCGATCGTGGCGCTCGGTTCGTATAAATAATCGATTTTTCGTGTAGCGCGCGTCACGCAACAAGTGAAGTCGAACAAAAACGGAGTTCGTGGGAGCCGTTTAATAAGTATGTAACGGCGAACGTTGAATAAAACATGGCGAGCGCGGAAGGTTAGCGCGCGGCTGCGGATCGCCGCAAAAACGGTGTTTTGCACAGTGTATCTTTAATAATAGAATATCAGTAGGCAGATATACGACCGACGAGAGACAGAGAGGGAGAGGGAGGGAGAGAGAGAAAGAGAAAGAGAGAGAGAGAAATATTTTATTACGACGATCGAAGCGAGAGACTCGCGAAAGAAAGGCGTGTCTGTCGAGCGTGCAGGCGTTGCATTACTAAAACATTATACTCGGAACACGAACCTTGTTGAGAAAGGTAGGAATAGTGATTAGCGCAGGGAGTCCATAAGTATTCCGCGTGCATCGGACAGCTATTTCGAATAAGATATTGTGTTGTGTTCCGCTGCGTGACCGGAATAATGAATTCATCGTTAACGACTCGGGTTATTTTTCTCTATCTCTTTCTCCCTTCGACCCCCCTCCAACCCCTCACCTTTCGTTCGCTCGGCGATTAATTAATCATCTTAACGAAGAAAGGAAAACTAGAACGGTCGTGATTTAAAAAACGAAAACGAACGTGAAAGTTGAACAGGCTCGGTGGTAAAACTGTGACGCGTAAAATAGGCCGTCGAAAGAAAAATCGCGCTCGAATGACTTTCCCTAGAAATTAGAAAATCGCGCGGAGTGTATTCAAGGCCGTGTCGACTAATATCGTAAGCGCTCGTTTCAACGAATCAGAATTTTTCTTGCTTTCGACCCGTTCGAAGCGTTCCTCGCCACTGTAAGGAGTTTTCACTGTAGAGTCCACTGTTGATTGATTCGGTTAGAAACGGGCGGAACAACTGGGCTGGGGACTTAAGCCCAGAAGGCTCCAGGCAGGCTTGCAACAACGCGGTGGTACTTTCTGCTCGGCTGAACTCGTTAGTTGCATTAAGCAAAGCTTCTCTTTCTCTATCTTTTCAACAATGTTATTGGCTTCCGGTGTAATTTATCTCGAGGTGCATAGCCTGATTGTTGCTCGAGTAACTTTACCTTATTATGGTTACCTTATTCAGGTCGCTGGCCACGTTTGAAGTTTTTGCTCGCGTAATAAATCACCTGCTCTGTCGTCGAGTCTCGTTGAATTAAATGACACGGACGGTAAATCGGTGTTGTTTTCATTATCGTCGACCCTTGAAACCCCCACCGCCAGTGTAATCCGTTTCTCTAGAAAGAAACGAAATTAAATAAAGATCCTGCGGGATCCTCTCGTTTTTCTTGCGCAATCGAGATAATAGCGGTGTTACGTTAACTAAATGTGGGCAGCGTGGCATTCTCTATGGCGATCGGGCTTGAAAAATGACATCAGGGGCGTATTCGAATCGGATGAATGTCTGTAAAAATGATCAACTCTCTGTAAGTAATGACTGTAACGACGAGCACGAGGCAAATCCTCGATTATCACGGATACTCTCTGCAGTGGCGTGTAGTTTTGCGTTACTGCGCGTGTGTCGTGGATTATTTTTCTCGGTTATCCGACACGGGTGCGAAAAAGTTTCGTTCCTTTTCATCGTTTTTCGAACAGCGACCGTTAACGGTTGGAAAAATGGCGGCAATTAACAGTACTTTCTTCGAGTCGTTCGATAATTTCCCGCGTAACGGATAATACAGGAAGTGTTATTTTGCATACCCAGGCAGCAACGGATTCGCTTTCTCCGGCCGTAAATTTGCAATTATGGCATTTATGATACAATGGCGAGATACGCGCGTATCCCTATTATGGAGATCATTAAGCGCGGGCTAGCTCGGACGAAAATGGCCACCGAGGATATGCAACGTTGTTAACGAGCATTCGATAAGATATTCCAAGCGCGACCCGCCGCGGCTCTCTGCCTCTTTTTGGCCACGATTCTCCGTTTTCGCTAATCATTGCTTTTAGAAACGACGATACGCATATAAACGGCCATAAATTCGTCCTTACGACGACGACTATACTCCGTGTACCGAGAGACTTCTAAGTTCCTCGCGCGTGAAAGTCGTCGATGCTCTCCATCCGTTGAAATTCGATTTTCCCAACTTATTCGTTTCTTCTTCTTTTACACGTAACATCGTGTGGAGAATAGACATTTTATTTAGACAATTATTCGAGCGAGCTCTATTCTTAATCTCTTGTTTTAATATCGGTCGATAGACGCGTACGAATATTCTTTATTCGCATAGAAACGAGCGACTCGCCATGGGAAGTTAATTGCCGTTGAATTTTTCGCAAGCACGATGCACAGGTTCGAATAAGATCGCGCGCGTCACTCGAAGGGGATCCTTGGGAAAGAATCGAAACCGCTCGCAGCGAGCAGGTTCTGCTGGCAACGTTTATAGAAAGATCTCACCGACGAGCGTTTCCCTCTTACGTCTCTGAATAAATATTCACTCTCTGAACGAACCAAGTCGAGCTCGTTGATGAGTTTCGGAAATTGCATTCGAGCGAAAACCTGTCGCGATGCATCGAAGGCGCGTTCGCTAATTGGAAAATGAGCGCGTTAATTATCGAGAAATAAAAATAGCTGTTCGAAAATATCGAAAATAGAAACGGGAGCGTATGGTTTTAAATTCTCCCTCGCTCGTTTCGCTCCGTGGTGAATTCTCGAGCTCTCGTTTCTTTTCTCTTTTCTTCTGTGTTCCCTTTTTTTCTTTCTTTCTTTCTCTTTCCATGAAAAATGGCAGGAAGGGGGTAGCCGGGAAAAAGCGGACGAGGCGAAGGAACAAAAAGGGCAAGGAAACGAGAATAAAGGAAAGACGAAGGTATATAGCTTGGAAACACCGCGTACCCTTTTTGTTCGGCCATGTGTACCGAGCGCGTGGTTTTTACAAACACGCACGGGGTGCACATGTGCTTTCTTTGCCCAGATGGATTTTCTTGGACTTGTGTGGCGAGCTTTTTAAAGCGTTTCAAGTGCTGCTCGTTCCACGAAGTGAAAGTCCCCGTAGGAACGAAGCCGCTTCTGAATAGCCCGCGCTTAGCAGCGTTACGGGAAAGCGCCACCGGTGATCTGTTTAAAAGTGCGCTGAAAAACCAGCGGGACGCGTGTCTCTGTGTCGTTCAATTATACCCAGCGATTCGTTTTTATAAAAAGAATACCTTGAAACCTTTGTCGCGTTCGATAAATATAGTCGCATCGCGAGAAACAAATAAGTCGGAATCGTAGTAAACAAATGATCATCCACGCGCGAGGAATGCCAGTGTAAACAATCAGATCACCCAAACTATTATTACATATATCTCGACGTTGTTCGCGACAGCAAAAGAACAGAGGTCTACAAATATTCGTGGATCAAAGGCAATCGAGTACGATTTGGTTTCGAATGCACCGTAAATGTACGTAGCGGGAGTTAATTAAACCCACGATCGAGTAGCACCCGGCTATCGCATATCTCTCGCGAAAATAGCTCGACGGGTGTACCGAGAGATTTTTCCGGCGCAGTTGTAGCCACCTTCCATTCTCGTTAGCCAGTAAATTTAAACGAGCCTGCCGGTGGTGAAACGGCGAACGGTGTGCGGCGTGGAAAAATAAAAAGTAAACGGGACCATGAAAACGGCTCTGCACCGAGCGAGCAAGCAGGCAGGCAGGCAGCAGCAGCAGCAGCAGCAGCCAAAGCACCCTGTATACTTGCCCCACGAGCTGGCTGCGTGTTCGCTGGTGCTTGCACGTCGCACACTTGCTCTTTCCGATGCACACGTGCATCCAGTTTCTTTATGCACAGGAAAGTCTTCGTGCTCGTGCAGCGACGCCTGAATCAGCCGGCGTTGCACTCGGTGCGCCGTGTGTTTTATGAGCAGTCGACTCTGGCCTCTGCATAACTCTGTATTTTCGTGTTCCACGGATGCATTCGGTCGGTCTTTGTTTCGCGCTCGGACGATCGTGATTTCACCGTTCTCTTATACCTACATATTTTTTATCGCCACACTTTATTTCGCCTCGCGTTGTTCCTCGCTTCGTAATCCTAGTCGAATTTTTATTACTCGAATTCGCGTGTACCTTCCGCGCTGTCGATAGATTTCGAGTAGGTGGCGTTTACCGTGATTCCTTCGATAACGAGCGAAAATTGTGATTCGAGCCGTCGAGCGAGTTGACTAATGCCAGTCGAGTTCTACCTGTTGCAGATTTTTACTTTACGATCCCTCCGCGTTAGGAATATTCGTTGCATGGCTGGTTCGTTAGTCGCGTCTGCCGAGGACTCTCCGCGGCATAGCGTATAGATGCCATGGGAAAGTAAGAAGCTGTTTCTCATGCCTGTTTATATCCTACGTGTACGAACCATGACGAGGATAGATATTTTATGTACTTTAGTGGACGATGCGTTTCTTGCGCGAATAGTAAGCGTGTTCATTGTAATTGCTGTGGCCGATGATAATGCTTCATGGTTCGCGGTTTAATTTGCCTCGCTGGCCGCGGGGGCGTTCGTGCCATCTGCGTTTAGAAAAATCGCTGCGCTTACGCTTTACTCGCCGATTAACGCTGGTACTGTTAATTATTTAATCTACGTTGGCAACCAGGTTATTTTGTTACGTTCGACAGATGCGTTGCGCGTCGATCTGACGCAACGTCAGGCCGATGTGCCGTTTTATGCGATTAATATACGATTATTTATCGAGTTGCATCAGTCTGTGTTGCACAATGTACACTCCATTACGGAAAATTACGTTCGGTATCGGGGAGAAAACGAGGCACAATGGTGCGCACAATTAGTATCGCGTACATGATTTCCAATAGAGAGGAAATAACGCTCGCTTCGCGGCGGAGTCTGGCTGGCTTCTCATCTGCGTGCGCAATGAAATCTCATACTCGAGAACGCGTACTGGGAAAATGTAATGTTCGTCGTATCGAGGCGAAGAAAAGGAACGTGATTCACTGCCTCGATGGGTTCTCGTTACGAATTCCACGTAATCATTATTCATACTTTTAAACGAATTTTTTATCGATGAGTTTCAATATCGCTGTATCACTCACTGGGCGCACTATTAAATGCCCTGCACGCGGAATGGATTTCACTTGCTACTCTTTATCGTGACTATTGGAAAAACTTGATCAATACGTTCGTTATTATTCATTCGATGACAAACGTTACTCTGTACAGAATTCTAAACGATAGCAGATAAATCCTGGCTGTAATTACCGGTGGAACTATCGACTCGATCATATTCCACGTTCCACGAGTCGAGTTCCGACGTTCGTGCAAGAACGGAATTCAACGCTGGCAAGAAAAAGCCGCGCGCAATTGGCCTTTGATCCCCCAGGATTGTTGACCGCCGGTTAATCGCCGCGAATGTCGTCGCTGTTGAATTTCACTGGCCATTAATTGCTAGCCGAAGTTCGAAACGCGGCATCAAAACACGCGATTCCGCACGACTTTTATCGGAGGCCGTCTATTTGAAGGTATCGTACGATTTGCTTTTTGATTAGACGGCTCGCTGCTTCTCATTGTTATCGCTGCTTTTCGAACGCTTTCGCGAGCTGATACGGGTTTTCACTATCGACGAATGCGAAGATACCGCTGTCTCGAACGTTGAATATACTCGTGCACACACGTCGAGAATAATTGGGCAGCGTCGATGCGTGTTACGCGCGCGAGACAAACCAGAGCCGTTCACCAGGGCCTCTCGCAGCCTCCTGTTTACGCGCTGTCCTTTTAATTAAATCGTTATTTTCGATTTACCCCGGTTCTTGTCTCCGGTCCGGGCAACGGACAAGCGTTGCACACCGCGGCGTTTGCAACCGGTCGAGGATTTTTCCATTGTCCCGCGATGAATTATCGTAACGAGTTTGAATGGTACATTGATTGCGGGCCAACGTGTTTCCCGGGCTGTTTTAAGCCTGGCTCGCATGTAGCCACGTGAATCGTGCCTGTACGCAACCAGCGAACGACCGGACCGTGACTTGCCCTCGATACACGATGAATAATGTGTGGAACAGTTTTCCTGGACGATGGAAAGAATCCGATTTTTCAGTCTTGCTGCTCCTTCAGCGCCTTTTCCACCGTTCCTCGTTTTCTTCGATTAATACTTGCTTCGTGGGTGCTTCCTTTGGAGTTTGAACGACCGTACTTGCGAGATTCTGCGCCTTTTTTCTGTTCGTGGAGGATAAACAAGTTTCTATTTCCAAATCATCGTGTCTCGATTCACCAATAATAGCGAAAGAAAAAAAAAAAGTTTCGCTTCACCCTGGACCCGATGACTTCTGACCGAGCGACGTTGGAAAAGCAAGGGAAACGGGTAAGAAAAAGTTGGGAACAATACGTACGTGGAACCATGAGTAGGCAACCACGTGGATTGTGAAAACTGTTTAACTTTCTACCAGCGGTGAAACGTTACAGAAGGTTGATCCTGATAAAGCAAACACAATAGCGCACTTGTGTGCAAACGTAAAGCAAATAATAAGCGCGGAGATATTCCGCGTTACCCGGGTATGCGCGCGTAGCGTTCAGTTTATCTTTCGCTACACGGCATCCGTAACGCTTGCAATTACGTTTAGCCCTAATCGTAATTGCTTCAATTATATTCGTGTGAGAACGCGAAATAATCGCCCAACGATTTTTATCCGATTCGATAGATTGAGTTTGAAATATATTTGTTATTATAATCGAATGAAGCACGGTAGCCGTGGAAACTGGTAAAAATCAAGAGTGGTCTCGGTCGATTTCACGCGCACGCCCACGACGACCCGATATCAATTATACGGGACGTATTTGTTGAACCATGCCTAGTCGTAACGCATAAATCGAAGTGGATGCGCGTACGAGTAGATCAGCTGAGAAAACAGGACCGATGAATAAACGCGCGAATAAACATCGGCCTGTTCCATATATTTGTTCAATTACTAACGTTCGTTTCGCTGGTTTTTAATGTTCACCTTGGATATCGTCAAGTGCGGGCCTGCATTTGCATACAAAACTATGCGCGTCGTGTGCGAGCGCGAAAAAGACCGTTCGACTTTGAATCGAAAGATCGCGCTCGAAGTCGGCTGCCGCTCGAGTCCACCGAGCAACGTCCAACAAACCGTGGCTGGCGCACGCTCGACAGTCACCAGTGTACGTGACAAACTGTACGAAATCCGATTAGCTCTATCGCGTGTTAAGCTCGCCTTCGTTTCGAGACAATTTCAAATTCGAAGATGCGTTTCGCGCGCGCACGGAACGCACGGAAACTTAGCGTTTCAGAAACTTCCAACCAACCGGAGACACGTTTCACTCTCTGGACGCGAAGAAAAAAAGAACATACACTTTGCGTTGCATAACGCGCATATCTTTGCATATTACGTGTGCTCTGTTCCCCTTTTCTACATATTTAAATTTACCATAAATACACAAACATCCGCGGTTCTTTCATTAGTCGCATTAATGCGTTTAACCTTCGATTGATCGGAAACGCTAATGAAAGGAAACCAGTTGAACGTAATCCGCGAGTTGCGTACGCGCGTGTTCGCGTGTGTTCGATGTCATCCTAGCCCGAGATCGATCTCGTCGATGTGTTATTAAATGTTTCATTAACAACGAACGAGGTGTAACATCTTGGTTAGAACATCGTCGTTGCATAAGTTAAGAATTTTACCTCTTTCAATGCTTCGCTGAGCTCGAGGAGGAACTGCTCCGATCCCACTTCGATCCCACTCCGATCCCGTGGCTCGTTCGCATGATTTCGAGCTCGTAGGATGGCAGGATCCATCCTCGACAGCCGCCATCGAGTAGGATAGCGCACGGGTGCAAAAAGTGTCATTGAACAGGCCGGCTCGAGGAAGCGAAAAGGAAGGTAAAAGAGGAGAGGAACAAGTGCAGCGAATCGGCTCAGAAAGTTTCGGATCCGGTTTTTACACGGCCGGCCGCCATCTTTTCCACTCGGTATCAGGACTGAATCATACGTTAGTCATCGCGTTTTACAATCACTCGCGGGCCGGCACACGCACGGTGGTCACGTCGTCGACAAAGGGAAAAACCAGCGCGCCGAGTCTCGAAAGGGGCGACACGCTCTTCTGCGCCGGAAAGCGAAACGTTCGTTGGCTCTCTCGTTGCGCCCGCTTCTTTTGTCCGTCCGGCCGAGTCGTGCCTTGAAAACGGCGTCGAACGCACGCGAGCGAGCGAGCCCGTTCCCAGATCCCTGACGATCGCCGCGGGTAACTCGTTCGACGCGACGAACCCTTCTTCTTCTCTCTTCTCCCTTTCGCAATTACTTTTTATCCGACTCCGATTACGTCCGTTTATTATTCGTCTCTCCTCGCGTTCGCTCGTAACCAACGAGAGCCTCACTTTCCGTCTCCGTGCCCGCGCGTCCGTGCAATTTCGTTTTCACCGTGAAAGCTACGAAAATAAGCGTAACAGTTTTCCAGGCCCCCGTTCGACGTTCGAATCCACCGCGTTCCAGTTTACTTATATATATAAACCGCGAAACGGAAAGTTACTCGGATTCACTCGAGATAATAATATACCGAGAGGTAAAAAATAAAGCCTCCACGATCCCCGCAGTCGAGAAACAAATTCTCGCTCGTGCCTCGTCGTATTTATGCTTCCAACAATGCGGTTCTACCGTGAATAGAGCCGAGTTCCACGCAGAAAACGGTTCCATAAACAGCGATAGAGACATCCGCGATTCAGTCGGATATTTCGCCACGTCACAGTCGCAATATTGCTCGATCGTACTCTGTTTCGTTTTTTTTTTTCCTTCCTTCGTTTTATATCGCGTTCACGTGACACTCGCGATGTCACGATATCACTGCATGCCTGTGCTCTCGAGCAATTGCACGGACCACGAGGCGTAAACGCCTCGCAGCGGAGGTCAATTTGTCGTTACGAAAAGTAACCTACTGCAAATTCGAACAATGAGGTTAACAAGGGATCACGCGCTATTCATTTTTATCCACGGTCTAACTCGCGGTCGCACGATTTGCTTCCCGCGCGAGTACGAGCATTGCTTTTCTATTCGAGCAATGGACACGAAATGCGCGAAACTCTGTTCTACAAATTGATATCGTAATTCGATATATTTTATCCTGCAAACCTTTGGTTACTTCGACGAATTGAGTACGCTAATCTTCGCTAACGTATCGTTTCAAACAGAGCAATGATCTCTTTTAAACACGAAAATGTCCAATCACTTTTCGTCTGACCTCGCGCTGACCAACGATAACTCGTCTGTTTACTCAAGCAGAGCCGTTTCCGATTGGTCAACCGGTCATATCGTTCTCCAAGGAAGCTCGTTATCGAGCAGAGTCGCTGGGTGTTTATAGTCTGGGGATGTTTTTAGAGTGTGGAGCGCGAGGGCTCGACAGCTGACAGCCTCGCGGAGTCCGCGACTACCGTTCGAATCGCTTCCACGGTGGACAAACGGGTAATTAGGATCGTTAAGCGAGGCTACGGTTACGTAAGAATCAGCGTGCCGATTTCCATTCAACTGGCGCCGCCGTTGCTTCTCCGTTCCCGGCTCGTCCGCGTTCAACCTTTTCCCTCTCGTCCCTGCCTACTTTCACCTCCGACCTTCGATACCGATCCACGGTCTTCGTTCCTCGCATCCTCGGACGTGCGATAGAACGGCCGAGCCGCGAAACCTCTATCGACCGGCTCTATCGTTGAAACGACCTGGACGTTTACGTTGGAATGCCATTTTTCCGCCTCTCCGCGAAAGCGTAAAAGCGAGGAGATTCGCATCTGAAGGTGAAGACACGCGGCTCGCGTAATCTCCCGCCATTGCTATCTGTTCTGCTCGTTATGCGAGACGAGAATAACGCGAATTCGAACTTGCGCTCGTTACCATTCGCAGTTCCGTGGAACGTTCGTCGCTCGGAAAGCTGGCTTAAAAGCGACGCGAGATTTGAAACGATTTGAAAATCGCCGCTGGTCGAATCGCTCGTTTCATCGATGCGAACCTGTTAAACGGATAAGATATAGCTCGAGGCTGGCATAGTTGGCGATGGAAATTCGTTTTCACGCGGCTCTCTTCGGTTCGATCGGGAAAAGTGGTGCATTGTTTAGATCGAACGGGTCGATTAAAGTCGCGATGGGAGCGTACGTGGAACGTATTGCGTTCTTCCCTGATGCAATGCAATTTTCTGATGTCATGGGAACGTGGAATATTTAAATACGCGCGGATAAACGCTCTCTGCAATTTATCACGG
Source organism: Xylocopa sonorina (assembly GCF_050948175.1). Lineage (NCBI taxonomy): Eukaryota > Metazoa > Arthropoda > Insecta > Hymenoptera > Apidae > Xylocopa > Xylocopa sonorina. The sequence continues at coordinate 13,748,266 of NC_135193.1, forward strand.
GTAACGCGCGGATGTGTGCGCAACGTGTTCGCGATGTTGCATAATTTCTTACGTTCCTCTGTTCTGAACGCCGTCAGACAGTGCTAGCGTACTCCTAGGGTACTTAATTAATAAGTTTAAGAAATTGTAGACTGGATAGCGAAGACAAGGAAATTTTCGTCAGAATTCCCATTCAGAACGTGGATATATTGAAAGCTGGACCACGTTTTTAATTCCTTTTTTTCGGAGTTTGGTGAAGAAACTTTTAGAAATTTGGAAGATTCAACAATTCTGTTTCTAAACTATCGATGAAATCTGCTAGAGAGAAATTTACAATAATATCAAAATAGATAGGCGGTATCAACCGCGTCGTTCGTTTATCAATCGCGTTACCACCTTATCAGACCGCGTCTGGAAAAATTTCTCCACGTTCACGGATTGGAGAATACTTTCGCTCGGCTATAAACAATGCGACGTTTACTTAAATTAACGTAAAAAGACACGGGATCCTTTATCAACGCGCGTTATTTAAAAATGTATCCATCAGCTAGAAACACGACAAAACGTGTCGCACACGACAGATTTTTCTGTGTCTTGCGAGATAGTTTATCGCGTGTGTTATGTAAGAAATCGTGATACATTATAACCAACATTAATTCCTTATCATTCGTGGAAACGCAGGTTTGATTAGTAATTACTGCGCTAGACATCGTTGATAACATCTTTGATGCATTATCAAATTATTACTCCCGCGTGTACAATTCTTCTTCTCTTCTTTTTTTTGTTTCGTTCAATTTTCGCGTTACGTACCCGATGCCTCATTGTTTTTCGTACGAGACAACAATAGCGATAAGACAGCGATACTTTAATGGACAAACGCTGGAGTGACGTACTTGAAAATTATTGAAGGATAACGCTGTGACTCAAACGAGTAGCCTGACTAATTGTCAGTCTATCCGATTACCACGGTCAAGTAGCCCAGTTGTACTTGGATCGTGAAAGAAATCGATGGAAGAGGAAAATTTCAGCGAACACCCAGAGAAAAAGGCTGAGCAAAATTGTCGAGCGAGAGTACCTTCGACCCTAGAACGCGACTATACCCTCGGCTGCAATCGTTTCGAGCCACGAAGCTCGCTTAAACGCAAAGTGGAGCAGCAGAGAGAGACCAAGGCGCAGCAGCGATCCGCCATTCTCGTCTCTGGCGTCGAATCGGGTGAATGAAAGGCGCTACGCGTATTTTCAGTCGGTTTCGTGGAAACTCTCGAGCTGTTTCGTAGAATCGAGATCTCGCGTAACGATCAACGCGGCGACTGTTACACAAGTCACTACGGCGTATCCACGACAGAGACCAGTTATCAGCGTGTCGCGCTCGTTAAGGTCTCGGTGAATCAGCCAGCGATGAGAAACGAAAGCTGCCCATGGCTCGACACGACGAAAGCTGCTAATCTTTCTATGCTGGAAGCTGCTGACTCGATTAAATGAACGTCGAGAGTAGCAAAATTGCTGCTGCGATTTTTCAGTCCTGAAGATTTCTCGAGGAATCGTCAACTCGCTCTCTTATTTTGACTCCTAGCGTCATTGTTGAAATTTTCTTCTGTAGGAATGGTTTAAATGCCTCGCATAATATTGATCGATGTTGGATAACTAGAATTTTTCTCTGATACATAGGAGAAAATTTCTGGTGGAGAAATCAGTTTTTGCTCCCCTTTCTTCATCGGGTTTCGCACAGCGATCGCTCGACTCCTTTGTCCGCGAGTCTCGTGCGGTCGGATTGACGCAACAGATAGGTTTTTCCTCGGCCGATCCGCGAGCCAGCCGCGATTATACGCGAGAATTCGAGGAAGAGCGATCGATCTTGCGGACGGGACGCCTCGCGAGCGATTCGAGGATTCCTGACGGCGGATTTCTTGGAAGAGGTTGCGGGGACGCCGCTAGAATCCTGACTCCGCCGCGTTTCTTCCTCCTGGTTCTTTGTCGTCCGATCTATCACGTTTCAACGAGATTCCACTTTCTGCATTCCAATGCCGGAGGATCTTTCGCCCGTAGACTCCAGCGAATAACGCGGAGTTTCACCTTTTACTCGCTCCCAAAAAGATCTCTTATCTTTTCTCATTGCTTCGAGGATAAATTGCGAACGCTCGCGGCTGATAAGCCGTCCGCGTTACGCGTCGACACGTTTTCTGCTCTCCGCGATGCTTCTCTCCATCGATCTCGAGACGCGCGTCACAATTCCAAAACCGAATGAAATGGAACGAAATAGAACGTCGAATCGGAGGCGACGCGAGCCTAGATGGGATTAACCGCTCTCGAACCGCGTATACACGCAACGTAGTTGGCCTTAAACGTGTCCGTTCTGCTCTACTGTATTTAGCGCAATCGCTTCTGGGTCACAGGCTCATTACTCATCAATGAACGGCAGCGAAAGCCTAATTCTGGCATGGCCGCTGGTGGCTAACCACCAGCGGATCGATCGACGCGCGAACTCGTTACCCGAATCGCTTCCGAATCGTGACTTTCGCTGAATTCATTTTCTCGTGGCTAGGCACGTTCCTCGCGAGCCTCGTTTTCACCGAATCGCGTTACGTTCGCGAGCACTCGCCACTTTCACCCGCCATCCCCAAGCTTTCCGCCCTCCTCTGGTCTTCGTCGACGTTTCCATCGCGTACGTTATTTCTCTCTTTTTTTTTTTTTTTTATCAAATTTCCATCGTCACGCTACGCGAACGACTTTATCGTCGCGCGCGATATCGATTTGGATTCGCGTTCGCGAGCGAAACAAAAGGATCCACCGGCAACGGTGCACGTAAAAGCGAAGATAACAGATAGAGCATAGAGGAAGGTGATCCAGAGCCCTCGAAACGGTGGCACGGACAGGAGGAAGCATAAAAACCTCCTGTTGACCGTTCGCACGTTATTGCATTTACACACGAACCAGGGCCTGGTTGATAAGGAGCGTACGGAGTTGGTACGTGTGCGCGTCGTTCCACGTTCGCGCCGCGATAAACAGCCCGTTGCGCGTTGATGACTGTGGGATAACCAACACTCCCGCGGCCCCGTTTGCTTCTCTTCTACCGCCCTATCTCTCTCTCTCTCTCTCTTTTTGCATTTAATACCTACGTACACTCGGCACGACTAATTACGCGAGCGTTAGAACGTGTTGCAGCGCGACGTCGAACTGTGCGGCGAGCGAGCGCGCTCGCAACTCCACCGACACACGTGCTCGTGGAAATTTCCAGGCGTACGTGAAACAGTGCTCGACGTAGCACTGATCTATCTGAAGGAAAACGAGGATGAAGGGTGATCGATTGAAGCTCGCCAATGGATACGTTGGCGAGATTCTGGGACCAATTAATTTTGGTTCCGTAGATCAGATACGGAGAGCAATTAATTCGCGGTTCGCGATTAGAATTATCGACGGATCGATGGTCCGATCGGTTATCCCAAATCGATTCGTATCACTTGATTTAACGTGACTCGATCGAAGGACGCGTTTGATTTTATCCAGATGGTAGTTGTTGTCGATTCTTCCGGTTAGACGAACCCGCAACTCTTTCGAAAATGCTATAAATCACGATCTCGATCACTGATTCGAACAATTAGGATTGATAGGTCCAAAACGCCTGGTGGTCTGCGTTGTTCGATCTACTGGATGAATTATCTGTTGGCACACGTGACGATTCAATAAACACATCGGTCGGATGAATCATTGTTTTCTGTCTTTCTCGATGATTTTATGAAACGATCGATTCGCCGTGGTGTAATTGTGATAGCGATTTCAGTGATCGCCGCACGGTCGCGATAACAATGTTTACCGCGAGCCACGATCGCGCACGTGATTTAAAGACCGTAAATTCGCGTAATAAGCCATTTAGTTGCATCTAGCCTGTTTACGGTTTTTATTCCCCTCGCGATGTGTAAACCGAGAAGATTTCGATCGATTACATTGATCGGCAACTCGGTGTCCTCGATACTTCCTCCTCGATGCCTCCGACTGGAGTGCGTTTTAATCGTTCCCTCCGAGTTAGCTCCAGCTTAATTACCACTCGAATTGTTTTCATTCGACGTCTGTTGTCGATCGACGATTGATTCAATTAATCACGATCGATTCTTCGAATCGAGCCAATAAAAATCCGAAGGACTGTTCAGTCCGGAGGAAAAAGAATTCATCACGCGAGTATCGGTTTATTATCGCGATTCTGGTAAGTCGATGCAATTATTTTGCATCGAGCGAACAATTTTAGAATTTCAGTAAAATCGTACGAAGCAATAAAATCGAATCGTCATTGAAATATTTCCTTAGAAAGTCTGGAATCGCTACTCGACCACGATAATAGTCAACCTTGTGCCCAGAAGTAGCACTTAACGAGACACAGAGGCGAACGATGGTTTTCACAGGCAGAAATTTATCGTGGAAAAGACGAAAGGTTCGTTTTACGGCTCGAAGCGGTCGATCCCTCGAAAGCTTCGCCTAAGCCAGATTTCTCGGCCCGTTTCGAGGTCCCGTAAAATCGGATTGTTTCAGAGGGGCGCGTCCTCCTCGTCTACACGGGCAACCCGTGTCTCCAGGTAGTTTCTCGTTCCACGGATTTTCACCATTCCATTCACCAAAACCTTTCGAAGGCTTTGTGTCCGCCATCCCGTTCTACCTGCGCTCGTCGCGCCGATAATTTTGCCCCCGACATCGTCCATCTAGCTTCATCTCTTCGCTCGAAGACAATTAACGATAACGTTTCCCACATGGTCGTTAGATGGAAAATTGCCAGCAATAAAACAGGAATCAAGGAACGTGATAGGTTATAGAGTCCAGTGGAAGGAATAATTGACGGCGAATAGCGTAGTTTTGCGATTTTGCAACGAATGTCCTGCATCCGTATCCTTAATATTGAAATCGGACATTTCGTGTCCACAGCTCGATGAATTCGCGTTCGAAGCTCGTTGCACGCGTTTGACCGCGAAATAAATGCTCTGGTCGTACACAATCTCCGGCACACCGAAAGGTTAGACGTTCTCGGGGAATGTAAATTTCATGTATTACGATGGTACTCTTGTAAACAACAGTGTAATTTCCATTAACATAATTTACGAGCAGTCGAAGATTCATAATGGAGGCCGTCGAATAATTTGACTTGATTGCCGTACACGTGCGTCCGCTTGTTGTGATAAAAATGTTTTTCTAGAATGAAGTCGCGTCGGAAGCCTCTCTCGACGCGCAAGAAATCGGCGCCGCGCGCACCAGTGAGCTTCGATACCGTACGCTCGTTTTAATCATCGCTCTGATCGATCCCTGGCGAACGTCGTAACTCGCGCGTCGAAAAAGTTTCCCTTCAGCGTTCGTAGACACCGAGGGGAGTGACCATCGATCGAGTCTCCTCTCGAGAAACGAAGGAATCGCGCGCGTTTCCTGCAACTCTGAGTTCCATTAGAAATAAATCAAGCGTCGCGTCGTTGCGCAAGAGCCCCGCTAATGTCGTAATATCCCCAGCGACGGAGACTTGCGTTTTCGGGTAAACGACGTATTGTCCGTCCATCCCGTTGGAATTACCGCAATCACGACGGCAATCAACTGTAATCCACCTTCGACTCTCTCGCAGTTATCTCGCGGAATGGTGACACGGCGCGAATGCAAACGCTGATTCCCCGTTATGTTATACGCACGGGGTGTACGTTTCTTTGGCCGAGCCCCAGACGCGGGAAGAATGGCCACGTCCACACGTTGGATATTATTTATCTCCCGGTCGCCTCTGCGATCCGACCGTTTCCAATACCCGTTCCTCCCGACGCGTACACACCGGCTGCCTGCAGATTGGAATAGCTGTTCCAACGTGGAGCGTGCACGAGAACCGCGGCTATTATAGTAACGACGTCGTAATTTAGTATCGGTAATTCTAATCTCGTCGGGAGACCCTTACACCGCGGCAGAAATATATGGACTCCGCCACGGCACCGCTAATGAAATCGGTTCTTGGACGCGCGTTTTCAAACGACACCCGTCCGTCCCTGTCGCGACGAAACGAGGCACGAATCGGCGGAGAACATGGGAACAGTTGAACATTCCTCGGTTTTGGTCTATGTTACAGAACGCAGCCTCCGCGAAGGCGAAGGAAGCGAGCTCGACGTCCTCTACGAACACCTCGAGCAACGGCTCGCCAGGGCACAACGGCGGCCACGCGCCCCTGCGTCGCAGCTACACCTCCCTGGTGACCACCCTGATCGAGCAACACCGCAAGCTGGATCGCAGCGCGAGCGAGCCCACGTCCCGCTACAAAACCGAGCTGTGCAGGCCGTTCGAGGAGAGCGGGACCTGCAAGTACGGGGACAAGTGCCAGTTCGCGCACGGCTACAGCGAGCTGCGCAATCTCGCCCGTCATCCGAAATACAAGACAGAGCTGTGCCGCACGTTCCACACGATCGGGTTCTGCCCGTACGGGCCCCGTTGCCACTTCATTCACAACTTCGAGGAGGCGCGGATCCACAATCAGAAAGTGAGCGCGCAACTCGGGTCCACGCAGCCCAACATCATGGGCCTGAACCCGCTGCTGAGCGCCGCAGCCGCTGCAGCGGCCGCTGGCGGGAACGGTTGCAACGGCACGAACGTGAACCCGAGCAGCAGCGTGACGCTCCTCGAACAGATCGCCGCCTCGCCCCAAGTGGCGGCCATCGAGGCCGCGATCAGCCCGAATCTGATGCGAACGAACTCGCTCAGCCTGTGCAGCACGACCAACGCGTACAACCCGCCGCCATTGCTCAGAACGAACTCGTTGAGCCTGACCACCAGCCAGCACCATCACCATCACCACCACCACCATCACCATCATCAGACTGGTTCGACCACCGTCAGCTCGGTGATCGGCGCCACCAGGCCGAAACCGTTGAATCTCAGTCCCACCTTCTCGCTGGGCAGCACAGGGGACTCGATCTCGCCGTCCTCGAGCCTCAGCCAGTCGCCGACGAACTCGATGGCCAGCTTCTTCAGCGACGACTGCAGCCAACAACCGTCCGTGACCAGCCTACCGAAGCCGCCGTTCAACTTTGGCCAGGAGTTCGGGTTGCTGGCGACGAGACAGAGCCCCAGCCCGCGAACGAACAGCGTCTGCAGCCCGTTGGGCTCCGACGAGATCACGCCAAGGACACCGTCACCGTTGTCGCCCAACGCGGAGTCCAGACTGCCTGTGTTCAACAGGATCAGCAGCACCCTGGCCGACTTCGAGAATCTAAAGATCTAAGGGAGAGCAACGCCTCCTTCTCTGGGTCCATCGACTCTTCCCGGTGGTATTTCATTTATCTTTTTTTTTTTTTTTTTATCGAAACTCTTCCTCTCGAGGACACGCGTGCACACACCTCGATCATCGGATCGACGAGAGGGCGCGCGCGCGCGCGCGCGAGACGAGCTCGAAGAGCGTTGGACCCAAGAAACACACAACCACCACGATATAGAATTTACGTATCGAACGAAAAGACAGGAGAATGTTCTCTTTGGGGAGAGGGGACGGACTGTTCCACCGACTTGAAGAGGTTTCATCATCATTATTATTATTATTATTATTATTATTATTATTATTATTATTATTATTAATATTATTATTATTATTATTATTATTTTTCTCGGTTTTTTTTTAACATTTGAGCTGCATTTCTCACGCGAGACGGACCATCCTCTCCGTCGTACTCGGGATTCTTATTTAAAGCGTTTTCTTTTCTGTTCGTAGGACACGTTAGGCATCTTACTCTCGTTCTTTAAACGATCGTCTCTTCCTTTTTATCATTAATCGTTACGATTATATTATATTATTATATATTATATTATTATATTATGTTATTCGCTAGCATTAATATTATTAATAACGTTTAGAGGTAATATCGCTATCGACACTGATATCTAATCGTCATTAATCCTAAAGCTGCATTAGTAAGCGTCCAGTCACTTTCTGACTTCGACCACCCAGGGCCGTTTTCTTCTTCTCTTCTTCTTCTTCTTCTTCTTCTTCTTCTTCTTCTTCTTCATCTTCTATTTTAGATTTAACGCACGTTTAGTAGAAAGGTCGAGATCGTATCAGCCCGGATGTCTCGACCTCTGCTCGCGAGTATCCTTGGACGATTCGACCGTGGAAACGAGCTGGAAAAATAAGTAGGAGACGCGCTAGAAATCCGGGATGCGAGGATAATGTCGCGCGTACCCGCGTGAATGCTCGAGAATGACCATCGAGACTCGTAAACAGGACGATGGAGCGGCAGGAGTCGAATGGAACGGGACAGAGACGAGGTCCAAGCTTTTTTCTACCGAATTCCGACTTCCCTCGAGCAAGTTGTTCATTGATCTCTCCCTTGGACCCGTGTCGCATGCCCGTTCGAACTGTTCGTCTCGTTAACCTCTGTCCATATCGTCCGATCGTCCAACCGGATGCTCGCGAGAAAGGAAGCGTCGCACCGATCCGGGGCAGGTGAAACGTTGCAATATTCCGAAACGATTCATTATTCTTTTCATTATCGTGGCAACGTTCTTCCCCGTTTCCTCTTCTTCTCCTCGTCATCCGTGAGAAAGACGAGGGAGCGAGGACAAATTTCGAGCGTCGAGAGTGAAAGGTGAGGCGCGAGAGGGCGGAGAGCATGGCGGATCGAGAGGAAGAGAGAGAGAGAGAGAGAGAGTGTGAGAAAGGGAGAAAACGTTGTGTTGCGCAGCGTCGGTCAGGTGACGAAGCGCGCGAAACGGATCAAGAATCAAAGATCATGCTATGCAAATTAAGTGGCTTAAGAACTCTTCGATTGTCTTCCAATGTTAGAGCCGTGTGCCTGTGTGTCGGATGAGCGTTTCTGTGGGTGTTCGTTAGCCGCTCCAGGTGGACGAGCCTGTGGCCTCCGCGTTGTATGATAGAGGGGGCGAAGACTGGACGGTGAGAGCAAGGAACGAGCGAAAGATAATGAGAGAAAGTGATGCGTTCGTCCGTATGTGTGTCTGTGCGCGTGCAGCTTTACGCACGGGGCGACGGCACGAAAGTGCTCGTCGTTTAAGGATAAGTTACACGATGTTAAGGTATTTTTATAGGCGAGTCTTTCCCGAGCTCCGAGATATTCTGAAAACACGTTGACGCCTCGTTTCTACGATTACTCGAGAAAGAAATTCGTCCGCGGATGGATTCCTTTTTCTGGAACGACTATGCCGACGATGGAAATCATCGTCCTTAGCGTTAATCTTTTTTTTTTAGTTTGTTTTTATCCAACTTTGATCCCGAGACGGTCCTCGATTTACTCTTTTTTTTTTCTTTCGTTTTTGGTTTTTGGACTGAGGAAACTTTTCTCGAGCGCACGCATTTCTATCGACGAAAGCGAGAAAATGGTATTTTTTTTTTTTTTTTTGTTTCTTTTCACGACAGTGGAGCGACCGTACGATCGATACTTGCGTCAAGTTATCGAAGCTTACGGCTCGACTTCCGAGAGAAACTGTTCGTGCACCGTGAATCGCGATGGACGTCCGATGGAAATTGAAAATTCACGGTGGATGAATATTATTTTCAATCGCTGCGCATTGAATAACTTCCGAGCAACTTTGCTCGGGTGCTTTCGTCGGTGAATGTACGTACGCGTAAGTAGCGTAGGTTGATTTTTCGACGCTTTTATACGTTTCCTTACCTTTCTCGTTTCGCTGACTGGCTCGAGGAGGGCTACTGGGGAAGCAGGAAAAGAAAAAGTGTTTTAGTAATTTTTTGTTTGCCTTTGAAAAGTAGGACGTAGTAGATTTAAGAAGAGAGATACTAATCGTGAAATCCGGAAAGTCAACTTATCTCGTTTGAACTTGAACCAAAAATGGAAATCTCGGTAAGATCGGTCGCTTAAGGCTTTTAATGAATCAACAGAAAAACCGGAATAATTAAATTTTACGTTTAAGGGATATATCGATGTGGCTTCCTCGCGGTGCCTTAAATAAAAGCATGCCCCGATCATTGCGTGAACGAAGAAACGAGCGATTGGTTCAAAGGAAAAAGTATATTATATGTATATCTTATATATATATATGTATACTTGGAACGAAAGAGAGAGCGAACGAGTGGGAGGGAGTGAAAGGGTTATCATCAATTTCGTGGTATATATATATATACATTGTTCTTTCCCGTAAAAAAAATGTGATATGTAACTATTGCAATAGAAATATTAACTATTATTAAAAGAAAAAAATATTCTATTATATAGAGAACGAGCGAAGGAGAGAGACAGAGAGAAACATATTATATCGTAGGAAAGTGAGTAGGAGCAACGAGGCGGCGCGGTATAATTATCGAACAGTGCTTCCGTCTCGCGGAGAGAAAAGAGAGAGTATCATTTTTCGTAGATTTCGGGGACTTTCGAAGTGAACATTGCATTTCGGGGTGACGCGCGCCAGCAGGCGTTACATCCTCGGTGTTCTCTTTTCGTTACTTGTTTACCCGTGTTTCCTTTTTACCTTTGAAAGATGAAAAAGAAACGACTTCGCGTTTCGAGTCTACCCGCCGAAAAATGACCGACTTCCGCCCGAACGCGTCGCCTCTGCTGGGAACGGGCGAGAGAACTGAAAGAAAAGAAAGAAAAAAGCAAAACGAAACATAAAAGAAAAGTGCCTAAATGACGTGGTTTTTGAAAATCGAATACATTTTGTATATATATGCACACCACACTCTTCTATATATGCTAAACAAAAAATGTTTTCGTTTAATTTATACAGCAAATGTTATTATAGATTTAGTTTATCATTATTAATATTATTATATTATTAATATAATTATTTTTATTTTATTAATTATTAACTCTATTATATTATTATTATTATTTTTATTATTATATTCGCAGAACACTATAAGCCTCGGTCGCATGTGAAGTAGACTATAACGCTACTTCAACGAAAAGCACGGCACATCCATTTAATATTATCTCCATTATATTATTTATCTGGCCAATCCTTTCTTTTTTTTTCTTTTTATTATTATTATTATTATTATTATTATTATTAATATTATTACTCTTTTTTTTGTTTCTTCTGCCTTCTTGTGAAACGAATGCAATCAATTGCGCGAGTGCCCAAGCAGTCGGTTGCTTCGACGATCGTCGTTCAAAAACTCCGAACTAAAGTCAATTAATACCGTGTCTTATCTAATATATATATATCGTAGCCAATTTTTGCGGCTCTATATATTTATATATAATATATATATATATATATACATTATATTATGCTATTATTATTATTAATATTATCACTATTGCTATTACTATTATTACTACTACTACTACTATTACTACTACTACTACTTTATACTACTCTACTACTATCACAACAATTACAGCTACTGTCACTGTTTACTACCACACTAGTGCTGTTCTAGCATCCCCACAGATGTTTCGTCATATCTCACCATCGTTGTCATCGATCATATCGTCGCGATCCCGTATCGAAGCAAACCGTGAAAAACCACCCCTAACGCCTACGCTGCGCGCCTCCGCGTAATTTACGTCTCTTATTTAACGAATATTATTTAATTCCTTGCCATACCGCACACACACACACACACACGCACCCGTTCGTTTCCTCCGTGTCTTAACGATCCTCGCGTCTCCGGAATTTCTCTCCGCTCTCGAGATTCGTTCTATCTCTCGATCCGCGATCCCTCTTCGTCTCTCTCGCCGCGGTCAACCCCTTCGAGGCGGAATCCGTGTCTCACTCTTTCACGCAACCGTCGTGCGATCTTCGAATCGAGATATACAGTTCCATTAGCCATCCGCAATGGGATTCGTGTTGACGGATGGACTTGGTCGCGAAGAACGGTGGACCTGGAACGAACGGAACGGTTAAATTCGCGCGAGGAGCATCGAAATCGGACAGAGTCGTGTTTACGCCGCGAACCGTCTAAATTTAACTCGAACGAGAGAGGGGATGAGGGGGACCGTTTCGAAAATGCCGTCGTCCCGGCAGTTGTGTCGCATAGCTGAGTCAAAAGTGACGAATGGGCGCGCGTCGATTAGAAAACCAGCGTCGCTGCGCGTCGCAGGCGGTTGTGTTGGGACCCCGTCGGAGAGGGACGAAAACCGGGGAGAAACCGTGCAGAGAGACGGAGAAAGAGAAAAGAGCGCGTTTTAACCGGGCGCAGAGAGTGAAAGTCCCGGAGAGTTTCTTCGACGCGGAGAAATAAAAAGATGCGTAGGCACGGACGGATGGAAAGAGGGGGGTTGTGTTCCACGCGCGTTCTCCAAAACGAAGCCAACACACGCGTATACGGGGTGTCCTGCGTGGTACCTGGCTAGCGTTCGCCAGCTCGGATCCAAGACACGAAACTAACCAGAGGAACGTTTCTACGAGCGTGTCGATCCTTTGCCTCGAAATTACTTAAAAAATACGCGATTTCTCGCGAGAACTACCCTTCATACACCAGTAAATCTAAAGATGGTAATACAGAACAGTTTGAAGTATGTCGAGAACAACGACGTACCTCGAAAATCACGATTTACAGAAAACAACAAACGCGATGTTCCATGTTGTTCATACAGCAAACGAGTAACGCGTTTCTGCGAATTTTTTCCTCATTGTTTTCGCATCTGAGGTCTGTGCTCGCGTAGTGGCTTCCACGTAGCACGGGACACCCTGTACGTTCATATATACATACATACACACGCAGCCAGAGAAGTTTGTCTCTCGCGGGCCAAGTGAAACCGTGGAGGAGATACGAGGGCTCGCGAGAGTCGCGACTTGCTGCTCGCACACGACGACGAAGTAGCGAAGGCACACCTTTTCGAAAGCGTCTCCCATTGCTGCCACGGGGCCCCCTCTTTCGTCATGCTTTGTCGCTCTTATTATCTTATAAATAGTCTGCATCCTGAAATCCCACCGTAGCTGGGTTTTCCATGGCCTGGAACGGGGCTAACCGAGTTTTTCACGGGTACTTCTTGGCTTTCGTCGCAGCCCCCTACCCGTGACTCGTGTCACGGAAATCGTTTCCCCTTCCGTTTCCCGTTTGCAATTAGTTTTTCGTTCGCGCGATCATTTGTGGCCGAGAAAATTCCCCGAACGCCAGAGATATATATGCGAGTGTTTATTTAATTTATTTATGAATCGAGAATGGCTGATTTCGTTCGTAACAGCGTCATCTTTGCTTTACTTTTTCTCCATTTCCTTTTTTCTCTCATCGCGCCATTTATCGCCGAGTAGTAGTTTTCTTTTAGTCTGTTCGTGGAATTCTTATTGTACAACAGGAGAACATTTTTAATTTTCGATACACGGTCGGTTCCACGGTTCAGTCGGTTATCACGCGCACGGTAGACACTTGTATCTTTATTTAAAGTACTTTGCGCACTTAGAATATTCACGTTTCTTTTATTTTTGTTTTTTTTTTTTTGTTTCTTTACGTTCATGGGATAAGTGATTGTCATAGAAAGAGAGAGAGAGAGAGACAGTGCGAATTTTAGTTGATTATAATTATAGCTGTGTTACACTGTACGTATTTATTTGAATCATTTTAAGCGGATAGATTCTTTTTTTTTATATCAAAAGCCAAACACCACGCGTACGCCTGTTAGTTTTTCCGTTTTCTCTCGCGGGACGAATGCGCGGAAACGAAAGCCAGGAAAATTCTGACGACTATTAATTTGTTCTCGGTTCACCCCGTTGAATAGCACTTGTTCATTAACCGCGTAGACCGGCGCACGTTGTCGCACGCGTGTTCCATCGAGCACGATCAAACAGAATGGGAACCCGCCCCTCGTTCATCAACCACCCCGTCGATGAAAATGGACGCCACGGGCGGCTCCGTCGCAGCAACGAACGAGACGCACATTTCGTACCCCTCCTGTTATAGACTCTTGACAACCTTATACATATATATAAATATAATATTAATAATAAAATAATATACTTTACGTTACGTCTCTTTTTTAATTTAATATATTTATTTTTTCAATCAAGTATTTATATATTTATACAATATTTTATACAACGTTCTTCACACCAGATACACGCTAAATATTATATATGTATGTAAAACACACGCGTTACGACGATGTAATGTGACAGGTCGATCTCTTGGCTCTCAGAGGAAACCGATCACTCTAGCAAACCCTCAAGATCCTCTATCTCTTATTATTATTAATTATTCATTACTGTTACTTCTCTCCTATATTTTTTTTTTCTGTTTTTTTTTTCTTTCAACCATGTATCTTCTTCCGTTTCTCCGAGACCAGCCTACCAGAATGTATTTCTCTCCCCACCCTTTTTCTTGCTACGGCTTGCATGGAATCGAACGCCACCGATCGCGTGGCCGCAGCATTCCATCGCGACCAGGCATGTTGTTTCCCAGCAAAACGACGAAAAGTGTGTATACTTAATTTCTCCTTGTGATACGCGACCGTTCTAGATGACTGTGTCCGACGGTCGCCCCGGGAAAAAAGATTTGCGCGGGAGATATATATTATATATCATGTTCGACAAAAGTGAGAGAGAGAGAGAGAGAGTGAGAGAGAATGCGTGTGAAAGAGAGAGAGAGTTAGCGATACGTACTAAGAGAATCGAAATAATATTGCGAAGTGTAGCAATTTGGGAGCCAATTGATAGGCTGACGGAAATCGTTCGAACCCAACGCGTAACCGCGCGGAGAGTGGTCTCCGTGAAATGTTCCATTTCTCAATAGTTTCTTCCAATTGTGCGCAAGTAGACCTCTGTTCATTCGAAACCGTTCCTTCGACGACTCGATGGACGTTGTAAGGGTCCAAGTAGGTGGATTCGGATGAACAGAGTTCTCTGTCGCATTCTTGTTCGACCTTCCGGCTGACGATTAGTGTTTTAGGACTAAACGAGTTTTAATAAGAGTCACTCATTGGACGTGCCGGAAGGGTGACGTTGATTAAGAAAATTTCACGGCGATTCGATTGCTTTTCGTTTGTTTCTTTTTTTTTTTTTTTTAATGTGTCGCCTCCGGCGGTAGAGCGTGATACAGGCTCGAACGACTTCGGTTTAATCCACAATGGGACCACAAAGGTGATAAATGCATATAGAATTTCGTTAATTAAAGGAATGGCGAGCCTTGAAAGGGAAAAAAAAGGGAAAACATGGGCGCCGTTCGCGAGGGATGATGCGTTCGTTCGATCGCGAGGAGACGACAAATTTTCTCTGCGAATTTTCTGTTTGCGTAAAAAGCAAAGTGGGGCGGCTTCGCTCGCTCGCATCGAATGCACGACTGATTTTTGTTCGATTCTTGTAAATTTGATTCTATTTATTTATTTTTTTTTTCTTTTTCAATTTCGCCCTCGAACGAATCTCGTCCCTCCCCGCGGCGGCGATCCTTTCTTTTGTTTCATTTATCGAAAGAAAACACACATACACGCAAGTCTCATGTACCACGAATGAAGAAAATTGTAGTTTGATAAGTATTGCCAACAATACACTATCTATTTAATACATTTTATTATTACAGAATAATGGAGTTTGTTCGACTGATTTCTTCTTTTGCCAACCTCGATCCCTAATCCCTGGCCTGCCGTTACGTTCGTTCCAGCGTCCTAAGTGATCGAAGATTCGAGCGACAGAGTGAATCGTAAGAAGACTTAAACGTGTTGGTAGACCCGTGAAGAACTGTCGGGGAAAATCGAAGAAAACTGTACAGTAATGACGAAACAAAAACGGAAGACGTCTACGCGTAGTAGAAAAGCACCACTTTATCATAACCGCATGCATATTCTCTAAATATGTTACAGCAACGTACGTTGGATTACCGCGTGCAATCAAAAATATCGCAGTTGGATAACCTATGAGACGCAGGAAATTTCCACTTCCGCCATCGGGCGAATTTTTTAGCATAACGACATCCTGTCGTACGCGGATGAAAAATGGACATCCTGGTACCGCAACAGTGTAGACACTCGACGCGTTTAGTCTACACAGTCTTTTTATCGGTCGCCTCGCGATAGAGTTTAATGGAGTGTTTAGTTCGATCGACAAGTGGCTCGTCTCTAAATAGCCGGGATAGTCGAGATCGTTAAGCGATGCATTGCGTAATTCAAAATGGAATATTACGATTCCAGGGTGGCAATTTATATCGATAGCTCTAGCTCGCGTCGAATGCGAAATCTATCGCCAAATATCGATCGATTTCGATAGCGAAATTGGTCTCGTCGAAAGTGCGACAGTTGCATCTCGCTTCGCGCAGATACGTACGTTTGGGCATTTTCAGTTCGCTTTGAAATGTGGCGCACGTAGCGTCACTGTTAACTAGGAAGTCTAGCGTAACAATCGCGCGCGTCACCGCATTTTCTGTTCTGGGTGAACGTCTCGAAGTAGGAAGTGAAGCAAGGTCGTGTCTCTGCACGGTTTCATAGGTCTCTATTCAACCATAGCCACGGCGAGCTATCGAACAATTGAATAATTGCTGCTCGAAATTTCACTTTTACGGCGAGACACGCTCGCGTTGCCATTCGGGTGCCACTTTCTCACGATAAATGGCACTGAATCATTTTGATTCTGATCTACTATTAACGACTTATTATCTAAAGAATGGACACGAGGCTGAAGTTTGATCAGTTAGAACGTGCCACGACAATGCCTCCTCGTCTTTTCATTATTCGCTGTTTCGTGGCATGAGTCGCCCCAAACGCGTAGTCCGTTCAGCCGAGGCGGTTGGAGAGAAAAGCTTTTTTTCCGCCAACGGGCAAAAAACGCGAACGGCAATTAACTGTTAACGATGTCGTGCGTGGCCATTGAAGCCGGGTCCCGGTTGTTCATCGACCGATTGGGCGGGCCCAGGGCTCGCGCCGCGCGGAACGATAAGATTGCTAGCGAAACGGAACTCGAACGAGAGCAACGACTCCGTTTCGCCGATATATTACACCTTTTGTAATAAACTGCATCGCCGTGGACCGCATTCCGCGTCTTGCTCTCCCCACCCCACGATTTCACGCTCCTTTCGCCCCCTTTCTCCCCTTTCGTTTTCGTTTTGGTTCGCGCGCGGTGACGAACGCGTCGTCGCGACAATTTTACCGTGACAGAGAGAGAGAGAGAAAATTGCGAAACGCGTCGACAGAGAAAAACGACGGAGATTGGCAATTTTGAAAAAGCAACCGCGTAAATCGAGGGACCAGCGCGATTACGAAAGTTCGCGATATGAAAACTGGAAATGGCTTTTCAACTCTGCGCAAGGTTCTCGATTGAAAGACAGAAAATATAGCGAAATAAGCGTAGTCGAGGTATTGCGCCGCGCGTTATTGTCGACGATCCCATCTGGTTTTTTTTACCTTTTTCATAACTGCGCGCGCTTTAATGCATTCTCGACGAGTTATTATGTCAATGAATCGTAGCAGCAACGGGTTATCCTCGATCGTATCAAGTCCTTGTTCACCGTCGTCCCTGACCGTTCCGGTCTCGTTGTGCCTCTTGGTGACGATTATGCAGGGAACAATCTAATTCGTAGCGTTATCGCGCGATCGCATAGATTTCCTTCCAGGGTCGTCGATAATCCGCGTCTGTCTTATAAATATTTAAGAAACAACTGTCCAAGAGTCTAGGAAACGTGGCGAACCGTTCGTTTCGCCTCGGAAATCGGGCAGAAATATCTTTCCTGTGTTTCAGCTTTTCTTTTCCAACCCTTCTTCGAATACGCGCGATTATTCAGAAGTCACTCTATACCATAATGTTGGAAATATTTCAAACTTCAACCGACTTCGTTAATGTAAATTATTGCTCTATCGATGGAACGTAAAGACTTTGAAAAGCAAGCCATTACAATTACAGCGTTTTTATCTTGCATTTCTAGCGTCACTGCATGCTCGATGATATGCGTGCAAGCTTCGAGCATTTGAACGTGTTCGTTCGAATCGCAAACTTATATTTCTACAGTGCAAGAGTATGATAGAAGAATCTACTTGCGACTGATTAGTTCGCTGTACACCACATCCTTTGTCGGTCTGTCCTGATCGCGATGTTAGACTGTCCGCGAATTGAAAACATGAGGTTTAGAGATAAAGGAGCGTGGAGCGTGGTCATATTTATAAATAATAATTTTAAGAGAGATTTTTCCAACAATTCGAAAACGAAATTGCAACCTGGTATCGTGGCTTTTTGACTAAACGACAAATAGAAATGGAGGAGACATATTTTGTAAAGGCGTACAACAGAGTAAGTATCGATAAAAGACTAGGAAGTGGACGGGAGCGCGAAACTTGACGGCGTGAAATATAAACGTTGATTACAAACTATCGAAGCACAAGTCACCTGATTGCACTTTCGAAGCATAAAGCATAAAATATCGCGACTGCGCGGCTACGTGACATTTCGAGAGGCGCACGAGCTGCAACGCGCGCGTACATAGATCGGGACGCAATTTTACGTGGAAAATATCGAACGTAGAAGCGAGTCTATCGCGCGATTAAACCGTAAAACGTAAAATATGAAAGCGTTGATCGCGTAAAATATCGCGCGGGTGAGATACGGCAGCCCTTAACTGCGAAACGGCTCGATCCGTAAATTATGAACTATAAATACGCTTCTATTTCTACGCGCACGCCGTTGAGTTATAAACATTCTATTAAGCGAAATGATTTGCCTCTATGTTAAATTCAATTAGAACGCCAGACGTTCGACGCGAACGGGAATTGTTTTTTCAACCTTTTAAACAGGATGTAAATTTCGAGGAAACCTCGATTTCAATTCAATCAACCATAATTTCACGCGGCTGATCGTGCGATGCGGTGATGTTCAACCGTACGTAATTACCAGTGATCAATTGAATTAAATAACGCAAGGAAGAAGCGTAAAAGTTACACGAAGCGTAAGTATACGAGACATTCTAATCGCGTGGGTGCGCACATTTCTGTGGAAATAGTAAATTAATGCGCTTTACGACACAGCAAATAATTGATATCCTTATTCTGTTGTCTTCTCGTATTAAGTAACTAATTTTCAATTTCTAACTGATAATCACCAACTTAATGGACTGTAATTACCAGTAATTATTAATTACCAATCGCAGACTTGCATTATTCATCGCGCGAACAATACCTTATCACGTTGTTCCTTTTAAGATTAATTTCTGCTCGAATTAATATCGAAAAGAAAAATAAATTGAAATGTTTGAAAGGCGACTAGAAGAGAACTGACTGCGCAAAAGAATGCGCGGCAGCGATAACGTATCTATCTGGAGGAAGAGGTACACCGCGTAATTAAGATTATAATGGGACACCCTGTATACTCGGAATCGGTGCACACGAAGTTTCTGACATGTCGCGAACAAGTCACGTTCCGCGGCTGCCTGGTGCGCTTTACACATCCGGTTGCTGGCGAACGTGGGCGCAGTAGCCGACAGGACCGGCCGTGCACCAGTGTAGAACGAATTAGAGTGTGGTAGATCCGTGCTTGATTTCTATTAACGGGCCGCCTCTAAACGCCGCGCTCATTAGCGATCGCCCGGCTTCAGAATTGATCGCGTCGCCTTAACGAGCTTTGAATCGATCGCTGCCTCCCTTCGATCCGCTTCGGTTATTGTGCCATCGTCGTTGGAAAATTTCCTTCCCACCGTTTCGACCGCGTGAACATTTCTACTTTCTACGTAGGCACTCGACTCGCGTCGTATCGCTTGGGCTTAAGTTAAGCCAGATTTCCACTCGACAAGTTCACCGTCAATTTAACAGCGCTGGTCGCATCTCCATATTTCCATATGCAGTAAAACCGAGCTCAGTCGAGAGTAACGGTAATAATGCTCCGCCTCGTCTCATCTTTCTTCTCTTTTGCATTTTCCAACATTTTTTCCGTACTTTGTAGCGCGCGGCGAATAGCAAGCGGGATTTTTTTTTTTTCTCTCGCCCGTTCGGAAGAATGCAAATGAACGCGAAGCGGAACAAGAAATTGTTTCGAGCTCTGGTAGATAGTATTGGAATTACGGTTTGAAATTTTTGTTTCAAACAAGAGGGAACAAGTGCGCAGGGGATATTACGAGCATTTACGCTTCTGCGGTCGGCTGAAGGCTGAGCTTCGCGTTCTCCGGCTGCCTTTTCGACGGTCTCAAGACAAGAATCGCGCGCGTTGCTTGATTGTGAAAGTTACTCGCAGTAAGCATCTTTTATGCCGCTATAAAATACGTAAACCTCACAATGTAGAACGAACGTAACCGTTACGGTGGCTGTAATTTCATTCATGCAAGATTTCTGTCGAGCTAAGATTGCCACTTGCGAATATATTACATAAATTCAGGCTCGTAAAGCATTCGCCGAAG
Organism: Xylocopa sonorina; assembly: GCF_050948175.1. NCBI lineage: Eukaryota > Metazoa > Arthropoda > Insecta > Hymenoptera > Apidae > Xylocopa > Xylocopa sonorina. The sequence continues at coordinate 13,768,451 of NC_135193.1, forward strand.
AATTGCTCGAAATGATCGAAGGTGCAGCAATTCTTTTCGAATCCATAATGACGTGTTCTATCATCGCATCTACGAACTACGCATCGCTCGAAAAATATAAAAATTACGGGTAACAATTGTAATTTCGTATTACGTAACCTGTACGGTTCAACGTTGTTCTTTTTCGCGCGACAATGTTTATGCAGTTGCATCCGTGTAGAATCGTTTCTTTTTCCTTTCATTTCTCTCTCGCTCCTCTATTTATAGGGTCTGAAAAATGGCCAGCGGATATCGACGATGAAGGCGCGCGCCGGCATCGCGTTAATGACAAGACACGCGACACGACTTGAAATATCGTTGCACTTTGTTGCAATGCAATTAATCAGCATACTTTAGGTGTCTTCACGCGTGATGGGCTCCGAGCGTTTTTGCGCGGACACCGGTAAAAGCGTCCGTTGCTCTTGGGCTGCGCGTAATAAATTGAGTGAATCTTTATTGATGCTCCCGCGGCCGGTGCACGCGACTTCCGGCAGAAAAAGTGCGCGGATGAAAGTAGGGCACAAATAAAGAGATTTTTTTAAGCGTGAAACGCTGGGAACGCGTACTACGTGCCACGAGACGCGGCGGAAAAGAAACGTGTTGGCTGTAAATCTCGCGGCGAAAGAACCGACGACCACCGCTTGGCGATAAAACGCTTTTTTCCAGGCGAATCGAACGTATCGTTGATAGAAGGTAAAAAAATAAAAGTTCGTAAGCAACGACGCGTGTGCGTGGAAAATTTACGAGGAAACCAGATATTAGCTTGGCAAGCTGAAATTCTCCCATCTTATCGTGGCGGTGATTTTTCGTCCGCCCTATCGCGATGAACGCGTCCGTTCACCGGGGCCAAAGGTCGACGCCGAGACCTCGTCAAACTTAACCCTTTGTAATCAAACTTTTATTTGCTCGCGATAGGAAAATCGTGCAATTAGTCAGTTTGTGTAATCGCGCAAAAATGCTGGATTGATGACATCGAACGTTTAGATTAACGGATGAAAAACTGTGAATTAACGTAATTGCAGGTTACGCGTTTAGATTATTCAATTGCATAGATATAGGAAGTACGCTAGACTTTCGTTCAATTTAACTCGACAAGAAGTGCATACGCACGATGCGAAGTAAATCTAATACTCTGCATCGTCCTCATTCACTCGAAATTGGTAATTAACTCGTATTCGAGTGCTCGAAGCCTTCGTCGTATCGACTCTGAAATGCCCAGGGCGTCACGAAAGCCCGTGGAGACGCGAGGAACCGATGGTCCCGACGATCGCGTCCACAGCGTCGAAAGATCGAAAGTTCCAGTTCCGATCGAGGGGGTAGGCTAAGCGTCGCGGCCTTTTCCTATCATTTCCAACGTGTCCTTCTCTCGCGTGCATCGCCTCGAGGTCGTCGACCTGGCTGCGGAGGCCGATTGTGGACATTCGAAAAGGCAGCAGGCGAGATTGGCGAGGGCGAGAGCCAACAGCGGGCTGGTCTCTCTTCGTCGCTCGTCCCCGGTTCACCGTTCCTCCTCGTCGCACCTACCTCGCCTCGCCTCCTTCCACCTCGACGCGACTTGGCTACGTACGCACTCTGTGTACCTTGGAGCGTCATTCAGGGAGCTACCTAAAATTAGCGAGGGAGTATATGGCGTAAAGAAATTTGGCAACGATGATCGGTGATCTCAGCATCGGGGTTCGCCACGCCGGGAGACTCGTTTTTACGGGTTCCTCGTTGGTCTCTTTGTTCCTTTTGTATCGCGATGGTTCTAGCCAATCTTCAAGAACGTCAAAGATTGCATCGATTTCAAAGATTCGATAGAGATCCGCTAATTTATTCGAAATAAAAGAAGCTCGAGAAGCTTCCTTCTATCCTTCCGCAGCAACGCGGGAAGGGGTCACAGCCCAGCGTCTAATCACGAAGAAAACCAACCGCCTCTGTCCTGTTCTCCTCTTCGTTCTTCCCAAGCCTCCGCTCATCTCGCGTTCTACCAGAGTCGGTTCGAATTCTCTGCGGTTTCGCCTCCGCTGCTTTGGCTCTTTATCACCACTGTGTCAGAGGCCATTAACCTCTTCCACTCGGTTTCTTCGTCTTCTTCTGCCGGCTGGTTGTCTCCTTCCCACCTCCCGTCCACACCCGGTGGCCCTCTCCTCGTCCCGCCGCCTCTTTCTTTCCTGCCATCGCTACTATGGCGCTTATCTCGCGTTCTCTCCCCTCGTGCATCCCCGCGATTCCTGGCCCCGTCGAGTGGTTACTTGGTCGCTTGGTTACTTGGTTACTCGGTTACCAAGGTGGCGGGGAAAAAGGACCAGGGTTTCTCCCTCGATTTCTGCGAAACTAAACGGTGACCATGGGGTACATCGACCGATTTTCGGAAACATTGTAGGAAATGATTTTCGGAGGTTTCTATGCTAAAAGATGCGTCAGGGAACGCTCTTTAAAGTGTCGTTGGAATTTTTGATCTAACTGCAGAGAGAAGGTACTTTTTCGTTAGGTTTTATTTTTCGAAAATAATGCAAAGGTGGGGTATTTCGACTGATTTTTCGAGACATCGTAGGAAATTATTTTCTGAGATTTCTATTCTAAAAGATGCGCCAGGGATCACCGTTTACAGTCTCGCGACTGCCTCTCGCTCTGTTCCTCGACTTCGTCGCTTCTGTCGCGCAACCGATCGAAAGGGGCGCCGCGGTCAACCCTTTCTGACTGTGGAGCTCAATTTAACGCGTTGTCACCTTTCTTATCCTTACAAAAGAATTTCCACGACTCGAACAACAGTTCTCAATGCAAACACTCCACGGTTGGCTCTGCGGAACGGTGTTCGTCACAATTTACATCGTGTTACATAGGTGTGAAATGTTTAGAAAAAGCGCGGAAAAAGTGGTAACAGAGAGGAATCGAAATCACGCCTCGATCGTTGCTTAATTGATTTCAACGATTCTTTGCGAACGAGAAACCGTGACGACGCGCGGCTGCTCGCGATAATTTTCCAAATCGATCGGCAATTTGCTCGTGGACGTAATAAAAAGAGAGGAGGGTGAAGAAAAAGGGAGAGGGCATTAAAATTCCACGCGATCGGGACGTTCCCGTCGATCAACCGATCATCAGGTTACAATTAGCCACCGCCGCGGTGATTTATTACGTTAAATTGGAGAATTAATGGCGCTCGTCAGCCTGATTACGCAAGCGAGCCGCGTCTCGATGGGCCTGGACGGCGCGTAACAGCGTCAATTCCACGGAAACCTTTTGATAACGGGGTTATTTGCCGGTAATGACAATTTCGTACGGCCAGTGGCGAGGCCACGTAACAATCCGACGCGAACTTATTAAAGGAAACCAGTAGCCAGCCTGTACGAACGGCTCGGTGTTACGTAAAGACCGCTACTTGGATTATTACGACGATCACCTCTGACGTCGCTGATATTTCCTTCCGTCTTCATCCTCTGCTTCTTGGTCAGTTAACTAAATCCTCGAAAAAAAACCGATATTCCCTAAACCACACTGCTAAATGAGAATTTGCTTAAATAAACAACTAAACACGCTGTAATCGCGTAAGATCCAATACAATTCGATACGATCTTGCTTGAGTTAATCCCAGCTGGTACAGTAGGTGTCGTTCCTCGTTGAAACGGCGGTACGATCCCCGCGAGGCGATTCAGCAAGTGGCGAAGCGGCCTCAGGGTTCAAGAATGACGGACACGCCGGTTAAATAGAGAGAAAGGAATATCGCGGCCGCGGAGAGCCGCGATACGCGTTTAATATTAAACGCGATGATGGTGCAAAGCCTCGGAACCTCCGAGAGGGAAAGAATCGCGCGTCGGTACAAATTTATGAACTGGTCGAGACGACGGGACAAGTGCTCGAGAGCTGGACGTATGGTAAGCCTATTCATAGGAACGTGTTTCCACCGATGAGCCGAAGTCGAAGCGTCCTTTTGCCAGTGTCTCTCAAAACGCGCCAGCGTCCGTTCCCCGAGCGTGACGCCACGGGTTCGTTCGAGACGTTACCAGCGTGACGATCGCAGCTGTATCGCGTTGCCGCGGGATTTTTCAAATTTCCCGTCCGAACGGCACCGTCGAGAGGTGGCGCGGCGAACAGTGGTGCGAAGGAGAGCGACGATTCCGGTTGGTCCCACTTGTTCGACTAAACTAACGCGCGACACCAGCTGACCGACGAGCAACGATCTACTTAGAAGTGGATCGAGCCAGTTCCAGTTGTGCATGCGTTCCGAGTCGATGTTACACGATCGATTTGCCGAAAGGGAATCGCCATTATCGCCAAAAACCACCCTCGATTCGATTATCGAGCGCGAGGAAGCGGACCTCTAACGAGAATCGAAACGCCTGTTCGTTCGAACGATCCAGGCGCTGGTACACACACACCCGGTCGTGTATTTCTTTTTTCCCTTCTTTTTTTTTTTTTTCTTTTTTTTATTACTACGCGTATACGCGAGCCGAGCGCGTTGGCGAGGCAAACACGTCGCACCCGACGTTGCAGTCACATGTGAGCAAACACGAGGAGCAAACGATTGGGCGTACGGTCCTCCGGGGTATATAAATGGTGGAAAAGAGCCACGGCTTCGGGAATCGAGGGGAGGGCGAATTGGTTGTTTCAATAATACAGCACGCGAGCAACGAGTGATTTGTGTTTGAATGAAAATTACGACGGGACATTCGATACCTGCACAGATGCCCATGCAAATGATACCGGACGGGCATCTGGTTGGTGACGGGGCGCGCTGCGGCTCCGCCATTCCCGTCTTTTCATCGCTAATTTTCCGCTGCGAGACGCTCGCCAAAGAAATCGCGCTTACGTAGATCCGGACGTGTTACGACGTTGCTACGATTTTCCGTTAAAGGAAGACCGTGATTAGAGTACATTTCCTTGCTGCGTAAGCGTTCATGTACATACGTGTATTCTATCTCTAAATTGACCGGTATTCGTTTCATCTACTTTATACGGATCGTGGTTCCATTATATCGCAATTTGCGCGAAAGAATGCGATAGCTTTTTCTGTTCAGAGGTAAGAAGATATTTACGTATATGGAGGTTTTATAGTTAATGCGATTAATAATTACGACGACGCGTGTGTAGCGTAAAGAGGATGAAATTGATGTTTCGACGGTTCGTCGGGATTTTTCGTGTTCGAACCGCTCGGTGTATCCTCGAGGATCACGGCTACCACGGAACTGGTTCGGTTCTCCGTTGATTGAATTTTATTTTCTCGGACGTAGCCGAGACCTGGCCGCGATAGAGAGATTTTAATGAACGATAAGCTGACGTATTTAATCGGCTCGCTTAAGCACTCGTTGCTCTTACAATTTATGGTTTTCATGATCGAGAGCCGATACAGCCGATATTAAGTTTCCAATGACACCAGATGCATCCTGCGATTTTCTTATACGCCGGCGCAGCGAAGCCTGCTAAACGCGAGTACGTTTTCCCCGCTACCGAGGCTGGCCGTTTTTTACGATTAGATTTCAACGAACAGGTCTCCCGGCGAGAGAGAAGCAAATTGTAATTATAGATCTTTAACGGAAACGTCGCGCTGTTAATTTTGCAATTTGTCGCGGCACAGTTCACCGTGTCGTGGTATACAGCCAGACGTTTGACGGTTCTCTGGTGAATTTTGTTACCTCGACGGAGAGGATTCCCGGGAGCGAAACCAACGTCACAGTGTGTCTCCTAGCAACAGAACTCTTTCTTCTCTCATTGTAAAACGATCGTCGCTTATTTGCATACGTACAATGCATACTTTCCTCCTGGGTCGAAGTTAATTTCGATCGAACGCGGTTACGCGTGGAGGAGAAAAAAAAAAGAAGTGGCTACGTAACGTAGGCGCTAAATCTCCGGATAACCGATCTTCGACAATAAGTATTTAAACGCGCCGTCAATTGTCTCGATTTCCATGCAAACGGATGATACGTATCTAGCAAACGCGAGTCGCCGCGTCTCGAGTGTCTATCTTCGGAGCGTGCATGGCTACACTGCGCGCGGGCCAAAAACCAATCCGAGACAAAACAGCCAGGCAAGGGCAGAGAGCGTGCGACGGAGGATATTAGAGATGTCACGGTGCGACACCTTCGGTGACAATGAAAAAACGTATCCGTCCATGGGAAAGAAAAATCACGGCGGTGCGAGCCACGGACCCATGTGCGGCATCGGGCGAACTGGTTGCGCGGAGTTTTTTGGTCGGCACGAAAAATAGATAAAAATGTGCAAATAAACGCCGGTCGTGGCTCAGGGACAACCGGTTGCCATCTTGCTTTCTTATATAAGTCCCTCCTTGGTCTTAAAGACGTTCCATCGCCGTGCACTCGCTAACATTTGACTTGCCTTCGCCTCCTCTGCCTCCCTCCAATTCCCTCTCTCTCTCTCTCTCTCTCTCTCTCTCCCTCGCGAACGATTTCGTTCCTCGACGATCCTCTCCTCCGTCTCGCTTTTCCGCTTTCTCTTTCCTCTCTCGCGCGACCGTCTCTATAGTTAATAATTTTTCTCCTCCAGCCTCGCCACCCCTCCCGTCGCCGTTGCCCGTTTCCTCTTTTCTTCTCTCTTCCTGGATACTGTCCATCGCACAACATATGTTGCCTGCACGCGATTTCTTTCTATTTCACGGTCACCGGTTAGAGGGCTCGATTTTTCTATTGTTCGAGTTTCAGCGATCTCTGCCGGTTTTTTTAGGATTCTTCGGCTCGGTTTTTACTTGTTGCCTGGCATTCTGGCTGGCTTTCTTATCTCGAATTTTCTGTTTCGATGTTTTTAAGAATTCGTTGGGAGAAAGAAAATTTGAAACATAAAATTTACGTTACGATTATTATACGAGGAACCCCAATCAGTCTCTTATTTCACGAGCGTCTTCCTTCTTCGTTCAGCTCGTTCAGCGCGAAGGAAACTCCTCCTAGCATGATTTATACAATAATTAGCTCGCCTCTTAACGCCACTCTCAATTGCTGATCTCAGATCATGTCGTTGACGTCTCCATTCTTCTCTTATTTTCTTCCTGCTCGTATATTAGAGTAGGTATATATCAAGTATTATACTCCTCGCTCCGTTCGAAATGAAACGTCCAGTTATCTTTTTTATTGCCAATTATTTATTTATTAGCGGACCGTGCAGACCAACGCGGACGACGGCGGAAAATAGAGAAGAAAATTGACGAGAATTACACGGTGTTCGCGTGTATCCAAAAAAAGAAATCGGTGCGGTTAGCGAAACCATCTCTGTCGTCACTTTCCGTTGTTCGACAGAACCAGCGAATTCTCCGTTTCTCTCGGAACGTATCCATTTTTCTTCTTCCCGGGTACATAATGCACAACTCCATTTTGACTCTCGACGGTTTTATCCGACTGTTGTTCCGTCTGTTGTCCCCGTCTCTTTCCCTACCAACGATGCACCCAGCCTCCTCTCCGTTTCTTTATCTTCGACCTCTTCTTCCTCCTCGTCGCGTTCTCTTTCGTTCTTGTTTCTACCCTCTCTCTCGCCTCCGCGGCCACCGGATCTCAACTCGGTTACATTTTCAAACATACTCGTCCCCGTCGACCGTCCCGCTCCTTTTCTTCGTCTCCTCTCCCCCTTTCCCGCTTTACTTTTTACGCTCGTTCCGCTAGAATCGTTCGTTCCTTCGTCCCTCGAGCTCTGTGGGGAGGAGACGCGGCGCAGAGTCGCAGAGTCGCCGCTGCAACGTGGATTAGGTGCCAGCAGATGCCGATAAGTGGGTTGAGGTTTCGAACAAAAAAATTACTGGTATCGAGATACGTGATCGATGAATGATTACGAAACGCGTAACTAGTTTGGACGACGGGCAGTCGAGGCGTACCGATATTAAGGTCGGCTAACGCGACGGGGGCACGGGACTCCGTCGGCCCTACGGGGATTAGGAGCGGCCGCCATCTTTGAAAATAAACTACTAGCGCCTCCTGAATGGAATTAGAATCGGACGTACCTGGATTTTTCATTCAAATGCAAATGTATTTGCCTAATTCCACGATAAATATGCGTCGCACCGTGCATACGTATATAAAAATCCCGAATACGTAAATAATGCATGCCTCCGCGTGGTATCGTCGAGTTTCGATGCTCGCGCGAGGAAGTTCACTTTGGAATCGGCGTGAAGATCACTGGCGTGAGCAGCGACGGCCGCGTTACGATAAGCAAGATAAGGAGATTGAGAAGGGTGAATGAACGCGTGATATAATAAAACGTGTGCCTTGACGCCTCGCATCATTCGATCGCACTTGGCACCGAGACATTCCCCGAGATGTATCGCCACGAGGGTCCCGACTTTCGTCACGTTTGCACATAACGAACTACATGTCGCTGTAAAACCAAACGGACGCGATCCCCATCGTTTTAATTAAATTACATTCTATCTCCTCCTGATCGAAGTGAACGCGAGGTACCACCTTTCGTTTCGCTAAAATCGAGGCTAAACCTTCATCGAGCGACACCACTCGCTTCTAATTAAAAACAAGAATAAAATTGGACCGCGTTCGTGTATATTTGCTCCCCAAGATCGCGTAGCGTGGTTTCGATCGCCTCTTCTACCAGGCTGTAACTCTAGAAATTCCTCGACCCAGCGTTTCCGTGGATCCATGGCCCCGAGTGGTGAGCCGTGTTAAAAGGGATCCCGGACTCGTTTCTGTATACGAGCGTGATCTACCTGCGACGCAGGGGGCTGATCCATCCGCGCGATATTTTTCATCGCTCTAGGTTACGGGGTAAGTTACCGTGGTTGGCAACACTTGACTCCCCGGTGCAAGGTTACGCTCTATCCCTTCCTTCTAGCCCCGTCTCGTTCTAGCACTCCTCGCCTTCCCTATTACTCGCGCGCAACCATACACTCCCTGTTCCCCGTTCTTTTTCTTCTTCGTCCACGTAGACACACGTTCCCTCACACGCGATCGTACGTCCGTCTCGCTCGCACGCTCTGATCTCTTCACACGCGCGCACACCATCTCGTACTCTCATTTTCATTCTCTCTCCGGTGGCACACACTCGCGCTCTTCCACTCGCACGTTCTTCCTTTGTCTCTCTCGTACTACACGTATGCACACTCTTTCTCTCTCTCTCTCTCACTATCTTCCCTCCATCTCTCAGTATCCGTCCCTTTCCCTCGCAACGATCCCTCCGCAGCACTCCTTCTCACCCCCTCGGGTCTCTCTTCCGCTTCACCTTTCCCCTATCCTTCTCTCCCTCTCCGTCTCGCTTCGTATGGAAAGCACACTCGTAACGTTACCCGCGCCGCACACGTACGCGACGCTGGTGCATCGGAGTTGCACCCACGTGCAGTGTACGCGCTGCGGGCGCACAAAGAAACGCGCGAGGGAGCAGGACGGAGCGCGAACGGGTTGGACGGAGACGCGGAGGCCGGTCGAGGAGGATGAAAGCGTGTCGTAAAAAGAGCACCAAGCCGGAGTTTCGTGTGGACGGAGCGTATATACACGGTGGAGATGGATAAAGAGAGAGGACGGAAACGGGGATGGCGGGAAGGGGAGCGAGATGCGAGATACAGGGAGAGGAGGATGGGTTGATAAGTTTGTCGGCAAGGGTAGGAGCGGAGGAGGAGGAGGAGGAGGAGGAGGAGGGTGGGGAGAGAATAAAGAGAGTCGGTTCCATGGAACCGGGGATGAGCGAGAAAGGAGCAAAAGGGGGATAATGGGAGACGCGAAAAGGGGGAGGGAGATGGAGCAAAAGGAAGAAGTCAAAGGGTAAATGAGCCGGGAGGCTGGACGTAGAAAAAGCGTTGGGGAATAGAAAGGGAAAGGGCGAGCGGGATAGGGATAAATAAGAGAGGGACGAGGAGGGGAATAGGGAAGAAAACAGAATGTTACGTTGGGTCCACACGTGTGGTATTCGTGTACGGATGCTCCGCTGTGATTACCGGTATTAAATTTTATACGGGCGCAGTTAAAATTTTGCGCGTTTCTCCGCGTTGATACGAGAGAAAAGAAGAGAAGCTTGTTATGGAAATTGCGATGGTGATATTTTATCGGGAATTTTGGATATCATTTCGTGAGTATGAATTCCATCGGCAGAAATAACGTTTTAATGGCAACGCGAGGAAATCTTAATTTATCATCGCGTATAAAATTATTGTAAAATCCGCGGGAACTGTTAATAACAACAAACGAGTGAGATAAATTAGAAGAAACGTGCTTCGAGTCTGGGAAAAAAATATAATCGATACGCCGTCGTGTTCGGAGAGTATCTTCAACGGGAGGAACACGAAAATGTTCTAAAGGCTCTGGGCGTGGAATAGACGAGGAGCGTCGGATGAAATAAAAGACGCGAACGGTGCATAAAAAGGCAAAGATTGGCAACATGAGAAAGCAGAAAGTAAAGTGGAGAGGAGCGTAGAGAAGGAGAGGGCAGGGTGAAGAAACGGCGGAGAAAAAAGCGCGGAGGGTCGAGGGAGGAGGCGAGGAGGCTTCTGACGCAGCGTATACGTGGAAGTTAAACATGCGGGAGACACTTGTCGGTGAAAAATGTGGATTTATTAGCGGTGTTCGTAAACCCTGCGAAGAAAAACGTTTTCGTATCTGACACTGGAATAGTTGGCTTCTTGTTCGCGGCCGAAAACAGCGTCGCCCGATTAGCTACGCGTTTTCAGGCTGTAATCCTTCGCCTGCGCAGATAGTTCGTTTGAATAATGCTCGCGTGTAACGAGCCTCGCATAAATATTTATGTACAATATAAATTATCGGTATCTAATGACACTTTGTCAGTACTTAGCGTTACACTACCATACTTACGTGTTTAGTTTGCGTTTAGAACGAGTTATTGTGTAACGTTTAATTGCGTTTACGTTGGTACGCGTGAAATTGATTTAATTTGCAGGTTGGATAATTGGTATTTTTCTGCTGGCTCCGAGATTCGCGCAATAATCAGCCGCTTCCACTGACATTTCATTTTTTTTCCTTTCGACTCGTTTTCGCGCAGGATTTTTTTTAGCGAACGTTCTCATAAAATCGTATGGCGCTGGGTGGAATCTATAATTCTATATTTTTAGCGCTTTTTATTAATATTTATTAGCGTGCTCTAGACAACATTAGTATGTATTATTCTTATTAGTTCACGCTCACGCATACAGCGAACGCAACCTTGGTATAGCATTACTTGCGGTGAATCATTGATATTCCAGCTTAGTTCGAAATTGGCAACAATAATAATATATCGTAACACATCGAGCGCTTAATGGACTGGTAAAAGTCCACGATGAAAGTTCAAGATCAATATGATTCACTCGATTTCCGGTTCATTGTTGCGGTACATAACACGACACCCGATACGCGCATAAATAAATTGAACAGCAGCGATTTCGCGGCCGAAGTAAAGCGACACGACGTTAACAGTAACAAAATATGTAACCGTGTAATCTTTAACGGGCGAGCCAGAAAAAGGAGACGCACGAACGAAGCAAGAACCACAGAGATGCCGACACAATAATTGGCGTTTCACGGTGGATAAAGAATTGTCGAGTTTACAACGGCTCGGTTGACGTGCACGCTATTCAACAGGCACATTCTACACCTCTGCGGAATGCCCGATGAAAACAATCGATGTAACGGGCCTCGTATAAACTAGACGATAAATCCAGCCAAAAGTCATTAAAATTCCAATAGAAACGAAGCTGGTAGACACGGGGTAATTTGGAAAAATCCACCCAAGTGCGCATGCCGTTGGTAACGACGATGGCTAAAGCCAGTGTCCATTGGCTCGTTCCGCGTCGTTTCGATTTTTCTCTCTCCAAACTATGCTGTAATACACGCGAAACGTACGCAGTTCGAATATGAGTTATCGTGTCGTGCAGCTTTCGAATTAGTTTAAAAAACAAACAGAAATACGGCGCAAGGCAAACGGTGCAAGGCGCGCCAGGTCCTCCAGTTCGAACGACAGGAAGTAGATCCAGCGCGTTGTCCACAGACTGGTAGATTTTACGCGGATTACTAGACTTGTGGCTTAACCGAGGTAGGCGTTAAGCAGATTCGGCGCATTGTCCGCGAACCAGTAGTTTTGGCACGGTACGGGTCGAACCAGTGGATTAAACAAAGTGTCAGCAGACGTAAGTAGATTCAGCGCGTTGTCGCTCGCACAGTAGATTTGGCGAGGCGGTTGCACGCGCGCGCGTACGCTCGTGTCTGACCAGTAGATTTGGCGCACAGTGTTCGACCGACCGAATCGCTCGCACCACTGGTATTCGTCGTTTTTTCTTGTCCGCAATTTCAGAGCAATTGCAAATTGAAAAAGTGGGACTTATAGAGGAAAGATTGTACAATACGAGGATATTTTTTTTAAATTTTTTTATAGATTGGAAAGCAATGAAATTCGAGCGTAAAAGGGTCGCGATGGGTTGCTCGCACCGCAGGTATTCGTCGATTTGTCTTGTCCACAATCTCAAAGCAATTGCAAATTGAAAAAGTGGGATTTATAGAGGAAAGATTGTAGAATACGAGGATATTTTTGTTAAATTTTTGTACAGTCTGGAAAGCAATGAAATTCGAGCGTGAAAGAGTCGCGATGGGTTGCTCGCGCAAACGCGCTGTTACATAGTCGAAATTGGCAAGTTCTTTCTCTTGGCCTCCGCGCGAGTTGGTTTACGGTGCTTCGAGCACAGGTTAAGAACCACTGGTTTAAACGACTGGTTTATGCGTATGTATGAGCCCCGACGCGCGGACACGACCGTTTGCCAATGCGACTCTGATAACCTAGCCCGGTGTTGATAATGAGCTTTGTCGAGAAGTATCGATTGAGCGTCACGAATCACGTTATATTGTGCAACACGCCTGATAAATAGCCTGGTGAAAATAAAACACGGATTTCTGTGAACTACTATTTACTTGTTCGCGAATGATTAAGCAAGGATTGTTTTAGTGTCTCGAAAGACGCGTCTCTACGTTTTTCTAGAGATCAAGCTTTCCTTAATAGCATAGCCTAAGTAACGTTTGAGTCTATCTATAATTGCGCTTTGGATAAAGCTGTATCTTCTTAATTGCTCATTGTTCGATAACGATTGTCCCGTTATAATCGCAGACGCTAAGGTAACGTTTCGTTGCGAGCGTGCAAATTAAAAGATTGGGTGAAGTAATGTTTAATTTTAGGTCTGTTACGCGTTTTCGTCACTAATTACAAAAGAGGTATTCTCAAGTATTTCCTGTTTCCAAAAGCGGAGACTGTCTCGACCAGCGCCGAAACTCACGAGAACTCGAAACTACGCGTTCTTCTCGAGTGAGAAGAACGGGGCGAAAAAGAACGAGGGGCAATTTATCAGAATTAGTTGTGGGACAAGCAGCGCCTTTTTATGGCTTACCATAATTCAACTCTTTGTGCAACATTGAGGCGTGCGCGTCCGTTCGGAAAAAACAAAGCTCGCGGCGGGCTGCGTGGAACGAGGACGGAGCCAGAGCTCGGGTGCGATGCACTCGACAAGGACAAGGCGTGTTTTCATAAACTCTGTTAATGAAACACATGCGCGTAAAACGCTCTCCCGTCCGTCCCCACCTCCGTCGAGCCTCCCTTTCTGTCTAACGCTGACGTTTTTAGCGAGAAGACTTCAGAAGAGTATTGTGTGAACGGGTAAATGAAAAACAAACGATACTCGTTATTTTTTTCATTCCTCTTTTTCCTTTATTTTTGAGTTCGCATCCGAGCAGAGAGTCGTTAGTGTCGGCAGTTGAACAAGGATAACCAACGTTTTTTATTTGTTTGCTCGCGAGCAAAAAATCATTATAATTGATTATAGTTCCCCGGCGCGATTCGCAGTTCAGAAACTAGTAATTGCTATAAATAGATCGATTAGCGTCAGTGGAACGATGTATGAATAAAATAGACACCGATACGGTGAGAAGGAAATTAGTTTTTCTGAATGAATATAATGAAAATCGTACGAGGAAGATCGACGGTGTGTTTCATTGTCTACGTACGTTTGAACTGGTGTTCCCCTTAATTATAATGACAATAACGAGCCAAGAGGAGTGGAATAAGAGTGGCGGGTAAAAAAATTAGCTGGTGCTGTTGACTTCGCGCGTTCTGCTCGCGACATAATAACGAGATAATGAGGCTTAACGTATTAAACAATACGTGATAAGACAGCGAGATGATAAGGGTACTGATAACAAAATCTCTCGGCAGAGCTGTTGTTTTAAATTAGCTTCAACAAAAGTAGAACGTAATTTCTGATTCGATAAATAATTCGTTTAATTGCACGCCATTTTCGAGCTCTCATTAAGAAACGATCGTTTGCACGTGTTCGTTCTTAATTTATTGGCTCGTTCGCGAAACGTATCGCAAAAATTTCGACAAGGTACGGTAAGTATTATACCAAATTCGGACGTACACAAGTATACACACGTTTGATAAAATATTCAACTTATCCTCTTCGCAAGTGTTCTAAATTTAGCCGTGCGTTAATTATCCTAATGCGAATGCTAAACTTTTCGATCGTTTGCACATGCGAGCGTACACTTTTTTTCGTTCGAGCAACGAACAGTTCGGTAGATACGGATATAGACTCGCGAGAGGCTTCATCTTCGTAACCTTTCGCATAGGAGCCGCGATGGACCTCCTCCTAGGTAAGGTGAAATGCGAAAGACGAGCGAAATCCGACGAGGTGGACACCGCGTGTCGACACTATTCGCGCATTCGACATGGATTACACACACGACGTCTTGTTTACCAGCGGATACACGCACACGCGTGCGATTTACGTGCAACATCAGCGGAATGAAGTCCTTGAGGGACCGATTCGTGCCTCTGAGGAACTTCTCAGCGTTGGCGCCGTTCCGTTTCGCTCGAGTCGTCTCTTTCTTTCTCTCATCATTTTCGCTCTACCGGAAACACAACCGATCCAATCGAAACGTGCTTAAAATACACAATAAATTGTGTATTTTAAACGAAAAAAGAATACATGAAATCCGACCAGATCGACCGTCAGCGTTGGATTGAACGTCTCTCGCCTCTTAAACAATCTCATAACGATATCGCGAGGGCGGCGACGGCGGTGGCACGAGCGCTCGCGACGCTTTCCACAAAGCGCGCCAGAAATAAATCAACGGGCGCAATTATAGAATTAACTTGGGCCCGATGTGCGAGCGGAAAACACGGTTGAATCAGAAAGCCGGCGCTGGCACCGGTCGTCTGAAAATACACGCGACGACGCCTCCCCCGATGCCGCACCCCTCGACGCCCTTCCTCCCGCAGCTTTCATTGACCCGCCAAGGACTCGTTCGGTACCTTGCTTTTGTTGTATGCAAATTAACAGCCGCGAGGTGGAGGGACGCGAGAATATGAAAGGAGGAGGCACAAAGAGAGGCGCGTCTCGCGCCGCTTCTCCGCGTCGCGCTAAGAACAAACGCGACGTCGTTCGTTCCAAGCGCGATACTTTTCCACCCGTCCACGCGGATCTGCTTCCCGTCGTTTTTTCCCGTTGCAAAACAGATCCAAGGGTCGATAAAACGTAGCCCCCCTCGCAACCCTGGCGATCGCTTTATCGCGTCGCCGCGCATCGAGGCGCGAACCTGGAAAAACGTGATTTCGTTCGCTATCCCAGTAGTAACTCGAGTAATCGAGGAAAGGTTCGATTACGAAAGCTGTACGCTAATTGTATACGAGTCTTTTATTTATCTTTACGTGTCAAATAATTCCCAGAGCTCGAAACGGCCCATAAATAAAGCAATTTTCGTTTTTGAAACGGAATCCGGTATAAATTTCTGTTCTCCCCATTAAAACGCTCGAAATCACTCCTGGTATTATACCAGTGGCATTAAAACGACCGCTCCATAAAAACAAGATTAACGTCCCGATAGGTTCGCGCGTATGTATAATCGGCGTAAGAGCGCAGGGGAAAGTGTTTCCACCCCGGCGATTAATAATTCCTGACACGCGGTTCGACACATCGGAGGAAGTGATCCCTTTCCTGTAAAATTCTATTCGAAAGCGTTTGACGCGGGAATAATCGTCAGCAGGCAGGTCGAAATCGTAAATTCCCCGAGGCGAAAGCCTCGATTACCTTAAACGATGGCTATTAACACGTTTCCTCCCCTTTCTTTTTTTCTCTTCTCTCCCTTTGCCTTTTTCTGTTTCTTTTTTCTCTCTCTCTTCTTCGATACAGCCGTGGTGTTTGGGCTCCAGAAGTTGTCACGATTTACTTTCCCGTGTATCAGTCGAATTAATGGTTACACCTGTACACACCCACACCCGCGCGATTCAATTAGTTCGCTCACCTGCGCGGCGGTCGACGCGAAAGCCTCGAAATATCCACGGCGTGTCGCACCTGTGGACAGCTGTGTATTCGATAATCGGCGATCGACTGTTGCGAGAGAAAAGCGATCGCGTACGCGTGTGCAGAGCGTTTTCGTGAAGCGAAATTTCCCTTCCACAAAATTCTGAGTCGCGAAAATGCGCTTCTTTCCGCCAGGGGGATGGACGAAGGACAAACGGAGGCCATCCTCGTTTCGTTTTTTTCTTTTTTCCCAAGCCTGAAGACTCTTGCTTACGCAAGTGCGCGTGTCGTACGCGAACGGCGGAAAAACAAAGGCGAACAGTAAACGAAGTGACATAACATTTAAATCGTCGTTCAACCATCGAACGTGCCTCCAGCGAATGTGGAAATTATTCAAATTTACCTAAAGAAAACGTACCTCTCCGCGCTACCATTGTCCGATCTTTTTCCTCGGACGGGAGACTATATTTAACCCGCGCGTGATTAGAATTTTTAATCTCTGCGTTAGCAGGTAGCCAACTTTCCTGTTGATATCGCGCGTTGATATATTTACGATCGTTACGCGCGTCCTCTCGTTGGGAATAAAATAGAAATATGTCCGAACGAGAATCATCGTCGCTAATCTTTTTCAAACGTGATAATAAAAGTGTGATCGACGTTCATATTCGCGAATAAGTCATCGCGGATATCGCGAGGGACGTTCAACAGGTTCACGGATTCGTGGTTCGACCGTGTCTATCGTCAGAGTTCGACAAATGGCGAGGACCCGCAAAGCGAACCGACAGAACGCGAGTTTTTTTTTTATTCTCGCGCGCAGATTATCCTCGAATCAAAGGTCGACGTGGAGCTTTCGCGTTTATCGATTTCTGTACGCACGGCCTCGGTTATGTTTCAAAGGTACACAGACGGTGCCGATCGGGATCGTAATTACGGCTTGCAACGATAACGAGCGTCAACGTTGTGAAAGCGACTAATCGAAATTGCGGTTAATGGCCAAACCAGTTGATCAATTAGCCTCGTAGCTACTATATCATTCGTCTACGTCGCGTATAAACACTTTTATCCGCCTCCCTAGCCTTTAAACGCGCGCCGTTTCACGAACCAGGCTTCCCTCGTTTCTGTTAATCTACCCATCTCGTTTCTATCTTTTTACCAGGACGGAGGAAACCGCCGCTAGAAATAGAAATCAAAGATGCGATGATATATTATCTACATTTCTCACCAACTACGGTAAAAGCGTAATCAGACGGAAAACCAGCGCGAGTCTAGAATTCTATTAAGTACAACTGGGATACGATCGTAAGGGTTGATCGTAGGGGTTGGTCGAAGGTAGCAGCGTTAACGATCATCGTGTCACGCGAAATGGTTACCCGTATAATATTTGCAGAAACAACGAGTCGTCTCGTTCGAAGAAAAAAAAGAAAGGATCGCGAAGGGAAAGAAAATCAGCAAGCTGATGGGCGCTTGTAATCCGCAGATGGTGCAAGCGAGGCTCACCCCGGACTGCAGATGCATATCGCATCCGCTTGTCCTACCTACGCGGCCGCGAGGCAACGCGCGCCTCTGCGGAGATCCTTTTACTGCCGCTTTTTAAAGCTCCGTTACGACGACCGTCCCTGTCCGTCACAGGGCACGGCATCGAGGCACTCGTAAAAAACCCACCACGCGTCGAGGCGGCAATTTTTAAACCAACGCGCAGCCAGCTGCGGGCGCTGAGACCTTCGCACGGCCAACCAAGACCGCCGCGGACTGTTAAATCGTTGCTTTTACGCGACTGTCCTTGCGTTTGCCTCAAACGAGCACAGAACAGAGACGAAAGGGGTGCTTTTTACCCTTTGATTCTCCGCGCGGAGTTCTGCTGCGGTTGGCAAGCTTTGTTAAAATTCTAGTTAACCGTTTTAACTTGGCAAAACGAGATCCATCGCACCCGCAAAATTGGAACTGATATTTCTATTGTACCTGATTGCGATTATTGTCTGAGAATGGGGTTTAATTATGGGCTGACACTTTTATTTCACGTTTCACTGAAAGGATTAAGTTCGTTGCAATAACGATCCGCGGTAATAGGTTGTACGTATCACGAGGCTTTAAACGTCGACTTGTTAATCGCCTCGCGTGTCCTTTTTTTCATCGTTCGACGAAAACGAACGGGAGTGAAGAAAGAAAAATGAAACTCGAAATCGGCGGGATGTTAATTGAGTAATTGAGGTAAATATATTGGGCAACGGTTCGCCACGGAGATGACTTTTGCCTGATTCCCCCGTTGGCGCTGCAAATGTCAGCGGCGTACAGCTGCATGCTCATGGTAATTTTTGTGCGCCAACCTTTTTTCCATCCGGCTAACGATAAGCGATCTATTGAATGGCTCGTTTTAGTGTACGGTATGTTGCGAAAGATTTCTTCGTTTGAAATAATGAGGGGCGCGTCGAGGCTGGAAAATATTGAACTTTAAACTCTCTCGCTCTAGGATTGGAAATTTTAACCAGAAAAAGGAATATTTGCGTCGAATTAATGTTTCATTTATCTTACGCGGTAGTTATTAGCCTCGTTAACGTCGGTACTGTCTTTCTCGCAACAGAAAAACCTGTTGATTATTCCGATTAATTGTCCTACATGCGTCACTCTCGACAACGTCCGTGTTCGAACGTATAATGTTACGAGTTTAATTAGAAAATTGGCAATAATTCAACGATCGAAGCCGAGAAAGTGTATCGCACCGCGATCGCTCATTCTTCGTTTAACAATATTTCATTTGGCAGATGCGCAGGAACAGAAAACGAGTGAAAGTTCGGTGGCAACCGGTGGACAGACGGAGCGCGAGCAACAGTTCACAGTTTACCATAGCAGGAGATGACACTCCTCTTCGTTATGGTAATTTATTCCTTTCATTTTGCATAAATAATCCTCTTCTTCTACATCTGTGGATTTGAATACTTTTTTCACGTGTAAACGAAATTTGTTCGTGTTTTCGCTTCTTGCCCCGCTGTTCTTTTCACGGTTTCTAATTGCCCGGCCAAAGTCTAAGGTCGTTAACGAACGTTATTGACTTTTAATTATACGCGTTGCGTTACTACACTCGAATGACAATATTCGAGTTTTATACACTTGTGAGTTAGAAAATTGACTGAAAAATTCGTGATCGTATTCTCATTTTTGTTCATCATCCGTGCGCACTTTACTCTCGTCTCGAAAACGACTCTTGTCAATCCCAGATATCGCTTCGCGAACCAACTAGCTGCTAACGAAAGCCTCTACGCCACGTTACATTGTCACGCGACTTTGATCTTCGAGTGCGACGCAGTTAAGCGTTTCCGTGGAAGGCAAATATAATTAGGCTCGGGGAAAAAAACAAATGCAAACTACAAACTCGGAGAGATTGCTCTGAAATGTACGCGTTAGAAAATCCCGGCCCGTTGATAACGCTCGTCGGTTTCTTGGAAACCGATAAGAGCACGTTTTGGGCGTCGATAAAGCGTAATCTGCCGAATGAAATTTCGTGTGTACACAAGGGAAGAATTGTGGCATTCAAAAATCAGAAAAATCGTCGGTCCTCCGTGTTTACTTTGGTAACGGCCACGATACGCGCTCTACCCATATTACGGTTACTCTACGATAAACGCGATTGTCGCCGGATTCAATCGATTTGCAGAGACGCAGATCATCCACGATGGTAGAAGAGAAGATGATTTAATACCTCACACGCTCGACAGCTTTTTCCATTTGGCAAATCTTCGCTAAAACTTGAAGTGGGAGAACGATACTCGTATGACTCGCTCGGTGTTTAACTAACAAACTTCAGGAATAACAGCGTCTATAAATCTTTCGGGGAAAACACCGCGAAGCGAAGGAGCACGGTAATTTCCGCTAGTAATTCGAGGGACTCGCGCGAAAACTCATTGAAAATAAAAGGAAATTACAGTCCGCTAACGCCTCTCGAAAACACAAGCGGGCATTGTAAGCGCGATTCGTTTGGTAGCCGGTCCGAGGCCCGATGGCAGGCGTTCGGCCATATTTTATCCGCTCTTCTCGGTTCTTCAGCGTCGCTGCCATTCCCAGCCGGCTCTCTATAACATTTCGTTATTACAAGCTGGCCACGCCGTTCGTGATTTATCTCGCGGCATACGTTTTCCCCGGGAAAGAAGGATCGCGCGCGCGCCGCTCCGTCGAGGCATCCTCGCGGAGGATCTCCATCTTGAAACAAAGAAGTCGAGGAGGCCGTGGATGCCGCTGGAAAGTTCCTCGCGTCCAGGGTACGTAATTAAACCCTCGTTCTGATTAATCAAGTCGCTTAACGTTTACTCATTTTATACCTGTTATTTACCTCGCTTGAAATATCCGCGCGAGTTCAAGGGTAGCCGAGTCTCGCCTGGGTTCGTCGAGTCGTCGAGATACATTAATTACCGCTTGTTCGATCCTTGGAAATGAAAATAACTCGCGAGCGGGCGCACGTTCGCGATGGAGCTCGCCGATTTTATTGAAACTCGGTAAACCTGCTTGCTGGAACTCGCAAGAGATTTCAGGAACCCGTAACCGAACTACAATCGTCGGGACTGAATTATCTCGAGATAGAAACCGAGAACGCGACCAGTTCCGTGTGTCGTGATCTAAATGCTGATAGGGCAGGCGAGTTCCACTCGCGTACGCGGTGGCGTAAAAGTGAAACAGAACGGCGGAGATCCATAGCGCCGAATCGCTCGACGGGATCGTACAGAAACCGAACGACAGCGGAAGAGAAGAAAGTCAATCGATAAGTGGCGCAGCTTTCGAAAGCGAAAGTCCTCGTCGCTCGTGGCTGGTTTATAACCGTACGTGGTGTACGCGTTCGAGCGCGATAAAAACATTGGGCAACCGGATGCCGGATGCCGTAGCCCTGGCCACGAAAATCCGCCGGCCTCCTCTCCTCGGCCTCCTGCCCGAGGCCTTGAACAGTTTCGAGCACTCGGTTCTATTTTCAAGTGTGCCCATTGCCGTGCCTCGAGCGGATCCCCTTCTCGCGGTTCTCCAACGGATTTCGCGACTGTGCCCTCTGCGAGTCGCCTCCTCGTCCCTCCGCTTCGAACTTCGATCGCGATTCTATGCGCGCGAAGTCGAAGCTGGAAATCGAATCGAACGATTTCCATCGAGCTTTCGATTAATATAACAGATAGACTGTTCTTAACAGAAACTGTTCGTATAATTGTGAGACGTAGATGTTACGCTCGTTCTCTGGCGAAATAAAAGTGCCGATTTCCAACGGCGACGTCCATAAATTTCCCCCGCGTTGAACCCAGCCGTGGTTCCGAGGAGAAAACGAGGAGCGCTTAAACGAGGCTCGCAGGACGAAAAAGAAACGCTGTGCAAACAGATGGGTCACGGTGGCGACGTCGAAGCGACGAATTAATTAAACCATTTAATTCGCCGCGCGATTATAAGGGACAATTAAGGCCGTGGATCGAAACGGAAACTGGCGTTCCGCACGCGGTTCGGTTCAGCTATTGTCGCCGGACGGTTTACAAGCTCAACTGGACGGTTACCAGTTTTTTCGTGTCCCCGGCGTAACTCCGCGGAGGAGCCAGGCCATCGGGCCGATTAAAGTTCGGGATTGAGTTTAATTGGACGGCCGCGGGAGAAGCAGACGCGCGGTAACGAGCTGGTAATTAAGCAGTTATCGTCGCAACCGCCGCTACTTCTTTCAAACCCTGCTCGAGTTTATTACAGCGGAGAGCGGTGGAAAATCGACCGCGTTTCTTCGTCGCGCCGTGCAACCCTTCGCGTACTTAGCCGCCACTGGTCCCGTCATTTTTAATTTTATGTCGTGTTCCAGGCACCTCCATTGGAGCGCCAGCTTCTTTCCAGATCGCAGTCACGTATGCTCGTGACCAAATAATTGATGTTTCAACGTGGATACCTTTGGTCAACTTCGTCTCGAGGTAAAACGATAATAAATAGTTGAAATCGATTAGAGAAATGGACGAAGATCGCGCGATCCTGGTTCGTGTACTTAAGAAATACCGTGCAACCCATCGCGTACTTTGTCGCCACTGGTCCCCTCATTTTTAATTTTATGTCGTGTTCCAGGCACCTCCATTGGAGCGCCCAGTTTCTTTCTAGATCGCAGCCATGTATGCTCGTGACGAAATAATTGATGTTTCTACGCGAATACCTTTGGTCAGCTTGTTGAAATCGATTAGAGAAATGGACGAAGATCGCACGATCTTCGTGTACTCAAGAAATACGAATCTTGGGAACCACTGGAGCCGCGATACCAACTCGAGGAGAGATGGAAGCCGCGCAAGAAGCTCCATCCGGACAATATGCCAGATCGAAATGGAAAGTCGCGCGAGATTTCTGCCGTTACAATTGAAAGTGGCCACTTACCGCTTACGGGGCGACTTTCAATGTAATCTCGCCGGCGCAGCAGAAGACACGTTCGCAGTTCGCGAAAGTCGAGCGACGTTTATGTCGACGACAGGATTACTGCTCGGTGTTTACGTGGCCGCCGCGCGAAACGAGTCCCTCGTTGTGCCTCCACTAAAACCAGAATTTCACGAGTGAACACGGACGAGAGGCGAAGGGAGGAGACGTGCTCGTTCGAATTCGTTCGTTCGTACGTGGCGAGTCCCACGGGGAGGAAACGTGGGACCGATTTGAGGAGATAGATCGCGCACGATGATCGATGCGAGGCAAGTGACGATCGACGATGTATTTCTCGAAGAGGAAACGAGAGAAGAAGGCGCAGCTTTACCGCGAACCTCTTCATGGGTAAGGTATCAAGCTTCGCGTTCGAATGGCGAGCATTTTATATTTAGAAAGCGCAGAAGCCGTTCGCGTGTCAGCTCGAAAGCCTAATTTTCGAGAGCTCTCGTTACTTTCCAAATTTTCTCCGTCTTTCGACGGGAGAAAGAGCCCCGCGTGTGTACACGGCGTTCCGTTTAAAACCGTCGGTCGCAATTAGCGTGCTCACCGACGGAGTTTGCTTAATGAATAGCCTCGGCTTCTTAATTCGAACGCAACTTTGTTGCTCTCGATTTTCATAATTCGCTCGTTAATAATCATAATTCGCGAGTGTGTTCTAAAACAGGGGAACAAGAAAAAAGAAAAAAGAGGAGAGGCGAGATTACCACCGCGGCTGGATTCGTTTCGTTTAAAATAATACCAGCCACCGGGTGCACTGTAACACTTATCGTCGAAGAATTCGTTTGTGCGAGCAGAACGAGGCATTGTGCGGTGGCTGAACGTCACGAATGGCAGAAAAAGACATAACACGCGTGGGCAAACAACAGTGGCGTGCGTGCAGGGGAAATTTCACGGCGTTAATTCCGGTTGGGGATAGGGGAGGGCACGTGGGATCGTATTTCGTGCTAGGAACTAGGAAATAAACCTGCCACGTCTTTTCATAAATTTCCATCGGCGATTAACCGCCGATGGATTGCGCGCGAGCCTGAAACAGTTCCGTCTTTGTTCGCGGAGGCTGAAATCCGAATAATTCATTTCCCCTTGGGTACGCGTGGTCAGCCCAACTCGAACTCCCGCCTCCTTTTTTTCTCTTCCTTCCACCGCAATAGAGTCCTGATCCGTTCGAATGGAAATTAATCCGCAATTACCGGTTACACAGGTTTCCTTGTTGTCCGTAATCGCGTCGAACGGCTCCATTCTAGACTCTAGATGTGTTTATGAAACGTTTACTTCCAATTAAATCCGATACCCGATGCGCGACATCGATTATTTTTTCCGTCGTAACGAGCTAATGAAACTACCGTGTCCAACGGCGGCTGTAGAAAAAAGTTCCCGTACGCTCGAAAATATCGCGGATACAATTAACTCGAACGATTTATAAACGATGGAGGAAAAATCGCTGATTAACGAGGGCATTAACAACCAGCCTAGCGTCGAACAATTACAAAGTTGCCCGATACTTTCGAGTTTTATTAGCCGGGAAGAGAGCGGATTAAACGAAGGAAACACCGTTTAAAATGGCGAGGGGTAGCCAGCCTCCGCAGCGGAGCCGCTACCAACCGTGGCGGCGGAGGCGAAATTAAAATTAACAAATTATCGTTCGGCCGGCTAAATTAAAAGTGGCCGGCTGGCTCTGTTATTATGCACACCCCTCGCGCGTACGTGTATCGTGTTATTATCGTTCGGGCAATAATTT
Organism: Xylocopa sonorina; assembly: GCF_050948175.1. Classification (NCBI taxonomy): domain Eukaryota; kingdom Metazoa; phylum Arthropoda; class Insecta; order Hymenoptera; family Apidae; genus Xylocopa; species Xylocopa sonorina. The sequence continues at coordinate 13,792,792 of NC_135193.1, forward strand.
CGCTCGGAAATGAAGAAAAACAACGCGAATTCGTAGACTCCTTAGAGGGCTATAATTATACTTCCTGGCGCGATGCTGAAATCGCGTGCGAGCGCGGGGAAAAGCGCGGATCGAGCATCGGAGCCGTGAGTCGTTGCGTTTTAGGAAAACTGGCCCGCCCCGCGGAGTTCGTAACAGTTTCGTCGTTCGATCCGTTTGGAACCGCCTGTCCGGTTGAATAATCGCGCCTCGAACGCGATCACCATAGATCTGCGACGCGAAACGTTCCATGGAAGCGAATCGACGAATTCGACGAACCGATTGCAACGCGGTTTGCCTTATCGCGATTTTTCGTTTCCTTCTCTCTCGATCTCTTTTCACGCGTCTATAAAAATTCCAAAGGAATCCGAAGAAACGGTCGCGCCTCTGCAGAATGCGGTTGCCACTTCGCAGTTCGACTGTCCCGCGTTGGATGACGTTCGCAGGTTGTCCGGAGATAGGCACGGCTGATTATCAGCGTCGTAAAGGAAGAAAACGATTTTCTAACTGTGCGATACGAAGACGGTGAATAAAAATGAGCGAGCAGTATTCGCAAAAGAGGCAAAAGAAGATCGCTCGTCGCTGGTGCGGATCGTTCGCGGATCGCTGATGGATCGGCGGGGCCCAAAGGGAGGATCCGCGGGTCTGTCTATCGCGGTTAAACGATTCTCGCGCGCGAAATATTTTTAGAATGCGGAACAGGGAAACGGAGCCTGGCCAAGGTCAGAATGGGAAGAGAAGGAACGCAGGCAGGCCTCGCGATGTCTGCGCGAGGCTGGCTGATACCTTTTGGAGAACGATCAAGAAACGTCCCCGGCCACGTCGAACGGCCGGGGACTGACTTTTATTATGTTCGCTATGTCGCCTGGCAGCGCGGCCTCGCCTCGATCCCCACCGTTGGTGAGGCCCTTCCGGGGTCCGACTGACCCCGCTCGCTAAGCGGATTTACGCTCCTACTCGAGGATCGGACACCGCGTGCCTCTTTTTAAGATGCCACTGTAGATTCATTAGAGCCCAGTGGGGAAGTCTAGCTTTGTGCATTGTCGTTCGAGCATTTTTCATGAACCTTTGTCGCGCGATTCAGACTCTGTACCGATGTCTCGTGCTGACGAATGTCCTGATTTTCGCGACGAGTACACACGTGCGACACGATTAAATGTAACGATTATCGAGACGAGTGTCATGGTTGAAATGATAAATCGTATCGAGATCGAGGAATAAAGCGTTAGGTCCGCTTTGGAAATGATCTCGCTTGAAACGATCGGGCGCGGGATTATGCGAGAGCGGAGCCGTAGCCAGGTCTAAACGCAGCCAAGACAAAAACGGGCAGCCGTGGCTCCTGATTCGCGAATTCTTGCTCCCCGCGATGATGCCGCCGAGGGAAAGACCGACTTTTACCTCTCATTGTCTTTGGCCGACCGCCAACAATCCTGGGAATCTTCCGTGGCTCGTGTAAACGCGTCCACCGTACGCTGCGAATACATTTTCTACGTCACCAAAGAATCCCGCCTTTTCCATCTACGTAATTGTAAACCTTGCACGACCGTGCGCGTCGCTGAATGATTCCTGGCGAACATCGAGGGAGTCTTTCTCGACGTTACGCGCCTATTATTTCTTCTTATCAAACTCCAAGCTTCGTATCTTTGGACTTCGTCTCGTGGTCCTAACGAAATTGCATTCCTTTCAAATATTCAACGATTATTGATCATCGACACTGGACAGTCAGATTGCTACATCCACAGATACATTTTTCGAAGGTTTAATCAAAGTGACCAAGAGGCAGGGAAGTTTGAATTTCCAAATAGACTTCGCGGCACTTGACACTGTCCCAGTTCCACTAATCACCCGAATTTCTCCTTAATCGTTAGCCTCTCTAATTCGAGGAAATACCCTCCGCTTGGTCCGTGTTTCCTCTTAACACCGGGCCTTTCCCACTAGCTGTCGGGATGAACAGCTCGCATTCGCGTTTCACCGCAACGAAATCCTCGACCAAGCGGTCTTAATCGTGTTTGACCGCAAACAGCTGTCCCGTTTAACGCGAAATGGAATTCTCGATTCCTAAACAAATGCTCGAGGCGTAATCTCGATTCTGTCCAATCTCTGTTTCGACTTGGAAATTTCGTTCGAACGCTCGATTCCGTCTCGTATATCAATCTCGAAATGGAGAAGGGAAAAGGTTTCTATATCGAGGAGAGACGCTCAGTAAGATCGCGCGAACGTTGCCAACGAGCTATCGAGCTGGAAAACATACCGATATATTATTAACAAGCGAGTCGCGAAACGCGCAGAAGAGGCTGCAATAAATCAAATGGATAAACAGGAAACGTACTAATGACTCGTCAAGGAACTCGAGGCAAAACATAACGAGTGGGGACGTCGAATGTTACGCGACGAACCGTGGCCAAGAAGGTAAGCATCGTTATTCGGGAACGAGAAATTGAGTTCAATTCCACGGCCTCTTTATTGAAAATCGTAGCCAACTTGGAACAAGTTCGAGTACGCTCCAGTCATCTTCTTCGTCGTCGCGCACATTCCTCCCCTTCTACGCGTGTTCACCAATTTATCCGCTCAGTTGTGTACACGTCTGTTTAGCCGTCTATGCACACACTTTTCTAATACCGTACTTTCGTCTACTCGCGCGTTCATCTTGGCATTTGCATATGTAAGGTTCATATGTGTTTACTTTCTCAACTGTCTGCCGCGCGTTTTAAGTATAAGTACAGGCGGGGAAACTGTAAACGCCACATGTTGCACGGCAGAAGAAAAATACACATTTTACTACTCCGCGTAAAAGTATCCGCGCCAGGTAGCATTTATACTCGTAAACAGTTAATATATTGATTCTCGAATCGATCGTAAAATATTGTTCGACTATTAATACGTCGCCGACAAACAGGTAGCTATTCAACGCGTTCATTCTTGTTCTCGCAGAGTCGCGAGCTTTCGAGAAAACACTTTGCAGGAATATCCGACGTCCACAGATTTCAATATCTGTAGAATGTTAACGCGCGAATGTGTTAATATCCTCGACTATTCCATGGAGAATTACTGAAATTAAATAAACTCAATTACTTGTAACTCTTGCAGTTACGTCCACGGAAACAGATGTATAAAGTGCGAATGGATACCAGCAGAAAAAAAACAACCAAGCGTAATTTCTTAGAAAGTTCATCAAACAGCATCCTCTCTGAAAATGTTAACATCAACGAAGCGAGTTGCACCGTTCGCTCACAAACTTTCAACAACGATCCTCAACAATGCGACGAAAAATTGGTCACCAAAATGGAGTGGCATCGCGTACGATCGACCGCTATCGCCAGAGAGCACTGCTCTCGATTGGTTTCGAGCGGCGCTCGTCACAAAATGTCCGCCGTCCGCGGCGGGACCAAAATGAAGCGCCGCGGTTCGATGCAACCGGAGAACGAGCGGGCAGCTTGGTTCCAATTTCGAAACGGCGTTCGACGCTGTCGTTCCGTTGCGTTGCACGAAGCCACGTACATCATTATCGAATTACCAGGTGTTTTGCGGCGCAGTTTCGTGACCGGGCCGTTTCGTTGCGCTGAATATTAAGCCGGTGTTACGCGAGAGCGTCGCACGCGTCCCATCGATGGATTCGCCGTGATGAAGCACGTGTGCGAAATCACGCGCACGCCAAATTCTTATCGCCAGAGGCACGATAAATCGCGAGCATTTCTCTCTGCTCTCTTTGTTCGGTTGGCGTTGATGCGTCGAAGATGGGAACCGTCTCCTGCACGGAAAGAGGAATCGAATCGCGCCGAGAAGCGGCTGGGAACGAGTTACGTTACGGATAACGGGATGCGAAGTGACATTTCGTGGGTAATGGCTGTGAAATTGAGATAAATGAACGAATAAATGAATAAACGATACTCTTTTCAATCGTGAAAACGTTTTTCCCTATCCTCGTTTGCGAACAGTTTATACGTTCCACAGGTAAACGACGCTCGTACGGTTCATGGTATTTTTATCTACCGCTCCATATCTACGCGCGAATAAATATTCATCTGTTTTTATTTTCCAGCTCTTTACATATCCACGTACTCACATACATTACCGCGGTTATAACTAAAAAAATTTGCATATTTATGTGGCTGGGCATCGACGTCACCGGTTATCTGCCCGCTGGTTCATTCACTTTTCTCGCGCGTCATTGAAATCGTCGTAACTGCCGGTAAAATCCCGTGGCAACGCGATGGTTAAGTTCAAGCGAACGTTGCCGATTGCTCGATCGCGCGGCTTTGTTCGATAGATACGCGCGCGGAGACTTTTGACGAGTGGCTCGATAAAGGAGGAAAAGAACTTTCTACCGTGTCTAGGTGACGAAACTTTCACGAGTATCTCCTCGTGGAATTGTCCCGGAAGTGAATCACGGTACGCAAAACGGCGAACGCCGCGTTCCATTTTAACCACGCGTGGTCCCTGAATTCGACGCCACCAGTCCATTCTTCTCGAGTGGAAGCGGAACTCGATTACACTCGATTCGCGTTTACGAAGACGCCTTGAAACCGCGCGAAGCGTTACGTCGACGAAAGAGCCGCGCACGCGAGCAGAGTCGCGAGCAGTTTTAATAAAAACTCATCCGATGTCGTTTAATTCTCTATCGTGTATTCGCTGTCGAGCATCGCGAAGCAAATTTAATATTCAGCACACCGAGCGGTAAGTTACAAAACGCGTTACGATATCCCTGCCAAGGCGATAACATAATCTTTACACAACGCTCAGAAACTCTCCTCGCGCATGTAAAAACCTAGCGGAATTACCATTCGCTGATTTCGTTCTTCGTACAGTGGAAATTCAAGTAAATACCGAGCCTCGCGTCTCACTGTCGAACCACCGACGAGTGGGACTTCGCGTCCCACGATCTCAATTATTCCACTCGCAAGAACGTCTCCGTGCTCCATTTGACGCCATTGGAAATTACCAACTGGTACCGCGCAGAGTCCGCCGTTCGACTGGGAAAAATTTCATCTCAGACTCGATTCTAACCCCTTCCGCTAACAAAAACCTGGCTCATATTCGATCCGCGAGTTTCGAGTCGTGGCGTACAGTCTCGATCGAGTTTTTGTCGCTCGCACGGGGACGGAGAAAATGGCGGTACCCGGAAAACTCAACTGGAACCTGTTTCCCGTTGCCGGTCAGACCAATTTCCCTCGGCTGGGATAGCAACACGTGAACGGTGGCGCACGTTGATACGAGGCCTCGACGGAGGCAGCCTTAAAGACCGCGTCTCATTTTACTCGCAGCGATTAGTGTCAGGAGACATTCATGTCACCGTTATGTCACACGCGGCTTAATACGACGAGTCCTGTTTACAAGAAGCGTATTTCATTCCCTTTTCACTTTTATTGCGACGCCGGTGACGCGACGTGCCCGGCCACTTTCGACGTTTCACTTCTGCCGCGTACTTACAAGCTTCGCCCGACGTTCGATCGATCCGCGCGCGAGTCGTCCAGCGGTTTAAATGCCGCTCGTACTTTTGTTCTCGATTTTCTACGAGAATCATCTTCATATTTTGTTTCAAGATGGATCAGTTTCTAGATTGGATTAGTAAGAGAGAAAATATTTTGTAAACTATTTAATCCCTTCTCTGTGAGGTGTTTTTTTTTAGAGGAGGAGACACGTGGTTCTTTCGAGGGTGTCGAACCAAGCTCTGCTGCGATTTTGAATGTTCCTACGCTAATTGGTCCATCTATGTCCAAAATGTAGATAGCTGCAAACAATAACAATCGAGTTTATTAATATTGTAATGGAGTTTCTTAACGCGATTTTCTATTAACAATAATTAGTAACTGTCTGGAAGACGCGAGGTTCCTTCAAGAATATATGCTGCTTTCCGTAAAATGATCGAACCGTGTCACGAGCGCAGAGACTCGCTCGAACAGCACGGCTACGAGCAAGTAGTAGTATCTGTAGATACTGTGAAACCGCTTGAATGAAATTTTCGCTAACGATACTAGTCCCGCTCCGTGTTGCTTTCACCAGCGCAAACTCGTTTTCTAATATCATTTTCCCACAGCATATTCCTTTTCATTACGCGGCTACCGTAACCGTTTATCCATTCCCAACCTCACCCTCGTTTCTGTTACGTCGCACGAATTATCCGTCCACCATCGTCGAACGTTCTTCGCTACATTCGTTACTGAAAAATTACGTTTATTCGAGAATGAAAATTTCACGGAACGTCCCAGCTGTACGCGTCGACGACGCTCGTGTCCGTGATATCGTTTCTAATGACGTTTTCTAACGCTCTAGCGACGGTTATCGGTAATGAGTAATGCGCGGCACACTTTTTGTACACCTTATTAGGCGGAAATTTTCAACGCGTTTCACTTTCCACGCCATACATAATCGAGACGGTGTAGAACATCGACAGACGGCTCTCGGAGGCGGCTAAAGGCTGCACATAGAAAACGTACAATCGCACGAGACTGTAATACTGAACCAGAGACCGCCGATCGGTTCTAACGATTGTTTGCCAATCAACTTCCGTGTAATCGCGCGGTTAGTTGTTACGCACGCCTTCGACCGTCTAACGATTACCAACATTCCTGCTTTCCCCTGTTTCCTCGTACCTCTTTTCTTTCTTTTTTTCCCTCCAAACCAGACGCCTTTATTCTCTTGGCAATCGATCGCCATTCAATAAGACTGGCTCGCGTTTGATTGCTGAATGCGAAACGGGGAATTATGCGTTCGATATAATCGGTTAATTAAAGAAAGTAAAATGCCTGCGCTTCTTGCGCGCGAACAGCCAATTCTGTGGACTGCTCTAACATTACGATTATGGGTTTTCCTGGTTTTAGTGAGACAGCAAAATGCTATCCATTATGTTTAATGATACACATTCTTATTCATTACTTTTCAATAAGCAAAGGTAGGTAATTAATATCTTCGTTCTAACAAAATTAACACGAAAACTAGCGAGCATTTACACGATACGCATTTTGAATAGACACTTTGCGAGCGAACAGTTACTGTCACGTGGCGGCATCTTCAATCCTCAGTCCATACGCCTTCGCAGTTCCAACAGCTGGTATTCTCCTTTCAAACTTCCCTCCTTATCGATTCTCGTTCGCCATTTTGTTTCGCTCGATGGAGATTTAAAACAGCCAATCATACGCTGGCTTTCAAAACGCGCGACTACTGTGTCCTAAGTTTCTGTCCATTCGAATTTCTATTGTTATGCAAGGAAATCGTCGCACTTTGAAAACCTCGTTACTTTCTTGCCACGTTATATCGAGCGAATATTAAGATGTTCAGTGGAACGATCGCTGTGTTGCAAAACCCGCGACGGAATAAAGTTCGAATCGATAACGGTACCCGCCCCTCGTTCGACCATTTTCGTACGCCGCTCGAGTATCGTCGAGCTGGCGAAAAGGCTGATCCTGAAAACATCGAGTTCGCGGTAGACTGTAAACAGATACGATTAACCTCGATGAAAACGTAAGCTCGCTTCGTGCAACCCGTACGCAAGAGCATTTTTTCAGTGAATCCAGCCAGTTCTAGCACGGCGACAGGCCACGAACGTGTTCTCCAACTATGGCGCTCCTCGCGAGGTTCGTAAAGTGCGAGGTACGTCAATGATTAGCAATACTTTCGTACGAGTCATCGACATCGTTTTCGCGATACAATATTGTCGAGAGACAGTTGGTCTTCGATATTTCTATCCTCTAATCGTGCGATCGAAGCGTCCCGTCGAATGTTTCATTTGGCGTAAAAAATCGATACACGTACAATAGAAACATAAACGTGTACTCTGTCGTTAAATTTCGCTCGATTGCTCGTAATTCACGTCGCTTTTGTTATCATCGTGACAGAAACACCGTTGGAAAAATGTTAAACAGATGCTTCGTACGTGTGTGTTTACGATATTTACTTTAAACAATCGTATTCCGATGTGTTAAAAAATCGTCATGGAAAATTCCTCTACGCATGTTTGTACGCGATTTGATTGTAAATTAAATGTGCTTCGCGAAACTAATTATGCTCAAATAAAGCGTTACTTTCCGAGGATAATGGTTTCTCTGATTTCGTATACAAATCTTGACGTATTACTGCAATTTCGATGCATTAAAATGATATATACTTTGCAATTATCAATATTCAATTATGCGAGAATAGCTAAATGACTGTGTAACTCTTAATTCACACAGCAATATACATTAAACTTTATTTACCACGTATATAATCGATATATTTTGCAATTATCAAGTTGTGCAATTGCTTGGTAATTATTACGATTAAACGATCTAATTATTTATTGACTACGAAAATGATCACATTTACTGGCTTAAATCCGAAATCGAGGGAGCAATAATCATAACTCCATCGGTATCAGTTGAGTGCTAAACAGATAAAATGCAACAACCTCAAGGGGAGACGAACAAATGGAATAAAATTTTTTCAAATACAAAATACAGAATCACCACGCTTATCGCATGACGCTTTTACGACTGTTGAAACATCCGCGAGGACTCTCACTTTTCCTCGGGTACAGAAAAAGTCTACAAATAAAATTCCTCGATGGCGCGTACAACGTCCGCCGGTTGTTTCCTACGAGAGGCTGGTACACGCGTGCATCCTCCCCTCAATTGACTTCGATTATGACTTCGAAATTACCGTGGCCAAAGGCGCTCGTAAAAGGGAATGTCATTACCAATCTCGTGTAATGGAGCTCGCATACTTTACGTAACACGAAACTCGTGTTGGATCGATTCGCTCGAACGAGGAGTATCGCGTCAAAGCGACGGTTATCGTGCGTGGAGCAAACAATTGCTCCCAACGGGGGACTCGTCCCTCTTATCGTGGCCATGCTCGCACGAGAACCAGGCCAATCGGATGAATTTATTCCGATGCTGCGTAAGCTTCTTCGAGGAGAACTCGTATTTCCGTCGAATAGTAACGCGTACACTCGATACGAGGACGATGGAGTTAGGGTATTGATCACCGGCTCGAGAATATCTTGTATGATAAAGTAACGCTCGGATCGCTCCATTGGGATCTACATAAATGGCACGGGTCGAAAGGATTATTGCCGGCTGTACAGCCTGTGAAAAAGTATTTTCACATCTTTTCGTTCGTTTTCATATTTATGCATCGACTTTACTCGATACTATAAAATATGCACGTGTATACTCGGTAAAATATGCAGCTGATAGAAGAGAGAACTGCTTATCTATAAATGTATTTGATGATAATAAATATAGGAAGTAAAAGATGGAGGTTTTTAATTCAATGTTTGCGAATATGTATATTACATTGCAGTTTAAGATAATTGTAATTGTAAATGGTATTGCGAACAGAGGTCATGGGTATGAATAATTTGGGAAGTAGATTTTGTTTGTTACATATGTAACAGGTATATGTTAAATTATTTCTTTTCGCGTAGGTAAAATTATGATTGTATATATTCCCTTTCATTGAATCTCTCTTTCTCAATAATTGGTTAATATTAACTGAATGATATTTTAGGCGCAATTTGCCGCGAGGACTTACAGCAGTAGTGTACCAACAGTTAAGATGTACATTGATGGCCAGTTCGTAGGTAATTATTTTATTGTATTATAAAATTGCTAGAAAATTTTTCATACGTATCATAAATACATCTACCAATGTCGAACCAAGAGATTTTAATGTCCAAGTTGATTCTAAAAATAATAAAATAATTACTTGCTAAAACAATCGTACTAGACGCAATTGTCAAAGAACGAGGAAGAAAAATTGTTGCTCGCAAGACGCACAATCTTGACGGGGCAGATACTAATTGTTCGAAGTGGACTGTAGAGCCCATTTTTTTCGTACGATACCAGCCCTTTATGAATATTTAAAGTGCCCTTTTAGAAGGCACTTTAATTGAAGCTCGTGGTCCATGAGTACTGCTCGAGCACCCATTGAAACTGTACAGAAAAGGCGTTATATTTCGAGGCGGATTCAATTCTAAGAATCGCTTTAACGAGGGACGTTTATGAATGAAATAAACAGCGTTGGTTGCGTACAGACATTCAAAGTTAAATGGAACAATCGTGTTTATGGCCTGCATAAAAAGGCCGTGGGAACATTTCCAATAAATATACATCACGAGATTCGTTCCGACATTGTTCCGCTAACGAACGAGTTTCGCGAAATGACTCGATTACTTTCCTTTACAGAATCAAAGGCTACAGAGTTCACGGAAGTCCACGACCCGGCGACGAACGAGCTGCTATGCCGCACGCCAAAATCCACGAGGGACGAGATGGAAACGGCCGTGAAATCGGCGAAGAACGCGTACGAAAGCTGGAGGAACACCAGCGTGCTCACCAGGCAAACGTTGATGCTTAAATACCAAGCTCTCATACGCGAGCATTCGGTACGTCTAACTAAAAATTCCAATCCCCTACGATCTTACGTATGAAAAACCTACTTGTACAACGATATTTCGCAGAAAGAAATAGCGGAGAACATGGTGAAAGAGAACGGTAAAACAATGGCTGACGCTGAAGGGGACGTTCTTCGAGGACTTCGTAAGTTTCACTAAACGACGACCACTTCGATCCAAAATCCCATTTGAAACCCTCGAACCTAACCCAAACTCGCGTTGAACGCAATCCACTTTCAGCACGGCCATATTGATCAATGGTAACAGTGGCAAACGAACCGTTCGAACCGCATTCCGTGTTCCCACGTAAACGTAATCGCGCCACGTACAGACGATAGATCACGCGGACCCTGCGCTGATTCATGTTGCAGAGGTCGTCGATGCGTGCGCCGCGATTCCTTCCCTGCAGATGGGCGAGAGCACGCCGAACATCGCCACGGACATGGACATAATATCGTACAAAGTCCCTCTCGGGGTGACCGCCTCCATCTGTCCGTTCAATTTCCCCGCGATGATACCCCTCTGGTCGTTTCCGGTCTCGGTCGCGTGCGGCAACGCGACCATCCTGAAACCGTCCGAGCGCGTGCCTGGCGCCTCGATGATTCTCGCCGATCTGTTCGCCAAAGCTGGCGCACCGCCTGGTCTGCTGAACGTTATCCACGGCCAGCATGCCGCTGTTGATTTTATCTGCGAGCACCCGGAAATCAAGGCGGTTTCGTTCGTCGGTTCCGATCAAGCGGTAGGTGAATACGAATCTAGCGGAGGGTTTCATTCGCGATCGATTTATCGGGGGTTGATATCTTCTTTTTCTATGTAAACTCGATGATGGGCTCAGTGGTTTCGATTTTTCGCAACAGTGGTTCTAGAAGCGCAGTGATCTTTAAAGTGGTTTTAATAGTTGGGAGAAGAGAAAGTAGTGAAAATTTAATGCGATAATTAAACTGGTTGAATGAATTTTTCAGTATTGCCTTGATGTTTGTGGGAAGTTTAGTTAATTTTAGAAAATTTAAAATTATTGCCCTTGTTGTACTAAAAATGTACAATTGAATGTAAAGAAATGTTGAATTTTTCAGGGGAAGTATATATACAAGCAAAGTAGCGCGCACGGGAAACGCGTGCAATGCAACATGGGTGCGAAGAACCATTGCGTTGTTCTGCCGGATGCGAACAAGAATAAGACGATTTCGCAAATCGTGGGTGCCGCCTTTGGAGCTGCTGGCCAGAGATGCATGGCGCTTTCTGTAGCCATATTTGTTGGTAAATCCAAGGACTGGTTGCCAGAATTGGTGGAAGCTGCGAAGAAGTTGAAGGTGAACGCTGGACACGTGCCTGGAACCGACCTGGGGCCAGTTATTTCCCCTCAATCGAAAAAAAGGATATGCGAGCTGGTCGAGTCGGGTGTGAAAGAGGGCGCCACTTTGGCTCTCGATGGCAGAGGACTCGTTGTTCGAGGCTTTGAGAAGGGAAATTTCGTGGGGCCAACCGTGCTTGCGAATGTGCAGGTACGCATGTGAAATACACTCTTCTCGCACTTTCAATTCATTATTCTGCACGATGTTTACGTATTAAATTAAATGGAGCATCGTTGCGTATTCCATTCCAGCCTTCGATGCGATGCTACACCGAGGAAATTTTTGGTCCCGTTCTCTCATGCATTTTTACCGATACTATGGACGAGGCTTTCAACATTATTAATAGAAACCCGTATGGAAATGGAACCGCTGTATTTACGACAAACGGTGCCACGGCGAGGGCATTCGTGAACAGAATCGAGGCTGGTCAGATCGGTATTAACGTTCCTATTCCAGTACCATTGCCAATGTTCAGCTTCACGGGCAATAAGGGCTCCTTCTTGGGCGACAGTCATTTTTATGGAAAGCACGTGAGTATAATTATTAACTAACCAATATTGATCGGATGAATTTTAAAAATACCATCTCACGCGTCGACTTTTTCAGGGTATAAACTTCCACACGCAAGTCAAAACGATAACGCAATTATGGAGAGCTGGGGACGCCAGCGATATCGCTTCCTCGACGGCTATGCCAACCATGCAATAAAATTGATACTCACGCTGAATATACATTCCTTCGAACATTCGATACGCGATTTGACGATCGAAAAGATCGAAAAGAGAACTGATTAGCTCGATTTGTAACGTGATGCTGCAAAGAACGTCTTCCATTTAGTTCGAGATAAGATATTCGAATAAGTGTATAGAAAAATGTTTCATATTATCTTTATTAGACACGCATATTTTGTAATAAAATACTATGACTTCAATTTCCACGTCTACGCTCTCTAAAAGGTTCAAACGATATTCCTCGTCGTAAGATTCAGAAGTTTAACCCTTTAATGTCACCCTCCAAATATCAGTCTACCCTAATTCAGTACTACGTACATGCATAAGAAATGTCAAACATTTCCTCATCGTCTCACGCGTTTTTACACGCAAGGACAATCTGTACACCGAATGCACAAAATGCCACAGTGTCATCGGCATCATTGTCACACCCTACCCTTCCTCGATTACGCTGTTACCATCAGAAGCCTTAAACAACCACAGACTCATTACCAAATACACGGATGAGGGTTGGAAAATAAGTTCAAGGTCGTCGAGTCCTCCAACGTCCTTGAACCCAACCTGTCCCCTCGTATCCCTGTCGGAGGCATTCGAATCGTGACGAATTTCCGGAAGCTGGCTGCGACGCCTGCGCGCGACACCCTCCACCACCACCTCCACCCCTGGTCAGGCGCATCTGCGCATTTTCCAGCAGAATTTCTCCTCACAGGCGAGGTTCTGCCTGTCCCGGGTTGTCGCGTTCGTTCCGACGGAGCAGGCTGCCGGAAGTGGAAACGGAGAATACTAACCCCTTCGGTTGTTCACATATCGTGAGTACCTGTTCATCCCCTAACGAATTTTTCTATCCAACGATCGCTCCACGTTTTTTTCCACTTTCGTGGCGCTCTTCAGCTACTCGATCGAGGAAAATACTCCTGGAATCTGGTCATTCGTTTGCGGATAAGTACGTCTCGTCGGGATTGTCATGTTCTTTCATTTGTTTTCATCGACGTCCTCGTCCTCCCCCTGAACGTACGCCAAGTCTTAGTGAAAATAATCGCTGCGCGTCATCGTTCGTCCGTTTCATTCGAAATCAGTATTTCTCGATGTATTTTCGTACATTTTTTCTCGCTGGTTTGTCAGATTTATGGGATACCTCCAGTTGTGTTAACCTTCGAATGTCAGCGACCGGTGTTGATTAAAGCGTACGACTCGCTGGCTGGCTAGTGATTTAATATTTGCCGTGGCAAATCGGGAATCGATTCCTCACGGAGGAAGAAGTCGGGGTCTGTTGTCCTTTCTTTTAACAGAGCCACGCTCGATACTCCTTTTGGAATTTGAAAAATGGGTCGCTGCTGCTGTTAAATAACAACCGTTCGAGTGAAAGACAATCAAATCCCTCGTATTTTGCTAACCTGAATTCTTTTTTAAACATAATATCCTTTTTTTTTTAATAGAATGTAATATAATCGTTTCAGTTTGACCTCTCCTGGTTCATTAGTGCATGATTATGTATTCATAAAATTTCACGTGTTCCTTTGTCCATTCCTCTCAAATGAAATGTACATCTGTGTGCAACAAACGTGATTATCATAATTAAGATAACGACTAAATTATTGTACAATCGCGTTCCATTGAGGCGTGCAGAAATCGAGCAATTACCGTGCAGGTCATTAATACAATGTAACTCTTTCCAGCGAACCAGAATTTATTATACGAACTGTCGATGTTTTGCTTCGAAATTCGGATCTGAATTGATCCACGGAATAGAAAATTCATTTCCCGTTTACCCTGCTATACTTTTTAACAACGCAGCTGTTCCGAATTGTCTTCTGTTGTTCAGCTACAAGCCTGCATTAATATGCACCTTCCATGAATTTTACGATAATGTATCTGATACGTAAAAAGCTAGCTTACGATATTTAGTAAAGTTCCTTTTATATACATGACTTTATCTTTTCCTTTTTAAGTAACAACGATAAAAGTACGTATTACGATATAAGTTCGTTAAGAAGTACATAAATTCACATACGTACATAATAAACTTTACGTTTTTTAAATAGTTTTTGTTCTCACTATTTTTTGTATAATTTCCATTCCATTCTCTCTCTCTCTCTCTCTCTCTCTCTCTCTCTCTCTCTCTCTCTCTCTCTCTCTCTCTCTCTCTCTCTCTCTCTCTCTCTCTCTCTGTTTTCATTTCAAGCGATGCGGACGCGGAACAAAAATCTCTACGCTCGCGGATTTAAAAACCGATTTCTGTGTTGAATGCGGCTGATGCGTGGAAAATTGCTCGGCTATAACTTCAGTTTGTACAGCACACTTATCTTCTGCACACGTCGAGTTGCATTTCGCATTGTCGCCCTAAATGAAACCGTTTCTTTCCATCCGCGGCGTCCCCGTGTTTTTGTCGCGTCGTCACGGCGCTTCTGTTTAAGAAAACAGTTTTGATTCAGCGCCGTTCCATCGGACACGGTAAATTCCACAATGCCAGACTCCTTTCAACAGGTCGTGTAACACGTTCACCCTGTCCCTACACCGTGAAACCTGCGATAGCTTCATTTATTCGACCAACTCAGAAAGCTCTCCAACGTATTGAATCTTGGACACACATTGTGCATTAAACCGCGAGCCTGTTAAATACTATCGATTCCTCGTACAATCACCTCGTCAATTAATATTAATAGAGAAATTTTATCAAAATATTTAAATGGAATACATTTGTTTCAATCAAATTTCAATTAAACATTTATCTCGTAATATTTCTCACCCCCGAGTGTACATTAGCGACAAGTTTTTTTTTTTAATCGGATACTATCCAGCGTTTCACGCTAAAATCGCGTAACGCTCGCTTTAAATGAGTTCCCCTGGGCATGAAATTTGTAGAAATTTTGATATCATAACGGTAAACAAGTTTAACAGCATCGACTGGCGATCATATCGACGCATGAAATCGCGATATGCCTTCGTAATACGGTGAAAGTTTGTAGACAGAAAATTGGAATAATACAAACTCTGTTGTAATTAAACTCTTTGCAAGAAGCGGAAACGTTGAGGTCCGTTAAGCTGTTAGAGTTTGGGTCCACGGTATTAAAATTTAAAAGCACCCGCGAGTAAGCCGGGTCCCTTTGGTGTAATCCCATTTAGTTAAATTATTCAGCTGTTTTAAGCATGTCAAATACCTTGCGCCATTGTAACCATTTTGATATAAATTTTAGTACGCTTTTAGATCCCTCGAAAGAGGCTTGGACGGGACACTTGATACTAAATAATTCCAGCTGATCTCTATAAAGACCAGAACCACGTGCGCGCCATACCAAGAAACATTTCGCATTGCAACGACGGGAAATGAACCGAATTCAAACTTTCCAAATACAGTAAATTCTCCTATAACACGATTAATTCGTACCTGGTTATACGAAAAAGCGTGTTACAAGAGTGTCGCGTTCCAAGAAGGTTGATTATACCATAAAGTCAGCTGTCACAAACGATAACCATTACAAATACCAAATTGGCGGGAGATTCAACGTGCACAGAAACCCTAGCACCAATTTCGAACCAATCGCTATCACTGCCAACGCGCGTATCTCCAACGAGCACCCTATTACACGCGATTCCTCGACCAAACGCGTTAAATCCCGCCAGGAGAGCCGAAAACCGTAACGGCGCCGTTTACCCGCCATATAGAACCGCGACTCACGCCTAATTCCCCTGAACAGGTTATTAATTATGTACAAAACGGTACGAAAGGGCGATGCCAGCCTGCAGTACACGATTCTGCCGCAAACGGACCAGTTCCCCGCGTCAGGGTTCCCCCAGGCGTCAGGCAAGTCGAGCCCAAGGGTGATCAAGTACGCGATGGGCACGCTGATGGTGCTGATCATTCTGTCCTGCGTGGCGACGCCGTTCCTGATGAACCAGAACGATCAGAGCCTGTTCGCTGGCACGGTGCTGGCGATGGGCCGTGTCGGCCAGCACAGCACAATGGCCAGGAACGCGTCGAGGAGTCAGGGGAAGGAGGTGAACGCGAACAAAAGCAGAACCAGACTGCCGGTGACGGGCACCGCGTCGTCGACGGAGGCCTACAGGAAACTGGATCTCGAGGACGAGGCGACCACGTTGGCGGGGATGCTCAAGGCGGATGGACTGCAGTCCGAGGACCTCAAAACCACCGGTACGAACCTTTTCGTTTCGTTTTTTGGGATTGTTTGAGGGTAACGTAGAGAAGGATAAGTGGAATTGGTGGCTTGAGGAGGGTAAGGACTGTTTTTGTATTTAACTTCGTTTATATTTCCAATTTTTTTGGAGGCTAAATATGAACTGCAGTCCGTGGACCTCAAAACCACCGGTACGAACCTTTTCGTTTCGTTTTTTGGGATTGTTTGAGGGTAACGTAGAGAAGGATAAGTGGAATTGATGACTTGAGGAGGGTAAGGACTGTTTTTGTGTTTAACTTCGTTTATATTTCCAATTTTTTTTTGGAGGCTAAATATGAACTGCAGTCCGAGGACCTCAAAACCACCGGTACGAACCTTTTCGTTTCGTTGTTTGGGATTGTTTGAGGGTAACGTAGAGAAGGATAAGTGGAATTGATAACTTGAGGAGGGTAAGGACTGTTTTTGTGTTTAACTTCGTTTATATTTTCGATTCTTTTTTGGAGGCTAGATATGGACTGCAGTCCAAGGACCTCAAAACTACCGGTACGAATCTTTTCGTTTCATTTTTTGGGATTGTCTGAGAGTAACGTAGAGAAGAATAAGTGGAATTGATGGCTTGAAGAGAATAATGAATGTTTTTGTGCTTTGCTTCGTTTTTTGGGGGGCTAGATAGAAGGATAGGGAAATGAGTGGAAGTGGAGCGAATAAAGCCGCGAAATATTTCACTAGACACCCTAATTGCTGAGCGAATTCATGTGTTGCGTTACTCCAGGTATTTACAAAGTTTTACTGTTAATTTAGGTCGGAGAGTTACAGCTTCAGCTTTAAAAGGAGTTCGCGTGCTGTTTTAAAAACGTAACTTTTTGATATCTTTGTGATCATTTTCAACGAATGTATTGAAATGTCTACAGTCGAATGGTCGATGCTATTTTCAATGTATTGAATAAGTGGGATGCGAATTGATCAGTTCCTTGGGAAACTTTAAAGGTACATATTCGTTTCTTAATGCCCTGAAATTGCCAAGACTACAAATCTCATTCTCTTTAAAAATAAGCACCCTTAGGATTATAAATAAACGTCACGCTTAGTCCGATATTAAATTTCAAGAATGCCTCCGTATAAGGAAATACTTGCACGGCGGAAAGGGACGAGAATGGAAGCTCCGGCTTCCTTTGAAGTTTACATCCCTGTTTCTCGCATTTCATTTCAATAAAGACTTGTATTTTCTCCGGTAATCCCGTGAAAGGGAATTCTTGCGTGTATTTTGAAGGAAAAAACAAACGACGCCCAGAGAGGGATTTACATACGCACGTAGGCAGAGAACTTCCCTACCTTTTATATTTTTAATATAAGAAATTTCATCTCTCTCTCTCGAGCCTCGCTAAGATAGTAGCATTCGCGTATTAAATTAGGTCATTCCCCGAGGAATGCGAATTTTTCCCGCGTTCGTTGAAATTTAACACGCTCCACGTTGTCAACGTCCATCATCTTTTTTTTTTCCCCCCCTTTCTTTTTCCACTTAACTAATTTCGCAAAGTTCTAAACGACTGACAGCGTGTTTGCGCTAGATCTAGATTGCACGCTGAATAAATAACCCTTCCTCGAGCAAAGTCCTGCGATATTTTTTAGCGCTCGCGTTGAGACACGTGGCCGCGTATTGTCCCGCTGAAAGATTTTACGAGATTACTCCCGCCTTTGATCTCGAATGTGTCTCGAAGAACAAATTGCGAAATTTACCTGGAAACGGTGTTTCCGAGAGGACGAGAAATCAGATTTCAAAGTCGAGGCGGTCAGAGGAGTTTCCACGACTCGATATCCAAGAATTGCTTGCACGAACGGTTAAAACCTGATCGAACCAATTCCGCTCAGTAATTTGCTTAATACCTTTTCGTTTTCGATATTTGATATCGTCTTCGTCGTGGAAATAGTTCGCGATACTGTTCGACGGTTTCCGTGAAAGTCCCGCGAAACTTTTAATACGAACCCCGGGACAAGATATCGATGATATCCACGCAGTCGTTAAACGCGTGCAAAGGGGAACTTTTATTCTGCAAACATTTCGATGCAACCTGACGTTAATGGAGTACCGAGGAATTTACCTTTAAACGTCTCCACTTTGCGACATTCATCGTTTTTATCGCGACCTGGGATATCGATTTTCTTCGGTCATATCCTGCTGTTCTCGCTACGTGTCTTCTTGTGCGGTATTGAAAAATACAACTTTCATATCTCTCGTTTAACGATGAATTATTATTGAAAAAGATTGCTCCAGGTAAACTATTGGGAAAATTTATTCGTTTTAAAAAACACGGTACCGTTTTTTTACATCGCGTAATTTTCTATGAATAATTATTATATCTCAGTCTGCTCGCTGTTTTTCGTTAATACACAATTATACAATAACGATTTGATGCGCAGAGAACGAGGATGAGCGGAGAGAGCCTCTCCAGTATGGAAACGAACAAAACCTTGATGGCCTGAATAGCTCAATTAGTGAAATAATAGTCCGGTAAATGGAAGACCTGGTTTTTAAAAATTCAATAGACCGGCTTTTCCCCATTTTTTTTATCAGTTCCGAGCGCCAGCTTCGTTTTTATATCATTATTTTTTCGTTCCGCCCGGATTTCCTTAACGTGAACCATAAAACAACTCGAATGCCGCAAGAGAAAGGTCTAACGACGGTTCGAATATTTCAATGAACCGAAGACACATTTGGCAATGACAGATTTCAGATGAAAAATTCCTCCACGGAGATACCGCCTCGTCCAACAATCTCGCGAGATTAAATCGATCCTCGTTATTATATTTAGTCCCGATACGATTTGAATATCTCCTTCCCCTTTTCCGTTCCCTCTTTTGATCGGGAGCAGTTTCGTTTCAAATTAATCGAGCAATAAGCGACAGTTATTACTCCAATATTTAATTTAGACGTGAACAAGTTATCGATCGCTCGGATAGCTCACTTATCGGTGCGGCCGTCTGGAGAGTGAAAAATCTTTATTTAAAGATTTAATAATCTCGCTCCTTTCACCCTCCAACTTACCAGAGATCACGCCCTTTTATCCTCGACTTTCGCCCACGTTGAAAGCTACTGAAATTTGTCGAGCGGTGACCCCAAGAAAACTTTATCGACGCCTTAACAGAATTTTCTCAAAACGCTCCACGACATCCAGAACGTAAAAGGCGTTCGAAGGAAGCTACTCCAGTAATTTCTCCACTAATCGACTCTCTATCCGCAGATTCCACGGTAAGTAGCACGCAGCATATACAAACGACCACGGAATCGTCGACCAGCGTCCGACAGACATCCCCATCCACGTCCAGCACGCTTCCATCGACCCTGTCATCGACATCATCGACGAGCCTGAAGACGTTGACCAGCGTCCCCAGCGAGGAGGCGGCCAGATCGTCCTCCAGCTCGCCCCCGTGGAAGGCGAAGATGCCACGGGTGACCTTGAAGCTCCGTGAGAACGAGACGATACCGCAGATGTACATGAAGGCGGGCATCGCGTCGTACAAGAAGGGAAACATCACTACGAGCGTGCTGGCGCACGGCCTAAGTCTGGAGGGGTTGATCTTCAAGACGCCAGAAGGGACGATAAAGCCGTGGCCTCAGAAGTGGTTCTTCCCCGACCCATCCTCCGACTTCCAGTGGCAGGTACAGTCGCCTCGTCAAGTAAGTTTAACGACCAATGCCGTGTGCAGAAGTGCGGGATGTCCTCTGTTAAAGGGACGCGTGTCGTCCCCTACGGTTCGAGATCGAAGGGTGTCGCAGGGTGAGATTATACGATGGTACACCAATACGCTACGACTTTCTGTTAACGTTGCGCGATTACTTTCTTCTTGCAATTATCAATTTAATGTTCTCTTAAAAATTGTGTTTATCAGTGTTTGATTTGTATGTTAAGTGTGTGGGGCACTCTGCGTAGATGACAGGTTATTGAGTTTGTCTAAACGTATCTTTATCACTGGTAACGTTTCGAAGAAACCAAAGATAGAGTTTCCTGCGGTCCGTTCCAAGAATATCGAAGCACATCTGTCAATTTCTGTCCCAATTTCTATTCCACCCCTTCTATTAAAACGGGTCTGACTTCGGTAAAATATTGAAGATTTGAAACATTTAGATGGGAGTATCGCGACGTGGAAATAGGTTTCGCAAAATATTTTACTTCTTCAAATGAAATAGCTACCATCCTCAATTTCTTTTTTAACGCTCCGAATAACGGGGAATATTTTTGGAGAACCGAGCCGCCAACCGTGCTTCTGCACCGCTTGAAAACACAAACAGCCACGTCCGTCCAACAATTCTTGACGTACGAAATTCCGTTCACTTTTTTTCCGACGGCAGAAATGTAGCAACGTTTCAACAAAGTTAGAAAGTAGAGTATTTTTCGATAATGCGAATTTCTAGTAACACGTATACGTGACTTCTTATCTTCTGAACTCCACGGAGACCAGGAACATGTTTGGTCCGCTCGAAATAGTTCGAAACTTCGATGTTCGCGTGTATGGAACAGCGGGCAATTGCGTCTAAAAACGGCGTACATTCAGTGGCTTATTGTTGGTTTTCGCATTGGTCTCTATAAAAATGCACGATTTTGAATGGAACACGTATATAACGCGTTGCGAAATCATTTCGCAGCTCCAACTATCCCGTTTAGATCTCCATTCCACTTTCGTCCGTTTCTACGCAGAGAAAAGACACCGTCGCCATCGTGCTCGTTTGAAAAATCATTCAAAATATAGGGATGGAAGTGTAATTAATCGAACGACCCTCTATCCGTAACGCCTGAGCATCCCTTTGGAGAAATCGATCAGGCGCGACGCAATTCCTCGCCGGAAACCGTCGTAATGTAACGCGAAACCGGACAGAGGAATGGGTTTCCTTAAAATTTCGTGCGCGTTCCCCTCAAGGACGCCGCTCACGGCTCACTTGAGTCCAATGGAAAATTTAAGGAAGATCCTCGCTGCTCCCAAGGGTTAATTTGTATTCTGCATAAATATTGATCGCGTTGCAGCAAAGACACCTAAACCGAACCACCGTCGACGATCGATAGCCAGGGTATGTTGGTGAATCTAAATGCAGAGAGAAGGCACAGCCGGCTCGTTTTACTTTTCTTCGCCGCCGCGCGCCGTGCCGCCATTATCTAGCCATCTTCCAACCGCGAACCTCGAAGAATGAGACACGTGATCGTACCATCCGACGATCCGCTGTTCTCCCTCATTCTTCTCTCGCAATTTATTCGAAACGCTGGAGCTGCTATGTTTTATCTCTTAATTTCTCAGCCGGATCTTCCTGCGGATTGTATACGAACGAGCCCTTTGTTCCGCGGCTTTTAAAAATGGTGGACGGGACCAACTGACGCGACGCGAAATCCGCGTTCGCGGGAATTTATAACAACGCGCGGCCCTCGAACTCGTTCCATTCGAGCCTGCTCTCAACGACATACGAATGTTAACGGGTGAAAATCGGTGCACAAATTGTTTAATTCGCTTCGAAGCGACGATAGAAATTAGTTGGCGACAAAATGTTGATTTTGCGCCGCGCTGCGATCCTATTTTCGATCCTGGGGCGAATATATTAATAAGCTGAACGCGAATTATAATTAACCCAGTTATTGTTCTTTCGAACACACGCAGAGGTACGTACGAAAATTTGATTATGATGAAGTTGGGCGAAACAGCTGTTCGTACAATTAATTATTACGAGACTGTATTTGCAAAGAAAGGTGTTTCCAAGTGTTTCTAAAGATAGTTCGAACGAAGCTATTTTCTTAAAAATTTTTATTAATTATTTAATACGACAGATTGTATTAATAGAGACATATTTATAACGACACGAGAGCAGGTAGAGATTATTTAATTCATTTCGAAACTGCAATTTTCGATGGTGTGGACTAGTTATACGCGGGATGTTGATTTCTAGCTGTGCTGCAGTTTCATATTTGGCTTTCAGTGAATAATTAATAAACGGTACGTAAATTCAAGTCAGCGCAGTTATTGCATCCTCGTAAATGTGCATATGCACTGAAGTTTGATTACAGGAAATAAGTTTTGGTCAAGTTAACGGCTAACGTGCGATGCCAATATATCGTCTCCAGGTAGCAATGAACGTTTTTACGAGTACAAAATAATTCTTATCTTTCGCGTGGTTGAAACTGATAAAATTCATGCTGGCGGTTAAAAAAGTAGAAAAATATGTTTCCCTTGTAATACCTTCTCGTGGCAGCAAGTGTAAGGAACACGTCAGGCAGTATTAATCTGAACACTTTGCATAATGAAGCTGGGAACATTGACTTCGCGAACAGGTCTGCAACATTCTCTGGTTAACACCAACTTTCACGTACAAGAAATCCATCAAGAGTTTGCAAATTTCTAATCTCTACTCCTAATCACCGCTACGGGTCGATCAATTCCAAACCAGCGAACAAATCAGAACCTTGCTCGCATTGATCGTCCATTCATTCGCGTGTCGTACAGGATCTTGGTTTAATTCGCGTTTTATGCCACTGGAGTGGCATTATCGTTTCCAACGGCGTTTTGAAACCGTCGCACACTTAAACGAACTTATCGCGGACAGAGATGCAACGGACGATCGCCTTATGCAACTTTCATAAATTGCGCGAGACGCGGTTCACGCGGCGATAACGCGTCCCTGTTTATCGCAGCTTCCGGCTGAGGTGGCACAGACAAAGGGGCGAATCAGCTGTGCGCGAGACGAGGCGTTCCGTTCGTTCGACGAGAGGGCGCGAAGCAGATAGATTACGTTCGCAATTTGTCCTTTCTTTCTTCTTTTTTTTCATTGAGTTGTTCGTGTGACATCGACGTTATATAATAATACTTGGCTGCTGACAATTATCGAGGGTCCAGACAGTCGAATGATATTTATGGCGTCATTTCCTTTCCGTTTACGTAACTGTGACTTTTACACGAGCATTTTCTTACTCGGATCGTTCTATTTCGCGAAGGTAATTGTGGTATGAAAACGCGTAAAGAAGTCTGAAAATTGATCTCCGCGGTTACGCGCGTTTCACCTTCCTGGTTATATTATTGCAGTGTTTTTCTATTCGTTTGCAAGGATCTTATCGCGATACTTAAATCTAGTTTTTCAAACGATTCGAATAACACGGGAATATTTTCATTTTAATTGAATCACTCGATACAATTCCATCGATCCTTAAATCGATTAAAAAATTCATCTGGAATTCACGTCGAACGGCGCAAAACAAGGCGTAATAAATTATACAATTTGAAGACACAAATGAAATGACGGGGACAAATTGAGCGAAATATCTTGCGCCCTTTTCATGTTAATTTCATTTTAATTAAAATTTAACTGACAACGCCCGAGTTATTTGTACTTGGGCTTGTCCTCGCAAAATATATTACAGCGCAATGCGTTTCCATCAGATTTACTTTAAATTAATCTTGAACATCTGCGAGAACTCGTATTACATTATTTGAAAAAGTAATCAAGCACATTAATTAGAAAGAAGAGTACGTTCGCGTACGTGTTACGCGTAGCGAGAGGGTAATTTATTAAAATTCCTGTTACGCGACAGCGAGCAACGAGAACGTCCCTCTATTCGCGTACGTGGATTGTAAAGTTTCGCCAAGTCACGAGTCACGTTGCGCTTTTCCCGTTTTTCTTAAATGTCACGGCTCGTTAATGGCATTAAATTTCAATATTCTGACGCAGAAGGATTTTCGTGATTACTGATTACACACCCGCGGTCACCAGGAGGCGGCGCAAAAATAAAATCGGCCCCCGCGGAGGGCGGTGTTCAATTTCGCGGATTAAATTAAATTACATTCGACGGTAAATGTGTCTCCTTAAAGGGGATGCGAAACTTCATTTAAATGGAAGATTACCAGCCGCGTCTCGCCCGGCAGAATCAGAATTACAAACGCGTTATCCTTCGACGACGCTTTCCAGTAACGAGCATCCCGCTGTCCAAACAAATCGGAACAGGCGTTCGATTTCAATGGAGATTACGCTCGATATCGATCCCGACGGATAATTTATGTTAAGAACACTTTAAGGTGGACGACCGTCCGAGCGGCGCATTCCGGATTAAATTATGCCGCGATGCCGAGGAAATCGCTCTCCTGGAATGGTTTCTAATGAAATATACGCGGACGACGGAATATTAATTGAACGTAACTTCGTACCGCTCGTCGCGATGCTTTTCTTTTTGTCTCGAGGAGCGGTCGCTGCGTTTGATTGATTAGAAACATTAGCAGAATTAACTTTGGTGGGTGCAAGATGGCCGTCTCTGGCGTAATGAGTCACTTTGCGGCGGTGCACGACAAATCCTTTGAGTGACGTGCACGGAAATTTCGCGTGCTGCTTATAAACCGTCTCTAAAATCCTGCGCTTGCGACACGTTCGCATCCGCGGCGATATCAGAACAAAGTGAAATGTCAGCCGCGGTGCAAAATTAAAACGCACCCCTTGGATTATATTTTTACACGCGCGTTCAACTACGCGAGTAGAAAAATGAGATCGCTTGAAAAGTGGCACGAGCAGTTTGTTAATTGAAATTTTGTCCCTCGATAAAAAAGAAAACAGCGTCGAAGTGTTTATTGGGGAGAGTCGGCTATTCGATAGACGTGAGCCATAAAAGCGTTATCACGCGGAGTTAGTTAACTGGGTCAAATTTTCCGATATTGACTTTTGCGTTATTATGACAGATTAATTTACGCCACGTTACAAAAATATTTAGAATAAGCACCGCTCGAAACACGCGCGTACCTATTTTCTCTTTTCCTCGAAGCCTCGAATATCCTCGTAACCTCCCAATTTTTAGCACCATTCTCGAAAATATTTCACGTTTTCGAACAGCTCTTCGCAAACGCAGAGTTGACACGCATAAAAAAGACCAAATCTATACCATTCACGCGCTTGAAATTGATTTTAAGTCATCGAGCGCTTGTCAATCAGAGATATTTAAACGAATATCAGAGCCACGCTCAGAGGCTAAGGCGGAAATCGTTTCTCTTTATTCCACAGCGCTTCAAACAGTTGATGCCGATAAAGACTTACATGGTATTCCTGGTATTGTTCGTGGTCTTGGCAGGCGTTAGCATCTCTTTCTTGTTGTACGCCCAGCGGAAGGCCACGAGGCGCCAGCGTCAGAGCGTCGAGGAACCGGAAGTCGAAGGTCACGAGGAAGACAAATCGACCCTGCTGGGCGCCGAGGGCCAGGAGGCCGAGGAGAAAGAGTAATTCGTGATACCACGTGACACGGGGAAACCACGCATAGCTCGTAAGACTCGCATATTTTTACAACACGTACCGTCAGTTTAGATTTAGGTACCTCGCGCGAAACACCGGATGGATGATCGTGGGGATGTTCGGGAACACCGAGCAATACAGGATGTCCCAAAGATCAGTGCCACCTACTTTGATCGTTAGGATTGCATATCTTTTTACTTCAATTATATTTTCAACGACGCGAAGATTTTATTCTGCGATGTAAATCGTCGATCGAACATTTCGTTGTACTTTGTTTCAACGTTACGATGTTAAAGTGGGATTCATTTTTAGGCAATTCTGTATTCCTCGAGTGATTTCGAATCGAGTGCTTGAGGCTCCGTTTTATGGAATTGACGAATAAATTGTCGTTCTTTCCGTTGCTTGCGTCTGGTATTTAATTTCGTATCGACGAGCAAGTTTTGTACGATCGCTCGTCAGACGAATTGAACTGTAACTCTAAGACGTTTTGATTCGTGATTTCGTCTAGTGAAAATAAACAGTGTGTTTGAAAAAGTATTCGTACACCCATATTATTTCTACGTATCGTAAAGTTGAATCTTTCGAACGAGCAACAAATTCTTGGTCGAGACGAAAAGCGTGCGCTACGTGTATAAAAAATTGCATAACAAAGACTGTAATGTCGTTTCAAGCACGTATTTTAATGAATCTATTAATACTCGAAGCTGCAAGTTAAAGTCGTAAGCTAAACTAGACTCTCTCGTCGTGAATAATCAACGATTAATTCGATTCCCTCGAAAATCATATTGTATGCTAAGTACCGAAAGGAAAAAGCGAAAAAAAAAGAAAAAAAAAATACAAAAACTGTGCTTTTATCGTCGATGAATTTTTACCGAGAACTTGAGAACTATCATCAGCGAAATGTATTTGAGATTTGCGTTTCCCCCATTCAATTGAAACGGAAGTGGACACCCTCGAGAAAATTTTAAGGACAATCCAACGGGACGTTTCCACGCTCACATTCGCGCACTTCGCAAAGCAACGTTGTTCAGTATTTTTTAAAGCAATACAGAGAACATAGCAGGAATGAATTGTTGTTTAAATAATCAACGCGTGTCTCGTGCGACAGATTTCAGTCACGGGACCGCGATAGTTAGAGATCAGCTCAAACGATTATTAATATTAAATTAACAGAGGACAGACTCTGGCCAAATCGAATTTATGCGAACTAAACTATGGTTTTCTTTCCGTTCAAGGATCTCATCGCATACGAAAGACCACGTAACGAACGTAATCGAGATTTGCAGCTTACTTTAAGAATTGCGAAACAATCTAATCAGTAACCACAAACAAGCATTTCGTTCTTTAACGAGTTTCTAGAATTCGTTGCATCGCGTTGCGTTGTAATCACGATCGAATGTAATCGATAATCTAGGACAACACTTCGAATAATTGTGGGAGTATTTGATCATTTCGAGCAACGTTCCGGACGAGTATGCGGACAGAATGTCGTTTCTACGAAACACCGTGCATTAAAAATCGATTTAGTAAAATTTCGAACAGCGGACGTTCGCGATTCCCTCTGTATCGCTTCTGTTACGTTTCTTCGAGTGCAGTATCGACCGGTTTATCCGAGAGTTTCGAAAGAACGCGACTCGAGAAAGGGTGAATTTTTCATTTTTACGGACGTTCCTTGGTTCTCGAGCCAATGAACTCGCAGACAGTAGGTACATATACAATTCCGTACAAAGTAAACGAAGAAAGGGAGAAAAAGAGAACGAGAGAAAGCGAGCGAGCGAGCGAGCGAACGAACGAGAGAGAGAAAGAAAGAGAGAGAGAGAGAGAAAGAAAAAATGTTCGATGCGTTTTCGAGGAAATAAGAAAAACGAACAAAAAATGAGAATAAAGGACTCACATAATGTGACACAATAGTGCTGTAGCTGAAAAGAGAAAAGACGGTTATAGTTTCTATTTTGAAGATTATATTTTTTTAAATTTATTAATTTTTGACTTCCACATATATATATTTATATATATATATATATATACATATAATTGTATATACGTATTCGCATACTTATTATATACGTATAAATATAAATGAATATATATATATACGTAAATTATAAATATTAATTGTATATAAATATATATACGTACATGTATATGCGTATGTATCCGAGAATGAGGCCGTGTAACGCGTGAAATCCGCATTATACGCATCTTTTAATAACATTATTATTACCATAGAGTTATTAAACGTACTATGAATATCTGTATGAGTGTATCGCCATTTCGATATGTCGATACATCGATTCACAGCGTGCGAACCTATACGCATCTTTATATACACTGTAACTGGATGTTATATTCATACTTCTTGAGATGTGCTTTCACGAAAACTCGAAACGATCGATCGGCCTGCGATCGACGCGAAAAGTCTTACGCGACTCGCGCAGCGGTGGAAAATGTCGCGCGAGGCGGGACACGATTTTACCCTGCAGCGACGCGTCGGTTACCAGGATTTTATAGCCTCGTCCCTTGCGGGTAAACGCGGATCGAGCTTCGCAACAGCGTGGCGTAACGCGAAGATCAAGGGGTGAAAAAATGGGGAAAGGAGGGCGAGAGAACAGCGAGGCAAAGCAAAAAATGTACCTCGCCTCGGGAAATTATGGAATTATGAAATCTCGAGCAAGGATCTTGGAATCGAAAACAAGGTTTGCCAACTTCTCGAATACCCGCGATAAAGTTGCGACTACTTCTACGCTCGTCTTAATACGATTCTCTATTTATAAAAAAAGCAATTTTCGTTTGATCACTGCCTGTAAGAAAAAAAAAATGATTTCGTTGAACACAGAGGAGAGCAGTACTCTCGACGATTCGCGAGATATCGATCCGCGTTACTTGGCCAGCTCAAAGCGACTGACCCTTTGAACGTCTCTGATACTCGGCCAGTAGAAAATCAACGACGATCAATTTAATTAACACCGCGAACGTTAAGAGCGTGGCGATTTCGCGGGGTAAAGGACGATCTGCGTTTACTCGACCGTGGAGAATTGGATGAAAAGATATAATCGATAGGCTAGCTCTCGAGCGGTATAATAAAAGTCCCTTTAATTAGAGGACTTGACGTGTATTTTTCGCTCGTATCGCAGGTTCCAGCGCGCGCACAGAATGGCGTCAGATTCACCGGCACTTTAGCTGAAAGGTGTAGAGATTAATCTGTTTAGAGTAACACCGTTAGTTCCTAGATTTCAAGTTAGACTTAAGATGCTCCAAACAAATGGAATTTCTGATTCGATGGAGAGGAGCGAATAGACTTATCGACGAGGATGAAGCGTCAGTTTCGTGACGATGAGAATCGTCGTGAACGAAACGATGGTCTCGTTAATCTTCTACATTTACTCCGTAGATTTATGATTCGATGTAACAGCATGTAAATGTGCGATTAATTCGATAAGAAGCCCCGTTTTGGCCGATTAGGTGCAAGAACCGTGGAAAACCGGTGTAAATCGGCGGACGAACGATGGGGCGCTGTTAAACGGAGGCACAATGCACAATTGATTTCCGTTACACGGCTTGTTACATTAAACTAGCTTAGGTAGGCGAAACAATTCTGTGTACATATACATATTATTAACGGTGTAACGTATGTGTCGAGAATCCACGACACGGATCCATCGATCGTGGCGCGTTTACTATTGAGAATTGACTTGTTTGTTCGAGTTGAAACTGGAATAGCTCACGCCTAATTAGGGCCTATAAGTGTATACAAACAAATAAAAAAGTTGAGAATACAGTTTTCGGGGTTATCGTTCATTTGGAGCTTCCCCACCAAAAGTGGAGAAGCAACGTGGAAGACGTTCAGAGCGCGTAGTTGTGTATGAGAGAAAAGAAAAAAATCGTATCGCAAGGATCCACGAAAGTACATCTCGTTCGATTTTTATCGAGCATTTTTTTCTCTGCCGTACGAACGAAAATAAGAGAGCTCTTTTAATTAATCGGTTATGTAATTTCATATCTCTTTGCGGCCGCCCTCTTCGTACCATTTGCTTCTCACGAATATCTGACTTTAAATATTCACCGATAATTACGCAATATTTTAATCGTTCGTGGTAAATTATATATTCAAAAGAAAAATTCAGTTTGTCTTGCGTTTTCCGCACGTACTCTATAGCGATATTTTTTTTCTTTCTTTAACAAACTTTACGTGAATTTATTGCTTCTCTCATTATTACGTTTTCAGATGTTTAAACGGTTACGTTTTTAGATTTAAACGGTTCAAATATTGTAGAATAATATGTATTTAATATGATAACACTGCACGAGAAGGAGAAACGGTAGCGTCGGGTCGAACGTGCGCCTGTAAGTATGCTCCTCGTGTCTTATTCTACTGATTTCAGTCAGACTGCCTATCCACGTAAACTACCCTCTTACTTATTTCTATTTGTCAAATAAAATGGAACAGATGATTACTTTCGCGTGCAACGTCAACGTTAAATTAATACATCAACGTCAATATTAATATTAATCGATAAGCGCCTTAGCTACTGCATTAGCTACGCGTAACATTCCGTACAATTCCATTGATGGACTAAGAGATCTTTCGAGGAGATTGTCTTCGCAACATTTCCAAGATTCCTGATATCCTTTGCTATCAGTCATACCCTCGTGATTCTCGTGGTAGTCTCGCGTAAACACAGATATATCTCCCAATTGAAAGTGATTAGATTCGTGAGTGTAAACAAATATACTTTCAATGCTGCGTCTCTAAACAAGAGATTACAGCTGACACATTACATAAAACGAGGCGAGCGTAATCTGGCCACGTTAACGTTATCGCGCACATTTCTCGAAGATATAAATTAAATAGATGCACGCCAGATTCGTTACGACGCGTAGCAATCATGTACGAAAATGTATTCCGTGGGCAAAAAAAAAATCGCCAGTGGCTACGCGCCGCGAGAGTATCACCAGATGTAGCGTGACTGTCAGGCCAGATTCTAATTTACATTCACGCGACAGATATTTATCAATAACGTCATCCTCGGGTCCCCGACATGACTTCTGCAATCAACCCTCGCTAGGTGGCGTTACGCTCGATTATTCAAAGATACTTGCAGCGCGGTCAAACAGAAAACTAAATTAGCCGCTATCGCAATCGAACGTACTTTTTTTATAACGAGAAAATCTATCAAAAGTAATATCGGAACACGATTGACGTAATCCTTACATAACCGACGATAATTCGCGAGATACGCGACGACAATTATAGCCACCGACTTGCAAACGATCGACCAACGGGAACGCGCGCGCAGCATCGATCAGCATAAAATTACACAGTGGTAGCACACATTCCAATTCCCCAGTCAACATCCAGAGCTCCAATCACGAAAAAAGGAAGATTATAAAACTGAAAATATCATCGACTGTTCGCATTTGCTGAAAAAAATCGAAATTTTCACAAGCTCGGACGATACACGGTATCGAGTTCAAACATTCGTGGCACTGTTCCGGTCCCCTGATAAGCTGACCGATTTTCAAGAGCCGCCAGCTGGCGCCACCGTGGAAACGAGCGTCACGGCGCGGACAGGCGCAGGTTCGCACACCAATCGCGCCTGTCTCTATTTCCGTAGAGGTCGAACGCGTGTGCCAGCGAGAGAAGCCAGTCTGACCGTGCCTGACGATTCCACTGCGGCTTAGACTTCAGCCGGACGGGGTCTGGCCTGCCTTGTCCCCGGGCTTCCGACACCGTAAGTACACCCGTATTACTGACTGAAATACCCCGTTGGTTCCTCGTCAGCTGCTGGCAGCTACGCGCGGCTGCTTTTACCCGCTCCGTTGCTAAAAATCGCTGGCTCGTTCCACCCGGGTCCGTTAACGGATCGTGGCCACCGTCGCGTTCGCGCCGCGCGCCAATAAACTCCGCTGACAATTCACGGTCGACGCGTCGCGACCGACCGGGGGCTCGACTGGCCCAGAAACCTGAAATCGCTCGCCTGGCCCCGACGAGTTCCTGTTCCAACCGCGTCAACGACCGAATCGACGAGGAACGCGAGCCGCCCTGTTTGCCACTCTCGAACGAGAGGCATGCCTGTTACTCGACGCTTGGACGGACCCGAACTGGCGCATCCGTAATTGCCGCACACGTCCATTGCGCGACCCTCTCAGGCAGATATAGATACAGATCGTGGGAAGACCGTGGTGCGTTGAAAGGAAGCGTGCGCTTTCTGTCTTAGCGAAGCGTGACTGCCGTTGCGGAGAAGAAGAATAGGAACGAAGCTAGGTGTACTTCGAATCGAATCGAATGGTTGCGAGCGAAGTGTAGATTTTAGATGTATGTACGAGATTTGGTGGCAGTGTGTATTCCAGCGACCAGTGGAATCAAGTTGGTCTTAGTCGCGTTCTTTTTATGCTCGCGTGTGGGATGATTCTGAATATGAAAAGAGGTAGTCGTGGTTCGAATATAGTGTAGATGTCACTGATAGTGGATGGGCGACAAGTAGTTACGTTTCTGATGGAATTTATTCGAATAAGTCGAAGCAATTGTTGGCGCCAAACTCGTTTCTTGAGTAGAACGTGAAACGAGGAACGTCCCGAGGCGAGGAACGGTCAGAAACGCTGGCCAAACGATCTACCCCGAATGACGTTTAGGACGTTTATGTAATAACCCGGCGAATCGCTCTAGTCGTTGATCGACGAGGCCTCGATGTAGGGTCGGGGATCGCGACCTTTGATACGTGCGTATTGATTGCTCGAGCGCAATTGCGATTTTTAATTTCTCAAAAATCGAATCTTCTTCTCTCGTGATTAGTTTTATTTCTATCGCAGATCGCGTTCGCGATCGTTCAACAAAATGTAGAAAAAGAACGACGAAGTCGAGTCGAGATTCGTATTAATTGATGAGGCTCGATGCGTGCACGATAGGACTGGTGGCAGTTAAAGAGATTTTGCGAGCGAATAGGATTACAGGATTCGTCGGCATTGCGAAATAATCTCTTATTACGTGAATACGTTTGTTGTATTCATGCACTATATGTATTTACATAACCTGATTCACGAGATGCAACACGGTTTCCATTTTTCCTAGTACAGATCGATTCATCTCTCGTCGCTTACGGGGCAACTTTGAATTCCTAAGCGATCCACGTAATTCGCTACCACGAAATACTGTTGGTTATCAGCGATGGACTTTTGTCGAGGTACGCTGAAAAATTGGTTCACGCATCGATACGATGCAAAATCTATATTTTTCCATCATATTCCACGTATTATTTCTCGCGTTCTAAAACAAATAGGAATACTAAAAATATATATGCGCTCGGAGGTTCGTTTGAACAGAAATTTATGAAAATATTTATATGCATAAAGTAATACGCGATGTTTAACGCGATATTTAGATTCTTTTACTCTATGCACGTTTTTTTCATTTACTACGTTTTTCGATTGCATACTACTTCACAAACGGCAAGAACATATAACGAGTCCCCTTGATAAATAATTAAGAATACGGTTTAAATATATTAAACGTCTGATCACGTTTTAGAATATATTTTAAATACATTTCTTCTTTTAGTTGTTATTGATTAGTATAGTTACGCATTTTATAGAAATCTAAAAATACTACTCGCGATAATATTTTTTTCACGTACAGATACACGTTATGTGTTTACAGTTAAGTGATCAGGCAAATTCTCAGGTACACAATGACAAATTATTGCTTAATTTCTCAATGAAACTGATAAAGCGTATCGTTTGATAAATGATAAACGCCAGTCGTTTAAACAAGTCAACAGTGTCTCCAATTCAAACATGCGTCACTCTTGAAACAATATCTTTTCATACATCTGTTCCGTCGGATGTGACTTCTTCCAGTTAAATGGTAAATGGTACATGGTGAAAACATACGTACAGGTTCTGTCCAAAAAATTTGTCTCGAGGATAATCGCGTGGTTTGATTAAAATTGGACACTTAGCGTTGCAACGATGGAATAACGCGTTAAAATGGAGCTTAATTCGTGTCTGATAACACGGTGTTGTTAATTACGGTCATGGATATTTAATCACACCGAATAAACAATCATCACGTCTACGTTCTCCGATGTAATTGCAATTCGTGCGATAAATACGCATAAGCGCGTTAATTGGCGTATCAAATCCGAAGGCGAGAAGCACGTGCATCTGTCGCGTGTGCACGCGCCAATCAAACGGGATGCGACATTTCGCAGTCTTCCTCTGCATGTCGCTTTACGCCATTGCCCGTGTGATCTCTTCACCTCTCCCCAAGGTGCCACCAACCATTTGCGTTTCAACGAGAAATTCTCCTGTATTTCTTGCGTTTGCAAAGTAAGAAAGGAAAAGATAGACTCAAGCAGACAAACCATTACATAACAATCGATGCTCTCAAATAACACTAGCACAGCGTTGTCAGTCGCAAAAGTGTTAATGTACTCGTCAAATGGAAACTAAGAGCGATTTTAACGTTTCACGTTTCAAATTCCTATTAGACGATTTGTTATACTCTTTTCTAAGTAAATTTTTGTAATATCGAATGTAAATTTTTTATATGGAATTACCAATTCGATTGATAAAAATTAGATAGTACGTATACTCATTGCTGAAACGTACGCGAAGGTTGCTTAGCAACCCCCAAAAGAGATTCCCCGTTCAACCCCGCAATTGCGACTTTCATTCATCGAGTGACACGGTAAATGTTTCCACTGACCTCAATTTTAACTTTATAATTGCCGTCAATAACAAAGAAGGCGTCACGCAACGTTGATGTTATCTGAATAATTACGATGAAATTAATTAACGACGTTCAGATGGCAACAGAGAAATTAAAGAGTTCTAAACGAAAGAACGCGTACATGGTCCTTTTAGGAACTGCGTTAGGCTTTCTACCACCCTGTCTGAAATATCGATTCAGTTGACGCCCCTTTTCCCAGCTAATGCAGGAATCTATGGTTGCCACGATCTTCACCCTGAGAACCAAGAATACCGGTGCCAACTGTCGCGGCACGAACGTCCATAAATTTTGCTAATTAACCACTTAAAATGTGAGTCTGCGACGTTCACGAGCTGTTCTACCGATATGGAAATAATTATTCATGCGATAAGAAAAATATAATAAAAAAGCGTAACAAGTTGTCACAAATTGTGCCCTGTATTGCTCGAAAACAATTTCGCCTATTTTTCCACTGTTTTTAATCGTTGATTCTATGGAGTGTCGAAGTATGTCCCCTCAGCGAAAGGGGTTAATATTCCACCCTTGCGGTTGACTTACTTTCCATCTGGCCACTCGTAAAACCGACAGATCAGCTGTTTCAATCTGAACGATGCCTTTCAGAGGAACGATCGATATTGCTTTCTGGTATATCAAATCGCACTTAAATGGAGCCAGAAACGCTCTCGTTAAACAGCGAGAACGATATTGCCTGCTGCGGTGTTGGAGTACCAAGCGTGGACGTTCTTAGATAATCGTAGGATGGTCGTCAAAGGTAACAGCTTGGTTATAGCGCAGAAAGAAGTACGGTTATTGAGACTTTTCAGTGTTATCGACAATCAAATTATGTTAATACTACGCTTAACAAGTATTATAATCCTCACATTCCTACTTTCTATAAATAATAGAAATTTCATTTACTTCGTTCCTATATTCTTCAGAGGGAGAATCTAATTTCATTAAAAATACAGAGAACTTCACACGGAAGAATGGCAAACATTCTGGACTGCCGGATAATTTTGGAATTGGGAATAGCTCAGCTGTTTCTGCTGCTCTCCGATCGATACTTGAAACCGTTTTCTAGCTCCTATGTACACCGTGACGCCATGATGTATCACGGGTGGTTTAGTTGAAATTTAATCCTAACGGTGTTTAACGTTTAACGAGTTTAATTTAACGAAGGCCTATAACACGCGGACAGTGGAGCCAGATTAATTAAAAAGTTCTACCGTAAATGGTGGCTCTATTTCGCAGGCAATTTGAAGATACTTTCCTGATCGTTCCTCCAGCGACTCGTACCGATCGCTTAATCCGTTTAATTGAATATCCTTGACTGACTTCAACGCGAAATTAATGATCTCTACTGGTGACATGCATCTTCATTTAAATATCATTTCGTCTCGTCCAATTAAACTACAAGGACGCGTTCAGCTTTGTTAGCGAACACCGCGAAGATTATGTATACCAGACGCACTGGGAGATACGATTAGTGTCAATTATGCTCGATTCCTTGAGAACGTTACACCTTTCATACACTCAGACCTAATAACACTTAATAGTTATGGAAATTTCTATGCGATTAAGCCGGTATTTGTTAACGCGTTAGCTTTCTTTGACTAACATCGTGTTAAAGATATCATTCCATTCTGTAGCTTCGACTTGCGATGATCTTCAAGCTTGTACCCGTACAGCTTTTCAAGATAATTGTGTTTTAATGATAAACACCTATTAGAAACTTCGTTCTAATTTATTTGACGGTTTTCACTTTTACTATCCGATGAAATTAGTCCCTTTCAGCTGATCTCTTGCGGAAAATTACTCCGTTTATCCGAAGGAAATAAGTACGTGCACGTTAGGACCACTGAAATGCCCATAACAAGCATGCTGATAAACGATAGCGTCACGATACTGTTAGGTCATTCCACAAACAACGCGGGTTTTCTAGAAGTTGAGCTTAAAATACTTTATTGACTCGACATGGAAAACCTTCTCAACGATTAAACGTACAAATTTATTGCTGGAAATCAACTTCTATCCCCTATATACAAAATTTACATTTTATATAATCTTTTTTTTTTAAATTTACCAACGGTTTATAAAATGAACATATACGTGTTTCAATATTATTCATAAATATTTAAATCCACGTGGCGCCTGTATAGGATAGCGACAGGTTGGAAATGAAAAAAGTTGCAGCGGAGTTCAAAGGTCAGTAGTACGCGAGATTATTCGTCAGACACTGTGCAGTTGCGTAATGGCCGCGCAAAGAAACCTCGAATCTGTCGATTTTCAGACTGATTGAAATTTATTTGCGTGCTTCTAAGACATTCTGCTAGTCCAGAAGTGTTTTTACTAAGAAAACCTCTTCTATGTAATATCCAACTGTATCCAAATGTATTCGTATGCACGGAGAAAAACGAGCACCGCTTTCAAGTTTCTACGTGACGCGTTAAACGAACGCTAAATTGACGATTTATTGAATGGTCATTGACCAATAAATGCATGACTGAAGGTTGTACGTAGTCATCGTGGCAATGAATATTTCCAGATAACTTTCAGTTTACCAGCGATTTAAACGTATACCATTTCATTTCTCTATAAATTACCATAATTAATCAGAAAAGCAGTCGTACTATCCTCTGCATAACTATTTCGTATTATCTTTTGGGAAATTCTTTGGAGAATAAACAGTGAGATGCTTCGATTGACGAGATTGCACGAATAACAGGACGAAATTTGGAATTGGCAACGGATTCGACGAGAGGAGTCTACGATATGGATTATGTCGAACCGGTTCCTTGACACGCATTAATTTAATATACCCAGCACATTATTACGTCCAAGGCCAGCTAACGACACGTTTAAATGGCTCACTTTGTACAGT
Source organism: Xylocopa sonorina (assembly GCF_050948175.1). Taxonomy (NCBI): domain Eukaryota; kingdom Metazoa; phylum Arthropoda; class Insecta; order Hymenoptera; family Apidae; genus Xylocopa; species Xylocopa sonorina. The sequence continues at coordinate 13,830,224 of NC_135193.1, forward strand.
AATATTATTTTCTCCCCACATTTAAACGTAATGGAGAAAAGAATGAAATCTGTTTCATTGGATTACTCGCTTTCGGGTTTACAGGCCAGATTGGAGCAACGAATAATCCAACAACGCAGCGATTATCTCAACGTTATTAAAATATTCAGAAAAGCCACTGTACGTGAAATTCTGTATCGCACAAGGCGCAGGTATGCGTATAACGTGTCCATTGTAAAAGTAAACGATTAATAGCCACGAGAAACTAATAGACATGGCACGTGAAAGGAGAAATGAAACAAACGGAGTGACACATCGCGCGCACGTCGTGTAATTATACCATAACTATACCAGACGTGTCTTAGACGATAATAAAAGCGTACCTTAAGTTCTTACAATAACACGTATGTATATTTGTTGTTATGGATTCATGTCATTGTTGCGGATTCATTGTCAAATGAATGGTGACGTTTTTGCACGATTTTCTGGCTCGTAAATAATTACGAACTATCAGGCTGATGTATAGTCCCAACTGAAATTAATTACGAGTGTATACGCGTTAACTTGTCGTCGAGTTATTATTAACTCGTTTAGCAATTATAAGCAGTGGCAGAGAGACAGGAATTATCGTCTGTTTGGTACACAATTTTCTACAGATAATTAATTACTATCTCAGTAGTGCAGTTGCTCGCCACTTATATGCAAACACGTAGCTTATAAGAAATTCTATTCTTAATCGTTTCATTGATAGTCGCAGTACAGTAATAAACATACTACTTTTTATTCCATCCAAGGGAAACACAATTTTATTATATTATCACTTGCTATACTAGATGTAGTTGAAAATTGAACGCAGAAATTGGCCATATGAAACAAGGGCAAACGATAATAGACTATAATTGTTTGCAACAATGTTTCGATCGCGACTATCGTTATTATGTAAGTAGCTTATTTTGAATGTACGTTCGTGGTTTCGTACGGAGGCCAAAGAAGTTCTGCATTGTGGTTTGAGATTTGGTTAAGCCACGCATATTCCACGCTTGATGTATAACATAAATCTTGGCATTGCGTGCCTTCCTTCCACGAAACGATGTACGGATTCTTGGAAATTGGCATTCGGTATTGTACGCGATTTTTGAACAGCTTCCACACGATCCAAAGTGGTATTAAGTGGTATTAAGAGTATAACCGAGTAGGAAGTTTGCTTCGCAGATTCAGTTTTTTACTAAACAATTTTTGTCAAACCGTGTGGAATTACTTTGAGAGTTACAATGTTATAACGCGATTCTATGTATAACTCCGTTCAATCTTGGCAGATGCTTCAGACTCTATTTTAGAATATTCGAATATATAATTCATGTGAGCGTGAGAATTATTACATGATTCAGAGATAAGACATTCCTACTCGATCGTAAATTTATTACAGTTACTCTTTGATATTTTTCATCAGTGTCACATTCTCGTGCAGTTAAACTTCTTATTATTAAATGTATCACGTCAATAAAGATTGTATAAATTGATCAAACTTCGATGAGAAACGAGTTTATTTTCAAATTTATTGTTCATCAGAAAAAAGTATTAGAAATTCTTTGTTATTACGCACTGGATGCATTTATACACGGCAATTCAGCAATTATGCATGCGCAATACAGTTGCAAACGATTATTTCGCCTGAAGTTCATAGTCTACTGTTTACGTAAGAGAAAAGCGATTTAGAAAACATACGATGTCAAAATGAAATGCCACGTAGCCCATTGCCGCTATTAAATGGCACCGATCTGACCATCGAACGCTACAACCCCCTTTTTTCACCCTCTTATCGCCCCACAAACTTTCAATAACTCTCTAAATACCTCCATCTATCGTCACGTGGACGAAAAAAGTCGCAACAATTTATATAACGCACTGACGATTCTTTTTTCCTTTCGACGCACGTAAGGTACTCAAACTACGACTACAGAGACTGCTCGAACCAAAAAGCTAGACGTTTAGTGAAACTAACGTTTCCATACGCAACATACTGATCAGTTCTACGAATTCCACAGTATGCATCACAAAATTACATGCATCGACATGTATCATTGTTTCGCATGCGTCTGCGAATAGATTTTCCTTCTATTTTTCCAACAATCTTCCACAACGTCGAGACACAATGTTGCGAATGAAAATGTTGTTCACTTACAATTAAGCCATACAATTTCACGTAAATTTGCATCGTTGTAAATAGAAATTATAGGTAAAATATACGTGCGTACGATATCCAAACCGATAGTCGAGGTTGCGAAGATCGAGTAAAAGTGGTCACCGTCGTTGCATACAAGTGGAACACACCGGCGATGCCAAGGTGTCAAAGATCCGAGCGCGTGACTGTCTCTAGGTATTCGAAATCTGCATCAGGAAACTGGTTGTCGCTCGAGAAAATCCAGACAAGGTCGTGTCGTAAAAGATTACACAATGAATTACGCAATCGTCGTGCGTTACTGGAATTCGAGTACCAGACGTTTCACAATGAATAACAAACGACTTGAACTTAGAAAATCGGCTTCCTGATACGTGGGCTCTTTTAGTTTTACCGGAGAAACGTAGAAACAACAATATTCAGTATACGTATATATGCGTGGATGTAAAAAATTCAAATGAATGCGATATTGAAAGTTAATAAAAGCAATTATTAATAGCAAATGATCGTTCGAGTTTATATGCATCAAGTTGCTCTGTAGACAACAAAAAAGTGGCATTATGCGTGCTCAGAGTGAAACGATAAATCCAAATTCAAACATTTCGCTAAAATCTCCACGTTCGATCAACGGAGATACTAGAGAAATATTACGAACCTGCGCTGTTGACGCATCTTTGGGCAGATTCGAGGGAGATTTCATTAGCGTGCAAACGGGGGTGAATAAGTTCGTCGAGCCTCAATTTCTTCAATGGGTGTCGTTAGCCCCGCGACGCGACGCCTACGAATAACCGAGGCAATGTATTCCACGAGGAGACTTTAACCAGTCTTTATTTACTTCTAACAGTCGCGTGTGTATCGTACGTTCGCGGATTCAAAGTGCACTAGCGAAGGACGAGGAGACAAGTCGCCTCGAATCGTGTGTGTATGGTGGCTTTCGTTCCCGCGTTTCGTTTACGAATCGAAGTTATGGTTTTCGATTCGAAATGTTTCTACGACGGGCAATCGACGGTTCTCCTCTGACGTTCGTTTCAAATCAATCCCGATTCCTGACACTTTTGTCTTCACGAAGTGCACGGTTTTTTTTTTAACATCTAGAGGTTTCTCGTATTCGTAACAAGCGTTTATAGACACTTAAATTCATTTAAATAAGCACAAAGGTATGTACGTATCACTTTGTGCGTCGCGAATTTATCTGATAATTCCTCTGATCAAAATTGGTGGTTGTGGACACATATGTTCGTTAATAACTCGCTCTGATTTGGTCGAACGGAGGATACGTCTGATAAAATCTTGAAAAACGATGATAACGGCTACAATAAGCTTTCTATGTAATCGTTGTACGCTATATTCCAGGCTTTTTATGAGATGTGTTTACATTTCAGAAAATCATTATTTATGATCGGTAATAAATAATACAAAACGATAGTTACGGGTGTATATGTGCCATTAATACCTTGCTTGGATCTGATAAAGATATGGATCGTATCTGCCCGCTATCTAATATTTTTACGCTCGAACCAAACATCGTCCAGGTGTTCTAACCGCTAAGAACAATCTAGAGTAAAATATTTAACAATCCCATCGATACACGGTATCGCGAAATGACGTAGCGCAACCACTATTTTGAATTCCTCCATCCGCCACGCTAAGGGTTCCTTCGACCACGCGTCAACTTTAAAAACCTCTGTTTCAGGAACCTGGCAATCACTTCACGCTGGACTGTCGATAAGGAACGAGGTGCAGCCTCAGCCACTCGATCGAAACCGAACGATAAATCGAGATTCGTCCAGCGACGGAAACGAGACCGTTGTTCCTCAGAAAGAAGAAAAGTGAAGAACTGAAGAAGCGCGAGAAGAAGAAAACGACGAAAGGCTAAAGAAGATATTTCCATTACGAATAGAAGAGACTACACAGTGTGACAGTGACGTTGTCTAGTGTTCTAATCTTCGTTTCGTCTTCAAAGAAGCGCTGCTCGAGTTACCAACGAAAGTTTTCCGGCTACGTGAACTGATAGTCTGGTGAAAGTGTTTGTTGTGACCCTAGATCGGCAAAAATGCATTCCACACGAGCTAAAGTCGCGTTGGTCAGGCACAGGAGTGTGCTGCAAGTGTACAAAGTTGCGAGAAGATGCTTCGGTACCGATGTTCAGTACAAACCGATCAGAAGCGTGCTCGTCGCCAATCGAGGTGAGTTTCAATCGTTTCAGGGTATCCTATCATCCTCGATTGCTTCACTGAAAATAATACAGTTCACTCGTTCGAAATTCGCGGATCCGCGATACGCGCTCGCCATGCAGTTTCGCAATTTGTTTTCTAGCGACTGGTCACGATAATCGCAAACTTCAAACGTACACTTAGATCGGAACGGATCCAAAGATTAGCGTCGCAAGTTCAAAGTTCAGAGAAATAACGATTACTACTACGAGAATAGTAAATGTTTGCACAAAATCGAATCGATAAATTTACATAAAAAGCACACGGAGCACTTAACATTTTCCAAGCGGCAATTGCCTTTTTTATTGCCTTTAATTACACGACATCGTTCGATCGTCTGCGATTTAAAATCTCGTGCGCTACTGTTCGAATATTTGTCGTACAATTCTTGTCACATCGAATTCAAGTCATTCGCGTGTCTATCTTTAGCTCGAGTCGTAACTGACCCACTAATGATGAACCAGTTAAAGATTTCACAATTACCCACAAAACACGAATCAAGGATTACTAATTACGTCCTACGAGAGATCACTAATTGATATTACTCTTTTCCTTTATAGTATCTAAATAAACGATCCAAGTTATTCGAGTAAATGCTAATTGACTAATACAATTTACGTGTATCGTAGCGACAATCTATTTTCCAACTCACGTTTATCGAATTCTGAATACACGTGGTGTTTACTATATGTTATAAAATAAATAATGCATTAAAAAATGAAAAAAGTCGCGCGTCACGATAATAGGCGACATTGATCCGCGCGCGTTCGCCAGGCGAAAAACATGGTTATTCAGCTCGCGACCTTTGGCAGCGGAACCCCGAACCAGCAAATCGTGAAACTAAGCGTTATTCGAACGTCGAATCGAATCGAGACGGAAGATAACACGCGACGACACATTGTTATGCGTTATTGTGTCTGCCTTCGATAACGATGCTCATTAGACTTCTCTGGCAGCTTTAACGTTCTCAGGGTTCAACGAAATGGAAGTAATTATGCAACACAACGGAATCGTTGTAAAAACTCATTGTCAGCTGATTGGCTCTTTGTCGTTTTATTATTTTTCAAAATTTTAAATAAGATCAGATCAGCTCAGCAATGACTAGGACCGTTGTACTAATGAAACGACGATTGTTACGATGGTATTGCAATATTCATTGTACGCTGCGTCCTAGTTTACGTATTCGCATTTAGAATCGATGAAAAATCTCGCGCAGAGAGCGTAGGACAATAAACGAGACGCGATGAAAGAAAGGATTCGTTGGGGTGAAATAAAACGAAAAGCAGAAACGATGAAATTGGATTTGTAAAGAACGACTCTGAGTACGCGAGAACTAATTGGAAGCTAACGCGGCAACGCTAATTACTGTTCCGTTTTTGATTTCTAGAAACCCTTAAAAAATTCACACGAGTACGCGCGTCAAATGTAACTCCGTAATCTACAAATTAATATAAACAGAATGGTTCAGAATGATAAAGTACGTTCGCGCTCATATGTTCCGTACAGCTTTAACGAACATCTGATAACGAGCTATCTAGATCGATCATGCTGTTGTTTTATGGAACAAGGCCAGATGGTAAATCCACGGACGAAAACTGCAGCGTTCTTGTGATTTAGGATGAACCAGTCGAGCGAGCACTCTACCTAATTGCAACAATTTCCTTAAGCACCTACAAATTGTTAAACGCAGTTCCATGACTGGTCTCACGTGTTTTTCAATTCAAAAAAAGAGAACATGTAGCCAAACACACAAAATGTCGCACGTTTAATATAATTATTTTCGAAGTATCCGGTTGGAAAGCGTTTTGAACGATCTTCTTAACTTGAAACGCGACGATCAAACTGAACAGACATTACAAGACGCGAATTACGCGTTTTCACAGGAGAGATTGCCATCCGCGTGTTCCGAGCGTGTACAGAATTGGGTATCCGTTCCGTGGCCATTTACTCGGAACAGGACAAGATGCAGATGCACAGGCAAAAGGCTGACGAAGGCTACGTGGTTGGCAGGGGGTTACCACCAGTCCAGGCTTACCTGAACATCCCTGAGATCATCAGAGTCGCGCAGGAGAACAACGTCGACGCGATTCATCCCGGTTACGGCTTCCTGTCCGAGAGATCGGACTTCGCGGAGGCAGTGATCAACGCTGGAATACGATTCATCGGTCCTAGCCCAAAAGTTGTCCAACAGATGGGCGACAAGGTAGAATTTCCCGCTCGAATCGATCCCTCGAATCGTATGCGAAACGTAACGAATAATTGATCGTAAATGACAAATGATTAGGTAGCTGCGAGACAAGCTGCGATAGAGGCGAAAGTGCCGATTGTTCCGGGGACAGATGGACCAGTGACCACGTCCGACGAAGCGATGGCGTTTTGCGTGAAGCACGGACTTCCGGTGATTTTCAAAGCGGCCTACGGAGGAGGCGGAAGAGGTGAACCTTTAAATATGGATTACCTATATCTACCGTCTGTTACTTATTACCTTCGAAACGCTTCGTTTTCGTTACGAAAGACGATTGATGCATTCGCATCGTGCTATTTCTAGCAAGCTCTTCGTATAGATCGAAGTACTTTAGCGATATAAAGATATTTCAACGTACTTGTATTAAAAGTGCAATAGTTAGTTTTGTAATCGATATTTATCGTATGCACACGAATTATCGCGCAGCAAAACGATAATTCTCGTTTCTCGATACGAATGCGCCAAGCTGATAAGAATATAACAAATGACATTCACGACGGATATGTGGATGTCACCTAAAAAGAGGATCGATGCTCGTAATGTTATTCGGAATGAGTCATTCCTGGTGACTCGTTACGAATGCCAAGTGGATTCGTTTTATTTCAAAGAATCGCGAGGATCCCTTTCGATGGAAATGTTCGCGAATTCAATTTCTGACTTCTTATCCGCAGGAATGAGAGTGGTGAGACAAATGGAGGAGGTCAGAGAGATGTTCGACCGTGCCTCTTCCGAGGCGGCAGCCGCGTTTGGGAACGGCGCGATGTTCATTGAGAAATTCATTGAGAGGCCGAGGCACATCGAGGTCCAATTGTTGGGCGACAAAGCTGGCAATGTCGTTCATCTTTACGAACGCGATTGTTCCGTGCAACGCCGTCACCAAAAGGTCAATGAATACAGGGATTTAAGCATTCGCGTTACTCGATCGTTCATGAAAAACTATCGATCATTTCCCTTAACAATTTTCTGAAAACTATCGAATATGAGGTGTTTGATTTCATAAGGAATCGATAAGCATGACCATACTTTTACTCCTTCGCCTTAATAATTCATCGAACGTTTACACAACTATCATGCCCATACATTATACAGAAAACGAGGGCAGTGTTGCGAGAGTACGGAATAAGAAAAAAAAGGAACGGCGATGATTAAAAAAATCTAGAGCAACTCGCCTGCCGAGTGCGTCCTTCCATACGATCCAAACAGAATCATCGAACGATGTAATCGAGAACTCCTCGTTTTTCAACATGCTCGTTAACATCGTACTAAAAATTGCAGGTAGTCGAGATCGCTCCTGCGCCACGATTGGACCAAAAAGTCCGAGACAAGATGACAGAACACGCTGTAAGGCTGGCGAAACATGTCGGCTACTCGAACGCTGGTACAGTAGAATTTCTGGCCGACGAGTCTGGAAATTTCTACTTCATCGAAGTGAACGCCAGGCTGCAAGTCGAGCACACGGTTACAGAGGAGATTACTGGGTACGTACTTTAGCTGGTTTTCCAATGATAACACGGTTGTAACGTGCGATTGCTCTTTCAGAATCGATCTGGTGCAGTCTCAAATTCGTATCGCGGAGGGTATCACGTTGCCTGAGCTGGGGATGACGCAGGAAAAGATAGTCCCTCAAGGGTTTGCCATACAATGTCGCGTCACGACGGAGGATCCTGCGAAGAACTTCCAGCCGGACAGCGGAAGAATCGAAGTGTTCCGGTCTGGAGAAGGTATGGGCATCCGGTTGGACGGGGCTTCTGCGTTCGCTGGCGCGATTATTTCGCCGTACTACGATTCGCTGCTCGTGAAGGTAAAAATTTCTACTACTTAGAAGTGTTCTGAAGTATCCTCCTCCCCTTGGATCAAATAATGAATTATGCTTGGTTCTGTGCTCAGGTGATAGCTCATGCAGGCGATTTACAATCGTCTTGCGCGAAAATGAACCGCGCGCTCCGCGAGTTCCGTGTTCGCGGGGTGAAAACGAACATCCCGTTCCTCCTGAACGTCCTGGAGAACCAGAAGTTCCTCAATGGTAACGTGGACACCTACTTTATCGACGAGAACCCGCAGCTGTTCCAGTTCCAACCGAGCCAGAACCGCGCGCAGAAGTTACTGAATTACCTTGGCTCAGTGCTGGTGAACGGACCGAGCACTCCGTTGGCCACTTCCTTAAAGCCAGCCGAGATAAAGCCTCACATTCCACAAATCGCTTTAGGTACGGTATCGCAGTTCTGATTAACGATCAAACAAATGTCCACGTGACTACGTGTGTCTACGACGTTAGAGTCGAATCACCCTTTTAATCTTGTCACCGAGCACGATTTAAATATACGAAGCACACATCCGGAGAACTGCTTTTGATATGAGGGACAGCAAATCGAGGGGGTCAGACTTTACTTTTTTTTTCTTTGTGGTTAAAGGGTGTCTATTGATAGGTGCATAATATCGAGGCCATGGAACGATAATTAATCGTATTCAAATTAATAGAAGTGGTTTCGATTATTTACGCTCTCCAAAAATCGGTCAAATACCAATTTTTTATATTGATAATTGAGTACGTTTGTATAGTAAAATTTCTTCACCGTTCACATAGAATCTTCTTATGGTGCAAGAAGAAATCGCTTGAGGCACTTTGATCGTGTTCGGTATATTATGCTTTTTCGTCACTTTTTTTTAAGATTCTAGCTCTGTTGATTTTTTGTTTTTAAGTTTTCTGTGCACATTATATTATAGAATTTATGGTATTATTTTAACCGCGTTATCGTATCTACATTTCTGTGTGCAGTATATAGTAAGTGTAAATTATATTTTTATGATTTTTATCATTTTTATCGCACTGCTGAGAAGCATTATGGTAGACACCCCTCTGGGCTTAATGTTGATAGTTAAATAGTTTACCTCGCTTTTACGTTGGGTTAAAAAACACTTGTAAGGGGCTCACACTACTAGAGAATTTATGTTACACATTATATTTAATGACGATTCTGAAAATTGGGAAACACGAATACACTTTACTGACATACACCTGGACAAACAAAATCTTTAATGTTGTATCATACTATCTTGGCATGGTGTTTCTATTTCTGTATGGTATAACAGGTATGACAGACGTATTTGTGACTTAAAACCTCTTTATGTGTGTCAATTAATTATAATTGTGATAAATTTAAAACCCTGTCCCGTTCTTCGTAACTATTATCGATCTCTCATACGTTCAATAACCGTCTTTACTTTTGATTTATTTTTAGATATTAATGACCTTCCGTAATTACGCCTAATCGTTTATGGCATGCTTTTATCTTTTCGTTTGGCAATTTTTTTAGACTTTGCTAGGCTTGCAGCAGCAGAACCGAACGATGATGCAGACACACCAGGTACGACATATATATGTATTTTTCGTCACGTTCTTATTTCCTCTTTGTTTTAAGTAATTAAGGGACGCCAGGTTTCGATTTAAAACGGACTCGATAAAATGGATGCGATTATTTCGACTTTCGCCTAGCAAAATTACAGATGCGTGATTTACAATCGGAACGTTCGTACAATTGGCAATGGCATTTGGTTTGTAAAATTGGAAGGGTTTTCATTGGGCCACGGGACAAAATTCTGTCCAAAATAGAAATCGCAAAATTTCTTCTCTCTGCACTTTGCAACGATAAACCTTAAAATGAAACAAATCATTTCTCTTCGGAATATACATTGATGTTCAACAGCTCGAACCATTTCAGAGTTACGGTATTTCTATCGAAACAATCATACACGTACAAAAAGACCCAAATTTCCAAAAATCAGACACTCTAAACCCCTGAACGTCAGTGTACACTTCAAACTAACCACCTAAGTTCTAACGCTCCTATCAAGTGTTGCATGTACAAACTTACTAACTACTGTTCACGAAAACTGCTCACCATTTTCATCCAATCTTCAACATTTCTCATCGAACATTCCAGGTATAGTCGATCCACCGAAAGGCTTCCGTCAGATTTACAAGGAGAAGGGTCCTGAGGCCTTTGCCAAGGCCGTAAGGCAGCACAAGGGGTTGCTTCTGATGGACACCACTTTCCGCGACGCTCATCAGTCCCTCCTAGCGACTCGCGTCAGATCGCACGATCTACTGCTGATCTCGCCTTTTGTCGCCCATAAATTCAGCAATCTTTACGCACTGGAGAATTGGGGTGGTGCCACGTTCGACGTCGCCCTCAGGTTCCTCCACGAATGCCCGTGGGAACGTTTGGAGGACATGAGGAAGGCGATACCAAACATCCCCTTCCAGATGCTTCTCAGGGGCGCCAATGCTGTCGGCTACACCAACTATCCAGACAATGTTGTCTTCAAATTCTGCGAGCTGGCTGTACAAACTGGAATGGATATATTCAGGGTGTTCGATTCGCTCAACTACTTGCCAAATCTTATTCTTGGTACGTGATAATCGTTAAGTAGTAACGTTACGAGGGCGTGGAAGTGAAGACTAAACGTTATCGTCAATTTTTCCAGGTATGGACGCAGCTGGAAAAGCGGGAGGTATCGTCGAAGCCGCGATCTCGTACACGGGCGACGTGAGCGATCCAAATAAGAAGAAGTACGATCTGAAGTATTACACGAACTTGGCGGACGAGTTGGTGAAGGCTGGCACTCACGTGCTGTCGATCAAGGACATGGCAGGCCTTCTGAAGCCGCAAGCAGCTCGCATGCTGATCGACGCGATCAGACAAAAGCACCCAGACGTTCCCATTCATGTTCACACGCACGACACAGCGGGTGCTGGGGTGGCTTCGATGCTGGCCTGCGCGCAAAGCGGCGCGGATGTTGTCGACGTCGCGGTTGACAGCATGTCCGGGATGACGAGTCAACCTTCCATGGGTGCTGTCGTCGCTTCTCTTATCGGTGAGCTTCCGTTTCGCTCGTGTGACTCGTTCGAGCCTCCCGTTCGATCGACTCACGTTATCGATAAGAAATATTAACCAGTTTCGAATCGCGAGGATGAAAACGGTTGAAAAATTGCAGGAACCCAGCTCGATACCAAGCTCGAACTCAACGACATCTCAGAGTACTCCGCCTACTGGGAACAGACCAGAACCCTGTACGCTCCCTTCGAGTGCACCAGCACCATGAAGTCTGGAAACGCAGACGTCTACTTGAACGAAATCCCAGGTGGACAATACACCAACTTACAATTCCAAGCTTTCTCTCTGGGCTTAGGAGAATTCTTCGAAGACGTGAAGAAAGCGTACAGACAGGCTAACCTGCTCCTAGGTGACATCATTAAAGTCACTCCAAGTTCGAAAGTCGTTGGTGACCTGGCACAGTTCATGGTTCAGAATAAACTCTCTGCTGACGATGTCCTGAACAAGGCCGAGGAGTTGTCTTTCCCCAAGTCTGTCGTGGAATTCCTGCAGGGTGCTATTGGCGAGCCTCACGGAGGATTCCCTGAACCTCTCAGGTAACCTCGCAATTATAATTTCGATTTAAACGTACGATTTATATTTAATACCGCAATTCTTTCGTAGGTCGAAGGTACTGAAAGACATGCCACGCGTAAAAGGAAGGCCAGGCGCGAGTCTACCCCCGTTGGACTTCGACGGGTTGAAATCTCAGTTACAAGAATCTCATCCTCACGTGACGAACAAGGACATCATGTCAGCCGCGCTCTACCCGCAAGTCACCAACGACTACTTGAACTTCAGGGAGCAGTACGGACCAGTCGACAAGTTGAACACGAGAATTTTCTTAACGGGACCGAAAGTTGGCGAGGAGTTCGACGTGACGATCGAAAGGGGCAAAACGTTGGCGATCAAGACTCTGGCCGTCGCTGAAGATCTCACGAAGAACGGGGAGCGCGAAGTGTTCTTCGAAATGAACGGACAGCTCAGATCCGTGTTCATTAAGGACAAAGACGCGACTAAGGTAAACTTTCGAGACCATAATAATAAAAATATTATCTGTCTATTAATGAACTTTAGTTCGTGTGTCGCATCACATTTGTTACTCATGTTTTGAGATATTCTTATGATCTTTGCCATTGCACGATAACAGTTGAATTATTGTTAAGCTATTTAATACGAAAATTCTTGATAGAGACATACAAAATTTGTAACGAACCGTGTTCTTTTCGATCAGGAGCTTCACGTGCACCCCAAGGCTGCCAAGGGCGACAAGAACCAAATAGGAGCACCGATGCCTGGTACCGTGATCGACATCAGGGTGAAAGTAGGCGACACGGTGGAAAAAGGGGCGCCGTTGATCGTGTTGTCGGCTATGAAAATGGAGATGGTGGTCCAGGCGCCGAAAGCAGGGAAGATCAAAACGCTGGACGTCACTCAGGGAATGAGATTAGAAGGAGACGATCTAGTCCTGACCTTCGAATAGAACTGTTTTAACTCGACGAGACCGAAATGTCTCCGAAATCGTGTTACTCTGTACGTTTCTCGAGCAGGAGTGCATTTTGTTCGATTAATCGCCGCCATCGCCTGGGACGTAGGTAACAATTAGCCGTGTCTACGTTTTTATAATATACGCGTGTTTTCTACCACCAATTGATCGTCGGGAATTCGAGACACCGTTTCATATATTTCGTCCTCGTTTTTCAAATATCAGATACATGGATATACCCTCCCTGATAAAGCGTGTAGAGTCCTTATATTCGTCGACGATATTAGCTGAACGATAACGAAGCTTTAACATTGCGAAGACGCGAAGAAAATCATTTTGATAAGAAATTTTTCCACTTCTACTCCGAACAGTAATGGAAAGAAAACGAAATGCTAGTTAATTAGACGAAGGTGCACTTTTTGTTCGACGACAAAGAAGAATGCACGTTCACTCAAGTACATTTAATCAGAGAAAGAAAGCAATGGACGTTCAGTTGTATCTTTATCGTTAAACGTCGCCAATACTTTCTTTCTGTTCCGTACAATGCGTACAGGATGTTCAGTAACTGCTGACAGAACATTTAAGGATTGACTCGTCGGTCCAAAATGGAATCTGGTGAAATTGGAATCATTCGTTCTCATTTTATTTTGGCCTGCAGTATCGCTTCTTAAATTTTCTTCCAGCAATTGCCAAACACCCTGTGCGATCATTTCGTCGAGCTCATATCCTCGCCTCGATCATTTCCTAGTATTTTAATAACTTAACGTTGCGCGAACTCGTAAATTACGAACGTCGTCCGTCAATATTTTATGCGATCGTTACAAAAGCAACCATACTACCACGCAACGAAAAGCGAACTATGCTGCCGGAAATATTCATACTCGATATTAAGTGAAAAGACAAAGAAATAATACGCGAAACGTTAAAAGGCCTAAAGGCAGTTTCAACGAGTGAAAGGTTGGCATCGAAAGTTAAAAGTTTAAAAGCGACACTCTTGGATGATAGAAAGATTCCTAGTAAGACGTTCGAATTGCACAAAATCTTCTTTAAACCCCCATTGGCTTGCAAACATTCATTCTACACTGTACATATAGAGTTGCTATTTTGTTTAAATCAGCACATTGTGATATCTACGAGAATCTTTCCTTTGAATAATAGTGAGAGACAGAGTGTGGTCGAGGGGTCGAATTTTGAAAGTCACTGGAAAAGATAACTATGTTCGTAAAATGAACGTTCTATAAAAACACTTTCAATGTACTGTTAATTACTATATTGAAATGTTTTTTATAGAATAACGATATACTTCTAGTTCCTCTTAGGACATGCCATTTTTCCAACAATTTACAAAACTCGCCAATTTTTATTATTAATTCTCTGCATGGAGAAACCATAGGAAAGGAATATAAAAGTTCTTTTCGAAATGGACCCATGACTTCCAACCACCCGTGAGCTCCACGAGCCAATGGGATTGTACCAGCATTTTCCAAACTGTAGATACTTTAGAAAATTTACGACTTATCCAAGGTCTTCACGATCTAACTGGGACTAATGATCGTAGAAAGCGATTCATTTGTGAGTCAAGGTGGTTTGGGAAACGCTTCCTCTAAATTTAAAGAAACCAGTGATCACACGAGCGTTGAAGTAACTGGCTGTAACGAAGGACGTTTCGAAGCTGCGTCGATACCCTTCTGTTCTTTAACGAAAGTCGTACGATAGACTTGGAATCCTTTTAAAATGTGTGCACACAGCGATTCGAATGCTCGTTTGATCGGAAAACAACGATCGATCATCTTAAACTGTAAACCAGCAGAACGCTAGAACCTTCGATTGTGAACGTGAAACAGGGCGAATGATATTGATGTTTGTACTTTGTATATTAGCTCGTGATTCGTGTTCGTTGTAAGATAGTAGTCTTTGCGTGGAAGAAACTGCGGCAGGTTCGCGTGCAAAGAAGGATTTATAAGTTTCGATTCGTAGCAGATCATTTAATCCTTTGCTACCAGTCGCGAGAAGATCGTTACGCTCACAGTAGAGGCTATTGTTAAGAAATGTTTTATTTCACTTCGAACGAGGTGGACGATTTGTTACGTGTCTATGTGTATGGTAATTTAATTTATTCGAAACAATTCGCAATATCCGCGAAAAGGAATATAAATTGCAGGATGTTTTTCACGAATTGACTAGCATAATTGAGTATAGCTTGATTGGTAATTTAAATAATTTTATACAAATATTTTTTATTCTCGTGATGGAAACTTTGTATACGTATCTTTTAGAATTTTTTTTTTTTAGTGCACAATAATTACTTTTAAGTCGTTCAGGGAGCGTGATCTACATTCTCTTCTCTGATTCAGCTTGTTCTCCTTTTTTCAAGGACCGTAAACGTATCGAGCGAGTTCGATGGAAGCTAGCAAAGGGTTAAAAATGTACGATAACGATAATCGTTTTGTTTCACGTGTCACAATTACAGGGAAAGTTGATTTCGATCAGGCTGAATTCAAAACTAATTTGTACATATTACATGTGTATACTGTATGCGTAGGTGCGTAAGGAATGACGAGAAAGGGATCGCAATGCGTCGAATGTTGCGATCGTCGCGGTCCCATCGCCGATTTAAAAATGTCCGCAGTGTATTTATGTAGATATTAAACGTTAACGAATGTAATTGCATTTGTACGAACTAAAGGCAGCAAATGCAACACAGTCTTTTACAATTAAACAGCTGACTTGTTCCTTTCCGCACCTTCCACTAAGTTAAGAACTATGAAGTAATTAAAAGCTTGTCCACGACGAGTATTTTCTTACGAAACGTGGCAGTTTCCTGCAGCTGGAACGGAAAATGAATTTAGCACTGTATCTGGATTTCCGTCGATATCGAACAATCGTTTAATAATTGAACACAGCGCGCTAGAAAGGTGTTAAGTAACGCATCTGGTCGCATTACGTGGCCATTTTCGTCGCTTTCTATTCATTGTCGTCGAACCGTGGAAAAGAATGCAGCCGGTCGAATTTCCGCCCGAAAATTTCAACGGCCATGCATTATTTATATTTTGGTCAAACGCCGGCTAGAGGATCCAGAGGAACCAGGCTCGCCCCGATAAAATCGAGCCGTGAAAAATGCAGAGGGGGGGGAAAAAAAAATGTCCAGCCTTCCGCAACATTTGCGACCACCGATTCTCTTCCGTTTCAGCCGCGAGAACTGTTACGCGCGTCGCTGCTCAAACGAATTCGAACGATTTTTCCCATTCGCTGAGCCGTCCGCGAGAATTGTCGCGGTCCGCCAAACTGAAAATATCTGAAATCAAAGTGCACGTATCCACGCTCGATATCCATTGCATTATTCGCATATCGAACAAGCTGTCGTTCAAATTTTTCGTACAACTTTTTTTCATTTATTATAAATTTCACTCCTTCATTGGTATTCTGTACCCTTCTCGAATCAAACAAGCAAATAATTTTTCCATAATTAAATCGATTCGTTAGTCGAAATTCACTGATGCTCTCCAGTACCAAGAATTTTTCATATCGCTCTGACGCGCGACAGTAGATTGAGCAAGACGAGTCCAGCAGGAGATTCAAAGAGCTCATTCGTTCTGATAAACGAAAGTATTATTAAAGAAAAGTTGTTGCAAATAGAAAGCGGACGATATTAACCTTTCCTGAAACCTGTTTGGTGATAGAACTTTATTACAATTAGAAGTCTCGCTGAAACAGTTTCGACATCAGCTTCAACGTGACTTCATCAAAGTCTGTCTACGCGAGCCTAATGTAATAAATGATCGATTACAGGAGAACGTTCACTCTAATTACCATAACTGACCGGCATTGCTTACAGGAAACAGAATTACGTATTGTCCTAGTGCAAGACGCTTTCTCTTGCGCGTTGCAACGTGTGTGGTACACTTAACTGCATTCCGATCTCGTTTTACCGTGAAAAACGAAATTGTGAAAATCGAGCACGAACAGCCGCCGTCTTATCTCGCAACGTGCTCGTAATCATCCTGTATCCGCGTGTCCCTGGATTCTCATGCTGCCGTGACTACGTGCATACGAATATAGTTCTGTGTTAATCTATTTACTCGATATAACGCAGATGTAATTTTACGTTAACTCAGTTGGTCGATATCGCCGTGAATCACGGAAGAAAATGTTTTGATCCTCAGAATAAATCAATATTATATTCCACGTTTATGCAAAATGTTCAAGAAGCGAAGTCGATTGACGTTGGATGAGAAAGCAATGAGTTTCCAGTCATTGGATTTCAATTTTAAACACTCGCATCGAGAGAAGATGCGACATGTTAAACGTTCCTTTCGTACCATCTTCTCATTTAAACGCAAGGAAATAGGTAAATCATAAGGTTACCATAAATTGTGGATGATTATAATTTTCTTCAACCCCTGTGATCACTTCTCTCGCCGCGTTCTCAAGGAAATGAATGAAAGGAAAGAAAAAATGGGTGGAAAGTGAGTGCGTTAAACGCAAAGTGAAATGAAATAGAGGAAAGGCAGTCAGAGCAGATTACATAAAAAGAGAGAGAGAGGTGGAGATATTGAATGGCATATCTCTTCGAAGCCACGTGGAAAAGTGGCAAATTAACGGATCAAACATTAATAACTAAAAGGTACGATGAAATCCTTCTTACGCATTCACGATTGCACTCGTCGCGTGCATGCTCGTTTCACTGAGACAGAAACGAAATTAAAATAAAATGGTACCTGCAGGTGAGCAAATGATGTCGACGGCATTTCGTACAGGAGTCTCGTAAATGTTCGAATGATTGAACGATTAACCATGGCTCGTGATGAAAATCGATCGAGGTTGTTGACCCTTTCCATAAGTCACGCCGCTGTTTGCGTGCACGTGCACACGTGTGTGTGTGTGTGCAACGTGAACCGGCCGATTAAATATTTTATTCGCAACGAAGTCGTCTGGAGCATGGATGTGTGCTGACCGATCGATGTTACCGCGAAACGTCGACGTCGCTCTCTCGGACACATCGTTTGCAAACACTGTAATTTCAGCTTGTCGCTCGCAGCGAGACATTGGTCAATCGTTGGGTTAAATCTAATATTCGCCTGACGTCTCTCGACTCTACGAGCCACGGTAATTATATACATTACTGTTCGTTGCCTTTTTTCACCAGCTACAGGGTATACGTCGCGTGGAAGCGACTCTATCCAAAAAAGTTTCACAGGCCATCGCAGGCATATTCGACTAACTTTCACAGACCGATAGAAGTCGTGCCATTTGTAGGCTGCTTAAACGCCTTTCTTCCTCTCGTTTCGCATGGGTTAAGATTGTTACTGCGTTCAGGGAGTTTTTGTCAGTTTTACGACAGAATATCCGGTGAAACACTGTGCAAGCTCGGTTGCGAATTCCCACGAGCCACTTCGTGGTCCTCCAGGCGTTCGCGATTGATAAAGCTATCGTTGTTAGCGAAGGATCGTTGCATTTTTAATTTTTAGAAGGCTATAAAATAACGTTGATGCCATTTATTAAAATAACTCCCAGATGACCCTAGATTACGTCTCTAATCTCGTCAAAGTTCAACGCACGCGAGTTTGAAACAGTGATGTTCAATTTACGCACGGTTTTATGCAATTATGCAAGTATTGCGTCAACCAAGCGTCGCCCATCCATTCGTCCGCCGCGTTTCACCGTGCAATTACCAAGCGGTATTATTCAGACGATGATATAATTAAAAGCTGCCAGTGCATTTCGAGATAACGAGGGGATGCTGCCTTAATTGCTCGCGATTCGATCCGCGATTTAATTCGCCCGTTTATGAAACGCTAATCGTTCAAGGGGCGAGCAAGTTCGGCACGAAGTCGATCGGTTTCGAGGGTGCAATGTCGCGTAGATGCCTCTCGAGCATCCTTGGAACTCCACTCGAAGATATTGGCAATCCGTTGATCGAACAGTGTCTTGCATTTAGAAAAGTAGCTCGATACGTTTCGTCGTTCATTTCAAGGCAATCGAATCGCTCGCCAAATTAATTCGCCTCTACCATACCCTATTTTATTAAAATTTCAAGTTCCCAGAGAAACAGATATTTAACATCGACAATATTGGAGGTGGATTGTTTAATTTCACTTCGTCGAATGAATATCATCCAATTTCCATTGAAGTTTACTTTACTCGAACGAGAAATATCGAAGTATCGAAAATTCGAGCCTCTACCATTTCCATGCGTGAAACAGAAAACAAGAAACCCCCCTGCGATACGATAAAGTCTATTCTAGAATTATTCCATTTTTATGCGAATAATGACGAGCATTGTTATCAGAGGATTCCATTGAAAACAAATATATTCCAAATTAATGAGTCAGTGGCTAAATAATCGCGTAATTCTACCGCGAGGAATCTATTACGAGAAACGTAGATAGAAAATGGAATGTTTCAGCCGATAGACCGACGCTGTCGGCGCCGCGAGCGTCGCTACGACCGCGAATACATCCGAACGATTTAATTTCGACCAGAGTAGAAAAAAACCAGATGATACGCCCACCGTGATAAACAACGAGCCACTCGCAATGAAAGATCGCGCGTGCAATCGAATTCCAGCGTAAGATCCCGCGTGCCGCTTTTCATTCTGCCAGCGCTCGCTCGAATCAATTAATCGCGACCGACGAAGCGAATCCTATGGAAAAACAAGGAAATCCAGAGGAGGATTTGCGACTTCTATTCGCGTGGATATCGAAAACACTGGCTGCAACCGCTAATTTTCGTTACAGCGAACCGATCGATCGATATCCATCGAAGTATCGCGTAAACAGTAAACGTAACACGTACCAGAAGTCTCGAGAGCTCGGTTCACCGAGCCGTAGAAATTCACCGCGCCAACTTCCTCCGCTTCGTTTCATATCGATCCGGACTCTAGATTCGCGTTCTAAAAACGATTCTCCTTGATTAATCATTTACGAGCAATTAACCATCCATTCTCGAGAAACTTCTCCCGCTTAACCACTTCGAGTAATGAAAAAAAAAGGGGCAGCGAGCAGAAGAATTCGAAGCGGATACCTGGCGCTTTAAGAGCGAGCAATTTTTCACGTGGAAAAGTCTTCTCAGCCACGTATTTCGCATAATGATAGTCGACGATACTTTTCGTAGCTGTCCAACGTAAATCGAAATTAAGATAAACCAGTGAACGGTTCTCCATCCGCTTAGAATGGGGTTCGCTGCGACGTCCTCGCCCGCTGACGGCGTTCCTCCCTCTCTCTCTCTCTCTCTCTCTCTCTCTCTCTCTCTCTCTCTCTCTCTCTCTCTCTCTCTCTCTCTCTCACCCTGATCTTACATTAACCTTATCGACGTCGAACTCGGTTCCGGGTTAACCTTGTAATTCCGTAATCCCATCGAGTTTAACTCGATCGAATGCGGCGGTGCCCTCGGCCCGGAATTAATCGGGACCATCGGCGCCGGTTTCGCCTCGATTTCAGCGAAACGCAGTCGAGAACGACGTACGCGCGTGTCTATCTCTCTATGCCTCTCGTTGTCTCCAACTCTTCGCGTGTCAAGGAAATCCGCTTGGTTTTTAACCTTCTATCTAATTCCCCTGCCAGCCGCCGCGTCGTTTCTCTGATACCGACACCTTGATCTCGTTTGTCCTGATCTTTCAGATTGCGTACGAGGAGAAGGCGACGGTGTGAAAATCGTCTTTGAAGTGACACGAAATGGAAGGTACTTAGCATTCGCGTGTCTACCATTGCGTAACCGAAACGGATTCCCTCGTTCTTGAGACGATTCAGGTCAACGCTTTCGTGGTCATTGAAATTTGCTCGTATATGTTTTCAGGTTGATCTTGAAACTATCGAGAATGGCTGAAAGTGCAGTGGAGATCGTCAGACGCGAGAAATTCGTACGTAATGTTGCATTTTGTTACGACGATGCGTATCCGTCCGTCGATATCAGCAGCCGCGCGGAATTCGACGTGCGCCCGTTTATTTCGCATTATCAGGAGTACACTCATCTACCACGAGCGTTGATAATTTAACGAGGGGCGTGTAGTTGATTACGTTTACAGGGAACCCCAATTCCCACCGTTCTGGAACCGGTTGGCACCAATTAAATTCATAATTAATTATTGGAAATTCCCACGAGTGCTAGCAACCTGCTGAAAAGCTACGAACAGCGAGAGAAAAATTTTCCGTAATAAGAGATGTTCAGATTACTTTTCAATATCGCTAATATTCCGCTGCGTTCGCGTATCTCATTTCGGCTTGACAAGGGCGCACGCATAGGACACACGTAGAAATTATATACGAAGCGAGCTAAATTACTGAATGATAAAGTTCAATGGAGTTTAAGTTCATAGGGAAAACCGAGGTGAACCACGTAAATTGGATCGTTAAAAGTTTTGTTATTACACCAGGGTTATTGTCTTCGCGGTGTACCGTACAACATTACTAGATTCTGAACTTTACTACGAACCAGAGTTGTTACAAATAGAAATTTGAACACACGTGCGTCGCTCGTTTCCGTTTGTTTCGTACATGTCCATACAATTTGTACGACTATGAATAATACGAAGAAGTACACCCAAAATGGTTTTCTATAAATTTTATACGAAATTCGTGTTCACATGGAATATCGCAGCGTTTGAATATGAATGGGAATCCCTATTAATATGCTTCATCTTGGCGAATAAAGAAACCGTTGTACAGGGTATCGCAACCTTCCGTTGTGGAAAAGGAAAGAACACCGCTGTCGAGGTTACAATCGACACGGATATTTCATATCTATCAACGCCAATATGACACCGTGAAAGCGTGAAATTTACTGCGGATTGCGGAGTACAATGTAGCAACGGCAACAAAGTGACGTTACATAAAACGGACATCACGCTTTGTATAAAATAGCGAGGTGTGCATATAGAAATGTAGGCTCGCGTACGTAACGCGTCGTTCTTTGTTAGGGAAACTGCACGATTTCTTTGTACCGCCACCGGTTCTCACGAAATGGAAAAGAGTAAAGCGACCCTCGCGCGCCATTCTCATTTTCATCCTTTAATTCCGTCGTTAGAGCTCCACGCCGCGCATACGGTTCGCGTTTATGCAAATAATACGCGTTATAGCTATCTAGAATAAAACACCCCGATACATCGTCGCACGTAACATCGCGTATAATACGGAACAAGCCGCGCGCGTACCTGCAACGCAAAGCAACGCGGCTTTTGTTCCCGTCGAACCAAATTTACATACCGTATTATGTTGACTTTCGAAATAATAAACGCTCCCGCGTCTCGTCTCTTTTTTTCTGTTTTTTTTTTTTCTTTTACAAAACTGTTATTCGCATGCAGAAAGCCCTTTTTTCGCGCTTACGCGCACGTAGCCAGTTTGAAAAACTTCGCAACCACTTCACGTGAATCAACGCGATTCCAGCGTGCCGCGCGGATGTAAAATGAAAACGGTTTTTAAAGACGTTTTAGAAAGTATTGTGGCTCTTGGTTGTTCTTTTCGATGAATGGGAGCGAACCGGCGACTTAATCCGTAGACAGTCACCGCGTTCGTAATTAAAGTTTAATTAAAGTCCTTGCGTGAATAATACGCTGTGTGCACGCGCGGTTTTTAAATTCCACTTTACGTTCGCGTAAATATCCGACGCACTGCAGAGCAACGTTCGCGAGCTATGTAAAAATATTCAAATTGAAATTCAGATTTTCACGGCGTCGACAAATACGATTGGCTCCTAATCAACTTTCGCGATTCCTCTGGAAACGACAACGTGTCGCGAACTCTCCTGTGCACGTCGATTTTTCACCGCGCTGCGGCTGAGCCGAGCCATGAAATATGCATCGCGACTTGGACATTCCCGCCTTTTTCCTTCTTTACGAGAGCATACCTTCGATCCGCGAGTTACGTTTCCACGTATGATAATTCTGCTTGTTGCGCAATACGCACATGTGCCGCACGAACGCCATGCGAACGGTGAATAACTGAAAAATTTCATTCGCGTACTGTTGTTGCGTATCGTGCTCTACAGAGACTTCAACGCGATCTGTACTCAAAGTTTTAATCAACAATTTGCTCCTCTCAAATACTTCGAATATCTTTCAAACTTTCTCGCAGAATGACAGGGAAAAGAAAATAGACGAGCAACTTTGTGGCTTCCTCTGTTTCAGAGGATTCTGCGAAATCCTATGAAATTGTGGTAGACGGCGCGGATTAACGTGGCTACGGCCGTTTCCTCAATTTTTCAGTTGTTTGGAGCAAATAAAAGCACGCATTCATTTTTCGACCTAACAGTCAGACGGATACGAAGTAACGTGTGCGAACGGAATTCAAGCGGAAGGATAAATATTATATAAACCTGTTATAAAATGAAGAGTTTAATTTAATGCGGTAAAAAAGGTTTCGTTGAAACTGGTATGGCGTTGGTAAGAAAAAAAAAAAAAGAAGAAATTCAGCAGCATATGCGCTGTGTTGAACGTAATAACTCTTAATGCTGGGTGTTGCGAAACCGTGGACCACGGTTTCAGCGTCGGAACGCGGAGGCGGACTTTTCCGATGGGAAACTCGCGCGCGTGCAGCAAAACGAGAAAATGCCCGGTGCCACGGTTCACTACGACGCGCGGCACGGCTCGTTACGAAGCGTGAGCTCGAAAATTCTGTTTCCGTAGCAGTGAACGAATTACGGTAACAACCAGCGCCGATTAATTTAAAATCCTTTCGCTGCAAGCTTGCGGAGATGCTACGCGCTCCACAATGCGCGCCGTTCTTTGCTCTGATTTGATTTTATTACGATAAACAGTCCGTTATCCGGCTGTTCTGCTTTACACGGTTTCGCTTTTCGCGCGATGCTTTTGTAACGCATACCACGGGCTACGCGCCTTTTTTCTAAATGCTCACTTTCGAGACGTTACGATTCCCTTTAACATTATTGTTTACGAAGCCAATTAATCCATTTAAACGAATAAAACCAGAACTCTGTGTTTTATACTTCCAGCTTGTTTGGCGAATGAAAACATTCGTTAACCTTCGCGAGACAGTCGATTAATAATTGATTGACGATGTTCGATCGTCGATCAATATTGGCATTTAAACGGAAGTCACGCAGTTTACTTTAGAGAGTGAGTCATCAGTTGTTGTCGGGATTCCATCGTATTTTGTAAGCTGGTCTCGTCTTAAAATGTTCCAAAAAATCTAAACGCAAATTTCAAAACTTCAAGAGATCGTTCGTAACTGACCTGTGATACAAACTTTTTACGAAACCCTCTATACGCAATGGTTCGATCCTCTACCAACTCTTCCACAGACCAATAGCAAACAGTTTTCAAGCAGTATCAAAGCAATTTGTCGAGAAGTATTAAACACACCAGTAAATCGTTAGAAGCATCGAAACGAACAATTTCCTACCGCCCTAACGCCTCAGAAAGCAATGCTGTATCTCTGATATCGCAATCATACACGGGACTCGCGATCGGCAAAGTGGATGCACTGGAACGCATGCGCTGGCGCATACCTACCGTAAGAGACCGTGGCAGTGATTGGCGGACCGCAAGCGACTCCGAAACTCGAAGCGTACGTGCACGACTCGCGCAGTCAGTCTCGCGCAGAGCGTCGTACAATGCGCATTGTCGAGATTTGACGGTGTTCCCGCGTCGAATCAGTGCGTTTGAAAATTTCCGCGAACTCAAACCGGGCCATCGTGCGCTACGTGACGGCCGGCGAGTGACATTTCCCGCTTGACGCGAACGAAACGAAAGAACGGAGGATCCGTCGGTTCGTTCGCGTTCGACGAGCACGGACGCGCCAAGGTTCGCATTGTCCTTTCGCTAACGGGGGTCTCGAGTTTTCAAAAATCGTTGTGCAACCGCAGGCGAACCGCCGTTCCTTGGCTAGCCGCGTGTTGACGTTTCCATTCTCACCTACCGTCGTTTTTTCGCTGCGCGTGGATTTCGATCGGGCGTCAAACTTGTTTGCCAATCCTTTTCACGGCCCGTTAAATGTCTGCGGTATCAGTCGAATGTTTAAACGTTACGCGCCGATCGTGCATCGAAATTGTTCGCCACGCTTTTTTGTAACTGCCGGATGAGACTCTTTGGTAACGACTCGACAGGTTTTGTTCGGTTGGAAAATCCTGAGGAAGAATCTCATCGCGTGGATATGGAATTTTTTTTTTGTATTCGACGAAGCGAGTAATAAATGTCCGATCGATGCGTAGAGTAATGTACAATTAAATTTCGATGCTATTACAGCGGCGATACGAGTCGAAATATTCGCGATTCTCATTTGGTTTTGTTATAATCCCTTTGCAGTGTAATACGACGATGGAAATAATTAAAATATTTCAGATAAAAATTTGTATTATTTAATACACGTTTAATAGGTATTCGTATCTGCGCTTTCATGCAGAAAATCAAACGCGAGTAATGTTCGATCCAAACACGATTCACATTTCACTGGTTTCTCTCACGGTCGTTTTCTCTGCTCTTTCGATGGTTTTTTCGTCGCGGAACAAAATTTTCCCGTGTCAGTCGGTATTCCACGGCGGACGAGGAGTTAGGACGAGGCTTCTTCCCCCCCTGCAGGGACTTGTTAGTCTGAAATTCAACGCTCGGCTAGTCGGACGAGTACGATTGACAATCAGCCGTGCAATTCCGTTCAATTCACCCGACTACCGCGACAAACTTCTCCGATAATTAAGCCGCTTATCCGGCGAACCGCTTTTGACCATTTCCCCGCTTATGACTCACCGTGTAATTATTTTAACGAGCCTCCCAACAATATGGTTAAACGAACACTCGCGTTAATGAAAGTATCGTTTACCTGGTCGACAATGAACTTAGCACTTAAAAAACACGATTGGACTTAAACGAGCCAGGTAACAAACGCCCTCGAGAGACAGAACTTTCCTTGTCGACCCGCTTGTTTACAACAATTATCGCTAGAAAATTATCGGACTGAGTCACCAAATATATTAGGCTGTAAACTAATGCTCGCAACTGTTCTTAGTAACTGGTCATTAATTCCTGATAGCGAAAACCGAACAACGGTCGAAGTTGGAGAAAGAACACGTTCCACCAGATACAACCGTCTTTAATCGAGATAGCAGGTTCAACGATCGTCCGTGTATCGAATTTTTTGCTCTTCGACTAATAGACGAGTACCATTAATTGCTTGACTAATACATAATCGCGGATATAAGAAACTTTCAACTTCCGTAGGAACCTCTGTTACGTGAGACACGTGGAACGTTCAGGATCGCGATAGAATCTCGAGAAAACTTTCCGATCCTCAGTCAGATCCCCGAAAAAGATTTCTGACCCTAGATTTCCCGGCTGACCCGTGAAAAATCTCCTCGATCAGGCTCTACCTGGCCGCCCAAAGAATTCCCAGCTCGATCCCACTCCGAAAACATTCTCCGTTCGTCTCGACTTATCGTCAGTTGGGCGAGGAAAACCTCTCGACTTGTCCCCACTCGTGGAAAACCGCCAGACTCGCAGGTCCAATTAACTTAAACGAGGCATCCATCCAGTTCCGCGGAACCGCGAGAGTGTCCGCACGCATTTCTCCCGTATCCGCGTTTTTACAGCGAAACGGAACTGTCGCTGAACCGGCGTGGAGCAGCAGTCAGTCAACGGACGCGTCACTGACACGGACTTTTACTCGATCTCTCGAATCGTAAACGAGCGTTTACTCGATCGATGGTTACCTCGCGCGATCCTCGAGCACTCGAATCATTCGCATTCGATTCCTTCTCGCCTCCGCGCGGGGTTAATTGCCCCATCGTCCGTGCTCGCGGATGCAAGCGGGTTAACGGGGCGGAATTATTTGGTAGATCGGAAGGGAAGGACGCGCGAGTGGCGAAGAGAACGCGTCGCCATGGGTAACGTGTGTTGTGGGCCGTGGGTGTAGTGCGAACTCCGTAATCGAAGGGAAGAGACCGAAGGTGGAACGGAGACGGGCATAGCGTGTCTGAGAAAGAGGGACGAGTGAAAGGTAACGGGGTAAAAGAAGGAAGATATAGAACGCGTGGACAAGCGTGACCGGCGAGACTTCGAAAGGCTACTCTCTCGTGGCCGCCGCGCGGTGGAGGTGGCCAGCGAGAGGCGGCGAGGGCAAAGAGGGAGAATAATGCGGACTCGTTGCTTCCGCCTTGATCAACAGGACGTTTCGATCTGCTCGTAGTAAGTAGAGGAACCTGAATTTTATCGTTGATCGTGCGCTTTTCAGAATGCCTCGTGGAATGGTTTTCGTGCAGGTGCTTCGCTCGAAGCCTCCGTTTCGATCGCTCGAGTTAGTTGGATTCGAGTTGGCATCCTCGATTTCGCGGCAAGTTCACGTTCAAGTCTGCGATCTTTACCGCGATCTTGGTACGCGAGATGGATCTGCGTCGGTTCAAAGAGTTATAGAATGGCTTTACGTTGCCTCGATCCGACTGACTGGAATTCAATTAACGTTGCTAATTGAACGAGAGCGGTGCGATTGCAATTATTAAACGTTTCTTAGGAACGAGTAAGTTAAGTCAGATGCGAATGTACAAGGTATAAACGGACAGCGCGAGTAAGGAATCAGCAAAGACGGTGATACAATTTTAAGCGTCCTGTTAAAGGCGCTGCAGCATCCTCATCCCTCGAAGCAGCCATCTGAAAAGCACAGTTCCCTTAGCGATATTAAAAGCAAAGCGAGCGATGTAAATTGCGGTGTCGTTGAATATTTTAATCGAACGATAAATTACGTTGCTCGCTTTGCATTCAATTTTTCTTCGATCGCCTAGCGTTTTCAACCACGTCGAGCAGAGGTGTATTTTCACCCCGAGATGGGCTCTTCGGCACGAAAGGGTTAAAAATAGAGGGAAAAAAGAGGTGGGAACGTGCGGGAGCAATTGACCGCAAACTTAACCGGCAGTGTCCGTCGAGAAAAGAGAACTGGACGGCCATAAGTGGTCCAGACATATTCAAGGATGTTTCCAGCACAGGGTCTAGTCGGTCAATAGAAAGTACAATACAGTACAGGTCGCGACAAGTCCTATAAACCGTTACAGCACGGCTCGTTCGTCCAACCACCTACTTACGTATCTTCTCGACGACCAATGCTGCTTATTAAGATACTCGAAACGTATGGAGTCACGATTTTATCTAGAAACCTTCCATTGATTTTCGTCCGCGTGTACCAGTTTATTATTAATTAGCGACGAGACGAATTTTTTATTCACGCCATCCCTTGCGAAGCCTCGAGATGTCGTTCAGATAGCAAAGTAATCCATTTCGTCAGCCGTTATCCGAGGCCCGATAAACGAGGTCATTAAGAAACACGTAGAATTCAATTTGCCGACTTAAAGGACCGCGTGAAAGAATCATCCTCATTGGAATACCGTGCGCCTGAGAGTTGTCAAATTAACGTAATTGGATTAGTCGCGGGTCGTGACTTGAATGCCGCGTTAGGGAAACGTGAAAAACCGGGCTTTATCAAAGTAGTCATTTTCTTTGACGAAACTCCACTTACCACAGTCGAGTACGAGGGCGACAGAAAAAGATACGAAACGTCTTTTACATTTAACACTAGATGCTTCTTACGAAAATTCGATGTCAAGCTGGTAGCAACTATTTAATTACCACTATCTTTTAAGTTGAAAACCAACTTGACATTGCTTTAAAAAATCTTTGTATATAACGCCTGGAATTCTGATTCTTAAATGCCACGTAATATTTTATCGTTTATAACAGTCGAGTTACTATTCTCGTACACTCGGTTATACGGGGTTAATAAGATTAAAGCGATCGAGAATTTACGCAACCACTTAATTTAAACGAAACGAAACTTCCACGAATCCTTAGGAGACTGATGAAATCTTAGAGTCGCAAATCGAATTATGAAGTGTTCATCCGAAGGTGAATTGGCTTAATTAAGTAAGCGAGACTTCGTAGACGTCGGACTGCGAGTCGCTGGCATCTCGTCGCGACACTCTTGCTTCGTCAACGGAACATTTTCATCGTTTTATGAAGAAATTCGAAGCACGTAACCAGCTCAATTACAACGACGCAGCTTAACCCGAGCGTATCGATTATTTAAAAAAGATAGAGCAAGCTTTCAGAGAGACAGAGGTACCTGTTCAACCCTCGCGTAACTCGTGGACTTCTGCCACTTCGTTAGCGCTGTCGTTCTCCACCGTTCTGAATCGCGACGATTTCCATCGATTCGAGACGAGTTAACGCAAAACCTGGTTCGCGTCTGGCGAAAACGCGGAATATATTATCGAACAATCGCGCTCGTTTAGGAAAAACCGGTGGTGTTCAGGGCGTCGAGTTGCGTGCGAGCCATTGGACACGGATTCGCGAGCGTGTAAATAACGTTAGAAAGTTGCGAAAGAACCAGCTGACTCATCCGCGGAGTGCTTTTTCTCATCGTTGCGGAACCGATACTGTGGCTGTGCATGCACAAGTCCAACGACGGATAAATATAGGGGAAGTTCAGCGTGTTATCGAAAGTAATTGCGCGATTTAAAAGTTTTGGCTACCCCTGCGAACCCCTAACGAGCGTTCACGCAAATCTCTCTGAACATTTCTAGAAAGACTAATGAGAAATGATAATCGAATAACAACTCCGTTTTATACTCTAAATATTGGAATGCGCGCTTTCTTTCGAATATTTTTCAGCAATTTTCTGCGTATTTATTTGCAGAAAATAATACACTTCCTGTGCAGATATCCAACCATAGATTACGTAACGTTCACTTTTGATTATTAATGAAAATTTTCACTGTTAAACATTATACACTTCTCAAGCATGCGGTCGAACCTACTTCCTACATTTAAGTAGAAAGCTTCGCTGGTATCCTCGCGTTAATGAGCTTCTAAAACGTTCTCTACCGAGCTCTAACATTCAATAACAATTTCACCCGTATCGATACGCTCGTTATCACTAAAATCCAAGCGTTAACCTTCACTAGTCCATATCAGATACCTGCGATACTTTTATCACCGATATGGAAACGTCAGCTGTTATATGCACCGAGTCCACGTCGCTCTTTCCACAGAATTTGCAAATCAATTAAATCTAACGTGCAAAAATGATTTTTTCACCATTCGAGACTCAGGCGAGAATCGTTGGTTATTGAATAGACGTTTGCAAACTTGTACCTGGCAGAAATGCGGGTAATAATATGGTGGTTTGACGCTCACCATCTTTATTTCGCTGCCAATACGTAATCGCAGGCATTATGTACACAGAGATATGAGAATTGCACGAGAACTTCGTTTTAACATCGAGAATAACATTATCGATCGCCAGTTCGTTCCATTGGTCATTAAAAATTCGAGAGTCAAAAATTCGCTCGTACTCATTCTTCTCGTGCCGTTGGATGCTGTCGTTCCCCGTTTACCGGACCGAAAAGTTACGGTATTCGACTGTGTGTGCGTGCCTGTACACGCGGAAAGAAAGTTAAATTTATGCAGTCACACACGAAGAGTACCGTTTTAATCTTCGTCGATAAATATCACTGGCTAGCGACGGCGAATGCGATTTCGACCACTGTACCATTCCTCTTTCTTCTCCACTCGGTGCTTAAAAATCGCTGGAGGACTTGTTTACGCGCGAACGCGAAACGGTGCGTCTTCTGCGTCGAGCAGTGGCTTTTCCAACAGTTCACAGTTTCCCACGGAACTTTTATTCGTTCGTCATCTGACGATTTTTTCCTCTATTTCATAAATGATTCGTGCGGATATAAATCGCGTGATATTTTTTTATTTCTTTAGGGAAACGAATGATTAAAAGGAACGCTGAGTTGCGGCTCACTGTTACGTATTTAATTTGAACGTTATTTATTACCCCTCTGCGGTTCAGCGGTTTCACCGTGGTACCACCATTTCACATTATCTCCTATACGGATTCCCTCGATCGGAAATAAAATTTCCCCTTTAAAGTCTCGAAACTCGTGGAGGTTTCCAAACGATTCTATCAGCAGGGACGATATATACCAATTGTTATTTAAAAATCGAAAATAAAGGCTCGCTAGCTGGGCGAAGTATTTACTTATAGAAGAGGACGCGTCAGCTCGAAGCGACGCGCGGAATGCGCTCTTTGTCGTCCTTCGCGATCCTTTCTCTCATTCTTGCTATTATACCCTGGCCATAGAATTATTTTATAAAGGTGAAGGAGAACTGCGTGTACAATTTCTGTTCGAATAAAAAACGAAATAATAGCCGCAGAGAGCAGTTCGCTCGTGTTATCGACATTTGTTCGTGAAAAATAGGGACTCGAAATGTCTGCGGCAGGGATTATAAATAAATACCATCGTTCCTCTAACAGCGGACGAAGAGAGAGAGAAGGGGGGGACCAGAGACAGTCGCGTACCATGAAAAAATAATATTCCTCCCCGCGGTGGAAGTGGGTTTCCAGTGGCAGCCTCTCCCATGCCATAATTCAACTTCCCGCGGCGTACCAACAAATTAGAAAAATTATTGTCTGGCTTGTACGCGGTCTTCTTTCGTTCCCCGTAGCCCCTCGAGCAACCGCACCGCGGTGCCCCTTCCCTTTCATTCTTTTTCCTCTTCGGACGGTGTGCGTGTTTCCGCCGTATTTTCACCGGCATACCTCCGCGTACACACGCTCCCACGTCACGCGTGACACTCTCAATGGCCCACGCAACACACCGCCCGTGCAATTA
Source organism: Xylocopa sonorina (assembly GCF_050948175.1). NCBI lineage: Eukaryota > Metazoa > Arthropoda > Insecta > Hymenoptera > Apidae > Xylocopa > Xylocopa sonorina. Next base: position 13,861,806 of record NC_135193.1, read on the forward strand.
TCATTTTTTTCGCTTCTAATCGAATAAGCCATTCAACAACGCCCTTTCTCTCCGTCGACGCGTTCGCGCGCATATCAAGCGCGTTTCGCACCCCTTCGCGCCACCCCATTCTGCTTTGTATCGTTTCTAATCGAACTTACAAGAACAAATTTACAAGAAGTACGTTCGACTTTTGTGGAAATAACCAGTTAAATTGAGACGCGCGAGCCGCTACGATTTGTTTCAGTTAGGCAAATGTAGTTGGCAGAGTACGTTATTCTATCTCGCTGCAGATGGCTGGTTTGCAGATACGAATGGCTTTTGTACTCGCTTTCTGGCATGAACCAGCCAGCTCTAAATGGATTCTCGAAAGAGAGAGCATGGAAGAGTATAACGGATCGCGTATGACTTTCAAAAACACACACGGAGAGACACGACGGTGCAATTAAAAATAATGGTCGTTCCAGAGACGTTCGAATACCCGCGCGGAATCCGTTGAATTGTCATTTGACGCGCGATCGTGCGGGAAATTAGAACTGCGTCAGGATGGATTCGTAAGTGGCACGATGGAATATATTAGCCGGTCCCACCCGTTTGACCTGTCACTTCAATAAATAACATCATCTTGCCGGATAAAGAGCAGGGGAGTAGTCGAGGACTTGTGTAACAGCATTAAATGTCAGGTCAAGAGACTGGCTCCGTTGGCCGGATTACGGTTTCAATCCTTCTACGTAGACTTTATTTCACGGCGAACGCTTCACGGCGCGCCTAGATCTTTGCCGTTCTCTGACCATTACGTTCCTCGCGTCCAACAACTGCGCGCTGTATCTGATCTAATTGAACTTATGTACCTCTAGGTGCTAGTTGATTCAAAGGCTACTGTTTTCGTGCACCATAGCCTCCAAGATGGTCTCGAGTTCGCTGCTACAATTCTACGCTGTAATCGCTCTGTCTTCTCCTCTCTTAATCAATATCTGAAATTGTACCATAAATTAAACCGTGGATATTTACTTTTTTCATTTATTACGAAACGAGCATTTGTTGGAGTCGAAGAAACTTGTAACAGAATTCAGAAAATAGACATTTCTAAATCGCACGGTGGTTCTGAACGTGAAACATTCCCACGGCGACCGTTCGTTTCGTTCCCCGTGCACCGAGTCACACTTAACGGGGAGCGTTTCGTTGGTCACGAGATTTCGTGACTCCCGGTCGTGGTTTTCAGGTCAAACCACGATCTCGAATGGAATCGTGCCCCGTTTTCATCCAGCATCGCGCAGCGCACCCGCGACGACACTCAGAGCGCGGACATTTAGAAACAGGCGCACCCAGCCCCGACATTTTCCGTGGGACACGCGTGCGTATCCTCGCCGGTTCTCAGGACCGCGCTCCGTTCGTTGCCTAACATTTTCGTGCCGCGTTTAAATGTTATCCGTGCGAGTGTGCGATTCGAGAACACGGTTGCACAACCGACACCCAGTGTAACGTTAATACATCTTCCGATTCAGCCGAGTGCGAACGCGCGTCGCGTCGCTGCCATTTTCATTGTTCCTCCGGCGTCTAATTGCTCTTTCGTGGCTGAAAAAAAAACAACGTTCCGCTGAGAGAGGGAGAGACGGCTCGCGATTTGCAAATCGTTACCACAATTTCTCTGCGTTGCTTTGAAAAAAGGAGTGAAAAAAAAAAAAGGAGAAACAGTTAGGCTTTTGCGTTACGTTACGTAAGTTTCGTGTTAAGCAGCCGCGCGATCGAGCAACCACTATATAACTAACAACTATTATTCTATTTATACGTCCAGCCGCTGCATTTTACGGTCCGCGTTCTATACGCGCCACTCGTTGTTAGATTAAAAACAATCAGTGAAATGATTTCTCCCTTCTTGCGCTAGATTTGCTTCGGAGAAACGAGCGGCGGTCCCGCTGGTAATCGTCGAGGCCTCGATTCGAGCAGTGTCTTGAAACGTTCCCGAGATTTGAACAGCAACCGAGGTACAAACGTCACACACTGCCGAGATGATAAGATAAGAACAATGACTTCGTAAACCACTCTATACTACGCGCGAACATTCCATTTTTCATCGATGCCAATTTCCTCTTCTGTCCTTCCATGGAGATATTTATGTGGAGAGAAATTCGTTAGAGTCTTACTGTAAACGTAGAAACGTTGCGACTTTGCGACGTTAATTCGAAATAGTCCAAGATGGCGGACTGGACCACCGTTATCGAGATATTACTCGACAATTAACCGAGAGAAAAACTGTCGAACGAGAATTTCCAAGAGCCGCCCGGAAGGAGAATCAGGCGCGAACTAATCCAATTGCGGCAATTCGAAGATCGGTTCGTTTCGCTTTCCAAACGTAATGGAGGGAACGAACGGCACTTATTAACAATGGCAGCCCGTCGAGGCGAGGCGTTCAAGTCGAATTTGTAATCGGCTCGGCTGGCCGCGTTGCAAATCGCATAGAACGTAAAAGGCTCTCCAATTGAACTCTCGCTTCGTGCTCTACGGCCAACGAGGTTCCGTGGCACACATTACGTGCCGGTTGCACGTGTCCAACGGCGAGCCGGAAGCGGCTATTTTGAATCGCGCGCGACGATCGCATCCGGCAATTCGGATGTATTAGAGGCGCGCGATTCGAAAAATCCTCTCTTCGTCTTGATTCGATTTTGCTTCGAGCAACACACGCGTACTCGACGCCTTTTCTTGCTACCCAACGCGCGCAATTAAGGAAAAAGTTCATGGCGTGAAGAAATGCCGTGCTGCAGGGAGGAATAATTTTATTATCGACTTACTACGGCCAATTAAAACGTGCACTTTTCCGTATTGAAGATTTCATTGCTACGCGAACGGAAGTCTCTCTGAAACTCGTCTCCTTGGTCCTGATTTATGATTTCGGTTTCGAGTAACCGTGAGACTGATACCCTGAATAACGTATCGCGGATCGTCTGACCCGAAGAACTTATCTAACCGAATGATGGGCTTGAATAAGGTAGTGGGTTAAAGTCAAGTGAGTTTGGCTCCGCGCGAGTGTTTACAGCGATAAAAGTTATACCGGGAGATAAAAATAAAAATAAGTCGCTCCCGTCGTAAAGTGGATGCTTTTTACGGAGGCAAGTGTCCGAAACAAGTTCGCAATTTATGGTAAACCGAGGTGAAACGGTTTCTGGAAGTTTTCTTCTCCGTTTAGCCGATATTTTATGAGTCATGACGCAAACATTTTTTTCCCCGAGAAGCAATTTCTATCAGCCGTCGAGTCTCCGCTGCTTTTCACCTCGCTTCGTTCTCGATATTCGCTGTTTCAGCGGACTCCAGCCGAAAAGTAAATAATATCGTGCTGTACATTAATAAAGAAACGATACGCGCGAAATGAGCTTTTCTCCGCTCGCGAAATCCAACTCGTACCGTTACGAGGTGATTAAAGGTCTACTGTTTCTAACTGACCTATTTATAGTGTTTAAATCCTGAAATTGAATACGCTTCGCGTATGGACTTCCGATAAGTTTACAATTTGCAATGATACACGCGTCCTCCGACGCAGCTTGTCCCTCGATCGACCCGTTCGACATCCGGATTCGTTTTCCAGAGTCACGCAGATCGGTCGCGTTATGGCAGATCTTGTCGTGACTGCGCCGTGGCTGGATATCGGATTCCCAGCTACGATTCTGTTTCTCTGACCACAATTAAACCGGATAATAGCAATAATGGGGACACTAATAGCGATACTCGTGATGTAATCGTTACGCTGGCAAATAAGCCTTCGCTCGCGAGTCCAACTAATTTTTCTTTCAATCTTTTCTAGAAATCACCTAGCTGATTCGTTTACAAAATCGATGCATCCTTACAAGAAGACTGCGTACGTGTGTTTGGCTTCCAGATATGGAAGAACGTGATAATCGATGCGCGGTTACCCAAGCGCGATCTATCCTTTGTTCAGCGCATCTTTCGCAATTTGTAAGCGTAATTCAGCTGTAAATCACCAGCGATCGACTCGAGTAAAATACTCGTTTTCGATCTGTTCACCAGGCGGAAACGCGATTCCGCGTTGGCGGAGGATCGATAACGACTAAACAGCGTATCTGTTTGGACACGTTTATGCAGATGCCCCGATGAGTCGACATCTAATGCGATTCTTCGCATTAGCTTTAATCCGCGCGGCGGTTTTGCATATCGCAACAATTGAATCGTAGCTTCCGCGTTTTCGAACGCACGCTAACACCTCGATCGCGGTGATCCCATCGCGCTCTTTCGCGGGCGTTCGTTACGTAAAAGCGTAAATCGAGCACGGTTCACCATCGTGATAAATACGTGACGCAACGGGGCGCTAAGTGGAAAGAAAAATCTGCTGCGGTTATTAGATTTCGCGAAATCTAGAGTAAACGCTCGGTTCCTGGATAAGTCTGTTACTCGTGTTACGTACGGCTCGTTAGCATCTGAATTGGATACAGAATTTCCCTGCAACTTCTCGCTGCTCCACCGTCAATTTCAAAAAACAGTCGCTTCGAATATCTAGTATCTCTGGTTAGATTTTTCTAAACAGTTATGAAATATCATGTCGCAAAACTGTGAATTCAATTCTGTATACATGGTATACCATTGTAACCTCTCGCGTTCCAATTGATTAGCGCATACGCGAACCGAATAACCACGAAGCGGTAATAAAATGCGCGCATATTAGTATACAATAATGGGAGATGATTACAGTGGAATATAAAAGGGGAGATGAAAAAGCAGCCGTTTAACGCGATCGTGTCGGATAGAAACGAAATTGAAAATCGACTTCAAGTTAACAGACATTCCCCGCATTGTCTACATAATGGACGCGCTGCTTCACATAATACATGATTCATGCTTTCCAATCTCCGTTAGGAACTCCGCGAAGAATAAGGTGAATCAGTTACGTCCAGATACGCCATCTTGCCAGCACCTCGCCAGTAAGTCCACCCTCGAAACCGTCTCGAGCAGAGAGTCACGGCTCCCGTTCAGCTCGATCGCTCGAGACTTCCGCGTAATTGGTCGCGTCCCGGTAATTAGAGCGGCAGTCGAAAACATTTGGGTGCAGCGTCGCCTCGACGAAGTTCACCAGGGCGAGACCGTCGGGTTCAGGCAGCTGGTAACTAGCGGGATTTATCAGCCGTGACAAATCTCCGGGACGATTAATCAGCGGGTCCTGCAGCCGTGGAAACGTTCGCGGAACAATTTCCACGGGCTCGCGCCTCGTTACCCGGCCTGCTCCCAGACAACAATAACCACGCAACCGGCGTATGAATAATTCCCGCCGCCGTTTCGCAATTGCCCCGCGCGACGCTCTTTCTGGCACAATGCGCTCCCTCTGTCTCGAACGGGGAAAGAAGCGAAAGTGATGAGATTATGAATCACCCGGCGAATACCTGATCGCGTTGGCAATGAATAATCGTCGTGGATCACCCTTGAAAACGTACCAACGCCTCTGGTCCACGTGAACTTCGTTGCGATACTTTGCAACGCGTTATTGGAACGGAGTCAAAATTACCGACGTTGATCGAGTGGCTGATGAAAAGTGAATCGTTGAGAGTAAATAACGTGTTCGTCGCTTGGATGAGTCTTTGGGATTGTAGAAAGGAGGCTGTACTCGCAAGTCACAGGATGTGTCTGCGCGGCTAACTCGGAGATGAAGATTTTCTACAAGTTTTAACATCTTTCCATCTACCTGCGATCATCGAACGCTCGAGCTATTCGAGAAAGGAAAGAGCGAATCCGGCATAGCGCGAATGCTCGGTCGAAATTAACGTCCGTTCCGCTGGAATGAAACAGTAGGATGGAATTCGCGTAGAAAAATTCCTGCCGCGTTTTCCATCGCTCGGGAGGGACGCGGCGGGCGCGGCGTTCGCTGGCAAACAAACTAAAACACCGTAATGGGGCATCATTGTTCGGAAAGGCGCGACAAGGCCGTGGCTCGTCATTGGATAATTGGACTGTGGCAGTTGCACCCGCCGCTGATATTCGTATTCATAGCCACGCACGCCTCTCTGATGCAACTCTGCTGCTCATGGAATAATGGCTCGGAACGATTTCGAATTCGAGCCTCCAGCGGCGACAACAACGCGACGTCTAAATAGCGGGACAATTCGAAAATGAGCCCAGGTTCGACGGCAGCCATCATGCTCCGGGACGTTTCGGACCACCCACTGCCAGTAGTCGTCGAGGGAAAAGCTTATTAACGCCAACGAATCGTTCGTCTGAAAATTGTCCATCTAAATATCGCGAGAATTAGAGATAGACGGTCTAAACGACTGGACAATTCGACGATGAGGTCGGGTTTGTTCGCCAAGGATGTTTGCCAAGCGCGTTGGGTACCTATGGAAAGAAAACTGTTAGCTTGATGAGAAATCGATGGAACTCGTGGTACACGCACGGACGCGCGTAAAATATAACTCCATTTGATTAAATTATACAAAGAATACTGAAAAAAACACGGAAGATACGACGAGACGTAACATCCGCTAGAAATTTCGAACGTCTAACATCGTAAACTGGTTTCTTCAAACTCTCAAGGAACTCTCGTTTCTTCGAACAAGATTGAGGCAAAGTAACTCGAGAGAGCCACGCTTACGCTCGTCGAGGCTCGCGTAAAAGTGTTATCAATTTAATAAATGCTCTTATCGGGCCATTTTTTCGAAGGACTTTCCAAGGGGAGAGAGGAGAGAATAACAGAGAGGGGCTTGTCCGAGCGAAGGCAGGTCGAGCAGCAGTTTCATCGGGAAACTTATCGAGTTCTTGCCGGTTCGGTTGATGCCCTTAATTGCAATTAGCGTCCGTGGAACGGGGCCGGTGAATTATTCGCGGAATTAGAAATCGAAGGGCCGCGGCGTACGCGACGCTGGTGAAATCTCGTTCGACGTTTTAGTCGATAAAACGAGCGTCGCGATCTTCTTTGGCGAGCGGGCACGCAGCCCAGCTGGAGGATCGCGGGTAAACGATCGGGAAAATAACGCGCAGTTTCCCGCTGTTGGAGAGCGTATTTCTGGTCAAAAGAGCGGACGTAATGGAAAATCGATGGGTTCTCCTTTGATCGAGCGATCGCTGCGTCTCGAGCCACTTTTCGGAGCTCCTTTCGCAAAGTGGCGTCGATTACGCTCGAAAGAGGATTTGTCGGGGACTTTTCCAGCTTGAGAATTGTGACGTACTTCCAGATGAAACATTTGGCTGGACTCGCTTTGAGACGAGCTTCGACAAGCGTATATATGGTTCCTCTTGTTTCCCTCATCTCGCAGGACGCTATCGATTAAGTTAAGCTCGGTTGAGTTACATTAAATTAATCCTTTAAGTGCTACGGTACCGTGTGCGTCCAGCGAAATGTCATCACAGTCGACCATTATCTACTTTACTCAATTCACTTTAATTGAGCTTTTACATTAATAACAGAGCAAGTGAGCGCGTTGCAGTTGAACGCGATATTTTCTACAGCGCGGACAACAAACAGGTATAATGGAATAGTAATTTATCGGTGGCACTATCGAAAACAACTCGGTGAGAAAGGAAATCGATACGCGGGAGACGTGTAATCGCACTTCCGCCGCGGCGACGCGACTAATTACATCACAACGAATCCGTGTAACGACATTGATCAACCGGTACCGCCTTGCCTCCTGGTTCAGGTTTTATTTCGACGCATTGTAAGGCCAGCTCTTACGGTAACAAGGCCGATCGATTACACGTGACTCTGAACGGTCGTCGATTAAATCGTTCGTCGGCTAATCGCGCGATCGCGCTTTACAATCGCCTTCGTTTGGCTTCTTCGTTTTTTCGTTGCCGATTCTATCCTCCTCTAGAAGCTGTTACTCCGCGCGATGAATCAAAGCCGGCATGAAAATGAGTTTGCAAATTAGAAGGGAACGCGCATACGTTTAACATGTTAATGGCGTTAACGTAACAGCCAGAAACACATAACTCTCGGATAACGCGTAGCTATCTCGCGATTGCTATTGCTATTTCTGTAAACGCCAGGAAAATATCATTTTCAACATTTCCGATGTAAAGTAAAACAAACAGAGGAACGCGTATGCCGATCTAAACAGCGATCAATTTTTCCGAGATCAGCCAGCTCGATTAGCCTACTTGCGTATTACAGCGTTAGGAGTGAAAACCGTGAAACCCATTCTAAACGCAATCGATTCCGTGATCGGCCGGGAAAAGTCGCCGATTACTTCCTGAAACCGTTCAATCTGCCGCAAGATCGACCCAGTTTAACGCGTCAGATCCTGCCAAGATCCGCGGGATGCTCGTTTTCATTACTTTCACTCGGATTCCCCTTAACGATCGCTCGCGCAACATCCGCCCCGGACCGTGAACAAACGCAATCACGAATGTAAACGTAAAAATAATATCCCCCACCGACGTGGCCGCGGATTCCGTTAAAAGCGAAGTTCAAACGCAGCCGGGTAAAAACTTGCCGGAAGACGGAAGTAAGAACCACGCGACTACGCTCTCGATCGCTTTTGTTTCGTTCTCGAGTTGCTATGGCTCCCCTGAACGTTAAAGAACGTGCGTGCTGTGAAAGATATTCGAAGGAAAAAGTTGCACAGTCGCAAGATTGGCGTCGAATAACTTTGGGATGCGATTTTTCGAAAATTCTAAAACGAAATTGCAGGGTGCCAGGAACGAAGGAATTAGTGTCTGAATTGCACGAGATGTGAATCCCAAATTTTATGCATAAGTTGAGTTTAGTTTAAGAAGAGCAAAATTAACTCTTCAATTCCCCTAAAATTATATACTACTTTGTAGTAGCACAAATATACGCGACTAATTTGTAGAACACGCCAGAGGGAGGAACCATCTTGTTTACAGGAACGAGCTTACGTTTTACCATAACGATATTTGAAGGGTAGACAATAGCCCAGCGTTGGGACGCAACGTTCTACCAAACGCGAACACTCGTTCCTGTGCCGACACACGATCCAATTACACCACGGAACAATAGGCCGAGAAATTGCTCTGAAATTTTGATATCCTCTGGTGTACCCTTTTCACCGTCCGTTTAAAAATTTCACGAACCCCTGAAGCTGTTCTCGAACGTAAAACCCACACTATCGATGGAACATACCCGAGCGACTCGATACTTATTCCGTTAATCATCTCAACTCTGCCTATCAGAATATTCTGGCTTTCTGTTACCCAGAAAATTGCAAAATTCATTCTAGAATCGAGAAAAATACACGTTCCAAAGTGTCTGTCTTCGACAGTTTTTCTTCTTTCGTTCGAAAGAAATTTCTGTGAAAGATGAAGAGTCCGTTGTCTCGATTCGATGCTTCCTGCGGACGTTCTCGATATTGAAACGAGCGATGGACGTCTATTCGTGGCTGGAAGACGCGGTGGAGGTTAGTGAAGCACGGCAGCGGCGTCCCGTATCCGGCGCAACGCCATGCCTCGAACAACTGCGGCTTCTGGGCTGCCGCGAGCAACAATGGCAGACCGTTGCGGAACAGGTGGTCACGAGCCGTTGATCTTCGAACCGGCGCCTACAGCGACGGGGATAAGTCAGCGCAAGGTGGCTCGAATTTACGAGCCGGAATTTTTTATCGCGGTCTGCTCGTGGTCCCAAGCACCTCGACGACAAAGTCGCGACGCGAGAGGGGGATGGACGGTGCGGCGTTTTACGCCACCAGACGCCGCGTTCATGAGGAAGTAATTCCGTAGTAATTCTCGCAGGAAGAAAGAAACATTTGCTCTCCACATTTTACGGACTATGGTTAACTATATGGTCGTGCTAGTGGAACGAACTCGCGGTTCATTAATTAAACAGGAACTATTTCGCATACCTTGACGAACTACAGACGATATGGGCTAACGATTTCGCTGGGGAACTATCGCCTCGCGTAACTTTCTTCAGAGATTCCTTGGACTGAGACGAGATTACTTTTGGTCCTTGATTCGTGCGATTGTAGAGAATACTTTGACCTACTTGTTCCTAAGTACTCGCAGGTATTGTATAATAATTGTCTGTCGAAGGGATGACACGTTCTTTCGATCGAATCGGATCTCAAAGGTTTAACCAAATGGAGTATCGCTCGACGGCGCTCAAAGATTTTAGCATCCATCGCGCGATTAAGTGTTTGAAAGGGACTTAGAAGCGGCGACCCAGTTTCGTGAAGCACCCCGTACGCTGGAGAGGTAAAATCGCGAAAGAATCGCGTGCTCGCGGAGGGGAGACATTCGGCGTTCGTCGGGCGAACCGTAAAACGTTTACGATCGTTGGACAGCGGTGGCTAGGCGAAAGTGTGCCGTAGGAATGCAGGAAAATTTTACACGACCGAGTTGCGCGCGGCTGGTTCGCGACGTGCAACAATGGGCGTTCAATTATCCGCGATTCGGCTGCGCCTCTATTAGCATGCAAATTAAGGAAGTCGAGTAACGCGACGCCGCGAATGCCCGGGAGAAGAAGAGCGAGAAGAAAAAGGAAGTGGAGTGGAATAATGAGGAAGGTTGGGAACTCGAGAGGGAAAAGCGAGGGCCGGAGAGCCAGTGAAAGTGGAGGAAGGATGGTGGGGTGAAATTTCAGAGTTTGAGAGACGATAGTCGAGAAGCTCCTCGAAAGAAGGACGGGAAGAGGATGTGAGTTGGTAGATTAAAGTTTAAGTGGGCGATCTTGGGTGGTATGAGCTGTAACTGAAGAGAAAATTATGTGAACTCGAGACGAGGATCGGTATAATATAGAATACAGAACGGGATATTATACGGAATAACAAATAGGCTGGAATTGTATAATACGGAATGAAGATGTAAACGCGTGAGTAAATAATTCAGCGCAGAAAATAACTGTTAACGATAAAGAGCATCGTACCGGTTGATTAATAAATAGCAAGTAAGAAATAACAGTACGCAGACGGTTGATGTGAAACGCTATAGAAGATGAAGCTGAGATTGGAAAGGAAACAGTAAAAAGAAGACGAAGCAAAGCGGGACTGAAAGGTAAAGGATGCAGCGAAGGTGTGTACTCGCGCAGCAGAAATCTGAGAATTTAAATAATTGCCAGAGTGAAGGAAAATAAGCACGTTTGCTTGAATAAACGACGACTTTGGAAAACTGTGAAAATTGCCTACAAAGGTATGAAAAAAAAGGAGTACGCGAGGTCTCTGCGGTGCTCAAACAGCAGACGTGAATGAATAATTAAACAACCTGAATAATTAAAAATTGCAACGGTAAAGTGAACAAGGGACGAAAACAAGTTTCGCGAGACCACCTCGTTTTCCAAACAGAATAGAAAATACCGTGAGATCGTGTAACGGAATGGATATCAAGGTACAGGGGAGAAGTAAAAATAGGAATAAGTAAAGAAACCTATCTGCAAATGGCGATAACGGAATTGGAACACGTTCGAAACATTACATAATGACACGTAAAGCATGAAATCGACACGTAGCGACAAAGTCAAACAGAAGAACTTAAAACTTCAATTGCAAACGTAAAAAAAAAAGAGTAAAAAGCGCACGAAAATCGCTGGTCTGCATCGAACCAAATTGCAAGTGGAGTCAGCTGTGCGCGCCAGCCGATCACTCGACAAATAGATTCAGAAAATTCGAACCAGACAGTCGGACGATGGGTCTAGTTGATCTATTTACGTTTAAAATCGCCGCGTATCGTACTGTTCGTCGACCTATCGCAACCATAATCTCAGAGTGCCTTCGAACAAAAAGAAAAAGAACTCGAACGAATCTTTCTTATCTTCGCATTAAACTACCTCATATTTTGATTGGAATCGATCGCAGAAGCTATCAGCCTAGCGCGTAATGGCTCGCATTAAACTATAATGGAATCATACTAATCGTAATTGGTAGAGGGAAGAGTAAAATGAAAGTAGAACTGAATGGCAGCAAGAAATGGCAGAAAAAAGATAAAGTAAGTAGAACGAGGAGATAAAAACGAAGGTAAAAGGAGCCGAGGGAAGAAAACCGTAAACAGAACGGAAAGAACGGAGAAACTCAAGTTGAAGAAGATGGATAGCCGTATTGGCGTAAAGGTTTCGTGAAAGACGCGCAGTGTAAGACGTTCCACGCTTCGACGTGAAACGATAGATCGACCTGTCGTGCATATCGGAGCCTGCTATGAATGCAGCTTTTCCTGGTGCATCATGGATGCAATTCAGAGAGAGTGCTGTATTTCTCTCGCCTCGAAATCGCATTGTAAAATGCAATCGTTTCAGGCTATTCCATATCTGTCGATACATAAATGAGAAAAACACGCTCCGTTGAAATTCGTCCTGCTGAGATTCCGTAAGGAGCGAATTTTGCCACGTCTAGGAAATAGGATGCGCGATAATGCTTGCATTCCTTCAGATACACTTATTCAAATAGCATTCAAATTTCTAAAAAATTTCATTACTTTTATTATTCTTCCGTTGTTTACGATCGGTACGAAATGATTTGCCCATTGAAAATTCCATTATTTCAACGATATTTGTCAGAAAATAAAAGTTGGTTCGATCTCGTTTTTCTCTCTTCCCGTAGTTTATAATCAGTTTATTACACATCGAAGTTGATTAGAAACAAGTAGAACTACGAGCACGATCAATGTTAAATTTATCGTACGCCTGGAGAGAGTGTTGCACACATCGAGAGGAGATCAAACTAAACCGGTTTATTAGAAGGAGAAATTTTCTGCGGAAAAGTGTGCGTGTGTGTCAAAAAAGCTATCACGGTTATTAATCCGCGACTCGCGCAGAGATCACGCGAGCTGTTAATTTCGTTTCAGCTTTAGAACAATGTTCTCGGGGATTTTTATTGTGCACCAACGATCGGTTTCAAAAATTTCGAGCGCGATTGATTCGATGGAATACAACGAACATCTCCATCAGCGGTGAACGTGACTGTTTATCGAAACGAAAAATGATATTAGTATTTCCATTTCGAGGGGGGGCGAAATTTAATTAACAACACGACGCGAGCAAAAAAATAAATTTATCCGCGACAAATGAAAAATGTTCTCGCGGCAACACACAACCGAGGACTTTGAAATCAATTAAATCGTCCTTTTTCTCCGTCCCGCTGCGCGTTTCTTTGTACAAACGCGTTGAGGATGAATCACGACTATTGTCCACCTTTGTTCACGCCTCGTCATCGTCTGTTCCTTAATTATTCATTTCGTTCTACTCGGTTCTTTGGAATTTCCCCGAAGATACGAAGATATCCACGAAAAACTATTAATAAATCACGTTGGCTAATTAACGATAATCAAACGCGCGAAAAACTCCGCGCTTAATTCGTTGCTACGATCTCAATGAAAAGGAAAAACCTTGCTCGCTGCTCGTGCGAAAAGATAACGTTTCAAAGGTATCAAATACGATCCCGTTTATGAATTGAAACTGCGATATACCGGATGAAAAGGGTGGAAGACTGAAATGGCGACAAAGGGAAGGAGCGTAACGACTATCGAATTCCCATTTGTTCGAAAAATATTTTTCAAATTCGACGCGGCCGATCCGTCTGGTCGTTCCATGCGTTCCGCTTCAATTGTGCGTCCACTGCGAGGCAGAAGCGACGTCCCCGGGTCGAATTAAATTTCCCGCAGCCCGAGAGGGAATCCTATTATGTTTGAACTCGCGCTGCTGGCGAGGGTATCAGCGGGATTTCAAAATTCATCGGCACGCGCTGACGAATTAACGAACCCCGCGGGTTGAATAGATTCCAGTACAAACAGACGGTTGATATACGGCTGGCGTGAATTCGATTCTTACGCGAATATCGCGACGAATCAACGGTGGGCGTCGACGAATAAGCTGGAATCGGTCGGCACTAATTGGAACGAATCGTCGACGACGATTAATTCGCGATGTAATTAAGGGGATATGTTAAACCGTCTACTGGTCAGAATTGATAGAAATCGGTAAACCTGATTAAATGAAATTTGCGCACAAAAGGCACGCCTGATTGGGGCATAGATTATAATAAATAACGTTTAAAGCGAATACTGGGAGCAATGTTACAGTATCACGAGAATGATCATTATTTAATAGTTTTTTGTGATCGTATTCTTGTTCTCGATAGCCATTTTCGAATTGAAATTGAATCCTGTAAAGAACGTGATGGCTTTTTCTGCGATCGTGAGAGGAGCAGTCCAATCAACGGGGACAAAGAACGCGAAAGTGAAGGGGCGCGGGTGGAAAATGGTGCTGCTTTTAATCCTCTCTTCTAACAAGTCGAGAGTTCTTACGGGTGCAAAGATTGAGCTATTTATCTGATACAACGACTGCTGTTGCGCTGCTATTAGTCACGAAGTAGAAAGGTTCTGCTGGTGACTAGTTCCTTGAACGAAACACAGCCAACGATAGCTGCAATTATTTCATTTTCTACTTCTCTACACTAACAACAATACGTGTGCTACATTTAAATGAATACGTCACATAAATTACTCAAGGTATCATCTCAAGTTCCCTGTCCTAACTGAAATGAGCGTAAAATAATAAATAAATTTCGGACGTGGCATAATCGAGCAATTTAACAATGAACCGTGTGTACTCCATCCCCTGGTAGCGCGAATAATGCGAATGCACACGATCGTGGGGCGTAATGAAGAAATGTGCCGAAATGAAAAGTGATCTTGTTCATCAGATCAAGGAGGCAAATAAAATTCTTCGTACACAAGAGAATACGCCCAGTGGAATGAGAGCTTGTTCCCGGCCAGTCTAACTTGCATTAATTTAATTGACAAGTCTTGAGGTCGACCTCCTTTCAACGACCGTCTAAATGAATCCTACGAGGTACATTGAGGATGTTCTGCGTCTTGTGTACTTACGTACCAACGACTCCGTGCTACGTAACGCGGTGAGAAAATACGCTCGCCATTTATAATTTTAATTAGTGGACTCGCGACTCACTTGCTTTTATAACCGAGACGTACTTATTTTATACCGCGATCATAATTTACAACCTAGTAATATTTGATACCCGAGCAATTTTATAATAAATCTCTCGCGCACGACACTCTGAAATACTTTCACGCGAGCGTGCCAATTAATTTTCCACTTCCAATAAGAAAAAAAAAAAAAAAAAGAACAGCGACGATACAATAGAGGGGAAGCAGAAGAAAAAGGGAAAAAGTAGTTCGGTAACATTCGAATGATGAAACGTCGAGAATGATTCCACGTTCCATTCGTATAATGTCATCGAGTATAAACGAGATGAACGGTACAAAAGCCACGAACAGAGAGGCACGACGCGTCGAGCGCACACGTGGCGGTTCGCTCGACGCATTGCGCTGTCCATGAATGTGCTCTAATTAACCGGCCCTCTTACTTACACTCGATTCTCACCTATATGAATGGAACGGATCGTACACACGAGCAATCCAGTTTCTTTGCCCTCGACGACCCGCATCTGTCCTCCCACGCGCGACGAGATCGCTGCTAATTAAGAATTCGCGTATCCAGTCGCGCCGCCACGACGAACCACGGAGACGATGTGGGTTCGACGAAAAAAAAAATATATGCCAGCCTGCTGCAGAATAATGCGTCGCGACGGTCAACCACTCGAGGCCGTGAACCGCGATACTGTTTACGAACAGTTCATCTCGCGAACGATCAAACAACTTCTAATTCTTCCAAATAAATAATCGAAACTAACACGAATTTCATCTGAAAGCTGTTAACGCGAGAAAATTACTTGCTCGATCATATTTTGTTCTGGGAGTTCCGGGTTCGAACGAAAGCCATCGACGTGAACCGTGTCGCAAATGAGGTCGCACGCAACCGCATTCCTTCCCTTTTTCCGCGACCCGTTACGCTCGTTTCCCAGCATCAAAGGGACGATTGATTCCCGGAGGTGTTTCGCGTGCCAGACGAAAATTCACCGGTCCGTCTGGCCGCAGCGAATCCCGCGACAAATTACTGCCGATCCGCGGTGGAGTGCCTTTGAAAATGTTGCAATTTCCACGGGGCTTGCTCGACGCGTTGTAAAACTCGAGATAAAAGTCCTCGCTCGAATTCCACCTCCGCCACTCCGATTCGTTGCCTGGTCCCCGCTAGTTTCTTTTTTCCCCAGCGATTTTCGTGGAAAACGGACGAGAAATTTGCATCGCTTCTGGTTTCTGCTCCAACGAATTTTACTCCGCTACCAGACTCCTCCCGATGGACGCTATCCACCACCAGTTTTTTGCTTGCAAAAATAACGCGCTTGTGTTACGAACCTGAATATCGCTCGAATGGAAATTAAACAAATACAATTTCCGTTGCAGATTTCGCGAGGAGATCAAACGAACGGTGCGATGACTCGAAGAAGAAGAGTGCCTCTCGTGTTAAGAGTATGCATAGGTAAGCACACATTAGAAACCAGTATCTAACCGTCGATTTGCATAATCCACTAACCGGCAAATAGGAGCCGCGCGTCCGTGGAACAGTATGAAGATCAAGGTGGACGATAATTTCGAGCGGCTACGATCCCGTCGGTTAGTTGGTAGCGCAACTGCTAGTCCTGGCTTCCTCGTGTCCGAGCGTACACCGCGGTAATTTACCCTGCGGCCAACGCTCGTCTAGGCTAGCTGAGTGCTCGAGTGCATCCCGTTGCATCGCAAAAACCACGGCAATATGCACGAACCACGGCCAGCGAGTACTGTTAGGATCGCCATGCCGTGCTGGACTGCAGGCCTAACTGTAACACTTGCCCTGACAATACGAATTTACCGTTGCACTCGATCGATGCCATCCAGGACTTTCCTGCCGGTTACCCGCCAATTTCTGCCGCCACGTTTTACTTTCGCGATTTACAAGCAGCTCTTTAACACGCTCCTTCCCGGTTCTTGGCCTGGCCCGTCGCGTACGAGCGTGCCGATGCTTTCTAGAAAAATAGAAACAGGGAAATTATCGACAGAGTTCGGTACGACACGCCAGAGGAAAGTGGTCGGGTCTTTTCGCGCGATTGCGTAGCAGAGCATCCTATTTTGTAATCGCTTTATCGTTATGGGACGTAAAGATCGTTCCGCTGTTTTTGCCGCGGAAAATTCCACGGATACTTCGGTAATCGTACATTTAATGAAACCTGTTCGCTGATCTACTTTTAAAGCCTCACTAGTTTCAAAATAAAGTGGTTACGGTAACCGTTTCACGGTTGCCCAGTTTAATTGCCTACTAATTAGATCTGCGCGTGTACTTGCATTTTTTGTTAAGTTACAATTTTTCCGAAAAAAAGAAAGAAGCTACGCGCTCGCACTTGTTTCAATGCGTTTTGTGATTCAAGAAGGGGCGTAAAAAGTGCCGCAGTTGTTGCTCGCATTTTTTTCATCGATGATTAAACGAGAGACTTTTCCTAGTTTAGGGAAAATACGCGCGATACCGCGAGTCGTTTATTACACGATCGATCAACGAAACGAACAGTGGTGTCGAGATCGAAAGCATCCTCTGACCGTTCATTGTGCACGAATCGAAATCGAAAGTTTCGTTTTGAGGTGGCCTTTCCAACCGAATCCGTATTATTACCGGATGATCCGTTCCGAACTGGTAACTTTGCGAAGAATGCAAACCAAGAATCGAATCGATTAAAGAATTAGAAAGCGGAATTCTTTCCTGGATACACGCGCATACCCGATTCGATGCTCGCATTAGGATTTTAAACAGCCTCGGTGCATACTACTGACATGGCTAAATTTTTTTCATTAACATATCGGCACGTGCACCAATAGAACCTGCCATTGATACAAATCGTGACGATACCAATTTCGAACTGACCTTCGAGAAACATTTCCATATTATAAAAAATTCTTTCAAATGTCAGTAACAGCGTGGACGTATTTATAATCTCCATTTACATCTGGAAAAAAAATCAGGAACTTGTAAAACCATGACGTGTCACGTTCTAAAAACGAGAAAAGTACGAAAGACGTCCGGATAATAAATATTCCATTCGCGCAGCCAGCTAGCTTTTTCAGCGTTCAAACATTTTTCCAAGCAACTGTCCCATCGAGATTCCTATTTAAATCGACCATGAACGTGGAAAGTCTGGCACCGCGACCAGCTTTCCTCGAAATGGCTCTTAACCCCTTAGCCAGAAAGGAAGCTTTGAACAAGAATAGGATCGAGTATGTACGAGGTAATGCTAACTATGTTTGGCACTAAATGCTATGCTGAGCATTGGGATCTGGAGATAGGCAATTCAAGAAAGGAATAGCAAAAACGATAAATCTGATTGCCTCTCTCGTCTAAGCTTTTAAGGTTATCCTAAGCAGTAGGCGTTGACCTTTTCCACCAGTTAGATCTTCTCATAACGCCTGCTCCTTCATCCCCGTCAAGGCGCTCACCCCTTGATGGGACTTTCCAGACTTTTGACGATGACCAGGTTTAATGGTACTCGTATTTTATCCGAACCTCGTCTGTGTCCTTTTTCTGCAGGTCGAATCCCTACCATAAAATCCGTCCATCGTCTCACTCGACGCGGCTGTCGAATATGGGGGTTCTAAGCTCCTCGTCGTCCTTTCCTCCTTCCTACTTACACACAAAAAAATTCTCAAAACCAAAGACAATTGCGACGATTCAACGATGGAGCCTCTGTTTCAACAAGCTTGAACTTTAAAGCTGAAAAGTGTCGAGAATTCTCGTATCGACAACGAAGGTACAGGTGACGTGTCTGAAATTATTTAACGTGCAAGCGTTCATCGATCTTCTTCCTAAGCGAAGAAGGGGTTAAAGACGTCGGTGACACTCGAAACTCGGAACGGAAACCGCGCGTACTATCGTGCAAGTGCACATTCTCACGTAACCTGTCCGCATCGATGGACGATCGGGCGCGCATATCGAAGTCCTCCGCGGTAACCCAATGTCCACTTAGCATTCAGCGGTACGCGGACATGCACGCCGTTGCATACGCATTTTTCCCGCCGAGGCGGCGCGCGCGGGACACGCCGCGAACTGTATCATAGCTACATCGAAGTACGGCTGAGTAATTCCTGGCTCGACCGGTTTTTAGATCCATTAAAAGGTTCGATCTACGCTCCCGTCATTTTTACTTCGTCCCACTGTGAGAACCAGTCACCGTTCACGATGTCCACTTCTCTGTCGAGCGGTTGGTCGCACGTGTCCGCCATTTGACGGGTCGATCCTCGTTCAACTGCGCTGGTCGCGGTTTCGAGATGGAAAAATGCGTTCCACTGGGTTTCATATTGAATAAAATATTGATAGACGTCAGACGTTCAGATTTTATAGCACTTCTCCGCATTCGCGTAGCTGTACGTTTTATTTAAAAATCTTGTAATAATCTACCATAGGTGCGGATCGTACTGCAGTTTCCAAAACATATCCCTCATCGTTGACGCGCCGAACGTGTTTCGTTCCGAAATGATAATAAAATCCACGGACGGTGTAAATTTAAACTTTGATATATCACGGTTCGTGCTGAAACAGACCCTGGTGTTTTATAATACTCGTCCAAACATGCCATGAAGTTTCACAGCGTGATACATATATTACCTTTATACTCCCGTTTAGTTCCGTTTTATCTTATTGCAATACCTGTTTGTCTTGCACAATGAACGCGAAAAAAGATGGGTCGTCGACACGTTGACAGTGAAACGTTCTGGTTCAGAAACCAGCCTTCGACACTGCTGTTTGATCGATGCGACTCTCCGCTCGCACTTCACCGTTTCGAGCATCAATTAAGAACTGAAATAATATGCACGTCGTACGTGCGGACAGTATTTTGAATTCTAACGTCTCAGCATGCGACACTAGCGCAAACGCCGGCGACCAATTAGAAAGTAAACGATGTCGTTAGACAGCGCTGCTTCCTATTGGACAGCCGCCAGTCCGCGTTTACGACAGTATTTATACGAGGCATTAGGTCCCAACGTACTGTCCGCACAATAAAATGTACATATCAAATAGACGTTACCCTAATTTCGCACCGTTCACTTCGTTCTAGGTGTCTTCGTGCTACTCTTCAGCACAGCCATCGCAGACACGACGAAAGACCCGTCATCGGAGCTGTTACACACCGTGGACGCATCGGAGAGGTCGATCTTCGAGAAGAACCGAACGATCCTGAACAAAATAGCCAGCCAAGAGGAATCAGAGCTCGGCTCAACGGAGAAGAAGAACGAAGTGGTCGACTCGCGCAATTCGACCAAGAAAGATTTCGAAACGTTACGCGATGAGCTTACCAAGGGATCCGAGGCAGAAGCCAAGGAGAAAGTGCCGATACCGATCGACGAGGACTTCGAGCAGCAAGGAATCGGGTCGCGCGAACAACCCGACAGGTTATCGACCGCCGATTCGGCCAACGGAGGCTCTAAGCTGGAGGAGACCATCTACGGAACCACTGGTAAAAGTTCCAGCACGAAAACCGTATCCGAAGACTTGAACAGGCTGCCCAGGACGAACGGTCTGGTCCTGGCGACCGCGAAACCCGCGTCAGAGGAAGCGAGAGCCGACGAGAGGAAGAACAGGACCATTCACGCGCAGCGGTCGAACGATACCGCGGAACTGAACGCGAGCGAAACCGCAAGATCGCCGGAGGATGGTCTGGCTTCCTCTCTGAAAGGAGAACGCGAAGCGAGTACAAAGGCGAGCGAGGAGAGGTTCGATTTAACGTCGGAAGTGGCTAACGTTGAGAATGAACCAGTCACGCGGAATTCACGTTTCGAGGAGATGATCGAGCAGCTTCAAGAAAGGAGGAAGAAGTCGAAGAGCCCCGTGAAGAACTCGGAAGTCCCGGACTTGAAAGGGGCGGACGAGGCCAAGCCGGGCGACGGGTCTATCTCGTTAATCAACGACACGTACGTCAACTACAGCCACCATTACAATACCTCGACGGAGAACGACCCGGAGGGGGACCGGTCGAGGGCCTTGGAGAACGCCACCAACTTTATCTCCGAGGAGAGCGCGGTGACTCACGAGTCGGACCCGAAAGAGGAGGTGGAGGTCGTCGGGAATGTGACTAATCCCGCGACGCAGCGGATCGCCGAGCGGCAATCCCAAAATCCGACAACGAAGGCCGCTGGCCTCGCGAACGAACTGAGCCAAGGATCGAATCTGGACGTGGACTCGTTACGCGATCAGGCGAAGGTCGACGAGGCTAGCCATGCGAACCAGACGCGGGTGGAGTCAAACGATAGCGATCGACAACAGTTGTCGCGAATCACGACCGAAAGGATATCTCGCGCGGAAACCTCAGCGCTCCAAGGATCCTCCAGTCCTGTTCCCAGAGGCAGGACCATAGCGTTTTCAGGCGTCAACGAATTTCCGAACACGGAGGCGAAACCGACGATCGCCTCGAAGTTCAACGTCTCGATCGTGAAGAAGAATATCACCGACAGACTCGCGGAGCAGAAACCCTATCCCTATGCGAAGTCCATGACGGAACAGCTGCGGAACAATAGCAACCAAGTGGCCGTCACGACGGAGGAAGCGTCCGCGTTTGAGAACACGATAGGGAAAGGTCAGTCGGAAGAGAAATTCATCGTGACGGAAGCGTCGGACGTGTTGGAGAACAGTATACAGCAGTTCAAGCCGAGCTACTACGGGAAGGCGAGTAACGACTCGTCGTCTCCTACGAGCACAGAAGTCCGTTCTTCCGTTCCGATGACGACCGCCTCTTTGATAAGGTTAGGGGAAGCTCAACCGACGAATCAGACTGTTATCGACAAATCGAGTGACTCGAAGGGAATCCCGGAGCCCGAGGAAAAGTCGAGCGCCGCGGGAAATGACGTTCCCCGGTGGAACGAGAGCCGCGAGACGATTTCTCAGACGGGGAACTTCGATGTGACCGGAAACGGAATAACGGAAGTCAGCCCAAAGCCGGATGCCAGCTTCCAGAAGATTGAGAGTCGAACAATGACGACGCCTTTGACAACCGACTCCTCGGATTCGAAAACGAACCCGGAGACGCTCTCGAAGGCGGACGTGCAAACGCACGCGGAGGGTTCCCTGCTGTTACGCTCCACCCTGAACGCCACCGAACTTTCCACGGAGTACTCGTTGATCAAAGGCAATTTTTCCGACAAGGAGACGTCCGCGAGCACTCCAGCCTCCCCTCTAGACGCGAGCACCGCGAAGGAGATCGAAAGCACCACGCTGTTGCCAGCCACTACCATAATTGCCATCGAGAAAACTTTCGTAGAAAACGTCACGGAGTCGCCTGTAGCTATCGACGCGAACAAGACCAACGAAATCCCTTCCAGTGTAAGTGCCACTTCCAGCTCGGTCGAAAGTTTGACCACCGCGACTAGCATCGAGTACGAGTTCGTTGGCCTGGCCGAATCCACCACTTTTCTCAGTCGAAACACGACGGAGGAGACTCTTGAGGGACGCGAGATGCCCACTGAAACCTCCACGATCGCGGTAACGGTCCACGATGTAGCAATGAAGAACGTTTCGAACGAGACCACCACGACGAGCGATGAATTGACTACAGATCAGACAGAAGCGACGGACAGCGATGACAAAGTGTCCAGCGTCCCTTTAACCCATCAGACGATCGTCCCTACATCGACGTTGAACCCGACGACTCGGTCCAGGGACGAGAACGCGACTCAATCCAGTGGCATCCAAGCGGAAACTCATCAAAGTTCGTCTCAAGAGGACGACGTCGAGAAAACGACCGCTGTAACGAGCTCGTGGGAAGAGGACACTGTGACGACGATTAGGATGGAACAGACGATCGCAGCAGCTCCCAAAGATTCTCATTTGAGGATGAACGTTACCGAGTCGCCTCTCGAGCTCACGTCGATATCGAGCGTTAACGCGACAGATGCCACCCAAGTGGCTACTTCCGATCTCCCCGTTCCGACCGGTCCGCAGACAAGAATCCCGGTCTCGAGTACCACCAGCGGCCCAACCGCTTCCGGCATACCGCCCAGGAGGACAGATGACAACAAGATGCCGTCCAACAAGGACCAGATTACGTCGCTGGTACGCATCGACATGGAGGGCAGCTGGTACGACGTTTGCCCGAAAAGGGACAAACTGAAGCTGACTCTTGCGGAGCTTTTGTCCACTGGGATGAAAACGTGAGTATTTGGTGCGCCAGAACACCTTTGGCATACTGATTATCCTGAAACAAAAAAAAAAACAAATATGTTAATTAAACGTAGCGACGTTAGATTGATATTTTTTTAATACCATCGTTCATTTTATTAATGTGTTATAAGTATTAAATAGAATTACATAGAAATTGTTAGGGAAATTAAGGATCGTAAAATGCCACGTGATTCAGTTTATTATTTCGAGCATCGATTACTCGAATTACGATAACGAGAGGTACGCAGCCAGGAATTTCCGGAATCGCGTATCCCTTCGGGGGATAATAGACGTATAATATCCTCTCGATGTCACGGGAATATGCTCGGCAGACGGCGACATGTCATGTCTACCATTGCAGGTCGGTATCCGATAAGCAAATTATATTCCATCAAGATCCATGCCAGGAATCCCCGGGTTCGACTCCGCTGCCGTCGGACATGCCGTTGATGTCGATACTGATTTACGTCGTCGACGAACACGGCAAGTTCGACAACACCATGACTACCATTTTGCCCCGTCTGTACAAGGAGTCGTCGGATCGCGTCAAGTTCCCAGTCACAGTAAGTTCGCCACGACGAAACGCAAAGAACTTCTATCAACGCTAATCCTCGCGATAGAAACAAATTTTTCATTCGTTCTAATAGAAGCGCTGTCTTCCTTTACCAATTTGATGGCGAAACAAAATTTAATTTTAAACCAAATTGCATTCTGATCTACTAATTTAACTTGAAATCGTGAAATCGCATAAATAGTTGAAACGAATTGTTACTAATTGACTGTATACCAATTGTAGACAATTAGTCGATGTAAATAATACAATCTAGTTAACGTATTCCGCCGACTGACCCACTCTTTTCAGATACACAGATTTCTTGTGGTACAGGAAACTACCCCGGATTCTGGAAACGCGATAGCGGTCGTCGTGGTCTCCTCCGTCGCCTTCATTTGTTTGGTTCTTCTGGCTGGTCTTCTGGTAAGTATTCCTCTTCTTCCAATTACTTCGCCGGAAATCAATAAGATTATATAAATCATGTTACTTTTTCTTCCTCGCTATAATTTCACGCTAAATTGCTTCTACTAAATTTGAAAATTCATGAAACACGTTCAACGACGATTAGAGGCATTCAAATATTTTCTCAGCTCTTTAAAATTTCGTCCAAATATGTTTCAACGTGATATTATATTTGGTCTTGCAAATAATTTCATTTTTGAAACACGCTTTTTTTTATTTCGCTTGTTCAGCACCCTCGTTCGTCCTGTTCGCATCAAACAAATAATTTCTGTCACGCCTGCCTGAGAATAATTTAAACAAAAAAAAAAAGAAAAAATCATTTGAAAGCGAAAGAAAGAAGAACGCGAAATATGTTCTGATTAGTCGCACGCATTCAGCCAGCACGTTTCGCACGAGAAGAAAATTGTTCAAGGGACTAATGTAATGGAGATTCAGTTGCGCAGGTCCGCAAAAATCTATGCCCTCTGAAAGGCCTCGTCGTGTTTAAGTACATTAAGCTCATTTCGCATGGTGTTACGTATTCATCCGTCCACACTTGTGATTTGCTCCCAGTGTACGTAACATCCAATGATAAATACGTGTATCTGTGTACGTGTCTGTGTGTGTCGTCTTGTCTCGCTTTTTCCGGACGTGATGACAGAAAAGAAACAAAAACAGAAAAAAAAAGCAATTAAATGGAGACAATTGCGGAAATAAAAAACACCGTATGTAACGAGAACGTAACGAAACCGCAGTCTTCCTTATCTTGACAGACCGATCCACGCTTCTTATTTATCTTACTCGATAAGCGTAAAATCGTAGCTGCGAAAATATTTTATGAATAATGAAACGTTCATCTGCATTTCTACACGATCCTCGTTTCTTCGACGTTAATCACTGCTGCTCGAACACGAGAGTGTCCAAACATTTCCCAATAGAGATAATATTTAATTATCGAATACCTTCTTAACCCTTTCGTTGTCAGCATCCGCGTGCGTGCCGAGCTGCGCGTATAATAAATGCCAAACGTGTTTTAACGGCTGTTTTGCATGCGTACGAGTCGTGGCTGGAGGAAACCAGTGGAATCTAAAAAAGTTCGAGCGCAAGGAAAACTCGATGCACTTCGAGTCCGACTCGTTTGTCCACGGACAAGCGGACGACACGAGCCTCGTCCTTGAATCGGCTGTTAGATCGAGCGACGATCGCCGCTTCGTCGGCTTCCGCCTCGTGTATTCCACGCACGCGTCTCTCGATGTCGAAACCGCTCGTCGAAACGTGTTTCGACAGAAGAAACATAGCCTGCTACACGTTGTTTGGAGATCGTTCGTATCCGACGCGGTGGACAGCGCGAATTAACGCGTGGCGTAGCCTCTTGTTCGTTGAGACGACGTTCGAACATTGGTACACATACTATCGTCGACGGACTCTTCAACAGAAACGAAACTTATCCCTTTTAGCTGGCTAATTCGCTCTCAAAATTGGAAATTGTCACGCTGAAATCGAACGGGCGAGAAAGATTCCGCGAAGCGATCGAATATTCGCAGGAAACGTCGATACTGTCGATTTAACGAATTAATCTCAACAGTTCTGTCGTTTTCGTGTCGCGTAGGAAAAGTAGATTCGTATACGACTCGATAGAAAACTCGACGAGATTTCACTGGCAACGAGTGCATTCAATTCTCGCAACGTCAAACTCGAGACACGTGACGGGGTAATGTCACGAAGCAGGATATGATGTACTCTGGAACTAATGCTAGTTATTCTTGCGCCGACGAGGGAATACTGCTTGTTTTCTCATCCGATCTAAAGGGAACGTTCCAGGCAAATGGTATCTACTTGTGTCCGCGGATGTGACAATAACAGGTTCGCTTCAGAACGGATATTCCACACATACGAATCCAGTATGTTAAATTTCTCTGACAAGCTATCGTCCTCTTTCGCAAGTTCTCGCTTACCTAAGATACCGTTCGATCGATCGCTTCCAATCGTTTAATCCATGCTCGACACCCGATTCTGCTGACTAGACTGACGTTCGACTGCATTTTATGTACTTGTGCACAGATTCATAATAGAGTGATCGGTTTTTCTTTCTGTAAAAGTCAGTTCGAGAGAGGTAATTGTTTAATCACGAACGAAATTGCTTGCAGTTCATAATGAGGAAGAGGCAGACGAGGTTTAACTACGGTGAACGATGTCGTCCAGTGTCTCTGGACGCTTACAGTCTCGACAGCGTCTCTGCGTACAACAGCTTCAGGCGCAAAGGTGTCGCCAGATCGTCGAAAAGAAGCTACGGGAATCCAACCTTCGAGGATTCGGTGAGTTTCATTGATCCTTCGAAGCTCTCGATAGTCTGAGAACGAACAGAGAAGCTAAAAGAGCGTGTGTCGCGTGAGAGAGCGAACGGAAACAACTTGGAGCAAAACGGTTCGCCGTGTTGCACGATAAAAACGAACTGGTTTATTTTCTTACAACTCGACTTTCTATCGGATAAATCAGCCGGAACGAAGACAAAGTTATGATCGTTTCGTAACTCGAAATGTAGAGCAGGAAGAGAGCCAGAACGTATCGCCTGTGAAAACACTTTGCGCTCTTTTTACGGTTGAAAAAGAGACTGATTATTATTTGTACCGTGCGATAGAGGAAAAACGCGTGATTTTCTAACGCATCTCAGCAAAACATGTTCTATTCGCAGCATAGGTTTAACAAACTTTCTTGTAACTATAAATTGACTTGCACAAAATTAATTTTCAAGTGGCATTTCTCTCGTATCGTTATAAAACCGTAATAACGCGTCATTACTTGAGATCTATTATTATTAGAAAATACACTTTTCTAATAAAATATCGTGTACTCACTGTATTTTATACTAGAAAATAATATACGCTACTATAACGCATTGTATGGAAACCGTGCTACAAGAGTACTCCGCGTTACAGAAGGGTTGATCATACGATAAAATCAGGGTTACAACGAAGCTTAACACTTTCGTGTAACAGCAACTTACAGAAACTAAAGAGCACATCGAGAATAAACTCTGCAATGGTTTCACAATCGCAGACGATCCTCTGGGAACGTTTGCAATTACTAAATCGCAATCGACGAACCTGTACGGTCTCGCCAATGGCGAAAGTCACTAATGAGAAGCTCCGTTTAAACCCCGTTAACGCGGCAGGGGTAAAACGCTCGTACGAAACCTGTGTCCTCGTTGCAGAGCGCCATACCGTCGCATCCGCTGAATTTCGCCGGGCTTTCATCGTTCTGTAACGACGTTAACGCGATCAACGAGGAATTCTCCGGCGTCCCGCAAGTTTCGGCGAAGATAGACGAGCTGCCCGCCGGGGCGGAAGTGAAGAACAGATACGCGAACGTGATACCGCTCCCAGAGACGAGAGTGCCTCTTCAAAAAATCAACAACGACCCTCTCACGGAGTACATCAACGCCAGTTACGTTAGGGTGAGTACGCAACACGCCACCCCTCGTCCCTTTAATCCTTTAAGACGTAGCCACGCGACGATATCGCGAGTGGTAAGCTCTCGTGTCTATAAGATAGACAGGTGGGACGGATACTTTGATACTTGGCCTGTAAACGATGAAAATTGTCGAGAATCGTCCATGATCTTTTCTAATAGCGAAGTTTCGACGTGTCGATAGTTGATATTTGACAGAGTTATGTTTAGCGGATCGAGGAAATGAATTTCTATTTCTTCGTCGATCGTTCGATCGACTCTTGTTCTCGTTTCGTTCGCTTTTCCCTATCGACGATGAATTTACGCAAATCCATTTGGTGCGATCTGAAGAAAAAACAAGAAACGCGGACGAGAAAAATATGCCGGTATATCCGAGCCGATCTAAGCGCGCGTGCGTAAGTAAGGGTTAACACAGCGTTTTGTCTGCGTGAGAAAAGGATGTTGCATAATGCATTACGAAGAATGGGTATAAACTATTGCATAAGCACGGAGCACGGCAACACGCGGAAGCGGGACGGGCGTTAACACCTGTTTTGCGCCGAGCCATTAGGAAATTTCAATAATAATTGTGTGTAATTGTAAAAATGGTGATCCATCACCGTTTCAATCCTCGAGATAATTCATGTTCTCGTTGTCGTTATTATAACACGGTCTAATCGTAACGAGCCATTCATATTCTCCATTGTACCACTTTTTTTCCACTTTTTCTTCCATTATATAACGACATGAATATTGTTCATTGTTTTATATCAGTATTTTAAACAATTTAATTCCATTTACAAGCTGTAACTTAAAATCTCATTATCGTTTCAATATCACGTCCTAGAATGCTAGCCGAGAAACGTTTACGATACCTCGAGAAAATAACGAGCGCATTAAAGCATCGAAACGCCGCTTTAACCGACGGATCAGCATTTTCAATGTTTGCGGCGTGTACCCGTCGTTAATGTACATCGAACGCATCGGAAACAGTGTTCCATTGGACTAGCAATTAACGCGGACCACTCCTTGCCGATCAATAATATCGATCCATATTCTCCTCTGAACGCGATGCAATTATTGCGCCTATTAATTGATTCTGACTACCATTGATTCACCTCGAGGATACGTGGATTCTCTTCTACGGTTAATTTCGAATTAACGATCATTTGCGTTTCGCTAATTAAACCCATTTCCCTGTAATTATCGGATGCAACAGTTTCTCCTGCGCAATATCGTGAAGACAATATTGATAGAGCAAGAAATTGATACAAACGATCTCGTAGATAATGTCGTTCCTTTTCTCGTACAAATGTAAGTGACGAGAATCAATTGTTCTCATAAAACGGATCGTTCTCGATAATTAGCTTGCAACGATCGGTTTCAGGGACCAAAGAACGCAACGAGGTACTACATCGCTTGTCAAGCGCCGATGGAGACGACCGTAACCGACTTCTGGAGGATGATCTGGGAACAACAATGCAAAGTGATCATCATGCTAACCGATCTCGTTGAAAACGGGGTGGAAAAGTGTACAGAGTACATCCCGCCCTCGGAAATTACCGACTGTCACCGGTTGTACGGTGACTACCAAGTTACTCTGAAGAAGAGGGAAACCAAAGAGAAATATGCCATCTCCACGCTTCACTTAAAAGTAAGAGAGAAACCGCAAACGCGAAACAATTCTCCCGGATTCTTGCATAAAGTGATACTTCATCGACAACTCGTCCTGAGACCTAATACCTCAACGAATCCTCCACGATTTCACCACTCCCGTTAGATCACTACTTTAACACCCAGCGACACTTTCACTCAATTATCCTAACCGAGACTAAATTCTTCCAACATTATACAAGATGACTCAACACTTTGCAATGATTTCTTAACGTACTCACGACGATACGACGCTTTAATTGACATCGAGACGAGACCGGAGACCAATTACGGTGAAACTTCCAAACACGATTAAAACAGAAATCGAATCCCTCCTCGTGTTCGATAGCAGCAACAATAACGCAGACAGTCGATCACTACGAGACACCCTGTATACACCAGTACGTACGTCCAACGTTATCACGCAATCGACCACTTACTCAGAGAACCAGACGCGACGCAACAAGTGAAACTCTGACGGACGCGATGCTAACGCGGCTCGACTTTTACAGAATTTGGAGAACAACACGTTCCGCGAGGTGTTCCACATTTGGTATTTGTGGCCCGTGGACGGGCCGCAGTCAGACGGGGCAGGTTTGATAGCCGTGCTGCTGGAGGCGAGGGCCCTCCAGAGGGGTGGTCCCGGGCCCATCGTGGTCCACTGTAGTCCAGGCACTGGGCGCACGGGGACGCTAATAGCTCTTGATCTAGGAATTAGACAGTATGAGATTACGAGGACTGTGGACGTGCCAAGGGTCGTTTACACTATCAGACGAGATCGTGCTGGAGCTGTCCAGACGAAAGAACAATACGCTTTCATTTACAAGGTAATTACTTTCGTCATTTCTCGCGCGAGTGTTTCTTACTCCTCCAAGTGTTGGAGATCGATGTTCGTACATTTTGATCGATCGATGGTTCGAGGGACGAGGCCAGGGAGTTTTGTTACCATGGAAATATCGTTGAATTAATTTTGTCAAGGTGCTGGATAATCTCTCGATACTTTTCAGGCACTGAATTTGTACGCGACCAAACTTGCCGGCGGTGTACTGGAATCAACGTGAACCGGTTAGGATATCGAAGAAACCTCTGTTGAAAACTGAAACTGAGTCACGGTAGAGAACTGCTGTATCCGTGAACGATATACATCAACAGGAACATCACGAGATTATAAGATACACGGGATGCCAGTGTTACCTGGATAGGAAGTTAACTTGTGATACGTGGACCATGGCGATCACTACGTTTCGCTTTTAGATTTCTCCTTAGTTCTCTCGATTTTCGACGATACCGCGGTAAAAACCGAAAGCATCCCTTACCATCCGTTTGTCTGATCCTCTCAATTTTTTTAAGCAATGTTCTCACCAAAGAACGGATTTTATCCAAAATTAAATTGTTAACTTGTAATTTATGTAATTCGAAATTTGTACATTATACATTGCGATATTTTAATCTAACTTTGAAAGGAAATTTTATAAAGTATTCCATAGAGTGCTTGTAATAATAAGCATTTTTTGTTCGTTTTCTTTTAATCGGGAGGAATAAGATTCCTTAAAAATTTTGATATTTCTATATTAATATAAAAGTTCTACTCGAAAGAGAAAGACAAAATAAGATGGTAACGCATACACTTCAATCGAGAGCGTAAAATCGAGGGGCAGAAATTAATTTGTGATATCCGGACCATCCTTCAACGATATTCAACGTCGTGTCTCTTAGGCCTATTCGATTTCGTAAAACTCTTTTTACCGTAGATTTCGTCCCCTTTTGTCAATATTTTAATATATATACAGATATACATTATACAACACATTGCGTAAAAATACGTATATTTAAAAATCTAACTATAATTAAATAAATAATGGAACGTTCAATGTCGATATATCATGGCGTTAGAGAGTCGACGATAGTATTATTCTATTGTGGTTGTCGCGAAAGAATCATTTCTTCGGAAAAGAAAGACTATTGAACGCAACCGATACAGAACGACCATAAATAAGAAAGAGGAAGTGAGAAAACCTCTTCTCGAAATTTCTGTCTGTGTATATTTAGTGGACGTCGTTTAAAGATGTAAGAAAGAATATATTATGTATAAAATGTATGTTGATTATTCTTTAGTATTGCAGTCGTTCACGATTTTACGGTTTCAAGGATCCAGAGAGATTGCAGGATCGATTTCTTCGCCGTTTTCTCCTTCATTTTACCGAACGACCTATAGATATATAGATATATATAAATTTTATCATATTATTGTTGTTATTGTTATTGTTGTTGTTGTCATTGTACAGATAATTTGATTTGTAGCAGGTCGCTCTCTATAATTGTACATAGAAACCAGCACGAGGACACGATCGATTAGTTAGTATCGTTAGGCATTCGTTCTGTTTCGTGAACGTCTACAAAGGGCACATGTGTAATTGTATCTCCTTGAAATTTCAATTGTATATAATTTTTAACATGCACGTATGCGTTGTATTTTAAACACGTTCACCAGCAGCGAATTGTTAACCAAAATTAATTTATTCTTTACGAACACGAATCAGTTTCAACAGTTTCTGATTCTATCTAACTTCTCTATATTTCTCAAATTTCCGAACAGACGAGCGAATAAAATGAGAATTCGTAACACGATCGAACGTTTTTCTTAATGAACGAATCAAAAGGAATTAAGACAAATGTATTCACCAAATGTCTGTGCATCCCAAATAATCGTAAAACAATTTTTAATCGTATGTGGGTATGAAATATAGTATCTGAAAATCAATCTTATAAGTGTAAAACATACGTACGACGTTAATGTACTTTCGTAAAAAAAGAGAGAGAGAAACAAACGTCTACTTTTGCGAAATATAATCCAAATAATGAAACGGAAGAGAATATTCAGTCGCGTAAAAAGGAAAATAAACGAAACCAGGAATACAGGGTTAATTTGTAGCCTCTATCAAACCCGCTACTTAGAAGCATATTGTGGGCCGATTAAACTGTTTTATACTACTGATAACTGAACAATTGACGCGAGACGATAGAACGCAAAGAAACTTGTAACGTTCCATCTATGAAAAAAATACAAGTGATTAGAAGTGATAGGAAATTTTTCAAATTGGGAATCTGATATGCTTCAATGAGGTGGCGAACATCAAAGATACCTATTCAGCGAAGAGCTACGTGGCTACCTAGACTGCGAATGCGTATTTGCTTGTGGAAAATTAAACTGTGCAAAAATACATAATAAAATATGCACATAACAATACGAATATGTGTAAATTATCCAAAGTGAAGTATACGTTGTACTGCAAAATCCTTCAGGATAGCTAATAGCGTACGTATACGGGAGAGTATTCTATTTGCAAATGAAATTCGAATAAAATTAGAAAAAAATTCCTTCACTCGAGATCTTGTTCATTTTTTTGACTTAATTTCATGTTATTACACGCAGAATAATCTCTGTACCAATTACATTAGCTACCCTAAGGATAGACGTACGCAGAGGGCAGAAGAAATTCCCGTGCAGTCACCACTTCTTCGTATTGTTCATAGAACTATAAATTGCATAAACGTTCGTAGTTTATAAATGACAATGACAATTTACAAATGTAAGAGCGCAGGAACTTTCTCGTCGGTATAGTAACACTTCATACGTCAGCATAAACATTTGCCATAGGATAAAGGATTACCTTCTAGGGGGGTCTAGGAGCGAACGTTCGAACTGCGGACGAAAATGAAATAGAAATGTAAGCGTAATGATCTCATTTTGGTGGAACTTGGAACGAAGTAAGTTCGATCGAGTGTTCTTCGAGGTGGACGAAGAATAATTCTCTCCGATAACCATTGTTAATTCGAGGAGACGTTCTTGCTTTATTATTATTACCACTATTGTCGAGAGTGTCGCTGTTTGTATGAGATTTATATATAACAATATTATAAACAATGCGATGCATCGAGCTCGTTGGAAAATGAGCGTCCCTGTTTAGATACATAAAATAGTATTATATAATATTATAGACCACAGTATATCTCGTAACCAGCATATATTAGAATTTTCGTCATACTTAACGGTATAACCGTTTAACAAGCTCGCGGATTCTGTGTGTGATATCGTTCTATACTTATATAATATCGAATACGAACGCTGATAAAGGTGTCTGCATTCAAATTCGAAGAGATTTAATAAGTATTCGACTTACTGGAACCAGTGTTAACGCGCCAAATAGATATTATTTAACTGTATCGATCATTGCATAGAGGATGAGGTTTCGAAACGAGTTGTTCTTCAAACTGTGCCCGCTTCTTTTCATTTATGAACTTTATTACTAATCTTTATGTATCCATATTGTTTCTTCTCTCTTTTTTTTAATATATACAGTTGATATCGTACACGAAAAAATTAATTGTTCAACATGCGACGTAGGTACAATTTATAGAGCAACTTGAAGATGGAAACCATCGTACCAGGAAGGAAATTAAATGTTCAATTATATATAAATGTTTAACGAGGATAATGTAACAGGAACATGTATGTTTAAAAGACGGTAGAAAAATATGTCCCGCGACGAATGAACGTGCATCATTGTCGGCAAGCCAGAGGGAAACGATTGTGCATGTGTCGATGTGTATGTGTCCCGTACGATGTAAAACTGTACGCGTAATTATATCATAGGGATCGAAAGCTGACGAACAAAACATGATAACGGTGTTCGGTCGCATAGTCATCGCGACAGCTATGACGATTGCACCCCCATAGCTGGACCAACAAAATAAATGTAATTGTTCGATATACACACATACGCAACCTTTCATACACGTACCACCCATCGTTCTCTTTCCAATTTAATTTCAACAGAATCACGATCGTAAATTCGAATGTCAAATTTCGAACTGCTCATCGCGTTCGCGAATGATCTAATAAATTCACGTACGAGCCACCCTCCCGTGAGGGTGTGTAAAAAAACACCTCTCGCTTGTTTTTATCATCGAGAAAGTCGGCTATCGCAACTGTAAATAATAAAATTTGCCATGGACAAATGTGTCGTGCTTTGAAACTTATGTTCGTCTCGCAGTGTACTTTCGTACCTTGGAGTTTATCGCGCGGAATTAACCACGCATAAGGGAATTCTAGGGACATCCAAGGGTTATGTGCCCGTTGGGGTTGCCGGCTGTAAGATGTCCACGAATTTATGGTACGTCAATCGCTATCACGGCCGAGGGAGATGTCGGGAGTATGCACAGTCAGCAAGGATGTGGAGGATCCAGACGGACATCTTATTGCTTTTATTTCTTGGATAAAGTTTTTACGGGCTATAGAACTTCTATCTAAAGACATGTTTCTTTTGAATGAAACGAATAGCTTGGATATACGATTCTCGTGAAATTTCCCTGCTAATAGGCTTGGGGAATTAGCACGAAATCGTGCGAGAAATTCAACAGGCTATACGATATTGGTATCGAGAGATTTTAGCCTCTAAATAGAAATAATGTTTACAGAACCGTTAAAAGCCTCGCTTTTTAACGCGTTATTTTTAACCAAGGTGGACTGTGCTCCAAATACAACGTTTGTCGATCGTGGAAAATGTACGTGATGCCAACATCGACGATAATGCATAACTGCGAGCTATTTGCTAGCTTTCCAGCGGACTTCAATCTGGTTTGGCAAATTTTAATTTCTCATCTCGAGAAACAGAGATCGTGGACGAATTCGTTTATTGGAACAAATCATTGTTACGTTAACGTTAAACTAAAATAGAATAAACACGAGAGTATGGACGATAAATGGCCCATTGGTGGAGTGATAAGCGAGAATTGCGTAAAACTTGCAGTACTACGAATTCGGTCAGACAATATTGTCGGAAAGGTCCAAAAAGTCCAAGATACGCTGTCGTAACACACACAACAATAATATTCTATATCTATAGAATAATATTTTGTTGCAATACACGAAATTTGTGTACTGCCTAAATTAAAAGTAATAATAAATCAGTAATGCAAAAGGAAAGATTTCAAATTAGCATTTGTATGTTACTCATACTTCCTTATATCTATACTGTATAAATTATATATGATTTTCTTGCTTTATCGGCTGTATTCTGTGGCCAAAAGTCATTAACGCTAACGCGTGGCGCGGACGTCTGACTAGAAATGGCTCCATCCACTGCTACTATTATAGGGTTCTACGCTTTTATTTGTATTTCCCGTGTTTCGATTAATCTGCTTTAAGTGCTGTCCATTTCTAATTTCTCAACTATTACATTATATTTATGTAGTGTATATGTAGTTAACGATATAAAATAAAAAAAGATATTAGTATTTCTCAAACGTGCCTTAAGTAAATTGTACGAAGACTGTATGTCCTTTTTACGCGAAACTTGTGAAGATTTTTCAATCTGCGACCTTTACCTACTTTCAAATTATCGTCACCGTGACACGATTACCTATCGATTGTATAGTATAGTAAATTACACTTTACTGTAATCTTGCCTTTACATTCGAGCAAACGTGCGTACGTTCAACTACGCATTTCTATACGCACCTTTATTCGTTACAAACGAAATATGATAAAAATTGTTACGAAACTCTTGAATTACACATTGCTTTCGAACTCGACCCTGCAGAATCTTCTATCATAAAATTAAAACGCATATTTCGTATGCAAAGAATTAGAATCACCTATTCTTACTCTAACGCGTGAGGTATAGCAGCGAGTGTCGATGACCGAACGGGATGGCGTGTGGAACCCTTCATAAAATACCAAAACAGCTGCAAAAAGGACTGGATGCTTTAGGAATCGCCCACAGTTCGAATGCACACTGCTAAAGGCGTATACGAAAGATTCTCCTGACGTATTTTTTTCGCGAAAGGTCCGTGTGACGCAAACGTATACGTCAATCGTTATAGGGCATCCCCGTAACGTGTACTTCGACCAAATAAATCAAATAAATGTTGAATCAAGTGTTCGTTCTATCGTGAACAGAAAATATCTGGGTCATCGCATTTATTGTAACGAATCTTTCCCTGTTTAACATTTACCTGTATCACATCTGATACACAAACGTCGTGTATCTCTTAAAACAGTTCATTGATGAATCATACTGCTCAAATAAATGTTAATCAACCTAAGAGAACGTTTGCGAAGAACTAATTATTCTTACCAATACAATTGCACGAGAAATTCATTTTCAATACACCGCCATCGAGTATTTCACAGTAATCTTCGGGTAAAAAAAACTCCGTTGCCTTCTCTTTTACCAGCTCGCGCAATAAAAACATATTATTAGAGCCGTAACAGGCGACTTGGCCACGTTCTACTGTCTTTCTGGTCATTTTGCCTCCGCCATATTTCTCGCTCCTCCACTCGACCGTTCGAAGGAGTACACAGAGACGACTGTTTCGGATGGGCCAGCAAGCTGTGCCTGGTATTATTTTCGTTTTTTCTTGTTCCCCATTATACCCGCTATTGGTACCCGGTTCTATCCAGGATTCGGCTCGTTTATCACGAGACGAGTCCATCGAGGTTTCACCGCTGGCTTTTGCCTCTGTTATCCAGGTGGCCTGCAAGATTCGTTCGCTGGATCTGACTGGCTTGAACTGGATTGGAGCTGTTGGATCCCGAGATCACCGGGTTACTTTGCTTTGCTTGGTCGTAGAAGGAAATACAGCGGCAAATTGAACCGCGAGCATTCGCGATATAATTGTTTACGCGGAAAACGCGCCCGCTTTAGGAACTTGGCGCGGTTCCCCGGCATTTTATTTATTAAATTGATAACACATTTACGAGCTTACCCGCCGGTATTCCGTTCCACATTCTACGCCCGCGAGGACGCTAAGCGCGCATGTTTAAAATTTTAAGGAGTAACCAGCTATGCGATGCACGTACGTACGCTCTAATTCAGAAATTTCTAAATAATCCAGTACAGCATTACGTTTCTTTGCCTCGAATGATCGCGATATTTCGATTTCTCGGAAATTCTGTGTGAAATCTACGGAACGCTGAAATAAATGAATAGTCGCGATTAAAATCCGATATAATTCGAGCCAACAATAATCTTCACGACACGTGCTGCTCTATATCTTGATGCTTTCATCGTGTGATAGCACAGACTTTAATTCCTTTCGCCTGCGTCAGTGTTTGCCGCGATACAATCTGTCTTGCAAACTGTAAAACATCACCGACAACACGATTTCGTCGACTTCCCTCAAAATTGATCACCATACCGCGACTATACTTGTCCATACCAGCGACCTATTTCGAAACAACTTCTGATAGCCAGGTTTTCACGGTTACATCATTCACCATCCGAGTGCTTCGCTGTACGTGTCCTATACATTATGTACAAGCGTAGTAAGGATTTCGCTTGATGTGTATATATTTTAAAGCGAATCCAATCGAAAATATTTCGAATTTCAGTGGTAACCGTAATACACCAGTACAATTATAAACAGAATAATTTTATTAGGTGGCGTCAGCTCCAGACGAGACGCGAATGAGTTCTAGATTGAGTAGGTTTCAGCCAGCTCCGAATTAGGTTTCATTAAAACGCATTGTAAGGTGCCGTGTCATTAACTCGTACGTTTATGAAACTGTTTGTTAAATCGCCTCAAGTGCGTATACGGTTTCACAGAAATTCCAGAGACCATCCCTTACAGAGATGTAACCGCAAGATATAGGAGGCCCAGCTTCTCGCCACGAAGAAAAAATATCACGTGGTCGTGTGAACTAGAGAACCAATAGGTGGCATGAATCATTAACATTTGCGATCCGCAACTGGACGTAACGACAATGGAAATCGACGATGATATTCGTGGCGATTCCGCGAAGCGTTCCCCGCGCGTAAGGTTTTTCCCCGTTGCAGGCGAGCCTCTAACGCGTCGATGAAGCAATTTCTTCGGGCGGATCAAGCCGGTAAATACGAGGAGCGCCGCGTGTCCGTCTTTTATGAAGGGACAACCTGACCCGCAATACCGAATTCCTGCCGCTTTATTTAGAATCCCCTCGAAAACGCATAAAACGCGTATAACGCGCGGCCATGTGTACGTAGAAACTTTAACCGCGTAACCGAGCATAAGGTTGAAGAGGCTTAAACATTTATCCGCGTTTCTTGCCCCTATCACGGCCCCCTTCGACAGTTGCAACCCCCCTCGAAACGGTGCCTCAACGATAAAACAAGTTTTCAACGATCTTCGAAGGACGTTTCCTAATTCCTACAGTAAAACAATGTTCTAAGACTTGTTAGATACGCTATGAAGCTTCTTAATGATCTAATATTTCGGGATCAAGAAATTTTATAAGTATATATCCATCCTTTCCTTGTAAGAAAATTGCCTAAAATTCCGTGTCCCTCGTGCAAATACTCGGTGACGAAGAAACGGGCATGTATAAGACGCATCGAGCGCAAATAAATATCTGTCACTTCCTCAGGCACCGGCGCCAGGGCGGCAAATTTTTGGCACACTGACCTCGCGCAGCGGATCGTGAATCACCTCGCGAGCTTAATAGTTGACAAACATCGAATCCTACGGATTTCCACTATTTCCGGCCGGGCTATTTTAACGGGTCGGCCGCGAGTAGCCGCGGGCCTCATCCGCTGGTACCAATTTCACGCAACTGGCAACGCGTCAAGCTTCCGCATATCCGGCCTTCGCCGGAACCTTACCGTTCTGCGCGTCTCGCATTTTTCGGACGTTGCACGACTCGCCGCTAATCGAACGTGTGTATTTCTGGCGCCGGGAAATTTATGCACCGCTGGTCTACTCGCGTTGCTAGCGGGTTGAACAATTCCGGGAAATTCACTCTTGATTAAATCGCATCGTCGCGCGAAGCCTCCACATCTTGGCGTCTGGATTAGTCGATGACACGCGACCGATTCGAGGGATGGCATTAATAATTGACTCGGTTATTTCTGCGACTGGGAATCATTATGCTACGGTTTCGTAACTATGCGCTGCTGGTGCACAGTTTGGTTATTTTTAAACGAATCGCACATCGTCTAACTTCATTTCCGTTTATCCTTCCCCCTTTCTTCTGCCTGTCATCGAAAGTTTGATAGATTTTCGGTCGATGGATGTCGTTGCGTGTCTCGAACGCTTCGCAGTTGAATTTCTTAAACTGATCGAATCTGTATGGCTCGAAGAGATTCGCGCTATTTCGTAAACTTTTAGTCAGTCGAAGCGACTGCAGCGTTTACGAAACATAGGTAGTAACATTTTACGTGTTTCGAGGGCAATCATAAAAACGTAATGCAGATCGCGAGTGCCTGAAAAAACAGACACGTCTACATTTTTTTTACTTTCCGATCCCCGTAAAAATTTACTGGCAACGTCCACGTTATTGAAAGAATATTTTTTTGAAAATTGTGACGATGAACGATGCAACTTTTGGCGAATTGATCTCAATTCCGATAGTCGTTTTTCGTCGAATCTAAACGTCAAATCAACATTGCCGTTACGTGTTCGAATCGAAAATATTGTTGCTAGTTTAATCACGTAAATTACATTTCTGCACGCTACTTCTCACACGAGAAGATGTACAGGAAAAGAGGCTCGCGTGAAAGGATCTAACTACTCTATACCACAATTATATAAGATACTTGTTGTACATCCTTTACAATTACTTTCCTTGAACGAGGAGCTGCGACTGTTCTCGCCTGGAGATCAAGAACCGATGAAAAAAAAGTCAAGAGACCGATCGCGTACACGTTTTGTCGTCGCACGTTCTTTGAAGCGTCTCGAAGCATCTTCGAATCAACTGCCGACGTTGTGTACATAAAGTGTCCTCAGAAAACTGTCTGACTTTGTTCACCGAGTCTCTTTTGATCTCGTCCAATTGGCCTGGTTTGTTATCGCGACCGTGTGTACTTTTCCGTACAAGCGTCTGAAAAAGGCACTCTCCTGTCACTGAATCAATCACTCTTGAAGGCACAGTGGCACTTGCATACGCGTAATAATTAAACTTACGAAAGTTTACGTGAATTCGCGTTTTACGAACAACCAATAGAATGACAGTACACCTAAATAAAGATTTACTTGGAGATTTTTAAAATTTCTCGCTACGTATGCGATCAGAAGATCCAAGTGCTTTTTGTACATGAAGTTCTTCGAACGCGAACCAATGAAAGAGCGTGTTGACTAAAACCAATATGAAGTTTGTCCCGCTAAATTTCCTTAGGAAACACGAAAAAACTTTCTGGTCGAGTCAACATCTTTCCACCAAATCAGTACTTATTTTCTACTTCAGTTCAGCTGAAATTGGATATTTCTTATAGCGATAGGTTTTACAGTGGACGTTCGAGATTTCGACAATCCATAGTAAGATTTATTCTGGAGGAGGATAGATATTAATATCGAGACAACGAAGGGACAAAATCCCTTAGAGATAACTGTTCTAAAAATGAAAGTAGTAAAACCAGAATTTGCAGGTGACCGTGCCGTTCCAAGGATTTCCTTTCGAAATACGCACAAGACGATACATATCAAACTTTCGAAAGATGTATATGAAGAAACGCTGAATTTCAAATAGAAATAAATAACAATCATTTTTCTTTCAGGATTAACTAATGAATTATTCATTTTTATTCTAATCTTAAGCGATTTGTTCTATACACGATTTATCACTATATCAAAAATTTACATTAAGGTCAGAGTGTTAAGCAACGTGAATAAATTACTTTTCATTGAACCCCAATTTTCTTTCTGTATAAATACAGACGCAAACATACGACCTAGTCCAACGCTAAAACCACTGAATAGTTTGAATCAGATGATAACTCACGTGATGGTTGTATTAAATAATTACGTCTAGCAACTTACGTCTAGCAAAGCAATTATACGTAATTACTATAAGAAATAAGTTCCATAAGCGCGACCACAATTGACCAGAGATACAACGACACGAGAGATTCGTATCGCGTGCCAGAAAAAAGAATGAAAACCGCCAAGAAACTATTTAATGATTATAGTTAGAAACCACGAAAATGTTTCGAACCACACTTTCGCACTGTAGCACGTATAACTGTCCATAAAATGATTAACTCGATCCTACCGCTAATTTCATTCGATCTGATTCAATTATTTTATATCGCATTTTATTTCGACCAGGAAACCCTCAACTTTGAGGTGCGAAAAATAATCGATCAGTCGTGCAATCCGCACGAGGGAGCTGCTTCTGACTTTCAAACGATAATGAACTAGTAAGTATCAGTTTTAACCGGTAAAATAATGGACAATATATCTTACGACATCTCTCATTGTCCAGTAATACACTCGCGGCGGCGACGCGACCGATGAAGCCGGGCAATTGATTTTTAATTGGTGACGTATGTCTCGACGATTGAACTCGTCAAGTTCGAAACGAGTTCGCCCGTTAAGGAGTACGATAATTCACGTTTTACAATTTGGCGCCGTTTGTGCGTTGACAGTGTGTGATTCGACGAGATGCTGGTGATTATAGAAGTATCGTCGAGTGAAATTGTGGGAACAGATTAACAGGTGTGGCTTCAGTAATCGTTGGATCTCGACGTTGATTTAAACGCGACACGTTTCCACCATTTTGGTAAGAATAAATCATTCTTTTACATCGGGAGTGGACTAATTAATTGCACAATATTTGTTTACATCAACACTTGCGACAGCACCTACAGTGTTATTAAATTCTTTCGGCTCATTAAAAATACCAAAGCAGTGTTACACTGTACACGTTACTCACGCCATCCAGACTAAACATCATAGACTGACTTTATTAATAA
Source organism: Xylocopa sonorina (assembly GCF_050948175.1). Taxonomy (NCBI): domain Eukaryota; kingdom Metazoa; phylum Arthropoda; class Insecta; order Hymenoptera; family Apidae; genus Xylocopa; species Xylocopa sonorina. Next base: position 13,903,570 of record NC_135193.1, read on the forward strand.
ATCGCGTAAGAATAATCTTAGAAATAATTACGAGCAGAATCGGCAGCAATTGAAGCTTAAAAAAGGATAAGAATCTCGCTAATATTACATAAATCTCTATAATTGAACGTTTAACATTGAACCCCTGTTGCCTCTAAGTATAACAATTACAGCGAACGAGGAACCTTTCGTCCTCGTTGTACGGTTAATTCCCGGGGCACAATAATGTCTAATTATTCCGAGGACTGAGTCTGCTATTTTTGCAATTTATTTTCATTCCTGGTAACGCCACGAAGACGCGAGGACGCGCGGGCATTCATAAACATCTTGTTAACAATTTAAGTGGTGAAGTCACAGCTGCCGCTAGCTGAGAATCATCCGTTAATGAAAAAAAATTACTACGGATCTTTCAGCAGGAATCGGTTCTGACCGGAAAGATTCGGTTATTTTCTTTTTCTTCCCAAGAGTCAGACTCCGAGACGTCCTCGCGTCTCTTCTCGCGCGTTCTCCAAAGGAAATCGCACTAAATCGCGGCTGCATCCGACGCCAGACGGAATTTCATTTGATCCGAGGAACACGGGAAATGCATCGCGCGACTGAAACTGCCAAAAATATGCCAATTAGCGACACTTGTGTTCGCATCTGGTTTTAATTGATCCCCTTCGAGGAACCGCGAGTATCATAAGAAACGAGATCGGTATTCACGATGACTGGGGCCTATCGATCACAGAAACCAACCGTAAACTAATCTGGAATCTATCCTAGCTGAAAATTTCACGATATAATATATGCATTTTAATTCAACGTTAAAACTAGAGTTCCCGTAAAATATCGATTTTAACGTAATTCGAAAATTTGAAGAGATCAAAGCTCTGATATTAATTGCTGCGAGCAATTTCGCTGCTTGTTAATACCTTATTAACGGCGTTAGCTCATTCGAGCACGATCCGTTTTGAATATCAAGCTAACTATCGCACGTGTGCGTTTCGATTTCCCTCAAAGACCAATTGTTTCGGCATTCTCATGAATAATAAAATATTGTTTAGCATACTACCGTGGCATCGTTTGCATAATGGGAAGTGCGACAAATACGCTAGTTAACAACGATGCAGGTAATGAACTGACACGTATTTTACCTGCGTCAAAAATTATTACATTTTTCTCTTTAAAATTCAGCGTTGCTGTTTTACACGTAGATAAGCATATCGTGAATGTGCATTAATAACACACTATCTATTTTGAAACGACACAGTGGTTCTAGAATATGGAACACTTTTTCGAACTAGCATTGTCTAATCCTCTAAAGTATTGCATCGATACAGATGGTCTGAATAGAAATATAGTTTTTATTAGTCAATAGAATAATTAGCTAAAATTTATAAAAATAATGTATCTCAGCGGTGCTTCAGAAAACCGGATACAACACCCAAACATTAGTTTCCGGTTAAATGGAGACCTGCCCTTGAAATTGGAATCGCCGACAGATAATGAATGATTAATCTTATATAACGATTAGTGATTGCGTTCTATTAAGTACATTCGATAACGTATCTACGCAAAGCCACCTGAAGCTGCATACTTGCTAAGATGCTACATCATAAATTGCTTTCACAAAAGGCTTCATCCTTCCTTGCACACATTGCATCCTTTCCTCCTCGTTGGAAATACAATCTTTTTACTTAATATTTGTTAAATGTTTAGGTTACACGTCCGTCATAAAATTCAAGACAAAAATTATGTCACTTGACATACTCTGTGATTGGCAGCTGTATTCTAATCGGAAATGCATCCTGCATTTATTTGTACGCGAGTTTAAGATGGCAAGTGTGATGCAATAGCCTTTCATAGAAAGTTATAAACGTTGTTAGCGATGGAACGACTAACATTTTTCTCTTCTAGTTCTCGGAGAAGATATTATTTGAGACTTCCGGATGTATCGGTACTGTAATGCATCGCATCGGAACTTTAAATGAAACTATAAAGAAAAGCAATGACTAAGTAATAGCTAGAACGCTTCTTCAAGAATGTATATCGTATACTTGGAAAAATAAGTCACTAATGAATGTAGTAGTAGCGTTATAAATAGTATTTTGGATTTTCAGTGAAAAATAAATATTTTTAGCGACTGGCAATATAACATTTGATCGTTTTGAATGCACTGCAGAGCCGAGAAATCTTCAAAATATTGCAAAAAGTTATAGGAATAAGCACTTCGGTCGCAAAACTGGAGCATCGTCCTATCATTCTCAGAAAGTGCCTCTTTCTTCGAGTCTGCCGCTTTTCATCCGTCACCGAAATATTTTCGAGCGTAACTAAACAACGCGAAGCCTCGCGATCAAATAAATACTCCTCCTTTTTAGCAAACCTACACTTGCACTTTTATTAGTAACTCATTGTAATATTTAGAAAGATGGAAAAATATTCATTACCATTTGTCGAGAAATTATGTCCATGTTAACAATCTGGAACAACAATGTCCAAGATGAAATTCTTCTCACGAAATTCTACAAGTTCATTAACAACTTCAATTCCTAATCCCACATTTGAGAAGCAGAAATCAGATCATCTAAGTTGACACGGCAGCTGGCTCTCTTTTTTACGAGATCAAGCAATTCTATTGGAACGAAGATGGATCGATCAATGCCATTGAAAAAACTCGATACACAAAATTACCAGCAACGACGATACCCGTACCGACACTGACCCTAAAAAAGAAAATCACCCTTCCTCGATGTCAATCACCCCGAAATTCCCGACTCCTGCACCGAAAGCCTCCTCCACCCTCCATCTGTCTGACCGCGTCGACCCATTCCACTTCACCCGTAACCGAACGAGGATCGCCTACGTACAATATGTACTTTCTATCTTCATCCTCCACGAGGTCCTCTCATAATTGATACAGATCGATTGTCACGGGTCTTTGACTCGCGGCAATAAACCCAAGCCAACCCAGCGTCGTTCTTCCGCGCGTCGGTACCGAAAGGCGCGCGCTGTCTTGGGTGACTCTTGGGTGACGCGCGGACAGCAGCGGCGGCGGGTGTTGGCGCGCGCGCGCGAGCGCGCCTCCACATTCCGCCGCGTGTGTATTTAAGTGGGTGTGCACGCGTGTGCTCGAAAGAGTTTTATGGGGAAAGGGAAGCTCGACGCATGCTTCCTTCCTTTTAATGTCAGCCGGCCCGAGGGTTTCGAGTGTTCTGCACGGGTGTTCTCTGTTCAGTGGCTCGCGTTGGATCCACGCTGATCGTTCTCGCTGGCTGGAGGATCGCGTGCGATCCGTGGATCACAGACCGGTGGATCGCGTTCCCAGGCTCTCGTGTCCGATCGCCCCGCGGTTTCGCATCCCGTCAGTGACATCCCGTTTCTCGATCGTTGTGCTTCGTGAACTTCGTTTTCTTCACCCGCTACCGTTTCTTCTATCCTATTCGCTGCTTTTCGCCGCTTTTCCCCCAAGTGGCAGAGCTTGCGAGGAAGGACCTGGTGCGCCGCGCTTTCGCACGATAATCGCTGGTTGAATGGTCACCGCCGCTGATGAAACTTCTGGGTATCTGGTCGAACGACGATTGGAGGATTTTGTGAAGGGGTATAGTGCAACTTCCATTCTGATCTTGTTTAATGTGCTTTGTGCTTTCACGCGCATTTTTTTTTATCATAACTTTTTCGTTGTCTGGCAAATTCTTGATCAAGCAAAGAAATACTCGTGCGATATAAGGGTTTCGTATAATTCACATTTTGTATTTTGAAAAACGCATAGTGAACTTTTTTTACGTTCGATATATATTTAAAAGGTAGGAATGGTGTTGTTTATCGAGCAGACTTTCGTCCTGTAGACTTGGTTGTTATAGCACGATACGCATAATTAATATCCTTAATCGATCGAAGTCTGAAACACCTCCTACCGACTCGTGATATTTCAAAAAGCTATCCACAGTTAGATCGTTACCATTAAACCAGTTTTAGAACTTACGTGTCATCTATTTGTTTGTTTCTATCTGTTACCTAAACATCGAGAACTTTTCCACCACTACGTACACGATTACAAGTGATTAACAGTTATTAAGTAAAATTTAACTTCTGACTAACATTTCTTTACTTTCAATATTGAAATTTTAATGCTGTTTGCCGTATCATTTTGCAATGGGATTCCATCCCTCTCTCTTGGTATTGAAAAAATTCTACTGGAGAACGAAAGATAACAATTCGACTTTTTATATCTACTTATACCTTCGTTACGATTTATACAGTGATGCTTCAAAGTTCTCGAATAATACAGACAACACATAAACCATTTCTCGGCTATAATTAAATATCAACTTTGAACCCCATCGAAAAGTGATCGGGTAAAGAAATAAAAGTGTAAATTTCGCATCTCTCGTTGACTTTCTTGTTTAACCATATTTCGAAACTGTAGCTACGAGTAATGTAAACGAAATATAGACTATTTTATTAACAAGTTCTGTAAACTAATCTTTTAGAAAAGCACAATCAGACTGATGCATCCGTGAATTGTCTTTCATTGTACAGAGTATCATTCTTACTAACAGTAATGCATAGATACTAAAAGTTGAGCAAATTTTTCATTCAAAATGTATGATAAGGGCACTTACCTCCCTCTGTCTTCTGTTGGTATTAAGTAATAGACGATAAGTTAAACAGGAGACGATTCCATATCACTGCTACACGAAAGACGTTCAAACTAAAAATTCTCTACGCAAAACGGGTCAAATTTGCGATGCTAATTTGAGCGATTTACCTCGCTTCGTTCCCAAGAACCGCGCACCGTTACAACGCGAACGAACACACTCGAAGATGAAATTTTACTTTCCGCTCGACATTTCACTCGAAACCATTCGACTTGCATAATCGATCCGCAAATGTTACCGCGTCTGGATCGTTTATCGCGTCAGAGAAATGATCGAAATCACGCCTCGTTCGTTCACGTCGTACGTGAGCACGGCTCTAACTCGCGCAGCTAACTGATCAGAAATGAAGCGAAGCTCGCGACGGAAACGAATCCAGGCGAATTTTCCAGGAACACAAGAAAAACTAAGTCGCGTCGTTAATTTCTATCGAAACCGCGGCATTGGTGTTGTTTTGTTGGAGGCGTGCGCGCACTTAACCGAAACACCGTCTCTCCGACTGATTCTCACTGTAAACCCTCAGACGTGTCTGTATACAATGTATACAAGGCCACGCGTTCGTGTAGCCGGAGAGAACGTAACATAATCAAGATTTTTTTAACATAAACCATTGCCTGTCCGCTGCTAAATGTAGAGTTACGCTATCGAACGAGAATCATATGAGCTTTTGTTACGCGAGCTACTTTTTATGATACACGTATCATACTAGTCGCTATTTTCATTCAGTTCTGAAAGCTGCTCGTTTTCTATCTTTAAAACATCTTGTTATATCCTAGATCCATATTCCGTGCTCGTAGATCTGATTAAAGAATGGATCGTTCGAAGCTTTAAACGAGTAAGATTTGTTTGGATGTTTGGTCTCGTTTTGGATAAGAATACGACCCAGTTTCACTGGTTTTCAACATACCATGATAGACTAACCTCATCGAGATTGTATCCGTTCTATCGGGAAGAATCGGGCAGCTTCTTCCTGATCGATGGTCGTTCTGGCTCCCTCAGTTTTATTGGGTTTGACGTCTGATATCTTGAAACCAGAGACACTGACGTTAGTATTCAAAGTAAAAAAAAGAAAAAAGAATAGCATCGGATATCCTTATGTGGAATAATTATTATTTCTCACGTATTTCATATGCATTAATCGAGACACATTTATTATTCAATTTGTAAATAAAGAGCTGAACGGTACGAATCATAATTAAACCTTAATCGTAATTCCTGTATCAATTGATTAATTCTCGAAAAACACTTGGAAGTGTCAATCAATTCTGCAGTATCGATCGAATTCGATCTTCCAAACCGCAGAAATAACAGAGTGCACTTCGCATACGAAGAGCTTGCAATTCGTAAAAATTCTATAAAAATAATTAATTATCACGTCAATTTATCGCAACGATAAAATCTAGTTAAGAATTATTACGTTACTGGAAAGACATTGTAAACCAAACACTCTAAAGTGAAAAGCTACACGTTCTCGCGATAACGTCGCACAGCTGTCAAAGAATGTGCTATCAAATGGATCATCAATAAATCTGACCTGGTCACTTCCACTCCGAGATTTCGATTGATTATCGCGCGTTTCGTGCGCCAGATATTTTATTTCAAATTATATCATTCCATCGTTGTGAAAGGGATCATAAAAATCTACTGAGAGCGAAAAGGTAAATGTAAATCCATTATGAACATCGTATTGTGTTGCTTTCGTTCCCACTTATCGTTTCGTTTGGTTCGACTTTTACGATTAGACGACAGCATAAGTTATACAATGTATCACGAGCGATCAAGTTCAAGTATGCTATAAATCTTCTATCATTTATAGTAGCTACGTGCAACTCCGCGCAGAATTAAATATAATTAGACGCAGCAATGAAAGTCTAGAGTGAAAATAAAATGAGTTTCCTTTAAAAACGTAGATACATAGAAACTGTTTTTTCTACCAAACGTGAACCAGCTCCGCGTTTACAGATTTCAAGCCAATATCACATGCACGAAATTTCACGTTCATGTTCACGGACTTCGACAAGGACACCGTGTCAAAATTATAGATACGATACCAATATATAAGCTAGCAGGAAAAATGTCTCGGAAATTTATTTGCTTTGGCGTTGCACCGAAACGTACTACGCGCTGCGAAGGAAGTATAAAATGTGTCGTGTCGCGTCAAAAAGGATTTGCTACGTCCGCAACTGGTACCGTCACAAATTAATAACATTTCCAAATCCGTATTGCTACAGATGAAATGTTCCGTTCCTGCCAACCGTTACAATGAAACGATTATACACACTAATACCAAAAAGAGCGAATATTCTTACACCACAACTTGAATCGTGCAACATACTTTCTCACAGGAGCGAACAAATGAGAAGCACGAGACTGCAATTCGCTCGTTAATTACCCGCTCTTATCGTTTGACTTTGAGGTAGATCTATGACTGCGTACTGTTTAAAGTAATTAAATCGACTACGAACGCTTATCAGACATCTGTTCCTACAACAAAGTTCCTTCGAACTGTCGCGGTCTCTTCGCCACAAAATTTACTCGGCGCTTCGTCTTTCCTTGATACGTAACGTGTCAGAAATCCCAGTAACTCTGAACGAAGGAGTTTACGAGACACAGAGATGTATATCGACATATTTATTGGCGGTTACAATGTTCCCACGACAATCTCCTGAGAACGTACCGTTAACATCTTCGATGGACCGGTGAATGAAGCTCGAGTTTGGCCAGCTGTCAAGCGATACGAGTCCCGGGACCATGGCCAAGTAGTTCTAGGCAAATTTCCCGCGACGCCACGAATTATGGCCGAGCGTGGCAATTCGCGTGAACTTGGACGATTTCAAGCCTCTGACATCGAATCGTTTCGATCAGAGAACGAACTTATTTTTACCTAACTTATCAAACTTATCGAAACAATTCATACAAATTTTAATTGTCGTACATTTTTTAAAAACTGTATTTTAATTACCACCTCTTCTTGTGCCCTTAGGGCGCTCGTTTAGAAAGGCGGCAGCGAGTTTCGTAGGTGCGCACTTTGCCAATGAGAAAGGGAATGTCACAGGATTTCCAGTGGATCTGGGTCTTCTATCGTCACGATCGAAGGCTGCTCGGTCGCAAACTAGGTATCCTTCGGGAATCCCTGGTTTATGACGTTCGCGTATGTCATGGGGGTCGTTGGAGAAAGTTGATTAATCGAGACGAGGCACTTTTATTTGGGAACGCTCAAAATTTTCTTCAAAGCGAAAAGAAAACGAAGCGAGGTCCTTTATATATAAAGGAACGCCTCGTGTCAAACGATTTCATTGAACCTGCTTTAGGCTCGAATTACACCGCGAATCGTAAATCGCGAAACCAGATAGCTCATTGGTTTTTCGTTGAATCGTTAATAGCCCACGCGGGTGATTGATACAGTTACAAGCAAGAGGAGGAAAGAAAAAGTGGGCCTTTCTTCGAAAATCTATTTTTTCGCCGGCCTCCACGTGATCGCATTCCTACTTTTTCCTCTCTGACTTGGCGGGCTTCGAAAATACGCGAAGGTTACGAAGACGAGGCGGTAAATAATCGCGAGTACGCGCGCGGTTCTTCTTTCTTTCTTTCTTTTTTCCTTTGTTCCTTTGACGGAGTTTCGCGAAAGCCGGCGATCGGATTTGAATGATCGATGATAAACAAGAACAATGAATTACGGTTATTGATCGAGGGACATATTTCTCCGAGCTTTACCTCGATAGCGGAGCATTATTTTTTAAATTCTTCGTGTAGGTTCTTCGTATCTTATTAATAGACTGCAGATGTGTGTGCACTTATGGATGAAAAATGCACCTCGTACACAAACATACTCGAAATATCCAAACTACACGTTATAATGTGCTGAAAAATGGAACGCAGTTCTGGTTTCGTTGCATTTTTTTTTCGTTATAAATTTATATTTGCAAAGATATAATTTTTTTCTATTAACATAGATAGTCTGCTTATTAACGCGAGAAATACGGTCTGTTACACATTCGTTACAAAGTTCTGGGAAAATGCCAGAAAATTGTAACTAATTGTATGCCATTAAAATGACGGAAGTACAATTAGCCGTGAAATCTGAAATACTTGGCACACTGTCATACGAAATCCTTAAGCCAGCGAACGAACGATGACAAATTTGTTAGCGGTCTTGGAAACAGAAAATTAGTAAAGACGATATAATTCATTTAATAAAATAGCGCGCACACAAATTTAATCATCCCCAGCTTAATCAATATTAATTTCATCCGGCAATAGAGTTCAATCCGATTCAATATATTCAGAATAATTTATTTCATTATACAAATGTTGTTTCCATTGCTACAAATTGAATCTGATTTATGGACGACACAGAATAAAAAGAAGTACACGCAAAAGGTATGAAAGAGACTTTTATCCAGCAACATTGACTCACCAACGACAAGTGTGAATCGATGTAGTACTGTGAATGTTCTGTGAAACATTCTCCTGTCAGCAATTAACACATATGACACTTTTTCCTCTGAGAATCCTTGGCACGATTGAACTTCTACTTAAACACTCGCTGAAAGCTTTGCTTCTATGAAGATCTAATACATCCAACGACCACTTAAATCGACAAATTTTGTTCACTTTTATAGATTCATCGAGGCACAGTTGATCTGTACTTAAAACTATGGACGATGAGGTGGTTGGTGGAGGTCAAAACAACAAGAGATCACCAATGACGTTAAACGTCAGTGGGTTGTGGGATGTCGTCCCACGGTTGGACCATTACAGGTTTGTACGAAATCGTATTCGATTATTAGACAAATATAGAGTTAGCCAAACCCCAAGTAATAATGTGAATTCATGGTGAACAAAGTTTAATTAAAGATTAAATAATAGTCCCAACGTCTGTTCACCAGTGGCGTTTAATACTTTCCTGCCCGTTTAATACTTCTGCTAAGACCGATTTTGTCCGCGTAACACTTGCCCTTAACGTCCCTCCAAGTTGCCACGAAGGTGTACGACCGCCGAGTAATGGTCCTAGGATACCCGAAACTCGCTAAAAGACATCCGAGATGTTCTGTAATTTTTTTTTATGACTTTCCCTTAAGGACAAGCGCTACGCAGGAAACTTATCACAAACTGTCAGACAGCGGTAAACATTTATTAAACAATTGCACGTTTTATGAAACACCGGGAATAAGAAGCTATAGTTCACTTTGTTCTACCACTGTTCAAGCTAATTCTCTCCACGTAGTATGCTACGAACTATGTCAACTTGAATCGGTTCTTCGAACACCCTGTAAGGGTGAATTTGATCGTTATGACACTTTTGAGGCAACGTTGAAGAAAAATTATCCTGGCGAAATCAATGGCCTTCCCCCGTCTCCATTCACCAGTTTATCCCAATTTAATTAGCCCTACACCCTCACTAATACTATTACCGAAAGTCACAGGAACGTTTCTGTTTGTAGATTGAGCCGTCGTGCTAAGAGGCCATCGCTGAGCACCCTGCACGAAGGAAATCTTATAAAGGTAAGATTGCCACACCCTGTGGACATTCCACGTCGTATCGCCCTCGGTGTAATATCGTCGAATGCATTGAGAAGCACCCTCTAAGTGCCCAACGCTTTGTTACGTGCCACTGTTACAACAGTAATTGTTCATAGAATGCGAATTCCATTAACGGTGCTACGTGAAATTACGGAACACAAAGGAATAAGTGTGTAGTGAGTTTATTCGATTTTTTTAAAACGAACGGTACAAACAAATGTTTACCAAGCTACATAACTTAGATTAAAGTCAGATTAGAATGACGTGTACACTAATTACTCTGAGGCATTGAATATTATCACGCAAAACACTTGCACGAAGTGTAAATGAAGAAGAAAATGTTGAGGAACGATTTGTTTTGTTCTTTAAGACTGCAAGAGGCCAGTAAATTTAAACGACAGGGTGGTAACGATGCGTCTAGGAATATACACATAAATCACTTTTATTATACTAACAAAACACGCGATAAAAGAAGGATTAGAAATGCAAAAAGCAACTCAGTCTAAAGACCTATCGCACGTGCGCAATTCTATAGGAGTAAGTAGTGTCTAACGATGACTCAGACTGAACAAAAAACTGGTATGTTTCCTCGTCTCATCGTAATTCCTTAGAATTCAAGGAAATCTAGATTACAGTCGTAGTATCTTGTTCAACTTAAAAAACAAATAGAAATATTAATATCGTGTCGCGTTAGTATTATCGAGACGGAAATAAACGTTGCTAACGAAGCGTAGCTTTTAAATAAACGAAGTAGAGGTTAATGGTGGCTTGATAATCGACACGGAAAATTCGTAACGCGTCCTAGAGTCAAGTGCGGCGTAGAGCAGCCTTCCTCGACAAGGACGATCGAGCTCATAACGAGAACCGTGAGGGAGACAAGTATATTAAGTTTGCACAGCAGTAAATACCAGCTGCGAGGGAAATTAGAAAGAGTATCAATTTCGAAATCCCCACCGTTCTTGAAGGTCGCCGCGAGAGGTTAATCGAATGCGAACAAACCCGCCTACCGACTTATTAATTTCATGATTAATTTGAAATTCTACCCAAGCGAAACTGAGAAATGCGTCCATTGCGTTCAACTCAAACGCGTACTTGTACTACTTGCAGCAATTTTTTGGTATCACCGCGCGTACCAAGATGAACGCAACTATTTCAACGAGATACATCCCCATAGTAATTCTACGCAATACAACGACAATCAATTTTCGGAAATTTTCAAAATATGACGACGAAAATAGGCAATCAATCTAAAAATTGAAAAAATACGTATCGAGTAGTATAACTCAACTGAAACTGCTCTCCTCTGTAAAAATGAAAGAATATGATTTACCATGCTTTCATCATATACTTGACAAAATACAAAAACATAATTAACGTCGTATACTCAATCGATCAATTGAAAAACCGAAAAACAAAGGAATAAAGATGGTGGACGATAAAATTTCAGGATCCGAACGTAGAGGCTGGCCAAGTCGGAGTACCGCCGCAAGGACACACGGGGATAAAGCTAGGATGGATCCAGGGTGTCCTCATACCATGTCTCCTCAATATATGGGGCGTAATGCTTTTTCTACGACTGTCGTGGGTGGTGGCACAGGCGGGCATACTGCAGAGCGTCATCATAATAGGAATATCGGCGGCCGTCTGCGTCATCACAACGCTTAGCCTCAGCGCAATTAGCACTAATGGGGAAGTAAAGGGAGGTGTGTTACGGGAGCCCCTCTCCCCCCCCCTTCTCCCTCTTTTTCTTTCTTCCTTGTTTCGCCTTTTGCAAAGGAGTGCCGTTGTGTGTACTTTGTCATCATTACTCCCTTAACCAGAATCGAATGTTGAGAATTGTTTTTCCATGGAATTATATCCTCTTCGTAGCTGCGTATCGACGATCGGAAAATATGGAGAAAGAGGAACGATAAAGTAACTTCTTCTCAGCTTTGGTCTGAAGATTTTTCATTTCAAATGAACTCGCGTTTCGTTCGTTTCATCGCGAAGAGTATTTATTTTTGCATCAAATTTTATTCAGCGGTTCTAGAAAATATTCCCTTCCGATGTTTGTATACTCTTCAATTATTTATATTCTTCCAAAATCTCTAAGTTCAACAATGTATAAATTGAATTTCTTATAGGTGGTATATACTTTATCATATCGCGAACCTTGGGCGCGGAATTCGGAGCCTCCGTGGGCATCGTTTTCGCATTCGCGAACGCCGTTTCGGCGTCTATGAATACCATTGGCTTCTGCGACTCTCTGAACGACTTACTGCGGGAGTATAACTTGAAGATTATCGACAACGGAGTGAACGACGTTCGAATCGTTGGCGTAATCGCGCTGATCGTGATGATTATGATCTGTGCAATCGGAATGGAATGGGAGTCCAAGGTACCTTTCTCATTTTGCATACATTTTGTTTTCTAATTTCGCTTTATCGTATCGAGTGACACATGAATTCCTTCCAGGCGCAAAATTTCTTGATAGCCATCATTATTGCAGCTATTTTCGATTTTATAATTGGCACTATCATTGGGCCTAAAACCATAGACCAAGAAGCACAAGGATTCACTGGATTTTCCTGTACGTCTAATACATTCTATATAATTCCTTGAATTTGGTAAGTTTCAATACCTTTTTTCTTCTAAACAGATTATTGTTTAAATTTCTAGCCGAAGTTTTCTTAAGTAACCTGCAGCCGAACTATCGTTACTCCGAAAACAGCAACCAGACATTCTTCTCCGTGTTCGCCATTTTCTTTCCGTCCGTAACCGGAATCCAAGCTGGCGCGAATATTTCCGGCGATCTGAAAGACCCAGCCAGCAGCATACCAGTCGGTACCCTCCTCGCGTTGCTGATCTCGATGCTGAGTTATGTCACTTTCGTTTTCTTCGCTGGCGGGGCGGCTGTCAGGGATGCCAGTGGACTTGTCGGTGCGAATAACACTATCATAAGCTGCATTCCAAACGTCAATTGCACTTACGGATTGCACAACAGTTACACGGTATGGTATTCGTGTGTAATTAATTTTTTTTCAAATCTTTACCGGAAATATTATTTCCTGTCGTGTGATTAATTTTTTTTTTGATAAGACCAGTCTCGTCGCCACATTTCAAGTAAGAACCTCGCATTGGATTCATTTGTTTTAAGGTGATGCAACTGATGTCAATTTGGGGCCCGTTCATCTACGCCGGCTGTTTCGCTGCGACTCTCTCAACGGCGCTGACAAACTTGTTGTCGGTACCGCGATTGATACAGGCACTGGGGCAGGACAGAATTTATCCCGGTTTGATCTATTTCAGCAAAGGCTACGGAAAACACGGCGAGCCGTATCGTGGTTACGTGTTGACGTTCTTCGTCGCAGCCTTGTTCCTTTTAATAGGTAAAAATTAATTTCTCCTCCAAAGTAACAGATTGTACAACAAACTCTTCGTTTCTAGCGAACTTGAACGCGGTCGCGCCATTAATTTCCAACTTCTATCTGGCGTCGTACGCGTTAATTAATTTCTGCACCTTCCACGCGGCGCTTATCCGACCACTCGGCTGGCGACCTACCTTCAGAGTGAGTAGATCATCTTCGTAAAATCGCAATTATCGAACAAGAAAAGAAATTGAACAACACTTGTTTTTTTTTACAGTACTACAACACTTGGCTCTCTTTGTTCGGTTTCATTACTTGCGTGTCCATAATGTTCCTCATCGACTGGGCGACATCGCTCATCACATTTGTCATTATCTTCGCGTTGTACTTGATCGTGGTCTATCGAAAACCAGACGTGAATTGGGGCAGCAGTACGCAAGCACAAACGTACAAGACTGCGCTTTCTATCGTGTACAGGTAAGAATATCGTAGTCGCACTAGTGGTTTCCAAGTTCGCGTCTTCTCCCCCTGGCAATTGTTTAAACACGTACACGAGTATTACCGTCATCTATTTCGAGGTTCATCCCAGTTTACCCAGCTTGATGCATTTTATTTTTAACTCGATTCACACAATTTCAATGAAGTTAAATCTTACAGATTGAATTCCATCGACGAGCATGTCAAAAATTATGCCCCTCAAATTTTGGCACTGAGCGGCGTTCCTGGCGCTAGGCCAGCGTTGCTGCATCTGGCAAATCTCATCACGAAAAACCACTCTCTGTTAATATCTGGTGAAATATATCCGGTACGCAGTTTAAATAAATAGATTTATTCATCTACCATTTTTGCACCTTCCTCGCAGAATTCTACATTTCCTATTAGTTACGTTTAGCCACGACTCTTTTTATTTGCTGTAATTTTTTAGACTCGTCTATCGTACCGTTTACGATCGGTGCGACTGAGGAACGGCTACGCGTGGCTGCACCAGCAACGTATAAAGTCATTTTTCCACATGGTGGAGGATTTAAGTTTCGAACGGGGTGCATCGGCGCTGATGCAGGCAACAGGTGTCGGAAAGCTGGCGCCCAACGTAGTTTTGATGGGCTACAAGACGCACTGGTCCACGTGCAACCACAAGGATCTGCAAGAATACTTCAACGTTCTTCAGTAAGCGATACTGACCAGAAATGATAGTGTAATTGTGTTTCACTGTGACAGCATTTCGTAATGTTTGCAGTAACGCGTTCGATCAAAAACTAGCGGTGGCTATGTTACGAATCGCGGAAGGTTTAGACTGTTCCGAAGTTGCAATTGCGAACGGCGACGACGAACACGGTGTTCTAGCGCAAAGTAGCTACGACTTGACCGGGAACACTTTGATGCACGTGGATAGCAACTTGTCGATGTCCAGTCAGATTCCAAGGGTGCAGAGTGTGCCAACGATAGGTGATTTTTATTTTATTTTAAGGCAACGACTGCGCGTAATAATTTACAAAATATGCAATAACACTCTTCAGGAACTCAATTCGTGCCTGCAGATGGTCCACAGATTATTAGAGATTCGCCTACCCACGGAAGCGCTCGGGACCATTTGAAGAACAAACGAAAACACGCGATAGAGAAATTGATGTAAGCGTTGAAGTTAATTTAAATTTGCTCAGAAGGGAAACGGTGGCGAAAAATGCAACGTGTTTGAATTTCTTAGGGAAAAACGGCACGCAATGACACCTGTGCCTGAACGTTTAGCCATCTTCCAAAGGAAGCACAAGAGTGGTACGATCGATGTCTGGTGGTTGTACGACGACGGAGGTAATTCAGAAAAATGTGTAACAAGCGACTGCAAGCAATTGGGATGTTTATCATTTTAAATTATGGATACTTTAATCAGTCCACTTTTTTTCTGTGTCACTATTAATAACCATGACGCATTTAAAACAAAAATGATTTCATATCGATCGTGCAATAAGATAATGCAATTAGGAGCTTTATTTCTACGCTTCTCGTGCACGTTATCCGATGATAGCGCAACGCATGGCTTTAAAGGATTTAAGTTCAACATTGACTGTCTTTCAAGCGATAGTAGAACAAAAGGTAGACTAAATTGTACTTAAACATTTCACAAGTACCCCGTTGTTTAATCTGAAACGACTGTTTCAATCGATATCCCAATTACTCGCAGTCCAATTAGTCAAGAATCTACTCATTTGTAAATGGCAGAAATTCTTATTCGACAGGTCTGACGATTCTTCTCCCCTACATTATTAGTACACGATCGAACTGGGAGCATTGTAAGATGCGAATTTTCGCGTTGGCCAATCACAAACAAGACATCGTGGCTCAAGAGAAAGAGTAAGTTGAATAACACCAGAGGATGGTAACAGACATTCTAGATTAAGACTTATTCGAAATAAAGGAAGTACAAAGTCTATTGATTTCAAGAAATATTCGATAATACAGACAGACAAAGTGCGAATAATCGGCACTTTAAAAAGCGATTATCTAAAAATAAATTTGTTTTCCAAGAGTCAATATTAAATATTGCTATCTACAAATGGTTCCCGTTTTTCCATTTAAATTTCTTATCAGTTGTCTAAATATATATAATTAAAACGAATTCGCGTCTTTTTTTATCTATAATGACTAACCACACGTGCACTGATCATATTCAAAAATATATCCGATAGATGCGTTAAGTTCACCTGATGCAAATTTCAATCTCTCAATGTAAGTTGAAAGGAATCAAGTTTATCGTCGATCTTCATTTGTATAATTTCAGAATGGCTGAGATAATGGCAAAATTCAGGATAAGATATACCAGTCTGAAAATGGTGGACGACATAAGCGTTCAACCAAAACAAGAAACGCTCGATTTCTTTGATAAACTCATATCTAACTTCCGAAAGAACGATCCCGCCGATACAGGTAATAACCAAGTATTACATTAATTAATCATTTCGATCATCTTTGTTTGCCAACTACGTTCACCCAATGTAAATCGATCGGTGACCAATATTTTATTGCAGAATGCTATGTAACAGACCTTGAACTTCAGTCTTTGAAAGACAAGACACACAGGCAACTCAGACTGCGCGAATTGTTATTGGAAAACTCCAGCCAATCTACACTGCTCGTAATGTACGTACTCATTTATATAAACAATAATTTACCAAACAAAGATTAGTGATAGTATTTTTCGCAACAAATGGCTCCTTTATCAATTCCGGAAATATCTTATTACTCTATACGAGATCGTATATACCAATTAATCTTCTTCTAATCCTTGGCCAATCAACAGGTCATTACCAATGCCAAGGAAAGGCGCAGTTTCAGCCCCGCTTTACATGGCATGGCTGGAAGCTTTAACCAAAGACATGCCGCCGACACTTTTAATACGCGGCAATCATACTTCAGTGTTGACGTTTTACTCGTAGTTCACCGACGTTACTCACTAATCGATAACATAATTTTAACGTTTAGATAAATTTCTATGGAACAGCATCGCGAAGAAAAGGCTACACTCACAGCGAGGACGTCCTCCGATGCGAATAGACAGTATTCGGTATGTTCATGCCAAAAGTTATGTAGATACTATGATCCGCTTTCGTTTTTATACGGTACTCATCAATCTCAAACCCAATGGTACTTACCGACGAGATTAGTTTAGCGATAGAAATGAAAGACAACAGTATAGAGACTTCAATAAATAAGGAATTAAGAAAGAAACAATGAGAGTCCATCTTCTCTAGTTGTCACGCAAATAATGCCTCTGAGGGCCTTGCTATTAACTCGAAAGTACAGAACGCTAAATAAAATTAATTATTCCTCTTGAAAAGTTTAGTAGATTAATGTCGGATACAACAAAAACTGGCAGCTATTAATTATGTCCATAAGAGACACGAAACTTTGGTTTCTCTACCAGTCTTTCTGGTACATGTACTAAATACTGGACTCTCATTGTTTTTACAGCCATTCTTTACATAATAGTACCGTAAGTATACTTGTAGGACTCTAAGAGCACGCTAACGAAAGGATACAATACAAGCATTCTGAAAATGTATTATACCTTCTAGTGAACAGATGTTTTATTTAGTTAGTGACGAATTGCGTTTATATTGCGCGTGAATATTAAACACGATTTCTGCGAAGTATATTATTGACAGAATAGAGCGCAATAGGAAATATAGATTTTAAGTATTAAATATACATGTACAACAAACTTCTCAAGCACGTGTTGGATTTAATTGACGTATAACAAAAATAATTTAATCGTAATACGATATATCAAATTAATGTTAAAGTTTTTGTAAGTGCACTAAATGCATAGTATTAAATCGACGAAATGGAAAAGAAGAAATATTTCTTGTTTGCCATCAGTAATATATTTCTTTGCTGTTATAGACATTTGAAAAATTCAAATTGCTGAATCTATGTGTGCATAGTTTCATTGTAAACCTACATACAGTCGTACTTAAAAATATAGATTATTCATTTTTACGAAAGTATTATTTTATTTTACATAGTACAGTACTTAATAAAGTACTTAATGATGTTCTTTTACATCAACCAACATATTACTGATGCTTAAATTAGAGATATTCTTTTTACTGTTTTAAAACACTCTTACATATGTCATAAATATAAAAATGTAAGAATGAAAATTGACTGTAAAAGTAACTTAAACGTTAAAAAGTTAATCATATTATTTTACTTTGATATGTGTCTAATTTATGTTAGTAAAATAATGTAGATGACTTTTATCGATTAAAAAAAATACCATTATTACCGTCTCAAACTTTACAATAACAGTGTATTTTGTAAACACAGATTTAATAATTTTGGTGTGTAAGCACAAGTGTAAAGGAAAACTTTTTTAGGGATAAAACAAAACTACAAATACACCATTTGTAAATATGAGAATAACTCGAAAAAAAATTAGTAAAATTAAGTCCAGAAAGGCTTATAAAATGTTTTATTTATTTTGTAATGCATTCAATGACATTTAAAAAATCATGAATTGTAATAAATTTATTGTAATTGTTAAATTCCTGAATTTAAAGTCCCCCTTGTTTCATTTTGTTGTTTTTAGATTTATAACAATCCCGGATGCACTTTATTCTGTTAAACGTTCATTCTTAGTAAAATATTATGAAATCAGGAATGTAATTCAAGAATCAGTACTTCGTGTTCGACTTCTCCCATTGAAAGAAGACGTTCTACAATCAATATTAATATGATTATTAATTATTATTATATGGCCTATATAAAATACATATACCACGCCTTTTAAACAACTTTTTATATCAAAGCATTCTACACCAAATAATCAGTCACTTTCGCTAAGTAGCTCACTTGTTGCAATGAGTCTCAAAAATTCTGGCAAAAACAGGCTGTATTTGCTCCAGTATATCAGTTGTTAACATTCCCCTCTGTTTCATCTTATATGCAGATGCATTGCATTCTCTTATTAATCTAGATGCAGCATAAGATGCAGCTATTGGAGGAGACAATGCACTCTCGCTGCTCCCTGCACAAATACCCCACCACCAAAATACAGCCAGTGCTCCGCATAATAGGTCACCTTGACCACCGCATCGTCTTCCAGAACCTGCCAATCCACAGGACACTGCTTCTGTACCTTTATGCCCATCCGCAATCACATCCTTTGCTCCTTTATGTAAAATCACTATGTTTTTCCCAAGTGCATCGGCCAGATGTTTAACATCGTTGGCTTTAACCATTGGTGTGGGTTGAACACTCTTTTCGAGCACCCCTTTCACAAGACGACTAAACTCCATTGCATTAGGAGTAAGGATCGCCCCTGGATACTCTTTTATGACATCAGGCTTTTGACTAATCAAAAACAATCCATCCGCATCAATTACCAATGGCTTTTTCATATCACGACAAATCGAGATCAATTCAACAATCGTCTTAAATATCTTCTCATCTCTACCAAGACCCGGACCAATGATGACCACATGCAAGCGATCAAGCCACGGTCTTATTTGTTTAATCGCATCATATTGATCTAAAACCGGATGCACAATTGGTTCAGGACTAAACGATTTCAGAGGAATGCTTGCTTCTTTCGCACAAAATATGTGCACCAAATCACATCCTGTGCGGAGTGCACTCATTGCTGCATAATATGGTGCACCAGTATATTCGGTACTACCCCCAAATATACCTATTCGACCATCTTGGCCTTTGTATTTGGTATTATTTAAATTTGGAATTATTCTCCTTATTCCTTTTAACATACGCTCATCGACTGATACTGATGTAGACATGGCGGAAACTAATAAAAGTTTTATCGAATTCCTGTGGGCAAAACGAATAATACCAAGACCCATTCCCTAACTTGGTAACAAGTTGATTT
Source organism: Xylocopa sonorina (assembly GCF_050948175.1). Lineage (NCBI taxonomy): Eukaryota > Metazoa > Arthropoda > Insecta > Hymenoptera > Apidae > Xylocopa > Xylocopa sonorina. The sequence continues at coordinate 13,923,435 of NC_135193.1, forward strand.
TAGTTACAATATTTTTCTGTTACAGCTAAAATATAACTGATGATATGAACAGATACTTTCTCTAATACATGTGTATACCTTATTTCTTATTACAAAGAAGCTTCTTATATCAAATAATAACGAATAGGTTAATATTACCAAGATACAAAGTACATAGGAAAATACAATATTATTTATAATGGTTTTATTATATAATTAATGATCCGTATAAAATTACCTTTATTATCGAAGGAGAAATCGAATATAAGCATCCAAATACACAATATGATAAAAATATCAAGCTATAACCTATAACCTATTTTGCAAGAGCAAAATCAATTTGTTTTCTGCACCTTCGCGTATAATATGCAATAGCATTAATTTTCTCAAAAGCGGAACCTCGTTTGATAACATAAAATAAGACAATATAACAACAACTAAAAATTTTTCAACGAAATAGTACGAAACTGTGAACAAATGCGTATATACAACTGAATATATTCGAAAACAATTGTCACCTCAATATCAGTAAATGACGTTTCATTACGCTATAAAGTAACTCGTATACTCATTTGTCAATTAGAAATGGAAAATTTCAGGCAACAACAAACTTGACGAATCACGTTCAAAGCAGTATTCAGAATGGCAAGTAGTGACGTATCAGAATGTATATTATAACCATCTTACCTGAAATATAACCTCAAATTCGGTGTCACATTATCGCGCACGTTCTTCCTTTAGAGTTTCAAACAAACAGCGTATACATAAAATGAGGCGTACATATTTCAACTGACAAGACTATTATAACTTAAGTTAAATTACATTATATAAAGCGAATAAAATGATTGTACTAGTGAAACACTTGAATGAAACACGTGTAGCAAGAATGAACTATCACGTGGTACTAACGTAATGCTACGTCACTACGCTCGTAGTATTACTGTAGTACTACTATAGTAATTACGAATGAACTTGGCCCTTGTCCATTCATAAGTCACAAAAATGAATGAAACTAGTGTAATATTTAAGTTTCAACGTAATCTAATAATACTGTTCGAGTCAATTTAAATAGTAAGAGAATAAAAATGTCTTATATACTTATAGCATACCTAATTTCATATATATTTAAAATTTGTAAATATAGATTTGCACTTCTTCATTGGAAATTAATATTATGTCCCATTACGATACATTTTAAATTACCTAGATTCGTTTTCAAAGTCACATCAAGATTTCAATGTTAATAGGCACTCGATTCATTACGATATCAGTATTCATGATATGCGAGCACTATATGGAAAAATTTTAAAAGTACATTTTTTTTATTGTTCCGCAAAAAATATAACACTAATATGATAAGTATATATGAGGTTCAATGAAATATATTTTTATGCTTTCTCTTCCATATGTTTTACTTTATAGCATGCGTAAATTTGAACTCGGACATGGCTCGTTTAGAAGTAGATAGAATTGTGAAAGAATATTACTGTCATTATTCTATAGGTACATACGTACATGCGCATTTACTTATGCAATTCCATTTAACGGATAAGGGAATCAGTTTTATCGACTAATCTTTTTACATCTATTTAATCCTCTTCCAAAGACCTGCAATATTAAATATATTAAAATAATCACCCGTATAAATGTATACATATGCGTATACACTTTATTTAAAGTATATATAATTATTAGTAGTTGTAAACTAAGTAAAGATTTTGATATTTAAAAAGTTTCATGGTCGATATTTTATATAATTTGATTGAATTTATGACACGTTTTTTCTAAAACCTTATTACGGTCGTAGCACAAAGTTTTCCCGAATATCTGCTTCCACTACTTGTAGAATATTTCTAATATTTCAATGTTATATATTCAGGAAGAATCTACTGTGCGAGTTGATTGGATTAAACGAAATCTGAGTGTAAACCATAAAAATTATATAATATTGTCAGCGATTGATACGCCATTTATCTTATCACACTTCCTACGATGAATTTGATCGATCTGGCTATTGAATTCATTAATCAGGGAATAATAACATGCACGTCAAATTGTTTTCATTCTATATTCTTTGATAGTCTTATTCCGGACGTATTTATAATTTCGTGTGGCAGGTGAGAACAGAACAGTGCGTTTCCGATCGCCTTGGCATTTAGATTGTCCTTTACCATAGAAACCAGAGCCAACATGTACGTACTTACTTCTTTCCAATGTAAACCTGAAGGGTATTTAATTCCATCCAAATTCGCGCATATCTTATTTCATTCTTCTGCCTTTTTGTCCGTTTCTTCAAACAACTTTTTAAAATAACTTCTAAACTTTTGACCAATTTTAAAAGAACTTTCTCATCGAATCATTAAAACGAAACAATCCAAATAAGCGGCCCTCCACTTACCCACTCTCCTAACTTGTGGCGAATTATTTTAAACGTTTTATAGTTTTCACTGGCAGACTTCTAATTGCTACGCACAAAATGGCTGTCATCGAGATCCTTTGCGCGTTTGTTGTGTCCCTACTCGCCCTTTATTATTACGTGGTCACACCGTACGAATATTGGAAGAAACGTGGAATTCCTGGGCCCGAACCGCTGCCGCCGTTTGGTAACTTCTTACCTGTGATACTGGGAAAGATATCAATAGGCGACCAAATGGCGAGATTTTATCAAACGTACAAGCATTTACCAGTATTTGGTATTTATGTACGGAGACAACAAGTTTTAGCGGTGAACGATCCTGATTTAATCAAGACTGTTCTCATAAAGGACTTCTCAAAATTCTCGAACCGTGGGATTGCCTTGAACGCAGTGGTAAGTACCTAGGATATATAATTTCAGGATAGTCCAATTTTCCATAACTACCTATAATTGTGCTAAAATAATTAACAGAGTAAACGATTCTCATGAAACTTGACTTACATTTGAAGAGAATCGTCTATAAAAGTAATCGGTTTCGCTTTAGATATGCACTTACGATTGACTGAATTCTGGTAGACTAAAATTTTTGCTGAAACCTGATTAAAAATTTGTATAAAATTTACGATAGCTCGAATAATATATCACGCAGGTTTATATGAATGTAGTTAGGTTCAGTATTACCAGGTTTACTTTCTTTGTTTTAGATGGTCAGTTTGTCTAGACTGATATTAAAATTTCTCAATATAAATCTTCCAATCCTGCAATCTTTCTGTTGGCTACTTAAAAATAAGCTAAAAATAATGTTATCGGATTGACTCACTCGTTTCAAGATTACCATTTTCATACCGTTACCGATGATACAAATGATTTCGAAATTTCCGTGTTTAGGAAATCGAAATGTACAGTAATTAAGAACAGCTGTCTAATAACGATTAAGATTCATTTCCTGGAAGAACTGAAGAGAATTGACCAATTTCGGAAAAATTGAAACCAAACGGCGTAGATATGTAATTGATCACGTCTCTATCAATCAATATCTAGACAATGAATAACAGTCACTTACTTCTGATTAAAGATCATCTCGTAAATGTTCGAGAATATATGAAATTGACAATGATACGGGTTATCAAAAGTTCTCGAGAGTATTTGCATTGATCCGGCAATACGTTTTAATTGTCACTGGAAAATTTAGTTGACTCAAATATTATATAATTTGGTTGACATATATTATTCACTTGATCCTAACGAAGAAAATGATTAATCAATAACTAAAATAATCATTTAATTATGCTTGATAAATTTGGATAAATTCTCGTTAATCTCATACATTATGTAAATTTTACAGTTAATCAGTATCATATCGGTCATTGTTAAGCGATAACCAAATAAGATTGATAAAGCGTTCGACTATTATTAGAAATTAGCATTTGACCAGGTAATATGGTAACGCGAAAATGTCTGCACCTTTAACCGAGCCGTATTTTTCAAATACAGGCAGAACCACTTTCTCAACATCTCTTCGCCCTGGAGACCAAACGATGGCGTCCCCTGAGAGCAGGACTCTCTCCGATATTCACCTCTGGCAAGTTGAAGGAGACGTTCTCCATGATTCTCAGTTGTTCCGACACTCTGGAAAAATATCTAGATTCGCTGGTATCGAGGGGAGAGCCCATCGATATGCGAGAAGTTACGGCCAAGTTTACTACCGATGTGATCGGCACCTGCGGCTTTGGAATAGACATGAACGCCATGTCGAGCGAGCAATCAAAATTCCGCGAAATAGGACGAGAATTTTTCGGTCCTGGCTGGAAGCAGATACTAAGGATCAGACTTAGAGAGAGCCTATCCGGATTGTACACCCTTCTGGGTTACATACTGCCACGAGACGAAACCACTACCTTCTTCACGAAGGTTGTCATGGATGAGATCGAATACCGTAAAAAGAACAACATCGTCAGGCTAGATTACATCAATGCGCTTATGGACATTCAGAAACATCCCGAAAAGTTCGATTTTGGTAATCGCTCATTCTTCACTGATTATTATCCGCTGTTACATAATCGAAACTGTCATATTCATGATTCCCGTGTACACTTTTTCAGAAATAACGGATCATTTGCTAGCTGCGCAAGCGTTCGTCTTCTTCGTAGCTGGCTTCGAGACCTCCGCCACAACGATAGCCAATGCCCTTTACGAGCTGGCCCAGAATCAGGATGTGCAGGATAAATTGCGAAGCGAAATCAGGGAGCATTTTGATACACACGGTGGAGAATGGCATTACGAGAATATTAAAAAATTAACGTGCTTGGACGGCGTTTTTAAAGGTTTGCACGAAACGTAATATACCCCTGTTTGTATTATCCCTCTCGTAGCATTTCCATATTTCATAAAGAATTCAAAATATTACATTTGTTCCCTTTTCTTCTTCGCAGAAACCTTAAGAAAATATCCGCCAATAACAGTCATAATGAGGAGAAGTATGGAGGATTATACTTTCGAAGACCTGAAGCTCACGATACCAAAAGATACAAAGATTTTCATTCCTATCTACGCGATACATCACGACCCCGACATTTATCCAAATCCTGATGCGTTCGATATCAATCGATTTAAAGGAAACGTTGCAGCTGAGAGGCACCCTATGTATTACTTGCCTTTTGGCGATGGCCCAAGGAATTGCATTGGTACGTAAGAAATTATAATATTAAATTCTATCTTTGGTCCCTGAACGAAGATCTTAGTAACTTAGTATCGCGTTGGAAGTAGATTCAACGCTGTTTACTCAACTGGTTCTTCTATCAGTTATAAAAATTATTTGATCCATTTATGATTATTTAAATAGTCACATAACGCACGTCATCGGTATCGAGTTTGTACTTCTCTTGAATTTTCATTACATCACTTTCAATTTCACAGTAATACCTATCGTCCAACTTATTACTGTAAACATAGCCAGTTTTTCTTCACTAACGAAGTAACTTTTTCCTCGTGATAATATAATATCAAAATGACAATAGCATAATGCAATATTCAGGGAAATGTCGACCCAAATATTTCCTGTACCATTACAGGAAATGTTACAATATTACAATAAGCGCTGATTACCCAATTTCTACTTAATTATTGTACAATCACTATCATGGGATCGTAGTAATCGTAGTCGTCGAACAACGAAACGGTCGTTCCCCTCGAAGAAGTGTAATTAAATTGTTTTACTTATCTCGCAGGTGCACGATTCGCGGTCTACCAGACTAAAATCGGACTGATAAAGATATTGCGCAACTACAAGGTCGATGTGTGCAGTCAAACGCAAATTCCGTATATAAATCAACCACGTACGTTCACGTTGACACCCAAACACCAGATCACGCTGAAAGTGACAAAACTAGAAAGCTAGTAAATCGCATCTCTGCCATTCCTCAAGATTATTTAACCTGAAGATATTATTTAATAAATTACTCGATCAAATAATCCACGAACAATCAAAACGCTTTCAACATACATGTGTACAGAGTGATTCCTCCAGGATGAAAAGACAATGTTTTACTTCGGAGGGTCTTTCAAAGTATACCACGTTATTCTAAATCAGGCGTATCAAGGACCATATTAAATATTATGTATTAGATCGCGGGCCGTAAAACAAAAAAAGAAACAACTTGTTCTCTCAATTCATTTTTCTTAAACGTTCCTTTATATTTTCCCCCACAGGCTGATAATGCTCTGTGGCAAGTTCACAGATCATGGAACAAGTTCATATAAAATCATATTAATATTATTACTTTGACATGAAATCAGGAAACATTAAAATATGAATAATGGAGAGTCAAGTTTAATTTATCACGCTTCGAGCAAATATCGAGTTTAATAGTGCGTTGAAAATTGTTGAATAATAAGTCCAACCAAAATAATACGACGTCGTATCATTACGAAGCATTGATCTATCTTACTTCAATTATCTCGCTAGATAGATAATAATCGGGTGGTCAGATGGGTGTAGAGTTAAAAATATTCTGGCTCCACACGAGGAATACAAGTGGTGCTCTATCACGGTCAAACGTAATAATTGTGATAAATTCTATAAGAGAATCATGAACTTCAGCACTGGATGTAAGTAACTGCGCACTAATTCACATGTCTCTTCTTGTTGTCGCATGACCTAGTATAACCTTGTATTAATGCGTTCCTTGATTTATAAACTTGTCACAGAGAACATTATCCAACGGCGGGGGAAAAATGTAGACTTGAAAAAGAATCAACAGACCTTAAAATCACTCGTGTGTCTCCAACTTTGATTTCTTCTCTGAAACGGAATACCTTCCGTTCGTTCAAACTCTTCAGAAGAAACCGAGTCGGTTGCTATATGAGGATCGCGCTGCGTTCACTAACAATTTCCTTTTAAAAAGGGATAGAAAATCCGCAAAAATCACACGCTATACAAGAACCATGACGCTGCTAAAGAGAAAAATCATTCCTTGTCCCTCGAAGTTTAGAAATTGTTTAAGAAGATATATACCTAAAACTGTTCGTAAGTTATAAATATGTTTGTAATCATTATTGTATTTAATAGCATCGACTAATGTATATTCTATTTTAAGATGAGATAACGTAAAAATGATTATGTATTCTCTCATGATTATATTTTATAATTATTTTACTTTCCTCCGAGATCATTGTGGAGAACAATTTGAATTTTTTTAAATATATAGACGAACAAAATTAATAACACAGGACATATATTAGCATATGATTATTTTATATAATAACTTATACCAGGAGAAGAGATTAATCACCGGTTAAATATGAATAGGAGGGAAACTATTATTCAGGAACAATGGTTCACCATGAGACGGCAGTTTAAATATAGCAATGTCATACAAAGTGGCATAAAACATTCATCGACACCTGTAGAGTACATCTAAGAATATTTAAAAATATACGCGCAAGATCTTCCCTTGCTTTTTCTTCGGATAGATTATACTACAATTTTCCGACACTGTGAGATCGACTTTCTGTGGCATTCTTACATTATAATGTTTACAGTTCATCGTGATATCGGAGACAAATCCAGCAATCTTACGTGTTTATAAAATGAACAGGAGACGTAGTTGTGGATAGTGGGAGGAAGAACAGAGATTATAATATACTTGCCTTTATAACGGTTTCTGCATTTCCTTCGCTAACAGTGCTTCTCTGATAGTGAACAGTACTTCACGTAACCGAATACTGTTAATTATCTAAAGTAAGTTAATAATTCGTTCGAATGCATAGTAATAGTCATACAAATGCATAGTAAGTATAATAAATACGATCATAACAATATAACGAGTAGACGAATGCTCTATTGTGAAGAAATTTTAAAAGCAGTCTGCATTGCGATACGATTAAATAATTGAATTAAAAATTGAAACGTTGTAATATAATAATTAATACATTTGTAACATAAATACAGATATAATTTTTACATTTGCATCAAACTTTACGCTCACACCGTTCTATGCGCGTAGCAATCAACTCTGATTTATTGCAAAAGAATCGGGGATAGACCTGAATGTATAGTTATCGTTAATCAATACGAAGCGTCATCTCTTCCGATGAACGATAATCATATATCGACAATTTGATATTCAACGAACAATTAAATACATCGAGTGACATAATATGTGTTGTATAAATAAAAGGACGGAAAATTGACGCGCGATGAATAAAGTATTTAGTATAAAATGTAACCAACGTTTAATTAAAGATTATCAGCCCTGCATTTTGCAGCGCGCAACTAATTGAGGTTGATCTTTGCCTGAACCACGGATAAGATAAAAATGTGCCTCATCCTGGGAATTATCTACGGTGCCATTGCGGTGGTTGTCGCGTTCTATTATTATTTAACGGCGCGTAACAATTTCTGGAAGAAGCTCAAAGTGCCGGGACCAAAACCCGAACTCGCCTTTGGGAACATTCGAAAGGTAATGTTCGGGCAAGAGTCGCTGGCAGACTTTCTGACGGGGATATGGAACGAATACAAGAATGAACCTTTCGTTGGGATATTTTTAAGAAGAGATCCCGCCTTGATTATCCAAGACCCTGATCTCATAAAGGATGTTCTGATCAAAGACTTCTCAACGTTCGTGGACCGAGAATTCCTGGCAATTGATCCGGTAAGTAGAAAATGTTATCCGTCTATCGCGATGAAATTTTACCAACAAATTCACAACACGTTGTCAATTGCTGTAATAATAACTACGGTGTATAACGAACTGCGTTTTTTCTCTCTGAACAAAGGCAGACCCGTTGAGCGACCACTTGTTCGTTTTAAAGGAGAAAAAATGGCGTCCGTTGAGAACCCAACTCTCCCCGGTATTCACGTCCGGTAAGCTGAGAGGAACATTCCGCTTGATCCTCCAGTGTTCCAATCAGCTCGAGAGTTACTTGGACAAATTGGTGGAGAAAAATGAACCAGTGGAGGTGCGAGAAGTGGCCGCGAAGTTTACCACAGACGTGATCGGTAGCTGTGCGTTTGGGCTCGAGATGAACTCTTTGTCGGACATGGAAAGCGACTTCCGGCGGATTGGCAGGCAAATCTTTGCCACTGATATTATAAAAGTAATAAGGATCAGAATGAAACAGATCGTGCCATGGTTGAACACTTTAATAACTCGTATAGTGGGGCCGAGCGAGGTGACAAGTATGATCATGAAAATCACGCGTGAGACGATAGAATACAGAAAAAAGCACAATATCGTTAGGCCGGATTTTATGAACATACTTTTGGAGCTGAAGAAACATCCCGAAAGGCTTGGTGACATTGGTTAGTCTGCGTGACAAATTTAACATGTAGATCAAGATAATTTCACTTCAAATATCTGCGGTCTGTTCTTGTTACATTTTAAATGCCGTGAATGCACCTAATGTCTGTCTCTCAATTTTTTCGTTCTTTTACAGAATTAACGGACGGTTTATTAGCAGCGCAAGCATTTGCCTTTTTTGCGGCTGGCTTCGAAACATCTTCGACAGCAATCAGCAATGTGCTCTACGAGCTGGCATTTAACCACGAAGTTCAGGATAAGCTACGAGCGGAAATCAAAGAGTTCGAAGAGGAAAATTGTGGGGAGTGGAAGTACGAAACCATCAAGCAAATGAAATACCTGAATAAAGTATTTCAAGGTGATTAAGCTTTACCTGTAACGTGAAATTAGTTAGGGAAATTACTAATTGTATTAAATGTAAAAGCTTATCGAGCGGTTTCCGATCGATACTGTCATTTATCCTTAATCTTATCCTATTCACAGAAACGCTAAGGAAGTATCCAGGTTTACCAGTTTTGAGCAGAAAGGCGATAGACAATTACACATTCGCGGGTACCAAACTAACAATTCCTAGAGGCACACTGGTCTGGATACCTGTATATCCCATTCACATGGATCCCACTACTTATCCAGATCCTCACAAGTTCGATCCTGAAAGGTTCTCGGATGAAAAGGTAAATAAAAGGCATCCTATGCAGTTTATGCCATTTGGACACGGCCCAAGAAACTGTATTGGTAAGTACAAAAATACGTAATACGAAAAATTCCATTCACTCGATCTTTTCCTCAACTTGGAACAATTTGTTTCAGGTGGACGTTTCGCGATCTATCAAACGAAAATTGGACTAATTAAAATTCTTCGTAAGTACAAGGTCGACGTTTGTGAGAAAACCCTATATCCTTACAAGTTCAATCCATTCGCGTTTATATTAGCACCCATGGGTGGCGTTTACTTGAACATAACTAAATCAGAAAACTAACACAACTACTGCACAATAATAGAACTTTCCATTTCAAAAAAATAGATATCGCGACTGTGAAAACGCTATGATTATGAAGAAGGAACTTTTCATTAGAAAGCGTGCAATTAATAAATGATAACATTATTTAAATATTTAAAAACATACGATAAAAATTTCATACATGTATCATGAATCTCTTAGTAAAGTCATCTTATATAATCATGTCAATCATATATCAATATATATTATAAATAAACATATAGAATATGAAAAGGTTAAGATTCTTGTATCCTGCCACTAATTAAGAATGCTATAAAGGGAGGACACCAATCTTCGAAATTTGGTGTTCTTTTAATCTTGCACACCGATATATACGTATAGCACAACCGAGTACCTCGCAACGGTTGAAACATAAGAATATAATCCAACTCTTATCCAATATCTACGAGTCGAAGTAATATAGTTGCGATTAAGATTACACTCTATCTTAAAACGTTCTGTGCGGGACCAATTTTTAGATACATTAATCTCACTCTTTGCGATTAAATAGCTTTTCTTCTAGCGTGTACTTTACAATTTTTACGATAGCACGGGGACCATAATTATCAGAGTTTAAGATGCATAATAAAACAAAGCAATAAATTTCACTTTTTAGGAGCTCATGTTACAAGTTTACTTGCATCCCTCGTTTCGAAATGAGAGTTTCAAATGACCCGGACGGAAAGTTCAGCGTGAGGCTCTGGGATGTGTAAACAACTTCTGGAGAAATCCTCTTACTTACTTATCAGTAGAGAGTCTTGCGTTATCATCGTTGTATCATTCTTCTGAGCGTACAGTCAACTTCACTCTTCTTATCGAGTAATTGGCGCTTTTAAACAATGAAGAGAAAGAGTGCGATCGCACCATCTGGCACTCAACTGGTTAAGTTAGTAGTCGCGAAGCAGGTCAGTTGTGGTACACATGCACTTATTCTATTGCACATTTATGCCTTATTGTCTAGTTTATATTACTCTTTTTTTTTATTATTGCAACCACCAGTATTTTTGCGAGTTTGTTCTGTGGTACATTTATATGACGTTGCACTGGTGGTTTATAGCGTCGTTTATCATTGTTTCAATTATTTCGCTGATATTCGGTAACAAGTTGATGGGTCTGTAATTTGCAGGATTGCTCCCGTCTTTGCACTTTTTCTTGATGGGGATTGTTTTAGCTGTTTTCCATTCGTGTGGGTAGTAAATTTTATTGAGGCAGTTGTTGAAGAAGAGTAGTATAGTATTTTTTCTATCGTGATATTTGGTATATTGTCAAAGCTGGCTAATTTTTTGTTGCTTAATTCCTTTATTGTGATATGAAGCTTTGTGTGAGTTGTAAAGTAGTTTGTCGGTACATGGTTTCTTCTTTGAGCTGGTTTATCTTGAGTTTAATAATATTTGATAATTGTCCAACTCCTGGTGTGCTGTTTTACATGTGTACCGCTTCGAAGTGAGCTCTAAGTTTATAATTTTGTATTTGTGTCTGCGATGGTTGTTATGTTGAGTGTTGTTGCGAGTTGTATTTTAGGGTTTAATGTTTGCTTTTGTCAATAGCTCTGCGCTGCAGTGACTGGTGTTTATAGGCTCGGTGATAGTTGCTTCTTTTCTCCTAAATATAAGTATTCGCTTACTGATTTGTAAAAAGTTCTTTTTATCTGTTGCTTTATTTCATTGAGTTTTGTTTTCAGTGTTGTTGTTTCTGTTGTTTTTCGGGGGGCGAAATTTTGTATCCCGGTTAGTATTTTATTTCTTCTGTTATGTATTTATCGGTAGAGTTTCTACGTCTTCTATTGCTTGCGTTATATTAGTATACGTTAATTTGAGTTGTTTGTCGATTTCATTATTCGTTATGTTTCTATTATTAGTGATGACTGCTGGGTTGTCATTTTCCATGAGGAATTTCCTGCATTTATTTCAGTCCGTCTTCGTTTAGGTTTAGTTTTTGGTTTTGTTTTTCATTTTCTATTTCTATGTTTTTTAGATTGTTCATTCGTATTTGGATCATCGCTGCTCTGTACTTAGCAGACCCTGCCTTAAACGCGAGGATGTTAGGGACAGGTCAGGAAATCATATATATAGAAACGGAAAGGAGGAACTGTGCACTTTCGGGAAACCGTGGATATTGTTGTATCTCTAATGGCGAGTGTCGAAGGACCGTCACACAACAAACACACCAATTTCATTATCTCAACACTTTGTCACTGGCACATGTAAATAGTTTCTCGAGGACACATATGCACCTATTGGCATAATATTGAGGATATTTATAGCAATATTGCAAATGCCATTGTATATGAGACTTAATTCGAATCTTATCATTTATTAAACAAAAGATAAACAAATATTGTGAAGTTACCAACAACCTATTTTAACGCATACAGTCTTATGAACGCACACGTTTCCAAATAAAATCCGCGGTAGTGGTATCGGTACTTTTATTACAAATATTTGGAACCGACTAACTCGATAGCTGGTTATATATAGAAGAACATGTTATACGAAGTGTTGAATTTGACATGACAGAAAAATGAAGAATAAGATACCAGATTGTACATCACAAATCATCATGAGTCAACAGGTTCCACTATCCAAGAAGGGATGGAGAGATTTGGATGCTATATATGTACGCAAGTGCTGCGTGAAACAGTCAAAACAACAGTGCGTCCGAGGTCTTCCTACGTGACGCGTCTCTTTACTAACTTGAGGACTTTACTCGCGCCGTGGAAAAACTATAAACAATTCAGGTATCGAAGCGTAGATTACTAAATTCTTTTGTTTCTGGCATAGGTATTATTGAAATTCTTTAAATAAAATTGCGCAAATCTGTCTACATTCTATCATTTATCTCGCTGTTCCCAATTAATTATCGGATATACACTTATAAGCTAAAAGTTTATCAGAAACATTACAGTTTTAAATCCACAAATATTATAGTAAAAGGTTGGTCTCAAATAAGATATTGCTTGATGTACGTGAAAATAAAAATTTGTATGTCCGATATTCGTGCAGGTTTAAAATTATATTTGATATGATTGGGAATCAAACATTGAACCCACTTTGATTCGATGATTGTTTTATTATTTTCAGTTGGCTATTGTTTTTTTCCTATTGTAGCGTCTAATTAAATTCACATCGTCCAGTCAGAGGTACGACTACAATAAGAAAAAATGGTTACGTCCTTGGAGATCTTCTGCGGTATCGCAGCGATTCTCATCGGACTTTACTATTATTACACGGCGCATTTCAACTTTTGGAAAAATCGCGGGGTCGCGGGTCCAGAACCGGTGCCAGTGTTCGGCAATGTTTTTAAGCCAATGTTCATTCAAGAACCGATCGCGAACTTTATGTTGTCTCTGTGTCGCAAGTACAGAAACGAACCTATGATCGGGATATTTGTGAGGAGGACACCAGTTCTCATCGTCCAGGATCCTGAGCTGATTAAAGAAGTCTTAATCAAGGACTTCCCAAAATTCGCGAACCGTGGATTCTTAAAAAATGAGATAGTAAGTGAATACGTAAATAGATATCTAATACAAAACATTTGCCAGCCGTATTTACGCGTATTCGATGATCATAGGCGGAACCACTGTCCCAGCACCTTTTCTCAATAGAAGCGAAAAGATGGAGACCACTAAGGATGCAATTATCCTCGGTGTTCACATCAGGAAAACTGAAGGGAACCTTCTCGTTGATTCTCGATTGTGCCAAGCAGCTCGAGGAATACTTGGACGTTCTGATCGCGAAAGGGGAGCCGATCGAAGTGCGAGAACTCGCAGCCAAGTTCACCACCGACGTGATCGGTAGCTGCGCGTTTGGCATCGAAATGAACTCGCTGTCCGACAAAGAGAGCGAGTTCCGCCGGATGGGCAAAGAGATATTCGCCACCCACTGGGTTGCGCTGTTGAAACTCCGTATGAAGGAATGCGTGTCGGACTTTTACAATCTCCTCGGTTACATTTTGCCCTACGACAAAGTGACCAAGTTCATCGAAAGGCTTACGATCGAAACGATAGAATATAGAATAAAGAACAACATTGTTAGGCCTGACTTTATGAATGCCCTGATAGAACTGCGAAAGCATCCTGAGAAAGTTTCCGACATCAGTGAGTACACGAGACGTACATTTAAAAGTTCCATCTTGGCGAACGAGTTCCGCTGCAAACGCGCTGCTTCCATTTTTCAGAATTGACAGACACTTTGCTCGCCGCGCAAGCGTTCGTCTTTTTCGCAGCTGGCTTCGAAACGTCTTCCACCACGATCAGCAACGCGCTGTACGAATTAGCGTTGAATCCAGACATTCAGAAGAAGTTACGGGCGGAAATCAAGGAATTCGATAAGAAAAATGACGGAGAGTGGAGATACGAGACCATAAAGGAAATGTCATATCTGGATAAAGTATTTAAAGGTGATCATAATTTTAAGTGACGTACAAGGAAGCAATTTATAAATACACCTTTGCGTTTTCACCAAATTTGACAATCTATTCGTTCTGTTTGTAGAAACGTTACGGAAATATCCACCCCTGCCAATGTTGCACAGGGAAACGACCGAGAGCTATACCTTTGAAGGGACGAAAGTCTCGCTGCCGAAAGGCACGAAAGCATGGATACCCACGTTTGCCATTCACAGGGACCCATTTATCTATCCAGACCCAGAAAAATTCGATCCTGAAAGGTTTTCTACGGAAGCAGTAAGAGCAAGACATCCTATGCATTACTTACCCTTCGGCGATGGCCCAAGAAATTGTATTGGTGCGTACATAAAAGATGACTGATATTGTTTAAAAATATCCTCGGACGTGCATAATATAACATTGTATAATTGTAATTTTTACTTTTTTTTTCAGGTTCACGTTTTGCAATTTATCAGTCAAAGATTGGATTAATAAAGATCCTCTCTTCTAACAAAGTTAATGTTTGCGAGAAAACAGAGATTCCGTACAAATTTAATCCAATTGCATTTGTAATGTGCCCGAACCACGGATTATATCTAAAAATAACTAAAGATTTAAGTTAAGTTTACCTATCGGTATTAAATAATTTTTAGGTGTGTTATCTATATACATTTACATATGTTTATAATTGATTTTTCTAGCCACTGTATTACTGAATACTTGTGCACGCTATATTATTATTCTTTTAAATAAATAAATAACAAAAATGAAGATCCGATGATTATGTTCAGTTCAGCGGAGCCGCTAGTTTCGTTTCCTTCTAGAAATTCTGCACGAGAGAAGACTTTGGATGTTACATTAACCAGTTGTTTGCGTATTTCAGAATACTTGTATTTTTATTATAAATTGACCAGTCATCCTTGTACCCTCCACTGTAATTGTCATTTAATAACAGAGTGTACATAATGTACAATAATTCAATACGAAACTGGTAATATCATACACGTATTTATGCAAACGTATTATGTAAATTTATATAATAGAGTTCCAATCAAAATCATTGAACTACTTGTTTATTTATTTGTTATTATTTATTGTTATTTATTATTATATTTATTTGTTATTATTTATTGTTATTTATTATTATATTTATTTATTATTATTTATAATAAATGTGAATCTTTTTTCCTACTCTATCGTACTAATTAAATATTATCTTAATAATATCCTTCAACCAAAACAAACCGATTGACACATTCACTCATAAAATTATCTCCAAAAACGATGAATTATCGTTAAGTAGCATGAAAGATATATCCAGTTATCCAAAATATATGATAAAGCAGTAAATTGTCGAATCCGTGAATCTCTTCCGCGATGCATAACTTATATACTTGTCTATAAATGTTATATAATGAGCAATAGTACAGTATCAACACATTTATATTAGTACATAAATCGTCTATCTCTGTCACAGTACGTTAATCGTACAATACATAAATTTATTTTGGTCAATATCAATTGCATATCATCTTTGTTGCGTTAGAGTTCACGAATGCTGACCTCTTATTTTTACGAATCGCGATCTAAAGAAGCAACGTTTTCACCAACTAAGTTTAGTACATAACCATCATATTTACATATGTATGTATCATTACCATTCATTTATATTTTCCACTATCAAGCCGGACTTGCATAGTCGGACACAGAGAGTGATAGTTAACAGAAGAAACAACTTCTCTGTGCCTGGATAGAAACAACTCAAGGACGTCGCAGAAAACTTGTGGATGTAAGTTTGTCGAATATTTTATTATCTATTGATTCGCGATTAAACCTTTCAAATTCTTACATATATTTGCATGTATGTAGATATATTATACATGTATATACATTTCGTTTATTACTTCTGTACAGTTCCATTATTCTTAAAATATTAGTCCAAATTAAAAAGATAATTAGTTAGTTAATTAGTAGATGAGAAGAAAATTAGTTTGGCAAACGGCTCATTTTTTCAAGGATTAAGATAATTATTAATCGTGATATAATATTTACTTAAAAAAACCAATACGAGATAAAAATAGATATCCACTTAAGCAATCCACTGCGCAAAAGCTAACGACACGTACTGATTGTGAAAAGTGAGTAATACTATAATCACAAGCGAACAATAATTTCAAAAATTTAATCTGCAGCCTTAAACTTTATGACGCGAAAGTTCCACGCTTGACAATTACAGTGCAAATTAAACGACGTTTCTCGCAGTATTTTTTTTTCGTTCATCATGTCTAACACACATAATGAAGTAATTTGTACGATAAGACGACGAACAACTATTCCTAAATTGCAGTGTATTGCCTCATAAGTTATCTGATATTAATTACGATAGTATACATTCGACCTAAATTGATTGATTATTTAATTACAACACAATTTATGCGCAAGTGTGACGTGTAAAGCGTCAAATTACACAGTTAAAAGCGTTTAACTCGCCTTAGAAATTTATTATTGACGATGAACACGTTAAGTACGCGATTTACGCCTCTCAGCTTTAATACAGTTTAGACTAATCGTTGTAAATTCAAAGTCACAGACGCAAGATGGACTATTTCCAAATTCTCTGCGCGATCGGTGCAGTACTTCTCGCCATTTATTATTACTATACTTCAACGTACGACCACTGGAAGAATCGTGGCATACCAGGACCGAAGCCGAGGGTATTCGTTGGAAACTTTTACGATATCCTGACAGGGAGAATGTCGATAGGCGACAAAATGAAACAACTGTACAACGAATACAAAGACGAGCCAGTATTTGGAATATTCGAGGGAAGAAGCCCTGGTCTCGTTATTAACGATCTGAATCTGATCCAGGATGTTCTCGTCCGTGACTTTGCCACATTCGTAGACCGAGGCTTTCCCATATTCCCAAAGGTATTCGAAACTATTCCCCATACGTAAATACTCCTCGAATAAAAGGTGAAATCTAATTAAATAAAGAACGTTTCGTTCGTTTAAAGGCAGAACCGTTGGGGGAGCATCTTTTCGCTTTGGAGCCGGAAAGGTGGCGACCATTGAGGGCGAAGCTGTCGCCGATATTCACGTCTGGTAAGCTGAAAGACATATTCCCCCTTATAGTGGAATGCGCTGGAAATCTGGAGAGGTACTTGGATAGAATGGCCAAGGGGAACGATCCGGTCGAATGTCGCGATATGGCGGCGAAGTTCACTACCGATGTAATCGGTAGCTGTGCCTTTGGGATCAGCATGGAAGCACTCTCGAACGAGGAGAGCGAGTTCCGTAAAATGGGCAGATTAGTTTTCGCGCCTTGCCTAAGACTGACCATAAAAGAAATCTGCAAACAGTTCACACCGTTCCTGTACAATCAGATTGGCAGAGTACTGCAACCGAAGGGTGTGGACCAATTCTTGGAAGACGTGGTCAGAGATACGATGAAATACAGAGAGGAGAATAACATAACTAGACCAGACTTTATCAACACGCTGATAGAGCTCAAGAACAATCCGGACAAATTAGAGAACGTTGGTAAGCATACCAGCTATACTTCGCTATTCTATTCGTTCTCTATTCCTTCATTTCCATTTTTCCGGAAACTGTGGGAAATCAAATCTTCTTCGACCTTTCAGAATTAACGAACTCGTTGCTCGCCGCGCAGGCGTTCGTCTTCTTTGCGGCCGGATTCGAAACCTCCTCGACCACGATGGCTCACGCTCTTTACGAGTTAGCCCAACATCAGGATGTCCAAGACAAGCTGCGTCAAGAGATCAGAGAGACCTATCAGAGCAATGACGGGAGACTAACGTATCAAGCTCTCAAAGACATGAAATACTTGAACAAAGTTTTCAAAGGTGGGTACAACCGTTTGAAGATAGAATTTCCGTTACTCCACAATTTCATTAACTCGATACGTGTCATTCTTTTATAGAGACGCTAAGAAAATATCCAGTTATACCGGTGCTAACAAGGGTGGCATCAGAGAAATATACGTTTAAGGGCACTAAAATTACTGTAGAGAAGGGCTTGAAAATTTGGATACCAATATACGGAATTCAAAAGGACCCAAATATTTATCCGGATCCTGATAATTTCGATCCTGAAAGATTCGATGACGTTGCTGAAGCTACTAGACACCCCATGACTTTTCTATCCTTTGGTAATGGGCCAAGGAATTGCATCGGTATGTAAATTGGAAGAGAAACGAGTAAAATGTAACAAAATGATTGAAAAATTATTGAAATTGGTACTTTTAGGTGGCCGCTTTGCACATTACCAAAGCAAAATTGGCATCATTACAATCATCCGCAATTATAAAGTGGATTTGTGCGAGGAAACATTAATTCCGTACAAAAGCGAACCGCGGCTATTCGTGTTGACCCCGAAAGATGGAATATATTTGAAAATAACTAATTGTCAAACGTAAAGCGTATGCATGTACAATTTGTACACGACTGTAAACGTTATTGACAAATACTATAATTGCAACGGAATTATCATGTATCCAAACAGTTACTCAATTCTGTTTTTCACTGTTTAGACAACGTCCAGCATCTTTATAGCTGTAAATTAAAAGCTGTGACCCCCCATTAATTATAACAGAATTATATTATATTTTGTAAGTACAGAAAATAATATACTTTTCGAAACATAAAAATATGACTTATTAATAGTTATATATCTCTTCATTTCCACACCAACTTCTTGTTAATGTTCGTCGTTAAATATTACTATGTCATAATGAGTCAACAAATAACTGATCCGACGAAGCCACTCCATATTTTTATATCCTATAATGCAGACTCACGTTCTTAATCATGCAACGAACATAAAAACACAAGACAGAATCTAAACGATAGCTTGCTATATAAAAAAAATGAGTAAACAAAATGATAGAAATAATAAAAATAAGTATGGAAGTTGTTACGAAAGAAAATGCATTGTTAAACGTTGCATCTTCTCTCCTAACAATATCATTTGATATTTCTCCACCATCGAAATAAGATATTATCACTAAATCTATAAATGACACCAGAAGATATCGATTAACTGGCTGATTAATTAACTGTAATAGCAAGAATGTTTCATCACAAAACTTTTTGTAACAAGATTAACGATCTACTACGAAAACCTACTTTCTCGACAATTTTATTCGTTCATTCATTCGAATAATCACTAATTTCTTATTCACGTATAGTTACAGTTTGCTGTTACCTCATATTTTCTAACCAAACATTATTTACAGACATTCAAATTCATCATTATGAAAAATATTTCTACGAATCGCTTTTAAACGCTCTGATAATTATCCTCTCCTCGTGATAAGACCTATTGATTACGCTCTCGTAAAAACAGACGCTAGTAGTGAGATCAGTTAATACCATCTGAAGTTTTACAACGCAAACATCAAAAAAGGAGAGTGCTATTCCGTGTTAGTGAGACTTTATGCACAAAACTGTTACTATTCAGGTATGTATAAAACACTCATATACTTGTTCTCGATAACATGAAACGGAAACACTGTTCTTATATAACTTGGAAAATTGTAGTACATCGCGCGTGATAGTACAAATTCTTATTTTTGTTTGGCATATAGTTGTTCATATAAATTTATGCACACGTAAAAGATATGTTAAAGATAAAATGTCAAGAAACAAACGCTGATCCACTGCATGTCTTTACAACATTAAAAGACAAATATGGCGTCAATAATTTTCAAGGAAATCATCAAAAATTTCCACAACGTTCACGTCAGAATTCTAACAAACTGTTACTCGCATTCTATTTTTCTTACTAAAGATTAAACAATTTCTTCTCTTCCTTTTTTTAACTTTTAGTCTGTCATATTTGTAGTGCGAATACTCTACTGTGATAAAAATTAACGATAACTTCAACATAAGGCGTAAAACGTTTATAGTAAAAACAAAGTACATGTGCTTAAAATAATATTTACTAGTATTACTAACATTTTCAATCTCCGCTTGATTATTTACGACAAATGATAACGCACCATTATGTAAAATTTATGATCGAACAGAACTATTACTATAGCATTTTCAGTTTCTTGCATAGTCATAAACGTTTATCGCGATACCTTTTACTGATAAGATGAAGAAAAACAAAGTTATAAACTTTAACTGACAATCAATCAAATACGATTTTCCCGTGCAAACTGGCGATAAGGCGATATCGAAATCAGAGATTCAAGAAGACGTACAGTAAATACATTGAATCATAAGTGCAATAGTGTATCATAGTGGAAATGCTGTTCTACTGTTATTAACACATCGTCACGTTGGTTATTATGTTTACATCATTTCATGCGTATCCATTTATAAGTATGCAGTGCGCATATACAGAGTGATTCACTACTTGTGTGATAAATTTTGACAGTTCACGCTACACCTCAAAAGCAGCAAAAAAGTTCATATAAACCTAAATCCAATTTGTAAAAATGCCAGAGAAAATTGGGATTTTTGTTTTTTTCAAAGAAACAGAAGTTTCACTTCTGTTATTGATTGCATCATCCAAACCGTAATTCCTACAAGAAAATGACAGACAATATTGATGCAGAACGATAAATTTGCTATTATACTAGTCCCTATTTTACTCTGAAACTCAAAAACAGGTGGAGTAATAAAAGTTTAAACTTATCTCAGGAAGCAAAATTTGTAAATTACGAAATCTCTGATCTCGTATTTAAGTAGTTATTTTTAGATGTGGAGGGCAGTAAATTTCACAAAAACATCTTTAGTCACTAAGCTTTCTAATGATATAATCAGTTTTTTATTCCGTTGCACGATAGCAAAGAAATTTTGTGCGAAATGATGAAGACTGCAGGTAAACTGCAATATATGCGTTCATAGCATTCAAATATTTAAAAAAATTTTTCAAAATTAGTTTCAGTACTCCCCACAGAGATGGCGCTAGTAGTTCTTGAGTAGTTCACTTCGCTGTCGATAATTATGTGCGACCAGTTTGAGCACTTTTCACAGAGATGGCGCTACTAGTCTTTCGGTACTTTACTTTGCTGTCGATAACTCGGTGCGACCAGTTTGAGCACTTTCCACCGAGATGGCGCCACGAGTACAAACAAAAATTTTTTAAATATTTGAATGCTATGAACGCATATAGTTTTCATCATTTCACACAAAATTTCTTTGCTTTCGTGCGACGGAGTAAAAAACTGATTATATCATCAGAAAGCTTAATAAATAAAGAAGTTTTTGTGAAATTTACTGCCTTCCACGTCTAAAAATAACTACGTAAATACGAGATCAAAGATTTCGTAATTTACAAAGTTTGCCTCCTGAGACAAGTTTAAACTTTTATTACTTCACCTGTTTTCGAGTCTCAGGGTAAAATAGGGACTATTATAATAGCAAATTTATTGCTCTGCATCAATATTGTTTATCATTGTCTTGTAAGACTTACGGTTTGGAAAATGCAATCAATAACGTGAGTGAAACTACTGTTTCTCTGAAAAAAACAAAAATCCTAATTTTCTCTGACATTTTTGCAAATCGGACCTAGGTTTATATAAACTTTTTTGTTGCTTTTGAGATGTAGTATCAGCTGTAAAAATTTGTCGCACCAGTAGTGAATCATCCTGTAGATCCACTTAAGCCTCTCAGGAATGCCCACTATGTTTAATATATCTCCAGACTCACATCGTACAAGGTAATTCGCTTAAGGCGATTCAACAAACAGTCGTCTGGGTAGACAAACAAGTCGTTAACGTGGACGAACACAACTTGCATATTTTCAAGTTGCAACAGCAATTAAGTAAATGTTCTTTAATTGGTAAAATTCTGTTTAGGACGTCTGATTTAGTACGTCGGTCCGAATATGGACTACTTCCAAATTTTCTGCGCCATAGCTGTGGCGATACTCTCAGTGTATTACTACTACACCGCGTTGTACAATTATTGGAAAAATCGCGGCATACCTGGACCGAAACCTATAGTTATGATAGGCAACTTCTTGGACGTTCTCTTACAAAAAAAGTCGATGAACGACAAAGTGAAGGAATGGTACCATCAATATAAGGATGAACCGGTCTTTGGACTATACGAAGGAAGTACACCTATCCTCGTTATCAACGACCTGGATATGGTTAAGGATGTCCTCATTAGAGACTTCTCTTTATTTGTCAACCGAGGATTTCGCGTATTTCCAAAGGTAATTGAAAATTACTACTGATCCATGCTATTAATATGTCTTTTCTGTGTAATTGTTAACAACTACCAGCAGCCTCGCTGAGTTCAATGAACTTTAAATTTGAAATCTTACAGTATCGAAAGTACTTTCGTGAATACCTCTGAAACTAAACCCAAAGTCGCAATGCGTCGTGTGCAAATTGTGGAGCAATCTGCAATTAAGATAGCACGAGAAGAAATATATGAGAAATTATTAATTACAGATAGAACCGCTGGCGCAACATCTCTTCTTGTTGGAGGCTGAAAGATGGCGACCGTTAAGGGCAAGACTCTCGCCGATATTTACATCCGGTAAATTGAAGGAGATGTTCCCCCTTATCGTGGACTGCGCGGGAAATTTGGAAAAGTATCTGGACAAAATAGCGGCGAGTGGTCAATCGGTGGAGTGTCGAGACCTCGCTGCAAAGTTCACGACTGACGTGATCGGTAGCTGCGCCTTTGGAATTAATATGAACGCACTCTCGAACGAGGAGAGTGAATTTCGTAAGATGGGCAGAAGGATCTTCGAGCGATCCCTACGACAAAGATTAAGAGATAGCGGCAGACAGTTCTCGCCATTGTTTTACAGTATTTTCGGCAGATTCTTACAAGACGACGAAGTGACCAACTTTTTTATAGACATAATTAACGATACGATCAAATATAGAAAAGAGAATAATGTGAGCAGACCCGATTTCGTCAATCTGCTGATGGAACTTCAGAATCATCCTGAAAAAATAGACAATATTGGTGAGCACGTAAACGTAGAATATCCGAATCCTAAACATTTTGAGCTTTCAAATTTCGCTCTCGTCCCACGCGCTTCTAATTCATCTTCCGATTGAATTATGTTTTGCTTCGCAGAGTTGAAAGGAGCCCTACTCGCGGCGCAAGCATTTGTTTTCTTCGTTGCCGGATTTGAAACCTCATCGACGACAATCAGCTTCGCCCTTTACGAACTGGCTCAGAATCAGGACATACAAGACAAGTTGCGAGAAGAAATTAAAGAAGTCTATCGCCAAAACGACGGAGTTCTCACGTATGAACAACTGAAAGGGATGAAATACTTGGACAAGGTATTTAAAGGTGCGTTAAAAATAGTTGTAGAATAATGGTAACATCCGATAAAACAAACGTTGACAAATAACTTGTTTCTCCCAACAGAAACACTAAGAAAGTACCCAGTATTATCGATGCTGACAAGAGAGTCGATGGACAATTATACGTTTAAAGGTACCAAAATTAGCATACCAAAGAACGCGAAAGTATGGATACCGGTATATGGAATTCACACAGATCCGAATATTTATCCGAAACCGGAAGTGTTCGATCCTGAAAGGTTCGACGAGAATGCCGCTGCTAGACACCCTATGAGTTACATTCCTTTCGGTGACGGACCAAGAAATTGCATTGGTACGTAAAACAGATAAAACTATGTATCTATAAAGTGCTCCGAAACAAGTCGGAAAAATGCAAAATGTTAAGTTCTTTCATTCAAGGTATCCCTATTTTGATGAAAGTCATACATAATTTCATATTATTACTTTCAGGTGCCCGCTTCGCGGTCAATCAAAGCAAGATTGGCATTATAACGGTTATTCGAAACCACAAAGTCAGTGTTTGTGAGAAAACCCAGATTCCGTTTGTCTGTGATCCAGCTACTTTCATACTGACGCTAAAAGGAGGAGTGCATTTGAAGATATCAAGCGTGTGAAACTTGTATAATACAATCAAATTACTTCGTCATCTATAGTTATACTTATTATTATTATTATTATTATTATTTGTTATTGTATCTACACAGTGTGTATACTTGCAAATAAAGAATTTGTATAATTTTTATTTTTAATTAAGAAGTCCTGCATAAATTGCTGCGAATAAAAAATATAATGATATAAAAGTCCCATAGAATGATAACTCATGATACTAAAATTAGTCATGAGTCAGAAAACTAAGAGGAATACAAGAAGATAAAGTACATAGTTGAATCCTCAATTAAAATCATTTGAGTATACTTAACGTACCAGAGCGAATTCAATACTCTCATTCAAGTCAGTGCGCACATCAATGGCTACGAAGACAAAAGGTGGATCTGTATTAATATTTCAAATAGTGATCAACATTTGAAAATTTCCCATTCACAAACGAAACGCAAATAGACGCTATGTGTAATTTTGAGCAATCTAAGTACACATTTACTCGTGATTATTTTAATAATCCAACGCACATCTATGAGAATAAGGTGGAATATACACAAACTAAGTGGTAAGGAACTGAAAAAAGTTCTGTTCTCTGGGTTTTCCTAGAAAAGATGAAGTGGTTTATATCACCCACCTCCTGGCGATACATCGAGTCATTATGAGTCGTAGTTTTTAAAGGCGGAAACTGAACAACGTGCCTCAAAACGGGACAACGTTACACGAATTACCCATCGCACAGTGAATCCCCCCCTCCAATCATCAGGGCACCTGACCGACACGGTGAGAGGAACGCGAACGGCGTGCCTTAAAACGGAACAACGTTGCACGAAATGTGCATCGTACAGTGATTCCTCTCCAAACACAAGGCCATCCAACTGACACAGTGTTAGGACACAGACATTTCTTCGCATCCGGAAATGAAGGACTGAACGTATACGAAGGTATTACGTTGGGATTATCCGAAAAGTAACCGAACTCAGTTGTTGAAAAATTACATTGAAATTCGAAATTTCTTAATGCCTACATCATCGATGACTATATTGTCGTCTATGTTATGTAATCAAAGCATCTGTAAACAGTGTAGAAGATAGATGAAAGAAGATTACGTCATGCGTAGTAAATATTAAATCATAGAGTAATCATTGTTTGAATCGTTAATGCTTCAAACAATATTACTGAAATGCAGAACGTACTATTTTTAACTATTTCGACTAACGATATTTTAAGTGGTTTTTCGAAATTGATTATTTTGCTACGCAATAAGGAAACTTAGAAGCTTTTTACACGCTTCTGATAAGAATTTAAATACACTGCGTTGGTTTATCTGGGTAATGCAGCGAAATTTTTCCTAACGTTTACGTTTTCACATTTATTTATTTTCAACAGTTACTTAATGCATCTTCTTCCTATATTTAACTAGAAAAATTCCTTTCAGAACATTACCGTCCGGAACCACTTTGAACTATTAAAATAGGTACAGAAAGTAACAATGGCATACTTTGAGATTCTGTGCGGTGTCGCCGTATTATTGTTACTCTTATATTACTACTTGAAGTCAGTCTACAGTTTCTGGGAAAATCGTGGAGTCTCTGGTCCACGACCCATATTTTGTATTAAAAGCACCATCAAGCTTTTCTTAGCAAAATTGTCATCAGCGCAATTCAGCAAAGATATTTATGACTCGTATAAAAGCGAACCCATGATTGGTTTGTACATATCAAAGTCGCCGATTCTCATGCTGTTGGATCCAGAACTCATCAAAACAGTCCTTATTAGAGATTTCTCATCGTTCACCGATCGAGGTCTCAACGTGCATGAAAGAGTAAGCCTTATATAAATATTCTTCTCGTGTAATTCGCCTGGCGTGGAGTAAATGTACCGCAAAACGAGTAATTTTCAATACGTAATAGCTATGCACACTAAAATGAATATTCGAGTTTCACGAAATGTTCACAGACAGAACCAATGTCCCTCAACTTGCTCATGCTCGATCCAATAAGATGGCGGCCATTACGATCAAAGCTTTCTCCAATGTTCACATCCGGAAAATTGAAAGATATGTTTGGTTTGATCCTAGAGTGTGCGGATCATTTCGAGCAATACCTGAACAAAATAGTAGCAACGGGAGGACCGATCGATTGCCGTGAAGTAACAGCAAAATTCACAACCGATGTGATCGGTTCGTGTGCCTTTGGACTCGACATGAGTGTCTTTGAAGACGAAGACAGCGAATTCCGTCGCGTTGGCAGACAAATATTCGGTGTGGATTTGGAAAACGTAGTACGGCTGAAGCTTCGATTACATATGCCAAAAGTATACGACTTATTGGGTTTTATTGCACCCGACAAGAGGTTTGCCCCATTCTTCACGAAAGTTGTTGCGGACACTATAAAGTACAGAAAAGAAAATAACATAGTTAGGCCTGACTTTATCAATATGATGATGGAACTACGGGACCACCCGCAAAAGTTGGGCGATTTGAGTAAGTTCGTAATACTTCAGAGATTTGATCCATCTTTTAAGTTCGATCAACCCTTTCAGGGTTTAATTTAACGCTAGAGGTATCAAAGCAGTCAGAGTAATCACACTGAACCATGTTTTTTTTTTTTTTAGAATTGACAGACACCTTGATCACTGCGCAAGCTTTCGTTTTCTTCAGCGCTGGTTTCGAAACTTCCTCGACAACGATGAGTAACGCGCTTTACGAACTAGCTCTGAATCAGGAAATTCAAGGCAAACTGCGTAACGAAATTCGGGAACACCTCGCGAAACATAACGGGAAATTGGAGTATGAATACATCAAAGACATGGAATATTTGGACAAAGTATTTAAAGGTATTTGTGAATTAGTTCTAATACCTTTTACTAAATTTTCTAAACTTTATTTTGAGGCGAAGTAAACTATCAAGTTTCATGGTAACGCGAGGAAATAAATGATACCTAGCAAAATGAAAGTGAACGTGTTACCTTTAATTTTCCACAGAGACGTTAAGGAAGTATCCACCAGCAGCAATCGTACCAAGAAGAGCAGTTACCGAATACACCTTCCAAGATACAAAGGTTACAATACCGAAGCAATTGCTAGTATGGATTCCTGTATTCGCAATACATCGCGATCCAGATATTTATCCAAATCCTGACGTTTTCGATCCAGAAAGATTCAACGAAGATGCCATAGCGGCCAGGCATCCAATGAACTATTTACCATTTGGTGACGGGCCGAGAAATTGTATCGGTAAATAGAGTAAATCATATAAATGATATACTGAAAATAAAATTGCAACGCAGCCGTATTTGGCAACAGTTATAATAAAAATAACACAAACATAACTGATAGATACATATAAAATTAATCTTACAATTAAAATTACTAATTGAAATCAATCGTATTTCCAGGTGCACGATTTGCGATTTACCAAACCAAGATCGGTCTAATCACAATTCTTCGTAATCATAAAGTGGACGTTTGCGAAAAAACTATGGACTCGTACCAATTGGATGCAGCTACATTTTTGCTTGCACCAAAAGGAGGGATACATTTGAATATAACAAAATTAAAAAATTAACTTAAAATTTCAATATCTCTTAGTTATACTAAAGTTGATGATGCAAAAGTCGAGATAATATTCCTAATTATCGTGATAATATTCCACTTATCGCCATACTCTAGCATTATATATATTAATCAGATAGTACTAAAGACATTAATGTTGATATATGAAAAATTTATAAACATTACTATTATTTTTAACAAGGGAAGTAAAATATTATGAATTATATCTATATATATTTAATTATATTTTTATATCTATCTATTCGTATTTTATTTTTTCTACAGGAGTTTTAGGTGATTTGACATTGTAACAACTTTTAACATGTGCTATGTATTCGAAAGTTGTACAATTTAAAATTTCTAAACAGGAATTATGCTATTTTACACTCTAATAATAATTGTTGACTGCGCCATACTGTCTAATTCGTTTATTATATCTGTAATAATAGAGATGGTCTACAAATATAAAATCAGTAAATTTGAATATAAAAACTTTTACAAAGATATTAATAATAGAACACAATTTGAAAACTATAACTTCAGGTTTAACATAAAAAGATCTTATAGAAAAGAAACGTTTTACCTCATAGTAGAATGTGCGTATCACTTGGAGAAATATTTAAATATAAAAATCATAAAAGGAGACTGAAAATCTGAGAATTCTGATGCTGCCCACTGATACATCCTTATTCTGGTAATCACAACTCTCTTAATCAGACAACAATTTGGAGCATTTTTAAAACCACTTGAACTCCTAATTCTAAATCACTTAATATTTATTACAATTTTCCTAACAATTGACTTGCTTTTATTAATTATTAAGTAGTTTCATGATTGAATGATTGATTTGTGGATATTATAATTCTGTATGTTCTTTAACTGTAATTAAAGATTTATCTGCTTCTGCAAACCATTCATCATATACCATTTGCGGTTCAATCATCCAAAATTTATGAAACGATATAGGTTCTTGCGATGCAAGATATGCAGTTGCATAATCCAAAGGACGTGCCTGTAATAAACGTGTATTATAATTTGAAGGTATACTTACCTCTATTTCCGCGTTCGGCTGGTTACTTTTACACATCACTACGAGTATTATGCTGATAATAAATATTTTTGTATAACATACTTGATGAAACATTGATGAATGTATAGGCTGTACTCCAATTTGTACTAAACATATACCAAACAAATACATATCATCTGGAGTTGTGGGTGATGGGCAATTACATGTACCTGGTTTTATCATTTCATGAACTAAAGGTGCAGATAAAGCAATGCCAGCTCCACCTGTCAAATACTCATATCCATGAAGCCTATCCCACAGACGAAAACCATATCGTTCTCCAATAGCAAGTGCAATATTTGAATTGTAGCACGTTAATAAACGTAACAAACGAGATACGCTAAATATAAATAAATAACAGTATATCAATATTACATTTACTATTAGGTTGTATACATTACGAGTAAAAATGTTTACCTAAATATTGTATCATCGTCACTGATTATTAACCAATTCAAATTTTTTTTCTTCAATATTTTATCTGCTTCCGCTAGAATGCTATACGTTTTTGCACAATGTCCCTGTGTTGTATTCGGTACAATAAAAGCTTCAGGTAGATATTTATCTATACTAAAAAAAATGAACTGCTTAACTGATTATCCATTTTTGTACATGTTTGAATCATTAATATAATATGAATGATTATACCAGCCACATCACTAAAGTAGCCAATATGTGCAGCGTACTTTGCCCATGTCTGCTTGATTACTGGAATCCTCTCAACATGATATTTTTTACAGGTTTTTATAGCAAAATATACATTTTCAGAAGTTACAGATGAACCCTTTAATTAAAAATAGTTAATAACTATTAGTGCTGGGAATTATAACATCTAGTACCAATTAAAATACTATAGATAATACAGAAGACTATTAATACTTACACATGGATGAAAAAATCTTGGATATGTGGCACAATCAGAACTAGATACAATGCATATTTCTGGCACGTGAGTTAATCGCACTCCTTTATCGACTTTTAAAACAAAAGATGAAAATTCATATGATGCATCGATTGAAAAATCATCTTTAGGCCTTTCACCTTCGATAATTTTTTGCACTAAACTGAGAAAACACTTTATACTATGCATATTATTTAAACAAGATTATAGCATACCTAGAGTAAAACATTTTCTACAGTACCTTGTTAATAACCTTGATGTTATTGCAAAACCAGAAGCTATGTGTGGATACTTAAATTTTTTAGTATGATCTGCAAAATGATGTATGATAGTTGGTTCATGATCATATAATGCATGTCCAATCCACAAGTTCTGAAATAAAAAGAAATCAATAAAAGCTATCTATCATAACAAGTAAGTCGTTTAGTACTGTTATAACGTACTTTAGTTTCTTTGAATTTTGAAAGAACATTTAATAATTTACTTAATCTAATAACAGTATTTTCTAAGCAGAAGAAAAACCATTTAGAAGTCGCATAGGAATCAAATAAATAATCCAGAAGCGGTATTATTGTCCAAGATCCATTAATATTCAATTCATGAGATGAGACAATTTTTGGAGGATCCTAATGAAAAAATTAAATTAGGAAATTTACACAAAATTATAGTTTATATACAAGTATATATTAAGTTATTAATATCATTATACCTTATCAAGAGCATCTGCTTGTTCATAAATGTTTCTTTTTAATATTTCTAGATGCGCTATATGATAACTTTCTTTTTGACTTAATATCACAACAACTAAGTCTCTGGGATCTGTGCAAATACGTATCATTTTTGTTTTGTATTTATCCACAAGCTAAATAATAATAAAATTATATATATTGCTTATGTGCTACAACAATGACATACCTCAAAAGTTAAGTTTTCTCTGAAAATAAATTCAAATAGTATAAGAACATCATATCAAAATATAAAATTTGTATAGTAAAGTATCGAACAATAAGAAAAATGTTGCAATATCTCTCTGGCTTTTATTAAATTCTTAGCGCTTGTACTTTCAATTTAGAGTAGCGTCATTATTATAACAACTGAGCAATATATGTACACAACATAACTTACCTAAAGCATTTACATTAATTCTATCCCAGAATACTGTAGGAATTATGAAGTAAAACAAATATAGAAAAAACATTATTATACTTTTAAAAGTTCAAACTATAATTAATGCAATTCTAAATATTCAATAGAATATGTCAAATTATTTTGTTATATTTATATAAAATATTTATATAAAATTTATATTAACAATTTCAATTTATAAAACACTAAAAATACATAAAAAGACAATAAACCGTTTTAAAGTGCAAAATCTATTTTACATTTCCTATTTTTGTGTTTAAAGATGATTTTGTACAGTGAAAATGATTGAATTTATACAAGCTGTTTCAAAATTGTTATAAATATTATTGTTATTACTCAATTATGATTATGAAGATGACTTAGTGACTCTGTCAATTTACTATACACACAAGCAAACTATTCTAAATGTACGTACAGGTTATCACAGAGAACACACACGTAAACCGGTGGGATGGAGGGATAATGCGCAAAAAATGGAGGGGGAATACGCAAATATCATTTCGATGTCAAACCTCCATCGAATGTCAAACGAAACACCCAGCGAATTTGCATTAAAGCGGTTGTCTAGTGTTAGATAAATAAACAACATAAATGTTATATGCACCATGTAAATATTATTTACGTCTCGTATGCATTTATTCTTGTAAAAACATACTAGGTGTTCAGACTCCACGTATCTCATTACTAGTAAGAAGTTTCAAATCATGCATGAAATTAAAATAATACAATAATTTTGAAAATCGATAATTTTTAAAAAAATACAATTTTATTTCTTTAAGTTTAATTTGTACAACATATTAATTTTCTGACATTATCAACATTTTTCAACATTGAATAAAGTTGAGCAGTATAAAATTCTATATTTCATTTACAATTATATAATATCTTGTCCACCTTATTTCTACAGTTACCTTTTATATCAATTCCAACTATTATTTGCATTCTTATTTAATATTCGATTAATAAGTGTAATTGTATTTACTCTATGTATCATTTTCATGATAGAGAACATACTATTAAGAATATAAAATAGTAAAATATATTAGTTAAGTATTATATACATCTCACAACTTTGATTGTATTAAGTTCTTCCACCATGATACTTTTTCAAAATTTTCTTTATCCTTGTATATTTCTTCTTTAATATGCTCGTACACCTATACATAAAAGGAGATTACAAATTTGTAGATTTAAATACAAAAATAAAAAATTGGACTTACTAAGCCATCAGACATTCCAAGTGCAGAATTTAAAATAAAATCTGGTGGTGCCAAAACATCAACTAATGTTACTACTTCTTTAACTAATTCTTTACACAATTTTAAAATACCCTCTCGTAATAGTCCATCCATATTACACTTAGGTGATGCATAGCCACCAGCATAAAAATCTCCTAATCTTTTCTCTAAAGCAACAGCTCCATAGAGAGAACATAATTTCGTTAGCACATTACGTTCTTCCGATTTCCATACAGAAGATTGTAAACATTCTATAAAGCTTTTCATTACTGCATGCTGTAAGGAAACATTGACAAAATAAATTGGCAAAGACCTTCTAATATTAAAATTAAAATATTACCTGCCCATACAATGTAGATAATGTTTGTGCTAAGAATACTTGTGTCTCATTTCTAATTTCGAAGTCACTGTAACCTTTATGTTTTAAAATTTTTACTTGTTCATATGTTTTTTTTACATAATAACAGACTAGCCATTTAAAAGATAGAAGTAAATCTGTAAAAACAATTGGTGTTACATATAAAATATAATAAATAAATGAATTCTGAATGATGCCCAAATTATTAAAATCATATTCATACTTTCTGGTTTCAGTACTTCAGAAATTGTTGAATAACCAAATTTTTGTGCTAAAATATTATTAGCATCCATAAAAAAATCTGCTGTTTTTAGAGGTGTATTTACAGGTTTTCCTCTAAGTACATTTGACCACTGGTTTAATAACCAGTTGCTGGTTTGCTGAATTAGTACATTGTTTTCACCCTCAAATGTACAAAATGCATCGTTTTCATCCCTCAAGTCACCTAGACGTGACACTAATCGCAAACAAAAATTAAATAACAACGAAATATATAATGTTTTAACATATTTAACTTATATAATGGATACTTTTGAGATAACCGTGTCCCCCGCACGACTCCCTGCAGTCTTGAATAGTATCTCGACTAGTCCATGAGCTCATTGGCTTTGTTACAGAGGATAATGCATGTATTTCCATACCTTCGTTACCAATATCATCTCGATCTATTTTGTTTATAAATCTCAGATTAAAATCGAACATTTGCTCTAAAAACTTGGCCGAAAAAATTTTTATAGCATATACCGCTGCCAGATGTGGAAACAATCGCCATTGCTACATATTTAGATAAAATATTTTATCATGTAACAATTTTATTCGACAGATCTTCATTCAATTTGATTAAATACCTGAGCTTGGTATTCTATAACCGGCCATTCCTCTAATTCCGTTGGTCCGAATTGTTTCCTTACGGCACAATATCGTATAGCAATGGTTAATGCAATGCTTGCATAAATCGCGCATGCCGAAGTAATTCCAACACGACCCCCAGACAACGCACCTAAAGATGCACCTACAAATATCATTAATTAAAATTTCTATCGAAATCTAATTGCCAGTAATACTAAATTTTTTTGAAACCTCACCAAATCTTTTACTTTCATCCTTTATAGCTGTTTTATAATGTCCATCTTCAGTAACATCTGCTGTTCGGTTTAACAAGGATGTTCGCGAAATACTGTAATTATTAAACATCACAAACCCATTATCTACTCCATTCAATCCAATCTTTTTACCCATGTCACCAATAATAACTCCTGGATAAACATCACCAGTATCTGGATCTCGGATAGGCACAAGGAAAATATGAAGACCGCGATTTTGTTGATCATGCGTAATTAACTGTGCAAATATAATGGCATGGGTTGCAGATTTTCCTAAAAAATAATTTTTGGTAAATGATTGATACTCAACACAGAAAATTTTCATTATAAACCATACATAAAGAAATGACAGAAATAACACACGAAGTGTGTATCACATTTCGAAAAAACGTTCGAACCAGAACCTGTAAATAGTTATAATAACGGACCTCTGCACTAATCATTCCGTAAGGCCATTGAAATTGTAGCCAAGCCAGGTGAAATGCCCTACAATTTATTACACGGGATTTGGAATAGAGACGATGTCAGTGTGGACCAAACATTACAAGGAATGTTATTAAATTTATCTAGCTTATCCTAGATATTTCTATTATATTATTATTATTATTATTTGTCTTTACCTAAGCCACCAGCCCAACATTTTGCGGCTTCAAAGTCAGAACTGTGTAAAATGAAATTTTTTGATTTTACATCATATGTAGCTGTAGTTCTCATTCCTTTAACATTTGTACCATGAGATATTTCCGTCAATGCAAAACAGCCCGTGTACTAAAAAAGTTACAAAAAGAATTATAATTTTATTTCCACATTTTACTAAATGCTTACTTGTCTGTTCACAAATTTTTCT
Organism: Xylocopa sonorina; assembly: GCF_050948175.1. Classification (NCBI taxonomy): domain Eukaryota; kingdom Metazoa; phylum Arthropoda; class Insecta; order Hymenoptera; family Apidae; genus Xylocopa; species Xylocopa sonorina. The sequence goes on from NC_135193.1 coordinate 13,958,141, forward strand.
ATAATGCCATGATGGATTTCTGTGCCTAAAGCAGCAATGGTACTTGGTACCAAACCATACATCACAGTCATTTTTACTGGTACAGAGCCATCATATTGTACTAGTGCACCAAACCAACGACTATTTATCATTGGATGCTACAAAAAATAATATATGAATTAAATGAATTACAATTAATTGTTTGCTCTTCTACTTATTACTATTAATAATACGTACAGCAATATCGCTACTGATTAACGCTTGTATACGATCATTACAAACTTTTCTTTCTTCATCTAATGTAGAATAGTCACGTTTTTCAAATACTGGTGAATTTTTCATAAAATTCCACAATTTATCCTAAAATCACAAACAAAAAACTGAAGCAATATTCATATTTCGTAAATATGAAGATTAAAGTAACAATTTATAAAAATTGTGATTGTGACTCTTATAATAAATAATTTTCAAATACCTGAAAAAGAATAAACTCTTCTCCTTCTAAATTCTGTTTTAACAGCTTCCAGTTAAACGTGGCACATTTTCTGTATATGTCTAAAGGACCCTTTGATGCGTTAGCCATTGTACCGTGCATTCTCCTTAGGCTCTCAGTTTGGAATACCTATGCAATAAAATGACGATTAGACCTCTGTTTCATATAACATCGCCTTTATTCTATGCAGAATTTCGTATTGTAATTTTTAAAACTATTTAAGTAGTTAAAATCGACGGCAACAAACTATTTCGCGACTAGAACTACAATAAATTGCAAGTCAGCCCAGCACTATGATAATACTAAAAAATCAACAATTTTTATTCTAAATCTGCAAACACATGGCTCCTATCATTATTATCAATTTTTCTTATGAAATTTTATAATTTTTTTCATTAATCAGAACTGTATCCGCAAAAAATAGTAAAAGTTGCAAACAATATTAGACCTCTGTTGCGATCGTCTAAATGATGTGTACCGTGATGACTTCGATGTGTACTGTGTGAATCGAATTGATTGTATTTTAATGAAGACTCACTGTTTAATTAATATAATGATCAGACATGACAATACATTTCAGTTTTATTATTCATCCATTACGTTGCACATAATCCGAATAATAAAGCAGATTTAAAGTGTAATACAATTGATTATAATAATATAAGAATGAGTTGCGAATCTGCAAATTTTTAAAAGATTGAAGTCGTAAAATTTATTGATCAATAAAATAATAAAATTAGTTTATACCTTTTGGACTAAATTTTTCTAAATTTTCAATAAAACTATTAAATTTAATTAAACTTTCTTTAATTTCTAACTCTTTGTTCCCAACTTTGTTTCTATTTCCTGTATTATTTCTATTGAATATATATTGCTAAATGAAACAACCTTGAGAATGTATAATTCTTAACTATAGTTAACCACATACATGATACATTTTCAATTCTCCAATACGGCTTGAAATGGGAAACGTATTCGCTATGATTTTTTAACTGAAAGTGATGTAAGTAGGTCACCCAATTTACACATTTACGTTATCGATTATTTGGCTTATTTAAATCAATTGGACTAGCAAACGAGATTGCTGAATATTTAACTATACACTCGGCGCAATGGAAGAAGATAAATTAAAAGATCTTAGAAATCAATATATACCGCTTTAATCGAAAATTTAATTCCAGTTTGTAGCAGTACAATTCAAGCAATGATGCTTATTATACTGCTTCTTCAAGTCATTTTGATATCCGGTGAAAGGTATTGTCATATTATTATATAAAGCCTAAGAATTAAAACTACTAAAAGGATTAATTGCCAAGTATAATTACATCGGTAATTGTGTCTAACTTTTATTTTAGTAATCTAGTATTCCGATTTTAAGATGTAATGAATAAAAATTTCAAAGTGTAATTTTTAATGTTCAATGTTTCAATGTAACGTAGCATAAAGTACATATGAATAGTGAAAGCTTATGTGAAAATATATGTCTGCGTATCTATTTCGAATACATTTGTTTTTTATGTAAGATAAACTGCACGTGCATGACAAATTTTTTGTATCTAACTGTAAATGATTAATTCGCTAATAAATATTCGCAAAATTATATATAGCGTATTTTATAAGAGGCATCAAAGCAAACATAGCGAGAAGAATCTAAAATCCGTTGTTGAAACAGTCGTGGGCGAAATTAGCGAACGAGTTAATTGCGTTGTTCTTGTTACTGATTCTGTTTATCAAACCTTAGTAGATATTGAAGTTATTAAAAATTCGACTTTATCAAAATATGAGGTAAAACAAGATATTTGAAATTACGTATCACGAATTTTTGTATTATATGTATATGCATAAACTTATCACATTACAGATTCGATTACGTGATAATGAACAATTTTCTAGACCAAAACAACGAATTCAAAAAATATTAATTAATAGCAAAACAATTGGTTGCAATGCATATATTATATTAATTGCTAATGGATTTCTAGCAGCAGAATTCTTACAATATACCGAGAGGTAATTGTCTATGAATAAATAAATATTTATTGGATAAGTATACGTATAGTAAATTATAATTTGTTTAATTACTGTCCAATTTTCATATAACTAATTATCAACCGATATATTACAGTTTATATTTATACTTTTGTAACATTAATTTCGAATAATAGAATTTGTTGATTTTCAGAGAGCGTTTAATTAATACCCACGGATTATTTTTACTATTATATGATTCACGTTTATTCCAACCGAATTTGCATTATATTTGGAATAGAATTATCAATGTAGTTTTTATTCGTCGATATAACGCATATAATCATCGTTCGGGCCAGGACACTATAAATGAAAAAATTGATCTGAATACTGTCCATTTCCCTGCTCATGCAAAAACATTTACCACCACAAAGTACATTGATACCTGGTATCAAGGCAAATTGCGTTATGGTACTAACCATTTCATAGAAAAAACGACAAATTTGCGGAATAAACATTTACGGTTTGCAGAAAAAGAAATTGATATTTAACTAGTACTTTAAATAAAATAAATGAAATTTTTACATATATTGCAGTATTGCTGTGTTCCAACATATTCCAGCAGTAACAGAAAGTTCAAGAACATACTATAACAAACGACCAAATAACAATATAGAAGCTTTAGGAATCGAATTTGAGGTATGTACTACAAGTATACGATAGTTACAGCTATTCACTTTTGCATCATTTAATTTTTTCTAGTTAATACAAATTATCTCAAAAGCAATGAACTTCAGGCCAGAATATTACATGCCCTACAACATTGTTTCTGAGAAGTGGGGCATCGAAGAAGACAATCTAACTCATACTGGACTTATAAGTGAAGCTATACAGGGGAAAGCTGCCTTCTATTTGGGTGATCTACATTATACATTGTATCACTTGAATTTTTTTGATCTGAGCATTCCATACAACACTGAATGCCTTACTTTTCTAACACCAGAATCATTAACAGAAAACTCATGGAAGTTATTAATACTTCCATTCAAGTAAGTACAATAAAAAGCAATGTAATTAAAACAAATTAACTAAAATATATAAATTTTGATTTCTAGACTTTACACTTGGATTGCTCTTATTCTCACCTTACTTTTAGGGAGCATTATATTTTATTTTTTGTCATTGTCTTATAAAAAGCACATAAGTTTATATAAAAGTCAAATGCAACTTAAAAATATATCTATGAAGAAGGAAGTAAAAGGCTTGTACTTATTTACTGAAATAGAGAACAGCATATTATATACTTATAGTATGCTCGTGCAAGTTTCACTACCAAACTTGCCAAACCCATGGGCTGTGCGAGTATTAATTGGGTGGTGGTGGATATATAGTATTTTACTTGTAGTTGCCTATCGAGCTAGCATGACTGCTACTTTAGCAAATCCAGTTGCTAGGTGAAAATCATTATAATAAAATTTTATTATTATTATTATCATCTGTCAATAAGATAATAATTTATAACTATACTTTTTTATAATAATAATAATATTAATAAATTTAATTATTACTATTTATTTACATTGCAATTTGAATGCAGAGTTACTATTGATACATTAGCTGATTTGGCTAAAAGTTCTATAGAAGTTGGAGGATGGAATAAAGAGAGCAAAAATTTTTTTTTAACATTAGCAGACCTCAATAGCCAAGAAATTGGTAAGAGATTTCAGCTAATTGAACATGAAGATGAAGCAATAAAAAAAGTGACAAGTGGATCTTTTTGTTATTACGAGAATTCATATTTGCTACAACACGCCCGTGTGAGACAGCAGATATCGGAAAGAGAACAAAAGAAAAATAAAACTATAGAGAGTAAATCATTAAAGCATAATTTGCATATTATGGAAGAATGTGTTATAAATGTGCCAATAGCTCTTGGGATGGAAAAAAATTCACCATTGAAACCGCACGTTGATACTTTGGTATTTTCCTTTTTGGTTGCTATACCAAAAATTACCATAAAACTATCATGAAGATATATTTGATGTACAATTCATAATTGTACACGATACAAATTTTTAGGTGAGGAAGATAATAGAAGCTGGATTAATCGAGAAATGGTTGAGTGATGTCATGGAATGGTGCAAAATTATGGATATACGACAAGAAACTCAATCAGAAAAAGCACTGGTTAATCTTCATAAGTTGCAAGGTGCATTCATTGTTATTACAGTTGGTTATTTATTAGCTTTCACTGTTTTAATAGGTGAAATTTTGTATTGGAAATATATTGTCTTAAATGACCCAAAATTTGACAAATATCATTTAGATAAATTCTACAACAATAAATAGGTAGTAATTGCAAAATACAAAGGAATTAGTTAAATTTACAGGTTCATTTCCAAAAATGTATAAGTAACTTTAAACAAAACATATTTCATTATTGTATGTAATGATATTCTATACAAAAGAATATTTACACAACACATTACTGTTATACAATATGTAATCTATTTATGAATATTATAATATTAATATAAATATAAAGTATATATATGTAAAAAAAATATTTTCAAGTATCAATAAAAGCATTCTCATAATAAATTTTTAATTACATATTAACCAAAACTTATATACGCACCAGTTTTGCAATTGAGGAACGTCACCATTTCTACTTTGATCGTAATTATTTAACTATATATACCTATCTCTTGCGTATGTGTGACGAGTTTCTTATATTTTTTCTCTCCATCGTCCTTCCCTCAATCACGCACATTTCACTTCTATTTTTAGTTATCTTTTTGGTATGAAAAACGAATCGATTAAATGGAACCGCTTCGTGTGCATTTATGTCAAATCGCGTTATACGTCATTGAGAGAATTATACAAAGAGATATTTAGTGGAAAGTGTAATTTCTCGTTAAACAGAATTTATGCATGGAACCTTTTTACCTTTACCATTTAGTGTAACAATATTACTTAAAACTTAATGTAAAAATTCATTGTCAGTTTACTGAAAGTTCTAGAAAATCAATAAAATAATTTTGTACATGCGTATATAATATATATGTATCTACCTGAAGGTAGCGATAAAATTGTTTTCTTCATTTCTATGATACAGATTGTCAATCTTGTGTGTTGTGTGTGATATGTGTATATAATACATGAAAATGAAATCAGTAATAGAGAATACAAAAGATAAAGGACAAGAAGACCCTATTAGATGTATATTTTTTTCAGAATTTCATCCTATTGTGGGTCCAATGATTACTTGTCAGGTTAATAAATATTACATCGCTTATTTGTGCGGAATAATATTTTTAATTGTTTTTTATAATTCTAAACAAAACACTTTTATACTTAATTTATTTACCACTTTTGCAAGGTTCCAGATAACTTTATTTCAAAGGACATCTTTGATAATGTCAGTGTTTATATTATACCCAAAGCACAGTTACAACGCAGCATTATAACAGTGTAAGTTTCATTTACAAGATTTAAATATTTAAACACTGAGATTAGAATAACTTACCAAGTTGTTCACTTTATTACAGAACATTGAAAGATTACAAAATCTTGGGTTTCCCCGTAAAACTTGATGATAAGAAATATGCAAGAAATGCATTTTATTTTAATTTATGCTTTGTATGCGATGCAGAAGCTCGTACTGTGCACTATGAACCTGTGGTAAAAAAAATGTCTGATTTTCTAGTAAGAATATATATGTTTCTAATAATTATCTCTCTACTTCTTATACATTGCTTCACTTGTTCAATTTAATTTTTCAGATGGCTCTTGAAGTAGAAAATTGCTTTTTATCTGCTTCAGAGGATAAAACAAGATTATCAGAAATGCTCCAACAAGTAATGCAAGATTTAAATTTACATAAGATGTGTACGTTAACAGGTAAAATTATTTTATATAAGAAAATAGTGATGTGCATACGTGTGTGTTATATATGTGTGTATGTGTGTGTGTGTGTCAAATCATTAAAGATGTAAAATACAATATTTTAATAGAGGGAACAATGACGTCCCATTTGAAAGTCATAAAGTTAGCACCTGAGCCAAAACCAGTTCTTGATCATCAGGTACCAATATTCTTGGAAGGCCGCGAAGCATTTCAGAGTGATCAGTGGGATTTGACTACTCAGCAAGTATTACCATACATAGATGGATTTAATCATGTTGCACGGATAGCTGCTGAAGCAGATGTAGAAAACAATTTGGTTAAAAGTTGTGTACAGAATCTTGTGTAAGTATACATATACATATAACATAGAATTTTACATAAAGTATGTAGTTTTTGCAATATTATTTTTATTTGTAGTTATTATGGCATTGTAACTTTGATTCCAATATTCCAATATAGTAATGTCTATGCCGCAACATCAAAATTAAGGGAGTTGGTGGAAAACACAAAATTACAAGAACGATGTATAGCATATGCTTCAAAATTTTGTAAGCTTTATATTCTCAGTATAAAAACTTGCGAAAATAACAAACCATTCTGTAAGTGATTACTTTTAGCTAGACAACCTGCATATCTTAGAGATATATATCGAATGTATGCAAGTATGACACATGGTAGCAGTATGAGAGACTTGTGTCAACGTCTCAATCCTCAAAATTTAAGAATCAATGAAAGGCGATTAGTACAATTTGGACTCATTGAAGGTCTTATTCGTAGAGTATACAAGGTTATTAAATTTATTATGGAGTCTTTAATTCAGTTTAATAATTATTTACTTTTAACTTTTATAGCCAACTTTTATAATTTGCAGTATCCTATATATTTGCCAGGATCTCCTTCTAATGAAGAGACAAAGAACAATCCAGTTTATAAATATTTTACAGGGACATATAGTCTTGATGAAATTTGTTGTAGTACAGGTCAATCAGCTGCACAGGTCGAAGACATTGTTGAACGTGATCCTAATGTTGTTATGTTATGGAAATAACATAATCCTTATAAATAGTATTCCACGAACTTTGTTTTCTATAGTTTTGATAAATACACGCAGGATACATTATAAATGATAAATAGTCAAATCGCAAATTATTATATTTATTGTATATTGTCGATCATTCGTTTGACTTCATTTATGTATATTTCAGGCACTTTGTCCCTTCTCATTTCATTACATTTCCTTTCCATTGTTTCACGCATTTTCTTCTTACGCATAGCAGCTTCTGTGCGAATCGTTAGACCTTCCTCGAACATTTTTTGTCTCGCCTCAATACGTTCTCTTTCCTTTTCATTTACCTGATAGAAGTAATAGATAATATATTCGCTTAAATTAGATATGATTAAAAATAAAATCCTCAGAATTTGATATAGCTAAATGTGATAAAATGCTTCATGTGTGGCAAAATTTAATAAATGATAACAGAAAGTATTGTGTAATAATATTAGTATAAACTAAAATAATTTATGACATAATTAATTAATAATTTTAAAATTATTTGCTCAAAAACAAACCTGTTTTAGTATTTCGCTCCTGTGCTTTAATGCTCGTCGTTGTTTATTTTCGCGTTCTTCTTGTTCTCGACAAAAAGCTTCTTTTTGGACACGTGTAATTTTTTCAAATTCGCGTTGTTCCCGTTCTAACTCGATTGCTTCCATTATTCGTTTGTTATTTAATTGTTTCTCCCTCTCTTTCATAAGAGATTTTTGAGCTTCTGCTTTTTTCAATGCTTCTTCCTTTTCCTTTTGCCTCCACTGTCGTTCTACTTCTTCTTGAACCCGTGCAGCATTTAACTCGTCAAGTCGTTCCTATAGAAGTAGAAAAAACGTATTTTCATATGTTTTAATATAAACTTTTTACATTTTGTTGTCAACATTAGTAGTTTTCATACAGAGTAAGCATGCTGTTATAAAATTTATAACGTGCAATAAGATAAAATACAACTATTAATTAAAACATTGAATACTTGAACGTCTTTTGCTTGCAGTGATTGTGCTGCAACTAAAGCTTTAGCTTGCTCTTTTCGTAATTTTTCCAATCTTCGTTCTTCCGCTAGTTTTGTTTCCCGTTCTTCCTTGTATCGTTGATACTCTTTTAACCTGTGAGTAAAATATTATTACGGGTTGATTAAACTTTAAACAGTTCGATCAATTGTACCTGAGATCAATAATTTTATTTTCCTGTTCTTCCATTGCTTTGAGATGTTTCAATTGCTCGTTTCCTTCAGTAAATTGTTGTCGAATCCGTGCGTTTTCCAATTCTTTGTTTCGTAGTTTCGCAATTTCCTGTTGCTGCCAAGCAATATTACTTAAATTAATTAATCTACTCTCTTCCTGCTTTCTTTCAAACTCTAATATCCTGTTTTCTTCATTTTCCTTTATTTGATCCATTAAACTATTGGTAAATTTTTGTCTTTTGACTGCTTCTTCCTGCTCCTTCTTTATTTCTTCTTTAATGGCCCATCTCCTTTTATTTTCCATCATATCATTTAATCGTTTTTCTTCCTCTTGTAATTCACACTCAATTAACTTTTTCTCTTCTACCTGTTAAAGTATGTAAGCTTTTGTAATTACGAAAAGAAAATACGAATATTCTCTCATCAAAAGCTATTGCATTTTATAAAATATATTTGGTGTAATATTTTACTGTTTCATTTCGTGTTTCATTCATCATTTTATTTACCTGCGCATCTCGAATAGCTCGACATTTGGTTTCAAGGATGATCCTATTACATTTCTGAATTTCTTCTTCTTGTTCAAGCTTCATGTTCTCCGCCCTTTGAAGAATGTGTTTCGCTCTTTTCCTAGCTTCCTCTTCAATTTCGATCAATTGCGCACATTTCTCTTGGGGCCTCTCTCGATCCATTCTACGAAATTCCTCTCTCCTCTCTATACTCTCTTTTATAAGTCTCTGCATTCCTTCTTCATCTACTTTCAGAGCTGCTTTTCGTTCTGTCTCCGACATAAGGGTACATTTACGAAATTCATCGTATTCTTTTTTTGTCAGAACTTTTGCAGATGGCAATTTTTCTCTCATAGCACTTACTCGCATTCTCCCTCTATTCTTACTTAAATTTTCAGGTAACTAAATAATTTATTAAATATTTTAGTGCTATGGAAGTACAAGTTTTTATTTAAATTTATTAGAATAGAAATGCAAGATTACCTGCTTTCCAGAAGAACAATGTTGCAAACGGCTTGTTTTACATTCAGCAATTCGGGTGCAAGTATTCTGTAATGCACCCGAACAAACTTGATCCTTAAATTTCGATTTCTTCCAATCTTTTGTATTACTAGATACTGATGTACAAACAGTGTTTAATTTTGATGTGTTCTTTTCTACTTTTTGTATCACCATTTTACAATTTTAGAGTGTCAATCTTTTTTCTCGACGTCTAACTTATTAATTGGTAAAGGTTATTCTGTTATAACTAAAACGAATTTAACAAATAAATTCATATTTCTTCGCGCGGTAAACTTGAGGAATACTTACAGCTTCTTTTGATAGTACTTTTTGGAATATATTTCTGTTGTCGTTGTAAACATAGATGGAATAAAAATTAGAATAAATTGATCAAAATAAACTGATGTAGAGGACTGATGCGGAACAAGTCATTTATTATTTATAAACAGTGACCAATTATTGCTTTGTTGTTTGTTCGATACTAATCTTCCGCTTTAGAGGTAAGAGAGAGAAAGATATATAAGAAAGTTATAGGAAAGAGTGAGATAGATGCTGCGGACCCTACTCCGGAACCCTTGGCGCCATCTCTCTGAAAAGTGCTCAAACTGGTCGCACATAATTATCGACAGCGAAGTAAACTACTCAAGAACTACTAACGCCATCTATTCGAGGAGCGCTGAAACTGCTCGCGCATTAGTTTCAGTACTTCGCACAGGGATGGCGCTAGTGGTTCTTCAGTAGTTTACTTCGCTGTCGATAACGCGGTGCGACAAGTTTGAGCACTTTTCACAGAGATAGCGCCACGAGTACAAACAAAAATTTTTTTAAATATTTGAATGCTATGAACGTATATATTGCAGTTTACCTGCAGTCTTCATCATTTCACACAAAATTTCTTTGCTTTCATGCAACGGAATAAAAAACTGATTATATCATTAGAAAGCTTAGTGACTAAAGATGTTTTTGTGAAATTTACTGCCCTCCACATCTAAAAATAACTACTTAAATACGAGATCAAAGATTTCGTAATTTGCAAATTTTGCTTCCTGAGATAAGTTTAAACTTTTATTACTCCACTTGTTCTCGAGTTTCAAGGTAAAATAGGGACTATTATAATAGCAAATTTATCGCTCTGCATCAATATTGTTTGTCATTTTCTTGTAGGAATTACGGTTTGGAAGATGCAATCAATAATATGAGTGAAACTACTGTTTCTCTGAAAAAAATTGGACCTAGGGTTATATGAACTTTTTTGCTGCTTTTGAAGTGTAGCATCAGCTGTAAAAATTTCTCACCCTGTATATTGAAATTTTTTAAATGAACATATGCGTATACATAAAACAAGTGAACTCCGTAGAAGTCGGCCTTTCTATAACACGATATCGATTTACTGCATAACATTACTAATATAGTTTAATATTCAGTACAAATTACTGATATCTTTTAATAATTATATTTTTGACAGCTCTATCACTTCTTTGGTCCCGTAGTTTTTTATCGTATTTTGAACCTATTTTTTTACATAATTTCTCAGTTTTTTAAGTTTTCAGAACCTAATTACTGTGTTGCACAAAAATTATGTACACTAAAAATATATTGTTTTGTTGTCTTAGTGAAGATGTAGAACCAACCAAAGGAGCGCAAGGGTGATTCACCCCTTTTGCTCGTGTATGCGTTTGTCGTCGAGTTTCCCGTCGTCGTCGGCTTTCTTCAGGTGGGAAAATGCACATGTGTCTATGCTGTCGCGTCTTTTGTCTGCTGTGCTGCAGGTAAAGAATATACTCTAGTATCCGCCGAATATTGAAAATGGATTTTCGTACGGAGAGTGTTTTGGAATGTATTGAAATTTAAAATCTAACTGGGATGATATTATGATTTGTAATTGATACTTTTGAAAAAAAAATTCTATACGTCTTTTCTTCTCTGTTTAGAAATATGCAGTGAATTATTTAACTGTAATTACTTAACTTTCTTGGTAAACTATTTGCTGTTTGAAAAGATGTTTCAAACAAATGTTATTTGGTATCAAAAGAGACGTACAACGTAACAATAATAGTTTTACTATACAAGTCTAAAGTGTTTAAAAAGAATATTGATTTTCTCTGCAATTGTTTTATGAAATGAAATGTTAAAAACAAGAGTATTACGTTTGATACAACGTGCAACAGCTGTTCCATGTATTCTCGTGGGAAATATACAACGTACCGACTATTTGGCGAATCGATTTTGCAAGGGGAACTTTTACATTTAAGCATTAAACAGTGTCTGAAGAATGAAAAAGTCGATCGATATCACGATACACACATACAAAAAATAACCATTTACACCCAACAGTTAAATTTAACTTCAGTCACATACGTATCAAGATACTATTATTCAATACAGAATTGAATATTTATAGTATAGAAGTTGTAAATTTTTCTGTTATAAGTTCGTAGCTTTTAGTTACGATGACCGCTCTAGTAATTGCCGCTCTTGTAATCAACAATCAATAATACTTACAATATTATGTAATGTTAATTTACTTAACAGATTTCCAATTTACAAAACAATAGTTTCATATTTGATTAAGATTTCAGAATGTATTACCCTTTTATTTATAAATCCACTACAATCTTTTAACGTGGAATAGATATTGTTAAGCAAATACAATTAAATAGCATGCTACATGTAAAATTTCAATGATTCAAAATTTCAAAATTTCATGATACTACAAAAAAATGTTTTTTTCATTATAAAATATTCTCTCTCGAAACGAGTAACATTTAAAACCTTTACTGTTATATGTGTATGTACGAAAAAAAGAGGGGAACGAGAACCAATCTATATCCACCACGTCTGTCAAGTTTCAACCACACTTCGATCCGCGATTAGCGAAGAGTGCACGCGTTTCTAGGAATGAAAAATGTATATTAAGTAATGCCACAAAGGGAAACATATTGTCCTTTTTTTTGCTTGTCGTAAAGCTGCGCCAAACCACTTGCGTTCTAGTCGGCCAATTGCGAAAGGTTTCCCAAATAAGAACTCTTCTAGAAGTGGGAACGCGAGCGTATATGCAAGATCTACTTTGCGAACATGTGTCAGTCGGGATAGTTCAATTCGATAACTTTACACTACTTGGATAATATCATTCTACTGAGGACTCTCCTTTTACAATTTCCACGTTAATACTTATTTAAGTTGTTTTTCTCAAAAGAATATTATTTCACGTGCACAAAATTGCTTTTATCCTTGTTATTTACTTTTATTCGTATTTCCATTTCAATATTAAGTGGAATCTCATCGGATTACGCAAAATTATAATATATACTTTTTTTTATTTTTCTACAGATTAATTGGTCTACTTGAATACAACAAATTGTTATACATGCATGTGTTCTTGAACTGATGATTATTTTCTTTGTATGTGAGTGAAAAATGTGAAAAGGGATTCCGATTAATTTTTTAAATTAGAAATAATATTTTCTCTTGTGACAATGATTGTGCGTTCGTATTCGTAAAATAAAACGGAATATTTGTGTCAATAAAACACGCGTGTGTAAATCAAGTTAACTTATACTTGATCTTATATCTACTTTATTATGAAATGACATTATATTTGATTTTTATGAATTTAATTAATACGTGATATGCTAAAAACATGAAAAGAAAGAAGCGTATAATATATAATTCTTATAGTTTTTATGTAGTAAAAGCTCGATCCGCAATTCGTAAAACAATTTGACATTTACACGATACATTTTAAATTATAACATAAACTTTGAAAAATTTAATCTTACAATGTTACGCCGTTTGTGTTTGAATTAATCACCATTTCTGTTTAAAAAGCAACCATCAGTTTGTTTCACATCGACTTGTATCGATACAAGAAACCGATGCCCTTTCTTAAGTCGTTTTTGCTGTGCGTTAAAAGAAAATGAAAGAATTCGGCAGTTATCAATCGAATGCTACCTTGAAAAACCAAAGGGAAAGATTAAAAAAACAACCACCCCAAAAATCACCGATTAAGTTACTTACCAAGGACTGTAGGTCAAATGTTATAATATCTCGCGACAATACCATTTACAAGAGGACGAACAATTTCTCCGAATCCTCGAATTTATCGTCTCTCGATGATTTTTCGAGTAAGCTACAAGTTAAAAAAGAAAAAGTTAGTTGCGAAGTGGAACATCTGTATTGCGATAAAAACAACTTGAATTTTGAGGACGAACGAGATGTCTGTTTAATTAGCAGCTCCAGTGAGATTCACGAAGATGCTGAAACATGCGAAAGTCTGAGCAGAACCGGAGATAGTTTAATGAAGCTTAATAATAACCTCACCGAAGAAAATGGTTACGATTGTTCGCTCGAAGAAAATGTAATTTTTGAAGCAAGCAATCAGAAATGGCCTATTTTCGTTGATTTAACTACTGACGAGAAAAACACGTGGAAACAGACAATCTTGAAACGGTTCTGCGATGTGAAGACGAACACTGTGAACGGAAATGAAGCCGGAACCAAGGATGTGACATTAGGTACACAATTTAAATAATACAATTATTTAAGTGTCTTAGACAATTAACGAAGACAAGTAGGAAGCATCCGCTTAATTAGCTGCCAAAATGTACAGCAATATAATACATTAAAATTGTTACCCGCAAAGTAAAATACATTTACTATAATTAATCAAGACATACTTTAATGCTTACGGGATGAATATATTGTTTTTGTTAACTATTAATTCTAGTTAATCAACTTTACTCGCCTTGAACTATTTATTATTACATTCCAGAACCTCGAATTATGATAGCAGATAGCTCGAGCAAATTAAATTGCAGTAGTAATCAGAGTTTAGCAACTGCTTTACGAGACCATGGGCCATGTTCAATACCAATACAACCGAATCGTTGTTTACCTATCCGTCCAGCTCCACGAGTGCCTACAAGATACCTTCGAAAGGGTAATTCGCATATTTTACCTAAATCTACTGCACTGGACGTGGTTAAAGTAGAATCGGTAAACTCGGTCGGTACACCGCCAAATGAAGAGATTCCCGAGGAAAAAGATGTTAATTCTCTAAGCCAGATGACGTCAAAAGAATCTGTGAGTCTGATGAATTATACCGTTCCTGAAATTTCTAGCATAGGAACCCTGAATATGATGAAGAGAAGGAATAGTAATAGCATTGAACACGAGGCAGATAATATTAAAGGAACGAGAAAAAAGAGAAGATCACAAGGCGCAGATTCTAGTCAGAATAAAGAAAAACGAGTCGAAAGTTCGATTAAGGAATTTTTGACTAATTTCTGTGGTTCGAACGCAAATGGGGAAATACAAAATCGGTGTACTGACAAATGCGCTAAAGTTGTCGATAAAACAACGAAAGAAGAATGCAGCAACAAGTTGGTGCCTCCGTTAAGACTGAAGAAAGTCGTGCGCACAAGTAAGAATGTTAAGAAATATTGTATAAAAAAATGCTTTAAGTACATGTATCATACTCTCTTAAAATTCTAAATCTTTAGCTTTTTAATATACTGAACACGAAATAAATACTGCTCTTTTAGCTGCAGGGGCAAAAGATTATAGCAATGCTCGGGTCACCACGGTACCAGAACACGAGTCAAATTACAGGATCATTACGGGTAAAACACCTCAACCATCATCCAATCCAAATTCTACCGACTGGACTAATATATTCTGCGAAAAAAACACACGGCTTGTATCCTCAAACACTGATAGCTACAAACTGAAGTATAGACGAAATAGGTTGAAACAAAAGCTTCGTGAGTTACGCAGTAAGGCTTTAGATTTGTCTAAACAGATGTCAAATAATTCCAGTTCGGAACAAAGTACCAGACTAAGACAAGTGATGAATCGTTATGAAAAGCAGATTGAAAATTTATCTAAATTACACAGCAAATTGTCTGCAGCGATTCCGGCGTCCACAGAAGTGATCGACTTAAACGATAATAGTGCAAGTCCTGCAAGCAACAAACACACTTCTACAAATCTGAATGATACGAGTGAAGTACCTTCAGAGAACAATAGCTGTCCGGCTTCATCACCAGAACCACCGAAATTGTCACCGCGATCGCCTTTATCTTGTGATAATATACTACCTCAAGAGATTCGA
Organism: Xylocopa sonorina; assembly: GCF_050948175.1. Taxonomy (NCBI): domain Eukaryota; kingdom Metazoa; phylum Arthropoda; class Insecta; order Hymenoptera; family Apidae; genus Xylocopa; species Xylocopa sonorina. Next base: position 13,973,840 of record NC_135193.1, read on the forward strand.
GATAGCCCACCAATTTTACCTAGAGTGTCCTTAGCTATTACATCGAGCCAAGACTCGGTAGTAGAAGAGTTGCAAGTAACAGAAAAAAAAGTATGGCTCATAAACGAAGATTCCATAATACCACACCCTACCAACTCTATTCAGTTAAATTTTATGGACAACGATACATTGAATGTTAAAGAACATTCTCAGACTGCACTTCCACACCAACAGAATAACATTAACGTTGACTTAGAAAGTTCTGATATTGATGCCAAACAAAACGCTTTAAATCATTGTAGGAAACTTGCTCAGTTTCCTGAGGATAGTCCTAAAACTCGAAAAAAGAAAAACGAAGGGGACCAGTTGACAGAAGTGTATTCTCAGTATCTTCGACCTGTAATTCAAAAATCAGAACAAGATAAATATCTGAATGTTTCCAATCCTAGACCATTAATAAGTTCTATAACCAGTGCTGTGGAATTACCAACGGTTGTTCAAGAGAACGAAATGATTGAAACAGTAGCTGAGAATAAGCTTATTCCCCCAAAAGAGTGTACATTGCAGTCTAATCCTTGTGAATCGAGTTGGACAGACACTTTATTCCCGAAAATCAACGAAGATGACATAAATTCACAACGGGTTTGTCAGAAATTTTTCGCTCACGCATAACCCGAATTACGATATAAATATTATCAAGATAATTTTATTCGCAAACAGTCTTTACAGCAATATATTGTTAAATTCATTTCAGGTTACATCGAGCTCAGCTCAATCAACTCAACTTGACGTATCACAGACAATATTGAGTCAGAAACGACTTACGTAAGTTCTGTCAATAATTCATATACTTTATTACTATAAATTCCTATATTTCGTTTTATGTACAAATTTCAGGTTACAACAAAATTATAAAAGAGAAGAAATACCGACCGATTCGGCACAGAAGAGTGATAGCAATTATTCTATAACCGAACAGTTTCCTACTTTAGGTAATTGGTTTGCCCGAATATCGAAGAAACAAAATCCAAGAGGTAAATCTAAATTACAATACACCGGAAAAGGTCCATTTGCAACAACAGAGACCTCCACACGCTTGAGAGTAATTTCTTTAATATCATTAATTAATTTATTGATTAATATTTATCTATTTTATTATTCTTCTTAAATAAATATTTAAATTTTTTAAGAGTGAATTTCAGACGAAATCAGAACAAATCTTCTTTCCGAATTTTCCATTCCTATTACCGAACAACTTGTGTAATTCTATAACATTTTATAGAATCCTGGATCCGAAATACGAAAGATAGTTAAACCCAGTACCTCCAACGACGTGATGAATACAACCCAAGGCGGTACAGAAAGATGGCAATACCACCATCAACAACAACAACGACAACAATTATTGCAACATGTTGCAGCATCCGTAAATCTTTCGCAACCTGTTGCAACAGTTCCACCTGTACGTCCTAATATTTATCCCCCTATTCCTATGACTCAATTTTATCTGAACAACTATGCTGTAAGTAACATTTTATCATTTCGATTAAAAGTAATATTTATGTATTAATATTTTACCAATTGCAGGTTGACCCCTATAACAATGCTACCTTAAACTATCACCCAGCAATTTTTCCCTATGGACCTACTTATCCATATCAATCTCGAATACATTCTAATACCCTGCCAGGATATAATTTTCCTATGCAAGAAAGTTTACGACCAATGCAACATATGGATAAACGATTTCCTCCGATACAAGATCCAATAATAAGATATCCTTCAACATCGACAAACTCTTTGCAGCATCCGAATAATTTAGAGTTCGATCGCCTACAAAATCAGCCCACCGCTACCAACGTTGGTAACACAACATGTTTACCATCATTATTCTTGTCGCCACAGTCTTTATCTTCCTCGCATCAAACTCTACCTCGTGCTCCTCCAGTTGGTTACGCAACGAATAGTCAATTTTCTCGGAATAGAATGATTCCCGACGTTGTTGCTGCTGCTGCGGCTGCTGCTGTTGTCGCAGCTGCTTCTTTCGACAGGCAATGCGATACATTAACGTATACTAATAAAGCGAGCACAGATGCGTTATCAACTGCTGGTATTACAAATGTCATCGATAGGGAATCAATTCATATGCCAGAATCTACTAAGTTAGTTAGTCGCGATGTAATCAACCAAACACAAAATAGTAATTTCAATGAGGAATGTCAGAAAAATTCAAAATATAAGAATATGCAACATTTTTTATTTGACCGAATGGTGTCTGTTAAAACTGCGGATAATTTTGCACAAACTAAACCGATTACTTGTAATGATACTCAGGCTGCCATGGCATCTATAGTTTCAGCGCCATACCGAGTGCCATTAATTCCTTCCCATACACAACTGCCGAAAAATGACTCAGGAAATGGATCTAGAAATTGCGAGACACCGCACCTCGGTAAAGTGAATCGTAGTCCAAATAGTTCATATAATTTCACGTGTTCAAATTGTGGTACCATTGGGCCGAAATTTAAATGCTTAGGGTGTGAGATGGTGTTTTATTGCGATGAACGATGCCAAGAAAAACATTGGTGTATGCACGTACAAAAATGTCCAAAGAAGATGCCAAAGTTAAAAAAAGTCACTTAATATTGTTTATATTAATAAAACAAAAACCCAATAATAGATAAGCATTTAAAAAGGTAATTACTTCTAATCTTAGTCTCTAATTTATTATATCCACGTTTTATGTATTATTAACCAGATTAGATGAAAATTTAGTATGCAGAATTTTTATGAAACATTAAAAAAAATAAGTACAGTTTTACCAATTCGCTGCATTTAAAGCTTAATTAAATAAATTAAAACATTAGAAATAAGAAATAATTTTACATGTCTTTATTTAAGTAAGTAGAAATTGTACAAATATTTGTAAATATTTCATTGCAAATACAATTACGTATATAACATAATAAAAAATTTCATCCATAACAATATATATTTATAGAATAATATTCCATAATGTAATCTTATCACAATATTTAATTTACAATATCACAGTCCTAAACTTGCAACTCAATAAAATGCTATCACTTATATAATTATCAATGTATATATTCTTCAAGTATAAAAATTCAAAGAAAAAAGAAATAATCAAATCTTGCTTTTTAAAGCATCTTGTTCTGCCTTTTTTGCAAGCTTATTTACAAACATATGAGCTTCCTGATAATAAGGACTCGTTTTCTCTTCAACTTTCTTTAACCAAGAAGAAATACGAGGCCTGCCTTCATATGGATTGTATCCAGCAATTCCTATAATTAAAAATTACATAATATTTATTTTTACTTTTGGTTTTATTGAATAAAATTTGGTTCATATTATTACTTACGAACTTGTTCCACCTCACATGCCCCAAGGATATCAGCAATGCTAATGTCTAATCCAACCAAAAAGTTTTTATCTTTGAGCCAAACATTTTCTAAATCATCAAGTGTTTTAACCATACGATTTTCATATTCAGTTATCTTTTCTTTCCTTGCTGATTGTCCAGTGAGCAATGGCATTAGATACTAAAATCAAAATTTGATACTAATTAATAAAATTGATATATTTAAACTGATATATATGCACAGTTATGCAATATTCTACAGAATCATATATCTTATTTATAAAGTAATTTCTACAGTTGCAAATAAAAAGGAATCTCTTTACCTTTATACGGAAATATAAAGCACAATTGGCTCTGGTATTATGATGCTGCCATTCAAGGTATTCGTCAACTCTTAATTGAGATTTTGATTCTTTAGGGTACCAATGATCAGCAACATTAAATTCTCTACAAAGGTATCTCAAAATTGCCACACTATAGAAAAAATTTAATATTTTAATTATGTCAAATTATAAAGTATACATATATATTTTATTAATATAAATTATAGAATACATTGTTGAATAATTATACCTTTCTATCATATTAAATCCATTGTGCTCAATAGCAGGAACCTGTTTAAATGGATGAATTTTTTCATATTCTGGTGTAAGTTGTTCACTTCTTGCTATATTTATTATTTTTCCTTCAAATGGTATATTGCAAACTTTTAAAAATATGTAAAGAGCTCTACTTGGCTGTGATATTAAATCATAATACAATTTCAAGCTCATGACTTGGCAATAAATTATGCGTACAAAAAAAGTCAACAATGACAAAATTCAATAATTAAAACAAAATAAATTGCTATCTTATCACTATCAATTGTAGACAAATAAATACCTGCAAATAAAATATAACTTAAAATATAATATATTTTTCTAGAATTTCAATTTAAAAATTCTTGATAAAATGAACGGATTCATTAAATTATACGGAGAAGAAATCTTTACGTGAAATAGCAAAATATCATAGGAGAAACATTCTATTTTAAGAAAATTCATAATATAGAAAAGCTTAAAAATAGGTAGCAATGAAAGTAAGCCACATAATGGCTGTCCCAGAATCTTAATAGTAATGTGAGATTTGTGCCGCAAATAATTTATAAAAATGAATCGTCCGAAATAAGTGCTCCAAATGCCATGAATTTACTTACGGTTGTGCTATCAGTCTGCAAATTTTTTTCTTTAGCAACTCATACTAATCCTAGATTGCAATTAGAATATCTTACAATGATAACGATTTATCTATTTAAGATCGTAGAATTTTACGTTGAAAAAGATGATAGAATTTATCTCTCGTGTTTAACACGGCAGTAACGTCCGTTCGTTGAATCGGTGGCAAATGAAATGCACTAACGATAAGAAGAAAGTGAAAAGTAAGGGACGAAACATACAGATTAGATGCATAAGACTTAAATAACTAGGAAGCAAGTGGAAGCATCACTCGACAGAGAAAAATGGCTGACTGCGAGAAGGAGGAGGCTCACAATCTCGTAAGCTATTTGCCTTCGCCTACCGTTTATCTAATCACTTAGGCGACCTCGTCGTCTCGCAGTTCACGATGATAGTGTACCTTATCTATCGTCGAACTAATCAACTAACTCTCGCTGTCCTTATTGAAACGAGTTCTTTGTGGTTATGTTCCCTCCGCTAGATTATATTATCGTCACGTTGTTTTTTCTCGCATACGTCTACCAATGTATAATTCTGTAATATGCAATTCAATTTTAGAATACATATACAATTTTATAGAAGAATATAAGTATATACATAAGTCAAGAACAATATTTTTTTCCCTGATATGATTCATTATTTGAAAATACATTCATTCATCATAAGCAAAAGAGTTTCTGGTTTATAATTCTGTACATAATAAACTCTTGTGTAAAATACAAATTGGTATATATGTAGAATTGTTTGTTTCTAACTTGAAACTGAGTACTTACAGTATTTTATATTTCTGAATACCAAAAAATAACATTTATAAAAATCATAAAAATTTGAGACAATAGAATAAGATATTAATTTATTCAAATATATATTGGAAAAATATTTGCAGGTTCATGTCAAAATAAAGATTATATAGTTACTTCCGTTAATGTTCAGTCACCAATATAGTTTTTATTCATAAATTTTATATTTTTCTAAAAAACATGTAGCTGAAACAAAAATGTTTAAAAATATCACATTATTAATCTCAGAATACCATTTTATATTGTTTCATTATAAATAAAATTGTCTAGATATTTTTATTATACATGTTCAATGTATATACATATAGAATAAATTGAGAAATATATTAGCAATATAACAAATAGCATTTATAATGATAATAACAATTTAATTGTATAATCTTGCAGCAAATGGAGTTTGAATGGGTGCTTCACGAAGAGGTTCATTCTTCATTATCGCAATTAAGGAATCTTTTAATGGTACAGTAAAAATATATATTGATGCAATTAAAGAACAAAGAAATTACTGCTTTCGTCATTTTACAGGAATGTGCCCAAAAATTTCCACTAGCACTATTTGGTAATGATCAACACAATAGAACAGATAGGTTTGTATTTACTGCACCTCATGATCAAGTGAAATGTGTAGCTGTTTTAACTGGTGACAGTATTACAAATGCAGTAAGTAACAATGATTCCTTTAGTTTGCAATTAAATAATTAATTTATGGGAAAATGTTTATAGGAAGTTAATTTTAAAGTGCAACGTCAGCAAAACATTAACATGAGGACAAGTATACAGAATGAACACCCTTGGAAGTTACAACAGATACAAGATGCTGCTAACCATTTACAACAAGCTATTGCTCATATAGATAATGTTGATCGTCATTACCCTTTCAAAACATCTGATGAAGTTATGCATGTATTAGGGAATATACTTGGTTGTCTTCAACGCAGTCGAACGAGCTTAATTGTTCCTAGGAAAAAAACTATCGATGATCTTATTAAAAGTCGTAATATGGTAGGTGAATATATTTCTGGTCAACGTTTTTTGTTATACTCGCTTCATATTTAATTAACTAACCTATTAAATTTACAGAAATCACTAAATCCCAATCTTCCAGAAAATTTGGCTATTAGCTTCTATATTCAAAGTTACAAATTGGTCTTAGCAATATACCAGTTAGAGAATGCACATGGTAACGTTAAGTATGAAACTCAACAAGCAGAATGCAGTGTCCCATGGTTAAATGATGCTCTAGTACTTCTCACTATAGCATTACAACTTTGCCAACGACTAAAAGATAAGGTTAGTTTAAATAATGTTATTTTTTCTTAAGTTTCATTGTCTCATTTATAATATTTTCCAGATCTGTGTTTTTTCTCAATACAAAGATTTTACAGTTGGTTCTCATGTTACTTCTGCCGTAAGTTGGTAATCAAATCATACTTGAACAGTAAAATAATCTTCATTTAAGAAAATGATTTTCTATGTGTATACGTACACTTATATCGCATATTAAATAGTATATGTATCATTCAATGCTCTGGTAGCATTTTTAGTGGATTTTGTTTTCATAAACAAAACTTTGTTTTAAAAATATGTATTAAATTATTTTTATTAATAGCAATTTTAAAAATAGTTTTTGAATCATGTATGTATATTTTACTGGATACAATATGGCAAATATGCAAGATTAATTCTTGTATATTAGTACAAGATCTGAAAACTTATTGTCATTCATGATTTTGAAAATATTTTGTTAATTAATTTTGTGCCTATATTTAAGATTATATAGAGTTTTATTTGATAATTTTTAATCTTATATAAGGAGCTTCAATTTAAATATGAATAGTCATAAATTGTTACTAAATTAATTAATGGAATAGTTGAGCAGTATATTTACACTATACTTTCTGTGATTTTACGGAATGCTGTAATAATTCCTTTCATACTATTTACATTTTAATATCCTTTTTTAAAGAAGAATATATGTAAATCTACAGCTTTTAATTTTTACTATTTTACGTATCTAATTATTGTTTTAAACATTTGAATGGCTAATTTATTTTACTTACCAAAGAAAATACTGTTTAGTAAATATATATTGACCCACATTGCCGTGGTATGACGTTCCTTTCATCATACTGTATTTACATAGAAATATCTCATTGATCATAAACTAGATATTAATATTAATATAATTGTTGCCGATTAATGTTGTTGTTATTATATACAAAGCTCAGAAGTAGCAATTTATATGAATCACAATACAATTATATTAATACGTTTGTTACGGCTCACGCTTTTGAAGCGTAAGGTTTTATTAGTTTTAACTCGTATAACCAGATCCGCCAACAACAAACGTGTTAACTACTTAGAATTGCTTTGACATAAGAAAGAAAAGTAAAACGATGTAATTTTCAACATTAAAATCAATTTTTTGTATTGAGTTAAATGGAAAAAGTTTATGCAGAAAATAATTTTTCATAGTATTTATAATCCATTCTTAAACTTGTGTCCATTCAAAGTGTTACAATGATTTTTTATTATGTTTTATGATATGATGATAACAAAACAATACAAATAAAAATATTTAAAAACTTCAAGCAATATAGATATATACATTCAAGTAATAAGCCATAGCTTTAATAAGAATTTTTTAGTTTTTACTCATTTCTTTTGATAAAAGGTATTTGAAATCTACATATTCCCAAATTATGGTATTTTTAAAGTGCTGTATAAATCTAATTTAGTTGTAAATAAATTGTTAGATTGGAAATAGTGTAACATAAATGTGATTCATTAACTTTCCATATAACTCAATGAACAAAAAACAATGATAGATAAGTTTTGTATTTGTATGTTTGTTTTTTACATAAACTAATCAAAGTAATAATTCTTTTATAAATTAAATTTTTCTCAGAAATTACAATGATTTTGATTACTTAGTTTGCTTTTATCACTGTTAATCACAATGTATGCACTTTTGTAAAAATGTCATGTTTCAAAGCGCTGTGGCTTAGGTATTAAAGGTTAACAATATTGTTTTAACAATCGTATCTTCTTGAGTTTTTAATATTGTGTTGTGTACTTATATGTTACATTACATCAATATCATTTTACAAAATTATATTTTATTTATAGTTACTTGTTACATTAAATACCCACCATAAAATACAGAATCGTACTTAAGTAGAAGTGTTATTTATTTTGTTTAATTTGCATTCTTTAAAACGAAAATAGCTTAATAAATTTCATACAAAAAGTAATTTACCTTACAATGATATGTATAATAATTAGAAACAAAGGAGTCAATATGTTTAATAGTTTTTTCATATAAATGCTGTATTTAAGAAAAGTAGTAACATGTATACATAATTTTAAATATCTTTTATTTAGAGACAATAAAAAAGAAAAAATATATATATATATATATATATATATATGATATCTAGAAGAGATAAAATGTTCACGGTAAAAATAAAAGTTACAAAATATATTGTTCTTATTGCAGGGTACATTAACCATTTGCATAATTAATATTTATACATTTTTAGTGTTTATGAAATTTAAATAAATACTATAAATTACTAATTAATGAATTATGATGGAACAAAACTGCCTAACTAAAAAATAGGCAGTTAATAAAAACAATAATTACATATTCTATTACAACTAATGCTGCTTTTCTTAAAATAAACTACATAATAATTTTATTCAGCTTATAAAGTTATTAAAATTTAAGTAATATTGACAATTATATGAAATTGTATTATACATGAATCATATGATTAGATAATAAATAATGTTTTGCAAATACATAATATTTAAACAATTCTTAATGTGATACTTAAATTTAAAATAATTATACATAAAATCTTTTACTTTATACTACTTAATATTTTATTAAGAGAAAAACCTACTTTTTCTTATCGAAGCAAACAATATTTTTAATATACATATTAAGAAATAAAATTATCGAAATTGAAATTGAGAGAGTGTAAATCATCATTAGTATCAGTGTATGAACCCTTAAAACTTGTCAATTAAATTGATCGTTTTGAAAAAAATTAAGTATTAATTTTGAAATGTGATATCTTCATAAATATGTTATACTTTGAAACTATTTTCAAGAATTAATTTAAAGAATATGTACAATTAAATGTGCTACTTTGAAAAATTTCTTATCAATTGAATTTAATGTATATAGTTATAATTCTACAAAAAAGCATGAAAAATTAATTTATATGACTTTTGACAACAAACAAATGCGATTCATATTTATAGATGTACTTTAAACATGATCGTGTTTCGTTATATCTCAATTTATCCTTTAGTCATTTAATTATAAAAAGTTCAGAAAAGAGTAAAGCGCCTGGCAAGCATACTTGCGTACATGCGTAAGTATGACCATTAAGTTTGCATATGTATTACATAGTCTTGAATGACGTGAGTGCGCAGCAATTCGCGCCAGGCGGTGATGACAGCAGACGACGGTTTACTTGATACGCGTCATATTTAGCAACAAAATTCGTTCCAACTCCTTCATCTAATTACATATTGTTCCGTTGTCCTATCAGTGTTGTAAATGAACAAAATTACAATTGCACGACGTGGTGTAGTGGGAAATATCTTCGATGCTTACAATTAGAAAATCGAATAAATTGACGTGAAAGTGTCTCTAAAACAGTATACGGGAAACATGGAAATACTAGATCCAAGTGTCTCGAGGGACGACCAACCTTTGTGTATCAATGATTCTTTAGAGAAAGGTTTGCATTTTATACCTTGTTCTTACGCATTCATTAAAAATTTTCTACTTCTCGTGCGTAACTATCTTTTTCTCATAATCTTATTTACCAACACTTTTTGGGTAATGTAGGAAGGCATTGTTTGGAAACAAAGGATTGACAGGACTATCTACAATAGTGTCAGGCAGTTGTCAGCATTTCTACATATGTTATTTTAATTCAGCTATATTAAATTGAAATCGTTTCGAAATTTTGTTTAATAGTTACTTAATTTTTGAAAACACACATTATGATTACATGTTATGAGAGAATTTGTATTTACCTATATGTATACACATATACATGCATATTACAATGTATTAGAAGTTTTAAATTTATTTTATAAGTCTAACATTAAACTTATTTAAATGACAATAAATGTCAAAAAGAGGAAAGTACCAGAAATTATATAAAAATTTATTAGAAGATGGATCAGGTTAATTGAAAATATCATAACATATTGTGTGTGCTTAAATTAGTAGAGTTACATAGTATATACACAAGTTCTTTTACAAATTTAATATTTTTTTATATCAGAAAGTGTTATTTACAACTGTAATTGTAAATTATATACAAACATATATCAAAGAAACATTTTTTTAAAAATAAGCATGGAGAATTTAGTTAATTACAAATTAGAAAAACAAAATATTATTAAACTAATTGAGAGCAAAATAAATAGTAACAGAATTCCATTTGACAATAATTATATACTTAATACAATCATTAGTTATGTAGCTATGCGTAAGTCCAATGAAAACTTTTATTTTCAGCTAGTGTACCGGGTATACTATCCGATACAAGATCATGTATGAAAGCAAGGCATACATTAGGCTTTCTGGGATTTCTGGGTTTTGCACTTGTGTATGCTATGAGAGTAAATTTATCTGTAGCTATCGTTTCAATGGTGAATCAAACAGCAGTGCCCCATAATAACGATGATAACAATACTACGGATGTTTGCCCTAATGAAAAGCCCATTAATGGAACATTTATTCCAGTTAGTTGAAAATATTTTATCGTACATTAATTGTATGATATTCCAGCATAATTTGTAACATATATTTTTTTTACTCATATTATCATATTATAAGTTTTACATATATAAAATATAAATAATAATTTAAACAATAATTTGTTAATATGTAATACATATTTTATACTTATTACACATTTTGTAACACTTATTGAGCTATTATTTTATGTATTGTACATGTACGATATAGATTCAGATCAAATGTCAAAGTTAGTTATGTTTTTATTATCATATTACTCATGCAAACTTATCATTCCTAATGTAATCTATACACATGGACATAATACGCTTTTTAACGCCTACATCTTTTGCATTTATGTTATTATGAATTCATCTGTTTTTTTATAAATAACTACGTCAAATATATTATCACTTTATATTTTTTTTATCTATTCAAAGTAATTAATAGTATTATTTGTTATAATTAATTATTGATCGATTAATATAAAAAAAAATTTTCTAAACTTTTTGCATATCGTTATAAATTATCATTAAATCGTAATGAAAGTAATTGTTACTGAATTAATTTAACATAACATTGAAGAGTGCAGGAGAATTTAATTGGGATGAAAAAACTCAAGGTGTTATCCTGGGAGCTTTTTTCATTGGTTACGTAACTACAAACGTCCCAGGTGGTAGGATGGCTGAAAAATATGGTGGAAAATTAATATATGGATTGGGAGTGTTTTTGACTGCTGTACTGACTGTAATTAGTCCTTTTGCTGCATATGCAGGATTAGTACCATTCTTAGCTGTACGAGTGGCAGAAGGATTTACAGAGGTAATTTTCGTTTCTGTTAAAGTAAAGAAATACATCTATAAAAACTAATTTAATTAATTATTCATATCATTTTTTAATTAGGGTGTTACATTCCCTGCAATGCATAGTATGTTGGCACACTGGGTGCCGCCTTTAGAAAGAAGCAAATTTGCTGCTGTAGTGTATGCAGGTGATTATCTTACTTCTTTAAATATTTGATAAATTTGATTTATATACAAAATTGATTAGTATTATTTATTTTGATATAGGTGCAAATTTTGGAACTGTTATATCCTTACCAGTGAGTGGATGGCTGTGTTCATTAGAACTTTGGGGTGGATGGCCCCTTGCATTTTATTTATTCGGGAGTCTTGGTATTGTATGGTATGCATTTTGGTTGATTTTCATCTTCGATACACCTGCGCAACACACAAAAATTGATCCTCTTGAAAAGGAATACATAGAAGCTAGCATAGAAAAAATGGATGAGGTTTCTTTCAATCTTATTAAATTAAGTTTATGCTCATATCCTATTAATAGAAGTTAATTTAATTTATTTTTGAAATAGGACAATGATTCAGGAGTTCCTTGGTTATCAGTATTTACATCACTACCTATGTGGGCTATAACTATTACTCAATGTGGACAAGCATGGTCCTTTTATACCCTTCTGACAGAATTACCAACATATATGGATAAAATTTTACATTTTGATGTACAACAGGATGCATTCCTTTCAGCGCTGCCTTATTTAAGTTCTTGGTTAGTCGGACTTGGTATATCAAGTTTTGCAGATGCCCTCCTTGCCCGTCAGCTTTTATCTCCTTTAGCATCATTCAAATTATGGAACACAGTGGCTTCGTTAGGACCAAGTCTCAGTTTTATTGGCGCTATCTGGGCTGAATGTGATCGTATGACAGTTATGATGATGCTGGCTGGACTAGGATCTCTACAAGGTGCAATTTATGCAGGAAATCAAATGAATCATATTGCTTTAGCACCACGATATGCAGGAACGCTTTATGGGTTAACAAATGCTGCTGCCAATGCGTGTGGATTTTTAGCTCCATATGTTATTGGAAGATTAGTCCAAGGACACGTTAGTATTATGATTAAATGTAGTTATTGTTACTATTGGTATACTGGGATGTTTAATATATTATAACATAAAGAAAATCTTACATAATCAAAAACTTATGTTGTAGGAAACGTTAGCTCGTTGGCATGCAGTGTTCTGGTTAGCAGCAGGAATAAATATAGCAACCAATTGTTTTTATTTAATCTTTGCATCTGCTACAGAACAACCATGGAGCAAAGGTAGCAGATGATGACAAAATTTCATTAGACATGAAACATCTTATGTGCAAAATAATTTACCATTAGACAGAGTAGCTCTCAGTTCATTTTAATTAATTGCTATGCTATCCTTTTTTAATATTACTGTCATTTAGGCACAAATATTTTTTCTGTACTTTTACGTTTGATATATTAACAATATCTTATTGGCCAAGCAGTTTCAATCTCATATAATTTGTCTCTTTGCTTTTTTTGACAAAATAGTATTAAATTACATTATGTAATGTAATATTTTATCAGTATTTATTACTATGTTAATGAAGTTCAACAAATGAACTTTGTAACATTCCAGTGAAGCTGTTTATATGACAATATAGCTTTAAAAATGTTTTGATTTTTTATATTTAATTTGTTTCAATAATTATGTTCATGAAAAATTGGTATAATCTAATAAAATCTAGAAGTAATTTAATTTACTTTAATCTCACTATGTCAAAAAGTGCAAATTATTGCAAATATATTTTATATTTATGTATAAAAATATTCAGAACTCTATATTATAATTTGTATGTAAGAATTTTATATGTATATAAAACAATCATCTAGAAACGATAGTATAATGCAGGATAAAAATTTTTTAATGATGACAACTGTTTTTCTGTGTTTTAAAAACAAAGAATGATAAACACGCACACGATAATAGTTGTGCGATCGAAATATTCATGCAGGATGTAGATTATCTTTTTACTTCCTGTGGTAAATATTCAATGTAAAAACGATATAAATTTCAAACAAAGAGCAATGTGATACAGGTTTACAAAATTGTGGAAATGTATTAACAAAAAATAATATATATCTACGGTAAAAGATAATAAGTGTTAAGATAACACAACTTTTATAAGGACAATTCTTACACCTAAATAGCAGTAAAATTATTATTTTATTTCAAATGTAACGATATAAAAATGAACATATTTTATTCAAAGAAAAAAAATGAAAAAAAGGGAAATAAAATATTTTAAATGAACAGTGAATATATTTGTTTATACATATCAGTGTAATGAATCATGAAAGATAGTGCAAAGTTTGTACATACATTTCGATATTAATTCAAATAAAAAAAATTATTACCATTTACTGTTCTTACGATTTACGTTATTAACTCTGTTGCATAAAATGGTCTTTTTTTCATGAAATAATTTTTGAATAAATTTCATTTACTAAATTCAAAATTTTACATTATGCGTTTATATGCTTTTAGTGTATATAAATTACATTAATTATATTAATATTATAATCCAATTAACATTAAATCATTAACCAATTGTGGAAGTGGTTTAGCACATAAATGTTTGTACAAAGGCTACTTGGTTAAAAATGGAAAGTAAGTAGCACAAACATTTACTGTATCTGTATTATGTGGGAAAAAAGAGAAGCATCAATAATTTATGTAAGCGTCGATTTCCGTATGTCCTTTTCATATCAATAAATGAAAATATAATACGTTGCATGCAAGAGTAATTTAATATAAAAATTTTACGTTAAAAATTAATTAAAAGTATATAATCTGTACGTTATTCATAGAAATGTAAAATTATATTTAAATAATGATAATAAATGGCAAAATTATATTTACAAAATAAACCTATTGCAATTAATATTGCTGGTTTCTGTTCTCGTTTTTTAATATACATGTGTATGTACGAACAATTTATTTCTCCATTGCTTACTATTAAAAATATATATTTATATATAAGAAAAATATATTAATAAGAAATGTTTTTTTTTTAATTTACTATCAAATTGTTTTGATACTTTCAAAATATGTTTTATGAAATTATCCATCTAAAGTGTAATATTAGCTGGCACCTAAGTCTTCCTTCTTTTTAGCAGTAAGTTCAAAAATCATATCTCGCATTCGACTTAGATCTATCAATTCTGCTTTCATTTTTTTAATTGTTTCTTCCTTCTCAGCGATATTTTTCTCATATGTATGTACTAATTGTAAAAGCTGTTGAGTTTCTTGTTTGAGTGCAGAAATATCTTTTTGATTGGATTGAATTTCTGTAGTTTTCAATTCTATTACCTATTTAAAATTGAATACATGTATCATTAGTAAAATTTTATGTAATAACTCCATTAACAAAAGCATACCTGATCCTTCTTATTTAGTTGATCTTGCATTTTAAGAAGTAATTTACTCAGTTCGTGATTCTTATTAGACATTTCTGTAGTTTTTGCATCTGCATTTGTACATTCAAATTCTAGTTCTTTTATTTTTTTATTTAACGCTTCAATTCTGGTAATACTAGTTTCCAGTTCCTGCTTATGCTGCGTAAGTACTATATTTAAATGTTCAATACTAGCACACTTGTCATTTACTATTTTTTTTAATCCTTCGATTTCCTATGAAGTATGATTTTTATGTTTTAGCTTTCACATATATTAAATTTTAATTTTACAGATTTCCTGTAAAAAAAAAAGAGAATATGAACCTGTCTTTTAATAGCAACTGCTTTTTTACTTTGCTCTTCTGCTTCAGCAAGTTTTACAGTCAATGTAGATTTCACTCCTTCTAAGCATTGCTGTGTGTCGAATAACATTTGATGTAAACGAGTTGATTCAGCTACTACTTGAGCTAGTCGATGTTGTAGACTAGTTCCGTGATTATTTGCTGCTTCTAAACTAGACTGCATAGCCCGTTCTGCATGTCTCATAGCTGCTAACTTTTTTTATATTGTTAAAATGTAACAACTATAAGAACTATTTTCATTTATAATAAAATGTATTGCATTCTATGCTTAGACATTAGATATACCTTATATTCGTACAATTCCATTACTGCTGATGTGGTAATATCGCCGATTTGATCTGATTCATAAGCTCTTTTTAATTTTGCTAAAAACATATCAAGTCGTTCTTCTTGCGCAAAAGAAAATAGTGGAGCCATTTCACTATTTGCATTTATGGACAATTTACTTCCAATATTTGTGACCATACCAGGAGTACTTTGAACCAATATCAAGGGCTCCAGTTGCTTCATACAAAACGCCACCGCGGAAACACTTGTCACACAAAAATATGGGATACAATTTGCGTGTGATAGTGAATTTGTCTAGAGTTTTCATCAATAAAAATTAAAATAATTTGTTGTTGAAATATTTGATCTTAATAATGAAGGTGAAATA
Source organism: Xylocopa sonorina (assembly GCF_050948175.1). Lineage (NCBI taxonomy): Eukaryota > Metazoa > Arthropoda > Insecta > Hymenoptera > Apidae > Xylocopa > Xylocopa sonorina. The sequence continues at coordinate 13,990,270 of NC_135193.1, forward strand.
ATGTTTTTAGTTAAGTAATAATATAAATATTATATAATATATTATAATATAATTATATATTGTTTAATATATTCAATTATATTAGGATATAATACATTATATGTGTTATAGTATGAAATATCTGTAATTTAGCTTTTAAGCAATTTTTTCTTGTGTGAATACAATCTGAGATGAAACCTACCACTCTTGGGGGAATCCTACAGTGGATGTCAACTGTAAAACTTTCTGCTTAACATCTGTATCACCAGAAAATAATGCATGCGCCATTGTCATCTGAATTTGTTTCTTTCGAAGCAATTCAGAATATAATGTTAACCAATGCGAATTGTGAGCTGCTAAATCGGCAGTCAAAGCTAATGCATGAATACATAAGTTTGTAGTGGGATTCTAGTAAAGTAGAAAATAAAATTATGCTCCCTCTAAAAATGATAAATTATTACATTTTAAAAACTAAGACTACAATACTTGAATAAAATTCCCTGGCCAATCACCAGCTGGGCATGTTTCAGAATCCAACATTGGACTTAATAATTTGCTTATTATTTGTTCATTTAACGATTGCATTATTTTTGTCCTAAGTGTAGAAGTTTTAACCATTTCTTGAAATAACTGCATTAACTCTGCTAATTTTGTTTCAGTTTCAAAAGTTAATTCATATTTTTCTTGAACTTCATTATTTTCTATATTTATTATAAGCATTAAGACCGAAGCATCCAACTCTGCCAACACCTCAGAAGATGTTTTAGTACGACGCGCATCAATTACCGTGACTCTTATTAGCGCTAATGCTTTTGAACATACCTAATTTGAAGAACAATTAAAATCTAATTGTTAATTATTATTAGTCACCTTTGCATAAAATGAAGATATATGATATATTTATATAAATACCTGCTCAACAGGAACCCAAGTCATAGCAGTTTTTACACATAAAGGATATAAAGGTACTAAAGCAGACAATTTTAGCTTTACTAGAGATGATAAAAATTCCATCATAAGAGCAACACATTCTGGATCTGCATTATCTTCTAACGTAGCCAATACATTTTCTACATCCTTGCCATAACTAATCAGAATAATTGATTAATATTAAACATATTACAAAAAGAAAAGTAAAATAAAAGAAACAATAAAATGACTCACTAGGGATATGTAAGTAACACAGCATGAGAATGTTCATTTTGTCCAACATCATCAAAGAAGTCTATAATATGTCTCAATAATAAAACATCTCTTTGTTTCATAGCAGTGATGAGGCTACTAAATGTAACAGCAGCAAAATCCAGAATATATTTCTCAGAAATATTTGTATTTGTATGTTCTAATATAATTAAAAGTTTGCAGCATTGCACACTAGTATTAACATTGCAATGTTGTAGTTTTAATAATGTTCGTATGAATGCCTTTGTATCAATTGTTCTCATTAGAGTGTATACCGCTGGAAGATTTTTATAACAAAGATTTACTAGTACTCCTAAAGAGAGTGCGGTAATGCTTTCTTCTTTGGACTGTGTTACCCATTGTGTTAATATTGATACCAAATAAGGTAAATGAGCTTCTTGCCAAGATATTTTTATGCCGTATGTCAATTCTTGAAGTAGCTTCAGTACTCGTATTCTTTTCTCACTTGTTAGATTTGCCTATTAAATTTTTATTGTACATTTTACTTTCAATTATGATATGTAATTAAATATGAAAACACAAAATAAATATGTACCTCTAATAATCTTGCTAATATAGGTGCAAATTTATATGTGTGAATTAGAGCTTGCCTCGCGGCAGCATTACGACAAGCATTTTGTAAAACATCAACAGTACTCCAAATCAAAGTAGTTCTGGAAGCTAAAGAATTCATAAGCTCGTGCAAACTAACATAGAATTCTGCTGCTATGCTGGTTCCAGGGTCAAATATGCTCAAATCTAACGATGCACTTATTACCTTTCAAACATAAATTTTTATTAAAAAAAATAATATCATTAACTGAATATTAAGATTGCTTAAAATTGATATGAAAAATTCATTTAATTACCCCAAGATTTCTTTGCAATAGTGAAGCTGTTGTTTCACTTGGATGCTTAGTATATTCTGAAACTGCCGATATGAATGTCCTTACATGTTGATACTTATCCATTGTTTTTAACTGTTTTGACAGTTAATAATAAAAATCAATTTCACGAGTAATTATAAAATTTGAAGCCTTAAAGAACCAAATTGAGACGTTAAAATAAACAAATGCAATGAAAACTTGTATTGTTTGTGGATTATGCTACTTAATTTTGTACATACAAGTTATTACTAAAATAAATGTATTATACGCACGTGTAATATGTATTATTATTCTTATTCGTACATTCCAAAGGTATTAAATACATGCGCCTTCCTTTTTTTCACATGCTTAAACAAAAATGGAAAGCTACAAATAAGAAATATCGTTTCACGCAAAGCCGGTATTTGGCGGCCATTTCTAGATTGTATATTTCAAATAGACCAATTGAAACAATGCCAATCAGTGTATGTAATATATGTGTATGAAATTCCTAGTTTCAACTAAAATTACAATTATAATTACTTACAATTCATTTTACACATTACTTAAAATTGATTGCCAAAGCAGCCTTTAAGTATCTTTTAGTAAATCTATAAAGTAACCTAGAAATTAGCAAGAGAACGTTAGAAAAAGTTTACGTTAGCTAGAACTTTAATCCGATTGGCGGTTCAGTTAATTAGGTCAGGTTAGATTAGGTTAGATTTTTAATACTACTTTCAAACGCCTGCGCACGAAAAATGCCGAAATTCATTTATGTAAAGGCGTCTATATACTTACTTATTATGTGGTATAATGGTAAAATGGCGAGTTAGTATATTGATAAATATTTTAAGATTGCATTTAAAAACTGAGTGTAGGAAACGATTTCTTTAATTTAATGAGCAAATAATTCGCTTACATTGTTTGGTTTGTTTATTCGTATGCGATGAACTCGTTTGACTCAACGATCGAATCTGTTCAAAACATTTCTAAGATTCACAATGAAGACTGCAATTGTACTGCTATTGATAAGGCCACCGAACAACTTTACGGCGAAGCTGAAACGTTAAAAATTATCGATGAATTTCAAAAATTATACGAAACACGTATTGAAAATGTCGATCGAGAGGTTGAGAATGAATACGATCAGATTTGTGTAAGTTCTGCCTCTTTACTGCGATATAAAGTGAATTGTACGCGTAGTAATGATTTCTTATATTATTATTTATACCTTCTTTATAATTTATATATTTTTTCTGATAACAGAATTAGCAGTAACGAAATAAGAATATGTATTTGTATTATTAATTTAAAATGCATAGAATTTATTAATCTTTTAATGTGTACTATCTTTACATGTGTACTATCACTTTATTAACTTGAAACATCTGTTTTGTTACTAGAATTTTTATAAACAAGTATTTTAATATTTAGATGAAACTAGAAATTTCAAAAGAATGGATTAGAAATCTAAGAGAGCAAAATGTTATGCTGGTACAAGTAGTAGAAGATTTGGAACAAGCAGCATGTAATAGAGTTAAATTACTGGAACAGAAATTGAACCATTCATCATTATTAGTTTCCGGAAATGTAACAAAGTCAATACATACAGAAAAGGTATGATTACTCTGAGTTTTCAAGTTTGTCTTATTATTGAGTACTTTTATTAATCTTTATTTTTATTATAGACTATACATGCACTTTCAAATCGTGTAAATAACTTGGAGAAGGATGAAGAATGTATGCAGCAAAAAATAGAGTACTTGCAAAGTGATATCAGGGGATTGTTGGAATTGATAAGACGTGCTTCACAGGAAAATCATTGGAATTTAGATGATATAAAATTCTTTGAAATCCAACCTAGTGATATACCTATGCCTAATAAGTAAGGTTTTTTAAGTAAAGAATTATCTAAAATAACAATAAGGATTATACTTGAAAGTATACAGATATGTAATTATGACCATATATACTTTGTATCATAATTTTAAAAAGTTTATATATTTATATAAATTGTAGATAGTAATATTAACATTAATTTAAAAAGTTTACACTCTGAGGTACATATTTACTCTGATAGATTATTTTATACTGATATATTTTTACCTGATAGTTATTGTTTGTGCGTAAATCTTGTCTGAAGAGTAATTTCTGTGTAGATTATTTTGCATATAATTTAAGATACACATTTAAAATACTGTTAGAATCATTAATGTTATTTTTTTTATATTTTTGCAGTTGCACATGTGACCAGGTAAATATAAATGTAGATGCTGATGAGAAATTCAAATTTAGAATACAAGTTAGTAATGGTTTCATTGGTAAACCAAATTATCCATTAGATGGAAATATTTGTATGATACAACCTTCCCATTCAGCAGCACTTTGATTAAGTTTTTAGGCTTTTCTACATAACATACTTTTACGTTTTAATTTCCTACACTCATTTCTTAACATAAATCCTTTGTTCAATATATTTCATATAATTTTTATACAAAATAAATGGTGGGTATTTAACATAATTATGTAAAAACTGTTTTTCTTATATTACAACTTTTTAATATTTATTAATAGTGATACTATGTATAATTAACTTTGCAATTTTTAAATTAGGAAGATATAAATCATGAAAATGTGCAGAGCTTAAAATTACAAATCAAACATCTCCAGGAAAATGAGAAAAGAATGATTATGTAAGTTATAAAAATGAAAAAAGAATTTAAACAATAAATATCTATTAATGATATATTCCTGTTAAAGTTTTAATTTTCTATATTTTTAGATATCAAAAAGATTTGGAAGATAAATTAAGCGATCTTAATATAAAATTACAAACTAAAGAGGATATCATTAAAAAATATGTTTCTCATTTTCAAAATTTTAGTGATAATCTTAGAAAACATGCCAAGCTTACAGATCAAATTGCATGCAGTTCATTTGTAACAGACAATCAAAATACTTTTGATGTAAGTTAGTCACTTTTAAATTTAAATATCTAAAAACTACAGTATTTACATGTAGATAATTATGCTAATTCAGACATTCCAACACTAATTTCTCAGTAGAAGATAGCTTTATCTAGGTAATATGTAGTTATTGTCACGTGTACGTGTTAGTCAAGTATCAATAAAACTGTAAATATTGTAATTTCAGTTTTCCTTATAGCATAAAATAATGAAGGCAATCATATTGAAATGTTGTATATGTGTGTTTAATTACTATAATGATAAATTATATTTAAAACTTTTGTTATTATGCAGATTATGTTAATGGCAGATATCATGGAAAGTGTATTTGTTGAAAAAGATCTAGAAACGAAAAACTTACAGAAACGTTTACGCGATGCGGAAACTAATTTGGCAATAATAACTCATAATAGTGATGTAAATTTAAAGAATTTAGAATTGCAGTTGTGCAAAAAGTGCAAAGCAATTGAAGACATAGAGCAACAGATGATTAAGCTTCAGAAAGTTTGTGCTTTGCTAGCATATATATCTTACTTTTCCATGATAATTTAGTTACAATTTTGCTTCTGTAAACCATTAGGAGGCAATAGAAAAGCAAGATGTTATAACAGCTGAAATAATGGAAAGAAATGAAACGGTAATGTCTTTAAAAAAACAAATTACTATATTACAAGAACAATATCGTTATGCAAACATGCAAATTCATTTTAAGGAGGACATCATTAAAGAAATGCGAAAAAAATTGAAAGAAACAATAGCTAAGGTATAAATAACAATTGCTGCACATGAATAACGCAACGATAATAGTTTTTATTTTCAGTGCCTATATTACAGCTTCTTCCCTTGTTTTTTTAATCATTATAACAAAATTATCATCGACGATCAAGATATAAAGTCTTTTTATAAATTATGCGAGAAAATTGTTATACCAAAAGTAATGTATACATCTGCAGAGCATAAAAATGATATGTCGCTTTGGCAAACTTACATTGAAAATATTATAAATTGTGATAAAATAATCGAAAGTGCATTCACTATGAGAACAAAAGACAGCTTAATAACTGAAACAACAAATTATCATCAGAACACCGATTGCAATAAAATTGATGTGCATAAAAATTTGCATAATATTGATAAAAAAATTTTGAAATACAGTAAAAAATTGATACTTTCTAATAAAACCCATGTTTTGAACAATAAAGATATTTTCGCTTTAGAAAAATCTCAAAAGTAATAAATACTTATCTGTTATAGAATAATTGAAACTTTTAATCATTGTATCAATATTCATTGTATTCATATGTTACACGAATAGCATGCTATAGAAAAGTATGAAAGGTTTAGTAATTTAATATTTCAATATGGTTCCTTCTTATTTTATATGCAAATGTATAACATATTATTTGATTTTTTTTTTGCTTTTCTCTTCTTTTTCACTAATAGTTATAATCCAATAATGTTATGCTAGGATTGTATATAGGTTTTTTGCTTACACATTTAAATCCTATTTCAGGAAACTTGTGCTACACAAAATGCTTGTGTTGATGTCAAACCATTTCAAGAGGTAAGTAAAAGCAAGTGTCTCTTTCTACATATATGATCTTTTAAATATTTTTCCGTTTCCTTTTTATAAATATTTTATCTTTTTTTTTAGGATATTGGACAGTTAAGCAATCCTACATGTCAACAGGTAACAAATAGAGATATTACTGAAATTTTAATATTTGAAAATGAATGGCTCAATATGACTAGATACTAAGTAATATCTAACAGTACTAATGTTATTAATGCTGTAATATTAGTGATATTTTAAATCAATATTTATTTTTAGAATCAAATTATATCTTATTTGAATAAAGTAAAGTCGTTAATGGAACAGGAAAAGAGTGATCTTTGTAAGTTAAAAAGAGAATTGGAAAAGACTGTAGAAAAGTTATGCTGTAAAAAACGTGAAGTTAGTAACTTTCATATAATTTATATTTCAATATTTAGTTATATTTAATTTTCAATAGAAATAATATATAGTTAAATTTGATATTTATTACAAGCAAAATTACTTGTAAAACAGTTAGTTTAATGTTTATTATTCCTAACTAACTTTACCTATATTCGTAACACGTATGATTGTTGAGTAGTGATGTTTAGTATATTTAATTGCATAGGACGATAACACGATAAAAGACGAATATAATGTGGATAATGTAAAGCATAAATTAACTAAGAACATTAAGTACATAAATAATATATACTCAAAAAAGGAGGAGTCAATTGAAATGATTAATTCTTTAGTATGTATAATTTTTTAATTATTCATTTCCAAAAAATGGAACACTGATATAAAAGGATATTAATAAGATATTATGTATAACAATGTATCCTTTTTATTGTTTTAGCTCCAAATGGATAATAGTACTTTTACCCACACTGAAATCTTAAATTTGTTTGTAAGTATTATATTTATTAATATTTATATTTGTGTATATTAATGTAACTAATATTTTATATGAATTATATAAGTATTAAATAATAGAAATTATAAACTGTAATTTACTCAAAATTGTATATCTGATATAATGAATTAATAAAGAATAATTATTCTAGCCATGCACAGATATTAATCAACAATTTAAATTAATGGATATATTTAGAATGTGTGCTATTGAAGCACAAGTTACTATGGACGACATCAAAGATGAAATGAATCTAATTATTTCTTCTTTTAAATGTAGACATCAGAAGGTAGATCATATATTAAAGCCACTTCTATTTTATTTATGTATTATTAATACAATTGTACATTAATTGTGTAACATCTTTGCAGTATATTGATGTAAATAAAGAAGTCATGAACGCGCACAATCAATTAGTAAAAAGTCGGGAAAAAATAGCAGAAGCAATTAACAGATTACAATTACAAGTAAGAATTACTAAACTTAATTTTAATATCATTACTTTAAAGCTCATAAAAATGTTTCGATCTCATAGGAAGAAGAAAGAATACGACATACTAACAGAATTAGTTCGGGGAAGAATAAATTGAAAGACTTAAAAAACGAAATAAATCTAGCTCAATCTCGACTATCAGTGAGCATTACTGATTACAGACCAATGTATACGACATATTTCACTTTTGTGTGTAAATTTATAATCATTTCATTTAAATTATAGGAAAATATATCTGGTTATACGGAGATATGTATTTGTAATGACATACTGTATTCAATAATTGAAGAAGTAGAACAAATCTCGCCTAGTCTGGAAATTGTACAAATTCAAGTAATATTCCTAAATTTTTTATAAAAGAACATTATACTAAAAAACATTAAGAATAAGTAAATAATTAAATAATATATTAATTATTTAAGGGAAGCTGTATAACAAAAGATCTTGAAAATCTAAAGAACGAATTTTATGAAGTAGATTTGTTGTTAAAAAAAGTACAAGAGAAGATAAATGAAGCAGTTAGTATAATTAGCACTTTGATAAAAAATACAACTATTATATATTATTCATTTAAATTTTATTAATTAAATTTAAATAATGCCAAAGATATTTTATTTTTAGCTATCAGAACATAATACACTGGAAGCAACATTTTCACAAAAAGAACATAAATTACAAAAATTAGAAACAGAAGTTGATATGATTCATTCAAAAGTGCAAAAAATATTAGAATCATTTTTATCAAGGGAACAGGTATGTATCGTTACGTATGATAGAAGTAACATACCATTATTTTGTATTCAAATTAAGGAAAATTATTATAACTATATTTTAATTATAAAATAGATACCTATTGATTGTCATATGACAGATTCAGAGTTATACATGCAGGTAAGATATGTTATTTTTGTATGTGTTTAAAATTATTTTATTTGATATTTGACTTACACCAAATCGTTCTATTTTAGATTATAAGTGAATTATTACAAGCTAAACAAGACGTATATAGATTAAGGAAAGAACATGAGGAATTAGTACACAGATTGTCACAAGTAAATTATTATAACTATATTTTAATTATATATATAGTGTAAAGATAATTTTATTTATATACTTGTAATAAATATTTTGTACAGAAATCAGTTTATCCTGAATGTGATAAAAAGACTTGTTTATGCAATTGTCGAGTAAATGATTTACAAGATCAAGTCAAAATACTTAAACATGAGGTATTTAATATTTAACTTATATCTTGTAACACAAAGTGATAGTAATAATAAAAATTATACTTTATTAATTCATTTTGATAGGCAAAGTACAATGAAGAAACAAACAATTTTCTAAGAAATAGCATCCAATCAATTGAAGAAGAGCTACATGTAGCACAACTGAAAGCAGATAATTATAGAAGATCTCATTCCATAGATAATTTGGAGTTGAAGAAAAAAATTATAGAGTTAGAGAGTACCGTAAATATTAAATATTTAATGTGCAATATATATTTAGTGTTAATTGTTAAATCATATGAATAATTCATATAATTTTAGCTTAAGCTTCAAAAAGAAATCGAATATACCCTTCGTCGACAATTAAACGATAGTGAAATGGAATTGAAAAAATCTAAAGAATTATTAAATCCTTCTGTAAGTTTATTATTGTCATTTTACTTTTTACTGTACTGGTAATAAGAATATATATTAAATAGTTTCAAATATATAATTCAAAATATAAAATTCAAATTTTTATAATTTGTTATTGTAAAGCATAGTGAACATAGCGTAGAAGAAACTTTACTACATTGTGGACGCAACCAATTGAGACATGATAGTATGATGGTAAATATTGTTAATTGAACAGTGAATAAATACCATTATTAAATTAGGAATAAAAAAATTGATTTATGTTTTCATAGACTGCACCTCAATTATTTAAGATGCTACAAAACACCATAAACTCTACTAAAAATGGTCTTCAAGAGCTTAAAGTAGAATTAAAACAATTGGTTTGTGTACATTTTCTTATTCCACTTCTTAATTTTACATTTATGACATATATAATTATTGAAAGAAAAATTTCTTTTCCAACATACAAATAGTCTTTTTATTTCAATTAATATTGTTGATATTAAAGCAACTTCTTTTTACAGATCTGTGAAGATTCATCTAATCACTGTTCTTCTGCAAAATCAATAATGAATTTGCTAGACAATTTACAAAGATATGAAAGTGAATTAGATAATTCTTTTCAACAAATTGAAGAACTTAAAAATGCATTATACTCTAAAGATAAACTTGTAAGTTTTTACATAAATTTCAGATGCCATTAGAAGTGTAATTCACTTGAAACAGAAATATTAATTTGTAATGATGTTTACAGATCGAAGACCGAGATGAGATAATTAAAATTCAAAAACACTCTATTGTAATGACACAAGCTGAGTTAAAAGAACTTCACCAAAAATTTCAGGAAAAGGTACGTTGAAAGCAATATATTTTTCTTAATTTAAGCAAGAATTAACAATATTTAATAAAGAATAGCTCATTATATAAAATATTTTAAGTGTACAAAGCCGCAACAAAAGTTGATGCATAGAATTAAAATGTTTCTCGGCTTTTGTCATAATCTTAACATATAATTTAAATATAATTAGTATTGAAGAATAAAAGCATAATTACAGTATTTAGATTTTAAGTTTTTCCTGCTATAATTTGCTATATCTTACTGTACTTTTTATATGTTAATCACTTAACAGTTTTTGACGAGTATACTCGTCATCGCTTACTTTTTTTGCGACCTTTTTAGATACACGCTTTCTAAAGAGGTCGCGATAGCTAATTCGTTAAAACATATTGCGCTCACATTGATATTAATTGTGTATATATTATTCGTATGAATTATTTTATTGAAAATGTGATAATGAAATAAGAGCTACAATTTTATCGAGATTTATTGTCAAAGGTACGTAAATTATGAATGCCGAAACTTTAATACAAAATGTAATTAATATATTCCTAGATTGATAATCAAGATCAAATAATCACTGAATACGAAAAGGAAAAGAAGGAACTATTAAGACAGGTTTGTATTGATTTTGTAGTATTATTGAACGTCATAGGGCAAATTTTAATTTTCACTAATTTCGTGTTGTCCCAAAATATCCATAATTGTTAATTACTCCTTTCCATTCAATTGTAATGCATATCAACGTGTATGAATATTTTTTTTTTACCAACTGACTGAAATATGTATTCGTTTTTAGAATAAACTTCAGAATCAAACAATTGGTCATTTACAAAATGCAGTAGTGGAAGCTAAAAAATGTATAGATCAAATGGCATGTAGAACTGTGAGTGATACAAATGAACAGTGGCCTGCAAGCTCAACTTCAGTTTATAATCAAGGCATTGTGCATGACGTTTAAATGTTGTTAACTTATAGTAGTTAAACGTGTGCAAGTAACATTTAGCTTATTTGTATAAAATAGTGATCCAGTGAAAACTTTGTATTAGATGATAGTATAATTGTACAACGAGAAATATTACTTTAAAGTGTGTAATGTATTATAGAAAATTTACTACTAAAATTCACACTAGTTATCAAAAATCATGAATTATTATTTAAAGTATCTGTGTTTCTGTAAATTTCTACCGTATTTAAAATTTGATCAAAGTGATATAGTTTATTTTCTATATTATAGCGATAAATTCGTATAAAATATATTTAGAAATACTTTGAACTATGTATATGTGTATATATGTTAAACACTGTTAAAATTATTTACCAGAATTCTATTTTATCATTTTAAAATAAAAAAATTTTTTGAAATTAATAGAATTATAATACAATTCATCAACACTCGCGTTACAATAAACAACTATGTAAATAATACGCATGTATTTTGTTGTGCATTTCGGGTGTATTTAATTTTAGTTTAATAAGAAATCAATATTTCTTATTAAATTTAAATATGTTTTTATGGATATCAATTATTTATTTTCATAATAAGATATGATAAGTGAAAGCAAGATTTGTGATTAGTGATTAGTGGTGCTGTTAATGTGGAACTTGTCCATTTTTGAATCATTTGTTGTTTGGAGACATTATCGAATAGCCTGTAATTTACAGCTTGAGGAAAACAGTGAAGCTATTCATCTGTTGAAACAATATGCAGAAGAAACTGAAAGTCAGTATAATGAATGTTTTGCAGAGGTATGGTAAACATCTAATTTATTATGATTTTATAAATATGTAAAAAATACAAATTATCGCCTATAATTACTATCACCTATGTATTACTGTCGCTGTTGTTGTTGTTAATGTTGATATTAATATTAATATTCCTTCCTTTTTACATAGGCTGCAAAACAAGATAGATTGCTAGAACTACAACAAGATTCAATTTGTGAACTCCAACAAAGAATTAGTTGTATGACATATAATAATTGTTTAACTATTATCTTTGTTCATATTACATACTACTCGATTTTGAAGAGAATACAGGTAGAAAATTAGAAATATTACAAACTATAATACAAAATTGTTTTCAACCTTTACTCTATTAATAAAAGAAAATCATTTTTTACTCTTAGAGTTTTATTACATTTTGATAGTTAGTTATAGATATCCGAATAAGTACTTGTAAATAACAATTATTTAAATAACATTATTACAAACACTTTAATAATTACTGTCTAATATTTAAACATGTATTTTAGGAACAATTGGAAACTTGTAGAAATGATATTCAAATTTTAAAGAACAAGGTATAACAAACATCTAAGAAAAGTTATGTAAAATTTTTTTTAGACTATATTTCACAGAAAATATTTTAACTTTACTTTAGATGAATACTCAACAGAGAAACAAAGAATGTCAATGCAAGATAGAAGTTATAGATAAAAGCTGTACAACTCAAGACATACTCACATATGACGATAAAGAACATGATTTAGAGTCAGAAATGGAAATTTTAATTAGAGAAAATGAAGATATGAAAAGGCAGTTGCAAAAATATAAATTGGATTTTGATATAATTGATAAAGAATTGAAAATAGAAAAAGTGAATGACACCTATGCCCAGCAGATCTCATTTGAATTACAGAAATTGAGAGATACAGAATGTTGTTTGCAATATGAAAACGAACAACTTAAATCCGATTTAAAGAAACAAGTGAAAGAAACAAAAGACCTACTGGAGAAACTACAATTATCTCAAGAAAACGGCGCAAAACTTGAAAAATTGCTAAAGAAATTAGAGGATAAACAGATTCAGGTATACTTCATAGTAAATATAATAATAATAAATATAATTATAAAAAAAAAATATTAATCACTTAATTTCATTACATATATGCATACGTCCAGATTAATGGTTTATGTAATCAAGTTGCAAATAATGAAACTGTAATAAAAAAGCAGAGGGAAGTTATTGACGAACTTGAAAAAAAATTAAACATAAAAAATCAACAAATCAAAGCATATCTATCGGAATTAAATGAAGCAGAAGAAGAGATGTCGACATTACATAACAGAATTCAATCTTTGAAAATGATGCTGAAAGAAAAATCAGATGATATGGCCAAGTTGCAAGCAGATTATGAAGTGATAAAGGTATTTGTAAATATTCTGTTGTTTAGTTTTAACATCCTAGAAAACTTTTTTTTTATGAAATCAATTATTTTATTATGCTATATTGTGGATAAATCTGTTATCCATATGGAATATTAAACGTTTGTTGCAGAATGATAATTCCATACTGAAAATGGAAACCAACAGTTTTGAAGATAAAACAAAAGAAGATATTTGTCAGTTGCAAATTATGGTATTTGTTTTAACATGCTTTAAAGTATTACAAAAGCTAATGCTATGAATAATTGTAATAATAATAATATTGTTCTTATTGCAGATAAAAGATCTTCAAATGCAGTTATGTTTCACTGAAAATAATTATCACCGAGTTACCGAAGACTTTAATAAAGCACAGGAACGACTAATTGAAATGACGAAACGAGAAGCTGATCTGCAAAAATGTTTAACAAATATGGTACCTATTAACAATATTTTGTTATTTAGTTAAAAGTTCTTTTGTACTACTATCCCAATATTTTAGGAGAAAGATTATTGCTCAAAATTATTAATAATTGAGAAAGAGAAAGCTAAGCTTTCAGACTGCTTAGATAAACTTAAAGATGAACTGCAAGAAATTAAAAAAAACTATTCATTGAAGACTGGGGAATATTGCAAATTACAAAATATTTGCAAGTCTTATGCAGAACAATTGGACATTTTGCAACAACAAGTAAAATAAATTAATTTAATATTTTAATTAATAAAAATTATGTTTATCGTCTATGTTAACGTTTATCATCTTTCCTTTTATTTAGATTAAAGTAGAAAGAGAGAAAATTAAAGAAATAGAAGAATCGAAACGTTGTTTGGTACAGCAGTTACAAAATTATGTAGAACAAAATTGTGTTCTTGTTAAGGAGAAAGCTATAGTAGAACAAACTAACTGTGAAATTATTTCTGAGGTAAACGAGTATTTTTGCTTTTAAACTAGAACTCAAGTAACAAAGATTATTTAAAATGAGTTTTCTTTAGTTACAAGAGACACACAAATCTTTATTAGAACTAAAAAGAGAGTGTCAGCTAAAAAATAAATCTCTGGCCTGCATATCAGCAGAATTAACAGAAACAGCCATGAGTAGATCAGAACTTTGCAATCAGTCACAATATGTTGTTTCTTGTATTCGTGTTTGGATGGAAGAGCAGCAAGAATATGTAAACAAACTTAACACAAAATTTAAGTCTCAACAACAACAACTAATACAATGTGAATTTGAGAAGAAGTAAGCTCTTAGAGATCTAGAATCTCAGAAATTTATCTTAGTTTTAAAGATTGGTACATTTACAATTTTTCATAAATTATCAATAAAACACTTTACAGGGCATTATTGGATGAAATAAAGAAACTGAGACGTATTAATCATGCACTAATGCAAAGGCTAAAAAGAATGCATAGGCATGGTTGTAAAAGCGTTAAAAATATTTGTATGGGATGTCAAATACTGCCACAAAATATTGATGTAGGTCTTCCTATAAACTCTAAATATCCACCGTTGCAGAAGGTAATTGAATTTTTATTTTGAATTCAATATTAAAAAGTTAATATAGAAAGATAAATTAAAGTTTTATTCAATGGATCATAATAAATTATCTGTTTATAATAAATTGATAATGTCCTAGTTTACTTCGATATTCTTTATTAAAGTATCTCCTTGATTTGTTAGATATAGTGTAAAATCATGAGCAAAAAACTAACTCATCATTCTATTTATGTCAACGAATTAAAAGACTTTTTAAAATATCTTCAAATTGATTGAAACTTAAATATTTCTTTGTGTTTAGAAGTTAAATATTATGAAGGCAGCACGACGCATTTCATTGTCTGGCAATTGGTGGCTTCCTAGAATGAAATATTTAGTAAATGAGTGGAGAAAAGATAATGTACAATGCACTGAAAACTGTATTAATAGGATAAATGCAGACCTTGGATTGGAAGAAAATCACGATTGCGGTTACCAATCATCTACTAGTAAATGAACGTATACAGTATGTTATAATTGCTCAAACTGAAATATTCGAATGTTATAAAAAAAATGGAGACAACCAAATTATTAATCTATTAAACTTTTATATGTTAATTTTTACAGACTACGACTTCTTTATATTTATACAAATGAATCGATTTTAAAATATAAATGTACATTGGGTACATAATTTACTTGACGACGTATATTTTGGCAGTCCTTTGTAGCATATTTTTCTGAATTGCATAATTTCAAAGTGAAGCGGTAACTTGGGTGACATAGGAGATGGAGTAATACAAGATTTTCTATATATACTTTGCGAAATAATTTAAACAATAGCTCACATTGAATTACACTAAACACTTCTAGGCTTTTTGGTGGATCCTAAAAATATCACGTTCTCAATTATCAGCTATTAACATTTTAGTAAACATTAATGTAAGATCCTAAATTTATATACACTTCTGAAGTATATAACACTACATTTTTAAAATTTTTGAGGTTTTCCTATAGATTACATTAGTTAGTCTTTTCTAATATTTTTTACCTGTATACATTATTGTTTTACATTTGTTACATTTCAAATGCAAAATTTTCATATTAAGTAAATGCAATAATATGTAATCCAAATATAATGAAGAATGTGGTACACATTAGTATGCTTGAATATTAAACTGTAATAAAATTTGTTATACATTTCATTATTTAGAATGATGCTTGATCATTAATTTCTTTTCTACACCATTCTTTGTATTTTTTTTTAAATATAGAATTTTTAAAATAGTAATTTATCCATATTATACTGAATCATGTATTCACATATGAAATACTTGATTTGTATTGAATTACAAAATATATATGAATATTATTATTTTTCCTTCATATAATAAATTTATTTATTCCTTAACAGTCGTATGATTATAAAAAAAATCAGCAATGCTTGATTACCATTTATCGAATAAATTAATTGAAATAACTGTTAAATAATCTAATAAAAATGTATACAAACCAAAGTAACGTGTAATAAAATGGTTTCATAAAAAAATTTATGGATTTCTTCAGCTGTCCACCATGGATAAGAGATAAAAAACAAATGCGTTAAATATGCAATTCCCAAACACGCAGAAATGCTTTTTTCAGTAAACAGGTTTAATCTAAAATATAATTTATAAGTATTTATTTATATATTGTAGTTAGCTTTTGAAATATTTGTTTTGAAAATTACATACACAAACAAATGTATGTTATAAATATGAAATGATGTAAATTAGAAGTAAAAAGTTCTCACTTTTTTCATTATAAATCATAATAATGATTTTTAAATAATAAAGGATTTCTTACTAATTTGGTATACACAAATACCTGGTGAACTTAAAGAATTCCCATAAGACATTTGTAAGAACAGTTTGATCTTTCCTTGCCATTTTATTTAATGATTTATTGGCTGCAAGAAAAGAGGAGGTATCAATTATCTGCATATAATGGATGTACTTGTAATTAGTATTTACTAAAGTAGCATTAGCAGTATATTTATTTACCGAAAAAAGAACGTATTACGTTTTTATTTTCTTGATATTCCTTTAAATAGATTATATCTTCTTTTGTGAAATATTTCCAAATGCATAAACTTGGATGGGGTGGATCGACATATTGATTGTACAGAGGATTTTTTGGATAAATCCATGGTCCGCATAAATCATCATAATTTCCACTTGATCCGATTTGAATGTCTGAACGGACTTTCCGGGAAGTTATTGTTCGAACATTTAATTCGGCATGTTCTGATAAAGTTGACCATTTAATATCCACAATTTGTTTTAATCGATCTCTTTGTCCATGGAGTTCAATACGATCTTCCCTTGTGAATTGATTTGACATTATTGAATATTGTTCTTTACCACAGAAAAAGTTATACATATATACACTTAAAATATTTATCCGTTACGTCATTCAAACATTAAATTACTGTAAACATGAAACATTTTAAATACAAAAAACTACAAATCGATAAATCGAGTTAATGAATTGTAATCAGCTACAGTTGTTCCTGCTTTTATTCATATATAATTTTTACTTCTATAATTCTATTTTTTTAATAATTATACAAGGAAAAACAAAATTGTATACGATATACAATTATAGTAGAATATACAAACATAAAAAATAAATAAACTATTTACTTATTTTATGTACTGTTGTTCAAATAATACTACAGCAAATAGAATCGAAGAAACCAATTATGATATTACAAAAATGATATGAAAACATTATAAACTTAAGTTAGAAAAGCAAACTAACGATTTCCATATAAATTGTACTTGCATGAACATCTTTCTTTTCCAATGCCATGTTTTAAATAAATTTAATAATATATAAATATAATAATAGTAATAATAATTCCTTTCATTTTTTATTTAATGCTTACGAACGTATTTCTTGCAAATTTCCCACTAGACTTCATCGCACAAGGATGGTCATAGTATATTATAAAAAATCGTTATTTCAATTTAGTGACTTGAAGTTATACAATGAAGACAAATATTTTTCCGATATCAGAAATAAAAATTTGGAACGAAATAAATAAAAAGTTTTATATGGTAGAGTAGAATATTTTTTAGCTTTAATTATAAAACGCATGTTCTCGACAAATAAATGAAATTATTTTCAGAAGCTCTGAAAATAAAACATTAAAATTTTTAATGAGAGTAAGCGGTGAGTTTGACGACATCCTTGATAATATTCACAAGTTTATTTTTTTTTTGCATAATGATTTATAATTTATCATGGATTATCGAATAAAATTAATATACAATATATTTCGGAGCAAAAATTTGTTATACATGTTTACAAACTAAGAAAGTAAATACATCATAGGTAATCATAGCAGCAGGAATGGCCTACTATATCTTACAAGACATTTTGCGTGCCAAAATTTCATCATACATTGTATGTTTTAAATGTATATTATCATTACTAATATTAATGTTATTATTTATCAATGTTATCATTAATATTATCATTATTACTTATTATCATTAACATTACTTATTCCATAAATCATATTTATTATGTATGATTTAATTATAATCATATTTATATATTTATATATATATAAATTATAATTATTATATATATATATATATATTTTTATAACGAACACCGCCCATTACTACTAGAATTACAAATGGGAGCTTCATCTGTCTCTGTCTCTCTCTTTCTTCATTTTTTTAAATAGATCTGATACTCAAAATAGGTGATATATATCGTCGAATGCAATGTGATAGATGCATATTTTGCATTAATCACTCAGGAAAATTGTTCGTCTTGCACAGTTCACCTCCCATTCTATTATAGTGGTTTTTCCCATCTTTTTATATTCCACTCAAATTCATTGCAGACACACTCATGGTGTATTTATAATTGTTGATTATGGTACAAATCTGTAAACAAAAAGTAGAGCGTGTCTTCTACAATAATCCATTAGATAAATTATACTTATTCTTTTAATCAATAAGTAAGTTACTTCTTATTGAATCATGCAACTAGCCTATATATAAAATAAAAAAAATATTACGGAGATAAGAGTTGAATGATATGAAAATATCTGCCTTCCTATGATTTTACTTCTTTCCTAAATACAATGGAACACTTGAAAAGTACGTATTTATATCTCTAAGATAAAACTATCTTCTGTGCGCACAGAAGTATTAGAGTAATATTGTAGAAAATCAATATTTCGTGACATATTTCAAATCTTGACAAGACACTTGCCTCATATTAAAGGTGGACAAACATTTTAGCGTCACACATTCAAGCATTATATTTGATCAATACTCTTAAAGGAACTTCGTACAAAAATAATACACATCTTGCATAACGTGCATTAAACAAATTTTTTCTCACAAATTCATCTTAGGTAGTTTATCAAATTACCTGGAAATCATGTTGAATAGAGAACATGTTTTAGAATAATAGGAAATATTTCACGAAATACTGGTTTTTTAAAACATTGTAGCCACTTTTATACAGTGAATGTTCCAAAGAATCAACCTACATAAAATAACATACAGTTCTATTATGGAAAATAAAAGTGCCGTTTTTAAGTGTATCATTGCACTTACGAAAAAAAGTTAAGCCATAGGAAGATTTTCTTGTGTTACTCAACAGTTTTCTTCTAGAACCTCTTTTCTTATCCTTAACTAAATACTAGCTGTAACCGAGTCCAATTCCGTGACTCATCCTGCAAAAACGTATATGTGATATTCTACAAAATTATGAAAAGGTATTAATTTTAATGGAATGTTCCACATTTGAAAATTTATAAATAAAAATTTTGAAAATTATACTATATTTAAATTAAACCAATTTAATACAATTAATGGTTACTAAAAGTATAAATTTTAACTGTGTTAAACAGTTTAAAACTGTAAGGTAAACGTTAAAAAAATCAATTCTAAAAAAGAATTAACAGTTTTATATATCTTTTTAATTAGAAAATTCATATACACGAAAACTACGTACTTATATATTTGAAATGTCTTATAAATAAATTATTGGAAAGCTTAATAATAACTTTGTTTATTCTTGATTCAGCATCAAATGTAATTATGAAGAACTATCACATAGATATAATAAACAAATATACCAATATTTTATGCATAGTTATAAGATAATTAAATTATTAAATATAAATAATGTTTTAGAGATCTATACAACTATGCTACTTTATATAACAAAATGTTCCAATAAGAAAAACATTATTATTTTATCTGACATTTAGGATCAAGGAACTATTTATAAGATGGTATGATTTCATTCTTAAATTACTTTTAAACAGCTGTAAGAATTAATTATAACTTAAAAATGTATTATAACAGATGACTTCACTCTCTCTTCCTCCCTCCCATGCTCTCTTTTTATCTCTCTATCTATCTATTTATCTGTCTATCTCTATTTATTAAACACAATAAGTCACTTTTTACTTTTAAATTGAACTACGACATAAACCATTATTCACCAATGATAATGCAAAAATATTATTTGGTACAAGATTGAAAATTTTAAAAAGATAAGAAACAATGTATATTATTACATTAAAAGTAATACTAGTTTGACAATCATCACCAGAGACACTATGTTAAAATAAAAAGGAATGTTTATAATCTTATTTTCGCATTGTATTAGATAGAATTTAAATGAAGGTGTTCCTCAATGTACTTACAGTTATATTAATTGAATTAACAAACTCAACTTTTAAATAAAAAGTCAATATTTTCTTTAATGTCATTTTATGATTTACAGTAGCAAATCCATAACAAGTTTGTAAATATATTACAAGAATCTTTTTAGTCTCCTGCACCTAACATTTAATGGTATAATTTGTATTATAAAAGTATATTATTCATATATTAATCAAATAACTATATGAAATAAGTGAAATAAAAATAGTATATAATGTTTTAAGCATACTACATAATGCTACATTGCATATATATATATATATGTAGTGGAATCCTGGAGAATTTAACATAAGAAATATAAAAGGTAGTAATTCCTTTCCTGTTATTATAGTGTAGGATTTTAATTATGCATTTTTTTTCATCCAAATGTACATTGATATATTCTTGTTGTGTAGCGTCACAAATGATAAAAACTAAATAATGGGCTCATCAAAGGTATATAAATAAAAAGTAAAATGATAAAGAAAATGAAGTATTTAGTCTGTGCATTATTATTCATTGAAATAGTTGACCTACGAAGCTACAAGATATACAATATATGCAGAAGTTATTCTTATATAAATAATTTTTTGAACTGAAAAACAGTTCATTAAATGCCAAAATACTTAGAATTTATAAATGTTTATCTTAAAATTGTACTAAAACAAATTTATATCCAACAAGAGTGTTAATTTCATTATAAGGTTTAAAAAACCTTCATTTTATGTAGTTTCATAATATAATACATGAGTTTGTAAGTATTAAAAAGGTACAACTTCCTAACAAGACTTACGCGGATTTTATGACACCCGTACATTTCGCTTACTATGTCTTGAAAAAATTTCATAAATTTGTATATAAAAACAATATTTCTTTTTAATGTAGAATGTCGATTTACCCAAATTTTTGCTCTTTACAATATTAATTATTTTATACATTCAGCAATCATTCAGACTAAGGAAAAATTAATTCAGATTTTGATATTTTGCGTGTCTCCTTTTTACTTATTTAATAAATACTTAAACTGAAATAAAAGTCAGAAGTACATGCAATAAAAATATTAAACATAACAAAAAATATACTACAGCCATGTCTACTCAAATGTTCCATAATACTAATATAAAATTTTGCATTCAAGGAACCATAAAATTTGTAAATTTCTTGTAACCTAATTAATATCAAATCTTTTATCACTATAAAACGATAATCAGTGTCTGTTCCTTATACATTTCAGTATTATAAAAATATGTAGACATAGTATACTATTATACCAAATGTTGGATTTATATCTGATGCATATCGATTATTTTGTAACTTTTCGATAACTGTTGTTTTCTATCAATGTTGATCACGTAGGTGATAAATTTTAACTAATATAAAAATATATACCAATATAGTATTTGTGACACGTACAGATTTGGATAATCACTTGCAACAATTGCCAGTTGCTGCCTTTTGTCCTTCTGTCTCAACTAATCGACGACCTTGACCACTTGTACTTGCACTTCCTGATTGTTCATTCTTTGGAAGTTTTTTAGCTGCAATATGGTTCCATAAATTTACTTAATTAAAATAAAACAGATTATAAAGGAATTAAGATATTAAGCAAGCATATGTGATTAGATATATATGATGTTATAATACATGCAACATAATAGAGATAGTATTACAAATCCAGATGTTCTATTTATATTATTCAGATGAAATATTAAATGTAATTAATGTTTTCGAAATATGACCATTATATAAATTTGTATAAATTAATTATTTGTGGAGATTGTCCTCTCAAGAAACACAATAAGAAATTTTTTATAATTTAGGAAGAAATTATCTTACCAATTGCCAAGAATATATCATTAACATTCATTGCTGTTTTGGCTGAAGTTTCCATAAAAAGAAGGCCATTTTCATCTGCATATGTTTGAGCTTCATCAAATTCTACAACTCTTTTATTTGCAAGATCTGCTTTATTTCCAGCTAATGCTATAACTATACTTGGACTGGCTTGTCGTTGCAATTCCTTCACCCACGTTTGGGCACGTACAAATGTGTCCTACAAGTTTAAAAACAAATATAATATAATTAAATAACATAGCTTAGAATGTATACGTACAAAAAGTAGTAAAAATAGTTCATAATGCAGATAAAAAATGCTCTGATATATTATTTTTTTACTATAAAACATTAAATATACAGATATAGAATTTTAAAAGCATGCCACATAATGCTGATGCGATGCATATAATCTTCAGTGTGTTTAATATAATATATTTATAACTATATCAAGCATTAAATATTCTTTACATTTACGTGCCTGATTTGTTATATCATATACGACTATGGCTGCCTGTGCACCACGATAATACATTGGTGCAAGACTATGATAACGTTCCTGTCCTGCTGTATCCCAAATCTCAAATTTTACAGTTGTATCATCCAGACATACTGTTTGTGTTAGAAATGCAGCTAAAATAAATAAATTTGTTACATACAATTACATACATAATATTGAATTGGATATAAAGCTATTTTGTTTCCCTTTCTTTAACGTTGTAATTGATATTAATAAAACTGTTAATGTTTATATTTTTACCTCCAATAGTACTTTCTTGATACTCGTGGAATTGTCCTTTAACAAACCTCAGTACAAGACTTGATTTCCCTACAGCGGATTCTCCAAGTAACACCAGCTTAAACTGACAAATTTTTCCTTGTGTTGAACCATTTGGCCTCTGGGCTGTACCCCGATTAGCCATGATCACCTAAAGTCAAAGAAATTATCAACACTTACAACATATTAAACTTTATTACTGTAAAAAATTTGTGAGTCTACTGCAAGATCTATGATAATAACAGAAAACTTACATATATTAATTTAACAAGTGAATTAAATATTAAACAGTAAAGTAAAATATTCAATATTTAATAATTTCAGTTAGAATATTTCATTTGTTATTTCATAAACAATCAATAAAACAGATTACACTGTTAATTTTTTGCCTTTTTGTTATATTGTAACAGATTGTCTACAATAAAATGTCATTAATTTACTCAGTTTTGTTAAAACTTCATAAGAATACAAGTTGCTACAAGAAAATATTAACAGCATTGTCTTATATTTATAAATATATAGTATGTATGTTACACACTCTAATTATAAAATAAATCAAATTACAAAATTGTACAAATAATTATTATTACATATATAAAATTATGAAACAATTTTCTTATTGCTTAAACTCCTAAGTCAGTAGATAAATGTCTATTTATACTGAAAGTCTATGTATAATAGATAAGACTCCCATTTACATACCAAGTAATCAACAATTAACTAGACATTTTAACTTGGCTATAGTGAATTGATCAATTTTCCGAATAAACCACATAAATCTTGTTTTGTCGAACTCTAAAACTTTCTAATTAAGTAAGTATTAGTAGATGAAAAGAAATTGTATTTAAACAATTTTAAATCCGCAGGAGACATTTTTGAAAGGAAATGTTAAAACATAACAAAATTCTATAACTTTGATAACAATAAGATCATACTTTACTGTAAAAGAAAGTAATAAATACATATTGAGCCTGATGCAAAACTTGTGTTCAGAATACAATATGATAATAAGAAAGAAACTAATCATACTAAAATTAAAACTGTACAATAATATAATAATGATAATACTTTAATAATACTGTATAAGTATCTCACACAAATTATAAAATATAAAATTCCATCATATACAAAATACATGTGAAAAAATTTACGTTGAGTATGTTTAGTTTATAATAAAAATAAAACAAAAAAGAACATGCCAGTCAATCAATTAAGGAGGAAAAGGTTGACAGGGATTATAAAGGTTGATATCCCGTTAAAACGCATAATGTGTAAGTTCATCGAAAAAAAAACGCAAAACAGAGAAACAAAATAGTTGCATCTTTGAATGTATAATAAGTTTTGCAGTAAAAATAGACAAATAATCAAAATCGAGAATTGCAATCGCACCGTGAAAGGTCTCGAAAGTCTACAAAACATATGAAACTTCAACGAATTTAGAAAGAGAAAAAGAATGAATATTGACTCGTACAACTGTGCACGTAGAATTTGATTGCTACTCCGTTCCGATTATTTTCTGAGTCACTTACGAGTGAAAGACACAGTAGGTAAAACCAGCGAAAAATAATAACGTATGCGATTTAATCCATTAAAGCGGCGACTCTGTTAATTACATTATCCAATTAGTTTGCAAAGCGAGTCTTGGTAAATTGACCAGTCCAGTGTAACTTGGTGATAATGTTACGACTGATAAAACCGAACAGACTCCCTAAATGATAATGTATAGCCTGTTTTAACAAGCAATGAAGAGTGAGAATCGGTAATACGATGACTAAACGCAGCAACTTCACAGCAATCACGAGATTCGCGTAACTCGCGGCGACGAAAAGGAAACAGGTCCGCATCGCGCGAGCCCGTCCGGGTACGGGTTGGCAAGAAAAAAACGTTCCTCCGTCTGCGCGAGAGAGCGAGAGAGAAAGAGAGAGAGGGAGAGAGGACGAGCTAAACGAAAACACACAACTTACGCGTACTTCAAACACAACGAGACTACATCGAACTTCCGTACCTGCAAACTCATCCTAAACTTATCCGCGTAACCAACACTTCATAACCTTTCGCCAAATGGCATCAGCAAAAAATTAGAAGAAACCGTTAAAGCGATGCAATAAGGACTGCGAAAGAAAGAAACCGATAAGGATAGATATAGTTCTATGTACGCGCGCGCGAAATCTCATACATACACACATGCGCGCGCGCTTACTGATAGTCTTTCTCTCTTGCACTTATTAACACCCTGTCTTTTCTCACTCATTTGCTTATTTAGCAAAATTACATTCGCTCGATCGCTTACCGATATACCGAACTCCTCTTTCCTTTTCATACATTTGTAATGTTTCATATTTCATTTTTTTTTCTTCTCTTCATTCGCTTACTCTTGCTCTATCTTTCTCTCTTGAACTCATTCATTCACGCTCTCTTCAAACAGCAAGAGGGAGGGACAAGAGAGGCAAATAAAGGGTGTAAGCAATGCGCTACGATAGTTGTGTAGCTTCGAATGCTTGTCACTGCCAGTGAAACGTCAGCATGATCTCAAATCGTCAGCATGATCAAAAATTGTCTGGAATGCCAAATTAACCGACAGAGTAAGAAGAACGGTAAAGAGAACGCAGAATCTGAAGGGGAATGCATATCCTAGGGCAGAGAAAATCTTATCAATGCGCGTGGAATAAAATACACGTGAAAAAGCGAATAATGTGGTCACAGTGTCAAGCACATTCTATGTCTGTCGATCGCAGATGACACTATTCATAAACAAAACTGTTTTATCCACAACGGGTTATAAAAAAAAAGCTATATATGTATTAAATATGCGTCTGAGCGGTAGCAAGGAAGGGACACCTGATAAGATTGAAAACTCGAATTTTCAATGCTTAACCTGCTGCGTGAGGAAGCTTGCCGTGGAATAAGAATGCGGCACTAGCTTTTTAGACGGTCGATGGGTGCACAACACCGCGCGACGATGATTAATGTCAATTCACTGCCGCGCGTCAGATACGATCACTTGTCTTCGGTAAATCGGCCCACTAACCGAGCATAGATCGTGCAATCTATATAGAATGTGTACATTTATGACAGCTCCGGTTGGTACACACAGGCAGACACACGACTCTAAGAAGCTTGTTGATTTTTTCACGCTCCCCTTTATCGGTTCGAGGAATGTATTTTTGCCACTTATTGCGAAGTAATAACTGTGTTCCAAATGGCACTTTCTCGATAAGACAAACTGTACTGATCTCTCTAATCTAATTCAACCAAATTTTCAATCGAGGTTGCTCGCACTAACAAGAATCAGGATTTAAGTCCGTATCACGCACACGTTATACACAGTGCTGCGACACTTTCGTTTAGAATGTCAAATATGAAAGTCACGATCACGTAAAAGTTTATCACCGATCAATCGGCGAGTCAGTCAATTACCAGCTATCGTGCGTGAAATAACGAAGAAACGACGGACAGACTTCAATCTCGGAAGATCCTTCGAGAGAACTTTTCTTCAATGTCGTTTTCTGTTTCGTCGAGTCGGAAATGGCGCATTTCAATGAATGCGATCAAACAATAGCGCTACCCTTAACCAATAATATTACTCGGATTTTCCAGTACACCGCCGAATATAATGCTTATCTGTCCCACTTTCACCTCTCGAGGAACGCTACGATAAATGATGTTCCAATCTACAATACCGAATTCTATGTCCCCAACTACGCTACCAGGTCCGATTAGAAATGCAGAAAATAGCCACGTCAAAGAAGAGAAAACAGGAGTACGCGATAGCCTTAGCGGCATTTTTAACACGTTCATGATGTCTCGCACGCTTAATATGTAACATATTCACCATGTTACACATAATATAACTCCTAAATACTTTCAATAATTTATATGTCATTTTCGACAATCTTACGAAAAATATAGCCTAGCGCAAAACAGATATCCTACTTTTCTTATAACGCTATTAATTTTTAAATTCAAAAATGAATGTAACGCGTATATAATATTATGAACGATATCAATCAATTCCTAATAAATGGCGCCATAAAATGTATTTAGAATACATTATTTTCATATATTTTTATTTTAGCGTAGTTTATCTTTATATAGAATTTATACATAATATAAATTATTAAATCGTGACGTGAATCCTGTTGTTTTACTTTCTCAGTTAATAACATGTTTCATAAGGGCTGTCTATTTCTTGACAGAGTATACAACAATTTTTCATAATATAATCCATAAACATTCTAAACGCATTTAGATATTGAAGATTAAGTAAAATTATAGAAGCATTAAACTGTACAATTTATATTTTAATAGTACAGTTTAGTTACAAAAGCTGATATTTGATAAAAAGATAACAACAATTTGAAATAAACAATAAAATAGTTTCTTTTACTCATTATATAAATTAATCATATAAATATTTACAAATTATTCAAGTATAATTTTATACTTAATATATTAATGATTGAAACAACACTTGAGCTTTATCTTTTTAGAATGTATTAAGTATAGAAATTACCATGTGTAATAACTTGATATTCAAATGGATAGTGCTATGATCTCATAATTATTTAAAATATAATCTAAGGACATAGATTACTTATAATTGTAGCTGAAAAAGAAACTATTTCTTTATGCTATGTAGTATTACTTTTCAATATAAAAGAAAAACAGAGAATGTTATTCTCTTTCCATCAACTATAAATTATTTTTATTTTTTTCATTTGCATATGCACTGTATAAAGCATGTAGTTATTTATAATTGTTATTATTACTAATATTAATCTCCTTTTAAAGCTTACATTAAAGAACTAATAAATATACAAATACATTTATCGTCAATTTTCGTAGGAAAATAAAGACATAAGAATGAAAAACCGTATAATATAAATATTTATTAACAGAAAAATCAAAAATATTTTCTCAACATTTTACACACTTACAAAGTTTGATAAAAAATATATCTTGATTTTAAATAGAAATGAAGAGGATAAAGAACATATGCATAGAGGTCTACATTAAAAATGGCAAATTATTATTAAAATTATGCAAAGTTTTCTTAATTACCCAGCATGATGAGTAGTTATATATAATATTGTAATAATATTTAATGTGAATTTTTATTTATAATAAAATATAGGAACTGGAAATTCTGCAGTAATTTAGTCTATCTTATATGAACTTTCTGATATAATAAAAATGTATAAAAAGAAAAATATTTAAAATTAATAAAAATATAAAAATTTAAATATTAGTAAACATATATTTTGAACAGGAAACCAATTAAAAGGGATTCAAATTTGATAGTTCTTTTACAGTGTACAGATATTATGAATGAAAATTAAAATAATAACAATTTCTGTAAATCGAAATCTATAATATATGTATATCCAGAAATATTTTTTATCAAACTTAATATATTGTAACAAAAATAAAAATAAATGTAATTTAGTGGTATAAAACTAACAATATACCATAATATAGAGTGTGTTGAGAAAAAACAGTAATTATTGACATATTATAAATATATAAATATACAACGTCTAATAGTTAGACATGTAATAGAAATACTGTTGTCTTTAGTTGCATTGACTAGAATTATTTAAGAAATAACATTACAAATTACAAGAACTTCTTATCACCTATGAAAATTATGAAGAAAATATAATGTAACTTTAGATTTATAAGAGCATCAGCTATAAAGACAATTTATCGAATTTTTTTCTAGTGTAGTTAATGGAATATCTAAATTTTACGTATACAGAAAATCACGGGTGAATTAATAGATAATAGTTAATGTACAGTGAATATATTCTAACTTTACATGAAATTAAATAATGCGTCTTTTTAAATCGTATAGGATTTTCATATGACATATGATATTGTTGATTATTTGGATCCCTTTTTCTATTGCAAAAAATGTACACATTATCAGTATGTATATGAATTTTAATTTACTTGGCAGTGAACTCCGGCCAATAGTTTACGTAATAACGATGTGTTAAACCTTCGAATAATCTATCCAGCCACATTGGTAAATCATCCAGAAGATTGTCTTGATATAAAACATTATTTCCACTCTGCAAGCAGAAATAACAAAATAAGTATATTCCATTCCAAAAATTTTACTGTGTAATTGTATAAACAACAAATGAGCTGTTACTAGGAAGCAGTAGTTCATTTTGATGCTGTATATTTTAAATTATTACTTTACCATATCATTTAAACTATTATAAGGATAATAATATATAAAAACAGTATAAAAACTAGAAAATAAAAACATCACACCTCTTCTTCGGAAACATCTGAATCATTAGAACTATCGAAACCGATAAATGCACCAGCTTCTGCATCGTCTGTCCGAGTTAACTGTTTTGTCATTCGTTCCATTCTCTACATATAAAAATATAATTTTAAAATTCACTATTCTTTGCTTCATTAAAATATGGCGAAGTATGTTTAATACATACTTTTGAACCCTTGCCTTTGGTACATTCCGGATGTTTGGCATGGTACATACAAAAATATTTACGATGCCCATTCAAGGATAATACAGTCCCAACACAATTTTTGGCGTTTATATTTAGCTCTTTTTGTTCTGGCAAAGTAAGAGACAACAATTTCTTATACCAATCCAAACCTCTTTCGAGAGACAAATGCCCAAACATAAGTGTTTTATTTTTCCTGCAAGAAGGAAAATTACTTCTTTATTAGGTATAATTGTAACGTAATTGCGATTGAAAAAAAATCTTAAATAATAAAAACTAAATTAACATAGAACTGACCTATAAGGCCACACAGCTTTATGAAAAGCTGGCAATAATTTTAGTCTACTTTGAACGTCAACTAATAATATGATGGTTCGACAACCTGGTTTCAATAGTCGAACTAAACCATTGTATTTTTCTGCTCTTAATTCGTGTAATCGTAATTGTGGCTGGGCCAGTGTTGATTTACTGTTATCCTTACATTGAGCACGTTCAGCTTGAATACTTGCTTCCTCTAGTTTTCTATAATAATACATTTTTTTTAGTCATTGCAATTGTATGCATAATTGTATGCATTGATAATTTAACAAAGCACATATATTTACTTACACTAGATATGACATTCCATATCCTGCAGCACCAATTAACAGCAAAGTAGCAATTAGTGATACTAAATGCAATATTTGCTCCTTAGTGAGGCTATCCGAAATATAATCTACAGCTAACAATGCTTTTCCAATTAGTTTGTCTACAGTACCCTGTACAATATTAAAACTTGAAATTACAACATGAACTGAAAAATAATACAATATCGACTTAATTATTATTTTATTTTAAATTAAAGTATATACCTGTGCATGTTCATCCGCTAATTCTCCTACAACTGCGGCATATGGTAAAGCTTCAGATGCACGCAATAATCGTTGTATAGTTTGTTCTAAATTTCGACGCGTTTCATTCCATTGAATTTCATCTTGAGCGGCTTCAACCCATCCGGTAGGTAACCATTCGTATTTCAAGTGATTTGCATCTCTTCTCCAAATAATAACAATATGTAATAAAGGTTCTAAAGGACTACCTTCTCCTGTTGACAATGCTGATACAAATTCCGATTGCGTATCCTTAAAGACGTAAGTATACCTGACCCTTTCAGTACTGTGAATGAAGCATTATATGATAAAAAAAAAGTTGATTCATCTACTAACAATGAAATAGAAGAGATGATTACATTAAACGACTCATAATGTACACTCATACTAAATTTGACATATGTTTAAAAACACTGTTACCTGTAAGATGACTCTAAAGCTGCTTGTCTAAATTTATGCCTAGCCAAATCATGAAGTGGACTGTTTTGTTGTGATATTAAAACAGCACATAATCGTTTTTGAGGTCTTAGCCACTCAGGTGGACAAACAGAGTCTAACATTGCCTGATTTGAAAGTCTTGGCAATGCAAGAAATTTGTTATTTGAAATAACATTGTGCATTGTATCGCTAGATATATCTTTCATACTAACAGATGCCATTGGTTTCTCAGAATTTTCATTAAATAATAACAAAGTATCTAAATCCATAGAAATTTTATATTTTGCTACAATAAATTCTGTTTCTGGTTTTCCTGTCTATAAGAAATATGTTATAATTAAATATTTGATAATTCACTAAAATTAAATTGAGAAAAAAGTACTTACTTGGACAAAACCAAACGCAACACGATCTCTATAATAAAATGCAATGAACAGATATCGCAATCGTATAGATTCTTTCTTATCAAATATTAAAGCTCGAATTCTATTATCTATCCATCCTGAGAGGAAATTGTCTACATTATTATTATCTATATTAGGTATCAATTTGTATGGAAATTTACTTCGTAAGAAGTCTGAAAAAAAGATAACCTGTTTAATTCTATCCCAGTGTATAGAAAGTAATAATATTAATAGAAAGCAATAGAATTAATTATGTTAGATTATTAATTACAAAAATACACACCAACAATTTTTTGAACACTAAAAAGAGATTCCTTATATATACTAGTACGACCATCTATTGTAATAACAAGGCATGGTAATGAAGAAGTTCCCAACTTCCTTGCCAAAGCAGACTCCTTTTCGGCATGTACAGTTGCTAAACCAAGACCTAATAGTTCTAATTCATTTATCAAGCGTCGCCATGTTGGTTCTACTTGCAAACATGCGAAACACCAATCCGAATAAAATAATATCAGATAAGGTGTACGAAAAGTCTTTGGTAGTATTACATTTTCAAATGATCTGTAAAAATTGAATGCTTTTAAAAAATTTCTATTTATATTAATATTATACGTATATACAAAAAAACATAAATATGTAATGACAAGCTTTTTCTTTGACAGATATAATACAAACCGATATGTGATGCTCATCTTATAAAAAAGTGAAATATCTCGATTTTGATAATGAAATTTGAAATTTCTGGCAAATAATTCTTCCAATGGATCAAAAACATTATTAAAGTGACTATTATCCCTTCGTTGCCTAGGAATACTTTCTTCTGTGATGCCATGATTATCAAACTTCTTTCTTCTTTCTGGATCGGTTAAAATCTAATAATAAAAAAATTTTAACTTTAAGCTAAAAAAATCGTAACTAATGTTATACTATTAATTAAAACATTAACTCTACCTCGTAAGCTTTTGTAATTTGTACAAATTTATTTTCTGCGCCCGGGTGATCAGTTTTATCTGGGTGCCTGAAAAGTAAACACGTTAGTTTCATTTATAAATATGAATTTAAATAACCATTGTAATAGTTTTATACACTTTATATTTTAGCTCTTCGAATAATACGTGTACTCTAAAATAGTAACAATAAAATGTATAATTCAAAATAGAAAGTAGTATTATTTTTGTTAAAACACGTACTTTCAACATATTCAAATTGTCTGTAGAATGTAGGAAACAGGATTAGAATAATCATTGAGAGTGATACGTACCATTCTTTAACAAGATTTTTATATGCTTTTCGAATTTCTTGTAAGGTCGCACGTTTGTGGACACCTAATATTTTATACGGATTTCCCAATGTCTCGCTTCCACTAGCCGAACTTAATAGATAAGTAGTTACAATGAAAATCACAATAAAAAATGAGAATCTCATTAATAACCTTATATTATCCGTTTTTCTATTGATATTTGATTGTTTACTTATTAACCCAAAGACTTTTAAAAAATTAATCGGGAACATTATTTGCGTCACAGTTTTAATATGAATTTGTATTTATCCGTATTACAACACTTTAGCATGAAGTCGGTATCGACTAAAGTTATCCTTTTTTCGCCTTGCAATATTTAACGAACATGTTCAACACATATCTCAGATCATTTCTATGCCGAAAACTTTGTCATTGCAATTTTATAGTGATGTTTCGAAACAACCATGTTGTCAAATCGGGTATGTGTATACAGTAAATCCAAATCAAGAATGCTCTAGTAGCATAGGGTGTAGGGATCGATTACAAGAGGGCGTTAAAACGGATACATTTTACGTTTTCTATATTTATTATTTTTAATTAGAGCTTCGATTTTTTTTAATAAATAAAAAAATAAAAGTATTTTCATTACATCTTTACGAGCAGAAATACAAAAGAACTATTTATACAGTATAAATTGGATCTAAGAATATAGAGACAATATAGGGAAGAAAGAAATCTTTAGTAAAATATTATTCCTTTTTATCGTTTGTACCTATTTCATCAGGAAATTATAAAAAAAATGAGACAAATTGTAAAGATAACATATACTTGGCTGTGTATTTATTTATCTTTCAATGGCACTTATTGCTTCTTAATCTAATTTCAAAATTATATATGGAATGAAGATCTTATTTTTATATTTAACAATAATATTTTATATAATTTTTATGTACGTACATGTCGTATAATGGATAACCAAATTAATGATTATTTCATGTACCTATATATTAATACATTTATAAAATCTCCCGTGGCGCCACGAGATCGTTTAAAAATTTGCAAAAATAAATCGAGCGGCATGCCATACAACCAAATTAACAAGTATATAAGATAAAACAATTGTTGCTGTTTGTAAAAAAAAAATTTAGTTTGCATATATTGGGCTAATATATAAAATTGTAATACGAATATTTTCTACATATTCTATTGTAACTTATACCAATATGTAGTGTAGCGCATATCCTGTATATTCCTACATTCTCTCTTGTTTGAACGAAATGGGAACTGCTTAACTATGTCAGATCTGATCATATTGATTTCGTTGTCATCAATTACATTATACGCTCACGTATATTACTAAAAGAATATTGTTAACAAAAAAAGATACTGGATCCCATTAACGTTATTTACCACGAATAATCAATGTTTAAGTAGTATCCTATTTCGACGGTCATGGACTGACGTATGACAATACATCCAATATTATAGATCTACTCGAATATAGAGAAATGGCTACTTGGACCGAGGATGAAATTGGACGGAAATGGGATCGATGTTTTACAGATACATTGTTTAAATTTGGTAATTATTATCCAACAGTCGTTATTTAAATTGGAGAAGATATCAAATACTTCGTATCGATAATAACAACGTTTTCTTAGGAGGAGGAATTCTACTTGGAGGGGTATACTCTCTACTTTTTGGCAAACGTAAGCTTTCATTCATTTAATGCTTTTTTAAATTAAGAATTTCTTGCGTATATTTTACCGAAGTTAATAAAATATTCACATCGAACATAACAATGTATTTCATTAATTTCTTTTCAATGAAATTCACAGAAATTCACACGTGTTTCATAAAGTTAAAATATAATAATTCTTGACTGAAAAGTATAAATAACATGATATTTTTCATTCCTTTTTGTGCAAGTCTACATTTTAACGTAAATATTTCCTCTGTTATCGAATATTAGGAAAGGGAAATTGTTCCATTGTGAACCTAAAATAGGTTAGGTATTATAGTCACGTTTTTGTTACCCTGTAAAATAAAATAATGACAAAATATCAATAATATAATACTTAGCAATTTTTACTAAATTAAATAGGTCGGTTATTTAAAAATTCTATGTTCAAATTATTATAGATTATACTTATGAATATGTGTGTGTTATTCTGATTTTTTAATGAATAAATATATGGATACATGTATAAAATGAATGTAATGCAAGCATTAATCCCCTTTTTAGGAAAAAAATGGCCTATTATAATTGGAGCGGGTTTTGGATTAGGTGCGGCATATGTTAATTGTCAAGAGGATTTAAATTCTACGATAAGACAACAGAAATCCCTGGATTGTAGTAAGCCAGGAGAAGGAAAAAAGAGTTCATAGCGAACTTCTTATTGACTGCCAATTGTTATGCTGTTACCAGACAACATACAATATATTGATAAACTAGTTGAACTTGTATTATAGTATCATACCAAATAAAATATTTATAAAAACAATAAATTTATATTTATTTATTTATTTTGATATTATTAAGAATTGAAAAAGTAGATATTTAAACAAGTATCAATAAAATGTATTGACTTTATATACAAAGCATTTTATTTTACTGATAATTCAGACATCGTTATAAGATTTTTACAGAAAAGCTGGAATATGATAGAATAGTGTTGTGCGAGTAATTATGAGACGTTACGACAGTGTAAATTAGTTTAAACAAACTATTTTAAAGAATCAACAAACATTTTTAAATAATTAAACGACTTATCGAGTGTATTTATTTGTCAAGTTATTGTTGAATTAGTTACACATTACGTTACTATAATATGGTAATGAAAGTGTTTCATTCTTTAGTTAGCTGTTCAATATTGTCAGTCAATGTTGCAAATAAATATTGTATTCAGAATTAAATGGTGGTATAATAAAAACCATTCGTATCAATCAAATCTACCGCATTGTGAAACCACGTGTTATAGATGGGAAACTCTTTTTTCGCTTATTCGCATGGATAAAAGATCCTCACTTTCACTTCGCTCACATGCCTAGTAAATATATGGTAACTTCATCGTAACGCGTATGATGTCTTACGATAATTTTACTCCTGATTTTAAGGATTACCGCAGTTCGTCATTTATAATTTCAATGAAATATAGAATAAACTAAATAAATATATCTACAAAAGAGTAAAGAAAATAGGCATACATAAAATTAATTTTTTAGTATACCTATGTACTATGTGTGTATAGTTTGGGTACACATAAACAAGAATTTTAATCAAGAAAACATGGCTCGCATCTAAGCAGTTCTAAGCAACATGGTTATCTGTTAATGCTTGTCGAAAAGGCGTCTTGTTCGAACAAATTCTTAAAGTCGCATGTGCTAAAGTGAAGTTTCCGTAGCAGAAGTAAAAAGAAAGAGCTATTGTGGTTCGACTAAAAGAGAAATAAAATGTTAACTGCGGCTGCTAATTCGTTGTCAAATAACGGTGGATCTTATAGTAATGACAGATCATCTAGTACAGCAGATCCAGAGCTCGCAACTGATCCGGCTTCAGGTGGATTTTTTCACTCGGATTATAAAAAGTAAGCATTTTAAATGTGAACATCTTATTTGAAAAAAATGTTGTTTATTTAATTTCAAATTAAATATAAAGAAACAGGTTACTATATTTTCTAGGTGGATATATTTTTTAAATTTAACTTGTTTTTGTGTTAATTCTATTTGTGTATTATATTTTTAATATTTTAATATTTTATATGGCAAATTATATTATTCAATCGATTGTATTATAAATGTATTGCCCATTAATAAAGTATAAACAGATACATGTTAAAATAAATATTTTTTCTTAGGCACGAAGATCTGAAACAAATGTTGGATAGCAATAAAGATGGACTTAAGTTGGAAGCTATGAAACGTATAATTGGGGTAATAAATCTTTTTTATATTTGTTACTAAATTTTGCTCAAGAACATCCAAAATATATTTGA
The DNA here is from genome assembly GCF_050948175.1 of Xylocopa sonorina. Lineage (NCBI taxonomy): Eukaryota > Metazoa > Arthropoda > Insecta > Hymenoptera > Apidae > Xylocopa > Xylocopa sonorina. Next base: position 14,027,056 of record NC_135193.1, read on the forward strand.
ATTTGATTAATAACTTTTCTTTTAATTATGTTGTTAAAAATAGTTAAGTAAGATAATAAAAGTAATTATACAATTATTTTTTCAGATGATAGCGAAGGGAAGAGATGCGTCTGAGTTATTTCCAGCTGTGGTAAAAAATGTTGTATCAAAAAATATTGAAGTGAAAAAATTAGTTTATGTTTATTTGGTCCGTTATGCAGAAGATCAACAAGATCTTGCTCTTTTGTCTATTTCCACATTCCAGCGTGCATTGAAAGATCCTAATCAATTAATAAGAGCTAGTGCTTTGAGAGTACTTTCGAGTATACGAGTATCTATGATAGTGCCTATAGTGATGCTTGCTATAAAAGATTCTGCCAGTGATATGTCACCATATGTCAGGAAAACTGCAGCACATGCTATTCCTAAATTGTATTCATTGGATTCAGAGCAAAAAGATGAATTAATAGGCGTTTTAGAAAAATTATTGTCAGATAAAACAACCCTGGTTGTGGGTTCTGCAGTGATGGCATTTGAAGAGGTTTGTCCAGAAAGAATTGATTTGATTCATAAAAATTATAGAAAACTCTGTAACTTGTTAGTAGACGTTGATGAATGGGGTCAAGTTGTTATAGTCAACATGCTTACAAGATATGCAAGAACACAATTTGTTAATCCTAATGTAGATGTACGTATAATTTTATAACATCGCCGATAATTTGTATACGTAAAATATATAATTCTGTAAAATTAATTCTTATAGAGCATAGAAGATGATGAAAATCGCCCGTTTTATGATTCTGATTCTGATTCATCTAATACGAAGAAACCCAAGTTAACATTGGATCCGGATCATCGATTATTATTACGTAACACGAAACCCCTTTTACAAAGTAGAAATGCTTCTGTAGTAATGGCAGTAGCTCAATTGTACCATCACACAGCACCACGAACTGATGTAATGATTGCTGCCAAAGCATTAATTAGATTATTAAGAGGGCACAGGGAAGTTCAAAGTGTAGTTCTTCACTGCATTGCTAGCATATCAATTACCAGAAAGGTAATGTAAGTACTAATGTAATTATAAAATAATATTTTATAAATGTATAAAAAATGTCAATTTAAGTTTAAAGAGGATTGTTAATGTGAATAATATATAAATAAAAAGTAAAAATATTTTCTTTATAATAATAGTAATTTTGGATAATCTATTATTTTTGTTCATTGCTTTTATACAGGGGATGTTTGAACCATTTCTTAAGTCATTCTTTGTGAGAACTTCAGACCCTACTCATATAAAACTTCTAAAGCTAGACATTTTGACCAATTTAGCAACTGAAACTAGTATTGGAGTTATATTAAGAGAATTTCAAACATACATCTCTAGTAGCGATAAAGAATTTGTTGGGGCAAGTATACAAGCCATTGGCAGATGTGCAAGTAATATAAAGGAGGTGACTGATACATGCCTAAATGGACTAGTATCATTATTGAGTAATAGAGATGGTGAGTGATAATACAGAATTTGCTTAAAATTATTTTTTTAACTCCTTGTACAATATTAAGTTTGATTATTGTACTTGTGATTTTGTGTAATTTTTTATTTAGAGGCTGTTGTAGCAGAGAGTGTTGTTGTTATAAAGAAACTATTACAAACCCAGCCAAATGAACATAAAAATATAATTGTTCATATGGCAAAACTAATGGATTTCATAACCATACCACAAGCTAGAGCATCAATTTTATGGCTTTTGGGAGAATATTCAGATAGGGTACCTAAGATAGCACCAGATGTTCTTAGAAAAATGGCTAAAAATTTCGTAAATGAACAAGATATTGTGAAGCTACAAATATTAAATCTAGCTGTAAAGTTATGTCTTAATAATCCTGTTCAAACTAAACCATTCTGTCAATATGTCTTCCAACTTGCAAAATATGATCAAAACTATGACATTAGAGATCGTGCACGCTTCTTAAGGCGCTTTATTTTTGATGAGGATGGATCTAAGAAGAAACTTCCGCAACTTGCAAAAAGAATATTCTTAGCCCCTAAGCCTGCACCAACTCTAACATCTAGGTTCAAAAACTCCGAATATCAGCTGGGTACATTATCACATTACTTGGATATGCCATGTGCTGGATACCGTCCGTTGCCACCATTCCCTGATGTAGCTCCTGATCAATCCGTAAGAGATGTTGCAAGTAGCACTGTAAAAGATACAAGGGATGAATATTATAGAAAGGATAAAAAAGATAAAAAGGGAAAAGAAAAAGAAAAACCATTTTACAGTGATGAGGAAAGCGTTCAAGCTGATGGTAAGTTCCAAAATGATTAAAACTATAAATAAAAAGATTTTATACATATATACCAAGACATTGATTTTTAGAATTGGATAATGAAAATGAATCTTTGGATACTACAACGAGTGAGTCTTCGGATGAAGAGAGTGACTCCTCTGAATACATATCGGAATCTGGTAAATCTGAAAATGATAGTGAAAAGAAAAAATCTGAGAAAGTATCTGATGAGACTAGTAGTGAGACTGAAAGTGAAGAATCAGATTCTGATGAGCCATCTGAAGACACTCGTGAAAGCGAAGAGGAAAAGTATAAGGTTCCCAACCAAGAAGCAAAGGAAAAAATAAAAAGCAACATTGATCTCCTTTTAGACTTAGATGATGGTAAGGTATAATATTGAAAAGAATGTAAAAAATTACTTAAAGATATGTGTGTGTTGATGAATTTACAATTCATTTAGCTTGTCTTATTATTTCGTATTTCTACACACAATCAATGTTTTATCTTTTAACTTTTCAGTAATTCCAATGACACCTGTCATGCCGTTAAGTACAAGTGGTTTTCTCACTCCTGTCAATACCAATATTGCAAGTGATGTTAGAGAAGTATCAGCTTCGTTTATTCCTATAAAAAAATCTGAATTATTGAATAGTATTACAGGTCATGGTTTGAAAATTGAATATAGGTTTACTAGATCGCAGCACTTAGTAAGTGCTTATTTTGTTACCGTAGAATTGACATTTTCGAACGAAGGCAATGAACTTATTAAAGAAATACAAATGGGAGCAAAGGTAAAATCATATGATGTACATCATTTTTACTAAAATTTTAATCTTTTGTATTTATTGTTAGATAGTTTCGTTATCTGCTTTATTTGTAGAATTTACCAAAGGGAATGCTTATGCATGATTTCATGCGAATTCCACTATTGGAAATAAATTCAAATTTGTCTTCTACTGTGGGTATCAATTTTAATGATTCTACGCAACCGGCGAATTTTAATATAGATTTTGTAATTGGAGAAGAAACATATTCGTGTCCGGTTACCATTAAAGCACCGATTGGAGAAATAATAAGAGCCGTAGTTTTACCAGAAAGTATGTTTTTAACGGAAAAAGATAAACTAAAGGGTATGAATGAACATGTTGCGCGAGTACAATGTTTGGGTAATAAGAAAACAATTTCTCAAAAAATTTTTGAAGCTGCGCATGTTGCAATGATATCTAACACTAATGAAGAAATCAGGTGAGAAAATTTGTAATCATTCTTAAACATAATTATCATCATTATCATCATAATTTAGCAATAAAATGTCAAAAATATATTATTATACTATGTTATGATGTCTCTCTTATTGCAGATTTGCCGCCCATACGTTAGCATCAAAGTCCTTGGTATTAGTGACAATAAAAATGATGGGTAACGAATATTTGGAAATTTGTGTAAACTGTGAAAAAATGGTAATAGGTTCTATCTTGTTAAATGAATTAAAAAGTAATTTAAAGATGAAATAAATATTTTATATTTATAACTGTGAATTAAGAAATATATACTAAATATATTTACAACACTTGTATAAAATAAATATGAAAACACTTATGATATAATTGAGTGCACATATATTTAATTTCACATGATGAATTTAAGTATACTATATTTGTTATGAGATTATTAAATTTTATATATACATATACACCTAGAATTATTCATTTATTTATTTATAAATTGATTATTATGTAGTAAAATATATATTTTTATTGATATTGAAAATATTATTTTCACTGACTACTCAGCATGAGAACAATTGTACTCTGGTCTCTTTCTAAGGATGATTATGAAGAAGTGTCTTTTGATAGCAAAGTGTCGTATTTGGGCAAAATTATTTTATAACTTGGTTCACTGTACTCAGACTTCAAAAAGATCTTTTTTTACAACTAAAGATCATCCCTTGTCCTCTTTATATAAAAAATATATAGCAGAGAAGAGAATAGTTTTCTCACCTAGTAACTTAATCCTGCTTCAATTTAATTTTTGCAGTATTAATAAATTAAATAATAATTAATAATATTTTTTTAATGAAATAATTTTTATAAGAGAATTCTTTTATTGAATGGTTGATACAATTATCGAATATAATCGATGTAAACGTATGTCGATAGGTATATATATCGATTTTAGAGCATGGCCAATAGATGGAAACATACCCTAAGCTCTTTTGGCCACACGATTTACGGTAAGGTTGAATGTGCTCAATTGATCCAATATTATCGAATTAATCTCCTACTATAACAAAAGGAAAATTATATATTTTATAAAATTTTATATATTTTATGCACTTTCTTCAATAAAAATATTATATTTTTTTCTAATATTGTGATTTCTTTATGCAGTAAGAAAGTAAAATTGAAATAGGTTAAAGTTTGACACTTAGTTATTCTCACGAAAAAATTTAGCGTATATTTTGTTAATTTTAGATTGGTAATAATATAAATCTAAGAATTTAGTGCTCTTATTTACCATTTCTTCCTTTTATAATTTAAAGTAAAAAATATCAAAACGTGACATAACCTTCACAACAAAATACAATAAATACGTTTTATGAGAGTTGATACTAAAATAGAGTAGGAAGAAATGAAAGCAATATTTATGCTTTACATTTGATTACATTTTTTAATTAATATCATAATGATATAGTAATTGATTTAGTTTTCTAGAAAAATTCTACATTTTATTTTCTTCTAGATGGCTGATACAAAGGAAGTAAAAGAAACAAGGGCAAAATCTCCAGAGAAGAATACTCCTCTGGAAAAGAAGGGTAACAAGAAAGGTCGCATCAGGCCAAGGAACTATGATTTAGGAAATGGTGTTTATAGATTTAGCCGTACTCGTATGTTCCATAAAAAAGCCATTTATAAGTTTCTTGAGAAGAAGACTCCTAAAACAGTATGTTGAACAATATTTGAGACATTTTTGTATTATCGTACAATGATCACACTTACATACTAAATGTTTGATAATAGGTTAAATCTAAGAAGCCAGTCACTATAGAAAAGAAAATCAGTGGTGATAAGAACGGAGAGAAACGTATTGTGTTATTGAAAAAGAGACGTGCAAACTATCCTACTGCAGATCCAGTAACTGTACATCATGCTAAGAAGTGTTTCCGTGACCATCGTCGTTATCTAAGGCCTTCATTGAAACCAGGAACAATATGTATTTTACTTGCTGGTGCTCATAAAGGGAAACGTGTTGTCTTCTTGAAACAGCTTAAAAGTGGTTTATTGTTAATTACGGGTAAATTCTGTTTAAAATTGTTGCATAATTTGTATATCTAATGTACATAATATTTGTTAAGAATTTTAACAAGTTATTTTTGGAGACAGGTCCGTTTTTGGTCAATGCTTGCCCGCTTCGAAGAGTCAGCCAAAACTACGTAATTGCCACTTCCACACGTATTAATATTTCTGGCTTAAAAATTCCAGCCCATATTAATGATGATTATTTCAAGAGGAAATGTGAAAAACGTGCGAAGAAAGAAGAAGGTGACATCTTTAGCAAAAGAAAGGATGAATACAAACCAACAGATCAGAGGAAAGCTGATCAAAAAGTGGTCGATGAATTTGTGATCTCTGCTATTAAAAGAAACAAAGAGAAGAAACTGTTATTTACCTATCTATCGGCGATGTTTGGTTTGCGAAGCAGCCAATATCCACACAGATTAAAATTCTAATCTTTTGTGATTTGAATACAAATACATAATAAAAACAGAAATATAAAATACTTTTTTATTTCCTTAAATTCATGATTCTTAATATAATTTTTTAATAAATATACAATAAATTTTTTATATATAACATCTTTTACGTAGCTATTTATATTTATATAAAGGAAAATTGATATATAAAATTTCAAATGAAAGATGAACCAAAGCTTTCTTTCAGTGTATAAGTAATTAGTGCACTATCGAAGTAAATAGTATACTATCCAAGTACATACCTACTTCAATCTGTTTTCTAGCGAAATGCGCATGCGCGTCACAAACTGGAACATCAAATACGAGATCGAATGCATCCCTGTATTATGATATTGTAATATGTAAAATATCTTGCGCATACAAAAATATGCATATATCTTCATACATAGTTTTCAATTTAATCCAGTTGGTGCCGAGCTTCTGACTAGTGATATCATCGCGACGGATTAAATGGGATAATGTAAATAAGTCTCCATTAACAAAACAAATGTATTGCTCCCTGTACGTACGTGTGTATGTATCTATGTGACATGTGACACATTTTTCTCAAATGTCTTCTCCTAAAATCGCCGAATATTCAGGCAATTATCAACGTTTCAATGAAGATACAAATGTATCACTCGAACAGGACATCTCGCACCGATCTTGTCAAAGTGAGCTGAATCTATTTTAACGTTTTATCATTTTAATTAATTTTATTTTTTTAGATAATTTACAATTACACATTTCTGCATCTTTGACAGCTATATTATTGTTGTTGTTTCTTTTCCAACACTTTTATCTTTTACTACTTATTTAATTACACATTCGATGCCATTTTATACACATATATATCATAATTAACATGTAATTTTTTATCTTCCACATAACTATTTACAATAGCTCAATTAATTTTAATAATATTACTATCTTTAATAAAAATTTTAACAAATGTTTTAACAAAATAATTATATATATATATATATATTGTTTAATTATTTTCATCGATCTGAAGAATGCTATTTATTTTAGCGTTTAAATGTTTTATTTATTTTGAATATGTTTGTTTTCATTTTTATTGTAGAATATGGATCTATGCTATCATGTTCTTCTACAGAAATTCATTTAAATTCTCCTGCTGAAAGTACAAGAACATCTGATCAATATACTCATAAATTTGAAACAGATGACGCGCAAAGAGAAACCATGTCTGAAAATGCAACAATTCCGTCACATGATTCACTTGCTGATCACGATTTGCATTGGGAATTGAATTATCATGAAGCTGCAATATTTCTAGAGGTATTTGTACATTGACATTTTCTTGGATGATAATATGCATTGATAAGTGCTTTCAAATATAAAGTACCACTTATGAAAAATAATTTCTATAGGAAGGTAGGAATAATGAAAAATTTGACTCCCATCCGAAACATCCAGAAGATTTACCAGCTTATCTTTTAGTTCATAATAATTGGTATTATGGATTAGATTTAATGACTTCGCTTATACTTTTGGCTTTGGCTCTTGTAGAAGATCCAGCTGTACCATTATTTGGTGTAAGTTACTAATTGACAAAGTAATTAACACTGTTTATACATGTTTTGTTACTTTTAGATACCAGTGTGGGCACATGGTTCAATAGAATTGTTAGCTTTGATAATTATAGGCATAGAATTAGCTTTAAAGTTAAGATGGATTGGTTGGTCAACCATGTTAAAACACAAACGAACAATGCTGAAGGTAAAAGTAGCTTGTTTTTTAAAATTAGGTTTACTAGTTTATAAACTTCATTTCAATGTATATAAGCTTTCTTTCATATGTCCCTGTTACATTTCTACATATACTTGATTATGTTTTGTGTTTTATAATTATTAGTAAATAATGAATTATGAGATTCAAGTACAGTTTTCTTCCACTACTTTGTCAATATATCCTGAAAATAACATATAATACAATGGTTGTCTTCTGGAACACTGATACAAAAACAGTGAGGGTACTAATGAGAAGATAAGCAATGCTACAACTGCAAATTATTCTAGATTACATTTTTTACAAATAAAGCAGTGATAAATGCACATTATTTCTTCATTTGCAAGATATTACATATAATAAATACCTTTATTGTAATATGTCTGTCAGAACATAACTTCAGTTAATCTGTATGTATTGTGTCTGTGATGGCACTCTTGGACTCATTATTGACTAGTGTACTGATGTATATTCATGTCTATTACATAATGCTATAAAAGCATTAAACATTAATGATATACTTATATATGTAATAGCATTATAGAGAAAACAAAGTATACAAACAGTGAAATTGTAGTTATTACATAATAATATAAAATTAAATTCTGTGCAATCTTTTTTATGTATACACAAAAAATATCTTTGAACAAATTTGTTTACAACTGGACTTTATATTACATCGACATCTGGGTCATTAAATCTCAAGAACATAGTGCTAGATTCTAGTTAGCTAGAAGATTTGTTTGATATAATAGAAAGATTTGTTGGAACTATTACACATCACATATTATTTATAAGCTACCTCATTTTATTTTCTCCAAACAAATATTTTGACGTATATATGCACGGTATGAAAAAACGTTTTGAATAAAAGTTAAATAGCTTTAAGGGTGATATAATTTAACATGAATAGTTTCTCGTAGCTGTTATTCTTTATACATTCATCTACTCATGTTAAGCTGTATAATCTTTTATTTGAAACATTTTTTGATACTTTTTATATCTGTCTAGAGTAAATAAAGTAACATACTCTATGTGTGTACATATATTTACTTATAAACCATTCATGTATATTATTTTTACAGTGTGTCACATTGGTCATTATGTTTTTTGAAGCAATGACAGTATTAGTACGACAGTCATCGCACTTCCGTGTAACGCGTGCTCTAAGGCCTATATTTTTAGTTGATACCAAATGTTTTGGGGGTGTTCGAAGATTTATAAGGCAAATACTCTTGACATTACCTCCAATTTTGGATATGCTAGGCTTGCTTTTATTTTTCATAATAATTTACACAGTACTGGGCTACTACATGTTCTCTGAAATGAATAGAAATTTTTCTACACTTCAAGATAGCTTTGTCAGTCTTTTTGTACTTCTTACTACAGCAAAGTAAGTATTATATCATACTTTTCTGATTACTTAATTTCTATATTATAATATTTATTTAATAATAAAATTTATGATTAGTTTTTTATAACACTTTCAGTGTTTAGTTTTCCAGATGTGATGATGCCATCATATTCAAAAAATAAATGGTATGCAATTTATTTTGTATCTTACTTGTCTACAATGTTGTACGTGATGATGAATTTGATGTTGGCGGTAGTTAATGAAACATTTACAGCAGCTGAGCGTGATAAATTTAAAAAGCTGTTTCTACATAAAAGAAAAGCTTGTCAGCATGCTTTTAAATTATTAGTATCAAGACAAAATCCAGATAAAATGCGATTTCGTCAATTCGAAGGATTAATGCGATATTATTCTCCAAATAAAAGTATGTTACATTTATATAAGAGTACATTAAAATTTTTCTTTTGAATGAAAAGTTATTAAATCACAGTTTGTTTTGTACTTATATAAAGGATGTCTTACAGGTATAAGAGATATTGTTTTAATGTTTCAACATTTAAATGCTTCTGGAAGTGGAGTTCTAAGCATTGAAGAGTTTTTAAATATTTATGATACTACTATACTTCAATGGGAACCACAATATTCTACTGTACCTTGGTATCACAGTACATCGCAACCTTTGCAGATTCTTTGCACAGGAGCTCATGCTGCAATCAGGTGGCCATATTTTGAAACTGTAATGTGTAAGTCTCGAAACAAAATAGATTTGAAAATTCAAATTTATGATTTGTTATATTCAAAAAACATAATAAAATGTTTAGATGTAACAATCATTGCAAATGGTATCGCCATGATAGTAAGGATATTGGAGCCAGCCGATAATCTTCACAGTACACTTTTGTTTGCTGCATCTTGGGATACCTTTTTTTTCGGAGGAAGTAAGTGCAAATGTTTTGTCAAAGATTTTATGAGGAGTTGTGAATGAAAAATATTATAATAATCTTAATAGCAATTTTATTTTGTAGTATTTGTTGCTGAAGCATTGATAAAAATATTAGGACTTGGCACAAGGAGATATCTGAGTTCAGGATGGAATCTTTTCGATTTGGGCACTTCTGTAATGACGCTTGTTGCTGGCTGTATTTTATGTCTCTTTCCTACAGCAACATTTTTTGTCTTGTTTAGGCCACTTAGACTTTTAAGACTGTTCAAAATGAAAAAACGATATCGAGATGTATTCGGTACGCTCGTTATTTTAACTCCTTTGATGTCTTCGACTGCAGTGGTTATGCTTGTTTTATATTACTTTTTTGCAATTATTGGAATGGAACTTTTTGCTGGATACAATATGCGAAATTGTTGCAAGTGGGTATAAAAATGTTATTTTATTTTAGAGATGATATTTTCCAATTAAATATCTCACATGTAATACTTTTGTTAACTAGGAATACAACAGTTGAAGATTTTTACAAATATTCCGTTAATGAAAGTACTACACTAGGGTATTACTATCTTAATACTTTTGACAATCTTATAGCTAGTGGTATGACTCTTTTTGAGTTAACAGTTGTTAATAATTGGTTTATCCTGATGAATGCATATGCATTTACTGTTGGAATGTATACAAGAATATATTTTATGATATTTTATTTGGCAACAATGATTGTTTTAACAATCGTGGTATCTAGTTTCTTGGAGGCATTTCGATTTAGAATACATTATAAGAAATCGACATCTAAACGTGACGGTAATTATACTTGTATTCGTCTGAATTGCGTTAATGCAGTTCGCACGATCTTTTTTAATCTTAATATCTGTGTTGTTTAAAGTGATTATATAGGGACATACATATTCCTTTTATTTCTCTTTCTACAATAATAATTCTGTTATAGAAGAGAAAATGCTTCATGAAGAAGTGGAATTGAAATGGGATGACTTGCAATACATAGTAGAAGATTTTCAACTTTTAGAACAATTGCGACCATCGCTTATAGTTGGTGTAAGTTTCAAAGTTTTCGAAGAAAAAAAGAAGTATCTTTTTAATAGTAATTATTACAAAAATATTGCAGGGAACTACTGTTTTTATTGGATCACGTCCTCGTACAAGAGAAGTTTTGCAAAGAAAAATGTATACAAATGAAATTGCTGAATGGATCGCAGAGGCGAGGCAAACAGAGAGACAAATTTTATCAAATATTGATCATAGTTTAGAAGAAAATTGTAGGGAGGATGCAATTTCTGAATCAGATCATCTAGGGTTGTCAGAAAACTTACAGCAAACACATCGTAACACATCGTCAAATGTTGTCTAGTATAATAATAAATTAAATTTGTGCTTAATAATTTTCACATTACATACCACACAACGAGGACCTGTAGTATAAAATTTTCTACAGGGCAATTAAAATTTTTATAAAAACCAAAATTTTCAAACAGTAATATATTTAATTAATACAAGGAATAATAAAAATTTTCTTCCTTTGATTATGTTGTGATACACAGATATAATTAATCATTTTTATAAAAACGGCCTTACTTGTAGTTTCAGCAAATACTTTCAGCTCTGCTTACAGAGATTGCGCCACCAGGTAATGCTAGCAGTCTGCCAGATCTACTTTACAATTAATAACTTTGTTTAGTGATGGCGCTACGAATAACATAATCGACACGACGATGACTGTGATCACGAGTGGTATGTGGGAACTCTTGTAAAAGTGTTTTTTTTTTTATTGGATATCTTTGTATGCATTTTTCAGTGGGAAAGATGCTTCTTTCTCTCTCTCTCTCTCTCTCTCTCCCTCTCTCTTTCTCAGTATTAAAAGAATTAAAATAAAAAAAAGAGTAATTAAACAATTAGTGTACATCTTGATTAAATAGTGTATTAAAATTGTAATTTTAATCTGTGTATTAATGTTACATAAATACTTTTTTTGAAACTTACAGTTTATTATAAACATATTTTAGATCATATTAAACTGTATTAGGAACCAAAACAATTTCCCTGGTATGAAAATATACAGGAATAAAATTATTTAAGAATTTGAACACCCGGCCCTCCTAGAGTTGTTAATTTAACAGTAAATCCATCTGCAATTAATTTTCGTGATATACTAGAGATAGTTTCTGGTTCGGTATCTGGTAATAAGAGAACATATGCGTGTCCACCACCACCGGCACCCGTAAGTTTAGCTGCCAGAGCATAATTTTGTGCTTCTGCACAAATTCTGTCTAAAGATGGATGGGAAACTTGACATGTGGCTAACAGTCCTTGATTCATGTTAACAAGCGTCTGCAATAATTATATAGTAAGCAGTAAGATTTGAATACACTTGTAAACATTGAAAGTAATAACTATTTTTTTCTTATTACTGATCAAAAATTTTAAAGTATCATTAATTGTTTGAATTTAATCTGAATACCATTTTTCTTTTGAATAACAAAATACTATTTTCAGAATAGACTGATTTTTTTCTGGAGACTTTTACAACTACCCTATTCGAATCTATTATTTTTTAGGATTTAATAAATAAAATATTTACCATCAATTGCCTATATCCATCAATAATATTTTTGTCGTTAGTAGATGAGAACATTTTTAATTTCTCAATAATATTGATTGCTTCTTTTGATATATTATCTATCGAATCCATAATCAGATTAATAATAACTGGATATCTGGTCTTCAGTTCTAATAATCTTTCCATTAAAGCCTTTGTGCTTCGATTAACTCTTGTGTCTATCAATAAAATTCTCATAGCATGTACATTGCTTATTGGCTTTATGTAATCATCCTTCTTAAATTCTATTATGGATCCATATGTACACACAGAATTATCTATTCCAGATGGATTTCCATGCATAATTCTTTCACAATTTTTTGCATATTTGGAAACAGTGTCTAAGGTGGAACAATCGAATACTTGGTAAATACCTTTTTGCAAACGTGACCAATTTAAAAAACACGCAGCAAGACAAACTGCGAAAGAACTTGAACTACCAAGTCCAGAACTGACCGCCAGTTCTGTATCTAGTTGAACTTGAAATGGTTTAACAACAATTTGTTCCTTTTGAGCAATGTAAATAAAAAGATAAAAGAATGCCTCTAAACTTAATTTTTGTTGTAGATTTGCAAATCTAACAATACCAACAAATTCTTTTACTTTATTATAAAACATATCATAATTTTCTATCAATTCTGAATCTTTGTTAGCAAAAAAAAAATTTTCTATTTGTTGCAAATGTATACTAACAAATAAATTCACTTTAGGGAAACATATTTTAACGATTTGATTTGTTTCAGGTAATTCTGTAAAGTTTAAAGTTGTGTGTAAGTCTACGCTAGCTGCAACAGCTGTTTTCCCATATACCACAGCATGTTCTCCGAAAAGAATAACTTTTCCTGGTGCAGACACTTTGAACTGAATCATTTTAAATTTTTTTAGATTTGCACACCAAACTGTCAATAGAAATGAAAAAGTTTATTTAAGAAATAATGCGGTATAAAATCATTTACAGGAATTAAATAGAGAATACCGTTTTATCATTTCCTATTTTTTCCACTCTGCTGGTGTTAAAGTCTTCTGTGAGAATGCATGAATAGTTTTAAGTTCTTCTTCCAATACTGAATTGACCAATCTAGATTTTATTGATATAATAAACAGTAAGTATTTAATTAAAAGGAAATAGAAATATTTTTTAAATTGTGCAAAAAAATTGAAAACCTAATACCTGTGTCGTGATAGAAGTGGCTTTCCTTCAAATGCACTGGAAACAACTGTTACGGAAAACTTATCTCCACATCCATCAGATTCATCCACAACTTCCTATAACATTTGGAAAAGATATTACAAAGTTACTTGATTTGATGATGAGACAATAATATGCACTTTATAACACATTAGAAAATAGCAACTGTACAATAAAATTATTATATAAACGGCGTTAAAAAACTTTTAAAAAAGATCGATTTTTCTCTCATATGACTTTACTTGTATAGTCTAATAAAGACTAGTGCCATTGCCGAACTAGTCGTAATCGGTTATATCTATACACGTAATACTATTATTATGTTAATTTAGTAAAATAATATTCAGTAAAAGAGCAAAGTTCGATACTTCGTAAAACGTTATATAATTTAGAGAAATGCATTTATCTTATATTTCATAGATGATAACTATGATATTTATATATATTTATATATGTATATTACAAATTTATTAACGTGAATATTGAATAATTATCTTAATATGATACATCTGTTACAATTGTTTATACTTAAACGCGTTCATTATTTACAAAAATATATGTACATAATATGATACATCTTAGATTAAAATGAAACAATTGCTAAAGTACAGAAAAAAATAAAATTAATTTTTTTATCATTTATCAGTGTAAATTTTGACATCAAGGGGAATATGTGGTACACAATAATGTAACATAAATTAATTTAATTTTTACTTTATTTTAAATTTATATTTCCTTGCATACAAATTGTTTATAATTAAAGTATAAATAGAAAAGAATAAAATGTCCAAAGGAGTACATTGAAATTAATAAAGTAAAGAGATCTGGATATTTAGTTGGAGGATTTAGAAAGTTACTAACAATAGAAAGTACTGTTACTCCTAAAACTGAGCAATAAAACAGAATTTTTTTCTTATGCAATAAATTATAACTTAGGAAAATGAAATAATTTTTAAAATATTGTATTAACTCCTGTTTCAGTTTTATAAAAGTTAGTTTATTCCTACTGTTTTTCAAGTTTACTTTAATCTGTCTTGTATTGAATGTAATATGCATTTGCTTTTTTGAATTAACATTATTCAACAATTCATTGTTACTAAATATGTCAGGACATACCCATAAAACACAAAAGTAGTAAAAAATTAATGTGCTGCAATATGCCATATACAAACCATCTTTTATGAATAAAGGCAACATGCTAAAATGAGAAATTATCAGAAACCAGAAGCAAGGAAACGAATCACTTTGAAAATGTAATAAAACTGGAATTGCAACAAGCAGAATTGACTTTTCATGAACTTGAAAGGAAAAGAGAAAAAATGCTAATGAACAATTTATAAGGGACATAATGAATCTCTCTCTCTGTGGATTTAAGTATAGATTTATACAACTTGGTAAAATTGCAAATGTTGTTACGATCAAACAAATTTTTGCTAATACTACATTTGAAATAGCATTGCGTAATTTATAAACAACATTAAGTGTACACCAAATATTAGCAACTTTATCTTCAAATACACCTCTGGCAAGTGGAAATAATCGAAAAATGACATTTGTGAATACTTCAAAGTTTTTAATAAAAGGTAACCATATAATAAAGAATGTGGTAACTACTGTAACTGATATGCATAATAACATTATAAAATTAAACCTAGACCAAAGTTCTTTTTTTGTAGGTAAATATTTTCCCAATATATAAAAGAAAATTGGTAATGCATGATAAAGTTCCATTTGCTTATAATTTAATGCAGCAACAAATAAGATTGATCCCGCAATAAACGAACCTTGTAGCATAGCTGTAACAGCACTAACAAATAGTCCTAATGAAAAAGAATTATACTGAAAATGTCCATGATCTATTAATATTAAACCTGGATAGATTAACATCATTAAAAGATGGGTATATCTTTTTCTCAAACCAAAAATAGTTAACTCTTCTTCAATATTTTCTGATTTTTGACTAACTGATATGAAATATATGATCGATGGTATATAAATTAAAATATCTACAGAAAGGACAGTCAGTCTCATGAAATACTTGTGATCCTCAGTTGAGAGACCTCTGGATTCATGTAATTTCACATAAGAGGAATTAATTTTGTTAGCAATGTAACCCAATGCAAAACTATGATATGCTGTCAACGGTGGGTAATCTAATCCCCAATATTGTAAATCATTTTCTGTTGTGTTCATATACCATTTTTCGATTGGAATGTTTAATGTTATTTCTTGCCAATGTCGCTGCGCTTCATAGTCTCCAAACATAGGAGGTTTTCCTTGACCACTGTATGAATGGTACGTAATGCACCATCTCCAAAGAAGGGCTAATAGCGAGATAAACACAGTTTGTGTGATCGCTTGCATTTCTGATTCAGATGTATGTATATATTTTATATGTTAAGTACACCCTCGATTGCAATTAATGAGAATATGTTTCAGAAATAACAGTTAGCTACACCTATGTTTATCATGAAAAATTTAAGGTTAGAATAAAGACGGTCCGAGGAAACATAATAAGTTGTATGCATGCAAATCTGCTAAAATGTATAAAAAATACCTACCACGTGTGAAGCATTTAATCCCTCGATTAACTTATGTTTTATATGACTTTCAGTATATGACATATTTAACAATGAAATCTTTTAACGTAGACCTCCATTCACTGCTCGGCTCTTTGAATACGTGGAATATGTACGTTACTACTTGTACATATACGTGCATGTACATGTTAACAGTTATTTTTATAAATTTTAAATATTAAAATTGTAAATATGTTATACGTTTACGATAAGGCGAAATGTTTTATTTTTATTCTGTAATAATGTTTCTATATATTCGAATAGTTGTTATTTGGATATTGGTCAAGTACAATTCATCTTTTCAACTTGATGGTATTGTTTAATATGATGTTTTTAATCGATTTTTAAAATTTCGATTAGTCGAATAATCCACACATTTCGAGAGTGATCATCTTTATGTTTTTTTTTTTGAATAGTATTGTTCCTATTTCTTATGATTACGTGAAAATTAATGCGAAATAACGTTACCTGGAGAACGTTGATATGTTAACGAAACCTTTGTCCAAGATAGATTTCAACACATTTTACGATACGGTAAAAAGTTTAAGTGTATGTGTCGGTTGTTTAGATAGATTATTTAAATTACAATTACGTCTCATATTCTATATTTTGCGAACACATTATGTATTCAAAGAAAGACTTAATTTCAAAGAACATTAATTATTGGACAACGTCTAATAGAAAATAATAATAGAGAAAAAGTTTGTTGGTTATTAATCAATTTGCTTATTAAATTTATATATACTTTACATTAGAAGAAGAAGACAGGCTGACCATTTTTATATCTTTCTGGTTTACTTTTTATTTAGCATTAGCATAAATAAATTTAAGAGGATAAATTACAAAGGAAGATTATTCTATATATACAATTTTATAGATTCCTAACAAATGTAACGTTACATGCAATTATATAATTAATCGATATATAAATTTCTTATGTAAAAAATATAATTTCTCCTTTATAGCTAAAATAGTTAAACATTGTTCAACATTAAATGTATTTAACAAGCTTGTTTACTTCTTAAATAAATATAACAATATACAACTTTATTTTTATAAAAGCTATATGAGGGAAAACTAAGTGTTTTTTTAACAAACTATAATATAATTACTATATTATACATATTTATGGCACATCGATATTGTCTAATACCTGTATTCAAGTGTATTTGACTTTTATAACAATATTTAATTATCTTTAACAATTGCAATATATATTATAGCATTAGAATTATTGTGAGATTTACATTTAGATTAATTTTTTAATGTATTTTCATTATTAGCAAGAGTATTATGATAGTATTTTGCATGGATTTGAAGAAATAAAAATGTTAGAAAGAGTAGTTTTAACCTGATATCATTATAATGTTATCATATCTTTTCTTTGTTTGTCTTAAGATTTTGAGGAAAGCAGTCATATTTCTTTATGAAAACGTGTATATTATGCATGTAGCATTTTGATACACAACTAGAATATAGTAAGCAATCAAGCAAAGTAAATGTTTACTATTATACTACTATAAAATCTCTGTTACTTGTACATATATTTGTTTGATAAACGTCTCAGTAATTTAGCAATATTTATACTTATTGCTCTATAATCCATATTTCTCTGAGTATTTAATGTGTGTACAAGTGAATTTTGTTCTATGGTTTGCTAAGTATGTTGAATTCGTTTATGTGTGTGTATATATGAATAACAAATCAAATTTTTAATTTACTTGAAAGAAGGCTGATAATATTAGAATGAACTACTATTTTGTATGTGAACAATTACTTCAGAAATTTTTTCATTTGACTTGTTTGATATTTCATACTATATTGAGCATTTTCAGCTTTAGTGATAAGAGAATCTAACTTATTTAAGTGAGATCCCATCTTCTGGTTGAGATCAATCTTTTTTTGTATTTCTATGCTAGTTTCTGCATTTTCCACTTGTTTCTTGTCATTGGATAATTCTATTGCCAGGTTTTCTTCATTTGTAGATATTTCAGGATCAATATTTTTTGGCTCACTATGGTTTTGTTCAGTGAGCTTATGATCTTGTATATTGTTTTTAGATTTCACTTTGACCTTTAGTAGAGTACCCAAACTGCCACAAACAGTCTGTAAAATACTTTTGTTTTATAAAGTATTTCCTTAAAATATTAGATTTACATATTATTAAACTTAGTTTCATTAAAACAAAATGAATAAGTCATAGAATAATGATATCTAATATAAAATTGTTTAACCTTGAATCTATTAATCTTTTTCTGCGTAACACTGAGTATGGTGTTTAATTCATCTAATCCACCACCAATTCGTTGTGTAGCATCACTTGATGAATCCAAATTCTAGAAAGTATATATATATATATGTGTATATATATTTATACACATACACATATATATCAAAGTTTATTTCAAGTTTTACAAATAATTAATGTAAAATTACTAATGTTTCACATATGTAAATGCACACAAAATGTTATACGTAAAAAATTATACAGATAGGTATAGAATAAGCTTAGGAGCTTACAAAGCAAACAATAGAAAAAAATATAAGAATGTTGTGTTATTAATACTGCAACTCATCAATTAAAAAAGCAAAATTGGAATGTAATGAATGCTTTTTTTTACAGAAATACAATTATGCAAAACATAAGTTCAGAATTTTAATATGTATACATATATGTATAATTATAGAAATTCTAAAACCGCGATTCGACAGTAAATACATATAAATATTATATTTAAAATTTATAAAAATATTAGAAATGTAAAATACTCCTTCGTATTACTTTGACTTTCATGTGAAATATTATCTGGTATAGCCGTAATAATTACTTGCATCATCGCGTCATCGTGATCTTCGTTAGGATGATCTTCAGCCTCTAGTCTCTGTATTTTATTCCATTCTTCTTCGCTTGGTATCGGTAATCCCAATAATTCTGCTCTTTCGCAGGCGTGAATATAAGCCTGAGACATTTTGCAGCTATATTGATTACTTGATTATTTTCTACTAAATTATATCCAACAATATACTGTACAGAATGTTAACCGGAGTAAAGTTTAGATTTATCTAAAATATTCTAAAGATATTATAATTTTGACTGAAGATTAGAGAAGGGTATGGACGAATATCAATCTAAAGAATCCATGTTGAAGGAAATCGTGCGCAAACTCCGATAGTTAAAGTATATCGAACACTATAATAAAATGCATTAAGAATCCAGCATGGAATAAATGAGTGATTAATGGAACCTTAATTTTATATAGAGTGACTTGTATGTGAAAAATCGAAAATTTAGAAGATATGTATGTGTGTATATTATTATTATTTGATCTATCGATTACACATTTAAAAAGTTGTTTGTTAAAGTCAAATAATAATCTTAATCAACGTTACACAATATTAATTTTAACATATATTTTCATGTGTGAATTAATACGTTGGTGTTTTCTCTATTTTGTGGAAAAATGTTTTTTTTTGTGAAAGCATCATTTGAATCAACGTAGAATTAAATTGCAAATTTACGTACGGTTTATATTCAAAACTAAAAAGAGGAACAATAATTTTTACCAGTAATTACTGTGATACATGGGAAATAAATTATTATCGATGTATCTATCATTGTTTTAAATTAAAAAAGAGCGTGATCATTACTTCAAGTAATTCTGAATTCTTATCAGCTAAAACTGCAATGGTCATCTACGTCTGCATTTCAGGAAAAGGACCAGAAACTTTTAACATGTTCAGCTCCGCATTTATCGCCACAATCTAACAAGAAGAAACTTTTCGAAGAATTCCTTTTTAGTTTATCTACGCGATAATTGTTACGAAGTACGAAACAGTAATCTATGCAATGTAGAACGTAGTGAAATATGTACATTTTGTATACATTAGTTTCTTTTCCTCAATGTAATTTGTAAGATTAAGTTACACCAATTTATGCTCATATATACATATTCGAATTTATTATTTATTCGTTAAGCGTTAAAGAGATTTTTTTATGACATGAGGAAATTACGTGAGAGTTTGCAGGTAGAATACGTGGAGAAAAAAATTAATTTTTATTTTGTTTAACATTATGTGGTGAGATTTCATATATTAATTCAATACATGTTTATTAATTCGATTTACTAATGACGACTGAATGTATATATATTTAATATACAAAGGTATATTCAGACACTAAAATCCGCTAGATATGAAATTAAAAATATTATTTTTGATATTGATACTAAAGTACTTCCAATGTTTTAATGGAGTTCTAATATTCTGATATAAAGTAAAATAATATGAAGTTATTGACTCTTTTTAAAGTTGAATTATCATACATTAAATAAGCGTGCGTTTTGATCGCAAAATTAGCATATTCACTTGCTTCTTTTCTTCTTACTCAGGTTAGTTTAATACATGTTTTAACTGGAAATATTTTTCTATATGTATCCATATATACACAACTGAAGACGTATGAATATATGTATAATATTATATTCGCGCTTTTCAAATCCAATTTCCCTTGATTCTTTGTGCACACAATCCTGATCCACGTGATGTTGTCGAGATAGGTAGAATTTTAACGAAATTTCAATTCTCGCATACGATTTAAACCAAACCCTTCGCTTCGTTAATTGCTTTCGGATAAATACGAGCACTTTGTAAGTGTCGTTATAAAATATGTTTCTATTTCGCTAAAAAGTAATTTTTCTTTTAAGATTTTTTATTGTACTTTTTATTATCTGATTATCTAATGAGAAAGAGAATTTTTTCGAATTCCAGAGAATCATCTATTACAAATCGTCGATAAGAGACATCAAGAGTTATTTGTTTCGTACCTGTAAGTTCGACTTGGCGGCAAGGAGAGAGTAGGGACAGGATCTCGTTCAGTGAACTAGAAGGGAAATGGGCCAATCACAGCATAGTGACGGCCGCTGGATCGGGAGAGTTCGGCTGAGACGAGGTAAGCACAGTGTACTTCGTGAATCTTTCACAATTCGCTGTAGTTCGTTCAGTGTAGAAGGAGCGTTCGTTGGGGTATGTAACGTTTTACACGCTGCAGTTTATATTTATCGTATATAGGCAGCTTTAAGTGGATTAACACGCGAGGTATTCCATTTTCGACGGTCGCTCGCATGCACATCACTCGACGTATTTCGTATGGAAACATGTAAGTGGTGCGTCGAATTTCGAATGGAGTCAACGCGTGACAGTGCGTGCCATTTGACAATTTAACGTTTCCTCGCCGTTTGAACGAACTTTGGTTTTCCTTAACCTTATTGTTGACGTGATTGCTGAAGGAATCTGTATGCTGCACGTCGGCTAGAACCCTCCTTACCCAAATGGATTGATCCTCCCTCCTAGTCGAGGAATTTTGTTCGGTGAGTACACAGTTATTTTCTAATTAAATAGTACATGAGTAACGCACGAGGTATAGTTCGCAGGTTCTTCTCTGTATGCGAGAAAATTCGATACTCTAGTATCTGCATCTTGCGTCCCTTATTTGTTGTAATTATTACTGAAAAAGATCGTATAAAATACAAAAAATGATAGAGAGTCGAATTAAAAATTAGAATATTGAATGTTTCTCCTTCTGGTATCGTCATATAAGATAGTATATAATAATCGTGTAATATAAAAGTGTTGTTCATAATTAAATGAAAACTAGGTATTTCATTCTTATGGAATTCTTTGTTTTTTATTGTCGGCACTTATATAAGATTTAAATAAGCGCTAACTGAAAAGAGTTTTAAGTGAAATCAGGAAATCGGGAATAGGTATTTGAATTGCTAAGCGGTAGTTGTAATTTGGTTTGGATCTGCTCTATGTAGTAAAAGAGACATATGTAAATTACATACTGCACTTAGCGACGTTAGTGGTAAAAAATGAACTTTTTGATTAACATTTTGTAGTCAAGAGAAATAGCTCGTATTCTTTTCGTTTACTTCTTTCGATGTGAATAATGACTTTCATTCTATTGTCAGGCGTGCATAACGGAAATTTGACGCGTCGTATTGGATAAACGTTTTTGTGCTCATCGGTACAAGTATAGATGTGTATACCTTATGTGTATATAAAAAACACCTGCATAACACGATACACCTATAATACAATTTCGATTAAAAATGCATTAATATATCTTAATGTATAATACATTATAATCAATGAATAATACAACTGGTCGGTTGTTGATACTTTACATAGATACCTTATTTTTTTTATTCAAGTCATCTTTGTAATGCTGTATTTTCTAGGGCTGTACTCTGCAAGATTCAATATAAACATAATATGCATGTACGCGTGTTATCGTAGATGGCCGAGATCTGCAACGCGAATGACAACAATAACAAATACATGTTTTGTACGTATCAATAAATCAGTCTGACTTTCTGTTTTCTATAGATGAGTATTATAAATAAATTTGCAGCATTGTTAATTCTGTAAGAATATTATTCTTGTTTGACACACATGTATTATGTGTGCACAAAAGTATCGTGATTTTAATGCAGCCTTAGAAGAATTGATTCAGCCAATTTTTCTCAAAGATAAGATCTTTATTTCTAGTATTTTAGATTTATAGTATTTTCTGATGATGACTACGGTTAGCAATACAAAGAATTTATGTTACTTTTCCTTTCTTCCTTCGAATCACATGCTTTTGGTGGTAGAAAACAATTACTCTGGTTCAACTCGCGAATTAGTTGGGTACACTTGAAATGTGGATAAAATTCACTGATTCATATCCTCGTGATCGAGGATCGTGACCATTGTTTGCTAGGTACAATATTTGAAGTAACAGGTTGGTTGAAGTTGATCTTTCGTTCATTTTTCGCGCATTAGAAGAATAAACATCTGACGAGGTGTTGGTTTTGAAAATGCCGCGCTCTTTTCGTCATATGTACGTTCGCATTCATTTAAATTGAATGAGAAGGAAGTAAGTCTGCCGTGTGTGACGCTATTTAGATAATAATATACAAATTCTCCTACGAACGGATGATACACGTATCGTTATGTAGTAATGTGTTTTTTTTGGTCACAGTCCAATGTTTTGCGAATACATATTTTGACATTACCTTAATAATTTTCTGAGATATTTTCAGTGTGATATTTTGAAGTCCAAGTAAATGAGGTAATTATACACGTGCAAGTATTCTATGATATTTAAACATACATATTAAGAAAATGTTTAGGTATCGATTAATAGAACAGCTAATATTTTATTTAAGTATAAGTTATGCATAAAGTCATTGTAGGTGAATAATGTCGCATTAAGATATTAACTTAATTAAGTTGGCATAGATAATGAAATGAAAAGTAATCTTTTAATATTTTCCTTTATATATTACTCATTTTATATATTTGCGGAGATAATGAACTCATACATAAGTAAAGCTTTTTGTAATAAAAGAAAAAGAAAATTTTTCCGTCATGTATTTACCGCTGGACCTTAAAATAACATCGATATTGCGAAAAAGACGTTGATATTCAAAGCAGCTTGGAAAAGTACCGTCCGGGTATTCCATCGCATGATAGTATGGAAAAGTTTATGCCATTCTTCCGCGACTAATGCAGTTAGTATCGATACCTGATAAAAATCTAACTCGGTCACCAGTGTATCTCAATCGATTGGGCCTCGAACCTTCTGTTTCAAATGTGCCTGAATTTGTAATCTTTTTTTCTCCTGATGGCTCTTATCTAATATTCACGATAACTCGGACTTGGCTATAAAACTGTAAAGGGGCTATCACGAAAGTTAAATCGGACAAATATTCAGTTAATTTAAATTAATCGTAAGTCATAATTGTAAGTCATCGCTTTATTGCAAAATACTAGAACATATGATTTTATTAAAAATTTCCAGCTATCGTTAGAAGAAAAATATAAATTGGCTGCTCCGCTTAAAATATTTATGTGAACGATATCAGAAGTTATCAGAAGTATCGTACGTTTAACGAGTTTCTAAATTAAAAAATACGCTATTTCTATTTCTGTAAATTTAAGTATCACATAAATTATCTTAAATAGTTATTACCGAATAATAGAAATTGATTTACGAAATTAGTAAGTATTATGTATGAATATCCGGTATAATACTTATTTCATTGCGTAATAAGAATTAACATACACTGTTAGTTTACTTTTCGTACCAGACGGGTATAATAAGATTAAATTTGTGACAATCATGCTGTTATTCTATAAAAAATGACCATTTAATGTTTGCCTTGTGTCTGAACTGTTTATATTTCCTATTGAATAGTTTGACTGCAATTCTTATTTCCTATAATGTAATATTTTTTATAAATTTTGGTATAGTAAATATTTCAAAACGAACGGAAACAAATTATAGATCTAAGTAAAATTTGAATTATCAGTAGTAATCGATAATTCGATATTATTAAGTATAAATCGATCATAGGTTATCGAAGTATTGGTAACTATCGATGTATTTATATTTTTTTGTCTTTGTTATACGAGTTTTAAGTGTAGATTGCTGGCAAATAGCTTTCTGGCTTTTGTCGAAGCAGAAGACAAAAGATTACCTAAAATATCAGTGAACGGACCGTTCACAAATTCCATATATCAGTCTTATATACGTATAATGCGGATACGTGCCTGCAGCCAAGTCTGAAAGTCGCGCATACCTTTAGAGGTTAGAATATTAATTTTCTTAAAGAAAGTTTGATACTTTTTTTTGCAATTTTTTTTCTTCTATTGGATATTAAGTACGTATATGTATTTATTTTCCTACACTGAACTCTCCGTACTAAATACCGCTATGATACTTAACTATTGCTAAATAGTAATTCAACAAAATTCCACTGTTGATGGTGGTTGAAAGTAAACAAAAAAATTATCAGTAACCAGCAATATCCATAATCGGTATAGGTTATCATGAATTAAAAAAAGATCTTTTTATTTTTGCATTTTTGGTAATTAAAAAAATTTTAATCATTCATAGTTTAGATAAATGCATTCATATGTAGGTTTTGATATAACTACATTGCTTTCATTCATTAGTAGCAATATTTATATGTTGCTGAAAATGAACGAAAAAAAATTAGTATTATTTAAAAAATTATGTTTCGTTCTAAGTAATATTTTTAATTGCAATACAATGATAACTGAATTAACAGCCACGGATTTCGTGTAAATTATTATTAATTGTCACGAATGATAAATACAAAAAATAAGGACAGAGATAACATTTTGTGTGATTAGAGTTAATGTAAACAATTTTTTAAAGCTTTGAAATTTTTTTTATTTATTTGTACAACCACTAATACATAGAAATGAATGTGTTTTTATCCGGAGATCATCGTGACATTAATGGCAAAAATAACAAAAGTTAACAATTCGATTGGCACGTTTGCGCACTTTTATGTAGTGAAAGGACTATTCCTTGCATTATGCAAGGACAGCGGCAAAATTGTTGCGCGCTTATGTGCGTCTAATCTAAAACCTATTTTCTCTTTAGCAAGCCTCTTTTTGGTCACGACTTAACGTGTTTTGGGGCGCAGATCTACAAGTTGATACGTTGGTTTATTTCGTTCGCCGCGATCAAAATCGCATTAAAATTAGCAGTCGTGTCGAGATGATTAATTCATGCCCCCCATATCTTTCGACAGAAGGAAAGGACTTTGAAACCGCACGTGTGTACCGATGAGTTGGCAGGTCGTAATATTACAGTTGCTGTACGCATGCTATACAGGACGTTCGAAAATAGATGTTACAACAATATGAAATGATTGTTGCGAGAGGACGAGAAATATGAACGGAAATTGTAGAGAAAATCGTTCTGAAATAATCTTAAAGAATTTTAAGGTCGTACAAGTGATAGAACTTAATCATAATCAGCTAATTACAACAATTATTTACATAATTCTGTATGGTGGAAAGGAAAAAGTTAATCTTTGACATACATGCACGCATACTAATTAGAATTGTAATAAAATGACATAATATTATTCACACGTTTGCTTTTGTCATTAGAATTTTTATTAACTTCAGCATATGATGATGAAATATTGAGTGGTATGATTAAATAAGAGCATATTCTTATTAATAGTGCATTTATCTCGTTAATGATTATCCGTGACTGCCACGAGCCCCCGGTTGTGCTTATTCTGCTGCTCTTGGCGAACTGCTTTTCAAAAAGAACCGCACAAGCACAAAATTATGTGAAAAATTATACAAGAAATATAACACATTGCAAAGTTTGCGATGGTTAGCTCTATTTTGTATGATATGTTTCAGTATACAGAGTATGTTGTACAATTCGTATGAGATAAATAATTTCGTTCGTCTTATTATAAACAATGTCAAGTTCAGGTGTTTATGTGAAAACTGACCGCGATCATTGCTATCTACATCATGAAACCTAAATCCGTGACTTGGATAAATCCTTATTAGATGCACGTTACGTGCAGCGTAGTCTATTAAAGTCTCCATATACGCGTATTCTGAAACGGATGCCTTATTCGGTTAAAGATTTTGTAATATTGTTAGGCAACCAATTTTAATTATTAAGTCTGACGTGTGCCTAGTCAATATCCGTAACTACTTTGATAAGCTTGCGAAAAATGTAATTCATATCAATTCAAGATATTAGTACTTACTTTTGGAAGTTTTTCGTTTACCTGCATTGCAATCTGTATTAAAGTAACTGCTCAGTAGCATAGGTAAAAGCGTACTGTAAAAAATATTTTGGTAAAACTAGATATATTATTAAGGAGGGATTGCATGGGAATTTTTAATGTTATATAGTAATACATTTTTAAGAGTATTTATACAGACATGAGGAGTCCATTCACTTTTCTTAAATAGTTTCTTCATCATCGTAAATAGAGAAAAGTGCCATGTCTTATTTAAAAATCATTGGTGTGCCACTGTGCCACTTTGCGATTGTGAAATTGAAATATCTCACAAACCAATGGTTTCTTGACATAAATATCATGATTATGCTTATTTCAAAAAAGCGCTGGATACTGATAAAAGAGATCAACCGGTATGTTGCATTCATTTTCTTTTTTCTTTAGTCTATTTTTATACCTACGCATGCACAATTTAAACACTTGTATGTAAGTAGGTACATATTCACTGTACACTAATATGTACACATTGTACATGTACAGTATTTTATTTGCTCAACGTATGTTACATTTGAATACAATGTGTGAAACTGTTAGCTAAATCGATTTCTAGCGTCAGAATCTTCTAAACGGTAAAATTTGCGTCATTAATCACGGTATACAAACCAGGAACCCGCATGAAGCGCACCTCAATGATCGTCCGCGGTGTATCTTTTTTTCCATTTCTTTTCCATTCGCTACGTGCCCGATTTACGGTACCGCACGCAGCCGGAAGTGGAAATTCTAAATTCCACTCGCGTATACACATACCTGTCTCTATTTAAAAATGTAATGCGCACTCGTCATATGAGATTGCAGATAAGGACAGTCTTGTTTTGAATTGATATGATGGGGATTATCATGCAATTTTTACTGAAAAATAATTTTCTTTTGTAGCAGTATTTCAGACGATGATGCGCGCTAGACATTTACTTTCTCCTACGCAGCGAAACAACGTTCGCTTAGAGGGCTGTCGAAAAATATGTTTATTCAGCGTGAAGTGGTGATGTCTGAATGGCAAATTGAATCCTACGTTCATCCAGTAGACAATAATTATAGATGGAAGTATTCTTAGAAAGGAACTTGAGCGTAGATGACGTGTTTGAACCATTACAAATAAGATAATAACAATACTTGGATCGATGTATTGATTAACTTAATGGGTTACTGAGTAAAAGTGTACACTAGTGAAGAGTAACGTTATAGATTAAACGGAATGTTACTCTTAATTGTAATGTTTTATCTGTAAACTTTTCAATTTTCTATGAATATTTTAAGGAACTCCAATTTTTATTTTTTATCGTTAAATATTTTAATACAGAGATACACGGAGAAAATGTGGAAATATTAGTTACAGGTGATCCGATCTAACGTAGATAAAAGTATTATACGTTTATACTTTGTTCGTAGAGATTTAAAAGAAGTATATCAGTCAGCGTATGAAAGAATTTTTGGTCCCTTTTAAAGACACGAAGTTGACCCTGAAGTTTCTGGACACGACACAATCTCAGAGAAATTTTTTGTTATCTCGGACGGTCGCCATGCCATATTTCGGTCCAATTGCGTGAGACACCCTGATAAAATATTTATAGTCGTATCTGAAGCTTTGTATTTACGAAATATTAATAATAATTATTCATTATATCAGCGTTAATGCAGATTAACTTCATTAATGAATTAAAATGTCTGGTAGTAGTCTGTCTAACATATTTGTGAATAATTATGAATAATTTGCATCAATATTATTGTGCAACAATGAACATATATATTTTCTTATCTAGATATGTAAATAGGTGTAAACGTGTCATCTATGCATCAGTTCATATTATATTTAATTTCAATAGTCAATGCTAACAATGTTATGGTTGGCATATTGAACAGTATTTGCACGTATCATTGTACTATATCTGTTCCTTGATTATTCGTCATTTAATTTCGATAGTTATCACAGTGCGTTTCCGTATCGAGGACATTATAATTCCACCGTGAACAATTATACTGTTACTTTAATGGTTTTACTTTTCCTAGTATAGAAAGTGCTAAGAAAATTCGATCATCTAAGTACTTGGCGTATTCTTGCAATAGTTCTGGCGCTGCTAAACTGCTTCCTGTAGAAACTACTTAAATTTCCATTAACCATTATTGATATCGATCAATGACAGATTATAATCGTTATTTCTTATCGGAAGCGTTCTACCGATGAAAACTTGTTTTTCTTACTCAAAAGAGCGTACATCATTATATTCGAAAATATTTTGCTTCGTCTTACGCTAGGTAAGATTTGGCTGATCGCTTGATCATTGATTAACGAATTCCAAACACTACTCGATCGACCAATAATATCGTTTACACGAGTATTTCCTGGTTATCATTCAGCTAAATAAATAAACTGGTAGTAGTCCAAGTTATTTCGAGTGGACACCTTAGCTTGATCACTTTAACTATTCTGGGCATTACACGATCGAAAGAGCGCCGTTTCTTAACACAATGGAAAGACGGCAGGAGATCTTATCGACCTACAATTTAGTATGCTCGATCAAGGTATTCATTACATTATGTAGAGTAAATCTGACTCCGCATCGCAACGATTCTTCGTTTCCGCGAACGGAAAAGTTCGTCCCGAAGGCTGTCTTCCCAATCCACATTGTCACAAACGACGAACGGAAATCGGGTTTCTCTTATCTCTTCGGTTGTGCAGAGCGCAATTTGCGCGGACGTGACATCCTTGACGATTTTGCAAATTTCGCGGCATCGACGTCACAAAACATACTTTGTGTGTTGTATTCTTGAGGCAGATTCGATGGAATCGTTAATTACAACCGAAAACATTTATGGTATGGTCAAGTACGGAAAATTTATTGGCATTGTCTCGTTTCTTCTTGATCATTGTCCATGAATCGTTTAACTAGCGATAATCAATTCGTACTTTCCAAATTCAAGGAAAAACGGTTGTTTCTCGAAGCATTTGTACATAATAAATAAGTATCACCTGATTCTCGTATTTTCCAATTATTTTACTTTAACAAATTCGCTTTATACTTGCATGGTGAATTTCCATGATTTACTGTTTTAAGTTATTTCGAACACAGTAATATTCTCACATGTTTAGCCAGTATCGATAAATAATGAGGATTCGAGCAAGATCGAATAATGCATTCGCGCGACTCTACATGTACCATGCATTGTTTCTAAATATAGCCTCAGCGTTTCCTTCTTATTTTGTCTTTAAAATGTCATTGACCTCTTAATGTCTGAATTATGGTTTTTTTAATACAAAAAAATACAAACGTTGTGTATATTTAGTATATAAATGAGATAATAACAACGAGAAGAGAAGACATTATACGATTTGTTTTTATTAAATATCAAACTAATTATGATTAAGAAATTGAAAACACATGGTTCCTTAGAGCCGGCTGGAAGTAAAAATGTGAAAAAGTTTTTGGTCGATCGAACGAAGAATCAATTGAAGGTGCAATTAACATTTTTAAACACAGAATGACGAGTAGTACAGAAATAATATTTTGCCTTTTCAGTTAGGTATTTAGCTTTCACGGTACATACGACAATAGTGTGCCGAAAATGGCGGTTGTTTTTTAACCGAATCATTTTATACGATGCTTTCCGATTTGACGATAAAAATATACGTGTTCGGCATGCTTGGAAGCTAACTTTAAAGTACGCTCGAGTTGTGCAGAACGATGCAGAACTACAGTTTCAAATAAAGCCGAGACCTCTTCGAAAACTGAAACGAACATACTTTCAGTAAATCGAATCGATATTAAAATATCTTAATACCATTCGCTGTTCGTAATGTACGCGACGAGCACCCTTTGCTATAATTACTTAATCTCATAACTCCGACGACCTTCACCTACAATCGTCTCGCATCCTCTGTATCATAAAATCAGCCATTTCCACAGGCTAATAAATATTTTCGAACTCGTTATTCCCGATCGTACGAAATAAATGGTTTCGTTTTTAGTAGGGTTCATTACAATTCGCGAATGATACGCTTGACTGCAACACGCGCGTATAAGCAGCGAGATTAAACGTCAATAAATCCCGGTGTGCGATCAGTTTTATCGCCGTGGTCACGCAAAAGTTACGATCGTGTCTCTAAATATAACTGGAAAGTGTGGCGAAGGCGGTTAGGGACCGTTCGGAAGCTTCTTGTGGATTTGTTGCGGGCACGTGGAACACCGGACCAACGTGGATTCGAAGCAGATGTCACACTCGAAACGTAAACCGTGGCCAACGATTGCTTTCCACCGTTCACGTGAACGGAAGAGTACCCGCGTCGTGAATTACGCGTGGAATGCTTTATTACCCGGTGTGACAGTAATTTTCTATAACTGACGTATTCTCCAATTGAGTAAACCGCGACAGAACCGCGTAGTTAAGACTCCGAACTTTATAATTTGTACAATTGCAATTTACTTTGACAGTGAGGTAAAATTTGGATTCTTAATTACAATAATACTAAACATTCGCTTTATCAGTTTTCGTTTAGATACGTGCATTCTCGACACACGTGTCTTCGATGTAACTAACTCGCACAGGCTTTCAGTTATTTCATGGCTGCACACGTGAACTGAAGCAGATCAGCAATTTAAATGAAAATATACGAGAAATTATGTTTCCTTAGCTTCATAAAATTAGTTAGTCAGTCAGAGATGAGGAACTAAATTCCAGCTGGTGAGAGTCGATCACTTTGGGCTGATGGTGAGCTAATCATTTTTCGTTTATTGCGCTCCGATGGCTTTATAGACGGAATTAGAAGATTTACCCTTTAAATATCATTTGTAACGTTCTTAATTCTTCGCGTCCTTGACACCATAATAACTGACACCAGTCGCAAACTACTCGTAATATATTGCCTTTTGATAAAATATGCGCTATTCTAATCCGCTTTTACGTAACACAAGAAGTATCACGGTTTTCATTTATATCCATCTTAATTAGTCCATATGAAACGTATCTTTGATGGATGGCCAAACGGTTACGGTAGTGGTTAACAGAAAAAAGCAAGAATCCGTGTTTAACGATCTGGATCTTAAAATTAACAAAGGTCACGAGCTATATAATGAGATTAAAAGAAACATCTTATTTTTTAGAATAGTTCTTTATAATAGATTCCTACGCTGTTTTGACCTTCGACTTGATTTCTAACATTGAATCCTACGATCCACCGCTTCCGACAGTATTTCTCACTGTATATACCGATTGCAACATCACGAATGTATATCAATATTAAAGTGTTTGAAGTCAATATGGGGTATATGGTACGGTAAGAAGAACATCCTGTGATTGTATCAGTAATATTCAAAAATAATTAACGAAAATATAAAGTAATTAAGGTATATTCACTGCAATCGTGATCATCAATGGATCACGAAAGTACTTTGGGCTGCATTACTATTGTATTACACAATAAATCAAAGTCGATGTTTCGCACTATGCACTTTCTTTTTTGCACCCGCTTTTTATTATCGAACAAATTTTTTCAATCTCAATAAAATTGGACATAACTACTACACGACACTATTTACTAACAATAAATTGCGTAACGTGCCTAACGTGCGTAACATGCGTAGCGTTGAGATATCAAGTCCACCTTTGCTTTATTTTTCTACTCGTTTTCTGGGTACGTTTTTTATTTTTAAACGAGTAAAGGAAAAACTAAATTTGCGAGGCAATAAAAACTTTACAACCAATTAATTCGCGTGGTAGGACCGTAAAAAAAAACACACAAAGAATTCCGTTTCAGTCTGTTCGATATAAAACAAGAGAGACATAAAAGTTACGCTAACATTGAAAGTAACGAGAAATGAAAACCATTGCCTCGAATGGGGGAGTTAATGTTTTCATTTGATTACAATTTCAAATTGAATTTTCAATATTTATGGAAAAAGTGGTTTCTTTCTTTCCTCTATAAAAACAAAGTGTAACATAATTAAGCATAAGCAACGTATTCATCAAAGAACAAAAAGTATAATAATAATGAAATAGCTAATGAAACAAATGTAGATTCCGAAGTGAAAAGAAACTTTATTCCTGGTGTCAAGCAGTATTGATGCTGATCTACTCGAGTACATTTATTTTTATTAGCATAATTCAGAGCACCTTAACTCTCCTTTTGTTTATTGCGTTTTGGGTAAGCTGTTCACTGGTATACAAATGCATTTTGTAAGAAAACTAAAATAAAAAAAAAAAAACATAAAATCACTGGCGTATTTGCGTCACGAGTGTCGACTTACACGAAGATTTCGGTTTATTTAAAACAAATTCAATTTTACTGCTAAGAACAGCAGAGAACTTTTGTAATCCCTGCGGATTGTAAGCTTAGTCACCAGAAAAATTGTCGCAAGTTAAAAATGTTTAATTTTCATTTTGTTCATGTCGTGGATTTTAAGTACCTGAAAAATTCTACCGTAGTGTTGTTTCACGGCGACGTTCGACCACACAGAAATGAAATAATCGAACGCAAAGCGTATGTAGTTCGTACTCGTGCACTGGACAGATATTTTCGCAACACGTGCCTACGGGAAAATCCGTTAAGTCTAAATATAAGTTGATGGCAACACTTTGCCGCCAATATACATGTATTGTATATCGAGGTCATGCGTAATTATTTCCAGAAAAATTGGCCCGTTTCGGGATTCCAATTTCCCTGTCCCATTCAATCTCGCTCTTTTCTAGCGCTCGACTACGAACAGTCGAATTACAGCTACTTGTGATTGAGATTCGTTATACGTCCGATCATTTTACAATCTCAAATAATTCTGACGATAGTTTATGGGAGTTGTAAACAGATTATTATAGACGTGTGTAGAATGAAACGCGTGGGACAGTCCGAAAGGTATACGTGTTGCGTGTTTAGTGTAGGAAGGAAACATCAGGCACAGCTAGAACTTGATTTTTCGTCGTCGATAAATATGAATAGCAGTATATCAACAATCGTTACAGCTTTGTTGCTTTTTTAAACAGGAGAAATAAAATTAATAGAAGAGAAACTTTATACGATTGTACCTATCCGTGTTTGTTTACATTAATCTTAATTGTGATATAAACTGAAATATTACAAAGCTGTTATTCATGAATCTTCAGGTTTTTTTTTTATTGCTGTTTCAGAATTGTGTCCCATCTATTATACATGAATGTTTGGAGATTCGCCAGACATCGTCGGAGAAGGACCGATCTCAGATCTAGGAGATCTAGAAGGATGGTGGGATAATCGTGCCATCGTGGCCTGGAGTTTCGCCCTTCTCGGCGGTTTTCTGCTAAATATTATACTTCTATTGGCATTCCTGATACGTCCGTCGTTACGGACCATTTCCAACAGGTTGGTTTTCACAGCACAAGTATAAAATTGTTCGTATAGAACTTAACTATTATGTAACGTAACTATTTATACTGAATATTGCACAAGAATTATCAAAGAAACTGCCATTAATGATGTAAACGTGAATTGTTTGTGCCACTATTGAATAAATTAATATAAGTAGTTGATCGAAATCAATGTACGTCTATGTGCATGCATTTGATGATTTTAATTGCTTATTGTTCTTGAACAAGGCATGATTTCTGCTTCTAGGTTTGTCATGAATCTGACCGTGTCAAACCTGTTGGTATGCACTATTATGAATCCTCTACTAATCATGGACACCGCCACGGGTACGTCGAACGATACCGCGGTCAACGCATCACCTGTGGGAAGCATTTGCGCGATATCAGAAAGCGCTGTGGCTATCGTGACCACGTCTTCGTTTCTTTCGGTTCTCCTGATCGCCGTCGACCAATACTTCGCCGTGGTAGATCCTCTGCATTACCGAGCTCGCGTCGACAAGCTGAAATCCGGAATTTTAATTGTCTCCATCTGGTTCATCTCCGTAATCTTCGGTATCCTCGCCTTTTTTAATCCAAATCCTAAAAGTTTTTTGTTATCCTGCATATCTAGGAACAGAAGCTGGTCCTCCAACACCATTTCCTTTGATCCTGTAACAGAATCGGCAATACTCACGGTGTTAGAGAACAACGGAACAAATAGGCTAAATTTCAGTGAGATTCCTGACATAATAGACAGCATTGAGTCTATTAGGTTCGACGATGACATAGATCTCATAGACAATACCACTGTGATGTTCAATAAGTTTATTAACGGTACACTTACTTACGGCTTCGTTTACACCATTGTGTATACTATCTTCGCCTATCTTATCCCATTTATTGCTGTCTGTTGGATCTACGTCAGCATCTACGTGGCTGCTCATAGAAATTCGGAAAGAGCCAGAAGAACAGGGTCCAGGCCTATACTGTCATCGCCTAGCTTTATAGAAGAGCAGAATGGTTTATCTAGGTTTCAACGTATTCAGACGGACACCATCGAAGATTTCCGGAAATTACCAAAGATATCGAGCCTATCTTCGATAGACGAGACCAGCGAGACCATGCAACCGACAGGACAATTATCTCGAAGACGATCGTTCTCGTCTGCCTTGGAAATAGAGACAGCCTCATCGCCTGTAGAGGACAAGACGTCTTCGGGGATCGTTTTCACGGTCGGTTTACAGAGTATTTGCATAAACGATAACACAATGAGTGATAATTTGTATAAAAATAGCTGTGAACCTGCGATCAACGAAGATGTCGATGAAAATAGCCATTCGGAACAAGATGTACATTCTGTACATATAGAAAAGTCGTTCGTCTTAGATCAACACGAACAGATATCGAATAATTGGATCTCGAGGAACTATGTTGACGAGAGTAGTGACTCTGAACAAGAGGCTCATTTTGAGTGCTTTGAGAATTTAGGCGAGCTTGGAGATAAATTTTCCTCACCTCTTTGCGATTATTCGTCAGATTTGTTAAAAGAGTCGTTTAAAGTTTCAGAAGAAGTCAAAGAGACAAGGAGTTCTATTGAAATCAGTAATGAAAGCGAACAGAACGAACCAGTAATAGAATCCATCGGAATTAACGACGATCAAGGGGATGGACATGTATTACAAGTAAATGTAGAATCGAAGATCCCGACTTCGTGTGAAAGAGACTCTCAAACACCAATAGTAAGTCCTTCAGAAGTGAAATTAAATCGTAGGTTATCGATGTTTGCTAGTAAAGATGTTTTATTTAACACGTGTGAGAATAATAACAGCTGTAACAAGACTGACACCAGTAGCACCGCTACAGAGTCGTCAGCGTGTCTGTTGACGCCAATAGTGACGATCACACCGGCGCCCAGCAAAAACGATAACCTGCACCGTGTGCCGAGTGTAAGGAGTACTTCCAGCTATATAAACTCTTTAAAGGATCGGATAAGCAATGGTTCTATATTTAGACACAGAGAAGAGACCAGGGCGGCGCGAATAAGCGCCCTGGTGATCGTGATGGGTCTGATTTGTTGGTCGCCGTACGTGATATTGCTAATAATGAAGAATATACCTCGATCTACTGACCGACATTTGCCCCATAAATACGACGTGTTGGCCTTCAGTCTCTTGATCTTGGCCGCGTACGTTAGTCCGGTGTTGTTTGGCTACCGGTCTAAACGGGTGAAACGTGAGTTAAGGAGATTCTTCTGCTTCAGAAAGGAGTTGTCCTATAAAAATAATCGCAGCTTGATGGCTAAAAAGGTGTTGAAGAGACGACACAGTAGCAATCTTAGTCATTTCGAGATGGATCACAAATACAATATCTTCAATTGTGTGTACGGCAGAAATCGATGGCCAAAGGAGAAGGTCCAGTTCGTCCAAGTACCGGATACCGCATTGACTGTGGAGACATGCAGAAGTAGTTTCTCTAGTGGAGCCAGCACTCAGATCTCTAGCACTTCGACAGAGGAATGTTGACGTGTTTCCATGACGTTCCTGACATTTTAATGTTCGTTTTAATAAGTAGGAACTCGCATTGAAGATAGTTTTCTCTTGGAGTACTTGAAACATGACTGGATGTTGTTAAGAGAAGTTGTCGTTCTTTTCAAGTGATTTTTAATTGAGACGTCGATGAAGAGTCTAAAAGAATATTTAGCATACAGGGTGAACTGAGAAAGGGATCAAATAATTTAGAGATATACAGTACATATTTCAATAAGGGAAATGTTTTATCAACAATCAGTATAAGTCAAGATCAATCAGATTTTTCTTTTTAACTTCTTTTCTTTTATAAAAAATGTCTTATACGATTATTGCATCTACATAAATATAAATTTGACACCTTTATATGGACCTATAACGTTAAACTAGGAACATATTAAAAATTTCCCGATTCATATTTAATTGTTTCACATGATTTCTATATCTTATATTTAGACGCTAATAAAGTAAAATTCTTATTAAATCGATAAAATGTTTGAATACTACTATATATTTATATATTATTTTATCCCTTCTTATATCGCTCTTTACATTGAATGATTTACATAAACAGTGGTCTATAAAATGCATTACAATAGACAGTGGTTACAATTTTTGATGTAGGTATAACTTTAATATATACTTTTAAACTCTCGATAACTCAATAGTGACAACTACTGTAGTTAATCTTCATCAGATATATATAATTTTCGGATTCTAGTTTCTTCCAATAAAAAATGCAATTATTTTTAAACAATTTATCAGTGGTGTTGGCACACACAGCATTGGCTTGTAGAAAATATTTTTCTACAATAAAAAATATTAAAGAAGTTCTACAAACGTTACATTAATTGTAATAACAGATTTGTCTTGAAATATTTTTATCTCTTTAAGCTCGATATAGATTCGAAGTTTGAATTTGCATTTATAAAAGAATTTTATACAAGTTTATGAAATAACAATTAGAATTCGTTTGCACTGATTGAGAGCAGATATTTTTGTATAATAAAAAATATAAATTTGTGTAAATGATCAAGTGTTAGAAAAATATTCTTTAATGCTCTAACTACTTAACAAATCTTGGTGAAACTAATACAAAAGTAATATTTAATGCAAGCCTACTTACAAAAATAAATATTCTTTTTCAGGATTAGTAAATATTGATTTGTGAATGGGATTGCGTGCGTGGACGAGTGTAAATTGTGCACAAACAATGCTCCGAGGAATCAACGTGCAAACTCAATAGATGAAACCAATGAATGTTTGAGATTCTACATATGCACAAATTAAGAACAAATTATATCATTACACATTCATGTACGATAAGGATGATATATCTTTCGAATATCAGTGGTACGTTATATGCATATAAAATAATTTTCTCGTATAATACGAAAGAAATGTAAATTAACTTCTCTCACAAGTCGTTAAGTAGTGAAAACTGTACTCATATTGATGAATTGTAAGATAACAAGCGCGTCAATGATCGTGAATTAATCGTTACGTACACACTCACACAATCATACACATTCACAAACAATTCTTTCAATCTAGAGATGAATTAGTATAAGACGAACGTTATGTCTGTTTCATGAATCATTCACTTTTCTCTTTGGTAAGACTTCGATAGTATTATTTACATGTATAAGTTTATCGGTGTATACGTAATATTGAGAATTACGTAACATTTAGAATTAAATTAATATGAACGATGAGGCTATACGGAAGATGTATAGATTCTTCTTACGTTTGTCTGTGCAATGACTGTGGAATACCATGCAAAGTTATGTGCATCATACTGTTGACATAGGTAATTCTGGAAGAAAATGTGTGATTATAGTAGAGATGACAAATTTTTATTTATCTAAACCATTTATATATATATAAATTTATTGTGTATTCGAGTATTATTAAGTACTTATGTTGGATGCATATCGTAGCGGAGTAATATATGCCTGAGGCATATCCTGGCTAAGACCTCTCACGTATTTTGGTATTCTTTCATGTATCATTTCTCAACAGACACGCGTTAGTGTTAGCAAGGTAGGATTACTATTTTCGATGGCGCAGCTCATCATTTTACTATAGTAATGTGTAGAATTGTGTAGAACAGAGTCTAAATGGTGCAGCATAGTTACTATGGCTTCTTAAAAGAATGAGTGTAAAGTGGTCTTGAGTGGCTCAGTCTGGTACTCTTGATTATGGCAAATTAGAATCTATTCAACGAGAGAAACGGAAAAAATTGGTAATTAATTTATTAACATAGGTTTTTATGAGATGTTGTATTTAATTCATAATTTATCACTCTAACATTAAAGGACGAATATTTGTTGTCTCTACTATATTTTGTTATATAAGCTATTTACTATTGATGAATATATCACAGTATTTTCACAAATAACATGTAAATATATATGCAATGCAACAAAAACATTTAATGACAAATCTGTTGAACCTTGAAGTATCGAGGATGGTTATCCGACTATTTTGTACATTACAAATAAATGGTCCTTTTTTTTTATTTATATTAAATAATTTGTACATAGATAAATTGATTTTATGATGAATCTCCGTATCTATTATGTGTCGTCTAATATACAACTGGTGCGCCATGTGTATGTGTATGTGCTACGTGTACGTGTTGAAACGTGTATTTTTACGCGTAAATATATGTACATTCAACAGACTGTTCTTAATAACAAGTAATATCAAATAATACCGATGAATAAGCTCCCATATTTTATCAAAGACATAATTTTATTACGGAAGTTGCAATCGAAGATCTCATTCTAATATAATCGAGGAATCTACAATATTTATAATATTAAATTTGAAAAGAAATCATCAAATACAAAGCGATCGAAAGAGATTTTTCTTTTTTTTTTTCATTGGATCAAAAATCTCTGTTTTATTTGGTTCATACAGAAATATTGCTTAATCCAGTGCTGCGCGTAAGCTCTGTCTTTGTGATCATAAGAGAAAGGCGCTAAGTTTGTATTTTTTTTTGTTCATGTACGCAATGTATTTCTTTTCAAATTATCTCTGTGTTTATCAGCAACGACGCGCGTGAAGGGATTCAGCGCCAAAAGAAATCTCATTTGTATACGGTACTGACGCCACCTATTTGAAACTTAGGTTTCATTCTGTAATCATCCCTTACGTATTACTAATTTTTTATTTCTATTATAGGTATAATTTATTCAGATTAGAAGACTAAACAACGTAACTATTTTCGCCGTAATGGATTCTTTGTAACGAACAAATTATAGACATCTAAACGCGGAGGCTATTTACAAGAAATGGTCAGAGATTGTATTTTTATAACCTAGAATTTTCGATACGGTGTGGTGGTGGTGGATACAATCGCGGAAGCTCTAAAGTTGGTATTCGCCCATCATCATTGATAAATGTGTTATTATCGTACTCAAATTTTGGTTTGCTTTGAATTTCTTTTTTCGGTTCTTCCTTCTTAGCTCCATCCATTAAGAACATTGTTAAGAAGAACATAATAGAACCTGAAAGCAATATCATTCTTAGAAAATGCGAAGCAGGAATATAAATTATTAATTTATTATACACGGATAATATTCTTTGACATATGACAATAGTTAAAAATTTGGATGTGTGTAAGCGGAAGATAGACTGAGAACTGGAAATGAATTACTGGTACAATTTGTATTATTTGGCATAACTTGATACTTGACATATATCTTTGGATGTGATATTACATTTTTTAAATACTTACTAATACCATAGAAACCAGCGTAATAAATGTAAAGAGATTCTCGGAAACCGATAACCCTTCTGGTTGGTTCAACTAATATTGGTAAATTTCCGCCGATGTTATTCATAACGAACAAGAAAGCACCAATAGTGGTCGATCTAAGATGCAGAGGAACTATTTCTACCACTACTGCAAAGACAATTCCAAACCACATCTCGGCTGCAATTAACAAAAGGTAACAAATATAATATATGAAGTTTCATGTATATACTTAATAGGGAATATAAATATTAAAATAAAAGAATATTTTTTCCCTACAAATAAACATTATTCATTTATATTGAAAGCAGGAAAGTTCAATT
The DNA here is from genome assembly GCF_050948175.1 of Xylocopa sonorina. Taxonomy (NCBI): domain Eukaryota; kingdom Metazoa; phylum Arthropoda; class Insecta; order Hymenoptera; family Apidae; genus Xylocopa; species Xylocopa sonorina. The sequence goes on from NC_135193.1 coordinate 14,068,050, forward strand.
ATTTAGTTTTTATGTATACATATAATACGTTATATCGAATTTACAAGCTTACTTACCAAAAAAGTAGGAAATTCCAAGAGTGATAATAGCCCATAGAGGGTTGAAGTATACCGAGCCAAATGCAAACGGTGTCGCGATTATTTGGCTGATTGCTAAACAAGCCACCCGAGACCTAACACCCATTTTTGCCACGAATTTATCGCTAATAATCCCACCAACCACAACACCGATACTGCCAATTACTATGGTTACCGCGAATAACCACCAGCCTAGATCGTAATCAGGAAAGTAATCCCTATAATAGAGATCACAATTGTAGGCGAAGCACATACCACCTGCAAGTAAAAAGATATATTTTAAATTATCGGAGAAAATTTATAAAAATTTTGTGTATATAAAATTAGATGTATGCATTAACATTTGAAAAAAAATTATTTAGTACGCTTAATAATGGAAAAGTTATTTTGTGTTAATTGGAAGGAAGTTTAGAGATTTAAAATTCTATACTAGATAAGCACACAATAGCATACCATGTTATAGAATTCTATCATATACGACAACGACGGTTTACAACTTTTTCACGTCCCAGTCGTATTTTTTGATAATCATTTGTGATGCGCAAAATTTAATGATTTTTATGAAGATTTTCGTTAATGCAGAATTATTGTTTACTACTCGATTTACTCCATTGATTACAACATTTTTTGGAAATATTAGAAAAATATGTAGAAAAAGTTAAGTTGTTTAAACATAGATGTATATACAAACATATAAATATATACATATATGTATATATCTAAGATCTTATAAGAACTATTTTATCAACATTAGAAAGCAATATTGATAATTATTTGTCTGGAATAAATCAGGCAGGTAGACACTAATATACCCTTAGAATGTATTTTTCAATCCTTTGCGTCAAGGTATTGCCCTTTACCGCAATGTCTGATGCTGGCAGCCAAGCATAATATTATGATCCTCGGTTGTAAAATCACTTTCCAAGTAGCTGTCTTTTTTCTATTGACATTCGTTTCTTCCTCACCGATTGTCTTTCTTTTTGGTTCGGAAAGTGTAAAGGTGAGGACAGCTATAATTAATCCAATTATGCCAGCTCCATAATAGCACGCCCTCCAACCCTGCAATGTAAATAATACAATTTCATTCCCTACGAGGAATTAAAATCAGTTTTGTTTCGAATACTAATAAATAATATATACCAAACCACCAATATTCAATTTTGGAATATAACGACCAAACGGAAATGCAATCCCGTAACCGCCATAAATACCCCAATTGAAAATTGACATAACGAGTCCTCGTTGTTTCTCTGGGAACCAATCAGTAAGCAAACCCGTGGCCAGTGGATTGCATCCCGCCTCCCTGTTTGTTTTAATATTTTATTGCACTATAATATTGGATGGAACGATTACACAATGTGAAAAAGATAAATTAATTTTTCATACGTCCAGACGGGCCCATCTCAAAATTAGGAGCACTTGTATCTAACTTACCCTGCAGCTAGAACCATACGTAGAATCACTAGGTGCCAGTACTCCTTAACTGATCCCATTAAAATAATTGCGACACTGAATATTAACGTACAAATTGTTAATAATCTCACTCTGAAAATAAAAATAGATTTGATATTAATGACACATGAAAAAATCGCCGTAATATAACACGTGTTGATTGAGCAAGTTAGTGTGTAAAAGTAAATGAGTGCGTTCGAACGAATTTGAAAAAAAGGTGTATTCTTTGTAACTTTAAAGATTTCTGTATCGTCTTTCTCATTGTTTTGCTTCTCGATTACATTAGATTAAAACGTATCAGTTTATACAATTTCAAACTGGTCAGGTGCATCTTGCTTCCTGGAAATCTAATAATACTAACTTATTTTTAAAAGAGGATCATTTTCATTTTTTCCTCGAGTGTCGCGCTTTAATTGTATCTCCAGAATCTTGCTAGAACAGGAGGCAAATAAAAGTTATATAATACACCTAGTATTATCTTAACGGTATGTAATATCCTTTCATTTGTCCTCGTAAACGATAACAGTAGTAGTAACAGCTACACAAACTTACATATCCATATCTAGAGTAACAACCACAAAGAATATTCATGGCAAAACTAATCATGACAACATTGATATATGATGTGTACATATCTATTCAAACGGCACATGTCATGTAATTGCATAGAAAAATGACATGTCTTGTGTCTGAAGGAAATCAATTCGCTAATTACTGCACTAAATTTTAAATATAGTAGAACTATTTCCTTTTACAAATTATCCTAACGGAAGGATAGATGCATCGATAATTTTCTTGGTCTATCAGGTTCATTCAGTTCTATATAAGGCCTAGTCAGATATGTTCAATTAAACAAATGATATCGGTTGCTCTTTAAAAATCCTATTTCTGTCGAGATATGTAGCTTACATGACACGGTACACGTTAAAAATAAAGCGAGCCGTCATTGGCAAAGGTTTACCTGTTGTATTTGTCAGCGGCAATGCCTAAACCTACGCCAACGACTGTGAACACGGCGATGAAACTCGGGCCGGCTAGGATTTGATAGTCCAGACCAAGGCCATTGTAATTCCATTCGCAATAGCGGGACCCGTTCAGTTCCAGGGACACACAGCTGCGAAACAAAATACATTCCAATGCTAGATTCTAATTCGATAGGAGGCGGTGATATGCTCGTTTAACTGATTCCGGAACTAAAATATTTAGAGCGAATGACTTGTCACGAAAAGCTAAATAAAAGTAATAGTACAATCAATACAAACTGTTTATGTATCGAATGGAGAATGTATAAGCGAGGGATGGATTCGGTAGAAAATGCAATCGTGCTTATGTCACAGATGTCAGAATTATTGAAACGGTAGACACATATACGCGAAGTTTGTATGCCTTTACTTTCTAAATTAAAAATCTTCAGGGTTTAATTATAATGTATTTGATCAGTCTATCTTCGTAATTCTCCTATAATGAACGCATATTTCATTAATTTATAGATATATTAATTACAAGTGAAAATGTCTATTTCAATTATAGGAAACAGACATTTCACATATTGCGACTAACAATAAACCTTAGTTCACACGAAACTGGCTATCAGATATCCTCTGTTGGATAGATATCAAACAAATAATCAAATAATATATTCAGAATATATTAAAAACGTATATCTTTCACGTTCTTACTGCACCTTTTACTTCAATCATACTTACAAACTTTCATTCGTGGCCACTTCGCACTGAATGGGTAAATCCACAAGCGTTAACGTGGTTGAGTTTAACTGGCAAGAAATATCTCCATAGTGCAAATCCTCTGCCGTCGCTTTGCTTGTGACACCTTGCACGAAAAAGTAGGAGCATGAAAATTTCGATAAAAATATCCAATTTACGCAGAAATGTAGCAATAGCCACAGTGCAAAGGTATCAACTGTGAATCTGTGTCAAGTAGAGTATGCGTGCACTTGTCTGACAAGGGGTGTTAGCTAAACAGATTTTTCCATAGATAGTTTCTTTGTTCGCATTTGTAGACAGTGTTACGACTTATAACAATACCGCGATTCGTCTGTTATTATCTTTATTACATCTAACTAGCTGGCTGAATTCAGTATCTACGAAGCTATCGCGATGACACATTATAGTAGTTGTGAATACACGGGTATGATTCTTGCATTAGGTGCTTGCGGTGACAATGCTTCTGATGTTGCTTTACGTCATCACTCTAACTAATAGACGAGCAATTTTTACAGACGAATTTTTCTTAAAAACAGAGTATCATATAAAAGAAGATGGTTATTTTCGTACAGTTTCAACTTAGTTTTGTACGAGGAATCAGTTACAAAATTTTTCCTCATCTCCCATATTCTCTAATTACGAGACTATCAGACTATCACCTAAGCAAATCAATCGAACATACACTAGCATTTTATCTTCAATATAAACCAGCAGTTCTTCGTGCAAATGACAAGAAATTGCAAAACTAATGGTTATTAGTTATAGCTATTGATTAAAGAAAATAATAACACCGCGGTAAATTGATTTATTTTCATATGCACGAAACCGACGTTACTTTTCCAATAATACAATAATGATAAAGCATTGGCAAGAATGTTAATAATAAGAGAGAAATAAGGAGATTTCGATACAAATTTGCGTCTATACACGATTAAACGAGCAGACTTGTTCACGAGGATAATTAATAACCGTCTTAAGGAAGAGGAAGTGTAACGCACGGAGTTGAATTGCTTCACTTACCAATTAAGTAATGACCTAGCTCTCCCAGCACGTATCCAACTGAAACAACGGCCAGCGCGTACGGCTTGTATAGGTATTGCAATTTCTGAACTGCTGTGTGCAACATTGTCTCCTGTAAAAACGAAGGAAAAGAAAAGAAAAATTGAATTCGAGTCTTAACAAGAAAAACGAGGTAGTCTCTTAATTAGCATTAGAGGAAACTAGAGTGAGGACGAAGGCAAGATGAATCATGGCACAATAGTTCAGTTTTAAAATAGGTACTTTGTTTCTAAACTTGTAAAGCTATGATCTTTTCCGTACATTGATTGTTATTAAATATAGATTACGTAATACACCGGTGAGTGATGTTTACAAGTTTGCGTCGATTATCGCAAAATCCGCTCGCAAATCGCCTCGAACACGTTTACATACTTGTTAACATTTACTTCATCATCGTGAATATATAGCTGTTGATAATATCTACGCGTGGTTTATACTTTAACAGCCAACGAATCGTTATTTGATTGAATATGCATGTCTAATATCGATTACAAAGTTTTGTATCGGAGTATTGCAAATTGCTATCAAGATATCCGCGTGATGTAAGGAAAAATGATCCGAGCAGGTTGGAAGATTTTAAACATAATTGAGATCTAGTAATCAATTATGAATGAATGATTATGAGTTCTCATTTCTCAATGTTTTTTAACACTTTATACATGATTTTACAGACAACTATTATAACACGTACCTTGAGCCAAAATTATTCGAACGTAACGAACATTGTAGTTTTAATAATATTAATTATATTTATTCATGGCAGTGGCACGGGTTGGCAAGGGTTGAATATTATGTGGCTATATTTGTAAAAGTCTTTAGTAATTTACAATGTCAGCCTTTGTATCCTATTATTGGTACTATCTATTCCATCGTATAGTCTTAATATTAGCAAAAACAGAGGTCGGTCAACTCGAAGTTTGCAATTGACGCACGTGTACTTGCGCAGATTTGCATAGTTGTTTTTCTCGAAAACGAAGTTTCATGCGCGAAAAATCTATCTTCCAAAGAAAAATAAGAAAATACATTTATTTTTACCAATTTTCGGAAAAACGGTATAACTCTTTCGTGTTTCCGAAACATTCAAGTAAATGTGATCTATGCCGTTTCTGACCTCTCCGATTCATAACGTTTCACCACAACATTACTTTATGAAAGTTTAGACGTTGATGCATCCTCTTTTATTCTGCGCGTTCAGTGTTACACGACATTGGAAGTTTTACCCTGCTTTCCTTCGAACGATATAACGAACACATATTGTCGGAGCAATAAAAAAGTTGTATTAACTGAAATTACTCTGTTCATCTTGATCATTCAGTTTGAGAATTGGTATTTACTACAATACGGTGTAGAAAACGAATAATTGGTATGTACAATACTATGCGAGGCATTACATATGTTACGGGAAGGAGGAAAACGATTTTTCTTAACTTTTCAACAATTTTAATAGCGCAACTAGCATGATGCAAAAGCAATAAGTAACTTCTGTAATAGTATCTGTGGAATATTTGCATAATTGTTCGTCTTCGACAAGGCATAATTTGTACCTATTACATTTGTTGCTAATTCATCGTGGTGTCTACAAATATAGATGATGCAAAGAAAAAATTGGAAACGAGAGATATTGCATTAATAACATAACGAGATAATTACAGAAATTGCGATTTTAGTAATACTATTGTGTACAGTCATTGTTCCAATAGCCATTTGTTCAGTTTAAATTAACATAGAAATCTTTTTAAGATTCATTACAATAGTATTTTCTTTGGAAACACGGATTAAATGACACCCGCGAAATATAGCCAATATAAAATGATATAAGAACGGTAATAAATTGCATGAAAATATAGTTAATTAGACATATTGTTCAAAGTGTGTGATAAAATACGTACATTGTTTAATATGCAAATATGTGCGAATATATGTATCTCTAAATCAAGTTTCGTCACTCATTGGTACGATGCATTTTATCCAACCTCACCCAATCATGTGTGCAAACAAAAACGTTCAACTGAATTTCTTGAGCGAACTCTAATCTAATAACCAAGAAATGATAATTATTTTAAACGTCTTTCGCGCCACGGTCAGATCATGCGAACCATATCATTGAAAAAATAATTCCCACGCATGGAAGTGTTTCCATGACAATTATATTTACACATATACGCTAGTATTAATGTAAAAAAAAAAAAAAATAATCGCGAAATCGTTTGCAATATTGAAAATTGAAGTGCCCTAAATGTTATATTATACATTGTACACGTTAGATATATTGCAAAAAGAAACTTATGACGTAGACAAAGATGCATAATAAATAGATAATTAAATAGATACGAATCTAGAACAGGAATATGAAGCACAACGACAGAACGAATAGTCTGTACCGTTCGTTTGCTATTAATTCAAGGAGAAACTGCAAATTTATTCTAATTAACTGCACGTCCAGTAAGCAAAAAAGTCGAGAAAATATACCGAATGGATATAAATAATCCATTTAATCGTTTGCCATGATCGCGCTTTTTAATAACCGTGCAAGATTTTGTCTCATGAAAAATATCCTGATTATCTGATTTGTATCAGCCTTTTTACTGTCTTCAAACATTTCCATTAGATCTAGATAAAAATACCATTTAATAAGCTAACAATGCAGTAGAACTTCTTTTTTCCATACATTTGATTAACGGAAAATGTAACGTCATTGGTAAAAAAGAAATGTATGTTATATAAACCAATTGAAGGTGGAGATGGTGAAACTGTCTCGCTGAGTACAAGGAAAGCTTCATTACTTCAGTGCACTTAGGTTATTAGTTTCTACATACATTTTTCTCCTAAATATGACTATAAATGAATATTATTGTAATAACTAATAGCACGTATGAAGCTTGTATATATACAGGTTGAGTCACTTAACTGTATCGTTAAAACTTTTTTTATAGAAAAAATGATTTACGAGTAAATGCAGGTAGCACAGTTAAACGATTTACCATAGTTAGAAGAGGGAATTAAAAGGGTAGTAAAAAATGTAATTCAGTGTGAAATTGCATCCAAGCGCACGTGTACAGTTCTTTGAGTACTCACGTATCTATGTGGTTACGGGAATTAAAGTTTTACTTAAGAGAATTAGTCATAATGTTACGACTTCACGATAATTAAACTTTCCGATCAACCGATATCCCTATATTAGCGCATTCCATAATCACGTGTTGCTAACTAACCGAAGGCGCTATTGTACTGTCGTATCGGATTCTCGAACATATTACAAGTACATAAATAAATATATAACGAAGTGAAGAGCAAATTAAATGATTGTTAAACCGACATAAATTAATTTATTACATCACTTAGAACCAGGTGCTTTATATTATTACTGCATAATTAAACGTGAAGTTTTCTTCAAATTATAGTCGTCATATTATTATCATAATTACATAAAAAAAGGACAACTTTTAAAACGGACATTGTAAAAAGAAATATTTTTTATGCTTTGCCTCTCGATCAGCTTGGATAAAAAAAGCTCTATTGTATCCTCCATAAGGCACTCATTTGTCTCTGCTTGCTACAGTCGTATTCCTAGCGAACACCATCGTGAAGCATCCGTGGAGGCTCGCATCCGAGGAAAAAAACGGAATCGATTTGCAATGCGAATAACCGGATGTATGAGATCCTTTTTTCTGCCCGGACCTACTTGTCAGGCTCTAGAGCGTTGTGTAAAGGAGAACTTGAGCAGAGAGATAAGAAACGGAACGTTTCAAGCGTAACAGTAACGACACAGCAACAGAGGTGTGTTCGCAACGTGGTTTACGTCGTTTTTATAATCGTTGAAGCTTATGGGCGTGTACCCGATAATAGAAGTTCCTGATTGGATACAGAGTACCGGGCCCGCTCGATTAAGTCACCTGCCTTAGACACCTTTAGGAATTCAAAGTCATTGATATTCATAATTATTCAGACAACGATCAATCCTATGATCAATATGATTACATAAAGATTGTAAGATGTTTATTCATTAAATTAACAGGTTATAGCTGTGGTCAAAAGTTTCTTGCACAAAGGTACGGTAGCTAAACTAATATCATTATTAATTCTGTGCAGATTCAGTTGAAGGTACCATAATAAATCGGAAATTAGGCACGATGATGCACAAGCAGCTGAGAACCTGTAGTTATCCGTTTGCTCCATCGTTGACGGAATTTATCAGACTAAAGTGTTAGTAGTCGCTGACGTCTTAAACGAAGAAAAAATATAATTACTTTATTGCAAAGAATTCCACTTAATATGAAAATGATCGAATGGCTCGACATTAAGATGCGCATTTTAATTGCACTGTGAACTATTTTACAGCCAACCAAAACAAGTTCCGCCTCTCCACAATAGGCGTCCATTCAATAAGTGGCATGGGTGTGCATACTGTATACATACAATAAATCTACTATACACGTAATTGAATTAGAGAATTTTTTGAAATGTTGCTGACCAATCATGCATCGGTGATTCTAACAAGTTATATCTGTTTACACTTTCGTAACAAGTGTTGCGTAAATAGTGGGAAACTATATTGGAATTGCGGTCCTACCATATGTAGCTCGGTACCTTCGCTGCGCGTAAACACGTGAATGTTTCAGAATCTGTGCTAATCAATTTAAATTTCGAAATGCGCAGCTTTTCACGTGAGATCTATGCCTGAATCGTATCGTTTGGAATGAGTTCCGGAATGTAAAACGTTCGTGACTATATAGTCACTTTATGTGACCATTAAGTGGGCACACGGAGGCGTTTGATGTTCCTTAGTGATTAATTATCGATTGTTGTAATAGAATTTTCTTTGAATGTTGCGTGGAGATATTGCATTGAATTGTAAATCAGCAAAATTTTACGTACAATTCTCAATTGTCATTAACATATTAATAGCTGTACATAATGAATAATTAATGTACCGAAACATCTGTAAAAAAGAATTAATTGTAATTACCATCAGCTAAATAATTTGAAACTTGTATTAAAGTATTCGCTTGAATGTTAAATGTACCAAATTATCGTAAAATTAATGAAAAATTGATCAGGGTTTGTCGTTAGTTTGCCAAATTCCAGATTGTTAGTAAACATTCAGAAAAGGGTAATTTGTGGATATGTAATATATTTAATTATATTATATATCGTTTGAACGTGTCGAATGGGGTTTTCCTTATTCCTAAAAATAATTTCTAATCGCCCTTAAATATTTTTAACGGGGTTGTTACAGAGAATATGTTTTAGAGAACGAGATAAATATCGCAACAGATGATAACAACGTTTCGAATACTTACGTATTTATTCCGCTTGTCTTTCAGTACGTCGAGAAGAAAGGGGAGGCAATTAACGAAGCACTGTCAATTTGGTGCACAAACACATTGAAGCGAACCGGAGGAAGGTGGACATGTACTTTTATGTGTATGCACACATATGTAGAAGACCGAATCCCTCCGGGTGCGAGGGATGGAGCGTTAAATGAGAAACGCGGCAGTGTTGAACCTTCATTTATAAGAAAGTGTCCGCGAAATCTACCGAGGAAGGGGCACCTGTGCATTGACAAGGTAAGTACGCAAGAGTATTTACCCATGGTGGGAGTATATAATACTCTTGATCTTCGATTTCCAAGGTTCTTTCTATTAATCATACGTACAGTACAGTCCCGACTACCCAAACGCCCGATTATCCAGGTGATGTCACGCATTATGCTAATGGAAAATCATTTTATAAAGTAATTCCGCGTAAGTAATATCGCATTTTCAATTACAATCTTCAATTCTCTAAGTAACAAATTCATAGGGTGACAACGATTCTATACTCGGGAACTCTTCAGGGACAAGTTTAAAGGTAACGTGACAAGTAACCACTCGTAGCTAAGAAGAGGATCCAGAAAGAAAGTAGCAGAAAAATGAAAGGAAACGATTAATCTTAGTTTAATATAAGAAAACTAATGTTCACGTACATACTAAAGTCTAGCAGCTGTAACATAGTATAGCTTTATTCTCAGTGAAATTAAAAAGAAAATCCTACATCCTGCACTGGATTTATTTTGAACGATCGTACGTATGTGCATCTATTTTAAAAAGTTGAATAGGCAATGATTTTCGCGTCCAGTTCAAATAAAATGTTCAAACAGATTATAAATACATATGTTTTTAACAAGCTGTGTATATACATATACATATATATATACTATGTGTTTGTAAATCCATATATATATATATATATATATATGGATTTACAAACACATAGTATTTTGTACAAGAATCACGTGAAGGTGACGACAACTGAAAAAAATTTTAAGCGAAATTGATTCGCAGTGACACAACTCATTCGTGGAATTATGATCTGATGATCCTTGGACAATTATGATTGTCTATCTTTCAAGCGAGTAGTAACAGCCTGTTAGTCAATTTTGAGGTGATTAGCCTGTACGATTGAAACGGCGTGTATGGTTTGTGATTGTTGCATTATCATCCTAACATTGACACACTTCTCGAGTCAGTTAGCGCCGTAATATATGATAAACAAAGATCCGTGATTCTCCTTGAAATATATTATTATGACATAACAGTTTCAATTATAAAATAGTTAGAAAATCCTTGAATATACACAATGCAACAAGGGTTCTGAACTTGCGATGCAAGACGAAAGTAAGATCAACAGAACAATCTTTGAATGAACTCTGGCAAAAAAAGTCAGTTCATAAATTTTATAAAACTCGTTAAATACATTCTTTATGATAATATAAAACATATACATAGGATGTTGTAAATAAAATATATGAATTTAATATAATTTACTTCTATTTTTTTTTTTTTTTTACGCAAACATGAATATGTCAAGGTTACTTAAAGGTCGTCATGTTACACCTAGATAAATTTGCATTTTTACACAAGCTATATAAATACGATCATAAAAACATGTCACTATATATACGCACATATATTGTAAAAAATAAACAATATCGGTCAGTTGAACAATTGAAAAGCACTTGCTAATCAAATCTCAATCTATTGCACAATTTTTCGCACATAATGAATTTTTTCAACATTTTTCACATATACATTGGTATATCTAAATTTCTAATTATATACTGTTTAACTACAAGTCCTGAAGAAAGTCATAATGGTTCCAAATGACTATGCATAAATGTTTAATTCCAGAGTTATTGAAAATTTATACGGTATTTGTATGCTCACGCAGAACGTAGGCAGTATAACGATCGGTCTTCACGTATTCGAGATATTAAAAGAACATGGGTCGATATCACTTCAGAATCGTGCTGAAAATTGGTATATAGGATATCTACTTACATCTCGAAGAAATTTGAAGCGGTCATTCTCGATGACAAACTAAGCCAAAAATGGAACTTTATACCGTACAGTTATAAAACTAGTTTAGAAATAAGTCAGATATAGAATTCTTTAAGTAAGAAATATTAAAATGCCGTAGGGACGTCTGCAAAATTGAAGAATCTTAAACATCCATCTATCGATCGAACCCTCTTTGGACCACTGCAATGCCATAAGATCTCGGTACACGTGAATCTACAATTAAGAAATCTGCTGCTCATCATATTGCACAGTAGGATCCCAACTCTCGTGTCACGAAGTTGATTACGGACCACTTCGATCATCCACGGATTCATGGAATCCCAAATGGAATCCCAAAATTTATAAGCTTCCAGAAACAATACAATCCCTGATCGTATAGTAAAAAGAATCCGCTACGGATAACTTTAAAACCGTGGTGTGCCAGGTAATTGCAGTTTGCAACAAACAATACTTCTTCCTAATATATCATTGTAAAAAGTACAGAAGCCACGATAGTAAGTCAATTTTCATGTCGTGCCGCCTAAAGTGAGACACACTTATATATCAGTCGCTGAGAAATGTTGTGCACTATTTAATGGTTGTACTGAACACCCGTATTGCATGTTCTCTCTATTATCATCGTATAAAGTGCAATCGAATTCCTGTAAAACGCCCGTTTCAATGGAATGCCGGCTGAGATTCGCAGGAGAGCCAAAGAACGGGGGGATACAGTACGCAATCTCCCTGTTATCGACCATATCAAGAGAAGCGAGAAACTAAGGAAAACGAACGGTAGCGAGTGAAACCGAGTCCAGCCGAGGGATGAGTCGTGCCTCAGTGTGTTATACTCTTCGCAGACCCCGGACGAATAATATTGCTACCCTATTGTACGACCCGAGCACACCATAAAATACTCCCCCAAAACAATCCGATATCATTATAAACAGTTTTCATTGCGAAAGTATATGTGATTTTTACTACGTTTCAGAATCATTGCTCGAATTTCGCTACACAGAGAACTCTTATGTGCCAAGAATGGATTACAAAAATTGCTACAACCTGGATAGTGTTGAACGATTCGTTGAAATGGTGTTTTTTAAAAACGGGATGCATGGTTATGATCGATGGTGTTAACTAAGCTTTCACGCGTTGTGAATTATAAAGTATCAGATTCTCTTAGGGATTTTCTAGTCTGCTGCTTACTCGATACTATGCTTTCTCGCGTTAATCATCTGGTTATCGATCATTGCAGCGATACATAAAAGGAGTGCAAGTGATATTAATATACGTTCAACGATGAGAGTCGAAGAGACGAAGGATCGCTTGGGACGATAAATGATTCACATATAATTGCGTGGAAAAAATTTGTTGAACAAATAGAAGATCTAAGTGTTTGTAAGAAATTATTATTAAGAAACTATTTCCTGGATTGGATCGATCAGTTTTGTGTTGGATACACTGATATGTATTAGATAGTGTTGAGATTGTATGGTGTGTTTAAGGATAAGTGATCATTTAAGGATGATTTTCACAGACCAGCTGCTACTTTGGTAAACGAAAAATCATGGCGAACATTGGCGAATGGTACAATACAACTGCAGAGACGTAAGTTTGTTTTTATTTTTTTAGATTTTGTTGAATAAACGCATCAACATTACGTTTTAACGAACACTGCCAAAAATAATGTGACAAGAATTTTCTGCTATCAATCGTTTGCCTTTGTCCTTTCTGTTTAATATTATTTTTCTCTCGAGTTTAGAAAATGAAAATTCCTTTAAAAGTGCGCAGAAAAGTATATACAAAGTAAATGACTGTTGAAACTTATTTATCCCGAGTTGAAACTTATACGGTACAACTTGTACTATAAATATCAGTTAGATCCGTCGAACGAAACGATTTGCATCGGTTTCCATTTCCGATAGAATAGTCGTCAATCGAGACGCCGTTACTATTGGTCGAAATCTTTCCTCATACCAATGTATTATCAAGGTCCCTGTTGCTACGCTTATTAGGCTAACAATTCCTCCGTAAGTTCTCGTTCAAGGTTGCGTTGGTGACTACCGGATTTTTATTATCTTCACTCGTTTCTTCTCTTTTCTTCTTCTCGTATTTGTTTTTCATCTCTTACATAATATACTTCGAGAATTGTCAGACCCATTATATTCAACGTTTGTAGTATACAGCCATGATATAGATACATTTAAGTAGTACGCAGAAATGGTGGAGGAACGGCTGTTTTTTTCTTTTTCTTTGTATAAGAGATATCTGAATTAATCATTTACAGCTTTGAAACGTGATTTGTGAATATTTAACAGATACTTCTATAAATGCTTGGAAATCGGATTACAAACAGTCGCAACAGATTTTTGTCCTAAATTAATTGTCACGCGTCCAAAAAGTGCAGAACAACAAAGAAACTTTTCAGTAAGAATAATAATTGGCATTTATTCAACGTATTACTTTTTCTCATTCTGTATCGTTCCATCTTCCTGTAAAAATGAAAAGTCGTATTTCCTGTTACTGAATCAAATTGTTAATAATTTCAGGTACAGATAACCAGCAGATAAATAAATGGAATGTAACAATGCGGGAAAAGAGTTAGAACGATCGCAACGATCGCCTGTTTCCTTAGCAATGATTCTCTTTGGGATGAAAAAAGTGTCGGAGGAACTTTGAACACATCAATCGAACGGAATAGAAAAAACACCGAGAAAAACTAAAATCATGGGTTCCTTGCCGAATCTTCACGAGTTGTCCAAGGACAAACTCGAAAGTCCTGCTTACAGACCGGCCCCAATCGGTGGTCTAGGACCCATACGACTGCCAGCTCAGCCTCCACCGTTAGCACACACTCATAGACGCGCTAGAAGCAGTGGTCATCACCATACTTTGTGGGATAATGATACTTTGCTGGAGGTACCACATATTACATTTGAGAATCTTAAATTCTTACAAATAAAATAAATGAATTCTTTTCTATAGCACATGGCAGCATATTCGCCCATCTCCTGCCGCTCGACAAGAACGTCCGCACTGTCGTGGCGTCGACGGGACTCGATGAACTCATCTGCAGGGGCGTCTTCCGTGCGCCGATTAATTGCTGCCGTAAGAGCAGCGCCTTCCGGTCCCAGACCACCGAAGAAGGTGATCCTGAGACACTGCGCTGCACTCCTCTTAGGACACGCGAGCTGTTCGGCCGCTACGCTACCGATATTCCCGTTACAGGCTGGTCTGGGTGCTTTCAACTCTTATCTGGGACCGATGTTACTCGCTCTCTTATTCGCAACCGCAACGATCACTAGCTGTTTCGCGCCGATACTTATACAAAGATTCGGGACAAATCTTGCGATAAGTACTAGTCACATGGCCACCACAGTATTCGTCGGATTACATTTGTATCCAAAGTGGTACGTATTACAGTTGCTCTTGATAAATGTGTAATTTACGTCTAATTTCTGCTGCACTTTTGTTAACAGGTATATATTGTTACCTAGTTACGCGATGCTAGGCGCGTGTGTGAGTCCAAATTTCTTAGCAAGAGTTTCACATGTAAATACTTCGGCGACGAGTTTAGCTCTAGTATGTGTCGATCCTGAAGATCCTGATGAAACTAGACGCGAGTGCCTTCTGAGAAGACTTAATCGAGGAATCAAATTAGCAGAAGACATAGGTCTCGCACTGGGTATGAATATTTCCAAAATTGAAACTGTCTATCGTAGTTTTTTAATTTGAATGCAATTTCTATAATTTCACACGAATGAAATATTGGACTTTCAGGTTGTTTAATCGCTGCCATACTTGTAAAACTAACAGACTCGGTACCTCTTAATACAACAAGCAGTGAAGTAAATGATAATTGCGGAGCAGAATACTGTCCGGAAGAAATTTATCTTTACAATAGCACAACTAATTTACCTACTTTATCGTCCGGCACATCAAAAATATTGGTCAGCATATGGCTAGGACTTGCGGTCTTAGGTTTAAGTATATCGTGCGCTTTCCTCGACTCTAGAATGAAAGAACCGCAAAGCGTGAATGAAAAGCATAGCACGCCAAATATCCTTGCATCTGTGAAAGCTGCGTTTCTAGACCCTAAATTACAATTAGCTGCACCGTTAACGCTTTTTATCGGACTTGAACAAGGTTTTATTTACGCTGATTTTATAGAAGTAAGTAATGGTAAAATTCGCTTTTACATTAAATTATATACGTTGTATATAAAACAGTTTTTTAATTATTATTAAAATGATTAATCGTTGTTTTATATACAGGCTTATGTAGTCTGTGCTCTGGGAGGAGCTAGCACAGTAACTATAAGTTTTTTAGCATTAGCTTCGTTACAAGCTCTCGCCAGTGTTACTTTATCAATGTTGCTTAGACACATTAAAAGATATTTCGTTGTGGGTAAGCGTAGTCGCGGAAACAACTTTATTCTCTCACAATTAATGTAAGAGTATTAAGAATTAATCGTGTTATTTTATATTTAAAAGTTGTAGGATTTGTATTCCATGCATGCTTATTGTTGGTCCTGATTACATGGCGACCATCCGGAGATGATCCAGCACTTTTCCATGTTATATCCGCTGCCTGGGGAGTTTGCAACTCCATTTGGGAAACTTTAATATACAGTAAGTTATACAACTATTTTTTCTCCGCTAATTCTATCTTTTGACATTATACAACATCTGAAACTACGTATTATTTCACATTCTCTAGCATTAGTATTAGGTTTGTATCCGAATTCGTGGCAAGGACCTTTATCAACGTCTCTCTTCTGGAAATGGCTCGGTCTTGCTCTTACTCTTGGTTTACACGGATTGGTTTGCACGCGATTTCGAGTACTTGGCCTCGCTTGTGTGCTATTACTCTCTGTAGTTCCTTACATATGGCTAGAAATCAGATTGTCCAAGAGGGGGAAAAGTTTGGCGCCCTTGTGACTGGGAGATGCGACCACAAATGATCATGGATCAAGTACCAAGACAGAAGCTCGTTACAAAGATTGAGATAAGTTCGTTCCATTCGGCTTAAGAAGGACAAGAAGACATAACAGAAGCAGAAACCCTTTCGCAGAGTACTCTGCGACTGCGAAAAAGAATCGTACACGACGTAGGGCAAACAGTGTTGCTTTTGCTTGTAATGTCGAGCAAAATCTAACCGGGGTAAACACAGCACCACAGCCTTCCTCATCGACTGTCGATGATCATCGAACAAGTATTGCAAACCAGGAGTCTGGCGTTCTTCCTGTCTCTTAAGGCTGGATTTGTAGTAAGTTTTTAATAGAATTATGTTTCTTCTTCAAATGTTAGAATAGGATAAAGAAACAATTTTAATTCCAAGCTTAAAAATTTAATATTAATACAGATAGTAGTTTACTTTGTGGCGCAGCCTTATACGCGTTTGCCTTCTCGAATTTTAGTTTCCTTTAAATCGATTTAGTACAAATCTAAGTGTTCTTCAAAGATACTAAAACTGAAATTTACACTTTACTTTTATATTCCAATTCGAATACATGTTAATAATTTATAGATTTGCTCGACGAATAGTCTTTCTTCAAGTTGAATGGAACGAGCGTATATATGGGATTGTAAGGGATTCCACCGCACACCAGAATATGAATACATGCTCATGTGGGCGATTTCTTATTCCGCTACAGTACGATTGGATTAAAAAATCACCATCGTGCAAGACTGAGCGTAAGCACAGTATACATTATTAAATGATCGAACGTACTAATTGTAGTAGTATCTGTCTGACAAATCATTCAACTGACGTTCAAGCGTCGAAACGTACCTGATGTCTTTCAAAAACCAAGTTATTTCTAACCTTACGGGAAAAAGGAGATCGCATCTATCCTGTATCACAGAATCGAAATTAAACAACCGTAAGAAATTTAAACGTAAGTATAGTCACATAGTTTTTAATCATAATTATTATGTAATAATAATTAATACCAAAAACTATCATTCACACGAGAAAATTGATGAATTCAAATAAGCTAAGAGATCATCGTACAAATAGCGGACACATTTTCAATTAGAAAAAGTGTTTTAATTAAAACGGAAAAAAGAGAAAAAATAAAGTAAAAGACGCTTCAATGAAAAAAGCCAATGTTACTCGATTCTTGTCTCGTTAAAGCACTGTAATACGATCATTGATTAGAAACCTTAAAGGAATCGAATAATGCTAAGTCAATAACTAATAAATAGCATTAAACAAATAAAGAATGTTAATTAAAATGTTAATGAACGTTTCTTCCAATATTCAGAATTTTTTCTACTTTCTACATTGTAAAATCGTCGTCTATTAATTTCCTAATTGTATATGTTCAAGAATTCGATCGTAACACGTTGCGAATATTGTTCTGCATAGAACGACCAAGTAAGTATAACAGGTAAAAAAATATATATAAGAAACACCGGATATAATTATGGCATTTTTTACGACATTGCCCATCAAACTGTTCATCATATCACAGAATAACCATTACGTTAACGTATCTTACGGAATTTTTTCGTGTACAAGAATTAGCTTGTATGATTATACGAATAATGCAGTTGCGTTTTATATATTACAGATTTTAAACTAAAGAAACGCGTAACAGATCTAAGGAATTTTAAATGCAATTTAACACACGTTATCTTGGACATTGTTACAAAATAGAACATCAGCACAGGTTTGATGGTACTTTAGCAAATAGGTATTTATATGAAATATTTCCCAGTTTACAAAGAATTTAATGAAATGTACAAATAGCCGGACTATTTGTAAACTCTCCGAGAAAAGTTTCCAGACACGCAAAATTATCCTAACTGTTGCCATAATTTCCCACGTATGACTGACAATTTGTATTAATTTATAATACGACGTTCGAGCAGAAAATAAGCAGCATAGAATTAATTCGTATAATAGCATCATGTTTATATGTACATCGATATATTTTGCAATCTTAAAATAAATTATTCAGTATAAGCAAGGGTATAAGTGAAATGATACTTTGGTAGAGTACGGATGGAAAATGATACAAAAAAGGAATAAAATTAATACTGTTAATTGTTGCAAACACTAGGACAAGAAACGCTACTTCCAACGTGAGAATGTAATATCAAAATCATCAGCAATAAATTTGCTCATTTTGATCTCGATAAAAAGGGATATTCCTAAATAATTGACCCGAACTGTAGCGTACAGTTATGGTCAATTCTATTATATATATATACTAAACCACAAATGGAAGAAAATGTTCGTGTCCTAGTCTAAATACGAGCATGGATTTATAAATGGTATTGGGAAGGTATATATTAACTGTATTTCCAGAAATAATAAATATTATCTTATTTTATATTAATCGATATTTCTCTCAATTAAATCTTCCTTTTTCGGCACGTTTATAATCTCAAAACTATGTTTTAATTTATTCATATATATATATCATAAAATCTCTCTAAAAGAAAGCAAACTGCACAAGAACATTATAATAGTCTTTTTCACCGATTTTTCTGTTAGATTATATTTATGTGAACTACACATAAATCCATGTACTAACAATATCAAGTGTTAAAAACAACACAGTGAACACTATATAGTATTACTTTCATCATAAATATATTATTCACACACAGGTAGATATTTGTCGATAATATTCTAGCCAAGAAAAAGTATAGGCATCTCTTCTAAGTTCCTTCTGGCAGTAAAATGTACGTTCTTGTTAACGAACGTTAGTTCATATAATTGTATATCGACTCGTGCATCATTGCACCAAGATAATAACTATATTTTTTTCACTTTCTTCCTACTTATTTTTCACTAATCTCGTGTTCTTTTTGTAATTATACATATATATATATACATATGCGTATATATGTATACATATATCTTGTAAATCCTACCTCAATGCTGATGAGAAATGCGACCCATCATGGCGTATAATTTTATACTTATAGCACATAAGTTTTTGTAACATTAGCTAACTAAATTATTGTCATCATCGCGAGACATATAGATGTTAATATATGAACGTGATAGCCGAACACTAGAACATAACAAATAAGACTATATCTAAATCACTCGCATTCAGCATACCATTAGCCACATAAAAACATTTAGCTATAGTATGTGTAACTTTAACAATGCCCCTTTATTCATCGATTAAATTTTGTTTCATAAGTTTTGTAAATATAACATGTTCCCCGAGATTGTTGCTTAATCTCAATTTGGAAGAAAAAAACACATATACACAAAACGACTGTTCTATAAAAACATAATACTTCTCTCGATGTTTGCGTATACAAATTCACATACACAGTATTGAACGCAATTACAACGTGTAATAACACAAGAGATCGTTAAATATTGTACGTTCGTATGTGTTGAACAAATAAGAGAAGATCTGTTTACAACAGACGTTAGAATTGCGTAAATATATAGCTTAAAAAAAAAATAGCAGTTTAATGAAAAGAAAATCCTGCTGAACGGAAACCACTACTGTTTTGGTCGCTAGAGAAAATGAAAATACTGGTCAGAAAATATCGAAATGTTATTCCTCCACGTAGAAATTATCGACCACAGATCGAATTATTTTCATTGCCAACAACAAAAGTAACATTACCATTGTATAAACTAGTATTTCAACATTCTCCCTGTCTTCTCATCTGAACGTTGAATTACCACGAAACAAGGACATTAATGTTACATTTGTACAAACGTTATTTACATTCCCTTTCAACTAAATGAATTTCAACTGAGCAAACCACAGGATTCGTCGTTTGATATGTAACACAATTGAAACTCGACAAGAATTTATTGTTTATAAATTATAAAGCTTCTTGGTATTTAGTTTTCTTAAAATGAGAAATTATTGAGAATCGTGTATAAGCCATGTTAATAAAACGGAACGCATTGTTTAAACAGCGCTGTACACCCTTGATTATTATTTCGTCCGGTGAAGAAAAACAATATTAGACTGAAGCATAATGTATTAAAAATCTTATGCAACGTCATTATTTATATATATATTTTTTTTCAATTCCAAGTCTCGCAGTACTCGTCACTGTTTCAGCCCAACATTATCTAACTTTCATTTAACATGCGTAGTGGTTGCATAAACAAATATGGCTCTTACATTATTATTCATTCATACACACACACACCAGAAACTTAACAAAATGTTCCAAAACATTTTCCAATGTTTACCTATTAACAAATTACGGAAGCCATTCCCTTTTCTTTAGAATAATGCGTAGACACTCCTTACCGAACAGAACTCTGCAATGGCTCGTAATTTGCCAATACTAGTAACTTTGGTAATATCCGTTCCTGGTAACTACGCACAAAGTATTACGAAAATTGCAGCGAATGATCCATCCCACACGAGTATTTTAACTTAATTAAATACAGCACACGTTAAATCGATTTAATTTGTATGAACAAAAATTATATATATATATATATATGAAAAAAAAATATATATATATATATATATATACATATAGGTTTTCAAACGATAGTAAAGTACGTATGTCAACAAATATTTAAGCACGTTGACTATAAATAATTGTGCACGCACGCACTACGAGATTCTTAAATAAAGTATAAAACACAGAATTATAGCACGTTTCAAACGAAGAGAGATACGTATTTGTCTCAGTTAGAAATTAATTAAGGTTCGGTAGTACTTCGTAAAAACTTTGTTGCAAAAGGAAAGAGCAATCTATTAATGTCATTACGAACGAACGAAATTATTTGATAGATAACTTTTGTATCTCTGTTTCAATTTTTCTAAAAACAATTGTTTGTTTAAAATGTACATGTTCAATTATGTCGTACCAACGTGACGAATGCAGAACGTGATATTTATTAACAAAATATATATATATATATAAAATATCCTTTTTAAATTATAAAAGTCATAGCGTGATCACTGAGAGAAGCCTTCCGGTTAATGAACATAACAAGCAATGAACATAGTTCTACCACATAGTGCGATATTGAGCAGTTTTGCACTTGATAATATTCACACTAAGACAATTTTGTATAATGAATAACACCGCATATACTTCCACTTACACACATACACATACACTCACGCGCGCGCGTTTGCTCTGCGTACCACAAGTCTTTTCTTCTTTTTAATAATTTACAATCACTACTTAAATTTGATACTTGAAATCTGTCTGTGCAAACGAAACGGCCAGCTGCTCAGACGGGAGTGTAGTTTCCCTTCGGCTTGTAGAATATTTGTCCGCTTGCGAAACGCCTTATAATTTCGGTCAACAACAGACGTTTCTCTTTCTTAATCTTTTTAAGTATGCCTCGGTTCTCTTGTGCACGTCGAGAAAGATATGGTAATACTTCTTTCACTGGACCGTAAGGAATATATTTGTACGCTGAGTAGCCAGATTGACCTAGAATTTCGGCGATTTAAATACCTATTAGAGATAAAGATTACAATAAAGACACATACCTAATGGAAATGTTATGTAGTCACACATTCCCAATAACTGGCCAAAACAGATCACTTTATCTTCTGGTGAGATTCCTATCTCCTTCATTCTGTTTCACCATAACATATTTATAATAACAGTATGAATAATTATTTAATACATGGTATGTCCAGTTTATGTCTATACACGTAATTATTTCTGAAGCTATTAAAAAGTATAAAAAAAATAAATGTTTAAGATTCAATAACAAATAACTCTTTGTGCATATCTAAACCAGACATATATCATGCGCTTTAGAAACTGATAGATATTCTTATAGATGGTACATACTTTTCGATCGCGAAGCGTACTGTATCTTCATTGTGAGATGCAACCATAATTCCTATTCTCTTCGGATCTTCCCCTTTGTCTTTGTACTGTTTCATCCGCCTCAAGCATTCCATCAGAGTCCTATGATAAGACTCGGTGGTAGCTTCATACGTAGGATTCGTTGGATCAGGATAACCCATCGCTGCTGCTCTTGCTCTCTCCTACATTATCAAAATGCCAACATTTATTGTAAACTTTCTACAACAGATCTTTGTCTATGTAATAACGACTAGACAAGAAGGCCTTTGTCTACAGAGAAAATCGTTTAGAAAAAATTTACAAATTTAACAATTAGATTATCAATAGGGTAATATTAATTTTTCTTTTTATCAATTTCATTATACACTAAGAATCCCTTTCTTTATGTATTAAGTTTGCTATTTCATTAAAGAAGTTGATTCTCAGGGCACATATTTACAAAACCTGTACCAGACAATACAGCAAATCACGTAACACTTCAAAAAGCACTGCGGTACTGTGTCACATTATAAACGAATATTAAAAATAACTCAACTAAACAGTTTATTCAATTTCGCTCTAAAATAGACTAACATGAAACAAAGATATAAGATTATTGCAAGTTTTATTGCAATTTATCTTATATTATCCGCTTTAGGGGTAAGAAAGAGAACGATATATAAAAAAAGCTATAGAAAAGAGTGAGACAGATGCTGCGGACCTTACTCCGGAACCCCTGGCGCCATCTCTGTGAGAAGTGCTCAAACTGGTCGCACAGCGTTATCGACAGCGAAGTAAACTACTGAAAACTACTAGCGCCATCTCTGCGGAAAGTACTGGAACTAATGTCCGACCAGTTTCAGTGTTCCTCCAAGAGATGACGCAAATAGCATCACAGTGCTTTTCCCTGTGACAAAGTTGCGTTTGGCGGTGTGTGCATCGTTGAAACGATTAATGTAGAGAAATTTTGTAAGAAAAAAAAACAGAAAACAATTAAATGAAAGACACGATTCAAGAGACAAAGTAGAGTTAGCCACTCTCGATTGAGCATTACCTGTTCAATGTATGCGCCACGGACAAGTTTAGCGCCGAAGTAGAAGTTCTGTCGTTCGGCCTGTTCTAGATCCGTTTTCACTTCATTAAAAGCCTCTTGCAGGTATGTCTGGTAAGTGTTGAACACCACGGCCTAGGAAGTAGACCATTTGCGTTTAGACCACTGAAAATTTACTAAGTGATAATATTGCACCTACTTATGCAAAGCATTTACCTTACGTGTATTGTACTTGCGCATCATCTCCAACGTTAACCGCGATATCGCAGGTTGGAAATACGTTTGTTCAGCATCTATCATTATACGTACGTCTAATTTATCAGCCACCTGAAAGAGAAGTTGGCAATTCTATCTTTCCCAACAAACTTAATTTTTACTTAATATAATGGAACTGGTGAAACTGTTGAGCATTCATTTTGATACATAGGGTGTCTTGTGCAATTGGTCTGCAAAGCTTTCAAATAGTTACGCACAGAGGAACATTGAATAAATAAAAGAAGACTAAACAATTTCCTGTCCCCTGTACTTCTATGTCACATACTACATTCTATGATCATTGAAATTAAGCTGCTGAAGTACGTGCAGTCAATTACATACGACACTCCGTGTACCTTTTACTGCATCCATTCTTATATATTCATACCGTAACAATATTATTCAAACGCCTTATCATGTTCCTAAACATTTCTTCTTCCTTGGACGTGAGCTGTGACATAAGCTTCACCATTTTTCCTGTTTTAATGTCTGGTACTTGGAACGTTTCGCTGAGCTCGTAATTTTCATCAAGGATCCCACTCCACGGGAACAAGTGAATAACACTAAAGTCAGGCAAAACAACATAAATTCCCTCATTAATTTTAGTAGAAACGAGAAGTAAAAACTAACGATACGTTTGACAGACCCTTTAATAATTATATGTAAGATGATAATTTTTATAGTATAATTACCCTTCCTTGTCTGACTGAATTTTTTGCAGAAACTTTTGCACTGTTTCTGCATCCCTGATGTGAGCTTCTTCAAACTTTTTCATGAAATCTTGAGGCTTGGCGTGATGAGTTAAAACAGCTCCTTCACCACCAACCACATCCGACATGTACTGCCGTGCTCGCATAATTACTTCCGATAATTGAAGCTAAGTAAGTAACAAAATGTATCGAGAGATATATAAGTAGACAACTAGTGTAATTGAACATTAAGTCTAAAACAGAAAGAAATTTAATTTCAAATAATTGAGTTCTACTTACCAGAAGTTGTGGACGTCCAAGAGCAGTCAATTTAACAGCGGTAAAGCCACCAACACCCATCGACGCGGCTGTACAAAAAACACGCAAGTAAATCACTGTTTATTAATATACAGAGGCATATTAAGTTTCAGAACCAAATCATCATTTCAAGGAATAAATAAATAAAGGATAAAAGGTGAAGGATTCGTGTATATGAAAGGAATCTGTACTTCTTACCAATAGCACCAATTCACAATCAGCTCAAGCTTGGAATTGGAAGGACTTTCAGGTTTAGGGTTTTCGTTTGATCCTCTGCAGGAATGCTAGCAATGAATAATGAATTTATAAAGTATCACCTCTTAAGTAATTAATGTATACCCCTTTTAGCTTGTATTCAAACAAATAGGAGTGATCATTTAAATTAAATTCCGGCGGTATTCAAAGAAACAAAATCATAATTTTCCAAGATATGTTTTCAAATAAATTTACATCATAGAAAAAGTGTTGTGCAATTATTTGAACCCAAAGGAGAGACTGTAGGAACACCGTTATATGTCGCGTTATTTGGTCGCATAGCAGAATACAAGATTCCCTAGGAGAGGTATTTATAGACGGTACGTTTTCATGGTCTGGACTTGTTGCAAAATTTTGGAATTCTAACGTTAAAAATTCTCGTAGCTACTGCATGAAAACGCAAATCTATCGTGGAAATTTCCACTGTACGTACATTTGACATATGAAAAACGTTCGATCAAAAAGAAGAAACATGAAGCATTCCATAATTTTCTTCTTAAGTTAGATTAAGAAGAATATTTTTTAAAATTGTTAAACTTTTAAATATTTGAAATTTAAGAGAGATGAATTCATATGATGATAAATAAAAAAGAAAAAAAAACTAAATATAAAAGTACTAATGCAATACATATTATTAATTTGATTACATATGTGTAATAAAGATTAGAAGTATCTTTCTCTATCTCTCTCAACTATTTCATTTTATTACGGATTTCGAAAGTACTAAAAACGCAATCGACAGTGTTCTGCATACTTAAGTACACGCGTTTCATCGACAAGACTTTAACTTCTATTAATAATACGATTCATTATATGAACATCTAACAACATAAATTAGATCCAGAAAATAATCAAGCTTAATTTCTGATACGTCGGAATAAAAATTTTCATTTACGATGAGGAAACTCCTCGTTAACTAAATAAGCTTAAGTAAAAGTGTATCAAAGTACAATCGTGATACACCGTTCTAAGAAATCTAATCTTTTTTTACGATATGTAAAATCGATTCTAAAATAACAATCTGCTGACTTAGCAATCCGATTAAAACCGTATCAGTTTAAATCGTTCATATTATGACCGGCACTCTAACGTAAATCGCAGCATTACTCTTTCATTAGTCACCCAACAGTATTTTCTGGAGCGTGCGATACAAGTAATTTTACGCCGAATTCCTCAATTTATACAATTATTTATGAATAACCGATAAATTTGTCTGCGATAAGCAGACAGTGAAGTCTCGATAATTAAAAAAGGAAGTTAACTGGCAGGTCTTACGTTTCTTCTTTCATAGATTTCTTCGTTTAAACGTATAGAAAAATTGCGCGTACATGCTGTGCAAAATTTTAATCCGAGCAATCGACTCACCAGCTACAGACTCGAGACATCTAATAAATATGTCCATATTTCGTTCGCAATTAGCTTCATTAAGGTAGAAGTATGTTCTCGCCGAGGATACTTTGTATCGACGATCCGCGAATGGTTTCGCGACATGGTACTTCTTCAATTCCCCTTCTCTCTTCTCATCTCCAGCCTCAGATACGGAACCTCTGCAAAACGTAATTACTCGTATCAGAATTTACAATTTCCATCCATCGAGCACCACCCATTCCTCGATCGGGACCGTCTCTTAATGGAAATTCCTATTAATACACACTGTATTTCTCGTCGTTCCGCTTCCTCTTGAGAGATATCCTCTTCCACGGAATAATCTAAAATCGGTTTCACGCCGAATTGTCGCAACCTATCCAGGACAGGAGTGATTTGCACCTCGTCCTCCCCGGCGACAAAGTGACCATAGAACGTGGCCTTCATAAGCTTCGTGAACAGTTTTTCGCCAAGTATTTGTTTGGCTAATTTCATCAACTAAAACAGAAATGGGACGATCATTTTAGAAATTGTTATAATCGTTCATTTTAAGTACAATAAAAAGAGTAATAGGATCAGTAAAAAAGAAAAAGGCAGAGACAGAAACTATATTCGTTCGCAAGTGATTCTGAAATTCTCGGCAATTACGCGGCGCATGTGTGGAACCACAAATGTGAAAGCCATTAGAAACATCAACTGAAATATACGAGACGCGTAATTGACATATTGCTCTGTTCTTTAAATTCAGTTGCACAGCTGTTACATAACGCTTACGCGAAATCGCATTACGAATAATACAGATTACTCTGCCGTGGTCGCATTCGCAATAAAACTGCTTGTTTTATAGTATACACTCGAGTACCGCAGAACAATTCGTTAAGTAACACGCGTTAGTCAGGTAAACGTTTGTTAAGTAAATTGAGTTTTTTTTCTTTTTTCTCTACACGTTAAAAGTATTTCAGGTGCAGCCAGTTTACCTGTGACGTCAACATGACTTTCAACGCATTGGAAACACACGTGTTCACACGTATAGATGCTTTTTTTAAGACTTTACAAAAAAAAAAAGAAAGAGGAAGAAAACTAATCTTTTTCCCTAGGACTGTGTAAACTATCGTTTTAGTTAATTCAACTTGCTTATTTTATACCGTTCGAGTGTAAAAGAATGTAATTGTCTGATACCACAGTTGTACGTTTACGTAGATAATTTTAAATACCATCTAAACGTTACGTATACAGATCAAGCTGGAATTTAGATTCGGATAGAGACGTAATCCTAATTATCGGCTACCTTACAATCCTCCAAGCAAAGAATACAATTCGTACGTGTTATGTAACATCTACGAAAAACCGTTTTATCCGAAATACAACGTAGCCGTTCTGAACATTAAATTCTAGCAAACAAGCACAACGTAGTTAGCGATCCGGTGCTTAACATAGAAACTCCAAGGCACCAAATCACCAGACAATGATGTATGTACTCGCTCTTCGAATGATCTCCCTATTGAAACGCGAAGATGTCAGAGGTTCAGAGTTTCAAGGAAATCCTAGCAACGTAGTGTATCGCGTGAGAATTACACTTTGCTCCAAGAAATTTTAATAATATCGCTATTGCCTATTTCTAGTACAAGAAACTCTTAGAGTCTGGTCTACCATCTGAATAGACGACGCTTAAAGTGAATGAAACGATTTGTAAGCGGGAGAAACTTTAATTAACATATTCAAATTAATGCCAGCAGCGGGAACTAAAATTTCCTTTTCAGCCATTCGATTACACTTTGGAAAATACCACTGCTACTATTTTATATTCCCTTTTTTTTTTATATGAATTTTATTAACACGGTCGCATTTTCTTCTTTAACTATTATTAACCCTTTATTTACTGAGAGGACTTATAAGTAAGACGCTCAAGTCTTATTACGCTCAAGTCCTTCTATGTAATTAACATCCTCGACGATGACTTGTAATTAAAATCGTGTAATAGAGTGTTTACTTACACCCAGATTAATCATTTAACAATAGTTAGCACAAATTTGAAAAACCTTTAAGAAATTCAATAAATAAGGGGTTCAGATGCTTTGAACGAGCGTTCTCGCAATGTAATGAAAACAGCTTCGTAGCTTTCCTTAAAATATCTAGCCGAAGATTAGTACGTACTTATGAATCAATTGAACGATTCTCTGTTTTCGTTCGAGCGCGACACGTATCGTGTCATATTCAAGTTCGTATTCTCGACAGATCAATAACCGCGGATAAGACGTATCGATGTAATAAAAAGCGCGTCAGATCGCGCGCATTGAACAGGTTGCAATATGCAGCGCGAACACCACATCAGAAGCCATTGATTTCAAGCGATATATAGTGGACTGGTGCGAGCCGCGGCTCGCAATTCTGCCAGGATCAATACGCTCTTACCGAAGACGTTCGTCCCTTAGACATTAGAGGGTAGTTGGATGGCTGCAATCTTTTTTCTCTTTCCTAAATTGCAACGAATATAAGACGACATTTTAACGGTGCGTTATTCACAGAATTTGAGAAGAAAAAATTATAACTTCGATCGCTATTTCTTTACAAGAGAATTACATAATTTTTTTTATCGCGCAGCCTTCGTATACTTAAGAAGTATAAATGACAAATGAAAAAAGAGGATGAAATAACGTCGCTGTGGAGAAATAACGCAACTTTACGCTAGTTGTTTCTACGAATCGAATATTTCTTTTCCCCCTGTTCACACGTATTTGTGGAAAGAACAGAACTACTGTTAGATATTGCAGTCCCAAGATATTTGGCTTGCGGAGCACCTCCCAGAATTAGATTTAATTTGGCGACCTCTTTATACGGTTATTCAATAAGCATAAAACGTAATTGGTGTTAAACGAATATTTGATTCAATCGTAGAAATAACCGTTGTCATTAATATTAACGTAAGAGACTACACCTCGTACGTTGCACAAGTAACGATAAATAGTATTTAAAATATCTAGACACCTGCGAACTTATGACGTGATTACATGATTATTTAAAGTGTAATGCTATTGTTCCGGGGTTAAATGACAAGGCTAATACACGCGAGCAACTGATAACAAGTATTAATGAGATCACAGTTACTCTCAGCAATGATCTCGTATATACTTTGAACGCGATTAATGAAAGCACATCCATTCGCGTGCACGGTAGAAAACTACCTTAATACTACCAGAATATTCATACGAGTTAGCTGAATAGCGAGAAGTGTAATTAATCGTGTCCTTAAAATAGAATCGTCGACGGTTGTGATGCAAACGTGGAAAAGGATTGAAGCGTAATTGTGATCGTGACGTTTCCTGATCGATTCGATCTCGTTGGGTTTCGCACGAATAATTTATTGTCGAAATCGTAGGAGTCAAGTGCTAAACGGAAATGTACCAATCAATAATCGAATTTAAAATATGCCCGATCAAATATCGAGAAGAACTCCCTGAAAACAGAATAAATTTGAGTTAACGAATGATAGTCGAATTTTAATAATCGAATGTATTCTTATCTTAACGTATTGCTTGAAGCGAGGAAGAGAGGCCTCGATCGTGACAAATGTTTGCTCGAATGATAAAAAGAACATTGCCAGAGAAGAAAGGAAAACCAAGAAATTATATTAGCCACGAGCTGTTATAGTTGGAACCAAGTCCCGACGTTCTTTACCGATTTACAAGAACATCCGTGTCACCGTCGATAATTTATTCGACAATATTTGCAAAAATGATCCTTAGCCTATGTCAGCTTCTGTACTGTTTATGTAATAGAGATAAGAAAGTTTTACAAAGATTATTAGGGTTTGCCAACGTTATATATACTTACTGATAAGTACATAATACCTAGTCACTAAAAGTATCTGAGATGTAATGGAAACAATTCTCAAGTGATATATCTACCTCATAAATTCTACGAGTATCGAGCATGTTTGACTTCTAAACAATTTTCTCTCGTTTTATTATACCATTATAATTACAGCGTGTACATCAAGACACGCGTTTAGCTTTTTACTGTAGCAATCAACATGATTTGATTTTTTGACGCTACTAGTCAGACATGACACATTTGTCCTACTTAGAACTTTCACCTGATACGATCATGTATAGAATCACTTTTTTCCATCTTATTTTCTATAAGTCATTTCTCCCCGTATTACTTGTACTAAATTTACTAGCTAAAAGATACAAGTATGCAAATGTTAAGAAAGGGACACGATTTGATCTACATCGAATTCATTTGTATGTAACGTGACACCCATTTTCTAAATCGTTTTAATTCCGGAATTTCCAACTACAATTGCAAAGTTTACGGAGAAATATCTGATAAAAGTGTCGAAGTTGATTTGAACTAGCTATTGCGTAGAATTCATTTCTGAAATCGATTTAGAATCAAATCTGCTGTCTCATCTAATCGATAACATTGTCTGATAGATTTAACAAGTTCCATAGCACGTGTATCTAGTGTGGCCCGTCAATAATAGACGGAAATAAAACTTTCATCGAGTATGTATCCAACCCTTGATATATTTCGTTAAAAACTCGTTAATAAAACCGCGTTGACCTAACAATAATTATTATTACTTTTTTCACTATACTTGCTATAAGGAGTGACAAATAAATAATCGCGTTGATTTTACTCGTACTCTGCATTTCATGATATATCAATACGAAAAATATGAAAAATCTCAGTTCGACATCTCGTTTCGCATGTTGGAAATCTTCCGTTCAATGTTCCGTTCATTAAAGGCTTTGATTGGCAACCGACGGGAGCATTTTCAGCGGGTAACTTCTTCTGATCAATATCCTGTTCATTACGGTTCTTGATTGAGAACCTATTCAAACGTATTCAGGGGCACAATTACGGGTTTGGCCTTTGGACGGTTTGTCCATTCTATTTGGAATGATATAGTAATAGACGATGACAAAGTCTGAAAAGAAAGCGATCGATTGTATAATTCCAGAGTTCGAATCGAGCAACGAGAACGGAGTGAACGAAAACAGTTTTGAAACTGTCATAATAGACGTAACAATGGAACAGAATTTGTTCGATATGCAAGACGCGCGTGAATAATCTTAAGTGATGACGAACCAAAAATAGAAAATATTCTACTCCTTGAGTGAGTCCTCCTCGTATATGGATCAAGTTCGAAACATTACCAGTAACGAATGGTAATCCAAACCGTTCCATGAATCAAAAGAGTTTAATCTGCAGCTTCTCGTTCTGACACAGAGCAATTAGAATCGCTGGCATAGCTCTCGTTGATAAACGTTCCGACGTGACTGTATTTAACTTGATACTTATTGCACGTCGATCAACTAGAACGTGAAATAATAGTTAAATAGATGTGTGTAAATAGATTTAAGCAGTTTGATGATGATAATAGTGCAATAAAATCTAGTTAATTCCAAGCAATAAGTGACAATGAAAATGATACTATATATAACTCAACGAGAATGAACTTCACCCTATAATTCACTTAACGTACTTTCTCCGAATACCACACCGAAAAACGACCATAGCAAACTTCATCCTGACTTATTTTCGAGAGGCATATGTGTACATATGTATCATTTGAAAAGGTTAATAGCCGCTACGCTTAGAATTTGGCACCAGTACAATATTACAATTCGACACGAAATACATATATATATATATATATATATATATATATATATATATATATATATATAATTGTATATTAATATTTTTTCTCGAGAAGAGACCTATTTAATGATTGAACGCCATTATTGAACGTTGATAATAAAACTAAATCCATTTTATCCGAAGAGCCAATCGGGATAAAGAAGTTTGTTCTTATCCGCTTTCAAAAAGCAATATTATTAGATGATAATAGCTAAACGAAAGTTTATGTGCCTGTTATACAGTAATATCGTTGCGTGTATGGAAATAACGATGCATACAACTCGCATAAAAGTTCGTTATCGTATCACTAAATCATTTCCCTTAAGAATTTCATTACAAATGTAATCAGTCAATTAGGTTTGCCGCTAAAAGCAAATCGGTAACCATGTTTTCTTGGTACACAATTATCTGCAAAAGGTAAGGCGGTTTACTCGAGGAAACGTCTCGACGTGCGCGGTAGATCGGAATAGAGCGTAACTCGAGACTTAAATCAAATTCACATTACTCTCAATGAAATAAATATGCATCGGTCGAATAATCCAACAGAGTACGGGCAAGTACGTCCGCCGCATTTACACGAGCCGCATAGCGATGCACTCGTGTGACTAACACGCGACTCGATCATCGCGTATGCATGTAGAACGCACGAACGTGGACGCGATGTTTATGGAAAGATTTCGAAAGAGTGCCGGCATCGTCTGGCAGCCGTCTGAAACAAGTCTACGATAGACAAGCGCCCCGAGACGTGATAGCCTCCTTTGAGTCAGCGTTTTAAAGTTAAGGCGCATCCAGGAACATGGTGTAATGAATGTATGCCGTAGAATCGGTACAGTACACCAGCCGCTCAGAGTTCTTCCTCTCTCTCTCTCTCTCTCTCTTTTTCTCTCTCTCTCTCTCTTTCTCTCTCTCTCTCCCTCTCTCTCTCTCTCCCTCTCTCTCTCTCTCTCTCTCTCTCTCTCTGTCTCTGTCTCTCTCTCTCCTTTCCTATAGCACGTGCAACGGCGACAAGCGTACACGATGCATGGTTAACTATCGCGGTTTCTCTTCGCTTATCTATCGAAAGTTAATTCATTATTTATTGTTCAAGGAAATCTCCTACTCTTGCGCTAATCATCTACACCAGGCAGGATTCGTTAATTAGTTGTTACTGTATAATATGCTGTTATAACACTCAACTGGAGTGACAGAAACATTTTAACACTGTAACTAAGAATAAGCAGGCTTATGTGAAGTCAAACTAAAAATTGTTTTAGTTGTGTTGATATCGAAGTTGATGAGAACAGAATGATGGTTGATTGATAACTTGATTAAATAATTAAGTATTTTCATAATGGTATATGATAATATTTTATCCAACGCAGATACACAGACGTACCTATTTCCAAGTAGATTATAGTAATAAATCACATTTAAATTTATATAACATCCTTCGATTACGTAAGATCAAGGATATACGAAGTGCGTATATTCACAAAAGACTAAAAAAAATAAGTAAAACAGAAAAACGTTTAATATTAACTATACGCTAAAAAATTATTTTGAAACCGTGAAAACGTTTCTTTTCATTTCAATGGTAATCAATGAGGTTGATTATAGTTTATTATTTTCATAAAACTCATTGGACGTTCCCAGAAATACTTGAGAAAAAAAAATAAAGATCACAAAACGCAACATTTATGAATCATAATAATCTAACAAACTCGCTATGAACTAACACGCCTTTAATTTTCCATCCTATCAGAGACACTTGTAATTGACTTCGCGAAATAACACACCTTCTCTATACAAACATTAACAACATTTTAAAAAATATACTGATATCTATTCTTGAACGTATGCTTCGACTGCCTCTTTCAATAGACATTAATATTAATACCTTACACACACGCGCATATACAAAACCTGCAGCAAATAGTTGAAATTTCATTCGTGTATAGAACAATTTAAAATAAGAACAAACGCTATTGAATCCTCCATTTGCATTGTACATATATTGACTACTTTATATTTAAAAGAAACACGTATAAAACATTACATCGCAGCAGATGAAAGAATCGTCTTAACTACAGATTAATGTGAACATGTAAGCTATTAATGCAACGATTAGAACAATTAATATTTCACACGGACGATTACATCATAAAAAAAGCGATATCCGTAAGTAAAAAGTAGATACTTGGCTGACTTGGTCAAGAGACTAAAGCGAGGACCTGACGAGTCACGTCGCACTTTAAAAATCAATAATGATCGATATGCGGTGTGGCACGGTTTATACATTTAGGATAGGGAGTGAAACTCTAAGCACGGGTACTTCTATTTATGTGCTAGACAAAAACGATACTATAATTAGATAGGAGAAGGACCATTTTCGTAACATAAAACAGTTATTATATCGAATGAAATCGGAAGTGAAGTGAATTTATCATCATAGTATGTGTGCTAGGTTGGTGGAAAATAAATGGCCACCTGAAATATGCCGTGATTCACCATGTATTATAACTATACAATTGGACTGCGTTATGTGGCAACAAACCAGTCCATTGAACAGAAATCAAGAAAAATTCATTTCAAGATTAATTTCGTACACAAATGTTACCAAACTATCAATATAAATCCTTATTTATATTAAGGTATTTCACGCAAATGTGAATATTAAAATATTAGAGATAAAATATTCACCAATGTTGCAAAATATGTATATGTACATATATACATTATATATATATATATATATGTACGTATACTATACGATGTATGAATGTATAATACGAAGTACACAAACTTCAGATCAGTTTGCACAAGTATGAGAAGTTAATTGAAATGATATACATTATATCAAAAGACAGAGAGGTACGCTTGAAGGAAAGTAACACGCCGAGCTAGATACACAGAAAAGAAATTACACACAGATTTTTACGATCCCTATTCGACAACTGATCATACTTCAGAAGTTACGTAATTGGTCGCCGCTACAAGTTTGCGACAAAATTGCTAGGTCGATTCAATGCATTAAGTAGTACTAAAATCAATAACGCGCCATGCCACGTCGTCGTACAAATCGTCTACGAATACCAGCTCTATCGATAAAAGGTCACTGTCCTACTTAACGATTGAACGAAATTCCTTTTCTTGCAAATTTCTTTTACTTCCTTGATACGTGATAAATTAACCAACCAATTATCTCCGTAAAATCTATAACAGTAAAGTACAATCGTAAAGTCGAACATACATTATTCCAACGTCTATATGCATAAATATCGTATAAAGAATAAGCAAAAAGTAGAGGAATGATTTGTTTCCGATGGTAAGGGGTAACATGGTAGAAGTCTTATCTAGATTCGGGGATTTTCCCATTAGTTTTTCGTTACAAGAACTCCGGATGTTCCATTTTTTTTTATTACGAGTTACTTTAGCGTTATCTGCTGGAACTGAAATACTGTATTAAAATAATTTCACCGGATGATCTTTAAAACGTGTATGTAATTTACATTTAGACACAAAATGCGAATTATTTACCTTGAAGTCATTTCGGCTAACGTGATTAACGTTGTACGTCTGGCTTTGATACAAGAAAAGATCCACAAAGTTGTTTCCTTTTTAATTATTCTAATTGTCATATACGTATTACATAAATGAATGTTATTTACAATTTTTAATGTAAAGGATAATGTTAATTAAAATTCTGCAAGTTGTATATAATTTTATCGTGCACATTTATAGTATAGTGGTCTTCGTTACACGAAAAATAGCAAAATGATCATTTTGTTAAAGCAATTAACGTTGTAAAGAACAAATTATTATATGATTATTAAAAATAAATGGATCGAAGACAGATGCGACCGTTCGAAAGCGTCAAGGATAATATACGAATATACGATATAGATACGAATTTCAAAAGCAGTAGGTTATTATTTTAAAGAAAAGGAGAAAAATCGATGGAGAACCTTTCGATATCGCAGAGAATCTGCACGAAGAGGTTTAAACGTTAAGCAAAGTATCAGTTAGCATTGTTGAAGGAATACAGTAGGAAGTACAATACGATTACATATGCCGTGCTATTTCGTATCATTATACGTCACACGGATAATTCGTTTGTAATACGTAAATAACACGTAATTCGCAATGTAACGTCATCGTACACGAGACTTAGATCTCGTGAAAAAATATCCTAGAGAAAAGCTTACCTTCATATTGTTCTCGGCGATATACCCAATCGAACATAGTTGATAAACGACGTAGGCACGAATCAGTTCTTTCGTGGTTTTACTCTTAAAAGCAGCAAGCGGATCGTTAAACTTCAAATCCAAAGGATCAATCTGTCGTGGAGCCGGCTTTACGTCAGCAGTAGTACCGGTGTATTCACGTTCGTGCACCTGCACCAACTGCACCGATGGCTTCGTTACGTTCTCGAGAAACCCGACAGGAAGTGGTAGACACTTCCTTAGCTTTTTACCGGCACTGCAACGCGGCACCGTTCTCAAAAACGCCATACCTTGCCGTCGCGTGTCTAATGTAAGAAATGTCAGCAATGGGATGTTCTATTTAGAAGTATGAATCGCAACCGGACTAACTCTCTGACTTTCTTTTCCTCCGAGTTTCACCGAAGAAACGTGTAGGCAAAAGTACGTGAATATTTCACTGTGAAATGTAGATTGGGCAAGGCTATATTCTCAGTAACAAACGGGGTAAATCCAACCTGCCACGATCGAGTCGGAGACCCCAATACCAATAGAGATATCTCGTCAAAGCTTAGGCCGAATCACAAGGTGGGGTACTCGCAGACATCCAGCGACGTACGAGTCAAGCGCTCACCTTCCGACAATTTCCTTTATCACGCGAAATCTATACGAAAGATCCGTTTGAAAGCAACTTTAAAAAGTACACGAATTTTTCAAAGGGGATCCTTTTACTATTTGTTGCAAATATAATGCGGCTAAGTGAATTTCAATTGTGGTACGTTGCCCCAATTACCACACCGTAACAATAGATACCAGCCTTCTGATTGGCTCGCCAGAGAGGTGTGTTCGGATTCCCGAGTCTGACTGGTCGGTTAAATTTTGGGAAATGCCAATAATTGCGCCGTTGTCTAACGCGCACAGTGGCGCAAAACATGTTCTATATTACCCTGAACTGTAAAGCAATTTTATTTAATTGATCGAGCCGTACGTTTTCTAATGAATAATTACTTCAATTACAAATCACACTTATAAAATAGTAATTTATACATACTTCAGATTTCTATTTATTTCAAAATATTAATAATCGAACATTTTGAAAAGTTGTATGTTACGTAAATAGATAGTTACTTTCAAGTATGGATTATTCTTAAAAATGAACAAGTATGTGTATATTTGTTCTGTGATATACTTGATTTGTCTACATTATTGAATTAGAAAATATGTTTCAACGATATCATTATTATTTTAACATATCATATTCCATTTGCATAACATTAACGTACATAAAATTATAATTGTCAATAGTAAAATTCAATTGATAAGCCAATATATTAAATGAACCATTCGAAGCCAATTGATATTTGTTATTTATTATTTAAAGCAAAATAGATATAATTAATTAACGTATACTTATATTTCTCTGCAATTCTATATATTTTATTGAAATTAATATTAAAAATTATGGATCATGTACATTATATATACATCTATATATATATATTAATTTATGTAATATAATTTTCAATTGTATACATTATTATTACCATTATTTTTTGCAGACTTAATCAAACGATACGTAAAAATATATAAGTTTAGTGACAAATCTAACTTTAGGTCACATTTTGTGTGATTAATTCCAAATATTTTGTTGCTCTATCGATGGCTTACATGCAATTTAGGGTAACCAATGAGAACACTCCGTTCAAAATAGTCAAATCTTAATATTAGTAAAGTAACACTTATAACCTTCTTTTCGCATAAATATTAGTCTATAATATAATAAATTGTTTAAGTCACTCTATCATAAATATTATGCGGAAGTTTATTTTAATTTTGCTCTCGTTTTTTATACTAAATTTTCTAAAAAATGTATATATGTGTGTATAATAATTTCATTTCTAAACGATATTTTCGTCACGCATAAAGTATTATTTAGCAGTGTAAAAAACTAATTAAGCTGTTTCTATTGTTATAAAAGTTAAAACTGGAAAGAATGTTAATTTAGAAACTTGGAAATATAAAGATACGTTATACGTTTCATTTACTTATCAGATGCATAGAGTTTAATGAGTTGAAAGAAGTAATGTGCTATTAAATAGTACGCGTACATCTATATAGATACTAGTTGATTATTAAGTGTTATAACTTCAAGGATAAAAAGAATGCTTTTGCTTTTCTACTTTAATATAGCTAACTTGCATGATTTTCGTGTTATCATTCTCCTAGCGTCATTCGCATTTTTACCCACGCGCATAGTCAATTAGATTTTTAACCTCAAATTATCAATGCAAAAGGTGATACAGTAAATAAGGCATGAAAATAATATCGTCGAAATGTTGAAACCTAAATGATCTTTAATGAAAAGTATAAACTGGTGTTATTCTCCTAACAATTATATGCACATCATCGTTAATTTAATAATATCAGTTTTATAACCAACATTCTACTAAACTAATATAAAGAAAAGAGGGAGAGAGTGTGTGTTTAACATTTTACTTGTGATGAAACTATTTAATATGCATTATTTATATTGTTATGCATTCATTGTTTTACATATAACGGAGCAACGTTGTCACGTGTTAAAGAGTTTATTTATTTTACGAAATTAGAAAAAGGAAAAATGAATAGTTCGATAAAATTGATTATACACAGGGGCAGTACAATTTTCGACAGCGTTATTGTTACAGCTTATTCTCTGCTTAGATATGAACAAAAAGTGGAAAGTACTAAAAACTCATCTCAAATAAATGCTAAAGTATGCACACTTAATAAAACTAACTCTGTACAATTAAATAAAATTTGTTTAAATAAAAAAAGATATAATGCCTATGTTGTATCAGCATACATTGTAACATTAACAAATTCAGAAACATATCGGAAAGCAGCATTTGAAAAATTGTTGGATTATTTGACGTATAAGTTGTCGTACAAAGTAGATTTAGGAATAATCTTAATAAAATTGCGAACGCCCAGAAAACAGTTCATAGATTACATGTGGTAAGCTTTCAGCTATTAATTCAATCGTAATCTTTTTTCCCTGTCAAATTGTGAAACCATGCAACATTTTAATTTAAGGAACGAAAAAATGATACAAATGGCAATGGAAAGAAGGGAGGTTGATCATGCTATGTCCTGGTTGTCTACTTTAGGTGGAGCATTTTCTGCTTTAGGGGATGAATTTCATCATTGTGTAAGTTCAACTGTTTTGTTATTACATTTGTAATACCTATTAACTTATTTTTACAATTTCACTTGCCTATTTAAGTACTTAATAGAATCATGGTTATGGGAATAAAGATTACATATCATTACAACTTCTACTGGAGAACTGCTTCTTTACAATAATTCTAAAGAGAAAGAGAGAGAGAGAGAGAGCAAAATATATATTATTCACTTTTTTGTACACATTTTTGCTGTATCTTAACTAGTAGCATTATCGACCTATCTCCTCATAAATAAAGTTAAATACAAGAATTTGGTTCCATACGTGCTGATAAATTATAGATTATATTTATTATTAAATACCATTTTTTGAAAAAGATCTTTGAAGGTGATATAATTACTTCTAATACATTTTCACATTGTTGTTGAATTGAAGGATATGAATACATTATATTAATGATTAATACTACATTATATCATCGCATTAAAACATCATGACTTTTTACTGCAGGCTGAAATGGCAGGAAAAATTTCTTTAAAGCAGTTTAAATTAGCACTTCGCCTCGGAGATCCTCTTTTGGTTGCTCGTTGTAAACTATATGCTGCCTTAAGTTTAATACAACAAGGTCAGTTAAAGTTACCAAAAAAGATAGTAAGATGTATTTATAAATTTTCTATCGATCAAACTGACATTCGTTTGCAAAATATGT
This sequence comes from Xylocopa sonorina, assembly GCF_050948175.1. Classification (NCBI taxonomy): domain Eukaryota; kingdom Metazoa; phylum Arthropoda; class Insecta; order Hymenoptera; family Apidae; genus Xylocopa; species Xylocopa sonorina. The sequence goes on from NC_135193.1 coordinate 14,108,079, forward strand.
GTCAAGGTATATGGGCTAAGCTTCAATATTGTTATAAGATACGAAAGGAACGACATAAAATTGTCCAGTATTAATTACGTAGTTTCCTAACATAGTTTATAAAATCAGGTTGATTAGATTTGATATTTATGTTACAAAATAATGTGTACAAAATATTGTTTCCAAAGATGTATTTTTTTGTAATTATTAAACAAATTTTGACAAAAACTTATTAGATTAAAAATGATTTACACATGAAGATATATATTTCTAATGTTTTTATTAATATTCATACAGCTATTGCGTGAAAATTTCCAGTTTACAATTATTTAAAATAAAGACATAATATGAATTCAAACACTATTTTTGAATTTTTTAAAAATATTACATCATTGTTATCACGTGCGTATAGCCAAAAAGTATACAATAATGTATTCTAATTTTTGTTTGGTTCCTTTGTATGTTTAAATTATCTACTAAATATATACTAAGTATATATAAATTCAAGCTGACCAAATATTAATATCATGTGGTTTATTTTTTTTAAGAATAAAGAAAGGTTATATAAATATAGATCAGAGAATTATTTTTTTCTGAGATTATAACATTTTTTGTTCACAATGGTGTGGTGTTGTTGGAGTGCTTAAAACTTATTTAATGAAGTTACAGTGTAAATGATTTCTTTCAGAAGCAATCTACTTAGCAAATTTTTGTCTTCACTTTTACACTTCAAGTTTTTATTGGTTTATTAATTAACTATCCTTTTTGAGCACACACGCCAAAAATGATTATAAAATTTGGTCATCTATTTCCTTTATATACTGCATTATACTTAAATTACATTAATTAAATAAATATACTTAGGTAGAGCAAAAAATAAAAAGAGTAAAACAAAAAAATGTAAGATAAAAAGTAAAACAAAATTAATTTTCCTATTAAACAAATATATTTAAATCATACATTAAGAGCTAGATTATTCATTTGATCAATTTTAATTTTAGGAACAATGTTAAATATACATTTGAATATTTTATTAATTGCAGTATGTGTTATCTTACACACAAAAAGTTATTAAATAATTCAAATGTTATAATCCAACCTTCTAAATTATTCCTCAGTTGATGTTAATTAACTATAAAAGTGTTAAAGTTTGAATTTATTGTACTACACTGTACCAACCTGCTTAAAACTTTGTTTGATGTTCAATTTTTAATGTTGTATACACTCTTTGTTAACTAAAATATTTCATCTTAAGAGTGTTAATAATAAGCTTATATAACTATCAGTGGGCAAGTGTACCCATAGGATCCCATGCAGGTAAAGTAACAGGTTCTTGTTTAAATACATCCAAAATGCCCAGAGGTACTATTTTTTTATCAATAACTGCTTCAAAGACAAATTCAGAAAACCAATCGGCTGTTAATAACAGGTATCCTTTTTGTCCTTGATCGTCCCCCCAAGAATTCTCTACTCGAAATCGTTTAATTTTTCCTTCATTCTGAAGAAGAAATAAATCATATTATAATTTATAATATATGATTATTCAGTATATGTTGAAACTTCGTTAACTTACATCAATTGCTACAGCTGTAAGAGTCATTGCGTGCATCATCATAGAGTCCCCATAAAGTAATCTATCTGCTTTTGTGAGATTCACTTGGATGTCAGTTCCAAACATTAATTCAAAATCATATGCTTTCATATCCTGTATGCCTTGTTTAGCTATTACTCGTTTGTTCACATCACACCCAAACCATACAGGTTCGTTGTTTTTTATGCTTTCTGCGCATAATTTCATTAGTAGTTCAGGTGGTTGATTATTATATAACGTAGGTCGTCCACCCAAAACATTTCCTAAACAATCAATAGTATAAAGCTTTCCATATGGATTAGATGGTCTTGGATCTGATACTAAGCATATCTTATCATCTACATTATAATAAGGTTTTACATATTTTTCATAAAACTCTAGTGGCGTGATAGGTCCGACACAATTGTAATTCTTTGATTTATCATAATACTCCCAAGTGATTGTTTTTGGTGGTATGCCTAAACAAATACCAATTATACGATAGATCACAACCATTTGCTCTAAAATTTGAGCTTCCAACTCTTCATCTGTTGCATCACGAGATACTAATTCTCTTAAAACTTTAGAATACTCTCTTAGTTTACTTTTCAAGATAGTATTCATACGTGAACTAAACTCGCAACAGTAGGATTCTGGGAAACAGATTTTAGGAACAAGGCCATGTTTGTTTATAAGATTGACAATCATATCCCATTGTCCACCATCATTTATAGGATCATGTAATAAGAATGACACCAATCGGCCTTCTACAGATTCATTTCGTTTAGCAGTTTTCACAATATTGTGTAAGAAATAATTACAACGTTCAACCTATAAAATAAAAAACATATTTATCTACATAATAAATATGGATTATCGATACGAGATATGAAAAAGGTATATAATATTAACCTTATCCCAGAAAAACAAATAAGCTTGGCTAAACTCAAATTCATCTAGATTGTATTGCTTCATAAAGGCACTTCTTATAACGTTTAATGTAGAAAATATCCAACATCTGCCAGAATGCATTTGGTTTGTTATTGGTTTCCCTTCGGTTGAGATCTTATAGGTGAAAACATGATGCGACTCTTGCAGAACTCTTCGTGAAATGCAAGCTTCCAGTGGATTGATCCTTGTACATACATTTTGTGCCAAAGTATTGCGATTATCTTCATAAAATTTTGCGGACAATTCATCCAGAATTTCTGTTGTCAAAACACCTGCTGCTTAAAAATAAAATGAATATATATAATAAAAATTAAGGACGACATATCTAGTACTTCTCTATATTCTTGCTGACTGAAGGGTACATTTTAACAAAATATATGAAAGAATAATCTAATAATCTTTTCTTTTTTTTTTGTTTAATAGAAATTTAAAGAAATCCCTTCTTTTAAATATATATAAAATTTTATTAATATCTTTCTCGATGCAAGTACAATATTATGTGTAAAAAAATATAAGAGTGAAAATAGGAACAGAATTAGTTAATATTAGGATTATTTTCTATAATTAAATAATTAATTTAATTAATGGTTACATAATTAGTAGTGATATTAATAATAAAAAGGAAATTGAACAAAAATATTCGTTAAACATTTTCTAAAATATGCCACAGGGAAACTAAAAATTAATGTTACGATGTTATATTGAACATGTCTAATTGAAGTTGACATTACATTTAGAATATTTGATTATACTTGAACAAGATCATACAAACTTTTGAAAAATAATAATTTCAAAAGCAATTTATAGGGTGAACAAATTTAACTGTATATTTTTAAAGTATACAAATTTTGACATGTACCATTTTCAATTTAATATAGAAAATATATATGTAATAAACTTTAACACTAAGAAACATCAACATTTTTTTTAGTTTGAAAAAAATATGCAGCATTCCAAAAATATTTTAACTATTTCTATAAAAAATTATCATACGATTGATTGTTTCTCGTCAAAATTGAATATTACTCGAATAATTAATATTTCGAGTAAATTCATTAGATAAAAGTTGGCAAGTCATTTTAAAGTAACGAATAATTTTTTATTTGGATAAGAGCATCGTACGTTGTCGACATCGATACTCGGCACGCACCCAACACCAATGATATTTACTACGTAAGAGTGAGGCAAGAAGTCAAAAATGAAATATAATTTTAAATTTTAAAGCGTTTATATATCTTTCGATAGCACTCGACGAGTAGAATCCGGAAGCATCAATTTTAAATATCAGAAGAGCCATCCATTATTAGAAAATACGGCTGTATTTTACTTTAAGGGATCCAAAAATTTACTTTTGTTATACTTTCTCATACTATTTGACGTGTAGAATCCGAAAATCCAGTATTTAATTTTAGAAATCCACTAATTCAAAGATTATATCTAAATAGAAGTGAGCCTTTTTAGCGTATTTTATAGGTTATAATGGTGACATATTGGCTTTTATCCATAATCTGATGGATTCGGACAAGTTTAAAGCGCCCTTTTCCACGTAACCCATTCATTGAACATTCAAATGATTTCCGTGTTCGCGGCCGGAAGTTGAACTAGCCCAACAAGTATTAGGTTATCAATGAATGCGGTCACTCATTGGACGACTATGAACAAAAGTCAACATGGCGTTCAAGTAATCTGTAAAATTGCGTAAAAATGCTTAGATTTATATACGCGTAATTTTTGAACGGTGAAAGTGTAGAACAGTTACTTGCTCATCTCGGATTTCGATAATTTTGAAATTTGAACAATTTATTTTTATACATGGAACAGTCAATCTTTCTTAGTTTTTAAGAAATTCGCAAAAAAAGATCGCTACCACTACAGTGAATTCGGTCTACAAGTGAGTATCCGTGAAAATATAAACATTAATTTGGTTGCCGGCCACATCATGGTTTATTTCTTGTTTACAGCCAGGTTTGTACGATCCCCTGCTGCCCAACACATATGTAAGACTGTAAGATAAACATTTTGCTGTATATAGCGTTACTCTAGCCGGAACATATAAAACAACCCAACTCTCTAACTTAATATTCATAAATTGAATTATTTGCTGTGTTAATTCGACTCGTGTATGATGAGGGCTGAGTTATATTTTAATTTTCGATCTTAGTTTTAATTTTCGAAGCTAATTCAAACTCTGTTTATATAAATTATAAACAGAAGATAAGCCGGGAAGCGATCGGGAACCAATGCTGGCACGTGCCCTATCAGAAATGCACACTTATGGGTAAAATTCACTGTAGTTAGAGTGCTCTTTTTTTTGCGAATATTGTGGAAATTAAGACAGACCGGCAGTTACACGTAATAAGAAAAAGTTGTCGAAAATGTTGACTTTCACAACATGTTAAAAAATTGTCGAAATTGGAGACGAAGAGTAGCTGTTCCGCAGTTTCTTCGAGGATCGTAGCTATCGTAACTATAGTACCGATACAATACCATAAATATTATAAGGAGTACACAGAGATTGGAAAATCAGAAAATTGATATGTCGTTAAAAGAGACGGAAGTGTTCTGCATTGCGTTTACAATTACATATTCAAATGTAAATAGGAAATAGGAACACTGTATAGCTCATCAATTACCAATCGCTATCTCGAGAAGAGTTTTGTTTACGGCGTACACCTCACAGCCTCACGATATCTATCGAATTTCAACCCATATGGGGCTGGCATACCTAGCGGTGTGCCAGTGCCACTTAGCCCTGAAATTTATTCATTGCAGAGTTACTTCGAATATCTAATAACGAATAAGCATTTATTCTCGAACAACGAATAATGATACAGATATATTAGTGAGTAACGAATGATATTTGAATGAAATTGTTATTCGGTAACCACGGATAAATCTTGGAAATTAACTCGTTATTTGAAATGAAATTTGTCTAGCTCTGGTTTTTCTAAACAATCAAGACGTCGCACGAGCTTATTACTTCTAAGATTTTGGGAAAGTAAATGTGTCACTACCTAACAGCAAATATCAATATAAAAAAAATCAATAAACGGGAGTATATATTTGTATCGCACAAATGTTATATTTGAAAAAAAGATACGAAAATTGACAATGTATATTTAAATAAAAACGCAACTCACAGGCAACCATCTTGATGGGTGGATACTACTTGCTCCAACTGAAACATGCTTAGGGTAGGTTTACTTAATATATTATTTTGTTAGCACAGCATTAGTACCCTCTACCGAGATGTATTAGTACTATATGATCAATGGCGGACGTTTTAAAATTTCTATTAAATCCATCCCCTTCGCTATATTGTTACTAGCAATTTATTTACAAAATATAAATACTAATTACATATTTAATGTACGATACGTTTATCAATTTGATATATATTTTATATTGTATTATGGTGATATATACAACGGTTTGAAAAATACATTTTACAATCTATAATATCCCTCCCTTAAACTGCAATGTTTTAAAGTGATATAAAGAAGTTGTATTCTATAAATTTACTACATATAAAAAACTGCACAGTTCAAATTCTACTCATAGTATTTGTAATCGAATATTATAGCCAATAAAAGTGTTACCAATAATGTGTGTTCATATTGCTAATCAATTTTTTTATATATCAAAATAATTACAAATCGCATTATGTTATATTGTAGTTTAATTATGAATTCATATCTGGTGTAGATGGTTCTTCTACCTTTGATTCCAAAGAAAATGGTGGAATTCTACAATCAAATGCATATCCATCTTCTCTTTCCATTCTGAATGTACCCCTAAGGTGATACACAACAATTGTATTAACCCATGAAAGTAATACGTGACACGAGTAAATAAAGTGTTATTCGACACTGTAATTTTAAAAGTATAAAACGCTAATTCGATACATACCACATATGGCCACTTGCAGCTTGTAAACTCACATGGCTACTATATTGAAAAGCTGGCAACATTTTTGATAAAACAGGTTCTTGGCCAACTACACCTCTTCCGCGGACAGTTTCCAATGTACCAGAAAGACTAAATATTCTCCAATGTCTTTCACGTAGTTGTACACTTAAATCACCCAAATTTTCGAGTCGGATGCAATAGCGCCACTACATGTTTTACACAATTAATTATCGAATTATATTTATCATTTACATCAAATCTGACCAACTCACAAGAGATCACATCCAATGCCTCAATTCCTTTTGTAGAACTTATAAAATAATTTTTGTACTACTAAAAATATTTAAATAAATTTGCAAAATTAAATGATTACACAAAAAATGGATACTTTGTTGGTTATAAATCTGAGTGCCCAAAGAAACTAAATTGTTACAATTATGACATTTAATTACTCTTCTATTTCCAATACTATTTTATTTTATATATTAGGCCTCAGAATCATTTAAGTTGGTCAAACTTGATACAATTGAATTACAATACACCTGATTTCATACGAGACTTATTGTATTGTAATTTTTACCCAATGTGCTGCTGTAGTTTGATTCCCTCTGTATCCCATATAAAATGGAATAACAGTAACACGAACATTTTCAGTAGTTTCTTTATGTACATCTGATAATTCCAGCCATGGATGATTTCTTTTTTGCCATGCCTTGAGAGTTTCTTGTGCAACAAAACAGGGATCTCGATTTGGATTATAAGCTAAAAATTTATCAAACAACTCATGTTGCAGAGCAGTTTTCTCATTTGTTGTGTAAGGTAAAACATCTTCGTGAGCAACATAATCTAATCCTGGTACTGTGTATAAACTACGGCTGCTTTCATGGTTACTTAGAAATGTTACAGCTTCTGTTTGAGCACGCTACATATAAAAATATATAATTAATGTGTAATATTAAATTTACCAATACTGTTAAATCAACTTTCTAATCCAAAGAGTCAAGCTAGAGCAAGAGTACGGTCAAACAATTCTTATTATACTTACTATATATGGATAATCTCTTTGGTCAATTAATACCTGATAAAATGTATGAGTTCTACCTTTCACTTCCTTTCCAACACTGCTATAATCATTTGTGTTTCTACAATAAAATTCCTAGATAATTATTTATTTCTATTTCTAAGTGAATATTTATCTATTAAATTTCTATACATACTCATCTTTTTTATTTGGAATATCTCTATCATAAACCCTTGCAGTCCAAGGAAATAATATAACACCACGATAACCAAATACTCTGTGCAGAATTAATTGACCAGTTTCATATTTTCCTTGTAATTTTGGTGTTTCTAACTTTCCCACTTCTGCCAGTCTAAAATATTAACATATTTAAAATAATTAACAGATCAGCTTTCCTTTTTCCTTTTTTTCATGAAGTATCTAATATGCAAATTAACATTTAATTCTAAACGTGTATTATATATAACCTTCCTGATTATTCGCCAAATTATTTTTTCTCTGTATTTTGTATGTTATTCATATTTTACATGGATATGATTGGAATTTTAAAATAAAATTCTGTTTAAACAAAAAGCTTAAACATTTACGACAATATATTCATTAATTTAATTAAAAGGTTCCATCTTCTTGATACACGTTTAACAATAAAATATTTAATATTTTAATTCATTGAACTATTACAGTTTATTTATTACACACTTTACATCACCTGATATGTCTTACGTGATGCAAACAAAATTTTGTTGGTGCTTTCAGAATGTAACATTTTAATCTACAAGTAACAAGATTTCGCGCAAGTTCCATACTTTCTTGAAAAATACTTTTAATGAAGTACAATTTTTAGTTTAGACAGTATAACATTGGGTCGAAAATACATAATCCTCTCTTCTTGACATTTCGGCAACGTTTTACTACGTTACAATAACCGAACAATTTACGTTGTATTTAGATGTGAATTTAGTCTAAAGGTAGATTCTTATGGAAACCGTAATTGAAAATATTATAACATTTTATATATGTTTTAATCCATAAAATTTAATTCAATTACAATATGATTATTTTTATTTGCACTCATATTATTAAATTTATTCATATTTACATTTAAAAATTGTACATAATATGAAGGAGAGAGAGAGAGAGAGAGAGAGAGAGAGGTGCACAGCATTGAGCGAAGGGAGTTCACAGTTCTTCTATGCATTTATGTAACAAATGGAATATCATTTTATGAAAAAGTTATTATCATTTTTTATCGTGTAGTGACGCAAGTGGCAAATTATACTTCTGTTAAAATTTCTCAACTATTCAAGAAAACTCCAATAGAAAATACATATCATTTTGCCGATTTTGCACCATCTTGAATATCCCAGTGATTAACGTCTAAAAATGCAGTGACCATTTAGTTATGGAAACAGAAAGTAGAATAAAACAAAGTGTCGGTACGATAAACATTTAAAAATATATTCTTTTAACAATAAATTAAACATTGACTTCCCTTAAAATAACTTCTTGTTTGTCATTTTGAAACCTGTTTTGAAGTTTGATTTATTGTTCATAACATTTTGTTTAATTCTATAAATGATTGCGTAACAAAAATAACTGAATTATAGACCATTTTTATATTTTACATTTCTCGGTTCTTTTTGTTGTTGAATAATCAAATATTTAAACAATTTCAAGATGAAGCGAGAGCAACCCTAACCTTAAAATCCACTTATTCATAAAAGTCAAATGAAAACGTTCGTATTTTGAATGGGAAAACTATTAATATATTGAGGATATGCATACTAAATTTTATTTATTTATGCTTAATTAAAAAGATTATTGCTTAAAATATGTTAATAAAGCTTTCAATACATTTTCAGATTCCTCAAAGGAGGCATCGACTAAACAAGCTGTTTTGATAGTTGTAGTCATTTTTATTACTTCCTTATTGGCACTACTTTATGTGTATACTAGTTTTCCAGAACTTACAAAGTAAGTAATGCTTAAAAAACATTTCATACAAGAGAGTGCTTAATTTTTGTTTATTTTAGAGATGAACGACATTACATGAAAGTACCATTAGATATTGAAGAAGCTAAAAATTTGGGTAAAGTTCTAGGACGCTACAAAGATCTCTATTATTTTCAAGTTCTGGCTGGATTATTTATTACATACATTTTGTATCCTTCAATAATTAATAGCTTAACTTAAGAATAATCTAAAAGTTTTAGTGAAATTATAGACATTTGAAATTTATCTACATGAATGTTAATACATTCTATGCAATAGTTTATAATTTGGAGTCTTATAGATTAGTATCAAAAGTCCTTAGATAGGAAGAATTTTTACATACAGCTTAAGAACTACTATATATATATCTTGTTTACTAAGACAAACCAGAAGAAGTAAACAAGATATTCAAGTCTTAAACATTATTATTGAATGAAAAATATGTTTTACATACTTTTATATAGAACTATTGACTTCATCATCATTAAACAAAGTATAGTTACGAAAATGTACAGTTCATAGAATATTCCTTAATGTGGATTTAGCTTACAAACTTTTGCTATTCCAGGCTCTATTTTCCTTTCCATCCTTTCCGGTTTTCTTTTTCCCCTCCCTTTAGCTTTATTATTAGTATGCAGTTGCAGCGCAGTTGGAGCATCGCTGTGCTACTTTCTTTCATCGATCTTAGGACACAGAATACTGTTTAAATATTTCCCTGAGAAAGCAAGAAAATGGACATTAACGGTGAAAAAGCACAAAGATAATCTTTTCAATTACATGCTATTTCTTCGAGTGACGCCATTGCTACCAAACTGGTTTATAAATTTAGCAAGCCCTATAATTGGAGTGCCACTTGCACCATTTGCTATAGGCACATTTTTCGGTGTTGCTCCACCATCTTTTGTTGCCATACAAGCAGGTCAGACATTGCAGAACTTGACTTCATCTTCAGATGCATGGTCATGGAATAGCATTATAATATTATGTCTATTTGCTGTGCTATCATTAGTACCTGTACTATTTAAACAGAAATTGCAACAAAAATTTGATTAAATTTTAGGAAAGAAGTTAATTAAAGATTTATTTATTTGAAAGGAACATATTTATATAATCACTTTTTTTCAAATATTCGTAAATAATACGAAACTTAATATGAAAAAGAAATTACAAAAAATAATTTAGTTACAATTTTATTATTAAGCTTGACAGACAATTTGCACGTGATTTATACTTTTATAAAATATAATTATTAGGGAGACATTCCATAATCAAAGTTTATTCCAAACGTTTCAATGTTCTGTTTGTCACAAAATTTTGTATTTATTCCAATATAAAAACATTTTTTTATGCCATTCCAAATTTATTAAAAGTTTATATACAGAATGAGCACAAATTTAAATTGTTATTGCAAAAATACTAATATACCATTTGTAAAATCTTTATTTATAAGATTTCGTATAAAATCAATTATTTAAAAAATTCTTTAAATGAACTGATATAATAATAAAAGCAACTGTACTAGTATAGAAAATTTATTTAGAAAAAACATGGTTCTTTGAAAAATAATGCACCTATTTAAAATATGTAATTCAACAAAATGAAGTCATATAGCTAATGGTAATACTAGTCAAATTTAAAGCTGGAAGGCTAACTGGTCGCCAGTACCACCAATTGTACCACACTAGAAAAAAATTAATTATAACAGTAAATTGTTTAAATTATATGTACATTACAAATAAAAATTAGTTTACATTACAAAGTGTGTGCATTGAAATTAAGTAATATAAAGAATAAAGAACATTTCAATAATCTTGTATGAATTAATTAATGTTTATAATTAACATTAAGATACTTACAAGTTTTTCCAGCAGATAATAATACTGGAAGAGATCTACAAGATGTAGTACATTCTGTGCTTGCAATCATTTTTATCAATCGTGTTCCACTTGTACACCTTATCATCACATTACTACATTCAGGATTTGGCTAAAGTTATTAAAATTGACCGCTATTAATTAAAATAGTGTTATTTTTTTGCTACTATTTCAATGAAAATGATATAATGTAATAAAAAGAAGATATTATTATATTACTTCGCTCTTTAGACAGTAACTCATTAATTATTTTTCATTTATATAAAGATTCATGCACAAAAACAGTTAAAGAATCTGGGAGGCAAACAATGAGAATCAGTTTGTGATAGATATTGCAAGATGATATCTTTTAATTTAATATCCACTAAATATTAGCCAGGAAGTGGGAAATATTAAATGATATTAATATCTCTAAATTTTTGTTTATTTTCTCTTGAAAATAATAAAGAATGGATTCTGATCATTATTCTCTCCAATATAATAATGTTAAACATTAGAACGTTCAACATCTTACTAAAGAATAAGGTGGAGATTTTGATTCATCTATAAAGATGAATTTTTCTGTACTTTGTTCCCACCAATTTGGTGCATCAACAGGTTTTGGAAATAATTTTCTCAAAATTCTGCCAGCTGTCATGCGATTAATTCTCCATGTAATATGATTATTTAAATTTTTCGAAGGATTTAAATCCATCTTATTTTCCATAATATCTTGAACTTTTCTAAAACAATGTACTTTTTATTACGAAACTATTTTTACTTAGTTTTGTTCAAAGTATCTATTGATTCAGCTTGTACATATAATACCTGTAAGTTATATTATTAGAATATACTTTCATAGCATCTTTCTCAAACACATCTGAATTTTGTTGCAACAATTGTTGTAGATTTTCCATATGGACTTCAGAAAAATTTTCTGTTTTTAAATAAGGAATTCCAGGATTAAATGATCTGGATATAACGTGGCCAGTTAAGTTAGGTATAAAATGTACATCGCTACATGGCCAACAATCCATATCATTTACATAAAAGTATGGATTTTCTAATATACACCATTCGTCATACAACTCTAAAAAATATAGGAACAAAAGTATAGAATAAATCAAATCATATAATTTTGAAATTTTATTACTTTTAAGAAGTTGACTTTTCGCAACTTAACTTGTTGAAGAATATTTAAAATAAATTATATTGCCAACATACCAGATAAAGAAGGATAATGTTGAATTATTGGAACAGCTATTCTTCTAAGTAATTTTAAACCTGGATAAATGAAATTTTGCAAGTTCCTCTGTAGAACAATTGCCATGGATTTTTTATCAAAAGATATCAAACTCGCAACTATTATAAACGATATAGTAATGGAACATTTTAAACAAAAACGGATGTTAAATTTTTGCTTTTTTTTTTCAAGAATGTGAAAAGATTCTTGTAATACTTTATCAATTTCAGTGTCAGAAATACCATTTTTGTGCGCATACCGACGAATGTTATTTAACATATCTTTATAAACTTCGTAATTTGCCATATCCTTATGAAAATGTAATTACAAATTACTAAGATCTAAAAAATGTATAAACGCATATAATATGTACAATAAGGTCTGTCAACTTGGCAAATAGCTTTTAACACCACAACACAACTTTGTCACAGTAAGAGCACTGTGATGTCACTTGCGCCGCGTGACGTCCCATAGCCATCTACGTCTGTACTTGTCAATGGTTGTCATGGTATGCGGTAACAGCACGTTTTGCACGGTGCACCACCATAGTATCACTAACGTATCACGCGTGTTATTAGTTCATTCATGAATTTTTTTTAAGCAGTAACGTAAATGATGACATTTGTTAACGGGGAAATTGTGTTTCAGTGACAGAGCAGCATTTGGTTGCAACAAGTCCGTAAATCAACCGAACTGTCATTTCATAAGTAAATATAAGTTAGCAAGACTAAGCATACATGTAAATTGGGAAACTTTAATATCAATGATTCTGTGCAAACAAATACGATCTATTTTATAAAATAGCACAATTCAAATAAATAAAAACTATTCGATACTACTATGTATAACGCATATTGTACATAATTATGTAAATCAGTGTTGATATTCTATGTCTTAATATATCTTATGACTCTAATAGAAATGGAAACTACTAACTGTTTAAAAAGAAATGATTTCATTTAGTATTGTTGTTTCATTAGTCGAATGCAATTATGTAGTGAAACAAAAGCAGCTGGAATGAATGTAACAATCTGTACAAGAGAGAGGACAGTAGCTAACTAAACAAAAATAACAATTAGATAGAAGCATTTTAAAGTTTCTTTTAAATTCAAATATACAAGTTTTAAAATAAACCTATTTGAGGAGTCTATTTTTTCAACACATTGTCAGATAGTGTATCATGGTAAAAAATAATATATGAATCAATTAATTACTTTTTACTGAACATGTATACATTAACATTACAATTAAAGTGAAATACATTTTAACTATAATGTTTATAGAAACATCAGCCTATTTTGCTTGAAGCACTTAAGGATCTTCATTAATTTTTCCCTTCTTTTTTTTCAGTAGATTCTTCAATATTTTCAGGGTACCACTTTTTATATAAGTCTACATATTCCTTTTTAAGTTGCTCTCTTAATGCAAAATATTTTGGATATTTAGATTTTTCCAGTGGATTCCAATAATCCAGTACGAAATCATTCGGTGTAATAAAACGTTGATAAGCAATACCATCCGGTGCAGTAGGAAATCTTTTCTTTTCCCAACGGGCTCTCCGAAATAATTCTTCTTCACCCTCTATCACCAATGCTTTTGCAAGGCGAGCATCTCTTATATTTTTATTTAAATCAAAACGATGTCTCATTATGGTAGCATGATATCTGTATTAAAAATCTATATTAAACATCTAATTAATCATCTAATTAACATTTATTTAATCTACATCAAATACTTATCAAAATCTGTTATTGTATCCAATATTTAAATTTTAGATTTTGTATATGTTTGAAAGATAAAACAACTACAATCTTCTATACATTTGACAGAAAATAAAGTTATTCTATACATAATGTACATTCTAACAAGCAAAATATACATTTCCTTGTAAATCTTTTGATAATAATTGACTCGATAACAATTAATATTTGGTCGTAATTAGTAATGAAGTCTATACACTGCATTAACTGTAATTAGCATATTTCTTACCTGAACTCGTTTCTTCGAGTGTAGTAAGCGTCTAGCATACGTATAACACGTTTATAGAGACTGCATACTTTTCTAGAGTGAGTAGTTAACTCACTCGGTATTTGAGCCATTATTTAAAAAATTCAAATCTGATTCTCTTATACTGTTTCTATTTTAAGATTCCTTACTTACGTAACAGTACCAAACAGACTACCATCTGTAATGTCAGCCATAAACTACAAACATATAAGTTAAATTTAATAGGACTATATGATCATAGAAATTGCAGTTTAAAACTATATTTCTTTTTATATAATTCTGATTATTTTCTCTCTCTTTTTTTTCTCTACAAAATACAGCGATGATAATTTTACTACAAAATATTTATAAAATGATGAAAAATAAACAGTTTGTTACACCTTGTCAGATACCCTTCTATCCCTTTACTATAATTGTTGGAATTAACACTTCGTTTCATTTAATTTTGTAATTTGATTGAGTATACTTTTTATATTTAATTTGTTAATTATTAAATAACTTAACAACACCAATGCGTGAATTCATTTTTATATGAAGATATATTAATTCTTAAATATAGAAAGAAAGGGTTAACGAAGATGTAGAAAAGCGCGACGAATTTTAGTTTGGCAGCGCAACGGAAGTTTAGCTAATCTTAAAGAATGTCGCCTCGTTCGTGACATTCGTTTAGTTTAGTGAAGGAAGGTATGTTGCGAATGGGAAGAAATAAAACCGTCACTGATAATCCCGTCTTTTCGCTCGTTGCAATAAAGACCTTCAAGGTGTTTTAGATACTTGAAGTCGTTCTTATACACCTCGACGATATCTGATTATAGGCTTGATATATAGAAGTCCAGTTCTCGTATACACTGGCAATCGATGTAGACTTAAGGAACGGTAATGGATGATCCTTCAGTCAGAGATTCAATTTGGCTGTTTTGACATAAAATTAAGGATGGAGTTGATGAAGCACCTTCTCTGAAACTGGAAAGCTTGGGACTATTTGGTAAAGTATTTCTTTGAGATCCCTCTAAGTCTCAGTAATGATAAATGTTGGAAGAAAAGAGCTGGAATACAGAGTGGATCGTACTTTACACAGTCAATTAGATCAATTATGAACTGGATTCTAATTTAGTATGCCCTCTCTAAGGTATATGGATGGATGCCCAACAATTGCCTTTTGTTTGGTAATGATTTGGTTATTGATAGCACAAAGAAATTCTCAGCTTATCGCATTGCTGACTTCTTGTCGACCATTGGAACAGAACTAAAGACAAAGTAAAAGGTACAAAATGTAAAAAAATAAAAGAAAGTATTACATAGATATACATATTGTAAAAGTTGAACAAAATAAAAAGATTCTTTTTTTTGTTCAAATGTTGTAGTAGAATAAGTTAAGCTAAAGTAGTCTAGGCTTAATTTAGGGAACTGAATAGGGAGAGCAAAGCTAATAAGAATGAAAAGAATGCAATGTGAAAGTACAGTGTGGTATGAGTGTACAATAAAAGAAGAACGTTAATTAAAAAGAAAGAAAAGAAAATATAAATTAAGAATATAACTAAATTAAAAGATAGTTTCCCATTGGGCAATTCTAAACGCCACCTACTGGCATTAGCGAATATAAAATTCAGTAGTAAACAGGAAACTGATATCAATACCAACTTTAATCTTGCCAATGATTAAAAAATTTCGTAATGCTATATTGTGCAAGGACTTAAAAACTCATTATTTATTTTAAACGACAATGTTTGTAGCAGAAATGTTTAAAATTTATATTAAATAACAAATCGAACCTTTAACATTGCCTCCAAATATAAGTAAATAATTTTAGTTTTATTATAAATTCAATCATAATGTTGTTAGAGCTGAAATATATGTATGCAATTTGTCCATTTCAGTGTGCATTGTTTATTTAATTTGTAATGAACATTAAAAATAGGCAAAAATATCAATTTCACTCCTAAATGAAATTTCAATATTTATACTATAAATTAAGTTTGAAAAGTTAACTACAATGTAAAGATTTCATTTAATTATTGATTTAAAAGCATAGGATCGAGTTTTCAATATTGGCAGAAGCAATTCGCTGCTTCGAACGATTTTCAACGGACGAAATGGTGCCGACGATGCCGCCTGATTCGCATAAAATTTCGTTGAAGATCATTGAAGCGATAAAACAACACCCAGTTTTATACAGTGCTGAAGTTAAGGGTTCTTCTATTAAGCTTCAGGAATTTCGGCAGAAGGTTTGGAAGAGGATTTCGGATGAGCTTGGTCTTGATCGTACGGATTTCTTTTCTTCTGGTTTTACTTCTATTCATATCATTTTATGCGCCCATTGTATGTGATGAATGTTACCCTTTTCTTTCGAATATGTTTACTTTAAGTTTTGTTCATGGTTTTCAAACATCTTAAAAATAAAAGTTTTATTATTATATAATTCTATCCCGTAAATGATTGTAAAAATTTAAGTAATACAATAATGTCCAAATAATGTTCACTTACAAATAGGTAGATTCATATGTAACAACTATTGACAATTAAATTTAAATGTATATGAATATTTCATCTCTATTAAAAGAAGATACTACGACCTGATTAAACAGAAACATTTGTTATATTTGACAATTAATGTAGTATATAAAAGGAGAATATGTAGTTTCTTATTATATATGTACAGAGAACCTGTTTTATTTTTACAAACTTCACTTTCATGTTTATAAGGAAATGTATGCATTTATGATACGTTATAAAACAATGAACATATTAATATAATTATTATGTTTTCAGCCACCTGGGTGAGGCTAAGATGGAAGAACTTAAGGGATACTTATTGTCGCATACTTAAATATAAGAATAAAACGGAGAAGGGAGTTCGTAGGAAAAAATGGATATTTGAGGACCATCTTAGTTTTTTAAAGTTTCCGTAAGAAAAATATGTAATTTTCTACTACAATTTATTATTCAACTGTAACAATTCTTATATTCTTACATTTATTATTTAAGTTATTACCTAACATCTGAGTTAAATAATTAAATAAAATTATTTATTTAGATATGAATCGGACTATCAACCCCAAAGTATAGAATTAACTGAGGACTACATTCAAGATATAAATGCTGGTGGTATTAGCTCCGAAGGCCTTTTAGAACAATTAGAAGATCGTAATGATGAAGATTACAGTGAATACTTGGAAGTTTTAGAAGAAACAACTGCCGATCCAGTTTTAACTTGTGATTCAATGGAATTAAATGCTAATGGTGATAATGTAATAAAAAGTACAGAGTCGGAAGATGCAACGCAACACGATATTGATTTATATGCTCAACAAATTCAGTCGAAGTACAGGAAAATAAGACCTAAGAAAATGAAAGTAGAACCACTGGAAGTGCCTGCAACTTACAGTGTTTTAAAAACATCATCTTTAAAAAATAAAACAGTTGATATACCAATTTTTTTCACTGCATCAACTGCAAATAATTCTACAAAGCATTCGTGTAAAGTAGAAGTAAGTTATAATTATTGTTGTGAGGTAACCATTTTATAATTGAAGGATCAGGGGAAAAATCAGCCTTTCTTATCTTAATGTTTCATATTCTCTATAAATATTACTTTATTTTCTTACTTAGGAAAAGCTACTGACATTAAGCGTACTAAAAATGAGTTTTTATTGTTTTTCTTTCCTGATCCATTAATTATAATCCTTAATATTATGATATTCAAAAATATAATATACTTTTTAGGACACACAAAATAATTATGACCAAGTTTATTTAGCACCAGAAGGAAAAAGTAGTATAGAACTTTTCTTTGATAGTATGGCGCAAACTGTCAAGCGGCTCCCTCCAAAAGCTCAAGCAGATATTAAAATGAACATATGTAAAATTGTAACAGAAGCTGAACTTAGGTATTCTGGACGTAGTATACCTCAGAGTACTCAACAGTTTATAGCACCACCTGGAATGATTCCTAAGTTAGTCTTAATTCCATGTAATATGATCGATGGACAAAATAACAAAGGTTGATAACTGACAATTTATGACAATAATTTGTTCCTGACAGGGGGAATTATTGTAATTTATTAAAATATAAATCTGACTTACTTCATATCATATAAAGGTACTATGTGAATTTGCAACAATTAAACAAAATTTAGGATAATTATTAAACTGAGGATATTGTTCTAATAAAAAATGATTTTTCTATTTACTGCTGCATTTCATCTTTTTATAACTTAAAATAAAGAAAATTAAACGTGTGTACATAAAAGTGGCCGTTATATTTTAAACTGTTGTTACCTACAAATATAGTCATTTTAATAAAATTATTGTCTTAAAAAATTTTCCATTTTGATGTTCGATTATTAATTATTTTCTTAAAGAAAGAAAAATTCTTTTGGACATGTTAATTTAGTAAATAATCGTTAAATAACGAACTAACATATACATGTACAGCGTAATCATAGGTTACGTGTAGATAACTGTAAATTTTTATTTCATAAGTTTATATTTATCTCATATACCATATGTTTATTTATTATGCACGCTATAAATAACCATAGCTCATTATGCATAATCTAATTTTACTAGCTTCCTCAGTCCATGTAATATACAAACTTTATTAATACATTAATGTATATTCGGATACATGTATCAAATTACTGTAAGAAAGAGATTAATTAAGAAATGTAAATTACTTGTTTTTAAGAAATAGAAACGCTCTATCGTTGTTTGGTTTTGATTAAATGGTAAAATGTCATAAAAGGCATCGAATTTTTTGAATGTTTATCTTATCAATTTTAGCAAATTGCACAGCTTATGAGATAACCACATGATGATATAAGGCAGGAAAATTTTAATTTCATTTAGTGTTTTAATATCTTAATAATTATGGAGATGTTGCGGTTTCTCTTTAAATTAAAGAGGCAAAATGGATTTTTGCAAAAATGCACATTTTTGCAAACAAAAAGAACTTTCTCAAAAAAGGTAAGAGTACAAACATATTTTGAGGTTAAATTCACTTGTGATTTTAATGACATGTTTATATATTATCTGTAATTTTAATTTACGTTGTTTTACGAAGATTTAATATTAATAAATAAATTCAATTTGCGAAATTGCATATTAACGATTATATTATATTATGCAATGTTAAGCAAATTTAAAGCATTTACAAAGGAAAAATGTCAATTAATCTCAAAAGAAAATATTAATTTTCTGAGGTATATAGCAATAAAATATCTATATTATTAGCAGTCTAGATTATTAATGCTAGTAATTTCATAATATAATTAACAAGATAAAGTTTTAAGTATGTTAAGAATTGTTGATTTTTATAGTGCTTAAAAGTAATATTTTATCGAATAGTAGCTAATGTGCTCTTGGTAAAATGCTACTACGTATACCATAAGTAAGCATTCTTTATTGAATTTATATCAAAGAATATGTGGTCAATGGAAAGTACAACAGATATAGCTGGATAAGAGAGGTCAAAAGTGTGCAGCTTTGTGAACTGAATTGTCCAACAGATAGATCATTAGGTAGCTAAGAGAAGCATTTTATATGCACAATGAATAGTGCCTCTAAAATATATAATATTTCTTTAAAGAAATATATGTTCTATTAAGACTAAAATTTATAATAATAATGTATTTGTCTAATGTATACATATTTTAAACTGTATGGTATTTTATAATGTATTCAATTGTCAAAGTATTATTGTATATGCAATAGTGGCAATAGTACAAAGTTAAAAAAAATAGCAATATATTAATTTTTATATAACTTTATAGAATACTCCAGACAAAATCATACCAGGGGGGCGGAAATCTACTATTATATCAAAAACAATAAATGAAATTATCTCAACACCGACGGATGTTGCAGATAGAAAATTGGATGACCTATATGTTGATTGGATGGATCGACCACAACAAATCACACGTAATTGTGATGTTGTGATAATTGGAGGAGGAGCAATAGGCAGTTCTATAGCATATTGGTTGAGGAAACGTATTTTTAAAGAGGAATTTACAGTTGTGGTTGTAGAGAGAGATCCCATGGTAAGTACTTTAGAAATAAGTATTAAATACATTTTAAAGCTGTAGTTATATGAAATTAGATTAAATTTAAATTTTGTTACAGTGAAAGGTTTAAAAATAAATAGTTATTCTTTTTTTAGTTGAATTAATTAAATTTGAAATCTAAAATTACACTTACAAAGTTTAATAAAAAAAAAAATTAAACTTTTATTTCTAGTACACTACAGCATCGACTGTTCTTTCGTGTGGCGGTTTACGTCAACAATTTTCTCTTCAAGAAAATATTGAAATGTCTCTTTTTGGTGCAGAATTTATACGAAATATCAATGGGTATTTGGGTATTGAAGGAGAACCGCCCATTGATGTAGCTTTTCATCCATATGGCTATTTAATGTTAGCATCTGAGAAAGAAGCTGAAGTATTAATACAAAATTCTAAGCTACAAAATTTTCTCGGGGCAAAAAATATTATATTATCACCTGATAAATTAAAAAATATGTTTCCTTGGCTAAATACGAATGGTATTGAAATTGGTTGTTTAGGATTAGAGAAAGAAGGGTGGTTTGACCCTTGGGCTCTACTTTCTGCTTTTAAAAAAAAGGCAATGGTATTGGGAGCAGAATATATTACTGCAGAAGCAACAGGATTCCTTAGCAAGCCCCAGAATGTACGCAGATTGGATAAGTTGATTGTAAGATTCAAATTTACCTATTTAGTGATTTTCAGTTTAATTTGCATACAGTATTACATTAATTTTTCCTTTAATGCTTAAAATTGTTTGTATAGAATACTTATTTATTACATAAAAATAAAGAATCTAACATGTTTTTTATTAGGTAAAAACTAAAGATGGTGAAATAGGAACTATACAATTTGCTTTTGCTATTGTGGCTGCTGGTGCTTTTAGTGCTGATGTTGCTAAGATGGCTAATATTGGGGTAGGTGATGGATTGCTAAAAGAATGTTTGCCTGTTGAGCCAAGGTAATTATTAGTAAAAATTCATATTTTTAAACGTTTGTAATAAATATGTAACAAAATTTTACAATTATTTTAATTATGAACTTAGCATTAAGATAACTGGTATTCTTGTTATAGAAAAAGATATGTATATTGTTTCCATTGTCCTGGAGGACCAACCATAAATACACCATATATAATAGATTATAATGGAATGCATGTCAGGTAGGTATTATTTACAAAATAGAATATTACTTTTGTAAGTAAATACTTTGTAACTTCGAGCGTAATAAAAATTAATATTTATTTTAGGAGAGAAGGACTAGCAGAAACTTTCATTTGTGGGAAATCACCAGACCCATCTGAAGAGCCTTCTACTGTAGATTTAACTGTTGACTATGATTATTTTGATGAGAAAGTTTGGCCCTTACTTGCAAATAGAGTTCCAGCTTTTGAAAAATTAAAGGTATGTTCAAATTGTATAAATATTTTCTGAAATTATCCTGTCAGAATACGATTTTTTTTTTGTATTTTTATAGATTAAAAGTATGGATAAAAATTTTTGTTTGTAGTTAAAGTCTTCTTGGGCTGGATATTACGAATATAATACTTTTGATCAAAATGGAATAATTGGACCACATCCTTACTATAGGAATTTACTTTTTGCAACTGGATTTAGTGGGCACGGAATTCAACAATCACCGGCGGTAGGTAGAGCGATTACTGAATTGATTGCTGACAGGCAATATGTGTCAATTGATTTATCGAAATTCGAGTTTCAAAGACTTGTAAGCAGAATGCCCGCACGTGAAGTAAATATTATTTAAAAAATACGTAGTGTATATTTATAATGGAAGGAGACCAATTATGTAGGAAAATTATTTGAAGGGAATTAAATAACTTCCCACGTCCAATGTTACGCTATGTATATATGTACTTTATTTTATGTTCTTATATTATATGTACTTCTATCGTTACTGGTTCTGAACGAACTCATCGCTCCGAAAATTGATCCTGTGCTCCATGCATCCCTCATGCATTCATTTTTCAAACTCTCGTGGTCACGTTCGCGCTACCCTTCAGTCACACGATCTTGTCGCTCGGCTCTAAACACTCTTCTTTCGCACCTCGACCTCTCGAACTCGATTGCACGCGGTCACTCTATATTTATTTCTTTCCAAACATCCTGTCACCTTAAGTTTCCACGCATATCCAATCGCACGCCATAAACCATTCACTTTACAATTACAAAACATTTTATGTATAACATTTAGATACTATCTAATAAATATGTGTATGATATTGTAAATTATTTTATTCATGCACTCACATCTTCACGTGCATTTTTAGAAACACTCATTAGAGAATATCTGCAATATTCTGTAACGTAAACACTTCATTTTTTCCACTAAGTCTCCAATAATTGTTTTTGACATTAGATTTACAAATCGTTGACGTGATAATAAAATCTGATTCATTCTAACTTTCATTTGTATTTTATCGAATATACACGCAAGAACGACAAGAAAACTAAATTACATTCATTTAAGCAGTAAAGTATTGCTTTGATAATACTTTGACTGTGTAGTCTGACTGTAAGCTGATATATATTGGAACCTTAGGTCGATGCATCGGTAATAAGTGGAATTGTAAACAACGTATTAATAAACATGTACAATGTAGAATAGTTAGTTTAAATACAAGGGATATTTATAGGAACACAATGAAAACACAAACATATATATGTTAATAACAATTGAGTTATTGAATATCCTGTAAATGTCTGTTACGTTTATCCAGTAGTAAGCTTTAATCTAATAATCGTACAATAATTATACAAAAATACTTGGTACTTTCGAAACCAACATATGACTAATCTTTAATAGGTACAATTTTAAGTTAAAAACATTTACGTAACATACTTTCGTATGATTGTTCTGCAGATAGTCCTTGAAGATCAATAACTTGATAAAATGCGTTTGATGTATCATATATATTCCATACGCTTAACATTAACAAATATTTCAGTCTACTCAATTGATGATATTTCTCTAATGAAATCGGGCAAGACATAGTTTGCTGAGATCGAGGAAATTCTCCATAAAATTTAATTACGCAAATTGGATTGAGATCCAAATGGTGTCTTGACAGCGGCTCAGTAGGTGTATAATTTTGATTATTTATAAACACCTCGATATTATCAGTACGGTGCACAGCTGTAAGATACCATGTAAGATTGAACGACAAGTGCGTTCTATTATGACAGTTCACCTCAGGAAATTTGACTCGAGTCCATCTGTTAACTCCATATTCGTCCAGTTCCTTAAATTCGGCCTTATTACCGCTAGCGATTTTCCCATCTGGTGGGCTGCGTTTACTATAAGGGAACCCTTTGAATCCCTCTACGCTTTGCGGCTCGTATATGATTAAGCCGCAATTTCTGTTTATTCTCAGTTGACATAATTTAGCACGGCTAAGTGGATAAGAAACGTATCCATGATAATTGACGATTTGTTTGATAGATACGAGGAGAGAAATGTCTGCGACTTGATAGAAAGCATAATCTGTTCTAGTCAGTTCCACAGTCGACAAGAGAATTCCAGAAGTTCTGGCTCCATAGAATAAATCTTCTATAAATTTATTATGTATATAGCAGTTGAATCGGAAGACGTAATTTTCTACGTTTGTGCGATTGTTCGAATACGAACACACCAAGTTCATTAAAGATCTCTGAATTGATAGATCATCCGTATAGTTGCTGTTAGATAGAAATATTTTCGCATTTCTAACTGTCAGTGTTTTCTTATTGAACATCCAAGTGATTTCCGTAACAAGATGAGTGCTGTTGTACTTTTTCACTTGCAAGTGAGTAGGATTCCAACGTCCAGCTGTATGTTCATCCAATACGCTATAAAATGGGTTCCCACCGCTAGCGATTTGTCCGTCTTTTGGTCCTCTTTCTTTGAAATCAACAGGACCAACAATCGCGCCAGTACTGTTTTCATACTCGAATATGTTACAGTTAAAATTGATTTTCAAGAAACAGTTGTAAGCCCGACTGGATGGTTTCGTTAATATAGCACTAGTCGCAACTTGTATACTTTCGACATTTCTCGAGTAATCGTCAATTTTATCCCCAACGCGGTTTGGTTCGTCTATGTTATTACCTGTAAGTTCGGGTAGTACTTCATTGTTTCCATGAACACTGTTCGAGTGGAGAACTGCGCACTCATTATAATCAATTGAACTGCTGAATATTGCTGATAATAATAATGTTGTTAACAACATTTTCTCTTGGATCACCAACGATTCCTGCACCGACTTGTCACAAAGCGAGAGCAATATGTGACTGTTGATTTTAACTTCGGAGAGAGCTAAGAATGGTTATGGTTCACGCGTATCTCGGAACAAACTGAAGAAAATAGCACTGTACGATAAATTGAACGTCCTATATAAATCTATAAATGTTGTGAAACAGTTTTCTCTAAAGAGTTTTCTCTATCTTATCTTGGAAAAGAATAAAGTAATATAGACGAATAAAAATGTAAATGATTAATAACATCTCTTGGAATACCTCTATTGAGCAAGCGTGTACTGTTAAATTTCAAAATTCTTTTAAGATATTGGGGAATTAAAAGCGTTCAGCTATTGCCCTGTGAGTAATAATGGAACATTAAAAGATTAAAATGGATCAGTATGTATCGAATAAAGAAAAAAAAAAGCTGATCAAGTAAGTGCCCTGGTCATTTGTTAACAATGGCAATTTTAATACCAACTATTGTACCTTCATGTACAAGACAAAGTAAGAAAAGATCTAACATTAAAATAGTTTTTATAAAACCAGTTTACTGGAAGTATTTAATAGTTATTTTTACTAATATCTTTCATTTTTAAAATACAAGTTTTTACTGGTAACTACCTATACCGTGAAATAGAACACTTACGATACGTACTTTATCTTTGATAACATTTATTTTATTATTTCATCTCGTGGGACCTCGATTAACTAGCTTAATCGGGATCTAGGTGGCCAGAATAAAAATCAAGGTCCAGACGGGTAATTAAAACTTAAAAAAGACTAAATACATACTTGATTCGCACATGTCCTTGTGAAAGGATAAAAAAGCGAGAATATTTAACAGATGTGTATACATCAGACACTATCTTCAAGATATTCATTCCTCTTTACGATTTACGCTCGTATCTCTCCTCATTTAACAGTTTTGCTTGAGACGTTGAAGAACAACGACTTAAATTCTAAAAGAAAGCAAGTAAGTTACCTGCGCTATCTATTATTATTTATCTCTTTATCCGAAAAACGTAGATCATTGGAATTCAGGTTAATCCAAAGATATGGATACCTCGTCAGTGGATAATGAAGCTTTTATGAGAAATATCGGATAGCAGGGCGTACGGGCGGAGTTATTGTACAAACCCTCGGGTTGAGAACAAGTCGAATAATTGCTTAGCCATCGATTCTAGTATAATCATTTTTGTCATTTCTTACATTTTTTGAAAAGTTGGTAAGCAATTGAACTTAAGAGTATAGGATCGTATATTAACACATGTGTCAGTAAAATTAATTGTCGAACAGTTAGAATATGCTCGATATTTTATATCAATCTGCTGTCGCATTACAATGGCGCAGTTTAATTCCAGAACATGAGCCTTATGTTCTACAGATGTTTACAAGCTGTTATCAAGCTGAGAAGCAGGTTTGGTTACCATGTGTAAGGGTATTTCGGCTACTTTTTATTATCAACGGAATGTTTTCGAATTAGCCATTTGACGAATTTTTGCACATCAAATTAAATTTAAATATCAATTACACGAATATTTTAAATATCAATTATCATACACAATTTGTTACAAGCATACAGAAAGTTGACAAGGATATTCAGACGAAGTAAATTTCGAAATATTTTGAACGGGCAGTGGTAAATGCGATAGAGCAGAAGGGGGGGTGGGGGGTGGAATATAGAGTATCATTGCGCAGCCGCTACGTGCCGCTCAGTGTGCGCCGAGTCGTCACCGCGGCTAGGTGGTTAAGCGCGTTCGTTTTCCGTAGACACGTGCGCGCATGGAAACAGTACGAGTGGGGGGGGGACAAAGAGAGTAGGAGAGCTGTCTTTCGACCAATATCGTGTTGTGCCGCGAACACGTGTGCGTGCGCGTCTTGTCTCTGGTGATCTAGAAACGCGCGGGTACGTCCGGGTAAATTTTACGATGTTTCAAAATTGACGTTTCTGCACCGTCTTTCCGAACCATCGATCGTTTATTCAGAATCGGAACTGTGTAGATTCCTTTATGCGACACGCGTTATTCCACGGACTTCAAAATTCGTAAGTATTATTAAATTTGATTACGAGTAATTGTCTCCTAATGTATGCTTTAGCCAAGATAGAGGAATCGAAACAATTCCCTTTTCGTGCCCAATGGCGTTTCTAGTTTTTGTCCAAGTTAATTGTATTTTCCAAATGATTCGATGATCGCATTTTTAGTTACGCATAGGTATATACGTATCTAAGGTATTTATAATGTGCATGTGCGTGTTTGATTATTTAGTATCTCAAGGCAATGATAAATTCTTATAAGATAGAGTAACAATAACAAGTACAATATTTAAAATGTTTGATGGCAACAACAATTGATCGTTGACTGCAATTATTTATTTACACGAGATACTTGTAAGTATATGTTTTTGATATTTATCGGTTAGTTATCACAGTCGATGGTAATTGTTTTGTTTATATTATTGAAGCGTGTAGATAAAAACAAAATGTTCCAATACGTCCGCAACGAAGCAGAAAATTGAGAGATTTAACGATTAAGAAGGGACAATGGAACGTTGAGGTTACTGAAGGCGAACCGTGCGAAAGGCTCGGTATTGTTAGATCTTTCACACATGTGTTCGCTAAGCGACGGGAAAGTTTTTTCAAGACGTGCATTTCGAACAAACACGGCGTTGGATGTATAGACAATGAGTAACACGTATTTCCTGAGAACGCGAATAACATTTTGTTCGTGTGTGCGTGCATGTACATCTCTATTTTCGATACGTGTTCAGAAAACTATACGATAAAAGTTTCATAAGCTCATTTTCTTTCTGCGAATCAATTGCATCCTTACGCCACCGAAAATGATTACACAAGGCGTTATGTCTTTACACACTAATGTCTTATATATTCCTAACGTCAGCTTTTTAACTGTTGGGTATTAATTTGAAAATATACACGGGTTAAGTAACTTATTTCTCAATTATTTGAATTATTTCAGTCTATCTACTGTTGAATAATTATAATATGCATGTACTTGTACTGTTTAATCGTTATTATTGAGTTATTTTTATACCATATATGTGTGTGTGTGTGTATATATATGTTATAAAAATAAATGTATGGTATAAAAATAACTCATATATTCGTACATATCGCTTTTAATCTGTCAGACAAGACGGAACTAAACCATATCGGTTTATATTATGTTTTGTTTCACGGTTAACATGAGAAGTTTGTTTGTTTCTTAGCCTTAATTTAAAAATATTAATGACATTACTCAAAACAAGAAGCTCTTTAATCGTCTACGTTTCTTTTGCTATACCATTCGGTTTTTTGTTAATGTCGAGGAATCTAGATAGTAGTATATGTCCTTGCCAAGTCTCGTGAGTTCTTCGTGCGTATTTTTTACTTTCGTATATGTTATTTCTGTTTAATCGCGATAAAATATTTTTTTTATGGCCGTTTGTTTATATGACACTGACGCTGATAACATTAACTGAGCAGAAAATATATTGTAACAGTAAAGAAATAGTAAAGAAGCTGAAGTAAAAAATGGAATTTTACTTTGTATTAATGTGTATCAAAATAGAGGATCTGTTTGTGATAAAATACCATTTGAATATATGTGGACACATTCAAAATGTGTTTAGGGATCTTGATAAAGTCACTCGTGATGCCACTGAGTGACGTCACGATGAGAGAGAGCGAGGATTAAGTAGGTTAGGTGCTTCAGACCTGGAACGATCGGCTGTTGGTCATGCACGATTCGTAAATGGGTACCTCGCTCGTTTCCGCTAAAAAAAGGAATACTTTACATTTTCTGATTGTATGTTACCGATATCGTACATCAATTATAATGAAGCGTACCATTTTTAAATTTATAAGTACTTCAAGATGTATACAAGTGTGTTATATTCAGTATCTAACAGTATTAAATGTAGCATTATAAGGTCTCTAAAGTTTTATCTCAACTCGTGCCATCTTATGGCACTGATTTTAACGTATTGTAGGTCATTAAATTTATTTCGCAAGCGACTTTCATGTGATTGAGAAAAAAAAGAGATTTCCAATTGTTACAGAAAACTTATATTATCGTTACTTCGTAGAAATTAATAAATTACATGAAAAAAATATCAATTCAAGCCTTCGTATCGTTATATTATAGAAACGAAACTGTTACTTTTCGTTCTTTTGGGAAGAACAGATCAAAATTATTGTTACTTCCCTTTATCATTGTCGACTACTGCAGTTATACGTTATCAACATATTCCTCCTTTCTGCAATAGTAGTTAATATTTTGGATATTGGTATACATTAGTTTTTTGTTTAATCTAACGTCAGCTTGCATTTTAGTACACTTTTTCAATAGTATTTCACTTTCTGACTGAGATCAATTTTTTTTAACATATGCACTCAACGCCATTGGTTTTTTGTCTAGATAACGCGAATCGCATAGTCAAGGAATTGTTATTGATTGCAAATGTGTTGATTATTCCCCATTCAAAAAACGATGCATATCTTCTGAATTAATTACCATTTGTTGCTTCGCATAAGGTTCCATGTAGTCAGCCTCACCATTATTTTTTGTGTATTCGATCATTCATTTTTTTTCGGTTTATGTAGTATTTAAGAAGGAGACTAGAAAAAGAAGATACAATTGAAGAGTTAAAGAATATCCAAAGTATACGTAGCTAAAAACTTCTGTTAGGGAAGGGTCTATAAAACAAGTTGGTGTAAATGAATGCGTCTAAGTAAGATCCCTTGAATTTGATCCCTATTCGATAATGCCTTAGTGAAAGCGTATAATTTCCATCTTCAATTCTCGTATTACGAAAACTAGCGCTAATATTCTCATGTAGCTTTCATTTGTATGAATATAAGTGATTACTAAATTAAAAATATTTATGCACTTATAGGAAATTTAATTGTGCCAAAAAGTACAAAATACGTATAATATATAAGAATATATGAAATATCCAAAGGAAAACATGTGTTGCATAATTTGAAGCGTGAAACATATTTTCGTTTTGATTGCACTTTAATCGTATTTACGGAAGTATGAGTTATTAAATTTTTCATGCGAAGTTTCGTAAACCCTACAACGAGTTAATGGGAATAGCAGTAAACTGAATGAAATTAATAAAAGGTATACGTATTCTGTAATATAAACATTAAAAGATACATTGCCAAATACAAGCTGTTTGCTCATAGAAAATTTCAATTGTTATATTTCCTTTAACCTGCACTTAAAATTTTCTGAGTAGATCATGTATCTCGTAACACTATTATTTCAGTGACTGCAGCTTTACCTTCGTTAGTGCCTTGTTTGCACGTGAAATTTTCCAAGTTGATAACAATCAGTAGCAAATTTCATGGAAAACAATGACATTTCCTTCACGCGATGCTTTATAATTTGCTTTTGTAATATCTTTACTGATACGTAACCGATACGAAATTCGTTAGAAGCAGTAAATACTTTAAAATTACTTAAAAATTATCGTTACAATTTTACATTACGCAAAATTCAATACAACAATAAAGTATACCGTTCATTATGGTATGATATTTATTACTTAATAGATACATCGATGTCACGCGATGTGTTAAGTTTAAAAGATAAAAATAAGAAATATGAATACGCATAATATAGAAAAACGATATTCATAGATTATTATAAATTGAAAAGACTGTGGTTCAATGACTCTGTTATGTTCAAGTCAAAGATGATAATGTTATTTCCATTAAATTAATGGAACGGCAAGAGTACTATCTGAGTAATTTTGGTTGATTTATTGCCAATGTGATACTAAAATCAATTTAAACCTAAAGCAATACAATATCCGTATCGGTTTTGACCTCTAGGAATAAAATTTGCCATTTCCTGTTTAAATGCCATTGAGCTGCATCGCTGAATGGCTAGTTAATCGACTTGAAAAGAGAATCTCTTTTTATCAACATTCAGATAGTTTATCGCATTCAATGGCTGATTCACAATTGCTACGTTGTATATCCATGAACGGTTAAATTGCAGTTGTCATTTGGACAATTTGCTAGTTCGAATAAACCGACAAAATTCCAAAGTTTGTATGTATGTTTAACCGTGATGTACACATACATCGGAATTAATGTTACCCGAATTAAACTGTAGGATCAGGAAGCCGTTACGAATATTACAGTTAATCGGATGCGAAGTTGAAAGTTGTCAACCAGTGAGGAATACCTTGAATAGAATCTAGCAAGAAAAGGGGTCGTTAACTGTTATCGATTATTGTTGGTCTGGACACACGACTATACCTTCTTAATTTACTTCCATACTCGCGATGGTCAACTTGAAAAGATATAGCGATTTGCGTTCTTTAGCTGAATACATATATACACCTAATTTAACATGCAGTGACTTATGTGCGAATAAACGCTGGAACCTATTAGCTTTCAGCTTAACAGCTACAACTCTTTTGACTGCTTTAAATGACTATAACGTGTTCTACCATACTTAAAAATGTATGTTCGTAACACGTTTCGAAATGATAGGAGTACTGTGATTCGTTGTCATTACTTAAGGCCATATAATATATAATAACTGCCGACTATTTTTTTTATTTTTTATCTATTATCTAGTATTTATATTTTGTACAAATTGATCATATTTATGCCATTTACATGACTGTAGTTAACAGTTAAGGATCATACTACGCAGGTAAATACCAGTTCTCGTCCGATCACTGAAGTTAAGCTGCGTTAGGCACGGATAGTACTTAGATGGGTGACCGCTTGGGAACTCCGTGTATCCTTAGCTTTCTTTTTTCGTATTTTTCACTTTCTTCTTTATATTTTTAATTGTTAATAACCCCTGTGCTGTATATACCGTATAAAAAATTTTAGCATTTGCGATTACACCATATATTTTGCTGTTGGTTAGACTTGTTTAAAATCAGTAGAAATAAGGGGGAAATTTATCCGTATAATGTGTTATCCATATAAGATGAAAATGGGATGTTATAATTGTAAGTGAAAATGTAGAAAGTTTCGTTACGCTTCACGAAGCAACCAACTTATCTTATTCCTTATTCTTCGATTTTGTGCAATTTATATACAGGTTTAAAGCGTTCGTTCGTTTAGGGGTGTAATAGCGTACAGTTGAAGTACGAGTATAAACATTCCTTTTGAGTTGATTTTAAAAGAAATTGTAACTTATTTAGTTAAGTGTAAATACGTTTTGAAAGTGTTAATAAGTTAAATTTGGTTTTCAAAAGGCGTCGCATAAACATTACTTACGTGAACATAATTAGTGGGCACGTGATAATTGCGAACTATATTGACGAGTATGGGAGAAAGATTTGTTTTATAGCATGGTGGTATTCCCGTAACTATAGAGTTGAGCTATGTTTAGAGTAAAATAGATGTTAATATGCTACTTAGTTTAATTTAGAGATGACACGAGAGCTTGATCAATAGCGTGATGTGAATCAAATATCATGTATGGAGCTCTTGATGCGTTTGACATTCATAACCGGATATGTAATCACTGTGAATTGTAAGAATCACGCTATAATTTAGGAATTTACGTAGGCAGAAAATCGTAATTTCTCTAACTGGGGAAACACTTATCGAATCTGAATTTAATCGTGCTGGCTCGTACAACATATTGTTCTTTGCATGACACTATTTACGTCGACAGTTATCAGTAAACTGTACAAGGTATTTTCAATTTTTATCGATAAAGCGGCAGAACATGATTTATATATTAAACTAAGAACAAAATGGCACATAGAATTCGACTGTAAACGCTTGTCGTATAGGGTGTCCTACTTATAGTGAATGTTCCACTTATTTTTGCTGGTTCTGAAAGTAAAACAAGATTATAGAAATTGTAATCAGTGTAGTAGAATTTTAATTATGAAATTAACGCCAAAATGCTGAAAGATGTTTATTAGTCGTACGATAGATGTAATTGAACGAAAGAAATTTATAGATAATCACTTTTTGCATAGGTATGTTTTATGTCAGTTTGCACTAATAATTTTTACGATTTTGCATTCCATAATACAATGACCACGAAAAGTATTGACGGGATATATTATACAAGTCTTGTGACTGATGCGCCTACAGGGAAGCGTCTAGAGAAGCTGAGAGTCTGACAATGAGTGATCATTTGGCAATGATTTCATTTTGGATGGATGAAATACGAGCATAACCGAAGTGTGGCTTCTTTCAGCAGCAGAGTCCCTTGGTGGGTCGAATAACGGTTAACCGCTTTATTCCACTTGGCTGTTTTACTCGTTCCTGCCGTTTGATTCATCAGCCAAATCTTTGGAATTCCTTCGTGCAGGGAAATTTGATGTAGTTTCAGTACACCGTTATTTTCATTGTCAAGTTTCGATCCGATAGCACCCGATAGAAAGGATAAATAAAGCGGAATACAAATTTGTCGGTCGGCGCTATAACAACCGAATGGTTCGCTGGAAAATGGAATGGAATGCCTCTTACTCTTTTTTATGTCCGATTTCGCTTAACCTCTTTTCACTTATTGTTAACGAAAGGGTAAGAGTTTCACGGAACGATGTTTACTTTAAATCATATGTACGCACAAATGGCCAGTTGAGTGATAAAGGCTATACATGGACGAAGTATATACAAAAGAAATGTACATATCTGGCAAGTGATCTTTTAAATTCTACTTAACGTGCAATGAAAATAGTAAATCTGTATAATGTTATTAATAAGACCATACGTATTGTCAATTTGAAATCGTCGGTAAGATTTGTTTCGTACAAGAAATTTCAAAAATAATTGCCTTCCGTGCGTAGAAATAGATTTGCATACGAAACGAGCGTGAAACTCTCTCCTTTTCTCTTTCCGCTAAACACTTTAATTCAATTAACTAAGTCAGTGCTGCAGGCAATCATTGTTGCTCGAAATCATCGCGAGTGATGATCAAAACGGTGCTTTCTTCTGCCGGTTCGTAACAGTTGAAAGCGTGTATCGGCGATTCCCGACCGGTGATATTTCGGTGGCGATCGTTTCATGTTCTTGGGGAGAATCTTGGGAAAGGAAAGGAAGGGGGATATACGGAAACGGTCGGTTAGATACGATCGCGCGCCGAACTTTCGCCAAAACAGATCTCACTGACCCACTGCAAGCGGTAGTCGCATTACGATCGAAAGAACATCCATCGCGCGCGCCATTTCGCACAGAAATCGCGACGCATGATCCTTTATTTAACTGATCCTTATTTTCCATCTACCGCTTGAACCTCGTTCGATTCGCTCAAGTTACTCGAATTTCAACCGCTTTAATCCGTTCGACTTCGAGTCTCTCTCTTTCTCTCTATCACTCTCCGTTCGAGTTAATTCATTTTATTTGAAATTGTTTTAGGGCACCGAACATGATTCCAAATAATCATTCAAATATTTTACAATTTTTCTGACATTTTTTTCATCAGGTTTATATGCTGAAATTTTAATTATTAGTCGTCGGCGTTGTTTCGAAGTTCGTTGTACGGGCAACAATTTTCGACAGGTAGTCTCCGGTGACCTACATAAGAATAACAGTACTTGTCACTGACACGGTCTAAAATTTTTAATACATATAACGTAATGTGTATAAATATATATATATATGCGATCGAACATTGATACATACTAATAGATTGAAATTATTGTAATTATACTCCATTCTTTTTTTTTTTATTCAAGGTTTCATCCTGATGATTCAATGAATTACAATTCATGGTATATTTCTTTTTCTTGTTTCAGTTGATAATATACCAAAGAGCCTAAAATAGCATGCCAAGACAAAGATGGATCATGACGAACATTTTTATTCTAATTTTTCTTACTGGCATGTTGGAGATCGTTATTGGTACGTAAATTGTTATTTAAGTTTATTATATATATGTACTAGTAATAAGGAGGCGCATTGAGTAGTCGTAAACATCACGATTTACTTTTTAGTCTACTGATAACTTATTAATCGCGTTGAGAATGGTGCAGAATGCATGCAACACCGTAACCTCCTTTTGTTGAGAAAGTATTTGAAATTTGCATACGGTTCGATGAATTCGATTCGTAATTACAAATTACGCGATTGACCGAGACACGTTTATTATAGGATGCTTCTAGCTAGCTGGAGAAATTATATAATTTCGAATGATATCTGCTGTAAGCACGTACTCGTATAACATTGACACACTTTGCAGATGTTACTGAAGGAACATACACGTGCGACTGTGTTAGTTTAAAAAATTTATAGTTCTCCACTAGTCAGCTAACAAGGCATTTATTAAGTCCCGTGAAGGTTTGCGTGTATTTGTAGCACAACCATTCGAATCAGTTAAAAAGAGGATGTAATCTTTGGTTATTAATCAAAAAGAAAATGGCTATTTAAGGCGAGTGTACTAAAGAAAGTTTCTGGTTTGTTTTTATAGGAAATCCCATCGGAGACAGGTCAAGACGGAAAGCAGAAGTGGCCACGACAAACTGGACACAGCTTGCGGACGATTGGATCGCTGCAAGACTGAAGAGTACGGAAAAGATGGATGTTACTATATTACCATTCGTGGATAAACCGAAATATCTCCCGCCAACCACAGAAACTGTTATTATTAACGGCACTAATCCCGATCAATTGCAACAGGTAACCAAAGTACATGTACCACGAATTTGTTGCTAATTCCATTGGGAAGTCCACTGGGAAAATTTTCAAACTATATAATTTTCTAATTTTGTGGTAGAACTGATTCGCGCGGTTATATTATGCGTTAATATTTCGTTGACTCAATACTTAAATTTTGTTTCACAAATGTGGGTATGATTAAGTTTAACCCACGAGCAGCGGATATGAAACACTCGAGACACTGGCGAACGGTAGGTCAATTGTGACCCAATATTACCGCTATATTTAGTCCATGTCAAATCAGAATATTAAAGAGAATAAAACCAATTGGCGTAATGCGGGGATACTATTAAGTGTTATTCACTCGCGCAATGCGATCTTTTATATACATGTTCATTTGGAACTTAAAAAGTTGATCGGTTTGATGATCGTGTAACTGTAAATTATCGGCTGACATTGACACGCAGAGGTTTCAGATACTTTATAAGACGAATTTAAGGAATTCATGTTAGAAAACGTGGCAATAATTTTCCAGATTAAATATCATTTAGCATTCCACCGTAGGTACCGTGGATTTTCAAGATATTATCAGTTCTAGAGTACGTGGAATGTTACTGAACTGGTGGTACAACTAGAAAGTGGACAATTCTACGTGAAAAGTAGACGGGAAATAGATTTTTCAATGTGAAGTTTAATTTTCGAGTACATAACAACGAACATAATCTGTATTCTGTCAAACGTAAGTGAATTCGTATCGTCGTTTCTGTATCCAACAATGTTAAATTTTTAGTGTAAAAACCACTCGAGTCAGGAGACCAGACGAGAGTTCTTGATTTAAAGGATTGGAAAGAAGAAAATAATTTATACCTCGAACGATTAAACGGATTAAGCTGAAAAACGTCACGCACGTGGAGACAGATATTTTAAAACGACCTTAAGAAGAATGACGATACATTTATAATTATACACATATCCGAAAAGTGCACGGAATGCGCGCGAAGTGCTTTTGCACGTAGGTGTACCTTACACGAATCGATTAATTTTGATGCGGTGTAACGTGTTTACCTTGCCATTCGGTTCTTCCGTATTTCCCTAGCTTTTTTCACGTCAAACGAGGCGATGTCGCCAACTCTCACTTTCAGTGCCAAAATACTTTCACCGACTTGATCGACGAGGATACAACTGCTTACACTACATCCTTCTTATTCGTGTTTATACATAGACTCATAATCCAATGTCAGCGACTTTCCCCGCGAAAGTTTCACGGTGATGGATACAATTTTTGTCTGAATGGAAAATGGCACTCTGATTTGAAAAGAAAAAATTGTTTTGTTGCAAATAAATTTTTATTGAATTTTTCTACTTTTCTGTAGATGGTTTGAGCTTTATATTCGTGTATATAATTCGCGGAGTTTGTGCATCTTTTAACTCGTAGAGCGTTTCATTTCATAATAAAGTTTAATTAATACATTTTCTACTACATGCTCACCGAAAAGGACATGAACTTGGTAATCGCACACTTGTATTCTTTCATTTATCGATTGCTATTGATAACTCAGTACTTATTGTTGCATCAGTTTCATTTCCTACTGATATAAAATATAATTTGTAAGAGTTTTTATTACGTTTTCTTCTCTCTGCTGCATTTGAACAGTGAGCATGGTATTTTTTTGAGCAAAATATACGTTTGTGTCAGTGAATAAAAGGAAAAGATTTCAACAATATTAATTGTAAACACACGCGTTTGTTACAGTATAATTATTCAAGAATGCTATGGGAGCTCGAAAGTGCACAACCTTCCGGACATCTGACAGGATTCGTGGACAAGGCTTTAAAATTGTTAGATTTAAAGCAAGTCATGAACGAGGTGGAGACATCGGTGATGTCGAAAGTGTCTTGTACGGCGTGTAAAGTGGGCGCTGGTCTTCTTCAGCATTACATAAAGGCTGGCAGGAGCGACAAGGAAATAATGAATAACATTTTGCAATTTTGCGTATCTCTTAATATACAAAGTCGTCGAGTTTGTGAAGGAGTCACGTCACTTTTTGGAGTAAGTATTCGTATGCTTTCTGCAGGAAAGAATATCAGTGTCTTGAAATCTTTGTTCAATTCAACGTTAAACAAAAAACAAATTGACGGTTGAATGACACAGATCATTTTAAAAGCGATGAATTAGTTAAACGATCGTCAAATTTGCTTTCTGTTTAGGGGGAAGTCATTTACGTGCTGAAGCAAGTAGATATGGGACCAGCGCAGATCTGTAGCTTTGTTATTGGTGACGCGTGCGACGATACGTACAATCCTTTGCACGAGTGGGAAGTAGCATTCCCACCTGTGAATAAACCGCCTGTGAAACCTCCCGTGCCGCCCCAAGAAGGTGCGCCTACCTTCAAGGTCCTTCACATCTCTGATACGCATTACGATCCTTACTATCAAGAAGGCTCGAACGCGGATTGTAACGAGCCGTTATGCTGCCGATTTACCAACGGGGCACCTTTAACTCCGGCAGCGGCTGCTGGTCGTTGGGGTGATTACAGGAAATGCGATACGCCAAAAAGAACCGTCGAGCATATGTTGAAGCATATCGCCGACACGCATTCTGTAAGCAATAAATTTGTCGAATTACTGTCAACTTCAACTTTTTAACGGTAGCGTTGACAATTTTTTTATTTTAATTTAGGATATAGATTATATTCTGTGGACTGGTGATTTGCCACCGCATGATGTATGGAATCAGACGCGGGAGGAAAATCTGAAAGTTCTCCACGAAACGGTGACACAGATGATTGAAATGTTCCCCGGAATACCGATCTTTCCAGCACTGGGAAACCATGAAAGTGCTCCTGTAAATAGGTATGTTCTTCTACTTACTGTTTGAATTTCTTATTCAGTTGATTGCTTGCTCATATTGCTACTATAAATCGTCTGAAATGAAAGTGAACGAGAAGAAAACGATTCAGAATACGGATTATTGCCTACAATCGTTTTACTTGAAATAGGTTGTTAATTAATGAATGCATGCTCGGGAAGGTCGTCTTACCTTGTTTGCCTAAACAATGATACAGATAAAATATGTGTTTCAGCTTTCCGCCACCATTTGTTCCAAAGGAAAATGGAATATCTTGGCTGTACGATGCGCTCGATAAACATTGGAGGCGTTGGTTACCGGCGGGTGTATCGCGTACCGTTCGCCGAGGTGCCTTTTATTCGGTCCTGGTACGTCCAGGCTTTAGAATTCTCTCTGTAAATATGAATTATTGCAACAACAAAAACTGGTGGCTACTGATAAACAGCACAGATCCAGTTAGTGAACTGCAATGGCTTGTCTATGAGTTGCAAGGTGCTGAAATTAATGGCGAAAAGGTTCACATTATTGGTCACATTCCACCTGGGCACTCAGACTGTTTGAAGGTGTGGTCTAGGAATTATTATCAGATCATTAACAGGTTCGTGTAATGACGCCAGTATTTTCGAAACGATTGTGTTTTAATTTCTGTAGATGTCTTTGATACTTTCCATTTCTATCTGTATTACATGTATATGTTTAGACAAATAATAACGAGAGACTTATGAGGTACAAGCAAAGAGACGAATAATTATAGGGCAAAGTATAAAAATGATTGCTGATGTAGTATATTGCAAATGTTAGTAAATCGAATCGATTTGTACGAGGGTAATAAAGTATATGATTTTATTTAGGTATGAATCAACAATCACGGCGCAATTTTTTGGCCATACTCACTACGATGAATTTCAACTGTTTTACGATGTTGCTGATCTTGGAAGAGCTGTTAGTGTAGCTTATATTGGGCCATCGGTTACGCCTTATTACGAACTTAATCCAGGCTATAGAATATACTATGTTGATGGTGACCATCCAAAAACAACAAGGGTCAGTCGTTTTATAAGTCTTCTTTGGGATAGTCCGAAATAACAACCTTTTAATATTGTTATCTTTGTTAAGAAATTAAAAAATGCAATAATTTCGTTACAGATGGTCGTCGATCATGAAAGTTGGGTAATGAATCTAAAAGAAGCGAACCTTTACGATTATCCCATCTGGCATAAGATGTACAGTGCTCGACAAGCGTATCAAATTCCATCACTTTTGCCTAAAGATTGGGATTCTTTGATAGATAAGATGAGCAACGAGCCGTCGCTCTTCGATTTATATTATAAGTAGGCGTCATCAGAGTTACGATTAATTCCTTCGGAATGGAACGTTTTGAAAAATTTGGAAGACTTGGTTCAAGTTAAAATATTTATGGGCTGTCGTTATTTTTTCAGGCATTATTATAAGAATTCTCCTGTAAGGCCGCCATGTAATGACGAATGCCGAAAGAGATTACTCTGCGATTTGCGAAGCGGAAGAAGTCACGACCGTAAAGCATTATGTCAGAGTCTTGAATCTAGGATAGATAACGAAACAAGGACAGGCTGGCGAGCTTGGATTTACAACGGACTCGCTTTTTCGTACGTACATGATCAAGCTTATTCTGGTGATATTAACACCAACGAAGTTGACGTACATGTAGATACATAGTTTCGTCACTCGATTATTGCTCAAATATGGCTGTTATGTAACATTTAAAGATAATTGATATGGGTTGCAAGAGCATCTTTATGCAAGTGTGCAATGATGTAGTTTACTGTAGCTTATTCGTGATAGATAACTTTATCATAATATATACTTACTATATATAATATATACTATTACTAGTTTTTTCAGTGATATGCATTTACATAATAGGTATTTGATGATAAGCTATATCTTAAAGTTATTAAAGTTTTTTACTTACATCTTTTCTTTAAGGAAAGGATAATATTTTAGATGTTTTATTGCACTTTTATAATACATTATTTTATATATAATAATAATATATTATTATTATTATATATTTGCATTCTATATCTTTTTTTTTAAATGATATCAAATAAGATGTGGTTAAAATATTTGGAAAATATTATATTCGGGTTTAGTAATCTATATTTATTTAATACTTTCATGCACTTTCATAATAATCGTTAATAATTAATTCTAAGTATTCTGAGTTCAAACAAATGTATATTAAAGTTGATAGATGTAGGCATTTAGTTTATTTTTTTCATCTACACACTGTAATTAATTGTATTTGCACTATTTATTTATATTATGTAAAAGGCGCTCATTATGAAACACCTTTGCAAATAATAGCACTTACTAATGCATCTTAAAAACTTTGGTCTGTAAAATATAATATTAATGCTGAAGTTGTATATACTTCGATTAATTCTAACTCTCATGCTGAACTTGCATGAACTTTTCTTCTCTTTTCCTATCTTAACTTTTCATATAAATTAGACTAAAAGTTATGTTAAATATATTGCAACAGATTATGCTGCAAGTTACATTTAATGCATGTTTATGAATTGCATTAAGAGTCTTATTACTAAATAAGTTGGATACATAATTCATATGTTTCAGCTTTTACCTTGCAGGAAAAGATAACATCATAGTTCTTTAACAAAAAAAAAAAAAAAAAAAACTGAGCACCCAGCGTTAGAATATTTTATTTACTTTATAGCTATTGTATTTTCTTTGAAATAATGTGAACGTAAAATATAATTACCATATTTAGTGTATTGGAAAGAACAATACTGTTAATAAGTTCTGATATAAATTTTAAATAGTATGAATAGTTTATTTTTTAATAAAATGTCACTTTCCCAATAAATTAGATTCAAGTGACTTTCACACCTGTATATATTAATGCTTTTATGATTTTAGCGAGGAAGATGGTTATTATGTATTAGGTTGGTGTAAAAGATTTATTGATTCAGCATGATAATCCCTTCTATATTGCAATGATTACACTATTTAGTATGATTGGCTACAGTTCAATTTAAAAGTTTGTATCACTGTCCTTAATATTGGTTAATGCAATAAATATTTCACACCAACCTCAATTATTTTATGTACAATAATAAAATAGATTTTTCTATGGTGCTGCTTGAAATAATCAGAGAATGGTTTATTTCATTAATCTGCAATATTTAGTGAGTATTCAATCACTTTAAAGCACTGCACATTAAATAAATCAGAATTTAGAAGCCAAGGTTTCTTATTATTTTCAACAATATATCATGACATTTGGCTTCATCAATGATACATTGTACAATAATAAGCACATATACAATATTAATTGTTGCAATTGATTTGTGTAGATCTAAATACTTTAAATAATTTTTAATGTAAGTGATTTGTTTGTTATTGTTGAAGCCAGAAAATAATTCCACATGTTATATAGTATATTTATTGCCAGTTAACATCTCACATAATCAAATAATAGACAATGCCTTCTGGTGATGGAACATTTAACATGGTGGTTGGAATTTCCAATGCTATTATAGTAAGTATGTACATAGATTTTACTACTGTCTATAAAGTTACTCATTCTATAAATTTGTTAGCAATTTACAAGTTAGAGAAAGATGTTATCAAATTTTTTTGATTATAGGATATAATTGTATTTTATATATTTTCTCTCTCTTTGCAGAATATCCGTTTTCATGGCGATCCCTCGATTTGCATACAATTTGCCGAAGTACGTACTAGGTCTTGGATAAGGGAAGATAGTATGAAACAAAAAATTGGTGATCTTTTTCTTATTAAATTACTAAGAATTTCGAACAACGACATGCATTGCTATTTCGTTCCACGAAAGAGATGATATGTTGCATGTGAAAGACGGGAAGCTGTTGGTGATATTTCTATTTGTGGATATGATCTTGAGATTCTTGTTGCTTCATAGTTAGAAATCTGTTCGACTACAGTCAGATGTATAGCACGAAGTTTTTATTACGAATACTATTTAATTGATCAACAGAGTTGCAAAAATATTTTTGTATATATTTTTCGTACTTTAACTTAAGCAATACAAATATTTATACAAGTATTTTTTTAATGATCCGTATGATTAGATAAAATTAACAACTTTAAGTTCGAATTCTTTTCAAATTCTACATTATATGAATGACTCGAAAGAATACGAAATTAAGAAATAAATATCTTAAGTTGTAATAATAATACGTAACGTATATACATTTTTTTTTCACTACTGAATTAAAAAGTAGTCTTGAATAAAATATTAACATACAATTAGACAAGATTGATTTGCATTTCTAGTGAATACAAGTTTGTTTTAAATATACGGTAGCTTTTATTCATGTTCACGATAATGCGATGTGACAATTACTTTGATTAATCTTATTAGAAGTTAGTCTTTAACTTTATATATGCCTTTTTGTATGAATTACAGTAATACAAATTGGTACACGTTATCGAACAATTTAGGACAATTTATCTTTAGATATATTTGCCATATGTGTTAATAGTTTATAATATATACATGGATACGGGTTGACAAATTATTGTTTCGAAGTCATTTTATAATTATTAGTGAGAAAACATTGTACTACTTGAAATGTTAAAATAGAATATTATCATAACTAAATCTCACGTAATGCTACTTAATTATAGAAGTAGTGATTGTATTATATTATATACCTCTATTTATAGAATAATTCAACTAAAATTTTAATTATTCATTGTGACATATCGATTTGTACATAATGCTGTTGTTTATTTATGCGCGAGACATTGTATTATATTTAAGATTGTTGTTAAATATTAAGAATGTTTTCATACTTCGCACAGAAGTACGTGGTTTTTTAAACAATT
Source organism: Xylocopa sonorina (assembly GCF_050948175.1). Lineage (NCBI taxonomy): Eukaryota > Metazoa > Arthropoda > Insecta > Hymenoptera > Apidae > Xylocopa > Xylocopa sonorina. Next base: position 14,151,194 of record NC_135193.1, read on the forward strand.
TCCTAATCTGATCCTGTTTTCATTACAGAATCCTGATAGAATTTGTATTAGAAAATTCAGCATCAATGCGTATGTGTATCTTATTTCTGTAATACTCGTGTTTTACTAGAATTTCATTACTTATTAATTATCTCTTAATATTCTTTTCAGTTATCTTGTTGGATACAACAAAAAAACATACTTAATTAAATTTAATTCATGATTTTAATTATGTACTTATTCATTTAGTATGTAACGGTGTTCCTAACATTATTCGTGTACAAGGTGTATAAAAAATCGTGGCACAAGAAGATAATTATTTCTACACTCGTAGATCGAGAATGTAGAGCCATAATTTTCAACGCAAAACTTTATTTTCGAGGATATCAAGTGCATTCATTATGCAGGCATACGATCTTCTCGATATGACCTCTCTAATGATCTCTAAAAGGAAACCTCACTTAAAAAAATGAGCTCTCGTTCTACGTTTTTGTTTATCTTCGTCCAATATATCTTCGCGATTCGAGTCGTGCCACGACTTTTTATACGACCGTGCGTATGTACCTCGGGTTTATCTTTATGTATATAGGGATATTTGATAACAACGTCTATTTAGTTTTAAATGTAATTTTTATTTAGGCTATGTACAACACATACGTACAATACGTGACCCTTGCTTAAAACTATATTACGCTCGCCCGTTATGCATTTCCACTTGCATAATCTTTTCTCCCCGACACACTTATGTTAGCGAGTGTTTATGTGCCACCCATGGGTGCGTCTTCTCGTGCCTGACGCACACGGGTGCGTTTGTTTTTATTCTGTGTAAGTGCGTGTGGTGTTTGTATGTCGTGTGATATGTTACAAATTTTTTAGGAACATTTCGCGTGGAACACTGCGAGCGATATTAGTAATAAGGTTGCAGCAAAACTACACGAAAACAATGCAGCCGTCTGCAGCTTCATTCTCGATCAGTATATTAATTAGACAATTATCGAAAAATGACACCGATATAGACCATTGTTGATTGGACAGATCCAGATATCACCACTGAAAGGCGCCAGGGAGAGTAACCAATTCCTTTTAAATCGATTTATTTGATAAGTGAAATCCTTCCAAGTAAATTAAACGCTCTTGCATTCGCTGTTTTTAAACTGAAAACATTCGCGAGACTGTTGTTAAATCAAACGATATCTTCTTCCAGATGCTCGAGAGACTTATCGATTTACTTCGAAGTTGTTTCCGTTTCTGGAGGACCAGATACGAATGATTATGAAGATAGTCTTGTTCAATCGCGCTCGTATGCGTGAATGGGAATTCCTGTAAGCATTTTATACAGGTGTAACACTTGGGCACGTAGAACCCTGGCGCCCCTCAAATTTCAAACGCAAGACATTGTCATTTATCCTCGTCTCTCATCCCGATTATTTAAAATTCTAGCCAACATAAGCACACAAATCAATACCTAATATTCCACTAAGTTTAGGTATGCTTACATTTTTAAAAGGACATTGAAAAATTGCATATGCTAGAATATCTGTTGGATTATACTGTATATGTATTCCTCCCTTATTTACAACCTCGTTCGCTAACAAAAAAGTGTTTTCTCGGATCGTTGTCAGGAAACTAACAAAAATCGCGCGGACTGTGGCCTCTCTCGAATTCCACCGTTTACGCGTGTACATCGATTATCCTAAATCTGCACAGCGCGTGCTCTGTGCGCGAAGGAAGAAACGAAAAATTGTACGGGAGATAACGTAAAATGAAACGAATCAACAATGAGAAACGTATTTCGTTCGTGTTCGAAGAACGCGGTTATCATGAGAAAGTTTAACGATGAAAATTGCTTTGGTTACGTGGCAATATGCGTGTTCACTGCTACGATAGTACCGGGGCACGAGTAGAATCTTACTCGACTGGTGCCCTTTACTTTACTAGAAAAAAGAAACGTCGATCCTAAGAGCCATCGTCTGTCTGTTACTTAATTTAAAAAATAATGGGTCGATCGAATTCTAATTACGCTTTGTACAGAATGCTAGAAATTTGTGTACATACATAACCATTTTCGCTAATAATTGTAATGTATTGTGCGAGTACGTCTATTTAATTGGATACACATACCGTCCGTTGGTGTATGTATAGCGCCGCACGTGTGAATATTTTTTATTTCTTTATCAATAATATCAAATGATATTAACAATGTTACTTTACCAAAATATCGTTAACATTACGACGAAACGTCAGGTGATATCTCGTTAATTTGAACGTAAATTATCGGACCTGACTCCCCCCCCTCCCCCCATATCATAATAGTAATGAACGAATAATCCTGGCCTAACGTTAAACGATAACACGATATTGTTCTCGTGTCTATGGGAGTCTCGACGTTTCGTTTCGTTTCGTCTCGTTGGAAAAAACGTCACGAGATTCGCGGTGATTTCGTTTTGCTTTTCACTGTATTCTTCTTACATGTACTTCATGGTATCATGAAACAATGTCCTCCTGTTGCCTTCCGCACAACACAGTTCAGCGGCGTTGAGTTGCCCGAATGAAAATACGCCGTCGGGTGTATCTTTCGTAACGATCTCGTCGAATGATCCGTTCGTGTATCTTTACAATTATGTTTGATATTGCAGCATCGGCGCGGCTAGATTCGGGTGGTGAGCCGTATTCATTCTCAGAGCGGAAATACTCTTGTTGTACCACTCGTCCTCGGCTGACATCCCTGGAACAAGGCGTTATATTGTTTCTTCAAACTATTTACGCTATCGATATCCGTTTTACGGAGTTCTAATAGAATGGTCTTTCGGTGTAACAACCGTCAATTGTTTTTTTTTATTAATTAAATTTATGGTGAAAAAAAGTTGTTGGAAAATTTTTTATTCAGAGAGTCTCGAGTAGTTATTTTTCTAATAATATTCTCATCTTTTTCAGGTATTTATTACTACGAGTACGCAAGCGTTTTCAACTAGAAACTGTCAATGGGAGAAGTTGCACGTGTTTGATTTAATGTGAAGGGAAGTATGAGATGTCCATTAATCTTCTCCGATAGGGAACAAACCGATAAAAGGAAGTAAATTTCTTTTCTTCCAGAAAAGCAGATCGACGAGTCGATTTAACGACTTTTCCAGGAGGTTCGCCGTAACCGCTAATCGGCCGATTTGCTATCGCATTAAGACGTTAAATCGTTACAAGAACCAGAGGTATTGGTCGGAGGTCTACACGGAACGACGGGACGAAGGCGAACACCAGCAGACATCCAATTCGCGAATAGTCTTGATTTGATTTAAAAGCGATATTCCATCTTGCGCCGGAAATGATGTAAGACGGCGCTTTAGCGGAAATCGAGAGAACGTCTTGGACCGAACGAACGAACGTTCGCACGGACGTCCGACTCCTGTCATTTCCGGTCCAGCATTTTAAGAAGTCATTTAATAATCTTGGACCGACACCTGAGATAACTAAGAAAATCAGACGGGGGAGGGGGGGGGAGGCGTGGTATAAGCAGTATATTCGTGTTTTCAATATCAAATTATCGAATTAAACGAGAACAGATATTTGTATCAAGTATTTATAACAACTTTTCGCCTATTCTTTATGAGCCCGATTGTACAATCTCTATTCCTCTTTGCTCGAGTTATACGGCTCAATTTAATAATTTTTAAATAGTATAAAATTAGTGAAATTTGTGATAAATTTAACCGAGTTATATAATTTTTGATTAAGTTCCGTACAATTTATGTCACAGTTTAACGAAAGCAACTAGAAACATTAAATAACACATGACACAATTTACGATATAGTACATGTAAAGATAATTTTAAGGAATGGTACGTGACTGAATTGCGTGTAAACTTACCCATTGCATCTTGTCTCATACCAGTAACAGCAGACATGTTCGACGCTGAATGTGACATAGAAAACGGCTGAGTCATACTTGGATACGACGTCGTGCCCATCTGTAAGTAAATTTATACGTAAATTAATTATTATTATATTCGTAAATTATCTGGTAACGCTATGGTAATTTCTGGTTAATGTATACTTTCTTACAGTGGTATTTTAGTTCTTATCTATGCTTTTTATCATTCCAATACTATCAATACTAATTCATCACTAACTCTTTGACGTTTGACCTTATGAAGCTCTGCTAAGTCGAGAACGACTGCACTTTTTCTACAGAAAAGTAGGATAAAAGATAAACCGAGAGATAAATTGAACCAAATTGTATTTAGTGTGATTTTCAGTTGACAATTTACAAAACATAAAAGTGAAAATTGAAAAGTTTCGTAATTTCATAAGCGATCATGGTCTCCCCGATCTACTTATACGATAAGTCATATGTAGAGTCACGTTTGCCATCAGAAGCTGATAAAGAAGATAAATCAAAACTCTGTTCACCGCTTCGTTGCATTTACAGTACGGATTGGAAATCTAAGTAAAGATTATTCGAGCGAGTATCAGCGTAAATATAATAGTATCGTCGAGTTTCGAACACGACTTCGAAGATCGCCCGTAAGAGGATCCCGATGCTTTTTTTTTTCTACCGGCAAACCGATACGGCCCGCGAATTATTGGCTTAATTAAACCGGTAGGCATTCGGTAATCCGTCCGACCCAACTAATCAGTCGAAATGCAATTTAGCTACATCGACCGATAGCGATGCGCCGGACGTACGCTCAGGTGCACTTCAATTTAATACCTCGGTTAAAATCGTTAACGAGAAACGCATCGAATTCATTCGTAGCGACACGATACGTTGCCTGTTGGGTTTGATGCATCGATTGTTCACCGTGAACAATTTTTTTTTTCACCCCCTCGACTCGATAGACACGGCAAATTATATCACGATCGAAACGCAACCGCGGTTTACTATAAATACCAACGATATTATAATATTCTATTGCTCGGCGCGCGGAAACGTATTACTCTTATCGTAGTACTGGGCCAGCGGAACTTGGTAGAAAATATTAAATTCGGCGAAAGAACGGTTTAATAAGGGGGCGGCAAATAAGTGAACGTGGCGTAAAGGTAACTTGCCTGAGGGTAGCGGTTTATTCCATTTATACTATTATGGGGATGAGGATACGGTTGATAACCCCTGCTAGCGCCAGGATAAATATTCCTCATCATGGCACCTTGACAAGCGGGTATCGGAGTCAAAGCCTTTTGGAGTTGTTTCTCTTGCTTCCGATATTTTGCTCTTCTGTTTTGAAACCAGACCTATTGATACAGAGAAAGCATAGTACAGTCGTTTTCCGTTATTCAATACCTTTGTATACAATTATTATCGTTTATATCGTTCGATCGAGCGTTCGCGAGTTTAACCCCGTCGGGCTACTGACGTTCAAAAGTAAACCGAGCGTTCGGTTTTTTCACCACCGTCATCCCAGTCATCCCAGCTATACTCAGGGTTTCCTCGGACCCGGCCGGGGTAGAGTAGTTTACCTATCGCCATTTTGCATCGGGCAATTTCCATTGTTTCGCGGGATTAGTAAACCCATATTGGGGGTTGCCTGAACCGCGCCAGCAGCGACTCCCCGGCATGCACAGAGAATCCACGAGCCTCGAACCACCCCGCCTTCGAACCCTGAGGATCCCCTTGCCCGCCCTCTCTCCCTGAACCACCACCTTCTTCGTTTCCCCTCTCTTCTTCCTGGCACTCGTGATTCCCTACCAACCGACCCTTTTCCGAGCAACCCCCAGAAAGAGAAAAGCCTCACCCCTGGTCGGGATCGACTTGTTTCCACCCTCGTGGCGATGTTACCGGTACCTCCTGATTGGCCAGTCCCACGGCTGTGACGTCACTCCAGGCTTCCTCATTGGCCAACATGTTTTATCGACATTTCTACCGTGCACCACCTCTCTCCTCTTCGTACTGCCTCGCACGCGCGCGCGCGCGTACATTTTCTCTCCCTGCCCACTCTTCTCTCTCTCTCTCTCTCTCCCTTTCACTCTGTCCTTCTGTTTCTCCCAAAGTCTTCCTCTTTCTCCGTGCTATCGCGTGGCGAAGAGGACGACACACGTGCGTGGCTCGATCGGGCTTGTTCTCTTGCTTCCTGTATTTTCCTCATCGCTTTTTGCGCAGTTTCTTTCTTCGGCCATTTTTTTCTGCCTTCGTCTTTCTATCGCATCTTCTACCCCCTTCTATTTTTTTCTTTTTACTTCTCCCTTTTCTTCCTACAGAAATATGGCGTTTCTGAAATGTGCCGCGCGAAATATCCGTACGGATGCTCTCGTGCCCAAAGCCGTAAGGGGACCAGGAGTGAATGAAAAAGTTGATACGATTCAGGTACAAAGAGAGATAGAGGGAAACTGAGTAGACGCGGGGGATGGAAATCGAGGAGAAATTATAGAGTTTATTGTAGACGCGAATGGAAATTGTAAGGAAAAAGTAACGCGTACGGGAGCAGGGAATTCATCTTGAAATATGCACGAATGGAGAGATGCATACGTATCCGACGAGTGAGGGACAAAGGGAAATAGGACAAATGAATGGTTCAAACGGCTATTTGATTCTTCCGCTCTGTCAAATTTGACGGCACGAATTTTCTTTAGATCTATGCTTCGAGCATGTTATTTTTTGCTAAATAACTTGGATCTAAATTGATAACTGTTTTAGATTACGTGCCACGTGGCAGAGAATGGTCTTCGTTTTTAACAAATTAGATCTTGATTCGAGGAACGTAATTAATATTTTTATAGCTTTAGTGCCGATAATTTGTAAAAGAAACGCATGTGCTTGTACGTGTATTGAGCTACATACGCATCATTTTAAACCGCACATACGAGAATCACGGAACAAGCGAAGCACCGCGCATAACCAATTGCGTGCCGCATTTGAATTCACGGCACACCAGCCGATTTGCACTTGCACAAAAGCCACTTGTATACCAAATAATTTGAATTTATGTGTCACCCCGAGTCATTAGTTTCGCATCGAAATTGTCGAGCGAAAAAACGGAGCTGTATTCAAATATAGCACGCCAAGTAAAAAAATGATTTTAACTCATCCTTCGACTTATCCCTCTTAAGATACACGGCTCGTGGCGCGACGCGTGCACGATCTTTAATGTTTTATTAAAAACTATTCTATGACACGTACGCGCGCTTTTTTTTTTATCGCGTCGCGCGCCATCAAAAAGTTCTGCGAATCATTTATTCCTTTTTAACCCTTCATTTTTTATTACGGTTATGTCCCGCTCTATAATAGAGCCTCGTTCTGAAAGTCAAAGTTCAAAGTATTCGAGTATGCATCACTGCAAATTATATTGCCTAAATATAACTGGATTTCGCTTTACAAGCACGCGGTAATAGAGATGCTTGCTCGAATAGGACAAGTCTGGAATCGACAAAAATGGTACATCCTAGCTATTGTGCACGCGTGTCGCGTATAGGAAAGCTTGTGAAAGAGAGAATATTATTATCCGTCAAAAGGGGGGGACGGAAAACTTCGTTTAAATTTCGAAAATCTACGAATCAGCAAAATTTATGATCCGTATATATTCATCCGCGCGTCTAGATGCAGTTAACTGAATAGATCCCGTAAAAGTGGAGGACTCTTTTTATTTAGAACTCTCTTGAAAGAGCTTTTTGCGAACATACTTGCGCGCGTCCCTTAAGGCGCATACCCTACAAGAACTGGAAAGCTAAGAGTTCGTAATTCAATAACCGTGCTCTCCAAACCCTCCCTCTCCCCCAACAGCTACGTTCTCTCATAGAGAAAGATAGCACAAGGAGATGGGACAGCGAAAGTGCAGATCTCTCTCTCTCTCTCTCTACTTCTCAGTCCCTCTTAAAGGGAGAACAGCTCAAAATGTCTGCTACTTTGAGGACCACGACCGAGAAAACTATCCTTCTGTATACCTGAGAGAATACCGTGCACTCTGATGGCTAACCCATGTATAGAGACAGAAAATGGATCCAGGGATAATGGATTACTCTCTGCAAGAAAATATACGTATACAGCGCTCTCTTCTATTCTTATCATCCGACTTTCCTGCTGCTACTGCTAGATGTGCTGAACGAGTCCGTTCCTTTTACCTTTTCATCTTCGCAGTTCTCCTCGGAGGAACCTTCCACTGAAGTAGGAGAATCAGACGAATTGGGAATGTTCAACAGGTTTTTTTCTTCGTCTACGCGTAATTTGAAATGCTAAACGTGTTTGCGATGATATTATAGTTGGAGATTTTAAACTGAAATATTGATACAGACGTAAATAACAGCGGGCGTTTAAGGATCTCGTAACGAATCGATAAGTGAATGTCGCGAACGTGAATTTCATTTATGCGGGTTGGAAGTTTTTATTTCGTCGGTAAATTTCTTCCATTTCCTCCTGGATAGGAAGTCAATTTTCTCGTAAAACGCCCACGAGGTAGGCTTCGATCGGAAGTCGAATCGAAGTAAAAAGGTCGAATGAAAACTTAGCTAACTCAATATTGGGGCTCGGATTCACCTTTCTTTTTCCTCGGCATAATGGGATTTCTTGTGCGGTGATTCGAGAATTATTCTCTTACCGCGACGCTACCCTTTTTTCCTATCATTTTCATTACCATGGATGTTACCTGGGTTTCTTAAATCGTTCCTAAACGACACCGACAACTTTCATAATAGCCAGTGAAATACATAATTGACGTTAGAACTTTTTTCAAGCATTCGTTACGATTAAACGAGTTCTCCGTTTCTTTTGGGAGGTAGAGGTGTTGTACTCTACTGGTTGGAAACAGTTTCGATAAAAATGTTTAATTCCCTTCGTCCTTCGAAGCGATTCGTATAACAACTAATTTCGCGGATACATTTCCGATCTTTCTCATCGACCAGAAGTCCGCTGTTGCTATTTGCCGAGGGTGATAAACGCGAAGGATATCCATCGCAAAATAGGGGCTGAGGAAGGATAAGAAAAAGATAGGGACACGAGCCGTAGGGGTTTCCGTTCCCCTCGCACGGTTTCCCTGCAGTTTTCCTCATCTTCTTACCCTTACCCCTCGTTTAGCAACGGAGGAAGAACCTCGGCAAGGCCGAGACGTTTCAGATCTATCTAGGGTGGAGAAAATTCAATTTAAAATGGCGGCTCAGATATAATGGCAGCCTCCGGTACAGCGCCACCCGACCACCCTTCCTCCCCCAACTCATCTCAACTTCACCACCGCCGTTCCCTACCTATTTCTCTTTCATCCGAGTGCACCCTGTTCGCGTGTCGCCATCTTTCAAGATAGAAAATGCCGTAGCTAGGCGCGGGAGCTTTCGAAGAATTCCAGGGCCGCATTTAAATGGAACAGAAATCCGCACCGACTTCTCGACGCCCCCGTTCTCGAGTACGAAGTTTCGAGTTTCATTCGTACTTCCATTTTTACCTCGAAACGATACCAAAACGAAGGAGAAACCGGGTGTTTCGAAGCAAATGCCGCGTTTTCAATGAATCGTGCAAGTTGAGAAGGAAACACGGATCGAGGCACTGATCGAAACGATCGCGACGTTCCAGAGTGAGTGGACATTCGAAGCAGCCGCGCGAATACTTTTCCGCGTTTATAGCTAAAACGGCGAACGGGGTTCGAAGCCGCTTCCTGGCTGGACACTTTGTGCATGGATTATAACCGACGAGTAAAAGCAAAGCGAACCGCGTTTCACTTGGCATCGCAGTTTAACAGGGTTAAGTCACCGCGGTTCCTGAGCTTTTAACTCAAACAACACCAGCGTGCATTATATATCAAAAGAGCGAAACGCACCGGCGGCTGTTTTAATATGTACCGCTCAGGATTCCGGGAGCCACTGGCGACACGGCTCCTCTGCTTAGCTACTGTCCTCAACCACCCTGTCCATTCTTTAACGTCGTCAAAAACCGCACTGCTAGAATTTGTCGCGTTTCATCTTCCTGCCGATGCTTTCAGTTGCTCCTCCACCCTTCTTTCGCAATCTCGTTCAAACTCCAACTATTAACATTCCCGTTGCTTTTCGTTATCGACGACGTGTTCGTATAGCTCGCAGTCGATGTTTATCGACATCGAGGATTTTACATTTGTCGCTCGACAGTGAATAGCGAAAAGTTTATTCGAGATGCCTGCTACCCTGCTAATTGACTCCGAACCCTCGAAAGACTCGGGGGTATCTTGGATCGACATTTGCGCGCGTAATTTCATTTCGCCACCCTACATGCGTCTTTGATTCAATTATTGTATGACTCACGGCCAGAAAAGATAGCCGCGTGGAAAATGCGCGTATAAATTCTCGCAATGTTTAACCAATAGGTGCACTTTTTGCAACTGGACACCTCCCGTAGGATTCGATCGCCCGCGATTTATCTGAATCCTGCGAATCGTCTCTTCGCTGTGCGGTCGATACTCGCGTTGAAAACGCGAGGTCGATCAGGCTCCCTTCTTATTTTTCCTACGCGACGATCAGAAAGTGCAACACCCACCTGAATTCTAGCCTCGTTCAATTTGGTGGACCTCGCCAATTCCTCCCTGCAGTATATGTCTGGATAATGAGATTTTGCGAATGCCGATTCCAATTCTGCCAGCTGCTCCTGCGAAACAATTGGAAGGGCCGTAGTAAAGCCGATCGGAGCTACCGACAGGAAATTTGAGCGCTATACGAAAGGTCTCGGATCGAGGTAACGGAAAATGTCGTTATCGAAAAATGTGCAACGAGTTTACCCGTGAGTAATCCCGCTATCGAGAACGGTTAACAATATGCGCGTGCATTCGCAAGATGGACGATCATTTCTCGTTTAACAAAAACAGTTATACACAATAAAAGCTACGCACGTGTTATCGTAAGGGTGTGTGCGGGGTACAGCCATAGGAAGAGCAAAGAAAAAAAAATTAAAAAACAAATGGCTGCTTCTTTTTTTTTCTAATTATTCACGAAGACGAGAAACGTAGATTTACAAACCTGCGTGAAAGTAGTCCTGTGCCGTCGTCGAGCAGGTGTTGGACAGCTGGCGGTGGTAGGGGTATGACCGATGTGAGGACTCGAAGCGCAAGGGTCGGGTTTTAACTTTTTAAAAGCTCCTTCCGCCCCTGAAATTAGAAAGGTGCAATTCGATTAATTTTCACCATTGCAAGCGGCTCTCCATATTTGTGTATTAAATCGAACTGTTTCCCATCATTTCTACTTCGACGATGGAATTGTCTCTTGCCTCGTACGCGTATTCGCAATGTTCTCTCAATTTTTACGATCCAAAAATGAAACCAGATTCTAAACAATAACGATTCGTTTGTGCATCGATGGCAATCGATACGATTCGTCTAAATTACTTTGTTTAACAGTTCTACTTCGCCGCGAAGAGCTTTGACCGAAGCGCAAGGTACGCCTGGTTACCGTCCAAGGATCCGTTTGGATTTGCGAAACGGTTGACACAGGAGCAACGTCTCGATATATATATATATGAAAGTCCGCGTTCGTCTTGGTTGTTTCACGGTATCGGCTTTATGAACGAACATACGAACGTACGGTCGGGGTAACGGTGGCGAGCGAAGTCCCTCGCACTATGCTAACTTGGTTAGGGCGTTAATGACCTAATCATGTTACATGCTGATTCAATGTTCAAGGATGAATGCTGTCCACTTTACATACCTTGCCCCGTTACCCGGTGAACAGTGAAACTCGGTCAAGTTCAACGAGAAGGCGAGGGCCTACCCCTTATGATCTGTTTCTTAGCGGGACCATTATATCCTCATTAAATCGAGGGTGACATTCGCGCGAGCTCGAAACGATACGATTCAAGGAGACGATCGTTCTCCACCTACGTACTACGCGTTCCAGTTCTTCTTTATCCTTCCGTTAATTAACCCGCGACTAATGAAACCGACCGTAGCGTATCTCGATTTCTGTTTTCTGCTTGAACAGTCAATTTTCTGCTTTTTTTTCAATTATATGGTTTTGTCAATGAATATTGTGTATGAAAACTACTTCCGTTTGTCTCGTAGAGCTTCTTTTTTCTTTCGCATCCGCGTATTTATAACGAAAGTTTGTTTTTTCTAAATAAAAATGCCTACGTTTCTTTCTATTTAATTAATATATCTTTGGACAGACGTGTCGGGTGACAATTCTTAACAAGGATAAAGATTAATTGGAGAAACAGAGGCAGCCGTAACTGCGACGGCTGTGCAACTGTTATCCGGGTACGGCTCTACGATTCGAAATAATTATCGACGGTTTTAACGAGGTGAAATGCACGTCGCGAGACATGACACGATCCATGAGATCGCCAGTAATGCGGATATCCCTGTAGCGTTCGCAGCTGTCTTCCATTGGCATCTGCCGTCAAATTCTAGTTAGCATGAAAAGCTGTTCACGCGGCTGGGATTGTATCGACCGATTTTTCCTCTAATTACCAAGTCTGCCTGTCAAACTGTTCCACGGATGGTCGCATCGTGCAGACACACCGGTTTAAATGCCTCTGTGCCATTCACGCATTACAATCCTTCGAAATCAAAGAAGCTATTGGTACACTTACGTCGCAATGACGATTCATGACCTGCTCTTTAGCATAATGAATCGATATCATCGAATGAGGTGAAAACAGGGCAAATAGGGTGAAATTCGTTATTCCGTCTCTAAGATCAGATGCTTCGACGATACGTAGCTAACACAGAAATCAGAGTAAGAATAATTTGGACACGTTGCATGACAGATATCGTTAATCATTAAAAGTTGCAAGTATTTGCACGAATGCGTAAAAGTAAATAAATATCGTACTCGCAATGAATTACTTAGAACTAGTACAGGGGATACCTTGGTAAACGGGCAAGAAACTTTATCGACTGTACGGAAAACTGACTCGCCTTAAGTGTTCGTTCGAGTAGTAATATTAAATCTTCTTTTTAAAAACAGAGACGCGGAAACCGTCGTTTGTAGCAGAGAAATTTCGCGGGCTCGCGTTTTAAAAGGGGCCAGGGGGATCGCGCGGAAGACCATCGCTTGAGTACTTTTAATGCCGCGGAGAACGTTGGAGGTTAACGATATTAATTTTTCCCTCCTCGTTTCTCTCTTTCGCCGCTTCCCTTCTAACGTTTTCCTTTTTTTTCTTTCCTACCCTCCTCCCCCCCCTTTCTCTCCCTCTTTCTGCGTCAGCTCGACGTTTCAGAGTTTTCATTTGCATTAGAATACTACGGCAGTTTCATCTCGTTTCTGAAGAGCCCGACCTTGAAGGAAGAAAACAAAATATTGGACGTTCTCCAGTTAAATTGAACCCGTCGCGTGAAATTCATTATCAAGTGATAACATCCACGGAATCGTAATAAAATTTCTCCGCGCGACCTGTTGAACTTCGCGTCATTCGGATATTTTTTAACGCACGGTAGCTTTTAGATAAAAAAAAAAAGAGTCGCGCATTTTATTTTCGTATCGACGGGAAGTCGAATGATATACTTAATTAGCGACAAATGAAAACGTTTGGAATACTTGCTTCGCGTTATACGAATTAACCGAAGTTGAAAACTACTTTTTCGACTCGCGTTGGAGTCGCAAATTGGCAACTGATTCGAAACAAATTCGCCAGTTGGAATTGTTTTCCACTTTGTTATGGCGAACAACGTTATGCCCAGCTCTATTCGTATCGACAGCGCGTATTACAAACAGTATTTAAATGCCCACGGTAACCGGATGCAAATACACGATTTCGAGTGTAAATTTTAATTTACATTTACAATTAGTTGTATCTGCCTGCGATTAGAGTGAAACTAGTCGACGATATGGCAACTGTTCGCATTGAAAATTGACAAGAATTTCGGAATTGTCAACGAGAAATACCAGCTGGACGGAATTCGAATTCTACACGGGTAGTCAGCGTCGAGTAGCCACTGTGAACTTTTCGAAAGAGGGATAAAGATAGAGTGCCGTTCACTGTTTCGGTTCGGTGACAAGACTCGACACGCGTCTGCATCCAGCGATTTGAGCGAACCCCATTAGCACGCCCTTGGTGCTAAGCTCTCTTAAACCCCACGAGCACATAATAATAGCCTATAGAACAGGTACCACCATATGGTCCAGTCCTGCACCCTAGTGTCAACACCTTGGTCGGTCGTATTGTCGCTCGTACATGTGCACTCGAGGCTCAACAAGCGGAAAATTCATCTATATCGAGACGACACTATGCTCATTTCTCTCCCAAAATCATCTTCGAGATACGAATCTGTTTTACTTCTAATTAGTGTATACCGTTTCTTATCTGATTAACTCGCACCCCTTTGCGATATTACCCCTGCATTCGATTCCATTCTATTCTTCCATTTCCCCTTGACGCGATACAGTTTGTATTTCAGAAAACTTCGATGCTCTATCTCGATTACACGTTGTACAAGGAGAAACTAAATGTACATTACGCGAAAAAGTAACTAAATAAATATCAGTTACATCTAAATATCCAGACAACATGGGGACGTTTAAAAGGACGCGCAACTTTTTCTAGATCCGCGCCAGGTTCGAAAATAATAAAGGATTCGAACGGAAATGACGCTTACCAACGGTGGAAGTGGCCCCAACGCTGCTCCTGCCGGGCGTCGCTGCGGGTGTCGGCGGGCTGGCCTCAAGGCCCTGATGGACCCCGTACAGGCTGAAATCTTGCTCGTTCGAGCTCGTGCTGCTGCATTTCCTCTTCTCCTGGTTGTGGTTCAAGTGGAAGCTCTCGTTCTCGACGAGGCCGACGCCTAGCAAGCCGAGGTTCGGCCTTAGCTCGTCCATCAGCTTGTTCTGGCCGCAGTTGGCAGCCGCGGCCGCCGAGAAGTTAAGCTGCCTGCTGAAAATCGCCGGGAATATGTTGAACTGCTGATGGTCGAGGCTGAGAGCGGTCGTCGGCAGCGATGAACCGCCGCCACCGCCGCCGCCGACGGAGGTGCCACCGACGGAACCGACGCCGCCCGCACCGGGACCCCCGGTACCTCCGGACAGGTCGTTAGCCAGGGTGATGCCGGGTTGACCTTGCTGAGGTCTCTCTGAACCAAATGATCCTGACGTTCTGCCACGACCTACCAGGACATCCTACGTTCTTCTCCTTCTGAAGGAGTCACCACGATTCCCTCTTGTTCGCCGCGTTTGTCTTCTTCGGATCTGACGACGAAAATCGACGAGCGAGCCGTTAAACGAAGCGGTTCCTACTTTTACGTTTGGTCCTGGCCCGCTCGTTGGGATACGGGTGCGATTATTTTTTGGTCGTTGGTTAATTCGAATTGGCTTGCACGAGCGTCACGTTCGTCACTTTTTGTTCGAGCGGAAGTTCGAGACGAAGTTGGCGAGGGAATTCGAGTCACGTACGATATGGTCACCTGGTTTCAAATATTTCTCACGCTCTTTACGCGGCTTTCGCGAACGATCTTCCGTCTTTAACCGTCTTTGAACCTTCTGTCGGATCTGTCGACGGGCTTTCAGAGGTATCGTTTGCGAGGCGAGGATACTGTGGCGCGCGCTTATTCAGGGCGTTTTAAAATGGTGCGTTTTAACGCGGCGATGCCTTTCGCGATGACTTTAATTAACGAATCGCCGTGCTTACATCGAAAGTCGGAGTCGAAACAGGAATCTTGTGCCAGTTTATAGCGTACCGTTTGCTGATTCGCATAAAATCCCTCGAGTACGTGTAAGAGTCGGCGTAGATTTACGAAGCAACTTGAAATTTTAGAAACAGTCGTTTTTGTTTACACATGTTCGGAACGATTGTTCACTTCGTTAACACAATACCGACGACACTGTTCAGGTGTTGGATTTTGCCGCTTTAAACAAATATTTCCCGAGTTACTCGCAACCTCGATAAATCCTTCCAGTGCTGACGATCGTTTCACGGACGTGGTCACACGGTTCTTAACTCCGATGTCGACAATCGGAATTTTTTTTTCAGGGGTGCACTTTACAGTAGAGTATCACGATTCGAACCAGCCCGTCCTTGGTCATACGTCGAATCATACGTCGGACTTATTCCTCGAAGTGTCGGATCACTATCCTCCCTGGTCCTTTTCCAGCCAGTGTCTTGCGATAGCTGCAGAGATGTCGCAACGATCCCGTGGCGATCACGAGCAATAGCGTACCCTTTTCCAAGCCTGGGTCCTCGTAAGCAGCTTTCGACGTGGTCCACGTTTACTTGACAGAGGTTTACTTGGTCTAGCGGTGTTCACGGAGTAGTTACGTTGGTCGACGTCGGATCCCAAACGATACTCTCGGAGAATCCAACAACGATGCGGCCGATCGGGGTAGAGGCAAGCAAAGGAAAGCGTATAGGAGAGGAGAGAAGCGGAGGAGAAGGGAAACGAGCGAAGAAATACACGTGGATATCGTAGGAACAGTGGTAGAAAGTGGAAGATGAGGAGGAAGAAGAAGAAGAAGAAGAAAAGGGAAAGAGGGCAGGAAGGGCAGATAGGAACGCGGATGGTTAATCGCAGGCGGACGTTACCGCTACCGTGGCCTCGATTCGAAATTCAAATCTTATTATCTGGTCGATGCAATTAGGCGGGTTAGAACCTCTGGAGGGTAGAAGGAGAGGGTGGTGGGGTCGAGTACAAAGGAGGCAGGCAGGGAGAAAGAGAGAGAGAGAGAGAGAGAGAGAGAGAGCGCGCGGCCTTGAAAATAGAAATATCGAAATAATCGTCGCGAGATCGCGCGAGGACGGATCGTCGCGAGCGTCGCGAGGAGAAGACGCGACGCGGGCGAGGATGATAGATGAAGACGAGAACGAGGACGAGGACGAGGACGAGGACGAGGACGAGGTGGTAGCGTCCAGGATGTCTCGCGCCCTTCCTTCGTACCGTGATACGTAACGCGTTACGTGGAGGAAAAAGCCGAAACGATAGGAGAGTCGGCCGTGTTAGAGGGGCGACCGCTCGCCGTGAGTTCTTGTGGGATTCTGTCCACGAAATGCAGTTATCCCGGTGACTCCGCGGGGGGACAGAGAACGTTTAGAGGGGCTGCTACCATGGTAGGGGGTTGTTGCCTGTAACCAGCGCTCCCTTTCACCCCTGTGCTCGGTCAGGCAACGAAAGCACGAGGTTCTCCCCGCTTCACCCCATTGGACGCTCGCGCGATGCGTTACCCGGACGACCGCCAATCAGGGCTCGTTCGTTGCCACTCGGTCTACCCCCACTCGTTCCTCAACATGGTGGATCTACCAATAAAAATTCCTCCGGAAAATAGCCTGCGAGCGATTTTCTTTCCACCTTGGCTATCTAGCTTTTCCAACGACTTACACAAACCACCGGCCAATATACGCTTCACCACTACTACCTGCCCGCGTGGGACGTCCCTTTCTACCAGCCCGCGTCACCGTGTTCTCCACTCCTCGTCCTCGTCCTCGTCTTCTTCCTCTTCCTCTTCCTCTTCCACTTCCTCCTCGTCTTCATCGACGTTCATCCCCCTTTACCCGCCTCTCACTTTCTCGCCGCCTTCCAACCAACAACCCTTACGTTTCTGCCTCCCTTTTCCATTCTCGTTCTTTCTTTTTTTTTTCTTTTTCCACTCTCTTTCGTTTCATTATCCCGCGGCAGATAGCTTTTCTAATTCTTTCCCCCTGCCCGCCGCCCCGTTTTCGGTATTTGATTGTAACCTACACCCATCGGCTGACCCAACTACGTGCGCGAGTCGCGAGACTCTTCGATTCACGGCCGCGCGTCCTCTCGTCGTTTGCCTGCGACGAATAGAATGGCACTCCCAGCGAATTTCCCCGCCCGTCTTTGTCCTTTGCGACCTAGCTTTTCGACGATTAATTATCCCGCCAACGAGTCCATCCATTTTTCAAATTCGTGCACCGTGTACGAACGACTTTTCCTCGCTCTCTCGACGTTTTGCTTCATTTCTACGCTGTCGTCTGTGCGAGACGATCCACGTTCTCAGGCGTGTCTCAGCCGAAGGTGTGATCCCTTCGTTTCTCGCGAGGGATCCCCACGTAATCCTTCGATTCGTCTACTCGCTGTTCCCTTAGTTCGACCCTCCTTCGAAACGGGGCAAGAGGGTGTCGGGTTCCTTGCCTGAGGGTAGATTCGAAGAACCATGCGACCGAAGAGTGCGAGAAAGGAGGGGCGGAAAGTTTCGAGAGCTTCAGCGTCTTTCAAGTTCCTCGAAGTTTCCTTAAAAAAGTTGGTCATCGTTTTCGTCGGAATAGCACGAATCAGTTTATCGCCTGTGTTATCCATATTTAGGTCACACGTTTTATTCGCCTCGCCTGCTAGGTTTTTCGATAACAAACAGTAGGAAGTAACACTGGAAAATTTTAGCCATCAGAAATTAGAGAGAGACGATTTTGAGCAGGAAGTTCGATGAGTGCACGCTCGTATCGAGGATGTAATAACGCGGGATGACAACTTGGGGCTTTGTATAAATTTGCTGTACTTTGAATCGACGCAGTATGCTTTTGATCAGCTCACTGTGCAACAGAATCTGATTAGTCACATGTCGCATTTCGAATTCTTAATGAGAAGTTGCCAAATTTTCAATTGAATCGCGTGTGACTCGAAGAAAGTAAGAACGATCGCGTTGTTTCGAATAGAGATGGATAACTGCATTGGCTGCCGCTCATTAACGGTTCGCAATTTTTCCACGAAACACCGCGAACCAAAGTTTGCCTCTCTCCGCAAAGCGTACGCTAACGCGATTTAGCGATTCTAATTTCTACTTTATGAATTTCATAGGGGTGGCGAATTTCAGAACTCCGCCGGAATTGCGCGCACCCGCCTTAGTTGTGTTCTGTAATTTTCTTAATCGTTCGACTGCGGTTGCTACGACGTTAAACCGAGAATTCCAACTGTTACGATTACCACTCGAGTCTGCCAGTGATAATAGTTAGCAAGAAATAAATTCTCTTCAATCTTCCGCGATTTGATGCTTAGATTACGCGTGCGGTATTGGTTCGAGGACGAAGAACTCGATACGAGACGAGATCGAACGTTGCAAGCCCGTCGTAAATTTGTATACAACATCCATGAAGACCATCGTTTCACGATCCACGCGTAGCTCGTTCGAGACATGGGAACGTCGACGAAGGAGCGTGGCGAGCGGAGTCGAACGAGTAATTATCGACAGGAGAAGCCGCGAGCCTGAATGGGGACAATTTTGGTTTCGAATTGGCCGATTTTTCACGCTGTCCGCCCGTAAGTTTTCAGGCATTGTCCGCGAGATTGCAGCGTTCGAGAACGGCGGCACGCGCGCGGAACGGTGGGCGTTCTGTTTCTCAAAGTGCAAATCGAGAGAGACGAAATTGCCGGGTCCTCGCCGCGATATTGTTCGTCTTTTGTGTAACCACCGGGGTCGACAAAAGGCGCGCGATTTATTGACTCTGCAACGTTACAGAGAGCCGATGCGCGATGAGTGCTCGCGCCCTGCCCGCCGGTTTTCCTCGCGTTTTCCATCGCCGAGCTGAATTATAGGCGGTAAAACAAAGCATGCAGAGTTGCGGCTAAAATATTCAACATAACTATGTAACCGAATTACGTTACGCTGATGCGATACATGCTCCGTGTGCATAACAGCTCTATTAAATAGAACGAAACGCTATTGCGCCTCGATTATGTTCGATATCATTCATTTTTTCTTTTTTTTTCGTTTAAACACTAGTAACGTATCATTTTAACGCTCGTCGTTCCGCTGAAAAACATTCGGTTGTTTTGAATATATTTTTTTTTAATTTCACGATTAAATAATCATAGTGATTACAGAGTACGTATTTTTTTTTTCAGAGTGTCGATCGTCGTGATATTAGTAGATATTATTTATCTTATCGTGGTAGAAACGAACGCGTACAATTTGAATGTGGAGATACAGTTCAGCACTGGTTTCGGCATTGAATGAGAATTCCACACGGATTTCTATGTAACGTCAAACCACTGTTTGTACATGGTCGCCGTTTCACCGATTTAATTTACAGGGGGTAGACCGCTTAGATTAGATCAGATCTTACGGATCGGGAAGCCGACTTTACGGTCTACGTGGACCATATGCAGCTCGTACTTCATAAGGGTGCTCCGGCTACCCTATTTAATCGATAAGATGTAAGAGCACCGATAAACACGCTTATCTTCTCGTGATAACTTTCTCTAACAGAATTATCATTCCTCATGAATACTCGAGCGGTGGAAGGAAGAAGACAGCGCGTAAAAATGTTAGCCTCTCGCGCGGAAGTTATCAGTTCGGATGCAATTAGAGAAGAATCCAGCTCGCTCGATTTTTTTAATTACCAGGTGCAACGAGATCCATTTGGGCGTTTCAGAGTTATAACAACGATCTTTAGTTTAATCGCGTGATCGACGTTTCCTTATACGTCGAATGAAACGCTTGATTCGTAATTAAAGAAAAAACACATCCTCTCTTAACTCTAAAATATATCTTTTCGAAAGAATCTTAAGGGGTAATTCTTGAAAAACAATGCAAGACGAAACTCGAGAGACAAATAAAATCGTGTTCGAGGTCTCATCTTGGGGAGCGAGAATTTACGAGCCCCGAGGTCCTCGCAGGGCGAAGTATAATAATCGAAAGAAATTCTATACTATTGCTGACAAGCCATCGGGTTTGTTCGCGGCCAGTGTGACAGATTTCGGCCACGCCCTGTCGATATGGTGTGCACCCCCTTTTCAGAATGCCCCTGCACCCTCGATCGGCGCATCGAAAATTCACTGGCTTTGATCTACTCGCAGCACCTCTTCTGGGATCGTACGTGTCGCCGTCGTACTGATGAATGGTCCGTTCAAAGACGTTCAAACACAGGGCGCAAAACTTTCCGCTTCGTTTGATCGAACGGCTCATTTGCATACGAAGTGGTCTAATAGAACGCCGGGAATAAATCGTGAATAGACAAACACGGGACAATTAATGGCTGGGAAATGCCAGTCGCGTCTTCTGGCTGAAAATAAAATTTCTCGTCAAACTTAGTTGCCTTCGACTATAAAACATTACTTTTTTTCTGGAAAATGAAAAAGTTATGCGATCGTTGAAGCGTTAAAGTTAATGTTTGTAAACGTATTATAGAAATATAGGCTTCATAATATTTGAGGAACGGTATTTGGACAATGTAGATGCACAATACTTAAAACTACCCTGTTGTTCCTCGTCGAAGCGTATTTTGATTGGACAATATCTTGCGCGGAGCCAAAGGGAATGAAAATATTGGCAATGTACTGATTATATCTTTTGGCAGCGGTGCGTGTGGCATTTTAACACTTAAGGGAACGTTTAAATTGAACAAAAGTGTCCTCTATCGAAAAGTCAGGGAGAGAGGTGGTGAGAGTCAAGCGGCACGTGCCTGCTAATTTCTCCTCCGCACGTGCCACCGATAAAACCGCGTCAAAATATTGCTCGCAATTTGAATAGGCCAATTACCAGCACAGAGCTTAAAGTACGCCCATTATTTCCGATAAAAATTGCTGGGACGAGCAGCGCGTCAATTTTTATTTATCGCATTACACGCCGACGGACGGGGAAACGATTTCAGGGACAAATCGCGCGGAAATGAAACGGCACAATTTGACAAAAACCGAGTTATATCTTCCAACGATCGCGCGTACATTTTTCATAAACTAACGAACGCGGTTTGAAGTAACAAGAAAAAGGGGGACACGCTTGCTCGCGTTCCACTCTGTTCACAGATGACCTCCGCGTTCCCTTCGTCGAAAAACACGGGACGCGGAGGAGGAATTCGATAAAACGGTGCGCGATCTAACGGAAAAACGGGGGACGAGGCGTGTTTGGTTAAAAAAAAAAAAAAAAAAAAAAAAAGAAAAATGTTCAGGGAACGTCGAGAAGAATTTTTGCGGCGGGTCGAGGAGCCGCCATGCCGCCCCGCGAGGAAGACGACACCGTGGGAGCCCTCTCCGGTTCGATCTCTCAATCTCGAACGGTTCCTGCCCCTGGTTTTCTTTCCTCCGCCTTCGGTTCTCTCCTCCTCCCCTTTCTCTCTTAAACCTCCAACCACCCACCCAGCCACCCCAACCCTCGTCGTTCCCGTTTTCTTTTTTCCTTGCTTGCGTGTTTTGCCAAGAGCCCTCATGGGCGGAAGCGTCACGTACAGCTCTGAAACAAAAACGTAGCGACGTCAAATGCGATTACGAGAGCTGCGAGAGCAGCTCCAGAACGCGGATGCTGCGCTAGGTTAGGTGGAGAACGCGGGCCGGAGGGCGGACGCGGAGGAGGCGGCTAGAAAGGTTGGACCAGGAGCTAGAGGGGCGCAGAACGATACGGCGAACCGAGAAAGCGAGAAGGGAAGAGGAACGAGCTCCTGGCTCGATCTATATATATGGGACAGGCTTGAAAATGATTTCCTTAACTTTTTACCAGGAAAATCATATCCGAATCCGTTACAACCTCTACACGGTCCTCGATTATACGTAAATCTTCCACGGATCGTTTTTACATCGCGACCATTCCCGGCGTCTACCTTCGTTCCGGTCCGTTTTAAACAATGTCGCGCGCTGTAGGCGCACGTAGGAAAAATAGACGGCCTAACGAGTGCGTAACTTCGCGGCTCGTCTGATCACGATCCTTCTATGTGGCTTAATCCACTTATATCGTCGCCACGAAGGTACGAGGCTCCGCGCATTGCCAACGCGAATGGCCACGTGCTATTCCCACAAAAGTACCGTAAACAGACGGGTAATAATTATGCGTTACATGCATTGTGCCGTCGCGAAATCTCCACACTTAAACCCACCCCTGCCGATCGGGCCATTGTGAAACAGCGGCAGGAATGCTTTAACCTCGTTTGCAGCTGATTATATTCGCAACTATTTTACAAGCGTATAATAAAACGTAACGCGCAGCGGCGTAAGTGAATTTGTCCGGTGCCGTTACGCGACATGTATCGCGCGGCGGGTATAATTTTATTCGGCTATCATTTAAAACCACGTTTAAATCCTGTTCTGCTATTGCCCCCGTGTACGTCGCGCACGTCGGGATACGTATCGTTGGAAAATAGAATTTTGTTGCTCGCCGTTTCTATCGAGTTAGTCGGTTGGATAGTAGCCGGTATGGTGAAGACGCCGTGGCAGGAAGGAAACGGGGAATAAGAGGGCCAGGGTACCCGAACTCCGGCATCCAGCTCTGGATTTGCTGGATGGCACAGGGGTGGCTCGATGGGGACGCGGCAGAATGGAAGGTGGACGCTTATCAGGGGTTGGAGAATTGTCGTGGATGCGCGGGGGTGGCTCCGGCACGGGGTTGACTCTGCGAGGGCTTCGAGCAATGGCTCGGCCCGAATATGTGCCTCCGCGTGTCTGTGCACCACCGTGCGTGCGTGCGTACGCGAAAAATCGATCGGTTCGTTCGACGCGGTGAACCGTGGACAGCTATGATTCCTAGGCTTGTAAATGCGGACGGATGGTCTCTCTGCCGAGGCGAGAGAAACACGCTCGATCGGCGTCGAGTTGGACTTTCTGTTACCCGATCGACGGGAATCTAAGTACGCGACTGCACACGGGCGATCGAAATAAAGAAAATATGAGAAAATCGTTGTGCTGAGAGTAAATCAGTGTGTCGCGATTTTGTTCGATATTTAGTTAGTATTTTAATTGGTTTGAAAATAGAACAGGGAGTAAAATAATGATCGCGAATAGTATTGCAGGTGTTAGAGTGGTAAATAGAGGAATTTTCGTGATTTAAAAAAATGCGTGTAAAAGGAAGGTATTTTTAAGACGACACCCGTTAGAATTAATGTTTCAACGTTGGCGGCGGGGTGATGGTCGCCAAGCCTCCATTAAAAAGTTGTTAAACGCAGCCTGACGGCGCCCCGCGGCAAATTGGAGCCCCATCATAAGTCTTCCTTGTATATAATGTACATGGCTGTTAGAGCAAGCCATCTACAAGATAGCGATATCAAAGTAATTAAGTATTCGATGAAGATATTTTGATCGACCTTGCGGATGAAACTGGTGCCAACTAATGGTTGTAAAACGTATGCACGAGGAAACATACGCGAAAAACTTTGTTTTCGTACAACATATTCGTTACTTCATTAACGATCGTGGGTACCAGTTTGATAGAAAAATTATTTAACATTTTATCACAGATCGCTATCTTGTTTCGTCTCGTTTCTACGTTAGATTCATGTCGAACGTAATTTTTAATATTCCCACTGGCGATAAATATAAAAAAGATATTAAATACGCTTTTATAATGTCATTGCTCCTGTTACCGCAATTGCCGCGATATCGAATGAAAGTTAGTCGAATTTTTTTATTACATTACAACTGTTGTTACAGCTGAAAAAAAGGATTGAATACGGTCATACTATAAAAGAGGAGCCGGAAAACAAAATTTGATCGTAAAAACCATAGACCTCGTGGCAGTCGCCATCCACTCGCGGCCAATTGTCAAACAATGTCCAAGGGTGGGACGGAAAAATATCTGACAAAAATAGTTGGGACGAATTTACTTTGTCGCGAATAAGGCGTGCGTATTGTATTACGTACGAATCGTATTCTAATATCGCGACGAGAATACGCGAACCAATTAACTGTAATCAATATCGTCGGTCGTTTTTTGACGTGCTTTTAATGTAATTGCATGTTTACCATTAAATTATTCTTTGATACCACGGGTAGAACGTCGGCGTATAAAAGAAGCAAGAAATGCTTTTTACAGTTTAGCGTCTCGGGGACGCGATAAATTTGTTTGACATTTTCCTTCCATGGCCTCCTCTCTCTCGTCTCCTCCACTCCGCCGGTTTTTCGAGAAAAAAGCTCTCGAACAAGTTCAACGTTTTCTACGTAACGCTGACTGGAAACTCTTGGCCGAAGCAACCGAGAGGTTCAAAATAAGAGAAAAGCGCCGACGTAAAAAGCATCGGGGATGGTAGGGGCAGCGCGGGGCAGAGAGGATGGTTTAAAAGTACGTGGAATGGAAAAGGTGTGTAAAAGACGTACATTGGCAACTGCTGTAAAATATAAAGCTGCGTGGAAGGGCATCGAAATCGGTTTGTTGTTTAGCAAAAAAAGTTGCTTCAATTGGTCGACTCTCTCTCTCTCTCTCTCTCTGTCTCTCCATTTCTTTTGTCCTTATATTTTCGCAAAATGTAACGCAGCGCGGAAACAAAAATCGATCGATACGGAGGACGTGGAAAGTACGTTTCGTTTCGAAAGCAATTGCGGAATCGCGAACGAAAAAGAATAATAGCGTCTCGTTATGTCGACAGGATGAGAGAGAAACAGAGATTGGAAAAGAGAGCTACATTCGCTTCGATGTTTCATAACTTGAATGGAATAGAATTTTGCTTGCTAACACTTCGACGAACGATTCAAGATGGCAACGCGTAGAACCAGTTTCTGATATCTGCAAAACGTTCACTTGCGTTTTAAACGTTAGCTGTAGTCCCGAAGAATGAGTTCTAATATCTCGAGACGATGCAAGATTGAACCACGGGGAAATTAATATCGCAGGTGTTTACTGTTCCCCAAACTGGTTGAGCGTAAACGTCGTCCTGGTGGATTTTCCCGATGATTGGTGGTCGTCCTTCGACAGATTATCTCGAGACACGGCGGTTTCCGCAAAAGGTACACAGAGCGACGGGTGGTTGGCGTTCGCGAAGGGATGAAAAAAGGCCGAGGGTGGTGCGAAGGTACCGCGGCAAGTCGAAAAACCGCGATGCGGCATTACCAATTCTTTCCGGCGGCACGCATCCCTCTTTTCACGCACGCACGCAAGGTGGACGAGGTCAGCTTTCAAGGGGTAACGCGGTTAAGAAAATGTTTTTAAAACAATTTTGCACTTACCTCGACGCTGCGAGCCGGGTGGAGGAGTGACCCGCGGATCGAGTCGAAGGAGAAAGGGAAAAAATGAGGATCGAGCTTTATAGAATCCACCACGGCTCTCTCCAACGACTGCAACTTTTTGCTCGTCGTACAGCGTGAGGTTTAAATCGCGTACACATAGAAACGATAAATGCCTAGAGATTTCGAGCAAAGCAACGATTAGAAGCATTGATCAGCATAAATATGAAAGTCCGTAGAGTGGTACGCGATCGTCGAGTGCCGCGTAATTTCGAAACTTCGAAAGTCTTGATATCGCTTTATTCCTTGGTTCGATCGACTGTATTAATTCGAGCGTCCGTCCGATTCGTTTCTTTTCTCGTTCGTAGTCGGGTGGTACTCGTTTTAATTTGCGCGGTATCAAACGGACGGCGGCGAGAGGAACGGTTGAGAGGGGCGAAAGGGAGGAATAGGGAAAAGAGAAAAGTAAGCTGTTCAGCCGTGTATTTTCGATAATTATTCGACAGTCGATTTGCGTGCGGATGCGGAGCAGGGTGATACGCGGAATGGAGGACCGTTGCGGCTGACGGGGATGGCGGGGAAACGCGCGGCGGCGGCGGCTACGGGGGCGGGGGATTTCGAGAGTCGCGTTCAACCATCCGGAAGCTATGAATATATTATTTGACGGGCAGTTTCGGTAGTCTCCGATCGGATGGAGCATCGATCATGGCTGGCGCATCCCTTTGGGCCATTTTCATGCGTCAGAATGCGACACGCCTCAATCGAGCGGCTGCCGCGGAATGACGAAAAAAAAAATGTATACATATATATATATATGTACATACGTACCGTCGCTGACTGTCGAAATACTTTTATAAAATGCGCGCGACCTGATTTCCGCCGAGCGAAAAACATCGTCGCATCGTGAGCTTTGTTCGTTCCAGAACTGTCGACGATGGGTCAAGAGGTAAGGTCCAGGCGTTGATTAATTTCAATCGCGCGGTGTTGTACGATTCGTGTTTGGTTCTTCTTCTCGAAGAAAGTTCGTAGCAGAAATTGAAAACGAGGCGAAAGCAACGTGCTCGAAGCGGAAACGAGATGCAGGATGGGGACCAACGACCGAATGCATTTTTGCATCGCGTGGCTCGAGGGCTTTTGGAGCCACCTCAACGTTCTAATTGCATTCTTAGTGTTACCGATTCGTCTCAGAATAATTGGAGTAGTGTTTTATCGCTTTCTGAAGCTTTCTGCTAAAATACCTGGTATAACGAATGCCTTTTAATTACGCTGATTAGCTAATCGGTTCTTCTTTCTGTTACAGCTTCCGAAGAGGAAAGGATAGAAGAAGGACTTTGAAGGATCATCGAAGATACAATTTCTTCGGTACTATTAGGTTCATTTAAGGAGAAGGGAAGAAAAGAGGAAAACACGGAATAATTTATTATATTATTTATTAGGAAGCATTAGTTTTAAGCAAATTATTATAATTTCCAGTATAATACAACTTAGTATACTTAATTGTAAGATAGGATACATCAGATATTGTATTATAAGTATTATCTACTATTGTAAAATACAATTTACTTATAATTTATTGTATATTTCATTGATTTGATTAAATAAATTCACTATTTAAAAAGAATATCATAATTCTTATTATTCACCATTAACTCAATCCACCACCTATCCCTTTTCCTCGTCATTATCACGAATTAGGATAAGATAAATAGCGGAATTTTTAAAATTACGGTAATTCCCGGAAATGATGTCATTTTCCAGGAAGTGGAACTATTCGGATACCTCCTCACATGTTATGTTCTCCTGATACAAAGTCGAAAATTAGGGTTTTCCATCAAAAAATTGGAAATGTATCAGGAGAACATGACGTCATAGGAGGTATCGGCAATTCCTGGAATTCTCAATGACGTCATTTCCCGGAAGTGGCACTTTTCGGATACCTCCTATGACGTCATGTTCTCCTGATACATTGCCGATTTTTCGAACAAAATCTTGAAAATCCGACTTTGTATCAGGAGAACATGACGTCATAGGAGGTATGCTTGCCACTTCTAGGAAAATGACGTCACTTCCAAGAAACGCCGAAATTCCTGGAATTCTCGATGACGTCATTTCCAAGAACTGGCACCATTCGGATACCTCCTATGACGTCATGTTCTCCTGATACAAAGTCGAATTTTCAAGATTTTATTCGATAAATCGGCAATGTATCAGGAGAACATGACGTCATAGGAGGTATCCGAATAGTGCCATTTCCAGGAAATGACGTCATCGAGAATTCCAGGAATTTCGGCGATTCTTAGAAGTGACGTCATTTTCCTAGAAGTGTCAAGCATACCTCCTATGACGTCATGTTCACCTGATACATTTCCAATTTTTCGATCGAAAACCCTAATTTTCGACTTTGTATCAGGAGAACATAACATGTGAGGAGGTATCCGAATAGTACCACTTCCTGGAAAATGACGTCATTTCCAAGAATTTTATCGTGAACAGGACTTTTTTTTGAGAGTTTCCTCTCGTTTAAGGATTGGAATGGGTAGTTCTAGGATCATTGAACAGGTTGTTGATTAATCAAACAATTAATTAATATTCACTGCACGTTTATTGAAACTATTAAGCTATTTACAAGGTACAGAATGTACAGAAGAAGGTACAGAGGGTCTTACAAGCTAATTGTTATAAATAAATTAAAACTTATAGAAAATTGTACAGATTTTATAAGCTAGTTACGGTATCGGTCCAGGAATTCTTCTTTTGCACGTAGCAAACATTTCGGTGATATCCATGGAATTAATCTTGTGTCCACAGATGTTTTATCTGTTATGTCCTTCGTCTGAACGAATTTAATATTCGTTTTCCGAGGATATCCGCTCGTTTTGGACAGTTCTTGCACGTAGACGCAAATGGTAGACGAAAATATCTGCAAACATAATGAAACGGATCAATAATTAAATTACCCATACACACGTGATCGAAATTAAACGAGAGAATACGATCTTACCTAGGTTTTAGACGAAGCTCTAAGGTAACCAGCAGTTTGAATGCCGTCACGCAAAGAATGGAACAAACCGCCGACGCGTAATAGAGCGTAAAATGGCAGACCGTTAGAAGTTGAAGAGTAATTCGATATTTATATAGTCAGCGGGATGGATACCTCCCGAACGACTTTTTAAATCTTTAATTAACTTCGTCCTGACATTTAATTAAGCTGCAAACGATGTTACGTTCAAACTAGAAAACACGTTCCGAGCGACTTCCAAATCATCCGCGGAAGTAATCTGGAAAGTTATGGAGAAACATGAAAACTTCATCCGTAAGTTCTCGCGCCGGATGTTTTCAACACCGGTGAAAAATAATTCACCGTGGACGTAAGAGGCCGCCATCCACCGATACGTTTTATCGTCGAAACGCGCAAGAGAGATTTCCACGGTAATTAGATTCGCGTCGGTAAATTAATCGATACGACGAAATTGAACAATTGGAAGATACGAAAACGCAATAGCGGGGAAGCATGAAAATTAGACGGGACATTTATTTACAATGTAAACGTCGAATTATCGCGCGTGTTGCCGAGGGTAGTTCGTTTAAAAAAAAAAAAAAATAAAGAGAGAGAGAGAGAAAAATTCGGAAACGTTTGCGCGAAAGAGTAACGTGAAATTTTAATAACGGCAGATGCGATTATAACAGCAGCAAAATTTATTGGAAAATTATTAGTCACGACCCAGGTATACGTCAATAATGCGTTCAACCTCTTTTACCGGATGATTCTACATTTCCATTTATATTTATATTCAAATATCGCTTCGTTGATATTATATAGATACAACGTATTTATCGAAACAATTCCATTTCCGACTCTATTGTTAAGTATTTAAAAGAAAAAAATTGAAATGACATCGAAGAATGCACTGGAAATATTTTCAGCGCGCTAAGAAATTCCATTTTAAAAGCTAACAACGAAGAGATGCATTTGTCGCGATAATTTCGTATAAATCTTCCAATATATTTTGCAGTTAAAAATAAGGCTGGAGTATCTTACGAGGAACGTAATCAGGATACACGTGTACGAGAAAAACCGGCTGAAAAAAGTGTGCAATGCCGGCGAGACCGATAACAAATTCGTTCTTAATTTAATAGAGAGCAAAAAGTAGATAAACGATATTCGTGCAGTCTGGTAGCGATACGAGGTAGAATCGCAAACTCGTTGCTAAATGATCAATTTATCGGATAAATTTGATAAAATATAAAGGCCAGCAATGATTTTCGTTTTATTTGGCTGGCTACACGACCGCGTGGCGCGGTCGTCCGATTAGAACTGACTCTATCTACTTACAAGTAGATCGTGTGTCATCGAACGCTGCCACGTGTCCCTAAATGTTTAATAAATCAGTGGAAAAATATTCCTATTTATCATTGTGTCGCGTACAAAATTCTAGCTGATTAATGAAATTTATGTCAATTATCGATACAGAAAAAATAATAAATGAAATTATTTCAAGCGAATCAATTTACTTCGTCACGTAGAATCTTTTCTGTACAAATTTTATAGCCGCAAGAAAGCTACGTACCTATAAAACGAACCTTTTTATCTGTTTTATCGTTAATATCCAATGATTATATTTAAAAGGTATTACCATAGTAAAATGATGAACATAACTAATATCGTAACATTGTTTACCATAATTACTTCGTAAACGCATCGGTACTTGACGATCGAATTTCAGTAAAAAAAATAGAAATGACAGTGTCTGACGAGTTGAAAAAAATGTCAGCAGACTTTTGCCATACGCGTTCCCTGGACGCTGTACACCGTTCGTCTGGATATCACGATAGGAGGTCCCGTTCGTTGTAATCGGGTAGAAAACTCAATCGCGATCCGACGTTCGCATCAGTAGTTCCGCTCATTGTTATTGATTCGATTTTGAATAGATGGTTGCGTGCTGAAAAGAAAAGATTCGGTACTTCGGTGTACCCTTGTACAACCCTTGGCAAACAACAAGTCCTACGACGAATTGCCAGTTTTCGTTTCGCAGAGCTATCATCCCTCTAATGGTATCGCGCTGTCGCGTTAATTACTCGTAACGAGTAGCGTTTCCTTATTTCTCTCTCTTCTTTTCTTTCTCGTGTTACACAGAATCCCACCGTGCGATTCCATACGATCGCGTTTCGTTCTCGAGATGCGCCCTCGACTCGAGCTTCCGATCGCGAATTGAACGGCTTATACGCGTTTAAAGGTTAAAGCTTAAAGCGCAGATATAGCGTATAGATGTAGCAGAAAGGCAAGGTGCAACGGTTCCTCTTCTCTGGAAATTAATCGAAGGGCACTTCGCGTGACCCTGCTTTTCTGGGGCACGTGCCCATGGGTATCGGTATTTCGGGGCACGTTAATACCTCACTATCCAGACGGATAGAGAGAGAACAGAGCGAAACATCCACTCCTGTACATTGTTTGCGGCTTGGAATCAATAAAAGCATAGCTTTAGGCGACGGTGGTCGTCATGGCAACCAGAGAGACCCATCCGTGTACCCTGTTTCTCTCTCCCTCGCCGAGCTCTCTCTTCTCTTCGTCCGTCTCCCTCTATCCCGACCCCCTCCATCACCCACACACGCGTGCACGCACCCTCTCCACCTCGTTCTTCTCGCCGAGTCCCACTCTCGTTCTCTCTCCTGGTTTTCTCTCCGTGCATGTACCATCCGCTCCGCTTTGTTCTCTTTTCCCGATCCGCGAACATCCCTCTTTCCTTTCTACTCCTTTTTATTCTCGTACCTCAG
Source organism: Xylocopa sonorina (assembly GCF_050948175.1). Classification (NCBI taxonomy): domain Eukaryota; kingdom Metazoa; phylum Arthropoda; class Insecta; order Hymenoptera; family Apidae; genus Xylocopa; species Xylocopa sonorina. Next base: position 14,182,609 of record NC_135193.1, read on the forward strand.
CCCACTTTACTTCGCTCAACCCCCTCCACACACCCTTCTTCCCGTTTCTCTTTTTTTACTTTGATCCTCGCACGCATACTGTCCAATTTTCCGTTTTCCCCCTCTGTCCCTGTTTCTCGCGCACTTTTCCCAACCCCCACCCCCCCGTCCTCCCTGCGTTCGTCCCGGTTTCTCCGTTCTCCGCTCTCCCCGTTTCTCCGTCCGTTCCCTTCTCCTCCTTTTTCTTCGAGCAAGTCCCGTTTTCGCTTTTCCGTCTCGCGCCTCTATCCCAGCGGCTCCCTGTTCCCCATTCATCTTCAACCCCCTTTTTCCGGCTGTCCTCGCTCGCTCTTTCCTAGCTCGGTTTCGCGCGCGCCGGCGCAAACACGCGCACACTTTTATCCTCCTCGATTCCCGTCCGACTACGTGCACGCGCGCCACGCACACATCCGTATGTTTATACAGTCCGCTTTTTGTTTCTCTCCCGCCCCTGATAATTGTCTCTTTGTCCTTGGAACTTTTACACGATTTTGTTAATTCGCAAAAAATCAACGCTCTGATTTTGTCCGCGTTGTCGGCGGCTCGGTGCGCGGCTCTGCGCGTACGAATTTCTACGTAAATTATATTCAATTGATTCAATTCTCTAAATATAATAGAGGCGAGCGTTTCTTCCTGGCAGCCTACGAGGCGAATTCTTCTAGATCTTTAACGTTTCAGACGTGAATCCATTGTTGTAGCGCCTGTTTGCACGCAATGTTGCATACAATGAAACTTGACAAAGCGAAGTCCTCGTTTTTCTCATCTGTCCAAGATTTATTTCAACATCTCGAAATCTGGAACGAGAAACGAGTCGAGATCTACATAAAGTACCCCATGAACTCGTCCTTGAGTTTATCAAAGCGATCCCATTGCCACGTTGAATTTTAATTAACGAAATTAAACAGTAATGGATCGTCGGTTAGCCCAAGTGGAACTAAACAGCTGTTGAACAAAACGTACTTCGATTTCATCGATCAGGAGCCAACGTCGTTTATTCCATCTGCCAATTTGCACTTTTTTTGCATTCAATTGCACGTTGCATCATAATTTGAGTAAACTTCTAACAACTTTAATACTCTGAACGAGAATAAACAGCGTGACAATTTACTTTATTATTGGGTGTGTAATGGAATCATTGGACAGCGGAAAAACGAATAAGAAAAGCTACACGTTCGTTTCTGATCGATTTAAAAAAAATTGATGAACTTTGACGCGTCCTATGATTCTAGGAAAAAATGAACCGTTATTAGAAAACCATAACATAATGCAATTTATATAGTAAAGTGCATCTAACGCAGTAACAAAATATATATTGAATTTTTCGGCATTATTTTGTCAGAATTTTTATTTTAGTTTCTGTAGAAAGAGAGAGAAAAAGAGGAAGAGTATAGTGCGCAAACTACGAGGCGAAAGTATAACGAGTTTTCTAAATAATTTTTTATTTTAGTTTATGTCCAAATTAATTCCTTCGTCTTATCGAAATGTAATTTTTGCAAAGAAAATGAAAATGTTTACGCGTAATTTTAAATACATTTCTTTCGAACATACCTATTCAAATACAATATATTCAAATATTTGAATATAATTCTCTACCTCACGCATATAAACACGTAAATGATTGTCTGCAAGAGATCTTTGATCGACCTGTAAAATTCAAAAACAAAATGGCCCGCTCTAAAGAAGACCGGCGACGAGCAACTCCTGGAATACGCAAACTCCATAAAGAACGTCGATAAATGTCACGCGCTTAACGGAAGAAGAAGGAACCCCGTTCAAAATACCGTCGAAAGGATCGACCGGGAAAAATCGAAAGTAAATTCGACGCATCTTCGCAGATCTGTAACAAACCGAACATCCCCGTTGAATCCAGGTAAACAAATCATTTCCACTTATCAATACGATCGCGCGTATCATAAGATTCAAGTTGAACAGCAAGTTTACCCTGCCTCGTCTCGATTTAAGGTTAGGTTAGAATAACCTAATCCGAGCCAAAACAGGGGGTGGGTTTCAACTTCCTCGATTCGAGATCGCGTCTCGGTAGTCGCGGACATCGAATCTCGAGAAACAGAAGGCGGGCTATTTAAAAAAATTTATAATCGAGTTATTATTATTATAGTCGATTAATGGTCGAGTGAAGAGAGGAGAACGTTTGAGAGAAAACATTTATCCGAAATTCTTGATTCGAACGATGTTCTGTCAAAAAAAAAAAATCTGGAGCGGTCACAAGTCCCCTGTAAGGCGACACAGGTACATATGGGCTCTTTCGGTGAATGGACCAAATGATATAAATTATTTATAGATTTCGACACCAAAGCGAGGAGAGGGAATCGAGGGTGTTCTGTTCCAACTGGGGTGCGTACCCAGGGGGGGTCCACTTGCATCGAAAGCCCCTTGAGGCCCCCCTCAACATATGCATTTTCACTCTACCACCGTAAGCCTATATAAAATTGATTCCTAAGTACCCTGGATGCCTGTCAGCCTCGCGTGTCTTTTAACACCTATCCTCGTTTGTTCTCCATGTAACTTCGAGTGTTCGATTTGGGAAACAAACATGACTACAAGTGACACTTTATTTTATTTGCTCTTGCAATTGTACGAACACTTTCGAAAATATCTATGACGATGCCCAAGATCAGTTCTAAACCTTCTGTTCTCCAATGCGTTAACGTATCAGTTTTAACCGACTATTACCGTGATGCTATTATTCATATAAATGTTAAAACTTTGTTCGCGTTGAGACACTGTTTACTTCTTTTTGGTACACCTTCGTGTTTTTCAAGAAGAGAATCTAGATTATAAAAAGAGAAAGAGCCATAGAGTTCCAATGGACATGTTTCATAGAGGTTTGAGCGATCGCAAAGTTCCTGACGAGTGATGTGTAGCAAATTTGAAGACGGGCCCGGAGCATCGTGCGTTGTGCCCCCCCGGGGTCCAATCTAAATCAATGGGCTTGTGGGTAATCGCATAATAATTACTAGGACCCCCTCTACCGTCCATCTGTCGCTAGCCAAGGGGTGTTCAATCCCTACAAGTGGCAGTGGGCAATGCTCGGCAACATAGACGATCAGGCGTGTCTCAGCAGGTCCTATTGTTATCGAGCGTTCTAAAGAAGTATCGTGCAGTGTCAGTTGCCGGTTTCCGTATTTTTTTTCTGTTAAATCAACGCAACTGATTTTTATACACGTAAATATTAGTTAAACACTGCTATTCTGCGTTACTGATTTCAGACGAACAAATGATAACTACAATTGTAATCGTTTTATGCGTTGGAGCTTCTGATGGTTTTCGTGGGCCGCATCATCCACGAAGCGCTGCTTCTCATCATCATTATGCCCCGCAAAAGGACGTTAAGATAACGCAAGACGCGCAACTGTTACAGGATACTACGTTAGTTAACACTTAACTCATTAACCGAGTATTGTTCTTTCATTTGAGTATGTGTTTCTTTCGTTGTATAAGTTGAGCCGGAATATTCATATTTTTATGATCTCCAAACTTCTTCGATTGGAATTTAAGATGTTGGTGTAAACTTTCAGCCATTTAAAAGAAGACATAGGATCAATGGCGGAGCACTTGGACTTTTCAAACATGACTGAACAGGAAATCGAATTCCATTACTTTAAGTACGTCTATAAAACTAACGAACGGCTTACTATAAGTGGATTAATCGTCTTTAAAAATATGTATGAAAATGATTAGTATAATGGGATAAATGAAATATTAAAACTGTAATTAATGTACCAATCATAGAGTTCACGATATCGACAATAATGCTAAGCTGGACGGATTAGAAATTCTGTACGCGCTACAACATACATTTCACGAAAGCATGAAACCTAAAGAGCAGGAAGATGATTTACCTTGGATCATAGGTATGCATATGAAAACACAGAAAGGAGCAGCGGTTGATACAAATTCTTTGCTACCTCACTAGCAGGTCTTTAGTCTTTCGTCAAAAAAGAAGTCGCTAGTGAGATTATTTTGAGCATTGAATAAGGATTTACTGTGTCTAATATTTCCTTTCTACAATCTCTACAAATACAGTAATTAATTATTGTTTATTACTGTACAGAACTGGTGGATAGAGTACTGATAGAAGATGATTTGGATCAGGATGGATACCTTGAATACACCGAATACGTGCGTGGTAGACAAAAGGATCATATCGCTCAAGCAAGAAGGAATAACAAGCTAGATATTGAAAAATAAGGGATGATCCGGTACAGAATTGTGATAAGAATAATGTACCGCAGAGTTTTGTGTAACACAAATTTATATGTAAACCGCGCAAAACGATACTGTTTATTTCGTTTCTATCAACTCGTTTGTAACCAGTCTTCTATTGAAATGTATAAAAACCGTAAATTTTAATATAAGCAATTTTAATCTACGGACATATTACTGTATAATACTAAATATCCCCTAAAGTTCGAGGATAACTATGCTAACTGTTTCTAGAATATCATTACTATTTTCTTAAACCTTGTAAAGCGCGTAATAATGGTTCAACAAAAGTTGTACTTTGACCATTAAACTGTTTCGGGTTCATCCGATTTATATTCGTACTGCTGAAACGTGTCGATAACATAGAATACTTTTATTTCAACTGTTGAGAAATAATCGAAAATTATATGATAGACATGCGTTTATATACATAACGTATGAACGTATACTTCTTGTGTGCAAATGGTGGGATCGTGATTATAATCACTCATACGTAAGAAATCTCCGCGTTTCGATATACCTGTGCATTCTTTTTCTCACAAGTTTCTTAAAAAATACATTATTCCAATACACATAATGGATTATCCGTCACAAGAATGCATTTCTCCCAGAGATCCTTGGCTATCTGTATCTATTGAATAAAAGTAATTGCATTGTATCGTTATTGTAAAATTAATTCCAATATGTTCCACTTACTTTATTTTCTTCACCATCAACTGGTAAATCTTCCACGCGTATAAATTCAGGATACCGCGATATTATGTGTCGAATAGCAGGTACAAATTCTTCACTAACTTCTAAATATTGCGGCTCATACTCGTGGTATTCCTTAGAATTTTCAGTGGAATAATACATCCTAAATGTTTCATCCTCTTGAGTCAATCTGTAAATGACAAATATTAAATTTTAAAATAATAGTTTCTAAAATAATATTAGTATTTAGTAATTATTAATCATACCTTATACAATGTGACCTCACCAATCGAATTTTTGTGTCAGGTTCTATCTCTACTCTATTTTCAACAATTCCGTTTGCGATCATTCTTTCTCCATCTTGAACGGCAGAACATTCCTGTTCGTTTTCGGTAAGAACGGGTGGTAAAAAGTCGTGGATATGATTTCTTGCCATTAAATCGGCAGCTTTGTCTATGTCAATGTAATCTATTAATTTGCTGAACAAGCCTTTTATCTTTTCCTTAAATTCATCTTTGGCGCTACTCTGAATATCTAAATGTGCGTATCCGCAGTACTTTAAGTAATCAAGCGGCAATCCTTTACGAAATTCACTATCTGTATCTATTGCATTTGACAATGCATTCGGAAGTAACTTCTCCAAGAAATCACCCCAGCTATTTTTCTGATAAACGCTCAATGTAATATGTAAGCTGTGCGTATCGTCAATAGTTTCACCTTGGTGAATCGTTCCTCGCGGAAAATATAATAAATCCCCCGCGTTCACAACTGCATCTAATATAGGTTCACCGATCTCAGAATCCGAGAAATTTATTGAAGAATACCTTGGCAAGTATTCAGAATCGTTTCGTGGTTTGTACAATCTCCATCTCTTTTTACCTTCAACTTGTAATATAAAGGCTTCGATGTCGTCGTAATGTGGCGCAAAACCTTGACTATTTGGGGGCGTTAAGTATGAATTTGCACCAACGAAACAACCAAAATATTCCTGCAGTGTGGCTGAAAATAATAAATATAGTTCAGTAATGTCGAAACTGTAGACACTACAGTGCACATAAAATAATTACCATTTAAGGAATGTAATTTTGGTATATATGTTTGTGGATTCAACATTCGAACAGAACATCCATTTACATAATAATCCCAAACAACACTTGGGACTGCACGTCCGGCAGGATTATGTGTTTCCCTCACACCATTTTCATATGACGTGATGTCGATATTTTTTGTAAATGAAATATAAGATTCCCTTAATATTTTATCCAACAGTGAGGTAGACATAAGCAATTTATAGTACTTAGGTAAATTCCTTTTGATATGTACAGGTGCCTTTTCCCAATTCTGTCTGAAAGAAGAAATATATCAATAGTTTTATTGTAATTTATTTGATATTTCCCGCTTTAGAGGTAAGAGAAAGAAAGATATATAAGAAAGCTATAAGAAAGAGAGAGACAGATGCTACCAATCCTTCTCTCGAACCCCTTGCGCCATCTCTGTAAAAAGTGCTCAAACTGGTCGCTCAGCATTATCGACAGCGAAGTAAACTACTGAAGCACTAGCGCCATCACCTGGAGAAGTGCAGAAATAGATCGGGCTGATAGTTTCAGTTCTTTCCGCAGAGATGGCGCTAGTAGTTTTAAGTAGTTTACTTCGCTGTCGATAATGCTGAGCGACCAGTTTGAGCACTTTTCACAGAGATGGCGTCAGGGGTTCTAGAGTATAATCCGCGGCATCTATCTCACTCTTTCTTATAGCTTTCATATATATCTTTCTCTGCCTGACCGGTAAAGCGGGAAATATCAAATGAATTACAACAAAACTACTAAAATATACAAGAAATTACAATAAAACTATTGAAATATACATCCTGATAACACAACTTTGTCACAGTAAGAGCACTGTGATGTCACTTGCACTGTGTAACATATATTTATATTATTTATAAATAATAAATACTACATATTGTGAAATTTGAATAGGAAAATCTCTGACATTTAAACTTACTCAAAAAACTCTTCTGGTTTCAAGGGATGTATTAACCACTCAAACATTGAAGAACTTGTTTCTAAAGGATTCTCATGATTTTCTTCCATTACTTTATACTCTGCGCAGTTAGCTTTTTGGTCAACTTTTTTCTTACTTTTAATATGTTTTTGTAGCTTTGTCTTGATATGTTTCATCTTCGCAACACCTGCATTCACCGTTAGAAGGGAATCTTTCACTTTTTTGTTTGATTCTATTTTCTCAACGCCAGAAGCTAAGACTATGTCCTTATCTTCTTCTTCACGTATTGGTTTTTTCACTGATTTACTTTTCTTAGAAGCAACTGGCGAATTAGTTTTTCTAAACATTACATTATTCTTCTTGTTTACCTTTGGGATTTTATGTTTAAAAACTTTGTTTACTTCTTGAACACTTTTGCGCCTACACGTTTGCTTTGCTTTCCCTTGCATTTTCAGTTTCACACCATTCCGCGAAACTGGTTTTCCCTCGAATAAAGTGTGCTTCTTTTTTAATTTTTTCGAATTCGACGATAGCTCTATACTCTTACGTTTCATAGCATACGCTGTGAATGCGGATATCGGTTCACGATATTTAAGCATCTAAAAAACGTAACAACAAATGTATTTACAGAATAATAAGTGACATCATAAGTGATGGAGCATAAAAAAATTATTTTTATCCATATTAAATCATAGTAATTCAAGTTATCATACGATAATCATCTATCAATTTTGAGTAAACAATATAACCGGCAAATAATAGGTTATGTACACTAATGTTTTCCCATTACGAACACAGAACAAAATGTTATTTCCTGACGCTATCGTGAACTGTTTGGAAACTGAATAAACTATATGATTGTAACCTGGTTAAACTTACAAAATTGCTATTATTAGTATTTTCGTGAAATTTCTGAACAGAATTCGTCACTGTCAGAACACGTGGTTCTGATACCACGCCATACTGAAAAGCAGTAAACGTAAACGTTCATTTGAAGGTGACGTTCAAAGTATAACATCTTCATAACAAAGAAGGTACAATTAAATTCGTCGAGGTGAATATTTAGATAATGTTTCCTAACACAATTATATAAATACTTTAAAACTGTTAAAGTAAAAAATTTTTTTTTTTTCAGAATGTATAAAGTGCTTCTAAAATGTCCAGAGATTAAATGTCTTTAAAGATCATCTATGAAGTTAGTTCTTTAAATATTTTATTATACGTATCACAATTCTTTACCTTTGATTGTAACACTTTAAATATACATTTGAACTGAATGATTAAATCGTTAAAAATTGTTATTTTCTAAACTTTAAATAATGGACTTTTAAACCTATCCTACCTACTTTTTCTCTTTAATAATAATAAACTGTTATTAGCAATAATTATTTCGGGAATTAAACCTGACAAAGATCAAGTTTATATTCCCTCGATAGAACCGAATGTTCTACCCAAGCGAAAATAAGTATGCACTTTCCTTACATGTGCAATTAGCAATACTTTGAGTACATATCCATACAAATTTTAGGAACTAGAGGAGCACCCGTTTAGGTTTGAAATGTTTTAACACTTTGTATATATATTGTCACGAATTGTTTTGTAAAGCAAGAAAAAGACGCCACATAGCGATAAAATTTAGAATTATGACAAATGTTGTATTTACATTTAAAATTATCCGTTTGTCGTGTCGGATATAAACATTCACGACTGAAAGTATCTTGCGATCATCTTAAAATGTGCCAAGATATACTGGACATTTTATGAATTGAAATAATTTATGCATTTAAATTATACTAACGATGTATTCAGACAAAGGAAACATATTAAACGATTACTCCCAGAAGACATTAAAGTTTATTGTATCATTGAATTTAGGAAAGAGTATACCACCGCACGAAAACGTTTTGTTTTATCGTACAGTTAAATCTGTTTACTTGAGTTTGAGAGTTAATCTTCATTCATGTGTATATACGTGTGTGTGCACTTTATGTATTACATACTCTATTCTTAACTGACAAATTTTAATTTTATACAGAATATTGATGATACTGTAAAACTCCGCAACGAAAACACAAATGCAGCACTGCTTTAAAGTCGACGATTAAAACTGTAATTATTTTTACACGACTCTTAATATCTTAAATACTTTTACTTGCATATTGACATATAGAATTTAGAATTATAGAGGTTTTCTCGTGCTTTGTTGCCTTAAATTCTGCGCATACATTAGAGCGATGCAAATATAAAACGACGAAACGACGTAACATTGAATCTTTTTGTATCAACAAAATATATCCATGGGAAAAATAAAAGGTATACGGTAAAAAAAAACGGAAAATTTATCCTAATCCACATGATTTAATTCGCAACATGGAATGAAGAGATTTAATCAACCAATGTGGAAACTAAACATACATGTGTCGGAAAAGAAATTTAATCGCCCACGGTACACAACGCTGATATTATTAATATTGAAGATTACTTTTTAAACATTTATAAATATATTTATACTATATGTATGCATGTACGTGTATATAGATATAGATATAGACATAATTGTACCTTACGATTAATAAATAACATTTTTTCCCGGCATTTTGATAAGACCTTTTAATAGATAAATTTAAGTATATATACTTTCAGTGTGCAACCGATAGTAAACTAGCAACACGCCTCTTAATAAATATCTATTTACCTAAATATAAGCGCTTTATTATTATCAGTCGCATTTCGACGCTTTCACGGTGAGCCTTTCGTAATCCAAGCGCATTATCTTTTTAAGGTGACCATCCCCCATCGCAGCGTACGATCCGTGGCCTTTTAAATGCTGAATTTATCTAAATATATGCTTTAAATCCTACCCTTCGTGATCACAGATTATCACGAGAACATGCAGCATTTTCGCATTCCTAATAGTTTCAGAACTTTGAGAATCTTTGTTATCCTGAATTCCTAAAATATTTACAAAGTAACAATGAAAGTGTTGAAGTTCTAGGATTGAAAGAAATTTAATTAATTGCACTGGAGTAAAATGAAGTGAGAAAAAAAAGAAAAAGAAAGAAAAGACGAAGAAGTTCAAGTGCAAAGAATTAAGTTCAAATTTTTTATTAGTGCTAGAATCCATGTCATAATACAGCTATTTCATATTATACGTATCTGTACCCTCTACAATTCTGCACAACTTTCAGTACACTGTACGATTTATGTTTCTGACAAAGCATACCTGTAGTATGCTCCTAAAATCTTCTGCCGAGTCTAAAGACAGAGTATGGTAAAAATACATATACGTGTATAAAAAAGTGTATGAACGTAAAACTGTAAATGCTTCTACTTCGAGTTATCGTCCTTAAAATATAGTAGAAGTGTTCCAAGTGACCTTAAATTTCTATCCTTTTGAACTTTCTTACTTTAAAAACTCCCCGAGAAATGTCTACGCAGAGAACTAATTTTTTTTTTTATAATTATTATGCGATTCCCGGATTATATAATGTAATTGAGGGTTCACGAGCCAACGTTTCGAAATTGTTGCGCGGAGGTCACTTCCGAGCACTTCCGTTTAATACCCGGCTTATTTTCAAATTTTAGAGACCTAGAACTACAAAAAGAAGCATTCGAGTATATAATTACATGAATTTCCTTTCATCTTTCTGCTGTCACCAACGTACGCTTTTCTAATCTAGTTAAAATGTTTCAAGAACATCCTGTATGTCGCCTCTGTGTCCTCAATTGCGGTACAATCGATAATACGAAAACATTTGTTCGAAAAGAATTTCTCCATTTTATAATATGTATGTTCAACGATAATTGCACAATGGTATATAATATAACGATTATTTACAACAGCCATAGAAATAGAAATCCTGTTTTGGATTGTAGAGGGCTAACGAGATGCGTCATTACATTATATAATAATATGCAACTCACAATACGTTACATACATATTATATAGAAATTTGAATACGTAATAGTTGTATTGTGCAAAGTGTAAATTTTATTGTACGTGAAGGCTGGATGTTCAACTACGAAACCCAGAAAATGGTCACCTCGGTTTTTTTTCTGTATGATTTTTCGTTCTCATATACATTCGATATTACACATTTTTCTCGCTTTCTTTCGCTCTAACTTTCGTTCTTCCTTTCTCTCTCTCACACAGTCTATTTTATTATGGTGTTCTTTTTTTTCTCTCTCTCTCTCTATTTCTATCTCTCCCTCTCTTTCTCTCCCACGCTCTTTATAATTTGGATAATCTTTACTGGCATTAATAAATTCAAACTTATTATTTGCCACGTTAAACACGCGCAGATAAAGCGCCAGGCACTTGTAGATATAAGGAAGATTTATACAATTTTCTTTATGTGATAGGATGTCGAATTTATTTGAAGAAGGCAGTTTGTAGGACGGACGACATTGTTCTAATAATGTTAGAATTAGTTGAACAATATGTTTTTTTTGTATTTTCTTTTTTCAAATGATTCTGAAAAAAATGAGTTGCCCAGATTTTACACCTTGATTAGGTAGCATTTCAATTTCTGGAAAACTAGTTTAAAAAAATTATTAAAATGTAAATGAAAAAGTTATTTATCTTAAACTTTGCAGCGCAAATAAATTTATATAGGATCACCTGTTGTTTAATACTAAATTCCAATTATGATACAATATCGAATGTAAAATAATATGTAAAGTGTATTCGACTGTTGGAATTTGTGCTGCTTAAAACGAGAATGGATGTATCAACAAATATGTACAGAATACGTTTAAATTAATATTAAAATCAAGAAGAGACTTGTAATTCACCGGAATAAAAATATTTTGAACAAATAGAACATTAATTATGTATATATATATATATTGAAGAATATTGCTAAAAGTACTTTAATCAAATGTATTTTTATAATTTCCACTAAATCAATGCTAGTTAAAAAAATGCCTTACAAAAATTCTTAAAAAATACTTTTATCATTAATCTTTCTCTAAAGAATTTCATATCACTTTTAGAATAATAATGTAACACGTGCGAGTGTGAAGCATTCGATCGCCAATGCGAATGTAAAGTTAACAAATGATCGGTACCCCTAATAATCGGTAGAATATAAAAGTCGTCCGAGAGACCTCCTACAAACAGCGAACGTACTCGTATTGCGATTCACATTGTTGAAATAATGAGTTTGCATAAACCTTTCCTTACAGTAATTAAGACGAGTTGATACGAAGGGTTTAAAAGAGAACTCTTACTTTTTAATGTACAGCAACATAATTAAAAGGTGCGCAAACATCCTCTGAGATCACTGACGAAGAAGCGCGTGTAGACAAGAAATCAGAGCACGCTCGACAAGAAATTACACAAGTTAGCTTAGCCTATAAAGCGTTACGTTTACTGTTGGCTAATTATTATCATCATTAATGATCCTTGTTTACTCGATACCTCCTTATTTCAATTCATGCTTATTCGTGCGGTATTCATTGGTATGTATACGACACATTATTCGCATTTGGAAATGTAATTAACTAGACAATCCTAAAAAACTACAATACACTATACCGTGAAGCTTGGGATTAATAAAATTCATTGGGAACGCCATCACTGATTTTGTTCGAGGTTCTGACATTCTTAAAGCTGACATTTTTGACATTTATTCCATTTAAGCGCTTTCGCATCTGTATGTTCTTTTTAATGGTTAAGTAAACTTACGCTAAAATTAATTCTTGACGCTCTCACAAAGAAATTGTTTTATCACGCTTGTGGAAAAAAAAGTAACGGTTATTGGTTGAAGTTTCATAGGAAAAGCAAATAAGTAGATAAATGTAAAAATATCGTCGAACTCCTTCGCGCATATTGTACGAAACTATTCTTTCTCTGTCTAAATATATTTTTTTCATATGGATATATATACAATGATAAACATGAGAATTGGCGCAAGCAATATTTGTTGATCTTTTATCAAAACGTTCTTTTTCGAGCCTCTACATTGGACAAGTAAATTAAAATGTATAATACACAAACTACCGATGATGCTTGATACAAATTATGCGATCACTAATATACTTTTGTCCTCTTTTACAGAATTGTGCAAACATATATTCCAGTATTTTTTAGTCGATCTACAATTACTTAAAATTCGTAAAGTACGATATAAATAATTGAAAGAAATAACATTTTTCCATTATTTACACGGAACTTCACAGTAGAAACATTGCTTTTGATAATACTTTTGTTCATCATTGTATTCCTTTAAAATCGCATTTAACGTTCGATTATTCACATTTCCCAGAAATCAACCAATATCCGTTTAACATCGAAACATCGTGCTAATCTCTTTAATACATATTATTTCGTATTGTAAATCTAAACAGAGTTTTGCTCGAAAATCATAGTATTGCGACGTCAAGGTCTTTGGTGGCGCTTTGCGAGTCACTTATAAATCCTAAAACAAGGAATTGCAATTTACCTTAGACAATTTTGTGCAGAGGTGGCGAGTGATAGTAGAATCGATAATGAATTAACATTAATACTGTAAAATGATTTAATAGACAGTCAATTGTATCGATGATTCATAATTTATGTCGGAATCGATTAATTTAATCATTATTTAAGTCTATCGATGAACGCCACTTAAAAACACTGACGATTACGACCTTTTGAGGAGTAATAGACATCTTTTTTAAAGATGAGTTTAGCTTATTTTAATTAATTATGAAAATCGATCACTTTTGCAAATACAATTGATTACGATGTAACCTGTAAAGCTCTTCGAAATACAAGCATATTTATCGTCGTCTTACTCGTCGAATGGTTGGATAATTCATATGTATTCTTTGCACGCAGCATTTGTTAACAAATGCAATACAATTAATCTTCGCATGTGCATATATATGTATACGTTGATGTGTATATATATATGCATACATATATATATAATCTATTATATTTATATAATATAGGTGTGTAAACAAATATAAATTATTTGCCTTATTTTAAAATGTCTGGGACACGTGGTAGGAAGTAAACTCTTTTGTTTCGTGAATACACCCGGTTATTTTATTACACACTAAGTAAAGTTCAAGCCATAAACCCGCTTCTTTAAAGTTTTTTCTTTTTTTTTCTGTAAATTGCCTCGTTTCTTTTTTTTAGCGTATTAGGTACAAGTTTACAACGCGCTGTATAAGTTTATGCGTGCTCTCGAAACTGAATATCCTCAATCGACTTTCCATCTTTTTCAATGCACTATTTTGTCAAATTAAAAAAAAATCGTTTAATAATGTACAACTAATATCTTAATTCATTCTGTTAAAATAAAAGCTAGGAAAATCTTGGTAAGCATTTCACTTGTTTGCCCACCGAGATTTAAATGAGACTATTTAAAATGAAAAAGTGATTTTTATGGATAAATTACTAAACTATACAGAATTAGTTACGTAATTGGGACCGGGTTATATTTTATGTTTGGTTAGAGTCAACATTTTTATATCTATCTCTAACAAAGGAAAAAAAAAGAAAAAAATACTACTCGTTCCCAATCACACATCTAACTCTACATTTACAAATGGGGGCTAGCTCTCGATCGGGCGCAGGAAAATATCAAATATTGTCACAAATCCTTAATAAAGGAATCTCATCACAAAGGATTGTTTACTTCAAAAATAAACTATTAATAATATTTTTTATGTTTTTATTTTCGATCTTATACCTTCTCCGATATTTCTGCAATTTTGGTATTTACTTGCGCACCGATTTTATATTTACGCAGCATCTTCTTGCAACACTTGAATTAACTTATATCTAATAAATGGCCTCCTTACGATTCAAATTGATCCGTAATTCATTAATATTTAAACTTTTCACATTCCGCATTATTGGTTCTTTCACACCCACGCGAATAATCAATTTTTATATATTCATTTTCTTGATCGAGATTTGCGAACTTCTTTCTTTGCACTTTAAACATCGATCATATTGTTTGCATTCATTTAACTATTGCCTTCGATCGTTTGGAACTGCGTATTTTAATCGTTAAACTATCGTTGTGAATATTCAAAAGATTATTCGCCGACATTTGCGCACGAGGGCATAAAATCATATTCAACAATTTACCTAATTTATCTTACGAAGTCAGAAACTAGGTATTAAATGTTACAGCTGTAGGTGATATCCTAGATTATAGGCTTAAATTTATAGCTAGACTAAATGTTATTGATAGATGAAGGACCTTTTCGTACTTTCCGAGATAATATTAATATTACATTATTCTATAATTAGAATCATTAATATACAAAGTTCTACAAATTACATGCACCAGGCACATGCTATTTTCCAAATAGCAATGCCAAATATTTATATCTTGTAAAATCTCTATTAAAATAATACAAAATGTTAAGCTAAAATTTCTATTTCCCGCCTACTCATGCTCTTAGATTAAACAAAATTTGTAGAACTTCCTTCAATTTTCTCTTTTATTTAAATTGTGCAATGATATGACATTTAACTGTTATTAATACTGTTTTTTTTTTTTAATAAAATCACACTATAATTTAAAACAAAAATTATATTCATTATATTCAGATTGACGATTGTTAAAAATTTCGGTAATATATTAATGATTCTAACGATACACAATAACCGATTCAGGGAGCACGGAATCAAATACATATTTATACACTTCTATTCCTTATCCCCAATGGTTCTACATTGTAGTTGCTTTGCAAGGCTCTTAATACAACTATCGTGTTGATTAAGATTATTATTCTACTTAAATAGATTCATCCGAACACGAATCATAAACGAAAGATTTTTCAACGTAAAAACTCGGACCCTAAAATTCGTGTTATAAAAAAAAAAAAAAAAAAAAAAAAATAAAATAAAAATAAAAATAAAACCATGCCTTATATCCTAATAATTTCACATTATACAATTTCTAATTTTTGCATTTGTTGAATTATCCCTAATCTATCCTTATGCGAATCATTTTTTGTATTGATGGGCCTTCATTATCAGCCCTGATCTAATGCCATATACATATGTATATGTAGATTTAACTTAAATATAACTGTTTTGCCTGAAGAGAAGTGTTTCGTATCACAAACACCAGATAAAAGGTAAGTATTCATTTACTTTCGTTAAAAGTGTGTAGTTGATATGAATAAAATACTACCACAGTTCAAGCTACACGATTATTCTCGTTCCACATGCAAAGAATAATGTCAGTGACATTAAAACGAATAGAGTAAAATATATCTCTGGCTTTTTGGATGATGTTAAATCACTTCGAATTATAGTACACTATATTTTTTCTCATTCAATGATATCAAATCATGTTTCATTCTACTTATTATTACAGAGAAGAACTCCTAATTACAGTTACATGAAAAATTCTCATTTTTCTTTTGTTCAGGTCAATGTTTTAAGTAAGGATGCCGATCTATAATCGATTTAAAAAAGAAATCCATTTTTTAATGTCCATAGACTTTTTATGTTGATCTTGTATCGACTGACGTTATAAACCAAAATTGAATTTATAGAAAACAAAATTTGGATTTAATTTCATTGGATATATTTGATTTTTATCTATTATCAAAATAGATAAATTTAAAGTGTTTTTTATAATAATCAATAAAAAAAAAAGAATATGTATTAAAGAAACTATACATATATATTCTGTTATCAAGTATGTAAATCGATATTTTGTTATTTAATCCAGATAAATTTCTAAAATCGACGTTTTCCAAAGAAATCGACATCCCTCGTTTTAAGTGGTTTCAATAATTCCAAAAAATGACATTAGATTTAGACTCATTGATGTTCATGTCATACAAAAGATATTATTTAGCGAATGTGGCACGACGTTCTTTACAGCACTAAAGATACTATAGAACATTATGTTCCATAAATTCCGTTACGACACAACTTTGGATTTTATTACAGATTCTTAACTTACTTTGGCCATTGACTCGGAGACCTTGACAATTAACATTTACAAATCTTTTATATGCTTGCATCTCCCTAGAGACAATTCATTGCTTGACGTGGCCAAATTTTTTTATGCTTATGATAAATATAAGTATGATATACATTATAAAGAATCATAGTCACATGAGCATAATAACAAATATGATTAAGCATAAAAATAAAGGCTGTACATACCAATAGGTTATCATCGCATGATTTGTAAGTCTAAAATTGTTTTCATTCCTTTCTCCCTTACAAAAAATGTCTGATTTAAATGATAACTATATGTAAACAACAAGATAACAGTCTTGCAAAAGCGATTTATACAAATGAATTTATGCCGTAATATGATCTTTATGCGCACTACAAATGCTAGAGGTATATGATGTAACCCCTAAAGAAAAGAAGAAAAGGAAAAAAAGGAAAAAGAAAAGAAAATAAGCGTAATGTACACGACAGCTGAATTCTTAAATTGTTCATTTGTGTGATCCTTACCGCAAAACGACCCACCACTCAAGCTGCGTTAATCTAAAACGTGAAACTAAAAGCACCTCGTTTAATACCTACTAGCTAGAATATGTCGCTAAATCTGCCCAAAACCTAGTCGAGCTAATATATTTATAAATAGAATATAAAAAAAGAAAAAAACGAAGATTTTTATAAAATTATTCGACTTATTCGCAGGTATCGGGCAAATTTGTTTGATCGTAGATTAAGCAAAAAAATTGACCACTCAAGAAGATTGTCTAGCATTTAAGTAGTTTAGAAATATCCACGTGCAAGATATGGTGATTATCATTTAACGATATCAATTGCATGTGTGTAAGAAAAAATTCAAAGAAGAATTATGCAAAGTACATAACCCGTTTTGTGTTCGCATGAACTGTGATAGCTCTTGCCATTGCACCTGGTGTTCTGTCTTCACTGCAGCCAGATTGATGAGATCCTTCTCCACTGCAATGTGTACAATAAAAACTACATAAATAACAATACAAGTAACAAATACATGCATAAAGTCAGATTTTCTTTTATAAGTATAAGAAATATCTTCTGAAATATGAAGGTGATGGTTTCCTTTACGTAATAACTTAAAAAGCTCCCTTTTCACACCTTTTTTAAACAGAGATTTACACATATTTTTTCCATTATATGTTACTTACCTATCATGCTCCTTTTCTACCAAATGATATCTGGCTCGGAATGCTACAAGATGAGCATAATATGCTGGTGCAGGTATACTAACAGATCTTGTACACCTCACATATGTGTGACATAACTGATAAGTAAGAGACTGTAATTCATCACTTTCAAAGTGATTATCATCCCACAGAACGTGATAATGCGATGGTCGTGACGTGCCCTGTAATGTAAAACAAAAAATGTAGTACTTTCTGTGAAGCAAAATGAATACCAAGCATTACTGTAGTAGTGTTCTTTTACTCGTTCAAAATACACCTTTGTCTAAGAGCACAATTCCTATGTAATAGTTTCACGGAGAATTCTTCGATGCTCAATAGGTTAATCAAAGGTTCATATTTACCTGAATGCCCTGATGACTGCATAAATAAAAGTCAAATTCAGTTGGATGCGTTATGCAAACGTCAACTGTCGTACCCGCTGGTATGTTTCCACTTTTACCACTTTGATCTCTTTTCTCTGAACAAAATAATCGAGTGTGATGTCTTTTTTGTACTACAACGAATGTCACTCCAGGCCTGTAATCAGCTTCAAGTTTAATGCAAGCTTCACGAATGGCAGTTAATTCGTGTTGCAA
Source organism: Xylocopa sonorina (assembly GCF_050948175.1). Taxonomy (NCBI): domain Eukaryota; kingdom Metazoa; phylum Arthropoda; class Insecta; order Hymenoptera; family Apidae; genus Xylocopa; species Xylocopa sonorina. The sequence continues at coordinate 14,201,262 of NC_135193.1, forward strand.
AACATGTAGAAATTGGCCTTCTGAGACACCGTCACGATAAAGTATTATCCTAAGTGGTTTGTATCCTCCCGTGCTTTTGTAGAACATAAGTAGAAGCTCCCTTTAAAAGAAAATCTCTGCATTATTTATTGATGATGTTAATGATTAAGTTGTTTTAAAATTATATGCTAGGTCTTGTATATATCAGGAATTTTAATAAAAATCTTCTACAGGACCTGTATTATTTGAATTTTATTTTATAATAATTTACTTACCTCACCATTGAACTAAGTTCCTGAATAATTTCTTGTCTATGCTGTTGAACTCTAACAGTAGCTGCATATCGAGATGGATGAGCATCCATGCTAGCAACTACTGCCGCTATGCTAGGTTTTTTGTTATCTCCAGCTGGGGGATGAGTTACATCAGCCCCAAAAAATATAACAGGTTCATCGAATACTTTCGGTCTGATAGCTGGTACTAGAATACTATTAATACCACCTAACTTTACGTTGATTTTTAGACATAAATTTGACAACGTTTGCGGTGACGTTTTATTAACATTTTTCGCTTGTACACACTGCGTCGCCATACCCAATAATGTATCCCCTACTCTTTTAACTTCAGCTGCGGGCAAATGGAACATATAATATATGTAGAATGTTGCTAGTACTTTGTGCAGTCTATCTCCGTATAAAACGAAATATACATCTTGCGTTAGCACGTTTACTATCTTACTACTGAAACATTATCGATACAAGATTTCCCGTCTCGTATACTAGGTATTGGTCAGTCATTACCGCGTATAGAAATAGATATTAAAGAACGATGTCAAGCTATAATTGACGGCTATTATTCCGAATCCTTCATCGAACACACTAACTGCTTATGTTGTATATGATATTAATTACATGTGCAAAATAGTTTCTCGGTAACAGAGAACGTGTGAACCTGAGATCGTGTTATACGGACGTTTACTGCACCGTGACAAATGTAACATGTAATGCAATTACCATATACAGGTGTTTTCCCTGGTAATATAACACAAACAAGCTGCACAGATGAAAATGTTGCTTTTAGATATCTAAACATGGGCTCTACTTGATCTGGCCCGGTAGCGTATTTACAAAAACATGGTTGCCCAATAATTGGCATCCCAGCGTCATTGCTTATTCTTTGTAACTGTGCTATGAAATTACGTATTGCATCATCGCGCACAGTTCTTTGAGGTGCGAAACAAGCAATCGCCCAAACTCTGATTTCTACACCCGTGAAAAATTGCTTGCCACGCATATCCCAAACACCACCATTAGGTATAGCCTGTTGCTTCGTCTTTAGCAAAAGAAAGAAGAAATATATCATTGAGTATAATGATGTACACTTTAAATCAGAATAAATAAGTAAGAAAGATGCACCAGTATTTCTATACAATCCATGCAATCATTGTTTTTCCATATTTTATCAATCAAAAAAGCCGAACGTTATTTATAAAGTAATATAAATAAAGATTTAGAACTATCGTAACAAAAATCAAAATAAATAAGAATTCATGTTTTATTTCATTACTGCATGGAACGGAACTGATAGCATCAGGCAGTAACTAGTGATAACGAACTGTAAATGTAATGCGGATTATATTAATGATGGTATAGCTATGTACTTTAAATAATAATCGCCTGCATTCTTTAAATTGTTAGTTCCATACAAATTATATATGCCTACATTATATTGACAGTCCGTGTATCAAAATCAACCAGGTCTAGAACCCATGCATTCATTTAGCAATAAATTCTTTGCGTTATTAATGCCTTTGCATATAATATTAATGTGAGTGATCATTTTAGAAATAATTTTATTTCATTTCATGAAATCGTATTTATTTAAGATTATTATTTTAAAGAAATAAAGATATGTAAATATGACAAAGAAATTTATGCTAGCCTAAAATAAAAAATTTCAGGTTAAACCATGATTGCAAGAATGTTGTTCATATCTTTTTCTCGAATAAGACGAACCGTAGATTATAAGTAATATATATGTATAACTCTACATTATGCATCACCGTAAAAAACGCACATCCATATAAAAAATAATACAAGAGCCTCTGCAAAATGTGTGATCTGGCTAGACCTGACTGATTGAGTTGGAAATTCTCACCTGTCCACTGAGGGAACTTACGCGCCCTCCGTACTGTAGCTTGGGTGGAGGTAGAACACGACCCCTAACTTCCATCATACTATTCGATATTGTCAGACCAAATTCTTGAACATACGAATCATTATTAAAGTCAGCTCTTCTAACTAAGTTGTTTATTTCTCGTTCACGATCTGGAGCAGAGCGGGCTGTAGCTTTTATCATAGTTGATGTCTGCATGTCAGTCAATTTCTTGATGCAACGTTGCCCGGCGACAATATTGCAGACCTAACGAAATATAGATAGAGCATTTATAAATACATGTAAGGTTTATATGTTTTAAAACTAATTACATAAAAGAAAAAATATCAAAATCAACAAACCTCAAGTGGCAAGTACGTATGTTTATGTTCTTGACCAACTTGAAGACACGGAAGATATGGATGACGCAGCTTCATTTTATATTTGTCTAAGAAATACTTTGCAACTGTACACTCAACTGTTTGTCCATTTTCTAATTGTAACGGGAATCTAAAATTTGTACGATATAATATTACGTGCGTTTAAAATAATATCACAATAAGTTTATTGTTGTTTATTCATGCTGATACTTACGATTGCATTTGGGCAGGTTTACGCGTAACATTGCACACTCTATATTTTCGTCTCATTGTTCCACAGTGTGTAATCTCAATTTTAAGTCCTTTAATTTCTTTGGTAAATTTAACTCGTTGAGAATCAGTTAAAGGTCTCTTTTGATCACCTATGTCTCGAATATCTAACACTTCGCACATAAACTCAATGACAGGTTGTGCTTTGTAAAATGCAGTTGCAGATACTATAAAATAAAAAATGTACATGTATAAGCATTAAATCATATAAGCATAAGAATTATTTTATACAGTATATATGCATTGTATTATAATTTATTGTACTTACCATCAATGTTTAACATCATTTTCCATTGCGATGGCCTAACCGATTGATGAAAACCAAACCAAACTTCCCTGCCACCACCTAATGGATGATAATATCCATCTGGTGTGCTAAAAAATGATCTACCTACTGGAGTATATGTCATAGATGGTAAATGCCTCATTACAACATCTAAAGCAAGTATAGCATCATACGGAATTTGTCTTGTTCGTCCTTCTAAAGCTTCTTCTAAAGCAAAGAGCGAAACTTGAGCCACCCACTTTATTACCACTCTAAAAACTCTGTCTTTACCCTCACCAGGCAGTGTTACCTAAAAAAAGAAAAGAAAGAACAAATGCAACATTGGAAAATAAATTTAAAAATAAAACAAATAAAAAAATTCTACTCACCTCTAATTCTATTTTATCAGTACCAATAGGTAAGGGGTCCCTTGTATATAAATTGTTTCTGCCATCAAATACAGGCTTAAGAGTTCCAAATATTTTACTATATGCATGAACCATTGTTTCTATTATTTCTCTATTAACTTTACGAGGACATTTATCAGGTTGGATATTAATATCGTAATGATGTACATAACCACGTGGCATTGTAATTTGGAAGTGATTGGCTCTTAAGACAATTGGCCTGCCTTCACGTCCGATATTTGGTCTCCGAGGACATGAGAACACTGTAAATATACATTAACAATAATATTAACTCATTCAATTATAGTGTACTGTACATTTAATGTAGTTATTAACACTTGTTAATTTTAATATATCTTAATATATTTTAATATATATAGAAAAACTTACTTGGCAGTTCAGGAGGTTGAGGAGGAGTGTGTGTTTGTTGTGTAGAAACAAGTCCTAAAGAACTAGAAGCTATAACACTGCTCCCAGTTGCTCCAGCTGCTCCAACAGAAGAGCTTGTTGTGGGTCCAGGTGGGGGAGCTGAAAAAAAAGAAAAAAGGTCATAGAAATTTAAATTTAACACATTTAATAATTTATAGGAGCTGGAAAAGAAATAAGAACCCAAGCGAGCATTGAATTCTTGACCATTGAGCCTTATACCTTCAAAACTATTAAATGTCTACATCTAACATTGTTTCAACAAGGTAAATGAATACAAATTATTTCTAGAGTCCTACAAATATAAGACCTTTCAATTGTGATTAGAAAGATGTAACTTACCGAGTTTTGATGTTACACATTTACATTTCATTGTATTTGCACATTAGAATTTTCTATTATCAAACGCTGTAAATATGTGTTAATAATGATATCAACTTATTTTATAAAACCTACTCAATTGCATAAAATATTGTACATTCTGCATATCTGTTAACGTTTTGGTTAATGTTCTAGTTTATCTATTTGTGTATCTCACATAATCTATTATCAAATAATTTGTAATTTCTATCTATAAAATTAGATAATAAACTATTTTTAAATTTTCTCTTAGATGTGCTTGAATATTTGTTTTCATTGATAACATCTTTATCAAAACTATGAATTATGTTTCTACGCTATGGTGAAAAATGTGTGAAAATTGTGACCTTCCGCAAATAATACAATGTATATTCAGTTAATTTTGTTAATGATTACCTTATTTTTCAATCGAAATGCAATGAAATTTTCCACGTAGCTATGAGTTACAGAACTACACAATGATTTAAATTACAAAAAAGCAATGTAATAGAAACTACAAACGCACATAAAAGAATTATTTATATATCTTAGAACTGTTAAATAATTTAAAAATACCAATAGCATGATAATGACAAGAAAGTTAACTATACAGTCTATACTTATTTACTACATCATTCATAAAAAAAAAAAGAAAAATTGAGAAGCTTAAGTTTTGAATGAAAATTATTACAGTAAAATTATGCATTTAAGGCACTAAAGTAACAAAAAGATATCATTATTAGACAAATATATATATATGTAATTCATACGATCCGTGCATTTAACGGATCGGAGTGACGACACATTGGTGCCTGTTGAACGAGGTTCATTCGAGGTCATTTTTAAAATTTTCCTCGATTCCTTGAATTTAAACTTATTGCTACGAGCAAACATCGTTAACGTGTGCATGCAACAAATAATTTCGATCGCCCTGAAATGATCAAATCGCAACAAAGAACGAGAACTACTCAAGCAATGAAATTTTGTTCTTGCTTAGACAAATACAGAATTGGCTATTTTCGAATATTTTCAAATACCTTAAAGAAAATTAAATACGCCGAGATACTCACCCTGCCCTACAGGATGCATTTTGGCAGCTGACAGTGAAAAAGATCAGATAACCACTAATAAATAAGTAAAAAATTCAACACAAAACGCACTGGTCACACAACACACTTCTCCACAATACACACTGTGAACGAGACTGCCTCCTGCAATGGCTGCCACCAACTTGATTCCAATTGATCTTATCTTGACCAATCAGCGCATAATTAATAGAATACCTAGTAGTTAGTAGTTCTTGCCACTATCACCTTTTTAAAATTATTCTAAATTTTTTATTTTTGAACGAAAACACGTTAACAAATATCATAAAAATATATATACACACTTTATGATAATTTAATGAAACATCAATAACATATGCATCGTCAGTTTTTAATGCGAAAAATGAGATAAAAGAAATATAATAAATGAAATATATAGATTAATAGAAGACTTTTTCTGTGCAATTTCACTTATTTTAATAAATATTGCCTGATAAATGTCAATTGAATGATAAATAATTTTTTCATCGTTGGTAGCATTGCTATTAAATCTATTTCCTCTAGAATTACAGCTATCGGTGATACACATACGAGACTGCGTGTTTGATTTCCGAAATGTCGATTCCCTTCACTGGAACTCATACACGTTCTCATGGAGTAATAAGTGCGATTATAAAACAGTTAAAAACGATAAATTTGAAACCAGTACAATCAATTAATATAAAATTCGACCCCTTTCATGATAAAGCTTTGGAAATAAGGTTAGTTTACTAAAGTTTCGTTTGCTATAAATATAAATTCACTAGCATTTAATTCTAATAAGTAATATTTCTTAATTTAAATGTACAATATATATGATTCATTAATATATCCGTAAATCTTTTTTTCCAACAAAATTTGAACAGATCATTTTATTGCGATATATTTTAAATGAAACATTTCAACTCTCTGATATGAAACGTCAACTCTCTAAACCACCTTTCTCCATGAAAAATAGTATACGATAAAGATAATATAATTCGAAAAATTGTAATGAACTTTATTTTGGGGATTAAAAAATATTTACTAAGTAACGATTGCGTTCTGCTCATTGCAAGAGGTTTGGTTAGTACCCAATGACGTCAATATTATGCGCATGTGCAACGTAAAATTTCTAGTAATTAGCAGACGACATACACGTTAGTATTTTTAGAAAAACTTCAACGATATATTAAGTACGCTGCAATAATATAGCAAAAGTATAATACTGAAATTAAATAAACCCTACAATACTTAAACTAAAAATAGTGATAAGTTTATAATATGTAATTTCTTATTAATGGTGATATAGTTGAGTATAGGATATTTCAAAATCAAGGTATTAATTTTCTTTTTTCTACGAAATTGTTAAAAATAACGACCAAATAAATTTTACTGATAGTTTTAACAATTTCAGTAATTATTAATTGTTCCTTTTAATAATTGATAAATAAATTATTTTTGTAGTATAAGGAAAGGTTAGATCAGAAATTAGTTGGAATTAATTAAGGCGATTAAATAATCTCTTAGTAGTTTCTATTCAACTGACATTCAAGTAGCTATTTTTGTTTGTATTTTATAAAAAGTAGGAATTTAAATTTATTAGATTACATACTATAACTGTATTCAGTTAGATTAATTATTATATTTCTACTTTACATAAAAATACCTAGAATCTTAAGTTATTATCACTATTTTTATTTATCGATACATTAATCATTTAACATTAAAATATATCTGCAGAGTTTTTAAAAGAATATCACATGATCGCTATTAATTATCACAATAAATATATATATTTTAATATTTTTAATTATTTGTCCAATGAATAAGAAATAAAAACTCACCACTACATTGTCCGCAACCATATGCTTTACCAAGCATGGAGACAGTTGTAGTTATGCGAAGAGTACTTAAATCTGGCATCTGAAGTGGTAGTTGTTCCATTTGTGCCATGTTCTCTAAAAGTATTAAACAATTAATATTATATATGTGTATAACATGTTAATGTTAACATAATTATATTCGATTGTAGTATATAAAGTTTGTTTCTTGTAAGTAGGGTATATATACATTTACACGCACACGTAATAATTTAATGTTATATATTATAATAATCTTATATATGTTGTGTAATATATTTGCAGAGATTTTTTGTTTCACATTACAACACCAAAGATTATTGCAACCAATCCACGTTGCAATGTAAAACTGCAAATAGCTTCTGATTTGTCAGAGCCCATAGTTACATTTAATTTATGTAAGTATTTAATAATTAATTAATTAACAATCTCATGACATTTAATAATGTGACCAACTTTTATTATAACGAAAGTACAAATTTGAAGTAAAAGGTAGATAAGTAACACAATGAGAGGCTTCGATACATTTCAATTTTTTTATAGCATTGAGAGTAAAAGTTATTATCAGCTATAATGTAAAAAATAATAAATAGTAGCTTCTGGAAATTAAGTTTGAAATCTATTTCTAATTTTGTGAAAGGTCATTAGTATTGGACTCTCATTATTTTTCTTTCTGACTTCTATCATCGATATATATTAATAACATCAAATTAGAAATAATAATTAAAGTCCAAAAATCAATTCAAGATAAATTTAATATTACATTCTCTTGCTTTTCTACTTTTCTAGCATCAGGGGATAAAATTGTATGTAAAAGTGAAAACTTAACATCCCTGAATATTTTGGAACTTTGCAACAAACACATCACATCTTTAGTTCCAAAGGAAGTTGATCCTGAATTAGAAAGTAAATTACAGACCAAAAGGAAAAAGGGAAGAATTATAATTAAACCAGGAAGCAAACATAGAGGAGTATTTTTATAAAACAAAAAAATGATTAACTAGAAAGTTAATAATTTGTTTACATATTCATAATTAAGAAAGGTAACAACTACTTAGGAAAAAGCAATTGTTACTTATTTTGAACATTAATCTAATTCTTTTGACTTCAAGAAAAGGAAACTTGCATTGTCAACTTTTAAGAGAAATTAAATAATATTTATATACTATATCAAAAGCATTTGAATATAAACTAAGAGAGAATAATTTGATCAAACTCTTTAAATTATCTTCATTCTTAATATTGTTTAAACTTATTTTCAAATCTATATCCTGATATCTACATCAAATTGTAACTTTTCATTTCTGAATAATAATTTTGTAATTTTCTAATCTATTAAGATAACAAGTATCTAAATTAAACGATATAAGATACCATTTTCAAAATGGCAAGTTATGTCCCAAATAGTAAAAATTATAATATGGAACTTATCGATATGCTTTATAAACAAATTCCAGCATTTACTGACGTATTTGATGAAGAAACTTGGTATATTTTTGTTGCCTGCTTTGTAGCAGGAACATTTTTAGTTGCATTTATTCTCTCAAAGTTCATTACATTAAAGCCAGTAGAATAAGATCAAAATGTTGTTTAATTAATACATATGTGAACAATATCGTGCTATAATTGTTTTAAACATTGCTTAGTAGTCATATTATTCCTTATATATCAAGCATTGTTAATTAATTTACTTTATGTATGCGATTTTTAAATATGTAATCTCAATGAAATTGATATTTATACAGAAAAGTTTCAAAAACTGTACTTTTTGCTTTCCTGTACTTTCAATCTTTTACAATAGTAAAAATAGTTTGTATATTCAATGTAATAAAACTTATATATGTACTATTCCATAATAAAAAATTTTTAACAAAATGTCATTGTTTAATATAAACCGTGCGTATCACAAATATAATTTATTAAATTTATATGTTTACTTATGTTTGTTAATACACTTACAAATTTTTATTCATTTTATAATGAGTAAGTGCATGTTAAGAACATGAATATCTTGTATATATAATAAATAAAATGCCAATTAACTATATATAAAGATAAATTTGAAACATTCTGTGTGTAGTGCATTTGTTTTGTTTCAAGCTTAACTTGCCTCTTTGCGTCAGTTTGTCCTCTCCCCTCCTACTCTCTTCCACTCTTGTTTGATTTATACGATCATTTTTCATCGTCTGTATATACATACATACATCTTTGTTTGTTTTTGACCTTTGTTTAAATTGTTAGCATTCATAAACTAATGAATACTTATAAGGTCTAACTGAATTTTCTGCGAAATTTGTTATATTCTCGATATTTTGATATCACTTGTTAAAGCAGTAAAATTAAAAGTTGAATATAATTAATTATTTAATTTTTCACTTGTGTTTATATATATATATATATATAAATTTCATAAAGTATATATGCGTTATTTGTTATTCCGATAATAATTCGTCAATATAAGAAAATATATTCTATCTGATGAAAGGTAATAAGAAATAGTACGTAAAAAGTGTAAGTGTACAAAGAAAATTTGGAAACAAAGGTTGTAAAAATTTTTGGAAACAATTCCACGCGTGTCCAAAATATTTCGACGACGTAAATATTTACGTACGTATATAATAACGTAAATGTTTACGTTAAAATATAAATATTTTTATTTGGAATAATGTTACAATTTATCCAAATCGTAATTACCCTCATTCGTATAATTTTAAATTATTTTAGTTCTATCTATTAAAATTAGTTTTAATTTTCGATCTTATTTGATATCTTAAATTCTCTCTTTTATTCCTTCAATGTAGAAATTTAAAATTACGAAAAACATTACTACGGCGCCCCCGTATATTCAACTAAAGATATATACATGTACAATTAAGTAATCAATTAAAAAAAACTCACCTATTTTATAGAACTGACTTTCGATTTACATATGATGTGCAGAATGCGTAAACACACTGTTATTGGATTCACACAAACATTGTCTTTTTTTATACATAAATTACACGATCTATGTATTAACTACATATATTACTGTACATATATATAACAGTTATTTTGTAGCACTGTACTCCTACATCTTCAATGATGAAATGCGTGATAATAGTTACCTATGTACAAATGTATTTCATAATTTATTACCTGTTGCAAAAGTAATTTTTTATATTGTTTGCGATATAATCGCGGATTTGAAAATAAAAATACTCGAGAGAATCATTCGAAGACAAAGTAGTGCCGTAAAAAAGCTACATTGGTATCTTATATTTAAGATGTTTATCTAGAGACGGCAAATGTCAATGGTACCAAGGGTCACAGTAAATTAATGTAAATATAATCTTTAACTGATCACTAATGTTTTGTATATGTACGTAACAAAAATATTTACGAAACAAATCGTCCTATTTGTTAACAATATTGATAACCATTTGATGATATTACAACTAATTTTTACTCTACAATTCAAAATTTTCACCAAATTTTGCGCATATTGATTTACTACTCATATAACTATATGGATAATAGAAATTATATTAAATCACGAAAATAATTTAAAGATGTTTTTATCAAAATCTGAGCAATAATTTGTTTTTCAGATAATACGCGCACTTTACGTAAACGACGCGTATAAGCTCTATTTATGCTAATGATATATAAGAAATATACATAAGCAGCTACTTTGTAAATATATTTTCATAAGTGTAATGGTTTCAAAGTTTAGCTGCCATCGTTTCGCCATTCTCATCTAAAGCGTGCATCGTATTAAGGAAAAAGATGCTATTGTTTTTAAAAACTCTCTCCATTTAATTTAATGAAATAATTTGTTTCTTTCCACAAGGAGACAATTTCAGATGCATAATATTTCTCAAGTTCTCTCGAAAAAAATACTCTGCTTCTACGTGTAATAATACATATGTTCAAGCGTATGGTACACGTATACCCTATTCATGATCACACATAGACGGCGTATCGATACAGTTATATACTATACTTTGTTTTCATTGCTGTTGGTGAAATGAAAAAAATTAGGTCGTCTACTGAATCGTACACAAAATATTGCATGAAAACAATAATAGAGACAAATTTCGAACAAAATCTTTTCGATATGTATGCATGTAATTATATATATCTGCATACATATATTTATATATGTATCTTTCTTTTTTTTACTTAACCATAATATTATTAAATCAGTTATTTGCCAGAATCGACCGGTGATTAATTTAGCTACCGTCTAACCTTAATTGCTTATTTTTTTCTCAATTTCCAGTATATGCGCAAAATATATGGTGTGGTTTCGCTTGTTGTGTGCTGTGTTTCCACTAAGAACAACAATCTACGCGAACGAAACTGAAGTCGCGGAAACAAACAGAACTGATAAAAGTATTGGTAAATCCGAAGCGCGGAATACTTTAATTGCTTAATACTGTCAAACTGTTGGAGATTTTACGGAATGGCCACCACCGCTTTCACTCGCGACGCGATTTCAGTAGGAACGAGACGAAGCCGCCAAAAACGATCACCAAGTGTCAAGGTTGCCATTGTACACGAACATGCCGAATATACTGAATGTATGTGTATGTTGAATGCACTCACGTACACTTTACACTCTTTCCATCCCTTTTACGTTAGTAGTGTGCTATCGCAAAACAATAATATTTTACTTGAGCACTCGCGCTTATCCTATAATGACACTGACTCTAATGTGCAGTAACGTCGGTCACAAAGTTCTTCGGCGCAGTTTTATATTTTATTTACGGCGGGCGTAATACGTTTTTCACAATTTTACCGGGTAACTTTCGGCGACATTTACTAAAGCAGCAATCACACAAACATCCGCTAGAAAGACCCCACTACTTGTTCGATTCACCAGTTATTGCGAATGCTCGTTTGGTCAGGATTGTAACAAGTAAACAGAATGAGGTATCATTGTCTCACGCGCTCTTGTTTACAAACAATGACGTATATATGACAGCATTTAACCTATTTATTTGCTGCGTACTGTTGCATTTTGTGCAGTACAATTGCAATGAAATTTATCCGTACGATCGAAATAGAACGTCAGTATTTATTTTTGCTATTTCAACGTGGTAATGCATTACTGAAAAATAGATATTTTTTTCATTGAAAATCCATCGCATAGTTTTTAACCAATTTACACGTAATCCTACGTTAAAATGATAAGAAATTTTGTTATTCTCTTGTAAATTGCATACTTTCAGAAACTTATCATTGAAATACTTTATTTCAATCGAGCAAGTTTGACTTGAATGTTGCTTTTTCATTCTTACTATACATTACAATTTTTGTACAATTTATGTATTACAATTTTTATATATTATAATTGGAAATGCTTATTTTTTATTACATAACAAGTAAATGTTGGTTGTAAATGAAATGTAGAAATAGTACTTTTCTTTTTTTTAATCTATGATTTTCGCTTTGAGCCGATCCTGGATGATGTCATAATCGACAGACCAATGAGATACTCTGCAAATTAACCATACAAATGTCTGACAATATGGATTGTGTATTCCCTGTGTTAATCTTATTTTTATAATATAAAAATTGAATTTATAACCTATACTACTTCTGCATCAAATACTTCAAACACTGAATTGAAAATGTTGAATTTATGTAACGATGCCTACTTTTCTATTTAAGTTTTCATAATTTTATGTAATACATGTGATACCATGGCCACATTTAATTTTCTATATCGATTATCGGTAGCAGCCAATAACATGTTTGTGCGTCGCAAATAGTGTCTTTCTATTGGTTAATTACATTCTCGCGGTTAATCATGATAGAAATTGAAAATTCTATATTTATGCTAAGTTTGCCATTTTATGCCTATTATTTTTTTTCCAAGACATTCATATACATAAAATGGAATATGTGTACAAAATGTTTTGAAGGTTATGCAAATAATTCATTATAGACCCAATAATATTACTTATACTTTTTTTAAGTTCACAATGTACTGAAATTTAAATTAACAATATATATATTGCGTGAATTAATATTGGTGTACTTTCAAGTAATATGAAAGCATTTCCAAAATTGAAACATTGATCAACTTTTGATTGTTTTCTACAAAATGTAATGTTGCGCATGTTGTTTTAAAGATGGTTCTATCTGCGAAAGGAAGTTTGGATTAGTTTCGCTGGAATATCTTTTCATAGGTGTTGAATTCTTGTATCGGTTAAAAATTTTTAGTATAATCTTCATTTGTAGCTTGAAAAATGGTACATAATTTTAACATAAATGTTCAAACTGGATCATTAATACATTAAATACATTTGATTCAGAGGCAGCAGAGATTTGCTTAACCTACCATACAATTGATTTATTATGACGGATAGATGTATACATACTTCTCACTTTATGAAATTGACATTAAAAAATCAGTCAAAACATATTTAAGGCTTGGACAAACCAACAAACATTGACTGACTGTACATTTGTTAATTTACAGAGGTTTACAGGGTCTTATAAATATTTTGACCCATTTTCAAATGTTAATAACTGAGTAACTAGACTTCCAGATAGAATTTCATTTCAATTTGGCCTACAAAATCACGCCTGAAAATTTCTCGTAGCGGCTGTCGGACACTCCATATGTAAATATTTCTACAATGTAATGAAATTCATATCTTTTTAGGGGAATCATTTATTATACATAAACGATTATAATAATGTAATACATGTTGTATACCTTCTAAATGAAAATATAGATGGAATTCAGACTTGTTTAAGTTTTATTCTTAATCTAAAGCCATTCCCTCATCATCGTCGTCTTTCTTATCGGGACTAGACGTCGGTGGTGTTTGTTTCGTATTTTTCTCCTCTTGTCCTTGCTGTGTTTGCTCTTGGCCGTTCTTAGCTTCCGACTCGAGGGCGGTGACGAATTCTTCGATGTTTCCACTGACTGCTGCATTGATGGCATCCGCCCCCAAGCCAAATTGTCGGACGACAGGTCCCGCCTGGCCTGACTGCAAAGCAGACCAGAACATTGATAGCGCCTGGGAGAACTGGGGAGACACTAGCGTTGTACACAGGTGATCCCCTGGTGGCAAGTGCGGGCTCATTGCACGCTCCAAGCTTTCCGTTGCAGTGATCGCCGCAGGGATGGCATTGGTCAGCTCAGTTGCTACGCCCCTCTGCCGGACAATAATCTGTGCTGTAGGTGGCCGAAAACAACAAATAATCCCGGAAAAACTTCCCCAACCGCTCAGCAGAGCGAGCATCTCCGACAGCCAGGAAAAATTCATGTGGAAAAGAATATTAAATAACGAGAAACAACCATGCTTCTGCCCCTCTGATTTTATAGTATAATCATTGTCACTTTATACTCTGCGAATTCGGTTACCGACGGATACCACTGATTCTATGAAATGACAAAAGAAAAAATTTACACAAGATTATACAGCTTAAATTTGAACATAATAGCTTACATACATGTATATATTCATTATTATAGTTTGCCTTTTGATTATCTTACAATGACGATTTATAAAGTAAATTTAAAACAAAGCATATAAGCGACCAAGTAAAAAAAAACATTAAGATGGAGAGAACTGTAAGCAAAATAGCACACCACATATACACTAATTATTTTACATTATGTTCGTGAAGTAAGCTGCTTTCTCATGGAGAATTAGCGTAGCATTACACAATTGTGGTAGGTACAGATATTAATATGCAAATATAGAGAATACATTATATAATCACTATTTTATAAATTTTATAAGTAATATTACTGCTAATAATTAAGTTAGTAAGCAAAAAGTTTCATAATTGTAATCTAGAATCTAAGTGGAAATCTCACATAATGTGTTAAGAAAGTAAACAAAACGTTGTACAAAATTAGTATCTTCATATTTGGCATATGTTAGTAGAAATTAATATATAAATAATTATTTACAGAAAGTATTTGCTAGTACCTGCCTTTGAAATATATTAATTTACAGAATCAACAAATTTATATTAAATTAGTGTATTTATACTAAAAAAAGGAACAAAAATATAGCTTGCAGAGCTATTTAGAAAGATCGTAATACTTTCACGTTATTAAACAATCGAATGACATTCCATACGCGTTATCAAGAATACCACTCTATCCCTGATAATGTGATAACAGCTGTAAGAAAAAGTATGATGAGTAAAGATAGCAGATAACATATTATATATTCGATCTATCACTGTATGTTCATTATAGTGAGCTAACACTTAATACTGTAATTGTGTATGAAACCACAAGTTGTGTGTGTGCGCTCGCCCATATACGCACGTATTTGGCTAATCTATATATTTATATGTGAATGAATTTCTTAATAATTTAAATTAATGATTTGGAAAAAGCTTACCTAGAATAAGCCAATTTTGATTATTGATTATTGTGAAAAAATAATTAAGCCGAAATATATTTAATCTGTGTAGTATGAGAAAATCTCGTAAAAATATATGCACTTATTGTTTTTTGTTGTATATATATCTTTTGTTCTAGTTTAAATATTTATTACTTAGCAGTTATTTATATATATATGCAATAGAGATGAAATGATATCAAGAAAAGCTGTAAATTTAAAACAATATATATTGAATAAAATTATGCAAAGAAAAAAGATATTACCTGAACAACAGATTCTGTTCCAGTAGATGTTGGAATTTCTGATAAAAAGTTTTGTAGGTCGCTAAGTTGAATTTTGTTATTTGTACTTGTCGTCGACCCAGGTGTGGCTGTACCTGGTGTTCGTGTTGATGATTTGTTGTCACCTAAATGAAGATTCGATTAAAACATATGTTGTTTGCAAAGAATTGGCATTATATCATCCACTTTATGCTAGAGCCACAAGTGTGTAGATTCACATTCCTTGCAAGGAAGATTTGTCGTAAAGAGGTATTGTTGATGTGGTGCGCTTTGTAACTATTAACAAAAGATATGCTTACCATTAGGTTTAGGAGATTCAGTAGCAGATGCTGGCGAAGACGCTACTTGTGTCGAAGATCTTGAAGCATTCGTTGTGACTCGAGTTGACGCAGTTGTTGTGGAAGCTCTAGTGCTTTGCACACCTTGTGGTCTGTTCATTGTTCCCAACAGGTTACCTAAACCAAGTTGACCTACGCCACCGAACAATTGCATTAATTGCTGTTGTGACATATTGTTTAATAAGTTTTGTAGATCTCCTTCTGGATTTATGCAACCGCTTCTTTGTGATCCAGGCTGATGAGTCGGAGGATTATTAAGAACTTCATTAATTTTTCTACAATATTCTTCGTCTTTGTCTGTTTTAAGGTCCTACATGAAAAAATTAAACATTAATTCTTTATCGTAAGAATTATATATTCACATTAATTCCATTTTGAAGGGAGTTAATATTAAAATTTCTATAATATAACAACTTATCTAACCTGGAGCCAAACAAAAAATTTCTTATTCGACGACTTGAATCTTAATAGGTATACTCTTCCAGTTTTACACTGAGGAACATGTTTAAACTCGCAATCATCGGGAAAAATAATTAAATCCTAGGAGGAAACAAAATGTATGTATAAAACATATATATAAAGGAACATTAACAAAGTTAAGGAAAATATATTTATTTCATATAATTATAAAAATAGGTACCACGCATTTGTAACAACTCTAATTATTCTAAAAGGCGAAAAAGCATACTTACGTCTTCAACATATCCGGATACACGATCTTTCCAACAGAAATGCATCAATGAATCGTCAGATTGATAAACGTAAAGCTGACCCTTTCGAATATCTGGATAAACCATCTTTCCTTTCATAGTCATTTTACCTGCCTTGAACTCGACCAAATTCTTAGGCGTACCGCGCGATGCATTATTTCCAAAAAGTGCCCCTCCTGACATGCTTGATCCTTAGAACACTTTTTTGTTTTGATAAATATATTAAATCTTTACACGCGGTTAATTTGCGTTATACGGCGCGCTGATGACAGTGCACTTCAAAATGGCGTGTTTAAAGATTTCCAATCCAACATAGAATTCCCAAATTGTGTGCGCCATCTAACGGCGATATCGTGAAGTATATATATATATATATACATATATCATTTTGACTTTATCGACAGAGTATAACAAGTTATTGATTATTTATGCATACACGAGAATTTCTTAAATATCTATACGTTTTCCTTATGTTTACGAATTTTACTAACTCTATTTTATGCAATTTATAAAAATGCTCTCTATAATTTTGAACAAATATATCTGCTGATAAAGAAGAGCTACTGTAACATAAAACTACACGTGCATTCTAAGTATCCAAAATGATACTGATTTTATCTCAATATTCTGTGGTTTTATACAGTTCTATGTTCAGTCTTACCCTTCAATTAGCAGTTTACGTACATGTTTCGTACATTTGTTAATAGATAGCAGCAGATGTACCTACAATTTCATATACATACACATGTATATGATGTATGAGACGCGGGAAATTTAAATGACACAATATCTATATCACTTATAGACCAGACAAAGTATTTGACTTTGGTATAGTTATCATAAGTTTTAATCATACAGAAAATAATTTGTTTGCGCATTTAAATGGCTCGCGAAACAAGATGGGTTCGCGTTTTGACGATATCCAGCGTAGAAAAGAACGAAGAGTTTGCTATTATTTGTTATTAATTAATATCGATCCCTATAATAGTTGATCAATCCGTAATAGTTGATTTTCTTACAGAATCCAAATACGTTCGATACGATCACTTTGATAGCTGATAAGCGATAAGCGATGGCGCCGTTTCTATTGTTGAAACAGTGATTCATAACGAAACACGTGTTAGATAAAAGAATAGGTAAACAGTGTTTTCTTTCATGAAACTCTGATAGACGTCAATGAAAATTCAAATCCGATATACCACTGTCCACTCGACGAGACGACGAAGGAATAATTGAACAAATAAAATTGAAAGTTCAATCGACAATCTTCGCTCGAAGGCTGACAGTTGTTTTTTCGATCGAAGGCTAACTTGGTAAATTAAATTAAATGCGGCAGTGTGAGCGATCTTTTCAAATACCTATGCTATTACTAGGCGCTTGGAAATAGCAGTATATTTTATACTTTAAATGCCTACCGAACCAAAAGTAAACCTCTCGTTAATGAACTTCCTTTTCGCACGTGTTCAAAGATTAAGTAAAAACGTTTTGCGTTTTGTCGCGTTCTAGTAATCATCGTCTCCTCTAACTGTCACGTATATCATCGTGGATGAACCGGCCTAGGTGATTCCAAGAAATATTGAGCTTACATTCAACATTATCGCAATGCTATCTTCTATCTTATCGCTATTGCGATCCTTGTAATCGTTCAGTTCAATATACGCTTTTTATATAATTTCGCATCGCGATAATGACGCGCCAAAGGGAAGCTGTTCAACATTTTTATTTCATTCGCTCGGGAAAAAACGAAATCTACCGTCCACTGGTTTAAAAAAAGAAAAAAAAAAACAGCGCAGTCCCTCGCTAATTTTTCTAAACGCGTAACTTATAATCGGACATGAGTCGCGAAATGAGTTGGGTTGACCGCAGAAAGCAGTCTGCACCAACCAGACACCTTTCTATCCTTGTGGGATACCCTGTGAACAGGAGTTACCGGTTGGAATGCCAGCGTGTTCGTATTTATGCGTCGCTCTGGTAGGTGTTCGCCGGTTTACACCGGTGCCACGCGACATAATACTCTCGCGGTCCCAGATGCCATTGCGTCTGTAGATACTACGTAACGCGTACGGTCCTCGCATGCGTCACGTATTTACGAGCAAATTTCGTTTCGCGCAACAATTACGTATTGTAAAGCTGACTTAACAAAAAATTGGTAGAACGGTTCGTCCGCGGTACACCGTCACTCCGAGCGATAACGTAAATATATTTCAACGATAGGTTAATCGTGCACTCGTGGTAGCACGAGGAAAGAATTGGGACGGCTTGACCTATCGAAGGTGCAGGCTATTTTTATCCATCCGTCGGACAAAGGACGGAAGGTTTTCAGAAAAATCTTCTTGGAAAATCAAGGGTGCAAAATTCGAGTTTATCAGGCTTTCAGCAGGTACAGGAACGTACGTTGTAACACACGCACAACCCTGTAACCTACAGCGAAGCGAATGTAGAAGTAGTGTATGTAGAAAGGGCTATTGATTACATATATTAATTACAGTATTATCTGCAGAAAGATCCACCGCATCCAATTATCTTTAATTCCCTTTTACCAACGTAAATGTTGTTATACGTTTCAAGCCGATAAAACGATTATCCACTTGCTGCCGAGGAGCCTGACTCGACATGACAAAGAACGTAACCAACCCCTCGGGAGTTACAATTATGTAAAGAATGACCCGTGCATCGGTTAATGAAAGAAATTAGAGGGAAAATTAAACTCTTCCACAAATCTAATATCTCCCTCTTCCACTCGAACCGTAATCCACACCCCCAGCGTGACTCGAGGGTGCAACGCGCAGGATTAAAGCGGTACCACCAACTCTCCTCGTTTACCGATATCATTTACACTCGTCGATGGATCTCTGTTGATGGGTGAGCTCGTGGTAATCAGTTTTCCGGGAAAGCAGTTTTGTCGAAAAATTCGAACACGTCCGTGGCAGGATAACAAGCAAGTCAGGAGGTTCTCTGGGACAGGTGATCCCTCGGGATGCACGCGCGTCCAGGCGATGGACGCGGGATTTCCCTCGTGGAAAACCTGCCGGCGTCCTCCGATCGGAAGGGTCGACGCGCGGGCGAACAGGGCACCGCTGAAAGGAGCGGTACGCCCTCGCTTTCCCTGACCCAGGCCAACTCGGAAATACCGAGAGGAAGGTTGCTAACCGACGAGAAAATTCCCGATACCGGGATGCTGAATTTCCCTCGCTATTAGGAGGGCATGTTCGTAGGAAAGCTGAAAATCCGGAAGAACTTTCCCGCTTGGGATACTCTCGACGTAATGAGATCCTGCTCTTAGTTTGGTCCAGAAATCAGTACTATCGACCGTTGGCTTTTTTTTCTGGACTTACCCCTTAGATTCCATCGGAAGCTTAGTCGGAGACAAACGAATCCGTACATTCTCCACTTTCACACTTTAGGTAGTATCATTCTTCGAAGCGATCATGCGATTGAATTCTCCCTGAAACTTCACTGGACAGTTTTGATAAATTTGATTGTTAAAAAAATATGGTTAAAATTATGATGTATACACTCATTATTACTCGATGTTAGTAATCATGCGATTAATAATGCTCGAGGAATGTAAAATGGATATTTATACGGAAATTCGATAGTACCTACGAATGTCGAATGTTCGTTAGTTAACATCTCTTCAGTCGTGTAAAATGTAATGCTAATGATAAATCTCTGTATGGAAAAGCTGTCGAATTGGAACAGTGGAGCGTTCCTGGAGCCCTGGCAATGGAACTCTCACCATTTCAGTCTAGACAGGCATTTTCCACCGGCATCCCTCCGTGCTTCCGGTCTTTTTTTCACCCGTATAGTTTCGCTGAGAGATTTTTCCGTGGGATAACGCACTTTCGTACATCCATGCTTCCTTAATCCTCGCAAGAGCACCGATTCTCCCTCCACGCTCTGCTTATGCAGTTTCTGACAACATTAGGGCCATTGCTAAATCACGATCATCGATTAAACTAACATCGCTATGTTTTATATCTTGTTAGAGGACATATCGAACCAATACCCAAAAGATAATCACGCAGTTCTAACAAAAATTAATTACGAGTTCCATGAAACGCCAAAAATGGTTTGTCCTTAGTACATCGGATTTAAAACAAATTTTACCAACGCGTATCATAAAATAATTAAATCGCAGAGGAGGAATGTTACGTTTAGAAACGTCGTACACACGCACTGGCAGCTATATAGCAACATGATTACGTAAAAAAATTATTTAATTTACCAGCGTTTCTTCAAACGCACCCTCAACAGAGCAACGATTCTCTGTATCCAGTCGTACGCGGCTGCAATTGGTCCCAAACAGATCATACGAATGAATGCGAAAGATATATGCGACGTCGATGTGTAGAACGCAAACGTTCCTGTATCAGTGTGATATCGACGTGGAATCCAGGTGCTCCATTTGCCGCATGTCACCCTGCTTGGAACGTGCCGCGCGGAGACCGATGGAAACGTTTCTGACGAGCAACGGACGAGCGTAATTGAGGACGTCGAAGGAACGAGTCGGTAGGAAGCGGAACAGAGGGTGGACCCGTGGAATTGGAAAATTCGCGGAATACACTCCGCTGGAAAGAATCGTTCTAACGTTCGATCGATCAAATTTCGTTCGTTCCAGGAAACTTTCGTATCCTCCGCGTCTTAGAGTTGTCGTCGACTACTGTCGTACTCAGACATCGCCGACTACACCTGTTAGGACCGACGGGGTCCTTCAATCTGACGGATCGCGGTAGAAAAACTGCCGATTCGCCCGAAAATCCGGGACCGTCGTATCAGGCGGACAGAAGGAGGATCTAGGTGAGCTCGTTGCGACCGGAATCCTTCCGATTCCCTCGGGATCCTCCGCGGGGCTGGGATCCTCGCCACTGGCAAGGTGGCGCCAAATCGCGCGCCCGTTTCACAGGATAACAAGCTTGACAGAGTGTTCGCCTTCAATTGCTTTTCCTTCGTTGGCTCTGGGATCGATTTTTCATATTACACGAAGATATCGAAGAGGGTAAAGTTAATTATCATTACCATTCGAGTTAATGTGAAGTGTTCATTCGTAAAGCGTTCCATTTCGTTCTTTAGATTTTCCTCATTTCCAGTGATATTGAAACAATTGAATTTCGGTATAAACTGCATCTACTTCAAGTCTTCTTACTCGTTACTGCAAAATGTTCGTGTCTAAACTTTGAACCAGCAGAAAAGTGAATTAGAAACGAGAAGGCACGTTTACTTCGATTGCGAGGAATATAATACACACATACATATATATACACAACGTAATACCGAGTTCGCCCTGAAATGGCTGGTACAATTCGAACAAAAGCGATGTTTCTTTCTTCTACGTAACCAACCGGGCCTTTACCACCCCTTTACCATTCCGGATCGATTTCCCCGGATACTTGCCACCGGATAATCAACGACCCGTACGCTATTGTGTTTTCGTGGTACGCGGCAAAGAGACAGAGCGAACCCCCTCGAGGACGTCTTTGAGGGAAGAAAAGGAATAGGCGGTAAGTTATCAGGAGTCCAGACTAGTCGAAGGTATCCCAAGGGAACCGGGTGGAAGAGCGCAGGCTTCGCCAGACCGCAAGGGTTGCTGCTGGTGGATAAAGACCGCGCGGCAGATTGTTCGGGGATGCTGCGAGTATATAAATCACAGCTGAAAATGGCACGATACGCTTGGCTAATGCAAAAATCGTACGCTGATTCCCTCGTGGCGTCCTCGATGGTTTATGAAGCATTGTTCCGGTATTAATTTCGGGGGTTTCGCTGCACCGTTGAGGGTAGGAAAAATAGTTTTGACAGAAATACCCGATGCAAATATTCATTTCTTTGGTTAACAATATAATTAGGACTGGCACGATTGTTGTAACGGATGCACATAAATGCAGCCAATTGGTGAAATTTTTTTTATTGCTTTGCAAGAGCACTTCGTTAAAACGATTATACGTGTACGATGTAAGGTAGCCGATGCGCGTAAGCATCGATAAAGCGAGCGTGCTCGTTCGAGTGCACCCTGATCGATCACGAGACGCGATCCGATGAAGTGCGTGTGCACAATCGCACAGCTACGCGTTTATTTACTTGAACGTATCTGCGACATCGGTATTTCACAATGTTACATCCGCGTGATACACCACGCAACAGTGGCATAATGGAATCGTTTTAATTTAGAATACAAATGCGAGGAACGAAAGGGGTGCCCTTTAAATGTGAATTTACAATGGTAATCCCGATGTGACACACATGCAGAATGCCACTACGATCCCAGTGACATTAATAAACGCTATCGTCCGAGCCTTCGCCTCCGCTCTCATCTTCGTCTTTTTCTATCTACTTACTCGTTTTGCTCCTCTTGTCCTCGCATCTGCTTCATTCCTCGAACCTTTCCATGCAATTGCTTTCCTCCGATTCGACCGTCTTATATTCACTTCTTCGCACTTAAAACTCCACGTCGATTCGAATCGATTTATTTCAAATGTTTTTAAACAAAGACGCTTAATTCTTGTTTCACAAGTTTCTCGAGTAAATCACACTGTTCGATCACTCGCTGTGCAGTCGACGATTCTCCAGAATCGACATCGCGCCTCGTTCATCAACGATCCTCCGCGTCCCTTTTCCCGCTTGTACCAGCGCAGCAGAACCGCATTGCCATCGTCGAGAGTGTCCTTACCGATCTTTCCACCAGTTTCCCATTAAACTTTTCCTTCCTTCCGGGCATTGTCCCTTCGTTCTACCTATTGTCTCAACTGCGCACCATTCTCCCCGTGGATGCCGTCGATATCTCGAAGCTGGAAGTTTCGACGGTGTAATCGACACGGTCGGACGAAGTTACGAGGGCATAACGTTACGTATAGAACGTAAACGTAAAGCGAGCAACATAGCACGTAAGTCATAAAAGCCTGGCAGTTGGTAGAATGCCATCCAATACGAATACAATCGCGTCCAAGCTGCAGCCCAGCTACGTTCCTCTCTCAACCTCTATACAGGGTGTATCAGTTTCATCTAAAAATCCACCCTTAACAGAATTTTGGAATGTTAAGAATTAGGACTCACTCTATCTTCATTAGTATACCATCTTTTGTTGGATGAATTATAGGTCGCTGTAAATTGTTCAAAGCTAATCGGACATTATCGTCGAATACGCGATGCAAGATTAAAAAAGATCGATCGACCGCGATACCGTCTTCGCGTCCGATTTGAAATAAATTCGCATGGTCTTCGAGTCCTCGAGAGATATTTTTAAGCGAGCATAGACGCTCGTGGATCGAAACAAGCCACCCTGTACGTCTATCAACGTGTCCACGGAGGGTACATAAAGTTTCCTTGGAGTGGAACGGTGTTGCTGGTATTAGAATATATCGCGTAGCAAAGATATTCGAGTTTTATGCCCGAGACAGTAGAAGTTAAAGGGCGTTTCATACGGAAGGACCGTGGATTTCATCGGGAAACTCGTGGCACGATCGCAGCCGGGAAAACGGTAAAGCGGAAAACGAGAGTTCGTAAATTGAGGATCAGAGTCGTGACGACTTAGAGATTTTTCATTCGCTATATTTTTTAGAGCACTGCAGGGGTGCGTTTCCTTTCGAAGCTTCCCGAACTCGAGCCACCGCGGCAACGAAGGAACACGCGTATCCTTAGCGTGCACAGGTACAAAAGGACCGATCGAACATTGAAGTTAAATAACTCGAAGTGGAAGTTACAATGTTTGACGTATAACGAAGGGAATACTGTTCCTTTTTAAACCATACATAAACGCGGAAAGTGTAAACGCGCAGGAAGAGCTGAATAAGAAGCAATCTCCATTCCACGTAAGCTCGTACCTGACGAAGGAGCGGTGAAACGTTTCGCAAGGGGTTGGACGTTATGATACTATACATCCTGCCACTTTACGACTTCGTGCTCGAACCTGGTTCGCATCCCTTCGCCAATCTCACCCTCTTTCGTGCTTAGTCCCCGCCCTTCCTCGAAATTACTCTATCTTCCGAGCGTGCCTGCAGTGTTTCGCGCCGCGGCCTCTCCCGTCATTAAATTTACGCCCAACGATAATTAATGTCACCTGCGTTACTCGCCGATCAATCGTTTCGAAGCAATTAAATAATTTGACGAGCACGGATCGATCGAAAATCGCTCGCGATACGGTCACGTCGCGTAAAAGTGTACGTGCACGCGCAGAAATAAAAGGCAGAGATTCCTCGTTAACTTTCCATTCATCGTTATCTAATTATTTGATGCATCGATATCGTTCATTCGGTCGGGAGAGTGGCAGATAGTCGATACTCGATATTGCATAATTGATTAGTTCACTTTATAAACTATTTTTGTGCTTAGTACTTTATCGAAATTCAGATCTGAAAAATCTTTTCTATCCCCCGCAGATTTTACTTCTCAATTATTCGCTTATGGATCTTTGGTGAGAAACTTTCTTCGTTAAAGTCATCGTCGGAGGGGATGTGTGCTAATTTTCAGTATCCGACGAGACGTCGAGAAAACGGAGGAAAAGGACGTGATTTTTGTTCGCCCGGGTTGCTCGCTGGCCGCGTTTAGCTCAAACAAAACTGTCACCGGGGCCGATTCTCTTTGATCGTTCCATCAAAGTTGGAGCCTTTGTATATGTCGCAGTATAGGTCGTTAGCTTCGTAAATCGCAACGAGCTTGGCACGATTGCCGGGCCAGCGCCGAGTTCGTTTAATTTCCGAGGACTCCGTAAAGGTTGGATCCTGCCACGGTCGTGCGCAACGTCACAGGAAATACGCCCTCGTAAAGAGAGGCTAAAAAATGGGGTTGAAAGGGTTGAACCAGGGTGGAAGGAACGATAGAGATAAGAAACGAATAGACACGATTACGCGTAGGTGCGAGAAGGTAGAATCATGGAGACAGTCAGTGCGAAACTGAGGATCGCGATCATCGAATTCTCGATTCACGTGTCGAGGAAACACGCGTTACGATTACGTAGAAATCTGCGACGACCAGTAAAAGTGCACGTTATAATTAATTCCATGGAAGGGTAGAGTTATTTCGCGTTCCGAGAACCCTGGACGACAAACACGTGCGTGTTTACACGTGTATTGTCGCGCGTAGGGTGAACAATGCAAGTAGCGGGGTGGTTCTAGGAGCGAGCGATGAAAAGGATGGCTCGAGAAGTACCGTTGACAACGAGTGGAAAAAGACTAGAGAGAAGTGGCATAAAGGCGAAGAGATGGTGGTGGTGGTGGTGGGAAAGTAAAATAGCGCTAACAATAAAAGAAAAAAATGAGAAGGGCGGGTAGAGTAATGTAAGTAAAAGAGACGCAAGATTTAGGGAGTCAAAAAAAAAAAAAAAAGAAAAATTCATGGAAGAGGCAAGGGTGAACAATGAAACGGAATCCTTGGGACGTATTTCGGCCGTGAAGGTACTCGCATCCGAGGGTAAAAGGTAGAACCGCTCGAAAATGCGTATCCACACGTGTGCGCCCGCGGGCGTCCAAGTTACTGCGACGGGAAACTAGAGGGGTTGCGAGATGGGGTTGAAGTTTCTGGGTAACGCGCGAGGACACCGCGCGGGACGATGGATGAAAAATTACATTCCGTTTACCAAGATGCGAGTCACGTTGAATCGAACGTGGAAAAATTAGTTGCATAAGTTATTGTTGAAAACTTGAAGAAATTTTCCTATACGTGATAGTCGAAAGTAAGGGAGATATGTTTCCCGCTCAGAGAGCTGCTGCTATACCGCACACTTGCTTCGCGTCTCTAAAATTGCGTGCTCTCAACGGGGTACATTAACCCCAAGAATGTCCACGTGATCATCGTCCTATAGAGGCCGTAGAGCTGCGGTTCAAGGAGACACCCTTAAAAGGTCAAAAGTTCGTTCTCTTTGCGTGCACCCTGCGTGACATCCTCGAGGGTCGCCGGTGCTCCTGTCGCTTGGCAACGCTGCTTGTTCGACCAATGGACGAAGTAGAGTACGATAGAGCGAGGAAGAGAGAGGAATGCAGGGTGGAGGGAGAGAGAGAGAGAGAGAGAGAGAGAGAGAGAAAGAGGGTGAGAAAAAGAGTGAAAGAGTAGAGGGGAGGAAAGGAAGGAGAGCTGATTTTGCCTCTTGCATACCTTCTCTCTTCCCTTCCCTTCTCCTTTGTCAGCTCTCTTTTTCCGTTGCTGGCTTTATTTCTACGCACTACTCGACTCATCGCCAAGCGCTAGGCGCCACCTTAATTGGACCGAGCAATCGTCGAGTTTCCCTTCTTCCTTTGAAGGGTGCCAGGCTTGTATCCTAAAAAACCAGCCCTCTGCCTTTGAAACACCCTCGTGTTTCCTTCGCGGAAGGCCCTCTCTTTCCTCCTTTGGATTTGCTGCATCTTTCAGAAGATTCAGGAGCGCTCGAAAGAGGGAACTTTAATATCTGGCTTCGTTTCGAGATCGTTTGTGCGCGCCCTCGACTCCTCGCGCTCGACTTCGTCCGCGCTACCACCGCGGCGTCGTTGGGGATCTCAAAAGTCCGACGGAAATGACGACTCGCAAAACGTTCGCGAAGAGTGTTTACCAGTAATATCGGGTTGTTCGGAAACTTCCAGAGCCGGCGTTCCTTCCAGGGTAGAATTAATATTTTCATTGAACGTTTCCCCGCGCACCGTTCGCAGCCTTTTAATTACTGGTCGCTATTCAGCGGCACATACGCAGCTCGACGCGTAACAAGTGTCGCGGACTGAAACGAATAGGTAGTCGAGGAATGCGTCATCTATTATAATTTTCGCACGCTCCCCGCCCGAGCCTCGATTATCTCGAGATAATTACCGCGGTCTAATTACACCTCTTTGCGCGTTAATTGTACGCAAATTATCCGGCTTGCTTGACGTAAAATTTATGACTGGAAATTGCGCGCGCGCGCGATTGTCCGTGACGTTAACAAAAATTAACTCGAAGACGCTAACGTTACAATGGCGAACTCGATAAAGAAGATCGTTTGAATTTACTTCTTGAACGAAGAACGTACTCCAAGGGGTGTTATTTTTACCGATCGAATATAACGAAAATACGGTGAAAATGTTTCGTTTAACTGGATTGCGTTCGACAGAACGATACAGATAAGCGTCATACCTGGAGATAAAGCTGCGAACGCAAACTACTCAACATTATATTAGATAGGTAGCGTAAAAGCCACGATGTATACAGAGTATTCCCTGAATTCAATAAAACGGCGGAACGTAGGATGGAGCCTCGTAAACGGGTAATCTGCTATTCAGGTCATAACCTAGCACACGTCAAGCCAGGGTGCTCGTTTTCCCGGCAACTATGCCGGATTCCCTTCTCCTACCCTGGGATTCAGCGAGATATGGCGCGGAGGACTAAAAGGACGAGCACGGTGGGGTGGTGAAAGGGTGCAGGGATGCGCGTGACATTTATAACTCACGACCCTCGGAATGGCTATTTCCGAACATCACCACAAATGTGATATTTTTAATGGCGACAACTGTGCGAAACCTGCGCCCATCATACATTACCATAAAAAAAATGCGTTCAATCTTTTACAAGCGACTGTCATTTTTTCTAAAAAAGATCCTTTTCCGTGAACACCGTCGGGGAGCTTATAATTTCCGACGTAGAGGCACACTGCAGAAAAGTACTTTAACGGTCCATAAAAGTGAAGTTGTGAACACCAATATAAATTCCCGAGCAGAAGTAAATTTCCTTTAATGAAAAATTCTTTTCCTCGACGTTTCGAGTAACCGATATTTCGAGTAATCGCGTAATGGAATTCATTTGCGTGCACGTGACACGCGTATACGTCGGGGGACGAGGCAAATCCACTCCAGGTTTGATAAATCGAGGCACGACTAGCAAAATAAATAATTCGTTCCTCGATTAAACGTTAGTTCGTGAAAATAAACTATTCGATACACCTGGAAAATCGATAAGTACCGTGCGCCTAATTGCTTTGAAGTAGGAGGCGCAATCCAATCAGGAGTGTCGTTAATCCCAGGTTAATCATTATTCCATGCGACGCTTGAACGATGAAACAGCTCACATATGCAGCTGATGCACATACTGCCGCGTACACAACCAGCTCTGTGTATACTCGTCTATGAAACGGAAGTGGATTCGCGAGGTGCATTGATCCGGTGCAGAGTTTATGTGTGCGGTGCAGCGATGTGGATTGGTTGGACCGAGGGGAGAACAAGAGATCGACGAAGAGTAATAGGAGGAGAGAGAGGTAGAGAGAAAAAGGGAGAGAGAGAAAGAGAAGGAGAGAGAGATGGAGTGAGACTGGCAGAGGGTTGAAATGGGCTGTTTAAGGGATGCCCGCAGGGCCGTCACGAGAACTACAATGCTCCCTATATCGTGTTAACAGGGAACGACACGTAGCAAGTATACGTGTAGTATAATACAATAGCAGAATTATACCATTCAACCGAGTATGCTATTCCAAAAAAGTTAAATAATCTGTATACTTGATAATTGCTCGCGTTAGATTCTAATGATTCAATAGAATTCTGTACATTTGCTTCTGGAGAACGCGTAATTTACAGTTGGCTTGTCTTACAGTCTTCTGCAATTTTCTTTTTCCCGATTGAATGAGGTTACTCAATGCTTGCACGGTTACCGTATGAAAATTGACCCACTCGAATTTGTCGATAGGGTGAAAAAATTCTTGGCTACGAGGCTGAATCCTGGTGGACAAAGAGCCGCGGAGTCCGGTCGCCTAGCAACTCCAAAGCCAACCTACGTTCATTTCTTGCATCTCTCTGCTCTCGTACATTCCCGTGTCATGTGTACCTACCCAGAGTAAATATATGTATTATACGCGTATGATGGCTCGAGAGCTGTTCCACGTCCCCGCGTACTTACGACGTACACGAGTTTTCAACCCCATAACCCACTGAAGCGCCCCTCGCACGGACACAGTTGCGCGCACCACGCTCCGCCGCGAGCCGTTTCTTTAATTAGGAATATTATCGAGAAAGATGATTGGCGTGCCGGGTTATTACGTTTCGTTCAATTGGATTCGTTCGAAATAACTAACCGATGCCTGTGTACGCGGGGTAGGATCCACCGCGTAATTATGATGTTCATTAGAGTCTCACCGTATAATTAATTGTTTTCTAATTATTTTTGTAATTGATTACTGGCCGTGCTCGTGCACAATCGTTAAACGGGAGATAAATTAATGACCGTAACCGTTATAGAATCAGATGCGTTGATAAATTAATATATGAAATCATATTAATTATCTCCATTAATTGAACGAGGGATTATTCAAATTTTGTATTAAAGGCGACAATGTCGTTCGTAGTACCGATCCAAGATATGAAACTTATCACGCACACTGTATTTGGTAGCTCACCTGAGCCTGGCTCGCACTAAACTCCGAAAGGGTTAACGATACGAAGAAAGCGAGACGAAGGAGGAGGATAGGAGGATGCTGAGTAGGTTGCCACCGTGATCAATGGGCAGGTGCATCTTCCTCCGAGGGATGGGACAAAGGATCGAAAATCCTTCCCCGGTATTTCGAGTGGAGCCGGCGAGCAGCTTCACCGCCAAGCGCTAAGGTTTCTGGCTGGAGCAAATTTCTCAAGTGAACAGTCTCAATGTAGCCCGCTGCGAGGAGTACATTCCAAATATTCAATACGGAATTCGATGCCACTGAAACTGTCGCGCAGTTAGCGGAGACTTGCAAGATCATCCTCGTGGGAAACCCTCAGCCAGATCGTTCTCTGGCTTTGCGTAAAGTGACCTTTTTCGCATCTCGGGACGTTACTCTATCCATTAACGTAACTAATCTGCAGGCAATCAACGAACGCACTCTCGATCGCTGAATATAAAGCGTTTAAAAAAGCTCGTTTAAATGTCCCTATGCTGCAACGAAGGGTGAACGTTTCGTACTTTTATAATTAGACTCGAAGGCAGACATCGACGAGGTATATAGTCGATCGTACCGATCGTGTTCCTTTTTGCATTGTGATCTCCGCCGGTGCCGCGTCTGGCAGTGTCTTTAATCAAAAGTATCATCGACGGGAGGGTATATTATCAGGATTGCGATCGTTATTCTTCCCGCGGCATCGGCGAGGTCGATACGAAGGAGATTGTCCGTGGAAGAGGAGGTTCGCGTGTGGAGGCATGCGTTGGATAAGGACGACGGCGGTACCAAACCGCTGCGCTGCCAGCAGTTACCCACCTTTCACGGACGACTTCGTCTGGACCTACAATCAGGGCAAGATGGTAGACATCTGCCGGCCATCTGCCAGCAGCTTTCCGGTGAACCCTGATGGACAACAGGGCCACCCCTCTGGGGCCTCTCGCCGACGAATACGCAAGGTGTGGTGTCCGAAATCAGTGACGAACAGCCACCACGGTTCCTCTTTGCCTCTTCCATCTTCGCCGCCCCTTTGTTTCTTCGTTTCACCTCGAGTCGGTGCGCACCGCGATCGCAGAGGCAAGCTGCGACCCGCGCGCGCGGAATTTCAAGCGCCGTAAAAAAAACGTGCACGCGCGTTGATTTACGCGTGCATACGCGAACGTTTCGCGTGTATCCGTGCACGTACGCGGTCTCCCTCGATAGTATTGGGAGTAGCGAAGAAAAATCCTACGGGGAACTAATTAGGAATTAATTCGCCGCGGTTTATGGTCCCGTACGAGTCGCTCGTTAAATTAACGTTCCTCCAGTGGACGCCGATTCTTCACCTCCGGGTACGCTGCACCTGGTGCGCACAGATTTCGGCCAAGATTTTACACCTGGTGAAGGTATTCCAATCTGTACGTAACGGTGAACACAGAGTTGAGGTTGCGAGCGCGGTGCTAGGTGGTAATAAATGGAGAAGCATCAGTGGATCGTCTACGTGCACGCGTTCATTGTACCGGGCTTCGTTTAGCCTGCATATCTACTACTAAATATAACCGATTTCCTGTATAATTTTGCGTAGGCATGCGCTCGTGCGATTGAATATTCTGGACCGGGATTAAATGAGGGCTTTCGGTATGCTCGTCGCGTTTCCGCTCTTCCCACCTGAATTTGTCCTAAGCTGTTAATACGTTTAAATAGATAAACGTTGCTCGAACACGAGATAATCGAATCGGAGAAACGTTTCGAGCAGATCGACAGACTTCTGAAACATATAAATGGTACATTGAAATTTGGTTGAAAAATTGGCTGTGTATATACGACGTATCGGAGGAATGTAGCCATCCATACGACCAGTCCGGTGCCGTTCTACGAATATTGCACAGTGGAAAATTGCAATTTAGTCTGCAGTGTCAATTGGACGAACAGACAGTCTTAGTGATTTATTTTTAGACTCGAGTCACACAGGGTTTCGTTCTGTCAGGCTACGTCTACGGACACGTACCGTGGGTTATCTATTCGACTTGCAGTCGATTTATAGACAATTCTATCCGAACAAATACGTTGCTCTTACGGAAATGCAAATTAATCTAATGAATCCACAAACTGATTTGCTCGAAAGTACACCTCGAGATAAAAACATCTCGTCGCTTCTTCTTTTCTGCGGCATTGAAAGCTGCACAGATCGAAATTACGCGCTCGAATGGTCGACAAATATTTGATTGCAAATTTATCCGTAAAGCGATCGAGCACTTGCATTTTGTGCACAAGATATCCGCGATGAAGCGGTGCCGCGTCGTTGCCCGAGCACACTGAGCCATTCCTAATAGTTCGTACGCGTATAAAGCTGGTGGCACCCTCCAATCAAGGCAAAAAGATCCCAGGCTAGGTTCTATCAAGTGATACGCGTTGCGCGCGAAGTTCAGTGCACCGCATTCATCGCTTTCCTCTCCATCGTTTCCACCCCTGTAACAGGTGCGCACAATTACCGTCCGTTGTGCGTGCTGCGCTGGAGTGAAACGACCACGGTGGATTTCAAACGCCGTGCTCGTCACGGCTAGAGTGTTCGTCGAAGTGCGTGCACATCGTTGACACGCAGGCATCGTTTAGAAAAATTCCTGTTCACGTGTCCGCTGCCCGTAGACGGCCGTAGACGTTCAAAGGGACACAAGCCGATGCGCGAAGGAGCGCTGTCGCGTCGACCACGTTCTTTACCCGCTCGCATCTTTTCTCTTCTGAAGATTCTATGCGCGCGGGAAGCGTACGCGATACGTGGATCGAGCTGGATCGATATCCCCGCGATCCAGCGATACGATGGGGAGGGAAAAAATCGTTCCGCTTCGTCCCTTCGGCGGTCTTTTTCATGGATGTTACGCTGATACGTACAAAGTGAGGAGATTGAAGAGACGCGAGGAGGAAACGAACGAAGATTGTTAAGGGAAGGGAAAAAAGGGTGGTGGGATCGTAGAGGAGCCCGCGAAGCCACGTGTGTTTGCGGCTCTTGGTCCACGCGTCTGTACACACGTACCTCCTACATCGAGCGGAATGTAGGAGGTACAGATACACGTGTTTACACACAGCCAGACGTAAAGCCATTGCGCGTATCGTACGGTATAAGGGCGGCTACATTTATATTCCAGCTCACGTTCATTTTTCTCGAAGGCTCGAATTCGTGTGTACGTGTGTGCGTCCCGCAGTTGCAACGGGTTTATCGCCAGCCCAGCTGGCGTGCTTCCATAAACTACGCTCGTAAAAACTCTGCAGGTTTCCCCTGGCGAGCTTAAACTCGTTGCTGCTAGAACGAGAAGGTAAGCTCGGCCGGAAGCGCCGGAATTGGGTCCTTCGACCTGTACGTACCGCTTGACCGCGCAAGGGTGAAGTTCTCGAGGAGTGGTAGGGTCGAGAATATTTTTGCGTTCGCAATCGATCAGCGCGAGTAAACTCTAATCAGAAATTCTTCGCGGACCCCACAGAATAGCGCACTAGCACTGCTTTCTAGAAGTGCACTACGTTATTAGGCGAGGGTTGATTCCGTGTTTTGCTGATCCGATTTTCTTTTTGGTTCGACGTTCAAACGGCGTACACTGTGCATCTATGTATGCGTTCGAGAATTCTGTAATTAGGGCGCACAAGGTCAATCAATCGTAGCTCTAACCTGGCTGTAGGGACCTGTAAACTCTTTGATGCTAATGGTGTAGCCGTGGTAATGGAGCCACGGTGGATACAGAAAAGTTGTAGTATCGTTTGGTAGGAGCCAAAGGTACGCTCGTGCATTTCAAAGTGTGCTACGTACATATGTGCTCTGTACATTGATCTTCCGGAAAGGTGAGTCAGAAATTGGAACCGCGCGATGCCTGTGCTGTGCTCAGCGAGAGAGATCGGTGGGTAGTAACCCTCTTTCCGCCTTTCTGGTTGGGCATGCGCGTTGGACGGTTCACTTTTGTTCAATCGAGCAATACCCGTAAGTACGCGGAGGATAACCTGGCGGAAGCGAGCCGACCGGGAACCTTTTGCTGGTCACGCGCATGTGTATGTAAGTCGAAGGCGGACCGTTGCTTTCCACGCTTTCCTCTCGAGGATACTTAATCGCGCTCCATCGATCCATTCCCGGCTTCTCTCGCGAACGGGACTCCAATAATTCCCCGAGTACCTGCAGTTTTAACTTCGACGTCATTATGCCGCGGTGGAAGAAGAAAGGTCGGGCACAGATCCTTGCTACCTGCCGGCTCTACGAGTTTTACGCGGCTCCGTTTACCGTAGGAATAACGACGGACCAAGTGGTTCTCGTGAGCATTGCAAATTTTTTTCCGATCACCTATCAGTTCGATCCGAACGAGCTCGACTTTACGAGGGTCACTCGATCGTTCGATCGAATTACGTTTAACTTAATTCGCGTGAAATATTTGATACGTTCAACGGTTCGACCGAACGCGTAACTGCTCGAAATGAAATTGCTGCGCGCGGACAGTTGTTAATTGCACTCGTTCTCGCACGATATCGAACGGAGAATTAAATCGCGCGGAGACGCGGGTGTTCGCGCGTCCGCACGAAAAAGCTTCATGGGCGTACGATAATACTGGCGAAAATAATCGGCCCGGTCAAAATCGTCGATGATTATCGTTCGCGACCGAGATACTGGTCTCGTTTCCATCGGCTGGCAATCAGGAGGATTAAACAGCGAAACGAGTGAATTGCGCGCTTCACCGAAAATGCAAATTCGGGCACATCAAATTAAATTGACCGCTACCGAGGCGCCAGTCGCGCGATGTCGACGGGAAAATGTCAATCGGAACGCTCGAAACGCGTGTTCAGAGGCGATTGAACGTCGAAACGATGAACTACGGGATCGGGGATTACTTGTCATCTCGTCGTATACATACAATATATATAGCGTCACGCGTACAAAATTGAAAGGTTGCTGCAACTTCGTTTTACGTTTCGAGCAATTAACCGCTCCGTTTTCATCTGATACGTCACACTTTACCGTTTGATCGTAGATATGATAAGGTTTATTGGGACGAATTGAACGAGGTGCGAGAATAACTGTGTCACTTAATGTCACGGAGCGTTACAAAATCGTAGGGGCTCAAAGAATCGGGTCAAGGTATGTAGCGCCTCGTCGATCGGCTCATCTCTACTCTGCTTCGGCGCCTAAATCGAGAAAACTAAAATATCTCACGATTTTACTTAAACAACTTACAACTAACGTATATATGTATCATAGAATATATTACTTTCATCGTATCCTACCACTCCCTGCTTAATTGCACGCTGCAGTTTTCATCGAGTCGCAGGTATTTTTCAAACGAGGGTAATTTACAAAACGAGTTACCTTTCACTTCTGAGTTATTTTCTCAATGCCAATGTTACAATTGTCCTTTTATTTCGAGAGAAGCTCGAATCGTGTCTTATCTTCGTTCTCTCTTTTTTCTTTTGATTCAGTGATTATAATAATTTTTTCGTCCGCTCTCTTGAAACGACGAGAATAGCTTTATTTATGCTTCGTGTAACCGTTATGTTCGCTGAAGCCACTGTCTTTTAAATACATTTTACCTGGCAATTTAACGATCTCGTTTCGAAGGACAAACACGAAAAGGAAAGTGTCC
Organism: Xylocopa sonorina; assembly: GCF_050948175.1. Classification (NCBI taxonomy): domain Eukaryota; kingdom Metazoa; phylum Arthropoda; class Insecta; order Hymenoptera; family Apidae; genus Xylocopa; species Xylocopa sonorina. The sequence goes on from NC_135193.1 coordinate 14,237,015, forward strand.
GATGTCTATCGAAACGTGGATCTATTATAGTATCAAGACAGAAGCAGAGATTTCCAAGAATAGATAGAATCTGCACGTCTGACAGCAGGTGCCAGGTCGGGAAAATACATCTTGGCATTCGTGACATTAACCGGGCTGCTAACTCAGGGTAAACTTTACTTGGGTGTTTGTTATACGAAGAAGAAGAAGAGGAACGATATGTCATCCCAAGTGAATTAACGCTCAAACAAATTACGTTCCTACGGCAACAATAATTGCTAACATACCTCTGCTGGGAATCACTCCGAAGCGTTCGAAACGTTTTCATTCTAAATGCTATCCACTCGGTTCAGCACGCCCATTAAATCGTCGTGCATCACCCACGTAATTTTCTTTCCACCGATACGAATCTTTGGCGAAAGTCGAATAATTTCGAGAGCACGGAATTTTATACGCATAAACGTATACCCTATATTTGCATCCACTTTCACCTTTCCGTACAACATCGCGGTGCGAGCGTCGAGAAGCGAGGTGCTCGAAAATGATTTCCCCTGCCAAGCAGCCATCGACCAGTAGAAAAACAGAAACCCATCGTTGGCCATACCAAGCCCTCTGTTATCCATCGAAATTTCAATCCGATCGAGGAGATCGGCACGAGCGCGAAGAATCGCGACCGGCGAATTCTCTCATTCATCCGACGCGTCATTGAACGTTACGAGCGAGCGACGTGAATCAAGCCGTCACGCCAGCACGTCGAAACGCATTAATTCCCGGACGGATAATCGTCGGCTGTCCACGTTTCTCCGATACAATTCCGGGCCATTATAAATCGATCAATTACCTTGGTCGAGCCGCGCTCGACGAATTCCCCGGATACCGTTGGAGGTTTCTCGAGTGTGCCAGATCTGGCGTCTGTCATCGGCTGGTACACGAACACGAGCTGAGCTACAGTTGTGTCGGTGCGCCGGCTAACGCGGCAGACGAGCGGCGCCACGAGGAATCCCCGTGTACACCTGAATCGAGCCCAGACCGGGCGACCGCTTGCGTAACACCGCCGCACGACGAACGACCGTCGACGCAGTCTATACGGTAACTATTTCCGTGGCGATCCGACTCGACTCCGGCCATCGTCCAACCGGACGATTCAACCGGACCGTCGATGACGAAACGCGCAGCCGTTGCGTCGCCACTCTTTCTACTTGCGAACCCTTGCAAGTGTGCTCGAGCCGCAACCCTTTACGCGCGATTGACCGTCGCGAGGAACCTTTGGTCCTTCTTCCTTCTTCGCTCTTCGACCGTTTTCGTGGTTTCGTTTTTGGGGCAGAAAAACCTGTTGCTACCAATTTAGATTTTCGATTCGCGTCGTTCTCCATTCGAGCCACCTCTTCGCGCTTATCCTCCGGATTCTAGCATTTTGAGCATATGCCAAACGAACGGCGCCAAGACGAATTCTCATGTATACATAAATACTACTCGGCCTCTTGCATAAGCGAGTGATAAATATCGGTGTCGTGCAATTTTCGTCGCGTTTTCCTCGCGTATTACGAATTCAACTCGTTGCCGAGTATTGGGCAATAGAGAATCGTTGATCGGGTCTATTTAAACTCGGCGAAAAGTAACGATCGTTCCTCGTCGCGGGGATTCATTGATCCTAGCCAATTCGTCTTTTTCAATCGACGCCATCGCCACGATAGTTTCCCGCTAGCCTTGACATCCTTCCTTACTGTTTCTTTATCGCGCGTCTATTTTAAATAGGCGACTTACTCCAATTATTTCGAACGCCATTAAAACTCGATTCCGAAACGTTACGAAAGTTCGACGGGACAGCGACGTTGCGAACGAACGTTCGCCGTAAACGATGCGAATAATTACTGAGAATGTTCAGCTATTTCCGCGACGGACCGTGAAACGAGCGATTACTCTGAATAATTCGGCGCGAAGGGGGACGCGGGTGTACGTAACAGTTGGCAAGTTTCGTTAGCGATGCTGCACGTGCATCCGCGGCATCGGTCTCGTGGGACCCGGGGAGATCCTTGCGCGCGTAAGGACGAGTGAATAATTGGCGAGCGCGGTCGGATTTTCGAATCGAATCGCGTGTGGGCACGCCGCTCCGCCTTCGCGGTGCCCGCTCACGCGTGCATGCCTCGCTACGGATGAAAGTCTTGCGCAAGCACGTTACCTCGTGCCGGAGTACCGCTCACGACTTTGATGGCAATTTCTTCGCGCGCGAAGATAGCCTCTCGACATTTTCAATTCCGTCCCCGTTGCGCGGCCGCCGACATTCCGAGGTTCTCCCTTAACGATCGTTCGACGATCGTTCGACGAAATGCCTCTCGAACTTCGAGCGAGGCAAACGCCTTTTCAACTTCGTTCGACCACGACTCGAACGTGGCTGGTGTTCGTATCGGCAATGCCTTGGTAATGCTTCGATCAGTCGTCTTGCTTGGCGTCCGATCGCGGGCTAACCAGATCGAGCGCGCGGACAACACGTGATAAGATTTCGAGTCGATTAAACCACGGACGAGAGCGATCGTGAGATTCACCGAGAAATTTCACCGATCTGAACAAGATTTTCGAAGAATTATACATGTTGAGGAAAGGATTCGTGATGTTGTCTCGACACGTCTTCGAACAACCGATTCGAGCGTCTCGCGAGGTATAAGCAGTGGCAGTGAGAATCCCTCCTTTCTCCACTTCGTGGTTGTCCGAGTTGGCGATGACGTTTCCTCGAAGAAGAGTCTCCTGCTTGGACCAAGTCGTTCAGGGCTATTTCCGACTCTTGTCAACGGTGTATACAGCTGCTCGACACCGACTAGGACGGAGCAACGAAAGAGGAGAGGATAAAAAGGAAAAGAAAGAGAGAGGGTGTGTGTGTGTGGTATGTAGTATGTGTGAGAGGCAGCTTGTTGCTCGGAAACGACGATTACGACCCTGCTCCGATGATTTAAGAATCGACTTGGCCCCTCCTCGACCCCGATTCCCATGGAATTCCCAGTTTCTGATCTTACTGAACTGCACTTCTATCGGAGATTAACTTGGACACTTATTCGCTAATCCAAGTCGATCATTGCGTATATTATAAAAGATGATACTCGACTGTACATGTTTGCAAAATAATCTTTAGGAATGGCCAGTTTCCAGCTGATTACAAACCACAAAGTTTGTTGTTCGTAATGTTTAGGAACGTGTTGGTGACTATTTAATATATCGTTTAATCAGATTGAAAGGTGGTCGATGTACGCTTGATCCCATCGCTAGCCAATAGCCATCTACGCGAGGCGGAAAGTTTTTCTAATGGAAACCTGGTGACGACACGTCGACAACGCGACTCCATTAGAAGCACTTTCCGTCTGGTATAACCCACGCCTCGGCGCGCAAGGAAAAAAAGTGCAAATTCATCCCGCGTAAGATCTTTATCGCGTTCCCTCGATGCTCCTTCGAGCTTTAGCTCGGAATTTCGAGATCGCACTTTCGAAACAGAACCCACCGTGTCTCGTGGAGAGTAGGGAATCGATCGAGCAAAGGTGGTGCGGTTTAAATTATGCCGACGGGAGAGGATCGGTCGCGTTGGTTTAGTAAAAATGGCGAAATCGTCCGCGGCGATACAGAATTCGTCGGAGCCTCGTGCGAGGTGAACACGAGATGACCCTGGTCCTCTTCTCGCGCAACCTCCTTTTTTCTTCTCGAATTGTCGCGGTGAAATTCGAAGCCGAAACGTCCTTGCTCGCCTCGTCCCAACCAGTCTCGCCACCGTGTCCTCGATTGATCATGTTATCGGATTCTATTATCATCTGGTCGAGCCCAGAGAAAACGGTCGACCGTTTCTAACCGGGAGAGATTGCTTCGTTGCTCAACTCGCTATCGTTCTTCCAAGAATGATCAACTTGTCCTATCGAAAATTCCTCGATCATTGCTTCGATGCCTCGATCTCTCTCTCTCTCTCTCTCTCTCTCGGATCACGCTGGTATTTAAACGCGGGAAGTCCGCGTCGAATAAAAGTCAGAAGGTGGCGGACGAAAGTATCGAAATATTATCTCGAAACTCGCGGCAGATCGATCAAGTTCTCGCAACATATTACTTCCGTATCGGTGACACCGGAGTGGCATCTGTTGCTCCGTGATATCCCGCGTAGCGGAGTGGACGCGCGTTAATCAAGTTTAACATGGAAGGCTAGGGGGGAGACTAAGCGACGCGCGAGCGTCTCGATCGTCTCGCACCGCGAGGTTCCTGGCGTCAGTCTGTCGGCCCTCCCGGGTCTCCATCTGTTTGCCCGCCAACGATGACCGCTGACGAGGCTGCCGCGCCTTTCATCCCTCTCTCTCTCCACCATTTTCACCGGCGCGCGGAGTGCCTCGTACGCAGTAAATTTAACCCTTTTCGTTCTAACGGGGAGCGTTGTTTTTAGCATGCGGACCTCTCTGGGATTCCAAGCTCGTTTATGGTCGATTATAGTTTTAATGGCCGATGGTGATTGATCCGTAATGGGGATCTTGGATAGAATCTTGTAATAGCATCGACTCGGTAATCGTGTTATAATTAACAGTTAATTGAAATTTTTGACTCGTCGAACGTTCGTTCGTTCCTTACACTTTCGATTCCCCTCTCGTTTCGCGTGTACCAATGAAAGCCCGTCTAATTGTATAATGCTACTCTGGACGTTGCCTCGGTAGATTTCAACCGGTGCGGAGTGGAACATAATTGGATATCGATCATTTTCCAACGACCCGGGAATTAAAATGTCAGAAAATCACAGTCGAGAACAGAGCGTGTCTTTTGATATACGATGTGTACCGCGTTAATAGCGTTCGAAACGTATTTATGTCCCAGCCCACGTTACGGATTTCCTACGGAGGCAATTAATGAGATCACGTAGGTGGCGTCTGTTCGTACCTCGTGGAGCTTTGACATTAGAGTTTTGCAATCGAAAATAACAAACGGGAGATTGGGATCGACGTTGTTTTTTTTTAACGATTCGATCGACTGGTTTGTTACACGCGCTGCTAATTTCCTGCATTCTCGTCTCTGGAAGTGTCGCCCCACTTAGCGGTACCCTAATTATATCTGCTCTCTCTTCTTCGTTTCGTTTTTTTTACGCTTCTACGTTTCCACCGTCTTCCACGAATACCGACGCGGCTACTGTGAACAACGAGCAAATTACTGCTGGGATATAAGCCTCGTAACGCGTTAGAAGGCATAGAGTAACGCATCAATGATTCATGACAACCCGTAAGATTACGTAGTAAACGATGTTCCGTCGGCGTTTCTGCAGGATTTATGATGCGAGTACGAGACGACTAAATTAAAGAAACAGTTGCATAGAAGGAACCGTTCGGACTCAACAGGTGGATATAGCGTGAGCCGTTGTCATAACGTCTTATTACCGACTCGGAGTAATAGCTGATATTATGCAGGGTGATTCATCTAACTCGACGATTTGAAATCGCTCGTAAACTATCAGCCGTATCGAACGTCGCGCGAGGCAAAAAGCGAATGTGCAGTGAGATTCGAAATTCTATCAACCGGTTCGCTTACGCGTAAATCGCGCTCCGTCTTAATCCGATCCTAAAGACCCGTAGGATTGTCCGCGATGACGCACGAATCGTCCTCCGACAGGACGATACGTTGGTTACAACAACCGTGTACTCCTGTAATCGATGAATTATTTCGCGACTGTTGTGTACCACGCGCGCGCGTGATAATAGGTCGCGTTTAAAGTCGACACGGAGATTTTAATGTCACGTCATGCATGCGCGTACGTATATGTCACTGGCGTAACCTTATCGCGAGCGTTCGGATTACCTAATGAAATGTTAGCAGGAAATTCAGTTGCACGCACGATGAACACACGTTCTAACGACCTTTTAACTGATGCACGCGCCGTACGTTAAAGAAATTTAAGTTGTTTCCGAGACGCAATCTTAATTGGGGATCTTAATCTCGTTCCGGCTACGATGCTATCTGTATCTGCGTGTTCAATGTTACTCGAGACTGTTGCGGTATCGTTAAATTCAACGGGTCAAATATTTATAGAAGACGGCGCGCTGAATACGATTTACGATCGCCAGGTTTTATTTGAAATCGGTGAAAATTGCCAGAGTTCTTGCCGCGTAACCAAGTTTCGTCCACGTCTCTTGATCCGAACCGGTACCAAGCGATATATTGTACGTGGCGCGCGATCAAAGACGCGTGGAACGGGTTCGAGCGAGTTTCACGCTCATCAACTTCTTTTTACTTCCTCCTTTCGTTCGAGCCTCCTTTTATTTCGAAATTATCGCACCGGGGACAAATTACCCCGGGGAATCCACGTTTCGTATTACGCTCGATCTTATCGCTCGCGATCTTAATTCGTTTCCGTCGTCGAAATCCATCGAATCCCGCGGCAATTAGCCGACGCCTTTCTAATACCTTTGAAAATTCATTTCCCTTCGAGGAATAAAATCTTCCGGAGTAGTTAACGCTGATTCCACGAAACGGACTCGTTCGAACGAACTTGAGAATTGTCTAATACAGTTCGAAATAAGGGGCACAGGCCTGACCGCGAGGTAGGGGCAGATGGTGGAAGAAGGGAAGTCGAACGAGTGGAACGTTCGGGGAGCAGAGGGAGGAAACGAAAAAAAGAAAGGAAGAACGACGAAGGGAAGAGAGGTATTCCGTGGAGGAAGGAAAAGAAAGGCAAGACAACGGAGTCAAGTATGGACTTCTCGGAGAGGACACGATGTTCCTGGAACTCTCACAGCATCATAGCCCACTTCAGCCTCGGCTTCACAGTTCAGTTAACTTTCTGCCAGCTCTTATTACGGGTCTGACGCTTTATCGGCCTCGTAGCTGCTATACCTCGAGCCTTCTGCAACTGCACACCGTGTCGTACCGAGCAGCACACCTCTCTTTCTCTCCGTCGCCCCCATCGCGGCCGTCCTTTCGATCCTCCACTTTTCTCGACGCGCATGAGCCTCCTTGGATTACGATATCCTCCATTTCGATTCCATCGATTTTCTTCCTGGTTATCGTTCCCTCGTAACCAATCGTTACACGATATTATCATTTTGTCTCTTCTACAGAGCCGCGGGAGATGGCCATTTCAAACAGTGGACGCAGTGTTTTACCGTTCGCTGTGCAGATTTTACAAATACACAGACGGTACTCCCTCTGAAATTATCAAATTTTTAAAATGGCGATTAGCGCATGACCAAGTCTGCGAATGACGATTGCGGACAGTAATACGCGTGGCTAGGTTTTGGTACGTAAAGAATTGTCAGGGGCAGGTGGCCTCGCGGTTCGTAGCGATCGTGCAGGGGTGAATTATTGCGAACCGTGGTAAAAAATGATGGTTTCGGTAACGCGGTCGATCGCTATCGCGTCGGTCCCATTGACGAAATTATACAGTGGAACCAGGTAAAACTGCTGGCTGCAACAACATTGGCGCGCGTACCTCCCTTTTTTTTCAAACGCGTGCACTCCGCGTGGCATAGACGATCCCTCGATCGTACGGATCGAAGCTCGAAGTGCGAGCCGCGGACTCCGATTCGGGATTTCGAGGTGAACGGAAGAACGTGGCATCGCGTAACCACGGGAATTATGCAAATTTCGATACGGTTAATCGAAGAGGAGGCCGCGTCGCCGGCTACTTCCGCGGTCCGCTGGGTGGAGTCGCAACTGATTTCCACGAAACGGCCGGGAATTGATCCGTATAAGCAGGTGGATAAGCATCCCGGCTTTTTTGAATAACTTTGCATAAAACTCGTATGGTTTACGTGTAGGCTGGCGATCGAACGGCCCACGCGGGGGGAGATATTACCCATGCGGAGTGCAACGTCGAATTATGGTCCCGTTACGCGCGGTGTTTCAGCGGTGAGTAACATTTAAATTTATCGAACTGAATTATTTAATTCCCATTCGACATGCGATACGTCGATTCGAGGGATACCTGTTCCTTTTTTTCACTTTCTCGCGTCCGTTGCGGGTGGAAAACGTGCGCGCGGAGCTTTATTCTTCTACTCGAGTATCTAGAACGCCTGAGGTGTTTCGCGACACGCTCTCACCTGTCCAGCGTACGGCTGTAACAATCTCCTCCGATACCTCGAACACCTTGCATTCGAAAAATGTTCAAATATAAACATGGAAATTAACGTTCCATGACACGTTTACGATCGATCTGTGTTTTTAATGAAACGTCCGTTCGGTAGCTGCACGCGCGTGAATAATGAATCGCGGGTATAAAAATACGCGGAGGCGAAGGAGATAAATAACTGGCCGTTCGTTATATATAGAAAAACCGCAGGCAGGAATTCTGTTTGGCAACAGGTAAGAAGAATTCCCGTGCCAAGTAACTCTCATTGTGATCGGGCCCGGATAAATATCCGTGGATTCGATTAGTCGATGCCGAAGGAAAACTGGTCCTCGAGTTACCGTATAGTATGCAGTTAGCGAGTTATACTACTTAATTTATATCGCGCAGACTTGTCCAGTAACTACCTTGTCTGGAATGCGACGAGGTTGTTTTGTCTTTGGTCTGCATCTACCAGAATGGTTCACAATAGCTTTTGTCCTTTTTTCAACGGAATTCCCATTTCGTTTAATGGATTCTATATCTCACGAACGAACCCAGTCGATCGACAACAAAATGATGGCTTACGTTCGTCATTTCCATCGGAGAATACGAAAATTATCCAATTTACGATTTACACATGGTTTATCGGGTAAATATATGTTTACAACTTATCGTAACGTAACCTCGTTTGCATTGCTTTTTTGCAAGCATCAATCAAGCACTAATTACTACACAGTGGTATTATCAGGGTACCATTAAACGATAAGAAACTGTATATGTATATTTGGAGGTAATTAATAGAGACGTAGGTATCAAAGTGGATATTTGTACGTTTTGCAAGACCGAGAGCAGCATCGTGCGTAGCGTTACGACATCTTTTTATTATTTCAAATTAAATACCGGCGTAGGAATTACCGCGAAGCGGCAACGCGTGGAAGCTGGTCGATCATTTCGATTAATAACGCTCACGTAGTCACACGCGAAACAATAGCGCAATCTTGCCGATGCGTTCATCGTCAGGCTAATTCTCGGAATAATCGTTTCAGAACTACCTGTGTCGTTTATTGCTTCCTCAAATAATTGCTGAGAAGCTGAATTTTTATCGTCCCGCTTCCTATAATCTCGCGTGATTTTCCTATTATTATTCTGTCGTTAGCGTGTAATACGTGTGCGTACCCGCTACTGTGCATCCGGAGCGTCCATACATTCGTTTAATACCATACCTTTCTCGACCTGTTACGAAGAGCGTACGCAGTCTCGTTTGCCGGTTTACGTGTAACGATCGTCGCGACGCAGAAGAAATTTTCCCTCGCAACTATTATGTTTCCACCAGGCTGCTTTTCAAAGGTATCGAATTCACCGCATATCTGCGCCAGAAGTATTTCATAAATCATAACAGTATCCGAATCGATATCTAGTTATTGGCCAAGGACTAAGCAAAGATTAGCTAATATAATCGCGGCTCGAAATGTGGAATCATAAGTAAGTCAAGATGTAATCGCGAATCGATAACGTTTCCCCGATTAATGGCCCGCCGTGTCATAAATAAAGCTGCCCCGCTGAAATTGAAATACCCGTTCCGATGTTTCTCGTTTCAACGGATACCAAGCCTGGAGAACACGGTTCGAGAGCGCCTAGACGGTATCGAGCGTTCGCCACTATTGCCTACCTTTATTAAAACGTACCACGGAACACGTATATCCCCTAAGTCTCGCGCGACAAAATTTTCGCCGTTTAAAGCGATCCGCGATCGATCGATCGATGATGCCTTTTCGATCGCTGTTTTATAAAGTCGCGGAGGAATAATCATCGTTCCTTTACGCACGGCTCGTCGTTCGAATTGTTCCGCGATGGATCGATGTAATTGCAGCGACTGCCGTATAACTGTATACACAAATTCTAACTGTAAATCTCGACCAGGCGTCTATGAACGCGTGACAACTAATCGCTGACATGATGCTGGTACCGAGCCGGGGAACGATCGGAATCGATCGCGCCGGTTGCGTTCACGGGTCCCTGTACTTTGTAAATGCGAGCGGTTATTGCGTCAAACCTATTGTAACCAAATGAAATATGATTGCAGTCTCGCCCAGTCTAAATTACAAACAAGCTATGTTACCTCTTTAGCGAGGCAGCGGTACACGTGTACGTACACCGTGTAAGGCCGAACGAAAGGAGAAATTGCCACTATTGGAAATCTGAAGAGATAGCGGAATTTCGATGATCGATGTAACGATTATTTTTGCGATTCTTGCTTTTCGAGGGAATGCGTTAAGCGTTTTAAATGCGCCACACGCGTGCACCAAGTTGGCTGTCTTAGCAAATAGTCATCCATTAGTAGCTGTTTGCAATTAGCGTTGGAGAGCGAGGCGAGCGGCGCGGCGGTGTCGCAAATTTCTCGCAAACGGCCTAACTAACTTCGTTGAATGGGGCTTGATGGCGGTGGCGATTTAATTCATCAAACAAGATCCGGGCTTTGCCGGAGTTATTCATCGCGGCCACGGCTAAATACAGTAGACCTCCTTCGGTTACTACCACGAAATTCCCTTTACGCTTTACCGGGAAACGCGTGAATAGTCCCTGTACACATGTTTATGAATGACAAAAACGACGATCCTTCTCTTCTTTATGACGTCCCTAAAATTACACGTGTACACGGCCATTCGAGGAAACGTAACGTTCCGCGAAACCCGTAATTGGCATTGAAATACTTTTATTAATCGAGCGCACTTCTCTTTTCCTGCTTTTTGCGTATTTCATTTTTTCTGCCAATTCAATTATCACGACGTAATACGAGTTATAGCTTATGCGCTAAACGATTCGAATTTAGCCGAGCCTTTGCTTTGGTCGTCAATTAGAACTTAAAAATAGGAATTTACCGGGTATTCTACTTTACTATCGTTTCGTCTGGGCGTAAATAAGGCTTAAGCCCCGTGAGTAAAGCCTGTTTTATACCGGTCCCAACGATTGCCAACGGTGCACGCACGTTTCAAGCGAAGAAAAGGAGGTTGAGCGCGTGGAATCCTTCGTGAAAACAAAAGGCACTCGCAGACATGGTCCGAATGGTTTATCGTTGCGGACGAAAAAACAAACCGAGGTAGAAATTTATCTACTCCCGTTCGATTTGCTCCTTTTTCGAGTGTCGAAGGCCTGGCCACAGCAACGATTGATCGATAACTCCGTAAGTCGATTAAAATAGACACCGAGGACAGGGTTTCGGGGCGATGCGTGAGTGGAATCGCGTTTCTGGGTGCCTGCCAAAATTCGCTCGCGCGGGCAACAAAGGGCCTTGTGCATCGACCAAACGCATCGCGACCGATCGAAATAGGCGATCAGGGGACCCTGCGATTATGGAAAATCCGTAAAAAGCGCGCTGCACTTGCTACAAATCGCTAATCTCTTTTCCACCTCGACGTACGATCGTGTCACCGTACCAATTTAACTCTCTACGCGAACGCACGGATACTAAAATAAGGTAAACCTTTGACAATTTTAGTTCTATTGTGACACAACGTGTAACACCGATATAATTGTCAAATGTTCTAAGTGTATATTTAAACTCGAGGTATTTATAATACACGTGCACATGGTGAAACAGATATACGTGTATATTTGTATTGGCTCATTGTGTTTTACACCGGGAATGAATGAGAATAAGGATGAATGAAATATGATATAGCTTTTCGTGGTTAATTTCCAATCAGTTCGCCGCTTGTTCGAACGGTATTCAAATAAATTGCTGTTTGTCTTATCCCGTTTGGTATCTTTCGCGGGTAGTCGTGACTGTTATTGACAGATGATTTGTACCTAAAATAAATGGACGTTATTGAAGTTATCGAAAGCATTACGCGTGTGGCAAGAACGTTTCCAAGATCCCTCGGTGTTTACACGGTTTCACGTTTTAATATTGTTCCACGGAAATTAGATCATTGTAGTCAGAATGTATTATCTCTGAATTTAGCACTCCGCTGAATTCTATATACACACAGCTATATTTGCACCGACATAGCAAACCCGATGATGATTATTTTAAGTGGATTGTTCAACGTGCACGATCATCAGGCGGTTCCGCGAAATTACGTTACGAGATTGTCTAAATATTATCGAGCACACCTCGATCGACAGTGGAACAAACGAGTAAAAATGAAACACAGATTCCAAGGGTGACGCGTTATACCCCGGTCTCGCACGAGTTCAACAAGAGGACGCTCAAAATGGCGACGTACATCACGCACTTGTGTCAAACTTGATTCGCAACTGAAAACGAACACGATCGAAACTACCTGAACTTTGCTTAACGCCAGGTTCGCGTTGGTAAAACTGGTCTCCGTTTACACGAGTCGAGAGGATGACCCGATTAAGTAACGACGTGATTGTGACAAAAAAAGAGAGAAAAAAAAAATATCGATCGACGCAACTAGAAACGACTCGAACTTGAAAACAAGGTCGCGCGAGGCAAATATTTTCGCGGAACGTTTCACCTTCGATTTTCGCCGATCGATGCCTGCGGGGTTACGTTCGTGCGTTCTCGAGACACACCGTAGAACCGTGTAGTACCGGTGACGATTTTCAATACGGAGCTGCGGCGTCGTTTCTGCGAAACGGGACGGGAGACAAACCAGAGTCCATAGGGTACTGCGACGCACTAACGATTAAACGTTTGTCATTCTGCCAGGGATCCGTCGTCCTTTGTCGCACCGAATGTTACGCGCGCTATACATTTCCGCAACGGTTGCACGAGAGTAAATCGTGACCGGATCGAGCCGCCCTGCCAAGCGGAGGTGCAACAAACGGAGTTTCATCAAACGATGACGTAAATCACGTTCAGAGCGAAAAATAAAAGAACGTTCCATGACGAACCGCGGCATTATGTCACCGAATATTTTCCATTGTGAAACTTCTCGCGTGGAGAGCCGAGTAGTCGAGTGGACGAAACGCGAAAAAGGATCGCGTCCTCGATATTACGATGAAATTGTTTCGAACCGATTGTTCGATTCGCGGTTCCGAGTGCTCCTCTCGTTGATCGAGGGTAGCTCGAAATGTTCTGGAATATTCGTAGGACAATGGTAGCAGCGGGTCGGTTAACAAAAGATACTTGCACGCGTGGCTCGCGTTTAGACACTTCTAAGAAATTGTTTCTGAGAAGACGGTTGTTTCAATTACAGAAAGCATTCAGAACGGAAATGTATCACGCATCGCGCGGCAGGCGATGATCGAGTTTAAATGTCGAGAATCAGAATAGGACACAGAGAAGTTACTCATCGCTATCTCCTCAATGAGTATCTGCCAACTCTGTGTCAACCCACGCGATACCAAGGGGTCGAGGACACGCTTCTTCGCGCCCGCCATCTTGCTATTTCAAGAGTTCCCGCTAAAATAATTATTCGGAGATTCTGAAAAAAAAAATGGAATCGCAGGTTGCACGTAAACGTAACTGTTTATACGGGGACGAGAATACATCGCGATTCACGAAGCTGCAAGGGAGTCGAAAAATAATAACGAGATCGCGATGCTGGCCGCGCGATGATGTTTAAATAAACGTTTCGCGGGTTAACAAAATCATAGAGCGCAGGTGTGGTCTCGTATGGGCGCGGTGAATGTGAACAATTGCGAGGGAATGCGAAAGACGGGAGATTACGAGTGCTGAACTTTCCGACTCGTGATGTATCTCTTCCTGGAAATCCACTCTGATGTACGCGAACCATTTGTCAGCTACCAAAGTCGTCGAGACACCGTGACTGCTCACCTTTCACGCTTTTCCCTTTCGTACTTTTAATACTTCTGCTCCCGTTATTACTTCTTCGCAATCACGTTTGACGACGATGTCGTTTCGTCAAAGAACACCGACTCCTCACGCTCGTAACACGGTAGCGAACGTTGAGCAAGATCGTTAACTTCGAACACCTCCATCGTTTTCCAAGAAACCGAACGTGTCGTAAGAGGTTTCGACTATTTACTCGACGCGACGAAACTTGGTGCTCGTTCTCGAAAAGATACGACCGGAGAAAATTCGACGGCTGCTGTTTATCTGAAATAATTAACCAGCGTTATAATTAGAACTTATCTGAGCGTTGCAAATCCGCGTCTGGCTTTAGGCCTAACCCGTTACGCGCGCGATACGATTACGTTCAAGAAGGAGCGAAAGCACGATCGAATCGAAGGCGGATCGAGCCGAAGCCGACGTAAACGTGGTGAATATCCGCGGAGGTATGCGTGCACGGCAAAGAGAATTTTGTAATAGAGCGCGGAGGAAAACGGCGATGCAGACGCGGCCATGAATCATAGTCGTCAGCGTGATGTGGACACTTGCTAGAAAGGTAATGTTAGCACGGCAAACTACGGAAACCTTGGGCGCCGAGGGAGGGGTAGATCTTGGACGTTTCACTTCTGAAAACTACACAGGAATCGCATCCCTGTGGCTGTTTAACGTGGGTGCTGGCCGGTCTTCTCGGAACTGCAGATGCGAGCGAAACACGGAGAACCTTCTCCACGGATTAGTCGAGTCGCGTCGAATCTCTGGTGACTCCGATCTCGGTTATGCGAAATCATTCGATGACTATTCAATTTTCCGTTTCTCTGGAACGTCTCGCAGCGGAACGATCGAATTAAGAATGGCAGCGCGTTCTTCTATGAATTTTCCGAGTGAACTCATTCACGATTAGCCTGTCGCGAGCTTAACGACGCTTGCAACCGCAATAAACTTTCCGAGTATTGATATATCAGCGGAATTGAAAAATGCGGTAGCGAACACTGGCCCAGCCAGTTTATTGCACGGTTCCCGTCGAACGATGTACTCGTCGATCAAAACCATCAGTGGACACCGATACCCACCCTGTACATTTTGGTCTCCAATTACACGTACAAATGATTATTCCATTAATATCGACGGTTTATCCGTTGTCGTGAAACTTTTTAACCCGACAGCCTCGTTCGCCGACCACGGTTTCAAATAGATCGTGCGCCAGGGTGAGTTATACGTTTCGCGAAAAAATTCAAGTAACCGCGGCCGAGCGACCGTGCTTTCTCGATACGTCATCGATCAATAATAACTCGTCGGATATTTCAATTGTAAATCGACTTCCTTCGAGCGCGACGGTTCGCGCGAATTCGCGAATCTCCCGAAAAAAGTATCGCGGCAAGATAATAAAGCACGAATTTATTATCAACACTCGAGCGGATACGAAAGCTCGACGAAGTGGCCAAACTTTCCGCCGGTGGTCGATAAAACATGGAATTGTTTAACGAACGCTTTTTACGACGCCGATCTTGTCTGATCGGAACTCTAACGCGGTACTCGTGAGAGTTTCGTGGAAGCAGCTCCACGGGAACCGAGGAAAAAGTGAGGAAAAAGAAAAGGCGACGAATTTGCAAAGGTTGGACCGAACCGCCGACAATGCGTGGAAGCCGAAACTTTCTTGGAACTCCAGCTTCTTCGAGGAACACGCTCCGCTACCCTTTTTCACCTGTAAACTTGTTCACCATCAGTTGCGTTACTACGGAATCTTCTTGTTACTCGAAAAACTCCCGATTTTTTAGCCAGCAGCTCGAACTCGACCAAAGTGAGAGAATAAATTCGCAATGAGAAGGATTTCGTTTCTACGAATGTTCAGCAAAAATAAGAAGAGAACACGCAGCGATGCACGGAAGATCCCTCTCGTTTTGCATTTATGACATCAGCGGCTAACGCGTATCTCCGCCGAACTTGTTTCACCTTCCACGATCGTGGTGAGTAATGGATGACATCAACCCCCATTAGGCGGCGTCTACGAAAACAGTTGCCATTTAATATCGAATCGTAATCATCGCGAATACTCCGAATCTCTTCGCGAGCAGAGATAAACAACAATTTCGAAGGTTGGGATTATTCGAACGCCACGGCTCCATCCACCACGTGGAAGATCGATAGCTCGTTTAATTTTGCAGTCAGGTAACTGAAAACGTAGCAGTTTCAAATCAAACCGGTCGTTTCATTTCCTCCCTGTACGTGATCCACTTTATTTGTAGCCACGATCGAACGAGTGGGAAACCGACTTCCGTTCGGAGACATCAATCTTTTTATACGCCTCGAATGCAAAGCGTTCCGCTGGATCGAACCGGGGATGAAGAAGGAAGTCGCGAATCGTTTTTCGTTCAAACACTGAAATTTCCTCCTATCGGGTACGCGGTTCGAAAAAAAAGGCCGAGATACACGCGGAGACGTGAAAAAATATTGATCGAAGAAGAAATTCGGGCGTCGAGACGTTCGCTGTTTACATGTTTTCAGCGGGCACGGAAATTTACGCATCCCGCGCGGCTTCCGCGGCTAGAAAAAGCCGGCGGCGTTTTAAAATAGGCGTAGAAAAATATTTTTGTGGCCGGTTGACGCGGAATAAACGGGGCGTTAACGTCAGCTTGAAATCGTGCCAGGTCCTTCCGCGCCGCTACGAAACCCGAGGACGCGCGGCTTCGGAATTCCCTGCCACGGACGATCCTTATTTTCGGAACGTGTCATCCGGGCCGTCTTCGCCGATTATTTGCGGACTCGTTCCGTTTACACGTTGCACGCTCCGCGAATACCTGTCACTTTTGACGAAAATCGAGCGGCTATCCGCGGAAAAATGTCCCTTACTCGAGACGAGAGACGCTCGCGTCCCTCGTGTACAACGTCTCGCGTGCTCCCACCGTACATACTTATCGCGACTACTCGGGAAAATCGAGGGTAAGAGAGGGTAAGGAGACTAAACAGGTAATAAGGGCAAGATAACGAAAAAAGAGAGGCGTTACAAGCGATTTTGACGTCAGGCTGGCACGGTGCCATCCCAGCGGCGAGCGAACGTGGGAGTGGAATTCCCTGATTCTCACGAGCTTTATTTTCGGAGCGGCTCGTTCAGTCGCCCGGAAGCGGGACTTACAAATTTGGAGCGGTGGCCCATTTTTTCCCCGCCGTACGCCCCGGCCCGTTTTCTCTCGCTCAACCGAATTCGCCGGCCAATTCTCGGAATCGGTCACCCCGCTCATTCGTAATCGCGTGGTGCGTGCACGCGCCTCCGCCGGTTCAGCTCGCGAAGTAAGTTCCCGTGATTATCGATCGCGGTAGAAATGGTCCAACGAGCAGCAACAATTTTAGCCAAGGGGTTCGCGGGCGAGAAAAATTGTCCACGTATCGGGCAAAGGCGAAGCCGACACCCACGTGACTACATTCTTCTCTCTCTCCCGTTTCCTTCCTTAGAAAGGACGCACAGTTTGCAAACTGGCGGCTGTTACGATCGAATAAATGAATAGCTAACGGTTCGATAGCGATCACGTGGCCGTGCCGCTTCGACGACACCCACCGTTCTCGATCCAAACTGGCCGTAACGTTCTCGCGGAGCCAGGAAACGGTAGCGCGACGACCTTCGTGCGATCTCTCTATCCAGGAATTAACGACATTCCTAACCAGGCTATGTCACTAAACGGACCTGTAGCCGACGTCGAATCGTTTTTCTAAGAATCGACCGAACATAACGCATAAGTTTCCACGAACGGAACGCCGATCCGATCGATTTCTCATTCCACGGCTCGAGCGTTATCTCGACAATTATTCGATGCTCGATTTACGACGATACCACGAATTATTCGATCGATCGCAGAGATTCGCGGATGAAAGTTACGTTTCGTTCGATGAAGCTTATTCAGTGGCACTGGAATGGGAGCTGCAATAAAATTAACCCTCGTGGGGGTCGAACATTCCATGTCGCATTCCGTGGGAAACTAATAGTAGCGAAACTTGGAAGCGCGCCATCGATGGCTCACCGATGCATTATGCATATCTGACCTTATATCTCGCACCTCGGATTAAATCGAACTTACTCCTATTACTATAAACTTTCATTAACTTAACGTCGCTCGAGATTAAAGGTGGACGAGTGGTACCAAACGTAACCTTTGCCTGCCTCTCCGATCGAAATATCACAGTACCTTGCAAATCATCCTAATCGTACCCGAAAAAAGGGTTAACGAGCGTCTCGCGCGAGGTTCCTGGAACCTGGTACGAGCAACGGAGCCGGATCGCGCCTTCTATTGGCAGAACGATTTTCAGTAGCCAAGAAACAGGGCTTCGACTCGGCCTTTCGAAGGAAGTGCTTAAACGTCCGTGCAAACTACGATGAAGTGGTTCGAATCAGGGAAGAATCGAGGTGAGGCCTACTCGTAGACGCTTCCGATTCGCGGAGCATCCACAGAGCGAATCTCGATGGTAGAAATTAAGCGAAGTCGACGGGAACCACCGAAAAGGTCGATAAAATCCGTATAAGGCTGATCATTGACCGCTGTGAACTCGGATGAAATCGCAATTAACTCTCGCACGGCTGACTTTTCTCGAAGGACCATTGTAACCGAGAGACGCGTAATACCGGTTCGAGGATCTATTTTAATTCCATTCGGAATCATACTTCCCGTTGTTTGATATGCTCTCGATATTAAGCCTCCAATTTTCAAAGTTTTTAAAAGAGAGAAATATATGCATCTTCGAATTCGTCTAGGATGCAGCGTTGACTGTCCATAGTGCGCAGCCAACAAATTCTTGTCTTAATGATAGAAATTTTTGTGTCATCCATCTTATTTGTACAGATACCTACTATCTATCGACACGTGGACACTTTTTCATTGACACCTATCGACGACGGAACCAATATCTACCATCGCGGCTGCACCCATGACGTTCGCCAGAAGCTCGCTAACAATTTGGTCGATTCGACCAGATCGAGGTCCCACGTGCCGTCGATCGATCGGGGTGTTCGATGAAAATGTTGCGATTTACGATGTTCGTTACAATCGAGCCGCGGAAACTAAAGTGTACCGTGGAAATTCGCCTTAAATGACGCGAGGCCGGCGGCAAAAGACTTCACGGCTCGCTGTTTGCACCGTAAATCGTGGATATCCCGATTCGCGGAGCTGCTGGAACAAATCCCAGCGGTGGAAGGAGGCACGAAATCGCTGGAATGCCACGACCGGCTGATGGAATCCGTGTAAAGGCGATCGGTACAAAATCGGTCTCCACCCGATGGTAAAGAAAGAAGATATTCCCCGCGCGTCAGGATTTGCTCTGGAATCCCGTTCGGTAATTCATGGGGGCAAAATCGTACGATCCGATGGGTCTTCCACGAAAAGGACGCTCTTTAGCCGGGGACGAAAGTACGAGTTTGTCGTTTAAAGGTAAACTGGGTGCGCTGCTTTGTCGCTCGTTCTCCTAAGCTCGCTCTACCACTAGCCTGCCGCTGCCAGGAATACACGCCTCGCTCGGACTTTTTCCTCGGTGACCCGAGAATTTTAACGCAATTACGCAGCCAGTCACTTCGGCTGGGCGTATATAATTCGACAATCTGGATTCCTCCGGACGGGAGATTCACCGTGTCCGCGTAGCAACGCCGCGATTATATTAACGACGTGTGTCGAGCCGTGACAGCGGTTCGCGGAATGTATATTAAAAAATTCATTTCCATCGGGCGCGGTTTGTAATCTCGAAACTGTCGATGTGACACGCGAAGCACATCGTGCCGTCGAGAAGAACCGCGTTAAAAACTCGACCAATAAGAATAGCTTTAAGAGAACTTTGATGGGACCCGCAGGATCGAGAAATACTTTCGAGGGATCAAAAAACTGGTCCGGTTCTTGGGTACGCCTGAAAACCGAGAAGAATGCGCACCGTCTCGAGCTGTGCGTTCTCCATTCAAGAACCACGGGTTTCGCACGGGATAGATGTCCCACGTTTCTGTAAAAAAACCAAAAAAAAAAAAAAATACAAATCAGTATCATTACCTTAAAGCTCTCTCGGTGTCTCTCGACTCGAGGCGTTCAAATACCATCTGGTCGATCTCCAGCAGCTTCAAGGATCTCGAGCATCGATGTTGATGAACGAAAATCGTGGAGCAATGAAAGGTAGCTCGATTCGTCGGTTCGCCGGTGGGTAGGAAAAAACTGGGGACCGCGAAACGGGAAGAAAGGGAGAGAAACGTGGTGCATGAATCGCGAGCGAGCGAGCGTGCGTGCGCGCGCGCGCGCGTTTGCCCGAGGGACCGACGAACCAGCAGCAGGAAAGGAGAAAAGGGAGAAAAGGGAGGAGAAGAGAGAAAAGGGAGCAAAAGAGAGGCCGCGGGTTGGCGGAGGAAGGAGGCGAGATCTGGTCCATTCAACGGGCAGCAGGTACGATTTCCAATCGGCGGCCGCTTCCTCGAAACGGGTGCTCCTTCTGCGGGATCCTGAACGGCGGCACGGGGGAGACCGCATCTCGGAATACTGGTTCTACCCGTGGCTCCATTCAAGTGTTCTTGCATCGCTGGCATCCCTCGATTGCTCGCGAAGAAACTCCTTGATATTCCGCGGCCGTACCGAGCCAGTTTCTCCGTACGGGTTGATAACACGGCCTGGATCAAATAGAATGAGCGAACGCCTGTTAGTTTAGGGGCCATGGACAGCGGGTCTGTTCAATCTTTATCCGATAATTTATTACGCGGTGGAGAAATAAACCGCGATAAACGAGGATTTTTCGATTTCAAACAGAACTCGACGCTTAAACCTTGCCACGAGACGTTACGATGTTTTTAAAACTATCCACACTTCGAGTCGATGTACGATAACTTTAGAAATCGCCTCGAAAGATATAAGACTAAATAACAAGACTAAATAATCCACGATACGAATCGCGTTTGCGATCCATACGACGGTGCGAACCACCGTCGAACCGCGATCCGACCGGAAACAAAATTGACGGCGAAAAAGACGAGGCAGAAGAAAAATGCGCGAAAAAGAAGGAAGAGCGGCGCTGGGTTTATGCTCGTAAATACAGGTGGGGGACCACGTGGACGGAGGCGAAATCTCGTGGCGTCGTGTTCCCAGGAGAAAAGGGTGGCAGAGGCGGAGGTTGGGCCGGGAAAGGCCCGTGAGAGGGGACCAGGTTCAGGCCCCACTTCTTTCTCTGTGGAGTTCCTCCGGGTCCCACATTACGTGGACATAAAAGGCAACCCCGGCACGGAGACTGTCTCTCTGACACATTGACACAGCCTCTGAACCACTGGCTGCGCCTCCTCCTCCTCCTCCTCCTCCTCCTCCTCCTCTACCTCTTCATCCCTTTCCCCCTATATCCACCGCCATCCTTGAGATTCTCCTTTTTCCACGACCGCTCTGGGATCATCGGCTTCGTCCCCCGTTTCCGTTCCGGCCTCCTCTCCGATTCGATATCGCTGTTATCCGCCTGATCTCTGTCTGGCTTGTGCTTTTTTGCGGCACCGAAACACCGGCGTACACCGGTACGTCGTCCGCTGTCCGATAATAGGATCATGAAGCTTTTTTAGGAGCAGCCGCTAGAGAAGGATCGCGGGGCTGGTAAAAGGGAAATGAAGTTTTGAGAATGGACGGCCTCTGTCTGTTTGGAAGCCTCTTACGTGGCCATGTACGAACGAACGGCGTTTCTTCTGGCTCGCTTTCTTCCCTCGCTTCGGCTCGCCTTTTTTTCTGGCTTCGTTTCAGACGAGTTTGGTTACTCCTCGGATTTGTAATTAAAAAAGGCTCCGTTTTTCGTCTGCCGTGGTCGATGAACACCGCTGCGGGTCATCAAATTCTACTTTCGTTAATTGTCGCTCGTGTAAATCACGTGACACGTTTTTAATCTAGTCTCCACACGTTCGCCGAATTGAAGAGGTATGTCTTCCATATAAATCGTACAAAATAAATGGTTGGTTTTCGTAGAACCAACGAATTCAACGTTACGCTCGATTCATCGCGTAGGAATGTACACGAAACGATATAGTAACGCGAATTTCCGCGAACAAAGTCTCGAATATCGGCTGGATGGTTCACCGCATAGCTGAAACAATGAATCGCAGTGCGTGGCTGACAGGCCGGGAGACGCGTCGCTGTTTCGCGAAGGAGGGAAGAAAAAGAAGAAACCAGTCGAGGAAGACTCGTTAGAGTTAAGTCATCATCCGTTTCTCGTAATTCAGAACGCGGAGGATGCACGGGGTCTATCTTGCTCGCAGCAAGATCTCCTTGATATACCTATGCGCTTGGTACTGAATAAGGTGAGAGAGGAAACCGCGACTGGTTTCACAGTGCTCGCTCCGTCGAACAAGGGCAAAGAATTCGCTTCTAAACGATCGGATCCGTTTTTTGCCCCTCTCATTTCACTCGCACGACTCATTCGACGGGATTTCTGTAAAAATTGCTTCATTCCGCCGCGGAGGGAAAGGAAAAGTAATTCGAACGACGTCGAGGAAGAGATAAATGTAAATTTGAAAGCGCACGTGTCTAAGATCGTTTGGAAATGTCGAAATGTACATATTTCCGACGAACCTCTACAAACCGACGCGATACACGTACGTTATAACCACGAACGGTCGCGTACACGGATCAGCCCGCTGTTAAAAAGGAAAAAACCTCGGGGAATTCCACCGAGACGAATATTACTTCTGTTCGGAGGTAGTAATCGGTAAAGCGGGCAGTTCGAATAGATGAAAAATCGGCGGCGGCACAGCGGCTCGCGGCTATACACGGTCGCTAGATCAGGTGAGAACCGGCGAGAGAAGAAGAAAGAGGGAAAAAGGGAAGAAAGGGAGGCAGGTGAGGCAAGGCGAGAGACGAGGCTGGCCGGTCCGCGAGGTTTAACCACCTAACGAGTAAAAAGCATGAATGGATACCAGCACGGCGCCGTACATTATCTTGCCTCCTTGTCTCTTTATTATTATTCTCTTGGCCCCTTTTATCATCCCTCCTTTGCCGCGTCGCCGCTCGCCCATCCCTCCTCCGGCTCCGTCTCCTTCATCGCCGCCACCTTTCTCTACCTTTCTCTTTCTCCTTTCGAATCCTCTCTTCGTCGCGAGCCTTTCCTCTCGGTTGCGCTTCGTCGCGCGTTTATCTTTGCCCCTCCACCGCCACCGGCTTCCATCTTTGTCGGGACAAAATCCTCTCGCTCCGATATCCCGGTCGTTTCGAAGGGAGATCAGGTTCACCGTGCACTGACAAGATCGTGCATGTAACCTGCTCCTACGGGTATGCGGGCAGTGTGTACCAAGGACCTGTTGATACTCCCTAAGCCGAAGTGCGCCATCGCTGGGCTTTCGCGAGACCTCTCGCAATTCCTTCGAACGCGATCCGCGAAACTACTGAAAGAATTCCTCTATCATGGGAACCATAAGTATCATGGATCTAGATAAGTTTGTCAGAGCGCGGATTACAAATTTCAAATGAATCTGTTCAATTATAGCCAAGTTCGAAGCTGCGCGAACGAGCCCAGCCGTGAAAATCCCAGGGCAAGAAGAGACGTAAATCACGAAACGCGCGCCGTCCGTTGTAGAACGTATCGATCCAATAAGCGGGGAATTAATCACGCGCGCGTATACATAATGCATTAATTTTGCACAATATCCGCTGGCAGAGAAAAGCGAATGAATGGAAACCGATTCCACCCACGTACCGCGATAAAGAACAGAAAGCGGGAATTGCGATACCCATTATCACGTCCGGTTCATTACTTTTTCGACTCCTCCTAATGGCCGCTCGCCGGCCAAACTACGAGAGTCGAAAGACCACCGTTTCGAAAATTTATCCATTTTTCTTTTTCAAGCTCTACTAGCTGCTGGACTTGTTTTACGGATAAAAGGCAGGGAATTGAAAACATAAAGATGAAACCGTCCATAATTAGTTCGCGATGCCCGGAGGAACGAAGTTTTAAAGGTGTATCGAGACGTTCATAAGCCCTATCTGCGCAAGCATTCATTACAGTAACGAAAGCTCCTTGTTAGCTATGAAAAGCTCGTCATGCACGGCTATAATTATCCGTAATGAAAAAAACAGCGATACGTAATGCTCGAAATCGATACGTCACCGGTACAGGGGTTAAATGACCTCTTTAGCGGCGAACACGGTGTCCGTGGCCATTCCCGACGTACGCTTCTATTAAAAATTAACGAGACACTTGTTTAATTATAACGAACGCGTGAAAAGGATATCCCAGCAATTGTTATGACAGAGTCATAGCAAATATACAATGATTTACGAACCGTTTAAGCCCGGGGAACCATTAAATACCCTGTACCTCGATCCTTACTCCTAACCAAAATATACACAGATAAAATTCACAAATATACCTCGAGTTTCTGTCGGCGGTGTACATTTTCACGCGGTGGGAAATAAAGGAATATTTTAGTGCGTTCCATAAAGATAAGATCTCCCGTTTGTATTCCTGGCGAGGCGGGGGATTTCTTTCGTCTCGCAGCCCCGAGGAGATAATCGAGGGAACGGACCGTCCGTCGTCTCTATGTAGTCTAGGAGGCAGGTAGTTCCCGGAAGGATCGTGAAATTTTTCCGGAAGACTTGCACAGGAGCCTGGTACCTCTGTGCGTTCTGGCCGCGGTAGAGGAGGCGTCGCTCGCAGAGGTTTTTGTCCTGATCTCGGCACCGTGGCATCTGCGAAGCGAACAACCGGGTTTGCATGACGAGAAACGAAAGTTCGAGCAGGTATAGAACGGCGAGGACGCGAAGAAACGGGGGAGGGCTGGACGGTAAAACAGGGAGGCGAAAGAAGGAGCCGCCGCTGCAGAAGGGATCGACCGAACCCGACCTCCCTTCTGTTTCGATCGTATAATTTACTGCTCGGATTTCTGGCCGTGGCCGTGGATGGCCGTAGCCGTCATTTAAAGGGACGCCGGGCTTTTATAAAGTCTAACAGAAAAAAGGAAAAAAAAAAGTAATTCTCCCCTGGACATCCCTGGGTCCTCGGTCTCCTCTGGTGCGACGTCGTCAATTACGCGCAACGTGAACGAATTCCGCGCGCAGTAAAAGCGGCATTAAAAAATCCGTTCGACTATCCACTTGAACGGTGTTACAAGTCGAGACGATTTTATTGCGCGTCAACTAGGGAAGTATTATTTCTTTTTTCTTTAACGCGTCGTGCAGCACAGCTTTTATCTGTAACATATTGTGACGCGATATCAAATCGCAATTCTTAACGAGGAGCTCCATGACTCATGAGTAATTTGGCAAAACCACTTGCAAATAAACCGATAAGAGAGATTGTACGTGCAATCAATCTATGAGTTGATAAGATTTTCCCTTCTATCGTAATCGATTGTTTTTTGTTTACAATTAATGTTACACCATAGATAGAATTGGGCAGATAAGCGGGGAGGTAAAAAACAAGAGGAGCATTCAACGTGTTACACCCGCTGGGACGATAGGCTTTCTTTTAGCTCGGGCTATTATTATTCTCGATATGACAAATACTGATTGTGCGTGAGCGTGCTATCTCAGTACAGCAATGTTAAAAACAATCGTCGAGAGCTTGCGAGCAGCAGAATTACGTTTATTGGCTTACGAGAGCCGCGCGGACCTCGCTGAACGATTTAAAGTCCTGCAGAAGGGAAACCCCTGGCTGGTTGGAAAAGCTGAAAAAGTCAGGTTTCTTTATTCGACGGTGGGTTTGGTCGTACCAGCTTAGGACAGATCCTTGAGACAAAAGGACCGTAAATTGCCAGGAAAAGCGGAGGACGTCGATGGTATCGGGGCGGGTCGGCCTTTGGTGCGCGGATCAACTCGGTCTCTCGGGGATTTTGCGGGTTTTAGCGCGAGTACGAGGAGGAAAGTGGCGAAGGGCCACGATCCAAAATGAAAAACAAAGAGGAACGAGGAGTTTACGATGGACAGCGTGGAGAGTTGGAAGGAGGGGAAAGGGAAAAGGGGGAACAAAGAGTACGGGAGAAGAATCCCTGTAGATGTCTGTACGACCGTGGTCAAGAAACTCCCGTGCCACGATGAGTCTTCGCTTCCCCCAATTTCCAATGGAAAAGTTTGCTTCTATACGCGGTGTTAAAAGTAACGTGAACCGCTAGCTGACAATTGGTGAAAAGTGTCACCATAAAATATAAAAAGGCACATGTTTACGTTAACTTAATATCGCGTTCGCTTAAGACAGATCGTTCATTTTAGAATTCCCATTTCTAATACAACTTTCCTCACGACGCACTAACAGACTTTGTCCGACGACATCTTAGTCTTATATTTGTAAGACACCCCGTATACATCTACCAAAGGAAAGGTGCCTAGCGTCCATTGTTCTTCAATCAGTTCAGGATCCCTTAATAGCGCGTCTGTTACAAGGATAGCCCTCTTCTTACGGAACCGGAATTTTAAAGATTGACGAAAGGTATCTAGGTTCCCTTTGAGTCTTGCTTGAAGAATTTTCGAAAGCTTCGTTCGTGCCTACGTAACCATTTCTGAAGCTGGCAGTCCCGTAAAATTTCGAGTCGATCCGCTCCTCTGACGACAGAGGAACTTGCGCGGTCCTCTAACTTTAAAGGAGAATCGTAGACGTTTATAGCGAAACTTTTTAGATCTTAGTTCTTATCGTTTTGTCCACCACTGTGTACCACGTCTGTCAATGTGTTTCCGTTCCTGTTATAGAGGCGAGATAACGGGCAACACCGGGAGCTTTTGCAAATCGCGGTGGCCAGCTGAAATATTCAAGCAACATTCTATTTCTCCTCCTATTTTCGGGGCTGACATCGTTCCGGACGTTCTACTTCTTTCGAGAGATCCGTTGAACTCCGCTCTCCACTGCCGCTAACCGGATAATTGGACAGGAAAGTGACAACCGACAGGTGACAGCGGAACCATAACCGATTCGGATAATCGTACGAACGCGAACTGCACGCGAAATGTACAATGAAAATTGATCGAACGAAACGGCGCTCGGCGAAACGGATATCAGGAATCGATCTTTCTGCTTGGGCAACTTCTTCTTACGCACTTGGCCACCGCTTCTTACACGCGCGAGATTTATTGCGGTGCGAGGGAACATGAATTTTCTTCCTGTTTAATTTATTCAGACTTTTTGCTGCACGATTATAATACGAGCAAAAATATGAACGCTATATTACACTAGAGGAGGTTCATAAATGTTTTGTACTCAGAACTTGTAAGAAAAACGGGAGATGTAATCGACGATGAGTCAGTTATGAACCTCTAATTTTAAGAGGGAAACAAGCTGAGGAATTATCGTACACCTCTGTATCTCGATACAGAAGATTACGTACTCTAAAGATCGAATTAGCGCCCACACTTTGGTAACAATATCATCTTTTGATCAGGCAAGAATAACTGCCTGTTTTAATCAAATGACCGCGTTTATTCATAACACGTGATCATGTATTATTTGTGTCTGACACAAATTCGTGGCGCCAACCATTTTGGTTTTAAACTAATTTGCGCCAGTTAATTTCAGTTGAATGAAAGATTAAGCGAATTCTCGGTGAAATTCTTCCTATATAACGTATCGATCAAATATTGACGAGGCTATAACGGGGGAAAAGCATTTTAACCAGAGAAGATTAACGCGCACGGATAACCACCGATTACATCAGAATAATGCCTTGACAAAGTCATATCGTCGATACGCGCGTAGTAATCTACGTCATCAAGAACATGCGTAAAAGTTTTTACGTATGCAATATATTTGTGCATAAAATTTCGATGCCTTTTTATATGGATACTTTTTTCCGACTGCAACGTCAATTACGAAACGTACGAGACTAATCTAGCACCGCCGTCTAGAGTATTTACAAAAAGAAGAAATCTATATATAATATATCGTTTTATCGATGTTAAAAAATGCACAAGTAGCGGAAAATATTGACGTCCCAAACTTCGAGAGAGAGATCTGGATATTCCAATATCAGGGAGGATCATCAGGGTTTGCCAAGCAGCATGACGAATCGTTAAACCGTATCTGACAGTATCCGTGGCAACTTTTAATCCGTCTATCGATGTACACTCGGGATTCCAAGAAAAACAGACGAACAAAAAACAAGTGGCAGGCGCCCGATTTGCGTCACGCTCGGTCACTAATGACTGAATGACGACTCTGGGGCCAGAGTTGCGATCAAATTGCGTGACATACAAAGCGCCCGATTGAGCAAAGAAAGAAACCGAGAATGCGAGCAGATAATGCTAGATAAACGGCGAGAATAAATAGTCGCGTGATATCCTTAGAATTGCCAAATAGCCACAGTTTATCCGTACTTGTAACGATTGCACGCGTCGTCTCGTTGCTTCTCTCGTCGAGCCATTTTCAAATTAGCCCAACTGCTTGATCTCGAGTCGAGCACCTTGACTAATTCGAATAGCGCTGGGGAACGAGGTAGTCTAACGTCTAGACTGTGAAATGAATTACAAAGCAAAGAAACTTATATAATAAATTGTGCAATGACAATTCACAGGCTCGATGGTAAATACATACGCATATGGAATAAAAAAAAAACCATTCCTTTGCGGGTTTTTGCGTTCTCAGAAACAATAAACGTTGAATTATATTCACATAATGAAAGAGTCGGACGATTCCGTAGAACTCTTTTCAATGTAATTATCATTACTTCAAATTCAAAATCATTGTCACGATGAGCAAAGGCCAAGGTATTTCCGGAAGCACAGTTCAACCGTGTTGCTAGTGGTATTTTAAATATTAATTGTCATGTTTATCTTGAAAATTTATAGGAGAACGTTAAATCATTGACGGACGTATTTTTTTCATTTGTAAGAGCTAGAAAATTCTCAATGAATCGAAGCAGGTTAACAAACTTTGTAGTGCACGGCGATTTGGCAGATCGCAAGTAGATTCAGCACGCCATCCGGCCACCGACAGACTTGAAAAGTCTGAACTTACTTATAATTACTCATTGCTATAAAGCTAAATCATCGTACGCCACGACCTCCGTCGACCTTTCCTGATCATAATTCTACAGCTGCTGTGAATAAAAGAAGTCGATTTTAAACAAGAATGATTACATCGAACGCGATGGCATCTTGTTCGAATTTTTTAAGACTTGAAAATCTATGAAATTCCCCGATCTGTATTCTTCAAATAATTTCTAGAACAATCTAACTTCTTATACGATTGATGATTATTTATTTCAGTAGAATACACTATACAGGCATAGAAGTGGAATAAAACGAATAGTTGTACTACCACGATACCTAGACGAAGAGATCTGAGTCACTATGCTTCTCTCCAATGCAATACCGTATTCTAAAGAAATAACTTATTATCTCCGATAATTGGTATAGCTTGATTCAGCGTTTTTTATTGACACGCACGCGCCTATCAAACTGTTCTTCATTATTTGCACACCGACCAACGAGAGCGGTAGTTAATTCGAAGCTAATGGCGCAAAGTTATACGCAAACATATCGCGAACGATTTTGTCCGACTGTACTTCTGTCTCCGTTTCGGTCTGGTTGAAGTTTCGCAAGTTCGCGATAACGCATCCGCGAAACGAATCCTCTCGATCGCTTCTAACAAATAAAATATATTCAAGGTCGAGAACTGAAACGAAATTATTTGGTCAATACACGATGTTTTCCCATGACTGCTTATGCAAACAGTAATATTTTCCTCGAGTAGTTATTTAAAAGATATACTTATTGCATCACTCGAATCGCAGCGCGTTATCATTTATCTATTTCCACCGTTACCACCACACCGGACAGCGAATAATTTGAATTCCATCGAAATGAAAACTCTGACACGGTAATTCAAATGATTTTCTTCTAATATGCAGTTAAGGTTGCGCGGCTCGCGGACAGATGCGCGTTTACTGTACACGTTCGTCAGCGTTATGTAACGCAGTTCCTTATCGATGTTTGCTTCATTCACGATGTTAGACATAAGAAGATGACAGCGTTCCATTCACGTAGCCTGTGGCGCGAAACAGGTGCAGGAAAAACGTCGCGGGAGAACGTATACCCCTCGGAGAGTTAGCGTCGAATTTAAACGGTGAAACGGTGGCCGCGTTCGCGACGCGCAAAAGTGGTCGAGCGGTTGACTTTCATGGAATTCGTTCGATAACAGAGGCGTGAGATTCGTGTGCAATACGGCGTATCGCGTCGAAGGTTCTTGCGAATCGGGCAAGTGTATTGGTCCGCGCACGGCGAACGTGTGTTGTCGCGTGACTCATCGGCCGCGTGAACGAGCAAAATATTCGGTACGTAGGCAGCGCAGCCACTCCGATTCGAAAGGAAAAAAAAAATGCACGAGACGTGATTCACTGGCCGCGCGATCGATAATCCTCGGGACGCAGAGGACGGCAAACAATTTTTTACTTGCGCGTTCGAAATTTTTCCAAACATCTAATCTCTTCTTTCTCATTTGCGGCGCTCGATCGGGCGAATACTTTAAACTCGGTTACTGGTAATGAGAAACCGTACGTACTGTGGCTTGGCTCCGGCACGTGAACACTAAAATAAATTATTTGTCGTGCTAATACTTTTTGCAGCTACTGTACATATAAATATAATAGTACGACGCATAAAGGTTGGACTTTATTGTAGCTGTTGATAAGGGGGCATTTGAAAATCTTGATTTGCACACAGAATAATTCATGATCGAATCTCCTGCGAGATAAGAACACGGTCTATTGTTTGACTTCAAAGTGTCTGATAACGCAATTGTAAAATAGCGAACAAGCATTGCGTAACTAGAAGTAATTGAAAAGAGGATATTAAAAATGACCAATTTTTAGGCTACATACAAACGAGAATTTCGCGTATTTGGCTTATTTAAGAACATCTTCAAAGAAACATAAAATTTGATATGCATTTACCTGAATTTCGCATAGGCACCTCTCTTGTACGGGTAGATACTCGTTACGTTCCATTTTTATCTTTTTCGCATATTGATCCGTCTTCGAAGCAATCCTGGAAAAAATTAGCAGGTAAATTAGTGGCAGATTCTAATCGAGCAACTCGGATGTGCGATAAGATCGCAGATACACGAAGACAGTAGTCAGCAACGCGTTCTCAGCATTTTGCATCGACATGTGTGGCGCTGCGCATAATGATTTCTCATCTGGTTTTACTTCTGCTGGTATTCTAGTATCCGGTTCAGTTTGAACGAGCTTGATCATTGATTAAACAGGTGTTTCGATAGGAAGCATACATTTTAGGAGGCTATAGAATCACCCTTTACACGAGAGGGTTCGTTCCACCCGCGGTTTCCATACTTTCCAATTCCTCCTTTTGGAAAAGCATAGTGGTTGGTTGTAACAGTTTCGTTGGCAAGTAAATGGTAGCGACGGTAATCGGGAACTTTCGTGGATGCTTACATAAGTATAATAAGCGAGAGCAAAACTCGACTTATCTTGGGTGACGAATAACGTCCGTCGAGAGTCCGGACACGAACTCGTCGTGGCTCGAACTCTTAATAAGAACATTCCTCGAGAACTGGGAATGCCGCAAATGTCTTCATCCCATTTGATTCCGAGCAACTTCTGCGCTCATTAGGTCACCAACAGTAGGTCAGAATTTTTCAAACACGGGATGTTCCACGAGGAGCTTTGTATAAGAGGGTGCTACGTATTCGGGACGCGGTGTTAAGGACGACGGCGCGATTTCAAATCGAAATTTTTACGTCAGACACGGCTGGAATACAATCCATGGAATCTGGTGGTAATCATTCCCGGGGCTCTCCTTAAGCCTCGGTCGGATTAATCGAGTTACTTCAATTCAAGTCGTCCGATTAGATTTTTAAACATTTTGTCGGTGTAATCTGTTATGCAAGTGGTACTTTCAAGTAGTTCCAAAATTTAAACAATTCAAATAACTCGAAGAACGTATTTCATTACTCGAAAGGTACGTATAGCCGATGAACTCAAATAATTTCTTGAATTCTAATATCCTCATAGTTCTGAATCGAAAATATATACGAAAGGAATTCGTAATAAGGTTAATAATGAACACGTGGACTCTCAATGGCGTTGATCACGTAGTCTTTACATGACACCACCTCCGTTGTTAATAGAAACCTAAACTGAAAGCATAATCGAAGCGTTAATTGAATAGACACGCTGTTTCGTGAAAGGTTTCGAGCAAATAATCCTATGCAGACATACGACCGTGTGATAATAAAGCTGAATTTAAGAAATCTGTACGAGACAATAGTCTTACTCATTGAAACGGTGCCCAATCCTTCACAGAGGGAACTCGAAGGGAGGTCCATCGACCGTTAATTGTCGATCCGGGTGACGTGTATAAACTGAACCGTGGAACGTACTGTAATACAAGTCGACCAGGTTTGAGTACACTATAGGTGAGTAACCAACCAGCCAGCCAACCAGTCAGGTTAGAAGACGCGTACCCGATCGGAGTTCCGGAGGAGTCCGACTGTTGTTCGTCCGAGACGCCAGGACATTCCACGAAATGCCCCACCGGTCTACTCTTCCCCGTGCTTTTCTCTTCGCCCCTCGACCCAACCGCTCTTCCTCCGTGTCTCATCGTTTCTTCTCCTTGCCTGAACCTCCTAAGACCCGTAAGCGAGGAGTATTCCGTCAGCGTAGCGATGGGACCGATCCTCTGTTCCAGACATGCCCAGCCGATGGAGCTCCGTTGTGCGAGCTCATTCCCCTATCCTATTCCGTTACCGTAATGATACGACGGTGCCTATTCACCGATACGTAGATAGAAAGAATCTTGCTCGTCCATATGTATATGATACATCGATGTGATGCCAGATTTTCTCTGTGGCGGGGAAAATCTGCTGATAAACCTGGGAACTCGGCACGTGAGGGGCCCCACCCGTAACCATGCCTCTGGTAGGGGCGCCACGTTGGTACCAAAGTCGTCATTTGGACATGCCTGCTTTATTGTCTCGACAGGTATAGCTTTTGAACCTCGCACCTGACCCTGGATCAGGTACTGAAATCCTTCATAGGCGTATTTGTGAGAAATTCCAGTATTAATTTAAAAGAGGAGTCTTAATCGCAAATTGCTTCTACCGCTATAAGAAGCGTATAGGATTTCCCGCGTCATATAGTAGTCACTTACAAGCGGATTCTCCGTGTACACATACCGATAACACTGTACAATATACAGCCAGTCGCGTCTCTCTTCGTATTCTACCACTACAAATGCGTATTACTTATTGCTACTCCTGCAGGGCCGTGCACAGCGCCGTTTGCACCGGAAATAGTTGACAAGACACACGTTCGTACACACCAACTTATATAGCGATTAGTAAACGATTCGCGACAGTAGATACGAGTAAGTGTAACCAACTTCGTTGCATGGTGATTATGAAATCAGGTGTTTCAGCAGGTGATTCGTATTTACGTACATGCATACGTATAATCGATACATTAAAGATACTGGTGAAATATTACAAGGAACCGCTCGCCCGTGATACAATTAACAGTTAATACGCTATCGTTACTGTGTCTTATCGTCCAAGGACAATCAAACGAAGATGTAATTAACGAGTGTGCCACGTAGACCGTAGACAAACTCGCAATTACGCACGTTTATCGATCGTATCTGATATGTAGCGTTACACTTTGTGGTTATTTCGAGACCAATCAGCTGCAGGGAACGATTTCGAACGCAACAAGTAACTGCATTTTATTAATTGACTCCTGAATAAAATTTGTCAACCGATTGATAGCTCGTGTAATTTACCATTTCCTCTGCAGAACAGGATGGCGTACACGTAATTGTTTAATATCAATAAATAATTTTGTAAGATTTGATATTAAAAAGATTCACAAATAAGAGCCAACAGCCACTGCTCCTTTCTATTTCCTGTTCACTTTCATGATTGGTATTTTCTTCCGATCGCCTCTACCGAGAAACGGCCGCCTCGCGGAGGTCAATTCCCTGAAGGCCGTCCTTCCGGGACTGGCAGACGCGTGAGAAGAAGGTTGTATGCTATCGGACAGATAGCAGCGTCTCCCTGCACAAGCCGCTCGCGCAGGGACGATGAAACATAGCCGAGACAACACCTCGGAAGACGATGTCTGCCCTTGGCTTAGCTTTTACCGATCCGGGATAGATAACGGAGATTATCGGGATTCCTGTTTGTCTATCATCCTCCCTGCTTTCGTATCAATCTTCATAACGAAACACGCTCGAGCACCGTGTTAACGACACCGAATATCAACTTGGAATTTCTTCGTTTCACCTACGCATCTTCGATTCCTTGCACCGTTTCCTGAGAATGCGCGTGCTTAAAAATTTCATTCACTGAAAATTTCTGTACATCTCTGAAACGATACTAACCGCATACCTTTCTTCCTTAGCCAGGCAAATTGATAGGCAGGATGTTTCAGCTAAGAATCTCGTTAATGGTTCTCGTAGTAAGAAATAAGCAGTAAACAGCCGTATACTCGTTGCACGTCTCATTCATAGCCGACGCGATGACGGCAATGAAAATTTACCAAAGACCGCGTCAGAAAATCCGTATGACGCAAAAACTAGTAGCGGGTGGGGAATCGAGGTGTTTCGTCGATTTCCCATTTAACTTGGTGCAACGGCGCAAGGCCACGGTTAAAAGCCTCATTATCGTCTTCGAATACGAGGTATAGATCAGAGAGAGCGTAGTAGAGTGCGTCCCTGAGGATTTTAGCCGGGTATCGCTAACTCTGCCTCTCCGCAGGCTTTCTCATACAGACCAGTATTAAAGTCCGTCCACACGTACTTCCTACGTTTTATACCCCGGTATATAAGGATCCGCCTTGTTCAGGTATTACGGAACACGTATACGTGCGAACATGTAACGGACGGTGTAGCGTGTATGTAAGTGACAAAGAAGTTGACGCGTTCGGTGCTTGTAGCTGAAACAAATCACGAACCACAGATATTCGAACACGATAGGCGTGTAGACAGATGGCAAATCTCCGTACGTTCAATTTTTATCAAAACCGAGATACCGGTTCTCTTTCACGAGCGTTCAAGTAAAATGTACAAGTTATCGAAATATGACACATCTGTATCATATATAGGATAGGGAGTCCGTGATGTTTCTCAATTGAATGAACTTTAACGCGATTGATAAACTGTAACCGATAGCGAGTACAAAAATCAAAGTATTTACATTTCTGACTTGCATAGGTGTGCTTAGCATTCTACGGAACACCTCGGATAATCGTTCGAAACATACAATTTTTAAGTCCGCTCGACGAGACAAGACGTACGTATACGAAACTGGCAACCGTATAGGCGAGCGATAGTATTTTCTTCTCAACTAAATTCGGAATTCCATGTGCGACGTCCGACGTAAGTTCGGTATACCTACGGAAATGCTCGAACGTGGAGTGTTAACCTACCGCGGGGAACCCGTTATAACTGACGAGGCGCAGGCAGAAACGTTTCGAAAGAACGGACGCGTGTGGACGGGGCTTAACGCTCGTCTGAACGTCGGAACAGTCTCCCCCTTCGTCCCAACAGGATCCCCCACTCCGATGATACGCGTCTATCCCTTCAGTGGCTCGGGAGTGCGCGTTCGATACACGGAATCGCCTCGTGGTTCTCGGAAGGCAGTAGACTGTCGTCAGCCACGCCAGACGGCGCACTGCTCGCACGCTCACTGCTCTCTCGTCGGAGATACTCGCCCACTGGCTCACCCACGGCTGCTATTACTTCGCTCTGGCGACCTCTCTCCCTCTCTCTTTATCTCTCTCTCCCCGGCTGTTGGCAGCAGCACACTCGGCTTAGCGGGCCCGCCAGTTACGCAACAATAACAACGCCGTCAGGAGGTGTAGCATGCGCGTGCTGTGCCACCTATACGCCGACGAACGACCCTGGAACGACGAGCTGCCGATCCGTCGTCACCGCCGCCGCCGCTTCTGCTGCTGCTGCTGCTGCTGCGATCACTTGTTGAAAACCCGGTAGGAGAGCGCGCATCCGTTTCGCAACGCAGCCACGCTACGCGAGCGTCTTCCCTCGGTGGGAAAGGGACTGGTGGCGAGTAGGAACAGTGGTGGTGATCGCTGGCAGAGGAACGTGGAAAGTGCGTGGCAGTGTCGTTGTCGTCGAACAGGAATTATGTTGCAGGAAGAGTGATGAGTAGTAACGGAACGGGTACGGTGGAAAGCGGTTTGTGTCTGTGCCGAGCCAGCGGCGCGGATCGAACGCTCGATACGCGGACACGCGCCTCGAGGATCCTACCTTACGGCGGATCGAATCCGCGACTCCTTCCCGTTCGAATCGAGGATGAATGAGCGAGGAGGTATCGTGACGCTATAGAGCGCATCGCAGCTGTCCGCTTCGACGATCGTTGTCCCTGTTGCCCGCCGAGAGGAAGATTCATCGAAGCAACGAGACTCTCTCGAATCGGTCGAAAAGTTAACAGGCGAAAAGGAAAAAAGACGCCACGGTGGATACTTGTTGAACCGAGACTGTTGTGATCGTGTCGTAACGCTGTTCTTGGGGAAGCACGCGCGCGCGGTGGAAGTGGGAAAGGAGGAAAGGCATTGGAAAGATCTCCGCGTTGGAGAAAAGCACGAGGTGCACGTACGGGAGAGGTGTACGCGAAGTGGTACACGAAATACGTCGTGGTTAGGCGCCAATGACGTCAGGCAAGAGTCGTAGAGCCGTGTAAGTCGCAAGGGGAATTCGTTTGTGAGTTCGCGGCGCGTTTACCGACACGATACACACCGATATTACTGCTGGCGGTAGTAATCGTAGTAGTAACAACAGCAGTATCTCCCGTAGTGGTATTGGTACTCTGTCGGTTGTATTGGTGCTGGTAAGAGTTGTGTGGTGGTCTCTCGGTATCGGTGTTGCCGAACAGAAAGTGGTGGGGTTAAAGGAGACCCGTGTGGAATTGCTGCGTGGTCCGTCGTGGTAGCCAATTATATTTTCTACGTGTGTGCTTCGCGGGCAATGACTAACTGCTCGCCGTTAACTGTGTTAGTAGGAGATATCGTCGACGGACCCGTTTCTGCGTTGGTGTTGCCCGTCTACGTCAGCACCGGTCGGACGGAATTTGCATAGCAAACAGATTGACGCGCTGGTAAGTGGATAACGAGAGAGGAGTCGCGACTCTGTGTCCCAACCGCGTACCAAAGAGAAAAGGATAGCGTGCGTGTATACGTCTTTCTGTGTCGTGCTCGTGGCTCTGTAAGAAAGAAAGAGCGAGGAGAGCAGTGCCAAGAGACGCAGACGACAGGGCAAGTGTGGAGCTTAAAATAGAAGAGTGACTTCGGCTTAAGTACGCGCCAGGGGGACGGGCAAATAAAGAGTAACCGGAGAGGGTGTCTCCTTTCCGATTTTCTTCCAACCAATTCGTTACTGTGCTTCTTCTGTGATACGTTTCTACAATTGTATATCCGGGCAGTATATCGTATAAGCGAAGAAAAAGAAAAAGTCGAGAGAGAAAGAG
Source organism: Xylocopa sonorina (assembly GCF_050948175.1). Lineage (NCBI taxonomy): Eukaryota > Metazoa > Arthropoda > Insecta > Hymenoptera > Apidae > Xylocopa > Xylocopa sonorina. The sequence continues at coordinate 14,274,190 of NC_135193.1, forward strand.
AGGGAGAGAGAGAGAGAGAGAGATAGAGAGAGAGAGATAGATAGATAGATAGATAGCATATGCACGCATATACGCATGTATGGATGCGCGTACGTGTGCGTGTGTGCGTGTAATAGAGTGATACCAGTGAGAAATAGCGAATGAAAACGAATCTCGAAAGGACGAGGATCCGTTATCGTATCGAGAATTCCGGTAGTGAGTGTTCTGTGATAAACCTAGTGCGGGTCGAAAGGTGGAAGATAGCCAAGGGTTACACTCCCCCACCCATCTTTGCCAGCCTGACGTCTTTCAATTTCGACGGGGACGACGGATCATCGTAATCGAGAAACTGGAGGCGTCTGCATCTCGGTCTCTCCTACGATGGATCGTGACTCGTGTTCGTATTCCTGCGGAGGCTGCGAGAGGACCGAGGGCCGAGCTATGCCGATGGAGTAACAAGTGAGCGGCGAAGCGGCGTTGCCATGACGACAGGTGAACCATGAGTTGCTCCTCTCTCTTACCGATATTTCTCTTTCTTTTTCTCCCGCTCTCTTTTTCTCGCTTCTTATATCCTGTCTTTCCTTTCCATGAATCTTTCTTTATCCATCTCCTACCTACCTCCGACTATCTGCGTCTCTCTCAGCCTCTCCTCTCCTTTCCTTTCTGTCGCATGCCCCCGAACGCGAGCGAGCGCGCGCGCCTGTACGAATCCTTTCCTCTCTTGGAATCTCCTATTGCCGCTCTTTCTCTCCGTCCCATCTCCGTCTCTGTCTCCCTGTCCTCCTCCTCCCTGTTAACTTCCCTTTACCCGTCCCCCTCATGGAATCTGTCCCTCTCCTTTCATCTTACCTCTCTTCCTATCTTTCTTTCTCTCGTTCCTTGGCCGATTCTCGCAATTGTCCCTCCTCGCCTCTCTGACCCCGTACACTCGAGAAATACGGTGCGACAACAGCCATCGTCCGTCTTTCCTCCTCCTAAGGTAAACCGCATTTATCTACCTGTCTCCGCTTCGCGGCCTTTCTACCTCTCCCCCTCCTCCTCCCCCCTCTGGTCCTTCTAGACGATACTCTTCGTCCCGCTCTTTATGAACGCGCTCCGTTTCTCTCTTTCTTTTTCTTCAACGGTCTTCCCTCGTACGTATATCCCCACCATTCTCAAAGGAGTCGTGTAATCTCTCGCACTCGCTTACGCTCGGGGAGCCGCTCCGGTGAACGCCGTTGTAGCATGCCTAACGCGTAGGTCGCGCGATATTCCAAGTACGCTCGGCTATTTTCATGCTACGCCAGAAAGACACCTAGCGTCGCGCCACGCTTGTAGGTGACACGACGCCAACCGCTGATCTCCCCAGCCGCCTTCTATAAAGTTGAAATCGGACGATCGGACGCGACCAACCGGAATACCCGGAATTCTTTATTCGTCTACGAAGGAAACACTGCACCAATTACTCACCGTTTCTCCTCTTTCTCAGACTCAGTTCCGTATCGTTTCATTTTCACACGTACGTGCATCTATATTTGTAGGCAACGAACAATTTTAATTGCTACCTTTAATGTTGTTCGTTAAATCGAGACGAATGATCCCCAAATGCTAAAAAATCGGATTAGAATGTCGAGAGGGATCGCGACACACCAGACGTGTTGCTAAAAGTTTGCGAAAGTTTCCCGATGTAGTAGTGGCTTAAAGCGCGAGGGGTTGCGCGTATCGAGGTTTTCCTTCCCTTCGAGTTGTAACTTAAGATTGCTCAGAACAAAACTATGCAGTGAACTCGTTCGGGAGTTCCTCTCGATAAATCGTTCGTTAGCGAGGCAAGAGGTATATAGGTTTCTTCTTCAGTAGCACGATGTCGACGTAAATACGTACAAACATATGTCACAGATCTTCTAGGAACAAATTCCATTGATATTTATAGGTTCGCGAGGCAGAAGAAATTTTTCTACGCGGTGAGAGACCGCGTGTTTGACGTAGATATTTCCCCGTTCATGTTTTCCGCGAAGAATATGTTACGAGGATGAAGTTGAGAAAAACCGATTGACTTCGCAACTGTTGTCCTTTTTTTTCGATAATTCTAATTACTATGCATTGACGATGCATCGACGAGTAATTGATTAAACGAAAGGAATGCCTGCTTTACGTGTATGAGATGCCGCGCATTCTTATCTGTTGCTCCATCTATTAAAAGGTTCGATAATTTATATCGACTATTACCATAATTGAAGAGTGCGCATAGAGCGCCTAGAGAATCCAGATTCATTCCACTTCGATGGAGCAAACATGCCGTAAATAAAGCGTATAAACTTGATTACTCGGTTAAACGTTCTGATTCAAATACGGGAATACGGTCAGTGTTGTCGAAGCGATTAAATTTATTTGATTCGCTGGCCGAATTCATTTTAACAGCCGAGGGGGTCGTAGTCGTAAATCTGGGGAACTTCGTACAGTGATACCATAAAGTGGTTACGGCCTTGTAATAAGCTTAAAAGGATTGAATGCACTCGCTTTTCTCGTCGGGACTACTTTCGATCTTGTAACTTTGGCGGCTTCAACGGGCCGGCAGAAATTCACGTTTCGTTTCTGTCGTTTAAATTCTGTATGATATCACGCGCGCAAAGGCGCATTCCTTGGTGTAATTGTCGATGAGTAACTTTACGAGATGAACGCCTTAAAAGATTTATGTCCTAAATGACGTATAGTAAGTACATTTACGGACGTGTCGCAGAAAGGGTTAATTAAACTACCACACTCGGTACAGGCTCGATCCGACTGCTGCATGCATTCGTTAAGAAGAGAAACAACAGTTGATGTTTTTCATTAGAATAATAGCGAGTAAACTGTCCGTAAACAATGAACGATTCTTGGCTGTGAATGTCCTGCAACATGCTCAGCTTAGGACTCATGACCTAATCACCCATTCACAAGTAGTATTCCGTCATTACCGTGCACTGAATGCTATCAACTAACCAGCAAACGTGGAATTTCTCGAGAAATTCATTAATGAATAGATACAATTTGTTGACTGGTAATTTATGAATTTGGAATTACTTTAAATACCTAATGATATTATTATAATGTAATTCTTCGATATTATAAATATATTAAAAAAGAGAGAGAGCGAGAGAGAAAGCAGAGAAAAAAATGTAGTGCTCTTATAGTTAGGAAATATAGAGATATTTCTTTCGCTGATAAAGATACGAAATGACGAACGTGTTTTATTTTTGGGCTATACCTTATCTTTGGAGCATCTTGAACATTTAGGAGTAATCTGCCAGCATACTCGAGTATCGTTCGCCCGTTGTGGAAATTTCCTGGTAACATCACTCTTTGTCATCGTTACTTATGGCATTTGCATTCTCAACGAAATGTACAAAGGTACAGGTAAAATATTCTGTGGTGATGTGTATCTCGTAGCTGGTGCTCCGTTACGAGGAGTTCCTTCTTGAAAAATGTCTTTCCGTAACGTCACTCTTCGGGGTAACACCATTAACTACATCTGAAAGGAAGATCGTGTTATTCGTGAAAAATACTGCATCGCGCGATGATATAAACTCCAATATCGTAATAACACGTTTTCGAACGCATCCGACAATTTTCACAGCTACCGCTAATAGGAAGGGAATGAAAAAGATCAATAAAAAAAACGAATTTCGTAACGATGAACAAAGTTTCAAATTGTGTCCATAAAATACAGACGCAGCGTAAAAATATTTGCACAAAGTTGGGAGGGACTTGATCTTACCCGTCCACCATCCGTCCAATCTAATTATGAGATAAATGAAATTTTAGTCTCCCGACAAAGATTTCGACGTGTACGTACGCATCGAATTGAAAAGCGTGGACAAATTTCCCGTAATGTCTGATTCCAGCGAAGTTTTCCGACGTTGCGTAGAATTTCGGCCGCTGTCCGCGTTGCGATACGAAAATAAACCGCTTGACGCGTGAAAGTCGCGCATTCCAGGCTGCGTTGCGCTAGAAACCGCGGGGCAGGGAACGCTGGTAATAATAGGTAGTATATGTAGCGAGGTGATCGGTGGCACTTAAAAAGAACGGGGGATTCCGCGGACACACGGCCGTGAACGGCCTAGGGCACGTAGACGACGCACGGGGTGCGTGACCTAATCACCCGTTCACCGCTCCATCGGAGCGGCGCGAGTCTACGGACGCGAATCTGCGTTGAGAGTTTACTGGTTCGCCTCTGGTGGTAGGGAGGTGAATCGCGCGGGACGGATGGCGGGTCGCGGAGCGGGCGGGTTAGTCGGGGTTTCCTCGTGGCTGGCAAGGCGAGCGGAGCCGAATCGAGTCGAGTCTTGTCGACCGACGGAGACACAGCGGGGAACCAACGACCGTCTCCGTGTGCGTTCGCCTCGGCGAAGACGCTCGCGGGGAGGGTGTTGGCGCTTCGTCAGACTAGAGAGGATGAGAGAGGCGCTTTGTCAGACCGAGGGGCGAGGAAGGACGCTTCGTCAGACGAGCGAGCCCAGGTCGCACACGCGTGACTCACTTGCCTCACGCGGGAATCTCCCGCTTCCCTGCCGGTGGCAGCACTTTACGAATCGTTGCCAGCAGCGTATCAACGTGCTCCGGATTACCTCGAACGCGCGATCGCATTCCACGAGCGCTTTTACTCTTGAACCTCGTTCGGATTACTCGAATTAATTGAATTCAAGTCGGTTTAATTCAGAGTAACTCGAAACCTTATTTAACGCTGCGAACTTGTTACTTACTCGAGTTGAAATATCGCTTGAGATACTAGTTCGTGCATTGTCGTATTATAGTCGATATTTGACCTAGAGTCAATGAATTCGTTCGATTCGAGTTACTTGGAACGGTACGAGGAAATTTAGAGAAATTTCATTATATTATTTGAGAAAAGTGTACGTTTATCGTTAGCCAGTGTGATTCATTCCAAGCCGAAGAATCTCGTCCAGAAATAGGCTGCCGACTGGTGCAGCTTGCCCGGTGCATTTTTCCTCTTATCGAGGTGCAGTAGAGCAACAATTTCCCTGCTGTATACGATTATTAAAGATACATCGATGTTACCTCCGATAAACCCATTTACTTTGCCATTAATGTAACATCGTTTTCGTATACAGAATTCTGTTCAGACTAACATTTTTTTAATATTAATATTATTAACTAATATTTCGACCTTCAAGTCATTATCGAAAAAAAGGTTACATAATTGATAATTATTAAAATTGAACATTCACTCTATATAAAGGACAAATGGAAATTTAACTTCAATTGAACCAAGAAACTCGCCAATATCGTGGGTCGAATGCTTGGTCGTTCAATTACAAAACTCGGTCGCATTATAAGTACAGATGGCTCCAAAATACCTTTGCAACTCGTTGCAATCAGATGTCACGTTTTGGTAAAACCGTCGTTAGAAATGATCTGTTGCGTTAGACATTTTTATTGTAACAAAAATTATCGACAGAAGTCGCGTGTTGATTGGTACAGAATATAACGGCGGTCGCATCAAAATCTCTTCAATCACCCTCCACGTTGAACCGTTAACGGGTTAAAGGTTAAGAAAAGCGGGGCACACGAACGATAAATAGGGACGATGTTATTAAAAGTTTGAACAGTTGGATGACAATCGAGGAACGATCCGAAACGGCGATATATATAAATTATAGCGAATCCTAAGTTTACCGCTCGAAACGATTTTCTAGTGCACCGTCACCGAGGAGAATCGTTAATATAGTCGCGTATTAAATTTTTCTGAGTAAAAAAACAAGATGTTACTTTACATTAGAAAAAATGTCAACCCTTAACCCTAGAACACGTAGCGGGGGAAATCAGCTTAATTATCATTCGAACCATTAACATGTTAATGTATTAATTTTGCATTCGAATTATTCACATGCGACGTAGTTAGACGTACGTTTGCTTTTTGCTACGAACGAGGACTATAAAAAAACGTGCAACGTACATTTCCGTGTTAAGAATGCACAAGCAAAAATGACTCATGCACGTAACAGCAAAATCATACAACAACCAGTTCATCCGTCGCAAGGGTGCTAATAATCTTAATAAAGCTGTCAAAAATAATTTACAAAGTTTACTTTAATGTGGTAGATTAATTTTATGGTTGCTAATTGCGAGGATTAAATTCACGTATTAATCGAAATAACGCTAATTTACATTAACAGGAGTCCTTCTTAGAAATTATAAATTAAATAAGCAAAATTTAATCGAATCATCTGCACGTTTCTTATTGTCGATATTAGAAAAGTAAAAAAAAGAAAGATCGAAGATAGAATTAAACCGAGAAGAGTCAAGAAGCAACAATTCGTTATTCGAATAACAACATTATCTGTAATCATGGTAGATAGCTTGTCGCATCATTTACAATTAATAACAGGCACTGTTTGTGCTGCCAAATTATTTTCTTTATTACCATGGATTTTTTGATAATAACACGGTACACACGGTACAATTCATAAAACATGCACGTACATAAATTTTATCATACATCCGATGCATGATCTTTGGGTTCAGATAAACAGAATTAATCGTTTCGCGAAATTTATCAACTTCGTTTGACACGTTGCTTTCCCTACACGAATTTTAATCTAACAATTCATTGCTGATAACTAAAGTGACACGTCGTTGTCTACTACCGTATTTACGACTTTCTTTTCTTTTAGCCTCGTAGATTTTGAATAATTCAATTCGGATGTGCGCGTAACTAGTGTTGAAAAATGTGTATCGAATGCTCCAGTCACGACAATACTTTCACCGATGTATTTAATTCTAATATTATCGTGGAATTCTTGGAAGATATTAAACGTTATATCTCGACGAGATAAAAATATCAGAAAGTCAAGAATGCCCCGTTTCCACGAAACACTTACACGTTTCGCGAAACCGTCTTTAAACTCGTTGTGAATGAAAATGAACACGATAATATGCAACTGTGAGAATAAATAATTCTTTTATTCTCCTCTTCCCATTGTGTAATTCATTTTGAATAGAGGGAGGGAATTCTGACGAATTATACAGTATCGCTATGATTATACTTACGCAACACATTTTTTCGATTAAAATATAAGTATTGCCACGCGTATAATACACATCGATAAATTTTACGATACTTTGCTCTCCATCTTGTTTTTGGACGAGTTATGAATCAATTGGCAGCGTTTAATTAAAATCGTCTGGAACGTTCGATTACATAGTAATAAATCCATTCGTATCTATCGTCAATGATTATCGTCGAAGCCTTGGTCTTATTAGTCGATTTATTTGAATTAAACTTGACTTCAACTTTCTGTTCTCGCACAAGTCACTTGATCAAGTTCGCGTTAACCCGATCTCGAATATCCTATTACACGCTAAACTTTATTCGCACGGTTCTGCGAGACATTTTAGATAGTCACGAATTTTCATCGTCAATCGAGGATCGTCGTTCGATCGGTCCCGATAGCGCTGAATCGATCCGCACAAATTTGCATAGACTCGTCCGATGGATACGAAACGTGTCGATTTAGCATGAACAATTGTCGAGCGAAAATAGGTCCCGGTGTATTTGCGTCCGCGTATCTCGACGGAAACCGAACCGTACGCGAGACCGCAACATTGAAAACAAGCTGAGGACTTTCCTCGGCATTGCCAGGGCGCAGCCCTCCCCCGGCGCAAGTAATCGTAACCGTAACAATGAAAACACGATCAATTAACGACGCTCGAGCGTCTCGTTTAATAATAGACCCGTTCATTGTCCAAGTCATTCAACTTGCAATTATTCCAGTCTAATAATTCCGACGGGCAGCGCTCGGAATCGCATCGCGCGCCGGAATTAGCATTCGCGTGTTGATAACAGAGCGGAAAAAGAAAAAAAGGACGAAAGAAGTAACGTCATCCGACGCGGTGAGTGTGCACCAGTGACACACGAAGAACTCTCTAGCCGAGATAACGCGGCAGTCGAAGGAATGAAGCGTAACTCGCCGCGGACAAACGATCAATTGCCAGCGATGAATAAGTCCGTTGAAGCTACTGTATATTGTTAGGCAACCCACTTGCCACTGTGGTCCCTTCTAATTCGCTGCTCGTTTCGCGCCGGACGTGTTACGCCCGTCAAAGGTCCGTGGAACCCATCCGTGGATTTTACTCCGGTTCGTTCTCCTCTCTATTTTTATCGTTCGCGTTCCCGTTGTGAAAACTCGACAGGTTTGATAACCTTCCTGCAGACAGGGTAATCCAGTCGGCACGAAAAATTTCAATTTCCAACTGACGACCGCCGCCGAGTTCGAGCGGGGTTCAAACGGTATTGATTTTATTGATCTGACGATAACCGCGTCTGTCCGATAACGACGTTGACATGCGCGATGCAACGAGACTCGCGAAATAAACAATCCGCAGGAACCAGAGAACAATTCGGGATCGCCTCTCATTTTTCGTCCCTCTACGTCATTCTCTACATTCATCACTGGTGCTCTTTTATCCCGTAGAATGTATATGGTAACTAGCTCGCAAATGGATTTAAATTCGAGTACGAAAATAGTTTTCATCTAGATCGAAATCGTTGATAAATGCAATGGAACCTTCCGTATATACACCCAAGTGTAACTCTATCCGCGTTGTCTATTGAAGTAAAAGCTGGCGAAGAAGAAACGGACGTAATTTTTTCATGGGATTGTCAGATCTCGAGCACGATGGAACGCGAAGGAACAAAAGCGGAAATCGTGTTCGCAGGGACGTTTCACTCGAAAGTCTGACGAGTGAAAACGAGGGGCACGAGGTCAGAGAGCAAGCTATCGTGGTAGAGAGAGAGAGAGAGAGAGAAAGAGAGAGAACAATAGCACCAGTGCACCAAGAAAATGATGCTGAGACTGGTGCAGTATCGTCAAACGACTCATCAAGAATTTATTCGGTTCACTGGCCAGCCGAATGTGTACAGTCGAGAAACAACGGGTTTCCAACCAGGACTGGGCCGAAACGAGATTAACCCGACGGTAAATCGATGACCGCGCGTTTTCATTATTTTCCTTGGTTCGGTTGTTAAAGCACGCAATCGAGGTGGAAAGCCGATGTAATGCACACACCGACAAGCCAACCGAGAAATCGCTCTCTGACTTCGCGATGTAGATAATGAAAAATCCATCGAAATATCGCGCGTCGACAAACACCGAGTTCTGACTAAATATGCGCAGATGCCAAAAAAAAAAAAAAAAAAATATTTCTGTCGCAGCGACAACGTTCAAATGTTTCCTCTTCTTTTTTTCCTATTTAGTCGGAATGGGGTTGTTTCGCGTTCCTGTACGCGACGTTAAAAACGCTCGAACGTTTTATGCGATGAATTATAGCCCGGGAAAGCTCGCGGACCGGTGTTCGTTTCGAACAAAACCAGTCGTGACCTAATTCTTGCCCAGGTCCCGTAGGTGCAATCGCGATCGAGTACAGGACAGTTCGCGCGCGTAAATACGAGTTGCAATATCTGCGAGCGTAAAACTAAAAATAAGCCAGCTTCCGTTTCGATGTTATAACAGGCGCGGTCATAAAAGATGAATTTATGAATCGTGGACCGCGGGATTTGTTCATCCACGAAAATACCCGGGACGGAATCGGTAAAAATGCGGTGTACATCGTCGCTGGTCACCAATTTGTCATTAATTTACATATTTCAATAAAATTCGCTCGTTCGATCGATCGAAGTGGAGTTCCGCGAAATAAGGAAGCAATTAACGCTTCTGAGAGAGGCTGTAGTCGAGAGACGTAAAATATATCTTGCACGATAATTCTTTGCTGATATCGGACGCGTACACACAAAGGAATAGTATTTAGAAGAATGAATCGGGGGAAGAATGGCGTCATTGAGGTTTCATTCATTCGTCTGGGTTTCTTCTTCGAGGAACGAATAAAATCGCGAGTGTCGTCTGTTTCTCTGTAATTCTAGAGATCGTTCCGACTATTTGCAAAAGGCATCGGCGTATTCACGTAGCCTGCGAAATTCCTCTAACCTCGTTATTTCCCGCGGTTTTAATCGGCACGACGCTGGGCTTCCATGCAACCGATTCGAAATCAGTTTATCGTGTCTGCGAGCAAAAGTTACTTCGAACGGAGAATAACTCGGGACTTACTCGCCGCTCGATTTCAATTCCTTCATTAGTCATTCGTTATTCGAATTGATCGTAACTCAAACTTCAAATTACATACTTGCGCGCTCGTAAACTGGTTTGAGCGCGTACATTTTATCGCTCGAAAATATCCGGTTCAGAGATCGACAGATGATTACGCAAAAGGAACTGAACTTTTTCCTCGTCAAGGAAAATTCCCAAGTTTGAAGCAATTAACACTTTCCTTGTTAACTCGCGGTCTGAATCGAACTTTAGTTCAACCATCTGTCGACTGAAAATTATCATTGCCATCATCGCGGCATCGATTCGCGGGGTTCTAGTGTTAAACAAATTTGGCAGACTTAATGGCGGTACTTAACGGCGGTGCTCGAACCCGCGAGCGTTCCAAATTAAAGGCGCACGCGTTTCTGCAGCGTTTCTACCACTTTCGACGAGAAATTTTTCTCTCACAGGCGAAAGATACCGCCTCGCGGTTCGCGTATTTCAACGAACCACCGCGAAACGCTTCCCTCGGCATAGTTTTGGCGCGCGTTCCCAAGCCGGGTCTCCCTAGTTCTGCACGCTCTTTCTCTCCCTCTCTCTTTCTCGTTCTCTGTTCTTGATTTCCCAGCATCTCCGTTGTCACGTATAAATAGCGTGGTCCAAAATTATCAGACACATCGGCGATCGGTGCCACGGAAAACGACGCGGCCAAAGGGAAGTCCCACTTCGACCATCGGCTTTGGTCAGCACGAGTCTACGAAATCCTCGTTACAGGATGATTTGCGATTATTTTACCCGGTTGGTTCGAAAGGCTTTCAAAGATGTTTAGATAATTATTGGTAGAAGATTCGAGAGACGATTCTTCGACTCTGCAGAAGAATACGAACACGATTACCTTTGAGACTTAATTGCAAAAGAAATATCGTCGACGATCCGCGTACTAACTGTAAAGCACACACGTCGCACTCGCAATTTTCGACTTTGCTATTCCCGTTTTCTGCAGCGCAACGGGACGATCGGAATGATTACTGCGCATCAAATTGTCCGAGCGTGTATGTAAATTTCTCAGGCCAGTCGAAAAGTAAATTTTCCGACTCGAATCTATTACTCGAACGTTCCGCGAGCTACTGTCGGATTATAATGGCGTCCCTTCCACCGTCGTCGCAAAACAATTTGAAACCGCGGATCGCAACTCCGCGCTTTGTGTGGAAATGCACCGCGGACTCGTGAACCCGCTTTGTTCGCATCTCAAAAACCGATCGACGATTAAGGAAAATAGGCTGGCCGAATCCGCGATACGATGTTTCTCCTTTGCGTCGATGCACGTTAGACTGGATCGTAGTTTACCGCGTCTTTGTATCGAAATAAGGTATCCCACGATCTCTTTCGATCCTTTCGAGCATGAAAATAATTTCATCCCGAGTGATCGCGCGTCAACAACTTCTAACACGATCATACGACGTGGAGGGAAAAAACAGTGATAGCTCTTTATCGATTAGGAGGAATCGCGTGCTGCGAATTGCGCGGAGGAAAGAAACAGCACATGAGGCAACACTTTCACGGATTGCAAACGAAAACCGTTCGAATATTAAACATTTCCGCAGGAAAAGAGCACGCCGCTGTTTATTTCCACGAACGACCGCGCGGTTCCACGCGACGCCACGTAATTTGAAAAAATGGCGTCGTTAGAAACGGTGAAAATACCAGGCAAATAATTCATCGGGCAAAAGTGGTCGCGCGAGAAGTCCCGGATGGTACTCTGCACGATGCAGTCGCGCATACGTGCTGATGGTCATGTCAGAGAAAAACTCGGTACGAAACGAAATGTAATCGCAAATGAATGAAATGGAATATGATTAATGATATTTTACATCTACAGCACGAATCATTAGATAATTGAAAAAAATAAGAACGCGTAAGAACTCGTCAAGGTTCGAAATTAATCGTTCGAGCGTTTTTAATTTACCAATGGATAGAAATTCGATGTTTCGCGTCTACTTTAGTTTTATTATTTCAAGACTTGATACTTTCCAGCGACAGTCTGCCAATAATCGCTAATAAGAAGTTAGCCAAGCGAGTGGAGACGTTGTTCAGCGAGTCTCATTGGTTCGAAATGGAAGTCGAATCGGAGGAAAGTGTTATTCGCGTATAAACGACGACCGATTGATCTGAACTGTTGAACTCGTCTCCTTCCGCTTTCGTAACGCGATTCTCGCATAAATCCGCAAGGATGACCTCTTCGGGCCTTGAATATTAAACGATCAGATAATTACACGTGGAACGTGGCTTCGTCCAACGTTTCCCTTCGACCTGTACAACCCTTTCGCTCACCCGACAAAACGGCCACGAATATCATATATCCGAGTGACTTAACACTTTCAATCGAAAACGATCTGCTACCGATTCGAATCGAAACGGCGTGTTTTCCAAGCAGTTCGAAAAATCGAAAGTTCGTATCTTCCATCGACTCTTCGAGGAATTTAAATTGTTAATAACTTTCGATTAGTCATCTTTTGGTCTCCTCGTTTTTTTTTCTTTTTTTTCCACGATAGCGCAAATATCTAACCAAATTGCAACGTAAATGCGCGCAAACCGCATAGAGATAAGCGTATTACCCAACTGACAACTCATCGCTAAGCCGCGTGTACCGTTATCAGGGCATGAGTTAAAAAGATCAGCAGACATCATCGCAGAGCATGTAATACCGACACCAACAATTGTTTTGTTGCGCTTCATCTTGACAGAATAAGGAAAATGTCAGTTCGCTTGGATGCGCGGATCGTATCCACAGTGTGTGCTCAGAATTTTGTACACGTGGCAGGGATTATGTTTAAACGATGCTTGCGCGTCCTGTTATTGGCAACATTTGCCTCAGCTTTTTCCTCGTATCAACTGCGAGAATATGCTACTTTCACAAATGGTGGACGATAGAGGAAGAACGTTCGTGTACGATCAGGGTTCAGCGGTGAAAATTGTTTTTCCTGTTGTCCCGCAATTTTGCGTTCGTGTGTCGCTAATGGTCGACGTAGAGGTAGAGAACCACCGACATTTGAGCCGCGCGCGACGGCAACTTTTCTGAAAACGCGCATGCAATTCTAATGAGCCATTTGAAAACAAAAACGAGCGCATCCTAAAACACTCGGAGGAGTTTAGAGTTAAGTAGGTTCGTTTGTCGTCCGTTTACATAGCTGTTGAAATAGTTTAACGTATTGCACAACGCTGGAAGAGTTAGTATTGAGTCACCAGGCCTCAAGCGTCAAGGATGTAATGTGCATCGAAGGAAATGCATCGCGAAAGTAAACAAATTTGTTAATCACGACGCGCAGATACGATCTTTAATATCCACGCGGATCGATTTTAGACGAACGTTACGAAATCATGCTCGATTCGAATAGAAGAACGTACACCTTCGCTTAATTCGAAGCAAGTTATCTGTTGTTCGTCGCGAAGTTGAATGAAAAACATGCATATAGTTTTACATAAGCAACAACGTCGCGAAAATCGGATGAATATTCTTATCGTGCTTGATGCATATGACGTAGCACGCGTGTTTGTATCATCGTTATATTTGCGACATATTTTAATGAGTACATTACTAAGTAGCAAATTATTTATCCGCTCTATTTCGTTACGCCTGCAACCCTCGCATGAATTTTCTTGTTACGTTGCGAAACTTTGCGCAAACCAGCCGATAGATCGCCTTTTTTTTCCTTTTTTTTTTTAACTAGATACTCGACTTGCTTCACCCAATAACAGAGTTAGGAGTTCAATGCGCACAATATCTTTTAGAGCTAGCGTAGAAACCTCTAGATTAATCAAGAATCGAGTAATCTGACTTCCGCGAGAGTCATAAATTTCGAGGATGACGCGAATTTCGGACAAGTTGACACGCGTGGGTGTTGTAGATAAAAGATGAGATTGCGATAACTACGAAGCGTGTCGATTATAGGCATAATTTAGGTGTATAATCCCTGTACGAGGTAGCTGCTTGTTCAAGCGGCTTGACTAATCTGAATACGACTTAACGAGGCAAGCGAGCTAAAGAATGCTCATCTGCTTAAATAACTTTTAACGTACGCGCAAGATAATCGTTCGACGTTGTTCCGGGAATGCCTTAAAAAATATTTTCTTACGCATTTCCCGGAATTGTCCAGCTCCTCGGGATCTTAAACTATTACACGCCTCTTCATTACCTTATTCATTACACGTGATTCATTACGACGTTCCCGGTAGAAAAGATTCTCGGAACAATCTAGTTGATTCGCGTGCAATATCGGAAAACAGTTGGGATCTGTCTGTGAATCACGCTCCCTGGCGAACAATAATTCTTTCTCTCCCGTATGCGTGGCGCGCGTGGCTGTCTGTCGTTGCATTCGCTGTTTCTTCATCCGCTCTGCCGTACTTTAAGCCATCATTCGCGTCAATTACTTCGCCTTTCAGTAACAAGACGTAATACCTTCTTTTTTTTTCTTCTCTTTCTTCCGTGTTCCCACCTCGAGTGCAATGTGCGAACGACAATAGTACCGATGGCGGTGTAGCCTCGCGAAATCGTGCTTCTCATTTTCACGGTCAAACGCGTCGTCTAATTCGCATCGTTCCATTTTCTTTTTTTACAGAGACTCACACTGTGGCGATGACAGACCCACAGTTGGCCAACAACAACAACAACAACAACAACAATAATAATAATAACAACAATAATAATAACAACAACAACGATGGCGAGCAAAAGTACCTGCACAAGAAGTTCAAGAAGATGGCGACGACCGAGGTTACGCCCAAGGTGGAGCCAAAGAAGGACACCGTGGCCAGCAACGGTTCTCCAGAGCCGGCTAAAAAGAAAGACTCGAGCAAGGACTCAAGAGAGTCACCGAAAGATCCGATCAAGGTCGACGTCTCGACGGAACCAGCGGACGGAGAGCCGACCGAGTCGAGGAAAAGCGGCTACGTGTGTCCTTATTGCAGGCTGTCGTGCGCGAAGCCGAGCGTCCTGCAAAAACACATCAGAGCCCACACGAACGAGAGGCCGTACCCGTGCATACCATGCGGATTCGCGTTCAAGACCAAGTCGAATCTCTACAAGCACTGCAGGTCTCGAGCTCACACCCTGAAGATGGAGGGCGGTGATGCCAGCAAGGTACGTTTCCAGCTAGCTACTTATATAGGAAACCTCGTCGTCGTTCTTTCGTCGTATTCCGTCTTCAATTTTAGGTGCTATTTAGTAATTACCGTTTACCTGCGTTTATTCATTCTTTTGTTCGTCGCTGGTTGCTGCATTCCGAGATGCAGAGATCCGCGGCTCTGTTTGCCTTTGAATCGAAAAGAAGCCTGTGAACCAGATAGAATCGTGGTTCGACTAACAATGACGCCAGTGTCTAAAAACTCATTTTCATATAATGGTATCTAAAAATACTCCTCAACGGTACGTTTAATTGCCACTGCATCGCTGTATTATCCGTAGACGCGTACGTACCAGGCATAAATAGTCACACGTTTGGTCCATTTATAGTGTAAATTAAATCATTTATTGTTTCGAGAGATTCAAACGGCGGTACACGCAACAGATATAACCATACCACTGACAGGATTAACTGTAATAGACTATTATTCTACAGCCTGCATAGTTGCGTCATCTTCTTTACAGAATACCTTCATTTTCCTGATGAGAAATTCGTTTCTTGTAACCGATGTGAATCATAACGCGAGGAAGATCGCTTTAATGTCGCGATCCTTAGAAATACCATTTTATTGTCATCGTTATCTGTGCAAGCATAACTCGGATAGGACGCATATTGAAATGTACGATTGAACGCGCCTTTTTTGGTATACGAAAATATGGAATACTTTTCCTAGGTATCGGAGGACTCGGACATAAGCTTGTCCGACAGCGCGAGCAATGGTACCGGCACACCACCGCCTCCTCCATCGTCGACGCCCACAACGACCGTGTCCGTTGTGAAAACTATTAAAACCGGGAAAATCTACAAGCCAAAATTTCACACGGCCCTCCAGTGTGTCAACAACGACATCGAAACGTCTTCCCTCTCCTCCGCCTCTTCCACAAACAGTTCTTCCTCGACGAATGCCACCGCGACTACGCCAAAACCGAATCCGGAACAGGTACAGGAGCACATCGACAAAATTATCACGGACAACCAGGCGATCGTCGACGCGGTTGATCCGCGGCTGCACAAACTGATCCAGAAGCAACAGAGCCTCGTCGAATCGAAGCAATCCGACCAACCGTTGAATCTCTCGTCCGCGGAGGAAGCCTCGAGGAAACGATGCTACATGACGATCCACAAACGATGCGCCCTTGGGTTCGTTCAGGAGAGCAAAGATTGCCCGAACGGCGGCACGGAAGGCTCGATAATTAAGGATCTCTTGTTGAAGAATCCAAACTCGAGTCAAAACGGGACGGCTGAGAGCGAGGGCTACGTCTATGGCACCTGCAACATCCCTTATTCGAGCATCGACAGTCTCGACGTTCATCGTATGTACTACTGCAAGGGCAGCGTGAGTCCTCGGAGGGACTATCAGATGGAGATCGAGAAGAGAGATCCCGATTTCGATTCGAAGTCTTCCGATTATTACAACACTCTGCAACCGTTACCCTCCCCTGGGCCACTTTTGGGTAACACGCGGCTGGTCGACGCGTACGTGCCACCCGTGAAGAAGCAGAGATCCGAGTCCGTTCCCACCACCCTGCGATCCCTCGAGGAGCTGAGCAAGTATCCTCGACCGAACTCGCTGCAGATGTTCGGCGGCGAGGTCAGAATACTGGACAACACCGGTGAGACGAAAACGATGAGGATCGAGCCGCGGCAAACGAACTCGCCCACCAGCGAGCAAATAGTGAGCAGCAAGTGCGTCACGTCGGAGACCGCGTCGATTGTAGTCAGATCGGGTCTTCACTCCGGTGGCACGATGGTCCACAAACCGCCCGGGACGCCGGCCAGGACAGCGAGTTCCTCCATATCTCTGCCCAACACCCCGAAAATGTTGGCGCCGATCATACCGAACATATCAACCCCGAACATAGCCCCAACGATGTCCTGCTACAATTACCTGGAGCCCCATTTGAACCACCTGACCAGCATCACTGCCTACAGTCCGCTTAGCCTGCCCCAGCCGGGTATCACGAATATCCTCCACGGCGGCAAGGTTATACCTTACGTCCCTGGCATGCCCGGACCGCACACTCTCACGCCGGCCATAGACATATCTACGAGCGTAGCGAGCAGCGAGCCCGGGTACAAGTCGTCTGGCTTGTCCACCGTGAACATGATCCCCCAACCGCTGGACTTAGCCAGTCCGGTGAAGATACAAACGCCAAGCGCGCCTAGAATACCGGGACCAATGCCTGGTGGACACGCCCCGGTGATGGGCCAGCCGCTGGATCTGACCAGCCCAGCGAAGGACTCGAAGCTGGGCTTCAAAACGCCGGGGAACGAGAACGTATTGAAGATCGGACTGACCAGCCCAAAAGTTCCTACCGTTAAGACCGAGACGTCGACGGACAAGTATCGACGCGTCCCCTCGACCGGGGAGATCGCCAAGGTAGAACTCGACCGTCATATCAAGAACAGCATGGCCATTAAATACAAAGGTATGGCAAGGCCGACCTCGTTGCCGCTGAAGCCCGGCACGTTCACGCCTAAGAAGCATCACGGTATCACCCCAACGGCGAACACGCTTCCGCTTATCAGCCCGGACACACCGCGGCCGAAGAAATCCTACGGGCAGCTTTACCTGAACGGGCACGCTTATACATATCTGGGCCTGAAATGTTCGACCAGGGTGTTCTACTGCACGCTGAACAAACCGCAGCCCATGTACGTGACGCAGCAACACGGTTTGTCGATGTACTCGAATTGGAAGATATGCGAGGAGGCACCGCCCGACGTTGACATGGTGCACTACGATTCGAGGCACCGGCCGCTTAATTACACCACCGCCTGGAAGAAGCAGGAGGACATCCTTACGCATTCCTCGCAGAGGCCGACCACGCCGACCAGCTCGGACAGCGGTCTGGACAGCGACATGCAAGAGAAAGCGAAGAGGGTTAAAATATTCGAGGGTGGGTTCGAGAGCAACGAAGACTATACGTACGTTAGGGGCAGAGGTGAGGAAATTGCTTCGTTTAATAACGATCGCTATCTGGTATTATACTTCGTTTGCATCGATAGTACCTGTTTGTCGATCGGGTGATATTTCAATCCGTCGAGTCGTTCTTGTCTTTTGTCACGATAAAATATTGGAGAATATTTGCAACTATAAATGTATAGATCCGTAACAAACTCGATAGCGCGTATCGAAATAACCATTCTATTATTTGTGATACGTGTCTGCATTGACGGTATATCTATATGTTTGTATCCGAGTATATTAAAAGTTTCAACGTGTTTCTTTGTTATGTAAGGTCGGGGTCGATACGTTTGCGAGGAATGCGGTATTCGCTGTAAGAAGCCATCCATGTTAAAGAAACATATCAGAACGCACACGGATGTAAGGCCGTACACATGCAAGCACTGTGCATTCAGGTAAGCCGAACCCAACGAGTTTCCTCCACTTCGGACCAATATTTTAATTGTTCAGACGAAAAATAATATTAAATCTGCACGCTGTTAAAAATAATCTTATGATCGTCTCTCTGGAAGATTACCAGTTACCCTATATTGAAACTGTTTGAAATAATAGCGTTTCCCCTTACACACAGCTTTAAAACCAAAGGCAACCTCACGAAGCACATGAAATCGAAAGCCCACTACAAGAAATGCGTCGAGTTGGGTATCGTCCCGGTGCCCACGACTGTCCGCGATGAGAACATCGACAAAGAAGCTATCGCCCAGTTAGTGGCAAGTGGTAACGCCGAGGAGTCCTCCGAGGAAGAGGAGGAGAGCGAGGGTGAGGAGAGCGATGAATCCGAGAGCGAGGAGCAAGAAGCTGCGCAGAGCTTGCTAAGTCTCTCGCAACGTTACACAAACAAATTCCCGGGTCTCCTGCCGTCTGGAAGACCCACAACGTACCCGTACACTCTAACTTTCCCGACGACCACCTCCGCGTCCGCGAGCGTGACGACCACGATAAGCAACGCGCCTCTGAGCAGTCCGGCTGTCACCACGCAAGAGACCACCCTCGTCCGAAACGAGTTCCCCAGGGCAAGCCTTCAAGCCCACGACTTACGACCTGCCCCCAATCAGGACTACAAATTGTGCAGGCAAGAACTGAGACCGCCCAGTCGTGAATTCAAACATCTGAATCACGATGCACGCCTCAGCCAAGATATGGCGTCCTCGAACAACGTGGAGATCAGACCACCTGTCAACGTGGATAACAGACCGCCCAGCAGAGATATGATTTTATTACCGGAATACAGGCACGCGCAGCAGCCCCAAGAGGCGAGAGTTAACTATGAAATGATGCCGCCATTAACGATGCACGAACCCGCTAAGATACACGAAGTCTCGAGACCGCAGAACGTAGAGATGAGAACCGTGGATCGCGTCGAGACGAAGCACACGGACATGACCAAGCAGAGCATAGCGGAGAGCATTAAGCATACGGTCGCGAGGAAGATGGTCGTCGGGGGACCCGGGTTTAGATCACCCTCGCCTCCCACCGGATCCACCAAACCGCAAGCTGAGTTCTTACAGCCTTCGAATGGGCCAGCTCCTAATTATGTCAGGTGAGTGTTACTTAATGGGCTGCTTTGTTCGTTAACTGTAGCATAATCGCCAGATGAATATCGTCTGTTATGCTTGAGAATGAACGGTAATATTCGTTGAAAGAACTGAATCTACTAAATGTAGTTACAGTGTGACCGAGGATGGGAGAAGTGTCTGCGGAATTTGTAACAAGGTGTTCAGCAAACCTAGTCAGTTGCGGTTGCATATCAACATTCATTACTTCGAGAGACCGTACAGATGCGAAAGTTGCGCGGTTTCGTTTCGAACCAAGGGTCACTTGACAAAGCACGAAAGATCTGTTTCTCATCATAATAAGGTAATCAATGTTTTCTGTATCTAAACGTTCGGAATCACAATTGTTTCGCAAATGCAACGAGAAAAATGTATTACTTTTACTCGCAGAAATACATCCGACCGATTTATATAAAATTTTCCGATTACTTTAGCTCCATTTGACTTTAAGAGCTGCATTCGTAAAGCAAACACGTCCGAATAACGGCGTTAGAAGCTGTCTAACTTTGACTGGAGGAAACGACGTGCATAGAATGTGAACTTACACTGTAAACAAATTCACTTTTACTTCCTCTAGCGAACGCACCCAATTAGAGATATTATTCTCTCGACATTTGTCGTTAAGATCATTAGACGAGCAAATATGGATAGATGCGCAATTCTCAGAAGTTACGAATCATTCTAATTTTCATTTCATTTAAATGCAAAACGTGTTCCAAGCAAGACAAAAAGTACAATAAAACAGGCGTTTATTTCATTGTTTTTTAACTATACGATTAAACGTTTTATCTCCAGGTCAGTATGACTTCTACGTTCGGAGCTGCAACCACTAGCAACCCCAGGCCCTTCAAGTGTACTGACTGTAAAATAGCGTTCAGAATACACGGCCACTTGGCAAAGCATCTTCGTAGCAAAATGCACATTATGAAATTAGAATGTTTAGGAAAATTGCCGTTCGGGACGTACGCTGAGATGGAAAGGTCTGGTGTCAATTTGAACGATATTGATACTACCGACTGTGATAATAGTCTTAATAGTCTTCAAGTAAGTAATCATCTCATTCGAATATTCTTGAATAATGTTGTTGCTAATTTAGCTCGACAACTTCAACAGATATTAACAGTGGCGTTAATAACTCTGTTTAATAGATGTTGGCTCAAAAACTGTGCGAAAAGGATCCAAGCAAAATAGGACAATGGAATTCCGAGACGATTCCAAGTCAAGTGATCAGCGGTGGTGAAACATCGTCGGATGAGGGTGAGCCTATACCGCAACACGCGATGCATCCGTACTCCGTGAAAGTGACAGACGCGGATATGTCTTGACCATATCATGTGCCAATCACGAATGAGGACCGAAAGTCGAATGCTCGCCTCGCAAATTCTCAGTTCGGTCAACAGAGACGCGAGTTTAGTGCGAAACGGAGGCAAAGTCGGCCTGCGTTCACCGTTGACGACACAAGCTCGGACAAAGTCGTACAATCATACAAGTGCCAACTTTGCACGGTCTCTACGCGTACTATGAACGAGTTACAAGTACATTGTTTTGTTGAACATAATATCGAATCAGAGTCTAGTACAAATACACAGGGGGTTAGGGGCGTGAACAAGTGTAAAGAGAAAGAGAATACTCAAAAAAGAACTATGGACGATATTTTGATTAGGGAAGACTACGTTAGACATAAATATCGAAGACACATAGTGCCAAATGAATGCAGCGAACTATAGAGAAATCAACGATGATCTTCTTTCGATGAATACGTCGTCGTAACCGATAAAATATAGCTATAATAACAAAAAATCGTCGCCTTTCGAAGGAAATTTCTCAAGAGACATTCATTCTCATTAGCCACTGACAGTGTTTGTTGTTGTGTTTACGAATTACTATGAACTTCTTCCAAGATGCCAAAAGGTACAAGTTCTACAAATTACGGTAACGTACGACAAATGTCATTGAGCAAAAATTATCAGTACGATAATAGAATTCTGATCTATTTACTATTTATCTTACGAGCCAAAGTACATAACAATTTTACGTAACCTTTAAATCGAAATTGTTCGAACGCACACCGAATATTAATTGAGATCAATGATTAAAAACAGAAATATTGAATACTCGACAAAAGTCGACATTATATACAACATACTTTTAATTATCTTTTCCAATCTTTTAATAAGAAAATTCATTTCACAACCAAATATTTTATCCAGTGGTTTCATCATTTGAATTTTTTTCTTGAGTTATCCGATAGTTCAGATAAACGAATATAATAAAATAGATAATGTCTATCTCCATTTCTGAAATGGATCTACCCTTTCTTTAAACATTTGGGTTAAAATATAATTTTCCACTTTTATGGAAACTGCATTAATCATTTATGAATTTTTACTGTGTTCTCAAGCTTTTAGAAACTTATACTTTTTCAACTGTACATATATAATCGAATTGTCAATATTTAGTATAGTTCTATATGTATGTGCATAATATGTATATTGTACAGGTTTGTATAAACAAACATGTCGCACAAAATGTATCAAAATCTCAATGAAGTTTAATGGTTTATCTCAAACTGTCATTTATATACACTTATAAATATTTTACGTCAAACAGTTCATAAACAATTTAAGAAAAGACTTTATTAAACATTTTTATATAGATTTACAATACATAGTTATTACGGAACATTTAATTCAAATTGTGTGTCTGTACGCGTGCCAAATACTTACTATTTACTTATATTACAGTTTTATTTTCCTTTGTAAAAAATTTCATTAGTGAGAAATTTGTGTCATAAATGACATAACGGGTAAACTATTCAAAATCTGTTTAAAAAATTTTGATACATATGTGGACATGCAGTTACAGGGTAAAGCGAATATTCTAACTTATTGATGATACAAAATGGAGATGCCCATTTTTGCGAGCATTGTTTACATTGTTATAAGATTTGAGATAGCACTTTTTTTATCACTTATATTTTTGACAAAATGAACAATTATATATTTAATATCATCGAATTCATACAACCATAACATTTATATACCATAGATGTTATATTATGATTACAATTTAAAATGAATCCAAATAGTACACACCACTATATTAAAACAAGCATTGTTCTAAAATATAACTTTCATTAAGTAATATAAAATATTTATTCGAGACATTCATTTCTAAGTTTCTTTAAGAACTACGTTAGGGGCTATGTAAATTTTACTTCTTAAGCTTTTTAAACTATAAATATATAAAAAAAGTAACTATTGTAATTTATGAAATGGAAAGTAGCCAGATCGAATCGTCTAAAGTGGCTAAATTAAATTTAAGAATTTTGTGTTCCTTATCTTTATTTGTGTCATCTTATAATCAAATGTAATTTGTTGACCCACCATCAAATTGCATTTTCATATAAAACAAAAAACATATTACAAAATTCATTTTTTATATCAAAAGCTTGGAAATGTTAAACATTTATATCTGCTCAATCTGTTCTTCGATCATAATTACTTATGTATACAATATTTCTGATTTGATACTCTACATCAAATTTCCTTTTACATTTTACTGTTTAATCAAACAAGAATATAACATAACATGTACATGATAATAGAATATAATTGTAAATTGAAATTCTGATATTCATACATGAAAAACTTCTGTTGAAAAAGGTTGGTAAAATGTGAATGCAAAGAATATGAGTTCATGGTACGAATAGTATGCCACGCAAAATTGGTTCGGATAATAAATGCTCAATAATATCAAATTTGATGAACCTGGTAACAAAGTTAATTTAAGCAAATGAAGTTTTACTGTAAATAGAGGATATTGTTATATATAGTGCTCATTTCATATATTTCAATGACAGCTCGTATAACATCACCAAGAGTGCAGACTGAAAAATTTTTATTTATTTTAATAAAAAACCGTAATTTACATTAATTTAGTGAAAATATTAGTAATTTATTGCCGAATGAGCTTAGCTTTCTTAATTGTATTTCAAAGATAAGTCAAAGAATTCTGGTTTAAAACTCTAGACAACTTTCCTTCGAAAAGTGATGGAGCGTAATCTATAACAGCATAGTTCTCACGTAGTAAAAAATATAAATATTTATATACAATAGTGTTGTATCAGCATGAGGTGCAATGGACTGGCATGTGATTCTGTATTTAAAGTGCAACTGTTGCGTTCAACATTGAAGAGTATTCTAATATTAAAAATTAATATTATATGTAATATATTATTGATACGTGAATCATACATATAAATACGTATATATGATCAACGTTATCACATATATATATATACATATATTTGTATATTAGTACGAGCAATTATGAGAATTATTGTTGACATAAGAGGAAATGTGTTTGTATATATTTATGTATAATATAATGAAATCCTGTTAGTCTTCATTGTAATTTTAAGAAATTCGTAATTGGGAACAGAATCGGTTATTCAGATCTATTGTATATTGTAACATCATTATGTCATCATTGCAAATATCGTTTATCCTCTTGTTCTTTTTTGAATTTATATTTGTTGTATCTTCAAGCAGAGTTGGACATATGCTTCGCGAATGTATATTTCAATATAAATTTCTTATTATTTATTTAAACGAGAATTGTTGAATCAAAATAATATATGTTGAAATAAGTACACAAGTACAAAAGGACAAAAACGTATACTAATACTGACAAAAGAATTGTTTATTCGATTTGCAGTAACTTGACAAGAATAAATTTAATAATATAATGAAGAAAAACTAAAAGAAACAACAAGAGATGGCTGCATAATTCCTAATTCTGCTTAAAGATTGGTATCAAACAGTATACTTATTACTATGTTTGATTAAATGTAATTAATTGTAGGTCGTTAATCATTACTGTCAAGCTGGGTAACCGATTTTCTGATTTTGCTTACAATATTTAAGAAGCAACATACTTCCACAAGCGACAGCTAACCTTCATTGTATAACTATTTACCCAACATACAACGCCCAGTTTTTATTAACATCTCACTCAAGCACGACTTGTCTTTCCTATTGCATAATCAGACTTCGATTATCACAATTTGTACCTACGTGTGCTTGAGAGAAAATAGTAGGAGAATAGAAACGACCGCACAATCATGTACATTGAGGTCCATTCGAAGTGATCGTCGCCAAACAATATCAGCGTAGTATAGTTTGATATAGCATTCGGTGTAATATCCATTTCTAATGCAGCCCGACTCAGATCGTGTATGAATTTCTCGAAAGTGTGCACGCGTGTATGTCCACAATGCCAAGCCAACGATTGTTTACATATTTTCGATGAGACGGTAAGAAATAAATGAAAGCTAACTTTTGCATTGAAAATATTTGATAAAGGATATTAGAACGAGGATTTCACGAGGGAAGAAATATTTTGTAACGCAGTTGATGCCAAATTTCATACGATTTAACGTTTATCCCTCGACTACGTCATGTGTGATCGCTAAAGTAGTTCTTTCCAAATATTGTTCTCAATATATTTTCGAAACAATTGTTCTTTTGTAAAAGAATCGAGTATTTAAAGGAAAAAAAAGCATACACATAACGAAACATCGTTTACATATCAAATCTATTAATTTAGACCTAGGGGATCGTAAATATCTATACCTTTTTGTCATTTGTGTAACACAGTAGAACGGATGATTCGATGTAAAATAAATTTGTATTCTACACGAAGAAAGAACGTTACAAATACGTTGAGCGACGTATTTTCTCTATGGTAATTTGAGAATATTTTTAGATAATTTACAAATATTAAACAAATATTTATGTAAATCTATTTTTTTCTTAAATGGCAAACAAGAAGTGTTTACGGACTTAATGTATGAAATTCGAGTTCAGTGATATGTTTAATTAGATAATCGCTTAATGAAAAAAAA
The DNA here is from genome assembly GCF_050948175.1 of Xylocopa sonorina. Taxonomy (NCBI): domain Eukaryota; kingdom Metazoa; phylum Arthropoda; class Insecta; order Hymenoptera; family Apidae; genus Xylocopa; species Xylocopa sonorina. The sequence goes on from NC_135193.1 coordinate 14,299,836, forward strand.
TTAATGTAAATGTTATTTTTAAATAAATTAGGGTATGAAATATAGCACGCAACAAACAGAGAAAGAATTTTAAAGTACTTGATATATATATATATATATATATATATATATATATATATATATATATATATATATATATTGTTCTTTAATATGCAAGGCATTTATCACTTATAATAATTACTATCATTAAAATTTTTGCATACGTTGCGTCAAAAAAATAATAATTGAAAGAAAAAGAAACGCGTATGTACTTACTTACATTTGTGCTTTCCTTAACTCAATGAATTCTTCTTTTTCTCAAAAATTTGCTGATGTGGGGTTGAGAACCGTGAAGATAGAATATGCCAATCTAATAAAATGAATGAAATTGGAGTAAATATATCAGACTTAATGAAACAATATTTAACTCTCATATTTTTACATGGTTTTTCAAACGGATATAAGAGAGTTACTATTATCATGATAACCTAACTTAATAATATTAAATGCCACATTAATTTCATAACAATGGCAATTTTTCCTTTTATAAAAACAATTGACTTTGACATTTATTGAATTATGCATAAAAAGATATCAGTCAGTTTGAAACAGGTGAAACCAATGCTATATAAGTGATAAAATGCTTTGCTCTATATATCATATATAACTCTACTGTAAGAAGTTGGCTTGGCTCCTTCCAAACTCAGTATTAAGAAATCACAAGAACAAGCAGGATCTAACTTACAATTTGTTAATTATTATTATCAATGAAGTCATAATTTTTAATGAAATATTTCCAAATTTATCTATCATTTTCATTGTTTCAAGAATTTCTAAAGGAATCGTATATCTTTTTACAATTTAAATTTTATACCGAGTGTTGGCAGTAACACTTACAAACAGTTGGCAAACTTAGTGTTTTATATACGATATGAATAATATAGATCATTTAAGACATTATATTTTTTGAGCATATAATCTAATAAGTTATGGACATACGAAAATGATATCTTATACTTTTGTAGCTTATTGCTACGGTAATACCCGAAATGTGTCAAGTTCAAAAAGTTTGCTAGGAACAGAGTATTTTAATCGAGGTTAATTAAGCTTCTGCTGATGGATATCATAATATTATGGGACCGCGTTAAGACTTTGTATAATGTACGTATACAGTAACGTAACATCAGTTTTCATGAAGCGTCAGAATGCCAACATTTTGCTAGTGTCACCGTTACTTTTCTTCCTGATTCTGTGACTCTGTTGAACTATTGATAAAAATGTAATTTATTTATTGTAAATAAAAAACATATATTGCTTAAAATGTTTTACATTATATGATCTGCATTGATACGCGTTTGACAAAATTTTTGATGGACAAGATAAAATGATTAATCGATTTAAAGTTTATTGAAAGCTATAAAGTATATTTTGATTAATATCGCTATAATTTTCTAATGAAGTATCTCGAGTATGAAAGTACAATTTTATGAATTATGTGGGATGGGAATAAATATTTAATATGCAATAACAATGTGTATTATTTAATTAAAGCTATTCAACCTTTACATAAAAAATATACATCAGTAGAACGTTACTTTAAGTTCCAATATCTCGGTCATTAACACGTTTGTGTAATTTATAGTTTACATTCACATCATCCCAAATAGATTTATCGTGCGTCAAACACGACAACTAAGTACCTGTTAAGGAAAGTAATTTACGATGTACAATGCTTAGTGCTTTCTATTTTGTGAATCGAAGAAAAAGCGTAATTATTATGCATTTATCTATTGTAATTTTAAAAAACAGAGCTATTTATGTGTGTAAAATTCTTTTACTATAGAAGGATACGTCTTTTAGTGCGCTTCTTGTACATAATTCTGTAACCGCATTCTCTGCAACGAATTGGATCTCTTGGTCCTATTTCATTATCATGATGGCATTCTGTAGAGATGAAATAACAATCCTTTTTTTGATTAAAATTAATGACACTTACAAAATCTGAGATTTATTTTAAAGTATCTATTCAAACAAGAGTGATATATACAATGGAAGGTTAGAAATATTAAGGTTAGAAATATGTTTCTCTATCTTCAATCGTACCTCCACAAATATATACCATAGCTTGTTTTGGTGTTGATTCTGATTTGCTCGACTCCATTTTAAACTAACTGCCAACTAAAATTTCTAATGTTATAAACGAATATACTAACTCTACAGCGCGCAAGCATGAATTGTACGTTCCAGTCAAACTGTGTCTACACAACGTAAACAATGTGAATCGTTCAAGAATTTTTTACCTACCGAGTGCTTCTATGTGTACTATTTTATCAACAGCTAAAATAATCTTATTATACCGTAATATGATAACAAATATTTTCATTATTTATATTTATCGAAAATTGTAAAAGAACGCTTTTTAGTGTTTCCAGAATGCAATATCTTCCCAATTTTTAAAACATTTATAGCAATATTTATGTATAACATAATGCTGCATCTATATTAATTTACTTTTGCACATGCACATATGCATACTCTTAATGTCAAGACGAAGAATAAGAAACAAGAATTAAAATCGATTGCTTAAAAATAATTTGATGTTACATATTTGGATATAATTCAAGGACATCGTCGTTTTATTTGTCCGTCATATTAATTTTCGTATTGTTATGCGTAGAACAGCGTAAAACTGACCACGTTCTTCTCACGTTCGAATAGCGGACGGAATTCAAAAGAAACATATGTTGCTACGCGATTGACCATTCAACCTGTACGAATGATTTGCATTTGTTAACATCGCGTTAAAAGGAAAGTGAAATTGTTGTTCGATCTTCACTAGAATGAACGTTGGTTCGAATTCGAAGAGAGAATTAAGAAGGAGATGAAAAGCGGTAGTGAAATTAGCCAATTTCGAGGGATCTCTGTATGCGCGGTACGAAAGAGAAACCCAGAAATCGAGAGGTCTCCCCGGCAACAGAATTCATTAAGTTCAACAACAGCCGCCAGAGGTAACAGCATCGCTAAAGCGGCCAAAAATTTCGGGCCAATGGCAGCGGTTGGCAACGAATGGCGGGATGAGACGGGCCATCGGATTGGTCGGGCAATCGCCAAGGGAGCCACGGTGGGACAACGGATAAACAGATTTCAAAGTTTCGAAGTGCTCGCAGCTGAAGAACACGCAGAGGGAGAGTTGATGTCCGCGCGCGCATGTTTCCCGCGAATCTTACTTCGAATCGCCGCGTAGTGGTATGTTAATGTTCCCAACGATACGGATTGTCGTTCGTCGGCTGATTTGGGATCGTTCGAACGGGTCTTAGTGCCGAATAAACGGTGACAAGTGAGTAATGTGAAGATATCCGAGCGTCGTTTCTCCGGTTCCGGCGAAGAGCGGCTTTTGTTTACGCAGACGGGGGAGGGGAGGTGAGTTCCACGAGGATTCTCGAGCGGATGCTGGCTGCGAGGCAGTTTCCCGCGCGACGCACGTGAGTTCGGTGAGTGGGGTGATGAGAGAGAGAGGCACACGCGAAAATTGGTAACCTAACATATTCGTAGACAGATGCGGTGCGTAGCGTGTCGTTGAAAAACGTCAACAGGGCGAGAAACGTGTACGGACCGTTCTTGTTTCCGTGTTTCCTGTGACGAAAATCGTAGGAGGAGGTATTTAATATGCTACTGATTCGAAGACATCTCGCGATCGTGTGCAAGAAGAGGTAGCTCGAACGGTATTTATTAACAGATTCGAGTGTAGAAAAAGCATCCGGAGATGGATGAGATAGAGAACATAAATATCAGCGAGACGCCTCACACCACTATAAACACGAGCAATCGAAGTTCCCATGACAGTGTCGACAGTGGTTATTTGACTCTTACTCCTCATTCCGGTGTCTATACGCCGGTGGTGATATCCGGGTACAGATCGAGAGTGTCATGCATCTCGTCGAAGAGGCATCACAGAACGCGATTGGATCCGCTACAGTCGGAGCGTGCTCAGAGGCACCGATCGAAATTGAATCACCTGTTGAACGCTTCCGAGTCCGATTATCTGCTCTCGGACAATTCCCCGCGGGAAACTTTCATTCAAGACCCGTCGGGCCTGAGCGATGACCACTCGAGCCTCAGCTTCGAGCCCGGCTGCGTCGAATTGTCCGCGAGGACCGCGGAATGCCGGGAATTCGACGCGATTGTGCGGGGACGAATCCGTCGTAATTGCACGACCACGGTCCCGATAACACCTGCTTCGACGAGGCTACAACTTTTGTCGCCACCGCCGTCACCGGCCGTGCCCTCGTCCTCGTTCATCGCCTCGGAGCCGATCGAGGACGATGTGGAAATGAAGCTAGTCATCGTGCCCCAGAGCACACCCCAGGCAATCGCTTCGCCTAGACGAAAAACGGCGCCACCGCCGCCGCCGTTGCCGCCGCCGCCGCCACCGCCGCCGCTGGTGCACGTTACGCCGCGTATCGTGCTCTCGCCGACCTGTAGAAAAGCTAGTCCCGCGATCACCTCCTCAGACAATCGGAAATTAAGCAAGCTCTCTATCACCGATATCGCCGCGATCGGCGAGATCAAGCCAAAGAGGTTGGACTTCAGTCATCGCGCCCTGTCTGTCGCGCTGCACTGTCGTAGAGCCACGCCGGACTTTACCGGCCGAGAGACGGTGGACATACTGGCGCTACTCGGGGAGAAAAGCAATCACTGGAGGATCGTCTCCAAGATATTCTCTTACCTCAGCCCACAGGATCTGTGCTCGGTAAGCATGGTCTCGAAAACGTGGAGGCGGATCTGTATCGACGACTCCAAGGCGAACACCAGGAGGCTGATCCAAGTAATACTCAGACGGAATGCCAAGGAGAATCTGAAGGTGATTAAGAAGACTAAGATGGAGGGAGACATACAGAGCAGCCCCAGAAGCAGATACGCGAGGAAGGGATATTTGTTGGAGGTACAGAATCTTCTTCAAGTGCCGGGGAACCAACGGCCGCCCAGCAGCCCGCCCGTTTCGCCCAGCAAAGTCAAATTTCACTCTTTCGTCAAGGTAAGCTCGAAAACAATTTTACCGCTCGCGTTTTAGGCAGGCGTAACACCCGAGTCGTCTTTGACTCCAAAATGAATTTTCACTTCGTTGAAGTAACAAATTTCCAAAATTTGTAAATATGTTTGATTTTTTTTTTTTTAATTTCTTTTGGATGAAACTCTATTTCACAATCGGTAATCGATAAGTAATTGAAGTACTTGGCGGTAGGGCGAGAAGTTCGAGATTAAATGAAATAGCGCGTAGTTCATTGACTCAGATGCCTTTCTTTGAGAACGTGAGAATAAGCGCGACACACGATTTCTGCGGTGAGAACGTCGAGCGTTTAAACGGCGCACAAAGTTCCTTTCTGGGGATCGTATTCGATCCCAGTAAAGAAAGTAATATATGCTGTACACCAACAGGAGTCATGTTCGTCGCTGTTATCGTACAATGCCACTAGATAGTGGAGCAATGCAGCCGAATTTCCACGTCTAACATAGGAGACTACGATAAAGTTTCATTTATGAATTAGATTCAACGTAATATTAGCGGGCATAACCAGGCAATAAAAATATACCATTTACAATAGCAATAAAAGCTAGGCGAAGGTGGGTGGTCCCTTTTTGAAAATTTATTCCATCACGTTCTTTAATCCTTCTTTTCTTTTACCGATTATGCGTCGTAAAAAGAATATATACGAGGATAATTAAGCGTCTCGGAGGAATTACTTTACGGTGTCACGCTGTATTTAAATTGTATAGTTTGATTATCTCATTCATCCGTATTAGACTATCCAAACACCGCTAATTATACTTTCTAAGCTAATAATATCACGATTACGAGTGAAAACGAAAATGAAATTATATTTTGTTGATTGATCACGAGTTACATTCCATCTTGGAAGTTCGATTAACGAACCGATTGTGATACCAGGATTAAATTCGATATGAAACATCGTTAGTCGCGCCTAACCTATAATTAGCCAGCTTCCATGTATGCGTATTTGTTTTTTGCCCTGGCGTGATAGTCAAAGGTTAGTTTTACGAGCAGAATTTCGGAGAATAATTACGCGGTAGTAATTGGCCCTAACCCGGTAGCCTAGGATTTTTTTTTAACCGGCCGCCGCTCGCGGTGCGTCTCGCGGCGTAATTTGCACACGGGCGAGCGAGCGAACTCGAATTAAGCAACATAATTGTTTCGTCGGTGAGATCATCCGTTTGACGTTGATTTATCGTGATTTCTTCTTTGAAACGCCGCTGTGCTCGTCAACCACGACGGCACGGTGGATACGTGTATTCCAGCCCTGAAAAATCGCCCTCTCGCGACGAGCCCTGCCGCGCGTTCGACGCCGCGACTCACGGCGAATTTCTCCGATCCCTAGGGATAATTTATAAGTGCGACGAATCGGAGGGAGGCGCAACGAGTATCGCTTGAAAATCGTACGCGTTTAAGAATATTTTATCCTCCCGGCATTCTGGCGTAGTTGTTTCTAAGTTGTTTGTGTTAACAAATATTACCTTAAAAAGACAATTCGACGCGATGTGCAGTTTGGCAAGCACAGGCGTTAGCTTATTCCAATGCGTACAGGCAAAAAAGGTACAGGGTGTTATGCAGTTTCCTGTTAGAATTCCCTCCGCAAGTTTTTCTCGGAAAAACTGTAACAGGTGGCAACAACCCAGCTGCCCTAGAGACCTAGTACCTCGGTAGTTAACACGCAACGTGTTTCATAAGTTATTCTCGATTCTCGGATTGCACAACCAGTTTCCCTTTTGTTCCTTGGTAAATTATTATCCTCGGTAGTGGTCCCCCATCCAATGGGAAAGCGAGACGCGCGCGCGCGAACTCGTTTCCCTTCGTTCAGAGAGCCGAGCGTATCAAACGGTACGCGAAGCTTGCCGTTTGCACCTTGAGCTTTCGTCGTGTGCATTTCTCCGCGCGTGAAATCGCGATAGCGACCGATTAGAGTGAAAGAGAGAGAGAGAGAGAGAGAGAGAGAGAGAGACGGAGTAGGCGGGCCGCTTTGTTATCGCGGCGCGCGTAACAAAAGCTCTCTCGAGCACGATACGCGGCACTTCGAGGCCTTTTGTTGCACGCACGGCGATAACAAAGTATTCATCAGGCCCTTTATCAAACGAATTAACCTTGCATTCCGCAGATTAATTCGTTGCGATCTCGGGATTATTGCTTCGCGTTAATTGATAAATTTCGACGGTGTTTAACGCGCTGTTTCGCTTTATGATCGTATTTACGATACGAAAGAATGCTCACACGTTTATGGCAAATTTATTCCCGAAACGACATCGGAAACGTCTAATTTCATTTACGAGGACATAAGTAAATACTATCGAGCTCTTTGTTACAAAAAAAATTTCATGAAGAAATTAACGTTGCACGTATCTATAAAAGAGTTTAAGATCGTAAGTGTATGTAGAGCGATAAAGTCGATACTCGGTTGCGAGGATAAACGTGTCCATAACCGTGGAGACGGACCACCCTGTATATTAATACGTTCGAGTCTATGCGATCGATTTTGCATAATTGACAAGAAACTGGCGCTACCGCGGCTCCCTTCTAAGCGATCCCGATCTCCACGGGCCCACGGAGCCGGCATATAAATATAATTCGCGCTTTCTGCGGGGGTAGCGCGTGTTAACATTTTCATACGGGATATACACACGGGGTCGCTTAATGTTCACCGCAATAAAGTGAGTCGAACGGACGATATATCACAGGGGAGAGGGCTCTTTTCCTTCTGCATCAGAGACGCAACGAATCTTCGGCCTTTGGAAGGGCACGCCGCCGCCAGGCCTTCGGGCAAAAACCGGCCGCGGAGAACAATGCGAATATATTACAGTATTCGATGCTAAAACAAAGGGCCGGGGCGCACTTTTCTTTGTCTTTTACGAGGGTTACATCTTGGTATGGGACAGGACGAAACCACCCGCGGTTAACCGAGACCGTTCCACGAAAATCGCTCGACGAAAAAGTTTCGCTCCGCGCTCCCTTAGAAATTTCTCTCTCACCGCTGACGCTCGAATTCTGTTCGCCGGTACGATACCATAGAAATTGCTTCTCGCGGTAAGAAATCAGGTCGTCAATCCCTTCGCAACGGTGAGAGAGGGCTCGAAACATTTTTCTTCTTACCCCCCCTCCCCTGCCCCCTTTTATTTTCGTAGGGATTCGCGTTACCGTATATCTGGAACATCGTGAGAGTTTTGCACAGTGTAAACCAATACCGCTCGGGAGATATTCTCCGCGAGCCGTGAGCTCTGCGACACACTACCCCTTCCCTATCGTTTCTTTGCGCATGCCAAAAGGGCCTCGCGCAAACTCTCCCCCTCTCGTTTCTTTTACGCGCTTCCAGCGGGACAAAAGCTTCGTTGTTCGGCTCTAGGAAGGAGATACGCGTAGGTACGTTACTTGGTTGCGGAATACGTGCAATTAAATAATTGGCTGCGCGATCCGTTCTGGTTGGTAAGCAACGCCAGCAGCACGAAATAATGGTTTCCTTAGAGCGGCGACTCGGGAACGGACGACAGTTCTAGGGAAAGAAAGGAAGGAAGGAAGGAAGGAAGGAAGGAAGGAATTGGTTCCATAATTAGCAACGGCTAGCGAGCGGTCGTTGAGTGGCCGTGCGAGCAGACAGTTGCTGCGGGCAGTTTCCTGTCCCAAGGAACTCTCCTTCAAGAGCCTTTTCCTGGCGGGTGCCTGGAAATTTTAACCGCTGCGACACGGTTCAATTCGACCCTAACGGATTTCCTTCGTCCCTTTCGAAACGTTTCCTCGGCGTCCAATTGGTTACGGAGTAATTAATGGGCTGCGGATGTTTCTGCGTTTATGAGAAATGTTTTATCCAGATTATTGTATATGGATGTTGCAGCTGGTGCTATTTTCTTACAGAGAGATATCGATGCGTCTAGAAAATACAATAGCGCATTCGGTGCCCAAGGAAATAAAGCGAGCTTGAGAAACGTGGACGCGCAGGTGTGTGAACTGGAAGTTGCACAGCGTTACGGGGAATTGACAAGCTTGAATCGATTCGGTTCGCAAAAGAAATGTAAACGCGAGAGAAAGTTTGCGGGAATTCGCAGGGACCGTTGGTTATGTCTCTGGAAATCCTCTGTAGGCGCGCAACGGTGCTGCTGCGGCATTATCACGTGCATATATTGACCCAGTAGTACGGAGCACCTGGCCAGGTGTAGGCTACGTTTCTCGCGGTGCTCCACGAAGCGTAAAGTGGTCTGGTAACGGTCAGCCAGAGATCTTTTTATACGAGTCCGAGCAAAATGGAAATCGTGAATGAGTTTCGCGCGCACGGTTAAACCGTTCACTCGACAAATGCTTTGCTCCGATTTACGTCGATCCCAGGGCATTGACGTTTATTGGGCGACACTGCTCGACAAACTTCCGTGTCGATCGCGGCGCCAGCTTCGCTGATTAACCAGCGTAATTAGTTCAACTTGAAGATGAAATTTGTTTAATTAACGGGAGATCGTAGACTCATTTCCGAACGTTTCGTATCACTTGAGATAATCGCGTCAATTTAGTTTCACGTGCACGTATTATTTCAATTAGAAACGTAATTGTACGACAACTATGGTGGCGTAAGTGCCGCGATAATTAATGTTTGTCGTCGGCGCGTGATCTTGCGAGTCAATTCAATCAACCGCTCCGCGGTGGCTGTTGAATCGAGAATGATCCATTTCGCGGTATCCTTGGAGAAAGCCTTTTTCGTGCTCGCGTTTTTTCTTTTTCCTTTCTTCGTTTCGCGGCAAAAATATTTAATTCGATTCCCATTAACGTATCGGTAATGTAAATTACGCTGGACAAAGTTCAGACAAATTAATTCGTAAAAAAATTTCCGCGACTCCTTCGTCGCGGGATAACGAAGAAGTAATACAAAGAAATAATTATGCATTCATGAAATTCAAGAAGGATGCACATTTGTAAGCGAGACGTAAGCACCATCCGACACGCGGCACCGTTCCTGCAACCCAATGAAACTTCTATCGTTTACAAAAAGGATAAGTGGCGTTAAACGGTTAGAAGGGATTCGCGGAATTCACAAGGTATTCCTTGAGGATATATCGGAGGAAGTTTGCGCTGCATATACACGATTTGATAATCTAACTCTGTTAGACTAGGAGGGGAAAATGCCAGAAATTTTATAGTTGCATATCCTGTGTGCGAATTTCCATATCCGCTCAACTGGACGAAGGATGTTTATTCAGCTTTGTTTAACCTCCTGGGAAAATACTACAAAGATATTTTAGAAAATGTTACGTTTCATGGTACGAAAGTACTTTGTTAAGTTCGTAATCGTGACTTACTTTCGTTTTCTACAATTTCATGGGAATCGCGTCTATGTGAAGGTGCGCAAAGAGTTGTCCCTTAAACCCCCCCGCAATTTAATTGAAACATTTACAGATTTTAACGGTAGATTAAACCTGTACGTGCGAATGCTCCACTAATGATGGCCATTCATCACCTAAAACGTTAAACCCCAACTCTCGGATGGTTAATAATGATCGAATCGGGGAGAATTGTAAGATGTCAGATTATCGAGTATCGATTTCGCCAAACCTTCCAATTAAAAGGTGAATTAAAAAAAAAAAGCATCCATTGAACGCGGCGCGGTATGCCCGGTACGGTCGAAAAGATCGATCGTTATCCGCATTGTGATCTTTGTCTCTGTTCTTTTGAACGGATTTCACGGTGTTCGCCAGACGTACACGTATACAGGGTATTTCCACGTGTTTTTAATCTATCGGTAAAGTTCGTCGAGAGTCGAGCCAGTCGAACCGTCTCCCCTGTCCTCGTCAACGTTCAAGTTCGATTTCCCTGGAAACGGTGCGTCGTACGAAAAAGTTGGATAGCACCCTTTCGACTCGTACTCGAACGTGGAACACACCCATGGCAATTAATCGGCAGCACCGGTACCAGGACACCCTGTATACGGGGGGATTCGAACGCAGCGCTGGAAGCGTTGAAGGGGTGACGCAGGGCTGCGCGCACGGGGCTGCTCGCGCTGTTGGTATGCGTGTAACGAGCGGCAGCAGCGGCGAGTTCCTCTGGTCCCACGATTCTCGGAGCGAGAGCTGCGCAAAAAGACCAGGAATGCCTCGATACCTCGATAAACGCATTAAATCGCGTAGGGAGCCCATCGACTGCGCGCCTGTTTCGAACCTTAAACCCCCTCCTCGCCACTCCCCCCACCCCCACCCCCCTCTCTGCTGCTCCTTTTCAATACGGATTTCCGTTAAAGGAGCTCGCGCTCCAACCCGTTCCCGAAAATTTCAAGAAACGTACCTACCCACCGCCGTCTGCTCCTTGCATTCCTCCGCCGTTACTTTTACTGTTTTTCATTTCGCATATTTCTTTTTCCCTCCCCTTTTTGCTTGTAATTAATGGCACGTCGATTAACCGTTTCAATGCCGTGACCGTACATTTTAAATCGACGCCGAATACGTCGCCGGTGCTCGCGTATTTGGCGATACTTTGAATTGTTTCAAGCAAAATTATCGTAATCGACAAAAATGATCGGCAGCGATTGATCGACTTTCAAACGCGACTAAATAGAAGTGTCCTTTCTTCCTTTCTCAGTGAGAGGATTTTACGAAATTAAGAAATTCTAATTTTTTGCCTGTCGAATGCGTTAGAATTTTAGCTGATTCTTTTTCCCGTTTACGAACAAAGAATCGGATCGTTGGATGGTAATTCGTCGAGGAAGGTGGTTAACGTTAAACCACTGCCGAGGGCGAAATAACGTTTTATCAGTTTCGCGTCTGCGAGTTGCGATTCGGCCCAATCGGCAATTATAGTGCACCGACCCTTCTCGTGGTTTCGGGTTTCCGAGAACATATTTCGGGAAAAAAGAACACGTCTGGACCTTGATAAACGCAGTAAATTGCATGGGGAGGCACCTGCAGTTGATTGCTTTCGGTTCACTGCAGCGAAACTCGCGAGAGCGGAGAACCTGCGAGGATGCTGCACATTTAAAAAGAAAACGTAATAACTGTTAAATGATTTTACATGCGTAAAAGTAATCGCGTTCAATTACGGAATTAATATTTTACTATCGTATTTACAGTTTTTTTATCGTGCCGATGAACGTTAAGCTGATAAAAAATACTGCCGGACTTTAAATTAACGAAAAAATTCCTACCAATGAAGCTGTTGGGAATAACATTGCGTCCACGGTGAAGTTGCCCGCTGGATATCTCCATTTAAATCGAACCGCGCGATTATTTTTTTCAAACTATTTGTCGTTCGAAGAAATGTTTCCTGTACAACTTGCTAAAAATTCGCAGTTTCGCAGAAGATAATTTTTCGAAAAATGGATGATTTACCAACGAGTTGTAGCAATTCTTACATCGAGACGACAGATGTCTGGGTGTCTGCGGTGTAATCACGTCAAAAAAATATGACAAGGCGCACCTGCCGGTGATAAATCGTAATCTTATAGACGTTTACACGCGTAACTGGCAATAGTCAGTGAAGCTTCGGCTTTACAATATGTAAATCCGCTCGTTCGAGGAATTTAAGACTTTTTCTTCTTTTCTTAACAAGTAGTCAACAACAACACGTCTGTAGTATTTTCATGAAAAATTTGTGAAACAATGAAAAATCAATGTTCAACATTTTTGAAAGCAAATATTCTCCAACCCTGTTTCGGTGGTTGAACACAATTCTTGAGACGCCGTGATGGCTGAAAGGTGTTCCGAATTAGCTAGTATATGCGCAGGTATGCGGGCGCGCATATAAAAGGGTCATACTTTTGTATTTTCTTAATCTGCACGAATATGCAGGTAGCAAGGTCCAAGTAACCGCGTACGATTTGTGACCGCTGGAATACTTAAACGCCGCAGGTGCTGGTTCTTTCTCAAGTCGAACGGAAATCGTTTTCGAACTGGATATCCGTCCGGTCTTCAAATAAAATTTGCATTTCGCTCAAATATATTGACCCGACGCGAAAAAAATGCAGCACTCGATGAAACGGTAAAAATTTCAGCCAGTAAACCGTGTAATTTACGATGCGAGGAATTTAGATGATGCCGAGGGAAAAGTGGAACCGAATTTATCAGGAATTTCAAGGACCTCCTTTTTTTTCAGTATTTCGTTTTTTTAATATTTCGTGTCTTACATTCATCCCCTTGCGCTGCGTCTAATATTTGCGTTACGAATCATCGACAGTTAATATTAAATCAACGTTTTCCAAGAAGTGAATTACTGGTGCAAACTACCTTCGAAGGTTTGAAAATATTGCGGAACATCTGGCAGGCTGAAACGTTAACCTGCATCGGTTTAAAAGATGTTGGGACCAGGGAAGGGTGTTCATCGTTCCGTTTCGTACGTGTCAGAGAAAGAGACGAGCTTCGCGGCACCGGAAACCACAGGGAAAGGAATGAAAAATGGCACTGCCATTAACCGTCCAAGGAAAACGTTGCTTTATATTCACCAAACATAAACGTTCCTCAAATTTACGACTCCCTTAACGATATCTTTTTCGATTTCCTGGGTGATATTTTATTTACAAGATACATAATAATCGAAAACGATAAATTATTGCAATTTTTGCTTTCGAACAAACTTCGAGTTCAATTGTTATTGCTATATTGCTACTATTAAAATCCAATATCCTCGTCGTTAACGTATAATTCGACCCTTCAAATTTTGTCGTTGAATTTAGTGAAAGACCAGGTGGGGAAGATTTACAGGGTACGCGGTTGGTGGATCTCGAAAATGGGGAAAAACCCGAGATGCAAGATCCAACAATGGAGGCATGGTCGAACCGTTCGCTGACCATGCTAGTTGAAATGTTTCAAATACAAAAGAATTTATTTTCTTGAAATTCTTCGTTCATATCGTGGAATAAAAGCTGTAGAGGTATACGTGATACTGTACGTTGTACGATTTGTAGCATCGCATGATTCAAGTAAAAGTTGTTCCGATCTGCGACGAATGTAATGGCGCGCCATATTTCGTCCTTTGTGTCGAATTATATTGTCACGCGCAGGCGTCCTCTCGTTTGTCCTCGTACGAACGAATTTCCTTTATTGTACTCTGTCTTTATTCGCACACGCGAAGGGGACATTATTCACCTGGTGTATTTCGCCGATCCTGTTACAATTCCCGTCTGTAAGTTCATCAATTTTATTACGGTTCGTTTTTCGCCCGCCAGCTTTTATTCAATCGTGCATTATTGTCGGAAAGAATAATTTTTGAACAAATTTTTATTGCCTTTAGTACAGCGTAAGATAAGGTTTCATGGAAAAAGCTGAGTTTATTGTTACGGAGTTATTTGAATTCGTCGCATGGCGTTTTCATTGATGATTATACATAATAGATAACGATGCTCCATTTGATGGGACATTCCGTTATTCACCCTTCCACACTTGTAATTCCTGGCGTGTAATAGGGCCCATCTTGTACCGTTTGAAAATTCTGGCCGTTTAGTATGTGTGAAAACATTATTATTCATGTATACTGACAACACATTCTGATGCATTGCTGTGCATATCAGATACAGGGGGCTATTCTTCTCTCCATTCATAAATATGGAAATTTCGAATTTTTAAGTATACTAATTTTCATTCAGTTTTGTAGTACAATGTGCTGTACTAATATTTGAGATAATTTGTGCCCTTTCGTGCGTCGCACCATTTTTACGCTTCGAGGGAGACCAATTTATTCGTGTCGTCGATATGCATTTACTCTTTTCATTTTTATTGACGAGTACGAGATAAAGGGACAAAGGCGTGAGGGAAATTAATTAGAAATAAATAAGTTGTAACAATTGCCAGAGGGTGGTAGGCTAAGATGGGCTGCACACGTGAGCACCACGTGGCTTTTGATTCGCATCTGTTCTGTCTTTTCCGGTGAACCCCAGGTAGTCCTCCTCGTGTTCTCGTCGTTCAACCACGACCTTTCCCCTTCCAGTATCACCTGCGTCACCCTCACCTCTTTAATTGAGACTAACGACACAGTTCTGTCTATCCTTCCGGCTTTTTATTATTCATTCACCACTTCCGCTCCCGTCGAACGTACCACACTTTTTTCCAAAAAAAACATTTATACGTTTCAACGATCATTCCATCCAGTTCTCATTTTTATCAATGAAAACGAAATACATAATCTATAATGTAGAAGAGTATATTGTTCCTCTTCAATTGCCACTAATTATGATTTATCGCAATGATATTCATCTTTAATTGATTCAGTTTCGATGTGAAGTAACCTTTTTCGAAACCTCCCTCTGGTTATTAAAAGAATCAAGTGTCATTATGTAATATGTCCGCCAATACTTTTTCTTATTCTAAAGTATTGCATTTCTATAGGAACTCGATGATACGTTTCAACCGTGTCATCGTTCCTAGAGATGAGTAATAGCTTGTATCAATTATGCAACGGTGGCAATGGTAAAAGTGAGAAAAGATCTCGACGAGTGGCGCAGCGGCTGCCCCCGAGGTCGAGAACTTCCGGCGGAGATACGAATTGAAGTCCCTACTCTAATCTCCGAGGATTTTATCTCGCGTAGTAACAGCCCAGAGATCGCATATGGTACTGGTGAAACCCTTTAACCCTTCTATGGACAGATAGCATGAACTGCAACGTAAAGATAACTCGACGCAGAAGTAACGCGCCGCATAAATTTAGCGCACACTTCTGCAAACATCCTTTCGCAAAGAGTCTGCAACTAATATTTATGCAACGTCTCGCTGCGATTTTACTTTCCCTCGTTCCTTCCTTTTTCCTTCGCGTGTTTGTAGGATTCTAGTTCTTGTAAAGGGCAGCGAGTATGGGTACACGATAAGTCTGACATTCTTATAAAAATTCAATAAATCAGATCAAGAGGAGGTTGATTTATTAATGAACGACGCTTAAATCATCGGGTCGATCCGTTTTATTTTTGATTTTTTACGTTGGAAATCTCTTTCGTTCGGACACGATGAATGAGGGTTATCTTTAAAGAAAACGGAAAAATTTCGATGCACGGTGCGTCGTTTACTCGAGGAATTTTTCTTGCTAGCTTCCGTTGATTATTCTTGTCGTGGCAAGCTGAGAATTCAAGAGAGATCGAGAGTAGCCAAGAGAGAAAGAACAAAGGAATAGGAAGCGACCATTACTAAAGATCTTTGTTGTCACGTCCACTTAGGATTTGAACTACGTATCTTGCGGTGGTCGTCTATGAAAATTCTTTCTTGAATAAGTGCGAAACACACGCAGTTGTATATAAAATCCATTGACGATAGAAGGTTGACTCGCAAAGCAATTCACATTGAAATAAACATTCTTTGCGTAAATAATTTAATACTTTTTTTTTATCCGACGAGTTAAAAGGGCAGAGTTGATTTTTAAAATTTATGTTCGACTCGAAACATTTTTTCGATAGTTAGATAATAACGTTAAAAAAAAAATCGAAATTTATGGCGGCAGACTTAAGTTCCTCGGTTAAAATGTAGCCTGGGCCGATGATGGGTCCAGCTTTTCCCATAGCTTTCCTCGCTCGGATCCCTTGGCCATTGATTATTCTTGACAGCGTTCAAGAGAACTCAAGAGAAAGGCGTAGGGGAAAAGAGAGGGAAAATCAATAAAGATTCAAGAGCGAACGAAAGAGAAAAGCGTGGGGCTGCAGCGGTCGGGAGAAAACAGGCGGGGCGGGAAAACGATAGGGACGCAGGAATGCACGACAGCTGCCCCTATCCCCATGGGTTTGCTTTTGAAACCCCGACGACGGTGTCCGACGAAAGATAGTAATCCAATCTGCCGCGTGGGGACGAGAGAGACAGAGAAATGCAGCTGTAGCTTATTTAAATAAATTTTACGCGAATAATTACATAGGTATAGGTTTTGTCTCGCATCTGTTCGCTGTTTAGGCTACATCGCTGAAGATCAATTCTTAAATCATCTGTATCTCCTAGTTATATATTTTGGTATTTTAATCGAGCCAAATCGTGTCCTATAAAATTGTTCTAAATGACGGTAATAATACTATTTATTAAATAGACCTATCGCGTTTACTTAAAAGTAGTTGACTGCTTAACGACGATCCAGTACGCGTGGGTTGTTTATTATTTACTGCAGCCAATAAAAACAGGCCAACTGAGGATCAAAGTGGTAGTAAGAATGGCCCAACGGGGTCCGAGAGAGACGGTAAAGTGCAGAGCATGAAAGAGAACGTAAAGAGAGAAACCTCCCCTGCTTAGAATGATAAACCTCGCCGGTGGAGCGGCAGCTGTGCACAGAAAATGTTTTTGTCCACCCTTCTCTCTCTCTCTCTCCCTTTTCTTTTGCATATTCACTCGCCCCCTCTTTTCGTACACACAGTCCTATCGAAAAATCAACCTATTTCAATTGTTTGAGCTGTTTTTTAGTTCAGCAAAATAAATATTGCACATTGTACCTATTTTAATTTTACGAATTGGAGCATTTGCAAAGAATGCATCGTTACATTAGTACTTGCAAGTAGTTATTTGCAAATAGTACCTACGGAAGTTCCAAGAATGCAGCAGTCATTATGTTTCTTGAATGGTTTCTATTTCAACAAATTCAACAATACAAGCTGTCTCCCGCGTTTCGTTTTGCTCGTCGCGAACACGTGCGTGCGCATACATATCCGCGCGCTAAATGGCGGAAATGCCTTGCAGATGACGAATCAATTTAAGATGAAACTAACACCGCATTACTAGACGTACTTACTCGCAGAAGGGTTGTATACATTTTTAACTATCGAACGTTACAATATTTCTCCTCTTTCACGTTCCACCTTCGAGATCTAGATACTTTAATTTACAATATTTATTGTTTGATAACGCGCGACGAGTAGTTTATTTGTTCAAAGTGTATAGTCATTGGAATCGGATCGATAGATCGTGTTACGGCGTTTATCTCTCGGAGAGTTTCAAAAAAAGGAGCCCATTCATAGTTCATTCATCCACAGTTATATCTGTAGAATTAACAAATACTAGAAACTGATAGGTTACGTGCTTCGTAAATAACCCTAACCACGGCTGCGGTTTAACTACAAATAGTGAGGGCGATAAGTGTGACAATATCCAAAAATGTGAGTTTGATAACGGGAGCTGCTCGTATCTTTCCCTAAGAGAGTGATTATCTTGAAGGATATAATGAGACGATTAGAAATGAAAAAAAAAGAGAATTTATTTGGTCCTTACTCGATAAGATTTCGAAATTTGTTAATCACAATTAATCACAGTTCTTTTCTCGATTTCGTCCCTGTGAGTAAAACTGCTTTATTTCCTCATCGTGCAAAACTTCACGTTTCTCTTCCAGGAATACGATGGGTCCCTACGAAACTGTCTATCCGGCCCAGCAGGTAAAAAAAAAAGAACTGGTGCGGCTTAGGCCGCACGAGCGGGCCAGCATCCGGGTGGCTGCGCCATGTGCACCGTTCGCTCACCAGGTCGTTGCTTTTACTAGTTCGACCAATTTTGCCGGTCTCTGACGTCACTAACCATATGATTGCTGAGTCACATGGACCTAGGAGCCCTTTGCATCTTGGCCCAGCCAGCAACCTTGATTCATGCTTTTCTTATTAACCCTTTAACTTCCAGGAGAGAACAAGTAAGAGCTAGGTTGCTACAACTAGGTTCAGCGCCTCCAAACAAAAGCAGTTCCAGGTTTTTATTTTCTTGATGCGTACGAAAACTCTTCCGACCACGTAATAACGTTACAAAATGATTGAAAATCTCATTTACTTCTCAAATTGTACTTTCATTCAAGATGAAGAGCTTATTTATCGATAGTTGAGCATCGTTGAAACTCTCTATCACACTCTATCGGTAACTATTGGTATTTACGTTTATCGACATTCTTCCACCTCTGTCCTCTAGTTGCTTTGATCGACCCTCCACCTAAACAAACCTCCACTAGATTTCCGTTATACCTTCCCCTTTTTTCAATCTATTTTTCTGCCTCATCTGCTCATTTCTCCCGCCAGTCTCGGAATCCTTTGTACACTCTTGTTTTTCTGTTCCTCCCTATCCCGTCTTTCCTTCCCCGCATCCTCTTCCGAGAGAGATTCTGTCAGCCGCGCGCTCTTTCTGCGCTCGTACACGTATGTCCGTCCTCTACCGACGTACGCACATTGCCCACCCTTTTTCTCTCCCTCTCTCTCGCTCTCTGTCCCTTGATTCGGTGTGTTTCGTCGTCCCTCTCCCTCTCATTCTTTCTTTCTTTCTCTCTTTTCTCTGGCTCGCCTCACTGTTTCGCCGGCATGCCTTCCGTCCTCTCCAGCCTCGTGTGTGGAGAGACACGGGCCTCCGGCGTGCCACGGGCGCGAGCGAGAGAAGAGTCCTTGTTGCTATGCAGCGGTCGACTGGGAGATCCGCGAGTGGGACGGAGAGAGGTGGGAACCGAAACGACCAGGAGGGCGACCGCTATGATTATTATTCGCAGGCCGAATAACACCAGTGCGACCCTCCCGGGGAAGAAGCCGCGTGCTTTGCCGTGTACGTTGCTGCTCGGCCGCTTTTTCACTCCCTCTCGTTCTCATCCCGAGCGCCTCTACCGCGCGCCACCCTTCCTACCCCACCACCCCCTTCCCCCTTTCTTCCTCCTATCACCCGGTTATCGGCTGCCAGTGCGTGCCTCTCGTCGCGACTACACACGAAATTACGAGCAGCGAAATTGCTCCCCGGTACGTTCGTTCGTTCGTTCGTTCGTTCGCCCGCGACCAAGCAATCTTTTCATCGATCCTGCGTTTCGTATCGTCCTATCTATTGATAGAACGCGAACGATCCACGCTCTATTTTGGGGGTTGTAGATCGCGAGGAGAGTGGGCGAGGAAGAGAAGCGAATTTTTCATTCGAGACAGGTTTGTTTGGTTGCTCGGTTAGCGAATAGGACGATATTGCAACATTTTTCACGTTTTGGAAAAGGGCCAGGGTATCCAGAAGCGTGTCGTGTCGAGATGACTACGTGCGTGGTCGCGCGCCACCGTTTATTCGTGCCACCAAAGCTTCGATAGTGGCGATAGAGAGATAGAGATAGAAGGAACAGACACGAGCTTTGAGTTAGGCACACTAAGCCATATAGACACCAGGGACCCCCCTGATGACGTAACGTTGTTTACTTTTAAGCCTTCCCTTGGCAACAGGTCGCTTTCCGCGTGGCCAAGATCAGAGGATGGTCATAGAAAGAGAAATAGGGAGAGAGAAAGAGAGGGAGAGAAACGAGAGAAATCTACGCATTTATCTTCCGATCGATTTACTTACGAATGTGATTTTGTTGTAAATGAAGATTATGATCAAGTAGTTATCACAGATACGCATCGAAAGATAAACTGGGATTTTCGGTATTATTGTAAAAAATGAAACGGTTCCATGTATTTCTGTGGTGTGACGACGGCTTCTGTAGAAAGGCTCGTTTCCAAAAGTGAAAGTTCGTTATGCAAACTTGCATCTAGAGGAAATTTCAGTTTCATCTAAAGATATTTTACCGGTATACAAACTGTTAAGAAATGCTCCAAACCTGTAGGAAAAATGATCAAAATCCATAATTTGCACAATAATGCACTAAAATAATTTCAGCCATTAAAAGATATATGCCTATAATCAAACGTACGAAACACGTTCCACTTGGATCCTGCTTGCTATCCTTGAACGCACTCTTTTTTTTTTTTTTGTATCATTTACATTAGGAAGTTGTTTTCCCGGATTCTTACGGACGACGAAGATACGTATCTTGATCTTAACAAATGTTATCCTTTGTTTGGATATACATTAGTCGATAAAGAGAGGAACAAAGGAGTTGCTCAGACATTCCTCCTCTCTTTCACACGTGTAGACATGTTGTAACATTGAGTGAAACAGTCTCGAAAATAATTTCGAAAATAATACTTTTAGTGCTCCGCACGTGCGAACGGTTATTCAAAAATTCTGAACAAAATTAAATGTTGTGCGATAATATCCATTTTCATAAATATTTAGAAAATAGCCGGGAAAGAATAACGAATATTGAAAGGGAGGGCACAAACTAAATCATTATAGGTTATAAAGTCTCGTCTCTCCGCCCCCGCAATCTCGGGTGGTCTGTGTAAGAAAAAAAAAAAATGCTTGTTATTGAAAGGGTTAAAGTAGGCCGTTCTAGGGCGACAGTACGCCGCTATTTCACGACTGGTTTTATCAGAAAGAGCGCATCCTTTCCCGTAACAACGATTAACGTTCCGATCGAGCGTCCGTGGGTCTATAAACCGATTTCTCACGGGCATCGAGCCACGGCTATTCGCGTCTCTCAGATTCCAAACTCCTCCCCTGCGCCGTCTCGTTCTTGCACGACCTAGACAACACGCGGCGAACCAACTCCTCCGTGTGTAGGATAGAATGTGCTTTGAACGTCCTTGACTTCTCCGCTTCGGTAAACTGATGTGTGCAGCGGATGCACCGTTGCAACGGTGTTGTTGCCTCGTTTTCCGTTACAGTTTTTGATTAATTCAATAGCCACGAGGTGATTTAAATCTGTTCTCGTGCCGGGGAACTCGTGCGGAAAGTAGATAGGCGGTGCGTCACGATTTTTCGCTTTCCACTACCTCATTCAATGCAACGCGGCGCGCGAACGCGTTTCCACGGACTTTCACCGGTGTTTTCGTTCTATTTCTACGAACGATGTTCAATTTAGAATATCTAATATCCGACCGAAAATAAATTTCAATCTCCATCGTCTCGAATCGTAAATAAAGTAGTTATATATTTCGCCCAAGAAAATGAGCTTCGCTCAGAAATTACTCGGATGCCAGAAATTGTTTCTTCTCAAAGACATCGATCAATCTCGTTGTTACTTGCAACGGGGCCAAAAATCATCATCTTTCCGCGTTCTTTCGCGCGACGTTGTAGGCGGGCGGGTAAGTCTTAGGCGTAGGCGTTACGTATTCCATTCGATCCGAATTCCGTGACGTTTTAAATCCACAAATTATTTCCTCGTTGTCCCGTAATTTATACGTTCGTCCCGAATGATAACGAGAAAATTAATCAACCGGGACATCTTACGTACGCTTAATGCGATTAATGAACGTGAATGAACTGCGATATACACCGGGTCGGCCATTAAAGCGGTTAAGTTATTCGCTTCACGAATCGAGACCCCATAAAAGTGTTACAGCGCACTTCGCTGCTGGACAATTATAAGGCGACGGCCGAGACCATTTCGAAGATAATAGTCGTGTACGAGTTCATGCTTGTATTACACGAATTGTTTCCTCTTGTCCATAGAGTACCCGGCTGCCTACTAATGAGGCACGAAACAAATCGATGTTCGCGTAAATATAAATAGAATACCATTTCGATGTCTGTTCGTGGCAAATAAATCACCTCACGGGCGACACTTCGCAGCACATTTTTACTTGGACATTTTCAATCCGTGTTAACGAACAAAATCAAGTTTTATATTCATGAAATTCCCTGTTATATTTACGTTCAGTTTTCAGCTCGATTAACGATCGAATGCCCCGTACGTAAAAGCAATTATACGCGTGGAAGCTGGAGAACAGTAATAAGACGAGATACGCAGACTCTCTTCGCGGTTTTATCGATCAATGAACGTCCTTGCACGGCACGAAGACGCTCAAGGTCGGTGCTCTTCTCGACGCGTGTTAGAAATTCCCCGCATGATATCTTTTATGGTAATATCTCATTTGTAAGCGTTACGTTTAATTGTATAAATTATCCTAAAAAAATTCGCGGAATTCAAACGGAGCCATTGAGCCATCGAGAGCCACGAAAATGTAACGATTAAACTCTCGTAAGCCAAAAGGAGAATAGCGTTCGTTGCGTAAGTGCATCAGTTTCCGGTGGTCATTTGTCAAATGTACCGTTGATATTACAGGTACATAATTTGCGTCCGCTCGTGTACGCGTAATCTGTAGAACTGCAAGAAACTGTCTAACGCAAATCACCGTGTCAGAGCTTGTACCCGACGTGTAAAGCCGCTAATATTATCAGCTGGTAAATTGTCGCCGGTAAGAGCCTCCAGATGGTAGTACGCGATAGTGCAGCGAGTAACCTGCGCGGCCACTCCGCAACTTCATTAAATAAAATAAGAACCCTAGTTAATAGTTGTAATTGAGAGGTATATGAGGCGAGATAGGAGCGCGATACTTGGCGGTGGGCATAACCATCCCGACGCTGTTAGAGCTGGCGCTAGTAGTGTAGATAAAACCGGCCGGGGCTTAATCGTGTCCAGTGCTCGATAACTTTTACCTGAGCGGGGGCTCCTTCGACATCCGGTTTGTCGGTTCATTCATCGCCCGTTTTCTCAATGGGACGGTCTATGTCTTCGTGTACTGTAGGTAACTCGGTCAACGCGCAACACTACCCTCCCCCGCACCTATTGATTGCGCTAGACTAACAAGATAAATGCATACTGTGTGCACAACAAGATTTATTAACTCGTTTGAGTAAGATGTATGCGCGGTAGGCGTGTGTATACGCAATGAAACTGTTCCGCTGATCGAGATACGTACGTGCAAATAACGCCCGGCGTTCAGCCTGATTCAATTTACCCCGGGTAATTGAGAAACTGCGGAAAGTGGCCGAGGATACTTTTCTCTCTATTTACTTTCGCGCTCCATTATCGGGAAATTATGCAATATCAAGATGCCGGTCTAATTGAGCTCTCAATTTCATCGCGTTGATAGCGTCGTTTCGCAAGAAATTTGGTTACTCCGTATCGAACTACGCTTACTGGCCATTAACTACCGATCGTAGAGGCGAGCGGTCGGCGCGTTTGTGCGATCTTGATTACCCGAGCAAATTTTAACGCGCGTTACTCGCGGTAATTGAACGTTAGCGTTAAATAAAAAGCAAACGTTTCGCGGGGCCGCGAACGTAGCAATTTCCTCTGATTAATCCGCGTTCTCGTAAACGATGAAGACGTTCTCCATTGAAGGCACTCGTGGCAACGTACAGAGGCGATTCTAAAACGATCGACCACTCGAGTTCCGCGCGAACTTGTACAAAGGCGAACGTTCTCGGTAATAAAAGTCGCAGAGGGAGTGTTTGGTGGTTATGGCGGGTGCAATTAGTGGTACCTTAGGGAACGGACCGGATCTTTCACTTCGTTGTAGGTAATGAAAGGGAAGGTGGCCCGATCTGCTAACAGGTACGAGGGCAGAGTTCACGGCTAACGACGATCCGATAATGAGGTAGAGATAAAGTTAAGGTGGGTGTTCCTCCGGTGTCAGGTTCGAAAGGGCATACCTTGCGCTAAAGGTCTAGACTCTAGGGAATTCACTCGCGAGAACAAAGGGCGCGCACCGTTGCTGGACACAGGGTAGCACAGGTACGCGCCGTTAACCGGGTAAACCGGGATTGTATCTTCGCTTGTAATTGTCTGCTAGGCGAAGGGAAACTGCGCGCCGCGACGCGTCGACGAAATTCAATTAACAGACGAGTCGGGATAGTTGGCTCCGGCGCGGAACCGTGCTGCGAAGTATCGTAATTAGAAAATCTGATAGTTGTATTTTATAATAACAGCAGAAAAATCGCTGGTTGAAAGTTATAAGCGTGAAATTGAATAGACGAGATCGCTAAGTACGCGATAAGTGCTAAATTAATAGCCGGGATAACACGGATCCAGGTATCGGTAGTTATCCGAAGGAACGGTTCAACCTGTTACTTTATCGCTTTTGTTCCGGGCCAGGATTTCCACGTTAATTTAGATAAAGCCCATTGCGGCAGTCAAGATGGGACGCGCGCGCGGCGATCGCAGTAAATTCTTGGTTCTGCCGCGGCCCTTTTACTTGTCAGCCTTTCTCCGAGTGCCGTTCGAGGTTTATGGATTAGCAATTTGCCGTCGTTAAACCTGGCTCGTGTTCGGTACAGATTTACTGGTTGTTTCGTACCGACGGGACGTATTCCCGTGCTAATGCCCGTCGCCTTCTATTCGTATTTCACCGTTGGGCCAGGTAACAGGCTCCGACCTTATCGCGTACCGAGAATTAGTGAATTGTCTCGGAAACATTCGCCTTGAATGTTTTCGCGCGCTTTATGCCCGAACACGTTCCTTGTTCGATAGCTTCCATTTTTACGTTCGTTGCTTATGTTAATATATCCCCCCCTCCTCATCCTCTCTGTCTCTCTCGCCAACTATTTTTAGAATCGGAAGGTATCCGAGTCCGTTTTATTTGTTGTTTCATTAACATTTAACCATTGCACCGCCTTACGGAGTAAAATGGTTTCAAGCCTCGAAGTCATTAATTGATAAATGTACCGAAACCAGACGTGCCCGGAATGAAAAAGTATTTTGTTTTCATCGCATGACGCATTACAAGCAGCAGCCCGTCACGTGGCTGGAATATATTTATACCGCTGAAAAATTGTGTTAATGCGAACGGTAAAGTTGAAGGAGCACCATTCTGGCCTCAAAGTTCGCTAATTGCCATTGAATAATAAGTAACAGGAAGAGAGATCTCTAACGGACGTGTGAACGTTAGAACTACATAGGAACGTCGTGTTTGCAAACGTTTCTAGGAAGAAAGA
This sequence comes from Xylocopa sonorina, assembly GCF_050948175.1. NCBI lineage: Eukaryota > Metazoa > Arthropoda > Insecta > Hymenoptera > Apidae > Xylocopa > Xylocopa sonorina. The sequence goes on from NC_135193.1 coordinate 14,325,324, forward strand.
AACTGTTACAGCCCAAATGGTACAACACGATCCCGCGTTTCTCTAACCTTCCTATTGGTGTCCGTCTAATAATTCCCGATCCGTATGAAAGCGTCTCGGGGGGGGGCCAGGCGGACGGCCACCGCGTCACGTGGAAACGTGTGAAACGAAGGTAGATGCAAATAAAACTGTAGCTAATTTAAATATTAATGCTTGTGAAAGCCTTAGCGCGAGATGCGCGAAAAAATCATTATCGACAGGCCGTTTTCGTGTCAGGGTTCCCCAGCCGTTCTCCTCTCTCACGTTCGGCAAAATCCTTGCTCGCGGTTCTCTTTTTCCTTCAGCGCGCCGGACGCCCACTCACTTCCGTTCAAAATAAACACTCCACGGACATTGTGTTTGCGTGTAAGGTGCGGTTCAGTTGAACTTTGTAGCAAAAGTTAATTCGCTCCCATAGCAGGAAATTGAGATTCGTTTATTAACGCAATAACGCGCATCGTCCCATTTGAAACGGAATTAGCATAATTTATGTTTCGTTCGCACCTACGGGAGATTGAACGGTTCGCACCTTGACTCACTTGCGTAACCGAGCTGTCGGTCCCTGGAAAACGCGTGAATGAAAAAGCCAAATTTTATATGCACGGTGTGCGGGTGCCTCTTCGTTGTTTTCAAACTAGACAGGGGGAGAATAAATGAGAAGCAGAACCGTACTGTATACTCGTGGTGAAATATTTTCGTTATTCCGCCCGTAAAGTGTAACGAGATTTTCACTTCGAATCGCAAGAGGACAAGGTATATTGTCGCGAGGCATTAAAAACTCGCCACACGCGCGTGTGTACACGCGTATACCTCTTTTCTTCGGTCGCTATATATCATTTCGCATGATACAGCTAATTAAGGTGGACAGCGGGAACAGGTTATCGATAATGGCAGGGAGCTGCAATTTCTTTTGTCACCGTAAAGTTCGTTGACCATAGCAAAACATTCCGTTAGGCAGCGCTCCCAAAAAGTCCGCCGTGCGCTCCGGGTTGCCGAAAAGGTACCCGAAAAGAGAACCGCGTCACGTCGGTGGCACCGCGAGAGTTACTCTCCCCGTCGTGTGTTGTTAACGAGCAACGAGAAAGCGACGCGGACGTGCTCTCGTCTGAGAGCCGGTGGTGGAAAAAGAGAAAAAAAAGGAGGAGGAGGAGGAGGAGGAGGAGGACAGGGAGCGAGGGGGAGAAAGAGAGAAGGAACGAGAGATAGAGGGAGCGAGCGAGAGGGGCGAGGGGAGGGTGGTGAGCGAGACAGCCAGAAATAAAAGGAGAGGAGATGATTGATATAACCAAAAGGTAGAACGACGCCGGACGCCGGCCGAAAGAGAAAGAAGGAGAGAGGCTGCGAGAGCCGAGGTCCTGTTGCCGGGCCCCTGTTGCTACGCGGTTTACGGTGCATCGTGCTGAATTCGCAACGAGACTTTTTCGTGATTGCGTTGAATAATGTATGTGTAATAGACGCGTGGCCCTGGCTAGCAATGATTTTGACACCAACCGGGACACCTTTCTATCCGCGAACGGCCTCCGTTTCGCGGCGCAGGACGAACGGTGGCCTTGAACGGGTCGCACGTCATCCGAGAGATATCCTGCATCCTGGGCCTTGTCGCCGCGCGCGCGATCGATCGATCGATCGCTCGCTCGCTCGCTCGTTCGCTAACTGCGTAGATTCGGCGCTCTCGCCGCGCTCCTGCCGGCCCCGGTTCGCCTCGAACGACCTTTCGATTGCTCTTACGATCGTTCCTTTCTGCCGATGTCTGTCTTGGTTAACGTCGGATACAGGGTGTCCCGTGCAATTCGAACAAAACATCGGGACTTGAAGCTTGGCAAGAATGTAGAACGTTAAATGCAAAGGAACGATAGAGGATTTATTTTTGTTCGACGATATCTAGTTCAGAAGATAGCTCGACACTTTTTCACCCACACGGTTCGAAACTTTCGATGTACTCGAGTGAAAAAAATTTACGAACACTCGATGAGTCTATCTATATAACGCGCATAATTAATTGTGGACCAAGAGATTTCTGCGTAATTTTGTTGGACAAGGTTTGTTAATTGCATGCTGATGGTAATGAGGATGATCACGATGAGTTGGAAGTTTATTCTTTTTTCGGAAATGACGCGAGCATCGAGCGCCATGATGGTACAAAAAAGAAAAGGGGATTCGTACGGGTTCCGATGCCAGCAGGATTAGTCTGAATTCTAGGAAGAGAATGATGATGCACATACAGACGCGTCATTTCATCATCAATTTCGAAAGCCGAGGCTAGCAAATCGATTAGTTTCAGCTAAACTGCGAATTGTACTCCAAAACGGAATGAAACGAAGAAAATTTCTAACAGACATCTTTTCGAGAGCTTCTACTTTTAACTGTCCTCGTTTCTATCGCTGCTAGTATTCGAAATTGTTTCACTTTTTTATCTGCAAATATATCACAAAACGTTTCGAATATAAAATTCCTCTGAGTTCTGTGTAACGTTAAATAAAAAAGTTAAATGAAAAAGCTTATTCGGAAAAGAACAACAAAGAGCTGAGGAGCGTGCATGAATGAGTCCCGCATGGATCCATGGTTTTCCCGCGCATTTGCGCGCGCATCTTCCTTGAAAGCGCTTCAAGGTCAAGCAGAACGTAATGAATGGTAAAGAAATGTCTCATTGACAGTCCGCGCTTAGCCTTTGTCTAGCGAAGGTGAGAAGCAGCGTGCGTGTAAAGATATCTGTGACAGATCTTGCCAAGAAAGATTTTCATTTATCAAGATTATCAACATAATGAATGGATGCAAAGGAAAACTACAATTACGAGAAATCTCTATCTCGTTCGCTTATTTCCTTTGCAACGGACTACCGAAATCGAGTTTCTAAATTAAAACGATAAAAAACATCTGGCTAATTGGTCCCATCGCAAAGGAGGAAACGAACTATCACTGTCGCCGTATAAATCACTTTAGTGCGTGGCTCTAGAAAATTGGCTCGAAATGAAAAACAGAGTAACAGAAAGAAATGGCCATTAGGGTTCAAATTTCGCCCGCGGAACAATTGTTTCTGTGTGCGAAAATTTCTTCTCCGTTACGGTCCAGAGGGTATCGAGAAAGAGGAAGAGAGGGGAGAGAGACGGAAAGAGACAAAGTAAGGACCGCCTCTTCGGAATAAAAAGGCAGAGGAGAGAGAAAAATGCGATAGCTTCGGTGAAAAAAAAAAGAGCGGGACGATAGAAGAGAGGAGAGGAGAGAAAGGAGCGCGCAGAAGCCGAACGCAGAACTTTCGCGCTCTCACGTCCACGTGCTGCTGTTGTTATTGTTGTTGTTGCCGTCTTCGTCTCCACGTCTGGCAGCGGTTGCTATCCCTTTCTACGTCCGACGTCGCTCTCTTTTTCCTCCTCGTAGACGTTTTTCTGTCCTCCTTCAGACGTTTCCTTTTCCGTTCTCCCGTTTCTATCCTCCGTTCGGGGTCTTTCCTTCTCTCCCTTCCCTCGTACGGCTGGCGTCACGAAAGGCGCGTTGGCGTCACGTGGTGGGGATCCCGATTAACGGACTCTAATTGCATAGCAACAGTGAGGCCGAGATAATGATACATCTGACGTGCGTTGCCGGCGGGCATCTGGCCCACTTCGAAACCGAACGACCACGGACCGCTCTGCATGTACACGCCGGGTCCCGCGCGTGTTTGTGCGTAAGCAAAGCCCTCTCGGACCGGCACGCAAACCCGCGTCTGGAAATTCAAGCCGCCAAACTTTTGGCGCGAACCTCTCTGGGGAACCCTTCACCGATACTCCCCAATCTTTGCCCGCTCCTCGAGCAGATACATACCTACGCTGGACCCGCCTGGTTGCTAAGTCGATTTTTCGAATGTTACAGTTTCATTTCGTAAACTCCTCTAGTCACAAGTGATGTCATTTTTTTTTTTCTGTAAACGCCACGAGTCGTTTGTCTAATAATTTAATTACAGTACCATTTTTCGTCATCTTCAGACTACTTCAATTCTGTAATAGACTGTACGATCTGTGTAATCATTCATACGCTGCACGATCGTATTCGATTTTCCATTCTTTTATTAGAATCGAAGGGATTCGGGGTGTTTAACATCGATCAGCTGCACCAGTTTTTCTCGTATTTCGCAAAGTCGATTTTTATCCAATAATTCTGTTCTGTATTCCTTCGACATGGGCACGACTCGCAGAAAAAGTTTCTCTTTCCGTAGAATAGAGACAAATGCCAATCGAGCTGAAAGGACGCGGGTCTGTTGTTCGAGAGATCGTCCTTTTCCATATATCTCGGTAAGCGTCTTAACCTCGGCGATTCTTCAAAATTTCTCTATTCTTCCTTTTGAAAGGACGAGCGTTTTCGAGGGTCCCCTTTGAGCTCCCGCGTGTACATTTCTACCTGCACGTACCAAGTCCTCGATGGTTGTATATACCTGTGTGACCCACGGTGGTTGGTACCTTGGGGGCCTTTCCGTCCCGGAACCCGAGACCCATCGTCACGGCCGGGGCGCGGTACACCGATTGCCCAGAAAAAATTCTTCCTTTAGCCCTGATAGAAATCGTGTACTCGGCGGTGGACCAAAGCGGGGATCGCGTTACCGACCGCGTCAATCTCTATCTGTTCCAATGGCCCACCCGATATGTACTCCTCTTGGAGCCAGTCACCTTTCAACTGGTCACTTATCGATTCGAGTGGAAAAACGTTTCAACCTCGCACGTGGAACGTTTCTATTCCAACGTGAGAACGTGACGCACGCGGTGTTTGCTCCAAAACTGACGGGACTACCGTCTCGTTTATTGCTCGATTGAATCGTTTGACGCTCTTCCTAGAAAAATGAATCCTCGAGACTTTACGTGGGTGACCAAATGGACGTTTTTCGTTTAGCTTATTGGGTTGAGGGCTGAGTTTTTGCAGAGTCGAAAGAAGGAATAACAGCGGTAATAATGGTATTCGATAAGTACTTGGTACGTAGAAATGCTTAACTGATCATTATAAAAGGACGAAATAAGAGGCAATTATTAGCGAGAACTAGAGTGAATGATACAGCTTGTTTAGTTACTAGGCGCGCCTGTTTCGGATGACCCGCTTGACGCGACCTCGAGTCAATCTCTTAAATTTCGTCTGCCACTTTCGGCGGGAACCAGAATGTATAATTCGTTAGAATTGATAGCTAATTTCTATCAATCTCTTTTTCGTTAAACTAATGGGATCTTAATTACATTTTCTCCTTTTCGAATATTCTATCAGGAAACTTTCAGTTAAAAAATCATTCCTTATCCGTTGAACGGTGTTTATTAACACTCGCGAGAGAAACGGGAATGAAAATGGTATGAATATATCTCGGAATTGAAATTAAATGCGAAACGAATGGAACACGTCGAGAACTCTGATATTGGCTCGACTCTGATATTGCTTAGATTCTTCGAGAGCAGACCCTTCCAAGCAGCCAAGGAATATGTTATGCACGTTGATGTTTTATATGAAGGCTCGTTAAACGGTCATCACTCGCTGACATTGGGCGCTCCTTTGAACGACCGTGACGTCTTCGGTATCTGGGTGAATTAACTAATTATAAACGATAAAAGGAACGTGCTCCGAAGGACGAGGTCAAGGTACCTGTATTGTCAGTCTATTGCCGATTATTTTCGAAGGTAATGAGACGTAACGAGGCTGACGGAGTGCATGTGTCCCTCTGTACCTAATTTACTCTTGTATGGACACCTGCAGACGAGAAGAGAAGAGAAGGAAAGTAAAGATACGAGACGTCCATTACATTTTTCGATACAGGGAATTCCAGAATAGCTTGAGCAATTTCGCATGAGACGTTTTACATATAAACACGATGCATACCGAGTGTAGAGTTGCTTGGAACGCAGCATTAAAAAAAAAAGGTCTCCGTTGATTTGATGCGAAATTGGTTAGATTTGCAAACCTAATTTGGTTTCAGTTAATCCCTTGGACGATTTGATGCGAAATAAGCGCTGAGAGCAATCGAAGGGCTGGGTATTTTTTGTTTAGCGGTTGAAAAAAAAATGAGAAAGTGTCTGGCACCGAGAACATCTGGTAGGCGGGACCCATATCTAAAGGGATGGTTAGTTATCGAAGGTGTTCACAGATTTAATACCTGTTGCACTCTCTTAGCCGGTTGATTAAGAAGAGCGTTTTAATTTAACTTTTGAATAGTTGCTTTGTACGTACCCCAGTATCAATCATAAGAATCGATTTTGACACGGGTAACGTAGTTACTTGGGCATTTCGCAGATTGGCAGCGCAAAGGTCGAGGTAAAAACCGCGATTCGTTCATTCGTCTGTCGTAGGGGCTGTTGAAGCGAGCAAAACGGAAGGTAGAGTTTCGAACAACCGTAAACGGGGAAACCCGGTGGTTGGCTCATAGGATGAACTGAACCGAGATTTAATTTGACGACGGAATCAGAGTCCGAAACTCGATACGGTCCTAGTGCGTTTAATGGGGCTATTGAGTTACCGGTACACGTTAATTCGATGTGATAGGCGAAAAGACTGAGATAAATGGTTCGAATTTTTCGAAAGCCCCCGGTTATGCCAATGCACAGGTAGCAGATCTCGTACGTTCGAAGAAAGACAGTGGCTACACGATCAGCGTACACTGACGCATGCATACTAACCTTAAAAAAATCCATTACAAAATTAATGCTAGTTTAACGAAAATTCGAAATGAATTTTTCAAACCTGTCAGACTCGTCGATATTGAACATTGCCATTTTAGATACACGTATTTTCACGATCGCATCTCCTTGCGATCTTATAGAAATTCCATGGTTCACTCCTCGATATCGTGAGACTTCATTCGATTTTCCCTGCGCGGTACGTTACGATAACTGGCGTACATTCCACGCGCAAATATAAATATTTGTGAAGGTATACAGTCGAGTTGAGTAAATTAAGGTCGCGAATCAGAAATGATTACAGCCTGCGTGTGCCTAATGATCCTCGTTACCTAACGAACCAAGGTTTACTTCTGCGTTTGTATTCTAATAATTCCAAGCCCGACGAGATACTTCCGACGGTTCAGAAATGGGCATTCCTGAGATTTCAATCGCAATTTTTTTACAAGTACTTGATCAACCGATAGAATGTCTATTTATAAAGATGTAGCAGAGAATAACACTTTTGAAAATCTTATTTCACTAGTCGTTTATTATTAATTCGTGAAACGTTTTTTGGCCATTATTTTTGACAGAATTATTAGCATAAGAATTGGCCTTGTTCCTCCGCACTGCCACTTCTCCGCGATAATAAAGGACATCGATTATTTCTCCCTAACATTTTTCACTCGCTACGTTTCGTTGACACTACAGTTTTCTAGATTTTATCTTGACGTCTCTATTAATAATTGATTCTGCAATGCTCTCCCTCGTAGAAGTCGATGTACAGTGTAAAGTTAGGAAAGAATCGATGGAAAGACAGTAAGTTTTATCTATTAAATTTTTGCAAACGAATATGATTTGCTGGTTGCACTTGAATTGTAAAAGTAATCTATTTGTATTAAACCACGTATCATATTCTGTTCGTTTATTCTGTTCGTTGGAAACGTGAAATTACCATTAACTTCGCTTGAACCGTGTAGAAATCTATAAGGATACAAAGTTTCCGGTTTTAAACGATTTAAAATAAGTCTCGAAGCTATCGCACGCCTACATAATTAATTATCGCGGACGGAAACCAACTAGGAACCACAGCGAAATTAGTGTATCTTAAATTTAATTACTTGTGAGTCATTATTTCCTTTCCGCTGCCTCTTCTTCCGTATTCTTAAACTAATGTTACAGTATACAATTCGGACGTTTCTCAAACGCAATTTTATTACCCCTCTTTCCTGTCTTGCTTTTCGCTTGCACTTTCACCCCTCGCGTAGTACAGTACTACAAATTATTAGCGCGGTGTCTGCTTTGTAACAAAGTTGGACTCTAGATGTTTAAATATTCTAGAATGGAAAAATAAAAAGATGCCTAATATTGTGAAAATGTGAGATCAGTTGCAGAATGGGTGGTAGCAACCCTCTGGTAGAACATTTTAACGATAAACAATTCCATACTTGCTTCGTCTCTCAGGAGCGTGCGTGCAAACTTCCTCCCACGTCTGGCTTTAGAGTTTTATCAATGTCCTACATTATATCGCCGCTTCCTGCAGCTTCAGCCCCATCGATTCTCTACTTTGTTAGGCGCTATCGTTGGTCGAACGGGACCACGGTATCGTATAGAAAACATTTCGGCGTTACGTCACGTCCCTACGAAGATCCACACAGTTGCAGGGTAGCCACAATGACACGCTTCATCCTAGGTTCAACATTACGCCGTGGGTCTACGCTCGAAAGAATTTTTATCTTCGTTCCACGAAGCACGGGGCGGTTCTCTGCAACATTGTGTGGGTCCGTTTCCACATGCCCTTTTTCACGGCTATCTACATGGTTAGACGAACGTTTTTCTGCCTGCTAGATCGTTACATGGCACTCGGTCCTCGGTGGGAATATGTTTCCTCCTTTCGTAAGTACGAGTCAATACATCATAGTATCTTCTTACAACATTGTATTTCGAATATTCCAACGGCCACGAACTTGAACGGATATGCCTGGCCCAACGGTTTCTTGATAATTAGTTTTGTTTGCTTAAAGTTAGGCTTGGAGGCCAGAGGCGCCTGTAGTTAAACTAGAGCTCTACGTGGAATTTTAATAACGTATTGGAACAAGTGAAATAATTGTACATGTTTGAAGAGCATTAGGATGTTTGGAGAAGAATTTACATTTCTATTCGCTAATTTGCCGTGCAACCTTATTGCACGCGCAGAAATAGAAGAGCAATTCCTTTTCCTTTCGTGGATGATGTACGTGTGAATTATCATCCTAAATATTGTCTAATACGCTAATTAATTTTAACGACTTGCACCACTGTTCGAATGCTTTACTATAAATCATAACGTCAGACGAAGTTGCAAGAGAAGAATGGCCATTAACCGCCCGCCATCTTAACTGTCTTGAGTTGAAAGAACGGAGATAAGATATACCAACATGTTACACCGTTCCTTCTGAATTAATAAGGTGCGCGCACTCACAAAGTAGTAACGGAAAAATTATTTATTCATCCAATTATCTTGCCAAGTTGATACATATGATAAGCAAATATTTGCTTGAACGACATCTGTTGATTATCAGACAAGCCAAACTTTATACTATGAAATCTGTCAACAGTTCGTGGGAGATTAAAGTTCAGTAAATAAAACTCATAAATTTTTCGTTTAAACATGTAATATGTTTTGCATTGTTGCCTCTACCACAAAATTTACACTACAATACGTCGTGAATTTCACGTCAACATTATGGTGTCCTTAATTTCGGTTGCTTTACTAGATTCATTTTTATAATTGGATACCTGCTCCCGACACAGCCATTATTTTTCCCCTTTTTTTATCTAACCGAATTAATGATTTCATGGGAGGTGTAATTAGGGATTTGGAACTAGTCGGCATCGTTCTCTACATTGTGGCTGTTGTTTCCTACGTAGAGAATATAGAATACTTGGTTCGGTTACGAGGAAGCGTGTGTTGGGGACTGTTCTCGGAGATATTTAAGGTCCGTTACGACATCACTTTTTGTAGACGTGCGCCGCACAATGTTGCACCAGGCGGCTGCTACATTGTGAGAAAAGGGCCTTCGTTTCCAGAACCCTAACCGTCGTTTCCTACATTTCTAAGCGCTGCTACCTACAGACGACGTAGACGTCTCCGACTGTCTACTATGTTGCAGGGAAATATTACCGGCGCTTTCAAATTTTAATCTCGTACAATCGTTTCCGTTGTGAAACCGTTCCCTTCGATTCGGTTGATTAATCGTGGAAGGGACCAAAACACGAACCCAAACAAATCGCGATTTTGTAGGAAAAGACTAGGAAAAATATCTTCTACTAAGTGTAAACGGAAAATTTATGAGCGTTATCCTAAATTAATTAATACATTTACGTGGTATCGTTACGCGAGAGCTTTGATGTAACAGATTTCATTTAACTTCGAAACAAAAATGAGAAGTTAACTTGTTATTAATGAAATTATAATATTCGTGAACGCTGTAATAGAATTAATTAGTAGATAAACGTATGTGATATTATTAGAGAGTTTCTCTCTCTGTAAATTTTTTTCTGAATTTCTTAATTCGTCTGGAGATAAAAGTAAAAAATTGCCTGAGTTATCGTTAGGAGAAAAAAGGGAAATTCATGGGCGTAATATAATTCATCGTATCGGGTCCTTTTGTAACGAAATAAGGAGGAGATAACATCACATATGGTGATCTGGGTCCTAACCTGCATGGCCCACTCCTTTCCCGCCAGAAATTCTGGCGCCAATGTTTTTGACGTTACTTTCGGATCCGTCCAGGCCCGGGACCCGCTCGGTTGCTAGGCAGGGAAATTCGAGTGGCACAGCTGTGGAACCAATGTCCGTCTGTTCGAAAGAGTGCCATTTTTTATTGCACCTGTCGTGTGAATGCGTGTATATACTTCTTCGTGTGCGCGATATTCGAATTGAAGATGCACCGTCCTCGAGTATAACCAGCAAAGACAACAGAGAGCGATGTTTCCATGAATTTAATGCGTTTCGAGTTAATGCCAGAGATTTTTTTGAACTGATGTACTTTGAAATTAAGGATTAGTCAATCATCACTATTTTTGGATGTGGATGTTCAAATATTTGCATTGTATCGTTGTTTCTCTCTCTCTTTCTGCATGTGTGTATGCACTCTTTGAATCGAGGCGTTAAATGCTTGATAATTGAAAAATTGATGAGAGGGAACAAACATATTTGCGAATAAAAATTGCTTAAGTGTAACTGTAATAACTTAAGAACATATGTAATTAACAAGTTTGTATACAGACTTGTGAATTATTCTGTTTCTGAAAGTTAAAGCGGACAGACCAGTTTCTTAAGTCTAGAAAGTCCTGTTATCGCGTTAAGGAAAAAAATATCAAGTTTAATTAAAAATGAATAGTTATCTCTTTTTTTCCAAGGCGTAAGAAGTTAAATTATTATTCCTTGTTTTTCGTTACTTGGAGTTTAAATTCGCCCATTATCATGTTTAAACATGTCGCGTATTGCAACGGCTCCAGGGACAAAAAATATCTTGTCTGAAGACACAAATTCATTAATATGGTCAGACAACACATCGGATCGAGGGAAAAAGGACATTCGCCCGGATAACCTTCGATTTTGTCTCGCACACGCGATCGCTTAAATTTTCTCACGCATTTTCTGCCACACCCAATTAGCAATGCACGACAGATGCTCGCCAGTCTGCTTCGGCAAGCGTTGTTTGTTGTTCGTGACGCTATGCTGAATTGTGAACGCATACAATTCATGCGCGCGTTTATTATGAGTAAGTTCATTACCCGCGAAATCTAATTGCCGGTTCGTTATGTTTTTTATCATCCTTAATTTTTATGATTATTCCCATTTCTTAGAACGGCTCTCCCGACATTTGCTAACACGAAAAATATCATTTTCGTGTAACGAACTTGTAATACAAGTTTCTTTTCCGTTTTATAAGAATATTAAATTTCCAGTTTGCTGAGCAAAAGATAATACGCGAGTAATAAAAATTCTTACCGAATGATTCAAGTTTTGCGGTATTTTTAATTAAAACAGAACGAGTAAGAGAATTTACATGGAAAATTAATATTAGAATCAATTGCAAATAGATCTTAATATTCATTTCGTATTCAAATTTAGAATTCGTTGCTTTCATATTCGAGTCATGACAGATTGTGAGAAATGTACGCGCGCAAGAGTGAATCCTCTTGTAATCCTCGTGTTGGTGTATGGCCCAATACTCCTTTCACCTTGTGTTATTGCAGTAAGACATCCTGACACGAGCAGGTGCAACCTGACGTTGATTACTGACCTGCACTTAAAACGACCATAAACTGACAGTCTTGTCTTTTCTTCTAATTGCTTTACAATTTCCACAAATAGCTAAATAAAAACACTTCTAGTTATATTATCTAAAGGTAGATAAGAAGTGCCCTAGATAATATAGACCCGCACTTAATGAGTCCTTCACACTTCGAACGGTTAACCCGTCTTCCCTTTTTTTTTTTCCTTTCGTTAAACGAAGCGTCCGTTAATATTCAACGCTGGTACACGAAGATAAAAGTGTATCTTTAAACACTGTGGTGTAATATCGCTTTCTTCGAGTTAGTATTACAGTGAAATTTATTAGCGTTCACAGTGGATAAAAGAGTACCCGTCTGCCTATGGTTATTTAAGAAATCGACGATAAAAATAATCTCACCGCTATTACTCTTTGTTTCATCTCCTGCTGCGGGTAAAGAACGAATCTGTTATTACCAGTGTTCGTCGGTAAGCTAGGTATTTACCATCCGATGAAAGCGTTCTGAAAAATTCATCGCAGACATCTAATTGCAGTTCAATGGTAGCTCTAACGATATCTGTTCTGTTTATTGTTCGCAGGCTAGTCGTACACTTGCGCCCTGGGAACATTTATTACCCTGTCCGAAGTGTTCATTCCCGTGTCACGTGGACGGCGAGAAGAACGTGGGAACGTGTTCGAGGCAAGGTTGCTCAATGGAATTTTGCACCTTCTGCTCATCGAGGCCGCACACTGGTCCCTGTAAGACACCCCTGTTAGCCACGCCGACCAAGAGGAACAAACGACTGGTAGTCGGTTCGAGACAAAGCAAACGAAACCTCAGGAGATTATGAGCAGTTTTGTCGCGAAACGTTCCGCCGATCGTCCGGAATGTTTTATCACGTTGATTTCCTGTTTTATGTTTTTTTTTTTAACCCGATCACTTGTTCTCGACAGAAAGTAAATTATAATCTTCATCAGCGTTAATGAAAAGTCGCTTATCGATCACGGCAGTCGTGTTCGCGCCTCGGTGTGCACATATCGGACACGAACACCGTGGATGGTCGATCGACAAGTATTCGCAAGTATTAAACGCACCTAAAAGTATTATTTTGGTATTAATAGTAAATCGAACGATGACTCGTCAAATTTTTTCCAGAAAGCTCTTTACGTATATTTTATTGCTCATGGTGTTTTACACTACTGTCCTTAATCGATAACAGATTAAGTTAATTAACATTAACCAACTGTCCAACGTTCTGTCGTTTTCGATAATTATTTAAAAAAGAAAGAAAGAAACGTTCCGACGTATGTTTCGAGCTCGATTTCCTCCAGCAAGTACAGTCTTTTTTTCTTTCCCCACCTTGGGAGAAAACGAAACGATAAATGTTTTTGTCAACGTTGGGCTCGAAGTTTCAGCGTTTGAACCCGTACAAAAACAAGAATACACTTTTGTGCCATTGTGTAATTTACGCCATAAGGATTGCCATAACGTATTTTGTTTTCTTTTTAATTTTAATTTTATTAATGTTTACGCGAAAGAAACGGCAGAGAGGGAGTCGCGTTGTTAACAAAGATGCGATAAAAAAAAGAAAGGTCAACGCGTCTCTCTGCTTTTCCTCACCCTTCTTGGGAGCCATATTTTATGTTTTTACGTTGTTTCTAGCGTTTTAGTGCACCACTTCGATCCTTTGTACGTTCGTTTTAAAGTTTGAATGAAAATCCCAGGTTCTTTTATTTTTATTACTAGGTTTTTTTTTCTTTTTTTTCGTTCGAACGATATTTTTCTACCGGTGTGTGCTGGATAGCGAAAGACTGCATGTAAATAACCAACGCATAGTAATATATTTGTATTCGGTTGGAATTACGTGATCGATATTCGCATCTCATTTTTAACTGCTCTCTTAAGATAAAAGAAACGCCAGTTTTCTATTATTGCGAATCCATGACACATATATCTATGCTTTTTATTTTTAATGAGAATGAGAAGGAAATTGAAAGTAATTTTTAATTCTACATCTACTGAACGAAATTTTTAACTGTCTACAATGTCACGCGTTTACATGTATTGGCACGAATTGAAGAAAAGATGAGGGAACAAATATGTTAAATCAAAATTAGAAACTTTAGGCGCCCTTGTGTAAACAGCGATATAAACAAAGATTTTATTTCGTTTATCGGGCAGAATTAAAAAAAAAATCAAATCTTTGGGACTTTTGTTCGAATGAAATTTGATTGTAAGTTTATCAGTGTAGAATAATATAGCTGTAAGCAAGCGTATCCTCAGATATCGATCACGAAATTTCTATTTTGTAAAAAGGGAAAAAATGTTGAAAAGTTTGTTAATATGTCTCTCTAAGCGAAAATCCAAATATTTTCTATGAAATGTCGCGAAAAAAAAGAAGATCTGCGTTCCGTTATTTCCACACGTTTCAGTTGGTGTCGTAGCGTTTCGTGTGCGTAAACGTTTTCTATTTATTGCAAACGCGAGTTTAGGACCTTACGCCGTGAATTTCGGAAACCAGTGCCAAAACCTGTCCGTAGCTTCTTATTTTAACGAACAGAACGTGCTTAGCGATTACCAATTTTATACGTATTACTCTTTAGCTAATTAACATTAATTTCAAGTTAGTAGATATTTTAATCACGACGTTTGTTCTTAAAATTGCACGCTTTGAGTGCCTCAAAAAGTTAAGGCTAAATTAATTTGATACATTCAGAAAATCAAATAGATGAAACAGTTCAGATGAACTCGTAATATAAAATATTTCATTACTGAAGTATAGGATGTCGAACATTTATTATTCGTCAAGTAAAGTTTCAATTACCATTGCTTTGCACGACGTACCACAGATCTTTGATACCTATTGATCTCAGGATGAAATATTTTTGAGCGCTGATTTACAAGACGAACTCGTTTCATTTATGTACTATTCTGAATGTATTCCATTAATTTGGTTGGCAAATTTTCTTTTTATAAGCGTCTCGAAAATTCAAAATTTTTTCCTTAGCAGCACGATAAAATCTTTAATACTAATACATACCAATATAAATATACATCTATTCTCGATACACGCGTATTTATATTTTTAATTAAATTAATAATTTTTATACGTAAAAACCACGCATCGAATGTGGTGATACTAATAAATTTATAGAAAAAAGATAACCTGATGAAGAATATAGTGGAGAACTTGATTACCAAGGAAAATTCATTATCGCGAACAAATTAAAAGGGGGGAAACGGTGGTAAAAATTATTAATCCATATATTTTTTTACTCCTATTTCGACATTGAATACTAACCAGTGCGTTTTTATATACAATTTTAATACTACTTACGGGGAAAGATGTAATTAATATTAACATCTTAGATGTAATGCTTAGTAAGGAAGTTCACTAGTTTCTAAATACTTTTCCAATTCACGGCATAAGTTTTTAAACCATATATCGTATCTCTTCTAGCAAAGAAGCAAAAAGAAAAAGACAAGCAAATTATATTATTACAATTTGACTCGTAATTTAAGCAGTTAAAAGTAAAGAAAAAAGAAGATTATCTCAGAATAATGTGTGGGTGCAACAAGCACGTGCGACATTTCTGTGATATGGGACAATATCATTCCAGTGTATTGTACGTAGTATTTTAAATCGTTAGCCGATCATTAATACGCTCAAAGACTTAATCAAAAGATCGAATTGTACATATCGTTGAGATTCGGTTTAATAATTAATAACACACATATATATATATTACGTGCTATCGCCATGGAAACATATGAGAGAAATTGTAAACGTGAGCAAAAAAAAAAAAGTGAAAAGAAAAGTAGAAAAAGAAAGTATATATAAAGTCCAGTGCCTTTGAGTACGAGCTAGAACGATGCCAAAATTTTCGTGAACGAGGCTGCTGGATTATCTTTTATATATATATATATGTACATGTATATAAAAATAGAGGCACACGTGTGTGTCTAAGAGAATTTGAAATTACACGCTCAACAGTAGCTCAGAGGAAAAGCAATCGTTTTCATGTATAAAAGTGGCCTCCTGGGCAATATGTTTTCTATTTAGTAAATGTAAGGCGAGAATAGTGATTAGGGTATACAATTAAAATTAAGTGTTAGCGGTTAAGTGTTTCAGCCATCGTTTATCGTTAATACGAACAGAATAATGTGCCTTATGTTTAAATAGTGTATAAGTATTATTTTCTGGAGGGTCAGTTTCAATGATCTACAGGTACACGAAAGTTTGCGTTTTGAACGAGATCGAAATGTACAAAACGATTGTGAAATTATGAAACTCGAATATCTCCCATCGCGTTTTCCTATCGTTCAGAAGGAAAGATCGAAATGAAAACGTTTATACGAGCTGCCTTTACTTGAAAACAAGTGAAGCGCGCGAATGGAAAACAAAAGTCGAACGTTTGCTCTCTTCTTTAACAATTTATGTTTACGATACGCGCGAGGAAGATGTTACGAGGTACTTGGTGTGATGATAGTGTATCTTTTGGCTCAGTCCTGTTAAATATTCAAACGTTACCAGGATCCAAACTGTTCCAAACGAAGGAGTTTTCCTTTCCTATTTTAATTCTTCTAACACGTGTCAATTCAGAGAGGATTACGTGGAGAACAGTGCGCGAAGAAGAGTAAGGAACTGTATCAATGTATTTTTGTCGACATTTAAATAGCGATAGATCGAAAAATCGCATTATTTACGATACTATCCAACTATACGAAATTAAATGATAATTCTGAATACTCGACAAAGTATATTTTACATAAAAAATTAAATCGGAACTAAATTCGCTGTATAATTTATTTCGCAACATAATTCCTTTTATTTTCAAATGCTACGTACACATGGTCATTATAGAAAATTTCGTTCGAAACTCTACTTTCGTCATCCGATCGAAAAAAGTATTCACAGGTTTTATCGTTCTTTTAGCGGGTCACACATTTTCAGCCGTGAATTTTAATACTCAGGAAATACTTACGACAATAACCACGCACGATTTTAGAGTAAGCTAACTTTAATTAAAGGCAAAAACCGTAGCGTTGAGAGGGACTGTACCAAATAAAAGAGCATTGTTAATGCAATAAGTTAAGAGGTTTGCATCTTTCCAGCGAACATGTATGTACATATATAGATATCTGTATTATTTTAAGAAGTAAATACGTGCTCCTCTGTATTTGTAGGATTAAAATATTTTTTCAAGGTATAAGCTAATTCAAGAATGCTCAATACTCTCTCTCTCTCTTTCTTGTTCTTTCTGTTTTTTTTTACTTCTTTTATACTATAATAATTTTTCATTACGATTAGCGTGTCAGTGAGAGCGTGTTTGAGGTTCCAATGTTGAATGCGTTAAGTAAGTTAAATTATGTTCGGTATTATTACTGTTCGAATAGAAAATTGTTAGTGTACTTGGGTTGTCCTAATAAAAATTTTGTAAGCCCATTCAGGGCAGGTTCCTGTATTTTGTCAATTGAAATATAGTTAATTAATTATTTATCGGTGTTTCCATTCTTCTCGCCATCGAGACGGTTCTCTTCAAACTAATCGAAGAAACAGAATATCAGGATGGTTACGCAAAATGTTAAGGGTAGGCACGAAACACGTTTCAATGTAAATATAAAATGGTTGTATTTATTTACAACATGCACAAAGATAAAATGATGTCTTATGTAATGAGAAATTTCCACAATAGTCTGACAACGACTGCGAGGAAGATCGTTAGGATCGCTGCTATCCTATATTTCGATGGCTTCATTTCGATCGGTATTCCCGAGACAGATCCTTTTGGTAAACTTGGTTTTATAGCTGGCGATACGCCTTCGGTTACCGGCTCTCCCTTCATTGAATACTTCGTCGTCTCTACGATCTTCACTTTGATCATTTTTCCTAAATAGTCCTCTTTCAAAGGCACTAAGATCTGTTCGTATGATTTATTGTGTCCAACGTAATGCTTCTTATCGTGCGACACTTCTGTGACCAGCACGTCTTGGACGAGCCCTATTCTGTCCTCTTCGTACGGCGAATACGACTGGAAGAATTCCGATAGCCTTTTAGTTCTCTTCTTTACGTCTTGCGTAGGAACTTTTGGCATCCTAGCAGCTGGAGTGCCTGGCCTTGGGAAAAACTGGTTGATGAATAAACTGGGGAACTTGTACTTTTCGCAGAGTTTCATCGTTTCCTCAAAATCCTGCTCCGTTTCGGTGGGGAAACCGCAAATGATATCCGTCGCTATAGTCAAGCCTGGCACACGTTCTCGCAGATAATTTACCACCTGCTCGAAGTCTGCGCGAGTATACTCTCGTTTCATGTCTGCCAATACTTGGTCGCTACCAGACTGAACCGGAACATGAAGAAAGCTGTATACTCGGGGGTGTCTCAGAATTTTGCTGATCTCCTCCAGATGCTCCAGAATATAAGGCGGATTGGTCATTCCAACGCGAACCATACAGCCATCGGGCACCACGTCGACGAGTTTCCAGAGTAATTCAGGCAGACTCGTGCCAATATCCCTACCATAGGTACCCGTGTCCTCGGATGTTAGCCACAACTCGCAGACTCCTTCGTCGAACGCCTGCCTCGCACGCTCGACGATCTCCTCGGGTGGATAACTTCCTAGTTCGCCTCTCGCATGCTTTGTCTTGCAATACGTGCACTGGTTCAAGCACCCTGTGTTTATGGCTATGATCTCGATTAAGGGATTCCTTCGAACCTTGGGCAAACTTAACGAAGCGCCACCAATTCTTTTACCACCTTCCTTTTTCTGTTGCAAGAACCTGACTGTGTTGCCTTTCAGGGTTTCTTCTACTACCTCTACCACACGATCGATCTGCTGAACGCCAATTATACTCAATCCTTGCAGGAAGGATGACTTTGGTGCACCTTGTGGTACGCATCTAGATAACAGGTTTAGAAGTTAGTCGGATAATACAGTGAAAAATTGTAATTACATAGAAGATTTGGAAAGATTTCATACCCAGATACTACAACGTGCTTCCCAATCTTCTTTCCAGCTTCAATTTCATTTCTGAAGTGGTCCTCTGCTGGGCTTTTTACCGTACAAGAGTTCAACAGCCACAGATCTGCTTCATATTTATTTTCTGTCAATTTATAACCATATGTGGCAAGCTGACCAGCCATGTATTCGCTATCCGAGTTATTGTGAGTACATCCCCAGGTTTTCACGTAAATTGTTTGAGTTCCTGGTACGATACTGTTGAAGATCGGAGGTTCTGGTACCTCATCCGGTACCTTTTTACGCTTAGAGCGGACGGTTACGTTCTTTCTCGCACTGTATCGTTCCTTGGGAGTTATATCCTGCGACGATATTAAATCTTCTATATCGTCAATGATATCCTGACACGGTATTGGCATTTTTCACAGAAATTAAATCGCATAAGGTACATACAACTTATTTCTCTACCTGTCGTTATTTGGTCTTACTTTACTTTGATGTTGTATATCGTATCGATAAGGGGATATAATAAATAATACAAGTGATTAACAGAACGTAAATAAATAAAATTAAGAGGTAATTTGCTAAGTATTATATAGGTTATGTTCTACACTCTCTCTTATGTCAACACGCGTGAAAATTGTAGAATTAAAATCATTTTTTACGGGTAGCAGTAGCGTCATCTTTTCGAAGAATGCTGAAACTAATCGGAATATAGTTTCAGTCCTGCTCACATAAATGGTGTCACCAGTCTTGTAGCAGTTTTCTTTGGTGTCGGGAAATATAAAATAAGTTACAATAAAACTAAAGAAATATACAAGAAATTATAATAAAACTATAATAAATAATATGTACAATAAATTGCAATATATTAGTTTTGTTATAAATTATTGTATTTAAAACTAATTCAGTAGTTTTATTGTAATCTCTTGTATATTTTAGTAGTCTTATTCTAATTTACTTTATATTTTCCGCTTTAGTGGTAAGAGAGAGAAAGATATGTAATAAAGCTGTAGGAAAGAGTGAGATAATTGCTGAGGACTCTACTCTAGAACTCCTGGTGCCATCTCTGTGGAAAGTGCTCAAACTGGTCGCACAGCTTTATCGACAGCGAAGTAAACTACTCGAGCACTACCACCATCTCTTGGGAAAGCTTTGAAACTAGTCGGGCATTAGTTTCAGCATTCTCCACAGAGATGGCGCTAGTAGTTCCTGAGTAGTTTACTTCGCTGTCGATAATTATGTGCGACCAGTTTAAACAGTTTTTACTTATTTATGCAATAAAGAAAAATTACAGGATATGCACAGTCTAATAGATGTTTAATGCATAAGTTTTAATTATAAGAAGTCTTGTAAGTGGATTTATGTGATTAATTCATAACAATTAGCTTGTAAGAAAACATCTGTACCTTGTAAATAGCTTAATAGTTAATAAACGTTCAATTAGTATTAATTAATTGTTTAATTATTTAACAACCTGCTCTACAATCCTAGAAATACCAATTCCAATCCTTAAACGAGATGAAACTCTCAAAAAATAGTCCTGTTCACAATAAAAATTACTTTTCAGCTTAAAACAAGACGTCATAGAAAGTATCGGGAATTCCAGGAATTCTCGATGACGTCATTTCCAAGAAGTGGCACTTCCGGATACCTCCTCATATGTTATGTTCTCCTGATACAAAACCGAATTTCCAGATTCTTGATCGAAAAAATTGCGAATGTATCAGGAGAACATGACGTCATAGGAGGTATCGGCAATTCCAGGAATTCTCGATGACGTCACTTCCAAGAAGTGGCACTATTCGGATACCTCCTATGACGTCATGTTCTCCTGATACATGGCCGATTTTTCGAACAAAATCTTGAAAATTCGACTTTGTATCAGGAGAACATAAGTGGTGAGGAGGTATGCGTGCCACTTCTAGGAAAATGACGTCACTTCCAAGAAACGCCGAAATTCCTGGAATTCTCGATGACGTCATTTCCAAGAACTGGCACTTTTCGGATACCTCCTCATATGTTATGTTCTCCTGATACAAAGACGAATTTTCAAGATTTTGTTCGAAAAATCGGCAATGTATCAGGAGAACATGACGTCATAGGAGGTATCCGAATAGTGCCAGTTCCTGGAAATGACGTCATCGAGAATTCCAGGAATTTCGGCGATTCTTGGAAGTGACGTCATTTTCCTAGAAGTGGCACGCATACCTCCTCACCACTTATGTTCTCCTAATACATTTCCAATTTTTTCGATCGAACACCCTAATTTTCGACTTTGTATCAGGAGAACATAACATGTGAGGAGGTATCCGAAAGTGCCACTTCTTGGAAATGACGTCACCAATAATTCCGAGAATTTCGGCGATTCTTGGAAGTGACGTCATTTTCCAGGAATTGTCATAATTTTACAAATTGCGCTAGTTATCTTACTCTATTTTATGAAAATGACAAGGAGAAGGGATCGGTGGTGGATTGAATGAATGTTGAATGATAGAAAAATAGTGAATTGTTCTTAAATAGTTAATTTATTCAGTCAGTTCAATTAATTTTACAATAAATTACAAGTAAATTGTATTTTACAATGGTAGATAATACTTACAGTAAAATATTCGATGTTTCTGATCTTATAATTGAGTATAATGATGTATATTATACTAGAAAGTATAGTAATTTACTTAAAATTAACATATGACGATATGAAATAAATAATATAATGCACTATACTTCGTTCTTCTCTTTTTTCCTCCTTTTTCCTGTTTTTAACAGCGTGGAATGTCGATTTGTCGAAGAAATTCCATTTTCATCAGTACTCCAAACCCTTTTTTATTTTCCCCATTGTGACGTCTGTAAAAAGAAAGGAAAAATCATAAATAATAATCTCACAAGATAATAGCATCAATGCCTCTTGCATGGTTCCATTTTTTTAAAGCTCCATCCAAACACCATACGTTCGTACGCACCCTTACTCAGTGTTACGAACTGTTCGCACCCATTACTACATTGACTTGAAATATTATGGTAGCTTATAATTTATTAATTTTTACATTTCTTTTGTGAAACTCTGTTCCTGGTAACATGATGAAATACTATATATAACTTTTTATTAAATTTTACTCAAGTTATGGCTACATTTTTGCTCGTATAAGTTCTGTAGATTGTTGAATGTTGTAATCCAAGTATTGCTACTACATGTGATCTTCATAAGAACAGAACCCACATTAAATCCATTTAATTTACATAAAATATGCTCTGACACACGTTCTTCAATTTCTTAGCATTTCTTATCATTAAAATTGCGCTATAACTATTGTTATCACCGACGAAGCACAAGAAAAATCGCTTACCCAATGCGTTTTCGAATCCCAGAATTCAGACGCTCCACAAGTGTATCTTCGATCACACTCCACACTTTCTTACAATTCGCATCTTCGAAGTACCCGCTTTCCAAAAGTTTCTACGTTTCGAGAAGAAAAGGAAAGAGAGAGAAGAGATATTTCGACCAACTCGATAGCTGCAAAAATGATCGTTCGTTTCTGCAAAGAGTACGTCTGTATATCGCGAGGGAACGTTTAAAGTTTCAATACCGGTGTTTATCGACGGAATTACGTAAAAACAGAGAGGATCGTAGGGGCGGTCGTAGTCCACTATTTTCGT
The DNA here is from genome assembly GCF_050948175.1 of Xylocopa sonorina. Lineage (NCBI taxonomy): Eukaryota > Metazoa > Arthropoda > Insecta > Hymenoptera > Apidae > Xylocopa > Xylocopa sonorina. The sequence goes on from NC_135193.1 coordinate 14,347,819, forward strand.
AACCGGGTTGAAATCGAATCGAGGAGCCGAGGAAAGGTCGAAGAAAGTGTTTTGGTAAGTTTCAGACAGCGAGTATAGCACTTATCCTATTGGAGAGGATAGGACTTGCGCGTTGACCACCGTCGTTCTGTTTGGCTTGCCCGTCGACGGGGTGCACGTAGTTCCATCAGTCACGTGGAGAACTTCCGCGACCTCGGTACGGCCTTCCTGTTCTCCTTTTTCTCTCTTCCGTTCGCGATTTTTTTTTCGCCTAATGCTTCACGAAACCGAGTGACGGTGGTTGATTCCTCTCGCTAAGGGAAGAAGCTGCGACGAAAGTTTCGTCGAAAAAGTTCGCGGCCACTGGCTAAAGTAAGGGATGATTTCAATATTTCAGCCTCTTTCTCTCTCTTTCTTGCTCTTTCTCTCGCGTGCAAATTCAACGGATTATTTTAGTTGCGCATCGGTGTTCATTATTTTTAAATCCTGCCCTCTTACGTCACGTGTGCCATCCGCGAGCAAGATTTTGCAGCTCGAGTTACGATCCAGATTGATTTCATTAACGAAATTTCATTTCGAACTTTCGATGTTACGCTAATACGTGGATTTGTCACGAATGATTAAACGTTCCGATGCAGTGGCTTGTTTCTAAACATCATTCATTGGTAATAGTAATTCTTCAAGGGTTGACGATCACTCGTAATAGTAATTTGCCGATAGTGGTTTCGAACAGGAACGTGAAACTCTCAGTGTGATTTCTGTCGAACGATTAGACGAATGACGAAAGACATGGAAGCCTTTCTAGGAGCTTTTGTCTTAACACGCGTGCACGAACGAAGCAAAGCTTCCAATTTACAGTAGAAACACGATATTATGTTCGTTTCTTAAAAGTGTCATTGCGTAAATTTCCATCAAGAGTTAATGGAAAATTGATAAACCGTAACACTGTGGAAATTTGTATTTTCATGATAAAATGTTAGAATTAACTTTTGCTGCTTTAGTACGGAAAGGACTGGAAATCGACGCGAATTATAATAGTCCTCGTTATTTTAAGGGAAAAAAATTCTCGACGGTGCACTGAAAACCATATTATTTCAGCATACGAGAGAGATACGTACGTTTAAGGTTTCTCCTCTTAAAACACTTCCATTAGAGTGTTTATTTAACCGTGTTGGGAGGAAAGCGCTTTATACAGCGGAAACTATAACGTAAGTGTAATGAACGAGTACGTCAAAATCGGTGGAATCTGCCAAAATAACTAGAGTTAAATTCTCTCGTTGAATATTGACACGACGAGAGAGCAGTGGATATAAATATTTATACGAATAGGATTATATTTAATTATTATTCATTTCTACTAGCTACATCAGCGTACTATAAAAGCACCTAGTCTTTCGAACTTCGAACAGCGGAATAATCCAACTTTTTTATTCAGAAATTCATCGATTTAAATCGAGGCGAAGAAAATTGGCAATTCGATTAAATATTCATGCGTGCTATATATACACGTCTTACCATCAGATGAGTTACATAAACTTTTCAACGTGAGCGAGCATGTGTGATCAAAATTAACTTCGATCGAACAGAGGAAAATATACATTGTACAGTACACCCGAAATTATACCGTTCACTTTCGTCGAACAACGAGACGCGTTCATTCGACGAGCTTGAAATTACACTCCGTATAATTGTTGCAAATTGCAATTCGATTGAACGCTCTCAACGCTGTTCGAAGGGTGCCTGTTTTCAATCCCGTTGAATTAATCGTTCCGTACAACCAAAATGAACTGCAAAATTCCGTTTTAAGCTGCGTGCACGCACGGTACGTTGCTGGGAGACGCAATGTTCGGATATTGGGCGGATTCGATGGTAGAACGTTCGGATATCGGGCTGTAATTGATCTCGTTAGCTTTTTCGTCCGCTGGAGAAGAATCGCGAAGAAGGGTTGCCAAAGAAAATATTTTTCTCGCGATAAACCCGATATCAATCGAGGTTTGACGTGTCCAACGTCGAAAGCATTTCTGGCTTCCGATCGAAGTTCGCGTACGACACGAATTCACGTTAGAAGTAGAGAACGACGCGTAAGGAACCGTTCTATATCTGGTTTGTTCTTGTAAACCTGCTTATTTGCCTTGGCAGGGGATTTTACTTTCGGTTGATCGTGATCTCCCGAAACGCCTCGCTTAAGGGGGGATTTTTATGATGCTCAGACGAGAATCTTGCTGGAACGCGTGCCGCTTCGACGAAGGGGACATTAACGTGACGAAGTGATAAAGGAAAAAAGACCGTTGCCGGATAAAAAGTATGAAATATGAAAAGACCGAGCGCGAGGGAACGGAATCATTTTTGTGGGAATTGAACGCGAAGCTTTAGACCTCCGGTTTCATCCCTCTGTCTTCCGTTCGAATTTAAAACGCGGAGATTATTGTTCAGACGAAGAAATACTTAGCGGAACAGACGACACGCGAAAGTGGGCTTAGTACCATTTTATATCTCGCTCGCGGCGTTCACTTTTAATAGTGATTAACAGCTTCATGGACGCCGCGTTCAGCGTAATCCGTCCGCCATTATTGATTGCCATAAACCAGAATTGACTAGCTTTCGCTCTGGGACAAGCTAACAAGTATATATATTTTTTTAATGAGACGTCTAAATGAATTCGAAGTACCGTAGACGAGAAGCGGCAGCGACGTCAGATATTAGTAAAATCCGTTTACATTTTGTAACCACTTCCGTTTACTCGCAAACGAACGGGTACAATGGCTCAAGGATTAAACGGATTTTCAAGTATTTGATTACGTGATCAGCGTTTAATGGATCGCTTTTGTGCCTCGCGGAATTAGCGGATCGAATTACCTTTGGCTTCGATAAATTCCGACCTGCCCTCGGAATTTGTATCGCGCACGCATACGCTGTTTGCGTTTGACAAAAGGTGAGCCGGTTACGATACCGCTGTCCGCGGTTGTTGAAAGAACGAGAGCGTGGTTAACAAAGATAAAGTTAAACACGCGGGCGCTAACAACGGGTAAAGTTAATTCCAAATAATCCGCTGGGCGGTTTACACAGATAACGCGTAACGAAACTTAAATATCGAAATGTTCCCAAGTAAAATAACGGAATTATACGTTCGCTTATTTAAAAACTTTGTTTCCGTATAGGCAAATAACATAACGCCACGATAGAAGTTTAAATACAATCCAGAAGTAAGGTAATTCCATCTGCGCTCAGCGCAATGCAGGAAACAAAATTTACGAATAGAAAGCTGAAATTGTTCGTCTAAGCAGCGAATTTAAACAGATACAAATTATTTCGCAAGTTGAAAGGGAAAAAGTACGATCACCTCAGCTTGCAGACGTATCGCAATGATTTATGATCGCACGAACAGCCGCTACCAACTCTCCATTTCTACCGGATACGTCCGGTCCTCTGCATCTACTGTCCGTCTCTAACGTTCTGTCTCTACTGACAGCTGCTGATCCTCCACCTCTGCTGATTGCCTCGAAAGTAGAGCCTCGCATTCAGAGTTGCCATTCTACACTTCCGATCTATTTTTGCACGAGGGATCATCGATCCTTGGGGCAGGAAGTTCGTGCCACGATTTCCGGTGTATCTGTTTCCAATGGTCCAGGTTCTGTGGAACGTAAATGTATATCATTTACAGAACACTGCGTGGGAACGACGTATAGATAGATGGATGGTGTTCGCTACCTTTAAAATATATATACATATATACACGTATGGACTCCTCTTTTTATCGTTTTGAACTTGCAGTGCCGCTAAACAATAGTCTCCCTTTATCGTCAGAACGTAAATCAATATTCCATACCTGACTAACACACGTGACAGGCACGAAAGTGCAGTCGCGATTTATGGTGTACATGCTATTGTAAAGCAGATTTCCGATAAGCTTGAAAGAATTGATTGAACCGTTCGATCGCTACCGTACTTAAGCGTTGCGCTCTTTAAATTTGTCTCCGTGAAAAATGGTGCCGCGCAACAATCATTTTCTTCGCCGTTTCTCTCCGCTACTAATGAGACGTATCTCGATTAATTTCGTTTGGATATTTGATCGCGTCGAAGTAACAACGCGTCCAAATATGGTAACGAATATATCTGAAAAATGACCCGTAAACATGGAATATATTTTGCGCATCAAAAGAGTATGAAATATTAGGTTCTCTAAATCTACGGTATAAAAGGAGCTGATATTCGTGTAAAATATTTATACGTGAACGTATCGGTGTTATTTAACTTTTATAATTAAAAAGTGAGAAGATAAAACGGAATAAGGGGTGATAAAAAAAGTTCCAGCGAATGTAGAACCTTCAGGAGTTAATTATAGTTTCGAAATTATGTTCCTGCTGATATCCAGAACATAGAAACTACCGTAGGGTTCGTTTTTTTTTAAGTATTAAAAAAGTTAAAAATACGATTCATTTACCAGCAATTGGTTCACGTACCCATCGAACACTGTACTTGATAATCACACGCGACAATATTTTAACCAGCGAATAAAATACAAATGACAATTATGGAATATCAATTGAACTCGCGTAACAAATCAAATTTCATTTAATAATATGCAAGCTAATACCCGTCGAGTGCCGATAGAGTCCACTTTCTCGTATGAAAAGTGCCATACTAGATTTTGCGGGCATATATCGTCAATGAACATTATCAGGCACGTTATAGTTGTTCATCATTCTCTTGCCATCTTCTCTTGTTACGCTATCAATAATGGTTTCCCTAGTTAGTCTTTCAGTTCGGTACTTCCCAGAGTGGATCGCGTGTATCCGGTTAATCGAAATATTCGTTATAAAAATTTACTTTTAATCGATCGTCGAGGGTTATACTGTTAATGTCATCCGGGTTGTATCCAGTTTGGAATTTCACTCCCGCGTTCGATCTTTCCACGTTTCCGTTCATTCCGTACAATTTATCTTTATAGAAAATTTTGTTAAACAAATCGGAAAAAAAATTTCCATCGTGATCCTTCGGCGATACGCGAGGCGTGGGTGAATTTTGAAGAAAAAACATAAAGCGTGTACGATATAATAAAGGCGGAGAACGTAAAAAGAACGTTCGATCACGCTTGTCAGAGACACACGAAATTATGGCTTTAACTTATGACTTTGCTATCGAGCAGGCGATTTATGTGAGTTAACGCGTAAAAATATTTGCTGGCATAAAAATGCGCATTATCAATTTCTAATCTCTTTGGAAAATCGCAAGTATTTCACTTTCCTCGGGGAAAAAAATTCGAAGAAAATTAGTGCGCGGCTGACGAATCGCGAGTAATGAAATTTTTGGAATCAGAGTCACGGGCGAGCCTGAAATTTAGCGAAAATTTGTACAAGTCTGTGCGGTAGACGGGTACAGGTGATTTAATACACCACGGTGTGTACGTGCCTCCGAGGGGATTTCATAATACAAGCTTGTCACGCAACGCGTGTGCTTTTATGTTTGACGATGCACCATATACAACGCCGCGACATAAGGAAATGAAGAAAATATTGCGATTCGCGGCGTTTTATGGGTTGCCGGGTTTTTGATGAAGCATCAAAGCACATGACACGTCCGCGATGAACTGTAAGGTCGTAGCTGGGTTCCGTCGAGTACACGGCATACAATGGACGAGCCTTCTGTACAAGTCGTGAGATACGTTCCGCGTTGTACAAGCCATGCGTTGCGGATTGTACGCACTGCGAAAAAAATGAAGAAACCGTGTTTCGCCTCTAAATCCCGGCTACGATACCATTTCCTGTGCAACTTCCAGATGAAACATTGCGGTTTTCATTGGAATCGTTCTCCACGTTCTCGCATTTCATTTTAAAATGAAACACGGAATAGATATACTATGATATATATATATATAAAATAATAGATTTGGTCAATTAACCTACATGCACTCGATTAACTAATTGAACGTCAATTATCGACGTCACCGGTGTTTCGATCGAACGTGTTATTAATAATAGGTAATCGACTTCGATCAATGGGCTGGGTCAACAGCCTCCAATTCTAGGATTAACTGGAGTACCATTACGAGCGTGCGAGGACAAATAAGATAATGAAGCTGATTACTCGCCACTATTCGAGGGAGACATCGTCGTAAATGTTATTCGTACATGTGTACTCTCGTGAAAGTGGATAGTATCGAGGGATTCGAAAGATACTTACACCCTTCCGTGGCGTTCAATGTTACCCTTTCCATGCTTCGCGTATTTAGACATTAAATAACGAATTGGAACATTCAAAATATGCGGTACGCATTTGTGTACGGCGCAGTTTGGTAACACGGAAAGTTTTGTAAGCCGCTTCCAAAATAGTAATATTAGCGCGAGTCTTCTTATAGCCCACGTGGGAGAAAGGATTGATGGGTATGCTTTGGGCATGAATACATGCCCAAAATTACCCTCCCGTTTCGGAGGGAAGTCTCTTCGCGTTGTAATTTGCATATTTCGTGGGCATTAATTATCGATTATTCGTTAATTACTTTTCTGGCTTACCAAAACTGATAGAACCTCCGCACAGTTAATTTCAAGTACTATACTCTAACTAAAAGATAATTGGAGCGATTGTTAACAGCATGTGAGAGTTGAAATTTGAATGAGATATTCAGATCTTGAATACGAAACGATGACGTCCAATCGGAAACAGCTCATTGTCTCTTTTATGCGACTCGTTGCACAGCACTCGGTTCTTATGTCGACTGGCAGTGTCCTTTGGAATTTATCCGCGTTTCTTTTAGGTACAAACGTCCATTCGTCGAATGCAATTCGGTATTTGCAGTTTGATTGGGACCCATTTGTCGAGTTTGGACACTTTTCCAATTCCTGAATATACGAAGACACATGGCGCCGATACACGCGCTCACTCGTCGCGCGAACACAAAAGGGACTTCTAAATCTGTTGGTTAATGACAACGCTCGGGGGAAAATGAATGTGGCATGATACTTTATCGCAGGGCGTCGAACAACGAATCTAACGCGTAACTTCTCTGATTAAGTATCCAATTAATCCATAAGCCCTTGATCGATCAGGTACTAAAACTTGCATACGTGTATATTCCGCTTATCTGTTTCCATTGGATACTCCAGAAGGTTGTTAATCGTTCGCAAACTATGCAGACGGCTCCTCCTTCGCTCTTCGTTCGTTTGCACCCTTCGCAGTGCGATTCGTTCGACTTTTTCATTCGCGACGTAAAATTGTACAAAGGGAACGCGAATGGACGCGAATAGAGAATCCCCTCTCTGTTTGCAAACACTGATGAATCAATGATCCGAGCGGAAAATAGGCGAATCAAGAATAATCGATGGCCCCTATTATGCGACGCTATTGTCGAATGAAGTGATATAAATGGTCTGCTGGACTTGAAAAAGAGCCAGGATACCATTCATCTCGTTCAAAATAATTCTAAGGCTAGAGATTAGCCGGGCAAATGGTGAACATTATTTTCGCAGCTCTTAGAATGGTCACTTTGTCGCGCGACGAAGTAGAAATCGCTATCCGCGTGTAAAGATAGATTTGTTGCGATATCTTTTACGAAATACGAAAGTCTGGTTGGTTGCAGAGGGGAGGACAGAAGCGGGTGATGTTCGTTTTATTTTTCGACGCAGGGAGCACCAAAATGGCCGCCAAGCGAAAACCGCGTCCAATTAAGCAATTTGTCGGGACGACCATTACATCTCATAAATTGAATTCTTAAACCTGTTATGGAATACGGTGCTCGTTCCCTATTCTCTTGCAGTTAGTTGATTGCCAAGCATGGGACGCCTCTGCGTTTCCGTGCCAAACTTTTTGTTTGTTGTAAAAGTTAAAAGCACGGATCAGTTCCAGCATGCGGACACTAATGCAGATGCGGCGTCACATTCTTCTTGATGGAAAACAAAAAAAAAGGGCACGTCTAACGGATACGTTGCTACGCTTTCCGTGCGATCGATTTATGCAACCATATTCGCGCAAACATCTACTATTCGTCAAATATAACCATCTGCCGAGTTTCCACCGGAAACCTTCTTCCGTTTTTCATTCATTTAATAAGCTAACAAACTTATCGATCGACGTTAGCGATAATTGATCACGTTTCGATCTGAACTTGTCAGGCATCCGAGAGCATTTAAATTTAGAATGGAAGTTTTAAGTGGCCCCCGACTGCGGCTGATCTTAATCAATCAAATTAACTGACCTGAATATCGGCTTCGTATTTAATTTCAAGTTCGCGTACTACGTGCTCGTCAACCCTTTCAAACTATCCATTAAGTACGACTAATAAATAGACAGTCGATCGATTTATTATCCGTTACGGCTAATTCCCTCGAAGCTGTGTCACCTAGAAACTGCACGAAAGAAATGCGACGATACCGTTAGGTTCACTGCGCAATTGTTTGGCAACAATACAGAGCTTCCTGCAGGTCCTGCAGGAAGCTTTTTTAGTTTCGAATGCTCTGCCACTGTTCCCGTAGTTTCTATTCAGTTCTTTGTAAATTCCAAACTCGCGACTCTCCTTGCATCGAGGTAAGAATAACGAAGAAGCTCGCCTGGAAACGCTTCGAGTGTTAATCATTTGCACGAAAGAAACGCGTGTCACGTTCGCACGCGACGAAACGTATCGACGAAATTGCCTCGTTTGATCTGAACGAATTAAATTTGATCGTGACACTCTCGTTAAAGTATTTATCTTTCGAGCAGAGGAACGAAAATTATGTTACTGCGACTGACCGAACGACGCAGAAAAGGTTCCTCTCTCGTCCTGAAGTTAAGACGGTCACGCAAGTTCCCAACGATTCGTTCCGCGCACTTGAACTACAATTCCTGAAACTCGCTAAGCCTGATTTTATGAACGAAGTTTCTGCAGAGTGGCCCTTCTCGTGCCGTTGTAACGGAGGCCCCCGCGCCGTCAAAAGTGAGTCGCGAGAGAAATGTCTGTAAACAACAGCGAAATTTCATATTCGCCGGACGAACGACTTTCTATTTGGTAGACAATTTCTATCCGAGGCACGAGAAATCGATCTTTTTTCAACGAGCGTCTGCCTCGCGATGTCTCTTCCTCATTCCCTTTGCCATTCATGCGTTTCCCTCTGTTGTTCGCGCGTTACTGAATACATGTATTGTAATTTGGCGCTCGCGACAAAACGAAACACGAGTCTATCAAAGGGAAAGTCGAATCACAGGGAATATTTGAACTGATCATTGGAGGATGCTTGTTGCAACGAACGATGCCTTCCTCCATTTTGCGAGTTCACCAAGGACGAACGTTTGAGTGATCCAAAAATCGAGTAGCCAAATATTCGATCGGAGCCTGATAAATTAACTTGGATGAATTCTCGTTTCGAAAAGTGCAAAAGGGACACATCGATGGAATTTCTAGCCTATTCACGCGAGAACTTCGCGATCCAACGTTGCCTTCGTGGAAGCATTTTTATTCGCGCTCGTGCATGTGAAAGGTAGACGGCGCTCAATTGCCAATCGATGAGCCACCAATGCTTTAAAATAATAAATACTGCGTTCTATTGTTTACATGGCGTGATTCGATATGATTCCGCGCGATCGAACATAGTTTCGACCTTTTCTGGCTTAGGTACGCGAGGAATTGGTCTTGTTTCTCAAAGGGTCTCCGGTTGTTAATTCAAAACGCTAATGGGACGTCGAGGGATGGTAAGAAACACAATTCGTGTTATCAGGTTGCGCAAAAACTTGAACGAAGTTCGATTTAACGAAACTCTGATACGCCATCCAGAATGCTAGGTAGAGATTGCAAAATGGGTCGCGAAACTTTGGGGACACGTTCTGGCTATCCAGGGGATAAAAACAAAGATATGAAAACGTTCTCATCCGGAAGTTCTAATCACTTTTCACCGGTACGGAAATTCACGCGGCGCAAGTAGAGCGCAGCGACAAAATTAAAAGCGTCATTTACATACTGGTTAAAATAAATTTCAGAGATTTAAAATTGACCGCGTCGACAGAGTCTCATTTTACCATATGACTGAATTATATTTCGAATGTTTCGCGCGTTTATCCATTGATATTAACCAGATCGTTCGCGTATAACTTTCAGCAAAATCGCGAACGGGTGAAATTCCCAGTATAATTAGTTACTTGGAGTTGCCTCGCCGGGGGGTGTAAAATTTGAAGCGCAATTAGCTAGAGTGTAAGGTAGAAGGTGTGACGTTAAACAGTCTGAATGGCAGTTTACACCAAGATTGTAAGCAGCTACGTTAAAGTCCTCCTCGTGTTTGCACCTCGCCTGAAATATATGTACGACTTGCCTGCAGCACAGTGCTGCACTTTATCGACAAGATTTCAACGAGACCTATCGTACGTTTATTAGAAGGCAATATCAAAAATAAACAAAGATTGAATTTCTCTAAATATTCTACGTGTATTCCATTGTACAACTAATTATCCTCACGGAAAATGCCTGAAATTTGTTGATACAACCAACGTCTCGAGCAAGAATGCCTCCAGGCTCTTCTTATATGTATTTAGTAGTACGTACACACTTCTGAAACCCTTTACGTTTCAACGGTTAGCAGAGCACAAGGTACGAAAATTCCTGCGATTCCGTTACGTGGTTCCACGATCCAGATCGTCAGGTCGGTGCGTTACGCGAAGGGGATGATATCCAGCGTCTAGCCTGCCGATTATGCGTCGTATATTACACGGGAGAAGAAGGCATTTCTGGAGAAGAAGTGGCGATAAGCAGGGAAGGCATGTGACACGTTCCGACTCTCGCGTGGGTTCGGCAAAGAAAAAGTAATGGACAGACGTTTCGCCTGGGGGCCATCTGGCGAACTCGTCAAAGTAGGGTTGCTTTTTGCGGACACCCCCGACGACACAATATCATAACGCAATAAATTAAGGAATTTCTCCGCGTTTTTTGTATCGCTCCTTTATAGAAATGATAAATAAATAAATTTCATTTCGTTTAATTTGATTAATCGTGATTTCGCGTAGCTTATCGGCAACACTAGCTTGTGGATGTGTCTCCGATTGGAACACTTTGTCCGCCGGCGGCAAAGAAATACAAAGCTTGCTACGACACGAAATTACAAGTCCGTGCATTGTGCCTGAACAAAGGCTCCTTGATAAGCTAAACGAAATTACGTTCTCTCTGTTTGTGCCCAAAGGTCTTGCGTCAAAGTATATTTACCACCGCGTGTGTATAATGATTTAATTCAAGTTCATTCGTTGCACGCCCTCATTTGGATCCCAGATGTTTTGGCGGTTACGGTCAGATTTGGAGTTTTCGAGAGGAAAAATGGCCGGAGAAATCCTTGGTACTGCCGTGCACTTAATGGAAAGAGCCCATAAACCAGTGCATCCCTCATGTCCGAGTGCAGCCGTATAGGATTTCGTCACGCGTCGTATTGTTTCATGGGCTTCTGCCATTAGTGTACGCATACGTTTCCGAGGTGATTTCTCTCGAAATGGCAATTCTCTCATCTTAGAATTTTATCTTATTTCGGTCTTCGAAGCCAAACGTTAACATTTTTTCAGGGGTGGCAAAACGCTCCTTGTATTGTTCAGTTTTTTCAGTACAGAAAATGTTACTTAAGAACACGGTAGATCTACGGATTTGAAATTTGCAATCTGAAAATGGAACTGTCTCTAGAAACTTGTTGATGTAAGCATTTTACTTTAATAAATGTTACCTACTGTTGTCGCTTGCAGTAGCGAAGAGTAATTTTCGAAAGTAAACTTCCGTAACATTGTTAGTTGACATCGTTTATATGCCTCCAGTTGATAGTTTCTGTCATCTTGGGGGATTATACAGAGTATAAACTTCTAAAGTGGCATGTTACTGGGTGCAGGTAGCAATAGATAACAACTTGGAAAACTTCATTTACGCAATTTGTGTAATATCATTTTCTGTCTGCGTCGTTGTTCCTGCTAATTATTTATTCTCATTATTTTTTATTTAAAAAACGATAGACCATCTTCTACGAGAGTGGAATGATCATTCTTCGTTTAATTGCAATATTAAGGCAATCGCAATGGATATCTTATATCGCATAAAATAGAAATATTGAATACGGAATATTTATGAATAAGAAAGATGATATGGGACGGTTTGAAGTAAGGTTACTCGATTTTTGTAAGCTCCTGTACGCCAAAATTCGTTTACAGAAGTCTCCCTGCTATCGATTCTATTCTGTGCGGCGATAGCTACTTCTCGATGCTGACAGTAGAAGAGATCTATCGATAAAGCAGGCTCGTTGTCATTTTGTAGCTACTTTCTGCATCGAGTACCAACCCTTTCAGGGGCGAGGAAAGTACGCAATCAGTTCGAAAGTTATACTCAAATTTTGAAAAAGTTAATGATTGTTCGAAAACTTTTCAAATCATCCTTGCAACATCGTACTGTAGATTAATTTTTTTCTCTGGAATATTCTACGTGGGAATAAAAATTACATATCAACCGGAGATTAAATCGAAGCGTTTATTTATTAATATACTCATCTAGATTCAGATAATATCAATTTGTTAAATCGAAAGGGACACGCAGCTCAAATTAATCCACGAATACCATTTTTTTTTTTAATGGCTAGAAACTGTCCTGCAGAAATAGATAGCGAGATAAAATGTTAAACGAGGTACAGAATTCGTTACGCATGAAACGTCAAAATTCCACGCGACTGATTTTATGTGCATTTCAAAAATATTTTGTCTCTACGGTAAATACGGAAATATCGAAAAAATCTATGCATTCTTCTATCCATTTGATAAACGAATCCCATATTTTCATGTACAGAAAATGGAAAAATGTAGGATACGTCTGCTACATTGAGAAACAGATCAACTTAATAAATTATCGTCCCTTTCTTTGTAATTGTGTACACGAAGAAATATGACACCGGCGATTTTGACATTTTTTCAGTTCAATATAGTTTCCTCGCTCGCCGCATGATATATCTCGAGAAGTTTTTCTATGTTGACACGGATTGCTTCGTCAAAACGTTTTCTGTTCGACGGAATCGCTTCGGGCAACAGCTTCCTGTCTGGCGCCTTTCCTCGAAGCGAGAGAATAACGTTTTTCCCTTCTCACGAGGACGAACTGTTCGAGCGAACTTTTTAAAACGCGATCCATTACCGTAAAAAAGGATAAGTTTTACAACCCCCAGTCATGCGAATACGTTATCCGAGTTTCATTTACAAAAATATGAACAGATAGAGGTACATTCACTGCGGCGATGTTTTGCGCTTCCGCGTTTGGAGTTCTGCAGAATCGGAAATAAGTGAAGCCTATATAGCACGCCTATAAATCTTGAAAGTAAAGCTGCGTACCTTTCTAAGATGGTGCCATAAATTTCCCTTGTCATAAAAGAAATCGATTTTATTAACCCATAATAAACGCTGTCTAAATCCTATATCCAGAATCTAGATATCGGTTGGTTTCAGACGCCATTTTGGTATCTCTACGGTCAATCAGCTGACGCGTTTCGAGCTAGAGTCCCTAGATTTGCTTGTAAGATCGAGTTCCATAATAATTTAGGAAAATTAACGAATCAAATTCATCCCTGTCGTTTCAATTAATAAGATCGAACTAACGAACTTGAACTAACACTACTGAAGTATCGTACAACGCTCGCAAAGTGAAACGAGATATGTCAGCGATGCGATTTGCGTGTAACCAAGTGGCCGTCTGTAAAGCATCGGTGTGAAACCGCTTTAAGTTGCACGGCTACTTGCCTTTACTGTGAATCAACCCATTGAAGCAATTTATTTTGAAATCTGGAGCGGACTTTTAGTAGCGTCGGATCTAGGAGACAGAGAAATACGGAGATTGAACGAACGCTTAGACGGACAGAACTGAAAGTAATGGGATCGTGTCTCATGCATTTCCCGCCTCTTTGTTTCCTCGATGCTTGAAGAAGAACCGCGAACGCGTTAAAATAATTCGCACCCTGCTGCAATCTGCTCTAATTTTATCAGACGATTGCCCGTTACGTTCACCTGCGAGAAACAAGCTCCGAAGTTTCGAACGAAGTCTACATTAGTAGCAGCAACTGTGTAACAAACCAGCTCAAGTTTTCGATTACCCGCGTTTGTTTAGCTGTCGAGATTTCGTTTCCGTCGGAATTATGAAGTCGAGTTGAGTTTAAGTAGAGAACTGCTTGCATTATTCTCAGAACGTATACACACGTGGGTACGCGGCTATGATTTATGTTTGCAACCTGCCTACTACGTTCCTACAGATACTAACGTGTAATCGATGTAGCAAGTGCAGTAAACGTCTAACTTTGAGTCGACAATTTTTGCTAAACACCGTAAACTGTTTACACGCACCAGCTTGATTAATAAATATTAACTTTACGATCCAACAACGCCGGATGAGCGTTCGAATATTCGTTTTTCTCGTCAAGACTTTCTCTGCTATGAGATATATTCTTTCGGAGTATCGTGAAAGTAAGTACTGAGGAGGGTGTTCGTGGGGACCATCCGAAATAAATCTACTCTCATCTGTGAGAGTGACGGTCCCCACTTCGACCTTGTCACCGAAAGTAAGAACTTCTTTTCCAGACACGGCCCTCTGCACGTTAGGGTGTCATTAATAACTCGTTATATTAATTTATTGGTGGCAGCACTTACAACTTTCACAATTCGTCAAATCAAAGTCACAATGTCTGACTTTATCTGGTTTGTAGAATTAATTGATGATCCTTCATTTTTCTTTTTTGCTAATATACTCTCAAATAATTTTCAAACGCAATTTATTTATTACTGTGTATACAGAGAGTTCTGCCAATAATTAAATTATACGGTATGCGAATTAGCATCTGAATTTTTTATTTGTTTGCGTCAAAGGGTAGTTCCAGACCTACGCGATATTGATGGTTCCAGCAAGTTTACTGAACTACGGAAGCTTACTCCTGAATACTTGCGAATTAAGCAAGGTTCCCTGTACATAGTATCAGTAAACCACCGTCTCTCGAGGGAATTTCATGAAATTTGGAATTTTCATGAAGCATCCACAATAATAACAATAATGTACAGTGCGCTTCCGATGTTTAAAAGGACTATCACTTACGTACGAACGGATAAACACGTTTAAAATGCATAAGAAATCCTTGTCTCTGTACGATTTCTATTTTTCTTTTTCTCATCATCTATCTTCTACGACTATTTCTCTCGCTAACTTTCGGCAGGCCTTCTTGGAGATCGATATTGGACCTGAAATACCTCTACCATTAACGCGCCATCTGCTTCTTAAGAAGCATTTAAAGTTCAAGTGGATTCAAAATAACACTCCAAGCAAAGAGTTTAATTAACTTTCAAATCCGATTTCAGTCCGGACGATTGCTAACGATCGAAGTAATAATTCGCTGACTATCTGTAAAATTGCGAAACGTTCGACTGAACAACGAAGCGAGAGAGAAATGTCTCGTCGATCGTTTTACCGTTGCATTTTCTTACGCGAGCAATCGTGAGAAAAATCCAACACGTAACGCGTCTTGCGACGTATCCGCAACTCTGAAAGCTCAATCTTCTTTTATTGCGCTATAAAATCGGACCTTGTAAAGTCTAACAGTCCATGAGGAGGGATGCCACTTTCGAATACGCTGTTTCATTTTAGCCCTAATGCTGGCAAATTTGTTTGGCGGAATGATTAAGCGTATAACGAAATACGACACGATAATTATACGTATAAATGTATACGCGAGCGTGGAACTATAGTTCCGGAGTTTCGTCTCGCATTTGATGCCTTAAAGCATCCCGTTGAAACAATCTCGTCGAGATTACACTGCCTTCGCCATTTTCATTCTTGTGTTGACCTGATAACGTTAACTGAGATAACAGGCGCTGAGTAAGATTGCACAAAGCTAAGAAGGTATTCGCATGGAAATTTATGCTGGAAAAATCCGCTTAGGAAATGTTCTGTGACACGTTCATGTCTAATATTTTGTAACATAAAAAAAAATTACTACGGGGCTATCTCTGTAAATCTCCGGCGAATGGATATCAAAGTTTACGAGCGTATTAAAATAAAATCGTTCGAATAATTCCATACGTTTTGGTTTTTCTAGCTGCTCGTGTAATTTCTACGTATGTATATACGTATATCCTAAACGTAATAATACTAAGATTGGTATCCATGAAATTTCATTTGTGCGGAGTATGAATTTGCTGAGAGTAGCGGCTCCAGCAATTCAACCTCCCGCTGTAACGGCGTTCTTTTGTCAGCGATACTGTCCCTCGACAATTGACTGTAATCTAGTCGTTATATTCCCTGTACTATATTTTTATACACCCGTGCTTTTAACATCCAAATTGGAAATGCACTTATTCGAACGTTTCACGCACGAAGATGCACGCGTTTTTGAACAGTGAGCAGGGCTCCTTAAACTGATTGAATCTAATTAATCGAAGAAAGTTCGTAGTACGTATACATCTTCACTTTAATAATTGGTTTCAATTTCGAAGTCGCTAGCGAAGTAACAAGAGAGTGTCAAGGTCTCGGATAAATGGATTGGTTTTCTATAACGAATCTGTTACTAGAACGATTCTTGAAAAGAGCATCGGTGCACTAAAAGGTGCCATCTGGAAAGAAACGAACTTTCTATGGAGTAAGTTTAATTAGATTCAAATCTTGGTAGTCTGAGATTCGAAAATTAGGTACGTATGTTGGTTCGATTATCAACAACGCGTTCGAGGTATCCACCAGCGAGGTATTCGAGAACCTGGATGGAAATAAAAATGCATATGGACAACACGTCGACGCAAAACTAACCTAATTCCCATGAGAATTGCTATTCCTACATTCTCAGGAAATGTAGAGATAAAAAACAGACGCGCCATTTGGTGCATACACTAGAGTCGATGTTTACATAAGGGGAAAAATCTTCCAGCATCCCCCTAGCGTTTCAAGCGAATACACAGGGTGGTACATCGCGACAGCATCCACAGTTTCTTAACTGTTCGATATAACTCGACGGAAATAAGTTCGTCTCGGATTCGCTCAGGATTAATTAACCTCCGCGATATTTGCCAATAACGTTTTATAATATCTAGCAGTGAAACTTGTACTTGTCCTGTTTGAGTTTAAACAAAGTTCTGCTAGTCCTTCGGTGTTCAAAAATTTAATTCTCTAGATTGTCCTATACCCTGACAGGGAAAAAAGACTTAGTCGCAGGAAGACTTTCTCATTTCAGAGAAGAATAAAGGAGGACGTTAGGAAGATAAAGGCGGCTGACGATGTCTTGATGTAATTATCTTCGCTTCATCTCCTTTCCGCGCAAATTTCCCGCTCTTTATCCACTGTCTATCAAGCTTTTAGTAGCAACCGGGCCCTCGTTCTGGAAATACGAGACCGTGGGATTCCCTAGACGTTTTCTTTTTCATGGTTAAGTGGACTGTCCCAACTCTGATGCGCAATACAATCCCCACAGCAGCGAAAAGTTATAGGGAAAGTGCCTTCAAGAGGTGTACGACGTAACGTTCACCCCCCTTTCTTTTTTGCAACGTCCCACCCTGTATATCAATCGTAAACAACTGTAGTTGCGCTGAATAATTTATGAAAAGTATGACGCTTTAAAAATGCGGAATTTTTGGCGGTGACAAGCGTCATCTTTTCCAACGCTCTACGCTTTAGTACGCTGCGCGTGTTGCGCGTCTATTTGTGTCTGACAGTGACAAGTTTGCGTACATATTTACTTTATGAAATTGTACTCTGTTCTTTTTATACGTTATACCAACCCCTGGTACAACACGGTTCTAAAACAGTTTGTTATTTTACTTTTTCATCTTTAATTTCTTCCTTTCCTTACAATCTAACAGCATCCTTTTACGTGTTAATACGGAAGCGAGCATCTTTTTTCAGAGCTCCTTTTTCTCTCGGTTTCAGAACAGCGGAACAGTTCCTTGTTTGTCAGAGTGGAGGGAAGAAATCGATCTAGAAGGCATCATGTCGCGATATCACCGAGCAAACAGGAGGGTGTCAATCGCAGCGGTAAGTGCATTAACAGCTGTTAACATAGAGGGTAATTTAAAGTTGAGAAATTGAGAAAAATTCCCCTCCCGATACTATCGCTGCGCGGAACCCATTTACATCGTCGACAATTACGCGTGTTTCTCTTTTTGTTTGCCCAGGGCACGTGACGAAAATCGAGCTAGAGCTGGAGGAAGCTCCGGACGACATGATCCTCGTTGGATCGATGCCATCCGAATTGGACGCCGTCGGCGAAATCAATTCGACCTATCCAGATGGTGAGTTGAAAATCTCGTGGAGCCGACGAGAGACTGGCGACCCTCTCGTTGCTTCCTAATCTGAAAAATTACGAGCGCGCCCCGCACGGATCTGATCCACCCCCCTGCGCGACGTTCCAAGTCCATCCGGTATCGGGATGATCGAAGGAGACAACCGAAACCTTTGTGCTTCATCGGGCCTTGATCGACTTTTTCGTGCCTCGCCGAGCGGGCGCCATTTAATTAAGCGGACGTGTTTCAATTTGCATTTCCACGCGCAATTTGACGCGCATTGTGCAGAAAGTCGCGCGGCCGTTTTAATTACTTACTAATTGAAACGTCGTTCCAGCGATATATAATCGCCCCTGTTAAAAGTTGATCGAAGTAAGTGCCGTTAAATTCGCTCGTCGGTGAAAACAAAATCGTGCAATTGAACGTGGACGAGTGAAATTCAGTTTATCAGTCGTTTCGTCGCGGCCAACGTTTGCGTGGCTCAGAATTTTTCCGACAGTTTGTTCCGAACGTCTCGCGAAGAGGAGTTCCTGAACACAGCTCGGATACTCTCCTCAATTACTTAAAGTAATTATCGCACCAGACACAAAGGATCGAGGTTGGATCTCGGTTCAGCAATTTCTTTCCTTAACTCCTTCCTCTCGATTATACGAAGTTTACGATATAGACTGATTTTACTCTACTCTAATTAAATACTTTAATGCAAACTTCTTTTTTCCCTCGGATTTAAGGAATTCCCAGCACGCGTTTCGTTATGCGTTTGACCTCTTTAACAGCACAATTACATTAATAAGCAGTTTGTTTCCATTTAACGGAGCTCGTCGCTTATTCCGGGTTCGCCTCTGGGTTAACAACGGTCCCGTAACGAAACTGTAATATTTGTAAACTCATTACGGTTCGATCGCTTTGATAGTCAGGATGCTAATGAATAAAGTGGGGGATAGGGGGGCAGTAAAGTTAATGAATGGAGCGAAGCAGCAGCCATTTCCGGTTATCAAATTAGGCTACCCCCGGTGGAATAGGAGATTGGCTTGCATACTAACTACAGGGGCGAGTTTTTGCATTGCGTACAGCGTCTGACCCATACGATCTGCTTCTCCTTTCCGGACGCTCTGCCACTTATGCGTATTTATACGTGGAGCTGTTAAGGACACTTTAACATTGAAACATATCCTTTGGATATTTTCTAATGTCACAATTGCATCATTAATTATTAATAGTCGTACGTTCTATATTTAATGAAATATCTTTGATTAAGATCAATAGTTATACGCATCGGGACACGAGGAATTATGGTTCACGTGTTGCGTTAATAATACATGACTATGTTAACGGGTGGTTAAATAATACGTGAGGCGCTTTCTAGAACCTACATTTATGTTTAAAGTGGCATGGGTCGCAATGAAAGCGTGGTATTATTTTACGTTCGTATTTCGCATTTAAGCGAGCCTTCAAGAGCACTAGTACTCGTTTAACCCAAATTTCTTAGATTAATATACGCGTGAAACGCTTCTATATGCACTACGATCGTGTTTTATTGACATTAAGGCAAACTCGAGTTATTGCACTTTAGTATTTTCATCCTCTGAAGTGTTATTTGTCATATGTCTCTTGGTAATTTCACTATTTGATTTTCAGCTTAATTTGACGAAATGGTACCAAAGCTGGTAATCTTGAAATGGTAACAGGCAATGTTCTAACAGGCATTCCGGGACCAGGTCCAGTTATCGTCAGAGCCGAAGAGGCTTTGATAGTCATCTTGGTCCTCCTCCTTTGGGCCGCTGCAATCGCGTTATTCTTCAACCGATGGGGGAAGATCAGAATGTTGGAGCCATATCAACCGAAATTCCAGCAACAACACAGACAAAGTTGCACCACTATCGAACAGAATCCGGTTCAGGTAATAAACGTTGATAATCTCACTCTTTAACTCGAAATCATCCCTCTGAACAGATACAACACTGATACGCGTCGCTTAACGATTAAGCTCGACCCTGTCTGTAATCTGTTGCATCGTGCAGTTGACTTTTACGAAATTCATTCTCTTAGAGAGCCTTTTTTAGAAATTTTTGGCTCTCTGTCCTCGATAGAACAAGTTTAGAAAATTGGGTGAGAATGTTAAGAGAAATCAGAGGGTGTACGAGGGATGAAAATTGTCTCATTCGATTCGATGTCAGAGAGGAGAGGATTCTCCTGGTTCAATCGGTAACCTGCCGAGGAATTATATACGGGGTCAGATCTTCGTGACCTTGCGATCTCCAATCAGAGACTCGGGGTAGGTTAGAAACCTTTTCCAATGCAACCTCGGACAGGGGAACCGTAGAATTGGCGGTTCCGGAAATCCGGATAGTACGGTTTTCATCGACGCCACACATCGGAGGGGTGGAGACCTACGATCGCGCAATCGGATTTTCTTTCTTCGACACATGTCTTTCATCTGGTGTAGCTGTTTTCCGTGATTCAATCGCATCGGCACATCCTTCCTTCGTGCTTCGCAAATGACTCTCGACTCGACGTGACTTACTTTAAATGACATTTAAATAACGCGCAATTGCGCCACTTTTACGAGACTTCGCGCGAAAGTAAAATACGACGAAGACGCTGGAGTATTTTTCAATTTTCCGCGATTCATCGTTGCTTAAAGTAGCGGCAGGCTCTATTTGAACGTTATCAACGGCAATAGTGATTAATGTCGGTTCGAGGTAACAATTGATCATCTGGTTATCTGGACGTTATTGATTTATGAGCGGATTTGACTTATGGCGCTACATTAGAATCTAGACACCCGTATATATCCAAACATGAGACCACGTACTATTGTATAACAGTAATATTATTTACACGGTCATATATATCAGAAATAGTAAAAATTGAAACACCATTAAACTAATTACAGGGATATATGAATATTTAGATACAAACAGGTATCTTTGTTTCGAATTTTGATAAGGGGAGACACGCTACCGCGATAAACATATCTTACTGGAATTGTCATGAATTAAACATAGAGTGTCGTTTGTATAGCAGCTACAATTTAACGATGTACTTTATCGAAAACCGTTCCACTGGAAAAATCAGCACTCATGCATATTCACAATTCATAATTCATAAGTATGGAAACAAATATTAAATTGGTAATAATTGCGAACGAGTGATAATTTTTATGTAACGAGATACCAACGTTACCTTCCATTTCAATAATACCATTTTCATAAGTATGGAAAAACATATTAAATTGGTAATAATTGCGAACGAGTGATAACTTCTATGTAACGAGACACTAACGTAGCCTTCTACTTCAATAACACCACTTTCGTACTTTCTTATCGCGCAACAAATGCATTTGTCGATATGAAAAAATAACAAGTTTTCACTTTCAACGTTATGAACTATTCTGTGTGAATCGAAACACGTATTTTCCACGTTGAAGCCTTGATTCGCGCGAATTTGAAACACAACGAACGCTTGATGTCCGACATTCTCCACAAACGAGCTGAACAATAGGTGCAATAAATTTTGTTGCCTTGTCCTTCCACCAATCGTAAACCCAATGGAAAGATATTCCGATAGGTTCGCTTCGTCGCTCGAAATACCCGTCGTTTCTTCGTGATTTAAAGAAAAAAAAACGATAACAATATAATCATCCAATGGTCGCATCTCCAATGGTCGACACCCAGAAATTTTAACATAAAAACATCGTTAAACTGTAACTGCTACACACAGGATATCCTACACCAACAAGGGTGTACATCAACCTGAATGAGGAGGAACAATTCTCACCCTGCTAGCACGTTTCTACTTATTTCTAATCTACGCATTACAATGCTCTTGGTTACGATGCACAGTGAGCAGATAATTTAGCATCGATAGCACGTAGTGATATGATGAATGGAAATATAAGCTTCTGATGATCCACGACCTCGACGTGCTGCAGGATATAGCACAACCGCGCACGATAGGAATGTTCATTCTGCATTACTCCAGGATCAATGTTACAAAGGGACTTACTTCATCCAACGCGTGAAATTGTTCGTGATGAATTTTTAACGCACAATGAAGCTGATTAACTCGCATTCGAGCGAGTAACATCTCCAAATTTTATGCTCCCGTGTTTTGTTTCATTTTGATCAAACGGATTCGAACGGAACGAAGGTTACTCGTAAAAATCGCAGTCTCACGAAACGGAATTGAAATATACTTTATCGAGACAAAAGAAATCCTCGGGGAATTATGCATTGTAACTCATCGAAATCTAGCGTAGACGGAAGGTTCGTTCAATACCGCTCACGCCCTATTCGTGTTCCCTGGAGCTTGCATGGTACATTACACGTATGGGTAAATGCCATCCAATGAGTTATGTAGCGTACATCCTCGTTTCAGTTGAATTGCACGTCCAAACGATGCCGTGGTTGATGCTAGACGTTTATCACCAGTTTTTGCTTCATCTTTCGTCGCAGTTACTCGACGTTACAGAAAAATTCATTTGATAAACGAAGAAATCGAACTTCGAGTTCAATGCGAATAGAAAAGCAATAGAATTCTCCACAATAAATGATACAACCGCTTTACAAACAATCGTAACTTCAAATTCGCCGGATTCACAGTTGGGCGGACCCGTTTAATCGTTTCAAAATTCTCGCGGTTCAGTCGCGACCGATACTGATTCGCAAATCACTGGTTCGTTTGTTCGCAGAACCGGCGCACGTACTCGAAATGCAATATACTCTGCGGGGACTATCCAGCGGGGCACGAATTAAACTACCCTCCGGGTCAGATGCGTCCGAGGCAAAACAGCGTGTTCATTGGCTCCAGCGCGTCGTTGCTTCCGGGTGGCCAAGGTACGCCGCGACGTACCAAAAGCGCGTTCGATCTACAATTTCTGGTGCTGTCGGAGAACAGCACCTTGGACACCTCTGGCGTCGACCAGGAGGCGCAGAGGGGCTTGAAGCCAGTCAGCGAGTCCACGAGGCTGTTGCAACGCGAACAGAGGACCAGTATCTGCCAACTGGACAGGGTGGAGCCAGCCAAGCCTCCGTTTCGCGATCGAGGGATGAGCGTTTCTCAGTACGACGCGTCCCCAAGATCGTGGCAGAGAGATCGCGGGATGAGCATCTGCCAGTTCGACAGAACGGACGTTCTGGCGCGGCCATTGCAGCGAGACCGCGGCGGAAGCATCTGCCAATTCGACAGGATGGACGTGTTGGCCAGGCCACTGCAGAGAGATCGCATAGGCAGCGCGTACCACTTCGACAGGACGGAAGTCCTGGCTAGGCCTAACTTAACCACTGCTAAGTCCTTCTCGAGGGAGAGACGGGTTAGCATGTGCAATTTCTTGGAGAAGCACGAGGAGACGAAGGGTGCTCGAGTCGAACGGCGTTCGAGCGTGAGCAATATGGAGAAGATCGAAAGGGAGAGCGGTTTGATCGAGGAGACTGAGCACGACACGCAAGAGATATTCGCTAAATGCACGCCTAAGGTGCAACAGAACGCCTCATATCAAGACCAACCGTGTTGCAGCAAGACTTCCGACGTCGTACTTGGGTATAAAGCTACTTGCGTTTAACGCGACCAAAAGGGAACAACGGTAATTGCCACTGATCGCCGGGAAGATAATTATCAAGGGATGCGTTCTTTTAAATAATGTAAGAGAAATAATAATTGAATACTTTTAAATTTTTACCAGCTTTATATGTTCTGTCCTTTAAAGGTCGGTATGAAATGTCGTTGCGAAGATGGTGCGTTTAGGTTTTAAATCTGTACAACTGGATCTGGAACGAGTCAGTTGCCACTGTGTCAATTATAAAGACTACCATATTTAGAGATAAACTATACACGTTGCTTGAACGAGCAAAGAGTACCGTGAACGCGTCTGATATCTAACTCGCCTTGTAAGGTGTCTCTTCTAAGAAATGGCGTTCCTTCTAATCGACACAGGTGCTTACAAGCTATGCTATGCTATTCAGTGCACAGAGATCAATGTACTTACGGCTACGGACGATTTCTTTATGCGCGATGACGTTAGAAATCTCAAGTGTACGTGGGAGAATGGCACATGTCGACTGATCGGCAAGCATCGTTGTACAAAGCCAGGTGGGGAATACGACCAGAGAAAGAGGAGTGTTGTGGAGGATAGGTCGAGCGTTCGGTTTGTAGAAAGGGTAATCCCATGCACCATCTTTCAATGGCACGAGAATAGCATGGAACGGACGTTTGCTTGGTGAAAAAGGTCCTTCGATGCTGCACGTACCGTTTACTTTTGTTGTAAACGCATGAATTGCGAGAGAAAATAAAAGAAGGTCGTCAACTCCCGCGAGACCTCGAATGTCTCGTGGATAAATAATGTGGCGCGAAGAGGTGCGAAGATATTAAGAAGCACTTTAAATATTTTTAACTTGAAATATTTGACGGGATAAAATGTGAGCAAAACATACTTTTCGAAGAAATTACAGTTTCACTTTAGGAATTTTTTAAACATTGATTTGTAGCTTCCGTACGCTCTCTTACGGAAGCATCGGGAATAAATGGCGGTTAAATAAAACTGTTGACAAGGAGAAAGCACAAATAAACTCTTCCTTATATTTCTTACGAGATTAAATGTTTAGAAACGATAATATCGAATGAATTAACCCACTTGCAAGATCAAATTCTTATTTTATTACTATTTAATGTAGGTGGGTAATGAGATATATTGTTAAGCTAGTTTATATGTGACACAGAAATGTAGATAAGGATTCAAAATATTAGTTTCCTATAGACGTATTCTAAATTGAATCAGACGGTCAAGCTTCGCTCTGTATCTCGAATGAAAGAGAAACAGACGCGGGGATTTTGAGGGTTGGTTTCACTCGCTCAAAAACACTTTCCGTGTGAAACGAGAATTGTTCCTTGATTACTTCATCGTGCTCTGCAGATGACTAAAGTCTGATTAACGCCGGAAATCAAAGTCGAAACGTTTTTTGTGAATGATCTGAAAAAATGTCACGAGGTTGTCACAAGGGGTGCGAAAAGAAAGAGAATTGAAATTAAGGTAACATTTCACACTTAATTACACTCGAGTAGATATACAGTTAGCAAATGCAAATGCGCTAACCAAGTGGGACTAATAAAAACTCGAAAGAACCAAACTTTGTACAAACATCGTTTCAATGCGTCCGATTCAACGAAGAATGGTCCTATAATTGGAAACGTATTTTATCGATATGGCGTTTAACTCTTTCGGACCGCGATACGTCGCACGTAAATGAAATTATTTTAGGGTGCTCGCTTGAAATCAAACTTGAAACAATTTCAAATTGAACTACCTCTTATATATCACGTGGCACGAGAAAATTTGCCATTTTACCGTTGGAACACGAACGTTCGTTAACGAAACTACCGAAAGGGTTGAAGAAAAAGTAAGCGTAGTAACGTCGTAAGAAAATTGTGCAGGTTACTTATAAAGAAAGATGCGAACTATTTTTTCAGGAATTGCAATATATAAATGACCATAGATGAAACATATATTTAGCGACATATACGTATATAAACAACTACCACAGAGAGACGTTCTGTCAAAAACGACTATAAGAAATATTCACGTTGAAAGAATCTCAGAGAGGGAACGAGAGTTCGAGCTATTCCACTGTTTCTCGTATGAGTTATTTGCAATTTGATTGCAACGCGTCTATCTATCACGGTCGTCTCGCGCAGGAATACATTAAATGTCGCACATGGAAACCATTGTAATATGCATGTCAACTGAGCGTTTTATGCTCCATAAGAAGAGACATCAGCATCGTCAAGCACCAATTGGAAACCGTAATAGTGCACTTAAACGCAACATACTAATAACGAGAGATGCGGATAATGTAGTTATAACTCGTGCACACTATCAGCGTTATACAGCTGTTTATTCATCCCATCTACATTGTGACTTCATGTTAATGGATGTTGCTGCGAATAATTGTGTCTGTTCTTTATAAATTAGAAATTTATACACCTCCGTGTACGTACGATTAACGATATTCCCAGCGGGCCCAGCATTTCTTTCGTGTTCATCTTTCTCTGGCGAACACCAGAAGCGTACTGCTAACAGTGCGATGAAGATTTGAATAGAAAATATGAAAGTTTAAATTTCCATTACTAGAAAACCGTATCTGAAGGAAAAGAGTTAGAAACGGGGTGGGTTGGAGTTATTTTCAGGAAACTTTTGATAACCGCACAAGGTAATACGATTCTTATATTAAAAATATGGGAAGCGTTTTAAAAAGATTTTTGAAAAGAGTTATTTGTGTCTATGTAACATCCGCTTGCGAATATATCCAGCAGGTTAATTTAAATATTTGAATCGAAGCATAAATTTCTGGATATTATATACTAAAAACTATGAAACAAATGGGTTATACCTCGTGTTAACTTGTAGTACCCAGAAGAGCAATGCCCCAGCATGTATAGTTGACCAGTTTATTCTTAGGACAATCGGCATTTGAGTGCAACGGTCTCGCAAGGAACTATTGACCTACAATCGCAGACAAAGGAATATTGTATTACAATTTCGCATTCAAATCCAAATTTCGCATTATGCTTACGTTTCGCAACATTAATTTCCTTTTCAGATTCATTACTAACACACGTTCCACTAGAATTTTAAACTTTATCAAGACCCTACATTTTAACACTCCAAAGTGGAGTATAACACTGTCACAAGATTGCTAACGAATGGCTTAATCTATACTCATTATTCTATACTCATTTTGTATCTTCACATGTGTAATGTATTCGTCGTAATTTGAAATAAATCCTGTTGACATAATTATTTTTCTATTTTTTTATTCGCTACGTTCCATTACGCAATCGTATCGACGAAAATTGCTAGGCGAGCATTATCAGAAGAATTTTTGCGCTTACCTCTTGCACATTCCCACACAATCGACCGTCATACTTGCGTTTGCAAATGTTACACGTGGCACTGGAATCACTGAGACCTACAAAAGAATAGTAGACAATTGTTAGCAATATTTTACACAATGAATATTCAGAAAATGATTGGAATTTTCAGTTGTTCGATTTGCTGGCTCCTCGATACCTTGCACCGATCGGTACTACTAGGGTTAACGACCGGGGTGTTCAATGCGAACGTGTTTCGTGTACCATAATAGGCAAAGGTTGCTATTATTAGAAGACGCTCTTCAATGTGAGCAGATAGCTACGCAGCAACGATTATTTCCTCCTAGTAATTGATTTTGCAGCTACCATTGACAATCTGAAAATCCATTTACCGCCACAGTAGAGTTAGACGAAGAAACCGACGTTTATCAATTTCCGATGGTCTCTTAACTTGAGCCGATTGACATTTCAGGAAAACACGTATGCTAAAGAAAAACACTGATTTTTGTGACTTACTAAGATGATTGTTTTCCAGACTATGTTAGAATTTTATTTTCCATAGATTTTTAGAATTTCAATGTTCAGTTTGCATTCTGTTGTTGACTTTTGAAGAAAATTAATTTTCATGTTGCTGTTAAATCTCTTAAGATATACTGTTATCCACTAATCTACTAACTATAATCTCTGTATAATCTATTGTATGTACTATAATCTTGCATCTATTTAAATTGGATCTCGCTTTCCTCAAACTTGCAAATGGTTTCTGCCAAATGACGTGGCAACACGGTGAAGGGATTTAGCAACTGATTAAATTTGTTCATCACACTCATCTCATTTTCCAATATATATTTTAGAAGCTTTCAGTAGCACAGTATACGGTGTGACATTTTTGTATTCCGTATTATGTACCCTATATCTGCATTAACGTTCGATGACACGTGCAATGACATGTATCAATTTTTTATACGTTCAATGAAAAACGATGACGATCTTTAATTTTCTAATTCAGTTAAAGAAAATCGTTGATAACTTGTGTCGTTTTTGAGAGACACGTTAAAAACGATCATACAAAGAAAACGAAAGCCTGTTCCTAAAGGATGTCCAATTTGTCTACTGTTTAATCAATTTTTCTCGTCTCTTTATTCTATACTCGTATCTACGTAGCTGTTAAGCGTAACTAATTACTTCTTCTCACTTCTTCTACGTATTCTATCTCTTTATGAATGAACTCTAGAAACTTCTCTATTCTTCGAAAACGACCAGTGATTACGATAGCATAGACTTCCTTAACCCTTTCGCTATGGTCACGTAAACGAAAAAATTGTAAAGAATACAAGCATCGAATCGTGTCACTGATAATGGTTTTAGTGCGAGCTACAGTCGCTTGCAATAGCGAAAGGGCTAAACTGAAGAATTAACAATTCTGACAAAATACGATATCGTTCTATTCTAATTAATATAATAGCAAAGGAGACCATTCGTGGAAACGCACTGTTCGTTCGATCTCAATCGATACGTTGATCAATGTCAGCAACGAACTCACGATCGAAAATAAAATGGAAAAATGACGCATGCTCAGGGATTATAAAAAGATTTGTTAAACGTGGCTACGTAGCACCGTTGTATCGCGTTCATAGGTTGTTGGAGAAAACTTGCGAATGCCAGTACGAGGAAATAAAGAATATTATGAAAGACAATGTGTCCACACGATTTCTCATTTACCAAAATATCCTTTAAAAACGTTTAATTTTTTTATGGTATAAGAATGGTATAGAAATTTCCAACTTTTTTTCCGTGGAACCTTACAATTTTGGGATGGTGCACTACTCTACATCTTCACAAGACGTTGGCATTTGTAGCAACGAGTAACTTTGACGTGAACTACGTGATTGGGAAACTGGAGCAAAAGAGTTGTCGAAGTTGTAAAGCATGATAGCTGGAGGGCTACCTTGGTTTGCATGAGTCTAAAACTTAGGCAAAACTGCTACTATTCAAGATCCACGTTACACTTGTTGCGGAGAATTTTGATGAAGTTCGAAGACCTTTCCCTACGAATGTACTAATTTTCGAATTTTACTTGTGCCATTCAAGGGTGACATTTTTTCGCTCGATTGTTCTCACACTGCTTTAGAAAAAATTCAAACGATGATGTTACTAATGCGGATAATGCGGTTTAAGCGGTAATGCCTGGTGCATTGCACGATTGCATCAGAGGAGATTGGTTAACACTTAAGTATATTACAACAGCACAGAACATTGAAAGTTCGTTCTTTTAAAAATAGCGAAATTATAAACAATATTTATGACTTGTCCTGATCACAAAAGATTCCATGTTTTATATAATTTCTCCTCTTTCGATCAGAATAAATATAAAAAATTCCTGTATACATGTATATTAAATTATATCTGCGGATATTTAATTACAATAAGAAGAAAATTAACTTGGAGTGCTCTCTGTGAGCATTTGTTTTGTACCTAAATAGGTTTATAATCAAACTTTGGTCAATTTAATAGTGCTTCCGGTACATTTACTTCTAGTGAAGTTTAATTAGTATTCCTTTGGGTACGTGTATACGTGTATGTGCATACGAACACTTAGTCTGCCTGTTACAAGACTGGGCATAAATTAATTCCATCCACTCGGTGATGCAGTAAAGCTGATGTATTGCAATATCTTCATTCTTCGTGGAGTGCACCTGCGGAAATGGAAAACATTTAATACGAGTCACACGAAAATGAAAATGGTCAATTCTATTTTACCAGTGTACTGTTCATTGAACATAGCCAATTTTGTCTCTTGTAAGGAGCTTACAGTTTGATTTAATTAAATTCGAACCATCTTAAGTTATCTTGCTCTAAGCTAATTGTATTTACGTGCCGAGACGCGAGCTCTTCGCTGATTACGTGCATTTGAAATGCTTCTGTCGAAACTAGACACACACATCGCGGTGTACCATGTTTATTCAGTAGCATCTCAGAATTAATAGTCAAAGGTATTCGTACGTATCAGAGAAATCGAATATACGGTGTTAAATAACATAAGAATTTAAAAAATACAATTGTGTCGTTCTAGAAACCAACTAGAGCATCAAGAAGAAGAAATGGTACTTTTTCAAAGATGAATCCATAGTTCAAGCAATACCACGTAATTTCTCGTTAAGAAAGACATCTGGTATTAGTCACCGCGTAGCGAAAATTCAAGACAGATCGCATTCGCACGAAGAAACGGTCCTTTCCTCGAAAACCAGTGGTTTTTGCGCGGCGCGGGGCTTAGCATTAGAGATGTTTCTCCTAAGTCGACGGGGCCATTTATCAGGACCGTGTCCCTGGTCCTTAACGCGAATCTTTAGGAACGCAGACGCCTCGGTATATTTCTCACGCGTCATCCGTGCCACTGGTCGTGAGTGATAGATCACGGTGGGAGACGAAAATATGCGGTCAGATGGATAGGAAGTGATTACGTTTTATCGACTTCGACAAAGGGATGATCACGACGCGGACGAAAAACTCCTCTATCGATTCCGCGTTAGATACGTTCTTCGAACACGAATTTCTGGTTGACTGTATTCGAATTGAAGTGGAAATACTGCCGTATCGTGTCGGCAAAGAAATGGTAATCCAATGATTTTATTACTTTAAAATCGAGCTAATTCAATTATGTAATTCTGATCGATGTTTAACTAAAAAATGAATCGATGTATAGTTACGACGTATAATTGGATTGGTAATTATATAATTGACGCTTGATTATTCTTTAATCGATTGCAATTAGTTTGCGCAAGCAAGGGTTAAGCAATACAGTAACATTTTGCTGACTCAAGTTGCTTTAACATCCAGAAAATTGATATCATTTTCCGATGGATTTAATATAATAGATATTTA
Source organism: Xylocopa sonorina (assembly GCF_050948175.1). Lineage (NCBI taxonomy): Eukaryota > Metazoa > Arthropoda > Insecta > Hymenoptera > Apidae > Xylocopa > Xylocopa sonorina. The sequence goes on from NC_135193.1 coordinate 14,378,746, forward strand.
ACGTAGGGTATATAACTGGTATTCAGCAGCCAACTGGCATTGACACGATATTGAATTTCGCGGCTGCAAGAGAATGGGGTCAAAGCGCGGATAAACAATTCCTTTATTTGCACTCTCATTCTACCAGCACCTGATACTTCCGACTGAAAAGTTTGTAAAAATGAAAGTTGCGAAGTCCTGCGTGTCACAAAAGAAAAAAAGGAAATTCGTGGCATGTCAGCTATAGAACGAAAAAAATTAGTCCTCTTCGTCAGAGCTATCAATCGTGTTACACGATGCATATCTCTCTAATTAAATATCATTAATCAATTTCGACAAATTTGATCGACCAATGTACTTGATTGAAGCCTGATGTCCGAAAGGACTGCTGGCGGAGTCTATGAGATAATCGAATAATCAATTACCGTTACGTGATTGCATACCGAGAGGAACAAACATGAAGAATCATTCAATCTCGATGCACTTTCACTACCTGTATTACATAATGGGGTAGTCGGTGCTCTAGGTCATCTTCTGCAGAAAACGATCGCTTATGCAGCTGACCACGAGCACGAAGTAGCCTTAATATCGGTCAAGTTGAGTCGTTAGCCTTGTTGGCCAGTTATCCGAATATCGGGTCAAGGTTATCGGACGTCAGACGAATAAATCCGCCATCCACCCCCTTACATCTGATGATCAACATAAATCATTCTTTACACCAATGACTTCAACTTCCTATTTCGACTGGAGCACCTACTCGAAATCGAAATGCTCGCATTGTTCACGAGAACCGATGAGAATAATTTGTTACTTAATAAATCGCTTTCAACTAACAGTTTGAAATTATTCGTTTAAAAATATTAATTTATGATTACTTAAACATTCAAAGATGGTGACTCAATGTAACCTAACAGAGGCGTCAGTAAAACAGCAAGGTAAGTAAAAATGAATTAACTGTTTTCGGTTCCCTTTGTGCCAGTGTAATTCGACGGTATTCAGATCTCTCAAAAGCCGGAATACAGTGAGGACTGATTGCGTAGCTAGAAGGATAATTGCCTTTGTTTCACAGGGGACAATAGAACAATTTGTCCTTGTTACCAGAGATTCCCGAAAATTTTTCGGCTACGAACACGGGCCGTGCAATATTTATGCATCGGGAATGCGCCTGTTACTTTTTCTCGTCTCCTCAATCAATAAACGCTTTCAAATGCAAATCCCCCCGACGAGCCTGTTTGATATATGCGCTGAATAAATCGTGGATATACAAAGAAAATCCGTTAAGTCCGTTTTGGTTTCCTCTTGCCTGGGCGAATATAAGATAATTCGATTTTTGCGAATGATCGAGAAACGATCGGAAATTCGAACGTACCTGAACTTCAACAGCTTTGACGCACGTCACTGGCTCGGTGTCCGCCATATCTGAAAGATATAGCAATATGTATAAAATGTTGTAAACAAGATAATTGGGAAGTACATACATATCTGTTCATAGATTATTGCTTATTATTGTGTTGATTCATGCTTGTGTAACGTGATAAAATGTAATGTATAAAAGATTTTCATTATCTGGTTACATACAATTTCATCATAAAACCGTGACTTTTCGACTCAATTTTACTACTTATTAACACTGTTGTGTAATAAATTTCACATTTTATTTTTGCAAATGAGCGCTGAACTTCCACTGCGATTAGAACTAGCACTTTATCCAATACACACACGAATACGATACCTTTACATAATTCATCAATATGAATAAATTATATATATGCAATAATAATTATATCTATTATTTGTGCTATTATCTAATAAATATTCGTACGAGATAAGCTATCGAGTCGAAATTCAGCATTTCAATATTTGTTGCACTAAGTAGTCTTGTATTATACAATCAGATGATAATTTAAACATATTCTACAGTTACTTTAAAGACATAGTAAAGCCTGAGAGGGACAAAGGTTTATAGAGATCGCCTGTCGTTGAAGATCATACCAAATTGCGGGGGAGATAATCTTGCCAGATCGTTTCCTTAATTATGCATAGCTTTTCTTGCTCCCACGCGTAGCCATCGTGGAAATTGAAACAATTTCTGGTATTAATGCCACTTCGTCGTCTTATGACATCCTTAATAGAAAATGATCGTTTCTTTGAACGATTAAAGTTGATCCGTCAATTACTTTGTAGCATTAACATTATATTGTGGTACACTTGGGATGCTCACGACTATAATTTCTCTTTTTATTTCAATCACAATATCTACGACTTGTTACCGTTTTGAGGGGTAGACTGTGATGTCTAAGTTGAAGTGTCTTTTGTCAAAAATGAAAAGTGTTTCGTGGATGTGGTTTTGTGTGAGAGCAAGCGAATTCGTGAATTGCAATTAGACAAATCTGGTAAGTGAAACGGACGTCGAAGTTAATTGGCTAAGAAAATATAAGGGAAACGGAAAAATGTTCGTCCCAAACCGTCAGGTCACTCACAGGTACAAAGGGTAACCTCGTAGCAAGGAATAAATCAAAGAAGCGCCTTGAGTTGAACAATACAACAGCGTGACAAGGAATTAGAAAGTGAAAATATGAAAATCAAGCACATATAGTAAAAATTAACAACTATACCTTGACACAAAAGTGGTGGCTTCTTGACTGCTATTGCTGCTATGGACAATTATTCGGGAGATGCGCGTAGTGGATGAAAAACTGAATTGTTCGATGGGACTGAACAATTTGTGCACACATTTTGTTTATCATTTCCCGCATTAAATGCACATATTAATTCGAATAAATTTTCACACGATTAGCACGAAACAATAAATAACGCGAGAAAGTGAACACTTTAATATTACAATTGTACACCACGTTGGTCTTCGTCGAAATTGATCCCAGAGCATTTCCTGTTGAAGGTGATCGGGTTAGGGAGCATCGCGACTGTATATCCACTTACATACGTACGTGTACTGTCTAGTAACTACTCTAGATGATCGCTGAGAAAGGGTCTTTAATCGAAATGAGCCGCTTATAAGAGCACGGACGGTCGAATGCTTCATTCAGTTCCACCGACGTGATCCACGTCAAACGTGTCGTTGCTCATCTGCATAACTGGCCAGTTACTCGCCGCTTCCCGCTTTTTTCAAACATGTAACGAGGTTTCGCCTCTCCGTAAAATGCTTCGCTAGAACGAAAAGCGGTAGCGAGTGATTGCACCGTTTTGTTTCACAGTAATTGCAGAACTTTGTTCTATTAGATTATGGTTAAGTGAAAGGATTACGTGGAACCATAGAATGAAAATGGATTGAACGAATTTAAACGTTCGAGTGATAGAAATGTAAGTGCCGAAGAGTTTGGAATTAATTATTACTTCGAGAGTTTTCGGTTTCATCTCGAGTAAATAGGATCCTGTGATTTCTCAGAGTAGGATAGAGTAGTATTATCATCGAGGAACTCATCGTTGTGCGTGTGTTCGTGAAACGCAAGAATGTTGTCACTGAGAGGCAGCTTTCTCTTTACAGCACGTGTGTTTCGTTTTACGCGAGTACAGCTACGAGAGCTGAAGAAGAGTCTCTAGTACTTTTTTTTTTTAATTCTAATCCTAATAACTTTCATTAAATTGCGAATTAAATTGTAACTAAGTGTTTGTATTACATCAGTCGATCATTGTATTAATTGACAGAATAATTCTTCAATATCATTTTCAAGTCACGGAACAGATTAAACATTGTACTTCAAATGATGACGAAAGTAGAAATAAATATGAATATTGTAAAAAAAGTGCATAAATCGCGACGTGAAGACGCAAACCTTTTTTCAGACAATCCAATACTTTTTACACGGATGAGAAGGAAAGATTCGTTGATAGAAAAACTCTGGATTTTAAAGCACCATTAGCGAACGATTGCATTTCGTTCCAAGTCCATTGGTTTGCGATTGTCTTTCAGTTATTGGGACCGGAAGCCTTTCGTATAATCGTTAGAAACAGTTGACCTATCTATAATAGCGGAGATACAGAAGAAGACAAGAAATCGGGCGATAACATATTCCAGGAAAAATTACACGGCTATAGTTTTTTCACGGTTATAAGGAATATCATGAATCTATTTATCGTCTGAATGACTCAGCACTACGTGAAGTAGACAAGAATAGAATTAAAATGTTGAAAGTAAATTGCCGTCAGTATTGAAAGCGTAACGAGTTCATCAATACATCCTTTCTATCAGAAACATACTTTACGTAACATTAACTAAAGTAAAAAAGCAAGAAACATTAAAATACGATCAAAAAGTAAGATAGCAGAGAATTTTATGCGGGAACCTTGAGTCATATGGATAAAACAATAAATTAATAAAGTGACGGCGAATTAACAAGAATCAACTTTTCGTATTTGGAATTGTTTCAAACTTCTGAATGAACATGCCACCTCCGGAAGCGTAAGTTAATACTTATCGTACTGTATAGCTCGAAAATAATAAATATTATTAAAACCTTTACATTGTATTAACATGTGTTTTCGATTATTTATCGCTAATGCTTTGGACGTCTCAAGGATATTGAGGTTTAACATCAGCGGTAACAATGTAGTTCTCACATTAATACAAATTTCCCTTCCGTCCATCTCTTCCGCATATCACTTCTACCCCATGCCTCATCTTTCATTGCTGGTGTACAGCTACGCGCTCTGTAATTTATCCCTATCGTTCGCCATACAAATCTCGCTTACATATTCTCTCCACTTCCTCTCTTTCCATTCACGTGTCGCCGCTCTACACAACAATAAGTACTTCCTATTATGACAACGATTAATTTTGTTTTTTTCCCTCATAATTGTCTAATTTTTTCGCCAAATTACAAGAGTCGTTTTTATTGAAATATTCTATTTTAGCGAAGAGCACCATTCAATGTTAAATTACGGGCGAAGTGATTATGCAAAAGTAGTTAAAGTGGATAATGTTTGTGACGATATCGAAAATAATAACACTCGTGATAAAGCGAACACTTTGGACGTCAACTATGACGCGTTGCATCATTCATCGAATCGCAAGGGTGTACTTGCGCAGGTAAGATTATGGAAACGGATTATCCCGTTTTGAATGTAAGAAGTATAGGGAAAATATACACCCCTTTGGACCTATGTTCCAGTGTTTAGTATCTGGTGCGGTTTTAATACTCTCAGCCGGCGGAGGAATGCCAATTGGTTACAGTGCTATTTTGTTGCCACAATTGGCTGAAGAAAATGGAACAATGCACGCTGATGCAGAACTTGGATCCTGGATAGGTATGAAAACTTTTCATTTACAGCAGAAAGAATAATTCTTAGATGCGATATTCGCAAACGTGTTACTATCCAATAAGGTAGTACAATTTGCAACAATCGTAGATAGATGCAAATTGAAAGGAAGCTACATTTCCAACTAGATAGCGTTTGAGATTACTTAAGAAGATTCAGGAAGGTTCATGCTTGCAAGTTCAGGGGTAAATTTTACGGCCACTACAGTAAGCACCTTTAATTTGACTGACTAGCTATTTCCAGTTGGTCGCCTGTTGTCAGTTGCGACAGACCTACATATGCCTGATTGGATAATTTTTAGCAATGAGAATCAAGGCCAAGTGTAACCGCCAAGGACTTTACCTTGCCATTTGAATGTTTTTTTTTAGTGGCATGTACAGAGTATCCTTGCGCAGCAATCGTGGAACAGTTTAGGGGCACATCACATAATTTACTTTATTGTATAGATTATAAATATATCAAAATGATTGAATTCTGCTTTAACATTACGTTTCAGCGTCGATTCATAGTCTAGCAACACCCGTAGGATCGCTAGTGTCTGGACCATTATTAGATACGATTGGTAGACGCGGTGCTCTACAATTCTCAGGAGTACCACTGTTCGCTGGTTGGATTCTTATAGGCTTTGCCAATAACATCCCCTGTCTTTTAGTAGGAAGGGTGATACTGGGTTTTGCCGTCGGTATAATGGCAGTGCCATCCCAGGTTCGTAATCTCAGTAGATATTTTATTTTTTCTTAACTAAGACTTTATATGAAACTTCCAATTTCTATTTTCTTTAATACGATATCTAAAATTGCATAACGCCTACTAATCCTATGATTTAACTTTTATAGGTCTTATTAGGTGAAATGTCCGATCCGAAGCTTCGTGGATTTCTAGCATCAAACCCGCTTAGCTTCTATTGCCTGGGTGTCCTCATAATATACGCCTTGGGGGCTAGTTTTACTTGGCATATCGTTGCCTTTAGTAGTGCCATTCTTCCTATAATAGCGTTAATTGCGCTGGTTTTGATACCAGAAAGTCCTATCTGGCTCGTAAAACGAAAGAAACTTGAAAAAGCAAGAAAGGCATTGCTGTGGTTAAGGGGAGATAACGTGGAACAGGTACGACACACGTACGTTACACTATTTCCATCGAGAGGCGAACAAGCACGTGAATAATTTCTGTTTTTACTATGTTTTGCTATACAGGTTAACGCCGAAATGTTAATTCTGGAAGCACGAGCAAAAGCAGACTTAATTCAAACCTCGACGAATACATCGTGGCTAAAAAAAATTTCATCCGCAATTTCCACGCTCCTTGATCCAAGTGTTTTCAAGCCACTGACAATCATCAATATCTTTAATGCTTTACATTTAATAGGTGGAACATTCGTTACTATATTCTATGCAGTAAATATCATCACTGAAATTAGTAAGTAGAGTAACAAAATTTGTGATAAAATTTTTGGTTCTTACCCTGCGTGGTGTGTCGGCCAATTTCTGAGTAGATCCAATCAGGCGTTGGTCAGACAGCTGAATCTACTTATGATAACGTACATCGTTATGTAGATAAGACTTTTCAGTCTATTTTTTGTTATCTTATGAACTAAAAATATATTTATTATTTTTGTTAATTATTTCATTATAACCATAGTAGTTGTATAATTCTATTATTCTAATTCGTTTATTCTTACCTAGCTGGTGACAGTATAAATAGCTACTTGGCAGCAGTGGTTATGGCAGCTATTAGATTTTTCTCCAGTATAATAGGAACCGTTGCATTATTAAAAGTGAATAGAAGAAGTCTAGGAATATTCTCAGCTCTTGGAACAGCAATCACTTCTTTAATCCTTGTAGTGTACATGTTAATCGAAGAAAAGTCTTCTATTAACGTAAGTTTAATAGTTTAGATCAAATTATAGTAGTAAATGTGTTTCGAAGTATACAATTAGAATATAATAATAAATTTTTTACATTATTTTTGTATGTTTCAGACTTACGTTGTTGTCTTTCTTCTATCGATGTACGTAGCCGCAAGTACTGTAGGACTGATGACACTTATTGGATTAATGATTTCTGAATTATTACCACAAAAAGCTCGTGGAATTGGGGGTGGCTTGAACTACTTTTTTATAAATACAGTCATTTTCATCATTATAAAAATTTACCCTATGGTATGCTTACAATTACAATAACATATTTGAATTATTTGCTCGCACAAATTAAACCAAACAACTGTTTTTTCAAAACGAAAGTTGTTCCTGATAACACTGAATTGTTTTGTTGTTAAAACAGCTGAATAATGCAATAGGCATCACCGGAATTTTTGTAATATTTGCAATTTTCGCTCTTCTGGAAACTATATTTATTTATATCGCCTTGCCAGAAACAAGAAATCGTACGCTTCAAGAAATTGAGGATTACTTCCAGGTATGCATTCTGCATTACATTCTTTACCATTACAAAAATTATAATTGAAATATAATTATACTTGTTAATTCATTTTCTATAGCAAGATAATTTACTTTGGATCACTCGTTCAAGAGAGAAAAGGAAAGACGAGCCATTTATTATACATAAATCTTAATACTTTACAATATGTAAATATAAAATTTATGTACATAATTGGGATCTAATATTGTATAATTTTGTAATGTTCGCTTGTCTAATTTAAATTAATGTGCGTAATATATATTTTAATTTAATTATATAAGAAAAATTTTTAATATGTACGCTTATTCAGAATATAAGTTAAAGTACACAAATTTTATTTAAAATGAAGTTATTCTTTTTGATCAACTGCGAAATTTCTTTCATCCTTCGATTTCAATATTTATACGAATTATGTAAACTTCTCAACATGGAAGTAAAAAATTCGCGAATATTGTTCATTTCATAGTGGTGAAAATACTGTAAAGGAATTTTTAATTACAAAAAAATTAAAATTTACTCAGTAGCGCACAAGAGTTACACGAAAAGGTATTTTATTAACATACAGAACATCATGATTTTATTCATTTTCTTGTTTTACTAATTATCTTGATAACAAGATTTTCAGTGATTGGTAATTACTTTATTTAAAGAGAGGTTAATCTCTTTATTGTGCTATTGTTACTACGTATGAGACATACGTATATACATACAGTATCTATTATCGTGACAATTGTTTATAATTTTGTGTTCCTAAATTGGCGGGCACCGGGTTGCGTTTCCTTCGTACTTCCAATTACGAAATCTAATTTAATTCAATGAACTTTCGAATGGAATTCAAATATTCGTAATATATCCAATACGGAAATTTAAAGAAACGAAATAAATACTTATATATATATATATTAATATATTAAAAAAAGATCGAAGTTTCCTTAAATAAATTAGTAAATTGGCTGTGTTATGTAGTTTAATTAATACGATTTCGGGAAATAATTGTTGAAGCAATGATTAAATAATTAATACGTCAAAATGAATATTAATATTGTTTAACGACTGTTGGTTCATGAGAGACATTAAACCTTGCAATTCGCATATTCGTATCTATTTATGTAGTTTAAACGTCTTTCTGTACTTGATATGCTATAGTTATAGTAATACCTTAAAAATTCTATTTCATTAATACGGTTTTCAATTGTTACGATAGTAATAGTTCCGATTTATTTTGCAATAAATGTAACAACTAGAACATCGCGTTAATAAACAAAAGTTAATAGAATGTCTTAAGCATGAGGATTGCGGAATTTTTCCCCTGCGTATTTAGCAGCTGCACCCAATTCTTCTTCAATACGTAGGATCTGATTGTATTTAGCCAAACGTTCCGAACGGCAAGGAGCACCAGTCTTAATTTGACCAGTAGACAGGCCAACAACTAAATCGGCTATGAACGTATCCTCTGTTTCACCGGAACGGTGAGAGACCATAGTACCCCAGCCAGCGCTCTTGGCAAGTTTGTGAGCATTTATCGATTCAGTGACTGTACCTATTTGGTTGACTTTCAATAGCAAACAGTTGCAGGCTTTTTTGTCAATGGCCGTTTTAATCCTATAATTTATGAGAAATGTAACAATGATGTTAGTAATGCAAATGATAAAGATAAAGATATTTTTATCTTTACCTTTCAGGATTTGTGACAGTAAGATCGTCACCGACAATTTGGATGGGAGTGGAAGCTGTCATTGAAGTCCACGACTCCCAATCATCTTGATCGAACGGATCCTCAATTGACACAATTGGGAATTCTTTAACGAATTCCAAATATAAGTTCTTCAAAGCCTGTGGTTCCAAGTACGTATTTGGATCGGATTTTTCATTTTTGAAATCCAAGTCGTACTTTCCGCTTTTGTGGAATTCAGATGCGGCAACATCCATACCAATTTTGATTTTTCCTTCATATCCAGCAACCTAAATTATGAAATCGTCAATAACAAAATTATACATTCATCATAAAATCATAAAAACATCATATCACAAAATGATTTATTCTTTCTCATAAAATGCTTACTTTAATAGCATCTATGATCAAGTTCAGAGCCTCCTTGTTTTCTAAAATATTTGGTGCAAAACCACCTTCATCACCAACAGCGGTAGCATCAAGACCAAACTTCTTCTTAATACCAGCTTTCAGATGATGATAAACTTCGGTACCCATTTTCATGGCTTCTGTGAAGTTGGCAGCACCTGTGGGTAAAATCATGAACTCTTGCATCGCCAATTTGTTTCCAGCATGAGAACCACCATTAATAACATTGAAAGCTGGTACTGGTAAAATAATATTGGCGTTTCCTGCTAATTCTGCAATATATCTGTAATTATAAGGATTTGTTAGAATAAGTATTGACCAAAAAGTTAGTGAATTAATCCTACAATTTAATGTTCAAAACCGAACTTACTTATACAAAGGCACCCCCTTTTTAGCAGCGCCTGCTTTACAAACAGCTAATGAAACACCTAAAAGTGCATTTGCACCAAGTTTCGATTTGTTTGGTGTACCGTCAAGTTTCAAAAGCAAGTTATCAATGTCCGTTTGTTGGGTGACCTCCAAGTTTGACTAGAAAACAAATTAATTTTTTAAAAATATACATTCCTTAAATATAACTAAAATATCAACAATTAATAATTAGGAAATAATTGAAAATAACTAATATAAGCAATAAACATTTAGAACAATGGAAATAAATACCTTTAACAGTTCAGGTGTGATTATGTTGTTAATATTTTCTACAGCTTTGAAGACCGATTTTCCATGATATTTAGACTTATCATTGTCTCTAAGTTCTAAAGCTTCATGGACACCAGTTGAGGCACCCGATGGCACTTCGGCTCTAAAGAGCCCATTATCCGTTACCAGATCAACCTAACATGATACATATACGCATATTTTTTACTTTTATTACACTGAATTTGTATTTAAATATCATATATTCCTTATAAGTATCAACAGTATCTCTTACCTCCACGGTAGGATTACCACGGGAGTCAAAAATTTGACGTGCCTTGATGCTTTTGATTGGCATTGTGTTGTAGTAATTCGAAGTACTATAACTGGCAATTACAACTCTAAAACGAAAATACGTATCAATAAGAAAATAATGGCACAAAATGTTGGTTATGCGAACGGATAGTATACGCTGCAACCTCTAAATTATCTATTTAGTAACAGTTCTAAAAATAATCGTTTTATAACTCTAATATCAAATTGTGTTTTAGTTATGAAGCGTTTTAAAGTATTCCGTGATAGAAATGCGTACGAAACTAGAATACCGGTAAGCAAGTTAGTCTTAGATACAATATAACGTTTGACCTTGACAAGGTCACTGGAAGAAACTCAAACAATTTTAAGTAAAATGAATAGCTTCTTTATATGTGAAATGTATTGAATTTTCCTAAAGTTATTATAATATATCCGAATTGTCGCGTATAATGACCTTGCGGTAAAATTTCGGCACTTAGCACACGCGGCACGCATTAAGAACATTTTCCTACGGATTTAAGGAACAAAGCACTCTGATAAATATACAGATTATTTCTTGATATCTTCTGCAGCAGACAGAGAAATTTAAGCAGTTGTAATTTTTTACATATCGAGCAAGATTTGATGGAAATTTGCTCACCTAGGGTAACGCGCGACAATCCTCTTGAAGTGTTCGATGTAGAATGATATTCTGTCCTACAGTTGACCTCAAATCGCGAGCAATTCCGAGCACCACTCTTCTATCGATTCTGATCCTGTCACGTACAAACGTAGAAGCGGATGCGCTGAAATCAGTTTCTCAACCTAGACAATTAAATAAAGCGATACCTATACGAGACTTGAAATAGGAATCTTATCTAATATAACTTCATATTTTTCATAAGATTAAATAATAAAAATTACGTAATCTGTACCTACCATCTACCGTCGGTTATGTGCAAATTTCACTGAGATTCGCAATCTCTGTATTATATTACTCATGTTTCGCGAATTGTAATACGTGTACAAGCGCGCGAATTGTAAAGCAGTACTAAAATAATTGTTCGAGTTCCATATTTTTTAGTGCTCAGTGCGTGTTCAAATTTTTACGTGATTCTGTAGTAAATATATTGCGTTGAATGTGTACTTGTCATTTATAACTATATTTATAACTATTGTGTGACCAAGTACTATTATTTCAAGGTAAGCTACATTTACTAAAAAATAAAATCCTTAATACAACACTTTGCACATTTTTTATTGAATTTCAAATAGAAATGTTATTACTTTATGTTACAATTTCAAATAAGTAATTTATTGCACATATTTATTATAAAGATATCTAACAAATAAAATGTGAAGTTATAGTAATAGAACTTTGTAATTGGAACCAGGAATTATTTCTAGAAGCTATTTGGTCAAATCCATTTCTGAAGAAATGTATCATTTGTGGTTTCTTTTATCACAGTTTTTATAACTTTTCTATTGAGTTTCTGGAATTTGTAAAAAATTAGAAACCAGCAATGTTTTAATAGCTTTCCGAAGAACAAGATCATATTAATATTTATAAAGGCAGTCAGACCTTTCATAGACAACATTATTTTTATTGAAAGTTTATTCAAAAATATGAAATATATTCAATTATTATGATACAGTTTGTACACGTGTAGCGATATATATATGTATATATATATATCGCCAATATTCAAATTGATTTGTTTCATGAGTATAATTTAACAAATAAATTCTGGGTCGAAAAGCTTTGTAACTTCAAATACTAAAAACTATACTCTTATAACATTCAAGAAACATATTTTACAGAATTATAAATAAACTTAGCAAAGTGAATTTTACATTAATTATTTAAATAAAATTTTTGCTTGATATTAAATTATTTTTATAACTAAACAATGCGACATTTACACACAGAAAGTTGTGATAATTGCATTCAATGAATTAGTATTTGTTTAATGGATAAATCGATATCTTCAAAGTATAGATATTCTATTATCGAATCTTTTCACAAATTATTATCTAAAGTAGCTTTGTGTAGAGATCAAATCGTTTTACAGAAGGCACCCTATATATGTATTATAAATGTAAAGAAAACATTCAATATCATGAAATGAGGATAATGATCGCTCTAATATTTTTTATCTGTTATTCGTAAAAGAGCGATACATTAACATCATTAAAATTGTATTAATTATTTAATCTATATCTATGTGTAGCATTAAATTATTTCGGTCTTTCGACTGCCTAGACTCTTTTTTATCAATGCCCAATCTTCAAGAATATCTGCATCATTAAGCATGTAAACAATATAAGGACCTGCGACAGAAACAGCTCGTCTTCTTTCAGTGTGATTTCTACGTCTTCTACCATTAGAATTTAACCACAAATCCGCGTGAATATCAACGTTGTTCCTATCCTCTTCTAACCTACGAATCTTTTCTTGCAAATCATTATGAATGCAGTCCCAGATTAATTCTTTTTCACTTTCAAAATTTTGTAACGCCGCTTGCTCTTCCGCAAGGAATTTATTCTGTATATTTTGCAATCTGTATTGTTTTAATATTCCAGCCACTTCTGTTTTTGTTTTCATATTCTCCTTCAATCGTTCCAATGGTACAAGATATTCTTCAGATTTTCCGACTCGAACCTCTCCCAATTTTGTATCCACTTGGGTAATTCTTTCACGGTAAAGCCTGAAGTTTTATTTCGCAATTAGATATTCAATTTCTGTGATACGGTAGAAATCTTTTAGTAATTATAAAAATTAATACTCAAGAAAGAGTATCATTTGAAAGGATTTACTTACTGCTCTTTGAGTATAGTGAATTGTCTTTCTAAATCCACTAAGTTTTCCATGCATTCGGTACGTCGCCTCTCGCACTCATCTTCGTCCATTTCTGAGGAATCATCACTGTCACTGTGTTCTGCGCTACTGTCACAAGATGCAGAGCTTTGATTACTGTCGTTACTATCGTGGGACATTTCTTCACCTTCTGCTTCAGATTCATCTTTAACACTTGGCATCTGTCTAAATAATAGTCTCAGTTATAGGATTAATTGGCAAAAAGATTATTATGGAGTATTTTTTATATTACATGCTATCATTTTTAACACTCGTATAGGTGAGAATATTTCTCAAAATTTTCATACTGCAAAATTTTATATTTTGACAACCTAACCTATTCTAACCTCAAACTTATTGTTTACTAGATTCACAAATGTCCTTGTCTTAATAATAATTTACGTAAATTGGGAACCATAAATTAGAATTTATGTACCATAATCGATGGTAACATAACAAATGCATATCTTCTTATAATATTGATATTTTAGCAATAGCAAATTCCGGAAGATTCCATGGAAATAATGCATTAAAATATATTTTCTGATATATTTGACAAATATTTATACTACTCTTTATATTATACTCTTTAAACATAATATGTACTCACTGTAGAATAATCGTTTGCTACTTTCTCTTAATTTAATATTATTAACAAAAACGAGTAACTATACTTGTCACTTCTCACGCGACATCAACCATTTGTGTTTGCTCACCTAAACATGTGGAGCTTTTGCTGAGCATGCGCCTTAAAGTTCTCGAAAGATTTTGCTTTAATATTTGCGAAATTTAATTTATACATACACACAATTATTCTATAATATATTTATTACTGTGAAGTAAAGTTGACCGCAAAAATCGTGAAAGCAACGATAAGAAAGAATTAATAAATCGTTTCTCAGAAGAGTTTTATCACTTTTTTTTTTAGACGGTATGATTTATCAGCGAACTAATTCAATAATTTTAAGAATTTAGCAAATAGATTTATCGATGATTAATTTTAAGGAAATATTAAACATTTACATATACATATTATCACTGACAATTGGCAATAATCGATGACCCGTTCTGTAAACCTATATACGAAGATTTGCCAGCTTCTGTCACCACATTAGCCGATGCTACGATGCCGCATAACAAAAATGATACAATTTTATAAATTTGCTAAACATTAATGAATGACAAGCATATTTGTTATTTGATGATTGTGTAGGTGAATCATTATCTAATGAAAAAAATGACAAATCATTATAATGAGGTCAATCGTACTGTTTCTTAGAAGAGATTTTTGCGCAAATATATTTTTTGCACAAATATTTGGTTTCTGTAGGCAAGTTAATGCAGGATACAACAGTATCGTAATTAAAGTATACGGTGTGGGAGAGAACATTGAAGACCTTGGTCAAAGTTTTCAAAGAAGGAACTTGAAAGTGGGACGCTTTGAAGATCTTACCTTGTTAGTGTTGTAGGGACATACTTGACACAGTAACTGCACATATGTGCAATGCAATGCGATAATCAGATATAAATTTGGAATGCTGGCATTTTTGGGAATAACCGATTTCACGAATCGATATAGGGCGAATGCCGGATGATAGGTTCGTTAAATATCGGCCAGAAACGTTTGAATTAGGTAGGAGATACAGGTTTCACATTGATGAAATGAAGTATACTGAGAAAGGGAATTGAAAAATGAAAAGGGATCGCGAAATATTTATAACTTTTGTTTACATATATGTATATATATATAGTTTTATATATATAATATATGTATATATATTTTTTCTTTTAATATACAATATTCCATCGGATACAATAATACATTTGGACCTGCATAGAACAAATAGACAGATAATGCAACATTCGCATAACTGTAAAGTATACTAAGAATTAATGTATACAGTATACATATATTTCTCGTGTGCTTTTTATGTTCCGTGAAAACTTTCGATTACATAGGTCTCTTTCTGCGCGAAAGTAAGGTACAGCTCGTTTTGTGCATTTTCTCCTTCCACATGATATTCTCTCTACTCTCTCTCTCTCTCTCTCTTTCTCTCTTTATGGTTAAGATTTGTCACACACGAGACGGTTACGGTAAGAATTCCTTTACTCCATACATTTGGTACACGTGAAATTAATACGGTCGATACGAAGAAAGCCGACAGGAAATTCGTGACAATTCAATTTCGCGAGTCTCGCGTGAAAAATAACTACGAATCGAAAGAATGATGTAGGCACTTGAAGATGCGTTTTCGAGGAAATTTTCGGTTTTTGTAAGACGAGCAAATAGTTCCTTACCATACACATCCAATGTGTCGTGCGCAGTATCACGTTGTAGCGGATCGTTTTTTTTCTTTAGAAAATTCCAAAAAAATCCGACTTCATTCAGTGTAACAACAATTTCATACAGATTTTCTTAATACTCATTTCATGCAACATTTACCACAGCGCCATCATGGTTCGTTGAAATGAGTATTAAACGGTTTTGGCTGTTAGAAGGAAAGTGACAGAATGAAATGGAAAAATTTGCATTAAATATACTATCCTATACGTTTTTTTTTTTTTACAAATATGCCTTTCTAAACGAGTACAGATTCCTAATTTACAACAGACAGAGTTCTTCTTACGCCAGCAACGCAAGTTATTGTTAAACGTCTACGTAAAGTTCATCATATACAGCAATGTATCATGGCAAAAAATTGTATCTCGCAACGGTTACGAAAAGGAAACGCGAAAGATGAAAGAAATATATACACATATTTATATATACATATTTATAAATCTATAAATAATTTACATACACAGTATTTTATCTACGTGTTTCATTTTTTTCACAGCTGGTAAGAGAAGAAAATCAAAAGTTCGAACGCGATTACTTTTGCTCAGCTTTAAGTGATCTCATCTTCTGATCGCAAGGGCGCCGTATAGAAAAAGTCACGGTGCACGAAAGGCGTGGGTGAACTTCGGTACTCTGATGATCACCGGGGTAAAGAGACGTTCACTGTAAGTAATTCCTTGTAATTCGCGAGATAATTAACGCGCGATACTATTCACCGAACCGCGAGGGCGCTGTTTTCTTACCTAGCTTGTTGATCGATCTTACTTTTGGTTAATAAGAATGCTCGCATCGTACACGATCGCGTGTTCGCCGTCGAAAACTTCTCAGATTCGACCTGTCCCAAATTGGCGCAACTGGGTAACCTTTGTCGCGACGCGAAACGTTCGTATTAAAAATAGGAAAAGTCCTCGCTGGATTTGAATTTTTTTCAACGGTGATTTCCTTCCATTCCGGATGGCACGCCGCAGAATGTCGATCGGACATCGATACCCGTGTACATAAAAATGCAAATGGTTCGAAGTTTCGAAGTCGGACGATCGTGTATAATGTGAAAACCGCGGTATATATTCATTTTTTTTTCTCCCCTATTATTGAACACGTATTTTCTCTCTGAGGCAAAGTACCTGTCGTGTGTGTTTTTTTTCTCTCTTGTCGATCGAGGAACAACTTTAGAACACCTTGCAGTGAGCCACGTTATAAGGGCAGACGCGCACCGCTGTGTCCGTATTACGTGTCGCGGTCGCATTTTTTAATGCATAAAATAGGCCTGTCTGACTTATTCGTACGTGTACTATTGCTAATACGTTCTCACGTGGTGACGTAGGGTGGGAAATAAATCTGGGGGCTATTTGAAGCGTTGAAACGAAGTTTCAACCAATGAAATTTTCACAGCGTCCCGTCACCGTTTACTTTTTAATGCCATTTTCCACTGTAACGTTTACGAGAAAAATACGAAGTTGTGCTATGCCTGGTCGTCTCAAGTTATCGATGCTATAAATTCTAGCACGTCTAATCGGGAAACATTTGGATTCGAAAATGAAATCGCACGTGTCGTTCGCATCTTGCCACGCGATCCGTCCACGATATCGATCGGGATTCGAATCGAAATGTGAAAATGAAGCTTTCATCGGTTACTCGGTATTCACGCGCGATGGTAAGCAGAAAGTAGGTTTGCTTGATTGGAACTGAACGTGCGTGTAATCGCGTGATTGGGTATACAAGGCGTTCGATTATAGGTGGATCGAATCGAGGGGGATAATGGGGGGTGAAATAAGGTGGGAATCAGAGGAGGAACGAAATGGCGTTCGAGGCTGCCAAATGCAATTCTGTCGTTCCCGAGTTCTGCCTCGTGATTTCTTATTTCCACGACTCGTCTATAACCGAGCACCTTGTCCAATCGTCCGGATGACGACGAAGACTGTGGATCGCGTGCTCCGTGACCGTTCGTAGGCGGAGCTCGTGGTTCTTTGGAACAACGGTGACTCGATATCCTCGTCGACAACGAGCGACACAAATAAATTGAGCTCAGAGAGAAATTAGAGATAGATACATACGCCGAGGAAGATACAGAAATAAAGGGGTCCTCTGTCCCAAGAACCGCCTAGGAAATTGACATTGCGCAACGGGATATACACCCCTAGTGTGTCGCATATTCTTCTCTGTTAGTCGCGAGTAAAAATCTATATAAGTTGAGTCCTTCGACGGTCAAAGATTTCGCACGTCCGCGTTACGTCTTCTCGATACACTTTACCGCTATAAAAATCGCGTCGCACTACGATGGTAAAACATGCTCGATGAAAGTGGAGAGGAATCCACCCCTGCTGTTTGCACGGAAGAATGGCGCGTTCCTACGTACGCGCAATGACAGAGGATTTGCTCAGAGAATTTGCGTTAATTTAAATTCAACGATACAACGATGCGATTCAACGAGGGGGCGATATTAAAACTGAAATTAATGAACACGCGATGTGTACGTGAGATAGGGAAGTAAGTATAACGACATTGTGTGTAGAATATTGTTTTACTAAATTACGCGTAGACGAGGTTTTTGGCAAATTCATGGCAAACTTCAAATTAATAGCTTTCTCGCGTCGTTCTTCCCCTTTGCTGTTACGGAATTTCGCACAAGCGTACATGAATTATCGTTGTCTGCAATTTGAACGTATATATTTCGCGTAAATCGGGATATTATACTCGCGTAAACACCTACAGTTTCATTTAATGATAAATATTGCTTTCAATCATTAATTTGTCGTAAATTTACGGTATATATAATATATATTATAGTTATCATTTATAGGTCACGTACACGTGCGACTGATCTCAAAATATTGGTTGTTTCCTGACAGTGTCGATTCTCCACCCCCACGAATAAATCAGCGTAACCATGCACGTACGTAAAAATTCCTCCACCCCTTCACGAGTTTATCGAGATTTCGTCTATCCAGTTCGAGAAAGCTATCAGCATCGAGTTCCAATTGTACCACTTATTAATAATTCCTTTCGAACACGTGCCATCGCATCTTGTCACGCTTATAAGCGGCCTAATGGATTCTGTACTTTGAGAGAATACAGGTTATCGATTTCTTTGTTACCCGCTGTAGCACTTTCCAATATTGCTCCCTTGTAACGAGGCGACTTTGAAACGCTCCATGACACACGAATTAACGACAGCTGCTGGGGCCCAGCGGATGGAACAAAGCGCGAGTCGCAATTTTCGTCCCAAAACTGTACGCGCGCTGCCGTTTGCCCCAGCTACGTGGCACGTTCCGCAGCGGATGCCAAACCCTTTTCTCATCTTCTAATGCGTCGTAAATTCCGATCGCGGAGATACGTTGCGCGTGGCAGAGGTTTCTCTTCGCTCTCGCGTTTCCACGAGAACAACGACCGTTATCGTTCGATTGCGCGTAACAATCGGCGATCGACGGACTATTATTTCGCTGTCAACTCGTTTTAAACGCTCTTCGACAGATGGTAGTCTCTCTCGCCAGGGACAGCAGAGGGTGTTCTACCGTGACTCACGTAATCGAAGGTCCTCATGAATAAAAGCAACGGTCGAGTTCGATTGGTTCAAGGTAGCCATTAGTATCGTTTCAGACCCGTTTCAATTTGGCTCACCGGGGCACGCACGTGTTCGCACCGCGATTCCGCGATAGAGCACCGTCATATCTTCAATTCTCTGAGCCACTCGTTCATTACGCGTCAAAGCTGAACGAAAACTGTAAAACAATTTTTGCGTACCTCGGCTCGAGCGTGGCCCCGCTCGGTGATTTCCATCAGAGCGGTTCTAACTGTTCCACGTAAGCCTTTCAATGTAAATAATCGCTATGGCAGTATTTCGAAATAATCCGTGTCCGCCATATTTACATCGTTCAAATTCTATAATCGATAGTTTGCTGAAGCGAAGGGCAAGCGTAACGCTATTTTTGTTAACTTGCTCCCTTTTACCGTCCCGTGAAACGATACCACCCCGACGGTTCAGAGTGTACCAATGAAATAATCACACAAAGAAGCTCCTCCGTCGGCTGGAGGCTAATAAACGTTCGCTGGGAAAACGTGTTACTCGTCTTCTTTGGCCGTCGAGAGAGTCCACGGTTCGTTTCGCCGCTTGTCTCAACAGCACGAACTCGTAAACAGGTCTGGACGCTCCTATACCGACTGCACAGGAGAGAGCGTCGCCTAATCGAAGCCAATATGGCGTCACGAGAAATAAGGTCACGAGACTGCTAATATCCCTCGTATTTCGAACGAAAGCCTGACCAACAAACAAGGTACAATTAATAATATCCATTTCGAATCGTGTCAAGTTTAGCCAATTTCATTTTCACGTAAGTTTCTGTACTCAAAAGTTTTCATTTCTCTCTGACGGCCATGTTGGTTTATCGAACCGCAATCACGTTCCGATCGTTTAGACTCGTTTAGAAGGCCATTTTCGCAAACGCGAAACGACCGTGCGCGCGATACGATGACCATAGCTACGTCATTCGCGAATTATTTCCCATGACCGAGACCCGCTCGAAGGAAAGAGATTTCAAACCTAACCAACCATCCGGGCATCAGGTTCGTGCCCCTGTAAAAAAGAACGTCGTACGTCGCGTGAACGCGTCGCACAATTACGAAATCGTCGCGATCGCGTCGCGGATCGTCCGCGAAACGGCGATTCTTTCTAACGAACGAACGATCGAGGGGACACGCTCGTACTTTGGTATCCCGTCGTTTTCCTCGTCAGGAGATTTAATAAGTCCCGAGGGACAAAGCGATCAGCCGCAAACCTTCTCCGGTTCCTTTACGACCAAGACGACTAGGAATTGGCAGCGGTGCTCTGTGCTTTGTTGTTCTGAGCCTTGTTGAACCCCTCTATCAACGTTTCGATGATGAATTTGATCGTTATTTTGTAGATGCTCTCCACGTTCTCTGAGTACCGATCTTGCAACGTTTGCTGCACGGCTTGCAAGAATGGTTGCTCGATTTTCTGAAAATGAAATTCATTAAAGGTACAGCGACGATATCGTTACGTTTTTAATCGAAATAAAGAATGATACAACGAAGCGTATCAACGTTTGTCACTTGTGCAAGGTTTGGTGAGATTTTCTTGATCGTTTCGCGTGTTCAATAAATAAATCATCGCTCGTCAGCTTGCAATTATTTTTAACGCGAAAACCAGATAGTATAGATGAATTTTTTACGTAAAATTAATTAAGTGAGTACCTAGTTGAAGGAAAGTTATACTGTCCGTTGTAACGATCGCTGCGAAAGCTCGTTTTGCGTCAAATAACAAGGTTCAGGGTAAACAGGAAATTAATGTCACAGTAGGTACACCGCTGGAATTACGGAAGCTAAATAAGGCGTTGCTGTAATTTTTGCACGTTTCACAGCCTATAAATTGTATTGTAAAAAGATACGACGCCTCGTGTGCTGGCCAATTAAGTAATACTTCCTGCTGGAAATTGAATACTCTGTATACACGGTATCAGAGGGGGACATGATTAATTACGGTAGAAAGAAAATAGAATTAAAATTGTGTATCTGTCAATCTGAAATATCGAAAACACTAATTTTTGTGCGTAGCCTTGATTTAATATTCGCCTTTTTATTGCACTGAATTTTTTATCTAATCCAATTTCGTTTTTCATTTGTCTCATCGCCGCGTAAACAACGCGTACAGTTGATTTACTCTTCGTAGCGTACAAATTCGCGTAACGAAGCATCTTCGATATCGTTCTACGCTCGTGCAGCGCATGAATATAAAATATCGGTCGTGGTCGATCGTTCGATTGTTGTATCGCTTTCCCTCGAATTTTAATTCCACGTACAGAAATCCATCGGATCGACGTTCGTCAATAACTTGGAAATAATTTACGAATTTCGTGCGCAAATAACCGTCGCGCTGTATCGTTTGCTCCGCGCCGAATTCAGTAATTATAAGAATGGATAATCGCGTTCGATTCGAATTGAAAATGGTCCCGTTCGTGTTTCACGCGTTTCCGGCATATTGTGCATACTAATTTGCATAAACGCGCGAAGAGCCGCGCGTTGCGATTGAAGATGCGTTTCGCGGTGAAAAGCAAATTTAATCTTATAGAGCTGATCGTCCACGTGTACGTAGAGATCGCATCGATGGGTCGCAAAAGGAGCGGATAATTTTCCGATTGTTTCCTCGATGGAACTTACCCAAAAGTATTGCGCGTTAAAGCCAGGGATCTTCGTGTGCGTCGCTCCGACTTGGTGGAGACAGGTCAAGAAAACATCCATGTCATCCAGGCCTTTTATACTTTCGTCTAGGGCAGCCATCACTTTTTCCGCGTGCTTCTTCAACTCCACCATGTCGAACTGTTGGCCGCATTCCTCTTTCGCTTTTAAGTCGAGAAATCGCGAGAACATTTGCACCAGTTCCTCGTGTTCCTCGAACAGCCTGAAATTTAACAACAATATACAAATCACTGGATGATAGTTTGAGAAAATTAAACATAACATTTCTACGGAACATATAGCGCGATAATATATCGACTCTTCGAAAAGTATTGTTGGCAGATTGAGGTAGAAGCTTGCTTTTAAAATCTCGATGAGGTTTCTCCTCGTATTTAAGTACAAACGCAGCGACAAGGAAAGGTACTTTGTTTTTCTTTAATTCTTTGGGCGCCATGAATGTTGAACTTGGCCTTCGGGGTATTAAAGCTTTTACGATACCGCTCTGCACGCTCTTGGAAACTTTCCCAAAGTTGTACGATGACGATCGCGACAGTTCTCCTACGAAATATCGAAATTTCTTTGAAAATTCGTTGCCCACACTGTGCGTTCCGCAGCGATTGGTAAATCCTTCGCTCTCGAGTCCGTTAACAAAAGCGAAGGCTGCGAGAGCTTACTTTGGCGTTAGCCCAATTCCATCGAAAATAGAATGGACGATGCATGTTCCATTAATTCTTTTTATCCCTGTTTGTTTTACGCGTCCACACGGAAGATTTGATTTTTCGACTCCCGCACGTAGAGCGCCGCCTTTCAAGTCCTCGAGGGAGAGCTAAGAGGCGAGGGATGACACGGCGGGGAATTAGCGTAAAATCTTGAACAGCTGAAATCTGTAATGCGAACTTTAAGAGCTGGCTAAGTCTATCAAGCTCTTGGTAGACGAAACGAGCTTAAGGATTTAGTTGTAATAAATGTCACGTGTTACGGATAATAACCTCCAGTCGAATCGAATCTCCAAGTTAACGTGTAGTCCAATTTATTCGCGTCTAGACGAACGGCTATTACGCTGACGGAATAAGTACGCGGCGGTACGAGCAATTTAAATAGCTAGAGCTTATAATTGCAAATAATATGTACACATACTTGTAACGTGCGCGTACGTACTCGTGCATCTACGTTTGATATCTCCTGAATAAATAGAACTAATATTAAAGGACTTAGATAAGATCCCCCAGGCACGCATTGCTCTTCAGAGGCAATTATTGACTTTGATGTTCCGTAATCGATCCGCCAAATTACTGTACATAAGACGAATTCCTTGAGGTTTGGGGTTTCGCAGTTTAATGTATATATATATATAAACGCGACGGATAGAATAAAAATTCTTTTACGTTAATATTGAAGATATTGAATGAAAATTGTTGCGATACATTGGATGCAAATATTAAATTTCCCTTAAACGTATCGCAATGGTAAAAGCGAAGCAAATGGCGCTTCGTTGTTCGTCGGAGTAAAAATTTCCATCAAGAAAATTTCCCGCAATTAAAGCCTTCCGTCATCGAATCGATTCTGGCTATTTTCGTACGAAACTGGCCGTTTGTATCGGGAATTTTCGCGGCTCTCGTTACTTCGACCGCGCTCTTCGAACAGTTCGAAATGAAATGGCACGCGATCGGTTCTCGTTGTTCGACGAAGGGAGAATTCCGCGAGTTTTTACAGCCGCGAGACTGAAGCTACGATGTGGCGTGAGATTTTCAGAAGAGGTCAAACTCGTTTCGTTGATTCCCCCTTTTTTTTTTTGGGTTGACCGATAGAGAAAGTGGAGCATGCAGTGCTCTCTTAAAGAGAATGGATCGTATCCGACAACTGGTGTACCAGTGAGCATCGGAAAGAACAGTTTTTCGTTTGTATCGCTGCGATAAAGTCGCGTGCAAGAAACCTGGCACGTTCTCTGACGTCGATCAATTAATAAAAATTGACAAAAATTTCATCGTTCTTCGAATTTCCTAACAAAAAAGCCCCAGTACTTGGTCTTGGCGAAACAGTTTACGTATTAATCAATGGACTGATTATAAAAATTACACCAATGCACGTACATGGTGGAATATATCGATCCGCATTGATACAACGAGGTATTTTTGGATATTTATTATTACAACATACTAAAATTAACCACGATCACTGATAAATACCGTCTTTTTCTGATTAACTTCCTGTCGTTCGAAAATGTGGATAAAAAAATTGCTTCATCGAAAATCAATACTATTAGAGTAATTGATAATTAAAGTGACGAAGATATTTTCATTTTATCAGACATAAACTTCATTTAGATAGAACGCATCGCGATGTACTCTCCAAATGTCTGTGTTAAACCACAATCGTGCCTCCGCGCTTTGCTGCGAACATTTTTTTCGTGATCGATTTATGGGCAGTGATTTACCATCAGGATATCCGCGCAGGGTGAAACCGTATCGAGCGATTCGCGTCCGCTTAATCCTTTCACATTTAAAACAGGGATAGGCGAAGGTGCGCAGGATGAAGTGGAATGCGAACGATAACGGGACGCGATATCTGTTTGACACAATCATAGATGATGGATGGCAGGATTGCCTATTAAACGGCATACGTTTGTGCAAAGCGATTCCATTGGCCGATAATTATCGGCACCGCGTGTAAGTATAGCGTACTCATCTTTGGAGTACGAGTCACAACGCGTTACACTTCGAATCGTTTTTCACGCAATCGAGAAACGCTCTCACGTTTCGTACATTCTGAGAACTAAATCGAAACGATATTTCTAATATATCGACAGCGTAGCGCGCGTGCATTTTTCACGAATTCAATAAAAATGGTAAGCAGCTTTATCGCGAAATGCCGCGCTTTAATCCAATTCTCCCAGAGTTCCATCCTCAGTTTTATTTCCCCATCAGCGTAGCGGTATAAAATATTTAACATTTTCTTCGTTTCTCGTCGCTGACGAAAGAATTCTCATCGCACAACGTCGCGAAAACGGGACGCGTTTTCTTTTCCCCGTAAAGGGTATCGCCTCGAAATGTAAATTCGTCGCCTCGAACGAAATTAGAGTAATTTTCTTGTTCGCACGGCTGGTGCTCGGGGGATGATAAAAGCAGCCGTTTTGCGCGAGAAACATAAATCGAAACGTCGCCAGTAAAAATTCGCTGGTTGGTTTTTTTCGGTTCACTCGAATTCACTTACGATTTAATCCGATATTCCGCGAATTCGGCTACCGAGGAAACATTATCGCGGAATTTATAACAGAGACAGGGAGGGTGAACTCGTGATAACTCGGGGGCTCTACGACCGACTATAAATGTAACCATAATTTAGCTGTTCGCGGAGTGGTTTTTAGACCAATAAACGACGGAATCGAGGATCGATAAAATGGATGTTCGCGTCGTGGAAACCTAATCGTCGTTTCTGTCCACTTACGACAAGAATTCCACGTATAAGCTCACGACAAATCCTACTAGAATAATTCTCGATGCATATATTTACATTACATCGTCTTAATCGTATAATTTAACATTTCAAATTAAAATATTCACTGTTCCTATACCCGACCAAAGGCATTCGTAATATTATTTTACAGAATTACCTTCTTAAAGTATGTACTTTATTTCTGAAATTTGTCGTCTTCCTTAGAAGACAGAAGACGTTTGAAATATTTGTTTTCCGATAAGTGGCAGAAATATCGGAATTGTAAAACGAATATATTATACAACCCGGTCGACAACTGGATTTAATCTAATATTCGCGGGTTGATTTGCATTTATGCAGTCCAGCGGTGGCCCCCGCACTAACAGCTATTTCGAACGTGTCGCAAAGTCGCGCTTAAGCCGCGGGAAATATTTACGTTGCCAATTTCCGTTTATTGCCGGATAAAGTGCCTCCGCCTAAACTGTTTAATGGCCGACCAACCTCTTCGCCCCTCGAATTCTCACCGGGTACGTATTTGCGGGTACCTGAGATTTAGATACGGCTAAGCACTTGTGTCAACCTAATGCCGCGCTCTGTTCTTTCATGCAAATTGCCAGCTTCGCGTAATAGTTGTGTCAGCAGCTTGTGCCCGACGTGATAAATTTCCGTAACTCTTCAGCCGTGCAACGGACGAACGGTGTAAAAGAAGGAATTTAGAAATACAAGAAATGAAACGCGTAAATCGATGGAAATCGCTACCCTTTACTGTAAGACATTGGTGCTTTCCATTTTTGTGTTGGCATAACTGTCTTGGTTTACAGTGGACGCTTCTGCACTGTCGATACGACGTCGCTACGTGATTGATTATGTTATTCAGTCGATACGGACTAGCTCTACGTACGCGCATTCACGTTTCACGGTAGAGATCGTGATACGCTCTATTGCGCTCTGACAAACAGCTGCGAAGTATTTCTGTTCCAGTCCCAGTCGAAAGCAGCGATTCGATCTATTGAAATTAAACGGGGCACGATTAAAGTTGGCGATCGCTCGCGACTTCCGTGGCGCGCCATTTTGTTACGCGATAGTCGTAGCTCGATGACCGCGCGCGAAAGGGGAGCATCGGAGAACATGGCGGAGTGGAGAACGCCGCGTGAGAAGCGGCGATAGCGGTGATTTTAAGTGGAAGAAAATGAAGCGACGAAAAAAAGTAAATAACGCGTAAATAGACGGGTAGGGACGGGACGAAGGGAGAGTCGAGAGGGGACAAGAAAACTCATTAACAAAGGATCGCGAAGGGAACAATGAGAAGGACGAGCATGGAAGAAGGACGAGACGAAATTAAAAGGAGAATGTCCCGGTGAAAGCTGGCGGAAAAAAAGATGAATACAGAGCAGCAAGAGAAAGAGAGAGAGAGAGAGACATGAAGAAAATGAAAAAACGGGATAGACTCATTTTCACGTTGATTCGTCTAGAAACAGCCACTAGCGCGGTATCCCTGCGCTCGGCCACCTGAACAGCCTGAAAATGCCAATACGAGGAAGTCCATTGTACGTACGTTAACAACCGGATAGAGACGGAAAAACGACGATCGTTGCGCGTTTCACGTCACGATTCTCAAAGCTCGAAACGTTCCGCGAAATTAAGAAATGGACGCTTCGATTCAAGAATTAGATACGATCTGGAGTATTCGTTCGAAGACCAAGTTGCCTAAACTCGAGGGTGCTAACGGTATGCTATAAAATACTGAATTTACGACATACAAATTTTTCAAGAAGTATCGTGTTAAATTTGTCAACCGATATTACTGTTTTCGAACATTTTCGCTTGATCTAGGAACCGTCGCGAACCTGTAATCGATACGTCAATAGCGTGGAAGCCGAAATTCCGCACTGACTGAAAAATTTAATTACAATGTTCCGATAACAAGTTGCTATAGAATTCCTGAGCACCAGTTGCGTAACGTTTCCCTTATGCTACGCATAGCGATCTCGTGCAGATATTCATCAATCACGCAGGAATTCAATCCGACCGATTTAATTAGATTTTATTCGCATATATTTCAAGCAGTTCATTCATTCGTCAGTCGGTTTTCATAAATATCAGCATTTCGCTCGGCGTTTTGTGAAATCACAGTGATACCGTCGCGTCTTTCAAAGGGGGATCACGTAACAGCGTTGTCTTAGATGCTCGTCGAACAATTCAGAACATTCTCAGAATGTTCAACAGCTCGCGAGGCATCTAACGCTTTAAGGGTTGCATCCCCGTCGATGGTGCACTGTACGTTTTATCCGATAGCTTAGCTTAAAACTTTGCAATTTTGTAATGAAGCGCTTATGGACTCGAGTTTGCGTTATCACAATTAATATAGTACACTTCTTCACTTTGACGGTATATTTTCGAAATTCCTCGTCCGCGTCTGACAGGCTTTAGTTTACTTTACATAGAAAAACGGGGTGAACGGATAATCGCTTAATTCGCCTGTTAATTTACTCGTTACAATTCCGAAATTTTCACGGACACGATCGAACCAAGTGGAGATTCTTTCTATCGGGCAATCCGTACTTTGAATTTGTTCCCCCACTTGATTATCAGCTGAGAGTGGATCGTGTCTCGCTGGTTTTCTCCTCGGTCCACGATAAATTATTTCAGGGTAGTCCTTTGTAGGCATATCCCGTACGCTCTAGTTACGACGGGAGTGCATCAATATCAGCAATCTCATAATTCAGTAACAAGTGGATAGATGAAGGTGGAGGAGCTAAGGGAGAGCGAGAGGTCAACGCGTGCAAGCTAAAAACGGCACCAAGCCAACGAGCAGCGAATAATGGAATCGTTCGCTGTCCGACATTGGTAACGAGGGTGTAATTAGTACTAACTGACTGCGACTTAAAAATACTGTGGCCGGGTACCACTTTTTTTTTATTCGCTCGAAATATTCCTTCGAGTTCCTGCCACGTAGCCATCTTTATCAGTCAAATCACTCGACTTCGATAAATTCAACCTATTTAACAGAACAACGTGGACCTGCTGTTTCACTTGATTCCAATGGAACGTTTTTTAAAATAAAATTAGTAAGTAACCAGTTCCACTTTTCAGTTGGAACTTTCTATCGACCAGTCTCGTATATATCGGCGATTCATCCTCGAACGAGTTCGCCTCGTATGTTGGTTGGCATTCGCAGCTTCGACTCGTCGCAGACTTTGATCGCGGACTCTGTTCGCGACGGATGAAAGCCGTGGGGAAATCTCTCTCTCTATATATACGGCTGGCTAATGAATTCAGATCCATCGACACATGACACGCCCGACAAACTAATTTTTCTCGTGATTCTCGACAGAGCTGACTTCAGTTGGCGCGAGGAATTTTAATGGCGTCCACGCCTCCGCTGCACCCCCCATTTTCTACTCGCTCGCTGTACTTTTCGCTAAGTCGTTCCAATAGTCTCTCAAACTAATGAAATACTAATGGAATTTTCCAATTCATACGACAGAAGTGAAACCAAGCGCGCGTTTGGCAACTCGGGCGATTACACGGGTCCTCGGAGGTGCCTTAAAGGTCACACGCGTGTACGATCTTCGATTAAATAAATGGCGAATTATTACTTAGCAGGATACCGTACGCTCGTAGATGAAATCATCATCAGGCGTCAATTTGTCGCTATTCGAACGGGAGCCCTCTAAATTCGCTAATGCGTTTTCTGTTCTATCGATTCCCTTCTTGCTCGCGAATAAACGTATGTAAAACTTTTATACTCGTAGCTGATGCCGTTTCGATTTTACGCTGTATCTCAACGTGACCTAGATTCCCTATCTTGTCCCCGTGTCTTTACGTCTCGACGTCGTGTTTATTACTAACTAAGCTCCATAGATTTTTATTATTTTCCAACACGGAACGCGCGCGAGCGACGATATCGTTTAATACCCATTAGCGGATACAAGTGACGTAAATTAATTTCAAACAAACGTAGAAAAGTATCGTTGGTTCCTCGACGCCACTTTTGTGTCGTAATTAATATAAACGAAGTTAAATATATTAATTACCACCCGGATGCGAATCGACGAGGCACGATTCAATTAAATCAAACGTCCGTCCGTCCGTCCAGGGAAACGCTCGTCACTCGAATGTAATGGTTATCCAATTGGACCGTGTCGAGACTTCCCATAAACTAATAACGAGAATATTCCTTTTCCGTTCGATTCGCGGCACACATACCGTCCGTGCCACAATGTCGGCTTCGCGATGAAAAACTAAAGTAGAATCGAGCTATTTTTACACGCGAACAAGCCACATCGATGTTTCTTTCGCTATCTTGAGCGGAGTTTGAAATTCGAAAATCGCGAGTATCGAATTCCGCTGTCATACTTTTACCTCACGCGAGCATCTAATAAATCGTAGCTGTCAGCGCGTACGCGCAACGCTCTGATTGTTTCTATTACGCGCTAAACGCAATTATCAATTAGAATCGTCGTTATTATTCGCAGTCTAAATTACTGGATAATTGTTGATTATAAATTACGTTCCGTTCAATTGCGACGTGTTCATCGAGCATCGTGCAATTTTCGCTCGTAGCCATTCGTTACTGTCACTCGTTCTACGCTGAACATTACACTTAGATTCCATTCAAATGTTACACGATCATCGCGAGATAGCGCGATGACGATTGAGCTGTTAGAAATTTCAAGAAATCAATCGACGGATAAATTAATACACGGGGAGGGTGTCGCTTTGGTGGCGCACGCGAATTTCAGCCAAGCGTCAAATTGATTAAGGGCGGAAGGGAGGTGGAGCATCGAGTGCAGGTAAAATCTAATATTGGATGTCGTGTTCTAATGGAAATTCGGGGTCTAACTCTTACCTGGATTATCGATTCCGCTCTTATAAATGGTACACGGGATCAGACACACGGTTCACGTGCGCAAAATTGTCTAAAAGTGTACGCGGAGAAGCGCTCTCTGTCTCTCATTTCAGTGATACGCTTTTCGAGGGTGCTTCGAAACGTTTAATATCCCACATGTTTATCACGCTTTAATCAGAGTTGGCATTTCCTGCGTGCTTTGCAGGGGGACACAGTCTAATTTATGCATCTCGACTGTTCTACGGCGAGGCTTTAATGAATTCTTCTAGGACCTCTAAATAAGTTTGGACAGCGCCACACGGACGAATATCAAGCTCCAGAGGACAACATTTATTATTTGAATTAATCGCGAAACGAAGAACAATTACGACATCGCCGTTCGCTATGTTATACTCCGCGAGTATAATTATATTGAAAATTCACAAAACACCTGTAGCGTCTGCATTTGCTCTGAAACGCCGTTAATGGGACACAAAAGGCAATTGTCTAACGCTACTTCTGAAACAATAGCTAAAAATCAATAGAGCGTTCGAGTGGGACTTAATGTCACTACGACATGGTACGATAAATAATGATAAGAATAATAACAGCGTTCAGTCGAAACTATATTTGCCTACGGCAAATCGTACAGTTTGGCCATAGATTTTTCAGTGTGCTCGACGGAAAATCCTGCCGTGTCGTTTCCTCATTTCCCACTCGAGTTCTCGGACAACCCACCGAATCTTTAAACGACCATTCTTCCCGCGAGTCCTACGCGGGACTTACATAAATGCGCCAATTACGCTCGGTTATTATACGCCAATATCTAGGAACCTATTGTTCCTCGATGAACAGAGCCAGACCGACGGATAAAGAGGCGTAGCGTGTGTTTGACAGAGAAAAATTGGGGATAGAGTCTAGTATCTGTCGACAGATAAAATAAAAAAAAAAAAAAAAAAAAAAAAACGAGAAAAGAAGAGGGACAGAGGAGAGAAACGATTACCCGATTTAATTACCGTCAAAAGTCTCGTTCTATGAGATCGATCTGCAATTCTATTGAAAACTACCGGATTACAATTGGAATAATAATAATCTTCGTTAATTTCCATATCGACAGAGTTAATGTAATCTCCTGCATGGATGCTCTGCCCGTAGCATTTAGATATCTTAATCAGTTACCGAATGGTTCGATCTACGTTGCCACGAGTACCTTTGAAGCGCAAAACGAGACGGTTTAATTAGTAATTTTCCGTACAGCCACTCTTTCCACGAAGCTCTCCGCGCGTATAAAGGAACATCGCGATTCTATCAGTCGTCGATCGAATAATTCAGCTCTCCATTGCGAAACGCGATTCCAGCCTTATGTTTGTTCCGTGTTGTGCCTCGGTTTCGATGATCAACGACAGAGAGACGCGTTGAAACGGCGCGAGGATGGATGATATCGAGTACAGGTGACGCGAGGGTGCGATGGTCGATCACTCGCTAATAATTAAAGGGGTGCACGCTGCCACGTCGAAGAGACGAGAATTCGCGAAGGTAGACGTTTCATCGCGCGCGAGACAATCGTTCGAACCGGAGGAATCGGTGAACCGTGACAGATCCTGAACGATGACAGCCACCCCTATCTATTTTACGCGTCCCGTCTGATTCGACAAAGACGATTGTTTGCCTCTGCTTTTGATAATTAGAAGCTGGCGATGCAAACACCGTGAGATGCATGCTTGCTGACTTTATCGTTTCGCGAGTTGTTCAACGTTATTTGAATATTTTTATAATGGTTCTTGATTAATTTTGAAACGATCGGACACTCGCCTTCGAATTTAATCAAGGTACCTTGAGCGTATCAAATTTCACACCCCTATAATTCCTGACGCCTGTACAATTGCTCGTATTAACGAATCGTGACCTAATATCGTAGAGTTTATTACACAATTAATACCATAAAGTTGAAAAGTGCTTGGTATGCTTCTTGATGGAATTTTGCTTGCATTAAGTACACTTGTGACAGTAGATCTCGTATCGAGATACTTCGAGTCTGGTCGCTACGATCTTACGTCTCATTAACGATATGGAAACGGTGGCGGAAGAAGTAGCGGATGCAGAGGAATCGATAAATATCGTGTCCTTTCGATCCTGTATTCGACGTTGATAACGTACTCAGGAGTAGCCTGAACGATCATCTAATCGCGTAATGGCGTGTGACGGTGGCTGGCGCAATACGTGGACGTACGTGTACGCCATTTCCATGGGCTATGGTTCGCACAAGAAATTACCCCGAATGTGGTTCCACGCTAGAATCGAGAAGTGATTTCTTATAGCTGGGATTGGCGAGGGATCCCCGGAAAAAAATTGGGCTGGCTAACAACGCTGAATAATCGAATAAGGAAGTTCTGCGGGGTCCTGCGTGACTGAGAACGACGGCTGTCAGAAGCTTTTGGAATCGAGAGTTATAGAGGAGCTAGAGAGTAGCGTGTACCTCGTCAGAAAATATTTCTCTCGATTCTACTTGCAATCTAAATTTCTATACAGTGCGTGTATATATTAAGCGATTCGTTATTGATAAATTTGCAGTTTATTTATTTATCTTCTAATGGAAATCTTACTGAGAGTAACCCCTTGAATAGTAATTCGTCAAAATGAACGGTACGATTAGTATTAGAATTAATTGCCGCGTCTCGCTGCGATTTAAGCAGGTAAACAATAACAATAATTATTCTTACGTCGATGTTACCACGTTTATCTTTCACACTGTTCTCAGAGGAAATGTTAATACGTTCTGAATTCCACCTAGATTAAAGTCTATTCGCATTTAATGGTATTGTGCATCAGTACGGATATCGTAATTGGATAAAAAGGTGGATAAAACCAGCCCCGCGGGTACTGATTTTCTTGGATACCGTGGTTACGGTGGCAGACCTCGTACCTTATCGAGTACGTAC
Organism: Xylocopa sonorina; assembly: GCF_050948175.1. NCBI lineage: Eukaryota > Metazoa > Arthropoda > Insecta > Hymenoptera > Apidae > Xylocopa > Xylocopa sonorina. The sequence goes on from NC_135193.1 coordinate 14,412,015, forward strand.
CTATTTCCACGGGATATCCACGTAATCCGAGGATCGTCTCATTAAGATGGCATAATACGTGCCAGTTAACGAAATTCTGAGAAATTGTTTGAGCCTCTGTTTCGTTCAACGCGAACCGTTCCAAGGGGTTGTAGGGGAGCGGTACGATTTTTATGGCCCTCGACAGAATTTGTCTTGAGAAATTAAATTCTGTCGTAAATCGTCAACTTGTTTACGCGGAATACTTTGAATATCTTCGCGACGCGACCTCTTGAATCTTCTAAATCACATCTCGAAGTGGACCCGGAGACAAGCGTAACGTTAATCAACGGAATCGTGGAAATGACTCGGTGAATCTGTGCTTCGAGGGATGAATAAAAAAAAAAAATGGCTGACTCTCATCAAGCGACGAGACGACGACGCGGCGCGCTAAGAAGCACCGCGAAATTTAATGGCGTATCGTTCGCGCGCAACTAAAGTCATTAGCGTGGAATTCAAGGGCTAAGATTGATAACGTCTTTCGCGAGGCCAAAGGAAATAACGCTAGGCGATAAAGCCGTAGGTGGAATCAGCGAGCTCTACGCGCGCTTTACTCCACGTCATTCTTAGTAATTCCACGACAATCCCATCGGACGTTTAACGTAATGTTAACAATTACGAACCTCATGAGCATGAAGACGCCAGTCGCGACCAGCTCTCTGGAGATGGCTTTCCAGCTGGCCATAACGGTGTATTTCTGCTTCGCCGTCAACGGTAGCCGTGGGTCCGTGGTCGGGTTGGCCTCCGTGGTCGCGTTTGGTTCCGTGGTAGTTTGATTCTGTGCCTTTGGGGTCGCCAATTTGCTAAGCTCGCAGCCCATTTCGAGGCGATCCGTTGTTCTCTGTCGCGGTAGGGATGAAAGAAGCAAAACGAACCACCAAACACACTCCGTCCTCTTCGTCTACGTGCGAGTCAGGAGTCGAGCCTTGTTAATCTTGGACCTCGCGTCGTCGAGGACGAATCGACACCCCGCAGGAACCCCGCAATCGGATCGACAGAAGCGAAGAGAGAAAACAAAGAAACGGAGAAACGAACGAGCAACTTTAATCGAGTCGCTATCAATCCGATCGAATCACTCGCGTCGAGACGTACCACTGAATTTGTCCTCGGACGACCTGCGGCTGGTTGGAGAAGAAAAATCGTCGGAATCCTCGCGGTTAGTCACTAATTATGCGCGTTCACGGTTCTACCACTTTACGAGCGATCGAGGTGTTCAGCGAAGCGTTCGATCACCGGCGTTCCATTCCAGGCTATCGTCGTCGAATGTTCGAATCCATTTATCCTTTGGTCCCCGTCCTCGGTAATTCCTCGTTCAAAGTCCAGGTGGAACATCGGTTCCGTTCATGGGGGATCATTTATGGACTTAACTCGACGCGCGTTCTTTATCCTCGATACGCTTTATCCGCGCTTTGCCGCGGGTCCAATTCGAATAACAACGAGCCGCGATTGATTTACTGAATTCGCTGGGATCCTCGTCGCTAAGCCCTTTTCGAGCGCTTCCCCGTTCGCCGGGCATCAAGCTCCGTCGAAATTTTCCTGCTGAAGCGATCAAAAGAATAAAAGAAATGAATGGAACATTTCTCTGGTCAGAGCGAGCTGTAACGATAACGATTTGTCGACGGAAGAAACGATGGCGGGCATCGACGGTGAATTGAGGGCGAGTCGAGTTAGTCGAGGACTTTGGTTCGTTGGTCGAGTGAAGGGAGAAGGAAGGGAACACTCGAGGGATTGTTTTTATTGGGTGAATCGTTGACAGTACGAAGGTATCAGTAGTTATTCACGGTGTTTGTAACATAGGTAGCCATAATTTTTTTTTCTCTCCAAATTAATCGTTGCGAGTGCAATGAATATTTAAAACCGCGAGACATGCATATTTGATATTTTAAATAATTTCAGATTCACTGGCCGCTCGAGATGGGCGGAATATTTAATTTCTGTTTTGCATTTTCGAATTACTTCCGCGCGGGGAATCATCCATTGCTCGGTTGTGCCGCGATTGTCGTGAAATCAACCGTACGCCAGAGAAAATTAAAGATCCTATACAAATATACATCCGTATATTAATCAAACGCGCAGCAATACGTTGCACAGAATTTGACAAGTCGAACGCAATAAACATTTTTCTTTCCCTATACGTATTACACAATACTCCCTCTCTCCACGTTTTATTTACGCGCAGATCAGAGCTGTGCCGCGCGTGCATTGTAGAACGAGCGAATCGAGTGCATTGTAAAACGTTTAACGCGAAAGGAAAGGTACACAAGTGTCGGAAACGCATAGAGGCACAGCTGAATAAAACAACGAAACGGAATAGACCAGAAAATTGTTAGCCCCGGGGCAATGTTGTTCAGATAATAAAGAGTGTTAACTTTGCTTCGATCCATCCTCTCGAAATTAAAGAACTTTATCGAGCGAAGAAGAGCACGTTGATGGTGGAGTTAAGTAACAGCCTGCTATTTCAAGTATTCGAATCCACGTTAGACCTCGCGAGGGGAAGTATGCAAACTGTAGCAGGATGTACGGCACAGAAGAATAATCCTATCGTTAACTTTGGAAGTTTGTAACGACTCGTGTCATAATTTAAATGCAAGATTCCTAAGGAGATTGGTCGCCGGGGTTGAAACGGGGAGGGAATAACTGGGAAGGAAAAACGAGAGGAATGAATAAGCAGTTCGTGCGAAACTTTCGTTTCTTCGATGGAAAAAAGTGCGGAACTTTGGTGGAGCGCAGGGCTCGGGTAACGAGGGTGAAAATTAAAAGGGAGGCAAGAAAAAGCGAAAACGAATCGAGATATAATTAAAAAACAGCGAATTTGTAATGAAAGACAAGGCTTCCTCGCGTAGGCAACGACGCGAGGCGGAAGAACCTAAAGCCTCGAAGCATTCGAAACGAATTCAGCGTGTTATTCGTTGAACAGCCTTTAAACGTAAGCGGTGAGAAGCTCGATGCGTTCCATCGAGTGCAGTTCCCTTTCGCGTGTTGCTCTAACGTTTCCGTTAACGCTGTTTTAGCGTCGAGCGAGGAGAACAACAAGATAAACGCCACGCACGTACATCCGAGCGAAAGCAAGGGCGATGTGGCATCGAAAATTAAAGGAGAAACGCGAAATACCGCTCGTTCTCGTCGGTTTCGCCGCGAATGAAAAGCGAACGGGACGCGCGTGCAGACACAGGAACAAATATAAAAAGAAATCAACACGGAAAAACGTGTAACGCGTACAGAAACATCAACGTTCCAACGTACAGCGACAGAACAAAAAATGTTCTCGCACGATACGCTCGCCTCTTCGACGTTAACGCGAGAAGAGATGAAACTGGGTTTACGACGAATCAACGAGTCGATAATCGAAGGAACGGTTCGCGTACAGATTTACGAGGCGAGGATAAAGGTAAAGCGGTGTCCACCATCGAATCCTCCCCTCTCGATCGACGATAAAAAGGTAACCGGAAACAGTAACTGGATGAATCACCTGGTGGACGAAACGCGTCTCTCCTTCGGGCACCGTCGCGTGTTCGAATTGTCAACCGAATCGATTTACACGATTTATACGCCGCGGGCCACGCTGCCCTCTCGTTGGTGTCGGGGTCTCTCTCTTGTTCTGTCAGCGGAGCGCTGGTGCACCCTGCACCCTTGTCTTCATCTCTGGCCACACGGGAACGAGGTACGAGGGGTTGTCGTTACCGCGCGCGTATTACTTCAGCGACGCATTCTTGCGCCTGGAGTGGCTCTTTCCGCCCCGCGTGTCCCAGCTGCGTGCGTAGCTCGCGTGCACGGATGGCTGCCGGCGACGGTGGCGGTTCATCCGCGCCAATCGACGATCGAGGGTGCCCGCTCTCGAGGATCTGGCGTTCCTACCTGCCGCGATTTTCGAACGCGATCCCGTTTTCTATGTTTAGAACGGCTCCCGGGGCTCCGGATCGGTCACGGGGGATGCCTTCGCGCGGCCGTGTTGCCTTTAGCCCAGACGAGCCGAGACTGAGCCACCAGTAACAAGTGCTCAGGTCGAGAACGCACATGCGCAGTCAGAACCACCCCCGTGTCTTTTCGGTCTTCCCTTTCTGAACCCCGTCCGCCAGCGGAACTCCCTCCCCGCGTTAACCTCCCGCGATACAACCTGCGACCAATTAATCGAGCACTTTGCATTTTTTTTCCCTCGACGACCGAACGACAGTTTTTCTTGCTCGCCCCTGGCGGTGTCCCCCGTCGCTGGCTGGAATTACGGAGAACGGCGGAGGGTCGCTCGTACTCCGGCGAACGTTAAAGACGATCGCGCGGAACCCGATGGATTCGTACAGGGTTCGTAACAGGAAATGGAAGGGCGCGCTGGGTAGTAATTTTCAATCAAATTTCCGCCACCGTATGACGAATGAATCCTCTGGTGATTCATGTTTATACACGGTGTTCACGTGTACACCGTGATACATGGACGGGATGGGTGTTTCCATTATGGCTCGGCTCCCAATATGGCTCTCTCCGTATCTCCACCATTTTTCATAGAACCCATCCGGCTGTAACAATAAACCAGACGTTCGTATCAAGACCCGGCGAGCCTGTGTATTGTTCCAGCGCAACTCGGAATACCCAGATCGAATCAGATTTTCAAAGGACGATTCGCAGCCCCCCCCCCCCGAGTAGATCGATCGTGGTCGCCTCTGTTATTCGGCGGATGTGTGATCGCGCGTTTCGGAGGTGTTCCTCTGCGTTGGACGAGTCTTCCGAGAGCTACGTATCGCTCGAACCGCAATAACGTAATAACGAACACTCGATCTTTCGCTCCACGTTGGCACATACCCTACGTAGACGTAATTCCTCGAGTTCGCAGTCCAGGTCGTTCCGTCACTGCCACTTAGCGCGTACAAATTGACGGCGAGCAGAACAACGATAAGCAGGGGGTGAGAAAGTTCGAGGCGGTCGTTCCGTGTTACCCAGAAGTTCGGGACAGAATTTTCCTGGGCACTGTGCGCGATATGTACCGAACGAAGTGGGACACTTCTTCGGGACGGTTGGGTTTATTCGATAGGAAAATCATTCACGTGCTTCTGGAATGAAAGGGAAGATATCCTCGGCGGTGGCGTCTCCCCTCACGCGTCTTCTTTCGCGGATGTGTATTTACGACGGGGGAGACCGACTTCCTGTTGCTCCCCATGCTCGTCACGCACCGAGTTTCGAAGTTATCGGATAAATAGTTCGTTTGTATGCGTAACCCACATACCCGTAATTTCCAATTTTTCGAATCATCCCCACGTTTGTACGGGCGCGATAACTTTTTTCATATACCAGTCAGCGAGTCGCGAGCTTCAGATATCCCACTGGAGACCGTTCGTACGTGTGTTCTAAATAAATTCGCGCAATCGAGACAGCCACTGCGCGGTAAACCGATTTCCCTAAAGAGTCGGACAAGCGACACCTGTTAGGAATGCGACTCGCACCCCGTGCAAGCCAACGGTAACACACACCAGCGGCAGTAAATCCGACAGGTGTGTTTACGTTCGTTAAGGGCAGAGGACGGGTTCCCTGAAAAGGCCGGAAGATCCTCGGCTCGCGAGCAACCTACCAATCAGCTGGCTTTGTGTTTAATTCAACCGAAAGCCGCGCGGCGAGGTAGCTCCCTTCTCGTAGTGGTCGTTTCTTCAGTCAGTTCGTGACGACGCGTGCCCTGGACGCGACGTGCCTCTCGATCCCAGCGTTCGATCGATCGATCCGTCGAACGCTCTTCACCAGATCGGAGCTTAAAGTGCGCGAAACGATCCACGAAAACATCTATCTATTCCATCGCGTTCCACGTTCGAGTCGTCGTTAACACCCCTGGACAGACGTCCGTTCAGTCGACGCCCTTTCGCTCGCTTTTATCGAATCCCCTCGCCTCTGATCCCCGTTGATTAATCGAGACCCCGGTAACGATTAATCGAAGAGGCTCGCGCGTGGTAATAAAACTCGCCTCGACGATCGACGCGTCCGCGATCGTTCGTTAAAATGGAACGAGACGATTCAATTTTCCGAAAGTGATCTGGCGTGTTCGTCGAAATTGCTGGGGATCGTGGTGTACGTAAGGAAGGGTTGAACGATCAACGATCGGTAGAAATTGTTCAACGATTCATTTTCGTTTCTTCTGTGATCCGTGACGAGTCGATTTAACCAGTTTAATGTCACTGATACGATAGTCGGTTAGTTTACGATCGTTAAAGTTAATGTAACGAGTAAAGTAACATGATACGATTGTAACAATTCAGCAAAGTATTGTCGTTGTTTGTACTTTAGTTAACTTCATTTTAATGCGCACTAAAACATAAAATGGCAGTCCTGCGCATTAAAAGATAGCAACGTGGCGGGCGTTCATTATTTTTTATACCAGCCCTTTCATCTTTAACTGCACTTGCCTACAATTAGCACGTAACATTGACGTAGATGAGTGACGTTGTAGTTAACGCGTGAGTTCGTGTTTCGATGGTATTCTGTGAGACAGTAAAGTGCTCGATGAAAAGTGCTTGGTTGGATACCGCGATAGAGTGAAATTATGCGCGTCCAAGTGCCAAGGATATCAGTGACTCGTACCTAGACCCGGACGACTTTATCGCTGGCCAAGTAAGGATTAATCCTCGCTGCTATCGCGAGTAATCTTCTGTTGACAATCTCCAACTATCGCACCTGGAAATTAATTCCACTCTCTCGTACACGTTGAACGTCGCAGTTTTTCGATTAAATACGCACGGTAATTCGTCGTTAACGAGTATACCCGCGTCTACCAGCGATTTAATTAGCCGACGAAGACTCGATCGGCTCGTGTTAGATTAAGTTCGGGTAGATGGGTTTGCGGGCGGTTATCAGCCATTTAATGGATTGAGTTTTCGAGAGGGCGGAATGCAACAACGATGGATGCTCGTTGTGCACAAGGATTGTCTAATTACCGTTGGCTGGTTCGCTGCGTTTTAATTTAGATCGAGCCGTTGGAGTGTTAAAACCGATTAGGCTGTTTTAAACCCTCGGGCTCTCGGTTCGAAACCGGGCGAGCTAAGTAAACTTGGAATTTCGACGGGTCGCGGTCGCCTCTGCTGGTTGGACAATCGCGCGATTTAGACGCGTTTATCGATTTATCCGCAACGGTAATCGCGAATTTAACGCACGCTGAATGATGTATGGGGGCGTTCGTAGGTTCGTTCGTACCGAATTCACCCAGAAATGTATCATATAGTTTAACGTGACTTATTGGAGTAACAGTTACGCCAACATAATTTCATCCGGTAAATCGAGGCGTACCGCAATTGCTGTTCGATCGAGGAATTTCGAATATGAGACCAATTTGACTATGTCATATTAGTAACTAAATCGAGTAGACGCGCGGGCATTACCAAATTGCAAAATCAATTCACGTAATTAATATTTATCCTGCGTTCGCGTCTATTCGAAGAGCGCGGTACATTGTAGACGGCGCATCGAGACGATTCCGTTCGTTCGATCGTACGATACCATCGAGTACACTTTCATAAAGTATTTAAATTACACGCGTGTAGCTACGTGCGATCCGGTGACGATACATTCGTAATTAATGGATTAAAGCGATTATTCTCAAGGGTAGCCAGCCTGCAATCGTTTTAATTACATCCTGTAATTGTTTTAATTCCGTTAGAAATCTGTTCGTTCATTCAGTCAGTTAATATCGTCGAGTATTATCATCGATGGCGTATGTTCTTTGTAGAAGAAAGTAAAAATGAACAGAATTATCCATACGAATAACAAATCCCCTATTATAGTAGTTAATCGCGCGATTCCATCTAGCCATGAAGAAGCAATTAAGGGGAAAAGAATAGTAAGTTTTTCATTTAATAACGTATCAAATTTCTCAATCATTTTTCCTGCTCCAAAAGGAGCTGGATTAATTAACGACTCGTGCAACTCGATTCTGCAATTTTGCCCCGAGATCGAAGGAAGAAAAGAAGTTTCAAATAAAAACCTTTTCGCGTCGCAAGAACAGTGCTTTGTACACGTTCCGCTTCTAACTTAAGCAATTTGGTACATCGTTTTTAGGGTGGAGAAATCCGGATAATCCTCGACGCGGATAACCCGCGCGCGGTCGTCCTTCTCCGTGCGAAATCGTATTATCGAGATCAAAGATTTACATGTACAAAGCGACCGTACCCTTTGTGAGAGGCAAGTATCGTATGAAAATATTACGCTGTACACTTCGATACCAGTTTGATATGGTAACCAACGTTATCGAGGAACCGTTGCTGAGAGCCGTTGCAAAAACGTCGAGCTATTTCCGTGTTTGGTTTTATTTAAAAAAAAGGACGAAGCAGAAGAAAAAGTCTGTCAGACAAGCGGACTGGTGCGCTTCCTCATAGTAGATCGTATCGCACATCCTCGATTGAGGACTCCGTGGAATGCTTCTGGGATTCTTCCGAGAATTTTCATTCCAATCGAAATTATGATTCCAGGCACAAACACGGCCTCGAGAGGTCGAAACTCGATAGACGATAGTCGCTGGTAACCAAAACGAGGATCGCTGAGCCTGGCGTTCTCCAATTCGAGTTGTTCATAAGTCCAAGTTTGTTCGCGTCGAAGCTTCGATCACGCGTGAAAGCTTGACGTTCTCCAATTCGAGTTATTCATAAGTGCAAGTTTACATATGAAATAGAAACACCTCGACAGTGTATTACTCGCGTATGCTCTGCTCTGGAAACAATTTGCCGCGATTTTTCTTTAATTCCTCCACTGAAATTCGATGGTAATGACGCGATCGAGGATTCGCGCTCGAAGGCTCGATCGTTTGTACGAATCCGGCGTGCCGCGAAATCGCAACGATGAAACGAAACGGCGAAAACCCTGGCCCTGGTATTACGAACGATCCCCGCGAATGACCGCGCAACGAGAAAGATTGGAAATGCTAATTATCGACGTCTGAGACGAGTGCACGTCAATTACGAGCTTTTAAATCGACGTCCGCCGCGTTATTTAAGCTGACGGGCGCACAGTTTGAGCTCTCGATCGAAATTATCGAGGCGAACGTTAGAGTTCTCTTCTTTTTCCGTTCCCTCTATTTTGTCTGCGAGAAAGGATCGACCAGGGTTAAAACCGATGGAGAATATCCTGTCAAGAACAACACGGGTTCGACCAATTCGAGCGATTATCGAACATGTAACAGCCACGCAGCCCGGCTGCCTGTGCGTTCGAGAGCCTCTTCTATTCCTATAGGGAATTCCACGCGGATTGATATATTTTTTGTTGTTTTGTTTTCGTTCTCGTTGGATGGAGCACAGGCTGGACTGTAAATTATTCGACGAATATTCTGTAATTTCAGTTCTCGATATCGCTTCTCCACTTTCAGATGTTGCCAGGTAGAGGCCAGCTTCCACTGGACAATTTCTGGTTTGCTCTCGCGTCAGATCTCCACGGACAGTTTGAACCGACGCGTCTATCCGCTCGTACAAAAACCTGTCGTTCATCTACATACCTATTCTATGCTCGGGACACTGAAAAATAGCGCGCGGTTTCACCCTCTCGAGCAGCCCCTCGAGCGACCCTCCACCAGCCTTCCCCTATCGATCGCATCCTTCGGATTGACATCGACGTAATTTCATTTTGCGACAAACTGACGGAAGAGAAAGCAGAGAAATCTGAGAAACAGTATGCACACGATTTTGGCCAACGATTCGTTACCCACCCTGTAGCTATATCGAAAACGTTTACATCTGTAGAGTCGCGTGGAGGGTCGCGTTTGAACGAGACACTCTAAAACAATTCTCATGAAAACTCTGTCGTCGAGATAATCTGAAATATCGATAAAAAAATCCGAGGGGTGGACACGAGGTAGATTCGACACAATTTTCAACTACGCGCTTCTCGTAGGGGTCGAAGAAACCTCGAAACGAGTCGTTTCGTTCGTCCGACGCAGCTCTTGGCATAATTGCAAAGGTGTGTTTCTTACACGCGGGATCCGTTCAAAGACACATCCGCTTGGCAGGAAACGGCAGCCTGAACAGCTAAGTATCGACCACGGCGTATAGATTAGGCTGTTTTCCTGGAGTCCACCGGGACGGGCGTATTTAGCAATAAAACCGTAGATTACAGGAGCAGGCTAGACATATAATTAGAGCGAGGCATCTCGTGAGAAAATGCCCGACCGCTTAATAGCACCGGGTCACGGAATCTAAGGGAACTTCTGGAACGATTTCGGATTGGTAGTCTTGTTTACTCGTGAGAGAACGATCCGATCCGCCAGGGCGATTCATGAACCCCGTGAACGCTCATTCATGGGAAACGCAGGGGCGGTTACGGTGATATCCTTCTTGCTTGCGATAGCAATGCGATAGCAATGCGATAGCAACGCGATAGCGTTGACACGGATACAATTTTTCTGCATTCTCCAATTTTCCTCTACGATACATACGTCTCGCGGAAAATGTCTATTTTATTATCTATTAATGTTGACGATCCGTCTCTTCCGTCTCGTATCGAACGAATTCTTCTCCAGCATTCACTGCATTTCCGCCCTCGGAATAGAGACGAACACGTACGGTATAACGTATCGAAAATGCATTTTATTTCCATCCGGTTGAAGGCAACGCTGAACACGATAAACAGAGCCAATATTCGTACCTTTATTTTCAAAGATTCATCGAAGCATCCGCGTCCACGTTCCACGTGCATTCATGAAGTTATTGGTGTATTTATTTATTTATTTCCGTCGCGATACGAACGATGCGTCCCACGGAGAAACGAGGAGATTTATTGGTCAACGAGCAATTAATGAATATGAAATTTAATATATATATATGAGTTGATTCTAGTAAGACGAAATAATTGTGGAAATGTTTTATCCAGCTCGCACGCGTGCATCTGGCACGGAATAATAGTTCGCAGAAGAAATTCATGGATTTTGTATTTCGATTCCACGAAAGCTGAGCTTAGGGAGCATTTCTTCCTTCCGTCTCGTGTGGTATTGAAGTATTCCCTCTACCTGATACCTGTATTTTTCGATCACGTACGACTTTATGCGTTTGCCGTAGTTGGTCATGTTTCGATGCGACGAAGCATTGAATAAATAATATATAGATATGCTGAAAAGAAAATCGGTTAATGTCGCAGAAACTTATTACTCGTTTCAAGTAAAAATGATTTCGCTTTAGAAATGTTCCACGGAGAGAAAATTATTCGTACGTATTTCTTTAACGTTTCAGATGATGCAGACCAAGAACGTGAACGAGACTGTGCACAAAGGCGAAGTGAGTGTTACCATACGTAGAATCGTAGAGCGTAACGTTTAATGTCCAGTTAGAAATGATCAGTAACGTAACTTAATGGAAAGATATTGTGTTATAGAAATAACGTAGCGTTGTTAATCATTTTTTGTTGTTAACCAGTTTCACGAAGCCACCCCTCTAGGCTTGACTCAAGAGTGCTGTGTGTATGTGTGTTACAGAAACGCCGGCTTGACTGCTCGCCTGGAAGTAAGCACGCTTTCATATTACAAACCAGCCCTTCCCATGCGCGAAGACGAGAAGAGAATTTCGTTGCAGCCCTCTGAAAGTTTTGACGTTTTTTAAATTAACGCAACTTTATTAATTTCCCTAACCGGTTTCCCTGTTGCACAACAAAGTTGACCGCGCGCGTCAAAGAACCATTGAAAACACGGGAAACAACGTAACGTATAAAAATACGCACAAACGCGATATTAATAACCGATTTTAATAATAAATGGAAAAATATCCGGTTCGTGTACGCAATCCTGACGAAAGATTTGATCGAACCTGGTCGATAAGCCAAGAATTTTTAAACGAAACACGCGTTGCGAATAATTTCGTAAATAAATCTACGTCTATCACAGAAGTTATTTGTAATTAACAAATTACAATTTGCATGTGTGTAAATAAGTTAAATACTGTCGATAAAGTAGAAATCGTCATCGAGAAACAGATACCTTAGCCTTGCAATGAATATTACAGCGATCGTTTCGTCGCTAAATTTTCAATCGCAAACGAAGTAACTCCTGCTCGCATAAACACGCACCTCATAACATATCACACTACGAATCCACAAAAGTTATTACCAAATTACTCTCGATTCCTCGATCCACGATCCCATTACTATTCGAACCTCGCCTCGAAGTCTGACTCGAGTAACAACTCCAGCCTGGGTTATCAGCAGTGGTTAATCGCCGATTCGAGAGGATCGGCGACGAAGGATCGATAAAGCAGGGATCGAAGGGGAATGCGCGTGCAGCGTGACGCTTGGTAAAGATCGTCGAACCCTGCAGAGGCGCCTCGACCTTCTAAGCGGGCCCGAAAGGATCAAGAATCCTCTTGTTCGCCGTAAACCTTGCCCGTAGCTCGCAGGTGGGGCGAGCCCCGGCAAGGTGAAGAGAGAGGAGGCCGTCGTCGTTCCCGGTGCCCACCTGGCGTCTCACCTGAGGCTTCACGCCAAGTGCTACGTCGCTGCTCGTACGAGCCGCCTCCTATGGGATCGCACGCGTCAAAGAGAGTCGTCGTGAAAACCGTCGAGCGGCCACGAGGGGCTTTCTCGTTGAAACGGGGCTGCGCGCCAAAAACGTGACCGAAATCCGTCCCGAGGCGATCCGTCCGCGGCCTAATTAGAAGGGCGAGCAGGAGTCTGCCCGCGTTCGCACAACAGGTGAAGCGAAACGCGGACGGGGTGGAGTTGTTGAGGCCCGCACGGTTCCCTGCGGGATCACGCACGCGTCAAGAGCAGGATCGATTTCTCGGAAATCATCGATCAGCAGGTAGCCAACGTCCACGTCGATCCCAACTGGCAGCCCGCGCTCTCGTGCAATCTTAATTCGTTGGTGGACGCGCGGAGGGAACGGCGAATAAATTCACCGGCTGGCCACCTCGTGGATTCGCTCGGATCGACTGTTCCCTTCTTTGGAACCACGCGGATGTCTCTCTCTCGGCACGGCCGGGGGACGTGCGATTGTTAAAAGGTGGCTTCGATGTACACGCGCTCCGGTACGCGGAACGAGTGAAAGGTGGAACGTACGCCTCCTCCGTTGGACGAAGAGGACTATCGATTTCGGTTTCGACTCTTCGATCCTGAACGGCACGCCGATTTCAAATGCCCGTAAGACGTTGGGAAACGGAATTGGGAATAGGAACGTGCGACGACTCAGACATTCGGACGCGATAGAGTTCGACGGTCTAGCGAAGAAAGTGAGAGAGCTAGCGGAGCAACTCCGCGGACAGGGACTGAACTGGTGATCGATCTTCGTTCGAACGTGGAGATGAATTGGATCAGTGGGAATCGCTCGATTAAGGATGCTTATGCCCAGGACACTGTCTTCGAACACTCGTTAAAATAGAGGATAACGTAAAAACAGTGAAACGACCGCGATATATTCGATATCCATCGCGCAACTATTAAAAAAAAAAAAAAAAAAAAACAAAGAACACTACCGATCAACGCCATAGAAGTGTTTAAAGCTGTAACTCTAGTGGGACGAACGAAACTCGAAATGATCGAAATGAAAGAGTCGTAAAGGGAAAAAGTCGGGCGCAGTTGGCCAGGAGAGAAAGTGAACGAGGCGCTCTTGCGGATGGTGTCGTAAACACGTCGATGATCGGATGGAACTGTTCGGATCGGATGTAGAAGGTCGGAAGGAGCGCGCGCGGTTGGAATGCGCGATCCTGAGTGGCAGGAAGCGTGGAAATAAAAGGGCGCTGCCGCTCGTTAGGGCGGCGGGTCGGCTGCGCGCGTGTGTCTGAACGGAATTTTCCCCAGCGGAATCTTCATTTTTCCGTGTGAAGTGCGGCCACCGCGGAGCAAGGGGAGGGGGTGGTACATGTGCCGGCACCGACTGTCGCTGGAAAATATCCTCTGCTACGCGATTCCTGCGCGACCACCGTGGGATACCTGAGAGGTAAAACGCGTCTCTTTCGAGCACTCGATTCTTGCGACCACTCTTTTAACCCTTTCGTAGACGAATACCTCTAGGCGACACGCGAACCGCGATTTCAATCGACCTCAGAAGCTTTCGCGGGAATTAGCCTTACGTCGCGACGCTTTATTTAATGATATATTTGACAGAGAAAACTGTAGAGTAATCAAATGTAAAAAATTGCCAAATGGCTCGCTTCTCTCCGCGGAGGAGCATCAACGTGAAATATCGAGCGATAACGAGTAATCGAGCAATAATGCGCAACATGTTAATAATCGCAACAGCGAACGAAACGAAAGGGAATGGATATTAGCATCGTTCGGGAATTACGGGGAAAATAAAATTTCTCACTCGCCGTGCAATTTGAATGCAATTGCCAAACAGGGCCTATAAACGTATTAATGAATCGGCCAGAACGTTCTGTGGAATTTGTGCCAACGTATTACGATCGAATGTTTTAAGCAAGTTGTAAATACGAGATCGCGGACGTGCTCGGCGAATGTATGTAGAATATTTTTTACGAAGAGAAATTTGCGGGTTTCTCTTCGTCCGTTGACGTGTTTATGCCACTTTTTATTTTTTTTTTTTTGTTAAATTATACGCGTGGGAACAACGTCTCTAAGAGAAGCGAGGATCGTTGCTCCTCTGCTGAAAGAACGCGTGTCCGATCGAAGCGAACTCTTTCTAAATCAAACGTAGCTCGACTCGATTAATTATTCGCTCGATCGAGGCGAATGGTTTTTCGAGACTGTCGCCAGTGATTCACGATCTACGCTCGAGTTGTCGATGTCCCTCTATCGTGGCGAAACTACAGTTAACTACCTGCGGACAATTGAATCAAGGGGTGGTAATAAAGTCTTAAAACAGCTATCTTGGCGAGCTACGAAGATGAAATTCTATACGATCGTAGATACCCCAGTTCGATGAATGGCTATAGCAATCTATAGAGAAACTGTGTCAGAACGCTGTGAATTGTTCGACACGTGGGCAGAAACTCTTTAGAGATGAATCACGCGTCGCGTTTCAATAATTAATGGCGATCGATTTGCCGGGCATCGATACGCGGCGGATCGCGCGCCGCCATTTTTCATTTCAGCTGGAATTCGAAACTGTACAAGAGTCGATTGAGTTTCGCGTACGCCGTTGGCGGATCTCGAGTCTGAATGGATGTTAATTTTGTATGTGGCCGCGAACCGGTGGAACGAAGTAGCGTAATCGTTGTACGGGAACATAATGAAGCGAAACTTAATCGCGGTTAAGAAGGTGAAAGTAATAATAAGATTCGAGACACCGTGGGTATTAAACACCTGCTGTTCGTATAGCCGGTCGTTGGCGCGCGCATGCCAATTCGCAAGTTTGTTCAAATAAAACCGTCGCGATCAGTCGCGCAAATTGCAGTTTCGTTTGATCGATTAGAAAAAAACTGGCGGGCAGCGGTCTGCGTTTAAACCGAGATCGTAGAACTTGTTCTTACGCGAGGACGTCCACGAGCCTGCCATTAATTATCTGTTCTGCATAATCTCGTTCTCCGGGATTTCGTTATGATTTCTAAATTACAGTAATTGCCCGCTAAATTGAGTTAGCGGAGTTTTCTTGCGCTACGATATTACGAAACTCCGCGAGATCCCGCGTCACGCCATCTGTCGTTGGGGACGCGCTTCTTTCTCCCGTGGAATATTAATAAACGAAGGAAGGTGGCAAGAAACGTCGGACGAAAGTTCATCGAGGTGACGCTCGCGAACACAGGGCACAGTTCGAGGTTCCTTCTCGAGTGGTAACCGGGTAGTTGCTTAAGTATTTCAGTTACCAACTTTCCATCGAGCCCAGCCACGGTCCGAGCGTTTAGTTGTTTTCAAGGAACGGGGAGAACGTCGTTGCTCGCGGTACTCGCGAGGGCCGTAACTAATTAGGAAAACCGGTCGAAGTGCGGGGCCGCACGAATAATACTGTTACCGTTCAAACATCCTGTAATTAGCAGCTGTATGCTCGTCGAAAACGCTCGCGCGCCCGGCGACATTTTCGAATCGGACGGTTCTAACGTTCTGACAGGGTGGAAAATTCCCATCCAGACGTACCCCCGCGCACGATGAATTGCTTTTGTATTTTCGATACCTCCTGCAAATTGCGTAACGTTACTCCTCGACAACCCTTTCGACCCACTCCCTCCGCCTACCCCAACGTCGCGTATAGCCCCGTTTCATTATAACGCAATCTGTAATTAATGTTTAAATTGTTACGTTCTCAGCGGAGCAATTTCGCTTTTCCAAAGGCAACGCACCCCCTCCCCGCCTCTTCTAATTTCAAGTGAAGAGGTTTTTCGTTTGAAATGCCTGGTTTCGCTCTGTCACGTTGACGCTGTTTCCTGGTTGTTGTAATTTCGCGATTTTTCGGGGCGTTCGATGGACGATCGAATTATAATTTCGTTAACGATTAGTGAAAACGTGAGAAGAGGTATACAAAAAGCTGAACAGTCTGTTTATTCGTTGAGGTGGAAACGAACGTCTAGACTGGAATGCAAACTCGAGCTGTTGGCGATGCAATTATATAATAGTAATCGTTAATTAGAGTTAATTACGCATAGGTGCACGGGGAATCCTTGTTCGCTGTACATATATTAAGATGTAGATATAATATGGACTCATAGCGCGAATATAAAGGTCACGAACGCTTAATTAATATAACATCGGATTCGTTCGAAATAATGGCCATTAGGCGCTAATTAATGTAAGAACGGGCTGCTTTTGGTGTACGAGTACGATAACTCTGCGGCGAACGTGGTATTATGAAAATGTTTCTTAATCATCCCTCGAGAGTAAAAATAATATTATGCAGAGCGGAGTGGCGAGGAGTAATTCAATTCGCGGAGATTTATGCGGTGTCTCTCGTACGACTGAAAAACGTACACGTACATTTCGTAGATGTTTCACTGAAGTCTGGAAAAAAATTAGCACAAAAATATGCTCGTATCCTGTGATCTTCCTTCTTTAAATTCCGTTTCCTTCCTACAAAGGGTGCGATGCACGACGATTCAGATAATTCTAAGTAGATTCAGTTGGGCGCGCCACGCTCCCCTTCATATTCTTCTAGACTGTCGTCTGTCTGGGCAACACGGGCTAAATCTACTTACAATCAACTGGGCCGCCATGTACAGCGACATTTCTAAACCTATTTTTTTGCTCAGAATTTTGCATTTTTTTTTTAGTAAAATAATAACACGCGAAACTTCTCTATTTTCGGACGAATTGTCTCATATTAAAGTTTTAATAAAAATCCAGATATCAAGCGTAAGAAAATACAATTTGCAAAGCTACGAAAGAGAAAAGTTATAGATCTTTAATAATAATGGTTCCTTCAAGAAGTCAGTATCTTTGTTACGTACACTGAAAAATCTATTACTTAAATCGGCAATCGCACCCTGCAATATGGCCGCGTCCTGACCGATTTCACACAGCTCGCATTAACCGTTTAATTCGTTGATTAAATGGCCACTGCAGCGAGCGAAGACGCTTCGACCTAATTAGAAGCCGGGCAAGTTCAAACGTGGATGATTGAAACGTTGCTTTTTCTCCCGGTTCGACCGATTTCACACGGTGTATAATACGTAATAGAATTAGCATGCATTTCCTCGAGCTTGATTAAGAAAGTAACGGATCGCCGCACACAATCCCCATCCCTGGGCCTTTTATTAACCTCCTCAGTGTTCAATCTCTGATTCAATGCTCGCGTTACTTCCATGAGAATAGTACAAAACAATACATATATACATTTCTATAAAATCTTTACAAAAGATTTAATCCAATTATCCTATACATCCTGTCACTCGATCACTGTCCGTCTCTCTAAATCTCATTCTATTTGCCCGTTAAACTATCTACCTGACATTAACTGCTTCGCAAACACTTGTCAAACGAATCTCAACCATTCGAAATAAATTCACGCATCCGCGAAACACCCTCCTCGGATGAACGTCGACTCGCGGAGGACTCATTCAGCTCGAAGGATGAAGATTCGCTGGTCGTACGAACAGTTTATCTGCCTTTCCTGGCGAATCTAGCGGGACATCGAGCGCTCGCTGGCTCACCGAGTACGTACACGCGGCTTTTATTTTATCTGTTAGACCGATAGATAGGCGAAGGTGCAGTACAGTTAGCCAGAAACGCGCGCGATACACGGGAAGTCGGCGGCAGCGAGGCAGCAGATGTTCGTACCGTTGAAAATCCTCGTTCGTACACATGTACGCGCAGTAGGCAGAGGGTATAGGCTCGCGAGGCCTCGATCGCGCCGTGAAAATCGTTTGAGGATCGAGGCGATGGATTCCTCGGGGCGCATCAGAGCAGCGATCGTAGCAGCAGCGCGCGCCATGGATCGGGACTACCAAACGAGACGCGCGGAGAAGGAACCTGCGTCGTTTATTACCGCGCAGAAATAGTGATTTTCGCGATTAGACGGGAAAAATGGATCCGCTGAGCGTCGAGAACGCTAACGAGAAAAATGAAGAACACAAGGAACGAGAGCTTGTAAAACTGGTACAGCGGCATTTTGCTTTTTGCCCGCTGCTAATATTAAATCCGCGCTTGGGAGCTCGATATCGTTCGTGCAACCTGGACTCGCGATACCACTCGAACGTATCTTCTCCGCGTAGCAGGAACTCGATGAATTTTTCACCAGCCCAGCGTCCGATGACGAACCGTTCGCGCCGCTTCGATCGCCGCAGCTAATCTCGATTATCGTCCCGTGTAATTTGCATCGAGTTGGAAAGTACAATTTCGATCCAAGTGGGACGAAAGAAACGGGGATACCGCGAGGAGGAATGGAAAAACGAGCAGATCGCGGGTCGAGAAATATTTAAACGACAGGGAAATCAATATACGCGCAGTTTACGTAAAATATCCTGGATGGTGGCAATAAAGAGGAACGGTAAAAAGAAGGCTAACGCAATATGGAATTAACAGTCGTTTCCAGCCAGCCACGACGCAACGTCCGCGATTCCTAGACAAGCAGTAAACATAGAAACGTCGCGGGAATCCATGAAATATCGACGATAACGCATGAACAGGACCCAGGAAAGTGATATTAAACAAAATAAGTTGACCATTACGCCAGTCGGAGTGGTGTCCATGGATCTCTGCTCGCATCGGGCAAAGTTTAACGTTCCTATGCAAACGACGTTCACAGCGCACTAACCAACGGTTCCTTTTTTCCCTGAAATCCTTTGGTAACCAGTTTTTCCACGAACCCGATTCATTAATTTATTTTCTCTCAACGTTCACCTACATTTCTCTGATCCACGTTCCACGTCCCGTTCGCGGAGCAACGAAAAAGGGTTGTCGCCACCCCTGCTCCAGTTCCACTGATTTATTCGACTCGCGAGTGTTGGGATCGCTTGCGATAGGATAAAAATCGCTGCGGCAATTTTATCGTGGCCTCTCTCGTTGGCTCTCTCGCGCTCGCAACTTCGTATCGCGCGGAGGGATTTTCATTCTCACGGTGGTGGCTGCGCGAGGAGGCTCGACAGGGGGAGAGCAAAGGGACGCGGCCCCGCGATAGAGCAGAATGGAAACCCCCGGGTAAAACTAGTCGCCGCGCAAAAACTAGACGCTATTCAAAGGCCGTTCGTTGGACGACGGTGGACGTACGCGGCGATCCGTGCGCGGGTTCGAGCAGCCTCGCCGTTCTAACACGAGCAACGCGAGACGGAAGAAGTCGCGAGGGAAGCGCCACCTGCTTCGAGGACTGCGACCGGAAAGAAGGACGAACGAGGGGGGAGATGATTTCGTTAGCGGGATCTGTCGCTGGTCTTGGTTAAGTGAATTTTTACCAGGGGACCTGTTCCACCTTCGAATTATCCAGTTCGCGTACTTTCAGATTATCCCCTTTTAACGGGCCGATGCTATCGCCGCTACCACGCTGGGAATATCATACTAATGCCTCGTGAATGAGACCGGCTCAAGGACGGCTTTACTACACCGGGGGATGCGCTGGGATTCTTTTTGCTGGAATTTTAATTGATTTCCACCGTTTTCGTTCCTTGCTGGTGTGCGTTCCGCGGCACGAACCAGCCGCTATTTCTAACCAGCTGCGATAATTTGTAACGCAGACGAGATTCGGAGAGGAAAGAATTTCCGCGCTCGATGATACGTCAAAGTCGAAGAAGCAGAGGACGTTTCAGAGCCGTTCGTTTTCTGCTCTCTCTGTTTCTCGATATCAATCCCGGTTAAAAGAGTCGCACGATTTACAACCCTCCTCGTTAATAAATTCACCGTCTACGGATCCACTCGAGGATGACGCAACGAATTGTGCGATATTTGCAAAACGGAGTTGAAATATGAAAGTGTGAAGTGAACAGGAATTTCATACGTGGCTGACGAGGCCCGTTTGGCAATACGCACCAACGCGGGGAAGCAATATAATGCCCGACCGCTGCTGGTGCGCGCACATCGCGCACGTTCGGTAATGACAGAACGATTTTTATGATATTTAACTACACCATCTACACGGTGGGAGAGAGCGTCGATTCAGTACTCGCGGATTTCTAGGATTCGATTGGCACACGCGAAAAATGTCGGGGTATAAATAATATTTCGAAACGAGTAAGACTGGATCAGAGGTGCGGAAATTTCTATTATTTTCCGCGGTTGGTCACCACCTTTGAAACACCCTGGTTTCCTCTTCTTCCCGCGTACAGTAATTTAGCGAGTGTTAATTATGTCGACGCGGTACAGAAACATTTATACTTTTGGAACGGTTGATGTTTCATAAGTAAACTTCCACACGTTAGAATGCAGATACTCCTCTGCGGGACATTAATTAGCGGAATAACCAATAACTGGACGTTTAATTACCGTGTAATGGAACGGTGTATGGTAACGTCCGACGCCTAATCACTGGCTGCGCATTGTAAATACATATAGGCAATAAAATTTCACCCAAAGAATTCTTCCACTTCCATTTAACGCGTTTTTCTTCCTATTTTGAAGGCGAGTACATAAGATCCGCTTCGCTGCCTGGTTGCAGTCGACCCGCGCGCAAGAAGTTTACCAACCATTCTGTACAAACGCAAAGGACTCACTTGGCTTCTTAGGCAATTAACAGCCACATGCAATGGTTACATTCCCCGTGTTTTCTCGACACGTTTCTGTTACAAATACCCTTTTCCTTGGCCACGACGATTCCCGATACGATCCTGCTAGTCTCGCGAACAACATCATTTTCCATCACCGCTACCATTCTCAAATATTCGACATCGATCCTGGTATCGGGCGACAAAATCGAGGAAACGTTTCACTTTTCCGAAATTAATCCTCGCGCGCGCGCAGAGACGTACAAGAAAACACAACAGCCATCTTTGATCTAAGAAAAAAAAAAAAAGAAGCGAAAACAAACTGGAAGCAGCGAAAGCGTAGGCTATTCACGCGCGCTCGCACAATGGTCAGGGGGAAGAAAAAATGGCCGGCGAAACAATAAAACCGGGGAATTGGTGTTTGAAAAGGCAATGGATGGAGATCGAGGTTTTTAAAAGGCACGGATGTTCGCCCCCTCTTCCTCCCCCGTCTTTCTTCTTTCATCCAGTTTTCTCGTGGCGCGTTTGTAGGCTCGCCTGGTGCCCGCTACAGCTCACCTGTAACGCTCGCGAATATAGGGAACCACGGATGGTTGAGTCGCTTAAGTGGTCCCCTCGTGCTCGAGTCTAGTCTTTGGTTGTTTTCGACCCACCTACCGTCCTCTTCGAGCTCTCTTTCCACCGTGCTCTCTTCCTCAACGGATTTTCCCACGGACACGTCGCGCGGTACCTGCACACGTACCTACGCTGCACGTCATCCTCTGTCAACGACGCTCTCCTTTCCGGTATGGACGGCCTGATTCGCTTCGTCGCAGCAGGAAGAACGGTTGCCCCGACTCTGAACCCTCGAAATCGATCCCTCTTTCAGGGCGGAGGACTCGCGATCGATACGCGACGTTCTACAATTTATTAAGAAACTATATTCTCTTGCTTGTAAGAGGTACGTTTTCATTCCACTTTTCGAATGAACTCGATTGACCGTACATTTACCACGCAACGGTGCCAAGGTAATAGGTTCTGAACTGTTTCATCTTCGCGTAACGGTTAGCATGCAAACCGTTCGTGTCTCTCGCGTTACCATTGCTGTGCTATTGGATTGACCTGCTGTTGACACTCGAAGAACAGTTCTTCCGAGTCGCGATGGTTTTTACTCGAAGAGTCGTCCCCCTTCGATCGCGCCACGATTCTTAATACACCCTGTACGTGGATCTAATGCGCTGATCAGTTTAGCGTCCGATTAGTGTTATTATGTTTAACTATTATGCGTTATTAATGTTACGGTACCGTTCGAGATCCGATCGGTCGAGCCGTAGTTAACATGTTTTTCCACGCCGTGGAACATTTCTCGTCGGCGTAACGACTGCTTTAAAGTTATAATCCCTGGTGGACGGTGTGCCCATCTTCTAAATGTATGCAGTTTAACGTGTCCCGTGTATGGTAGTTTGCTGGATCGTGTAGCGCTAGGAATTAAAATTGTAACCTGCGTTAACGATTAATGGGCTTGTAATGGCCGCTCGGAATGAAAATCGCGCAGCTCCACGCGTCGATGTGATTCTCATTCTGTTCTTATTAAACGGAAAGTGCTGCCGCGCGACCACGCTTTTCATATAATACTCTGTACTTTGTATGTAAACTGAGAACGAATATTTTTCTGGAACAGTCCGCGCAATGTAAAAAATATCGAAGCTACGCGCGCGACTGGAAAGTGTTCTCGTTGCAAGAAATCGAGAGGTGTTCTCCGCTGTCCCTTGGATTTCACGCGAGTCGCGTTCAGGATGTAACTTCCGGCGCGCGTTATTTAAATCTCAGGTCGATCATGCAACGGCGCGTACAATCGCTCGCAGACGACAAACACGCGCGAACGGCCATTTGCATATCGACAATGAGGAACGTACGCGTGGGGATGTTCTATAAAGAAACTTCAGACGGAACTGTGGCTAGAGAAAAGAATGTTCGTTTCGATCGAAGTATCGAGCAACTCGAATGTCCAAGTATAATACGAGTAGCGAACAACTGGTTGCTAGCCAGTCGCGTGGCTCGTGTTAATAATAATATTAACGTCGATAAGCAGACTGGAACCGTTCTTTCCTCGTAATGTCGCGTCGCGTTGGAGGACGTGACGAAATCGCGCGGATATAAATATAAATAGTTGGTTTCGAACGTTAAAGAGCGATTCTTTCTCGAGCACGCCTCATAGAAAGATTCTTCTTAGGCGGTGGACGTCGCAGACGCGGAGGAACGCGGCATTGGAAGCCGATGAGGGTCTCGATAACGTCGAGCGTAACACTCCGCCGTTAGGGTGGATTCACACTACGCGCACCGTCACGAAAGGTCAAGCGTTTTCGAGAAACATATTTTTACGTGACAATCGTCACGGCTAATCGGCGATTCTGGCTGCGTGCGTGTAGACGGTTGTCACAATGACTACGGCGACACGACAATCAAGCTACGTGTAATGTGAAACGACCTTTATTTGCTCCTAGAGAAGCGTCAAATGCCATTTCGATGCGACGCGTCCGTTTCTTTCCCACGTGAAACGGGTGCGTTGCCACTCTCCGGGGTACAGTGGGACGTGATAATCGAAAAAGCAACCGGTGTCAAAAGAATCAGGAGAGATGGCTGTTGGCTCTGTTCAAACAGCGAGGCGATCTCAACTTCCTGCGCAGGGAACAGGAAGAATAGGTCGACTCGTCGTCGTCGATCGCTAAATTTCCAAATCCAGTCACACTTTATTTAGTTGTGCTCGCACAGTTTTGTACTTCGAGCAGCTTTCGAATATACGTAAGCGCGCGATCGCGATTAGCGTGCTCGAGATGGACGATCGCTGGTATTTAGATAGACCGCGGGTCTAAAAATGTCTCACTCCGCGCATCTTTCGTGGCAAGAGCGTCCAGAACAGGAAATATCGATGCAAGTAGTCGTAAGGTTTAAAAGAAAGCTATTAGTTTTACGGCCCCTTTCTTAGTAATAGTGCGCTCTTACTTGCAGATCCAGTTCCGAGGTAGAAGTAGAAAAAGAAAGGAAAATAATGAAACCAGTTTTAATAGGCGATCCAACCTCGTTCGATAATCGATCTTTAACGAATAAGATACATCTTGATAGGTATCTTCGTAGCAAAAAAAAATTATATGTTCACTGCAGCCATTAAAAATACCGCTGTGTCACATGCAAACGAGGAATAATTTATTATTCCATCTTTGGAATAATAATTCTCCGGGAAAAATTATTTGCCTCTCGAGTAAACTCTAGCTGAGGTCAGATAATCGTAACTTTCGTCGCGACTAATGGCCGCCAGACGATCAAAAGCCTCTGTCGTGAAACATTTTTCTTGTAACACCCACGCTGTAATTTACATGTATCAAAAAACAGTCTCGTCCATTTCGATGTCTTCGCTGATTCTGCCTCTTTTAAAAAAGGAAGACAAAAAGGGGAACAAAAATTGGCCAGATGCCCGCGATATAATTTGCATATCTACAAAGCAACCCGTTCGTTTCAATGATCTCATGGAATCTCATAGAATCACACTGTCTATCAACAAAAAAAAAAATGCAAAAAATTGTACAAAGAGTTCGAAAAATCAATTTCTCTCACCGCGACTCGAGAGACGCGCATGCACCATCCGCGTGGTATTAGGCGAAAAAAAGTGAATAGTCGTAGCGGGTACGCGGCACATCTGGCGCGTAAATCGCGCGAATGCGAATTACCGCGACGTCGGTGGAAACTTATACCAGAGACGCTGGTTGGATCAGTGTTACACGGCTACGCGATTATGTGCCGTTCTACGCGTTACCATCGTTCCTCGAGCACGTAGGAGACCACACACGGCACGACGCCGTCCGCTGAAAGCGGCGAACGAGTCCGAAGTGACCGATGGGGGGAAAAAAACGGCACACGGTACGTCTCTCGTCGAGCCGCGGATTTTCGATCGTTAGCCAGAGTTCGATGGAGGCAATCGGGGCGATTTCACGCGCGATGAATGTCGCGTCGCGCGTGATTTTGCGCCTCGCGTGAATCGTAATCCCATTATCGAGCGCGGAATTGATTCACCGTTCGATGGGATTACGAACAGCGCTCGCAGAAGCCGCCGCCAAGTACGTCGAGATATGACTTCGAGTAAAACAATTGGGACAATTTCACGCGCGATGAACGTCATCGTGATTGCGTCCCCCGTGTAAATTGTAATTTCATTATTCGACGCGCAATGGCATCCAACGGACCGGATATATTCGAGTTTAAAATAAAAACGTCCAATACGTTTTCGTCGTTGGTATTCTAATTTCGCGGAGTAGATAAGAATTGAAAAAAGGAGGATAAAGGCATGCGAGGAAGAAAAGAGCGTTTTTAGCTATTTTAAGAATCCGCGAAGCGCGGCAAGAAACGCCATGACAAATTCTAGCGACCGTTGCTTCTATGCGTTCGAATGCTTATGGATGACAGTGCGTACGCAAGAAACTACTCGAGCGTGATGTTTGGTCCACTTCAAGAATCTCTCTACGCGAGGATAAAACATAAATTATGGTAATGGGAACGGTCACCAATCTGCGAGCGGTATTAAGATCAATCTAGTACTCGAACCATACAATGCCAATGGTCGATTCATATTTTAACGATTCACGATTCGTTCTGGTTGAAATCGCAACGACGCTGTACTCAATTCACTCAGAGAATTTTCCTCGATCGCGAGTAAATCGCTCGAACTCGTGCCGTCGAGTGTTCGCCAATTTTCGACCGAACCCCCGTCAACAGGTTAAAATGTGAGAACGGCGCGTTACGAGGGCGGAGGAAATTCCTTTCGCGCCGCGTTTGCATTCAGCCGACAGCGAAGACCGCTCGGAAAATGGGATGACGGTGAAACGACAACGATATCAGGGCCGTAAAACAGGCCGGTGCTTCCGTCGAGTACGTCGAGGCGCGTCGCCAGAAATGTAATAAACGAAAGTGTAGGGACGGTAGGCAGCGTCGCGACAATCGGCAGCGGCTATCGAAGATCGAGCGATCGAGGCAGCCAGTGGCGGTACCAACGAGCAGCTTGATATTCGTCCGACGCGCGCCACGGAGCCCGTCTGCGTATGGACGCGGAATAAATTATCCCTACGTCAATCCTTCTTCGCTCCTCCACCCGATCCCTCCCTCTCTCTCCCACCTCCAGCTCTCCGTCTCGCTCCTCCCCGCATCCTCCACGTCCTACCCCTATCCCGCGTCCCGTCCCTCTTCCGCTGCACGCGTCTCGCTCTCCTACGATCCTTCTCCCACCGGCGTCTATAATGATTTCTCATTCGCGGCGGTGGGACGATACCGGAAGTGAAGTCAGAACGGCGGAACCAGACGTTCACTCAATGGAAAGTTTGAGTTCTTTCAGTGCGTCGAACAAGGGCCCAGCCGTGGATCGGAGTTCCGCTCGCGTGGAAAATCCGTTTCTTTCGCCGGCCACGCAGCATTCCCGCTCGCGACTCGCGCGTGCACGGAAGAAACTCGAAGAACCGGAGAAACTCCGCGCTGTTGACCTCGCGATCGCTTCTTTACTCGCGTGGACTCGCGTCGCGGTGCGTTCCCGGAAAAAATAATATATATTATATATATATTCCCTTGAGAGGACCAGGTTTGCCTCTTCTCTGTGTTCGAGCGAGCAACCGTTCGTCCTGGAGGAAGAAGAGAGAAAAAAGGCTCGAATCGGCTAAAGATCGAAGCTACCACGGCTGATATGGAAAAATATTACGTTGGACAGTCGGAGGGTTGATCGTCTCGGACGTGCGACAGGGAAACGGATGGCTGGTTACCGAGTTACGACGATCTGTTTTCAAGCAGCTTCTGCGAAGGAGAGAGGCGAACGTAAAATATAACCCGGATCGTTAACTGCGAGTGGAGAGACTACTCGGCTACTGGAATTGAAACGCGATGAAATCTTTCTATTCCGCGCGATTTGTCTGGACGATTTATCAATCTCTACTTTCACGTTTCGAAAGAGTTGTGCGATCAAGTTTTTCTACCGAGTTCGTAATAACGTTTCGAGGATAGGCGAGAGGGAAAATTTACACGTGTCCGCCGCTACCGCGAGTGTAGTTCTCGTTCCATGGTGTACCACAATGACTGCGAGGCTCGTTGCGACACTTTCGATTACGAGAGTAAGGAGGCAACGAAATCGAGTGGCTCGTCGCACGCTGGCTTAACAAATTTCCACCGCGCCGATGCTCGAGGCCCGCGATCGCAACGAGGACTCCTGGCGCGGGCGTCTCTTTCGAAAATGAAACTGGTCGGCGCACCTGCGGCCGTAAGGAAACGAGGCCAGAATTCTGGGACAGAAATAAATGAAAAAGCCGGTGGATGAACTGCTGTTTCGCTATCCACGTCCATAGTAAGCGGTCGATTTTCCGTATTTCGAACGAAACGGGACAGAGGGTACTTTCACTTCGGTTGTCGCGCGTATCTCGCGATTAAAACGTCCGGAGCGTCGCGAAAAGTCGTCGATCGAGGGTGGGGGGATAGGCTGGTGAACAAGTGATAACAGGTTGCCGGGCGTAGAACGGATCGGCGAGGTGTTTTGTATACGAGGTGAATGAGAGGGTATCGGTGCGTTCGTGACAGCATTCATCAGACATGGTCAGCCAACACGCGATGGCCACCACGGTTCGCAAAGTCAAGCAGGAGAATCGTCTGAGGCGGCAAAATCAGAACCAAGGTAGAGGAAAACTGGAAAACTGGCCGTTTTTCCCTGGCGTCGCCCACCAGTGGGCGTGCTTCGCATTCTGTCGCACTGGACGACGTCCCATTTAGTGCTGCGCATACCGATCGCGTGAAACAAGTGTTCCCGGTAAATCGGGATAGATCGCGCAATAATCTGTGATACGCGTCGTAAAAGAAGAAGAAACGTAATTACGACGATGAGATTGAACGTGAAACGTTTCACAAAGGCGAGAAAGATTAATCCCCTGCAACCGTAACGCGGTGTACGTAGGCGGAAGTAGTAAAATAGTCGTCTGAAAATGTTTCTTTTTACGCGATTACCTGTTTTTTTTATGAACGCCGTTCGTTAGAACGAAACGAGCATTCATATCCGGATAAATTGAAATCAAGAAGATCGTAATCGAGTACAGATATTGCGTGGTTTACGGTGTTCGACAAATAACTATCCATAAAAAAATAACAGGAATTCCAGGAAAGCGACTATGAAACGGCGATATAAAGTTGGTTGGAACCGAGGAGGATTAGGCACGCCGCGGCACGTCTAATTAATTAGCTATTCTTTCTAGACTGTGACTTTTGGTGTAACAAAGTGGAGAGGAAACGCAGCGGATTAAATAATTAATGTAAATTAATCCCGTTACAGTTACGCCAATTAATATGCTCCAGGCAAGAAGGCGCTTAGACCGCGCCAATTTTCTCTATGGTGGATACATCGAACTTTGCTCTAACTAAATGTAACTTTACGCGCAGCTGAACATCGGCTTAATTGAAATTAACCGTACGCGATTAATTCGCTTGGAAAGTTTGTTCTTTTATTTCGAGAGATAACGCTGTTCGCGTTTGCTAATTGATAAAAAAGAAAAAGGAAGACAATCGTGCCTGTGTTCGCCCGTGAACGCAATAATCATCAAAGCGGATAGAGGTTCCTTAGATCGAATATTAGCTCGAGACAGAATTCAGGTCAATTCGTCTCACGAGGTGAACAGATACGAGGATCAGGGTCGGAGAGAGCATCTACAACAGCAACATTTTTCGCATTTCCCCGACCTAACATTAAAACTTCCAAAGTCCTTCCACAAGTCGAACCCTTTGCAAATATCATACATCAACCACCCTCTTTCCAAGCTCTAAATCAACATTTACCTTCGTACATTCTCCTCTACCAATTCTTTCATATTCTTCAACCAACACCTGACTTACTCTATTTCTCGCCAATAATCAGAAGGAACCATGTTCTTTCGCGTGCCACGAGTCGATACGACGAATAATCGCTGAATAAAAAAAACCAAATAACAACGGATCGATCGAGGAATCGTTCTGGGGAGAGTAATCGGTTACGAAACACTTGTTGCAGATGAGGAGGGACTTTACAAGCCTGTATCACCACCGAAACCGGTGCCGAACAATCAGAAGAACCAGAACGGGCAACAGGAGGGCAGGGTGCAGACGGTAGCCGAGCAATCGTCGCGGACGACTTCCGGCGCGGAGAGGAACGCGGGGTTAGACGAGAGCCAGGTTCGCAGTTCCGGGCAGAACGTTGCACCGGAATACAGGATGCCACCGCTCTACGGGGAGGAGCAGAGCTCGAGTCAGACTCAACAGGCAGCCAACCTGCAGACTCACAGCAGCAAATTTCCGGTAAGACTCCTGACGGAACGGAGGGAAAGGGAGGATGAACGATCGCGTGTTGGCTTCTCTTCGTCGACGCGTCTCGTCCCGTTTTATTTCGAGCCGTTGGACCATCGAATTCTTGATCCGTGAGCTGTCGCGCGGGGAATTCGAAGAGATCTCTCTACCACCGAGCCCGTGTTTCGTCCCGTACGTTTCTCCGAGAATGGAATAAACGATCCTCCGTTGGCGTCGTTTAACCGCGTTTCTGCATACGATTTCGTTTCATCGATAAAACCGTACGATGCAGAGGAGGAATCATGCTCCGTGGACTTTGCTAACAACAAGGAAGCCGGCAAAAACATTCAGACTTACTGTTACGGCTCTCCTTTCTCCCATCTGCATTCGAAACCTAAAAAAGTATAGCCCAACAAACCGAAACGGAAGATTATACTCGTGCAACCACACGCGTTACGTGCGATCTTCTGTCTTCTTTTCACAACGAGATAACTTGTTGTAACTTTTAGCTCCATGTCGAATGGTCGAAGGAAACCCAGCTACAAATTACTCTCGCTTGTTACTGGCTCGCGAAATACCTCGATTTCCCCCCTGGATTTGGAATGAAAGAAACGGCAACTAAGAATCACTAGAAAATGTGCGTTCGTCGGTTCTCCAGTAATTAGCCACGCTAAACACCGGTCATAGAAGATAGGTATCGTTAGAGAAGCCAGCGACCAAGGGAAGTACTCGAAAGGGGAAAGAAAACGACAGGGTGGGAGGGCCTGGATAAGTGTAACGCGGACGTAGAAAGAATAACGCGGCCAGTTTCTAGGATGCAACCGCGTCACGGAGAGCGGCGGTGCGTTAATTAACGATGCATCGCGTGCATTATTTCCACGTGCGCAAGAAGCGTGTGTGCATGCACCGACGCGGTAGTTACTTCGTTGCG
The DNA here is from genome assembly GCF_050948175.1 of Xylocopa sonorina. Classification (NCBI taxonomy): domain Eukaryota; kingdom Metazoa; phylum Arthropoda; class Insecta; order Hymenoptera; family Apidae; genus Xylocopa; species Xylocopa sonorina. Next base: position 14,442,216 of record NC_135193.1, read on the forward strand.
CGCGCTGTAACCGAGCTATTTAAAATATGGTGCGTGCGTTTTGCCGTTCCTCTTTTACTGGTTACCTCCTCCCTTCCAGCCTTCTGTTACAAAAAAAAAAAGAGAAAAAAACACCGATAAAATTATTTATTTCCCTCGTATCCCCATTGAATTCTGTCGAAAGTGAAATCGAGAACACTCGAACGCACTGTTACGCGTGTCTATTCGAGAATTCTGACATCACGCGGACCACGAGTGGGGAGAGAGCGCACGACGCGCTCTTTTCTTTACCCTCAACGGCTGGTGCACCATCTTTCAGCGGTTGGTCCTCTAGCGTAGCTGGTTACTTTTGTCGCGCACGCGTCCGCATAGGCGTGCCGGTGAATTTTACTACCACCGATAACGCGACGGGTTCCGAGGTGTAACGGGCTGAATATGGCGATTCCAGTCGCGGGGTTTGATGCACCTTGGTTGCACGGTGACTGGACTGACTCCGCTTCAAGAGCCGATGGAAAAAACGCCACGGTTAGAAGTCAAGGCGCAGCGCGCTTTATTCGGTATGGTCTCAGCCCGGCGACTTTCTAGCCTTCGCCTTTTTTATACCAGCCCCCTGTGCGCACGCCGCAACGCGATTCCTCTTAATTGCAATTTTCTCTCCCACTGATACGCTCAAGGCCGGATCGCGATCGCGGGAATTCGTACGAGTCGAGGCGTTGCTCTTCGATGTGGGTGAAACTTTACGCGATTCAATTGTATTCGTCGTCCATCGTTCCAGGTGGAACGCGTTGGTCCACCTACGATCGAGAATCGTTGGATCCGTTGCCTCGACCGTTTTGTCGCACCGTTCGCGTCGCACGCGAATTGCGTGGACTGTAAGCAGGAAATTTTGGAAATTGGCCAGGAGGAGTCACGGTTCTCGCCGAGTGGCATTGAAATAACTGTGATTACCGTAACAAGTTATTGCGCCGGCTAAGAAAAGTATATTCCAGTGACCACGGCAACAACTTGCCTTTAATCGAATTAAAGAAGTGGCGTTTCTTCTTTAGAGCTATGCGGTCTCGTTCGCGAACAAGTTGCACCGGTGGTGCAACCTACGTAATTGGGATTCTAATTTTGTAGGCATTCGGTTCTTATTGTGTACTACCAGGAATTGGTAACCCGTTCCACCGTCTTTACCGTTGATGGACGAAGAACCACGCGGCGAGGAGGGTAGTATAGTAACCCGCAAACAGACATTACGAGGCGTCGAGCAACCCCGATTGACGCGACCCTCGGCTGCTAATTCGGGGAAATGTTCGTAGCTGGTCGCGAGCGCAGTAAAACGCAGCGTGCGTTCGATTCGCGCGCGATATTAACGCCTTGTTTAGTCGTAATCAGCCCGTTGCTGCGTTCTTCGTTGGACGGTAATTAGCTGTCATTAACTTTCCCTCGCGCAACAGGGACGATTAATTTCCCATTGCGATGAAACTGACTGAATTAATATCGGAAGCAATATTACGATAATAGCCGAGCGCAAAAAAAAAAAACGGCAAACGTTGATTGTTAAAAACCGTGTAAAAATCGATGTTCCCTTTTCGCGCGCTGATATTATTTATAGCAATCGTAATTGTTAGTTGCCGCGCACAATAGTGGGATACAGGCATACTAAATTCACTTCCAAACATTTTCACTCGCGGCTCGCACGATTATTTAAATCCGCGCGCGCTTTCCTGCCGTGATTTGCAAGTAAATGTTATCAAACGGAACTTAATAATAAGGGAGGTGTTGCGTTCCGCAAAGGGCGGTAGGGAAACGCGTGAATTTAATATCATCCTCGACGTCCCGGGTTGATTGTGCTGGAGCGCGTCAAAGGGACGCTCTTAAGAGCGCTTTGACGTATCTCCTTTCAAGAAGAATGAAAGCATTTTATTCCCACCCCTCTGTCTCCCAGCCCCGTCGTCACCCCCTCGCAGCTGAACGCTCCATTTCTCGTTTGATACCAGCTTCGATCTTTTCCTCCGAGGATTAGCAACCGCCGGATCCTTCGCTGAGCGCGTGAGAAAATGCACGAGTTTTCTTTTCGCGAGCACGAGGGAACGCACGGGAACACGTGTGGGATGATGACTGGTTCGCAAAAAACGCGAGTCTAATGGAAATCAGATCAGACGCGTTCGTTTGTACGACGCTTCCGTTAGGTTCGCGTTTAGCTGTGGCGTCTAAGAGACGCAGGCTTTGTCTGTTCGAATGAATTTTCGCTTCGAGTTAATTAGGTGGTCGTGATGCCCGTTTGAAATCCTTTTTTGCATCTTCGAATATGAAAATAAGAACGCGAAGGTGCGAAACGAGGAAAGGATTTTCAGATTCCAAGATGCACCGGGCCTTCCACATTCCATCGAAAGGAATTTTCAGGAACGATTCGATGACTTAATTTGTAATTGAAATGAACCACGGGCCTGAGCGTTCGATGCGTGACCATTAATCATAAACTTGTTGAGGGCTTCGATTAGCGCACGCCATTTGCATACTTGATCCAGTTATGTAGGTTTCTAATGTGAAATACGTCCGCAAAAATTTCTCTTCCAATTAATAATTTTTCGGATATATATTTCACGCTTGAGAGAGACATTCGAAAGACCGGATGCGTGTGTTTACGGCTTCGCGTCAGTGGATTATTGCTTCGCGGCTACGGCGCGGACGCGCATATTTTATGGTAAAAGTTTGTTTCGAACGTCGAAGCGATCGTTAATAGGCGTCACTGAGCCGCGTGTCAAATTCACATCGAGTTATCTAAGCGAGATAAAATAAATGAAAACGTGTCCGAATTAGAAATTGAAATGTACCCTGATCTCAGGTAGCTAAACGTTAAGAGCCTTGACACCTCGGTTCTCCGCATATCCGTCCTTCATTATTTCCTCTTCCGACTTGTCTTTTGTTTCTTTCGCTGTCATTAATCACTCACTTTTACTTTGCTCTGATATAGGTGTGGATGGTCCCTTTTTTATTTCTGAATTGCTCAACCAAAATCGATATCGTCTAACAGAAACACAAAATATTTTTATTTTGTTTCTACGATACTACGATCGTACTCTTTTTACCGTTCTACGGTAGAATTAGCTTTTCGTTGATAAATATCTCCTAATTAGAAGACGAGTTCGTATAAAATTGAATTCTAACGGAGGATCACGCGAAAGGAATGACGGAGAAACGTTAAAGTCACTGCAGAGCAATTCAAGTAGCTTACTGTAAATTTCCTGCGATATCGTAGTTCTGGTATACCGCGAGCATAACGCAATACGCGGTATCGCGGATGATCCATCTACGGCGATCCATCATAATCAGCTCGAGCCGAAGGTGTTTGTCCTCTCGCTTTGAAACAGAGAAAGACTAATGTGACACCGATCAAATCGAACGATTACATTCGCGCTGCCATCCATTTTCGTGGACACGTCCCATCCGTCAGCCGCGTTTCCTCGAGTCGAATCCGTGAAATTCGAGAGACAACAATCGGAAATCATTTTTCAACCGGTTACCACCAGCAACGCTTTCGAGACGGCGGAGACGCGTCTGTCGTAGCGCGCGTGTTCCACGACGAGGCGAGCTGTTCTGAAAAAACTAAGCCAACCGCCAGGACACTCGCGTACGATGTTCCACATTCTGGCTTACGCATCGCGGAGAAGACGGTGCTCGGTGAAATCTTTGTTGGTAACAGTTCGTTGTACGTTTCGCGTTACGTTCTTGGGAAAATTCACAGAGATCCAGAGCCGTGAGACAAAGGAGGCATCATACCCGCGTACCGTTTACCGGAAGCCGGGAAGGGGATTGCGATAGCCGTTTAGATACATCACTTTTCCTCGTGGACCTGGCCTCACTCGGAGGCGAGAACAAATCGGGACAATCGACGATGACGACATCCACCTTCTCTACGCAAGTTCGCCATCACGCGAACTTGCCTTCCGCGCCTTCCCTCTGTGCTCCCCGTCGACAATAACGATTACCTATTGTGCGCGTTTTAACTGCTTGCGAATTGTTCGCTGGATCTTTCGCTGGAAATCTTCGAGACTCGCTCGTCCGACCGAGTATAGTTTCACTTGGCTACAATTCTATGAAATCGCGATCTTGCTGGTAATTAAACGCTGTCATTGTCTGTCTTCTGTGCGAGTAATATTCTAATGCATTGCGCAACCGCGATGTGGCAATCCTGTGGGATAGTCGGCTAGAATCTTTTTTTCGAACGAATATTCATCCTTCCACGGTGATTTTTCAACCGAGAGTAACGTCGAAGAGGATTTTTAATATTTTTCAGATCGCACGGGTTTCTTGTCGTTAGACGAGACAGAAGTAATTAGTTTCTCTAAAAACACGTCGCGGAGATACATCTTAACGAGATACGGAAGACACGTGTGATTCATCGTGCACGGTATCTTATCGAAGATGTCTTGTCGAGCATTTATAATCGTAACTCGGTGCGTGTCGTAATATAAACGAAGATAAAACGAGCCTCGCTTTTTATCGTTTGACCCTCCTTTTTAAAGTGTTCGAGAAGCAAGCGTGCGTTTTCGTAGGTCGCGTCTGATCGCGAACTTCGCGTGGCTCGATCTACTTAGAGGACGAGCGTGGAGTCGCGAAACTCCATGCGTCGAGGTACGAGTGAGCACATTTGCTACTGTAAAAATTAGAACCTTCCACTTAGGCCTCTATGCTCGGATCAGAAACTTTTTAATCTACCCTAGTACTTTACTTTCCCCAGCTCTTTCATAAAGGTTTGCATTACTACCTGAGCGATTCGCCACTTCGTTATTACCTCGCCACGGAAAGTACAAAGTCCAACGACGAGTTTTCACTTGAAAAAATTGCAAGAAACGATAATTTTCATCTGAAATCACCACGCGTTACGACACCAGTGGAACGCTTCTCGAACGGATTCGATTTTCTCCTCAGACCGTCCTCGACTGTCCTGATCTACTTACTCGCGCGGCGCGCGGATCTAAAATTTATTACATCTGATTCGACACTATTCACGAATAACCAGTTCCATCGAGCTTGTACATTCATCGCGTGTAATCCTGAAAAAAGAGCGACCAAAAGCCAGTATAAAGGACCATTTCGCATGCGTAACGGTGAACTCGTTACACGGGCAACGAACTTGGCGGCGGTCTCGCCAGGATCTCTTCTGTTCCTTCCTTCCTTTCTCCTTTTTCCTTCCCGCTTTTTTTCTTTCCTTCCTTCGTCTCGTCTCGGCGTATTCGTAGCAAATTATAATATACAAAATCGCAGAGGAGCGTAGACGAAATTACACGTCAGCGGCGCACGCTACCGAAGGATAATTAGCCGCGCGCATTTTCCGCAGCAGCGGGTCTCGTTTCATCGCTCGCGCGCTTTCTTCCGACGGCGATGGGATCTCAAGGCGAGCGTAGTTCAGTGACACCTCTTTTTAGACGCATTATTATATGCACGCAAAGAGCCACGCGAGCCGCTCGTCCGTCCGCCGGCGGTGCCCGCGAACTTCCAGATCCTGTTCTCGATGTTGTTTGGAAAAATCGGCTGAATATCGCGCTGAACGGTGGCCGACGCGTCACGTTTACGATGGGAAATTCCCCTCCCGACCGACGCTTTCGCCGTGAAAACGGTCCGCTAAACGACGGCGAGGCCCCTCCATTTACCTCTTCCTCCTCTCCCCGCTTCATCATCGGACCCGCGTACTTATGGTAATGTAATCGAAATCCAATTTACTCGGTTGTCAGCCGCGCGGCAGATCGTATATCTTGATTTGTCTACGAGCTAGACGGATACCGCGATGACGTCGCGCGATGTTTTATGGGATCGAGTGAAAATTACGCGGATGAAAAATTGTTCGGGAACAGGATCGGATTAGGCGCGGACTCGCACGCGAAATTGATCGATCTGATTATTCCGCAGGACGATTCGCGGCAATTCATTCTCTGTCGGCATTAAATTACGTCCGCTGGAAACAAAAATTCGCGCGGAAAAATTGATCGCTCTTTTTAAACGGGGATCAAACGGATTTTTTTTTTAATGCAATTTCTCTATTTCCCCAATTGTACGACTGGAATGTCGTTCTGAACGAGAAACGAAGCTGAAACACCGAGAACGAATGGAGATATTAAACGAGAGTATCTTCCCGTTTCCAGATAGAACGCGAGGTTGTCCTGTCGTCTGGAGACAAGAATTCCAAGATCCCCATTCTTCACGAGTACAAACAAAGGTCTGTCGGAAGGGTCGCCATCGCACCGGATGCGCCGATCAAGCAGCAAGCCTGGGTTCAAGAGGTGAGCTAAATCCCTTGTTTGTCTTCGTAATGTGCGTCGATGATTATTACAACGATCCTCGTCATTCGATTACCCTAATAATTCATAAAAAATAATTAGCAAATTCTTGGAAAATAACTCTCGCGACGAATAAAATTCTGTGGAGTAGAAATAATACAAAATATATAAATCGAGACGAAATTTCCACGAAATAAAATACCTCTGGCGAATAAAAGGAAAGAAGGTCGGCGTTTGAAACCTTTTTCAAAGGCGGGAACCACCCTGATTAATGGAAAATCTATTAATCGCGAAATCGCAGTCATTACGAAATCGTTCATCGACTAGCAATTGGCTCAGGCGAATGCGAGTCGTACGGTGGTCGTGCACCTACGTGAATAGCTCGAGGTGCGAGTAGGTGTCCGGTAATGCACGTGCCGCAAGATACTGTTCCACAATCGTAGGCCACGGAGACGGATGTGAGCGGCAGAAGGGCGTGCGAGGAACGTGGAGAATAATCTTCGATCTAGGCTCGAAACGTATCCTTTGTCGCGCGGCATTCCCGCGCGACTCGCGTTTCGATTATTTCGCGTTTTACCCGCCAAAACGTTCGTCGTTCGCGGGCTGATAGCTGCGCGTTCGATGGTTTCCGGCATCGAATGTCGCTCGACGTTCACCGCGTGGCGACGCGACGATGATTTACGAGGCGCGCGTTTGCCTTCGACTGTTCTTTCACCACGGAAACACGGATTCGACGATGCGAACGAACCGTCTCTCATTAATTCCGCCAACGGATCAAACGTTTAGGCATAATGAAGGAAGCGAGGAGCTCGCTAACAGCGCACTCAAATCGATGACTAATACGCAGGTTGTAGCGGTGTTGTAAGATATCTGTTTTCACTCTTGTATCGGAGGGATAAACATCGCGCGCCTCGATTTTTCGCTGTAGAATCGAGCCATTGTCTCTTATACCGTAGGCGGCCCTGCGAATCCCAGCTTCTACCTGCTCGCGTTCGTTTCAACGTTCATTACTCTAATACAGCTCCCATTAATGCGAACGCTGCGTTGCGGATAGTAAATTTGCTTTGAAACAACTCGATGCGACTCGTGTTCGCCAACGAGTGACTCGTCCGTGGCTTCTCTATCCCATCTCGAGCCTAACAGCCAGAACACGTAGAAAAGTGACCAAAGTTAAGGGACGTTGCGCGCGGCAGAGGAAGCATGAAATATTCATAGCTCGATACGTATCAAACGAACGAGGGAATCGATGGAGTTAAACATAGTTACGCTCGCGGTGCGCTTTAAGTACGGGCTGAATCAACTGCGCTTATTCGCGACGCCACGGCCAACTGAAAACTGCGGTTGGCAACCCTGAAGTAGTTACCGCTAACCTAGCTAGTCTCAGATTCTTCGGACTCAATTACCAAAGTGCGATCGTTTGACACGATTTTTTCGACAAATTCGAATTGCGTTCGAACACGACGAACGTCAAAGAGAATCGAATTTTCCTATCCGCACGCGTTCGATGAACAAAATTCTGGCGAACGTTAAAAACTGGGGGGCAGAAAGAGGCGCCACCGCGATGGCGAGCACCGGAAGTTCGCAACGCGTTACCGGGAACGGCTCGTTAACATTAAAAATTCAGGTTCTCGACGGCCGTGAGACATTCATACGTTAGATTTAGCGCGATGCAATCCTCGCACGGTAGCTGTGCACGGACCATAAGTCAGAAAAGTCTTTTTTCGTATGCGCAAAGCGTGCCAGGGAGCCCTACGGGCACAACTCCGCTCCGTTCACTCTCTTTCCTCCCTCCCGTGCTGCACCCACCCGTTCCCTCCGCGCCTCCTCTATCTTTTTGCCTGACAGTGTCAGTTGTTATTCAAACCGCATCCCTTCCTAAGAACCGGAGGATTCAGTCCGACAACTTTGAAATTCCCACTGCGGTTCAAACGGACACGCTGCCATTAGCCGTCCGCTCTTCTCTTTGACAGAGGGAATTGTTTTCGGTGGATTCCGGCATATCGCGTCCGAGATATTCGCCGTGTACGTCGCCTCCAGTGGGACTCCGTGTGTTTAGTTTCGGCGACGTTCGTTCGAACGATTCGAGTGCTGGTGGTACCGATTGTGTCTGAAACTTTGCCTGAGTTTAACGCCGCCTCGCGAGCCGACTGATGGACGCGTTTAAATGGAAGACAACGGGAGGGTGGGACGCACGAGACGTCTTAATCGGGCCAGCCTTTGGGAGACGCGGAAACACCGATGAGATCTGTAATGGAGATGACAAATGATTATAGCGAGGAGCGAGCAGAGTGAGATACGTAGTTGAATTATTGTGTAACGTTTCTGCGACGGATCTACGGGGAGAGGCAACATTTTTAGCGAAGTTATTCGTCGTATTGCTTCACTGATCCGAGATAAAGCGATATGGAACCAAGTATCGTAGATTATTATGTATAAAAACCGTGATACCATCTGATGCGCTAGAACGAAGGAAATTTTGTTTCGTCGCGACGAGAAGCAATAAGAGAATCGTTTCGTACGAGTGCCACAGAATTCCGCGTGCTCGCAGTAAGTTACGAAGCGAAAGAGTGGCGACGCCAAAGTCGAGCGATTTAAGCAGCGTGTTACATAAAACGTCCTCGCGGGTTGTTTAATTGCTGGTCCGGCAAGTTTTAGGTGGCCCTGAATCGCTTGAACCCTCGACCGAGCTTGGGCATAACTTTTCTCCGATACATAATTGCAGGAAGCACCTGGGACGTGACAGCCATACACGGCCACCAATAAACTGATCTCCTCTGGCGACGAATAATTTAATTTGTTCGCTCGTTAGCATTCACCGCCATTCGTACTGCGAGCGTAACTTAATTAGATTGAACTTGTTTGTTGGCGGATGATACTCTCTGGCGAGACAACGCGTCTCTGACGCGTCTAACCGGGGCGTGCTCCTCCCATTGAATTTCCGTGACGAGAGTCACGCGAGAGACGGGGGGATACCGGTCGATCGAATCGCTGTAGGAGTTGGAAATTTCGTTTGAAAAAAAATCTCATCCTCCACCTGTCTAACGTCTCGCATGCCGCGTTTCAATTAGCCAGGTGGTTCGCGGCTCGTGGTGAAACTTGGCGAATTCGAGGAATTAATCGCCGGTTAGATCCTAATCGCGAACTAACGGAGAACATGCTCAATGGGCGGTGTAAACGATTTTTCAGGGGACTCAGATGCAAGAAGTGAGACAAGAGGGTCAAGCGAGGAGTTATCAGCAGCCGGAATCATACGCGTAAATATCTCCTTCCATAGCCACTGGCGCACGGCGATCCGACGGTTGATTTCACCGATAAAATTGCAATTTCTCCAAAGGTCGACGTCGGCGTCATCGGCGCCAAGGACGGCGAAGATCGATGAGGAGAAGAGCAAGTCCATCTCGAGGACGTATCACACGATCAAGGATATGATATCGAGCCGTTTCGGGCAGAGCCGGAAGGACGCGGAACCGGAACCGGAGGCGAGCTTGAACAACGTCACGGAGGAGCTGAGGAAGTCCAGCAGGAGTATCGACGAGGAGGAGGCGAAGAAGAAGGAGGGCCTCTATGGGAAACCACGGGCGCAGGATCCTCCTGTTAATATGCAGCAGTATCCCAAGAACACTTGCGGTAACAGCTTCCTCTGGAACAATCAATTTCATACCCTTCGAATCGCGCGCGTAACTGTATCTCGAGGTTGTTGCTCACCAAGCCACGAGTCCATCGCAAGGTTTCACGTTTAACGTTTCGATGCTGCAGGTCAGTACGGGCACTCGTATAGTTACCTAAGCAATCAGCAGAACGTGTCTCTTCCCGGACAACTTCAGCCAGCGTCGCAGCTTCAGCCAAATTTGCCTGGCCAAGGCGCTCAGCTCCACGTGACGCATCACACCCCACCAGGAGGGGTGCAAACGGTCCATCAGACCCAAGTTCCTGGTTTCGGACAATCAGCGACAGGTGGGCAGCAGGTGCAAAATGTCGCGCGGGAATACGTGGTCCAAGGGCCAGCCGGGTTGCCCAGTCAGCAATTGCATCAAGGGATTCATCAGAATCCTCAGAACCAGGTAATCACCGATTTCCTTCCGCGCCACGCGAATCACCTTTCAACCGGCAGCGGTGCTTTAATTTCGAACGAGCTTTGAATCACCTCGCCCCGGCTCGAGGATCCTTTTAATCACCGGGGAAAGCAAGCGCGTTGGTTATTACCGGGAAAATTACTTTAATCGCCAGTGATATCAGAGGAACGTGAAATTCAGTTTTGCAGCTTGCGCGCAAATTAGGCGTCCACCTTGGGTTTCGATGTTTTTTTGCGAACTCGTAGCTTCAGCTTCGTGCGTCGACGCTGTAAAAGTCAAGAACACAGATTTCAGAAACAAAATACAAAATTAGGAGTCGAAGTAGACATTTCAATTGCAACGAAAATCGAATCGCAGAATATTATTTTCATTCCGCCATCTATCCGACGCGTATCCATTAACCGTGGCGTTTCAAATATTCGATGAACATATTTCCTCGTAACACGGCAGAGCTGGCTCGCGGGGGCAATTTTTATTCCCATTTATCTATCCCGTCGCATCTCCTACCGAGGAATCTCCCGCGCGGAAATTCAGTCCTCGAGGAAGGAATGATTGAAACGTTTCCGATACGCGTCGGATGAAATCGCCGATGGCTATTTCCGGCGCTCGCGCCCCGGAGGATTCTCTTTACGTAAGGGATAGGGTGGGGGGTAACCTTTTCCCTCATAGAAATTCAGAAAGGGCAATAACGCGACACATACGTTCTATTCAAATGGCCGAGGCACGTGATACGTGTTCCATATTTACACCATCTAAGGACGACCACACGCAGCACGATGCGACGCGCGTACAACCCTCGAAAATTTACTGGCGTCCCACCTCGGCTGCGCGCGTTCTTTCGTGCCGGACGAGCCACGGACGCGCGCGGTTTTCGTCGTCCCCTACGCGATGATTCGGTCGAACGGGACGGTGCGACGAGGTCCGCTGAAAAATAATTAATTAATCTAATTGCAGAAAAAACGCGGCGGATCTCTGCCAGCGGCGTTCATAATGAGCGCGCTGGATAATTAACGGGAATGCAAATTGGCCTTGTAACGGGGTGGTAAAAAATTAGAACACGTCCGGTTGTCTTGTCGCTTCCGTGACTCGGACGGCGAATCAACTGACAACTAAATTGCTAATGGAGATGGTAGAGTCAGTTAGTAATGCGTCGTCGAACGTAGAGATCTTATCTGTTGCTGGAAAATTTCCTTTGATGTAGTTGTCTATTTCAGTGACGTGATTATAGATGTTTCCAGAAATCGTTGCGATACGTGTCTGCAGATACTATACAATTGCCTTCAAGGCGATTATTACGAAGACTCGATGTCTCTGCTTGAGATATAAACATCTTCCAGAGTCTAGTACCCACAAATTGGGCATTTCCTCGTTCCCACTAATTAACCCTGTTTCCCAATCAGGGTCAGAGCGCGCAGATGCCGAAGCCGCACGGTTTACCTCTGCAACAGCACCAAGTGGGCGCCGGTATGCAGCCGTCGAGCCAAAATTTCCAAAGTCCCCAGCAGCTGCTGCACCAGAACCAGAATCACCACCAGAGCCCTCGTTTCGCCCAGCAACACGCGCAGAACATGCACCAGCGTCAGCTGATCCAGCAGATGCACCAGCAACAAATGGCCGGCCAGCAGCAAAACGCCCAGACTGGAGTGAGGAACGTGCAACAAGGCTATTTCTCGAACAACATGTCTTATCAGCAGTACCAGCAGGCTCGACAGGCCATGTCAAGGTCCCAGATCGATCTGCCGAGCACGTCCAGACAAGCCCAAGAGCTGAGGCTTTCCGGGCAGGAAGTCTACTATCATTACGCCCAGGGCCGTCCGAGGTACGGCGTGCCTCAGGTCTACATGAAGAACGAGAGCAACCAGGAAGTCGAGTTCCAGCGTAGGAACTCGACGAAGGGCATCGAGAAGGCCGCGTCCCAGCCGCAACTTTGTTACGAGGACGAGAGGATCAACGAGCAGTCGAGGAACCCTGTGGACCCGATGAAAACTCTTACGGTCGACCCGTTGGATAAGGAGAGGTACGAGATCACTGTGGAGGACTGTGGACCAGGCGAATTCGGGAGGAGCGATTCCCAGAGGAAAGACGAGTACAGACCAGAGACCAGCTTTGGTATCCGTCGAGACGACGCAGCGAGATGCTCGAAAAGGGAGCAGGAACAGCTGGGCATGTCCTCCGCCCAGGAGAACCAAGACTCCGAGGGGACGTCCGTTCAGAAGAGGATCGAGGAGCTGCAGAAACGAGCCGAGGAGAGCCACTACAACTCGAAAGTGTCGAAAGATAACGGTGAAACGGATCTGGCTAGGTGCACATCCGGTACCAAGGTTGGGAACAGCGAAGGGTTGAAGAGGGTGGAGAATCAATACGCGAAGGACGCGGTGGCGAAATCGGACGCGAGGAAAGACGAGCTCGAACACGGGATCGGTCGATTGAAGATCCAGAATCAAGGCTCCGGATCGGATTACGACAAAGCTGGACAGAGTTCTTCGAATGTTGATTCAGGAAGAGGGTCCGCTGTATACTCGAGCGGCAGGCGGCCACCGCCGGAAGACCAAACTCACCCTCCAGGTTTGTTACCTCGTTTCTGTTCGCGTTCTCGTCCCTTGCCATGAATGTTTCATGCCATTCGAAAGCTGGTGGCTGTTTTTCGTCTCGCGCCAGTGGCTTTGCAAACGCGTTATTTTATACGCGATGCTCCGGCGAAGTATAAAATATGTGATCACTGGTGAAATTTCGATGAATACGGAGAATTCTACGCGCAAATTGACGTTTCATTGAAAATACGAAACTCACCCTTGTCATTGTTATGGTCTACGGAAAGATTTGACTTTCATCGAGTAATTTCATTTGATTGTACTTCAAGTCCGCACTTACTGTTAGTGGTCTCGAGGAAAACAGGTTGCAACGCTTCGCATCGTCCACCCTGTATGCAGGGTGTTCGGCGACGCGTGACGAAATCGTACGTGGCTGCAGGCGGACATCCATGTTGCGCTGTCTTACGGTCCTTTACCATAAATGCACGCACCGTGGATTTCTGAAGTCGTATCTCTTGAAAGCAAACCTTCGAATGGGACTTTGTTATACTCGATACCACTGTTTCAAATTTTTCCTAGGTATAATCGAGCACCGTGTGTGCACGAATGGCACAAGCGCCTAGGTGCATACTTTCGTTTCGTAGCAATTAATATAATGAACCTTGTCTCGAAGATAACTGTAGACCATAACGAAAACCGTGCTAAAGGATCTCCCACAATAGAATAATGCAAAGTTAATCAGAAAATAATTCCTCTAAATTTAGGGAACAATTCAAAGAAGTAAGAAATACGTATAAAAATCTTGATTTACATTCAGCATCGTGTACGAGTGCTTTGTAAATGATATTCAAACAAATATTATTATTATTCTATTCAGGAGAATGTTGATTATGGAATGATTATTTCTATTTCTTGTGTCTCGAACAGTACAAGACTCCGAGTGGGTGGACGTAGTCGAATCGGAACTGAGGAGTATTTTAGAGCCGAGAGACGTGCCCGCGATGGCGCATTCCACCCTGTCTGAAAGTGTATCATCGGTAACGCCACCCCTGCCGCCTCTGTCGCCCCATGAAAGTCCCAGAACACCGAGAAATCGATACTCGGCGAGGTAACGTACACTTCGAACAGATCTCTTCGTCTCGTAACCGATGTCACTTCCGGTCACTGGCCCCGGGCTACTTCCGATTATTTCTACCCTTCGCCTAGATCGAAACGCCGATATCGGTGTACTGAAACGGCCGACCGATCAAACTGTTGAGCGCGGACAGCCCGTTACACTCTTTTAGGGATAGGGAACGTATCGAGGGGCAGCGATTTATTTTCTAGACCATCCTTCTCTTTTTTTTTCTCTCTCTCTCTCTTTCTCCTCTCACTTTGGATCGCTTTCACGTGCTTAAAGGCTTTCCACGATATCGCAGCGGCAGACATTAAATCCTGACGCATCTGTGCGTTCGAAACGTCTGCTCGCGAACGAACATCTCTCGTTTCTTACAAATATTCTACTAATTACTAAATAATTTATGATGTTAGATGAAACGAGAAATGTTTCTCAATTTCGCGGGTAAGAAACAGAAGCTGTTGGCTTAAACTCTGTCGGCTAAGCGGTAGCGGACTATCTGCTCGCATCTTTGTTAGCGACCTTAACAGTTGCATGTTTGTCGGTCTTTTAGCTTACCATACGGATCGAAACCTAATTACAGCGATTACAGCAAGGCCATGGAGAAGAGAGGGTTCTCGGGCAGTTCGAAGCATCGTGGCGCCTCGACTTCCAAGAAAGAAGCTGCGAAGAAATTCTCTCATCGTAAGTAGCCTTCTCTCGGTTCCTTTTTGCTCTCGCGTCGATGCCCTCGCGATCACCTCCCTCGAGGCTGCCACGGATTATTGTTCGCTCAGTTTTCGGTGTCGAAGCGGCCGATCTGACTTCGACCACTACTGGGCTCGATCTGGACTCGATGCTGGACAGAAGCGACTCCGATCTGAGCACCAACGACGCCAGAACCATCAGGAAACAGCTGGAGGGCCTGGAAAATATGTACAGCGAGGTGAGGCATTGTCGTTAACGAATATCGTATTTCTAGCGATATCACGAATATACAAAATTGATAAGAGAATTTGTAAGCTGATAAAAATTTGCCAAATCGAAAATCAGAGGTTCGCGAGTCGATCTCACGTTTCAGTGGAAAACACAGTTGTTATTTCGTTGCCGCGTTTATTACGCGGAAATTAATTGGACGCTTGCATCACAGGTAACACGATCTAAATAACCGGTGTAAATGAAATTCTAGTTGCGTCAGACCGCGCTTTACCAACAATTACCCGCGTGTATTTCTTTTTTCTTTTCCATGCGCGCGTTATTATCATTCGAAAATTTCATAACAATGGAACGTTCGTTGCTCAACGGTTCATTATTCTTGTGAACCCGTCGTAAAAGAGTTCCAGAGAGGTACACGCGCGCATCCTCCCGCGCGAACGCAGATGCGTATCTCGAGTACCTCGAGAACGCTGTCCGCCATTACTCGAAATAACTATATCAGTGGAAAAATTTATGTTCCACCGCGTCTGGCGAACAAACAAAATTTCCCCGCGGGAATCGCACGATTCAGCGATTAGGATTTCCCTCGCGATTACTCTTAGACCGGGTCCCAGACGAAAAAATAGCGGAAGAGCGCGTTTAAACGAGGGTAGAGTGTACAGAGCGTTCGAATAATAAATAGTACGTATAAATTAGAGGCAGAGGCCGCGTCACGAGAAGCTGTAATAAAGCCGGGGTTATTGATGACCGCAGGTATTGAAATTGCTCGGCGGAAGTGTGAAGAAAAGGCGAAAGGCCAGGGGCCTTGCCAGTTACGGCTCCGTCTCGTCGTTGCCGACATCATCCGTCTCGTCCAGGCCTGTCACAAGGCATCATGATAAACGTAGATCGCACGCGATCGACGACAGAATGAAGAAAGCCAAAGACATCAAGGTCAGTTGCGTTCCCATCAACCACCGTTTCGTTCACCTTATTCGAACTTTCCAGCTCGTCCCAATTCCTCAACGAATTCGTTGCTCCTCGTTTTTCCTCTTTTTTTTTTATTACGCGAGATATTTCTATAAATGTTTAACGTTAAATTACTGCGCATAGAATATCGAATGATAAAGTATCAGAGCGATGACACGGATAGATATCATTTATATTTTTAAATATTACAAATATAATCCTGTTCTTTTCTTCGATGTATCAATGTCGTCTTCCCTTCTTTTCGTGCGTCTACGCGTATTTTTACAACGCTGATCGAAACCTTCTTCTGCAATTACAGAGCATCAACAAACGTTTTCAACGATTAGAATCGCACGTAGTTACGCTTGCCAGATCGGTGGCGCACTTGAGTTCGGAGATGCGGACGCAACATTTGATGATACAGGTGAGAGAATCTCGTTAACATTTAAAAGTGAATGCTTAGTGGAGTGCAGACATTAAAGTTCGAACCACGCGTAGAACTTTGTGTCTCGTGGTCGACTTCTCTGAAAAGGCCAATATATCTCTGTCGTGAAAGAACTTGCTCTTGAAAAATTTCGTTTAAACAAATATTCGCATCGTGAGATTTTAATTAAATAATCTAAAGGAATCGAGCGTATCAGTATGTAACGGAGAGAGTAGAGCGTGAAAAGGCGTGAGACACGCATAAAACCAAGGTGGAATTTCCAAAACTCACCACTACCAGGTATTCGCAGGAAATGGAGAACATAAGGGGCGAGATTGCTGCACTGAGGACACAAACGAGCATGGCAATGGTGAGGTCTCAGTCCCAGCCATTGATCAAGGACTCCGAGCTGCCAGCCCTTTCCAATCCTTCGAGGGTGAAAAAGCTCACCAAGTTCTTCGGCACAGAACCGCCCCTCATCCGACTATTCCTCAGGGAACTTGGGTATGAGGTAAGTAATCCGCATTACCGTGACCATATTCCCAATCGCGTTAAAGCCTCGATTAGTTCAATTAATCACGTCGGTAGATACCTCTGAACGCTGAATATTTCATGGAAATGTTTCCATGCGACATTCATGTCAACTGTCACGCTATAATATTTGATTGTCAAGTAAATACGAGCAGGCACGTTTGAATAATTTCGCAGAAACTTTCTATCGACATTTCTATTCGAGTTAAACAATTTTATTACTGGTAAAAACCTTTGGCAATTTAAATATCAGAATAATATATTCGTATTCTATGAATTTTTTTCTGTTTAAATTCAATTTCCTTAATTTGCTAGAATTTTGAAATGGTAGACAGTGCAATAGCAGTCTGGCGCGACGTATCGACTACTTGCAAGTAGATTTAGCGATGAGTTGCCCAGCCAAATGGTGTCCTCCGAATTTTTCGCGTCTCTCGATCCACGACGCGACGAGACTGTCTGGATCTACTTAGAACCAGCTGAATCGTCGTTGCGGCTCCATCGCGACTGCAACGTTCGTCCAATACGAACAAATTGAACTAATCGAATCGAAAGACCGTCGAAATTCAATTTTTCCTAATAAACTAAACGGATCGAACGCGTTTCAGAAATATGCCACGGCATTCGAGAAGGAGAAAGTCGGGATGGTGGAGCTTCCCTATCTGAGCGAGGAAAGGTTGCAGAAGATGGGCGTCCCCTTGGGGCCGAGGCTAAGGATTCTGCAAGAAGCAAGGATATCCGTCTGCAAGGATCCAATTTACGTCGTGTGAATCCGGTTGGATGGCGGCGTTGTCCCCTGGAATGGCTGAACGAGCGTCCGTGCAGGTACACCGGAAACGGTGAACGAGAATGAAGAATGAAGTTCTCGAGAGGGGGGGAAATCGTTTCCCGTTGTCTATTCGAAGACGTTTAAAAATGGGTCTCGAACGGTGAGACGCGAACTTCTTAAATTCAGTCTGAACCGTTTCCCTCGCGACGGAACTATGAAACGTTGGAACGAACAGCGTTCGAGATAGATGAGATGATTTGAGAAGACATTGGACAAAAGAAAAATAGAGATGGTTAGGTTGAAAGTTTAATCGAACTGTCGACTGGTGAAAGAAGTTATTAATTGATCGATGAATCGTTTGTATGTATCGTTATTCCATGGCTGAGGTAAAGAAGCTGGTGGTAACGATTATTACAGATTCCAGCGATTCCCGTCGTTTACGGATTCGTCCGCAACATCGCTTTTATAATTTATTATAAATTATTAGTACTCGTCGAGTAATCAATACGCATATTAATACTTACATACAATTGATAACTGCCTCAATCGGTGTCTTGCGATTTATTTCCGAGTCTCGCGTGCTGTGGGATAAGAAATGAGAACTGAGTGCTGAGAACCATTACAAATAAACGAAAGTAGGTCGAATAGTATACCAATTAATGTTAATCAAAATGTAAATACCAGCCACGGTATTATCGTCGATCCTAAGAGCTGCTTATCTATTTATACAAAGAAAGTAATCGTTTACACGCAACGACATAGAACAATTCACTTTGTTGGCCTGTCCGCGCGACAATTAAGCGGACGTGCGTTATAACGAGACAAATATTAGGCTAGTATCGTATCTTGTACATTTTATCTACAGTTAATGAATCATTTAACGGGACGTGTTCGATAATTACCGATCGATCGGCTCCGCGATCGGTCCCGACCAAGAACAAGCTCAACCAGTTATCGTGAACGTGCATTGAGAACGCGAAGCAAACGTAAATTTGCCAAAGAGACGTGCAAGCATCATCGACGATGTGGCGTGCTCGAGATTGTCATTCGAGGAAGCGTGTGAAAATTTCCTCTCCATGCCTGCTATCGTTTTGGCTAAAATCCAATATAGTGATCGCCACTGTTCGAACATTAAACAGACACTCAACTAATTAGAAAATGATAAAAGAGAAACCACGCGGAAGCGTAATTGTTCTACCAAACTACGCGAATTAACGACAACCTTGCAAATTCCTTTATATTAAACGAGATTAACGTTTCCGTACATAAATTCTCCGTGCTGAAAGATTATTATTTTGTACCTTAATTTGCTTAATTACTGCGAGCACCATACATAGGGAACTTTCGCTTATCTCTCGATAATTAACCGAACGTTCGCGGAACTCCGTTAATTAGGTACACAGAAGTATTTCACGGAAGTTTCCAGACCGGTTCCTCGTCCCACGGAACCGAAGAACCGAACGAGCAGAGTCGAACCCGTAATCGGTGTTCGACTCTGAACAGAAAATCGGTCGACGTGAATGCCTGCGTTCTACTCGAGCAATCGATTCGTCGAGCCGGAAACCGCGTTCACCAAAAGTACTCGGACTTTGGAGAACGCTCGGTTCCCTCTCGAGCTGGTCACTCTGAACAGTGCTTTGTCCTCCAAAATTAATAGTCCTTATCATCTAAAATCGTCGACAAAGGCGTAGTAATATTTATTGCTAGAACTGCTAGTACTTCGTATATTTATTTCTGATCGCGAAACCGATCGAGCCGATCGGTTGCGTTGCACGAAACACGAGCGAGACGCAGGCTGTCGCATGGAATATCGCTGCTGACATTAAACGAAAAGTGGCATCGTTTGTAAACGTAGCTTTAGAGCGATTCAACCCCCAGTAGGCACCAGGGGCGCGAAATCTACCAAAAATCGACTCCCATCGTTCATCCCTCCTGCAACTCGTTCCCCGGTTAGACTCGTCGTTTGGGAACGCTGTGAAAATGAAAGAATGAAAAAACGAACAGTTTCGATCGCAACGGTCGAACGACCGTACGCGCGTTACGTTGATACCAAAGAATCGATACCTGCTCCTCTGTAATGACGATTGCCACAGCAACGACAATCACTGCCAATGACTTCGACTGCGTAAGAAAATGTGACACGCCGCTTCGGTTCTCAATCGATGTCTTAATTCTCGTTATCGAATTCACGTGCGACGTGGCCTTACTGTTAACTGTATATTCGATGTTAATTTAATTGATCCGCTATTGTTCGCGGTTTGTCGTGAAGCGACTTGTTATTAAGAATCGTTAAGTGTTGTACTTTATTTTTTTTTTCTTTTTTTTTTTTTTAATAGTTACTTCTCGCGTATCTAGCGGTACACTTCTCGTTTCATTATTATGTTCACACTGAATTCTGTACAGATACTTGTTTCTAGAAACGTTTTCGATAATCACACGATTAATAATAATATAATAATAATTATATTATTATGTTGTTAAATCTTGTATTTAATAAATAAGTTGAGAGAACTATGAAGGGGTTCGCATTTATTGAACGCCTTAAATTTCTTACGTTCGTATCAAATCTTTTCTTCGACCCTTCAACCGTTAAGACGTATCGATACACCGTAAGTGCACTTTTAGCGGAAATTGAATCCCTAGGTTGTTCGATAGAAATAATTTTTACCTCGACGTCGCTTTGAAAATGTATTTTCAACGCTGCCCAAGAATTCGTAGGGCGCGAGCACTTTTTTTCAGCCACCGTAGCAGCAAAAGCTGCGGCGTTTACGAAAACGTTCTCTAAACTATCCGCCAGCTAGTTCCTTGTGAATCAACCGGTTCTTTCAATTGAATAATCGCGTATTAACTGTTATAACGCACGGTGTACCACCAAGTGATCTGTTATTATGGCCCCAGACCACAAGCTGCCTCTTCTAATCGACGCTGTGCACGATAATTATTTCGTTTCTGACCATACCCCATCGAGCTTAATCACGTACCCTCGTTTTTAATCGTAGAAGGTCGTTCTTTCATCGGATCTACGAACAACCGACGAACTTTGCGATAAACATTTAATTTACTATTTCGTTAGGCTTGTATTAAATCTTTTGCTGTTTCCTTTCGTTAATAACTACGTGAAGATAGAAGTTTTTCAATGGCGATTAAAATATAAGTTTAATAATTCTCTTGGCTTTTATTTTGTAATTATTTTTATATTTAATTGAGCGTCATGCCTTCTGGATGATTTCGTTTCGATGGAAGTCCTGAAACAGCGACAGGCCACTTTGAGAAACACTGGCCCTCGTTCCGTCTAAACTGTTACAAGGTTGCGTCATATTTTTGGCACGAGGAAATTAAAATTAAGAAATTAGGTGAAACTCTATTCGAAGCAAGTAGCGCGGGGCTTCACCTTCGCGGGAACTTTTCAGACGTTAATGGGCACAGTTAGATAGTTTTATGATGCCTACGTCATTCCCGGCTATATTTCTTCCTCTAACGCGTTGCAAACTTTTAATCGGTTCCACTACAGCCTCCAAAATTCTATAATTAACGGTTATCGTTTGTCATATTTCGTTTACGCGTTCTGCTAATGCGCGCAGAAAAAATTCAATGACACTGATTGTGTCGATCGATGGTTTCAATTGTTACGGGTTTACGAACGATAAGACTGAAATTAAAACTACGCTTGGTCGCGCGAGATTGTTTCCGCTATATTTATAGAACGCAACGATAAAGAAGGTCGCGACAACGCGTAAATCTACAAACCACGCGAATCGAGGAAAAGTCGCAGCGAAGAGAACTTGAAAGCTAAATCGTAGTTAAATCTGCTCAATAATATCACAATTTGTGGGTCTCGGTTTGTTTGCGACTTCGTTGAGTCAACAGCGTCACTCGGTCAAAGTGAACCGTGCGTTAGTCACTTTAAGAGGATCACGCGGTCTTCTTATGATGTCACAGACCGAAAATGACGTTTGCTAATGAGATTACGCATCGTACCCTCGAGTTAAAAGAGTTCGCGAATAAACGACTATAGCAAAGAAAACTTCAACATTAATACCTAAATACTTATCCATTTAACACGTCTATTTCGCTATCTTATTTAAAAACTAATCTCAATGTGCGCTATATTGCTCGTAAACCATGAAGGAATAACCAGACGTATAAAAATTCCTGACACGTGCGAAAGAAACATACAAAAATAACATCGCACAGCAAAAGAAAATTACATATTTCACGCAAAAGGTCCACAACCGTTCTCAATCTCGTTATATTCATCAGATTCATCAAATTATCACTTAACATTACGTAAATAACATTTCGTACGTACCATGGATCCACATTTTCTCCTGGCACGTGGGGATGAATTTCGACGAAGCCTCCACGAGCCACCCTCGAACCAACGTCCAGCAATGTCCATCAGGAGGGAGAGTCGCGTGTAAAAATTTCGGCGGAACCGACGGCGAGACCGTCTTCCGGCATGGCTGGGCCAGTTTTATCAGGAAATGCACAATTTAACAATTGCGTCCAATCATTTTTCCAGAGGCCCCGTCTTTGATTGGCCATCTGAGCTCGCCGCGCGGTAACCCTTTACTCAACCTCCAACGCCGCTCGATCCGCACTTATCGCCCAACGGGGCGCACTCGAACGATCGTCGAACTCTTTATTTCCGGCGTCGGCGATACGAGAGACGCGCACACCCCGCGCGGCGTCGCACACCTACTGAGAAGCCGCGTGGCGACTCGAATGCGTGTGTAACCTTCGCGGATCGCGCGTGACGTACGCGCGTTCTCTGAAACGCGGTTACGCGAAATTCACCGGATGATAGCGTGGATCGTGGAAAGGGGTCGAGCACCGCGAACACGCCAAGTTGTTTGTTTTCCAACGGACCACCTTTCCTGTTGCTTCTCTTCGTCGGCTGTCTAACCTTCGAGCGGGTATCTAGGATTTTGCCACGACCCCCTGAAACTTGAAATTAAAAGGTAATGGAACGTAATAGAGAAACGTGTCGTAGAAGTCGATGTTTGGTTGGAAATAGCGTTCCAGGAAAATAGATCATCTCGTATGTGATGCAATTCACGTGATAGTAGCTCTGATAGAAAATTCCGTTTTCTTTTATCGGAGAAAAATAAAGAAGGAATCGCTGCGTATCCGAAAACAGGCCACGCGCGTACTTTGCCCCTGAACGCGTAGAATGTGCTTAATATTGGATCGCGCTGGGTTGAATAAATAATCGAAGCTGCATCTAAACATCTCGTTGGCAAACACGTTTGTGTCACTCTATGGTAACAGCTGCGTTCGTCGATTACGGAGGAACGATAGCCAGTGAATCAACGGGGCAACGGTATAGCGTGATAACAACGCGTTGCCCCCTGGACGGGGACGGAACAGGCGGCTAAAGACGAAATTACACGGCTCGCTTTAATTGAACGATGACTCGGGACCAAGCGAGAAGTGTAAATTGCGATAAGATTTAACGCGTTCTCGTTCAATCCGCCGTTGTTCGAGATTTTGTCGATTCGATCGGTTCGCAGGATCAAAGGGAAACGCGGGCACTTTCGACTTTAGCCAGATTGATCGCGGCAGAGCGGATCGTGCAGTTTCAGCCTTAAGACACGGTTTCAATTGACCTATGGCCCCACTCTAGAATACTCCCCTCGCACCACCGTCGTACGCCTTCTGTTCACAGACAGCGGCCGTCTTTTCTTCACTTCGCAACGACCATCCATCGAGGATGAACCGAAACTGTGTGCTCCTCTTCGGCTTCCTGCTTCTGGCCTTGTCCGTGGCCGTCGCGGAACTTGTCCCCTGGCAGCAGTGCACTTCCGCTGGTGGTGAGTACCGATCGTTTCGTTGTTATTCAACGACGATTAATTATTATTAACCGGACGATATTCTTCTATCTTGATGGAAGTGTATGCATGTAAAGGAAAATTTTCGTTCCACTTGAAACTGTGTGATTTTGGGATAAAATGTAGAAATTACGGTGAGCGTAAGTCCATTTACGATAATTGGATTTTAGAGATGGTTTGTTCATCGTGTAAGTTATAAATTGTACCGCGGATGCGATAGTGCGTACGGAGTTCTTCGACTGCCACCATGTGTGTAGAGTGTCACGTGTCTTGGAGGAGCAGAGATAATCGGAATAAAAATTGTTTATGAATGTCGCACCAGTTAACTCTGACTCGATTAGTTTACACTTTGCTACAAAAATGTTTTACTTTATTGCGACGATCGTATAAAATATTACTGTATTAGTTAATTTTCACTTGAAATTATTTACACGAAGGATTCTCTGTTATATGGTTACAAAAAATTGAAAAGAACCAATTAAATAATGATTATAGAACACAGAGATGGAAAGTAGTATACAGTTGATAAAAAGAACTATTATTAAGGAATTAAATACAATCAATTAACGCAGGAACCTGTACTACTTATATTTACAGCCGAGGTGCCATCGAATTGTACCATTCATGAAGTCTACATCGATCCTTGCAAAGAAGCTGCGGAAAACAAACCATGTAAATTAAAAAGGGGTATCACTGGGAATATAACGTTCCATTATACACCAAGTAAGTATCGTAACCATAGCCACATGCGATTCTCCATTTCGAACGATTCCAAATAAATGGCATGTCTTGGTTTCAGCATTCTCGTCGGAGAAAGTGGAGGGTAGAATGTTTTGGGCAAGTCAAGTGATGGACATTCCATTTTTGGGGATGGATCCTAACGCTTGTCTAGCGACTACCTGTCCACTCGAAGCAGGAAAGAAGAATGTGTATCACGTGGACGTGCCGATTTTGAACAAGTACCCTGTTGTAAGTACAAAAGTAATTTAAACTCTCGCCAAACCTTCTTCTCGATGCGAGCAATTGAAAGCAGAAAACATCGTGCATTAAATCTGACACGTATTTTCTTCAGCGAACGTACGATCTCAAATGGAAAATGTGGAACGAAGAGGGGCAAGAATGCTGTTTCCTGTTCCAGATTAAAATAACAAAATGAGACTAACTGTATCTACGAATATCACTCCTTCATCACGCTCAATCGATAAAAATTTGGGATTCGATAATTTAATTGAATAAAATGACTATTATTGATTAGAAAGTGTTCTCATTTCTTTCCTTCTCTCCTTTTCTAATGTTACTTAGATTGAAATAAATATTCTGCAGTGGTATTGCGTTTAAATCGTAGCTGTGAATAAAATAAGTGAATTAAAAAAGACATTTAGACAAAAAAAGAAATCGCTGCGGATAGGATTCGAACCTATGCGGGAAAAACCCATTGGATTTCGAGTCCAACTCCTTAACCACTCGGACACCGCAGCTTATGCAACACACCCTCTAAATTAAAATTCATAACTCCAGTTTCAAAATTAAAAAATAGTTTCATTAAATGAAATTAAATACTTTTTCATCTATAGCATTTCGTAAAATATTTATACATATATGAAATATTATTAGTTAATAAATATGTACCCCATATTCAACAAATTTCGCATTTAAAGAAAAAAATACGGGGATAGGACCAACTGAAACGACACAATTTTCAGTAAAACACTCGATGATCGACAGAAAATTACTGTAAAACAGTATAAATGTAGGCTCAATTTGTAAAAAAATGTATAAAAAATATTTACACTAGTGCAATAAGTTGCAAACAGCATAAATTTATCATAAAAAAATAAAAATTAATAAATTATGGGCTGCTATAGCGTAAAAATTCATTTTATCAACTCGCGACCTTCGGCAGGGTGGGAGGTTGACGGTAGTAGGGACATGGGTATAAAAGCCGTGCAAGCCTGATAAGAGCCTTTTTGTCGTTTGGACACCGCGGCGAGAAGGTCAGGGTGGGGATGTGGATGGTCGATGCTGGTGGCTAGCTGTGGACGAGCCAAGGGTAGTGGACACTGGTGGATGATTGTGGACGGTGGTGGTCAACAGTGGACAGCGGTGGAGTAGCCAAGGATAGTGGATAGTGGTGGATGGTTGTGGACACTGGTGGCCAACAGTGGTCGACGGTGGCCGGCCGGTGGCCGACGGTGGCCGACGGTGGCCGACGGTGGCCGACGGTGGCTGAGCGGTGGCTGACAGTGGTCGACGGTGGTCAACAATAGCTGACAGTGGCTGGCCGTGGTCAACAGCAGCTGGCAGTGGTTGTCCGTGGTCAACAATAGCTGACAGTGGCTGGCCGTGGTCAACAGCAACTGGCAGTGGTTGGCCGTGGTCAACAGTAGCTAGCGGTGGCTGGTGGTGGATGACAGTGATGACAACTTTTGTCTGCTGATTGGTGAGTGAACAAATTAAAGTTTTAACTATTCAGAAATGAATTATTGGGCCCCTGCGTAGTCACCTCCACGGGGTGGGCCTGGGCCCTTGGTAACGTTTTCGAAAGACCGGTCTCTCGAAAACGGTATCAAGCTAAGGACTACGCACGTAGATATAAGTACAGTTGTAAACTCGATACTAAAAGCATTAGAATTAGTTAAAAGATTACGATTTACAACTTCTGTCTTGCATAAAGATTTCGTAGACTTGCTATCATCATTTCATTTATTTATTTCATTATCCAATTATTATTTCATTAACTTTGTAGTAGATTATTAGAATTCAATCACTGGTACTTTTAGTATCGAGTCTTTTGCAGTACAATTTAAATCTCTCAAGTCCTTTTCAGGACTTTGAAAGTTTAAGTTGGATTGCAAATAGTTTAAGTTAATTTTAGTGACTATATCTGTACATTCACATAATGTAATTTTATAAATACGTAACCTGAATCCCTTCTATACTGATTTCCCTAATTTATCTCAATGGAGCATAATTATGGTCGACGTTAATTATTTCATTTGGTATTATTCTCGTTATTTTTTCATAAACACTACTTTCTATCTATTACTTTCTATCTCTCTGTGGTGTTTGTCGTCGACGGACGATTGTTTAATGATTGGAAATCGAGTTAGTCTCTACTTTATTTTAATTTCTGCGTTTCTAAGTTCTTCCAAGATTCTTTCCAATGAAATTCTTTCCAAAAATTCTTTCCAATGCTGGTTCGAAATCCATTTCATTCTCTTTTCGTTTCAATTTCTACGTTCGACGCTGGATCAGCGCTGGATCACCGTTGGATCGCCGTGGGATGCGTGCGCACATAGATATAAGCACTTAGTTATAAGCGCTTAGATTTAAGTAATTTAATTGTAACTGAATTGTAACAAAATTGTAAAAAAATCCATTTCCTTATCCAAAGTGAGAAATAGCCATTTCTATAATCGCGTGTAGTCAGTACCGATAAACACACGTTACATTCTCCCTTGAGCATTCTAAGTTTCTACTGCGTGAAATCGCTTCACGTAGCTTTTCGTTTCTTTTCTTTTCTTTTCTTTTCTTTTTTATTCACTCTAGATTTCGTCTTCCATCGTCACGCAACGAAATAGTCGATACTCAATCAAACTGATGTGGTTTTCGGTGCCCATTGAGATTTCGCAGCCCTTGTCGATTGGTACGCCCGTTGGGTACTCGACTTGGGTATAGGCTTAGCACATTGGACGCGCTCACGCGGGTTCGTTCCGAGTAGCTCCTACCCCGTGTCGCTGGGGTCTTCGGACCTGCTGTAAGACGACTTGGGGCGGTCTGCGAAGTTCGTTCTTGTCGTTGGGCAATGCGTCCTACTGCTAAGTCTCGCTGAATTCTTGATGGTACCCGCATTCACCATTGGGGAGAGCGTGGTATCAGCTGTTTCGTCGTAAGACGTGACATAATTTGCTCGCGATTTGTGTCGGGTACGCTTCGCCTAGTGACTAGTGTTGAAGCATCGGGTTAGAATGCTCTCGCGAGAATCTAACGCAGGTTTATTTGGTACTTGTTCGTTTTGATCGCGTCGCGAATTTTATATCTATTCTTATTTGATATTAACTTCTTTTATTAACTTTAATTTAACTTAATTTTATTTGAATTTTTACTAAGAGTCATCATCTTAAATATCGTACCGTAGAACACTTTAATTTTTTTGAAGTGTAAGTAGAGTCATCTTAGAAATTTCACTTTGTATAAGAAAATGGCATTCCTCGTCATCCCTTTCGCAAAATTCCATACTGCAATCTCTAAAATGTATGTAAAGAGAATGTATTATGGATTCCGGTTGTTTGAAATTTACGAGTAGAGTCAGTTCTCGGTACCTTCTGCACCGAGAACACCTGAATGTAATGGAGGGTGGATGGGATTAGGGAAATTAGGGATGGGTCCCTGCGTAGTCACCTCCACGGGGTGGACCTGGGCCCTTGGTAACGTTTTGGAGAGATTGCACTCTGCAAAACGATATCAAGCTAAGGACTACGCACGTAGATATAAGTATAGTTGTAAACTCGATACTAAAAGCATTAGAATTAGTTAAAAGATTACGATTTACAACTTCTGTCTTGCATAAAGATTTCGTAGACTTGCTATCATCATTTCATTTATTTATTTCATTATCCAATTATTATTTGATTAACTTTGTAGTAGATTAATATAATTTAATCACTGATACTTTTAGTATCGAGTCTTTTGCAGTACAATTTAAATCTCTTCAAGTCCTTTTCAGGACTTTGAAACTTTAAGTTGGATTGCAAATAGTATAAGTTAGTTTTAAGGAACATATTTGTACATTCACATAATATAATATTATAACTGTGTAACCTGAATCCCTCCTATCCTGTCTTCCCTAATTTATCTCAATCGAGTATAATTATGGTCGTCGTTAATCAGTTCATTGGGTATCATTTTCATTATTTGTCTCTCTGTGGTGTTTGTTCTCGACGGAGGGTTGTTCCGTAAAGCAGTTTCACTATTCTTTTTTTCATTTGGAAATGAGAAAATGGTATTTCCGGTGAATACAGCGTTAGAGTTCCATCTTTTCCAAGATTCTTTCCAACTGTTTCACGTGAATGTTATGTTTTTCTCGTCATTTGATGGTTGATATCCATTCCATTCCTTATTCATTTTAATTTCTACGTTCGACACTGGATCACAGCTGGATCGCCGTTGGAACGCCGTGGAATGCGTGCGTCCTTAGTCATAAGCACTTAGATTTAAGTAATTTAATTGTAACTGAATTGTAACAAAATTGTAAAGAAATCCATTTCCTTATCCGAAGTGAGAAATAGCCATTTCTATAATCGCGTGTAGTCAGTACCGATAAACACACGTTACATTCTCCCTTGAGCATTCTAAGTTTCTACTGCGTGAAATCGCTTCACGTAGCTTTTCGTTTCTTTTCTTTTCTTTTCTATTCTTTCGAGATTTCGTCTTCCATCGTCACGCAACGAAATAGTCGATACTCAATCAAACTGATGTGGTTTTCGGAGCCCATTGAGATTTCGCAGCCCTTGTCGATTGGTACGCCCGTTGGGTACTCGACTTGGGTATAGGCTTAGTACATTGGACGCGCTCACGCGGGTTCGTTCCGAGTAGCTCCTACCCCGTGTCGCTGGGGTCTTCGGACCTGCTGTAAGACGACTTGGGGCGGTCTGCGAAGTTCGTTCTTGTCGTTGAGCAATGCGTCCTACTGCTAAGTCTCGCTGAATTCTTGATGGTACCCGCATTCACCATTGGGGAGACCGTGGTATCAGCTGTTTCGTCGTAAGACGTGACATAATTTGCTCGCGATTTGTGTCGGGTACGCTTCGCCTAGTGACTAGTGCTGAAGCATCGGGTTAGAATGCTCTCGCGAGAATCTAACGCAGGTTTATTTGGTACTTGTTCGTTTTGCTCGTGCCGCGAATTTTATTTTGCTTCAAATTAGTTCCTTTTCTTAACTTTATCGTTTCCATTCTTACTAATAGTTATCGTCTTATATATCGTACCGATGAACACTTTAATTTTTCTAAAGTGTCAATAGATGCACTTTACAAAATTCACTTCTGGTAAGATTATGCCATTTCTAATCATCTCTTTCGTATAGTTCATACTGCAATCTCTTGAATCTTTATTAGATTTTGGAGAATGTATTATGAATTCCGGTTTTAAATTCAGAAGTAGAGTCAGTCCTCGGCACCTTCTGTGCCGAGAACACATGAATGCAATGGAGGGTGGATGGGATTAGGGAAATTAGGGATGGGTCCCTGCGTAGTCACCTCCACGGGGTGGACCTGGGCCCTTGGTAACGTTTTCGAGAGATTGCGCTCTCGAAAACAGTATCAAGCTAAGGACTACGCACGTAGACATAAGTATAGTTGTAAACTCGGTACTAAAAGTACCAATATCAGTTAAAAGATCACGATTTATAACTTTTGTCTTGTATAAAGATTTCATAGATATACTTTTATTATTTCATTTATTTATTTCATTATCCAATTCTTATTTCATTAATTTTGCAGTAGATCAGAATAATTTAATCACTGGTACTATTAGTATCGAGTCTTTTGCAGTACAATTTAAATCTTTCAAGTCCTTTTCAGGACTTTAAAACTTTAAATTGGATTGCAAATAGTTTAAGTTAATTTTAACAAACATATCTGTACAATGACATAATATAATTTTATAATTGTATAACCTGTATCCCTTCTATCCTGACCTCCCTAATTTCTGGCAATCGAGTATAATTATGGTTAATGTTAATCAGTTCATTGGGTTGTATTCTTATTATTTTTTGGGGAGGGTTAATACAATCCTGCGTGATCTATAGTAATTTCTATTTCTCTGTAATGTTTGTTCTCGACGGAGGGTTGTTTAATGATTGGAAGTCCACTTAATCTCTGCTTCATTTTAATTTCTGCACTTCTAAGTTTCTTTCAATCATCCTGGGGATTGATCAATGATTTTATATTCATTGATTCTCTGATCCTAAAGCAGTTTCACTATTCTTTTTATATTTGGAAACGGGAAAATGATATTTCTAGTGAATACAGCGTTGGAGTTCTACGTTTTCCAAAATTGTTTCTAATTGTATCACGTGGAAAGATTGTCTGAAACTGTAATCAATGAAAGCTTTTTTCGTTCCCCCTTCATCTCAATTTCTACGTTCGACGCTGGATCACCGTTGGATCGCCGTGGGATGCGTGCGTCCTTAGTTATAAGCACTTAGATTTAAGTAATTTAATTGTAACATAATTGTATCAAAATTGTAAAGAAATCCATTTTTTTATCCAAAGTGAGAAATAGCCTTTTCTATAATCGCGTGTAGTTAGTACCGATAAACACACGTTACATTCTCCCTTGAGCATTCTAAGTTTCTACTGCGTGAAATCGCTTCACGTAGCTTTTCGTTTCTTTTCTTTTCTTTTCTTTTCTTTTTTATTCACTCTAGATTTCGTCTTCCATCGTCACGCAACGAAATAGTCGATACTCAATCAAACTGATGTGGTTTTCGGTGCCCATTGAGATTTCGCAGCCCTTGTCGATTGGTACGCCCGTTGGGTACTCGACTTGGGTATAGGCTTAGCACATTGGACGCGCTCACGCGGGTTCGTTCCGAGTAGCTCCTACCCCGTGTCGCTGGGGTCTTCGGACCTGCTGTAAGACGACTTGGGGCGGTCTGCGAAGTTCGTTCTTGTCGTTGAGCAATGCGTCCTACTGCTAAGTCTCGCTGAATTCTTGATGGTACCCGCATTCACCATTGGGGAGAGCGTGGTATCAGCTGTTTCGTCGTAAGACGTGACATAACTTGCTCGCGATTTGTGTCGGGTACGCTTCGCCTAGTGACTAGTGCTGAAGCATCGGGTTAGAATGCTCTCGGGAGAATCTAATGCAGGTTTATTTGGTACTTGTTCGATTTGATCGCGTCGCGAATTTTATCTCAATTCTTATTTGATATTAATTTTATTACTTAACTTAATTTTATTCGAATTTTTACTAAGAGTCATCGTATTAAATATCGTACCGTAGAACACTTCAACTTTTCTAAAGTGTCAGTAGAGTCACCTTAGAAATTTCACTTTGGCTAAGATAATGGCATTTCACGTTATCCCTTTCGCAAAAATCCATACTACAATTTCTAAAATCTATGTTAGATTTTAGAAAATGTATTATGGATTCCGGTTCTTTAAAATTTACAAGTAGAGTCAGTTCTCGGTACCTTCTGTACCGAGAACACACAGATGTAATGGAGGGTGGATGGGATTAGGGAAATAGGGATGGGTCCCTGCGTAGTCACCTCCACGGGGTGGACCTGGCTCCTTGGTAACGTTTTCGAGAGACCGATCTCTCGAAAACGGTATCAAGCTAAGGACTACGTGCTTAGATTTAAATAAATCTTTTTAGAACTTATAAATTTTATATTGTTTTAGAAATTTTCAGTTCTCTATAAGATAACATTATATGCATGGACTGCATGTAATTATTAAACTACATGCCTTAAATTGTAGGATATACGATAAAATTTTTTTACGATCGGTATTTCAGGATATAAATCACAAATTTTCGTTTGTTGGTCCATCTATCATGTGTTTGTCCGTGGTTGTTAGAAATATTTGGGAAAGTAAGACTCCTGTCATCTAACAGCCTTCTTTTCAAGCGTACAGACATCGGTTCTTGATTATGCTCATTCGATAATAAAATTTGTTTCATCTCATAAATTGAAGTCAATCGATGTTAATAACTTAATTCTACACCACTGCAAGAAACTTTCAGATATCGAACGTAAATTATTTTTCATAACTGCATAATAGTTGTACATTACTTTTTATATTCGCATATATTCGTACTTCAAGTTTGTCTTTACACGAAGAATATCTTATATTGCACCATTAATAATCTCCTCTCAAAGCAACAGCGATACTTTAAATGACATTGTAAAATATAATTAACATTCCGAAAGTTCTGACTTGGATACATACTTAAAGATCTCATTTATATTTATTAAGTGTATAATGATTATATAGTCCTCGATTAATTTACATCGACGATTTCTACGATCCGCTCTCCGCGTTTTTGGTAAAAAAATTAAGTCATCCTCCACCGAGGAAACTTGCGATACCGAAAACGGCGATCATCATTCGGATCCTCGGCAAAATTCAACGCGTAGTTTCTGCTTTAACGGTCTACGAAACACGCGAGTCTTTCAGAGGTTTATGAAACTCTCTTGAATAGAAATTCTATGGAAATGGGCGGATTTGGTAGATCCTTCATCAAAGATCAGTCTATAGGAATAATTAACACATTAAAAGCGTCTCGTGAAAAAAGATTGGTAACGCGTTGCATTACAAGCCTCTTTCGGTCATTTCATGTATTCAGAATGCACTTTATCATCTGATTCTAATACAAAATACTGATAATCAAAATCGTATCAATGCGACTCCATTATGGTACCACTAGATACCCCATTCATTCATTTTTCAATTGATTACAACATCTATAACTACTCGCATTCGAAACTCGTTCTAAAAAGAAATTACGAGCTGAATTTAGCAATTTTGAGAAATTTTCAGATCTTCGAACGATCGACAGACTGTTGCATAATTTCGCGCTCGCGAGTGTTACCTACCCCAGTTCACGGTATCCTTGGTACGCAGAATCGTCCGTGGTTGATACGAATAAGAATTGCGAAACTGAACTGGCCACGCACAATGCACGTCTCGTATCTCGTCGGCGGATACACTTTTACCTGGTGCGCGAAAGAAAGTCGCGCGATACGTGAAAGGAAGTGCCTCCGCACACGTAACCCACATTCGATACGATTCGACAATTCCGGCCGAACCGATCCTACTCCACCCACGTCCGCGGATCTATTTCAGGCGATCTATACGAGCGACTCTGTACCCCCTGTTATTGTATCTGGCCATTGATGGTGAAACTGGACAGCGTTCGCGAGCTGCAGGCTATCGAAAGAAATGCATTGTATGCATATGCAATGCACGTTCTGCATACGCTGGGGGAATTTTCCAGTTAAAGGTTCAGGTTTATCGATACCAGCGGTGTATCTAATGGTAAAAGAGACAGCGTCTACGGTTTCTTGGACGCTAAACTTTTTCGTTCTACTGCGAATCAAATAAATTAATAAACGATTCGAGTTAACAAAAGTGTTCGATCTTCTCTACATCGTTAACTTCACGAGAAATTATCATCGATTTCTTTGTTCCGCGAAAGAGAAAAATAATTGCAATAAATGGTAGTAAAAATAATGGACGGTCGAACAGGAATTTATTCAATTAACATCCCTAAACGATTAATTATCGTATAGATGAACAATTGCGACCGTCGCGTCTCTAATGGCAGGGATCCCTCGTGTCGCGGCGGGCATCGTACAATGCATATAATGACACAGTAGTTAACGACGTGGACCGTAATGTATGCACAATAGTGAAAACTCCAGAAGGCTCTATTTTCCTTCCTCGTAAGTGTCGACCCGACTGCATAATGGATTACCCGCTACCGTCGTTGGCATTGCGTAAAAGTGTAAGCCGCCGGACGTGCCGTAAATTATTAACGAATAATTTTGACATTTCAATATTAATTATACATCCGCAACGATTATCATTCGGTTCCGTGAATTAAGTCCACCGCGAAATAGAAGGGGGTCTGATTTCTGTACCTGTTTCCGAGCGAAGTTATACTTAAATGTGCTACGCGAGGGTAATTTATGATCGCGAACAGCAAGAAACGTTTATTAACCTTAAATTACCGCGTTTTAAACGTAATTTATCACAGAAAGAGAAAACGAGCGTGCCTCGACGCGTAGCCTGCGCGCGTTCTCCGTTGCGATAGGAGACATCGATCATAGAATTCCGCGGCGAACAAGCGGCTAAATTGCGAGAAACTCGCACTTTTATCCGTTAATTCTTGCTTGTTCCGGTCTCAGAAGCGGTGCCAACGAAGGAACCGGTTCCCCTCTCGAAATTTCTCTCGCACCGCTGAATCGAACGGAAGAGCGTTATTATTGTTATGCCACTGCGTCGTTCTGCTCGAAAAAAGGAGCAAACACGACAGTCCATCCGTTTTGCGCGCGGCAGAGATTCGTGTCTTTCGCGTTTACAGCCCCTTGTCCGCCATTATGGTCGCTCGTGGTGCATCGACAAAAAATGGCTGCCGGGACTATTCGAGCCTATTAGTTTCTTACGGGCAAACTCGCGCTTTCATTGCTGGTAACGCGGCTAAAGCTTCACTCGCGCTGCAATTTATTATTTCTTCACACCCTATTAAACTCGCGATACCTATATTTTCGACAACGAATGGATCGTTGGGATAAAACGAGGGATATTCCCGTAATTTTAAGTAATTGCAGCACTCGAAACGTTTCGTACTGGATATTATTACCGTGCCAAACGGTGGGTAATGGTGCTGATTTTTCTTCAGTTTTCGCGTGCCTTCGACAGTTGAGAATTTCACGCTCCTCTATCGGCCGCGGTGGATCTCAATAAATAATTGTGTTCGTGCTCGTTTATCGTCTATCAGTAACTGCAAGCCATTAATCTCCAAGTAGCCCGTAACACGCGCAATTTGCTTCGAATTTCTCGTTTCGAAATCATTTTTCGCAACGTTTCCTACGCGTATCGCCACGCGGGCCGTCCTTCGCAGGTAGAGTTTATTATCGCGCCTACATTTACGCGTTATATTTTTATCACGGCTGCGTTTCCTCGCCCTCGCCGCTATTTTTACATCGGCAAACGTGCGCTTAGGAAAGCAGATGCAGCGAAAGCGCCTCGTTTCTTTCGTGGAGTGCAGCTGAGGCACACCTGTTGCCTCCACTTCACTGCTGTAATATTCCATAGGCTCCTGCAGTTCTTTTTTTCATTTTCTTTTCCAATCGATGCGCAAAAATTTGGTTATCTCGAAGAGTTAAGCGATCGTAAATCGAAGAGAGTTGAATAATTTCGGAGCGAAATGAAATCATTCGACGACCTGTTCGGTTCGATCGCAATTATCGATTCCCCGACACTCGCAGGCGCTACCGTATTAAATGCACGTTCATTAACGCAGATATATTACCCGGGTAACACACTTTTACTTCTCGATCGCCTACTTCCTTAAAAAGTTCCACTTTTAATTTGCCGGTTCAAAACTCGTATCGCGTTACTCCTTCGACCTACTTGCACGATCCGTC
This sequence comes from Xylocopa sonorina, assembly GCF_050948175.1. NCBI lineage: Eukaryota > Metazoa > Arthropoda > Insecta > Hymenoptera > Apidae > Xylocopa > Xylocopa sonorina. The sequence goes on from NC_135193.1 coordinate 14,477,754, forward strand.
CATCTTAAAATTGTTGTATTCAAAATACGTCCGCTATTAATAATCAATAAATCTGACAAAAAACCATATTGCATATCATTTTCCGCATAAATCTTCAATCTTCCAAAACAAAATTTAAAATCATCCTAAAACTTCACGATCCTATAATTTATTCTTTTCGTCGCTCGCACCAAACTTTAGAATCTACCCAAAAATACGCATTTCCAGTCTCAATTATTAAAATCGAGGATAAATTTTATTCAGCAAAATTTTTCGCTCGACTCCACGATCGATCGACATCGAAAGAAGAGAAATGAAGACAAATTCCGAGCGGAGCGCCCCGCTCTCGAGGTACGACACTGCGTCGGCTCACACCTGTTGCCCTGAATAGAACAGGCGGGTGATACGTCACTGGCGGTAAACTGTTGGCACGGCTCACCTGTTGGCCTCAGCAGTGCTTGGCTGGGTTGTTCAGCGTGCGGTTCCTTTCGCCCGGTGCTGCTTCGTGGTCGCTCTCGGTCGTCGCGTCTCAGTGTACTCCTATCCCCGTGTCGTTTCCTGTGGATCGTCGAGAGTCGAAGTCGTACGCGAGAGAACTCGAGCGTCGTCCGCGTGCCCGTCGAGTCCCGCGGTTCCGTCGAGTTTCCGTCGAGTTTCCGTCGAAGGGCGTGCGAGGACAGCGTCCGTGAGAGACACGGACGGAAGCGGTGAGCGTCGTCGGCCCTGGAAGGGCGGAAAGCGGACAGCGTAGGGCCAGACCCTGAGGAGAGGGACTTTCCACGGATTCCTGAGCGGCACGGATAAGCGTCGCGGCCGGATTGTATGCAAATACACACACGGGGAAATATCTGTCTGACCGCAGCAGCCTCCGCCACGGCAGGCTGTCCCGTCGTTATTTACGCTGCTGACTAACGTCGAAGAGGTCCACTCAGGCTGCGATCGTGCATACCGCACGATCATTTCGCGCACAGGTACCGACGTGCATCGTTTGCCTTTTCTCTTCTTTTTTCTTCTCTCTCTCTGCTCTTCCTCCTTCGCTTCGTCCTCCGCTCGCGCGTTTATTTCATTCCACGGACGCGGGTACTGCACCGTGAGTCGTTGTTACGACGCTGAGGAACGATTTCAAGGCACGCGTTATCTTGGTTCGCGTGCGCCTCGAGAAACGATTTTCCTAGACAGGGATATAAGAATTTATTGTTGCACGTGTTATTAATAGATGGTAGCGGACGACTCGAAGGAGATAGCAGTATAGCTGTAGATGTAGGTGACGCGTGATTGCGCGTTGATGTGTCTATCGGAGAACTATTTGAAACAGTGAGGTGGCACGAGAGTAAAGCGTTGCGGAGGATTTGATCAGTCGTGGTTTATAGGATCGTCGTGATTATTTAGGTAACGCTTTGATCGATAATTTCAAGCAATATTCTTAAAACCAGTCGACTTAACGCTCCTGAAAGCTATCGACTGAGAAAATCGATACAGTGCGCATATGTGCTAATACATTCTCCGATATTCCTCAATTTCCATCAGTAATTAATTAACGCATAAATAGCCACGGTTTCCATATTAACGAGTGTCGAGGTAATTTGAGATCGCGATCGCGTGGTTTTTCCCGTGGATCTTGAGCTATGCGAGTGATTTCATCGATCGTACGTTCGTTTAGAAAGTAGCCATCGGGGCCGTCAGTGATAACTCGACTGGGTGCTGATACGAAGTAGGAATGTTTCCGCGTGCGACCTTGGTATGGTTTGTCGATCGAATTTCGTCGATTCGAATTCGATTCTCTGGCGCAGAACTCGTTCTAGTCGATTTCCAACAACCTCGTCGCATTTTACAGCGACTGAACGTTACTTAAAGTAGAATCGTGACAGCAATCAGAGAACGAGCCTTTGTTGGGAACGCCACTCGTTACGATTACCTGAAACACGATAACAGGGCGTATCGATGTCTGCGTAAAGGGACAACCGAGGTACATTTTTCTCTTTCGATTGCTCGCCGCAATAGGATACGGTTGACAGAAGGCATAACGTGTTGCGCGATTTCCTTGCACGCCCGTATTTATTCGGTGCGAAATTTATTTCGTCACTTGTCGGGCAGACCGGTGAAAGCAATTCCCACAGCTCGTAGGGAGCAGCGTGTTCAACTTTTCCCTAAAACACGTCACCAACCGCATGGTGGAACGTTCGAAAAATCAGTTCGAAGAAAACATTTTTCTACGCGTTAGAAAGATGCATAATTGAATATTTGATGAGAGATACAGACTCGTTTCTACCTACAATTGTTCATAAATAGAGAATGCTGTTTTTTTCTTTCACATTTTCGCTAGAGTTTGGAGAACGCTGTGAAACAACGATAATACTCGAATTATAGGAATTCACTTTGGTATTCTAAAAAAAAAGTGAGCATCTCGCTTTCAGAAACGGAAATAAGAAAACGACTCGCGAGCAGAGCAAAAATCCGTCGAGTAAATACTCATTACGTATAACCAGCGTAAACTCGTCTGTTTTTATTCGACTTTGAACTTAATTGGTAATTCTAATCGTTTGTTTATGTCGTTACCGCTTCTTACGTTTGAAGAGTATTCGCATTCGCGTCCAGGACGGTAAAACCGTTTTTTCCCCCCCCCCCCCGCATCGATGTCTTCCATTTACTTATCGTTCGCCAGGAAACCTGTCCGCTAACTGCGCGCGTACGTATAAATTGGAGTCGGCTCGATAAATATTCGACCGACACATCTGTCGATACGGTAAAACGCGTCGAAGTTAACAAGCAAACGTTCAAACAAATGTCACGAAGCGACGAGGTGCGTCACGGACATCGTTTCACCGTCAGCGAAACATTCACGAAAGTGGAAGTACGCTGGAGTGTTTAGCCAGGGTGAGAGTGTACGGAGTGTACGCGCGAGGCGTAAAAGAAGACATCGTCCGCGGACGAAGGGGATTTTTCCATCGACACCGTTACCGTCCTGGTTTTTTCCTTCTTTTTTCCAACCGTTACCAAGACCGTCGATGAGAGTGGCGCTCTTCACGTGTCACGATTCGACGTTAACTTAGACAATGGCGAGAGAAATTACGGTGGTGAATGTCGTGAGAAACGCGGCACGCCGTTGGCCCATTGTCAGAAGCGGGCATCGTAATTGGCGAACCGGTACGCTCGGAATCTTCCTCGTTTTACCACGCGTTAAATGTTCGCGCGGAACCTTGATTTCGACTGGTGCCAAATCGTGCAGGAGGTCAGAGGAGCGTTTCTTCGTTTCGACTTGTGTGTAGATCGAGTTTACTCGAGTAACGCGAATAGATGTCGACGTGTTAAAAATACGATCGCAGACGTGTCGTTTCAATTAATACGTCTCCTGCATCTTAGCAGCACGATCGTGTGTATACAGTTATTTGTATGCTATTTGTATTACTTATTGCTGCAACGTCACTAACCATACCTGCCACGATATTACGTTGGTGGCACGGTTAATTAGCATTAGCCAACGATTCTGCGTAACCACACGGAATTTGAAATGAATAAATCGCTGGTGGATGAAGAAGATTGAGATCGTCGCAATCGATGTGTTACAATCGAACGATCCAGACGTTTGCGTTAGGAAAATTAATCGAGTAAGACGCGACATTTCGAGCACGCTTGATGTAATCGATGAAAGGATCGTTTGGAAGCTAATCTCGAGGATGCACGGAGCAATAATTCTTGTTCTTAACCCGCTTTGTACTTCACTGGCGCCGCAACGGCGACGTTCGAACGCGCACCCCAACTTCGTTGGCGCCACCACGGCGACGCGAGTAATTTGCATCGCAGCTCGACGATGTTCTCTTCGAAATAAAACTTAGCCGCGTTCCAGCGTGTCGGAGAACGGGGTTCACGCGATTGTGATAAGCGTCAAGGTCGCAGGAATGGCGAACGATCGTGGAAAGTGCTCGTTCGAGACGTGTCCAGGACCGTGGAAGTTGCGCGAAAAATTGCTGCAATCCTGCGACGCCTGGAGGAGATGATGCACGAGGAAGAACTGCCGACAGGAAGTTCATTGTTGAGAACCTTCACGGTTTAATCGTGCCAATACGTAATAGGAAGGAGTTGCAAATGAAGTTTTTTTTTAGAGACACGCTGTGCCAAGATCTTGCGGACTTAATGATGCCGCGCAACGTTCGTGGTCGAACCTTCGAAACCATCGAGAGCGGAGGCAGGAATTCAAGAGAGGAACGCTCGAAACTGAAAAATCTACGGAGATAAAGAAAGCTGCTATTAATACCCTCGTAATTAAGTATACAACGCCTCGCACAAAGGAGCTATTTTTAATGACACGGAATGTCCCATAAATACTTCATTGGCGTGGCGAGAAAAGGAGGGCGATTCTATATAAAAAGAAATTCTCAGAGAAGTAACGATTGTTTCGTTGTTTCGCGTGTTACCTGTTGTAAAGGAAATCGATTCGTTTCTAATAGTAACGCCTAGTCATACGACGTCTCGTACGATATCAATAATTTATTGCTCGACCACGAACAGAGGCGGACGACCAGTTTTTTGGTTTTTATCTCGGGGGAATTGCTGCGAAATTCCAACCGAACGCGCACACCGTCGTTCATCTTTCGTCTGTGAATAGTTCGAACTAGTCGTGGATAAGATCCACCGTTTGGATTAGCTTAGAATGGAAACGGAACGTGTTGATGTTCGTATTCTCGTCAGCGATTCGTTTCGAGCTAGAATGAATGGCGTTCAGGATTAAAGAGATAGGTACATATCGCCGAGGGTACACACCGAATAATAATTAATCACTTGTAATAGGATCAAACGTAACGAAAAAAAAACTGTTTGCTTAATCTCGACACGTGATAAATTGCCATGGCTTGCGTAATATTTTAATCAAATCTAGGCTTAATTAATTAATACATAAACGTTCAGATAAACACGGCAATAGATTCTTACGCTCATAGATAGAAGCGACTCGCTTCTCGGTTTAGGTTCGCAAGATTAATAGACGGAGTTCAGCGAAAGGCACTATAATTTTATAGAAAATATCGCTGATCGTTGAGCTTATACTCCGGAACGGGAATTTAAATGGTAACTTTATAACTCAACCGCGCATATCGCGAGGAAAATACGTTGAACAATCAACAACAGGATCTTAAATAATCGTTTAACAACGCTGTTCATACACACCTGCTGCGATACGTGGATTAATTAATATGAATCTTTATTATTCGTACAGAGAGATACGTGATCATTACCAAGCCCAAAGAGTTATTGCTCCATTATTATATCAGAGTACTCAGCGAAGTTAATACATTCGCTATTCTATTGTTCCCTAAATTTACTTCTGCCCTCTTTAGCGGACGTTTTACGATCCCCTCCTTGGAAAATGGTATTATTCGGTTGCACGCGAGTGCGACGATTAAAATGGCAAACGGGACAGCGGCGTCGATGAGATGGTGCGACGCAAACGACCGCTCGTTATTCATCGTCCGATTCGAACGCAGATCGAGCGGTGCTCGAAACAGCGGGCATGAAATCCGACTAGATTGAAGGAAAATCATGGATCACGCCTGGTAGAAAGTGAATAACTTTCGTTGTAGCCGGTGCATTAATTCCGTCGCGGACACGTGAATGCACAGCTCGCGTGGAATCGCAGTTTACTGACCTTGCAACGCGCTACCGGCGCGTTCCACGATAAGCGAAATCGTCGGTACCGGGCGGATTTAAAGCGGGCGGTCGCGCTCGAGGACAGCCGCTTTGGAAACGGAGAAAATGGCACCCCAACGGGCGCACGAAACGGTCCCAAGTCGAATGGAACCGGTGGAAACGGTTTGTCCATTAATCCCCGTGGCGAACATGCAACTGCATAGTTTGCATCGCGTCGCAGTTGACTGACCTCGAAGGCTCCAGCGAGCGCGTAGCAATGGCGGCTAGGCAGCCATCTATTAACTATGCGCGCGCGCGCGCGCTCTATTGGAATTCGAACAATTCCCGCGCGACGAAAATAAAATTCCGTCTATTTCTGGTGTGTGTCGCGCGGTATTCGAATTCAACCTTGATTAGAATCGTTCATTAGCGTCTCGTGGAGCTAGAAAATACGTGACAATCTTTGAGCGATTAAGAATAAGCTTGTCAAGGCGATTTTATAACTTTCATCATCATAAATTACTAATTTCTACGTGTATTTAAGAAAAGTGGTTAAATTAGTCGAAGAGAAGAAATAGAAATATGTCACGTTCGCCACGATTAGCACCGATTCGTTCGACTAACGACAGGGAACGACGCTTCTGCAACTATCGTTGCGTCGTACCGTTGTTACTTCAGAGTGTTGCATCCGTGATAGCACGGAAACAGAGAGCCACACTTGCCCAACGTCGTTGCTCGTTCTATTCGATATACGTTGCGTAGAAAACGCGGCTCCTTGCACGGGCAGCTCCCAGCCGAGCGTAAGGTAGGATGCGATGGCATTATGCAAATTTCGGTACCGCATCCTCCGTGCTAATGACACACTAGCAGAGAGAGAGAGAGAGAGAGAGAGAGAGAGGACGCGGCGTGTCGACGTTGAATAAAATTTATGCGAGCGTAGTCGTCATCGGCTTCTACGTTCTAATCACGCGCTAACGTCACGCGTTTCCCTGTACGCGCGGCGAATCCAGATGCCCAGGCACGTTGATAACGGTCTAAGCGCATACCGAATTGATCCTCGCGTTCCCGTCGACGCGATACGTTCGACTTAATTGCGTGTTTCCTACGCGTTTCGACGGAGGCGCTTAAAACGCGCAAATCTCAGCGGCGACGCGCAGGCATTCGAGCGATCTCGACAGGATGGTTCAGGCATATGGCCGAGGAACGCGCGTTTCTCGCGAGCTGTCCTAGAAATTACATCGCGATTGATCATCCGCGTTTCAATAGCGAAGTGTCCCTCGCACACCTACTCGTTTCTGCCTGACGAGTGATATCACTGGCGCATCGCGCGGGCAAATCGTCCACGCGCTCCTATAATCGCACGGTTCGATCTAAATTAATATCCCTGATACACGTATCGGTTCTGTTGACAAGAGCAATACCGTTATAATTCTATGTTCGGTTGATAAATAACAATTAGACACGATTTATGAACCATTAACTAGGCTAACGCGCCACCTTAACCGTTTCCTTTGGCGAACCGCAGGAAAATTACTTTTCGTTCGTGTACACTTTGTTAAATCGACGAATCAAGATAAGTCAAGTTGAAATTTATCGTGGAACTGTAACGAAAAGTTGTTCGATTAATTACACATTTTCCACCTAGCGAAAGTGTAATCGCGGTGTATTTGTTCAACTCGAATAACGATACTCGCATACTTACGCACACCAAGCTGGCTAGAAATAGTGCACGATGGTCGAAAAAATGGCGAGAGGGAAGAGGCGATAAAAAAAAAACAAAAAAAAAATGCGAATCGTGCGGGAACAAGCGTGAAACGTTTTGAAGTATCTATAGCGTGACACGAAACGCTCGAATTCCATTCTCATTCCAGTGACCACTCAAGGGAACGAAGGAATTTATCGTCGGTTCTGCATAATTAGCTGACATGCTCGTATTAATAGCCCTAAATCGGCGCGATGATATCAAACGATTTGATCGTGCATTGCAATGGGCGAGAGATACCTTAAACGCATTACACGCGAGCGTTATCTTCCATCTGGAATCGGAATTTACGATAGCGTAAAGCTGTTTTGCGTTAATAACAAAAAGAGAAAAAAAAGAAGAAAAGAAAAAAGTACAAAAGGAAGCGCTTCGTACGGGTACATTTAATTAAAATCGAAAGTACGAGCGTTAATGTACTGGCGGCGTAAAGATCTAATTAGAAAGGGCGGAGTAAATGGAATAAATATTAATTACTTAATTTCTTCTTTTTCACGTCGAAGTCGTGTGTCTATAGAAGCCTGCGTTGAAGAACTCGTTCTAAAATCTCGCGGGAAGATCTCGAGATAGCATCTCGCGAGATAGAAGTTCGTCGATGGAGGTACGTCGGAAAAGTTCTCGAGAGAGATGAATTCTTTGGTAACGAGAGTTACCGGACACGGAAAACGTTCGTGCGGGCCGCGGGCGAATTCGGGGCGGAACCGCTTAATATCGCGGTTATATCGCTCTCGGATAGCATTCTGTACGTGTAACCTGCTTAAAGTTCACCAGAACCAGTTCTACGAATATTATCTTCCAGAAACGTTAATTTACAGTCCCCCGTTGCTTTCTATGCTCCGTTTAAAACCGTTCTCAAGGCCTTTTTTTCTCTCGCGTTACGCGCGACGCGGGTCAAAATGTGACTAGTTATGATAATTCTAAACGAACTCTGCGGCGTATGCAGATATTAAGTAATCGTGCACACGTGTCGAAATGTAAGTTAGGAATAGACTCTTATAATGCGAAACCGCGGACACTTTCACTGCGATTAGAATCTGATGATAATTAAGAATTCAAGGATTCGACGTTTTGGCTTAAGGGAATGAAGAAGCCCAGAAAGACGAACGATGGACATCGTTAGAGACGCAACGCTTCAACGCAACTGCGTCTACGTTTACATAAGGTGTTCCAGATTAATTAAGATGCTTCGTTACGTCTAACCTATGCACAGGCGACGCGCTTGTTGGGGCAAGGAACATCATCGCGCGGCTCGAACGCGAAAGCGCGTTGCGCAACGGAGATTTAACTGAAAACTCGCAATTAGTCGCCGAAAAATCGTGCAACGAAGAGGCAGCAAACCTGCGGAACGATATTCTCACTTGGCGTATGAATTACGCCATCGTTCTCATTCAGTAGGCGCGTACGCCGCGCAAATTGAACCGACGAACGAAACCAGGGAATACACAGACAATAACATTTTTTCCCACTCTCATCAACGAACGTGATCCACTTTCCAAGCGTGCAGCTCGTACGTGAGGAGTACGCGAAGTTTAATTCGCTCGCTACTCACTGGAAAAATATCTAGGGTAGCCATAAAGTATCCGTGCGTTTCGATGCGAGACGTTGATAATTCCCGATTCGAAAGAAAATTATATAATCGCGTCCTTATTTAAAGGAGGAACGCTGAATACACAGAGTTTAGAATCGCAGGGAAATGGGACCCAACTGGAAACGTGGATCGCCTATAAAAGGGTGCCTGTGCGATCGTAAACGTTGCTACGTTGCCGCGAAGCAGAGCCACGAGCAAAGATACCATTATCTCCATGGAAGCGATAATCGACTGTACGAGTTTGTTCTACTCGTCGCTCGTTTCCCACGTCGACGAGCAACGAATCGCGATTGACGAGACTGGCCTGCCGTTCGAGCTCGAGCCCTGCAGCCTCTGTCAATGCGCACCGTGCACCATTCATAGAGTCGTGACATCGGTTCGCGTGCATGCAAATTGAACCTCCTATCGTTAACATAATCCTATGTCCGGCGAGAGATCCTCGCTCGCGTCTTGCTTACGTAAGGAAGAGGGCAGCGAGAAGGTGGTATGCGTTCGCGATGCGCGCGGACAGATGTGGACAGAGGATGGAAGCGAAGGAGCTGTGTGTCGGGCAGGCGTGTGTCAAACGTGATGGAATGTTGGGACAATAGCATTCCGCGCGTGTACGGCTGGCATCGATCGTTTCGTATCGTTTGGCCGATAAATTAGAGGAGTTAGAGGAGCGATGCGCGAAACGTAACCGCAGCCGGTTAAAGTAAGTTATTAGACGGTACGAAGAGGTAGGTACGCGAGCAGTGATTCTGGCCGTGTTGGTCGGACGAGCTGGTAGCGCGATCCTCGAATGAGAGGCGATACCAGTAGTTCCAGCCGCCTCTGACTGGACGGCCGCGAACCACGCGTCAGTGGACGCAGAATTCCTCGCCCGCGTTTCCAGACACGCGTTACGTGCACGTACGTATGCGCATAAATTTAGTAAAATAAGTCGAAAGAATTTGATGGGCATCTAATGAGCGCGGTCGTTTCCAACGGCTAGCGGAAAATTCTAGAGAGGCATTCAGCGGGTATCGTCGCGAGTAATCAACGTGTAACGACGGGGGACATTAATTCGTGACACACTGCGTCTATTGAAAAGTTTCTTCTTCTTCCTGGGAACGTTCTAAACTGCGACGTGACATCATAAACAGGTACACGACGCGACGTTCGATACTCGAAGTCGCATTCGCGACGAGCGAATCCTCGAGTCGTTTGTACTTCTCCGCGAAATCACGCGCTGGCGTCCAATCAGCGAGCCTGCGAATCGATTAGACCTTTAATTGCGAACGAACCATTCGACACGAAGTATCTTTACCCCACGTTCGTTATAACGTAAGGTTATCTTGAAAAAAGAGAACCACGCGACTCCATCGCGCCCAATTACGACTGTCATCCAACGTGCGCGTATACGTTACGATATATTCCCTGGTAATCGGTCACGCAACACTAATTCTTGACATTCGCAGTACCGAGAAGCGGTGTGTGTCACAACGCGGATTTGTTACAGGCGTAACGAGACTTTTGACAAGAACATTCCAGCCGTGGAACCGAATACCAGGGAATCTTAACGCTGGCTTGATATCGGGGTTACTTACAAACGGCGAACCAATTATCCGCGTCGCGCTTAATACGGTATAAGGCACGGATATGGAGTAAGAGACGCGGTAACCAATGCGTGCGAGACCGTGTGTGCGTTCGCTTACAGGCGGTATATCGTAAAATAAGCTTCGTGGGGGCCAGTCTTGTACACCAATAAGGCAGCATTCTGGCCAGGTCAATGCTTACTGGTTTTGTGTTTCAGCTCGTTCCCGCGTCTCTCTCGTTCCTCCGGCGGTGTCTCCGCTTCGGGCGAAACGCCCAAGCCGTACATTAGCCGAAGGACTCCCGAGGACACGGGCCTTTTTCGAGGATAGAGCCTCGACAAATCTCTCTTCCTCTCCTCTCCCGACAGTGGCTCGCGATAAACATTAGAACCCTCGCTTACCACCTTTTTCTGGCTGATTTTTATTGCCAACGGGAACCTCCTTCGTGGAACTTCATTAATGGCCGAGTGTTTGGGTTCTGAGCGTACCTTTTTATCGCTCTAAGGTATTTTTTATGAATGCCACCCAGGGAATTGGGAATAACGTACGCGAGATTTATTTTCCGTTCGCTTCAGTTACGTTCAATGTATCCGTATTATGGTTATACAGAAAACAAACCGCACTGACTCACGGATTCAATGCTCTGAACGCGATAACGCGTGCGCGATGTTAATCGTAGGTTACGTACGCTCGAGTGAAATCGTTGGTGAACAGGTTGGAATTACCGCGGAACAACAGAAACGCCTTCAGCTGTTTCAATGAACGCGAATCAATTGAAAAGATTCCATTCGCGTCTACTGCAATTAATAACTCGCGATCTTTTCGCCAAGTGAATTGTTGCAGACGATACGCGGCTTATCGACATGAATGATGAATGAGCAAAAATGGCGGCGAGTGAGTAAAATAGATGCGAATCCGGTTATCCGATCGCGTAACTCGATCGTTGGAGGTAAACGCGCCGTGCGAGTTTTAATAAGGAGAAATGTTTCATTTTGCTATTAGATAAGAGGTATTACTGGATGCTCGCGGTGTTATCGACAGGGAAAATACCAGTTCGTACGAATTCGCGGCAAGTTGGATGGACTTTCTTCTTGTTGCGCGGGGAGGAACACGAACGCGAAAGGTGCAACCGCGTCCTAGTTTCCGAGGCAACGTCGGCTGTAGCTCGCGATCGTGTAGCGCCATTCGTTTTCATTGATCAAGGTCGCGGCGCGTTCATATTCTTCCTCTTGGCAGGAATCGAACGCTTCTAAACAGCCGACGGGATTGCGCAACGTTCACGTGAAAATTCACTTTTCTCGTTACTCGCTCAGCGAACAGAGCTGCTCTGTAAATAATCAGCTCGCGTTCGTTTGTAGTTTGCGTTGAAAATCTGGTGTAATTTGCTCTACTGCCGTTCAGCAGATTACGGAGAATTTTTATCGACGATGTTGATACGGAATATCTTAATCGCCTCTGATTACACAGAGTCGTAAGCGCAATTCGAACGACCAGATTCCATTGAAAGGAGGATCGATTCAGGCGGAACGGTCTACGCGATTTCTAGAGGTGTCGGCTCTAAACTCGAGGATAACGCTTAAAAAGAATTTCGTGTGGTTGAAGATAAATTTATGGCGATACGAGAATTCGAATGTAACTGAGAGGTTTATATATCGAAACGTAAGCGTGATTGTACGTGAACTGGGCGGATCGAGTGATAATACATTTATCTGGGAACTTGTTTCATTCTTCCAGGGACGGAGTCTTCAACGAAGGGGTTACATCAGTATGAAAAGAAAAGTTCGAACACGATGCACGTGAACGGGCATACAACACACGACGCGAAGCAAGAAATGAGTAAGTTTTTCGTTTTCGTTCCACGTCCAATTTATCCTCCGTGCCATGTGTCTGTTATATTTGTACGTCTGTTCGTTATCAACGAAACTTAATTGTCTGTTAAGAAACTGCGCTGTCGTGGCAATTGCAGATCATAGTATAAAAGTCCTATGAAATACTTTGAAAAGAGTTTCAGTACGTCTATCGATCTCTGGAATTTCAAGTTTCTTATAAACCACAGACCTTCGACTCGCCTTTTTTCATATTCCACGTGTACGCAAATTTGTATTTCTTTACTTTTACAAAAAGTCTTTAAGCAAATAGTCCATAATATATTCCTAATTAATCTTACAATTAAAATTTGTTATCAAATTAGTTTCTAAGATTCACTGAATCCGCTAAAAAATAATTTCAACGTGAAACCATCGCACATTGCTCTACAGTCACCCAACATGGAACGGTTCTTTGAACAGAAAACGAGTTACAGTTATGGTAATTCGTAATAAGCCTACACGCACGATAAGCCTGCTCCATATATCACAGCATGATCGGTCAATGTACACGCGCTCATTTTAATATCAATTAACTCGACAATCTACGTATCCAAACAGCTCGATTTTAAAAGATGGTAACATCGAGCATCGTGAAAAATCTGGAAACGCTGAAAACAAGCAACGCTCGATCGGTTCAGAATTGATGCGCGTCGATTCGGGAAACTGGGATCGTAAATTTCACGATTCGAACGGCGCCGCGGGAACGCTGGAAACGCAGCATCGTCGAATGTGCGTCGTAAACGCGGAAAATAGGCATTGTATGGTGGCTGGTGTCACTTGTTATATAAGCCATTCAAGGTGGCACGATGACGGTACGCGAAGGTGCGCCGTGCTCGTCCTGTTCTTTCATTAGTATCGATCCACCGTTTCGTCTCGGAGCACGACGGAGACGGGTAACGGTTCTCGTTGGGATTTCATGAAATTTTTAACGCATTCCAAGCGCACTTGAATCTTTGAGAGCTTGAACTTTTGACACCCCGACATTTCGTTCGGTTCGTCTGTTGCCTACATTCGACTCGCGAGATACACGCGTGTACGTGTGCGATATGCAGATACAGTGGACACTTTTGTGGAGTCGTGTCGCACGTTTGACGAATAAGTTAAGTCATCGTATATATTATTGTCGCACGATATCTGTTCGTACGCAAAACGACAACGAAAATAATCGAGAGAGTACTTGGATTCGATTTCCTGTTCAGATTAAGAGCAAAGTGCGCGAGTATCGCTTCTAATAATGCAAGTGGACAATTGCACAAAATTCAGCTGGTGAACGAGTAATAAATAATAGCATTAAACACGATGGTTGCATAAAATTCTAATTTATTAGATGCAAATATATATTACTGGTTTTGTCGCGGAAACAGTAGTCCAGTCGAGCAATTGAACGATAAAGCGCAACGATTGTTGCCCTATTTCCGAATGGCAGGCGAGCCAGACGAAAAGTTTCGCAAAATTTCGCGGCTCGATACGTGCGATGGTCACTTGGCGTTTACAAATTCCGCTCGGCTTGACCTCGTTCGCCTGGCTCATCCGCTGGAATCGTGCCGGAGTATGACATAACATCGGCAATTTTAATAGAACAACCACCCCGATATAGGACGAGGCGATTTCGAAGAATCGCCAGGGCGCGCCCGATATCCAGGATGCGATTTCGTTCATTAGAGACGATCCTAAAGGGTAAATCGAACGTGTCTAATCTCGCCTCCGGAAATGACCGCAATCGTTTAGCCTCCATTTGCGCGATAGGTGTTTCGCGTCGAACAAACGTTTGCGACGACGATTCAGACGCGATAAATAATTATCTATGTGGCAACGAGTAGGTTAAGCTTTTCAGAGAGACGCTTCAGAGGGAATATTTGTATTACGTTTGATTTCGATAGGAAATTCCACGTGAAAGACATAGTTTTCGCGTTAATCGATATACCAAGCGTCGAATGTACGAGATATTTTGAAAAGAAGCTCTGTGTTTCTTTTCGTTTCAGACTTTTGATTACACTGCAAAGTATGTGACATTCGGTATTTTAAAACGTTTCACTTGTTCATCAGTGTCTCGCAATCTTTTTATTCACGCTTATGCTTGCGGTTTTCGTTCACACGATTTGTTACCGGTTTGTTTCGAGACTTCCCGTTCCTCCATATTGACCTCAGCGATTTTCAAAAGTGCAAGCTTAGATAACAAACGTCAACGTTGAGAGTAATAAATCTTATCATTTCAATTTGCCATTTTCGATCTCCCTTCCGAGTGAAATTTATTCAGCTCTGCTTTTCCACCCTCGTCATTGTCACAAAGCTGTCGATCAACCCCGTCTGTAACTACCGCGTCGCGCTGCGTATACACTCCCTTACAAAAGTTTTCGTGCAACCCCCTGTGAACCTTCTAAAAGTTCATATTCATCATCTAACCAACCACACGTGTTAACCACGAAGAGAAACAAAATTACTTTGAAAAACAACCCTTGCATTTATACACTTGTCGAGGGTTAAAGAAACCTATACGCGGTAAAAACTACCGAAAGATAAATATACCAAACATCTCTAACGCAAAACACTCATTCTCGCAATAGTCAAGATCGAAAAGAAATGCGAACGAGGACTTTCTTCTGCGACTGTACGTCGGTAATGAAACGAAGGGGGTGAAAAAGCCGTGTAAAAAGGCAGGTCCACGGTGCGTGTACGAAAGCTTATCGGCGACCCCCAGTGAATGGCTCGCGTAGCGTAGCCGGGAGTCATCTGGATCATCTGAAGTATCTAGAACGTATTGATCGCGCCTAAGCAGCTGTACCTCGAGCTGACAGTAACGTCGAGGCGGCCGCACGGAAAACACACGTGTCGCGCCGGTCCCGCTACGTGGCCGTACGCTTTCGCCCCTGGCGTCCTTCTACATCAGCGACGGGAAAACTCCCGGGGAAAGTGCAAAGCCCCTATCCCCAAGTGCCGATCGGACCGATTTCTCGCGGCTCCATCCGCGAAATAGTCGTCGCGTCGTCGCTCGCCACGCTGAAACCACGGTTTTCTCCGGCGGTCGTCGAACGGGCTGCCGCTCTGTCAACGCGCGTGCCTACCACACCGTGTGAACCGCACTGTTTTCCCACAGAAACGATTGAAAATCGTGCGCTCCGATTGTCAACGGGACTCGCGCGCGCGAATTTCTCCGAATTTCCGATGGAAAGTTTTGTGATACTCGCGTAGTGTTTCATCGCGAACAGGATTTCATTCGACGGAGGATACGAATCGATGAGGTTTCGATTTATTGCTAATTTCTGAGAGCGTGTAGACGCGTGAAATTTCGAGAGAGGGGTATTCTAGAAGGATGTTTGAGTAGCGACACGTTCTTGACCGGAATGTAATTTGCTTTGTGGTTTTAGAGAGAGGTATCCCTGCTCGATTTCGTGTACACGCTCTTTCTGGTGTATGGATCGGTGCTTGTGCAAATTTTGGAAGCGTTTCGTGGACACCTCGCTGTCGGATATAGCGAGTACTTCGATATCGTGTTTGCCTTGGAGTTACCAATTGTTTACTCTTCTCCTCGGTTTTGTCGAATATTTGGACGAAGCCAGCTTAAGCCAACAAGCGGAAACTTATGCAATTCTCAGATAAGACTGTTCTGTCCTTAACCTTCGCATCGATTAAAGTGATAACTGTTGCATGGACGAATTTTTACATCGATCAAGTTGCATTACGATAATCGATTTATTAACGAGCTTTACTGGATAGATTAAATAGAAGGAAAGATATTAGATACATTGTTCGTTAAATCTCAGTTATCATCGTTTATTGTCTCGTTATCTTAGAACGTTAAAAATTTCGCATGGAAAGTCATTTTTTCGAAACGGAGAGCTCAAGTCGCGAGAGAAAATATCGCAGAACTTGTCGCAGCCAATGCGGAGGCTTATTTTTTTAAAGAAAGTACGAATAAGCTATCGTTTCTTTAGAACATCGTGACGTGCACTTTCCTTAAACGTGGAATGTCAACTATAAATAACTTTCTAAAAATTTGATGGAATGGCAAGGCTCGAACTACTAGCTGGGAAGCCCAGGCTGGGAAGCGCGTTATAATTTATTCGTCGCTGTTATCTTCTCGAAATGGCAGAGAGGAGACACCAAACGCGTCTTCTTCGTATCTTTTAAAAATACACATGCTTACATAACGCTTGATATTCTGCTTCGAACTCTGATGACACATTGTACTTTGAGTTACATTTTACTTTAGAGATGATCGCTCTACGACGAGACACGAAAATTAACCGTGCCACGCGCGATCCTGCCGTCGTTTCCCTCATCTCCGAATTACCTAAATTAGGTGAAAAAGTAAAACGATACGAATTTCTCCATTTTTAATTCCCTTGATCTCTGCGCGGTTTAAATGAAATCGAAACGCGTACTTCGCAGCGTTAAATTACTTTCGCGTTATTAAAAAAAAAGGCTAAGAGGAAAAGAGAATTTATTGCTTAGATAAATTTTTTAACGGCTGAATAATTCATTCCTTGAAATGTATAAACAGATAAACCCAATACTACGTATACGTATTTTGCACAAACAACTGATAACAACTGCAATCTATAATAAAAGCTTTTACGCCCTGAACGCGATGGACAGACAGCGGATTCTTAAACTGTCCAAGTTATTTACAAAAATAGTAACCCATTGATCTTTCCAGCGTTAAACTAACCGAAGTGCAACTTTTCCACGGAATTAATTAAACGCTCCGAAGAAAGTGGCGCGAGTTAACCCTGTCAGGCCCACTAATGTATTTCAAGCGTACGTCGGTCTTCAGCAATTATACAAATTACTCGAAGCTCGCCAACACGCGCACGAACGCTTCGTCACAATTACGAAACGACAACGAGAGGAAAATGAAACTTTGATCACATTTGCAAACACGAAACGAATTGATAAGCGTGCAGTGCTCGATTCGTACGCGATTGTCGAGGGATGGGTCTCTCGAAAGGTCTTTCAGACGGCGAGAAAATGGTCCAAAGCGACGAGAGACGAGCTTGAGAAACACTGTGGCAGTGTTTAGACCATGAAACCCGGTCATCGTGAGTCGCGTGGCGTGCTTCGGCATTTATCGCGATTTGTAACGGCTGCGTGCACGTTTCACTCTCAACGAATTCGCCTTTCGTCGGTGGCCTCCTCGTGGTCCCGTCGTTTCCAGAAACGATGTCAACCGTTCCATTCGCGTTCGTTTAAGGGAAGCTCTGTCACACGAGCGATTCGACGGCGTCGCGAACTTTCACCGCGTTAATCGCGCCTCCCCCTCCTTAATTGGCTGGAATTGATCAACGTTGCTCGCGATTTTTTTCACCCTTCGTCAGACGATCGTTTCGACCGTCGCGTGGATAATTCCAAGATTGTATTTCGCGGTTCGTTAATTATAGGCGTCGGTTCGTCCGATAACCACAGGGCGGTGGGTACTTAGCTGGAATCTAACCGTGTAATTGAGGGGGTCTTCGAGGGCCAACTGGTTTATTCAAATTCCACGCTATCTCTTATCGTTTGCTGAATAACTAAAAATTCTGCGAATATTCTGTTCCCTTTCGTTTCGCATCTCGTGTTCTAGCCTTTCATCCGAGTTGCGTGGAAACTGTAAGTGAATCGGTGGATACGAGCATTGTAATTATTAGCTTTTACTTAATTCCATGTTAAAGCGAACGCAGAACATAGATGTTGTTATTAAATACCATGATTACGAGGGATAGGTTATTAAATAACTTTATGATACAGAGCAATTTGCATGTAATTATAGCCACCGGGTATGGAGTGAACTCTTCGAGATGGTTGCTCTCTATTCTCGCTTCTTTCTTCCATTACAAGGTTCTTAATCGATAGATCATTCTTTAATCGTGTAAAAGGTACCGCACCCACGTTTGCACAAGCGCTGACATCGTTCGCATCAGAATTACCAATCGATCGTTTCCTAATGTATCACCACTGGTAAACTAAATTCGTTTCAGAGGTTCTCGAATTAAACGCGACGTCACGAGCGACGCGTGGCGTCGATCTATCGAACGGATCGTTCGTCATCGTGATTGCTGTTATTCAAATCGCAAAATGTGCCGTCGAGGCGATCAGCCATGCTAATTGGTTACGCGTCGAGCGAGACAGTTCACGCGTGCTCGTTCAGCGTTTCGAGAGAAAAGTCGCTCGGTTCAGGAGACATGGTGCGACGCGCAGTACATTGGCTCTGTTTGCGCTTGTTAATCGGTTCAATTGAATAACGTATTAATACGTCGGGGTCATCGTAAGGGGTTAATCGCAATGTCCACGCCGGACACGATGGACACCATCGATGAAGCGGAGCAGGCGTGGCGTGAGTATTATTCAAATTTTATATCGCCCTATTTTACGACCGTTTCCGTGCTTACAATCTCTGCTGCGTTTCATATTTCTCTATCAACAGTTGACAAGATGACAAAATTAATATCAATCTCATTTTATCCGCCGTTCGAGGTTACCATTTTATCGCGTCTACTCTTCTTCTCTTCAATTTCAATCAGAGATCGTTCCAGATACATATCTGATCAGTAAAGTAGAGAGTATTCAAAGAAAAATGAGATCAATTACCAGATAAATCGGTTCAATCTTGTCCAACCCATCAGCTGGAAGAGCAGAGAAGAGGATTTTCGGTGGATTCGCGGAAGAAAATGGCAGGCGAACGGCTCGCAGGGTGAAAGAGGATCCCACGCAGCTTCCCCTCGCGATTCGACGTTCTTCTTACGCGTTTCGTCCGTTGAAACGAGAATTCCCTTTTACAGACGAGATGCTGGAGTGCGAGACCGGATCCCTGTTGGGCCGAGTCGCGGACCTCGAGAGGCAATCCTTGGCGCAGAGGGACGAGATAGTTTGTCTTCGCGCTACTCTCGCGGACGCGTTAAGGCGGATCGCGCAGCTGGAAGGACGCGAGAAACGGGAGGACGAGAGGAACGAGAGGAGGAACGAGAGAATGGTGTCCTCGCCCTTAAGGAACGGGCACGTACCGCTTAGAAGTGAGTGTACGCGTGCTCCTCGATGCTCTGACGCCTCTCTCGCGAATAATTTCACTTGTGCTCGCGACACGAGAGGCTTGCCATCTTTTCGAGAACGAGCAGAAGCTCGAAATATTTGGAAACACCTTGAAAACCTGTGAACTTTAACCGAAAATTACAGAACGATCGATCGTGCGGCAATTAGCTGGCCGTAATGAGCCGTGCAGCGCGAAAAGGAACGATATCAATTTCCGTGGCACGAAGGGATACGTGTTACGCCAGGGAATCGTAAAGTTTTCGGGGGAATCGTTGCGAAAGCCTTCGCGACGCGAGTCGCAGATACCAATGAAGCCTCGCGAGGCTAAGCCCATTCCGTACAAAGTTCATCGGGTGTACCTGTTAGCACGCGACTGGTTAGGGTCGCGTTCCGTTCCGTTCCGTTCCGTTCCGTTTCGTTCGCGTTTCATCGAGCAATCGCTACGCTTGCCTCGGAATTCCAGGTTACTCGTTCGTGCGAATCTTATTGGGCGCACGATTTCGCGAGTTGCCACGGAACAAGGGGATGGGAAACGCGATGAGCCTGATTTATGGAACGCGATTAAGTATCGTGGAATGGTAAAAAGTTAAATGAGAAGAGAAAAGGTATTTGTTGTTAACGTGTAAAGAGAATTGTTGCACTGTCTCCTTCCACTCAGGTAATCAAAACTCGGTGCCCCAGAAAGACCCACGTTTGCGTCAGACTGGCGGCTCTTGTCTCAGGAATTCCTCGTCGTCAGGATCTTCTCAGGACGTCCGAGACACGCTCTCCAGTCCGCGAAGACCGGTCAGTTACACACATTCGTCGCAACTTCCGCAAAGGTATCGTTTATTCTGCATTAACAGACGCGTACCTTCTCGTTTTGCATTTCACGTTCGACGAATCGCTGGCGAATGAAAAGAACGCGTTCGAATGATTTTTCGTTACAATTTGCTGGACAGAAGTTGTCTGTTTAACAGCCCAGAGCAGATGAAGCAAATTGACTTTCACCTTTCAGGAGGTCAGTTCATTACCAATCAACGGGTTCGTTACACTCGGACAGCCCCAGTAGTAGTAGTGTTTCACCGGTGCCATCGCCAAGTCCTAGAGCCACGCCACTGCCAGTAACCAGGTAACTCCACGTCTACTAATTTCATTAATTCACTTTCTACCATATGGTTTTGCGATCTAAATAGGATTACCGCTAATTTTGTCGCTCTTTCTGCGTACATAAAGTATACGATGACATAGTGAGTATAATGGAAAGCGACAATCTTCTTTATACGAGGACATGAAACGATGGTATTCAGCAAACTTCGCTTTGCAAGCATACCTCCTTCACACTTTATTGTTTCATACGATTTTATAAGACTTTAAATATTTTTTAACGTGCATGCTTTGGAGAATATTACGATAGTTGCATTGTTACGATACATTTTGATAATTAATATAATGTAAGGCATGAAATAGTTAAGTCATTTTCATTTCATCATTAAACATTCCACGATATCCTGAATCATCACAGATAATTTAATCACACTTTTAATCGTTAAAAGACTTCACGAACGTCTTTGCAAAACGTTGCAATTTTAATTTAAAAAAAATAGTAGATCATTCTTTCCCTTAAATAGAGTGTCTCTAATGCCTGGAAAGCGTCCCTCGTGAAAAATTTCAACGTGTCCCCATGAAAATGCCCGTAAAGTAATTCTGTGACGAAAGAGTGGGGTGAGAGCGAGAAGAATGTAATTTAACTTGATAAATCGAAACCTGGCGACGAAGCGAGAGCCCCGCAACTCAGGTAAAGAGCCTCCTCGTCACAGAGTAATCCTATTATTCGATAGATCACCGACAGCGAGATCAAACGGGCCACCCCAAAGCAGCTTAAGAAGGGCGAAACGGTGGTCGTCGACAGGGGACTTTACCCATTCCCCGCAAAATCAGGGGACCAATTCGCAACTTGTCAGTAGCAGGTAAGCGGAGAGCCCAGCGATTATTAACAACCGAGCGCGCACTTGTCTGCTTTCGTGATTTTCCCTCTTATTTACTCGGCCTCGAACCCTCTAAGAGCACCTTTTTTTTTCTCTCTCTCTCTCTCTCTCTCTCTCGCTTCTTTGAACGTTTTGTGTTAGCTGGCGATCGAACGTGCTTTCCCGCGTGAATCGACGAGGGTAAACGCGCGGGAAGAATTTCAGCAAAAATTGAAATCTGTCGCTTACGGAAATTTATTTGATACTTTGCGAATTCTGATCGCAAGTTGGAGTGGAGGCAATGGATGAAGTAAATGAATTTTTAGAGGTAAGAATTTAAAAGTACGAAAAGACTAATTGTACGCGGAGTGTTTGGAATATTTTGTAAAATCGCGTTCAAGCGACAGATTTCGATTGTTCGATGCTCGCGAGTCCAAATTCAAAGGTGAGCGTCGCTAACTGGGAGACAGGGTGCCGAGGAGAGCAACGAACTATCGATTGTGTCTCGCGACGTGAATTCGCTTCACAGCTCATTAATCGTCAAAAGCGGGCAACTGTCTCCCGTTTGCTTTCCATTCGCTCGAACTTCCCTTTAGCGGCAACTGAATCGAGAGAACGCGACCGGAAGCGCATAATTCCCCCACATCGCGGGGGAGAGAACGCGTTAATCGCGCGTGGATGGTGAAAAAAAGCACGTTCGTTCCACTACGTTCTGTACTTTTCTTTTCTCTCCTCTTCTTTCTTTCTTTTTTTCTTTTGTCTCGTTATTTGTTACACGTTCGTTTATATTTCTATCTCTCTCTTTTTCTATCCGTTTTGCACCGCATGTTTTTCGTTTGCATTTTCGTTCATTATAGATTGTCAGCCTCAACCAAGTCTCTGTTCAACCTTTTCAAGCCCCCGGCGCTGAACAACGTGAAACACGGGTAAATAATTGTCTTTTTTTCACTCTGATTAATAATATCTGTATAAATGCCAAAGATGCAAAGAGAAGTCGAATTATTTGAATTCAAGTCCCTTGAATTCGACTACATCGGCTCCTCGAGTTTGTGTTCACACGTGTCAAGTTATTTGACTCGAAGTCGTTTGAATTCAAACAATCTGGGTTCGGGTAATGGATACTTAATCGCACTCTTTCTATGGTAATTAATCTCACGTTTGTACGCTGCATGCAATTTTCGTATGCAGTATCCACTCAAACAAATTTGAATTAAACCAGAATTGACACAGTTCCTTTTTTAATTCATTGCAGTGATATAACACATTTTATTAACGAAATTAAAATCTTTTATCAACAGCGTCTCATTGTTTAATGAAATATTCTCGTTGTAAAATGTAACTAATAGACTAGAAATGCGATTGACCCCCATTAGGCCCTAGAGTCCCAAATATTTGTGACTTTTCAGCCCCAACCCCTGCGACCCAAACCCTGACCCACCACGACCCTTATGCCCTAAACCTTGGGACTTTTCAGCCTTGGATCCCATAAACCACCACGCTCGAAGAAGCATCAACCCTTCTGAAGAAACCCACCCCCAAAGAGACCCCAACTTCCACGAAGAAACATAAATCCCCCTACAAAGAAAGACCGATCTCCACTCATACTCGCACTTAGATTGAAACACTCCTACCTGTATCACACTTCGCATCAAATAATACTGTACTGGACGCTTCACACCGTTAAAAATGTGTTTCAAGTCAAAGAAACAGTCGAGTAAACCAGAAGCTCGTTTGAAACTCAGCGAGTCACTTAAAATCACGAGTTGCCGATTAACAAAATGGTATCGAATCGCGATTCAATTCAAACGGCTCGAAGTCAAGTAATGTATCTACTAACTAAGCTCGCTACACGTAGGAATTACAAGATACGATTCGAGTAAATAACGATGCCGATAAAGTGGCTCGAGATTCTTTGAATTCAGGTAACCGCGACACCAGCTCGAGCCAAGGATTTCCCTAAAGGGTTAAGCGAATTGAACGCGGCACGTGCACCGGCTGAAACGGGGCACGTGCACGTCGCACGTGTGCGATCGGCTTAAACGTGCACCTTTTTCAATTACTTTCAGGTGAGCGGCGAGGGGCGCGGACGGTTTCTCGTTCGCGCGCGACTCCCAGTAATTTTTACTTCCAACGTAATTGCCGCGAATTACACGTTGCTAGGGATCTTAACCAGTTTAGCGGCTAATTTATACAAGTTCGATAGAGATCGAACCCAGATAGAATCGTGTTACGTCTCTCGAGGAACCACCGTCCGTCTCGCGGGTAAATTGAAAATCGCGCGACGCGTTCATTCGTCGTAACGCGAACGTTGCGTTACCTTCGACCTCGCACCCGGAGGGATTCCTATCGACGAT
Source organism: Xylocopa sonorina (assembly GCF_050948175.1). Classification (NCBI taxonomy): domain Eukaryota; kingdom Metazoa; phylum Arthropoda; class Insecta; order Hymenoptera; family Apidae; genus Xylocopa; species Xylocopa sonorina. The sequence goes on from NC_135193.1 coordinate 14,501,425, forward strand.
GACGAATCCACCTCCGCGAAACCGAGTCAAGAAAGGCCTGCACGATGAATTATGCATCCGTGCGGGAACCGTGAAAGATATATTTCAATTTTAAATAGGCGAACGCTTATTTGGAGCATATTAACCGTGGAGCAGGGCTTTCTTTTTCGCTCGTGAAAAGAAAACCTTGTTTGGAACGCGACTCACCTTCCATCCTCGATCAGACCTTTCGTAACCTAGTTGAACTTCTTGGTAACATTTTTAATTTCCTTCTTCTGCCTTCTTCTGTTCGTGCGATGCCTCGTGTGTTAAAATCGCGGGAATTCTACTGTGGCACTGCGATCGAGCATCGTGTAACGTGTTAAATAAAAGTTGAAATTTTCTATTCCTCGCGGAATCTTTCTCTGATTTCATATTGAATATGATTTGCACAGTGAATGAATATCAGGGGAAATGTAACTGTTTTCTTTGCTTCGTATCAAGACCATTATTTCCTAAATATAGCGAATCTACTTTCTAATCCGGTGTACCTAAAACGGAGTAACTAAGCTACCTTTTATCCAGCAAGAATTAGCTGCATTGGTGCCAAGCACAATTTGCATGATTTTTTTGTCGCAGAATATTCTTGAGTGTTTGGAAGAATTTTTAAGTTCGAGGATTATTAAGAAGAATGCAATACTTTTATAGATGAAAGATTTCAAGGAAAAGAAACGACAATGGCGAACGTTTTTACGCATTCGCTGTTTTCCCACTTTTAATTTGACCATCTTATTGTTTAACGATTTTCTTTGTACGCCTGTGAAATACAAGTTTTCTCTTTCCTAAAACACTCGATGCTCTATAATAAAATCAAATTCTCAACACAGTACAATCTAAATCATCGCCACTAATAATCACTTACCTACAATGCCAACATTTCTAAATCTTTGATTCTTATCAGGAATCTTTTACTTATCGCATCAGCTCGAAACTATTATCTTGCTTTCCCTAACAGGACTCATCTGTTCCCCGAAGGATTAATCACAGTCATCAAAATCTACTCCCAATGAATCTACGCTTAACAATCGACCACAATTCAATTGACTCGTGTCTCGACAATTAAAGAAACTTAGAAACTAAGAAGAGCCCAAAAGAGCAAGCATTCGCGAGGGGCTTGGCCATCGTTTCACTCGCGACATTTCTTTTCTGGCCGCCTCTCGTTCCTGGATTAAAGGTCGAACCGACGGATGCGATCATAAATTCCCGTGTTAAACGAAGGTACGAGCGCAAACCGGTATGCGGCGTGCGGCCGCGTAGAATCACGCGAATCCGCGCGTTAAAATCGCTGCACGAAACCCGAGGGGCCGTCCGCTAGGCGCGTAAAAAGACCAAGACATCGCCATCCGGATAGATACGGACAGCGATAACGCGGGGTGTATTTCGTTCGAAGCACGACTCGCAGGCAACAGGTACGAAAATCGTCGTTTAACGTGGCACTGTCCAGAAACAGGCACCCTTCTACGGTTTTACCCCTCTTTACGCGTCGACTCTACCGAGAGAAGAAAATTTACGAAGGGTCGAAGCTTCCTGTACCATATCCTCTTCGATTCTCCGCGTATTTCACTCTTGCTTACGATTAGAATAAATAAACGTCAGTTGAAACGAATGTTCTTGCAATAATGATAGACATTTTCGTAGATATAATAACGTAAACGCGCAGGTTGATCGTGAGTACATTGCTCGAGATATCGATAGAAAGAAATACCTCAGATAACCTGGTTCAATGGTTCTTCGATCGGAGATATACACTTTTATAGTTCTAAATATACCGCGATGAGGTTTCCTCTAAGCTTGCTCGTTTTTCGTACAATCTTATCTAATCTAAAATTATCTGGGTAATTATTGTAAACGAGAGAGGATGTATCAATGAAGCGTAACAATAGTGGAGATCTCCAGGGCAGGTAATAAACACGCGTCGTAACAGGAAGTGGAGGCTCGAAGAGCACAGGTTTAACACGCGGCCAGGCCACGCCATTGCGTTCCCGAAGAAAGTGAATCGCGTTGCCCGTCGTTATACAACCGTGAATTCCTTGTTTCCTGGTACACGTCGTTTCCAGCCGATCTCAGACTGTTGTCGGCGAAAAAATTCGCGAAAGAGGAAAGTTCCTCTTCACGGTTTACCGATTCATTTTCTGTCTGTCCGGTATTTAAATGCGCTCCACGCGCGCACACACACACACCACTTTTACTGCCACGAGATCCATTCGCACGTAAAAATTGTTTGCTACCATATTTCTTGGTATCGCTCAAAGCGTTTAAATAATAAATGGACAACATATAAAACGACTCGCGTACCTGGGCGTGGATGCCACTTAATTTTAATGCATTACGTGACAGCGCATTTGCGAGATAATAATAAAAACGTTCGCAGAACTGAAAACGTATTCCAGTGTCTCTGGATCAATAATTCTAATTAAATTTGCAAATTATCGCGTCGCGAGCATCGCGGGACCAGCGCCCTGTTGGTTCACGGCCGCCATTGGCACAGAAACAGGCCGGCAAATGTTTAAATCGCAACGAATGGACGCTACGGTGAACGGCGAGTTTTGGCGTTTTTTCTCTCGTTTTTTCAAGCGATCCGTAAATCGTGTCTCGAGCGGCAGACAGTCCTTGATCGTAATCCAGTCGCGGTAGAGGAGAGCAGGACGGCCTTTCGAGCGAATTGGAAGGTAAAAATGACGTAACGTGGTAACACGCAGAATTACATGCCCGGTCGGGGAATAAAAGCGGGCTCGCGCTCGCGTGAGTCATTCGTTCGCGGTCTCGACGAGCAGCTCGTCACGGCGAGTTCTGCAATTTCAATCAGTCCATCGCGCATACCCGGGTAGGTGTAACATCATCCGCGAAAGTAAAACGAACCGACCAATTTTCTTACTTCTCCGCCGCCTCCTCGATTCTTCTAGAAATCGTGCGCGTATCATCCTCGATCCGCTGATACCGTCGACGACAAGCTTCGTAGACGTTGTTTCTCTCGCGCGATAGCTGGCGCGGTGAACGGGACAAAGTGATTGGGGTCTTGATCGTCGCGGTTTGACTATCGAGGCGGAAGTTGATAAACGACAGATAAAAAGACGCACAGCGCCTCTGTAAAGTGTCGATCGTGGAAACGTTGAACGTAACACGGGGTTTTTATATTTGCAATACGGACTCGTTTTCTTGCAACAACGATATCGTGATAATGCATATAATAAGAATCGAAAGTTTCCACGAGTGATGTAACGGGGGAAGTGCAGGATGTACCCGTTGAAAACGAAAGTCGAACGATATGCTCTGTTTTACGTACAGATACCGACGTATCAGTGAGATGGATCATTTACCTGTATTACTTATAAAGACAGCTGACTCATGTCTGAGACGTATATACATACATCCCACTACTAGAAAACGAGTTCGATAAATGAAATTTAGTATCAACGATATGATTTCTCTACCATCCAAGCACTGATACCTTTCTGTTAACTAAAATACGATCAATACTACTGTATTTACACACGAGACTTACAGTCAGCACGGTTCAATAGCCACGATAAGGACCATGGACATTCGCGTTTGTCAAGCCAGAAAAATCAGGAAAGACAGGAAACGATGAAAATCGAACCTGGAAGTATCGAAAAAGCTGAAAACCGAGCGGTTCCCAGGTACCTCCGTGTCCCATCCACGCCCACGGATTCCCAGCCTCCTCCCAAAGACCTCGCCGCGCTAGCCAGCCGCGTTCCTCTGGAATGCCACGCGCTGCAAGGGCCACTTTCTAACAGCGGTTCAAACGTGTCGTGTCTTGCTAATCCGCAGCACCAGAGACATGCAGTACAACGAGGAGGAGAGCACCGTCCGCATGTACCTGCGGGGACGACCCGTCGTCCTCTACGTCCCGACGTCTCTGATGGAGTCGTACGACCTTCACAAAGTCAGCACGCCGCCCCAGAGCAAGCTGAAGCTCGACTGGGTGTACGGTTATCGCGGCAGGGACTGCAGGAGCAATCTGCATCTGCTGCCGACAGGGGAGATCGTTTATTTCGTCGCGGCCGTGGTGGTCCTGTACAACATGGAGGAGCACAGCCAGAGGCATTACCTGGGCCACACGGACGACATCAAATGGTCGGTCGAGCTCGAATTTACGCGGATCGATCTCTTAACGAGAACCTTACTTTTTGCACCTTTTCTGCGCGCACGGAATGTTAATTAATCGGACTTTATCCGAAGCTGGATCAGTCGCGAAGCGAAGCGTAGGCGCCATCGCGCCGCGACTCGATTGTCGAGATTAGATTTAACGAGAAAACAGGGAAAGCGTTTTCTCCACGCTTGTAATTATTATGTAATAATTCTTGCTAGAGTAGCGCACACATATTTGCATCAGCATATCTGAGTCGTTTCTTCTAAAAAATTTCCCATTTTGATGATTACTTTATTCTTGCGGATCTCCGTTTCACCCTTAAGGTTTTATATCATTGTAAATATATTTCAGCATAGCGATTCATCCGAACAAACTGGTGGTAGCCACTGGACAAGTATGCGGGACCGACAGGCGAGATGCCATGGTGAGAACATTTTTAATATCCGTTAGCGATGAGCGTCGCGATATTAATAAATGTCCCTCCTTATCGTGTTAACCAGCCACATATAAGGATATGGAACTCGGTCAGTCTGACCACCCTTTGCGTAATTGGTAACGGTGAATTCGACGGCTCGATTTGTTGCCTATCCTTCTCGAAGGCAGACGGTGGCAATTATTTGTGCGCGATCGACGAGACTTCTGATCACAACATCTCGATCTGGGATTGGCAGAAAGGAGAACGAGGTACCAAAGTGACAGAAACGAAGGTATGTTCTAAAACAGACGTAGAATTATTTCGTGAAAGTTTAATTCCACGTAAAATCTTCCTCTAAGGAATCGTATTCCTGTTGGCGTTATTTGTTGACCACCCTGTACGTAGAATCCGATCTCGTCTCTAGCTGGACGGATCGGTGCAACAAAAAGAGTAAACGTCGACGGGGATGCAGTCATTTTGTCGGGCGACACGAGTGTGCGAAACAGGAACAGGGCCATTTAACGAATGACGATTGTCAATTGCAGTGCTCCGTCGACACGGTGGTATGCGCAGAGTGGCATCCGCTGGAACGGAACCAGATCGTGTCCTGCGGGAAGGGACACGTGTCCTTTTGGTCCCTCGATAACGGCGGCACGCTCTACAAGCGTATGGGCATTTTCGAGAGCAGAGAAAAACCGCGATACGTCACGTGCGTCGCTTTCAATCAGAGCGGCGACGTACTCACCGGCGACAGTAATGGAAACATCATTGTCTGGAGCAGAGGTGAGAGAAATTTTCTCTTCCACTTCCGTTGAGACAAAAGGACCGTTGTTCAGTTGTATCGCAAATTTGTGGACACAAATTCCAATGGAACGGCTATTCTTTCTCTTTTGCAGGAACGAATACAATTTCGAAAATAGCGAGGAACATTCACGAGGGATCCATATTCTCGATTTGCGTTCTGAAGGATGGTTTCATTGTCACTGGTGGTGGCAAGGATGGCAAGATATTGTACTTCGATGAGTCGTTAAACTTAACCGGAGACGAAGCGCAGGTAAGAGCGTAAAAATTCTACTTTTAGTGTTACTTTGACTAGTAATAAATTTGATTCGTCCCAGATCGAAGACCACTTTGGAGGGATTCGAACGCTCGCGGAAGGAAGAGGCTCGCAGCTGTTGATTGGAACGACGAGGAATTGCATTCTAGTCGGGGACGTGGGAATGGGTTTCAGTCCGGCGATGTTGGGACACGCTGAAGAGGTTTGGGGCCTCGCTGCCCACCCAACTTTGCCACAATTCGCAACGGCTGGTCACGACAGGCTGTTGCAAATGTGGGACAGCCTTAGTCACACTGTTGTCTGGAGTAAAGACATCGGGGTTGGTTGGAATTTATTTTATATTTGGTAGAAATTTATTTTATATTTCCGTGCAGAACGTCGTAACATTTTGCTATCAGACCGTAAACGTATAAAAAGTTTCCCATTTTATACGAATTCTATATGCGTTCTCGAAGGTTCACGAATAAACCGTAATTCCATTCAACGTCGAGTTAATTGTGCCGTAATTATTGCGCACGTGAGATTGTAAATTCGCAATAATCATTTGTTTAGGAGCAAGCACAGAGCATTGGCTTCTCACCGGATGGTAACGTTATGGTGGTCGGGTGCGCTTCCGGAAAATGGCTGGCAATCGACAGCGAGACGCGGGAATTATACACTCATCATACCGATGGATCGGAACCGATTCAGGTAGAACCGTAATTTGGATAAAGATATTATTCTAGAGATCTAATTAACCGCATTTTCTCACGTAAAGATATAATAAGAACGAGTAGCTGAATAGAAAAAATAAAATCCGTTATTATCGCTACGAAATTCAACTAATAATAAGATTCCATTATTTTTATAAGCGCTTCAATTTTCCGTCACGATGATCCCCACACCGTTAATTAATATATAATTGACTGTCTAATTCACTTTCAGGTTGTTCGATTTTCACCAGATGGTACGCTATTAGCGTTGGGCTCCAGAGATAATTACATTTATATTTACCAAGTGAACGAAGACGCCACCAAGTACAGTCGAGTTGGCCGATGTATGGTAAGATCATATTCCATTTTGCAAATTGTTTAACCTTACTTTCACATTAACAACATATTTCAAGAATTACTAAGATCTCTCTCGTGTCAAGTCTTAATAAATGTAATAAAAAAAATGTATAATATTCTCAAATCCAAAACGCGCAGCGTTTCAGTTTGAAGATGTCAGAGTTTGAAGATGTATCTTTTGAACGTATTAAGACTTGATAAGGAAAATTTGAGAATAAAATTATTTTGGTATATATAATACACTACAAGAAATTGATTCGAACATGTTAAATGTCACGCAAATACCAAATATCGATATGAAATTATTTCAATTAATAGGATGCTGTACAAATTGCTTTCGTGTATTGTACAATTCGTTTCGATCATATCATTTGTATATATTCTTAAATGTTCACTGGTTCAATGTTCGCCTATGCAAGAAGAAAAATTACTCCCATTTACAAGGATGCAGTACAATACAAACGTTGATAATAACAAGATACCCATTGTAATTTACTTACAAGCAGAGTAACTTTCATAGGATCATAAATTTTACATACACTCTTTTCTTCGTTTCTAGCCTAAGAGGATTCGCAGACGTGGAGTAAGACATGTCATTAATTGCTGAAGAGTCAAATAGAGACATTGCATTGGAAATAATCATTTAACAAATTTTTATATGCAACAGTCATCCAAAAGATCGAGCCCTTCTTCTACCTTAACTTAGCTTCACGCAAACGATGTAATGTCTCTAAGAATTATGCAACGCTGCCATAGCTATTCATAGTCACACATGGACAGATGTTTCTGTTCTAAAGTCGCTTATCTGGAGCACGCACGGTAGTCATTGCTTGCACATAATATTAACATTCCTTTCATAACAACGCTGCAAACACGGGTCGATCCTAGCTGTCTAGAAGCTAGTCAGAGTCGAGCGCCGACATAATTTAATTGCTCGCGACTTATGTCATAGGTAGAAGCAAAAACGTTATCCTTCATCGATCTAAACGATCAAAATTCATTTCAGGGACATTCCAGTTTTATAACACATGTGGACTGGTCAATGGACGGTCAAATTCTACGCAGCAACAGCGGAGACTACGAACTGTTATATTGTACGTGTATCGAAACCTGCGATTCTGTTCTTTTCTATAAAAGAAGATATTCGATTATTCAAATAATTACAATGTCTGATACTTTAAAGGGAATCCTGGAGTTTGTCGTCAAATACCACAGCCATCGATGATGAGAGACATGGGCTGGGCAAGTCACACTTGCGTGATCTCCTTCGAAACGATTGGAATATGGCCAGAAGGTGCTGATGGTACAGACGTGAACAATTGTACCCGCAGCAGTGACTCGAAGTTACTAGCGACAGGGGATGATTTTGGAAAAGTCAAGTTATTCTCCTACCCTGCTTGTCAGCCGAAGGTAATAACCATAATTAAAATTCTAATCTAAAAAAGTATTACTCGTAACGAAACTTTGTTATAAAAAAAAAAAACAATAGACAGCTGCAAAAATCGAATTCCTTTCCGTTCCAGTCGTTGTGTCACACGTACGGTGGCCATTCGAGTCACGTCACGAACGTATCGTTCCTCCAAGACGACACGCGATTAATTTCCACGGGCGGAAGTGACACGAGCGTTCTCCAATGGATCGTGAATTATTAATTCCGCGACGATCGATATCATTCGCGGGGAATCGCTCTTTCTGGGCGTCGAGTGGTTGGAAAACGGATGGAAGGAAATGGGAAAGAAGAGGGTGCGCGCTTGAAGCGAGACAAACCACACGTGGCGCTAGTTGTTCGATGGGAAACCAATGCGGAAGAAACGAAGAAACGTAGGGAGAAGAGGATGTACAGCGATTGATGAATGGTTTCTTCGATGTAATTCGCTCGTGATTGGTCCTGTTGAACGAAATTGTCGTAATAAGTTTCACGATGAAGTTTGAAACGAGGAAATATTGTTTTGTTAGTACGCAAATTGGTTGAAATTGGTTGTAACGGGTGAAGAGGAGACTATACGTTAGTTGTGTCAAGATTTTCATTGTCTTTCTTTCCAAAGTGCTCTTTGCGAATAATTGGCTTGATGAAACGAATAAAATAAGAATCGAGTTTGTGGTATAATAATCGTGGAACTAATTTCCAGGATAATTAAGAACACTTTTCGAAGCAACGGCAAAGTTTCACAACGGAAGCTCTGCTGAATTTAGTTTTTAATCAATTTCCACCAACGTATGATCAGAGAAGAAGATACGAGGCTGCTATTTCGACAGCAACCCAGATTGATTGCTTGTTTAAAAAAAGAACACTCAGTTGAAACAGAACGAGAAAGAACACTGAGTATAATTAAGGAAACGCGAGCTAGTTCTACCGTTTAAGTGTCCTTTTCGATCGAATAATTGAAAGTCGTAACATTGATTAGTTACCCACGATCAATCGCAACGCGTTCTGTTCGATGAGCGTGATCAGCGCCATGAAGAATCGCGCGATGCTCTCGCAAAGGAGCAACAGGATACGTAAAAACTTCATTGAAATCCTGTCGTACAATTCGACAAACAATATAGACTATACCTCACCGGTTAGTAATAGCGTAACGAAGTGTCTTTTTGCATATTCCACGTATTCGCAACTATTTTTCGAACTGCAGAGCGGTGACTTTATAGATTTCTCTAAGTGTTCTTCGTCTAGTAGTTTCACCGACGAAACGCACCGTGCTTTTTTCCACGTAAACACACACGCAAGCTGCACAGCTCTAGGTAGACATGTTCATGTAAACCAGCACCAAGGAAATTAAATATCGCGGAAGGCTAAGCACGCACAGTCTGCAGTGTATCCTTAGCCTGAATACTCGGTTACGTCATTCCAATTGTCTGTATCAATAAAACGATGGGAAAGTATCGTTATTTTTACGTTCATAAATATCTTCCGTTCTGTTTCTCGATCACATTTCATACGGTCCTCGAGAGTGAGCTTCGTTTTTACGAACAGTTCGTGACCGACTTCAACCCCTTGCCTTACGATTACAGTATTTTTAGTGTACGATTACTTTCCAGACACGATAAAGACACTGTACTTGTAATAAAGCTTAATTTTTATTTTTACTGTAATTTCAGTTCGTAAGATTGAAGATATTACCAAATGCGAATTACGTCTATAATATTTCCCAAATTCGACTTCGAGTTTGATCGCTGAAGCAGTGAACGATACTAATGCTAGCACGCATAGATATTGTTGAAGTGGTAAGGTAAGGGGTTAATCACAAATTTATTCCGTGTCGCTATAAATCAGAGTTGGGCAGTGGTCTTAGAAGTTCTTAAATCGCTCCATTTTTATGCTACCACATTGAGAGTGCATGGAAGAAACGATACACGAATTCAATTATTGAAATTATTGTAGCATGTTAATTACAGTTTGATTTTGCGTTTGTCTCTGCCGTTGTATAACAAAATTACTATTCATTTCTTTTCTTAACACGATCTTTCTCTGACAATTATTCCGTTTTAAGAAGGGATGCTACATTTTTCATTTGAACACCTTGCTTGTTCTGAAGTAAATCGAAGGGAGTGCCCAACTCTGACGTATATGTTCATATGTATCGATGTACACATATTACTTCACTCGTCGAACGATAGTATAGGTGAAAGTACTATTCGGCTACCGGAAGTCCAAAGAATCTTATTTCGAGAATGTCGTGGCCTCGTATTCGCTCGACGAGAAGTGTCTCGTCGGTATGAGAAGAAACTCGTCTTAAAAGTTACAATATTTCTCAGCACCTAATCGCGAATAAAGTTTTCGATGATGTTAATCTAGGGTGAGTTGGACAATGACGAGGAAGGGAAAACCTCCGTACTGTAAAATGCCGTCCAGTAGGAAGTACGTAGCGTAATACGAAAATCGACGAGCATGATTATAAAATCACGATGATCGATACCAGTATGTAAAATCATATAACACGAATTGATTCCTCCAATTTGTTATGTGTGTCTCCAAGTACTTAGTACATATATCTACTTTTAAACTATTACTTAACTCCATCCATTCTCTTTTTTTGTGATAAAATCTTTATATGATTTTCTTTACACGGAGCAAGTATGCATGATGAGAATGTAAAAAATTTAATTTACTCTGAAAAAGAATAATACCTCCTCTCCTACCTTCAAACTTAGGTTTATGGACATTAAAAGACAGTATAGAGCACGACATTAAAAAGCCTTTGATTTTCTGTATAATATTAGTTATTGATTACTGATTTTTTAAAACGGAATATAAATTATAATTATTTTTGGTGGCATTCTTGTTTATTTATCATCAACTGAAGTTATAATGAAAATTTTTACCTCTTTCCGTAATGTTTGCATGAGAGCTTTAGTTTTGGTCTTTGATATTAACAGAATTGGAGTTGAGAAGAAGAGAGATTGAGAAAGAGGTGGGATGTAGAAATCGTATTGGAGGAATTCGATTAAAATTATGTCTAAGAATGTATTCGCGACTGATTCATACACTGGCCACTATAAGAAGTCAAGTGTAGTTTAAGAAAAGCAGGATACTGTTTAGCTACAAATTAGCGAGTTGTATACCTATTGGGGTGTGTAAATATGGTAAGATTGCTGTATCGGACTAACTTACCCCTTGGCATTTCGTACACGATATTATACTTATAGCCGGATAAGTGATCCTGAGATAAGCCTATCTCTAGTGACTTAAACGATATTTAACACCCTTTCTTGTAACGCAGAAAATTTGTACTTTTCTTCATTGTCAGAGTGCATTAAGGCGAGACTAAATAATCTCACAATGCCTTAATTAAATTAAAATGCCATCACTTATCCGGGGGATGCTGTATTTCCTCTCTCTTTTGGTACGAACAGTTTTACCAAAGTCCAACAAAAAGCAAGGATGATCGATCTATTTTCACTCACTGTCATCATGTAAGATATATACATATATCTATATATTTTATTTATATCACACCGATGGACGTCTATACGTATATGTATCTTCAACGTTTAATAAATCGTCTTTATGGACAATCGTGTCCATCGAATAAATTAATAATCCTTCGTTTTAGGCAAACTTGTCTTCGCATGAAAAATACGGAAGTGATTAAGGGTGCGTGGGAATGTAAGCGTACCCCATGGCGCGTAATATCTTTTCTATTTCGATCGTCTCGCGATCAAAAAGCTGCTTCAAACGAGTTCTTCTCGCGCTGATTAACGTACGACCTTCGTGAACAGTTTTGGATCTTCTCACTCCTTGCTCCAATTGCTGCTGTTTGTCACTCCCCTTTTCCCTATAAAACTTCGAATCAATGAAAATCATGGAATTTTCACTGGAGAAAAATGATCTCACTAATATTTAGAACATAAAGAGATACAGCACATAGATACGCGTATCAGTCTCGTGTTAGGAAGAAAATTAACTATTAAATAAAACGGTAGCAGACATTTAACCTCAGTTTGAGAGAAAGTTAAATAAATACTTGAAATATTTAAGGAAGATTACTTCTCAGCTAAGCCAGCGTGTTCAGAGAACATTTCTTTTGCTTTTCATGGAATTTTCTTTTGCTTCTCCAAAGCTTTTAGTAAACGACACTGATTTCATTAGAAGCTTGAATTCACCGTCGTGAATTAAAACATCGATACGTCAGTTATTAACATGAATTATGTCAATAACGATGAACGCTCATTAAATCCAATTCAATTAACTCCGAATCATCTAAAGCAACCGCTATCGTACTAAATCTGCTAGAGCCACCCTTGTATCAAGGATACACCGTGCGGATAGATAACTTCTACAATATGCCAAAAATTACTTCACCAGTATCCGGTAGACAGGTACATTGAAGAGGACATTAGGGAACGGATAATCTCTTTAAAGGGGAAATATAGGATAACTAACAAAACATGATATGTATTTTAAATATATTTTTCGATTATTTTTGGAAAGATATACAAATTATTACAACCTATTTCGATAAGTTCGAGATATGGTTTTAAAAAATAGATTTCTAATCATAAAATTTGTTGTAATCGTCACAGATGGTGTATTTATTGTACACTTTTCTTTTTCATTGGAGTTTTCTTCCCAACAGATGGCTTATTAGCAAGTGTTTCTTGCTCTTGGCAAATTTGTGAATGAAGTTCTTCTAGCTTCTCAAATCGTCGAACGCAATCCTTCACATCTGCGCACGCCATATCCCATAGTTCTTGCAAGTCTTCACATTTAACAAACATCCCTCCCGACTGACAATTGGCAATAAATCCACGAAATCTTTCCAACTTGTGATTTATCACGAAATTTGTCTGGCAGATAGTTTCGTTTATTTCGTATCGCTCATCTCGCGTAATACCAGATTTCCCCTTAATCTCTTTCCATTTTTGGCTCATTTCATTTAATTTGGCTACTTCATTATTTAACATAAGTTGATAATAATCCGCGGTATATTCCCCTTCTTTAACTAAAGTGTAACTTGTATTTAGTTCGATGGTGTCATCGATAGTAGACGACGCGTTTTTGATAGATAGACGATTACTTTTTCCACGACTAGAATCTACGAAAAATGAAAGTGGAACAGGTTTACATATACGGAAAATCTGTCTGTGACATACAGTGTGGTATCGAAATAGATGCTCTTAGAAATATTGTTAAAACGAAATTAGTATTTTTTTTTCACATCTGAAATCTTTATTTTGTACGTAGAAGAATGACTACACAATGGGTTTAGACTCCGCGAGAGAAACCATAAGGAACTATAGGCTCCGCGTCGAAAAAATAGAAATACTTGAAGAAATACACCATCTTTCCATATTTAAAATTTTAAATTCGGAGTATAAATTACTTTATGTTATAATTTATTAATTTAATTATTTGTACTTACCTCTACTGCGGACTGCTTTTGTTGTATTCTCCTTTATGTTCTCATTTTTGATATCCTTATTGCGATAGTCAGATGCTTTATCTCCGTTAAATGATAATTTTGATTTCACTGTATTCAAGGTACTTTTTCTCGTTTCCATGATACTTTTTCTTGTTTCCATAATACTTTTTCTTGTCTTCTTAATGGAACTATTTTTGCCAACTGCTGATATATTAAGCATCGCAGGTGACATACTTTCAATAACTACTCTACCAAATAAAGGTATGGAAGGCAAACCAGCTGGGGGTTTGAATGTATAACCCTCGGGAGCAAAGGATTTCTTATGGTTTCCCTCATTCTTTTGCTCTTTATTTATATCTGTATTCTTGGATGTTAGATTTTTCACTGTATTCTTTACATTGTTTTTCTGAACTGCTGCTTTATTCATTAATCTCTTCTCTGTTGCACGTGTGATTCTTTTCGGGACACTTGGACATACATTCTTTGGTACAACAGGTCTCTCTTGACTAATCGGAGAGTATAATTTATGATGAATAATTCCTACTACAAATGGTTGCTTCTTCTTGTACTTCTCCTGTTTCCTACGCTTATCACGTTCAGCTTTCCACTTCTGAAGCCTTGTGAGCCGATTTTCTTTAACAGGAGCCAGCCGCGTCCCTGAAGTTGAATTTTTAATAATAAGAAGCTGTTATTAGTGCTATCAACTCATCTAAACTACATTTTCATTCTGCTTTTTTCGATTACACTACAGAATTGGCTAAATGCGATCAATGTTTTATACGAACCTTCACTCTGAGCATTAGTAATAATCGGTGATACGTTCCTTCTTTGATTAATAATGTCATCTCTATCGTTTTTACTCCTCTCCCTTTGTTTATTTGCGCGGATGCGTCGACCCGCTGTTATATTACTAAAACCCGCGGTTTTACATTTATATTTTTCTTGAAAATATGACATTTTACTCCATTAAACACAACACGTAACTGAACCACGCTTCTAGACAACCGCTTGGCGGTACGGTTAAACGGAAAACAAATTTAAATCTGATAAACTAGATGCATGCGCGTGACAGTGCCACCAATGGTGAAGGAAGAAATAGAACCAGGACACTGCGCAGGCGCCGCGAGGCAGTAATTCGAAGTGCTTAATATGCAACGGTGAAAAGTTTCGGTCGGGAAACAATAACGTTAAAAATTCCATATAAATGTTATATTTATCGCGCGTTAAGTTAACGGTTATAATTACGTGCACAGGACTAACGATAAATGACATTTTTACGCGTAAACGTTTAACCAAATATCACGTAGAAAGGATTTGAATTCCTGCGCAACTGTTTATCGAGAGTTCACGTAGACAACATTTCGATTCCCGTTTCAATGATGTTTGTGAGTATCATTACAGTATACGTTTTATATTATATCACAGCTATAATGTTGCTTTTTTTCTTTAACTGTGTTATTTATTTTATTCAATCTTATTTACAATGCTTATTACATTAAAATTTATATGTATCATTGTCCTGTTGGTAATATTTCTATAGATTTATTTCTGTTACATATATAATACATATGTATATTTAACAAAATTTTCTGAAATTTTGCATCAGTCTAACTCTAAACAACGGCTAATGTGACTTTCTAAAGTCACGATATTTGTAAATATGCTTTCACATTTTGGGCATGAATACGTTGATACGTATGGGGCTTCTAATCCACCTCTATTACCCTAAAAACGAAATGTAAATAATTATTATTATTATAATTTAGTCACTTTCTCATAAATTCATGGAATTGATATGAAAACTTACTGAATGGTTTGGTGTACGTATACGACTAATTTCTTGTTGCAATCGCTCATTATACTCTATCTGCCTCTGCAGATCTACATTTAATGAACTTTTCTCATTTAATAGCGTTTCTTTCATCCTCCTCTCATGATTAAAGTCTTCTTCGTAGACCTTTAACTGTGTTTGCAATAAGTTGACATTTTCCTTCTGTGGGACAATGTTAACAAATTATTGTGAGGAATATCTATTTAATTCAAATGTCTTCAATGATTCGTACATACGTGCTGGGTTAATTCTTTCTCTAGCTGCTTTATGGTTGCCTCTTTCATTTCTATGCTTCCATGCAATATACCGAGCTCATTAACCATTGTGTCATATCTCTCCTCGAATGTTTTCTTTTCTGATTCCAATGTTTTTTTGTAATAAACTTCGTACAATTGGCTCATTTGATCCAGGGACGTTTGTTCCTCCCTTAAACTTATCCTTTCCTGTTCTAAAAGGTCTTTAGCATCCTTCAGATTTTTGTACTCCCTCTCGAGATTCTTTTCTCGACTGTCGAGTATCTTTCTTTCCTCTTCAATACTCTCTCTCATCTTCATAAGTGCCATTCGTTCCTTTTCTAATAATCGTTCGTTATCAGAATTTTGTTTTTCTAATTCAACCATTTTTTGCACGGTTCCTGAAGTGGTCTCGCCGGTGTTTTCATTCAACAGCGTTTCCAATTCAGCATCGGTGATCACATTTTGTTTCGACACGATATCTTTGCCATCCGCACCTTTATTCAATAACGTTTCCAATTCAGTAAGAACCACCTTGCTGAATATTTCCGCAATCTTCTGCACAGCTTTGGAAGTCATGGCTTGTTTCGGTACTGTATCTCTGTCGTCGATATTTTCGCTCAACATCAAGTCCAGTTTACGAAGAACCAACTGATTAAATTTGTCTAATTTCATTATCTTCTGTATGACCTCGTACGTTGCGGTTTGTTTCAGTATTGTATCTCTGTCGTCGGTAGTTTCATTCAACGTTAACGCGAATTTAGAAAGAATCGACTTGCTAAACTTGTCCAATTCCATAATCTTCTCCATAGTTTCGGCAGTCGTGGTTTGTATTGTTGCCATATCTTCGTTAATACTCCCATTCGACATTATTTTTAATTCGTTATCGGTAGTCGCGGTTTGTTTTGGTTCTATATCTTGGTTGCCAATACTCTCGTTCAATGTCGTTTTCACTTCATTATTAGTAGTTGCGGTTTGTTTCGGTTCTATATCTCCGTCACCCATACTTTTATCCAATACTGTTCCATTAAAAGTCGTGGTTTGTTTCGAGACTGTATCTTCGTAGATACTTTCGTTTAATGCCATTTTCAATTCAGCATCCGCAGTCGTAGTTTGTTTCGATTCTGTACCTTTGTCGTCGGTACTCTCGTTCAACATAGTCTCCAATTCAGATAGAGCTGACTTCGTAAGTTCGTTTGCGGGTATCGACCCTTTTTCTTCTTCTTTTGTGACATCTTGTGCATCGTTTGTATCAAGAAGCTATCGCGTCAAATAGCAATATTAACGAATAAGAGAGCAAAATAAAATATTTTATATATCGTAGTCAAACGTTAATTTTTCGATAGCGCTCGTATTAGAAGATATGTAAGTAGTAATAGATATAAGAAATGCAAGTTAATTGAAAATATAGCATAAAGAACGACGAGCTATAATTTGTATAGAACTTGTATGCACAGAAAGCCTCTGTGATGATTAGAGTTACTATGTTTCAGAATAAAAAATATGCTTACCTCGTACCCCATTTCTGCATGACTAGTTAAGTCAGAACTAAGTCTCACTTTCAGTTCTGTATTCTCCTTCTTAAGGTAGTTTATTAACTCTCTGGTCTCGGAAAACTTTTTCTTGTGATTTTGATGTACCTTCATGATCTCCTCTTGCCAATTAGCTATGGTATTAAAGTGTTGTTTCATAGCAATATTGTTCTGCTTCAGAGTTTCCTTCAATTTAACATTTTCTTGTAGCAATTCGCTTAGCTTTTGATGCAATTCTGCTGTATCCCATGACGCTATCATGGAATTGTAGTCCTACATACACAAAATCAGATTTAAGTAAAAATTGTACTATTCGAAGCATTGAAATCTCATTGATCGATAGATACATACGATAGACATGCACTTTTGTTGGATATCAACGTATGATGCAATTGACGATTGTTGGATAGAATCCAACGAGTCTTTGCCTAATACCACAAACGACAAAGTATCATCTGAATCATCGGTGCAAAAGTTTGTCAGCGTGCACAAAGGTGCATCCTCGTCCAATTTGAATTCGGCTTTACCATTGTTTATGGTAAAGCCAAGACTCTGCAAATGGCTCTCTGGTTCTATACATAATTTTGAACTGACATTCAATGATTTAGCCCAGTCTTGGTTGCACAACAAAGATTTCTTTCCCTCGTTAGAATCCATGGTTGAAGACTCATTTGTCTCAGTATTACTTTCGTAATCGCACAGTATTTAATGATGTTGCAAAACAAATATCAGCTATAAATTTAAAGAAAAGTTTCATACTTTTATAATTAACATTTGTGATTAATATTAACGTATATCATATCATACTCTTCGCTCCTATTAATTTCACGATGGAATTTGAACTTACCGAAAGAAGTTTAAACATGACGTTTTACGGGAAGGATAGTTGATCATCGGTCAGATTACATTCACTTTCAATGTGTTGACAAAATTGAATGGACGATGATGGCGTTATAATGCGATCATTACTAATTATAGAATAAGGTAATCCTGACTGCCAAAAAATAGTCGTAACATTTTTTCGTTACACTTTCTTGTTTTTGGTTATTGTTTTTGTTAATTGACTTTTCGTTCGTGATTGCGTTCAGAATGATTGCATACCAATCATGAAAACCCTAGAACAACTGCATCATTCCATGTGCAGACAAAATGTCGGATCTTTTCTTGCCAACTGTGTAAAGATTTTACTATCTAGGGTTTACTTATTCTCTAGAGTCGCACTTTTTGTAACTAGGGTGGGTTTAAATACGAGTATTTGGAATTAAAAGGAAAACAGAAGCGTGCAACGAATAGAATTATGCTATGAGGGAATACGGTTGTATGGAAATGCAAAACCATTTCATTTCATCATTAAAACCCCTATAAATGAGTCATCAACGAAGTACACCAAGTTGATTATCATCTTGTGATTCACGTCATCTAATCAATGTTAATAATTCTTAATGAAAAGGCACGGTTAGTGTTGCGGTGCATAAAATTAGCGCTCGATTAGTCACTTAGGACTATACGTTTCAAATCTTGAACAACGTAAATCTAGCCAAAGAAATAGATTGGTTCGTACACGTTCGATTAGTTCGAAAAATTGTTCTTCCATTTTCATAGTCACGCTTTGCTATAACGCTACTTGAACTTAGATTCGTCCAATAAAAACTGGAGGTACAAACGATCGGAATAAACTTATCTGTGCTACGGAAACGAAAACGCGAGATCTTCAGACGGATATATAAATTGAAATCGTTCGTGACCCGAAATTTGTCAAAGCCTCCATTACGTCCGAAAACTCTAAAGTCTATTATATCGATTAATCTGGCGTAATTTAAGGTTTTAATTTACCCCGTTACAAATAACCCTACGCGCAAGTGGGTGGGGAAGATAGATTCATGTATTCCGCGCGGCGTGAGCCGGCCGACAAATTATCCGCGATAAACCGTGAAACGGGCGGAAGAAACGGCCAGGCTTCAGCAATGGAGTATATTGTTGCAAATTTGCCAATCTAAAGCGAGATTTATTATTCCTGTCCCGTGCATTGCACGGAGGCTCGTTATTATGCTCTGTCTATGGACTAGTTTATTTATAGATATTGCGCAAGGGATATCCATTCTGTCGTGACAAGGTATTGCGTAAAGCTTACCACGCTACTTATATGCGCCTCAGGTTTATCGTTTCAGTGATCGCCCCTGCAATGGGCGACCAGTTGTTTCTCCCAATGTATCCGGTGTAAACAGAAGTTGTTGGCCGAACTCTCGTCGCGAGAGATTGATCCACCGAGTCAAGGGATGGACCACTCGCCAGATGCATTTCTGTGTCCACCGGAATTTAACGTGGCTCCAGAGAATTTAGCGTTGCTCCTTTTGCCGTTTTAGTGTCGCTCGCAATATTATCGATTCGCCACCGAATGGTTCGAATAACGTTCTATCATTTTGCAGGACTTTACATTTGTTCAAACTTGGTGGAATGCTTGATACAATAGATACATTAAAACAAGGTGTTGAAACTGCTGTTACTTTCAAGAATTATGATATTCGAACCGAGAAATATTTTTCTAGCGAGCAGAACTACTTTTTACGAGTTTCTTCTTATTGAAGAATTAATATTGGTTATTTTAGGATTGGTAGGCAGGTTGTTGTTAAAACAGGTGGTTGTTAGGTTGTAATTAAATAGTTAATTAACAATACTCAACGTTTATTGAAACTGTTAAACCATTTACAACGTTGCAACAGCTCTCTTACAAGCTAATTCGTACAAAATATCTTTATAAATCCATTTACAATGCATCTTATATAGCTAAAACTTAAGTAAATTTATCAAATATGAACGTCGATTAATCTAATTTTCCGAAGTTCTTCTTTTATTCTTGCTAAAAGGTTGATGATCACTGCTCTAGGAACTTTTAGCCCTTTTTCAAAGAGATCCAGCTGCTTCTTTGTAAAGCCTCCGCAGATACACGCAAGTAGGAGGCACAAGAAACCTGTACACACAATTAGACATATTAATAACTAATTTTTATACACGCGATTAAAACAAAATCAAATACAAAGTACAGCAAAGTTACCAATATGCCTCCAGGGTGTAATAAGGGATGGTATCTGTAAAGGTACTTTATAAAATTTATTTAATTAACATTGTATGCCGTGCAAGGGACGAGAAAATCCGCGTAAATCAAGGGAAATGTGCAAAGCTGATCGATGTGTTAACAGTTTAAACTCACTGCCAGCGATATTGTCAGCGTCGATGTGGGAAAACTTTCGGCAGTAACGAACTTGCTGTGCTATCAGCATTATCAACCACGTCGAAACTCGTGACGATGGCGGTCGAAAATGCAGTTTCCCCCTGCGTATTGTTGGAAAGTTTATAATCTTTTATGGACGTGATTCGTCGTTTCGAGGATAAGCAAAACCCTTTATTCTGCACGTAACCAGTCGCGATCTCGTGGCATATTCTGGCTTATGAGAACGAGCAAGGGTGGGTTACAATCCTAATAAGTTGTTGGGAGTTCCCCTTCCAGCAGTGAGGCGCTTCTGACGAATTAATTGCCAAGGGTAAACTCGTATTTAAATAGGAATATCGCGTCTGATTATCGTCGTCCTTTGTAGTTTTTATTTTGCTAAAAAATGTTTGATATCGTTGCTTAATTACGAAGCACTCGATTTTTGAACGTGAAAAAGGTTCCATTGAAAGTATCACGTTCAATCGACGATTTAGTAAAAAGTTCAAGGGATCGGTGGATTTACATGATTTCTTATTAATTCCAAGTATAAGATTAACAGAACCACCTCGTGCTCACGTTTCCGTTGCCTTCGCCTATAAAATTAACCGAATCGCCAAGGATTTATTCGACGCAACGCACGCGTTCAATTTCTCGTCGAGTTTTAAGTATGAAATTACATTCTCTCGATTGCATCGGCTTTAAACCACTCCGCTATTGATTTATACATACAGGGGGAAGCCTGACACTGACGGAAACCAGATCCTAACGCTTGGCTTGATTTATTAGTCTTTCCAAGACCTGTCTAACTTCATTGCTAATCTTAGATCAAACCGACTACCGAACGCATCTCTCGCGCTTGCGAAAGCTTTTTAACGCGCGTAGATAACTTTTCCTTCGAATTATTTATAGCGCCGGTGGCGGAGATCGCGGAGGAAAGCGGCGTCAAAATCTGCGAGCGGACGTGGCCGCGTATTCCATTCGACGTCTAATGAAAGTGTCGAAAGTAAAAACGAGGAGGTTCGCGAGTAATCACGTGCGATTTTCATTTTCGTTCCAGTCCTGGCGCAGCTATTTATCGCCGACGAATGCAGACAGCGAGCCCTCTTCCTGGAATACGACGAGGGAAAACTTGGGAGTCCAGAGTTTCTTGCACGGGAATGGTTCGAAACAATAGTTTCGCGCAACACGGTAAGATGAACATTGTTGAGTAATAAAGCGCGGTCAGAGGTACTGGTCGATTTCAACGCACTCACACACCTGAAACTTTGCTCACCTTTATCTTCTCAAAGTAAGAGAGCACTGGGGCCAGGTAAAAAGCAAATTTCAGGCGTCAGAGTACTGTCGAGGATGGCTGATTATCGCGTTTATCGCTTCCACCGCTACCACGTTATCTCGCCAAATTCACGCGTTACTAGCGCCCGATTTCTCCAATTAATACCATGAAAACGGATTTCTTTTGCTACTTTACGCAACGAAGCGCGTTCTCGTAACTCCTTCGACGCGTTTCGGTTTTACTTTTTCGTTTCGAAAAAGTGAACGGAAATTTCTCGCGCGTTCCAAGTTTCCTCGTCTTCTCTATCCTGAAACGCTAACGAACCTTTAAACCGTTCAATGACTAACTCTGAATCACCGGATCGTCATCTATCCCTTCGCCATGGAATTCCAATCGACTTTTCCATCTTACATGCTTCCCCGCAATTACAGAACTAGATAGCACTCTTCGTTCCGAATACTTGCATCGTTGCGTAACGAACACAGCCTACATTTCGATGTGTCATCGAGCACAACGCTCGTTTTTACGTACGCTTAGTATTAAAAACAAAAATGAAACAAAAATCAGGTCCAGCGAGATTACGCTTGGCTTTCTTCTTCGTTCTCGTTCGTTCATTCGAGCTCGTCGAACTCCATCTAAATCTATCTTTCATCTGAACGCATAAGAAACAGTATTCTAAGGCGAATTAAATCGACGAAAATTGTGTGAAATGAACGTGTCACAATTTACCATCCGCTCGCAAAATGGCAGCTGTAGCGCTCAACAAGTGCGCGAAGCAGCGGCATCCACGCGACGCTGTTTACTCGTTCCGTTTGCTCGTCCAGAAGTTGGTCCATCCAAAGGCGGCGATGGATGGACTGTCACGGACACACCTGAAACTTTGCTCACCCAGAAGAAGCGATACGGGCAGAGCAAAGAGTCAGGCCCGACCGTAACGTTCCTCTCGACGTCTTCCTCCGGCGTCCGCGGATCGGACGACCGCGTGTTCCCTTTGGTCCCTCGATTTATGCAATCGCGTCGCGGCGAAAAAAGGTGGAGGCACGGATTCTCCATCGAGAGAGAAGGAGAGCTGTCCGGGGGAGAACGAGTTACCACCGATAAGACCAGGGAGGGGGGCCTCGAGAGCCATTAGACGTTGCGGGAAAATAGGCTGCCGGCTGGCCAAGAAGAAAAGAACGAAGTGAAGAGCGCGGGACAGAACACCGCCGCGGAGCCTCTGCACTCAGCGATCCCGGCCAAGGAATCAAGACCGTATACCGCCGGTTCATCCTACTTTCCGTTCTTTCTCCTTTTCCCCTCGAGAGACGACACTCGAACCTCCATTGTTCCGTGGCCCGGCTGAAACAGAATTGAAAAGACGCGTGATATTTACCAATAGATTTCATTCGGACCGCAAATATTTTATGGTCCCCGAGCATCGATCGATTAAAGAATGTCTGGAATTTGTCCGTTTAAGGGCTGATGAAGATGGACCGTGGCATTTAATATATAGAGGTCGAGAGAGCGAGAGGAATGTTCACGAGTGCGGTGAAGCTCGATTTATCTGACCCAATCGAGGATAACGCACAGCGGTGGTTCACCGATTCTTTTCATTCTGTACGATTTCTCGCGCCAGTAGATTAGGTAGACGAAGTCGGACAAGAGTTTGCTGAACCGCTGCGCTCTGAAATTCCCCCCCCCCCCCTTGATAAATAGAATTTATGTAAACGGACTTCCCCGCTGTCGAATGTCGGATACGAAATTAGAATACGGAAATAGCCGCTGGAATTTCGTAACGGCAGGTCTCTCGGACTTTTCATTCGCATTCTATAATTAAAGTACCCTATAAAACAGACGAAATAACGTTACGTAACGCGCGACTCGGGGCTATGATCGGGCGGGGCACAAAAAATGGCACCAATTCAGTCGCCTTGTTACAAGTGCCATTAAACCGGCCGACTAGATCCCCGGATACCAGGCCTCGAACCCTCTCGTTTTTCTCGCTGAATCGCGCGCGCGCGCAAATAAAATCATCGGGGATATTTCGAGTCCCGTGCACCGGGAACAGCGTCTAAACGCATATCGTTACGTGCACTTTGCTAAATACTTGATCGACCGTGAGCGAGTGCCACTAAACCGATTACTGCAGTTTATGCTCGACGGTATAGTAACAGCCATCCACATAAGTGCACCTAACGGCAACTTAAATGTATCCGGGGCCCTGTTAAAGATCAATCTAATTTCAAATTAATCGATGGACGTTTAATCCGTCATTCCCGCGACGATCAGAATTCACGCGGCACGTTGATTAGTAATTTACGCTCGGAGCCGCTCGCTTCTGGCGAACACTTTCAGCAATCTTTTCGTTTTAATTCTAGGCTCCGCGACGGTGAAACTTCGATCTGTTACCACTATTTTTATGGCGGGTTTTTACCATGGACATCGAATTTGCATGTTACATCCTTTCGCGTACAGCGAAGTATATTTGTAAACGGCCCCTGTGGGCGGTAGACGCGTTTTAAACGGCGGTGTTTTACAAGTGGAATAGAGATGCGAGATTATTAAATACTAAATATTCATTTACTTTGCGTATACAGTTAAATAACGAATGCAAATAGTTTTATATTAAAGTCCAAGGTATTTGATTTATTTTATTGCTACTTGACGCTGCTCGTCCGGCGAATCTCGAGTGGAATACATTAAGCATTAATTAAACCACTGCATTCTCGGTATTATCCAGGAAATTTCAGATGTTGTACATTTTTTTATCACTACTCGATCTTTAACCATATTTAACTTGTTACGTGAACGGACGATTTCAAGGAGATCCAAGTTCCCATGGTTTTCGTGAATAGTAATCCATACGTTGTTGTAAGCGAGTCTTTACGAGACGAGATATACACCCGTGAATGTGTACATTTTATAAAAACCGTAAAAACGTCTGTGTACACGTCCAATCACCATACGCGCACTAATTCGCCCGACACCTCGTAATCCGTACGCGCAGACAATAGGACGAAGGATTCTTCTAATAAGTCCCTGTTGCTACCCGGAGCATTTCAAACGAGCGTTAATAATTAAACAGAAGTTACCACGGTCCCATTCATTACCTAAGGATAACCTACTCAGAAACTACGAAGTTCTTTCGAATAGAAACAGCCTCGAAGAGACACATCTTAAGATTTACTTTCTAACGATTCCGTTTCCGCTCGACAGGGACAGTGTGTAAATGACAGAGGCGCGTAGAAACTGGGTAATTCCCAGTGTTGAAACACCGTGAAAGGACCCCGTGGGCCGCAAACGCGGGGCATACTCGGTGTGCCCAGGAGAGGAAAGTATAGTGTTACGGCTGGATGTCAGTGACCGGAGCATAACCCCAAGATAGTTTCACCATTACCGGTGTCTTCCTCCGTCGGCTTGTACCGTTCGTTCAGCCGTGGCCGCAACACCTGAGTGTCTCCAATTGCAGATGTCCGCGTCGACCAACCCGCTCATCAGCCTTGGGATCTCCTCTCGTTCGAAGGAGTCATTCGTTTCCTCGATCCCGCGATCGGTTCCCTTCTTTTGTCACTTGGCTGTTCTCGATCCTCCTATCAACGACTCTTCATATTCCCCTGTGTCTCTTCAACGTTTGGATTTTCTAACTTTCGTATTCTTTCCTGCAAGATTTTGAACGGTGTGATCCTAGTTTTTAAGGTTAAGAGGTTCGTATTTGAAAGAGGGGTGTTCCACGCGAAGGGTTGTTTCTGTATCCGATCTGGTTCCGGTCCATTTAAAAGATTAATTAGCTGATTAATTGTTTGGTCTGCTCGTGCCCGTTTTATGGTTCCTACGGCGTGGCCCCCTCCCCCTGAAAGGGAGTGGACGCGTTCGGTTTAATTAGGTTCGCAATTTTCATTAACGCGATCAGAGTCCGTTTAAATGAGGGATGAGCCGCCCCCGCGCGTTCGACTACTCGGCGATCGTCAGCCGGATCCGAGTCCGAGCGGGGTATTTACGCGCGCGCGATCGATCCACCCGGTAAGCCCCTTGAATGTTTAATTGAAATTCGTTAGCAGCCGCGGCTCGATTTTGCAATCTTCCGGCGGCGCATCGATTAATCCGAGGCGCTCTCTTTCTCTGGTCAATGGTACACCCGGTAAACGCGCGCAAACAACCGTCAGTCGCAGACGGTTTTCTACGCGAGACGACCAACTCAATGAAACATACAACTGAATCGAGTTACGTAGTTTATGGCGGAAAAACTTCGGGGGCAACCTGTTTCGTATTACGTGTAACGTGGCTGGCGATTCGATCCAGTCGTAGCTCGCGTGTAATTGGCACACTTTATATCGCGTTACGTCCATACTAATACCTTCCCGTGGTCGTGCTAATAAGGATAATATAAAATTACGGTCAATTTAAAATGCGTATTTTTAGCGCCCGCAGACGCGTCGATGAAGTTTGCCCGTGTAAACCAACCCGTCTCGAGCCGGTGCTTGTTATACTCGCACGGCGATACCTTTCCTACGACAGTCCCCCCCCGCGCGTATCTTTCCACGATTCGTCGCCGATCGAAATTCGGTACGACCCCGGGGACGTGCAGCGTCGATTCGCACCGCGGAGAGGACGGAGGCACCCAGATCGATAGACGTCGAATCTGGTGAATCCGTGCACCGTAAAGGGTAACGACCGCGGGCGGTTTGGCAGCATTCGTGAAAGCGGTCTTTCTTCGAGGTAACGCAGCCGGAATCATGCGATGACGAGAGCGATTATGAGCGTACGAACGAACGGAGGGAGACAGAGGACGCTTTCATTTGGTATGCGTGGATGCGCGGTTGCGCGAACGACCGATGAGCAGGGACGATGGAGCCAGAGGGACAGGATGGAGAAGGACGGACGACGACACCGTCGAATTGACGGCGGGATAAGGACTGATACGGGGAAAGGGTTGAGACGAGCCGCGGTGAAACAGAATGGCGAAAGAATAGCGAGGCGAAAATGGAGAACGAAAAGTGAGAGAGAGAGAGAGAGGTAGAAAGGAGCAGAAGGGTGAGAGAGGAACGAGGCGATGGAGAACGGCGCGCTGGGGGGTGAGAAATGCGAACGGTTCTTGCGAACCGAGTGGTTACGTCAGGAGCTCGATTTAAATGCCCGCTGTATTGCTCTGGGATTGGTTCGAAATGACCTCGAGGCACGTTGTCGTCTCTCTATCTAATCCTGGACACGTTCGCAGCCGGACAACCGGTGAGGTGCTCGTCCGGATAAAAAAGGTACGCGACCCGTGGATACGGACGGGAGACAAAAGGGGGAGCCCTCGATGAAAAGAGGGCCAACGGATGAGCGGGCCGCCGAGTGGAAGGGTCCCGAGCAAACATTCGTAATTACACGATCATTTAATATGTCCGTGGATTTCCGCGCGAACGCTTAACGCGGCCAGTGCCATCCAAAAACTGGGGTGCTGAATACAGCCCCGTTAACAAAGGGTGAACTGTGGCCGACAGCAGTTTCGGAACTTTCCTCGTTACGGGGAGGGAAAGAAAATGGATTTAAAATCGTGCAATTAACCGGACAACACGGTGCCAACCGTTGTAAATCCTCTCTATTGTTGGCTCCTGCGAGTATCCTGCAAATTATGCCGTTATACGAGGATAGAAAAATTGTCCCTTCCGGGGAAGGAACGTTTTAATCCCTCGTCCTCTCGTTCCTTTAATTTCTGCTACGTGTAAATTTCACGTGGAAAGCTTGAGGGACTCTCGCGGGATCGTTGGAGAAGTAATTTCGATCTAAAAGTAGATCTAGGTTGAAAAACCCCGAGATTGATCGTTCGAACTGTCAAGCAGCCGAGTCTGGGGCATATTTTTCAAACGAGACAGACTCGTCGACTAGTCGACAGCGTGTCTCGAACGAAAATCATTCCTCAACGGCTAGGAGAGCCAAGTGGCTCTGATCGATTATCTCTAGTGTCCGCGTGGAAAGGTGTCGACCGTGTCTGGAGCAAGGTCTAGGCGTTGCAAAAATTTCTGCGCCCCGTAATTACGGTTATGTAGAGTAGCGCTCGAGATTTATCGATCTCTCCGTGTTCGAGTGGGGACAAGCCAGTTTCCCAAGGCTTTTTTAACGATCGTCCCCGGTACATAAATCATCGTTTTCCAGTGATTTATTTGCGTTAGCGTCCCGTGTCACGGGGGCGTGGCATGGGCGTGAATCCTTGGTGTCTGCCTTTAATTTAATTTATTACACGGGGCCATCAACGATCCGCGACAGCATTAAAGATCCCGTGAATTCTTCACGCTAGATCGTGCCCGGCAGTGTATAATTGCATTAGAGTGTTCGATCGCCCGTCCAGATAGCCAGGCCATTCAGTCCGCGCGGGACATAAAGTTCGTTTAATAACTTGCATCAACCGGTGCGTTTTATAACGGTAGATACGCAACCTGAGGGACGCTATTATTATCCTCTCTCTCGCGAACGAATCACGATCGGTTATCGATCGGCCATTGTCACTGGCCCGTTCGACGCGAGATAGAGCGATACGCGTTCGAACGTAATTACTCCTCGGGCCTTCTCGCGTTCGTCGAAAGCGGCGAAACGCCTTTTAGCTATTTACACTTTCGACCAGCCGAGTCGGAACTGAAATTATTCGAACGACTTTCGACGATCGCGAACGACGCTCGGCTAGTCTCGAAACCGAAGTGGATCGAAAGTGGTTCAGCCAACTTTCATTCGAGCGACCCGAAAGCTTGTCCCCCGTGCTTTCCAGCGAGAGACTTCCGCCAAAAATTTTCCACGCTATTACCGTCCGAAAGTAGCCGCCGCACAATTTTCCTGCCTCGATCTTCAAGTACGATCGCGGAGATTCGGAAAAAACAAGCTTCTACCTCGACGAGTCGGCAAAAAATCCCGAGCGCATAATTAACGGCGTTTGAGAAAAATATTAAAGAGCTCTCGTAGCTTGGCAACAGTCGGAGATTCATCGTTACACGCAAAAAGCTGCGAGCGACAGTGGAAGAGGGAGCAGAGGGTGCAACCGGGCGGGGGTGGAGAAAAAAAAGGAGGCGAAAGAACGCGAGGAGACAAATGGGGATGTGCTTGGAAAGTTTCAATGAGAATAAACGAAACTGTGCGCCCTTTCGTTCGGTCGCGTGAGCATTCTTTCCGTCCGTGTGCGTGTACAAGGATGCGAGAGAAAAGAAGAGTTCTAGAATGGAGAGACAAAAGGAAATGGAGTACGAGCAAGAAGCACTAAATCTAATTGCCCGGCGACGTCGTGGAAAACGAACGACGAGACACTCTCGTTCCGCGTTCCCCTACCCTCGTCCTCCATTTCGTCTCTCATCCATTTTTTTTCCTTCCCTTTTTTTTTCTATCTATTTTCCTTTACTCGAACGTATTGTTTCAATAATTCATCGAACGCTCTCGGATATAAATGGCGCGTTGCTCCGGGGAAGCTGCCGCTTCGAGACCACTTGTCTTTGCGCGGATCTTCGATGCAAATTGCCATTTTTTTCAATATAACCGCGAGGGAACGCGGCACGACGGAAGTTCCTCTATCTCTGCTGCTTATTTCAAAAGTGGTGCTTTAACGACTCCACCGGAATCCCCGGTGCAGAGGTTAATTTGCGCACTCCTTCGCGATTAAATACCGTGAAAATGCAAAGTGTAACGGCGAATATAGATCGAAAGCCTCGCGTTCTATCTTCGAGAAGAATCGTATCGTTCTCGTACAGAAGAGGAGAACGGGAGAGAAACCACGGGAATTCTTAATACGCGATCGACGTTCAGATAAGATGACGCGCGTTTCGAGGAAAGAAACGAATCTGCTGGCAGAAGAAAGCGTGGCGTCACGTCTAGCCAATTATCTTCTATAATTACGACGCTCGTTTTTCTGCTGGATCGTCGAACGATCGGAAAAGCCTGGCTCTCGAGTAACAGGAAAGTGAAACGTAGATGGGATTTAAAAAGTACCGTGGAAACACGAGCCGTACGCGCGTAATACGCGAGGAGGATCGTGGGCAGCGGGCGTCACGTGAGTTCCGTTCGCAGGCCTGCGCCAGGCGAAGGCAACCAACAGGAACAAGTTTTAATTCCCCGCGTCCGCGGCTCATGACCCCGGGGGAGAACTGTCGAGACTTTTTCCTTTGTTGCCGCGATCGAATTGGGTCAAGCCCACTTCCGTCTACATCCAGCGACGTGCTCGAGCTGCCATCGTCATCGTCATCGCTATTTCGAGCGGCGTTGGCCCTTCGTCGAAGCCGGCTCGTGGAAACACGCGAAAATCGGTGTCCTCGTGGAAAACTGGAGGCAGAGGCTGTCTACGCGATGAAATTGTCAAATGGACTCACGCGACGCGTTCGTTTCCATGCCTACCGAACGCGTGGCAATAGATTCAATTATACGTGTAATCATTGTTATTACTTTCATATGGTGGAACTACGATCGCAATTGCATTTGATAATGGCAGACATAACGTTTACGTTAGGTAAACGTAACAATGATTTGATTTAGCGACCACGACTGTATAATTAATTATCCGCCAATGGGAAGCATGGTTAATGTCATAATGCAGTTTGTCGATACAAACGGCACGTTACATACGTTATCAGCTCGAAGATCAGAGCCATGCGTTATATTGTCTTCGCAGCGCTATAATCACGGGCGCGATCGTAGAATTCGCAGAGTACTGTTTGATCAAAGCTATCAGGCTGGGATCATATCGAATCCTAGTGATTTTGAATTTAATCGACCGTTTCGTTTGATTAGCATCGAAGATACTCTTCAACGGGACACGATCATCACGATTGAATTTATATCGTTGCCCCGTTACGCGTCTCTGTTTACACGTTCAACCGCCGTTCGAAACGTTTGCCAATGAATTTTGTCTGATCCGTGTTCCTGCGAGCGAACGCATTCCTCGGATTCTTTTCCGTCACACGAAAATCCGAACAATTCTGAAAACGCAGACAACTCGCTGCCAGGTAGCGTTCGAGTTGGAAACGAGCGCGATTAACTATTTCGCGAAGTTATAAATAACAGGACGGAAGGCAGACAGCTAAGCTTTCCTCGAAGAGAAAACTTATTATCACTCTGAGAATGGGCGATCGTTCAATTACGCTCGTATTTTCCTACCCGCTTCCGCGGCGCTTGCATAACATCTCGTTTTTGTAAGATCGCGAGTCGCTTCGGGGAACTGCAATCCAGTAAGACTAAACGAAGCAACGGGGGAAACCCCGCTTCCTGCACTTCAAGAAAACGATAACGTTACCTCGTACGCTTAAAAGCCAGTTCTATCGCCGGTTCTGACGCGCCGTTTCTTTTCCATCGCGATCACCTCCCACGCACTTTCACTCGCTCGAATTCCGATCCGGAATTACAGCGATCCTCCTCTAGTAAATAAATAAATTACACGCGATTCGCCACAGAATAAGTTATACGCCAATAATTTCAGCAACAGTAAACAACGCGAAAAACTGTACATCATTTCAGCACCAGTATTCTTAGTCACTAATTCAGGTCACTGCCAAGAAACCTGTAATTTGTATTACTGTTGTTCACGAGATGTCACCGACATCTGGCAGTTT
The DNA here is from genome assembly GCF_050948175.1 of Xylocopa sonorina. Lineage (NCBI taxonomy): Eukaryota > Metazoa > Arthropoda > Insecta > Hymenoptera > Apidae > Xylocopa > Xylocopa sonorina. The sequence goes on from NC_135193.1 coordinate 14,532,551, forward strand.
TAACCGCGTTTATTATACACATCCTACTTACTTCTCCGTCCATTACATCCGTCACGACAGATTGAATTTACGAAACGGAACGAACGGCGCGCGATATTTTCTCAGACCCCGACGAAACGTTGACAAAATCATCGAACGACCGCGTAAAGCAACCGATCGGATCGAATCGTCATTTCGCTCACGGGCTGAAAATATCTCAGCCGCGACAGCCGCGCCATAAATTACCGGGTAAACGTGTAGCTAAACGTCCGCCTCGCAGCAACAAAACGGCCCCGGCACAATGCGCGATGGCTGAACGAACGGTTCTTGTCCCTTTCTCTTCCTCTCTGCTTTTCTTTTTCTTTTTTCTTCTTCCTCCTCTTTTTAAAGCTGCTTTCGTGTTCTTGCGCCGCGGAGATGGGAGAGACCCCCATTTGTTATTCCGAACGCCGCGGACGAAATCGTGGACGTAACACGCGTTACGCTTCCGCGCCGCGACGCAAGAACACGTCCACTATTTTCCGTTCAGATGCGCGGCCGGGAATAGATAAGGAGACAGCGGGACGCAAACGCAAACGCTGGCTGACGTATAAATTTTAAGTACGTACCACCCCCTAAAGTGGATTCGAACTTATCTCTCGCCGTTCCACCCTGGTCCTCCCTTGAATTTCTATTCCCGCTTCTTTCAACTTTCCCTCCCTCCTCTCGACTCGAGCGACACCGACCGACGCGACGAGGGGTTGAGGAACGACCGCCACGTCTCGTTCACCGCGGAAACCCCGCGAGAAACTAGATCCCATCGAACGGGATCGTCGTTTTTAAGCAACGAATCGAGCAGACTGACTCTCCATCCCAGCTGCAACACGTGTATCCACAAACGCTTCCTGTTCGGAGTTTCCCTCAATGACGAACAAGCTATCCGAGAAGCGCACGGTATTGGATCGCGTCGTTTAGATCGTCGTCGTTCCGTTTCGTGGAAAATTTCCTGCTCATCGCTCGACTGGTTTTCTGAATCATCGCGTTGGAAGAGAAAGGGGGTGGTGCATCATTAATATCGAATAAAAATTAGAACCGCGATTTTGCAATTCAAAATTGAGAGGAAAATGTAAGAAATAACGTGGAATAGAATAATTTCGAGACACGCGTCGGAATAGTGAAAGCCATCTTTCTGCCGCCCCGTGCGTAAGGGGTTGGTAGTCGAGAGGTTCCCCGGTGTAACTTCATTCTAATTTCCAACGGGAACTGGCTTAAGGGAAAATAATTCACCGGATATTTTCGAATAAATTTGCGCGCGCGAGAGGGTGGGAAAAACGGCCAGGGGGGGTGGGGAAAAAAGGACGGGCCGTTAACCACCGCGCCGGTTTTCCACGGGGGTGTAAATTATGCTCCTCTTACAGGCCGCTACGCGGCAGTTTTCACTCTATCCGAGGCCGTGTATTTATGTTACGAGTTATTAAGGAAAAGTTTCAGGTTTTACGCGGCCCGGCTAACGTCCCACACGATGCGCTCGCCGGAGAAACGGCCCGCTGGTGTCCTAGGCGATATTAAAACCAGCCACCAAAGAGTCGGATCGCCAAGCGGAGTTACGTCGGATAGTTGGGACAATGGGGTGGATTTTATAACCGTCTCTGCTCTCTCGAGCGTTCGATAGCGGGGTTATTATTATTTAGAAGTACGACGAACGAGAAAAGAAAACCATCCCTCTGGTGCGATTCTACGTTCTAACGAATCCAAATCCCAATTGTTCCATTCCACCGTGAAGCGAACTTATTTTTCGGAGATTCTGTTTCTATAATACCGTCGATTCGATCGCGAACACCGTGCTAAATTAAATTCAGCGAACACGTTTACGAGGCGGTACGTAGACGCTTAGCGTGCGCGGAATTCGTTTGCTTCGCGGAAATCGTGTTTCCTCTGCCGGCACGCGGGCTGTGATTGCTTTCGAACATCGTTGGTCCGCGGTTGTTTCGTGTAAAACGAGTTTTCCCGGAGCGAGGCGTTCCTTTTTTTCTTTTTCCCGGGGCTTTGCCTTTTAAATCTTTCGATTCGTCGAAAATATGGCCGAGGGTATTAGATAATCCAGCGGTTGACAGATTTTCTATCGCCGCGCGTTGACGTACCTTCTCTACGCTCGAAAAATGGGGATGATATAATTTCCGGCTTGGAAATACATTTTCGACACGGAAGAAACGTTTGTCGTTCAGATGTATCGCGGTAGAGAAAAAAAGGTATTCCGTCCGAATCCGTTCGTCGTATCGGAAAGAAAGATCCGGAGTGGAATCGCCGCGGCAAATTAGAACAGGAGGCGAGGCAAGAAAGATAAGCGCAAGAAAAGTCGTACACGAAGTGTAGCTCCTCGATGGGCACTTGAAAAACCACGAGGCTTCAGAAACCACCCCGTCATCCCTCGGAAACCGCTATCGAATGTCTTTCGAGTGACTCAGCTCTTTCGATCCCTCCCCCGTCCCGGTGCCGCCGCTTTCGGGAAAATCGATCGATCTCTCGACAGATAGGATTAAAAGGGTGGAACGATCGTAAAGGAATACCTCAAACGCGCCGGTGCTCGACCTCCGGATTCTTTTGCGCCTCCCGTCCTGACGATAACAATGATCGATCGATACGTAAGAAGCCCTACGCGGCAAAGCAGCGGGTATGGTAAAAAAGGGGTGGCGTGAAAGGGATGACGGGCGGCATCGTGTTGTAAACTTGCCGCTGTCCGAGTGAATGAACGTCCTGGGTGCTGCGTATCTACCGCGTCTTCCTGATTATCACGCGTAAGAGTATTGTGCAAAGTATTGAAAACGTTTGGAAAATATCCAAGGGTTGGAAGAACGTTTCAGGTAAATGGGAAACTGGAAACTTTCGAACGCATCCTCGCGAATTTTTCGCAACATCGTCTTGTTCAACTCCTCCAATCTCAACTTCGACTGTAGCTAGATTTAAATCACCGCTCGAAGCCTTGAAATTTAATTAAACGTTAATCCACTCTTCCGCAAGTGTAAAAGTGTAAAACGACTCGAAAAATCGGGACAGTTTGCTCTGTGCTCGGCGAAGTTTTCGAAATCCTGTCTCTGGTACGTAAAAGAAAAACGAGAGAAAAAAGAGAGGAGATAAAATCAACGAGAATACGGGTGGGGAAATAAAATTCATGCACTCCGGCGCGCGTTCGTTTGTCGCCGTTCCGCGGCGGCGTCGATAAAAATAAAAGTCGACAGAAATTCGTGGAGGTAATATCGGGCGACACACGTACCAGAGGAAGCGGGGCCAACATCCTGTTTTAATATATTTCCTGGAGGTTACGACTATCAAATCGTACGAGCCTGCGGTTTCGACGGTCCGTTGCTTTTCTGTAGTCTCGCTGCCACCACCCACTATCATCGATGTCATCGTCGTTACCCCCCTTCCTTTGTTTCTCTCTCTACTGCCATCCTAACGGAACATTGCCAGGAAGTGACGTTGCTGGGATGCCCCCCCCCCCCTCTCTCTTTATCTCCTTTTCTTCTTTTCGTCTCTTCCACGAAGGAAGATAAAGCCACGTTTCTACGTCGAGAGACTATTTATGTCAGGAGTATGCGAAATTAACGGGATCAAAGAGAATAGCGGGTAAAGCCACTTCTTAAGCCACGTTTCCACTTTGGAATATGATTGTTTACGATATACGAAAGTAACTTTTCAAGATAACGTTCGCCAATAATCACTGTGGTCCCGTATGCAACAAGCACGCTACCAGACGGTGCGCTATATATATCGCGATGACTTTTTCACGTAGGAATCTGGCTTAAGTGTTTCATTTCACCAGCGAACCGTGTCCCCGTGGTTCAATTAGGACGTTTCTTTATGCCTGTTTTGTAGACCACCGCGGAAAACTACGCTGCTCCTCTCTCGTCCATAGTCTGTTGGGATTAATGCAGTGTCGTCTGGTACGAGCGCAACAGTTTCTTCCTTTAATCGCTCCTTCCGTTTCCTCTTGTCCGCCCCTGGATCGCCGCTACTCACTACTTCGCTTTTTTGCCACGGCAGGAATCGTTTTTCCCGACGATCTACGATTAAAACCCCATCGACAATAATCGAGAAGCACACGGTACCGTTCCAACGAAGAGATTATAAAATTCAAGTAAATTTCCACCAGGTTACTCTACAAACGGGCGATATCTACGCGTTATCGCGCGATTCATAATTCATTTTCTTCCCGGTTCTTTCTGGGCCGCCGTTCGTTTCTTTCGTACGATAACAAAATGAATATTGCATTAGGGTGCCATTCAGAGAGCAGAAGTTCGTTGTTCGAGATATCTCGCGAGCACTCGCGGCTACTACCCCTTTTCGAGGCGTTCTCGCGGGCGCGTATCAAACGACACGAAAGAAAATTACACGGGTGCAAGACCGCGCCATCCCCCTATCGGGCGAGCCGAAATCGTATCGCGGGGATAAAAGTTTCGGGTTGACAGTGCACGAAACAATCTCCCAGGGGCGTAAAAAAGGTTCAAACGTCTGCGTATGACTTGGCCACGGGGTTATAACTCGTCTCCCACGAAACTTTCCGGCGGCCTTAACTCGTAAACTTTGTCCCCCACCTGGTGTTGCACCCTCGACGAGGCTCGCGGCCGAACGAAACTCCGCAGATGGCATCAGTTCTTAATTAAAATGCAACCTTCGTACAAATATTCGTCGAGGCTGCGCGCGTTTAACGAGAGGGGGGGAGAGAAAGGGGACCAGACTGAGGAAGAAGCGGGCGGGGCGAGAAGATAGAGTAAGAAGATGGCCAGATAGAGCGTTTACTCGGAACGGTTGAATTTTAGAGGAGGAAACGATCGTGACGGTGATCTCCTACGCTTGTGGTCGCTCGCATGACCGTGGCCGTGGGCCTTGTCGAGAGAAAGACGGGCGGTTATCACGACCGGCATGACAAACGACGATCACAATAATTCTTTTCTTTATTCAGGGAACAGAGTTCCTCTCATCGTTCCGTACGATCTCGCTTTCCTCTACTCGAGCTTCTCTCTTCGCTCTTTCAGCTTATGACGATACAAACGACACAGGGCTAAGGTCATCTGGGCAAGGGAACTGCTTGGGACGTTTGGTCCTCGATTTTTTCGATTTCTATTTGAACGACGCGTGGGGTGGGGCTGTGATAAAAAGAGGGACGTGTGCTTAAGCCAAAGTCAAATATTAAATCGTCCAATTAGAGGATCTCGATGCTGCGGCTCTTCCGTCTCGAGATACCCGCGTACGCGTTCCACGAAGATCATCGGGCAAAGTTAATACGACCGTTTGCGTTGCGAGGCGCAAGTTCCAACGGGGTGTATATCGAGAAGAGGCGGGAAATGGGAATTTAATGTACTTTTAAATGTAGCCTCGCGAAAGAAATTTCATTTGGTCATTGCGGATGCGTACACCTCGACGATCGGTGACTCGATTATAACGCAGTTGCTGGTGGACGATTACGCGGTGATTGCTTTCACTTTTATTTCGACGCTGACAGTTCCTGTCTTTGATTGTAAATCACTCACGATCCCAAGGATATCGCCTGTCGGAGTTTTATGACATTTCGATGGCACTTCGTTACCCGGCGGAGCCGGCTCGAGCCCCTTCCGACACTGTGAAAGGGTGAAAAATGATCCGAGCCTTTCATGCACGCGAAAAGCTAGCGCGGTACCAAAAAACCGGCCCGATTCCGGTGGATCGCGCTTTTCCACGGAGCGGGAAAGCAGAGATTGCCGCGCGATTGGAAACGTACATAACGCGCGAGAGAAATCGGGGACTAGCGGATTGAAAGTGAATCGAGAGGGGAGCGAGCGAGCCTGCAAAGCCTCGTTACCCGGTTCACAATTAAAAGGATCGTCCCTCCTGCCTTCTTTAAAATTCAATAGTAGAACGAATCTGAAAGCAGAGCCTACGTAAATGACAAATTTCTTTCAGCTCCCTTCGAAAGCAAAAAAAGAACCATTTTTCGTTCGTACGCGCGTGTATCGAACTCTAATTCGCGAGCAAGGTGCGCAGAGGCAGGGGGAGAGGAAATACGCCGCGGGTAAGAGGGAAAACATGGTGACAAAAGCAAACGAGCCGGCGGAGAAAGGAAAGTTCTCTCGTCTTGAAAAATTTCCCGTTCCGCGAGTGTGCGACGCTCGAGCAAGTGGCACTCGACGTTCAATTTCACGTGAACAGGTTTGCTACCTGGTTTTTTTTACACGGATAAACAGATTCTATCGTAAAATCGTGCTCGCCGGGGGGAAAAGTGGCACGAGCTTCACCTCGCGGTTGGGAACGGAGCCGAGACGGGTCACGTTTGCTCGGATTTTTCCCAAGTCTCCTTACACGCATCAAGTGACGTGTCACAGTGTCAGAGTTCAGGTACTACGGAGACTGTCGCCGAATGAGAATCATGTCGAATGAAACAGATGGAATATAACTTCTCGTTTGGAGGACTACGTGCTCCAAAAGCAGAAAAACATCGAGTTCGAAGATTTGTCGAATACATCAGCGTGGATACATCAGCGGATACGTGCGACGAGGGCTTTAGCCAGTTTCAAACTGAAGCTAATACCGATTACTACCGCCGCAGGGAAAAGGAAGCGACCACGAGACGTCGCGCGGAGAATAGCAGACCTAAAGTGGCGTTTGCGTAGGAGAAAGAGGAAGCCCACGACCCCATATATACGGGGTGTCCCGTGAACGAATGAACCTGGATTAACCGCAACGAATCTCGTGCATCCTCGACGTAAACTGCGCCTTCGAAATTTAGTCGCGAGAAAGATATAATTCCAAACAGACGACGAAACTCTGCCTCGAAAAACGTCCCTCTCCTCCCCGCGCTTCTGCCATTCCAACGCAGCGAGCCTAAAAGGCCAGAAGAACAGACCGTGCGACGAAGCCACGAGCAGCGGAAACAGGCGAACAAAGCGCACCGACTGCTGCTCTCCGCAGTCTGGGGGACTATTCGCGAAAAAAAAAAATGGGGTCGTTTCGGAAAACGCGCGAATTGGATAAGGATCGTTGGATAGGACACCCTGTATAGCCACGTAATACCGCAGAAAGTCTGTATCGCGTACAAAGCCAGGTCTGGTAGAAACAGGAAGAGAGATGAAAAGAGAGTCGACGGAGGGGTTTGAAGGGGGTAAGAGGAGGAGGTGAGAAAAGGGGATAGAAAGAGATAGAGGAAGAGAGAGAGAGAAAGAGAAAGATCGCGGGGGGAAAGTGGCGATGGCTGCGAGGGAGGAAAGGAGAGACGCGGTGAGAGAGAAAGAGAGAAGGCAGACTATGCCCGATAAAAAGCCCTGATTCCCACGAGCGTGGATAGCCTACGTTGAAAACCTCTCAGCTCGCCGACCACGGCACGGCATTAGAACGTCCATGAGTACCATGTCGGATTTTTCGTCCGCAGACACTATAGCCTGTACATAGCGCGGCCTAGCCGACAGAGAGCGATAGAGACGCGGCGCATGCATGCACGTAACGATTCGCTCTCGTTCTACGTGTTTACTAGGCTATGATTATGTAATCACCGGCAGCTTCAACGGGTTCGAGCATTGTTCGCCAGGCACCATTGTCTTCGGGCCCCGAAGACTTCGCGCTCGAACGTTTTCCCCTTTTTCCTTTGACGCGCCTCTCGATGACGACTGGAAAACGGGGATCCAGTGTTCTCGCGAAATCACGCGAAACGGGAATCGCGCGGTCGGGATAAGTACTGGGGGTGTCGCGGTGCTAACACCCTAAGGTCGACGCGGTTGCGGAGGTGACTATTAGAAGTACACGTCGTTCTGAAAAACGTATCCTCGTATGAAATAACGAACGTGCGATTGCTCTTATTTGAGAGGTGAAAACAAGCCCCCCCAAATTGGGGACGAACGTCAAAGCAAATATTCAATTAAAAAAAAAAATTGTATTATATTGTATCAACTGGTTTCAAATAAACGTGTTCGAAGTAAGAAATTCGTGATGGTTTCCTTGTTACCTGCGAGACGCGCGATACTCAGAAATTTCGTACCACCGAGCATCCCCCAGGAGATTCGAAATTAGAGACAAACGTGAAACGAGACATAAATCCCCATCCTGCAGCCATTTCCTCGGAACAGAGAGAGAGGTAGAGCTCTTTTGGAGCACGAGCGAATCTAAATTTCCTTCGCGATCGGCTCGATTCCAGCGAACCGTTCAAATTCGACGCGCGCGTCACCCCGCGCGATTCCTCCTCGCGGGGGTGGCGTGCCAGTTCTTCCGCGGCGCCCGCTGAATATACATCCCCCGGTGGAACTTTCAATCGTACCCGCGCATATAAAAGCACAGTCGCATTATCCGGCGCACGAATCCAACGGAGGCGGCCGCCTTTTATTTTATCCGGCACTGTCGCGCATCGATCTCACGGCGGAACATTCTGTTCCACGTCGAATATATTGTTAGTCGAGCATCCAGCTTAAAGGGGCTCGAAGCAGAACCGGCGACGGGACAAAGCGATTGATTGTAACGCGATAGCGAGAGAATATAAAAGGCAGACGTAGCGAAAACGGAGGTGGAAAGCGTCTTCTCCTCCCTGCCCAGGAAGAAATCGGCAAAAGGAAATCCGCCGCGAGTGATTACCGGTAGACGCACTCGAGGAATTGGAATAATACTCCGGAGAAATGATATATTTCTTTCCCGTTCTCCTCTTGTTTGCTTCCTTTAATTCCAACCCGTGGAACCGATCGACGGGACCGGTACCACCCTCCGCGACCCCTTTTTCCTTCCCTTTTCAACCCCCTCTCTCTCGCTTCGACTATTTTCTTCCCGTTTCGAGGCTGTATCGCGAATCTCCAAGATTGCAGTCGAATAATACCAGGTATACGGATAAATGATGGTCGTTACGTTTCAGCCGATATGCGAGTTTACAGTAGACGCGAAACCCTTGCATTAGGGATGGCGTGTACGTATGACGCCCGGTAGGCAGGCACTCGCCGCTCTGATCGCATCGTCGCGACATTTTTTTCTTACGCCTCGTTTATTCGCTCGTTAATTGCGGTTTCACTCGGTGAACGAAGTTAAAGAACGACTGCGATACGTAAACTGATATTTAACGCGGTAACGATCGGGCGTATCCTCGATCGCGAGCGTGAAATTGCACGGAATCACGGAATGGCGGATAACTCGCGGGGACCAGCAGTTCGGCCAGACGCGGTAATCCGACGGTGTTTCTAAGCATTTTCAATCTCCCGTTAATCCACGCGTGTGTTCCTCGAGCATGTCTACCGGTAATTGTCTAATCACTGTTATCCGGCTAATTGTATGGTGATTACGCGTTCCGTAAATTCCCGGATTCGTTGGGAAGACGAGCCTCGTCGGCTGATACCGCTAGAGGGGTACGAATTGGAAGCGTTAACTTTCGCGTAAATTCACAAATACGCTTGTAACTTTTTTTTTAAGCTCTTACATAGAACCACGAAGCTTGGACATACGCGAGAAAAATAGAACGATTGAAAATCTAACCAATATTAGAACGCAAATGCCACACAGAACATGCGCGCAGCCTTTTCAAAGCACTCTCGTAATATTCGACGAATCGTTTCGTTCCTTTTCTCACCGACCGTACATATTGAAAATTTCTAATGAGTTCCCGTACGAAGACAATCGGAACCGGAGATCGAGAACAAAGCCAGCCATTTTTATTATCTTCGCCTGCCTCCTCCGACCATCCCCCGTAGTCGTACCCCTCCAATATATGCGCCTAAAAGAGGGTAAGAAAAGAAAAAAAAGAGAGGAAGAACCTCTGGAACGGCGCTTAGGAAACTCAATAGAATCGAAAGCCACTAGGATAGGGTAGGACTCGCTATCGGCGGAACAGGAAGAATCTGGTCAAGATCGATCCATCCTCGTCCGACTAGGAACCAGCTTTGTTCAATCACTTTAACCGATGTTAAGGATTAAAGGTTCGATGGAGAGCGATCAATCGTAACGCGATTGGCAAGGGGGCACAAAAGGAAGAGGGACAGGGAGTGGGTTGTCGGTAGCGATGGGATCAACCATATACGTTGTCAGTCAGTTGGTATCCAACTGCACGATTTCGAGTCGTTCGTGAATATTAAAAAAAGAAAAACGATACTTTTACGTGAGTATCCAAGTGTAATTAAACTTCGACCGAGCAGACTCGAATCGTTCGCGAGTACTTTAACCAGAATGGTACTTTAAGGGTAGGATTGAGAGCACGTTGAGGTTTGGTTCGAGTCTAACTGAAAGTTACACGGTTTAATAAATAGAACGGGGACGATCGAACACGGGCTCTTGCAAGTTCGAACCCGATGACGCGAAAGTTTAGCATCGGAATTGACTCGGATTAGCGAGCGCGTATTGAACTTGTGCCCATCTCTAGCTGTCGGCCGTCCAAGTTCCTACCATGGAAAGAAATCCGGTGCGGTGATTACCGGGCAGACACGATCGAGGAATTGGAATCACGCTTGAACACGGTAGGGCCGTTCTTTCTAATCCGCGACGAGACAAGAACCGGTCGATAAACGCGGTGTACAGGGTGGTCCACACGATTCGGGCAAGTTGCCTCTACCTTCTGCTCGCGATTAGAAACAAGAATTTCCCGCCACGGAACTGTGTATATCTTTTTATGGCATTTAAACTAATCGATACTGTTTCATTCATAATTAATTTAATAGCAGTTCGAAGTAGAAGCTCTCTTCGCTACATATTAATTACTTTATGTAACATCAATGGTATCGTTAATTCACGTAAAAAGACACTCGTACTTTAATCTCGCAACGAATTACCGAATTACGTTTTCATTGGGAACGATAAAAGGGTCCAACGATCCGAGGTCATATCGCGTACACCGTAACGATTACTAAAACGAGAGACGGGAATTTAAACAAAGGAAACACGCGCAATTCCGTTGGACGCGGCCCACCCGTCCCATCCGCTGTTACCTTTCGATTGCAATTTAATCGAGAAAGCCGTGCGATTCGTTCCGATCGCGCGGACCACCCAGTACATGCATCGGAGGCCAGGCAGCGCGTCGACGGGATGAGAAAAAGCTGAAAAGGACCGCCAGGGAAAAAGGCAGGGGAAATCTGCAGGCGTTTGCCCTATTTAACCCCTTTTTCGACGGGGACTTTTTCATATTTCATGTTACCTGGCACGGTGGCGCGCGTGGAATTCGGCTGGCGAGATCAGCGCGGAAGCGGATCGAAGGGGATGAAGGGACGGGGAAGCTTTTGGAGCCGTACGTGCGTACGCGGATCTGAAATTCGAATCGGTGGGTGGATCGAATCCAGCACCTTCGTCGTACGCGCGGTACTTCCTGCAACAAGATTATCGGGGCACGAGTTCGAAGGAATTTCATTGGACGAAACGGTTCGAACCGTGCATCGACGGAGTGGCAATCGAAGGGATCGCCCAGGGCGCGAATCTGAATAACTGACCGGGACCGTTTCAATGTTTTATTCAGCTGTTGCAACGCGTTCGCGCGAAATAATCCAACGATATCTCCGAGCATTTTGTTCGATACTTTGGCGAGAACGGGAGTGGAGGACGCATTTGCATGGTTTACGACGGAGCCACTTCGAAATAATGGATGAAGGACACGCTATATAGGATACGAGGAATTATTTAATAAAATGTTCAGGAGGCAAAGACGAAGTATTCGCCTCGAAAGCTCGACAATTTCTGATCCTCGCTCGCAGATTACAATCGCAGCAATGAAATAATTCGCTGAACAAACGCGGAGCAGTCCTCGGGAGCGTAAATTCCGCGCGCGTGGGGCAGGGGATGGTCGCGCGTCGATTACTCTTTCGTTTTCGGTTTACCGCGCCTGAGATTGCACGTCCTCCTTGGGAGCTCTTGAACAACGGGCAAAGAGCGCGCTACGTTGACAAAGGCTTTTCAGACGAACGAAGGACAATCAGTCGGAACGCGTTGTATCGCAATATCCACCGCGGTGGCGGGTACGTCCCTGATATACGTGGACGAAGAGGGTGAACATCGATCCGCATCGTCGCAATGAGAAATAATGCAACCTCTCGAGAAGAGCGCCGTTGCTTCTCCTGAACCGAAGAAAATGTACGCGCGGGCTGAGAATAAACTGTTTCGGTGCTTTTCTTCCTTCCTTTTTTATCCTCTGCCCCTTTTCTTAGTCCGTGGATACGCGAGCAGCCGCGCAGCGTGCAGAGGGTGGCTGGCTGGGTCTCGTTCAACCCCCGCCGGCTGTTCTCAGACACGTCCATTTGTATCTGAACCTTTCACCTGATTTCTCGGCTCGTTTAATCCGTCGCGTTCATTCGGCATACTTCTCTCCTTTCGCTGTCTGTCTTTCACCGGAAGCGAATGATAGTTGAATTGAAACGCACCGCTCGCGGAACCCGTTTCCTCGCGAAATACTGGGGGTGGAGGACCAAACGATCCTTCAAGAGAGGAGCTCACGATTTTTCTAATACCGTCGTAAAAAAATAAATACATTGAACTGAGAAAACGTGCTCGAACCTTGAATGTCTCCAGTTCTTCCTTGATAGGATAATTGAAAGATAAAATAAAATTCTAAAAATCATATTTGAAGCGTGCAACAGTTCTACGATCGATTCGACTGGCGACTATTCCAACCACTGTTAAAACACGGCAATAATTGCAACCGCAACGCGGCCTCGCTATTTGACAAGCCCATAGCCAAAAGATTGTTTTCTCCGGGGGTAAGTTCGAGCGGCGAACGACGGGAAGCAAACGGAAAAGCCACCCCTCGAGGAAACACAATGACCCAGCCGCCTCGAAGGCTGACGGAACTCGATTGTCCGTCCGCTCGCTCCACCCTGGAATCCAAGAATCGGTGTTAACTGCCGAGCGGAATTATCGTCGAACGAATTCATCGAGGTTGGCTTAATTTCAAACGTCAGCTTAACTCGCGGCGGTGGGTAAATTAGATAGAAGAAGACAGCCCCCCCCCCCACCCCTCCCTCCCGTCCATAATTTAATGCACTCGGACGCTTTAATTTCAACTATTAACCGACTGCGGGAGAAAATTTAGGTTCGCTGATAAATCGAGATTACCCGGGGCAACCGCTGCCGCCGCGAGCTTCACACGTGTAAAAATGTCGCCGATAAACCCGCGTACGTTGTGTTGCACCATTCGCTTATTATCTTTTATGTACCTGTAATGTAAAGTGGACGCTTGCAGGTATTTAAATGCGATTAGATACGGCCCGGAGGAACATGCAGGGGCTCGGTACAATGTTTATTTTTCAGAGCAAGATAGCGTAATTATAGTCTCGCTTGTTACGCGGGGATTATTAACCCTTTCGTCAGAATCTAATTCTCTCGGATCTTGAACAGATCTTCGATTCGAAATCGTACAGATTTATCGTATTTCTACGGTAGAAGAAAATTTCTTACCGCGGAAATTTATCGGCTGCCTTGTAAATATCGACGTGGCCGAAGTCGTGACCAAGTGCCATTAACGATTGCCTGTCTGGAACTTTCGTTTCCACGGAATCTTTCCGTGGATTTTATTAAACATCTTCAGCGTCGAACGGCGCACGAAAGCGAGCCCCATTCGCCACGTCGATCGATTGTCGAACTTCGATGGTATTTCGTTGCGTTCGAGCCCAGGCTGCAAAATATAATCCACCGTCGAGTTTGCACGGTTCGCTCGATTCCCCGAATTAGTCGGAAGATCGTCGGTTTTTTCATTCGCTTCCAACTGCGATCAAAGGGTGGCGGCGAAAGTACGCGATTTCCGTATGTAGGTCGCGCGAATTCACCCCCGCGTGTGCGCAGCGATCGTGTAAAACCCGCGCGGGAAACGGAGGAAATATTTATTTGCCGGATCAGCGAAAGAATCAACAAGAAGAAATAACATTTCCCACGGCGGCATGGTCTTCAAAACAAACAAACGTGCTCGCGACACGCAGGCAAATCCGGATATCGCTTTGGTACATATTTCATGTTTCGAGACCCCTTGAGCGTCACGCGGAATCCACCCTTACAAATTCGATGCAGTTTGAGACAGCGGCGGATAACAGAAGAACCCGCGGAGAGTAAAGCCAGCCGAACGCAACCAAGGGAAAAATCCACGTTTTCAATTTCCCCTGTATATTCATGCAAGATGGAAGGAGGCAATGTTATACGCGCAGACCTTATCCATACTCTCTGCATTCTCCGCGATTCTTCCATCGCGCTAAACGCAGCACACCCCTCTTTCCTCAATTTTTTTGCTTTTTCGAAAAGAACATGCACTGGTGAAGAAATATTTTCTGAATCGACCGCTCCCCTCGTGTTTACCGGTAATTCTCGTCGAATTTATGTCTTGAAAATCTTCAATTTCTCGTCGACATATTTAATTCTATTTTCCATCGCCAGCCGTGCGCATTTTAATTACGAACGCACGCACTCTGTCACGCGGAAGAAACTTTTTTAATAAAAGTGCGGTGTAAAATATTTCATGCCGCGGTTGTTAGAACGCACGTGTGTGTGCTCCGAAAGGAGGCGTGAATTTTTAATGCCCGCGAAATGAAATGCTGGGGAATTCTTCGTTTCTTTTTTTCTCAAACATTTAACATTTATGAAGTGCGTGCGTACACTTTTATTAGTAACTGGAACGCTGTCGCGATAGCGTGTATCGTGAAATCGATGAGCTCGTTTGACAGTAATTTATAGAAACTCTCGAAAAAGAAGACACGACAGATCCTCATCAGACAGCAGAGTTCTTGTCAACCTCGTAGATCCTCGACGCTGTAACCGAATGAAATTTCGATGGAAAAATACGCGAGAGCAAGCCCCTTGGTCGCATACGATATGTCGCACGCGAACAGTTCTCCGCCTTATTGGCTTCTTATGTTAAACAAAACCGTATATAATGGCGCGCACCGTCCACGGGATGGAATCGTTGGGCGCACGTGGCCCTGGTCCGACATTCATACGTATCCTCCCTATTATTTATGGTACAACGGCGGCTGACACGAGGAAAAGAAACGGGAGCAACAGACGCGGCGAACGTACCGTGAACCAGAGGGGGGGTTGACGCGAGAAAGGACAGCAGCTTATGATAAAATCGAATTTCGTTCGGTCAGATGGAAGAGCAAACCGAAGGGAACACAAAAGGGGGACGTGTCTCCGCGGTGCTCGTCCGTAGAGAAATAATTTTGTATCGACTACCGTCTGTCTGTCGCGTTGGCTTTTCGACTTCGATGCCTTTGAATAATTCACTCGGGCACTGCTTTATTATATCGACGCACGATACGATCCGTAATGTCGCCAAGCGTGGTCGTCGGTCGTTGCCAGGTTTTCGGAACTTTGCGCTGCGACGCCAGAATTTTGCTCGATCGATCTTCTTTTTTTGTTTTTCGTGTTTTTTTTTTTTTATGATCGATGCGGTCAGTTTTGGCCCGTTGGCAACGCTGATTCATCAAAAATGCAGGCAATATGTCGAGATCGTCTAACTGGGTCGGGAACACGTCATTTTGTCACCAGTTTCGTTGCCAGGCTTATTTAGAAGGGTTGGACCCGTCAGCTGGCTTGATGAAACATGAAAAGTTGTTTAACGAATATTAAAGACAGGGAGCGTCGTCTCCTGTTTTTTTAGGGGGCAGTTACGAGATTAATGCTTTCGAAGCTAGGGTAAAGAAATATGAAAACGAGCTAACGCTCTCAAAGAATAATAGGTGGCTCCTCTTAGGGGAAGATATTTTTCTGTCTGTACGAAAACATGACCCAGATCCAGGGGCGGCGATAAAAGGAGAGTGCTCCGACTGGAACCTAGTTCCGGAGCACCGTTTGATCTTTATTGGATTACTTTGTTAAAGTAATTCCGTTAGAAACATAATTGAAGGCTCGCTTCTCTGCCAGCCGGTTTATTTCATAGAAGATTGAAGTCGACCCAGCCAATTACCTAATAGCTGGACGCCTTCGATCGGTAATAAGTTTCTCCCTGGAGAACATTTTCTCCGGCTATTTTTTCGGACGTTGATAGCTAATCAATAATCGTCGAATCGCAGAGTGATTCGTACGTATCCGTCGACGTGGAGACCAGCGCGAAAGTTCATCAAAGCTAGTCAAAAACTCGAGGAAATCGTTCGATTTCTCCTTCGAATCGGCATCGCGAACGCGAACCTCTATTAGAAATAATGACGCTCGAGACGGCTCTGTTTCCATTTGTCCGATTTAAAGACGACCACATGCGTACGCCGCCATTATGGATGAGACCAATCGTAAAATTCCGGTAAGAAGATTTGCATAACGCAGCGTAATGAGATCGAGCCGCATTAGGAACAGCCACCGCGGAGCCGAGCATCCGGTCTTACCAACGGCATATGCGAGCCGAAATATCGCGCCTGTTTCCAACGGAATTTGAAATTTCATCGAAAGATTTATGACGACTCGTCGGTGATACACGCGTTTTTCGCTGCGCAGGTTTCGCCTGTTCTCTGAACGTAATTGACAGATTCATCGTACCCAGAACAGAAGCGAGGAGAAATTGATCGACGATGTAAATCGATTTCAACACCTGTTAAACAGCTTGACGCATCATCTACAATTTAAAAACGGCTCGCAACGGCTCCTCGCGGCCCGTTCCCGAAGCCAACGAACCTCCTTGCGTTCTTTTAATGAGCTCTTTTAAATTCAGGGCCCGCCGGTTGGTTCTACCACCTGCATTACCAGGCCAGACGTTCGTTATTTCACAATTACATGTGAAATAGTGCTTCCTACGGTTACGTTTCTTCTTTTCTGCCGCCGTGGAATTTCGCTGCGAGCCCGATTTTTGTTTCAACAGGCGTGTCGTTCACTAACCGATCGCGTTTCTCGACAGAAACTCTTCTCCACCCGCTTCTATTCGGAGCTAACAAACTTCGATCGCAATTTTTCGTCGAAGATCAAAGATTTACTCGATCGTTTCGTTCGAGAAGGAAAACGGAGAACTCGAACGACTTCATCACATGGCACGAACGCGAAACAAACCCATCTGCTCGAATTAATCGACGTAATTGCACCTCTCGCGTTTAATCAGATCTTCCCAGGCTTTTGGCTCGCGTCTTATCTTGTATCGTCCAGGCAGATGTTCGCGCGGTGAAGTCGAAGCGGGCGAGATTGAAACATCGGCCGCGGGAACCACGGATATGCATTTTTCTCGTATTAACCGTAAAAGACGGCCAACGCAAACGTGTCCGTTCCAGTCGTAATTCATTTTATATTTCCTCTGTTTCCTGTTAACCAGCACGCGTGTACAACCGCGTCGAAATGTTACACCTTCCTCTTCGTACGCACGCGTGCGTACGCGTGTGTGCAAGTGCATACAGACGAAGACGAGTGTGTACAGGGTGTGCCAAAAATCAACCCTCTGTTGGCTATCGTTTTGGTACCACGCGACGTTGTCAGTTACCATACTTTTTATTCTACATGTTTGCATCGAGGCTTCGTTCTCGTGAAGGAACAGCGTTAAAATTTCATTTAATTGGCATAATCTCTCTTCTATCAAACTCTTCTATCATCGTCACTTCTATCAAAGCATCGCACGTATTCAATTTAGTGCAAAAAATAACGTAATCTGTGTAAAAAGAAAACAAGGCCCATTTTTGTATCATTCGAAGGGAAACAGAGGCAAGACGGGTAGCTAAATTTTAAGGACACCCCGTGTACAGGCATAGCGGCTAGTTCGTGATTCGCAAAAGCGTAACCGAATTTCCCTCGGTCCTTAATTTCTGCCTTTTTTCTGGACAATCTCTCGGCAGCGTGCCGCTTTGTGGATTCACCTCGACTCTCTCCATTTCCGTGCCCGGGAATCAGCTTTTTCCCTACTTCTCCTCCCTCTGGCCCCTTTTATTTCCTCGCCTACCCTTTTTTTTCTCTTTTCTTTTTTTTTTTACCAGAATAGAATCAGGGCATTCGAGATTCTGAAAAATTTTTTTGCGATGCGCAGCTTAGCGGCACGGACGCGAAACTGTTGGCGAACGCCCGCGCGGACGGACTTAATTGAAGTTTCGGCTTAAACGCACCTACTCACGCTTCATTCACTGCTTGTATAATTAACGAAGTGCGGCGGAAAAATTGCAAGTTTTCCAAATAAGCAGTTGGCATTCGTAACGCGCGGTGAAAAAACCTTTACTACTAAAAGGGAGAGATAAACCACCACCGTTCCCTGTGGTACACCCACGCGTACCCACGTACCAGCTTAATCTTCAATGAAAACTATACCAAGTGGAACGAAAATCGCTATCGATCTGCGGGAGCCACAGATCACAGAATCTTCTAGGAACAAACGCAAACAACTCGTCTTACAGTGGCACTGATAACATCTTATTCTACTTAAATAATCACTCTACCTTTGACGCGTCCCAAGTTCTTCCGATTATTTAAAGAACGTCCGCAATATCCAAGAAAATAAAATAGCTGATGGTTCCGAAAGTGTAATCAGTTTCGATGGTACGCGGAAGATCGAAACGCGCACGCGTGTGTCACTGTTCCCGACGAGAACGTCGAAGATGTTCAACAGCGAGTGAAACGAGCACCGAAACTTCCGTCTGCGTGCGATCGTCACCACCCACTGGCATGTTCTCCACCGAATCCATCGACGGCTCGGGCATCGATGGGATCGATCGCACGGGGGGTTGCCGCGGACCGCGTGGGCTCGTAGATTTTCCAGGATTTCGTAACCCAACAACGCTGGTCTATGCCGCATGACGCAATCGACGAGCGTAGGATGTGCTCCGGTGCGTGTTTAACCGCAAGCACGGACGCGTGCACGCGTGTGTATTCACGTATTTCCGCCCGCATCCGCCTCTACCCCCGTCGCTGGATGAATACGAGGCGCGGCCCCGAATAACGGCACCCCGCTCCGTGCAACTGAAACACGCCGCTGTTATAAATAAGGTCCCATGACGTCATCCGGCTCTCTCGACCGGCAGAGCCACGAACGAATCCGTTCCGTTGTTTCAGTTCCTTCCTCGTTTCTCCATCGGCGTTCTTATTCCATCGCCGCGTCGAACAGCGCCGCCTAGGCCGCCTCGCGCGCTCCTCTCTTCCGCTTTCGTCGAAACCGGCCATCTTATGTAACCCACCTCTCCGCGCCGCGACCAGATTCCACCTCGACCATCCGCCGTTTATTCCTCCTACGATTCTCTCTTTATTTTTGATAGAAACGCGCCAGATTTCTCCTCTTGGGTGGTCACTTCTCGCGCGTCAGGGTCGCTGCTGCGTCTTTTCTTGGGCGACGCGGAGAACGGGGGTGCGCGTTCGATTCGACGTGTCGCACGGCGAACGCGTGCACTCTGCGGCTGCACACGAATTCCGCGAACTTCGTTTCGTCGAACGGCTGTTTAGCGTTCCACGGTTAATTGCATCGCGAACGGTCATCGGTGGCGGGGGTGGCCCCCTCGAATCGTGGTCGTTATTTTTACCTTTGACACCGTGGCCACCGTTGCCCACACTTATTCCCGCGCGATTACGCGGAATCTAATTCTCCACGGAACTCGACGCGCGCGGTTCACCAACGGCGCACGGACTGGTTCCATTTCGTGAAAGAGCCGGTTACTGCGAGAGAGGACCGGAGGAGCGATACGAACGCGGAGTACGATAAAAATTCTTGATACGAGCCTTGAACAATCGCGACTAATCGCGCGGATAGATAAACTCTTAATTAGCGCTGTAATAACGATCAAAGAGCCGAACCCGTGGACGATGGAGAACGCGAATCGAGACACGATGATTTACGAAACGGTTTCCTGTACGTACGCGCGGTTAAACTGGTTTCAGGTATCGGGAACGATATGTTTCAGATACTGAGGGGAATTGAATAAACTGCATTTAATTTATATTTCGTATCAGACGCAGCTCTGAATTAATAGAGTTGTAATTATTGGGTAACGAGTGACTAACGGTGGTATTAATTATGCAATCTTTTGTCAGACGATACGAGTTGGAAAGAATCTGTTCCGAGCCTGTTAGAAGGAACGCGCTCGCGCCGCTATTTATTGGATTAATAACAACCTATTAACCCAGATATCTAAATCGATTTTGGAATCATGTTAATGATAAATGAAATTAATTTTCCTTATCTCTTTCATTATCCGTATATAATTTATGGCATTCGAATGAGCCTGGATGTTGATCGGGCCGCATGAATTATTAATTCTCGATTGGAGGTCCAACAGCATAATCCAATGATTTAAATTCAATATTTAATAACGTATCGGGAATATCGTTATTTAATTTTATCTTGTAACCGAAAGTTACGCGTTGGCCGATCCGAGAACCAAAGCGATTCGTTCGGATCGGTTCTTGGAAATTTCGATTTTTAATTTCGTGTTTCCATCAATCCTTGTTTACGATCGACTCGGTTCGGTCTATTCCTAGCGTAATCGATCCAGGAAAAGCAATCGGATCGTTTCCGAGACAAGAAATCGACATCCTCGAGTCACGCGCGAAAAAGTGGCAAGAATGTTAGATCATTTCTCGAGGAATCGTCGCGGAGCGAGCCGTGGCGGAGGTACGAGTCGCTCGAATAATTATGGACGACTGTGCAAGTAGGAAGAGAAGAAAATCGCACGCCCACGCAGAATCAAGAGCTGTTCCCGATGTTTTTCTCGGTTCGAACGCCAAGAAGATTAATCCCTCCGAATCGTGGCCGTCGCCGGTAAAAAATATGGCGCCTGTCCGTGTGCATCATCCGACCTTCCCTCCCCCTTTCTTTTTTTTTTTTTTCGTTCCCTTCTGCTCGCAGCTTTTCGCTTCCTCCCTTTTCCGTCCTCGAGCACACCAGCGGCCCGGACCAATTGAATTTTAATGACGAATCGTTAACAACGCGCGGCGTGAATACGGGCACATCATCGTTTTCTGGTGACGTCGAATGGGAAAGCTGGAAATTCACCGCCCAGCCCTGTCTATTATTTGTTGCGATCATGCAGCCGTGAATGTCCGTGAGACAACAGACGCAGAAAATTATCCCCCCGTTGACGATCCACGTGTCGCTAAACATTTCCGCTGAATTCTGCGCAATCCCCCATTCCAAGTAGAAATTTACCGATAAATTATTGAAAAATATTATCCATGTTTCTTCTACGAATCGATTTTGAGAGACTGATTCGTCATGCTCTCTTAAGTCGAACCAATTTCAAAGTATAAAGAGATTTAAATAACGCGAGTGATCGTACGAGTCATCACAGACCTTTTTTTTTTAAACGATAAACATTTACTATTTCACGAGAATGCGAATACGGATAGTTACATGGCGGTAGTCAAACAAGCATTAATGTACGATTAATTTATGACTGAAAGAAGGTTTGCTATTGGTGACGAACTTATCTAAACGCGTTAAATGTTATGCCGTCATATAAAGTTTACCAAGGACAAGCGACACGTAAGGCTGTGACAATAATATAAAGCACATGTCGAAGGCTGAATTCTTAACCGGCACGCGTTAATGGCTGAACGATGAGCGATTTCATCTATATAAACTGACACGCATAACCAACTGCGGCTTTTAATATCAAATATAGAGGAATTTCGTTAAAATGTATTTTCAATATTCAATCTACCTCGATAACTTTCTGACAAATTGATGAAACGATGATGATAAATGACGCGAACACACGTCTAACAGACTTTTAAAACGATTATTTCGAAATCACCGCGAAATAGGGGTTGACAACCGTTTACATACGGCCTGGTCTCCAATTTCGATTCTGAAAACGAAATCGCGCAACCTCTTAGCCCTGGTTTTTCTGTGGCAACCGAATAGCCGCGGCCAGATGCTGGCCGTACAAGTGGCCAGCCTCGTAAATTAATCTTAAGTACCAAACAACCTTGTGTTAAGTAACGTACACAAGCAGACCGGAACATTCCTCTAATAAACAGACCTCTGTGCGCGTGGATTCCGTGAATTCGATGCTCGTGAATCAACGCGCTAAGAATATACACGCGAATTGAAAATTTCGTACGTACCCTGGAGAACACAGGCATCTGGCGTGCCCTCGGTTAACCAGCGGCCATTTTGGGTCTTCGAGCGTCGAGTTAGGGGCGGGTAACAGCAAGAAGAAATTCTTCGAGACTCGCGCGTGCTCGTAACGCAACAGCTGATCGTCTGGAAAATAAAAAGACACATTTCAAAGTTAGAAATATACAAGTACCAACAAAAATTAACTTTAAGAAATCGTCGAAGTATGAGCAAAAGTATAGAAAAAATAATTTAACTTTTCATCGTCAAAATTGTACGCGATATAATGCACGTGGCGTGCTTAAACAAATTATTTTCCTGAAGCGTTCGTACAATGCCGCATGAAATTGTCACGACTCGTCCATGCGATGAAAATTCATACGATACGATCTGCATATCGATCAGGTGACTCGGTCCAGCTAACGCTGCGGGGCTGTTTAAAAAATTGCCAAGCGGGTCGTCAACTTAATCGATCCCCTGGTGTAAATACATTGTTTACACATCCGGTGTACATTCCTTTCCCATCGAGAACGACACGCGTCCGCTAAAAATCCGTACCGCGAATCAGTTTCCATTCCATCATCTTCCATCGACGGGGATTACGATCCGGTTAACGACCACTGGTTTTACGTTCCCCGACGACGAGATCACCCCCGTTACGGGCGTAACCGGTCGCCGCGATGCCCGTCGACGATCAATTACGATGCGCGCCGCTAAGAAACGATCGCTCGAGAAATGATCCGGCCCGTCACTGGGCCCGTTAATGCTCGATTATCCGGATTTATTGCGTAATTCAATTAACAACACTCGCTGGAATAATTAGATCGAACGACGCGGAACGGCGCCCATTGATGTTTGGTCGACGCCGCGCCCATGGGCGCGCGTTCCAGTTTAACCTGAGGAGTTATTAAGCTAATTAAACGGATTGAATGCCAATTATCCGTCGTCAACGAGACCGTGGAGGCATCTTGGAAAAAATTAACGAACCGACGTTCCTTCCGGCGTGCAAAATCCCGTTCGAACGATTCGTACAAGCTGTTTCGAGTGGTGAACCGAGAAGGGGTGGTACGCGCGTTTAGAAACGACGTCGTGTAGAGAGAAGGATTTTAGATGATCGATTGTCTCTCGCGGTGTCAGCAATTTCCACGGTGAAACGGGTGGTTATCCACTTACTTCTAAATCACTTTGTATACACGGTAACTATCTTTCGCGTGGAAGGTTTCTTTTCGTATCGAGAACAAGAAGCATTATCGGGGCTGGGGACGTGCGGTTCGACTAGTTAGACGGATGGCAATTACATCACGCGAGCCGAACGGCCTAACCGTGTTAAGGTTCCACCGTGTACACGATGTATGCATCATCAGTCATACAAGATGGAGTGTAAACGTGCCGTGTAGGTTGCCACGGCCCACGTAATATCGGTAATTATCCGGCGATTCCTTTTTGCACCGCCAAAAAGAAGTCCTACGTTCCAACTCCTACTGACAATTAGGGTTCAAGGTTCCGCGAGAGAGGTTCTCGAGGGGAAATAACAAGTCGCCGCGGTGGAAGAGGAACGTTCCTCGCGCCAGCGGAGATACCCACGCGCGACCGTAACGGCATCAGGCCCCGAACGCATCCTTCAAACAATGTGACTGATCGAACGCGTCACCCTTGCCCTCGGAGACCGGCTCCCAGATCCTCCATAAATCTTATGCAAATCCAGATAAATCTCGCTCGAAGGTACGGGCTGCCCGTGCCAAGCCAAGTCCGAGGAAATGCAAATTCAGAGTCTGAGGTGTTTCAACCAGATCTCCAGGTTGATCTAGCGACTACGTCTTTAGGTAACAGCCTTTTTATGCAACTCGCAGCGAGGAGAGTGGCAACTGCGTTCGCTGCGAGAAGTATCGACACTTTGTTAGAAACCGTTATCTCAGCTTTCAAGTATCGATTAATCCGCTCGAGATATATTTGCTTCTCAATGATCATCGACACCTTCGTTGGCTACAGAAATGAAACGTCGAATCTCTGTTGCTCGTTGGCCCTTCGCAAAACGTGGATACGCTAGAAATGTCCGTTTTAAGCAAGAGTTACGCAGTTCTATATATATAAGACTCATTATCGTCTGGTTTCCGCGTCACTCGGTCTGGGTTTTTCCCGGGCCAGCTTCACCATTGTTATCGCGCAACTCGCTTAATCTCGAACGCTTTGGCAACTATCAATGATCGACTATTCTTTTCAACACCAACACCAAACGATATTTTATTAACACACGTACGCGTGAAATGCGAGAGCGCGTGATCAACGTCGATGTGAAATCATCAACCGCAATACAACATTGAATTTGATATTCCAATGACGTCAATGTGACATCAGCTGCCACTGGAGTATTAAACGTTCCGTACACTTTAATCCGATCTCTGTTCCGTGCAGTATGCTTCGCTGCCGATCTTCTACATCCTTCCATCTAATATATCTCCTTTCCTCGCTGTCAAATTTAAAAAACTATCACCAACAAATAACTACCGTGCTCGATACTTCTCACAACCCCTTCAGACGCAACCCTTTCGCACTTTCAACTCGAACACCAAAGCCATGCAGAGCGCAACGCATACTTTACCCGCGCCAAGGCATATCTCATCCGCAGCATCGCAGGAGACACGCCAGCGTCTATGCAAACCAGGGTTAAAGATGGCGAACGGAGAGGAGGGGAGGCGAGAAACAGCGGCGCCAAACATCGAGGTGGACGCGTTTCGTTCGGCTGAAGGGCCTGGCCGATGGGTGCGTCACGCGTAGGCGTCTCGTCAATGTTTCCTCGACAAAGGGGAACGCGTTGTCGGCGGGTGACGCGTGATCGATCCGCCGGATCGTTGCTCGATCCTGATTTACGCGATCGTAAATAATGGCGGGCCTCGCGCCTTCGAGCGCGATCCTGTCACGGGGAATCTATGCGCGCGGGCAGAGGAGAGATCGGCTCGATCCGGGACGCCGCGGCGGGTCATCGATCCGTCAAACTGTCGATTCCTCCCCCGGAGCTCTGTTATGCTACGAACGGAGCCGGGATGGGCCGTCATAAGCGCCGGGGTTACGTTATCTACCCGTGTAAAGTGGGCTCTTCGATGTTAGATTGGTATTTATTGAGAGACCGTAGGAAGTTGGACAGAGAGTTGCGGTGGTTCGATGATTTTAGAGATTTTAGAGATTAAGACGCACGGATGGCGCAATTTTTTAATCTTTACATCTTGTAGCTGAGGTTGAATAAGTTGTGTCGAGTAGAGAAACTGCTACCACTTTTAGTTGAGAATTAATCTCGCGCTGTTTTTTTCTAAACCAGTTCACAAGTTTCCTCTCCTATGAGCGGGATCAGGTTTGAAAATCGCTAGGAATGAGCGGAATTATGTAATTACAAGCATGCAAATCGATATTTTCTAAATATAGATCCGTGGTAATTCTTAAATCACGCGGTACGGTAAGTTTCGTGTTAAGCACCCGATACGATACGATTACGGGCCGTGAAAGTGTTAATTAACCTTTGCTCGGCGAACATTTTTAATTCGCTCCCGGTCACGTTCGCGATAGTTGCATGACTCGGACTTTTAATTCTATCTTATTCATTTGCAAGTCCAGCAAAACCGGACACGGTTAACAAATGGGTCTAATAAGAACAAATATAATAGGCAGCGCGTGACTGAGGAGACATTCCTCTCGACCCTGCCTCAGCACTTTACCCGCGGTGGGACGTGAAATTTCGATAACCCTTTGCCATTCTCTCTTTTTCTCTCTCTCCTAAACCGTCACCACCCTGTTTCTCACCACTGTTTCCACGAAAATGTCGCGCTCGAATCTTTTTACCAAAGTCAAACGTTAAACACTTTTGCGAATTACTTTTCTATCGCCAGGCTGATTCGAGAGGGAACGAAACGTTCTCGCGAGAGAATACAGAGGAATACGGCGGGGTGCTTGAGAATTCTAGCACGTTCTCGAGCGAGCAACGAAAGGGGTGTATGCACGGAGCGAAATTGCGGGGGGAAAAGAAGAAATGGGAGAAATCGATATCAAGGCGAACCGATATTTATTGCGTTTACTCGTTTCTAGGGAGAACGTTCAATAGAATTACCTGAGCGAGCCCGATTAATCACGATTTAACGGCACATAATGACGTAATAATTTTGCACGGCTCGTGCTGCGATCGATCGTCGGCGACCATTACAACCGGTCGCATTATACACGGTGTAATAAACGGCGTCAATCTCGCGCGGGAAAGCGCGTGAACGGGCGATCGTTAACTTGTCCGTGAATAAAAATTAAACGGAAACACCGTGCCCCGATGGGTGGCCCCTTTTTACGACGGTGCCTCGCGTCCGATTTAGTGTCCGACGAGCGTTCGAGTAACGGAGAAAAATTCCCGATTACACCTTCTCGCTAATAGCTAGCACGTTCGTACAACAATTAGCGAAGCTGAGCTCGTTCCTCGGTCTTTTTTTCTTTTTCCTGACCAAGGATTTCGTAGGCGAACTCGCGAGTCCGCTTGCCTGAGACGATATTAACGAATCGATTCCTGAACGGTGGAATAAGACGTAGAAGAGTTTCGTTAAACATTTGCATTCGAGTAAAATATTCCTGGTTATTTAATTACAACGTTTCACGCAGCTAGCCATACCCTTCGCTTTTACGTTCGTAGCCTGTAACACCTCGCAGGAAGAGAATCCACCTCCGCTCGTTATTATCGTCCGCGAGCAACGTGGCATGATAGTCTCGTTAAAAATTTCATTGTGTCCCACCGAGCCTCCGCCAGCCCTTTAACTTTATGTATCGCGTAAAACCGTGTCCGCGGCCCTTGCACACGGTCATCATCGCCAGACGCTGAGGCAGCCAGCTTCACCCTTATCGCGGCCATCTTGGCCGCCTTCGGAAAGATTAATCAACCCGGGAGCGGTATTGCACACCAGCGATGTTGTGCATTCCCCCTGTTCACTCCCAACCGTAACATCTCTTCCCGTTCCCACCCCAGAAACTAACCGATAGATCGAACGATAAAACGGTACCCAAACGCTGTCCTCTTTTTATTCCGCCTCCTGTTGCGATCAACGCCGGCCAGACTGCAAGGTAGAATCGCACCAGCTGTTCGGATTTCGTCTCTGTCTACTCTTTTTCGGTTTAGCGACAGCAGGATACGCAATAACCAAATTTCAGCTGGTTACCACCTGTCCCTAACAGGTGACGAGTGCGATCCAGCCACGGTGTCATCCACGTGTTCTCGTGGAAGCGTTCTTAAAGGGTGCGGCTTTTTCTCTTCTCGCTCGTCTGTGTGTGTGTGTGTGTAACGGAAGCAGAAAAAAGAGGGCCACGTGGTTCTTGGAGGATCGTGTTCTCTAAGAACAGAGATAGGTGTGTACGCGATGTCGACTAGTCGTTCTAGTGGAAATAAAGTTCGCGACAGGACAAGCGAGGAAAAGAGACTGGCGTAATATACGTCGATAGAGGTTATTCGATGGTCCCACATTGGATTTTAGGTTAGGGCGATTGCCATCGTTTCCCCTCGTCCACCTAATTGGCTGCGACTGTCGAAGTGTCACGTTGCAATTGGTCCTACCGGCAGTTGAAGATAATTTATGAGTCTCTGTTTCCCACGCTAATCTCTATCCACGCATCGCACACGACTTATAAGTGTAGGAGGCATCCGCGTCAATTAGAAGGGCCGCCATCTTGCAGAATGGTCAGTCTTTGGTACCGTTTCACGGGAACTGCTACTGCGAGCATTCTAATTCCACTGACACTGTGCAGCAATCCTAGAAGAGTTAGAAATCATCCAAAGATCAATATTCTCTCGTCAGATTCAGGCGTACATCGGTTACTCTGAAATATGTCGGACCTCTCGCTCAAGGCCCATGCTGTAACCAGTTGTGCAGATCGTTGATACCCCACATTTCGTTTTCCAACTATTCTAAAGGAAAGCTCGCTGTTGCGTCTGCGAACCAGTACGCGCACCAACAGCTGCTGCCAATAGGAGTTCGTTCACGTGGAAAACTCTTTATCCCCCGATACGTTTACCTCCGTCTGCACCTACGATTCTTGCGAAACGCTGATGAGGATAATCCCGCTGAAAGGACCGAGAGCGGCGACCAGGGGGCTGCAGCCAACGTACGGCCGTCAGAAATCAGGCGGAACGGTTAATCGCGCGTGGCGAGCAAGTAGCCGCGCGTTGGATACGTCGCTGTAGGTAAATGCAGACTGCCATGAGCGAGGAGGAACGAAACGAAGCGGAGCGCAAGAGGAAAAATGCCCGCAAGTGTTCGTAACTCGACGTGGGTGTTGTCTGCAAGGACACGGCAGACGCGCCTCGTGTAATTCCACTCGATGCACGAGAACAGAGGGACCAGAACAGAGACAGAGAGAGAGAGAGAGAGAGAGATAGAGAGAGAAGGGAAAAAAAATGGTATCTCGTATCGCGATATCTCGAGCGGAGGCGGACCGCGGGAGAGGCAAGAACTTCTGGATCTCGATTTACGGATACTTAAAGCACACCCACGAGTATAGTGTTCCTCGCGGGCATTAAGGGGGGAAAAGGAAAAAAACTGGACGGTATCGATTATGGCCGACCTTGCGCTTCGTTACGTCGTTCGAGGTATCGTGACGCGAATTTCATTCCGTTCACCGTGACGTTATTTAGTTTTCCACCCGAGAGCTCGATTTCGTGCGCTTTAAACGGTATGCAAACGACGCAGGGGTGTAAGCGTACTCGTAGGGCTGGCTGAAACGTTAGGTTGTTACGGGGGTAACGCTAGTGCAACGATTAGGAATCGCAATTTTTAGCAAAGCCACCGTGTACGGCTACTTCGTTCGTCTCGATAGTTGCTAGCAACAAGTTTGCTCGACGTTCGAGTAACAGCGGATAAAATGAACGCCACGACGGGGTCTGGTTTCGATCGACGTTTTATAATAAACGACGCTGCCGGCGGATGCCAAAATACATAATCGTTGTCCGTGGGATGGTCGGGAGTTACAGGAAGCGTTATAACGACGCTAATACTCAGTCAATAGTTCGTAGTCTGTTTGACTTGATGTAACTTGCACCACGGTGAAACTGGCCGCCGCGAAACGATTAAGCAACCAAAGTGGTCAACTCGACGAGAATAGTTAACGCGTTTAACTAGTTACCCGGTGTTTCATTAAACACATGAAAATGGGTCCATTTAACACCTGTTAAGCGCAGCTGTAGATTAACCGTGTCTATGTTTAACTTAATCGGCGATGCGGCTCCGAGCAACGACTCGAAATTACTTGCCAACTTCCGTGCAAGTTCAACACCCAAAGTTAGTTTATTCTTAACTGGCTCGTTTATTAGTTAAACGTTTCCATTTCGCGTCCGCGTTCCCCGTTTTTTTTTTTTTTTACTCTACCCTCTCCTCTACCTGTTTCGAGCGCGATCGTCGAGCGTTAATACAATTTATTATCCACGATCGATGCAGGTGCCTCGATACTTTCGAACGGAGGACACGCTGATTAAATTTCGCGTACTCGAAAATATATTATCCGCGCGAGCGTCAGCGGTCTAATAATAAATTATGAAACAGAGTTGATGCTGCGTACTCTCGGACATCCTATGATTCATGAATTATCTCGTGTTGCATAATTGACGACAATAGAATACGATAGCGCATAGATTCATTTTTCAATATCGACGAGGTCGATTTAAAGTCTCGATGAGATTCGCGAATTTTCATTGGCCTCGAAATTAGAGAAGAAAAAGAAAAAATAATTGCCGACGTAACGCGAGGGGGGAAGTTTAAAAACTCGTTAAGGGGGACATTTGTAAGCTTATAAGCTTTGCGTTACGTCGCAATAATTGGTACAAAGGGAAAAATCGGCGGGGCTATTCGGGCTGAATGGTAATTGCGTTGAACGTTGCCTGGGCGCGATTTAATTAACGCGAAGTTTGCGAAAGGGAAAAATGAAGTAGAGGCGGTGGGCACAATGGCGGCGAAACCGTGCCCGAGATAAGCGCGCGGAACCGCCAGGAAAAAGAAGTTATCCGTATTAAACGTTCGCGCACCGCCGTTACAAACAGACTTTTAAAGTCCTTGAAAACGTTACACTTTTCCTTCGCCTCTCCTTTTTTTCTGCTAATCTTCCGGATAGATATCGCGGATAGGATTTAAGATAGAGGCGGTGCGCCCCGTTACCTCGCCGCTTTTTGTTCCGCTCTCTAGATCCGCTCTTTTTCGAGCAACTTTGTAATAATAAACGCGCAGCAGGAAAACGAACGCGCGCCGTTCTTCAACTACCCGAGTGTTTTTCATCGTTGCAAACGCTCTTTATAATCACCTGACAGCAATTTAGCAGCCGCAACGGGAGCGTACAATTTAATCCTATTCCGTGCCATTATTAACTTACAATTATCCGCAAATGTTTTATGGATTGCAATAGCAAAAAAAAAAAGAAGGAAAAAAAGAGGAAAAACGTAGTACGCAACCGAAGGTGAAAAATGACGGGTTTCCGTTGCGCAAGAATCCTCTGTCGCTCCCCAACACCTTAATCCTCCTTATCAAAGGAAACATTAAAATTCCCACTCTTTGATCTCGCAGCATCGGAAGGCAAACATTTATTCGTGCGCCGTTTCACTTTGCTCATTTTTTTCCCCCGTTGCGTTCCATCGGTACCGTTGCTCACAGAGAAGAATTTGCGCACATCGACTATACACAAAGTTCCCACCGGAAACCGTTTGTCGCTTTCAGCACGAAATCTCGCGCATTATTCGCGGCGGATGACGTTTGGAATATAAAACGGAGAAAAAAAAAACTATCGATTGTTCGATGACAACGTCACACGCGCGGGCGTACGTTTCGATTTAACGATTAAAAGAAGGAAAAAAAAAACAAAAACAAAAAAAAAGTAGAACAGGCGCGTTCTTTGTCGCGTCGATCGCGCGGCGGAACAAAGCAACAGAGACACGATTTTCACGGGGTTCCCTGGCTGGGTCTCGCCCGTTTCGACGGCCAACGCGGGCAGCCTGCGTGTACGCGTTGGTTATTTTAACTAACGACAGTCAAATGTAATTACATCAGGTCCCATGCCCTTGCCGGAAGCGCCCACATAAACGAGCTCTCGTATCCGCTCGGCTGTTGTAAGGCTGTGCCACATACCTGACGCATGACGCCAGGTTTTAAGACGCGACCGTATCAGCTATAGAGCTGTCCGAGTATTGTAGTTCGGTGAAACGAGCCAAGTCGTGCTCGTTTTATTCAACTCTTACACACGCAGCTCATATTTACCAGATATAATATCGAGAACCGAGTATCTCGTCTTTCCTCGTTATTAATCGAGGCTCTAGGATCGTTCTCAAATTGGAGCACGATGGTGTCAAACTCGTAGACTAACGCTACCTCCAACACTATTACAAAAACATTCGAGAAGATGATCAGAGTCGCTAAAGCAAGTGAACGGTTCCGAGATGAAGTCACCGTGACGACAACTGCGACGTTTAAATACGCAAAAACCAATGGAATTTTTGTCTCTAAACCGCAAGCTCTCGAAGCCAGCTTGCTCGAGCGATCTCGCGCTCGAGTGTGTACCTACGTAAGCGCACGCATAGCTAAAAAGCGGACGAAAACGAGCACGTATGCCACTCGAGTTTTGAAACGGTGGAATATTTCAGCTGGCCCCGACAGGTTTAGCGGCGATCGCCGATTCCGATCCGGCCAATAGAGTCGCACAATGGAAGGACAATTAACCGCGTTGCTTGAATTTCACGCTCCGGCAGCTCGTCGATGGCATCATGCGCCATTAGCCCCGGATCACGCGGCCTGCGATTGCGTTTCTATTCGCCGCGGTCGCGAGCGCGCGGTTTCTTCGAACGATTCTTTTCAGAGGGCCTCGCGAGAGAACCGTTGGATACAATTGATCGACTCGACGCTAAAATAAACGACCGCGTTCGCGTTACTCCTACTTCTCCGTTGGGTTTAAATAGAAACGGCGGAACGAGCGACGCGTGGCGCTCTGGGTATGATGATCGTTCTTTCAATGGCCGAGGGAGGAGGGCCTTGAAAGGTGCTGCGGAACGAAAACGCCGGCAATGGAAGTTGATAATTAAACAGCGACGCGATTCGATCGCGTACGAATCAGCCGTTCGCCAGTTAAAATAATTCCCTCGATCGTGGTCGACGCGTTTAACGTAATTTTTCTCGTGGATACGTGCGTCGCGTGAAACGGGGATTCCAAATTTCTGCGCCACGAAATTCGATGGTTCGATGGAAAAAAAAAAAAAAGAAGCGTAACGTCCGTCTCGATGGACCGTAATTATTTGCCCGTTGTCCATTACACGGGATTACGATGTTTACTTAAACAACGGGCCGCGTAACGGCGCGGCCTCTGTCTTCGCGCAATTGCGCCGCTAATTTATGAAATTCGGCTAATTCCACCGCGGAAGTAATTTCACGGCAGCCGTTTTACGATTTCTTTTCACCTGGCCGTGGTGCCTTTTATCTCCGGGCTATTATCTCTTCCCTGCCCTCCTCCGTTACCATCGATTGTTTCCTCATTTCCGGGCAAACAATTGTTGGGACGGCTGCTCCTCGCTAGTGCCAGCCACGATTCACAAAGGAGCGAACGCGCGCGGCGACTGATTTCGACGTTATCGCCGCGAGCGTTCGCGGCACCGAACGCGGCAACAATTTCACGCCGTTAATCGTGCATCTTAGCTCGGTCGCGCGCGTAAAAGGAGAGAGCGCGAGAAAAAAAAAAAAGAGGAGAGGGAAGAATGGCCAAGTAAATAATAGAAGCGGGTCAAACGTACGAGACGAACGCAGGCGGCGGAGGCGCGTGAATGATCGCCGCGAGGCAGGGGTTAAGTAGCGCTGGCCATTTAAATGCAAATCCGTCGTAAAAATATATCAGAGCCTGGCCGTTTGAATAATTCGTCGACCCATGATGTTCAGTGCCCGTCGTTTATGCCGTCCGCTCGGTTTTGCGCGGCGTACACGCGCGTGAATCACTACCGCGTTACGCAATGTGACGAGCCAGAACCGTGAAAACGACGATGCGTATAAACCGGAGCGATCCGCGCGCATCGCTCCAACTGGCTCCGTCCGGTTCAAGAAAAATCGCATCGATTTCACGCGACTCCACCGCCCAGCTCTCTCTGTCTCTCGCACTGCGTGTAATTCGTCGAGCTGTGAAGAGTACAAAAGGCCAGAGAAAAGTAGGGATCGTCGTGGTTTCTCGTCATTTTAAATACCTACGGGTCGTTCGTAGCCACTCTGTTTTCTCAAGCTTTTAGCCGTAG
The DNA here is from genome assembly GCF_050948175.1 of Xylocopa sonorina. Lineage (NCBI taxonomy): Eukaryota > Metazoa > Arthropoda > Insecta > Hymenoptera > Apidae > Xylocopa > Xylocopa sonorina. The sequence goes on from NC_135193.1 coordinate 14,565,664, forward strand.
CCAGCGAAATTATTTGGTGCAACTGTCGAGCTCGCTTCCACGGCAGATGCGGAATTATTTGGAGCGGTCGCGGAGTTTTATTCCCCCGCGCAACCGCTCGTTTACTCGTCTCTCGCTGCGCGGTATTTCCGCGATCAATTCTTACGAAGCGACGGGTAACGCTTTCGAAACCCATTACGATTAGCATAGAAACGCGGTTGCAATAAGTGGCTAATGAGTTCCTCGCTTTACGCGGTTCCATTTCGTCTCTCGAAAAGAGGAAACGATCGATTAAATTTTGCCGTGACGTTACCAGCGTTACGCAACTATTACTCATAGGTCGTGCGTTTGAAATCGTTTGAAACGCATTCCAGCTCGACCGCGAATTTTTTTATTTCGCGTCCCATCGTCGAAACTGCGAGAACGACTCCCGCTCGTCCTTGTCGTCTCCCAGCGAGGATTCCTCGCAAATCCCTTTAAAACGAACAAAGGCTCGTTTAGCGTAACCGTTTCATTACAACTGTATCCATTAGCATAGTAATCGGCACGTTTCTCACTCGCTGTACAAATTATTTCAAACGCACACCCACTTGTTTGCCGAGTTTAATCACGCCTCTAACGCGGCCATTTATGATTACGTCCTTCGAGCCGACTAACACGATCCGTTAATAAATAATAAGAGGCGAGGCGAGGGAGGGAGGCGGAAAAATTTGAGGCGAAACACCGCGCGTAACACGAGACAATTCTTGCTGCGAAGTTACGCCATGTTGCGGCTCTCCTACATACCGATCTCTCGTTCACAATGCGCGCAGAGCTCTGGTATGTATCCGTCGTTACGATTTTTCTCCTCTTCCTTTTTTCCTCTCTTCTTTTCCTCTTCCCTTTTGTGTCACTCGCCATGAATTCCAATAACAGGCTCGCCAAGGACAAGCCGCGATAGCGTTTGCACTCGACCGACGATGACTTAAGCCGAGCGCACAGTGGCGGCCTTTTGTCCACCGGCAAAACTGTTAGCTGGAGTGGAGGGTTGCGAGGACGCGTCGTCGTTCGTCCGTGAAATCTACCTAAGTGAATTCAGACGTGTTCGCGCGCGTTCGATGATTACTTCGATTCGAGTGACGTCGACGAAGCTTGCAATTTCAGATTTAGTTACTTTCCACCGGACTATGACTGGTGCACGCGCGCACCCCTCGACGCCAGGGGCTGCCAGGCGAGAACGGTTCGCATAAACTACTGCGTGGAGGTGCGCGTTGCTCGAAAACACCATCGACGCGAGTGAAATCGCGTACTCGAAACGGTAAACGGTGCAAAAGTATCGTTTCAAGTCGGTTTACGATAAACGTCACGGTCTGAAATTCGAACCGCGTCGGAATTAAATACAAAGACTTGGCTTCGCTCCTTTTCCACGGAGGTGCTGTAATGGTAAGCGTGACAGACCCGTATAATGTATACAAGTACCTACTTTAGAGGGTCTACAGCGTAGAGTGTCCGAATATTCCCGTTGAAAATATTCCATCGTATCCTATAGCGTCCCACGATTCCACCCTTATGCGAGTTGCCACGGGATGCCCGCAGCCATCATCCCACTTTAAACCTCCATACATAATAAACCTCTGAGCAAAACAATCTCAGTCTGCGCGATGCGCGAAGTAGAAGCATGGCGAACCAAAAAATACCACCTGAACCCCTACACACATTTCCTTATCCACCCTCTTGCAACGATCGCGAGCGCCAAGCGAATCGACGTGGCTGCAAGGGTAAGGAGGAACTTCAGAAGCAGAAAACGGATGAAACGAAGGTGGACAGATGGAAAGAGGGAGGGTTGACGCGCGCGAGAGCGGCAGAGGGTGACTAACGATCCTCTCGGATAACCTTCCGTCTATCGACGCCGCTAATTCGTCATTTCTCGCGCGTCGAGTGATTCACGGGCCTCAAACAGGATAACGAGGAACCGGTCGTCGGCTTGGGACGCGCACAGCGCGGCCATTATGCGGCTCCACTTGCCCGGTCTCGTTCCAGACGGCTCACAATGACTCGTTGTTCCCGCGGCGAAGACGCGCGCTCGAGGTTTGCGAGGATCGCCGCGATTATGCGAAATATCGGAGCCGCCAGTGGTACGAACGGGGATTACACGGGCGATAATTGGAGCAGAGGCCGCGAGGCTCGCTCTTCCGAGGCGAGGGATTGAGACAAATGATTATTGGATGACTAACCGTGGCTCTGATCGACACCAAGGCCCCTCGCTTCGTTTAATTGAAGGCTCGCGAACGCGTCTGACTCGGACGCGGACGGTAACGACGATTCGATTTTATCGCGCGTAACGAGAAGTTAATTGCTAGACGAGAACGATGACGCGTAAAATGCTCCACGGGTGATTTTAGGTGGAGACGATCGAGTGGGGTTGGATGGGGTAATTAAGTGTTATCGAAGTGGCCGGCGATGAAACTTTAAAGATGCCCCCGAAAGTTCGATGCTACTATTAAAGTAGCGAATGTTCCGTCGGTTATAATAGTATACAATTTCGCGGGGTTGAAAAAGTTTGCCAAGTTTTCGAGTCGACGATGAAACTTTAAAGATCCCAACGAAAGTTCGATACCATTATGAAATGGTAAATGTAGTTGGGAGTTTTAATGACGTACAATCGCAATACATCGTACTTACGATCTTCTTCGCGAAGCGGTTCTGAGAAGGGAAAATCGTAAGAACGCAACGTGTCCCGAGCGAAAAGATTGATCGCGTTAGCGAAAGAAGAGCAGGAGAGGGAGGAACGGGTCCGATCGCTTTGCCGTCGCAGTTCAAACAAAACGAACGGTCGACGGTCAGGTTTGCGGAAGCGGCGAATCGACAGGACGACCACGTGCTCTGGCTGGTTTCCGGCCTCATTTTCCATGCGACCCGCTCGTCCCGCGGCTTGTGTACACGTCGTTAGCAGCCACTTGTCACAAATCCACTTCAATTTCACGCGGCGCAACGTCGCCTTGCCATTTTCTTTTTCCCAACCGGCCACCACCCTCCCGTGCCTTCCAGTTCCTCCTGTCGAGCAATAGCCCGGGCTCCTTTGTGTCATTTTTACTGCTTCTTAAGCGGACGGGCCTCTGTGTTCCTCTCTCTCTCTCTCACTCTCTTTCTCTCTTTTTCTCTTTCTTGGCGAGCTGTCTCTTCAGCAACGAGTAAACTCGGATCCAAGAACACCCGTTCCTCTTTCCGTCTATCGCCGCTAACAAGGCAGACGATTCAAATTGCCCGCAGCCTTGTCTCCTCCTCGCCCCTCTGTACATCTCGTCCTGAGTCGATCTTCTTCTTTGACACCGTCTTTCTCCTTTTACCGAGCTGTGTTTCCATCGCGCTCGCCTCGCTGCGGCAATTACCGGTCCGCAAACGTCACGAGTACCGATGGACGTTCGAGGCTTCATTTCGAGGCGATTCGAGGGCTCCCCTCTGCCGTCGAAATTCGTATCGAAGCGACTCGACGGTCGAGAAGTCTTCGATGACTTTGGTACACATTCGAGTTGGACTCTTGTCACGTTTTCAAGTACCGAAGTTGAACGATAGATGCGAATATTTTGTAAAATTGGGGTCATATCGGATGTCTCGATTTAAGGAATTGAGTGAACTAACGTTAAAGCGCGAAGGTACGCAAGGAAATGATTAAATTTGACCGTTGCGCGTCTTTATCTCGCGTAAACTGGTGCACAGGGGGCACCAAACAGGATCAGCGGTAAGTACCAAAATGGCTGATCCTGTTTACGAAGACGATCGCTAAGAAGTTCGAGCGATTCGTCCCCAGCGAACTTCCGCTGCGTGTGTTCGAACTTATCAAACTTTGAGATTACACGGGAACTTCATAAACGTCTTTCGCGTCGCCTTCGAAATTTCTGACACCAAAGACAAACGCGCGGACCCAACGCGAGCGACCTATCCCCGCCACCAGCCACGGTGAACTCTTTCTTTGGCTACACCAGCCCTGGCTTCTTTTCCCTCGCCTATCTCGGGCTCTCTAAATTCCGTTTCGATCATTTCGAATTACTTTTGCAATACGCGATCGTTATCGAGCTAAACGAGCGATTTCGAAACGAAAGTAAAATTCGAGTAGAAAAATACAGCGGCTGGTTGTAGCGTGGAATTCAATCGAAATAAATTGTAATGTCTGCTGATTAAACGTAATTCAGTTGAAAAGCGAGACCTCTGATCGAACGCAATTAAACCTAACCGAATTGGAGGTTTCCGCCCGCGTCGCATTTCACGAACAACCACCGAAAAACACAAACGAAATTAAACGATCTTGATTTATAATTATTTCTACCACCACTGTCCCAATGAACCAGACGAGAGGGAGAGAAAGAGAGAGAGAGAGAGGAAGGGAGCGATAGAGAGAAAGAGAACGATAGATGGCCGGACATAACGCGACGAATAAAAGTAAATAGCGCGTGAAATTTAACATTTAACCGTTTAATACCGTGTCGCAATATCGCGCGAACGTTGTTAAACTTTTACGGCGGAAAAGCATTGTGCGTCGCGTTTGTTCCCTTTTTTGCTTTTTTATGCAGCGCGCCAGCGTTATTGATAAATTAATAACTAGCACTATTAATTCCGCTGCCGATGGACCGTCCATGGCAACGGATCCTGGCGTCAATGAAATTTTCAAAGCTCGACGCCGGAAGAGAGCAGCGTTGATCCGCGAGTAAATCATATTTCGAGCGTGTTCGTACAACATTTCGCGTTTCAGAGTTAGTACCAATCGGAAACTTGAATACGGTTATTATTCAACTTTCGTGAAAACTGAAACGTGCGTTTGAAATATAGAAATTGCTAAAACACGACCGTGACGTGTAATTTATAGAAGATACAACGTTGAAATCCGCGCGTCGAATTATTCGTCGGCCAAAAAATGTTCCAATTTGCAGTAACATTGAAAGAACTGGATACGGGTAACACAGATTTACCAAATCGACGCGCGTTCTCCGCCTCCGCCATTGTTGATACCATTTTTGGTACGCGGTTAATTTTACTTCCAGACTGAGTAAAGTTTTTATCTCAGACAGATAAAGTGTAATAGGACAATTGTTAGTGTCGTTGTTACATACTCAGCGATACTGTTGGCTGCGCTTCTGATAACGATGCAGGCGATGTAACGGCGCGTTATCGGTTAGGTGTCGCAATATTTTTACTCGCATGCGTTTACTTTGTAATTACCTGATTAAGTGTTTCCGTTCTCGGGAGTAAAACAGAGAGATAATAAGGGGATTAATCGTAATAGCAATAAAATTTATCATTAAAAGAACGAAGCAATTCCGTGGAACGAACAATTCATTTTACAAATAGCATATAAGAGTAGTATACGACGCATCTTTCATACGTTCTATACATATTTTTCCAACAAAACCATTACTTTCGAAGAGAAACGAGATAATATTCAAGTCCATAACGGCGTAATCCAGCCCTCTTTATCGCCAATAAATATTTCCTTGTCAAGAAATGAAATTCTTGCCAGGCTTGCAAGAACTTAATGGCACTTGACGCCACTTCCGCCGCACATTTTTCCTACCGCTCGTAACATCCTCGTTCGCATCCCAATGCCCCTCCTCGAGCGCCCAAGTTTCGCTGTAAAAGAATGATCATTCGACTATCCCTTGAAACTATAGTCGTTAACACATTTTCGCCCAGCGAATTTCGGTAGAATGATCGCCCTCTCGAAAGCTGTCGGGCAATCTTGGAAAGTTTTCGCTCCAAGGATACGCCTCGCCTCGTCGAACGTCGCCTTAATTACTTTCTTCTCGAGCGATCCTTAAAATCCGCTACTTCCGTAGTATCCAGCTGTTCAGGATTTATACGAAGCGTGGTAACGAAGAGTCCAGCAACATCGCCTAAACGTTCAAATTTCTACGATCGTCGTACAGTTCACAGCGAAACGGTGACAAATCGTCGATCGGGACAGCGGCTGAAATACGCGCGGTTCGCGCGTTATCCTTCGAATCGATAGAACCCTCGAGCCTGAGCGCGTTCTCGCAGAGGCGTATCAAGAAACCGGCAGAGCAGAGATAGATTTTATTGTCGCGGATACAGCGGAGATCTTCCTGTCTCTCGCGCGGGTCCCAACAAAGCCGGTGGGCACACGCACACCGATCATAGACCGTGTGTATATCCCTCTCAGGACGGGCTTTATTCCCTTACCTCGCCCCTTACCTCGCCACGGTCGCCTTACGCTGGGAAACGAACGTTACTACGTTTTTATGGGACGTGCCCCCCGGAGAGAAGCCGAGTGGCAGGGCGCAGATTCATCCGGCCTCGTTTAGATACGACTCCTGCGCCAATTCAGATACACCGAAATTGCGCAAACCGGCGGGCATAACCGCGGCAGTAAAACCTTCATCGTGCTCCGCCGCCCATGGAACATCCACCCCCGTCTTCTTCTTCTTCTTCTTCTTCTTCTTCTTGCCCGAGAGCCGCGATCTCTTCGCCGCTCTTTCGTCCCCTCGCGACCTCTGACCTCCTCTTCCGCCCTCGTATTCTTCGTGTCCTACCAACTCCTTCCGGGTGACTCTCTTTCCTTCGAGATTCACAAGATTTTTCTTCTTCTGGTTGGTTTTAAAACTTTGTATTTGTTGAACGAGGATATTGGCTTGATTATTGTTGGATATTTGTAATTTTTCAGAGGTATTTTAAGTTTGTAATTTGTAGGTAGAGAAGCTTTGTATTTGTGTGTACGATCTTGTTTGATACTGTGGTTCATCGATCGATAGATAAATCCCTGCTTTCTCGTGTCCCTTTTCGTCGGTTCGACTTTTACCATTCCCTCCACGAACGAGGGCAACGGGGGCTGGGCCATTCCTACCCAGCATCAAACAATCCGAGTCTTCGCGGATGCGCCTTTCGCCTCTCGCGTCGTTCGCATTCGTCGGTATTGTTCTTTTAACGACGAGCATTCAGCGGACGAGGGTATCGAGGCCAGCTCTGATCGTGGTTATTTAGTAATTGTTCCGTTCTCCAGCGACGCGGCGGAGGCTCGAGTTGGCACGAGTGGGTGCTGAGGGATAGGGGCGCGGAAAAGGGGAACGCGCAACCCTTTGCGGATTAAACATTTTTCCGTTCACTTGTTTCGCTCCGTTTACACCTGCTGAGTGGATAAGCTCTCGTCGCATTTAACTGATTGTAACGCGCGCGGTCAATTAACAAATTCTTTCGTTAAAATACGCAGAAATGGTGTTTCCGGCAGCAGTTCGCGGTATAAATTCATCGCGTACGAAACGTCAGCGTACTGAATACTGAACAGTAGGTCTCGTAGCCTCTTCCAGTCCACGTGTCTCGCGCAATCGTTCGCGATACGCGATTTCAACCGATTTACGCAACGTATTAACGCGCAGATGTTTAGTTCGAACGGAAGTATTTGCGCAAGAAGCTATTGAAACGCGGCGCATGGCGGCGAGGTCGGTCTCATCCGCGCCTTGTTTCCGGTGAAACTGCATCTCGCGGTGAACGTCATCTTTACGCTGTAAGTGCAGAAATGTGTTTACACGGGGCCGGAAATGGACGCGAACCTTCGTAAAATGGCTGGCGACGTCTCCGCGACAAGTTTGCTCCTCGTAAATCTTTGTAACGTCTTATTTACAGTGGCCGATAATAGCTTCCTCTCTGCGCCCTAATAAGGATGCGCGCGAGGAACTGTTACGCTCCGCGAGATTCATTAGAAGCGATAAACGACGATCCACGTTCATTTACGAGCACGAATACAGACGAACCCCCCCGTAAATCGCGTGTTCCCCACCCAGAGCCAATAATAAAGACGAATCGATAGATTTCCATTGATGCTCGCTTCCATTCCTATTTGTTCCCGTAATTCATGCTTCGATTTCGTATTCCATCCAGTCGACGCTATATCTATCAACTCAATTTATTTATGGACAGGTTATAACGCATATTTATGCACGGCGCGAACATTTGAAAGCGACGCGACTCCCGTGTACCACGATTTTTCACATCCTATAATCTCCCGTCGCGAAATGGACGCCATTTTCATCCGTATCGGACGACATTGTATTTCTTCTCTTGGTATCAAATTTTTGTCACACAGTCACGCGAGCGTTGAATTAAACTACGACGGATGCTCGATGCGCTTCGATGTAGATTTTACTAATTCCGTGCCGATGCTTTTTCGATCCATCGGTATTAGAGAAGAGATGGTTCGTGGAGGGAATCGAAAAGGGGTAGAGGGAAAAAGAAGAGGCGATGCGAAACGGCGAACTTTCCGACCACGAATCGGGCAGAATCCGAGCCAATTCGCCAATTAGACGGCTCGACGTTCTCGCCAGCAATTACCTCAGCGATGACTGCATAAAGTCATCGACGCCAACGCGAACCGCCCGCGGCCCCGCAACATTCTCTCCAACGACGGTTGATCCACACCCCCAGCCCCGCTTCCTCTTCGACCCCTGTTCCAGGAACACCCTTGCTCTTCCTCCAGCTATAACCCCGTCACCTGACAGTTTCGAGGCCGCAAACTTCGTACCTATGCTAATTGACTTCGCGTACAGAGTCAGTTCTTCCTGCCGCTCCGCTTCCACCGTCGCCCTCGTTCTCCATCTTTCTCCCTCGAAGCGTTTCCCTCTCTTCTCTATCCTCTCTCTCTCTCTCACTCTCCACGTCTCTGTCTGTCTTCGTTAGTACAGTAGACACTGTAAACCATCGTGGTTTAAAGTCAATTAACGCCTCCCCCGTCAGACACAGCGCGTTCTGACCTTTTCGATCAACGTACCAGCAGCAGCGGCTAGGCGTCGGATTCCATTGTTCCTTCGATACGCGCGATGCAACGGCGAACGGGTGGTCCCTTCCTTTTTTTCACCGCCGTCTATTTCTGTTTTTCTGTCCGCGCGGCGGCCAGAGCGCGCGTTTGATGAATTTATTTTCACCGCCGGATTCAGCTCGTCTGATTGGGTTATTGATTTTTCTCGGGCTTCCTGGCGAACCCGTGGATACCGCGTACGCGGCACGCGGCGTTATGGTGGTTCTTTGGGAAACGAGGGCGAGGTTGATTACGCAGATATATACACGGGGCCCTCGACCACTTCTGAGCGAAATTTTAAGAGGCGATTTTTTTTCTAGCCAAGGCTAAAGCAAGACCAAGGGTGAAAGGAACGAAATTGCCTTCGATGCCTTCGTTCTTAAGACGAGAATAAACCTCAACCCTTTCAACCCCTATGTTTAATATAGAATTTTCGCCTGCCACGCGACTGCGATTATAATGACATTTTGTACTTTTATCGTTACACTGTTTTGTGACGTGTTATTGTGTGACTCGGTTGGGTTGAAGGGGTTGTTAAAAATCCACGAGCTCGCTGGCGTTGATACGACTATTACGCGACGAAATCCGACATGACGCAAAGCTGTATCATAGAGCTGGTGTTTTCTTGTTTAAGAGAAAACTCTTCTTCCCCCGCCACTTCTCATCTTTCACTCGAAACTTCAGCCTCGCTACAGCGTGGGAGATATCGAAGTTGTTTCCCTCGAAAGTGATGGATCCGTCAGAAGAAGTTTCATTCCACAGTTTATCCGTGAAGAATCACCTGTTCTTATCATACACCAATCGATGTCCTGTATATTTTAACTTCGCCAGACGTGTTTCAATTTTCAGACGCCGCGAGCAGCCACCTCGATCGATCGGATCGGACGGATCGTGAGGAGGCTGGTCGATTCGGTTTCCAAAGTTAATCGTCGAATCTATCGGGGACGATGCGTTTACCCAGAACGAACTACGCGTTATATGTGCATGTAGATCGCGGACTTGGGGGAAACTTACGTTCCCAGCAGCGATATTAATAGATAAGTTGACAACTAAGCTTCGAAATCAGAGTGTATTCGCGGGGTTGGGAAGTTAAGTGAAACAGTTGATAAACTGTGTTCCAAAGTTCGCCAGCGTAACATCGGGACTGCATAAATGAATAATTGCACGGAGGCGAGCGCAATTTCTATAGAACACGAAGCCTCTTTGGTATACTTCTGGAAGTATAGCTGGAATTATCTCGAAGTACGTCGTCTGCGCGAAAGGGTTCGGATCTCATCGAAATCCAGCCTCGACGAAAAACGAAAGGAATATTCGTTCGACGTTGAAAGGTTATTCATCGCCGCCCTTAAGACCTCCTTAAGGAACGTTCTCGGTAGAGAGAGACGCTCGAGCAACAAGCGTAAAGGCATCGACGTGTAAGCGACGCGAGAGAGTCACATTTCTCGCCAATTCAGCGAGTTACAAGGCTGACGTCACCGGCTCGACATAATTCGATTCAATTCGCTTAATTTTGCGAAAATTGCCAATCTTCTCCGGGGGCGCGGCCGCGTTACCGAGTTCCTCCGTGGCGCTCGTCTATCTTCCGACATCCTTTCGTTCTTGCGCTTCCATCCCCTTCGGGGTCCGCGTTTAAAACCCGTTCACCGTTTGCGCCATTTTTTTTCTTCCTTTCTTCGTTTCGCTTCAAATTGCACAACTCGAATCGACGTTCTCGCAGAGTCGAGGATCAATATCTCGCTGTCAATTTTTTCTTCCATAAAAAAAAAACTCCAGTTAATTTGTTGGAACGACGACGCCTTTAACGTCCTTGGTAATTTCTTCTGAAATCTTGCATGCGTATCGAAGATGATATATATCCAGCGTTTAGCGAGAGAAAGCTCTTTTTAGCTCAGCCAAGGTGAGCGCGGATACCCTTCCGAAGCCGTCTATCGATCACTGGCACATCTTTTCACCCTTCCACGTTTCCCGTTATCAACCACGAGCAATTATCTCCCTTGCACACACAGAAAATCGTTCAATTAGTCCGCCTCCCGTCAGGAGTAAAAGCCTGTACGTGTTCCACGTCGCCTGCCGGCTCCGTCCTTGGGCCACCGTTAACGAAAGTAAATGAATTAGGGCATCGCGAGTTCCAAGTGGAGGATCGAGCAACCGGGAGTGTGATTTCATTTAGACGGCGGCTAGTTTTTTCAGCAAATGGCAAGATTTTTTGTTTCTTTCGAAAGAAAAGAGAAGAAAAAAATGAAACAAACCGCGAAAACGATCCTTTGATCTATGCTGCGAAGGCTCCGAAGCGTTGGTTCCAAAAGAAAAACGTACGCGTTGCACGGATTGATAAATAAACCGTAAAAGCGACTATTTGTGTCTCGTTCCGCGTGAAAGCTGGAAATTTGTTTATTACCAGTGTAAACGTTGAGAGTGGAAAATGGTGCGCGCAGCGAGCGAATGAAATTTTTAACCTCGTCAAATATGAGCTGTTCTTTTGCAGCGTGGGAGAAAAAACGATTACGGTTACATTGAAAAGTTTTGGCGTTTGTTAGCCGGGCTACGCTTTGCGAAACGTCAATCAGATGGTAGCGCAGCGTCGAATCGGAAAAATATAACCGAAGCTCGCGGCAGCTTTAGCGCGATCCCCTTTTCTTTTCGATCGTCGCTGCGCATGCCTGCCCGACCGCCATGGCGTACCACCATTAAGGTCATGGGGTCAGAGTATCTCTCGAACCTGACATTCCTTCCCACGAACGATTTGGTGCACCGTCGAATTTACGGGCCACCGTCGTCGCGTCGCGGTTGCGGCTTTTTTCATCCCATTTTTCATCCCCCTTTCTCATCCATTTTCTCTTTTTTTTTTCGAACGAAACCAGATACCGACACGTTTCAAATTCAGAATATTTTTTCTTCCGAAATCGTACTGTTCTTTAATGATAATTATTATTCATGAGAATGCAAAGTCTATGGATGAGAGTTTTTTTAAATTTTTGTATCATCCAGGTTAAATGTTACTACGGATGCTGTCAGAAACATCCTGCTCGTTTATTCGAGAATACATTTTCCGGTTCGCTTTGCCTCCCGGCTCCCAACCCCTACACCGTGACACTAATCGAACTTAATGAATTTATTTAATCAGCTTTTTAATCGCTAAACGATCCGCCTGTAATCAGGTTTGGTTAATTTCATTATACGCTTGATTACTTTCCAAAATAACGTCGACCCTAATACCGCGTCTACGCTAACGTTCGCCAAAATGGCCGAGGCGTAAATCGCTCGTAACTGGTCATAATGCAGACCTAGAAACATTTTGTTATCACCGAAACAAATACAAAAAAGAAAGGAAAAATGTAGTTTAAAAAGTAATGGTCCATAAAAAATTTTCCAAACTGTTTCGAAACTACATCTGAACGCTTCTCTGAACAGAGTTTCGACATTTTTTCTGATGTTCGCGATAGAGAAAGGAGTCGTTCCAGAGGTATTTCGAGACGGCCAGCGGATTGTTTCAAAACGTGTCGGTTGCAAAACAGTTTAGAAACGGTTTCTAGGAAGACGCGTCCAAGTCGGCGGTCGCAGCCTTAAATCTCGCGCGGTAAATTGCAAAATTCATATCGCTGCCCGGCCAAGTTGCACGGTGGGGCGGTTCGAATATGTTTATAGGATCCATTCGTGTCAGGGTGTTCCCGCGGACGGCTTGTTTGCCAGGTTGATTCGAGCTTTTCACTGTTTAAATAAAATTCACCGACGCCCAGGCGTCTTTATCCCCCTCGTTCCAGACAGAGGGCCGCTCCTCGTCGGCTCGAAGCAAATATTGCTTCCACGTGAAACTAGATTTCTCATTTGAGGCAGAAAAATAAGACGCCCCGGCGTATCCGGCGTTCCCCTTTGCTGGAAGCGAATGAAAGTAAATGGTTCCACCGGCACTGTATCATATATCTCTGCTAGCTACTTCCGTAGGAATTACAAGTAAATTCGAAACACGGACTGATTTATCTCTCTTTCTCTGTGCCGCGATAAATCCGTTACGCGATGTCGGCGGAACAATTTCTCTTTGAATTAACATCAACCTTTTTCATATTCCAAAGTGCTCGCGCGCGTTTCCAATTATTCCCCCGCGTACCAGCCGCGCTTTCCGCTAGATTTTCGAAACGAATTTCAATATTCGAACGCGTCGATCGATCGCGAAACGACTGCACGCGAAACGGTTTACTTCACGTTGGTCTACGCGGCGTCAAAGAAACGTCGAAGATCAAAGAAGCAATTCGACACCGTAAAAATCCATCGAAGAAGCCCACGGATTCTACACGGATCCCCATCGATTCGCAACGAAGGAGTATCGGCGGAACGATCGACCGTCGATTGGTCCTCGATAACTCGAGCGTTAGTAGCGTGTCGCGATAGAGATCGACCCAGAAGAAGGGGTTGCGCGCACGGACCCGGGGTAGGTGGCTCGAGATATCAGATAATCGAGCCTTTCAGCTCTAATCTCGGCTACTTTCACGAGATTATGCTCACCGTTCTGTTTGCATCGCGTGCAACTAGCGAGACATTTAGCAATCCGTACAAATTGGATTTCCTTCGCCCCGTTCGGTCTTCGCGCCCCTCGCCCGCTCGTTAAACAAGAAATACGTACCAAGAGGCGCGGAATGCGCGATAAATCGTTCGATAAAGCTGCATCGTTCGTCCGTCGTCTCTTTCTCGGTCTAGATCTGTTCGTACGAGTGGAAGAAAGAAAGCAACAAATCGTCGTGAAAAGAACGCAGCGTAGGCTGACGGAACGAACCACCCACCGCAACTCACCCTGCACACGGTTAACAGGTTCGCGAATCGCGTTCGTTCCCGTGCGTATCGATTTTCCGAGCGGGAATGTACGATCTCCCCGTGTCACGGTGGCCTGCGATAATGCATCACGCAGATACGCCGTTCCGCGAGCTAATATTTGGCCGCAAAAGCGGCGCACGCGATTATGCCCGGGCGTCCATGAAATGTTTAGCCCCGTTGCTTCCTGCCGTGATATTGTCTGCCGCTTTTTCGACGCCGCCAACTTGGGACGTTGAGTAATACTCGCGCCACGGGTGATAAACGTCGGACGGATTCGGTTCTTGGGCGAAACGAAAATCCGTTCGAGCGCGTGTCTCGAGTTTTTCCGAAAGCAAAACCAGGGTACAGAGAATTCGTTGGTACCTCGGATACTTTTAGCACGCGCGTGCACGTTTCATCGAACGGCTTCGAGAAAGTCAGAAATCATGGAGCCCCGCGTAACCATACGGCTGCACCTGCAATCTTTGCGTGCCTACATAATTCAACGGGCTATCGTATCAGTTTCGCTTTTATCTTTACGCCTTCTATAACTTCTCGTGTTCGCGTACAGGCTCGTAGCTTGGGTATATACGGTTTATCAATTACCAGACGCGAGAGTCCCATCGCTATAGGGCATGGGAAAATACCATTTCGGCCTGGCGACTGTAAATAAATGTTTCCATTTCCCAAACTGATACGCGTCCTATCGATAATGTATATAAGATCGCCGATAAAACGGTTATCACGAGCGCAAATACGTTGTTTATTGCGGATACGAGTACAAATAGCAGAAGTGCCATTTTCTACCACGATCAGGCAAGGATTAATGGAACCGGAGGCGTCGCGGACGGCTTCCGGGAGGGCAGGAAACGCGGCGACTTTTCCGTTCGAACCGTTTCAAACATTTGCTCGCGCAAATATTGAGATTGTTACCATTTCTTTGGAGCTGTCGGGAATTTCGCGAAACCGCGCGCGAGGCCAGAGCCTCGTTTCTACGTCACCCTGTTGCGTCTCTCAAACGCGATGGAGTCAGAAAATTCTCGATGAAAATAATTTCGTTTTCTACTCACCGATTCCGACGAACGTGAACGCCTTGGATGCTCGTCGATCTGTGCTCTCCCCGCTTTTTACCAGCGAACTGTCCTCGTCAATCCACCCGGATCACTCGCGTCTGTACGTACACCCCCTTCGCGCGGATCAATCCGCTCTATTCGTTTCTCGCGCGAGAAACAAATTCTGATTCTCGCCCTCTGCTGGGTATCGAGAGATCGTTTCGAGTTTATATCGCGATTGGTAACTGCGAGAAAGAAACCGTGTGTGCGTTCGTGGGACCGTTCGATCCTCGTCGAGTTGAGTGCCTCGGTTTTTCGATGCCGTTGGATCCGGCGAGACGATTGCCTTTGCGATTATGCATCGCTTCAGCGACGTTCTTTATTCTCAGAGAATTCTACGTGCAAGAAATAACGGGGACCATCGATGAGTTAGCACTGGAAGTGTCGATAGAAGTCACTTTCTTGAAAAATATGCAAGACACACGAAGAGTGGAATAAAATGAATTTCAGATCTGAGTCTACGTGAATCGAAGCCAGAACAACTGTTAGATGAACGAATACGAAACGGATGTGATTAGACGATTGAAAATGTATTTTCGAGTGCCGAACCGCGGGCTCGTGGTACGAAGCGGTTAATTGATCGATAGCCAGTCGCGTCGAATCGTCGCTGGACGCCCGTGCGCAACAGTTGACGACCAGACACGGCTAATTGGGATAATGGCCGCGGAAAAGTGGCCGGCTATGTGTGCACAGAGAGGCATGTTATTACGTCCAATAAGAAATCGCCTTTTGGCCACGTGTAACGAGCCTGTGACACGGAACCAAGCATCAACGGACGATTGCGAACGCTGACGATCGGTATCGCGATTTGTTCTCCCGCGAGACGAACAGCGACCACTAGAATTTCCTCGAAATGGTTCGAAATTTTTGTCCGACCTATCAGTTGTTCGTTTTATCACGCAGTGCTTCGAGATATCAGCTTCTCGCGTTTGAGTCACGATCGAAGCGTGCTACGTGGGCGTTCTAGAGTGAAGCTGAAAACGTTCGCTCTAACCGTGTCACAATTATGAAACCTTATCTTCTTTGGATAGTCGACGATGCACGTTAGTTAAGCAATCCAAGCATTTCTTCCTACAAGAACGGTCTACGATGATTCGACGCACGTTTCTGCATCATTGATCGAATTGCGTTCAGCATCGTGGTATTATTAGTCCGTGTCGCTTTCTTAGGTCTTCGAGCGGATCATCTGGGAGTAGCGAGGATTCGAAGGGTTCCATGGCGGGTGAAGAGGCGCGAGGAGCTTGAAAAACCTCGGATTGAACGTGAAAGGCGCGAAAGAGGGCCAGAAGTTTCGCGTCGAGCCGATAATTCGCGTTTGCGAGCGGCGCCGCGTGCGGAAGGGAAGGGATCGGCCTGAAACGATCCTCAAACAATACAACTGGAACGAGAAGTTCAATATTGAACGCGTCGTTGCCACCCTCTGGCTACGGTTGTCGCGTTAATTCGCGCGATTCCCGAATATTTCCCAGCCCCGTGCAATTAATTCGTCCCTATCCAATCGAAACAAACGATCTCAAAAAGGCAGCGGAATTTTATCCAAAAAAAGGATAAAAAAAAAATTGAAAAATATTATTTTCAAAACCAACGACGAGTCAATTGTACGCTGAGATGATTCGAACGACGCTGTTATCTCGTCATTTCGTGGAACCAGCCGAATTATCGCGGAGAAGAAACGCGACGAAGGGACAAAATTGAGGACACGAACGCGAGAAGACTTCGCGATCGATGGTCGCGTCTCGAAATCGCCGAGAGGCCGATCGATCGGCTGGGAAAGGTCAAAAGTGGGACGAAGAGCCATTCGTCCGCGAGCGTCTGGCTTTTCAGACAAATCATAGAGAGCCCGGGGTTTTAACCATTTCCCGTCGGTTATGGCGAGCACTTCGTTCCGCAATATCGGCTTTAAAGGTGGCCCCATCCGCGGAGCACGTAGCAACAGCGTTTCGATGCCTTTCGTGTGGACCAATCGCCGTGGAGAACGAGAAAAATGCATTGTAAAAGCCAGCCCGCGGTACCCGTGCTCCGCTTGGCTCCGCCGCTGTCTCGATATCGATCAACGTAACCGCGGGAACATCCACGGTTAACACAGATTTTTGCCAACCTTTCTTCGTCGCAAATGCCACGCGGAATGTGATTCGAACCGCGTCTAGCGGAAAGTCCTCCGAAGCCTTCGTAGAAAGTGCACGGAGAAACTCGCTCGCCACGGCTCGATCGAGCGCGAAGCTCTTGCTCGATCTAACGAAGGTAATTAACTCGAGTAATTAACCGAGGCAGCGAGTAACAGTGTTCTCGGTGGGACCAAGTGGCGGGCACTGGCGAAAGAAACGATTTCGATGAAATCAATAAATTCGAGCCGTCTCCTGGAGAGAAATAATGGGCTCCCTGTGCGTTGCCTCGTCGAGGGGAAGAACAACGACGAGATCGAACGTGGTGTCAAGAGTTTAACAGAGAAGACCGTGCGAGGCGACGAGAGAGCGAGATCAGCCTAACTTCGTTAAACAATTGCGACTAGCAAAGAAAAGGGGAATTGAAACGCCACGAGTACGCGTTGTTACGTGAAAAATTGCATCGATTCGATTGATCGAAGCGGTCGTTCTATTGATCGACCTAGCGACCTAACGCACGCGACGACGTCTCGAGCGAATCGGAAGAATCGTCTACCCAGCAAGAGGAATAGCGAACGCGACTTCCATCGCGGCTGGGTTCGTACCAGCGCTCTCCTCGAGGATATTATACACCCGGTCGAGGATCGTCGTAGAAATTCAAATTCGATTTACGTAATACTTTCCTGGGAACGTCGCCGTTTGCCCCCACGAGAGAAAAGTCAACAAGTTACCTCTGCTCCCGTGGCTCGAGCGAAAACCTATCGCAATCCACGGGTGGGAAAAACGAGATGCCACCCTTTTCGCCTATCCGCGAGCGGCTGGTTTAAAATTTCAACGTGTGCCCGGTCAACAAGTTACTCCTCGACTGTAGGTCGAGGGCCGACTCGAATCTCGCAGCTACTCTCACGGTTCTCGTCGATGCGAACCCTGCTTAATCGCTCGATCGACGTCGATTTCGACGCTCGTCCACCCTCGATTCTCCTCCACAAAATGTCACGACGCTCCGCGCGACGCTGTCGACGTAAACGAAGCAGCTGACTTCGAGAGCGCGACTCTGACAGTTCCGGCCAGTCCATCGAACAACTGGCACCAACTTCGCGAGTTCCTCGTCCGCACAAAAGACCGTCCAGGAAGGGAATCGTTCCAGCCGCACCATCGGTTTCGATCCGATCTCCGTTCGATTCCTCGACCCCGATCGAACACCCCTGAACACCGTCGAACTTCAACGATCTCGATACCCGGCGACGACGATACTGGTTCCCCGTCGTTTTGCTCGTCTCTTCGCGGTCGTACCGCGCCGTGCACAGGAGTCCTTATAGAGAGAGAGAGCCTCGGGGTCCTGGTGACGTCCTAGAACGCGAAGCCTGGCCTTCGCGTGCTCCTTGGACTGCGTTTCCTCGTGCAACAACCCCATTTCTCCTCGCAGCTCCGTGATTCCAGGGGACCCGACGCACGTTTCCTCGGAACAAAGACGCCAACGGGTGACCACGGACGCGGGGGTTGCGCGAAATACAGAGGAGAGTGTCACACGCGATTTATACGAGAGACTATCCGTGAAGACAGTAAGAGCAAGTGAGAGAAATAGAGAGAGAGAAAGAGGGAGAAAGAGAAAGAGAGTGCGGGTGCCAACACGGTGAACGGTGCGAGGTACGCGACACGTACTCGTCGAGTGCGGCGGCTGGCCCAGCCAGCGGTCTGCTCCAACACCACGGAAGAAAGACCTCGGTGGGATGGCAGTTTAAATGCAACTATGCTTCCTCCGGTTTGGGTTCAGCGCGCAGGGTCCGAGTCGGCCCTGCTCGGTCGTGCTCGGCCGCTCTCGGATCTCGTCGATATGCCCATAGACACAGTGTATATGTGTCTATGGATATGCCGTGTCGCGCTACGCTCTCTTGCTATATCTTCTCTCTTGTGTTCTACTCTCTAGCCTCGTGTATAGTAACTAGCCCCCTCCTAGGCCTGGGTCCCCCCTCCGATTCTCTCACCCCCTACACTCCCACCTCGTCCCTGTTCCTCTAACGCGTAGCCGCTCTCCTCTTCCCACCACGCGACGTTTCTCCTCCCTCCGCGTTTCACCCTCTCTCTTTCTACCCTTCGTTCCACCGGAGGAAGACTGGTCCACGCTTCTTCTCGTCCTGCTTCTTCCTGCGCCGGGTTCCTTTATCCCTGGTTGGGTACCGTCTCGCGCCAGAGAGAGAGAGAGACGATGCACTGCTCGCGCTGCTCGCGATTAGTGTTGGTCACCGGGTCGTGGTGGCGACGGTGGTGGTACAGGTAAAAGCGGTGGTAACCGTCGATGGTAGTGGTGAACGCGTAGGTGAGATCGCGGGGGTGTAAGTGGATAGACGAGTGCGGGTGCGGGACGGGGTGGCGTGGTAAGCGGAGGGGGTAGAAGGAAGAACGGTAGGAGGATATCGACGGGCTCTGGTGGGGGTCTGAGAACCGGGCGAGGGGAATAGTCTGCGACAGAGACGGTCATATGGCGCCTCGCTCGGAACGGGGATGTCTTATGTCATTTTTCTTCGCGATATTCTAACGGGTGTCCCGAGAACCTCCTGCGGCCTTAACCCCGTTCGACGCGTGGAGGAGCTTTTATTATTTTGTTGCTGGCTCGTGTGCATCGCGCCGTTGGCTCGGATCGACCAGCCTGGCAGATTTAAATGCGGCCGACCTCGTTTAAAGGAGCAAGATTTTTCCGCAATTTTTATCGTTCTTTTTATTTCGCTCCCCTTTACTGCTTTTACCAGCCTCCCCCACCCCGGAAACTTCAACGGCGGAATAGTAATTTCGAAGTTTACTGGCGCGATGGCGGCACGCGGTGCCTACCCCCTTCTGGGGTGTCTGATTGGCAGAACGATAATTGGGTCGCGGTGGGAATTTTCGGAAGTCGAAACGATCCCCTGTTTCTCGCGTTTCCCTCGTTTCGCTACTGATCGAACGGATGTTTCAATTAAAATATACGTTTTAATGTAACGTGGTTACCATGGAACATGCACGGTTACGTTACGAGTTTGTTCGATTAATCTTCCTCGAAAATAGTAGCCAACGAGACGAACCATCGGTTTTCGAGCCGTAGAAGAAGATAACCTAACCCAGCACCACATATCAATTCCTCTCGCCGAAATTTCAGCATCAACCCTCATTAAGATTACCATCGAAACTTCCAGCCCACGCTCGCCGAGCCAGATCGCAAACACGATGTTCTCGGAGCACCGGAAGCGGCGCCGATTTCGAAACGCGTCTCCACGCACGTTCCATTATTCATCTTCGATAATGACACCCTTCTCCAACATTATACAACTCTCCCGTGCTCGCCAAAACTATCAATCGTTTTCCGCTTAAACGTGATTCATCTCGATCCTTATACACACACACCGTATTTCGACTCGCTTCGTTATCGCACCTATTAAACACGATCGCTTAGCAACAGGTAAAAAGGGGTTGAACAGCGAGAATGAAAAAAGAACGCGTGTGTCCAGATCTCGCGACTGATTCCATCGATAATTGCACTGCTGGCTTCGCGTCCAACCATCGAGCGTCTAACGTTGTCCTTCGCAGCGCGTGCAAGATGGAAACGACGAAGCGTCCTCCTCTTCGTTCTCCAGTTCCGCGTCGAGGATCGTTTCCGTTGCCGCGGCGTGGTTCTTCGTGAAAAGTTTTCGTCGCTGGTGAGAAAGAGCCAGGGAAAGGAGAGGTAATCGGGCTCGAGGAATTTTCAAAGTTCGTCGCCGCGAGCGTTAATCGAGCTGGCCGTTTCTGGATGAAAGAGGAAGCTGCTGGGCCCTTCTTCCGCAGCCCGTGGGCCCGTCTAGATGCACCTTGTTCGAGATCCGCCGCCACAGGCGCGGGCTCGATTATCATAATAAAATTTAATTGGCACGCCGCGGCGCGGGCCAATCCTGGCCGCCGCTTTAAACGGCTTCGATTTTCTCCGGGGCTGTTTTCCCTCGGTACGTTTCCGTTTCGTTCCGAGCTACGTCGTTCGACATCTCGGAACTACACGAATTATGCACGGTGTTTAGCCATTGGATGAGACTGTATCCTTAAAACGGTTAACGGTTACAGAGATCTATATTCTTCGTCGTGTACGCGCGCACGAACGTGTCGAGGGTATCCATTTTGTCCGTGTAATTGTTAATACGCGGGTAGCCAGGTCCCGTGTTTCACGTGTATTAACCTGCATACGTGCTTTTAATTCGTTGCTGAGAAAAATATGGTTTTACAAATTTCCTGCTCCCAAGTAGCGATATTAAGTCTTCCGTAAATCAGAATTTCGTCGAGGCTGCGCTCTGTTCTCGCGCGAGTTACGCAATTTTGGAATGTTTTTGCTCGCATTAATTCGAGTGGTATCAGTCGCGAGAGACTTTCGCGAGTTTCTCGCGGGGAGAGATACGACGGGAACTATCGAAATCTGCTGACTCGAGGCAGGACCGCCTTTGCAGGAAATTCGACGACTAAAACTCGATAACCCAGATCTCGCTGCGGCCGCGTAAAGCTCGAGGGTGAGCGATACAAGTATGCATCGCGCCCTTAGCTCGGCCAGTTCCTAACTGCAAAATTAATCCGCGGATCCTAATATCGTTTAACGGAATCATAAACTTCCGGTCAAATTGGAAACCGGAGCGCGTTCGATTCGCGTTTCCCTTTCCGCGGTTACTCGTTCATGCGAGCAGCAACGAATCTCGTTAACGCGCCATGGGATTCAAGACGCTTGCCGGTTAATTGCTACGAAACGCGCGATTATGCGGAAGCATAATTCCAACTCGAACCGTGTTCAATCATTTATGGAATATACGTAACTCCAGTTACGCGTATATTATTCGCGTTTGCATCGTGCGTGAACGTGAATCACTCTCGATGGTTATTAATTAACGATTCATTCGCTGCACACCGCGCGACATCGAGAAATTCGAGGCGGTTCGTACAGTTTTTGCAAACGAGAGAGGTTGAACGGAACCAGATTGATTGGACCGGTATTTTTATTGCGAAGAGAGAAGAAAATGCTGGAGAAGAAAGACGCGAAGACAGAGGGATTCCTGGTCGACTTCGAGGAGAGAACCCATGGAATTTCGCGCGAGCTGAAGTGCGTGCACCCAAAGGGGTGGAGGAGCACTCGAATAACCTAGATTTAGGCGGTCCCCGCGAGGCAGCCGGCGCACACGGAGACTCATTACATAACTTTTGCGATCGATCGTTGCAAACGGGTCTCGCGCGTTCTTCCGGCATGCATATGTATACGAGAACCACGTAAGTATACAGGGTGTCTGCGGCGATCGTTCCTGTGGAACGTTCGCGGAAGAACTTCGATTCCACGAGGAAAAATAAGAGGAACACGAAGAACGAAAGAATCGCGTACCACGCTTCGTTGTCGAGGAAAATGATTTCGAAATTACGTGCCAAGTGCTCGTAAAATAAAAATTGGCGCTTGATAGAGATTGCTCGAATGCATCCTGTGGATTTTTATTACGAGTCGTGTTCGAAATAACTTGTTATGTACTACGTTCCTAACTTTTTGTAACGAGTATATTAAAATGAATGTTTCCTTACTCTTGAACTGATCAATCGTTGCACGCACACCCATAGATCTTCAGTGTTATTTTTCTCGAGAACCATGCGTCGCACGAAATTTTTTTCTTCTTCAGTTTTGTTTCGTTTTAGGTTGTAGAATGATTGGCGAAAATAATTTCCATCGATAGTCAACCACCCGGTATACTATGCATGTATTTACGAGGATGTTATCTGGCGAGCGTTCTTCGGCTGATAAAAGCGGGCGCGCAAAAGAAGAACCGTTTCATAGAGTTTGTCGGGCTTTTCGCGAGCGCTTCTTACAAATCAACCGTGTAAGCGTCTATCGTCCGTGAGAAGAGACGCGGAATCCGTTTTACGGACGCTCGTTGAACGCATCTACTGCCGGCGCGGCGCAATTCCGTCGAGGATGCAGCTCCGTCGAAATGAAGTTTTTCGACGAGCTGGATGCGCCGTTGTCGCGTCGCTGGAATCTCGCTTTTTACGAGGAGAACCACGGCCTTTTTTTTTCCGCTCCCGCGAGAAAGTTGCTACTTTCGCGGGACGACTTCAAATTATGATGACGCGCATTGTGAATTCGCGGAAGAGTCTAGCTCGCGAGTATCGATCGTGCGACGAATTTTGCGCCGCCAATTTTTTCCTCTTAACGAACGCGATACCCAACAACAGACGCGACATTTTAAGAATCCGACGTGGACAGCGAGCAGAAAGCTTTGTTATTGGATAACGAATTATTGTATTCGAAATATCGCATCGTTTAAATAAAGATAACAAAAATATTAGCGAAGAGCTGGTTCGTGTCCGACGATTCGCAAGCTCATCGCTCGACGGAGTACAATGTCGAAGTGCACGTCGAGTCGAGCGATGATTTCGACAAAGTAACGCGATAACACGAGCTACATGAATAATAAACGGTCAATGACTGTCACTTGGAAACATGACTGGCGCGATAGTAGGTCGAGACACGCGCTGCGCTGTTAATGCAATTTCTGGACGATATTGCACCTTCGTTGCGGCACCCTTTCAGCCGAAAAAGATGACAGAACTTTTTCATTAACCTAAAATTATACGCTTTCAGCGTGTAATGTAATTCGATGTGGCGCTTTGTTAAAAAAAAAATCGCGCTGCCCCTGTTGACCCAGATCTTCTCCTGATGGTTTCATACGTGCGAAAATTTGATAAGACTGGCTGGCGAGGCTGCCTTCGTACGAAAAAGATCGTCGAAACACTCTGCTACATTTTAACCAAACAAAAATTGTACAACAATCGACTCCGTTACGTACATTTCTACATATTCCATAAAAAAAAAAAACACCATCCCCTAGTTTAGAGGTACAAAAAAGGAAACGTTAATTTCCAATTAGCACGCTTGTCAGAGGATCGAGAAAGCGTGTATAAAGTGAAGCAAAAAGCAAGGTACGATCCAACAGGCAATAGCTCGGTAGATTTACGGACAATGGGCTAAATCATAATCTGGTATGCCGAATGGTAACACCATTAAGACTACATTTCACCGCGCGGGACAGCGAGCGGCACGTTGACGTACACGGGCAGGCATACAAAGTTGCGCACGTTTGAATGGGATGC
Organism: Xylocopa sonorina; assembly: GCF_050948175.1. Classification (NCBI taxonomy): domain Eukaryota; kingdom Metazoa; phylum Arthropoda; class Insecta; order Hymenoptera; family Apidae; genus Xylocopa; species Xylocopa sonorina. The sequence continues at coordinate 14,589,531 of NC_135193.1, forward strand.
ATTCCGTATTGTGCGTCACGTCAGAATTCCACGAGGGCCCCGAGTACGTTACAGCCAGGGCGTTTGCTGAAACGAACGAACGAGCGACTCCCGCGATCCGTCTCGTCTCGTCGCCGATTTCCACCGGCTATGCGGGACGTTGTTTCGAAAAGTGCCGGTGCCGCGCCAAGATAAATTGATTCTAATGCGGGTATGATGCGGACGCGTGCGTTGAATCGAAAACGCGATCGTTATTCGTCACGTGAGGGAGTCGAACGGGTGTCTTCGTCCTCCTCCTCGAGAGAGAACTGGTCGCGTCGTCTCGACGGACGAGATTAGGCGAATAAAAACGCTAAATATCGGTGAAACCTCTACTTCGAAATTAACAGTTCGTATTACGAAAGAGAGAGAGAGAGAGAGAGAGAGAAAAGGAAAGGAGAAAAGAAAAACAGAAAAAGAAACTGAATTATTCAAGCAAGTGCTCGAAAGTGCATATTCGATCGGAATTCGCAGAGTCGAGTGGTTGTTCTGTGCGACCGCGAGTATCGACGATAAACCACTTTTCAGCAATCTCTCTCGACGGTGCAAGAAAGAACACAGAAAATGATTGCGAACGGGTAATTACGTTTGCCCGTAGTTTAGTGGCTCGGTAGAGGAGCGTTTGCGAAAGCAATTCGCGACGACAGAGAGCGTGCTTCCAGTCATCGAGGTTTTCTAAGTGCCGGATAATTAACTCGACTTTTCCCGTTGCTCGCGGTGTCTTTGTAAACCGTTCTATTCACTCGTGGATCGCGCTCCAGCGACCCGTGCCAGCGTAAATCCACCGTCAGAGTCAACCTTCGATCTCTGCTCGATTTCGTTCGATCGCGATCCGTTCGCCAAGCGTCTCGACACGTTGAATAACCCCAACATTTCATCGCGTATACACATCTCACGCGACACTTTTCATCGCACTTAGTCGCTGCTCGATCGATGATAAAAACTAATTCCACGAATAACGAATCGTCGTATTTTATCACTCGAACAGAAACATTTCCCACGCGTTTCGTTCGTTCGTTGCCTCGAAGATCGACGGCTCGCGTGCTTCATCTCACGCGGAGCAATTCTCTGTGGCTGATAAAATGTTCGAATTAATAATTCCCGGGTCCGTGGAAGGAAAGCAAGAACCGTGGCGTGTAATTGCTTTCCGAGTTATTAGGAGGCCGTGGCCAGGGCTTACCTGTTCCGCGTGTTTCGCGTGTACCTTCGTAACCGAGCCTAATTGAAGGTTTGCTCTCGCGCGCGGATATCGTGCCCATTTACAATGTAAATGACGGCTCCCTTATTCATCGGCTGTAAAGCAGTCAGCTTCCAGCCGGGGCCCCCGCCAATCGAAGACTATCACTGGCCTGTTTCCATCCTGATTCACCAGGCTCGAGTACCAGCCACTGAATTTGTTATGATAACGCGAACCGGCGCAATGATAAGCGCGCGCCGTTTAGATAATCGCCAAGTAAATAATCAGCTTGCCACTGATCTATTTACTTTGAAAATTCGACGGGCTAAGAATGAACGGATGATGTTTATTGATCGTACGCGATGGTTTTAGAACTTGCGACTTTTGGTAACTGAAACGACGACGAACAGCAGGTTAAGTATTGAAGAAGACGAGAGTTAATTGCGAATTGGACGATCGCTAGAGTTGCGTGAATTTCAGAGAGTTCAGAGAGAGTCGAGAGCAGCTTGTTGTTATAAAATTGTTTCCCGTCTTGGGGAAAGGCTGCCGCCGCCGCGTGATTCAATTTGTAAGGTGGAGACCTTTTGTCGCGGGAAACACTAATGGCCGCGATGTTTCGCTGGTTCAGGTACGCAACCTCAAAACGGCGTTTCACATTCAGTTAATCCCCGGCTCCTTCAGCGCAAGAGTCATAGAGGCGCTCTCAATTCTTAAATAAAGTTATCCCAGCGCTTAGGAAGACGCGGAAACTCGTCGAGTCAAAGGGAACCAAATGCTCGCGAAGAATGCGGAAGTCGAATAACAATGCGCCTCTGGTAGACGAAACTATTTCATATTCGAGCATCCCTCGCTGCGCGGAGACGTTAGAGCGTTTATTTGAAAACGAGTCGAGCAAAATTTCGTCTTAAACGCTCGCCAGAGATGTTATTTTATTCCTGAGATTGTAATTACCGTCTTCAGTCATTTTCGCCAATTTTTTAATCAAGCTTCTTCCTCTGTTCGTCGTATTAAAGAAATATACGTGTACGTTCATCGGCTGGTGGAGTGTCTATAAAGAAAAAAGGGGCAAATAACGGGCACAGAAGAGTTCTGTAAGAAAGGATGGAAATTTAGACGGAGACTACAGCTTCTTGGGTGAACGATTCCAAAGAAGGAATACTACTTTTCTCTGCGCGACTCGTTTTCGTTCTTTGCCAATATTCCCACGGAGTATAGGGTGAACGGAACCGCTGTTTCGGTCGATGGATCTTGGATGCTCGATGCGAAGTTTATTCCAAGATATTTGCGAAACGTTTCCGATCCGAGGACCGTTTCATAACTCTTTCGATGTTAATAAGCAATCGACGGAGTTTCGTGCGATTCTAGCTCGCTGCGATATAAATTTCCACGTGCACTGTGTCTGAACGCAGTGTCTCCGTCGTTTCGCGTACAAAATAAGACGTTTCCATCCAGAGAGGAGTAATATTATTATTTACGCGCGACAACAACGGTTGTTTTAAAGCGTCGACTCGTGTAATAAAATGTAATAAACGTGCTCTTCGAGAGCAGCAGAACTGATTGAACCTATTCCAACGTTGTCAGAAACCTATTATTTCCTTCTCTGAACGTGTTCCTTCAGCGCTTCGCGAGGGGAGGGAAAAAAAGTAGCGACTGGAATAATAAGGATCCGAAAAGGAAGATGGAGGAGACATAAAAAGAGAGAGAAAGGTCGTGGGAGCTGGATGGAGGATGACGTAAATACAAAGAGTTATTCCTTGCGAAAGAGCTCGGGAAATTCGAGTGAGGAGGACGATACGCATTTCCGTGTACACATTTTCTTTGAAATTCACCAGATGATACTCTCTGGATCGTCTGTTTCTCCAATTTTCTCCGTAAATTACGATAACCTGCCGCTGAGATATGCGCGTTCGTATGAAAAGCAACGAAAACTATCCATCAGAATAGAAGTGTAAAAAAACAGGAAAAAAAACGAGATTTCGTCTGAAAATAAAAACATTTCGTAACGATTCGTGAACGCTTGCGAGACGATTTCACGGACGAGACGAACCCCTTTACGACCGTTTACAGTTTGACACGAGGGGGTTGAATCGACACGCGTCCGAATTTTTAGGCGAGAAACGTCGCGCGATGAGGGAAAAACATTTTCCACGACGTCCCGTCCGTAATCCTCGTCATTCCGTCCCGGGCGTGAAAGGGTGAACCCGAAAATTCAATTCGGTCGACAGAGCCGCGCGTAGGCGAGATCAAAAATTTGTCTCCGTCGTAGACGGCGTGGAAGGAGTCTTTTTTATTAAGTCACCGTGGCGGCGGGTCGTAAAAATTCCCCTCTGCAAATCCCCTGGTATCTTTAGCACGGCCGAAATTACAATTTAAATAGCGACTCCCTTATTCATCGGCCGTCAGATGTGAACGGCCGCGACTTAAGGGTGGCTATCTGCCACGGCGTGTCTCTCGCCATCTTCCGCGCCGCGTCGATGGGACTGCGAACGACTGAGCGAGCGAGATAACACGACGGATGGATCCGGAGGGTGTTCCAGCCGGTGGAAAATTCAACGCGCTATTTTATAATATAATTCGAAACATGACGAGAATCGAGAGTTACAAATTTTGTGGTCGAGAGGTGCTCCTTTTCTTTCAAACGCGTTGAGGATGCGCTGACACCGTCGTTGAGGATTGAGAGTCAGCGAGGACAATTCGAGAAGGTGAAATTTGTCCGTTTCGTTTACGCGTGGACTCGCGTAGGCGATATTACGATGGTCGACGACGACCCTGTCTGAGATACGATAACGAGAAAGAAAAGTGGAGAATGAACATGCCCGAAGAAACGGCGAGGGTGATGAATTGCTGTACACCAGAAGGAAAGAGCGACAGCGAGAGGGATGGTAAACTCCTACGCTGCGCGAGAGAAAAGGGTGGTGGCGGGAAGAAAGGGACGGCGAGAAGAGGCAACGGAGGGAGAGAGAGGGTGGTATTCTTTGTGATGGGATTTGAGAGGCGAGCAAGGAGACGTTCTCGACTCAATGCTGTCCTTAAACCACGAAAAAGCTCGAGAAGTCCGAAAGCCAAGGGCTGAGTTCGCGGAAATGAAGATCCGCCCGTGGGTAGCCTTGTCGCTCTTGTTCTTCACCTACCCCCGTTCCTCGAGGAAGAAACGCGGTCTCCAACGAGCCGGCCATAGTTTTACCTTCGCTCGCCCGTTCGTTTTCCTCGCAATTCGACCACGCTCGACGAGCTTTGAACGAGTTTCCGAAATAATTTCCACCGCTGAATGAGCTTGATTCTTGGCCCACCAGGGACGCCATTCGACGCTGTTAATTGCTGGCCCAGTGTGCTTCTAAATCTTGGATACACGTTATCTCGATCATTTATATCAATTTATACGCGATCGAGTACGGCAACTTTAAGAAGGAATGGATGCAGCGAAAAATACAGTCGAATCGCGCGTTCAGACGGCGACGAGTAACGAAATTAGTGAAACGATACAGGGGAATAAGTCTCGAGATAAAAGGTACGGTGTAGATTACAGTCATTAATTAAAGAGACAAAGAGACGGGCGAGACAAAAGGAATTGACGGTTTAAAACAATTTTAAAGAGAACAGAAGCAACCCGAAAGCAGCTCAAGTTCATCAATTAAAAAAGTCATTGAAACAGAGAGTACAGGCGGCGAGCGATTCCGCGAAGAAGAGGAACAAGGCGCACTGCGGTTTCTAATTAAAAAAGGTCGTAGAGAAATATAAAGCCACGGTAGCGAGTTGAAGAAATTCTCAAGGAAAAGGGGTGTGTTTAATAATGCCGGAGATAATGAAATCCATACAAAAGCAATGAGAGGCGAGCGAGAAAAATTCCGCGCACCTACTATCACTGATAAGCGTATCAAGATTAATGGCTGAGACATCGTTTCTCACTTTCTCGTTAGTCTCTCGATCCTCTGCAATTCTTTTTCCACGAGTTCCCAATTCGAATGCGTAAACATTCTTACCAACGGTCATCGAAGAAGCGACGACGCATCAAAGAACGCGCTACGAGAGAAACAGACCTCGTCGATGTACCCTGCAATTAAATAAAACCATGAAACAATAGAAAACCAAAGAGAAGATCAAAGAGAGCCGGCTGGAACATCGTGAATGCATATTCATCGACGCTACCCCCCTCTGCTCGTCGACCGCGCTTAGGTCAACCGAAACAAGAATCGATATTCGTGTCGGATCGGTTCAATCTACGGGGTACCTAACGACGCGATCGACTTCGTATCGTTATCCCTTAAACCGCGTTTTACGCTTCCACGTCGGTCGTTAAGCCGGCCCCAATCTCTTCCGCGCTCCGAGACAGCAGCAAATTTCAATTTGCACCAGCGCGAATCGAACGGTTTTCGAGGGTAACCCGCGACGATTCCGCGTTTCGCCCGGACGCGGAAGCCGCGCGAGGCAACGGAAACGCGGTGGCTGCCGCGCGAGCGTCGACCTCGAAAATTGGATTTACCCCGCCTGGGGGATCGATAAGTCGTCTCATAAATCTGTCCATTATCGTGCCCGTAAAGTTCGCCGTGGCGCGAGTCGCGAGATCGCCCGGCAGTTCCCGCGCCGCTATAGATTCCTCGCGACGAAGACGATCCAGGGATTCGCAGAGCGGGTACGACGGTTATATCTGGCGAAGTTACACAGGCGAAGCCCAGCTTCCGATCGCGGATTAGTTAACGCGCGCGGACTTTCCTCCACAGTTTTATTGGCTACGTTCGAACCGACTTCTCCCGCTCGCAAACCCGTAACACGTATTTCACCCGTGGTTATCGCCTCGATCCGTTCTCTCGATCAAAATTAGAAAAAATGTCGAAGCCCAGATTATCCATCGACGGATCGAACGAGATGTACAACGTCTGAGAGATCCGCAGAGGGGTCTGTATAAATTCGGGATTCCGAATCGGTCGTGCCAGCAGGCGTCGAAGAGGAAGCACGATTCGAACTCGTTAATTCGACGTCTGCGTCGTTCTTTCTCTGCTCTTCCGTTCTCCATCGCCTGCGCCCGCCACCCCCTCGCGGAACCCTCGATTACTTTCGTCTGCGTCGCCTCCTGGTCCGCGGTCCCTGTCCAGGACCGAGAGTGCATTAAAATAAATTAATTTTCATGAGATTTTCCCGTGGCGAATGGCCGTTACGGGACTTAAAATAATAATTCAACGAGCCGCATGGACGGAATTTGCATTTCCACGTCACGGCACGCTTCTGCCAGCCAGCGGACGATCTTCAGCGACAGGATAGAGGAGGGGGGGGGGGGGGGGTGGAGGGGTCGGCTCTGCGAGGGACGGGATAGAGAATTCAGAAGGCGGCAACGCCGGCTGAATGGAAAGATGGAAACGACGTGGAAAAGCGAACGCTGGGTCCACGGTGCGAGCTGAAGGGGCGAAGCCGCTTGTTTATTGGGGGAGGATAGTCGACGAGCTAGGATAGAAAGAAAGGGAGACTGAAAATATTACCTGCTTCCATGGTATTCGCGCTTGTGTTGACGATCGCCACTTTCGCGCCCTTCGCTCTATTGATTCTTAATGCAACCTGCATCTTTATTGGTTTCATTAATTTCGCGGGAATATGGAATTCCAAGCAGTTCGTTCGACTCGCCTCGTCGCGGGCGAGCAGGGTTCGATACTTGAAAAGAGTTCGATAATCGCACTTTAGAATTCCCTTGGAATAATTAAGAGGAGAGCGAGCGTCGGGGGGTGGGGTCGGGAGGTGTACTTTATACGGGCTAAAATTGCTGAACGGCCATAATACGTAAATTACTTTTACAAACTGCGCTACGGGGATAATGGAACGTCCAATTTCTCAGCTACTACCCCGAATGACTCTCTTCCTTAGAAAAACCGAGGTACAAAGTCGCGAAGGATCCAATTTGAAACGGAAGAGTAATTTTTGCTAACGTTAAGCCAACTGAAAAATATACTCGAGCGGAAACCCGTTGCGAGACTACTCTCTCTCTCTCTTTCTCTTTCTCTTTAAAATAATTACAATAAACGTCGCAGAGAGGAATGATCGATTCAAAGGTTCGAACGTTACGAAGCGTGCAATGGCCGCGGCGCGCAGGATAGGGTCGAATCATAGTTAATGGCGCGGATCCGTCCTAGCATGGTTCCGTGGGAGCAACGATTCGAGAGTCACGATCTCGTTTAAGGATGTTCGGAATATCAGATCGGCCGTTCGCGTTCGCCCTTTTTATCAGCGCCGTAAAAACGTGCCGAGTGGAAGAGCCACGTTCGCCGTCCCGTTTATTCGCGGTGAATCCTTCAGAGCTACCAAAGTGTCCTTCGCCGCTCTCCTTAACCCACTGTATCCCTTCTGCCCCCGTCTGATCCGGAACCGGAGAAACGCGGCACGTGTTATTTCCCCTCTCACGTTCCCTGGCTGGTCTAACGGAAGAACATCGGCACGAAAGCCCAGCGTCGATTAAACTCCGGGAATTTCCCCGTTCTCGAACCGTCGAGTCGACCAGGATCCGGGCAATGTCCTGCGACCGGCCATTATCGCCTCGTCCCTTCCTGTCATTTTTGACTCGCGCCGCTTTCACCATTGTTTCTTCTGTTTTTTCCCTTTTCTCTCTTTCTTACATTTTATTCTTGCGATTTCGTATTGTCCAACTTACCCAACGCTGAATGAAAAGTCGATCGCCAGCCTCTGCGATGAACGTTCGTGGAACATCTGTAACAAAGAAGTAGGATTATTGAAGCATCGAAGAGAAATGTTTGGAATTTTGCGAATAGTACGATTTGATAGCAGTGCTACTAGCTGTGTTAATTAAAACCTTCTTATCGAGAAGCGAGAAGTAGGTGACACACATTTGGCATTCCTTGCAAGTTCGCGAGGAACGCGTTACTTCATCTATTTCTTAGGTGCGCTGGAGATAATTAAATTAATTAAAAATATCGCCAGGTTGTTCGTTGGATCAAGGTCGGAAGTGTTAGTCGACTAATGAGTTACGAACGGGCTTTAATGACCGCCCGTGGCAACCCGGGTGTGCAAACCTTGCACTCGCAATTTTCGATTCGAGCGTGTACGCGCGCTATAAAAGTACGAGCCGTAATAATACGAGCTCTCGTGATCTAAATAATCGCCAGGTAACGCCCAAGACAGAGCACGCTCGGAGCTATAAAAGCACGTACGTACGATCAGACGGTGATCAAATTGAAATACCATCTCCCGTGCAACGATCGATTTCATAATATTCGATCGTACAAGAATCAAATATGAACGATGAATTTGAAATGAGATTCCACGAAGACGTCCCAGAGACACTTCCGAGCCAATCTCTTGTCCCGAGTCCATAAACAACCCCGTCCGACCCCCTCGCGGCTTTTAATTCCATCGAAATCCACCTACCCACCGCCATCGTGTTTGAACGTGCGCGCGGCTCTGCCAATACGGTCTAACAATTTCCACGGTTTCCACGGCAGCGAGGCCACAAGGGTGCACTCGAGGAACTAATTTTAGTTTTAAGTAATGGTGGCGCAACACGCGGCCTGCCCAGCCTCGTTACAATTCCTGGAGGGTCGGCCGGTCTTCAAGTCTCGACGAAGGAACTCGAGCGAGTCGAAGTGTCGTCTGTGATCCATAAACACTCGGCAGAGAGTGAAACAGAGAGAGATAGAGCGAAAGAGAGGGAGAGAGAGAGAGAGGAGGGGCAGAGGAGAAAGAAAAAGCTTGAAAAGAGCGTTCTAGAGGGACAGCAGCGGGTGGACGGGCAAGAGGTGCGGGTGAACCTCGAAAGGGGATGGGGATGGTTGCAGCAGGCTTGGAATGGTGCATTGGTTTTAGGATCGCCATGGGAGAGCGAGGCTCTCGGGCCCGACATGCTCGTTTCCCTCCCTGGACCAGACCCCGATCTCGAGAAGAGCCACCAGGGACTGCTTCCGGCTACTTCCTGCCTGCGTGCCTGCAGGAACGAGTTCCAGTTTGTTTTACTTCGCTACGGTGAAATAATGGCGCAGGATCCCGCGTTGCTGTACGATGGCGCCTCGTATACAGCAAGGTTAATTGAAAAACTGAGTCTCTATCGATAGGTGAACGCTTGTTCGAAGCTCTAGTGCAATGACCAGGACGATTTTAACGCGTCGCGCAAGATTCTGTAGCGGCACCAAGCGGTTGAATTATCTTAACCTCTTTCATCTGCAATTTTCTAATCCCCAAACACCGTCGAACGGTTCGTGTATGCATGTATCACGGCACGAACGCGAAACAGTCCCACTTAAACTGATTGAAGTGGGTCGTGCAAACAACTCTGGTCCATGGGCCGTAGAGGTTGCTGATCGCAGTGTTCCACGCGGGGCATCGTGTCTGCTCCAGAAATTATGCATATGCGAATGAAACGTGTGCTCCTTTGTGCTTCGTTGTTCGTACCAGCGTTGTTATCGCACGAATCGAGCCACGCGAAACACCGCGACACGCTGAATATTTTCAGAGGGTATCGCGGAGAGATAGTGAAACGTCGGGAAATAACGTAGAAAACGCGCGACTCATAGATTCACCTTCTCGAACGTAATTATATAGAGCAGGGTGAATGCATCGTCGATACCACGAGTCAGATCACACAGCGGCGTCCATTTGACGCGAGCAGCTTCAAAGCGACGCCGCAGCATCTCGGTGACACCCCTTTCATCCTTGTGCCACCCGAACGACCATCTTCCTGGGCAACTGCACGCTAGCTAGGTGACGTGCATTATCCCACAGGGGATCTGAAACATCCACTGTGGCTCGTGTGTGTCCCAATAGGCACGAGAGGGTTACGGATAGTCACTAATTGCTCGGTCAGATTACATTTGGGTTAACGATTCCAAGACCAACTTACGTAAGCGACCCGTGGAGCCAACCAGGGAGCCTGCGAAGCTATCGTAAACGCAGAAACCAGCGATAGCCGAAGATAAACGAAGAGATGTTGGCGGAGCGTTCGAGAAAAATGGTGCTCGTCGAGGAAGCAACGAAACCAGAGGATTCGTACGCGTTTCACCGCGATGGTCGAGCTGAAATTCCGATGCTCGATATGATTACCAGACAGATGCCCGGAGCGGCACTTTCGTTTCTCCGTTTCCCGTTGGCCCCACCTATCTTTGATCTCCGTCGAGCGTCGCATCGAGCGACGCATCTCAAATGGAAGGGAACAATGCATTTAAATGGGGACGATTCGGGGCGAGCGTCGTAGCTGGGTCGCGTGCACTCCCGTCCGTGGCATTAGGCTACGAAACAATCCGGCACAGTCTCTGTAGCTGTTGCTACACCACCGTCCGAGTGGAAACTTTACGTTTTTTCTCTTTTTTTTTTTTTTGCGTCTTCCTTCCCCTGACACCACTTAGAAATATTAAATTTTACGGCTAGCGAAATTGGAGCGTGGGACGCGATTGCGCGTTTTCGCATAAATTGATGAAAAACAAAAAGAGGGGCAGCCAAATAGATGGCGGAACGGATAGAAATGCCTCGCGATGTAAATTGGAGAAAGTAACGAGAAACGGCTATCGTATTGAGTTGTTGCAGATCGAATTGTTAATTGGCACGAGTAAATTGGAAATATACGTATACGCGCGTATCGATAGCTTTTTTTGCTTTCTGTCTGGTGTGCGCGTGTACAGATACTTTCAGATAAACTCATTAACCATAGAGGCGGTCGTTATTTAAATGGGTGCGCGAACAATTGCCATTTTTTTAACAGCGGGGCATTCTAAAGATGCCACTCGAGAAAATTGAAGAGAGAGATTCCTTGAAAAGACTTGCTTGTACGGTAATTACTTCCTCTCACTATTTTTTTAACATAATTAGAGACCCTTTTAATTTCACTCGAGAACTATTCATTCGTCTTTTTTCGCTTCTACCCCTCTTCCTTTCACGGGTCAAGAAGGCAAAACTTTGCATAGTAAATCTGACGAGAGGAGATAGAAGTTGACTTGGTGTCCGCGTGAAAGCTTGTGAAATTAAAATTTCCACGGCAAAAAGAGAACCGCGCCGCAAAGAAATCGTACGTCTGCCCGCGGAATTTGGTCGCTAATTATACGCGAAATTATTCTTGTACACCATTCGTTAATTTTCATCCCCAAGTTAATCATACTTTAATATAAATTCACTGTTATAATATACACGTTAATGCGCCAATTAATATGCTAATTAATTCAGGTTACCAATGGTTGCATACCGTTCGAACGCGTTAATATCCGTTCCCTTTGTGTTACTATTCACGATACTATTTTCACTTTTATTCGTATCCCAATTTGCATTTTAATCGTGGCGTACGAAATTTCTGCGTCTAATTTCTAATTTTATCGACGGACGCGATCATTTTCGACGGCTGAAAATTCTCCCCTCATCGCGAATGACTCCCGTGCGCTGAAGTATTCGCAAGAATTATTTAAATCAAAACAGAGGATAGTTTCAACCCACACGGCAGCATTATCTCGAAGCGTCTATTATCTCGCTAATAGTTTGGCAGCGTTTGACGGAAGGCTGCTCGACTCGAATCTCCACCGTAGCTTGCCCCAATTTAATAAACCGATAGCCAGCCAGTCGAATACCAAACTAGTCGCATAATCGTTTCAATCCGAACATCAGAGTGTATCATCCGGGTGCCCTGACGAATCAAATTAGACCGCCAAAGGTCATTCAGACGGGTGTCTAACTTTTGACGAAACACGTCGACGAATTTCTAACTTCGACCACTCTCTTTCCTCATTCCAAATCAATCGATACAAAATACAAAATCCAAAAGTATACCTCATTCAATTCCCAATTACTTTCCTCTTTTCCACAAAAAAAAGAAGTAAAAATAAGAGAACATTCGTAACGAAACTCTCAACGAACCGTCAATCGCCAAAAACCCATCCTTCACCGACGCTCCATTATGCGCTACGTGATAAATAACAAAAAAAAAAAAGAGAGCACGCGAAATTCGGAGACACGTGCAGTGACAAGTGACGAACACAGCGGTGATAAATCAACACTTCCGCGCGAAGTGTCCCCCCGAAAAAAACGAGCGAACCCCCCCAGATGTTGCTTCCGTTCGTTTCCCGCTGTTTAAAACACCGCCCGCGGGACTTCCGCCCGCTCCTTGTTTCGCGCCAGCCAGCGGGGGACAGTTCCCGATTTCGCGACGACAGCGCTCGCAGCCGGAAACGGAGGAACTCCAGCGATTCGCGCGGCCATTACGGAGAACGCCGACTGGTACGCTCGTCCCGGGAGCGCGCGGCGGGTATTCATCGCGACGACGACGACGACGACGACGACGACGACGACGCTGGCTGGTCCACGATTCATTATGCATTCCGTGAACAACGGTGATTACGAAATTGCGCGATGGAAATGGAGGCGTTCGACGTGTCGAGCTTCGAGCTCGTTCGCAACGTCGATGGATCGAGCTGGTTTGTCGGAGCGTTGCGAACGTTTTTTGCAGTTTTTTTGCGTCGATTTTTGATTATTATTCTTTTGTAATCTGGTCTCCGTGCGATAGGAGAGTACACTCGATTCTATGGGACGTCTGTTCTACAATAGCGTCACGATGCGACATGTAACGAATTAATCGTGTAACGGAACAGTTGAATAATTGTTGGCTGTGTAAATAAAATGACGAGAATCTTTCGAATAATTGAAAGTAACGGTGTGTGTTCACTGGATAAACGTACCGCAAAAATACATTCTGTGTTACGGGGATTAAGCGCGAGTTAATTTTCCATTGCTGGAGCATTCCACGCGGCACGGTTCGTGGAAGTTGTCGGAAAATTTCTACGGCCTTTTCGTAGCCGTTGTGGAATACTTGAAAGACCTTTACGTCTTTCATGAATTCCATTCCACGTGTGTCTCTTGAAACCCGACGAGAATAGCTTCTCCTACCGAGATTCGTTGTTATATCGAGGAAACGGCGGAATGTCGAGAAAGGATTTACGTAACACAGATACTGTAACGTTGTATTTTAGGTATGCGTTTTTAAGAGATCCCTCGCTCATTTGATTTCAATGGAGAACAGAATACGCGCGACAGAGTCGAATACGAGGGAAGGTTAATATTTTCTATTAAAAGATTGAACACCGTTTATTTAATGTAGCCAGCGCGATGCCTGGGAATGTGTGTATTTGATTATGAGACTCGATTCAAGGTTCCCTTCCTGGATTGATAAATGCTTTCGCACGACTTCTCTGTTTGTGAACATTTCAGATATCAGTGGCTATATACGTGTGTACTTTTCATTTATTTTTTCATCATACGTTACTAAAGTGCTCGTATATCTTTAGAAACAGCACTTTTGCATCGTGACGGATTTGGAATTATTCCAAGTAATTAAATAAAAATTGATATTTTAATTTTCAAAGATAGTAGAAGCTGAAATTAGATCAAATAGAGTAAAATTATTGAAATTTCCAATAATTTTGTAATCAGATAGAAATCACAGCTCGTGCTTTTCGTTTTTACTTCAGATCCCCAACGTGGGATTGAAATTGAAATGATACGTGGACGATCGAGACGCGGAAGTTTTGAGGCGATACCTCGTCCTGTTCAGACTTTTCCGCTCGACCCTGTGCGTTCTGTCCGCAACTCACGGGAACAGAGGGACGCGAAACGACGACGCCACGTGCGTGCACCAACTTTCTTCGCCGGCGCGGAGTCACCTAATGATGGCGGCGTGTGCGTCTCCGGAATAAGTTTCGCTTCCGCGGGGCTGCTCGATTGCGCGCTGCCAGCCAGAGATTTTACGGGGAGCTCGAAAATTTGCGATTCAAGTGGCAGTTTCCGGTAGCTACCGTTACAACTGTTCTAAATTAATTTCGCGGTAGTCACCGTCCGAAACGTGCCGACTCAAGGAATTAAGGGAACTTTGGATTCAGCTATTACGGTTTTGCTCGCCGCCATCCTTAATCCTGAACGTGCCGCGCACGAATTCTGAAAAGTTACCTTCTGTAATGTCCGTCTGTTCCGTGCTGAGATCCAGCGTTTTGCAGGCATTTTTTTTCCATCGACGATCGTCCATAATCCAGTCTACCTTTCTTAGCAATTTCAACGATAATCGTTTTCAATTTTTCGAAGACACTGTCTCACTTTCAGACGAAAACCTACAACTTGACGAGTCGTACAGAGGGCAGAGAATTATCGTGCACAATTTTGTATTATCAGTAGACCAAAAGAGTATTAAATCTTCAAGCTCGAGAGCAACCGTGTCGAACCACGCTCAATTGAACGAAATATCGCGCTCGGTAACTGGAATACCAACCACTTCCTTCAATAAGCGAATCGAATCCCCATTTAACGCTACTTCCAAGAGTCAACTGTTTCAAACTGACTCGAACGTGGTCACGTTCGTCGACTGATGTCATCGACTGTAAAACATTGCCGTAATTTCAACAACGATTACTCACTGTTTACGAGCATAATTTCGAATTAGCTGTACAAACACGGAGGATGTCACGATTCACGTCGCATTGAAACGAAAGGAGCGAAATCACTTTTGGAACCGATCGTTCAGCCCAATCGAAGCACTGTCGCCGTCAACCTTTTGCAAACACTCTGCACACACACACGTTCATCTCTGCAAGTTCAATCTAAACGCGAATCAGCTGCGAAATGTATTTGCACGTATCAGAAATTCCTCTCGATCCGTCACAAATTTTCCTTTTCCAGCGAAAGCTTTATTTTCGCCGGAAGTGTTCGAAATCCGCATCAATTTCGCGAAACATCTCAACCAGGCGATCCTTTGGGGACCCAAAAAATCTCCTGAACAGCTTATCATTCCCGCTGATTGTGAGCGCGAAATCGATTCGATTCGAAGATTTCCGCGGACACGAAGGACAGTACCGATTCGCTCCGTATCGGTACCGGATACGGGTCTTCGCGAACGCGTATTTTTCAGCGAGAGATACGAGGGTCGACGAGTCAACCGAGCGACCAATGGGGATTTATTTCCGCGTGAGGAAAACAAGAAGAGTGGAAAGGAAAAAAGGGGAATTCCGTGTGTCGATGTATCGCGCGGATGATATCATCGCTCGTTCAATCATGTCCGAGGATACACGTGCGCCCAGGACCGTGACTAAATATACGAGAGCCCAATCCATTCTCTGGCTTGTACCCTATCTCTCTGGCTCGCTGCCCCTGGCCCCGTTGCTCGACCATTCGATCCGCGCCGATCGCGAACTTTCTTCGAACACTGGACGAATCAGAGTCCAGCTGATCGCGTCCAGTGGCTGCCTTCATTTTGTTTTCGCGTGGAATTTCTCTTTTTCTTTCTTCGTTTCAGCGATTCTCGAAGCTCTGTACGGAAAAACGTAGCGCTCGAAAGGGATGAAAAGAGGGTGCAAACTGGGAGACGAATTGTACACACGAAAATGTTAACGTCACGCAAACGGGTCGGGAGTTACTTGTTTCCTATTTTTCTGCAAGCGCGACTCGTTTTTATTTTCCAAACTTTGCCCTCAAAAATTGCCTCCACGGAGTTGAAGGTGGAAACCGTAAAAAATGTTCCCATTAGAATGTTTTTTAATCTACAATACATTCCGGAGTTTAGAGTAGCTCCCTTCGTAATTGCTTTCGCGCAGCTAAATTTGCCTGTAGCGATGCTCCAGGCTAATGTATTCCGGCACAAAAGAGTTAAATATAATTAAGTCGTATGAAAAAGACCCGCGACGGCGCCTGTTCAATATCGCGGACAATTCACCCAGGAAATTAACGACTTCGACCGGTGGTTCTTATCGGTTATTTCTTGCTCATCGATTCGCCAATTAAATGTTTATGACTCCGTTTATAAAATTACGTGTGGCGATAAATTCATTGCCATGCGTGGTCGTTGGCGTTTTATATTAAGGAAAAAGTTACGCGAGAGCTTTGATAAAAATGGAGACACGAAGATAATAAGTTAATAATAAAAACTTTTACAAGTATCATCGTGGTTTTCAACGTAACACGATACACCTGATAAATCTGACGAATGAAAATATTACAGGGTGCCAGATTAAATGGTGTTCGCTTTTTTTTAAATCTCTCCTCAAGATAAAAACGCAGGAAGATTACAGCCGTGTTTAGTTTCGCAAAGAAGCAAAAACGGGGTCGAAACGTGGGGCTCGCTGGCTTTAGTAAAATATTTTATATTTCTGCAGGGAACGTACCTAATGGAAACATCATGAAACAGCGTAGTTTCATTAATTCACCTGCGAGCGAGTGTATCGCAAGAAGTTTAATTAAAATTTCCATCGATTCGAGGGGGAATTAATTTTTGACGCTGAATGAAATTGCAGCGCACGCGAACGATGATACGCGCTGTTTTGCGTCGCTCTAACTGTGTAATAACTGTAATAATTGTGTAAATAACAAAAACACGACAAGGCTGATTTTTCCAATTGTTTTACTCAATGTACTATTCACATTCGTTATCCTTACCATGCAAATTTTATTAACAAAACGTTATTCCATTACTTCCTTTACAACCCTTCGCAGCTAAGTTTCAATTGACATCAGAAATCCTTAAAAAGTCTCCAAAGAAAGCCAAGAACGATTCAAATGCATTCGATTCTCGATCGAAACGAAACACGCAGCGATATTCATCGCATGCACACCTCGATCGAACCAGACGCTTCCATTTCGCGTGGAAGATTTCGTCGAAACTCTCTCGAGCGTAGTTCTTCGACGGATCGTTCGTCGAAAACGCGGCAAAGTAAACGTAACCCTTTGGTGGGCTTTGATCGGGGGCCCTTTTCAGCGGAATTAATATCGCGCTTCAGGAACGCGTTATGTTTGCTTTAAATCGAGAAACGCGCGTATCGATCGCCGCGGTTTCACACCGTTCGACTGGTGCGTACAATTTCGCAACGTGGACTAGGCACCACCAGGGCCCCTCAGAGAGCACAGCCGCCACAAATATTTGAGGGCTGAGCCAACCGGAAAGCGATGGAACTCGTCACGAATCGAAGCCATAAGATTCTTCGTTCGATTCTGCGAGAACTTGGCCAATTATCGTTGCGGTGTGACTGCGAAATAAATTTGCCCAAGTTATGAGGGAATTTACCAAGGACCATTGAAACTTGCGTGTCGAATCTCAGCTGCAATTATTGTTACGTCATTTAGTGCAGCGAAATTAATTTGAGGAAAATATTTGTTATGTACGAGCGTGCAGTTAATTGGCGCTGCTGTTGTCGTTGGTTTTATATCGAACGATGTAATTGTCGCGTGGTAAAAAAGGTATTTTTCTGTACATTTGAGGAAGATGACTGTGGATGTAACGCTCGATCATTCGGTGTTATCGATAATTAAACTCGAATAGTAATTCTCGAGTGTTCCTCGAGTGTTTACTTCCCCAGGGGGAATCGAAGGCAATCGATCGAAAGTTTCGCGCCACAGTTCTCCTCTAATTGCAAAAAACTTTCACTACGTCCAGCGTAAAGTATACTTATGACGTGATTGAATAAACAAGAACTTCCACGTAAAATATAACGACCTTCACTTTCGTCGGGACTCCAACTCGCCGCTGCACTTCTGCCGCGGAGGAACTTCTTCCTTAATACTTTCAATTTACTTACAAACCGGGAAACTTATCATCCCAACTGCGCGGCTCTCAGAATTCCTTTACTTCATAAGATATTCAAATTACATTTCGAAGTGAAGACCCCTCGAATCTCCCTCCGACGCGCCTTTTCTTATCGTCCTTTATCAAAATCGTAAACGCGCCACTTTCACGTAACACGCTCTACCGTACTTACGAACGACGCGATACACTGACATCGACATAGCACCATCGATGATCGTTCACTTCGTAAATGATCGATAAACCATACTTTTATACGCGCGGAGCGTCGAATAATAATCGACGGAAATTTAAATAATTCCTCGAGAGAACAGTGATTGCAGCGCGTACACTCGCGAAGCTATCCTCTAATACCAGGAAAAGAAAAAAAAAGATCGCTCGAAGGAGAAAATGTGATCCCTCCAGGCGGAGACTTCCCAGTAAACCTGGTCTGACGGTGTTTTTCTGTGTATTAACGGCGAGTCCAAGATTTTCGATCGCGCACGCGGTTAAATGGCCCGTAAGATGAATAATGCGATTGTTTGAAATATCACGTGGTCCCGGGTCGAGGTCATTTAAACATCGTTAACGGGTTCCCTCTCTTTTTTCGTCGCTTTTCCTTTCGATGGCGAAGTCGAGGCGGCTGTTACCAGCGCGCGCGACTCGCCAGACGAAATTCAATGACCCGGTTTCGAGCGACGTCTCCTCGCGACGAAATTGATGCGCGCGGATACGAGAAGTTCCCGACGAGCGCGGACGGGGGTGGTTTTCTGGGCTGGCGCTGGGGCTGCTGGGCTCCGTTGCATTTCCGGCTGCTCGAAAACTACCAAAGTTGATATCGTCGCATTAATTTGTCTGGACGGGTTTGGAAAAGCGGAGACGGCCACGTTGTCGTTCGTCTAACCGCTGGGTTGCTTCCTTCGAACAATCGTCGAAAAGATAACCGACGCGTTTCGCTGTTATATACACTTTTTGGTACCACCAGATTGTCGAGCGGGATAATACGCGCGATTATCGATCAACCGTCGTTTAATCAAAGCGATTAGGGGTGGTCGAGATTTAGAGACTGTATGGAGTGACCCTGATCCCCTCGATGGGACGACTGGAAATGGGGTAAATCTACATGAGATGATGGAACGAAATTTGACACGAGAGGGCACTCGGATAACTGACGTATGAATATAATGGGAATGGCGCAATCGACGAGAGATTATTCTACATGGAAATGTAGGTCGAATATGTAGAACGAGGTGTTTTCGTATAGAGTTCCATTCGAGAAAAATTCATCCACTCTTCCCACTCTTCCCACTCTCCCTCTCGATTTTAATTATCTCGATAGAAATCGCAAAAATTGTTGTATGTCACAATTAGAATACTTGAATGTTCGAACAGTGGATGCAACGTCTGGACGGTCTGTTCTCCACGTGTACGTCTTAGAGGTGTCTTCGTATAGAGTTTCATTCGAGAAAAATTCATCCACTCTTCCCACTCCCTTTCTCAATTTTAATTATCTCGACAGAAATCGCAAAAATTGTTGTATGTCACGATTAGAATACTCGAATGTTCGAACAGTGGATGCAACGTCTGGACGGTCTGTTCTCCACGTGTACGTCTTAGAGGTGTCTTCGTATAAAGTTTCATTCGAGAAAAATTCATCCACTCTTCCCACTCTTCCCACTCTCCCTCTCGATTTTAATTATCTCGACAGAAATCGCAAAAATTGTTGTATGTCACGATTAGAATACTCGAATGTTCGAACAGTGGATGCAACGTCTGGACGGTCTGTTCTCCACGTGTACGTCTTATGGGCTGGCTTGAAGGGGTGGGCCATTGGCGGGAAGAAGGAAACGTGGCGCGAGGAGGGCGGTGAAATGTTTATCGAAGTTATTCCGGGGACCGAACGAACGGGCTAACATAAGCAAACTTCGCTGTGAAAGGGCAGCGAAAGCTGATTATGCCTGCTCGCTTTACATCCCAGCGAATTAAGACGGCCGCGCGGCAGTCGTCTCGACGCACCTGGTAATTACATTTTTTCATTAGCGAGCCTGCGAGCCGGTTCGCGGGGGCGAGGAAAGATGAAACGTCTTGTCGAGGCTGGTGCTGGTCGAGACAGCGCTTTGAGGGAGAGAACGAATCGCAGAAAACAAGCGAGTGTAATTGTTCGGTGTTAGGGGGTCGCAGTCGTTTATTGCGCGGTGTTTTGCGAAAAAAACGAGGACTTCGCGTGGGGGTGAATTGAGTTCGAGCGTGGACACGCGCGATGAGGAGAAAAACGCGTCTCTAACTTTTCGATTTTCATTAAAAAGCGAGGACGATTACGATGGACCGAGTTCCTCCGAATTATTTCCAGGAAGGAACGAGTAGAAACGACAGAGAAATCAATTTCAAACGGACAATCATCGGTGTAGAAACGAATCCGTTTTCGCGTAGAGCGTCTCGAATAATGAAAACGAACGAGAAGCTGACGGTCGATCTCAAGCCGTGGCTCCAGTAAATCAACCATGCAGAACGTACGGTTTCTAATTAAAGATCGGGGGGCACGGGTGGAAAAAAGCTGCGCGAAAACGTTACTCACACGCGTGTTCCGTGGGAAACTCAATTTCGAGGATTAACGATTCATAGTCTTTCAAGGGTGCAATCGCTTTAATGCGATACCGTTCTTTCGCCGAGCGATCCGGCCGGAAGCGAAATGAAGAGATATTAAAGCTGAAAGAAACATGAGGATAGATAATTCTCCGGTGATAAAAAAAAAAAGAAGAGAAGGGCACGCTCGAGGGAGAGTCCAGCGGTGAAAAGGGAGAATAAATGGTACACGATGTTGCAGCTGTTGCAATAATCCGTCCCCACCCTCTCTTATCTGGGCTGTGTATCGTGGATTGATAAGGGGTAATGCTCGGAGTCAAGGAGATTAATTCGAGCCGACCGAGAAAGACGGCATTGTGCTCGATGGTGAGAATTATTGCACGAACGGATGGGCCAATTTCGATTGATTTTAACGCGCATGAATTAAACATCGTTGGTCCCTGGCTCGCTGGTAATCGCCTCTCTTATTCATGAAGACGTTACCCGGTCGAGTGGATCACCTTGGTACCTCGACGTCTACGTCTCGACGACTTCGTCGAAATTTACGTATCGCGAATAGTTCCACTTCGCGCGGAAATAGCGGAAGTCGTCGAGTCGTTGTCACCGTTTTCGTTGCGTATCGATTGGTACACGGAGCCATCGGAAGCGCGAGGACCCACGCGAAGCGTGGTCCAACTTGTACGCGTGCCATAAAACGATCTTTCGACGCGTACCCACGGCGAGTCTGGCTCCTCGAGCGGCCTTTAAAAAGACATTAAGCTTCGATCCGCGGAAACACCTATTTTGAAGCGCGTCCGCAGAACTGGACGGCCGCCGGTTGAATATTCAACAGCGGTCGGCGAACTCGCGTTCGCACGCTGCCACCCGGAGCCCCGGGTGCATGAATACAGCCGTACTGATATTATACGGCCATTTACATAAGACGTGGGTGACGTTTGCGGGTGGACACCAGCCAGCGGAGGACGTCAGCCTCCGGGAACTCGTGGAACAACCAGAATTTCCAGCGACAGCTCGTGGAAATTCTACAAAGCGAATTTCGCCTGGCGTTAAATAGCCGGATTCGACCGGATGCTCGACAGAAATCACGCTGCTTCAGGGAAAGAACGAGAGGCAGTGGGAGAGAGAGAGAGAGAGGGAACCGTTTGCTTGCTCGAGCACCGATTGTTTGGACGAGTGGCCGATTCGAGAGGCAAAAATAGAGATCCCGCTTCCGGGGGAGAGATCGAGGCGCTAGATTTTGCGTGCTTGATTAGGGATTAACTCGCAAGCGATCTTCCGATTTTCTGGATGGATTACCAGAAGACCATTTGCTCTGCGATCCAGTGGTAGAAATAACACCTGCAAATAGGAATTTTTCTTCGTTCTTCGATAAGTATTACACTTAAGTTTCTGTGTTTCCATTAATATGATGGAAAGTTCAGTGCACTCGAATCCAATTAATCGGCAAATAAATATCAGAGCAGCTACACGGTAGTATACCAACACTTTTGATAGCTCTATGTGTGTAAGATTATAAGATATGGATTCGACGAAGGAAAAACACGATAAGTCACAGTTGCAGCTTTTTACGAGGAGGCAATTTGAAAGTTCAAAACGGCCCCGAGCAATCCTACGGTATATAAGAGAAACCGTGTTTTTATTTATTCTCGAGCCACTGAAAGATGGTGCATGGGATTACTCTTGCACTGGCTCGACGTTCGAGCTATCTTCCCCAGCCTCTCCTCTCTCTCGCTGGTCGCATTCCTCTTCTGGCTTCATCGTCCGACAGTGATGCACGGCGATCAGTCAACACGCGTCCTCTGACTACCCATACATTCGAGAATTCTGACGTCATACCGTGCGCGGGGAACAGTCTTTAGCTCTAAATAAGGGTTGCCCCTAAAAACTCACTTTCTGGGTTAAATAAAACGTCCTCGTCGGAGTGCTAAAAATTTCAGAAAACGTAATATCGCCGGATAATTCATTTCTTTCGTCCTCCACGGAGTTTTCCACGTATTTATTGCGACGCATTCTGAATAGAAATTGTGGTATTTCTAGAACGAACGACGCATTTGAAAATTCCTATTCAAACAGGTTAAAACGAATTAATTCCCCTTTATTACCTTTCCATTTCGCGACGAAAAGAAGTTTTTAATTGAGAAATAGCCCGGTCGACAGGCTAATTAATCAGTATGTAAATGTAAAAATCTGCGGATACATTTTCCCGCGTACCGCCAGCAGTACCCGCCGCTGTGCGGTATTTGTTACATTTAAGATGTAAATTGCACGACAGGGCTGCAAGCGAGTTTGCGAGACGAGGGTGGTTAGCGTATTTTAACGCGTGCTTAATGGCAATTGTCGCCACGTGAATCGCTGATCACGTAGTGGAGGAAATTAATGGTGCACATTTTTAATTAACAGTGCGACCACTAACTGCTGCGCAATAGGACCACGATCGTTCTTATTTTATTTCGCTTAATTGTTCAATATTAAAAACCTCTTAATGCACTGAATTATGATATAAATCGTGTGATGCACTAAAAAGAAAATTCTTTGATCCTCCCCTCTTTCATTTACCACATCAGCCCCCGGACAGATTTCGAAATTAATTATTACCCTCGAAGCTGGCACGAATATTCGGAATACTTGGCGAACTCAGCCACCCATCTCGAGCCTGCCGTTATTTCGATTCTCCCCGGCGTAACATCGCGCGGAACATTTTAATACCGTAACAGGGAGGGAAATCGAACGCGGATCGAGCCGAGTCGAATTTAATCGGTCGATCGGGAGGAGCTCACGGCGGCGGCCACTCACGATTTTACTGTCGCGATCGTTCGCAATTTATACGCCTTTGAGGCGCGTCGAACGTATTGAGATTGCCAGCCGATACTTCCGGTTATATCCGCGCGCTCGCCCTAACTCCCGATATGTCAGCCGGGCTCGGAGGACCGTAAAATTATCGACAGTATCCGAGGAAATAAAGACGTCCCTCCAGGCCGTGGGACGACGAGACTTCCGACTAAAAAGATCGCTCGATTGTACGACGTCAGCAGGAAAGACGTTCCACGAAGACGTTTTCACGGTGAATTGTGCTTTTACATACAGAGCCACCCTTCGCTCCGTTTCCACGTCGAGCACCCCGAACACTGTTTTTACCTGTCCAAGACGGCACGGTTATCGATGGCTTTCAAAATTGCTTGCGATTTTCCACGCGTCACTTCTTTGGCATTTTATGTTTTTTTTTTTTTTTTTAAATTCAAAATGTATGAATAAAGCAGCGTTCGATCACTTCGAGAGGAATTTTCAAAAGATATTAGCTGGTCTTCGTACGATGTTCTGCATTGTAGAGTGAAAAATGGAGGAATCTATAGTTTCGAGTGGCCCTTATCGTTACACACCGTAAACACAGATTTGATTTTTCAGCGGAGATGGCACTCGCGCGAAGTCAATATTCGTGGCAGGTGTCCAACGTGGAAATCGATCGCGTCCGTGCGAGTTCGAGCGATAAAACGCGTCCCGTGCGTCAATCGGTGCCAAATTTAGGCCCTGCTTGCACCATAAGCCACGCTGGCTAAATCCGTTTCAGCTATACCGCGCGATGTTTTGCTTTCAGTCGCCTTCGACGTTTTGCGCTCGAT
Organism: Xylocopa sonorina; assembly: GCF_050948175.1. NCBI lineage: Eukaryota > Metazoa > Arthropoda > Insecta > Hymenoptera > Apidae > Xylocopa > Xylocopa sonorina. Next base: position 14,613,424 of record NC_135193.1, read on the forward strand.
AAATTCGACTGCTCGCGGAACGGGTTTGCGGATGGCGTCCGCCATCTTCGACTTAATTATTTCTTACTGCGTTAAGAAACGGCTAGAAACAGTGACTGGCGCTCGATAGAAATATCGCGAGAAAACGTTCACGCTCGAAAGTTGCCATCGCGCTTCGTAACCGCGGCACAAGTTTTATGCGATTTCCATATGGTGTCCCAGTTTGTTTCTTTTAAATCGCGTGCTTTTTAGCGGCTAAGCCTGACCGATATTCTACGCACCGCCACACGTTACGTGGAACCCTGTGTATATTTTAATAATAAATTAATTCTTCCCGGTTGTTGTTTCAGCACGTTTTATTTTCATACCGATGTAACGTGTTGGAAACTTGCAGAGAAAATATTTGGTTCCTTCCGCGAAGATTAACCCTGAATCTTGTATATCGAAGGTTTGATTAAAATAATCCTTGTGTCAACGTGAGTGATATAACGTACCGGATAAATTACGTTTAAACTGTCACATTTAATTCACGCACACGGTTGTTACTTTTAATGAAACAACCGAAGAACGAAAAACGGGGTACAATTTATACGTGGCAGAAAATAAATTACACGTAAGGAGAAAATACTCGCGCGCATCGTAGACGCGTCGTAAAGCCACGATCTGCAAGATTCATCCCCCAAAGTTAGGCGTCGCGCGGTTGCTGCGATCGTCTCGCGGAGGAGCGTTTAAACAGCGACGAGATAAGATCAACCTGGCAACCACCTAATTCCTCCACGATGAACAGGCTCCACGATCAACGACCAAAGAGTCCGTCCACGGCTCAAAGAGGATTACGCGACCGCGTCGCGATCAGAATCGGTGAAAGCGCGTATCGAGCCTGCGGCTGACCGTCATCGCGGATCGCGCTCGACCGCAGATAGCGACGGGTAACTTGAATTTGAATACGCGAATGGTCCTCCGCCACGACGCATAATCGTATCTTTGGCCGTGCGCGGGGTCTGTTCGATGATTTCGCGTGTGCACGCGTAAGTAGATAGCCTCGCTGCGTCGAATTAATCCTATTGCGGTGGAAACGAGCGGGACCAGCTGGCGAACGGATGCCACGTGACGTCGCGCTGCCAGCCTTCGATCCTGTTCGCGTGGATCACGCGGTTCGATCGATCCTTCGGATATCTTAGACCAGCTACGCTCAAATTCGATCTGCTTTCCTGCTGCAATTCGCCATGTAAAATTAATTAACGTCGGTTACACCCTCCGTGCGAGCAGCTACTCGCACCCTAATCGAATCTTAGAAGGTCGTGGCGACAACAACGACGATACATATCCAATTAGCGGGAACGAGCCACTCGTCAGTGTAACGAGCCATTGAAAGAAAATGAACGCGTCGCGCGGACGGATCGACGCGACTGGGTTATATCGCGGTCAACCCCCCACGGCTGGCGGGGCACGACGGTGTACCACGTCCTGTGGAAACGTTATTGCCGTTAGGTGGTCCCCAGGGAGTCGAAACGATAAGGACACCGGCTAGGACGGTTACGTGACATTCGAGGATCGACATTAAGGCGGTCCGTGGGCCGTTGCGTCGCGGCTCCCCATTCACGGTGACATTTCATTAATGCCACCGGCCACGGAGCCGGGTTTAAGGGCGCTTTTTACGAGGAAATCCGCCGGAGACGCGTCTCTCCCTACGCTTGGTATTTGCCCGCGTAAACCTTCGCGTAACTGCTCAACGAGAGTGGCATCGCGGGCTACGTTTTCTATGGGAGCCAACTTCATCCCCTGGGAGCCAGGCGGGCCTTGTAAATTGCTCGCACGATCATCGATCCTGAACACGGTCTCGCGAAACTCGTTTTAACGAGACACTTGCGTACTGAACAGGTTCGGATATGGGGACGATCGTGGTTGCGAGTGATTTGTGGCTTTACTGGGCGGATGAATTCCTTAGGGGTGGACGATGAAGTTTTAATATTGTGACTGATTTATGGGTGAATCGAAACAGGATCAGATTTGAGTACGTTGGTTGGATGAAGAGGGTTTGAAATATCGTTCGAATAATATTTTGTATAAACTTCAAGTCTATTATGTTTTTAGTTCACCACGTTTCCTCGCAGCAATCTCGCGGTAAATTTTAACCCTTTCTTCGACAGGCCACTGAAGTAGGTGGCGCGTAAAAGGGTCTGCGAAACGGCCATGTATTTTCATAGGACAGCTACTCGAGGAAGCGTATATGTACGCGCGCACACGGACGCACCAGGCTCGTCCATATATTCGCGGGAAGGAATGGAAGCTGGAACGCACACGCCGTAGTCCTGCTATCTATCCATCTTCGATCTCTCACCCTCCGTCTCTTCTCTCCTTTTTCCCTCTTTTTTCTCTCTTTTTTTCCCTCTTTTTAATACTTCTCTCCATTCTGGTACCGCGTTGGTCCCGCGCGATACGAACGGCTGCCCTCTCACCGTGTCAGGGCCAACCGGGTTTTCGAGGATACTCGTATTCAGGGTTGAAAGTTCCGGAGAAAATGATTACCAATCTGGCCGAGTGTCACTACGCGTGAAATTTTATCGACGTAATATTAGCCCCGGTGACAGGTTTAGAACGGGAGCGAACGCGAGCCGCGATTCAAGTTGAGCGAAAAAATCGCCCGTGTGACGAGTGGCCTCCGTTGCGGAGACATTACGAAGGCCGCGATAGATCTGGTCTCGCGTTGCACGCATTTTCGCTTTCTCCTTTTCTCCCTTTCCCTCTAGTCGAGTGAAAATTGGGGATTTTTGCGGTATTCACCGAATGCTTATTAGGGTTCGCACAGTTCTGATAATCGTTCGCGATGAGATATTATATCTGATAAATATTATATCTGGACGAATTAGAGCCTAGAAAGCATTTTTGAATATCTTTGTCTGACATGAATATTTATGGAAGTTTGATTCTTTAATTTTCTCAATTAAACATCAAACTTCGCAACAAGAATGGTGTCATCTTCGGTGTGAAAGAACATTCAGCATGCCACGGTAACGTGACCACCATCGTCGTCCAAGTGTTAAAAATCGAATTACAAATGCTGAATGTCCTTAATTAGTTCCTGCACACGCGTTTTAAGTGGCGAAACAATTAGGTCAGGCATCTGTCATAATCAGAATTAATAACCTCGCTCCAACTATCGTTCCTCGGTATAGTAGCCTACAAAATGTAATCAACAGGTGAACTAGACATCCTTTGTTAATTATGGTGCAATTAAATCGCGGAACTAATGTATGCGTTCACTCGAAGACGATTATGTATTACACGCTGGTACTTAAGTCCGATCATTGTATTCAAACAGTTTTAAGGATGAAAATTACATACGAGAAGGACTAAGTGGCACAAGAATATACACAATCTTGAATAATGCATGCTAGAACGCAAATTCAAGATTCGACTTGGTACTTAATATTAGCTCATCTACAATGTAGGTCGTCCAATTCTCATTACATCGGACTTTCGAAAAATCTGTCGAAATTATACTCATGCGATTATTTCTCAAGCAAACCATTACAAACTCTCCCAAACACACACCTACAAAATATCGCGTGCGTCACGAAAGACGGAAGTCGCATACGAAGAGTAAATATCCACCTAAATAGGACACTAGTAACATCCAAATACGTTTGTTACTCACCGTTTCACCCATCGTTTCACTCGATCCTCTCGCAAGGCGCACCCTCTGCCTCCAACCTGACAGGCTCGTTCGATCGCTTCGCCTCGAAAACGGCGACGAGAAGCCACGCGAAACTCGAGAGCGTGAAAACTTCCGCGGGTGGGACCGGCGTCCCAAGCGAATCCGCGCGCAGAGATTCCTCCGCGTTGTTTTTCCGGCCGTCAGACGAGTTCCGGTGCGGCGGCGATTCGCGTCGTAGGAGGAACGCGAGTAAACAGACGGAGAAGGTTCGTCGCGCGACGATCGCCGGTCGGGCACTGGCCTCGTTTCGATCGGAAGGACAAAAACGACAGGCTGCGAGCGGAAATAAGTGCGCGGCTTGTGCACGTACGCGCGCGACGTACGCGGAACGGTGATCCGCGGAAGGGCGTCTCGCGTCTAACAGTTCCGTTTGTTGCCACTGAGGCCACAATGCGGCTCATTGTCGGATCTGGGGCCCAGAGAATTAACAGAATCACGAGAAAGTTGCGTAACTCGCGCGCGACCACTCTTCGAAATTTACACCGCCTCTATGCTGGCCTCTGTGTTCCCTTTGCGCCGAGTTTCAATGCACTTTTTGTGGGGTGCATCCGGAGAACGCGTGGGCGTTGTTGAATGGTATTTTTTGGACCGCGTTCTGGGGCAATTGCGAGTGTTTGTCTCTTGTCTTTGTAATTATTGTGAATTATAATAGCCGTGTGGAATATTGTAGTGAAAATAAAATGGTTACGGGGTTAAAGTAACGATTCAGTTGGCTAGAAATTGGTAATTAAGAGGTTTTCTGCGAGGCTCTTAAGACGGATTAAAAGGTTGGAATACTCGATGTTTGGGAAGGAAATGGATTTGTATCGAATTTTTCATCTTCCATGACGCTTCGCATCGGCTTACAGTATTTTAGTTTCAATTATTTCGATCGGACAGCGGTACGTATCGGAAATTCTAGTTCCTCGTTGTAAATATTTGACTCGCGACGACGTTAAAGGTTGTACGTACAAAAATCAGCCAGTCGCCGCGAGGAGAGCTCGCAATAAATCCTCCATGAATTCGCAAAAAGGAGGGGAGAAGACTTTATGGAATTTCTCGCGGAAATAAAATGGCCGGCCCCCCGTACCCGATATTTCCTTCCAAACTTTCTTCATTTCTCCTTTGGCACATACACGTGAACGAATAATCGCGGTAGACACGAAGATAAAGCTGCTCTATTTTCGTTTTTATCGGGCTAGACCAGTGGTTCTTAACTTTTTCACGCGGCGACCCCATTTCCTTTATATTACCTCCGCGCGACCTCCTTCCGCTGTTTTCTGCCGCGTTACGCCTAACTTTCGCGAGTTAACAAGTTATACGACTCGCATAGAATTGGACAACGCTGTCATCCCTTTTTTTTTTCACCAGCTCTCGGTACGGATCGACGTTATTCACGCGACGTAAACAACTCCACCGTTACTTAAACGCGGCACGACGTTCCTCACTCGCGCAGCAGATATTACACCAGCTCGAGATTAAGAACCACTGGACTAAGCAATTTCGTGATCGATAGTTGGCCTGATTTTCAGTGGCCTCACGTTTCCAACCAACGACTTTCGCCTCCTTTGCACGATACGTGCGTCGAGATAAAGATTTACCGCGTCCCGGCGAACAACCGTATCGCAAATAAATATTCGAGCGCACGAGCGGCGTACATCGAAGCTAAAACCGAGCGCTAAACACAGTCGCGGGTTCCAACCAACCGAGCGAGCGTCGTACGCGCTTCGATCGAGCCAATCCACCTACCAAATTGAATAGACCGATTCTGAACAGCCGCGGGCGTGTTCAACGGAAGTAATTTTGGATGCGAACCTTGGGTTTGTTAGCGACCCGAATGGATTTTTCGCCTCTTGTCTCGATGCTGTCTGGTTTCTCGTTTGCGATTTACGAGCATTCGATATCGTTCAATTTCTAATCCGTTAAATTCGCTCGAACTTTCCGAAAATGCCACGATTCGCTCACTGGTTAGTACGTATTAGTAGAACGGAAGAAATTCGCGTCGAATCTGCAGGCATTTTTACTCGATAAGCCACTAACCGTATTTACAAGCAACGCCGCTGGTGCGAAGCGTGTAATAAATTCCGGGACATCTACGGCGAGTGATTTAGCGGTACCGTGGAATAAGAGAGACGACTAGCAGCTTTTGCAGCCTCGTATATATTCCCCTAATGAAAGTCTCTCGGGGACTTTCCTGTAAGATCGTATTAAATCCTGGAACACAGCTAGGCAACCTTGGAGTATCTTCCACTGAGACACCGCCGCGTTCTACCAGGAATCCTCGTGATTCCTCTTTCTTATTAAATATTCCAGCCGTTCCAGAATGTTACCTCGCGATCCAACCTCTGACTCGTGCACCTATCGCCAAAATTCTCCAGGTGAGATTCCAATGAGAGTCGTTCTCTCGTTTAACTCGCCGTCGAATTTAAAGGCACGGACGCGCGGGTGGAAACAAAAAAAAAAAGAAGAAGATAGCCATTTTTCCAGCGAGCGCTTACGAGAAATCGCGGGTAATCGAAATCCGGCCGCACGACGCACCGGAGCGTGGCGAACGGGAACTCTATGGGGTGTCGTTCGAAGGTTATCCGTATAAAATTCTATTCGTACTTTTTACCAGGGCGAGCATTTCATCCGAATAATGGCCAACTCCGATACACGTCCCGTTGGGCGCGGATCGATCCGCGCGTTAATCTACACCCGCCGTGTATCTACGTGTGCCCCCTTATCTATTCATCTATCCATTTCTCCGTCTACCCTCTGCCCTGTCCGGCTGTCGATGACGGCTTATGCAACGTCGGGAACTGATCGGATTCATCGGCGCGGGTAATAATATTTTGCAGGGTCGAGCAGGTTCGTTCAGTCTGCCCAGGCCCTCCTCCTCCCCGTCCTACGAATAGGTCGTATCGATTAGCCTCCCTATCTCACCCCCGTGCAGCACCCTCTTCGCCGCCAGCCACCCCTTTCTTCGTTTTCTTCCGCGCGTCTTCTCCTCTAATAGTCTATCGCTTTTCAACCGCACCCTTCGCGCCTCCCATTTGCTTCTGACACCTTTCTGTCCGTCCACTGGTCTCTCTTTCTCTCTCTCTCGATGGAACTCTGTGATATAAAAAAAAGAGAAGAGAAGGGAGGAAAAAAAAGGTAGAATTATCTGTCTCGCGCGCTCGCTCTCGTTCGCCAGGCTGATGGATAACCGACGCTTCTTGGCGCTGTTTGCACAGTTACGGGGGCTTAATGGACGCGGAATGTTACGTTGTTTGTGGTATCGTTTGATGTATCGGCTTACGGATGGCACCCTGATGGCACCCGGTGGAACGTTTTCGGGGATTTTCGCTCGAGTGCGACGACGTTGTTGCGCGGTGACAGGGATTGCGTCCAAGAGAAGGGTGGAGGATACCACGGCCGTTTGCCAGGGAATTCTGGTGTAATTAGGGAGCGGGGGTTGTATTGTTTGTAATCTCGCGGTGGTTCGGTTTATTGAGCGCGCGATAAGACAGATTCCTCTGATTGGAGCTGGTCGATTGTTATATCACGACTGGTTATAATCGCGGGGATCGAGATGAAATGAAAATGTTGCCTCTACTTTCTCCGATGGAGGAATTAACGATGAGAATTGTGTACGATTTCACGAACGCGTCGCTGTCGAGCGGGTATCTCTGACGTTCATCTATTAAATCTATTCATACGCGTGTTTCACGTAGACGGGGCGTGTGTTAATGCGGAATTATTATGGATGTAATTGACAATAAACGAGGAATACGAGTGTGCAGCCGCTATCAAAAGCACACGGCTGAAGATTCTGTATTAAGTTGCACGAGCACACTTGAGATACCGTGAAATTATGCGAGACACTTTGCATTCAGCCTCGCTGATAAAGCGCTGATTCAAACGGCGGGCGGCCAATGGTAATGTTTACGCGAGAAATTAACTACGTGTTGTCAGCGTCGCATGTGTCTGTTTAATGATCTAGGACGGCGATAAACCTTGAAACGGCTGCTGAATGCGGAACTTCTCAACCCAATTTCAAAATTGTGTCACACAATATCGGAACGGCCGCGCGGCTTTTCACTTGACTAATTCTCTCTCTCTCTCTCTCTCTCTCTCTGCAGTTATCAAAGTCCATTGTGAACTCGCGACAAAGCGATTTTAGCATTCAATAATTCGTCCGCGATTAAAGTTCTTTAATAAAGCGCGTTTCGATAGGACGTCACGCGCGCCGCTCGGATCTATTTCTACACCGATACACGAATTATTAATACGCGCGTGGCAATCGATAACCGTGTTGGCAATCTCTATTTAGAAGGTATAAAATCCGGGGGATGATTAATTCGGAATTTCAGATCGGGAAATTAACTCGAAAAGAGACGCTAGCTCGAGAGGTCCACCGTAATTCATTTGAAATCACGTAATGCATTAAAGGTTATTTATACGTCGAGCCGGTCCGCGAAAGTTTAAAAGAACATCCCTTTCCTCGTTTCCCAGGCTAATTTAAATTGGCGATGTGTACCGCGTCTCCCTTCGAGCTCCGTGCAGACTGTCGAAAGTTTCGATGCGTCACGCGCCTATTTTAAATCCGCCGACCACCGTTCGTCGAAGTCGCGCGCCGTAAATTTTAATAAAAATATTCCACGTAAATAAGTCTTCGAGATATTCCGCGAGGAACTTAAATTTAACCCGCGGAACCGAAAGCGCGATACTCGCGGTGAAAGCAAACGCGTGAACTTTATTAAAAGCCAGCTCGATTATATCGCTTAGATCGGAGGTGAATCGAATTATCGCTGGGCGAAGTTGGTCGAATTTTTTTTTTTTTTCTTCTTTCGTCGACCGATCAATTTCGTAATACGTTCTCCGTACCTCGTGGTTCGAGACATCAAAGCGACGAATTAAACGGCACCGATGCGGCTGTTCATTTATGAAAAAGCTCCGTAGACGCGGCTCTCGCGTATTCAGGGCGGCGCGGCATAATTTCTTTCGGGCGCATCGCCGTGTAATTTCCATCGGACAAACGATGCGCCATTGTTCGCTGTGTTTCACGGGACGTTTTCTGGGTCTTATCCTCTTACGCGCGTCAAAGTACCAGACGGGATGAATGGCGCAAAAATTACAGGACGCGCCGCGAATTTCGCATCAGAACTTTTTGTGGAAATTAACAATACGAATTAATGAATGGAAATGGGAAACGACGTCGAGGAATCGCGAGGAGGATGTGGAACGAGCCTAGCGCGCGACATTGCATTTTACATCGTCGTCGATATTTTTTGTGAGAAAGAGAGAGACAAAAAAAGGGATAAAAGTTCCAAGTCTTTTCCATAGAAATTATTGTCGACTATATCCCTTTAAGACACTACTCCTGCTTCATCCTTTATACTCACTCCCCCATCCGGGTTACATTCCATCCTTATACTTGCAAGTCCGCGGACGTAATACGCTCGAAATTGAAGCTGACTGCTGACAGGACAGTCTTTGTTCTCGGGACGCCCGGTATATGCACGCATCAGCCAGCTGCAAGGCTCATTGTTTTCGGAAACATGCCAGAAATACGAGCACGAAGGCCGCGCGATTATTCGAAATTTATGTCTATACAGATTCGTGGTTCCGTTAGTTTACCCGGAAGTCTAATATTTGTTTAATTATCGTGCGTGCTTTTCTGCCTCCCGCTTTTAACTTTTTCTCCCTTTCCTCTTGTCGTGACCTCCATCCCTGTTGGATCTCCTTTTTTTTCTCCTACGAAACTTTAGAGCGATTTCGCGTGATACGAATGAGTCGCACGATGGTCTTGTATTATTTTTCGCTTTCACATTTTGCTCATAAGATCGTGCGGATTTCGATTTGACAATGAAAAGGGATTTTTTTTTGCGCTTAGTCAATCTTCAAATTATTTTATACTGTAAATTTCTATATAAAGTATGATAAATAGCTGGCAACGCGATATTAATTACTTGAAAATTTTGTGGGGAACTTTCGCTACCGGTTAATTTAAAACTCGTTATATGCAGTAATTTATACTTAAACTTTTTAAACCCTATAACCTTTCGAAACTTTCACAATTTCGACGGAAAATTTCGAGTAAATTTGATTAAAAATATTCCGTTCGGTCCCCGTTTTACATTCAATTAATATGGAATAAAACGTTGGAAATTTGTTTAAAATTTTTCAAGCGCTTTCCATTAATTGATTACTCACAATTTCAATCAACCGTGGAGTGCTTTAATCGTGGCGTACAGTTCTCCTATCAGAAATTTCAGTTGGTTATTTAAATTACTTTTATCGAGAGGATTGTTCGTCGATTTTTTATCATTAAGATTCCGTCGATCGAAAAGGAATTATCGAAATAGAGTGGAAGAAACAAAAAAAAAAAGACGGAGAAAGTTCGTTTCGACGAAAGCTGATTCGTCGATCCCGTTTATCTCGTCCTCGATTGAAACCTGAAATATCCTCCAAACCGACGCTCCCTTTACGAAAGGCCCGCACTTAATTAACTGGCGTTTAGTGAAACGCGAGGTAAGAGAGGGGCCTACAAAACTAAAAACTCTCTTCGAAAGCTCAGTGGGAACTCTGAAAAACCGGAGGCCTCATAACCACCCATCGCTCATCGAAAACTTTCGCGAAACCCCTTCAACAACCCCTTCAAGTCTCCTCTCGACGAGTTTGACGTGCCATTTTCCATTCGCGCCTCGGGAAAGCCGCCTTTATCAGCCGCGAAATTCCTGTTCGTCAAACTGTGCGCGCGTAATAACGTCCCTCGAAAGGCACGCATAAAGACAAGCCTATCAAGTACGAATGCTCGTTAATTCCTTCATCCTCTGTTCTCGACTCTCTCGAACGATTTCGTCGAATTTCGTCATCGCCCATCGAAAATCGGCTTCGAAAACGTTCCACAGACTGCAGAGGAAGTGTGTATACGTATAAGATTCAGTTTGGCGCAGCGTGGACGACGTCGTTAACCCGATCTCTCTGGTCGAGGGAAGAAAAATAGAGGCTCGTGACTTTGATCGGCGATACGGCGCGATGACACGAGAGAGGGGTGGGTGCGGACGCCAAGGCGTGGTTGAATGGGCCGGCGCGGCTCTCGCTCCTGGGAGCGACTCTTCAATTTTACGAAGAACGCCGGAAGTATATCACTCAGCGGCTCAGACATATTGACACTTTGCGCCCGCCAGGCTTGAGCTACGGCATGCCTTATTAAACTCGCCGGCTAAATTATGGCAACCACTATCGCGCCGCCGCGCGCCAACCCCCCAGCGCTATTCTCGAACTCATCGACGCCTTTATCCGTCCTGGTAGCAACGACCGCCCAATTCCTGTTCCTCCGTTCTGATACTCGATTCTGACCCTCTGTATTTCATTAAGATGGTAATTACAAATTTTAGACTTTCTTTTCGAATATGAAAAGATCAAGACGAATGAAATTTTGTTGGATTTTAGCCTAATTCCACACTAGACATCACGATGGAAGAGGGAAAAAAGGGACAATTATACTCGCATCTGGATTTGCATCGAGATGAAATCCAGGCAATCGGTATTTCCGCTGGGTTTTATTTTATCAGGATTTCCCGGTCGCTTGTAGTTCGATTCGTGGCCAGAGAAACAACCTAACTCCATTCCGAAAATTGAAATGCCAACGTAGAAGCGCGCGAACTTTTCACCCCCTTTTTTTCCCTCTCCTTCCTCGCTGCCCCGCTTCCTTCCACCTTTCGCCTCCCCTCCCGCCTCTTGGATTTCGTTCTGCCGTGAATTGTATTCCTACGAGAGCGTTGAATTTTTAACTCGCAGAAGAATAATCCGATTGGCTACAAAGCCAGTTGAGAGTTCGAAATTAAACCGTAACTGAATTGCCCTCCCTCGACGTGAACTCGAACGTGGACCGAAAGTCAGAAAGTGTTTAAGCACGAAGATGAATTAACTTGAAAAGAGGTTTAGCGAGATCCACCGCCACCTTTCCTCCTCTCACCTCTTCGCGAGTTTATTTGCATTATTTCCTTCAGTTTTTCCCTTTTTTTTTTCATACCAGTCTCAACGTTCCGTGGATTAAATGGCTCGTTATTTCTCGCCGCTCGGCCATTTTTATGTCTCGCTTCCGCATTTTCCACTGGAAAATAGTTAATTAGAGTTTGATCCGATGCGTTGTAAGATCAAAGCGATAGCCGTGAAAGCGAAAATAATTTGCGTTCGAGGCTTCATTATCGAAAACCAGATCACCCATTAGAATCATCCCCTGCGAACCAACCCCCGCTCCTTCGATTATCCCATTCACCACCAAAATTGATTCTCTCCAAACTGCACAGAGAAGAATAAGAGAGAAGGTAAACTCCTACAGCTCATTCTCCCCATTAACGTTCTCACCCACAGATCGATCTTCCAACCAACGCGGATAAAAGTTTCGCGGTCGCGCGTTAATATTAACCGCGACGCGATTGAGTTTAATAGCCGGCGCCATTAACGACCGAATTCGTAATTGTCGTTCAGCCGTGTTTCCTGTGTTGTACGCTTATTTATAACACCCGCAGAATCGACGGTGTCGACGGGTTTCGAGCGCGGAGACGGAAGCTCGTTGGAGGAGGGCCTCGCGACACCGTTTCCGCCGCTCCAGCTGAGTCTGCGGGCGCGATCGACGCTTCTCCTCGCCCTGTTATTTTAGGACGCCCTGTGGAAACTTTAAACCAGGTTCTGGGATGATTCGTTCAACATTTTTTCGGCTTCTGTCACGCGTGTTCTCGCACGCAACGTTGGAACAGAGTTATTATTGCATGTAATTGACGTTTGCGATTTAATGGTCCGTTGTATGGATGAGAATGCACGAATCAGGGACGGAAATGGCTGTGGACATTTTCCAGAATGCGTGCACGTCACGTTTGTAGGGCTATTTCCGATAATATCGAGCCGATCGCTGTTGAGAGTCGACGCCCGTAACGTCGGGAAGTGTAAATCGGTCTCACCTGGCGCGAGCTGTGGCACGGGGCGATTTTACGGCGCCGCGAAACGCGGCTGTTTGAACAGGTGACCCGACAGCTGGTCTGCGCCAGAAACTTTCCGCCACCCCTGCCCGTAGCCGGGTGAATGCGCGTTGAAACGGGCCACGCGCCGACGAATGCAATAATTGCCTGGTTACAAGGCATTCCTTCGAGTTCGGAGTGCGCCTGTGCTTTCTGACTGGTGCCCTTTCCGGGGTCGCGGTGCAACGAGAAATTCGCGACGGGTGCGCGGGTCATTTCGAGCCGGGACCGGTGCTTTTTCTGTTACAAATAACGACGAGAGGACAGGTGGAATTGCGAGTTCGCTTCGCGATTTATTAATCACAGTGCGCCTCGATTTATTCCAAATTACGTGGATCAATCACGCCAGATGCCTTTCCGTAAATAATAATAACAAGTACTTAATAACAGAATTAAATTTACAAATATAATTCACGTACGGTTTCACAATAATTTCGAAACAATATCGACGGATTTCCTCGAAGCCCGTGTTCGCGGCTGAAAACGTAGAAATAAAACCAAGGCTACACCCGCCGATTCCATCCCCAAACATCTCTCGCGCGCAATAAGTCCGCTTATTAACAGTCGACGACGGCGGGTGTTACGTGTAAAAACGTGCGGGCAGGCTCGAAAAGCGACGGAATACGCGTCTCGCAGACTTTCACCGGATGATACGTTTTACGATGACCCGGTGACGTTAACGCTCGCGCGGGAGGGGTCGCGCCGCGCGGGCAGAGACGAATTGAAGGGGAAACGCGGACGGATGCAAGGGAAATGCGCCACGGGGAGCTGGATTATGCGGCCGTAACTCAGCGTAACTGCGCTGCACGACCTTACACGCATGCTAAGCTCGGGGAATGAAACGCGGAAAGCGCAAAGTAACCTTGCCGCGCGCACCCTTACGCGAACGAGACGCCGCCTCGCCCCCTACGGGGTTAAGCGATGAATTTCATTTTACGGGGCTGACGCCGTTTCTGCCTTTTCCTACGGACGATTTGCGTGACGTCCCGTAGCAGTCGACTCTGCTCACGGACACGGGAACGGCCTCTGTTCCTCCGTGACCTTTATTCCGACTCCCTTGCAACCCCCTCGGCGATTAGCAGATCCTGACGTAACTCGACTGGCGAATCAGGTCGGGGATCAGCTCCACGTGGCAAGTGTTCGATCGTTTACATATTTCAGGTTTGCTGGATTCTTTTCTAATTAGAATTTCGTATCTTCTACGGTATACGACGAAGTTGCTTCGTGGAAGATATAACAGATAATAGAATCGAAGCTAAGCAATTCGTTTTATTATCCTAATCGATCAACTGACTCTAGCTTTTCCTAAAAAAAAAAAGAAAATAGACGCGTGCAAAGCCACGATGGCTCGTTACACCATAAAACTCGCGTCTCCTAAATCGACCCCTCCAAAAAAAAAAAAAGGAATCGCCACAGAATGGAGTGGTTCGATCGAGGGTGTCGCCATCGCCGTGGCCAACAATCGGGCAGCATAGGTAGCAGGGCCAGGGGTTGATACGGGCCTAAAATTTCGTTATCGCCTAAACAGACGGCAACCGCTTGAAATGTTGGGTACGTAGCGCGGGCACTCGTGTCGCGGTGGGATCCAAGGCGCTATTATCAGCTGGCAGCACGTGCCAGGGCCACGTGCACGAGCAGATGGCAAGGGCCCTGGGTACACCTTGCGAGCCCTCAGCCACAGCCTCGCAGCTAATAGCCGCCGGAGGCCTCTCAGACGAAAACGCAACGCAGCTGCCGTTGCGCGCCGATTGAGCGTGTCGCGCGACCGGTTAAATCGAATCGCTCGAGCGAAATCGATTCGGTCCTCCACTTTTATTCGCTGACGATGGAATTAGGTGGCCGGTGTAAACAGATTTCGATTCCATTCTGACGGCTCCACGAATACTTGCGAACACGGCGGGTCTACGATCGACTGGCTCGTAAGTTCTCTGACAGAAAATCGAATAAAGGTGTCTATATAAGTACCTTGAAATTTATTTGGAAGAGATGCGAGGGGTCGTCGTATTTTAAATCACGCGCACGAAAGCGTTTTATTCGCTGGTACCAAAATGATAAAAGTTGTTGATTAAGTACGCAGAGGTTCACGTGAAATTACATTTACCATTTTTGGTAGCCCTGTAATGGAAACAGCGAGAGTAACGCGAATGCCAAAAATCTGCAACCCAGGCGTGCATTTGAATAAGAACCAGGGGAATATTAACGCGCGAGGGAAACTAGCTGAGAACGCAGACACACTTGCATTCTTCTATTAATTTTAATGAGGAAATTATAAAGTTTGCTGATCGCGAACGTTCCCACCGTGGCACGGATTCATCCTGTAACAACCGGGGCTGCTGAATTTATTCTCAGCGGGGGTTTCGCCGAATTTACTGTTAACATTTTCTCCTATGGAAATTGCAAACGAGAAGAGAAACGCGCATCGAGCAACGCGATCCTTCGAAACGTCAACTCGCGCGTTAACTGATTTTACGCGAGGACGCGGGAAATTTTTTCCAAGTACCGGCATGCATACATGTATATCCTCAAAGTGCGTTACTCACCGCATTGAAATTTGATTGTCGACGATATTTCAGGTAGCCGCGCGTACACCTGCAACGGCGGGACGTGAGAATGCTTTTAATCGCACGTATCGAGCAACGAGACGAACAATGCCGCAAGAATGTTGAAAAATAAAAAAGAAGAACGGGTGGGATGATAAAGCTCTCGAGTAATTATCGAACGTTTTCAATTATTTAAATAAAGCGTTAACAACTACGAGAAATTAATGGGAATTCGAGGACTGCCGCGTCCTCTCGGGTGTCGATCTGAATTTCGATGGAAAATTCCGGCGGTGGTCCGGGGAAAATTGGCAAAAAAAAAAGCGTGACCAGCCGACGGAGGCTTCAAAAACTGGGATTCGTCGCTCGAATTCCCGAAAGTTAATTTTCATTAGGGTGAAATTGGGCTCGAATCGATGGTCCGGGGGGCCTCGAAACGAGTCGAAACCCAAGCGAGACATCGAATCAAACGATTGAAAGGGTAGCAGGGTGATAGAGGGAAAGAGAGTGAACTAGAGAGAGAAAGAGAGAGAGAAAGACAAAAGCGTACCAAGTTGCGTGAACCCGAATCATAAGTTCGAACGGTGTGCCAGCGCACGACGGCGTACGGAGTTAATTAAATTCGCTCGATTAATTAGGCTATTTGTCAGGCTGGCCTTCGATTTGGGGACCCACCTAGAGGGGCGGGAAACTAATGATAGTCTGCTTGATCGTCTGTAGGACGAATGACTATCCGATTCCAGGAGAATCGTTCGATACGTTCGATCGACCGACGAGAACGACTGCGACGCGAATTTTCTCGCATTAATAGCGGAAACTCCCGCGAAAGATAGAAGGGCGCGCTTTCGATATCTCATAATTTTTCGTCGCAACTTCGATCGTCCGCACCGCGGAATGTTGATCGCGCAAATTACAATTCTATTTCCATGCTGCCATCTGCGGGCGAAACTAATTGAATCACTCGGATTAATTAGACCATCTGTCGCTTCGTTTGTCAATTACAGGCACTCCTACCGGGGATATTAACGTCACCCTAGTTAAATCGAAAGGAAATTTTTGTCGAACTTTAAGCTTTTAAGAGTGCCGGTTAAAACTCGTCGAATTCCATTCGATTCGATTTTAGTCGCATTACCGATTCATTAATTATTTGCAGCGGTACAGTTGACCAATGGCGTCGTTAAGTGGAAACGATTATGAATGATCCGACATTAAGGTGGCGTTACTGTTCAATCCATTCCCGAAGCCAATGACAGAAGGTCCGAATAGACCGAACCCTCTAGCCACTCTCGTTACGGGAGTTAGTTACATTAGAAGGAATGACTATGAGTCACGTATATGTGTTTACATTCGCGGTAAATTGCCTTGGTATGGACCTAACTACGGTCATTAAAGTCGCAGAAACTCCAATGGCCGCCGCACCTTAAACTTGCTTTTGGAAATGTCCCGCCGCCATTTATAGTCGCGTAATACCGCGCCGTTACCATAGTTGGACATTGAAAAAGAGTGAGGGTGACTGCCTGTAAATTAATTGCACCGAATTGTTGGTGAATGTTCATATTTTTAAAGAAAAATAACGACACGTATTTTTGTTTTCCAATAAAGAAAAATTCCCTTAAAAATACCTATCCTCTAGTCTGACCTTGGTTTCTGTATTATCTATCTCTTTTTATCAAAATCGCACGGGACTAGTAATTCAATATTTCATTATTCGAGGCTTACGCAACGCTGCTAATTAATTATTCAGTGTTTCGGTTCTTATATGGTCGTTAAATTAGAGCTGGACATGAAATAGTAGCGTTGGGTTTACTTATCATTGACCTATATCACTGACTGATCTCGTATAATATAATTCTCTTTAAAAGTAGACACGACTGACACGGTTCAAACTTCGTTATTTAATCTTACTGTGAAACGCATTAACGCGGAGCATATTTCTTCGTCATTTCGTCAGTTCAATAGCAAAGCTTTTTGTTATAGAATTATCAGAGTATATTCGTATCGAAAGTCATTTGCCTCTCACACTTTATGACAAACTAATTCTTAATAGTCGTTGTCGCAATGTTAGCATGGTGTATCCTTAAACTCACAGCTGACAAATCAATTGTGTTGTACAGTAACTTCGCGATGGGGCCAGAGAACGATTATCGATTTAAAAACAAAGGTAGAAACACGAACGAAGGTGGCAGCAAAAACCAATCGAAACTCCATTCTACCGTCGAAACTTTGTTTCTCAGTTCATCTACCATCGAGACTCGAACTTGATTATGACGTAACTTTTAATATCCGGTAATCACCGGTTCGACATGACCCCAAAAAGGGACTAAGATCGATAAAACGCGGCCGCCATTTCTCGTTCTCCAACCGTAGAGCGGAACGACCAATTTTACGGATCCACAAAAATGCAATGAAACTATCATTCCTTTAAATTCTTCTCGCGTTACTCTTAAGTTCATCGATCGTGGTATTATTTTTTTACTATTCGAGAAAAAAGAATAATCCTAAATTATACGTGTCACGTGGCAAAACCTTCAGGATTAAATTAGTCACCGTGAGTTGGTTTTGTTCGTAGAAACCGCATTCCCGTTGCTAGAATTATTTTAACAACGCGGCGTTCTCCAAACCAGCCAACAATTCCCTCCCCCCCTCTCTCTCTCTTTCTCTAGCTTCGTTTACGAGTTTTCGTTTCCGCGAGACTTCTGTTTGAAAACTATGATTGATCGTTCTTGTGTGTCCGGCCAGGCTCGCACGGAACGGCAGCTTGTTTCGTTCCTTTCGTAATGCCTGCCGTCGAATTGTTTAAACAGCGCTCGTTTACGAGGCCGTTCCGCCGTGGCTCCGCGGTAAATGTGCTTAAATTATAAGTTTATCGCGGAACTTGGACGAACACCGCCAATGTTCTTCGAGCGTGAAGAACGCTGATAATTTGTTGGCGAAATATTCGCGCGGCTCGTAAAATTAGCATGCTGTTTGGAACCGCGATACGACGAATATGGATATTTTCGAGGGGTTGCGCGATTTTTCGTGGGCTGGGGACACTCTCGGAGTTTTCAACCCTCTTGGCACAGATCTCGAAACTTTACAGCTACGAATGAAAATTGTATTGGAAATATGAAAGATTAAAAATTTGTCGTTATTCCAAAATTTTCCTCTCCCTGATACTTGCGATATATACAGGTGTACATTGATTGTTACGCTCTCGTATACGCGCACAAATAGTGCAAATCACGTTTTATAACAAGGTATAGAGGTTTAATTAACACTTTAATTACAAATCCACTTTATCGTAGTGGCTTCTAATTACAAATACCGTACTGGCCGAATTGCTAATACCTTTGATAAACAATAATTACAGAGATTATGGGTAGAGCAGGATTTGCAATTAAACGATCCTCGGATAATACCGTACTCAGCCTTATTGCGCTGCTTCTAAGTGCTCCCGATATGAACTATTAAAAAATTCCGAAATATCCATATTTCCATTACTCCAAATCTCTACAATCTCTCCCCTAATACACACTCTCCTCAAACAATATAAAGCTAAAAACACCTTTTCATCAGCATACATACTTAACATACATTCGAACTACAAACTTCGACCTGCGATACAACCCATCCACGACTATCCCAACAAAAAAATGGAAACATAAAGCGCAAACACGTCGAACGTTCGAAGTCCATACACTCAAACTACAATCTTCTACCTATAATATAGCCCGCGACTATCCCAACAAAAAAATGGAAACATAAAGCGCAAACACGTTCGAAGTCCATACACTCAAACTACAATCTTCTACCTATAACATAGCCCACGATTATCCCAACCAAAAAAAAATGGAAGCATAAAGCGCAAACACGTCGATCGTTCGAAGTCCAATTTCCTTAAAACCGACGGCGTGCACCGGAAGAGCCGTTCGCGTCGCATTCTTCCACCCCCCCGGAACCGTCTAACGCGGGCGCAGGTAGACCGCGTCCAATATTGGTGGCATCGCGTCGCGATAGCCGCGGTCGCTCGACACGCATATCCCGATGGATGAACGGGAAGCACGATATTACGTGGGACGCGATAAAGCCCCGGCTGGGAGGGGTCCCGGCCGTTTCGTTTCGAGGAAACGACGCGAGCCGAGCTGGGGATGCAGCGGGCGAGGGAGGAGGCCGACACGGCAATAAACAATTACTTAAGGCAGCGTTACGCGCGCGGCACACCCACGCATTAGCCCAAGTAGAATGCCGCGCCCATCCGTGATTGTGACCCCGTGGGCTTGGCCAGCCATTAGTATACACAGAGGCACGGCTGGACACGCGTAGACCACGACGATCCTTCCCGTCCGCGTCTCCGTCGAGACTAACGGTCGCAGGGAGACGCGCGACCATCCGATCGAATCGAAACGGACGATGACGTATCGTCCTCGCTCGTTTTTCAGCCCCCGCCAGGGGCTGGTAATGGTTTTTCGTTCGCCACCGACGTAATTGAATGGCGCCGCCGAGTTTATGGCCGCCGTTCGCGGCTCGATGCTTTTTTTTTACCGCTCGCCATTTTGGTATTCCATCCAAGCGTTAATTATCCAGCTGGTTTTACGTCCAATTTCGTCGATTCAACGTGTTGGAGTGGATTTTGAGGGTTTTGCTTAGGTTTTCGTCTGTAGGTTCTTAGCTGGTTTTAAGGGGCTCGCGAGTGGTTAGTAACGTTGGTTACAACGTCGGTTAGTTGGCGAATAATATTGGTCAATCCTGCTAAACGGTGATATTGGTCAATCCAGCTTGTCGATAATATTGGTCAATGCAGTTTGACTGTAATGCCATCAATTCGCTTCGATACTTCAACCTCAATCCTTCGATATCGACCGCACACGATCAATAATTGTCGCCAATATTTGTCCGTATCGACAGTATTATCGATCGTCTGCGGACCGCTTAACAACACTCAATCTCCACTCTAGCCGCAGTGATTAAAATACAATATACGTGGTGACAATTAAATATCACCTCCAAACTATTTCATATCGAGTTTACGAACGAACAAATATAGAATCATTGCAAATTATCGCGTTCTTTCGTAGGTTGGACTGTCGTTAAATGATCCAGAGACCAGTCGACGATCTGGATCCACGACCAATGTCTGCCAAGCCTAAACGAGAAAGGGACGAACGATTAAACGCAACATGGTCCTGTTCCTTCTGCAGGAGCAGAGAGAGAGAGAGAGAGAGAGGGTGTAACCGATTCGAAACCGCTTCAGAGCAGCTCCAGGACGACAATGGAACCGCGATTCCCTTCGAAATGCAGAAAGTAGTCCCGCGCAGGGTTTGCGCGGCTCGTTACCAGCCGGTTACACGTTCATTCGCGAACAGCAACAGCCATGCACGCGTCGCGATGTGCATCCTTTATCCTCCGATTTCCGTCCGCCCTGGTCACGTGGATCACGTGTTTACCGCGTGCACACCGAGCGGAGCCAGGCTAATTACCCGATACGCTGTTCAATTGTTTTATCTGTTAATGGCTGCGAGCAGCCTTAAACTGCGCGCGACAATAATGCTAATCGAGGGAACAAAGCCCGGAACAACTAAGGAGTGGCCCCCTTCCGTGAACGTGTGCGCGTCCGTGTCTCTGCTGGCCTCTGGAGGAATGAAAAGAGAGAGAGAGAAAAAAATCGAGAGAGGATAGGAATAAAAGAGAGAAAAAAAAAAGAAGAGAAGAAATGGAAATCGATCCGTGAGGCCACGTGAGGGCCAATCGCCCAATCGACGTCCAACGTTGCGCAATCTAATGCGAATATAATCGAGGGATCGATAATTACGTAAAGCCCCGATATTCGCTTGAACGACGGATTAGAACGTTGTCTTGCCAGGGGATGGGATTATTCCCCCCGTGTACGTCGAGTTACGTGTACGTGTGCGTTTTGTAACGTGATGGCCGTACTAACGCGACGCTTCGTATGCCGGAGTTGATAATCAGATGGAAATTGGCCTCGTTTATGTTCAAGCTGGGGGTAATTAGAATTTTTCGGTAGGGCGGGTATTAAGGTTAGGAGAATCGGGGCTTTAATTCCGTTCTGTCGTTACGTGCACTGATTTGCACATAATTATTAGCTTTCTCAGCTGAAACAGGACCATCTTTACATCGTTGCTTAACTAGGAAAATTTTGTTCGCTCACTTTCTCATACGATCTTCAAATTCCTATTTCGTGAACCAGTGAACTATCGTCAAATTTATTCTAATTAATTCCCGTGAAACAAATGTTTCGATGCGATGCGAACAAATATTTAAGCGAAACTAATAACAAACACGTACGAAATAAATGAACGTTAAAACGTTCACTCGAATATTTCAGCTTTGAATACATTCATCAAGCGTCCGTGTCCGCTTGGCGAGGAAAGTCAGTGGTGCAAGTCGGCGGAAAGTCGGCCGAAATGAATTCTTTAACGCGAACGCTCGTTCCAACGGCAGTCCGTTCGCGAAATAACGTTCCTCGGGGGAAACAATACACGCGGAAATAATGAAACCCTCGATGCTTTCGTCCCACGACTGAAACGCTTGTTACCAGGTTTGTTACAAAGCGCGATTGATAAACATCGATCGTTCCGTTCCTCGCAGCCGTCGAGTCCGGCCTGCGTTCAGGCACAGGACCCGGACAATCGTTGTTATTCAGGATGTATAATTTTGTTAACATCGCGGACAATAGCCAGCTAACAGGCGCCGAAATTATCGGAATATTACGGAAAATTGTCCCCCATAATGCACGCGAATTAGAATAATTGCGTATTGTTACAGCGGCGCGTGCAACGTCTAATGTAATCGCTGAATAAGTAAACCAATTAATCTGTGCCCACCACGTGTCGTTGTTGCGAAGGAAATTGAGAAAGGATGGATCCTTCGCGTAATCGATCGTATCGTTGAAAGGGAAATGTAAAAACGAGTAAAGATCGAACGTGTCGCGGAGTAACTCGATGTACTCCGTGACAATATTATAATTCTCTTTGAACGGCGTTGTGGCGGACGAAAAAAATGTCCTATCGGTCGACGAACAATAGGGCAAGCTGATTACGTTTCCTGGTTCAGCTGCGCGTACAGCAGCGAAGCCACGATTGCTTTTTTATCGAATATTCACAATTTCATTCGCGCGCGTACGAGAATGTTATTTTCTAAAATACTAAAACGGCTAGCTGTGCGGAGCGCGGGCAGAATTCCGCCGCGTCCATATTGGTCGGATGATTCCTCGCGAAAAAATGAATTCGAAACGCGAAATGGAACACCATTTTACCTGGCGCTGTATTTTTTTTTTCCTTTTTTCGTTGAAAAATCGATTTCAGAGGATCCTACACCCGTTAATTTATTATCTGTCACGTTCGCAGGGGAACGCAGAAGCGTGTGATGTGTCTTGTACTGTGTTGGGTAATTTGTTCGTGACAGGTTTTAATTTAAAAATGGGACAGGGTGACGCGCGGCTGTCCTTGCGCGTTACACTTCATCAGCGGCTAATGAGCCCGCTGAAACAATAAAAGGTACGCATCCTGTCACGAAATAAGACTACAGGCGGCTATCCTGGCGCGCGCGATGTTAATTACAAAGGCGCTTCACCTTCGCGGGACTCTGCTCGGCTATTTATTTACCAATCTGTTCAACATACCAATTAGTTCTGAAGTCATGCACGGCGCCCGCGCGCAGGAGCTTCCTCCTCGTTAAATCTTTCATCGTCCCTTTTGTCCTCCGTCCCGAGTTTAATAAACGAAACTCCCGATTATTCGCTCCTTGAATAAATTGAAACTCTTTGATAATGGAAACAAGTTGACTCCTCGCTCCGCTAATTACGATATTAATTATTGGCCCGGAGGGTAATTATAAAATACGCGTTGGTAGTTTAATGGCAGTTTACTAATGCTCTAGCTTAAACAAGGATAAACAGAGCGTCACGTAGGGGAAATTAAAGCGTACGCGGGGTAACATTGAAATTTGACCGTTGAATCGTTATTTTACAAACTGTAATTTCGCTAATTTAATTGTTCGTCATCTGCTCTAATTAAACGTAATTAGCCAGCGAATTGCCGCGCGCGTGAACGATATTTTTACGTTATCGCATACCATAATCCCGATAGAAGAGTAAAAACACCACACGGACGTCGACAATAATTTCCTCCAGCAATTTTTCACACCAATTCTACCCCCCTTGTTAGCGTAAAAAATGAAGACCACCCTCCAAGAAGATGTGTCTCGAAATCGCGACGTCGAATACCAACGCGGCTGGTTCGTCGAGAGGGTGGAATTTCGAGAGGGTCGAGCCGTGCGAGAAGAACAGGAGGAACAGAAGGAACGCGCGACGAGTCGTGACCAGCGGAAGGCGGCCGTGCGACGATGCGTTTCCGGCGGCCACGGCCACTTGGAGAGCAAGTTTGCCCTCTTGCTCGCGGACAATGGCTGTGGGCGAGGACTGCTCGTTACACGGTACATGACCACGAAGGATATGGACAGACGCGAGGCCTCCGAGCAGTTGGCATTCGTGACACGCACCATCGATGACATGAACCGCCATGGGATACGGGGACGCGCGGGGACGAATTACGATTCTCTCTCTCTCTCTCTCTCTCTCTATACATATATATATATATATATATATATATATATATATATATATATATATATATATATATATATATATATATATATATATATATATATATATATACGTTTATGCGCGTTTGCGACGGTGAAATCGATGGCGGGGCTCGCGTCGAAACGGTTCGCGTGAGCCCAGTGGTTCTTATCGCATTTGGGGCGGCGAGGGGCGAACGATCGACCGGAATATCTCGATATCCTGGTGTCCTCGTTGCGTCACTCTGTTGGTTTTAACTAAATTTCTTGTCACGACGTTTAATTCTGTTTGATCGATATTTGTCGACTCGAGACGCTTCGGAGGAATTCTTCTTTGAGATATCCTGTTGATGCACGCGGCGTTACGATGCAATATTCATCGTTTCCTGCGGCTAATGCGAGGAATATCGACGGTGTTATACGTCGTTTTTCCTCTCGAGTAACTTTCGTCTTATAAAATGGTCGATCACACGTCACAATGGCTGAGCGAAGCGAGTAACGCGTATATAAAGAGTCACTGGAGCAGAGAAACAAGTTACGCCGCCGGTTTCGAAGCCAGCCGGAAATAGGATTCCGAATAAATTATGGCCAGCTAATCGATCCCTGTTCCTCGAATCACATGAAGTATGTAATATTTGGCCGTTTCATCAGAACGCGTTTAATCTTGTAAAATGGATCGGAGCGCCCGCCACGTTAATCACTCTTGCCTACTCTACCTTATCGTGGCCTATCAAACATCTTTTAGAGATTAATTGCACAGAGAATAGAGTTTCATCACGAAAAAATAGATCCATCGAACATATTAGCCTAATTCTTACGTCACGTATCGACACTGATAATTGCTCCCGTTTTTAAATACATTGGCCGTCTTACATTTGTCAGTTTCGCAAAGAAATCGCAACGAGTCAAATCGTAAATTAAAATCAGCTCCCTGTTAAACAATGTTATAAATTTGATTTGCGTCGAACAATGTTTCTGATATGTATTCATAAATTAGCACGCAGCAAAGCTCTATTATGCTGTCTACCATCGCGGTACTTTATTATTGACGTATAATCAATGAGCTACTATGACGCAGGCATCGATATGTGTATACGTACGTATCTGGATACAGAATATAGTTAAACGTAGCGAGAAGAATCGTATAAATAAATATTAACAATTTAGCAGAACAAGAATTTTTCTCACTTTTCGAAATATCAAATTTTTGCCAAATTCCACATTGATGAATTTGAAGAATCGTAATTGTGCCGCTGGGAAATATTAAATATAATATGAAACGTTATTTTTCAATTTTAAAGGTACTTATACCTGGTTTCGCAGAATTGCACGTCTCCTCAGTTGGATACTCGACTCATTTGCGGATAAAATTCAAATGGCGAGGCAGTCTCTTTAAAAAATCCATTTTCTACGAACCATGAATATGAATAGGCGTATCACCGTCTACGCCAAGGAGCTTTCTTTTAAAATACAATAAATATGTACACGTGTATTTGTGCCGACTAATAAATAACGCAAAGGTAGATCGAGTTAATTTAAAGACGCTTTTGTTTAAAATACGATTTAAAATTCACGATTCCGTCGAGGATTCTTTGAATCGTGTCAGCGTCAGTATCGATAATACGAGATCTCCACGTTCGTCTTTCCTCTATCCAACGAGCAGAGTCACTTTCCACCCGTTTTCCACTCCTACCTGCACTTTATTTTCCTTCCCTTTAAATTCTTATTTCTCCTGCTTTCATTCCTACACTTCTGTCACACGGACTCTTTTGTACCCTTTTTGCTGTTCAATTTCTTGTTTTTATTATATCATGCTTTCCACTGACTTTCCGCTCTAGTCTGTTACCTTTTCACCTTTGCAAATATTTCTCTACATATTTATACTCTTCCAGTTTCCACCCTTTGAAACGCGATACGATTTAAAGTCGCCACTACTCGTCAGTCTGCGTCATTATACTTTTTGTAATTGCCAGTATCATGTTCTTCACTGGACAATCACAGCGCTATTATACTTCGTCCTAATATCCTCTGCTTTAAAATTAATCTATTTCCCCGGGTGGCTGTATTTTATTTTTCATCTCGACCCGCACCACTTCGGTTTCCTCTCTTTTCTACTTCTATTATGTTTTACTCCTTTTGGCTACCACTTTTCCCGCCGGTGATATTTTCTTATCTCATGTAATACTTTTATATCCCCCCCTCCTTATCTTTCCCACGGTGAAATTAAGTCTGGCTATTTTTAAATCTTTATTTTCCGTTCCCGCGTGCGGTTTTAATTTCTCCTTAAATTCTTTTTTCCATTATGACGTTCAACTTTGTCCCCCTCTCCGCCTATTTCACTTTGGACCGCCCATCTTCCTTTGTTCCGCTTCAATTCTATTATATTCTTACCTTCTTTCACTCTGCCCCATTAAGTTTCTTTGTACCGACCTCGATCTTGTCCCTGCGGCTTCAACTCTCCAGTTTTTATTAATTCTCGAATCAAAATTTTCCTTTGTTTACATTTTCGAAGTTGTCTCCAATTTTTTTTTTGTTTCTGTTACACTTCCTACGTCCTTCTTCGCGCGTTCTTTATGCGTTCGATAGATATTAGGTATATATATACAATTTTTCCAATTTCTTGTAACTGGCAAACTTTTCTTTTCTCCCTTCCCTCTGACCTGTTGCGTAACTTCTTAGCTCTTCTTAATTTTTCTCATTTTCCTCGACTTTCTCCACACGTTCTTCGCCTCCGGCTACCCTCGACACCTTCTATCCACTTCCTGGTCCTCTCTTCGCTCCCTAGAATCAAACTTCTTCCATTCCCCGCTTTTCTATATCGCCCCATATTCCACTCGTCAAACTTCCCCCTACTTCTCTCACTACCCTTTCGAGGATAGCCGAACAACAATAAAATTGCCTCTGATACTTCTTTCTCGCGGGGGGGAACTAGTTTCGAAAATCCGTCAGACAGACACGCGGTAGTTACAAAGATGGATGACAGCGTAAAGCCTGATTTAAGTCCCGCGCGCGGAGTGCACGCGAGCACTTACCGGATGTTCAAAGACGCCACCCTCCGAGACGCGGCTCGTCGATCTTAATTTTCGTCTTATCGCTCCATGAATTTTCTACCAACACGCTCGAATGTCCACGGATTATTTAAACACGCGTCAAAGCACGTCGCGCGAGAAACAACCCTCTCCATCCGCGCCTCGCGCCAGTATCCCCCAGCGAACTTCCACCCTCTTCCCGTTTCCGCATTTCTGGCGATCCCCCCTCTTTCCTGCCTGCACCTCGAATTCCTCCGTTTCTTTCCCACCTCCTACCACGGTCCTCTCTCAGGCAGTGTCCCTCGAGGGAGCGGCAGGAAGCGGTGCTATTAGCCAGCGTAACTCTAGCCTCGTCCGTCCAAGGATAATTGCGCGGGCTAATGGTTCCTTTTTTCCTGCCGGCCACGGTGGCTTCGAACCGGGTAAAAAGACGTCTTCCGACCTAGGAATTTAAACGGGCGCCACGAGGGAGCGGCTGGGGCCACGACGGTATCCTTTTCGCAGCGGCCACCCTGTTCGAGGGGGTGGCGGTCGCCGCTTCTTTGCGTACGATCGCGGAATTCGAAAACAGACGGCCAGCATTCCGGGTCCGTATCCGTGGTTCGTTTCCCTTTAATTGGCCGACTCCAGCCGGCTCGTTGCGGCAACAATCTCAGCGCAGGAGATCTCGCGCGGGTTTTTCGCGAATTTTAACCAACCCCCTTGTGGGCTCTCCCCGCGGACGCTCGCCAACGGGGAACAATTGGCCGCGCACGTGAACCTGGTCGTAGAACGAAAATGTTTAACGAGCGAGAAAACACGAGGGAGAAGGCGAGTTGCCCGTTTCGGGAGACGTATACAGGGAGGATCTCGAGGAGCCTCTAATTTCGCGCCATGGGCGTTCTCACCCCTTCGAAGTCGCGATGCATCAGCGGTTAGACGGGAACGAACGAACGACAAATATTTGCGCGGCAGGTAGATCGGCGTAAAAGTTGAATGCAAACACGGGGACGAGTTACAGCGGAGGGGGATGCTGCCCTCTAATTACCATTAAAATGTAGAACGCGTATCGAGCGAATTTATCCACTAATTATCCGGCAACGAGGCAACAAAATCGAATCCACCGCGGACTAATGAGATCGTACGATTCTACGAGCCTGAAACCGAACGGTTCGCGCGAACGTTCGAGGCACCGCGCGGCGAACGTCGGGACACGATCGTGGCCACGGCGGCAACCATTTTGAATAAAAATATAATGCGTCCCGCCGTACTGTTCGCGCATTAAATAATTACCCGTACCGGCGAGCGCAGATAATTAATTCGGGGCCCGAATTTCTGAATGAACATTAATTAAAACGGCGGCAGCCGCGGCGTCGGAGTTTTCGCTGGCGTTATCGCCCCGGCGAAAACACTTGGCAAATAATTATCCGTTTTTTAAGCCTGCGGAAAATACGATTCCGGACGCGTGATAAAATTTTAATGAAAATGATCGCGCGGCTGGCCGATTTCAATTGTTAATGAACGACCGTTTCTTCGCGGTGGGGCAGTTTAAATGGATCTTTTTGTTAATTGAGCTCGCTCTGTCGCAAAATTGCCTGTGACGAATATAGTTACGGTTCAGCGGTTTTCAGTCAGGCGAAATGTACCTTTGCACTCACAACTTGGTACACTGTCAAATTGCACTGTGAAGGAATCGTACATTTCGTTGTAAAATGTAGTAAAGCGAACACCTTTGGATCTCGCAAGGGTTGTTTGAACAATATCCTGTTTTACTACTGAAAATGAAATTCCTCATTTTTAATAATTATACTTCATTTTGCTTAAACAATCTTTATGAATTGTTTATCGAATATCATATATAATTGTTTAAACACTGAACATGTATACAATTCATACGAGAATTAACCAATCTCTATCTGTTATCAATATTATATACTAGTTTCCAGTAGTACAAGCAAATGGATTGTCAGACAGTCAAAGAATACCTCAGATACTTCACAATTATATTAATCCCAATAAATAAAAATAAACTTTACCAGTTCGTACAGTATTGATTATCGCACCTATCAATTATTATCTCGCACAAGTGAAAAATATAAATCCCGTGCACGTCAGTTCGACGAAAATAAAAGAACGTAAAGAAAGTACAAATTTCTGCAGAAACAATCAATCTCGAAGCATGGATTCTCGAATTGTCAGCGACCCACGGTTACCACGGAGCCTTTGGATTATGGGGTAGGCACTGATTGGAGTTCCATAGGTACACGGCACGGTGTGGCGGAGCCCGCCCAAAACCGGTAGCCGTATTACCATACAGATTGCCGTCGACTGTTATACTGGCCAGCGCCGGGGAATCTATGAATCCGACTAATCATAATCGTACAACTAACCGGGGCTAATCTGCCGCGAGGCGATTCGGAATTTTATTGTCGAATCTGAAACATGAACGGCATCTAAGCAGCGAACTGGGGAATGTTTTCAAGGCATCCTTGGAATATTACGATACGAGTTAAGATCCAAGCGCAGGGTTAGAAATGGCTACCAGTGCAACCCTGCTGATGCGTTTATCGACGAGTTACCATTCAATGGCCACGAACGTTACTAATTTAATACGCTTTCGTGATCGAAAGCTTGGAAAGGTTTCAACGGTCACATTAGAAATGTGTAGGAAGATATAATTAGAAGAAATGTCATAGGATACAGGATAGAAGTTTCTTGCAACGATTCGACGAGAATCCACGAACGAAATGGGGACACGGTTACGAGACGGGCAGCGAGTGGCGAGACGGATAAAAGCGAAGCGTGACATTAGAAGGAGAGGGGAAAAAATAAAGCAGAAGGAAAAAGGGCGATCAAATATTAAATTGGCAATGTCAGCTCTGTTCTACGCTCGTGACGACACGGTTGCTTGCCGAGGGTCGGTCATAACCCTCGGACATAACCGAGGAAATCACTTGGAAAATCCTCGATGAATTCACAATGAACTGGCGGTTGGTACAACACGTTCATCCGTCACGACGCCCTCGAGAATGTTTCTCTCGGCGGCGTGTTACGCCCGCTCGCCAATCTACCCTCTGTCCTTCTCATTTCCCTCCCAGCAGTCTAATTTTTTCTAACGCAAACTCCTTTACGTACTCGCCTCCCCGTGCAACCCCTGTCGTCTTACTACCTGGACTAAGTTAAATTTTCCGCGTGTCTCCGCGTTGCAATTTTCTCTCTCAACCTCGTGCGAATTTTGCTCTATTTTTCGAGAAACGTGCTCAAATTTGAACGTTACACACTCGCGTACCCGTCCTAGGGTTAATATCTGGTGGCTTTTCGAATTTGGGAATGGAATTGAAATTCTTCTCGTGAAACTTGACTTTCCAAGTTTTTCTTTTTTTTTTTCTTTTTTTTTTTACGGCACGAGGAAGAACGTTGCGAAGAATGGAATAATAGAACAATTTTTTTATGGACATCGTTCTCCAATAGATCGCAGAGAGGCACGGCAATATCGAAATTGCAGCTACTTTCGTGATCGAAACTCGTTCCCTTTTCACCGCTTGACAATGCGCAAAAATTCACGTCCCAACGATCGGTTATTTCAGACGAGCATTTGCATTCGCGGAATACGAGGATTCTATTTTCTAGTAGAACAAGAACCGTTCAGCTTCCTTCTTCAATTCTACTTCTTACTCTCCTGCGAAATATTCTCCTCTGATTTTTCTCTCCTCGTGTCTTCTAATTATTTGTCAGAAAATCGTACTCTCCTTAACACCAAACTCCTCTAGTCTTCTCCTTCGCACGGAGAGGCCTCGTAATACGTAAAATACAGTGATGAACTGCTTCGATTACGTTTTAGGATAATAAACGGAAACATGCAGACGAGGAATTAATCGGAGGATATTCGCTTGGACGTTTCTTAAGGATTCTTATTTAAAACGTCGCGATCGATTTCGCGTTCCATCCTTCGCTCGATTTCGCCTCCACGAAACGCTCTGCTCGCTTCCTCTCACCTTCCTGCCCGTACGGAACGATGTCGTTAATCACCGGCTATTTTAATGCGATCTCTCTTCGCGCGCTACTCGATCGAACGCATTATTTTTAGTGGCCGATCACGCGCACCGTGCGCCTTTAAAATGCATAATGTCGATTGCCAGGAGAGGAGAATCCATTGTCAGCCCGAAACGGCGCACGGCTACGTAGGAAATTAAACGAAATCCTTCATTCGCGCGATCGCGATAAGTTTCCTCTTGAAAAGGGAGATCCACGGATGGAACCTCTCGCTTCGATCGCGTTTTCAATGAGGAATTTATATTACCTTTAATACATTACGTGTCAACAGGAGACAGCTGTTTTAATTGTACGATTATTCAACTCCTCAGGATTAACTAATATTTCATGAGAATACAGCGAGTGGTTTGAGTATACACTCGTATACGATTTCTTTCGTAAACTTGCTCCACACGATACATGCACTCGTAGATATAACACTTTTGTAAGGATGCTGCACTCGAGTACCTCTGATAAGAGATACACGGCTGCTATTGTGGCAGTGTTTGGCTACCAGCCTTGGTCTTGCATTCGCAAATCACACACCGTATCGCGTTCTATATAGTTTGTTGAACATTATGTATGCACGTCATTCATTTGTCGGTGGAAATAAAAAAAAAAATGTGAGAAATAATAGAAATCGATGGTGGTTAGACGTTAAAATAGAGCTGTCCATTCTCGAGAGGGATACGCGCATTGTTCGGAAGTAAATCCCTGATTCTATTCTTACGTAAACCCATTCGATTGGCTCCGATGAAAACTGCCGCTCAGTCAATGCATAATCGGTTGGGAGACGCTCCACGGAGGCAGATTTACGCCGATGCCTTGGAAGACGAAGGGCGCCGCGCAAATTGAACGAGCGTTTAGCGACGCTTCGTCGAGCGTGGCCGGCTGCAGGGTCATGTCAATATTTAAATTAATCCTCGGCCACCGTGCCCGGGTACGCCGTTGAATTATATTCTCTCCTCCTTGTCGCTTTCTCTTCTCTTCTTCCCGCCAGTCATTGGCTTCCTCGACTCTATTAATTCCGCTCTCCTTCGCTTCCTGTGCGAGCGTCTTCGCTCTCATTTCGCTTCTCGCGGTGCTGACTTCTTCTTGTCGAATCGAACCAACTGGTGCTTCTTCCGTTTCGAACTTCATTTGCTATGAGTATAAAAATCAACTCTTTCGTGTTTCTCATTTCATCGATCTTCCTGCATTTTTTCTTCCATTTCTCTAGCTTCTTTTTATATATTTTTGAATTTTCTTTTTCAGACCACGCTTTGTGTTCCCAGTTGCTATTCTCGTTCCTTTTTTTTTCGCATTTTCCAGGGAACTTTTGTCTACTTTCAATTTCACCCTTTCTCTTTCCATTCCAGCCAGGCCTTTATTTCCTCCTTCCCGTCGCGCATTCTCTTCCATCGCTGCTTTCTTTCATCATTCGTGTTTCATCTGCTCTCGTTTTCCTTCTCTCTTCGGTTCACCCTCTGGTCGTTGCGTTTGCACTCGAAACGGGCTAACAAAATCGTACGGCGGATCAAATAAAACGTATCCGGTTATGATTTTAACTCCGATGTAAATAGAGCCATCGCAAACAAACCTACGTGCGTGCTCAAAATGTTCGCACGCTTTCACGCTACGAATCTTCTGGGTTCTTGTACCAACTATTTACAGAATTTAAAAAAAAAAAGCGAGGAAAAAAGTGGAAATGATGGGACAGAGTAAAAAGTCGAGGGGAAAAATATCAGAATATAATGGAGAATCATTTCGCTAGCTATTCTCACGTTTCTATCATCATCCAGTACGTCCCATCCTCGATCTTCTTCCCATCTCCCCTTTCACTCCGTGTTCATATCCCAAATTTCTCAGCTATTTCAAATCCCCTCGCCCTCCCTCGCACCCCTCGATCTATCCACTATGCTCGTTCCCCGCAACGTCCGATTTCCTTTCACTTTTCCGTGATTCCGTCCGTTCCCAACGTCAATTCAACCCCCGCGGGATCGTCTTTCCTCTCCTCGTGGCTTAATTTTGGCAGCGGTTAACGCGGGACCACCACGATTTTCTCGCCCCGTCGAGGGCGAACCCCGACCTACGTCTTTTACGAGAGCCAAGTTATGGGAATGACCATTTCGAACCACCAAGGAATTTTCACGCTGCACACGCGCCCTATTTCAACGTGGATGGATACGCGAAATAATATAAAATTTCGATTTACGACGAGACGTTCTATTCTTAAGTTTGATTTATACCAGCGCGGCTCGTCTCCTTTATACACTTCTGAGAGTTTATATAAAGTTATCGTATAATATTCGAACACGAGCGAAACTGAGATATAGCCGCGTACACGCGAAGAACACGCGCACACTCGTGTACTTTCCGTGTGCAAGCGTTCTTGGCTGCACGGTGCACCGGCGTGCTTGTTGCCCGGAGGCTATCAAGGCGATTAGCTTAACACCATCGACGACGTGATAAGTTGAGGCACAGGAAATTAGAAGATAACTTACTAAAACTGCTTTCCGATCGATTCTTGTCAGCCTAGGGCTGTTTGTGACGAAGCCGTTTCGTTCGGAAAAGAACCACCCCTCGCGCATTACGCGTCATTTCGCCCCAAATAGCTTCGACAAACTTGCCCCGCAAAATGCTTTCATAAATCCTCGATAAGTTCCTTCATTTTTCTACAACGTTATTTATACGTAACAGTATCTGTGTATGTATATACTTATAGAGTAACGTCGTTATAAAGAGACTCCTCCTATTCCTGTATACATATTTTTAGCGAATAAATCCCAAAGTGACCAGCAATCTTTGCGTCGTGTTAACACAAATTTTCCAAGAAATAACGTTTTTAATATTCGCATAATTGCTAGCTTTTAATCGTGCTAACACTCGATCCTCGTAACTATTCCCTTAACTTTTTCTTCTCTCCAACAACTCCATCCCTCTCGTCCATTCATTCCCCTATTTTTCCAAACTCTCGACACACCCCATCCCCCTCGCAACGTAACAGTTAAATCCTCGTTACGAGGCCTTGCTCATTCCATCCGCGGCTCCTTCTCGACCCTCGAAAACACGAGTCACCCCCTCGCCCCCTCGAAACCCTTGCGAAGTTTCGCGAAGCCCGGCTAACAGGCTCACCCAATTAAACGCGCGCCAAAAATCGTTGCCAAAATTCAGCTCGACCCTCGTCGTCCACCCTCGACGCACGGTCAGAGCGCTGTCGCGTGTCCCGCGCGCGTGATCAAAAGGAAAAATCGCTCGTATCGATGTCGTCCGCGGTCCTCCTACGGTTTCATCGATCACGCGTCGCCGATAGCAGCAGTTTTTTTTTTGGAAAACGGCCTGGCCTAGCTGCGTGCAACTCGCACCGACTATTTTAGCCAGCTGCGTTCGGTTCGATGTTGTACCGCGTCTATTGATCGAAGCACAGAGAAGCATAGAGTTACAGGCCAGTGGCGTCGGCTCTCCTCGCCCTCTGCCAACCCCCTCAGCCATTCCGTCGTTCTCCGCCACCCCTCTCGCTTCCACTCGCGGCTAGGAGGCTGTCTTTTTCCCTCCCCGGCTACTTCTCGGCCTATATAGTTCCTATCTGCTTGTTTCTCTGTTTCAAACCACTGTCACACTTACCTTTTCTCTCTCTCTGGTTCTCGTTTCACGTGTACAGGGTGATTCACGCGAGCGTCGTTATGAAAATTTGGGACGCTCGTGAAATCGTTTGACAAGTAGCGGAGAAATAGCTGAATATCTTTTTTTTACGATGCACGTCCTCGTATTATTCAAGCGAAATAACGAAAAACATTTCACCCAAGATTCTGTAGCACGGTGATACATCGAGTTGTTTGCTCGAAACTCGCGTTGCCAAGTGCCCAAGGAACTGCGATACTGCGCCACTTTTTAGCTCGCCTTTTTATACTATTCTGTCTGTGTATGCGCGTCCCTCGAAAGTTGCGGCACATTTGTTCCAATTTCTCGCCATTATCGATCCCCCCAGCGTCTCCAACAATTTTTCGAAAACACTTTCGCCGCGAAAACTTTAGGGGGCGCGGACCACCCCCCGCGGTCCGGCCAGCCGTTCCGTCCCAGACAGAGGAGGGCTCCGCGCCATCCGAATTCCATTTCCGTCCAATTACAATTCATCCTCGTCTCAAAGCGGCAGTCACGCTGCGCCCTGACGCGAGCCTCGTCGAAAGCAATAATTCCTTTTCTTCGCCGCCGTCAATACAACCGACCATTTTTCGATGACGAATGCCCACACCGCCCCCAACCCCTGCCGCGGACCATCGGAGGAACGTTTATCGGGGACGCTAATGGGAACGTATCGATTCGAGGAGAACGGCTAATCGAGGGACGCTCCTTCGACTATTCTTCCCGATTATTGTCGGCTTCTTTTTTTCGCCTGGCCACGAGGGTGGCCATGCGTTAATCTGTCTAGCAGGGACTGTCGGATGGAATTGTTAGGGGGTTGCGCGAAGGCTGTTGCGACCGCTACTTGCACGCGTTTGCACGGTAATATTTGTGTTAATGTTGAGGTGTCAATGCTTCGATTTGCTATGTAGAAATGGAAGAAGGAAGAAGGAAGGAAAAGAGAGGAAAAACGTTTCGTCCTGGGCCTGCTAGTGGACTCATCAGTGCATCCACTCCAATAGCAGGCCCTGCTTTAGACGCTGGGATATTAGGGACAGGTCAGAAATTCTATATATTGGAAAGGATAGGGCATCAAGTACTTTCAGGAAAGTGTAAACGGTGGTGTCTCTCTAGTGGCGAGAGTCGAAGGGCTGCCACAATGTATTAGTAGGAATGGAAGATGAGAAATGACGAGATACTTTTGTCTTCGATGAACCGAAATTGATCCGGATTCTGTGCGTTTGACAAGGTGACGGATGAATTTTTCATTGGATCGTCGGTCGGATTTCAATGACTCGGAAAGTGGATGTCCATCGATGTATTTCACACTTGGCCTGTTGAATTTCGGTCTTTCCGCGCGGTGATCATTTTTGGGAAACCGTCCGGCGAAATGTATGCGCATTCTGATGCTTTTCGAATCGAGTTTCGGGGCCCGTGAATACCGCGCATGCATAACGTACACAAACAAAATCAACAATGCGATGTAAACGAGTTTCCACGGCGAACGCCGCCTCCCGCCCTGAATGGACGTTACCGCGTGAAACGTTGAGTACAGTGATTTCGATTTAATATTCCGACTGTTACGCGCCAAGCGAATTCAATTGGAATTTTCCTAAATACAATTCTCCCGCGTACGATGAACTTGTAATTTGGTTTTTTTTTTATAAACGCATCACGTTTAAAGTTTCTCATTTTCGTAGGCAATGATTAATCAGAAAATTAAATCGATATAAAGAAGGAGATATACTTAACGTATTTTACGCATCATCGTTCGCTACTTTCGCGAGCCGAGCCATCCCTCCAGTAATTAAATTATTAATTTCTACAATCATATCTGGTGTCGAATATCAAAGTGAACACTTCTCATCTCACACTGCGTGGCATTTCAAAACCTCTTTTCTTCGTTCGAGCAATCAATACGCACGCAATGTTATTATAACTCACGGACCGTATATTACCCATCGAGAACCATCATCCGCGTTGCGCGATGAATTTCGAAACGGCGAAGAATCGAACGATCCCTGTTTTTTACTTTCATTCCGTTCACGCCAATTTATCGACGATGCATCGTCGGGCCCAATCATCCAATTAAGTGCCCACGCGTGTGCTCGCGTCTTTGCTCAAAAAAGTAAGTCGCTGATTGGCCTCCCACGTTTCCTGGCTGATCATAATCTCGCTGCATTATCACTGATGTAACACACATTGGCGGAGGAAAGAGAATTCGACATGCTATTTGTATACTGCATTCAATTGTTCAGCATTGTCAAATAAAAAATACCGTTTATCGACGCGTCAGGTCCATATCGTTCGTCGACAGCGTCAAAAGCTGTTTAAACGTATACGTGAGTATCCCTTCGCTTTCTAACTCCTTTACTAACTTAGTTTGCATCCATTAATTTTATAGACATTACTTAAAACAAATTCTTCTCGTTCTTCTTATGCAGACACTCAGGGAAACGATCACATTTAATTCTCGCGTGAGATAGAAACAAATGTTACAAATTTGCTGGTCGATTCAGAACAGAAAACATTGCTAACTCCGCGCGACAAAGCTGCACCTGTCCAACACTGTCCCAGCAAACGATCGCATTCCCATCTTGTTAGAAGCGAGCGTCGCTCAAGCGGTCGGCTTTGCGACAATTCCCACCTGATGCCGATACATATCCGTTTTTAGTTGGATTACGGTGACCGCGTTACGGCCGTTTGCCCTGGTAATCCGTGCGACCCTTTGCTGGCGTTGATTGGGAATCCGCTACCGGTCGAATCGATAATAATTGATTCGAGATTACCAAATAGGGCAACGCGGCCGCTTCAACCCCTCGACCGTGATTAGGGGACAGCATGCACGCGCCGCGTCCTCTCGCATCTGGGCGCAAAAAAAAACCGCGCCAAACGGTCGTCGCGAGGAAATTACGGACCGCTCGAACCCCATCTTTCCTCTCCTGTTTTGTCGACTGATTGGCTCGGTTGATTCGACCATTTCAAGCGTGTGTTCGATTCGTCAACACTTACTTAACGCCTTACAATTCTTCAACAACTACAATTTCTTCTATCAGAAGTGAAGAGAATTATTTTGTGAACGACAGGAAATTTCGTCGAAAAGCTGACAATCGACAGAGAGCGAGAAATTGGAAATATGTCCAGGATAATGTTGCCTTGGAAGCAACAATCGAAAGCTCGATCGGTATTGTTTCCAGCGGTGGAATAATTCAATGGGGAGGGGAGGGTTGCGCGCGTGCAAAGCCCGGCTTATGGATTCTAGGGAACGTTCCCTGGCAGTTTTCGTTGTTTCGAATCGCGGCAGACGTAGTCATTAAATCGGGACGCGGGAACGCGTAATGCGACCGAGCAATTTAGTCCCGCGGCAAAGTTTATTGCGCATCTTGGGTCGCGTACCGCGGAACGCGGTGGTAACAGATGGCCGTCGCGGGTACGGTTGCCGCGCTCCATAAATCATTATTAGCCTCGATGCAATAAGAATGCCTTGGCTCGCTTAATGAATTCCATTATCACCGGCTCTGACTCACCCGATTTCGTAAATCGGACGCGCGCGAATTAATAACCGCCCCGTTTCGTCCACTGATTTCCATTAATTGCGAACTGCGCGCGCGCGCGCGTGTCACGATAAATATTTCGATCTAATTGCAATTAGAACGAGAAACTGACGTGTGACGCGCGTGTCGCGACGCATCTGTCGCTACGTGAAATGCGGCTGAACGCTGATGGAAACTCTCGAGTGGAAATCGTCGACGAAAATTTCTTAAACCGTGCGATATCTTTTACGACACGTACTTGAAGAAGAGATGGAGAGACAAAGTGGAACGGATTCATTATCCGAAGAATCATTCGCGAGCTTCATGGAACCGACGAGAACCGCCAAGAACCCTATTCAGTTCTCACCCCAGGAGGAGGAAAGAGGAATACGGGGCGAGAGGCAGAACGACAGCATAATACAGTCGAGTGGCTCCATCCACGCACGTTTATTCCATTTCATTAACGCCCGATTAACGATTGATCGGCTCGATCTCCGGCAGCAATGGCCCCTCGATGACTCGCGATCTCCTTCAACGGCAATTACCGCGCCGATAATTAGTGCAAATCGATGCACCTCGACGCTTTGTCGCAGCCCATCGTCGGGTATATCCTGCGAGAAGCCGTGGCGTTCCCGATTTCGATTCAAACGATTCGAGCTCGCCTCTGATCGCGCGAAACGCGCGTTCCCACCCTCAGCTACGCGTAACGCACCCTCCCTCTGTTCCAGTCTTTGTGTACCAGAGCCTGTGACACCACAGTTGTCCCCAGTGTCCGATGCAGCCGCGTTAATTGCCACTCTGGCTCGCTACGTCTTATTGTCGACGTCTTGGGCACAGTAACGATCCGCCAATGGTCATCCCGGCGTGATTGGCGATGGCCATTTGTTTAAATTAGCCCATGCGACGCGACGAGAGGGTTGCGTCGTTGAATTAACTTCGAGGAACTGTGGAGAAACGTGATTGGACAAGAATCGAGGAATTTTGGTTCTGTGTAAACTACTTTTAAGGGTTATTTAACATTCTCTATTGGTTTTTTACAGTGTAAACTTTTCGAATAAAATACACGTGTTACGTATTTTAACCGAGGGACTTTCTGTTGTGGACTTCGCGCTCGCGATGCAAAATCGCGTCAAGACTGGAGTATTTAACGTGCAAAGCCAGTTAACTGTCAATTTCGTGGCGTCATATAAATGGAGCATTCCTGTTAATCCGCATTCAGGTGATCTTCGCGTCGGTTGCGAGCGCCGCAAGTTTTGCCAAAGCTCGTTATAAAGTTAGCCGCGTTCGGGAGTTTGATAAGTTCAGAATTCGGAAGCCCCAGAAAAGTTTGAGCACAGTTATAACGCGCGATATCGATAGTTCCGACGGTTCCATTACTGTGATTCAAAACATACCTGGCACCAAAAATCGGAGCTGCTTTAACTTCTTCGTCCCTTTCCGTTTGAAATATTGTCGGCTACGAGGAGATCGAAGGGAAGGAACGTTCTCCAAATTTATTCAGGACTCATAAAGCAATCGAAAGTCACGCTGCGCTTTTGTGAAATGTGCGTTTTGACGTGGAATGCGTGTCGCTCGATTCTCTAAAAGCGGGCCACGGGATAAAATTAATTAACGAATTTTTCATGCATTAGAAAATTGTGGAAAAAATTGCATACAGCACGCAGATGGAGGCAACGCATTACGATCGGGTTAACGATGCATGCAATAATTGATTAAAACGCTCGAGACGCGTACGTATATTCCATAACCGATGTTAAATGATCTGTCACGGGCGCCAGCGCGAACATGCAAAATATTTGGTCAATAGAACACCGTCTATATCGCGCACGTGAAATAATAAATATCGCATTTAATTTCAGCGGAATAATTTCATTCCCACCCCGCCCCCGGCGAGTGATCCACGAGTTTAAAGTGTCTCGAAGCCAATTAACCTTGATCCAAGTTAACATCTCCCTCCTCGTCTCTCTTTTCTTCCACTTAATTAACCACAACTTTTTATCGCATCAATTATCTTTAGCGATTTGATACAATATAAAGAAAGAAAGAGAGAGAGGGTCTTAAATTGAAAAATGGAGTTCGTGTAAAACGAATATCGCACGGTTCCATATAGAACTCTATCTCGAACAATTCTAATCTAATTCAGACTTCTACGTCCCTCGTCCATCTGTACCAATAGTTCTTCAATTCCAGCTCGAAAGAAAAACCCTTAAATTAATCATTCGACTCATATTCCGTCAAAGAAGCTCTCGAGATCCAATAAAATTCGTTCTCAGCCGATCCTAATCCTCGATCGTGGATCGAAACAAGATCGTGGGCAGAGCAGTCGCGATAAACGATCGCGTAGCTTCTGGTCCCGTATAAAAGGAGCGTATCGGTGCGTAACTGGTCGACAGTATATCGAGAGCGGGTGTCTAGCGAGGAGTCGATCTCGCGTAACGTGTTACGCGTACGTGTGTCGCGGGCCAGCCGATCCCACCTCTTCTATTCCCTATAAAAGATGTCCCAAAGGGGACTGGACAGCAGTGCCACGTGCGAGAACGAGATGTCCGCGTCGAAAAGCAGCTCCCTGCTGAGGCTGAACCAGGAGAGCAGGCCAGCATCCGGCGACTGGCAGGACCAGGACACCGACTCGGAGATCAGCGAGACCGACTTCCTCACCAAGGGTGCGTTCCTCCTGACGCCGAGCCACGAGCTCAGCATCGAGAAGGCCGCCACCATCTGCGAGAAGATGAACTTTCGGTGAGGCTCCTGCGTACCCTTCTTGAATCGACGCTCTCTTGTTTGGTCGAATCTTCTCGTCGTCGATTTGTATATTTGGTCGATCGAGGAATTTTTATTTCGAACTTTATGAAACAGGAAACGCTTGGATTCGACGTATTTGGATTCGTAGTATTAAGATGAACTCTCTTGTTTAGTCGAATCTTCTCGTCGTCGATTTGTATATTTAGTCGATCGAGGAAGTTTTATTTCAAATTTTATGAAGCAGAATTGGATTTGGAACACTCGGATTCGTGGTATTAAGACGGTTTTGCGAGAGTAACGATAGCTTTGATACTAATTTTGGAGACGTTGAGAACTCGACGACAGAGTTTATTAGAATTTTTAGTAAATCAGAGTTACTAGGCGACGTTAAAACTGCATCGCGTAGTCGTTTCTATTTAATGCACGCGCGTGAAATATGGCACGCCCTACGAAACGTCTCTAATGATTCAGCGAACATAAAGCATAACAGATAGAACGGCGAGAAGAGTGTCCCTCATTAATTCTAAACGGAGACAAGCCGGTATGACGGCGGTTTAATTGAAATTCTCGTTGCCTTCAACATTTCCATTTTAATGGACGGCGGACAAACTAATACGTTAAATTTAACAGAATCGTTAAACTGTCTCGAGACACAATCGCCGTTCGAGGATGAACGCGACAATTACGAGCGTGTCGCGGCGTGTGTAGCCAGCTCGAGGAAGAATCGAGGAACTCGCGGACGAAATGATTACGCGATCACGCGGAAGGGTGGGAATCGCAAACAGACCGAGTGCGCGGCGGAGATAGAGCATGCCAATTTTGGTTTGCCAAATTTTATGCGGCAAATTCTGCGGAAAGAAGTTTCAAGATCCCGGGATCCGTATAACTCAGCTGGAACGAGTTCTTCGTTGAAAAAAAATGAGAACTTCTGCGGGGAACGGTATAATGAAACTGCCTGTGGCGGACGAGAAGATATTGCCAACTAAATTCAAACGAAATTTGTCGAAAAATTCCGTCGAAATATACGAGGGAATTTTGAATAAAA
This sequence comes from Xylocopa sonorina, assembly GCF_050948175.1. NCBI lineage: Eukaryota > Metazoa > Arthropoda > Insecta > Hymenoptera > Apidae > Xylocopa > Xylocopa sonorina. The sequence continues at coordinate 14,655,167 of NC_135193.1, forward strand.
ACAGCCAGCCAGCCAGCTGAGAAAGAAATTCTCCGTTCGCGATGAAAGAGTTCGACGTGGAACAACGATACGTGGCTCGTACGAGAGGAAATTAAAGGGAATTAAAGGGGGGCGTGGGATATACGGGGGACGGAGTGAAACGATCGTCGATTTTGCATTACAGTGGCGCGTTCTCCCTGACGAAGACGGCTACCGGTATACTCTTCAAGTTCAGCAACATCGACGATTTTCAGGCGGTCTACAAAAAGGGCTTCCACAAAGTCACCGGGGCACGGTTCTACAAGAAGGTACTTATCTTTCGGTACACAAAGGACCCTCCGCTTGAGAACCGGCCTCTAAATACGACGTTTCGTATTCATGAACGCAGGTCGCCATACCCTGCAGACCGGCGAAGACATTCACCGTCTACGTTCTGGACGTACCTGAAGAATTACCAGAAGAGGATATTAGGCACGCTCTCTACAAGTACCGGTCCATAGTCGAAGTGACGCGGCTGCCTCTCAACACTGGCACTGTGCGTAAGTATTTCCCGCGACATCACCTCGGTTCAATCATAAAAACATACATTCTGGTCCAAAACTACCATGAAATGCTGGATCGATAGTCGAATTATAAATTTCATTCGTTTCTGCGAGCCCACACTGTATTCTACTTATCGAGAGATAAAGATTTGACGGTGCTTGTAAAGAAATTAGAGATTCGAATTCACCAAAAATATCCTGCAAGCGTTCAAATACTTTCAGACGAGATTGTACGCACAAAAGAATGTCACGTTTTGAGGTTTTTCTTGAGGGCGTGCTTCAACGAATATGAGAGATGCGTATCGTTTTATCAGATCGGTCCGCCAGCTCGTGAATACTCCTCAGGATGGTTCCTCGCGTCATGAACGTCCTTTAGTACTTCTGTTATATACGGTCAACGATTATCCGCCAACTATTATTCCAAATTTATCGCTATTGTTGCGTATGCAATGATAAAACCGTTGTCGTAAAAGTTTAACTGCAATTTCTATCTCTCGTTGCGCTCAACGTCGAAGGGTTAAATCGAAGAGCGACCAAACTGGTTATCCGTATAGAATATCATCACGCGAACGTTTAAAATCTGATTGCCATCCAATTAGAAAAAGAAACCGTTCGAATCGCAGAAATTACATCGATAGAATTAATTTCACCCCGTTCAGTACCGTTTCATCCCCCACGTTGCTCTGACTTGTGAATTAGTGAAGGCGATCAACGACAAGCTGAAAAGCGACGCTCACAACCAAAACGAACCGGCGACGATCTACACCGGGCCACCCGTTATAAGGGTGACCCTGGCCAGCGTGGAGGAGACCTCGACGCTGCTCAGCCGTGGTCTGGATTTTTATGGTGCCACATATTTCCCCACCGAAACGCCCCATCCGGCCGCTCAACCCCTGGCCAAATACAAAAACAACAGGTGGGTTACGAATGTGCGCTCGCTCGCGTATGCCCGCGATACCGCTCCTCCACCTCCTCCATCCTCCTCCTCTCTTCCGCACCCGCGCTCCTTTCGCCTTTTCTCCGCTTCGCTCCATCGAAATCAATTTCAATTTATCAACGCGCTCCCAGCATCCCGTCCTCCTCGTCGCCCGCGCCCATCGCCCTTTGCTTCAGCCCTCGCGCGATCAGCTTTCATTCTGCGTTATTGGCTTTAATTGGATGTTTCAACCCGTTCTGCGTTGCCAAACGGTCCAACGACAGTTGCTGTGTAATTTTCTTTTTGTCGAGCGTTTCATTCGTAACGGGAAACGCTCGAGTATTCTCCTCCTCGACGCGGTTCGGTTGTAAACGCGTGGTCGTTTTTTGGTTTTTCCTGGTACACGTTCGAGCGAGTTCGTATTAGCGGTTTGTCAGCCGCGACGAGTAAATGGAAAGAGCTGAAAAAGTCGCGGCAGACATCGAAGTTTGCGTTTGTCTCCGTTCGAGAAAACAACGGGCACGTATCGCGGATGAGAACTGCGACCAGTCTCCAGCTCTAAATAGTGTTAACGCAGACATTTTTTTATCTCATTCGGACGGGAATAATACCGACGGCGTTACGAGGGATATACGAATGGATAAGCGTGATTCCGTGTTTTCTCTTCGTCGTCACGTTCCGTAAATTAACGAACGCGCAATCGGATTTCTGCTAACTAGAAACGTTCCCGCACGCTGTACCAGAATGTTTTATAATTACTACCGAAACCGAGATAGAGTAACACAGCGATGCTACCAAAAAAAAAAGAAAGAAAAAAAGAGCTTAAAGAGTTGGACTAATTTCTTTCTTTTATTTGGCGATAATTTTTGAAGAATTCAACGATCGATGACGCGAACGAACCGAGTCGAGAAAGTGTGAGGTGTAAACGTAAAATATTCCAGACAGCAATCTACATTTATATTTGGACAGACGAATGATAAAAATCGACGGGGAAACGGTTCATTTTTCAACGCTTGTCCACCATCGTTTCAGATGGTTCGAGCTGGCAGCCATCGGCGCTGGACAAAGAGTTAGAGACCTCCTTCCGGTATTCGACAACGCTGGCTTCAACAAATTGCCACCTCCGGCCAGCAGGCTGATAAAGCCGCAGAAAAACTGACACGTTCATCGACTTCTTTTCAACCCTTCTACGAAATTCCACGCGCTAACGTGTTGGTCGACCTCCAGGCTGGGGATCCATCGATCTCGAGACTCGTGGGCGTCGAAGATCGATCGGAATGGATCGCGAATGGGTTAGCGTGAGCAAGGAATCCTGCGTTCTCAGCGACACATATTTGTTAATTTAACAATCTGCTTGTTGGGTCGTGTTCGTTACGCGCCAGGTAGAACGATCACCAATCGATACAATTCTTTCGAATTACGAATTTGACGTTTTCAGAGATCAATTTTAACTTCTTCGCATGAATTTTAGCTTGTAACTCGTATAATTAATAATGTGTGGAGATTAAGTTCAAAATTAAATGGTACTTACCCCTTTCGACAGTGATGCTTCAGGGAAACTTGACTGCGATCGTGGCTCGTGGATCTCGAAGAGCAGAAAGATCACTGAAATATTAAAAAAATAGGGATTGAAAGATTTGAGTTTATTTTAAAGTTTATGTTTGAAATACGATTCGACTCGTGGTTATTCAATGAAATCACTACCGTTCAAATAGTCAAAAATGGAATAAAAGTAAGCCGTAACAAAATATTACTTTATCAACGATTATAAAGTTCAAATATCGATGAAATTGATATCAAACATACAGTGTTTCAGTCCTGTCCGGTTTTGAAAAATAATAATTTTGTTTTTCTCCGTACATATTGACGTAACATTGGTAAAAATGTTCGCGTTGCAAAAACGATCGACGCGAGTGGCGATATTTCTACCTGGCTTTCGAACTTTGTACGATAAATGTTCCTATTTATTTATCCCGTGTATGTGCAAAAGTAATATTTAACCCTTTGCGCTCGACGACTTTTTCAGTCAGGCGGCGTTGCGATTCGAGACGATTTCGCGTGTAAACGAATTTACATACTAATAACATACCAAATATATACATAATAATAACATACCAAAGTGTTATTATTTTAGTATATTATTTGTGTTTACATTTTGAGTTGCATTACATTACAAAACACTTACCAAAGCACTCTGAATTTCCAGAATCTTGTGAGTCATCGTTGCTACCTCCGAATTTACTGCTGTTTATCACTCTAATTTTTCTATTTCTCATACTCGATACTACATCACACGAACATACATACAAAACTTAAAACTTTAAACTTTCAAACGAGTAATGGAAAATTTTGCGATACGTGTGCTCGCTACGATCGTCGAAACAGTACTAACGCTAGACGCATCGTATTCAGGACTACAGTCGTAGACGAGCTTTATCTTAATCCCCATTTTACGTCACAATGTCACTTTCGAGTCGAAGACATAAACAGCCTAAGGGAGCTATTCACGAACCAATACTTCGCTTCTATCAACCGGAGATAACGAAATTCAGTATAAATACAGCCGCTCGGGTTGTTACACGGAACATCGTGGCGAGTGAGAGTTGTCGTTCGAGCGCAAAAGGTTAATTGCAATAACGAATCGCTGTTCCTATTTAAACTGTTACTAACTTAGCGAGAAAGATTTCGTAAAACGATCGAGAAGTGGAGAAATCTCTGTGTGTGTGTACATTGAAAGAAATAATATTCAAAGGTGCTTCTATTTATATGACCATGCATTCGAATGTATTAATATTTTAACAATGAAATTTTATTTTTTAACGTTCTAATAACGAGAATAATTTTATGTGGTATAAAATGGGAAACAAATGTTCTTACACAGTAAATATAAAATTTTTCGATCTACAAAGTGCTACCATTTAATCGTACGAACCATGAATGAATTTATTTCCCTAAAACACTGCGGTATTTCAAATTTTCGCGTATTATTGTCCAAGAAGAAAATTACAGAAAAGTGGAACATGCAATCAGAGAGGAAGGCACAGTCGTGCAAGAAAAATGAAACAAAACGTAAGTGATTATTGGAGAAGAGAAACGAAAGACAGTCATTGTGTAGCAGAGGTGAAAAGATGAGAAAAAATCAGGCGAACGATCGAGGGAAAAAGAAGGAAATCGCTTACAAGCACTGCAAACGAACAAAAGAAGTATTCAGAAAACTGACGGAAGAATAAAAAAAAAAAAAAGGAGTTACAAAACGAAGAGAACCCTGAAGATCCATTAAACCGAAGGCCAAAGAACGAGCAACAAAAAGGAAAAACACTCGCGAACGCTAAGGACAAAAGGAATTATACGGTCGTCTTAGAAATGAAAAAAAAAGATGGAAAAAGGAAACGGAAGAATAACGATCGCAAAGAGCAGAGAAAGGGAGCGTAAAAAAGAAACGTGAAAAAATCCATTGAAACGAAGACGTAAAGATAATGCAAGAGTGAAATGGAAAGAAAGAAATAAGAAAAAAATGTCAAGGAAAGAAAAATCCGTGGGAAGAAGAGGAAGAAGAAGGCGGAGAGAGAGAAAAAAAAAAGAAGACAGCCACGAGCGTCGAGAACAAAAGAAAGGAGTGGCCGCGGAAGTGCAGAACAGCCGGCATGGCGGGTTGACGGCGAGCAATAACGATAAATGTAAAGTTTGCGTACGCATCGTTAGTACCATTGCCAGGGCCGCAATAATCGTTCCTGCCAGAGAGTACGACCTCGCTCGGGGCTCACTAACTACTAATTGTTACCAACTTAGCGAAACGAAGAATCCTCCGACTCTTCGCGCGTTACTCCTCCAGATTAAAGAAATTTTACGCGCAACGTTCCACCCTTGGGAAGACAGCCCCGCGTTTACCCTCCACGACGTAAGCGTATTGCCAGGTAAAATTCTCCCTCGATTTAAATCAAATTTTTATTCGCCAATTTTCAAATTTGAACCCGTGCAGCTCGTTTCTGTTCTCTTGTGAACAAACGAAAGAACATTCGAGCATTCGCGTGGAACAGTGGTTCACGAAAGTACAAGGGATAAGTGTTATTCAGAATTCGAAAGCATTAACCGTGTGGTTACTGCTGGAATGCCTTCCTAGCGTTTTGCGTAAGAGTCGTGTTAAATTAGTAAGTTTTAATAGGGTCGTATACTGACGATGTAATAATTACTTAACTAGTCGTTAAGTAACGAACTTCTTAAAGGGGTTAAGTTCGAACGAGAAAGTGGCCCGATTATATGCATTACGCAATTTCGCGTTAATCTTCTGTTTGCGGCGTTGCGCTAAACGATTCAAAGTATTAAAACTGGCTGCCTCCCTCGGGGGTTTTCCTTTATCTGCGTAATTCCCGGCCTGTTTCAGGTAGTTCCCCCAAAAGTTCCCCCACCGTGAGTTTACGCGCGGCGGATACGCACTATTTCAATCGGGTTTCACGGGTTTCGCGATCGAAAAACGCGATACACGAAACGTCCGAGAGCGTCCTCCCGTTCTCTCGCGGCTGTTTAACCGGGACTGGGATAAAAGTAAAGTTTCGTTTTATCGTAAATACAGCATCGTTTAATCTCCCGCGGCCGGGCTGCAATCCGAGCCGCAAGTGCCGCGCGGTATTGCAAAAAGTTCAACTTTAATTACACGTCGAATGCCGATTTTGGCAAGATAAAACCGGGCGGGAAGGGCGCGTTGCTGTGGGCGTAGCTGATAGGACAATTACACGCGAGGGTGCCCAAGGAAGTTCCAGTGACTCGAAAACTCGAGTTCGTTCAGCCTCGCGGAATTATAAGATACACTCGCCATTATCGTTTACCAGCCCCTTTCGCGCGTTTTTGCGACCTCTGGCCGTATCGTCGAGAGCTGAGAGGGCGGAAATTAAACGTGTACCGCGTCTACCTCCAGGCTCGGGGTTGAACGCCGGAGGGTGAGAGGGACCGAAGGAGGAACGAATTGGGGGAAGAGCGGAGAGACCGCAAAAGGGAAAAAGAAGGAAACTAGAAGGAGAGGACGCGCGGAAGGCGGCGAACGAGCGACAAAGAACGCGCCTCCGCGGAGGAAAAGGTTACAGGGGAAGTAATAAAGAAAGACATGAAGTTTGGGGAAGAGGAAGCGATAAGTGTGAAGAGGGTGAATGGAAGTGGAGGAGAAAAATGTGAAGGTACGCGATAAAGGGAAGATTGAAGGGAAAAAATGAGTGGTAGACGAGCTACGTGTGTAGAGAAAGGCATAAAAAATATTTCCCCAACCTCCGTTTAAACGATCACCTTAAATTCAATTATTTCAGTTTCCTCGACTAACCAATGATCTTCGTCACGATTGATCGCGATGATAAATACAAAATCACCGCGATAACATCGAGCAGTTACCAGCAGAGTCGCAAAACCAGCCCATATTACATTCCTTGATACAGCCCCTCGCTCCAGACACAAATCATTCTAACGAAAAACCTCGAGCGGCTCTGAAACGACGTCGAGAGGTCGAGGAGAAGAGCAATCCGCAAAGACGCCGGCAAACGGCAGTATAAGAAGTAGTATAAGACAACGAGACAGACAGCTCGAGCGACAGAAGACGGAGCGCCGCACCCTTCGTGGAAGAATCACGAAAAATGGAATCTTACCCGCGACGAGGCTCGCGGAGGGTTCGAGCAATAATCGAGGAACGTCATTATGGTCCGCTGCGTCTTCCTCGAGTCAGGTTGCGATATAATATCAGACCACTTCGCCTGGAATGGTGAATATCGGGCGTAGAAAAAAAAATGGAAGATCCAAACGCTTTCGTCTTTGGAACAACAATTTTTACCAATTTTCATTCTATACCTTGGTTTGTAGTTTGTCACTTGGAAATCAAGATAGCAAAATTCACGGGAATTTCAGTGAGTTCCTCCTCAACTTAATCATTATTTCAATATCGCTCGATGCCACGGAAAAATCTCCTTTACCTCGTCGCAACCGGTTACATGCACGAGCTCGTAATAATATAGATGACTTCGATGCGATTAGGAACGCAAGCTCGCCGAGGATGGCCCTTCAGAGGTGCTTACCAGGCGTTCACTCTCTCTCTCTCTCTCTCTCCCTCTGTTCCATCCTCACAAATTCGCTTGCAACGTTCGAAGGCTTGCCTACCGGTAAGCGTCCTTTCAGCCTGCCATCCCCTCGCGTCATCTGCCAGCCTAAAGGACTCCCAAGCTGAGAGTATCTGCTACTTAACACGGGCACCGTGCATACATTTTTAATCGGCTCGACGTGCTGCCCGACATCTTCGTATCCATCGATCCGTGCTGAGATTCACCGAGAACGCTCCTTCTCCTTTGTTTAGTCGTACCTACTTGTTCGTTTATTCGAACGATGGGGGGGGGGGGGGGGGGGTGGAGTCGTTTCGGTTGCGATGCAAGCGGTTCAGGTTCTTGGTTTTCTTTTTAAGAAATTTTTATGATTGTAAGTTTTAACGTAATGTCAAACGCGTAACAAGGATTCCGTGTCTTCGATGATTGTTTTACTTTAAATATGCAATTGGTTGTAGGATCCTAGACGCAAAAGAGTTAAAGCGTCGCATGTATGTATGCATGTTACACGTTTTATTCAATTTCGCAAATTTTTCCACTTTGCTCTTTGTTTCTTTGGCGTTCACGGGGGAAGACGTGCTTTCAAGGATGCACGAGAGAAGAGGTGCGAGCTGTAGGAATTCTTGAAGCGATGGAAAATAGAATTACCGAGAGAGGAGGCGCCAGGCGAGGGTAGGAATGCAGGATTAAAGGGGAAGTTCATTGTTTATCGAGTGCGTGCTCTCTTTTACGTCAGGTTCTAATTTTCAGTGGACGAGCGCGTGAGGGATCGTCCGAGGGAACGAAGGAGAAATGAATCGTTCTTCTTATTTTAAGAATTCAAATATACTCGTAGAGGAGGGAATCTAATTTGCTAAAAATCGTCGCTCGAGAGAGGGCGGAATACCTTGGCAACATTCGCGAACGCGCACCGTCTCAATTCCCACACTAATTACGCGAGGTCCCGCAAAAATCTGAGAGCTTCCCAGCTATTCGGGACCGGGGAACCGCTTTGGTGCATCGAGCGTAAGCCTGTTTATCATGAAATTTCCTAAATGCCTAAAATTCGCAACTATTCGAAACTAACACCCCGGCACCGAAATATTCCATACTATTCAGCGGAGCGTGCTGGCGTTCGCAGTCGTGTGCCATCTATTCTTCGAACGCGGCAATCTGCGAAACCCTTTCTCCGCGCCCTTATTAATCTTTCGTTACTTTCCGCGTCTACGTAATTACTGGCCAGGTTGAAATCGTGCTCGGATGGATATATATATACGAAGGAAGAAAGCTCGGATTGATATTGATGGCGGTCATGGTAAACGTAGCAGCGTCTACTGTACGATGTCTTTGAGGAAATTGAGGCGGCCAGCCGATTGCCGCGGCCACGACCGATCCATTTATTTTCGAATCGATTGATGAATTGCTCATAGAAACTGGCACGACAGAAAAGAGCTCGTAACTGGGAAACCAGGTCGTATCGGACATACACTCTCGCTCGCTGACGTGTCAAGCCAGTAGTCGGTACATTTTTAATGAATCTTTTATTGTATTCCCAGGACAATTGCATAGAAGTTCTGAAATAAATATATATTGATAATTGAGAGGTAAAGTCACGAAGATTCGTGCAAATTTCGAGGAGATGAGTCGAAAGAGTATCGTGCGTCGAGAGAAGAGTTTGATCTCCATCGATAGGCTTCGACGACGCGATCCGTTGATGAGTTCCTTTGCGAGTTAAGAGAGAACGCGAAATGAAAATCGAGGAAGCTGGAGGAACGAACAGGAGAGAGAGAGAGACACGAGGTAAGGCAAAACGGCAAATAGATTCTCCGCGAGAATTTCTACGGGACGAGAGGGTGGGGGCGAGGGTTGTCGCCATTAAAACCGGTACACACTCACGGAGGAGAGTCAAAGTTCAGATTCAGAGTTCGTACGGAGTTTAATTAGCAACTCCACACGGGGCTTCCACCGGCCAATCTATCTGCAATGTCCAATATCGTACTCCCAACGCCATCATTGCTCGACTAATTAAACAAATATGGGACACGAAGGGAACACGTGCTCTTTTGGAAACCGAACCACCAGTTCCGCCGCAGTAAAGTTTCGCGACGCTACTGGCAAATTCTGCTTCCTACACAGGCGGGAGGTTTCATTAATTTTCATTATTGTTCCGATTCGAAATCACTTTATCTATTCGCTTCCTCCAACATTACTTTAAAAACACACCGTCATTAAAATATTGCCCGATTCTATTCTCCATTTCCCCGCAACCTAAAAATTAATATCCTCGATCGTACTACCCTCAGAGCCGCAACAATCTCAACGAGTATTCGCTGACGAGAGTCGCTTTTGATCTCTGCCAGGGATCCCCTTTATTCCAATTTCGCTCCAACTTCCGCGTTCCCGCGAGGCACGGGCCAACGAAACGGAAAGAAGACCGAGGAACCTCCGCAGCGACCACTGGAACGAAGGAGACCCGCTCGCTGTAAAGGGGCGCGCAGTCCGCGGCTGCAAAGGAGCGGTCGGCTCCGCGTCGGGGGATGAATATTAAAATGTAAAGTTCCCGGTAAATTAATCGCGTTAACGTCAGAATATTTTCGCCAGCCGTGGTTCAGGACACGCATCCTTCTTCGTTGGTCGTTCGACTGTTCCGCGCTCGGTCTCAACACCGCCTCCCTCAGGTCTCTCTCTATTTTTCCGTCGAACCGGGCCTGCGGCAGGCTGACTCCACTCCTGAATATTCATTAATCTTGCTTTCCTCTCTCCGTTGGAAACGCGCGTCCTCGGGAAAAAAAGAAGGACGCGGAAATAAAACAGAAAATAAATCTACCCTATAGCGAGGCGGGGGTGGGGGCAGCTTGGTACCCCTGCCGCAACTATCGTCACCGTTTTCTTTTTCCTTCACGCGCTACCGTCCCGCTCCTCTACGAGGCTCCTTGGCTCTGGATCGCCCTAACGAAATTCTCCGCGCGTCCTCCTCGCTGATATCGCCGCGCGCGAGTATGAATGCTGGATTTATCCTGGATACGTGTTCCCCGGCGCCCCCGCCTATTTGCTCCTTTTTCAGTTTTTCTGCCGGCGGTCCTCGTCCTTTTTCCCCTCTTTCCTTTTTTTCGGGAGAGAAAGTGTCAGACCAGTTATGGGGATATTCACTCGAGGCCACGGCTACGGTCGTGCCTCGAATAGCGTTTGCATTTTCGTCACGGACCGCCGGACCTCCGATTTCGCCGGATAGTAATTGGTTATTAGCGCCGCGATTTTCTTCGTGCCACTTTTAAGAATGAATCCGTGGGATCTCTTGAAACGAGGCTCCTAGCTACACAATCCTATTTTATAGTATAATACCTGTAATATCCATTGCAGTGTCCAGTTGTACGATAACAATAACGTTCGTACGGAAAAATGTCACAAAATTTACCAGCCTGTCAAACTAAAAACCGCGCCGCGTTACCGCATCCGCGTAATTATTCAGCAGCGTGGTGCGGGCGTAGCGAAACGGTGCGCGGCAAATAAATCGCGAACGAAACTACATCGCTCAGCAGGCGCACTGCAAGCGGCAGCTTCAGCGGAAAATCGTTCAACGGCCCCTGCGGAACGACCACCACTCTGTCCCCCACAACCCCTAGCGACTACCGACGAGGTAAGAAAAAGACACTATTCAAAAACCATATGTTTTCGCCCCCAACCGATTTTGTTTAAGCTTTGCATATTTCCGAAAATCACCCAATACCCCCCCATTGGGGTGTTTTTGAAACTTCAAACTTAAAAAAAAGTAACTTCCCGTGCAGCTAGATCAAAAATTCCAACGGCATTTTAAAGAGCGTTCCAAGGCGCATCTTTTAGGATAGAAATTAGAGAAAAAAAAATTCCAAAATTTTTCCGAAAATCACCCAATACCCCCCCATTGGGGTGTTTTTGAAACTTCAAACTTAAAAAAAAGTAACTTCCCGTGCAGCTAGATCAAAAATTCCAACGGCATTTTAAAGAGCGTTCAAAGGCGCATCTTTTAGGATAGAAATTAGAGAAAAAAAAATTCCAAAATTTTTCCGAAAATCACCCAATACCCCCCCATTGGGGTGTTTTTGAAACTTCAAACTTAAAAAAAAGTAACTTCCCGTGCAGCTAGATCAAAAATTCCAACGGCATTTTAAAGAGCGTTCCAAGGCGCATCTTTTAGGATAGAAATTAGAGAAAAAAAAATTCCAAAATTTTTCCGAAAATCACCCAATACCCCCCCATTGGGGTGTTTTTGAAACTTCAAACTTAAAAAAAAGTAACTTCCCGTGCAGCTAGATCAAAAATTCCAACGGCATTTTAAAGAGCGTTCAAAGGCGCATCTTTTAGGATAGAAATTAGAGAAAAAAAAATTCCAAAATTTTTCCGAAAATCACCCAATACCCCCCCATTGGGGTGTTTTTGAAACTTCAAACTTAAAAAAAAGTAACTTCCCGTGCAGCTAGATCAAAAATTCCAACGGCATTTTAAAGAGCGTTCCAAGGCGCATCTTTTAGGATAGAAATTAGAGAAAAAAAAATTCCAAAATTTTTCCGAAAATCACCCAATACCCCCCCATTGGGGTGTTTTTGAAACTTCAAACTTAAAAAAAAGTAACTTCCCGTGCAGCTAGATCAAAAATTCCAACGGCATTTTAAAGAGCGTTCCAAGGCGCATCTTTTAGGATAGAAATTAGAGAAAAAAAAATTCCAAAATTTTTCCGAAAATCACCCAATACCCCCCCATTGGGGTGTTTTTGAAACTTCAAACTTAAAAAAAAGTAACTTCCCGTGCAGCTAGATCAAAAATTCCAACGGCATTTTAAAGAGCGTTCCAAGGCGCATCTTTTAGGATAGAAATTAGAGAAAAAAAAATTCCAAAATTTTTCCAAAATGCATCTTTTTGCATTCCCTACAGATAGAGACTCTGGCAATTGATGAGACACATATAGATCTACAAATATGCAAAGTTTAAACAAAATCGTTTGGGGGCGATAACATATGGGATTTTGAATAGTGTCCTTTTCACCGTCACGACCAAGTGCAAGCGCGAGGATTCACCCGGAGCGGCGAAGACGTTGGAATTTTTCACGGTACACCGACGCCGGACATCGTCGCGACGCTCCCCAAGGGGCTGAGAGACGGGGCGAGACCGAACGATAGGGGGTTGGAAACGGAATGTTTGCGGCTCGTCCGCCAGAACAATCGCTCGAATTTTTCAGCAAACTTCCTCGCGATCCCTGCCACCTTCCTTCTCCCTTTCCTTTCTTTCTTCCAGAAAGACGCGCCCCTACCCCTGCGCGACCATCCCCCTTAATTCCGCCTGTTGCAGCGCGCCCCAACTTTCCACCGTTCGAACAGAATTTCTTCTAGTCATATTTCTTCCTACCTCTCCTTTCATCGATCTATAGTTTATTTAAAAAAAAAAAGGGAAAAATGATGACTAATTTCCAGAGGATATTGGGCGAGAGATTCTCGGATATCTCGAACAACCGAGGAGCAAACTTTTCCTGGGAATAATTCAGCTAAACTATCGGTGAGCTGCATTCGTTGAAACGCACGGCAATGTCCCGTGTTATAAGGTTATAATGTAAAGTCGCGGAGAAAAGTATGTCTGGGAAAAAAGGGGGGATGGGAAACGGGAGAATTCGGCGGTATCTCGATAACGAGGCTCGTAATTCTCGGGACTGTCTGAACGGAACACTTAAAACACGCGGCCGGTACACGCCAGTTATTACATTTACGCGATAGATCATGTTAATTGCCCGGTAGAGCGGGGCACGTTCACCGTAACTTATACTGGCTACGAGTTTGCACCGGATACGCGGCACTAATCTGCGGAAATTACGCGGAATTTATATTTCCGCGCGAAAAGTAAAACAAAAACGGGGACGGAAAAAAAAATGGGGAAAAGTAAGGAGGCGGAGGGGGTTGCGGAGGGGGTGAAAAAATGAGACGAAACAGAGGCGTCTCCGCGTGTTTGTGCTTTATGAAAGCATCGCGACTTGCCTGCGCGGGAATTGCTACGAGAATTTTTCATTCGAAGATCCTACTTACGAACGAAGACCCAACTATTCGTTTTATACATCGCGGAATAAAATAAACTCGAACCTTTTAAACGGAACGTCGTGTATCGCGATTATTTAAAGGATCCTCCTTCGAAGCCGCGTTAAACTAGACTTGCTCGGGTACGACGCGCACGCCTATCAGAATTACTGGATTCAGATAAATCCATAAAAGCGTAACGAGCACGCGAGAGCATAAACCAGGAAAACACCGTGGAATTTATACTTTTTTGATGGAACGCACGCCCCCGAGAGAGCATAAAATGAAAATATCCAGCCTTTTTTTCCTTTTCTCGCGATATAACGAAGCGGACTTTATATCAGGACACCGCGAAGGATTTCATTACATTAGGCGAACAAAAACGCGGACTGCGCCTTTTCTCGTTTAAACAATTTACTTTAATTTTGAAGGAAATATTACGCCACGGAAAACAAGATAAACCAAGACCCATCGCAGTAGTAATTATTTCTTAGTTTTGCCAGTATTTAATTATTAGACCAATCGTTCCAAATTGATTTAAAAAAAAAATTTTGTTAAATACTTTAGGAACTATTTCGATGTTATATCCAAACAAAATTTTATTGTTTTCCACGTAGCAATAAGCACGCGTTTCGCAACAGCCTGGTCCCATTGGCGAGGGTAGAAGCCAGGCTTGGGATTACTATCGAACCAACGCAAGTCCATTGTTAATTATGAACGAGTCCACAGGAAAATAACGTGTCACGCGACGACATGAATGATAATGGTGATTCCCTGTCACGTGTAACACGCACGTGCGTGCCTTTACGTCGACGGACACGAACGATTAATAACATCGCGATTACCCTATATACCTTCAATCGATTCCACGTAACCCGACTAAACGCTACGAAATTGTTTCTCAATTTGTTCTTCGATTCGAAAGTCTAATACTCTCGAACTGAACTCCTTCGCGATTAGAACGCTGGCGTATAAAAATTGCATTAAAAGACGATAAAAGAGATCAAGGTCGATAGACGTTGGTAGAACGGTGGTATAAAAATAATCTAAAAGAGGGTAAACTCTATAAATAAAAAAGAGATCCATAAATACAGAGACGAACTTAAAGCTCCGTGAACCGAGGCAAACTTAGCAGCATCCTCCAGCCCTTTTATTGATAATAAAAATTCCAAGTTCCATCGTAATCCATCTTAATAAATATTTTACGCAAATTGTATCATCGCGCTCTAAACTACTCTTGCGACAGAGAAAAGTCTAAAATTGAACCGTTAAATTTAATCAGTCTCGCGATAGCAACGCGAAAAGCGAAGTTTCGGTTCGTACGTGAAACGAACGTATTTAGCAGAATCGAAACGGACCCCGAGAGCCTTCCAGTTTTCGTATCAATTCCCGTTAACGCGACGTAGAATAAGAACGTCACGAGCAGAACGAGCCGCGCGACGATTAATTAATTATTATCAAAATTTCGAACGGTATCGAGCGCCACGCAACGGCGATTAATTATGCCCGATCGCGTTACACTCCCGTGCACCTGTACCTACACTGTCCTTAGCGCGCGATGCGCCTACATGCATTATTCCACTTTGATGCATGCAAATACGCGCGCGAAATATCTATATCCGATGATGACCGCGTGAAATCACGCGTTAACTTTTCGTGAATCGAAAAATCTCCGCGCAAACGACCAATCGTTGGGTTGAAATCCTGTTGCAGCAGCGTTCGATCTCTTTATCGCTGCGTGCAGCGCGCAGGAGGGGTTGGAGGGTGTAAACAGCGCCAGAGACAGTGGGACAGGACGAGTGAAATTTAAGGGATGAGAAACGACGAGATAAGCAGATAACTGACACGCGTACGAAGAGTATCATCGACGCGAATCGGAAAGGCTGCAGCGAATTTACTGGGGGCTGGGGGTGGACAACAGATCGAGGCTGGCACATTTATTACGATCGTTAGCACGATTTCCAAAGTAAACGAAATCCCGTATCACGTGGCAGGCGCACGTGCACGCGCGCGCAAACACACACGAGGACCATTAATTATCTCCTGGCTATTATGCGACCGTAGGCAGCTGCGGATAGATTGATCAACCCTTAACTCGCGATATATCGATATGCATCATTGCCACGCGCATAAATACGCGCTCGCTGCTAAGTAAATTTGACAAATTGCTCGGGGCCAACCTCGAGCGTGCTATTGAATTATAGTTATTAATTTCGTAGGATGTTACGCGGTGTTCCAGGTATCGAGCGGGGAACCGGGTAGCGAGGCGTAAAGTTCGCTTGTCAAATTGGGAACCAGACTGAATAGAATAGTAATACGTACACTTTTCCATCTGGAAATGTTCACCTTCATTAAGTGCTACGTATAAAATACTATCTCTTTCTATAAATCGTCTTCTTTTCTTTTTCAAACAGAAATATAGACATTTTTCAACCGATCATGCATTAGATAACACAGAAACTGGGATTAACCGCGACTCGAGAGGACTAGCACGTGAAATTCGCGCATAATTAATTGCATAATCAAAGATAGGCTCGGTAATACGCGCTCAAGTGGCTCTCGACTGCGTTTCAACGTTCTCGTTCGCAATTATCGGCACGTTTCTGCCTTGTCCATGCTCCTGGTCACGTGTTACAACCGGCGGTCACGTTCGTGCCCATTCGAAACGATTAATTATCCCGATCGTCTTACGATCATGCGAATTTGCATGGGAGCCGATCAGTGACCGGTCTATTCTCGATTCACGGCAATGTACACACCGATCGACGCTGGGCGCCTGGCTGACGTGTGAATAGAGTTTGCACGCACACGGCGAGAGGAACGCGCGAGCGTACACGCGTCTGCATCCAGCGGAGGAACGCGTTTCGAGAAGTTTCGGAATTATTAATTGATCCGCGGCGGAGGGTTACTTGCAAACGTAAATTGACGAGCGAACGGACTCGAAGCGATCGCGAGACGATTTCACGGTGCACGCGCTTCCGCGAGCGATTAACACGCGGTTGAATTTGATTTTCCTTTAACGAAAATACACGTCGATCGCGTTTGTACGAGTGAAAAAAAAAAAGAAAAACCTCTCACCGTTAATTACGACCGATTACCCGATATTCCAATTATAATCGTTTAACCATTAATCGCGTTGAATTGCGAGCCCTGCCCAGCGATATCTGAATACAATACACGCGCGAGGAGCCAACCCCTTCTTCCTCCGTTTCTCTCTAACCGAGCATTGAAATTTATAAGTAACGCTTACCCATTAACATATCCTTAGCCGCGCACAGGGATTTACACATCACCGTATAAGCGCGCGTGTACGTGTCTCTGGCAGAGGATACACTTTGGGAAGTTTCAGAAATAATTATACCGCCTCGACAATGTCGGCGGGGAGGGTGGAAGAGGCTCGTGTACACGCGTGTAATTTATGATTGACGGCCGCGTTAAACAAAGACTGAGCCCCTTGTGTTTTAAGCGAACTGTTAATTAAGGGCCGCGACACGCGGATAAATAAGAAACGACGGCCCTCCAAAGAAAGTGGCCGCGACGCGGAGCTTCAACCCTGCGCGTAATCAATCGCGCAGCTATCGGACGCGGATTTTCCACCCTACGACTGGACGAGTGTTGCGCTACGGAGTACGTCAGTGATAAATGACGAGCGTGATATCGAGTACGTTATCGCGTTCGTATCTTCTTGGTTGGCTTTATAATAACAGGAAAATTCTATGGGCGATCCTGTCAATTTTGGAAACGGATTCAAAGTCGAGATGAAGAAAGAATGTTGTAAGGTGAGAGACTTCGAGGTGGATAATTATGGCGGGTACGACGCGTGAAAAAGAAAATAACCAGTCTTTGTGCGCTGTGTTTTAATAAAACGTACACGCAGTTCCTCGTTTAGTAATTAAGACGAATCTGATTACGGATCGCGGAATTCAGCATCCAGTGTAATCGTAACTCGGGACAAGAGAAATTGGAATCTCCTCCTCGGGTAATAACGTGGATAATGAAATAAGTGCGTAATGATCGTTATGGAAACGATACCTTCTTGTTACGGTTCGCTTTGCCCGGGTAAATAAATAATGCACGAGGCATTGTTGCCAGTAATACGGCGTTTCGATTGGGGTAGCGGCGGAGCGAGATCATTTCGATTTAATGAAACACCGCCGTTTCGAACTCACTTCAGATGTATCGTTTCGGAGGGAATCGATGATAAACGAGACGGGGAACGTTCATTTCGCCAAGGAGAAATAATATCGGTCTGTTCTTGTAAATCGAATTAATCGAACGGCCAATGAAAGCTGTATCGCGAAATTCAAGTAGAATTCAGAAAGTGGAGGGTACTTTATATTTCGAATTAACCCTTCGCGTATTACGCGCCATCGCGGTGATCGCGAAACGATATAATCATCGAAATTAAAAATTAATTTTATTTCTAATTGCTACGTCGTTGCAACCAGAGTTAAAGCGACAATTAAACCCGAGCTGGTGTAACGTAATTTCGTAAAACACTGAATTTAAATAAAATGAAGCTCGAGTGAGAGGGGGTGAATAAAGCGGGAATACGTTGGATATTTCGAACGACAAAGAATGAAATACAGCAACACGTAAAACAATTTGAACGCACTTTGTAAAGTACACTTCAATTTTATAATTCATATCAATTCGTTCGGCTACGTATTTCTTTTTCATCCCTTTATCCCTCTCCCCCGCGTTCAATTTATTTCAGTCGCGAATTAATCCATCTGTGGCGCGGAGATAAATTCGCCGCGTGTTTCTGAAGTTATTTTTTAATAAGCGACCCCTCTCTGATAACGCGGCGATTTCCAACGTACGAAACTGCAGCCGGGCGCGAGTGAATTAAAAGAGACCCGTTTCGAAACGGAATTATTTTGTCTCTCGTGTAATTTAAAAGTCAAGCTATTACACACGTTGTGTTATTAACGACGAAATAACCGGTTCCGCTCGGCTCACTCGTACACGGGACCCCGGACCAACTATGTAACAACCTCGGAGAGGTTTACGCACTGGTTTATGAATCTCTAGTGCGACTGTCGTACGGTCTATATGCACGTCAACTATAATACGTATATTAGGTACGATGGCTGAACGTTACACGTATTTCACCGTTGCATATTCATGCACCGAGGAACGTATACTTAGCTGGCCTACACGTACATTAACCACAAAGACTGACGAGCATTGTATCGGCTGCTCTCGTATAAGATGCAAGTTCTGCCGTACAACATAAATCACTGAACTCTATCGCAGTGCGAACTCGAGGTGAGTTAACATCTTGCCTTCATCCAGCTTCGTCGTTTTTAGATCAAAGATCGAGATCGAATGCTTGTACGAGAGAGAGAGAGAGAGCGAAGTGGGACCATTTTGATAATGGTAATACAACGACGTTCGATCGAGTTTGCAAGTTTTCAAATCGGTTATCAATTACTCCAGTCTCGATCTTGAAAAATTCCTAGTATCGCGCGAGTAATCTCTCGTATCGAGACGATAAATTAGAAATTTTTATCCAATCATTGTAATCCTCGCTTATGCCGGTCGAACAGCGGCGGCACTGTTCCGTTTAATTCCCCAAACGCGATTCGAAAATCGAACAGCAATGGAATTCGCTCGGAAACGGTAGAATATTTTCGAATGGATGCGTTAAATACGATCGCGGGCCGAGATAAAAATGATTAAAGTTGAACCGGGCCGTGATATTCGCGTATCACGATAGTATTTCACGGGCTAGACAAGCTACACGTGAACCCGTCCCCGACGCGATCGAACAGTTTCGATAAATATTCAGAATATCGCCGGCCGTCGGTAGAATTTATATAACGCGCAAACTACGTTCAATATTTGCCAGGAATTTTGCGTAAACACACAACAAATATTGTCCCAGCCTTTTCATACCTTCCGCGTTCGATTTTTCTGCAAATTCCCCAAGTTTATCCGCGCCCGTCAGACACGCGTATCCGAGAGCCGTTCCTATATCGTCAGACGGACGGAAATGTTTACGATATCGCGCGAGTTGCGCAACTATTCCATTCGAAAATTGCTCAGGCGGCGGCTGGTCGAGGCTCACCGCCCAACGAGAACCCCTTATCATTACAAACTTGCCACCGTAATAGAATTTCACTCTGGCGAGCATTTTCGAATCTCACTCGCGACGCTAATCGCCGATCGGCTGGGATAACGCGAGCCAAGAACAAATTTGAGGAAACGGAGAGAGAGAGAGGGTCAGGCGTCGTCCCAACGACGACGTCCAACGCGAATATTGAACGAGCGAATTAATTCGAATGCCCGACGTCCGTTTCGAGCGAGGGGCTCGCGTTTAATTAAGCTGATTCGACGCCCGCCCCGGTATCACCGCGAGATCCCAGAGATCTGATAAACGGTCGCGTAATGTTCTTTCCAAGATTACGTATACCGCGGTGATTGCCAGCGGAATACTGGCAATATCTTCGTAGAATTTATCGACCAGCCTGGGCGTTCCTTCGTGTCTGGGTTATCCCAGTAATTGCGACAGAATACTCGACGTCAAAATTCGACGCGAAGAGGAGAGAGCATGACGAACGACGGGGGCCATGATTTGTTACGGTGATGGTTGAACGGGTAACATTCCGTGGCGCAGGACGTCCGATTGCCACGCGAATAATACGTAGAAAATAACGTTGTTCGAAGTTAACCGCTGTACGATCCGGAGACGGTTGCGTCGAACAGTTCTTGCGTCAAGTTATTTGCGTCGACTCGTCGTTTAACCGTTTCCACGTAATAAACCGTTCGCGCGCTAATTGAACGCAGTTATACCGCGCAACAAACTTGGCCCGGTTTTTGCGGAGCCATAAGTTGGCATAACTGTTAGCGGGTGGAACATTTTAACCGGCGGAGAACGGGGTAAACTGAACGCGCGATCTCGAAATTCCTCGCTGATTATAACTCTTCCCTGTCGGCGCCTTGGTTTCCGGCTTCTCTCAATTTCCCCCGAATTGAACTACTTATCGACGCCAGGCTGTTGGCTATATCGCGGCAGAACCTCCGTACCCAACTTGTTCCGCGTGAAATTCAAATATCTCGCGCAATTAGCTGAGCTTTCGCGGGGCTCGCGCGGCGTCGAGGCTCGATCGTTTCAACCCTCTACGTGAATTTAGCGAAACAATTTTACTCCGCGCGTATTTCAGTGAAAAAAAAGAGTCTCGCTTAACCTGATCGCCGGACGATCGGAGCTGGGCCAAAATCCGAGGCAATTTCACCGATCGAAATGATCTTTGGGGAACGCGACGTTCAATTTCGCTTGGAATCGCCGATCCACTCGCGATATACATCGCGACGCTCTGTGTATACGCGAAATAAACGTCGCGATGATAAAACCGTAGGTGTTACCAAGGAAATAAACGGACGTAACGGGTGGAGAGAGAAGTCGAAGGGGCTGCTCGCGGCGGTGCAGAGGACGGCAGGCGAAAACATACATTAAGGGGCGGTTAAAGGTGATTTTCTGGCGTGCTCTCGAGACACGAGATGCCAGGGGGTGGGTCTGTCCCACGGTGGTCAAGGGGTCGTAAAACGAGCGAAACGAACCTCTATGATCTACGTATGAGACGCGGGCGTGGGTGGGCCCCGGTGTCGGTGGCTCAAGCCCAGGGATCCGGCTCGAGCTTTACGACTTTACCCACTTTACATTAAAAGCACTCTCGTGGTTAATGGACGACTTCTCGTAAACGAACTCCGGCCGTGAATTATCGACGCTCGAATTTCTCGATGAACACGCTCCCTTTCCCGATCTTCTTTCGGCCGGCAGGACCGCCTTCGACCGGCCCCATAAATTATCGTCGCCGATTAAAACTTTACCGCGGGCACAGTAAACGTCGCGCGCAGTTTTCGATTAGGAAATTTCGGCACCCCTGCTCGATGTCACCGAGGTGGGACCCTTTTCTCGACGCGAGAAGCTCTCGAACACCTATGAGCGGTGTAGCGAACGATCTATGGGATCTAACCGTCGAGTAGAACGATGGAACACAGATACGAGTAGAAATAAATATCGAATTTATATAGATCGCGCGAGGCTTCGAAATAGTTGCTTGCCCATCCGAGACGGTACAAATGGCCAATGTAAAATCACGTAACCGAATTCAGTGGATACAATACGGAGGACAATCATCGTGGAAGAGTGTTCGAACGGCGTGGGTCCGCATACAAGTCAAGACGGGCATTGTTCCCACGGGCGTAGGGAGGAGCGCGCATTTACCATTGTCCAAATAGACATCGATTCCTTCAACTTCATCGCTTGCCCCGATGGCTCTCGCTCGGTTGGTCACGGGCCATGCGCGGCGCGGAGCCTTGATATAAAAGAGCACGGAGTTATTGGGAGGATGAACACGGAAATCGTGACTTGTGTTTGGACGAAAAACAGCGAACGGCCCCGGTGTGTATCGGGATCACGTTCAATCAAACGTGCAAGCTCGAGCGCGCAGTAATTTAAAAGCGGCATCGGGACAAATATCGGATCGTCCCTCACGTGAATGCGACGAAACGGTTTGTAAAAATAATTTCCACCGATTATGTAGATTTATCTATTTGTATCGATTCAGCAACCTTTTAACTCGCTTTTGGAATATTTCATAGTAGCTTTAGAACGTTATGACATTGAAATTTGCTCGTAAACGTCCAAGGACCACGATTCGAGAACGGTAGCCACGCAAGCTCGGTGTCGCGGTTTCCGCCGCGTAAGCACATTCGTCGCGACGCATTCCGACGCGCGGTAGCGACGGAAGCGTCCGAGGAAGGGAAATAAAGGGCGCGCGTAAAGAAGAAGGGCGACTCGAAGGAGTCGAAGGAGGCGAAGGAACCCAGACTCCGCGACGGGGCACGCTGTAATTTGAATTCCGAGTGAATTGAGTTCGACGAGTCCCGTCTCCTGTTCAGCTTTAATGGAACACTCGAACCAACCCCCCAGCGCGACGCCAGCCGTATAAATAAATAATTAAGACGCAACCCGGCCAGGCGAGTGACATTTTTTCCTTCGAATCCCCATTTGCATTTCATCCGGCCCGCTTTCGAACTCGACAAAGCCAAGCCTCCCGTGAATTAACCCGTTCGCCCTCGTCTACAGGCCGCTTAATGCCAGTTACCACCGCCCTGTTTCCGAACTACGCACCCGGAAGAATTCGAATGGAAATACCTGGGGCTGGTGTCTCGCGTCTGGCCTTTCGGAAAAACATTCCAATTTAGCCTGGAATTATGCACCGTTTCGCAGCGTAAGGGATTTTACGCGCGCAGGAGGCAAGCTGGACAATGGTTTCGAGAGGCGTCTTGGTGTTCCGCGACGTCGAAAGGGGGATATTGGGCATTGGTGGCGTTTCGCGACGGCACGTCGAATGAAATTGTTCGGATCGCTGGTGTTTTAATGAAAAATTTCGCAGTTCCTACGGGAGGTTTATTACGCACGGCGCTTCGTTTTCTCTGGGAAATACCCACGAATAAACGACGAAACGGTGGAGACATTCTTTCGCCCGGAGTAGTTCTGTTCATAGAACGTCTACCAATTGCGAACCAATACTCGAACGAAGCTTTGCACACTCGTCTACGACAGATAACACGAGCAGAGAAAACTATGGTTGCGCCAGACAAGTGGTCGCCAGTCCTACAGTTTCAAGGACTACGCTCGCAGAGACACGATTACTTTAGTATCGTCGATGCGACGCAGTCTCCTGAATTCGAGATTCGTTCGAGAGTAATTATCGAATAAACGGAAAATTGGAAGAAATGATAAAGTGTTTAAAGCTCGTTCTCACCGGTACAGACGACGAAGTGCAGACACGCATCGCGCCTGGAGGCTGGCCGCGAGAGAAGCAGAGGCGGCAGTAGAAAAAGACAGATCTCCGTCAGACAAGTGGCCGCCATCGAGGCCCTCCTCGGACCGCACTGGCACAGACACGAGACCACTCGAGAGGCACGAGAGCGCGACACGGTGTCTCAAATTAAAGCGTGCTCTCGTTTCCGCCAGCGCCTTCTCGCCGCACCGACGCTTCCTCGAGACGACGCGTCGGCAAAGGTCACGCGGTGCACCCGCTCGGAGTGGCTGGCCGTGATTCAGCCGAGATCGATCAGCCGAGGGAAACGAGCCAGCCAACCTCCCTGACGAACAAACGTACCCACCTAACTCGTCCACGACCATCTTCTACTTATTCTACGCAAACATTTTCTGTACTTCCTGTTCAGTTGATCGCAACTTTCACTGAGATATTAATCCGTTTCAACACTCGAGTCGATAGCTTCGACACTGTCCAGAGTAAAAAGCACGAGTCTCGTTATAACCGTCTCCGCGAAGTCTCTGACGGAGGGCAATTTAATCCGTTAACAGTAGAAAATCCCAAGACGAAAGAACAGGTACGACCTTTGCACCCCCAGCTGCGAGCGCCCGTCGCAAATCCATCCCTTTTCGTTCCACTCTGCGTCCTTTTTCTACCTTGGGGGGAGAAAAGTTTCGCGGTGGGGTGGAAGCAGGAAGATTCGAGGCCACCGCAAGTATTTCGATGCCGCGTCGAGCAGGGGGTTGCTGCTGGGCTGATTACTAGCAACAACGCGGACAGGGGCTACTTCAAAGACGAGCGCACGGCCGAATTAAAGAGGAACAGGGCTCGGCCACGGGGAGACCGCAAGCCGCCGCTGCGACCTCCCCCTCGGTTCAGCCTCGTTTCCCGCCTTCAAATCTAAGTTGCAGACTTCGCCGTGGAACGGAAGTTTTAAGCGGCCGTGCACCGCCACCTTTGAGCCACGGCTACAAAGAGTATTAGGATGGACAGCTGAGAATTATAGTCCCCGAAACCGCAACCGAAAAGGCAGTACTACGCCTTGTGCAGCTTGTCGGAGAGATTCATCGGGTTGCGCCGTTTTATGGTGGTCGTTGGACTGCGAAATGCTGGGGCAAAATACGAGACGCGAGTGGAGTGTAGACGAATGTAAGAAATGTATAAATTGCAATGTTTAGAAGTACGTTTTGGTTTTATAAAAATTCGTTTCTGTGTTTTCAACGCGGGGGTTGTATCCGATGTAAGATGGATTTAGTGTTGTCGAATCTGAACAGTGCAGTGTACGTTAATCGAGCTTTGAAATAGCCGTTTGGAGCGGTTGGATAAATTTATTTGCACGCGACTCGATGATGATGTTCGTAAATGACCGCGTGCTTAACAGCGCTGAAACCGGGGTGGCCCGATTAGAGCCTAGACATCCGTAATATCAACAGCCCTCAAACATCTTTGATGGCTGCATTCATGTAAACTGTCATACTGCACTGTTTACACAGACCAGGGCTTATGCAATCAGAAGTCGTGGAATTCAAGGCGGTCGTGAAATGCTACGCCTCGTGCAACACCATCCTCGAACGTACCACCATTTCACGAGCAGTAGGAAAATATATATTATACACTCGCCGATTCTAATTTCAAATTAGTTTTTACCAATAAAAAAAAAAAGAGAAGAAAACGATAGCAATTCGTAAGCAACGGAAATCGCGATTACAAAAAATAGCAGGCAATATCCTCGACCTACTGAAACTCCCGCAAACAGCTCGAGCCACCCCTAAAATAAAGGAAATCTCCACCTATCCACCGTGACCCGGAAGGAATCTCTTTCGACGGAGAATCCACGATTTATTTTCATCCCGATTCGCAAGCTACAATCAACTATCGTTCGAATCCACGGTCCATCGGTTCTCCTCGGCGAGGCTTCAGCCTCGAATAAAAAATGTGCTATCTATCTGCATGGCCCTATGTTCCTCCGCCTCCCTGTGCTTCCCTGCCGCCTACGTTCTACAATTCCCAGTAATACCAGCCCGTATCCATCCCTCCTTCCCGACCGATACCGTATCTCCGTCCGTCGAAACTTATATTTCCCTGGCTACTTTTTTTCTTCCCTTATCGCCTGCGCGTGTATACTCGCCGCCAGCAGCCAACGTATACATCCCTGATTCAGTTCCGCACCGTCGTCTCCCTTCTGTGTCTCGTTTCATTTACCAGTCACTTCATGACCCGATAAAGTTCCCTGGGCGCCTGCGTACACGTGCCACCAGATGTTTGGATTTCATTAACCCCTCGCCTTCTAACCGCAGTCGCAGTCGCGGCGCAGATTATGGTCCAAATAAAATAGAGACGTATTCGAACGGAACGAAGAAAACGAACAGGTTCAGAGATAGAGAATAAGTGAAACGATTCGAGAGTCGAGAGAATTGATCTTTAATATCTGTGTAAGTTCAATTTGCTGATTTTCTAAAATTCGCCAAAATTTGTTCGAAACTTGTTCTTTCGT
Source organism: Xylocopa sonorina (assembly GCF_050948175.1). Taxonomy (NCBI): domain Eukaryota; kingdom Metazoa; phylum Arthropoda; class Insecta; order Hymenoptera; family Apidae; genus Xylocopa; species Xylocopa sonorina. The sequence goes on from NC_135193.1 coordinate 14,680,980, forward strand.
GTTCCATGGTCTCGATCGAACGAATTTTCAGCTGCTAATTACGCGAGCATCGTGTCCGCATCGACTACATCCAGCATCCAGGGATACATCCGCGGAATCGAGTACTTTTGAACCAGCCGCAGCTGCTGCGAGCCATCAATAACCGGCACGCCAACAGCAATTTCGTGCGTATCTGTTTTTAATATCGAACGCACGCGAACCGTTCGCGGTATTGCGCGCGAGCATTCCAAGGAAAATAAAAATCAATCAGCAAACAGCTCTAAATCATAACCGAACCCGAATATTTGAAGCTCGTAGCATTCCATCCGATATTCATCGGCATTTTCCGACTCCCCGTCGGCGTTCCTCAGCCGCGGATACGGCGACGTCGAAAAATCGATTCGCCAACCACTGTCAAGTGGTTCGTCATTTCGACGCGGTATTCGTTAACGGTAGAACAAATACGGGTCAAATTGGCAGCCCTCGCGCGTTTAAAACGCAGCCAGTCGATTTTTCTACATTGTTTTCAATTACTTTCATTTCCAAGAAGATGGAAATAAAGAATGCGGTAATAGCTACTTCGTCCCTCTCGATGCTAAAAGAATTTACAACCCCCGTTCTATTTCATCCCTCTCAATTAGGCGAAGAAACGATCCCAACCCTCTTAAGTCTTCCATAAATTTTCCTCTTCCACTAGTATTACTATTTCCGTTATTATTACTATTTTTCCCATATCGACTGGTGCCGTCTGTAAATCCTTAGCAAAAGCCTCGCGATTCTCAATTCCCACTCGTTCCACCGTTAAATAGCAAAACCGAAAATCGCTTCAATAAACGATCCGCAGAGAGCTCGACGAAAATTCAGCGAACGGTCGAGTTTATCAGCGCCGAGTCGAGCCGGGGCAATAATCGAGCACGGAGTCGCAACACAGGGCGGGGACGCGGTTGAATGCGAATCGAATGCCTTCACTCGATTCCTCGGTCGAGCGACCAGCTAGACCGTTGTTCCTGGTGGAAAAAAAAAGAGGAAAAAAGGAAAAAAGGGAAAAAGAACCGACGAGCTGATCGAAAACGCGGAGGCGGAGGATTTTCGGGTAAAAGCAAAAGTGAATCGCGGTTCACCGAGCCCGCACAATTCTAATTCGACGTGTAGCCTCGATAAATTCGTCCGCGTCACCGGGCGTCGCTATTCGCGACCGAACCGCGCGATATAACCTTCCTTTTTAAAACGTACCGCGGAACGCGCTCGCGCGTACGCTGTCATTATTATCACCTGGTTCGCGCGCGCGCGTACGGACTATGCACGCTCTCCGAACGATTTTCATTTCCTCGGTTTTATTGCCCTGTTAAAAGTTACGTTTGCGCGCCGGCATTTATGCCTGATTAAGGTTTAACTCGATTCGAACGGGTGTGCGCGCGCCTGTGCGTGTGAAAAGGAGAACGAAGGGCGCCGGAAGAGAGCCGCCTCCGCGCCCCCGCCGCGCGTCACGGCCTTTCATCCCCCGTTACGCGATTTCAAACGCGATCGAATGGATGTTATTTAGCCACTTTATGCGCAGCCTGACTTTTATTGCAACCCTCGGTGCAAGGAGTAGACTCTGAAAGGGTGCGATGCGTTTTGTTCCACCCTTTAGCACGAAACGGCGAATAAACGTACGTGCACACGGAGCGAATGAATTTCTCGTAAGAATAACAAGTAAGAATAATAGATCTTCGAGTCGATCGAGAGACGAGCGATTACCGAATTGGTTAAAAACGAAACGAGCTGCCGCGTTACCACCCTTCTTCGCCTGTACGCGTTCAAAGTCAACAATTGCCACGTTTAGAGGACACCGCGGCGTGTCCATCAGCATTCCGAAACGGTCGCGCAGCTTGGAACCCTCCCCTCGACGCCGTTCTATTATCGTCCAAAGAAGAAAGTCAATCGCTTTGAAATTCCTGAAATAACCGGCGCGCGGAGACCCGCAGTCCGGCGCCAAGTGAAACATTTACGATTAATTTCCGGCGGCGAGTTCCCGCGGCAAACATTGATTTTCATCGCACGAGGGGGGAGGATCCTATTTTCGCGCGCGAGGCCGCTTTTTAAAAGCCAACCAGGTGGAAAAACGTGACGAAGAGAGAGAGAGAACCTGTGCGACGGAAGGGGAGAAGAGACTCGCGCGGAAGTGGGCTAAAAAAAAAAAAAAAAAAGAAAAAACCAGCAAGCCGTTAAATGTATTTCCCTTCACTTTGGCGTCGAATTCGCGTAATGCGATACAACATCGACTCCAGGATGGCAGGGGGTAACCAGCAGAGAAATGGAGGCAGATCTCTAGCCCTCCTCTGGCCAATCTCGCTTTGAACAGCGATAACCTTTTAATGCGACAATCACGTACGCGTTATATATCTCTCCCAAGGAGACCACTGTGCGCTGCGATACGAATTTTCTACGAGGAATTAAACTGAATGTGAGATCTTCCTTGAACTTCCTTGAACATACGCAGGTTTATAATAAGAAATACAACTTTTCTCATCGATAATCGATCTTGAACCACAGAGCCTCGAAATTCAGTCGCGCCTAATCGAGTACCATCGATACGAACCAGACGAATTAGAAAACTCGCAGGAGAATCGTCTCAGAGGCTCGTCCCGCTTCCCATCGACCCAAATTCGCAACCTCTCCATCCGACGAACGACGGGTGTCCTCTCCTATCGGCTGAGAAAACTTTTCACCGCCTATCCCAGCTTTTGTGCGCGACGACCGTTCCTATCGCGGTCGTATTTTGTTTTTGCCTCGCCTTCGATTCTTTTTCTCCCCCTCCCGCGCTGTCGCACGGCCTTTTTTTTCAAATCCGCTCGCACACGTCGCCAGACGGAACAGCATCGAGAAACTTTTTCCCTCTTACGATCCACCCCCACCGCCGCATCCTACTTCCAGCCTGATGCCGCGCAGCATCAGCCTGACATTATTTCGCGCGGTTATCTCGCGTTATATTTCACCGTTTACCCCCGGACGTTGAACGTTACGGTGAATCGTCGGATATTCAGGTCGCGTGGCGGGCTTCCTTCCTGCGATACTTACGCCTCGCGACTTTTACGCCTCGCTTCACTCTCCGTGGGACACGACGCTTTTAATCGGTCTCTGAGACGCAGAGTAAACCGTGATCCCTGCGTACCACGTTCCACGTATTTTAATCGAAATTCTTCCTATTCTCCGTGTTTTGAGTTCGATCGTGATAGATCGATCGTTCGATTGTCTCGAATTGATTATAATAAATTTTGTATCAAGTTGTAGAGAATTAACTGGTTCGAAAAATCGCGAATATAGTTTGTTCGAACTTGCGACCTTATCCTGGGTTAAGCTCGAGCTTTAATCGCCAAGGCTACCGCGTCGTTGGAAATGTTCCTCTGCATTATTGATTGCATTGCACTTGGAAATTCGTTTCCGTCTTTCTTCGAAATGAAATCTGCACGGCGAAGAAGGCTGGAGAAATAATGTGCTTGATGATCATCGATGATAGAGTTGAACAAAAATTCAAGACACAAATATTTCGTTCAACTAGTCGATCCAAAGAAATAACGGTCGCGTTACGTTAAATTACGCTTGTACAACTCTTTCTCCATTCTCGTCGCGTCACTAACAACCCACGCGAGTGGTTATAAATAACAGCAAGGGTAGAGGGAGGGGAAAAAAAAACGCAATTGCGCGGGGATATCACAAAAGACACAAATGAGCCCATATTCACGGGCATTAATACACGGCCGGGTATCGAAATAACATTATCGACGTTCCGCCGTCGTAATTATCATAATTGGCCCTCGCGATGATGATTTATTGGCCGGCGTCCGTTATTCCCGATATAATCTATGACAACGTATCGCGTACACCAATTTCCGTGCGCGACGTGCAAATAAATCCCCGCTGTTCCGACGCGAAAAAGCGCATCTGCACCGTTCGAAAGAGAATTAGAGAAACGCGTACGTGTAGAGAGAGCGAGAGAGAGAGCCGCGTTTCGTTTCCGTTCGCCGATTGATACGTTTCACGCGGTTCCGCGGGACGCGGCTAATTCTAACCAGGCAAATGGAAATTGACGTTCGAGTAGCTTCGTCTATTAACCGAATCAATGTTATCGGGAATTACGAATCGACCCCGTTGTTATTTCTCTGCCCTGGGTGTTCCTAATAGTTAATCCTGCGACTGAATTCCGGTTAACGAGACTCCTTTCTCCGATTGCGAGTCGTTACGGATATCTGGTTACACGAATAAGATCGCAAATCTACGTTATCGTACGAAATCTGCGAAATGAAGATCAGCTTCGATTATTCAATAATTAATGATCGAATGGAATGGTTGCTTGTTCGATTTAATATCGTCCATGGACAGACGTGAAAGAGTGGTTGATAGAATTATTTGTTTGGTTCGTTTGTAACGAAATCACGCGCTATTAACACGTTCCTCGTAATTACGTACGCGGAGAAAGAAGTACGCTGGTGTATTACACGGCTCGCTGTTGCAATAAAATAAATTCAGCGTTACACGAGGACACCGACGGGCGGCAATCACGTCAGCCCGTTTCCGTTTTGCGGAACAAAATATATTCGTGGCGCCGGTCACACGTACATTGTGCTACGCCGTGCTTCATTTGTTTTCGTACGAGAGCCTGCCTTTGTGCCCAGCCGTGTCCTGAGGGAAGGACGTCGATAAACAATGTGATACTCGCAATAAGGCTGCCGTGAGTCTGTTGTAAGAACACTCGTATATTCGAGGAACATTGGGACACTGATTTCGTGTTACTCTGACGTCCACGAGCTAAATCAATTTCCTATTAATTCAGAGCACGTTTAATCTGAAACCGTTCTTAATTAATTTTATTCCACAGAAATATTCATTTCATTATTTTTGTTTTATTCAGATTTAAAAATTCAAAGGTGAACGTATTTTATATTTTATAAATAATTAGATCGCACATCCTGTTCGACGAACAATTTTCCGTCCGTCTAATAAATCAATTCCATTAATTTCACGGAATATCGTCGTAATTTTTGCCCGATAACTCCGGTTACGAGCCAACAGAGAATTCTCTGAGCAAGGATACTGTATGCAGATGTAGACGTTTCCGTTTAAATGCCTCGACCCATAATACAAACGGGCCGTTCCTCGATCTTCATCTCCGTTCACCGTTATGAGAATCGAAGGAAAGGCGGCACGGTTCAATAAATTAGTCGGATGCGGTTTATTCGCGTGCACGTCGTTGCATTTCGTGCGATTGCACCGTACGTGTATCGGTTCGTTCGCGGAACTCGCGTGCATACGATCGAAAATATTACGTCCGATTTTTCACTCGACAAAATCCACGATACGGCTCCGCGCATGATAGCGTTTCTAACGGTTTCCTGTAACTATTTGTTTCAGGATTTCACATTGAATATCGTGAATTTGGTTAGTGCGTTCTTTCCAGGAGAAATGATCAAAGCGATCCATAACGATCCCTCGACTCTTCCAGACCGTCAAACTGTCACGTTGTGCGTTAAAGAAAGAAAAAAATAAAAGGAGAAGGTAGAAGCTCACCGAAAGAAAAATCGACTCTGAAATTTCCTTTTTTACTTCTCGCGCGAGGAACCGCGACAAATTATCCGCGGCTCCCGTTGATCCGCCGTTCGATTGATGCGTTTCGCCGGTGCGGCTCGCTAATTCCGCGCGCGCAAATGGAAACTGACGTTCGAGCCGTCGGTGCCGGGATTATTCCCGCGACGAAATATCGCGGTCGCATCTGCGCGCCCCGTGTAATTCAGCCGATTGCCCCGGGTCGGATGGAGCTGCGAGGATAGAACAACGATACAGCCAGGAGAAACGACTAAAAAAAAAAAAAAGAAAAAAGCAAAAAACCAAAGAGGAAGAGAGAAAGAGAGAGCAGGAACGAAGCAGGAAAGGAATAAAATAAAAAAGAACGGGGACAAAAAGAGGGAGTAGGAAGCGAATTAAGCCGCGGCCATTTCATTGTTTAGCCTGGTGATCCGAGGTGCGTTTTCGCGCGCTTTCCCCGACTCGTTTCACCCTTATTATTCGACCGGCTCCCCTAATGGACCGTGTTTCGTCCTCCGATCCTCGATGTCGCGGCGCTTTTAATTAAAAGTTCCCAATTAAACGCGACATATAATTAGGAGCGATCGCTCCGGCTGGAATCACGGCACGGGCCACGTGGCGGCTAATAGGTCGCGGATTTATCGCCGGTTTCGGAGCGGATCGTTTCCCGGGCACCCTGGGTATCGATGATCGAAGAATGATCGTATTGATCGCTCGACGCTTGTTAGCGTCGCCGATCAGGGGTGAGAGAAGTGCCAGGATGGATATTGGATTTTCAATCCGATGCGACGGCTTCGATGGATTATTTGACACAGTGAGGTGTAATCTTCGTTCCATTGGGGTGGACATTATTATTTTTCTCGTGTCGCGTATAAACAGACGTGAGTAAAAACCAGGAACGATAAATCGATGAGAAAGGTATGCGTAACATAAGTGGTAAGTATTTAAAGTAAGATCACAATATTTCATCGAAAAGAATGATAATAACTTTTATTTTATCCTTTTGCGATCTCTCTGAGAATCATAAACACGTACAGTGTACACCATAGAAAAAGGGATGAGAAGGAATGTTCTGGGAGAGTCGAGGAACCCCGTAATCCCGTTCAACCCCTCCTCATCGTCGAATAACCTGGGCCACGACTTCTATCGCCATTAGGCCGAGGCGAGGTAACAGTTTCGGCGCTGAAAACGCGTCTGGCGGCGGCGTCGAGGCGCGGGACGCGTCTTTTATGATGGCAAGACGAGCCCGAGTCGATTAACTTAATTAGACAATCGCCTAATGAATTCCAGGATGGTGGCCCATTAAGCGGCCGTGCGACGACCGGCTAACGCGCATCCTTAATCGTTTCCTCGTATACGATGTACTCGGAATGGAGCCCGCTATCACGAGCCTCGTAAATAGAGGTCTTACTAGCGCCCTTCGTTTACCGCCCCCCTCCCTCCCCCAGCCGCGAGAAACGTCGCCAGGAAAATCTGAGTCCCGGCAAAGTCGATAATGATACTCTATACGCGATGATTCAGCGAGCAACAAGAGTTCCGCCCAAGAAATGCGATTCGCTCCGAAATTACGGGACGATCGATCGGCTATAGAAGAAATTTCTAGCTAAGAGGGTTGTTCCAAAAGGTAAAGTAAGGCGAAAGTTAAGAATTAAAAAATTGCAGTCACTTGGGCATCATTTACGAAAAAGTAAGTAAACATTACAGCAGTACCAGATTTTTCATGCCAAACCCTCTACTAGGACTCTTAAAAGCATACTAATCAAATAATTTCCTCTAACTTCAATCAAACTGTTAATTTTGAGGGCGAAAATAATGGGCATAATCATTAAGATTTCTGTGCGTCAGAAGATAGCAGAAAGTCCACTCTACAACCTCGAATTTGTTTCACGTCGATAGCTCAATCGGTTCCCGAGATATGGGACTTTAAAATGTAGCGCATCGAGCGCGCGTTATGAATGGGAGGCGTCCAAATACTATCGTGACCCACTTTTTTTCCAGGAACTACTTACGCACGCTATTTAATAGTAATAGTAAAAAGATGCTGAATCAGTCAGCTGTCCGTCATTGACCAGCTCAAGCTACTAGTGCGTACGGTAGGTCAGTGACAGTGCGAGCGCGAGGGTAGATTGGCGCGACGAGGACGGAGATAGCAAAGTATCGAAATTTACGCTCCGCTTTCAACGGCCATATCTCGAAAACGGAAAAAGGTATCGACGTGAAACAAAAAGCACTTTGAAGAGGAAGGTTTCCCGGTGCCTATGGCGCAAACTTTATAACACTAGCTCCGCTAACGTAAAAGTTACAGATAATTGAAAATTTAATAGCAATTACGCGTGCATTTCAAGCAGAAAATTGCAAGATTCGTGTAAGTTTTGGATTATTTCGTTCGTAAAGCATAGTAAATCATGTTTCGATTGCTAGCTGATATTTATCTGACCGCGTTGTACGACGTTACGAATCGATAATGAACAAAAATACCGATAATTATACGTTTCTATCGGTTTGATCGTGTTCAGTGGAAGCTGGATTTCGAAACTGAATCTCAAGATGCAAAAGACTGTATTCGTGACCGCATCCAACCCCCCACCCTCGTTTCAACCAAGAATATTGTTCACCGCGTTACTGGGGCGCAAATGAATGCAAAGGGAGGGAAGATCGAGACGGGTTTCGGTGCAATTAATTTCAACGATATCGTCGGACAACAACGAAAATATCGGCCGGAAGTGAGGCACGCAGCAGAAAACGGCACACCGTCGATCGATAGCGGGGCACGGATGCCTCTGGCAAGCCTTTTCTTCCCGAAACTTTATTCTCCCAGTTGCTGAGAGGTCGATGGAAAAATTGCTCGTTAAATTAAATTCCTGCGGTGGCTCGGCTGCGCTACCCACCGATTTGACCCCGGATAAAATCGAGCAGGCTTCAAATTGGTTCGAGCCTCCTTTAACCGAGTCTATACACTGTTATTCTCTTCCTCGTGAGAAACCACGGCGAGGCGGAGTAGGAGAGAGAGGAAGAGAGTGTTTTATCGTCTTGGCGAGTTATTCGAAATTAATTCCCTTATGAATCGTATCCAATTTAGGCGTGTTCCTCAGACAGGAGAAAGAGAATTTTTTACGTTCCATGATATTTATGAATCGGACAAATCGATCGAAATTTTTACTTCCCAAATATTGACTTAGAACAATTTTGATCAACTCTAATGATTTCAGTTGTAACAAGGAAAAGTCATCGGCGAGAATGAAGCCTCTGTAGTTGAAATTTATAGTCGCTTCGGAGGGTATAACGGTAAGCTATAAATTGGTAACAATTTGTCGTTTAAAACCCTGCATCGATACACTGCGCGACAGGTAATTTACGATGAACCATTTCTGAAGCTATACCCATAGAATTTATAAATTATACTTGGGAGTACAATGCTTCATACTCGTATAATAATAATGGCATTCATTGCTGAACGTTGTACACCGTCTCGGTTTAATAGAATTTCATGGAGCAGCATTTTTGCATCGTACAGCGGGCATTAAAGCAAAAATTGAAATTGAAACTGACTCACCATGGTCGCCAGGCGAAGAGTATTCTTCTTGGATTTAAGCGTCTATCCTTGAAAAATGACGATGTTCGGAACGTGATCGCGTCGCTCGATCGATCGTCGAAGAATCAGCGATGCGGGCACGTTGAAAATTCCAACCAGTGACAATATCTACGATTAAAAAAGTTTCGTTAAAGAGAGAGACCTTTAAATATCCTGCCTTACACGTTCTATCGTACATTATCCAACTGCGACGTGTAACAATTTCTGCAGAAACGGAACGAAAGAGTACAATGGCGAGCGAGTGAGAAATAGAAAAAAAGAGAAGATGGAAATTGAAATAATCAACCGCGCAGGCATCGCGATACACCAATACACGCATCCCCTCGGCGTCCAGACTTCATTTTGCGAAACAAGTCCCCGGAGCGCGCGCCTCGAAGTCCTCGTTCGAGGCGAATAAAGCGAGAGACATTCCTGAAGACGTTCTCCACACGTCTGCCATGAAATTCCAGGCCGGCGCGGGGAGCCTGAATTTTTCATTAAATTAACAGCGCAACAGGTCGCGTATGACGCGCGTCGAAGGGAATTGTTTAAACGTTACACGAAAGAACCGGCCGCGATCCCTTTTTTTTTTTCTCCAACCACCCCTCGTTGTCGTTGTCCCTCTCGCCCTAACGCCCTCCCTCTCGGTTCGACTCTCTTTCCCAGACGATGAATTAACGCGCAACAGGTGAGTCCCTGCGCTGTCTGCGCATAACTCAACGAGACGGATATTTCGAATTTTTTCCACCCACCCTCGCGGTTCTGTCGCGTCCTGCGTTCGTCGAACGGACGAGGCAACCCTTTGATCGACGGCGTACGTTGAAGCAGGACGAGACTTCGCGTTGCGAGGACGTAACTTGCTGCTCGACGTTGAATAATACGTAATCGATACGCAAACAAGCATCGAACGCGTGCAATAATGCGTCAAGAAAGGCTAAAAGTTAAATATGAATGAAAATGAGTTAAAGGAAATGGAACTCTAATAAAATCATTCGATCGTCTTTGCTGTCGCGTCTATTAATTTTTCAGAATTTTTATTCCAATTACAGGAGCGAGGATTGAAAAGGTGGAAGTACAAATTGTCCGCTCGGACAAAGAAGAAGAGAATCGATAATCCAAGAGATCTCCAAGATCGTAGAAGATAAAGGAAGAGAGAAAACGAAATATCCCCGACAAACGGGATGAGCTACCTGAATGAAATAAGCTCGAACGGATTGAAGTGATAGCCGAGTGAATTTTCCCTTTTCTTTTTTTCGTTCGCCTCAAAGGAATATCGATGAGCCGCCGCCATAAGATAAGATGCCGGTGTGCTGCTAATTAAAAAGGAATTAATGTCGAGACGGGTAGCCGGCACATAAAGGATCCAACCACAGGGAACAGAAACTCTGACCGAGGGGATTTACGGTATCTTTGTGCACGATTATCCGTACTACAAGAGTCCAAGACGTTGGCGGAGAGAACGTAGACAGAGAAATTTTTCAATTGTCAGAAATGAATGTGTAAAGTTGTACGAGCTTTAAAAATTGATGAAAAAATATGAAACAGCGAAGAGTTAATCGTATGATGGAGAGACATGTGAAAAACGTTTTATCTCGCAGCATGCTTCTCTTGTACGTGTCCACGAGAATTTCGCTAGGAGAATTTCGAAATTAGTCTGGCATACCTGTGTGCAAGTGGCGTCGCCGAAAATCGAGAAGCGGAGAGATCTCTAGGCGACCAGCAACAAGTTGCGAATACAGCGACGTACCAGCAGGTTTCTTCCTACGCGTAGACGCGTAAAATTTTTCATTCGCCAAGTGCTGCCTTCCTCTCCTTCCCTCTTACCCTCTATCTGTCCGCCTGTCTCGTCTCTTTCTCTCTCCTGTTCACCCGCTACACCCCCCTACAACCCTGTCTGCCCCTGTCTCCTTCGCTATTCCCCAAAAACGATCCAGACCGCGTCGTCTGGTAGCGTAGTGCAACAGGTAGACACTTAGTATCCTTCTGCGAAGCAGAATTAATTCCCTCAACGCGATGCACGTTTATCAGAACGAAACAGCGACGCGGGGGAATTTTTCAGGGAATAAAGCTCGAACGAACGAGAAAGCTGTCGATTTCGGTGGTCGTCCTTGCGATTTTAGTCGCGATAGATAACGAGCGATTATCTCGAGACTTTTCTCTGCCAATTGTGGTGACTTTGACAAGGTGATAATTTTTTTAAATTATCTTTAGAAATTAATTTCCGTCGATTAGCTTAAAATGTGAAAAACGAAAGGACAACGACGACTCAGGGGAAAACATTGAAATTTTACGATCGCGTTCAAAAGGCTAGTTCAACTTCCGTTGGACGTCGAATAGTAGCAGGCGCGGATAGCACTCTTGAAAGGAAGAGCGCTCTGATAAATTGCACCGCGTTCAGCGGATACGTTTACAGATGGGAACAACGAATGACTTTATCGTGCATGCGAGACCGATAACGATAAAAAAAAAGGGCAAAGAGGAGGCTAGGTAATCCCACAGTGGCACGTTTCTGCACAGGATTACCGTCCATAGACAGAAATGACAATGTTCAATATGTCGGTAAGGCAATTTCCTATGAAAGCAACGTGCAACAGGTAGAGAGAACGTCGCCTATCACACGAATCGTGTCGCACTAAAACTCCGAGATCGAACGGATACACCAGACTCTGTACGAAAGTCTATTATTAACACCTGATTAGTTACATTTCACTAATTTCAGTGTAGATATGCTTTTGGATAATTACCTTGAGTGTATCCAGAGAAAGAATCGTAGAATTTGAAGAAGAAAATTCGATTCAACTTCGAAATTAATTTTATCAAAAAGAGATATCACGAATCTAAAATCGTTAACGTGCCACAGTGGAGCGATAATAGAATACCGATTTTAATCACGAAATGTCAATATCGAAGCAACAAATTTGTACCGAGCCTTCCATTACCTTCGATGAAAGAGAGCCAGTCTCCTCCTCGATTATATTTGTGAAAATAACGAAATTTCGTTCGATTGTTCTTTAAGCGACACAATATGGAGCAGCCATATGGAACACTGGGTAAGCGAGATAAGCTAGAGCAAGCTAAGCCGCAGAGAAATGACTGTTCACGGCGCTTCAAGTGGAACGAGTCAAACAGTGGTCAGGCCGGGAATCGTGTTCCAACATTTCGTATCGATTTTTCGCGAGAAGTGGATGACCCGGTTTTTGGCGCACGCTTTGTACCGCTTTTAACAAATGCCCAGTCACAATCGCACCGACAAATTTCTATACGTACAAAAATGGTACCTTCAACAGCGTTTCAGTAGTAAAACCTATGATATGGCCAACGTCACGTTCAAAATCCATCGATAAACGAGATTTTCCATATTTTTAACCTAAAATACTTGCCTTGGGATAATAACTCACAACGTAATCAATTTCATCGCATATTTGGTTCGATTTGAGAAATTTTACGAATTTTTAAACCGAAAGAACCGTCTTGGAAGAATAACTCACGATATTATCGATTTTACTCCAGATTTCCATTTTAACAGAGAATCTTTTCGAAATTATTGCCTGGGAAGAGTTTCTACTCGACGAAACAATCCTCGCGCAATACGGAATCACCACACGAACGCGAACGAATCGAGGAAACGAGCTCGAACGGAGCCGGAAGTTGCGGCGCGTTGATCGGATAGCACGCAAAACGATTCGGAAGCTTTCGAACGACGCTGGACCATCTTTTACGCGAATTTCGTCGTACAACCTCTTCAATTTCACACGGATCGGATTGACCTCCAATTACGCGACGCGCCAGCGATGCATAATCAAAGGGACCAGGCGAAAAGAAGAGGAACAAGAGGCTGTGACCAAGGCTCGAAGAGAGAAAGAGAAAAACGAACGAACAGGCGACGCGATGATTTAGAAGATTTCAAAAGACATATTACGTTTCCTCGTTCGGGACGTCGAAGCGCTGCTCGCGATGTTTCGTTTTGTTTTCACACCGACTGGCAACTGGCGCGATCGGTTACTCGCGTGGTCGCATGATTAATCAACTCAAACGGGATTTGGACGGGAAACAGATAACGGGTAGAATAGGAGAGAGGAAGGTGGACAATTTTTAGAGGGAGAAATTGAAAAGAAAGAACAGGAGAGCGGACGAGAGAGAGGTTTTAAAGGGACAGTGACTTTAGAAGGGAAAAATATTCGAAAGAAAAAGTGGAGAAGAAAAATGAAGAAAAGAAGGGGGCGAAGGAAGGAGAATGAAGAACGCGTAGCGATTGCGAAGGTGTAAAAGGACGTTCTATGCCTGTCTCTGTCTCCGTAGGTACTGAAGCGCAGTTCGATACCAAGAACGGTTATATTCCAACCCCTACCCCGGGGTTCGAACGCTACGCATCGCAAGATGGCTGGCCGTGTTTGCAAAATGGCGCTTGCGCGTGCAATTGCTGCTTCGACTTCTCGCACGTTCCATCTCGTCTTCCCCTTCTTTCCTCTTTCCCGTTTCTTACCGCCGTGGAATAGCGATGGGCCCGATCCGTGTAGATGTCTGCAATTTCTCATCGATTTGTCGTTTGATTGGTTTTCGTCGTTTGATTCTTTTCAACCGAGCACGTTAAACGAACGTGCGTTCGAAAATGGCACACGACGATCCTCTTCCCCGTTCTAGCAATTTTATAGTGTTGGAAAATGTTTCGTTGATCTCGTTTTCTTAATCAGACAGAGGAACTCCTTTCGCTTCCTTGCGTTGTCGTCGCAACCGACAACGGTATTTTACATTTTTTTCTATCCAGCTTATAAAAATTGCTTAACTGCTTTTAAAAGTTAAATAAATTCTCCGACAATACGAAGATTTGCCTGTTTGCAAGGATCCTGGATAATGTACTTGAGATTTTAATAAGAATATTTCATGTAACAGATCTTTCATGCTCGACAGAAATTTTTCGAGCCAGTTGGATAGCAAATTACAAATTCACCCTGGTATTACGTAAATAGCAATACATTCGAAGACTTAATTCGCCCTCGATTTGAAGCTATTCAAATGCGAGAAAAATTCTGCCTCGGGAGTAAAATCAATTAAAAACTAGGACAACTAAGGTAATTCAGTACGAAGTTGCAACATTTGATTTGAATAAATGTAAATTAACATCCTGCTTAATATCAATATCCCGCTCTTAAAATGGAGGTTTCTAATTTTTCTACCCCCTCAGAGACGTTAATTAAAACATCAAATCGAAACGGAACGATATTTCTTACTTAAGAGTGAATATTAAATATTTCAAGTGATACGAGTCAATCGATAATCGAACAGTCTTTGGTACCAATCATACTAATTATTATTATCATGACGCCTATATCGCTACGTTATCTAATACATAGCAAAAGCGAGCTGCAAACAAGTCCCATTACATTTAACCTCGTCTAATCTAGAAAAAGAAAATACAACTAAACTATTGCACGGAACGTCATCGTTCGATCCCTAGACTCATCTCTCAGAATTTCATAAAATTCCCCTAAGGATCCTCCCATGGTGTTCTCTTCTAAACCAATAACAGACTCGTCGTGTACTAGCCTGGACGTTCCTCGTACAATCACCAAACAATTAATGAAAATAATATTGCGATGAAAGTATGCGATGATAGTATTTGCACAGCGAGGCTTAGATGCCCCGCGTCTCGATCAATCGAATTGAAATTCCAATCTGAATGCATAAATTGAATTACGTGACCAGGCACGTTCCGCTAGCTAAGTACCGGAAGTGATTTGGTAACTGGCGGCTAATACACGCTGATACATATTTAAACGGTTAACCAGCTTGACTCTTGGAACAGTCCCCGTGAGTATTTGACACTGTTATGGGCCGTCCTGGCCGGATCAATATGCGCTATGCTAGGCAAATCCTTCTTGGCGCGCAATCATTTTTATTGGATATTTATTACACGGGGCCAGACTGAATCCAGCCATTTAGGGATACAGCTAGACGTAACCTTGCGTTATCGTCGATATTTCAGTCGCGATTGGATCGTAACCCGCGCGTAATCATTCGAAGCTTTCAATGGGGATGATATCGCGCGACGATCATCGAAATCGACCTTTCGTCGTTAATCGCGCGAGTCCTCGACACAAATGGATTACACTTCCGCTTTTACGGATATCTACACGATCGAAAGTTAAGTGAAGAGAGAGAAATTATAATGTACGTAAAAGGGGACGACTCTTACCAGTTAGGCAAATATGGAGTCCACCGTACTCGCTTACCGCCAGCACAGTGTTACCCGAATATCCGTTTGACACGCGACGAAATTAATGACGGATGTCTACCGCGAATAATGAACTTTTTAATAAAGCTGATCGATTCGAGCGTAGCAGGGACCACGGCTGAGCCAAACCTCTCTCCCGCCGTCCGCTTCCGCGTTTCCAGCGCGGCGTCGAAAAATGCCAATTTTCCCGCGTAGCTACCCTCGCGTTTGTTTGAACAACCATACGCGCGCGTTGATTGTTACCGTGTCCCGGCAGTAAACGGACGATCTAATAACAGTTTCACGGTATCATAAAGTGTCGCGGGCACGGCAACGAGGCGGATGCCAGCAACAGCTCGCGTGTACACGCGGCGCGTACCCCGTACGTTTTGCGCGCGTTTCGCCGGGACACATCGGGCACAAGGGGATTCATTAAGCGCGCGTGGACGCGCGTGTACGTGCTTTGTCAGTCCGCCGGGATGGATGCTCGTGACGTTATGATTAACGGGGCTGAATTTCGCGCGCGAGACTCCGCGAGCCGTCTACCTACGATTGCGTGCCGAATCGATTAAGCGCGGAGCCCGTGTTTGATCGCCGGAATCGATCGTCACGGCACCTCGTCGCGTCCAATTTCTTCTCCTCCTCGCGCGTGGTGAAAAAAAAAAAAAGAGGAGAATTACGCCCTGTTGCGTGCTGAATTGTTCCGGCACGATTTATTTTTCGTGTAACGAGGAGGATCGCGGGTAGCAGAGAAATTACTGTACCGCAAATTTATCGAATGCCACTTGTATTCGACTGTTTCCTCGTACGAAGGTTTGCCCTCTTTTCTACTCGCCATTGGTGCGCGTTGAATTTTTATGATCGACTAGTCTCCACGGTTCCATCAAAAATTTTATCAAAATCGTCACTCAGACAGTCCCTTTCTGAAACGCATCACGCTAAACAGTCCACGAGGTCCCCACTGAATCTAGTCGATCGCGATTCGAGAAGCGTGCCGCGTCTACGATCTCGTACATACGCGGAGGAGGCGTGCCAGAGGGGGAGATATCGAACGTGGCCCTGCTGTTCCTTTTCCCGCTGTTCCTGCTCGCGGGTCATTACACCAGGCCGGATATCCAGTCCGAGAGGATCTCTTTCCGGAACACAATTAAAGGCCGGAAGCGTGAGAGGTATCCCCGGTTCTGAACCGGCCGTACGTGTGCCTGTCGTTGTCTGGGTGCGTGCTGGCGCGGGCACGTCGAAAGGAGGGCAGAGTCGCAGGGATGAAACGCTGGGGGAGCGCTAGCCGAGTTTTCTCGGCCCCTTAAATTTCGGGTTGTACCACTTGTTGGCGGCGCGCGGCAGCAACAGATGACAGTGCCCGCCCGGTCACGCGGATTCCATAGTAAAACTCTATATTTTATTGCTACAGGGGACTCCACCCGATATTTATTTATGAGATCGTCCGGTTCTTATTCGATTTACCGAGCCATCGCGCGCGTCCCTGTAATTCTATAGAAAGGATCTATCGATTCCTCGCCCTCTGTCCGTGTTAATACCTCCAGCTCGATTGTGTTCGGTTTGTCGATATTTTCGCTTCACGATTGGGCGACCCGGTACGTTTCAAGCACGGTGACAATGCTTTCGAAAGTTGGATATAGGCGAGCTGGGTAAGGATAAAGAGAGAGTTTCGCGAGAGTGGAAGTTTTTCGCGCAGAATTCTTCTTCAGCTGCTATGGGTTCGAAGACTGAGAGTCGCGTTGCTTT
This sequence comes from Xylocopa sonorina, assembly GCF_050948175.1. NCBI lineage: Eukaryota > Metazoa > Arthropoda > Insecta > Hymenoptera > Apidae > Xylocopa > Xylocopa sonorina. The sequence goes on from NC_135193.1 coordinate 14,698,049, forward strand.
TGAATTTCATCGGACCGACGAAGAACGCGCAGATCCTGCGCGAAGTCCCGAGTAATCGCGAACTGATTTGACCAGGTAATATTTTCAGTGTTATTAACCGTTGCCGCGCTAATTCGCCGATATCTACTCGGTTTCGCGTCCGTAGCCGAGGGACAAGTAACGGTAATGTCATTATAATTACCCTGCAGAGGGAAGTTCGGGTTTGAATATTCAATAGGCGGAGACAGGTAGTAGTTGGAATCAGTGCGTGAACCAGCCGCCGCGTCTGTCCTTTTACGTAACCCCTTCGCGATGATATTTCTATCTCGCGTCGGATCCTCGATTTTTCCTTCGCGTCTTCGAAGGAAGCTATTGAACTGATTGCTCGCGCGTAACTCGATTCCGACGGTAGTCAGCTAGGCGCGTGTGATGAAATCGAACCGTAGATTCGCCAGCTTCGGTTCGTCTATAGCGGGGCGGTCCCACTTTTAATCGCGAAAAGTCTGATATCGCGATTACGGTGTTCCGTTAAAATTTTCAGTCGCACCGCGAACAGAACGGCTCGATGCATGATGCATAGCCTCCTGAATATTTCACGGTCCCGCGCGCTATCTAAAATCTTGATTCAAGGAACTTAATTGCTTCGATAGTAATTACTGCGTAAAGTAGCGTGACTACACAGCACGCCAGGATCATCTACATACATACCTCGGTCGCAACCGAATTAATAATAGAGTTAAAACGTACCCGCCTCAAATTTCAATGCATTATCATTCAAGAGAGGGAACCGGCCCGCTCGCTAGAAGCTACGCGCGCGCCGGGCTCAATAATTAGCCTCCGCTAAGCTAATTATTTCGATCATTATTATTACATTCAAATAATTCGACGATACACAATCTAATTATTCGGCTCGTTAAAGTTGAATTAATCAACCTGCAAGATTTCTGTTCATTCGAATTGTTATTTAAATACGATGGCTACACGCGAAACTCGATCCAAGTATCTAAGAAAATCATCGATCGATAATTATTATCCACGTCGCGTCCATCAATGTACAGCTGACGATATTACGAGCCGCATTATAAACGTCATCCTAAAAGCTATGTAACGACTCTCGACGTTACACACGGGTAATAACATTCACCGTTAATTATGCCGCTCTTCGTCGAATTTTATGCATATAAATTACCGTGTAATAAGTCGCTAACCACTCCGAGCGTTCTGTCCCAAACAGCTCTGCACCGTTGGCGAGCGTCACCCCCGCAGCAGATGAATCGAACGTGCCGGAACACACCCCATAGCGGGCAGAATCGACGATACGATCCACGGACGCGAGCATGGATTCCTGATGAAAAACTAAGTCCTCGCCAGCCGTACGAATGATTTTCACGCGGCGTCCACGGTTCATTTCTCTCCCCTGGATCCGCTTCTGAAAATCCGTTCGCGCGGCCAGGCCATGCGTCACGTATCGTCGATCGATCGCAATCATTTCGGCGGCGCTCGATACACCGACGCGCTCTAATTAAACTCGCGGAAGGAGACTTTCATTTCGCGGCGTCCACCGGTGTTCGTACGTCGCGCGTTCGCGGTGCCCGCGCTTTTCTCTTTTTCCAACCTCTGTCTCGGTTCTTTTTTCCTCTTTTTAGTCCGCCGTGACAGGGGCGTGCGAGCTAGAAAATTTGCTGTGCGCGCAGAAATTAAAAGAGTCATCGCGACGGCGAAGTCGACTCTGTTCTAACGCGATTTAACCCTTGCTCTCTCTTTCTCCGGGGTAATTATGTTGTATGATCATTTTAAGTGAGAGGGTGGAGCGAAAGAGAAACTCGAGAAGCTTCGTCGAGGTTTCGACAATTGACGAAATAAGATCGCGTTTCAGACAATTAATTAGTCAAGCTGGTACTAATTTTGAGTATCGTTTCAATCGTGACACGATGGAACGAACAATTTCACCGCCTCGACCATCGATGTCGCTACAAGAAAACGCAACAAGCAATAATCTCGAGGTAAGTGATTTTCAGTGTCGCGACGAGGCAGTCCAGTCACCAATATGTGGATATCATCGAGCTAACCTAATTTCCCGATTACTCTGTGTCTCGGTGTCCATCGTGTCGTAGCCACTCGGAGGCTACTCGAGCTCCTTGGTCTCCCTCTCCAACGGCGTTAATAAAAAATCGATCGCCCCCATCGCCTTATATTCCCGCGCGTCATTCCTGCACGCGTTTCCTCCGTGGAAAAGCCGGCAACGTCGACACCGTACCCCGTGGCTTTTTCGTCCGTTTCGAAATGGACTCACGCCGGGAGAGCTGAGTGCCACTAAATGCGATCTATTTACGTAGCAATATCCGAGGAATATCCCGAGACGAAATTACCCGGGCCCCGCTGCGACTTAATGCGCGTCTCGATTTTTGTTTGCCGCGAGAACCTGGCGACCGCTGAGAAATGAAAACGAGAGAGGATTTTCCTTCGCTAATTTTTCGACGTCCATTGAATTTTAAAATATCCGTAGATTTCACGGTGATACGGTTTCAAGACGGGCGAGACTACGCGAGAGAGGAAGAAATAAAGTTCTTGAGGTTTGCACGCATTCTACAATTTATTCCGTTAATTATGTCGTCAGTACACTTGGTACGTATCAATTTACCGGAACAACGATCGCTAATTCGCGTGGAAGATGACAGAGCGTGAGTCCACTTCCGTGGAGTTTCTTTAATCAGCGGAGAATCCGAGGTGAAACAAAATCACTGATTACACGAGACTAGAGAGGAAGCGGAGAATTGCGAGATTTCAGGGTTGTCGAAATGAAAAAGTTCTCGAGGAAGTTTTCGTTGCGTGGCATCGTCCGACGATGAACTAAATTACGGCGAGGAGGACATCGATCTCGAAAAGGATGACGAAGGAAACGCGCGGAAAAAGAGGGAGAAATTACAGATGAGAACGTGTACCATTACTCGAGAAGCTTCTTCATTTTTGTCATTTTCTTTCAAATTGTCTCTCCCTCTTCCTTTCTCCCTGATTTGCCGCTTCTTGCATAGTTATACCTGCTATGTCGCTTCTCGTTTTTACTGCCTTGTTCCGTGATAATTTCGAGTTAAACAAATCTCCGTCCGCTCTACTAAACTTTACGATGAATTCTTGATCGTTACTCTAACAATTCCCCTTCCTCTAGTTCCGTATGAAACATGGACGTAAAAAAAAATGAAAGCCTTTCCTAAGAAAATATAAAAACACTGGAAACAACTAAACAGTTGTTCGTTCCTTTCGTTTCATTTATCTCTGAAAACTCGTGAAAATCCTCCACAAATATTTCAAAATCTACATCAATATCGCCGAATAAATTTACCAAAACGTAATAAATTCCAATTACCCTTCGAAACGTAGATTTATTACAGAATTAATCCCTTCTAATTTCTTGAAACGCACATTCATTAAGCAATAACTATAAATTTCGCTATGATCGATGAATAAATTCTGGACACAACTAAATAAATAAATCTAAATCTCTGTTCAGGATACTTTCGTCGAATAAAATTTATCAACGTTTTATATCGCCCAACACCAGGCGATGCTCGAATAAAAACGTCACCCTTAATTCATTACACGAATCACTTGCAAAAATCGTTGATACGATTACCACGACAACAAATTGCAAAAGATTGACTGAAAAAGAGGAGTATTACGCTAAAAGGTACTCATAATCGAAACACGTCGAACCGCAGGCAAGCCGTACTCCTCAACATATATTTCACCCCTCTTTGGCCCTTCGATTTTTCTCTCCTCGGCATTGAATGCCGGGCTCGGGGCTTCTATCACTCCCTGAAATTCTCCGCCCTACCCCACGTTGCCCTCCTTTTGGCCGTATAATCCGCAAATTACTAACCTAACCCCCCGCGAACGTCTTAAAGACCGAGGCTTGTTCGTGGTAGATTCAAAGGAGGTAATACCCCGGCCAGACTTGGCAAGGATCCGGACAGAGAAGGGCCCTGAAAGAAGGATGAAATACTTTCCTCCGCCGCTATCTGTTTCCACGCTCCTATATGCGAGCATCTGCGTACCGCGTCTCTTCTTCCTTTGCGCCGCGAAAGCTTCCTCGGCAAACATTTGTTACCGCCGAAAATACCGAATTCTGGCTCGCCACTCTCACAGTTGCAACTGTTCGCAAGAGATAATGACAGAGATTGGCCAATTTCTGAACAAATTTATTAACGCTATCTTTCTTAACAGCAAAAAAGAAAAAAAAAGATAAGAAACGATCCCTGTAACGGAAGCTGTACAAAAGCATCCTGAATACCTGACACCAATAGACGCTCATCGATACCGAGTTACGCTGATCCTACTTTTCCCGCAGCTTCAGCTACAGATTTAGCGCCAATACAATTTTACGAAGCTAATCTCGAGAGAATAAAAAAGACAAAAAGGACATAGGTGCGCAAACTGTAACGCGGTGTTCCACGCTTTCTGTACGGGGAGATGCTTAAACTCGATGTATTCCATAACCTCGGTAGAATGGCGTACTATCCCTGAAATGGATGGCATCGGTTGTCTCAAAACACCACGGCCATATGGCGTCAGGAACAACGCGGAACATCGGGACGCAGCCCTGCATTTTTTTCCTCCCTTCCACCCTCTCTCTCTCTCTCTCTTCATCTCTTGACCCACCCAGTCCTTGTTCGTTTCGCCTGTTTCCCCGTCTGTGAAACCCGCGTCGAACGTATCCAATAAAGGTAAGGATAACGATGGATCGTTAACTTAATGAACGATGGGAACACACAGCGTTAAACGCGCGCGCCCACACGTGCCCTGTGTAAAAGCGTCTACGGAGGAATTACAGTTGACAGACATTGTCCTCGTCATCCGACGGTCCGTTGTAATGGTCGATCGAAGGGGCCACCCCCGTATCGATCATCCTTTCACGAACGTCCGTAGTAGTTCACGCGCGGGCAGACGCCGTTCGTTTTTATTTTCCATATGATTTTTATCGAACAAACTTTCCTCCACGATCGATGTTCAGCTGTTATAAGTGTCGCGAATGAAGAAAATGTTTTTGCTGCCCGCTTTACTTCGAATATTTCGAAACATCGTTCAATGTCGGATACATTTCTAGGTTTCATTGTACAGCGGAACGATTTTAATCCGCGATTTTTTTTCACTCGCAAGATCGCGGCCAACATCGATCGAGGGGCGTTTATATGATTGCGCGATAAATTGCGCCCGCTCGACACCCCTCTCTTTCTTTCACCGCGCGCCAGCCTCGATATAACTGATTTTACTGCCTCGTGGAGTCGAGATCCCTTTCATTAAAGCTTTTACTGGCAGCTAAATACGGTGAAACGTGCACGGTTCGACCAGGCGAATCGAAGCGTTGGGGCAACGAGAAGAAACGCGCGAAATGGCGCGGCCAACGGAGAATCGAAAAATGTGGGGGGCAGAGTGACGGAACGAGATTCGACGAATTGAACAGCTCGAGATCGTAATCGGGGATGTCAGGCGCGGATTATTTCGTGGCGAATCGATCGCTTTTATTAAATCTCCTCGATGTTCCTGCATCGCGAAAACGACTTTGCGAATAAAAGGAAAAGTTAGTCGAGAAGAGCAATCCTCGACCCCTCGATTGCTGGGAGGGACGAGAAACGGGGAGAACGCTGTCTCCTCGTTTGGCGAATGTTAACCTGAATCACCGTGCAACACTCGCCTGTGTTTACCCTCTCAGCCTCATTACAGGCGACTAACAGAGCCTCGACGAATGCGTGTACCACTCTGTCCCATAAAACTGAGCCAAGGTTTCCGTGAAATCACTTCTCGCCCGACTCCTTTCAAAGCTATCGAGGCTATTTTCGCGGAATATAAAAGTACACACCATACACGGTTACAATTAGCAAGTGAATTAGTTCAAGTTGTCGTCGTGGACATTTCTGTCACGTCACGCATAAAACGGGAACAGAACCGTTTCTGGTTAATAATAATCGCTCGAAACTATGTCCGTTCGAGCTGCGCGCTTTAATAAACGCGTTAAACGTTTATGTGCAAACGAGGCGTGACGTGGCACGAGAGTCGTGCAATTTGCACATTCTACAACGCGATCCCTGCCGGATCAAAATTCACTGTCCCGACGTGATGCAACGCGGGACCATATAAAAATGACGCGTAAAGGGGGACTGCGACGATATAAACAGCTCCTCCTTCGATTCGACGCGGCGCGATCGACTTTAAATTGTAAAATAGGAAGAGGTGCGAATGCTATTTTACACGAGCTCGTGATAATGCGTTTCGTGATAGCTAGGTCGCCAAAAATGGGGGATATATTTGATTTTCGAGGTGATAAAACAGCAGGAAATTTGGTCGAAGCGACGCGTTTCTCTGACTGATTTTCGATCTGTAACGATCGTGGCTTGTATTTGTACGTTGTTGATTTTTCACAGTTTTAAGAGCAACTTTACGCTCTTCGAAAGACGAGGACCTCTTGAGGGGTAGGATTTTTTGTTGGAATCGTATTGGCAAAAGTCCATGGAATCACGTGGCGTCTATTTCAGCGGGTAAAACGTCCGTTGAAATTTAAAGGGAAAACGGGGGAAAAAAAAGAGGAAACGAAGAAGTCTGTAATTTCAGAAAAACACGGGCTAATATTTCTACCCGGGAAAATAGAAGTCCGATAGTAAACGCTAGAAAGCTGGCTGCTCTCCGCCGGTTGTACCACGTACTCGTCTCGCTTCGGAATCTATCTCCAACCCGAAAGTTCCCGCGCCACACGTGTCCGGAGGCGAGGATTTCCTCAATGAAAAAGTGAAACATAGCGGGCCGCATAAGCGTCCGCGGCGCTGGTATTATTTCAAATCACCGAGACGTTCCCTGGATTTTTAAAGAACGACCACTTTGTGTCAGAACGTGCCTCAAGAGAGTGAGACGAGGTTGTCGTCGTCGTCGTCGTCGTCGTCGCTGGCGTCCACGTCTACGTCTACGTCGGTGTAGGACGTCGAGAGGAGGCCATAGGCGTCCAGACGGCGACGTCGTCGCCGGCGCCGAGCGCCGTGCTAACTAGCACCCCTAGCGCACACACCCACACCTTTATTAAACGTCGCCCGTCGGCTCGCCGTATACGTTTCCCCTCATAAAATTGAACACGGCGTACATACCTATACGCGTTCGTAGAGCTCGAAAGGGAAGCCTTGAGAAAACGAGAGAAAGAGAGAGTGGGCTGTGTGTAGATGGAGGGAGGAGAAAGAGGAAGGGTCGATTGAAGAAGTAAAGCGAGGGGAAGGAAAGGTGTGGACCGAACGAGGACGAAAGGGAAACGCGGCGATCAAACAGAGGAAACAAAATATTGAGTTATGATTTCTGGACGAACGATCGACTCGATTGCTGTTTTCTCAGGGTTTGTACAATGGATTGTTCGCTAACGCTTCGAGTTAACGATCGAAATGATGAATCTTGAATTTCTTCTCTATAATTTAGTGATCAAAGGTGCTTCGTTCCGTTTTATGCAGCTCCCAGCGATGTTTGAGTTATTAAAATGGAAGGAGACAATAAAATTTATTTCATCTTTTGTTAAAAGGGCGAAAGTGTTACAAATGGAGTCTGAAGGGTTAATATAAAGGAATGGAGCGGAGGAAGAACGCCAAAAAGAAAACAATATTCTTTCTCCTCTCTCTCTTTCTCTCTAGTAACCTGAATCAGAATGTACATCCAGTTTTTGTATTCATAAAATACCTTAGAGCGAAGCGCGGATGAAACGAGACAAGGTGATGAATTTAAACGAAGTGAAAAATGAAATTTATGAAACAAAAACAGGGAAGGCAAAATATTTAATTAAATACTTCTAGTACGTATTAGTTAGATGCTTGGTAGACGAACGACGTACACCAATAATCGAGGGAATCAGTTTGTGATCGCTGTAAGATCACAAAAAAAAGCACAATCTACCCACCGCGAGCAACCATGCGACCCTCATTTACAACTATGCTTCAATCAATCCGATTCAATCCCAAACACTTTCCCGCGCAACAGTCTCCATTTACATCCTCCAATCCAGTAGCTCGGCCTCTGAAACAGCGACAGCCATTTCCGCCCGACACTTGGAGCTTACGAGAACGATGGAGCGAACGTGTTCGTTAGAACTTCCACCCCAAAAAGAAGAAGAAGAAGAAGAAGAGGAGCGAAACGAGAAAAAAAAGGAATAGAAGAAAGTTGCCGTAGTCTCGAACGTCATATAACGATAGAAATACAAAGGATAAAAATAGGAAGACAAAAGGGAGGGTTAAAGGGGGTGAGTGTGTGAAAGAAACGGGAAAGAGGGTGACACGACGTTGCAGACGTATGAGAAGAGGGGAACCGGATTATAGTGATCCGACGGGAATCAGGGTGGAAAGACAACGCGAGTTACAAGATTTATTAGATCTACGTCCCGAAGTCTTTTAATTACGTCGAAATAACGCGACGAAAAGGAAAATCATTCGCACGGGATGGTCGGGGGAGAGAATAACGTTAACCGTTAGGGGGTAGTTTCGATATCGGCGTTCCGCACCCTTGGTAATGGGCTGCTCGCGAGCAGAGCACCTTAAGGACGGTAAAGTGGGTATTAAACTGTAGATGGAATGGCCAGCGTGAAGATAAGGAACCGTGGCAGCGGAAGAGTTCATCGTGCAACGAATGAAACGGCGTATAAATACGGTTTATTTTTCAGCTGTTTGCTATTCACACCCCTATTGCCTTCGACGCGCTTCAACCGTGAGAGATGCGTTTCGACTGGGACTGGCTACGTTTCACGGGTAAATTACAACAAGTATTTCCAATGGGGTGAAAATGTATAGTATTTCTAAGGCGCCACTACCAATATTACTACCCTATATTAGCGATGACACATCATAATCGAATTGCCCCAAGAATGATTCCATGCCAAATTGCGTTCATCCCTAAACTCTTCCCATTCCTATTCCCTCGCGTGTAACAAAAAACGTGACTATGATGAATCGACTGGTTCGACAAATTTCCCGAAAACGAGCAGACGTGCAAATATTGAAATTTCAGGCGTCACGGATCGAGCGCTGGACTGAATACCGCCCCACGATAAAAAAAAAAAAAAGTTCGCCATCAAACGCACCCCTCTCGCCCGGCCGCAGAATCCCCCGCCGCTGTTCGTGCCTCGCGCGGGCAAGAATATATACATCTTAATAGGAATGGAGAGTAGAGGGTGAACTCTCGTGCAAAATTTATTAAAACCCTCCCTCCTGGCCTCTCGCACTCTGTCTGGTTAACCGTCCAGAAAGCGGCGAGCGTGTACGGGAATTAAAGGCAACGGGTACACGCTGAACACGTCCTATACCCGGTGTGTCAAAGGAGCCACCCGGCGCGGGAGTTAACACGGTTAGATCCCGTACACGGTGAAGTCGCTCGAGGGTAATTAAAAAGAATGACCACGAACAGCCCGACTAAATTGAGAATTCGGTAGCGGAAGTGCTCGCCGAGTCACACGGACGCTGATCGATCCGCTGCCCTATCTGGGACGATCGTTCTTCTTTCGCGTTCAACGTTTATTACTGAAATGCTGTGAAATCGGCATATTTCCCAGGGAAAACGGTACGTTCCCGCGGTGGAAAATGTGGTTCGATAATTAAATTGTGAACGCTCTGGTGTTGCCAATACTTTCTGGATACGTAACGATATCGATTAATAAAAGGTGGTTATACATTTAGCTAATAGCAGAATTCAACCAATAGATATGACCATAAATAATGCATGTATATTTTACAGATGTACTTCGGCTATATGCAGCGTGTTACGAGGGTGATTTGTAGCACGGTAAAAGGATGCCAAAAAATACCGTGCCAAACCTTGCGCTATGAATACGAATTTGACCGGATATTCAAACAATAGGTAGCCACAAATACGACAGAACCTTCCTACCAAAAACATTCTGTTAGCAGCTCTAAAAAAAATTTAAAGTATCGTATTTTTAAAGGTAAAACGTTTAAAGAATAATAAGCATTATTCACAGAAGAAACATTCTCGCTCGTTAACTCTATAGACATAAAACGCATGAAACTTCAAGGTAAGTTTGTACTTTGCTTAAAAGAGGAGAGTTAATTAATTCGCAACCACACTTCAGGTAACGAGCAAATTAATTAACTCAAAAGGCCTGTACACACCGGATATAGTAAATTATTTTCCGTTTCCCGCTATTTACCCGTATCGTTAAACCCTCCAGACTGAAGTATGCGGATCTGGTTACAAGTCGAGCGGCGCTTGTTCCAATAATGGCATAATGGAATAATAGACGTCAAGTACAGTCGGAATCTGAATGATATTTCAACGGTGGATATCATCGTTGGACCACGGTAGATTGTGGAATTTGAAATCCTATCGGCTTGCGGTCAGCACTTAGTTTCAACCCTCGCATCCTCCGAGTGCGAATTAACGCATTTAATATCACACAGAAATCCACGTGTACTCTTCTTTTAATAAATCTGCGATCGTTTAAAAGTGAAAAACAAGTTAAATTGTTAAGACATTTTGTTGAAAATACTTGTACGATCTAATATACTTCTATAGCATTGTACACTACCTACTTTTAACATTTATATTTACGTACGCTACTATTGCTGCACGATACCAGTTACAAAAATAAAAAGAATCCATAAAGAATATTAATTTCCATTTCTATGCCATTTAAATGCTAAAACAAATATACAAAAGCATGAATAATTGTCCCTACTTCTACCTAAAATCAAATGAAAAATTTACTTCTAAGAAAAGGAGAAATTATACAAGTAACTTACAAGATTGTATATAGGTTCACCTACAAATACATAAAATTATTGATAAGTAGCATTATTTTTAAAAAATGCAACAATTTAATGTAAGTAGCTTGATTAACTGTATAGTATTGTAATTTAAAGTTTGAAAAACTAGAAACATAGATGTAGTTTCTTTTTTGCTAATCTATTGTAGGGATTTTTTCCCAATTTCCCTAGATGTAAAAATATCTGCGTATATTTGAATATCTCATTATATGATAGATTATTTATTAATATGAATTTAAAAGAAGACATCGAAAGAAGGCCTCAACAATTCTAAATGATTTTTACTCGTAACATTTAAACCTTGATGCCAAAACTAAATTTGCAATTTCCCCACTGGGGGAAGCTAGTACCTAATACCATAACCTCTTCATAATCTTTCAAATTTTCTACAATGAGATACAGATTAAATGTTTTACTTTACAATACGTCTAAACATATTTTAACTCAAGAAACAAGAAGATATGCCGGTCACAGTAAATGGCAGAACATTAAGCATATTAAGCAGGAACAAGATATGGCCAGATCACTATTATTTAGGTCTCTACTATCAAAGATGAAAGCTGTGATAACAGGTGTGTTTTTGTATATGCAACATAAAATGATAATATAAATGATATTTTTAAATATTTAATATCAATTAAAATTGTATCATATCTGTTTGTTCAAGAAAGTGGCAATTCTGATCCAACAGTTAACCCAAGACTAGCAAATTTAATTGATCAAGCAAAGAAGGCCAATATGCCAGCGGCTACCTTAAAAACATTTTTTGATAGAATAAAAAATTCTGATAAATGTGAAAAAAATGAGATAATGATTATTCGCACTTCTTCGAAGGTTATACTTATCCTTCACATAGAAACTAGTAACATTAACTTAGTAAAACCTAGTGTCAACAATATAATAAAGAAATTTAAGTAAGTATTCTTTATATTATACCTTAATTAAGAATTCAATTAAGAATTGTACTAATTTATGCATGTAGTTCAAAGCTTGCAGATAAGACAACGTTAACAATGTTTGACTGCTCATCTTATATCACGGCTACTAAAGACTGTACCTTAGATCAAGCAGAGGAAGATGCAATAGAAGCTGATGCACAAAATGTGGAGGAAGTAAAACTTGACGATATGAAATGTTTTCAGGTACACAAATTTAATTCTTGCAATGTTTTAATTATTTCAATGCTCTAAGTCGTAAATTTCAATTTTGTTGCAGTTTCAAAGTGAATTCCTTTTTCCCGATAAAGTCATTAGTCGATTAATAAATCTGGGCTATGATATAGTTTCAACAGAAAATAAATGCATACCTAATTGTACTATTGAACTTCGTGAAGAGCAATTAACAGATATAGACAAATTAAAACAGAAACTTTTAGATATAAAAGAAATTAAAAAAATTGAGGACAACATTGCACATTAATTTTTTAATGTCTCTTTGTAAATATCTGTAAAAATATCTACCATAATGAAAAACACAATAAATGTATTGAAAACATATATTTCATGTCTTCTCATTCAATAGAAAACAAGAAGAACAAAATTCTGTACATTCTCAGACTCCATTCTTTAATAATAAATATTATTGTAAAATCAGTTATGTATAAGTTGAACTTATGTTACATAACGTTAAGAATAGAATTAATTCCTATTTACTATTTCACTGTACATCAGCGCCATATCCCTTTATTTCATTTATATTAGAGCCTGGAAAATTTTTTATAGAGTTCCTATTAAAGAGCGATATTAATAATCTTTTCGACATTTTGGCTCTATGATTCCAGGGACTAGAATTTCTGTGATCAAAAGATTTTGAAGATACATGTCTATTATTAGCTTCGATATTGGTTTCCTTTACAGAGTTTTCTGTAAATTCTCCACTATGCGTGAAATTATCATTTACAGATTCATTTTCTAGTTTTTTATGTTTCTTTCGTTTCGATTCCTTTACTTCAATTTCGTCCACATCGTTCGTATTTTCCTTATCAGAAATTTCTTTCTCGTCTATTATACTGACCTCGTTACTAACATCATTTGTATCATCATCTTTTTTCGATTTCTTCTTCTTCTTCTTCACTTTCACAGTTTCTCCTTCTATCCTTTCTTTTTCCAGGTTTTCTTTTCGATTAACTTCCGTTTCAATTTCAGAAGTAACGTTATCGCTTTTTTCTAAATTTGACTCAATATCTTTCTCCTTGTTCTTCTTTTTACTTTTCTTACTCCGTTTAGAAATATCTATTTGATCTTCTCGAATTTCACACTCCTCTTTCTCTAGTGTTGCATTTGTTTCAAAAGCTATCTCTTTCTCCATGATTTCCTTCACATCATCTTTATCTTCATTAAGAACTACTTCTATTTTATCTTTATGTTTCTTCTTCTTTTTCTTTTTAATTGGAATATCATTTTCAATTGCACACTCAACTTGCGCATTATTCTCTTCAGATGTGTCGCGTTTAATTTCTATTACGTCTTCATACACTTTATCGTCCTCGGGTATTTCCACTATCGTCTCTAAATTCGATCGACGAGTACCTTTCTTCTTTTTGGACTTTCTACTTTTACTTTCATTAATTTCATTGTCGTTTACTTCTTCGGGCGTTTCTGCGACATCCAAGGCTTCGTTAACAAAACCAGACGCCGCTGGATTACTGACGATATCGTTATGCTTCTTCTTCTTTTTAGATTTCTTATTTTCTACCTCGAATTTGTCCAATGTAGTCCTGCCTTTCTTCTTTTTCATAGGATCAGTGCTATATTCCACGTGATCATTGAATGTTACTCTTCTCTTACAATCTACCTCGTCGCTTAAATCTAGAGCTGAATTCGCCACACCAAATTCTACTCTAGATACTTCGAACTCTTTTCCATCGCAAACTTCCTCGGTTTGACAATCTAAATTTAGAGCAGCATTCACAATACCATTTTGGCAACTATTCTCAGTTGTAATCTCTTCTTTAATCTTTTTAGCTTTGTTACTTAAGCTCGATTCCTCGTCGTCAAATGATTTCCTTTTTTTCGACGATCTATATTCTTTATCTAAATTTGGTACATTTTCAGGACTATCCAACTGAACACAAGGATTTTCAAACGCATAACTACAAGTATTTTTGGATTCTTTGCTTTCAGTGTCATCGTAAGATGATGTAAAACCAAATCCAGTATATTCAGTCTCACTTTCTGAATTATTCTTCTCCCGCTTTTTACCTTTGGACAAGTCTAGACCCTTTTTCATGAAATATTCAACCATATTACCACCATTTATAGCCATAACACCACCCCTATTATCTTGAGAACCAACCAATTCGACATTTGCCTCTTGGATCTCCTTCTTACCTAAGTTCAATTCTTTCTGACCAAATATATTTGCTAAATCTTTCGAACTATATTTATTTACGTCTTTCCCTCGTGTAAATTTTTGATAGCTAATAATAGTAAAGAGAATTTGTAAAGAGTATGAAAAGAAAGCGACGCGAGCTTCCCAAACAATTTGATATGTTACATATATTAGAACTTACTGAACACGGGCACGACTTTGCTTGGATTTTAATTCCAATGATTTCCCGCTCAATACACCTTTATTACCCTCCGTTCGAACTACGTTATGACTTTCATCATGTTGTAGCTGTTGCAAAAAATCATTAAAGCTATCTTGGTGTTCCGTCCACGCTTTATCTAAATCATCTTTTTTAAAACCAATACCTATGAAAAACAAATAAACATAATTACTATATGATTACTTCAAACTTTAAACAAACAACCAGACCGATACGTACAATTGTCAGTTATATACATTTACCTGACTTGTCATCTTTAAGTGACACGCGTACGTGCTCCGTCATACCCTGTTCATTAGCACCGAGCCCTTTACCTTTCGTCCAGCCCATCTTTTCCAACATCTTCTGCCCAAATTTGTTCGAATCTACAAAAGGTATATAAAGCTCACTAAAATGCACTAAAACTCGCAGACTTACGACTAAATAAATCGTACAAATTCAGATATACGTATACGAACCATCGCTCCATTGTTTTCCACGAGGGTTCAGTGTCCATCTCTGTTTACGACGTGGTTCTGCTAGCATAGACATCTTACTCGAAATTTTAATCAACTTACTAATGAAAGATATGTACGTAACATCTGATAATGTGTAGTACACGCTTCGACTTCCGGTTGTTAGAAGCACAACCGACGAAAATTTGCATTAATCGCCGTCGCATTGAGTTTCACGAAAGGTTAAGTAAGCATCGCGCCGGGTACACGACACTAGCGCAGTGCGCACTGATTGCTGTTTCGTTGGCGCGTTTTCGTTCAAACGCGTTTCTAATGATCGATACAAGTTCATACCCTAAACACTATATTTCTAACATTTTTTTCATACCTTATACTCATTTAAATATTAATCGAATGAAAACTTCAAATTTTGACCCAATTACTTTACTTGGCGTTCTCAAAATTAATTTTTTTAGTACAAATATTAGTCTCTCCTGAATGAAACTACTTATCTAATTATAGTTTTGATCTTTTTGATAGGAATTTTTTACGAATACATTATGAAAAACATCTGGAGATGTAATTATTTTAATTTTGCAATGTTTACTGAAATCAATCTAAATACAAGGAAGGTAAGAGGTCAAGGTTGAACATACTTATTCGAGCATGTACTTTTCCTATTATTTTCCTATTAATAGAATTACAAATCAGTTGTATCTAACAAACGTAATTGACCCTGATGCACCAAGGAAACACTGCATTGCTATTAATGCGTATGAGATTATATCTCATGGTACGAGTTTGAAAGATTGAAAACAAATATGTATATGTATATATTTTTCCAAAGAAGAGAAAAACATTTGTGAACACTTTTAAATCATCGTTCGGAAAATATGTCAGGAAAAAGATGATAGAAATGAATTAACATCTGGTTAAAAATAGTGTTGTTTTGCGATTGTTTCGAAGAAAAGCGTTAATAAACAACCAATCGTCAAACAGATATTGGATGCGTGTACATATCTCAAAGGGCAATTTTTTCACTTATTCGCGAATGGGAAATAATCTTAATTACCAAGTAAATACTTTAATAACAATTTAGACTTTGGAAGAGTAAATGATTGGAACGATGACTACTACTACAGATAAATGGTATCTTCTGGATACTTTATTTACAATTTGTTATTAGAACAAACAGAAAGTTATGGAAGATCCAAGTCCAGAAGTAGATTTTTGTATGCAATAAAGAGGCCTCCACTTAAAAATAGTCAACAATAATAAAAGAAAGCTTTTATAATAATCTAAATGGTAAAAATTACGGAATTGCAATAAAAATATGCATCTACGATGCATACGACTCGTGGCCCTCGACTAATTCCCGCTTATCACGCGTAAAAAGTTCTCCTATCATCTCAATCAAGTCGAAGTGGGGAAAAACTATTACTTCCCCCTTTAATCGTTTATCGGTTTTCCGAATCACGGTTTAAAACGGATTTCGGTTTCGAATAAAGATGATACGGAGCACGCTAGTTATCTTGTCCATGGTTGAACCATCATTATCGGAGCACTGAGAGACGGATGCTGATAAGAGCAACCAACCGCTGGGTAAGTAAATTCTCGTCAACTTTCCACTTGTTAGTCTTACTCGTGCTTCCGTTTCGAAGGCCTGCTCCGTCGTCTGCTCGCCCATTTTACACGGTACAACTTCATTTCGTTCTATTCAGGCATTGATCTGGACGAAGGGAATTACTTGCACGGTGTAATTAGACGGTCTGAGAATTGGGTTCAATTTATCATCGAAACGTCCCTCTCTTCAGCTTACTCTGGTGACATCCTTATTGTTTCTACTGGTGAACTGGTTGGAACGTTTCGAATATTATGCTTAAATTTTGTCTCGCAACGTGGGAACGACCGTACTTGTCATGATTGATGCTGACGGTAGTTCTTTTTTAATTCGAAACGAGTGCTTCTTCTTTTGTCGTGGATGAACGTTGGACAACGAAGTGGTCTGTTAGGGAGTGAAGTATTTCTTGGAACAATTGGGTTCTGGATTTGTGTCCTGCTCGATGGTTTTATTAAGTTATCCATAGCACTTTTGACATAGATTGCTCTTTTATTTTTTTATAAATATAAATAAATTGAGTTCTGACTGAAATAATTATTTTTTTATTAATGATCGATGAAACTTCTATTAGAAGCTTAGAGTAAATTCTATTCTTAGCATCGAAATTTACTATGATTATAACGACACGAGAATTTCATAAACACGTGTTATTAAATATATATAGGATGGGAATTTAGAAACAGATGTTTATTAGCTGTATATCCAAATGTTAACGATCGATAATTCTGCACGCTTGACTGTTTACGCGACTACACGCGACGTGCTGCATTCTTGAAACATACTAATATCGCGCTGAAAAAATAGCTTTTATAACAACATCGTAAATAAACTGCTGGACTGAAACTTATTCACGTTCAGAAAACAATTATTCTCGGCGAATGAAATATTCATTAGCAAGTGACCTGCCATATTTTTAACAATTTCGCGGGCAAAACGGCACTTGTATACATAAATCGAGCACACCGCATCGACGGCCGTATGCTATCAGCACGAATACACAGGTGACAAACGAGTTTCGCCATTTCTTCTTTCAAGCTCCGCTCCGCCGCGGTGGAGGAGAAACATGTTTGGCCGCATAAAAAAATGCACACTTTTATTTTCCTCCGTCCACGATTAACCGACCGACAGTGTCTACTTTCAGTTGAATCGCGAAACATCTCGGCGGCTCGCGAATAAGCGGAACGGAAAGAAATGGATGCGATCAAACCTGGATGGTTCAGCGAAATCAACGATCTCTGGCCAGGTGTATCGCTGTCCCTCGAGGTGATCAAGATACTTCATCGCGAACGATCGCAGTATCAAGACGTGATGGTCCTTGACACGTAAATATTGCCATTTCTACTATACGTGTGCGTATATTCGCCGGGTGCGCGACGAATCGGTTTTAAGTTCGACCGAGAGGATATGTCGATAGATGGTTAGTTTGGATTCGCGAAGAAATCGAGTTTTGACACTTCGCGATTTAACACCGCGTACCTTTTTTTTTATGAATCTGGTATCTTCTACCGTGGAACTGTTACTATTCTTAGCCTCGCCGTTGCACAATTCATTTTTAGAATTATATCGTGTATTCTTTCGAAATGTATAAAATATCTAATCTTCCGTTTGTACAAAATATGTACATATTTCCTTGACAGCAAGGGATTGCGGTAACAGAGCGTTCGTTATCTCTGTTTTTCGTGCAAGGTAGTATTTTTTTTCAAGTGCCTAAAAGAAAACGTATGAAATCTATTAATACAGAGAAGAAAGAAAGAAAGAAAATATAGAACGGAAATGAAATGAAACCAGCGAGTTATCTGTCATTGTCTGAAGGCGAACTTGTTTTAATTATACACGCACAGGAAATCACATGGAAGGGCCCTAATTTTAGATGGTATCATACAATGCACGGAGAGAGACGAATTTTCGTACCAGGAGATGATTGCTTTCCTGCCACTGTGCAGCCATTCGAACCCGAGAACAGTAAGAGACTTCGTATAAATACGCCGCAGTTCTAGAAAACAAATAGTTAAAAGAGAACCACCGATTATCAAGAATAATTTTACTTTTTCGTAGGTTTTGATAGTCGGAGGTGGAGATGGGGGAGTCACTCGTGAAGTCGCGAAACATCCCCAAGTGGAACGAATCGTGCAAGTCGAAATCGATCCAAAAGTATTGGAGGTTTCGAAAAAATATTTACCTACTATGGGAGTAGGTTTGGAGCATCCTAAAGTTACCCTTAACGTGGGCGACGGTTTCGAGTTCTTGAAGCAACACAGGGGAGAATTCGACGTTATAATCACGGATAGCAGTGATCCTATCGGTAAGTAGATATTTTTTAATTAACTGTAAAAATACAATTAATAATAATTGGATCTCGAAACATCTAATGATTAACCATATACATTTCATTGATTCGACTCGAGCAATATTAATACATTGCTGGTCGTTACCATATTAATAATACATACGTTATTTCTTTATGTATTACGATTAAATTTAGATAACGTCAGCGGCTACTAAATTTTGAATTTAAAAGACGTACCAATGCGTCATCGGCCAGCAAGGTTTTAATAAATGCAGAAAACTTATGAACTGCGCAAAAAGAGAACCATTCTTAAATTGCAGGTCCAGCCGAGTGTCTGTTCCAGGAATCGTACTTCAGTTTAATGAAGAGCGCATTGAAACGCGATGGGATCGTTTGCAGCCAAGCGGGCACAGCGTGGCTAAATCTCGATCACGTAGCACGAACTCTGCAACATTGTAAATCCATATTTCCGGTTGCATCGTACGGAGTTGTTTCCGTGCCGACGTATCCCACGGGACAAATCGGCTTCGTGCTCGGAAGTTTGAGTCCTGTGAGCACACACAACTCGCTATTTCTCCACTCTCGACGAGATTAATATTTACGCTCGCGAATGTCCGTGAACAAATTCTGGATGAGAAACTAATCGATCGAAACGACATTTTCAGGAAACGAATTTCAAAGAGCCGCGGAAGATTTTCAGCGACAAGGAACTCGATGAAATGAACATGAAGTACTACAGCGACGAGGTACACAGAGCTGCGTTCGTTCTACCAAGGTTCATAACGAAAACGTTGAACGAGGCGCTCGATAAACACTAGTCATTCAAATATTCTGACCGATTAATTTAAAATCTTTTCTTGAATCGAAACTTTTAATATGCACGAGAATCGATAGCTCGATTACCACGACGTGGTACTTTCGTACTTTTTAAAAAATTGATCCTGGACGCCTTGTACACTTCATACAATGCTTGTACGTACATATATAAAAGACATGCACCCACGACATACAACACTCCATAAATACAATAAGGAAATGTTAGAAATTCTTTATTATTTGAATTTAATTAACGCTAATATCTATATCCATTGTAATATAATAATAATAATAATAATAATAATAATAATAATAATAATAATAATAATAATAGTGATAATAAAATAATATTCACATCGTAATAATCATCCCCACTGTACGTAGTAGACTGTAATTTAATAATAAGAATAAAGCAATAATATAATATAATATAATATTACAACTTGTAACACTCCACGATGAGACATAACCGATTGTACTAAAAATAACGATTAAAAATATCTTGTATATAAATCTGAATTGTCAAAACAATGACTCAAAGTGTTAAAACTTGTAAAAATTCTTTCTCTCGTTGCACTTTCTTTCCCTTTCTTTAATATGCATTAGCAACATATATATTTAATATATAATATATGTATAATCTATGGTATAATGGTCTCGTATGGTTTCATTCGTTTATATTTATACATATATTTTCCTTTATATATATGTATATATGCATACATATATCATGGCACACACCTATAAGTATATAAAATAAAAATACAATTGGCGATTCATTCTAAAAATATATATGTTTATATAACGCTAAATGCAATGATGTATATATTTATGTATTTATGCGAGTCCCTTTGGAAGAGCTTGTCAGTAAAAAAATCTGTCTCCTCGCTCTCTTCTTCTTTTTTTTTTTTGGAAAACGACTTTTTTTCGTACAAAGGGACTCCTCGTTTTTTGCTTATTTTTTTGCACCTTTTCTTATACCGTTTCATAGTTACACTATCGAACATTGATAAAGCATCTGGACTTTTTGGTAAACATTCGAGAATTCTACGAATTCGCTACGAGCATATGAAAAAGCGGCAGCTCATTAGACTCAGGCACTTTTCTTTCCGTTTTATCGATTTCCCGTCAAGAATTTCACGCGAAATATTTAACTACTTATTTACAAACTCTTCGTCCATCCTCGAAAGACTAACGATAATTGCACTAATCGATCACTTGGCACAGGTCTGTCCAACCATCGACCTTCCAATCAATTTTCAGTCCACTTTCATTTTTCCACGACTTGCCTACGTTTTCTTTTTTCTTTCGAGAAAAAGAATTTCAAACACTTTCGTGTCCTCTGTGCTTACACCTTTTTAATTCGATTTCTAAAAATTTACTATACCTCCTATTTAACTCTAGACTATAACGTTTCGTTTCCATAGTAAAAATGCTACGTTAGTAAATACGTACTTAATGATTCGTGCATTAAACGTTTAAAAATGCCTAAAGTATATAAAATTGTAAAATGGATTCTAGTATGTAAAATAATCTCTTTTAAATATTCAAAAATCAAGACAACCTCTTTACAATCGATCGTCTTGCTAATATTCGAATAGCGTTCTATAATATTTAGTATAATTTTCGTATAAAAGGGAATAATAATAATTCGAGTAATCGAGTTACAACATTTAGGTACCTAAGTTCTGTGATCCAGGCTTAAAGTTATGTACATGTGCGGATACTTTCTATTAATAATTCTTACGAGACTTCTGCACGCTTATTAATAAAATTTCTATAATATACTAGCTTCAATTAGTGTTTGCAAAACCACTTTAAATTTCGCATAATTTTGCAATTAACTCTCATCAATTTTACTTTCTACAATCGGAAAAGCTCGACTTTTGCAATAATAAAAATAAATTGCCTACTCTATACGTAAAACCGTTTCACGTTAGAAATATTTTAACTTGCAATTTTTTCCATATCTCAAATATTATTTCATTTGAAAAAAACTTTGCCCCTACAGCTGCCTAGTCGAAATATGTAACGTAGAGATAAATAATCCTACTGAAAGGAGTAATGCAAGCAGATATCGTCAAAATAATTATACCGCGAAAATCTACACCAATGTAGTATTTATATTAGTAATTAATATTGCGAGAATCTACACTAGTGAAGTATTTCTCGGTGGTGCGATCGGTCAAGGTGTCGAAGGAAGTATGCGATCAAAGAATTGACATACCTAATAGCATTTACTAGAAACTATTTAGACCATAAAATGCCTAACTCCATACCAATCACATCTTCGATCGTCTACGAGATATTCCTGTGTCTCCAGTCACAAGGAAAAGATTTAGTTGGACAGCCCTGACTCGAAAAGTCCGACGATTGAACCGTCCCGTCGAAATTATCGGAAACGAGCCACCGCGAATGAATGGTGAAATGAGGCAAACAGAACGTAATCTAGATAAAGTAACGAACGAGTTCAAGCAACGAACAGAGCTTCCAGAATGAACAAAAGGGCACACTTAAGCATTAATGTTAATCCCGAGAGAGGGAGAGAGATAGAGAGAGAGAGAGAAAGAACAAAAAGCCGGAAAGTGGTTAAGGGGAAACGGGCGTGGACACCGTGGGACCAGGCCGCACGTTGTCTGAAAGTTAATAAAATCAAATGATATGTTGCTTCTCTTGTTAATCCGTGGTATTAAACTTAAAATTACCATAAATTAGATCTAAATTAAATCAGGTTTACGGCTATTACTCGATTGTCGAAAGCCAAAGAATAAAAGAATGGAAAGGAGGAAAGGAAACGGTCCTCCTCGCGGGGTTGCGTACCATAAAGCCGAGTTACCACGTGCAAAGATTACGCGCCATTTTCTTGTATAAGGCAGGTTTGTGCGCTCTAAATTTAAGGAGTTTTTCCGCCCTCGTGCCATGGAGCGGGTAGCCCTCTACTATCGCTAAAAAAAAAAGAGATTGTCTAGAATTCGATCATCTTTGTCTCTTACAATAGCGAGGGCGTGCGATAAGGAATTAAACGATGTTAGGGACTCCTCTTGTGCACCGACGAGTCAACGAAATCACGGACGGGCATACTTTTTTGGGTACCGGTTGATCGAAGTTTTCAACGTGAACCGATGCCATTATGCTTGCATACTCCTGGGCGTCGATAAACTCTGCATGCGTAAAACTGACTTCATAATGAACGTATCCCTCGATTTACACGCTATATTGGATTCTCGCGTCTCTTTCTTTTTTCCATAATTCAGAATTATGTCGGTTGGAAAGATTGTAGTGTACAAAATAATGCCAGTAGAATTATGATATACGAAAGTAGATATTATACAAGTGAAAAAGGCCCGTGTAAATCGAGGGACAAGCATATGTTGTTTTTAAATATAAATATAAGTTCCAAAAAGTGCGGATTTCAAGTGTAAAATCATCTCTGCTCACCCAAATTGTTCTTCAACTGTAAATACAAACATTTCGATAAATTCCTCGAGTATATCCTGGAAAAAGTATTTCAAAATGCCAAAAATGAATATTCTATCAAAACACACGGAAGATTGTCCGTACAAAATGGTATAAACGTAGTGCGCATCCATTGTTTTCCTTAATATCGTTTATATTAAATTGACGTGAATAAGTTCGCGGAGATTGTGGACGGTTATTGTCCAATGTTCGTTCCTATGAAGGCAAATTTCGAAAGCACATTGACTCTATCTAAGAACACTTCTTCTATTATTTTATCGCGGAAGATTATCATGCGAAGACATGCAAATGCATTTTTCATATATCAGTGACAAATTGTTCGTGAATACAATTGTATCGTTTCAATTGACCTGGTGAATTTATCGTAATCGTACGCTTGTATTCGACAAGATTAAATATAATAAATTTATATTTTACTTAACCCCTTGGCAATAATAAAGTAAATTGTTTTAATTATCCGTTCGTATTTCTACTCGCTATGTGCATGGCCACGCTCTGTTACTTAAGTATTTCTACAAATAAAGACTTATTTTTGATGCTACTCTTGATATATCTTGCCGTGATATTCTTGATATTCATGCAACTCCCTTTAATTACTCTACGTTGTTATTTATATCCAAAAATAAGTCTAAAGAAACAAAAATATATGATTTACTTGATACGCGTATAAGTTTCATTATAAGAACTATCCATTATTCAGCTCGTTATTATTTCTTATCTCTTATGTTCTACTATTTGAAAATAAGATATTTATTAACCATTCTATTAAGCTTCTAATTTGTGGCTGCATTTATTCTGGAACGATCTCTATCATAATATTCAATTGAAAAATATACTTTCGTCTAAAAAAGTATAAAAATTACTATACGATCTGTTCAACTGCTATTTCGTCTGATTTATTTTTCGTAATTTCGAGCAGCAATAAAAAATGTCATTATTCCAACAATATTTCGTATCTTAGTTTGTTGCCAAAGTGTTAAGCATTACTTGTCCACAAATAAATACACTTGGTGTCGTCAGAAATTTGTTGTAACCTTAATCCTACAAGTATTATACCAATGACAAGCTGCTATGAAAGCTATGATACCTGTTCCACCACCAGGAACATCCATCTTTAATGTACTATAATATATACTCGTGAAATCGGTGAGGTATGCCCTGCTCTATGTAATTACCATAGAAATTCCTTTTGTCCACAACTTTTTTACTTCTCCTCGAACCGGAAGGTCTTCGTGTTAGACTCCTGCCTGCTGGACATGGTCATAGTGACGGTCTTTTTCTCGGTGACTTTGTGCGTCATCGACTGCTTCATCATACGTTCCTCCAGGGTGTCACCCTCGATTGTCTTTTGCTCGTAGGATCGTTCGTCGTTGGAGTATTGATCTTGGAACTTCTCGAAAGAGTGTTGCTGCTGCTGCTCCTGGAAGGCCTTGCGCGTTGGAGACGCTGGAGAGTAAGTCAGAGTACGGACAGGCGGATACGGACCATCCAACTGCTTCTTTTCGATAGTACTGTAACTCTCTTGATTGATCTTCCTTTCGATCGAACTGTACTGACCAGGCAAACTATCGATAAGTTTCTTGTCGGAAATAACGTACGGACTATCCGAACCGTATCGTCTATCGTACTGGTTCTCGTTGTACTTCTTCTCAACCGATCCGTAGTGACCCTCCATAGCGGATCGGTACTGGCTGTCCTTCATTTTTCTCTCCAAAGTGCTCTGCGTAGAGTGAACCTTCTCCGGGCTGACTAAGCTCTGACTGTCAGCAGCGAGCTGGCTGATGTTGTGCGTTGCGGATTGCAATTGGTCCAAACTGTGGTTCATGTGCGATTGAGAATCGTAAGCTCTGGTCTCGTATCTGGTGGTGTAACCCTCGTAGCCGCTCTGCTCGGCTTCGGTGTCGGTGTCAGCCAAGTCTGGGCGGTTCTTGTATTTCGCCTGTCGAATGGCGGTCAGTCTTCCCCTAGCTTCCTCTAGTTCTCTTTCGATGCGCAGAACTTCCGATCTAGCATTTATCTCCTGAGCGATTCCTCCCACCATTCTGCGGTTCAAAATCAAAGATCTGTCCTCCTCGTGTTGGATCGCCTGCTGGGCTGCTCGCACCAAATTGTCCGTGGCACGTTTCACGGCATTTCCTGCTGCTTGCAAGCGTTTCGTACTATCGCTGTCCGGATCCGCTTTCACCTTGCAAGCAACCAACAACTGCGCTGTGCTGCTGGCGACCTGTTTAGCGCTGGAAATTAACTTCTCCTCGGAGCTGACGCCTTGCACCAAAGAGTTCGCAGACTCCACGAGGCTATGTGTCGCAGCTGCGACCATCCTCGCGGCAGAGATCAGACCTTCGGACCATTGGCCGTCGTCGGAGCTGGTCAAAGGCGTTCGAGATACTTTCCCCGTTGCTATTAACTCCCTCTGAGCGGCACTGGCTGCTTTTATAAGCGCCGACGTCGCGGCTGCGATCGATTTGGCCGCTTCTAAGATCATTTCGTCGAAGTTCATGTCTTCGTTCGCTTCCTACAACGTAAAGATGGAAAATTTACAATACAACACAATCAGAAGCATTTCATCGATCGAAGTACATCATTAATCAAACTTCAATTCAATATTTGATCGCAAGATGAGACTTCCACCTTACCATACATTTCAGTCGACTTCTCCGATCGCCATAATAATATGTTTGATTCCTGGTCGATTCTTCAAAAAACAACCAAGAATATCAAACATATCTTACGGAAATCAGACTGCTTCCTAGTCTCCCGCGTCAGTGTCCCACTGCGTACGATGCTTTGAAAACATACTGAAATTTGCCTCCACCACTAGCGACAACGGTACCACTAAAGACGCTTACCTGTATGCTCCTTCTGGGTCGCAAGCTAGCAAGCTTCTTCGCAGCGGCATCGATACTAGCCGCAGCACCCAGCAGCTCGTTCTCCGCGATGACCGTGGGGTCGTCGGGGTCCACCCAGTCGGTACCCTTCAGCAATTCAGCCACAGCCACCAATTCGGTGACGCTCTGGGCGATCTTTCTGCTAATAGGTGGCAAGGTGTGCTTCGCGTCGCCGGATCTCGAGGATATTTGCAGGATTGCTTGCAACAACTCCCTGTAATTAATGGCGACATCGTGGCCGGCCTGTAGCGTCCTCTCTCTCAGTTCGTCCGTCTCCGCGCAATTGTACGCGGCTCCTTTACAAATGGTCAGCATGTCGCTGATGGCCTTCCGTCCCATATTTGCAGCGACGATTATGTCGTCCTGTTTGCAACTGTTCCCAGCAGCCACCGCTTTCGCCGTCGAGACGGTGATGCTCTTTGTGCAACGAACCAAGTCCTCCGGCGTCACGTTGGTTTTCTGCGTCTCCGGGGTGTTCAGAGTGCGGATCTCTTGGGCTATCGCCTCGATGGTCGACTCCAGGGCCCTGGTACCGCGAGTATGCTCGTCTTCGACGGCTTTTACCGTTTTCAACAGGGACGTCACGTTGGTTACCATCACCTGAAGAGGAAAAAATTAAGGAAATTACAGTTCGTCCTATTCTCGGGTCTGATTGTTTGGGTACTGTTTTTTGTGTACTCATCGTTGATGGTGAATATGAGAATTATTAATGAATCGGTCTAAAAATCACTTAAATAATGCAATTCTTAATATTCAATTGTAATATGTTACGCGTAACTTTGGATTACACGATCACGTTATATTCGTGGGTATTCGATTCTGAATTATGTGATTTTTAGAATGGGACATGTTATGGAGTTAATAGAATGGTTGTCAGTCACGTATTTCGAATAAAAATGACGGGGATATGTTCTGCTGCACAAGAACCTTGATAAAAGTGGTTAGTGGATCCTTTAACAGCATTATTAGATAACAGATGAGAGATCGTAAAGAAGATCGAACTTGTCGTTACAAAATGACATTAGAATATAAATGAAAGCACGAAGTTAATATTCCTTCTAGCAGATCTATTTCTAATACTAAATCTCTTAAATACTCGTGATATGATTAGTGACAATGTTCAGTGACCGTATGTTATATTAATTAAAATACAGCCTACAGCTTGCTGCCCCTTTAAAATGTACAATCCATTAGTTGTAATTATTGTACATTGAAAAATCATCGAAAATTTCAAAGTTTCTTCGACAAACGGCAAAATAATATATTAATCCCCAAATTAGTTGACGAAGCATCAAGCACGGTGCTATTAATCGTTAATGCACACACGTTTGCTGGTAGAGTGTACGTACCTAAAAGTTGCTTCGTTTTAAAAAAATTTCTGTTCACGGATGGATTAATGGTCTCGTGTAAAGACGTATGACGTAGTAAAAATCTGATGATTTATTTCGTTACAAAAAAAAAACGAGGGGGAGTGGGGTGAGAGAGAGAAAAAAGTATCGATAAGAAGGAAAAATGAAGTATGGTACAAAGTGTAGTAAGATCTCGACGGAAGCACGATACAAATTGTTCGCATGGCAAGAATGATGTCTAGAATACGAATGCGTATGAATTACTGAAAATGCAGCAGAAGCGCGTCCTGTTACTACTTTCGTGGTACGATTAAATTGCTGAATTGCTATGCTACTTGCGACGTTCTTTGAGTACAAAGAATTCTAAGCTACAAACGCTTCGAGAAATGTATTTAGAACTGTAGAGTGCAAATTTGCGCGCAAATTCGTCACCAAGTCCTCCTCGTTGTTGTCTTAGTTCGTTCGAAAGATCGTCGATAACATTGTTCCGTTGGAATCCGTTGCGAGCGTTCAATTTTTTCAGAGAGAAATTTCGTACAAGCTGGTTTTCACCCTTTCAGCACCATGTACCAAGAGCTTATCATTCTCTTTCTTCTCGTTCGTTTTTTTTTCCAGAAACATATATTGCTCGTGAGAAAAGCTACGTGCAAATAGTGTGTGACTAGATATCGGAAAATTTGAACCAAGCAAAATAATTGATTATACGATGTACCAAAAGGGTAAAACGCTACGTTCGTCTAAAACCAATCCCGAAATAGTCACAAAATAGAAAGGGTAAACGGTTCGGCTACATGAGCAACAGCAAATCGGAAGTTCGCTGAGACGGTTGTTCGCTCTCTGAGGCTGAGAGCAGACGCATCAGCTCCTCCTCTTGATCGGACACGAACCATTCGGACTCCGAGTCGCCGACGTCGCTCAGAGGCATCAGCTGCTGGTGTAGCTGCTGTTCTAACACCTATCCGGATCGGCCAGACCAAAAGTCGTCAATGAAAGCTCACAATTAAAGTCCACCAAAGTGTTTCGTGACAAATAAAATAAAGATAGAGGGAAAAAAAGAAAAAAAAAAAACAAATGTTCTCACTACTTTTGTCGCGTGTCAAATCTCATATCTCAGTAAGCAAAACAAAGCCCGAATAAAATAGTGTGTCGTTCGCTTCGTTCGTTCGAAAGCGAAAAATCGGTTCTCTGGCTCGCATAGCTACAAATTCTAACTACGATTAACTTTCCATCAAAGGAACACAGATCGAGTGTAGTGTCACACACACGGAAGAAAAGACGGAACATCGAACGATTATAAGGAGAATGTAAGGTGGACTTTAATTGTTTAACAGTGAACCTTTCGTCTAGGCACGTACACCGTTCTCGTTGAGTACCTTACGTGCACGTGAATGCGATCCTCGAGAATTCTCTCTTAGGTCTACCGATGTTCTTTTTTCTTTTTCTTTTTCTTTTTAGTCGGTTAGAGGTAAACAGGAAAAGTTTGTCGATTAAAGTCCACCCAAAAAATAACGGGATATTGGTTCATGGTTAAGCGTGAAGACCGAATTTAGTGTGTTAACGAGAGAGAACACTGAGGCACTGTTAGCTTCGCCACGATGGGATCACGCGTGTCCTGCTTCGCATTTCATCCTCTCTGTAAGTTATTTTCATTCTTGCTGCGGTTAATGCTGTTTAATTAAGCGTTTGCCAATCGAAACTTCTGAAATCATTCTTCGAGGCTTTCGATTACTATTATCTTGTACTTTTCGACGATCGTTCTCAGAATTCAAAATTTACTGATAAATAAAACAAAAAAAGATATGAACTCCAATTGCAAAACTGTGTATATAATATTTGATTTGGAATATTAAGGACAAGTATGAAATTCTGTTTGCCCCGTTTCTAAATGCAAACATCCGAGAAAGTGTTAAAGAATTCCATTTTTTCAAGATTCTGGAACCACAGACTTCTCCTAGCCACTAATTGTGAAACGAAGAACAAACACACTGTTAAGTCACACGCATCCCCCATAAAGCTCTACTTCCTGATGTGTCTCGACGTTGCCATTCCGTTACAGGCTCCTTCCATTCAAGCGTCTCTCCAAGACAAAGTTAATACTAAGCCAACAACAGGAGGCTCCTTGCCCATCAGCAACATCGACCGTGAACACGAGTAAAGCGACAAAAAGAGGACGATCGAAGGGCTTCGAGGACGAAAGCGAGTCGTGTGACATTCATTGGGAAAACGATCTATTTACTTCGAGCTATTGAGCAATTCGAGTTCGTCCTATCGCTAAATGAGAGATATAGAACGGATGAAACGGGTATACGCTACATGCTGTTAAATGCAGATAGATCAACCCTTTGAGTAGTAAACGCCATTATAAGCATCAAAGCGGAATGAACCTTGCGGAATGATTTCTCTAGTACTCAAAGAATCGAACTAACTTTACACGAAACTGCGTTTTGGTAACATAATCCTTCATCCCCTAAGCCCTTCGATTCATCGGACGAATTTCGAGCGAATCGCCTTACCTTGGCAGAATCCTTCAAATGCGCCATGCTTGGATCGTTAATGGGTTTCCCGCTGGCTGCTTTGGTCGCGTGTATCAAATCTCCGAGCGCAGAAGCCACGTCTCTCACCGCGTTGATCAGCATCACTTGAGCCTCCGGATTCTGGCTGCCCAAACTGGCAGCGCCGTACTTCACCACTTCAGCGAGTTGAACGATCGTCGAAACAGCGTTCTGAGCCGCGACTGCCAGTTGTTCTTGAGACGAGACTGCACCAGCCACCAGTGTTTTGGTGTCTTCGACCAGAGCCTTGGCTGTCTTCAGTATACTCTTTCTGTGGTCCGCGAAAGTGTCTCCTTCGTTCTCCGCGTGCAAGGTGCCAGCAGTGGCAAACATGATCGTGGTGTCTAAGTCACCTATGATACCTGACACGGTGCTCGCGGCGTTTATGCAGGCTTGGGTGCCTTTCGAGCCAGCCTGGAGGGCGGCTAACACCTGCGACACCTTCTCGGAGTCAATCTTGCCCTGTTCTATCACTTCTCTCTGAGTATAAGCATCGTCGGGCAATATTTGACAGGTTTCCGCCACACGAACGACATCCGCGCAAGCTCTGCTCAGTTCTTGAACACCTGTGCGCAATCTCGCGGATACATCAGCGGTGGACGCCGATAATTGATTCTTCGCGGTTGGAGCGCTTGGATCAGCTGCTACAGACTTGGCAGTTACCAGAAACTTGCTGGACGTCATGCTGACATTCTTCAAGGACACCACCATTTGACTTCGAGTTTCGATAGGTGCCTGACCGGCGATTTCCATTCCGACAGCCAATAGCTCTCTGAAAGCGTTGGTGAATTGCTTGGAGGAGTTAGCCAACTCCACTGGCGAACGCACCGACGATACTACACTTGAGGAGGCATCGTTCAGGTTCGAGACTGCGTTATTTAGATCGCTCTGTAATTGTCTGCGAAGAGAAATCGATAGTACATTTAATTGGATTAATTTAAGTTCAATGTAAATTATTTATTGGAGATAATAAAAAAAAATTGGATGCAATAGCACTGCACTGTTACAGGATAAAAATGTCTACACATCGAACATTTCCAAATCATTGAATTCGCTACGAGATTACTTAGGATAAACATTTAGTTCTTAAAACATCTACGCCGCGTTAGTCCCTCGGCGTTATTAAACTTTCTAGTTCATCGTTATCTCTAATGATACAAATATATGTCAGTGAATAGTAAGTAGTGTGTGAAACGAGATAACTGAAAAACTGTAACAAGCTATCAGTGCATTACTTGACGACAAAGTTCTTATCAATACTTTAAACCAGTATACTCACTCGTAACTCTTGTTGGTCTGCGGGAACTCGTTCATGCCAAGCACTTGAGTAATGTCTTCGATATTCTTGATCGCTTCGTCGACGTCCCGTTGACCGGGTAAACAGGACACGCACTTATTCAAAGAATTCGACACGTCCTTGGCAACCACAGCCAGATTGGCCTCGTTCTCCGGATTGTCCGGGTTCTTCAGAGCCCTTCTCGCCTCCTTGACCAATCTCAACGACTTCAGGATCACGTCATCGGCGGTCATCAACACTTTCTTTTGCGTCTCGGGTTGCGTCGAGGTAGCAGCAACGCCGCGAACAGCGTAGGTCAGGTCTTTAAGAGCAGAGGCGGTTTCTCTAGCCGCGCTTCCGGTATAATTCTCGTTTCCTTGTTTAGCAGCGGACAGAAGCTGCGCCATAGCGAATCCAACGTTCTTCAACGTGCTGCCTAACCGCAGAGCAGTGGACTCCGTTGTCTCGTCGGGGAAAGGTCTCAAAGAGGCAGCTTCTACTGCTCTATAAAATTCTCCCAACTCGTCTTTCAAGCTGTTTATCAACTCTTCCGCTGCATCCAGCTCTAAACCGCACGATGCGGTTTGTTTAGCGGAAGCTTCTATTCTGCTGATCAATTTCTTCCTCAAAGCTGGGGTAGCAGCAGCAGTGGTCGCTGCCCTCAGTTCTTCGGCAGCGCGGCGAAGCTGATCCTGCATTCTAGCGTCGTGAGGACTGCTGGCGCATTGTCTAGCAGCTTCCACCATCTTGGCCGTGGCATCGGCGAGCATCTTAGCAGCGACTAATAATCGACGTTGCTGCTCCGAGTCGGTCTGTTTCTCTGCGTCGCCTTTTATACTCTGAATCAACTGTGCCGTTGCTTGACCGACCACTCTCGCCTGTCTCACCATTTCGCCAGCATCTCCAGTGCTAGCGAACAGCTTGTCAGTGGCGACCAATATCGTTTCCACTGCTCCTTCTTGGATGGACTCCTTTGCTCGCTCCCCTCGGGTGGCTGTCTTTATGTGATTCAACAGGTCGTTCAGAGTTCTGCTGACTTCGCTCGCAGCAGCGTTTAACTCCTTCAAGAGGGTCTCGTCGCTGCAGGTCTCGTTGCAAACTTCCAACAGACCCTCGACCGCCTTCGTCACTTCACGGACGGCGTTCATCAGCTGCGTTTGACAGGCTGGCGAGTGCAAAGTCGGCGCGACAACCTTCGCACAGGCCACTAACTGGGATGTCGCTAAGGCACATTGCGTGGCCGCTGAGATCACGCGATTCTGGGTTACGGAATCCTCGCAGGTGGCTGCGATGTTCTTGGCTTTTAGCACCAGAGCGGCTGTCGAATTGGCCACAGCTTTGGCCAAGGCTAGTAGCATGTCTTGCAGCTCCCGATTCGCGTCGTTTTCCTCCCCTATGGTTGTCAACACTTGG
Source organism: Xylocopa sonorina (assembly GCF_050948175.1). Classification (NCBI taxonomy): domain Eukaryota; kingdom Metazoa; phylum Arthropoda; class Insecta; order Hymenoptera; family Apidae; genus Xylocopa; species Xylocopa sonorina. Next base: position 14,730,481 of record NC_135193.1, read on the forward strand.
TGCGAGGCCTCGCCGACACGGGATGCGGCGTTCAGTAGATTCTGCCTTGGCTATAGTAATGAAAAAACGCGTAGTCAATGTGAAAATGTAACGAATCAGAAGAGAAATTATGCGATTCGTGGAGGAAATGAAAAACATAAACGAATACATTGCAGACAGAATAGCAAACATGTGAAGTGTTTTTCGTTTTTGTTCTGAATGAACTTCATTCTGTTCTCTGTAGAAGTCTAAGAATAAAATATTGAAAAAATAAATGAGAAGCATCAAAGATTCAACAACTAGTTCCTACTAAAAGAAAGATCACGTTAATCATCTGTTGGAATTGCTAGTTCTGCATTTCAATGCGGCTTACATACCAAACAAAAGTGAAACTATTTTAATTACTGGTAAAGCCATTTGTAATCGCTGATCTATTTTCCTGTTATCGTTACATGTAACTGTACTACACACAGATTAGCTAACGTGAAAAATGTGAAAATGTAAAAGCTTTGAAACTTTGTAATCTATCTGCAGTGCGAAAAAGAAATAACGACAGAATCTGTTTTAAAAAGCTGCAGGTTTACACTGTGTCCATACTGTATAACATAATTGAAAATGAAGCACAAATGGAAATGTGCACAACGGACTCATAAAAACTGAGAATTTTCCAATAACTTGCGACATTCCATAATATTCTCGAATAAATGTGCTTACGTATCGTTCGTAGGAAGAAAGCGCTACATAGAAAGGCTGCATAAAAAGTCACAACACGTATATACAAGACAATCATCGAAACGATCAGATCGAGTATTAAGAAACCATGATTATCCAATATTACTCAAAAAAAAAAAGAAAAAGAAAAAAAAGATACAAGTAATCCAACAATCCATCGTACCTCCTTGGTTTCCGGCTCCGTGGCCTTCAGTAAATCGGAGAACGCCGAACAGAGCTTCCTCGCGGCGTCCAACAGTTTGTCACCGGACGACTCGTCGTCCATCAGGGCCGCGATCATTCTGACGCCCTTGGTCATCTCCGGTAGATTGGTGGCGATCGTGGTGATCGCTGCGCCCACCGCCGTGTGATCCACGTCGTCCGCTGGGCCCGAGGTCAGGGTGACCACCTGGGCCGTCGCCGCGTTCATCGCGGCGATATGCGAGCCGACGCTCTGCTTGTGCGTGTCGATCGTTTGCTCGATCCATTTCAACGAGTCCGGATCGTTGCCCAGCTCGGGCAGCTCAGCCTTGCAGGAGAGCTCGGTCTCCGCGATGTGGATCACCTCGTGACCGGCGGTGATCGTCGACAATAAGGCACGTTGTGGTTCGGACAGGACGGATGTGACTTTTGTTTGTTGCACCTGGTTGCGATTTTCGTTCAATTAGACGCCCGTGGTTCACGTCTTGATATCGAACGGTGCGGTGTTAGTATCGGTGGTTACGAACGTTCGAAGGCGCTCGATTTCTTTCGATTCGAAATTATTCCTTTCTTCGAGTTTTCGAGTAATCAAATTAGACCACGTAACTGAACATTACGAAAGAAAGAGAACGCCTTCGAACCCATATTTCAATAGAGTTAGTATTGCTACTAAACGTGATCCTTTCTTAAAATGACGGATTTACAAAAGAAAAAGAAGGAAACTGCATATTGCACGGATCTGTACGCACTACACAACAAAAAATTCTTACAACAGATCAATCGAATTCTATTAAAAGTTGAACAATTCGAATGAATTTTACGTTTCAATTACAAAAATAAAAAAAAAAGATAGGGTGTTTCTATAAGGGCCAATAATCAGAATTTTTATCATCTTGTACCTACTCTGTGTCCGCAATAGAAGGCGCCTAGCATGAAAATAAATTTAACCGTCAATTAGTCGCTTTCGAAATAGCTTCGTCGTGCAACAAAATCGTACTTTATCATATTCATTCTCTACTGCTTAAATGTACCGTCGATATTAGCTGCGATCCATACAAATATGATCGAACTAAGCTACTGCTATAACGATGCTGCGGTGTTCAACTCTTGCTGAAGCGAACGATCAGTGTCCCTTACCAAATAATTTCAATCCACTTTCGAAAACAGCTACTAAAACTGAACCATCAAAATTGAGACAAATTTCGTCGATCAATCCCGTATCGAGTAAGCAATCTTTTTGAATTTCCAATTTTCATTCCAAGACCCAATCAACAGCCTAGCCCTGACGCGCACAATTTATGATAACCGAATGCAAGAGGCTGCATGGATCGGTAGGAAGACGCGCGCAACACTGAGAATTCGACGTGAGCAAGAGCCTATTGTGTTTCTGATAGATCTTACCATCGGTGGAGCGTGAGCGATGTTCACCTGGCCGCTGACAGTCGTGTATTGAGCACCGCCCATGTGCCCGGTCCCATATGGTCGAGCCCCTATAAACCGTATCATGCAACTATCCGTGTGGTATTTACATGGATCGATCCGCGGGATCGAGAGGCTGGCTATGCCCCGCGCAGATCGGTTCCGTGAATTGCGAAGCGGGACAAGGTTTGGTCGCGGATAAGCGCGAGATCTCGTCTCTTACACGCAGGATCAGAGGAGAGAAATAAATAGTGGCCGCGTATGTACAAAATTATTATGGGAAACGAAGAACGACCAATAAAGCAGCCGTGCTGGGATTTGTATATTCGTGGTTCGTTTGTGGTTTCGTCTGGTCGGTCTGGGAGAGTCGGAACGGAGAGTTTGATTCAAGCGACGCGTCTGAGAATTTTGCGATAATCGAACTACTGTTTCGTGCTTAAAATCAGTTGGTATTTGGTAGCTGTTACCGCTCGCAACGAATAAACGTTGCGATAAAATTCATGGAGCCGTTTCAGCTAATCAACTGATTCTAAACAAGAGAATAATTTTGATTTAAAAAGTAAAGAAGCAAATAACCGCAGATATTTTTTTTATCAGCGCGCAAACACGATACGTATTCCTAAACATCTTATGGATCGTTAAATGGCGATACCAAAATGCAGTGTCTTATTTCTAGAACTTGTTCAAGATCTGTTCGACTTGATTTTTGAAAGGTGATATTACGCTCGAATTTAAACGTTCTCGAATGATAGCATTAATAATCTAGAGATTGAACTATAATTGAAGACACTGATTTTGTGATACATGAAATGATAGGAAAATATAATTGATGGACTCCTACCTTCTCCACCGGCTCTCATGACTGCTGGTATGGCGACTGACACAGCTTCTACGTTTCCTTTGCCCACGTTGCTCGTTTCGTGTTGCATAATCGTTGCTCTGTAAAGAACAAAAGAAATAGAAAATTTTATTTTGATGTTTGCAACAACGAAGAGAAGGACATGAAAATTAGTTCACTTCAAATATTCTTTCGCCTTTGCTTCTAAATATTTTCGTTGTTTTTGCCTCAAAAACTCCTCCATTGTATCGTTTTATCGTAAAAACTAAAAAGAAGCGAAATAAAAAAAGAGAGACAGAGAAATATCAACAGTCTTCTCAGTAACGAGATTGAACGTCCACTAAGCAAAACAAGACTGAAAAGTGAGTCTCAATCTATCGACTTCAATAAGTGCTCTAATACAACTTTCATCGTTACTTCAATTAACGAAATTAGTACAATTGAGAGCATTGATTCTGCTGTACAAATAGAGACACGTGGCAACGGCTGTCTAGAAAAAATGACACTGCCCTGATCTAAATAAAATTCTAGCTACACTAACCAGAAAACTTGACCGATATCATTCTAAAATGAAGATATGTTGAAGAGATTAACTGTTTTCTAATTTTAATGGTAACTACTATTTGTTACAATTAAATACCACCAAAAGTCGCTTCAGACGCGATACTCACTTCAGAGGCGATACACTGTCTTCGACCATAGTTGAACCCTCGTCTCCCTCGATGCCGAAGTGATCCTTAGCTTTCTGCTTCTTCAAGATGATGTCGATGTAGCCAGAAATCAACTGAAGGATCTGTTCCGCTTCCGTGGTCTGCACGCTGTAATATTGATCCGAGTAATCGCCAAAGTCGAGTGTGAACGTGTTCGGAGAGGCACCCCAACGTCGGACGGTAGTCAGTGGCCAGGTCTTCAAGATTTCCTTCGTTTTCTCGTCGAGCCGCAAGACGGAGTCCTTGGTGACACCGAGCAAACGAGGCACCAGCTTGTTTTTCCCATTCATTTTCTCTTTCACCAGGAAGAACGTCACGCCGTAGGTGCTCAACGATCTCGCCGTTTTCGTGTACAACACTTTGGCCTCAGGCTCCGAAAGGCCGAGATGTTTCTTGTGCTCCGCAAAAATTTTCTTCTCGATACCCTTCACCTTCAAGTAGGACTGCGGCAAAAATTCCTTAAGGCTGCAAAAGAAGAGGAATGGAAAAATACTGGTGGTTGATATTCGAAGAAAATGTTGTCAGCAATTTTTAAACTCGATTTCTGAACATTAAATGACAATTAGAAACGGAAAGAATATCTAGATATGCACTGGGAATGGATAGTAACTACTGCGACAACTAGAAATGGAGGAAATCAATATTTCTTATCAGAAAACTTACTCGAGGAAGCCTGGCTTGTGCTTGTCTTCCTTGTGATCGCCGAACTGGATCTGGCATTGTATCCCAGCGAAGGTACAAGCTTTTTCCTGAGTAACCGGATGAGTGCCATCTAGAATTGCGTCTCTTGCTTGAACGTACAAAAGAGATAATTGCACCGGGTCTCGGCTGTCGATATTTTGATCCGAAAAGAAGAACTTTCTCCGCAGCAGCACCGTTTCTGTCTCGTCTATTCCTTGCTCCCGCAACGTCTTACTGGGATCTATCCAATTTACTGAAAGAAGAAAACAGCGTTTCCTTTTCTCAATTAAAATTCTTCTTATCTCAAACGTGCGCAACGCGGATAAAATAAGAAAACTGCATCTTCGAACAGCCGAGCGATATTTTTTCAATCTTACCATACGAACATTAGTAAAATCCACTAAACACGCGATTCAAATCTCAGTTCGATATCTTTCACTACTACCAAGAAGGAAAGTACACGAATTTAGCGAATTCAAGACCGCTCGGTTGAACCCCCTCCCTGTCGCCCATAAAGTTCTCGCGACGAGTTTTTATCGCTCGCAGATTAAGGCCCGCGTGGTGGCTCACCTTCGTCATCGGTCTTAAGCTTCTTCCTTAACTGATCCATCTTCGCGTCCCTCTCGCCTTTCTCCTCTTTCCGCTTCTTGAGGGTGAGGGTGCCGAGATTGCTGCCCGGCTTCTGGTTCTCGGTCTCCTCCTCGGGCAGCTCCCGCACCAACGAGTACTCGTCGTGGTTCGTGATGCCTATCTTCGTGCAAATCACCACCATCAGATTGGCGACCGCCTGGCTGTCGTCCACCAGCAACGTCTTCAGGGTTCCGTCCAGCATGCGCACGCGTAGGGTACGCAGTTTGCGCCGGTACTCGAGCAGGTCGCCGTTCCTCAGGAGGTAATAATCGAGGTTCCGGCCTGGCTCCAGCCAAACGCCCTTCTTCACGTCCTCGTCAGCAAGGAATAATCCGTAGTCCTTCGCTGTGGACGCAGAGAGGAATGTGCCCATTACGGTTGTGTTCAGGGTTATACGTCAAGTACTCGTGCGTTTATTAAACCTTCGCTTTAGAACATGTTTTTAGTGGTTGGACATGTTAGGGGTAGCTGTTCCACTGGCTTAACGTTCTGTTCTAGGTATAAGCAAAGTTGATATTAGAAATTGTAACCTACGGTTTGTTAGAGTTTCAGTTACATCGTGTGTCTTTATTGTACTTGGATTGTAACCCGAGTTTCGTCTGTTTTTCGTCTTTTTTTCGAACAGTGGGTGAGCTGTTTGTTAGGATTCTGTAAAAGGATTTCGTTTGGCTTCAACTTTGAATTGGTCGGCGGAGATTAAGAAGTTAGTGGCTCAGTAGATTGAGACTTTCAGAAAGTTTCGGAGTTACCGACGAAGTTATCCGTGCCGCGTAATTAAGGTGAAACAGTGGGTTCCATGGACAAATTGTGCGAGTACTCTCAACGAAAAGAAAAAAAGTGCAAACTGACAACGTTCGTCAGTACAACGTCGTTGAATATTTTAGGGGCAAGTAGGAGCTTACGTTGGGCCATGTTACTCGCATCAGCGAGTTTCTCTCTGATAATACGGCAAGCGTCGTAAACGGATGTGCTCGGGTCGAATTGCATCATCTTCGTGGCGTTTTTCTCCGGGATGGAGATACGCAAGGATAAGGTGGCCATTGCGACTGCCTAGGGTGATCTTCTGCGCGCACGAAAACCACCGGAATCACTCGGCTGAAAAACGAAAAAGAAAGGGGGTTAGCATCTACAATTTTTCCTCCCTTCTTCATCAACCCGTCGAAATTCAACACAATAACGAAACGAAGGTAGTAAAGTGTACATTTTAATACGAATCACAGGAAACAGTGCATCACGAATAATTTCGTCTAGTTTGAATTTTTCCAGAAGGAAACCAATTTCAGTCGCAAATCAGGTTTCCTTTTCCACGCTAGATTTACATCTCATTACTACAGATCGATCTTGGAACCGCTATCCGTAGTCGATTCCTCCTCAACTCAAATGAGCCAGACCAATCGCACGACTGAAAGCAACCGAACGAAATCACCAGAATTTTGTCCAAAGAATAACATCAGACTGAAACACGTTTCGTCGAATTTCAATTTCCTTTCACCGTCCGTCCAATAACGTTACCTTGATCATCGAAAGGCACATTTAACCCCTGTTAACCCCTAATTCTCCCTCCAAAAAAAATCTCTCGTTCTCGTTGAAACGCGTATACGAGGAAACAAAAGTGAGGCTCGCGCAGATGATAGACGCGGAGTACATTGACGCACGCATGGCAATCACGTCCATCCGTAATTACTGGAGTCGGTATTAATAACGGGTGTGCGATCGTCGAAACGTTCGACGGCGTTACGAGCCGTAGAGGACTTTCCGCGTATATGCGATTTCTGGTTTACCGTTGAATCAGGTGCAACAAGTTGCAAGGGGCCGAGCATTGTGCCCGCTTACGGGTCACCGTTCTAGCCATTCGCGTAATTGCGCGTTATTGTAAAACAACGGACACGCAGTTCTTGTCAGGGTTACGATCGGACCGCCCTTTAATTTCACTTCTTGCGCGGTCTAATTTCCGGTTGATGATCGCGAATTAAACGTTTTCGGGTGCCCAATTCGAATAGAGTCGAATCTCGAAGCGAGTAGAGTAATTTTTACCAACTGAAATTAACTTCTTCGCATTCCACTGCGAGATATACGCATATTGATGTACAATTTACCGGTGAAAATTAGAGAAATATCGAGAGGGCGAGAATTTTTCAGCGTTCCAACATTTTCTATGGGTTCTCGACGGAGAACGCGACAGAGCAACGAATTAAAAATATCCCTGTATCGAATGAGAGCGGAAGCCAACGTGAGACTCCTGTCTACATATTGATCTTCCGTGGTATGGTACATTTGCCATTGAATTTGCCACAGCGTGCAGCGTGGGATCCAGCACGGGCGTAGAACCTACCCCACGCGTCACGGCGTATTCGGCTAATAAAAATAAATTGTCACCAGCCCGGCCCGGGCTAATTAAATCGATCCGAGAAAACGAATCTTTCTCATTTACTCCCCGCGGTGAGAAATACCACCCGTCACGCTCTGTTTGCATCAACAAGTTACCAATAATACCCGCGCGGTCTGTACAATAAATCACATTGACGAGAAAGACTCCGCGGTGTCTCGCGTCTCCCTTTCCAAACTTGATTAACTGTATGATTTATTTACTGAAGCTAAAACAATTCGTGTTGGTTTCTCTTTGACGATAACGAGGGGTCCAGACAATTTTTTGGTATCTCGATTGAAAAGTTAATTAGACGATTAAGTCCATTGTCGATGAAACGGGCTATCTCTAGCAGAATGCGATTCTTTATCAATTTCTCAATTTTCTAAGAGAGATTAGGAATATCCATCGCTATATAATAAAAGATTGCAATATTCAAATATAGATATGGATGTATGAAATCTATATTTAGGCCCTTACTGCAGTCGTATCTCTGACCACATACTTGGCAATCTCGTTTATTCAATGACTTGTCAACTGAAGTTTAATGTCACCTATACCTTTATTAGTTCTTAGTCACCACGTTATAATATCGTGTCATAAAAGCATCCATACTCGTTCACATTTTTTAACAATTGAACAATTCCCAATCGAACTCACAGGGGGAAAAGGACACTTGCCATTTCCGTAAAAAATATACCACAGGCGCACGATCGTTTGAGCGAGCGGAGGCCGCCAATTATAGGCTGTTCCGTTCGTTTACTCGGCTTGTTTCTTCCTTTTTTTTTTCATACGCGCCTCGATAGGAGATCAGGGGGTGGTCCAGGCGCATAAATTCGTCGCAAGTATACCCTACGCCAATGTGGACTTCCACCCTTAGAGGTTGCCTGGCAACGCCGGTCTCTGACTGTGTCAAACTCAAGCACAACCACCCCAGACCATCCCTTCTTACGAGTTCTCCGCTCCCTCGCCAACCCCTCGAAAACCCTCTGCGCGCGTCTCTCTTTTCATTTTCTCCTCTCCGTTTCACTTGTTCCCACTCTTCCTTCGCGTCTCCGTTACGGCATTTCTATCTCTCCACCATCCCCGGTTGAAAAACTTTCTTTCATCCCCCTCCGATCCCCTGTCCCGTTCTGTTATTTTTGCCCCCTACGTATCTAATTTTCCGTTCCTACCCCGCTTCCTTTTGCTTTGCTTCTTATTTGCTTCTTGTCCCCCCTTCTTCTTCTTCCAGCTTTTTTTGGTCTTATTTCTCCCCCCTTTCTCGTTTTTTCGTTCAGGTCGTTGGCGTTATTGTCTCCGCCGTGTCTCGCTTTCCACTTCTCTCGCCGTGCCACTATCTTTGTTATCTCTTTATTGACTTTCAACGGTGCGCCTTTTCTCTTTAATCTCTCGGCCCGTCCTTTTTTCCTTCCACTGTTTTCCATTTCCCCTTTTTGTCATTGGTTGTTGTTGCGTTGATACCTTTTATACACACCCCTTTACGAATGAATCGATCTTTGATACATTTGACTAACAGAGATCCCTTTAAATGTCTCTCGCATCAAGGAAAAGTGGTCCTTGAATTATTTAAATATCCCGTTCATCTTCCTGACTTTAACTCGACTAAGCAGCAATTGGAAAGAGGAGTCGGCTATTTTTATCAAATTTCCGCTTGAGAAAAAAGAAACGAGAAGAATGTAGTAAGCGACGCATTTTTCTGAAATGGCTCACTGTTTGTTAGACAATTGATCGGTTGTCCGCAAAGTTACTCCAGTAGACCGCAGTACGTCACTTTCCAATTTCCATGGAATGTATTTAGAGGAATGACCTCATTAACTGCAATTGGGTCGACTCAATGGGCGCAGCTATGCAGCTGCGATGCGCTTCGGCATCATTCGAATCGTTCTTTGCACGGTTAGAACCTCGTGTCAAGCGTTCTTAACGCGTACATATTTTCTTACAAACTGTTTTATTATACTTCTTGTACGAGGTCGATTCGTGGAATTAACTGTGAGAGACGTATCGCGTAGATATTTGTTTTCACGTGGCAGAGCTTCGTTAGATATCGTGTTGCATTTCCAGTGTCGCCGTATAAGCCGAAAATTGTCTGCCAAGCGAGCGTCGAGACCTTTAAGTAGAGCACGTGAAACGGTCACGGTCCTAACCAAACGACCTTACGAATGAATATTTTGGGGTCAGTCTGGAAAAAATTTCTCACGGGATGAAATATGCGGTTTCATCGTTTAAAGAGTAGGTCACCGATATTTTTGTCGCTAAGTGAATGAAAGGCCGCTGATGTATGAAATCAGAGAGCCGTGAGATTAAGAAACGCTTAAGGAAAATTACGAGTACACAGACATTATCGCTATCGCGCATTAATTACTATCAACAGTCTACTATGAAAGTGACTCGTGGAAAGTACAAGAATAATGAAACGAAAGATCAATAAGAAAAACCATAGAGATGGTATGCAAATGAGTGATGGAAATGGAAAAAAAATACGTGAAATGTCGGACGCATATAAAAACCTGAAGCAATGAGCACCCTATCGGTAATGATGGTCACGTCGATATCGACAGACGGCAGAGGCGATGGAAAACGGAAGAAAACAAATAAAAAAACAACACGATTCGCGGGTTAACCAAAAACGGATCAATCGCAGCCGCTAAATTTAGACATTAATCTGTTTCCACGGAGATGACGAGTGACGGGGAAGTAAATGAGGGTCCACCGATTTGTACGAGGTAACGAAGACACGATTATGCACGCTCTACAAGATTCGGTAATCAGGGGTTCAGTCCCTCCCTTAATGGATCCTGGCATACGTACCAATCACGTGGATCCCCGTTCTGTTGATACAACGAGTGTGAAAAATAACCTTCCGGTTAATCTCCCCGTTAATTCGCTGTTTAAACTCGATTCTTGTTGGCTGCCACCCATACAGGGTGCCTGACTGTCTCTCTGAAGCGTTTTACGTATCATTTTAAGAGGAAAATTTAAATGTCCCGAATTTTAACGCGCAAACCAACGTCCGAACGTAGAAGAAGAAACGGAAAGTGCATTTTCGTCCGTGGAGGAAAGCTCGACGGAAGGAACACGACGGATTGTTTCGCTTTCCTCGGCGATCAATGGCCATCGAGATTGCAGGGACCACTTAGGGCCATTTACTTTGGTGCTGCACACGGCGTGCCACTTGCTCGTGCTCCATCTCGAAGCGTCGTGTCGGAAGTAACGCCGTCAGCTTTTTTAACTTCATCGACGCTCGACGGAGCTTCGCCTTCTTCGAAAGCCCACCCTTCGTCCTTGCTCGCCGGTGGGCCACGTGGACCTCCCCTTCCGTACCGACTCGTCGCGACGCCTCGCGCCTGCAGTCAACGACACACTGACACAAAATGAATTTGTGGAAGCGAACGCGGATCGATTCAGAGATTGTTTCGCAGGCTTTTCGGGACGTTCGAATGGCTTCTGGGCAAGTGCTTTCAGGTGAATATTGGGGTGGCTTAAGTGGAGGGTGATCGGAGAAAATTTGATGTTTCGTAAAGGCTGATTGCCTTCATGGGAGAATAAACAACCGTTTTTCCGAATCAAGCTATACATTACGATCTGTACTGCGTGTAATTAGATCGACTGAAAACAGTAATTGAAGAAGCGCGACCTGAATTAGCGAGCATAAAATGTATCGCGTTTCATCGTGATAACGCAACGAGATCTCACGTGCCGTTACTCATTACCAAGTCAGAAAGAATTAATCGAGCTAGATCGCCTCCACTCGTTCTTCTCCATCCTGTCTATTCACGGATTACTCTACCTATACTCCAGTATTTGCAATATCTTGAAACGAAACTTGAGAGCAACATAAAAGCGCATCGCGCAAGTTGCAAGGAGACGGAAAGTTTTCGCTTTTGAAATTTCGAATGTTTGTTTTATAATGTGTGCATAGTGTATCACGAGCCAAAGATAATCTTTTACTGTATTTGAAGTGTGCATCGCGTTGTTTGAACGTTTAGCAAATTTTTGAGTCATCTCGGTACTAATTACGGCGTTAACTTCTCTATTGTACACAAATTAATATCGAAACGCGAAAATGAATTCGGGGCGCAAACATTCGCGGAGTGTTAATCATTCCACGGCGACGGTTTAGGGGCACGTTAAAGCTTCTTTCGAGGTAATTATCAGCGTGCAGCATCGAGACACTTTCGCCCGAGCAAATATTGATTCTTCAACAGTGTCCGATGGCACAGTTTTTCTTTGAACGTCCCTGCGTTCAGCCAAGAGTTCGCCGAGAACGACCCGGCCCGTAAGCACCAACCCTGTTACGAGCTGTTCGAATGACTTATTAACTTACAACCCTCCCGGGAAAACCGACATCCCGCTGTTTTTTCGCTTCAACTTTCAGCCGTCTTTGAAACAGTCGGACGAACTTCTTTCGCCCGTCAACTCTTTCATCCGAGTAAAATTCTTATCGACTTCTACAGTTTCTCTCCCTTTTTTTGTCGGACAAGGGATGAACTTCGACCTACGAGAGGATATATTGGACGCGAAGCTTCGTAACTCTTAAACGGGAGACAGATCGTAATAAATTTACTTACTGTTAAATAATACTTGTAACGTGAGACGTAACATCCTTCTCTTTATTTTATCAAACTATTTTCCTTTCGAGGGAAAAGAAACGTTGAAATACCGAATGATAAAAGGAATCGATTTATATAAAAAAAAAAAAGTGGCGGGATTCTATTCGAATGACGAATGCAATTGCACGTTCCAGCTGCACAGTTGCGCCCGTTGGAAAAAGTACGATTATAGAAAGTTAGACCTCGTTAAAGCATTCAACTTTTTCGCCCACCGGTTTTTTTCTATTTTCCACCGAAAAGGAGATATGACCTGTCCCAGTTACGGTTCTGCGGACTGCAAATGGGAAAGCTTATCACTCGATTGAGGCTTCCATTAATAATCATTGAATGGATAATAAAGATGCATTCGAAAAAAGTTACGATCGCTTTCGACTGTAATAATGCGTTTTCACAGGATCCTCACTTAAAAGTCTTCGACTAATTTTGCGGTTTAAATATTTAAGAACTAATAAACTTATGCGTTCGTCTCCACCACTTCATGAATAGAAATTGCAGGCCATGTATGACGGCTACCTTATAATGGATTCACTTACACTCGAGGTTCCCATCTAACTTCTTAATGCCTGAATCTATTTACCTTAATCAAGAGTTATTTAATATACATGATAATAGGTAGTTGAACGTTGATTTAAAAATACGAGCCACATCCCGAAACAAGAAACTGTGTCTCGAAATGAGAAATGTGCGTGTATATTTCTATTAAGTTGAAAAATGTGAATATACGATTAAAACTAAGCATATAAGTATGATAGCACTGCGTCCACTACATGGTAGTACTACATGAAAGTAGAGACAGTTAAAAAACTTTTAATCGTTTCAAACTACCCCTGAATAGGCGTATCAATGAAAGAGCTCTATAATTAAAACGTGAAATTAGACTTCAGGGGGTTCGAAATAGTATTGCTCAAAAAATAAACGAATACAAAGCTGAATGGTAACGCAAAACCGATTCACTGTTTCAACAAAGTATGCAAATAGCACGTACGAATACTGGCCATGTACAAACGCGGTGCATAGTTTCGATCGAACTTCAAACTCTATATTAAATTCAATTCCATTAATATAAATATCACGATCGGTTTTAAAATACCATAGCTCGAACGCTTGCGTTGCTCGCTGCACAAGTAACAAAGAACTCACGAGACTTCTAGAAACCCATGTGCAATCCCGATCAGCTGCTCTGCTCGAAAGACCCCCGTATTGGTTCAAGCTTCCAACACAAATATCACATAAACTTTGAATATTACATCTAAGTACATCACTTAAAGGCAACGAAACCAGTAGAGAATGATACCAACGACGACCATACAACACTTCGACAAACCCATGTATAAACTCGAATAAAAAAAATTATAAGTATCCTCACATTTGAAAAAGAGAGAAATTCAAAAGAGATGAAATGGTATGGTAGAACAGTACGGAATAAAATCAAATAAACGAAGAAGCTAAGAGAGCCCAGTAGCACCCAATCAGTCGCACCATCTGCACCACCACACGCGACTACGAGCACCCTCGAGTCATCGAGTTCGCCTGGCCACGAACCGAGAGAGAACACGACTACATGCATACCTCGTCACCTGATCACAGTCCAGGATCCATCTGGCGTAGACGTTTACAAAGCCCGGCACAACGTTCCATCCTCGACGGTCGTCCACGAAATAACCGACACGTCACGACCGAACGACCGACTGGAGCTTACTGTTCGAAGGCACACACGCGAGCACCCGGATGGTTCGACGGAACAGCTACGCGAGGACGAGAGGAGCACGCGTCGTGTCGTTTCACTGGCGATCGGGAACTGAATGCGTCGTGGTCCGCGTTCAGGCTCGAATGTAGCCGAGAGGACCGTTGGGGAACCACCCCTCGTGTCGTAAGGGATGGTAGGGCGAGGGTGCGCGAGGGTGCGCGAGCGAGAACGAGGGAGATGCCTCGAACGAGCGACGGAGACCGACTGCGGGTGGTGGTAACGCGACGACAGGGGCGTCCTGGTGGGTTCGCGTTTGGGGATGCCCGGAGCTTCTGCGCACTACTGCCCCAGTAACACACCCCCGTAAACTGGCCGTGGAAAATTCGAACAGCGTGCGAGCCGGAACAAATTCTCTGTTTTCGTCGGACGTCCGTGGGAAGCGGGAACGCAGGGGGGATGTTTGTCGTTTCAAACCCGTGGAAATGGTTCGGCGACACCTTCGGAAAGACGGGGATGATGAATTTCTTTTTTTTTTTTTTTTCATGCTTCTAGAGATTCGAAGATAGAATGTAAGGATCGAACTTGATGGTCTTATTGGAAAATCGCTGAACGTTGGATTTAACTTGGATTTGATATTATTCGGTGGATTTCTTATGGAAGATAGAGGTAATTTTTGAGATTGGGAATGGTTTTGGGGATTTAAAGTATTTGGCGTGTCGATAGGCTGGTTTTAAGGATGAAAGGTTTGTACGGATCAGCGAATTTGAGGGAGGGGAAGATCGGTGTGTATTTATTGGATTTAGTTTAGTTCGTTGTAACAGAGGGGCAGAAATGGATATTTTGAAGGGAGTTTGTGAAACTTGCGCAAACGTTCCTTTGAATTCTCAAATGCAGTATTTTAATACTCTATTGCAATGGAGGAAAGGCAAAATTTCACATTTTCCAGTCACACAAAAAACATTGCAATCAATTATTCTTTCGTTTCATTCGATATAATCAGATATTCCAACCCCATAGCGCAATTCTACCTACAAATAGACAGAAGGCGAAGATAATCTTCCCAATTGTAAAGCCCTACGTTATCCTACCCTACACTTTGCTACACAACGCTGAATCTAAGAATGATCGTCAAGTTAACACGTTATCACAGCCAATAACCATTCGACGAACCCCAAATACCAGCGAGATACACTTTTCAACCCTCGCAAGGAGAATCAAGTGAAACACAATACGTCGGCTAATTGCGATCCGCAAGGCCACTAATTGGGCAGAAGAAGCATGGGGTTCGGTTGACGAGGAATCCACTATTTTGATTTATCCGGAAGAACAATTTAATTGTGGCCGAAAAAAGATGCGCTCTCTCAGGAATCCCTCTATTGTGGCCATTACCACCCTGTCCGTACAGCGATACCGGCGAAGGGAGCGTGGATGAAAGTTGACCCTCGCATTATACTATCTGATTTCGAGACCATCGAGATCCTCTGTCGCGATCCATCCCGCCCCTCCCCCTACCTCTGATAATTGAGTTCCCTATCTTGATTGTTTCACGGCAATCAATTGCTTTGTCCGGATGAAAGAGTCTCGTTTGTTCGCTTGCCCGGTAAATTTATTTTTAATATCGCCAACCGATGGGACGTTCGTCGCGTTCGCACGCGATGTGGATTCTTGGAATACGAAATGAAATGTCGAGCAATTTCAGACGATCGAATTTGCCGGGGACTATCCGTTTCAGGGATGTTTCGATTGGAAAACGAAACGATAGGGATGAAAGGTTTGTGCTGAAAAATTTTTCCACTTGGAAATCGATGGTTTCGCTGTTTAAGAAAGGATAGATAAAGATGTAAATTAGAAAATAAAACCCAGGAAACGACACCTTAAATTATTTTTCGATATGTGATCTCACTCGTTCATTAACCACTGTAACTTACGCTAGAAGAGGGTTAAAAATTGACTTAGCTAAATTTCTAAAATATTCTACTGTTACAAACTTCAAGATATCAATACACGCAGGATACACGCACACTACGGATAAGCAGGACAAACAACGTTACGACAACTTACGTTGCTATTACGAGGTGGCATGGACACGTGTACGAAGCAAGCTGTTCTTACTCACCGGTCGAAACGCATGTTGCACCGCTCCGGCTCGACTTCCGTCCGGATTAGAGAATCTCTTCTGCTCGTGTTCTCGAACGATACGTGGCACAAAGCAGCTCGACAAAACTTTTTCCAGAAATACCTTCTCAATCTTCCTTCTCCTTCTTCGTTTCCCGTGTGTCAGGTTCAGGGTGAGGGAGAGAGAGACGGTGGCGGAGGGAAAGAGAGAGAGCGTGCGTCAGACACTCGTTTCAATTTCGTGACGCGGAGGAACAGAGGGTAAGAGAAGTTTTCAGAAGTTCTGAAGGCACAGGAGAGGACGGACGAGATTTTCGTCGAAATTTCGTTAAAAATTAGAGGGAAAATTCGGGATGGAATGTCGGGAGACGGGAAAGGGGTGAGGGGTTGGGATTGGTGGGGGCGGTGGATGAAGTTTCGATGACCCTTAAACTCGTATTAAGGCAACTGGTTCGCGCGCGACGGGCACGAAGCCAATTCGTAAAGGTAAGCTCGAAAGGTGATGCGAAAAATTGTTCGATCGAAACTCCTCGAACGGATTCCGATTTGACTTCGATGAATCGAAAAGATCACAGTTTTATTAAGGCTTTGAACGATCGTCTCTACGGCTCACGAGGGGATCGTAGATGATCGTTTTGAAGTAAAACGGAACGGAGTAAAGGCGAAACGAAAGCGTTTGTTTATTGTCATCAGGTCGAATTTGGACGGCAATTTAAGGCACGAGAGACGTTTTTCCGGTCGCGACAGCCCTGCGTTCAACAGCAATTAACGACTAAAAGCGACTACGAAATCAATTGCTTTCGAAATAAATGTCGAATCGAACTTTTAAAACCGAACTGGACGTGTCTCTGTGTTTGGAAACGTGGAAATGATTCGTTCGAAAATTCGCTAGAAATTCAGCACTTCTCGCGGAAATAAAATTAATACGAGTGATCAGAGAAAGACACAAGAGCAGAAAAATGTTACCTTCAAAAATTTGAAGAACCAAGACAGAAGACAGTCTCGAAGGAAGCCTCCAAATTTCCAAACCAGAACACTGAACTTAGCACCCGAGGTGCGAATAAAAGAAACCCAGAAGAACTACCGAAAAGAAAACCTTTGTAACAGAGTCAGAAATCAATTCACTCTCCAAGGATGAAACTGAACTGACCAACAATGAAAACAAATGAAACGTACTTCTCTTCTCTTCAGGACAAACGAACAAAGAATAAGGAAAACTAAAAAGAACCGAAAGGAAGAAAGAAGAAGATGCGGCAGAGAAGAGTTGGAAACTGAAACTGAGGACGGATAAGGACTTGGTGCTCTTGATGTCCAGGGAACGATGTTAGGACGAGGACTAGGACGAGAACAAGGATGTTACCCCGACGGCTGTCGCCAAAGAAGTGATAGTTCTGCGGCCTTGCGCGCGGTACCCAAACCGAAGGCACCACCGGAGGACCATGCACATGCGCCGATAGTGCAGCGTGGACACAACACGGGGATTGGTCCACGATGATGGTGGTAGTTTTCCAACAACCCCCACTGAACGGACTCTCACCCTACAACCCCTCTTGGGGATCGCGATACACGCACACACATGCGCGCGAACGATCAACGCGTTTGTTGAAATTTTAGTTGTTAACAATTACCTTTTCCGACCACCGTCCCTCCCTCTCGGACTTTAGGGAGTGTCAGTGGTAAACGAATTTGATCTGATTTCTGGAAGTTTGCTTCAGGTTGCAATATTGAGTAATAATAATATTCTCCTGCTCGCCGTATCAAGAGAAGAAGGATAACAGATAGATATCGTAATCTTTTACAACACGATTCGTTTCGTTAATCTCTAACCAAACTGGTACTACCCTTAGCTATTCATTGAAGATATTTATAATTTCTAAGATATACGCGTAATACTTTCCTATTGTGTCGAAATTTGAAAAAGCGGGAGCGCAAAAGGTCGGACGAAAATCGAGCCCTATCGGACGAGGGGGCGCAAAGGGATGGTAATGCGAGTTCGCAGGGGGGAGGTCGCCCGTCGTAGGGTGGGAGAGTGTCACTCAGAAGCACGACGTGTAAGAGAATGGTTACCATCCCGGGGGGTGAATTGAGATGTACAGGCAATTTATGCACCGGCACTTTCGTTCGGAAGTCAGCCAGCTGACCATGAATGCCTGCAAAATAGCACGGGGATGATAACACCTTGCCCCCTTAGGAAGCAAGGATACAATCTTCCGTTCTTCAGAAATCGACATTTTTTTCCATTTTTTTTTTTCCAACATCCGTAGTGAATACCATTAATACTCGATATTTATTATAATGCTTAGCTGTAATCTGGCTATCTCATTTCAATCAATCCACTCGATCCAATCGATCTTTGCAACTGATCGTTATGCAAAGAGATGATTCTTTTAATCTAAAGTAGTTATTCAAATGTTTGCAGCAAAAAGCTCTATTAATGTAATTGAATTACCTAATATTTGATTACCAGTTAAAACTGCAATTTATTTTCAGGTCTGATAAAATGTTTCAGAGATCTAAATGTCAAATTGCAAGAGTATACTGCTTTCCGTAAAGTTTCGGTTATTCATTAAATGGTTTAGACGAAAGCCAGCGAAATGTCATAGCGCGGGGGATGATTCACCCTTCCGGAGCCAAAAATGAATTAGTTCCAGAGAAGTAGAGAAGATTGAAGCATGAAGCGGTGTAATATTCTTCCCGAATGCAGTAGAGGCTGCTTTATCTCTACCCCGTGACAAACAATTCAATCATCTTTGAGTTACTACTAGCTATAAAACCTTTATCTAAATAGCATTTAAAAAGTCTGGGAGCAGAACCTGCAATTTCAACAAAGTGATAACTTGATCCACCACCACCACCAACACGTATATCTTTTCGTCCTTAATTGAAACAGCGAAATTTTATATTCATTTTGTTCGTCGCAAAATTCATTATCTCGAGAGGGACGAACAACTCGACGAGATAAAGCAACGAGATAAAGTAAAATTGGTATTTCAATTCCACCTCGAACAAGTGTCTCTAAATCCTTTCCCACAAATCAGAATCTCCGGGAAAAAGTACGAGGACCGCGAGGTCGCTATCGAAACATTTGATAGGAGCCACAAGGTGGCTCGAGACAATTGGGAAACACGACAAGGGGTGGATACGGTTTATTCTGTTAGACGCAGAAGCGAAGGGGGACCAAGAGGAAGGAAGGAAGAAAGGGGGTGGAAGGTAAGGGAAAAAAAAGAAAAAAAAGGAAGCGCGCAGGGTGGTTTTCTTCAGGGACGAGGTTAAGAATCCCGCTGCGAGTATCCCTTTTTCTCCGTTTTTGTTCACTCCTTCCGCCTCTCTTATTTTCCCGATTGGACTGTCCCTCTCTCGGAGCCATCAAACCTTATCGTGGTAGCGTCAATCACTCTGTTCGTATACGGTCGAACTTATCGTTCGATTAATCGCGCTGACAATGCGCCTGTCGATCTAACTTACCGTCCCGCCCCAAATCCATATGGCTACGACTTCTGATGCAAAATTTTGTTCGCGAAAGTGCTGCTTCTCGATCAAGTCGATACACCGTGGTTGGACTGATTGTGAGGAACGCGTTAATCCGTCGACAGGAAACGTGTCCATGGGATCAGAGCGTGCTTTCTGACAAAATTTGAAGCGAACAGCTTTATTCCTTTTTTTTTTAAGTACACGTACCACTTGCACACCTTGAAATGCAGCTGAGTTTTAATTAAAAAAAAACTTGAAAAAAAATTAATAATTTAAACAAGTTGCTGAAAGTCTAACGAGCGCATAAAAAATCGTCAACAAGAATTTAACGAGGGCAATAAAAAAAGAAAAGTAAAAAGAAAGCGGACCAGGGAGTTACGTAAACCATCCACCCTAACTTCCAACCTATCGTCAGCAAAACCGGAAGTGCTCCATGGATCAGGCTTGGCGCGGTAGTTGTTTGTTAGTGGACGACTTTGTACAACAGCTCGTAGCATCGGCGCCAAAATGTCTGGGTCATTACTATTGGCTGCTTGTTTAACCCCACTGAGAGTCACGGATTCTGGGTATCATCCTTGTGCTTCACGATAAATCAATGTGTCGAGTTGTGTCCCCGTTAACAGCCAAATTAGCAACCTCACTGCTTCAAACGACCAGTTTTTGGATTTTGTTTGTCCAATGCATTGTTCACCAGAGAATATACCGAATCTATTTCTATATAAATGCGTATCAGTAAATTATCCAAACATAGACAATATTCTTCGTGGATACGTGAATAGAAAGTCATTAAATGCCGCGCGCGAACAAAAGGAATAGAGCTGCAGGCTGCAGGTCGACAGATGCGTGAATTGCACCAACCACGAACCGACGAATAAAGATAATTCACCGAGATACGAGCGGAATCAGTCACCAGAGATCTTCGACTTTTGCCGTCGTTTGCGATGGTTCATTTAAGATCTACTTGATTTATGGAAAGTGCCATGTGGAATATTCGATTGTGTGGATGCGTTATATCAATGCACCAGATACCTCGCGTAGATAAACTTCCTGCGAACGAGACTCGAGCAACTACCAGTTATCTGGATTTCGTATTCTTCATAGACAACTCGATTAGTTCGAGGATACCAATCGTATCGCTCGTCAAGTAAACTTAATCTCACTGCTATAAAATGAATTTAAGACCAGATCTAAAAAAACAAATCGTGCACTAAACGTAAAGAGTCTTAGCAACAAGGACCACTTTCTAACCCTTCGCATTTCCACGCGAAATTTCAATTTCCCCCAAGAATTTAATTTTACGAACCTCATGGATGTTCCACCTGAACGTGCTCACCCCCTCGCTCCCACCTCGCCTCCCTGTATCCACTGCCTAAGCTCCATCACCTAAATTTCCGCCCATTTCAGAAACACTCAAACACACCCCCTATACTAATAACTTGAAAAGAATTTTTTATCCAGTCGCGTAGAAAATTCAAAATTCTGCACATTTTCCGCGCCTTAGCGTTGGTACGAAAGAATTTTTCGCGATTTAAAAAATTAACGGCCACGATCCCTCTTGAATAGCGCGGTGTTGGTACAATAATATTTGTGCCCAGAAACTTTAAACGCGGTTTGCCCGAAAACATGTTTTTCGAACTAGAGGACACGCGATATCTCTTAAACAAACAAACCGTTTGATTTAAAACGATTTGCTGGATTTCCTGAACCTGGTCAGATCTTAACGGATTATACACCTAAATCCAAAAAGAGAAAAAAAAAAAATTAACGTGCATTAATTTCGTTCAATCAACTTCTATCATCGCGCTTCTGGAAAGAAGAAAAAGAGATGGTACGGCAGAGTTAATCAGCAACGCGTGCAATCACATAAATTCAAGCGATTCGCCAGGAAGGTGCACACGGGCCGGACCCTCGCTAATCACCGGATGCCTATTCAAATTTTACGGGCCATATTTGTCGCAATTAAGTATCGCGTTTTCGGGCTTATGGCCCAGAAGTATTCCATATTGGGCAAGGGAAGGATCCTTCGGCCGGCTGTCTCGCGGAATAAACATAAATTCGTGGACACGACGCGGTCCATGGTCCCGTTGGGGTGAATTTATGGCATGCCGCGGGGGTAGTAGACACTTTCACGATTCGTCTGACTCATAGCCGTACTGGAGGGACGAGGACGGCCACGGAAGAGCCGCGGAAGGGTGTACCGGAGCTTTACGAGGTCCCTGACGAAAACGAGTCGGCCACTGAACCGGACGCGATTTGCAAATCGGTAGAGACCACTCGAATATTGCTGGTACTTACAGTTTAAGTCGTTCCTTTCTTGCGTCGCGATACCTCGTTCCCCGTCTACGTGTGCGATTACGATTTTGCAACTTGTTTCTCAGACGCTTCTGTAAACTGGCGAAAAAAACCAATTACACTCAATATTACCTTATACGTTATTGTATTTTATGAATTTCTTCTTGTTAATGAGGGACCTTCGACAACCCAAGAATTTCAATTTCTTTGAAACTGCAGGTTTGCAGAGGATCCCAAGAGAAGTATGCTTATAAATTGAAGGAATAAGGAAATTCAAAATATTTTACACGCCAATGACGGGAGATCTTTTCTTCCTTAAGCATAAGAAATTTTTGAATTACCGAAGGTTCCTCGCGAGTTTTATACGTGGCTCGATAATTATTTTCGCAATACGATATTTACGGTAACAACTTGCATCGATTACAAAAATTATTAACTCATACAAAACTCATATCTGCACTTGAACGATAACATTATCGCACAATAATGTAACGTTACACGATATTACATCGTGCAGTATTTACTGGTTTATATGTACACCAGGTAGCCCGTAATTATTACTTAATAACCGTGTTACTGCTGGCTTTCGTTGTTATACTTTTGTAAATATTACGTGATTGTAGTACACTCGCGAGAGTGCATATTACGATGCGAAAATGATGGACTGAATTAACCATCGTTTACATTGCATATTTATATTATAATAACGAATGTATCTCCGTGAGAAGAATTCTTCCGGAAATTTCCGAAATTACAATTTATTTGAAACTGTACCGAAGCAAATGAAACGTAAACGTTATGAAATGAAAATAATTCAAAGGGCGACGTAACGCGTGAAAATAGAAAAACGCGGCCAGGATTTGAATAACAGATACGGGAGCGTTAAATTATTCTTGGCCGGAACAAAAGGTAGAACGAGAGGAAAAGAAATGATATTAATAACAACCCCGTGCGACGCATCGAGCGGGCATTAGCATCGAAGAGAAAGGACGGCGGAAGAAGCGGAAAATTTCCTTCCCGATGGAAACGGTGGAACGCGACCGTCCCGGGGCACGTGGCAGAAAAAACGAACGAAAGGAGGAAAAAGCGTCGCCTGGCAGGAGAGTTTACGGATCGGCTGAAACGTCAGAGGGCCAGGGAAATCCATTTTCGCGAGCAACTAGACAACAGGCGAGACGGCGCCGCAGAGATTTTCGCGAATTTCACCACGATCTAAAGCAAACATCGAACGGGCCACGATGAAGGACAATTAACGCAAATGGATCTCGGACAGACACGAAACAGCGGGAGAAAAATCGAATCCAACGTATCAAAAGAAGTTTGTAAAATCGCGGTACGAGTGAAGTTTTAAATTGATTGTAAAATACGTCGACGTGAGTTCTACTAATGGAAGGTTTAAGGAAAAACGTTCCTTCAAAGTCGACCAGATTCGAACAAGAAGGACGTATTCTCAAGGAGAACTACTCGAGTCTTATACCGAACCCAGTATCGTACAGTTTCGAAAGCGTTACCTTGTCGCTTGAATAAAATCACTTTAATTATAAAATGAAATTCCTAAATAATGGAACCCAGAACCTCAACGATCCCCTCGAAAAATCAACCGCAGACGACAGTGAAATTCATAATAGAATCATGCGGGAACAAATGTTAGAATTAACATGACCGTCGCGATGAGAAGAGAGACGAATAATAAGCGGCGGTGACATAAAATACATATGAAAGTAGGAAGCGAGTAGCAGAAGAAACAGAGGGAAAAAAAGGGAAGAACCAAGCAAAGGTAGCGGAGGACGAGAGGATAACGAAGAGAAGGGTAGAGAGGAGTTGAAGAGAGTCGAGGGAGGTTGGCGTTGGCGGCGTGATGGCGGGCGCCGGGGGTGGCGCCACGACGCTTTGGCGCCTCCAACGCCGAGACGCTCCGGTGATGCTGGCTCCATATACCAACACAAACCTAACCCCCTGGCATCGCTCTCTCCCTCTCCCGCGTACATTCACGTATATACGCGTAACTACGTGGCCGCAATGAGAGTTCGAGATTCTATTTCTCACATGTACACGTGCATTCTCTCCCTGTCCCTTGGCCCTTCTCTTCCACCAGCAACCCTCCAACCCCCAGCCCCTCTTTCTCTTTTCCGCCTGTTCCGTGTGTTCGAGCGCTGAGAAGACTCGTCGTTGTGACGAATGCGGAATATATTCTCGATTTTCTAGCCGCAGGAAGGCCAGGTCACCGCCAAGGTGCTCGGACGGACCATTGGGGTGTGGCAGTGCCGCAAATTTTCCTGACCGATCAATTTGGGAATCCACGCGCACTTTCATGTAATATTCTTACTTAATTCGATTCAATCTTTAACTGCGAATATACGAATCTCCTTTTGCTGTCATGTATCGACATTTCTCGGACTGAACGAAAATGATCTCCGTTCGTATCGTTATCTCTTATGTTCTCAGGGTATTTGCAATTTCTGTACGTGCTCGACGTCGATTTCCTTGAACACTTCCACGTTGCCTCGCCGCAGATATACGTATACGTGAGTTATCAAGTGAACAACTTCGTCTTCAGATAGCGGACTAAAAATGCCCTCGTGAAAATTTACGCGCACACAGAATGCCTCGTCCAAACCAACTCACTCGGTTATTAACAATACACGATAAAAAGCTTCGTCCAGCACGCACAAGCCGCAGCCGATACCCTGTATCGCAACTGACTGCGAGTCATTTTTCGTTTCTCCTCGTACGCGTACAATCAGTCCCGCCTATTCTCAATAATTTACTCGAGCCTATTTACACGCCGATAAAACCTCACGTTCAAGTTGCTGTTTATCGCCGATAGCGTACGATTTGCGCGCGTAGAACGAGAAAGGCTGCCAAAAGGCCCGGGACCAACAATGCGCCCCCGTCGATGGGCTAACAGCGCGAACAATACGTAATAAAGGCCCTCTTGGGTCGTCGTGGAAAGAGAAAAAAATAAAGGACGCGAGAGACAACTAATAAAGCCGCGCACCGGCGCCGCTCATAACGCGTAATCTTATAATGGGCTTGTTGCACACGTAGCCACGGCTACAGGAGAGAATCATAACGGCTATAAATCGGATCAATCGGCACGCGCCCCGTCCCGATCGACCCCTCTCGCGGCGTCACCCTCTCGCTGCTAACTCGACCCTCCTCCACCCCGGAATGTCTTCCGCGTTTCCGCCAAAATTTCGCGATTAACTGCCGGCTTCGAACGATCGATCAATAGACGATCTCTCGATAGACTGCAATTTCGTTGTTGATTCTCGTCTACGGTTTCAGACGGCCGATTAAAAACCGCGCAGAGGTTCGAATCAACGCGATATTGGTAGTTCTAAGGGTCAATTAGACGGTCTGCCGACGAGTCGGTGATCATCGAAGGTTTTTGGATACATTCTTTGAAATCTTCACCGATCATTACGAGTACCGGCTATTTGACGAGCGAGAATAGGCAAAAGAGATTCATAGATTTCGATATCGGGTCCATCCACGACCCGAATACTTAAACACTGTTGGCAAATGTTTGTTCGTAGAATTCGTTTGTCCTGTGGGAATACATCGAGGGAATGCCCATCGTTTCGGTAGTTCGAACGTTAAACCAACTCTAAAACGCGAGAAACCAAACTCGCTTTGTACTCTTTCCGCTAATCAACGGGGCGCCATTAAATGGGGCAAAGTTCGCAACAGCAATCGTGAAAAGGATCGCAGTGCGGGAACTGGACGGGAAAGGTTCTCGGGGGGAGAGGGCAAGGGCTGAAAGGGAGTTCGTCCCCGGCGTAGGATCGAAACGTCAGCTGAAAGCGTTCCTCGCCCCGATCTCGTCTCGCGCGGTAAAATCGTCTAATAAGTTGGGTAAACACCGAATCATTGTTATTTTTATGTGCAGCGCGCGCTGGGCATCCATTGAATCGACGACACGTAGTGGAAGGTACTCCGGGGCTGAATGTACGGATAATCCATTAGACGCGTTGTAACCTAAAACTGGGCAAACAAGGGTGATCTCGGATTAAATGCGACGGACGGATGGACCGTGGGGGTTGGAACGGAAACGCGAAGAAAATTGAGATAAGACGCGAGGGAACAGGTGAGCGACGATGGCTGCGAACGAGGATCGTCAACGGAGAACCGCGATAGTCAATAGGATAGTCTGAAAAATTTTCGTTTGTATCATGGAGATGTATCTGAAATACTGTTACTATAATTATTACTGAGACGTCTCTGACATGGGAATTTCTTAGCGTACATTCTCACTTTTGATCACATCTGACAATTAGATGTCGATTAACAGTTTGAATCGAGCCGCGGTATGCTCGTGTTTGCCTTTGAATTTATTTACATGCGCTGCAAATGCATTTCTTAGTACGATCGAAAAAGCAATTAGCGCCAAGTACTACCGCGCGTTCTAGTTAATTGCGTGGGTGGACGGCGTAGACGCGTGTAGTATACAAATTAATTAAATAGTAGATCATTCGGATGCACTTCGATTAGGAATAGCACTGTCCTGATTATCGTCCATTTAACCAGATCTCGATACATACGTCGATTCGCCGAGTACGTCGCGATCGATGTGTAATTAAGCAATATGTCTAAGTCGAAAAAGGTACGGATACATTTGTAATTATAAATAATAAACTTGGGATACGTACGTAAAAATTGTATCAGGGGTATAACTTTCGGTTGCTGGTCTTGTCGTGTAAAAATGTGCTCTACCAAATGTATCATGAAAAGATCAGCCTGTAATTTACGTAACGCCGTGAATAAGAAATGCAAAAGCACATATCGATATGTCTGACGATGACGAAATAAAGTGAAAGTAAATCGGCAAGGGAACGTAGAGAACACGTGACTCATTTCCATTTATTTTCGTATTTAAAAGGGTGATGCCGACAAATAGAAGCGACATACAATCTTACGTATCTTTTAGTCGAGATTTTTTCGAAACGAATTTATCATTTTTCAAACGACAGTCCAAAGAAATCTCACGATTAAAAACGATTGTGAGTAAATGGTCAAAATTCGTGTTTCAAAGCCTCATCGAAATACCACTTCAGTCATCATTACGTCAAAAAATGATCACTTACATAGACGAAGCAATTCCACTCCGTGGAAGGTAATTTAATGGAACAATCACCCGCTTTCAAATAAATTTCTTGGTACCTCGTGTAATGTAGCGGAAAAAGTAACGAGGCATGCCATTGTCTTTCACGTTGCATCGAACAACTTTGCAATTTTACCTCGTATCATCGTATTCTATTCTCTTTTCTACAAAGCTTTCAATTCATTTGGTGATTCGTCGAAGATTAGTTTTGGATGGTCGATTGTAAAAAAGCGTTGAAAATCGACGATCTAAATGAAAGTAAGTAGGATAAACGCGGTAATGTATATAATTGGATAGGAGAGTCCACTCCATCTCGATGTCGTTCGCCAATCGTCATAACGATCCCGTAACGAAGTCGTTTGTCCCCTTGGAGGGAAACGAAACAAATCTAACGTGAAGAAGATACAAGTAAATGACCGGGAAATTGCGTGATTATCCAAAATTACTACGACCTTTCACATGGGCGGTACGAAAATGTTTGATGGCACGCGTCAACGTTCCTGGCCTTTTCAGTTCATAGAAACACGTGAATCGAGCCTGATCAACGTGCACGGTGCAGCACATTTTCGTTGCCTAGCTTTCTTCTCATCAATGATTTACCGTGACGATGGCAATCGGTGTTCCGTGTACATTGCTTTCGAAGGTTTGCATTACACGAGTCGATGATCGCAGGAAAACGAAGCTAATCATAGGCTTCGTATAGCAACTGCATGGTTTTACCTGTCCGTAATGAATATTAAAACGTGATAAAGAATTTTTTTTTAAATGGCTACATTATACCGAGTTCTATTCTTGGGACATTACCAAGTGTTTTGCGAAAATAACTGTGAAATGAAATAGAACAAAAAATAGTTAAGTAACGAAGCGCAATACCTGCGCAAATTTTCCAACATATTGTAAGATACGGATGTTTTCTCGTCTCTCTTTTCTGTGCACGAGAAGATTTGGATAGAAGGAAAAATGTAAATGGAATTGTAAAAAAAAAAGGAAGTGTAACATAATATAGTAACGAACAGGACGATAAGGATAACGTGATGTAACGAGGAAAGAGACGAAATTCGAATGTAAAACATTGCTGTTTAATAAATTTAAGTTCCCACTGTTTTCTGTCGTTTTTTCCTAATTTTTGTCCTAATTTCTGTAATGCATAATTAAATTTCTAATAAGCAACAGTTAGAAAGGCGTTGATGAAATTCTCTCGAAGCATCTCGCATTCGAGTCGCGATCTTGCCCGGTTGGTGACGAAATGGAATTCGCGGTACGATTAGACGTCATTGTTAACCGGTGACCCGGCACGACGTCGTTATAATTTTCGTCCCTTTGTTACTATCGTCGAACACGGTGCCCCGTACGCGTTTCCATACGCGAGGAACGCGTTACTATTTTCAAGCATCGGGTATTCTACACGCACCGGACATACGCGCGGTTCTATTTATACGAGCTCGTACCGGAACTGTGCTTTCCAGACGCCAGTGTTTTGGCTGCCCGTGACTCACCCCGAGAGGAAATCGATGATCGAAAACGGAGTACTCGATTACGTCCGCCGCGTGCATCCCGCGTCTCAATTGCCGCGCATTTTTACGACTCGCGTGCAACCAAAGACTGTGGTAACAGGGCGTAATATGAAAATTAGATCATTTTTAACGAACGTCTTTCGATGTACACAGGGTGTGCATACGCTGGAATACGATAAAACTGTCTATATTAAAATAAATAATGGCTATACTATAAATACAGCAACAAAGAAATCCATTGTATGATGATATTAGTGATGTTTTCAGTTTTTATTTTGAGATATATAAATATAATAGTGTTCTTAAAAAATATAATTATCAAGGTATGCCTACGTAGGTAGTACGTTATGCCTGTAAATGTACGAATATTGAAGACGGATGAAGCGTAAATGTCAATTCACCCAAAATTGTGGACCGCCCACCTACTATTACGTTGATATTAGCAGTTTATACACGCGAGAGGCAGCATTTTATTTCCGTTCATTGTTCACATCGATTCTAACGGATCCGTAAGTATTCCCGGTTCATTCATTTTCAGCGTTAAGTAAATTAATCAATACGCGCGGCCATTAAGGTTACCAGAGTTATCATAATCGACGGTACGAATAATAGTGCATCATTCATGAATAACAGCTTGCAAACCTGAGCGATAAGAACGATAACGACAGAATTCCCACCCGATCGTTCGTAAGAAAAACAATAAAGAAACTCATTAGATTTTCACCTTTGTCCATCTACATATCGCGGCTACTCTACTCCTTTATTTTGTTCCCGTTGATATTTTGAACGATCTACACGAATCGCAAAATCTCGCGCGAAACAAGTTAAGAAAGTTCGTCCCAGGCTTTACGCTTCTGCTTTTTATTCGAGCCGATCGAAAAATAAAGATCGTCACTTCGGATAAATTCAATGAAACCTTAAAGCCGGCTTCTCAACAGTCTCCAAGTGGATCGCGGTAATTAAATTGTGAGTCTGGCTCGATTCCATGGAAATAAATCTGCAAAGGTGTATCGGCCACGCACAGAGCAAATTAAGTGCTCTTATCGAGTTATTGAATTAAAATTTTTCTATCCAGCACACTCTAAATACTACAAACTATGCAAACACATAAAAGACTACGTTGGTCATAAGTATTTCTTCAAAGGTGTAAAAAAGTGTAGAAGATTTTGTAAAATATTTATTTACTTCATAAAATGGAAATGAATGGAAAGAGAAAAGGGAAAAAATTGTAGTATATTTTAGGAATCGTCCACATGCAAATAAATCACCAGCAGGCTTTCAAAAATCACTATGAAGTGGTCCGAAAGAAGGGCAGGAAAAGGACCAAGTCAATTTTACATCAACGTAACAGTCAAAGAACTGGAAATTGAACGTTGGGTGTGCGACATGTTACGTTTTAATTACATCACTGAAGGAAAAAATGTATATAACCAAACAATTCCCTAGCAGATGCCTCCTGGAAAACAATTGGTTAAATAATCGCCAATAAAAATCACCGTGGCAAGCAAAAATTCCCTACGTTATCACGCGTAGATTCTACTGGTGGGAAAAGTAGGAGGAACGAGGATAAAATAAAAGAGGGAAAAATAATCATCCCCCGAAACGATGGGCATCGCGTCGAATTAGAAAAACGGTCGCGATACCGTCGACGGAAAAAGCGAGGAACGAAATTTTCAATGGTTACCAGGCACAGTGGCGAACTTGGCGAAACGCAGAAACTTAATAAAGTCTCGTGTGCACCGTGGTAGCAGATGGGTTTCCCTATTTAACCTCTTACAGCCTGCCTATTGATTTTCTCCGGTCCTATTGTTTTGGCACGTCGCGCATTTAACGAAACGTAAGAGAGGAAACGGGAGGACGAGAGGAGAAGCGCCGGGAGAGCACGGCAACGAGAGTGTTCTAACCGTGACGGAAATCTCCGATTATTCGACTCGCGTTCGAAACGCAATGGCAAACGGCGAGCATTAATGCGGAGAGGCTTCGAAGCGAAGAGTCCGCCGGAGCTGTCAATTTGTCGCGATGTTGTGAATCATCTCTATTTCGGGAGACACCCGTTGGGTGGTCCAACCCCCTTCGATTTTGAGGTTAGCTCGCTCGTAATACGCAACGAGTCTCGGACATATACGGTCATGCACGGCGAACAGCCGTGCACCGAGGCGAACGATTAACGAAATAATCGCCGAGATTACGTTTTATCGCGGAAAAAGCGGAAAGGAACGATCGGAAGAGTCTAAACGAGGACAGCACGCCCATCTGTCGGAAATCACGGAAAAATCAATAGGAACCGGCGGCATCGTCACCAGACGCCGGTTTCGGGATATTATCGGGCGATCTGCAGCTTCTACTCACCGTGAAAAATATCCATAGATAGAAATGGTGCCTCGTTTCGTTGCACAAAATCAATTTGTCACTTCGGCCACAACCACACGTCCGACAACACTCTTGGTACTCCGCCGTTTCAGATTCGAGCGTTCCTGCCGTCCAAGGTCAGTGACGGCGCAACGAAAAACTTAAGGCGTCTTCAGTACCCCACGAAACTGAAATAGCAACAGGAAATCATTTTTTCTTCTTTATAGTTTTCTCGAGCAACTTACACTCGAACTCTTTAATATATCTCTGTTAATGGTGTTTTAAAATATAATTCAGAATAATTGGTCAAGTTCTGATGTAAACTCCATGAAGTAATCTTCATGACGGTAAATATTTCATTAATTCAATAACAATTGAGTTAATAAAACGTTGTAATCTTTAAAGTCAGGCTTCGTTTATAAAAACCGCGATAACTGTGTATAGATTACGGTTAATTAAATTGCAGTGTAATTATTTGTTGAAAATTTTTTTGTCGTACCATATACAACAGTTTTTCTTTTTATATTACCTTGAATATTTTTGCATGCATTTACTTAAAACGTGCATTTTCATTGTTGTTCCGTTACGAAATAATACAATTTGTATACAATAAGAAAATGCTCAAAGAGCTAATCGTAGTTATAAATACATTAATTATAAGTCACAAAATGCTGGATATAATTTAAAAGACACTGATTTGCTCGTTTTAAAAACTTTCAGAGGCCTAATAATCGATAATATTTTCGCGCGGCCCTCGTCGTGCTACGTACTTCCCTGTCCTCGTGCAAATAACTAATCCAAATAAACAGAGTTGCCTCTAAAAATAAAAAGATCCAAACGTACGCGCGACAAAAAACATAACGAAGGACCTTTATATGTCCCGTTTCCTGAAAGGCTCGAAACCCAACGACTCTAAGAAAATAACCAAAACATCTCCTATTTGGTAAAAAATTATGTTAAAATGTGTAAAAAAGAAACAGTAAATTCCCACGAAACCGTGTCACGATCGTTCTCGCAGTTATCCTTCGAAAAACTACGAAATAAATCGATCGACGTGCACAGAATCGAGACCGCACCAAATTTGGTCATGCCAGCCTCCATTCAGAACTGTGTTTCGTAGTACGCAATGATGTAACGCGCTTTACGCTACTTCGTGTATCGTATTCCATAAAATCGCATTAGGAATTCGCCATAAGCGTACGTAAACGGAAGAGAATCTCCGTTTCTACTTTTTTTCTTCTCTTATCATTCCCCCCGGCTTACAAATTTAGCTTGCTGAGTAACAGAGTGAGACTGAAATCTAGAAATACATGTTACTCTCCTTCATAGAGCATGAATTCATCTGGATGAGATCACGTTTTTTTGTCATCACGTATTACTCACGTACGTATTCGCATCGTTTAAAATCATCTGATTTTTCTCGCTCCCAAGTATTTTAATATCACGCTACTTTTTGACTACGCTATTTTTTTAAATTCTTATATCGCTCAGACTAATTGAACATTAATTAATTCTTATTTACACAGCTGATTTGTAATTATTATTATCAGCAGAAAAGTAAACATAATTAAGTCAATCTTACGTTTTTATGCTAGAAAGCCTGGTATCTTGGAAGATTAATACTTTTCTGAACCAATCCTTAACTCTTCGATGATTTCATTGTTGTACAAAATCGTCACGTATACCGAATACCACCACTAACCAAACATAAATCTTCACGTATCACTCAGAATCCGCTGTAAAGTTTCTAAATGCACCACTCGCCGTAATATACCACTTCTGCAAGTTCGACTGCCACTCGTCGGTTCACTATCCAATTGAAAAAACAAACACCGTTGCGGATTCAGGATCTTCGCACAGAAACTTTCGCTGTGGAACGTTCCGAAAAAGCCTTGCACAAAACCACCGTCCTCTCCTCTCAGATGATTATTAGGTAATGTGATTCAGTGAGATACGCGTAAAACAATGACACACATCAGCCTTCCGTTATTTATCTTGAAGGAAGTGGTCGTCAATTTCCTAGTCGCGCAGAGTGTTTTCAAACATCCATCTGATCGTGAAAGCCGTACAGTTTTGGTTATTTTCTGTTACTCAATTCTATTCTGTAAGTTTCTACACGTTTCCATACGCCTAAACACCATTAACTTCCGTAACACCAAGGGGGTGGTACTTTATACCCACCTGATTTCTATTTTAAGAATTCCCCTTAAAATAATTACTTAAATTTTCTGAGAAATAGACATTATACGTCCTATTTTTGTATACAAAAGTATGAACATAATTTTATAAAATCGAGAAAGCAATTTAAAAAGTAATGCACATGGTAGGTGGACTTAATATAGAAGTGAAATTAATCGCAAAATCAAATACGCTTTCTACCTTGATATCTCACGTAAAAAAAGTTCAGGTAAAGTAATAGAGAAATCTGTGATTTGGGTTTGTATATTCGGTCCCCTGTAGACAGTCATCACCGAAGTAATCCTAAAAAGTCTTAATTAATAATGATCTTACTTGAAACGGAAATACAGCTTTTCACGGTCAGATTCACGGCTGTTTCGAAACACAACGAGCAATGTCCACGTTCGAGGCAGGCCGCGAAATGGTAAGAAAAAAGCTGTTGCTTCCCTTAATCGCGTGGGCCCAACTACGAGGCGCGTAAGATCGCGTTCCTCGCATTCCAGACGCGTCGGAGGCAGGGAAACGAAGGCGTTCGATAGTGGTTCGAGTACGCAGCCACCTTTTCCGAATGTTAACGCACCTAACAGAATGCACCTGTGCAGAAAACGGCAAACGTGGGCGATGCTCGATATACCACGCGAACAGCGGCACGTGGGCACGATCTGCATTTCAAATCGCTTCGAGGACAAACTGGCATTCACGTGATTTTTCGCTCAGCTGTACGATGTTATTATTAATAACATGTTATACAAAGTATCGAGATGATACATTTTTCATCTAACCGCAGCACGAATGCGACACGGACATTAAACGTTACTCTGTGTGCATTCATATAATGAGGAATCAATATAGTAATGTTAACGCAAATAGGTTTTTAAGATAATCCTCCGTTTTCGTTCTCATTGTTGAAAACTGTTTCTACATGGTACCAAATTATTCCAGATGGAAAACGTTAAGATACGATAAAAGAGGAGCGTACCCATAGTCCAGCTAATGTCATGCACGAAGGCAACGGGAACGAGGCCAGCATTTTGCTGCCAAATCTTAACAACCGCCTCCACTTTGCCACCGCAACAATGTTATATTTTCGATGATATCTAAAATGTAGCTATCCGTCTTCGGAAGCTTTATAACTGCAGTCGCATTGTCGATCTACGATAAATCACTGATAAAAAATTCGAATAAAGAGCATTTTCGTACGAGTACGATTCAGATACGACACACATTTGAGGAGAACGACTGTAAAATACATATAAAGGGCGTTCCCAGGGATTTTGGAAACCAGGACGAACCAGCATTGATTCCAAAGTGGATAACGCGAGATAAATCTTGCGGTTCTATCGTCAAAGAGAAAAATTTCGGCTGAACGATCACCAGACTGTATTCGCGAATCAATTTTCACTCATTTCGGCTTTTTTACCGTACGAGGAAAAAGCTTTCCCTGCTGTGGGAAACACCAAGCATAGCCTGCCTTATCATCCGTTTCCTTCGGGAACACCAAGATGGAGCAAGCACCGCTGATATTGCACTGATAATATATATATTCCCATGCCTCGTTAGGTATTTAAACTACCTGACAAATATATCTATTTAAACATATTAGTACAAATTTTATACAATTTTCGTAAAATATTTATCTATCTGAAGAATGGTCCACTTTCTACGCTTCTCAAAAATTAATCCTTGATTCTTGGACACTAAGACTTTTTAAGGAATAATTCCCGCTTAAGAAAAACCTGATTAAATACCGCCATGCATTTAAAAACGATCAATTATCCCCCACTCGGTGGCAAATGACGCAAACACAGGCGCCCAAGCAGCCATCTCAGACATCCTATCGTGATCAACAGCTCCAAATGCCTCGAGGACGCACGCATGAATCAGTTGATCATTTGTCAGACGATCTCCCGACAACTAATTTTTGGAGCAAAACCGAGAGACACCAGTACCGTTTCTCCGTGGCAATAAATACGGAAAGCAACCCCCCGTGGACGCCACCGTCCAACAATCTCTCTCGTTTCTCTCCTAGACAAGTTTATCGCTCCCTTTGTCCTATTCGCAGTTCACGATCCGCCCTTTCGTCCAATCGCGCTCACACGCATCCCAGAAACTTTCTCCATTATATCTAGACGATATCAGCTATCGAATCAAATTGATGTTTCTCCGAGTGGATACGCAGAGCTTGTAAGAATGGGTCCGCTACTCGTATTCATTCTCCCAATGTTATGCGAACCTCGCTACTCACAGGCATACACTTGGCGTCGTTTCTTCTGCTACGATGAAAACCTAACCGTCAACCCAAATTATACGTAAACAACCGACACGAAGTTAAACGAGCAGATGATAGTACAGAACTCTGTCGGTAAATTGGAGACCCGCAATAAAACCAATGTTTTAAGTACCTATTTAGCGCACACAATTCAGATAAAGACCAGAAAATGGAAATAAATAAATTTCCCAAGACACTCGCGATGTACCCTAATTAAAAAGTAAACTTAGACATCACTCCTTTTTTCTAATAACCAGACGATTAAGAATTAATAATAGGTTCGTTCGTGCGTTGAAACTAATCTGTCAGATCAATACGTGACGCTACCCATTCCAGAAGCGGAGTGCTATCAAGACAGTAGTATTCCTTGTGAAGGAGAGGAACAGTCCGCAGAGGGGGATGCTGAAGAGATACAGAAAGGTCGTCGAGAACAGAGCGAGGAGGAGAGGAGATTTTATGGGGGATCTTCGGGAGCCTGGAACCGGGGGCCGTGCTGGCGGTGGCCATAAAAAAACTAGGCGCCCGCTCCAGGATGCGACGCGATAGGATGTGTTTTGCCAAAAGCTGGGAAGCGTCGCGACGGCGCCAGGGGGTCTGGAGCCAATGTCCCGGGCTCTCCCAGTTCCTGTCAATTCCAACTGACTTCCATCCTAGAGATTCATCCTGAATGTTACCGATGTAACTTCCCTTTACTAAAATCTTTCGTTATCGTTGCAGTTTTTTATTTTTCCAATCACCACAGAAATATTTGAATCGAACATGTTCCTCGATTAATTTCTTTTGAATTTTCTGCTATTCTTTTAAGTGAAGTTTTACAAATCGATAGTTTGTAAGGGTTGCTCGGTTCTTTGAAATATTTTGTAGGATTGGTTTTATCGATGGTGAAAATATTTTTATTTGCCCTTGCCAGAGTTGTATCGATTTGCTTTCCCCGAAACTACTAAGAGTATCCGCGTTATTGCAGTATCATTGGAAGGGTCTATTTTTCATTTCAAGATACAACTTGGATCGTATCTCGACCGAAAGAAAGCTCGCTTCTCTTAGAAGGATCATTATTCTTTCTCTCGACACGGAGATTCACGTGACGTTTAACAATACAGCAGGATTAACTGCTGGCAAAGGGTAAGATCGAGAAGAATTCTATACGCGGTCGAGGGAAAACTTGCCAAAATCGTATATACCAAGGGGTGTTTCCTTCGCGTTCGACTATGCGGGTTCATCTCCATTCTAGCTCGAAATGATTTATGAACGAGATGACGGCAAGTTGTGGACATAAATCCGTGAATAAATTCATTTTTCTGAAAGGTTTCGATTCTCTCCCAGCCAGACTATGGTTACCCCACCGATTGCTATTACTCGAAATATTCAGATGAAATACAAGTAGATGCTATGCAGAACGTAGTAAAGTAATCCGTTGATCTTTTTACGGATTAATTTGGAAAGAAAAACTAAAGTAAATAACTTATATAACATTTCCTAATTTTCCAATTTTTCCTACCATTTCACTGTATGCGATACTATACGGTACTGAATGTTATGCACGTTATATTACACAGTCATTCAGGATGCTTATATCATCCTTGCAAATTTCACACAGCACACGACAGCATCCGGCGAACAAAATTCATTCGTATTTAGTACGTTTCTACCTCATATAGCTTACGATTCTCTCGCAGTCGGAAGAAAGGGAATACAAGCATTACAAGCCCCCCAGAAGAATACAATGGGACGGGCCCTTGCGAGTGCAGTCGAGGATGATTTGACAAATTCTCGATCGTATATAGGGGGATGCGCACCGAGAGCAAGAGTGAAGCGTGTGCGGCTATCGAAATCACCATAAAAAAGTCACCCATGTCTAACGCGGGAACCGTGAATCGTAAATTCGAGAGGAATTTATGCGTAGAACGATCTTCGCTCGTATCCTCCCTGAACGGGGGCCATCAACTATAGTTTAACGACCTTAGCTTTCTAATAGTGAACTTTTATTTGCCATCTGATATTTGCAATACTTCGTGATATCAATTTCCTTGTTTAATCCCAACATCAAACTTCTTCTCGATTATATTTACCATAATATGTCTCTACAAAAACCACGAGCTTTAATCGCATAATAACGAAATGAAACAAGGAAGAATGGAACAAGAAGATTTCTTTTCCAGGAATTTCCAAGCTTCGTTACAATCGACCACCATAAACTCGAAGCGTGCGTACTTTCTATAAAACGATTAGCGCATAGACTTCCGGCGGACAGGGCCGTCGCTAACATTCCCCTGCGAATGGCTCGTTTCCGGGAAAAAACGTCACGCGCGTCTCGCTGACAAATGACACGCCGTGATTCTCGGTTCTCGTCCAACCGGATGTGACGACGTATCGCCACGCTCGTCCCTTCACCGTTCCGTCCACGCCATAACTGTTTCTTCCCTCGCAGATTCGTTCTCCCTTTCCGTGCGTACGCGCCCGTCGTTCATGGTCCGCTAACTTTTCAGATTCCATGGAATCATCGCAACCCCGGTGCCCAACCCCCTGTTCCATAAAAATTGCCGCCGGAACCGGATAACGGAAGCGCGACGGGGTACCATCCCCCAAGAGCGCCGAAAAGCGGAGAACCGTGGAAGCCAAGGAGCCACCCTCGTGTTCGCCTACGGCTCGCATCCCCGTGGGACGGAGAAAAATCGCGTCGAAGTGTAATTAATTCGAACTACCCTGCCTACGTGGACAGTCTCACCAACATCGTAAATATCTCCAACTTCGGATAATCCATTTCCATTAATTTCGTTTCCTCGTGCGCGTGCATATTCCGAGTGTTTTTATCGATATCTTCCAAGTTGTTGAAACACTTTATCCAATAATTTTAAATGTTTCGTGTTCTTCAAAATCTTGTCAAAGATTACGATGAGCTAGTTCACCGTAGCTATTTATCATTTCCGTTACCATTGTTTCAAACGCGTCGAGGATGCGTTACTTGTAACGGCGCACGAAATGGAACCCCTGGGGTTAATTAAATCAACGAGAATTGCCGTGTCGTTTCTTCGCGCGCCATTAAAATTATAAACTCGAATTGGCACACGTGTCTCTCGTAATTTGGCTTGTTAAATTAACCCCCCCGGTATGATGCGCCGCGTCAAACGTTTCAATGTAAAAGATTCCCCTAGTAGCCATTCCAATTAAATGTTTCGTGGCTTAACTTGTCCGATATCAATCGAAATCGCAAAGATAGAAAGGATTACTAAAATTTCTCTGTTATTTACGCTAAATTCAGCATCTTGTAATTTTGTAAAATGGAAGTGGAAATATTGAATCGACCTTTTCCTATGCTTAACCAAGTTAAACGTCGAAAAATGCAAACAAACGGGAACGAACGTGAATTTCGAATAAAAGATCGGTTAACAGGCCCCCGGTGTAATGGAGAAAAAGGGAGTTTCCTCGAGTAAACCGTATCGAGGGTGTTAACTACCGTAGACGGGATACTTAACTATCCCCCAGCATTTAAATCGCATCGAACATTTGGCCACACGGTGCATTAGCCCTGGTAGAATGATCACGGATATACGAGCAAAGGGATGCACCACGCCGGGTGTGGACTTAAGTAATGAACGCGTCCACGGGGTGCGAATATTAAATTACAAGTGGTACAATGCACCGTAACGCAACATGCATGATTACGTGTAACTCATCGTGCCATTTGCTTCTCTCGCTAATCTTCTGTGCCTTTAAACGATCATGAATGTATGTTTGTTAAGTCAATCTAGCTCAAAAACTACGTATTCCTCGCTAAAAGCTTAAAAACTGCATTTCAATCTACTATTACTACTTTCCAGGAGGCAAATAATTAAAAATACGAGTACGATGCTAGAGACAGGTCTTAATTCAAGAAACATTAATAGCTTAACTGAAAGATCTTCGTACTACGATAGAGATATAAAATATCGAAACCCTCGCCAATTGTTAAACTTCATCGCCATTTTTCAAAGCTCGCACCCTCCGCCGAATGGTCACACGGATAAACAATCATACATCTCTACGAAAACATTAGTTCGAATACGGGCATTCGAGGGTTCAATAGACCGAGCGCACGTGAACGACGGAAATTCAATCACGCCATTGGCTCGCATTTTCACGAGTTTCCGCGTCCAATTTGTACGATATATAGCCGTCCGCGGCGGTCCAGCTCCCTCGACCGTTCCTGCACCCCATAAATATCCAGAAAACCACATAAACTGACCATCCCGAGTGGCGAGCGTCCATCTACGCGCGCCGAAATCCTCGTGAAAGCACCCCCGTCGGGTGAATCGCGTATCCGCGAGAGACAAAAGTTACTTACCCTTGCGGCTAGCTGCACAGGATACGCCCCACGCACAAGGGTTGCCACGGCTGGCCAGTGTACACAAACCACCCCTGACAGGGGCCAAATAAAGAGGACACTCCTCGACAGATTACTGCTTAAGTGGCCCGATACTCTTCTCTTAAGTGGTCGCTACTCGTTTCTTTCTTCTTCCGTTTTTTTTTCTTTTGCATCCATTTTTCCATTCAATTGTTCGACCTCCTGAAACAACACGAGAGCGATAGGTTATTTCTGAGCTATGGCAGAAATAATGAGAAATTTTAACTGAAGTGTTTTGAAATTTTTGGTGTTAGATAGAATTTGGTGAATTAATTTATAAACCAACAGTGACACGAAGGAACTCGGATATGATAATATTTTGTTTTCGCCCGTGGGAAGATTAAAAGCTAATTAACAAGGACGAGCATTAGTACGAAAGTTATGCGGGGAGATGAGAGAAATTGTAGGTTTCCCTTGGTGACGAAAGACAATTAATAATAATTAAAATCGAATTCACTGTCCGGAGACACCCCTATAAGTCGAGCAAAAACATCGTTGATCTATGCCCCTCGCGAAAGATTATAAATGTCATCATCCGTAGTAGCGCTTTTTTTGCTCAATAAATTCTTATTGTTCCTCGCCCGGCGAACCTTGACAAGCACAATCTACTGTCGGACTTCCGACTGCAGGGGGAAGCGCAACTTTTTGTCTTAACTAAAGAACATTTTCGCCTCCGAGAGAAAGAGAAAACATGCGATATTATTGATAACCAACAGTTTCAAAGACTTTGCTGTCAATCAAATGTTATTTTTCCTACTCGATCGTTAGATGTTTTAAAATTTCAATTACACGCAATCTTTCCAATCTATCCAGCCTGATTCTCATTAATTCACTTTTGTTCGGTAAGTGTAGATACAGATAATACAGGTATAAATCACTGGCGATTGAAGTAGTTAATCCGTATCACTTACATCGATACTTGTACGCGTACATATTACTCGACACATTCGTTAATCGAATAAATGGCGCGTTAATCGTCGCTGCAGTGCCGAACATTTAGCCTAACCGAACGGGATATGAATAAAATTAGGGGTTGATCCTCGCTGGGGTTGATCCTGACAACGGGAACGATAACACGATCCTGACAAAACGCGACCCCCTGCACGAATATGACTTTCAATCGGGCTACCCCGAAAATGCGGGCGTGCTTTTAATCAATCGAATCGATGGCCACGTTTCGGCAATTCGATCAACCAAATCGCTCGTGGTATTACGTCCCCACCGATCCTAAATCATCCAACTTACATCGAGGCCGGTTACATAAATCGCGCAGTTTGGTTATCGGTCCACATTTACGTTCCATTTTCATACACGCGTATATATATATATATATATTTACTCCATATATATCGCGCGTGTATCTGTATGAATCTATTAGAAGACAAGCACGTTCACCCTGCAGATGCACACGCGTGACAGAGTGTAGTTCGATTTGTCACGGCCGGTGCCCTCTTTGCGAATCGCACTATCGATGATTGGACACGCTGAAGCGAGTTTTTGATTTATTAGAACGACGGATTTCCCTCGGTCCCAGGGAAAAATGAAATTTAAATGAAGTCGATTCTCGTATCGCGGTGATTTTAACGTTATACGTTTAGAATAATGTTCATTCTTACAATACTCTTGTAAGAAGTAGTACTTACGCACACAAAAGATTATCAAAGTTGATTATTCTCGAAAACAACTTGAAACGCTTATTTTAGCTTATTCACATATTTTTTTATGAAGGGTAGATTTCATTATGTTTATACGAATGTCTATTCTCACTTATCCCTACATGCTTTTTATAGAGTTTGTCATGCTAATGGGCAGCACGCGCCATTATGTTACAGCGGGGGGCAACTTTTGCTTACACAGTAAAGTGCTGCTAATTTTTTTCTAAACTGTTATTTCAAGAAAAACTGTTTATTCGCCGTTCACCCTTCCTATGAATATCCATTTCGTTACGATAACAATCTCTGTCTACCCAAACACGAAACGATATTTTCAAGGGAAACTTGAAGTTTTATACGTATAAAAGCTTGCCTGAGCTGAATCAATTCCTAAAAGTAACGAACAAGTAAGAACAATATGATATTTTAGGAAAAATTCGATGAAAATAAAATTTACAAAAAGAAAGAGAAGATTGGCTCGACTTAGAAAATTACGCTTCTTTCCAAAGAGAAATTAAAGGCGACAATGCAGTAAAAGTAACGTTTACCAAACTCTGTGAGATGGAAAATGATAATAACCATACCGTTGGTCATATCAATGAATCCTCTCCATTAATTCACGAAAGCATCGAAGCGTCCCTGGCAATTTTAATAACTCACGGTCATCGCGTAACACCGCCGACGCCGGTTTCCATGTCGGCCATAAAACACTTTACAACTTCGTCGATAAAAAAGTTTCAACAATTCAACCCCCCTATCCGGTGGGATCAATATCAGCCGTTTTGCGATTGGATCGTATTTGCGCCAATCGAGGCTGTTCGCCGCGACAAGGGTTGAATTCTGCGGATTCTGCGCCACCGGGTAGCTGTTCTTATTGGTTGTATTTTCGCCAAAGGGGCTGGTACACCCCGACGGGGTGAAACGGTTCCC
The DNA here is from genome assembly GCF_050948175.1 of Xylocopa sonorina. Lineage (NCBI taxonomy): Eukaryota > Metazoa > Arthropoda > Insecta > Hymenoptera > Apidae > Xylocopa > Xylocopa sonorina. The sequence continues at coordinate 14,772,570 of NC_135193.1, forward strand.
AGAAATGGACGACGCGGGTAAAATACGTCGAATTTCCAATTTCTACCTCACCCCTTTATCGCATTTTCCTTGAACGCGTTACGTCTACATACTCTTTGACATTTCTTTCGTTTTTCTTGAAAAAGTCCGACATTGATCAGAAGTCTTTGGATGTATCTTCTTCTTTATCTGCAGTTTTCCGTTGTCCTTGGAAAGAATCAGCCATTGCTCGAAAGTCTTGGCGTATCTGGTATTTTTGATAAAATTCTAGTATTTGATGTAAGTGATACGAATTACGAACTAGTCTCGTTTTTTGCTAGAATCTCATCAATGCATTAACAGCATAAAATCTTAAGTAAAACTATATTCTTTCATATATTTCAATGTTTACATAATTTCTTCTGAATTTTATCTCAGCAAGTTCTTTTGAGTGTAATAACAAATATGGATGTACGTATGTAAAGATTTGGAAACAAAAGCGGTAAGCTTGTCGCATTGCAGACGTGCATTGGTTCCTTTCAGTCTCCAAACCCATACCCACTTCAATCTTTATTGGATTATTCGCGAAATTTAACCAGGACTCGTTTCCTTCTCTTTGCCTCGTTTAACCCTGATTGTTATAAAGTACACGAACGTCCGCGAATGAATAAAAGATAAAACATTCGGACTCGTAAATCTCAATTTCTGTGGCCTAGAATATACCGTGTTCTTTGACTAAAAAGTAGCCAAATTTCAAGTTATGTCGCACAAACTGAAAAACATCTGCATTTTCTACCATCCACTAAATCATTCAAAGTAACAAAAGCAATTCGAGATCGAACGATGCACAAGTACATTTTTAATTAAATACGAATCATTGCTTTAAGAAATGAAGCAATAGTCAATAATGTTAATAAAATTATTGATGAAATAGTTTCTTATTGATAAAAATAACTGGAATTACCTATACTTTGCCATATATTTCTCGATATTTCATTCTTAGGCATATTGCTTCATTTCTAAAAAAAACATTACTCTATTATGTGTCTTGTATTAAAAACATTACACTATTTATTCTGATTAATATTAACAGATTATGGACGGTTTTCAATACTTAACAGAGTTAAATAAAAATTAATATTTAAATTTTATGAGAGAAATAAGAACGCCCATATATGTATAAATATTATTCAATAATGTTATTAATGTTAATAATATATATTAAATTTGGCAGGCAAAACCTAACCTAACCATACCTAATCGAACCGCTATCAAAGCGGTTCCGGCGGTAAAAGATGCGCCAGAGAATGCTCTTTAAGCTTCGATTGGTTAAATTACTCTGGCGGTTCGATTAGATATATAGATTATAGATTATATAAATCATAGATTAGATATATATATATATTTGAAAACAAATTCGTATAAAAATTGTATACGTACTTTAAATCCTTCGGTAACTTGTTGAAACACACGCGAAAAACCCGTTACACGCTTGATATAAGCGACTTTGTTCGATTTTGATCGATCGTCTCATTCGATATCGATTATTCGTTAGCTTCGAGATAAACGCGTATGCGCGCGCAGTACCGTTCGACGCGTTCATTAACTCGAGTTCGGTTTTCTATTAGTAGTTTTATTATCAGATATATTTCATACATTTACAATCTTTGATAAACTTTTACAAATGCAATAAGGTTGACGAGAATACCGAGTTTGCGGATACTTCGAGTTCCTTCTGTCTACGCCTGCTACTCGATACACCGTATACGTTTACAAAGTAGGTACGTATTCGTTCACTTAACAAAAGTCCTTAACATAGAGCTTCGAGACGTAATGATGTTTAACGTCACATTTGCACATATTCCAACAACATTCTGGAGTATAAAATACTCGTGTTTCGAGAATTCGATAGAGCCGCATTCAGTGATTTTTTTTTTAATTAATAATTTTAAGTATCTGTCACACGCCCACAAGCGGCCCATATACACGTTACGATTTATCGAACAATCAGTCGTCTGATTAGTGATGAGCTTGAAACCAATCCAATCGCTTCGAGTCTATGGCCTAAATATCGAAACGAATTAATTAAACATAAATTTTAAGCAGTTAAAACAGTTTTGAGCCCAACACTAACCACGCGGCTCATAAAACAATAAATTACAATGTATATGAGCCACTTTGGAAATATGGCGTCTACTTATATACTCCTTTGCCTAAGGGAATGTAGTATCAGATTCGTAAATAATATTTCAAGTAAGCAATAAGAATTATCGAATTTATTGAGGAAAAATTGTCTCAGCTTTTAATATTCGATATATATGCCAATGTTTCGATACAAAAGTTGTATATAAACATTTTATACACGTTTTCGTTAACCGAGGAATAGTTACTATGAATGAAACAGGAAAAAAAGAGGGGTGTGCGCATAGCGCAAATCATTCTTAATGAATGACGATAAAAAAATATATATTATACACAACCATCTAAGCACGGCAAAATTGATCACGTTCAAAAACCACTGAATATCGATTAAATATCCAGTTCAACTTCGCGCGTACTTTCTGCCACTCTATACAAGTAATATCTATGTCTATGGTTTACAATGACGAGAAATATCACGCGCTGATAAAAAATGTCCGAAACGATTGAATTATACCAAGCTGAGCATAATCAATGACTTCTTTCCTTAAAAATCGTATCTTGAAAACGATGACTGTTCCTTATCGTGTCACGTTAGGTCTATCGTGGATGAAGAATGTATTTATTGTACAAATGTTCAGCAAAAATGCATAGTTTACGAGTTACGATTAACGAGTGATAAAAATATTGAGTTGGTACGCAAAGGTAGAAATTTATTTTGATACCCTTACTCCTCCAATGTAGAATCGACAAAACAAATATTAGTATAACTTCTTTGCCTGTGCTTCTTTATTGTCTCTGTGAATAGAAAGGAAATGAAGATAGTTTAGTATACTTTTGTATATAGACAATGGTATAAATCTATAAAATATTAAAAAAAAAAGAAACATTTACCGATACATGCTGTACACTAACAAAATGATCATCTGAAGAGCCACAAAAAGTAAAAACATTGTTGTTGTTAAACAGTTGGTTGTTGGACAATCTCCGCAATTTGTTTTAGTGTTCATTTGACCCATATCTCTTTTTAATGTGTTGAGTCCATCTCGCATTTCTGAAATAAGCGAGTGATAATCGTACCCCATCGGCTGTACCTAAACACACACACAATATTTACTTTTAACAAAGCATAATGGAAGGAAACTAGTCTGCGTCAATTGATAAAAATAACTTCGATAAAAGTCTTATAATAACGATCAACATGCACTATCTAATCGTAAACTTTTAATAGTTGAACTCTTGTTGTTACTATAAAAGTTTATGGTTACGTAATAGTGCACATAAATCATTATTACAACGGTTTCTTTTATAAAAGCTGCTTTTATCATCTAACACCTGGCTTAACAAAGACTAATACCAATACACACCTGAGCAGTTGGTGCTCGGGCCTGGTTGCTAATGATGGTATCAGCCTTGGAGTATACGTCGGTTACATAGGTCTTAATTTCTCTTGCTGCAGTTAATATCGCGTTTTGATTGCCCAATATTGTATCGACTTCTTGCCGACGTATTGTATCAATTAGTTGTACAGGTTGTCCTGGTTGACCTCCCGTTTGTACACCTACAAAATGGTTATTTATATAGAATTTTCAATTAAGTCACAACTTTCGTTATAGTGTAATAGTAGTACTTGCTCTAAATCTCTATTTATATCCAGGTTTACTAATTCATCAAAAACTTACCACCAACTACAAGTTGATTCATTGCATTTATGGTTCGGTCTTGTTTTGCCAAGATGTCATTCACTTTATTATCAAGTTCCCGTAGTGTATTAAATGTTTGGCCCAATGCAGCGAAAATTTGTCTAAATTCTCTTTGACTTTCGGATTCAAACACTTCCTCAAATTCTTCTTTTTCACGATGTTCATTAGGATGCTCTCTGTTGAATTAAATTACTTTAAGTATTTAAGTACTAAAACATAATTTTATAGTTGGGAATGTCTTTCACCTGTGGTATTCGTCTGTCTGTTGCTGTAACTTCTTCTGATATTCCATGTACTCTTGACTAAGTTTTTGCTGTTCTTCTAAAGAAACTTTCTGTTCTTCTTGTCGTAATTGACCAGGAGAATACAGAGAATGTGTCAGAAAATGTGACACATCATGATCGTCAGCCAAACCACCTTAAATGAAACATTATAAAAATAGTAATAATTGTAGTAATTATATAAATGGTAAATACATTTCTTCAATAACAAGTACCAGTTGCAGCAGAAATTCCAAAGTATCCTCCTTTTGGTAGAATAATGTTGTCAGCACGGAAACACATTTCATAATCTTGTTCGTTGTTTGTCATACCATTATGGAATAACATCTTTAATCAATCATTAAAGTAGAATATCATGTAATACTTGTAATAGTACAAAAAATGTACATATATTTATATGTAAATTTACTTACTGTTAAAGTATTCTGATAGTACTCAATTTTTGCTCTTGTTGCAAATGGTTTATTACGAAAATCTCTTAAACAGCCAACAGACAATTGCGTTGTACCATCACTGCATAAAATTTAAGATGTGAGATTATTTGCCTAAAATATTACTCAAAAATGAAAGAAACATGGCAAGAAATGTAATTCACTTAGCATGGTCGAAGTTTTTCGTGCCATCATTGAGGACTGCCATGATGTAGGGATTGTTGTGTTTATTGTCATTGTCAAAAGAATCAAAGAAAATTCCAAGACCTTTCCAGTTGTCAGAACTACCAAAGACGGTGCCATTATAAGCACCTTTCGAACTGGTATACCAAAATGCTAAACCATCTGCGCCGATTCTTCCTCTTCCTGTTATTCTAAATACTAACTCGACTTCCCACCAGTCAAAAGTAATAGGCTGTTTGCCCCATATAGCACCTACGTATTATTTTCAATCTTATTTTATCATTATTAATGACTTAACATCAATTTAATATAGAAATAAAGTGATGGTTCATCCCATTTATTAATATCATTAGATTTTTACATTAATTCTGTGATTTAATTGTAGTTATAATGTGTTAGAAATATAACATGATTTCTTGATATTAGTTGATATTAATGATATCACTTTGTATTAAACATATGTTAATAATTAATTTAAATAACAAAATAGACTTTATTTTAATTCAACAAAGTTATAAAAGGGATAAAAGTTAACAAGACTAATTTTTCACATACCTTTTTGGCTTCTCAGCGATGGTGCTACTCTAACATTTTCTGAACTAGCAATTGCATCTGAAATAAACATTGCATTTTTGTTTTTGAAAAGATTAGTTACAAACTAAAATATGATCAAAAATATGGGGATCCATGGATACAATATTAAACGTCCATATGGTACGAGATAGGCAATAAAGGTTAATTTATATTCATGCAATCGTTTCGAATACATTATGTTCTTTAAAATCTTTTAATTAAATTAAATCAAGAGATACTAGTGTAAATAAAAACATGTACATCTATAGTGACAGTTTCACTCTATCCTGACAAGTAAATATTATCAATTTCACTTATCGAAGTATCTGTAAGCTTTAAATCCGAGAGAAATTTATATTTATAAATTAAATAACCATGCATTTCAGTTAAATAACCGAAACGCCGACTGTGAAAAATAACATACGGCAGTAGTTGAAGGTGCGCTTATTTGGTTAGGTTACAATTTTACTTACTTCCGCCGTATTCCCAGAAAGGCACACTTCCATCTTTTTGTGCAAGATAAGGTGGCTTGAATGAATATTTATATTCAAATTTTCGGTGTGTTGTCTCACCGAGGACTGCATAAATTACCGAAAATACGTGAAAAATTAAAAGCCACCTCACCTCGGCGGCCATCTTCATTTCGACTGTTGAATCGAGAGCAGATTGACCGTGATCGACCCTACAGCCAGTTAAAACGATTGGCGATATCCTTTAAATTCTTCTTTTGATTGGTGTATTATCAATGACGTGTCAATTTTCTAGCCACATTTCAAAGTTTTACATTTCACCACATTTTTTTTTTATATTTTACTGGTACTGCAATAAGTTTTTCTTCATGCGCGGTACTGTGCTTCAGTAAAAAAATCACGCGAAAGTTATGTCGCTGATTTTGTTGTTTGATGTTTGTGCACGCTCGCTTTTGTAGACGTGTCATACGGAAACATGGCGTTGTTATCATGAATAAAACGTGAATATAGATTTAACGACCAGTGAAGATTCTATAAATGAATATATGACACGTAGAATTGCTTGAAGAATTTATGCACCGTAAGCAAATTTGAAAATTATCGGTACATGTAATTGTAAAATAATAAAATGAGTTTCAAGCTTTATAGGGAACGAATAACATTTCAAATTCATTTTATTTTAATTTAATTTTACCAATTTTATAGCTATAAGTTCTCGTTATATCTATATAGGTAAAGTTAATTATAATTTCATCGCTATACCGGTAAGGAGAAAGTTTTAAAAGTTTGTTGATGTATTGCATCGATAAACGGTTATCTTCGCATTCAATCACATATGCTTGTGAATTTGATAAATTTTAGGATGTTGCATGCATATTTTGAAAAATTTATATAAGAGTAATATATATGTATATAATTTATAGCTATCTTAAATATATGCGATTGATTGTGTTCGTCGTTAGATTTATCTGTACGCATATGTGAACACGTGTACGTACATATGTATAAAAGATAAAGAAAATTTATGTATAATAATAAAGTTATTCCGTGTTTTATTTTTATCTCCATTTTATCCTCATTATCTTTTTAAATTGAATGTTAACAGGATCTACAATTATAACGTTGTTAATGTAAAGATAAAGTGAGTGCAATTGTTAATACATTCTTATTTCCCTTTTTATTGGGAAAAAGTGTCACACAAGATGCGTCTTTTCTTCTCGTCAGCTGATTTCAGAACACAGTTACAATAAGTGATTCAGTGCATAGTGATTGCATATAGTGAACGTTTCCAATGGAAATAGGTTCAAGATGGCGTCGCTCATTGACAACTATGAGCAACAATACGCCGTTTTGACAGCTGACATTACTGCAAAAATTGGAAGAATAAGAACGCAAAGCGGCAGTAAGTACAAGTAAAACCAAATTATAGTGATCGTTTCATTGCGAGCCACTGATCATTATGTTTCAACTGTATCCTATCTATTCTCTGGCATTATTAAACAACAATAATCAATAGACGTGACGTAATTTACAGGTGATAAAAGAGCGTGTATTCAAGATGTGGACAGGCAAATCGAAGAAGCTCAAGAACTGGTAACGGCAAATATGTATCTTTTCCTTATTAATCTAATTTTAGAATGAAATTTTCGAATTAGTTAAAATCTCGTATGAGCTTATCTTTCAGTTTAAGGTTAGAATTGATTTCCTATCTACTTACTTTTACTTTAACAATTCTTATTTGAGATTATTGAGGCAGAGGAACATAACTTATGTCAATACACTAGGGGTTATATTTTAATTGGTTTTAGCTTGAGCAAATTGAATTGGAGGTTCGTGGGGTGAATGGTGCAGCTCGCGACCGCTTGCGCGGTCGTGTGGAAAGTCATAGAGCAGAATTGAAACGATTGACGCAAGAATTTCAATCAGCCAAAAAGCCAAAGGATGAAAGTATTGAAATAAGCAGAGAAGATTCATGGGAGAATAATATTACGGAAGATCAGAAAAAAAGATTGCTAGATACCTCGGAACGAATAGATCGCACAGGAAGGACTTTACAGAATGGATATCGAATGGTGTTAGAAACAGAAGAAATTGGTTCTCAGGTTTTAAAGGAACTACACGAACAAAGAGAAACGATTCAGAAAGGGAGGGCAAGAGTAGGATACAAATTTTAAATTATGCAATTTTCTTTAAATTTGTGTGTATAATTCTTTTTGTTATTACTGACTTTAATTTATTTTATTATTTCTAGTTAAGAGACACAGATGCAGAACTGGGACGTGGTTCAAGGTTACTCTCAGGGATGATTTTCAGAAGCCTTCAACAAAGAATTATTTTAGCCGCAGTAACATTAACCCTCATAATCGTTGCTTGTGTCGTCATATACTATAGTTTTAAATCTAAAAGCTAAAGACACGACTAGAATAATCCTTTCGGTTAGGATATTGGTTCAGGAGCTATATTTATTACTCATTGTCAATGAGTTTTTGGTGTTATGATTATCGAATATAAGGTTCGTGCTGGGGAATTATTAAATTGTATGTCAAAGGAATATCGCATTATAACCTTTTATTAATCTTTTCACTTGTTTGGAGCATTTAATGTTGTTCTGTAATTGTAACCAATAGTTTCTATTGACTTAATATAGATCTTGCGTAATTACACACCAAGAGACGCTTAAATTTTTGACGGAATGCCGCCAAGCAGCGAGGGAAAAGTTCTAATATAATATTAGTATGTAATTATAAAAAGTTCAGCTGGTCAACGGCGTGTTGTCAGCGAGCATTGTTCCACAAGCGGAATTTATTAAAACGTTTGAAAATATCCAGAATATCACCTTCACTACCTTTCAAGTTGTCCGTTTGTGCAATCTGTTTATTATGTAAATCATAAGTTTGCTTTACATTTCGCACGTTTGCTTGATTGCATTTTACGGAAATAAATATTACATATGTTGTTAAAGTATATTTATACTTCGTACTAAATTGTAATTGACAGTTCAATTAATTATTCTGTACCTCAGATCCAGATTAATCTAATTTTTTTATTCAAAGCTGACTTATATAAATAAGTTTAATAATGTTTCCAAATACCGGATATTCGGCAAATGCTAAACAACTTATAAGATGATTCTACGCATCAAAGTAATACAAAAAGCAAGAATACGAAAATAGTGTTTGTGCATTCGTTCGAGGCAATTTCTTGAAAATTCAAGTATCGACCTGGATTAATCTGACTCCGAGATACAGTACTGTTATCAATAAAAATATACATCTATAATATGACTGTCAGATGACTCGTAAAAGCGATAATAATCTGTATCAAAATACGAGGGTAGGGAAACGAAGAAGACTGTAAATACAGATGAGAAGTATCGAATTATGACCATAGATAAGAGAAAGTCAGACGCGCTTAATAATTGATTTTATTGTTATGTTGTCGATTATTTTGATATCCTAAACGATGATTTTTCCTTTCATTTTTTTGTGTTACTATGTAATTATGAAAAAAATGATATATAATAAAAGTATCGCGGAAGGTAACGAGTATTCAGAGGATGGAAGTGATTTCTCTGTGAATGCGACGCGAATGTATCTTCTTCACGGTGCTGTTCCCAATAGTAATGAAAACAGAATCGAAATCGATGTTCAGTCTGATCAGCCCAAACTGCGATAGAGATCATCTATCTGTGGTTTGAAATACTCCTTCAGCTGAGGCCGTTTCATTTTCAATGTTGGTGTGAGGAGGCCGTTTTGCACGGAGAACGGATCCGGATGTAAATAAATATCTTTCACCTGGTATACCAAGGAAACGATAAAATTTTAGTGTTAATCTTAGTTACATTCGCTTATTTAAAGGACTCAATGTTTTAGAATAGAAATTAAAGTATTTCTTAATGCCATAGTAATAGAAGGTTTTTCTTCACCTGTTCAAAAGACTTCAGACTAGCTTCTTTTCCCCATGCGAGCATATCGTCCATGATCAACTGTTTGACTTGTGGATTAGCGCATAATACGCTTAGCGTACCTGGTATTCCATTCTCCACTGCCCAACACTTTACAACATCTACATCTGGTACTACTATCCCTACGACGCAAGATTTCAATGATTCTCCGTGAACGAACACTTGATGGACGTATTGACTACGCAAATAAATAGCCTCGATTTTTTCTGGAACTATGTACTCTCCTTGCGAAAGTTTAAAAGTGTGTTTCCTTCGATCGATTATTTTAAGCGCTCCTGTCTGCAAAAAAGAATATTCTCTCGTTATTCACTGGCAAAATATCAATTCAAATAGTGAAAATAGTATAAAAATGATAGAAGTTTTATTTATGAGGAAAAATAATGAATTGATAAATAGTTGGTCGTAAAAAAGGAACTGTACCTTCTAGAGTTAAACCAAATCTGAAGATTTAGTGATAATTGTGTTTTTGTATATTGGAAAAAGTTTTTTTAGCTCAATATTAAAAAGAAAAAAATTATAAATACTAATTCACCCCCAAGGTACAAATATTTAATTGTATTTTTTGTTCTCTTACAGGTAACCACATGCCAACGTCCCCGGTATGATGCCAACCAAATTCGTCGATAACTTGAGCAGTTCTTTCGGGATCCTTGAAATATCCCACGAAAACGTTGGTGCCTTTAACGCACACTTCACCTTGGTTCTTGTTGGCAAAGTATTCCATTTCCGGAACGTCCACCAATTTAATGCAGCAACACGGTACTGGCGGTCCTACGTGTTCCGGTACATGGTCACCCTATAATAACAATGAGAAACGGTACACAAGACGTTCATTACGAGGTACGAGAAATATTTCTTACACTTTTATCTTGAAAATTCCACTGCTTTCTCAAATTGAAAATTCGTGGTAAAAATAGATTTGAGAATTGAAAATTCATTCCGGCCAATGTCTCGTAAATATTGGAAGCGTTCGCTACAAATATTGTTGAACCGTTATATAATATGCATTACGTAAATTGAATAGTCAGTTTCCAAAATGGAAAATCTACCACATAATAGAATTTAGTTCGCAACATTGAAACGCTCGTGTATTATACCGATTTATTTCAATTTCTGCTATAATAGTTCACAAAAAAAAAGGAAATTGCAAGCTAAAAGCAGCTAGTTTAATTTATATGCATATAACTCATATTGAACGCAGCATTTACTTATTTATCCATACATCATATTAAAGCGTCGTTCACGACACGTGCTGAAAACACATTTTAAATAGAGCGACTCGTTGTCAGTCCAAATTCTACAATTATTTATTTTCCACAATTACTCAACGTTTCGCGACACTGACAAAATGTTCTTTAACGAATTTCCGTACCTCGATGGATACGGCACAGGAGATAATCAGTCCATCGAAACGGTAGAATACTATGGAGCATTCAGGTTTAAATAAATCAATGCAACAATTGGCGACTGTGCAGGGAACGATGCAACATTTTACAGTAATTGCACATTCGCGTATGTATACGTATTCGCACAGTCGATTGTACAACTAACGTTCCATGCCACGTGTTTTGGCGCGTGGTTGCAAATTTTTTGCTTACCAACGCGTTCGCCACAAATACGTATACCACTGGTCGCATATAAATAATGGCCAGCGTTGTCGTCTAGGAACATCGATATCTACAAATATGCCAAGAATAGTGACCATGCGCGTCGCTTGATCGTTAGTCCTCGATCGAAATTGAATAATCTTCACTTCTCACGCGATACGCGCATACCTTCGGTTGGTGTTCTTAAAGAGGCAAATATGTACTTCTAGTCGGTATATATTATAAAATCGGAAATCTTGAAGGAGATTATTTGCGACAACCATCTACAATTGAAGTCAAATCACAATCTATTTGCGGGTCAAAGGATAGTAGCCTTCAATTAATTTATTTTTTAATACAGCGTAGCTTGTTTTTCTAGCTCGATGAAGTCCATATAACACGGTTCGAACTCAGCAGATACACGAGCGATTTATTTACGGAGCGTTTATTGACCGGCTCTTTCGCTGAGACGCGGCTACTTATGTATCCGCTTCGTGCTGAAATGTCTGTTAACATATACCACGTATATTCCTCTCTTTGCATATCGCTGGCTACACATACAACATTACTCGAGTAAGACACGGTTAAATGACACATATGAGCGATCCAAGTTTTCGTGTCAACATCGACACTCGCTTTCAGCAGTACGATTTCGCGTGTGAACAAAACACGTCATTGAAATTCGTAAAATCCGCAAAATTGTGTACGTTCAATCGAACCAACCTGAACAGTAAGGGTGATCGGCGCGCAACACTCCGTCTGGCCATATCCCTCGACGACCAAACAACCAAGGGCGCATCTGGTGAACGTGAGCACGTTTCCCGCCAATGGGGCAGAACCGACGACCATCAGCCTGACCCGTCCCCCCGTCGACTCCTTGATCTTCCCAAAGGCCAATTTGTCCCACAAGCTGTTGTTCCTGATGATCCCCTTTTTTATCTCCGCCTCCTTCGCCCGCATGCCCAGGCTGAACACCAGCCTCTTCAAACACGAGTTTCGAAGTTCAGTTTGGACCTGCAAAACGTCGATCGGTGACTATGCCTTCTATATTTAACACGGCTGATCAAGTGGACCAGCTTGGTGGCTGTGTTTTCGCAAAGTGCGCTGGCAACCGTCGATTGAAATCGTGGTCGCACAAGCGTAGAACCAACAGACTCTGCGACGAGCATACGGATCGCCAATACATTCCTACGGGATTTATTAGAACTTATAAACATGGGAGGAGATCCCTGCCAATCGCAAGGGTCGTTATCCTTGAGAATAAACCATTAGCGCTAGTTGAATCAGTGAATCGGTATTACTACGTGCCATAAGGTGTAGTCAGCTTTCAGAAACGGCACACAAAGTGCTCTGTGGCTATTCAAGATGAGTTAGAAGTTCAACTATGCGAGGAATTCCTACGCATTTGAAAGACAGTGGCTATTTTAGTCGATACAGAGGTATCTAATAGTACGAGTCCGTATTCGATTGTAGACATCGGTGAATAGACGTCGGTTTCCACGAAGGTTGTGATTGCTATAGCATTGCTTTTCGAACGATCGATTCATCGATCGCGATTTTGCGGAAAAAGCATTTAGGTTCGAGATGAATCATTCTGACGTTTCTTCAAACGATTTAGCCTCGTTCATGAGTGAAATTTGATTTCAAGCGTGCTTTCATGGTTTGTTTGAAAATGATTTTCGGTGGTTTTGTCTAACGAAGAGATCGGTTGAGTGGATCATTTCTACGAGCAGATGTTGTTTACTCGCATACATAAACGAGTTGCTACAAAACATGCTTTCGAGTGGAGTAGTTTTCGAGTACACCAGTTTTATGGATTTTGTAGTTTCACACATCGTTTGCACACATTTCTGAATATTGCGAAACATGATATATTGCTAATGTTTCAAAATTGTATGAAACTCGATAAATGTGTCAAATGAGAGAAATTCGAAGAGTTTGGAAGAAGAAAGAAATATTCCCAAGTTCATTTAAAATTTGATGAAAATATTGAATGTTTACTGGTCAGCGGTGTGAATTTTCAGCTGTTGCATTCATTTACGGTTCTAAATAAAATCGTGCCACCGGGCTATTTTTGCGGATATGTTTACGCGTAGCGAATTCAAGAACAGAACAGAGTCACGTGTGTTTGCTCGGATTATAAGTTAAGAACGCGTATCGAAAGCAGTAATCACCGTGTTAGACTCCGACAAATTACACCATCAAATAATAAATGAACTCGATATTTTGCGTTGAACTTATGTCGCGTGAACTTGACTTTTGCCACGGCATGCCAGCACATTTCTCTTTAACAAATTGTCGCGCACCATTTGATTTACGCCCTGTATACACACGAGCACGAAAGGCAAGCGTATTAACGTAAACAATTTGATACGTGGATTTATAACAGTCACACGGAATGTGCGAATCCCATTCATTCGGGATTTCAGGGTTACAGCAGCAGATGGGATTGCTTCCACCTGTTTCGTCGTGCCATCCCTGTCAGTCCCGATTAACGTTCGCTGGTGTTGCTTCAGAGAATATCGCGCAACATTGATCTTAATAAATGTGTCGTTGCACTGTAACCACGATTCTGTCTCTTTCGGAGAGCACAGAATTTGACAAGAAAATTAACAAATCAGTAGATATAATTAACGACACTCGAACTATCAGGTTCATGAATTCAGATCGTATGATGAAACAGTTATAGCTCGTTGACGTCCTGTTTTTATGTTATCATATAAGAGTTAACAGGTTATAAATCTGTGAAACGATTGATCGTTCATCAAAACAAAGTCTGCTATCAAAATATTTGTATCAACGCTAACGCAACGATATACACTTTTTTGTTTTTAGTTATATCATCTTTTTTCGTTCCCCTATTAGCTTCAGCGAATCTTTAAACTTGTATCGACGTATGTTTGTAGCAGCGAGAGTACGCGTACTTGTTGTTGCCATTCTCATCTGTTTTTCGATATGCAAGTTCTCAAATAGATAGATAACCCTGCACTTATAGATAGAGATGAAAGAGGACTTATTATTCCGGTCACGAGCGCCGATGTAGAAGACGCTCGCGGAAGGGGACGGGGTCTGGACAATCTCGCTAATGCAGCTGTCTGTCAAAATTTCAACGTGACTGACGCGATCTGCGAATTCGTCAAATTATTTTCAGCCACCAGGCACAAGTGGAAATCCGTTAACCGTTCTACACGGACGGTGCGTCGATAAATTGCCCTCCCGGAACAAATTACTTGACGCGTATTCTCGCGCATCGACGCCTCGTCAAGCGTAAAAATATCCGCGGTGCTCGTAGATCGTCGCTCATCCGTGGCGAAGGAGTCACGAACGGATTCCACGACTTCCGTGGAACGCGACTTCCTACGGGTTGCCGCGACGCCTCGTCCGTCCTTGCGTCCCGATCAGTGCACTCGAAAATAGGCTTTCCGACTTCTGATTTTACGGTAATTTCGATCGCCAGAAATATCGCTTCACCCGTCGCTGTTCGTTTCGAAATGATAAATAAAATTTCGCGAATTCACTCGTGTAGAATATTCTGGTTCGATGATCGTTTCTTGGGAACTGTTATTTTTTTAATGAGCGATCGCTCTTTCGAAAGCAAATTCTTCCACGATGCATTCGTTGCGATATGGTATTAGAGGGTACGATCTCTACGAGCGAGAGTACACTTACCTTGTCGTACATACGATTCAACAACCTCGGTACGGCTGGCATCACGGTAGGCCTCAAGGCTTTCATATCCTCGGACAACATTTTGATGTCACCGCTGTAAAAGCCCACGGACCCGCCCACCATGTACATGCCGTTCTCGCAGCAACGTTCCAACATGTGTGCCAGGGGCAAGAAGCTGATCATCGTGTCCTTGTACGAGGGCTTGTGCTCGCCCAACTGCAACAGCACCGCGCTGACGCCCGCCATCACGTTCTGATGGGTTAACATCACACCCTTCGGCCATCCTGTGGTACCTGACGTGTAACATATCGTGCATAGGTCGTTCAACTTGGGTGGCACCTCGGGGTGGTTCTTCTGGGCGCCTAGCCGCTCCACGTCCTCGAATTTCAGCAACTCCACGCCCCGGTTCTTCGCCCTTTGGGTCGTCGTCTGTTTTATTTCCTTTATCACCACCATTTTCCTCAGGCACCTGGGTTCAGAAAGGGGTACGAAATGGTTGAGTCTGTCAAATTTTTCCGTGATATTAAATTATTGAATCTCTAATAAGAAGTCACGTTACTTCGTTGTGCCAAACGTCTCAGGACATTGCACGGGAATGTTTAAATTTGCCTCGAATACAGCGCGAGATTTGTAAATCGTGTTCGCATCGATGTTGCAGAAAAAGCGTCTATATTCATTCGTGGCATGCTGCCACCGCGACGCACCAAGCATCGCGTTCTCTGGTAATTAAGATCGCGACTTGTACGACCATTGGTTCGAAACTCCATCGTAACACTGTACCTTCGTTCTAGTCTTTTTTCAATGCACGAGTAATGGTTGTCCAATTCGATTTAGGATAGCAACGTTGCAAATTACAAAGTTCCCCTTCAAATACTTTGAACTCTTTCGAAAGTTCAAGTGGACCAAAACAATAAACAAATCTTGCCACTTACCTGGGTGCTTTGTCGAGCAGCAAGTTGCATTTCTTATCGTTCTCGACGACGACTATGTTGATGTCAGCCTGTTTGATGATGAAGGCGCAGGCATCAGGACCTAACGTATCGTACAGAGGCACTACCACTAACGAGTAAGTGTAACAAGCCTGCTCGGTTAGGATCCATTCTGGGCAATTTTGACTGTATAAACCTATCAGTGTCTGGGATCCTGGTGCCAATCCCAACGACACCAGACCAGAACCGAAGTTCTTCGCTCTGAGCAACGTCTCGTTGTAGTGGATCCATTGGTATGGTTTGTCTGGTCCATCCCGCCAGCCGAGACAGGGGCCGTTATCTGCGTATTGGGAAGATCATCCAGAAGCATGAATCAATTCGATGAAGTTTCTATACTTGTAAATGCATCCCCTGACTCTATTGAGAATGTATTACACTCAGATAATCTAAAATATACGAAAAATTTCTCAATCGACTCGGTAGGCACCGAAGTCGTATTTGATACTCTAGTATTTGGTTCATTCTCGTTTATAAATAAACTTCTTGCACAGGAGGTTTCCTACATAGTACCTTTAATTCGCGAACACTGTAACCGTGCATCTTTGAAGAATATCTCGCGGGTATTTGCCAGGGAAACGACTCCACGGAGCACGCGTCCAATAAAACTGTGGCCTAATGATTTTGACGGCAAACCGGCCGAGGAAGCGCGCATTTTCGAGCTTCGAATTGCCTCAGGAATTCTAATTGCCGCCGCGCGCCAACTGGTTTTTCGTTTAATGCCAAGGCGAGGATCGGTTAATTCGATGGAGAAGATACGAAACTGTCGGGAAAAAGGACGATAATGTTGCGTGAAGGATCTGTTGGAGCGGACGATGGTTCGTATGATAGGTGTGACGGTAATGGCTTTGCGTTAAGCGTGCCTGTCGGAGGGAAGTGTAATATCTTCTTCTGCGAGAAATGATTGATAGGCTTTTAAGTGATCGTTCTATTTTGTGTTTGGAGCGCTTAAAGGAAACGTCAAAATATTTGAGATTCTCGTGGCTTTTATTACATACTTGTTTTGACGTGCAATCACGAACTTAACGAATCTGGTTGGTGTGACTTGTCCCATACGCAGTGTAATTCAGGGGAGATTGGTAATTTCGTTGCGATTTATATACCCTCATCCTGGAATATCTGTTCATTCTTTCCTTCTGCATTTCCTCGCACATTGCGAAGGGGTTGTACCCACCCCTAGGTCACCATACTCCGCGTCACAAACTTGTACGATACGGAAATGTACGCCAAGAACAAATTTATCCATCACCGTAACTACCCCGCCGTTTCCACCGACCGCAGGTGTCCCACATCAAGCGTGGGTTGCGTCAGCGAAAGGTGGGATTCGTCGCGAATGAAATAGAACAGGTTCGCCGCGTTACTCAACGGGATGGACAAGAAGAAGATGAACCGAGAAAGTCAGTAGCCGCGGTGGTTATTAGCCAGACTCGTTCGCGGCTCGCGCCGCTGGTCATTCGAACGTGACCACGTAGCCAGTTGCCAAACGGGTGCATTATGCTCGGTAGGTCCCGTTTATTTAAAACGCGAACGCGAACGCGCGTTGGCGTGACCCCCGGAGGAGTCAGTCGGTGGTGAGACTTACTGGACTCCTTGGCGCCTCTCCGGAAACCGTCGTACAGGGTCCTCGTGTCCTCGTGTATGTAGCTGACAAACTTTCCCTCCTTGCTGTCCTTATAAAACCTGGACACTTTGATCAGGTCGGTACCCTGCAAGCACACGCACACGCACACACGCGTTTTTTCTCACGTGAAACGACGGCCCGCAGCTATACGTACCCCGGTCCCCTCGATCGTTACGTAAGAGAATTGCCAAGTGCAAATCTAAGTATAGCGAGCAACGACGCGCGACAGGTATATATTGCACGCCGCGGAAACACAATGGGAAAGTGCTAAGTGCCGACCGTGCTCGCCTCGCGCCTCGCCTAATCCCGGCGAGAGAGTAAAGAAAGCGTCGCACGAGCCCAATTCCCCGTGGTTTTCTCGTCCATCGATGGTCACGGGATGCCTCGACGTCGCCAAGTCGCTTGTGCAACTAGTCTGCCCACCCACACAGCCGCGCGCCCGTGAATTTCATCAGAACGTTCCTTTTCTCTAGCCGTACGCGAATCGCTAAATCATGAGAAACAGTCTAAGCGTCCACGATGGCACCTAGCATACTTCCCGTACTTTCCGTATCTTCCTCGGAGGATGAAAAAACGCAATGGCGACCCGATTCACCGATTAATGAATATATCCATGAAGACACTCCACCTTTACTGTGTCGGATTGATCGTTGAGATCGATGGGTGCTCGAATGGGCGGCGGGGAGAAACAACTGGACGTCATATCTCGCAGGGTGCAGAGCGAACGGTTGCACAGTAGAGGCCCGTTGCACGAGCCTGACGCCCGGGGTCCTCTTTAGGCGATGATTTCGCTCGGTATTGGAACGATGCACGGTCGAAACGCGAGGGGCCCGTACGGGCACGGCACCTCTGCGTCGTTGGACGTCGCCTCCTCGGTCACTTCGCTTGTCAGAATCGCTACTGACGCTGCTCCACCGAGAGGAGCGGCTGCTATCAGTAGCTCGCGCATAAGACTAGCCGCGTCTCGTCCATCCTCTCTACGACGATCTTCGACTATATTTAAATATAGTGGACCGCTGGTGGTGCGAGCGTCGTCCTCGACAGCCACCGAACCTGTTGGATGATCGCCAGCCGTAAAAAAAATCGATCAACATCGGACTTTGACGTCGGACAAGCTGCCTGAAAGCGTTCGCTTCGGATTATCGCGCGCACCGATGGATAACCTGTCCACGTACACCTACCAGAGGATCGTTACCGTCGCGATTTATGTCGTCGTTCGAGTCACTCGGCGATCGTTCGACGAAACACGGTAAGCTTGACGCTCCGACCGCGACGTTAGATGTTGATTGGGATTTGACGCTCGTGGACGTACACTCTCTGCTCGATCGTTTCTATTGCCTCGTGGCGAGGTTTAAGTGGATTAAGATTGATTTACGGCGAGCGGTCTGTTGTGATTGCTATGATAGAGAGCTGGTGTAACCGCGCGGGTATTAGAAGCGCGATGTTATCATTTGTTTTGTTAAGAGCGGGGAATGGATGGAAATATTTTGATGGAATTTTTTTTCGTTCCTATAAATACGTGTAATCTATTTTGGTGAGCCAGTAAGTCGAGTGTATTTTATCTTGTATTCTCAGAGAGACTTTATCGATGCAAGTGTACTTTCAGATCTCTGTTTATCGAAAAAATGTCCTCAGAATTATCCAACACGTCCCACGTACTTCTATTCATACCTCTATCGCAATTAGAAACAACCCTGAAAATTGACTAGATACCTTTAGTTCGGTTGGTCGTAAAGCATACGTAATCAGACTCAACATATATCAACCACTCTGGGGTAGCTGGAGATCGAGTGGCAGTCGGTCGACGATAAGGACATTCCAGGAGCACTTTCGAGTTGCCCGCCTCCCTATTGGAGGTTATTTAAAAGCGGTCCTTCAGCCTCACCCGCTAGCCAAGGATTCGTTACCAGTTCGATGCCGAATTCGATCGACTTCGGTTCGAAACCCCGCGTGTTTTCGTTCCATCGACATGTATCCCACCCACTATCTCTTCGTCCTCTTCGTCGGAACGTTCTGCGTCTACGGGCTGTGGAGGACCGGCTCCCTTTCCTGGCAAACATCGACCGTACACGCGAAAGCGTCCATCCAGTTCGACCTCTCCATTCCAGCCTCTTCTCCGTCCGTTCTCCACCATTTCTCGAACAAAACCAGCAGAAGAACCGTCGACAGAATCCACAGGAAGTATCGAGGTGTCGTGTCCAAGTACATGCTGGAGTTGTACCACAGAAGATCGGACGTGGACATAGTTCGAGCGTTGCAACCAATCCACGTGTCAAGTCCAACGAGCGACGGGGCTAGGATTCTGGTGTTCTCAGTGCCTCCAGTGGACCGAGACGAAGCCCTCGAGGTGGCCGAATTGCTTGGGATCGCTGGCTCCATCCTCAGAGTGCACGTGGATCGCACGAACGCGTCCGCGTTGTACAAATCGAGGCGAGACGACAGTTGGAGAGCCTTCAACGTTACCTCAGCAGTGGCCACGAGGAGTGGTACCACTGTCAGGTTCCGAGTTTATGGAAGAGTCGGATACCATCCCTGTGGGGATGGCCCAATCTTGCTGTTGAGTTACACTAAGGTGAGGAAGAAGCGTCCGCGGCGTTCCATTCAAGAGGACGAGTCCGAGGAAGACGAGGGCCCTCGAAGAAGACGCAAGAACCATTGCAGACGACGTTCCTTGTACGTGGATTTCGCGCTGATCGCGTACGATGAATGGGTCGTTGCTCCCCCGGGCTACGAGGCGTATCAGTGCTCGGGGAAGTGTTTCTATCCGTTCGGAGACCACCTGAGTCCCACGAAACACGCGATCGTGCAGACGTTGGTGCACGGTGCTCTCCAGGGTGTCGATGGGAGAAACAAACCGGTTGGAAGGGCTTGTTGCGTCCCAACGAGACTGGCGCCTACTAGTCTACTGTATTTGGATGCCAGTGGGACTTTGACTTATCAATATGGGTATGAGGACATGGTCGTGGCCGAGTGTGGTTGTCGTTGAAAGTGTTGGATATGTATAGCTCGGAGATGGTGTGAAAGGTGTGTAGGTTTTTCTCTCCTCAAACCATGAGTCTTCTGTAATCGTAATAAAATTTCATTTTGCTTGGCGTAAATTGGATTTCGTTCTCCAAATTTTGACGGAAGTTAATCGTGAGACAGGTTCGTAGAAATAAAGTAGGCGCGATTTTTCATTTGCATATCTCGGTTGATTTATTTTTTTCATTTCTTCTTTGCGTAGAAATGTCTCGAACATTTTTACGAAGAGGGAATTTAAATTCCTCCGCTTAAAGTGGAAAATATGTAGGTTTTGATCTTCGTTTCTTCTCTGTCTTGCATCTTGTTTTCCACATAATAAAATATATTATAATAGTTCTCGTATGATGGAGACAAAGTTATCCCATATGCGTATAACCCTTCATTACTAATTAATTTGACCATCTGCCAATATCATCTTCCAAAAATATTTTCTGCGCGCTTAAAGTTGCTCTAATTAGATTTTACGAAAATTTGGTCTCGAAATGGTAAATAAATATAATTAGCTATGTTAAAGGTATAGTTTGTGATAAAATATAAAAAAAATATGACATATAAATATTCGGAAATATTATATAAATTTATGAGAATCTATGAGAGAAAAGATATATCTAAGAATATTTACTTCTGAAGAAAACTCTAATAAAGGATTAACGGTACACTTATTGGAATTATTGCTATCATCCCTGATGTAAAGTACACTGGTATCAAATTTTCTCGTTCGATTGTGCAACACCCTCTATGTCACTCACTTCTATCAGAACTTACGTATAAAAAAAATATAAAATAAATTTGAGTGTAAGCAGTCACTATAGAACCATAAAGAGTTAAATAAAAATCAGATTATGAAATGAACCCACTGACGACACTGGAATGACTTCGACCGTTTTCATCGGAACAAGACTCCTCTCATTCGTAATTGGTAAATGCACATTAGAAAAAACACCTACGCACCCTTGTCTCATTCAACACTCGCGATTCTCTTCTCTCTCGATAAACAACACGAAACACACGTAGAAAGAATACAAAGATTGTACCATCCTCGGTAACTGTTCTCGAAAACTTTCTCAAGTCTCGCGATAACATCAATAAACAGTCTTTAACAATTAACTGAACACGGTCGAGCACATCTCGTTGTTCTTCCTGTTCAAGAAATAAGACTTCCCAGGATTGTGCAGTCTCATCCTCCTAGCTTTCCTCAACTTGTGCTTGCTTCCGCTCACTCTCTCGACTTTGTATACGCGATATTTCACCACGTTCTCCGGTTGGTTGAGTCTCATGCAGAGAACAACTGGACCAGAGAAGTCCACGTCGGTGGCTAACTCCAATTTCGGTTCCATCGTCATCGAGAACTCGGCCATGCTCTGCACAAAGTCGGATCGCACCTTCGTCCCGCCCTGGATCACGATTCCAGTCTTCAGATCGACGAGGGACTGCGCGTTCCTGGACCAGAGGCTCAGCTGTATCTGCCCAGCCAGGTCGAAGCTAACTGCACCTTGGACGTCGACCTCTGCCACGATTCCCGAGGCCAATGGAACGTATTCGTTGTGATTGTGAAGAGCAGCGAGGACCTGGAAAGCTGGAGTCCGTTCAGAGGCTGTGCCAGACCAGACGTGGCCCATCAGTTCTCCGTTACCAGAGAAGAAGATGAACGGTCTGATACCAACGCCCATGAAGCTCAGCCCCATTCCCGCTGTTAGTGATTCTTCGTCTTGGCCATCGTCCTCTTGGTTGCTGGAAGAAACGAAGCTTCCTAAGCCACTTGCGAATAACCCAAGAGAGAACAGTGCCTCTTCGTGTTCTTTCACTTGATACACTACGTCGACCACTCCTCGCTTCAGCAACCCTGACTGAATTTCTTGAACGGTCACCAGTGAGCCATTGCTGTCCGATGATCTCAGAAAATTCCTTGTAAACGCAGTGCTTAGACCCGCCTGCGAGAACACGTTGTAATTGACGATATTCTGGCCTACTGTGCTCAAAACGTCGTTCAAGTTTTCGGCTAATTGGGGATCCTTTTCGGACAGCTGCTCCAAACGTTGAGCGAGGTACTTTCGCACCTCGTAGGCAGAGTCTCCGCTTGCTAAGTATTCGACCAGGTTTCGAATGTCTTCCTTTGATGGATTTGTTTCTAGAATAATATCCAAGGCTAGAGTTCTGCTGCTACTATCTCTTTTGGGACCACCTAATTGGTAGAACGTTCGTTTAGCCACCGTTTTCACTTTGTCGGTTATCGAGCTTCTGGGAATGGCTGCTAACGCCTTCCAGGCGGCGACATTCAGCGCTCGGTTTCTACTTTGTGCGTATTGTAACAGCGTTGGTATCGTCACCTTGCTTCTTAAGTTTCCTAGAGCTCTGATGAACTTTAATTTGCATTCGTCGCCCGTGCAAGTGTCGAGGCCGATTTCCAAGCTAACCTTTGCAGTCTCGACGGCAGTCGGGGATTGCAAATGGCGCGCCATCGCAGCTGCGGTTAGGGCTATCGTCTCCGACACCTTGTCGTTCGCGTTTGTCTCTTCTGATTGCCTCAGAACACTTTTAGCGACGTCCGCGTTTGGATTTGGAGATAGGGACAGGCTCCAAAGGTATCGTTCAGTATCGTCGCCTATGTCGTCGTGTTGAAGGATCTTCATGGCTGCCTGATGACTTGCCAGAGTCGATGCCGCGCCATATATGTCCAGTAGCTGTGATTTGACTTGACGATACCGTGGGCTTTTCAACAGTTTGATCAGCTCTTCCGGCGAGGCTGATCTGACTAGACTTATTAACTTAAGGAACGCTGAAGCGGACTTCCCTGTGCCCAACGCGCTGTTCTCCAAGGAGCCACGGTTCTCCTCGATCACTTGTTCCAACTGAAATTAGATATCGCAAACGTAGACAAAATTAGAAGATTGGGAATTAGAAATTACGTAATTTGTTTGAGGATAGTGTTTCGCAAATGCGAACGATTTTTCGAAAATATATTATTTTAGTTTCGTAATCTTATCCATCTGCCATTGGTCAGCAGTGAATAAATAAAGAGCAGGAAGCACTTGCCAAATCAAGTTATTGATCCAGACGAATATAATTTTACGTCTTCCGGTCCGCCTTTATGTTGCATTATTGATTTTGGCGACAATGCTTCGTCCGCATCGATACGAAACGTTTAGAAAATCTTGAGGAGGGTTATAAAATTAAACGCAACAAAATAGTGAACGTAAAGGTTCCACGATAAGGTTAGGTATATCTAAAGTTAGTTAAAAATTCTTCAAACTAACCGTGGGACATCTACTGTCAGGACACGTGGACGGTTCCAGTTGCAGCTCGATGCCAGTCTCCTTGCACCCGGGTCTCACAGCAGCAACAGCCTGCTTCAAGGTGTTAGCGTGCACAGTTCTCGCGCTGATGGTGCCGGGCAACAGTTCGAGCGTTCTCTCGGACGTTACAGTGGTCCCTACTTCCATTTTGGCGGCCAGCATCATCCTGTGCCTCTCCTTCTCGCGTACGAAGCTGGGCAAAAGCTGCTGCGTGAGCTCGTAAGTCGCTGTGCGAACACTCTCGAGTTTCACGCCGAATATTGGATTCGAATGTCGTTTAGTCGGCGGCAGGGTAGTCTGCTCGCAGTGCGTCTTCCGTTTCTCCACGGTTTTCGGGCCAAGAGAGTGGTAGGTGACGTTGCAAAGGCCTGACGCGTCTCGTTCTTGGATGTCGTTGTCGAACACCCTGTATTGGAGCACGCTGGCCAAACCACGCTTCATATTCGCCGATGAGACGCTCTCCTTGGCGTCCAGGAAGATCGACTGCACCTCGCCGTTCCTCCATACCATCAGCAAAGGATTCGTCGCGAGATCGTTTATTCTGGACGAGTGCTCGATGAACCCTTCTGGTTCCGGCGCCCTCCGCGACTTGATCCATAGCTGCGGTTGTTGTAGCTGTGGAAGATGGTCAGCGGTAACGGCGGTTACTTTGAGAAATTGTTCTGAATTTAATATCGAAGTTTAAATAACCGAAACTTTATGATAACGTTTAAAAAAGCTAATGATAAATTCATACAAGCGTATGAATAGCGTCAACTGCGTTCGCTATTTGTCAAAACGGGCTGTAATCTCGCAAGGAAAGGTTGCCCGCTTATCGCTCTCTGTTTGATAAACATGTCATTTATAAAAATAGCTGGATTGTAAAAACATACATACGAAGGTAAAAGGTCAGCGAAAAACATCACGGACCGTTTGAATAATATTTTTGCCACGCAATACTTAAAAAGCATTACTGCATCGTGCATCTGGTATACAACTATACACACAGTGCGCGCGATACCGATAATAATTTCCACCGACGATACCATAACATACTTTATGATAATGTATCTATTTACACAAAAAATGAAATGCGTGGTTTGAAGTTCAATGCGTGTCAGCGTGTAACGAAGCTGATCGATAACGCGAGAAATTTAAACGTACCTATCCGGACTTCAATTATTGTAATACGCGTCAGCAAACTACACCAAACCCTGAATAGCTGCGCGTAACGTGGAACACGTGCAGCTATTTAGATTCTCGTTACACAGTCAGCTTCCTTTCGATCGAAGCATTCCATCGCTCGGTTTCGATAGAGAAGCAGTCCCTACCTCGACTCTCAGCAGGAAGCTATTCGGATCGTCCAGTCTCTGCCAAACGGGTATCACGTGCAGCTCGCCAGTCAATCGGAAGCCAACGTCCCCGCTGGATTTCGTGGGAGCGACCTCGCTGAACAGCCAGGTCGTCGTCAGCTTGTATTTCAGCCCGCTGCCAACGTTCCAGCTTCTGGTGGCCCCGGCAACGGCTGCAATAATCACGACCACCTTCCAGTCCATGATCGGTAATCGCGGTGGCGACTCGTAGTTCAGAGATCAAGGGAGAACCGCGTCCTCGTGGCCCCGCTCGCGTCGAACAGAGACGTCAGGGATCGAGGAGGAAGCGGCGAGGAGATGCGCGTCAATTTTGGAATGCGACCCGGCGGGAGTTACGCGTCGACTGACAAACATTGTTACTCCGGAATGGCTCGTCTAAATCGATGAGACACGAAGGATAGAGGTCGGCTCTGTCTGCGCGCGTATCGCTGATACCGCAACCGTCGATGGTCGCTCGTGTGCGAGCGATGTTTGTGTACCCCTCCCGTGTTTGTCTGCGTAGGATGTACGATTACGGACCGCGATTATGGAGTTACGAAACGATCTCGTTTTTTTTTTCTTCTCTGGAGGGAGAAGGGGTCTGGAGAAGGGAGGGAGGGGAAAGTTTGACAGTGATTTTGAGCTTGGGTTGTGGATGTTAGTGAACGTGCGAGTGATGGTGGAGATGTTTGAAGTTGGCGATGGTTTGTCGCGTAGTGATCGTTGTATAGATGATGCTTTTTAAGGTGACAAATTCTTGTTACTGGTTGTCAAGTATTGCTCATCCCTAATCTCTTCGTCCTCGTAGTCTGATTAGTTATTATTTAAATATAATAAAGAAGCAAGTCCATAGGACCGTTAGTTATTTTAATCGAGTGAACAGCTGAGAATTCTGGCATTTTTAAGTCAGACGATGTGCAAGGCGCGTGTGTGCGCAGAATGGTCACAGGCTGGATCGGTTTTCTAAAAGCGACGAAGGAAACGGTGCGGTGTATATACGAGATGCATACGTGGCGGCATCCTTTTACGTATACGCACGCACACATGTAATTATACATGCTCCAGGCACACATACAAGGTCCAAAGAGGCACCGTTAATTCACAAGTCCTTGCTACACGACAAAGACACGGAAATGACAGAAACACCGTTCTTGTAATTAAATAACCAAGGGACGAACTACAGAGTGCCATTCTTACAGTTCAAGTGCGTCCTTATCTGTTCGACAATGACACAGAGACTTCATGAAAATAATCATAACCGGAATATGTATGTCTTTAAATTGGATGAAATATTCAATTATCCCCTTTGGTTCTCAACTAATAATTTTTTAATTCAATAGTATTCTTCGAGCCAATGGAAATGATTTTTCTTACATTAGTTTTCTAATAAGTAGAGTTTCATCTAAAAAAAATATTCAGTTTCGTATTTCTGAATAGTATAAAGTTTATGTAACTACAAGTACATAGTTATATAAAGTAGTATATATAGTTTCGCTCGAAGAGGAAACAGTCATGCGAGATGGAATGAGATCCAATCATGAATACCTAACCACCACTACTTCAGTTACCCAAGATCAGTTATCTCGTGGAACAAACTCGAATTCTCCCGCACCTCGTACAAGAGCCATTAAGTAGAATCAGAGTGTTATACCTAGCCCTCTCAGCGGTATATTCTACCGTAGCAACGTACCGAACCAGTTAATTACATTTATTCCTTATTTCGATCATCTCGTCGGTGTTTCATCTACCAAAGTTCCTTGTACGCATATATACGAATAAAGAATAAAAAATTAAGTTTACCTGGTGCCATTTGACAGTAAGAACCTGGAAAAGAAAGGAATTCCAATTAGAAATAATAGAGCGTTCCAACGGGGTAAGCGATACCGATGGTGCGCGACTTTATTGCTAAGTGTAATAATTATTTAATCGAGGTCGAAAAGGCGAACAAAGAGTCGCGAAGGTTGCGGCTCCGATCGTTAAATGCGAGCTAAGCGCAATAGCAAAAATGGACCGAGAACGTAGATCGTACGGAAGAAGAAATTGTGATTCGTTCGCTGTGCCATTCGGATTCCATTCGAGAGACAGCGGCTACCATTTAAAACGGCTCGTACGGACGAGATTAAGAAGTCGTTGGAAGCCGTCGGACGATTCGAAAGTAGCGGGAAATTGTGGTAGATCCGGACGCGAGAGCAGGCGGGCCAACATTGTCTGGTAACTCACCGAAGAGCGCCAGAAGGTAGACGAGGGAGATGGTGAGCGTCGTGACCGGCGTTTCAAGGCAGGCCATCCTTTGCTCGTTCCTTACGGACGACCTTCCTCCAGCCTACTACCCCGATCTTTCTGTCTTCCACGCAGCTCCGTGTCTGTTCTCGTCTCCTTTTGCGAGTAAATACGAGCAATTAGACTGGCCAGGCCTGGCGTTATCGAACCCCGCGACCGTCTCTGATGTTCCCCTCCCCTCTTCGCAGAACCGTCCCCCCCTTTCCACCCCGCTACTGTCTACGATACCACCAGAACGCACTGTACAGCTTGATCGAGTAAAAGTGATCTACCCGGAAGCAGTTGGGATCGAAATCTAAGGGATTCTTCATACTCCAAACCAGCGAACCGTGAAATTTTCCCATTACTTTGGAAAAATTCAAATTTCTACGAATATTTGTACCAGGACAATGTTACAGAGAGATCAGAGATGTTTATGTCTTCTATTTTGAAGCAAGAAAATGAAATCGAGAAAATCTATGTCACGGAGCATGATAATATTTGTTTCATCCGAGTAAATGCAAAGTTTCTCACAATTCAGGATTGTGGTGTCCGTTTGTTGATTTTTATATCGTTTTTTTTTTTTTAATGAGAATCAATGAGTTTCTCAGCCGAAAATACCAGGCGGAACTGTAGAACGGAGAACGTCGTGTCTGGTTTTTGTCTGCTCAATCTACTTGCACATGCGCCGCGGATGCTTCACTTTTGCACGGTCAAGTAATACCAGCCTCCTCCAGCGAGATTGCTTTTGCGAGGGGAAGGGAGGGAACTAAGCATGGGGATGTTCGTCGGTGTGGTTTCTGGCTAGGTGAGTTCAGAAATTGGACGATGTTCACATGGTTGCTGGTTCACTGTCTAAGACGGCGGCACGTCCATTGGTAAAGTGACGAATCTGCGCAAGGAGGCGAAAGAACTCTCTCGACTTCTCGTAACAGGCTGATAGTATAGGAATCGCGGTTTTTTTTTAATTTCTCCTTTTTCTTTATGGATGTGATCGAATAGTGTGCTGAAATCTGCGGGTGGATCTTTAATTAATCGTACAAAATGTGTAGATTATAATTGTCATACA
The DNA here is from genome assembly GCF_050948175.1 of Xylocopa sonorina. Taxonomy (NCBI): domain Eukaryota; kingdom Metazoa; phylum Arthropoda; class Insecta; order Hymenoptera; family Apidae; genus Xylocopa; species Xylocopa sonorina. The sequence continues at coordinate 14,801,107 of NC_135193.1, forward strand.
AATAGTGTAACATATTTTATGCGTATATACAAAATAAAAAAATAAAAAACTGAAACACCACTCAGTTGCGATGTTTTTTAAAACTGGTACCTTTATAGTGCAACATGTGTGTTGTTGATGGATATTTACCAAATGTAATTTATGCAAAAAGAACGATAATATGCGTATATCGTCTACCGCCTTCCCGAATAAATTGCATACAAATAATACAATATTACCACAATATTTGCATTTCTTTTGGACATTTACTCCACGTTTAGTTTTGCATTGAACCACAATTTGCGATCAGTTTTACGAGTTATATTGTTAACTAAATTAGTAGTCACTTTATCAAGAGTCAATAGGTGAATAGGATAAAATGTTTCACAATGTAATGCATGAGATAAACTATGTTGAATTTACCGCGAGGCTGTTTAGAAACCTTGAAACTTGCCCGCAAAGTTCACGCGGGGTCATAGCACTAGCATTTTACATTGACACGCGCTGAACTACTTACTGCGACACGCATTTAACTGTCGTCGAATTTTCCTGCCACTTCGAATACTTGTCATTCTTTCGGCAAATGCTAAACTCGGTTAAAAAGACACGGATGTATCATCAAGTATAAACACAGTACGACGTACCTTTTGAAGTTAAATCTGAAGGAACATCGTCCTTTCACCGTAGCAGCACTACTTTTGTTCGCACTCTCTCAAGATAAATGAAAGAGAAGAAAATTGTATTCGCAGTACGAACGAATTTTTAAGATCAACGCATTATTCCACTTCCTTGCACGATACGAAGCTGCTCTTTGTTATTTGTCCAGCTAAACTGTAACACCAAAACGACCACACGAGGAGTATTATCTATCGAGAACGGAAAGCTATGACGATTTCTACTCAGTCAAACAACGCATGTCGAAGAAAGTCCACAGTACGTAGTACATTCTGTCACGGCTTGACACTGAAATTGTTCTTATCGCTTTATTTGTATTTATTCGCTACCTTCTACGCCACTGTACCTAAGCAATTAACATTTTACACTTGCGATAAATTTTGCCTCGTTCACTTTGGAATTGAGAGAAACGTTACCGATGGATACGGACGAAAAAAGGAAACTGAATGTTCCACTTGTTTCCATGACTGTATATCAAATTAAACTTGTAGATCGACGCAGCACCGAAAAGATTATTACTGGTAATCACACGCATTCTAATGCGTAGAGATAATATGCGGTAAACAGTTTAAACAACAATGAATGATAGCAGACGTATCCACGGTATGTGGTCATAGAAATTAAAGTTTGTTTAATTTTTAATTTTTAAATTTATTTTTCACAAGTTATCAACCGCGAGTAAAAAAATCCCGTATCAGCTGATGATGAAATAGAACGTATTTATAGATCAACCAAAGCGTCTCAAGATTCGAACATTTGCCTGAAGATGGCAGGAACTGTATGTTCAGTTCTAGATTGGAACGTGAGGAATGATAAAATTGAGATTGAATAAAATACAAATCGAAGAGAATATTCTCAGCAAAGAGAAGACGTTTCTAATGTACGCATACGATTAAGCGAACGGAACAACGAAAAAAGCGCCACCTTTTTTGGAGCCTTATACCCAAAACTTAAAGTAACACCGGTACCATAATGGCGTCCATAACTTTTACCAGCTGAACTAAAATTCTTCCTAGAGAAGCTTCAGTTCAAAGAAGCTAAATCCTCTATACAGAACCTCGAATGTTAATAATGTCATAGGATCCAAGAAGAATATCACCTTCCAACAAGAACCTATTATACACCGAGAAACGTTAAAGAAGAAACGTGGCAGTGTAATTCGCGAATACTCCCATAAAGAGAGAGTCTGAAAAAGGAGGGAGAACGAAACGGGATGAGGCGGAAAATGGAGAAGCGAGGATCCTGTAGAGCGACAAAAGCTAGCGGCGCGTGAACTCTCGCGGAAACGGGAGCCGGTCGTTTAGCGGGTCCGCAACGAACGATCCGGCCGGCAGCAGCCGCGCTAAATAATCATAACTCAGAGAGACATTTGTAACGCCAGCCTCTCGCTCGTATTTATCGCTGTTGTTGGGCGGTTTGTTGCAGCAATAACGGTAATGGGCCAGGCACGAACGGGCAGCCCATCCCCCCCGAAACCGCCCCGGCGACCCTCGAATCCCGCCGCGAACGCGCGCCCCGTCCCCCCATCGCCCGAGAGCGATTTATCCTTGGGTAATTAGCACGGGTAATAATTAATGCCGCCGCGCATTGTGCTAATTATCACCGGAGAACCTTTTAAGAAATGAAAGAACATTCGAAATAAAACAAAGAGGCCGCGACGCGGGGGATGGCCGCGCGGTTGGGGGTTGCTGGATAGTTTGCTAGGATAAAGGAGCGAGGGGCGGGGAGGAGCGGGCCGGAGAGATAAATAGGACGGGTAGAAGGATATTTACAATCCCGGGAACGAGTCTCTGTAATAATAAGTGGTAATGAGAGAGAGAGAGAGAGACCGTACTGCTGGTTCGCGAGGGTGTCGGTGGTTGCAAAAAGTAGCAAGATTTTGCGCGGCAGCGTGCTGGAAAAAACTCACTTTCTTGCTTTCCAGCTGTTCTAGCAATACCAGAATGAAAAAAGGGAGATGATAAAAAGATGAGCGATGGAAATGAATTATTCCTCGAGTTCAAACGAAATTTCGTACATACGCATAATGAGTTGTGAATTTAAAAAAAAATCCGCGACACAGCTTAACCACCCCTGGAATATCGGTCCCTGTCTCGCGTACGTCGAATGGTAGGTGGCTGCCACCACCAACCCCGGGTCGGACAAATAAAAAGAAAACACATCTTGATAGCGATAAAGCGAGGCGCAGTGAGAGTGGCAGTGCACGGGGGTACGGATAACGTGGGAAGGTAGGAGGCGGTCGGGGGAGGTCGGGTCTACGGGATGTTTGCGCGCCTATATGTATATTCCAGGACGGAGTAAGAGGTTGTTGGTATACGTAGACGAGCAGGTAGCGTAGGGAACGTGAAATGTGTACGTGTGGCGCCATACAAAGGACAGGCAACGGAGCCAAGCAGCTATCCATCAGGGTGCTTTTGTCGCCCTAATGAGAGCCTGAATTATTCAGCTTAGAGAACACCCCTCTCTCCGTGGTCCCCCTTCCCACCTTTCCGTCCTCTTCCACCTCCTACACCTCTTGGGGACAACGCTTGCACTCGCTGGAAAACTTGAGTGTCCCTCGTTCATTCCAGTGCGTAGGTTAACGTGCGTTCCTAGGGTTGCTAACGCCGATGTGATGGAATTTCGCGCGGTCTCGAGGGCGAGTTAGAATGGTCTTTGCGTTAGACGCGATTTTACGAGAGAATAACGGGTGCAACGACGCCCCTTTTCTTAAATGTACCAGGTAGTTGCCAGTTGCTCTTCGATCAACGATAGGTAAAAATAAGGAGATTCGTTTTGAATATTTTTTGACATTAATTTGACACTGGTATGGAAATTAGGGGAACGTTGAAAATATAACCGATGATAGGAAGAAGGTCTGGAGAAAATAATTATACTAGCACGGTACGGGGAAAGGGTTAAACCTTAGAGGGGGCACGCAAATTCCATGAAAAATGAATGGGCCATCAAAGTGGGGCGTTCTTTTACGCGAAGGTCGCATCCCTATTAAATCTAACGGGGAGACTTTTCGCCAGGCCGGTCGCATCAGGCCTGGCACAGGTCTGTCAACTAATTTCCCCGGCGATTTTAAAATCATGGACCGCGGAACGGCGATTCATCCGTCGTGCATTGCCTGCGTCCTATTCAAAAACTGGAACGCGCACCATAAATGCTTGAACGGCCCCAAGACGTCGTTTTACCTCGTGGAACGTATAAATACTAAGTCTTTGCCTTAGCGCGACCTCTTTCATATATAACTTTCCAACGGGTATTGCACACGTTCCTGGCTGCCTATGCAAAGCTCATTTCCTCGGAGATAATTGCACTGTGATATCGTGAAACTCATCGTTTTTGTGTGCCAGTGAGAAAAGGAGAGAGGCAGAGGGTAGCGGGATGGGTGCTGGTAGATGGCCCGAGAGGGTGCCGCGGTGGGGTGCACTTACTCGGGGCGAGGAAGCTCGGTTTTTATTAAAGTTCCTTGCACGTTGGTTGCCTTACTTTTATGCTACCGTTTCACGGCGAAAACTTGCCCCGTAAGTCGATAAAGTTCGCGGTAACTAACCGTCATTCCAGATTTTCGCATGCCTTGCTCGCGTCGCGTTTATGGCTTCTCCGAATGGAACTTTCGTAACTTTCGATCAGTTGATAATCGTGACGACGTTAACGTTAAAGAGAAATAACGATTAGACACTGCGCCAATTTGTTTAAAAAAATTACGAAACGATGTTCCGTGAGTGCAAGGGTAACATTCTTTCTGGGACTCGTCGCATTTATGGCTTTGGCAGTTCCAACGTTTTAAAATATCTAAGGAATTCGTGAAAGAGTTTGAAATGCAGATAATAAATTTAAATACCATGCGCGATACATATTTATGATACAGAATGTCATTCATACATATTCGGACATTTTGGTTAAACTTTTTGGTGGACTAATCATCCATGAGACAGCTGCAACACGTGGCGAAGTGATATGATTGTACGAAGGATTTTTAGAATCTCTTTCCTCGAAAACGAAATTTGCAATAAATTAGAAAGATAAAAATATTATCTGGAAAAAAATTGTACATTACGAAGCGTCGATATCATTAATTCTTGCTCTGAAGTTTTCTTAACGTTCCACTCGTACAAAGTGGAAAGGCATGTTTAATAATTTGCCTGTTAGAGATCTCTTCGGCAAATTCATTACTTCAAGACGGTCTCTGTTTATCGCGTTAATTAATAATTGTTTGTACAATTACCAGTTTGCTTCTCAAGAGAGGTTCCTCTTTGTTTGACAAGCAAACTATAAAGTTTGCTTGTTTCACTTTTAACTATGCTCATTACTCGCGTCCTAAATGAATCTAACTAGATTGAAGCTGCTTGTTATTTTCTTTCCGACCGAAGTTTAATTTCCAGCTTCGAGAATTTTTAATTTATTTACCAACGCGTTTCTATATTTTATAGCCTGTTATCCGTGAGCGTTTCTCTAACCTTAACTGTGCTGCCATAAAAAAAGAGATATAAAAATGTTGTAATTGAAACAGTGACTAATTTGCGGGTCCATAGCTTTCGAAGCAAATGAATTAACGCGTCTGGGAACATATGCGCCCCGTGGCTTTCCCAGAGTTCACCCTTAAATAATCGCTTGGGGTTGCGGTGACCAAATATTTAAAAACATACATCACACAGTGGCCACTCAAATGGAATTCTTGCCCCGAGCCATTCGTTAATCAATGAAACAAATTATCACGTCCCTTTAATGCAATAAAAAATTCAAAAGAACACTTCAATCGTGCTTCTGCTCGTTGAAAAAAAAGCTCCACTTACGCGGCCGTAAACCATTTTAATTCACTTCGTTCGAATATTCGATCGACCGATCCACTTTATCGAGGACTACCTCGTCATTCGGCTCGAGGAGCATGCTTTCCAGAAAATCGCGTTTAACCTCCCATTGAGCAAACATTATCATACCAGTTACCGTTCTATTCAATCGCCTGTAAATTCATTAGTCTTCCGACATCCGAATAAATCCTCTCGTACGAACGTTCCACACGATGCTTTCGATAAACGCGGTAAACACGAGAGGAATCCGATCTGGTTCTCCATCCGAGCCAACGGAACCCGTCCTTAAAACGGAAAACCTGACCAAACCCTGACACACCCGCGGATATCCACGTTGGTGTAAGAAAATCGTCGGAAACCGGAGACGCCATGAAAATTGATCAAATTTCTGTCTCAGGCGTAACGATCCGGGTGGGCAAGGAGGAGGCGCACAGCCGAGAACAGACGTCGAGGCTAAGGGTGGCGGTGGGGTGGGTGCGCGAAAGGCGGACGGGCCGCTACATCCGCAAAGCTATTATAACCGCTCGAGCGAATCTCTATTAAAACGTGTTTACACTGGCTTAGGGGTTGACTCAGGCCGCCCCTCCTGGTCCTTGGTTTCAGCCAACTCCGCTCCTCCGTGCCCCCGACCCTCCTTGCGGGCTCATCTATGCGCCCCCGTATATACGCGCGTTCTAGCGCCGGTTCCTGAGCTGTGTGCGGGTCCGGGGCACGCGAGACCAGGCGTACAGTAATGCCTATCTAATTGTCGCGTGTATGAATAGTGAATCCCGGAGCACTCGAGGCTATGAGCCGGATCCGAGCTAACATAAGGGGAGAGCCATATGAGCTAATCTATATTATGATAGCCCAAGCCGCGGGCTCCTTCAACCCCCTGCCTGCCTTGCCCTGCCCTCCTCTGCCCTGCCCTTCCGCCCCGTATTCCAGTTGGGGTTGGTCGTCTCGCGTGCTCCACCGCGCGCGCCACCTTCGAGAGAGTCCCTGCCCGTTTTTCCACCCTAACGACGGCTTTATTATTACCTAACCGCACCGTCGCGCCCTCCGCTGACGAGGTTACTTCCGTCGCGCGGATTCTCGCGCGCCTAGCCTCATTCAGACGTGCCTGCTCGCTGACTGGTCGCAAGACCAGACGCTGATGCCGAGCGGCAACCACCGTGGATCATTTTTAATTTCGAACCTTTCTTTACGCTTGATAATGAGATCGTGGCTTTGATGCGTTTCAGTTCCGTGAAATACGGACGCGTGGTCGAAGGGTCTAGTCGCTAGAATATGGATACCGAAGAGAGTTTCCTCTGCGGTTTTTTTTTCATTTTACTTTCGAAGGAAAGCGATCGGACAGGACTGATGAGTTTGTTCTCTGTCAGTGTGGATGGAGAGTCTTTGGTCTTTAACCGGAGTCCGAGGAATTTATTTACCACGGGTTTTTTAATGGTAGTTAATTGACGCGGACGGAGATCTCCATGGGAAAAGAGAGGATTTCTAATCGAAATGATTGGAGAAATATTTTCCGTTACGTTAAATGACGGCAATTGATGAATGGTTATAAATTGTTTCATGATATTTCTATACGATAGTTCTTTTTACTGCTTCCAATTTGTTTATCGTGTATAGAGTATTCGAACGTAATTAGTAGTAATATAAACATTGAATTATTTACGAAGGTTGCGATCGTTTTTTTCTAACTCACGTATTTGCATTTCAAATAATTTCAATTTATGCGCCGTCGAACTGTTTTAAATCGATGGAATTTCGACGACTGAAATTAGATCGTTAGAATTTAATCGTCCAACCTTTCAAGCACGCTCACCGGCTCTAACTGAAACGCGATGCCGAAAATCATCTTTAAATCAGAACAAATGCTTCTGACAGTCGCCGCAAAGCGTCTTCCCGCAAACGAGCGTCACGATCATCAAAAGAACATTCCGCAGACATTTACCCAAATATAATAATCCGGTGAAACCAGAGCGCGGGTTCATTAAAAATGATCGTCGCTGCCAGTTAAGCAGCCCCTTAACGTCGTTCCTCTTGCCTCTGCATTCGACAAAGGGCCCCGAAAGTGTCGTAAGCTTCTGTTAATTTATCACGACGGAAGCCGAGGGTTCGAGTCGCTCGTCGTAATACCACCCCGCCCATCCTTTTCTCTGCAGCCGGAACATCGTATTCCCTCTTCCTTCCTCCTCGTTTCCGGCCTATACGACCGTCCTATTTTATATACAAAGGACCTAATAGTGGTAAACGTTCCGAGGGTGCTCGCTAATGTCCCGGCTGCTATTAAGACGCGTACACACTTGCGACACGTGACCTGCGTTAGGGAAAAACTAAAGCGTAAAGATGGAATGTTCCTGATACGAGCGCGAGTGAAACGTTTCGTTCGAGTGGAAGCAGTTTCATGCCGTTCGAATTCAAACGGACTGGATGGAGCATGAAATATTCATTGCTCATAATCTGTAATTTTAGTATCATTTTCTTCGTACTAAGACGTTTAATGGATTCTTTTTTTTTTTTTAATTCAGATAGGAATAGCTTAAGATTCTTTTACGAAATTTGTATGTTCGCTTTTCTAGATGGAAGATGATCGTGGCCAGTTTGTTTAGTCTCTGGATACGGTTAGGTTAAATCCAGCGTATCCAGGGGCGCGTAATCGGGTGGGCGTCTCGGAACGCGAAGGGGAAGTGTATGGCGGCATTTGGAAGCGTCGGGACGCCGGACATCGCAATCTCAACCGTCCCGCCCAGCCCTCTTCTTTTCGTTCCACTCGACGTCTGCCATTGTGATGGTAATATCCCCGGGTACGGGTAGTCAGACCTCGGATTTATCGCGTAGTCATTTCGAGATTAGCTTCTCTGCCCGGTGATCTTCATTGAAAGCCATTGTCTCATCCTTTCCGCGTCTTGTAACGGAACCTTCATTTATTATCATACCGAATCTGTCCCCCTTCATTCTCTCGCAGCCTGAACTGAATTTGTTCAAGGATATTAGATCCCTCGTTCACGCCGGCCCGTGGCGATCGATTTCTCCCGATTTGTCGGGATTCCATAATGTCATCGATTCATTTTAATCGCACGATTAATGCCAAGTAATTGGATTCGTTTCGAAGTGTGATCGATCCAATTTCGATTAGTTAAATATCGAACGTGAACGAAGCATGACTCTGTATCAAGCTGTTAGATTATCGAGGAATCAATGATTCAATTAAATTCCATTCGATCAGTAAGCTATCGACGAGGAGTTTAAAAGAACTTGTAAATTCATCGTTTAAACTAACCACCGTGTACTTTGACGTAACGATCGTTCGAAGAACATACCGATGCATCCTCGAACCGTTGGGTCGGATCGAGGGGCGTGCAGCAGCGAAAGAGGGAAGAATGAAGAGGCACGATAGACACGCTACAGATACCGGAAGGCAAGAGCCGAGGTTGGGTTGAGGGCGCCATTACGTCCGGCCACCCTTCGGTCCTCCACTTACCCCTAACGACGTTCCGGGCAAATAAAAGTTGATTTCTCTTCCCTCTCGCCTCTCTTCGTACGGCTTCTACGGCTCTTACCGCCCCACACCAGGGTCCACCCGGCTGCCTAGGCATCCCTCTCTCTGTGTCTCGTCCCTCCGTTTCACCGCTTTATCTCTTTAGGTGCCTTCCGCCTCATCAGCCGGCGCAGGCCGTTCCTCGATGCCCCTCTGACTCTCTACACCCCTCTGGTACACGCTGGACTCGCGCCAGTCGATTCCAGAATTTTCATTTCCTATCGGCCCGATATTTTCACGATAATTGCCGAGAGCTGAGAATCGGTTCCGGTGTAAATCTTACCTTCCGCAGCTTTCCTCGATTTTTATAGACACTGACTTTACTCCTCCTCTCGCTAGAAGTTAGTAGGAAAGAGAGGTTATCGCTCCTCGATGAAATCGATCCTGAACAACAGCAACGATGTTCTCACCCTAAATAGCGATAATTTCCCCTGTATGGACATATGTTTCCTTGATTCCGCTGGAAGATCGAGTCTTAATGGTTGTCCGACACGTGTCGACGAACACTCAACGAATGCGACAAAGCGGTAGGGGATGCTGGGGTGCCATCGATATTTAAGGGCGTTCTGTAGACACTTCTACGACAATCTATCTTGGGGGTCTACATTTTTATTCTATTTCATTCTCCTTATTCAACTCATTTCAATATTTCACATATAACGTGGGTACAGAGAATTAGTTGTATCGATGGTAATATATTAAGAATGGTTGCATCGTATTTGAAATTGTATACTTTCGTTTGTATCGAATCTACGGAGAATAGGCTGAAGAAATATAAATGGAGTTTCGTGTTGATACGGTTTTAATATAAACCGAAAGGATGCCGATAGAATTAAATTGCGCGGATTCAATGGAAATAGGGGAGCTCGGTTTCCGAGTCGGTGAAGTTCGATAGCGAGCATCATGGCTCGGCTGAATGCACTGTTCAATGACGCGGAACCAAATCTACTGGTAGGACCATCGATTTTATTGACACGCAAAGGTTTATTTCCATCGAAAAGCTGCAGTACACCGATCGATACGGCGATCCAAAGAAACATTATGAAGTCCTATCGCGATGGGAATTGAATCCACACCGATCAATCGGTCGATTTTTCGTTAACCATTAACGATTTAAAGCATTGAAAAAGTATCTAACATAGAAGCAAACAGAAACTCTGATAACCCTCGAGTTAACGTCATTATCCGAACAAAGTTCGATCATTCGCAATCAAAGAGCCACTTCGTGCGCCCGCACGCACGCCGCTTCAATTTTAATATCAAAACTCATTGAACCATCGCGATATACCCGTACACACCACCACCACCACCTTCAATCGAGTTAATGCAATAAAAACGACGCGGCACGCCGCTCTCGAACCGGCGAAAAACGTTCACAGGCATTTTATCCGGCGCGATCCGAATTCAGGGGGCGGCGGCGCGGCACGTGGCGCGTTGCGGAGGGTGCCTAACAGAATTATAAATTCAGCAGCGGCCACAGCGAGCACACCTGAGTCTATTCGCCGGCGCGCGGCTAGATTTCCCTCTTCTCCATCGCCAGCCGGTTGTATCGCGCGCGAGCGCGCGCGGACCCGGTAATTGCCATCCTAATAATTGTCACGGACCGCATACTGCGTCCAGCCGCGACCAGCCTCTTGCATCACCGTGTTTCCCGCCTGTAAATGATGACCACCGCGCGCCGCTATCCAATCTACGCTTATTGAACGAAACCGCGTGATATCCGAAGATTCCTATCGCGCGCCGGATCTACCTTTGTGAACGCACAAATCATCCCTGACACGACTGCCGGTTTACAGCCGCGGCAGTTTTCGCGCGACGCTAGAAATCTAGGGATGGGGATTGATTTGTGGCGCGTAATAACTCCCGTTTTGCATTTCGACAGGCGAATTCATCGCTTACTCTTTTGGTTAGCGAAATTTACGAGCAACCGGTTAGTAGATATTTATCTGTATGTTTAATGTAATATAAGGATAATTTAAGCTCTACCATCGTGTATAATAAAGCTAGTTTGATGAAGAGAATGATATTTAAGATTGAAAGAAAGAAGAAGTATCGTACGATGTTCTTTATTTTAATGTTCAATTTTGTTCTTATTTTTGTAATGGAAGCAATTGAAAATAATAGTAAACTTAGTGATAATAAAACTTTGATTATTTTACTTTTTGGCGAGGAACACAGCTGAATTGAAACTCAACTGAATTCAAACATCGCGCGCATCCTCGCGTTTCTCTCTTTTGTTTAAACTATTGCTACAGTCGTGGTAGCGACGCGTCTTTGGCAAGGTGAACGATATTTACTGCTGCGTTTTCTTCTTAAATTTCTCTATATTTAAACGTAAGTACATTGAGAAAACGCGAAATAGTGTTCGTGATAAGTGTTGCCTTACAATGTACGATATTTTATCTGTGTTGCAGGTGGAACTTAGGACGAAGCATCGATTATCAGTGAAAGGACATGCCGATCGAGACCGACTTGATGCACTTCTTCTGTTTTTTCTTCTTACTTCATCGAACGAGGGGTAAGCGAATACTCTTTTTAATATGTATTGCGTATTGCAAGTTATTAGAATAACGAGTTAAAGTAATATTTGCGAAATCGATCATTAACCCCACTCGACATAACCTCAATAGACGTAGATCGATATCGGATTTGTTCGAAAATTTTTCGATGAATGCTTAATGTACGTATCCAAGTTTTACGAAATAATTTGTAAGAGATATATAGCATCGAATTTGCATTATTTATATCATGATCTGTTAGATATATTAGAGGTAATTTATATAATTTATAATTGATAAGGTGTGTACCTGTATATCGGTCTGTATATCATTGCATCATTCACGATATGGTATTTAATACATTATTCCATGTTCACTCATTTTGTATATTATATAAATTATTAACTTCTTCATGAATATAGAAACTAATAATCGTATATCATTGTAAACGTTAGCATATATCGGCCTTACAATTTATCGTGGAAATTACTTATGCGTAAATTATTTTAGTTCTATCTGTGTCATACATTTTATACAGATTTCGTTCAAAAAATACTTTTTACAATATCTTATTATATATTTAGTGAAATAACAATGCTATATTTCTAATTGTTTCGTATCGTGCATAAAACAATGGTGTTCCACGTTGCACAAAAGCTCAGCTTCTACACTTAAGTTTCAATGATGAGATACATCACACTGTGCCATATTTTTCAATACGCTTACGTTTTACTCTCTTTTACTTAAATTCTTTAATCAGCGTTCGGTAACATTACTAACGATCAACCTCCGCTCGAGCAGAACGAGAATTAAGCATTCACCAAAATCACTGCCTGCAAGCGAGCAATTAATCGCCTCGTTGGTACCATAATGGTAGAAGAATTCCATCAAACAAATTGTCCACGATCGATTCCTCTCAACTTCAACGCTCTGCTAGCCGGCAACCCCAAGGAATGATCCCAATTACACGCATATCCCCGGTGTCTGTGTCGAATCGACGCGGCGCTGTTATCAGCTTACCGTCGACACGCGCGAGGATCCTCGTCATTATCGGGGAATCGAGATTGAACAGCGGCAATCCGAGTCGGTGCAGAGCCCCATGGCGTCTAGATGCGCGCTATCCACGAGTATCCCGTACGCGTCAGGTCGTATCCTTCGCTACGCCGGTATTATCGAGATTGCCCTCGCCTCCTTCTCTCCCTCGCGATCCGGACCGTTTCGTTCCCGTCTGGGCGTCTCTCTCTCCGCGGCACTCGTGGCCCCCCCAATCACACCGCCGGCCGCTAAGTGCGATCCATTACGCGTAATGGAATGTGCCAATTATAACATTTGCTGAATAATTGGCGGACGCTTGGCTGCGCCTGCCGTTGCTATAGGCCGCCGCACCATCCTGCATATACATATGTATACACGTGTCCGTATACGCAGGCTGCTTCCGGTTTTAACGGTAAATTGTCGGTAACACGCAGCGCCAACAAAAAAGAATCTACGTATAAGGAAGATTGCCTGGGTTGTTATCTTACGAGTGGTAAAAATCTTGGTTACATATATTGTACAGTGGTGGAACGAGGTGTTGGCTACTACTGTTTGACGTCGAAGGAATTAAACAGAGTTCTCTCTATTAAGGATAGAATTAACCGCTACGTATCGCGTACAGTATTTAAGCTCTGTGTATCGAGTATTCACTCGACGCTGGCAAATTACAAATTAGTCGGCAGTATCTGTAAAAAAAAATTTAACGAATTTTTTTCCCTCGGGTTATTAATCTTTTAACCCACTCCGCTTCGAATAGGTAAACGGAGCGTTAGCGTTTTACCATAGCACTTCGTGTAATACCAGGTATACAGGGCGTTTTGTTTGAAGGATGGTGCAATGGGAAAATAATCGAGATCGTACGTGCGAAGAAATGAAGTGAAGAGTGTAAATAAATGCGAGATCCTCTTGAGAAGAATAATTGGCGTTTGAAATCTTGTTATTAACGTACAAGCTTGCACCGATGATAACGTAGCACCCGTTATGGGCCACCCTGTACACTATATCGAGGTAGAGGGATGCGTAAAAACGTTCGCTGACGTGTACGCAAACTATAACCAGGTTATGCAGTCTGCATTTTTCCATCAGCTATCCAGCGCTGATCAAAGTGCTGCGCGCCCGTGTAAAACGGTAGTAATACGCCAAGTATAAAATGTTATTTACGGAATGAGTTATCCGGAAGAGTTTAAATCAAAATTTATGAAAGGCTTTACTTCGATTTCGTTACGCGCCAGCGCTTTTTATCCAGCCCGCCATTTCGCTGCGTTTACGACGAGGAACACGCGATTATCGCAGTATACACGCTGGCGTCGGAGAAATTACAAACGATACATAGAAAAATTTCGAAGCACACATCTACTTTTCCTACATTCCAAAATGTATTTCTGCTCTTTGCTTCGCGTCACGTTTTATTTTTTACAGTCTTGCCTTTGGAAGATTCCTTTGGGCGCGAACGATTCCTGATGAGGCAAATAGATGAAAGATAGCTGTATAGATTGATTAATGTGACATATCCTGTGTAGTCGAATGAAATCAAATTGCACAGTCAAACACGATAATGTACAGAATTTTGTTTGTTCACTTTCTAACTAGATTGTTTAATGTCCGTAGATTTGATACGAATGAAAGTATAAAATTTGAATTACGATGCACATTTTCCGCCAAAAGCATTCACAGCATGAAATGTCTAATTTTAAAGTAGTTACGCGTAAAAAAACGAGCGGAAAATATTTACCCGGAGTTGAAACAGAATTTTGTATTTTTTATTCGTTACTGTGTATCGTGCCGCTTAATTATAATCAGTTCAAATATTTATAAACGTAATTTCGGATATTTTTTATCTGTCGTATATATCAATACAGAATTTAATATTAATTCGCGAAAACGCTGTACTGATTTTTTTTTAGATCAAATAATTACATGATTCTAGAAACTTTTGGAGGCATCGTTAAACGGTTCTCCATTCTCAACGAGAAAACTATCCTCAGCGTTTCATCGAAAATACTTCGATTTCAAACAATTCCCGTCCAGAATAAACGATGCCCAGTCGTCGCATTAAACGAGACGCTAAAACGAATCCTGAGAGACTCGATTAACGAGCGAACCGCACGCTGAAAGCTTAACCACTGTGAATCCTTTTTCGTCCTCTCGAACGCGGCGATCAAAGTGTAACGAACCGAGCATCGACTATATCGGGGGCAGGTTTCGCGAGCGAGCGAGCTTCCGGAGTTTCTCGTGCGATGCGTTACAAAATAAAAAAAAAAAAAGGAAAAAGGAAAAGAGCAGATGGAAAAAAATGAAAAAATCGTAAAAAAGAAAAAAAGAAATCCCGTCGAGTCAAGTTTGGTAATGAAGTTACGCGAGCAACGTTTTAGCATCGAGGTATCATTGGCGATTCGCGATGATCAAAGTGCAGAATGCCCGTGACACCGGCGAATGGTTTCGAGCGGGGGATGAGGATGGATAGAAAACGGGGCGAGGGATGGGCTGGTTCGTTGAAAACCACGTTAGTGCGCGTGTTTTCGCGCGATCCAATCCGCGGCGAATTAACCAACCGAGGAAAACCTCGTTACCTTCGAGCCGGCGGCGCTGGCTTCATCCAGTTCCGTTTCCGCTTCCTCTGGATAAAGGGTGCACCGGCGCTGTTGCAACCACGTGCCCAAAAAGAAAAACCCCGCTCCACGTGCAATGCAATTTTACGGACGACCATTTTGCTTCCTCTGCTTCCCCCGTTTGGCAAGCTTGACGATGGTTTAGGGCTGCTAGATCCTTAGCACGTAGATAGCCAGGCGCCTCTTCAAATTTCGTTCCACGGAAATAATGGAGTTCGCCTAAATAGATTTCGACCGCATCGCACGAAACCTCATCATTTCCAAGTATTGGAACGGAACGTACATACGCAGACGGAATAAATAGTAAGCTCGACCTGTGTTCGCGTCTTACGTCCGCCTTCTCCTCGAACTTAGGAACCGGACGTTACACGAGATACGTCGATTCGATATCCCTCTAAGAAGAAGAACGAAGGAGAACAGCCGCGAAGTGGATTTGAAAATTGAAAATCATTGCGGCCGCTGATCCCCTTAGCTCCGGCAGACAACCACGATAAATTCTCCTACGCCCCGTTGCCGTGGCTTTGCTCTTTATAAGGCGTTATACCGGAGATCCACCGGTCGTTCCTTCGCTCGCCTTTTACGCCCTCGCCCTTTGTCCGGCGGAACTTTCACCCTTCGCCTCGGTGAAATATATACGATACCCGCTACCGGAATTACTCGCAACCCCTCCGTCTCCACCCCCTACCGATATACTTCGCGCCGCTTGAATTTTCAAGAATTTCCATCGACTCGTTTTGCTTCTCTGTACGGTTACGTGCCAGATGAAGATATATTGGATCTTGCTGTATTGTAAAAGGTAGTTCAATCAAAATGGCCGCTATACATACTTTTTATTAGAGCTACGGGAATAAGAGAACGATTTGTCAGACTGGTCCCAGCGAGGAGAGTCGTATAATTGGTAATTCGCGTGAAAAACCAGCCGCTGAAACGGACGTTACATTTTCTTCGGGCACAGGATCGCCTGTTTTCTTTTGTCTAGCGGGAACCCGCCATAAAGTACCCTCATTTCCCTGTACAAAGTGATTCGATTACAACGCCCACCTCTCTGTACCGTTGTAATGCCGCTTTTACACAAAATCGCAATTCATAATTCACCAACAAATTGGCGTTCGATTTTCTGGAAAAACGATTTTCCCGCGGAAAATGGGGCTATGGTAAATACGCGAGAGAATAATGCTTGCAAGCGATATTTTATTTAAATGGACGAACCAGAACAAAGTGGTGCCCCCTCGGTTTTTAACGTTCGATGGGTAATTTCGCGCGTCGAATTAATGTGTAAAGAGTTGACGCACGTTTCAAGTACAACTTCTATCCGCGTCGACCGTAAATTGTCTGATTTTTGCTCCTGCGACTTGCCTCGACTGACCGCCGCAGAATCCGAAACCACCCCTCGACTCATCCCACGTCGATCGATCGTCGGTATTCCTCTCGATCGCACGATAATCCTCTCGATAAACAATCGCATACGTTACACCGATGCGATGCCCGCAAAGTGGCCTCATTTTTCCAGTAATTCCATCATCCGCGGGCCAGAGAGGGTAGGTTAGCCGGCGCGGGAAGGAGCCGCAGAGACAGAGGCTGTTCCCCCGCCGGCTGGCAGGTCGTAGAGCGTGCTCTCGAGCGGCTTTGACATGCAAATTGCCTGACAATGAATTTCGTAAAACCTTTTACCGCGGAGTACGCTCTCGAGAGCAACGGCAGCTCTCGGCTGGAAACGCTTTCTCTCTCTCTCTCTCTCTTTCTCTCTCTCGCGGATCCGCCCACCCACGCAGACGAGCCTAGCCAAGCTTCCGTTGGGGAACGGAAGACGCCAGACGACGTCGACCGTATTAATCACTGTCTCACCGACATCAGGCACGCCGCGCGTCACCTCTCTCTCTCCCCCTCTTTCCTTTTCGACCTCCACGATCGTCCCGGGATCCTCCCGATGCTCTAAAATCAGTTACCACGTCCTGATTCGCAAGCTCATCGCGTATAACCCCGGATCGTGATTAATATCAACGTCGTGGCTGGAATAATCGCCGTCGAAACGCCGGATCGAGAGACGTGACAGGGTTGCTCCTGGTTCCAACGGGGAGAAATTGAGCGCCGCGAAACCGTTTCCTCGGGAACTCGTTACCGCGATTGGGGAATCCTCTCTTCTATGGGATTAACGGGCGCAAGAGATGAATCGGAATGCGTATTGTAATCCGATTTCGGTGCTCTATCGAGGGAGGTTCGCGCACGGTTCTTTTCCACAACGTGTTGTTTTCGAAAGTGTTTAACGTCTGTTTAAGCAAACGAGACTCTCGATCTTGTTGATTTTTCGAAAGAGGGAGTAGGTTGGTCGGGTAGTAATATTCGAGAGATGGGTATTTGTTCTAGAGAGCTGTGTGGTTTTTTCTAAGTCTGACGTAATACGATATTTCTAAAAGAATGGAAGACGTGGGGCGAGGGTGGGTTTAAGGGGAAAAAATGATGTGTGCTTTGGGGATGTAGAATCGAAAGGTCTGCGTTGCGAGAATCAATCTTTGGTGTTAAAGTATGTTAACATTTAATATGGGGTTGTGTAAACGGTTGTCGAACGTGAATACACGTAATGTTCCCCAGTATAAATATACGATAATCGAGTGGTTATATCTCTCTTCCGTTCCTTGCAATTTTTGTATATTCAAATTCACCGTAATCAGTTTTCTCGGAAGTACTTCGTCCGTGAAGCACTCAGCGTGGAATTGCATCTGATTTTAAGCGAATGTGGAGAATTCTATGAAAATTGTGAAACACGGCTAATCCAAGAAATCCCGCTGAGATATAAGTAGTTCAGGTGTACAAGCGCGTTCGCACATTTATCGCTTGTTCGAAAGGGTAGTATCGATTTTTTATATCACGATTAATAAAACTGATGGTGTGAGGTTCCCTTAAGGTTGCGGTAAAAGGAACTAGGTGGGGAATCAATCGGATTTTTCTTTGACTATACACAATGATAGGGGTGGTAGTAGTGGCTCGTTGAATCCCAGCTAGCCACGTAATGGGTATCGAGAGACATCGTTAAGCGTCGATCTCTTCTCCCAAAGTGACCTGGCGCCTCGCTTCTGCTCTCCTTTCCCTCTTCCCTTTTCCTTCAATTTACACAGAAACTACCCCTCCTTTCATACTTCCTTTTCTCCTATTTCCAATCCCTCACTTTTTGCTATCCGCCCTTATTCTGTTGCTCGTCAATTCGTTCTTGTTCACTACTCGCTTTCTCACATTGATATTTACATTCTCGTATAGTAAAAACCTCGTACAAATTTTATAATTCGTGTTCGATACGTGTAAAATATAATTGAGTTGGTAAGGAAATCAAAGTGTAAGGAGGTCAGTTAAAAATGGTACAAATCAATGATTCGTGTATCACACATATGCTCGTACGAACAAATTTCATCGTCATTTTTCACATAATTTCTCGTGAACTCATCGTTAAGTATACGTTACCTCCTTTAACCCTTGTAAACTCTTCCCACCGTTCCCGTTCTCCACTCAGTCTGATTCTGAGCTCGTTCCATCGTATCGTTTCCCGTTTCCTCGTGCTTCTTTTCATCCCTGCTCCCTCCCTCTAACCACCCCCGCGCGGCCCGTTTCTTACAATCAATTCACCCGTCTCCCGTGCAGGCTCCTTTCCTCCACTTTTCTTCCCCATTCGTTCCGTATTTCTCTCGCATACACGCGTCTTTACGCTTGTTCCCTCGCTCTCTCCGCTATCAGTCTCTCGTTCTCCTCCATCCACCGCATCCGTATCCGGCGTAGAGGGTATGCTCTAAAGCTACGTCGGTGCACACGGTTTCCCATATACAGTGTTGTGCAAAAGTCGTAAATCACCGACTCTAACAAGGTTTTCATCTCGTGAAAGTTTTTTTCTCTTTGTAATTTTTGAATTACAAGTTTTTGTGGTAGATCAATCATTGTATCTTACAGAACTTTACGTATACCTTTATTTGCGCTACAGAAGTGCGTTTGAATCATTTCGTTACGAACCATTAATTGCTTGACTGTTTAAAAATTGTCAAGAATTAGCAGCTCTAAGACCTATACAAAGCTATAAATTACCAATGGAACACTAATTTCCACATAATAGTACATAAAAATGCTTCTTAATAAAGCACCTATCACTCGCGTCTTATTGCCAACACGGGACCAGTAACACAAGCGACCTAAGACTTTTGCACGACCCTGTAGATCGCGATGGAGTCTGCGGAGCCGTAGGATAGGATAGCTTGAGGTAGATGGATGCCAAGGAGTGGGGTAGGAATGGGGGATAAACCATGATGTCGTTGATTAATACGGTTTACCAGTAAGTGTAACGGAGTGTGCAGAATACGTCTGTGCTTCCACCACCCTCGCCAGCAACGACCTCTCTCTCTCTCTCTCTCTCTCTCTCTTCTCCACCTCCGCCTCCTTACGAGTCGCTGCCACCACCATCGGGCACTTTCGAGTAGAAGCAGGAGCAGCCACCCTCCACCGTACTGGAATCCGTTGAACCAACCCCGAGCCACGTGCCGATCAATGGCGTCTTGTTCCTGGTTGGTCGAGCCAGGAACAACCCCCTCGCATCGTTTCATCCCTCTCCCTCTGGCTACCCTCGCGCTGTCCTTGTTCACCGAACAGGGACCATTTCCGTTACTCCCACAAGCGATTCCACTTCGTCTCTCTCTTTCCACCCTGAACAGACTTTCCCCTCTGCGCCTTGTTTCGGTTGAAATAGATTCTATTTGGTTCCTCTTTCTCTACCTTACGTGCGATTCGCTGTCTTCTCCGTTGCATAGGTTTCTCTCGTTTCACCTGAAATAGATTCTATTCGATTCCTCCTCTTCTCTCTTACGGGGACATCTCTGTTCTCCGTTCTGTACCGTTCCGTCTTTCCTTGTTACATCACACCCTCTCGTTTCATTCGTCTTACGTCTCTGTCCTCGTTTTCATGCTTCTTATCTTTTTCTGTTTTACCAGAAATAGATTCTATTCTCAGTCGCTCTTTCTTTCTCTCTCCGTCTGTTTCACGCACGTACGATTCCCCGTCCTCGTTTACATCCCCATTTCTTCCTCCGGTGTCCCCTCCCTCTTTTCCACGATGCAGACCTCACCAGAAGAGGGTTGATCCCATAAGAGAGGGCGAGCTTTTCTTATGAGGAGCATTGATTGCCAACAACCCCTTCTTCACCCTCCCTGACGTAGGTCCTCTCGAACCAACCCTCCGTTCCCACCCGTCCACCCTCCGCCAACCTGCCGTGTCTCGTGTCATGGCACCTCGTCTCGGTTTTTAGAGACATTTTAGAGGTGTTTAGAGGTTCTGCGTGGTTTGTTATTCGAACAAATTATTATTCACGCGTTTATTCTGTTATTTCGTTTATGACTTCTGATTATCGATAAATACTATTCCTTATATTCCAGAAAAAATGAAAATAATTGTTTTCTTTTCGTGTAAATTTAGATCGCGTCGATATAATAATTTAGCACATATTCCATTTAATTACCGAAGAATTAAAATCAATGAAATAAAGATAATTATTAGGATGTAGGTTATCTCGATTCGTGTACTCTGTTTCAAACTGATTACGAATATATCAGTGAGTACACGATGTCGATCCAATCCCTTCCTTTGTACACCGCGTGTAATTCAACGCTCAATTGCTATTAGATGTTAGTACTCCAGTAAATCTCTCTGATAGATTCACTATAGCCTTTGATCACTCAGTACCGAGTTGATTCAAGGGATCCCTTAAGTGAACACCTGATCCTTTGGTATATACACCGCGTCGGCTACGTCGTGAAAATTTAGCCCGTCGATCGAACAGATTATAAAACTTCTCGGAATCTTCATTGCTCGTTATTTATCGATGGAGTTTCACGTGGAAATAAGGTTAGTCTTGCCTCGAAAAATTGAAATCAAAACTTGCGTTCGCTAAATACCAGAGTAAAGTTAAAACGCAAGAGCTGCGTCCTGATGTCGAAACGAAAAGCAAAAAAAAAAAAAAATTAAATATCAAGAACTGACAGTGGAACAGGATGATAAGAGGTGACGAAAGAACGCAGAAATTTTTATTAAATACACGCTTCATCACGAGAGAACAAGTTTATTCGAATAATTCACTACCCACAGTTCAGGCTACATAATAGTTGCTAGTCTGTAACATACTGTTTATTAGATTATCCTTGATTAGCACTGACAATTCACCGGGATTTAATATACAGGTCTCTACTAGTACCTACGTGTCCTTCTTCGTCGTTACAACTCGCCCTCGCTGTTCGTAAGAATAAACGGCAATCATATTGCAACGCAAACGGAACGAACCTTTTACTATCACGATCACAAATTGTAGAGACATCAAAACTGGTTAATAACACATGACTATTTAGGGGATTTAGTCGGTTTTTAGTTTCATCATCGCTCGTATCGACTTTCGTCTCTTCGAAACTCGACAGACAGCACTCGTGCGACAGTAATTTTAAGGGATGCTTGGCACTCGATCTTCTATTAGGAAAACTGGAGATTCTTTTCTGTTACAATATTTCGAATGGTAAAACGAGCAATCTCTTGGATAGATAAGAAAAGAAAAACTAAAAATTAACTCCAATTCTTTGAACGGATAAATTCAGCGGATCGATACATCTATTTAAGCGTTCGATTATTCATTCCATTACCGAATCCAATACCTTCGTTTCTTTTTATAATGCACAAGGATTCCGTAATTAGAGCAAAGATTAAAGATTTTATCCTCCTTCTCGGATGGTAAGAGGATTAAGAACGCCGCTGAAACTTTTGCAGTTTGCGTACCATGAAATATTAATTCGCTGTAATGAACAGCCCCTCCAGAGTTCCAGATGTCCGTTCCTCGGTGTGACGAGCATCCGCGCATCCGTTTCATTCGAACATCCGTGAAACGACACGGCAATCATTCCTCTAACGCGTTTCTTTTCGCTTTTCCTCATCCATCCAGTGATAGACACGTCGTTTCAGCCGGCGCGTGCTTGTGTCGCGCGAGCATACCGGATATCCGTGTTACTCGGATAATACGGACATCCGTATTATTTGAATAATGCGATAGAGTAATCATATAATTCAAGAAAATTGTCATAGACTCGATTTAAGGGTGATAATAGATATTATCCTATCATGTAATAGAAATTGGATGCTATTGGGTTGCAAACTTATCGTTTTTCGTTTCCAGTCGGAGAATTCCAACAAGGAATTACTTAAATTTTTGATATCCTATTTTCGTTCGAGCGTCGATCACGGATATTCGAATGTTCCTTTTAGATAGGATAGTTTAAATATAGGGCGCTTCAGGCACGTGTTGGTCCTTCGCGATCGATGATCCATCCTCGTTTTTGTCGTCGCAGAGAAGCGATACTTTTATTGTTACTCGTACAGTGCTGGCGAAGTTCGATTTTCTGATACACAGCGTATTCGTTTTTAACAATTCACCGTGATTCCAAAACTATTTACAGATTGCTACAAAGGGCTTCGCGAGCGTCTTTCGATTTCGTTAAAAGCAAAATTCATTACGAATCAACGTTAATCGTGCAGGTTTCCTTCATTTTCGTTAAGTCGAACGTACGTCTGCAGATGAAAAGGGGAAAATATATTCGGAATAAATACACAATTTTATCTGTCATAATATTGAGTAATTAATCGTAATCTGTCGATTTAGTTTACTGATATTTGGTGTTAAAGAAGGAATCATTTTTTACAAGGTAATCCAATGCACTTTCAGTATTATAGTTTGTTCGTTCAATATCATGGACGCAAATTTTGATTGGTAACGAAGAATTTTTTTAAAGTCTCTGCTGTTCTCGCACTTTCATTAAGCTACGTATTACTGGAAATTGATTATTTAATGTATGCAAAGAATTGTAAGTTATCTTTAAGCTGATCGGGACACCAAGTAGTTTTTTTACTCAGTACTTTTAATCCAAGAAAATTCATTCGTGACTGCTTCAAGTGGCATACTTTTGAGAGTTACAATATTTTTTCTGTATTTAGAAGCGCTTCGAAATTCTATTTTCAACATTGAAGACTAAAATAGTTACAAATCACGTTGCGTCGTATTGGTAACAGAAAGATTAAATCGTAAAATTTCCGAGCCAGCATTCAAATTTCATTTCGTAGTAATCAAGCAGGCACATTCTAATCGTTAAACACTTTCTATAATCTTTGCTCGTCGCCAACTGTGCAAACGTATACAGAAATAAAATAAAATAAAATTTCAAGTCACTACCCAACAACACGTAAAACAACTATCCTTCGAATTCGATTAAACTAAAGAAGGAAATTAACAATTATTTGCTACTTCGTTAATCACACTTGGTAATCCCCGTAATACCTTAACCCTTTCGCCACGGATCCAATATGACCGAGTCTCTCTTTATCACGCGATCCGATTAAAGAGAAACGATACACCAAAGTTCAATCACTCGATTAAAAAAATTACACTTATCGATCAAAACAATTTTTGTACACAACCCCCTACTATAGATCCCTACCACAGCGAAAGGATTAAATCCTATCGAACCCTTGAAAAATCGTCGAACCGTCCCCGTGATATTGTCGTCCCTAAAGAAACACAAGAAGAAACCATACGAAGACCAAGAAGAGGAGAAACAATAGAGCAGAGTCCTGAAACGGATACGTGCCCGGCGTCAAGGGGCGGCGAGCCCGTCAGACGAGGGTTGCACGCGATCCTAGGGATCCTCCTTCGTCGTCGGTTGTATCTGGTGCACCATGCTGGGCAGATGATGGTGGTGGTGTTCAGGCCTGCTGGAGAGTCTGAGCAGAGGCGGCAGCAACGGCAAGGGCAACGGCAAAGGCAAACCCCCGGGAAAGGCGGCGAGTCCGCCAAGAAGCGCGGACGCGGTCGAATGTTCCTGCGCCTTCCTCCTCAACTCGGCCAGGCTGCTGTTCCTGTGCAGATCGCCGGTTCCAGGCTTGCAGCACCCGCAGAGTGACCCTGGCCATCCGGCTGGGGACCAGGACAACATGTCCTGCAGGCTTCCTGGCCGATGATCGCTCGAGGTCCACAGAGATGGAGTCGTCGAGGTCAGGGACGTTGGCGTGCTACTGACCACCTTGTTGCCGAACAACGGCGGCGAGAACTGCGCTGCCAAGTGCGGCGAGAAGAAGAGAGACGTGGGCGGCTCGACGGGCCTGAAACCTGCTGCCAACCCCGGGGCGCTGGAATTTTTAATCAACATACATGCACGTGTAATCTACGAAGAAATGGGACGCGTTCTCGATCGTGCGTGTAAGAGGGGGTTGGAGGCGTAGTCGCGGAGGAGAGCGCGGCAAGTTGGTGTAGCAAGGGGGTGAGAAACGGGTACGGGCGAAAGGAGGAAGTAGCAGAAGGGCCCACGAAAGCGCTAACCCGATTAGCACGCGCGATATTCCGCATCCGCCAGCAACCGGTAGAGGCTGCTTCGAGGCGCTGATGATTATCTCAAATATTAATCGCAAATATTGTTTAATTAATGTAACGAGCCCGAGGTGAAGCCGAAGACGGGGAGGGCGCGCCAAGAGTGACGGGAACGCGGCTACGGCGAAGCACCAGGAGGCGGGACCGGGGGGTTGGAGACGTTTAATTGGACGAACGGAGAGGAAGCGGAGATGGTAAACAGATAGACACGACGATGGGCAAACATGCGCGAATAGTTGGCTGGATTCGGAGAGAGAGGAAACGTTAAGAAAGCTGTGAGGACGGGAAATTCAGACTTACGGTTGGAGGGTGGTAAATTATTTTGCGAGAGCGTATCATTAACGAGGAAAGTGTTTAGTGATTGAAATAAATGATGCGTGGGGTAGTTGAGATTAATGAATAGTAAATATAATGCAGAACGAGATAAATGTTTAAATATGTTCAACTATTACGTGGAAATTTAAATAGTCAAATATATAAGGGTAGCATTCGATGCAAGAATTCAGGAGAATCGATCGATGATTAACCCCTAATTGCGTTAGATCGCTCAAAGGATTCGAAGAAGTGAATGAAAATTCCATTAAAAGTCAAATTGAGAATTGCGATTCGACTCCTCGCGTTTAAAGTCCCATTTGTCGAGAAAGGGTTAAACGGGTGAACTGAAATACAATAGATAGCGGTATGTGGGTCGCTGTTCAAGAACGGAAACAGAGTTGGAAGGCTGGGAACGGATTTCAGATGATGGAAAGAGGTAGGAATAGGAAACCGCAAGGGGTGTTAACGGGGTGAGTGGCG
Organism: Xylocopa sonorina; assembly: GCF_050948175.1. NCBI lineage: Eukaryota > Metazoa > Arthropoda > Insecta > Hymenoptera > Apidae > Xylocopa > Xylocopa sonorina. The sequence continues at coordinate 14,826,442 of NC_135193.1, forward strand.
AAGGAGGCGAAAGGCGATGGCTGGGGCGCAGAGAGGAAAGCCTGAACCGCGGTAAGCGCGATAATTAGCGGCAATTAGCTGCGTAGCCTAGCGTGCGCCGCACTTAGGCGCGTATATACATACACGCACTTCGTTTCTTCATCTCTGCGCGCCTAATCGTGCCGCCTACACGGTCTGCATGCTTGCAGATACTCCACTTTCCCCGCTGACGCGTCGACGTATACACGGAGTTGAAGTTGAACATTTTGAGACGCATAAGAAATTCAGGTGATTTATTTATAATTGAAATTAGTTTAAAAGAGACAGCGTATCTCCAAGTCAGAATTTAGATTCTATTATTGTCAGATAACGATTTAATATAAATGCGAAACATTATGGTTTCCAGCTGCCTTGATCCATTTAAATCGTTAATAGAATCGTTAATATTTTTCACTTTATTCAATCGTGGCGATAGAAAATGAAACGAGCAAACATCAATTCCTTTTTCCAGCGAGTTTAGGTACATAGTGCACGAGACGTACCGGTTTACAAAGCCTGTAAAAGAGTTAAAGTGTTTGCCGAAGCGCAAACGAGTTTTCGCGCCCGTTTCATCGGTTCAAGGAGATAAAATCCACTTTTTAATCGCTTCTCGGTCTTTAACAACCGCCGATAAGGAGCGCAACAACGCGGAAGATGCTTCTTTCGCGTAATAAGAACCCATTAACATCTTTATTTAAAATTCAGTGACGTCAAACTACTTCACCCGCTTCGCCGCTATGATACGCGGCTAAAATTGATAGGCGCTCTCTGGCATCCGCGCGCAATTTCCGTATAGGCAAAAACGTAGGTGTAGATGCACACGCGCGGCACACATGTACGCGTGCATAAATTCAGCGGTGAATAAAACAGACAACAAGTTTATGCAAATGTTTGCCCTATCTAACCTTCCCTCTGAACGCTCGCGTTCTTCCAAATGCATAGTAACCCTCAAATTATTGGCCTACTCTCTACCCTACATACCCTCTGCACCCGCTCACGGTTCGTCCCGCGAAAATTATTGAAAATCTCCGCGCGATACGTTCTACCATCGAGCAGAAAAAATCCGTTCGGCGCACGGGAATCGATGGCAGTCCGGTTGCCGTGGCGGAAACCAATTCCACTCGAGATTACGTTCTCCGTCGGGTAATTTAAATCCCGCGTAGCTAAGAGCGTTACACGCTGTAAAACAAGGAAAGTCGGGGGCTAAAAGAAGCGCGGGAGCCACCCGCCTCTGGTTCCACGGGAATCGACTACGCGCGGAGCAGCCTCGGTCGTCTGGGTCGCCCGGTAGGTAAGGAGGAACGCAGCAAAGCGTGTACCACCCCTCTACAGTCGAGGTGCTGCCGAGCCGCTGAATAAATAATGAGGATATATTTACGGCGAGCGGTTTTAAATAAATTACAACTGCGGAGACGGCGAAGGAGTATCTTCCTACCGTTTCAAACCCCCATCTGACGCCCTCCCTCCCGCCTTTGGATCCCCTTGCTGTTTCCATCCGCGGCCTGTTCCACCATCTTGACTCGAGTCGACCCGCTACCACCGTATTCCGTGTGTCTGCGTTTCGGGTATTGTTCTTATCTCCTCTTCATCCCCCCGCCCTGGCTACCCTCCCGTCGATTCGAGGGGAGTCTTGTCTGGGATTATAAAGAGTCACCGTCGGATACTTACCGTCGTTGAAAAAGAAATCGGCGAATCGTGCATCCTCCTGCAGGGGAGCTTTCTATCCCCCCTCGACGCGCGTACCTGAGTGCTCGCGTGTGTCTGCAGAATCTACAGGGAATCGTGGTCGCGGTCCTTTCAGATTATTTTTATCGAATTGCTATTTAACGCGTTATTTATTTAGAATGATCGAATATTTTGAGAATCGATCGGGAGCTGTTAATTTCGCGATTTGTAAATTTGTACAATTCCTTATTTTTCTTTTTCTTGTAGCGAGCTGATATTGATTTGGGAATATTTATATTAATAACGAGCATTCGATGTATTAGTGACGTTAATAACAGAGAGTATTATTGATAACGTTGTATAGCCTTCGCGGATATGGTATTATTTTATTAATATCACCGCAGTATTGGTAGTGTAATGCAGGCATTGAAACACGAATGCACGACAGGTTGCGAAACGCCTAAACGATGCGTTGTCTTTTATAACGTTGTTATCTATAGATGGGGCTGAAAGAGTAGTCTCAGCCGGTGGGATTTCCGTTTGCTTCGTTGCTTGGTAATTCATAAATAAAAAGTCGCTTTTGTCAGTGGAAACGTGAAACGCACTTGAAAATCCATTTTCATATTCCATCTGGCTGCATGTGAGCTCTTTTTTTTATAAAACACGAGCCGGGTAAGAAGTTCGTTTAAATTTCAGTTTTCCATGAGAATTTCTTTGGAATTTCTCGGTTCTCGAAAGAAGCGCAACTATTCTCCGCTGCACTCTGGTTGATTTCCTGAAAATGTTTCATTCTTATTTACCCCTGACGTACACCCCTCCAGTCTATTATCTCGCATCTACAGCTTCTGTTTCAATGACAAAAGTGATCGTTCCCGAATGCTTTCGATTCGATTTCATTTTTTGTCGACCAACAAAGTACGTCTCCCATCCGCGAAGGGGTCAAGTGGTAACCCAATTCCCCCGATCTCCATGCCTCTCCATAAACCTCAACCCAATTCCCAACTAGTAACCCCTGGCCGTCTCCGTCCAATGTCCTTTAACTTCTCCCAACTCAGCCAGCGGTCCAAGTCGTAAACGGTCTCGCGAGGACGGCCAGTTCTCGAATCACGCCAACGGTGGTCGGGCAGCTCGTGCGTATCCGCTTGCGCGCGAGAAGGGTCCCAGAACGATTTAACGAGGCGACAATTATCGCGATTACACCAGCAGCGGCGAGCACGCTGGGACGAGGATGGCGCGCAGCACGAGGGTGGTTGCTGGCGGGTGAAAGAGGTTCGGGAGGAAGCGGCGAGGAGTGGTTTAATGGCGCGTATCAAGCATCCGGCAGACGTGTTCAGCGGTGCTTGCAGCGCGGAATCACGACTGACTTTTAGACGATGGGAAACGCCGCGGTGGTGCGCAGAGGAGGGTGGAAGGTAGGGGGATGGTGGAAGAATGGAGGAAGAAAGATATTTCCTAAAGACGTAAATACAAACGAAGCTAAAAGCTCACCTCTCGCCGGGTGGCCCGAGACCTCCCACGGTGCTAGGTGGCGGCGGTGGCGCCCTTATGGGGGTTGGCGGTGGCGTCGAGACGCCACCCAGGGACGGCTGACTCTGCTGGGGCCGCGGACTGACCGACGCGGAAGTCGTGCTGGGGCTCCTCGACCCGCCAGCTCCATCTGGCCCGGCATCCTCCGCGTCGGGAGCGCTGCTGCTTGTCGTTCCTTTTCGAGCAGAGAATCAAACGTTCGATTAATGCTGGATTTACCTTTTCCGCGAGGTTCGAAACTGTGTTGTCTTTTGGGGCGGTAACTTTTTTTACCAGTTGTAACGATCCACGATCATACCTTCAGGATCATGACCCGTGGGACTAGGACCAGCCGATGAAGATGTCGGCGGTGCCAGACTAGTCGCTTCCAATGCACCACCTCCTCCGCTACCCTCTCTCTTTCTTTGTTCCTCCTTGAGACGCTCGCTTTTCCTCCATTTTGCTCTGCGATTTTGAAACCATACCTGCAAGAAGTAGACGCACGCTCTGATTATCGTTCCGTTTCACTGATCCTTCGTATTCGAATCCACTTAGTATTATACTAGCGTTCTCCTAAATCGAGATTCTCTCGTGATCCGTTATCGAAACCGAACGACCAACTTCTCCAGCGAAAGAGAACCATCCCAATAAATCTACTTGGCAACGGTGGATCGGTAGAAAAGCACAGCGAGAGTAGGTGCGGAACGTGGCGCGGAAGTAAAGGAAAAAAGGAGAGAGAGAGGGCGGAAGGAAAAAAGCAAACGAGAGTAAGATGAGAAGCGGCGCTGAAGGCGGCACTTAAGCTGCTTTATAGGGCTGCACCTGGAAGCGCGCGGATATGGAAGGATAATTGCATGTAGGGGGATGGCATTCGCGGCCGGTCAGATGGGGTGGCCTCTCTGCCCGCGTGCATGTTCAACGAGCCGACAGCAACCACGGCGGCCGAGTGTTTTTTAAAAAGCTCGAGTTCCGCTAACGAGCCTAACTTGACATAATACCAACTGAAATAGACTTTATTATACCCGCCGGTCCTTCGCCGCACCGTGCTTTCGCGCACCCCGCTCTTGCTTTCCAATTGCGCCCTCGACGGCCTAACTCGAGCGTCTTCTCGCGCGAGTTTCTTTTCACTTTTACAGTGCAATTGTGTACGCATACGGGATGTTTGAAAACCATCCTGTGTTCGATTAAACATCGCTCGCGTAGTTTATAGGTCAATTAATCTTAGAACAGCTAAGAGACACGATTGCAAAATGGGTTGTTTAGACAATATATATATAACGATACATTAATAGCGTTTCGTACGAATTAATTTCATTAGAAAGGATTACTTGTAACTTAATGTGGTTAGCGAAATATTATCACCGATTAGCGAAGGAAAAAACCCATCCATTATCTCGCGAGAGGTAAACGAATCAGACGAAGTTGGGACGAATCACGGGGCAAAAGTAGCCGGGAACTCATTAACGGATTGAAATCGATAATAAAATAAACTCCTCCGCGGCAAGTCGATTGCTCCCGCGCAAACGCAATTCTTTCCACCCGTCTCTCCCCCCCGTGAAAGACAAAACGCGTTGTTATAGATCGAGCAGAGTACCGGGGAATGATTATCTTTCGTCCGTGGGCGAAAGTTTCACGGCGGAGTGGAAGCTTGGAAAATGGTTTAATAAAATAAATACGATGAGCTCTCAGCGTTGCCTTCGAATTCGCGCGCGAGAAACGAGGACGGTGGATACCGGCTGACGGGGGAGAAATATAATAATATCCTCGGGGTTACGAGGGCGGGTAATAGCTGAGAACAAAGCCGCGGTTCCGTCGGGACTTCCAACCGTTCCCTTCCTCGTCTTCCTGCTGGATCGTTCCCGTTTTTCCCGCTCTTTTCACCGCGCATTTTTTCCCCAATAGGAATTTAATCCGAAAGACGCTGGTAATGGGTCTGCACCTTTTTTTCCCGACCGCCGGGCTAAATGCGTTTAATCTCTCGACACTTGTTACGAGAAGGTGCGATGGATCGATGACGAGCAACGCGTTTCGAACGCATAGCGGTTGATCATTTGCTTCGCGAGGGTGGTTCACGTTTTGGCATACCAGATGAAACGTGACTTCATCCATATACATACATTATATCAACTTTCAAATCCCATAGAATCTACAGATTTCTCTCCAATTAATTGTGATCAAGAATAGTCCATAGGGGTGAAAGTATCAACCCTAAACTGTTCCTTCGAGATTTCTTTTCCCCTTTTATCCATAGACTAATGGAAAATGATAGAGATACATCATAGAATCATCTTTCGTTATCCGATCACGTAGTATTTCAAGAAACGATCGTGAAAGACGCTGAACAGAAGTTTCAACCCCTGTATGAATACCTCGTGCGGTGGAACCGCGTCGAGAGTGGCGACATCTCGTGCAACGGCGCATGCTCGCTTTCAACCCCCCCAAGTACAGAGTAGACCGTACGTACGCGCGGTACAATTGTCGCGCACTGTACACGAAGCACGGAGCGACGAGCAAAACGTCAGAGCCTCGAAGCCTGCCTCCGACGGTCCGTCGTCCACCCCCGCGCGCCCATCCGACCCCCGCGCGAGGTTCTAATTGGAGTAGGAGAAGAGGACCGGCACTGCATAAACGCGCCTATTTGTCCATTATTTCAGATTCCCTTTGTCTTCCCTAATGAAACAATGAGTCTGCGCCGTAATTGCGTCATAGCCGTCCTGTCCCTACCTTCCTCCCATTGTGTACACCGCTGCCTAGCATGGCCTTCTCGTCTTATAATCCGGACAATGCAGCGGGATAATACCGTGCCCCCTCCGCTGGACAAGCGACGCTCGAGGATTCTTTGCTAGTCTGTGATTGTACAGCGCCGTGCAAAAGTCTTGGTCCACTTGGCCAGAGGAGGTCTCGTTCTTTCGCGAACAGGCTCGAGGGTGGTTTGCGTTATTTCGACTGGTTCTACTATGGTCGAATTACATCCATGGGGAGTACGAAAGTTCGCGGTCGCGTATTTCGCGAGTCGTTGGCTCTTGATGCGATAACAACTTTTATGCAATATTTATGCAATTTTATGCAATATTTTATTACTTAGCTATCGAAGGTTCTCTGAAGGTTCTCTGTATATTTCTCTTCTTGTTAGAACCTCATTAATCGGTATTTAATATGCGCCTCCAGTTTCCGTTTAATTATCGCGACCAGATATGAAAGTATGTAATCTGTTGGAATTATTTGTATTTTATCGTTGCACGATACCGGTCCATCGAATCGAGATTCCGTTGCTGTTATTTATTAATTCTTCATCGGATCGTATTCTATCATCTTCGCTCCTCGTTGCAGCGTTTAATCATCATTGCATAACGTTTAGCTTCCCCCAAAGGCTGGCTCGTAATAAAAACTACCGTATAATTAGATGGGCATCGTGTAACATTTCATCGACACAATATTAATTAATCGAACGGGGGTTCCTGGACGAACGTATCCTCCGTATTTTCTTTGAAACATATTAATTCCCGACAAACACGAAACTCTTTATTTATATGCCATAAAATTGCAGCAGTTTTTATATTCCCATCCCTGAGAGGATGGCCTGGCGATGTTTACGAGCGCAAGAGGCGGGTGGCGAATTAAAAATCTGACAGCAGCGATCGGATATCCTGCAGATGTTCCAACGGGATTTCAGCAGGGAATCGCTATTACTGCCGGGATTCTCTGCAGCGCGAATTACGCTGGTGCGAGTAAATATGGGCAGGAGGACGTAGCCAAGAGTACAAAGTAATCCCAGAGATTACCGGCTTACTCTGTCAGAAGATTACGTCAGGTCGAGGGTGTCAGCACCTCCCGTGGGAGCTGGGTGTACCCCAAAACTACCCTACTTGCGCTCTTGCTCTTACGCGACTGATCCACCGTCGCGCATCCGAACAATCGATCATTGTGGTTCGCTTGATCGTACACATTCGTTCGGCTCTTTCGCAGAGACTTATGCGAGATGCGTCAAACTTTGGGAAGAACAGATTTAGGATGCTTTCTCCAGATTCCTTCTTCGTTATTGCTTTTCTGAATTCGTGTTTAACGAGCCAAGAGATTCTTTTGCGATTTCTGATTTTATACGTTACTGGTTGCGATTTTACATTTGTATACGTATCATTTAAAGGTTAATTGATTTCCAGTTCCCTCGACATGCAATATTTTTGCTTCGTTTCATTTTCTCCCTCTCTCTCTGCATTATTTATTCACATTTGACGGTGTTTAAAATTGATTTATTGAAGTAAATGCGAAAAAACGCGCCGCTCGAAATAATTAGAGACTCTCATGCCTGGGATATTCGCTGCAGATTTTTGATTTCAAAAATCGTATATTCCTAATTCGATGTGACATTTTACTAATGTCTAGTTCATTCAGAAATAACTAGTTTTCTGTAGTCCTACTCTAACCAATTTCTTTCCTTCGAAATTTACCACTTTACAGTCTCCCAGAGAAATTTCAAATAAAACCAGGTAAACGCGATTGTCCAAGTATCTTTGCCTACGGAATCACGTACCCAGTTTCGTATTTATCCACACTAGAACGCTAACCTGAACTCTAGCCTCCGTGAGGTTGATCTTCATTGCCAGATCCTCCCTCGTGAAGACATCCGGATAGTGGGTCTGCGCAAACGCTGACTCGAGTTCCTCCAGTTGCTGAAGAGTGAACGTGGTTCTGTTCCTCCTCTGCTTTCGCCTTACTAGGGAGTCTTCCCCGACTCCGTGTAAAGCTGGATGATACGCGGAGTAACTGGTGTCTGTAACAGAGAACGAAAACGTACACTTTAATTCGAGATTGAGCCTCTTGAAACGTGAAATTAGAAAATGCCGCGGACACGAAAATTCTGCTTCGTTACGCGACTCTTCTCCTCGTTTCTTCGAGTTCTAAAATTCAACCTTGGAAAGAAAATACGAAATAGAAAAGGGAGAAGAGCAAAGTGGTTACGAAAAGGCAAAACACTCTAACGAATCTGTCTAAAAGAAACAGAGATGATCGCGTCCGTTGCAGCGTGCACCGGAGGTTCGAGAAAAATTCGAAAGCACCCCTATCGCCTGGTGCATGATTTAACGCGGAATGGCTCGTTCGCGGGCCAATTACGCGGGGCACACGGCTGGTACGTTGGAAATCCGAAAAACGGGGGTTGGTCGAGGCACGCGCAGACAAAAGGACGACGAGAGAGGACGATGAAGGGAAAACGATGGCGTTCGTTGCACGTACAAGCCCCGCGGTGCGAAAGGGATGCGAGCAGGCTGCGGGGCGGTTGGAGAGAGAGATGGAGGGAGGGATGGGGTGGACGGCGGGTGGAGGGTGAACGTTACGAAAGCCAGAGAACCGCTTATCAATGATGCAGAGCAATCAGCGCAATTAATTACCGCGGCGCTAAGCCCCAGCTTAGCGAAAAACACAAATTAATTTCCTAAGCTCATAAAAATTCATGCGGCTCGCTCGCTGCCGAACAGGAGAGACCCGCCGCGTCGGAGTATCGGCTGCGGCGCATCTACCGATGCACGCGTGTGCATCCAGCTGCAAGATCCCGTTCAATTTCTCGTTTTCACTGGGATTACGGTCTTCCTCGTAACGCTGGGGGGATGATTTTTCTGTTGCGTTGGGGGGTGTGAAAATATTTCTGCTTCTTACTTAGGTCAAAAAGAAAAATGAACTTAGAACATCTGATGCAACTAATTTCCAACTCAATCTTTTATATGCGATCTTATATTTCTCTTGAAAATTTCATTGCGATTTCACGCCCATTTCCCGTCGCATTTTCTGCAATTCGATCTTCTCGTAGTAGTCTGGTTTTTGCCTGGTTAAGTCTGTCGTTAAGGGAGAGGAATTCGGGAATTCGATTGCGTCGGCACGTCTGTTTGCAACAAGTCGTCCAGGCCGGAAACGAACTTTCATAACTGCCCGCGGAACAATTATACCGTCGGGCGAACTCGTATCGCGTCACCGGCGATAGTCCGCGAGTCCCTGCAAAATTAATGCGATCGTCCGCGAGGATTTTCGCGTGCAGTATGTATGAGTTTGCAATTGAATTTCCCCGCGATCGATGCCCTGTCCTCGCATTTAATAGCGGCCTTCGCGTCGCCGGATAATTGTCTCTGACCCGCTCCCGAACCGCGTCTGAAACGTCCTCGACGCGATCGTCGGGATTCGTTCGTCAAGGGCCGACGATAGATCAACGCTAAACGGAATTTTGGTTCAAACTAGTAACGTAATCGTTGGCTTCGAGAGCACACCTTGCATAGGTTCGACGAAGCCGTGGAATAAAACTAAAAGCGAGGAGACAGGAGAAGAGAGAAGGGCGCGCGAGTGGAGTCGAAGGAGAGGCAAGAATCGAGGCACGTTGGTCGGCTAAATAAATTGATCGGTGGTCGAAACTGAAATCCACTCAAGATCTTAGATTAGACGAGGGGGCCCGGGGTCGGGACGAAGCCCGGATCCAGACAACTCGTACAGCTCATCGAGGCTCCCGGGCCTGATCCAATTTATTAGCGTGCCTGGAGAGCAGTCAGGGCGAACGAGCGCGCAAGAAAGGTCCCGGTGACTTTTGCACGCGCCTCCTTTCGCCGCGACACACGTCGTCACGAGTGGGCTCTCGCTGCTTTGTCTCCGTGTCGAGGGAAAACAATGGAGGGATTAATTTCTCGCTGGCCAGGAAGCAGACGCGGAAAGCTCGCACGTGTCCCCGGCTCGGCTCGACGCGCTACGTGCGCCTTTAAAACGCTTTATCCTACCCGAGCAGGGCTTGCCCTTGATTTGCTTCCGCTCGAAACACGCGGCGTGGATTAACCCTTCCTGTAGGACAGGGGCAGGTACCGCGTCGAGTGTCACGGATCTTCTTCTTCTCGTTCGAGTGGTTTCGTTTTTGCAGAGTGCGCAGGCTTTTTATTCGTTTCTCTGGCGATTCGTTTAGATCTACGTTGGTGATCGATGATCGATTGGTAACGATGATTCGCGGAGCGTGAGAGTGTCGGGGTGTAAAGTACTTGGGTTACATCTTTGGTACACGATTCTTAGCGGATGGCCATGAAATAAATGGAAAACAAATTCCAAATTTATTTGAAACTCGTTGCAGTTATCGAGCGCTCTGCGGATACGAAGGTTCCGTGAAAAAACTGGGCGCAGTACGAAATCTAATGACACCCCGACCGTTACTAATGACGCTAACGAGCTAGTTAGATGTTAGAGCGAATGTCGGTGGGCTCGGACCCTGCGTCGAGTGAACCCACTTACCGACTTATCACGTAGTTACCTAATCTGTTTATCCCAACGGGGGGTGTCGAAGGGGGGGAGGAGAGATTGGCGACCAATGGGAGCTGGAAGGGTGCATGCACGTCCCTGAGGACACCCGTTCCCTCTGCCCCCTTCGCGCGGAATCATCCAGCGGGCGTCGTTTCGACACACATGTGCCGTCGATACCCGTGCAAGTGTCTTTGGTTTTACGGAGACACGAAGACAAACGTGGTTCAATTTTTAGTGACAGCGTGGGAGATTCGATTGGCGGTTGAAACGTAGTGCTCGAAAGGGGGTTGAAAATGTTTTTGAATTGGCACTCGAACGGACGATGTACAATCAGAGGAATGGGTTTCTGCTGTGGAAAAGCGAGCGCGCAATTTTCTGTTCTAGTTTCACTGTAATCGCATGAATCTCCTCGCGTGCCCCGTCGCGTTCTAATCAACGATAAACGCTTGTACGAGTTTCACTTAATTTTAAGCGAAGCTACCGGGTACGCCGGCGCGTGTATAAAGAGAATGATAAATGCGCATTAAAAACATAATTTCACTTTGCGCCAGGGAAATCAATATTTTATTTAAACTATATTTCGGCTCGAGATGGAAGGGCACTTACACGCGTCCCTGAGGATATCGTGCCTCTCTTCTCTCCTACACCTACGGTCCCCATTCGATTATCTACCTACCACATGTATCTCATTGAGGTTCATAATATGCAATAAAGTGGGTATATACATCGTGACCCGATGAACCACGCTGGTAAGCTATGCGAAAACATGACGGAATCTTTTGTTTCCCAATATTATTATTCTTTATTGCGAACTAATGGTATCGTAAATTATTTTCTCCTTATTTTCATTGCTGAGAAGTTACAATACAAAAGTATCGCTGAATTTGATCTCCGATAGTAAACGAAAAATTTAGGAACGTAGAGTCTGATGTTTGAAAGAGATAATATTATATTTTTTTTTTTTATTTCGCAAAGTTCGATTTTGGCATAATTACGAGAGAAAGGGGACATTCCCGACGAGAAGTTAACGCGCACGACAGAAACGAGATTCGACTTGGAAAACGATCGGCGAGTAGGCAAACTGTCGTCGAAAGTTCGGAAGAGCGACTCGGCACCGCCGTCGGGACGCGGTTTAACCGGAAGTTGGTTCGAAGTGCAAATTAAGTTTAGCGGCCGTCCAGTTTGTAGCGTCCACTTTGCGTAACTCGGTCTAGTCGGTAAATGTAACTTCATCGATGTGTTCCGCCAGAGCAAGTGCCGGTACAATCAATCTCCCTTTTCTCTTTTCGCCCCCTTTTTCCTCGCCAACTATCCCCGCGCACCTTTCTGCTTGCTTTTATTCCATTGCACCGCAACCTCCTCTCCCTTTTTCGGTTATCCTCAATTTTCCTTCTGGCCCCATTTTTCTCGCACCGTTCGCAGAAAATACGGTGAACGCCAATCCGTCGGCTATCGATTAAATAATAATTCCAAAGCGTAATTTACAAACGATTCTGATCGAAGGGTAAACTCGAAATCGTGCCTCTGCTTCGCGTACGCGTGTAATGGATACTCGTTAAAAATTCACGGGGAATTTTCTACTGATACTTAAATCTTAAGTAGACACTTCCATCATCGTTTGTAATACCTGTTATGCCAGGGGCGATTTGAAAAATTGAATAGACATTTTTCCACGATACGGCTCGGTTTAAAATCCGCCCTTCACCTCGGTGGTTAGAGGGGAATCGCGAAGGAATAGTAAGGGAGAAAAATAGATGAAGAAACGTAAGATTATGGGCGGAATGAAATTTTTCTTACTGGGGGTAAATCGGGGCGAAACAGTACTCTGGGGACATTCGTAATCGCGTCGCCGGGAGGTACAGGGGATCGTCGATAGTAGAACATATTTGAGGACACGATTATTACGTTTTGCAATATATCACGCAGACTTTCGTTTCATACCCCTCGTTACAACAATTCCCCTTATATTATTCCATTAAAAAATTCCGTATTTCTTATATACCAGACCGATTTGTATCGACTAACATCAAAGAGAATACACGAGAAATCGAGAAATACAAACTAATTATGCACCGTAAAATACTCTACTCGTACTCGAGACGTAATGAAGTTTTTTTCATCTGGCTGTAACGTGTTGTCGTACTTACAGGGGTGAGTGGCGGCGAATGGGTACTCGAGGGCGGGTGGTAACCGTGGCGTTGGAAGACCCGGGGGGCAGTGGTAGCAGAACATGCCGCCAGGCCTGGCCACCGTACCACCCCCCGGCCCTCCACCCCCTCCTGCACCTGACACCTGCGACTGGCTCGACTGCTGTTGCTGTTGTTGCTGTTGCTGCTGCTGCTGCTGTTGCTGCTGCGGATGGTGCGTGTGGTGGTGGCTATTGTTCGGTTGGTGAGTATGAACCGATCCAATCTGCAAGTAGAGAGAAACAGGGGTGTCTTACGTGAGTCGCGAATCAGTTTGCCGAGAAAGTGAATTAGAAGTTGTTGTTAGGGGACACCGTCGCGAGTATTGCGGAAGTTCGTCGCGGTTGTCGAGGGAAACGGAATCGATCGCGTGATTGTACAGCGGTCGCTGGTGGAAAGTGTAAAATCAAATACGATTTCTTCGATCGCGTCGAGGCCCAAGGCTTCGTCTTAAGAAGGGACTCGACAGGTATCGCACCGCCACGGTTCACCGCTCGAACACGAGGGGTGCACGAGGCGTACGGGGCCGCCGATTACGCCGATCCCCATTAGAGGGATTGTAAACTCCCGTAAATAAATAATGCACGTATCGGCTAGGAGCGCGGAGGGCTCTTTGCCTAAGCAGCCATCGGTCGGTGGAACTTAATAAACGGCGGGGTTATCAATTTATAATGGGTCGGCATGAGTGTCGCGCATGCGCGTGCCTACAGGGCCGTAGCTCTGGTTACATAACGGCGTGCACGCGAGAGCAGGCTTTAAACTCCGTGTATTTCCTAACTCTATGGCCCACACCCCCGTCCCGCGCGATTCCACGTTGCTTGCCTTCCTACCACTATCGCCGCCACCCTTCCTCTCTCTCTCTCTCTCTCCCTACCGTTCCTATCGCCCCGTCTTTCTCGCTCCTCCACCCTTTGCGGCTCCGCTACCAAGGGACAAATTGAATTTTAGATCGTGCCTTGCTCTTCTGGGGTCCACGAGAAAACCAATGCGAGGGAGCGAGAGGGATGGAAAAGTGAGAAGGGAACGGACAGTGGCGGGGTGAAAGGGGAGGGGAGGGGCACGGTCTGGAAGCAGAGACGTCGAGATGATACTAATTGAAATTTGAAATTGATATTAGCGAATTATTACCCCTCTCAGTCGCTCTGCGAGCGCTCGCGCGGCCGCGTACTAGCTGCTGCTTGGGCCAACGCAATTACGGCCGCGTGTCGGGTATCAAAAGTAATTGCTGCCAAACTTAACGAAATTTAGCCAATTTTCGTTTCGGCTGCCTGACCTTCCAACGACGACGGATTACCGGCTCGGGTTTCGCTTTACGTATGCGCGCGGCCTCCTTTACGAGGGATCGCAAATGGAATTTCGGGGGTGATTTCGATGCTGCCCGTGAAACCGTTTCAGCGGCCGCGTCTTCGCGTTCCCTACAAGACGACCAACCTTCTACTACTAAATTCTTTACCATTTTTTATTACCATCTCCTCTCGAGCCTTCGCAGAGAAGGAGAGAGAAAGAAAGAAAGAGAGAGAGAGAGTTTCTATATTTTATGTAAAACGACCAACGCGTCCTCTCGCTTCTCCTCCTAAGCAACCCCAAGCAGACCCAAAATCAACCAAGACACCCTTTCTCACCCTTGGCAAGCCCCACACGCCGACATCAAACGTCGTGAACCGGTGACACCGTTAAACGGATCAGCCGATTAGTCGCAGGTAGAAAGAATCGAATCAACCCCTCGCGATACAGGCAACAACCCTCCCGGTATCCAGCAGCTCGGTCGTGTTAGACGCGTAATGACGGAACATACGCACCGACAGAAGGGACGAAATGTAGCGAGGCTAATCCACGATGGGTGCCCCAGGGCGTCCCCCCGAGCTACGGCCGGTGCAGCAGGTCCTCGGCCCCTTCCAAGTACGCGCGTGCATACACGGACCCTCGAAAGTAAACCTGCGTGCGGTCCAGGGGTGTAGTATTTGCGGTGTTCAACCAGCGGGGCGAAACATTATGCCAGTGTTTTATTGTGCGATCATCCGACTGCACCCCCTATTCTGAGCGCATAAGGGATTGCGGGTTCGAGTGGAGTGTGTTTACACATTGGCACACGCGATGGATTTGTTACACGCTCGTTATGCTACCAGTTTTCGTTGCCAGTCACTGGCGGGGTTCGATGGTTTCGCGGCTGGCGATCCGATTCGAATCGTTTCTAGATTTCGCTTGCAATCGCGTATCGATGGAACGAAGCGATGATAATTGATTTGTTTCTTCTTTTTTCTGTTCTTGTCAATGAAATAATGTTGTAGAATACTTATGAACGGTTCGTTTTAGTTTTCCAAGCCTGGTGCGAATATGCAAATTGGCTCATCAGAGCCTAGCTACGAATCCAACGATAGATAGCGATGTTGACGTCGACACGGCAGAGGGTATACCGACTGGTCCATTACGAAGTTTACGGAAATTACAGCGATGTTAGTCCCGTATTTCTGTGCGAGTAATGTACACATCCAATGGTTCGGTAACCCGGATTATGGACGTCCAGTAATGCCGGGTATTCAATTATTTGGGTACACGTACGGATATCTTGTTACCAGCAGTTCTAATTGCACGGGGCCAGTGTTATCGAGTTACCGCAGTTTAACATCCTTGCAAGTATATGGCGCATCATTTCCGAGAATGGTACCACACCAACGGTAATTCAATTTCGATACGCCAGGATTACTGTGTCGATTCGTCAGACGTGTCGAGCATATTTTCCTTTTCTCTTGTTTAAGAATTATTTCTCCGTTTTTTTTTAATGTTTTAGTTAGCTATTTCATAATCGATATTCGCCACTAACATTGATCGTTCTTTCAAACACGTAAAAGTATGAAATATCGAAGGAAAAGACTCGTCCATCGCTTTCATCGCGATCCAATGGTAAGCTCCGTCAAAAGCGAGTATAAAATCGCGATACGTGGCAGGATCGTCGAACAACCCGGCTGTTTAGATTCCGCGTGTGTAACACTGCGCTCATTAGAGAGCGGCGCTAATTGCGTAATTGGTGCCGGCAATTACGAGCAAAGCGGTGCCGGCGTCGGCTGACGTCAACATCCAATAATTCGGCACGCGACGACAATCGCGCGCTGCACCGCCACGCCATTGCGCAAATAGCACGAATCGCAATTAAAAGCGATAATACCGTAATTAGCTTGACGTCGTGTCCCGCGCCACGGCCGCAACCCTCTCGCGCGCGTCGCAATTCCACCCCTCGCGGTGGGCTCCGGGGCTGAATCCGGGAACAGGTGCCGCCTCCAATGATTTCTTGTCTCTCGCGCAGACTTGGTGCTGGCGTTTATTCGACAATTGCTAGAATCCGCGATCAGAGACGTTTCTTGCTCGAACGAGGCACGGGTGCATCGATTCGAGGAGAGAATCAAGCCGAGTCCGGCTAGCATTCGATTCGACGACGCGTACTCCCGTATTTTTGTAACGCAGCGGAATAGTTAATGCATGCAAACATCGTTTCGGTACATCGGTAAACGATAAACAGAGGAAGCCATAAATTAATACTCTGATAATCCCGGGGGGAGTGAAATTATCAATTACATTTAATGGAATTGATATTTGCGTCAATGTTGATATCAAACGTAATTAATATCAATTGAAATCGGTATCAATATTGATACCGCTATTACTACCTCGTTGATTATTCTATCGTTTTTCCGTTACGTTCCTCTTCGTTCCGCGTTCATCGCCGCTCGAAATTAGCTTTCGAAAAGCACGCCGCGTCGATTGTGGTTTCGATTCAAGTATCCCGTAATTCTCGACTCGAGATGAAAATCTAGACGCGGCGTGCGCGCGCGTGGACGCGTGTACACTCTCGGATACGGACGCGCAATAGGGGTGAAATCAAGCCCGCATTCCGTCGGCTGTAGATGAAATTCGTGGCGCGGTGCGGCCAATTGGAGCGACGTCGTGTCGTCGTACATTGGAAAACTTGACGGAGACGCGATTAACGAAGATTTCATTAGGGACAATATTGCGGTCGCATCGGCGCTCGTTGACCGGCGGGTCCTGGTTTCTTTATTGGCCGGCTGGAATAAATTGGAGGGAATTAATTAAGCGGCACAAATTGGATGCACCGCGTTAGCCCTTATTCCTGGATGACACAATTTAATAAGCGTCTCCTCCTCTGCGGAGGGCCCTTCGGCTACGGATGCGGAGGAATGTGCGACCAAGAGAGAGAGAGAGAGAGAGGGAGAGAGTGAGTAAGCGAGAGCTTCTGCGTGCTCTCGTTAATCGCGTTTGCCGCGTTGCAAAGTGACCGCTCTGCCTCCTCTATTTTTCCCCAACACTTTCGACATTTAACGTCTCCTTTTGCGATCGTACCGCTCTCCCGTTGACTAAGATCGCGTTTATAGCGGTTCCTTCGAAATCTTCAGAGGGACCAACGTTCCCATGCGGCTTCAAGTAGTAACGATCGAATAGAGTCAGACGAGAGACGAATTTCTTTACAAATTTCATTTTATCACTTTTTTTTACCACACACGTATGCTTACAATTTTTTTCTCGAATGGTCTCTTATGCTTTAGAGAAACATCGGATTCGTTTGGGAGAAAAAGAAACAATGCAGTCTGAAATTCTTGTGCTTTTGGCGTAAAAATATTAATTGGTACGGGAAGATCAATAGTTAGACGTGTTCCGTTCGTACTCATAATCTGTTTGGTATTCAAGCAAAGCCTCGTCGTAGATCGTACCGGAGACATGCTTTATAGAGAGAGAGAGAGAGAGAGAGAGAGAGAGAGAGAGAGAGAGAGAGGAGACAGGGTTTCGATTGGCACGGGTCAAGAGGGAAGAGCGTGCCCCAGAACGTAATATCGTGTCGCGCACAATACAATTGTAGATCGGCTTCTTCAATAATATTACGGCATAGACGGTTAACGGGTTAAGAGCGCGCATTGTCGTCTCGTTGAAAAGAAATCGAGGACGAAACGAACTGTGGGTAAATATGCGCGGCGTAAGGCCGTTTTGCCCCGGCGATCGCCACTGCCAATCAGACGCTACTCTATATACAGGGTGTTAATAAACGCTCGACACTTCTTTCAACCTTCCCGACGTCTTACCAAACACGATGACAAATGCTCTGACACGTCGTTGGATTGTTGTGCGACAATTTCAATGAGAGGCAAGACATACGCCTCCTTCGTCTCCTGGTCTCAACTTTAATTAAGAGATCAACGATTTTTAAACAAATTCATTAAGGACATCTCACGTCTTTCTCTCTCTCTCCAGTTTTATTAATTCGACGCACACGAAAATGAAACGATTCACCTAAACCGTGCGTCCGCGTCAGAGATTCCTCGGTGGATACGAGGAACTTTTCCCATTGTTTTCTTGGTTAACACCCTGTAGAGGATCGCGCGGCCCTGTCTATAGACCGCATCGAGTGCGGTGTAATGTACTTTGGTTAAGCGCATCGGAGCATGCTCGTCGCCGAGTTAACGCATTTAATGGAGGTTAATTTTGCATATGGTATTGCTCCCCCGTGCCCTAACCTCTTTACTCGCGCACGCTCAACCATCCCCCGGATCGTAAGCTCACGACCAAACTACCCGAAATTACGGCCGCAGGGCGGGGATCATTATTAAACCGGTCGCTCGATCTTTACGCCTGATCGAATTATGCGGTTAAGCATTCGGTTGCCTCGACCTGTCCAACCGTCTTTTAACCATCGAATGTATACGAACGAAGCGCGTACGATGTTTCGTTTTACGAGACATTCAGACAGTCTCGAGTTCGAAGAATACCAAAGCCACGAGGGTGAACACCATCGAAGTCTCTACGATTCAGGGCTGACCAATTTCCTCGTGTACTACTTTACGGACGGCAGTAGTACACCACGGAACATGACGCACGTTCGATTGAATTTCGTCACGGGAAAGACGGTCGTCCAACGCCTGGACGTTTATTACGAAACAATCAAGATGTCTGCTCGCTCCCCTCGAGAAGTCACTGGCCGCGACAATGGCTACGTACCGTGGGGGAAGGCGGTCGTTTAAGGGCCATAAATGCATGCCGAATGGAACGGTATCCGGAAGCGGAATCTCTCCAGCGCCCATCGCCCGGAACGAAATCGCGCGGGACGTTTCTTCCGGCTAGCAGGATGCTGCATACGTGCCATTAATTGAGAGGGGGCTACGAATGGCCCTAGAATGATGGATGGATCGTCGAGAAATATACAGGAACCAGAAGTCACGGTGTTTTGTGCACCGTGTGCTCGGCTCGAGTAACTTCGCGTCCCTTGATGGAACGACAATCGATCATTTGCATAACGTTTAGGGCTTCAAGAATTGCTGTCCATTTTCTTTCTTTTTAAATTGACAATTACAATGTCACCAATGACAGCAGAGGAATAAGCAAGCAAAACAAAAAGTGGACAGGGAAGAATCGATTAAGCAGCAGGGGAGATCAAGGATGGGGGGTAATAAACTCTCGATTCAACACCACTCATCTTCCTCTTGTCTCTTCACACCGGTAGCAAACTCCATTTGACTTTTGCCTCCACTCGATTCCACCGCGTCGCACACGCCCTTCCCGATGTGTACACTTCGCCGAGCATCCATACCCGCTTCCTCCGTGCCCCATCTCGTTCTCACCCCTCAGCTGGTACCCCTTAGCTGTACCATTCCACTCGACGATGGACCCTCTATCTCGCGTTTTGTCGCGTGTTTATTTCCACCGCTTCCCGCTCCCACTATCATCGCTGCATTTTTATCCGTGCGCCCCTTTTTTTTCTCGTTTCTGCCCTGTGACCACCCCGCGCGAAAAGGGTGAACACGAGCGTGGCCATTCCGCTGTATCCCTCGAACCGGCCACCCGGTGTGGTTTCCGGTTCATTTCCCGCTTATCCATTTACATTTGATTTACCCTGGCTGTCGCGCACCGTTTCGACCCTGGTCGACGCCTCGATTATATCGCGTCGATACTGTTCGCCAGTGTCGAAGGAAACGCGCGAAACGACGCGCTACTGTTTTATTCGTACATCTTTCGTAAAGTCTCGAATCGCTACGACACGCTGCGCTTTACACCCCCTCGCGTCGCGTCGGTTTTATTAGACGCGGAGAGGGATGCAGGGTTACACGTTAAACGGGGAACCCGTAGGAGAACGGGTGGCCGGGGCGAGGTACCATTGGCCGTGATTGAATTAATCTGTCAATTTGCCAATTACACGGATGAGTTTGTTTGGTGGCTGCGGTACGCGTACGTCTCTCGTTGCCGTCTCCGCCGCGTTCATCGATCGCAAGTGGATCGTCGGTACGAACCGCGTGTACGCGTGTGCGCGTCCGCATGAAAATCCTCGCGAACTGGCCGTGTCTGTCTGTCTGTCTGGCTGGCTGCTGGTGCATGGACGCGCGTACACGCATCCCTCGCGCGTCTGTGCGCGCGGAATCGGGCATACGTAACCGCGTGGCTCGGGGCACAGATTCAACGAGCTCAATTGGCTCGCCGAACGAGCAGGAGGATCGTATTGATTCTCCGGTTACACAGTCGCGGAGCAGAGACAGCTACGAGCCGGCTGCTGCTGCTGCTGCCTCGAGCAACCGGCGGCTGTCTTTGTTTTACGGCCGAGGTGATGCTCGCTTGCCAATTCCGGGGACGATTGGTACCCCCTACGATTCGGTGAATCGCTGGCGACTCGTCGATCAGGTGTTTTGGTTTCGAGCTAGTGTTCTCTTGACGGAGTTCTCGAACGCGTTGGTATCTGCGCCTTATTATTGTTACTTAGGGTAATAGGGTTGGTTCGAACGAGCAAGAGAAGATTGCATCTCGTATCGATAAATAGAAAAAATCTCAGCGACCAAAGCTTCTAATATTTCGACTATTCCTAAAGCTAGATCTTAGTTACAGGGTCATTCCTGAAACCATCGTCATCTCGCGACGAAAGAACGTTCTCCCCAATCAGCGACCCAACTATCCACCCTCGCCGCAAATCGTACGTCTCAGCCGATTACGGCAAAGGGAATACGAAATTACGCGATCGTATTTACCTAGCAGTGCACCATTGTTCCCGGTAGCTGTATCTAATTTGTAGTTGGTACGAAGACGAGAGAGAGAGAGAAAGAGAGAGAGAGAAGTTGGTCTGGTGGTAGCGTCTGCGACTAGATAGGCTCTTCCGCGGCGGTATAATATCGCCTGGGCGGGTGGAAGGCAGGGACGTCGGTGGAGAAGGGGTGGTTAGGAAGTGGCAGGATCGAGTGGCGGCGGTGCCGGAGGGCGCGCTAGCGAACGGAACAGAGATAGGGGATGCGCAGTCGAGGGCCTCGCTTCCCTCGTTTCACCCCGGGGGCACCATTCCCAACGAAACCAGCCACGAGCAGGGACGGGTATCTCTGGATCCCGCTATATTCCAATTGCCTCCCTCCGTTTGATATGCGCCAATTTCGTCCAATATGTCGCACCCCCTAGGCCGACGCTCGCCAATCTTTCGAGCAACGTAACCAATACCCTGGTAACTATTGCTGCTACTGGACCGGTGGGAGTGCTTGTTGCTCGAGCCTCCTATTCTCTTCTACCGGACTTTCTCGTCGTAGAACGGAAGGGGTCGCTTCTTCGCGTAATTCTGCTGCTTCGCGAACGTATCACGAGGGGAAATCGTTGTCGATAAGTTTCTAATATCTTTCACATCCACCGGTTTTCAGTTCCATCAGTTTTTATCGTGCCTCTGCTCGACGTCCACATCGAATTCGATAAATTACTTTCCCGTGAAATCCCGGCACGAAATTCGCTGGCCACGTGCTGGCGAGTGGCGGTCGGTCCGCTTGGTCGCGTTTTCACGTCGGGACATCGTTTATATACTTTACCGCGCTGCTACGCTTTCTGTACTTTGGTGAATAATGTATAAGAGACTTCACCCGTGATTGTGGATGACCGTCGCTCCTCTGTATTCCAACGATACGATCGTTGGGAAGACGTTTTGCGAAGATTCTGCATGCAGCTGTCCACTCTCGGATTTATTTCAAATGGAGGAGACGATGTTGGCACGATTTTTTCTATCGCTGCTAGCCAGAAGAATCACCAGGGATTGACGGTGACCTATTTCGAGGAGATCGCGCGAGCTCGATGAAGCCGAGTGTACCCACTCAACGGAAGCCACACGGTGGGGATAGCTTGTAAACGTAGCGTAATGAGCTGCAGAGGGGAATAAGCCAAATTTCCACCGCCACGCTTGCAATCTACCCTCGCTACGTACACCGACGAACCTTGACTGGGCCTAATACATCAGTAGCGCGCACGTTTCGCAGAGCTTCGTGCCCTTCTCTCGATCATTTCCACGTCACCTCTTCAAAATTTGTTTTGTCGCAAAAGCGATAAACCCGTGACCATACGTATTCGATCATAAGGATCAGCGATTTAAACGTGAAGAGGAACCATCTAGCAACATGACGCAAACTTAGAGAACCGAACGGATATACCGTTGATACGTGTAAATAGACCATAAAGCTTGGCAGTCCCGAAATGGCCTGGCCAAGGTTCCTTTGGTGTGCACGGTTCGAAGGCACTAGGGTGAACGAGGAGGGGGAGTTGGGTAGCCGTAAAGAAAGTGGCCGAGAAAGAGGTGGAAGCAGTCAGTCAGGTAGAGAAGAAGCCGGTGAACGTGCAGGGAATGCACGCGCCCTCCTCCCTCGCTGTTACTCTCCTCCGTTTCCTCTCTGCCGCTACCCCCTGGCAACCCCCGCGTTCCCATCCCTGCTGTATTATTGCCCGACCGTAAATTTCGCCCGGAAAGCGATTTAGCGAGGAAGCAGCGGGGATAAATCTTGAAAAAGTCGAAAAGCGTAAAACAGCAGCCTCTGGGGCGGATGGTGGGGGCTGCGGGGGCAGGAGTGCCTCGAGGGTTACCGATATAAGAAGGAACGCTTCCGATCCACCTTTTCCTCTCTCTATCCACGGCTCGTTCCAACCCGGGGCTCCTCTTCTCCCTTTCGAATTCTCTGCGAACCTCCGTGCACCTCTTCGAGCCAGGGGCGTGTCTGCGCCCTCCCGCGCACCCCTATCCACATCGCCGGGCACGTGTGTGCATTTCACCGTGTAAACGCGACGCGCACTGCCTCCCTTAAACGGCTCTCTGATCTGCTGCCGCTGTTACACTGTTTCGATGGGAAGATGCGTTTCCTGCGGTTCAATTCTCGGATGGTACCCGAGGTTTTAGGATGTTTGTGGCGGTGGGTTCGAAGAATTGGTCTTGACATTCTTTTTTTTTCTTTTTCTTTTTTCTTTACTTACTGGGTGTTGCTAGAGCGATGCATAGAATAGGTTTAATCGCGACGAATTTTCGTGGATCTCAGAATAGAGAAGCGGTGCAACGCGTTTGTTAATAATACACCAGGAAACGTGCAGCGCAACATCAGAATTCGTCCCATCGAGCCGTATTCTATAAACTGACGTATTAACGTGAATTATAGTAGAAATGAATAATGAACACGTTAATCGACGCACCTGAGAGCGCGTTATACGCATGCTAGAGTTAATTCTCCCCGATACGAGTCATTTGTTTCCTAGAGAAATCGATAATGCATGCTCGCCGATTAGTTTACATCTGTAATACAAGCAACGGAGTTTAAATTCGTTCGTGTACTCCAGCCGGAAAATTCGCAGGGCGAAACATTCGTGGGTCTGGGTAAAAAAGCAACGGAAATAAACGTCGGTGGCTTATCGGATGGTGAAATCAGTAGTGGCGCGGAGAAATCATGACAAAACGACCGAATGAAAATCGCGGCGCTCTAATCCCCCCCTTCGTGGCGGTCGTTCCAGGAGAGGGTGGGCTTTTTTCCTCTTTTTTTTTTTATTCTTTTTTCCTCGCGCCCGACACGGGTTAATACGATTTGCGAGTCCACAGTTTTCGGGCACTGTGCGCCGGCCACGGGCCGATGAATAAATGATACGACGCGATTCGTGGATCGCTGCATTATCCGTCGTCGAATTCGTTGCTGGCGCCGGCAATTATTCATGGCCGCGTGGCGCCACTGCGATTAACAGCCAATTTCGTTCGAGACCGCCAGCTATACACTCGAAGGTCTCCTTCGAAGTGTGCTCCGCTCGAGTACGCGCGAAACGAGGAACTCGAATCGGGGATTGCGCGTGACGCGTTAACAAGAGGCAGAAGAATTTCGCATTTTAATCGACGACCCTGTTTAACCCTTCGACCTCTCAGTTTCTGAATTATGGATTTCTAGTGCGAGAATTGAAATCGTTTTTTTTAACAGGTCGTTTATAATCTGCAACTTTTATGATGGGCGCATTGTTTCTTGCACGGAGTTATAATTTTTTTTTTTTTAAGAAGACAAAGCTGCGGGCTTTTTAATCGATTTTCCTGGTACGCGTACGCCACTGCGGGCAATTGTCCTCTGAATGAAAAAATATTATAGTTAAACGCTTCCAATAACGTTTTCTAAGCGACACCACTTAGGTTCATCAGTAATCCTCGGTGCTGCTATATTTTTAGCCAATTTTCCTTCATTCACCGAGAACGTTACACAAGTACCCGTAATACAATGTTACGCCCGTATTGAATTAAATATCACGTACGGAGACACCAATGAACCAATGCGAAATTAAATTAAATTTAAGTTGCTTAAGTGCAATTTAGAGCGAGCTATCTGCTTTGCTTCAAGCGCATTAAACGCATCAGTCTCTCTAAGCGCGTCGTTCAATTGTCCGCCATATTATATCAATTTATTTTTCTCCTCTTTTTTTTTTCTCTTCGTTTCGCTCATTTTTTCATGCGTACGCACAGGATGGAGATCACGGATCGCAGATTGTTACAAATGCTGCTCTCAGAAGAGGTTAATAATTTTATGTGCTACGACTATAATTGTAAAAATCAATCATACGCGTGGTACTTAAGAATTACTGTCAGTTTGGTTAATCGAGTTACTTAAAGTTTTCCTTTTACAGTTTCATTCGATACGTTTTTGTAACTTTTCAAACGGAGTAGCTAAAACACACTAGGATCAGATGTTCCTTTTATTTTCTTGTTTTTTTTTTTTTCATTCCATTTTTTCACGAGCGCTCGGAATTTTTCGAAACGACTGCGTCGGAAAGTGCTCGTACAAACAAATCGATCTATTTGTAATTAAATCAGGGAGCCGGTTGCGCTCTGCGCGAGTGTTTCAGTCAACAACGGCGCCGTCGATTTATTTAAATTCGATTTAAATCCCGCCGGGTTGTGCATATACTCTCCGCTTGGAAATAATTAAACACCGCCACTCGTTGCACCCGATATTTCTTCTTTTTTCGTCGGCATCGCCGCAAGCACTTTGCTCGACAAAACGATCGCGAAAACTCGATCCGAATGTCGGCAGAAATTTACCTCGAAATCGGTGCCACCGAAAATTACGAAAATCGCACGCGCGACGTTCCATTCGCAGAACCGTATCTTATCATACTCGCAACGAATTAACTTCCGGTTACAGAGGATTAACTGTCACTCATCATCACCTGTGCTCTACGTCTGGCGTGCCCTGTTTTGCATCCGAAATGAGCGTGAAATCGCGAAAATCTTTCCTCTGCACGCGATAATGTCTCCCTCAATGTTCGTTTCCAATGAAGACGTATCTCGATGAGTCGCTACGCCGCCAGTCAACGCGATTAATTAACTCGAGTTCGTATTAACCGTCCGGATATGCAGTTAATCGTTCATTGTGCTCGCATCGGCTCTGATCGCGTTAGTTTCAAGCATGGCTTGCATAATTTGTCGACAGATTGCCAGTTAACCGTGTTACTTTCAATAGACGTCACCTTCGCGGTGCTGATTGTCGATGGTTCCTCGTCGATTAATTAATTATACCGATTCGATCGTTTCTCCTCTGTTTTACGAGCATCGCGAAACGAGATTTCTGTCGGATACGAGTTGACGCGACGAATGAAAAGCGAATTAAGTGGAACGATCCATTTTGTTGTTGGCCACTACAGAGCAGTTGATAGGAATGAAAATTAATGGACATAATTAATTCGCTTGAACATCTGCTCGGCTAGATAGGTGTGAATTAACGCGAATTTAGATCGTTTCGGTTGCGACTACCAGTCAGGCTAATACGATTTTTATTCGCGTGACCCATTAAAAAGGAACACTTACGAAACTGTGGCGGAACTCTGACAAAAGCGCGAGTGAAAAATAGAATTAGCTCGCCGCCAACGTTTTCATCCAATAATCCCCGCGTTGCGATAATAATACGATACACATCCGATTGTGTTGCATTAAGAAATTCGCCACGATCATGGGGAACAAATTACGCTTAAAATATACAACGTGAAATGTATAAAGATAAATCGCCGTACGCTGTAGCTCGCGCGTATTAAAATTCATGAAAAATTAATTACGCTTAACATTTGACCGGAGTAAAGTATCCTTAAAATTCATTTCCCAAAATGTGTACATATAGAAATTAGTGGGAGTGGAAATTTGAATAAAAAATTAGGAAGAGAAACAGTGGGTGCGCGATATTAAAAATACCATCGATCATTTGCATATTATCGCCATATTATTCCATAGTAGAGCCGCAAAATAAGAAGGGCATTCAGAAGTAGCTCTGAAAAGCGAGGCCAGCCAGCCGTCAGATAGAAAGGTGATTCGTGCTCGACGAGATTTCACGACCTCGCGAGTGTCCTCATCCTCCGGTTATGTAGGCATACGCGTACGCGTCTAGAGGAAGTCACCGCACCGTGCACGGCGTAGAATAAACGGTCAGTGACGCGCGGTAATGGCCGACATCCTAATCCTGGCCCCCTACAGCTTAATGCCATACGCTCCGCAATGATAATGCTGCATGTGCTTTTTGTCATTACCAGTCGCCATGCTACCCCCATAATGAGCACCTTGGCTTAGGATTCGAACGGCGAGCCAACGTCTTCCGACCTTCACCGCCAGCGGAACGTACGGTTGCTAGGACCACTTCCGGTTCACCAATCTATCGTTTCGACTCGACTTCTGTGTAAATCGGTCGCGACGACTTTTCACTCGTTTTCTATTACTTCTTGAATTTCTACTCTATCAATCGTGTCATCGATGGCGCTTGGCGATTCCGTTAGACGCGCGTAGTCTCTTGAAAATCAAATTTCCAACGAGCCACGATTCTTATTACCGTCGCTTCGGAAAATTGTACGTTTCGCACCGCTGGGTTAATTGGATCTATTTAGTACTGAATTGGCGGTTATTAAAAGTTGGTTTCAATAGAGGTATTCTTGGAAAAGTAGATGACGCACGTATGAATGAATACCGCAGATATTTATAATTCAGTTATTGCAAAAACCGCAATTGCCCTTCAACGAGTGCACACCAGTCCGTGTTCGACCATATCTCTTCACTCGTTCAATCGTTTCTCGCCACGGAAACGACTTCGCACCCCCTTTCGAAATCAAACTTCGAGAAACCTCCAATTTAATCCACCCTCTCGAAAATCATTGGTCCCCCAAGCGGAGAACTGGACAGCAGGGCAGCGTATCGAAGATAAACCGAAGGGGAACGTTGCATGGAAGACGGAAAAACGTGCGGGCAACGGGTTCTGGAGGCTGGTTTGATCGTGGCGAGGGCATGACGTCACGGGTCTTGACCCCCCTATTTGTACGTAGATAGTGGCGTCCTGAGCATCATCTGCGGGCCCAAGACGTCGAGCGGCCCGGGGGCAGGGGGGGCTGGTGAGGTGGCCCGCAGCTGCCGCCCTGGCTGCCAACGCAATAATATCTAATTAATTTATTAATGAGGTTAAGTTGGCAGGATTGGACGGCAGACAGCGCGAGCCGCGCAGCGCCGGTTCGCCCGGCGTTGCCCCGTTTTACTGGAACGCCTTTCCTCCTCCCCGCGTCTCCTCTTTACGCCGCTTCTCGCGTCGCGAGAATGAATTAAGCTTAATCAGAGCGAAAGTGTCGGGCGCGTGTGGCTACCAGGGCCGGAACACGGTCCTTTCGTCCTGTTCTGGACCAACCGCCAAGACCAACCTCGTCTCTCGTGTCAACGCTGGGTTTTCGGATCGAGAGTGCGACCGGGATTCAATTAGGGCCGCGCGATGGTTTTATGAACGAGGTCCACTCGGGACGACGGGTACCAATTGATTTGTTGATAGCTCGAAAAGAGTAGTGGAGCGGGCTCGCAGAGACGGGACTTCCAAAGAATGTGGGCAGGTCCAGAATTGGTTGAACCGGCAGCTTTGATTCGGAAGGATCGAACGGAATACTGGATTCTGTGTACCGCGTCCTTTGAACGATGACGATCGGTTCGATTCATGAATCAGTCAATAAAGAGATTCAATTTTAATTCCCGCCACTACGATTTCAATCTATTAAATAACGACGCAACTGTGTGCGCGTTTAATCGATCCCAACACTGTATTTAATTTCCTTGAATATTCTATTTAACGAATGGAGCCACAATATGCGGTGATCCCGTACACATACATATGTATATTTATACCGACTGTCAGCTTGAGTCTGCATGTCAATTAAATCCATCAATTACACTGAACCGTTTAACCCGTCTATATTACAGCGTTGTTTTGCTGACGATAGGCTTCGATATGTTGTATTACAAGATTTTTTTTCATGTTACGCCCGTAATCGAAGGGATTCGCAAAATTCCACTGGACGACGAACAAGGAACCGCCTTGTTTCAGAGTTTTATTCATCGCCGTTGAACAATGTCTTGCAATTTCTAAATCTCTGTTCCCTAGTCGTATTCTCTCGACTAAGTAACTCTAAAATTATTTCAACTCGCGTATTAATCATCCAGCTCCACCGCACACGTTTACCTTATCTATCGTCCTTAAACAAAATTGATCAACCACTTAACTTCGTGCAAGCACGTTCATACAATTACCCAAACATTCTGAACATGCTAACTCTATTATACCACGTATAATACTGCTTCCACTCTTCGTCTCGTCTACCCCCACGAGTCGCGTGCAGAAATTTTCCATTCAGATTCGATTTAATCCTCGGTCTACAATTTCGAGCTCTTGCAAAATTCTTATTCCCGTAACAATCTTTATCTCCATGATTTAATGGAATGTACATCCCCAATTATATTTTTCCAAAACGAATATCAATCAAAAACCCCTTGATTTCCGTCTCACAGTAGTTTCTATAATCGATTCGCAAAATTCCTTTCGAACATCGTGCAAACCACCGTTTATAAACCCAACGAGACAGCTAAATCGCTTTATCCCTCAAGATCGTCGCAAAATGTGCAAGAAAAAACGTACGAAACCCCAGGAAAGAATCATTTGACAAAAATCGTGCCGCGTTAAATTCGAAGCCGGTCCTTCGTCCACAGCTTTAGCCGCAGACAGCTGTGGGTCCCCGGAGGAATTCACGGTGCCGGCTGACGAAAACAAGCACGGACAGCCGCCCTTATTCCCATCATCGTCAACCTCTTTGCCGTGGCTCGTTCAGCTGTGTCTCTACGCGAAGATCCCCTCAACGACCAACCAGTTACACATTACGTGACCATAAAGAACAGTCGCGGTTTCCAGAGACAGCCAGTGTCCCGCGATATCCTGTTGCACCGCGAGTATCGACTGCCTCCGCGAACCGGAAGTTGAGGAATCGCGCGAGAAACGAACGAGCGAGAGAACCGCGTTGGAATAATGAAACGATCTTGCTTTCTCGCGAGGGACTAGACCAGAGAAAGGAATTGAAATAAGAGAAGATCGTTGGTATATTCGAAGCATCAGCGTCGAATTAAACTGTGGAAGTTGAGAGGGGGAGGAGGATCGTCTGGCATCGCGTGTTCCTGTGAATTATCAACGCCTCGCCCCTGTTCCGGAAGCGGAGGAATTGCGCGAGAAAATGATCGAAACACTGACAATGAGCATCGTATCGATGAATTGTATTCAAATGATTCTATTCTACTGTGAAATAATTTGAATTTTACGCGTTAATGATTGAAATTTAATTTTCCAGGAAAGGATGTTCGAGGGACGGGATACTCTTTATGTAAGCAACTATTAAACGGATTATATAAATGTATTATGATTTAATTGGGGTGTGTTTAAAGTAGCCGAGTTGATAATCCAAGGTTTAGAACGCTGCGTGAGTTACAAAAATTTGCAAATATTAATGGTAAACACTTCTGTAGTTTAATTCGTTTCAAACGAACCTGGTAGCGGATAGATGTTGACGAGCGACAAACACGACGAAAGTGTAAAGATTGCACGAACCACTGGACGTGTTCTCTTTCAGAGTGTTTGAGGATAAAAAGTTAGCGGTGCTTAATTAATTTTCATAATTATATCTTACTCCTGCGTTGCAAAGAGTAACAAGCCGCCGTGCACTGTTTGCAACGACATCGATATTAATTAATTTAAAGATGTCGATGTTATGTATTTTCTCGTTTTATTCAGCAGAATGAATTTTACGACAGATGGTTGCTTATCTTAATTAGAACGAGACTGTTTCGTATGGAGCATTCAGATTGCTGTCCGTCGGACGGCACAATCCAGTTCGTTTAGTTCTCTACCGCATTTCATAAAGAAAAATAACTAAAAAATATGCATTTTCTACACTGTATACGATTGTAATATTTTGCAGAGTATCAGTTGAATGATCAAAGTTTATACTTTGTTGTCGGAAGTAGGCAAGTATTGCAGACAACTTAA
The DNA here is from genome assembly GCF_050948175.1 of Xylocopa sonorina. Classification (NCBI taxonomy): domain Eukaryota; kingdom Metazoa; phylum Arthropoda; class Insecta; order Hymenoptera; family Apidae; genus Xylocopa; species Xylocopa sonorina. The sequence continues at coordinate 14,856,689 of NC_135193.1, forward strand.
AGAAGTATCGTCAGAAATAGAATGACACGGATATAAACTTACATAAATTTGCCTTTAACATTGGAAATTGTAATTTGGAGGTACATGAAAATTAATGAGCATCGCGTAGAATTAATGATTCCTGTCGTTACGAGCGTACAGAAACGATCGGGACACTTGATTCTTTCGAATATTATCCAATTTCCTCGAGCATCCGTATCAAACGTAATTGAAAATATAGCCAAATGTTATTGGAGCGGGTTGAAACTGGTAAACTAACTTGGTTCGAACCAGTTACACTTGAAGGAACCCTTTCTGGATCAATTTCATTCCGAGAATCGTCGAATAGAACACGTACAACGAAAAACTCTACTGACAAACATTTTTGGAACCTCTGGATTAATAAAAACGACGTTCGATACTTTAATTCAATCGCGACAAAAACTATCAAACAAGTCAAAGAGGGAGACACAAAGAATCTTCTAAAGAAATAATTGAAAATCTGAAGGAACGATCGCTTTCGAATAGCAATTTTTGAAACCATCTGGATTAATAAAAACAACGTTCGATACTTTAATTCAATCGCGACAAAAACTATCAAGCAAGTCAAAGAGGGAGACACGAAGAATCTTCTAGTGAAATAATTGAAAATCTGAAGGAACGATCGCTTACGAATAGCAATTTTTGAAACCATCTGGATTAATAAAAACAACGTTCGATACTTTAATTCAATCGCGACAAAAACTATCAAACAAGTCAAAGAGGGAGACACGAAGAATCTTCTAGTGAAATAATTGAAAATCTGAAGGAACGATCGCTTTTTAATAGCAGAAAGTAAGGAGACGTTAGTAAGGGATAGCCACTCACCTTGACCAGTGGCGGACTGTGCGTAGGTGGATGATAGTGTCCCGAAGAAGGGCTCGCGGGTGGCCCCGCGCCCCCGGGCGAAATGGTACCGCCTCCGGGGGTTAGAATCCTGGACTCGTGGCTGAACAACACTTTCCCGATTTCCTCCGCACCCTCGCGGATCACCCTCGACCTTCGTAGCCCCTTTCTCGAGCGACGCGACCAACAGTTCCGCGATCGAGCTTCAGAACCTGCTGCTCGCGCGAACTCTCGCCTCGATCACTGACACAACGACAATTTATTATTGCCTCGTTTAACACTGACACCGGCTTCCTATTCTTTAATTTCGCGTCTACTTTATCTAGCGAATTATTTACTCTCGACACTGCGCTGGCATTGGACGATATCTCAGTGCTTGGCTCGTTTCTATAGTCTTTACCGTGGAACTCTGATTTTTGGCGCACTGCTGGAATTATTCCGTCGATTGGACGGAACACTGCTCAGGGTTGACGTGAGTCGAGTTACGTATCTTTGTCATTTTGGCCATTGCAAGGTTCGTTCTCGAGGTCTCTTTCGCCTTGTTGATCGCAAATCGTATCTAAACCCTGCTGATCAGAGTTCAAGAAACAAATGTCCGTTGTACATCACTGATCCCTTTCCGCGAGCTGCTCCAACACCTAGTCCTCAGCAACTAAACACGACTGTCGACCCAGTACGATCTCACCACCAACGAAATTCCAATCGAGCGATCGAACTTGTTCCGAAACACCTCGCTAACCAACGCAGACTCCCCTCGAGGACGGTTCTGGTGTGTGTCCAGCGGGAAACTCGTCGTCTCGTGCACTGATCCGTGGTCCCGTGCGTTCGTCGAACGGATGGACGTAGCCGCGTACGAGTCGTCGAAGAGGGTCCCAGTGGTGGATTGTCTGGCTGTAACGGTGGCTCGTCGACGGGTAGGCAACGAAAGCGTGTTCGATAGGCGGAACCACGCAGGCGTCGAGCTGGCCGCGAGGCGTGGCCACGGGTCTCTTCGTCTCTGTTCGACCGTCCCGGCGGATTGCGTCGCGAGTTACGCGTACGCGGGGGTGGCGGTGCAGCCACGTGGTTTTATTGGCCAAATAACGCGTACGACAAACATCCCTACCGTGCCGGGCGAGTGTCTCCCGGTGTGTTGTAACTCACCCTGGGCCCAGGCTACGCGTAGCACTTTCCAACGGAGCGGAGAGGAGAGGCGATAGTCGTCATGGTGTAAATCGTGTTTACCCCTCGTCCATACCGATTCTCTCGTGTGTATCGCCCTCTACCACTTGGCTACGAGCCCTCCTCTCTTCCAGAGGGGAGGTGGTGCGCGATGCGTCGTTCTTCCTGCTCTCCGATCTTTCTTGGACGCCGTTCTTGGCTCGGACTTTCCGCGAACTTGCGACTAAGCACGAAAATCCGACGAATACGGACTTCTTGCCCGGGTTGTACCAATGGCAACGATCTTTGTCTGATTTTTCGTCAACGACAGATCCGTTGGTATCGTTTTAGCGTCCCTATTTTTACGTCCAACGGGAACTAATGCTTGCTTATTTATTTACTTGGTATAAGAGAAATATTCCTGTTCGTATTTGGATGTGCAACGAATTCAAAAGTGAAATGTAATTAAAATCGAACTAACGCGAAGGAGCTTAAAGGTGGTAGGTGTGGGAGAGATGTCTATAAAATCTGATACGAGGAATCGGACGTCTCGAATTTTCCGCAATTTTCTCAGGTTTGATCGGCTCCAATTTCATCCCCTATCGAATCGCACTTCGCCAGGAGAGTCGGAGATACGCTCGCGTATCGCGGGGGCAAAAACGTGGAAAGTCGCTCGATGACGGTTTCGAGTCAGATAGTAACGTCGTGCACGCACTTATCCGCGTCCGCGTATTCTCTTTCCATTCGATTCTTCGAGCCCTTCGGGGATAGCCAGATTTTCGATGCCCGAGAGCGCACCAGCGTAAACCGACGCGATAGGAAAATACTGCGAGACGACATTGACGTGAGCGCAAGACGTAGCAGAACGGACGGGGGTAAAGGGATAGAAAAATGAAGGGAAACAAGTTGGTGGATGCTGAGAAATAGATGTCGCGAGTACAGACTGCGTTCGATTTATCTGCAAATTGCTAATTAAATTATTGGACCGAATAAGAACAAGAACTAGTAACTGATCGAAAGAAACAGGATCGAAGAAAACAGTAGTGGAAAGATAAATGAAAAAGTAGCATCGTACGACAGTAGCGAGAAGTAGGAACAGCTGTATATAGAAAGCAAAAGTAAGTAATTGTAGAAGACAAGGGCGAGTGCGAGGTAGGAAGCAATCAAAGAACACAGGACGAAATTCAGAGGGAGCGAGACAGGGACAGAAAGAGCAAGAGACCGAGTTAGGGGAATAATCGTGTTTCGTGGTGACTAGATTACACCACTCCACGCTTGTGAACTACACACCACGTACAGAGCACCTATACCGCGTATAACTAGTCGAGAATTTCTACCCTTGCCCACCCTCTATGACAACGACTCTACCAAAGATATCCAGTTATCTGTCAAATTTCTTTTTTTCACCGTTTACAGGCATGATGTCCTTCCACGAGAACGAATTTTTTAATCATTTTTATCATCCATTCGTTTTTGAGTATATACAACAGAAGTTTCAATAAATAAAGTTCCACTTTGATACTACAAGATAACATCGATCTCAAGACTGCACTGAACACTGGATAAACACAACCAAAGCATACTTTTCATTTTCCACTCAATTGAAATTCGTCACATTTGTCACTGAAATATCTACTTGCAAATTCTCCGTGGATCCACGAAGCCTATTACCATATCTGCTCGCGCGAAGGCCACACTTCAAATGATCCATTTACTGGATCCTCAAATTTAATCGCACTACGCATGACTCACCCTTGACTTCACCAACACCGACCTAACAAACTTTCGTGTACCCGATTGATTCTACTTCGACGTGGCTCATGTATCACCGATACAAACGCTAGAGCTTGCGAAAAAAAGAGAATAGAAAACGTAAAACTTGGCAGCAAACCCGATAGACGTCTTCCGGCGATGATACCAGCTCGAGACGCACTTCCGAGTGTCCCCGCGATTTCTGGTCCTCGCCCGGTCCAGCTCGAATTCCAGCATCGTCGAGCAAGCGGGACGGCGGAGGTTGTTTAATAAAATAACCTCGTTACGCCGCAGTCGGTGGAGGATGGACGGTGGCGGTGGGCTTGAGAGGGATCCGGCGGGGTGTAAAAGACCGAGCGGAGAAGGACGGGCTCGTCGGAGGGCTAATGTAGCAGCGGTGGCTGCTGCGCTCGCCTTGGCTCCGGGTGTAGGAGACGAGGATGCAGATGGTGACGCGGCGGACCCAAGGGTGGAAATAGAGCGGCTGAGGACAGAGACAGAAGGAGAAAGAGACGGACGGGCAACGGGTGGGGTACTAATACATAAAGTAGCTTAAAGTAGAAAATTGTGGAAGCGTCGTGATGCCTGGTGATTGCGTTACCTCCGGGGCTTTGATTTAAAATGCAACGAGGGGCCAACCAACCGGCGGGGGTGTGGGTGTCGGAGAAAACGGGCCAGAGAGCGGAGGCGCGGAGGGTCGTGGCGGGGGCAGGTTGGAAGGATGGATCCTGCCTGGGAGCCATGTTCCTCCTGCGGGAACGTCAGCCAGCCTTCGTTCTGGATGGAACAGAGGCTGCTGCCGGGGAGGGTGAAAGAGAGCGAAGAAGGGCAGAAGGCGGCGGTGGTGGTAGTGGTAACCGTGTAGCCTGCTGGTGGTGGTGATGTTCGAAGCTTCTGGGCTCTGTGTACGCCGCGCGGGGGAGGAACGGTTGGGATTCTTTGGTGCAACGCGACGGATCGACTTTCCAGCTTCTGATGCTTTGTTGCTCGATCTTTTTATTTCTCACCGCGCGCACCGCCCAGGCCCCCGCCTTCGGCTCGGGCGCAATAATCCCTTCTATTGGGTCAACCTTTTTACTCCATCCACTTCCACGTGGAATCTCTTTGTCCCGCGGTTTATGCGCGACACCGAGATCGCGAAAATTTCTTCTGTTCCCCTTCTCCTTTGTTCGTTTTTTCTTAGACGGATAGTTGCTTCGTTGTTAAGTGGGCTTTGCGTGCTTCGATAACGGAATTATTTGACATGGAGCGTTGCGATGGAAATACGGTGGTTGGTTGCGAATAAGAAAGTCGTCTAACGTCGCTCGAAACTGAACGACGAACACTGTCGATAGAGTCAGATCGTCGACGTAGACCGTGGTGTCTTTTTAATAAATTGCCGTTGTGAAATGCGATTAGGCGTAAACGTGGTGTTTTAAGGGTGAAAATCCACGCGGGGTCGGCTCGTAACGCTCCTGAGTGACGGCGGACAGACAGGTCGAGACTTAAGGTTCCCGCCGTTCCTGCAGGGGTGAATACGGGGGCGACAGATGATTTAGCGCGGTGTTTCTCGTGTCACTGTATCAAACATCCGGGAAAGTTGGCAGCTTCGCGGGGAACTCGATATTCCTCTCGGTCCCTCGTTCATTTTTCAGATGCGTAAGAACGCGAAATTTTCTTTCAACATCATGTTTGCGTCATCAGAAGCAAGTACAAATTTACAGCAAAGAAACGAAAATTCTATTGAAATCGAAGAAATTTCCATCAGCTTCGTTCCGCGATTTCCTCTTCTTTTTGTTTAAATTCTTCGTAAAAATACTTTTCAAATTCACTGCCTCCGCGTCATTCGAGACTGGAAGAGAGACACGAATAGGCCGTGGATGGACGATCGGTGTCCAATTTGATGAATCTAGTTTGTTAGACCGCGACTCGGGTACGCTGCGGATAAGAGGAATGACCGGGTGAAGGGTGGATCCTTTACCGGTGGAATTCGAGTGTCAATCCATATCTCTTTCTCCTCTGATCCCTTCATCCTCGGGGACTTGGACACAGAGGGAACGCGAGACGGGAAGAGGATCAACGACGCCGTCTTGGTCTTCGAGGGGCGCGCGAAATGAGAGCGGGAACGGGTAGGAATTAAAGAAAAAGCAACGGAGGAACGTCCGTGCGATATTCTTGACGCAAATTGACGTCTTGAAAAACGTAAAACGTGTACGAAAATTGTTTAGGAGTGATTCTGTGGAAGCGCTCTTCCGCTGCGGTACCTTTCGTACAGTGTATATAAATGGCGGATAAAATATCGAGATGGATGCAAGGTTTCGCTTCAATAAGTTGCGCTATAAGTTAAATTAATACAATACGAAGAAACTTATTATTCGTTCGTTCGATAAGATAAAGAAGGGAAGCGGATGGATACCGAACGTTAAAATGGGGAAAAGGGAAAGGGTAGAAACAATTTAGGAATATCTTCCCGGAATGAATTGTCGCGCAACGCGCTCGACACTAATCTTAGTTATCCTAGTTGACATTTCGGTGGTTCGCGAAGACGAGGCGAGCCAAGATTAAACATAATATGCGGTGGCTTCATTCCGAAAATGAAACTGCGCCATCCTCTAGCGACGATTGAATTATTTCCAGGATGACGGCAATAGGCCTTAAGAGCTTTTCTACTATGAAACTACATAATTTCAGTACACTCTGTTACATCGCTAACGCCTGTACAATGGTCGTTAACAATTCCGAGCGATTGAATAGATTCACTAAAATTCTATGTAATTCGAATTGAACCAAATGGCTATCCTTTTTGTCCCTTATAACTTCAGAACGTAACGCCATAATTTTACTGATCAATGTTACTCTGAACTCACGAATCACGGTAAAATACATCTTCATCGTGTACAAGTTTCTAAGTTAGAATTATACGAGAGCGGACTCGAGAATTAAATGAACTAAACGCATTCTCTTAAATTGCCCTAATGAAAATATTGCTTTATAAAGAACTCCTCGTAAACCGTTCCACAGCATTCGTGGCATCTCGCTCAACTATTTTCGAAACAGAACAAAACTTGCAATTCGTCTCGACCTCTCTCGATTCCGTCTCTCTCTCTCTCTCTATATATATCCTGCTCGCGATGCGCAGGCACGCTTCGCGGAATTCTTTGAAAAACTACTCTGCAAAATTGGAGCCGCGGGAGGAGCAGCGAACGAGCCGCTCCTTCTGAATAATAAATGCGGTTATCGTTTAGTTGATATTTTGAGGGGCGCGGACGGATCGAGGGAACCGGAAGGGTGTCACGGTAGGGGGTGGTGGTGCGCAGCAACGAAAGCGAGAGAGAGAGATCAAAGGGGATGCTTGGTAAAGATGCTGCTCCCACGTTCTTTTGCCACCTCGTTGGCGATTGGATGTGTGAATGCTCGATGAGTAGCATTGTATTATCGTTCGACTCGATATTAAAACGTCCGATTGTAGAAACCATAGATACTACTGATTGTTCGAAGCCTGATTTTAACTAAATTATAAAGTTCCTCGACGAGACAGAGGCAGTAACGGTTTTAATCGATCGTTCGGATGCGCGTAATTCCGTTGCGATGGTATCAAGCCTCTTGAGCGAGAAAGCTTTGACAAAGCGTATAATCAGATTGAAGCTCGTCGAGATATAGAGGGGAGTCACTGTTGACATAAATACACGATCGTTTAATCGCAAACAACAGAGGAAACGCTGGAATTAGCAAATGTAATTAGCAACAAAGTATTTGTACAACATATCGTACAACATTCATATCTTCGGTTATAGTTCCCCTAATTGTTAAGTAGCTGCAACTTTCCATCTCCATTTCGATTTAACCTCGTCGCGAGCGATCTCACGAAAACAAGACCGAAGCCAGTCGTAACAACAGTAACGTGTCAAAAAAAATCAACTCGCCGCTGTCGTGAGGAGCAAAAAAAAAAAAGAAAAAAAAAAAGAGAAAACGACGGGCAGGAAAAAAAGAGAATCGGTATCGAGCCGCAAAAGTTCCTTTCCCCGTTAGCCATCCGATGGAGCGGCTAATAACGATAACGATGCCAGAAACGATAATCGAGTTAGCGGTTTCCGCGGTTTCCACGGTTCTCCCAGGGCGCTGATTGCTGGAACGGCGGCGGTTTTGCCGTCGGGATGGCCGATGCGCGCCGCGCCGCGCCGCGCCGCGCCGCGACGCCGGCGCGTCCACACACAGTCGGTGGAGGCCGCGCGCGGACGAGGAGCCGCGTAACGAATACATACGTATATATACACGCAATGCGATGCAAATTGGGCCTCTCTCTGCGCGTACCCAGTCAATCGGCCGGTTGCCTACGCCGGTGCAACGCGATGCTATTACTAACATCGCTATTCTATTATGACATTACGGTTCCCCGAGCAGCAGCCCGGGCTATTACCCGGCCCCGGACTCTCCCTCCAGGCATTCGATTCGGTATAACTCGGTAACTAGTCATCGAGACGCCAGAGACAATGCCCGATCGCTAGCCCCAGGCTGGTCTTTCAATTTATTTTCATGCATTCAATCGTCTCTCTCTCTCTCTCTCTCTCTCTCTCTCTCTCTTTCTCTTTCTCTCCCTCTCTCTGTTTTCTCGACGTTGCGCGAGCGAGCGTACGATGGGGGTGGAGGCTGGATTTATTTCTTCTCCTGCGTACGGTAACGCAGTTCTTGACGATTTTTTTCATTTTGTCCTGTTGTGCTGCGTTTCGTGATCTTTAAAAAGGAATCTTATTTTTTTTTTTTTGGTCTTCTAAAGGGGATAGGTTTAGTTTGGTTTTTGGATATTTCTTTGGAGTGGACGTTGACTTTAAGATTAATTAGCGGAATTTGTGTTCGCGTTTAATCCTTCCAAGCGAAAACACCTCTAATTCACTGAGCGGAAAATTCAGAATTAGATTTCAATTGGTTCAATTGGGTTCGATGCATGAAACAGAATTACGATCCGTTGATTCTGATTTATTTTGCGGACTAGCGGTGCCCAGTAGCATATTGTTCGCGATACGTTGGTTTCATTAAGTGATTTATGAAGTACACAATCTTGCTGTTCAGATATTGCGCTCGCAAATTCCTCCTGCGGTATGGCTGTCGTTTTAATCGTTTCAATCAAAACATAACTGCTATAATGTAATGCAATAAGGTCAGCGGACCACGTGGCGTCATCTCTAGAAATCTGATGCACATAAACCACGGGATCAACTCTTGTCCGCTGTATAAAATTATACGGTTTGAATACCATTATGATTCTGCTGGCCACTCTTCTCTTTTTCTTTTCTTTTTTTTTTTCTTGTAAGAATGTAATTTGTATTTCGTGAATATAATAACAAAATCCATACCATACAATGAAGTTAAATGGGTATAATAAGCAAATCAACATTCATGGATTATTGACTATGATTTATAACAAATTCTTTCTTTTTTACCTATTTTTATCTATCCGTGACAATTATCTTATTGATATATTAATTTTTGTAGGTTCGAATATTGTTTAAATATAGAATTATACGCAGAAAAGAAGGGTTGAATTGAGGCACGAAAATTGATCTCTTCATTAAAGTTTCTATGAAATCTACCCAAACTATTAGCTTTGACAACGATCGCACTGAATTACCGACATAGATAAAATCACGATCTATGAAAATTATTCTACATAACCACCATGTGGCGTGATGTGCACGAAATGCTTCGAAAATGCACTCACTTTTATCCAAGGTAAATAAGGGGTAGCGCGACTGCAATTTGAAATGAAATTAAAATTATCAAAAGCGCTAAAACTGTTCGTATCAACAGCTCCGGTAATTATTATAGAAATTACGAAAAATACAATTTTTTTAAATGTTTATCACTCAAAAATAAAAAATCGTAGGCAACAAGTTCGAAAATATTTGAGGTATTAATTTCAGTTACTGTGCTTTTGGAGCAAACATAGTGGCAATATAGAAAATAATCAAATGAACCTGAAGAAACGAGTTTTCCGCGGAAGTAAGAAACTAAAAGGATTTACCTGTAAAATTGATGAACTTTGGTTTCAAAATACTCGCGGCCGATAAAACAGGTATCGCGTGAACCCTTTGAATGGAGAGGAACACCGTAGATGCCGCGTAAATCGCGTGGCGCAATCCACGAGTAAATTTGAACTACCATCGCGATTCTCGCGGCAAAGCGTAAGAGGAAGATGGAACGTGCACGATATAGCAGGCAAGAGGAGGACAGCTAGAGGCGATACTAGCGAAGTTGGTCGAGATACGGCGAACAAACTCGACTCTGTTTCGTCCGCATCGTTGTTGCGTTCGAGAGGAGATTGGAAATAAGTGGCGTGCACCGCGTAGAGAAGGTAGAAAACGAACAGGGACGTGAACGAAGCGAGAAACAGGAAACGTCGAAAAGCCAGTAAGTGACCGAGAGGAGGGAGACGCTGTTAAGGGGCAGAAGGAAGATAAGAAACTCGAACGGGACGAGGAACACGGCAACGTCACACAACTGCGAGGAGGGAACGTCCGAGAAGGAGAGACATTCCACCGTCCCGTGGAACGGCGAGGAGGGACCGCCTAAGCGGGGATCGGCATAAAGCGAGAAAAAGAGCAACGGTGACAAAGTAACGCCAGAGAGAGGTAAAAATATAGAAGGAGAGAGTAGAAGGAGCGGAGCGAGATGTAGCGAGAAAGAGGTTACAGTGCGAGAAGGAAGGCTTAGGTGTCGGCGGCGGTGGTGGGGATGAGGAGCGAGAAGGAGAAAGAGAAGGAATCGGGTTGGATAGGAGCGAGACGGCGATGATCGACGAAGCTCGTCACGGGAGACGGTGGTCCTCCGCTGTCGGAGAGCGCGGAATCGTGGAGTAGAGCGGGCCGACGACGCACCGTGTGCTCTCTTCACCGGGTCGTGCTCCTCGTCGCGACTCCAACGATATTTTCCTCTCGCGGTCGTTTTCGTACGGGTTGAATGGACGAGGGTACCAAGTGCAGAGTGCCGATCGGCGACGCCTGCGTGTCTATGCGCGTGTGCTTCGACTCCCTGTGCTTCTCGTCGACGCAGCAGCGGCTCGCCGACGAGGAGGACGCTCCCCAGCTGCCGACGAACGGCCCCGTGGCCGTGGTCGCAGCGGGCCAGAGGGCCGGCTCGAACGTCCACGGAGCGACCGCGATCACAGCGATGGGCACCCTTCGAGAACTCCAGGAGCTGTTGCGCGTCAAGGACGAAAAGATCGCCGAGCTCGAGACGCTGCTCTGTCGCCGCGACGCCGAGATACAGGAGTTGCGCAGCCACCTCGACAAGTTTCTCAGCGTGCTCCCCTTCAAGTCACCCCTGACACCGACTAAACCGAGACCACGAAAGCAGAGGGCGCAGGGCATCTCCGCGGAACCACCGCTACAGGAGCTCGCCACGCTTACGGTCGTAGACAAGAGCGACAGGTTGGTCACTCACTCTGTTTACGTCTCGCCTTTACCCGTTTACGCATTGCCCTCGAAACCAGCGATGTGCAAACCTTCCCCGCGGAACCGTCGCGCGTTGAGCTTCTGCCACCAGGTTAACCGCTTAACGCCGCGTTCGCTTGCGCCTGATGTCCGCGCGTTCGCCTCGCCTCCGATCCGATGCTCTCTGATTTAACCGCTCGTTTTTCACGCCGCGCGCGGCCAAACCGGAGAATGTATCACGGGTTCACTGATAAAACCTATGCGATATCGATGCGCGTGAGTTTGCAGATTTTCTAATTGAAAACTTGCTAACACCCGTGCACGGTTTTTCCGCTGCAACGCGGCGTGTTTTTGGGTGTAGCGCGCGTTTCATCGATGATAACCGTTTTCTAGGTGCATTCGCGCGATCGACACCGCGACGAGACGTTTTCGAAATTGGTTAACGCGTTTTCGCGGAACCCGCGGCGCAACCGCACGCCTCTGATCGTTTGTTTGGAGTGTCTGTGACGTATCGGCCAGTGCCAGTGTAATACGCTCGGATGCGTTCGGCGACAGTCGGCAGAATTTCACGTATTTTTAACGTCGCCCAGCGCTACTCTACTCACGCGTCGTCGACATGTTTATTATGACGAGCACACGCGTACACGCGTTTCGCACTGGCTGGCCACCATGTGACTACGGACCAGTGCTTTTCCACCGCTGGCTATGCAGCCATCGACATGGTACGTGGCTTTTTTACAGCGATTTCGACCGGATGTTTTACCATGCTACTTTATTGTCGCTGGGATGCTTTATGAAACGATTAAAAAACCGGTGTGTATACGCGGCTCGTCGACGAGTGTTAACCAAACTCGTAAAAGTGACAGATTTCAAATTTTATGCTTCACAATTTTAGTCGTAAGATGGGGGCTCTCGTAACGGGAGTATAATAAACGGAATAAAAATATGGCGTTGCGGTAAATATTTGCACGCACCAGGCCAAGTTGGTCGTTGTCGCGTCCGTTGCTGGCTAGTCTAAGGCCCAATTTTTTTTTTTTCGTTCGAATTCGTTTGTTTGACGCGTTAACTGTTTGACGTTCGCTACTGCATATTTGCGTATTATCGAACACTGACATCATCCTTATTTTGAAGTACTACTCCGAGCGTAATCGTTATCTGCAAATCGGTGACATTCAATAACTCGCTGAACGCGATCGAGTCGTGTTTTCTTGCTCTCCTTTTTGCCCCATTTCTTTCGAAACGATTCGAGATTACATAGTTTCGATGTTTTCATTGACACTCGTTGATCGTCCGCCACTTTTTTTCTCGCGCTAACAGCGACGTCCGCTATTGCCGTGACTCGCGATGCAAGGGCTCTTCAAATTCTTCGCACAACCTTCATCGATGGTCGTTCGATCGCAAATTAGCGGGCTTCTGGGCGGACCTATGCGTCTCGCAGACTTTGGAGCACCAACTTCCTCTTATTCTTGTTTCTCTTTTTTTCTTACACCGCTTTTAACGCGTTTACAGACGTCCTATTAGCAGCGATTTTTTCAATCTCTTTTTTCGTTAACGATCCGTGTAATTATTATTGTTTTCAGAAATCATTAAAAGCTATTTTTGGAGCCGCGTTTACTTCTAATTAAAAGTATCCTCATTTTTTCCCACTGTTTGCAAATTATGGTGTTAAATATTGCGTTCAGTTTGTGTGAGCAGAAATTATGAAAGCGTTACTAATAAATTTTAGCAAAGTAGTTACACAAGGGAATCGTATACACGCGCCTGTTGAGATACGAACGAAATAAACTTGGACGAATAGATATCGAACCGGGATTAGATTAGCAATTTTTCCTCGTTCTTTTTAATAGAAAAGATATTGCTTACTGTAATTTTCAACTTTTATCTGCAAGACTTACTCGCGCGGATTTATTTATTTCCCTTCTCGATTCGCAAAATTTATGTTCGAAAGATGAATGCATCTCGCGATATGGCCACGTTACCGTTTAAATTGGAGCGATACCTATTTAAAGCCTATTCAACGACTTAATTGGACTACTTACGTTGATTTCTATTACCGTGGATACGATTCTTTATCATTATCGCTAATAAATCTTTGTTCTGGCAATAAAAATCTTTCGCGCGACGATAACGTACGAAAAGTTTTCGAGGGGGGGGGCAAAAATTCTGAATACAAGCGATCATTTATATCGTCTCCTCTCGCTCTCTGCCTCGAAGCACTTGTCGCGCTCGTAACGCTAAATCGACAATGGAGGATCGAATGGAATAATTACCCCTTTCCGGCGAGATGTCAATTAAAACAAGAATAGTCTGAACAGGTGCAAATTGGTAACGCTAATAAGCGAAACAACCGCGAAAATATGGGAGTTAATAATTTTCCTCCTCGGTCACTTAACACCGATACCACCCGAACGATAAAGAAAATAATTCCATTCCGCAGCCAATAATTATCTCTGATTACGCATCTGCGTATAATATTTATAGCGCAGCCTGTAAATATCGCCGGGAATCTCTATTGTTTTTTCGCGCCTCGCCTCGCTTTTCCCGATACGCGGGTTAATTTGAATAATTGCGCGCGCGCGCGCGCGCGCGTGCGAAGGAATCGTTGAACGACACAGCAACTGGAGGAAACTCGACGAGAAGTTTCACGTGCGTACTTCTTTTTTTTTTTTTCTTACCTATCCCCAGCCTCTAATATCGGTGAACGGTAAATTTTCATCGCATTTTCCTCTTTCGACACCGTCTCGAGGCCGTTCCGCGTGGATTCCACTTTTCTTGCTCGTTTTCCTCCGCCAGGAAGGCAGAAATTATTCGCGCGGACGTTGAATCTGGACGGCTCGCGCATTTTATTAACAGGGTACACGCTCGGACCTTGCACTTCCGGTAATTCTATTCTATCTTCGAATAATTGTTGCTGGTCGTTGCTTCGAAGCCTCGTGCCGTTCGAAGGCCACCGTGCGCGAATTCCACGGGGACGTGGATTTCAACCGAACGGAACGGAATGATTTCGTTTACAGTCAGTCGAATCTGTTTAGCGTCGTGGAGAGCTGTGAACGAAGGAATGTCGTATTTTTCTACCCGCTATTTGCCATGCAATAACACGTGTAATATGCCATCGAGGCTTGCTTACTCACGTAACGAAAATAGATTATGATAATAGATTGCAAACAGAATATAACTCGTAATTGTGTGTATCGGGAATTCAAACGATCGATCGTGATTAGATATTCCGAACGAAAGGGTAAGCAGCGTCGGCTGTTAATTATTTGCGTGCAGAAATAATTAGAGTCGATACGAAGCGGCTGGCCCGGGTATGGCCGGCGAATGCCAAGCAGAAATGTGTTTTCGAGCCGAATTCGAGGCAGCTCGGTTCCCTGCTCGATATGCAAATCGGCCGTTTCGTTATTTAACATTCGAAACGGCGGCTCTGTCTGAATAATAAAGCAACGTTAATGTATCGTACGCTCTGTGGAGGCGCGATCGAAGACACGCGCTCGCAAATACGAACGAAACGGTAAAATTCGACGCGTTCCTTTTTTTTTTTCAAATCGACTCCGTTTCTCCGCGTCATTTTCGTTACGCGAACTTTGCGTTTAACTTCGTTTCTCGTCAAATGGACGATAAATTTGTATCTCGAGCGGCTTCGTGCTCGAACAGGGTTCAACAAACGCCAGCAGTTTTCATTTCAAACTGTACGAAATTGTTTCCTCGATAATTTCACGTTGCACAAGTTTAATTTCACCTTTGATCATCGAAAGGGATACGTACAAGAGATTATCGAGCCTGTATAAAGAAGAAATTGTCGGTGTAATTTTATAAATGGTCATTCGTTATTATCAATAGAATTTATTTTGGTCAGGCGCGGTATCAGATACTCCGTGAGTAAGTACGATAATAGAGACTGGTTGCAAAAGTTTAGAAAAATAATTAATTGAAGTGCACGATAATTACAGCTCTATCTCGCAGAGTAAACATTTGTACGCGACTGATCGCTGAGCACCGACGACGGGAAGGGCGGTACGAGCTACCTGTTTAATTAATAACACAGCGGGTAGTCTTTTTTAAAAATCCATTCTCCCCGACTTTTTCTCCCCCTTCGAATAATTGCCAGAGAACGGCATCAATTTGAAATAATCGCGGTAGGATAGATACGCGCATCGAGGATAATTCCATTCGATTCGAACGATTCCTCTGCAAATGTAAATCTTGTTGCACCCTGCAGTATGCAGATTTTAATGGCCGCTTATTCAGCTATTTTTACAAGCCGTCGCGGACGAGGCGCGTCTTGAAATACACCATAAAGGACGGCACTATGACGGAAATAGAACATTCATCTCTCTCCCGACGCACGTATCTTCGATGTCTCTTTGTCTCATTTCGATCGAGACTTTAACCCTGTTTCGCGTACCCGTCGTTCAGCCGTCGAATCACTCCTGCTGCTGTTAAATAACGTTTTCGAAGTGTCGCACGGTTAATCGCGCGTCTTATCGGCACGGGAATCGGTACGAATTCTCCGCGCGCGACTTTGCATTTCAAGCGCAGCTGAAAATATGTCCGTTAATATCCCGTGTAAATGTAACGCGCGATACTTGGTCATATCTGCTGGTGATTAAGTAAATAAGGTTCTAACGAGACGATAGGAAGTAAGCATTATTTTCCCTTTCTTCAGCGACTTGTTCCTGATCGCTGCGCGATAACGGGGTTATACTTTAATTATTGCACAATACCTGCCGCTTGGGAATATAATATATTTCGAGTGGTTATTGTCTGTTATTCAATGGAATCATTTTCGCTGTTAATTGCAGGAAGTATAAACTCTACGGATTTAAGTTAACGAGCTGTTACATATTTACGAAGGCTGTTTATACTTTTATTTTCTCCGAACGGGAATAACGAACAGGTATACGACGCGATGAGGTATTGAACTTTCAATTGAGAAATCCACATTTTCCAACAATTACCGATCGTTTCGACGGATGGTGTATAAATTATATAATCGCGAAACTCTACGGACGATGCGTTGCACAATTGTGCAATTTCCATGCGCGTAGCCGAGACGCGATGGGCGCGCAAGATTTATGTTACGATCAATCGAATGTCGACAACCGTGTGTTATAAGCGCCGAAAGGATTGACTCTCAGCCAGAGATGATCGTTATGGAATCGCGTATTCCACGGTGTTAGGCACGAGGAAGGCGATATCCGCGAATGTAGGGCGTGCAGCGGTGGTGTAACGTTATGTGCCGAAGAAACATTCGAAACGCGCGAAGAATTCGTTGAAAAATATCCCACGTGAAATCGATGCGTAACAGGACGAATTTACCTACTCTGCTGAACCGCGAGCAAGGTAATAGCCAGGCTAAGCACCCGCGGGTTCGCCATTGCGCGTTCGAACGCGTCGGACGTAATCGAAGCTGCACAACTCGCCGACAACAAAAACACGGTGTGATTTCACCACATTTCTGAAAACGCACTTTCACCGCGCGCTGGATTCCCATCGATTCTTATAAAACGAGGCAACCGTCGTGTCGCCAGCGCCCTCCGTCGCGTTTCGACACCAAGCTCAAGTTTACGCGTACTTTAACAAGTACATCTGACATTTCGCGCGCGCTCGTTAAGCTTCATTGAGGTTTCATTAGGGTAATCGGTAATAAATAAAAAGGGAAAGTAACCGGTGAAATCTTCGCGAGTCGAGGAAGAAGAAGAAGAAGAAGAAGAACTTGTTTACGCGGCACAATCAAATTTTATTAAGGATTCATGCTTTTCCCCCTCAGACTTAATGAAAATGCTTGAATTCGCGAAAAACCTGTACGGCGGCAGTCTTTATGATGTTGTTATTACTATAAATCTCGCAAACGATGGGCAAATTGATCGGTGTCGAGTAATTTAATCCATTAACAGCGGACAGTCGCATTAACGAAACGTTCGACTCGCAATTTCCTTCGCTTAATTTGCATTATTGAATCGAATTGGCTAGAAAAAAAGATTTCGAACGATACGTTGTGTTAACACAACGGTGCTCCTTTTTTAACGGATGAAAGCCATTCCGAGCGAGTCTCGCCGGCGACGATTATAAAAGTTACGAAGTGGTAATTCTTTTACGCGTAATTTTTTTTTAGTAACGACGCAGTGAAACCTGCATTGAAAAGGTGGGTAAACGACGGAACACCTGCCGCGAAGAATAACGATGAAATCCATCCATATTTCATTACGAATTGACTTTAAGCCTCGTCCGCAACGAATTTCAACAATCCACCGGAGAATAATAAAAACAAATGTAAAATTCACTTTCACCTCGATTGGTAGAGACGCGTACGTAAAAAACGTATAAAATATTTGCGGTACGAAGATTTTTTGCCCAACGAAAGACATAATTGGGCTTCTACACAGTTCTCGCAATTGCATCGATAATATTAAACAAAAAAATCATTACGTCTACGAATAAATTATTGTGCGTTCGCACGGATGATTAATGATTGGTAGATGATGATCAACGATAAAGTATTACACGCGATATCCGAATCGAGGCTAGAAAATATCGGCGTATCGGGTGTAGAAAAAGATCATTTCTGCGATAATTTGAAATAATCATCAGGGATGGAAGAAGAAAAATACTCGTAGCAAAAGAATGCCTCGCGTACATTTCCGTCGCGTGTTTCTCTATCCACCACCGGTGAAAGTGATCAGAAACGCATGTAAATGCGAAACGATAAAGAGAGGATCGAGATTTTCTACGACGCGTCCGAGGACCAAATCTCGATGCAAATTAATTCGCGTTTATTTATCTTGGGGACGCGGATTTTGAGAGTCGCGAAGCGCCGGGACGGTGAACGCTCGTACACGATCCGCGTGGGAGTGGAACGATCCGAGCGAAAACAACGTTTGCTTTCGTTCGGGATATTAGTAAACGAAAATCGGTGGATCTGCCTCTTCCTTGCATAAATATTGAACGATTTTAGAATTGAGAGGAGATAAATCTGTCTTTGAATCCGTGTAATGATTCGAGCGGTTAAAAATAACCGGATCTCGCTTCTATTGACACAGAAATAAGAACGGAATAAGTCGGGATGATTCATCATTTTCGCCGCCATATTGGCGATTGATAAAAACTTAGCGCGCCGCGTAAATTGATGTATTCCACGTTCGCGTACCGCTCACAGCAGCCTGTCGGTTCAGATTGAATCATTAGCGCCGGCTGAATAGGCGAAAAACTATTACCACGTTCTACAAAATGTGGTCGGCTTTTAAAACCATCCCACAGCACCTCCCACGTGCGCGCACGTACTACCGTTCCACTCGATGGTCTCTAGAGAAGGTGAGAGAGACGTCTGACTTGGTGTGAAAATTCTACGCGTACACTTATGCTTTGGTCCGTGTCCAGTAAAAATTTCGTACGTTTTATTGTCAAAGATGGCGGTTCTGCTAATCGTCGCTGAGGCAACGGACCCTTGCTGTATCCAGTTATAGAGATCGTCGGTTGTACCTATTCACAATGCTTGTCAGAGAGACGAGCAACACGTTCGTTGATGGCTAAAGCTGGCGATAGGCTTCCCCTCTCGTCACAGGGCCTGCATTCCACTTTCTAAGACTGGCGCCTATGGTAGGCGTAGCATTTAGCATCGCGAACGTGATACATTTCGTTGCACCTTCACGTTTACCACGATCCTTCTCCGTCTTCCTCGCGCGAGCTTCTGCGTGTCCGCCTTCCTTTCTCTTTCGCGGCACTCGGGTACGGTTGGATCAGAGAACGCGTGTGCATTGCGAAACAAATTATTCCGCCGGTGCCTACGGTAGACGCTATTGTGTCTGCTCCGCTGGCTCTTTTTTTTACCGAAACGGTGCAACGATAAAGCGGAGCACGTGCTGATGGAAGGCAGAGAGGCAGCCGCGCGGTAGTCGATGGTTCGCGGCTTTTACTCCCTCGACGGTTCAGAATCGAGAAGAATAGTCGAGAATAGGAGAGCGTTTAAATAGAAATAAGAACGAGGCTGTTCACTCGCTACTTTTATATATTTTCTTTATTCGAATACCTTTTCTCTTCTTTGTTATTTAACGCCAATTGCTCTTGCATAAATTATCGGAGAAGTTAGAGGAATCTAACTGTATCCGTCTCGACGAATGTCCTGTATAGAGTCGATGCTATCCAGTTTGAACGCAATTATGGTAATTAGTGGTTCCTCGGTTTTATATTAACACGTTGGACTATGAACGACGCGATTTCGCGGTTTCGTTTCCTGAAATACGCATGTCGGACAATGTCAATTAGCGTTGGTTAAATGAGAACTACGACCAGGCAATTGCAGAGGACGGTTCGATGCGTTGCTCCAACGTCTTGTTTATAATATATAACGCAAATGTTTTCGAGAAGGAAAGAAAGAAAGAAAGAGAGAAGGAAAAGGAAGGGTAAAAGGAATGATGCACGTGAAATGGTGAACGGAGGGGCACGAAAAATAATCGGACGAACGAGGATCACGATCGGCATTAGACCTCAAGGCACGAGCGGAGCGACGCGAAGAAACGCGGACAGCCGTTAGTATGGCGCCACGGAAGGCATTCCGTAGGGGCACGCGTTCGAGATTTGACTCGCATTTTGACACTGATTGTGAGTTATACACGATCGGAACCCAGGTCAGGAGCAGCCGGTAATTTTAGACCTCGGCTACTTCGTTATGCGCGGTGCGAGCTTTTCCCTCTCGTTCTCTCCACGCCCGCCACGCTTTTGTAATGGTGGCAACGCACCCGATACCGACCGTTTCAGTCGTTTTAATTCGCGTCAGGCCGCGATTTTTAATGGGCCTTTGAGAACGTTATTAGAATGCTACCCGCGCGCGGGCCAATTAACCGTCTGCCTGATTGCGGATCGCTGATCAACCTTCGCGCGTTCTTTCGCCCGGCACAATACTGAGAAACCCGCTAGCCCTCCTTTATTGCCAACTTTTTATTGTCTCTATCAACGTAACCGCGTTACTTTCGGAGTGAATCGAGCTCTTTTCGTCACTCCGTCCTCTTCTCTTTTCCTTTCTACCCTCCCGTTCTTCCATCCACCTGCAATCAGAATATCGTTCGCCCATGAGAAGAAGCCGCGTCCATCTTGCATAAACCGCCACGAGCGGTTCTCGTAAATCGCTCTTCTGTATTACATTACACGGTGATCGCGATCGTCGTTTCTTCGTATCAGTTCAAATCACTCCAATTCAAGTTTCATTGCCGCACAAACGAACCTCCCTCTCTCTCTCTCTCCCCCCTCTCAGCATCGACTGGAAAATGTCTAAAGGCTCGTTCAGGTGGCTGACGTCATCGTGACCAGCCGTTAGCGGTGTTAACGAATCGTTTTCGTAAAACCGCGCGCGTGCACACGCCGACATAAAGGAGCGTAAAAGAACGCGGGCACGGCCGCAGGAAGCCGGGCACCCAAACGTTCACACCCGAGGCCGAATTCTCAAGGTCGTTGCACCGGAGAACGCGTGCACAGGGGCCCCCTGCACTTGACGCCACGCCGAGCACTCCTCGAAACTTCCATTCACGCCGCCTCTCCCCGTCGTCGTCGTCGTCGTCTTCTACTCTCCTCTTCTCCTCCTCTCCTTTTCTGCTCTTCCTTTCCCGTTGAATCATCGTTATAAAAGTTTCCTCTCGATGAAACATCTTCCTGGAGGGTTCTTGAATACGAAGTAGGTGTCGCGGCTCGGATCGAGAGCGTGCACGGCTAATTCGCCGATGATGCTGGCAATTCGTCCGAGAGGAACAAAACGTCGTCGATTCGTGTATTTCGTGTACGCGTTCTTCTGCCATTTTTTTTTTTTTTTTTTTTTTAGTCGAACATTGTCCAGAGGCTTCGTCTGCCTCGCCAAGAGGGTTCTCCAAGATGGAGTTGGGGTATCGCGTTGGTAGCAACGATACGATGTAATCGATCTTATTTGAAATTCATTTCGCTAATCTGCTACAACATTCCTTATTTTACTCTGTATTTGTTTAAGAGCCGTTCAGAAATCTTTATTGCGAATCTTTACGGTTTCGCCACGGTGATATAAATCATTGTAATTTTGTCTCGCCACTTATAAATATTACAAATATATTCATTAGATTCCATAAATTAAGCGGCTCTAATGGCTGCCCGGATTGTGAAATATGGTAATCGTTGCTTTATATACTTTTCTTATGGAATTATCGTTTTTAATGCCCCGTTATCGGTGCGTCGAAATAAACGATGCATCCTGAAATAGCACGCGTTCTTATCGTAACGCGTTAAATTTGTTACTATCACTGATGGATTTATAGAAATTGTAAATTGATGACAGATAGTGCAGCCATTGGTGATATAGCGCTAAGCGTGGTTCAGTCCACATACGCGACGAAATGCCTTCGCCGATGAAAGGTAGCAATACGCGTGAAGTGAAATAATTCCAACAAAACGTCGATTAATTACAACGCTGCTCGCAACGAATTTCTATACTCGATCGAGACATTTTAATTCGCAAATTACAACCACTTTTTGCAGCAATCCGCACTTTGCTTGCTCGCATTGCGGCTGAACAGAAGCGTGGAACAATTTCTTATCAATTCGGCATGACCGAGTACCACTCACGGATACAATTTTCTTTCCCGTAATCGTATCTCGAAATTCCTTTCGAAACTATCGTCTAACAATGCCTGTTCGATTGTATTTACGATGCTCAATTAAACGATTCGATAGCGAACGGCTATTTATCGAAGGACGCGGAGAGATACCTTCTATTACGAGCTCTGCGAAACATTTTCATGCTACGATAAGAGTTCGTAGGAACAAAAGGAAACGCGTAAAAATAGCTGTTAGATGATTAAAGCGATAATTAATGTGATCGTATCGCGCTTATCTCTTCAGCCATCTTTCCAACTCCTGCGCTTACTCGCTCCAAAGCAATTTAACAAAAAAAAAAAAAAAAAGAAGAAACGACCGCATCTAAATTTCAAATTTTTTTAATTACCCGTAAAAAATTCAATTCTTATCTGCACCGCTTAACATGACGTTAAACCATTATTTTTCGTTGAGTAATGAACACATTTCGTTAGTTCCATTTTCTGATGCACGTAGGAATTTAACTTAAGAGAGGAAAAGAGAGGATTTCAATTAGACGGAGGAACGATGAAATTTCACGATTTACAGTTACACAGTTACGATAGAAATGTGCGTGTTTACGGTTGATTAACAGACAGGAAGTAATTACGCGTTATTACGCGTAACATCGCCTCGCATTATTATTCAAATACCAATACGATTACGTCCACGGCATTGTTTCTGAGAAGCTGCGTGTGCTGATTAGATAGTAACTAGAAAACCGTATAATGCACCTTCGAACCCGTTCCGGCGGCGAGCGTAAACTGAAATGAACGATCGAAAGTTTAATACACCCAAGCCTGCGCTCCTCGCGAGACAGAACACGAGCCAACGCGGGCATTTTTTCATTCCTATTAAAATACATACCATACGTCATACTTATCCGTGCGCAATGCAATGAAATAAAACGGAACGCATCGATCGTTGCCGATATATACGGCTGCGTGCCGGTTAGGATCGATAATAAACGCGGAATATTGATCGCCGTTAATTAGCAGGCTGGAATGAAAATTGTTGGGATTTTTCGTCGAGAGAGAAGTTCTTCGATCGCGAAGCAGGTTTGCCACGGTGGTGTCGTTTAGACGAAGCGAGGCCTCCACGGGCGATTTGTCAAAAGCAGAACACACCTCGCGCGGTCTCGAAGGGAAGATGGAAGGTGATTCGAGCACCTGCTACGACGTCCCATGGCGCTCTCGAGAATCCCATAGACCGGTCTCGCGCCTAGCTCTCCTCTATTTCTTCAGGAACGCTCGAAACTCGTTTCTCGATAACACGACCGGGTCTTTAATGGCCTCATTCAATGCGCCTGGTCATAGACTGTACGTATATACGTATGTACTTTGTACATGGTCGGTCATAAACAAATACCTATTTACGTGAAAATCCCCGTCGAACGATTCTCGATCGCCGTGAATCGCCTCGGTTGTCGTTATACGTTTTTATCATCGGCGGATCGATGGAGATTGATTAAAACCTTCGAGGTAGCCGGCTATTATTAGAAGCTCGTTCGTCAGATCCGTTTCGAGGGATCGCGTGTACTTTAATATTTCCGCTGATACTAGACGTAATCACCATCGCGAATTATTATCAATAGATCGAAATGTTATCGTCGATAACAATTTTAGTGCACGCTCGATCAAAGTATCGAAGATCCAGTTAGCCTGCTGTTATTACCTGTGCTATTTCGCGCGACAGTTTTATATCGCAAATTAACATATTCTTTTCGTCCACGATCGGACGAAGTGTGTCACAGAATTGGCACGCGTCGTCTCTGTTATATGGAACGAGCCGCGTAAAGTATCGCGAGCCGTTTCCTTCGGAACTGGTACGCGTATCTTTAATTTTACGATCGGTGATTTAACGAGCGACACTCGCGATCGTCGATCGACGACTAAATTCGTTTTAATCGCGAGCATCAATCGATCGAGCGAATTGAAAAAGTGTTACCGTTGGTACTCGATCTGTTATTGCGACAGACCGGCTACGAGACGAGCGCACGGTCGTATTGGCTAACGTTCGCGTCGTGTTTAACTATCGTGAGACTTTCTTTACGATGCCACCGGGTACCGATGCCGATTCTAATGTCACAATGTGCTACGAAAACACACGGCAAGTCCAGATTTCGACTCGCGTGCGCACGTGCCGAAGTTCAAAGTGAAATCTCTCGAATCGTCTTGAAAACAAACAGCCAGGCAGCACCCTCGATGGCCTCTGAGATCCTCTAATATTTTAACGTTGCGTATTATTCGATCGTTTTTACGAGTGCTACCACGCTGCTCGAATCGCCGCGGCTTCGTTCCATTTATTTTCGTTCGCCGCGCATTTGCTTTCCCATCGCCGCCGTTTCTCCAATTCCATTAAAACCCGTAAACGCGTCCGAGGGAGAGAAGAGATCACAAACACTCCGCCGTGGAAATCAAACAATTTTTCATTAAACCGTTGCGGTCTTCGCGCGTGTTGAATAATAATCAAACGCGGATCGTCGATACAGTCCTCCCGTTTGTCAATACGAGAATCTTTACGTTTTATTATATCGCAGGAATAATATTTTCCCGTTTACCGTGAGATTCGTTGCTCTACAATAATGTGGAAGCAATATAAACGGACTTCAATTATTATTATGGATGACGAGAATAATGTTACGATATGATTGTAGAGGCTGAAACGAGACAAAAGTCAAGAATAACAAAATTGCGTTCGACGATTCATTTTATCGAAAAACAGGGTTGAAATTTCTTTGCGTAAAGGCGCGTTAATGTTGAAGTAAGGTCCCAGAAGTCGCGCTTCAGACTTTCGAACTCGTTCCTCTTAAAAACGAAGCTCCAAATAAAATGTTGCTGTTCTTCATTTTTGTCTTGGTTCGACCCGTACGATCGTTCTCTAAAATTTCACTTAGGAGTGGTTGAGCAGCCTGCGCGTACGGAAAAAGCATAAAGAAATGTGCACAATTTATTATCCTACGTCTATTTATCGAAAAGGTTACTAGCCGAACATGTTCCAAGTATCGGAGCAAATCTATCTGGCCCCGGAGGACTTTCACAATTAACAAATAAAAGAACTGCCAAGCTTCACCGAAACTCGAACAGCCGTTCGTCCCACTCTCATCGTTGCAATCATAGCCAACATCTCTCGCCTATTTATAGCTCGTTAGATCAAAGTTGTATCGCGAAAGCTGTGCATAACGAATTTGATCCGCTAAATCACGCGTGTCCCCAGGTCACGTAAACAGGGTGTTCAAAAGTGTGCAGCCGGTCGAGGGGTCCACCCTCGTTGCCAGAATAAATCGAGAATGCACACCGTCGAACGGAGCTACGAGTTCATCTAATTTTTTCGCTTAAATAATTGGTTATCCCCATAAACAGACGACAGGTAACCATACTCGTGACTAGAAGCCGATAAAACTCCCCAGATTTATGAACGACAGTGTATTAAAGTTTACCTTCGGTTTGGACTTTCACGAAAATAAGGCCTCTCGAATGAAGCCATTTTATTCGACGTTTTCCGTTTCACTTTGCATACAGAATAACCTCCTGACCGGCAGCACCATTCATTCTAGGACACCCAGTGAATGCGTGAATACACTGTCCGTGGTTACGGTTACATACGTAAGTTGTAACTCCTTTCGTGCGGGTACGGAAAATCGTATTCGCGGCAAGTGTTTTACGAGGCACCTTTGAGACCCACACCGTCACGCTTGTTCTAATAATACTACCGTGAAAGAACCACGGAGCATTACATATTCGCGGAACACTTTGATATTTGTTACGCGTGCGAATAACCAGCGGCAACGTATTATTCTGTCGCAATAATTGACGATCGTGAGGCAAATACTGCGCGAGCAACAAAGCGCTTTTCTTGGTCAGCGTTGAACCGCGTCGGGGAACGTTGGCTTACGCATCGAATTTCAGTGTTCCATTAGTTATACAAATAAATATGATTACATGATTTCTACTCTGCTCTCCGAACAATATTGTAATTTGCAGAAATTCCAACTTCGCGATTCTACGTCTCAAAATAAGACGAAAATGAAGAGTAGCAAAATTGCATTTCTGACTTCGTTTTCGAGAGAAATAACTTTGAAAATGCGCACCATAAGGAAGATCTATCGCGCCTGCGTGGAAGTACCCGCGCTGGATATGGTTGCGCGTCTACGCGAAGAACTTTCAACCTTACTTCTCTCAAAAACGAATCATCGAACGCAATTTCATTACCATTGATTTTCGCTTTATTTTCTCTTCTAGAATCACCACTTGAAATTTTGTTCAGATACGATCAAGAACAGTGCAATAATATCAATTGCAATATAAATTACACTCGAAGGAGTGGTCGCGTCGTAATTTTTCCGCGGACCGTTCCCAACGTACTAATTATAAACTTAACCATTTACCACCCAAGAGAGAACGGAAATCTGGCCAAAAGTTACCAGCGGAATAATTAAACGGATGCTCGAATACCGTCACGTAGTTATAGGAGGAACAAACAAGGCGCAAAAAGATTTGTATGCCGCCGCGTGGCTTCCTCCCGCGGATAAGCTGCCGGAATTTATGTATATGGAAGTCGCCATCGACGATTGTAAATAATCAGAG
Organism: Xylocopa sonorina; assembly: GCF_050948175.1. NCBI lineage: Eukaryota > Metazoa > Arthropoda > Insecta > Hymenoptera > Apidae > Xylocopa > Xylocopa sonorina. Next base: position 14,883,024 of record NC_135193.1, read on the forward strand.
CCCTCTGACGCGCGAGATTAAGCCGCGATAATTGGACTATCGTCATCGGCGATCGGTTGCCGGAGCTTAATTTATCGGGACGCGGGCAGCGAGCACTGTGAATCACATGACTCTATTATCCATCGTCCGTTCCGTGGAACGTCCTCTGGATAATAATGCGAGTGGGCCTGAAAATAGCCGCGTTCGTCATGGCCCGTGACGACATCGTATGTGGGCCTACTAACTTTAGTCTCGACTTCGAAGTTCGAGGCTCGATTCATTTTCGTTGAATTATCGATTCCTTCCGATCGCCGTTTATATAACGTAACACCGCGCGAAACATACCAAAACCGGCTACATTTATCAAACGACCATGAAATTATTGCCACTATCACAATTTCCTTCGTTATACTTGTAGAACGGTAAGTCGTTTTCGCTCGTTGGCTATTTATTTTACGTTCGGTATGTTACAAACACTCAACGACAATTCAACCGTAAACATTCGAATAATTCAAAGGATTTAGCCGAATGCTACTGGCCTTTAAACGAGAGAGTTTCACAGATGCGTTTAAAAATCATATTAGAACGTGATACGGAAATCGCGTAATTAATTACGAGACGTTTTAATGGAAACGAGACAGAATCGCCCCTCGAAACCGTTCACTTCCAAACCTGACGTTGCCAGCTAAATAATTTTCAGAACATCGTAATTCATACGCTCCAGATAAGATTGGCCGGATAAGTCAGGCCTGCATCAATGAATCCGCGCGAGTGCCACCCGTTAACAGGTTGAACCTTCGCGGCAAGTTTCCATCTACGGGCCTTTTTTCACCGCCGTCAGAATGCCTGCTATGCAGCCGCCCAAACTCTACAATTCGTACGTTCCACGAACGCTGGCCCCACTCCTCCTGAAAGAAACTTAACCCCCAAAAGGAAACGGAGCGCACAGCAAAAAAAAAAAAGGAAAAAATAGCGGGCAAACTGGATACTTCCACGTCGCCTGTGTTTCCTAATGGTTAATTAAGCTTTCATTGAATTTCCTATTCGTCACCGTTGTTATATTACGGTTAATGAGCCTCCTGGCCGCACGGGGGGGAAGAAAGGAACGGGCAACGGGCCTAACGCGCCAGTGATTTACCGTCCATAAAGTTTGGGAGTTCTATTTTTGCTTCCTCCCACCTCATCTGGAGCGAGATGAGCGACTCCTCGCGCTCCTCCTCTGCTTACACGCGCAGCTTCCGTCGAGACTGCAGCTTAGAAGGAGAAAGAAACGCGCAGGGAATGCGAGGAGCGAGGGAGAGACGTCTCTGGCCCACTTGCCGTGACTTGACTCGTCGAGTCGACTCGGTTGCATTTGACTCCGACTGTTGAAACCAGTCGAGTGACGTCACGTATAATTAGTTCTTTGATTCTCTCCCTCTCTTTCTCTCTATCTGTCTTTATCTCCGTTACCTCCTCCCCGCCTCGCCCCTCGTTCGCCACCCCCTTTCCCTCGTCCCACGACTCCATTCGCTCCAGTGTCAGTTCTAATCCAACAAGTCCCCGTCGTTCCTGTTCAGTGATGTAATTGAATCAGTCTCTCGGGGATTAACAGTTTTTAGATTTTGATAACGGCCCGTTGCATAATCGAGGCCGTGCTCCGCGTGGCTGAACAACACCTCTCATATTATGATCCGGAACGTGTGCGTTCGCGGAGGAATCGGAATTGCATGGTAATCCTCACGTGGAAGCGTTTTATCGCCCGCAGATACGACGATGGTCGGTAATCTCTCATCTGGGGACAAATTGCCTGTCGTCGGGAATCCCCTAGCATCAACATCAGGGACATTTATTCGATATGATATTTATGCCCGTCTTCATACGTTATTCATCACTTTCTTTCCGCGCTCTAGTTTCCGTATACGAACGATACGTCTCGTTCGTTTCGAAGGCGTTCGGATACCCGCGCCGTCAGTCCCGCGTTGGAAAGTAATTTAGAACGTCGAACGCTTTGATGTAGCCATTTTATACGAAAAAGAGGCGATCGAATAGGTGTGTTCGCACATCTAGTCCCATCGATTACGATGCGGGCAGAGAGTTAATTAAACAGGTGTTTTTCCAAGTGCCTACTAAAATACCATCCGGTTACGCTACTGGCTGTCCCACTCGCGTCCCCTCTGCCCGTCTCTCTTTCTCGTTCACCGTGTTACCCCTTTTTTCGTCTCGCTCGCAGGTCTCTCCTCGACCGTCCTCCCCGCCGCGCTTATCTCACCGTGGCTAAAAATAGACCCTGTCACGGCCATCGGCGACATTTTAAAAAGTTAAAGCCACAGAAGCGGCCGGACGACGAGCTTCGAGCCAAGACCACGAACGAGCGAATTAGCGCCTCCTCGTGATATCGTCGTTGGCCGGTGGCGCCTTCTCGCGGTCGCGGCTCACCTTATTCTCCGTCACCTGTTGTTGCTCGACGTGTATCGTTTTCTACACAGATCGGCTCCGTCGGTACTGCCAAAACGCGTCGTCTGCTTTCATCGATCGCTTCGCTATTACTTCCGTTTGGACATCGTTCCTTACGAAATCGTACTACCATTCTTTACATTTTTGTTGCCCTTTGAAAGTTTTCTGCACGAGTGAAACGTAATTTTTGATCGAGTTTTTGTATTTCTTATCGTTCGGAGAAATACTAGAAGATCTGTTATGTGTACAAACAATTATGGTATATGTATAGTTTTTTTTTTAAGAGGGAATGCTTCTTTTGAAAGTATTGTTTGGTAAATAGAACAGTGACAGATATTCTTTTATAGCTTTAATCTCTATTTCTATAGATTTCAAAACTCTCGAGGACAGCTGTAACTTATTATTAGTTTGATTCCACGCGAAGTCACCGATAATGATTCAGACCAATTGTTCGACGGTGTTGACGCTAAATTTATCGATACACTATCAATATATTGAACGATGCTCAGTAGGAGATAACATTGCACGTGATAAAAGATTGACACATGTTTGTCGATTAAAATATTCGTCACAGAAGCGTTATCTTCCTTCGACAAAAGAATCTTCTGTGGCAACGTGGATAACGTCTACGCGACATAAAAAATATCCAAATATATACATATACATTAACAATTAGTACTAATCATTTTTCAACTTCCAATTAAAAGTTCCACTTCCTCTTGGCAAGATCAGCGTCGATCCTATTGACAAATCGACCAATGATATTTCATTCAACAGGCAACAAGATTGCAAACACGTTTAAGCAACATTAATCTTTCTCTTGTTGCGGCGAACTTTCACAATTTTTCTCGAGTGCAAGAGATATCCTCCCAGTAATCCAAGAAAGTAGCAAAAACTCGACGACTCTTGAATCGACGATTTTGATTCGTAACAAATATACCAAAACGCGCGTGTGCCAGGCAAAAAGGAAGGAGGCACGCAATTGATTTCGTAATTGTTCCGCCGAATCAAGGCGATGCCTGGCCCAAGGCATCCTCCCCAGAGATTGTCTCCACTTTCGATATTAGTAAAAGTGACGCGGGTAAATGGAACAACTTCCTTTCTCCCACGTACATGAACCGACGAAATCGTATAACCGTGGACGTTGCGCAACCGTGGTCCCTCGAGAGCGAGTATTACCGCGAGCAAAAAGCACGGACCAATTTTTGGTCCGATGAGACCTTCTTCGCTGACCTCGATCTCTTCGGTACCTCTCCTTTCAACTTTTACTTCTCGATTTTCCGGCCTGTTCACTCGGAACGATTATCATGTACAACCACGTGTGGATTTATTGTCGGCGGGGTTTGAGTTTCGTGGGATGTTTTATAGCCGTTTTATGGATTCAAATGGCTTGTGGCAGGAAATGAAAACAAGTTTACGTCGAGAGCAAAGGAGCATGTGGATAATTTCTGTTAGAACGAAAGAATGGAAGAATATTAAGTCCCTTGTAACGTTACCTTCGCTTGGTACCCCGCGAGTTTACGTGAAAACGACAAAAAAGAAGAAAGAAGTAACGAGGCCGTATATTACTCTTCGTAACATCCTGTTGATTAAACAAATGAATTTCGCATAGTCACCCGATTGCGAAGAATTGACTCGCCTTATCGCGGCTATCTCGTCGGCCACCGCTGAATGAAATACAGATTTTGCTTACTCGCCTGGTTTTATTTTCGAGCGCGTTCACCAAGGCCCTTTCCTGTCTCCGAACGTAATTTTTTCCGAACGATCGATACCAAGGACGCGTGCTAATAATTATTCCCGCGTATATCATTTCACGCATCGAGTGTACCGCTTTCGCTTTCAATCTCGCTCGACGAGGGAACGGGATCGTTCGATTTTTTTCAATATTTCATTTCCCTCTAAGACAACTGCGATCTACAATAACACCAATTCGTGTTCCTCGAACGATCTACCAATAACGGGACAAACATTGATTTCTATTCTACACTTCTTTTACCCACTCGCGATACATATTTAAAGCACATTTACGAGCAAAACTATGAACGCGAATCGATCGATCGCAAGCGTATAAAGAAAAAAACGAGTCGATCGATCCGACAGTCGTCATCCGCGATTACGCGATCCCGATTCAGATCCCACGCGTGGAACGGAATCGCGTAAAGAAGAGGGGCAAACGCGCACGGGTCGAACAAAGAAACCAGAAAGCCAATAAGAAACCGCACGGATCTGAATAATCCTTCGCGAGATCAACGAACTTTGTTGGACTGCGAACCGATCTCGACACGCATATGCGTTCGATATTCGCACGGCCGTTTATCGCGGGGAATCGGCCCGCGTCGCCATAAAAATAGCCGTCGTTTTCATTTAAACCGTTATCTGCCGCGCGCGTATAACGGGCTTCGATGCGTTTCGTCGAGCCGCCTCGGAAACGGATCGATTCGATCGAGCGAGTGGTGCGTAATACTCGATTTTTCGAGTGGTCGATAAACCAACCGTGAACGTGTTAGATTTTCTGCTTGATCGGCTGCCGAGGAGGATCGGTTCCGGTGGTTTCAGGCCAGTCCGTGGTTTCCCAGCGAATGCGATGCCCAGCTGTAGTTATTACGGGAGTCTGTTTAAGAGAATCAGATGGAAACGGTATTGTAACACTTACCAGTGCAAACGGTTACGTTTCTTCTTCGTCTCGACTGCTCGCGCGTGGCTCATTTCTGTCTGACGCGTTTGTCTTCCTGTTCTTTCTGTTTATCGATGAGAGATTACAAAGAAATTCTGGGAAAAGGTACCACGTAGTTCTTTTAACGGAATTTTAACAAGTAACTTCAACATGATTGCTTGAACACCAAGTACGAATAGTTGAACGAGTGTTTTAGAAAAAAGGGGGATGAAGCCCTTTCTTGAATCGGAGGATCAGACGCGATCATACCAAATGACTCTCGTGTCGATTTTAAGGGGTAATTGGCATTGCTCGGTGTAATTTGGAGCACTTTGTTTACTGTTTGATCGACGAGCGGACTCGATATTATTAACAAACCGTATTTGAATAACCTGGAATTATTGAATCTGTTTAGCATTTGCCCGAGCAGAATCTCGATAATGGCCGAAACAACATCGGTACGGCGATAAATTCTTTCATTAGTTCATCGAATAGTCTGATTCAACCTTGGTAGCCAATTAACCGTTTTCGTCATAGCGGCGCGGCGAGGGTGGCGATGGAATGAAAGAACCGCCAACAAGTTTCCACTTGCATTTAACGCGGTAACGACCGAACCAGTCGAAACGATTACGATTTCTCTCAACAAAATGTTTTTAAACAGTCTATTCTAAAAGTTAGAGAAATATAATTCGAAAGATCTATTTTATTTATATAGAAATATTAAACAGATTAAAATACGCGTAAAATAGATAAACGAATTTACTTTATTTATTACTATAGAAAATATATCGAATTAAAAACTCTTTTTTATTCTCGATAAACAAAGAACGAACGCAGATAACGTTTTTCAATCGTATCTCTCGATCTAGAAAAACGCCTACCTCCATCCGCGTGTATTAATCGTGGCGCTTAACGTCTCGTTAATCGCGATTTAATTCCAACCGATGGAGGGCCAGAAATTTGTCACCAATGACTCGAGGATCTTCCACGGCTCTTGAAAGACTACGCCAATGTCTGATCGCGACGGACGCCTCGCGTGTACGAGATCTTTAACCATTTTATATTGATGGACCACGCCTCCTCGTTTCAACGACTGACCAAGTAAATCGACGAATCCCGACAGTGTCCACTCGATGATTCGACAACGCGATCCGTATCGATAACGCGATTAAATAAGAAACGATCGACGAACGAAATTCGATTGTGGATACGCGTCCGACGATCTTCCTGCCAATTCGATCAGAGCAGTTCGAACGATCGAAAGAAGTTCAAAGTTTAAAAAAACGGACGTTCCACCGCGAACGGAAACTCTTGGAAGCCCAGTAATCATCGATCGTTGGAGATTTTCCTCTTGACGAAAGCATTGAGCTCGCGTCCGTTCCACTTGGTCGTCGCGTTCGCGTAGTAATTTTAATTGCGACCCGTCTACGCGCGGAAATTCTAATTACGATCGAAGATAGAGAGTCGAAGGAACGGGTCGATCCGCGCGTGCGCGCAGCCGCGGTTGCGAAACGGAAACGCGAAGGTTTTCGGCGGACGCCGTTTTAATAATTCAAACGGGACGCTCCCCGTAATGGGCTGACTGTGTGCCCGAAGGATCGGTGCCTACGTGCAACTGAACACACAAGCCTTTCTTACGCTGCATTGTGCGGCTACGAAAAAGAGGCAAGGCCTCGTTCTTTCGAGACCCACGTGCAAGCGGTTCGTCGGAACCGTGCCAGCGGTTTTTCTCTCGAAACCGCTGGTTTATGGTAAATTCTACCTTTTGCGGACAACCGTGTCCAGAACTCCTGATTAGAGCTCGCGGTTTATTCTTCGGTACCTCGTCTCGGAGGGAACGTTTTGCTGCTTGTATTCCTCTCCTTTCGCGATTCACTTGTTTAAGGGACTAAATGAAAATTGAAATTTGTGTATAATACGTGATATTTAATTGTTGGTGTCAATGTCACTGTGCTTTTAATATTCATATTTTCGCTGTTATTCATTTAATAGCCTTGTACGAAAAACATTATTTATATTTGCAAAGATTATTTTAATTGTGAACGTTGAAAGAGCAGGGCTTCGTTTCGAAAACTGTTTAATTAATCGCGTCCGTCTTGCGTCTGAAACTGCACCAGAATTATCGAGTTCCACTACTACGAAATCATAGGAATTCGAATCAACGCTGATCCTTTTTATCCCGTGCATCGTAATTATTCCAGGTCTCTGTCTCGACTACATAGACACTGTGTTTTAAAAATAATTAGCTGCTATTAACAGTAAATTATTTATACATGCATCGCTGTAATTTATGAACAGAAATTATTTTTAATTGCTACGAACTTTTTTGTATTTCGTATTTATTTCTGGAGTAACAAAAACTTCGTTTTCATAGGAAAAGGAGAACAAACACTCGTTTGATTAATCGTTCGGCGCGGCACCGACGATTCACTTTTCCAGCAAGTATCGCATCGCAACAGAAAGAGAGAGAGAGAGAGAGAGAGAGAAAAGACAGAGATCAATCGTTCGAATCTTACGTAGTCGCGTAGCCATCTTGAACTCGTGTCCAATGGTAACCAGCAATTATTCAATTTTTTCTTATTCGACAAAGACGAACGAAATTTTCTGTCTCTGTAAATTCATTTGATTAAAAAAGAAAGAAACGTCTATATTTAATTAATGAAGTTCAACATTAAAGTCGAAGGTGAGAACGATACCTTTTTGAAGAGGTAAAATTCGCTGATATCTCATAAATGGTGGTAGCAGTTCTTCGCCACGATCAAGGTCTGCCAAAGTCAAGGAAAACCTTCGGGGGTCGTGGCGATTGAAAATACCAGTTTCGTATGTAGGGCGCTTTAAATCAGGTTCACAAATTGCCTCTAACCACGTTCAACGCGATGTTAAATATAAGAACTGCCTACACACGTGCACGTATCAGAGATAATAACATAAAAGCAATAAAGGAAATAGTAGACGTATCTGATTTCATTCCGATAATTATAAATAATTATAGTAATTATAGACATGGTATTTTCGATGTTTTACAAGTTTTGTATCTACATCTTCCAATGATCGATACTGTCTTTTTGGAGAGGATTCTCTAATTGCATGTTAAACCTTATTTACAGACTTTAATTGCGATATCTGGCTGCATATCGCTCATTTCTTGATAATTAAAAATTCAGAATGCACACGAATAAAATTATGATTGCTTGAAACACGAGTGCACATTAACAAAAAAAAAAAAAAATGTTAATACAACTAGCCTCGTTAATAATACCACGGTATATTAATAACCGACGGCTTTATTTATCGTACATGCGATATGCTATAAATATAACATTCACGGTTGCGAAATACTGCTTGGAAATTAATCCGTCGCGAGTGGTATTTACGTAGAAACGATTGGTCGGTTAATGATTCCTTTGGTCCTGAGTATTGATCATTATTTCCTCTGATTTTTCTTTCGCAAATCACTGCGACCTCTCGTTTCTTTTCCAGTCTTGTTTTTATAGGTAAATGACGTAGCTTGTTATTTGTGTCACAGTAGGTGTACGAAAAGTGCATTCTAATTGACCAGTCTATCGGTCTTATCTACAGCAGGTTTTTAATTTGCTCGCTCTGATGTAACGTTGTAACGTTTCGCCTTACGCCAGTTGAACGCAACGTGCGCTGTGCAACATCGATTTGGTACGATTTCCATTCTTCTATTAAATCACGGGTTATGCTCTGTTATTATCCAATTTAAATCTAAAATATGACCACCGCATTATTTACGCTACGCTCAGAATTTCGTTCCGCGTTCTGAAATTTTAATTACACGTTCGAAACGTTTTCGTCCGGTACACGTTTTTGGGTCAGTATCCGTTCGATCTCTCGTCGTGCTTTTGTAACTGTAAAAATAAACGTGAAAATAGGGTGCGAGGAAAATCTCGGTCGTAATAACTCACGTGAAACGTGACGTTAAGTGAAATTTTTAGCTACTGAAACGAGAGCTACATGGCGTGATCGTGGCGGCTACTGCATTCGTTTTTATCTCGCGTTATCATTATATTGTACGTGGGGACAGTAACTGGGACAGTAAGTAATCATTCACTTTTCTTATACTTTCAATTTTACAATACATTCCCTCCTAATCTGATATCTCTAGAACACGCAACGTCCGCAAAAACTCAGCTTCGATAACCCCCAAACATCTACGTTACCCTAAACGACCACAAGGATGAGTTAAAAAATGCGCGAACCAACTATAAACTTTGCTACTTCATCATGATCGCATCAGTAGAACAAGTAGCGCAGTCAGACCATGGTCAGACAAGCTGCGCCCTTCTACACGAACCTCACACAATCCACCCCCATATTTACCACTCTACCACACCTAAGCTCTCCTTAACACATATCTGTAAAACATACCTCCATACCCTCCACTAAATGAAACAAAATAAAACATCCCCCAATGACACCCCAAACAATTCCTACAAACTTCCGTCCAAGATGCAATCAGTACAAAATGTCACTCCTGAACGACTCAATTGCAACTCGACCAGCATTGCAATTGCAACGTTCCATATAGAAACGCTCGATGGACTATTCGAATGTCACCTGCGACGATCGACTTCGACCCGGATGGTCGGGAAAATCGGTGAAATTCTCGAGAGGCTGTATTCGAGGGGCACGAACGCTGGTCACGAACGTTAGAGAGGCGAGCATGGGCCAGGTGAAAGGGGACCATTTACGAAATGGGCAGCGTGGAGGTGCGCGCGTCTAACAGGCGGCGCGTGCTCGCGTTCCGGGTTCGAGGAAGCGCGGAGTCGCGATTATATCTCAAAAATAGACCGTGCGCAAACCCGAGCCGCTTGTTAAGTCTCTCACCCTACGCGACCATCGGCTTTGGTCGCCGTCTGATCCTTCCACGATCAGTTCCGTGGTGAACCTTTGAGGTGCTGGGTTGGCTGGCTCGCGCGTGTTCCTTCGCCTGCGGATCGTGTCGACTGTGTCAAGTGCGTCGCGAGTGTAACGAGCGGTGTCGTTATTCGGTTGGTTAAGAGCGTTAGAGCTGGAGCAGTAACGAGTGTTAATAACCGAGTAATAGAGCGGCGATATTTAAATAGCTCCGCTGTTATTCGAGGCGTAAAAATAGGTGGTTTCATACGGAGATTGCTGGCATTGATATAATTAGGAAAGTTGGGGGGATAAAGTAGTACAAGTGGCAATAAAATGTTGCGAGTTGTCGGATATTAATATGGAATTAAAGTTAATACGTTATCTTTGGTTAATATAGTTGGCGGTGCGGTTAGTAAATCGCGTCTGCGTTGAGGTAGTAACGAGTGTTAATATTGGGGTAATTAAAAGTGTTGGCGTTTGGAGTAGGCGGAGGATCAATATTGAAGTAACAGAGTATTGCTATTAAATTGTGGTTGCTTTGGTTTATCACTGCAGGTGATGTGTTTTTATTAAAATAGTACGGGTTAATGAAGAATGTCAATGAGTAGAGAGACTTTTTTTTTGCTGACAGAAACCTCCTCAGAAATTACATGCACCCTAAGCGATTAGCATACCTGTTTCGTTTAGTAAAAGAAAAAAAAACATTCAAATCAATGTGCACAATGGTTTCACAGAAAACCATTTTTAGATTATTCAATTGCATGCAAAAAACCTTACATAAAAGGATATATCTAACTACGTGCTGGAAATAATTGAATATGGCGGCTATCTTGCATGACGGCGGAATCAATTTAGAAAATTAGAATCTTATTGAGACATTAAATTTTTCAGAATTTTTAGAACTCCATATTGCATAATCTAATGTAAATATAATTATTAATCAGGAGTGTAGAGCCGATTTCGTATCAATTTATAAGGCATTATCAAATAAATCGATGTTATCTAGATCAATCCTGTATTAACATACAATTGAGTAAATCACTTTTCCCGTGTAATCTCTGGCCGATCGACAATCATAATCGTCCAGAGAATATCGAGGTCTTTCGAGCAAATTTGCGGCCTCTCTTGTCAGTTCGCCGGAGACTCTTCCAAGTGACGGTTCTGCGTCCCCATCGTTGTCTTTCGAGCGATCCAGAGTCAATACTTTCGTACTAAAATATATTTTATTTCGAACGCGAATAATTACAGTGTTTCGAACTAATTACGTGGCCTACCGATCCGCAAAATTTTTAGTCGATTTCGTGAAAAGTGAAGTGTTCGAAAAGAAGAGTTTACTTCTAGGAGTTATTGCAATTTTGTGGTCGTGGCTGGTGATTCGTAATTGTTACGTTGAAAAGGTGGTTTCTATCGCGAAACGTGAGATCTCATCTGTAAATAGCAATAATATTATTGTATTTACACCGGTGATGTACACGCTGGCGATTAAAATCAAGTGCTAAGGTCTGCTGATTCTGTTCGATAGAGAATGTTCTTCTCGCCTTTATCAATGGCGCATTAAACGATGAAAGAAAAAAAGGAAAGTGGAAGTATACTTAAACGATTCGAAAGCAAACTATTCGTTTCTAGTTTCAGTCGTGGTGGAAGACGGTTGGAAGACACCGCCAGTCGCAAAAGGTGTCGATCATTGTTATTCCACGGCCATTTTCGAAAGTACACACTTCGATTCTATCGAGAAGCTCAAGAACGCTCGCCGTTTGAAATTGCCATTATATAATCGTGATATCTCGCTTACCTGTTCCAACTCGTTGATGCCAAAAATAAAAACAACGTCTGTAACGCTCGTTCGAACATGCAGTTTTTCCACAATTGTTTTAAACGTCATTGCGTAAGAATCACTTAGTATAATTCAGAATCTACATGTAATTAGGTATCCGTTCGACTGAAAAATGATCGAGCTTTAATTATACTCATTTCCATATCTCACGATGCAAACTTATCAAGCTCGATAAACATTTGTTAAATTGTTTATCCGATGAATATTTTAGATGACGAGTAACACTCGCGATTCGCACGCATCGTATCCTCTAATTGCATTAAACTTTGCTAATCGTTCGAAAATTGTCTTGTAACGTATTTAATGGGATTTACGTTCTAATCTAATTGGAAACGAATAAAATCTCCCACGAGATAATTAACGAGTAACGCGCTGCTCGAATCGAAGCATCCGGAGTTTGAATAGTCGAGACGGTGTTTTGAAATTCACGTGTACCAGCTCAGATTTTGAGATTAAAGCCAGTCCAAAAATAGCCACCCGTATCGCGATCATCGATCATAGATCTATCGATCTCTAGCATTCCACGAGCGTATCTCGATAACCTTGTGGAATTCGTGTTTCCTGTTGGATTTCTATCGGCCAATCCGTACATTTCCATGAAACCGATTTGCTCATCTTCATCGATAAAAATACTCCACGTTTGGTGGTCAATTTGCTCGTGATAACAGGGGATCTAAATTTGGATCAGCTAAAGAACGAAACTTTTCTTGTCACGTTTTTACTCGAATACTTCACATTTACTCGAAGGGGGACATCTCGTTGTTTGTAATCGATAGTTCTGCTACGCGGAATTATCCGCAACGATTTCATCACTTCGTTCCAATTTGATATTATAAAAACATATATATATTTATTTTTATCTTATTGTCAGCGTGTCTATCATTTAAATTCGTTTCACGTTGTCGTTGATCAAACAGATACGTATCTCGCAGATAATGAATTGGAACTCGTTCTTTAACAATATTTTTAACGAGTAAACTGATGCTTATTTAGAACAATCTCCGTGGCTTAAGAATTCTTTCTTTAATCCGACTGCTCTGTGCGGTGTTAAAACACCTACCAAATTCACCGATTCAGCTCGTCGAATGATATTCGACCAAACTATTATGAAATTAAAAACATCGTCCACCATTGTTGGGCCCATCGCAAACTCCACGTCCCATCGAGTACAATAATAATCTAAAGATGACCCAATGAAGAAGAAAACTCGCCAGTGGAAGTGGAAGTACAAAAATCGTCGCGAAGCAGAATCTCAGTGCAAGGAAACTTTAATCGAAGCGGAGGAACAGCGATCTCGATGGTCATGGATTCGATACGCGACCTGAAACGACTCCTCTACGAGAGGACGGAGGCGCTTCGACGTCGCGACGAAGTGATCGAGATCCTAGAGAAAGCTATAGACGAGAGAGACGCCACTATTCGTTACTTGCAGAACGAGATCGACAAATTTCGACAGATCGTCGATTTCAGTCTCGCCTCGAATGGCATCGGACCGTGCCAGCGTGCCAAGAGGCAAGCCATCTCCGCGGAACCGCTCAATAAAGACACCTGGGTAGTCGTCAAGTTTCAGAAACCGCAAAGGTACACAGCTCGCCCGTTTTTTGCCTACTTTTTACCCCTCGAATGGGGCAAATTACGTTACGAAAGATTTACTATACAAAATGACAGAATTAATGGCACTGATTATGGTCAGACAGAGGTGATGTCGTAAGATATATTCGCAGGGGAGGATTAATTCGTCTACCATTAGTGCCATTAATTTTTAAATTGTTTTTCGAACCAGAAGAGGTTGAAACGAAATGATAAATATCGTGGTTATGTTTCGTGACATAGTTTTGAAAGCAGCCCAAGAAAACGATTGTTACTGTCTTCGAGGCCGAGCAGAGTGATCGATGGCTCGGCGTTCACCATAGAGCTATTATTAAGAGTGAAATTTGGTCGACGATTGCACAATAACCGAGTCACAGTTTCACCTACACGAATCGGCGCTACCGCGACAGTACGTGACAGGGTGTTACTTCCAGACTATTTTCGATGCGGGACACGTGGCTTCGTTAACTTTTGCTCGTGTTGTTTCTTAAGCAACCTTTTTCGCTCGCAGCACCATTCGATTCGTCATAACTTTCCAAATCGTGGACTCCGCCAACTTTCAATTTCTTCGTTAGGCGATTTCAACGTTTCAAAGGTATCTGTTAACCGATACAGCGAAAATATGAGGCTGACGAACTGTTATACGAATATTATACACATATTATCCTGTATTTATGTATTATTCCGCCGGATCGACATTTCGATCCATAAAAATGGCGTTCGAAGCAATCCACCCGAGATCGTTCGGCGATTGGGAAAGAAACTGGCGATAAAAGAATAACATCTGCTTTCTTTTTTCTCTGCTAAGGTCTCGCGAACTGATCAAGGCTGCCATTTTGGACAATGACTTCATGAAGAACCTGGAGCTGACGCAGATCCGAGAGATCGTGGATTGCATGTATCCTGTTACCTTCTCGGCTGGTTCGACCATCATACGCGAGGGAGATGTGGGTTCCATTGTGTACGTTATGGAAGGTGAGTCACCGATTTTTTTGTCATTCGAAATTATTTTTTTAACAGACGTTGTTCCACTTTCATCCATCGATCTGTACAGTCTACGCTAAACGATAGTACGCGATGCAATTTTGTTACTAATATTAAACGCGTACCGATAATTTCTCTCAATACCGATATTTTTCGAAAACGAAGCATCGAACAAGCAATTTTTGTCTCGCGTCCTCTGAAGCAGAGGTTACGAAAGACCGTAGCGCGAGTAGACACGGTCGGAAGATCGGTTCGCCTCGGACGATGGAATCGAGATGGCTTTTAATCTACTCCCGCACCGTGCAATTTCAGTTTATTCACCAAGCCTGCATCAAGGTCGACCATTGTTCCCTGCGACCACATAGTGTACCGTTACGCCTTCCTGCATCGCGATTCTGAAGTTTCGCGCGAACACGATCCACCTTTCGCGATCTTACGCCAGTCAGACGACACTCTTTATTCTCCTAACCGATTTTCATTCACTTCAGATTATTCTCGGTTATATTTAACCTCTCGCGTAAAAAAGTCTTTTAATCGATCCACTTGCCACACATGTAAGAGTTAATCGTTAACGATCACTTGCTATTTAACGTTTTCTATTTTCTGTAGCAAAGTAAGTTCACTCTGTTCTATTTTTAACGTGTGCTCGATGTTATTCGAATTCAATTTGCTCAACTGTGACAGGGCGATTGCTCGCACTGTCCGCCATCTCGATCGGTTGGAAACTGTACCAAACGCGATAGAGTTAATCGCGGTAATCGTCGAAACGGAAAGTGCGAAGGAACGGAGAAAGCGCGGACAGGAACTTCTTTATCTCGTCCACCCACTCATCTCGTATGCTCGCAATTTTTTTAACGATTCCCTGCTACGGTTACGTAATCTGTTTTATTAACAATTTTATATATCTCGCGGTGTGTCTGCGTTTTGTATTTTAGCCTGTCGTCCGTGAATATAATTTATCCCATGCTGGATAAATCGGCTATAAAATCGAGTGAATTCCTTTTAATGGTCGAGTTATTCGAACATTCATTTACGTAAGAATTCGAAGAATAAACGAAATCGTTTCATGAATGTTGTTTAAGTAAATTATGATAAAAACGTCCTCGATCCCGTCGAACGAAAGAATCGCCTCGTTCGATTGACAAGAATTCTCCAATAAATTCAGTTTAATCCAACTGGCGAGCCGCGCGGTGCGTGATTCATCGTACTTTACAGGAACCGAATGATTCAAGCCTTGTTTTTTCTTCCGGAAAACCGGTTCCCGTAGCGACAGTTATAAATAAAACGTTGCTGAAAATACGGCGCATTCTTCCCTGGACGATAAGAATGAAGCTCGTATTTAAGGAAATCCAGCGGCGCGTTTCACGGGGCTGGCTTAAAATATCCGCTTGATATCTTCCAAATTTTCAACGCGCGTATCCGCCCCGGTTTATTTGAACAAAGTCTTGCGCTCCCCGTCCACGTACACTGCGTACCAAAAGTTTCCGATCGTCCCACAGATTTTCTCTCTAGCCTTCTCTCTCTTTCGATATTTTTTTAGTACTTTGCTTCTGCAAATAATATTCGTGCGTACGAATTTCAATAGCACAAAGATAATGCGAACGTTCTGAATCAGTGTAAGAGGTTCGTGATACGAGAAAGTATTTATGCGACCCTGAAACATAAAATGGTTTCGTCGCTTAGGACAAGATCGGTGAAAATAAGAGCTCGTGGAAGGAGAAGACACCAAGATACCATCTCTTATCTTCTCGTTG
Source organism: Xylocopa sonorina (assembly GCF_050948175.1). Lineage (NCBI taxonomy): Eukaryota > Metazoa > Arthropoda > Insecta > Hymenoptera > Apidae > Xylocopa > Xylocopa sonorina. The sequence goes on from NC_135193.1 coordinate 14,899,117, forward strand.
CCTGAACGAAAAATATGTTAACAAGAAGTAACGCGATTTCACTTTGCATAGAAAGCAAAACACACACGTAACCGGAGAAATGATCGCAACGTCTGCTGACGAAAAAAATGGAGAAGGAAAAGTTGGAAAAAAATTCCCAACAACTTGCGCAATGATTTATCGCGTAATGCCTTCCTTGTTCTTCTTTATTCCCGTTTCGTAATTGCCACGAGTATTAATGGGCTGAGTAAAATCGCGTTTCAATTCGCGTTCCCTCGATACCGATTTCTTTCTCGACGAATTTCCCTTTACTTCCGGCGCCGATCGGACGCGCTCGGACACGGTTTGCGCAACGATGCAACAATTAAATCTAAACGTAACAGGTCACGTGTAACGTAATAAAGCGGGGTTTTACTACAACTATCGCGGCTTAGCCAACTGTGTAAACGCATTACGTTTAGCATCGTGTCGCGTAAAGATTGCGCAAATAATTGCTGAGAGAGAGAGACAAAGATCGTGGCTCCTTCACGAGGAAATATTTGTTGCAATAAAAGCTGATAAGAGAATATAAAAGGATAGGAACTCGTAATTTCGCGGGACCATATTCATTATCGCGATTTCTTTCTAGCACGATTCAAGAACGATTCTTCGAATAAAAAGAAGCCTAACACTCCGTTCGTTTATGTAATGGTTTATGTACGACGTGTACAACGTATTTAACGACTGAAATATTTATAGAATGCCTGTAGTATCTATGTAAATGGCGAACTTTTCGAACGATTAATTTATTCACTTTCTCCGCCTTAATTGCGCGGCTAAAAAATCTCATAACGCGTGAAATGGAATGCGCTAGCGGCGCGTTTTTCTCTCAAACGGGCGTTCCGATTCTTGGGCTGTTGCGATACTTTAAATTCCCGTTTAGACGAGGTGGACGCCAACAGTTTCGTTGGTAACGCTCGACGACATTCGGTAATGCACTCGCGCGAGTCACGTTATCTAACGCGGGAATGAGAACCGCTGCCCCTTTCTCTCGGAAGTTCGCGTACCGTAATGGCATAGCAATTATTAATGTATCGGTTTAACGTATTTATAAAACAATGCTCCCCTTCTGTCGTTTCGACGAGTCGAAATAATCTGCGAGACGGGACGAGGAGCCGATCTGTTCAACGAAAACACGTGGAGCTGCGTTTTCATTCATTTCGAGTAACCGATTATTGCAAATTCCTCGCCGATTCGGACGATAAGAGTCTGTGGAACTCCGTGGAATTTTATGATATTCTTTAAGAAGTGCATCGAGGCTGAAAGAAATATGGGAAATATTTGTTAATAATTTTAAAAGAAAATACGTTTGTTAAACATGTTAGAGTTGGTGGAGATTTAAGTGGAGAAGAGATTTTAATCGCATCGAATTGTATGTCATTTAATGCTTTCTGATGTTACACTTTCTCTTATGATATTTTTCAATATGAATAACTTTACGTTTTCCGCCACGCGTGTATGCACAGTATTGAAATTAAATCGAAGTCGAGGAAAAACGAAACCTGTGCTCTTGACGATAAATAAAATGGCGCAAACGGAAATAAAGCAGGACTCGTGGCGATTACAGTTAATTACGGGAGGAGACTAAACGAAGGTGTGAATTAACCAGGTTAAATCGCGCAGCGTCGTATATTAGCAGTACTTTGAGTCGCGCGACGCGATGGAAACAGGAGCATTACCGCGATAGCTTAGATAAAAATTTAATGATAAACTTACGTTACAAGGTGCTCGTCAGCTGGTGATTTACATGAAATTATTACCTCATTGTAACTTTAACATCCACGTGTATTCCGTAATAGCAAAATTACCCTCGATTACCTGGCAACTGAGGGAGAAGAAAAAGAATCTAAATAACCGAGTGCATCCTCTGGAAACAAAGTATGCAAAATGTCGAAATCTAATGCCTGGTAATTGCAGAAGCGGGCGCAAAATAAATCATTATAGGTTTTCGTTTGGTGAACGCGGCTGCTCTTCTTTGGTAGCTCGCGTAGAAAAATGGCCGACTGTTGCGAGAGTCTAAAAAAAGGTGGTAGCAAATAAAGAGAATGATCGGCGATATTAAGGTCGTCGGTGAAATCTGATTGCTAAAAAGTAAAATGCAACGGTTCCACAAATGGAGAATAACGATAGGACGATGGAAATGGGGAAAAAGATGAATCACGGGCGTAAGAGGCGAAAAACAATTCCTGCCGGAGATTGCTCCACTTTTGCCTGGCCTGTTCCCACTTGGCTGCCCTGTCGCTTGATCTTGTTCTCACAATTAGCGTAGATTATTTCGCCGCGTTTTACGACAATTTTAAACAAACAACCGTATCAGGAAGAGATACAGCTGGTATCAAACGTTTGATTTATTCCTTGACGAACTCTGTGCGAATTTAACACTTTCAATCTTAAATACGAATATGTAATAACACCGCTGCGTGGCGCCAAGCTACGTTTCAAAACGCTGCGTTCTCTTTCCTTTGAAAGACACCAAAGTGCAGCTTCGTGCACGCGTTCCTCGACGAACACGAAGTGTACAGGTGTCCGCAAAACGACACGAGGTAGCTTCACGCTCGTTCTTCGTGCACCTTTTCAATTGCTTGTAATTACAAAACAACCGATCGTTCAACGTACGCGTACCTACACACAAGACCTCCTTTCATCGATTTATCGCGTACAATCGATGCTACGCGAACATCGATTAATCTATAAACTACAAAATTGCGAAGACGTCACGTTCTTCCTCGTCCCCGTATAGCAAGCTACTAATTACTCTGAAAACAAGGAAACACTGTAGACTCGTAGTAAAAAGGAAACGGAGCAAACGAAGACTAAAAACACGCTGGTGCTCATTGCTCGCATGAAAACTAGAGCAATGAACACTCGTAGGGTATCCGCTATTCACGAGTCACCCAGTATACACGTGGGAGTGGTTCGAGAGTGTGAGAAACAGCTAGCCGGATCCGAGGCTGAGAACCACTGTCCTTTCTCTCGCTGGCAGGAGACATAGTGGGGGATTGGCAGTCGGCAGCGGGGAAGGGAGTTTCTCGTGCACGCTCTTTGCGGGCGTACTTTTCACCAGTCGTGAACGCTGTCAGTGAGCGTCAGTCTCGAAGGAGTGGTCCTGCTAGCGTCCTCGTCCGCGGTTACCTCAGGATCGTCCTTTGCCAGGGCACCGTGCGAGCCCAGCATCCCCTGCGCGACGCGGGTGCCATCCGAAGGGACGCCGCGCGAGTGAGAACGGACCTTGGCCCGCGGTCTCCCGTTCGTCCCACCGCTGGGGATCCCTTGCGCAATCCCTAGCTCCGATCCCTCGCCAGAGTGCTTTGTGTGACCCGATTCCGACTGAAATCCCGATCGAGAGTGTCGCGAGGATAAAAGGTGCGCGGGACGATGAAGAAATCGCATTTGCATGAGGAGGAATGCGAGGTAGACTCGAGGCGGTGGAAAAGTTGACCCTACGCGGCGGCTGCCTCAGGAATCCAGATACCCGGATTCGTATCGGAAGGAATCGAAACTAAGAATAGCCGCGTCATTGTTCCGCTGAACGCGAGAGCCTGGAGTTTCGCCGCCTGACGGCTGTCGTTCGCACGCGAACCGCGAACAGGGTGAGTGAGAGTCCAGCGAACCCTTCGACCCGTCCGGAACACCGTCCGAGGGGGGCCATAGAATCGCCACCGGGACGCGCGCGCGTCCGCGGCATGATTCACGCGATTCGAAGACGGCTCGCGGGGAGAGATTGAACGAGCGAGCGAGCGACTCTGCCACGGAAGTTCTGACGTAAAAGTCAAACAGAGGCTGCTGTGGCTGGCGGAGGGGAACGTTCATCGATCTTGCCACTGGACGAACGCCAGATCGGCGTCGAATTTCGCGTTCCCACGGTAAATCTCGCCGAGACCGGACCACGGACGGCGGACACGCGACCCTGATCGCCAACCTGGAAACGCGGAACCCACCGTTCCACCCTGGCCAGCTTTGGACGATCTAGAGTTTCAGGGTTCCTGCCGGTGATTTTTCACTCCTGCGATAATTACGCGCCACGAATTAAGACAGCGAATAATTCGTATCCTGGAACAAACATTGAACGCGTCTGGGCTTTAATTGCACCGGGATTATATTGTAATTTCTATCAGAGAACAAACCACCGAACCCACGCGTGGCTTTTAATGATTACGAGCCGTGGAACGCGAGATTATATTTTAATTTCCACCGGAGAATGGAACACTGAACGCACGCGCGGGTTTTAATAGTCAGGATTTACGAGTCCAGGATGTTACGAAGCGAACCCCGTGTTCCTTCTGCAGGAACAACGACTCAGGAATTACATCGCAATGAACGCTAAAAACCCATGACTCTTAACGATCACTAGACTCACGACTGCAAGATAGTACTATAATCTCTATCCTAGAACGAAACGAACACTGCCCACGATAGTCCAAATCATCTACTGCCAGATCGCAACTGTATATACTCGATTCTAAAGTAAATTATCCTAAAATCGTATTAAGAATGCAATAATCGCAACAGCGATTTCCATCTGGAAGCCAGAAGCGAGTGCAGCGTCGTTAGAAAATGTCCTCCGCGGTGAGTCGAGCCCAAGGTCGGCAGGCAGGGCCAAACCCTACCAGCCATTATTCTGGAGCAACGTCCCACCGCCAGTGAACGAGCGAAAGAGCGTTGCAACCTCGTCGTAAACCACCTCCTCGTCTCAACGAAACTGCAAGGTTCGAAAGGAGAGAGCATCGAAGGACTTTCGACCATGAAAGTGAGAAGTTACCCGGGCAGAGCGGTGCTCGAGGACCCAGAGCTGCTCTTGGACCCGGACGCGACTCGAGGACGAGCCATGGAGCTCCTCTACGAGGCCAGCTGGCGCGAGTGCGGCGTCAACTGGACGAACAACGCTCGAAACGAGCGTTCCTCGAGGGAGGACGAGTGCAGACAGCCGTACGCCGAGGTGATCTCTCAGCTGGAGGGTGTCTTAGAGGGTGCCTCCTCGGCCAGAGATGAGTCCGAGTCGAGGCGATCGAGCAGCACCGCGACGAGTGACAGCGAGTCGAGCGAGCTGAATCAGACTGGCAATAACCAAGGTGGATTCCTTATACCCAGACCAAGGCTGATCGTACCGGTTCACACCTACGCCAGGAGACGTCGAACCGGGGCCCCTCCCCCTGTTAGGAGGCGACAGATACGCGAAGGTATTCCAACGGATTTTTAAACCCTCCTACGTGCGTTTTTAGTCTGCTCGAAACATAGTCTCTCTGGCGAACGTGATCAGTTATTCGAGCTAGTTTGCGAGTTTCGTTTCTGGCCAAGTCCACCGTTTGGATTTTTTTGCAATCTACCGGTATTTCTCAATTGGTTCGAGGAAAAAGTACACGAGTCACGATATTTCGCTTGGCGAGCGCGAACGTTTCGAAAATGAAACTCGAAAAAGTGAGTTTCAGCTTCTTTTTACTTGATCTTAATGAAATTTAATTTCGCAATTTTCTTTCGCCGATGATCGCGTATTGCACCGCGTGCAAAGTCACGGAGACCACTGAGACGCAAGAAGTGCGTCTGGAAACTTTTAACTTCTCCTGAAAAAGTTGCGTCCTAAAATAGCCAAGTTATTCTTAACCAGAGATTTCTTTTCAGTTCTGTTTCGATCTTTAAATACGTTTGCCTCGAAACGAGCGTTGAATTGAAAATTCAACATTTCCATTCCCAAGGAAAGACTTAATTAGAGCCTCGTTTAGAAATGTGTAGGTAGAACGTCAAGAGCGTTTCAATGAATGATAAAATACGTTCCAAGTGTGTATTATAACTTCCCTGAGAACGATTTCAAACGGAATGTATGTACATATCTCTATTACTGAATGATCGAATCTTATCGGAAAATATCGAATGGCGCACTTTATAGATTATTAAATAAATTACCAACGCTTGCGAATAGAAGCGAAAGCAAAAAAGGATGCCATTGGCATATGACTGGTAACGTTATTGTTATTACAATTTCTTTATCTAGTTATAGATTTTAAAAGTTACGTGTTTGTGCTTTATCGCTATGTTTTCGACGTACGAATGAAAACCCCCGATCACTTCGAGGTCTCGAAACACGACTACGAATGCAACTCCACGCTTACTGCAGTAGAACTTCGATTATTAAAACAAATACTCGATTGTTGAAATGTTTCAGAGAACGCTGTAAATATTGAAAAGAGACCTAAAATCGAGATTGAAATCGCGATTAATTGCGCAGCCAATCTCGCAACCGGTTCAAGCGTCTAACAAATTAATCTCCAAACGAAATGGTACCGATGGACCGAGAGAACGAACGAGGTATCCCTCGTTCGACCCAATCTTGCAATGAGTCACTCGGTCTTAAAGTTCACAGCGTCTACGGTGGAGATATTTCCGAGAGAAGGATACGTCAATTTCTACCCCGTTTACTCCCCCGCGTTTCGACAAAGAGACGCGAGGAAGTTGTCTAATCAGAAAATTAGATACAATACACACGTAGGCAGGGAACGTCAATTAGACGGTGGCGCGTACACGCGGAGACTGGTTCGCTGCCACTCGCTGCGTCCAGATCCGGGTCGAGTCTCCTATCCAGCTTTTGTAACGCTGGGAAAAATCTTTGCCCTTGGTTCGATCGAAATCACCGTGTCGGACTCGAACGAAATTTTCTTCCATCTCTGCGTGCACGAGACTTCGTTATCGCGCCTTGTCGCCTCGCAATTTTGCGCGAAGTCACGTCTCTCCGATGGTTCGAGTGATATCGACTCGTTCGTGTCTGTTCCATTTGAAAATTGGCTCGAACACTGTTATTTTATTCGCAACAACATCGAGAGAAAGACGAATCAGTGTACATTTCAGGAGTTATTTTGTAGATCGTTTGTCTTGTCGACACTCGTCGTTTATCAGCCACCAATTTCAGTTAACGCGATGTAAATTAATATACAGAAGCAGGAATTTCTGATAATTTTAATATCGTCTTGAATAAAAGTTCGGAATCGTCTTCCTATTTCTGATAAACTACTACGTGTTTAATCTGACCCATTAGCCAGCGATCGTAAAAACTAGATTTAGGTCGGACGTCGCTATCGCAAGAGCAACATTGCTCAAGCCCACTGCTGGCACTATCTTTTAACACGAAGGCCGATTAGGCTACCAGTATTAACGCTTCAGGCGTTTACTTCGATTTTATTTTATACACAGCCTCCGTGTGAAACGTCTCGCGTCTCGAACGTGTTCCAGGTGTTGCTCTGCTCTTTATATCACGAAGGAACAAAAGAATCGAGTACTTGAAAACGAATGTTGCGATGGACACAATTTGAATTAACGAATCGAAAGAATTGTTCGTCTACGAAATTGCAAAGTCCTTACCCTGCGATTGTTATAAAACGTTCATATTCATACGCGATCGTAAAATGTTTAAACACAGAAGATAAGAACGAATAATTACTCAGAAGTAATTAATTATCACACGCGGGCGAAACTGTTCTCACCTATTTAATCCTCTCTCACGTTGGAACAACAAAAGCCAACCTAGTCCACGATTATCGTTCCATCGCTAGACGACTTTGACTTTAATTGACATTTTAATTGATTTTATTAACGTACCTCTTGTACACTCGAATGGGAATAACGATTACGTCGTCCAGTCTGATTCGAAACTCGACGATCGTCATCGCACTTTCCATCGTTTCGTGTACAAAACATCATCTCGAGCGAGCATCGCGATTTAATTCCCGGCTTTCTGGAGCACGGAACACGGTTAAACGGTGGTTACCACCGTTTCCTCGTCGACTTCGCTTCACGTTGGAAGCAAATCTTTATCGAGGCGTTTTAACGCGGCTTATTGTTTTTTCTGCATACAAAAGAGAGGGAGAGAGAGAGAGAGATAGAGAGACTCCATTCGTTATTCATACGATGCTCTCTAGCTGCAACTTTCACGGTTTTCGACCGTGCATCAATGTGTTTAGGGATTTCGCTGCTCTTTTTCCCCTTTTCTCGCGAACGACCGCGCAGAGGCGGGACTCGGTTGTTTAGAAAACGTGGAGCACGTTACTCGAACGCGAGGAAAGTGGCCGATCTCCGTTTTTCCCGCGATCCAACTTTTATTAACCGACCGTAGGAAAGCTTCGTATTTCGTTCGTACGCTCGTAAATTTCATCGACACTCGTTTTCGATTTCACTATTTTATGGACGTGGACGCAGAAATGGAACGCGCGCGAGAAATTAAAACGCGACTCGAATGTATTCCACGCATTTGCATATCGTGTGCATTCTGTACTTTCTTCCGACATTTAAATGCTTCTGTTGTATTCTGCAATTCCGTTCAAGCGTTCCGCAGACTGCGCTCCAATGAGATTAAAGTACCGTGTCTTCGTACAGTTGTGCAAGCAAGAGTGTTTTCAAAAAGTAATCTTAAAAATCGGTGAACGCATTGTCAGCTTTGATCATCTGTATTCTTTGAACGCTGTTTCAAAACGCGAAAATAAAACGGTGACTCAAACCATCCTTACTTTCACGTGGACTGCGAGATAGTTCGAGTCGAACAGAATGTGGGGTATCGAATGGCCCCCGCATCTGTCCTCCTAAATAAAACGCGCAGTCTGCACGGAAAACGGTCGGGGAACGGCACGTAGGTAGCTAAAATTCCGGAAGATTCGGTTTCAAAGGTAATCGCAGCACATCCCGTAGCGGAGCGGACAGCTGTCGAGCGGGATTCCCGTGCTCGAAATCACCGTTCGCGGCGATTCGGTCACGGTTCGCGTAGAAGAAACGGCAAACAGCGTCGATCCTAATTATTTCCACGCCAGGTGATAATTCGACGCTTACGCGAATGGAACAGCGCGTCGAATCGGAGTTCCACGGTTGCACGCCGCGCCATAAATGACGCCACTGCCCTTTGGCGTTTTACTTTCCGCAGAATCTTTTTTCCAAACGTTATCGAGAAACCGCAAGCGTGACTTTTGGGTTTTCCACGATGATTAACTGAAGTTCACGCTCGAGACTGACGACTAAGGGTTGTTAATCTCATCGAACTCCTTTTTCTAATCGCACAGATTCGAAGCCCTCTCAATTGGCTTTGGCCAAATCCAGTTTCCTGAAATACCTAATCGCTAGCCTCCAAGCGCAGCTCAGCCAAGCCAAACATACGAACGAACGTGTACCAGAAGCGAACCATAACAAACAGCACCGAAAGAACTATCCCATAGCCTTGACAACAGACTCGAGCCATCGGGGCTAATGACGTTTCGTCGTCGATTCTGGAAAAAGGGAGGGACAGAAAAAAAGCGACGATCCCGTGATCTAGTTCAAGCGACAGAGGCAAAGGCAAACGCAGACGGCTGGTAAAAAACCTCGTAGACTACGATCCGCTTTCGCAAACTGGCTAATCGAGGTGTATATACCCGTGAGCAATGACGTAAAAGAGTGCCGTGCCATAAATGGAGCCCCTTACATGGTTTTGTTCGCTCCTCGCGCGTCGTTAGTGGTAGAAGAGAGTTCAACAAAGAGAAAGAGAGAGATCAACGGATGAGTCAAGGAATCCTAAAACAGTCCCAACGCTTTATTTAACTAGAATTATAATTCAGGTTAACGATCAACTTCTGAACATTTCTTTCGTGACCCACTTCTGATGTTTAACCCGATGGAACTGTTTTTCATTTCCAACGTCCAAGAACTTGTTACGCAACGTTCGATCATCCGTAGAGTATAAGAAATCGTAGACACGCGTAGAAAGGGAGAAAGAAAATTCGAAAAACAGTGGCGAGCCCTCGCTCGACCAGCTCGACCAGCCTCGAGAGACTCGAGGCCTACCAGAAAGCGCAACCGCGCACTTTTTCGACGAGCTACGCTGTCGTTACCACGGGCCCAGAGAAACGAGATCGTCGCGCAGGGCCTTGTCGACGATAAGAGACCGCTAGACCAAGTAAGCGGGAGTTCAGTTACGCGGCTTTCGAATAAAACCTCTCGAGGGGGTATCGTATGCGAGGCGTAAACTCTTTGTCCTGTTATGTCGTCATGCTAGGCGGTCTTGCCGTCTGTTACACACGCAGTGTGCTCTTTCAAACCGCTCCACTCGATACAATGGAGTGCTTTTCGTTCGTTCAGTCACGAATTGTAATCCGAGCGAAAGGACTCGGTCACCGAAGGACACGCTCGACCGAGACTCTCCATCCGCTGTGCGATTCCTCGCGTTGCATTTCGCGAAGGGATACTCTTTTGTACTCGCGAATTTCTGAAATCGTTCGAACGAATTTTGCGTGAAAATCGCAGTATTTTTAAGGTAATTCGAGGTTAAGTAGGTAATTATAGATGTAACTTAATGATGGAGCGGTGTTGAGACCAGAAGGGTGTCGAGTGGACAGAATTTGTCTATGCGAGGAAAGCCAGCAGGTTGTTTTTAGTATCGCGACATTTCGAGCAGTGTCTTCGATGGTTCCAGGCAGGAGCACGAGTCTCGTTACGCGATACAAAAAACTGGATGCTTGAATCATCGTTTGTTTTGCAAACATCGCGACGAAGAACGCTGCGGCGATATGCTCGAGAAACAACGCTTTCAACGACCCTTTTCCGGTGTTCGTGCCCGTTTTTTTACACCTCTTGGACGAGATTTCGTTTTTGCTTCCGCTTAGCAAACTGCGTCTTCGAATACCGTTTCGATATTTAAATATCGTGCAGGCGATCTTAAACCATTTCAAGTTAGAATTACGGTATAGAAATTGCGTTTGGAAATACTCTTCGAGATGGAGATTGGAGCGCATCTCAGGTATACGCTCGCGAGTGTTTCGAAGCAATGAAAAGGGACGCGAACAAAGAAGTCCACCCGCTATACCTGACCCAGCAGAGACCTCAAACGAGAGAAACCAACAGAAGGAAGAAGAAGATACTCTTCTTCGTGGTTTATCCGGTTTACGTTGGCGCGCCCGTAGAACGAACGCGACCCTCGACGTATCTACAAGGTGTTCCTCGCGTCTCGTCAAATTTTCCGATAAAACTCTTCGACATTTTACGCAACCTCTTCTACGCAAATTTATAACGAACCGTGAAGAGGAATAACACAACAGGCTCTCGTTTTGAAACGCACCATCGTCGCTGAACCCAGTCGTAGCGATTTGTCCTTTCAAATTTTGCAACGTGTAACAACCTGGTACCTCGTAGACTAAGAAAGTTGCTCGTAACTTTTGTCAAACGGTTGCTTCGTCCAGCGAATTCGAACCGCATTTCGACAGTAAGGATCGAGCGAAACGAACGTGGAGGAGCGCGATTTCGAATTACCCTGACGTTCGAAGTCGAAATCTTTCGCTGTTAGTCTACGCGAGCTTCGATGATCGTACGTAGAGCGGCTCAGAAACGACGGTAGAAATAAACGAAATGTCATTTACAAATGTCACGTACGTGTACAGCGGGAACAGGAGGGAATTACCGTACGTTATTTTTTCCTTTTCTTTCGTAATCCACGACTCCGTGACCGGGTAACGTTAAAATCCGGTGGCCGTCGTAATTATGCTCACTTTCCAAACTTCATCGCGTTTTACACGGGACGAGAAAGTGTTCTTTTCAAGTTCCCTCGGGTGTTACGCGAACTTCGCTGCACTTGACTCGCTCGACGCGCCGATCTTTGTCTCTCGTTCCCGCGCTAATTGGCTAATTTCGAAATAAAATATACTCCCGAATATCTCGCTGCACCTCGCATAATTTCCGTTTTATTTACGCGTAAATTTCGTAGCATGAAAAACGCGTCGCGAGCTGCATCTGCTGGAAGATGGGAAGATACAGATCATTGCGATGCTAACAGGTATACTCGCTTCAAGTAACAAGGTGACTGTCTCGATCTGTCCACGCTTCCATGTGTCGCATCGCTCGCGCGGAACCCATTTGTCAAATTCCTGTACTTTCCTATTCCAGCCAAATGATAAATAATCGCGGAACATCTTGCTTTCATCTGTGCCACTGTAGCTCTTACCGCTTGAGATATTATTACGACGACACTTTCTGGTCTTCTCGTTGGTTTATTTGTCAGTACGAGATTCACGGTGATTCACGTAAATGGGTCAGAAGCAAAAGTGTACGTAACGTGTTTGTACCACTCGCGAGCGATGCGCCCTTTAAAGCTGTCGCGCTGGTTTAAGCGTCCTCGCGTACTTAAAGCCTCGTCAGAGCCGCGTTAAATCTCGCGTATCAGTCGAGACTAATTTTTCTGACCACAGCCACGGTTCATCGCGATCCAATCGATTCTGAAATGTGCTTTGAGATGAAACGCGCGAAATTTTCGTTAATTTACGAGCGAACGAATCCGAGAGAAATCGGTTTATGTACCGTCGTATATCTTGACGGCACGGAAAATGAAAATGAAAGTTGCACGATCTTCTTTGAAGAGTTGTATGCTTACAAAGCGGATAAATAAAGCGGGCAGTTGAAAGTGGATTACGGGAAATTGAATTCGGTATTGAGAATAACGCGAACGAGACTCGAATTGAAACGTAAGATGAATATACACTACGTGTAGTGCTATTTAGCTAGAATACAACCTTGGTTTCGAAGTAATCAATTTTTCTATCAATTCGAATTAAATTTCAATTACAAACGTTCTCAATCGCTCTTCTAGCCGTACTTTTTTTTCGAATTCGATGGATATTTTCAGATGCACGGAATCGATCGTCTAATAAATAATTACCAGACGTAGTGTCATATAATTTGCATACACTTAGCAAGGACAAGACGCGAACAACGAACAGTGAATTTAATGGAAGTTAACGTTCGCGTTCGCCGTGAGCGATATTTCGATTTAAATTTAGATGGGATTGCGAATCGCGTTGCAAATTAGAAATAAAGAACCTTGATTACAAGATACCGTGGAGCAACTTATGTAAATGAATAAGTTCTTGTACAGGCATTAGCGTATTGCGTTACGATATTGCATTACGCACAATAGCTCGCGCGTACCTAGATTTTCAATCTCCTTTAACCGTTTGCGAAATTTCGAAAAACGTTCTACCGTCTCCGCCATCTGCATGCCAATTCTCTGGTTGCTTCTCTCGCCTCGAGTACGACTCCAATTGGATACTTGGCTGGTAATAATCCTTCCGATCGAGGAAACCAGCTTCTTACGTAACTTTCTCGCTGAAAACTGAATTTTCTTACCGCGCTTTCAGTACGATGAAACGAAGCATCGTTAACCATCGAGAGAAATTTCGATGCAAGATGAAAACGATGCGAATCCGATCGTTCTTACGAAACACTTCGAATGTCGTGAATCTGTAATGCTCGCTCGCTCGCCAGCTACCGGATTACTTCTTTCGCAAGTTTGCAACTCCTCGACACGCGCTGAATATTAATGTCAAATAGAGAGACCGACTCGTAGAAACTGCGCGCGCGCGCGCGCTCGCAGCTAGAAAACGGTCGAGGGGTAAACCCTGTATTTCGAAACCGCTCCTCGCCACCGTTATTTATAGTTCTACGAGGAAATAACTTTCTCGAGTATCCGTCACGCGAGGAATTTTTATCGAAACCGCGTGCTTTCATCGCGGATGGACGTTTAACCTTCGGGTGTCCCTCTCGTTTTCTCCGTCGGTTAATCGAGACGGAAGAGCGATCTTCGACGATGCCCTTCCTTTCGAAATGAAATACTATTCGAGCGTCCTTCGCGCGTCCCGGAATTAGCAATCGAAAAATCACTAATTAAACTCGATCCTCGAGGCGAGCCTTGGTAAATGGTAATTAAGAACTCGGGACACAATCGCGACTTAGCCAATCGTAACGCTGACACCAGCTGCGATTAGCATTCCTCCGCGACTCTAACGCCGCTTGTCGATATCTCAATCGATTTGCAATTCTAAGGGAAAAGAAACAAATCGTGACGCGTGTGTAAAATGTCAGGGACCGAGTGGAGAACTCGGAGGACCGCGAAATTCTTGTTGCGCCTCGGCGAGAGAAAAACGAGCGGTCGATTAATCGCACGGTTCGCGGCGTTGTAGCCATCCGCATAAATCACGCGAGTACGCTTTCGAACCGCGTCTAACACCCACGCGAACGAAAGCTACCGCTCGCTTAAGCGAACAACGATCGACGGTGGTTCAACGATTCTCGCTTAATCTTCTTTTCATACGTCGATTCCCGGCCGTCCAGAGCTGACCTAAATTTACCAGGAGATGATAGATCCGCGATGCTCAAGAATGCCAGCCATCCTGGGGAATCGCGTCGGCTATAGAACCGGTTCGCGAGACTCTTTTGTACACCTCGTTCTCTTACCAACACTTACACGCATCGATGTATCCACGCTGTCGCTTAAAAGCTCTGACCATTTTTCATTATTCGAGCACAATAAGCTTCGACTGTGCGGCTCGTCTGACATCTTTCAGTGGCTCTCGCGCAGGTGTAGGTCAGGATCGTTACATTAGATTCACTTCGAACTGATAATAAGCACGTTGCAGCTATTCAGAATTTATTATACGATGCAACAGGCGATGAGTGTGGATTGGGAATTGATATTGATGCGAAAAGTCTGAAATACCCGAAACTCTTGAGCAGCAGTGTATGCACGCACACGCGAGCAAGTGAAAGCAACGTTCACGGGACAATACGGCCGTGGACTATCCCCTTCCATCGAACCCTTTCTCGGTTAAAATATTCGACGAACCATCGACGCACAACGGCAGAGGCAAAAAAAAGAAAAAAAGGCAGATGAACGCTGGTTCTTACGCAACGAGACGTTCTTTCATTCACGATCTTGAACCATTTCGCGGATGATCTTCTCGACCTTTCGTGACACACTCGTACACGATCGCGAAGCCGTTCGCGACCCTATCGTTCTCTCGTTCGAGCAGAAATTATCGCGACGTTACCATCGAAGAAAGTGCTCGCGCTTCAGTGAGATTTCTAATTTCTATCGAGAGCACAGTTTCTTGGGCAGCAAAATTTGTCGTCGAGTGATTTGCCTCGTTGCTCAGCATCTATTAAAATTAGATTGTTAATGATCATTAGTAATATAGAAGCGGATGTTAAACAGCTGAGCTGTTTAATAGAACCGTGAATCACGTTCGACGTTAGAAATGACGCGAACTGAGGCGGTAAATCAAGCATTTCGCGAAAGAGAAGACAACGCGAAGAAATCCAGCGCGTCGAGAAGCGGCTGTGTGGCCTCGTTTAATCGAGAGAGGAGCACGCCTTCGCGACAGATACACGAGATGCATAAATCCCGTACCGGGACGAGTGTCGAGGAAGCTCGACAAAAAAAAAGAAAAAGAAAAAACGGAAAAACGAGGCTTTCACGCGGCTCCGTCTTCTTAACGAAGCGATTGATCGGAGAAAGCAGAGATGCTTATCTAACGCGTGCCGTTTACCATGGTAACTTTTAATATTTCGAACGCTGAACCGTGCCTTCGAATCGAGGATACGTACGTCTTCGTAAGCTCTAATTACAGCGATGAACAGTGGCGGTTGGTCGTTTGATTGGATAATAGCGAATCGTTACGTTGAATTCGTTCGATGACACAACTAGTACTTACTTGTTCGTTTACCAAGAATTCGAGCCAATATCTTTTTCTCTAACTCGATTACTAGTTAAATAGTATACTATACTGTACTTGTGTATCATCAAACTAAAATGAAAGTCGATATCACGTGGAAATATCCCAGCTGAAACTAACGAGATCGTTTAGGAAATAATTTTGAAAGAGAGAAGTATCGTCGATAGCAGAAAGTAGCCAGCCATCGTATGTTATGGAGGAGATCACGTTCACAGATCTCCCATCGTTCGCTCGCAGACAGATCGGCAATATTTCAACCTGAAGCCTGGTCGAGTCGACCGATTATTACGTCTCGCGATGAATATTTATAGCAGCTGCCGCTGAGGCCACGATTGGCTAATCGCTTTCATTTAACAATTACCATCCCTTCCTGGGAGCTATTTCTGCGGCTGGCTCGCGGTTTTCCGAGAAAAGAAACGAGCGTATCTAACGAGCGCGATGAGGACGCGCCAGGGTATCGCTTCTCGGAATTAAAACGCGGACATCGCGCGCAATTCGTTAATCAATTCGTTGATTTTCCCCGATGCACTCTCGCCCGGCGCTTTCTACGCTTCTGGCGCGTCGCTTCGCGTGCGCCCGTGGAAACCTCTGATGGAAATTAATTTCGCAATCACTGGGATCGTCGACGAGTGCAAAACTGCTCGAGACAAGGATAATTGCCCGCCTCGTCGTCGCTTATGTTTACTTCAACTCGATGAAAAGTTTACGCGGCTGCACGGAATTGGCTGGTCAACTGGCGAAGGGGTCGCGTTCCACAGATCCTCTTTCTTGAAAAAAACAGCACTTCGTTCTAGCGAGATAGATGTACAATTAATCGACTCGATCGTTACTTATTTCAATCGTAAGAAATGAACGGTTTTCGTAACGTTACGAGCGAACGATACCAGCGGTAATAAAAAAAGACAGACGTATACTTATACGCGTGGAGACTTCCGGCATTAAATCGAAACTCCAGTCGTTCCTCGTGAGAGTGGGGCGAAAAGAAACTGGAGGAATTGCGTAACGCGATGCTCGAGTTTTGTTCGCCACCGCGGTTGGTAACGGTGACACGAACGGTCCTCATCCGTAGGGTGAAGAACGGGGGCGAGATCGAGCGGGGCAGAAAACCGCGCAGGTACCGGATGCGCTCGTGAATAGGCCCATTGTACGCCAAAGGATTGGGTCCGCGATAACTGCGCGTACGTTCGTCGCGTCCGGTGCGCCTCGACGCCGCTGGAAAATGTCGATTGCCACACTTTCGAGGATGATTCTTTGCCATGGATCCGTTACCACCACGGTTCGACCTTTCGAGCGCCTCTTCGACTCTTGGACGGATTCCACGATGGTTTTTCTTTTTTATCGTTTGAGACGAGACTATTGGAATCGATGGAAATCGTCGTGTCATTTTCTCAACCCAATCGCATCGTGTTCGAAGGCGATTGAACAGGAGATGGTCTCACGCGTTAACATCTACGGGTATTACGAAATCGTTTGCCACTTATTTTGAGACACTCTGTACTCCAACAGTCCGAAGGCAGATCTCAATAAATGTCACGTTGCAATTAAACGCGCAACTTCGGTGACCCACTTGGTCGTCGTCGAAATGTCAGTGGTCCTTCGGGTTCGCGAGTCGTTAAACCCGCGCGGCTCGATCAACTGATCCAGAAGAAAAAATACAGCCAATCGACGACGCGCTATCGGCTCCGTCGTGCGTAACAAACGGCCGCGGTGTTGCTTGAATTATGAAATAATCGGCTACGCGTGAACATCAACTGGTAACGATAATCGAACGCGAAAAGCGGACGAGACGCGAGACGCGTAATCTAGTCGATCGTTCGCTTACCGATCGTGAAAGACAGCGCGACCAGAGAGATGACTCGTGTCGTCGATCAATGTTTTTCTCTTCGAGACCTTGGAAATCGTGCGCTGAGGTACTCGAGCCGGTTCGATTAACATTTAAAACAGTTTCATCTGTAGTTGATCGTTTAAACAATTTCACATGCGATTCGAGCATTCGTCGAATAACGAAATCAGATTTCCAATCGCGAGCAATTATAAAGGACAAGTAAGTATACACATCGATGTTTGGCTAATAGCTACATCTGAGTAAATCGATAATGCTAGGCAATTTCGTAAGCGAAGCGTCGATTAAGGTGAAGTAGTGAAATAATTTGTTACGTTTCCAGAGGGTAAGGTGGAGGTGTCGCGTGATGGCAAATATTTGAGCACTCTGGCGCCGGGGAAGGTGCTCGGCGAGCTGGCGATCCTTTACAACTGCAAAAGAACAGCGACGATAACAGCGGCTACAGATTGCCAGCTATGGGCCATCGACCGACAATGCTTCCAAACGATTATGATGAGAACCGGCCTCTCGCGGCAAGCCGAGTACACCGATTTCTTAAAGAGGTAAAACAACTTCCCCTCGATTTTCGATCGTCGTTACACCCCATTCATCGCCCAGTAAGAATCGCGACAGCGTTTCTGGAATAGTTAATAAAAAATTACAGTAATTCGATCGAAAATTGCCAAGTCGAACGTGTTTCTCGAAAACTCCACCATTTTTGTTATTGTCCGTCAACTTTGAATCTTGGAGGCAGATAGTTTATAGATGGTACCGAAACGATATCGTTAATTGCGCCAGGCTGCATTCTTGATAACTCTGGATTTAAATAAAATCAGATTAGAGCCTTCGCAGGAATAATGGCTGACAAATGGTACCGAGTAGAAACAATAAACGAACTTAAATTGATGAATGGCCAAGCCTGTGCTTGCCAAGGAAGCTATCTCTGTAAATGATAGTCAAGATGAATGATTCTCCCAGCCTCTCGTTAATAAATCTTTTGTTTCCCTACGTTCCCCGTCGGTGGAGCGCGATAAAACGGATCCCATTAATCACCCGGAACATTAATAAGCCTCAATTTTACCGTTTCTAACATATTAAACAAGCCTCGCATCGTACCTAACCCAATCTAACTCTTTCACTCTACACCCGCAACACGTTCCCAACATCCCGCGTATACACATGGAACCCGTTGCAAAGTTGATTTTCTCGTTTAAAAGCCAACGACCACGAATTTCTCTGTTACAGCGTTCCTATCTTCAAGAACTTACCCGAGGAGACTTTAATCAAAATATCGGACGTGCTGGAAGAGGTGAACCTTAAAATTTTTCTAATTTTTTTCTGGTCCTTTTTCCTCATCTTTCTATGCTGTTTCAAGTGTATTGTGTGAGCGCGAGTGTTACCTGTGTTTTATAGACATTCTACAACAACGGGGACTACATAATCAGACAGGGCGCGAGGGGAGACACGTTTTTCATAATAAGCAGAGGACAGGTACGCGTGACGATTAAGCAGCCGGACACACCCGAGGAGAAGTACATCAGAACGCTGAGCAAGGGCGACTTCTTCGGTGAAAAGGCGCTCCAAGGGTAATCACCCTCTTCCGCTACATAGAATTCGATCGTCCCGACGATCCAGAGTTGGCACCGTTCCAATTAATAAAACGCACCGAACGTGTGTTCGCAGGGACGACCTGAGGACGGCGAACATAATCGCGGACGATCCGGAAGGAGTGAGTTGCCTGGTGATAGACCGTGAAACGTTCAATCAGCTAATCTCGTCCCTGGACGAAATCCGCACGCGGTACAAAGACGAGCTGGTGGAGCGCAGGAGGTGAGCGTTATCGAGCGCGATTAATTCTTAAGCACGGTGATAATTATCGAGGGGAGTCGCGATAACTCTCTCTCTCTCTCCCTCCCCGTCGACGTTAATTACCAAGCGGCGTTAAACGCGAACCAAATCAATCGTCTGTTAAACCCTGTTGCTCTATGTGTACGTATGTGTATGTTTCACGCTTGCCTACTAGGATGGGAGACTAGAGCACACGATCTCAGAGTAAGTCTCGCGTTACGGTAAACCCGGCGCTAATCGCACAGAGATTAGGCTAACGTTCCGCTTTTCTGTTTCTCCTTTTGCTTTTGATACGCGCCGGCCATTTACTTGCCACGATTCCATTCACCTCGCGATACAGATTCGCATGCAGCGCGTACACTTTTAAAGAGGACACCATCAGCCTCAAATAAATAGAATTCAATAGCACAGCTTCGTGGCTGGAAATCGTCGAATACCTTTCGCGACGAAATCAATCTTAATTCTGGTGTTCTCTGAAACTCCTTCAAATTTGATTTTCATCAGACACGTAGAATTAAACCGATTGCATCCGTGTAGAATTGTACGTAGACGTACCTCGACTTCGCGGTATACGACCCTTCGCTGTCTAAGTGTTACTTATAAAATGAACGTCCAATGAACGTTAACCACCCACGAAGGGAACGACGAAATCGTATACCAGTACCCTTATTGAAACGATGATTTAATACAGGTTGAACGAGGAATTCAGAGACCTGAGGCTGCAAGATCTACGACCGCTGGCCACACTCGGTGTGGGCGGTTTCGGAAGAGTCGAGTTAGTCCAAATAGCCGGCGACGGGAGCCGATCGTTCGCGTTGAAGCAAATGAAGAAGGCGCAGATCGTCGAGACGCGGCAGCAACAGCACATCATGTCCGAGAAACGGATCATGGGCGAGGCTGATTGCGACTTCGTCGTGAAGCTGTTCAAGACGTTCAAGGACAGGAAGTATCTGTACATGCTGATGGAGGCGTGCCTCGGTGGCGAGCTCTGGACCGTTCTGAGGGACAAGGGACACTTCGACGACGGCACCACGCGGTTTTACACCGCCTGCGTCGTCGAAGCGTTCGATTACCTCCACTCTAGGAACATCATATACAGAGACCTGAAACCGGAGAATCTGTTGCTCGACAGCCAAGGGTAAATAGTTTGTAACGTGGAGGAACACCCTTCGCGAATCTAATGGATAACCTTTCTCGAAATTTTTCCCTTCAGATACGTGAAACTGGTTGATTTTGGCTTCGCCAAACGGTTGGATCACGGAAGGAAAACTTGGACCTTCTGCGGCACGCCCGAATACGTCGCGCCGGAAGTAATCTTGAACAAGGGACACGACATCAGCGCAGATTACTGGTCGCTGGGCGTTCTAATGTTCGAACTGCTTACCGGAACACCGCCGTTCACTGGCGGTGACCCGATGAAAACTTATAATATCATTTTGAAAGGAATCGACGCCATAGAGTTCCCCAGATCGATCACGCGTAACGCGACTGCGTTGATTAAGAAACTCTGCAGGTAATTATTCAAATCCTACGCGAGTATCTAATTCCAGTTAGTTATTTAAACGTGTAACTAAATTTCGTTATTCGCTCGTATCAAGGGATAATCCTGCTGAACGTCTTGGTTACCAAAAGGGTGGCATTAGCGAAATACAGAAGCATAAGTAAGTATTGACGTGTATAAACGTGTGTGTAAAGGAGAATCATTTCTGATCGATTAATATTCCCGTATAGATGGTTCGATGGTTTTAATTGGGAAGGCCTAAGAGCGAGAACCCTCGAGCCTCCGATCATGCCGCGGGTTCAAAATCCAACCGATACAACGAACTTCGACGAGTATCCTCCGGACTCCGATCCACCGCCGCCTGACGATGTATCCGGTTGGGATAACGACTTCTAATCAATCTAATGATCTCGTTTATAGAAATCGTTACCTCTGGGAGAAAGAAAAAAAGTGACGAAAAGCTGTTGCTTCGAGCCGTGTATCGAAGAATCGTGATAGATAGTCAGAAAATCGGTGAGAAACGTGACTATCGGCATCTGCATTTATTCAACAAGCTGATACCATGTGATGCATAGATGATCATCTATAGAATAAAATGAATCGTCGGAAAATATAACGCGAAAGGAGAAGAAGAAGAAGAAGAAGAAAAAAAGATGAAGACTGGCATGTGACGAAGAGTTAGGCTGCCGAGGATTAGGCTTTCGAAAACCTTCGAGTCTGTTACGCGATCTACGGATCGGAACGATCTGTTAGCAACAGAGACAAGTCGTTTTTTACCGTACTATCTAATGAGGAACACGAATTTTTTATGAACACGTCGCTCGAGAGACGTGTCGGCGTGAATCGAACACGCGTCCGATTTAGAGAAATGTTTTTACACGCACGAGCGTTCGCGTTCGATGATATTCCGGTTCAGCGCACCCTACGAACCTTTTGTCTGCGGATAATGTCGAGAGCTATGGGAAAATATGAAAGCGCGCACAATACGCATCTGTCACAGAAGATACGCGTTGAGTGTCGCGTCTCGTAATGTCATATCTATATCATGTGTGTTCTAAGCTTCTTAAAAGCATCTGCAGAGAAAAAGTTCGTACTGAACGTTTAATCCAGAGTCGCGCATACAATCCGTATGATCAGGCCTGTACAATCGATTTCAGTATCTTCGAACGATCGTTTCAAACTGTCAGACTTAATACCGGATACTGACGGTCTTGCACGTTTCATAGTGTATCGATACATGATTCAAAGTGTATGGAGCGCACGAAAAATCGAACGCGGCATCGTGGGACGCGCACAAATGCGTCAAGTGCCATACCTAAAAAAAAGAAGGTAAAAGTCGAATGCGACGAACATGTACAGAGCATCCACGCGAGAATGCACGAAGTATGTAGTCAGCTCAAATCGTAAGGGACATCTTGCCATCGGACTCGATTAAGTCGTGCACACGCAATCGCGGAACGAACCACAACGGATCCTTTTCGCATCCGGTTCATTGTTGTTTGATTTACTTTATAGTTTATTATTGTAATAATTCTATTTTAATTAATTGTGCGAAAATGTGACTCTTGTAAATAATTGATTATAAATAAATATATATATATACATAAAATCCAATGTATATCGATACTAAATAAAGTTTTATTAATGCTAATAATAACGAAATTGATTATTGTTTCTACTCCTGTTCTAAAAAAGAGTAAGTTGGAATCAAAACTTCGATTACAACAAAAACAAAATGCAATTCTAATTAAAATGAGGTAAGTGGTATTAAAGAAGGTACCGTAATCTCTCCGAAAAACGCTCAAACTACTCGCACATCGTTACCAGCAGCAAAGTAAATTTTAGTATCACTCGGAGCATTACCGATACAGTACAATATACTGATTTCAGTACAAAATAGTTGAAATAGCGAAATGAACCAACGATATACTACTGATGACGCCATCTTTTAGGATAGTACTAAAACCAAGTTTCAATCAGTTTCAACACTTTCCATAAAGATAGCGAAACTAGTCTATCAGTAAAACCAAACACAAAACATTCCTAAAAAGACTAGTCATACGTTCTGAAATACATCAGTTCTTATACATTACATTTCCTTATTCCAAGATATTTCTTTAAATATTAATTAATTCCACATCTTAATTACTTTGAGATTCGCGCAAATATTTCAATCACCTCCTAGAAATATTCACAAAGTGTAAAAATTCCACTTCTACTAATATGAAGTCTAGGATCAATCATTGTTGGCAATAGTGAACCATTTAAACAGTAGTTCTTAGCATTTAGTATTTCATAGTTCTCAACGTGCTTGTACTGAGGTAAAACGATACATCGTATTTCGTTAGAGAAAGTAAACTTTATGTAACAACGAGGTAAGTATTATAGAAAAGATGTACCTAAAATTCATGATAAATAAGAAAGAATAAAAATTTATAGCAATCACATAATGTGTGCGACTTAGAATATTTTGTACAGTACAAAGTTAAATATTTCTCGTATAATCCACATAGTAATTGTTTAAAAGCAACATTAGCATCTTCTAAAACTTACAAACCAGTAATATTTATTTTAATTACCTATACGTACATCTATAAGCCTACCTAGATGTTTACGTGTGTACCATACTTATAAATAATTGTGTACTCTACTTGCAAACATTATTATTCACATATATTTGAATTTTAAAAACGATTTCCGAAAATGTATAACTTAGATGCAATTGGATCTATCAAAGCATAGTATTATATTCGTTACATTAAAGAAACAGGTATTCTTGTAAGCAGTTTGTTTTGTTGACCTTCAAGTTTTTTTGGCAAATATACTTATGGAATATATATGGAATAATCTGGTTCCATAGTATTACAAAATAAAAATTGATTACTGTCGTTTGAAATTTATTTTAACATAAAAGTTTTATCTGATATTTTATCATAGAAAATATTATGGCAATGTGTGTCCTCAATTTAAAATTGTATACCACATCTTATTATTTAAATTATATACCAAAATGTTGTTAATCAATTTTTCTTGTTTAAGGTATTCATTATCAGAGAAATTGATAAAAACTAAAATTACCTTGTAGTTGAGGACAATGGGCGATGCACATAAACAATTTGGTAAAGGAAGGGGAGCTATCCTTTTGAAGCTTTTACAGGAAAAGGAAAAAGCTGACAATGAAGCTGCAGCACAATCTGCAGCACAGTCTGCATCAGCTGAGACCTGTACTTCTAAGGAGTCACCTCAAACACAAATCAATATTCCACCCACAATTGAAATTTCAACAACTTCTACAGCTGCACGAGGAAGAAGTAGTTTATTGAGTAAGATTAGAACAATGAAACTTACCGAAACAGCTTCAGTTCCAGTCACAAGCCCAAGTTCGGATCTAAGTCCTAAACCTGTAGAAGTATCAGTAACTGGCCATGGTAGAGGATCTTTGCTTAGTAGACTTAAAGCTGCCGGGTATGTATTCTAAACTATACAAACTGATGATAACATTATTTTTTATATAAAATATGAAATATGTTAGAGTAAAAAAGTAAATATATTTATACATCTCTCATCATTTATCCCTCTGGCTTTCCAATTTTAATATACAAATCCTTTGCTACAATATTATACAAATATTTTTTAATATCTAAATAATAAGAAGAAATATTTATTTTTTTAGTTCAATTGATAAACCGCCAGAACAACCAAGCATTCCTACACCATCTTCTGATGATGCAGGAATGTTGGGTAAATTATCTGATACCACAGTACATGAGACAAAAATTTCACCAGAATCAACAGTTCCGTCTTCCAAACCAGTATGCAGACAAGGAACTGGCGGTAAACCGTAAGTACTAATGTGTATGATTAGTTATTGGACTGTAAATATTTATGCATTTATAGGAAACCTATTCTTTAGATACATTCACAGAAACTTAAATTTGTATAAACATATGTAGTCCATTAATAATTACAGTAAATAAAACAAGACTACGGAATAATCATAAAATTTTAGAATACAACTAAGTGGCAACTATATAAACATTAAATTAGATCCTGGGAAGGGACTATTCAACTATGAAGTTAAATTTAATCCTGATATTGATTCAAGACCACTTCGTAGAAGGCTTCTCAGTCAACATTCAGAAGCGCTTGGGCGAACAAGAGTATTCGACGGGGTAACACTTTATTTGCCAAAGAAGTTAGAATCGCAAGTAAGTATAACTAATAACAGCCTTCAAGAAGAGGAGATGGAATAATTTATGCGACGTGTAACGTTTAGATCATCCTTCAATCTACCCATCCATTAGATGGATCAAAAATACAACTAACACTCATATACAAAAAGGAACAAAGCATATCTGAGAATATTGCATTTTTTAATGTTCTATTCGGTCGTGTAATGCGATCCCTTAGTTTAGTTCGCATTGGACAGCATAGTTTCAATCCAAAAGGAGTGCACGCTGTACCGCAACACAAAGTGGAAGTATGGCCAGGTTATGTTACAGCTATCAATGAATATGATGGTGGCTTAAAACTATGTATAGACGCACGGCATCGTATAATGCGTACAGAAACAGTACGTGATCTAATGTAAGATGTTGACGTAAGCAAATTTTATTGAAAATTGTACCAAAACTGTACCAAATTAATTCATATTATTGTAAAATATCATGGTACAGGATTAACTTTACTGGGAAACCAAATTTTAAAGATATTATTGTAAGAGAAGTAGTCGGTTTGTCGGTCTTTACAAGATACAATAATAGGACTTATCGTGTCGATGATATTGCATGGGATAGAGACCCTACTTACGTTTTTGATAAAGGATCAGATAAAATATCTTTGCTGGATTATTACAAACTCCACTGGAATTTACAAATTAAAGATAAAAATCAGCCACTTCTAGTACACTGTGCTAAAAACAAATTACCTTCAGGAGAAGTGAGTACTTCTTAGTTACATTTAGATAATGTCTTTTTTGTTAATGCAACAAGGTATGAAACAAAATTAATGTGAATTATTGCAAATCGAATATCGTGAGCACTATATCTAATCGAAACATATAAATCATATGCGACATCATGTACCGTGTCATATAAAAAAAGACATCGTCTAAAACAAGCTTTTTCTATTGGAAAAGCTATTAAAATATAAAACACATATATGCCAATTACATTGTATAAATTTTTAAATGCAGACACAACAACAACTGATATTATTAGTTCCCGAGTTATGTTACATAGCAAGCTTGAGCGAGAGTATTCGTTCAGATTTCAGAGTAATGAAAGATCTTGATGTCTTGACCAAAATGTCGCCTGTTGCCCGACGTGATGTATTTAGACATTTTGTACAAGAAATAAAGAAGAACGATCTGCCGCGAGAGATATTAGCTGAATGGGGCTTAGAATTGGAATCTGATATAGCAGAATTTCAAGGGAGAGTTCTTGAACCTGAACGTATTTTCTTTGGTAATGATGTGTCATACACACCATCAGCCCAAAGACCCGCAGAATGGAGTTCTGCGGCATGTAAGAATCCTGTGATAAGAACTGTAAGTATTTTTGTACATCATCAATTTATAAATGTATCTGTTTTCCTTGTACATTATGCATATAAATTTAATACCTTCCTGTCCATGTTTTCTGTGTAAAGTCAAAACGGAAAATAAGTTATTGCATTAAACAGATACAGAAATCATAATTTCGTCTCTATTAAGACAAATCCATAACGCGACTTTCCTATAATGACACTAAATGTGTACAAATTAATTACAGTCACATTTCAATGTACAATCACATTTCTAGACCAGTTTGAATCAATGGTACATACTGCACTGCCAAAAAGACACAAGGTGCACGCATGATTTTATTGGTATGTTCAAAAATGTCTCGAAAGTCATGGGTATAACTGTTAGAGAACCACAGACAGTTTGCTTGAAAGATGATAGAATTGAGACAGTCATACAAGCACTGCGAAGTAAGATCCAACAATCGGTTAACTTAATGGTTATTATCTTTCCTTCAAACAGAACTGATCGATATTCCGCAGTGAAGAGGTATTTTACATAGTACATTTTAGAGTCATATTGCTTCAAGTTATGAAAATGTTATGGATATATATAGATACATACATGTATGTATATATTTTTAATTTCATTAGAGTATGCTGCGTAGAGATGCCTGTGCCTTCGCAAGTAATCATATCTAGAACTATTTCACGTGGTGATAAATTGAAAAGTGTAACAGAGAAAATTGCTTTGCAAATTAATTGCAAGCTGGGCGGAGCACTTTGGGCACTGAGTATACCTATGGTACGCCTTATATATCTATAACTAGATCGCAAATTAATATTTATTTCATCTTTTAAATGTTATAATTAGTGTTGTACTTGAAGTATTTTGTATATTTTTTCTGTTTATTCATATGTATTCTATTCTTTTTCACTGTATTAGGATAATTGCATGATATGTGGAATAGATGTGTACCATCCGGGAGTTGGTCAATCGGCAAAAAGCAGTGTTGCAGGCTTTGTATCAAGCCTAGACAAATTATTAACAACTTGGCATAGTAAAATTTGTGTACAAGGTAGTCACCAAGAATTGATAGACATATTGCAAATGTGTCTACTTTCTGCAATAAAAGCTTACAATAAAGTAAGTAATGTATAATGTTAAATACAAAAAATGAATATCGGTCTAAACATGAAATGTCTATGAGTAACATCTTATTACTATTATTGTTACTACATTCATCACATGTACAAATATTCTATGTTGTCGTTGTTACTGTTGCTGTTTTTATTATCACTAATTATTTTAAATTGTAGCATAATAAACGTTATCCAGACCGTATTATCGTATACCGTGATGGTGTTGGCGATGGACAGATCGATACAATCGCAAAATATGAAGTAAAGCAGTTATTACAAACACTTAGAAATATAGAGCCTAACTATCAACCAACATTAACCGTTATAATAGTTCAGAAACGCATCAATACACGATTATTCGAAAGAACTGTAAGTTTTTAAATGAAATGGAAATATCGTTAACGGATTAAATTTTTTAACTAAATGAATATATGTATGTATGTATGCAGCATACAGGATTAAACAACCCTCCGCCAGGAACGGTAGTGGATTCCTACATAACAAAACCATCTTTGTACGATTTCTTTTTAGTATCACAAAACATACGTCAAGGTACAGTATCTCCGACCCACTATATTGTTGTTTATGACAATAGAAATATGAATCCCACACATATACAAAGACTGACGTATAAGCTTTGCCACTTATACTACAATTGGCCCGGTACTGTAAAAGTTCCTGCTCCCTGTCAGTATGCGCACAAACTTGTTTCTCTTGTTGGACAAAATATCCAACTAGAACCTCATCAATCGCTCAGTAACACATTATTTTATTTGTAATGTAATTCTTATCTTTCGACTGACTCATTTTCCTAGGAAATTTATTCCAGACATATATTTCAGTACAAACCAAAGATATCAGGTGAGACAAAGAAATAGATATGTATAAACTTAACTTTTTTGTGATCTAGTGTATCTTTAACTAATGAGAGAAATGTGATCTCAATTCTTCTCAACTTACAACTTTGCTAGCAAAATGAATCCCTATGTTACTAATATAACTAATGATTAAAGTTTGAACAAAGTCTAGTGGCAACTAATACAGTAATATTTGTATTATATGCATTTTCTATTCTTTTTCATACATTTGAATTTTCCTATATATATAAAATCTATAACTATGTACAATCGAATTATTGAGATTTCGAATATATACCTCGAAAAGAAATTTTTAAGTATACCCTGCTATATCTTTTTGGTCGACTATACAAAGTATTCATAGTTGATACGTAACATGCAATGTTTAAAAGTATGTGTAATTAACTTCAGTATTGACGAGTGATAGTAAGCACTTTATTCTATCATTAAATTGCATTTGTTCGTATACATTCATTAGCTAATGTTACCTCTGAAATGTATACAGGTATAAAAGATATTGTATAAAACAGCATGTTCAATAACTATGTATTAAGCAAACTCTTATACAAATTAGTTATAGTCTGTGTAATATAAGTTACGATTGTATTACATTTTTTATTCGACATTTCTTAATTATGATGTACGAGACTAAAACAGGGCATTCTTTTTATAACGTAAACAAATAAATACTTTATATTTTTGCTATAAACACAATTATTGTAAATAATTACTTTAAATAAGTTTAATATCCATTAGGATTGGAACATCAAACACGTGATACGATCGTATAGAAAAAATTTCATACCCACGTGAACTCTGGACCTTGTATTAGAATATCCAGTACTTCGTTCCTTTCGCAAAATTACTACTTCGCAGATTATTAATCTACGTATTAGGTTAAAATGACTAAATTACGCGAATACATGACGTTTCACCTATTCGATTTCGCGCAGACACAACCGTGTCCACGTTTACCTCTTCGAACTATGCAACATTACGCATCACCATTTAATAAGATACTATATTTCCTTCTTCGACACTGTATTAAAAACGATTGATATGACCGATTAGCGTGTTGGAATTTATTTAGGTGTTTATGTATGCGTTTACAAACGACCCTGCCGATGAGGATCCAATAGCCAGAACGACACGAGCGAAATGCGTTTATCCATAGTCGTCCACCTTGACTTGAAAGTATACGCATTCGTGTGTTTGTGCAAGCGCACGTCTCTACATTACGACTATCTATGATAGTGTAAGACATTAAAGGAAGCAATGGCGTAACAAAAATTACAACGATCGAGACACGGCATCGTCGCTCGGGTATCGTTGTCGTTACACTGTTATTTGTATATCGGCATTTTCCATTATCTCGCAATCGTAAAGTAACGAATGAGTTCGCTAAATATTCTCAGGCTATCATCCGTTAACGTTAAAAATAGAGAAGCATTCATCGGCGATATAGCGAGGACGGTGAGTGAATCATCGAAAACTTACGTTTCTCAGCGGACAAAAGCAGCGCAGCTTGAAACGAGCTACGGAAGGATCCACCGCAATGCGGTGTTTGGTCGGTGCGATAGTTACGCCACTGCGAACGAGAGAACCGCGTGTGTACGTAAATACGTAGGTACGTATGTGTACTTACGGTCGTGGCGTATCGCGTATCGAGTCGCCGCCGTCGCCGCCATTCGAGCGGTTAGCGCCTGCGTACATCTTGTTTACAACTGCGGAGCTTACCATACACATGACCTTTACAAGATGGACATGAGCGCCTATTTAGCTGTCTAGGCGTGCGACGGGGAAAAAAAGTTCAAGATACGTGCGCGCGTGTCGTTCGTGAACATTGACGTGTACGGTAGGAACCGCGGGACCGAGTGATCGTTAACTTGATTATTTATCAAGGGGAAACAGTCGGAGGCACGCATTCGTGGTCACAAGTGACGCGGTATTTGTCGCTTGCACGCGGGCGAAACGGGGAAGAGAGGGATGGTGGGTACGAAAGGAGACCCGAATTTTTCACCTCAAGCAGATGTGATTGTCGTGAACGGATTTCGCGTGTGCTCGATCGCCAGTTCCTCTTCTGGACACCTCGTGCACGTTCCTGCAGTGTTGTTAACCGCATTCTGAGATTCGTTCGTGTGTTTTTACAAAGTGCATAATTTATATATATATATATATATATATATATATATATACGTATACATATATACGCACGCACACAGAGACACGCGCAAACACACAGAGACACATATATATATTTTTGTATATACATTTTGTATATACTTATATATATTTACAGAGAGAAAGAGAGAGATATACATATACGTATATGTATGTGCAAGGGGTGTGGGAAGAGGAGTGCGTTCTCGCATCGACCTGGAATGCTGCCGTGTTTTGATGTGCCTACTATTGCGCATGAAAAAAAATTGCCCTGCCCTTGACAATAGCCTGTTTACCTGAAGCAGGTCGCCTTTATACCGTGCTTACCAGTGATAAGAGGGGTTCAACCACCCACCTGCGTGTGCATCGCCTGTCCCTCTCTCTTTTTTTCTACCTCTCCACGTATTTCCTCTAAACGTATTCGCAAAACGAGCGAACGACCACGAGCGCGCGCTTGTGCGTGTATTGTGTACACGTGAACACGCCCGCGTGTGTCCGTCTCTCTCTCTCTCTCTCTCTCTCCCTCCCTCCCTCTCTCTCTCTCTCTCTCTCTTTGTATCATCGTGTGTACAAGCATTTCTTTATACGCTCCCCGTGTGTGTATGTGTATAACGCGCTAACCATTTGTGGACCACGCAGTAAATCGTATTATTCTACGTGATAAACAGGTGCAGAGGCTCTCTGGTCCAGGAAAAATAATTCGCCAGCCGACTCGAGACAAGACTCGGATAAAAACGTCCACGAGCGTGAGATATGTAAACGGTAGCAAATACTGTTGAACTCGGACTGCGTGCAACCCGCTGCCCTGAGATACCCACGAGTGCCGTACGAATCGTGACGGGCGAAATTAGACGAAACCGCGTGACAGGTGGAACCAAGAAGAGCGAACCGAATATCGTGGTCGTGCGAACCTGATGGAACCCGAGCGAGTACACGGCTGCTGTGTTTTTCGAGGGACGGTCACGAATGCTTTTCAGCCTTCGTCCCGGAGATTGAACCGTTTTCTAATTCTCTAGCCTCGGGAAACGTGGTCGGTCGTTACGATACATCTTTGTGCTGGTACCGCAGCGGGGAGACTGATCCATAACAACGCCCTTCGTACACATCGAGTGCACATGCACCGTGGTGGCGTGTTATTGCTTATTTACCCCCGGACACGTGCTTCCATCGTTTAGCGTGTGTCTCGAGTGCAACGATATCGACGGCGAACGTTCCGCGACAAATGCAAGACGGCAGACACGTTGCGCGGAAAAACAACAATACGATTGCGCGACATTTCAAACGCGTTTTAACTGATTCCTTCGCCGTTTCCCACGAAACCGCGTAATCCGCGATTCCGTCGTTCGATACAATTTACGTCGTTTCAACGTTACCGAGGAAATCGTTCGGGAGTGTGTCCCTTGTACATATCGAGTCGCCGTTTTAACAACGTGGGTGGGAGAGTACACGCATTCTATTGCGATGAACTATCTGGACGGCGTGTTTCGCTACAAAGATCTATACAATGAATTGGTCGTCCTCGATCATACGTGTACTATGTAAATGATCTAATCTAGCCTATGTTATTGGAGGACCTGCAAAATTCATCGTGAAAACAACGGCCTTTTCGATCGTCACCGTGACGATGTCTTCGAGCAGGAGTTTGATCTCCCCCTCGGGAGGCCCCGTCGTACTCTCTGGATACGTGAAGAAACTGAAGACGCAGAAAAAAAAGTACTTCGTGCTGCGCGGCGAGGCGCCAGGATATCCCGCGTGCCTCGAATATTACGATAGTAAGAAGAAATACGACAACAGGCAGCCACCTAAGCGTAGCATCTTGTTGGACAGCTGCTTCAACATCAATAGACGCATGGATACCAAGCACAAACACGTTATCGCGCTCTACACGAAAGACGAGTGCTTTTGCTTGATCCTGGAGACCGAGAAAGAGCTGCAGGAATGGCTGAAAGCGATGCTTCTGCTGCAGGGCGGCGATGTACCCGATGGGGAGCAACCACGGCCTATATTTGGTAATGCGCTATTACGGTTTGAATTAGAATTAGGCTCGCGTATCGGAAGCGAGGCGCGTTTAGCGGATCACTTATTGGGTATTTATGAACATCGGTGAACTGCGATGTTTTGAACTTTCGGGCCACATGTTGTTTACCTGTTTTCCGTCTGCGTCACTGTCTATAATTTCTCGACGAGGAATAAAGAGATCAGAGATCAAAATAAGAAATACATACAGTGGGAACGGAACTTTTGTCAAAAGTGTTTTCCTGTTTTTTAAATATCTCTTTTCACGATTCTCGACAGATTTAAACGTTTCCTTTGTTTATCAGAGTTAATTGTTATTTCTTATAAATTCCAAAGAAGCATAACATCATTGTAAACTTCGTAAAAACTAAACATTGACTAGGTGCAATTTATACAACTACGTATTATAATATTGTTCATAAACAACTGTTTATGTCATGCATATATTTAGCATTTTTGCGATACATTATTATCGTATTAAGACATAAATTAATGTTTGATTTCAGAACACGTATGGCAAGTTACAATGCAGAAAAAAGGACTAGGCGAACGAAAGAATATACATGGTCCTTATAGGCTATGTTTAACTGACCGAACACTGAGTCTAGTAAAAATAGGAGCAAAGGATAACTCGGATTCTACAGAATTTCCTGTAAGCTCCCTTATCTTAACGGATGACATAGTTTGGAATCTAGGAAAATAAACCTTTATTCATGGTTAGGACTTACAACTGTACAAACCTCTTGTTTCACAGTTGATTTGCATCAGACGATGCGGATCCATGGATCGTATTTTCTATATGGAAGTTGGACGTTCGGCAGTCACAGGTGGTGGTGAATTGTGGATGGAAGCGGAAGATAGCAACATAGCACAAAACATGCATACTGCGATTATGAATGCTATGAGTAATTCTAGCAGTAGCAAAGAGGACGTGGGACCACGTCAAAGGATGCGCAGTTCTTCTGCAACCGAGGCCAGCAAGCCAATTTTTGTTCTACAACATCGTCAGGCTGGACAAAAGTTTCATAATTCACCATTGGGTAAGTCTTAATTACAAGGAGTTATACTTAACACTGTATACCTCAGTGTAACATCAGTTATGGATCATCACAAAACTATCTTTTACCATGCCAACTGATCAACAAAAAACATTAGTTACTTGCTGTAAATATTCGATCATGTGTTTATATTTTAACGTTTCATTTCGTCTCTTGAATATTAAACAACTTGCGCAAAAGGCCCCATTGTACAAAAATCATCCTATAAATTCCTTTCGAGTCCATGTGTAAAATTGTTATCCGATACTTTGGTTTTTTTTTCTTTACATCGTACCATAACTGCACTTATACGATAGTACACCTTGATATATTCGACTGAATTGCGAAATGTTTAAAAACTCAGCTTCATAGAATAACACAAAATATGGGTTGCGGGTATTACAGAGGAACACAGGACGCACGAGGAGCAGATGGATCCAGTTCAAGAACAGGAGCAGTCTAATCAGACTCAGAGTACCTCTTCTTGCATTACAGTCACGGGTCTGTTTTCTGTCATTGTAGTTGTATGCTTCTTTTTCTCATGAGATACGAGCGTCAAAGGATTATACGCGCAATTATAATTGAAATCAAATTTCTTGCTATATACAGTATTTTCCGAGAGAGAGAGAATAAATTTCGTAATATAAGAATGCTCGTGCGTATTTCAAAGAAATTCGAGAACACTGTTTACTTCTTTTGCGATAATTTCTTATTTGAATGTGTTCGAGGAAAGGGGAAAATTTGATCTAATTATTTAGATGATTCACGTCGTAAATATTTATATATGAAATTTAAGATTCAACTTTGGACTTTTATGGAGTAATTATATAACGTTCACGATAACCGAGCAATTGACAAATTTTCCGACAAAACGTGCAAGACTTTATTGATTACCGTGCTCGAAAGCGAGTTCCTAGTATTGCACAATGTGTTTCAACATTATCCGCTTGACGTTGACGTACATACATATTAACAAGGCCGAGTAGAACAAAAACAGATGTGTATTGCATACTTTACAGACGTAGATTCATTTGATTTCTAAAAATTGACGGATGATACTCTCTTGCCTCAGATAGGAACTTCTTTGCGTTCATGATGCTCTCGTATCCGTAAATGGCAACACTCTCCATTAAGTATCATTTCGATCAAGCCTCGATTATTATCAACGGCGCGCGAATAAAAGTTTTAATTAAGAAAATGAAAATATATGGAAAAAACTGAAAAGTAGTTGTACGACAGTGAGAGCTGTGTGATTTGCAGCCGTTGCTGGTACCGGGGCTGGGACTGCTGGGATTGCCTCGACTAATACCAACTGTGCCACTACCACTAGACGTCGTCATTCGGTAGCGAGTCATCCCCATTCCGTCAATAATTCCCAATCCGTTCATATCACAACAACAAGTACAACTACAACAACCACCACTACTATTACCATCACCACGACCGCTACCGTGACCACTACAACCACAACCGCGACAATATCCCATCAGAGAACCTTGTCGCTGCCCTTAGCCGCCGTTCTTATCAATCAAATACAACCATCTAAAAGATCAGTTTTACGCTGTATGTATTTTTGTTTCGTCACATACGATAAGCCAAACAAGAGATATTCTTTGTTTCTCTTTCAGTGTCTCTGCCTCGCTGTTTCCTGTTTTTTTCTGTAACACCCCCGCCCGATTTTCTTTCTGTTATACTGTATCCATTTTTTCTATGGGAATTCAAATAAACATGCTCGAAAATGAAACTATTTGCTGTTGCGTCATATATACGTATATAATTGACGATCTCTTTGCGAGATCATCGCGTTGCCATGGATATGCAAGCTTTTACTCGCATGCGACCAATTGCACGATAATTCAGGAAAAGAATAACGCTTCCCCCTTCGTTTATTTTTCGTCGTGACGATACAGTCGATGGAATATTTCTTACAGCGCTCGCATCCCAATAACATTGTGTTCTCTTAATTTTCATATTTTTCTCGTATGCGACGTTTTCTTCCTTGACTACTTCTTTTCTCTCTTTCTCGTAACATCTTGCGTGTCGATTAACATGTGTATATTATTCCGTCTGATCATTCCCGTCATCAGGAAATCATCTCTCTTTGATTACTATCCATTTGCTTGATTTAAAATGTGTACATATACATATACATATGTATGTTTGAATAAATAACAAACTGTATATCTGAATATGCGTAAACATTATACAGATCTGTGGAATCATTTGGATATGCAAACGAACTAACCGCTGCTATGCTGGGAGGATGGATGCTTTTCGAATTTTGTTTCCTGGGTTGATTGTGTCGCGACGATATTGTCTGACTAATGCGTTTCTAGGTGCAAACGGGCGTGACAGATGCGACAGTTTACCATCGAGGGCTCGTACAACCAGCGAGAGTCATCCAACCTCGATACTGAGTCATCCCAGGAGCACTCATTTCGTGCCTCACGTTCTAAGACCGCATTCTATGTACGTGAGGGGGCTTTCCTATTCGCCACCGATCGCCTCGATGCCTATCAGTCCTGGCGCTTCCGGTACATGCTCCACGGATTCAGCAGGATCCTCCCTCTCGATGGACGACGGTGGCGAAGGCACGTTGGAGGAGAGCACCATGTCGAGATACGGACACTCATTGACGCCTGACGAACCTGTTATTCTGGAGGAGAATGGCGACGATTACGCACCTTGGTCCACGTCGCATTCGCATCACAAGTATTCGCCAAATTTCAAGTCGCATTCTCCTTCCCAGGTGGGTCGTCGTTATGGTTGGTACATTTTCAAGTAGGATAATTGTAAACGTTAACGTAGCATATATCTTACTCGGTTAAAAGTAGTACGTACTGATTTCATGTATCAGAATTAGTTGTTAAGTGTAATTTGTGTAGCATTGTATCTCTCCTTCTGTAGTTACATGTTATTTGTATAGTCATGCACAATTATGAGTCACTTTTAAGTGATGATTAACAAATCCCCGGTGTCTAAATTTATATTTCTAGTTATTCTTGGCACAGTTTAACCAGGTTTCATTGCTTTACACGTTTCTCTCAGAATTTACAGTTATAAATAATTTCCCTTTAATAAGGATTAGAGTTTTGAGGAGGATGAAACGGTGCTTTATAATAGAACAGATGAATGGAAAATGGATAAAATTAATTATACCTCTACTTGCTACTTGGAGACATAATTTATTCAATACTAATACCAATATATTATATATACTAACTTTCACAACTACAACTTATCATTTTGACAGTACATAACTTTTTATTTTCTAAAAAAAAGGCAGAGTATATGGAAGGATTACTTTTTTTTTTCCATTCAACTCACTTATTCACAGCAATGTCAATCTGCATGTCTTAGATTAAACAAAGAGTTCATTTAAACTCTGCGTACTAAAATAATTAGACGATTAACAATTATAATCGACGTTATCGTAGCGATCAATAAAAAACGTTAACAAATGAAAGCATGCTGTTAAGTTATTTAAAAAAAGCATGCTGTTTGATAATTGAACTGAGTACATCGTCCATCGTCGTAAAAATAGCAAACACGACTTCGATGTAGCAATACGTCAAGCGTTCTGATTTGATTAATAATAAAATTAGAATTCTCTAATCTTTACAGCTATTACAGTACGTTCTATGTGATTTTAAATGTTCAATCTATGGTGAAATCTGTAGAATTTTATGTTCATTGTTTATTATAAAACAATTTCTAACGAAAATGATACTGTCGTATCGAAATTAGGACATCCGACAATTTCGAGGAACATTCATTAATTAAATAATTGTGGAACTGGTAACAAGCTTACATGGGTTTGGTACTTGTTTACTAACATAACATTGTATTAAGTAAATAGATGATAATGCGTTTGAAACATTGAAGTTTATATTGCATCATCATGATGAAATGTGTTGCATCATCTGATGAAGATAGCTATGTAAGTGACGAAATAATAACGCGCACAATTCACTCTGTTTACAGCAAAGTTCCTATATAGAGATGAACAGCCCTAGCGGATCGAGCCCTGGCCGCAGCGGGGGTTACATGCAAATGAATACAATAACAGGACACTCTCATTCACGAGCATCATCTCTGGTCGAGGAATCGAACACTTTACCAGAAGGTTACGTGCCAATGGCACCCGGTGGAAACAATGGATACGTCGACATGGACCCCACGCATAATCATAACGGCCATTTCCCGGATGACCTGTCGCATGGCGGTAGTAGTTGTTCAGTTACCTCTGGTACACCTAGCACAGACCTACGATTCTCTGAGTATCATCTAGACAAAGTAATCAGCTTTCTGCCTCCTGGAGATGATATGCAAGCTAGGCCAGCGAGAGCCTATTCCATTGGATCTCGGCCAGAACCCGCTAATAGGCATCGTAAAAATAGGTTTGGAAACTTTATTCAACCTATCGAGGGAGGTATTAGCTCGAGTCGGGTCTTTAAATCTTCCGTGTAATTGTACGCGCATAGCTTTTGCATAAGTGCAACGTCCAATTCGCATTTTCTATGGGTCAATGTAGAGTCGATGTACGATCTTACTGAAACGCTGGCAATTTTTCCATCTGCATAGACGTAACAATTCCATGCAGTTTCTTCTTCTTCCTTTATAAATTTTCGAGTGCATACCTCCTTAATATTATATGCATAAGATGAACAAAATCTGCATAATGTGTATATCGAGTACTTATGTCTGTTAATTTTTGTTTTATAGATTGGACATTGCTCAGCAGGATGCTAGCAGAGTACGAGCTTTCTCTGTAGGTAGTAAATCTAAGAGGCCTGAGATCGGGAGGTTAGTAAACGTTGTCACAGCACCGTTACAAGTCGGTTCTGAAAACTCGACCACGAATAAGTCGAACTCAGCGCCGTTGCTTTCGAGCTCTTGGGGGCACAATTCCGGTTGTTCCGTGAACTCCGAACGAATGGAAGACCTGATGGAATTGGACTTCACGAAACCCAGTATTTCCACGACGTTTAACTCACCGCCATCATCTTACTCGCAATCGCAATCTCAGTCGCATTCATACTCTACTGCCACCGACACCAGTTCCTATGTTGATATGTCTCCTGGACAACCGCCCTCGTCGACCACTGCCGCGTACGTCGATATGAGCCGCATAAATAAGGTATTTGTACACTAAAAATAAATTATTTGCATACGCAGTAGCTATAAAAAGTATCCATACATCGTATCATTTATATTTCAACGCGAGAAAAAAAAAAAACATACGAAGCTGCGATAACGTGGAAGTAAAATGTAATGTACTTTTTGTTGTTACTGTACTGAATATTGCATGTATTAATCTGAAATTCACGTGTTTGACTTTGCCTATAAAACTAATTATTTCACATTTGAATAATTATCAACTCTGTCGCATTCGTTTTAACTGCTGGTTGTTGAATTTTGTATTAAAATTTTTTCCAGATCAATCGTAATAACAATAACAATACTATCACTGCCAATCAGAATCATAGTCATATTCATGTATCGTCCTCTGCTTCCACGCATAAACCCGTAATTACTACTTTGAAGCCGGTGGAAGAAGCAGAAGGACCATACATGAGAATGGATGGTGTTATGGAGGATTGGTCACAATCCGATACGAGTCCTAAACAAATTTCGTCACCTATGCAAGAAGAATGTGTGCAGTCGAACGGACCGCCAGGTAAACAAATTGTTCAACGCTAAAGTGACCACTCGATGGTTTTTCATATTTTTAAGAAACACTTTACTCGTGTATGCAAATATCTTAATTCATTATCCAGAGGAAATTTATTGAAATTGCTTGACATAATTATGCTATTAAATTGTACATTAATCTTGAGATATAGCTTAATTATGAAACGTCCATTTTATTTACATAACATTGCTTTTTAATTAACAAAGAAGCTAATAAATTAACGGATTCGCGCTGAATAGGAAATTTAATTCTTAGATAACGATTTATGTTTCAGGGGTCACGAGAACAGCACCGGTCGATCTTCCGCGGCGCCCACCTGCCGACTATGTTGATATGAATTTCAAATCCAGAACAAGTTTAGAACAAGACTACATAAACATGAACATGAGCAACCGTAACAATCGTAAACCGATAACAACGCGCACTGGTAGTCGTAAAGAGAAGTTGCGTTCTCAACCGATCGCGATTCAAGCGGGGAATAAACCCATAAAAACGCCTAGTTTCTTACCTCTGAACGGAAGTCCAGAATCGGAAAGTTTAGCGAGTACACCCGCGTCGCCTCCACGGGCAACACCGACAGGTTCCTCTGCCACCATCTTCCCTTTCTCCCTGAACAGTCCCCAATCACCCGAGAAATCGTTCACACATCAAAATAGTACTAACGAGTCCTCGCAACTGAACGTCACTTCTAAAACTGGTAACGAACGTACGATCCTGGAGGATGCGAGCAGTAGAGTTGGCGCGATCAATTCCGTTCCCATAACGGAGACAAACAACACCTTGTCGAAAGACAGACCGCCTAGTCCCACGGGGATGGATAGCCAAATTAATCGAGTGATATCGAACAATTCGTTGGCTTCGCAAGATAACATCTTGAACGCTGTTACGAAAAAGTTTACCGATTTGAGTGTGTCGAAGCCACGCCTGATTACCGCCTCCCCGAACACCAGCCCTACGTTGTCCGGCTTTAAACCAAACGCCGAGAAACAACCACCGTCGCCCAAATTGTTAGACGAAACGCCAACACCTACACCTACTGCCACTCCTAGCCCGTTAGAGAAGGAGAGTTTCGATAAAGCGCAAGATGGCGCGGAGATTTTGCACTACGCTAGTCTCGATCTTCCTGAAGTCGGTAACACAGCACCTGTCTCACCCGCATCCCAAGAGGGCTTCAACTACGCTGAAATCGATTTCGCGAAACTCAAACAGAATTAAGCGGCCATTTTACTTCGTACACACGTGACAGCGTCGGTCCAATGTGCGTCACGTGTCGTGAAACGCTGCACTGGCTCGGTTTCCTTTTTGGGATGTACACTTGTACCTCGATTTACGCGAAGCAATGGTTTACACGTACTCTTCTTTTTTCTTACGTCAGCACTATCCAAAGTTGCTGTCCGATTCATCATTCCCAGCCGTTATCATTGTACAAATGATATAGCGCAGGGCTGTCACGAATACAGCACGAAATATGATTATTCGCTCGTGAAATAATCGTATCGTATTGCTGTACGTGTTGCTAGCATCACGATCTTAGAGTACACTTACGCTGTGCGTAAAGTTGAGGGAAAAGGTATCAGCACTAGTGATGGATTGAAGACCAACCAAATCTCTGTGAATCTATGTACGTCGTAAGTTTCAAAACCAAATTATTCAGAGTTAGTGGGTTTTGCAAACTTTTACGACACGATTGTACCGATTCAGTAAAGACGTACAGTATGTAGTATATAATATATTGTACGAGTTGCTATGCGTTGAATGAACGTTCGTAATCAAAATTTATCCAGGCCTTTTAACAACTTCGTTTCGAAGCTTGTGATGTGGATATGGAATGATTCGTATGGTCCTCACTTCCATTGCCGATATGCTTTATCCGCGATGTGCTTCTATCTTTATATCCAAGTTTAGGCACTCGTCTATATGAAACACATATGGGACAACTCATTCGTGTTTCACTTGTAAAAAAGAATTACTTCTTCTGACGCCATATTGGTTCTTCTAATTGTAATCGATCGCTGCTTGTCCAGATCTATCAATAAGGTCGTGTGCTAGACTTGAGTCTCAGAGGTACGTGAAAGAATGGTTGAAAATAGAAAGGGGTGTGTGTAAGAAGCCTCTACGTTGGACAGTGCTGCTTTATGCGATTAAGAATCGACTAATATATAAAAATTGTGTAAAAGAAAATCTCGTATATATTGCAAAAATATATACTTCAGATATTTACATAAAAACACAATTAATGGCGGAAGGTAAAAAAGTTTCTCTTCAATCGGTTCAAACTTACTTGTCTTTATGGTTGGAAATATTCAAGTGAACCATTTCAGATATAATAACTTTAATAAATATTATCGAAGGATGCTTTATTGACCGTGTGAAACGGAATTGCGTAAAAATGAAACCGTGTAAATCGAGAGTTGAGTGTATTGACGATTACAAGCAAGGAAATTGATCGTTCTGACATTGGTTGAGCCGTATCAACGAAGAGTAACTAAATTAAGGTGTTCAGTATGAAATGTAAATAGTAACAATTTTCTTTTTATCCCAGCCTTTAAATTGAGGTCGTTTTACACATCCTATAGTGCTTCTGGTTTCCAGAACATGAATTATTAGTGCCTATACTTCTAATTATCGAATGTTGCTTTTTTATCGAGCATGGTAGCAATTGTGGGAATTAATTGTGGTACGTTGATGCGATCTTTCAAGCTCGGGAACGGAATGTATATTGCATGTTGCCTTCCAGTGTTCCACGATCTTTGAAACTCCAGTTGTTTTCTTCTTTTTTCTTTTTTTTTCTTTTTTATGTAAAATGTCTTTCTTTTTCATGAGAGAAAAGAATCGATATTGAGTACGAAGTTGAAATTTTATCTTGTTTCATTTATTTTACAAACGAACGTTGCAAGAAGTATTATCTTACTTGTAATATTATTGAAAATATTTTTGAATCG
Source organism: Xylocopa sonorina (assembly GCF_050948175.1). Classification (NCBI taxonomy): domain Eukaryota; kingdom Metazoa; phylum Arthropoda; class Insecta; order Hymenoptera; family Apidae; genus Xylocopa; species Xylocopa sonorina. Next base: position 14,941,158 of record NC_135193.1, read on the forward strand.
AGAAAGAAATAGGAATAGTATTTAATGGTTATTTTAAATATATTTTTAAGTGTTACTGCGATTAACTTAATGTTAGTACTAATCATGTTAATTTTTAACGGATTCGATTAAAGCGGTTTAATAATGTGCAACGAACGAATACTAATTGCGAGCGAATAAATATAATGTTATTTCTTCTCTTTTTCGTCGGGAATGAATTGCTCGCCAATGTTGGATCGATGCGAAATTACAAAAAACTTGTACAGTCCTGTCACAAAAGCCTACATGCAACTCTCAAGCTTTAAATATTTAAAAACTAATAAAAATATAGACTTTTATGTAGTCCTATTTTCCATTTATTAATGCGAAACACCGTCATCTTTTCAGAATTCGTCTAATTTTAAATGATAAACGAATGATAAATGAATGAAAAAATTCATAAAATGTTGGAAAGTCTCGTTTTTTATATTTCAAATTTTTAAAGCGCATGTAGACTTTTGGGAATTACTGTCGTGTATTTCAAATAAGCGTGCGCTGTTCGCAGCGACATATGCACACATACTGACACACACACATATGCATACACACAAACACACACACATATATATATAATATATATCATCACGCTTTTCTCGTATAAATTATAAATTATCAAAATACTGTTTCACACAATTTGTTCACGCTCCTGTATATAATAAGATGTGTGTAACTTTTGTGCGAGCGCCTAGTATCCACATGTTCAGTCAAAGATGCAGTACTGGATATATTTATATGCGATCACTCGTTATTATTTTTATTCCTCCTGTTATGAGTAACTGGAATGTGTTATTATAATTTTTATTTTAATTGTAAAGGAACTAGGGCCAATCTTAGCTACTTTGGCCTATCTTATACAAAAATTTGAATGTCGTCCGCGCCTATACTTCTTCCTATTTTTATTGCAGCTCCGTTTTAAGTCGAATAATATAAGACCCAAAATAAATTAAGTACGGATCATTTTATGAAGTATGTTACTATTGAAAATTGCTGTAATAAATATTTCTGGTACTGTATATACATACACATACGCATTTACAGGGTATTCTGTAAAAGATGGTACAACTGGAAAAAGAGAGAGAGAGAGAGAGAGATTGGTTGTGTAAAAATAAATTATAAACCACCTTAACAAAACGCTGTCGCTGAATGATAGAAAAAAGTATAATTCTTAATACTACACAGACGTTTTATGAGTTCGATTTTAATGGCATACTTCTCCTCGCATACAGTTTAAGGATAGTCCGGTAATTAAATTATATCATATCGTGTATATACATATGCATTGTCTAACTAAGTAATGCTATAAATATAGATTGTATGAAGAAATATATATATATACACATGATATATATAAAATACGTATATTAATGATGAATAAAGCAGTGTATATTGCTGTTCTTCTTCGAATGCTTCTTTGAAGATTCTCGAGATAAAAAAAAAACAAAAAGAAATGACATGTTGATTGTATTATTGTATAATAATGTTGTTGTAACATGTACATTGTCCGATTTAAGATTATTATTTGACTGACACTAGTTGAAGTAAGTTTTTATTTAAAACAATCGAAGGATACGCGAGATTCTTTTTTTTTTCTTTTTTTTGGTTGCAGATTAACAAGATGTCCGTCCAGTTGAAATAGGTCACGTTCGTAATAACTTTTTAGTTTCCTAGTAAAAAGAGTTCTGTTTTGATTTAAGAATTAACATGTAAATATAGACTCTTTTGCAAATTATACACTTGAGGATTTTATTATTTTACGATCGCAGAGATTCACGATGTTTTCTTCTTTTCTTCACTTGCAATGCCTAAAGAAACCGGATACTTACATATATAATGAATAAACAAACCAAACTACGAGCTTATTTTTTCTATTTGTGGATATCTTACATCGATCTTGATCATACAATTTTTTCTAAATGAAAAACGTTGTAAACATTGTATTAGGAAACAGTATTTATTTCTTTTAGAGAGAGCAACGGGTTATTTTCAGTTTTTCAAATATTTTGTCAACTAATGACTTAAGTACCTAAAGGCATATAACAATTTGTAGTATTATAAGTGAACGTAATAATTATTTTAGAAGTATTGTACGCGTAATTTTCTTATAATATTTTATAAAATAGGCCATTTAATCTATACTTATTTTATTTATTTAATTTCGTAAATTAACATTTACTGCCAATTTTGTTGGATTGTTGAGTTTTGTTTTAGCAAGTAAATAAGATCGTTAAAAATGGAAATCATAAATGACACGAATATTGGTTTATAGTCAAACGTGTACATCTTCATTTCTTTCTTCGTTTGTTTCTAGTATCTTAGTTAGGAAGAGAGGAATCGGCACGGTAAACTTAATAGCTTTATAATCGTTGTTCAAAAGTTATACATTTTCTTTTCACTTCAGAGAACGTGGAATTCTAATCTATCGCTGAAATTAGGGGATATTAATTAATTCGTTAATGTTTAGATGTACGTCACAAATGAAATGTATAAATTGAAAAAAGTAATGTTGGCTTGTATGTATATATATAATATTTAAATATAATACCTAATATATAATAAGTATTTTACACTGACAAATCAAATATTTATTTTAGCATTAAATAATTTTAAATTACCTATTTTTAGATATCGACTATTGCTTTTCATTCAGGATACGAGGTAAAAGAAACCTACATTACCATGTTACGTAGAAGATTTAACTTTCATTGTTATTGTAATTTTGCAGTAGTGAACGTTTGATTTTTAATCAAAAATATCATTCGTATAGTTATTAGAATGAGTTAACTTAATCATCTGACCCAATTAACAAACGAATTCACAACGATTTAACGTTTCCCTATGAATCGTCCATTGCCAAATACCACCCTTAACTGTCTCTTTATTTATCATTAGCAACGTCAATCAGCGGGACCGTCTGTAAATCCTGCTAGCATGTACAGTAAACACGCGCAGCGTTTCAAACACGGATTGTGCACGAAAAGTCACGATAAACTCCCCATTCAGAAGGAACACGATTTTGCCGTGAAAGTCGAGCGGATTACGTGCCAGCAGGCCGTAAAGGGGGATGAGCGTGCGTGTTTACAGAAACTGTTAGGATTCTATGCGTTTGAAGTAGCCACCCCACGACGTTTCCCTTATTTACGCCAAATTGGTACCTCGTCCTCGGCCGTCATAGACGGGTCAAGGTACTTAACTGCAGGTAAACATACCCTAAATCATGAGCCAGGACGAAGGATGGGAGTCGACCTTACTACTCGTAAAACTGCACCGTATCGCGAGCAACCATTGTTCCACCCTTGTATAGACTGTTCGCTTCTGTACAAGCACAAGTTATTGTACCGTTCGCACTCTGCTCTTGTTATTACGGCACAGGTATGCGCATCAATGCGCACTGAACGCTTCCTAATCGCGAGGAGCGAGCTGAAATTTTTCCTCTTTTTGCCCAGACTTTTCCTCGATTGCCCTATAATTGCGACGCCTGGACGCGAGCCGAGGTCTTCCCTTATTTTAGCAGGTTTCTCGAGTGAAGAACCAGGACGCTTCGATTCGAAAGCTCGCCTCGGTTGATGCCACCCTTCGTCCTTAAGGCAATTATAAAGTCTAATAATTCCATCACTTCCGATTCTTCTAATTGCTCTGGATAAAAAAAGAGTATATTTCTAGATAAAAACGAAGATTAATCGACGACGACCGAATTAATTGGGTTCTCGACCAAGCGCAAATAGACCTCGTCTTCGTTCGTCTTTCATTATCAGAGATTCGAAGCAATCGGTGCAACGACGCCCATTTACGAGAACACGTTACTACCCCCGATCGAAGACGGGCTGATTGCCGCGAGGCTGATTAAGGAGCGGCCCGTTTTACGAGGGTTTCGTTGACATGTCAACCTCCGAACTTTCGCTGCGCATGTACGAGATGCGTGGGTGGAGCTCGAGTAGGCGTCGCGACGCCGGTGGCCGGGCTTCCACGGGTACCTACACGAGGGTAGGAAAGATCGATTCGGAGATTTTCAAGGAGAAACACTACCATTGCTGCCAGCTTCCATCTTCCGTTCGAGGTACCCAGCCATACATTCGAATTTCTCTATTCTTCTACTCTATCTGAAGTCTTCTTAACATAACGGTGGATGTTCTTATAATTCGTACAATTGCCTGCTCGAACGTTATACCTACTCGGTACAATCATTCAGACTTTTCGTTCGATCACAATCGAATTGCTAGCGAACAATTTACTATTCAGATTCTCGATTTTAATGAAAAAAATGACCAAAAATGGGAAACGACCAGACTTGCGGAAGGGTTCCCAATTATTCTGGCATTCCATTTCCGAGTAGTCTGTTCGTCGTTCGACGGAACCATTCTCGTGTGTGCGTCGAGCGTAAATCAAAGGCAGGACCACCGGGATCGGAATTTTCCTACTGGCTGGAAAGGTCGAGGCCCCGCCAACGGCTTGGACGCGTAGGTAAATCGACTTCGTCGAGAGTTGCGCGCGTGTGGGTCGCGTGTTCACCGGTAAACGAGAAGGGGTGCACGCCTCGGGGGTCAGAGGCCAGGGGTTGAAGCCATTACCGTCACAAAGCTACCACCAGATTGCCGTCGGGGCTTACGTTGCCTCTCTCCTCGTCTCCGCGAATCTGTCCGCCCCGCCGCTTTGCTCTCCTTCTCGCTCGGTTCGTTCGTATTCATGATTTAAATCCAATTGCCTTTTATCTGCCATCCCGTAGCCCCGGAGTCGTTGATGATGGAATCGCCGAGATCAGAGAATCCGGTGTACCTCTGCCTGCCATCCCCTCGCGTCCCTCCACCCTTTTTTCTCTTCTCGCGTCTCCTCGCGAACCCTTGCGCTCCTTCTTTGTGGAACAAGCGATTTTTCCGTGACAATTTTTTTTTTTTTTTTTACCTGCACGCATTTCTTTGGGACTGCAATCGAAGTTTTTCGCTTTCGAATCGTTCTATCATTAAATTTCACTTTTACAGTACAAACAGAGCATAAACGGTGCTAACTGGTCGCGCAAAAAGTGCAATCGAGTACGAAAGGAACCCAGTGAAAGAAAAAAATACCAGAATACAACAGTCACGTCGTCAGAACTATAATATTCGACACAATTCCGGCGAAAGGAGTGGACAAAAACTGGCGGAAGCAAAAAGTTGGACAGTAAAACGTAACACCGAGGAATACTGCACGGGCCATCTCCCATTGGCGTGGTAGAACCGCACAAACAAACCTGTGCACGGTAGTTGCTCCCTTCAGTCGAAGATCCCCATAGATTCGAATCCGTCGATTTTTCGAAGGGCACAGTCGCGTCGGATGGGTATTATGACGGCACTAAACAGATTCGTCAACGCCACGCGACCCTGTCCCTGAAGCTCAGGGCCACGTGGAGCTGTCCCGGAGGATCCTTGGACGAACGACACCGTCGTTCGCGTGCCGTGCATTCTTCACGGGAAGCGACTCGAACGACCTTCCTTCCGCGATGCACTTGTACACGATTCCGCTTAACGACCAGCAAGTTAGTCAGATCTCGATTTGCCATAGTACTTGAACCGTACAATCTTTAGTCTAACCGTGTCTTTCTGGGGCGTTCCAGATTAGTATCCAATGAACAGTTATTGGAAATGTTTAGAGACTTCTTTTCGAGAACGAATATCTTCTACGTTGTTTAATTTCTGTGTAATGTCTAAAACGATATGTTTTTTTCAGGTTCTCCGGGGATGGTTGCAATACCAGAGCGACACACGCGAGCCCTCGAAGCATCGAGCGAGAAGGAAATAAAAGGAGGGCCGAGTGCCGGGCACGGCCTTGGGGCCACGCGCCTGGGAAGGTGTTTTATGGGCCCTATAATGGGGCCCAGAATACCCATTCCGTTTCTTTATACTCCGTGCTGTACCTTTACTTCTCTCGTTCCCTCATTCTCCACCCCCTTCTCCTCGTCCTCGTCGCACCCTCGACAATTCGCCTCGTTACCTCTCGACTTTCTCAGTCTACGACGAAGGAATCGGCGTAGTCACTGCGACGGGCCGGTGAAAGAGTGGATGAATACAGATGAAAAGGGCGAGAAAGAAAAGCGCGCGGAGGGTGCGGAGGGGCTCGACGGAAACTTTCATATTTACGAGGTCGTTGCGCGCCCGTTTACGATGGTACAATTCCTGTTTGCGAGATTACTTATTTTCATTAAAACGGTTGCCGGTGGGTGGCAACTTCTCTGGCCGTGGCAATTGGGGACCGAAGGTCGAGGGCCCTACGAGACAAGAGGGTAGCGAAGCGCGTACCGTTGGTTGCTTGCTTCGCAGGGACCCGTTTACACGTGCTAATGATACGCCGCGTCTTTTCACGCGTACCTGTCGACACGAGGTTCGCGGTGGGAAAAATAGGACTTTGGAATTTTTATAGTACTTTTCATTTTCTAGATTTTTTATATGCAGGAGTTCTCTTGCCCTTTTAATTACCAAAAAGTACTGCGATGGGTAGTAAAATGATTCAGTCGATTTAAACTTGACAGACTTTATTTGAACATGTTTCTCGTGTGAAAGAAAGTAAAAGGGAGCAGCGGAAGACCACGAAGTGACCACCGACCGTCAGAATCCGCCATGTATCCAGCGGGTTGTTTCTTCCGCGTCGTATTTTACGGCATTGTCGAGTGACAAGACGCAGATACTGCAACTGGCAGCGAGCACACACGTGTCTTTAATCCTTATTCCTTTATTTCAGAGCAGCAGCCGTTCCTTTTGTCAAGCTCGAGGGACGCTCCGTTCCAGAAAACGGACAATCCAGGATTGGCAGTCGCCATTGTTTCAGGCACGCTGTTTTATTGGCTTTCTAGGACGACAGGGATCAGTCAATTCGCCTATAAGTGGACCTTTGTCCAAATTTCTCTGCCTGGATTTCTATTTTGTTGCTTTGCGCCTTGTTTACCAATCCTATTGTGCTCATTATTTTCATCGTATTTTTTCCAGCTAAAGAACAGAAAGTTAAAAATTAAGAAATCTAAAGGTATGACGTGTTTATGTGGTTCATAGCATTCACTGCATGAAAGCAATGTTCATATTATCGTTCGCGTATTCACAAACAGCGGACGATGAAATTCAACAGATTCGATGGTTGAGTGGTTCGATTCAGTAATTTAAACTCTCCTCGGAATCGTCGAATAACTGAAAGCGGACATTATTCAGCAGCAACTTACAGACTAATAGCGGACGTAAAAGTTTTAACACGTTCAAGTGACTACTGCGATTTTTCTGAGGAAACATTGACGAGAAGAAAACTACCGTACGAGGCTCGAAGTGATCCTGGCCACTTCTATCACGAATTATAACCGCTATAGAAAAAGAACACGTTACTTCGAGTGTCTACTTCAAGCGAGAGGATCGCTTACGTTTCGTATATTAATTATTCAATCTGATATCGTCGGAATCCACTGAAAGACCAACGAATACTGCTTGAAAATCATGATTTGGGATTTATCAGAAATGCGCTTGCAAGTGTCCTCGTGCTTTCGAACGGCAGTGCCCGGAGACGGTGTCGAGGCGGACAGAACGGGAGCTGTGACATCATCGGTGTCGACAGAGGGCCGATTACCGGTTATCTGAGGAAATAAAGGATCGTCGGGCCTCTTTTCGTTCGGTTCCAGGAATCCGTGTTACCGCAATATCGCTGCGAGCACACCCACATCAAAGTGCCGAACGACGACGACTCCGCCACGTCGTGGTCCTACTCGCACGCTTTGCACAACGATAAGATTCTCGATACACGACTTGACCGGTTTTTCGTCTGTGCTGGTCACGAATACGTGTACGAATATGATAGAGGAATGAAGCGCGCGCGGGAGCGTTCGAGATGCTTCCATTGCGCGCGCCTGTAAAATGTTTCTGCAATAAACTAATAAAAATTAATCATCTTGTAACGCGTCGTTTGTCTGTCGCGGCGAGAAGAAGCGAGGTGAAGACTGCGATAATGACGATCGAGGGACAAACGAGTCGCACTTCTGCTTTGGTTGTTCTTTTTAACTTCTTACTTGGCGATTGCGGGTGGTAATTCTTGTCTGCAAAGATGGAAGAATTGTTGATAGATATCATTGTTTAGTATTTTTGATTGTTTGTAGTTTATAGTTACTCTTCGATTAACTTTCCTTCGTTCTTTCTTGTAATACGTAGGAGGACGCCAAGGTTCTATCTACTGCAAATATTGCTGACTTCTTTACGAAATATTTATTTTAGGCTTAATGCGGTTTACAGGTATGAAGAAATTCGTCTGCAGCAAAAAATCACATTTTTTTTCTAACAGTCGAGCGAACTTTATCGCTGAAAAGATTATCAATTCGATACGCAGAGACCAATGGTAATAATTGAATGAATAAAAACGTTTTGTAATTCGCAGCCTTTTCAGATCTTATTAGACGCTAGGGTAAATTATTTGGTGCCACTTTCTTATCGCTTCCTCTCTCTCCCTTTCCCCGGGTCGATTTTATCTTTTTCCTTTAAGCCAACCACAAGTTGATTCGATCAGCGAGATTGTACTCGATTGGTCTTCGTTCTTTTGTACGACAAGGAAAGCGTGCAAATAGGCACGCCTGTCGTTCCCAGTTTTATTGAACTCCTTGTATACGTCACTGCCCTCGTAGTGGAACCTAAATTTATCGACCAATGTCACTTGCAATTGAAACGTGTAACAGCCTCTGTTAAAGATCGACGACAGAATTATTTCAACCCTTAATTAAGTACGCTCAACTCCTGAAGCTCCCGTAATCTTTCGAAATCGCCAATTCTCGTCCCAAAAAATCATAGAGAACCAAACCATTATCGTATAAAATCGCCACGTAGCTCGATTGTTTCGTTTCGAACATTCGTTTGAGAACAATCTTTACACGGTTGATAACGCCGATCGTATAATTGCCCATTTTATGGCCCCTCTGATAATAAAACAACTTCGACGTGTTCCTCGTTATTGTCTCGATGCGTCAACGTGGTCGAGCGAGTACGTTCTGAAAATTGTATCGCAATACTTTACTACTGGAATCACAAGAGGAAGCCTTCAGCTAAGTATTTTTCTTCTAAACAAGAACAAAATGACTGTCAAAGCATCCATCTTGCCCCAAACGTAAGAGCCACAAATCGAATCGCCTCAGACGCGAAACGCGACGAGAAGAATCGAGAAAACGAGCGAGAACAACCCTCGCGACCTGGTTTCAAGCGACGCGCGGGCGTCCTCCGCGTCGATCCTCCGCCGCGCGTACATTCCGTGTCTAATTTTTTCGCGGGACGGCTCGTGTGGCGAACGCGGCGTGACCTCGAACTTCTTCCCGGTTGCACCCCCGCTGGAAACGCGGCGGAATTTATACGATCCAATATCTGCCGGCACAATACATATATCACGGGGAGTTCGAAGCAGAGGCGGACCGGCTGGTGTGCGCGCGTGCACCCTCCGCTGGCTGGTGTGGGTGCACACGTAGAGAAATGACACGCGAGAGCATAAAGCGGCTTTGCGCCGATAGCGGCGTCCTTTGATGTGCCTTCGTTCCAACTACCTCCGGCATAAAATCGTGAAACACACCGGCTAGGTGTCGTACGTCGTGCCGCGCCAGCAATGATCGCTTGCTTACCTTTAGACCTCGCCCCCACTTGCCGCTACGATTTCGCGGCTGCTCTTCTCCGTCTACGCGATCGCCGCGAACCACCCACGATTTTCGTTCCCCGCATTCTTCGAGCGAGGCTGGTACCAGCGAGCTGGTACGCGATGATCATTCGCAGCCAAGAGGGAAGAATAGCGCACCCGTACAAGCTTATCTATCGAAGGATAATACGTGGATTCTCTTCGAGAGCTTATTTTTTGCATCTTGGATGTGGATTAGGGGAGTGCGTTGGTTTAAGACGTAGATACGATGTATAAGAGAGAGAGGAAATGTTGTTAATCGAATATTGAACATTTCCGAATTCGCTTCCCTCGAATGGAACGATAAAGACTTTATCGTGGGTATATTGATCGACGTGAAAAAAAAGGCGAACTATCAGCCGCGGTAATCGCAAGTAACGCGGTCACGTCGCGTCGGTAGTTGGCGATTTTCAAGTAAAGAAACGAAAGTCTAAATAAAACTGATATCGTTACGGTAGCACGGATGCACGATCGGTGAATCAGCGGTGGACGCGATAACGGGCGATAAACGGTGTCACCCGATATCGATAGCGAATTTAATGACGAGGGCGTGGTGTCCCGGTCGAATCGGAGCTGCCGTTTTAATCGTTCGTCGAAGAGATCGAAAGACGGAAATGTGGACGCGTGAAAAGAATCGAACGACGAGAAAGGCGAGGGATTTGTCGTTTGGCGGCGACGTTCAATATGGCGGCGTAATTACGCGGACGTAAACTTTGGCGTCGGCCAACGCGATAATTCACAGTGTTGCAGACACGCAGCTCTTCTTAAGAGAAACAAACTCCCTTGATTGGCCACGGTGCGAACCGTTGGAGGAATATTAATTTTATCGTTTCATTCGTGAGGATACGCAGAAGCGCGGTCTCATTAACATGGCGTAGACTGGCGTGGCTCCAGAGGGTGAGGGTAAACGCAAGTATTTGGAAAAGAAATCAGCGAGAATGCACAAGCGTGCTCTGATAAACTATTCTACAATCAATCGCAAAGATTATATACCACTTTCTATGAAAAGCTATTTAGAAAAGATTGGGAGTCACTTTCCAGAGCGTCCGTTGATGTCATCAGCTTGATACACTTTTACTCGAGGTGCTTCAGTTTACAAGTGTCCCGCCTACAGGAAGCTTTTCTTGATATACTTACCTAAATATAGGTTATCTGTTTATTCAAGTATATATCGAGAACTGGATTATCGTCGTTGAAAGTATGAAGCATTCGTGAGTTGGATCATCGAACGTGCTTCTCGATGTAGATTTTTAATGAATCCCAAAAGCGTGGCTACAGGACAGAAATTGGATAGCAACTCGTTGAGAACGACCCAAAGAGAGAGACAGAGTTACGTTTTTCCTTTATCGTTGGCGAAGATTGGGCGAAGTCCTCGCGCACAATGGCGCTCGTTCGAGTAGGCACCAAAAGTCTCGAAAGGGCGACAGTCGCGCGTCGTGTCGCGGCCGTGGCTGTTACATACGTGACATCGCACGAAGTGGCCACACAGGCATTATCTGAACGGGGCATATGACACCCTGCGGCCGATGAGAGCAGAAGCAGTGGGCATCTGTTCTGCTATTGAGACTAAGCAGACGATATCGGCCAGTAAACGTCTCGAACGAGAAACAGAGGGGGAGAGAGGGCGCATGGCGAGAGGAGAGTTCGTTTGACAGGTCTTTGGGTGTCGTGTGAAGTTCGAGAAAAATTATTACCCCGTGCCCGGGGCTTATCTGTGTAACAGTTTCGCTTCCATCGATGTAGCTTCTTCTTGTGTTTGGAATTCGTCGATAAGAGGGTGCTCCTTCGACGACGGAGTTAGCTGTTTACTGTTTTTTAAGTAATCTGAACGCGAAGCCTTCGATCTGCCTTATTTTGTCGCTTAAGATCAACCCTTACAATTTATTCCTTCATTTTCTTTTCCGCTGGGGGTGTTTTTCAGTGTAACACTGTTGCGAACACTTTTCGTCGCTGTTCGTGCAGTTCTGAGATTTCGCAACGATCCTGACGCCTCGGTAGGTAGTTTAGGTAAAATTAGAATAACTTTCTCGGATATTCAAAGCGATCGACGGGTGAACGGTAGTCGTGAAAAGGGTTCTGGATCTCAAGGACGCTCCGAACCCTTCCTTCGTGCACGGTAAACTTGTAATTTCTCAGTAAAGAGACCAAGTTGCCAGGATAACCCTATGACGACCGCCTCGTGGAGAGAAGAAGACCGAATCCGCCGCTTGAGGGTATACACTCGGACTCATTCCCTTCCGTAGCTTCAGGGCCTCGTCGTAAAGCTTAATGGCGCCCAATAAACGCCAACTGACCCAATTTTTCCGGGGTCAGGTATCTCTGCCCTGATTGTTTTTCCGGAAGCAGGAAAATTTGCCTGCGACTAACCGTTAAACTTCATCGTTCAGGGTCGTACGCTACGATTTATCGGTGTTTTCTAATTAAATACCAACTTGACGCACCTCTTTATCAAGCTCTCATTTTTGACGACAATAAAAATTTCAAGAAAAAATTTGCAAAAAATAAAAAACAATCATTTTCCAGAATAAAATTCTAAAAAATCTAATCGTTGAAGAAGAGATCAATCGACTCGCGTGCGTCAACTATTTGGGAAACAGCGTGTCTCGAGGCGAAGTTAGAGCGTTGGCGAGGCATTTCGTGAGGCAACTTTTATTTTCCACGGCTAGTGCAATAACACGCGAAAGCGCGGACAACCCGTGGCAATATTTTGAGCAGGATGGCAGCTTCGCTGGCGTGGGCTTACGGTAGGATGCTAGGTAGGACGGGTTTTTACTCCGTAATCCGCAAACAATGGTTTATGCATTTATGTTTATTATTTTTACGACTCTACAGTAGGGGTAACGGGCTCCCTAACGAAACTGTTTCGTCGGAGCAATTTTAATATCGGCACCTTTTACCGGCCGATCTTGTTGCTGGCACGAGTGTCGTCGTCAGGGCCGTATTTTCCCCAGGGAGATTCGAGGACGTTTTTTCATTTCCTTGCTTAACTGTACAACATAAAAAACACACCAGTTACGTATTACTGAATATATTTACTACATCGCTTATATAATTCGTATAATTAGTATTAGTAATGGGTCAAGAAAGGACCACAGTGACTTCGTGAACTAAGAAATATATTACATACTTAATAAGGGTTTTCATTTAGTAAATTTTTTTATAAAAAAAAATTTTTTTTTGTAAAAAAATACTAAAAATATCGACAAAAAAATGCCTATTAAATACCAATTAAAAATCCCGTTGAAGCCTACGCGAGAACCATTTTGACTTCCAGAGAATACCTGAGCAATATTCGACCCAGAGACCCAGAAGCATTCTTTCCTCGAGGAAAAAAAAAAGGGGGAACGCCGTACCTCTACTCTTTCCGCGCGTCGTTCAGCAATAAAATCATAAAACGTTTGATATTGTAACCCCACTAAGGCTTCAAAGCAGTCGCTGCGGCTCGTGCCGCACCCGCTTCCTGTTCAGGACTTCCCTCGAAGTCGACGATTCGAAGAGCGCGCGAAATGAGAGAGAAAGAGCATAAAAAAAAACGAAATTTGTAAAAAAACTGGAAAGAAGTCAAGCGAAACGACAGGCGAAAGAGAGGAGGAGAAAAAAACTGGGGAAGAAAATGTATGCGCGCGACGTGGAAAGGGAACCTCGTGGGTTGGCGGTGGAAAATGACACGAAGGATTTCCGGGGCGACCTAGACAAATTTGATTTTGCACGGCGAGCCGCGTTGATTTTCATGGAAACTCCGCCGCTAAGACAATATCCAATATTTTACGGGCAAACATCACTTTCGAGGTTTCTCCTCTGGCGGGGAATCCCCCGCTTGTGTGAAACGGTGCCAATCCGTTCACGACACGTACTGATTCGACCAGGGATTTACCTCAGGTCAGCTGTGCGAGAGCTTCGCGCGGCGATTAACAGAATTTTTACACGGATTTCGCCACGATGTATTGCTCTGCTGCGAGTTGAGAGGATTTGTGGCGAACTGGCTGACTTAACGCTTAACGGAAACCTAGGTGGAGGGTTTAAAAGGGGTCTCTAGGGGTGATCGATGGTAGCACTTCTGTGACTGGTCCCGTTTTATGGAGAGTATTTACAATTGAAATATCGAAAGATTTTGGAGAATTATTTTCTTATAATTTACAACTCCACCCGGTGCAATAATTCAAAATATAATTATTGGACGTTTCAAGCTTACAATTAAAGACGACGGCACAAGTGGCTCGAAACGGTGTCTAGCTCTGTCGTTTTCCCGAAGTGCTTGACAAATTGCACCGTTCAGTGTCCTCTGGGTGTCCGCGTGGCCCACGTGTGGTCCAAATAAATTACGAGACAATCCCCGTTTAATTAGTGTGAGCAGTACAAGGATCGTTACCAGCGGAAAAGAAATCTGCAGACAAGCAGGCTGGCATTCGGAAAGAGCGCGCGGTTGTCCCTTTTTTTCGTGTTTCACTGGTAACTCGATTCCCGCGGCGCAGGACATCTGCGTGCGCTTGGGACTCGAAGGAGAAGAAGAAGAAGAAGGAGGAGGAATTTAAAAATGTTCCGTGTTCCTGTTACTCGAGCCCCACTTAAATAACCCAAAGATAAGGATCCTTTCTGATCTTTCAATTATTATGTAATCGCGTAAATTACCAAACGCAACGGATAATAACTGTTTGTAAATCGTCCCCATTACACAGGGTGCTTTCCTTTAGCTTTTAGTTCGAATGATTTTCACTAAATAAAAAGTATTTATGATCAAACTGTTTCTCTTTAGGAAAAGAACTTCGCTGTGCTTCGAAGGAGGAAAAAAAATGGTGGAAGATAGAAAAGAGAGATAGAAAATCGAGAAACGACGCGAGAACGTTCTGCCGTTTACATCGTCCGAGATAAACCTCTCTCGTCTACCGCCAGAACGGTGATTAGCTTCGAAAGTTATATTACAAACAGTCTGTCATCCCCTGGCGTAGATAGGTACTCGAACGGTTCGAGTGTTTTTCTTCAGCCTCGAGAAGAAGCTGCGAAGAGGAGAAGGACGAAGCGTCACTTGGAGCCGCGTGTACGAGGAGTCACGCAGTCTGTTCGACTCTTCAACGCGTCAGCCGAGCACTTATTACGTGTGGCTGAAATTTAAACGCGACAGAACTTCCGTCGCGATGTATATTTTCTTGCCTCGCGAGGGTCCGCGGCGGACGAATTTCGATTTATCGGCGGTTCCCAAACACGATATTGATTTCTTTAAGCTTCAGCGTCGCTAATCGAAATTTGTTATATCGAATGTCTGCCTCCGATTATAAGAGCAAACGTCGCAATTCCCACGAACCTCTTATCATTATCGGAATCGTTGCTTAACGTTATCTTCCTTCTGTAGAAGGCGAAGACAGACGAAGTTGGTAACCGAGCGAGAGGAAAAAGTCTCGTGGCTATCCCTCGAACAACAAAGCGTGAAAGCAACGGATGAAATTATTTTCTAAACGTCGATAACGAGAAACTAGGAGGAAAAATGAGGGGAAACTGATAGAAGATCTTCACCGAAGATAAGATAGAATAGCGATTTCTATAATGGCCGAACGTCTGTCGTTAATTATTCAAACGAGCGCAGCCAAAACGTTCAACCATTTTGTAATTTATTAGGTGACTTGTTTAACAATGAGTCGCGGAGATACGAGAGAACCGGCGAGAGAAGAGAGAAAGAGTAACGACGGCGACGGTACAAAGACGTTCAACGGATAACGGCCGCTTGGAAACGGGGGTGCAGAGGCAGGCAAGGGGATGTGTCTGGCTGATGGAGCTCGAAACTGAATTAACCATCCCCGCCCGAGGCCCGCGATCTCGTCGCAACCTCATCTCGGGGACCATTATATTTGTCTTTGTATGCTAAACATTTTGCGGAATTATACGAGAGGTAAGTTTCGAACGGTGTCCTTTGTTCGTATTCCTCCCTCTACAAAGCCCCCCCTTCGGTTTTGCCTGCACTCTATGCATCCGCGGGAAAACGTTTCGAACGCGAGGGTGCAGGTGGTTGCGCGCAATGCTCGCGTTGCATCGCCAAACGTTTCCACGCTAAATTGCTTCGAAATGTTTCTTTGATTTACCATAAAACTGTCTGAGAACAAGATATTTCTCGATTTGTGCTGCAGTCATTAAGATCGCAAAGGGGTCGAGGGTTGAAATTAATAAAAGAGGTATTGCAAAGAGGAAATTGAGTAATTTGAGGAGTTTTATGTTCTTTAGAGAAGTAGTGAATTGGAAATTAAGTTGATCGATGAAACAGCGTGGAAATTGTCGAATTTCTAGTTAGATCGGCACTGTGCACAATTGCGGCGGTGGCTACAAAGGGAGCGGGTCTCGAGGCAATTGTTGGACGTGCAAGCACCGTGGTGAGTGTGTACGCATGGCGAGATTCGTACTAATCTCGCGAATATGTCGTCGACGAGTTTCTCCGTCGGTGTCACGCTGTCTGCACCGTCATAAATCGATAAGCCGGTTTACCACGTATTCTTATCGATAACAGCACGCCGCCTACGATAGGACTACAGGCATCGCTGAATGTCGGCTTTCGTTCCTCCTTTGGCCAATATTGTATCGGCAAATTTGCCAACCGTCGTATCAAATTTGTACGAATTCGCGAGTTCCACGCGACTGTCTCGATCCTAGACGCTGGAAGAATTTAGCAAATCTACAGCGATAGCTTTCAATTTTTCATCGTTCACGTTTCACTTTCATGCCAATAAATTTATTTTATAGTCGCGTAAAAAAAAAAAAAAAGAACGCACGAGGGTTGTCGATTTTAAAACAAGTAGCTACGCTCGAACGCATGGAAAATTATGAACGCGCGATAACGTAATTTCGTTTCCAATCACGCGTGCAGCATTCCTCATCGCGGAAACGCGCTACCTCTCGTCCGCGTTTTCGCAGCATTTTAACCATCCACCAATCGCTGTAATCAATAACGACACTTTAGCGAAATATCGAAAAAAAAAAGCGTCCAGGAACTTTTAACGACGTTTATAGTCCAGCTTAGCGGTTGATAGGTGATAAGTGATTGGAAATTAAACTTGAATTTCAGAAATTGATACGGGATTCTTTGTTACCGATTGTTAACGCTGGCTATTGGAAGTGAATCAGTCGCGACTCGGAACTGTATTTTTAACCAGCGAATAATATAGAACCTGGAACACGATTTTGCTCTTATAATCAATTTGTGTATATTCATATCGTATTCTAATATCTTTTTATCTCCGCTTGTTTCCACGCTCATTTAGCGTTTTGGTAAAACATTTCAGCAATACGTGATATATCGTATAATTTTCGACCATGGCGTGCTGTATTTTTGGAACGATAAAACGATTAGATTAATTACTTAGATAAGAATTGTGCTGCTGTAATTGTCGAGAGATTAAATTCTCCGCGACTTTCTAGATAGGTGTTCAAGTGTGAAAATAGTAAAATTCCTTCAAGTTTCTCGAATCGTTCGCTACCGTGGAAGTACACCTGCATTATAGACATTGTAGCATAAGATTTGATATCAGACGAAAAGGTTTATCGAGTTTAAAGAAAAAAAAAAAAAAAAAAAAAAAAAAAAATGCAAGTATCACGTACAGTTTTATTTCTTACCTACCTGTGATCGATTAAATCCTTAATCCCTGGTGTAGCTCAGTGGCACACGCATACTTGCGTCGCACGAGAACACAGTACAATATTAACCCTTGGTGGTTGAAATTTCGTTCGTTTCAATCTGAAACGTACAGCTCGATGTTCATAAAAACTCAATTGACGAAATACTACGAAAACGAAATATAAGAGGAATAGGAACTCGAGCAGTCAGGGGCTATTAAAGGCGGTCGATCGAAAAGAGTATTTCCGTGAGCACGAACGAGGGGGTGGTCTGAAAACGGGAAAATAATGCTGGTAACGCAATAACAGGAATAGTAACGAGATCACGTGAGTAATTAAGGGTTAAAGTGCTCGCGATTACCGCGTGCCGGGGAGCCACCCCGGAGCGTAAAATCGGCAGCGCGAACCAGGCGCCCAGTGGCGGCGGTGTCTCTCCTCTTCAGTGGCGGGGGCGTCCGCGCGGGTGGACGAGCGTCGCGACGCCCGGAGGGGTCACCCTGACCCGGAAGCTCCGCCCCTGTGGAAGTCGAGCCGCCAACCGGCGTATCCAACGTTCAGGGCACGGTAGGAGGAGCCACCGTGTCCCCTTGGCGCCAGGTAACCGGCGATCCTGGAACCCCGACGATTGCCTGTTGGCATTTAGTACCGCGCCGACTCTCGAGGCTCTCTCGTAGTCTTCTTTTTTCACCGAGTTCAGAAACAGCACGGTGAGAGGAGGTCGAATCCATCCGTGTCGTCGCTTCCTCTTCTTCTTCTTCTTCTACGTACGCCATCCGCTGGGATACAGATGAGCCCTTTAAACGTTCCTCGCCGCCACGACTGATCGCGATCGACGCTGGATCGGACGTTCTCTTTCTTGGTGGATTCAGTGAAACAATAGCGATCGCGATACTGACGGAAAGTTGCCAGTAGGATTGTTTCTTTTATCGATACTTACTTGTGTGTGATCGTTCGTTCTCAACGAGCATGGAGACCAAGATGGAGCCGCTGACACCGCCGCATACACCGCCAACGTTGGACAGATCGATGCATCTGCAGCAACAACTGCAGATCACGTCGCCCAGGTGGATCAGGTCGCAACAGCTGGCCGGTAGATTCGGCCAGCAGCAACCAGCCGGGCAGAACGTCGGTTACCAGGCCGCGTTCCTTGATAATTGGCTGAGAGGTGCCGCCTTGTTGGCTGTCAGAGGTTGCTGCCCTCAGACAGCGTCCCCGCATCCTTATCACCACCAAGGTCATCAGGGACTGCACGCGACGCTTCCGGTTCCGCCTCCCGCCTCGTTCCTCACGAGGAGGCTGCCGGGTCAGAGACCGAAGAAGCAGTTCATATGCAAGTTCTGCAACAGGCAATTCACCAAGAGCTACAATCTGCTGATTCACGAGAGAACGCACACGGACGAGAGGCCGTACTCCTGTGACATCTGCGGGAAGGCGTTCCGCAGACAGGATCATCTGAGGGATCATCGGTGAGTCTCTCGATGGCGCATGCATCTTCGTGCCTGCCTTCGACTCTGATCGTTTTTCTCGCGTGTCCCGTTGTGTTTCCACGCTCGCGAGCTTAGAATAGAATCGGTATCGCGACGTCGAGGAAGGTGCTCTTTGGCTGCGCAATTTCATCTAACAGCTAGTTGACGTTGTCTGTTCCTCGCGTTGGTAGGTTTCGACGAAAAGAGATTTTTTTTTAAAAAGGAATTACACCGTCGCGTTACATCGTAAACGTTATATCATATCTAACTGGAAATACTTCAAATTCTAAACACGAATCGACCTTGGTTTAAGAACATCTGCCACTGCTTATCAATTCCTAGCAACTTATCTTCGAGCGGTAGACTTCAAACGAAACTCGAGATTCCATCGCGGTCGAGTGACGAATTTTAATAACAATCGGAATTAGTCATCGAATTGCTCGCGAATCCATTGTCCGCAATAATTTTCATTTTATCTACAAAAAAAAAAAGAGGAAAGGAGAATGACCATCAGAAAGACGATCGATTGGTCTGTTTCAGCTACATCCACAGCAAGGAGAAGCCTTTCAAGTGCGGCGAGTGCGGAAAAGGATTCTGCCAGAGCAGGACTCTGGCTGTCCACAAGATCCTGCACATGGACGAGTCGCCCCACAAGTGTCCCGTGTGCGCGAGAAGCTTCAATCAGAGGAGCAACCTGAAGACCCATCTCCTGACGCACGCAGACATGCCGCAAGATTTGAGAATCGAGGCACCAGTCACGCAGGAGACGAAGATCAACGCTTCAGCGACCGTCAGGCAGATGGCGGAGAGGGTGAGTGGTCTGATCCCGAACCAGAGGACCGCCACCACCACCCCTAAGTTGGGCTTCAGCATAGAGGACATCATGAGGCGTTAAACCGCGTCTCGTTCTCTATTCCTTCAATTTCTCTTCTCCTCTTCTCTCGCTGTCGAGCTTTTGTTCGTTTCGCGGGACGTTTCGTGCTTCGTTCGGACACGGAGATTAGACATTGATGTTTAGACGTTTGCTTTTGTAAATCGTTCTACCGAGACGGGAACTAGATTTTTAGGTATCGTCTCCGAACGAAGCACGTTCGTCTCGAATGTACATACTATACGCCGCGTTGTAAATATGGTTTCGCTTAAGTTATTCGGATTAACATTGTTCGTGTCGCGAGGAGGGAGGATCGTTCAAAGTTCATCTTCGTCTAATTGCCTTCTCCTTGCATTTAATCTGTAAATAGTCGTGTACTTATATTTAACTGTAAAATAGTAGGAAAATCGCTCGGAAACGTATCGTCGTTGAGTGTCACGGAAAACGGATCGTCGTCGTTGTTAAACCAACCCTCTACGCGCTTTGTGACATTCTGGCGGAGCCAGAAACTTACAGAAATTAACACGATCGTTTAGTCAACCCTCTATAACTTTGCATTTTGTAAAATTTCAAAGTCGATTAATTTCAGCGATCACTCCTGACGGTAAGAACTCTTCAGAGTTGAGACTAGCGTAAGGCGAAGAGATCGAACGCTTAACCAAAGAACGACGCGTTCTCGACGAAGTCGACCCAGCGTTTTCCAGAAGCGACGAACAAGAGATTCGGGTTACAGGGGGTTGAAAAAAATCTCTCGCGATAAGCACGAGGCTAAAAGAAAGGTACCAGGGTACCCAGCCTCTCTGGAAGCCGTCTGTGAAACGTTCCGTGCGCACCACCGCGGGCCCCGGCTCGTGAATAACGAGGCGTCGGTGTATCTCTGGAGGCGTCAAAATAATTGGTCACTCCGAGGAGAGACAACGATCTGTGGCCCAGGAAGCCGCAAGGTGTTTCCCTCTATCGTGGCGTAAATCGAGTTTCCTGGCCCTCCGTGCCCCACCCTCTGTATTTTCCCTCGAAAATTAGGAATTCCTGATCAGATAAGCCAAAGGGACACCTTCTGGTAGTTTGCCTGCGCGCCACCTACCTCCCCACCGGTGACCTGTAAATAGTCCCAAAGATCGTTTCTTTATTTCTTTCCCTTTTCTTTCTTCCCTCGCCACTTATCCCCCTCCTCGCCCTCTCTCTCTCTTTTTGTCGTTTAATCTAGGAGGAAAAGAGGGATCCTGGATCTCTTTCACTGCGGACCACCCACGTCTTGTACATATACGCGTATAGTTTATATACCAGACACGAACGTGGAAGTTGTCGCGATACACGGGGCTAGGCCCCGTGTTCGTTCTTTTTCTCTCTCTCTCTCTCTATCTCTCTCTCTCTCTCTCTGAACTACACTCTCTCGTTTAACGGCTGAAGAGAGGCGATGCTCTGTCTGGTTCTTGGTAAATTCGACGCGTTACCATTAATTTAAGGGTCGTTGTAAATACCGTGCGCGGGGGTTGCTTCGAAGGCGTCGGGTTTTGGGACGATCGTCAATTTCGAGGTACATTTGTATCGGTTCGTTATTTACATGACACGCGTCAGTGATGCGTTCCACGAAGTGATTTATGGTCAGTTCAATTTGATGATGATAGAGATTCGTAATAATCAAGGTGTCTGGTACCTTGGAGATGTTAACGATCGAGAGAAAACTAATAGTAAATATATTTTTCTAGTGCTGGTGTAACAGTATAATTTGATAATTTATTCAGATCCATTTGGATGACGCGTATGAAAAGAAGAAACGAGGCCTTCGAAGCGATCCTCTTACAGCGGAAGTGTAGATAGTCAGTTTGCGGGATCGTTGCAGGTTTTTCGTAGGTTTACATTCTCGCCTATTTCCCGTGTTGCATCTGTCGAACGTAATCCTCATTAATGGTTAAGAGTATCGTGCGTGTTCCAATTAAGTAATAACCGTGTTCGAGTGCGTGGAAGGACGAGCGTGCTGGCGCTGTAGTTATACCAAAAAAGCAGAAATAGGAGGATGCTATCGCCCTAGTCTATTCTAATGTAATATTTAAATATTGTTGTTATTGATTGGAAATAGAAATCGATTCAAACAGATCGACGATCCGATGTAACTTCATTTCCCATTCTCCTGCGCAGAAACGTCAAGCTATTCTTTTGTACAATCTTATTTCATATGTTAATCTATTCGTTTAAAATCAGAAACACAAGGAAGGGACTAGAAATTTTAATATTTGCGCTATTAATTTTTTTTTCGACGATCTCTCTGAAATTAATGTCGCGAGAGGCAAAGGGACGACTCGACCAACCCCGTCACGATGTCTTGACACACTTGTTTATTGGGTCGTCTCTTCTTAGCCACTCTATCACGTTTCCCCCAACATTGGCCAACAGTTAACCTGCTTGCCGGGCAGTTACCTCTGTTTAACTTTAATTAATTCCCGCATCCCTCCGGACCAATAAAGTATAATGAAAAACCGGGTAAACAGAGTGCCAACTGACCTATATGCTTCCTCGTATCATCCTCGTAACACTGGATCACTGTTTGTCGTTTGTTTCCTTTATAGGGTAGGCAAGAGTGGATCGACGAGGCTTCATTTATTGGTATCCATTTCTGTTCTTCCACTCGAAACGTACGGTTTAATTAATTAAAGAATCGCAGAAGGATTCTCAGGTACTTTCAAAAGGAGCGATCAATTTTGTTGAGACTTTTTTACTGTTTTAACGAACAGACGAATTTTCTTTTCAACAGAAATTGCCACACCGTTGCGTGGCGTCGTTCTTTCCCTGGCAATTTCGCAATCGCGACGATTTATCGTCGTAATCATGAAAGGGCGAAGGAGAGGGGGTGGGTGTGAAGGATAATTGCAACCTTCCCGAAATCCTCGATAAGGTCCCAATGAAAGAAAGGGTACAGGGAAGATACATCGGGATGCAGGTAGCCAAGGCCGGCGAGAGAAGCTGGAGGGAGAGGAAATGGACATATTATTCGGTGTATAAAAGAGGACGCCAAATGGGAGGAAGGCGCTCCTTTTTGTTCCCTATATCGATGCCCACGGGGACGATTTAATTACAATAATCACAACATTACGGTTCCTGGTATCTTGGTAAGTCCACCGTGACTTGTCCCACGGGGAGACTAATCGTTTTCTTAAATCGAGGACAGTCCCTTAGTCGAGGAACGCCTCCGGGACGGCTCGACTCTTGGTTATTCAGTTTTTGATGAGAATGATGGAATGAAGCAATTTGCGTGACTGATCCGAGGGATAGAAGGAATCCGTTGAACAAGGAAGAGCAGCAACTTCCGCGATATCATAACGGAATTTTACGTACGAAAGTTTAAAGTTCTCGAAGTAAGTTTATTAAAAGAAAAAAAATCAGTTCCTCGTGGATAAGCAACTATTCGATAACGATGAATAATTATCGAACGATAGAAACGCGCCATCGTAGATTAAGTTGGAACAGAGTCGAACAACGAAATATTGCTCGACAGATTGCAATTTTCCTCGAGGAACGCCTACCGATCGGCGACAGTGTTTATCACGATCGACTGATCTAAACACGAGTCAGTATGCATAACGATATTAATGCAATCTGCTGCGACAAGTCGGTCCGCAGTATCTGATAAATTCATCGTCGCCCCTGTTTATCTCTGAACGAGATTTTTGAAGTTGCTCCAGCAATATCGCGACAGTCGCGTATGCTCGAGAGATTTAATGAGTTCTCGTTTCTATAACACATCGCTCGACAGATGCGTGCACGTATTACAAACCCATTCTGTGCGCGATTTTTCTTTCCATTTTCACTTACTCTCGATATCTTTTCTTCCAATTCAAAATGGATCGATCGCTTCGAACAATAAGTCGCGAAGGTACGTAACGAATCCAGTACGTTACTCGTGCTCGAAAGCAGAGAGCAAAACGAAGGCGGCGCAGTGCAACGATTTCAGGGGTAGCGGTTTTCTGAGCTGGCAATTGTGGGAGTTGGCACGGTGGAATGTCGTGAACGGGCCCAGGGGTCCACCGTTGGTGCCCTAAAACGTTAACCACAGATCTCTCTCGCTCAACGGATTAGATCGCTCGGTCGGGCGAGGCCTCGAGGTACGATTTGCGGCCAACAGGGGGACGAAGAAGAAGAGAAGCTGCCACGGTCCCCTCACTGTTCCCTTCGTGTACCCTCTTATTAGGGCGTGAGCCTTATCTAAGGGTCATAGGGCCCCCGCGACCTCCAAAGTCCCACAGGCGGTTCCGCAGAATTCCAGGAGTCACTGGTCACCTCTGCGCATTCCGCTCGACCGTGGATTCGATTCGCGCGACTCGTCGCGCTGGAATTGACGAGCGCGAGCTGCTTTCAACCCTTACGATGGATCCTGTCCAACGAACCCTCGAAGGGTTCTCTCTCGTAAAAAGCGCAGTGGCTCGATTCGATGGAAACGATTCCTCAGCATCGAATTGGATTTCCGAGAGAGGCAACGCGAAGCACCTTCGATCGTGTGCGACGCATACGCGAGCACCCGTTCCACGTCGAACGCCCACCTCAAATCGAGCGCGGCTGAAAATTAGAGACGAGCCCGGGGCATCATCGATCCGGCAATGATTCCCCCCGACGGCGCGTCCAAGAGTCGAGAAAGGGCGAACCGATGTGACCACCGTGCGACCGCGCTGCTTTGATTCGCACGAACGATTAAACGCGCAATAATAAATTTCAGGAAAAGGACGGCTGGCCGGGGTAGCCGGGAATACGGGACGCGCGCGTTCAGGAAGGCGAGGAACTGGTCCCCGCGGGCTCATGGCCTGTGGTTAGGGCGGTGCGCAGCCTCTCTTTTTTGCTGGCCGACGATTAGGTAAACTGGCATGGGCTGGGGTTGCGCGCGGTGTGCCCGCAATGTAGGAACACACTCTAGGCCTGCTATTAGTTAGTAGTATAGTTTAAACTCGAGACGCTAGCCGTGATGGGACGGCGCGGAAGAGGAACGAGCGACGCGAAGGGGAAGAAGAAAAAGAAGAAACGGAGGGAAAAGAAAGGAGGAAGCTCGGGGTACTCCCTTTTAAACGCCGCTAATTCGCGACCTAGCCAGGCGCCGGCTCACCTCATTTCACCGTTCCTGCCCTCCGACTTTTTGTTTCTCCCTTTCTGGGCCAAATCCGGATCGAAATAAGACGTACGAGACGAAACGGAGTAGTCTTCGTTCGTATTCCGCGTACAGGTCTCGATGTTGGTTCGTTTCTTTGGGGGAGGGCGAGATTCCGTTTGTCCAGGGGTAGGATTTTCCCCTGGGGATAGGCTAATTTCCTTTCCCGATTTGCTACGGTCGATATCGTGGGGCTCCCGTTATCGACGGAGCGCGTCGAGTCGAGGACAACGTAGTTGCTTCACGTCGCCTGTGTCACCTTTGGATGCAGATTTGCCGTTCCCTGACGGGTTCGTAGCTTCGATACGGTCTTCTTTGGGGCCTCGAGGAACCTTGCATCCACCTGATGCTGCCATCTGAAGGCGTACCTGGCAACAGCGAGATTCTATTCCTGTTCCGTGCGGAACGTTTAAGTTCGTTGCACAATTTTGTTCGAAGGGTGAGAATGGTACGAGGTTCATAGTTTTTCTTTCGAACTATGAAAGCGGAAGGTTTAGCAAGAGTATATCTTGCGATAATTATGAAAATTGATGGACGAGTGCGGAGATTTTAACGTTTAATTAGCGCGCGATCATTTGACACAATTGTGATTTTCAGAAACTAATAATGAAATTTATCGTTCTTAACGCAGATATTTGGTCTGCAATGTGTATTTAAATATTTTCAAGATTCCAAATTTGCAGTAATAGTATTTAGTATATCTATTACTATAAGTTTAATTAATACAAATGATTACATTATTTCGTTCCATGCACTAACATTCAAGACCTTATACTTTAGTTTAAGTGATGATCAATTATAGCACAATTAAAAAAAAAACCAGTGGAAGCTTCCTCACTGAATTCTCATAAAGTACCAATCGAATTAAAATTCGTTTTACGTTAATATTTCTTCTCTTCTGCAAGTACATTAATTTACCTCCAATGACTCGCATAGATGCGTAGATAACTAAAAATCCGTCTGTTGATTATTAGCGGAACGATTCGTATTCCACCAAGTTGGTCAGTTAGCTTTCCTCA
Source organism: Xylocopa sonorina (assembly GCF_050948175.1). NCBI lineage: Eukaryota > Metazoa > Arthropoda > Insecta > Hymenoptera > Apidae > Xylocopa > Xylocopa sonorina. The sequence goes on from NC_135193.1 coordinate 14,966,898, forward strand.
TCCGGAGCGCTGGTATCCGAGAAAAAGCTCCGGCGGACGATAAACGCGCGTAAATTCCGCGCGGCAACCGTGGATTATCGGCTCATAATTCATCGCGGGCCGAGACAGTGATTGTCAGTTTGCGCCGGCGTTGCATCCGCTCGAACTCGCCTCGAATTCGCGTAATGGATCATTACAGGCCGTGCGATAATCAATTTTCAAAGTACTCTCCGGCGGCGCGAGCCTAGAAAGGGACCGTTCTGAACGCCGCGTCCGCCGACGCGTAATTTCAATCCTGTCGGCCAGCTATTTTTGATTCCCGCAAACGATATAACGCGTTGTTCCTGAAGCGTTGATGATAGGGAGTGCTCCGTGACTGCAAAAACTTTTAATTGGGATGTAAATTGTTTTTTACCCCCACGCACACCCCTCTCGTCGTTTATAGTCGCGTGAATGGTTCGAGCGGATTACGTAAAAAGGAAGTTGAATCATTTATTCGCATACACTTCGAACAAGCAACCTCATCTACTCGAATAAATATTCATTAAACTCAAATCCCCGTTAACTCTCCGAGTTAGTCATTCATTCGAACTGAGAGAAGCAACTTTCGTTTGAAAAATAGGATCGCCACAAAAATTGTAGTCTTAATTACCTTCCAACCTGTCAGGTACTTAGAACTCCTTAAAAAATGTGTACCAACGAGGCAGCAATTTTCTAAGTTTTCCTTGGCGAGCTTGAAAAATAGGATCACCACAAAAATTGTGGTCTTAATTACCTTCCAACCTACCGATTACATATAACTCCCCCAAAAATGTGTACCAACGAGGCAGCAATTTTCCAAGTTTTCCTTGGCGAATTTCCCCAGCGCCATTGCGCGGCTCGAAGGCATCGCGATTTCCGTAAAGGATCGTGATCTGGTTGGCAGACTGGTCGGGGTTGGCGCACGGGGCCCGGGCAGACGGAGAAATTCCCGTAATGAAAGGGCTGAAAACCGCGGGGCCGCGATTCGGTGTTTCGCAGAAAGAAAAGGGGAAGCCCGGTGGAGGCGGAGGAGGCGGTGGCCGCCAGGTAGAGGTGGAAGTAGTCGCTGGAGGATGGACCTCGGCGTTGCTTGCACAGACCGGGAAGGGGAAGCAGACGAGGAAACGGGTGAGGTGTGCACGAGTGAGACAAAGCGGCGGCGACCACCGTCGGGAGGTGGAGACGGTGATGGGTGGTATTTGAAAAAGTGGAGGCAAGAAGATCGCCGTGGATTTAGTTCGGAGATGATCGAGGGGAACGGGACCGTTAATGGCTCTTAATCGTTAATGAACGAGTTCACCCTGTTCTTCTGGTGCGAACGTTAAAACGCTCGTGTATACGCTGAACTAATCGCCTGTTCGTTTTCGCGATATACACACATAGAACCACGTTATATTTCTTTTTCTATCGATTTAACGGTACTGAGCCACGTTTGTTTCGCAGCATTTGAACACGGCAGCTAGGGACCAGCGAAACGGAGATGATCGAACGCAAAGCAAGAAATAGCATCGATGTAACTTAGTAAAACGTTGAATCAATGTCGGACATCGATCGAATCGAGAAACCCTGAGCAACGCGAACCCAACCGTCACGTCGAGTTCATCGGAACTGGAAGATTCGACGGAAGCAAGTAAGAAGGTTCGCCAGACGCGAGCGAAGGACTCGAAAGGGGGGATGCCAGGGCAAAGTGGAAGATAAGGGAGAAAGGAGGAGAGAAGGCACGCCGCGAGTCGTGGCGCAGGCAAGGGGGTTAGTTAGGCGCGTGGGGCCACGTGCGTTCCCACGGTTTCGAGAGGCATATCGCACCACAGCCCTCCGTTTCGCTGGCCTCATCCCCTCTCGTTGCGGGCCGCTAGTGGAAGAAGGCCCCGCTCTCGATGCTTATACAACATTATATACGGCTTCAAGTGTATGCATACAGTCGCAGACCCCTCGTGGACACGTTCCACGTACGTATTGGCAATGCGCACGTACACAGCTCCGCTGGTCCCTCGCTAGAATGCCACGCCATCCCCCTTCTCTCGCGGCGTGGCCAACGAGCCAGAGGTTCCTGGGCCTCCTACACCCTCTCGATCTCTCTTCTCCCGTACCACAGGCCTCCTCCTTCGTCCTTCCTGCCTCCTCGCCAGCGTTGGCGGCGCGCTGACCCCTGACCTCCCATTACCGGCTCGACTGACCGACGACTCGACTCCCTCGCACATGCACGGACCAGGCCACGGTTAGACACGCTGCCTCGACGCGATATAGACGTACTATGTTCCTCGCGGTACCAGTCGCGTCCGGCAGGGACCAGCCCGCGGGAATTTCGGGGAAGTCAATCTCGTCGTCGAACTGTCCTCTTCGAGATGAGTAACCGCGGTTCTGTCGAGGTGGTGTCACGGGAGACGTTTTGGGGATGATCACGATTTTTTAGATATCAACTCAGGAGTCGCTTTTAGACGATGCGTGTCTCGACGGATTAATTTTTCATTTTTGAGAAGGTTTGTGGGGGATGAGTGCTGAGAGAGGGGTAATTTGAACGTAATGCAGAGGACCTTGATTCTGTGGTGGGCGATAAGGGAATTTGGGTACAGTTTGTGAAAACGTTAGCAATTGGTTTTCGAATTCTTAACTGGAGAATGTTTTATAGAGATCGAGGGTGATCCTTGGGGTTGGTTTCAGCCGAGGAACTGCCATGGGAGACGTTTTGGAGAGGATGACGATTTTTTAGATATCAACTTAGGAGTCGTTCTTAGACGATGCGTGCCTAAACGGATTAATTTTTCATTTTTGGGAAAGTTTGTGAGGGATAAGCGGTGAGGGAGAGGTAATTTGAACGTAATACAGAGGACGTTGATTTGGCGGTGGGCGACGAGGGAATTTGGGTGTAGTTTATGAAAATGTTGGCAATAGGGTTTCGAACTGTCAACTGGAGACTGTTCTACAGGGATCGAGAGTGATCCTTGGGGTTGATTTAGCTCGTAATCCGCTTCGGTTGAAGAGGTAGCCGTGTCGTTAACGCAAAGATACGATCCTTCGACGACGTCGCACCGTTTAACGCCCCTTTCGCCTCCGAGAAGTCCGCCTAATGGATTCGCCGGCCTACTTCAAATTGCCGCGGGAATTGATGCTCCGGTTCCCGCGAAAGAACTTACTTAATGACTGTGAATCGGTACAAACGAACCTGTTCGCGCAACTTTCCATCGAACGTGCGCTTCGATGCCTGCTGGTTTCTCTCTTCGAGTAACGGCTAATTTAGTTGAAAATCGAACGAATAAAGAAGACAAGGTGCAATGGAAATTATTTTACTTTGGACTCGAAGAGAATTGGTAGAAAGAGTGCGTTTTGATGCAATTAACCTAAGTGTACAGTAGTATAAGTCAATGGTAACGCATTTTGAGGGTTGTAATAATGATTCAAGTAAAATTTCAGTGCGTGGACTATTTTCGTTTGAAAGAAATGACTTCTTTCGGTATATAAACGATGAGACAAGTCTCAGTTCGTTCATTTACTTATGAATTTAGTAGAGCAAAGTAGAAATCGTAGGAACAGTTCTTAGCGCTGTTATACAGGGGGTCTTAGAAAGTTTCTATCCGCAAGAATGCGCGGCCTCTAGAGTTTACTACTTAATAACATACTTCAGGGCGAACTAAATCGTTTCCATAATTTGTATCGCGCTCGCCACGAAACTCCGGCTGGGTCGTTTGAGCAAACGATCCGAGGCTGCGTTTCGAGGGAGACGCGTAATGGTGCCCACTACCGTTTAAAAATCCCGGATTATTTATCATTAACCTACCCTGTGATAGAATGCAAAGTGGAACGTAGATCATTTGGCTAGCTTATAATCTCGATGCGTTTACCGAAACACTTTAACGCGCTGGTACCATTACGACTTCCGGCACCCAGGATGATGGAACAAATGCGTGTTTGCTTGTTTCCAGGTCGAATTCCACTGAAACCTTGACAACCGTTGCCGCGATTCAATTCGCGCCACGATGAATCGCCAACGTTTCGCTGAAACATTTCCCTACGGAATTTGACGATAGAATAAACTGTAAAAGAGAGAAAGAGGCATCGCGTTGGTTCTCGTGCAGAGTGTAAAAAGCTCTGGAACAAGTACGCAGAGCGAGTGGCAGCCTCGTGGAGGTGGCCGTGTGGGGGTCCTGATCGCGCCGCCAAAGAAGACGCTCGCAGATATTCCCAAGAGCAAAAGCCTGCAACCGAGGTCACTCCTCCTCGTGGGAGGGCCCCCAGGCGCCGCGTAGCCTCCCCCGTCGGCTCGTCCGGCTACGAAAAACAACAAGAGTTTACGGCGCTGCATCGCAGAGTGTACGCGCGGTTGCTGAGGCCCAGGGCCGGCCGAAGGCCAACGAAACCCGCCGCGGACCGCTCGAAAAATCCGCTTGAATAATTGTCCGGCTTACTTCTACCCGCGAGACCAATTCTCAGCTGGGATTAATGAGCTGACCCTGACGCGCGAGGGCTGGCGGTTCGAGGCGCGCCCACCCTTTTGCAAAGCCGCTGGTTTTTCGCGTCTCAGCCTGATTGCTCGTTTCGTTCGATAATTACGTAACGCGAGAATTAAGCTTGCAGTGTTGAGAGTTACTTAAACTGGGATCTGGTGCATCGAGATCATTTTAAAGCGATTTTAAGGATGCATTTGCTATCGAGGTTCTAGGAAACGAGAAGCTGGTTTCTCGAGAGACGATCTGGGATGATTTTCCTAGTGGATCTAGTCGACGAAAACGAACGGTCGCCTCTCTGGTAATTGGCTTGTAGTCGAGCGAGTCGCTTGTCGATTACTCGTTCGTCCGCCTTCTTTTCCTTCTTGGGTCGATACAGGCGCGTGCACGTAAATCGTGCGTTCCGCGGCGCAAACAGTCGCGGGTATCTTGTAATTGATGGCACACCCGATAGCGCCACGTCGTAATATTATCGGATCAATTAAATCGCCTGTCGTGTACCTTTGAACCCGTTGATCTGCGTGAAATATCGATCGCCACGGTTTTAAGCGATTCGCGTCACAATATTCGAGCCGCGAGTAAAATGGTCTTGAAAATTAATTGAACGTCGTTAGAATTTTTATTGGACTTAATGTATTAGAAGTGATTGATAAATATCGTGAAAACAATTGCTTCAATACTTGGTATACAAAATTACACGTGTCACGAAATCTGAATTTATTAACTATTTAAGGGTGCACGGTTGGAACAACAGCGATCGAGAAGGAAGAAGCGCTGTGAGAACGGAGGGATGCGAAAAGGAGGGAACGTGATTTACTGTTCACTTTGTCTGGTTTTACACAACAAGATGTCATTATTTTTCTTGGTAAATTGCTACTTTACCGTGCAACAGGCAGCTCTCGCACGTATTTTACAGATATATTTTACAATCCCGCTTGTCCTCGACCTTCCAATGGCGCGCAGCGATTGAGACGTAGGTTGAATTATGTGCAAACTCGGCTCTCGGCTCATCGAACGCGTCGATACTTCGTAGTTCGAACTGTTCCTCGAAGAGGATCGCGAACACCAAGAAGGACGAGGATTGAAACGAAGTTAACGTCCAAAGATTTCCTACTAACATCCACGTAAAAGTACCTCAGCATTCCTTTTTCCACGAAAATCCTCTTCTGTCTTCTTGAATGGATTCGAAATACCAGAAAAATTGACGAAATTCCATCGAGAGCACTCAATGGCGCCTATTACCATCCTCTTCACGGTCCCCCTGGGGGTGAAAAGGAGACGCCTTTTATTGCCGGGCCGGAAAAACTATGGATAGCCCATTTTGAATTTACATGGCCGTAAATAATACGAAGAGTCCGAGTGTGCAGCGTGAAACCGGATAAACGAACGATAAAAGCAATTTCACCGGGATGAGCGCGCGTGCTGGGCACGTAGGAGGCGAGTTACAAGCAAAACCCTCATTAACCGGGCTGTACTCGCAAGAACGAGATAATTAACGCGTTAAACCGGCGCCACGTCAAGTTATCGGGCCTCTCCCCGTTTAATTACGTATACCCACGTGTAGCCGCTACTCTATTCGACCACCGGTGCTACACGCTCGCGGGCTATTGATTGACCGTGCGATGAAAACAAAGAGCTTCGTCTGCAGCCAAGATGATTCGCGAATCAGTAGCTTCTTCGCAAAAAAAAAGAGTATCGAAAACCATCTCGAATGGCAAAAGATCGATGGAGATCGTGTTAAGGGATGAAAATTTGATTCGTAGGAAGAGTGGATGTTGAAGAATCAGTGCAAAGGGATTCCAGCAAAGAACGATCTACACAGGACAGCATAAGGTGTACGAAAGGTCGCGAAACTGGCAACAGGTGGTCAAAGCTACCGCTTCGAGTCCTCGGTGTCCATGGCCCTTTGTCGACGAATAACGAAAGGGGCGTTGCCGGGGGACTCGTGTCCCTTTGGGGTGAAAGGAACCCTCGTGGAAAGAATGGGAGACAGAAGGGTGCCAGAGGGAATAAAAAGCGAGCATGAACTACAGATATTTAAGGCAAACAGGTGGAAGAATGGAAAAGCCTTTTTCCATGGAATATTACATTTCGAACCTTCTATTCTTGTCTTTCGTAGACTCGAAACGCACGACGTTCAAGTACTCGATGCAATATTGCAACTCTCGAGAACAGACAGTAGTTCTGTTATTACAGCCGCTCTTTTTATTCTCGAAACGTGACTTTGACTTACTTCACACCTCTCCCTTAACCCAACAGCTACCCCAACTACCGCCGTACGAATCGTCTCTCCCAAACGGCGCGATCGAACGGTCCATGCGGGTGTCCGTTGACCGCCCCGACACGTGATCCGTCATGCGAAATGAAAACTGTCCGATAGAAGGTGGATTCGAAGAAGGAGAAATCGCGAGCTGTCCGACACTGGGTCCCACGCAGAGACGATGATTAAAATTGTAAATATCCACAGGCGACCCCCGGTGTTACGACCTTTTGCACGGCCACGGCGCCCCACCGTGGCCCAACCCCATACATCAACGGATATTAGATTATGGTAAGAGGCGAGCATTAACGAACGCGGATCCGCGCGCGCTCGCGCCTCATTTGCCGCCCTTACAGCGGCGTTCGCGCGCCATTTTTCAAGCAACCGCCCAGTACCCCGGGTCACGATCCACCGTATTCACCCCGGGGGTTGCGCGGCCCTTAACGCTTCCTCTTTTTTCATCCATCAGCCGGTAGTATCGAACGATTACGGGTGAATAATTGATCTAATACGAGGTGGATCCAGCGGTGTCGGGTTCTGTACATTTGTTTCATCCGCAAGTAGGTGAAGGTTTCGATGAAAGCTGCCTTCGACGCGGTTAGCGGCACGCAATCCTCGCGAAATCGTTTTCGTTCGGTGATTCATCTTGTCTCTGAATTACTATCGTGATATTTGGGTGAATCAAGTACGTTGAACACAAAATTGGAGCTCGAATCGAACGAAATTCCCTCGACGTCTGCTCTGATATTTTGCCAGGCGTCCACCCACCCAGCGTCACATTTCATCGAGCCGGTCCTCGCGGCAAAAACGAGTACCAGCTGGTCGCGTCACCTCGTTCTTCGCCGGTAGAACGTGGTAAAGGGGTGCGGATACAGGTCGAGCGGAGGGCAATATTTTCATGGCGCTTAGCGGCTGGCCGACTGCGACGGCTCCCATCCGCGCAGCACGACACTTTATTTTCGAATGTATCGCCGGTCCCAGCAGCGCGCCGCGGTGTGCACGCGCGCCTCGCACACACACACACACGCGCGCGCGCACACGTGGATCGAAACGCCCGGCTCGCGTCCACCGCACGGCGATATTTTCCTGAATATATGTAGCGCGTGTACATACATACGTCGAAGATTAATCGAGTCAAAAGGCCGCGGTCGTTACAAAGTGTGCCGCCCGCCGCGACACAAAACCCATGCATTACCGGTCGAACGTTGCCGAACGAGAGGACCGTCGCGTTCGTGTTCTAACGTTCATCTTGTCTCCGTCGATACACCCACGCTGCCCTCGCGCCAGCACACCCGGAAAGGGGGTGGCGAGCGGCGTCGCCACCAAGTCCGTCGCCGCGAGTATGCGTACCCCCGTGGCACGTACGTGTGGACCATAAGCTTGCGCTTTGCTCTCTTGTTACCTTTGAGGACGATCGCGAAGAATTGCTTCGAGACTTTCGCTATTATTCTTCCGTTACGGTTGTGTGTCTCAATACGCGCGAGAAGGGCGCGGAGTAAAATATCGTCTCGAAGGACGCGGTTAAAAGTAAAGGAAAATCGTTGATAGGGTAGGCTAGGATTTATGGAACGAAGATTACTTGGATGCATCGATGCGTACTCCATATCGAATGGTGCGTAACTCGAAACGCGTCCCTTAGCCTCGTTACGTTAAGAGCCATCGAAACGAGGGGGCCCAGGCTCAGGCCCAGTGGAGCTGTCGGCTCGTAAAGGTCAATCACGCGGTGCCAGTTGCGTCGTTTCGAGGTTTCTTCGAAATCAAGCGGAATTCCTTGGAACCGTCTGGCGGAGGCTGGGATATCCGTCGGCTGGCCGCGTGTTGGTCGATTTCTGTTGTCATCGTGGCCCCCGGAGATGGACGTGAGAATGCGAATTCGTAGGTAAGGGGGCGTACGAGGCCCGTCAGAAGGCTTTAGGCTGGCTCATTACCAGCAATTGTGGCCGAACGGCACCCCGCGGCGTGCTACACGGCTGCACCGGCCCCCGCCGACCTCGGGCACACCGGCTGAACCTTCGCCAGCCGCGAGAGCCTGCTGCCCCCGCCTGCCCGTACGACAACGGAATTTAATTGCTCGATCAATCATTATTTTCGTGACTACGCGATCGCCACCGTGAACACCGTCCCCAGCGCCGTCTTCCACTTCCGTCGAGGTTTCACGCGCCTCTGAGAGTGGCGCGCAGAGTGCGGGTAAGGTGTTGGTAGCAGTGCTCTCATTTTGGTCCACTTGGAGCTTGGGCATTTTTGTTCGATGAGCGAGGGACACGTTGAGAGGCGCACAGTAGGTGGACTGATAAACGCGTCTGTTCGCACGTCAGTTTTCCAACGCGAGGACAAGTCGACGACGATCCTCTTATTTCGAAACGTTCGAAATAACGAAGAAGACCCACGCGTCTTGCGAAAGGCATCGTTCGAAGGCAAATACAACGACGTCCTCTAATCAAACACTGTTTCACCGTGGTCGTTCGTCGGGCAATTGCCTGGCAGAGTGCCAATCTCTCTCTCTCTCTCTCTCCTTTGGTCCATTGTCATGAAAACCGGCATCGAGTTGCCCTCGATGTCGGCCCTCCGTCGAATTAACGGAATACATTAACCACAGCTGTTATTCCTTATTCCGCCGCGCGTGGACACGCGCCTCGCGGCGCGCATAAAAATTTCAGCTAATTCCCCATCATCATGACAATGAAAGGCCAAACAGACGGCGTTCAAAGGATGGCCAGCGCCACGATCGGAATCGTTGGTCGGCTTCGCCTCTTTGATGACTGCGAATAGATCGTCACCGCGGAACGCGCGCGCGCCACCTCGATGAAAGAGCCGGGGAGAAGAGAAGGCGAGGAAGAAAAAAGGGTGACGGCGACGAGGGAGGGTGATGGAGAGGAAGGAAGAAGAGGAACTGAGACAGCGTGGAGACAAAACGAACCAATTCTCGGCCTTTTACGATCATTCTCCACGCTCTCACCGCGTCATTAGCTGCTTGCCGGATAGATACACGGCCGTGTTACGAAAGGGGAGCCACCCGCCTCTCACCCCCCTGGCTCACCCTTTCCGAGAAACAATCTGTTATAGTGGGCCACATGAATGGCGAAACGTAAAAATGCCCCTTCGAGTTCCCACGTGGCCGGCTCAATGGACCAAGGAAGGAGCGACCGGATCCTCGAGCAGAGGAACCCCAGAGGAGCAGAGAGGGAGAGAGAGAGAGAGAGAGAGAAAGAGGGCACGGAAGGTTAAGGAAGGATGGGATCGTGTTCCTGCGCGTCGGTTGAACGAGGAACGGGCGAGGGACGATGCTGGCGAGGGAGGAGGGAAAGGATTCGTCGCGGAGTGCGGTTTTCAACGAAGCCAATTATTAGATGCGTCTCGAGCCAAGGAGACGAAGAAAGGAGGACCTGGATATCGATGTGAAATACGCGGGAATTTATATTTTGTCGTGGACGTAATTGGGAACGGGCCGCGTGAAAGAGTGGAGAAATTTAATTTTCGCCTGGCCGGCTGTGGCCTTAGAACCCCTCGCAACCTGCCTGTTGGGAACCCCAGCCTCGCGTCGCGAGGCAACCTGGCTCCATTTTGGTGAACGCGTCTCGCCTGTAGATTTTGCGGTTCTAACCCCCCTGCGCGCTGTTCGAATAAGTGTTACGTTCGAGCTGTTCGAAATGGTATCGAACTTCTTTAACGCGTGAGTGGTTCGAATCAACGGATGTAAAATATTTGGCTGTTGTAAATGAAGTTTCATCTGTGATTTTCTAAAGAAGTCACGAGCGTCTCGAGAAGAACGCAAGTGTTCGTATAATCTCGTGCGCTGGTGTACGTATGACCGCTCATTTAGGGGGGCCATTCATCCTCGAGACACTTCTCTTGTCCGACGTTTCATCGTCAGAGCGCGCAGGCCTCTCAATATCTCCTCTCCCTGTCTATCATTTACTCTTTAGGCTCGCGCGGGCATATACGAAATGGAACGAAACGAATTACCCGCGTTGTCGAGGACACGTGCTCCCTCCGTCGTCGTTGTCGTGCGCGTCTCACCCTCGCCTTCACCCTTTCCCTCCTTTTCGTATCCTTTTTTTTCTTCTTCGTTTAATTGTGGCGATCTCTTGAACGGACGATGCGAGCTGGCTGGCGGCGGAGAGAGATCAAATATTTATTATTCCGAGGGATGCGTTTCTGTAAACATGTACCACGTGGATGAAGAAACAAAAAGTGTTGTCCCTTTGAGTACGTTTTTTGCTTTATCCTATGACAATTTTTTGGGCCTGCGATCGCTTTGCGCTTTCTTCAGACATGGATCTGATAATTATTAATTATAAACTCAATTGTTCAAGCTTCTTACTGTGCGATGTACATTGTCTCTGTCTAAAAATTCTCAAGTCGTTACAGAGCAAAAATAAAAGCTCGACGCATGAACCTTCTTCACGAAGAAGAACACCCTAAAGAAAGTCACCCAGTGTCCCAAGCGTCCTCCACCCACCTTACATTTGAACACGCTCATCGAACGTACCCGGGCCAATAGATACGCGGTTTTCGTCCCCCTCGTCCCCCTCGGACGAATCCACACCGCGCACCTTTGTGCAGATCGGTCGAACCTCAGAGAAGAGACGCTGCAGGGACACTCGCTCCTCGTACGGCCCTGACAATGGGCCATTCGTCCGCCATTGTATCCCCAGCACATTAATTGTCTCTTTGAGGCCCGATGACCTCCGTGGATACGAGGCCGCTCCTCCCTCTTCCTTTCCTTATCTGCCCTTTCGGTCCTGGCACCCTTTTGTACGCCGATCACACCGATCATTGGTAGGGGTTGATAAAAGGGGAGGACGCGGGGGGTGTTTGAAGTCGGAGGTGAATGGCCCCGTTCACGAGTGGAAAATAATCAAATTCACGCGTCTCGATTTTTCTCTTCTTCCATCTCTCGAGGGTGGACGAAGCGAGGGTTGGGATTATTTCATTTCAGAAAGTCGAGAACGATTTTACGGTCCGTTACGGTGCGCGACGGTGCCGTGAATGCGATTTAACGAGCACTGTTTGCCGAAGTTTGATATGCTCCGCGAAGTATTCTTCGGTGCTTCGTTTCTTCGAGGTGATCACACGCGTGATTTACACGCGGCAAGTGTCGCGATCAACGTTCTCCAGCCGCGAGACTCGTGCAACGCGTTCACAATGATATCGTAACGAGCCGCTGGTATTCGAAGTTCGCGGGTGCAACGCGATACCGCGCGTGCGAGAGGATACCGGTCGCAATTAACGCGAGGCGAGATCCCGTTTAAATCCGTCGAATTTGACGAGAAACGAGCTGGTCGAGAGAAGGGAGGAAGGAAGGACAGATCGTCCAGCGGGAGATCCCCGTAAATCGACGGGGCGATGTTCGCTGAATTACGAGCGATATCGGGGCTGGGCTCCGCCGATATAATTAAGTAGGCGATCATCGTCCGTGAGCCTGCTCGTGTCTCGCGTTGGAATCCAAATTTTATGTCGGTATCATAAAAGCGCGTGACGGCAGAAGAATTAGGACGGCACTCGGTCTGGCTCTCCACCGTGGGCCCCAATAAGAACCGCTAGAGATATATAAAGGCTAATTCACACTGGGCTTGTTTACCGAGCCGACCCCCACCAGGCGTGGTCCCCCCAGCTCTCTTTATAAGCCTCGTTCCCTTTGTGATTCATTAACAACGCCGAATTGAGTGAATATCCCCGGTGATTATGATCCCGCTTTCAGGAATACTACTTCTTGTTACTTTTTCCTTTTCCACCGCGGCGTTCTTTTATTACGGTTCTTTTTATTGGTCGGGATATTGTCGGGGGTTTTAAGTGTTTTCGCTTGTAAAGTCGCAACGAACGTCTGTCGAACTTCAGCGTTCAGTTTATCTTCCATTTAATGTCGAATGACCTACATCGCGCGGACGCGTAACTAGGGGTTTGTGAAATTTTTTTGTCGTAAAAGTTTAATCGAACTCGTACGACGGCGGAAGACGAGTAACGAGGGAAGATTTGAAAATCGAAGGACGAACGTCTATCGAACTTCAGCGTTCAATTTATCTTCCAGTTAATGTCGAATGACCTACATCGCGCAGACGCGTAACTAGGGATTTGTTAAATTTTAAATAAAAGCTTAATCGAACTCGTACGATGGCGGAAGACGTGTAACGAGGGAAGATTTGAAAATCGAAGGACGAACGCCTATCGAACTTCAGCGTTCAGTTTATCTTCCGCTTAATGTCAAATGACCTACATCGCGCAGACGCGTAACTAGGGATTTGTTAAATTTTAAATAAAAGCTTAATCGAACTCGTACGATGGCGGAGGACGAGTAACGAGGGAAGATTCGAAGATCGAAGGATCACCGTGAGCCGCACAATCGGTGTCCATTGGCCTTAAACCAACGAGGCGATGGACAAAGAAGGGACATCGTGGATCGCGGGAGGAGCGAGAGCGAAATATGGATGAGTAATATGGGTTTCTCGCTACCCTCTCACGGGGCAGAAAGGCAGACGAGGGTGTCGCGATTCCCCGCTGTGCATTGATGGCCTCATCTAGCCTAGAAGAGCTCGGGAATTCAGCGGTAATTACCTTTTCTTCGGGCCGACGCCAACCGGAGGTGTTTCTCCTGGTGTATCGCTGCTTCGAAGCCGTCGACGTAGAACTTTTCAGCCGCTCGCGAAGCTTCATCAACGCGTCCGCTCGCTGGATAATGGGTCCAGCGAATCCTTTGGCGATTTTTGATAGACCTGTGGGTACGTTCATTTTTTTGCTGCCTTCGAGGATGCAACAGTTCTAATCGATATCAATTCGATGCGTTCAACTCTTCGTTCTACTCTTCTTAGCGAGGTATTCGCAAGTTTATCAATTCATATGCGTTGTAAAAAATTGGAACAAAAAGGTATTTTATATTAAGTCACCGGATAATGCTACTACATTTGGTTGTAAATATTTTATCAAATTCGTTCTACTTCCCGCGATAATTTCTACAGAGAGACGCGTCAGCTCGAAAGAATATCCTGATATATGTAACCAGGATCCCTTCCTTTCACTAATATTACATAATACTCATTTTTCATTCCCGGTAAAAATCTCATTAGAAAAAGAGGAAATAAAAAGGAAGAAAGAACGACCGACAGTCGTGTCCACGGTTCAACGAATCATAAACACCGGCTCGTTCCATCCAGTTCGCTGCTGGAGACGCGACTAAATTCCAGCAGAATCCATAAATTTCACGAACGAATTAATTTCGACGAAAAACTAGCCACGACCGATTCCTGGCCCTCAGCGCCCAGGCCACGGCATTCCGCTCGTTTCCGTTCCGCGGATAAACCCGGCACGTGGGAAATTTTCGCGGTTTCCTGCGCGAGAGGCGGCCATGAACATTCGTACGTATCGCCGTGAGGGGAGGCTGTCAACGGCAACGAGAGGTGTTTATGCCCCGTCCGAGCCGCGGTGTATGAAAAAGTCCGCTGGTGCCTTCAACGGGCTGTCCCGATCCACGTGAAAGCTCGATGAAGGTGTCTTGCCAGGCCGTAATGATCTTGTGAATCCGCGAATGGAACGCGCGCGATTCATTCACGATTCAGCAATTACGGTCCACGGACGCGGTCCTTGTGCACTGTAAAAATGCCAAGTTTACGACGCGCCGCGTACAGGTCGTTAACGAGTCGGGAATTAATGAGTGTAATGCGCGCTTTAATTCACTTTCGCGTACTGCTCGCTGGAAAACTGGAAAAAAATCCTCTTTCGATTATCCTTTCGCTTTTTAACGAACATTACCGCGTACTTTCCATTAAAATCTGTGGACCAAGGATATAAAAGTTTTCTGCTGGCTTTCTTCGAGTTCGTTTCGCATTGTCGCGACAAAAGGGGAGGACGAAGAGCGGCTGGGAGGATTGGAGTCTTCCAGAGTCGGGTGCTAAATAATTTCTGGTCCAAAAGAAGGAAACCGCGGCGATCCGCTATCTTCGATTCTTCCACGGCTATCTAGCGGCCGTGTGACGTGGACATAAGTTACGAGCGTTCGAATAATTACACGGTTCGAGCTCGAGGCGAGTCCGCGGTCAGCGGAAGGCAAAAGACAATTTTACGCAGCGGGGCACCGTCGTCCCTGGCGACCCGGTGGCAACCTCCTTTTCTGCTAACTATTTGCCCCACGAAATCGACAGCCACGGTCCCGTGTTCCACGGAAACCCCTGTGTCGGCGATCGAGCGATTTTAATGTACCTGAAATGAAATATCGCGCCGCGTTCCCTGGCGATACCAGCGCGGTTCGCTTTTCTTTGAACAGCGCGGGGGTGGACGGGGGTGGAAGGTCGATTATAAATCACCGATTCGTTGGTCATTGTTAGCGTTCGCGCAAGGTAATTGCACGATATGATTTAACTATCCTACATATCGCCATCACCATTTGCCATTGCTCGCCAATTAGAACAATTACATCTCAATAAATTGTGCGAGCATCATCATCGTGTACATAAACACAAAATTCACGCTATTCCATATTACAACCCTTTTTACATTTCTCCTCTCTCCACCGTCACTTTGCGCGCAAAGTTAAGCAATAATTGTTGGCAAAGCCAAGAGCAGAAGATTCTCAAGAGACATCGAGCAACCAGTGCACGGTGTTCCCGTAAACGCGTCGCTTCCGAGGGCGGGCGCGAGGTCAGGTATCCGAGGGACATCCGTCAACGAGGAGAGCAGCCTTCATTAGTCTGGCCGCCGCTGTTCGAGAAGCGGGGAGAGGAGTCCGTGGGCCCGCCTTATGTAAATCAGTCGCGGCGTAATTGGCACTGAACGAAAAAGCTAATTACCGAAATCGTGCACCCGGGACCCCTAGGACCCAGGGCCCCATCAGCTCCCAGCGGGATGTCGCGACACCCTAGCCCCACGGCCATCCACTTCCCGGCTTTCTTCTTTCTCTGTATCAAGCGCGTCTTTTTCCACGGACGCACGATCAGCGCGAGGGGCCGCAATATTACTCATCCAGGGACCGATATACGACTACCTGCGTCTCGATTATGCTCGCTGCTACTCGGCTGCGCCGGCTCGCGTCCAAAGTGGCGAAAGAGATATATTTTGGGCCTGTTCTGCCCCACCCCCGCCCTGTTCTCTCTCTTTCCCTCTCTGTCTTTATTTCTGATCCTCGCCCCCAAACCTTCCTCTTCCCTCTTAGGACGCCTCCTATTTCTTCTCCATTCTTTCTCGAAATAAGTAATGAATAATATCGTAAATCTTCCGTTGGTCGGCCGACCGGGCAGAAACGCGCGTCACCGTTTTTTGCGTGCCCCCTTTGTGAGAAAGTGCGCGAGAAAATTTGTTTGCGGAGATTTAGGGGCTCTCGGCTAGCGATTTAGTACCGATACGGAGGGTCGAGCATCGTTTATGAGGGGGTTGATGCTGGCTCGCCGCGTTCGGTTACTGGTTCCGTTGTGATCCGGACGTTTGCGGGATGATCGATGTCGGTCGAGCGAGAATAACGTGAATACGGTCTTTCGCCACGCTAATTAATATCCTCCACGGTCGTGGTGCTCCATTTCTTCGCGCCAAACTGCCCAAAATTCCTTCCCTTTACCACGATTACGCGAATCTCCAATTTATCTGGTCGTTCGCGTAGAATAAAAAAGTGCGACGAGATATCGAACCATTGCGTCGCGTAAAAAGAAACGCAGCGACGATAAATAATTTCCCTCGCGCGGGGTGCAAGACGTTTCCTACCAAGCAACGAATTGTCCGCGGCTAAGAACGTATCGACGTTATACAGGCTCGCTAACCGTGGTAACCGAAGAAAAATCCTCGTCTCGAATACATTGGCCGTCGAGTATTTACGGGTTTCAGCTTCCTATGACGTCAGCTCGCGAAAATCCATATATCAAAGGCTAGAAGGCGCATCCGAGAGACGATGAGTACCAAGCCGAGGGATTCTTCAAAGGTGATCAGCGGGGGTCCACGGACGGTCCTCCACCAGGCATCGTACGCGCCGCACGACAGACCCCGAAAGAAAGAACATTCCCTCGCGCTCGCGCTCGCTCCGTTACCAGGCCTCTCTCCGTTGCCCTGAAATTTGTGGTTTCCCTTAAACGGCAGCTTCCTCGTGTCTCCTCCGCTGGCAGCCAGGGTTCACCCCTTTGCAGAAACCACCGTGGAGGTGGGGGAGGCGATGGAAAAAGGAGAACGTTATTAATCGTCGCGCCGCGCCTGTTGAAAAGAGCTCGCACACAGGGACAGGCGACGAGGAAGAGGAGAACGGGACGGTAAATACGCCGTGGCTCTGTATCTCTTCTACCTGACGCTGTGCGAGATGATGCTCAGGTAGCCGGTGGATCCTTTGACCTTTCCACCGGCTGTCCTGCGGGATACGTCTCGTTCCTGTCCACCTTCTGTCTTTTCTCACCGAAAGAATTCCGCCAGCGGTCGATTCCACCGAGGGGCGGGGTCCTCGCTTCGGTCAGCTCCCGCTATTCATTTTGCTGCCTCCGAGAGAATGGGAGAATTAATAAGTGACATCTCACCCGGGGGACGGGAAAAGGTTTTACGCGCGCCGCGACCAGGAAAAGAGGGATATTCTATGGTTGCCTGGTAGAGGGTGTTCAGGCGAGCGTTCGTAGCGAGCCTAGGGGATGATTTTGCAGATCGAAACAAAATGACGATCGAGAGTAACAGAATTGCTTTCGACGCTTCGTCTTCGAGAGAAATGACACTGTAATTCTTGACCAATGCGGTAATAATAAGTTCATCGTGAGCCAGCCGTGCAATTATAACAGGGTTGAAACGCTTGACCCATCTTTTTCAGTACCCTCTAACTTTGTCTGCTAAATTCTCCAGACACCCGGTACACATGAAACGGAAACGATACGTAGAGGAAAAAGTAAGGAGGAACAGAGAGGAAGAAGATCGCTCCTTTTTTCTTCCCTCCATCGTTCCGTCGTGGCCGTCGCGATGGTCCACGCGGTCCTCTTCGATCCTCCGCGTCTCTTTGTTGTGCCGGTGGTGCCTTTTGTCAGCCTGGCGACGAACGAAACACCTTGTCTTTGGTTGTAGTAACACAATGCCCGACTCGGATAAACCGTCGCTAGAAAGTCGAAACGGGTAGACAAGGGAGTTCTGACAGTTTCGCTTGGCTCTTCTTCTGGTTCCAAGGGTTGAACGACGTCTCACGCTGATTTTCGTGATTAGAGTGGAGCGACGATGGATTCGCGCTCGATTCGAAACGACGCTGATCGGATATCGCATTAATTTTTTTCAGACAGCAATGCGCGATCAAAATGGTCGCGTAACTAGCGTCGACTTTGCTGAACCCAATGGAAGGATTAATGGAGGGTACCGCAACGAGCTCGCAGTGTACCGTTCGAGACCGTCCGATGGATACGGCTCGACGGAGGACGCAAAAAAGGCTTGGACGATCGGGACAGCACTTCCCACGAAGTGTGCGAGCGATCAATGGGGGAAGCGAGCCGCTGCATGACGAATGGGGGCGCAGCCAATTTAGATGCATAGAGGTCGCGGCGTCGGGTCGTCCGACGACCTGTCGTGTCTCATTCCCGCGGAGGCTAAAAGTCCACGGGCTTTTTCATTCGGCGCAACGAGGACGATCGTGCGGCGTTTCTCATGCACGCCCATTACGGGACACGGTGAAAGGCCAAGCTACACGCTGTAGATCGGTGAAATCTGTTTGCTAATGAAGGGAAAAACTGTTTCGATCCTGAGGACTACCGAGTTCTACGGAGGATTCGTTCACGACGCGATCCTCGAGTTGCGAGAGAAATCGTAATTGCGAGAGAATCTCTGCTGACTGATGGGTGAATGAAGAGTCGCCTGATTGTGCGAGGGTACGAGTGTGGGATTCGAGTGAACGAGGTGTGGGTGTGCAGGAAGAATGGGACGCAGGAGGGAAGTGGAAATGGAGAGTCGAGCTGTTGGATAAGAGGAAGAGAGACGCGAGTGACAATTGTGGTGGATGTGAAAGTAGCGGATATCGAGGAAATGATGTTGAATTTTACGAGGCTCGTATCAGGAAGTAAAGTATAATAGGAAAGACGTAACACTTGAGTTGAATTCCAGTCGTGAAACGTTTTACTCGTACAAGATGAGTTACGAAACGGTGAAGTTCTTCTTCGACATCGACGAGAAACTAAAATACACGATTCCGTCGACAGCGAACGATCATCACCCTTCCACGGTCATCGTGCACGGTGAAGAAGCTTCGCAGGAGGAATTTGTATCTCCCTTCTCGCCATTTCGCTCATTATCCGCGCATTATCGGCATTGTCTTCGCCGAATCTGATATCCCGCGCGTCCTGGGTGGCGGGCCAGTGTAATTACTAACACGAAACCGCCGGCTGGCCAGCCGATTGCCCGATCGGCGGCCCTCGCGATGACGAGGATCTCTCCCTCGTGCCAGGGCCACGCCACGACGATGGAGGAGCGGACGAGCGCATTGCGTCTTCATTATAAATCCTGAGAATCACCCAAATTGATAACGGCATCCGAAGGCTGCCGTAAAGGTCCTCGTAATACTCTAAAGAGGGCTTCACCTCCACCCTCGCGCAGCGGGGTGTCCACCGCAACGAAATAACAGGAGGCCACTTTCGCCTTCCACCTCCCTCTGGTATATAACCCTCCTCTCGTCCGTTCGACGCGTTCCTGATGGTTTCGAGAGCTGTTGGCTACGCGGTGATCCGTTGCTCCCCTTCGATCGACGTGTCCCACGACGGACGCGTTCCAAATTGACCGCCGCCACCGAGGGTAGCCATGGACATTTTTTTCGAACGCGTCGAATATATGGTGCCCCTCGATGACGTCGAGTGGCCGTTATCGTGCTGGGACGTGGTTGAATGGAGCGTGGTTAGGTACGGAGAGATGATTCTCAGAGGTGGAGGAATGACGTTCGAGGGGAATCGTTTTACTGTTTCGAGTCTTGTTGTCAGGGGAATTTATGCGTAGAATTTCTTATTATTATCGCGATTGGAACGAGAAAGTTGTTAGAAAATTTCAGAAGTATTACGCCAACTAATAAATTACCGATGGACCATTGAGATGCGTCGATACCAGTCTGCGTACCTCCCTCGAACACAAGTTCGGTAGGATGGTTATTGCGCAAGGTTTGATTGGATCGACACGAAGCAAGGAGTGACACATTTCACTTCTTCCCTTGTCCGTCCTTCACCTCCTTTTACCATTGTACCGTTTCGTCCTCGCGCGAGCGTGTCTCGCTTCACAAAATTGAGAACTATCGTCGTAACGATTGCTCGACCAATAAATCACCGTACAGTTTGAGAAATTTTGTTCCAAACGTATCTCTGTGGAAGTCTCCCGACATCGGGACCAACGAGATACAAAGAGAGATACCGAAGATAGCGATTCAGCGAGAGAAGAGGCGAACAGCGTCCCGTTTTATCGTCCAACAAAAAGGATTACCATAATCCGGCAAGATTTGTCCCATAAACGGGCCGTTAGCTGCAATCGGCGCTGTTAATAAAACGTTTCGCAGGGTAGCGATGATCAGGGTGGACGGGGGTCTGGTCGAGAGAGCGACAACGTCCAAATGACGCCGTAAAGTCGGCTGGTGAAACGAGGAAAGAGAAGAGAAAGCCCTCGAAACTGAGCGAAACAGATAGTTCAATGGAATCTTCTCGCGGCGGGGTGTCGACGAGGACCACAGCGCGAGCAAGATGAACGGCGGTCCTCTCTCTCTCCTATCCCTCACCTGTCCTTCACCTCCTTTTACAGTTCTGCCATGATCTCGACCAGACGGAGAAGGTTCTCGTGTTGCGCGCTCAAAATGCTGTTGCTTGCTTCGTTCGAACCGAACGCCAGCAAACAAGGGGTGGGTGGCTGAATGCGGAGGAAGAAGGCAGAGGAACGAATGAAAGGGAGAGAGAGAGAGAGAGATGAGCGTTGCAGCCGTGATATTTCCTTCACGAAAGCGTTCCTCGAACGTGGTTCCTCGTGGTCCCGTAGGAACGAGGGAACCGAGCCTGGAAGCAGCCGCAGCCCTCTCTCGCTGGCTGACCAGTGGAAGATTCATAAATTATTTCAGGAAAAAAGGAGGAAAAGTATTTCCAATTACAGTTTTTTGTGAAGGGTTGCCGCGGGCCACGCGGCAGGGGGTCCGCTTAATGGCGACCCGCGCTCACCGCTCCTCCTCCTCCGCTTCGTCGTCGTCGTCGTCGTCTTCTTCTTCTTCTTCTTCTTCTGCTTCTTCGTCTTCTTCTTCTTCTTCTACGTCTACTCCTTCATCTCTACCTTCTCCACCTCCGGTGCCGTCTCTCTACCGATTCTTCAGGGTCCTCCGACGCCGCCAACGCGGCGTACATTCTTTTTCTTTATCCTCCCACTACGCACGGTCCGCGTTACTCCTCCTCCTCCTCCTCCTCCTCCTCCTCTTCCTGCTCCTTCTTCTTCGTTTTCGTTTCGCTGTCTGACGAGCACCGGTGACACGAAAGAGGATCGATCATCCGCGCGGCCCTCGTGGATTCTACCTCGGGGGAGGATGACTGCGGGGGTGGCTGGAGCCCGTTGAAACGGCTTTATGTATGGCTGAAATGCCAGCGAGCCTTCGCGAGGATTGCTCGATTATCCTGGTTAAGTACTCCGCTAGATGAACTCGTGTTTCAGGCTTGTTAAGTGAAAGGTAGCGATGTAGGTGTACGTTATTTCTTAACTTTGTTGCGCCTCCTTTTGTTGCGCGTCGGTGAAAGTTCTGTTCTGTTCGCACACAATTTCGAAGTCTTCGAATTGAACGGTAATTTCTTTTTTCTTTTTTATGCTCGCCAAGTTGAACAGTTCAGCGTAGCTCACACAGCGTCGAAACCGCTCTTGAGGACAGATTCCTTCGTACCGTTTACAATCTTGACGGTCGGTTAAATTACGGACTCGCTCGTACCTGTGACCCCCAAAATAGCCCTTTGCCCTGACCTCTAACCTTCCGCTACCCGTGAGTTGCTCGTCTCCACGCCCTGCCGGAATATCGATAGGTCGATCGGAATTCTTTCGAATAGTACGGTAGAACCTCTATTATCCGAATTTCCATGCTCCGAATGATGGTGTTCGAACGCTTTGGAACAGAAATTCTTTCTCTCCTATCGCACGCCACCCATTTTATTTCCTCTCTGTGTAGAGAAACATTTTGCGTACCATTGATTACAGTCAGATGCAACGGGGCATAAAATAATAGGCAATTTTCACGATGCTCTGCTCTCTCTTCGTTTTACGATATTCGTAATAGGCATATATGGCGAAATGGGTATTAATTTAATGAGTCGATCACTAAAACTGTAAACTTTTTAACGATATATTTTGTTCTTGGTAATTATATTTAATAAATGTTAGTTAATTAGACTAGTTGATAAAGTAATCGCTAGGAACTCAGGTGAAGGAGGAAAGGGAAGAAAAAGGAAGAGAGGAGGGAAAAGGAAGACGGCGAACGGTGGATCTGATCGTTAGGGGTAGCGACCGTGACAACCGCAACGTTACAAGTGGTCAAACGTAACCGCAGTGTTCAGATTTATCGCCAGCGTGGTCGCCAAAGCGTAACGTTCGGCGTTAGTTTGTTCTGCGTGGTAAAAATACAATCCCCCACCGTTGACGATAGCTAAGAAAAAAGTTAAGTTATCGGGCTGCGGTTTTTACGTATCCACCAGGCATTACGATTCATTCGAAGAGATACGAATTCAACTTTGCTCTTCGTCTTTCGTTCCTCTTGTAGTTTCGAACAAATATGGTCACGTGTATGGGCGAAGGGTGGCGCGAAGGGTCCTGCCTTCATATTTCTGGCAGAACACCATGCGGTCGCCGGTCATGTAGCGCCATAGGCAATAATATTCATAATTAATAGTTCGCTGTTCTGTGACTGACGGCGAATAAATAGAGGAAACAGAGAACTATCAAAATGGCTGATCAATTTTTCAGCCCTTCAAATATCTCTCCCGCGCTACGAGAATTCACCGTAACTCATCCTCTCGCCGTTCCCGTACTCAAAGCCATTCGATCAGCTAGCTTTATGCGAGGATCAAGGTAATTACTCGTTGCGTCGACGCTAGGACACAATTTGCATGGTGTCGTGCGCGCGTTTCGGAGGTGCTCGCGGCTGCTCGCGGTAAGAAACGGCAGCGAAATCAGGAAAGACGGCCGACTTACGTTAGAAAGAGGGCTATTGGCTTGTTTATGGTCGTCCGTGGCGGACTTCCCGGAATGCTTGGGCCGTGTAGAGCGGGCCTGGCCAAGAGACGGACCCGTGACCACGACCCCGCGTGTGCGCTCGCGCGCGCGTTCATGCGAGCTCGATCTCTCTGTGAGCCGAGGAACATCGAAACGCAGGACGTATTGCTCTGTCACCCACGGGCCGGCGATCTATTAGTTATGAATATTGTTGCCCACGGCGGTACATGACCGGCTCCGCCGCGTGGTGTTCTCCCAAAATATGTACGGAGGCTCGCACACGGTGGACGTCCTTCTTCCGAACACGCGCGGCCATATTCATTCCGAAATGTCACGTAAACCATAGACGAACTCGTGTACACCCGTCGATGCGTCTAGTGTAAATGTCTCTGGGTCCTCTGCTAGACGATCACGTGCCCGGACACCCGGTGAACGAGAAGGCCCCTTTGTTTTTTGGCGAACGCCACGATGGTGCAGGATTTATCGATCGATTTGAGGAATTCGAACGGCGATTCGATCGTCATTTGTCTGTCAGTTGGTGTATTTCTTTTTCTCTGGCTTACGTTATTTGTTATCCTGTTCGTGGAAAAAACCTACGTTAACGAATTGGTCCGAGTAATAAGCGTTATTACACCCTGGATCTCCCACGTCCCTCGCCTTATTACGTATGCTTGTTCCTCCGTGGTATCAAGTTGCCAATGATATCCAGATTATTGGCCAACGCTTAGCTCGTTACATCTGATATTTCATATTTCTGTTCGCGACGCGGAGGATAGTTTGGATTACCTTGGACGCGGATATCGTCGAGGTCTCGCCCTTTCTACGAAGAACAAATAATACACTCTAATTTGAAACCAGTTTCGTCGAAAAAGTGACGCGTTTGATTAGTTTTCATAAGTTAAAGTACACGGATGGATCGATCGTCAAAGGGTTAAATGGAAATGAAAATTGATGGCCGTCGCTGTGTGGGACGCATCTCCCCGTGTATAACGCTGATATCATCGGCAGCCACAAAGCGGCGAGCAGTACCTTCAATGACACCATTAATTGGGTACCAATGCCAGGGCCCCGCTATTTAAAGCCGCGCAGGGACTATTTCTCCAAGTCCAAGAATAATGGGCCAGCAATCGGCGGCGCGTAGACGTTAGTACGATTTTGGGCTGGAATGCGCGACACTCGCGGCGGGTGTTCGAGTAACACGAGTGACCCTTGACCCCGCGGGCGGTACCCCAAGCAGGGTGCGGCGCTGGAAGTCTCCGAGAGGGGCCCAACGCTAAAGGCCCGAAAAGGAGACGGAGGAGTGGACGCAGATATACCTCGACAATAGGGCCCAGTCATACGATAATAATGATCAATTATCGATCTGTCATTCAAAGGCTACGCCGACGGAATGCACGACGAATCGAACTCTTTTTCTTCGTCGCCCTCCACGTATTCCGTTGCTCTTTCTTCTTCGAAGACCGCCTCCAACGAGCCCCCTCCGCGGGCCCTCTCTCCGCTATCCCTTCGCGTTCGACCGATCATCCTGGCATTTTAGTAGCATTTTATGGAAAATGTTAACGGTGCACGAGTTGCGTCAGATCGGATGCCTCCTCGAGGGTGTGTTTACTGAATCTCTGAGGACTCTACAATTTGGTGACTCTCTTCTCTAATTTAGAAATATTTAATGGTGTTTATTTAGTTTGCATTCCCAACGAGATAAAATATGTTGCATGGAGCATTGCTTAATAATCGATCGATACGAAATTCGTCTATTTGTTCTCTTGTTCGCGCCAGAAGCGTCCGCGTTCCTCGCGATCGGAACAGTTGAAAACGGGAGACGAGACACGCTGGTACAGCCCTGGCCAATTTCCAGTCCACCGTGTTTTCTCACAGCAGTAAACCGAGGAGTAACTACCGGCTGCCGCAAAAAGGCTAAAATTAATAATAATAGCGGCAGGTTACGTAGTAAAAGGCGCTGCTAACTGGAGCCTCCCGGCGGGCAAATACGCGAGTACGTGTACACGTAACTCGAAGCGAGGAAAAGAGGTCCCCGTTGGGACCGGCGATGCCCACCGGCTCGAGATTACACGATTACGTTTCTTGCATCGCTGCGGGAAAGAGGGGCCCGTCAAGTGCCCGACGCGTTACTCGGACTTTCGACACGGTTTGCTCACGGCGTGTCAATGGTTCGCCGTTCGTTCAAGCTTTTCGAGCTGTGTGTTTTACTTCCTCCTTTACAGGTTGTTAAATAACACTTACACCTTGCTGGGATGGCAATTGAAAATTGCGATACGAGGTGTTCACCTTCGTTTCGATATCGAAAAGATCGCTCGAACCATTGCAACTAATGCAAATACGATTTTAGAAATTCCGTTCCTCGATCGTTCGATTCCTTTCGTCGTGGTAGAGGAGGGAGAAGGTCCTCTGGATCACGAAGAAAAGCGTAGGTCATTTTCACGCTGCGATATTAAAGTCGATCGAGGCGGTACAATGCAAACGGGGACGGGTGGATGAAACAGGAAAGCGCAGAAGTAGAAACGAAAGGACACAGAGCGTGGAAGGGAGAAGGAAGGACGTCGAGGCACCTCCCGTCGCGAGTCCGTCGCCTAATCATTCTTTAAACGTGCATAAACATGTCTACTCGGGCAGTCAGGGGATGGTATATGACTAATGTCATTCCAGAACCGTCCAACTTCCCCTCTGCGATCATCCCTGCGTTCCACCCCTATCCTTTACCCTCCAAAATAACCTATATCGAATATAATGGATAATTCCAAGTAAAATCGAGTTGGTGACTCTTCGAGTGGCTTATCTCAAGCCAAATGAATGGCAATTTCGCATTGTCGAAGCGATCTCGAGTAAATCAAACTTAATTAACGTGAAATCGAGTAACTGGACCAACGATGGAGTTGATGGAATCAAAGAGAAAGAGGGGCAAAATCGTACGGAATCGTCGACGCAGGTGGTGATGCCGAAATAAGCAGGAAGACGATGGATAGCGTAAGGGAAGAAAAGACGAGGGGGGTGTGGAGAGAGAAAAAGGCTCGGAGGGAGGCTCGCGCGGGGGTGAGGGCGAGCAGCAGGCGCGGCAGCCTAAATCTAAAATGCAAATACACTCAACAAATCACTATCGGTGACAGGCATCCTTACTTTTAAAAAGGAGGAAGGAGAAGCCGGTGTACGGACCCCCTGCCAGGGGTTCCGAGGGTAACTCCAGGTCCCCTTCAAGGCGAGTTTACACCGCATGCGGTCAACGCCTGTTGATGCATCCTTCCACGGCTGCTTCCTCGGACACGCTCTATGTGTCGCGGGGGCCCGTTAATGTGTACGCGATTCGGTGCCTCCGCGTGGAAACCGACTCGCTACCTTTCTCGTTTCCCATTCTCTTCCCTTTCCTCGTTTTTCAAGCGAAATACTTCGGTCGACGGGGCCCCGCGTCCTCTCACGGCTGCGCTTGAATTACGGCCCGGGAGCAGCCGGCGAAATTTCTCGGTCGATCGATAAGCTACCCGCTTGGCTGCTTTCCGTGAAGCGGTTTTAATTTGTGGGATCACGGTTTTTGGGTGTTTAGGGGATCGCTATCCGGGATAATGATCAGGTGACTCTCAGAGGCTCTCTTAAAGCGCAGTTCAACCGTGGAAGCCATTTCTTCTACCTTTTCATTGTAATTTAAATGTAGCAGTGGTTTTCTTTTCATATACTCGAATGATTTGAATATCTTTAAACGTTCATCTCAATGCTTTCTCTATTTTCTTCCGTAACGATAACACTCGTATCGTTACCATTAATACCCCCTCGATTCGGTGAATTGAAATTGCTACGCTCGATTTGCCCGCAGAACGCGCACCTCGACGGCCATTTGTCCGTTCATCTTCGAATTCGTCAGCAAGCGACCAGAAGCCCCAGTTCCGGATCAGTTCCAGTTCCAAAACCAGGCCAAAACTGATCAGCCATGGGCGAGGCGAGCAGTCGAGGCGTGTAAACGGTGCTTTAAACCGTGATCCTCGGTGGTGAGGTCCTGACTAATGGAATCACGCGTTGCCTCCTGGTGATACGTGGCATCCACCAAGGATTTTTACCCCCTCGCCCCCCTTGTGCCCCCTGCCACCGTCTCGTACCCGTCCGACAAACGGTTCCGTATAAAAAACGCTTCTAGACAGCCACCTCGGAGACCTCAGAGCCTCGTCTTCGGGGACTCTCGGTCTCTAGGGTGGAGTTATGCGTTATTTATGCGCGGGCGAGCGAGACGGACTCGAGGCAAGGCGGCGGTGCTGAAAGTATCACATTTATTTCATTGGCCCGGGGTTCGAAGGCGCGCATTAAATGCAGCGGCCGCGCGACAGGGAGCACTTTATCCAGTCGCCTAGGAAACAGTAGGGGCCGTGTCACCCCGAAAAAACATGGGTGACGCCACCCTGGGATCATCGCCGCTCTTTTATTATGGCTGCCGTCTCCTACGGGCAGCGTGGATATTCGTTACAGCGGAGGAACTGTGCGTACGCGCGTTACGTGGATTCGTGACTCGCTGAGGTATCTACGAAGATTTCTGCTGCGATTAGGGCGAGACTCGATGGGGCTAGATCGCGAGGAATTGGTTTAACCGATGATGTGCTGATACACTGTGGCGTGTTCTTCGCTTCTTGATGTCGAGATTGTATTTCAAGCAGTGTTTTGTTGGATGAGAAAAATCTGAGAGCGTATCGATGGAAGCATGGATTAACAGTGGTTGTACGTATGAATTGCACGTTAATGACGGATGTAGTTGCTACCAGAGGCATTCATTTGTATAATCGTGCATCGTCGGTTGGTTGCGATTCGAAGTAAGACGAAACGGTAGTGTACCATAATTTAATTGATGGAATATGTAGCTCCGTGGAAGCAGAAAGCAATCGTTTTAATTAATATTTAAATTAAACTGAATTCCATCCAATGGCAATTAATTTGCAACGACCGCGATACAAATGGCCGAGCGTAACGAGAGTAATAATAATCCTAGAGGATGGCCACTATTAGCGGGGCAAAGTGAATAATTCACAATGGAGAGATGATTGGTCAACCGGCAATTCCGAGCCGTTAACGTTTGGATATTCGCCGGGGCAGAAGATGAATACGCGGCGGGATATACACCTTAAATCACTTTCAAGACTATGTTGCACTAATATTCTGTCTTAAATGAAAAGTAAGCGTACACTAACTCTCCGCGAGCGCGAGTTAGTTTTGCGACGGTAATAAAGTTCCGAGCTGAAGGTGATACTCGCGAGTGCTCCGCGATTACAGGGACGGGATTGTCTCATAAATTATTTTAAACACCGCAACGGGCTGTCTGCGTAATTCTTTCAGGTAAAACTGTAATTATCGGCTACGCTGCACTTGATATTTCAAACATTCACGCGATTTCTTCTCGCAAATGTAAAAAAACCCCACCAGTCACTTCATCATCCTCGTCTACTCGCAAAAGTAACAAAGACACGGTGATCGTGCTCGAGAGCCAGCGCAAAACCGATCTGTCCTTAAATCCATGCTCCCATTTCAAGAACATCCCCCACACCCTGTCGTCAAAGGACTAACGAGAGCCAGTAGACGTACCAGCAACCCGTAGATCCGATTACACGATCGATATCAGCGAGTTCACCAGGTATTCCCGTGGAACCAGGGTTCGTTGATCTATCAGGCCGATTTTTACTCTCTGGCGGCCTGTGAACCGCCGCGCGTTCGCCAGCTAAAGGGCGCTTGGGTACCCCGCGTATAAATCAACGGCGTGGCCGACGACAAGCGGGACATTAATTTAAAAAATGGAATAACATCGGTAAGGAGCGCGGTTTAATCGTCGCTGGGGCCTCGAACGTGGCCACGCGGTAATAGATTTACAAAAGGCTGGCTGGGTGACACGCGCGGAACCGTGAGGATGCGCGCGTACGGGTGACGCATTAATCTTATCACGGAGCTGCCTCCTCCGTGGGGCGTGGCCGTGTCATTAATCAGACGGCCGGGACTAATGATCCGGTGTCGTGGACACGATAAATCCGTTGTCTCGTTCGCGTCCGTGTACCGATCTAGCGATCGCATATTCACACCCGGAAATCGGTGAAACCGTGCTGCTGCTGCTGGATTAAGATCCTCCGTTTACCTGTTCACATGTTCGCGCGTTTAGCATCGCATCAACATTTCGATTATTAACGATTACAAACGATTTGGTTCACTCTGGTACCCGCGTATAACGGAGTTGTCTGTAGAGGTGATTTTGAAGGGTTGACAAAGACGAAAGAACCCTTATCCATCGAGGATCATCCCCAGAATCTGAACCAGCAATGGAGAACACCAGTGCAGAGCGGTAGAACGGAAATCATCGAGGATCGTCCCTGGTTTTGATCCTGGCCTCGCATCGCGAGCATCTATCGGCGTCACGCCGCGAGGGAGCGTTTTGCTCGCACGCTCGTTCGCGGCTGGCGAGCTGACGGAAGGTGAGAGAGAGAGAGAGAGAGGAGCCGACGGACGCGTAGCGGCAGGAACAAGCGGACGGTACACGGGGCGAAGAACGGAAGAAGAAACGGCGGGCGGGTGTACACGCGGCCGCGGAGGTGAAGATGCGTGAAAGCGGCGGTGGTGGTTGGTAGCGATCTAATTATCTACGCGGCGGGAAGTCGCGGCCTCCCTCTGCGCTTCACCGCATTCAGGAAACAAGAGCAAATTGAAAGGAGCCCGTGGAACGGGCCCGTGGTGGCGTGCGCGCGGACGCGAACGCGCTCCTCCACGGTTTAGAGCGGTTTCACACCGGCGATTCTTCCACAATTTTTATTACGCGATCAATGTGCACCTGGTAATCGTTTCAACGTTTACTTCGTTCTTGGTCTTCACCCTTTGGAACGTATTTAAACATTAACTTCAGACGACGACACTTTCTGAGATGCTTAACGCTCAGATCCAGTGAGAGGCGCGTCTTTTGTACGATGCAAACGATTTAAAAGTGATACGTTTAATCACCAAACAGATGACAGAAAATCGCAGATTTTAGAGAGACTATCGATAATGGTTCTCCATCGTTTCCAATCGCTCCACCGCTTCCGACAAGAAGCAACAGTGTTGGGAGCGCAGAAACCGGTCGGTGTGAAACCGCTGTTAGACGTCGCCGCGGAGATCGTCCCGGGCGATTTTGATACACGTTGTATCCGCGGCGATCGACATCGTACCCAGAACGATTCTCACGTGCGCGAGGGCGAGCAGGATCGTTTTACGAGCCGATAGACCCCCGTTCCTTTCGATCGCGCTCTAACACCGTCGAATTAGCCACCACCGCGGGCCCCGCGTTGCACGTGTAAACACGGTGGGACCGGGGATGGAACAGTGATAAATGAAACCGGTCGAACGGATTAATTTGTAATCGTTCTTTTTCAACGCGCCGCGTAGAAGACGCACGCGGTCAGCGTGTGCTTTTTGTGGAATCGGTGGCACACGATGCGTTCGGTACGCGCGCAGATTGATTCCCGTCTGGGTGGCTGTCCGCGTTCCTTCTGCTCGTTTTGAGCGCTGATTGCTTTCGCATGGACAGTGGTGCCTTTTCGGGACGCGAAAATCGAGATAAAGCGGATTGTCGGTGATGTATCGCGGAAAGAATGGCTGTACCGAGCCGCGGGTGGTAGAGCGTACTCTATGCTCCTCGTATATTATTATTACCTTCGTACCATTTAATAATTTCATTTCGAAATTTAATCTCTAGCCTTCTCTTCTGCTTCGAATATTTTCTGCCACTTTTTTTTTCTGATTACAGACCAGAAATAGAGTTGAAATCATTTGCGAGTTCTTTTTTTAGTATCTCAAAGCTAGAGGTTTCGTTTGTATTAAAATATATAAAACGATGTATCAATGAACAGCTGCGGATCATTAGCTAATTAACCAAGCCTCCCACAGGAGCGAGGAGAAATCCGTGGCTCCATTACGCTTCGTTTACCGCGCGTTCATATCGACGACGTAGCAATACATAATCCCACGGAATTGATAGCTCGACGGCGAGCCTTTTTACCGAGGAAAACGTAGCATCAATCATTTTCCCCACCTCCACGCATCGGGGACCAATAAATTTCGCTGCTACCACGAGATGAGTTAAACGCTGATAAAGAACAAGAGTGAAACTCCTGATCAATGGGAACGTGTCACACGACGCGGTTCTCCAAAACGCGCGTACACGTGTCCAAGGTCGGTTCATCGTTAGGCGGGACATGTCAGCGTTGGCCAGAGAGGACCGTTCCTCCGTTTTCGATTCAACGCAGGTCGCTGATCGCGAGGAATTCCTCGTGTCACGTCGCGTTACATTATTTATCGACGCCAGAGCGTCCGTAACCTTCTGCCACGCCGTGTTAAAGGGCAGATCGACGGTTTTCCGGTGCATAGATCGCGAGATCCTTACGGTACTATGAATCCTCCACAGTTTGCTGGTGAGTCCTGGCGAACCTGCACTACGTTTTCACGGTTCACTTCTGCGGCAACGAAACGCGCGATAAGCTACACGTCACGATAAACGATCAGGAAGAATCGAAAGGAAATGATAGTTGCGTAACGTGTGCCAGAAATCGCTATTGCAAGTTTAACAGCCGAGCAGGGGATGAGTCGAGCGGGTGTATGCTAATTCGTGGCGTTGTAAAGAAGATTTATTGGGTAGCCGGTAACAAGTCGATTGGCTGTTTCACGGGTGATGTCTTACGCGATACTCGCAACTTTGTTCGCGCTGAGTGAATAAATCGAGCGTGGATAAAAACTGTTTGACTCGTTGTTTAGCGGACCAGCTTCAGGAACGGATCCCGGTGCTCGAACATGACGATCGCAGTTCGCGCCAGGCCCGGGACCGCGATGATCAACAGCCTCCCGTACAGAGATCGAAAAAGGACGAGCGTGAACGATTCATTCACACACTCGAGGCCCATTTATCCATCTGGCCTGCGCGAGGATTCCTTGCGAGGGTCTCCCCTCAATCACGCATACCGCGGTGGGTCGTTGGATTTCAGCATCGAGCAGCTTAATTAACCGATCCCCGGCAACGGGCGTCTCCACGAAAATCTCGAAAACACGGTCGTACGCGTCCAAGGAAACGGTGGTGGAAGGAAGAATCTGCAGGAAGAAGGGAAGGCGTGGGAGGAGAAAACGAAAGAAGAAGAAGAGAGAGAGAGAGAGAACGCAGGGAGTCTGGAACAGAACGAACGAGCGAACGAAGGAACGAACGGGCCCAGAAGATGCTGGACGGAGGGCGGGGTGGGAGGCACCACGGTGGAGAAGAGAGGAAGAGACAGGGTCGAAAAGAGAAAGAAAAGCGTCCACGGTGACGGTCAGCTCGCGCTCGCTGAACCCTGACCCTTCGTCCGTTGTCGTCCATACTCGTTCCCGGTCGCTGGGCCCCCCGTGCCCCCTCCCACGGGGCCCAACGACTTCGTGGGGCCGCAGCGTGGGCGAAACTCACGCGCGGGGGAGTAAGAGGGCAGGGTACGAGGTGGGCCGCGAGAGGAGAGGAGAATAAGAAGACGAGGAAGGGGCGGAGGGGGTGACGAGTTGGGCCCGCGGGCGTCCCGGGACCGTGAGAACACCACCTATAATATTATTTAGTCTGCCTCGAGTTCGCCTCTCCTCGTCTCCCTTTCTCCCGCGGCAGCTCTTCTCTTTCCTCGAGCTCTCTCCGTCTTTTACCCAGCTTCCTTTCCCCCGACTTTCTTCAGCTTCCTTTGCGCCTCTTCCTCTCCTCCTCTTCTCGCTTCTTCGCGGCCGTTTTCTCCGCTCCTATCGAGGGAACTCCCGCCTCTGTCTCCTCTCTCTTCTTCGCCCCGTGTGGAACACCGCGTCCGGGGTACGCGTCCGTCTTTCTCTACCCGCTTCCACCGTCGTCGCGTCGAGGAGGTAGGTAACCATAGGCGTTATACACGGTTTACTCGCGCGCATTAATTGCCGCCGTAAATTGTTGCGGGTTTGCGGCCAGGGCGAAACTAGCGCTGGCACGCAGCGGATCGAGCGCGATCCAGCTCGCGCGCATCCCTCTTCTCAAAGGGGTGGAAAGGCGTCTCGTCTTCCGTGACAAACCTGGGTATCCGCTTCCCGTCGTACAGCTGAGCTGTATCGTACCTCTTAAAATTAGGGCCCCGTGTCTCTTGCTTAAAATTGTACACGGTAAAACGATAGTACGCGGAATCCGGCTTAGCTACGTAGAGCCAACCTCCCCGCGGCTGCACAAGTAATAAAGTCGTGGAAAATACGGCGGTTGCAGTAGATAAAATTCGCTTATTGCGTTTAACTGAGGTATTGCCAGTGGTCGCAACGGTATATCCGTAAAATCGTGTACAGGCTCTGCTCGTCGCATAGTGATCTATAGAACGATAAATCAAGTTAACGGTACAGCCATGCTCATTGAACTTTTATATATCCCTCGCGTATCTTCTTTTTTTATATTCCGCCACGGTGTATTTATACGTTTCGACTGTGTAACTCGAGAGTATTTTTAGAGGTGGAGAAAAATGTTTCGAATAGAAAGATTAAGGGGAACAAGGAATAATTTATCACGATACTCGCTGGCGATACTAATTTATAATGTAAATGAAGATGTTTGATCTTGGACAGAATGGTTCTTCGCTTACGTAAAGTTCAAGTTATCTCGCTTTACGTGGCTCCGTCTCTCAGCTGTGTCAACTTTATTCGCGCAGACTTCCGAAGAACTTCGAATCATCTCTGTTTTCGTCACAATATTAATCTGTTCGTAAATTTCTATTCTCACGGATGCAGAATTCATCGATTTTGTTCGAAACTAGGCATCTGGCGCCCAAGTGGCAACAACTGACGTTAAGCGAAAGGAATTACCTCGAACATTATCTTCGCAATATTCAGGGAAATGTAATTAAGACTTGAAAACTCGTCGAAACGAAACGTTCAGCGGCATCCCTTTCGGTTGGTTTACGAGCAGCTAAACAATCAATTTCCTCGTGTCGCGGGGTGTCGCGCTAGGTTTCCCTGATTTCACCCCGCGCACGTTCCCATCAGCGCTGTCGCTTATTCGTACTGTTAAACGGTCGGCTAGACCGCGGCACACGAACAACCAGCGTCGTATTTACATTGTTTATTACCCGACGCGTACGTATCGCGTCGGTGACACACGCCGTGGCAGAATTTGCCGTTCATTACTTTCACGGCTCACGGTATGTTACGTAAGTACCTCGTAATTCTTAATTCGCGACGTTTTAATGATAGCCGCGGACACAGAAGCGCGGAGATTTACCGATACGTCGCCAGACGGAAACGAATCTAACCTTCGAGTCGCTAGCGCCACGTAATTTAATGGAACGTCGCGCGATATTCGCGGGCGCGTAAAAATCCGCTCGCAGTGTTTACGATACGGGACGAAGAATGGCGCGAACTCTCTCGCGCACGACTGGGACCAGGGTGGCACCGTGCGCGAGCGACGGGACCAACCGTTTCAGCGTTTTCGCTCGAATCTACTTTACGACAACTTGTCGCGACACTCTCGTCGTTCTAGCCACGCTCACGAGATTCTATATAATCGACATACCTACAATAAAATAATTTATTCGAATCGAACACGTTCGCGAGTGTCTCGTCGTTCCATACGCGAATCCTCAGGAGCGTTTAGTATCCTCGTAATTTCCATCGCGAGCGAGAACGAAATCGTGTCGCACGGGGGATGCTCGGGGGTTGTCGCGGATGGGTCAGGGGAGACGGTCGCGCACTGCGTGCAGCCGCGCGTGCACGCGATATTACGAACGACGCCGTTTACGCCGAAACGGCGAGCAATTGCGGGCCAGCTGTGGCTCTCTCTCCAGAATCCGGGGCCCGTTCCTCGCGGACGGTCCCAACTCGCCTCGGATACCTGCCACCAGGTGTCTCCACGAGCAGTGCCTAGCAGCGAGAGGCAGGAGCAGTCGTCGGAGCGCCTTCGCACCGCCAGCATCGCGCGCGTCTCTCCTCTTTGCCGTAGCCACGTTCGTCCACCCTTTCGCGGGCATCCCTCGCGGATCGTTCGCGATCGCACCGCGTCGAAATCGCGAGCATGCGGTCCTCGATCGACCCCTGGACGCGTCTCACCGGCCAGTGAACCGTAACGCGAGGACCAGCCACGAATAGAACCGAGGCGCCACGCAACCGAAACCGACGGATCACCCTCGCCAATGCTGCTGGCAACAAATCGACACTCGTTCAGCCTGACCCGTGACGATACTAGCGACGGGGGAGGATGCAACAGCAACAGCAGGACCAGGACCAGGAGCGGGGTATCGTAATGGTCCCGTCGACCTCCTCCTCCTCTTCGACGACCACGTCCATCGCGTCGACGGAGCTACGGGACGTGGCCAGCGGTGTCACGGAGGCTGGACTGCCTAATTTTACACTGCAAAGCGTCGCGCTTGGGCTCCAAGGCGCGCTGCTCGCTGCCCTTCAACGAGCGGCTCTGCTTCCTCCTGGACACGCTGCCGCGGCTGCGTTGAATCTCCAGGCACTGGAAACTTACTTCACCCTCCATCGTCTTCACGCGAGTAGCACCGCACCGGGTGTCACTCAGTCCGCCGCCACTGGACTCGTCAGTCAGAGGTGTTCTCCGATTAATACCGGGTTGGACCAGGCGTTAACATCGACGACGCCGTCGAAGAACGATCAGCTAGCCGCTGAGAGGTTGCTGCAGTCGCCGGAGGACGATGAGGAGGGACGGTTGGATTTTATTGGAGACCCTGAGGAGGACTTGGCTCTGTTGGAGGAGCAGGAAGTGTTGCTGAGAGACACATCATCGGCGACGACGTCCTCCGCTAATCACGAAGCCCTGCTGCGACGGATATCCGAAGGGAATCGCGCGAGTTCGAGTTCCGCGACGAGCGTACCCCAGTCCACGTCCCTCTCGCAGATCGCGGCGTCCTCGTTCACGTCGCCAGCCTCCTCCTCCGCTTGCTCCTCGTCCTCTTCGTCCTCTCTGTCCTCGTCGTCGCCGCTTCAGGCAACGTCCACCTCCGCGGAGTCGAGTATACCGCGGACCTGCAGGGCGTCCAGGCCCAAAAAGCAATTCATCTGCAAGTTCTGCAGCCGACAGTTCACGAAAAGTTACAATCTGCTGATACACGAGAGAACGCACACCGACGAGAGGCCGTACTCGTGCGACATTTGCGGCAAGGCCTTCCGACGGCAGGATCACCTGAGGGACCATAGGTGAGTTGGAGAACGGCTCGCGCGAGTTGCACGCGGTATTCCAGCTTTTTTTTTAGGTTCGCTTTGGGGAAATGTTTCCAATTGTGTTTTGAGAGCTTTATAGAGTTATCCTTTTAAGCTTTTAGTTGGTAGACTGGAATTTTGTAGAGCGCTTCGTGATACTGTTTTATGCTTCATTGGAAACTTGCTTACTGGATCGAGTTCTGAACATTTCATACTTATTTTGTAGCTTCTGAGTATAATATTTGTAGGATTTTTGCTAACCTGTCGAGTCACCTTGTGATATTTCTACAAATTTACGCTACATCGATTAAGATTCCATGAGAATGTTCGTACGAATTAACGCTTTAATTCTTAGAAGTAGAAGTTCCATCGAGCATTGAGTAACACTTAATTAACCTACGGACTAAAATTTGATTTCATGTTAAGCGAATCCATCGTGCATCAAATTAAAAAAAAAAACACATCCTCTATCAATTATCCCAATCAACGTTCGTTCCAATCCGAATGAAACCCCGATTCTCTCGATCGAGTCCTTATCGATTCGACGCCGACCATGCAAATCACAAATCACCGCGTACCAGAGTCGATGATAATTGAACTCAATTTGCGTCTATTCAACGATCCGCCGTTAAAGATATTAAAAAATTAGCCTGACTGGGATAGCTGGTCGCGGAAGAGGCGCGGAAGATAAAGCCGCTATTATACATGCTCATTGGCCGTTGGAAGCGTGCACAGCAGAAGTAGTTAGAACCAATCACGGCGCCTCGTGAAACGCGCTTTCTTCCCGCGGTCAAATTGATTGCAATCTCCGTGGCGTCTAAATACGACGAAATAATACGGCCCAACGTGTAATTATGACGGCGGTCGGGATATCGCGGCGGTATATTAATTACGTTGATCAATTCGTGACAATTTATCGGGCTTCGCGTATCTTGATCATCAATCACCGCGGCGTCAATCTGCACGTCCGCAATTCCCGTTAATTGGACTTGGCCATTACGCCTAAAAATAGTCGACGCCTCCTCCTTTTACTTTACTTCGACGCTCGTGGCAATGTGTGTCACGAGTCGCTCGCTTCTTCGCTCCGTAGATGAGACGACGAGCCGCGCTGATATAGTGGAATGAAAAACTGAAAGTGATTCCTTGATTGATCGAAAGAGGTACGCGGATGCCACTTAAGAGCTCTTTACCGTTCTAATGTCGCCTGGATAAAGCAAATCCTTTAATGCGCACGTTCATCCAAAGGCTTTTCTACACGCTCGACGCTGTAATAATATTTCGCATCGTCAATTCTCGTGGCCAACAATTAATACAGGTGTCGCGCACGCTAATACCCGAACATTGTCCAGCCTCCGCATCATTAACAATCCAAACAGTTCCTTCGCGCGAACCGTCCATCAATACCGAAACCATTCCCATTCATCCTACCTCGAGGCACCTAAATCAACAATAAACCACTGGCCACACACTGGCCGCTCGAAAAACCCACGAAAATTTCCACGCTCTGCCTGGCCAACAATCATTAATCCCTCCCTAATCCCTCTAATCCCATTACGCTGACCATTCGTGCTCGATTCCCTCTCGAGCATTCCCACCACCCGAGCATCTGTCATCGATATTCGTCACCGCGTTGCGTTACGATCGACTGTCTGCGTTCCAGGTACATCCACAGCAAGGAGAAGCCGTTCAAGTGCGCGGAATGCGGGAAGGGGTTCTGCCAGAGCAGGACCCTGGCGGTCCACAAGATCCTGCACATGGAGGAGTCGCCGCACAAGTGTCCCGTGTGCGCCAGGAGCTTCAATCAGAGGAGCAACCTGAAGACCCACCTCCTGACGCACACGGACATCAAACCCTACCACTGCGCGTCCTGCGGCAAGGTGTTCCGCAGGAACTGCGACCTCAGGAGGCACTCGTTGACTCACAATTTGGGCGTGTCGACGTCACCACCGCCGCCAGGGATCCCAGTGCCAGGTACAGGGGCCGTCGTGCTCCAGGAGACGTCCTAGTGTCCCGTGGACCGACTGGGATCGTCTGGCATCGCGCTAGAGGAATTTAGTCCCTCACGAGTCACGGGTGGAATCGCAATGGCGCTCACCGTCTCGTTGTCCTGTCGTTTCGAGGTCGTTGGACGGGGCTGAGGATGAATCGAGGGTGGTTCGCGAGTTGTTGCGGTACTGATGGGAATTGTTTGGTTTCTTGTAGATTGGGACAGTACGAATTACCATTTCTAGAGTTTAGATTACTTGGTTTATTAGGAGCTGTCGTTTTGTACAGATCCGACAATTTTTCCTCTCATTTGGTAGTAATGGTGATTTCTATTCCCACGTCTACCGGAACGAGACTTTGCGCAACGCGCAATTGCACGAATGGTTACGACACCACCTGTACTAATAGCCAAAAGAACGAGCGGATGCTTGAACGGCGAAGTCGGTGAAGGATCAACGAAGTAGACTCGAATTGTTTGTACCCGAGCGTGTTTGACTAAATGGAGTCTCGCTTGTAACGTTGTCGTCCGCGGTTGAACACGACTCGGCGATGATTAAGCGATGGAGCGAGGATCTGCAATAGAATCGGTCACTGTTAACGCCGGACAGGGATCGGGACGATGCGTTAGCGACTTGTTCGAGAGTTAAGCGGACCCTCCCGTCTACGATTTTTAGCCTGTATTTAGCTGCGTATGTATTTTGTAGTTGTTAATACATAGGACATAATTGTAACTGCATATCAGGATGTTAATCACCGATTCATGATCGATTAGATCTGTAATTATGTTACGCAGGTCGCATTATACGCATAGGTTGCCGGAATAGGACATACAAGAGGATCGTCTCGTATATTTTCACACTGTGTACCTACGTGCCCACGTTGTGTTTCGTTTGTATGTGTAAAATAAACTTTTATTATATTATTTTTTAAACTGCCGTTGTAGTTGTCATTTTCACCCCTAACTTCAGCTCCGATAATTCGATATCACTTCTCTTTTAACTATTTCCCTATTCCTCGTCCTGCCATTTAACCTCTTCATGTATGATTCGCAAGTATCTACGTACACGTACAATAGCCAAGGACAAAACCTGCATGAAGTAGCAGAAGAAGCAGAAGAAGAAGCAAAAGAAGAAGAAGAAGCAGCAGCAGCAGAAGCAGCCATGAGGATGACGACGGCGAGGACGACGACGACGACGACGACGACGACGACGACGACGACGATGAAGAAGAAGAAGAAGAAGAAGAAGAACAAGAAGAAGAGACGCGTGTATCGTGTTACAAAGAACGAGGCCGCCAGGTGCGCGGGACATGACACCGCGATACGTCTAGGGTTACGTTTCTTTTTCGAAGGTAGGTGCTGGAAAGGCACGAGGTGGGCCCCGTAGACGTTATTTCGGGCCCGGGAACGGGCCGAACACGGGACAGCTCGCGTCGATAAGGAGAATCTCGTACGACCGGTCGACTTCCACTTCTTCCAAACAGGCCGCCCCGACTAGGAGTCCGTTCCCGAACCTGGAAACTCGAGGAATTCCGATCCGGATCAGAAATAAAAGGAACGAGAAACGAAACGAAAAAGAACGAAAAAAGAAGAAGGAGAAGAGAAAAGGGAATGAACGAGAGGAAACGAGAATCAGAAGAAAAAGGAATCACCGAATGGTGCCCCGTGTCCCAGTCTTGTAAAGCAAATTTACATAATTTCGTGACAGTTTAGGCGGCGAAATTCAGTCCCTCGGATTTTAACCGAGATGCGACTCGACGTTGATTCGAGCGTCGCGGTCGTTTTGCTCGTCGCGCGACATTTCGCGTATCGGCTCGCCGCGATACGCGCACGCGGGTGTCCTTGAATTAATTACCTGACGAATCGAGAGCATCGAGGGCGCGAGAAGGAGAGAGGCGGCTTGGTCGCGTTTGAAAAAACCGCGTGCCTCGCTCGAGAAAGAAAGAATGAACCTTGAGAGCCAAAGGACCGAGGGTAGCGGAGATGGAACGGCGTAAGGGGAGAAATTAAAAGCGACGCGGCGCGGAAAGCGTGTCGTCAGGTAGACACGTATTAAATCGCATATTAAGTCTGTCATTTCCTCATTTAAAAGCGAAGAGAGGCAAACCGGTAGGATCGAGGAGAGAGGCTGGCCAGGTATACGGCGAAAAGTGGAAAGAGCGAGGCAGACGGACTCTCGGAGGAGAGAGAGGGCCTGCAACGGGCCCCAGCGTTCCCTCGAGCGCACGGTGTAAGAGACGAAGGGAAGGATGGAAGTTAAAGGGGACATAGAAGGACCACACGCGTGCACGCGCCGCCCACAGATACGCTATCACTTGGCTACAACCAACGTGATCTGCATGCGCATGTCCTCTCTTCGTCACGAAGTGGAGAAAAAAAAGAAGAAAAAAAGAAAAATAAAACTCGATGGATCCAGGGAAAGGGAAAGGTGGATCTGCCCTCCGCCTCTTCTTCTTCTTCTTCTTCTTCCTCCTCGTCTGCTTCTTCAGCCCCTTCGCTCGCCAACCTTAGCTGATTTAAGGGGTTGGCAGAGCGTCGATAACATGTCTGGTCAGCCTTGCTCCTCGCTCGTTCGGAATTTCTCCTCTTCTTCCTTCTTCGTCCCCTCCTGCTTCTTCTCCTCCCTCGTTTCTCTTCCTCTTCTTGCTCGTCGCCGCTTCGAACGTACGTTTCCCTCGTTCCCTGCGTATGGATATCTTTACACGCGTGCCTCCAAGAAGAGACGATTGGGTTACTCTTCCACGGCGATACCGGTGTCACGAACGTTTTGTGACTGGTGGGTTTTGACCTGCGACGCGATCTTCGGTGTTAAGGTGAACCTGGGCCTCTTCGGTTCCGTTGGACTTGTTACCTCGATTCGCTTTTCGGTTACCTCTTCTCTCGCGATGTTTTCGGAGTTTCTTGGAACGCGTTGCGAAATCGCGGTGCGATAACCATCGAATTCGATTAACGATTCACTTTTTTTTTTTTTTCGCTGGTAACGCGTTACGTGTTATGCAAATCACGACGAAAATTGTACATTGTATGAAAATTTGGTGTCTCACGATATCGTATGAAAAAAAAATCTTCGTATCTATTAATATGCTAATGTCATTGGCGTAATCCTCGACCGTACACACGAATCTCTCCACTTCTCTTTATTAAGCCTTTCTATCCGTACACCTTCGTCGGTAATTTCTATTCAGGCATCGATCTGAACTTTAGATATCAGATTGCGAGAGGTGATAGCCGCGTATCGATGCTGTAATTATTTCTATGTTTCAATGGTTAAAATATGTGCTGCTCATCATATATCAAAGTTCACTCGAACGCAATAACCAAGCCGCTTTGTTTCATCCGCCATTTTTTTCCTTCGCTTCTTTTCGATTAAATAAATGTTACGCGCGCGGAGCTGGACGTGTGTTCGACACGCTCGATGGATGAAAAACGCGAACGCTGCAACGCACGTGTTATTTAATTGTTTTAATCGGTTCTGCCTTCGCAACTGCCTCTCTGATACCCGTTCGCGAAGAGCTGCTCTCGCGAATTAAGGACAGCTTCTTTATACTCGTCTATCGCGACTGATTACGACACCTCGTCTCGCGGCTTGTCGTCGTCATTTGTTAATAATCGTCTGATATTTTTCTTCTTCCTGTTTCGCGGGAGCGTAATCGCTCCTCGAGAGCAGGGAGGGGACGAAAGGAACGCGAGGAATTACAACAAAAACACCCTGTAATTACGCGCACGAGCACGCGTAGGTGGGGTTTAATATTACGCGGGCGAATTCATAAAGCCGTCCGCCGATTAACCGGCGCCGTTTTCGTTTTACGCGCGATTCCGCGGATAAATAAATAACCAACCGGGTGTACACGGTTTTGCGCGAGCGGTGCCGGGTATAACGTCTCCATAGCCGGGAGAACGAAGTTGTACTTGCCGATATACGATCGGCGGACGCGCACGCAGAAGGTGGCCACCCGCAATTCCGCGGCCCGTGTATCGTTTAGCAGCTGCGGCTGGGACCACGTGCGAATGGCCCCGCGTCCCGTTGCCAGCCGCGACGCTCCGGCTTTGATTTATATTTCGATGGCCCACCAGTACGTGACTTCGACCTCGCCTGCGAAACTGACGCGAGTTTAACGCCACCCTTTAGAATCTTCTAATCCTTTTTCTCGATCGTCAGAGAATAAATTTTGATTGGAATTAGAACTGATATGGTACCCATTGTCATTGGTGCGCAAGATGCCTTCTTGGAGACGTCAAATTGCCTCTTTCGAATTGCCATCCCCTTTGTTATTCGCGAATTTGATTATTTGGATCATTTCGTATTCGTGATCGACAAAATAGGGGGTAATTACAGTACACGTTCATGGGACGCTTATTTAGGGGTGAACGAGCTAACGAGCGCGTTACGATACGTCGTTGCTCGGACGTGACACTTCGAAGGGGTAAAAATGGCGCAGCTTGCTCGTGTATACACGTGCATAAGGTTCGCGTACACGTTACTGGTTTGGCAGTGTGCTGCTAGACCACGAAATACGGACAGGCGGACAGGATGACGGACGGCGGGACGCCCTGGGCAACCGAGCGGTGACGCGAGCGACACAGACTCACACTCGCCCACGTATTTCGGGCCCTACGCGGCCTCCACCATCTTCCGTCGTTTTTGCCTCATCGACTCTGCTTCCTTTCCCTCTTTTATCGCCATTTTATACCGATCTCCTCGATGCGCGTCGTTTTTACAATCACACGCTTACGTACACCCCTTTCAACCCTTTCATCGTGTGGGAGTTGTTGCGACTGGTATCTAGATTTCTATTCCAAGATCGAGCGAGTCCCTTACGTATAATATTATGCAGGAATTTGCAGTTTATCCTCTAATTGAACGCTCGTGTGTATTTATTGAGGGAAGTGATCTTTCGATGATGTCGCGACGAGCAGTAAGGGCTGATGACTTTTATTTATGCTGCACGCGTTTCTTTACGTCGCGTTTCTCTGCCGCTTCTTTCAGAGCCGCCTTCTTGCGGCCAGCCGCAAGTATAACCGGGAACGCGCGACTATCATCATCATCATCATCGTTGTCTAAAAGATATTCAGGAACTACGCCGAGGGGATCATGGTCGGTCGCATAAGCGATCGTCCCTCGCGACGCGTTACAACTTGCGGTCGCGCTTCGTACTTCCCTCTTGCTCGCCCTTCGTTCGCGGTAACTGCGACGAATCGAGGCATAAAATTAGGCGTCGCTTTTCTGCGTCCACGTGTAACGATAGTGGTCGAATGCTTCGTGCAGGAAATCGTTGCCTCGTCGTTATTTTGAGGTGCTTGCGGGAATGTCGATTTTCTCACGGACGAGAAACGTCACTTCGAAACTATTATTTGGACTAAAAATTTGTTGGAACGTATAGAGAAACTCTAGTCGTAAGTCGACTAACTCTGTTGGATGCAAAAAGAATTGTTCCTCGTGTTGGTTCATAGAATATTTATATTATAATCGGTTTAAAAAATCGAGGAAAGTCTCGCGGGCGAAAAGTATTACAATCAACTCGTATATCAAGAATTATTTATAAAGCAATTCTTGGGGGCTGCAAGAAATAGCAGAACTACACGGTTACGTAGGATTATGTGGGAGCGTACAGTGTTCAAGAAAAATGGCAACAATTGAGTTATAAATTTCTTTCTTATCTAGATTCCCGTGTAGGCAGATAAGGAACTTGAATGGGCAATCAAAGATGTTGTAAAAAATTCGTTTAACGAGTCTGCTTAACGTGGAACGATACCAACATCTATCTCGCTCTTGCTTCATCCATTTGCAAAAATGATATTAAATTACAAATTCCTAAGTGTTCGTATAAATGTACCAGAAAAGTATAAAGTGCTGTCGTAGTTGAAAAGTATTCGGTCTCATTTTTCTCCTTGTCATCGTTCCGTTGTCCGTTCCACCCCTTTCCGTGCTTGTAACGCACGGACCGTGGAGAACAGAGGGGCGGTAACTCAAACGAAACGCGCGTATTAGTTTCTGCGAGTACTCTGAAGGCAATTCGAAGAGTTATGGTGGCCTACGGTTCGACCACCCCGCAATCTTCAGGCAGAATAGCGATTCGCGCCATACGCGAAGGAGAAAAATTCGTCGGATCTCGGAATTGAATTTGTTTTCGTTGAACAAAATTTATTTTTCGACACCGCGAAACGAGGACCGTGCAACATCGTTTGTAAAATCGTTCGAAATTACATGGAAACGCAAGGAGGAGGCGGAAAGTATCAGGTACTTGGCGATGCGCGCCGCGGTAGTTTCAAATTTCACAGGTAACCATCATTTCGAGAATACGCAAGACGCGCATGGGATCCTTGAAGAGGGACGTAGTTAAAAAAAGTATTACTCGCCCGTCACTTTGATATTATGTCTTTAAGGTAACGAAGGCTGCTGTAATATTGATACAGAACGACTGTACGGTTCTTGAAGGCGTTCTTTTCTTCCCCTCCGTTTCTCCCTTTCGTTCCGATATGCTCGAGAGTGCACGATCCGACTACTTATTATATTACCGGCATATGTATACCCACGGTTAGCTATGTTTCATTATTTTCACGCATTTGCGTGCGCGGCTGTCTACCTCTTCTTAAGCTTCATTCACACACCCATTAATTAATTCGTTTCATTTAAACACCTAACCTACGAGGCATATTGCATACGAGAAATTCTGAAAAATCCCATAGATCTGAGTGACTTTAAAATTCGCATAATTTAATTTTATTTCGTAGAGAATGTGAGAAAACGTATTCACTATTTTATTTT
The DNA here is from genome assembly GCF_050948175.1 of Xylocopa sonorina. Lineage (NCBI taxonomy): Eukaryota > Metazoa > Arthropoda > Insecta > Hymenoptera > Apidae > Xylocopa > Xylocopa sonorina. The sequence continues at coordinate 15,011,630 of NC_135193.1, forward strand.
TTGAGTAATACTACTTGGCGGACCTAGAAAATGCTGCTTAAAGAGACACATGTCTTTCTACTGCGTCATTTCCTTAAGAAACGCGAGAGAATAAAGTTTCGCCCCCTAAATTAGACAAATTTTGTATAAAACATGGAAAATCGCTTGATTTACAGGAATATCGCGTAGTGTGAGACGAGCTTAAGCCGCATTACCGGCGGTACATACGATCCGACTACTTATTACGTTACCAATATATCCCTGCGCTTTTACTCGTTACATTACTTCATTGATTTACACCTTTTACAGTTTATTCTCTCGCCAGCCAGATTGGGCTGGAACATGATATTTGCTTCGCCTCCTATTGAAATATCGCCGGGCATAGTTAACCTCTTAAGTCAGTACAGTGAATATATTCACCGTGACAAGCGGTTCGTCCTGCGCATAAACTCGCGTCAACGGTGGTGCCCGACCTGGCCAGGAACGATTGTCCGTCCGCAAAAGTTATCAACGCCGCTCGAATGGATCGTTGCAAACCGTTTCAGAAACTCGATCCAGTAAGCTGGTAACGCGAAAAATCCGCTCGATCGAATCGATTTGCCTGCGTTTTGCCAGGCGATTTATTTTATTAAACGGGACCGACGTACGTTAGATGAGACCGATCGTCTCGTTAAATGGCGAGCTGCGATTTACTGAGCACTCTGTAACCGCGACGCGTGGTCGATGGTTTGTTAATTGAAATCGTTCGAATTTCCCTCGGACGTCTGGCGAGCGCTCTTACATTTTCACGATTCGACAGCGTCACGTCGATCGGTCATTTCGCAATCGGCAGTCTCCATGCATTCTGCTGGATTTAGTCACGACGCTCGCCTCACCTTTTAAAGTATTATTAAAAGTAGACAAATGAGTTAAGGGCATTCTCACGGTTAAGATAGTTTCTTCACTTCAAAGACCTCGGGGGCCCGCTAAATCTTCGATCTCCATTGGATATCGTTGCTTATTTGTTATCGTTAATGCAGCCAGCACAAATAACGCTAATGATAGTCCCTGGCGATTGCCGTTCAACGAGTTATCAGATGGATACTCGGACGTTTTCATGAATAAATTATGAAGTAATAATAAGCAAAAATCGTGAGAAAACCGTTTCTACGATCGATCTCGACCGATTGTGGGTAGACATTTTATTTCCATTACGAAATGTTTCCATTTTTTCCCTACGTTATCCGTATCCATCTCTTCATTCCGGAAATCAGATACATACACTTGCAACGTTCCTCGCAATCTACTTCGTTACACGCTAACAACTAGAGGAACACGTGGACCAACGAATACTCTCGAAAATCTTTTCTCTCGCCGCTAAACACCCATTCGAATCACAAACTCGAGCATATTCATTCGCGAAGAGCCACCAAGCGCCACAGAAACCACCCCTTATCTCTTTCCATCCCTCTCGCCCCATTTACCTGTATCCACCGCGAAATAAACCACCCCAGCCTCAGCCGGGATAATTGAAATACTATTTTCGTTTCGATTTCATTCCCGATATCAGCGTCCCGCCTAAAAGCCCCCGTCCGCGGCGTCTGACATTTAGCTTCACCTTTCAGGCTGAAACATTGTTCGCGGCGGAACGGTGCTTCGCCTCCGCCTGAGAGCGTAAGCCATGGTGGTCGGGCGACGAAGATGGTTTCCTCGTCGGCCCGAGACGGTCCCTCGCCGCTTAAATCTCGCCAGTTTATGCGACCCGGCCGGCTCTCTCGATCGTTTTACGCGCGCCTCTTCACGTAGTCGCGCGAACGATCTATCTACCTGTACCCCGTGGTAGTACTGCTCTCGACCGTCGACGTATCTCTCTCGCCTCCCATGGAAACCGGCAGATAACGTAATTTCTAACGTGTGAATGCTCCGTGCCGGAGCAGGTACCCGAGCGCACCCAATACCAGCGTCCGAGATAACGCGGCTCGATAATTTACACGGCTGATTCATCACGGTTGCCCCCTCTTTACTGCTCGCGGGGACCCTCAGGTATATACGCGCGTCCATGTTAATTAAAACAGCTGGAATCTTGGTCGATTGGGGTGGAAGGACATTGTTGTCGAGGGTGATCTCGACGTCGCTCGATCTCGCGCGATCGTCGTCGCGGTGGTTGCCATCGGTTTCGCGATAATCGCCTCGAGAGGCGCGATCTCGCTGCCCTGCCCACCGCAGGGAATTAGGAAGGTATTTTCGGTGAGCGTGGAATGCTCGGTTCTCCGGACAACCCTGTTATCTTCGACGAGGTGTTGGAACGCGCATTCGAAATAAATTGCCCGGAGATTTAGTACTGCTCGAGCGGCGTGAATGGATAGTTGATGAACGGACTTCAACGGCTCGATAAGATTGTCCCGCGGCTCGCACGGAGGTTACGGTGCGTCCTCGTGGACCAACGGAGTTCGCTCGCGCTAGCGATAAATCGCGCAGGATCGTTCACATTTCATTGATCCGCGCTCGATGCTCGTCGCGGCTCGAAAGTGTACCCGGGGCATAAAATGGCCGGCGGTGTCGGGTGCGCCGTCTTTATTTCAGCCGGGGCTACTCGTGAACGGCGCTGACGCGCCGTAAAAAGGCGCGACGATCGCGCGAACGGGAAACGGGGGTGGTTGGAAGGAGAGGAAGAGGCAGCATACGAAAGAGGAGGAATAAGAAGAAGTTGTCGCTTTAGGAAGGAAACGACGGGTTGCATTTAGCTTGTTGCTCGCCTCTTTTTTTCCACTCCTCTTTTCCGCTCTCTCGCTTTCACGCGCGACATTCGGGGGGAGAGGATTAGCGGAATTAATAAACGTAAACCTTTTAACCTAACGCGAGCGTGGCGCGGATAAATTCTTATTTATATTATAATCGAGCCACGAGCCGGGGACCGCGATGCCACCATTATGGATGTTCCGCCGCGTCGTCACTTCGTAAACCTGTTGAGTAAATTCCAACGTGGCGCTTCGTCGTTCTAAGCTTGAATTTACTCAGAATGCGCCGCGCTCCGCTTTGGCCTGCTCGCCCTGTCGCGCTTAGAGCCGTGCCCCTCGCTGCGTGAACACGCGTCCCTCGCGGAGAGAAGGCAGAGGGGACGCTGGATGAGGACTCTGGGGAGTAGAGATGGGATCAAGTTAAATATGTACTCACCAATTCGAGTTAATTTAAATATAAAGGGAAGAGGAACGGTTTTACGTCGGCGAGGACCTATCTCGTCTCGCCGCGGGTCCGCTCGAAACTGTCTCGTCCGCCTCTGAACGTTTCAATGAACAATTCGACGGTGTTTAAAACGCGATACGAATCTACTCGCAATATACTTGATTCCATCGCTAGCCGTGAGAGATACGTCCTCGTAAAGAGGGACGCGATGGCTACGGCCAGCGGTCGATAGGCGAACTGGATGCTCACGGTTTTACGGTTATTGAGGATGATTCAGTCTACGTGGAAAAAGAAATGAGCCAAGCGAGCCGAGATTTCTGGCGTTTACGAGAAACTTGAGATTTCGTTCGGCTGAGAGCGTCGACCAAGTATTGGGCCAGGACTTGTCGCCTAGCTGGATGACGAGACCGCGTAGGTGGTAGATTAATTGGGACTTAGAAGCAACGACAATGGAATCTACGTTTTATTTCTCGGATATCCAACACCGTTTGTGATCTGAGTAGTTTCGTGCTCGACGCTTGAAACTTTTTCACCATCGCGGTCCTCCAATAATTTCGAGCGATTCCAGTGAAATTTGGTTGAGATAAGAAGTAGAGAAACGAGAATATTTTGAGAATACCCGATCCTGATGAATTTCGAATAATTTTCTGAATAATTCATCCGAGACGATTCTGGTTGAATCTGTTTTTCAGGGGCCATAAATATTCAACGACGATTACGCTATAAAGCGCGACAACAGGTGTTGGTCTGATACGCATGCAAAGAGGAAAAGAATAGCCTGGAACAGCGAGGCGACTAATAATTAATAACGAGTTGCGCCCACCGGCTGTCCCTCCGTCGTGTTCACACTTTCCGCTTCCCGACGTAGGTGTCTACTTTAAAATTCCACGGGGGATTTAATCGTGATGCGTTTCGGAATCCGAAGGGAGGACAATGTCGCACGAAAGAAATGAAGAGAGAAGAGAGGCATCGAGTTTCAGGAGGTTCTTAAGTCGATCCGTGAGTCGTTCTTGACACCAGTATCTTCGAGAAACGATTACAGCAAGGACCTCCAGTCACCTTCTTCTTCTCCTTCTTTTTTTTTTTCATTCTCTCTCGATCCCTCGATGATCTTCTTGGGCCACGTTTTGATACCTTCGCGAATCGACCCGCTCGTGTAACAACCTTGTTATACCAATACCCCTTCTCGATAGTGTGTCTCTGACGAGAAACGCTTCGAATCGAGCGTAGTTTCGTAGTCCATTTCGAACGAATCCGCGCGATTTTCGTGAATTTCCTCTCTCCGTTCCCTTAACCGTTGGCGCACGAGTGAAACGAGCAACGACCAATCGCGAACTCTCGAGTATGCATTCGAGATCAGCGCGGGGAGCATTCCTGAATTAATCACAACGCTGGTCCGTGTACTCCAGAAAATATCGATCGATGTTTCACCTTTGTCCGCGGCCTGCTAGAAAATCATCGAAACACCGGGACGAAGAGAAACGAGCGGTACCGCGGAGAACACCGTGAAGAGGAAGAAGAGGAGGCATAAGATGGGGGATGAGGGGAGGGGGGTTGGAGAAGGGACATGGTACATAGGTATATTGTACGGGCTCGAAGGCAGCTCCTTTGAAGTGACCCGTACGAGCCGGCCGGATGACAGGGAAGAAATCGAAATATGCGATGACTGCGCAGATGAAATATCCGTGTCCCTTAATGGCGAGCTCTTGACTCGTCTCGTGGGTGTACGAAAGGAGAGAGACCGCGTCTCGCCTCTCTCTGGCCACCGCTCGGTCCACTGGCAACGAGTCGGGATGTATAGGTGAAATCATCTGCTCGCCCCGACTCCTGGTGACTCGTTTTGCTTGTTAGAACGACGAATAACGGAGAACGCGTTTCATTATCGTCAAAGGGTAGTTTCGGGAAAACTAAGGGGGTTGAGAAGAGTTACACGAAAGTAAGTTGAAAATGGTTAGGAAACATTGATAGAAGGGGACGAAATTCGAGGAACTAATGGTATTTTTGCAAAATTAAGGGTCTGCAATTCTTGTCTACGAAGCCAGGACTCCGTTAGAAACCAAAAGAAAAAGCAAAGGAAATACAACAAACACAGAGAACAAAAAAACGAAGGAAAGGGAGAGAACGATTAAAGACAAAAACCATCGGACTATCCACGATTCCGAGACCCGGACGGACGGCGAGTGTCCACGTAGCGTAAAAATTCCAGGGCCATAAATTCCCGTGGAACAGGCCGCGATGCCGTGGTAGAGGAGGATCTCCTATTAACAACAATACCGACAACACGATAAAGAAGCATTCATAATGAAATCAGCTCGATGGACGGTGATTTTCGGTGGGCCCCGGTGAGCAGCCCCGCTCGTCGAACGAGGAGGACCGTCGTGGACGCCGCGATAGAGGAGGACGACGCGCCCCAATGGAATCCCGTGGAGCTAAGCGGCGCGCATACGGGGGTGTGCCGCGTGCCAGACCCGAGGCCCTCTCCGTATAGGCTTCACAGGGGGCCCGTGGATGGGGGCCCCGTTCACCGTAAGATAAGGCCTCCTGGTGCGAGCCGACGACGCGCGACCGACAACCATGTCACATTATTACCATATAGGTACCGGTCGCGTCGTCACAACACCGCACGACGAACGTACCACCGCCGTTATGCGCTGTGGCCACGGCAAACGGTGGAAAAAGGGAAACGAAGAAATCATCATCCTCTATTTTAGTTACGAACCGGTTCGATATCTTCCTTCTTCTGTTCATTCAGCCGCGCTCTGAATAGCCCGTCCCAGCGGCTGTTCAGACGGGCCCCACTCACGGATGCGTGCGTGGACCCTCGCGTACCACCCTGACGGGCCCGGTGTTCCAGTTTCAGTTAATACGTCGATTGGCTATTGGTAACGGGAGTGGATCTCGCGTCTGGCTAGACGAAAAACAGGGATCGCGTCTGTGCTTGGTAGTTGGTGCGAGCGGTTTATTGGGAGTTGTAGTAGCTTGGCAAGTGGAGTTGGGTAAGGTGGACGACGATCTGTTGTATGGAATCATATATCGTCGCTATCGGAAATAACATTTCCATGGTGTTATTAAATGATAGAGAGAGAAATAGCTCGTGGAGAGGGAATTATTTTCTACTTTGGTTTCGAACCGGTTTAACGTCTTCTACGGTGTTCGTTCGTAACGTTTCGGAACTAATCGATCTATTTGTACGTTGCCACTCGAAGCTTGTCGTATTTGTACTCGTTAAGATCGTCGTTCACCAATTATCGTCAAACTACGCGTTACGATCGCAGGAGCGAAATGAACAATCGAAGAGCGGCTAATAAAATTCTTTCTTACGATTCCAATTTGACATTCAACCGAGAAAGCTTCTCTCGCCTCGAGTCCGCTCGACCCACGCCCTGGTTGAAAAAACACGGTCCCCGGGTAAAAATCTCGGGGCCCAAGGAGTACAGGCGGGAACTTGTGCTCTTCTAAAATCATTCGGAACTCCCACACCGAGGCCAGTTCGAGCGCGAGAGTCGTTACTTGAGAAAAGGTCGCGTCGAAAAAGATCGCGCGGAAATCACGAGTTGTCTCGAATTTCTCGACGAGCGGGGCCTAACGCAGCCTCGAAGCCAGGCAGCTACCGTGTTAATGGATCGTAAAAAGCCACGGTTTACTGACAGAACTCCCAATGCAGCAGAGCGATACACATGTACGCGTGCACCGTGCGACGTTTAACAAGTAAAAATATCGATGCCAACCAATTTACAATCGACTGACCCAACTCGTTGCGATATCATTGACTTCGACTACTTAAAAGCTCGAAAACTTGACCACCCTCGTCTATGTTTGCATCTTTCGATCTATCGACTGTGCTTGGCGTTTTCGTACCATTCTCGTCGCCTTGGTCCCAATCGAGAAGATCGTCTCGAGACGTACGCGCTATAAAGTCCGCTAAATGATTGACCAATCGAGTACGCGCGAATCTCGAAGCGAAATCAACTCCTCGTAGGTGCGGTGGTGACCAGTCTTCGTTCCCGTCTGCTCCTCTCTATTCTACCTCGTCTCGTTTCCGACTGTCCCGGCTGTTAGGCGAGTATAAACACGATCAGGTATGGAGCCGCAGGTAAGAGCCATGGTGGTCGGTGGCGGACGCTCGCCAGATAAACTTTACTGCGTACAAGTAACACGTACAGGTAGGTACGAGCTGTTCCGCGGCGCATTGTAACGGCCAGGACGGTCGGTTCTTTATCGCGGCGATGATTCGCAATGTCCACACCTTGGGAGCCGACTGGAGCCGCTGTTCGTTCCCCGTTTCACCCCCGGAAGTCGAGGGTAATAGGGACCAGTCGCAGTCCTATCCAAGGGAGCCATCGACGAGACTATATCGCGATACGAGAATAAACAATGCGAGTAATCATTTTTCCCAGTAGCTGTCGATCGACGATACCTCAAGTGTTAATTCAGATTAAGTTCTCATTAATTTGTGCATTTTACTATCGTCGTTGCGAGGACCGATAATCGTCTGTCGCGTCTTAGTTCGACGATTCCTCGATTTACTCGTGGGTAACAAGACTGTTTAGCGAACGCGAGGAGAATCGTGGTTCATCGACGGTGCCATAACGTCCTAGGTGGTACCAGCGAAGTAGAAAGTTGATAACGTTTCATTCGCGAGAGGCGAACGACGCCGTTCTGTCAGAGGGTGGCGCGTACTGGAAACGAACGCCCGTGGAAGTCGTACCTTATCGTATCTTATCGACACGTCGCCTCGAATGCGCGATTTCAAAAGAGACCTATCGACGTTCCTTTTTATTACGTTATCGACGGACGAGCGATAGCCGAGGATCTCGTAATCCGGTGTGGAAGGTCGAGGAGGGATCGTTTCTTATCGGTAGCCTCGATTCGTCGAACGGTGGTCCGCGATTTCGAACGAAATTTATCGCGCGGTTCGACTCCATTGTCAGGCGAAGTCAGTTGCGCTCGGTTATTGCCGAGGATAATTCAGACTTTCATTTCTGCACGCGTTGCGCAGTGGAAAGCGCGCGGTTGGAATAAAAACCGCGATTTACGGTTCGATGCGTAATAATTAGCGAAGTCGCTGGTTTTATTTCGTTCGCGTTAACGTTCGGTGGTGCAATTATGTCAGGTAACGCGTACCCGCGGAACGCTCCAAGAGTGGTAGGCGCTGGTACACAGCGGATTATCTTACCGCCGGTGTATTATGCAAATTGCACGAAAATAATATAAATATCTTTATCAGGAACGGAGGGATCATTGGGGAATAAAACTCGAATGCAGTGTTGCGAGTGCGAAACGAATTATTGCGCGTTCGCGTTCCTCTAATGTCGTAAACAAGAGGTTCGCGTGGTTAATATTTCTGCCGCGCGCGGATAACGAGATGAGGTTTACGCGAAATTTATCATCCCGCGTTAACTGCGCCCGCCGTGAGCCCCGTGCTCGCCTCCAAGTGTCGATAGTTACACGCGAGGATTACCGCGCGCGGAACGAGGCTGGCTAGGGCCTTTTAACGAACCAGTGATTCGTTACTGCTAGCAAAATGAACGTTGCGAAAAGAAAATTGATTGTGTAACCAAATAAAAATCAGTTCTTTCTCAAGTACATTTCAGCAGAGATCAAGAATCCCAACTGACACCCCTTTTGTCGATCTTCCCAAAAGCTAACCTCAGAACATCAGTTCTTTCAACCCTCCCGTAAAACCGCAAACCAAAAGAAAAAAAGAAGAGAACCTGTGATTCGTTACAGCTGGCAAAGTGGACGTTGCGAAAGGAAAATAGATTTCGTAACCGAATAAAAATCAGTTCTTTCTCAAGTACATTCCAGCAGAGATCAAGAATCCCAACTGACACCCCTTTTGTCGATCTTCCCGAAAGCTAACCTCAGAACATCAGTCCTTTCAACCCTCGCGTAAAACCGCAAACCAAAAGAAAAAAAGAAGAGACACTCCACCCTCTAGCGAAAAGCGCGCGAGTTCGTGCGCGAACGTGCACGTAGCCGCGGCTGGGGCCTGTAAATCGAAGCTGGCGTCGGCGCAAGGGCTGAGAGGGGACCTGGTGGAAGCGAAGACGTTTTCAGAGGGACATCGACGCGCGTGCAGGTGGTGGTCAATGCGTGTCTAAGGTACGTAGCATGCATCGGGCCGGCAAAGACGAATCCATTAGCTGTGAGCGCGGATTGAGCAATAAACCAACTGGGAGGTAAGTCGACTCCAGCCCCATCTCCGGCTGGCCAGATAGAGAAAGGGAGAGCCTCCAGTGGTCCGCGCCGTTCCATCCAGCGGTTGGTTTCGGTTCGCCTGTTATTCCTGTTGGGCCCGCATTCCCATACAAGATGTCGCGCCGATAAAAGTCCCCGAAGGCTCGTGGTAGGGCCCACCCCGAGCAATTCATTTAAACATTCCCGGAGGTGGTCGCACGACAAATTACTCTCACGAAACCTTCGCGCGACAGCCAAAAGCTCCGTCGGACCTCGTGGCTCCTATCTCCATTCAGAGATCTCCCACTTTCCGTCGTCCGTCGTCCGTCTTCTTCCGTCGCCCCTTTCCACGGATCCGCTCTCGCTTCCTCCTCGTCCCACCGGGCAATCGGACGTCGCCCTTTGCGTCCCCTGTCCGCGCGGTGTCTCCCTCGCTCGCGCGCGTCCTCGCCTCTCGCCAACCCTCTCCCTCGCCCTGCGCGTTCGACGTTTTCCCTCCGCGCCGCCAGCGGGGCCGCGACATAAAACCTGGTGACACTTCTCACCCTTCTTAAGGAGCACCACTCTTAGGCACGAGCTGGCAACGAACACCGGGGAACCCAGCTTGTCTGTCCCTCTCTCTCTCTCTCTCTCGCTCTCTCGCTCTGGGATCTTATCGCTACGCGTTCGAGAGCCGCGTTTGCTGGCCCCGCTCGAGGGTTCGATTATTGGGGAGATTCGAGGTCCGGAACGGCACCCTTGGTGTTTCGTGGCTTACCGTGATGTAATTGTTTGTGGGGTCTTCATTCCTTGGGGTGAGTTTGTTCGCTGGGAGGTAAACGGGGCTCTCGATTTAAAGATGGGCTTCATCTCTAACTCGATCGTGCGATTAAGGATATATTCGATGCCTCTACTTCTCGTTTTCAGTATCGTTTCACTATATTCATCTCAAATCGATTTAATGTGTGCAATTTTATATACGTTCGACAACTATGCATTCAAATATGTGGAAGAAAGCAAGTGGAAGCTTCGAAAACTCGAAGAACCGACCTACAGCAACCATCTTATAGTAACCTCCAGCGAAGCCTGCCTCGATCATTCATCTCTTTGGCTGCGTCGCCCTGGTAGAGGCCACGATGGTTCGTGCACGCGCTGAAACGTTTAGTTCGCCGGGAAAATGGCGCGGTTGTCGAGGGGGGGGGACGTTAAACTAGAGCACGCTGTCTGGTAGATCGTTATCCGACGACGATTCGGCAGGAACCCTCGTTCTAGGAGGGCTCGTGTCACCTTGAGTGGAGAGAGGATCACTGGGACGACAACGGGGGTCGTTCGAGGGTGCCCGTGGGATACAGACAGCTTCCGGAAGCGTGGAGATCCGCCAGGCGAGATTGCCGGGGCGTCGAGCGTCTTCCTCTCCGTTAGACGTGGGCATCCCCTCGTAAATAAACTGTCGAGGTCCACGAAAGGCGAACGGGCCGCAGGGTGGCTAATATATTTCACGACTCGGTTAATTGACCCAGGCGAAGGCTCTCGCATGCTTCCACCCGTGTATCCAATTCGTCTTGACGCCTCCGATTCCTTTTTGGAATTCTTGCCTATAGTCTACAACGGCGAGGAATGCGAGCTTCGTTTGCGTTCCGCGTGAAATCCTCGCGGACGCCATGGGAAATTGAACGAGGGTTAGTCGAGAAAATCTAGCGTTGCACGAGAATGATACACGCGTTCGTGGACGATTCGCGAATAGATTCTTTTAAATTTTTCCACTCAAAGGAATTTTATAAAAATCCAAACTACGTTTAAGAATAAAAATTTCTCACTTCAACTCTATCGAACAGTTTAAGCCTGACGTAGAGATAGTTGATGTTAAAAAACGGAAAATCTCATCTTCGCAACGAGTATCGCGACGCGCACGTATCAGAAGTAAGAAGAAACGCGAAACCTCTAACCCCACCCGACAGTTTTTCCCGCGCCCTGACAAAGGAATCGGTAATTTCAGGTGGCGATACGTATTGGCCCCGTGTAGATACCTGAAAGGATAGGAGCGTATGCGATGCGTTACACAGGCGAATCCACGTGTACGTGGGTGCGCCAAGACGTTAATTACGGGGGGACGGCGCGGCCTGTCCCACCTCGAAGAGCACGAAGACGATACCACGAAGCCGCCTCCGGCGATGCGTGTTTGTCGCCGGTGTCGCCAGCCAACCGGTGCCGCGGGGACTCCTTCGAGACACCCGTTATTATCTCGCATATATATCGCGGCGCGCGCGACGGGAATGGGCAAAATAGAATTTCGAGATATCAGGTTGTAACGAACCACTCGCGCGGGCCCCTCTTACAAATTAGAAATCGTACGCTTTTGCTTGGGGACGCGGGGATCGATGTTGCGTCTGCAATTTCAATAAACCGTGATCATAAAAACGAATCACCATCGAACTTCAATTGTATTAATTCGTTTTATACCTTGAATCACGAAACGATAAAACGTACAAACGTCCATGGCGAACGTTCGTCCCCAAATCTCGTGATTCGTAGAACCGCCACCCTACTCGCGAGGCGACAATAAAATCTTCGCACAACCCACACAACTTCACCCGTTCACCCTCGCGTGCCCAGCGAAACGAGCCACCAGACTTAATCATTCAAATTTCCATTCCACGCGACGCTCGTTACCTCATCCCAAACGTCACTCTTCCACGCGCACCGAGAACAAGCTCGCCAACCTTCATCAACTTAACCCCTGAGCAACGTTCCCTCTGGTCGCAGACCAGATTACAGCAGCTCGCGTGTCCGTCGTGGCAATTCGCCGTTCAAGTAAAATCCCGCCAAAATGGCTGGCGGCGGACGCAGCTCTCTCGCGCGCGTCCCCTTATCGCGGCTAGCCTAGACGCTAGGCGCGTGGGCCCAAAAGTCCCGCCGCCAACTACTGGCCGCTTGGAGAGAATCGCTCGCCCCTGAGACGGTGAAGTTGAAAGCGTTGGGTCGAGGGTCAGCATCGAACGAGCCGGGGAAAAATCAGATTATGCAACGAGTGCTCGTCCTGCATCGTTTCTCGAGCGCGCAACGTTGAAGAGGATGCACGGCGGAAAATAGAGTGCGAGACGAGGACGCAGAGAGAGAAAGAGAGAGAGAGAGAGAGAGAGAGATGAGAGGCCTAGGAGGTAGACGAAGGGGGCAAAAGGTGATGAAGCTGGCGGTACTGGGAGGGGGTGGAGGTGGAAAGGGGTCGCCCACGCACGCGTAGGATAATTGCACGCGTGATTCTCCCTCGTGGCGCGGCCTGTCCCTCTCTCTTTCTCTTATTCGACCGTGTTCCCTGTGTCTTGCTGGCCCGCACTGGATTCCCTGGCCGTGTGTACGCGAGTTAACATCTGCATGCGAGAGAAGCCTCGCATAGGAGAGCCGAACGAACCTCACCGAGGAGCGGAGGTGCTCGAGGAGGAGGTCAGAGGTCAGCCGCACTCTCGACGAGGCAGACGCGACGCCCACCGAGCGACACCCACGCGAAAATCCTTCTGCTCGAACCTCGCATCTTTTGCCTACTTCCTCCTCCTCCTCTTCTTCTTCGTCTTCGCCTTCGTCTTCTTCTTCTTCTTCATCGGCGTTGTTGTCGTCGTTGTCGTCTTTAGTGTCTTCTTCTCGCCTCTCGTCTTCTTATTCTAGTCAGTTCGAGCTGACCCGGTTCGTGGACTTCTTCCTTTTTCCTTCGACTGATTTTTCGACTTGTCCGCGGTTCCGTTGGACGAAGTCTGTTCGAAGTACGCGGTTCTCGTTGTACAGAACGAGTATTTTGAAACATTGACACGATGCACGTTCGACGGCGAATTATTTCGCTTTTAATGTCATTAACCACGGGTGGCTTCGAAACTTCTTCACTTCTCTCTATCGTGAGTGGTATAACCGAGGTGATGTCCCTCGAGGAGGACATCGATGGCGCGTAACCCGCGACGCGGCCAGCTAAACACCACGACAGTAAATCAACGAACAGAAATTTATCGCTAATATTTTTCCGGCGGGGCATTTAACTGTCGCCTGGTCGTTAGCGCCGACAAAAGATTTTGAATTTATCGAGTTCCCGGGCTCCTCGCCCGTCCTGTCCCGTGCGTCTTCCGCCAAACTTTCCATTTACGACCGTCATCCACGGATCGCCGTGGCGCAGCCGCTTTTGTTGCGCGGCGCTTCTCGTGTACGCTTCCCGAATTCGATTATCCGCTCGTTTGATCGTGTCCGGCCACGGCCTTTCACAGGCACGGCCAAGAAAGGCGATTATTAACGATCGAGTGCCACCTGATCAAGACGTCCACGGTCAGTGGTAAGTGGCACGCGTTCCCTCGTTCGAACCGGCCGCGTCTACATTTTCTTCGACTTTCTTTCCTTTCGCAACGGCAACATTTGCATTCACAGTCGTGCGAACGGGAGGCGATCTCGAACGAGGTGTCACAGAAAACTCGCAACCCCGGCAGAGTCAGCACCCCCAACCGCGCGGCTGGGAAACGTTTAACGTCGGCCATTAGAAAGCGGGACGAAGGGTGCGCAGGAAGAGCAGCGGCTCTGCCGCGTATTACCACGGATTACACCGGTAAGCCGCGGTTAACTGGCAGCCTGACGTCATAATCTTAAGAAATATTCGGGCTTCACGCTTCACGCTCGCCTCTCCGCTCCTTCTTCCGTTTACCCTCCCCGTCTCTGCCCCGCGAACCTGGCTGCGCGCGTTATTCCAGCCGAGCGGAGAAGGTACAGAGCGGACGCGAACGGGAACGGACGGGAGGGGGACGAGACGCGTGGAATTTACGATATTCCAGGGAATTGAACGCGAGGGGTAAGAAGACCTCTGCCGGAGGTAGGATCTGGACACGATCTACGGTAAATGCTCGAGCAGATCCACCGAGTGATCACCAAGATTTTCGAATCGATCAATTAAGCGGCGTGTGGGAACCGTCCGCTCGGTTCTCGTCCGTCCGTCCATCCGATCAGCACCAAAAAGCTCAGATCTTGATCTCTCCGCAAACCTGTAATCCTCGTAGAGGGAGCGTAGCAACGACGATCGTGGCCCTCCCTTTTTTTCCCCTGCTCGATCCTCTTTTCTTCCTTTTTCTCCCCCTTCTTTCTTTTCTACCGCCGGGTGATCCCAACCAGGACCAGACGGGAAAAGACCAGAGACGATGCACTGTCCAGTGGATAAGAAGAAGAGAGAGAGGGAGAGAGAGAGAGAGAGAGGTGGATACGAGACGCGTATTATGTATAATCGATCGAGCCCGATATTCTTCGGTGTCACCCTCGTCAAACGGTGCTTTTTGCAACCGGTCAAGAAGGGAACCCGCTGACGTTTTGTCAGCCTGATCGAGATAACGGTAAGCAAGCCGAGAAACGCGTCCGGTGATTGGTTGTGACGCTCGTGGAAAAACTTTTGATGCGAGCACTTGTCGTCGACTTTCAGTGGTTCTTTGTCCCATAAAATTCTTGTCTTCCCTCGAACATGATACATCTCAAATTAATACTCGCAAACACAATCCGTACGACAACGAACAAAAAGAACCGCCTATTAAACAATACAAGTGAACAGAGCCAGAAAACAAAGCGTAATCCCAACCCAAAGCAACCCCAAATAGGTTTTACAACGCGTCGGGTAGCAGGTTCGAGAGCTGAATCACCTAACACACGCAATGTTAATAGACGATATTTCACTACGAGAAAAAAAAAAAAAGAGAAATCCAAAAGGAAAGCGTAAGATAACCGACCTCCGACGCCTAACACCTTCCTTATCGCCGCAGAGGTCCCCTCGGACAAGCGAACGATCGAGAGGATCGTTCAGCTTCCTCGCGCGCGCAAGCAGATCCTGTCCCGAAAGACGGATTCACGGTAGGGCGGCGGAGGCAGGCGCGGACGTGGCCTACCATACCGGTGGAGCGCCGTCTCGAACGGGTCGCTCCCCCCAACGCGCCCCTTTCGGGGCTTAATCTCGCGACAACGCGGCCGAGAGAGGCCTAAGCGCGCGAGTGCCTGGGATACGACGATCTTAAATTCTCGCGAGGGGCCTACTCGATTACCTGCCCACGCGATTTCTCGAAGCTAACCCGAGCGTCAGGACGAAACACGGGGTAGGAACATCGGAAGAATACGAGATAACACGGCCCGGAACAGAGACGGCCGTCGACGGAACGGGACGGTGGGACGAAGAGGTACGCGTATCCGTGACAAGAGACTAGATCCGCGCTGGGCCCTTGGGACCACACATGCGACGACCAGCGCGGACCGGGACCGACACTGGGCCCCGGTTTCTGGATCTTGGCTGGATTTTCGGCGCGCGCTTCGGTATCTCGTCCCGCGCGACCTCGTGCAAACGATTATGCTCGGACGCGGGGCCTCGTTCGAGTTTATCGGGGCCCCGACCACGGCGACGACGTGTTTTAGGTAAACTACTCGCGGATACGATACGGTTAATTCGATGAAAAATTAATGTCGAACGGCTGTACCCCGATATTTCGGGCCATTCCACGGCCGTGTAAGTGACACGATTGAAACAATGGATCTCTTAAATTTCGATAGCCTCCTACGGCTATCGGGATAGCCAAACGAACGTATGGCAGTTGTTTCAGGGAGGGACACGAGTTACGATATGAGGGACAGATCGGCGAGTGCGGTGGTCCCGCGCGTCGTCCTCGACGTTTTATTGTTGCGCACTCGATCGGCTACGAAATTTTGACGAACTGGTCCCGCACACTCTTTCTCTCTCTTTTTCTCGCTTCGTTAACGACGAATGCGTTACCACGCGAGGGGATAAATGTGGATAGATGGATTGGGTGGGTGGGCTGGTGCTCCTATTACCAGGACGAATCGAGATCGACCGCCTCGAGGGAGTCGTGAGAGAATTCGCCTCGATTCGAGAGCCGACTTCGTAGCTTGGATGGTGATCGATGATCGATACGATTTTAATGCGACAAGCCTGATCGCGTGAATATTAATTGAGTACGAGTGAAAGCGAAAGGATGTGGAAAGTATGTAGGCTGGTTATTGGGATCGCTCGTGAGAATCGAGAAGCTCGCGGATGTATCGTTACGCGATACCTTTCGAGCGTTTAATAAACAGTCGTCTCGCATTTGAGACGAGAAAACGAATCAACGACGCGAGGAAGATCGTAGACGAGCCGTGGTATCGTAAGAATTCGAACGAACGCTGTAACGCTACAGTTAAGTTGTAAACTAGCCTGAACGACGCACGAGAAGCCATCCTAGCACCGTAAACCCGCGCGTACTACATAATAAACCCTCGAAAACGTCTGAATCGCTAAAGTGTACACCGATAAACGCTCGCGTCGAACCTCTCAGTCTATTCCTACGCGGTGTCCTGGCGCGATCTCGCGACAACGGCCAGGGAAGAAAGTGCGTGGCGCGGATTAAAGTGCCAGACTGGGGGATGGAGTTCACAAGGTGTAGTACAAGTTTACGAGGCCCGTGGGCCGCGGCAATTAAGCTCGCGGATAAGGAATTTAAATTGGCCGCCGCGAGGGGGTTGAAATCAGAGTTTCGACGTTCCACCCCTCCTCCCACGCGAGCGTGAAAGGCTACCTCGGTGAGCGGACGAGTCCAGCCCAGGGAAACGAGATAAAACGCCGCTGTATAAAACAGCTTTATGGCTCTTAACGGCAACTAAGATCGTAATAAAAAATTTAAACACCGAGACGATGATAAATCCTCGACTTTTATCACGATGGTAAATTTCCCGCTTTACGATTCGGCGGGGACCACGATTCCGATAGGTTAGGCCACGATCTAGTTTCTCTTCGCCTGGTTGCGACGCGTTCACCGCGAGTTCTATCAATCCCAATGGCAGGCTTAACCCTTTGCGCTCGACGAATTTCTCGATCGAACTGCGCTGCAACTCAAGACAATTTCGAGCGTAAATGAATTTATAGAAGAATTAATATTTTGAGAAAGATAATTATTAAAGTTCAAGTTCCGTAGTGGTGTTTAGTGCGATATTATACAAAACACTTGCCAGGGCATTTTGTGTTGCCAGGATCTTGTGGGTCATCGCTGCTACTTCCGGATTCAGTGTCCACTACACTGATTTCTCTATTTCTCACACACACCCGATACGTAATCACTGTTTACGCTTGCTCTACCACCAATTCAATCACGATCAATTGAAAATCAAACTCGCGTTGAAACTTTAAAACGAGTGGCGCAAAATTTCGCGACAAATGTGCTCGCTACGACCGTCGAAACTGTACTAACGCTAGACGCATCGTATTCAGGACTACAGTCGTAGAAGAATTATACGTCACAATGTCACTTTCCAACCAAAGACATAAACAGCCTAAGGCCACGAATCAATACTTCGCATCTATCAACTGGAGATAACGAAATTCAGTGTAAATACAGCCGCTCGAGTTGTCACGCGAAACATCGTGGCGAGTGAGAGTCGCTATTCGAGCTCAAAGGGTTAACCTTTGCACTTCTATGTCGAGTGTGACTCGACATTATTTCATGTCCGAAAATAAAAACAAAAATAAAATTCAAATAAAATTCGTAATGCAAAGGGTTAATACAAGTCTCACGATGCGAGGAGACTGTCTGGCCCTCAAATCACGATGAAACGTGTATCTCGGATCCATATTTCGCTTCTGGACTCCTTCGAAGTGTCACCAGAGCCTAAACGTTGCAGTCACCTCTCGAACGACGAACGATACTTAAAATAGAAGCGATACAACGCGTTCGTGATGGCGATCTCTGATCAACCGTCCGTAGCGAGAAACAGTTTAAGCGAAGTATTCAGCACCCATGTAAGCCGGGTGTAGTCGATGTCGAGACAGTGCCCTTATGGCAGCACGACGGTCCCAGGCGGTTTTCCCTCGTGAAAACGGCGAGGAACTACCGCGTGGTAGCGTGTAGGACGAGAGAGTGGACGCATAAAAGAGCCGTTTGCTCGGAAACGAGACCTACCGAAGACGCGAGCGGGCGTCGTTAAGCCGGGGCCCGATGCGATGGTCCGGCGCATTTCTGTCGGACAATGAGGCGCGACAGGGACGAAATCGCGAGGGCGAGGAAAGAGCTCGAGAGGAGAAAGAAAGACGGTTGTCGCCGTTCGAGGACCACGCAAGACCCATTCTGGCCCGGGTGGTCGCCCGTCAATCTGCTGCTCACGCCGCTTTCGGCGCAAATATCCTCCAACGATGTACTGGCTCCCTCTCTCCATCCCCCTTCACTTCTTCTTTCCCTTTTCTTCTCTTTCTTATTACTTTCGTTCCTCTTTTTTTTTCTCTTCTTTCCTTCCCTCTTCACTTTCTTCCGCGCGGTGCGCCACGCACGTAACGGATCGCCTCCGTCCGCTCTCGACGGAGAGGAGAAAAGACGGCGAACGGGAAGAAAGGCGGACGCGTTCGACCCGGCGTTTCCCAATCCTCCTCCGCGGGGACCACCTCGAAAAATCGCTCCCTCTTCTTCGAGCTGGAATTGCTCCCCCTTTCGGTTCTTGTTCCACGCGTTACTGGTGGTCGCGGGTTTATTGGAACCCGAGGTGACAGCTTCCTTTTGGGCGATGCTTTCGGTGTACCTTTGCTTGTACGTACAACCGCCAACAAAAGTATCGAAACGCTCGTTCTCTTCGTTGAATAATCTCGTCACAGTGACCGTTAAAAGGTAAACGCGCATCCCTCGCGATAGCTGGAGAACAGATGTTCTAATAAAGTGGCAGAATAGTGATCTTCATTCTCGATGTTCGTCGCGATCTGTCATCGCGACGTCGATTTCTTATTCTCAACCGAAGGCGTACACGTTGAGAGGGAAACTGAGGGTGCACGCGAGCGAAGAAACACGAAAGAATGCCTCGCGCACGCCCCAGTGAATTATTATAGATCCCCATCAACGCTGGAATAGATTCGAACGCGTGTATAACGCGACTCGTTTCAAAGGCACCGACGAAATGCGCCTCGCGCGTGTACCTACAACTAGAAATCGTAACTAACGTCGGTGACTCGTGTAACGCCATCCATCGTTTTCATCTTCTTCTCACTTGTCCCGTCCCCTCGAATCCGCGTAAATTATAAGACAATGGGGACATGATCAGCGGCACGGGGAACGAACAATGAACAACTGTACAACTGTGAAACGGCTATAAATCAATCTATCACAGGCTCTGTCAATTAATTGATACTTAACCGCGACACTCGCATTTATCAGTACGCTCGCCTACCACCTGTCACCGGCTTTAATTACTCGGAAATAACAGCGAGACGGATCGCGTCTAGACCCGGAGGAATCTCTTTTCACGTCTACAGAATCCCTTCCTACAAACTCTAACTCTCTTTAACCGCGTTGGTTACTTCGTTCCGATAGGGGGCCTCAATTATCGAGCGATAAATAGCCCAAAAGAACGTTAAACGCCGCTTGCGGTCCACGAAAACTCGGGACACCCGGTGGGGGTTGTTCCGCGCTGAGCACGGAAAAGGAAAGTGAGAGAGGGTCGCGAGGGATGCATACGCGGTAAGGTCGCCAGAACGAAGGAGAGAAGGACAAGACCCCGTAAACCAGTAGATTAGGATCTGAGGCGACGGCCACCCACTCTGAAGTTCCTCTACTTTTCTCTCCTTCCCTCGTACCCCGGTGCATTCTCGTGTCCGTCCGGCTGGTCAGCCACGTGAAACTCTCGGCTCTGCGTGGCGATAATTAACCGTAAAACGTCTACCAACTTATTTATTTCCCCTTTCACGGTGCCACGGGCCCCGATCGGGCCGCACGCGGAAGTCGCCGGCCGCGGACTTCCTCCTACGGTCGAGTGTTATATTCTTAATTTGTTGCCGGTGAAACTGGTTCGCAGATACCGACGGTGTTGCGTTTCGCTCTTAGTTACGCACGAGACGATCCTCGCGGTGGAATTCCATGGAATCTAGCTAAATTAATTACCGCTGATTTGAATTTCTGATTCTTGAACACTGTCCGCCATTTTGGTACCAATTACGGTAATTGTTATAGGACACCAATTACACGAATCTCCATTTTTAAACACGCGAGCAATGTATTCTGATTGTTCGTGTACGTTTACTTGATAAATGTTCCATTAGTTACAAGTTTAATTAAATATTTTAATACGAATATTAGAAAAATGGATCGAATCGCCGCGAGTTATATTGAATTTCGTAATGTTCGCTTCCATCGGCTCTCTCGAAGCTGGCGTCGTTTCAATATCAACTTTCAGCGTTGGTAATGGTTCGCGAAGCTAGAGAAAAGATTGGCAATTTCCCTCGCACGAGTGAACCGAACTCAGAGTGAAGCGTCGCGTCGTTAAGCGCCGTTGCAGTTTCGACGCGAAGTGGAAGTCAGCTGGGCACGAGGAAGTTTAAGCTTACACGGGGAGATGGTACGGAACATGGCCGATTGTGAGTGTCGGTTTTCATGCCCGTACATTCGTTTAGAAACGACAGAACGGCCGGAATTTAGTGGCTTTCCATTTCCGATGAGGCGTGCATACTAAATAGAAATACGACTGCGCGCCGCAGTAACCTATCCGCTTTGTGCCGCGCCGGTTTCCTGTTATTTCGCCGTGGAGCCAGAGATGGCCAGGAAAAAATATTGTGAAACGTTTGCGTAATTAACCGCACGCTCGATGACTTCGCTCGAGGGTTTCTGCTCTTCAAATACGTTGTCGATCTAGCGTACGTTCACGTACTATGTGCACAGTATCGCTTAACAACGTGTACCGTCGATTAATATTTAGAATGTCCACAAAATTTTAACGTCACGTTGATCTCCAACTACTCCCGCCTCTAATTAAGCAGAATGGACGACCACAGAACCGACAGGCCAATCAATTCCGCCAATTACCCAATTTCTGATTCCCATCGTTCACCAGCGTACACCGTTCTATCCTCGCCACGTCGACAGCCAAATCGGACCTGTTACGCGTCCGAGACGAGGGCTCGTTCGTTATTGGCGAACACCCGACGGAAGTC
This sequence comes from Xylocopa sonorina, assembly GCF_050948175.1. Lineage (NCBI taxonomy): Eukaryota > Metazoa > Arthropoda > Insecta > Hymenoptera > Apidae > Xylocopa > Xylocopa sonorina. The sequence continues at coordinate 15,032,874 of NC_135193.1, forward strand.
CCGGCGAGTATAAACATTTTAAAAGCCTATTACCGTTATCACCGGCGATCTACAGCCAACAGACAGCCGTGGCTCAGGTAATACAATATTTTCCGAGCTTTCACGCTGCCCTGGGCCCCCTTGCTCCCCCCCACGACTGGAGAGAGGGAAAGGTGTCGGTGGTTGGATCGGTCGCGAGATAACATTTCCTCGAGATCGATCGATCACTGGGAAGAGCTATACGCTCGTTGTCTCAATCGAGTCGGGCCCACGAGAGGTGGAATCGTTGCGGTGCCGCAGGGCCCACACGGAGGGAGTCGAGGCAAGATGGCGAGGTGTACCATGCTAAATCGGGCACGTGTGCCGCGTGGACAGGGTGAAGAAAGGGGACGATGGAAGGATGAAAGGACGAGAGGACAATGCCAGCTACGGGATGTACGTCCAGCGCGTTGTTCGTTGCTTCGAATCGAATAGTTCGTCAGGAGTATCGATTCGGATACGTCGCGAGTTGGTCGATGGCGAGTGAAAACGCGAGAGAGAAAGAGAAGAGGAACTGGAAAGGAAGAAAAGGTAACCGTGGTGAATAAATATCGAAGGACTGAGGAAAGGACAGAGAAAGAGAAAGAGAGAGAGGCGGTGTCGGCTAGTCGACGATACGATGTCCCAAGCGTAGGACAGAGCGGTCGTGTCGGCGGTCGAAAGGAGGAAAGCAAAAGGAATACCTGGCCCTTGTAGTTGTAAATAATGCATTATAAATATAGGCACGCAGGTCGCGGGCGCGAGCGAGCGAGCGCGCGCGCGCGCCCCATCGCTGGCGCACGCTCACGCAACACAAGGGACGCGTGCTTGGCATAGCTGCGCGCATTGTGGGCCCAGCACGAGGTCCTTGTGGGTCCCAATGGGCCCCATCTCCCGGCTCCAGCCGGTATACGGGACGACAGGGCCCCGCTTAGACAACAATCACATTCATCGAGAGACTCACAATGCTAATCGTAAAGACGCCGCCTATTATGGCGGCGTGTCCACGAGTACGGTTCACCCGGGGTCCCCCTGGAGGCGGGCTTCCCTTTCCTTTTTCTGCCAACGGGGCCGCGAGTGAGCCGAGTTTTTATTTTCTTCGGCCGCCTTTGAAGCGCCGTCGAATCGAGACACTCGCATCCACCACTGTTTCTCTCTCTCTCTCTCTCTCCCTCTTCTCTCCCCGTGACTTTTTCTCGTCCTTTATCTCCTCGCCACGCTCGCCTCTCCTCTCTTTATTTCTTCATCCACCTTCGTCCCTTCATTTATTCCTTTCGACCGCGGCGATCCTTCTACCCGCGTTCGTCCACAGACCCTTCCCGTTTCCTCCCTGGCTCGCCTCGCGAGCGGCGACTTTCGCCACGGGACGATGAATGCGAGTCGGTTGACGGGGTGGCGACGTCGATGTTGCTTTGGGAATTCACGGGGATGCGGTTGGGTGATGCTGTGGAAACGCGTGCCAGAGATTACGTGGCTTAATTTCACATTGTGGCGTGAGTAGGGTTCTTATGACGCTTATAGGTGGATTCTTTTTTTTCTCCCTTTCTGATCGAGGTAATGACGTGTTTATTGACCATCGACTGGTGTGGTAGAAGTTCGTCGTGATGCGCGTAGTTGAATACGAAAATATTTTCGAATTTGTATAGAGGGTTGAATAAAATAACGAGTAAAAAACTGTAAAAGAGTTTACTACTTTGTATGACGCTTGTGAAATTGTTCAAGATGCTATTTTAAGCTCTCCACCATCGCCATACTTTCCTTAGCGTCGAGAAACCCTGGAACCCTGAAACCTTCGCCGGCACGACCCACATAAACCCCGAATCGGCGGCACATTAAGTTTCTATTACCATAGAGGCCCGTTAAAACGTCCACGACGCGCCCCTTGACCCCCATTCAAACTCCGAATGCGATTTCCGAAATTTGTCACGGACGGTGGTAGCCGCGCCGCGGCGTATCCCATTCAAACGTGGCCCGTCGCTAACGACCTTTTGTGGCCGAATTCCTCCGAGAAACTGGCGATCGAAAGGTGGCCCGCGGAACGGCACAGACGGGGACCCCCCGTTGGCGAACCGCACGGTAGCCGAAGTGTCCCCGCCTCGAGGACCACACCGTCCTCTTTACGAGATTTACCCTTGACGCGGCAGAAGCCTCCGCTTTGGATAATGCTTGGAATAAGCGGCGAGAGGACAAGTTTTGTCAACCGATATTCCTCTGTAAAAGAGTCCAGTTTCTGAGGTTTTCTTCTCTCTTTGCAAGTTACACGCTTGGCTCGAGAGCATTGACGGAGCTCAATTCCTGTGATTGATTGTCGTGGGAAATTCTAGGGAAATTTGTTTCTTATTTGTGTAAACGAATCTTCTTCTATCGCCTGTCACGTTTACTGTCTCGACAACGTGTCAAGTGACATTCGCGATAAGCCGTACATCATTATTCATCTTGTTCAAGTGGAAGATGAATCCTTCAGCGACAGACGTTGATTCGATTCTATCGATTTATAGTTCTCTGTTTCACAAGAATCTTTTTATACGTAATATTGAAAGGATCAGATTTATCGGTTAATAATTTCCACGAGAATCAAATTGGACTTCGATCGGATTTCTCTCGACTCAATACGATCCGATTAATACGAGACGTCCGTCCCCAGGGTATTTAATTAATTACAACCATTCCACTCGTTAACGCGTACCGACAATTGGCACAGTCGAATCGTAGGAGCTCGGTCAGCAGAACGAATCGATCGCTCGACTTACGAGGCCGTTCGACATTTCGAGTCCCGTGTTAAGACAAGCGTGTCGGAATCTAATTAATGAATCATGCAAATCGAGAGGGGAACCGTGAGCTAGGTCACCCCCTCTGGCTATCCTCTTACGTTCGTCGCGTCGAACGGTCCAATAAGTCAACACCGTGGACAAGTATCCGTGTCCTACCTGAATTATACTTGGCTATTTACCAGTCTCGAGTCCTCGAACCCTTGAAACGAGGACTCTCCGCGGAGAGTCCTCGAGAGGCTATTGTTGCCAGCGAGTATCAGCTACCTAGGCTATCTACCTGTCTCGGAAGCTGGTCGCCCCGTTCTCGTGCCGATGCTAAGGTCATCCAGCGTGAAAAAGAGCCCAGAGTCTCTTGTTCCTCCCTCCTCCGCCTTCTATTTCCTTTTTTTCTCCTCTCCCCCTCTCCCTCGTCCTATCGTTTCGCCCCTTCCTTTATGTTTCGGGAAACGATCATCCTCGACCAGCCTCGCCCTTTGTCCCCATTGTGCGCTCGAGATACTGCTATATATAGTCACTTTGTGCCTGTTGTTACGGGACAATTTGCGGCTTTCGTTGTCCTCTCAGTGTCGACGGTGGTCCCTCGAGAGAAGCTCAGAGCTACCCGCGTCAGCGAGGAATTGTCGCCTGGTCGCGACGCGTCGAGTCGTTCGAGCGTGCTCTGCGTCTGAGCGCTGCTCTTTTAGGGGTGGTTCTCGACGCGCGACGAAGCAAAGCGGAAATTGAACGCCTCAGAGAAACGTGTAGATCGTTTGGACGATCTGTGTTTCACTCGATCGCTCGCTATTCACCACTCTCGTGGTACTCGATGCAATTCAGAGGATTTCACGCAACGTTCACGAGCGCACCATCTGCCACGAGCCGTGAACGGCTCGATAATCGCGATGGAAGCCTCATTGGTTCGATTTCAATGAGTGCTCGCTAGGTTCGTGCGAGCGGGCCCGATTGTCGACTCGGGGTGAGTCCGTGGCGCGTAGAACTTGTGGGAGAGGTCAGAGCTGTCGCTCAACCGGGCCGATGTGTCTAGCTACCCTCCCATTAGCCCCCCTCACTCTCGTTAATTGCTAAATTGAAGGCAATTTCGACGGACAGCTAATCGGAATTCGACGCGATATATCGCGCGAATCGAGGCCCTGAAATCGAGAGAGAGAGGATTACGTGGGATTTATGGAGGCGTCATTGGCCCTCCCGCCCTCGATCGCCCCCTCCAGAAGAATTCTACGCGGAATTCTTTCGCGGAACCAACTGAACCATCGACGCTCACCGAATGATAGGCCTGTCCGTGTCCGTTCTTTATGTTTCGTGGCTGATGCCACGGAAAGTGTCGTACATAGGCTCGCGCGCGAGTAAACCGACTTTAGCCATGGAGGAACGTTAACTGCACGCTTCGTAACTTCGAACAACCACTCCTTTCACCGTACAATAACGAAATAGCCGTTGAACGGATTAACTGGCAAAGGTCACGAGTTAACGCGCGGTTAACGAATTTCCATCGAACGATCGAGGATGTGTAAAGGCGTGCGCAGAAGGGAACGGCGCGGTTGGTCAGGGTAACGGCTGTCTTCTCATCAACAATCCTCGGGTAGCTTCCGCGGAGTAAAATGTATCGTTCTCGAAAAAAACGGGCTGGCCCAGCTCGCTCGTAACCCGGCGCCCTGTGTTTACGACCCGACGGGAGCAACGTCTCTAAAAACCAGGTACGCCTCCCAAACGGTCCCACCGGACCGCGGTAACCGCGTTTCCACTGCGTACGGAACTCTCCTCGCCTCAGGCCCCTCACAAACGTTCGTTCCACCACGGCTCAAATCGCGGACTGTTCTTTCACACGTTCAGCGTGCGACGATTCGAGCCGTTTTCTCGCGCTACCAAAAGGATACGCGTTTCGACGATTTCGTAGCAGGGGGCTGTTGAAAATTAAGAGTCTCGATTGGATATTTTAGTGAATGATGCTTTAATTATGTCAATCTGAAGATGGACCACCTGTTCGTCTTCTTAGATTTTACGAAAATAACTCAATTTCATTGAAATTCGAAGGTAATTTAAAAGATTCTTCGAGATACGCGTTTCCATCATTTCGTAGCACGAGGCTGTTGAAAGTTGCGAGTCTCGATTGGATATCTTTGCGAACGATGCTTTAATTATGTCAATCTGAAGATGGACCACGTGTTCGTCTTCTTAGATTTTACGAAGATAACTCAATTTCATTGAAATTCGAAGGTAATTTAGAGGATACTTCGAGATGACGCTACGCGAACCCTCGAGCCACCCCTAAATGATACATTTCGGTATATGGTAACATGATTATTAACAAGATCTCCCAAAGGCATTAATTTTTCACGAGGCCAGAAATTTCGGAAAATTGAAGGTTAGAAGATGAAGAAGTGGAAAAGCGAGTCACAGCTCCGCCATTTCCGGGTGTAACCGTGACCGTTGGCGATCATAGGGTAGATCAGACGTTTCCACCTTTAATTGACCAACCAACTGGGTATCTCGATGTTGTACAGCGTCGCGTTTCGAAGTGGAAGTTGGATCGAATATTTTGTTGGCGAACGTCGAAGTCTGGGCCCGGGGATGGGCCTGGCGTTTCGACCCCTCGAAAACGGAGGCGCGCGCGTTTACGACCGGTGGACTGGGCGGGGTCGATCAATGGCCAATTATATACGCGTTCGCAGAGACCCGAGGATAATTTCGAAAATTGACCCCTGCGATTCGGAGCCCTTCTCTGCTCACAGTTTCCCCGATAGCGACAGGCTGCCACGGGCGACGAGACATCGCTCGAACTGGGCCACGAAGGTAGCGCTGGCTGGATGATGAAGGATGACAAATGACTTCCTGACGGTTCCTGGTGTATACTTTCGAGAGATCGTCTGGATTGAATTTAACACATCTCTTTGGCCGCTGTTGCTTTGATTAGCGGGTTCCAGGGAACGTGGAGAATTCCGTATGGCGATGGCTATTTGGCGATACACTGGTGAGATAGATTATACTATTATTAACAGAAGCAATCGATAATGGCTGTTAAATTCACGTTTGAAAGACATAAAGTATCCACGATTCCTAAACACGCTCGAAAAAATCGAAATTTCTCTGAATACAAAAGAGAAATGAGTTGTCTAATAAGAAGTGACTTTTCTATGGATTCAATATTTTCGAATAATTACGATATCGGTAACGAGAAACCGGGCGATCAAGCTGAAATAACTTCTCAGACTCTCGCGACGTAGTAACTTCCAGCTTCATCGAAACTCGAGTAGGGGAACGGGTTAATCACGCTGGGAACGATCGTCGGAATCGTATAATTACATCCTTCGGAAAGACATAAAACGAGGAACGGTCTAACTGTGCACAATGTATCGCTCCGTGGCGGATGGAAGCTCGAACGGGATACTTTTTTGGGTATCCGGGGATCGATTCCCGGACATCATCCTGGTTGTATGCCGCCCTTCTCGGCCTCGCCGCGTTTATGGCCGGCGAACCAGGACGGGGCGATCGGTCAGCAATTATATACGCGCTCGCAGGGTCCCTGCGACTCCTGAAACTCGGCCTTGCGGCCCAGTTTCTTCGTCTTAGAAAGATCGCCCTCGTAACCGTTGCTCGAAGTGGCAGAACTCTTGAGGATCTTTCATCTTAAACCATACACAACGCATCATAATCAACGATCACAGCCAACTGTATATGAATAATAATACAAAAGTTCATTCGTTCGAATCCAATGAAACTTTCTCAAACTTTCCTCTGGAGAAGCCAGAAGTTTTCCAAGAAAAACGACGGGGACGGTCGAACATGGGAGGGTAAAGGACAAGCCGCGAGGGGCGGGGAAGAAAGCAAAAGGGTGAGGATAGAACCGACGAGGCCATCGACGGGCCACGCGGTTTCGAAAGTCTATAGTGCCTACCATATAATTGTTACGTTATTAAATACCGCTTAAGTTGGACTGTTCCGAAGGAAACTCCGGTATAAAACCGGGGTCCCCTTAATTAAGGGGCACCGGTGGCCACTAGCCGCCCTCGTACGACGTCCAGGAAAACGAACTTTTAATAGGCGCCAGGGCACCCGCGAGAAAGGGAATCACCGCAGATAATTACCCATCGGGGATATATATACGGATTGTTTTTTTTCGGTATTTATGGCGATCAAAGTCTCTGCCTCCGTTCTGACGTAACTGGCACCGTTCGCTCTGCGGTCGATCGCCAAAATCGGGGAAGGACCACATCTTCTTAAACGTTTTGGCACGGAAATAACTGTTTCTACAAAAAACATGGAAGCGTGAAATGGTTATTCAGTTGTATCGTTAAATTTTTAAATGCTTGGAAAGTTATTTGCTACAGGAAGAAGGATATAGCTAGTTCAAACGATCAGGAGTTTTAGAAATGAATTATCAAAGTTTGTAAATATCTTTTGTAGTAAGTTGGTTAGAAAACTGAGTTATCTCTAGAGAATCGTATCGTTCAGAACAACGTTCGCGTAAATCGTGCAACAAATTTCGGTACCGTATGACGCACACTCGCAGCAGGTTTTACCTTGACAAAAGTGACGAGCGCGATTCAGCTCGATCTAAATTGCCATCGGCGAATTCCAGGCGTGGACGTGTATTGTTTTCGTGTTCCAGCGGGATATTTGCATGCAATGTGCACCGACGGTTGTGCACCAGGTGTTCACCATGGGGACGACCGATCAGCGGTCTGCCTTGCTATGCAAATGCGCGCGCAATAATTTATTCAAATCCAACGCGGCCGCAGATTTATCGATCTATATATGTATGTAATAGCCTTTGCCTCGCATGCATCAATAATCGATGAGAGGAACGTTCCCGAAATTATAATTGGCGCAGCCTATCATTATTTCCCCTCCAGAGAATTTACAATTATCCTTAACCCTTTTAATCAAAATTTCGTCGCTCTTCGTCTATTTTCTTTTCAATTTCGATCAAAGAACCTTCCGTTCGTTACATTGAATTCTACGCGATCGCAGATTTATCGATCTATATGTGTCTGTGATAGTATTTGCCTCCTTTGCATCAATATCGATGAGAGGAACGTTCCCTAAATTATAATTGGCGCAGCCTATCATTATTTCCCCCTCCAGAGAATTTACAATTACCCTTAACCCTTTCAACTAAAACTTTATCACTCTTCGTCAATTTTCTTTTCAATTTCGATAAAAGATCCTTCCGTTCGTTACATTGAATTCTACGCAATCGCAGATTTATCGATCTATATGTGTCTGTGATAGTATTTGCCTCGCATGCATCAATATCGATGAGAGGAGCGTTCCCAAAATTATAATTGGCACAGCCTATCATTGTTTCCCTCTCCAGAGAATTTACAATTATCCTTAACCCTTTTAATCAAAATTTCGTCGCTCTTCGTCAATTTTTTTTTCAATTTCAATCAAAGAACCTTCCGTTCGTTGCATTGAATTCTACGCGATCGCAGATTTATCGATCTATATGTGTCTGTGATAGTATTTGCCTCCTTTGCATCAATATCGATGAGAGGAACGTTCCCGAAATTATAATTGGCACAGCCCATCATTGTTTCCCTCTCCAGAGAATTTACAATTATCCTTAACCCTTTTAATTAAAATTTCGTCGCTCTTCGTCAATTTTTTTTTCAATTTCAATCAAAGAACCTTCCGTTCGTTGCATTGAATTCTACGCGATCGCAGATTTATCGATCTATATGTGTCTGTGATAGTATTTGCCTCCTTTGCATCAATATCGATGAGAGGAACGTTCCCGAAATTATAATTGGCGCAGCCTATCATTGTTTCCCTCTCCAGAGAATTTACAATTATCCTTAACCCTTTTAATCAAAATTTCGTCGCTCTTCGTCTATTTTTTTTTAATTTCGATCAAAGAACCTTCCGTTCATTACATTGCTTAACTTTGTCGCTCTTCGTACATTTTCTTTTCAATCTTGATCAACGAACCTTCCGTTCATCACATTGCTTAACTTTGTCGCTCTTCGTCCATTTTCTTTTCAATCTCGATCAAAGAACCTTCCGTCCGTTGCATCGCTTCGCGAAAAGCCATGTGAACGCGACGTGTCGCCTCTGTGCAACGTTATCAGTCGCCTCGCGACAACTAGCGGTATGGTGAGATGAACGAAACGCGCGATAGTTGGTCCACGAGGGTCCGTAGGAGGAAGCCAGCGGCCAAAGTGGGCCCTGATTTATTCGGAATTACGTTGGCTAGCGGCCATCGCGCGTTACCTAATTGAGAAACGCGATGGTCGGTGAGTTATTATCGCGGCGGATAGCCGCGAATAGTTTTACGACTGCCGTCGGTGCCGTAAAACGGGGAAACGGATTGGAGAGAAGGAATCTATGGGAGTTGGCGCGGGAGGGGTCGACGGGGAGGGGGCTCTCTTCAATTAGCGACAGCCCGGCGTCGGAAGAGCTCGATGCGAACGGTAATTAATAAGGGACTTGTTTCCTTGCATCCGGACAGACGAAGACAGGGTAATTAGCCGTGATTTATGGGGACGAGGCATTCTTAACGGGGTGAGGTGGTTTAATACGATGAGAAACGGAAAGTATCGTTTCGTTCAGCGATATAAAGCGCGGCTCTCCTTCTCGATGGAAGAACTTTCTTTAATGCAGCGGCTGTTTAAAATTGTTGCTTGGTGTATGGATCGATCCTCTTGTACAATTTTACTATTATCGAATTCGAGTAGCAAAGTAGAGTTTGAACATCGTCGATTCCAAACTCACCCCTGGTCATCTCGAAAACTGAAGAATCTACGTAAAAAGAAAGAAAAAGTGGAGAACGGAAAAACATTAGCGAACACGAGTCTCCTTTTCTTCCTCCTCCCCGCAGCACGCCCTGAGACTTGTTTTTCTCGGTGTCTCCGCGAGTTGAGCGAAGAAAATAAGAGGTGAAGAGAGGGCTGGGCAGAGGAGAAGGACGCAGAGTCTCTATTTCTCTCTCTCTCTCTCTCTCTCTCTCTCTCTCTCTCTCTCTCTCTTGTTACAGGTCTCGTTGGCCCTCCTTGTCGACCGCGACATAACGTGCCGTCGGCCACACGCGTCGACAAGTAGATAAACCGATTGATATACGACCTACATCCTACCTACCTTCTCTCTACCCTCGACTGTGCGCTTGCCAGCGCGTGTATGCACGCTGGTGCGCGTCGATTCGACGATCGCCCCCTTCGTCGGCTTCGTTGCCCCTCGCGATTAGCGTCGGAAGTACATCGCGCGGAATTAACCCCAATATGGGTTCCCCAGCGTTCCAACACTGTCGCGATCTACAATTTACCGATCAGTCGACCATAAATTTAACGTAAGAGCGTATCGACAATAGTAATTGGTAAGGGAAGCAGCGAAGACACCCCATTACAATTGTTACTATCCACTCATCGACTAAGCATCAACCATGCAACTACAGAATCGAATATCGATAACAGAAATTGTAAGAATCTCCAAAACCACGATAGAACTCGAAATTTGTGGTAAGTAACACGACTCACTCAATGATCAGTCATCCCTTGCGATAACTTTCGAACCAACCAACGAAAACCTCGACGAGCCACCCTGAGAGCATCCCTCGAAACCCCAGATTCGATCGAAAAAATACACAGGGTTACGCGGATCTTCGTAAGAATCTTCAAAACCACGATAGAACTCAAAATTTGTGGTAAGTATCGCGACTCACCCAATGATCTGTCATCCCTTGCGATAACTTTCCAACCAACCAATAGAAACCTCGATGAACCACCCTGAAAGCATCCCTTGAAACCCCAGATTCGATCAAAAAATACACAGGGTTACGCGGATCTTCGTAAGAATCTTCAAAACCACGATAGAACTCAAAATTTGTGGTAAGTAACGCGACTCGCTCAATGATCAGTCATCCCTTGCGATAACTTTCGAACCACCCAATAGAAACCTCGACGAGCCACCCTGAAAGCATCCCTCGAAACCCCAGATTCGATCGAAAAAATACACAAGGTTACGCGGATCCTCGTAAGAATCTCCACGATAGAACCACGATAGAACTCGAAATTTGTGATAAGTAACGCGACTCACCCAATGATCAGTCATCCCTTGCGATAACTTTCCAACCAACCAACGAAAACCTCGACGAGCCACCCTGAGAGCATCCCTCGAAACCCCAGATTCGATCGAAAAAATACACAGGGTTACGCGGATCCTCGTCCATCACCGTCAAAATCGCGTCTCAATCAAGGGGAGATGAGCTCGGAGGGAATCAGCCGGTCGATTAATTTCCCTGGCCGGCGTTCATTACCGGCTGGCATGCTAATGAGCGCCCGCGGTGAGTCAGAGCGGGCGGCTCGCCTGTAAACTACCGCGACGAGGCCGCGCGTTCGCCTAGGTGGAATCCGCGAGGAGGAATTTCCCCGGATGCGGGCCCCGTCCGGCATTTATAATCGGTCGAGAGCGGCCTGCTCGCGAGTAACGCCGCTGATATGCGGCACGATGGCGACGATTTGTCCGAGAAATGGTAATCGGAGCCCCGCTGGGCCTGGTAACGAGATTCGAGCCCGTGGCTCGAGGGCCCGTGGCTTCGTTTCCCAGGGGGAGGATCGATTTAAACGTTCGCCCGGAAGGCTCGAGGATTCCAACCGCGGGCCCGTTACCGAATTTAGCGAAACATTGCGACAGCCGCTCGTATATAACCCGGTGCGCGCTAGGTCCTCGCCGCTGAGGATGACTCGAGGTTGATGACAGCGCGCCTGTCAACGCCGCGGGAGCAACTGTGCACGGGCTGACGATGGTTTGTCGCTGCGGACTTTTCTCGCGCGCTTTAACGCTTAATGTATTTGCACGATGCGCGTTCCGAGGGTGTCTGTCGAGAGTTACCATTTGTGTCTCTGTATGGAGTTTGATAATAGACACTAGAAACGAGGGGAAATATATTTAACTAATTATTAAAAGTAGCTTCATCGACAGGATCGATTTCTTGTCGATTGATTCTCGTAGGACTTTTCTCACGCGCTTTAATGCTTAATATATTTACACGATGTGTTCTGAGGGTGTCTATCGCGAGTTACCATTTGTATCTTTATATGGAGTTTGATAATAGACACCAGAAACGAGAGGAAATATATTTAACTAATTACTGAAAGCAGCTCCATTGAAAGAATTGACTTCTTGTCGCTCGATTCTCGTAGTAGCCTCTGGTCGTGTTCGCAACGACTTTCACAAGCTTCTTACATACACGTTCATTCATATCTCCGTCGAGAAGTGTTCACAGGTCCCAAGCAGAGCCCTGTTACATCACCACCGATGAATCAACCGACGATCGCCATCGAGGGGGCCAGTGTCAATTTCGCTCTCCAATTTTAGTCGACGATTCCGCTCGAAGGCCAGGCGTCGGCGACAGCGCGTGCAGGAACAGCGCAGAGGAATACTCCCGGTCGGTGAGACGCGTTAAAAGTCGTAGGCTTGGAACACATTCCGAATCCACGCCCTGGACGTACCGCAACGCGAAAAAAAAAATAAAAGGAAGAAGAACGCGAACCGTGGCAGAGGACAAAGAAAAAAAACAAAAAGAAGAGGAAGAACAGAAGGAAGAGGGGGAAGAGGAGAAGAGAATGAATTCCGTGGGCCCGATGCTGGAGGTCGCCACTCCGTGTCGTCGCAAAAGTGTCGGTACGCGTGCTACATCCGGCATGCAGTTCCACGCACGGTCGAACCCCGCGGTCGTAAAGAAAAAAATATGGATGTGTCTCATCCCGGATTCAAATGCACACCCTCGGCTCCCGGTGCCACATAAATTCGGTTCAAGCCGCCGCTGTAAAGACACGCGATGTGGCGCATACCAAAGCGTTCCTGTTCCGTGTTCCTCATGGTTAACAATGTAGATCCATGGGTTCGAGGGGGCCAGGCCGTTTCACCGTCCTTCGTAATCTAGAAGCGTGCATCGAGGATTCGCATAAGGACCCGTGGACGCGCGGTCGTCGACGACGGAAACGGGAATCGCGCACGGGACTTATCTCAGTGCCCAGGCGATGTCGCGTCGATTTCGACCGTGTCGCCCGTTCGATGACACGCGTGTAGAAGCGGGCTTTTGGTTTTTCGACGATCCACGATCGTTTTCACGGTATTTTTAGCGGTGACCGTCGCGCACGGTGGTTTGAAACCTCGAACGAACGCCAACCGAATTCGTGCCCCGTTCTTATTTACATGTTGCTTTTTATGAATGGAAATGTTATTTTAGGAGTTTTCTGAGTCGTAAAATCGGTGTTTGATATTATTCTTCTACCGTCGCGAGGAAACTACGCCCGAATTTCCGTTCTGTATTGCCTCTCGCCTCGAATCGTAAACGATTTCTTCGCCCTTCTGACTGCGTTTTACGACAACCAGAGGTTACCGTGGGTGTGTATTCCGATTCCCATCGCAGAGGGATAATTCGTCAACGTTCATCGTGACGTTCGACGAGTATAACTCGATTCAAAATGGGATACAAAATATCGAAATCGTTTCAACGATTTAATTGGCCATCTTCGATCCACGGATCCTCGCAGTTTCCGTTCCCAGGGTCAATAGTAGCGACGTCGCCACAGTTACCACGGTTTTTCGAGTGTTCCATAAAGCCAGCAACGGCCTCTAAACGGCGGTAACAGCAAATGAATACGGTTCCACGGGGACAGAGAGCCGAAGAGAGGAGAGCGAGAATATAAGGCAGTTATTTACGAGACAGCGGAGCGGCGTAACGAGCGTCCACACGAGGCCAACGAACGACTAAGCGGCGGCGACACCGATCTGTTCTGCCCGCGTCTTGATGTTTCACGCAACGAAACGCGATTGCGTTCGCTCCTCTAACCGCTTCGAATCGAAATCCTTCGAGGATCGCGGTCGATCGCGTCAGAAATCGATCGCAGCCAAGGGTGGCTTCGTTCGACGGAAGCCTCTCGCGCCACGGTGAACGCGAGAGGGTTGCGCACGCGCCCTCCCTCTCGAGGACCATTAACAACACCAGGAGTAAACCTCGAGGTGGGTGCCAGCCGCAGTACCCTGAAGGACTTTCGAATGTTACACCACTCTCGCTCTCGGATATTTATTATCAGGCGTCGATCGCATGAATCGCCAATCGATACGCCATTCGTGGCCGTCGAAGGAGCCCGGGACACCCCCCGCGGACGTTCTTGCGATGCTTGACACGAGCTAACAAATGGCTGTTTTACATCGGCCAGAAAATGAAGCGAGCATGACGAGTTGATTTTCGTTGCACGGCGGGAGTGTACACTACGCGAGGAGGAGGATAGAAACGGGAGGTGAAAGAAGAGGTGGAGGAGGTGGGTAAACGTGTCCGTGGGACAGACGTAGAAACGGAACGGACCTGACGATCGTGATCGGCTAGGAGAAATAGAGGGACGAAGACGGCGAGGGGGTTAAAAAAAGGAGAGGATCGCAGGTGAGGACCAATGACTGGTGGAAAAAAGTCGGCGCTGGAGGGGCGAGCAAGAGAGGAGACACTCCTACGGTCGAGAGGAACACGAGCCAAGAGGTGTTACTTGTCAGTCCTCGCCTCGAGGCAATGACAGCCGTAGCCAGGGAATTAGCATGGGATAATGGGACGCGGTTGGCCCGGTACCCCCACGGGGGCCAATGAGCAGCCACAAAACCGGGACCCGGCTCGAAACGGGAACGATCGTACCGAAACTCCTCGAATACCTCTGAGTCATACCCACCAAGTGTTTTTCTACGACTGTTTATTCCCTTTTGTCTCGCATCGCTGTCGATGACGATGACGCTGCCTCACTGGGACCCTGAAGACGTCTCTGAAGTCGCTCTTCTCTTAGTTCGCAAACCTCTCAGGGGTTTGCATTCGAGGAAACGATTTCTCTGGGTTGCATCCTTCGTTTAAACCGTCACGAATTATCTGAAGCAAAGAAATTAATAAACCTTCACGTTACCATTATTGAAGAACGCTAAAACAATTCGATTGATCTTAGAAAGTCGAATAAACTCACCTCTGTAAGTCCACTCACCTCTTATCGATATCACAGCTAAAATATCGACGCGAGTTGACCTCCTCCAGGCTAATCACTGATAGGATAATTGAATTAGAGTCGCGTAGCGTCGAATAACAAGGTTCGCGACGAGGATCGCGGTAGAAGCAGAGAGCCTAGGGGGACCAAGCGACAGGCAGCAGTGTGACGAACATCCACGCCCCTTCGTGACACCTCCGCGTCGACCGGCTGTCACCGATCGTTCTCTCCGACCAAGACGCGGATGATCCCTCTGCGACACTCCCACATTCCCCGATGACGAGGCTAGATCGCGTCCCTCGATAACGGAGCATCTGGGTCCGTCCCGGCGACTACGTTCGATCGTTCGCGTTCCCTTCGCCACGAAATTCCTCGAGCAAAGACACCTCCAGCTGCCGCGAAGATCGATTGCTCGCGAAAACTACTGATTCGTCTGTTTCACTCTGAGCAATCTAAATCAGTCAGTCTAAATATCAATTTCACTTTGTGTATATCCTTCTCATTTCCAATCCCAATAAAAATATCGCTTCTTCTGTACTCTCTGAAGTTAACTGTACCGATTTCGACGCGGATCGTACGACGAAATTACCATTCATTCGCGCGTAGTACCGTTTCTGGTACCTGGCGGAGGATTTTAGGGCGCAAAATCCGAGGAAGCAGAAACGATCGAGCCGTTTCTGAGAGTCGAAGACAAAGGAATCTCGAACGCTCTGGGTGCGCGCGTTTGAAAGCTTTCAGAATCCGAATAAATCAGCGACAGTGGTATCGCGAATGCGCGCGGTTCGACGTTCGTGGCGCGCAACGATCACCGGTTGAAGAGGCCAGCTAGAGATTCGCTTGGAACGTTCCCAAGTTATCAGCGTGGGCGGACTGACGGAGAGAAAGGACGGGACGGTGAAAGATAGGGAATAGGCCGCGATAGGACCCCGTGTAATACGTTCTTACGAGGGAAACGTGAGTCGAGAAATCTGCCGTGGCCCGAATCGGCTCGCGTTTCCGCGGCTACGATTTGCATAAAACATCACGGTCATCCGCCGGCTGGTAGCAACAACCGTATCTGGACAGAGATTACGGGACGCGGGCTCGATTGATTTCGTAAAAGTAATTAACGGCTGTATACGTCAGGCTGAGGCTACTACATCCACCGGCAATTAGATTCTCGAGGAGCCACGGACACGTCCAGCCGTTTAAATGCCTTTTCCAACCGATACTGAGAAAGTTCACCCGGGCTTAATGGAATTATACCGTCGTGTTATTAAATTTTGAAAGCAAGCTATTAATACGTTTCGCACGAAGGTTTCTCGTCTGTCTCTTTTTATTCCTCGTATTACGGATGACACGTGAAATCGCGTGATACGAAGATCCATCGATTCGGATTACCGTTCGCGGTTACGCTGTCGCGTTAAACGCGCGTATTTGTCTTCGCGAGTTAGAAAAATTTGTTCACCGATATGTTCGAGGAAAAGTGCGACTCCGAGTCCGACATTCGTCGGAATATTGTAATAAATATCGTTACGTGCCGCGCATTACCTGTAATTATCGAACGTTCAACGACAAGAATTAAATGACTGCCGCTCCTTCATCCGACAGGCGTAAAACACCGGCAATTATGCAATCAGTACTGCCGCGCACGCTTGTAAATAGCAATTATCGACGCAGGTAAAAATATAGTAATTAACCAATCTTATTTCTTTAATCATTCGCGGATAATAACCGTGTACGGGCTAAATTTAATTATTAATAAGGTAATTGAAAAGTAACGAAGAATTCGCGATTTTAATAAATTCGACCAGTCCGTTCTCTTCGTTGTCCTGACTGGTTCGAACTATCTTATACTACTTGTCGCGGTCTCGACCCTATTCAACTAATTTAGCGGTCGACAGTGATGCTTGTCAATCACTTGGCGCACGCGATCCATCCGCTCGAAAATCCTGACGTCGCGTTAGCATAAGTGGAACAGGTCCGTGGATTTCAACTTAAGACGCTTTTACCAGGTAGTCTACTCTGTCAGTCTATTCACCGTTCATATCTCTACATGCATACACACCAATTCTACATAATATAATACCGGAGAGTAGGTTAAACGATTTGCAAACGACTCACTCAACCCTCTCGCGCTCCATACATGCACGCAACCAAAAACAAGAATCCTGTAACGTAACAACAGCTCGAATGCTCGCAAAGAGGGCGACTGTTCGAAGACAAAACTCTGGTTCCCTGCTAATTACAGTCGTTCAAATCGTAAACATCACTGGAAATGTCCGTCATCGCAATTTCCCCGCGGTACACCGCGTAAATCATCCCTCAGAGTCGCGCCCTTGCACGCTGGCGCATCAGAGGGACGCAAGGGCGCGCCTCCCAGAATTTCAATTACTCGCCCGCGCGACTATAAAGTCGTCGCTGAATTATTACCAGCGTGGCGTAGTCGTAAGCGGGCCTGATCCGAGCACCTAGAATTAATTTCTCTAAAAGCGGTAATAACTCCTCCGTGGAGCCGTAGGTCGTACCGATCGGGACAACCGTTCCCTTCACGGTAGGAGAGGGACGTTAAACGTCAACGTCGATGTTCCGCGGGCGTAAATAATCGTTATTGTTAAAGCTCGACCGGCAGCCGGGCGTCTTCGTCTGGCCCAGCTCGCCCCTGGGCCAAACGTCTCTCGCCAGTCTACCATGCCCTTTCTTTCGTCTCTCTGTTCGCCTTTCGGCTTTTCTTCCTCTCTTTTTCTCCCCCACCCCCTCCCTCGACTTCCTTTTTACTTTTTCTCTTCGTTCGTCCTCCCCGGTTCGCCGTTACCGGACACAATGTCCGTTCCTCTCCGCGGCTCTTTCACTCTCTCGTCGACCCGCGCGAGTTGTGACTGGTGAGTCACAACGAGGGCCCCGCTCGCGTCGGCGGAGGTGGCTCTTGTCTCGTAATTTATAGATCGTGGCGAATCGCCGAAGGAAGACGACGGAAGAGCCGGTGGGACTCCTCGCGAGCCACCCTCCGCCACGGTCCTCCGCGTCTGGTCCTGGTTCGCGTCGCGAAGATGCTTGATGGACGTTTACGTATGCGTACGAGAGCACTGGTCTGACGAACGTAGACTTACAGTTCGCGTCTACGTTCGCAGTAACCAATTCGAATTTACAAGGTACACGCGAGGTAGCTGAAAGGTCGAGGGAAAAATGCGAGGAAAAATCGCGAGAGTAATGAACGATACGTTCGTCCATTAACGTCACATCCGAGCGTTTCCATCGCGAGCCGCGACGGTCCTCCGCGTCTGGTCCTGGTCCTGGTTCGCGTCGCGCGACGAAGATGCTTGATGGACGTTTACGTATGCGTACGAGAGCACTGGTCTCGCGAACGTAAACTTACAATTCGATTTTACATTGGCAGTAACCAATTCGAATTTACAAGGTATACTCGAGGGAAAAATGCGAGGAAAGATCGCGAGAGTAATGAACGATACGTTCGTCCATTAACGTTACATCCGTTTGTTTCCATCGCGAGCCATGACGGTCCTCCGCGTCTGGTCCTGGTCCTGGTTCGCGTCGCGCGACGAAGATGCTTGATGGACGTTTACGTATGCGTACGAGAGCACTGGTCTCGCGAACGAAAGCTTACAGTTCACTTTTACACTGGCAGTAACCAATTCGATTTTACAGGGTACACGCGAGGTAGCTGAAAGGTCGAGGAAAAATCGCGAGAGTAATGAACGATACGTTCGTCCATTAACGTGACATCCGCGCGTTTCCATCGCGAACCGGGATCGGTACCGCCGCGGGGCTCTCCCGCTTTCCACTCGTATCATCGAACTTTCCAGTTGCTCCCGTCGCCTGTCCCCCTTAATTAGCGTGACGCGGCCGCAGAGTGGCCGAGGAAAAATCGGACGAGCGGTATCGAGCCGGTCCCCGACGATCGAGCCGCGCGGTAAACCGTAACCAGGCGCCACGAGCCGGCGAATCATCTCCAGAAGTCGATGGGAACCGTGGTGGCTCGGTCTTCACATATTGTGCCAACAATTAGGTGAAAGGCGCTCCCACAGATCGTAGCGAGCCGCGGCTCGCGGCGCGCCGCGAGTGGAACAGAGATATCGGGAAAGAGTACCGGCGATGGGGGGACTGGATCGTTTAATATACTTACCGAGCGACCAACCGACCTACCTACCTACCAACCTACCGTGGCTGCCTGCCTCGCGATGGAGTCGGTTAGTACGTCGTGTACCGAGCGCAACAACGACAGATACAGGGACGCGCTCGCGAGCAAAACATACCTCGTGCTCGCCCAAGGGGGACTAATCTAGCTGGTAGTTTGACGTGGCGATGATGCGGTAGTAACCTTTAGGTTACTTCTCCTTCTGCTACTCTTCGACCCGATATCTGTACTCGCGGCTCTTGCGTTTCTGTCCTCCTTCCGTTCATCGATCACGCGAGCATTGCACTGCTGGTTCGTTGGTTTCTGAGTTCGTCGAGGGCTTCGGATCGCGACTTTCGAGGGTGATCGTGGAGGTATTTTTTTTTTTTTTTTGAGGATGTTCACATGGGATTTTTGATCGACGTCGATCGAGGGTGGTTCGAAAGCTTTACCTTTCGACGAGCAGTCACTGCTGGTTCGTCGAAGTCTTCAGATCGCGACGATCGAGGGTGATCGTCGAAGCATTTTTTTTTTTTGAGGATGTTCGCATGGGATTTTTGATCCACGTCGATCGAGGGTGGTTCGAAAGCTTTACCTTTCGACGAGCAGTCACTGCTGGTTCGTCGAAGTCTTCAGATCGCGACGATCGAGGGTGATCGTCGAAGCATTTTTTTTTTTTTGTTCGCATGGAATTTTTGATCGACGTCGATCGAGGGTGGTTCGAAAGCTTCACCTTTTGAAGAGTCATAGATTTATCGAAGGTCTCACGCTTTCGCCTGAGACATCATTATCGCAAATTTTACGTCTGCTCGAAAACCGGGATTCAGTTAGATTTTTCATATTTGTTAAGTTTTTTTAGAAGCGTGTACGGCTGTGACTTATGGGTTAATTCAGCCATTAATTTCCCCTGGGTGAAACAGGACTACCGTGTTTCTTGTTAACGGCCAGTTCTCACGCAGATTAGGATTATGGGTACGCGCGGCGGATGGTGCCGGTAGGAGGAGATTTTTTACATTCTTTCAGCGAACGCCGTTCAAACTTTACTTTCACTCTCGCCCACCGATGTTTACTTTCCAAAATAATGGCTCGCGTCCGCAAGCCGCGTAAATCCAGATTTATCCTTATCTCGTCGTTCTCGCGGTGCGTTTGCAATCGCAAATTACAAAAACTTTTCCGTTTCGAGCACGGAGGGTCGCGAAGGGGCAACGTAAGGGGCGAGAGGACTATGGCACCTTAATTGATCGTTCGTGAGAAGGCAGTTAACCGAGTGACAATTACCAGGACGGCTTAGTGTCGTCGAAATGAATTAATTATGCAACCGTAACCTTTACGCGCGTCTTCGTTCGCGGTGATATCTGAAGTGATATCTGCGGCACCCGCACCCAGGCTCGGTCTGTTTCCCGTTTGCTTCTCGAGCGGGCTCGTTCCCCGATTCGCAGGTTGATTCAGCTATTAACTCCACTTAACGAGGCGCAGCTACCAGCACTCGTTATTAATAGCACGTTCTCACGCGAATTAACTCACGGCAGACTTCGAACGAGAAATCCTGATATTATGCTCTTTCTAATTGACACGGAACGCTTTCCGCGATTGAGCAACACGGAGAACACACCTGCGCGTGGAAAAACAGACATTCGCGTTTGTCTCTATTGTGATCGAAACGGATAATTTAATTAAACTACTTTCACAGCCACGTCTCATCTCTCTTCTCCCTTTCTTCCCCATAAAAATGTATTTTTCATACAACAATGTAGGTGAGATCAATAAAACTACGGAGCAAAATCAATTAGCAATGTTCAAATTGCAATTAATACGATGGTGGAAAAAGAACGGCCCACCAGGCGAAGGATCGAACGGGTAAACAAGCGATGTTTAATCAATTCCCCCGTTTGCAACTCGTTACCTTTCCCATGGCTCTTTTAATCATGAATCATCTTTTTTATCCACCGCAGCGGCGGCGATTAATTTCGTAGATTGAATAATTAATTCGTTCGTCAGGCCAGAGCTACCAGTTTCTTGTATTTGTGTACACAATCGCCGGTTTCGTTATTAATAGGCTACCCGGACGGGGATTAATCACGAACGCGCGCGGTGCCGCAACAGAGTTGCCGCAATTTTTCCGATTCCGCGCGCGGCCCAGATGGAAAATATTACCGCCGCTCTCTCGCAAGAGGAGCTCCATGGCAATTAGTCACGAGCGCGATTTCGCGAAACGCGCGCGTCCGCTTGGACAATCAACAATCGTAAATAATACCGTTTCGAGTGGCGCGTGAGCCTCGTCGCGTTATTAATCGGAGATTAAAGTCCCATTAACTCGTTGCTCGATCAGCGTATCACCAGGATACACACAGTGTCCTGTGTAAGTATGCAAATTGTCGAAGAAATTTCGCTGTTCGCCAGAAAATCGAGGAAATTGGAAGCACAGCGAACGTTATAAATTACAGCGTAATTGCAATTAGAATCTGTGTAAACGTCGCTGAGAAAAATTGATCGCTAGAGATTTACGAGATCGATCATCTAATCGCTCGATCCAAACAAAGCCTCGCATCCTCGAGCAACCGATCGTTAGACTCGCTGGCGCGCACATGGGCCCAGCGCTAAGTGATTTTGTCGTAAATAGCTTCTATTCAAGAATATTAATTGCCCATCACCGTAATCGATATTATAGAAAGGAACCATCGATCAAACGCAGCTTCGTCGAGCACGACAACTACTTCTTTCCGCGATCGCACATTTCAATCCGCTATGATCGCACAAACAGCCCACCCTCTTCGTCTGCGATTTTCACAAATAATTATTAACTCGTCTTTGCTATTTTACATGTATCGCCGTCGAACGTGTACCTTCCATTCCTTCGAATTAACCGTAACGCGCACAAAATCGTATGGAAAATACGATATTACCCGTTGTTCTTTAGGAGCAATTCTAATTGGCAGAACCATAATTGTAATTGATAATTGATCGCGCGCCGTACGCGGCATTATTATCATTCGGATCATTAATAATACGGTTCGCATCAATTGTGATTATTAATATCCGAGCGGTGGTGTAACGGGCAACGTAACCGGCGTTCAACTATGGGGTATTAATCTCCCTGTTAGTTTGACATGACGATGATGCGGTAGTAACCTTTAAGTACTCTGCCTTCTGGCACTATTTAAGACGGCATCCACACCCACGGCCGCCTCTCTCTTTCTCCTACCCCATCTCTATAATCCTATTTCGATTTTTACCCGGTCCCGCCTTCTTTTCACTCTACCCCTGAATGCCATCGCGCCTCAAAAGTTATGTCCCTATGGAAACGGAAAATCCGAGTTCGTTGCACTCACGATCGCCCGAGGGACCGCGAGTTATCGTCGAATTTTAAACGAGGATACAATGTGCATCGTATATTATCCGACTAGCCACGCGATCCATCCGATTCCGGTCACGATTATATTATTTCAGTCTCGATCCTGCGATTAATAAGACTGTTTCCAAAATCTCATCGATTGGTTCTCTGTTTCTTTTAATTAAAAGAGTGAACGTGAAATTTGTTCGAGTGTTTCTACATCTTCTTTGAATAAGATGACTTTTTTGTCTTTGGAAGTGACCTATCCTAATTTCTTCGACGATCGAGCATCTCGTTCTTCTCTCTCTCTCTCCTTCGTTGTAAGCGCTTGGACGTTTGACGCATCGATGATACCCCCGCGTAATGTAACCTTTGGAACAGTTAAGCGTTCACCTTTTGCCACCAGAAGACGATGCTCGCTTTCTCACGTAACCTGTCCCTCTCCTGCCTCTGTCTCCCGGTTGATACCCCTTGCCATATTGATGCCCCGCTGTCTGCCCGTTTAGATTTAATAACCGAGCGTTACACAGGTAGCCCTCGATTGCGCGAAACAACGACCTACCGTATTCTATTAATACCTGCTGTTCGAGGCCCGTACCTCATCGCTTTTCCTCTTAATGATCCACAATTACCCATGGGATGGCTGGGTGAGGACGGTTGGGTGAAGGAGCTGAAGAAATTCCTTCGTTTTCGCCAGTGTCTTCTCTCGATACATTTCTAATGGAATCGTTTCTTTGACGTTGACGATTTTTAATTTTTTTTTTTTTGTTAATTAAAATGCGACTAGATATCGTTGCGAATGGATTTTTTGAGCGGAGAACTGAAGGAGCGTTTGGTAAAAATGAAGACAGTACCGGCTGGACTCACCTTGACTTTCAACTCTTCACACGGCGTGCGAATGAACACGTTGTAGCGTTATATTACGACTGATTCCAATTTATACGCGTACTGTTTCCCCGATAATCGCCTGTAAATTGTACGCCGATCGTACGTGTGGGAATTTCAATTTCGAATCCGCGGCTAGCCATTTTTTGCCAACATTTGTACAATAACTTTCAGATTTCTATTCGCGAGAGTACCGCGATCATCCGATCGTGTAATACATTCGTGCGTGTGTACCGTTCCTACCTTATACTTAAACGAGAGACAGCAGACTTAACCAACGTTTACGTATCTCTTTTAATCGCATCGAAAATAAACTCACTCGCTCGCTCGCTACACGTTGAAAAGATACAGATACAAATCTTTCAAAGATTCAGATTCAAATTCCATCTTTCATCGGCAAAAGGAAGAAAGAAAGAAAAGAAAATAATGGCGAGCGTGCTCGACCAGTAGCGAACGCGCGCGTATCCTGGAAGGTGCCGCGCGGACACCCAAGAAGCAAGGTCAGCCGCGTCTCGCGGCGTGGTTTCCGCGTTCGAAGAAACCGCGTCTCCACGGCACGGAGTGAAAGCGGCCCGTGGCATTGGGTGCTATTATAGTAGCTGATCGCGCCGCGTCGTTTTTCACCGACCTTTCCCCCCGAAAAGGATCGCGACCACGTCTGCTGCGAACGCGAACTTCACTTTCCGCCCGCGGAGGTGAGAGCTCCATGGGAAGCTTCTGCCCGCTACCTAACCGCCTCGCGCGATGCCCCGTAACTCGTTCCGCGAGTATGTGGAAACGCTTTCCAGCCGTGGCTGGCCGATCGTTCGAGATTAAGGGGATGCTGACGAACGCCGCTAATGCGACGCATCACCGCGCGGTTCCGCTTCACGGGACACGTTTATGCGAATATAATATCGCCGTTTCCCTCGCGACGGTGCGATCAACGGTTCTTAACGTTACCTTAACTCTCTGCTCGCCGCGACGAAGCGGACAACCTCGCTTCGTCTCGCTCTGTAATTAAACAGTGCAATCTAAACTCATCGAATGATGGTCCACGCTTTCTTCTCAAACTCTAGCTCGATTTAAAGGAGATCGCGTTCGTAGAATTGAAATAAATTCCACGAAAAACCAGAGGAGAAACTGATATTAATCGAAACAACGCGGTTCGAGTGGGAGAATAAAAAGATAGAGACTCGTAAAGAGGCGTATTCGGCGTTTAATTCAATTTCCCGCAAACAAACGACCCGCGTATTTACCTCGGGCAACGCGCGCTTAGCGGCGATCGCCGGGCAAAAGTACAAAGTGGCCGTAAAGTGGTCGTAAAACACGGCCGGAGCCGAGGTCTCGCGGGGAGCGGGAGGAAGTGTGAGAGAGGATACTTAGGCGGTAATGTTTCGGCTGATAAATTATTCAGAGGCGGCGCGTTACGTGTCGCTGGGGCCTGGTAAAAATAGTGGGAGGGTTTGTTGTTGGTCAGCGGGGTTCATCGCGTGGAAATACGTTTCCCGATCGAGGAAAGAAGGGTGCGCGCGCGAGCGCGAGCTCGCGACCGCTGAGTCCGCGTCGGAGGCGGAGGAGCGGCCTACGTGGAACGCTCGTCTCGGAAAGCGCGCATCAACGCGGATCGTATTCAATCACCGTGACATTCAGCTCACGACTTTTGCCCCAGGAGGTGAGAGCAGCTTCCAGCAGAAGCATAAAGCGAACAGGATGCGCCGTCCGCAATCTTGTTCGCCTCTCGTCCGAGAGGCTTTCAGATTGTTGCACAATTGCAAAATTCACCGCGAGACCCGGGGGGTTCAACGAAAAATCCTGCAAACTCGTTGCCCGGTGAAAGCGATACGTATCGCGCGTATTTCATACTTTACGACGACCGCTTCGTTCCAATTTTATCGCGCGCGCGTTTCCATTACGTATCGCGCGCGTACGTTTAAATAATAACAACAACAACGTGGCCGCGTAATTGTTTGAATCGCCTCCTCTCGATTCCTGCTCGAGCGACTGGTATCGAGGCGTCGAAACGAAGTTAACTTTGCAGACGCGAAGTTTATTTACGATACGATAAAACACGATTACTTTCAAATCACCCGGCCGTGTGTGCAGCGAATTTTTACAACGAGTAACCGCGTGAATTCCTTAGAAAGAGTATGAAACCGAGCTACGAAGCAGGCGTTAAAGCCTCACGGTACCCGTTCGACGTGTATACCAGGAAGAAATACATTTAAGACGAAGGAAGAAACGTCGCGTAGCTGATTCAATGTTTGCCGACAGCCGTGGGGCCCGCGGCACTTCCGGTCTCGTCGATGCGTCTACGGCTTTTTTCACGAATCAGCCGCGGCTAATTGAGTCAAGACGTACTGTTTCCACCCCGCACGACGTATTGTGACAGGAATGATAATTTCGTGCAAACACGTTGGCTATTTCACGCCTGCGGGAGGCCCTGCCACGATCACGAATACTTCTCCTTATCCGCCGCGTCGTCCTCTTCGCGCCACGTTCTCTTCGTTCCACGGCTCGTTACGATTCGCGTGACGGCCGTTCCCGAGAGCGGTTCCCGGGGCCCACGGCTCATCAGAAACTCGTTTTAAATATACCACGATCCCGAACGGGACAATCGGCGACGATTCCAAACGGCCCCGCGTTTCCATTTAAATCGCCCGCCCGGACGTCTTGATATTTCACTGTTCGAGCTTTATCTACGCTCCCTCGAGTGTAGAGTCTCCCTGAGTGGCCGCGTCGCATCGTTCCGCTTCCTTGGGTAAATCGCAGCGATTTTCGCGTTCTCTCCTCCTTCTTGTTCTCTCCTTTTCTTTACCATTATTCGCGTCTTAAAAGAAATTATTGCAATTTTTTATTTTGCTCTCCCTTTTTTCTTCTCTGATTATTCTAAATAAAAGAGTCGACGTCCCTGTAGCGATGCAACAGTAGGAGATTGTATTTGTTAACGCGTTCTTTCCTTTTCTTTATTATTATTCGCTCGCATCTCAGAAAGAAATTATTGCAATTTTTAATTTTGCTCTCCCTTTTTTCTTCTCTGATTATTCTAAATAAAAGAGTCGACGTCGCTGTAGCGATGCAACAGTAGGAGTCTGTATTTGTTAACGCGTACTTTCCTTTTCTTTATTATTATTCGCTCGTATCTCAGAAAGAAATTATTGCAATTTTTAATTTTGCTCTCCCTTTTTTCTTCTCTGATTATTCTAAATAAAATAGTCGACGTCGCTGTAGCGATGCAACAGTAGGAGTCTGTATTTGTTAACGCGTTCTTTCCTTTTCTTTATTATTATTCGCTCGCATCTCAGAAAGAAATTATTGCAATTTTTAATTTTGCTCTCCCTTTTTTCTTCTCTGATTATTCTAAATAAAAGAGTCGACGTCGCTGTAGCGATGCAACAGTAGGAGATTGTATTTGTTAACGCGTTCTTTCCTTTTCTTTATTATTATTCGCTCGCATCTCAGAAAGAAATTATTGCAATTTTTAATTTTGCTCTCCCTTTTTTTTCTCTGATTATTCTAAATAAAAGAGTCGACGTCGCTGTAGCGATGCAACAGTAGGAGATTATTGTATTTGTTAACGCGTAGATAAACGGATATGTATATTATTTTGTATAGAAATCTACGTGTATTCGAGGAGAGCGATTCGTATCGGTTGGAAGCTCGGGATTAATCGGTTATTCGTTGCGATCTGCCAATTGGCGAATCTCCGGACGAAACAATCTCCGTCTACGATCTTTCGCCGCTCTCGAAAATAAAGAACCGCGCGTCCCGACCTTGCTGCGCGCGCGGCGGTGGGGACCGTGATCGTTCCACCCCGGCGATGCATAGATCACCGTCAAAAGGCTCGAACGGATCGAAACGGAAGGGAGGAGAGAGCGCAGGGGAGGCCCCTGCGGGCCCCGAAGTCGTCCATCAAAAGGCCCCGAGGGGCCCATTAAAATAATTCAATTAAACGGACAACAAATCAGCCTCGACCCCGTGGAAGCGACCCCGGGATCGGGACGAACACGGTCACCCGATAACTTTCGTCGTCCCAGCCGTCGTGGTCCGTAGAGCGTGGAAAAAAGGATGGGACGCGTTGGATTTCGCGAAAATGTGTGTTTCGAAGACGAAGAGACGGTGGAGGAAAAAGAGAGAGAGAGAGAGAGAGAGAGCTGGAGAGTGAGAGTGAGAGACGTAAGGAATAAAATGAAGAAAAAAAAAAAAAGGAAACGTAGAACAGCGTTTTACGACTTGGCGAAATTTATTGGTAGGCCGGTAGGGTGGGACGTGCCCACAAGTACATTGCGATTCCCCGAAAGCACACGGAGAGGTGTCACGCATACTCGTGTCCTCTTATCTCTCTTCGAGAGGAAAGCAACAGAATCATCTCTCGTTCTTCTCGCTTTTCGTCCTCTCGCTCGATCTCTCGTTCACTTTCGCGCACTCTCTCGCTCTCTCACGCTCGCTCTTTCTCTCTCTCTCTCTCTCTCGTTCGCATCGTCGTCACCGGGCTAACCGTGCGCCCCGGTTCATTAATTTGTAAAGCTAGCGATACAGGCATATGATAGACATTAGATACACGTTACGATACATATAATTAGAATAATTATAATATAACATATATAATATTATATAATATATAATATAATAATAACATTATTATCACTTCTATTAATCGGTAAAACGTGATTACAGCACTATCTAGCGGGATCGAGGGGCCTATCGATGGCTACGATGCACAGTGACTAACGACTATTTCCATTTTTTTTTTTTTCATTCCTCCATCGAATAATTAATAATTATATTATAATATTATTAATAATTAAAATAATAATAATAATAATAATACGCTCGTGAGAAACGCGTTTACCGCTGAATAAAATATAATATAATATTAGAGAACGCAGCGTGATTATAGTGTGCGGTTCAAGCTATGTACAAAGCGCGACTTTGTCTCTTTTCATCTATTCCTTTCCATCGAATTCCCGTCATTTCTCGTCTCTGTTCCAGAGAAACAGATCTCGCGTGTGGTCCGCGGTCAATTTCGGTACATCTATCAACGAACGGATCAAAGTAGCACTTTCTTTCGTCCCCTTCGAATGTGTATGCGAGTACAGTCGCCTAAGCGGACTTTCGAAACTGGCGAAACAGCCGATCGATCGATCGATCTCGAGCGCTCTCGAGACGTCGCAGCTTACGAAAGTCGGAGTCGTTGCAAACAATTATTTTTGCTTCTCATTCACGCCTGTGTGCCTGCGAGTGGGTGTGCTGCGAGCGAACGAAAACGAAAATGTCGATTCCACGAGACAAAATGGGAGGAGAGTCTAGAATGACAAAATTGCGTTCGAAGCGTCGTTCTTGAGGGAAAGAATTTTGAAATTATTGGGGCACATTCATGAAACAGCGACATGCTATGCAATTGCACGCGTACGCAGTGAATATTCGAACTCGTTCATCGCGAAAACAAAGATTCGAACGCAATCTCGTCGCTCTCGATCTTTCTCTCATTTTATCGCGCAGAATCGACTCATTCAGTTTCAGTCAGCGACAACTGAGTTACACTGTTGTACGTTATGCATCGGTACCGTGTAATTTACAACGAGGGAACTATAAAACTAGTCCCGCGAATTTTCTGATCGCGTTTCCACGCGCGATCCCCAAAAATGTATTCCTAAAGGGGAAGCAAACGAAAATAAAAAAAAAAAAAAGAAAACGAAACAAATATACAGCTTCGCGTGAAGGCGGCGTAATCTGACTGCATATACGATATCGCGTGTACTGTTTTACAAGTGTGAACATCCTGCTGCAATTAATTACAATACATTTTCGTTGGTCGTGTATCAGTGACGGAAAGAAAAATAGTTGTTTCGACTGTTGCGTTGACGGGCCGGATACGGTTCCTCGCTGGGAGTCGAGAGGCGACTGGTAATTGTTGACCAATTGACGAGAGCAATTTACTTGTGCACCAATTGATTTCAATCAGACGAATCAGTAAACAATTTAAGACACACGAGTACAAAAAAAAACAACTATAAATATATGCATATACATTCTCCCCTTCACTTTTTAATTAATTCTGCGAAATTTCGAGCGATGCATTTACTTCGAAATAACAATAATATCGTATCGTACCAACAATCTCTCAGAATCTGAGCGACGAGTAATATAAAGAGAAATAAACCAATAAAATGAACAAAAATTACCACTGATTTCTCCATCAAATTCGAAGGCGTTCGTCTCGTTTCCCCGCGAGAATCGTCTCGACCAGAGTTATCCGGTGTCCTCTGAAAAGGAGGAACGGTATTACCAGCGGCGATACCCGACGGTCGAGCCACGAGGTAGACCACAGCGGTGGAAGGAACGATACGGTCGCGTCTGTGCTCTCGTCCAGTCCTGGAAACGCTTGGTACCCATCGATCATGCCGGTCTGATCGAGCAGCCTCGGCTGCGTG
This sequence comes from Xylocopa sonorina, assembly GCF_050948175.1. Classification (NCBI taxonomy): domain Eukaryota; kingdom Metazoa; phylum Arthropoda; class Insecta; order Hymenoptera; family Apidae; genus Xylocopa; species Xylocopa sonorina. Next base: position 15,062,342 of record NC_135193.1, read on the forward strand.
TCGACGCGAAATCGAACGGACACTTCGAGAGTCGACTGTTCATCCACTGGAAACAGATCCCAGCTGACTGGTACTTGCGTCACCAGCGCGGACCCGCCTTGTTCCACGTCCCCAAGGTCGTACGATTGCGTCTCCGACGAAATCTCAGTCTCCAACGACACGTCCGCGACGCAGACCTCCGCGTCAGCGCCCAAACTCTCCCACCACGACGTCTTCCCCTTATATTTCCGTTCTGTTTGTCCTGCTCGATGCGTGGCTTCTTTATCTCCGCGATGACATCTCCTACTGGCGCGTACGCGTTGCGTAGAACCGACGAGGAGCTCGCGGACGCGAGATCGGCTCGAAAAAGTCGCGAGACTCGAGGCAGAGTCGGATCGCGTCTAGTCAGAGACTCCTCGAGACGGTACCGATCGCTGGGACCACGCGATGGGCCAGCTGAGCGTCGCTTCGGGCCTGGGCGTGGTCCCACGGTAGCGTCTGGTCCTCAGCATCTTTCAACCGGGTTATTACGCGGTCCAATTTCAGACTGTAGCCCCGAGGTGGCCGCGTAACACCGTTGACACGGATCGTTCCTCCTTCTACGGGTCGTCTGCCTCTGTTCTCCGCTCGAGTGGATGCTCGAATTCAAATTAGCCGCTTCCGGGCCACCGTTCGAGGGCCGATCCTTCGTTCTGCCTCGCTTTAATATCGAGATAGAGGCTTCCCACCGGGTCGTAGATGGATTTATGGCTTCTCCACTGGGAATCGTTTACTTTGGGATCGCGAATCTTTAGTTGGGATCGATGCGTCGCTTGGACGCGTGTCGACGAGTCGACGTCGCGGACGAGATCGCGTTCGATCCTCCTACGTCGACCTTGGCCCGGATGCTCTGCACCCGTGGATGATGGCTCGAACGGAATTGCGTCGGGCCTGCTTTCCACGATTAAGCTGTTAGACAGAGCCGACGCTGGAGAAAGCAGGAACCGTGTGGACGAGTAGATTTTTCGAGATAACGAGAACTGGTTGGATGGTTCGTGTCCTCGAATGTGTCGCTGATAACAAAGCTAGATTCCCCTCGTCCGCCTTTTCCACGATCTTATGCAACTCCCGGGCCATTCCTCGCCTACGGGGCTCATTAAACCGCGTCAAAGTAGAGCGGCCTGTTATCTCGAGCATCGGTGGGCTCAAGGACGAGGGGAAATTCCTCGACACTCGAATTTTCGTCCCCTCCCGCGGGAAGCCTCGTCGCGCACCGCTGACACTGTCAGTGATTCTGCTCTGTACTGTCTCTGTCTATCGTCGTCTCGTCGCTGTGTCGAGTCTCGACGGACTCGCTGTGGCTGACGTCCAGGTGTCTAAATGGCTCAGGATACGGGAAAGTGGGCAGAAGCGAGGAAAAAAAAAAAAACAATAAAACTCGCGAGAATAAAATGAAATAATAACCGAAAAGAAGCTGGGATGGAGGAGCGAGAAGCGGGGGCCACGAAATAGGCGAGGAGGCGATCAGCTGCCACGGAAATGGTCCCCTCGCGACTCAGTAGGCTGCCCGTACTGCGTCCGTTCGGGGTGATCGATTAATCAGAGATACTGACGCGTGGTCGGGTCAAGAAGTTCTCGGAATTTCGACGCGGATTTCTACTTTCATCGTTGAATTCTTTTTAGCGAGCTTTTTCTGATTGGTCACCACACGTGCGTTAATTATGCGGAGGGTCGTTGCAGTCTACTGTTGGGCGAAAGGGAATTTAAAGCTCCTCCTTTGTTTTTTTTATTTTGCTTCAAATTAGAGATTTTTCAGAGCAGCAATATTCTGGAATTTATCTGTCCAATGAATACAAATGAATAAATTTAGGATGGCCATGATCGACGATAAAATGATATTTCTTAAGTTTATCTTCTTCGTATCTTTCAAAAAATTGAGATGCGGTTCGCACATCCCTCTTGCTTCGTCCTTCGTGGGCGAAGCGCTAAAATCGATCGTCTTCCTTAATCGATCTCAATTTTTCGAAAGGACAGAGAAAAGCGTCTCAAGAGCAGAGCATTTTACGCGCGAACGATTCTGCAATTTCGTTTGCATGCTCATACCTGTGCCGTGTGTACGACGAACAATTAACGTCCGCGTCCGTGCGCACTTAAACGAGAAACGGTTCCCGTCGAAATTCCAAAAGCTCGTTGAACGGCAACCTAATGAAACGGTAGCCTAATCAGAAACAGTGAAACACGCGTCTACGGGGGGGTAGCTTAGGATATTAGTCTGGCCGGATGGCTTCTAGTACCTAGAGTAGCCATTTGAGTAGCCGTTGGACCCCTTGCAGGGAACAGAGTGTATGCCCCTGGAACAAAGATGGTCGAAATCGGAAGATGAGGCAAGTTTACTCTTCAACGGAGCTCGCCATTCTCCTCCCTATTCTAGCCAAACAAAACTGCACCGTCCTTCGCGCTGTTAGCGAGAAAGGGGTGGCGCTCTGACACACCGTGCGCGCTCTTGTTAGTATCGACAGAGAAGGTTAGGGAGATGCGATAACGTGGATCGTCGATCGTGGATCGTGGATCGTCGATCGTTGATCGTGGATTGTAGCAGAGAGGGGTGTGAATAGCGGGCGAGAAGTAGATTCTTTATTAGCATGCCAGGCGTATTAGATCCTTTCTCTCCTTTCTTATTTCGCGGTGGCGGCACGTGACGCACGAAACGATCATCGTGCGCGTGTCCTCGTGATCGAGACACGGACATTTTACGGGTTGGGCTGCGGGTTTTCTTTTTTCGAGCGGAGATCAAATTTGTAGAAGAAGAGTAGAAGAAAAAGAAGTATAAAAGATAGGGGGATAGAATGTAGATATAGATATATGTATATATATATATAAAAAGAGAGAGAGAGATGTTAAACAATATAGAAGAACGTGGATTGTAATTTTCTGTTGTTATGGACTGTTGTTGAGTTGTCTGAATTTTTTTTGTTGATCATGTTGATATTGTTGCGTGTGCGTTTTTTTTTTCTTTTCTTTTTTTTTTTTTGTGTGTGTGTCAAGGTGCAGGAGGTTCAGAGCTCCCGCTCACCGCCACCCACATCTACAACAGAACAGAAAACAAGACCACCGCCGTTACATACAAGGTATCCATTAGTATCCACCAGTATCGAAGATTTATTTTATCGCTCGCTCGTTCGAGAGCGCGCTCGCGCGAGCTCACGCGCGATGGCTCGCACGTTCCATGCGGAGGCAGCGTTATTTCAGGCTCTGATTTATGGCACGGAACGAAACGTTCGAAATAGATGAGAGGCGTGAAAGAGGGTGGGTTTTTGGTGGGAGAAATTAGCGAATCTAAGCGGATCCACGATTTCCCCACCTCGCCGCTTTTCCGCGACGCCGATCCATCGGTGAAGGTGACACGTTACAGCTTCGTAAGGCCAGCGCGCCGCGAAAAGGTCAGCCACGGTGGCGACCCTGTTCCCCGTCGTCGATCGACGACTTTGAACTTCTTCGAACACCCTTTTGCAATTGGCTACCGTTCGAACAGTTCGTTCAGACATTCTACTAGCCGCTGACTTTTTTTTCGTGTCTTACATCTGATCACGCGACTTCTACTTTTCTTTTGTAATTAAACGTTGTCCATTTTTTTCTTTGGTAAACTTTGTGCAATTATCGACGAACAGACTTCGTGTACGAAAATTTTATGCGGCTTGTAGCAGACCAGATGGATACGTTTCAATTAATTGCTCAGTGATTTACAGTCTTGCGAAACAGGCACGTCAAATTATACTTTCCTTTCTTTTTTTTTTTTGACGAGTAAATTTCGCTTTTAATGAAGCGGTGTCAAGCGACGGGGATATTGACGTTTTTATTAATTCAATGGTATCCCAGCAGAAGTAGCAATCGTCTTCGACTAAATTATACCTTCGCGTCACGTATTTTATGCCGGGTCTGTGTATTCGAATTATTAAACTTCGCGTTAAACGCGAATAACAAGCGGCAGTGAATTTTCGGATACTTCTTGTAGATCAGATGCCTAATGATTTTAGTAAAATACTCGACGATAAGAAAGGGATAATATATAACGATTGAACCGTTTAATTTCTTTCAACCGACTGTTATAACGATCGATTAACATTTCGAGGCAACGATTTTCTCCGAGAAACAGATTTAGAAGGGACAGACATCGTCGCGACGTTCAGACCTAAGCTTCTCTTCATCTAAATGTCACTGAAATCACCATTCGTGTTTTTTAAGCCCCGTTCGTTTGATTTCAAGGCATCTTATATTGGTCGAAAATTAGACGCATCGAGGATCGTAAAAATGTTTCCGTTCGTAACGATATATTAATGCACAAAATTTATCATTGCAAAAACGGTGCAAGGTAACAAGAAAAAAATTGTATAAATTGACTTTTCGAAATAATATCGAATGATATGGACAAAAATTTTCATTTGCAATTTTGGTTGGTTGCTAACAGTGGAAAAATTTCATTACTAATCGTGGACTTGGCGTTTCGTCGGTCTGTCAGAGACGATTCTCGTTCGATTGTCGCAGACCGACGGATCGCGATGTTGTCTCGCTGACGCGAACTAAACTTTCCCTTTTCAATTCTGCTGGTACCTTCTTCGCATCATAGCGTCGATATCTTCAAATATTAATGAAAATAACAGAATATATTAAATCGCTCGATTAATGAACGCTCAAATCGAAAAATGTGCGAAAGAAATTGACTAGTCTGTCGAACCGAAAAGATATCACTGCCAAATAATTATCATGCCTCTGATTAACAAAATTCTTGCATTACAAGTGTACCTTGCCAGCAAACAAAAAAGTTACCCAATCAACGAACAACGTACGTTTCAATTTGGAAAGTTGCTGCCTGTTTAACGCTGCATGGAACAAATTGTCGAAGCGTACCTTTTCGCATGGAAAGTGCGACGAGCATTTAAAACGTAAAAAGAAAAACGAAACGAACGATTTTTAACGCGATACTCTTTAATTCTTTTCTATTTCAAATCGTTCGATAGTTCAACCTCGCCTTTCGAAGTAAACGTGTCCGTGCTCCGATTTACCGATCTCGTTCGATCGAACAGCTCGTGCTAGATTTTCGCCTGGAAACGCGTCCGCGATCGCGATCGAGAAATAAGCATTGACGAATCGTGGGATGAGTCACTAAATGAAGTACTGTTCCTCGCTGGATTATCGTTTCTTTTTTCTCTCGTGTTACAAGAGGTCGTACCAGTGACCCGACCGGTTTTCGAAGTGGTCCCTATGTTCCTGCTTGCTCGGGTCAATACACAATATGCCCGGCTAGTTTCGTTTCAAATCGATAGTTCGAGACACGTCTATACACTCTCGTCGTATTTTACGAACCGAACGAGACTTTCACGCGGCACAGCCACGGCTCGAAATTTCGGAAACGACCCGTTCCAAAACGGTTTAACGTCCAATTTATTGGTTACTCTTTCGTGCGAGCGGGTGAACGTGTATCTCGTTCGAAAAATTGACCGTACAATGGCGTATTTCTCGCGTTCCCGAACAGAAGTGAAAAATACCGTCATAAAATCGACTGGAATATTCAGTGACCGTGGACATTCGAGTTCGAGAACGACACTCGAACCGCCGGATCGTTCACTGTCCAATTTCGGTTTTCTACCACTGACTCTTCGCTTTCGATTTCTCGTTACGACGCGGGTCACTCGCAATTTCCTCGACCAACAATCCGAGTCGATCGTTTCACAAGGAGATTCACGTTCGCACCAAGAGCCACGTATCTCGCGAGCACTGTTCGCGAGGCTGTCAAAATTCGCGCTCGAACTCTCTCGAAAGATCTATCGTTACGATTTTCAGCGCGGACCCGTCGGAAATTTTCAACGAGCACGTCGTATCGCGCGTCGATCTTTCACTCAGTCGGAGACAGAACCGCACATCACGTTCCAGAAGAGTCGCGACGGAGCACGAACCGGGCACAGACACGTCTTTCGTCGGCTGTCAATCGTCGAACGATTCGCGCGGCGAGCGATTACGGATCGAGCCACGCGATCGACGCAGACATCGAGGTCGCTTGAGGGACCACCAGGCACCACCGAGGATCACATTGAACTTCACCGCGATCGCTCCGCGAAATGGTCACGGGCACAGAGCGTAGAGCCGCGTTTCGGCTCGCGCTAATTCATTCGTAACCGTCACTCGAGGCAATGCGATCGCGAACGGAGAAGAAAAATTCTGCGACTGCACTGCGAACCCGGCACGAAGAAGAGAAAAGCGATCCTCGGTTCGATCGATGTCTGACGTTGCGCGTGAATCGATCCCGTCGCCGAGCGAATTAAAAGAGGCTCGATAAAACAAAAAAAAAAAATCAATTCGTACACGTACATACGCGTGCGTGTACCAACGATTGAACGCGAAATTGTTGTAAGTATTCGATTGTTAAATCGAAGTCCTCCTCGATGAGAAAGAAGGACCTTTCGATACGCGTCCTGACAGGTATCGAAGCACGACTGCATCTTCTTCGAGCGGTAGAAATAACGAGAAAAATCGCACGATTTTTCCACGATCGCGTTCAACTCGAATGGTAAAACGAGCCTTACAACAATTCGACCTGTCAACCGCTGTTACACACGTCCGTGGACGCAGAGAGACGCGTCTACGCGATGTAGATGTCTAAAATGGATATAATCCGGTGAAAATGTACCTGTGCTGCTTGAGATTGTCCTGCCGCTTGAAGGACTTTCCGCAGACCTCACAGGTGAAGGTCACGTCGTCCTTATGGCTGCGCTCGTGGATCATGAGGTTGTAGGGCTTCGTGAAGCGCCGCTGGCAGTACTTGCAGACGAACTCTACCGTGCACTTGGCGCGCATCTTCTGCCGGCGGCCGAACTCCCTGCCGTGCCCCTCTGTCTCCATCGGCATTATCGCGAACATCCTTATAAATTCCCACCGCTCCTTCTCTTGGTCGACTCTCTGTCTCCTTTCTCTCTACCTCCTCTCTCGCGGTCCTGCTAACGCCTCGAGTCACTCCCTCCACACGGGTTACAAGCCTGTAACGCCTCTCTGTCCCTCTTGCTGCGGATACTGGGGGCCGTGTTTTCTCTCTTTCACGGAGAGAACTCCTTGGGACCCTCTCTCTCTCTCTCTCTCTCTCTCTCTCTCTGTGCTTCCTCTCTCTCTCTCTCTTTCTGGATGCTCTCTCGAGTGTCGCTCTTCTCCTCCCGCGCAAACCTAGTCCCGACCGGCTAACTCCTGCGAGTGAGATCACTCGGCCTGTACCACCTCGCGGGAACCAAGCTCCCTCTCCCTCGACTTTTTTTCCTCCCTTCTTCCCTTCTTTTCTTTCTTCCTTTCTCCCCTGGCCTCTCTTTCCCTCTCTCTCTCTCTCTTTTTCTCGCTGTCTCTCTCTCTCTATTTTTCTTTCTCTCTCTCTTTCTCTCTCTCTCTCTACCTGCGGGAAATAAAGGAGCAATGATTTTCGGATCGATTCCTGGAGACGCGACCGCCTCGATCCGCACCGCCTGGCAACGATTATTACCTACGCGGTGCCACAGCTACGGATCGTCCGATAGAGGATTGGCTTCGCCGTCTCAAGCGTTTCGGGGTGGGGTGCTAACCGACCGTTTCGTCATTCGCGGGACGTTCGCCGAGTTTTTCGGCTCGTTTATGGACAGCCGTGGAGTCGCGGCGATTTTTCACCGCGCGACAGGATTCGAAGCTGCGAGGTTTCGACTGGGGACCACCGATTTTCGTACCAACGATCAGAATCGCAGTTGTGTCCTGCAGGTATCGCGAGGTACGAAGGATTCTGCTTATCTACGAATATTCTCGCTCGATTTTTGTCTGCGAACTTTGTAGTACCTTCCTAATCGAAGCATCGAAGTGCGCTGAATAATTGACACGCACTGCCTTCATCGATATTACCATCGAGTTTCACTAGAAACTTTTAACCTCAGCAACGATTCGAGTAACTAAGAAACATAGCCTCGATTCTCGAAAGACCGTCGAGAATCATACAAAAAATTGATGCAAGAGAACACGAAAGATCTTCTCCGCGTCGAGTGTGGACGCAGCGAGGGACCTGGGACTCGATCGAAAGTGGGGACGCTGAAGACGAAACCGGAGGATGGAACTCGATCGAAAGTAGCCGCGTTAAAAGAGCGAACGCTGGGGGAGAGCTTATTGCTGGAGGAGTAGTCGTCGAAAATAGTGGTCCCGCGGAGAGCGAAGAGGCGGCAATAAAAAAGGCCCCCGGGGTCTGATCGCGCGGTCCGCCGCGGCCATTGTGCGGGAGCCACGTCCGGTGCTACTGGTAGCAGCCAAGGTAAGCACACGGCGCACGCTCGAATAAAGTGGCGTGTCCGAATGAGTAATAAGCGTGGCTGGGCGTATCCCGGTTGGTTAGGCTGCCTAACGGCGGTGGGGCCTAATCGGAGCTGCGTGTTACGCACGAGTCTCCTCTGCCTGGTTTTTGCTGCGCCTCCTCCGCTGTTCCTCGGACGGACTGCTACCAGAACGCACACGGCCATTCGTGGACGGCATTGACGGGCCAATCTTTCGATTCGTCGGCTAATCGCGCGACGCTATGGGTGGGACCATTTTTTTCGTGCCGTTCTAGAGGATCTTCCCCAGCGATTTTTAGAATCGTTTCTCCGTTCAGAGTGTACATTTGAATGCGTGCGTTTTTCTAGCTATTTTTCAAGACTCTCTAAAATAAAGAGTACCTTTTTACGAAAGTTTTACGTAACGGCGATTACGATGGACTGAAATCGTGGATAGGATAATCTCGAGGCGAAGTGCCAAGTTCGTCTAGGCGCCTGTCGCGATCAAGAGGTCAAAGCTAATGTATGATAATGTATGATAATGCGATGTATATGGAAGCACGCAGTTATGGTCGCGTAGTACGTCGCGGCGTGGCTCTGCGAATGAGTATACCCACGCGGGTCGTGCCGCGAGTGCCGTAGTCGAGTTTCGTCCCAGCGGAAGAAGATCTCGCCGATTACCTTGGGGAAAGTGGCTGCGGAGGAAAAGGCGCGAAATGTCTTCGAGTTCGAGAGATACACGGATACACCAACGCTCGCGAGATGGTCGGGGATACTGCTTACAATGGCGAGTAGACAGAGAGGGCTTTGCGGCCTGACCCTTTGCACGGTCGCGCCACTGTCATCGTAAAATACGATTTCGATTCATCGCCAGGAATAATGGAGTTGTTTAGGGGCCTGTGAGTGGAATACAATTACAGCGTTAAGCCGGGTAAACCGAGATTTCTTAATCCTGTTAGACACGCGTGCTGCAATTCGATCAGGCTGTCGCGTCCCTAAGAGCAGCGGACGCCGACGCGTGTCTCTCACTCGTCAACGCGGGCACGTCCGACGAAACTGAAGGCCCTTGTTACTTGTCATCCCCCAAAACTGATCGCCTCGAACGCGCCTCGTGATTCGCATGGGTATTCGACTGATTTTAACGGGCGAATCACGCTGCCTAGGTAGCCAGACGATTTTCGACTCAGCCAAGTACAACTGGGAGACATCGAGCTAATTTTTCTCGCAGAATTTTCTGCAACGCGTGCACCCCTTTGAAATTAAAAATAAAATCTACATCGAACTAATAGAACTTTCTATCTACTTTCCAACATAAATTTGCATCCATTTAAATATTTTCAGAGACTCTGGTCAAAACTGAACGCGATTAAATCTTCCATAGCTCCATGAAACCCCTACGAAACGTTTGACCAACGAGATGCTCGAAAACTGGAGAACGTTCGACTCGAAGCGAGCGTTCTCGCCAGTGTTCCACCCAACGAGAGGTGTCGATCCGCGCGGGAAATGGATTCCCCGCGACAGTCGAGGAGGACGCGGGGCCACCGCGTTTACGCTCGGGTTCCCTCGCGAGCAAAGGGACGGAGGGCACGGATGGATGAACAGGCAGCCAATCAAACGAGGACGGATCGTGGAGCCAACCAGAGAAGCTCGGTTGACGTGCGTGCACCCGTTCCTCGTACGTATGGTGGAATAAAGAAGGGAGCAGTAGCCTTCGTTCGTTCGCCGGTAGCCAACCAAAGAGGAGCTGCTACCGTGCACCGCCCTACCACTGACTACCGGTTTTCGGCCAGTCGCTACTGAACCGCCACGGAAATCCACCAAGCGGAACCACACCCTCCGCACCGCCGCTGGATCGACGTCGTGGCCTGGGGAATACGCCGCACGACGGTGGAAGGGCCTCCGTCTAATCTGGGAAGGGCGACTTCCTAACGCGATTCTCCCTGACGACCCAATCGGAAGGGAGACATGGAGGCGATCCATGGTGAACGTTCTCGAGCCTTGAATCGCGCGAAAGGGTTACGCGTTTTAGAAATTTTTACGATGGAGCGCGCTTCCTCTTTGGTGTTCGTGGATAATTGCAAGGGTTGCGTATAAGGATCGAGACGAAGAAGTTTTCGATGATCGACTGGTAAGTGTGTTTGGATATTGAATCCTGAACAGTGGAGTAATGGATATTTGAAAAATAAATCGCTTGTTTTATTGTGATAAGGATAATTTAAAGAATTGAGATAAATTTGATCTTATTCTGGATGTTTGCTGGTTGAGATTATTTTGATTAAATCGTACGAATGGGAAAGAGGAGAATTTAATGAATCGATACTACTGGCTGTTATTGGGAAATATCGAACAAATCACGGACCACGAAGATCAATAAAACCGCGTAAATCGCTATCCCAGGGGACGATCGACGAATAAAAGATTCGTTGGAGCGTGGTCTGGTGACCAATGAAAGTGAACCAGCTACCGTGCGCCGCCCTGCGGTTTTGGGCCAGTCAGCACGAAGACTCGAGGGACATCAACGAATGTGGACCACACCTTTTCCCGCCCGCGCGATTCGGAGCACAACGAGGCGCGAAAGCGACACAGCTCGCCGGGACCAAACTGGTTCCTCGCGACTGGCAAGATCGTGCGCGAAAAAGACCAAAAGAAAAAAAACAAAAAAAAAAGAAACAACCAATCTCCAAGAAAACGGGATAAAAACCCCAGCGTTCGAGGTTAAAACGCGAGAACGATGCCCGACGATGGTCCCGCGAAGGTTCGAAAACCTCGAAAAATCGACGCGAGAATAAACAGATCCGTGAACCCCGCAACTGGTTCCATGACCGATAAAAAATAGTCGATCGCGGCGTGGAGCGCGCGTGCGAACTGTCGCACGCGGCGAGGGTGCCGGCAGCGGCCGGCAAAAAGTCATCAAAGTCTCTCACTTACCGGTCGAAGCAGCGAGCGCGCGCCTCTCGTCGACTATGTTCCCTCTCTGGCGCGGCGTCGGTGGTTTCCTCTTTGACTTCTGGTCAAATAAACGTCCCGTGGAATCGTTCGAACTGGCTTGGGTGTAAAATCGTGCAGTTTCTGTCGCGTGCGTGGCGCAAGAGAGGGAGGTGAAAAGGAGGAGAATCCGTGGAACTGGTTCGAGAGATCGTCGATTCCCTCTGTCCGTGGCTCTCTTATTGAACGTGTGTCGGGATGCTGTCTTCCGGGCTGACAGGTCTGGACCGTTTGGGTGCGCGGCGTCGACTGAAGCTCCGTTTGCCCGCTTGGTTCGCTGGTAGCCCGAATAGGTAGGCACACCAGAAGACGGTAGGACGCGGTGTGTAACCGCCAAAGGTCTGCTTCGTCGTCGTCGTCTCGCTTCTTCTGGTTGGAGGATCGGGAGACACCTCCCTACCGGACCCGACTCACCGATGCCCACCAGTTCTGTCGTTTGTCCGTGTGAGGAGCTCTCTGGATGCCACCAGAAACGCTCCAGGATCTTCCTTCCTTGAACCGTGAACGCGGGGCCAGGCTAGCGGTCGTAGTAGTGATAATAGTAGTAGTATCGGCGTTAGTATTAGTAGTAGTAGTAGTAGTAGTAGTAGTAGTAGTGTCAGTGGTAGTGGTGGTAGTGAAGGGAAGCGCGGAACGAAGTGGAGGCGAGAGCATCCGAGAGGATCGCGGAGGTGGAACGGGAGCAGAAGAAGGAAAAGGAAGAGGAGGCTAAACGAAAAGGGAGACTGGGTCTCTCTATCCCGTGGTACTCTCTCTCTCTTTCTCTCTCTGTCTCTCTCTCTAGATCCCAGTGTCCTCGTCCGGCCAGTCGCCGAATAGCAGCGCGGTTATTCACAAATCCTTCGACGACGCGGCTTCCTGAGCTCCTGGGATAGCGTTCATCCGCCCTCCCCTTGCTCCGACTGTCCCTCGAGCTGCTCCCTCTCTTCCACGATCCCTTCCACCGGGGCCCAATGGGACCGCCCTCGTAACCGTTGGATCAGAGCATCCCTCTTCGCCCACGCCGAGGCCTTTTTCGAAACGGTCTTCCCACTCTTACGATGAACACCACCGCGGTCGCGGAGTTTCTTTCGTTTTCGCCCTCTCCGCGTGGTTGCCCCCCCGCGGGGGCGGTAGCCAACCACGGGGTACAAAGGAGGTAGCGGTCCCAGCGTAGCCACCGCGACCACTTTCCTTTCCAATGGTGGAGAAAGAAAAGAAAGAAGAAAAACAGCCAGTTCGCGTACACAGCATCCGAACGAGGTCCTCGAGCGTACCTTCGAAACCGTTCGAAGCAGCTCGCGTCGATCCTTGGCTCGCCCACGCGAAAAACCGGATCACCTGGAATCGGTTCGTGGAAAGAGGAGTCCGCGGGAGCGGTTCCATCCCTCTCTCTCTCTTTGTCCGTAGACCGCGGGACCACGGGCATCTCTCACGAGAGGGCCAGAAAGAGTGACGGTGACGAAGGTGTGGGAGGCGGCGGCCGGAGGTGGAAGGAGCGCGCAAGAAACGTAGAGCGGGGGCTGATACGATGCCGCGGGGGTTCCCAGGGCACGTGGGAAATGCACAGTAGTCGATGTCAATCCCCCCACCAGCCGGCGGGGCCAGCGTGGGTCCTCACGGGGCCCCTCGTGGGGCCCCCTCTACGGGGCACCAACGGACGCGGCGAGCCATCGCAGACTAGCCGGGCACCGCCCAGCGAGATCTCGCGGTATCGCTTCATTGGACGATTCAATGGCCGATCGCCTCCTTCGCGAGCCACCGGGATGATCGAGTGGTGGGAAAATTCCACGGTGGAAAGGCCCCGCGAAGAAGACCAGTGAGCGATCCGGCAACAAAGGGGACCGCCGACGTTACCGCTTGGAATCCGACTTTAGCCACCGGGCAGCCAGCCGCCTCCTCGCGTCTCCCCTCGAGCCGATCGAGATGAAGACGACTACGAAAAGACGCGCGGAAAAGACGTTTCCCTTCGTGGACCACGGTTTTCGACACTTCTCTGGATCGATCTTACGCGATACGTGTACGTTTAGGGGACGATGATGAAAACGCTTCGACTCGCGTCGAAAGGATTGGGTTTCAGAGATTCTCGCGATGATACGCGAGGGGATTGATGACAGCAATTCTGATGCTGACACTGCTGGAGGAATTTATATGGCAGCCACTGGGCTGCGTTCATGGATGAAACGCGACGATGGAATAGAACGTTTTTTGGAACTCTTGCTGGTGTCACGGTCGTTTGTCTCTCTATACTTTTCCGTTCTTCTGTTCTACGTATTTTCGACTACCTTCTCAGGTTAAATGAACACGTTTCATGTTTAGAGTGACACGTGGCTGAACACAAATTTGTGAGCTTCGATATCTATGATCTCAGTCTGAGAATCGGAAGTTTTTTTATTCGAAGTTCAGTATGCGAGATCAATTTGGATGGCGTCTTCTGGTGGCTCTCTTCAACTTACTTATCGACTGGCTATGTTCTGCAATACGTGTTTACTTGCAGCTTCTTGAAAAGCTTCTTTGTAAACATTCGTGTACACATTTGCTGGTTCGAAATGTACGAACGAATAAATTAAGTAACCAGCTATCGTCTGGTGGGTCGTTTCGGGACGAATTATTCCTCGAATCGAACGGGGTGGGGCGAAAGTACCGAATGCACTTACGAAAGTATGCGTACTCCCATAGAGAGGTTAATGAAACGAGTAACGTTCGAGTCGAGGGAGAAAAAACGTCGTCTCTCAGGTATAGTTTACGACCGCACGGATTACGTAAACTCGCGGATCGCGATAGGAAACGGTCAATAAAATTGTGGAATGGCGAGGCGAACGGTGAGGCGAAAATGGCCAGTGAAATGGTGGCGTATCCATAATCGTAACGAGCGCGAGGGGAAACGATAAATCTGACGAATTCCACGGTGCCACGTCGCACCGTAAGAATGAAATGGGCAAACTGAACGTGCTGAAGGGGGACGCGCGCGGGTCGACAAAATTGACAGGCGACGAGTTTCTGATAAAGCTGTTTGCGGAGGACGTATTACTGGAAACTGTGCAAACACCGATCTCGAAGATAATGCCTTGGAAATTTCAGTTTGTACTACTGAGTCGAAACGAGCAAACAGCGATGGCGAGGGTGTATTGTACGCGTCACGAACTTCTCGAGATTATTTGAAATAAATCAATTTCCAATTCCGTTCTATCGATTAGTGAGTTCTGATAAAACTCGTGTACCAATCGTTGGAATAGTAAAAGAGTTAGCAACGAGTGACTTCTTGCGATGGTCTCGCGCTGCTCACTCAAACCACTTCGCTTCTTGCGCAATGATGATCCCTTAGCGTTGCGTAATACAATTTCAAGAGACAGCGTAGAACTTTACGCATCATTAGCGCTGGAATGACGCGCGTTATGTAAAGTTTGAAATCAACCTGATGACAGACTCGAAGAGTTCGCTCTTGCGGTGTCTGGTTTTAGCTAGTAGTATAAGACGGTTAATCAGACAGCGAACGAAACGAACGTCGTCTAGAATAAGTGTACACCTTTACTCTCACGCTTGGCTCGCGTTATCGTTCGACAAAAACTAATAAAAAATGATTGTTCGTATAAAACGAAATTGAAAATGCTCTCCACTAAACTCGCCTCGAATACTTCCTTCTTAAGTCACCTCTAAACTTCGATCGATATACCATAAACCGCATCAGTACCCAACAGGAACGTAACTCTGCGAAAAGCGATAAATAAACGAGACTAAACGTCAGTCGAACTTTTTCATAACCGACAGCTTCGACTATAAATTATGTATCTACAAACATTCCTCGAAACCAAGATTAACCGAGCACCAGTTCGAACCAGGTTCGTCACGTTCCCCGACAATCTCTCCCCGAGGACCCTAAAATACGCCAGTCCTAATCGGACATTCTCTTAAACTCCAAAGTAACCAATGCCAGCCTGACTCCTTCCGCTCCATTACCTATCACCAATCACACCCACGTATCACAGAGTTCGAGGCGAGTCTCAGGTACACTGAACGTCTGAAAAAAAACCCAACCAGCGAGAGACTCCCTTGCGAGGCTTCGCGAAAGCATCCAAAAGCATCCCCTCGAATCGTAAACACGTAGTTGACGCATGAAAAAAGACTTAACCAACGAGATGTGCCCTCGCGAGTCCTCGCGAAAGCATCCAAAAGCATCCCCTCGAATCGTAAACACGTAGTCGACGCATGAAAAAAGACCCAACCAGCGATGAGCTCTCGCGAGTCCTCGCGAAAGCATCCAAAAGCATCCCCTCGAATCGCAAGCACGCAGTCGACACATTAAAAAAGACCCAACCAGCGAGAAACTTCCTTGCGAATCCTCCGCGAAAGCATCGAAAAGCATCCCCTTGAATCGCAAGCACGCAGTCGACGCATGAAAAAAGACCCAACCAGCGAGAGACTCCCTCGCGAAGCTTCGCGAAAGCATCCAAAAGCATCCCCTCGAATCGTAAACACGTAGTTGACGCATGAAAAAGGACTTAACCAACGAGATGTGCCCTCGCGAGTCCTCGCGAAAGCATCCAAAAGCATCCCCTCGAATCGCAAGCACGCAGTCGACACATTAAAAAAGACCCAACCAGCGAGAAACTTCCTTGCGAATCCTCCGCGAAAGCATCGAAAAGCATCCCCCCGAATCGCAAGCACATAGTCGACGCATGAAAAAGAACTCGACCAGAGACTCCCTTGCGAAGCTTCGCGAAAGCATCGAAAAGCATCCCCTCGAATCGCAGGCACGTATTCGACGCAGCGTCCATTGCCAAACGAAGGGTCTTCGTGATTGCTCGATCGACGTCCGTTATGGAGTAACGCGTATTCGGTGAGCGGGGATAGATCACAGAGAGGCCGCCGTGTTGGCGCAGGAAACGGAAACTGGCGGAAACAAAGGCCTGGCAAACAGACGGCATCCCATGGGGAATGTTACCAGGGCAAATAGCGCGCGTCCTCGCTATCGTCCGGCCGCGACAAATATTGTCACGTCTGTGCCACGGAGCGGAGGAACGAAAAAAAAAAAAAACGAAAAAAAGAAAAGAAAGAGAGAGAGAGAGAGAGAAAAAGAAATAGAAGAAGAGGAGAAAGAGGAGGGAAGGAAGGAGGGTAAAAAAAAAAGGTATGCACCTCGGCTCGTTTCGAGGTACGGGGCCCCGGTGGGCCGATAGATTAGGCCCTAGCCACACGATACCGTGAACGCCATCACCTTCGCCCGTGGGCAGAGATAACGAGGAACGATCGAGACAGGTCCACGTCGAATTAGCAGGTAGGTCCCGAGCTTCAGCATCGACGAGGGTCCCGGGCTGGCTGCTACGCGGTCCGTGCCCTTTTTTTCGGCCCGACGGATGTAGATGTTAGTGATAATATATAATCAGAGCGTGCAGTTCAGTTTAGCGTATGATTACAGGCTAAACTCGATTAATCCACCCCGGTATTGGTCGGTACTGTTTAATGATATCGCTCGTGGAGGGGTGAAAGAGCGCGCTCGATGGACACGTGTGAACGTTCATACGCGGGGGAGGTACTTGGGTGCGGAGACTTCGACGGGACTTGTACGAGGATCTTTCGAAGGTAGATGTTGAGAGTGGATGAAGTTGAGGATCTTGACGTGCGCAGAGATTCGAATGCATCCCTTTCGAACTGATTCAAGAACGAAAAGCGTGAATGGAACCTTCTCAAGAGCTTTTATCGAAGCTTTCAGGGCTGATTCAGAGAAACGAAAGAGTTCGAGCTGTTGAGTAGATTTGAAATGGAGTTTGTCGCGTTAAGGGATGCTTTAATCGAGATACGCAAAAGTTTATGTAATATCAAGATTCTGTGGGATGAGAGTGGATGAAGTTCAGGCTCTTGACGTGCGCAGAGACTCGAATGCGTCCCTTTCGAACTGATTCAAGAACGGAAAGCGTGAATGGAACCTTCTCAAGAGCTTTTATCGATGCTTTCAGGGCTGATTCAGAGAAACGAAAGAATTAGAGTTGTTGAGTGTATTTGAAATGGAGTTTGTCGCGTTAAGGGATGTTTTAATCGAGATACGCAAAAGTTTATGTAATATTCTACGCGATGAATGAATGAGCGAAGGAAATTCTTAGTTAATTTCTCGCTGTTCCTTTCAGCGGATGTAGAAAAAGCTGAATTTGCATGAACATCGACCGTCGACTAATCAGCGAACGGTGATCGAAGTAAACGTCGTTCGAGGTGGTACCGATCGATCATGGCTCGATGGCCAACGAGCGTGCAAGTAGCGAGCGGAAGATTTTTCGGACCACCCAGCGCGCGCGTTAGCGCGACGTGTCCCCGCTTGTTGTCAGACACGACGATAATAAGCGTTCTCCGGAATGGCGGCCACATCAAAGCCGGCTGTCGCGATACCCGCGAGGCCACGGATATACGCGGACGCGCCCAATGGGAACGCGTCCGCGTACGCGCGTCCCCTAATGGTCCCTTCACAATTGGCCGTTTCGCAATCGCGCGTACCATTTTTAGGCGGCGCGATTCCGCGGCTCGCGCGTACCATTTTCGCACGCCTCCTCGCGCGGTTTGATAACGCCAGCCGCGAACTGAATTATCGTGTCCACAATCGTTTACAGCCAAGGCTTTAATCTCGCTGCTACCACGAACGAGCGTGGAAAAATTGACGATCGCATTCGTTCGCGAAACGTTTCCACTCAGATTGAGTAACACTTTTCACTGCTGATCCTTTAACCAACGCACCAAACCTTTAACGCATAGCGTTGTCATCATTGTAGAAAAATAATCTCGCGTAAAACTATTTTTATAACAATTTGATTTATAACGTTGAAACGCAGAAGTCTGATTCGATTTTAAATGAAATTCCTCGTTAATCCATGTTCATTAGAGAAAGGTTTCGAGTCAGTTTGCGTCACTCTTAGACAGTGTGGCTCTCTCTCTCGAGAGAGACGCGTTATCGTTTTAATTGCTCTTTAAAGTCGAACGAACTAAGAACTGACAAGATCGTACATTATTGACGTTTGTCACTGTCACTCTCGCGGGGAATCCAGGTAAGAGACGTTACGCCGTTCGTAGAAGAACGAAGCTGGTATCGTCTGAATTAATCGGCGGTGTCGAGGAGCTCGGTTCACGGAATTCCTTTCTTTTATCAATTACGCCGGCTGTTCCACGATTTGTACTTTGTATTCTTAATCTGGCCGTCGGACGTTGGCAAAGCGTAATTCCGTAATTGCGGTACTTTATTGTCCATCGTTATCAGTTGCACTTGTTTAACGCGCAGATAAAGGGATTACTCTGGAAATACTCGCTGATAATCAAAATAGAACGCAACTGTTGAATCACGCTTAGCGTTTTATATCGAGTTCCAGTAGAACATCTCTAAAACTCTTTTATCTGCGCCGTACAGACGTTTTCACTTAAATTATCTTAGCAACGATAACAATCCCGACGAGAAGGGATGCAACGACGTACATTCCACTATCTACAAGATTCTATTTACTTCGTAACGAATCTAATTGAAGATCCAGTCTCAAACCTTCTACTGATCAACCCTCTTCGCATACAAAATCAGATCAACAAATTTCACGTGGTCCTACTCAAAAGTCGAACCAAACCAGCTTCGTATTAAATTGTGAAAAAGTTAAACACGATATCAACGAAAAAATGGAAGAAATCTTTCCTTCGTTGCTCCTTCGAAGAGCAACCTGAGCGTGCTGTGAACGAAGCTTAATCGAGCGGCCACAGGAAGGCATCGCTCGCAGTTCTCTCGCAGTTCGCTCGCATAATGGGCATAAGACGAACCCGGGAAGAATCGCGGACAAAAGCCGCACCTTGTGCTGGCCACGCAACCATGCACGTTACAGCGTTACGCCCGCGAACCCACGGGACAACTAAGCCCATTGCGACCACCGTTGCGCTCGATGGACCGCCGCTTTCACCTACGAATCTCCACCCCCTTCGCGCTCGCCTCAGCGGCTCCAACCTCTCCGCTTCCTCGATCGATCTCGCCAATTTTCATCGCTCGAACGAACTCGTTACATTGTGACAAACTTCGATCGTTCAGAGATGAAACTTATCGAAGCGAACGAAACGCAGCGATTTTCTTCAGGCAGCTCTTTTAATTCTTTGGTGTACGATGTCTTAATTATACGCGACGCGAACGTGTTGGTTTAATTACAGCATTGTTATTCCTAAATAGACGAATTTATCAACGATGCGCTCTCCATTCGTAAGTCAAACAGAGGCGTTAAGGCGTACAACTCGCTGCCAGTGTTTGGCGTATCTTTATGAGTCCACGTTTCGCTCTTTGGCGTCTGCTATCTTCGCAGAGACACGTTCGACACAATTTTAACGCCTCGATCGAACAAGCGATTCTAATAGCGCAGACACGCGTGCACGTAGCGCGATACTAAAACCTGAGATTTCGACATGCAAATTTCCCCGAAGTGCCTTCGAAAGGAAGATAAGGAGGCCGGGTGTGTCTTCTGTTTGTTGATCGAGGGAACACTTTTGTCAGACCGCCAAGATACCGTCCAAGTGACGGCCAGGCTATCGTGCACCGTTTAATTTCGATCTTCGTTTTCCACTGTCACGTGAAAATAGATTCTATTTTTCTATCGACGATCGCATCTGACGAGCGTGTAATTCGTGCGCGTTCGAAATGCTTGTTTGATCTAAGCAAGGCTTCGTAAGCAGAATCTTCGTCAAGTTTCGCGTTGTAAAACTCAGTGTTAACCGTGTTTGAACGCACGCTGAAGAGTTCTTTCATTCTAACGCGCGATAGAGCTTGAAAAAAAATGCAATCGAAGCGATCGAGAGTCAGAATCGCATGCGAAACAAGACGAACGAGATCTGACGAATGAGAATCTTATTTGTTAGAAAAATCGAGAGGATGTTACCAGGCAGTGTTGCGACAAAATGCGATGGTCCAACGATACTGTTCGCAGTTGACGACTCAGGTCCTCGCGTCACTTCTTCCGTGAACGACGCGTTCGTTTTTGTACATCCGTCGATCTGTCACTAAACGCGTTTCCATCGCGATTTCCGCGCCGCGGTGAATCTGAATTCGCTGGAACACGATGACGACGAGCACGCGTTCGATCAGCACGCCAATCAGACACCGGATGCGTCTTGCACGCGACAATGAAACCTGCACCGTGAGACTCCACGGTATCCACGCTTCAACAGCTTTTATTAAGCCCTGGAATACTCGCGCGTGTCCATTTTTTCACGTGCTTTCAGTGAAACACGTAAATCGTGAGAACACGATGCAGTGTCTGCTTAATCTTCGTCGTGATTATCCTCTTTGCAAATTCTGTAAAAAATATAATGATTGGATTCATAAAAATTGTCGCGTTTAAATTAAGAACCATCTTCTGTGCTGGTACCTGTCAGAATATAGATAAATCTCGCGTCTTCCTCATTTTTAGGACCACGTATTCCATATTTTAAAATATACCACACACGAGGAGTGAATACACATTAACCCCTAAGTAAACGACAGTAGGTACAGAAAATCCACGTTCTTCCATAGTTTCTATAAATTCCACGTTCCTCAATATCGTTTTCAGATATAAAAACCTTTGATCTTGCTTAATCAAGAACGAAAAAGGTCGATATAACGTATGAAGGGGACGAAAGAGGTGAAGAGTAAAGACACGCGTTTATTAGTTAATGCGATCGATACGAAACTGGATCGTTGACGAGGTAGTTTGAAGGTGTTTCAGGGTACATCTCGGTCGCGTACCATAAAACCAGCGTCCTCCTCGTCGGCGGTGACGCGAGGGCAAGGTGTATATTGCCGCGCATTTAGCTTGTCGCGCGCCGCTGACAGAAAAGGGATTTACCTTCGCCGCTTTACCGGATTTACCGAGACACCTCGTGAAACACGCCCATGTTTGACTTCAGCTTTTGAGCGACGCCGAAATTTTCACAGGAACTGAAACGCGTCGCGCGCGCGAGAGGAGCGGAACGGATCCACAGAGGACGACCGCCGTAGGAGGACGACGCCAGGAGTTATCGTGCCGGCGCGCGGCGACGACGGAGAGAATAGATTGTTTGCCGATTTTTAGTCACCTCCTCGCGGGGCAATAAAGCTGGCCGCTCGTAAAACGGAGTTACGTTCTTTGGGGCCCTCGTTTCCACGCACACACGACCGCTCGCCACGCGTTCACCAGCGATCGCCACGGGAGACGAGCGTGTGTAGGTGCTAATACGGGTCCGCTGGCTTGTTTTCGGGTGATCGCTTCGAAACTGGTCAACTAATTCGACTCGCTTTTAATTTGATCGTCGTGGAGACCTTCCTCTCGCGACGAGTGTTTACGAAAATGTTCGATGGCGAAATTTGAAGTCATTTTTTTTTGGTAATTTTGGAGTTTGATATGTGGAACAATCTTGTTTTTCTTTGTTGAGTAGAATGCTTTTGATGTACGTATAGTATTTGTTGAGAAAGTTGAAAGCTTGTAAGTAAGATGATCATTTGAATAGATGCGATAAAACTGTGTTCGAGCAACAGCTACTTAACGATTAGGGTCTATATGGCTCTCTATACTTTCTTCTTTCTTTTATTTTACGATGCATTCACTCTTTCCTTGAATTCATATTTAGAAATTAATAGCACAGAGAAATTGAAGTTATTGTGACGTTAGCCCTCATCTATTCTGAATTAGTGCCTTATGTGAAAACTAAGTAGTAACTCACGAAGTCTTCATCTTACGTTTATCTCAGCCCTGCTTACAAGAAATATAATTTTCTATCTAATTATATTGTAATTAAAAGTTTGAACTATCTTACCTATACTAGCTAAAGACGTATTTACTTTGTTCAACATACGAGAACAAATTAACCGAGCATCCCAAAATATTTTTGTATACTACAGACAGTAAGTTACTGTCAGTTAGTCACTAATTTACTGAAGGTAATGCAGCTACCTTCTTTATCTCCATAAAATAAGTACGAATTTTTTAATGATAGTGAAACAAACTAAAACTGAAGTAATCATTACGCAAAACGATAATCGTACATTTTCGCGCACTGTTTGCTTATTATCAAATTAAAAGGAACTTTAAAAAATAATATTATATTTTTTCTATACTAAATTATAAATTAACGTTGTCAAAGGATTTCTATAATAAAATGCGCAAAAGAGAAAAACTGATCCTTTTCGTAATTATTTGAACCGTTTCATCGACTTCGATTAGGGTAGCCGACAAAAAAGATTGCACAACAGCTGCATATTTTTAATACCTTTTTTATTCTATTTCTCTTAATATAATTTACAAACTTGCTTAACTCTCGTATAAATCTAAAAATATAGATGCACGTGCAAGACGTAAACTAATAACGTAGAAAATAACAGGACACTTAAACCATCTGCGAATTTCTAATTCACCATGCGGACGGCGCTCGTTGTACATAGTACATTGTACATTTCCATATCTCGCTATACAATAGGTATGTTTAAAAATAGTATAAAATATTCTTTTCTATTCTCTTCATCGCTCTCAAACTATTTCACACTAATTCACACACACATACACGTATACCACGGGGACAGACGCACGCACGCACGCACGTTCCTCTCGTTCGTCCCTCCTCGTTTTTACTCTTACGCACATCAAGAATTTCATTCCTACTAAACCACGTGTCTCAAAATAGAAATTACAACAGTTCCTCTCGTTTCGCAAGAAAATTTTCTTTCGTACGGTCGCAAAATTTCCACCCCCTCTTCGATGAGTCGTCTCCGTACAGCTGATGGAGTGTCGATCAATATTTTAAGTATGGCGCAGTTATCACATTTAGCATTATTCCTGATGGATCGGATAAGAAAATTGCGGTTGTACTATTTTCATGCAGCTTTCGATTCAATCCCTCTGAATTATGCACACGAGGGATTAACAGAACGATCTTCCAATCCCTCGAAATAACGTCGTCAACGATCTCGCTTCGATTTCGTTCGGTAGAAAATACTTAGGTCTCGCCCTTTCGTTCGACGATAACGCGATCGTCGGTAATTCCGTCGACGCTGTCGTCGAAAAACTGCACGGGAGCGTCGTTCTCGGAAAAGACGGCCCCGCCCAAAAGGGTTCGAGCTCGCCGCTCGAAATCGAAGAAGAAAACGAGCCGGACGAACGAATTCCACAGACGTTCGCCCCTCTTCTCTCGAAGAAACGCGTTTCGTCCGGTAATAAAACCGACGGGGATCATCGTTGCGGTTAGACGGTGCACCCACGGTCACAAAAGGACCCCTAATGATCCTCTCCACCGGCGGAGTGGAGAGGAAAAAAAGAGAGAGAGGGAGAGAGAAAAGGAGAGAAAGAAAAGGGGGAAAAGAAGAGAAAAAGAGAAGCGGGTACGGTCGTAGGGTCAGGAATATTTTTAGAAGGGAGCAGGTACCACCTAAACCAAGTAGCTTCGACACCCTATTGCACCTGTCACCTGTGGCAACGGTGGCACACACAGGTTCCTCCTGTGGCCGAGAGATTTGCATTTTCCCCACCTCGGATTATTCTGGACAATGGAGCCGTTTCACGGTCCGTTCCTTTCCCTCGTCGCGTCGCTGCTGCGTTTTGCTTTCTCTCGCGGGAGACGGAAAACTTGGTCCCGCTGTTCTTCGATCTTCGTGAATCTTCTCGCGTCGACCGTCAACTTTCTCTTCTAGCGTAAAATAAGGCACACTTCGGAAGTCTTTCTTCCTTGACTGTTTCCTCGGGGCGAATTTCCTCTGCGAATTTGTGTAACTATTTTTAAAAATCGTTTCAGCTGGTTGCATAAGTATCTTGGGTCGTTGTAGATATTGTGTCACACTTTGTAGCACTCTTGATTATATAACACTTCGATTCGTTTTCAGAGTTTTTAAGAATTGAGTACCTGCTATTAAGAATTAAG
This sequence comes from Xylocopa sonorina, assembly GCF_050948175.1. Lineage (NCBI taxonomy): Eukaryota > Metazoa > Arthropoda > Insecta > Hymenoptera > Apidae > Xylocopa > Xylocopa sonorina. The sequence continues at coordinate 15,086,428 of NC_135193.1, forward strand.
TACTCCAATTGGATCAGACGAAGATTGCGTGATGGAGAAACGTTAGCTCTCGATATAGAAAAATGTCGCGAGACCGAGCTAGATAGTCAGTTAAATAGATTTTTCGACAATTCAGTAATCGATGTCGTCAAAGAGAAAGTATGGATTTACAATAGTAGAATATGGAATTTTTATTTTCCCGTAAAATAAAAATCGGTATTCTAACGTTAACTATAAGATTTCATAGCTCTATATACACGATCGTGCTCCCTGCACGCTAATACATTAGAGTTTTATTAGTGTTAAGGCTTTCGATCTTCCCACGTTGTACTTTCTTCTTGGTTCATTTTTTCGAATATAAAAATACATCGTTTCAACTGCCAACGCGGCTCGAAATCATATCGAGCAACGGTAGAAATATTGTCACGACCTTGTCGATCATATTTTCGATCACGTCAAGCAGTCACTTTAATTTAGTAGTGTGTCAATTATCGATGAAGAGAGGATCGCAACAATTAACATAATTTCTTCGCCTATTTGGAGTACAGTTTTTCACTGTAAAAAAAATTGTAATACTTTTTTTAATATTTCATATACGTGCAACAATTATATAAACACTCTGATCAATCGTAAACCACATTGATAACAATAAAAATAACACGAACGTTACGTCTTAATTATCAATATAAAATGTACAGACTAATGTATTTTCCTTAAGAAATGCCAATACTTAATGATAAAGATAAAATAACTCCGATTCAATCATGAAATAAAAAAAGAGTATACAATTTATACATTTACGAGTGGATAGTTAATAAACTAAATATTACAACAGTCCATAACAATCTTCTCAAAACCTAAAACCATTCAATTTTTAATCCCTTCATCTTGGCACGAGAATTATATGTACATACTACTCCGTCAATCGTATCCGACGTTCGTGACAATACTTCTAGCGTTCTGGAACGTTCCTCGCCATTTGGCATTTTTCATCTTCTCTATTACATAGAAAGCGACGAATGCGAGTCCACGAAAACGCTTCGTCGACAGAGCCCATTCGATAAGAAGATCCCGAAGGACGATCAAACTCCACATCCTAACCACTTCGCATCGAGAGACTACCAACGTATAAGAACCTACTGACATCTGAACTGAAACTGGGCATACATTCTACGCGTTACCTCTGCCTAACCCTCTACGATTCGATTACGAGTCGACTGCCTACGAAAAAGAAAACCAGAATTCAGAAATCACTTCAACAAAATCCAAATGACGTCCACGACAGCAACCCTTCTCGACTGAACTTCACAAGCAGACGATCATTTGGTATCCCACGTCGTTCGTTGCTCTTCTACCGACGCATGATATCCGCTATGGTGAAACCGTGCCTGGCAGGGGTTGGCCTAGGCGGCGGTGGCGGTTGAGGGGTGGGCGCCCTTGGTGGCCGTGACACCTCTTCCTCTCGTTCCCTCTCGCGTTCCCTCTCTCTGCTCTGTTCGATCTCGCGTTCCCTCTGCCTCTCGCGTTCCTGCAACTCGAGGAGCACCCTCGACGGTCCTGGCGAGCCGATTCTTCGTCTGTACGAGGTCAGAATTAAGGGAGGCGGGGGTGGTAGCGCGGCTGGAGGGTTCTGGGTGACCGTGTGGCCGCCAGTGCCTCCGCTGGTCACCGTGGACGGTTTCACAGCTGGCAGCAGGTCTCTTCTGATCTGCAGCTGGGGTCTAGGTGGGAGCGACGACGCGGACGATGGCGCTGGAGGTGGTTGCTGCGGTCCTGACGGACCTTGGGGTGGGTAAGACGCGTTCGTTGCGTTCGATGGCAAGGAGGAGTTGGTCGTCGACGCAGACGAGGACGAGCCAGACTCTGGACAGTCCTCTTCTGGACTGTCGTCGTCCCTTAGTGCCTCCTCTAATGCTTCTGGCGGGACGTCGCCCACCGCGTGTGTCAACGCGTGCCTCCTCAAGTCGCAGTTCCTGCGGAACACTTTACCGCAGGAGGTACACTCGTAGGGCTTGTGATCGGTGTGCGTGAGGAGGTGGGTCTTTAGGTTGCTGCGTTGGTTGAAGCTTCGCGCGCAGACTGGACATTTATGGGGCGACTCCTCCATGTGGAGGATCTTGTGCACGGCCAGGGTACGGCTTTGGCAGAAACCCTTGCCACACTCGCCGCATTTGAAGGGCTTCTCTTTACTATGGATGTACCTGAAACGAAAAGAACGTTCGTTCGTTTGGTTCGTTGCCATGACACAGATAATCAGTAGAAACGTGTATCAAGCTCGATGAATAAAAATTACCTATGATCTCGAAGGTGGTCCTGCCTTCTGAAAGCCTTCCCGCAGATGTCGCACGAGTACGGTCTCTCATCCGTGTGCGTTCTCTCGTGAATCAACAGATTGTACGACTTGGTGAACTGTCGATTACAGAATTTACATATGAACTGTTTCTTAGGCCTAGACGCCCTGCCAGGCGCTCTCAGGAGCCTCCTGTCCAAGTGTTGATGCGCCAGTGGTCCACCTGGTGGATACAGGGCCGAGCCACCAGGGAAGGGACCAGCGAACACTGGATAACCAGGCGGTGGTTCCAACAGCGGTGGCGGAGGAAGCAGAAGCGCTCTCGCGGCCAGTTCCTTCCTCTTGTCCGCCATCATGGCCATGATCTCGTAGCTGGACGATGATTTCCTGGCGACGGACGTCTCCGCGCCGACCTCGTGCTCCGGATTCGACGCGCTCGACGAGGAGGGCGGTGGCCCTGTCAGATGAGGGTGCATGTCGCCTGGATACGGCGCCAGATGCAACCTCGAAGGCACCACAGGGACGAACGCTGACGATTCGCGGTGATGAGGGTGGCCCAGGCCAGCCACCAGCCCGTGTCGATGGTGGTGATAAGCGGCCAGAGCGCTAGACGGGTCGAAGCCCCTCGACGTCGACTGCGCCGCTGATCCTGAGGACGATGCGCCAGTTGAAGAGGGAGCCGACCTTGGTGACGGCCCAAGGCCCAGGTCCCGACCTCTGCTCGTCTCCTCGGAGACCGTGGCTGAGGCCGAGGCCGACGACGCCACGATGTCCGTCGGCATACCGATGACACCTGCAATTCGAACCAACTTTTGCTGCTGATCGCTGGCAAGTTTGTCGCTACAGAAGAGAGTTGGTGTGGGTTTCGTGCGTCGAGGGAGGAAGCGTGAATGGAGTTTGGAATTTGCGCTGGACGCGTCGAGCGTTGAATTATTGGATTACTGGATTAGTGATTCCGTGAATGACAGTGTTATAAGGCGGTATGTTCAGGTGCTTAAGTTGATTCGAATAGTGTAATAAGTGCTGTTTGATTGTACGTAGATTCTTGTTATTGAAGTAGATTACTCTGGATATGTTAGTATGCGTAAATCGCAATTCATTTCTGAGTGTAAAGAGGTAGTTGTGGTTTATTATTGCACTAAAAGCGACGTAGATCTCTAGTTTTTTGAGATATTTATAAATGTTGATGATAATTGAATTGGAATAATTATTCTAGCTAATATTTTATAACATATGCACGAGTCTGTATCCAGTACTGAAAATATGAACCAAAGTGTTTCAACGATTTTCGTGAATTAAATAAATGTTCGCCACTCCCTTTCATCTTGGCGTGCAAAATTTTTATCGATGTTTATAACGTTAAAGTTATAACACCGGCCAATGAATACTTTCTTTTATTGCAACCGACGAAGCTATTTCCATTTCCGCTCCGTGTTCGCGATAAGATAAAATTTTTACTATATGTTTGCTTTGGAACAAATGATTCAAACTCCTCGAAAGAGAATGAAACAGACGGCTGCGATATTTTCAAGCGACGAGCTCCGACACGGCTTTCGTGTTACTGCAAAATGGTATCGCGAACCACGATTATGGAACTCCAATCAAGGATCTTAGCCACGTTTGTAACGTTTCGCTCTCTCGATCTCGAAACTATGATTCTGCATCTCGTCGTGCGATTAAAACGAAATGAACCAGAAACCAATCCGTGCGGTCTGAAAACGTTAACAACATACGTACACATCATCGATCGCAACAGTTCCTTCGAAATAAAATATATATACGGGAATCCACGTGACAAGGTTAAGCGTAAACCACGTTAAACACATCCGCCATCTTGCTATTCATCCGTGACTCCCATTAAACATTCGTACGCATTGTTTTTGCGTCCTCAGAGGTACTTTCCACAACGGTTTACAATATTATCGTACTTCTTCAAACAAAGCCAGCTCCTCGCAAGGTATTTTATTACATAATCGAGAAGCAGCTTTATCCGTTCCGCGCGATTTAAACACTGTATCCAAGTGATTCTATTAAAAATCATCCTCCTATCGAGTTAATCTTATCCGTCCTACACGAATCCAACTCGAAAGCAACTAACTAACAAAGAGACCGATCTCCAGGCAGGAACGTCTCGTCCGAACCGATCGCGACGAAGCGACACACTGTTCAACCGCGGCGAATAAACGAATCGGAGCGCCATGAAGTCATGGCGCGTTAATCGGATCACCGATGAATGAAAACGAGGGCCTGGATCGCGGGTATCACCGATCCCAGCCAACGGCTCCGATAATACGTGGAACACGCTCCCGTTCGCTCAGCCGCGTGCGTTCCACGAACGTGAACTGGTTATCTCGAGCCGAGCACACCTGCCAACATGGCTTCCGCGGACCCAGCGGTCACGGCTAGTCCCAGCGGCCATGTTGGAATCGCCAATGCCCATAGGAATGCGACGAGAGCCTCTCGCGGTCCCGCGTACCGTCCTACTCGTCTTTACTCAACGATCGACGCGGATCGACGAAGCCCAGCCACCTAGAAAATCACCTCACCAGGTAAACGTCGCCGGAGAACGGTTCCCGATCCCGCGTTCACTCTCCTCCGATGGTCCACCAGTGCATCTCCGGGCGAGACGTGTGGTCCTGTCCAGCGACCGCTGCCGGAAGCATTCGTAGCGGCACCAGGATCGGCTACATCGAGCGATAGCTGTCCCTGTCGCCCGTCCCTTTCTCGCTTTATCGTGACGATACCATCCGCGAGCACCCACGTAGCCGCACATGCACACGGGATCGCACTGGCGACACACGCGCACAAATCGCGAGATAGAATACTTTCGCAAGGGGCGCGCGATTTTTGCTTTCGCCCGCGAATCCAACGGCCACGCACACCTTCCGCGTACGGTGCGATACTATCCAGAGCACACTCTCCTCTTCCGGGGACACGGGGTTGGTAACGAGGGGGTACAGTGGGGAGAGGGGGGGTGGGGGGGGCGGCGGTGGACCCGCGATCACGCGGAAATCGCGGCTCCCGTGGAAAAAGACGTCGACGAACGCGGCGAAGGAAAATATATCGGCGTAGACGCGCACGCCGTTCCTTTCTTTCTCGACCGTGGACACGAAGGAGCGCGCGGTTTACTGCGTGTCGGACGCCGCCAGGTAGGCTACCTCGGCGCACACCCACGCAGCCGTCGCACACGCATGGTCCACACGCACGCTGGCACACAGGTAGAACCGAGCACGGCTCGCCTGGGAGTCTTTCTTTCCGTTTCGCTGCCGCTAGTAGCGCTGCTGCTGGATGCTGGGCGCCGACTGCCTCGCTCCTGCCCGACGGTGCGACAGAGTCCGACGGGACCGGCCAATGGGAGTCCAACCGAGGCACAGGAGAACCTGGAGCAGGCACTAGCGATGGGACCAACACCCTTGCGCGCGGGTGCTCGCTCGGGAACAAGTACGCTGGAACAGGAGCAGGTAGTCTGGTTGGTCGCTGAGCGCTCGATGGTCACGCGCTCCGTTTCGGAGTCGCGTGCACGCTCGAGGCGCGCGTTCGATCTTGGCAACGTCTCGCAATTCGACGTTCGAGCGATGCTCGCAGGAGGATTTGGAGCTGGATCGAGCGCGCGTCGAGAGGATGACGGTGAATGAAATGATCGTCGAGATCGATTCTGGAGCCACGGATCCACGTGGTTGGGTGTGCTTTGAGATAAGGGTAGGGGAAACGCGCGAGGATGACACGGAAATCTGACGATTCTCGTATTTGGGGTCGCGTTAAAAGCTACTGTGTCTACACGCGGGTTAATTTCACTGGCCAGGAATTAGGGGTCGTAGATGCATGAACGTGGATTCACTTCCACGTGCGTTCTGTACGTACCCGTCTACGCGCGGCTCTGCTCAATTTGCATGAAAATTTAAATTGGACATTCAGCCAGCGGTGAGGTAATCTGGCCGCGTAATTGCGTTTGCAATTAGTCGGAATGAGACATCGTTGTAGCGTCGTTACGCTGCCCATACAGCGAGAGTTGCCGTTCCCTGCGCTCCAATCCAAAGAGAGAGAGAGAGGAAACGATTTTTCCAAGAAAAAGAAATCCTCTCGTTCCACAGGGAACGCTCGTTCCACGGATCCTAAACTTCACCCTGAATCGAGCCCATCGCTAACAGAGACGTAGAGCAAAGGGGACCAGGAAGGAGGGAGGGAGATCCACGGGTATCCTATCTACCAGTACCTACGACGCGGTGCCGTGCAGGTTGAACGCAGGAGGTTTAGGTAGGGACGTGGTATGAGGAACAGGTGCGTAATACTAAGGTTCGGTGCCCCTCCGATCGATAAACACCGATTTTCCTCGAGCCAGCTTCCCCATCGACGACCCACGTCCACTCTTCGAGTCCACCTCCGAAATCCTGCTCCAACTCGCGGTACATCCTCCTTCCAAACGAAACCGCATCGAACATGCGTCCTTAGGAACAGCCTTACGAACTTCGTACTTACACCGCGCACCTGGTCGATCCGTGGAGAAACTGCACGCGTTCCCCCAGTTTCAGCTCCTTCGTTTCATCCCTCCGCGAGGAAATGGTCGCGACTGGCTGCGAACGATCGAGCACAGTTAACAGGAGACCGCACTAACGAACGTAGAACGGTCTATCGACGGTGATCGCGTCACGTCCGGTCTGTTCACCAGGTTCGCAGCACGGACGCGGTACGGAAGGCGAAAAATCGTGGGGCAGGTTGTAAGGTCCACCTGTATGAAACTCGCGCGGCGCCGGCACTGAAGAAGGAGATCGGTTGTTGGTGGGCGGGAAGGGGAGAGGCCAGCGGCCAGAGGCACTCACAGAGAGATCGAGCCTCGATCTTTCTTCCTCCCCGTGGCTTCTATTCCACCTCCTCGTTCGCCGCGATGCCCGTCGATCTCCGTCCCGCTCGCTCCCGCGCGGCCAGTCGGCTCTTCTTTTTCTTTCTTTCCGTCTCTTTTCTGCTGGCCAGCAGCCGCCGACGCCCAGCCGGTTTTACACCGACGGGATCGATCGAATCGAGCGTCTCGGAGGTACGAGGCCTGGCTCTAGTTCATGGATCGTGGATTTCGCTCCACTTGCCTAGAACACAAGGCGCGATTGTCCGTCTGCACGGTCCCTGGGGACGACTCGCTCGCGCCAGCCTTCCTCGTGGAACTCGATCGAACCCAGGGAGCCTGGCTTGGCTTCGGGGATTAAGCCGCGCGCAGACTTGGGGGCCTCGCGTCCACCTGGAACCGATACTACGGTTAGTACTGGTGCGATAGATCGAGGGACGTACGTGTGCGCGTTGCTCGGTCGAAAAGTAAACGAACCTCGGTCCCTTGGCGATCGAGATTGATAGCTCGCGCGAGAGGGGGAACAAGCGAGCTATTGTAGTCTGCGAATCTCGCGTCGCAGCATCCGATGTCCTCAAGTTTGTACAAGCCTTTAGAAAAACGACGATTCCTGTCCTGGTGGGACGCAGACTCGGTCCACGTTTAATCGTTTCGTCACGGTAGCTACGCGGACTGCCGTGGCACACCGTTCCGATGGGACCCAGTCCTTTGTCCGGACCATTTCTGGCAGCCTTTTTGTCGAGGAAATTTCTATCGCGTCTCTTCGAAAGTTATCTCGAATTATCGCGACAGTCGTAACGAGAAAATTATCCAAGTCATGGATACGCGTTCTCAGTCACAATCGAGTGTCTATAGGTTTCGTATTCCGGTCATTAGCAGGGTTTTCCTTTTCACCTTGCTTTCTGTTCCCCATAAAAATCCGCCTCGGGAGCGTCTCGCGGACGCTGACGTTCGCCAGTGGCCGACAGACGAGTCTCGAGCGGACGATCGATAGATCGGCCATCGAAACGACCTCCTGGCATGAATATTAAGACAAATTTCTCGAATATCGGCCCTCTCTCGCCGGGCATCTACGTGCTCGCAGCATGAACGGACGGTTTTCACCGCACAGTAGACTGAACAAACTCTCTATTGATGTCTCATCGATGCTCGTCGACTATTTCAATGTCCCGTGAATTTCTGCTCCACGCGCCGCGAGAGAGCGCCGCTACTGATGGAGAAAAAACTCCTCGTGGCCTGCGCGAATGTCTGATGAATGTTCGCGTTTGCTCGAAATTGGAGCACGGTGATTCACGCGTCCGAGAATAATCGAGAATTTTGTCGAATCTCTTTTCCATGCATCGCCTCGTCGAACAGAGCGTCGCTCTGTCTGAGAAATTCATAAAATTTATTTAAAAAAAAAAAACAAGAATAGAAAAATGATGTTGTCAATAAGTTAATTACAGAAGGTATGAGAGAGTGTGGGTACTTTTCCGTGTCCCGTGCGTAAGTGTACGGGTAGGTCAACGTCTACCTGCAGGTGCATTTGTATTCACGAGCGAGCGACACGCAGTCGGGTGCAGCGTCGTGTAAACGCTGCAGGTACCTGCCAATGCGGACGAATCAGCTGCGGAGGAACGTTTTTATGCACCATCTCCGGGAGATAATGTAGTCGTTCTTCCCACTGGTCTCCTATATTCCTCGATGCGCCGCCAAAGAGCCTCCTTCGGCTTGTGACAAGTTTTTTTTTTCGGAGGATCTCGTTTTGCTCCCCGTTTTTATTCTTATGAGGAAACGCTTGAGACGAGGATGTAATTTGGGTTAATACACGCTTTTTTCCTCGTATCGATATGGAATTAATTTTTAACAAATACGAGAATATCGCCTGCTTCGATTCACAATGGAACGTGACGTAATTATAATTGTTATTAATGGTAAAAGAATTTCTCGTATTAAAACTGGTGTCGTGGAAGAAAATTTCTGTCGCTCGTAATTTCGTTCTAGCAATTGTAAAAGAAGTTCTCTCTCTTCGAGAAAGGTATGACGTTAATACTCGATGAGTACTATTTAACGATTGAAGTATACAACGTTTAACGCGAAGACCAACAAGCGAGCTTGGACGTTGACGAATCGCTCGACCAATGGTAACGGTACGCGGTGACGAATATTTCTCCTAAAAGGTCCAGATGCTGGGGTGAAGCTGAGCACGTACCTTCAACCTGAGAGAAAAGAAATGGTACTCCGACGACAGGTATTTTACATTTAAATATCGAAGCGTCACTCAGGCGGTACTCAGATGCAAACTACCACGTCGTACGTGATTTCACGCCCGAGGGCGCGTTATGCATCAAAATTACGTCTAATAACAAGGTCACGGAGAAGTTTCCCATTACGAATTAAATCGCATTGATCCCTCCGCTGTCATTCTTATCGTCGTTACGCAACGCGCGTCTGGTCCCCGTTGCGTGGACCAACATCGCCTCGAACGCGTCGCGCGTAGACGCTAGCGTCCATCAGCGTGCGCGAAAAAATGGCGGCAGCGATTGGGGGGTTGAAAAACGCGAGCGATCCGCGCGCGAACAGACGGTTCGTAGTTTTGGACAGCGGCGAGGGGGTCAGAGGGCTCGTCCAGTGTGTACGTACAAGCTTTTAGGAGAAGCGACAGGCGGCGAGGCGTTGCTACAGCGTGCAACTGCCTCTCGCGTCGTTTTGTTCACTGAACTAGTTCCCTCTGCCCTTCCCGCGCGCGACCGTTCGACCACTACACCGACGCCATCTCGCCACCACTACCATCGCGCGGAGGACATTATCGAGATCACCGCTGGAAGCTGGACGAGGACCGGACGAGCGAGTCGCGCCGCGGAGGAAACGGAACAACGAGATCGAACGGGGAAAAAGGACGCGCTTCGCTGACTTTCGGCCAAGATTCCACTGCGCTCGATCTACATAGTCGCAGTGTGTTTTCTCGCGATGGAGCTGTTTACTGCTGGGTTCGCATACTTTTTGGGGAGAGCGGTCGAAACGGGAACGTTTGTTTACGAGGTGACAATTATTCTTCTGAAAATACGATTTCGCTGGCCCAACGTGCGTTGAATCGCGCGGAAGCAAATGGTTGGAGTCAGTATAAAAATGAAAGGATGCGCGTTTTATAGCGGACACTGAGAAGAACTTTGCTAAACTCCGGCTGCGCACGCAAAGTGGATGGAATACTTAAGTTAAGCGGCGTTCACAGTGTACGCTCGATTAGCCACGAGCTAATGCGTCTGATCGCAGCGTGAACCGGAGTGGGAGCCACGGTTACGCGGAGTTGGCGCAACTTCTTTGGTGGTCGATGGGATTCAGCGTGGTTTTTATGCTGATACCGCGCCGTGGAAAGTTGCGGAGGAAGCGGGACCAACGAGATGAAAGAGTATCCTGTGCTCGCACGGAAATTCGAAGGGTCGAGGTGGTCAACCGTTTGATAACGACTCGATCGAATTTGCTGATCAAACTGAATCGTAGAAAATGGTATCCTGGAAGCTGAATTTTCTTGTGTCGTTCGATAACCTTTCTTAGTTAAACTGATCGATGGATCCTAATTGGTAGCGCGTTGATATATGCGTCGAACGAGGCTACCGCTCGGACTTCCATCGAGCAGACGTGAACTAGACTACCTGCTTTTACGACTAGCCCGTAATCGACCATTTTGGAGCTGCCGTTCCTCGACAAATTTACTGTCCCTATTTTTCTTATGTAACGACGTAAATCGATGCGACGTGAAAAAAAAAAAACATCGGTTACGATGCCGTTCCGCACTTCGAATTCCACTGTTCTTTGTTATTGTCGAGCATTTATTTCTGGCTCGATGTAAAAATATAACCGACGGGTTACTTCCACCGTGCAATTTCAAAGTCTCGCGTTGCGAGAAGGAAGCAATTTCTGCGCGAGGGAACGAAAAACGCGTCACAGTCAATGCTCGATGCTCTGCTACGCAGAAATTCAATGCACGCCATCATCGACGTACATTTTAATTACTTCCTGCGCGCTATCTTAATAGATTTTTTATACGCGCGATATATAATTACCGCGAGGGATAATTATCTATTACCAGAAAATTCATTACAGTACGACGGGAGAGTAATAAACCCTTCAGGGGTTGACGAAGAAATTAAATGGCGATCGCGTAGCGATTCGTACGCCACGTCTTGCGCACAAATTCATATTTCTAATCAGAAGTGGATCAATGAGAGTGCGATTCTCGAGGTCCATGACTCGATAAAAAAAAAAAATGAGAATCGTCGAGTCGAATTCGCGTCTCGCAGCAGATGAATGCTGCGTGTGCAACCACCTTAAAGCACGTAACGCGACGCGTTCATCGAATTTGATGCGTCGAACTTGAACGAAAAGTAGCTGGTTGTCGAGGAGGGCGTTCACATTGAACGGTCGGACCACGTGTTCGCGAGCGTCTCCTTACGGTACTGGTTCATTCGCGGGTACGTGGCTCGCGCTATTTGCAGGTATCGAGGTATAAATCGATTGTAATTGAGGTAGCGGCCTCTCTACGTAGCGTTACCATAAAAATTGCCTCATGCATTAATGGAAACGGTCCCATGCAATATTAATGATCGCCTACTTGCTTCGCGGCCATTTATCGCCGCGTTTTGTTGCATATTTATGAAATTATACGGAAGAATGAAAACGGCCAAGCGAAGGAGAGCAATCGCGAGTAAATAAACAGAGAAATCAGCGTAAAACCCAGTGAACAATTTCTCAAACAATAATAACAAGTTTGGTAAACATTAATTGTGCGAATATCGAAATCGAGCACACTGGAGAAGAAACTAAAAACATAATAAAAGAAAAAAAAAAAGAAACAGACACTCTCGAGCATCAAGCGTGGCGACCACCGTGGAATAGCGAAGTAACGCTGTACGTTGCCCGAGGAGGAACCGCGGTTTCTCTGAATGGAGCCGAAAGGAAAAGAAAAGAGCGTGGGGCAGCCAGGGTAGCCGAAGGAAGGAACGGACGAACCTAAAAGGAGGCGTTCGGATAAAAAAAAAGTAGCTGGCAGAGTTCTCGCGAAACTTTAAGATAAATACACGCGACGCGGTCGAAGGAATCTAAAAAGGACGAACGCGACCCGCGAGGGAGGGGAGGGTAGGGCGAATTAAAAATAATCCCGTGGAAACGGCGCTGCCGCGAGCGTCGAGCGGTCCGGGAGCGTGCGAGCGTGCCTTTTCGAAAATTCGAGGAGTATCACAGGTGGCCCGGGCGCCCGTCGTCCCCTTATCGTCCGCCAGGACGCGGCGAACGAGATGAAGAGAACCGCGAGCGTAATGTATGCAAAACGAGCGAAAACTCTCCGCGCGAGTCATGCGAAGCACGGAGAGGAGAAAGAAAGCGCGGCGGCGGGTTCTGCCGTAGCCAAGAGGAGTCCGTTGGAAACTTTCACACCGGTTCGCCGGGGACGAATTAATCTCCGGAGGGCAAACTGGTTACCGAGCGGCGGTCGAACGGAGACAAACTACTTTGAAAATAATTCAAGTCCATCTACGAAACGGCGCGCTGGCTCGTGGAGGGGCGAGGCGGTCGACTGGGAAGCTCGAGTCGTAATTGGAGCGAGAACGAACTGGTGGTTGGTGTGAACGGAGCTTGAATCCTGGTCCCAGGAGCAACCTGGGAGGGGAGTAAAGGCTGTCTTCCACTTGAAACGTAACACACCACATAACCAAATCCACGTTAACGTGTACTCCCTAAAAAATCTTCCTAATAATTTCAAATTAATACCATGTACATCAACATCAATTTTCTTGCATCTCACAAATGTTTACTTACAATGAAACTCCACTTAAAATAGAACAATTCTAGACGACTACTTGAAGAACTGATCGTTTCTGCGATCTCCTCGAATACAAATACAGCGGTGAAGCTTTTGATTGCCAGTCTAGGATAGATCCAAGATGGATCCACGGAAGATCGAACGCTGCAAGCGAGCGACAGCCTTAATGAGGGCCTGAGCGAGGTGGAAGGCAGAGGAGTGGGACGGAAGGAGACGTTCAAGGTGGAGAAGGAGAAGAAACGTGGTCCCGGCACCGTGCACGGATCTCGAGGCATGGAGAACACGAACTGGCCGCCGCATACCTACACGCCGCGTAATGAGAACATACCAGCGTCGTTCGGCCTGCTATCTGCTATCAAACGGATACCACCGGTTCAACCTCGGATAAACCGTGTATCGGGCCCTAAGCAAACTCAAATTCGTTTTACACGCGGGTAGCTTCCTCCCCCCCGCCGGTCGAATGCCGCGACGGTTCGAGACCGATGTTTACACGTATCGGATCCAACGAGTGGTAGCCCTCGAGTTTTTTTTAATGGCGATCAGGCCAGGATTGGCGGTTGGAATTTTATTATTGGTAAATGGAATTTTATTGTTGTGTAGGCTGGCAGGTTTACGGTGGTGCGGCGTTCGGGATCTTTATGCCATCATAAAATCCTGTCAAGCGCTCGCGGTTGATCCTCCGCGTCGTTTTCGTCCGGTCAAGCTGAACCGCGCGCGCGTACTGTTTAATTGCGTACACGCGTGATCATTTCGTACCGTGGTGACGTTCGTATTAAGATTCTTAACAGGAACTAAAGATTTTGTTGACTCGTTCGATAATTGTTTCACGTTAATGTTGACGTTAATACTGTTTTTTTTTTTTGCGTCGAGGTTAAAATGTACGTTTCGAACACTTTGCTCGAAGAAGCGTCCTGTTCTCGATTTTCGTAACAGCGATTCAGCAATTTTAGCGACAGGTTCGGGTAGAAAGTTCTTGCAGCTTTCGAATCTTGCCACGATACGGCGTCCGAAAGCAATTTATCAGGGACCCTGTGCACGATTTCTTTCCCTCGGATATTTTATTCCGCCTTATATTGCATTTTCGTATCTGCGATATGTAAATACGTTCGCTTTCGTTCGAAAAATAAGAACGAGCTGTCGGAGAAAGCGGGGAAATTGAAATTTTGGCGTTCGTGTTTCGCCAAGTAGACTCTTTGATGTTGAAACGAGACTATCGTTGTAAATAACGTTAGTTCTCGTTTGAAATCGATGCACTGCAATCGATATGTTCCTAAAACAAACATAGAGAATTACGATTAAACAGAGCAGTGAAACTTTCTTCTACGAGCACGGAAAATACTATAGAAACATAAAATTTATTATTTTTAAACTGTTTGAACTGCCTCGAGCTAAAAGACAGCGATATATAATATATTGTAAAGTCAATGAAGAAATGCAAATGTCAGGTTTTCTCAACGACATTTATTACAATCTCGCGCGATTGGTTCAATCAATTAATTCCAGTTTTGGCACTAGAAAGACGGACACGGTTACGTTCGACCTTTTGTACTTTTACAATCACGCTGCTTCTACTTTGTTACAATAATATTACACAATTCTTCGATTTTTATCATTTTCACGTTGACGCTAAACAATCGTGGACAAAACAATCGGCTACTCGTCGAGAAAGATAATAAAGAATGGAATTAACGAAATTATTCAAACCGAAAGAATGATCCGACTAGAATTGCTATTATGCGTTCACTAATAATTCTATTTCATTATTCATTCAGGAACACGTTGAACCCTTAACGGTTATTATATCTATATTTCCTTCATAAATTCGCAAATTTCAATTTGTGCATTTTCATCGTTTCCAATAAAGGAGATGAAACTTGCTCCCATCATACTTCTCCTCTAATTTCATCAGGGACACCTAACCAGATCAGTCACGACAATTACTTTGCTCTACAATTACTTCGTTAATTATGAAAACATCATGGTCGTCATTCTACGTATTAATGTATCCATACCTCGATCAATTACAAACAGATACGTGTATTGCAACGCTGGAACCAATCATTCTCAAACAATAAGAAAGTAGAACGTAAATTTGAAAAAAGAATAAACGAAGCGAGTTCGAAATAAGAAGACGCGACGATAACGGGGCGATCTTCTGGAAAAGTGGTTCTACGGTCGAAAACGAATGTCGATTGGTCGAGAAAAGCGACCGCTGTCCGGCTTTCTCGGCGGTAAGAGGATCCTCCTACCGCGGTGAAGACGCTGGCACCGTCTAAACCGCAATAAAATCAACGTCCTTCAAACCAGCTCGAAGGGTGACAGGTAAATAATTGACGCACTTCATTCTACAATTGTATTAAACCTCCTATTTTATTATCTGTGCTTTTTGAGCGGTCTGTCGTTCGATATCTTTCGTTCGCGGCCTCCTCGCGCCCATCCAGACGCGCCTACGATCACGTTCCGTACTCCTCGTCACGTCCTTCGTTCATCCCCGTCCCTCTTCCGTTCTCGAGCGCGATCCCCGATACACGTAATATCGATCCTTGTCGCAATCAACTCGAGCGTTCACCATTTTTTTCGTTCGACTCGTTTGATTTTTTTTCTTTTCTTTTTTTTTTTTGTTATTTTTCGTTGAAATACTCTTCCATTTCGCTGCCCCCTCGATGATCGATACACTGTTACTCTCTCTTCGCTGCCCCGCCGTGCAGACGAGAAATGATTTCGTTCGTTCGTATAATGTCCGTGGTTCTCGAGTATATCGATACAAATATATCGGCGGTAAGAACATGGCGTACGCGCCACTCTGGTGTCGGCCAAAATTTTGAGATCACCCTCCGCTGTTCTTGATTTGGAGTTTTATTCGAATTTTGCATCGCGTAGATGTCGACGGCGGGTTTCTTCTTTTAGTAGATCCCAAATTTTTGGTCGCGAGTGGTCGCCAGTGTAACACACGTGCGAAACGCATGGTAGAAAGCATTCACTCAGCAGAGGTTTTCTCAGTTCGCGAAAACATTTTTTGATTTTGTCTTCTTCTCTTTTTTTTTCTACTTGGTACGGTTAAAGGGTTACTCGAATAATTAAGCTCTTGACGACCCCCTTGGAACTTTACAATTGTCGATTTTCCTGCGATTTCCAGAGGAATACACGATCCCATCGCTTCGTTCTTCGATACTATGTGTTACTCTTCAACGATTCGTAGTACATTTAATTTTTTTAGAATACAACGATTACCCTAATCTCAATTTTACTTTGTACTATGTACTACCACAAACAGCTCGAACCACGAATAATTCTCCTACGATATTTAACCGAATAATGATCATTATTCGAATGAACCTTCAATCATTCGCTCAAGCAGAGAATTATCGTTCGAACAAAGCTTTTTCTCATACAGGATGTCCTCCATGTTTCAGCATTAATTTTGCCAGTCTTCTCTAGAGTTCAAACGAAGAATTGAATGTCGTGCAAGAAAAAGTCTACGTAAACTGTAGTAAAAAGTTGCGACAAAATTATGAGATGTTGAAATGAAAGCATAGCCTCGATTATTCGAACTGAAACTGCTCGTGGAAATAATTCAAACGAAAGGTATTCTCGTATCCTTCGCGTCTCATCGACGTACGTTTCTACTTAATTTTCTCGATAAAACGTTCACGAATGTTTCGTTATTCAACACTTTGTTTAATCAAACCACGGTATTTCCTGTCCTCCGCCCGATTCTAACGTAGAAACGCTTCTATCCGTGATTCTCGTGCTTCAAACGATATCTCTCATTGCCAACTGCGCGGACGATTCACGTAAATTCTGAAACGAAGCATAATTCAAAGTGACGGCGTAACAGATCGATCTCGCAACAATTTCTCCCGACTGTTCTGTTTATCGTTCGTCCTCGTGGCGTGTCGGATCGATGAACGTCGAAAACGTTCGAGTGTTTACCAGTCGAGGCTGAACAACGGTTATTCGAACGATGAAGTGTACAAATAACGCTATTTTTTTTTTTTTTCGTCTCGTCCGCGGGAAATATTTTCCCCACGAGGATGCTCGATCTTCAGTGAACAAGTGTACCGTGGAAATTCGGTGAAAACGCGGCGGACGACGGTTCGAAACCTCTTAAACGCTAAATCGAATCCTATTACTGTAAGGGAAAATCGGTGGTAGTCGTTTCTAATTAATACAAGACACAATCGGTGAATAAACAATTTTCTCGCCCTCACGGTCATCTCCGTTCTCCCCTCGTTTCTTTTTTGTTTCTCTCTCTCTTTGGCGTATCCACGCGTGTCAATTGCGATTTCAATTCCTGCGTGTCGTGTAAAGTATGCAACGTTTGTATAATATAAAAACGGAATCCAAAAGCTGATTAACAATACAAAAATCGACTAAACTCGAGTCCTGGATCGCGTGCTTCTGCGAGTAGTAAAATCGCGTGTCTGACCGAGCGCTGACACTGACTACTTGAAACAACATTTCTCAACCTCTGCACGCCGTTCAAATTATATTAGCTACTTGTTTTCACGGTTTTCGTGCGATATTCGAGTCTGTCTGCGTTTCTGAGCGTCCTTGTCGAAAAAGTAACAACCATGCAAATGGTAAAAATTGTGCGTTAATTTTTTTAGGGAAATGAAAGAGTTTTCGAAGCTCGTCCCATTCGTTCGCGATCGTTTACGACACTAGTGACAATTTAGCCAACGTTGATAGATATTTAGAGTAGTTTCACCGAATTTTATCGTTGCTATCGCTAAATTGTTAAATACTCTAAAACAACCTTTTGATCACTTTTGGCAGTATACATAATCGCACGACCTCTTCGTGCAACCCAAGAAAATTGTTTAAGTATTGTGTTACACCCCAAGAAACGTTGTTTCAAGCGTTAAATCCCGTTACTCAACTTTTGATAAATACAACGTTATTCGGAAATCAACGATTATTATAAAAATGATGCTTGCGACACTAAGAATGACGAAGTTTATAAATTGGATATCATACCTATATAATCACTGGCAACAACGAGATCGACGAAATTCGTGAGAATCAGAAATACAAACAGCTAGAAGGGTGACGAAACTTCGGGGCCACACAGCATAGTCACTGAAAAAAATCTATACAATAATAGATAATTTACAGAAATCTGTACAAAAGTTCAAGTATACATATATATATATAGTCAAGAGCCCTTAAGAATTAATCCTCGATAGAGTGTCTATCATCCGACGTAATCCAGCGATCGACAATTAAACAGCGATTGCTGATACTGACTCAAGTCTGAAAGTAAACGGTTGACAATTAGAAAATAATTTACTTAAAACAGCAATAAAATTGCGGCGGACAATTGTTAAAATCATATCACGCTAAGTTCAGCGAATCGTTCGAGCTAGAACGCGCGCGGAACAAAAATTCATATTCTTGTCGACGATCCCGATGGAATATCCTTACACGGATACGAACGATGACCTCGATGTTAACGAGATTGTTGAGACCTCTGAAGAATCGCGAATCTGAAGAGTATTTGCGACATGATACGCGCGATGAATCTCCGAACGACAATCGAGGCGACAATGGCGGCTGTGATCGATGAGCTTGCGATTTGCGACAATGTTCGTTAGGAACCGGAAACAGGAAGAGGCGAAGGACACCTCAAGGGATCTTCGCTGCTTCGACTTCTTTGCTTCTTTGTACGGTAGGTCGGCCTTTGTCAACCAATCTTTATCCATCGATCGATCGAGTATTCGAGCGCTGCAAGCCACCTGAAAGTAACCGCGACTGTTACTCTAAAGTTCGATCTTTAATTCCAACCGAGTTTTTTTTAAATTCCTCCAAGCACAAATAGTATCGTCTACCTCGAAACTACTTCGAAACGAATGCAACTGACGCTACTATCACACGCACGACTAACATCATCGAAAAACGATCATTTTTATTACCGTTTCTTGTCCATTTCCGACTCCGTGGCGAAGATGTAACTCCTCTGCGTGGGATCCGGCGGCTGCAGCTCGAACGCGTGCTTCCTGCCGCCGGAAGTGGGCGCGCTGCTGTGCACCCTGAACCCGTGGAGGCATGCGACACCAAACGCCCTTTCGCCGTTCGCATCATCGTAGAAATACAACGCTGCGTCTTTCAGCACGCAATATCGCCTGGACCAACCAGTTGGCGAGGACGTTTTCCTCGCGTGTTCCTGCTGTTTGCTCAGGTAGCCGAAACAATCGGGTCTCTGAATGGCGCTCGCAGCCATCTCGCGCATCCTCAGCGACGCCTCCAGCCAGGTGTCAACCTGAAAGAACGCGACATTTCCATTTCGCATGAAACGTACAAATACTCTTACTTATTTCTCTTTACAAATTTCACTGTTCCATTCGTTTATTCCATAGCTGAGCTTCCTCGCGAAGAAATTTAATTCATACAGAACTTATCAGAGAACTTGATTTATTAGCCTTTAATCCGTACGACGTTCGATAAGCGAACGTGGCTGAAGTAAACGTTACGTCGACACTAAATTCAAAGCGTTTTGGTGGGTTCGAACGAGGATGTAAATAATCTGACTTTAGTCAGCTCTTCCTTAATCGCGGGCCAGAAATAGCGGACGAATAAGCCGGTGGATAACTCGCGACATTTACCTGGTCATTTCTCTCAATGGCTTCCTTGATCACCGTCGTCCATCGAGCCGCCGCCTCTTCAGTGTCCGCCGCGAGCCGAAGCGTCGGTGCGCCCTGCTTCTTGATCGCGAAACTGTGCAACCTCAGCTCAGGCGTTTGCTCCACGTCGTATTTTATCAGCATTACCGCTCCCACTGGCTGTGAGTCCTGCGGAGAACGGTAAATCGCGCCCTGGTGAATCATTTTTCGAGCCACCCGCGCAAACACACTCGTCACGCGGACCGTGGCGATTCATCGAAATGGATCGTAGTTCAAGTAGGACTCGAGCTAGCGCGAGGTGTGGCTCTGGAGAGAGAGAGAGAGAGAGAGAGGACCTTCCTTTTGCTCGACGATGCACATCTTCCAGTTTAATCGATACGCAAATGCTAACGCACGAGGTGTAACGGCTACGCGGATACTTGTTACAGCCGTTGTCACTCGGAAAGATTATCGATCCTTGCAACAGCGTATTTTTTAGTTACAGCGCACTTAGGGCGACGCGATGGCGGTATGTTTCGCGAGCAGAGGTACGCGTTTTTATTTATTGCCCCTTCTTCTCGCGAGACAGGCTTTTAGAGGTGTTTTTTTATTCACCTCTTCCAGGAACGTTTATATTTCATTTGCTTCCGCGATGCGTTTCACCACTTACTCGTCGCTGAGGTCTTCTATTTTTGCAACGATAGAAAAACGGAACGAGTGAATTTTTTCTTTCACTTGGATCATAAAGACTCGTGGTTTTCTGCCAATTTTTTGTTCCGCTCGCAAAGGCACACGTGCAGTTTAAATTTATTTTTATTTCCCAAATTTGATCCCGGTTCGAGCAATAAGAAAAAAAGAGCGAAAAACGTGGCCGTATCTCGCGATGCTCGCCTTTTGCATCCCGTTCTTATTTTATTCACGAGCCCTGTAAGGTTGCGGTCAGGACAGACCGACAAAGTACGCGAATGAGCTAAGCGTAAGTAGATTCGGATAGGCGTGCCCGGTTCGCTCTGCTGTCGGTTTACCAGCGAGCACGCCCAGCTGAATCTACTTACAGCTAGTTAAATCCTCGTATACCGTGGTCTTTGCGAGCGTCCTTTTGATCGAAGAAGAAACGTTAAACCTAACATTCTAATTTTACGAGCTACATAATTACACAAAATTATTTCTCAAGTAAATTCGATTCTTAATTCCAACTGTTTCAACTGCTCATCGTATTAAGGATAAAGAACGATATTAAGAATTCCTGCAATTGACCACGTTCCATTAAACTATAAATATAGAAATAATAAGTTTAGTGATCGACTCGATACTTAGTCAGACGCTAAAAAATTCATTTCTTTACGCACAAATACCAAACGATCCAATGGATGCAATTACCAACATCCACAGTATGAGTAGCTATCAATCTCTTAAAAATTACCACGTGCGAAAGAATTGGCGATACTAACCGCATCAGTCTTGCAATAATAGAGGAAGTTGTTACGGCCCTAGTGAATTCGATCCTCAATTATAACTATTTCAACTTCAGATCCCATTAGGGATAAAAAACAATGTTAAAAATTCCTCTAATTGACCACGTTCCATTAAACAACAAATATATAAATAATAAGTTTAGTGATCGACTCGATACTTAGTCAAACACTAAAAAATTCATTTCTTTACGCACAAATACCAAACGATCCAATGGATGCAATTACCAACATCCACAGTACGAGTAGCTATCAATCTCTTAAAAATTACCACGTGCGAAAGAATTGGCGATACTAACCGCGTCAGTCTTGCAATAGTAGAGGCAGTTGTCACGGCCCTAGTGAATTCGATCCTCAATTATAACTATTTCAACTTCTGATCCCATTGGGGATAAAAAACAATATTAAAAATTCATTTCTTTACGCACAAATACCAAACGATTCAATGGATGCACTAACCAACACCCACAGTACGAGTATCAATCGCTTAAAAATTACCACGTGCGAAAGAATTGGCGATACTAACCGCGTCAGTCTTGTAATAGTAGAGGCAGTTGTCGCGGCGCAGGGCGAACCATCTGCGCACCCACTTGTCCGTGCTCGAGGACGTGGCTGACTTCCGCCACAGGTAACCGGAACAGAGGGGCGTCTCCTCGGTGCCGTCCTTGGCGCCTGGCCTGGCGAGCCGCGGTGCCAGCACGTTGCAGGTCCTCGCCACCTCGAGCTCGAGGACGTCGGTGCCGGAGTGCGCGAGCCTCACCACCTCCGAGTGCGTCGCGTCCATCACGCTCTTCCCGTTCACGGACATTATGATGTCGCCCACCTCGAGGCCCGAGCTCTCAGCCGGCGTGTCTGGCTCGATCGCGGAAACCACCACCGGTTTCGAGCCGTGTATGCGGAAACCGAACTCACCGCCGGCTTCTCGTTTCACCACCACCCTCTTGTCGCTTTCTGTAATTAGGAGGAAGAGAGAACCGCCGTTACTCGGTTCGTTATCGCGGCCAACCGACGAGCGCTTTTATTCGCCAGCCGGCAACCGATGAATGGGACTCGTCCGCGGGAAATCGGACGATCGGGACCCGTAGATAGGGGAATCATGGATTTATTGGGCGATAATGTCGCGAATGCCTGGATCGATATCGTGGGCTACGTGCATAGGATATGGTTCGTATTGCTGGGCCAATATCGCCAGGCGTAATTAGGTGGTTCTTAATCCTCCTGATCGGCAACATGCTTGATACATTCATGCGTTTGAGTGACTAGTTAGTATTCCGTTCATCAGTGATAAATTCAATTTTTGTTAATGATTCAACGTTACGTTAAGATAGAGAATGCTAGGGGTTCTTCTACGTGGTATAAATTCAGGGATGGTGAAGGTACGTTCGTTGAGGAGCAATTTTTTAAATCGAAATTTCAATTATCGCGAAGCAGGGCAATGTCTCGATAAAGGTAAATGGTTGGAAAGGATTACAGGAGATTCTTGTCCATTTGAAGCGCCGTTAAGAGGCGCGTCACGGACAAGCCAGCGATCGAGCGTGCAGGAAGGAAGAGCATTGTCATCGCTGGTGCTTCCCTCCTTCTGGCCCCGTTTCGAGCCCTTCACGTGGACGATTATTTTTATTCGCGATCACGCTCTCGCGTGAGATAACCGGCAATTTGCCCCACCGCTGAACTTTCGGCTGCGATGCCGCGGATACTTTCGGAACGTGCGCTCACGCGGTAAATCATCCCCCGCGAGGGGAATTTATGGGAGGAGTTTTTGGGGCTGAAGAGCGCGGAGGTCGAGGGGGGTTAACGGTTGCTCCAATTTCTCAACCTTATTTCCTTAACGGCCGCGAGCCCAGTTTCCTATTTTGTATTGTTCGTGCTCGCCGAACGGAATTTTAGCCATTGTGCATCGGTCATTGTCAGAATCAACTGTGTCGCACGTGTGTTAAGCGCTGCACCCTGCACCCCATTAGGCGAGAGCTGCCTAAATCGCACTTCAACTTTACGGCTCGATTCGTCACGCGAAATTATATACGAGACAGTCGAATTCGCACTTCTTCTGTTACACTTTTTATATTAGTTTCGAGAATCAATCTGAGGACGAGTGTCGTTGCCACTCGATTTCTCTAAACTGCCAATTAAAATCACTGAGCGGATTGGTCGAGTGAATTCCAATGAAGCATTGATTTAAAGCTGATAATGTCAATTATGGTATATATTCTGGGAGAGGATATTTAATGCTGCGATAGCTATTTTTCTAAATTGAATTTAACCAGTTACGAATGTAAGAAGCCTCGAGTTTATTCATGCGCCTCCGTCAACTGCGTTCATTGTTTATTTATGCAAGATTATTTCTGGGCCCTGTATTTATTTAGGTTATAATTTCCCATGAATTATGGATTTATTCGATCGCTCCTCCACTTCTGCTGACTCGACGGTCCGTTTCTAGGCATTCGATACACCGTAATTGAGAAATCTCGTCGGCGTACTTGAAATTACTAGTTAGTCAGGTTAAATTGATTCCCGTCCCTTTTCGAAGTGGGACAGAGTTTCGAGCTTACGCAATTTACAAGTTTATTTATAAATTCGAGAGCGTCGAGCGCATTGAAACGCATTAAAAACGGCCGGCAACAAAAGGGCAGATACTCTTATGGGAGAGCAATGAATGGGAGTACAATCGGGAAAGTTTCAATCGTTTTCTCATCGCAAACAAGAAATGTCTGCAACTCGCGACGTCTGCCGTGCAGATTTGAAGGGAGAAAGAGAAAGAGAGAAAGAGAGAGAGAGAGAGAGAGAGAGAGTACTATGCGCGTCTCAAAGCAAGTGCACAAATAGAAAGGAATACTGGGTAAAAATAAAATGAAAGCGGGACAGCTCGTGTCGTCGTAGGTACGTAAATAAATGCATTTCCTTTTCGTTATTCCTTCTACTTCCCTTTTTCACCATAAACATTTGCCAAGCGTAACGCGGGATATTCTCCAGCCAGTGAAATTATATTAGAAGGAAACGATACAGAACAAACTTGAATTAAAAACTGCGAACCGTAAAGAAGAACGAATAGTGTACCATCTAGCACAGATATTAAAAAATTCCTAATCAAATCATGGATACAACAAATATTACAATTCCTGTTACGCGAAAATACCAGAACCCTCTATTTACGTTCGCGAAATCAATTGTCAGTTCAACGTCACAAGAAACGCGATCAGAACGCAGCACGAGGTCGTAATGGAACGTTAATTTCTGTTTCGATAGACGCGGACAATATGGCGGCCACTGGTCCCGCGCGTATCCGCTCGCGCGCGACTACTTGTTACGCGTTCTCGCTGAATCGATCGCGATCGAACGTTCCACCGAAATGAAAATAAAACCGAACGATGCGTCGCCCACCGAGCGTAACGTGCTTTAAAAATAATAGCTCGCGTCGCTGCGCTCCCAACGCGGCGTGGTGCTATGTTCGTGTCCAAAAAGAAGGCCACACGCAACCCCTTTGAGCGGACGCGTGACTTTCGTTCTCGTATCAACGAACTCACGCGGCACTTCCGTTTTCGCGCCCCGTTGTGACGCGTAGACGCTCGCGTGATGCGTGCGGACGGAGAACGTTGACATCGAACCTTTATATATACATATGTACAGAGGCTACGAAGCGTCAAGTAGGCGAGACGATGGCCACAGCGGCTACGATGCGGTCACCCGCATTAATATCCGAATGCCGGTATAATTTTCACTTCTATTTCGAGTAAACACTCGGACGCTGATGTAGGTTTACGGTGCTGGTAAATGTCCGTACACTGCACGCAAGTATAATATTTTGACTGCCAATCTTGCGTAAATACACGGGCAAGCATCGCGCGTGAAATATGGCGGTTATGATGCCAGATTGGACCACGATACGCGCGTTGTCGACCTATCGTCTGGGATCGTTTACTCGAGTTTAACTTCACCCACGTTTTCTCAACACTTTCCAACTTCCAAGATCGCCTCTGGTCGTATTTATAATTATCACCGCGTTCGTTACGAACGTCTCACGGTTCTCACACTCGTCGAACACCTCTGTTTCCTATCCCCGTTTCAAGTGCAGCGCGTTCGAGCCCTCTCCCCCTCCAATTAAAATCGCTCTGAAATTCTAAGGGGCTCGATTTACGCGAGATCGATTACCAGATACCCGTCGCGGCTCCTCCGTGGAATGTCTTTGTTGAACATTCTACGGTGCATCGCGAATTGCCGTCGTGCATTCACCAAGACCGAGCTGGCTAAATTGGAAAAGCATTCGGGGACGCGTTTTAATTAACGCCGCATTCGTTAGCATTTAAATTTACAAATAACACCGGCGATTTTCGCGCCGCGTACCAACTTTTCTCTTCGCGACTCGCACCTTCGACAACGGAGCGTATTATTTTAGAGAGAAAGCAATTCACCCCTGCTAACAGAAAATTTCTAACGAATCGTTTCGCTGGCGCGATTAAAAATTGTTTGCACGGGCGAAAAATTATCCTGGATAACGCTTACGATACTGTGCACCAAGTGAACGCCACGACGAAGAGTCGTGCGACAATCGATACCTAAAACTGCGAGGATATAATGGAATGTAAGCTTGTAACGGGTGAAATTAATGCTGGCACCTAAAGTGGCTCTAATCCGCGACACGTATCGCAATCGACGCCAGGTACGAGACCAGAACCGTCTAATTAACTAATTAGCATCTTTGCTGGAGGAATTTCCGGCGAACCAAGCACGGAATCGCGTTACCGCGGATACTGGCGAACGGATAGTGCCCAGGTCGAGCTAAGGAGCCGACGAAACGTATCGAAACGAGGTCGAAACGCGGGCAAAATAAAAGCAGGTCGTGAGCAAGTTATCCAGGAACACATCGCGCCATAAAAATAAGCAGAGTCCTTGCGTCATCAGGCCTCAAACGTAATCGACTGTGCTTAGCCTTTTGTCTCATCATTATCGTCGAGAGAGGGAGAGAGAGACTCCTTTTATTTCCACGACAAAGAAGGCGCACGCATTCCTGGCAACCCCTTTCGCCAGGCGATGTCAGAAATAGCGAAAGTTACTTTGTCGCCCCTTTTTTTTCCCCCGATGGCGGAAACTCGCACGTGCGACGCGAACATTCCAAGGTTGCTGCGTCTCGTTGGGGAGGGCCGTCGTTGTTATGGATATTAATCGTGGCACCTCGTCTATCGTCACGTTCGAAGGGAAGCATAATCGGCAGAGGTGCACGCAACCCTTAAATTTTGATTACCAAGACGAGGAAGGATTTTTCATACTTATACGCAAACTCATCCACTTGTTAAGTAACATTGAAAGAATTCTGAAAGGATAACGATGTTCACGTGCAGAATAGAAATTGAAAGAGGTATATGTAAGTTCTTGCGATCTGATTGGTCCCGCCAGGGACGCCAATAAACGATGGACGCGACCATAAGTAGCAGAGAAACGAAATCGAAAGAATTCGAAAGAAAAAAGTGAATTCTGTCCAGTTGATGAAAAGATATGCACGCGAAGGATTAAATGGCTCCTTGGACAAAACCGCTTCGCAAGCAGACGTTCGATTTCGCGGGTCTGATCTTGACGGAGGCACGATTGGCAGTGGCACGTATTGTTCGATTAATGACAATCAAACCATGCCCTGGCATCGACTTGGCACACTCCCGATTTTATCGTCCCGTCGACAATCACGTTTCTCTATAAATTTCTTTACAGCGGAATTGGCATTGTTCCGGCACCCAGTAGTTGTTACTTTATTCAAGAGGGACAAATCGGTAAAACTTGCTGGTACCATCTTTCGCGATGATCACGTTCAGTCGTGTAGTACTCGAATTTACATGAGAGGGTTGCGTTTCGTTTTTGGAATGTTAATTCTTACCTTATTTGCAAACGTTATCCCTCTCTCTTTCTTCCTTGTCTTTATCATTCGCACTGTACAGTTAATTAGCCTCAGAGACAACTCTAATTGACTTTAGCATTAGTTGTATGCTATTCATTTTTTTGTTTCGTATCAGATTATATTTTTATCACCGTTTTTGGCAATGAAAATATAATTACACACTGTAACAATAATGATAAAAATATCAATTTAGTAAATGCGTTGTTCGAGCGCTCCCGAGCGAAACCAGCTGCCGATGGATCGATAGTTAATTACGCAAGTCGCGTGTCCAAAGGACTAAACATGCAAAACTAATTACAGGTAAGCATTAACCGTCGTTGATGTGGATAAATCTAATTTCATTGTCATTAAATTAGCGCGCGGCGCGGGCTGAAATTTGGACGAAACAAGCGGCGCAGCGGTGTGTTACGGCCTTGTTGGGTGTCGCCGCGGCTTCGATAAATCGGCTGCAAGACGAAAATCGTACCTCAGCGTATCCAAAGTGGATATTTTCGTGCGGTTGGCTCAGGGTCGCGCGAGAAATAATTATCGGTTACGACCGTGACTTCGTTCGACAGACACGTTCACCAGATCCTAGCGGAGACGGAAGTTTCCGCCATTTACGATCGAAAATTCGATCTCCACTTTTGTGGTGAAGAAACAGAAACCATTTGAAAAGCGGATACCACAGCTATCGATAGATCTCGCAATCGAGGCGGATCGTGCAACGATTCAATTTACAACCCAAAATGACACACTTGTCCAAGAGAAGAAGCTGGACTCGATAATTTAATCAGCCGTAATAATCGTATTTACCTATTAACGCCAGGGTAAAACAGCAATTAATGACCGTTGCATAATCGCTGTACGTTATTCACGTTTTCATTACACGTGTTATCGCTAAATCCCTGCGCGCTACTCGGGTTATGCAAAGCTATGCTAATTGGTACCGTGAAATGATTTTCGAGCGAAAAATCTCAATAATCAAGTCACAGTATCAATTTCTACGCGGCACGATTACTAACCAAAGAGAATATTCAGAGAATGTACTGCATTAAAGAAAAAATATGATTCTCTTCGATTATTTCCGTGATTTCGCGTAGCACAACGAGAAAAAGAGAGAGAGAAGTGTGTGAGAGCAATGGTAGAAAGTTGAACGAAAATAATTCCCAACGAAGAAAATTCATGTTCGAAGAGAGAATTTGTAGTTGCCCGCATAAATCTTGGCGGTAACAGTTTTACGGACGAGTTTCGATAGCGGGGAAATTTTCTGATAGCATTACGCGGGTATCCGGTGGTATCGCGTTGGTACAAGTTTTCGAAGGCAAAGAGTGGAAGAGCGAACCGCTTTGGGATACGTTTCATAACGCAAACTTTGACGCCACCCGGGACTTCCTCCTGACCTGGCAAACATTCGCGGTGCCGATTTAATTTTTCACTTAGCCAGGCTCTCAGCCTCTCGATTTCCCGCGCCTCGATACGCAAAAACGAGCCTGTCGGACATTCAGAAGGACTCGCGTTTCAATCGCGAGTCCGCCGTCGGGAAATTAATTTCCACTGATAATCCGCGATAGACGATCCGCCGGACACGATTTCACGGATAAATATTTCGACGCGCTGTCTGGGTCGCGAAAATTGTTTCCTCGCGTACGAATGGCGAATATTCTGCGTAGGAATTATTTTTCGCGTCAAAATTCAGTGCGGCTCGGACAGCGTTCACTCGCCAGCGAACATTAAACGCTAGACGCGTTGTGCGTTCACTATTTACGATGCGAAATTTCCTCGACGCGTTCTGCACTTGGAAGAATGGAATTTTAAATGGGTTATTTGAGATTCGTCGCGACGCGAAAGATTCCGTGCTTTCTTTCGTATTAAAAAGCCATTGTATCGTTGTTTGTTGCTGGGCTAGATTGGAACTTTTCACTGGATAAATATTAAATATCGGACGGTATAGGAACCGTTGGTACAATCTGAAGCGGTGGCGTCGCGGTGTAGAAAAATAAATCGAAAATCCGCTAGCTGGAGGAATGAGAAAGGAGTGATTCACGATTTAAAATTATATCGAAAAGTTGGAGCGAAGTTTATAAGCAGAATGGAATTAGAAATTTATCGAACGAGCGACGATAAGCTGCTCGCAAGATTAATTTCGAATATGTATTTTTAAACGCGTAATAATTTATATTTGTTGTACGTTATACTGTACAAACAAGTGTTTGTCATTTCTATTCACGGTGGAATTTATGCAGGTTAATCAAAACTGCCGCGCTAAAGCGTATATACGCGTCATTAACGTTTTATCATCGGAAAATGTGTTTAAAATATATATCCGGTATTTTATAACGCTTTTTAATATTCCACGAATTCATGAAAAAGTTTTTAATAACGCTAGGTATTCGTGATGAGCTGAAATGAATATTTACGCGAATCATTATTATTATAGTGATAATAATAATAATACTAGTCCGTCCTATATCACGTGGTCAACAATTATAAGCCAGGCATGAGGTAGCACATTTGCCACACAGCTAATTCCGAATAGCATAGTACTTTCTATCCTAAAATTAGTTCTCACATCTGCTTGTTGGCTTTTAAAGTATTCAAATACCGGCTACTATATATCCAGGTCACAGAGTATGGTGAAAACGTAAAATAAATTAAATTGGTACATAAACGCTAAAAAAAAGTAACACTTATTTCCAGAAAGAAATACAGAAAAAAAAGAAAGATAATGAACGCGTACAGTACCAACGATAAAACCAAGAAACTATTTTCGAAACGAAAAATATACCAAAGAAGAAGAAAAATTAGGACATTCGTTTAAAAGCAAACAAACCTCGGCGCAGCAAACAGTCCCTCCTCGCAAGAAATATTACGATCAAAACTGAGCTTACAGTGGCGGACAGAGAAAACTGTACGAATAACAGCGAAAGAAAACGATCCGCATTTTGAATAATTTAAAACTATCCTGACTCCCTTCAATTTTTCCGGATCGTGGCAAAAAAAAAGTCTTCCCTCGGTCCACCACCGTATCCCACCACAAATATCGTGACCAGCAAACATCTTCTCCACCCCGTGCGGCACAAGAAAACCATTTACCATGGGTAGTCGCGCCAAGTCTGGTGAGGGCCTGGCCCTCCCTGCACCAGACCCTGAGCATGCACTTCAACAGCTCCTCCAAGGCTCTCTTCAAGGACGCGTCCTCTCCAAGCTCCGTGGAACACTCGGAGGCCGCGCAATCGCACACCATCCCGCGTCCTGACGCGCGCCTGGCCACGCGACGCGATCCACCCTCGACGATGCAACGACGACGAGGAAGAAAAAAAAAGCTCGCGAGTACTTCCGTCCGGAAATCGCGCTCTGAGCGGCTGGTGAAGAAGATCGCGGTTCCACGCACGCGACTCGCGTTTTCTCTCGCTTCGCGATCGACTCCTCTTCGACGAGGATGCACGCGCGTCGCGGAACGCGGTATTCACAAGAGGAAAGCTCCGATCTTCCGTGGAGAGAGGATGCCTTCAGCCGGCTCGTGGAATGCGACTCGCCGCCCTGACCCACTGACTGCCAGCCAAAAGCTCCTTCTTCCCACACGCCCTCCTCACCTGCCTCCTCCACGTCGCGTCCCACTCCCAGACCAGCCGCACACCGTTTCGGCTTCAGTTAAGCGGGAATATTCAGACGGCCGCGAATCGTGCCTCCTCCACGTATAAGTAGAATCAGCCTCTCTCTTTCTATCTCTCTCTCTCTCTCTCTTTCTCTCTCTATATTCCCCTCTTTACCACTGTATCCCTCTACGCGTCTCTCTTTCTACTCCCTCTCGCTCTCTGCAGCACGCTCGAAATTGTATCTCGATGACGCCGGATCGATGCTTCCGGCTGTTCCGCCGTTGGGTGCCGACCGAGTAGTTTGAACGTTGTCGTTGAATGGAAGCGAAAAGCAATGGAGACGCGAGGCTCGCGGAGGAAGTTGTTCTCGGCTGATTGGACGCCGTGCAGAGAACGCTGCGGAGATTTCAGATAGGATCGAGGGTCGCGGAGGATCGTTCATACATTTTCGAGGATGCTTTCTTCGTACCGCCACCGTATATAAAATACGATGCAGTTGTACGATGCGTTCCTGCACGATTCAGGGGATTATTGCGAGGAGAGGAGTATTCGCAGACTTTTTCAGATGAAACACTAATAAAATGCATATTCGTGTTTGAGTAGCAGTATCGTGGACTATATTGGTTAAGATGTTCGTTCAACTTCCTGTTTGATAACGATGCAGATGTATGCATGCTGTTTTTTAAAAGTCACACTGCAGACACGATCTTTCGGTATGCAGATTCCTGAGGAATTCTTCTCAACGATAAGGACTTTAAAATTCAAGGAACGAGTCGTCCTGTTGTCACTTCCGCAACTTCCATTCATACCGTTGCCAATTAACGATGCACCTATACTACGCACGTCTACACTATTGTCTTTCGTTCTAAATAGGTCTACCGAGAAAATTACAACGGATATAATCTCTGCAACAATGCGAGGTTTCCACGCCAGCGTGTATCATTCGGTTCAGCTAAAAATTACAGTTGTCCGAATCGAACGTATCTCCATTAATTTTGCTAATAAACACTTTGGAGCGTTAACAGGCGAGCCGCACTGTCCACAATTTTCATTCAGGGCCCCCTCTAATTAACGACGAACCGTACACGCGATACTGTCTTTTGTATCGAACAATACTCTCTAGAAAATTACAGCGGATACGACCCGTGATACGTGATTTCCCGAAAATCCCTTTATGCTAGAGATATCAGTTATCGATTCGAACACGAGCGACCAAATGATTTTAACGCTGAACATGAGCCCTTAGTTGTATATTGATGATTATCAGCGAAATCCAAGGGGACATCTGAATTTCGCGATTCGCCTATTCTAATCAGGCCTATTCGTCGCACGTGCCCAGCGGACGCCACTGTCGTGGCGCGCGTCGTAACCAGCCGACGCTCGCCGTCTTTCTCTCAGCTACACCGTTTCGATTATATTTAGCCGGAGTATTACGCGGTGCTTATTTAAAGAAACGGGAAGAACGATTCCCTCTTTTTTCCTCCTCTGTCTCCCAGAGCGTCTCTCTCTCTCTTCCATCCTGCGTTTTCATCGCGTCTGCACATCCCTCTTCATTGGACCACGGTTGGTTGAAACGCGTCCGTCGCAACCTCGCTCGTTTTTTCTCGTCTCAACGAGCCGTCACAGCCCCGTCGATACGCGAGCGATCTCTGCGTCCGATCTTGGTCCGTTTCGAGGCATTCTTTCGCGATGCGTTGCCTCGCGGTGGAGTTAAATTTTAGTTACACCAGCCTCTCCCTCTTCCTGTCCTCGATAGACGGACGAGGACGGAATTTCTGCGCCTCGCCGTGTACGCTCGGTTTGTATATACTTTCGTGATCTCGATTCGACGCGCACGAGGTCTTCTGGTTCCTCGAGCTAGCCACCATATGCAGCCTGGGTACGTATTCGCTCGAACGAGCGAGCCTGCTTTAATCGTTCGCGATTATTCTTAATCGTTTTCGAATTATCGTGGCAGAATATCCCCGTCTCGATCAAATATTGTCGTTTGAATTTGCAATTTACCGTATTAATCGATCGCGCGCGACAGTAATGCCATTACACATTGAAATTTCCCGTAAATTGAGAAATTTGTATTTTACGGTTGATTAACTGCCTGTTTCGTTATCGAGAACCGATTCGAACAATTGCACGGCGATATTAAACGGTGGTGAACAGTTTTTTTTATATCAGAATGCCATGTATTGGGCGGTCATCGATGGAGGAACTCGAGATTTCAAGTAAAGAGCAATCAGTTCCATGTATTCTCGATCGCGGGCGTCACTATTACTAAATATAGTGCATTAAGTGGGATGTATTTAAATCGATGATTCCTGTTTTCGAATGATCGACGCGGCACTTGAGCAGCGTCGAATTTATTTTAAACGAATCACTCGAAACGCTCTGTCTACCTCCCCTGACAGCCATTAATTACTGAAACTCTGTCAATCATTCATAAGTAGCGTTATTTATTTCCCGATGTCTCGTGAATTATAACAGTTCATATCGACAGGTGGTTATAAATTGCCCTCAAGATTGATTCTCTCGTTACGGAACGTTTTTTCAAATATAATTGAACGTCCATCGGAAACGATGAAACCGGACTTAAACCGTTTAGGCTGTCTGGGTGAAAATAACTGAAAACATTTCGATGATCGATTCGATTTCTTCGATTTAAAATCGCCGCGATAAATAATCGTGTTTTACACACGCGGTGTTCCCTCGTACGATGCGTTACTAAAATTACATCGCACACCGTTATAAACAGGCATTGTGTACGGTAAATTATAAAACGATCGATCTCAGCCTTGATTACAACCTTCATTGTAAATATTTCTGTATATTTAGAAGGATAACCTTTACGTTAGAGCATATATCGCACGGTGTGTCGAGGCTGCTCGGACGAGTCAAGAACGTTCTATTCAAGATCGGTTATTTCTGATATCCGGTAGAAATTAATAGGCAGAAATAACCGCACGCTAAATATAATCATCCTTCCCAAAGTAAACCGCAAGAAATCGTGGATTGATAACGCGTAGACGTATTTAAAATTTCAGACGCGCCAGCCACGCGAAACTTTTCGAACTCTCCCTCGCCGCTGCAAGTATTAAACGATGAACCTAAAAGTACGCAGCCAGAGCCCAGACTGCAGCTATCATAAATAACGATAAAACGAATTGGCCAGCAGCTCGCAGTAAAAGTTTACTAATTTATATTGTTGGAGCCGGCCACGGAGTCCTGGAAAGTACAACAGAGGAAGACAGTGTCCAGCGACTCACCGAAACACTTGGTCTGTATCCTCTTATACATTTCCCCGCTGATCTTCCGGTGCACTATCCTCTGCGTCGTCGCCTGGTACTTTTTCCTAAAGTTCCTCTCGCTCTCCGTCGATTCCTGAGAGCTCCTCCTCTCTTTGACAACGCTTTCTGGTACCTCGTCGTCGCCGTCACGGCTCTCCGGCCTCTTCCACACATGGCTCTCCTCGAGGTCGCCGATGTAAATCCACTCGCTGCTCGTGTACGGCTCCACGTAGGTGTCCTCGTCCTCTCGACCTGGTATCACACGTTCGTACAACGACTTAGCCAGGGGACTTTCGACGGGATACATTTTGAAAAGCTTCGCTGTCTTTGAGACAGGATACCTTTGACAAGTTTCGATTCAGACAGCGATTCTTTTTTGATAAACATATCTCAGTATTAAATTTGATCAGACATTTCTAACGAGATTTGATTTAAAAAAAATGATATTCGACGAAGATTCGTCAAATGGTAAATTATTTTAGCTGATTCTTCCAACGTTCTAGTCTGATTTTTCAATGTTCGACGGAATACATTTTGAAAAGCTTCGCTGTCTTTGAGACAGGATACCTTTGACAAGTTTCGATTCAGACAGCGATTCTTTTTTGATAAACATATCTCAGTATTAAATTTGATCAGACATTTCTAACGAGATTTGATTTAAAAAAAATGATATTCGACGAAGATTCGTCAAATGGTAAATTATTTTAGCTGATTCCATCAACGTTCTAGTCTGATTTTTCAATGTTCGCTCGAGGATATTAATGGGAGGACGGTGATTTCATTTGGCACGTAATCTCAGGAGCGAGTAAATTAAATAAACCTATTAAACGAATTAAGAATACTTTCTTCCCTTAGTTTTCTACGGGAATTTATCGGATCTTAACAAACAGCGGAACAACTAATCACCGCTAGGGAAGATAAATGGTACCGGGGAACCGGGGCCAACTTTTTTAATTAATGAACGCCGCCGTGTTCACTACCATTTTTTTAACTCGCATTTCATTACGTAACTTTGTACAAGAGCGATACACGTCTGCCTTTATTATACTCGTTCCGCGCGATACTTGGTGCGTTCATTTTTCCGCAGAACGCGTTTCTTCTTCGTGGATATGGAAGCAGTTAATAAAGTTTGCGCCCCGATATTTTCTAAACCTCATCTTTACGACGTACGCCACGGAATTCTTTAACAAAATTACGATGCCACCGAACTAGAAACACTGTAAACACGATACAAACGAATATTCCTTTTAAACCGTCTTATAAGATATTCATAAAGAGCAATGTACATTCATCTAACATTTGCACAAATGGGTTTTCACTTGTACGTACTTCTGATTCAGAATGGCAAAAAAAAAAAAAAATATTCCCTATAAATCAACAGGGTAGTCTAATAAAAATATAAGACTCCAGGCAGTTATATCACAAAATACGAGCTAAGTCTTAAGATCTGTTCTGAACACACGAAACTCTGATCCGTATCTCGCCACAGATTTCTTTCCCATTAATCTCATAGCACGATATATTGCCCAACTCCTAATCCTAAACTTCGACCATCCCCGATACAGAATCTCCTTCTGTCTTTCTAGAATCCTCCGAACACATTTCCTTATCCATTCGACCGTCAATAATCCCGCAATATTTCCAAAAATTTCACCCTTAAACCCTCTACACTCGAGCACACCATCCTCAGCCGATTAAAATCACTCTCGAAACGTTTCGAATAGCAAAGGGGTTTGCGACGAAAATGTCTCGCAGGAATGGTCGAACGCGTAACGCGTTACAAAGCATACCAACCGGTAAGGATCTCCAGGCTGACGTCCGTGCTCCTGGCGTGCAGCCTCTTCCTTCCAGCGGCGGTTTCGTCGATGGAACCCCTGCTGCCGCGCCTCGAGGCCACCCTCTCCTCAGACTTCGCGCGGACGTCCGATCTGCCAGCGCTGCTGCGTCGATGCCTTCTGTCGCCTCGATCCTCCGATCGGTACCTCTTGTCGAACTTCTTGTACAGCCGTTGGCCTGACACGTGCTTCGACGCGGCGGTCCTGTGCCCGTCCGGGGAGTCCGCGAAACCTGCTGGCGGTCGAACGATCTCTTCCGAGACCTCGGGGTGGAGGAACACGACGGCACGCACGATAGAGAAAAGAGGTAGATAGACCGACAGATAGAGAGACAGATCGATTCGACGTTGATTCTTTTCTTTTTTTTTTTTTTCTTTTCTTGGTGGTTTGTTTCAAAATAGAAGAGAAAGAGATAAGCATCGTGGAACGTTGTATATGTAGTAATATGGAGAGTCTATTTTTTGTTTCTAAATAGCGAGACAGATTTTGCACCCTGTTGAATTTATAAATGGTACTTGAGAGACTGAATCTATGTATTAACCACCGAACGAAACAAGTAGGAGGAAAGGAAGAAATTCAAGACTCAAGCAGCAGCTAACTACACTATGAACTACAGACTTCGTCTATTGTACTCTGTGCACTACGTGGATGCGTCCAAGTGTCCGAATCGGGAACAAAGGTACGTCCTCGTCGCATCATGCCTTCGAACTTCCTTCCTTTCAGAGGAGGAGCGTGATAAACAGCAAATAATTTACCTCTCGCCCGCAATGGTGGCAATGGTGGGCGTCGAGGGCGCTAATGGCGAGGTAGTGGTCCGCGCCCTCGCTGTAGAAAACGCTGTCGCTCCCTGGACTGACGGACCTCAACGATTCCGCTGAAAGAGCCTTTAATCTTGCCTCGGGGCTCTGCGACTCGACGATCACCGCACGTTGCCCGTTGTGCCCTGGGCTCCGTTGATAACGGCCTGGGCTCAGCCTCGAACACATTATGTCGTCCGCTGCGCGGGATCTTCTACGTGGCAAGCTGCCTGTTATGGCCGCGTTCTTGTCCTAAATGGGAAAAGGGGAATACAGGGCCCTCGCGCGGTGCCAATATCGGCTCGCGTTCTGAATTATCGTCGAATTTATGCCCCACCGCTCGAGCCTCATTCGCGCAGCCCCAATTTTACGTGCAATCTCATTTCACGCCGCCCTCCGTGGCCTCGCGTTGATAATTGGTCGACAGTTTTAAAGGTTCTCCATTCACAATCGCGACTTTGCGTCAAACGACGTCTATTTTAAATTAAATTATATTTGCAAAGTTGTATCCGCGATATACCCGCGAAATTGTCCGCTGTGCATACATGAATTTCGATTCGTGTATCAATACGGGCGCATACATATGCGATGCGTTTCGATGCCTCCGATACTGTTCCCGTTGCACTGTGCATTTCATATTGAGTTCGATGCGTTTAAAAAAATGAAGAGATTTTTAAAAAAAAAAAAAGATACAAATTTACGATCGTTAAACGGAAAATCGAATGACGCTTCTGAACTTCGACTAATTTGATGGCACTATGAATAAATAAATATCGTAGCACAACTTTTTCAATATCCATTACCTCGTTGCTCCTCCTCCTAGCTGAAACGTAGCCAGTGGTCTTCCTCCTAGGACTCTCCCTCGTCCTTCTGTGCCTGGTGTCTGCACCCTCTCGATGCACGTGATGATGATGATGATGATGCATGTAGTAATGGTGGCTGCAGCTGGAGTCGTCGGACGTGGGCACGTGGCCGCCGTCCTCAACTTGCTCGACTCGCCAATCCTCCTTCTGAGGGCTTCTAGTGATCTGTTGCTGCGCTTGCTGCGCTTGCACCGCCTGCTGAACAGTCTCGCGTTTCCTGTTGTTCCTGTGAGGGCTTCGAGCGCTCGTCGACTTCACCCTCGGCCGATGACGATGGCTAGGCGTGGGGCTGACGTCCATGGCGTCCCCGTAGTGCTCTGGGCTGCGTTCGATGTCGCCAGTGCTGCCCAGGAAGTCCAGGGTGAAGGTCTTCCTGCGTCTGCGACGTTCCTCCTCGGTCCAGCCGCGCAGATCCGGCGGAGACTCCGCGTAGCCGCCTGAAGAGGAGCGGTGACCTTCCTGAAAGCGAATGGGAAGGAAAAACTTGTTAACGTTACTATTTACTTAGTTGATATTGAAAGAATTAGAAGATGCGATGACTATGTTAAAAGTTGAGGTTTCTTATTAAAAGTTTGAAGTGCTTTAAAAAGAAAAAAAGGTATATAATATTATCCTCGTCGCGTAATTCGGAATAGTTAACTAGAATTTGGGACCTGGTAAATTTCTCTACTTTGTGAACTACTTGTTTCTCGATTCGAATGTATCAGACATTTTTCGCACGGTTAAATCGCACGATTTACATAAAGAATGTAATTCGTACGACAAGAATGATTTATCTTCGAAAGTGGCGGCCCTTCTAATTGATACAAATGCTGGCTATGTTTATAAGCCCCGTGCCGTACACAGTACCTACATAAAGATTAGTGGTCCCATGGAAGTTGGATGTAGAGGCTTGTAACGCACACTACAGCATCTTTACTACCCGTTCGCGCTGAATATTCAACCTGCAGAGGCCGCAGTTGGCCACGTCCGCTCTAAGCCCTTCAATTACTAATAAAGTTTGAGTATCGAGATTTAGAATTCTATTTCGCTGGCAGTGATAAGTGTGCCTCGCGTTGCTTCGAGCCGGATTTCAAGAACGAATAAAAATGGCAATTTCCCTGCGCGCGCGATACTTGTCATTTTTCTCGCAATTAGAGACAGAATAGAAACTTGATAGCCACTCGATATTATACAAATTGCAATGGATGCGAACAAATTAAACGCGTTCAAGTATTCGATTAAAATTCACGTTTACCCGGCAACGGGTCATAACTCAACTGGGGCGAGACTAATGCAAAGCCATTAACGAAATTCAACATTGCGAAATCTCTGACAACTCAGTGATATACCGTTTAAGGAGAGAAGAAAAAAGAATATGAAATTCTCCCTCTTTCTCTCCCTCTCGTCACCTGTTTCGATGTATTAGCACACGAACATCTACAAACGTCCAAACGTACATCACATGTGCCATTATATTGACCTGTCATGTCCACTAAAAATAATTGAATCATACAAGCAGCTTAAAATATCTCCTCTGATGCGTTCGTCCTACCTAACACACATATCCGCGTGCGAGATATTCGATATCCGATGATAAAGTCAGGTGAAAAATATTTTGCCAGCATTAAACAGCAACATCGACGGCCACATGCAGCCCACGCGTTACCATCCCATACACAGAAATCTAACAAAGCAGCTCGCAGAAAGCACTACACGCGTTTCGATCCCCGCGCGGCGCGAGAACGAGAGTGTGGGCGTCGCGGGGAAGCACGATCGACGGTCTAATAGGAATTAGCTTAATTGTCGTCTTACGTCACGATCCAGTTCCGTTTCGGAGGTGTGTCCGCTTGGGGGTGCAGTCTGTTGCTCGGGCTCCTGACCCGGATCTGTCATGGCGTCTTTCAGGTCGTAACTACCCGAGCTGCTGCTGCTGGTGGACCTAGCCGGCGACGGTGGTACCTCTAATCCAAATGGAAGTTCCGTTTCCTCCAATATCGGTGGCGGGCTGCAGGGCTCTTCAACAACAGCCTGGCAGGACACACCGCGGAATTTCGAACTTCGCACTCTATGCTCTACACTCTTACTCTCCTATCGCTACCCTTACATCTATCGAATCAGCTTCAATCAAACTATCGTATAACTATCGTAATTACGAGAATAATTAACGAGAAGAACGGAGAGATTTGAAGAGAAAAAGAAGAACAGAACGAAACGATACCAACTCGATTGTCTTTTCGCTCGTTCTACGAGTGAAAAGTTCAACGTGTACAATGGCAGGGAATTATACGTCAATAGAGTTCTGACAGAGTTGCACGCAAAGGAAAATGCGTGCAAATCGCTCACCTCGCTGCGAGCCAGGCTGTAAATCGAGCTGGCGCTCTCGAAGGAGCTTCCCTCCGCGGCAGTGGCTGTCGCCGAGGCCGAGGCCGCTGCGCTCGAGGTCTGCGGGGGCCTCGACCAGGAACTGGTCGTTGCGGATGTGCCTGTAGTGGTCCCAGTCTCGGTGGAGGTGTTGGCAGTGACGTAATCCTCGGTGGTCGAGGTTTCGGACAAGTCTGTGTTGGTGCGGCCGCCGGAATCGGTCCTGGTGAAGCTCAGCCCGAACTCGCTCGACGATTGCGATTGCGGCTGCGAGAGGGGCGGCGCTGGGCTTGGCCGACGGAACAACCCCCGCGGTCTGCCGTTCATCGGCGTCACGGACGATTCGACGCTGAGAAGTAATTGCCTTTAAAAATCGCTACAAACTTTAGCAACGGGTGTCTCTACCACTGGCTGGCGTTCGATGGGTGATTCGATCGAACGATGTGGTGCTGCGGATGAACTGGTGCCTTTTATTCAGTCAACAGAGGTAGCAGAATGTATCTGGAGCTTCGACTATTTCTTTTCTCCTTCTTTCGCTAAGATACGCGATGCTTTCTAGGTTTTCTGTATTGCTTCCTCTTTTCGTCGAGATTTCAAAGACTACTATTATTGTCGTCTCTAGGAAATATCAGCACGGAAATGGAATCGATCGAAACGCGAGCCTGGATGCATTCCTCTACCCATAGTCGATGGATTTACAAAGCGAGACACTGGTTCGTTACCTTGGCGTCAACGGCTGAATGGGCGCCGAGGGCTCGAGACGCATCCTCGGACTGGATGGTCGCGACTCCATCGTCTCCTCGATGTCGAGCGCCTCCGTGTCCATCGAGGAGCGTTGCTGGTGCTGAAGGAGCAGCAGGTGCCTCCTCCTTGAGGACGGTGTCAGAAGCGCTAACGAGTCCGCTTGGAGAACCGTCGCCTGCGACTCGTTCCAGATCCCGTCGCTGTGGTCCCTCGTGACGTCGTTCGTTAACGAGTCGCTCGATGCGAACGGGGACGTGATCATGCCGGAGATCCCGATTCCCGGGCTGAAAACTATCGGGCAAACTTGTCCGGTTTGTCGCAGTATGCGTGACGGCGACGCGTAGTCCTTTGGACTTTGTAAAATTCTTCGTGGCGCTGAAAAAAACATTTGAAACAGTCGAGTTACTCCACGTCGAATCGATCATCGTCGTGCTGCGATGCACATGAAATTTCGAGAGCACTTCAACCATTGTTCTGCTAGTTCGCAGATTGATCGCTAATTGGAATTGAAAAATATACCAACGGCTATATTCTACGCGCATGATCTTGCAGAGCAGGACAAAGGCTGCTGTGCACGGCCATCCGACTAATTCTAAGTAGATTCAGCTAGGCTGGCTATCCGCAGGAGAGTGGTCGACCAGGAACCGCGCCTAGCTGAATCTACTCGCAATTAGCCGACCGCCATATATCCTCAGCCTAGCCTGGCCACGATGTTAGAGCGCCGAGGGATTCGAGAAATTAAATTCGAAGAGGAACGATCGCGCGCGGAATATTGAAATTTTTTCATCAGATTCGTACCCGCGGTTATAAACTCTCGTGGTATGAACACGGGATCGCAATTAGACGTTTTCCTTCCAGGCTACGATATCGCCACGCGAACGTAACGTAATCCTGCAGCTAAATATTCCAGAAGGGAATAAGTTAGAGCGAGGGTGTTATTGGATCAAGGGTTCAATCGGAATCCTTTATTTCCTACGCGATTTGTCCTGCTGCCCGGACCACTGACCCATATTCTCACCTTAAGCTCGATACTCGAAACGGTTGCCACTAGCGATGTGAATAACGCGAGAGATTTGACAGGGGCTCGAACGGACGCGATGGTGGAACTTTGAAATTGGACACGAGCTGAACAGAGAACGAATAAAAACGAACTATTCGATTTTCCGAGAATTTTCGCCAACTGCTCGTAAAAACTGGTCGCTTTCGTTACTTTTTTTTTCTCTCTCTTTTTTTCTCAGTCGTCGATGACACGCACTGGCGCGATCGTTAGTCCCTCGTACGTATTGTGTCGTACCTGATACCGCGGTGGGCGATGTGGGTGAGGTTGGCAGCGATCTTGGTAGCATAAAATCGTCCGCCGCTAAGCCTTGCACGCCGTCCTCCAACGACACGCTCCTCTTGCGGAAAAGCCCCCGACGGATCAGATTCTCGTGGAACTCCTGCAACGATACGCGTCCTGTATGCACGTGACGAGAAATAACCTCGTAACGGGGCAGCACCGAGAAAGGGGTTCTCGGTCGAACGATTTTTTTTCCCCCCTACACGGTTCAGAGTTTCGCAAAGAGGAAAAGAGGACTTCGTGACGGTTATCGATTTCTGGTCTCCCCGAGTTTCGAAGCTCGAAAGTCGTTCGGAGGGAAAGAGAGGGAGAGAGAGAGAGAGAAAGGACAGCGATGGGCCCAGTGAGTAGCCTTC
The DNA here is from genome assembly GCF_050948175.1 of Xylocopa sonorina. Lineage (NCBI taxonomy): Eukaryota > Metazoa > Arthropoda > Insecta > Hymenoptera > Apidae > Xylocopa > Xylocopa sonorina. The sequence goes on from NC_135193.1 coordinate 15,128,416, forward strand.
CGGCAAAACGAGACGTTCGCCTGCACTTTTTTCAGATTTCGACGATCGAGGACAACGAGTCGAGTGATAATTATCAAGTGAAATGTTTTTTTAAAATAAAGTAAACACCTTCTACAGGGATCGTAAACTCCGCTTCTTACTCGACGATTTCAGGTGTTTTTTCAGATACGAAATCCGATAAAAATTCAATTTTGGTAATGGCGAACGATGAAAGGGAAGCCTGTGTAACCATCGAGTTTATTATTGATTTCCCATTCACCCCTAAATTGGAAGCATCGCAAAAAGAAAGTGAAACGTGCTTGACCGTGCACGCTCGATAAAAGAAGGTGCCTCCCGTTACACGTAGAGAGGAGAAAGGCAAATATAGAGGCAGCCGTGTAAACGATAAGATAAATACGTTAGATAGCGAATAAACATGACAGCGAGGGTGGAATTGCAACATTTATCGGATTTAGTCTGTGCAAACCGTTCTAAGTCCTTCTGTGTACAATTATTGAGGATGTTTTGCGCTAGAATCCCGCATTTACGATTCGCTGTACCAATTCCATCCGTTTTCTCGCTCTCGCAAATAAGTAGAAAAATAACCGTTATTATCGTAACTGTAACAGAACTGCAGAAATCTTCGTTGCTTTTATCGAGTAGGAGAAGCTTGTAATTTTCGTTAATTAGGATAACTTTTTGCCGGAGAATACGTTCCCGGAGCGTGATCAATTAAAATTCAAGCACCTTGCACAGAGCAGCGGATTCTTTCAGAACTTTTAATTAGTTCTGCGATATTTCAGCCAAGTGCACGATGGAAGAGCACTTCGAATGATGTTATAAAAATTCTTGTCGTAAAAATAATCGAAGATAATAAAAGTTGCGCAAGATTTATGAGTGAAACAATTGTCCACGGAAAGTATTTACAATGCAATCCGTGAAGTGACATGAATTTTAATTGAAAAAAAAAGACCTGTAAGCGAAACTGATGGACAACTCGTACCGAAAATCGACAGCGAGCAAACAATCGGTGTGCGCAAATTTCGTGCAGCACACACGTGAAACTTAAACAATTAACGCGATAAAAAGTTTGAGAGGTGCTTAAGGATGCATTGCGCGCGATGTTAACCTAAACTTCCGTTCCAGCTCGAAAATGGAGGTCAGAAAAATTCGGAAAAACTTCCGCACCGAGATTTAATTCAATTACGAGTGCAAACTTTTGTCCGTTCTGATTTCAAACGCGCACTCCCGTCGAAAATCAAATATTTATTCGTCTAAGTGAAAAACAATCGTAATAACGCGATCCCCTAAAATGAGCCCAGACATAGAGTGACGCGAGGTAGTTGTTACGCGATTTGTACACTGAAATTATACGGATAAATTTTCTATAACATCGCAACGAATCATTGTTCCGTCTTTCGTTCTGAATTTGGACGAATTTCGAAATGGGGTATTGGAAGCGTTCTGCGCGTTAATAATTGAAACGTTCATCAATCTTGAAATAAAAGTAACCGGGCAAATCGGGAGTCGATGGAGGACGAAGGGTGACGTCGCGTATCAATTCACGGTGTAAAGAGTGATTTGAAAAGTTTGATGGATAGAGATTGGAGGATTTCGACGTAGATTGAACCGAGTCAGCGATTTAAAGTGCTTCTGTAGCAGCAATCTCGGCGTCTCGCGATACGTTGTGTTTCTATGCAAAATAGTACGAACGTATTGGAAGGAATGCATTTGATACGTGAACGCTGATGAAACTCCTCGAATGCGACGTTTATGAAAATTTTAAGAAACGATTCCGCATTGATGGATGAGTTCGCATTCAACTTGACGTTATACAAGAATTAAAGTTTGCTCGACCTTTTTTTAGATTAGCATCAAAATTGGTATCAATTTTAGAAGACTCGTTTACATTTACAATTCTTGCTTGGCGCCTTGTATCATAAATATATCAACAGCTACAATTCCTCTCAGAATTTGCTGTCCCTTCGATGCAAGTTATTTAGAAGAACTTAAATCTCTAATAAAACGACACGAAGCTATAAAAAGAAAGCAAAGCCGCCGTTCTATCGATCCTGTACAAATGAAGAATTACGAATTCCACGTTTCACTTTAAACCAGCTGTCCTATGGACGTAATCCCCTTGAGATAAAAGTAAATCGTCCATTAGTTCTGTTATTAATAATCAAAGCTCTTCGTTCTCTGATACAATTCCAAGCCCCCTCCCCTCTACAGAAACCAAACCTATACCAATCTATCCCAAACGAACGAAAAAAAAGTCTAACCAACAAAAATGACTTTCCAGTAATCAACAATGTACCATACAATTCCAAATGATCCTTTCACAACGTACACAAAGTACAGTAGAATTCTCATAAAGCTCTAGTTTCGTCTGACGATTAAATGCTGCGACAAATAAGGGCGGAGAGGAGCGGAGAGGAGAAGAGAGACTCGTCGCGTTATTACCAGGTTAAACAGCTCGAGGGATCGTTTTGGCGCGGATCAATGGCAGTTACCTCTTCTGGATGATCCTCCTGGGGCGAGGCGACCCTGAGCAAGGACAGGTCCTCGGGAGTCGAGGAGAATTGGACGGGTGCTCTGACGGTCCTGCCCCATGGGTCCTGATAGTTCCTCCTGCACGTGTGAGGGTAACTCGGCTCGCCAGCCTCGCCGATTAGCTCGCGTCTCTCCACGCGGATTTCCCCGTCTGAGAGCGTCTTCTGCAGCGGCAGGAACCGCCGCGTCGTCTGGGACATCCGGTTCAGGAGTGCGCGGGCGTCCGGCGAGACGGGCGCTGGCTTAAAGTCTATGAGGATCTCTTGGTCGTCCATGTCGAAGGATCTTCGTTGATCTTGAGGCTGCTGAGTTTAATATTTTCACGTGTAGTTACGCACCTACGCGTCTCTTTGTAATTAACTGTAATTAACTGTATGAACATTTTATTCCGTGTATCCTGACGGGAATAAAGAAGCTTTTGGAGACGTGTTAACTTGGTGAAGGAACCTATAATCTGGATAAATATTGATTCGTGGTCCATGTAATTTTTTGAAGTTACGCGTGAATTAAAGTAAGTAACGAGTTGCAGAAATTTTATTCCGTGTATCCTGACGGGAATAAAGAAGCTTTTGGAGACGTGTTAACTTGGTGAAGGAACCTATAATCTGGATAAATATTGATTCGTGGTCCATGTAATTTTTTGAAGTTACGCGTGAATTAAAGTAAGTAACGAGTTGCAGAAATTTTATTCCGTGTATCCTGATGGAAATAAAGAAGTTTTTGGAGACGTATTAACTTCGTGAAGGAACCTATAATCGGGATAAATATTGATTCGTGGTCCATGTAATTTTTTGAAGTTACGCGTGAATTAAAGTAAGTAACGAATTGCAGAAATTTTATTCCGTGTATCCTGATCGAAATAAAGAAGTTTTTGGAGACGTGTTAACTTGGCGAAGGAACCTATAATCTGGATAAATATTAATTCGTGGTCCATGTCATTTTTTGAGGTTTCTCGTCGATTAAAGTAAGTAACGAATTGCAGAAATTTTATTCCGTGTATCCTGATGGAAATAAAGAAGTTTTTGGAGACGTATTAACTTCGTGAAGGAACCTATAATCGGGATAAATATTGATTCGTGGTCCATGTAATTTTTTGAAGTTACGCGTGAATTAAAGTAAGTAACGAATTGCAGAAATTTTATTCCGTGTATCCTGATCGAAATAAAGAAGTTTTTGGAGACGTGTTAACTTGGCGAAGGAACCTATAATCTGGATAAATATTAATTCGTGGTCCATGTCATTTTTTGAGGTTTCTCGTCGATTAAAGTAAGTAACGAATTGCAGAAATTTTATTCCGTGTATCCTGATGGAAATAAAGAAGTTTTTGGAGACGTGTTAACTTGGCGAAGGAACCTATAATCTGGATAAATATTAATTCGTGGTCCATGTCATTTTTTGAGGTTTCTCGTCGATTAAAGTAAGCAAGGAATCGTGGCAGGTTGCACGAAAAGTGTCATTAAAATATTCAGAAGATATCCACCGCGCAGCGTGGCACAATACCGCTGGAAATAATTAGACCGTGCGCGGTTCTTGCGTGCAGCGTGTTAATTAAAACCGTTTACGTAATCGAAAAATGACAGAAACGAGGGAGGTGTGTTTCACTGTTGACGAAACAAGGCGGAACGCGAAACGACACGGGACGTGGACGAGGGGGATGGGGTGTGTTGGTGCATCGATCAATACATTAATATCCGTAACGACGCGTGTCCTTTAATTACACTTCACCGACGCGTTTTTGCTTCTCCACTGCGAGTGTTTTGTCACCCAGCGGGCGATTCGATCGCGTCGTCGTTGCAGTCCGGTCATAAATTAGGTGGCAAAATTCGATTCTTCCGCGACCTTGCTGTTAACAGAGCGCAATCGACGGGCACCACCCTGCAGGGACGCGCGACGATAATTCACGCGAAACAGCCTCGCGAAATGGATTAATTAATTCAGAAACTATTTCATCCGTCGCGTTGACACCGCACAAGGTTAAGAGCACAGCTTCGATCGCGAGGGATTCGGATCAAACGCGATAATAACTCTTATTTACCTTGCAATTATCGAGGACTATATACTTCATTTTATCGCGACGTGTTACTCTTTACGCGCGATCAGACGCGAAGGCTGGCTTGAAAATTGCATAAAATTTGCATTCGTGTTCGCGTTTCACCGGTTTACATTAAATCACCGCGTTTAAATGAAATCTTTAAAGCTCGCTTCGCAACGAGCTTTGACATTGTTCTTCGGAATTAATTGCGATAATTGTGTACCTGTACGAATATTGTCGCAGCTATTAACGAATCGATACAACAAAACGACCAGACATCTGTATCAATTATTAAATAGACGCACAAAACGCGATCGATGTGTCGATAATCGTTGAGCTATTCTACTGTATCCCTTGCTTTCAATTTAACGGTATAAAAAAACTCGACGAACACTGCACAAGTCTTTAAACGAGGCTGCCCGAGGTTGGCAGCGCAGAAAAGCAGCCGGAAAGCCGAATCGTGGACCAGCTAATCGATATCTAGTACCCGGCACAATGACAGCGGTGAAATTTCATACGCGAAATTGAATCGAACGGAGTGCCAGCGAGGACGCGTTTGATCCTGGAGAGGACCACGCGACCAGGAATAATCCGGTAGATTTTCGAACGTGGCTCCTTAACCAGCCTCGAAATTGGAATCCGTAATATCTTCTCCAGCGGATTCGGAACAAAGTGGGGGACCAAGAGACAGAAGGAGAGAGAGGGAAAGGTATCAAGAGCGCGTATAACGATTCGAGCATCACGATGGCGAACCCTTTCAAGCGGTGCCCGTTCTCCAAGTAGCAGAATCGATGCGATTCGACTGGGATAGCCTGCAGAGCTGTGTCCACGCGATATTCCACGCGAGTCCTGTCGATAGTTGTGCCCTGTATGATTACTTCGTCGTCAAAGGGACTCGTGCCGTGCACTTTGCCTGGCAAAGCGTCGATCGATGGACGTGACGAGTGGCTGGCGACTTCTGAAGCGTTTCTCAAGGATAATTCTATCGCCAGCCCGTCGATGCTGTTTCGTGTGTAACCCTTGACTACTTTTTAGAGGGGGTGGTGTCCTCTCGTAGGAGAACCAGGGCCGTCGACGTGCTTTCCCGATGCGTTGCATGCAGTTTAGATAGTTGACATCGACTAGGAGTCAGAGACGCATGCATACGAGACGGAAGTTTCCCATCGAAGCTGGGAAAACGTTGGTTCTTAGCGAGTGCTTCGAGGGTATTTGTTATCCGCGAGGGTGGAGATGGTCGAGTTCGCGAGGGATTTTCGCGAGCAAAGTAACGCGAAATTGGTCGATGAACAGCGGAAGTAATCAGAGCGATTAAGTTATACAGTTCGTCCCGCGTCGCGCCACATCTGCCTCGCGTTGAGGCTGGGACACGTTGCGCTGACGCGTCCTCGGCGTTTAACTGGTTAATTGAATCGCGGTGGCTTACGAAATCGATAGAATTCAGCGGCGAATTAACCGCGAGACTGATTAGAACGCAAAATTTCGGGCGATTGACTTTCGTGGCACTTTCGAATTTCTGGTTCATCTATTTGCACCATGCATCGATCTTGTACCGATTTATTTTAAGAAATTCGCGTAGAAATTGACGATTAAGTTCGCGCGTTTACGTAATTCGACGTGCTTTTGCAGCTCCTCGGTAGATGCGCTACAAGATTCTAACTGAATGTAATTTCAGTGAACATCGTCGAGTTCTGATTGCCAAAGTTAATTCTGCTTTTGTAGAATCTATTGCAACGAAACTCAATATTCGTAAACATTATTTTACTTCAATATCTATATCAAAAGAAAGAGAGAGAGGGTGGAAATGTTTAAAAGAGAACAGTACGAACAAACTGAACGCAAAGACAGATTGCATTAGAATCAACGGAAGGGAATATTGCGAAACTGTCAATTTTAGTTGTCAGTAATATTTCAGCTGCTATTTGTTACGCTTCCTGTTCCATCTACTGCAATATTAATGAATTCAGAGAGCACAGTTTTTAACATTTCACACTTTTCCACGGTCTACCAAATCCTCTTTCGTTCTTCCGGTTCGAGGATTATATCAAACTTAAGCACGACGAAATCTCTCGCGTGACGCGATTATTTAGTCGGATTAAATAAATTCTACTTGGTGCTTATTAAAAACCGTGGCGCTACGATGACCCCAGAAACGATCTCGCGTTTAGAAAGACACGACCACCGTTAGTTTTACAATAATAATGTAACAATTCACTCGCGAGTTATTCCAATTTCCCGCGGAATTACTCGGCGAACAAGTGAATAATAATTAACGGCAGAAGCTAATTTGGATCCGGTAAACCGGTTTATTAAGTTACCAGAATTCTGCAGCGGCTGTCGATAAATGCACGATGAACCTGACTCCCGTTCGTTAAAGGTAAATCGAGACAGCTAGTCATGCAAGTAACAGCGTAGCAGACAGAAAACGATCGACATAATGGTCCATCGAGAATACTCCTTACAAAAATTGAACATCGAGAGAATACCGTAGAAAACTACCAGCGCCAAGTCACATCGAGCGACAACAACCGTGGAGAACACTTACAGCGACCGCGACAGGCTCTGGTTCGATGTCCCCGTTGGTCAGCGGCCCTTCGACGGCTGGTACCAAAGGTGGCGGCGTGTGCACGAGGAACGGTGACTTTGGCGGTTCCTCGCTCTGCGTTCTGTGAAGCGGCTCGTGGAGATCCTGCTCGTCCTTGCCAGCTGCGCCAGCCTGAACGCCGCCCAACGGGGTGCCCAGCTGGCCCGCCTCTGAGTAGCTCTTGGTCAACTTCCGGCCGTTGAGCAGACCGTTCGTCTGCGCCCCTTGCGACACCATCTTCACGCGGTGTATGGTTCGCGGACTGAGGGTGACGGGGACGCGACCCCGGAACACTGCTGGCAGCTCAGTCTGGGTCGCCTGGGTTTTCATCGCGCCGCGCTTCGGTGGCTTCTCTGAAAGGCAGTTCACGCTAAAATCCTATGAGACGTGGCTTGTAACCCCCCGTCTTAATTGGGAGAAATTAGGGATGGCGAAGAGATTTGTTCAGTAACCGTCGCGCTTATTTTCTGTATTAAGTTATTTACATTAATTGTTTCTTTTCGCGAGGAAGGGTGGAATGTATCGTTTGATCAAATGATCGAATCTGATTGTTCCTCGCGGTATTAATCGTTGGATAGAAAAGCATTAGCGGGGATTCATTCAGCAATCCGTCAAACGTTCTATTTATCACGGTCAATTAATTATCGAACTAATTTGAATTTTAAATTAATAGTTAGCAGAGGTACGCGTAAAGCATGATTAATGAGTGGAACATCTTTGTCCGCTTTTGTGAAATTATTCGACGCCCTGGTCGTTAATGTGCCCGTTACGCGAGGGGTGTATTTAATTCGTAATTTCGATGAAATAATAGATCTGAATCGACGAGATCGACGGGTAACGAGCAACGGGGTCAAAGGGAGAAGACGTCCTGAACTTGATTCCACGGGAAAGGAAAAGCTGAGAGGGCTGAGAGGGCTAGTAACGAGAAGCAGACGTGACAGAAAGCGAGGTGGCGTTGGTCGGAAAAGGGGTCACCGGTAAAGGACGACCCTTTTTTACTCCATTCGACTTTGCTTCCTCGCCTTTTGTCGATCTTATCCTGCGCAGTGGGCACGAAGGAACTCGAGCCTTGGACGCTGTTTCTGAAGTTTCAGTCGGCTCAGTTTTTTGTTGCAGTGGTAAAGTCTCAATGCTTCCGCAGCTAGCGAATAATCGATTTTAATCCGATAAGCGATTTCGAAACGTGAATCAACACCTTTGCTCGTCGTCCGTGTATAACGAACGCTCGAAGACAGCCAATTAACAGAGCCAAGCAGTCGATTTCGCGCACAATTTCCGTAACGTTATACCGTTCCATCTTCAAGAATAAATAATCACCGCGCACCACCTATAAGGTGGCCCATCCGTCGCGCGATAAATCAAGCAATCTCACCGTGCGCCACGATTCTCCATGAATTTCCAAGCGTAACGCATCCCAGGCAACGTCGCCACCGCGCGCAGAGACGAATAAGAAACGAAATTTCCCGCGACGTGGAAATTACCAGGCCAACGGAATTCACCAGGACGTGGTAATTCGACGTTCGTCAGGAATTAATCGAGGGAAGCGAAATTAACGCTTTCGTCGAGCTCGTCGCCTGGCTCGCGTGGCTCGTAGATCGTATCGCGACGCGAATGCGACGAAACTACTGCTAAGTCGTTATCGCGCCCCTACGCGAGGAGTTCAATATCGAGTCTCATTCGAGCGGCTATATTGGCAATTTCTAGGCCAATATTGAGCTAACTGCGCGATCCTGGGCCAAGATGTTAATGGCCCAGAAGGGCTGATAATCCGTGGAAATGGAAACGAGTCGCGGAGCTTCTTTAATCGTGAGAGCGTAACGACGTTTAAACGCAAAGCTCGCGAGGGTGACGCTGGTTTCGCGTTCGAGCGCACTGGCATTTCGTTATTTATTGCTCTTATCCCTTCGAGCTTCCTTTTTATTGTCAAAGAAATTCATTGCCATGGAAACGAATGAAATAAACGAAAAGTTTACCGGTTTACCAATTGGTTTTCTAATCAGAACCTTATTTTGATAAATGGATAAGAGGCTAATGTGGTTGAATTAAATCATTTTCGTTGTTGCGAATCAGAGTGCGACACTAAACAAACAGCGACGGAGGATCGGTTGGATAACGAAATTATTACGTCGAGATATTGCCAATTTCGATGACAAGCTCACTCGTCTTTCCCGGTTAACGGTTAATTGCCTTTGAAGGATCTCTCTCGCTGAATGGAAAGCAATTTATTGAGTCTCGCGTTTACTACTGTTCGTACCAGAACGAAGAACAATTTCACATCCGCGTTGCTTCTTAATCACGAGTGATTGATGAAGAATCGTCAAGAATTCGGGGACTTCTTGGCGGTTTCTATTACCATTTTCGCAGACTCGAGCATCTTCGTGGAAACAAAGCTGGTACTTACGTCATCCTTACGCTGGATTTCTTCCGATTATTATTAAACCAAGATCTGAAAAGCCACTAAAATATTTGGAGTTCGAAACACCATGAAAGGGACCATCAGCTTCATCTTTAATAACGGAGAACCAGAGCGTTGCTTACGCAACTGAGTAAATATTCTATCTAGTAATCGAACGAGCATCAGACTGTAATGTCTCAATTAGAGAATGTTAATTCGCCAAGAATATTAATTGCAACGCCAGACGCAAGACGCTCGAAGAATTAATTGCGTGAGTCTCGAGCATCGCGGAAGTTTTCCGTCTGTGATCCAACGCGTGACTACTTTAAGAGAGAAAGAATTTGAGACGAGCCATCCTATTGAAACATTTTGTGAAAAGGCTGCTTTTAGACCAATGTACAGCCTCAGTTTGAAGTCGCATCGGACGGCCTATGCGGTGGCAGCTCAGACGAGCGTGTGTACGGTGGCTTTTGAGGTACCAGCTGTGCTTGTGCGCCACCAGTGGAAACCGAGTCGAGAGTCAACCGTAAAAAAGTGCGAAACCGTGAAAATTGACGCCCAAGATCCTGTCCCGAGACTTGGCGGATGGCAGAAGAAGTCTCGACGAGACATTTATGGCACTGAGCATTGTAAGCGACGAATCCGTCCGCCTTTCATCCGATCTCGTGAAAAGCTCTCTCCTCTACCCTTCTAATCAGACTGCATTAATTAAAAATTCGACACTGGTTGAATGGAATCACTCACAGAAAGTAGAAAGTAGAAAGCTAGACAATTATATAATCCACTTCGTTTACAAGCATAGTCGTTGCGCCTTTTTAAGCGTAAATAAAATAAAACAGAGAAAACCTCCTCGAGATAATATACGAAATAAACGTATTCCCTAAATGGAAATCAATTCTCTTCAATGATCAATTTCTAGTTAACCGAAATGGGGTGCTAGTCACCGGTGCCTAATTATCGATTTCCGATTGTCAGTTGCTGGCTGTTCATTACCAGTTAACTAGAAATTATGCGTTGTTAAATATCACCGTCGTGCAACCATTTCGCCAGCCATTTTACTCGCTCTCGCTTATATTCAACCACCAGTTGGCCAACGGAGACTAACCATCGACGCCTCGTACTTTCACCCCATCAGCGAGGAGAAAAGTGCTCGCGTCTCCCTGTGGCACGATCCAATAACTCTCGCAACACGGTTAACGCGTTATAAACCGCGCGAAACAAATCGCGTTACGCGCAATTAGGTCGCGTGGCAACGATAATTGCGCGATTTCGCACGAGAAAAGGTGGTACTCACCGAGGACAATGACACGGGGCTCGCTAGTGACGTACGAGTGCATCAAGGGCAAGGTCGAAGGGAGCATGGCGTTCTGCATCGTTGGCTGCGAGTCTATAAGGCGTTCCTGGTTCTGGGGCCTTGGAGGACTCCTGCTCCTGGGGACGTCGAAGGACGTGAGGGTGTGGGACCTCGCGAAGCTCACGTGCTTCGTTTTGGGCGCTTGAACGGTGGGCGGCGGTGGCGCTGGCGGCAACACCGGACGAGGGCCCTCCAGTTTCGTCGATTCCTCGTCTTCCGGAAGCCACGTGTACCTGCGACACGGAACAACCGTCGACAAGCTGAAAAATCGAGACGTTAAGTGTCTTTTTTTTTAAGTGGAACGCACGTCGCATGTTTTGAGACGAGGCGACGCGACCAAGTCTCTCTCTCTCTCTCTTTTTTCTCATCGATGATTAATCGGTTCTTCTGCAAAGATATGTCGCTAGTTGAATTTCCGCGAGATCGCATGCATCGGGAAATTATTCAAATCGGTGCAAATTTATTCCAACGCGACTGAATAGATAACGTTTCTTTTTTGGGACTATACGAGCAGCAATTAAATATTTCTACCGCTTTGATAAATCTATTTAACGCAATTAATGTGCGAGAGAACCGAGGCTTTGTGAGAGCAGGCAGGATTGAAATAATTTTTACCACTTTGAGACTGTACGAATCACTTTTCGAATCGTAACTTGTTGCGTTCTCGCGTTTATATTTACAATCACCAGAGCCAAGTATTGAATCTTGTCAACGACGCGTTTCAGAAAAAAAAATGTGCACCCTTGTATCCATGCGAAACAGCGTCCAAACGAAATTAAAGAACGTTACAGACGCCCCCGTGCTTCGTGTCTTTCTGTCCTTCGATGATCCAACAGGTGTCGCGGAAGAACATTTCATAATCACGGGGCAAAGCGTGGGCGTTAACGATCCAAAGTTTAAAGAAAGCGCGTACTGCGATTTCTTTTTCTTTCTCCGTCGACTGACGTCGCGATGGAACCGCGCCATTGGAACGGCGGAAACTCTCGGACGCGGACGAGCGCGACTTAATTAACCAGTTAGTCGATAGACATTCGTTTCTCCCTGGGAGATGAGCTTTTTATTTAATGCGCGACAGGAACGGCTGCGCGTAGGCACTGCCACACGCGATGGCTACAATTCCTGGTACCATTGTGTCGCGCAGGAGCCGATCCTCGCGTCTGACAGCCATTATCTTCGGGAAAAGTGGGTGACGCCTGGGTTATTTCTGCGACGCTGCGACAACGACCTAAATAAATTGCATTTAGATTCCTGCGCGCCCCTGGACTCGCGTGTAATAACACCGTCCTCGCTTCCGGTCTGCTTGAAACGAATCTCGTTTTAATATCCCGATTCCCATTAAAGCGGATCTCCTCTATTCGCGTTTGTTTTTTCTACAGATCTAGATTAACACTCGATGCTGTTTCGTTTAAAAAAAATGGGATAAACGGCACCGCGTGGAAATGACAATTAACCTCGCGCAAGCTTTCACGTAACGCGAGGTAGCTCTGTTTTTAAGAAAATATCGCCTCGTTCCATTGGCTTTACATCCCTCTGTAGAGGGTGAGCCGTTTTATAGGCACCTACGTTCGTTTAGGGAGAGCTTTATTTTCGAGAAAATAACCGGCCGTTTCGCGGACTTTTACGTTCTCCTCGGACGACATTATGTCAGAAAAACGGTTATTCAGGCCGTCTTATATGTCAACGCGTTCTTTTCCTCGGGAAAATCTTATTCCACGGGAATATGCAAAGCGAGTTAACCGACGGGTTATTTCGTAGCTCGTTTTACATTCACTACGGGGAATAATAACGCGACACGCTCGCATTTATCCACTTTTCGAGTTCTACGATTTTTAATACCACCGTCCTGTCGCTGATGCGCGGATCCGTCGCGAGAAGAAGCGACGCGTTCGGAGGCTGTTCACGCGCGTGCAATTTCGAGGCTTGATTCTGGGCTCGTTGAACGCGCGATTAACGTGTCAATTACAATTTAATTGAACGCCCGTTGAATGGTGATTCACACCGTTCGCTTTGCCCTCGATTTCGTTGGGACCGTTGCCTTGTTCGGCCAAACTAAACCGTGTAATTGCGCCTTAATACAAACGCGTGGCTAGACTGTCCGCTGGGAAACGGCTCAATCTACCGGCATTATATCTCATTGAACAGTCGCGCCAGGTATTTGCATCGATGAATACTAAATCGAGGCTCCAAAATGTCTAAATCCGAGGGAAGTTACCGCGATATTTTTATCTCACAGATTCACGTCGTCTCGAATTCAATCGCGTGACGCTTCGTTGTAATCTCCAACCAAGAATTACGTAAAAATTGCGATTTCCTTTCGTTCCGTGGTAACAAACGCTCCTCCATGAATTCCAGCTAGAGCTCAAAGAAATATGGGCGCATTGTGCGCGCATACACCGATGTATTCTTAACATTTCCAAGTCATTATTCAAATCCAGATCTGGCTTTATCACCTCCCATGGTACATATTTTCCTTCGACGTGACTTATGCTTATCGCTATGGGTTGTATAGACATTCGTACAGCTGCGAGCTGGCCACGGTTCGCAGAGAAGACAGAGCCGAAGAAGTAGAGCAGAAGCGTCGAAAATGGATCATAGATTACTGGCGGATATCGAAGAAAGGATTTCTCATCAGCGATAAGTCTAGATCTCTAAGGAACTTCTTGCGTGATCTCACGCAGCGATGGCTTTAAAAATAACCATTACAATAATACCTACAGAATGTACCTGTAATATCTCTGCAAACACAGCGAGAAACGCGCGTCCGCTGTTCTCCAGGCGGCTGAGCGCGTGCACCAGTAGTAAAGGTCAACGATTCCAACCCGTTAAAAACCTAATCTCTCTTCTTTCGCTTAGCGAGCAATGAATATTCAACTTGATCGTAAATACAGCGACGTTACAGGTTCCCGCGAAGCTCATTAAGTCTGGCGCAATGAAAATATCACGGAATGGTCGATAATTCTCGACGTAACGCGATAGACCCGGAGCCATTTCAATTAATCATCCGTTTCCCACGAACCTAACGCAAAATCGATCCGCCACGTGTTCGCAATTTATTTCCGCAGCTCTCGCATCATCGGCTGGCGAACGTATAAATACATCGCGACGCACACCAACGGGGAATCGCTTCTTCCCATCGATCCTGGCTTACGATTGGCCTTGCGGCGACCAAGGCGGCGGCAGCACGCGACAGCAATCAGAAATAAACCTAAACCCCTCGAACGTGCCTGTCGAACCTGTGACCACTCCGCGCATACTCTTACAATAGCCATTCGAACCATGTTACGCAGGGGACACCCTCGTTACAAACTTCTGTACATCCTTCTTGAAGATTTCATTCGAACACTGCGCGTTTCACGCCTCCTCTCACGTGGTGCGGTTAATTCCTCTCGTCGCCCACTTTGGGATATTTATGCACGTCGTCGAGCCACGGCACCGTGAACGACGAGGTATTTTATCGACGGTGGTAAACCTCTTTTACGTCCACGAAATATTATCACCGTATTACGCGGATACGACGCTGGTTTCGTCGCGCGACCGGATGTTAACAACTTGCTGGTTCGCCAGCCTCGACCACCCGCGGAGGAATCCTCTGAACTTTTGTAATTACAGAAGATGCTTCGTTATTTACGGATTCGTTGGACGAACGTTTCATTGTTAAGCGCGTTTAATGTTTTAAACGGAAGTGGACTTTTAATATTTGACTGCGAGAGGCTGAACCGCTCGCGGAAGTCGAGGGACACGCGCGCACGACGCTTCACGGTCGCAGACTAACAGACGAGTTTACGTTTCTCTGATTCGCATTCGCGGTGGCTGACGTTTTGTTTTCGCGGAAGTCTGGTCTCGACGAAATTCGTAAAGACGGGTTTCGCGGACGAATGTCGCTTGGTGTTTCGAAAGCTGGTAATTAAGAAATTCTCGAGACGTCCGTGGCTATTTAAGGTGAAATATGGGACGTTAACGAGTCTGACGCACGTTTTTCTTAAGCTACTTACTGTAAACTTTTACGTGAACGGTAAGACCGATAATCCTTATTATTTTCAGGCGATCAAACGGCCATCCTCCTACGATCGTTAAGAAATAAGTGCGTTATAAAATTTCAATAAAGCAAATCCCATGGAAACTTGTAAAAAATGTCGTAAATTTTATACCCAATTTTATTACAACTACCGAATACACCAACTCGAACGATGCACTTTTTATTAGACACGAAAGAAAAAAAAAACGATCTTTTCTGAAGCCACTTTAGCTGTTTACAACGCGAGATTATAGCCTTGCCAACCGTATTCGAGCGATGCATTCATAGCTCGCACGAAATACAAAATTAACTCCTCTCCAATCAAAGTCTCGATGTACGGAAACACGTGACAATCGATCTTCATTAATTCTACAAAAAGCATCCAGCTGTTCCTTCTCACGATAGATTTCAGTAAAATGAAATGATCCTGTTCCAAGACCTAAGCACACGCGAACGAAATGAATCACCCAATACACATCAAATCACACAAATTTCATCCAACCGTTTACCCCATCCATCATCAAAACCTTCTACCAGATCAATCTCCCTGTTTCATCAAACAATTCAGCCAAACTAACACCCGAACTTTCCCTTCCCAACCGTCCACTTCTATTTACCCCCAAATTAAGGGGCGATACTACTCTGAACGGTCGAAGCACGCTCGCTTCCACCGACTGACTTGGACAAATAAAAAAGCAAAGAATTGTTATCAGACTGGCGTTCATCCTAGCTTAAAAATAACGAGTTAACTCAAGAAAGTCAAAAGTTTCGATCAATTGATTTACTCGTTCAGCTTCCTCCGCTTAGAAAACATGGTCTCACCCGGTTCGAGTATCATGATTCCAAGTAAATCCTATTTAAAGTTCCAGGACTTGAATGGATCGTGATGATCGCATCATACACCGTTCCACTAAACCACCCTCTAACTTTCTAATTCAGTTTCAAATTTTCTCTATTCCAAAAAGAAACCTGACAATAATACAAAAAAGAACTTCCAAGCATCGCGGTAGCAGTAGTTGTTCAAATCATCGTCGAATCATCAGACAAATCATATCGACCATCGGAAAAGCTGAACGCAAGCAAGCTTCTCACCTTTTCGGATCAGGCACGGTGCAGAAGGACCTGGGTCTGCGCCGGAAATAGGAACTTTCGATCCAGTCGGCCTCGTCCTCGAAGTCGTAACGGAAGAAGCCCCTCGAGTAGGTCGGGTAAGGTTGACGGTACATGATCTGCAGGGACCGTCGAGGGTAAGGTGCGTCGCAGAGGTTCTCATCGCTGGGCACGCTCCTGACGCAGGCGGAGAGGATCGAGGTCCTGGCGGAGCTGCACGGTGAGGGGCCCTTCGTCGAGAGGCAGCCGAAAAAACCGCCGCCAGATTTTTCCACCGCGTCCAACTGCCTGCTGGTTATGCAGTACTGTTCCTTGATGTCCTCGCGCGAGTAGAGCGGCGTCGCTCTGCGGTCCCAGTCGATGCTGATGCTGCCAGCGGGCGGCCCGTAACCGCCGTGCAGGTCCACCTGCGTCGAGACGTCCACCTGTCACGCACACAACGCACACGTTCGGCTTTAATTAGTGGAAAATCGATGGGGAGGACGAGACGAGGGGATTGAAACGCCGCGGGGATCGCGAACTGGACGGAACTAACTCCTGAAGGGGTGGACGACGGGGTTGGCGGCGAGACGGCTCGCGAGGGATGGGCCAGCGGTGCGGTTTAAATTAGTTTACGGTGGATACTCGTGATAGGAGTATGGACACTGCGTCGAGTTTCGAGAACAGGTGGTTTGAGAACGATTGCGGAATCGCGTGTCTGAACTTTCCGCGAAGGATTTTGAGATTAGTTTTGGTCGAGATGGAGGGGGTTGGAGCGTGCCAGCGGAAGTAATCGCGGTGGCAGCAACGCTTCAGCCTTTGTAGACACCGCGACGCGAAGCAAGAAATGCTTTCGTAAATTTTTCATCGGGTTCTTCGGGTTACTTTGAACCGCGTAATAGAATCGACCTCGTGTAATAAGCGTCTCAACAACGCCTTTGCAGGCACAGACGCGACTTCTTTTAGCGAAACATTTAGAGTAACCGGTTAATATTTATCTTCTGTAGAAAAAAAAGGAAAGAGAGAAGAAAAGAAGGCTGTTACTCGCGTCCTCTGCGAGAACAGGTAATTTTCCATCTTTCGAGCCATCTTCCACGAAGTAACTTTAAAGCTTTACTTTATGGAACGCTGATGCAAACACGATATCCTTCGGATAACAAACATTAGCTCCGATGAAAGCAATTTCAAGGAGCGATCGAAAATAAAAAAAAAAGAAGGGGCGCTAAAAGTTCACCCTTTCGATCCGATATGAGTCATTAAAACGGGGATTAATTACCAATTGACCGTATCGATATTGTAGCTACACCTCCGCAGTATCCATTTTCTGACTTACGAGCGTCTTTTTACTCCGATGCGAATTGCGACGCAGTTCCACTTGCTCCATAAATAGACCATGAAAAATCAGAAACAACGAACGCGCAATATTCTTCAGCTTTTATTCGTTTCTATCGAGAAACGCGTGTTCTGAAACTTTTCGTTGAAATTTATGAATATCTCACGCGAAGCTCTCGCGCGTGTCGATCTAACTGGCCCCCAAACGTCCGTCAATTTCAAATTGGCCGCATGGGAGTGAAAAAAGCGGTGGAAACGTTCTTTCATCCTCCATTAACGAGTTTGTTACAGTTCGGTTGGGCAGGCCATCGATCCGCCTCGAATTGATCGATGCGCGGCGCGCGAAACGCTCGACTGAAACTCTGTTAGCGTCACGCGGAATATCGATACGCGGCGCGCGATTTAAAAAAGAGCATTTCGCGCGCGTTTCAAACGGAGCGGCGAGAGCAACCGTGGACGCGACGCGACCACGCGATACGGTTTTCAGATCGTTGCGAGATCGATTCGAACGCGCTGGCACGCGTTCACACGTGCACGCCGCCTACCCTCCAAGCCCTCCATTTCCATCGCGCTAATTAAATTGCGAAACGAGCGCGATGCGGTCGGTTAATCGAGTATGCTGATACCAACGAGGATGGAACGGAACGGGGTGTATTTGCTTCTTCCATATGTTTTTAACATTTACGTAGAACGATGAGAGTATCGAATCGAACTTAATGTAACCAGAAACGTACACGCGATTGTTTTTATCCTACGTACGAATGAAAATATTTGACAATGAATGCTATTTCTGAAAGATATTTCCTAGCGCAACTTTGTAAAAAATGCGTGTAAAAATCGTAACATACAAGCGCATAGTTGAAAACTCGTTCAGAACTCAGCCAATACACGCGAAGCTTACACCTCATCCAATAACGCGAAGCCTGAAGCGATACAAACTTTATCGAAGGAGAGATGTTAATCTGAAGTTCACTCTGGCAACTCGAACAAATGACAGGAAGAAAGAGGATAACAATAGATGAGAAAGTTTAAACAAGCAAGGGGCAGACCTCGAGAGGAGTCTGGGGCCTGTTACGCTTCCTTCCCTTCCACGCAAATTAAATATGTTTTGGATCAGATTTACGCGACAGATCACGATCAACGATTCTAATACTCGCCATTTCGAAAACAAATATAGTACCCAGACGCAAATCTCGCGTTAATGCGCAAAGATAACGTTTACTCTACAACTTTGCGGAAAGCTCGCGCGTACCAACTTCAAGATTAACCAATCCTCGATCGTTGGAGACCAGTTGCCCCCTCTGTCGGCGAAACGTCGTAAGATTAACGGAGATTACAAATACCGCAGCAGTGAATGGCACCCTCGCCGATTGTGTATTTATTGATCAAAGTTTAAAGGTCCTCGGCCAGCTGACAGTGCGACGCACGAACAATGTCCGATCGATATCGACGTGTTTGCATTTTCGTCTATGCATATTATAAATAGGAAGTACGTCTATTCATTTATAACAACGCGGCATCGACACTCCTCCGTATCGCCTCCGTGGCAGCGAAATTCTAGCTATGAATGCTTAGTCGATCCGTCGATGATTGCACGCTGATTGTGCCCTGCTCGTACGATACCACCCAAGTGATCATTTACTCGCAATATAGATATGTATATCGTATTGTTCTCTTCCGCCAGGTGTATAACGAGAAATTATTGTAGAGTTCGATCACCAGTCGCGCGCTTTCGCGGCCATTATCGCTACCGCGTCAACTAATAATGCTAACCCAACCGTTTCTTCGATAACGTATTCCCAAGTTTACCACCGCCGTATTAGCAGTGCCGCTTGGTGCACACGCGATCCCAAAATCGCTCGATTTTCGCTTCGAACAACGTAGCTCGATGCCACGAATTTTGCCTCACTCGAACGTTTCAACCCTAACTCGGCTAGAACGAAATCGGCAAACACCAAACGGCGAACGTGCACCAGAGAAACAGTTAAAATGGATTTTCCTACCAGTCTCCAGTGCCCGCTTATGGACGATCGAAGAGAATTCACTTGGCCACGAGCGTTTCGAAAGTCTCTCTGCTCAAATACCATAAAGGTTGTATTATCGTGCTGTACGAACGTTGCTTTCGGTTTGTTGCACTATCGAATGTATCGACGATACTAATATTACTCGCATTTCATTGCCACTTGTCACTGCCACTGACTCAACATTCAGACATCGTCATTCGCAATTCGTGAATAATTCTTCTGCCATCTGTTTCGCGAAATCCGTAACGAAGCTGTTTCGTCTGAATCTAGTTGAGCTATATTCAACGTGAATGAAAAATCTAGACGTTAGTTTTTGGTCGATGACGTTCTCTGCGTTGGAATGGAATTTTCGCGAAAACGCAAGGGTGCGACGCAACCCCTGAGAACTGGAAACGCATAAGTGCGATGCGAAACTGTACCTCGTCCTGCACAATCATTTAAGAGCTTCGCATTGATTGTTCGTCTAGCCTTTCATCGTGCAAATTAGAATTTTAGACAGTTTATAAACGAACAAAAGAAGCAACGAAGTTTAACGAGGAAAAATGGTACACAAATATGGAGGATGAATATTCTCTCGAATGAAATGTTGCTATATCCGTTACCTAGTTATTGCTACAGCTCTATCATAAGTTTCGCAGTTATCCTGAGGCCATCAAACGCAGACCTCATCGAATTGAACGTTAAACATCATATTCCATTAAATGGACGGCGGGCAATGGGAACTAAATGACACAAACAACGTCACTGGAACATGACGCAGGAAATGAAAATCGAGATACCGTGCACACACGACGATATAAACTGGGGATACGTTACAATTACGGCGAGCACTAGCATTCTACATTTTATTCGCACTCGATATCGAAATACTAAAATAAATTCGATAGCACGCGTGTACTTTACGAATTCGATGTACGTTTAATATCATACAACTCGCTCGCGTGCACATCCTCGTCCGGAGGACATTCTCATTTTACGTCGAACGCGTCGCGAGAAGCGATAATTGATCGTTAGGGATTAATTAAGAATTTCTGCGTTGCCGGATAGGACACGTGACCCCGGCCACGCTGGTTGCAATTACACCGCCTCGACTTTTTATTCCCAACATCGCGGAAGCTCTCGATATCGGGTGAAATAATAACGCGATATTCCGCTCGAACGACTACGCGCGGTAATAACCGTTCCACTGGCGTGGAAACCAAGTGTCTCTCAACGCTATGCACACCGTCGATTAAAGTATGGATACTTATTACCGTTCGAAATCGAGGCGATCAGATCGCGATAAAATGATCGTGCACGATTTCAAATACGAAAGTGTTAAAGGGTGTCGTTACTTTAAGAAAAATAGACGAAAGCACTCGTTTTCGATCGAACAGAGTGCAGCCGTTAGTTGCGATGAATAACGCCTTCGTTAACCTACTCGTGGGCATCTGGAAGTTTTCGAGACACGAAGAGAGAAACGTTTCGTGCCTCGCGCAACGAAGAATGGGATGCTGATTTAAGAACGAAACAGCGAAAATCTGCTTTTAACGCTCCCGTTTGACAGGAATAGCGCGCGGACTTGTTGGTCTCTTTAAAAAATGTTTTTCGCCAGACACCGTATTTCTACTCCAATAATTCTCTTTGTCGTAGAGCCGCAAAAAGGTGTACAAAAATGTTCCGTAACGAAGATCGATAATGCGATGCGACGTTCTTGCACGCACAACCGAAGAAATTCTTTGTCGCGTCGAAAAACCAACCCCCTCACGCCCATTGACAGCGATGTGTGATACGGAGAATTTAGAGTCGCGGTGGTCCACGAGATATGAAAATGAAGCGGAACAATAGAACCGTCGGAGGTTATTCCGGTTTCGTACGACAGCCTAGATTTAATGCGTTCAGAGTATTTTAATTCGACGGAAACTTCACTTTCGGATAGCACGATATACACTTGTCACCCCGTATGTGCATTTTAATAACGCCGCGGGCTGAAATTTCACTGTACTCAATGAAATAACGAAACGCGAAGTACGATGTGTAGTTGGAAATATAGAAAATTCGAAATTAATGCTTTAATTTCGAAATTATTTCATACATCCTTTAATATCCTTTCATTAGAGCTTTTGTATTAATGGTAAAATGATCAAGCGTATTTTATATTTCAATTTGCAGAGCTTCAAGCTCAGATAATATTATGTTCACTTTAGTAACATTCGACATTGGAATTCTAATACCTTAACCCTTTGCGCTCGATGACTTTTTCAGTAGGGTGGTGCTGCAACTCAAGACGATTTCGCGCGTACATGAATTTATATACAACTTAACATGCAAAAGTGTTATATTTTAATATATTATCCGTGGTCACATTTTGAAAAACGTAATTATCGAAGTTCAAGTTCTGTAGTTGCGTCCTCGTCTGCAATTATCTGTACACGTCGAAAGGGGTAAATTTAAATCGAATACCCTTCCGCTTTCTCTATCAGACAGCAAATATTTTTCGAACGATTCTTCGATCTTTCGGCTCCACGGGAGAAAACATAGCGAAACTGTAAATTTACACTCGCGCGACAGAGGTCGTCAGGCAGGGGGACACGTTTCATACGAATGAGCATTTTAGAAGTTACGAGTGTCCTCGCTTACAGCTCTCGAGGATATGCGACATCTCGCGAACATACTTGCTCGTGACACTACAGTGGTTGCGTGACGCGATAAATCTTTCCCTGGTGTTCCCCATCTACGAGGGAGGTCGTTACGATTTCTACTTTCGAAAACATTTTCCTGGCCACCGATTCCATTACGTCAACAATTACTATTTGCAGGTGTGTCGCGCGCGAGAGAATAGTTCCCCGTTTTCTCCAACTACAGCGAACCACTTCTCGTTTTTAAATTTTAATCATACTTGTGACGTGTACCAGTTTCACCAGGCACTGCGTTGACGTTGCTATTTTCTTAATAGCATAACGTACCATACACTATACACTGCTACGCTTCTCATGGATGCTATCAATTATAAGTTCTTCTCGCGATAAACGATTGTCAGAAGTGTCTTAAAAAATCTATTCCCTTCCGACAGAGTAATGCAACCAGCTATCGTAAACGAAGAAATTCAATTTCGCAGATCGGAAAACAACAACAAAGGAATATGACCAGGCGCGGAAACTGACAGGGCGCAGTTCATTTAAGATATTTCACCTGCGGATAAATAGAGATTCTTCTCGCGGCGGCGCCATTTTATTGGAATCCGGCTGGTCGAAGGTGCGCCCCGGTACCAAAGCTTGCGAGGGGCATAATCTCGCGGCGGTGAAATTTTCTAATCCGCAGAAAGACGGTGGGAATTCCACGCCGGCGTAATTCCATTTATTGGAATTCAAGCGTGAAAAGATCAACAGAAAGGACCCCCTCGACGGTGAAAATGGAACGGACCGACTATCTCGCTTCCATCACCCCACCCCTCCCTGTGCCGACTCTCGATAAAACTGACCCACATCCGATCGGCGGGAAACGAGTCTTCGAGTGCATCGTCGAGGTGCGCCGAGCACTTATTCGCAAGACGAGAGGATGACACGAGCTGAGTTGCGGGCTTCGATTCGAGGTCGTGCACTCGTCCTATTCGTCGCGAGGGGGGCGAAAGAGCGAGCGAGAGGGAACCTGAGCGTGGCTGGGCGGGGTGAAAGGGACACGAGGAAAAGAAACGAAAAGGGAACTGGGTGAAAAGAGAGGAGGAGAACTGGGCGGGTGGCTCGATGATGGGAACGGGCTGGAGAGAAGAAACGGGAACTCCTCGAGCAGTAATCACGATTAATTAAAGGCTTTATGCTAACTCGAGTTCTTACGCTTTCTAGGCCCTTTATGACACTTTCAATGGCTGGCTCGCCTTAAGGCCGGCCTTTCAAACGGATCCCTTGTCAATTACGGGTATCATTGTTTATTGAATTTCCAGCGATAATTATCGACCGAGCCCGCACAGGCCTTATTAATGAACAGTCCTCCGCCGTGTCCCGTTCCGTCGTTGACGAGTTCCCGGTGACTGGGGACACTGTGACTGTGCTTGGGAAATTTTACGGTGCGCGGCTCGTCGGATTAACTGTGGATATTATTCTCAAATGGGAGAAAAGGGAAACGTGAGTCTTGGGGTTCTCTGCGTGCTTAGTGCCACCGCCCTTTAAGGATTACCAGTCTGAAGGAACGTTGGCGCTGGTTAATTTTATAAATTCCATTTTCGTCTCCCCAGAAATACGATCTCGAACGAGAAGTCGGTATAATTCAACTGGATCCAATTCAAATGTGCTTGAATGACTTTTCATCGAAGGAGCAAATGAAATTCAGAAATAGTGCTGATTTTTATTAGACTGAATTTATGGCAGGTGATAGAGAAATTCCGCATTATAGTATTTTTGCAACAATCGCAGCGGATTTTAATTCGCGTCGAGCAACCGAATTCCAGGAAAATATACACGTTGCATTAATTACAGTTCAATCGAACATCGGGATAGTTCGAGGTGCAAAATTTTGCTGCGCCCTCGAAACGTGCGAATTTAACGTTCAGCGGGAATACTTGACGCGATAGAAATAAACAAACAGGAGATAAATGAAACGTTGATAATAGAAAATCCGACTGGTCGTTAAGTACTTTTAATTCGACGAGACTACCACGAATAATTGGAGCTATTAATCGAACGACGCGAGAAAAAAGATCTAGAATCCATTTCCTCGACAACTGGATCGCCAATTTCTATAAACATGATAGAACAGGTGAGACTTTAATTAATCGCATCTGACGCTTCCGCAAGACTCGCGTGCGATTCAACAGAGCTCTATTTATTGGTTATAGCTCGATGCTCGAAATGTCTGGATAGTTATAAACTTTCCGAGGTATATCTTACTCCGATTTCGAGGGTACCGCAAGTAGTATAAACTTGAAGCGGATCATCCATCATGGAAGTAAGAGTCGAACTTATTGACTCGCTACTCTGGACAATATTACTTTCCAAAACTTTTATATCGATAATCTGTGCCTGATATTCTATAACAATGTACCATCTCTAATTAATGATTTGTGCGTATATTTTTGTTCGCAAGAAATTTGAATAATCTTGAGCAGATAAAATTTCAAGAGCAAAATGATATTTACCCTTTCGCCTCAGATTTAACCGTACTTCGTCGACGCTTTCTAAGTCGGTGACGATGTTATCGAATCGAGAATATGCATCAAGCAGGTTATTAGCATAATTTGAATTTCTAACTCTTCGTGCGCTCGAATAACTGCTTCGCTAATTACAAAGAACCCACGGTGTTTATCCTAAAAAAAAAAAAAAGGGAGAAATATTCCCCGCGACAGTCCGCTGCATTTCTATGCACACGTATACCGTATTAAGTGTAAACATAATGGACGTTTCCAGGGATATTCATTGAACTGAATTTTTAACGGAGCGCGCGTATCTGACGAATCGAGAGGATCGATTTTCCTCGAAAACAAAGGCTCGCGCGCGAACAATGTTATTTCGTATTCCTTTTAACGAGAAAAATTAGCATAAATTCCCGTCAAAGCGGCGGGGGCAAGAAAATTCATCTATTTAATAGTCGCTGACGAGTAAATTACGAAACGGAGGTCGAAGCCACCGCGAACGACACGAATTGGCTCGTTTACGACCCCGACCGGTTGCAATAATATTAAATTACGCGGGAAGAGAGGAAGAGAAAAAAGAGAAGAAAAAGGAGGAGAAGGGAAAGGAACGAGAGGCAGAATAAATCAATGGATTTAAAAGATTACAAGTGCTTCTTAGAAAGGAGCGCGGCATCCATTCATTCATGAACTCGCAGACACGTTTCCACCGCGCGGACCTAATATTTCCCGGCTGAGTTTAACAATAATTTATTTGCGTCCGCGGAAGCCCACCGTGCGATCATTGAATTGCAAACGTTACGGGGGAGACAGAAGGTGAGACGAAGAGCCGCGAACGAGGGGGTTGCGTCCGATGCGAAGATCAGACGAGGTCCAGCAACAAATAATAGGCGAAAATGGGACAGGGGCCAGTGGTATTCAAATCTGGCGGTGTTGAGATCGCGCGAGGTGTTCGACAGCCACCGAGAAATTGGATGGATGTCTGAAAAATCGAATTGAATCGAATCGCGAATGACTGAAGCCAATTGGTTTCGGTAGAATCGGGGGTTCGAGCAAAAAATTTGCGACTACCCTTTTTTGGTTCTGCGTACCGAATCAATTGCATTCGTACGCGTACCGCGCTTGAAATGTATTTATTAAAAAGCAATTAATTTCGCGTCGTTGAATAATGCTGTTCGAAAATGAATATGGAGAACCGGGAAGAAAATAGCGATCAAGTTCGACAGGGATTATTTGCGGATAAAGTCAGGGTAGGTTTTGTGCGAGGAACAATCCAAGTGTTACTTAACTTCTGATTATGAAGTTCGCTGGATCCAGAGGAAACGTTACGTCGGGGTTACAATTAAGGATACTATCCGGAACAGCTCTCCGCGCAATGTTTCGCAATTAACGTCAGACGTATGGATTCAACTCTGACGGGAAATTTCAAAGACCATCGCAAAATCCGGGCAGCCGCCGCTACGCTGTTTAGAAGACGCCTGTTACCTAATAGGCTTCGGCTGATCTAATTATACCCCGTAATAAAGCATCCCGGCTAATGACCACGTAAGTCTCGGTCGACGTTAATTAAACACGCGAAACGCGAGTGCAACCGTTTAAAAGGGAGAAATCATTTTTCCTCGAGGATCGATGGTGAGACAAAGGGGATTGAAGATACAAGAAGCACGAAAGTTTTGATATCCAGGCGATAATTATGAAATTATAGGGCATGGAAGTAGGTTGGTTCGTTAACGATAACGAGCCGAAGAACGAAACAAAACTTGCAGGAAAACGATTTTCGATGGAACAATACGGTTAACAATAATGGCATAAAAGCCAGAGAGAATTCTGCTGTAAAATTAAATATCTCTGTAATTATCGACTCGTATCGCTGATAACTAACGTAAGAAGTTGAGTTCTTCGTGACGATCGAATAATCAGAACGATGGTAAAATAGAGATAAATTCTGTTAAAATGAAGACAATCAAATTACAAAAAGCACGCATTCTATCGACAACTTAATCAACATCACTCGATGCTCCATTCACCCTTAACCCAACGACCGCACAAAAATCGTACGTTCGAACGCAGCGAGGGACGCGCTGCAAAAAAGCCACGAAACGGTACAAAAGGCACGTCTGCACGAGACGCATTGGCAGAAACGATTCTCTATGCGACGGCGACGAGAAGCCGCGATCAAAATCCCGACGCGTCTGCGACACTCGGTCAAAGTGTTCGTTCGTGAGAGACTCATCGCGAAGAAACGAACGAAACCTCGTACCAAAACAAAACTCACCACTAATCAGGTGCAACAACGAAAAATCATAGCAACAAATACCAACAATTTTTTAACCCAACTTCCATTCGTTTACAATCTACAATAAAAAAATCATTGAAGACCAAACAAATAGAACGAAGTGTTGCCGTCCTTGACACGATCATTATCACAAACCTAGCCAAACATATATAAAAAAAAAGTGACTAACCTCGTTCGAAAATTAAGAACCGCGTTACGCACGAATAACGAGAAACGGAAGCTCGTAAACAGCACACTTCACCCAAGAACGGCACGATATAGATAATGAAGGAAGAGAAGAACGAAAAGATCTCGTGAAATGTTAACGACACGGGTGATCTAAGCCCCGTGCGACTCGTCACATGGCGTTAGAAAGGGCGAAATCAATCGGCCACGTAATCGAGGGAAGCAGTCGACGTACGATCGGGTACGCGAAAGGTGAGAAGCGCGTCGGGTAGAGCGAGGTCCTAATGTACCTGGTGATGATAGAACGGGGTGGCCTTGCCATCTGTTCGGATGCTGGGAGGTGTAGTGGCGTTCGCGGTCGGCAGATTCCTCGGGTTAATCGCGATTTCGGGACCCGGGTGAATTTTCCTGATCCCCTGGGTGCCTGCCGAGGGTCCCATGGTCGGGGCCTTCACCATCGTCGGCCGCACCCCGTGCTCGAGCCTCGTCGGTCGACGGAATCGGACGCGAGCGGACACGCACGCACGCACGCACCGCGAAGGGCCAAACGAGCAGGCGAGCAAGCAAAAGCACACTGGCCGCCGCTGGCTGCCTGCCGGTCTATCGATCTGTCCTTCTCTCTTGTTGTCTCCCCGTGATCGCGTGTTACGAGGGACGCGTGCGAACGCCAGCAACGGAAACGGAGGAACGTCCTGGTCCTGACGGTAGGACCCGACAGGAGGACCCGAAACGGTGGCACTCACCACCCAGCGTCCTCGTCGACTATCTCCACGCTCCGTTCCCTCCCTCGAACGTACATCGTCTCGCTCCGGCTGCCTACCCCGTGGCTCCTGGACCGACGACAGCGCCAGCGGATCGCGCGGGAACCACGGGTTATACCCCGTCGACGAGGGAGGTTTCACGCGACGTCGAGCTGTGTTCGAGGCTTCGATGGAACGTCGGACGATTTTTGTCTCGTTTAATGAACGATGCGCGAATGTTTTCATTAATTCCACGCGGAGACGGAAGATGGCTGGTTGAGTTTCATCCCCTTTGGGGTGCGTTTACTACGTCTTCCTGCAGGGCGTTCGCTGGCTAGCGTACGTAATAGTCGTTTCCTTGATCCCGCTGCTTCGTTCCCTGCCGTTTTCCGCGGTTTCTCGAGAGGGCTGTCCGTTTTACGGCTGCTTAGTTCAGGTGTTATTAGCGAACGATGAGGTACGAGGGAAATTTGTTGGTTGAATCGCTCGAATCGAGGATTTATGGGATTCTCGCCAACGGATGGGGAGAAATCGATCGATGGGGTGCGATTAGATACACGCGATGCGTAGAAAATTACGATATTAATCTGTTCGAGTCTGATTGTTTGCGGGAATTAAACGAGTGGAGGGAATTTATAAGCTTTTCTCGAGTACTTTGAATCTCGTCGAAAGGAACCCATGAAACGAACAATCGGTTCTTAAGTCAATTGGACGGATCCAAAGGTGGTACGTGTGCTTCAGCGCGAAACAAAGCAACGTAGACGGTAGCTATCAACATCGACGACCAGTCTCCAGCCGAGCAGACCAATTTCTCAAACATAACGTAACGTATAACGTTCAACCCCGTGGCGACGCGGCTCGTCGTTTCGAGTGTTCTCGTCGAAGGTCGCGTGGGGTGGAGAGGAGAGGAAGCAAGAAAAGAAAGGGGGACGGAAGGGCTCGAAAGTCTGATCACCGTGACGAGGGTGGACGCCGCTCGCAGAGGGTGAGCTTCAGATTAGGGAAGGGATGAATGGATGACAGAGATGCCGGTGGATACGCGAAGGAAATTGAGACGGGCGATCGTGATGGCGTGGAAGACGAGCGTGGGCTTTTTTTTCGACCCGCTGTTTGCGTTTACCCCCTCGCGTTCGTGCGTCACGAACGCGTCCGCGTTGCCAACCTTTTGCGCAGTTTTTTGGTCGAACAGAAAGCTTTCATCAGGATTATTCAAGATACTCGAAATCGAGTTCGAAAATTCCCATCGATCGAGCTATGTTTCCGCAGCTTTTTTGCAACTGCAGACCCCGCGTAGGGAGCTGCAATTAATTACGATTTCTTGTACGACGATCAAACGAGAATTTGCATACAGAGGGTTAAAGTTTCCGCGTGTACGTTGGATGAAAGTTAATATCGGTGTATCGTTCGACCCCTGCCACAAAGTTAGCCGCGACATATATAAAACGATGATATTTCCTTCTACGAGAAGGCGAGTTCAATCGAAAGTATTAAAAAAGTCATAACTATGTTATCTCTTTCGTATCTTTCGAGGCTTTATCGTCGACTTCTAGCGAGGTGGAGGTCCCCTCGACTTCCCGAGCAAGACTTCGGGTCCGCAGTCTGACAATAAGCGTATTTACGTTTCGCTTTAATAGAGCCTAGTTTCCAATTGATGGGAAGCGTAGCGCGCGAGCCGCAATGCTGAGTACACGCGGCAATTATCGACGTCGAACGCGATGGAAATATGATCACGGACGTTCTATGCTGTTTCCACCGTGTAATGGGCCAATTACAGGGTAAAACAAGCGGGCGCCTCCTTCGAGGATGTAGAATTAATGAGATCCGGATTGTTCGAGGAATCGCAGGCGATATTGATCGCACGATAGGGATGATGCGCCTTTTAATGTGCCAGAGGCGTCATCCAGATTTCTGACCGCCACTTTGGTAAAGTTTACGAACTGTAATTGCGCCAAGCCTCGGATAAGTCGCATTCTGTTGTTTTACGCAGAGATCTATAGCTACGTTAAGCTGTAACCTATGTTAAGCGTGTGTTCAATTAAAGTTACCAAAGTTCAGGCGAAGTTACGAAATTGCAATTTTAGCTGGTCCAACGTAAGCACGCGCGGAAGCAAGGTTTGTATCGTCTGCGAGTAAATCTTACCTCTTGCCTGCGACCAATGTCGCGAAAGTGGATTCAAATAGCAAAAAGTCGAGAGTAACGTTTGATCGGATCGACTATCACTGAGTGCGCGCTTAAAAGTCACATTACTATTCAACTACAGCCATTTATGTCTCCCAGCGAATTTTCTTTTAGGCAGAAGGGGAGTAACTCAACACACAGCTCGAAACAATAAGGGGATCGTGTTCCCGGCTGCTCAGAAGAACAAACTGAACGTCAGACGTACGAAGCAGGAGAGTAAACATATGTACTAAATGTCTGACTCGCAGCGTGTGCCCAGCCACCTAAAATGTCGAGCTTTCTGGCTAAAAGTGAAACGAGATAGGCGAAGGAATTTTATAATTAAATGACAGTGATTGTGACGATATGAAGAATTTGGTTGCAGATAAAAATTGTAATTTCAGGAATGGAGAAAATAATCTTTTTTTTAAGTAATTGCCTTTCCATGGGATATAAAATAAGATACGTTTAACCCTTGGGAAATACCAACGTCACCTGATAATAATTTCCTCGGTTTAACGTAATTAAAGTAGTTAGGGAATAAAACTGATTAAAAGTGGCCACGGAGCAGAGTTTGCGATTAAACTCCACTTCTTAAAATAACGGATTAAGTGCATTATCAATTTCAAAATTTGCTATCAAAGTCGGGAAAAATGGCACGCGAAGTTGACTCCTACAGGAGCATGCAAATTTTTCTGCAGGACGAATTAAAAATTATTGATATATTTTCCTACAAAATATACGTGTACTTTAGTTTATCGAACAGCTGTTCGAACCGATAAAGTCGACGTACTGAAACAATTTAAGCGAATATGTAAGTTTCGCGCATTTAAACCCGAACAACGGTAACACAAGTTAACGCGAAGTGAAACGTGAAAATGGTATTCGATAGATTCAACGAATCGCGTCAATACTGCCAAAGCGAGGAAACCGTTTGCCTACTGAGCCCCCAACCCGTAAAAACTCGAACAATGATTCTCATCGTCGACAGTTCTCTAAACAATACCACCAACACCTGCGTGCAGGACGAAGAAAAAAAGGATACGAACAACAAAACCTACGGAACAACTGTTCGCGTCACGATTGATTCGGTTCCTATCGAAGAAAGGGAGGCCGTCGTTAACGGCAATTAACAGACGTGATTGCGTTTCGTCGAAAAATCCAATACGCATCACGCGTCACCTACGAGTTAACGGATTGGCAATTTCGGAAAAAGCATATCAGCTACGGAATATAAAACAACAAGAATCGTATTTCGAGCCATCGATCAATGGGTGAACCGTGACGCCTATGCATTGGAAGGAATGAGTTAGTTATCAGTGATTGACCTATATGTAAAGTGTACAACTGTCAATTATTATTTTTTTTTTATATAACATTTCAAGGACTACATTAAGAAAAATATATAATCCTTCAAATGTTTTACGTTTATATTTATATAAATAAATAATCAATTGGTGATCTATAAAATTTTCCAAAAATCATGACCAACATTCGCCATTCTAATTCTAATAAAATATTTTATTTTTCATTTCTCTGTTCCAGAAAACGCTGGCAAAATGTAACAACCCTCTGGTTCTGCATTGCAACCCCTAAAGTAGTATAGGATCCTCCACATAGAGGTCAGACACTCCATAACTTCGAATGGTGGATAACGTACCGACATCGCAAATCGTTATTATCAGTACAGGCTCCAAGAAGAAATTCTTCGTATCATTTTAGTATCACTCGCAATGTTACCGATTCGACTATTATATTTAACACTTGCACACTATTATTTTATGTTAACATACCGATTGTACGTACCAAACATAGTAGTATCG
Source organism: Xylocopa sonorina (assembly GCF_050948175.1). Classification (NCBI taxonomy): domain Eukaryota; kingdom Metazoa; phylum Arthropoda; class Insecta; order Hymenoptera; family Apidae; genus Xylocopa; species Xylocopa sonorina. The sequence goes on from NC_135193.1 coordinate 15,160,053, forward strand.
TTATGCATTTTATCATTTAAAAGGGATAGTATATTCGATAGATATGAAAAGTCTGCGCTTTATTGTATTACACACAAACGACGAAATATAGAACTTATTAAATAATGTATTCTTTTGTTACATATTTTAGTATCATTTACCGATTCAGCACAGAATTCATAATTTAAACCGCTTTGAAAATTTACCGCTTTGTATTCAAATATTTATTAATTCAAACTTCCACGCTCTTTCTTTCTCTAATATAAATTTTTAACACATTTCACTTCCATTTGTAATGTAAATGAACATCAGAGAGAGTTGTATAGAATCTTTAAAAATATATATAATCTATTAATTAACTATCAATTACTCAATAGAAAAGTAAACTTGTCGAACTATAAATGTGTCTTAATTTAAAAATTGTCTGTCTAAGCAAATATGATATATTTTATTTCAGTTGGAAATATGTTTTTTAATAGATATATGTAAAAATGTGTTTTAAATCTTAAACATCGAATACACAAAGAGCAAAGAAATATAAAAATACCCTGGCAGTCAGGAAATCTATTTTAATTTTGAAAAAAGTCCACCTGGTCAGGACTCTGTCTCAATATAAAGATTAAAATAGCCTACAGGTCATTCCACGCGAAAGAGACAGCTTTTGTGCTCGACATCTGGGGTTTTGTTGAAACTAAAGTATACCGGAATTTTTAATCATTAAACTTGTTTCTCGAATGAACTTTATAACTTCTAACTTATCGTTAAATTATTAATAATTTTACTTCATATATATATATATAATAAAATTAAATTTTCTCGACAACGAGATGTCAAACTAAAATATTCTATTCTCCATTACTATATTCATATTTTTTATAAAACGTGGTATTCAACCTTTCTTTCTCTCGTTTTTAGTAGCGAATTTCCCGAGTGTACTCGATAAATCTTTAAAGTCAATTTCCTCGAAAACCAAGTTCCAGGTAAAAAAATTGTGTTCCTTCTTTTCGATCGACCTTTGCATGTAGATCAATTTATACTCGATTTTATTTCTCATCGTGAAACACAATGCATATTCTCATACGAATTACTGAAGAGCAACAGTTTTCGATTTTATATTCGTTAAAAATTCTAAACATTGATCAATTTACGCGGTACTTGTGCAAGGACAATCTTCGATAGTAACGCATGATCTCGTTAAGATTCAATTAATTGTCAAATTGAACGACGAGCGATTTTCGTTGGAAAAACAAATATGTACGTTCCAGCTTGGCTAGCTAACAGAGAACGATTTCGTCGATTCCTGGTTCGATGGTAGACTCAACGTTCGCGGTAGGCTTTACAAATAAACAGTCGAATTTATAGAACTCGCAACCACGTTCGCACTGTGGGTTATTCCTCTCCGAGAGATTCGAGTTTTTCGATCAGTCGCGAGGACCCATCGACATTCTCCCGACCAGGGACAGCCGTGAATTTTAACTACGAAGTGATTACTCATGTGTGTTAATTACTGACATTGTGATTTACGAGTTTCATTTATCGTTCATAAATTACCAAACATTGTACAGTTACTTGAAACTTAAAAAATATATAATTAACTAATACAGTGGATAATTGGTAAGTAACAAAGTTTCATCTTTAAATTTTATACTTTATAGAAAATCGTGGCATAAAAAATTAGTTGAACGCGTATAAAATCAAACACAAGAATCTATTAGAATTTGATCAGAAATAGCTTTGGGAAATGATTATTTTCAGACATCACTCACTACGGTCAAGTAACCCTTTCATCAGAAACCGTTGCGCGTGAATAGAGTCAGACGTGTTGAATAATAATCTTTAAATTGACTTAAGGCGATGAAACGATTTGAATCATGAGGAACGTTCGCGTATCCATCAATCGCAGCCATAATTTCCAATAAAATATTCCAAATCGGATCCTCCGTTGTTCCCAACTAAAAAGCGAATCGATGCTCAACGAAGAGAGATGAATGAGAAGAAGAGGACAAGTTCGTTCGAATCCATAAACAACTATTAAAGGGATATAACGATTTTACGTTTCAATGAACGCGGTTTCGTTTAAATTGCACAGCCGACGATGGTTGATATTTCCCTGCGGAACGGTTCTTATTTCCAACCTATTTTCCAATCAGTTTTCCCTGGCGACCAATGCTTCCCAGGGGTGTTGTAACGCCAGCCACCAAACTCCTTTCTCGTGGATCATAGAGAACTAGTTGTCGACGTAATCAGTGGATGTAACTGTGCGACGCGATGCATTCGAAAGCTGTGCCCCCTGTCGTTGTAAATCTAATAATCTAAAGTGCGTTTTGATTGCTTTCTCGAGCATCGTCGGCTTATACAGCGATATGAAAACATTGTACGAACTTGTTCGCCAACGAGTGTAGAATAAGAGAATCGACGCGTGTTCGCGTGGTCTTCGTTCGCGAGCTGGCAAATCTACGGGGTGTTCGCGAACGACACGCGTAACTGTGATTTGTTACACCTCGATGTAGTTATAGTAACTGGAACCGTTCGAATGATAAACTACGGAAAGTACTTATTTATAGATGCTCAATGTGAGCTCCGTTAGAGACTCGACAGCTCTCGATAAACTAAACTCCAAAGACGCACGTACTATTTTTACATTATACTATATTAGTATATAGCTGGACCACCTATCGCTTTAATAATATCTCGAAATCGAACGGTCGAAAAGCGTTCCGCGGGGCGACTCGAGCAGGCTTTACAGTTTCCTCCTGTTTTATCGCGGTAAGTGTATCAATCATTTACAGACACACCGTACGTAGACGCGTGTACACGAGGACTCTCTCGCTCTCTCTGTGCATTCTTGAATGTTTGCACGATGAATGAAATAGTGAATGAGTGAATGAAATGGTTCAGAAGCGCGTGGAATTTGTTGAACGTTCGCGAGCCAATGGTTCCGTCGAGCTAGCATTTTATGGAGGATCAACAATTTCTACTGGTTGAATAATATACCGTAAATTAATCGAAAAGAGGAATATACGACAAGATAATTGTTACAACGAGTAAACAAAAAATTACACAATAATTACGTAATTATATGTCACTGAAAATTTTAATGAAAAATATCTCGAATAAAAATGGCTAAAAAAATGTTGTTATGTTCGTTCACTTTTTCAAGGAGGATCATCTCTCATATCGTATCTCTCACGTATAGATCCACAACTCTCCGTTATCTCTCGAGCGTTTTTCCTTCTACCATGCGATCCACGAGAATCGAGGAGAATGAGGAAGCTAGATGACGGCAGATGGAACGACCGGGTGATCTTAAACGTAGGCGGTGTACGCCACGAGACGTACAAGTCGACCCTGAAGAAGATACCCGCCACCAGGTTGTCGAGGTTAACGGAGGCGCTGGTCAATTACGACCCCATTCTGAACGAGTACTTTTACGACCGCCATCCGGGCGTTTTCGCCCAAGTGTTGAATTACTATCGCACTGGTAAGCTTCATTACCCAACGGACGTCTGCGGTCCGCTCTTCGAGGAGGAGCTCGACTTCTGGGGACTCGACTCTAATCAGGTTCGCAGCCAACTTTTATCTCACTCGCGAATAATATCCCTCGCGACGTTGCAACGATTCACGCTTCGAACACTACAGAACACGTGCAGACACGTTTTCCCTACATTTTTTACAACTGCGATAAGAAGAGAAACAGCGCTGGATAGATACGTCAGCTTTAATACCTTCGCTTGAAAGAAACCAAGCTCGTTATTCTGCTCGAAAGTAAGGAATGTTGGTAATGAAATTTGACAATCATCCGTGTTGCGTTAAATGGTCGCTGGAAATGTTGCAGCGTTATTTCACAGCGGTATTAACGGTTCATAACTGAGCGTTGGTTGCCCCCTCGTTTCCTGAATTTCAGCACGGATACACGTGTGCTTTGATACCGCGGAAAATGTCTCGTTCAAAATGCAGAAACCATGGAACCGCTATCGCGGCTACGGGTCGGAAATGTTTGTCCGACGACAGCTTGAATTGCACAAACACCCGTCGCCTTTGATTTTGGATTTCGAAGGACTACGCGCGCGAACTGACCGCCATCGACCGCGGAACAAATTTCAAATCCCTTTTCGAATTAATCCGTCAAATAGTCGCCAAGTATCTCAATCCATATGAAAACCATTTTACATTAACACATCGTACAGCTGCATGCTTTTTAATTAAGTAAACGTTAAGGAACGTATGAAGTACCAGAAATCACATTTTCTACTTCCCCGCGTCATTTCATCTTAATTAATATCGTTTAATCAATACCAATTAACCTTCCCACCTCCGATCGTCGTCAGTTTTTTCCCCAAACTGGTCCCAGAAGGTTTTAACTCGCGCTAATTAAGATATCACTTTCTAATTGATAATCGTTCGATAATAAGCGAACGAGGGAACCGCAGGAGCGTGCAATTTGTCTTATCGACCGCAGAGAATCGCGACTCGAAGAACTTATTATCAGAGAAACGATCGACGCCTGCAACCCAAGAGAAATTTTCTAATCGTCAGTATTTCAATAGACAACAGATACATCTAAATGTTTTAGGTGGAGCCATGCTGTTGGAGCACGTACAGCATCCACAGGGACACCCAGGCGACGCTGGCGATCCTCGACAAACTGGACATCGAGGGTGAGAAGCTGAGCGACGAAGAGGTCGCGCGACTTTTCGGCTTCGAGGAGGAGTACAACAAAGGGACGTTGACAAAATGGCAGAAGGCACGGCCAAGAATCTGGGCGCTGTTCGATGGTCCCTGCTCCTCCTCAGCGGCGAAATGCATAGCGTGCATCTCGATACTCTTCATCTGCCTCTCAGTGCTCTGCTTCTGCCTCAAGAGTCACACGACGGCGAGGCAGTCGAGAAACAATCAACGATACGAGGGATCGCAGGGATCGGAATCGAAGCGGGACAAAGATGACGTCGACTCTCATCCCGTGTTGTTCTACCTTGAACATGCGTGCAATGCGTGGTTCACTTTGGAGATTACTCTTCGCTGCTTGGTGCGTATCGAACTGTTCTATCGCGATTCGTTTGAAGATCAGTCGAACGATTAAATGTACCAGAATAGATCACGAAGGATTGCGCGCGTTCTGCGATTTCAATTACGTCAAAGAAAGAAGTTTCGTGAAACTCGTGAAACGATTTATCGAGAATCGTATACATATTTATGAGTACGTTTAATTACGCGTGTAAAGCACGTGTTCGTCTCTCGAGTTCTACAAACATGCAAGCTAAAATACATTCGTCCACGTCAGAAGCTAAAGTGAAATATCGCGCAGCTTTAATCCATCGCGTCTTGATTCTCCACCACCCTCAGTCCTTGATTAGCTGCAACGTAACGACGCTTCGGTACGTCGAGCACTGGGCGGTTTTAATAAAAATCAGACGAATAATGGACGGACGTTCAGCGACATTGCACGCGAATACACGAAAGATCATTTGTGTAATTTATATTTCGCGTGCCGTTTCGGGAGCAGCGCGCGAATTCGCGTATTGATCTTCTCGCCGTGGTACGTGCTTACGTGCGAAAAATCGCATCCCATCGACAATGACAAAGCGTGCAAGATTTTTTCCACGGCTACCACGGAATCCTGCATAAATCATTCCTCCAGCCGTGCTGATCAATCGCGTAATTATTGAATTCGCATTTACAACCGGGTTGGGGGTGAAAGTATCGCAGAACAGAAGCTCGTCAGGATTCGTTTAACGTCCACGTACGCACGCGTACGATTTCACTTTGTCGTCGAGAAAAATTCACTGTTTCTCCATTTTTCTAACTTCACCCTGAAGAATGAGAATACACAAAGTTCCTGATATTTTAAGACACTCTGAAGAATAAAAAGTTATCGCATCCGTACGATTTCACTTCGTCGTCGAGAAAAATTCCTTGTTTCACCATTTTTCTAATTTCACCCAAAATGATGTAGAATACACAAAGTTCGCAATATTCGAAGGCACTCTGAAGAAAAAAATTGATTTAACCACAGGTGAGCCCAAGCTTCAAGAAATTCGCAGCGTCACCGTTGAACGCGATCGACTTAGCCGCCACGTTGAGCTTCTACACCGAGTTCCTGACCGAGTCCAGCCAGTACCTCGAGGTCCTGTCGATAGCTAGGGTCCTGCGACTCTTCAAGCTGACCAGACACTCGCCAGGCCTCAGGATCCTGATCCATACGTTCAAGGCGTCCGCCAAGGAGCTCGCGTTGCTGGTTTTCTTCCTGGTGTTAGGCATCGTCGTCTTCGCGAGCCTCGTCTTCTACGCGGAACGTCTTCAGGTGAGTTGTTTGCGCAGGATTCGAGTTCTCCGAGTGAAATCGGTCATGCACTTTCCTGTGTCAACGGTGCGGCTCCTTTTGTCGAACTTCGAGATCTCCAGATCGTGTAAACTCGATGCTGCAGAGAGTTCTAATTGGAAAAAGGGGTTACTCGGTTCTGCGAAAGTTTAACCGTGTACTCTTGGTTAATCGAACAATTAATGAGTTCGTTTAAAGGGGATGTATCGTGGGATTATTCCTTCATCCGTCTTCTGGTCCAGTTCTAAGTGTCCAATTCATAAACAATTATTGATAAAATTATTGTTTCGTACTGTTGACACGTAGAAAGCAGTCTGCAAATGTATAGTATCGTTGGAATCCATAAATCTTGAGGCGATCCATCGTGTACCACTTTTGTTTCGCAGGAGAACCCGTATAACGACTTCGACAGCATACCACGCGGCCTCTGGTGGGCTTTGGTGACCATGACAACAGTTGGCTACGGCGATATGACACCAAAAACCTTTCCTGGCATGTTCATTGGGGGACTGTGCGCTATTGCAGGCGTTTTAGCGATCGCTCTTCCGGTCCCTGTTATCGTCAGCAATTTTTCCATGTTTTATTCACACACGCAGGTTCGTACCGGCCGTTCCCACGGCGGATCGTCCGCTTTTTCACCGGGAATATGCAAAGCGATTCGTTAACCAGCGTTTCGAGGTATAAATAAACGACGAACGATTAACAGGAAGTAATTAGAGATTCGCGTACGCCACGGGAATTGCGAACTTTCGGCGCTGCGCGGTACCTTTTATTATACTTCCGGTTACGAATGGAGGTAACGCCGTCGGGACGCACGAGACCGTAGATCAATTAGCACGCGAAGAGTTACGACCGCTAAACAGTAAAATCAGTGAATTCGTAAAAGTTTGCACAACCTCCCATTCCAGCGAAGCATCTGGCCCATTCGTTTCAGTCTCAGCGCGTCCATAAAAGCTATATCGTTGCGCGAGTAAACGTAATAGATTCTCGATGCATAGGGAACCGCGCGTAACCGAAGGCAGCGCATTCGAGAGGCCAGCTTATATCTGTTGCACGATATTTCTCCATAAGTAGGATATCTGGCAAGTTCAGGATAATACAACGAATGCTGCCATTTCGGGACTCAAAATTTAAACGACTACACGAGGAGTAACCATAGGATATCGTACGGTATCGAGTATCCGCATCGATTTCATTCGTGCAACGTTATGCACGTTCCTAAACTTTTCGTACACCAATAACTCTGCGCTAAGTTATAAATAAAACGGTGGAATTTTACCAATTTCCTCGCCTCCAACAAATCCGCGTGATGTTCCCGATAAATCTGGGTATAATTAGGGAAATATTCAATAAACCGCTTCCGTTTAATATATTTTCATAAATCACATGCCGCGAGCGAGGTTTTTAACGCCAGCAGAGGCTCGCACGCGAACACGCGCCAGGGTTTTCCTTCTTTCTTTTTTCTTATCGAATTAAGCCGCCGGAAGACGCGAGGGCGAGCTTGTGTACCGTGGATACGTGTCCGCGGAGAACAGGCTAGCGGAAGTCCATTCAGCCGCACGCGAACTTTCACACTTTTCGCGAGCCAATCTGAAACTTTCCACGGGGAGGAAGTCTCGTTCGCTGTCCATTTTTTATGCATCCGTCGAAACGACAACGATACGCATTCGAAACTGGCACGGACGTCGCTGTCCAATTAACCCTCTGACCGCTCACTTGCCACGAGAAAAGCATATTCGTTGCGCCCAATTTTATTTTCACGATTTTTGTGTTTTCGTTTCTTAACACGTTGACGCGAATGACGTCTATAGCCGTCGAAAGTTTCTTGAGAAAAACTGGCCAACTGTGATAATTTTCACTTCCAAACGTACAACATACAATCGTAAAATAAAAAATGTGCGTCAACGCGTTAAATCTGGCGAACTTTTGTTCGCGTACTTACTTCCGTTTCGTAGAGGGATGCGATTGAACATCAGAGTGGTCTGTTCATAATAAACGATGGCGTTCTGTCGAATATCTGCTATCGTCGATAGTTCGATCAGAGAGTTAATCGATTACGAAATATTCTAGATCGTTGGCGAGATCGAGAATAAATAATACACAATAGCCCCCTAGGCTGTCTACGAAGTTCGGTATTAAACGTTTTATCTCTGTCAAGATTAGGCGGGGATTCGTTGCTGGCGAGTTTAAAGGAAACTCGAAAGTTCCGCTCGCGAGCATTTCGAAAGTTCTTCGGGAAACACCGTGAAAATTGAACGCTGAAAGTTCGCGCGCCCTTATATCGCGCGCAGGGGTGGTTTTTTCCGCGCGGTGGTAATCGAGCTCTCGATGGGAGAACGGACGTGCGAATCGTGCGATTTGCATCGATCAATTACGTGGAATTAATTTTAGTCGAGCTGACGAATGATGTTGAAATTCTATTATAATAATTCCAGTGGTGGATGATGTATTATTTCAGGCGCGTAGCAAATTACCAAAACAGAGGCGAAGGGTGCTGCCGTCCAAGGTGCCAAGGCGATCGAGATGTTCGACTTATCAGGATTTTGGCAGTTTTCAACCCCAATTGACGCCCAATACGAAGACACTGGAACCTAGGCCACCGACCATAGGATTGCAGAATGTGCTAAATTTACAGGTGCGATCTAATCAAAATAGAATTCTAATTAATCTGTCCAATATAATTCGTAGATTTTTTTTCTTAACTATGAAATTTCAATAACCACCTATCGTAATAAAATTCTGGCGATGAATTGAATCTTAGTGTAACGCGTGAGCTGTCGACGTAACTCGATTTGGAACTATGGAATCGACGTTAATCACTCTGCGACTGAATTACTTTGTTTTCGATGTGTACAACTGCCATTAACGCAGTAACGAGTTACCTCGCGTTTCTGCCCGTTTATAATTCGCATATTAAGAAAGTTCGGCCCTAGCGAACGTGCAACCAGCGACACGAGGATCTTATTCCGACGCGATACAGGCGTCGCGCAATTAATAAATAAAGCAGCGACGAGATTTTCACCCATTGCACATTCCCGGGAGGAAAATGAGGCTCGCTTCTACAATTTCCGAGAGAGACTGGGGCTAGTCGTTGGATACGCTCGCTAAGAAATGTCTGAAACGTGTTCGCGCGGAGAACGCGAAATGTAAAATGCAACAGTGCCGTGTAAAGACCCACCCTACCTTCGATAGAAATATTATACGTGTAAGCAGCGTCTCTAACTGGCGCTGAACAAAGTATCGGGATACAAATTTAATAAAACACTCACGAAAGTATTTTTCAATTAGTACCAAAACGAAGTTTGCACGACTGTCCACTCGTTCGAAACGTAAGATCATCTTTAATCGTCCAGCAGTTTTCACTTGCGTCTCCACTAATTGGACGTTTGTCAAAGCTAATCTGTTCATAATTTTTTTTATCGCGCTTTCTTTCCCGCAGCCTAATATCGTAATAAATTTACCACGAGAGCCCGCCGTCACGGGGACCATAAATTCTGACGGGGTGTACAGCTCTTGTCCACCTGGCGACAATCCCGTGAGAAATAGTAAAGTGGTTGATGGGGCCAGCGGCGACACGTTTCAAGAAGACGAGACGAAAACAGGAAGTTCGTTTACAGACGTGGCTCAAGCTTACATCATCGCGTCTGACAATTCAGAATCAATGTAAGAACGATATTGAATGTAAAAATAAAACGATATTTACTGTAATTGCAAATAGTTGAGATCTGTACATTGTTAGACGCATTTTCTGCGTTCATCGGTGAGGTGCCATTTTTAGGTGACATTTCGTATGAGAAGTTACAGTGATTCGTTGAACCACGCCAGAAATGAATAAAACCAATCGCGAGATTTAATATTGGCGATTCGATCAGGAGATTCTGTATAAAATTAGAACAATTCTGGTAAAGTAACGGATTCCTTGGTCGAAAGACGACGCGGCTAACCACGTCCCTGTATAACCGACCTATTTACCGAATGGTAGGTGATCAATCGTGTTCGAGTAAAAATGAAAGTAGGTGAAAAGAAGCGCTGCGTACCAGCGAATGATATCGCGAAAGCAATAAAAAATAGGAGGAATAGATTTGCGAGACAAATTTGAGGAAAAGATGTACGGATCGAACGTACAGGGTGTCGCGTAATGATGACGAGCCTGCGAAGGGTGGGTTCTGAGCGAGAAAAAAGTCATTGTTTATTTCGTGCTTTACACGAGGACATCGCAAATCTTAACCCATTTCGTTTGGTATTATCTTCCGTCTGGAATAAAGGTTCCTTTTTCCGTCTTCGACAATGATGCTCGATTCAATGGCGCGGCTCGTATTCTGCTCGGATTCACAATGGAACATGTGTAAAACTTAATTCCTCGGACTCGTTCCCCCGTTTTTTCCCCTTCCATCGAGAAATCCCCTCGATAGTGGGTTCGATCTTTAAAATTTGTCCCACTTTCCAGTTTCCACGGTAATTTCATCGTGTGATCGTAAGTTTCATTGTAGCGCGCGATGGGAACTTCGACGTGGTCTTGAGTGAAATCTGTGCGATGAGCTTTCGTCTTTTACAATTCTCATCGCGAAAGTAAGCACGTGCTTGACTGAATTATTTCTTCGATGAATTTAGATTCGATTGTTGCGATGGATCCACAGATATGTTCATGGTACAATTCAATTATAATTTATTAACATATAAATAACGAATCAGTATATTTCATAAAGTTCTATCCAATTTTATTAATTCGTATTATAATTTGTATTATAATATGCGCATAAATATTACTCGCTCTGGAACAACAAAATTTATGTTTTTCACGTATTAAATTTCAGCCCATATCTTGAAATGAACAATGTTACGATGTTCCTCATCGGAAACAACTTAATTTCAGCAACAGAGGTTATTAACGGATGAACATGTTTATAACAGTGTCGCGCATGAAGTTCGATTACGCGCGAATTGAAATGGAATGCACCCACTTAATTGCGTATCACGCAAAATATTTCAACCAACTTCGTTCGACGATACGTGTTCCCCATCGCCGACAACAGAAGCTCATTCGAATTCAGAACCGTATTAAAATACATATTAATCTGTTTACGTAACGCAGTTACGCGCGGGGTGAAGTGAATTATGAATTTTCAGTTTAATGAACAGTTTCATTAAACAATTTAATTATTCACGTTTCGAGCGCAAATTGAACGCGGAGACTTTTACAGGATATCTGGTAGAATTTTGTCGCCGTGGTAAATTAATTTCTGCACGGTGCGACGATACGACGTAGGTACGTATATTTAGTTGCTCAGACTGCGCGATGCTTTATTTATACGCGGACGCTCACACGACTCTGGAGTTTTCGCAAATGCGTCACTGTTCCTGCGCTTTGAATATTTAAACGATGAAGTCAGCGAAAGCTGGAAGGATGTGACGGCATTAAAAAAGGGGTAACTCGATTATATTACCAAATGAAAGTAGAAAGGGTCTGGACGCGATATAAATGTAACATTAATTAAATCGCGAGTTACTGTGCAGCATTGTACAATATTTCTCTGCGCTGAAAACGCATCGATTCCCCACCCAGCCATTTTTTTCCATTTCCACGTCGACACATTTTCATTCGACACTGTGTGTTTCTCTCCGTTCTGCCTTTATATTTGCCCAGATCCCGTGCGTTTAACGCGAGTTTGACGCAGCGTGCCTTTCGCTGCTCGATACGTCGCGGAGAGTGTCTCGAAAAAAATTGATGATTCGAGGAACGAAGATAAATGAAGAAGAAAACAAATGAGACTCCCCTCTGCGTTCAAGATACGTGCGTGCGGAATTACCAAGAAACGCTGCGAAGAAAAGTTATCGCCTCAATGAAACTGCGCGCGAGGAACACCGCGATTTGATACGATGAGCCCCTTCCTCCAACGGGGGTGCTTTCTGGCCACCGTTTGGGTTTCCTCATCGTCGGCTGCAACGAGGAAACAGAAGCGTCAGACGGAAGGAACAAAAACGTTGGGAAGGAGGAACGAAGAAGATAAAAGAGCGATGAGAAAAAGGGTGGAATAAAGGGAAGACGAAGGCTGAAGACGAGAACGAAAGGGAAGGGAGGTGAAACTTTAATCACCAATTGAAGCGCGTGTGGACTTAGTAGCCAGCGTCGACGCGGGTGGTGCTACGGCGTCTGGCTTCGTACCGCATCGATACGATCTACGTCCTCATTTTGATCCACGAAACCACGATCTTTATTGAAAATTTCTGGTTCGCGCACCTTGCGTCCCGACCAGAGCATTCATTTGATGCACAAAACGGGTACGTCGTCTTAATCACGTGCATTATATACAAGTTAAGCAGAGCTTTCTCGAAAGATCGACTCCTTTCATTGATCTCCATCGTGGATTCATTTTTCCAAAGAATTGGCTTTTCAAAAGAGCACTTTCTCGACAGCGTCTCGACGTTCAGAGGCTTCTCACGATGTAAAGTCCGTCGCTACGTGCACGACACCCCGTATACGAAGAAAGCATCTCGCTGGCAATGAGGTGCAACCCGTCCATTCGTTACAGGTCGAAGGAAAACCGCGGCGTTTATGAAATGAATGAAAGAAAGATAGATAGCGGGGAGGGGGAGGGCGAAGGAGGCGGAAAAGACGGAAGACGAGGTGGGTGGGCAGAGAAGGGAAACTTTAATCACCGATTCAAACGCGAGGAGATTCCGAGGGCGAAGGAAAGTTGACGCGGACGGCGTCGTCAAGGCGCAAGCGTATGGCATCGACCGGTAGGGCAGTTTGCTCAGGGGCAGAGGAGCCAGAGAGAGCCACCATCCCCTTCTACGGGCTTTGGCCACCGTCACAGGCCCCCCGGGTATACCTTTGAACCTCTTCTAACGTGATACGCGAGTAAACGCAACTTCCTCTACCCCTGGCGCGCACCGCGTATCGCCCACCAGACTCTTCTTCTTCTTCTGTCCAGGTTATTTCCCCGTTCGCAGGTTCCACGACCTGTCACTAGGCCTACAACCTCCACCCCAGAACTCCACGTGGATCTTTTGGTCTTCACTAAGTTCGCGAGCACATTTCCGGTGGATCTGACACAGCGAGCTGAGCCTGTCAGCGTCGAAGCGACTGAAAAAGTGATCGATTTTTCTGCTTCCCTCGAAATCGATATATCTAAATCGACTAAAGTAATTTTAATTCAGTCGAGAACGCAACGGAACCATAGCTTTCGCCAAAACTAATCAATCCAGTCCACGCGAGGCTGATCAACGCAGACCTACTCCACTCGCTTGTCGCGTCCAGACGAATCGCGAGGACAAGAAAGTTATGACTTTTCCACTTTTCAATTTTCTTTGACAACCCCGCGAAATCTGCCACCCTCGTCGTCGTTTCGCTTTCTTGATCTTTAACCCTTCGGGAGCAGCGCCGCCGAGCCGAGATGAGCATCTGGTACTTGATCAGTCTATTTCTTTTTAATACTGCCGGGGAATTGTCCGAGGATATTGCTTCCCGCGAATCCCTCGCGTAACCTGTACATATATACTCGGCGTACATATCGTCTGAGAATTGTGACGTGGCAATTTAGTGCCACATGTGGAATCGAATAAATCCCTCGAGAATAAGAAAAGTTCGACGTTCTCGAACATAGTTTTACAGCCACAGTTTCCATCATACGAACGAGTAATTTTGTAATAAATAGTTGAATCTAACTTCTGCACGCGTTGGTTGTTTTGTCATTAATTGAAAAATACAACTTGCCACGAGAATTGTCAATATTGTCGAACGCGATAAATCCTCAGGTTAGTCCACTTTATTTCTTCTTTTAACGCTGCAATCGTCTCAAGATCCACAAGCTTCCAGGCTGTGACACTGGTTCGAGGATTTCCGGAGATTAATTGGCAGATGTTTGCCGTGTAAAGAACGCGATTGATAACGTATTGTTTATATTTGCTCGTTCGTTATACTTTATTAGGGCCTGTCGTGCCCCTTGGCGAGTTCGTTTAAACGATTTTCGTTGAAATTACAGAAATCCTCCAGCGGACGAAGCTTCCCGTGACTAACGCAAATATTTCCCTTCCGTTCCTACGAAATTTAATAAAAAATTATTCTAATTCAGTTCCTGCTTTACCGTCCTCGAGTCCGTCAAAAATGGTTTAAAACGCCTTCTTTAATCTCATTCGCGGAGATGCATTCTTGGCTGAGCGGAAGCGAAGCAACATCTCTCTTTGTCACATAAAATTCAAGAAGTTTAATTAAAGAAATTTCCGGAAATGCACCATCCCTAAGTCCAAGCAACCCTTCTTGAATATGCAAGATGCAATCTTTACGCGATATGACGGTGTTTAAACAGTGCTTAAGCCTACTTTAACGTGTAATTCGTTTCGCTTGATCACGTAAACATGATGTGCGAAATTTTTGTCATAAAACTTGTCGCTTATAAGGTGAAAATCATCTTTCGATTAATTCAAACCATCTTTGTTCTCGTGTTCTCGCGTCATGTCATCTCGCGTCCACAATTTACCGTCGCAGTCACGTAACTCTCAGGTTTTTCCAATTTCGTTTTTCACCTCGTCCTTCGCTAGGAGGACACTGTGGTCGTAAGGCTAAGAGAAGAATAAGAGGCATAAAGTGCATTATACTCCTTGAAACGTATCCTCCTCCTTTTTTCTCCTCGCGACCACAGAAAGAAAACGGTAACCTCGCTGCTGTCAATTTCCTTTTCGTACCTCGTACATGTTATTAAGCCACTGTTATCTCAGAAAACTGTCTTTCATTCACTTCAACGATGTCTCACTAAAACTTTCAAAGATTACCCCACAATAAATATCGAATTTTCCAGGGATCAACAAACATCGCGATCTCTGTATCGTCTAAATATTGTTTTACCACCCCTCCTTCTTAATATAAAAATCAATCAGTCTCTATTAACGTGTCTCGATATATCTATCAATGAAACGGGTCACAAATTTGCATGCAAAGGCTCTCGTGACCAAAGAAAATAGAAATCGTGGTGGAGAGAGAGGGAAATGAGATTCGCAGGTCTTTCCGCAGCTTCGACCGAGTATCGATATCACAGTTGATTATGTACGCGTAATATGAAGCCGTATCGAAGAGCTTTCGAATGGCAACCGCGGCGAACCAAGTAGAATGTCGATGAGTCGGGTCCGCGAATTTTTATGCGCCGCATTAAAGGGAACGCCCGCTCCCGCTCGGTATTCATCGACTTTCGCGTATAGTTCATCGCAGTTCACCGACTTCGATGTAGAACGGTAATGTTTGTCTGTTTGGAAATACGGGGGCGAACAAAAGTTTTGGACCAGTCGACTTATCGTTTGTTCCTCTAGAGCGTTTCGAGACCCCCGTTATCAGACGAAATTGCTCTCTGCGCGAGGATCTGCTACAAGTTCTCGAGCCATAGCAGTTCTTAATTGATCGAGTGGAACTGAGCTCTTCAGCTTTCGACGATCGTTGGTTAAAATCGGGTAATCGCGTTAAATTTTTAGATAAAAAGAATTTGAAGAGCACTGCTCGTTGTTCACCCAAAAAAGATTGAAAATTCATTGTTTAATATATGTATTATTTTAGAATGGATACGCATCGAAGCGATACAAAAGCTGAACGTATTTTACCAGTCGACCCTAGAAAAACCTTTGTTTGATGCACGTTTTACTGTATAGATCTGAAAATAAGCTGAAAAATTTGTTTTCTCTTGCACTTTAGAATGCTCCGTCAGAGCGATGCTTTGATAAAGCTGTACGCTAGGAATTTATTTGCAATTCGAAAATAATTTTTATTACACGAAATGGTATTTGTGAACCATCATACTTGTCTCATCGAATTTATCAGTACAAAATTGATAACTTTGGTTACTCTTGTTACCTATGATCTTGCACGGTTAACGAGGTCTTACTCTCGACTGTAATTTATTCGACATCGATGCTATCTTACGGTAGCATATTGGCCACGTGTAATATTCTCGTTGAAATAGAGAGCAGAAACATATTGCTTGTCGCGATGTCTAACTACAGCGTGTGTACATATTACCTCCAAATTGTGGCGTAGCAATTTCGCGCCATACGCGAAGTCGAAAGGGATCCCCGTTTCTAATAAGAAAACGATCTGAATTAATGCGACACTCCATAGGTTGAATAAATTATTCCACTGCGGTGGATTTACGGGAACGTCGAGAAATATTGTGCTGTTTTCAAGAAAAGAGATTAATCGTAAGCCAATTTACTCGTTTGGTATTTATTTGCCTCATCTTGTTTGCCTGTTTGATCTTTCCCTCTGTCTTTACTGGGACACGGTATTTCTCTATGTAGAATTCTGTTTGCTCTCGACGGCGACACATGTATTGCATAGTTTACGTAAACAAAATGAAGCGCTCACAGCGATGGATCGAGCCCTGAATTCAACGCGCATCACGTAATGTTAATTTACCCAACTGTCGTTACAATGTATTTACGTACATTGCGTGTGTCTATATGTGCGTAACAATTACCAACGGACTGGAATCTTATTTCCATCGTAATGTTTAGGATACTTAATAATCTATCCAATTAATTTATTCTCATAAACTGTTAGAAGAGAATCTACGTCAAGCAGTGTAAGTGGAATATACTTGTACATAGTCAGACGTAACCGCAACACATATCGAGTTCGATATTAATGAGTTTTAACGTTTCAAAACAGTTCACGTGATATTTCAAGACTATAAAATCATAAAATCAGCTTCAATGTAAAATAATATGGCTGAAAACGTGAATATTTTATTCACATGTTACTGGTAATAAAATCTAAATCCTATACGTATCTTAAGAAAAGCAAAACCCACGCGATTGAAGAACGTAACTAAATTAATTACAAACCACGCTCGTGATAAAAGAACTGGAGGTATGAAAGGACGAGGGAAAGAACCCAGTTCAAATGTAGTACTCCATTGATGATCAGTCGTCCTGAAAATCACAGCTTTTTAGGATTTAAAAGAGCCGCAAATCAAGTCCCAATTTAAATCGCTAGATTTCCTACCAATTCATCGCGCGCGATCAACAGAGATATATTCACAAATTAATAATTTATCCTTCGACACATTATAAATTTACATTATATCTAACAATAATTCATATCACACTAGAACGAACTATTCTCCGGGTATTCTCACTTCTTCATTTTTTTTTTCAAGGATTCCGTTTGAAAGTGCCTTAACAGTGCTAAAAGCACAACTTCAGAACTCGAGCAACAGCGATATATTCACAGATTGATAATTTATTCTTCGAAATTATAAACTTACATTATATTGAACAATTATCTATATTACACTAGAACGAACTATTCTCTGGATATTCTCACTTCTTAATTTTTTTTTTCAAGGATTCCGTTTGAAAGTGCCTTAACAGTGCTAAAAGCACAACTTCAGAACTCGAGCAGCAGCGATATATTCACAGATTAATAATTTATTTTTCGAAACTATAAACTTACATTATATTAAACAATTATCTATATTACACTAGAACGAACTATTGTCTGGATATTCTCACTTCTTTATTTTTTTTTTTTTTTAAGGATTCCGTTTGAAAGTGCCTTAACAGTGCTAAAAGCACAACTTCAGAACTCGAGCAGCAACGTCAAATTAAGGAAAGTAACCTGACCTGAAGTGGCCGTAATAAGACGGCAGACCGAACCGCATTTGGAATCAACTGGCAGGCTAGAAGGAGCAGTTTTTTGCCTTTCATATCCTACGACGTTGCGTCGAACTACGTTTTCCAAAATCTGCCTTCGTAGTCGCAGAAGCATGTTCGAGAAACTAAGAACCGACACAGGAACGATTCTTCGCCAACCAACCACTTTTATTTTGCACAACTTTTAAAAGCTTCGATCCCTTTTACCATTCATAAAAATCTACTTTCGAGTAGTTTCGACTCTTGTCCCAACTCGATACTTCGTCCTCTCCGATGAAATTACTCGAATCGTTATCGCGTTCGACAGATCTAAGAAGATTTCCATCTCGAGAGCCATAATCGAATACACTCGAATACGATTTAACTTCTCTTTCTAGTATCGTTGAAAATGTATGAACCGCCGAATCCTTCCCAGGAAGTACCTTAAAACCTGGCTTAAGCGGAGAACGTTTCGCTATTAAATCAACGATCGAAGCCAGCATTTTGTCTGGCGGAGCACAGCCTGTTATCGGTATTCTCTGAGATTTCCTGGTGCACGTACAAATTACCAAGCACGCGCTTATCAAAATAGTCATCCGCGAAGTGACATTTAACAACGACGTCGTTCACGTGCGTTCCGTCGACAGAATTAAACTCGCCTTTATCGGATTCTTACAGTCGAAGGAGTATTAAGCAAAGCAAGAATTCGACTCGCGTCTTCGACGCGAAATCACTTTTGGGATGCCCTAAATTCAATCGGAGAACCTTCTTGGGATCCCCTGCTGGCCTCGAGCCACGAGACGCGGTACCACCTACGGGCCTATCGTTGATCGATTCGAGAAAGCACAATCGCAGGAATTACCAGGCTAAACCGGAGCAACGCGTACAAAAGCGATTCGAGAACTTTTAGCGGCCGCCACGTACCTGAGGAGCGATTGGAAATCTTACGGGTAAGATCAACATCCGCGTTAAAAGCGGGGCGCGTCGCTGGGGGGGAAGCTTGAATTAATAGCTCTCGTTGAAAACCAGTTTAATGGCCGCTCCGACACTTTCAATCTTAATTACTAATGATTCCGTCGAGTGGCACTAATTAAATTTTACCTACTTGCAATTCCTTCAAAGGCCAGCCCCGGGTCTTTAAGCTTCGAGGACGATGGTAATTCGTCAAGCTGCACGCTACATTTCTTTAACATTTGCCTGGAAAACAGGCGTTGAAAATTTGTAAGATCGTATCGCGCGACTTGTTCTAATTGGTGGCGAAGTCTGACGATAAAATTCGCGGGGTATCGGAATATTTAATTGGCGCGATAACTGGTAGAGGTGAAGCAATCCATCGCGACAATCAGGTTCCATTCGTTTCGAAACCTCTCGTATTGGGCGTAATCCAGGTGTAATTCCAGGAATGCTTCGAGCGATGGGTACGTGGTCGACTACGCGTGATAAGCACGAAAGCTTTATTTCGCGAACGCGTCTTCTATCGCACCGTCCGATACGAAAAGCACCTCGTGAATCGATCGTTGCTGCCCCTCGTCATCTGGCGAGCCTTATTCGCGACGGTCCCTTTAAGATGTTGACGCCTCGTTGAGAAACAGAAGGGTTAGAAAAACTGAGAGAGGGACAAAGCGTGACGAAGGGGTTGGGGGAGGTCGAAAAGGGTTGACGTAACGACTGAGACGGTCGAGGACAGAGATTAAAGATGCATCGGTATTGTTAATCAATTTTACTTGCGAGTGGATAAATGAAACATCGCGAAATACTTGTGGCGTGTAACAATGATGTAACTTGGCGACTCTCGCAGTTAAAATGTACGTATGTCAAGTTAAAAAGTATTCATTTATCACTGATGTAGTATACGGACGTATCGCAATTATAATCGCCTAATTAGCATAAAGGGATAAACCGCCAGACGTGAACGAAATTAACTAAATGGGACACGTATCAAATGCTTTCGTTAAACCGATCACCATTTTCACTTGGGCAATGAAAATCAGTATCCAATGTTCTTTTTTAAGAACACTGTTAGAAACATGCATTTATTCCAATTTTTAATCAGTGGCATCGACTGCTACTTTTATTTTCCAATTTCTTACCATAATCCATATTTCTCGATATCAGGAATTACGGTCAGAAAACAAGCAACGAGAAAACAAAGACCTCGTAATAGGTACACTGTAATACCTTCTATGAGAAAAATTAATATACGATGAGGTATATCGACTTAATAAGCATGTTTGCAATCGTTCCATCTTCTTTAAGGTCTCCAGTGTTGCAGCCAAAGTAGCGAAATATAAACTACAATTATTTATTCCTTTACATTTTTACGTTTAATCTCTCATTGTGTAACATCCATTTATGTTATTAAGTATCTCACATCGGATAATTTGAATTACTCTAATTATATTATGTGATTCCATACGAGACGCAGCGAGTTAAGCGTTTAGTAAAAACGTTAATTCCTTTAATTATACCTCGTCTACCCCTCGTCGAAAATACAATCCCTTAATTGTCTCGACAAGAAAGAAAAATTGATTAAAAATGTATCATTTAAAATTGTTTGGTACACGAGCGAAAGTTAAGAGTGTTAAAATTTGGTTGTGTCGTAATGGATACAAAGTAGATATCATCGACGAATTACGCATTGAAGAGGTGGACGTTTCAGTCTCTCACCCTTGAATGCGATCACCACCCTCGAATACGAATATCTCTTCTGAAACGATGACATCGACATTGGATATCTTCGAGTCCCTAGCAGAGAGGCAAGATTTAATGAAGCACTTGATTTAATGTCCTTAAATTCATCCTAGTTCGAAATGTTATTTATGGACACCGCACTTTGCCTTGCTATTTGTCGAGCCTCCAAGTTCGCATGAACGCCCTATTCCAAATTGCAATTGAAACTACAGTGCTTTATTTTCGTTCGATATAAACGTGATGAACGTTCACTGAAACGTTGAAAACGTGGCCAAACATTTTGCTCGCACGAAAACCATGAAATCGAAGGATTTTAACGTTTCGAGGTATTCCAAGCGAATAACTCGATTCAGTTTTTTGTTGTTGCAGTTTCAAATTCCGATAGAGGTAATGCTATTACGTAGGCGATAATCTAGGTGAATGGTACGATTACGGCACGAAAGGCGCAATTAAAATACTGAAATCTATTGTCTCGTAAATGAATCGAGCATACACAGTTACCTGTTAATCCTTTAGCCACCGACGACTCTCCATAAACTTGATAAAAGATCGATTCCTTTTAGAATAATACTAAGCGTTACTTCTTTAAATTTTCATTTTGTAAAAAATGGTATACCTGCAAAAACGTATAATCTTATTTACACGCTGGTTACGATATACGAAAAACATTGTTCGTACTCGATATTGCTACGAGAGTTTTATAAAATTCATATCACACAGGGGAAACGTACGATTGCATACATCGAAAAATTCAAATATTTATACAAATGGAAAACATTTTCTGCCCAGAGTATTTCGTAAAATTTTCATAACCAGTGATCGATTGGGTAGTTTACAGCGAGCTATAGAAAACATTTTCGATTACCATTCAGTTGCTACGTCAGAATTCGTCAATTAATATAATAATGAATATCTCGTTGACGCGAGGATCGACATAATACGAACGATTCAATAAAATCGACCTATTTCCCATCGTGAAAAAGTCCAACGTTCAGAGAAACTAGCACACGACCTAGTCGAAACGAGCTCTAAAGAGACTCACCCTAAAAGGTTGAAATCCGTAACAAAGAAGCTTGCGTTCCTCGACGCAACAACCGCCCCGTTCCGAAAACCAAAGCATCCCTCGAAACCGCTGAAATCCACGCACCCTCTAATTCCCTCGATACAAATTCACTGGCTACGATCACGGTTACCAGAAGTAGTATACACGCGTGCTTCTTCTCCTTTCAACATTGCTGTCACCTCATAATGTCTCAATAACGAACTTACCCCCGTTCAGAGGTGCAATTACGAGAAACAAGACAGCGTTAACTAGAAGAGGACAGTTTCATACGAAAAAGATGAACAACTTATCGAACTCGTTCACTTAAATACACAATTATCCTCCTTCCCCCCTGATAAGCAAGTTCTGACAAGTTTCTTTGAATAATCGCCCAACAACAGACCTCGAGGTTCTTAAAAGCGTAACCGTAATTAAATTTCATTCCGCGAACACATCTCCCTGTTGCAGACGCGGGGCGGAAACACGGCTACGCCGGAAGCAAGCGAGTTTACGTAGTCACGGTTAGGAAAATATCTCGCGAAACCGAAACGAAATAACCGGAGAACCGGGTACCGTTTTCCCCCTCGCGTGCATCCACATCCCCTCGCTTGAAACGCGGAAACAAAGGGACGAGGAACGCAGGCTCCGAAAAAAATCGGTGCTCTCGCGTAACCCCAGATACCACGTCCCCTTTCAAGCCCAACGTGCATGTCGTCGTCGTCGTCATCGTTCCCGTCGCCGTGGTCGTGGTGACTACCCTAACGCATACGCACTCGAGCCTCTGCGCGCGCCTCTTTTCCCTCCGTGGCACCCCTGTCCCGCCGCTCACCCTTCTGCCACCCCTTCCCGAAGTCTCTAACGGTAGACAGAAACGGCGGCTTGGTTCGAGGTCAGTTCAGTCCGCGCACGAGTCGAGACAAGCCGAGCCTTACTCCTGGCGTCGTCAACTACCTGGAGTCGCGGGCACGAACCGAGTAGTAACGATGACCTTTCGCTGGTCTCGGGTGGTGGCACGGTGAGAATCAACCGGTAACCGAGTTACCACGGTAGCCGAGAGTAACGGACGAAAGCCTGCTGGTGACGAACGGTCCGATGCTATAAGTAAACGCGAACGAGGAGTCGCTCGCAAGAGAACTCGAACAGGGATACAGACGGTGGACACCCTGGTAGCTGGTAACGTCGAACCGGAACAAGCTAGTGTCCATTGTGTTAGCCAACGGTGCAGGCACTTCGACCAGCGCCATCGTCACGGAGGCAAGCATCGACATGGAGGATACGGAACCAGAATAGTGTCGTCGAGATGCCGTGAAGGAGCACCGAGGACATGAAGAGAGCGCGACCCAGGGTAAGTAGATTTCCCTTCGCCCTTCCGCTTGGACCGCTCGCGGAGTTATCCACCAGTGGATCCTCTCGCCCCCGAGGGATTCTCGGCTAGCGAATGCTCACCGAACCGAGCGGAACTCCGCTCGCCGCGCCGTGTGACGACTAATTATATTCACCGCGTTTTGTCGGCCGATTTACCTCGCCGCCGCGATCGTTCCTCGCCAGATATCCAAAGAGGTCTGACTCTGCGCGTCAGCTGCCACGACGGATATCACCGGTCTCGAGTAGCTGTTCTCTGCCCGTCGCGTTCCCGTTCCAACCCCCAACTTCGTTTCGTCTGCCTTTATCGCGAGAGACACTCGAGAGGCGGGGAAGTTTAACGAGGATTCCTCCCTCGTCATGCAACCCTGCAAAAACCCTCTCTGTTCCGTGATACTTTATATTCTCGCGTGGGCACTTGCGAACTTTCTACTTATGGAACGGATAGCCCGTGGAAGCAACGCGATCCCGCTGGCTGATTAGAGCGCCAGCCAGCTTTTACTGGCAACTCTCTTTCCTCTTGCTTTATCGCTCACCGCCTGACCGCGAACTCGTTCAAACACCGGCTGCGGGACACACCGCGTAAGAAAGAAAGACGGATAGCGTGGGTAGATTCCGCGAGTCGATCCCACCACCCCTCGGTCTTAATCGCTCCGTGGGCTTATCAATCTTCTCGCAAACCGTCGGTTCGATGCACTGCTCCCTAACTTTCTTTACCTCTACCACTGGCCTGTACCTTCTTTCTTCCGTTGCCAACACCGGGGGTATTTTCGTTCATTGATTTATCGGATTCACCAGTTTCTCGCTTTCTCGCTCGATCGCCGCCTGACCTACCCCTCCGCCCACACTGCCGGTTGTTGGTTCGATTTCGTTGCCGCTTCGACAGGTTAGTCCCTCCTTGTCCTTTCCACTCTCTTTCTCTCTCCCTCTCTCACCCTCCGTTCAGCCTCCTATTTCTTCTTCCATTCCCCACACAACCCCCAACCACCACCCCTCCTCGTTCTCTCGCTGGTAATTCAACGTGGACGATCGAAAGAAGGAATCGCGACGGCAATGTCGTTGGGCGTACCGAGCGCTTATCGGCGTTTCGTGCACGCAGACTATCGATTCTCGCGACAAGGGGTCGACTGCTACTGCCGCCGCTCAGGACGGCTTGTAAACCAGCTCGTACGAGCGAGTTCTACGAGCTCGTTGCGTTCGTGACAGCACGCGCCCCTCTGTCTTTGCACACGTTGCGTTACCTCCTCTCGGACTGGTCAACAACCTTCGTCGAACGATGTCGACCCATCCACCCGTATCGTCCGACAGTGCCTCGGATACGGATCGTACCGCCACGGTGCAAACCGTGCCGCGATTTCAGTGATCGATGCTCGGCCAGTTCGCAGCGCGATCACGTCGATCGTTCCGCCGAGGGGGAATCTCTTGGCGGCTGCGGTCATGGGAATTTCGTGTGTTCCGGAATCTAGCGGTTAGCCCACCCCTGCTGTAGTTCCGCTAACTGCTGCAATTTCGGATTTTCCATTATTAATAACCGCGTCGACGATTCTTCTCGTTGTAGGATTTTCATTCTGTTGCTTCCATTATTTTAGATGATCGTTCGTTGGGAAATAATTGCAAAATGCTAGTAATATAAATCTTTAGGTGATCCAAATCTATAGTGATTTATTAAATATGTATAGTTTTCGAATCCCTTTTTTATTATCGTTGTGTCTTTTAAACGATTTGTTAACTTCGCACAGCAAGTGCTTAAGAGCCTCAAATTTTCGTCCGTTCTCCAGCGTTTACGTTTATTATCGTAGCTTCTTGGCTCCAAGAGAACCAGGTGTCGCGTGCCTGCGAATTTACATTGTTCCAAATTTTCTCGCGTTTAACGCGAGGCGAAATTTGTAGGGAAATTTCGTTCGCGAGCTTCTTGGCACGGGGTGAAATTAAGGAGGATCAAGCAATTACTCTGCGGTCGAATACGATCGTGTCAATCTTGGTAAACGTCCCTTCTTTTTGTTAATTCGTTTCGCTGCGACATAACGCAGCCAGCTTCGGCACGACACCGCACGAATTTCGCGGATAATATATCGTCGCTCAGAGCCATTCATTGCGCTAATTACACAGATGCGCGCGCTTTTTCCGCCATTTGTTATACGTTCGTCGCGACGATTTTCTACACGGTTTACGATGACCGCTAATTTCCGATATTTTTCTCGTTCCTGTTTTTTCAACGAAATCTGAAGCAGATACAAATTTACCAAGAAATCGAAGTAACCTGTTTGACGTTTCGTTAGAGTAACTATTTTACCAAACTCTGTACTCCATTTTCGAGAATATTATAAACGAAAGTTGGTAAAATGATTTATTCCCTCGGGGGATTTAATTACACTATGCTTCTTATAAAAGTTAGAAAGTGTTTGTGAGACGTCTCTTACTTCAGAAAGTGGTTTAAGTAAAGTTTGATTTAAACGAATTTAATAAGCATTTGCTAACCTCATGTTCGTGCCAACTAAACCCAGGCAAAAGATGGAAATGTTAATATTTTAATGCCCAACTACAAATATGTACTATACAGTACTGTATCAGTTTGTCCAACTGTTGA
Source organism: Xylocopa sonorina (assembly GCF_050948175.1). Classification (NCBI taxonomy): domain Eukaryota; kingdom Metazoa; phylum Arthropoda; class Insecta; order Hymenoptera; family Apidae; genus Xylocopa; species Xylocopa sonorina. Next base: position 15,185,649 of record NC_135193.1, read on the forward strand.
TGTAATTCAGGATTCCATGAATGCCATTAATACTAAGACTACCGCCAGTGTGCTATGTAGTAACATTACAGACATTCGATTGCTATGCCTTCGCAAGCACCAATACCCCCTTCATTGAACTTTCATTTCAGTCGTTCCCCCATCTTTTCGTGCCCCCTGTTTTCCGCCCGCGCACATTTCAAAGAATATCCCTAGAACTTCGTCGACAGTTCCTTTGCCCCGTCATTTTCGATCCCACCCGGGTCGCAGGAAGAAAATTAAAGGTACCAATAAAATTCGAAGAAAAAGTCGCGAGCAATTCAGATCAGAATGCTTATTCGCGAGGAAACTGCGACGAAACTTGAATCGCGGACACTTTAATCTTTTTCTATCCTGGTCCCATTCCATCCTAGCTTCACCCTCATTAACACTATGAGTCACCAGTGGCCCACCCGACACGATACGTGTCGGCCAGCAAGAAAAACAGTACACCCCTCGTCCACCGCGGACAAATGAACTTCCTCGTTCCACGGTCTCATATCGCAAACCACAATTACAGATCCTATTGCCATCAACCGAGTTTGCACAACAGAATTCCCTATCATAGATTTCTTTCGCTTCTAATGCACGCGATTCGTCACGTAACATTATCACGCGGCCAACTGTCATCAATTCGCCTGCTTCTTCGCGAGACCCTTGCAATGTTCACCCTGAACCGCTATTACAACCCTTTCCTCCAGCCGCCATTATCGATCATCATTTTTCAGCGAGTCATTACTATAATCCTCGAGAACCGCGTGTATCCGGGTCACGCGTAGCCACCATTTGCGACGCGCTCTGACGCGGATCTTAACGATCGAAAGGGAAAAATTTCCTCTACGCTTTCCGCAATCCTGTTTAAACGATCCAACGTGCACGTTGATCGTACGGGAAAAAAATGTAGCTGGACATTTCTACTCGATCCCCTCTGGATTCGTAAAATTGACCACCGCGAGGTGTATCCGTTTGCCAAACGAGCGGAGCCAGGTTGACAAACACTGTCCTACATCGAATTCACGCGATACACGCGACCAGCCGCGTGTGTTCGTGTACGTGCACGTGAAAATCCGCCACGGTGGCGGCACGAATGGAGAACCCGACCTAGAATTCGATCGCGGCACCGCCGCGCCGCGCCGCGCCGCCCTCCGCGCCGCGTATTCCGGCCGCCGCCTCGTCAATTGGACCACGCCGAGGCGGACGAGCTTTCGTGATCGTACACGTGACACGCGCACCCCCGATGCCTACGTGGATTGCCTTCGTCTACCGTTTCGCGAATCTAGCTTTGTTGGTCACCCTCTCGCGCAAGAAAAAAAGAGAAAGACACAGGAATACAAATGTAATTTACAGATAATGTTCGATGCCTACGTGGATTGCCTTCGTCTTCCGTTTCGCGAATCTAGCTTTGTTGGTCACCATCTGGCGCAAGAAAAAAAAAATAAAAAAGGGAGAGACACAGGAATACAATTGTAATTTACAGATAATGTTCGATGCCTACGTGGATTGCCTTCGTCTACTATTTCGCGAATCTAGCTTTGTTGGTCACCCTCTCGCGCAAGAAAAAAAAAAAATAAAAAAGGGAGAGACACAGGAATACAAATGTAATTTACAGATAATGTTCGATGCCTACGTGGATTGCCTTCGTCTACTATTTCGCGAATCTAGCTTTGTTGGTCACCCTCTCGCGCAAGAAAAAAAAATAAAAAAAGAGAAAGACACACGAATGCAATTGTAATTTACAGATAACATTACTGTGCGAGGGTTAATATTATACTGTGTGAAGGGTTGTAGAGGGGAGAATTCTACAGTGGCTAGTTCTAGCTTCGTTGGTCAACCCCTCGCAAAAGAAATAAAAAAAAAAGAAAAAAAGAGAAAGACACAAAAATACAATTACAATTTACAAATAACATTACTGTGCGAGGGTTGATATTATACTGTGTGAAAGGTTGTAGAGGGGAGGATTCTACGGTGGCTAGTTCTAGCTTTGTTGGTCACCCCCTCGCACAAGAAAAAAAACATAAAAAAAGAGAAAGACACAGGAATATAAATGTAATTTACAGATAATGTTGCCGTGCGAGGGTTAATAATATACTGTGTGAAGGGTTGTAGAGGGGAGGATTCTACGGTGGCTAGCTTCGCGTACGACTCTTCAGATTTCCAATTGTAACAACGGCCCTTTTTCGTTCTCGTTAGCGGTCTGCTGCAAAGCCAATAAACCCGAATTTGTTGAACTGTAGAAACCCTTCGATTGAACGCACTCGATCGTCGTTCGCCATCGGTTCGTTGCTCGTTTAGGCGTGGTGGGTTCCGAGCAAGGCGAGCTTTATTTTACACGCTCGATATAGGGGAAGGAGAGTTTCGTCACACTGTGAACAGGTTTCGAGTGGATTACGGGATGACGTGATATTGTTTTGGCTGTGTGGAGAGACGGCTGTGATCAAGGGATTTATGGGCTCGGTTTTGAAGACTGTCGGAAACGGTTGTGCCTGCGTTATCGTTCGAGATTGTAGATAAACGTGACGGTGAGGAAAATATTTCGTTTACGACAAACTTTGGCGATAATTAGTACTGATTAGAGATTCGATGATAACGCTAGGCACTGAACGCGTCGTGTTCGTTTTGTCGTTGAACTTGATTTCGACTTTACGACCAAAGAATTATGTTAATAAGATTATTATGTCGACAGAGATTATATTTCCTCGTATCAATTAATTTATATATTCACAATTTACATGATTAAATATCATCCGTACGTAAACAATTTTCATCCCTTGTTGATCTATAATTAAATTGAATATAATTAAATCCAGTTGCGCAGTTGCTGATTAATATTGGATTTCAGTATAATCCAATGTGACCAGCGTATCGTCTCTTCGACTGATCGCTTTTTCCAAGGCGTCCATTTCCCACAAACATTTTTCCGACGTCTTTTGTGTAAAAATTGAAAACTACGCGATCTTTAAACGTCTTTCACTTTAGATATAATTGATATCGCATTCGTGAAAAGTCACAGGGAACGTGGAACAATTATCGGTCAGATTTTCAGGAAAAATATGTCTCCGTCGTTTCTAAAGCGCACGCCGTTTGTTTCGAATATTCGTTCCTACTTGAAACGGCGAGCCAGATAATTAGATGTCTCGCTCCGTTGAGCCACAATATTCAGTCAGTAAAGGAGATATAGAAAACTGGAAAATAAGAAGGAGCGCACTTAAACTGGACAGAATAAACAGAATAAAAAGGAAAGGAACGCTCGAGTAGACAAAGACACGACTTTCCCTTCCCCTCTGCTAATTTCTGATTATTTATTGTCCCGTTTAGTAGCTGGAGCACAAACTGCTAATTCTTGTATAAAATTATGGCTTATCTCAGCTAACTGCGATTTTATTCCAGCTACAATGGATATCATCTCTTATTAAATTAATCGTACGCATAGATAAAGACTGTGTTAAAAATTGATGCCAATAGCGTTTGAGCTTTCGCACTGAGTCTCGAAGAGACTGTTCGAGCGATTATTCTTCTCTACGATGTTCATCCAAGGGAGAGAAATTTCCCTTCGCCTTTACTGTTATCGAGCGAAGGGTATGAGGCGGCTTCCACAGGATCCGGTATTTCGCTCGAAAAGTAAAACTCGATCGGCGAGTTTACGATTTCGTAGAAGGCAGGCACGAAGTCACATTGGCAGGTGGTTCCTGGCGAACGTTGACCGAGAATGAAGTAGTTTGCAACCCTCCCGAGCACACTGGCTCAGGTCGAAACCACTTGTAGATTATTTTTATTTTATCGTTTCGACCCCTTTGTTTTTTATTTTTTTTTCTCTTTTTTTTTTATTCTTTGAAAAGTGCTCGCACGCCTCTGCGATTGCTACTTGCAATTAAAGCTTGCGCATTGAAATACTCTCGGCGTTATAATAATTAGGAGAGAAAAGGTATGGAATGTAACTGTGAATTTAAAAAATTAACGTACCGCCCTTCATTTTCCGGTGAATTCAACCGAGCAGACCCGCTGAATAATCGTCCCCATATAACTTTTAAATTTCCTCCGCGTCGCTCCGCGTCTCGAATATTTCCGAATTTCTATCCCCCAAATTGGCGTTTCCACTCGATAAATTTCAATTCTTTCCCACGATAACACGCTGGCTGGGAGGAATAAAAAATTATTCCCGACGCGAACGGAAGTAATAACGTAATGCACTGACAAATTCTATCCCGTCCAACGAGCCAAAAAAGGAAACAACGGAACAGCTGACTGGAGCACAGCGAAACGAATTATCACGCTCTATAAAGCGCCTGGAGACGTGTCCCGATGGAAATATGGAAAAACAACAAGTAGCCGCGGAAATAGCGGGCGAGGAGAATTTGCATTTAGTCTTAGAACCGTGTGATACCTCCGCCACGGATCGTACTCCTATGCAATTTCAATTGGAACGAAATTTCCTTTCGACGAACACGGGAAAAATATCATTCGCGCGACCCGGATCACATCCAGAGATGATGGAATCGTTATCGTTTCTCTCAGACGGACGAGAGTTTTTAAATTTGAATTTTAAAAATCCCGCTGTTCCACATCGGACGGTACGATTTGAATCCCTTTAACATTTGTGACCGACTCGATCGTCTATCGACATCCCTTAAAAATCTCGACTATTATCCCGTCTCTTGAAAAATGATCGCATCCTTTTTCACCTCTGATCGATACTTGGGAATTTAAAGACATTCCGTATGGTTCTATTAAGTTGATTGGATTAGATTCGACGAGGGTGAACGCGCGTTTCCATAAGGGGGTTAGATAAAGCCTTAAAGCTCTTAAAAGGGGAGCGAGACTTTGACCCTCCGGTTTGGCGCAGAAAAGTTTTAATGAATACAGGGATACGCTTTTATGACATTGTTTGCCCCATTAGCGGAAGTTTCACCAGTAAGAAATACAATTTTTCGCGTCACTACATTCAGAATAATATCTTTCAGTTTAATTTGTTTCATAAATATGAGACACAATCTGATATGAAGCGTTCAGGTGCTAATTTTTTGTCCAATTCATTCGTACATACGTACAGAGTTGATGTTAAAAGCATTGAACGTGCTGGTTCGAACTGGCAATTAAAATTCTAGTCTCTTTACAACGTTCACTTTAACCGCAAGTGAAACAGGTCGATCATGTGTCAGACATCCGACTGTTTCCGCGTAGAACGATTCTTAATTGACCCAGATTTTTATCTAACTCTCCTCTACTATAAATATTAATCGAACTGCACGCGATACACCGCGACAAATATTGTATTAATTTAAATAAAAGTTGCTGATTCATTTTGTAACTTGATTCGAAATTATCAGAGCGAGAGACGGCAAGAAGCGAACGTATCGAACGTGACGTAAATTGAAAATCGTGTCCAGAATGTTATTACTAGGTTCGTTATTTGCCAAAGCAGATAGGGATCTCAGCGTTCGAGGTAAATTAACTTTGCATTAAGAATAATTTGCAACCTGTCAATGCCAAGCGTCGAATAAATAGAGGACTATAACTCGCAGGGGTTGAAACACGCGAGATACAAACTCGCAAGCTTGCGCTAAGATTAAACAAATAATCTCTGAACGATATCATTGCCTTCTACGTACAAATAAAAGTTTATCGCGCGTGTTATCGCGGTTCGATATAAAATCGCTGCAGAATTTCGTCAACTGAACGTTCTTCGAAACACGCTTGCCCTAAAATCGTAGCCTTGTTCAGCTCCGCCGTGGTATATTAAAAACCCCTAACGAGACAAAACACAAAAAGCCAGGAAAAACTTTTTACCGATGTTTGCTTATCATTTGTGGGTTATCGTAATGGGCTGTACAGCGTTTGCGTCTAGTTTCGCCTTATCTGGAAACCAACGGCCATCTACGGAGCACTATTTCTTCCGCTCTTTGTTCGTCCCACCCTCAACCATTATCCTTCGTCCTTTTCCTTGCCGTTTTGCGTATTCACGATTTCACGCGCACCGTTATATTTCCAAAAATAATCGAAGCAATACGTAACAACCTCAGCGCTAGCTACTGATAATTTAAACAACGAATAGACCATGTTTCGTTGATTCGAAATACACGTGGCTAAGTCGTGAGACAATAAAACCTCGAAAAAAATTCAATAGAATTCAGTAGAATTATTCGAAATAAATACGACGCATGCTATTCGAATAATTGAATGTTTGAACGATCAAACAACTCTGCTTCCGCGCGAACAAAAACTGTTCTCGCATTAAAACATTCGAGGTACGTTGATATTGAACAAAAACGAAGAGAGGTTTTGCAAAAAGAAAAAAATTTAGGAATTCCCCTCGATTACTCACTGTTCTGGTAATCAAGGTTCCGCTGCATATGCAAGGAGTATCGAACGAACATACAAATCGTGATTAAAGGCATGCAACGCGCTCGAGAATAGAAGCAAAGGAATAAACGTAGGAAAGAAAAACGGGGATCCAACGAATCACTCGAACGGGCCACGCGATAGCCGATGATCTAATAATCTGCAATTACTTGAAACCGGGCATCGCGGCCCGTTAGACGGTCGTAATTAAACGAGGCCAACAGCCGTTGGAATCCTGAATTGTAAATCTACTACGTAATCAGATAATTGTGGATTACGGTAATGAGATAGATAAGCGTTTAGCCAGAAAACAGGTTCAACGTACGAGGGTGTACGCGGCGAAGTTCAAGTCGCTCGAGTTCGAATGTCAGAAGCGAGACGAACGCTTCGAGAGAAATTTATGCTTCGACTTCGCTGAATTAATTCCATTAACGCCATTAAAGTCGCGGTACTCGCTGTATTATTCGAAATCGAACAACACTTTTCAACAACGTCCAATCTCTCAGTTTTGCCAGTCCACTTCGAACGTCTTGGGCGTAAAATGGATTCTCGTTCAAATGGAAACATTCAGCTAGCAACTTAGTTATTCCACATAGATAACTTGAAATTTCACTTTATCTTCGATGAGAAATATTAACACGTGAGCGTTCCATCTGTGAAACGCTCTCGCGAACCACAGTGCCTCCTTTGGAACACGATTTTGAAGGTAGCCAACGGTCCATCGTCTCCTGAAATAGGTCATCCTGAGTCCGCGACCAGCGAATGCGAAAGAGTTCGTCCCTGCCAGCTGTGAAGGGTTGAATGCTCGTAGCGGTAATCCATGACGAAGAATAATAAAGTACCCCGTGGCGCAGACAGTACACTGATTTCTAACGTAACCGGGGCTCTAATGAATACCGTACACCTCGTAAGCTGTTTTAGAGATTAAACAAGCCCGGAGATTAAACAAAGAGGTTGCTAGGTAAACCCCGGAAACCTCGGTGTTGCGAGGATCGTCATGAGTTTAGGATGCAGCTAACGTATTCCGCTGCTCTCTGCGTACGTATTGTATTTTGAATGGTCATTAATAATTCTTAGCCGCGCGTTAATCCACTTTTCAATTTCTGATGATCGAACTGCGTTCTGTTGTGCATTTCGCGGATCAGACAAATTATGTTTTTAACGATATTGAAGTAATAGAGTGAATACGAAGAGAAGGAATTCTGTACATTAATTTTCTGTACTTTATGACGCATTTGAAATGATAGATTTTCTAGGTACAATGTTGGAAATTACGTTAAGAACACGCGAGGGGTTATGGTTATTAGCAATCGACAGATAATAGGGATTCATGGGATTATTGGGAAACGTTCGATTAATTGCCAGTTACTCGTTCAAATAAAGGGTTAATTGACGCCTCTAAGGCTCTAAATTGTGCACGCCTTCGTGTTGGGGTCGTTCCAAGCGAAGGCCTCGTGTACACAACGCGCGTGATGATCGCTATTGGCGGTGTTTGGAGAACAAGGGTTCCTCTTAGAGGGCGCGAGAAAAAGAATACTCGTGCGAGGTGATCGAGTCGAAATTACTCAAGATCAAAGTCGAACTTTCGGCGTAGGATGCACCGTTCGCACGCGGTCAAACTCCAATTAGCTTTAATTTAATGAAATGGCGCAATCGAATCGAGGCAAAAGTGAGCAGAAACGCAACCAGACCTGGTGTGAGGTATTTCGACGCATCGTTCTTGGTTTGCTTCGTTCGAAATCGAATGAAACCGCATCGTGCTCTCTTGAAACGAACTACGTCTCTTTGCAAACGTCTAAACAATTGTAAACCTTTTCTCGCTACTTTGTTGCAATTTCTAGCGCGACGCTGAACCGAATCCTATACGAATTGTTACCAGCAACATCGAAATGAGAAGCTTTTAATGCCAGAAGCACCAACGTACTTTTGTTTCAGTTCAATTTTAATGCTTCAGACTAATACGCGCTGACGTTTGAATTAAATTAAGGCAAAGTTACTCTGACGCTCTGAAATTACTAGCGCAGAATGAAAAGTTGGACGTATATTTAAAGTGGAAAATAGATACGTACGTTTGATGCCCGCAGTACACTCTCCTCTATCTCTCTCTCTCTCTCTCTCTCTCTCATAAGAATCTCGTTAATAGCAGTCAAGTTAAAATGTAAGTACTACAATTTTCGAAATTCTAATAAATTAGAATACAATTGAATCTACAGCCCAACTGGTAAACGAAACGACATTTATCGCAACTATTATTCATTCGTTTGTACGATTTTTATAGTAAATTTTTCACTGCTAAAAATTGACGCTTTTCCTTGAAACGCGTTTAAGAAATCGCACGATCGGATATGGCAGCAGTTGATACATTAATCATGCTCGAGCGGAATTGGAATATCGCTTCAATAGCCCCTTTGATACGGCTTCACGGAAACCCACCAGAAATCCCGTCATGTATTATCAAGCATGTGTCAGTAATTCACCATCAATGGAAATTCCAGCGTCGTTGATACTCTACCCTAAAGATTTCCGGTTTCTATTTGTTCGAAACGCTAACAATATCGCGCGCGATATTATTCGTACTTTTCAAGGGAGCATATAAGCGTTAGGAAATGGAAATTATGGGAACTCGACGGACTCGAGTAAATAAAGTGCTGATCAGATTCGAGCATCATCGCGTCGCTGATAAACGTCACGAGCTTTGAAACATGTATCGCGTGTTCATCACGCGGTCCATTTGCCACCCGTTAGGATTAACTAACCAAATGATACCGCTGCAGGTCGATTCGTCTAGGTGTTAATAGTCTGCGGGTAACGTCAGTATTTCGACAATTTTGGAAATACCGATCGTTGGTATCCTCGCGTGACGTTCGATACGTAACGCAGATTCGAGGCAATTTTGATCGAAAACTGGTCGAGCAACGAAACATCGTACGCCCTTAAATGTTCAGATAATTTCCAATAATTCGAGCAATTTCATTTGTTTTACAAAACGAGCTTCTTTTTATAGTTGTCACAGGTATATCGAACATGTGCGCACACGTCGAGGCTATCGAGTTCACTTTCACTATGGCCATCGGCCAAGTTGGACTCATTTCTTTTCTCTCGTGCTAAATTAGTCTGGAAAGTACCGTGCATTCGAAGATGAAAAGTTGGACGCGATGGAGGATTAAAGAGTTTGTATTTTTAGTTGTCCCAGTTGAGTGCAATTGTTAAATATGCGCACGTCAATGGCGGAGTCACGAAGGCGTATAATTAGAAAATATCCGCGAGCCTCATAACTTTCCGGGAATTCGGTATTGGTTACAGGCAAATTAAAAACAACTTGACATATTAGCGGATTTATGAAGCGAGGAGCGTCTATAAATTAGGGAAGAATGTTTGTTGGAAAAAGCAGAGAGGCAAATGGGCAACGTTATTATTTCGCATGCTTACATAGATAGAAGGAAGATCTTTCCTTTTATTTAACATCAAAGTAAACGAGTACAATCGATTTAGTTTAATTCACCCAAGATTACTCGAACGTTCAACGTTTACAAGAATTTTGAAATCGCGTTACCTTAAGCACCGACTTTACTTCGAATCCTGTTGTTCCCCCACTCATTTCGAGGGCTAAAACTTTGCTGATTGAGTTTAACTAACTTTCGGAAGAATAACGGATTAAAATGTAAGCAAATTCCTCTCTCTCTCTCTCGATCTGCGCTTAAATGTTTCATTCGAGACGTTGCACAACGCCCAGTAAAATTCCAACAATACTTTCCATAGTCGAACAGTGAATAAAAGAAGAATCTAAGAAGTAAAACCCATACCATTCCAAATACTCCGTCCACGCCTTCTCATCGAGATCACTAATCTTCGCGACGCCACTTTTAAGGAGGAATATCGATGTTCCGGTTAAAATGACGCCGCACGATGGGAGCGCAGAAACGGAAACGTCATTTTCCATGCATTAGACACCTTCGAGCTTGTCGTGACGTCGAGGAAAAATGACCCCGCGCGGATCCACGGTAATCGCGTCGCACTCGATGACTATGCTCCATATTGAACGGACGTCCCCGTGGAAAAACTTGGCTTTCATCGACGGCAAAAGAGCGAGGAGTTAAAACGACCGAAAATTAAATTCCCCGTTATTGATGACCGATACCCCTATAAATCAAACGTACCGGCAAAAAGTGCTCGCTGGCAGGATTTCATCGGTTCCCCGGCGGTCGCGTAAACTTTTCATTTACCGAAAACAAAAAAAAAAGAAGAAACAGGAAGAAAAAAAATACGCACGCGACTCGTCCGATATCGCGACCCGATTGTGAATCGAACGCAGCCAGAAAAATGCTAAAACCTTCGCGCGTCGACGAACGTGATTCGTGCGCCGTGTGTGTATGATGGAAATTTATGCCGCTTTGCCCTCGCGGCGATCGAAATTGTTGCGTTTTTTGAACAACAGCGGAACAAACGCGCGGAGGCTCTCCGAGCGGTTTTTATTTTCCTCTTTTTTCTTTTCGCGATTTTTTTTTTTTTTTTTTTTTGAAAACAGTTTAAAAACAGAGATGATACGTCGCGACACCTATCAGTGGGAGAATGGAAAAGTAAAACGAGAGCTTTTTTTCGTACACTTTCGCTGGTTCGCCTTTTAAATGGCAGCTGTAAAGGCAGGCGTTTGCGCAGTATTTTCGCGTAATAGAGTCGTGTCGCGTGTTCCGCGTGAACGTTTTTTCAATAGAAATGGTGTTTTTCATGGCGAGCGATAAATTCTACGTTTGTTCAATTTCTTTCGTCTATACGCGAACCTTTCGCTATATTATTAGCCAGTACGGTTTAAGCGACGAAGGTGCACGAAAATGAAAAACCGAATAATTTTTTGCAAGCATCCAAAACGTTTTCCAGAGCAAGAGAATTTTTAGCGAATAGCAGATTTCAGACAAGAAAGATTGAACGTTTAAAGTCGACTAAATTGAGCTTCTGACGACAGGATCGTAACTCGAATCTCTCGGATTGTGCATCATCGTCGCAAGTGGCATCCGATTGCGCCGTTTCGATGACTCTTGGAAACAACTCGCATGGAAATCGGCTTACACGGGGAACGAGAGCATCGAACCTTATAGAAGTGCTTTCTGGATCCGTTTTCAACTACTGGGAAAAAATGGTGGAACGTAGGCGACGTTTGCGCCATTTTGTGCGATCAAATGCATCGAGAGCGCGTAATTCTTCTGCTGAATTTCTTTCGTATTTTTCACGAACTAATTACATCGCATACGTTTTAGAAAAAATCATTACCGGAGTGCTCGAAGCATTTTCGATTCGTTCTTCATAAAAATTTCCTAATCTTAAGAAAAACAAACCTCGAACTTTTAACTTTTCAATATACATCCCTCTGTTTACTAGTAAGAAAAGTAAAAACCGCAGGATTGATATCTGATATTATTGGACAACCAATGTCGCAGTGAGATCAGAATAACCACCTGGCTCCAGAGATATTGTTCTTCTCTCGTATTTAAACAACAGATTTGCGCGAGTCCGTATAAACGAACGGAAATAGAAGTGGACGAGATTGAGGGGCTCTCGAAAGACTAGACATACATGCAAGTATGTACATAACTCGATGGCCAGAACAGTTCGAGACCTTTGGTACACAATTGTGTGATCGAAGAGGTCTTCCTTCAGACATCTTGCGCTGGCTAATGATGGATGCTTATCATCCGATTGTATTTCGATGACTTCGTAAATGCACTCAGCATGAAAACTCTGCTCGCAGATGGTTATCGATAAAAACTCGAATCAGTCCATTGACTATTCTGTTTTCCCTCGAACATACATTGAGTTACTACAGACGTACATCTCTCTGCAAACTCTTCAGAAGCATAAATAAACAGCATACGTACCCTCATTTTCATCGATTACTGTATACAAATAGTTACGTATTCTCTCTACCAGTGACTACAGCTAACAATTTCCATCTACGAACAGGACCTCCAAAAGCATAAATAAACATCGACCAACATCGCTCTCACCGTTTAAGAAATTGAAATACGTACCCTTTGAGTCTCTCTACGCTCTCGACGAAATTCTCTGTACACACGCGTGACATTATGCACCAGACTCGAAACACCAATGGAAAAAGTTGATGCAACTCGACTTCCGAATACGCGTGTTCCGATTTCCCTGTTGCAGGTCGCGTGGGTTTCTCTGAGTCGTGACCGGCGATAGCAGTGCCGCGATCAAAATGAGCATTCTAAACACGGATTCGGAGAACCGCGTGGTCCTGAACGTGGGCGGTATCCGGCACGAGACGTACAAGGCGACCCTGAAGAAGATACCAGCGACGAGGCTCTCGAAATTGACCGAGGCCCTCGGCAACTACGACCCCATCTTGAACGAGTACTTCTTCGACAGGCACCCGGGCGTGTTCGCCCAGGTGCTCAACTATTATCGCACCGGGAAGCTCCACTACCCGACGGACGTCTGCGGGCCGTTGTTCGAGGAGGAGCTCGACTTCTGGGGCCTCGACTCCAACCAGGTGGAGCCATGTTGCTGGATGACCTACACCCAGGTACAACAACGCGCTTCAACGCGATTAGTTGCCTTCATTCTTCTTGTTGCGTTTCACTTCGTCACTCGTAGACGCGGTTTTTTACTTGCTCGCGGGTGTCGATCAAGATGGTAACGCTACTGTGATTTATTTTTGTACAACGCGATTTATCGATTTACTTATTGTATATGGTTTTTGATTTTCATCGTGTTCCATTGAAGAACAAGTATTTTTACGGGAAAATTTGTATATGCATTAATGCTGGAGATTCGTCGAGCTACTCTTAATCCGCATCCGCAACCGAGTCGGTAAATACCGCATTGTTTTACAATATAATGGGAATGTGTTTGTTACGTATGTTTATAATACTGTTTTATATTCAATCTAGATGAATAATCGCAATACTTGAAGCATTGCACTGTGCAAATGGTGACTGACACAAATGGCGACGATTTTATTTGATCATGCTGTCATTTGTGTGTTGATTAATAGTGTACATACACCGTTGACGAGGCCACTGATTATATGATGCAAATTGTATAATATAATCGGCGCACATACCTTTTTATTCACTAATTGCCAATCCAGAATCATCAACACGTGTACCTAGGATCGTATAATGTCGATTACATCATCCTGCATTTCCATTATTCACCAAACGGATTTCAGAGTCCTTCGAATTTTAAAGGACGCGATATATGTATACATCAATCGATTCGGTGCGATAAATTACTTTATTCATAAATTCATCGAGCAACTCGAATTTCAACGTCCCTCGGTGGTACAGAGCGGAAGAAAAATTATATTCACAATAGAACCTCGATACGATCGATTTATAAGTTTTTCACGATTCGCTGTTTTACAATTTCGCGATTATCGATAAATATCGTTTTAATTTGCCGGCAGGATATACACGATTTAACGTTCGAGCAGTTCTATTGTAATTGCACGCGTCGATTCAGGGGCGAAATGAAATCGGTTCATCGCGCGTCCTTTAAAAATCAGTCTGACGGCGTTCGATCGCTGCTAAAGTAAAATCTTGTAGCCTGATCATAAGAATCGAGACGAGACGAGCATCAGGAATAACGAAATTGCACATAGAACTTCATTTTTCTCGAGTATCAAAGCCAAACCCCGCTTCTGTTATTTCTGCTTTCTATCTTACTCGAAATTCGAGAGTCACCTCATAAAACGTCTTCCAAGGGGTAACTGAACGACCCGTCTACACGCAATGTCTCACTTTCTCGCCTCGTCGTTTGAAATTTGTACAGTGCACGCACGATTGCCGATTTCTGGACAATTAGCACACCGTGTACGAGGCTGGGGAATGAAAGTACGTAAAATTCGCGAAAGAACACGAAACACTGGCGAAGATTGGGAAATTCTTCGAAACACGATGGTTTCTCAATAAATTCTTGATTAATATCCTCACGATAATTACTGTCGCCCTTCCGGGCCACGAAGCAACTTCCATTACCGCGGCAGCGGAATATCAAACGAACTGATCAAATAAATTGCATTCTGTTTCCTTCGTCGCACTATCGAGATACGAACGGCGATGATACGAAGCTGACGGAAGGGCGTAATGAATTAATTTCCAGCCGAAACGACTACGAAACAAAATGAAATTTATCAGATCGCTTCGCTGCCGTCGAGAGACCCCTTTTTTCAGCGTCTCTGTCTTCCAGAGGCAATTAGGAAAAATATTACAGTACACAGTAACGCGGTTAATAATCCATTATTCATAAGTGGAAAATGGAAAAGAGATATGAAAGGCGCGTAAATGAATTATCCAATAACAGATTGAAATATCTTCATTTCTTGGTCATTAATATTGAAATGAATTAATGCAACGTGGGGCTCGTTCCTATTTGTCTCTCGAAATTACAACGGCGAAAAAAAGCGCCGCGTTAACTCCAATGTAAAACAAATATCTCAGCTGACAGAGGATTCAATTATCCTGAACTTATGGCTATAATTATCCGCTTGACGATCGATTGCTTCATCGGCCGTCGAATAATCAGTGACCTAATGGGTTTTCTTTTACCGGTATATTTACGTTATTTCATAATCCAGCATAGTTATTATCTCAAGTGTTATTAACGCGCACTTAATCCTTTATCTTTTAACTTCACCCCAACAAAAATTTACTTCAACCTGTACCACTGACTAAAAGTTTAACGACACATCGCAATACCACGCGAAACATGAATAGATATCATAACGAACAATGAGAATACATTTTTAAGCTCACGATCGCATCAACCTGAAACCAAGTTTATATCTTCTTTTCGATCTAAGCTGTGAAATATTTTTTTTTTCGTACACGAGGAACACCTTTCGGTACTACATCCCCTACAGTTATCTTCTATGGCCCATTTAGGGAACCAGAGCCAAATGATGGTGATTTGCAAGGGTGACCATGTTCGCTTCGAATGAAAAAAAAGGGGAGAAGGAACAAAATTTATGTTGGGCTATCTGGAAAGTAAATAACCGTCTGGGGTAGGTGATCCTTGGATTCTGATTAAACACCATTGATTTGTGGCGGCGAATATAGATAAGGTAGTGGGGTACGTTTCTTCCGAGGCTTGTACTTTCGCTGAAATTTATATGGCTCTTTGCTTTCCGAGGAATAAGTCACCCCTCCGTTCGATATAACAGAGCGAGAGGTTTTCTTGGACGTATAGGGGTGCCATAGGGGAAGTGAAAAAATGACGATGGAACGAAGGAAACATCGCCTGCTTAGGAACCACCTAGCTATATAGAACGAGAATATAGGAGCATTAGTTTATTCAAGTTCAATAATCGATCCTTGGTGAAGTAATGCAACGTGTAAATTGAACGACACTTCCGACTATGGTGAAACTTCAACATTTTTTATCGTTTAGAAAATTTCGAAATATCTAGCTCGCGTTTTTAAAAATAAAATTTTAGCTTCTGTCAAGCTCACAATATAAAGTTGCAAGTACAATGTGGTTGTTGGTAGTTTGATAATTTAATTGGATGGTGTTTAAGCTGAACGTGAAAGCAAGAATGTGGCTAAAGGAACTTAACTATTCAAGTGTTTTCGTTTGTTATACACAAAGTTATTACAAATCGCCTAAAAATGCAAAGTCTACAAATAAAAACTGTAGCGTTAAAGTAACCAGAGTGATCATAATTTCGCAAATTAGTAGAAAACTGGGCGCATGGCCATAAATCATGCGGGCCATACTGTGACGCAAATATACAAACACGACTGTCGTGACAATAGAAGATTAAGATGTTATCTCTGAAACGCCATGAACGTGATAAAATTCCGTCACCCGTATTATGCGCGGCTCGCGCGTAAACAATGTTAATCGCTCAGTTTGTTTCAGCATAGTTAAATTCATTATTTAATTAGAATAATGGCGTTCATTTATGAATTACCGCCAAGACTTTGCTAGTGCGATTTGTCCATTATATCCGTACCAAAAAAAAAAATACCTTACGTTCAATTTCACTCGACCACCTTCCAAATTACGCTCAACCACCCCCGTGTCTAGAACTGGCCTACATTCGCTGATGTAAGAACGTTTGTCTAGGCAGAGAAATATTTTCGTCGATCTCTGCATTCCTCCTCAACGAAAGAACCAAAAACGTTTCGTGTGTCCTCGTGAAAATTTCAAACTGGTCTGCGAATCTTTCTCGCGACGCGGACAAGAATCATCCCCTAACTCCACGCGAGCGAATTGTCCGCGATCTTTCAACGCTTGTAAATATCGAAAAACCTGATCATCTTGGGTAGTTGGCTGTTCCGACACTTTAAACAGATAGCACAAAACAGCTTACATCACGAGACTGGCGTAAACCGATTTCTAGAAGGCGATTACGATCGAAGAATGTTAACTGGACGTAAGCTTATAATAGCCTCGAAAATGAATCAAAAACTAGCTCCGTCTGGCGTTTACGTTCTCAGCAAGCTATATACCTTTTAATCTACATAAGAAAGGCGTTTTCAGTAAAGAATAAATATATAATCTATCAGTCGATCTTGCAGGAAAGAACGAGTAATAAAAGACTTTCAATTTTTAATCTAAAAATAATTAACTAGAAATAGTGTCGCTGGTGTATTCGTAATATCGGTACATCCCTTTAATTAATCTTCGTAACGCGAAGCGATTGCTCAGACGTATGAATGTTATTCGAGGCGACTTTTTAATGGGATACACGTATGGAAAATTATAAGAAGATAATTTCTCTCGTATTATTTACGACGTGTATCTAATAATAATATCTCCTCCCCTATATGTGTATTTTAATATGAGCAGACGTATGACGCTACGGGAATGCGGTATTTTAAGTCGATAGATCGGTTTAACATTAATATTTTCTAACAATGATACAACTGGCCTGCAATAGATACTGGAAATATTTAATGTACCGTTCTTTAATTAATATAAAATTAAACAGTGTGAGACACGCGATGAATATCGTATATCGCACGTGTTCTTCACTGAATTTCTTGAACCACATTTTTTCCAGAAGCCAAACTTCGAACGCGATCTTACTGGTCTCGCGTCTTAATCTTGCCCCAACTTTTATTTCCCCGTTTCGTTCGAATAAAATAATTCGTAAACTCGCGAGCCGCAATCGTGGCATAGCATTCCACGCGTCTCTCGTACGTTGTACATTGTCCAAATTGTCAATCGACGTTCAATTAGCTTCAAAGTATGATACTGTCCCCGAATTATCCGAGGAATTCGCGCGGCCCCGTGGCGCGTAGCTCCGCTCGATCCTTCGTTCCAAATTATTTGCATCTTTAAAGGGACAAATATTGGAAAAACGTTGCATTATCGAAATTATCGTACGATTAAAATATTTAACGCTAAATCCACGAATATTTCGCTTAACGATATAACCAAATAACAAAATATCTGAGTGTTTTCGAACAGATTTTGAACAAAAAAAAATGTTTGTTTTCACGCGAGTACTCTCATTATTTCACGTTTTAATTAGGACGATTCTGCGACAGTCAAGAGAGGGCGCAAGCAAATCGGTAGCCAAGCATCGTGGAACAATTTCGACACAGTTTCTAGAGAGATTCAGCGTGACATGAATATTTCATAATTCCAGCGTTCATTATCGACATAGCGGGGAGGAAGTTTTAAATAAAGCATATATCTTTCGCTCGCAATTATCGGCCGTTTTTAGGAGGCATTAAGCTCTCAATGGCTCGTTTACATCGTTTTACAATTTCCTTCGATGCACCGCGCGCAGGAATTTCGTAATCTCTATTGGCCATTGTTAAAACGGAACCGCCTAGCCATCGTTTCAACGAGTAATCGCCACTGTGCGTATCGTGAAATAACATTCAAACGAATTTATTATAATTACCCACCACCAGTGTCGAACTTTATAGCCGAATGCAAACGAAAAATCGTGACACGTTATCGTACCCCACTCAAACCGCGTTCGATTAGTACAAAGTGTACAAAAATCCGTATCAATACGAATAGAAGTTGGTACATTCAATTTTTCAACAACGATTTGTTTTCAGGGGACCACAAAAAAGGCGGTATTTCGGTTTCACATTACGCGCGCCTTGTTTCTCGAAATTGGGTGACATTTTGAAAGGAACGAGAAGCGGTGCCGCAGAGGCGGCAGGGTCGAAGCCCCAATCGGTTTCGCTCAATTAACCCAAACAATCTCGTCGATCGCAACGCGAGCGGCGTACAAACGAGCAACGATTATAATCGAATCCCCGTTGAAATCCGACAAAACGAGGTCGGGACGAAAAAAAAAGGGAGAGGCAAAAAAAAAAAAAAAAGAAGCGGGAACGAATTTTCCGGTGATTAGGATTAACCGTGAGACGAAGGCGCGAATCCCAGCGGAACGATTCATTGAATGACTCGGTGAAACGCAGCTCGTACACTCCACATCGGGGGTACAAATTAATTTCGCCCCTCAGCTTACTCGCCTGCTCTCTGTTCCCAATTGTGATTCGTTTGTCGGTTAAGCGTAATCTGACTTTGTACAGCCTGCATCTTAAGTGGGATCTGAGCGAGCGCGCTTTCATAAAATTACCACCCCCTCGCGGTATGCGAACGAAAAGACTGTCTCGAAAAATGTACTCGATGCGATTGTTGTTTATTAACCAGTAGCAGGGCTGACACGCACGATCGTGGACTGATTCACCAGGTGAAAGGGAAGTGTGTGATTAAATCAGTTGTCTTCTTGAATGGAAGATAATTGTTACTCGTACCCTGCTATTATTGTTCGTACATGTTATTCGTTTCATATCAAATCAGAGATCTGAGCATCGAATAATATTGCATAGTTCATACGTGTATGTTCGAAACGAGAGACAAGAGTTTGTTGTCACCTTTAAGGTTGCCGATGAGCTCGAGGATCTCAGCTGCCTCGATCTCACGTTTACGTCTCTCAAATTGCTGAGAGTACCATTTTTACGTTTTTCAATTTTGCATTTTTACGTAGAACAGGTAACAGAAGGAGAATAAGTGCGCGCTTCCTTGTTTTCGTAGTGGATGAATTTACTGTTGTGAAATTTTTGTTAAACCTTCAACGAATTTCAATGCGAGGGCGAATGATAGATGCGTCCGTGTCGATGATGCTGGTTTCGAAACGAACTCTCCTCGTTGGTATTAGAAGAGAAGAAGCATCGTTGGTCTGAAAGAGATACAATAATTGCTACAAAATTCCCTTATTAAATATCGTGGACATTTCAATGAGAACTATTCGACTCGAATGAAGTAACAAAAACCAACGAACGGATAGACAGTAACGAATGGTCGATAAGTTTCGACGAATTCGGTGCATTGTCCTTGAGTGGTGAATTCTCGTCCCCCTTACATATCGACGCCAATAAAGAAACAGCTCGTAAAGTGATGCATTAATTCAGAACGGCGCGAGATTGGCCAGGATTCCTGTACACAAAGGAACGAGGGGAACGGGGGCGGTTGGAGGTGCGCCGAAGAAATACTCTCGACTCGCGTTGGAAACCGACGCGATGCCATTTACCCCGGGAAACCGGCAATTCCACGTGGCAGCCGTAACAAATGCCCCACGTGGGGTAACTCGAGACCACGATGCTTCGAGACTCGACCCCTCCGAGCGCAATGAAATACGTGTACAAACTGCTGGAGGAACGAGAAAGTCGGGAACAGAGTGGAACAAGTGGAAATAAAACTCGCGTTCGGGAAATAAAAGCTGATCGGTCATTAAGAAGAGAAGAGACGCTAATAGAGTTGAAAATGGTGTATCGCGAGCGAAGAAGTGTCTACGTAGATTCGATCAGTGTCGTATTGTCGGCTCTTTTACAGTTGCCACTGTTGAGGCTTTCGAGTGTAATGAATGAAAATTTCAACGTATCATAAAAACATTACAGCTAATTTAATCAATGGTGACGTTGCACGTTGACGCGTTCCATTTACGTGGTAATAACTACATGTATATGTTTTTTTAATTACTCGACTGATCAATTTTGCCTCCCAACTCCCTTAATCAGTAGACGATGAATCGGAACGGAAGCAAGAGTGGTGATTGCTAAGCAATGAACCGGAACGCGAGTACTTGTTACTATGCAAACGAGGCACCGCGGAGCACACATCATTGTCAGTGTGTTATTCGACCCTTGATGAAACCAGCCGCGATGCGTTAAGACAATTTATCCGAGAAAGGTCACCGCTTTCACGCCAGAGCCTCGACAGTGGTAACGATAAAACGCGTGGGCTGAACCAAGCGAACGCTCCAATGTCTTTCGACCCAGTCGTATCTCTCTTTTGATAACCAATATTCCCCGCACACACGCCTGTTCCGCAAAGTTTCGGTTTCGCCAGTTTCGAGACCAGTGGTTTAGACTTTAGCCGTAGCCAGAAAAGTTGGAATGATTTTTTTTTTTTGTTCCATATGTGGAGACTCACGTGTACGCTTTTGCACGCGCTTTATCTGTGTCCCGAGGAAAGCACGAACGAAAAAAAAGAAAAAAAAAAAAAAATAAGCACCCTCGAGAGAACGAGAGAGTTTCGCAGGTACGAATAACGATCGTTGTTGCATCCCCCTCTCTTCCACCCCGACCCGCTCTTCTAGCATCGGGACACGCAGGAAACGCTGACAGTCCTCGACAGGTTGGACCTCGATACCGAGAAGCCGACCGACGAGGAGCTGGCGAGGAAGTTCGGTTTCGAGGAGGCGTATTACGAGGGCACCCTCACGTGGTGGCAAAAGCTCAAGCCGCAGATGTGGTCGCTGTTCGATGAACCCTACTCCTCGTTGGCAGCCAAGGTTTGTATTCTTCGTATTCTGTACATCCTCGTGTCTACCTGGCTCGTTTAGCCCAGATCTGGACAACTCGCGCGTTTTGCGGTTCTCGCGTATCTGTCAACGTCTCATCTGGCATCGCGGAATAACTCTGGTGATTGTTGCCTAGGGTAGAAGCCTCGTTCGAGAGCAAACGAGTTGTCCATTTCTGATTTGGTCAGTGGAGACATTTTGTGCGAGAGATTGAAATCTTACTAGACAGTGAAGAGCGGTAGTGGCTAGTAGATAGAGCTATATCCGGTCAGACAGTCGCGCCAAGCATTTGTACTTATTACTTAGAGCGATAGAGTCACTGTGTATCTACTGATAATAGTAACGCGACAGATATTTCCAGTATCGTGTCTCTGAATGAGGGATTAATTAAAATTCATAGCGTTTCACGTAACTCTCTTTCGATCATTTTCGATAGCTATTTACTATTTTCAAGCATTTTGACCTCTCATATAAATGTCGTCCAATCAATTCCTTATTTAAATTGCATCGATGAATTTGATATTCCACGTCAACTCTCAACTGGTGTAATTCTACCGTAGTGACATAAATTATTCATCGAAATTATTTATGTGACGCTGTTGAACTTGAAAACAGATTTCTGCTTTACATTCAAATGGAACTTTGTAATTACGGAATAGAATAAATTAAAATTTGAGTTCTAAGTATTCCGTTTTACTGGTCAAGAGTTAACGTTCAATGTGAATATTAATTATTACGTGTAGTCGTTTATGTGGATATTTAAAATGATAGATTTATCATTTACGTTTAACTATTAGTACTTAGTCTCTTGATGTGTTTACAGAGTGCGTAAAAAGTGTATTTTTGTATCCTACATTTTAGACGGAGCAAAATTTTTAATCTTAAATGTTCGCACACCCTCTCACAATTTGCATATGCGCAAAGTGTATTGAAAAAGTAGCCAAACGTGTACAAGTGAATCCCCATAAAACAGCGGAGTCGTCGATAAAACAAAAAGTACATTCAAATCATCTTCTGAATGTTTCAGCGTAGAAATAGCCTTTCGTTTATTCCCCCCTGCTGCCGATTACGACAAAGAAGTGAATCGAACTGAAAAGTTCCGATTGTTGTACGGCTTCGTTGTAAACATGTTTATGCTGAATGAGAAAGTTCTGCTCCCGATAATAAAATTCTAACCGGTTCTCAATAGAGGATTCATTCTGCGAAAGCGAAGAAATTTACAAATTCCTTTACGCAAGAAAATACTTCCACAATCGAACTCTTTCTATCGCAATAGAAATAACACATTTTTTAATATACGATAAGACTATTTTCGCGTAAATACATTTAATAAATTCCTACGTTATATGTATATGTATGCGCGTGTAATATTTTGTTTATTAGTTTAACAGAACTTTTTTAGAATTTTCTCGACACGATATCTGACAGTGTTATCGATGCAATTTATGATTGAAGATGGAACTCTACATCCGACAGTGAGAAAGCAATTAAAAAGTACATCTCGTAAACGAGTTGGAATTTACTTTTCATATTACTTTTCCTTCGTCTTTACCTTCGTTTCATCTCGTCTTACCTATGTTCTCTAGACAATTCCTTTCAGCTATTATCGCTCTTCACTTTGATCGTCCTGCTCGCAGAGTTAACCCTTTGCGCTTGACGACTTTTTCGGGTCGGGCGACGCTGCAACTCGAGACAATTTCGCGCGTAAATGGTTTTATAGAATAATTAACATTTTGAAAAAGATAATTATCAAAATTCAAGTTCTGTCATGGTGTTTGGTGTGATATTATACAAAACACTAACCAAGGCATTCTGAGTTGCCAGGATCTTGTGAGTCATCGCTGTTACTTCCGGAATCACTGTCCATTACACTAACTTTTCTATTTCTCATACTCGATACGTAATTGCTGTTTACACTTGTTCTACTTGTTGTATTCAGGACTAATCGTAGAGGAATTTAACGTCACAATGTAACTTTCCAACCAAAAACATAAACAGCCTAATTCCTCGAACCAATACTTCGCATCTATCAATTGAAGATAACGAAATTCAGCGTAAATACAGCCACTCGAGTTGCCACGCGAAACATCGTGACGAATAAGAGTCGCCATTCGAGCGCAAAGGGTTAATACGAAACGTATCGCAGCACATTCTCCCAATCACTTCGACTGAAAATATTCAACGTGCTTGACGTTCTCGAAACATTATCAGAATCACCAAAGTAGCCATCGACGTAAATTCTCATTCACACCGAAAGTTGGTCGATCGACGCGTTCGATAGCGAGGTGGAAAAGTAGTTTTCGATGAAAATTGATCCGCGAGGATAAGAACGGACTGATCACGTAGCGGGCGTGGAACTTTTAACGTTGTTGCGACGAACGGGGCGCGGTTTCACCGGCGGTAACAGGATTTCCCACGAAAGTTTGCCAAGGAGTTAGCCTGGGCAATCCCCGTGACAATTCCGGTTTTACGGTTGAACGTGATCCTCGCGCGAGATTTCATCGCACATTCAGATTTTTGTCCACGTACTGACACGCATAATAAACGACTCTTCTGAAACAGTAGTTACGCGTCGATGGGTCCTCCGTGACTAATATCAAAGACTAAAATCACTACGATACGATATCAAATAATATAAAATCGAAATAAAATAAATAAATCACTGACAGTTAATAAAATTATTGAGAAAAGTCACGAGGATTAATGAAAAATCTAATCGAATATCCTCGACTGTTCCACAGGTGATCAGCATAGTCTCGGTCCTGTTCATCTGCATCTCGATCCTGTCGTTCTGCCTGAAGACGCATCCGGACATGCGCGTGCCGGTGATCGTGAACCGATCCGTGAACACGGGTAACGGGAGCTCCTGGGCGGTGGACAAAACGCATACGAACGCTCACGACTTCTTTTTCTACATCGAGTGCGTGTGCAACGCCTGGTTCACCATCGAGTTCCTAATACGTATCACCGCGAGCCCGAATCGCTGCGTGTTCATCAAGAGCTCGGTGAACCTGATCGACATGGTCGCGACCCTGAGCTTCTACCTCGACCTGGCGCTGCAACGTTTCGCCTCCCACCTGGAGAACGCGGACATCCTCGAGTTCTTAAGCATCATACGAATCATGAGACTGTTCAAGCTGACCCGGCACTCGTCCGGCCTGAAGATCCTGATCCAGACGTTCCGCGCGTCCGCGAAGGAGTTGACGCTGCTCGTGTTCTTCCTGGTCCTTGGCATCGTGATCTTCGCCAGTCTGGTCTACTACGCGGAACGCACCCAGTACAATCCGAAGAACGACTTCAAGAGTATACCGCTCGGTCTATGGTGGGCCCTGGTCACGATGACCACGGTCGGTTACGGGGACATGGTGCCGAAGACCTACGTTGGGATGTTCGTGGGCGCGTTGTGCGCCCTCGCCGGTGTCCTCACGATCGCCCTGCCGGTGCCCGTGATCGTCAGCAACTTTGCGATGTATTACAGTCACACGCAGGCGCGAGCCAAGCTACCGAAGAAGAGGCGCCGCGTACTTCCGGTCGAGCAGCCGAGAGTGAGGGTCCCTGGGGCGCCTTTGGGCGCAGGCGGAGTGCCAGGCGGCACGGGACCGCCAGGATGCACCCAGCAGCATTTGCAGGCTGGTGGACCGACCTCGGGAGCCGGTGGCCTGGCCCCTGGCCTTGGACAGACGCCAGGCGTCGGCTGCACTGGGGGCCAGGGGCCCCAGAACAGACGGATGAACGCTATCAAGACCAATCATCCGAAGGACGTGTCGTTCGCCACGAAAACAGGTAAGTTCCCCACACTTGTTCTTGCTGACGATTTCGATAGGAGTACCATTTGTTCTTGGCTGGAGTTTCATCGTTTCGATATTCATCTTCATTCGGTGGTATCGTTTGTGTAGAGTTTTCGTTATGTTGGTTAGATTAGCTTCGAACAGTAATGGAGGTATTGATAGTGATTATTCGTGAATATCTTGGACGCTTTCGCGTAAGAATCGATCGATATCTCCTGGTGCGTTCAGTTCTTCTTAGCAAGGGTAGTTAAGCAGTAAGGGAGATTATTGTAAATAATTAAGATCTCATTTCGTCACCCCATTTTCTCGAGCGAAACCTGTAATCAAAGCACCAGCATGTCCCCTCGAGAACACCTAGAACCTTCAAGTCCCCTCAGACAAGTCTGAAACCGCCACCGCGGGTGTGCTCACGCGACATCCGTCATCCCAGGCCGCATATTTCTTACCCCATTGTACTGCCCCGTTCTAGGAGCAGGCCGCGTGTATGTCCAACAATTACCATGCACAAAGACAGGTCGCGTTGGTGCGAAAGAGCGAAAAGAGAGATAGAGAGAGGGGGAGAGAAAGGGCACGAAAGACGGATAAAAGAGAAACGAGAGGTTAAACAGCGGCGTTAGCCGAGACCCAAGGCAATTTAGCAGTAATTGTCGCCCGAGCGGAAAAGTCTGTAGTGTCTTTGTTTTCCTGTTCTTCTTGTACGGTGGGTTCCAGAGGAGGACCGGAGGAACTCTAACCTGCGGACCAACGGGACCAAGACAGCCGGAGGTTTGGGTTAAGAAAGCTGGAACCAACACTACTCTCCACTGCCGAGGCGCGCTCGACCGGGGCGTCGGGACGACCTACGAGTCGAACGGGGGAAAACGGTGAGAGAGAGAGAGAGAGAGAGAGAGAAAGAGAGTGTGTGTGTGTATGTGCGCGCGAGAGAGAGGGAGAGGGGAAAGATCGCCGGAGGAACGAGCTCAAGAGCAAGTATCAAGATTGCACGGTCTATAAGGGAATATTAGATCGCTGCAGATGAAATGTCGGATTTTTACCGCGACCACTTGCGACGCCTTTCATCGCGACCACGCGTGAATTATTACGGCTTCTCCGGCTTCTTCCTCTTTTCTTTCCATCTTCTTTTCTCGCAGACATCGCGCGTGACTGTTGGAATAAATTTTGGCTGTGAAATTCCAACGCTCCCCGCCGACGACGGCGACGAGGGAATTATTCGGGTTTCGAGATTGGTGAAATTTGAAAATTTCGCGAGCTGGGAGCGTCTGAAAGGTTAGGCTTGAGCACGGATACGGTCGAGTCTCTTTTTACGTCGGATCGATCGGAATTTGCTGAATTTCGTACAGCAACTTCTGCGACGGAAGTACCCACCCCCAATATTTTAGTCCAACTTTGCTACGGTCTTCGAGGGTCCTTCGATCCAATCGCACTCTCGTTTCTTTGGAAATATTTCCTAATATCGACGGAAACAAATGTTCGGCGTAAAATGTGAAGTGAAAGTTACACGCGCCAACAACCAACTATTCGTATTTACTTTTTTGCTTAAAAATTCAGAAAAAAGAGAAGGCGAGAAAAAACTCGGAATATTTCTTTGAATTCCCGATTATCGAGAGAAAATTTCCTACACTTACAACGAAGTGTTACAGAAACTGATTGCTATGTCTTTGGTAAGCCAGGTTGCTTGTTTCACGTAATAAAACAACGAAGAGCATTCCGTGGTTTCTTCTGGTTCGTACGAAGCACGAATGGCTACATATTCTTGACATTATTATGGGCGTAGAAAAAATCGTGAATAGATGATAAAAGAGAGGAAAACGAGAATTTTTCCGTACGTTCGTAGCATATTATATAACTGTGGATTCGAAGCTCATGAATTTTTCTTCGACATTACACGTACTTCAACGAAGAAGAATATATGAAACCTTAGAAATACATTCCATGTACGTGCACGTGTTATAATTGAAACAGAACCGTACGCTTATTATGCAGAGAATATTAATTACCTCATTTCGGTAGAAAAATACTAAATTTAATGGACACTTATTTATTCCATGGAAATTACGCGTACGCGTCCATAATGTGAACGCTTTAATCGTAACAAGTACGCGAAGTAACGTTCGAAACGAAATCATGGACATCCCCGGTCCGTTGGGAATGTATTAAAGCGAACGCTGTGCAAATCTCCAGTGCACAAAACCAGAATGCTCGCTAGATTGCCAAGAACAAGCAACTCCGCTGGCGGCGATACTGAAGACCGTTCCAAAGCCTTAAAACCGGACGCGGGGGGGCGTAAAAACAGCCCCGGCAGGTTAGCAGCGACGAAAGCAAAGTCATACTTTAAATCAGAAGCTGCTGGAGGCAGCAATTAATTGGAGCTCTTAATTAAATCACGTCCGCTCCGAGCCGTTAACCTTTCGGAAGGCAGAGAAAAACTGGAAAGAGAAACGAAGAAGGTGGGAAAATCCGGCGACCAAACAAGCCGGAGAACCTTAATAAATGAGGCACGAGAAGGGGCGCCGACATTTCGCGTGCACCGATCTGACATTATTCAGAGACTTCTCACGGTCCATCGTTCAGCTGTGTATCTCTTTCTCTTTTTCCTATCGCTTGTACCAATAGCCGATCTCTACTCTCCCCCGCTGTTCCCTGCCTGTTCTATCTCCTCGCCATCACCTTCCTCCCATTCCAGTAAACACGAATCATCCACTCGCGTATCGTTCACGAAAGAAACACAGAGTACCGCGTCTGATTGCGAGTCAGGCCACCATCTCAATGGACACGTGTATCCGCGGCTGCTGTTCCAAACTGAGACACGAGTCGAGGGGGTTGTTCGCTACGTTAAACGCAAAACTTTCTAAAAAGGAAAATCTAGATTAGAATTTGTTTGCTCGTCGCTGTGCTAATTGAAAACAGTACGATTTGAGTTAATCTGCCGTATTTTGGTAAGAACGACAGTTCGTCGGATCACGCGTCCACTGAAGCTGCATTGTTTCATCCCTACTCTAAGAAACGAATGAATTCGCGCGTCGCTTCGTAAAGAAATAATTGTGAAATGAAATTTTCAAAGAAGAACCGTGAGAGAAAGAGAGAGAAAGAGAGGAAGAAGGGAGCTCTATAAGAAAGAGAAAGAGGGGAAGGGATATGAAAAGGGAAAATATAAAAAGTGTTCGTGCATAAGTGGTAAGAGAGCGTAGGGACTCGTTTAAAGCGGCGAGGAATATTCATCGGCTGTCAGCTTGGAGGCGCGGCGGTTGAAAGCCTTCGTGTTCGTCAAAGCCGAATAATTTATGAACCGTAGAGCAGAGCTTCGCTGCCAAAAATTCCTGAAAGTATCCGGTGAATGCTGCAGGAGCCGCGTAATGAGACTGGCGGGGGTCTCAAGGAGCTTAAATATTTGCGTTCGGAACGTTCGTAGGAATTTTTGTCAGGATTCGACGTCGTACCGTGAAGATACCTCCAACCACCTCGACAGGATTCGGCTTCCCCTCGCGAGGCGACTCCTGGACGTGGGCGGATAAAAGGCTGGCCTTAATTTACCGAAATCGTTGCTTTAAATATTGATGAACGAATGTTTGTCCTTCTTTATTTCGATCCCCTCTGTCCGAGAATCTTCCGGACGAAACGATCGTCCGCGATGGAAAATGTCGGGTGGAAAAGGGAATTTTGCACGGACGAAACTCCTGCGTCGGTCGTCGGATATTGAAAACGTTGGTGGAAAAGTTCGCTCGGTGTACGACGAGAGCTGGATGTCGTTTCGAAGATGGAAATGAGACAAAAGTCGAACACAGCGATGGGGTGAGGAATCTTCGATGGACGCGGATACACGTCATGATACACAAGCATGAACCTCAGAGTTTGAAACGCACATACGTCCACGTACGTGTAAATATTCGGATCGATCGCGATCCAATTGCGACGATACAGGCTGCTCCGTACCTTTTCGTTACTATACACGATACCAACATGGTACCGCTATCTTTGAGGTCGCCATTTTATTTTTTCTAGAACCAGTGATATCGTTTCTCGAGTGATTCTTTCGTAGAGATTCGCATATTAAATTAAGGGACTGGAGTTTCAGTTAGACCCACGCAACCTCGAACTGATTAAGAATTGACGTTTGAAAATTGTCGAGACGAAACGAATCATGATCCTTGCACCTTTTCCTAACGCGTTTCAATTGTGAACGTAAATTATTTTAAGGTTTTGACACGTTTACATCACCTCAAATCGAATATTTCTACGTTAACGAATAAAAGCGAACTGAACGTAACATGCTCAAAGTTGACATAAGTATATTGTACGAAGTACCGATACGCTAATTTCTATAATGGAATCGATGATCAGCCTTTCATTGGATGCGAGATATCGTTGGTCTTTCAAAATTATTGGTCCAAAGCGTAGAGTTCGTATGACCAGGAGAAATGCAGGGAAAATTGTACAATCGATTCAGTGCCGTCCGTCGAGCTATTGCATATTTAGGAGTTTCGTAAATATTTCTGGTCGCCTGGTTCTTAAATTGGAAAACGAGTAGAATCTGATGACATTGCAGCGCACGAAATGAGTCTGCAGCCGTTAAACGTATTCGTTGCCCCCTCATAAATAAAATTACGATCCATATAATTGCACGAAAATAAGATTCACATCCCTTTGGATAACAAAAACAAAAGATTCCCCAGGATTTTTCACTCTTTGGGAATATTGCTCAAGTTTTAATAACGTAGCACGTTTTTCGTTTATTTCCAGTAATTAATACCATTTTCATTAGCAAAACGAAAGAATCCAGCAAAAAGTTCATCGAGCACGTCAACAACGGTATCTTGTTGCAATTAGAGAAAATAATTCTCCGTCTAATCTAATTTTCAACCTGACCCAATCCAACCAACATACACGTGACAATAATTTACTCTTAACGAGAGGTTACTAATTAACGGCTTTGTACAAAAAAAAGGGTAACCTGTAGAAGGCAAGCCAGGGAA
The DNA here is from genome assembly GCF_050948175.1 of Xylocopa sonorina. Lineage (NCBI taxonomy): Eukaryota > Metazoa > Arthropoda > Insecta > Hymenoptera > Apidae > Xylocopa > Xylocopa sonorina. Next base: position 15,215,552 of record NC_135193.1, read on the forward strand.
AGAAGGAACAAAGAAACTAGCGGAAAATGTTCCCCATAGAAGAAAGGAAAAATTTGCTACCATTCGAAGAAGGAAGGAGGACTAGTAGAGGCGGTGAATAAAAGTGAGCCATCTGGTCTGTATAACACGAGACGATATCACTGGCGACAGAGATTCCCTCGAAGAATGAAAAGACATTATGTAATATCGTTCGAGGCACGTTCGAGGAACAATAAAGCTGAATTCCAGTCGAGGCTCGACAATTTCGACGCACTTACCACACAGACGCACCCAAAAAACGCGTGCATCGGTATACACGCGTACACACGCGCACACAGTCGTCCATTTTGTCACACAGACGTACACGAGCTAACACAAATGTTCGCCGACAGTTCATAAGTACTTATCCATGCTGAAAAATTACAGCGAGACAATACAAATCGTATTGTATGATACATGATATACAGGGTGATTCTAAACGAAAATGAAGGGACGAATTCGAGGGCATAAGGGGATGAAAATGTACGCTAAATGTCCGCTTACTGGAACTCTGCGAATCAATATTAATAAAAAGTATGAGCATTGATATGAGGCGATATTATATGATTGCCAACGGAATTTTATTCTCTATCAGTTCTGTTTAAGGATTGATATTTCTAATGTTTAAAATATTAACCCGCAACAGACTGAAGTAATAGAGGGAAGTACTTTATTTCTATATTAATATTGATTCATATGTTTATGTAAAATGGACATTTATTATCCATTTTTACACCTTATGCCTCTATTTATTACATTTTTAATATAAAAAAAAAGTTTAAGAAGATATTTGATCAACATACGCTTCGTTGAAATGTAGTGGTTAATCACATCATTACATCATCACACATACACCACAATACTTATGCTTAATAGGGATTATTTTTTTTTACCACAATTTCTTCGTACAGAAAGTATTCTTCTGTTATTTTTAACACAGTAATTAAACAAAGTTTCTCAAGAATCTGTCGATGAGAAATCCAGAAAAAATTCAATTCAGCAATAAAAAAGACGAATTACATGATGATCGCGCAAGAATTGCAAAAACGGAACCCCAATATTGTATTACACTACCGCTTCAAACCTTGCTGTACATAGAAGTTTTCACACTAAATCTTGAAACATTACTGTCTCACCGATTACACGCCCAATTACCAAACAGAAGGGAACAGTTAAAGCAATATTGATCCAAGTATTTTGACATCACAAAAATATCCTCACCTCGCGTTTCTCATCTTCCCCTAAAAGGCACCACATACACAGCACTTTAAGCCTGCACCATAGGGAACGTGGTTGGCCAAATACCTGTGAACTCCTCCTCGACATAAAGAACCAAAAGAAAGGAGGACAAAGTATTGAAACGAAAAAACTGTCAAACGTACATACGTACTATCAGCCAAAAGTTTGGGATCGCGAAATCTATCTGGCAATCGTTTCAATGATACCATTCCACAGCAATCATTTCATTTTAATTCCAAGATACAATTGATGACTGTACGTCACACAAACTTTGGGATACAATAAAGTTTAGTGGTAAATTACGCTATTCTGTAAAATCGTTCGTTTCGTTCAATACTCGTGTCCCTTGGAGCGAGTAATGATTTGAATCTTTTGGCAAATAGTATACGTACATCACGTGAACACAGAGACACGTACACACACACACACAGACACAGATAGACAGTGCGCACCCTGAATACCGCCGGGACCAATTGACCACCCCCTGCCTCTAAGACGGTCGCCCCCTAATCCTCGAAATGCGTTTGAAGAAAAATTACACTGTCCTCTCCCACCGACAGCTCGACGGAGGAAGATGGAAGTGGGACGGAGGCGTCGATTGTACCTACGATTGTCTGTGCATGTGCCTTTGCAGGCTGTAAAGGAAGAAAAAGCGAGGAAGCAGAGACCAATAGCTGTTGGCGGGGGTGGAAAGTGACGGGAGTACGAGACAAGCATATCAAGCGGCCAGTAGGGCGTACCTTGGCTCCCTCGTAGCCACGACGAGGTGGCTTCCGGATTTCTGAAAAATTCACTAAAGGAACCGGGTGACTGGAGCAAGGCGAGCCACGAATAGGATGGATTCGTGTGTTTTTCGGCACGGTCGACTGCCTCTGTGTCCCAAGGACGCGTGAAAAATTGAGCAAGTCGAATATTTGACGGCAAGCGAGTCGCGAGAGTCGATTCTGATGCGATCGCGTAATTTTCCAGCGAAATTGAGCGTGAACAGACTTCTACGCGAATTGCTGGAACAGTTTTTGGATAAAATGGACAATGATAGAAGAATTTTTTCTTCTGCGTTGAGACTTCTTAATACTCGGGGTGCCAGAAGTGATGATTACAATCGAACGATTATAATGATGCCTGGTTGATGGTACGAGGAAGTGAAAGTAATCGAGAAAGACATATAACGATGTTATCCATAGAGATAAGTGAAGGATTAATTGTTCAGAAGAGGTAATAATAATTTACGCATGTTAGTGGTTGAAGTTAAATGCAATATGAAATAGAATATATGGAAGAAGGGAATGGAACGTTATTACAGGTCAACGAACGAGAACGTACAAATCGAGAAATCGAATTTGCTAAACGAATAGTGTTCGAGAATTTATAACTAATCCATTCTAACACAGTCGGTACAGCAGGCCCCGTACGAACGACGAACGAATAATCGTTTTTACGTTAAATCTATCCCGTGAATTGGAAACGAGATTAAATTCGACTCTGATTCTCTTCAGCCAACCACACCTACGCGATTTGTGCGGAGTGTTCCACCAGGTGAACCCACGTTAATTAATTAACGGGAAATTAAATAAGGAGGAGCAGCAGAGCCAGATTTCGGGAATACAAACTTTCCTCGGACCGAATAGAAAGTAAACTATTTACTAATTTAATTAAAAACGTGATGAAGAAACGAACATAAAAACAGAACACTGGACATTTCAACAATTCAATTGGACTCCTTTTTATGGCTACGGTGGTTCGACGTTCTCTTTTCTTTTGTGGTTCACGAATCAAATTGTTTTCAATTGATATCTGTATTACTTTTCTTGCCACGCGAAGTGTCGCACGTTCTATCATTAAATATGGTATTACACGGGTGTTTTTTTTTTTATTCAGGAGGCATGTGTTCTTTAGAGCGGATTAAAAGCTAGATTGGGAATTAATGACACAGAAGGTTACTTTTTCGGGTGGTACTTTATGTAAGCGAGCCTTTAATTGGTTATCGATATATTAGCAGTACGCTGAAAGTGTTCTCAAAGCTACAGGTGAACCCTCAATTCGTATTAATTGAACCGTGACTTTCCTGTATCGGTGAATGGAAATGAAGTGACGATTTAAAATTTCCGAAGTAGAGAAGTTATTTAGCGAATTTCTGATTGCATAAAGAGTAACTTAGTTCGCGAACTCGAAGTCCACTCCAGATTAACGGAATTAAGATAAATGAGTGCAAGGGTAATAAGTGACAAGACTACTTTAAACAATAAGATTAACGACGCGGAAATTTATACAATCCCCATGATAGCTTCGTTGCGACTGAATATTCCTATTTAGTTAAACAATTGTATATAAGCATATAAACGTATAGGATATTTTTGATAATTTCTCGCGATCTTTACGCGTCTATAATAAGACAGACACCATTTACTTGAACAAAGCAAGAAGATAAATCGCTTCAAATAACAGTACGTTCTGGATAATGGAAGTTCACTCGTCCTTTATTCGATCGATAACTTCCCAATCGGACAATAGTACTTCATAGCGATAATTTTAAAGAACTTAAAAGTATTACCACTCCAAATCACCATCTCCTCTAACACAAACTTAACACACAGATATTGACCATCGTTGATTCGCACTATTAAATTAAATCCATAAATATTCCCAGCACATTAAATTTACCAACGCAAATATCAATCCGATGCCCGCAGCGATGTTTATTTGAGAACAACACGGAATAATCTGTCCACATCGATAAATCGTCGCCCCACCATGGCGCAGATGGTGGATAAAAAAGTCTATCAATCTCGTGGCACGAATCACCGATTCGATCGATCCCAGCCGAAGAGAAATCCCCGTCCGATACCTTTACGAGTCCCACGCGCGTGGATTCGCGTTGACCACTCGATTCACGGTGAACAGAGGTAGAATGGAACGTGACCCGTCATCTGAGCCACACACGAGCGTCAATTTTGTATCCCTGATTTGATCCTCTCCTTACATCCCCCTCGAGGAACCTGGTGGCTGTAAAAACCACGCGAACGGTTCCCTCCGCGTCGACTGAACCCCGCGACAGCCCTTGTTATACATACACGTAGAGCATCGTTCGTTTCACGGTCGATCGATGAATCCGTCGACAGATCGCCGGAACACGCCCGTTCCCCGTGACAGAATTTCAATCGGCCGTAGTTGAACCGACTGTAATTGACAGAATCGACGAAACAACAGCGGAAGGTTACTCCAGGGTGCATCAACCTTTGGGTTATTAGCGGCGGAAACAAGCGCCGCGAGGGGATGGGAGTTTCGGTCGGTTCTTCCGGGTCAACGAGACCGGCTTCAAGTTGGAGACTTCTGAATCGTACTTGATGCGAAAATTGAAGTAATACAAGGAGGTTATAAACGATAATTAGATTCGTTGAATTTCTATCGCTTTTGACTAAAGTTGCTCTGATTTTTTTCGTAAAGTAAACCATCAGCTTTTGTTATCTAACACAAGAAACCAGTTCTGCCGGTTCCATCGATTCAATCAAGATTCCGTTACATCGGCTATCTGTAATTTTTTTAGTGAGAACCAATTAGAAGAATCTTTATGACTTCCTTTGGGTAATCAGAAGTAGAATTATAGTCGGATGTGCTTATTATTCGTTAAAGCTTCCTTTTCTTTTTTGTTTGCTGATCAAGCCTGAGTTAAGGAGAGTCACTTTGTATTTGATCTTTTGTACTATTAATTATATTTGGCGTTGGCCAAGCAGGTTATATAGAGTAATATAAAGAAAATTTGAATGATTTAATGTTAAAGTAGCACCATGGTCATCACGAGAATCTCGATCACTGTTAACGGAAGGGAAACCGGTTTGCAGGGTAATTTGACCAAGTATTTAACCTGAAACGCGTATATTTGCGTCTGTTGAAAAAGGACGCAGCAGCAGAATTTTATGTTTCTGTAACCAGCCAGTGTCCAGCTATTATTCTGAGGAAAAAGAAAGTTCAAAATCTACCACGGTTGAATGAAAAAGCAGGTCTGCAGGGAAGAAAGTATAAAAAAAAGAAAACTGGGAGGGGGATAAACTAGAGGAAGTTGCGTGAGTATATACGTGTACCAAAAGAAAATTAAAAACTTGCCCCTGAACAGGTATCTGCATAAGCGTACACCGTGGCTAAATGATTTTAATGGAGAATCGCGGTGGAAAAACGCAATGCGTCTCGACGAACAGCCTTTATCGAATGAATCGACATTTTTCTACGATAATTATTTCGTAATTATTTCGTATAATTATACGTCGCGGACAATTGAAACAAAAGTTGAAGTTATTTTATTGATTTAGTTCTCTAACGAGACAAACTTCCAGGAATACGAACTGCAAAGATTTCTGTTGCAATTAGACTGATTAATATTTATATTTGAACTAATTTGTAATTGACGAGTGAATCGAAAGTAAACATTTTTTAATCGAAAGTGCGCGAAGTGTTTATTTTCTGCTAGAATTGTGTTTCTCGCGTGATATCATTTAAACGACGGCAAATTTACGTTTTGCAAATATTCAGGACCGCGCGCTTTAGCACACGTTCCAGGGACACGTGTCAAATTAATCGACGCATGTTACAGATAAAAATAAATATTCAAATATTTAAATTCGCTGACGCGCGGATCATTTACGGGATCGTGGACGAATATTTAGCTGGGAGCTTGGCCTTAGAAGCTGGAAGGGCTGCGTTATAAATCCCTTGATCTAGGGATTTCTCGACACGTGTGAATTTCTAAAATTAAATAAATCACGATTATTTTAGGCAAAAAGCGAAGAAACTAAACCATATTTTGTTGAAGCTATACAAAGAGCAAAGTCAAATTTTTAACATCTCATTCTTTAATTTACTTTTTAATTAGATTTTTTTACCTTTCATACTATGGTCTTCGTTATAAAAAACTGAAATAACGAACACGTTGCAGTAATCAGGATTTTACGTAAGCATGCTTATATAGCATCCTGAAATAGTGTGTACCATGTAAAACACTTTGTTGCGTGTAAAGAAGAAATCCTATTGTTCCCAGAGATGATATCGTAAAAAATGCTTCAGCAAAATGTTAGATATCTTAAGAAATGAAATATTTTTTATTATTCGAGGCTATTTTTGTTATCTGGAGCATTAATTGTGAAAGACGCGGAAATGATAACACGAGGCCACAAAACTAAAAAATTAAAAATAACCAAGCGTTTAAAATCGACTATTCGTTAAATAAATGATCGCAAATCTGGAACGAAAATAAGCAACACACATAAAGCATCTATTCCACGAATTAACTCTAAATTGTCCATTTCAGAGAAACAAACATTTATTCATTTAACACAGCCCGAAGTAAACATTTGTTGGAGCAAACTACTAACAAAACCAGATGCAAATCGAATATTTTTGCACGTCGAACGAACCAATGAAAGAAGAAGAACGAAGAGCCACAAACGGGTGCACGCGTATACGAATCGCTAAAACTCTCAAACGATTCAGTTGTCACCCAAGATCGATACCATAAGAATCAACACCAAGAGAGAAAATCGGGAAGAATACAATAAATAACAAACCAGTCACCAATTCTTCTAAACAGTAATAATAGTAATACATATCACAACATATCACGACTCGTAGCGAGGAAATTTTGTGTTTCATTCCAGCCGAACACCAACGATCGAACAGAGTTCCCGGTAAAAGTAAATGGGATGAAAAGGGAACCAGAATTGAGAGAGGAGAAGAAAATAGTGGATAAAGTACGAAACACGGGAGAAACTTACTACGAGTTAGCACAGTACGGTATCAGGGTAGCGACATATGCTGTATTCTAAGGCCTCTGTACAAACAAACGCACACATCTGATTCAAAGCCCTTCCTCACACACGACCACCTTACATATCCACACGCGCGCAGAGAGACCTACACGCACACACACACACACGTTCGTTGACCACAGCCCTTTCACAAGTTTTACCAGTCCTTTTGACTTTGTAGATAGAGGTACGATTTTTCTTCTACATACATGCCCGATGAACGTCGACGACTTCCGCTTCCGGTGCCCCAAGCTACCGGAAGTCGTCGCCGCTTTAACCACGGTTATTGCTAATCTCGTTATTATTATTACTCATCAGTACGGTTATACACTTAAAGAGAATGAAATGAAGATGACGGGGAATGCAGAGAGGACGAAGGTGAAGAAAAACAGATGATGATGATGATGAGGAGCTCGTAACGTCACACCGTGTTCCGGTCGGAGCATGTTTCTCTCGAAGTCCCGGCGTGACGTCACCTTCATTATTGTATTTAATAGCATTATAATTTATTCTTGTAACATCATTATCTCTCTCTCTCGTTATCACTGCGATCCTTCGTGACCATCGTCGGCCCTTTCGCGCGACAGTTCGACGGGGGGATGGACACGCGTTTCCTTGTCACGCGTTTAGGGACGCGAATCGATGGGAGAATATATTTTAGGTCGGGTGGGACGAGGTGAAACGAAAGACGCGGGCGTCACGCGGTCGTTCAGGGTTAAGATCGACGTGTGTCGGTGACCAACGATGGTGACGCGTGATCGAGAGAACAGAGGCGAGGATGAAGAGAAATAAAGAAAATAAAAAGAAATAAAAAAGGCGAATTATATATATATCTATTATTGTATCGAGAGTTGTGCGCTGCGTTTGCGATTTAAGCTAGTTCGTTTGTAAATAAAGACTATTTAACTCTTTGACAACAGTGTCTCGTCCTGAGCTTCAATTTTCATTTCTCCCTCCATAATCTTATACTTAGAACGGCGATTTTAATGACAGCAGAGCATGGTGGAATCTTTCGATGGTGTGGCAGAATTTTAGTTGGTCATTCCTGGCGATAAACAGCCCAGGTGTTTTGGCTTTGCAATTAAAAAAGTTGCCTTCGTTGAAATATCCTGAATCTTTCGATGGCGTTAAATTTGCTCGCATCAAAAAAGGCTTTCATTTTTTACTCACTTAATTTCTAAAAAGTCTTAGTATCGCCTTTACTAGCTTTCATTTATTATATTACTTTAATCGAGTATCAAAGAAAAGTGATTAATAATACGAATCGACAGTGACGAAAATCGTGATACAACTCGGAAGGAGGTGATCGTTTACACCAGAGCAAGTCGAAAGCATAGAATGACAATTCGAGAAAATCGACCGTGAAATTTCGACAAGCATCCACTAATTGTCCGTCAGCGTGACGACGATTAGGGAATCGCTCTCTGTAGAATCTGGCTGTGGCAGAAGCATTGTCACCATAAGCACCTAATGCAAGAACCATATTCACATTGCCACAATTAACGTAACGTGCTATCGTAATAGCTTCACAGAGACAATGATGAATAGCCAGTTAGGTATAGTAAGAATGGTTTTCAGGGACAAGCCATGGCACTGCTGCAAAATCATGACATCGTTTACAAATAGGAACAGAGTGTGACGAAATCAATTTAGCCGACTCTCGTCTCTGTACGGGAAAGTGCGTTCACAGTCGACTTTCTCGAAAACAATATTTTTGCATGAAAGATCACACCCCTTTCGAGTTGCGTTGCGTATTTTAATGCCCCCTGTATATACATACGTGTATATTTGTGTAAATTACTAATTTTAATACGCTGCAGACGGTGATATTTATAAAAGGGGATTAACCACAATAACTATTAACTAAAGCTTTAAAATGTTTATACACTAAGTGGCGATTTCAGTTGATGTGATGTAATTGATTTCTAAAATTTAATTATACTATTCATTTTGTATAACTTGCAACAATTCTTACTCTTGTAAAAGTAGAACTATGTTATTATAAATTTTAGTTACAATGTATATGAAAACGGTAAAATAAATTTGATTAAAATTCCCAGAAAATCTTGCTTTTACAACTCTGAACAATTAACTTGCGCGACGATACACGCTAAGATACATCTCTTCTCACGAGATACGATCCTATCGGTTCTCTGAAACTGTTTTCACGCGCTTCGCTAAAACCCGTCCAAACTTTAGCGAAATCGGATTACAAGTCACAGACGCGTCGAAGAAATGATTTGGTCACGGCAAACAGCAAATTATATTCTTCAAACATTGACACGGCCGCGATCGATCTTTGGGGTTAACTCGCACGAATTTCGGACTCGTTCCACCCCAGTTCACGACTCATTTATCACTTGAAGGCCGTTCAGGTTACGCAGGCCAGTTGCTCGTACATGAGACACATGCCAATATTGTCCTCGAGCGTGGTCCCTGTGTCCTGTCCAGGACCGAAAGCCACTCTGATACGAAAGGGCGTTGCCCAGGTCTCCACGCGGCAGTTACCTTCTTCGTCCAGCTCGTTTCGATCGCACAGAGAGTTGCCGCAGTGTTCAAGGTTGCAAATCCCCGCCTCGTTGTTGCCAGGCTACAAACAGTGAGTACACGAAAATTTCGATTACCCGTTTGGTTCCTCGTGCTCTAACGATATTTAACTTTCGCTTCGTCGAAGAAGAAACGATTGGTTCATCGTGCTCCTTCCTTTGGTTATTTGTTTCCGAGCGGTACGTATACAGTTCGAGGAATTATTTAATCGACTTCCTCCACAGTTACTCGCCGTGGAACAGTTCTTGTTTGCATTGGAAATGTTACGTTGCTTACATTGCCTCGATCATTGACATTTTACGAACACTTAAAAAGCCATGAATTTTACATCGCGTCCACCTTTTTAAACGTGCCTCTGCGCACCTTAAATGCACGCGGGTAACGTTTAAAACAAGAACTAACGTTCACCATTTTTTTTTCCATGTATTTTTAGGCGGCTGCATCGTAATTTTTCGGACCGCAGAGCTTGCATAGATTCGCGTTATGCTGCCCGGAGCTCTGTCCGTAATTATGAAAAATTAACGAAATTAAAAAAGGGAAATGGTGTTCTCTTCATTCCGGCAGGCTTTATTCCGTAGAAATTTTCTCTGGCAATTTACACACTAATGCGAATTGGTTTTACCGGCTAAATAATTAACAAAAATCATTACTCGCTCGGTTAACGCACTGAATAATGCGTCGCATAATTTCGAGGCAATGGATAACAAAAACCACAGCGATTAACGGAAAGCAAAACGAAGCCACGAATGGACTATCCCCAAACAGGAAAGAAATTAAACTTCAACATCCCCCCTGATTCTAAGCACATACAAAACAAAGTAAAAACATTACCGTAATAAACTCCTCGAAGTCACAAGGGATGAGCACCCGATCCCTGCATCGTTCCTGCCCGTACATCGTAATCGACGAAACGGCACCCTCTTCTGTACCATTGATCGTGCCCATCGAGCCCCCAACTTCGTCCATCGCGTTCGATCCCGACCCCTCCACATCCGTGTCTGTACCGTTCATGGAACCTACGTTGGTCGCATTCTGAGCAGTCGAATTTGCATTGAAACCCTCGGCGATCATCGAGGAATTAAAATTGGTGTTGTTCATCAACTGCATTCTAGCGGGTCCGATGCGGAACGAGTCAGGGGTGCAGGGTGTGTAAGAAATCCCGCACATGCCTCTCTCTTGGCGAATACAAATCAGGTAATCCTGGTCAGCGAGAAATCTGCCGTTCAACAAAAAGTTCAAGCTCTTCAGGGTACCGTTCGCGCCCTCGAAGTGCTGAAGACAACCTGTGGGCGCGCGTTGCTCGAAATCCAACTGGACGATCCTCATCTCCCACATTCTGGACTGTAGGCTGCCGAGTAACCGAAATTCCAACGTCAACGACTCGTCCTCCTCGTTCAGGTCTATATACACTAAAAAAAAAAGAACGAGAGTCTGAACGGTTGACTTGCCTCTAAAGAGGCTCGAATCGAAAAAGATCGATTGAACCCCTAACGAAGCTTAGTCAAGCCTCTCTAACGATCGAGCCAGGGGAGACTCGTTGGAAAGTATCGTCTTCGAGCATTCAGTGTCCTTTTATGTCCTTTTACCTTGACAGAGTTACAGTTTTGCCGGAGAGATTGATTGTCCGGCGAGATTTCAACGATGGACTTCTTACGCGAGAATTTATCGCGCGATGTTGGTTTATTAATTTCGAAGCGGATCGCTTGATGAGCAACCAGCGAAGAAGAGGAAGAAGAGATATGAAATTGCGATCGTGGAAGAAGTTGTTGGCCTACTCGCTTTAATTCTTTGTAATCGAATATTACTTTGCTTGCGGGGCGAAAAGTTTCTTGCGTTAACGTGTTCTAAAATGTTTAAAACAATTAAGTTAGGGTGATTAAAATTTCCGTTGATTACAACCCCTTCAACTGAAACTTTCAATCGAACAGAGTAGAACTTTAGAGAGAATTAAAAGAGTGTAAGTAGATGAACGAGTGTGTAACTTCTGCTTGCAGGTCACTGTATAAAGGGTTAAAAGCAGAATGATTCGCCGTGCTGATATCAACGGGGCGAAAAATAAAGTTAGATCTATTTGTATGATAATCCGCGCGGTGTATGGGCATACATATTTATGTACATTTCGAAGTGTAGGTATGCATATGCGTGTTATTGATCGACAAGCCTGAGAATAGAAGTGAAAGTATTATTACTTTCACTGATGTGTTATCTAATAAAATATATCAGATTTGAAAAGTGTTGCGGTTGTAAATTTTGTCAAAATAATTTTGAACGTTCGTTGCGTTCGTTTAAATGTAGCTTAACATTGTACAACGCATGCGTTATAAATAAGAGTCGATAATGTAAAATAAATTATTCAGGAAAGTAACGCCGTGGAACAGAAAGGATATGTCTGCAAATTTTTCCGCGCGAGGTATTAAAGTCAAGAGGAAAATCGAAGATTGAAGCACGAAGGTGCGGCATAAACGAACAATTCTAACACGAAGTATGGGAGAACCCTTACTTACAATGCTGGCCACTGTTCCAACCGCACATTTGAAATACGCTCCTGCCATTCCTGATTTCCATGATGTCTTCGTCACATACCCCTGTTCTGAAGTTGGGTTGACCCTATGACGATCGATAAGTCGCTTGAATGAACTAGTCGTGCAGTAAATGCGGCCGATTTTTATCAACCAAACAATATATATATACAGACTATGTACATGTACAAAAGATGTTTGGCTACAGGTGGGCCTAAATAAAAAGAATCAAATTCTTTCGTCATTCACTGCATTCTACTTTAATTAAATTATTAGATAATAGATTGTTAGAACCTTTAAATTATTTGTTAATTAAACAGCTGTCAAGAATATCTTCACTAAATTACTATTCTCTCTGCAATTCTCCTTCTATCGAATTTGCAATTGCTTTAGTCGATACACCCCAGCCAATTGGTTTAGAACGGCTCCCGTCATTAAGTGATATTAATTGCTTTGGAAACATTTCACGCAAATTGCAAGTTTCAATCGATAGAGAATCGATACGCCTGGCAAGTTGCCGAAGAAAAGCTTGAAGATATATTATTGGCAGTGGATAAGCGTGACAGCTAATTTTTTTGATTGACGTAGACTTTTTCGTTGACTTTATCGCTCCGTCGCGAATAAAGAACGGAAATATGGTATTTCCAGTATGAAATTAAACAAAAATCATTTTACGCAACATAGCTTTAAACTTTCTAATTTTCTCGTAACTTTTCCCTGGAAAAAACAATGTTTCTGTGAAAAACCGAGCTCGTCCCTTATTAGGGATAAAACTTGTCTGACAATACACTGTCTAGTTCTCCTTACGCTCCATTCTCGCGTATCCACTGCAAGCCTAAAAACGATTCGTTTCAACCTAGTTTAAGAACAGTTTTAAAACATGTTTTTATCACAGTTTCATTTCAAATCCTCGGGTATATATGTCACTTTTTATCGTTCGAAAATTTGTTAAGAGGAATAGATTTGGTAAAAGCAATACAGATACAGATGCATTCACGTAGAAACCTAGTAGCCAAATACTGTATGTATCCATATCGATTTATAACAATTGTTGTCCAGACAGTGAAAAACGCAGAGTTTTTTCCAGCGTTTCATATCTTTGAAGTCAAACCTGAAAAACAACAATTCACTTGTATCTTGGAAGCGATCTCCGTTAATGGGTCATTCAGTTGGACGAACACGGTACAATTCGATACGAAACAATTAGTTACTTATATATCGATGACAATATTTGCCAGAAGTATTTGATTGGAAACTGTGTTCTACGTTTTATCTTTAACGATGGTTAAAAAGGGATCAATTTGAATAAAACTTGTACCATTCCCGGTTAATCGATCGGAATGAAATAGTGTTGGAATACTACGCATTCGTAGCCAGGTTTTCGATATTTCGATGTGCCGTTATTTATGGACATAAGCAAGTACAATAACTCCCATTCCAACGCTTTGCTGGACGTGTGCTGAAGGAAAAAAGAAGTGTAGCGAGTTTAATCCACAAGCTGCCACAACGGTGTACAGTCAGGTTACCAAGCTGTCATTAACTCTCAATTACACGGTGCAACTTTCTGGTACCGTGACGTGCAATTATACCTTTTGCAATCTTAATACTACTTTTCCGTAACATACTTTTTCTTAAGGAACTTCTGGAAATCCTAAAATAAAGTTTACTTCAAGTGTCACTTACAACAATATACTGTCATATATAACAGACGCGATAAAGTTGCAAGCGTGATATTAACACAGAATTATCCTTTCAGATTCGTATTAACTATTAACATAAGACCATAATTCACCGACACAAAAATGATTATTATCAACCTTATCATAAAAAAATACAATCCTGACCATTATCATCACAAACCATCCTACATTAGCCAGTCCATAAAAAAATAAATGTCTTTTCATAACGGTTGCAGGTGCTCAATAAAGCGTGTCGTTAAAAATTCATCGTCCCCTCTATCTTGAAAAATAGTTCAGTTAGTTCACAATGTAATCACGATCCACCATCGAGTTCTCCAAGGTTCCCTTCTCGTGTTTATATACATGTGTAAACGTCGACTATAGGGATGCGCTGTCAGGACAGGGGAAACGTATTTGGGTTGCTAAATCCTTGCTTGCGTTCACAATTAAGGGTGAACATTACGACAAGGCTGCCAGTGGAAGTCGTAGCTGCGTGTCCTCTGTTTCGATGGCCTCACATTTGGCGCCAGCCAATAACCGTCTTGCGGCACGAGCGAAAAAGGGCAAGAGGGTACGATGAATAAGCGTGTCGCGTAGAAGCGAAATCACGAATGCGTAGTATTTCCAGAGGGGTTAATATGCCGTTAGTGGAGCAAAGAATGACAGAGCTGCATCGGCTTACTATGTTGAAGTGGACGAAATCGATCCTTAGCTGGCTGACCTGCCTATCGATCTTCTGCACGACCACCGAACAGTTCATGGGCCAGTCAATGAGGTTGGGAAAACCAGGACTGATCACGTAGGTCAGATTATTTTGCACCTCCTGCTCGCAAGTTGCCGTGACTTGTGACAGAAAAAAAAACGTGACAGGGCGCTAGGGGAAAGAGGGACGACGAGGGAAGTTAAACTTGGAAGCTAAACCGATCAACAGCGAGTTCTCGATCGCGAACTCCTCTGTCAATAATCGATCATCCCGCTTCCTTAGGAAGAATCTCGTTATCAGCATTATTTATACGCTGCTATCGTTACTTAGTTACGCGCGTGGTTAAATAAAATATCTACTTTCCCTGATTTCCTGAGAAATCATTGGTTCCGCGTTTCAAAAGAAATCGAGGAAAGATTTTACCAAATGTCGATACCGCGCGTTTAAAAGTAAACTTCGATCGAGTTGTTCGGTTTGGCTTTCGCGTAGCCCGAGCAGAGAAAGACAAACGAACGGTGTAAAAGAAGGAGGACGGCGAAGGAGGAATTGATCGAACGACGGATGTGCACAGGCCACTAGGCTCTATTTCTATGCGCACGACGGAACGGTGGAGTAAAGTATTTCTCGGTTCTCTCGGTTTTATTATTCTCTACTGGGTTCACAAATTAGTCTTTTATAGCCAGTATATGGCGTTTGTGAAGAGCGTTACGCTCTTACTTTGCCCAACGGAAAACGTTCCTATCTTTGTTTCTTTTCTACGCATCCCTACTTACATACTTTTCGCTTTGCACACTTTTCGCACTTAATATCTTTGCATACATTGTTCTTCTTCGTAACTAAAATTCGTTACTCTTCTCTACACCTTCGTTAACTCCTTCTTCCCCCTTTTAGTCGCCTCTCACGACAAGCAGGGGATACTGTGGGTGTATTCTGATCCCCACCGCACAAGGATGAGTAACGTATTTGTTCTACGGCGGTGAATATCGGTTGGAAAATATTGATCCGATTTCTGTGTGTGTGCGTTTCTATTGCGCGGCCAGGGAAACAACGAATTCGAGTGCGTTCGCGTGGTCAGAATGTGTTCCGACACGACGCGCCGGTTACCATTCTTTTACTTCCTCTCCGCTGGGCCATTCTCGCTTCGGTAACGCGCGAATCCTCCAACTCGATGGACGATTAATTGACGGAAATTTAAAGGCGATCACGTCGAACGAAGGAGTTCCTCGGTTCCTCGATTCACACCCGTACAATCGCTCTACCAGCGAATATCTTTTTATCGACGCAAAGTATCGTACAGTGGAAGAAAGACTGTATCGATAAATTTTATTTTGACGATCGTATTGCTTTATGAGCGCCACTTTAAAGGTCCATTGATAATATAGATATACTTTTTCTTTAAATGACGCTTATTATTTTACAGTTTGCCGAACTCGCCATCAATTTTGTACAATGTCACATCGAGATATTAAAGAATAAATCGTATTACACGAAACGTCACTTCGAGATTCTACCTTCGACAACATCAGGCGACGTATATTGCAGATAAATAATATCAGCACATTTGCGGGACCGTTTGAAAATCGACGATTGATCGTATTCAAGTATCTTCTCCGTTTTACGCGACCACTTTATACCGCGCTGGGATACGGTGATATTTTTATTACATTCTGGCCACGATAACGGGAAAAAGAAGTTACTGTACTCCTACAACAGGGAAACTGTGTCAACGGTCCACGATGAATTATGATGCACAGCACGATAGTACGTGTTTACGCGCGAAACAGGACATAGATTAATGCCAAGAAACCAGTCTAGCGCCGAAACTGCGCGTGGATCAGTGACTGTAACCGGAAATTGAATAACACGTATGCTTTCGATGTGTTCGTGCATGGATACATCGGTAACGACGCGTGAAGAGTACGCATCATTCGATCTTTCCTGCCCACGTACATTCCGAAATACCTTTTACCGTTATGTAATACTTTCGAGTATAAGGGAAAAAACAGAATCGAGTCGGAATATTAAACGATAGTAGAGAAATATTCAAATTTCAGCCGTTTGTCAGCCAAACATTTCACCAGTTTCCTCTTCTGCGATCACCATCTTGGATCGCCTTCGTAGAAACTATCGAGAAGAAGCGGGAAGCTACGAAAATTCTTTACTCTGGGGAAAGAAACACATTTCCGATCGCGAAGAAGAAGCGCGGCTGAAAGATCAGGCAGCTGTGTAATCATCGTTTAACGTGTACAATTAGAAGAAATTCAGTGGGGTAGTTTCCTGGCCGCGATGGATCAACCGTAGGTCATTTAAGAAAATGTTCGAAACTCCGGGGAAACTATTTTTGCGGGGGATTATTAATCGCAAGCGTGACGCTCTCGTAAGCAGCCTGAAGCCCCGATAATGAGTTCTCATTCAGCCATTCAGCGGTCGTTTTAGAGTCACGGGCCGGCCCTATTCAGGCACCCGGCTGCGACCCCCAGCAAACGGTTAACAGCTTCACCACGGACATTTTTCAACCCTCTTCTCCTCGCGGGAACAAGCCAGTGGACAACCTTAAAAATTCACGCAGCGGTGTCTCTGCGGCAGACGATGTCTCGTTAGGCCTTTAAGACCTGACCTTTTCGTTACTCGCATCCTCTTATTTCACTTTTCTTTCCCCACTTCCTTATATTTTTTCTGTGTTTTCTTTTCTTTCTTAATAGAAAGCTGTGTTTTAAAAGAGATGTAAGATTAATGCGAGTAATAAAATTCCAGAAATAAATGGACGCGTTGCGGTATTCTAAATAATTTATAAGGAAGGTAACAAAGTTGAACCTCACTCGCTGGTACATTACGCCATCGCGTTGTATCATGGGGTTCGGAAACTGATCGAGGATCATTTCTCGTTCCTATGTGTGCGCGTATTCCATACACGTGGCTACTACTTGTAACGCCATTACTCTTAATGGGGCAAGATGCTATCCGCTATACTGGTCCAGGAGCAAAAATTCCAAGTGAACTGTTCACTGACCAGAAAACAGTTTCCCTTCAGGCCGATTTACAAAAACGTGAGGTCACAGAAAGATCGTACCATCTCTCCCGTCGAATCGTTAACGAACGACAGACTGCTTCAAGGTTGTCCAGTTGCTTCAAAGCATTCGAAGTATTCAAATTTTACCGTTAATAATGGTAAAAAGAATTTTCCGTCTGTCAAGCGACGTGTACGTATAGAGTTCAAAATTAATGAGCTACGTATCGCTATTTGATACGCCTCATTCGTCCGGTTCTTCGCTCTTCCGACTACTCTTCGCTCTCTGAAATTGAAAAGAAACCAGAGAGAAATGGACTGGCATTATCGGGTATCACCGCACGGCGATCTTTATGAAACCATTCAAATTTTCAAGTCACACGAGTTTCCATGCTCGAGCTCGATTTAAAATCAATACACCTCGATCTACAGGACGCGATACACGTGTATCGAAGTGTAACGAACACGGTATACGGAGCACGTGGCGCGAGGTATCCGGAAGGGTTTCCAATTCTGGTTTCCAACAGGAGGAGCACATCTTCGCGGAACGAGAAAGGTCCACACGGTTATCACGTTATCCTGAAAACAAACACGTGCCCACAATAAAACGAGCGTTCCGCTATACGTTTGCTCACGTATCACCGGACGGTGAACAAGGTCCACCAGGAAGCGTCGTCTGTACACTGTGAAACGTCGAGGAATAAGATGATCTGAATTTTAGCGAGTGGACGTCGAGTACAGGAGCCTTTCGGTCCGGCGTTCCTATGAAATACGATGCCAATAGATTCTGGATTTATGGATGGAGAAGTCAATGGCAAGGCGAACGGACCAGGACCGGTTGAGTGTGTAAAGCAATCTATCGTCATAGTCTACATTCTCATCGTTAGCCGCTTCTTATCGTAACACGTAAGAGGAAAACATTTGTCTTGATGACGAAATTGAATAGATTAACGCGAGCATCTCGCTTGGTATTTGTCGCGTAGAACGCATAGCATATTCGGGACGTTCGAACAATCTTACATTGAATCCTAAACCAAATGAAAATAATTAGCGAACTTAAAAACGCATCGACAATGTACTTGATCTAATCAATTAGAAATTGGACTCGATAGTGACAAAAAAAACTGTCGATGCGATCTCCCAACTTTAAATTATGATAGAAAAACTTGTTCTGTCCAAGTAAGGAAGTATCGTTACCGAAAGTTTTGAACGACTGCAGGAAACGAACCAGTCAACAGGTTCGGAGAACGTGCTCGACCCTGTGCGAACTTAAAAATCCCGAGATCTAATTCGAACCGAACGGTTCGAACGTAAATCACTTGTTGATAGCTGGCAATCTTCGATCCACGGTGAACGAGAGAGAGAGAGACGGAGGGAAAGACGGACGGAAAGTAGGGAAGAACGGAATGTTCTATTCGCAGCCAGCAGGATCTAACGGGGCACTTTGCGTGGCCTTCCAAGGTGATCCCGAAAAAAAGAAATTTACTGAAAGATCGGCGATCTCTTATCTAGGACAACCAGCAAGACGGTTGGCAATTAAATAACTGTATAACCTGTGCCGTACGTTCTCCCCGGGAACGTGAGCTTGTTTCAGACGGTCCACTCTCGTTTCTCCTGTTTCTTGCGCTCTCCTCCTCGTTTCTTTTCTGCTTCCGTGGAACGGAGGCGCGTATTTATCTCGGGGATCGTTCCTTTCGATGCACGCGCGGTCACCGCGATACCGTTAACTAAAATCACCGCTCGATCTAACGAAATTGTCGTCAAAGACACTCTAAATTCGATAGATGATGTCGATTTAATTAAGAAATCTGACATTTTCACGATCGTCGAATGTCCAGAAAATTTTGCTCCAAATCGTGAACCAGGCAAAGTGTTGAAGGCGAACGGATCTTTGCCCAAATTGCATCTATCGCTATTAATAGTTCCCCGTGCATCGCGTGGACAAAGTTTTAGGGCACGATATCCGTGAAATGTTCACGCGAAATTAGAATGCAACCGTGTACTTATAGGTGTAACGTCGCACGGAAGGCTGGCAGCAATTTACGATTGACAGAGCACGATGTGGGTGGAAACAGCCAGCGCGGGTTGAGTGGAAATTTTTTATTTAATTCTCGCACGGGAACGGACCTGGGTAAATCCTGTTGCAACATTCGTACCTACATGGTTGCAAATGTTACCCAAAATTACGTGACTTGTCGCGATTTATGCGCGTATAATGAGACTCATGAATGTTAAAATTTGCTCAAGGTTAAAATGCGATCAAGCCAGTTCCGACTTCCAGCGTTGGAAAGCGGTGAGAATTGCTTCGAATAAAAAACGGTAGAAATATTAAACAATTTTTTTACCATTTCCCTTTCTCAATTTTTCATGGTAGGCATTGTGTGTATAACTTGCACCTACTACGGTTCCTTATAACCAATTACATCGCCTTAGGTGCGCCGCATACATGGAATTAACCGGTGAACAGTGTACGAGATGAGATATTACGTGCTGCATGAGAAGATTACGTCAACCCCGTAATTAATAGGTAAGCTGCATGTTTCGAGTATTAACGGAGCATTAACGAATGGTAATTTTCAAGACGAACAGGTGAACTAATTGATCGCACCGATTTGCGATTTTTAATTATAGCTGACAACGTAATCGATCATTTAAAATGTTCAAGTAATTGATCTACGAAAAAATAAAAGGTGTAAGAAAAGGGATCACAGAAGTGGATAAAAATGAGGATTAATTGAACGGGACGATGCAGGTAACTCGACGAATTAATAATCGCAGGCGCGAATCCTCGAAAAGATCACGCTCACGCGCCGATCGTTTGTTTCCCGGCTGGAAACGGTCACTGGAGAATTTATTAAACGTTCGCACGTATAACGAATCGGGAAAGCGCACACGGCACGTGTGTGATACAACGTTCCGCGTGCGGTTAGCATGCAACTACTTACATATGCAGCAAACGCCGAAACCGAGCGCGCAACGTCCATGGGACTTGCCACGTTGAATGCGACACTCATACGTGTTCATGCATATGCCCCGTCGTCGTTTGTCCTGCGACTGGCACTCCTCTTGCACCGGAGTGGGAAAGAAGTTGAGAACTGCAAGGGGTTGCAAATGAGAACTCGAAGAAGATAACGAAACGGGACAGCACGCGAGAAAGACCTGCCCGCATCGTACGAAAGCGTTTCTCATCGTCTGCTTTCTTTCGCGTTCGTGATCCGGCAAAAATAACGCACCGGTGCGGAAATTCTGTCGCAGCACGCTAGCTAGCTCTCTGGACGCGAATTTTCGTACAAATACGCACGATCGAAAGGTTCACGATTTAATTCTATTTTCTTCATTTCGAGTGATGTCAGAAATCACGAGCGGATAAACGCACTGACTTAATCGCGTGAACGAAATTTTTGGTCAGTAGTCTCGTTTTTATACCATCGTTCGCGACAAGGCTAGATTTAATCCCACGCGCGACAGACTCTCTCCTCTGTTCGATCTTTACCTTCGCTGAGAAATAAATCACCTAGACAATGCGCGATTCCGATCGCGATAAACACTCGAGCAGCCGCGTGAGATTAAGAGGACAGAAAGTCCAGTGGCAAACACGATTTCGCGTTACGGTACTCTGAAAACGGTTCGCGGAACGTCAGGCACGAAAGAAACACGAAACGGCACTCCGAGAACTTACCCCTCGAGATTGGATTTCCGGTCAAATCGAATCCGTCCGAGGGTTTCTCGACGGACTGGCTCGGCCAGAGATTCATCCCGAGCAGCAACCATTGCTGCGTGCTGGACGGGAAGACGATCAGGGTGCAAACACCGGACGACAACAACGACAAAACACCCGAGCGTGCCTGGGACGTGAACGCGACGCTTGTCAACACGACCAGTTGCACCGAGCAGATCGCGAACCACCTCAGGATCATTGTTCAACACCACGGCACATTCGCACGAGGATCTTTTTAAAGTACACCAGCGAAAGACGATGACCGACTGACTGGCTGCGTAACAGGCGTCTGGGACCGTGAACACATGTTGGACCCCTTCTGCTACGGTTTTATTTGCCGCGCCGGATGATACCGGTACCGCTGATCGGCTCGATCGCGAGGATTCTCTCACCTCTATTCAATTACCGTCCCCTTCTACTGATCAAACTTTTACAGTTTATAATATCGTGTCGATTTTCGAAAATCTGCGTTATTTATCATTATTGCTTTTCGAAACGATTGGAATATTCAATGCGTTTTAATGGTGTACAAATCGTGAGGTTTCTTCTATGCTTGTACAGTTTCTATTTAGAAACTCGATACGTATTACGTATATTATGTATGTAATGTTTTTGTAAATATATAATACTATTGAGTGTATGAGGAAAATATGAATCCTACCACGATAAGGTTTGCCTACCACCTCTAACGACATGCTACCTGCTTTACACACCTGTCTGCATTAGCGTCTACTCTAGGCGTAAAATGTTCAGACGAAAAATTCATCGTTTATTATTTTTGCAATACCAAAAATACTTCCTATATCTCAATATAAGTTTGTAATATAATTTTTTGTGAAATAAAATTGAATTATTCTCGAACTTTTGTTCTCTAATTTTGTAAAATAAATTAGTCTTCGATAAGTTATAAATTATAATTTGGTTTTGAAATTTCTTCATTAACGATATTTTCGGAATTGTTTAACAGTAATTTCCCTTCAAATGTACATTGCGTAGATACAAATGAAACATTTTATATGTACCGAGCGTTGTAAATACAGGAAAAAAATGTATGTTGGTAACAATGTTTCCTGCCAGCAATTAATTACCGAACACGACCTCTGTGTATGCAGGCCAGTCATGCGCAGACTTGTGTTCCTTCGATATTTCTTTTTCGATATGGCCACCGTACGGTTTTATCGAAAACAAAATTAAAGAACCGAAAATCTACACGTACCCAAGTACTGAATGTGATCACCGTGACTGGTAACTTGGTAAGTCAAGCTTGTTTACTTTCTATTTTGTTAGTATTAGAAATTACAAATTGATGCGTATAACCGTAAAAAAAACAAATAAAAATAGATACGAGTAGGAGAGAAACGATTAATTAAAAATCAAGGGATCGCCATTTGGCCGTTAATCACTTGGTTGCCCGCGGGCTATCGATCCAAGTGAGTTCAAATGTACTATTTACGTTGTCAGATTTTTACGAATCACGTACACACGGTCGTATATAACCTTTTGGTTGCGCGTATTACAGGTTGTTCTGTAATTTTCACCATGATTTTGTTACTCTCATTATTATGTTAGTAGCAGTATAATTTGTTTAAGCGAGCACCTTTTAATAAAAAGACACGTTGTTTACATAAGTCTCGTTCATTCTCCTGTGAAACGATGATACTCACAGCGTTACTCAAATTGGCTGTGTCAGTTCTATGTAGAACACGATTTTATTTCAACGTACAAATGGCTATGGTTTTTCTCATTTTTACTGTAAGCCGCAAAGTTAGCCTATAAGTCTTAACTTTGCGCAATGTTAGTGTCTTTGTATGGTGCACTTCGTTAAACGTTTTGTGGTATTTGTGCATCCGTGGAAAAATTATTGGAAATATGAGGTTTCCTTTCTATGTTGGTAAGTAGCTGGGGAATGACTTTTATGCCCCGGCAAATTTACAACAATAGTGATAATGATAATAATAATGATAGAAATTATCTCGTCTTATATTAAAGAACGAATTAATATGAATTTCCTTAGGAGCCCAATTACTCTTTAGAGTTGTTAGCCTAAGCGTGTAAGTACATAAGTAAAAATTGATATACTTTTACAAATGCGTTAGACTTTAACTAAAGTTAAAGAACATTAAACTGAAGATTTAGTTGTGTTGTACTTCGCATTGCTGAAACTATCTGTTCAGCAATATTTTACAACACACGGTATATAAGCATTAAACAAATTTATTCTGAGAGAGTTTAGTTTATAAACATAAAATTAAAATGTATCGATAGAAACATTACATTTAAATAATGTTACATGTGTATATAAATTGTTTAAGTATAATAGTATTATACGACGTTAAATGGGTAAGTATAGCTCTTTAAAATTTGTAGCTTTACTGTAATAATATTTATGAATCAAATTGACCGCAAATGATTAAATATTGCTGCTGCAGGGTTGGCCCATAAAATAACATTACTGCTAAGAATAATTTTGATAGATATTCATGAATATTAGCCGTAACAAAAAAAATTTAGAAGTTATTATTTCTCATGATAGATAAACGTATATTTTTATTTTTAATTTCTTAACTTTACACTTCTACGGTATGCTCCTATAGTATCGGTGCATTATTTATTTTTATATAGTTCTTGTTCAATCTTCCAACTTTTTGCCAATCCTAATGCTGCATTTTTATCATTCTCAAGCATCATAGCACTTTTGTGTTTTCAGAAAAACACGGTGAGAATTTTTCGTAGACTGGGGTGCAACCATGCAAAACTTTGATGATCTTGACATAGAGGGTCGCACTCCCTCTCATTTATCAGAGGCAGATAAAGAGAAGGTAATGCATGACAGCAACTATCCGTAAAAGACATTGTTATTTATTCATAATTGATACTTAGAGAGATGTTAATAGCTCTAAACAGCCTTGTATGAACAAATTTAATTCAATATTTTTAACTCGTTTCTCCATGTGCAATCACTTCTTTTACGTTTATCTTTGGTCTACATTATGTAGTACTGCGTTCACAAATATGTGGAATATGCATCTCTGAAATTGCTAGATGAGGGTACTATTCAAACTATATATTTCTGTTGAATTTTCGAATTTCACATTCGAAAGTATCACCTAATTTTTCTGCGATAGCCTTAAAATTGCAATTATCTGTCCTCTTTTATAAGATATTTGTGTTTCGCAGGAAGAGTATGATCGAAAACGTTTAATGAGGAGCAGTGTCAATGCTGAGGATGGCACACTCAGGCCTGTGTACTCTGAAACTGAAGATGGTGATATATGGTGTCATATATGTAATATAGCTCTGTTCGGGGCTCATAAATTACTAAATCATAATATGTGTAATCGTCACAAAATGAAATTAAACGAATGGCCGTACCCAGTTTTATTATGGTCCAAACGATCAGATATCGCAAAAGCATCTCCACCTGTGCAGTCGACTGCCATTGGTGATGGCCTGGCACCTGGAGAACCAGTACCGCCTGGCATGGAAGATCAAATAACTCGAACGACTACGATTCAGATGAGTCTGGATCGGCACAGAAGTTCTCCGCTCGTTGGTCTCGAATATCTGCTTGAACTGGTCGATAACGATTCTTGTGAACCCAGTTATACATGTGTTTTGTGTGATAAACGAGGTGATCCTCGTACGGTTATGGCTCACATTACCAGTTATAATCACAGAATAACTTATCTAAATAGACATTTTCCAACGATATCGCGAGCAATTATGGAATTACCGCGAACGCCTAATTATAAACGTGGAGCTAATGAAATATCGGTGTTAGTGGCTAAGAAGATCGAAGAACGATTTGGAAGATTGCAACCGCAGCTGGTAGACAAGAACCAATTTGAAAAGAGTAGGATACAATATATCAAGAGAGTTTATCAGGATTATCACTTTAGGTAAGTCATGTTATGTTTATTCCCATGATTTTTGGCTTCATACGCTATCGAGATATTGTACGAATCGAGTACTTCAGTTTGCGAAGTTTTTACGAAAGTTTAATGGATGTCATTCGACAAGGTGCGCGTTAATATCTTTCGTAATTTAACTTTGCCTTTTCCTACAAATCAATGGCTGTTTCCTACGTGCAGGGAAACGCCAGAGTTAACATTTATGGATGTTTACGATGTGCGATGGGTAACAAACTTCGAAGAGAAGATGGCAGAAATGACTGGTAATAGTGGTTCGAAGAAAGGTGAGTATACTATAATATATACTTTCAATCTATCGTGATTACGTTTTTTCAAAAAAATTCAATCGATCAACGATCTTGTATTAAGATTCTCAATCAACCGATGAGAAGCAAGAGGATAAGCATAAAAGTGAAGATAAAAAAAGTGAAAAGTCGCCGAAGAAAATCGAGGCGAAACCAGAGACTACAAAATCGTAAGTTAACGCTTACTTTCAATTATTAACATATTACGATACTTTTTGAATTTGACAGGATTGGTTTAATAATTATCATCATTTTGCTCTTCTTACTTAATTCATTCTAATGAATTTAACGAAAATACTATAAGAAATAAATACATACGATATAATCATATCCATATTCCTGTCCCCTATCCCTTCCTATCCCATCGCTCAAGGTTAATTGTTAAGTAAACATTTTATCTTTTTTAGGGGGTTCAAGATCCGCATTATCACGAGAGATAAGTTAAATATCCGTAAACCCCTAGATAAAGACGAAGAGAACGTGAAAAAATCCCCCAAACGCCCCTCGGACGAGACGAAATCTCTCTCGTCGCTCTCGAGCATATCGAGTAGTCCGTCACCGTCGCGTTCGAGATCACGGTCGCCCGTACGTAGTCGTAAGGCTAGCTCGATAGATAAAAGTGGAAAGTATCGTAGTAAATCGCGATATTCGCGGGATCGTACAAGTTCTCGTACTCGTTCGCGGTCCCGTTCCCCCGAGCCACTCAGGGAACGAGATAAATGGGACAAATATCGAGACCAGATCAGACGTGCCGAAGAGACGCTTGATCGTGCGTTGAAGTTCCATGAGAAAAACCCGGAGAAGCACCCGTCTTATCCGGACGAATGGAAAAAGTTTTGGAACAGACGGTACAAAGAATTGCAAGCCGAAGGCAAAGACCCGAGTAAACACGACTTCAAGCCAGAGTGGATAGAGTTTTGGAACAAACGGATGCGCGAGATTCATAACGAACAGCTACAGCAACGAAAAGAGGAGATCAGAAAGCGATTAGAATTACCGGAGGATAAGCCGCCTGAGAAATGGATCCCATCGAGCAGGCGCGATAGAACTCCGCCTAAAAGAAGTCGTCATCGCGTGGAAAGCGACGACGAGGTGGAGTATGTGGGCACGAAAACGATCAAGTCAGATTATTACGATCGCCATGATACCAGGGAACGTGATTATGCGTATTCATCGTACGTACGCGGAAGGGGAAGTATGTACAGAAGTAGTTACTACCCTAGAGGTATTCCACCTCGGACAAGACAGATACATTATGCAACACCGTACCCAGTAAAAGATAAATCACCAAGCCCTATACCGGATGAAGTATTAACGGAGGATCTAGAAGTTGTTGGTTTGCTAAGATTGCTTACAGCACTGGAGGGTCAACTGGGCTCGCTTGGACCAAAGATAGTCTCCCTTCTATCGAAGGCTCTGGCTGCGGAAAAGGCGAAGCCCAATTCTGCCGAGGAGTTGCTCTACGATGAAGAAGTAAGTGTACTATTCGAAACGGTTAAAGAGAAACTGAAAGGGCAGTTATTCGCGGGAATGATAGAAAAAATGGCCATAACGCCGACTAAAACCGCGATACAAAATATTGCTCAATTATTGCACAGAGCAGCAGAAAATAAAAAAAAAATGGAGGAGGAGAAAAAGAAGAAACGGGAACTAGAAGCTGTCAGGTCTACGACTTACGTATCTAGAACGGTTTATCCGAGGCCGGTCGAGATTATTGCACCAGCAATTAAATCCGAACCCGTTAGCGTGCCCGGGGTCGGTACCGTGGACAAGGTAGCTATAGCTCAACAGATAGCAGCTGCGCTCGTCGCGCAAGGTAGATCCAATGTATCTCAGGAAGAGTTAGAAACTCTCATTAACGCGGTTGTTGGAATGGCTGAAGCATCAAAAAACTCCGACAAACCAGTAACTACTGCAGATTTCGTGAAGGGATTAGCAAGTGGTAATAATTCTCTTCCCCAGAACACTATATCCGCACCAACAACTTCGACTACGGTTGATACAGTTGAACATCAAACTTCTAGGATGGAGAGCTTGTCGGACGCAGACTTAAAGTCTCTTTTACAGAATTTCAAAGACTTAAGCACACAGGAACAACACGGGCTCATAAACTTCTTGAAAAAGTTAGAGGTAACCGATCCGGTTCGAGTAGAGAAGCTAAGAGCGTACGTGAACTTGGGCACGACCTCGATAATGTCAGCGCCGAAAATAAAGTCTCCGACACCGGAAAAAGTGGAAACGATCATTAAATCGAGTAGAAGTATATCACCGTTCTCTGTGCGCAAAGGAAATCAGAATCCCGTCGAGCAAGAAAGTAAATGGAAACCTAAAATAGACATGTTTGCGAACGACGACGAGGAAGAACAGCAAAACAAGAATGACAATGAGGACAAACAGAAAACGAAGTTGGATCTATCAGACGATGATGACGATTACACGTTCGAGGATATATACAAAGCAGCCGACAAGAATGTTAGCGAAAATGAGAAGGCGAAGAAAAAGTCACGAGCATTCTCAAAATCTGTATCTAACTCGCCCAGCTCGTGGACACGATCCCGATCACATTCGAGATCTCGTTCTCCGGTAAGAACAAAAGAACTTACGAAGACTAATGACCCAAATGCGATTTTAAACGAAACGAAGCGATTGATAGCTAACATAATGGGCGATCTTCCGAGCAAATACGTGCCAAAATCGCATCAACCACTCGAAAGTGAAAACACGGAACAAGGTATGGGAAAACCTATAGACCCAATGTCCAATACGTCGGCGAGTATGATGTCGAGTTTTTATAATCAAGATTACATTCAGGGTAATCAACAATCTTGTACCCGCCCACAAGGACCTCCGTTAAGTTATCCAAATATGTCTGGTCAGCAGTTCCAAAGCTATCCCCAACAGGTTTACAGTGGTAATCAGGGTTATATGGACAATGGTTATAATTACCAAGGTTATGCTGGTTTAGGGAATCAGGGTCAATACAGTGGACCATCCATGGGAACGAATCAATATCCGACTCAACAGAATTACGATGGTTCTACTTATGCCGGACCACCGGGTGGCCATTCGTCGAGTTATTCCCAACAGCAACCGCAACAACAGTATGGGAATTACGTGCAACAGCAGCGTTTTTATTAAAATCACTCGTAAGAATACACGGAACTCTTATGTAATTGGTAAAAACCACTTGCAATTGTTATGGGACTAGTTAGACACTGTTCCAGTGTCTAATGGGAATGTTTAAGTGTTACTAGTTCAAGAATCTTAATTGATGCGTAGAAATGACCAGGATCTTATTGAGTTTCTAATTTAATTCAAGTGACAATGTAAATACCTTCCAATATCGGTTACGGATAGTAATCACTTCTCCGCCACTTCTCGTTGAACAAAAATATCCTGATCATTTCTATAAGAAGTGAAGAGAAAAAATTGAAAAAATACGCTTATTTCATTGTCACAGGACTTCCGCATAAATTTTACATTCATGCTTATCATTTTTCTTCGTGCATAGCAAATTTATTTCCCGCGTCGCTTATCAAGCATCCACTATCGCGCGTATCTCGCCACGATTTTCAAAAGTGTACGGCATGCTTGTGGAGTGAATGTGGATTTCTTAACAATGGAGTGTGTTAAAGAGACCCTTGATGTCAACGGAATGAAAGTAAGTAAAGGAAAAAGAAACTTGAAACGGAAAAAAAAGCGTCTTTACTCTCATTTACAATTTTATAATGATAATGTTAATTAAATTTTATTAATCGATGGTATACTTTCATCATCTTTGTAATTTAGCAATTTCAGATACGTGTGATATAATCTCAAAGGAGTCGAAAGTAATGATGTTATTTTTACAAGCACTTTAAATGTTTAATGAAATATATATATGAATACATATATATATATTATAATAAGAACAATTACGTGTAATTTTTCAATAAAAAAAATTGTAAAGGAGTATTAAGATAAACGAGTAAACAGTAACCTTAATTTGTAAATATTTTTAAGCATGTAAGTTTTTCATGTCTCCGTGAAACTACGAACATACCAAGGAACATGTTTTTTTAAACCCGGTAATAGTACTGATAAAGTTATCCATAAGTTTAATTGTATTATCAAAAGGATAAAAAACATATAAACGAACCATACTCTATCCTACGTCTCATGATTTCCATTCTAACGGATATCGCTAGAAGAAGAATAAAAAAAAACGCAAAAATTTGCACACATATTCCAGTCTTCAAAAAACGAGTAGGAATCTGACTTCAACAGGATATTTATTTATATCTTTTATTAATGCGATAATGAAATAATCGATATATTAATACCACGTGGCTGTACGGTGCACATTGACTAGAGAATTACAAAGATGTTGGCTATTTTGCGCTTTAGCGATACATACATCAAGTATGTGGCGTATCACAACGAATCATAAAATTAAATATATATGTATAAATTAATCGAACGAAGCTCACGATGCAGTTCGTACAATATTTACACGTTTCTTTACAGACTTTTTTACTGGAACGTATTAAAAAATTGCCTACTTCGGTACAAGACCTCTCGTCTTTGGATAAACGGGCGCTGGTATCTGTGGAATTTTTCCAACGCTTTTAGGTCGTATTTTTGCCGACTGTAAACGCGGTTTCGATCTCAGTTTAGCACTGGACGCGTCCACATCGATATCACCTTCGTCTCGCAACGCTTCCTCGAGAACTGCCTGGATCGTGGGCGCAATAGCGGGTCCCTGATAATCCAGAGTCGTTCTGGCTGGCATATCTAAATCTAAATTTAGTATATTTTCACCCGCATAACGACAACCTCGTCCCATGGCCAGAGCGATCCGTGCATATTCCGAAACCGGCCTACGGGCAGCAGGAACGGACGTGGGTCTCTTTATCAAATCTATACTGGATGGTTCCGGGTCCTTTACTATCCAACAGTCGTCTTCTTCGTCGAGGTGAATTCTCGACAAAATTTTGTTCTTCTCTTCCTCCGGAATAAAATTGTCTATAATTAAATATTTCAGCTTCAACTCTTTCATTAGTTCATGTTGAGTTTGTTCTAAATCTCTTCTGTCCCTGTTGAAGTCGTTGGTAACATCCTCCAATTCTTGTTTCAGAACTTGCAGCTTATTGAAACATTTCCTAAGCTTCCTCGACTTGACGTCGACCTCTTGTTGTAAGTTTGTATAAGTTTCCTTCACACCCAACATCGTAAGTTCCTCGTCCTCAAGTTTCTGTTGCATCTCAACCTCCCGTTTCTTCCTTTCGGCAATTTCAGCCGCTTTCTGTTCCAACGCGCGCTGCTGCTCGTTAGTATGGTCGATGATGTTCTTTCCCCCGCAAAGCATCTTGCTCTCCAAATCCTTTATTCTCATTATAAGATTTTCCGTCTCCTGTTTCTCAGCTTTCAATTGCTCCGCGATCAACTTTTTGTCCGTCTCTACTTTATTATCCTCACCTCGGCTGTCCTCTGCCTCAGACTCGGAGTCCACAGCTTCGTCCTCCTTCTTTCTCTTCGACTTCTTCTTTCGTTTCTGCACCGTACCTTTCTGAGCCAATTTCTCTTTCAACCGGCCAATCTCTTCCTGATACTGCCTCAACAACGCATCCTTCGGATCTTCGTTTATCCTCGGTTTATTCTTAATATTCTTAGCCCGATTAGCGTATCTCAACGTTGTCAAGGTTTCATCGTAATTGTAACTCGCAGGCCCGATATTGGCGACCATGATGGTCTTTGAATTCCCGCCCAAGGAATCCTGCAGTAACCGCGTTAACTTGGAATCCCTGTAGGGCACGTGTGTCGTTTTACCATCCACCAAGGCCGAAATTACGTTCCCCAGAGCAGACAAGCTTAAGTTAATCTTACTCGCTTCCTTGAGCCTTTCGCCAGAGGCACCAGTCTTGCTCTGCCTCTCGCTACCCGCGAGATCGACCAGATTCAAACGGCCCACCCTGATTCCGCCGCTGTCGCCGATCGATCCCATCTCGATGGTAATCAAAAATATCGCGTGCGACCTGGAGCTGTGCTCGTTCATGTTCGTTGCGCCAATAGTTCTATTCTGGTTCCCCGTATTCATTAGCTGCTGAATCTCCGCGGCACTTTTGCATACCGAGGTGGATAGATCTTTCACGAAGACACCGGTGTCCGGCTTTTCCTTCAATTCGAATCGAAGGCTCTGGTCCGGCTGCAGGAGATCTCGAATCTCTTCCTGATAAATCTCCAGGTAACTAGCACGTACCAAGTACTGCATGTTTTCTGATCTGCCTATGTGATTGAAAATATGCTCGAACGATCGCGGAATCACGCCGCGTCTATCGTGGTCGTTCTTCAGACCCTCCATCGTGTACGTTTTCCCGGTGCCAGTTTGCCCGTAAGCGAAGATAGTGCCGTTGAAACCGTCTAGAACCGAGGACACCAACGGCCTGACCGTTTCTTCGTAGAGGTCCTGTTGGCTGGAATTCCAATCGTAGACCGCATCGAACGTGAAAACTTTCACATTGTCGCTGGACGGGTCGTCCCGCGGATGGCGGATCTCGACCACTCCTCTAGACGGGAACACGTCGACCACACGAGTGTACCCACGGCCAAGCTCTCTCTCGTCCATCGGCCTGCATCGCACGACCACCTGGACGCACTGAGTCACCACGTCCGCAGACCCGCTCGACTTCATGTTCTTCTTCTTCCAAGCTTTCAGCTGGTTATCCGACTTATCCATGACAACGGCCGATGCTACCTATGCGCACCTATGCAAGCAAAGAAAACAGAACGATCAGCCGTGAATGCTACACGGACATCAGCGCTCGCCAATGGTTCGCCAAATCAATAATCCGCCTATTGTAAAACCGGCAAATTGTCAAATATGATCGTATCGCGAAAGTAATCGCTGATTTCGTTTAGGGATATGGTAATTCTCGCAGCCATAAACGAATAAAGGGTTCCAAGCATGTAATTTGATGTTACGTTTTATTTAATCCTATCGACGATGGTTTTCAACGTTTGTTATTATTAAACGGAGAAGTGCCGAACGAGAAACGCCGGTTGACGTAACTGTTTGCACTTGAGTGACTTTTAAGTGTGGGATGGAACGTGTAGGATCCGTTTCATGGACGTTGATTAATCGAAACGCGATTGTTTTATTCACGTGGAAAGCTATACTCTGTCGACGTCGATGAGTATAGCAGAGAAAAGCAAATCAAGCACGATACGCTGATTTTTCGTTTGAAAACTTATTCAGGGAAATTGATGAGAAACATTTTTTCCAGAACTGTAGCTACAATTTCTCTACGTTCGACGAGGAACTTTTCTCTTATCTTTAACTTCGAACATTTTCTGTGACTGCACGCTCTCTGTCACTTTTAACGTGAGAAGAAAATGTGCACGTCTTAACCAAACATTACGCGATACGCTCTAAGTGTCGCGACCATACTTTCCTCTAATATAATACGCTTACCTTTTCTAGGTCTCGAACGCACGACACGGAATGTATTATTGCAAAAGGGCGATGGATTTTCGTCGTATTCGCGTGTTACCCTTCTCTGCAAAGTATTGATCCATTGTTTGCTTTCTAGGATTTACATTGTCAACACGCGATCTTGTTACTTCCACTTGTTCGGTTTGTTTTCATCCGATGTTCGCCACGGGTCCGCGCTTTAATCACGACTCGATACTCGAACGAATCATTCAGATTATATACGAAACGTTGCGGAAAAAGACAGGAACAACCGCATCGTATTTTGACAGCGAAAAGCCATTAGAATCAGGCGTGCGCAATGAAGTTCCCTCACTCGTTTCCACGGACTTACTGAATCGATCTCTCGCTTCACCATTAAGTACACTCCACGAGATAGTCGTACGGAATTTCGTTTACGAAAGTTACTCGAGAGAAGTTTACTTTATCGACCTACTACATACTTTATATTTTGCTTGATTTAAAATGTGTACATCTGGTAGTTAATTTATGTTGAAAAATCGACCGAACTTTTTTCGTTTTAATTTCCAACAGGCGAACAAATCGATTTTGGTGAAAGTAAAAGTTAACTGTTCGTACCTATAACTTATTATTTTCGTTATCGTCCGTATAAATTTGTAACATAATTAAGATTGTTACAGAATTCGCGAAATTGGATATGTGTTTTGTACTTCTTAAATGTTAACGAAATTTAAGTAGAATTATTTGAAGCATATTTTATCATTATATGGAATTTCTGATCGAGGAAATGACGTTACGCTCCGTGATCAGCTTCGTGGCGTGCAAGTCACCTCCACGTAAGGGTGCTGTTATAGTATTATTTATTAGAAAGACTGTTGTACTTGATTCATAAATGAAACCAATGTCACAAATTTGAGAGCGACCTGTGAAAATTCACGCTGAAGTGAGTATAATACATTAAATCAATGAAAACAACGAATTTGATGTATAAAACCGTAACGAATGAAACTTTATCCAAGCATTCGATACTTTAGCCTGAAAACATTTTGGAGATTACTTTTACACGTCTATCGTCAATAGGATTATCGCATAAAATTCCTACGTTCAAATCGAATAAATGTATCGTTACGTGTAAACTTTTTTTCTTACGTTTTCTTTTTTACCGTTATAAAATAATAACACTTCGTTGCTCCTCGTTGTTTCAGACAAAATGAAGTTGTGGTTAGTTGTAGTTCATATTGTTTTGGTTGCAACGAATATATGGGTCACGGCACATTTTCACGAAGAACTTCCCGAGGATAACGAGTTCGCGGAGTTTGAAGACTTTGAGGAGGAGAAACCGGTGCAAACGATCAACGATCGTAATGCGGAACATTTTAAAGAATTGAATGATAATCAAGATTTCGAGGAAGAAGATGTTCTAATTGTCGACGGTGACAGCGAATTCGATCACTTCCAAGATGAAGAGGAATTCGAGGGATTAGACGCAGCTGGATCAAACACAGGCCCAAAAACCGATGAGCCGTCTACTCTAACCATTACAAAAATACCCCTTCATTTGCGTACAAGATGGGACAGCTTTTACGTAGAAATACTAATGATCATCGGGTTGTTAGTGTACTTTATAAATTACATAGCAGGTCGTGCCAAGAACGCCCGTATAGCAGAGATGTGGTTCGACGAACACAAACAGCTGCTGCTGGATAATTTCTCCCTTGTTGGTGATACAGGGAAGTCGAATGAGAATATGTCTGAGAATGGTCTAGTAAAAGAAAGCCAATCCCATTATAGTTTATATTGTTCGGGAAGACTGGGATGCGACTCTATGTTAATCGAATTGAAATTGATTAAAAGGCAAGATTTAGTTGCTGTTTTAGCGCAACTCGTGCGACCTCAAAATGATCAAGCCCATATACGCGTAGAGTTAGCGAAAGATGACATGGATAGTTTTGTATTAGCAATCGCCACGAAAAGGACTGCAATGCATTTAGTGCGCGACATGGCTGATATTAGCGTTTATTGCCCAGAAAAGAGACCTGGTGAAAAATTTGGTCTACCGTCAGGTTTCTATGTGATGTCTGAAATTGCCGAGGCAGCATCGGCTATATTAGATACAAGAGTTCTGCAAGCGTTTTCTAAATTCGCACCATATATAGATTATATACATATTAGCGATCAATTCAGTGGTCCAAAACAGCAAGAGTAAGCAATGAATAGTTTTTAATCAAAGAACATATATATACAACATGTTCGCTCTAATGGTTTGTATAATTTTTTCAGAGATACAGCTCAATTAACAATGCCTGAAGTGAAAAAAGTTTTACTTGTCGGACTGAATATAAGTATTAAAGGACGTACTATTAATGCAGAAGGCCAAGAAAAATTGAAGCTTCTTCTACAATTAACCTTCTGTCTATTACATAAATTACGTCGCTTCAAATTATCTACAGAGGTTGATATGTACTTTTTTCAAAAATTATATGATTATTTTTATATATGATATTATCTAGTAATTAAAGTTCCGTTCTATTTAGGGTAAAAGTAAAGCGGACAAAAATAGATTAAGAGTACAGGAGGCATTCTTAAAAACAACTCACGCGGCTAGAGCTGAAGCGGCTGCACAGCGTAGAGAAGAACGTCGAAGAGCTGAAAAAGAACGTATATTACAAGAAGAAGATCCAGACAAGCAAAGAAAATGGGAAGAGAAGGAACAACGAAGACTGGCTAAAAAGCGAGCACCTAGAATGAAACAGCTTAAGGTG
The DNA here is from genome assembly GCF_050948175.1 of Xylocopa sonorina. Classification (NCBI taxonomy): domain Eukaryota; kingdom Metazoa; phylum Arthropoda; class Insecta; order Hymenoptera; family Apidae; genus Xylocopa; species Xylocopa sonorina. Next base: position 15,251,184 of record NC_135193.1, read on the forward strand.
AAGGCATTATGACTAAACGGATAAAAAGCGAGTTCCTAGAAGGAAGCAGCTAAAGGTGAAAGCGTTATGACCAAATAAAATGAATTAAAGAGAACTTGTTGAATCTTCTGAAGAGCCGTAAGTCGTTCAATTGAACTGCCCATATTTGATTTCATTCATATCAGTAAAGCTATACTTCGACCATTTTTACACACCTACTTAAATTATGGAATTCTCATTAAATAATTTCCAATTATGCCAGAAGCGTATAGATAAGTATGGCAGTGCTTGAAATTAAGAATGCTAAAAGTATCGATTTTACGAATCGATTTACACCGAGTGCTAGAAAAGAACCAATTCGATTTCCTTTTCTAAAATCGATATTTTGAAAATTTAATTCAAAATCAGCATCTTTACTCAAAATTCATTTTAATACAAGTTATTTTAACGTTTTTTATTTTTTATTTATAAATATATACTTCCCTTTTTTTCCTGTTGAAAGCATATGTCATTATATTACATATTATCACATGTCAGATAGGCTATAAACTTAATATATAGAATATCTGATTTTGCAAAAATGCAACAGTATGTTATGCAAATAATATATATGTATGTAATTGTTGTTTTGAACTAATATCAATATTATTTATTACACGATTTTTCTTCAAATCCATCCTCTCTTATATCTTTCAAATGTTTTTACGATGAACAACAAGTACAAAGAATTTTTTGTGTACATACCATCTTTTGAGTACAAATTTTTGTTTAATTGTTAATGCTCGTTTCTTTTCTTTTACTTAATTTTCTTCAATACGAATGAAAAAATGTTAAATATATACAATTTAAGAATAAAATATTACTAAGATATTTATATTCGTTTATAAATTTTCTGTTATAAGTGCACCATTGAGTACTTATATTTCAGTATATGCATAAAATGGCTGTAGAAGTATGAAACTTTGTTTCCAATTTTTAAATCAATTACTATAAATGTTGCTCTTCTTTAAAACATTTCTTCATGAAATCATTACTTCCTTCTTTACACATAGTATTATACTTTACATATTTCAAAAACTATGAATAAAGCAATGTACAACACAGCAACAATTAACGTATTGATTAATTGTTATAAAATTTTAGGAATTATTCAAAAGTTTAAAGTAAAAATAATAGATTTTTAATAAAATAACGTAAATATAAATTTATTGTACAATTTATTATAAATACAAATAAATAGTACCTTAGAGAAATAAAATATATAGTACACTTTTTCACTGGAAATGCATAATAAATGAATATTTTATCATAGCCAGTTTATACTAAAACTATAAATATTTTACATACAATTTGTACAAAGTTAACAAGCCTAACGTGGATGTCTTAGGAACACTCTCTATAAAACCTATTATTTTACTTGACATAAAATATTTATTCACCACTCAAGTCAAATTAAAGTATTTCTACTATTTTTCGTTTTATTCATAAATTACAATAAGTAGCTTAAATGTTAATATTTTGAAATATTAATAATCTTTTACTATTTTAGTTAAAGATTTTATTGCACTAGGTGTGGAACTCATTTGAATTAAAATAGCCATGTCAGTCGCTATTGTATTAAAAAACTGAAAACGGATATTGAATTAAAAAGTTTGCGATATTTTAAAATATCGTGTTCATTTAACTCACCGTCCTTGTAAACTCGTTATTAAGCTTAACAAAACCGGCAGCAGAAAAGTATATAGGAAATAAAATCAGTTGCAATGAAAATTGTTGTATCTGAAATTATTGCCATTTAAATTAGAATACTTTTACCTAAACTTTCCACTTAACTATTATACACACAAAATCTTTACCTCACTTTTTATATTGTTGTCCAAAATAGAAATTTCTAATTCTCGAAGCGACTGTGCAGTTATTTGTGCCTATAAGGTATTAATATTACATGTATACAAATGCCTGTATATAGGGATATATTAGTCATTTTATCATGTTACAAAAAATAATGATTGTACCTCGCGACACAAACCGGTGCATAGATTATTTATGTAAATAATTTTAGTAGAATTTATTAGGATCCAAAATACCAACGATAATAACGAATCACTTTTTAAAACGTCCGTAAGATGTAACTGCATTAACTCGAAATAGAAATTATATAGCGTTCCTATTAGTATTGTAAATTCCACTACTAATTCTAGTACAAATTGAAGACAATATATTTTATTAAGCCTACGTGAAATTCTAACAATCTCAAGATGGACGTGCCTTAAAACATACAAACAGAAATATAATTATTCATTTTGCAAACTGGTGCCCATTATTTGTACACAGTTACATAATGAATAAAGTTACACTTTATACATTATTACACAATATTGAATATACCTTGTAACTTGAAGAAAATGCTGGGTAAATGAATTCTGATTATAATAATTCATTGCAACCATAATCTTGTGGCTCGTATAAGATTGTTTCTTATATTTCATGTTTATGTCATTTGATAGCTGATACATTTCAGACAGAGTTACGTTTATCTCGTATAATTTGTTCTGTAATATTCTAAAGTAGAATTTAATAACGTGAAAGTAAAAGATAATAAACAATTGAAATAATGTCTTTAAGAGTGAAAAAATACTTTTACGGAAGGCGTTTATCGATTGTTCGTTTCAAATTATTTTTAAACGAATCGCGTTCCAAAAAGAAAATTAAATGCCTTTTAAATTATAATGTAAAACACAAATATCCCACAGAAATCAGAGGATACGAACTATACTTACTTTATAAACACACCGAAACTGAAGACAAGCAAAATATTTATGGTAATTGGTACATGTAATAGAATACTTAAGTATATGCCCCACTTAACACCAACTTTGTTTAATAACCAAATTAAAGTGCTTGAAGAAAGGCATAAATTTACGATCATCCACATAAATATCATATATATTACATATCGTAAAGTTTTTCGATAATCTTTTTTAAGGCCAAGTATTTCTAAAGTGTTGTCGACTTGTTCGCACCTTACAATTATTTCTCTCCAACTCTTTTGTATGAAAAAAAGATTAATCTTTTCAATATAAGGTACTAAATAAAATTATATGATCGATGAACAAGCTATAAGCATATGTACATGTATCCATGTTACATTATAAACCATGCTTATAGCTTGTATTTGTAAAAATACCTACTTCTGTGTGAATGAATCCGAGAATAATAGAAACAAGGGCTACTATAATGTTCACCCAAAAAACAAATGCATAACTGATCTCCTGGTATGCAATCCAATTATAGTCATCGTTCATTTTTATTTCGTAAAAGAAGATAACATATAATATGGCAGATATGCAGTCGTAAATTACAGTCAAATTGTATTGTGGACGTCCTGCTATTTCAAACACACCTAGACCGAATATTCCATTGATCCAAATCAAGGGCAACAACGCGTCATGTAGAGTCTTTGGTTCCCACGCCATAACTTCTATCCTTATTTTTTTCGGTACTTTTTCTAAATACATATTATTATAATTAGAACGACTGTTCAGTTATGATATAAAGGCAACGCTACACTCGTATTTATTAACGGAAAACGGACAAGCGTGTTTGCAAATTAATTCAGCTGATCATTTTGAGTTAATGTACGCAAGAACGTATAAAGAACAAAATTTATAAAAATAAAAAGGCAACGAGTTAAATAGAATATTTGTATAAAACTTTGAAACGGCAAAAGAAACGCGCACATTATATTCTATACTTTTTACGTTTACGTACCTTTTATCTTCTTACTGTTCCCGTTTAGTTAATACAAATAACACTACATTGTTTCCTTCTTAGTTCAATACAATTGCTGTCTTCCCTCCATATTACTAAGTAATGCATCTAAATGTGTTCTTCTTTCAAACTATCGTATACCATCGCAAATTACAGAATAAATGAAAGAATATGATACAACACTTGGGAGAATATAAACTTTCTCACATGATGTTTACCAGTACACGACTAAAGATAATCGACATATTGCCTTGCAATATTCATAATGGACTCAAACGCGATTCTTATTGAAGGCTGATAGAAGATCTCGCGTGTCGTTTAATTCATTTTTTCTAAGTGGCTACTGACATATAACTTGTAGCAAAATAAAATGAGACACCTTACATTATTCAATAATCTCTACGTGAAAAATGGAATACGTTGATAATTAATAGTTGTTGACACTTAATATTAACTTTTATAATCGTCATTCATTTTAACTTATTATTATTTACATATTACATTTTAACATTATAACGTTTACAAAGTGATGAGAAAACAAAATTGCGATAACTGTTGTAGATTAATAATATTTGATGAGGAATCAACTCTTATCTCTTTACAACTTGTATGACCGACTCCAGTACTTGCAGCATAATCTCTCAAGGTATGTGCTAAACCAAGGGAAACATTTTTCAACTCGATATAAAAACTGAAGAAAAAGAACTTTGAGATTATTAAGTAGCATAGCGTTGTCATAGGTATCGAGCTATCGCAACAACATTGAACGACAAATATCTTTGAAGACTAATATATTGCCGTGCTCGAAGCAGTATCGCAAGCCTCTCCCAGTAGTTAAAAAAGCTTCGTGTCTGCTGAAACACACCTTGACCTATGTAATTTATTGTTAGATAATATCAGAAGTACTAATAAGAGCCAAATGATGGTACACAAATTAATATTTTATACATACATACGTGTATCCTAAATGTATGTATATTAATTTTGTGTCGGTGTTCGTTATTTTTAGGATAAAAAATATAACTATTTTTTATGTGAATATATCTTAGACTATTCGTATTGTATAAAACTTAAGGTTTAGTGTAATTAATTGTATATTTCCTTAGTTTTATTGTAATTTCTTATATATTTCAAAAGTTTTATGGTAAATTCTTGTATGTTTCAGTAGTTTTATTGCGATATTTTGCATATTTCCCGCTTTAGAGGTAAGAGTGAGAAAGATATATAAGAAAGCTATAAGAAAGAGTGTGACAGATTTTACAAACCCTACTCTGGAACCCCTGGCGCCATCTCTGCGAAAAGTGCTCAAACTGGTCGCACACAATTATCGACAGCGAAGTAAACTACTCAAGAACTACTTACCACTATTCACTACTATTCACTATTCACTACTAGCACCATCTCTGCGGAGAATACTGAAGCTAATGCCAGACTAGTTTCAAAGTTTCTCCGGGAGATGGCGGTAGTGCTTTAGTAGTTCACTTCACTGTCGATAACGCTGTGCGACCAGTTTGAGCACTTTTCGCAGAGATGGCGCCAGAGGTTCTAAAGTAGAGTAGGCAACATCTACCTCACTCTTTCTTATAGCTTTCTTATATATCTTTCTCTCTCTTACCTCTAAAGCGGGAATTATATAAAAAATTGCAATAAAACTACTGAGATATACAAGAAAATACAATGAAATTACTAAAATATGCAATGAATTATAATAAACTTACTGAAATATACAAGAACTTATAATAAAACTTTTGAATACTTCTTTATTCACTAAGCTTTCCGATGGTATCATCGAAGATATAATCGAGATATGAAATTTGATGTTAAATGGAAATGGTGAAAACTACAGAAAGAAGTTAAAAATAGGATAGCAATAATGTGAATTTAATTATACTTGGATATCAAAATGAAGGAGGATTTATAGTATATTTTTTTTTGGAACGTGCAGTAGATTAAGAGGTATATAATAAATGAAACAAACAATTACACTTTAAACTAAAACTAAACTTTTATAAAATGTATTTCAATCTGAATATCCATATAATGGACCTTCAATATATGCTTTTTCCATATCACGCGAGTTTCTACGAAGTCGTCTTCCAACTGGTTCCAAGTCATTATAACATTTTAAAAAGACTCGCATTACAGCTTCTGTTGCTTCTTCCTTTGACACATTTTTTACAGCCATAATCGACCGAATAGCTTTGTCCGCAACGCAATCCTAATATAAGAGAAACACGTATAATCAAATTAGTAAATTATGTTCGAAGTTAGTCTGTGAAGATGTATCTCAATGTTGCCAAGGTTCAATAATAATAATAATAGTCAAAAATATTATTAAAAGAGTGGAAAAAGAAGAGATCATCCCTGTATAGATTATTCAAGCTACAATTCGGATGTGCTACAAAAAAAATTCACTTATCCCTACTATATGTTGTTAATAAAATAACTACGTTTCATTTATATAAAATAAAACAATTTCTACAATATGCAATATGGTTTTGTTATTTCCCATAAATATATATCTTACCTGGTGTGCTTGTTTAATATGAAAAGGTCCAGCAAGCCCACGAGTAACTGCACCCATGAAACTGCAGTGACATAGGTTAGCTGCTCTTATTTCTGTACAAGCTAAATGATCTATATTATTCAAATCTAGTTTGTTACGACAGAAATCAAACATATGTATCAGCTCATGACTCAAAGTACTTTGAACACGATTTTTGGTACGACAGGTATTTTGGCAAATTATAATCTGGAACAGATAAAAACATTTTATGCCACTGTATAAACGTTTGTACAATAAACACTTACCTGATTCAGTTTAGGATCATAACCACCGGTAACTTCTTTTTCGCATACTTCACACGAAATGTGACGACCCAGATCAACCTCACTGAAATTATCATAAAGAACATACAAAAATGTAATGAAGCATTCTAGTTGCTCCATTGAAGGTATTACTTTCAATATGTGCTACGTGGCATCAACAGATGTAATAAAAAATATATGTAAAGAAAAGTTAAAAAAGCTATCTTGGGCATACATCATCTTTTCATATAAAAAAAGGACTAAACAGATTCCATTCCAACAGATTCACAAAAGGTAAATTTATAATCTGCTACGTACCATCCTGAGCTTTTTAATGCTGCCAACATTAATTTTACTAAAGGACCTAAAATAAATACAAATGTATAAATTCTAAATTCATTTGAAAGTTGACAATCTAATTTTTGCATGCAGCATTACTAAAAATTGTTTCAGTTCAAAATTATAATAGAAAAATGTTCACTAATTTTAATTCTCAAAGAACATTGTTCGGTCTCTATACGATTATCCCCCTTTTGTTAAAAAGAACTTTTAAAAAGAATATGTTTAAACACATATATAGAAACTTACTATGCTGTAAACGATTGTAAACATTTAATTCGCATTTTGTTTTCTCCATTATTTCTTGTCTATCCAGGAGAAAAATTTGCCCAAAAAAACCGCGCTTTACAGGTCCCTTTCTTCCTGGATAAAGATCAGAATAATCTTCATAATGTTGTTCCTCTGGAACTGCCTTTTCATCCTTTTCAACAGTCATTACTATTTACAATTATTTATTTGTATCGTGAATTATTCTAAAAGTTAAATGGAATAATAAAGTATAGGTTATAATCCAATCTTATATCGTCAACAAAACCAGTGTCGCAATCTGTGTGGTCATTGGCGAAATTAATCATAACTACTGATAATCTGCTGGCGCCATTTTTGTGGAAAGTCCTTGAGCTGAGTCCTTGAGTCATTGAGCTATCGCAAATTAATTTCGGCGTTATGGGTGACTAAGTAACGAAATTGTGGAGGAGCTGTGATTTAAAGGAAGGCTTGTATCTTGTTTGTTAAAAGAAATAATAGCCCCGACAACAGAACTCTGCCACAGCAAGAGCATTGTGATGTTACTTGCGCCGTGTTTATCGCATATTTCCCGTTTTGGAAGTACGAGAGAGAAAGACATATAAGATAGCTATAGGAAAGAGTGAGACAGATGATACAGACCCTACTCAAGAACCCCTGGCGCCATCTCTGTGAAGAGTACTGAAACTAATGCCCGACTAGTTTCAGAGTTTCTCCGAGAGATGATGGTAGTGCTTCAGTAGTTCACTTCGCTGTCGATAACGCTGTGCGACCAGTTTGAGCACTTTTCACAGAGATGGCGCCAGGGGTTCCCGAGTAGAGTCCACAGCATCTGTCTCACTCTTTCCTATAGCTTTCCTATATATCTTTCTCTCTCTTATCTCGAAAGCGGAGAATATAAAATAAATTACAATAACTTTGTTGAAACAAGTATAATCCTATATCTTTCTTTCACGTTAATCTATTTTAGAATTAAAATGGATAAACTGTTTAGTTTTGTCATTTTTAAGATTCATTTATAATGTAGATGGAAAAATGTTAAAATTGATGAATGAACATCATTGGCAGGCGATATTAGGACTGGAACAGCATCGCGTGCTATTCTGGTGCATTTCAATCTGGAGGTAACCGAACATTTAATGGGCATGCGCCTTACAAATGACTGGATCGTAACGCCTTATGATCTTCTATCTCACTTGCTCTTTATTTTCTTGCTCTCTTATTTAGGCCGCTTTTTCAATAATTTAGAGCTCGCTTTTTTCAGCTTTTTTATATTATTTCACACACTCTTTCAGATATTAGACAACTAATAAAATACACAGTGTTTATATCTTACTATCCAATTTAAACGAAGAAGAATTTAAGTTGGAAGAATTTATATAAAGGATAATGAAAATTTGTATATATAACATCGTTCATGTAATTGTTTTCCATAATTAAAACTATATTTAACTTATCGATCATTTATTTTATTATGAATGCAACAATTTTTGTTTATCATAAAGTTGATATTATATTTGTTATTGATTGCGCTTATGGATGTTTACATTTAGTGTTTATATAGGAGATTTAAATATGTAAAAATATATACAGGATATTCATAATACGGTATAATTAAAAGCAAAGAGTACGCGTTATAATATTTTAAAGGTGAAAGCAAATTAATTTTTATTTAGACAGATTCATTAATTTTTAGAAAGCGTTTAACAATGTTTGTTTATATAAACATCCGGAGTTTAAATAGTTGTAAAATTTTATCTTTAGTCACGTGTGTAGTAAGGATTACGTGATATCGTTATGTTAATTAGTAATTAGTAATTTATGCGCTTTAATATATACCACGCGTCTATCGCGTATTAGACGCAATGCGCGATATCTTCCTGCACATAAATAATTCTGCTTCCGCGGCAGAAGCTTGTGAGCGTCGCTTTTGAGTAAATTAGAATGCAATAGCGCAGTGTAGTGTAATTTCATCGTGCAGGAATAGTCGAAGGGCAATCGAAATATTTCACTGTGAAATTATGAATTCTCAGAGCGAATATATCTGGTCACCTGAGTACGAAAAATTTTGTGTGTGTAATTTGGAAAACTGTCGTTGCGAAGAAAACAACGGTAAGAGTATACTTGTTTGGGATTGACGTTAAATTTATTCTTTCTCGTTCAATGATAATTCATTGATAATTCATTGATAATTCATTGATATTAATTTAAATTAATAACACCATTTTAATACTTCTCATTGAATGAAAGTTTACATAATTTCAGCAGAATACGAATGGGTATGGGACAGAGAAAATGCTACGCGTACCATTGTTTTATCAGATGATAACTTAGATGTTAAGTTTCATAATGGATACAGTTATGGTACAGCAGCTATAAGAGGTAACAAACTGCTAGAAAAAGGGAAGCATCATTACTGGGAAGTCGAAATGCTTAGTCCTACGTATGGAACAGATATTGTTAGTCCTTGATCAAAATTGATAATACATTTACAGTTTATGTACATATAAGATTTTAGCTTTGATTAATAGTGACTTGCATATTTTCAGATGGTCGGAGTTGGAACAAGTAAAGTGGATCTAAATAGTGCAAATCACGTATTTTGTTCTTTTCTTGGACTTGACCAAGAATCTTTTGGCTTTTCTTATCAGGGATATATACAACACAACGGACAAAATCGTTGTTACAGCAAATGCTTTGGGCAAGGTACCTTAGTCGGTGTACACTTGGATACATGGAGAGGTACCTTACAATTTTTCCTTAACAGAAAACCACTAGGTAAGTTTGATGCATTGCAAAACTAACGGCATATTTTTGTAGTTTGTTTTATAACGTTTTCCTGGTTTAGGTATTGCCTTTAGTGGACTAAGGAATATCGAGTTATATCCTATGGTTAGTTCTACGGCTGCACAAAGTAAAATGAGGTTAATTCATAGTTGTTCTGCACCAGTGTCTTTACAAATGGAATGCTTGTCAGTATTAAAACCATCGGACAAAGCATATTTATCGACTACGTTTCCTGGATTGCGGCACCTTAGTGAAAGCATCTTCGCTGACATATTAAACACTAATAGAAGTAGGTACATTATACAGAAATGTATAATTTATGGCATAAACATGGTTTGTTTTTTTTTTTAGACGATGAGGAGCAAGAAATGTCCAAACTGAAATACTTAACAGAATGTATGTTCGTGGATGAATTTGATTTCGCCCTAGTTGGTGCAAGAGAGGAAAACGAAAAGTGCGCACGTAATAATAATAATTCCGTGTGTACAATGGACGTTACTTTAAATAGTTCATAAAATTTTTTAACTTTTTAATTGCGATAACGGCAGTTATTATAAATATATAAAAGAGAGACTGTGTAAAGGTATACATGACTTTATACATTTTTTTTAAACCTGTGACATATGCTGTAAATATTCATTAAAAAAAAATTCTTGAGTAAAAGATATGTTATTTTTTAAAATTCTTTGATTTGTGAGATTTTTTATTTGTACTATTTTTACGTTTATGATTCGACGTGATATTACTGCGATTGTCAATCTTTGCACAAAAAACAATAGCTTGAGCCCAACCGGCCATGGGACCCCATAATTCTCGTAAGTAACTACTAACTTCCTCGTGAATTTTTGGTGTTACTGTTTTATTCTGTTCCAAATGAGGCAAATAATTTGCTCTAGCTATTTGAAAGATATGAGTGTCCACAGGAATAGCTTCTAAGTAGCCTAATGACATTAAACATATACAGTCTGCGACTTTTGGGCCAATCCCAGGCAGAGTAATTAGTTCTTTTCTAGCTTTAGTATATGAGTTATTATTTTTCTTGTGTAGATTTAGGAGCCACTCTTTTCCACCAAGCTCCATTAATCGTTTTGCTGCATTTGCTATGTATCCGGCACGATATCCGAACTTTTCTTCCTTCAACTTGTTTTCTACGTCTTCTCCTGCCAATGCCTCTATAGTTGGAAAGCTGTAGTAGTCATTATCCTCGATAGAACAAATTTTTTCACCGAAAAATGTACATAACTTTTCTACCATTCCTGATATTCTACAATAACAACATATTGTTGGAAGTAATATGATTGTACAAATTAAGATGTTTCTTTGCATACCTTTGTATATTGTTATTGGAGCTGCAAATAAAAGAGAATAAATTTTCCACAACATCTTGGTTTAATATTCTAACACCACTTGTTATATTTAAGGATTCTTTTAAATGATGATCTGCTGTGGTCCATATTTTGCAGAGATCTTCCAAATGTACATCCAATCTGAAATAATTGGATAGAATTTGATCGTAATTGCTAAAGTCGAGCAATGGACTTTGCACTACGTAGGATAGATGAGTATCATCCTGTGTTAGACTCCAAATGCATTTGTCAAATACTCCTCTGTAGCCATCATTATAAGAAGACCATCTGTAGAAATGATCATTATTTGTTTTATAGACAATAAATATAACAAGTATAAATAACAAGTATAGTATATACAGTGATTATAGAAAGTATCGATACATATGTCTGCAAAACATTTTATGATCATATTTTATACTTTATTTGAAATTAACAAATTTTTGTAGTTACGTGAAAGTATTATTATTTGAGAGGTAATTTAATATACTTGGGCCCTATTAATGAATATATAAATGCTGAAATGAACAAAATGGCATGTAAATAGTTCTTGTAACGTTTGAATGTTGAGTACAAAAGTTAAGATGATCAGTATTTGAAACTTCGCGGGCGAACTCATATAAAATACATAATATGTATTGGAAATATTGGTTATGTTACTTAAAAAAAAAAGTAACCGTAAATTGACAAATTGATTACCTAAAACTTTGACCACCTTTTAAGGTGACACCTAAATTTAGCTCCGTTGACGGACAAACGATTTTTCCTTGTCTTGTTTTCACTTCATTTTTGTACATTTTCATTTTCAAGCGTCACGAATTCCTTAACAAGTTGATACTCATATGGTGTAACAATGTGCAAGATTAAATACTAGACAATGAAAATAACTGTCACGACATAAAATTCTGATTGTCCGTAAAAGAATTAACGTTTGTAGACAATTGTTTTCCTCTTATAACAAATCGCGCCTTTTTGATAGCTCTCATAACAAAGAGACATGCGTGCAGAATGACACGTAAATTTGAATTCTAATTTAAATTCGAATTAAAATAAAAATTCACTGCTCGAATTCAGATGAATACTTAAAATTGGATTTCGGTCTTAAAATTATAAATCGAAGTAAGTAAATTTATAGGGTTTGAAGAAGAAACGATGTACAATATTTTCACGATCCTTCGTAAGGTTTTATTGCAATTTTATTTTATAATGTATCTTTCGTTAAAGATGATAGCTTTATACTGTAGCTTCCTATGATACATATTTACAATGAGCTATCTACTATTAAGAATTTTGATAATGTGCGAATTGTTTTCATTTATACAATACGATGAGATATTGCATATTAAATTTGTTCAATCACGTTTAAACTGTATAATGGGAAACGTTAGTATGTTTCAATATTTAAATGTCGTATCGATGTATGTTACGATCTGAGTTTATCTTTTGCTAACATTTTTACACATCCGAACGGCATACTTCATTCATACATAAATACAAACGTACCGAATACATGCATGAACATAATTATATAATACGAAACAAGTGTTATTATAGACGTTAGAGAAAATGAAACATAAAATAAACAATATGTTTTTGCAGAACACTTTAACTGCATTATTTCAGGAACGTATAGTTAGAGGAAAATTGTTGATTCAATTTTATTTTTTAATGATCACCTTCGATAATGATTCGATCAAACTACTTCTTCAATATATAATAGATATTTTCTAAATTTTCATGCCTGAAAAATTATGCTACTCGTGATATGTACAGTCTCATTATAATTTATCTATAGAATAATTTATTTGGCATCTTTTAGGACGATAAACGACTACATAGTTAGCATATAGATAATAGAAATTATACCCTGTCTATTTCGAACGATTTCTTTTCGCAATATTACTTACGTGCGATGCGTTATCACCGAAACTTGGCAATTTGAAAGCAATCTAATTGTAAGTACATATAGAGTAGGCCGAAAATCGTGAAACCGTATGAAAAAGTAATGAAAAAGTAAATGAATAATGTGAAATTATAATTTTTTATATGAGACTTTGTTTTCCTGGAAACCAATTATGCAATTACTCGTAGCCACGCACTTGACTAGTGATAGTATGTCAGCTAAACCTGTCTTGTTTTATATATATAGCGAGTGCGTTCCGATTTGTAAACATCATAGTTTAATATGAATCAGAATTAAAACGATAAGTTCGAACCAAGTATTTATTCAATTAAATTATAAATTATTGAAAGCCCTTTTCCTTTTCACAGTCGATTATTTAAAGAACAAGGTCTCGTATAAAAACATCGATCTTCCACATCTTCGATTCACTGTAAGTTTCGCACGAGAAGTCACTCCTTCTTAACTCGTGCCACGATTTTTTAATGCGCTCTGTATTAAAAATAAAAAATACAAAATTCTGTAATATTAATTTCAAGTATTTCAGATAACCAACCGGGAGTTTCAAATTAATTCAACTATAGGTAAAGGAAACTCTAAACGCGGGAAACTGTATCGAAACTGTTTTACCGGCTGTTCCTATCCTGACCACTACGTATTGTCGTTCATGTAATCAGACGGTCAAAGAGGACGATTGCTTTTATCTCCGATCTGTTCTCCCAAGCACACCCCCGCGGTGTATCATCGAACACCCTCGATAAACTATTACATCCCTGAGAATTGGTAGCGGCATCTCTAGAAGAAGAATATCCCCAGTACGCATTAATCCCCGTTTAATCATAAGGAACATTGTCGCGAACGTGAGCTTGCTTCCGGTAGTCGTGATGCTGGCACTTGCCCGACCAGGACCATTTCGTGCAAACCTTCTGCGGTTTCAATATGAAACACTTCGTTCTTAGAACATCGAAGAAAATCTTGCCGATGAAATTTGCGGATGCCGTGTCAGCCATCTTCAGGCACGTGCGAAATCTACGGAAACGGTAACCAAACGGTTCGGATAGATTATGATCCTGTTCGTATCGATCTATCGGTTGATTCGTTTGAATGTAATTCGGTACCGTTCGTCGCATGCACAGTGCATCATGCTCGAGATGCCCCAGTTGAAAAGCCCGTAGCGCGTCTCGAACGCTGGGATGAAAAAGGGGCAAGCTGTGTCGTGTCTGCGACAGCAAGCGTCCGCCGTGCCAAAACCGCCGAGATTCGTGTATTTCGTAGCCCGATGACCGCGGCCGCACCATTGTGTGCCTGGGATCATCAGTAAGTCCCTTCGCGAACGGCTTTTGCCTCGTCTCTGCCGATGGCTGTTGCCTGTTCCGTTCAGAAACTTGGAATACTTCCTGTATACCCAACATGATATCGTTATATTAGAAATTTCCAATGCCTCGCTTTTTAGGCCGCGAAGTCTGCACGCTATCGGACACACGGCTTTCAAATGGATTTATATAGGAGTAAACCGTACGAACGCATTGTTTATATTCATCTAGTTCGAGTCTCTGTTATATATTACGTATTATATACCCATATTACGTCACGATACCCAGTTTTAGAGTGCCTGATGTTGCATCCATCTGATAATCAACATAAATAAACCGTTTGTGGAATTTTTATGGAAACACAGCAAATATCATTGCACTGGAATCAAGGTGGTCACAGGCAGAAAGCGTACAAGGAAGAAATATAGAGACTAATTAAAGTTAATTATCAAATGATCAAAAAGAGATGTGAGCAAGCAAGAGATTTAGATCTCTCTTTTTTTTTGTTGCTGGTTTCGTGGTAACTGTACCTTCGTCGATGTTGGGCCATCAGTTGATTCCTCGCCCTGTTCCTCGTGTGGCTGCATCTGTGACGTAGCTCGGCCGTGGACGAGAGCCAGGAGAGATCCTGCGGAATCCTCGACGAGTCCTCTTGGCCGTCTACGTCGAACAGCTCGACGGACACCCTGTCATTGTAATCGCCGTCCGTGTGTGCACTCGACGTACAGGAACTCTCGTCGCCGTTGGCGAATTTCTCGTCCACGCAGTCGGTCAACGTGTCGCCCTCGTATATCAACTGCAAATTTCTACCCGACTCCAGTAGCCACACTTGCCTCAGTGCTACGTTTGTATCTCTACCGGTGAAATATGCAAATTACACAAAATAGCATCTAAACGGTGGTGCACCTTCTTTCTTTTTTAAATGATTACAATCTGCAGTTTCAATCTCTATATACGCATTCGCTTCTACAACTACAGGTATCTCTCGAGTGACGCACAATTCAACTATCGTGCTATTCGAGAGATACCTGTATATTATATATGTATATCGACTCAAAATATTAGATGGCCAATCAATTCTTATCCCCCAAAAAAGCACGAATAAGTGGCACAAAAAAATTACTAACAGTGATTTATCATAGTGATCGTAGAATGCGATCACAGTTGTGACTTAACACTTAGCGAACCGCTGCGAGGGAGCAAACTGTACGCTGACCACCGCGCATTTCTCGCAAGTAACGCGGAAGTAACGAAAACTAATTATGATATTATCGCAAAAGGAAATTTTTCTCCTCGCTGAGACTCTTCTTTAATTCAAAAGAGGACGCTACGACGTACGAATTTAAAGAAGCTAAAACCCTAACGCGGACAGAGGGCGGGAAATTCACGCTAGATTGGCCACACGCACGTGTTACACGATGTTTCCTAGTGATTAACGTTCACCTATGATTGATGCTCCCCCGCCACCTTTCGATGCGTCGATAAGCATCCTCGACGGTCGTCGTTGAATTCGTTAACGTTCGAACCACGATAAGACAATGTTTAATAGTATCGGTGAATCAATCTACACATTCGTTTCCTGTGAATATATCACACAGACGGGCGAAAATTAGTGAAGCGTAAATAAAATGCACCATCTAGAAAAAAAATCATATCCGCGAAACTATTGGTAGTATTACGATGACATTTTTGAAATAGTTAAGCCATATCAGCGATGTCCCACCAGACTCTAATAATTCAATACCTTGTGATGGGATCTAGCAATACTACGCGGAAGTGGAAGATTTGGTTTCCCGATGAAAAATTGATGGTTCCACGACGCGGTTAAGGGCGAATCATGAGAACAGGCAAGCCGCGCCGCTTTTCTCGTTACAACGAAAGGGCTTTCACCGATTTAAGTGCAAGGTGACGTTTCGCGGTCGTGGAATTCTCTGGTATCCTCGTGAGAGCATCCGCAGATGAGTTACAACCGCTGGTCCGAGGCCAGCAGCCAGCCTTGGTTGGATTCTCGATGTTCGCTCTCCTGCTTCCGCCTAATCCTTGCTTACTTAACTTGCCGCTTTTCGGCTTAAGGCCATGGTTGGCTTAGCGGCCGCTGTCCACCGGCTGAACGCGATAAATTGTTTTTCGATCGAGCGAAACCGCGATATAGCGACCGCCTGGCAGTCCACCTCTTTGGAAGCTTTAGCATTTCATTTCGGCGGGAGTCAGGCAAATTTTACGTGTTCATTGTTCTAAGATAAAATCCATATTATTTTTTGCTATAGAAGAAAACGTTTAACCATCGAGAGGAAAATCACAGTGTTGATACGGACACGGATTTCTTTAAAGAAAAAAGAATAGAAGGAAGTTGAAGAGACTCTATTTAGCATTGCGCGCTGGTCGTGTGATTCCTGTAAGCTTGAAACGTGACAAGAACGCGTCCGGGAAACTGCAACAGGATGGCTGATATCGGCTGGCCGGTGTAAAAACGGGGGCTTATTGAAAGAGGTAACCGATGTTAAATGCATACGTAGCCAGTCTGCGTGGTCTCCCACGCGTATTGGCAATGCTGAAAGGAGGCATTGTTTTCCTCTTCGTTAACACAGTGACTCCTCCGGTTCCACTGGGAGGGTTGCAACCGGGGGATGTTCTCCCGAGGAGATTTGCTCTTCCAGCCGAAGGAAATGTTATTCCAGGCAAAGAGGATAGCGCGATGTTGCTCTAACGTAGACCGAAAAAACAACCGAACTCTCTGATTGCAAAAGAATTCCTAGGGAGCAGTTGTCGTGATTTTATTCGCGGTTGATATAGCGAAGAACTTAGATTTGAAATGGTTCGAGAATTTTATCTGAAATTTTACATCTGTAATACTGTAAGCGTTGACTCTTTACCAGAGATATTCCGCATACGTTTCTATTGCGTGACAAAGCCACATTTTGCTTGCCACCCCGTCAAATAAATTTTTTATTTCCAAAAGGGATATATAAAAAGGGATTATAAAAAATTGTACGAACATATCACGGAAAGGTAACAACAATGCTAATACCGTAGAAGTAATCGTTGGATAGCAGAAGGATGATCGTTTACCCCCAATTGACGATGGTTTCCTTGGCGCAAATTCGAGGCAACCGGATGACCCGTTCAAGTTCCCCATCCTGCAGGATCCTGGTGACTGAAATACCGCGATTAGACGCACCCTTGGCTAACCGGTAGGAGGTGTTCGCGTACGGTGGGAGGAGGTTCGATCGTTGGTGAACGGCTCCAGCGTCCGGCAGCACCAGAAGCAGACCCAACGCCAGCAGCATCGGGCACCGAATCCGAGCGATTCGCCTTCTTTCCCTGGACACACGCGATATTTATTGCCTCGTTAAGCTATCCACCGCTACGCCTGCTAGCAAATTCAATTTTATTCCTATCCTTTTATTTTCCGCCCGTAGGAATCCGGCGGAGTTTCATGTTACATCTCCTCCACTCTTGCTGTTCACTCCGGCATTACCGGCCAGTATTTTTACGCTCTCCGAATATAGCTTCTCCGGTATTAAAGCAATGCGTGGGAAAAAAAAATATATATGCTTGCGTTCAATTGAAATATTACCGTCGCTTAATTAGATCGGCCTGCGTTACTGCTCGCGAACTGCTTATTAAGCTTTCAATCGTTTATCTTCGAAACGAAACTCGTTGACTGTAAATATATCATTATTTCCAACGGGTATTAAAGAATATATAATATAATGATAAGGGAGTTAATGGCTGCGTTATAATGATAATATCGCGGACAGCTGCACAAGTGAGCGATAAAAAAAATAGTCCGCGTATAGCTAACTATATTTAATTGCAAATAAAATTACTGTAGAAAGTACATAGTCTTTTCCGAGTACGTCGTTTTGGAAGCGGCAAACAAGTTTTGTTTTGTCAGTGACACGATTAATATTCTTTTTTTTTAACCTTACAGTTTCCAATGATTAAGTGTATATATTCTCTGGAATCTCGATTTTTCGTAGTTGATAGTAAATTAAATAACGTACGTTGTAAATGAAATTGGTCGAACGGTGTAACGGATGTATCAATTCCTGGATGTTCTGTTCCGATTTAAAGAAATTAAAGCGGCATTCGCTTCGACAAGGTACCACGAGGCTGATACCACCCGCGACCCTGTCGTTTCCTTTTCGTCGTTCACGGAGAACTGTTCGGCGGTCTACCATCGGACGCTTAATCATCCTCTTTTCATCGGAAAGATAAAAAAAATGCCGCGCCTCCTTACCCCGGCTATTACGTAACTAGCATGTACGATATCTGCAACTCGTGTGCGACTTGGATCTGTTTACTAGTTCCATCGAATGATTTAATAAACACTGTTATTCTTACATGAAGAACAATCTCTTCCTTTCCTGGCAGGTGTACATGTAGTTACGAATGACCACTGATATTTCTGAAGATAATTATTGATATTGTCTGATAAATAATCAAGTTCTTTTCTTGAAACGTACACGTCATAATTCGCTTGTAGACCGAAATAAAAAAATTGGGGCATTAGCCATTCGTCGGGCAAACATGCCCCGCTAAAATAAACCTAGCGATAAACAATATCTGCACGGTTAGCGCGGCGTAAGATGTATCGAAGAGAGTTTACCTCAGCAATAAAACTTGGAGCACTCGGTGTTCTTCTATAAACCAAGTAATATGATAAACAAATACATACATTAGCCAAACCTCTGGCAAAAGTGGTACTTATCGTTTTATCACTTTTCCTGAAAATATGTTCGCTTAAACGTTCCATGCGTTCTGTTTTCGACTGCATCACATATACCTAATCTTCTCTAGAGTTAAGCATGGGATGCTATTCGCACAACAACGCGCAGTTATTGATGCAGTTATGCGTTTTTTGAATGAAGAGCTATTTTAATTTCCTTCTTTTTCTGTATCTGTGAATTATTTATATTTTAACATTTTTTGTTATTTCGTGAAAAGTTAGATTATTCTGGCGTTTGGTAACCAGCTATTGTTAAAAGTAATCGTAATGTAATATGCAATATAGATATAATGTTAACGTGATGTAGTATTTTCATGTATATCTAATCGCGGTACGCTGACACATACGTCCGTGCAGTTCTCCGTGAAAACGTTATCGCGGCAGTTCGTTTAATTCATAAGAACGGGTAGATACAAAACAGCGCAATCTATATCGCGTTGTGCAATTAGATTGTTCACGGGTTTTGCAGAAACTTAATCTCTTGTCGGCGATTTATCGCGAGCGTTCTCCATTATTTCTCTGAAATAATTATACTGACGGCATTTTATTCGGTGGAATTACCTTCGTAGCACGCTCATCTGCACGGTCCACGAGCGAAAAGTCCAAAGAATCCTCGACGCGGCGGTTCAAACTCTTCCATAAATCGTGCACTTCCGTGAACCGCGGCGAACTTCCTCAAGGGACGCACATTCATTCATATTCAACGACTATCGCGGCCTTAAACACCTTCTTACTGTCACTTCCTCTACCCAACAATCGGAAGACGGGATTCGATCAACCCCGAGTAACGTTCGGCCCGTCGATCGGCAGGCTCCAACTTCGCTGATCCCTGTGGTCGGGGGGGTCACTGAGAAAATTTATTCGATTGACTGCGAACGAAAAAACGGAAAGAAAGAAACGATGAACGACGTGTATGATGTTTCGCGAAAATCAAGCCACGTGTCCGAGACTTTTCGCGCCCTTTCTTTCTCCCGTAAATCAGTGTATGTACCTGCGTGTACACGTTCTGGCTCGGTGTCACCTCGTGGAGGCAATCGGCCGTAGTAACTGGCGCGCTACGCTCGCAACTCTCCCTTAAATACTGGCGAGAGTTCTGGTGGTTGTCCAGTTCACCTACACCACCACCTACTGTATTCTGTCACTTACGTCTCCTCCTTCTCTGCCGCTCTCCCTAGGCACTACGCGTTTCCCCATCTGCAACCCCACCACCACTCGGACACCAACCAAAGTCTCTGCCTCCCTCTTTACTCCTTCGCCGGCGCACCTTCTACCACCAACGAGCCGTCTCTGCCAAATCCAATCCTACCCACTCACCCTGAGATCTAATCCCCGCTCTCTTCCTCTCTTTCGCTCATCCTCTTTGTCTTTTCCACCCTGTTCCCGTGTGTTCCTATCCCTCGTTTCTTTTTTTCCCATCCCTTCTTTCCGCTTCTGAATTCCGCGCGTACACTTCCACACCCCCGCCTCGATCCCACCTTCCTTTTTCCACCGTTTCTCTTTCTCTCCCTCTTCTAGCCGTCTTTGGATCTCGCGTGTCTCTCCCTCCCCTACGTCCCCTCTCTCTTTCCCGTTCTTTTTTTCCCTCTTCGCTCTTTCTTTCGGCGAAGTCGCTGGTTTTTTACACCCTGATCCCTTCTATCGTCTAGGCGACTCTCGCGAGCGACTTTGGTAAATGCCGGTGCATCCATCACCGGGCGTCACAGCGGCGAGTCGAGGAGAGCCACTGATTCCGCGTTGCGAATCACCGTTCCCGGATCTTCGTTACTCGGTGGGAGGTCCACTCGGTGGACAGGTCAACGCGCGGTGACCGAAAAAAGGAAACTTTCCAATTTATTTCATCCTATATTCGATTAACGTAACTCGCAATGCGCTTTGAGCGTTCGGTGCATCAGCGCAACAGTCGTCGCGTTTTTAGCGGAATCTTCCTTCTAATGTATTGCGCGAGGTGACGCGGAAAGCGAGAGTCGTCGCTTCGTCAGCTATTTTTTCGTTCAGCAATTCTGGTCGTTAATTTGATAGAAGATTATACGCATAAAATGGTGACGATAGCCAATTAGTCGAGCGGTCATTTTACAAACGCTCGTGTACAGGGTGTTCGCGATGCAACGATACCTGTGCTTGAGTATAGATTAGAGTTTCTTTAGTTCGAATATCGTTATCGAGAAAATTGAATTGAACAATTCAGTCGATGCACCTGCGGATGACATCTACGTGACGGAAGATTATTTCGTACTAAAGGACAAGTCGAAAACGAAATTTCATAGAAAATTTCATTGCTGGATAAGCAGCAAGTTTCAAGAAAATTCGATGTGTTTTTAGAGTTTTGACTAACCGAGATAACTCTCTATAAAAGTAGATAAATATGTTTGCTATTGGATAGAAAGTAGTTTAAATCGCAAATTTTTTATTGCTCGCTTCAAACGTAATAGATAAAATTGTATTGGTATGAAGAATCATCATTTCGAACACTTGCTAAACAATAACTAAGAAAGTTAGTGTTACATATACTTATCTTTAATTACGAAGCTAAAAATTGTGCCTCAATGTTCAAGAAAAGTTAGATAGTACATCATAGAAAAGTCAGATGCAAGCAACCTTGAGATAAAGATATTCATTACGATATACGTATACTCATATTTAGATAGTATTTAAACTGCATACAAAATATTTTCTATATTATCCCTCTCTTTCTATCCGAAGAAAATATTTCGGTGTCTGCTAAAATTCTGATGAGTCACCACGTATGTAAAATGCACAATGGATAATTTTACTTTTATTTACCCTGAAATAATAAGAAAATATTTAATCATTTGTTAAGAACACATATAAATGTGTTTACATTATCTACGTATTATATTTGTCTCGTTTAATCGAAATCGTGCAACACTTGTTCAAACAGTTTAGACTCGATCGATCGCGAGATTTTTCGCGACTACAGAGGCGAGACGTTCACGGTTCGGTCGGAGGTATCCACGGTTCGTCAATAATAAATTATGCAAGTCGGATGGGACAAGAGTGGTCCGCGTCATTGGCCATGAGCTCCAGAAAGATCGCGCGGCGATTGGCACGCGGCCAAAGGTCGTTTTTCGCGAGCCACCGCGATAAACTTTCGTCCCGTAGCGCGGCGCGCAGCTGGGAACCATTGTCGGCGCGAATTAGCGCGGCCTTTCAATTTTTCCGCCAGCTAGACACCCCATTCAGACCCGTCCGCGTCTTCCGGAATGGATCACTCGCGCGGCCATTCCTTATCTCCGCCGTTTCCACCGCGTCGATTTCCATCTCATCTGCAGATGCTCCTGAGAAAGATCTGTCCTGGTTCTCACGGGCTTGCTCCATTCGCCCTCCGTTCTATGTATAATGCACAGTTCGCAACGATATCGCGCATCAATTATTGTTACCGTCGTTAGACTCTACATCGAGTTAGATTACGACTTTCTACACCCACCGCTGTTTACAACTTTTACTCGATTTTATTTACATTGGCAGCGTTCGCGCGTTACGTACGCATATGACGATGCGAGCGACAGTTGTCTAGAAATTTCCACGTAAATAGCAAAAACGAGAGCAGCGTTCCTGTTTTTGATCGATACTAATACTTGGGACAGATTACGTAAACGGCGCAATAACAATGTCAGTTATTGGCTCTCGCGGGCTCGCGTGACATTCTTTATCTAATAGCGTATCTAATACTTTTTATTAAAGAGTACCAATTCACGCTGTAAAAAGCCAAGCTTCGGTCGAGAATTTCAAAGCACAGCAGAAGAGTGATATACTTTTATCTTTCTAATAATTGTAAATTCTTCACAACCCTTTAGTATACCTATATATGCTTTCCATACAGCTTATTTTACTGGCTATAAAACACAGGTAACAATTAGACGTATCCACGGTGCCTCGAAGCAACCAGCAATAAAAAGATGAATGACTGGGCAGTCGTAAACACAAGAGCGTCTCGCGACACAGGTGGGCCTCGCGAGTGAAACGCGTTGCAGCCACCGGGAAGCGAGAGGGGTGCTGGAGGGTCGCGGACGATTTCGAGATTTATGCTCATCCATTGGCGGCTCTTGAGTGGCCTTCTTGAGGAACGAGATCAGCGCGACGGAAATTAATTGGCGGGCCGAAGAAGTGGCAATGAAAAGCCGCCAGTGGTTTCCACCCATTGTACTCCTTGCGGTTATGACTCGGTGCTGTAGGACAGAACTGTGAAACGGTGGGGATGAGTGAAGGAAAAGGATAAAAAGAGAGAGGAAGAGAGAGGGCGGAGGGTCGGTCGAGGTGAGAGTCCGTAAGTGAGTAGGTAGTTCTTGGGGTACTCGATTGTTCGGCCCTCGAGGGTTCGTGAACGAGCTACCGTCCTCCGTATGCACGCTTCTGAGTGCCATAAACGAGTCCCAAACGAAAGTCATCCCCTCCTGATTTTCGATTGCCTCGTAAAATTCATTTCGCGGCAGCCGGGCTTCTGTTTCGGCATCCTTTCGGCAGAGGACGGTATCCATTTGATTCTCTGCTGTGTCTGCGGCTATAAATTATAATCAAATGGCAGACCTCTGTACAAATTAATATTTTTACAAATGCGATTATAAAAAATGAGACTAAGTAAAGGCAAAATTGCTTCACATTCTGTAGAGTACAACGTACGCTTTGTATGTTTCTGAATGTCATACAAGTGACGAACCTATAAGTGAACGAACCGCATGTTGTGAACATAGCAAACGTGCCGCCAATGCAATTATCAAGTTTCATATTAAACATCATTGAATATTAAATGTTCGTATAAATTTTGTACGTTAACAGGATTCCAATTTTGTTGAGGCCCCAACAGAGAGATCTCTACCTGTAGTTCCGTCAGCAATCCGAAGAACGGTTCCCAGAGTTGTTTCACTCTCCCACAGAAACGGTTTTGTTGTACCGAAGGCGAAGAGCACTCCAGCACGAACGCCGGTACACACAGTCTGAGAAGACTCCGACGGGTCGACTTCTGCGGACACTTTTAAATCTTGGGAAAATATCTATTACCTCTTGTCGCGTTACACCTGGCTCCTCTTCCTCTTGCATCCCGCTATTGACCAACGTTCTACTCTTTAATTTATTCAAATGCCAAATCTCTCGCGGACTTTCCATTGGAAATGTTAAAACCCATGATCCTCATCGAAAGTCGAACGATCACGTACTTAATTCTGCGTAGTTCGTCATTTTGAAGAATAAAACGTTTGACATTGGGACGGCTCTCCTCTTGCCCCGTGGATGCGCCGGATCAACCAGTTTGCAGTTCCCGACGAAGATCCATCGCTCTGTAACTAACTTGCCATTATAGTGACTGAAATGTAATTATCTCGCGATAGTTCGACCGCAAGATACTCCCGCTAACTAGAAGGCAATTTGTGGATACTGGCCATAATCGAATTCCCTCCGTGCTACACAATGCCGCGCAGCATCGAACGTTTCTCGTTTATTTTCTGTAGGACGTACCTCTGTTCTCCCTATCAGCATACGTCACCACGCACAGTGAAATAATCACTGTATAAGCAACATCAATATAACAATACATATTCTACCCATGGCGAGAATAAAATTAAAGCGTTGCGCCTAAAAAAAAGAAATCTTAACTTTATCCACTGCTAAGTATTTTCATTCGAGGTCGTTTTACGATCACGTTAAAAGAATTTGTTCCATCGGTAAAAATAACAAATATAAAAAAAAACCAGCAGCGCAACTCGGGACGCTGAAGTCGAACTTTCCTGTAGACACGTAATCGTCTTAACAGAACGTTCCCAGATCGAATCGAGTAGCCGTTGCTCATCAACGACCGAGGTATCAATGACTAATTATACCTTGTAAGAACACAGCACGGCGAAAAGGTTTCAGCGTATCGATCATCCATCGAGAATCCATGACACGCGAACCAGCGCCAGGCTTAGATCCTTCGAATGTGAAGAGAGAGAGAAGCGGTCGTATCCCACTAAGGATGGCCTCACGGTTTTAGTGAACGAGTCCTGGTGTATACACGGACACCGCTCGACCTCTCTTTCCAAGAGCTAATTAATTTTTATAGCTTCGGCCCGAAAGAGACTCGGGCCATCGTGCATTCCTTGCTCGGATTCTACGAGGGAATATTAATGGCTCGGACCGTTTGCTTCGGCCGTGTTTGCAGATTTCCTGTAGATCCTCTTTATTTGCGGATCGTCTCGTTGTTATAGCGCTGGCTACCTCGGTGTTCCGCACCGTGGCCGTTCCTTCCGTCGAAGCACATAATTTAATAGTTTTTACCATTTAAACGGTCGCGTCTATCACGGGAGACCGACGGGGAATATGAAATCATGGAACGTTGCATTAGCCTTAATAAGCTACCATTATTTTTACGGATCGACGTGTGTATTTCTTTTTAAGTTTGCAATTTTACGTCTTCTATTTACTGTGTTTCTCTATCTGCTACTATAACTTATGTATCTTTGGAGAACAACTCCCAAGAGTAATCTGATCTACATCTGAAAACTTTCCAAACAAAATATCTGTACGTTCACGGAACAAAGTAAGGACAGACGATCTTCGTATCGTTTCATTCATTTTTCCAATTTTCTTCGTTTCCTAATAGCACAATCGATTTCTATGAGCATAGGATTCGACAGTCTTTACGATTCCGCGTAAAAATTCCTTCAGGGAGGCTTAATGGAATCGAAGAATGGCCGTACGATCGATTATACGACGGAATGGTCTCTGATCGGGCTGTAAAATTTATAGAAGCCATGATTTTTAATCGAAGCAGTTCCACTAAATGAAGTTCTTCGTCGCTCGGCAGGGATAAATAACCGGTCGTTCAGGTGCCGCGTCTTTCTTAGGGGTAATTAAGTTTCGGGGTAGGCGCAGAGGGATCCGATCATGAATACACCGATTGTTCGACCGGGCAGGCATATACAAATCAAACAGGTTCGTTATTATGCGCGATGGTAAATTACTGACTCGAAATTGGCTCGTGACAGGTTCGAATGGATAGTCTCGGGGGAACTTTTACGCGTAGATTAAATATACCGCGATTACTCCTTGATCGATGTAATTTGCGACGTTCGCTTAATTTACGCCGACACTGTGCAGCGCACAATAGAATCAGCAAACTCTGCTCGATGAAAAAATAAACTGCACGACTAAGGGAATTAGTTTTCTTTCCTGAACGTGCAGAGAAATTCGATCGGCTCTTTGCACTGAAGAAGAATACGGTAGAGTATTTACTGTGAACTATCCTATAATGAAGAACAAAAATGATTATAACCCTCCTATATAATCTTTCTATATAATGCAGTTTAATTTAAATACTAAAAGAATGACAAATATTAATTCCAAATTTCGTCTGACGCGGTATTAAATAAATGGCGTTGCAGGAGGGTTCGCGGCACTAATTTCTCAGAAGAAATAATATCACCGAAAGCAACCAAGAGATCCATTGTAATAGAGAGGAGTATCGGTTAAAATTATTTTTACCAAGATTAAAGCTTATCCGTGCACGGTGGAACTATAGATGCCGAACACTCGAATCGCAGATTATTGCAAACAGTGAGTCATTGAAACGGCCCGAGTCTTCAATAGATCTCTAATGCCCATGGAAGCTTGTAATGAAAGCGTTGTTCGGGCTCTAATATAAAATCGTGGCTTGTTCTCCGCGTTCAGTAAAATGGCGCGCGTGCAAACAAACGGATACACGAGGAGGAACACGCATGAACGCAAACGAACAGAGCCTAAAATTGCCACGAGTGTGCGTGCACGCGCATGGCCTCGATCTACGTCCTGCCCGCATGTAGGTGTGCATCAAAAAAATCGGCATCTTTATTAACAAGAGCTTGATCCCGTTTTTTTCCTTCTGTCGGTCGAACTTCTTCGAACCCCTAATGGAAATCAACGATCGCGACAGCGACGATACACCTTAATCTCTGGCGCGAACCACTTCTTACCGTAACACAGGAAACAGTTGGCGTTTTACCGATGTACGTCAGGTTTAGCGGCGCATCTTAAAATTCGAGACGGTCGCGCGGTATATCAATTTGATTGATTAATGCCCGCGACTGACAAGCTGATTTACCATTGAGAATCTTGTAAAGCCGACGCGTATCTACCGGGATCGAAGTGAATCTCCGATCCCCTATTGCTTTTTCAGAATTCCTGCATAACGACTCTTCAATTGTACTTTCAAAGTCAGATCTCGATAATCTTTATTTCACGCAACTGTATTACTCGGTACTGTCTCCTCCATTTGAATACATCGTGCGATTCTCGATCTTGGATGCAGCCTTGACTCTGAAAATAGATTAGAATTATTGCATTTGATCGATGCTTTAACTGATTGTCAGTACTTCTTCGTTATTATTTTATCAATATTCGTACGCGATAATTCTACAACTATACTCGAAGAATAAAAAGTTAGAGGGTGTACATTCACCGGGATTTTTCAATTTCACAAACATTTTTAAATAGATACCGTTTCGTCTGTGCGATTGCATCAGAATCGTGTACAGATTCGTGGTTTCGCCGGCGCCTCGTCCGTCGGGGATGAATTAAAACGGGGAACGAAACGTACGGGGTGATCGCGGTAGTAAATCGGCGAGGAAATCCCCGTTTCTCGCCCCCTTTGCCCGCTAGACACTCAGGCCATTCAGGCACTCGCCGTTTTCCGCGGCAATTGTCGGGCGCAATGCAATAATTGCATAATTCCCGCCACACTTGCCACTCGGAGCGAAGCTGGTCGGGTCACGAGTGGTTGAGGCCGCGGTCGCTCGCGAAAGGGTGTAGCCAGGCCTCCCAGCCACCGAATTGCGGATTGTAACTTGTAACCGCAAGGAGAGCCACCTTTTCTTTTGCTCCTCGAACTCCGCTTAAAGGGGAATGAATTTCGTCGCTGACGCGTGCGTCTTCCCTTCGACGAACCTTGCTCCACGTTACTCGCGTTACTCGTTGGTTAACCACGTTTCGTGGCGTTACCAGATGTAATCAGGATCGCTGATAGAGTAGAGGACGAGATATAAATTTTGAAACAATCTGAAATCAAAGATCCAAGAAGAACGTAAAAATTTTAGGCGATTTGTTAGTTTTACAAAAATGTTGGGGAACAGAAGGAAATAGAGAAAATCGTAATTGAAAAGAATGGGATACAATAACATGGAATGAACTGTAAGAAACGAGGAATCCGCATTACCTTCTAACAGTGTACAAAAAAAAAGGTACGCACTTGATACCTGGACAGGTGTCAACAAGTAAGTATACCCGGTATGTATTGCTTATTCAAACCGACATGACTGGTTTCATACCTGAAATTCCATTTACTAATAACTTGTTTCGAAGCATCGCGGTTAGCAAGTGAGGCACTCGGTTGAACTTTTTTGTCCGCTTGAGAACCAGTTAACGATACCAGGCAGCGGTGAGGTCAATAAAAGTGGAATAATTTACAACGCATAATCGGTGGTCACGCAAAAATTACCGAGCCGGTAATTATGAGCGAAAATTACTTGATTTATTGCCGAGGACGAGTTATACTCGTTGGGTAGAGACGGTGACTGTGTGTGACAACGAGGTGGAACGAGAGGGGCGAGAAACGAGGAGAGAACAGATAGCCCCGGCTGCAAACCGCTTGACGAAGGAAATAGAATTCAGAGGAGAACTTCCTTCATTTCGACTTTTACCGGCTCTTAGCCAAAGTAGCGTCGCGTTGTAACGGGTGACGCTCGCACAAAGGACGTTAAACTTTTACGCGGACTATTTCTCTTTTTCATAGATATACACCCACCCTTGGACGATAAAAACTTGTACAATTTACTGCGCGTCCGAGTCATTGCCATTTGAGGGGGAAATAAAAAAATCTGGGAACGTTATAATCTTCGATGATCGTCGCACGTATCTTTTTTTCTAACTTCTCCTGCCAGTTCGAACCATTTACACTTTCGACAACATAAATTTCCCCCGGCTCGAGGCGTTTGCTTTGTGCAATGTTTAACATTCTTTTTAATTCTTTTATCCTTGCGGGATGTTTCGTGAAAATCGCTCGGCTGTTGAACACGTACAA
This sequence comes from Xylocopa sonorina, assembly GCF_050948175.1. Classification (NCBI taxonomy): domain Eukaryota; kingdom Metazoa; phylum Arthropoda; class Insecta; order Hymenoptera; family Apidae; genus Xylocopa; species Xylocopa sonorina. Next base: position 15,280,447 of record NC_135193.1, read on the forward strand.
TAAGCCGTTCGTCACGGGGAATCCTCTCGATCGGTTACGCCGACGGGCCCGAAGATTTGTCAGAATGTCGTCCAGGACCTCTCCATGCGGGGGTGGTTTCCAAGAAAAAGGACAACGGGAAACGAGGAGGTGGACGAGAGAAAGGTAATGAAAATGAACAGGCAATCTCATCAATTCATCGGGAAACATCCGTGGCGGTGTCTATCAGATGATATTTACTGCGGGTTGAAACGCGCGGAAAAGGGATGACGCGATCCTTCTGACACCGACCCATACAGAATCCGCTATTAACTACGAGCTATTGTTGAAGGAAAAGCGATCTACAGGGTTTTAAGTAACGTAATAACACGCTACTAATTTTTGTCTAATTTCGAAACCAAGATGCTTCGGTGTCGATAGTGTTCATCGTTTACTACATACGAAACGACACCCCTTCTCGTTGCTACTGCGATTCATTTCTCATAAAAATTCGTGGAATAATTCGTGAAAAATAACTTTAGCCTTGGGAAGATCGAAGCAGGCTATTAATATTGTGTAATTTTCATTTTGCTTCGAGTATACTATGACCCAATTTTCTGTTTCCCGCCACTTCTACTTTACAATTGTTGCAAAGGGATACAAGGTTTCTTCAACCAGCGATGTAAATATTGTGAATACGAGTATCCCTATGCAAAATGTTATATTCTCGGAAAAAAAAGGCAAATTAAATTTAAGTACTTTTTGTACCTGCACAACGTTAGAACGTTCCTCGCCCTCTGTACTTGAAGGAGTTAAAGAGAGCTTGGTAACTTCTAGATCATAAGAAAATTAAAGAGGAACAACTGTTCTCAATGAACTCTTACAGAATGTCCAGAAGAATTAACATAAATTCCTTGAATATTTCAATGGAATATTGAGGACACTGAAATGAAGGACGAACAAATTAGAAAGGAAACGTAACGACGCACACAAGCACGTGCGTCCCGATAGAACGTTAAGCACATTAAAGCGAAGGGGGTGAGCAATTTAAAAAGAATGGTAGAGCAGAGACGATGTATCCGACGATACAGGGTAGGGGTATGTAGGTGGTTGCATGGTAGGAAGTGATCATGGGCTGGAACCGATGATCGAGGTACGCGTAGCACCCGGAGAAGATCACAGGGAAAAAGAGGAACTTTACGCAGACGATCCGGGCTACGGCACAATTCGCCACTAATTGATTTTACGATGTCCGTTATATTGACCGTGAAGATCGTCGACAGACGAGCCAGAGCCTGTAGGGGGCGCAGATGACACCCTGGTGCGAGGCCATGCATGACGCCCTTTTTCAGCGACGCGGATACACCCGAGGAATCTACGTGCCCTGATCCTCGGAGACGATCTGATCTATAGTTTACGGCCGCGGTCTGTTCTTTGTTCGCTAAATGTTACGCCGATAACGACCGACTCCGGTAACGGAAGGCAGATCGGTTAAATTGAGACCTTTGAGAGGCATGATTAAAATACACGTTGGAAAATACTTTACTCGTACTTAACCGATTAAGTGTTGAATACGTATATACAGGATGCCCCAGAATAAATATTTTAGCTATTACTCTTTTATTATTTTAATATGTGGAAATAAAAAAAAAACAGGTGGAAAAATCATGGATTTTTTCAAAGCGAACGTTCAAAAAGCATTGAACGAGACGCAAAATTCATTGGTCTGTCTCGACACACCCTGTATACGTTTTACAAACACGATTAAAACCATAAAATCGAGCCTCGATTATTCCGTCCGTATCTCCAAAACACGTTCAACGCCTTTTCCCTTTTGATCGGGGATGGACTTAATGAAATATCGGTCCCTTTAATTGGTCAGTCGACGAATAAATATAGGAAAAGCGATAGGAGGCAATCGAGGAAATGAGCCGTGGATACAGGTCGTGGCTACGATTCTTGACCAGTGGCATTTAGTTGACCATAGGAGAGAACAGAGGAATCCCCCTGGCCCTCGAATAGGATCGGGATGGGATCTGAAAAGGAGGCAAGATAGGAACGAAGGAAAGTCATCTCTCGTTCTCTACTGCTCCATCGCTATCTTTCACTCCAATGGACAATGAGACAATGGAATGACGTTTGCGAGACGCGATAGCAGTCGGATTAATTCGCGATCGATCCGAAGGGAACCATTTCCCCGTCTTGGGAATTCGCGCTTGCCCAACGACAAATACTCGACCGATTAACTTTTTAACCCGGCAACAAATTATTGGCTTCTAAGTCATACAAAAACCGCGATAAGCATTTTCTTCTTAAATTTATTAACATCGTCGGCTTGTAATTTATTGCACAGGAAATCTTTGACGGGCACCGACAGACACGCGACGACCGCGATTTTATGCTAATTTTATTCGTAAATCAGAACTAAATCTTAGCCCATAAATATTGAATACTCTCTCTACAGAAACAGGAACGCAGTATTGGCATGCGCCTGTAAAAGGCCTCGCCGTGTCGAGTATCGAATTATCGTTATCATAACCATCGGCCCGTTACTTTTACAAGCTTAAAAGCGAACGCTGCCGTTCGCCAGATCAAAGGAGGCCGACGTTTCCGCTCTCGATGATGGGAAAACATAACGCGAAACTCCCTGGCGGGTTGATTCGAAAGTGAGCACAGCGAACTGATCGGCAAAGTACCCCGGGGATCGTTCAGAAATTTATACGAAGGGGAACAAAGGAGGTATTCGCGAGTGCACGCGTATGTTCGGCTTGGTATCGCGGCGAACGTCGCTGCATCTTTCGGGGGCTTAAATATGCGATGCATCGAATCGGAGATCAAAAGGTTGTATCTGTTTCCAGTGTCGAATAAGCGTTTCCTGCTGTGGAACGATTGTTCCTCGATAAGACAATAATAAACGTGTTTAAGCTTGGCATAGGTCTTATTTAGAATAACATGTTCTCATCGAATTGTTCACATGTAAGCAGTTGTACATGAAATTTTGATCACGTTAGGTTTCTATTGACTCGTGTGAGAGGCATTAGCGGACAGGGTCCACCGTTCTCGTCCAATGAACGCATGAATTGTCGTTACACGAGCTGATTTCAGGGTGGCTCGAAAATCGATGAACTTCTGGCAGGTCGTACGACTAATCGTGATCGATGAGTCGGCGCGCAGCGGCACGTGACCGGTGATCTATCGCGTGGAAACGACTGATCGCGATATATGGCCGAGAAAACATTTCGCCCTTTCGTCAGGCATCATTTTTTTTAACGCCCCGCCACGAATCTTGCCCTATACTGCGCGTTTATTTCGAATTCAATCTTCTCCCTCGTCGACGAACCTTTTTTCACGCTTATTTATTTAGGCTAATCTAGTATTCGACGAACAAAGACGCGATGTCGCGCGATAAGATGCGGAGAAGACAAGGTGATCGAAGCGTGCGTCAGGTTACGAATCACCTTCCTCTTAATTCTTCAAAGTTCAACACGATTTACCGCGTCAAATTTGCTAAATCGAAATTGCTGTGGTATAAGGTTCAGGGACACGCATACCGACGCGTTCGCTTTCAGAAATCCCTACGGTCCCGAATGGTGCTATATGGCTAGATGGAAATCTCGAAATTATAGCTGGCTATGTAGATGTTCTCGACGACAGGGGTGCTCGTTAGTGGTCGGGAGTATCGATGACCCTCATTAGGTAATCATCTTTTAATTAAGCCGCAGACGGAAAAACGCCGTCTGCGACTACGAGACCGTGATTACCTTGCTCTACCGGTTCAACAGGCAGCTTTCTGCCTTCGAATGGGAACTGACACAGAACTTGACGCACTCTAATCTCGCGTACACGGATAACCACTGTATCAGGTGCATTTCTTTCTCGTGCGACGAGGCTATCGTTCTAGTCTACTTTCCCTTTGTAATCACTGACGCCTACTCTCTCTCTCTAAACAGTGTCAGAAGTAACACGTGTTTTCAAAGGGACGATCTGTAAACAGTATCATATGCTTCGCGTATGCGATCGTATAAGGTTGTTGTTATCGCGGATAGAATAAATATTAGGACTTGCTACTAACGATCAGGTATATTTCGATATTAAAAGTGGATATTAAGGATATTTTTGCATCTTTCTATAGGAGAGTTAATCGACACATTGAAAAGTAAATCTGAGGGTATCGTTTATTTACCCCTACCACTCTATCCCTTATCTTTTCGCTGCACGTTTGCTCCTTTGTTCCGAAAGCCAGAGAGCGCAAAGCATTCTCTGTCTTGAACGTATATACTTACGACGTCCGCTTGCTTTGACGTCGTTCACAGTCTCGGAAGCAACCTTGAGTGGCCAATTGATTCTGTACAGGCTATCGTGCGCCTTTGGATTTAGCCTAGACTACCGATATTACCTTTGCGCAACCTGCTATTCTTAAATCTATATTAATAGATATCACAAGCTCAACACTGGCAGAAATTATAACTAAAGAACAACGTTTCGTTGTCATTCACAAAAGGGATGAAAGTGAAATAAATCTACGATACGTTCTTGTGTGTCTTCAGGCATTAACTTGATAACGATAGCAATTATCGGTTGGAATTTTAAGAGGAGATAGAAAACAACAACGCTGTTTAAAAGTTTGCAAAGTATATCGCGGTATAATTAATACGCAGAAATCGCAACTGACCTGCGGAGGATGGAGACCATACCACGAAGGGATGGTCGACGAACGGTTGTTTGACGGCACCACCCCCACACTGAGGCACGGCAAACCTGGTATCTCATTCACGGTCCACTGCTTCACGATTCGGGTCTCCACCCTGCTTCTACGCTGTCTCTTCCTCGTAAAAAAAAGAGAAAGGTAGGGAACATGGAGAGAGAGAGAAAGAGGGAACGGTGGAGGCTTCCCGACGCTGGCGATCCGTAACCCTCGATCGTCGGATTCGAACCTATCGCACAGCGAAACATACTTAACAGATGGTTAGGTGAACAACGCATTCGTCTTACAAATTGCGGTTTCGATATGTCCCCGTGACTTCTGCCACGGAAATCGTTCGTCGAGTCATTGGTTATCCACAGAAATTTATCTGAACAATTTATCACGAACTTGGAGAATAGTTACGCTCGTTTGTTGCGAGCATCGATTGCATCGTGGAAAAATTTGCAAAGTTAACAAGCATTACCTAAATAAAAGGGTATCCAAAAGAATCCCACCGATAGATAGCGTTGACTAATCGTAAATCGTGAACCTTCTTACGGCTGTTCGATGGAAAATCTATCTTGCGATCGGATCGTGATTGCAAGCGTAGTCGCCTCACGTGTCCATCGTATAATAGGATCGAGTCACCGATCTGACTGCATGCTAATCAGCAAGGTGAGAACGACGAACAAAGAAATGCCTCTAATAGAGAGCAAACAGCACAAAGACGTCCTCGTTTGTTATTTGTAATATACGCTTCGTTCACGTAGTAAATAGAGAGTTTATTCTACGATAGCTTGATCGATATCATCTTGTCAAAGTGCAACGTTATTTATTAACAGAATCCACCGTAAACGCGGAACCCTACGACGTGCAAAGTTATCCATCGGTAGAGGGAATAAGTCGTGGTATAGCGTTGTAAGAAACGGCCGGGCGATATACACAGCAGGTGCGCGTGCAGACAGCTCGAGGCGCTTACCAGTTAACCACGGGGTGGGTAAACTTTTTTCTGAAAGGGTCGAGTAAGAAGCTGCGGGATTTACTGTGCCAAAAAGGGGTCACGCTATGCTAAAGCGAATGCGCAGGTCTTTTAATCATCTTGTCAGGCTGGTATAATCCGTGAAAATCATCCGTAAAAATCCTCGTTACTTGTTAGTTATATACTGCAGCTGCAACAGGCATAGCTTCTATAATAAGATCATGTAAATTATATCTGAATCCACGAATGTTTAGTCTGAGTAAACGTCTCTTAAACGGATACACATTTCATAAAAAAAATAAGTATAGGTATATTTTACGTGCTAATCTGAATATCTCAGTTGTGATCTGCTATTCGCATAGACTAAATTTTTAAGAAAATATACACCCTTTGAATATGTATACTCTTTCTATATCACATATAGAATTATGAACAAATATAATTACTAATACTCTATAAGACTATTCTCTTAATTTATGTTCAACATATAAGAGAGTTTACATGCAAAAAGAACCAATTAAAAATAAATCTAAGGCATAATTATAAGCACAGAATAACACGATTAATATTAATTAAAAAGAAACGAGTCTGAAAGCCAAAATAAATGTTGAAAATGCGCTTTGGCACTATTAATTCAACATAATATGTTGAATTAATCAATTCAATATATTATACACCAAACATAGAGCGAAAAAGATAAAAGAAGAAAATGAATGAACGTATCTGTAAGGTCCTCATTCCGCTAGCACGCATTGGCTTTTTGCCAAGTCGTGAGCGCGAGCCATTAACGTGCGGGATTGCTTATCAGTTGCTGAGTCCGCGTTATTGCGTCGACGATGACCAACCGAGCGGGCGGCGACGATGTTTCTGTCCCTGTACCACCTAGATGCCCCCACGTCTCATAACTCGCTAGATATCGGCTATAAATGATGAAAGCGATTGCGTCCACGCGGACGTGCGCCCGTGATATTGACCCTCGATTATGAAATTATTCGCGCGCGTAGAGAAAAATTGCCGCGCAAAAATTCCCCTTCTCGTTGCCTGCGATCCGATTACTGAATGAACTTTCAATGGAACCGCTTCGAATACGATCTACTGAAATGTTAACTGTCATGAGAAACTATGAATGAAAGAGGTTGTACGTGTGTGTATATTGCATAAAGTCTTTTCATTGCATATGTTTAAACTTTATTAAAAATTGGATTGAAAAGAACCTAATAATAAAGATTAAAAATGATTACCTCTTATGATACAGCGAAAGGTGATGATATGGAAATGAGTATTATTCGTATTGTATACTTATACTGGTCGTGTACCTTCACATTCTGGAATAATTTATTCTTGCGGAATTTATAATTATAGGTTATAATTGTGTGGTGTATTCGTGCCCAGGATTAGTAGAATTGACCATTACTTTGTTTAAGTTGTAAAGATAAAAAATGTATTTGAATGAAAAGTAGATAGACGATGGAAAAATGAGTTGGGAAGTAAGATAACACATAAATTGTAAAGTATGAACGTTTAAATATGGTGGAAGAAAACGCGTCGGCGACACAGTGTTGCCAGTACGGAAGTATTCGATAACGCCATTGCCAGCTTTGCTCCCTCCAAAACCGCGCGTGCATTGGCAGCATTGTTTTTTGGTAGTTTACAAATAAAATGGCCGATATATGAGGCTATTTTGTATGAACAATAAAATATGTAATTTTGTAAAATTAATGACCATCGGCCGCTTGTGTAGATACGTCAAAGTGTAGGTTCAGTGCCGCGAAATACGCGAGAAGAAGGTAAAGTGTAAGTGAGCGTATGGGAGTGCCGTGAGAAGAAGGTGGAGGTTGTCTTTCAAGACCCGTGGACGCCGCGGGCCCGAACACCGAAACGAACAATCACTTACGGACTCTAATACATAGAAAAGCCGAGCCAACCGGTGTATATTTTTCATTGGCGCGCGGTGGCGCGGTGGCAACTGTACGAGAAACGGCTCTAGATTTACGGAATCTGGTTTACAGCGCACAGGCCCCCTCTGCCGCCTGCTCTAATTCTTCAGACACTCTCGCCTCACCTCCTAAACACTGTGTGTTCCTAAGTCTAACAAAACAACACTTAGGAACACTGTGCATTAAATGCACTTTATGTCACATATGATTAGAGATGCATGGTGTGCACCACCTTGCGATCATCATTTGATGTATTCTGATTATCTGTAGCTCCCTAGCAGTGTGTGTGTGCGGATTAAAATATTATTGTGTACATAGAGCTGTTTTAAACAGATATGAAACCGAATTTTGAAACACACAGCTAAGATACTGGAGTGTGACGGGTACGTTTACTTAGAACCATTCAAAATATTTCCCGCCGATCAATTTGTTGTAGTGGAGAGAAGTGGTGCAGACAATGCGTTGACAGAGACGGAGGGGCCAACGAGCAGTGCGTCCAGCCAGCCCACCCCCTCCGTTACTCCCCTGTCAAACATGTGCACCACTCCTGGCAACGTAGGCACAGGATTTGGGTACGCCTGGTCCTTTGGTGGGCCTGGATCAGAAACCCGTGAGAATGCACAGGGTGAACTTACAACAAATATTAGTTACGCTGTGAATAATAACCAAGACCAAGGATCCAGTCAAAAGATACAGGTTGACATTAAACCTGCTAAAGTAGCCAATAGTACGCATCGTAGACCGATGTTCACTATGAACGAAACTTGTCAACAGACCCCAACAACGCATCATGTGGCTGGAGCTCATAATCAAACGCACGGCACACATGTTCGTACCAAGAAGCACCATGATGTATTTTCATTGACATGCGACAAAGGAGGCTGCAATTGTGACGCGGCGCATCCAACACCCCCATCTTCACTTTTCTCGAACACTTTAGTTTTTACTACAGCTGATAAGCATGCTATGAGTAAGCATTTCATGACACCCCTTGGACCACTACAACTTACAGCAGAAGAGTGCAATGAAATTTTAATGAAAAGAGCAGCGGCTGCCTCGAATCAAGCTAATGTAAACAATGTGGCGACAAGTCAGACAGACACCGCTGCTCATTTCGGACATGTCTTAACGCATGTCAATACCACACAAATCGAGACGAAAGTCAAGCAAGATATAGGGAGTCAAGTCCGAGTACCGAAGGAAAGACCATATTCTTGTTCTGAATGCGGGAAGTCGTTCCTTCTGAAGCACCACCTTACGACGCACGCAAGAGTGCATACAGGAGAACGACCTCATGTTTGTGTTCATTGTGGCAAAAGTTTTGCACACAAACATTGTCTTCATACTCACCTGCTCCTCCACAGCGCAGATCGACCGTACCAATGCCGTGAATGTAAAAAGTCTTTTACGCTAAAGCACCACCTCGTAACGCACACACGTGTACATACGAGAGAACGACCGTTTATTTGTCCGGAATGTGGAAGATCATTTCCTTTAAAACGTCATCTAGTGACGCATAGTAAATTTCACTCAGGGGAGAGACCTTTTGTTTGCGAAGAATGCGGAGAATCATTTTCTCAAAAGGATCACCTTACAATGCATTCGCGCTTCCATGGCAGTTTACATCCATTCGTTTGTCACGATTGCGGGGCAACTTTCCAGAGGAAGTTTGAGTTAGTGAATCACGGCCGTCTGCATGGCAGAGTTCCACATTCGTGTACTGTGTGTGGAAAAGAATTCCTGCAAAAGAGAACGCTACTGGCACATATGCGTTTACATACAGGGGAGACTCCATTCGCTTGTACCGTTTGTGGGGAAGCATTTGCTCGGAAAGCAGACTTGGTTAGCCATTCTAAGATACATAACAATAATACCAGCACAGATGAAAAATCTCTTATGTGCAGGTAAGTAATAAAACTGATTTGCACGTCTGTTCTTCGTAACAGATTTTTAAAGCATAACTTCTATCCTTGTATTTGTATTTATCATTTCAGGGAATGTGGATTAGACTTCTCAAATCGAGAAGCTCTCACTTTGCACCTAAGGTTACATTCTGGAGATCGTACGCTTGTTACGGATCTCTGTGGATTAGCAGCTGCCTTCCAACAAACTCCCGGGCACTTCCTTACGCCCAATACCCCTGGAACTCATCAGGTATTATCGATATTAGCGTAGAATATGGGCCGTGTATGTTACAATGAAAGGCTTTGCAGATGAATGGACCCATTGGAAATGCCGGCGTCAGCCATATGCATGGTGCGACGCAAACATCACCACCTGTGGGAACAGGTCCGAAACCAAAACCGCACATATGTCCCGATTGCGGTCGTGGTTTCGCGCAAAAACATGGTCTGTCACAACATCAACGGCGTCATACGGATGGTAGCTGTCACATAAGATCACACGTGTGTGATAAATGTGGGAAGGCTTTCTATCAGAAGAATCACCTGTTACTACATCAACGGCAGCACATGGATCCACCTCCGAGTATACTTCGACAACAGCAAAGGCAAGCTGCTCAAGCTGCCGCTCAACAAGCGCAACAGCAACAGCAGCAACAACAACAAGCCCAACAGCAACAACAGGTGCAACAGCAACAAGTGCAACAACAGGTACAACAACAACAAGTGCAACAACAACAAGTGCAACAACAACAAGTGCAACAGCAACAAGTGCAACAGCAACAGGTGCAACAGCAGCAGCAGCAACCACAACAACAACAAACAACGTGCACTGTAGATACAAAAACGATACAACTTCAGGCAATACAACAAGTGCAACAACAAGTTCAACAACAAGTACAGCAACAGGTACAGCAGCAGCAGCAGCAACAGCAGCAGCAGCAACAACAACAACAACAGCAACAGCAACAAGCGTGCTCTGTGGACACTAAAGCAATACAGTTAAATGTCACTATGTGAGACGATATAGAAAGTGGGGATTGGTCGGTCCCTGGAACAATAGCACTCCCAAATGCGCACCCTGCTGCCACCCTCTGCACGCACTTCTCTTGTACTAACATTACACATTAGATATATTTATTATCTCTAGAATCGAGTACGAAGTAATCAATTTTATTACAAGAGTATATATACAAATTATACATATTATATTCTAAATATGTAAGGCTTGTAACAAGAAAATAAAAATAACCATATATTAGTGTTTTACATATACTTTATATATATGATTTACTCTAGATATGTAAAATGAAACTAAACAAATTAGTTGCCTTAATGAAACGAAGAATTTTAATGAATATATTAACTATTGTTTGGTGAACTCTTTCTTTCTCATTTCTTTTTTTTTTTTAATATTAATTAGTAGGACATCACTTTATAAGGAAAAAAAATACATATTAAATAAACAATCGTAAAAAAATAAGTTTTTTTATGTACTACTGCTTTGTTGTTATCCTTCATGCTATGCTTGTATGGTGGAAGTCGAGAGAAATGTTGATCGTGTGAGTGATCAGTAAAAGATAAATATGTAGAATGTATCAAGAAAGAGGGAGAGGGTGGCAGACAGCGCATTTATGGAGCATTTAAAATTGTAGGTCTGCCCGCAAAAAAAAAAATAATGATGGATGGTATCTTTAAACGTATTTTTTACGTTATCGCAGTTCGCGCAATTTGTTTAATAAATTTTAGAGAATTAAGAGCGCAAGAGCATTATAAAAATCTATATTCCATTAAATGGATAATTATTAACGTTATTCGAATTCAAAGGATTCGAATAAAGTTCGAACCGTTGAAATCGTTTTCTTTTTTATACAATCGATCGCCTTTCGATTTCTTAAACTTCCGTACTTTCTTATGTTCTCGACTTCGACTTTTTTTACTTTATAATATACCGAGATATGTATGAAAGTCGTTAACATATTCTCACAAAATCACTCAGCATAACGGAACTTTTGTAATAGTTTTGTCAGAGATATGTAATAGCTAATAGAATTGCGCAAAGAAATGAAAAAAAGTAATAAAGGTAGCTTTCCTACATAGTTTTAACATACATATATATTTTTTCCAGACAGATATGCAAACATGCAGTGCGTTTCTGACGATTTTACGCGAAAATAAAACATGAGCTAAATAAGAGTTTGAAATTTAGATGGAAAGGAAAAGAAAAAAATTGTTAAGTCGAAGAAATGATTGTAAAACGAGCTTCAGTGTGCCTTTCTTTTAAGCTCGTGATTAAAGTACCTTTATTTTTTCTACATTCCTACCTGCACATACGCACGGGTCAAATTATCGAATCAAAAGTATCATTTTGTTCACGAGTACACACGAAAATTTGATGGGTTATACGAACAATCAGTATTCCTATTTTTGAAACCACGAAAATGCGAGCATGTAGTACATGTATACGATTAAATTTTTCGTTCAGTTTATTTGTGCAATACACAAGTTTGTTCGAATTATTTTGTTTACAAATCAAATAGTTCGAATGGAAAAGAAAATTTCACTGTTTACATATTTAAAACATCCTGTAACTTCCCGCGCTTCGCTCAGTACCGTAGCAAAAGAGAAAAAAAGGAAAAAGAAGAGAAAAGGTAACGCTTGTCGTAAGCGGTCTCTGGCGGTGATGTCCGGAGAAAGAGGATGCACAAATGGCGCATGCGCACGGGTCATCGTATATCGTCCCGCCTGCGGACGAACCGAAATAAATCGAACGACGCCGAGCCGATCAGCAGTACGGTGCTCGCTGGATGCGACTGTTTCGCGTTAGTGATGATCAAAACGAGTTGTCGTCGTCGTTGTTTGTGGCATTTCGCGAAGACGAAGAAGCCGTGATCCGTAATCAAAAGCTCGAGACGGGGAAGAGACCGAGGACACACATCGTCGCTCGTTGCCGCGGCCACGGATGCATATGGAGGTGCGTAAACCCTTGTCTCGATGCACCCTCTTCTTATGCACGCCGTTCTTTGTTTGCTTTGACAACACTACCTAGACTTCTGTTCTACACCATTGCCGTTCTCCTACGATCAGCCGTGTTTTGCGACACGCGACGTCGCCTGGAACAATCGAAACTGTAATGGTTGCATTTACCACGGGAATTGTTATTGACGATGCCCCCGTGCCGAATCAAAGAGTCGTTCTTTCGTGATGATAGCTTTCGATTTCGTTCGTTATCCGAAACCAGTTTATTGCATACGAGCAATTGTGCGTTTGAAACACGATCCAAGGAGAAATACGTCCATACTGTTTTCATTTCGGTCGGTCTATGTTTGAAACGACGCAATACTAGTTTTTTTTTTTCCTTACGTTTATGCATTCGGTGGTCGATCATTCAAGTTGTTAAAGCAGCGTTATCTTTAGCTGAATAGGCATGTATCAATTTTGCGCGACAGTGAACTCTCCCTTGGAAATAGGATGAGGATTAAGCGTACGTGCGCATACGGCATCGGACTTTGTGTACGCTCTCAGCTGACGGGGGCCTGTCAGCTGCCTTGCACGAGAAGATCAGGGCCGTCGCTTTGTGGCGTCGCTACGCGATTTTTCCGGTTACTTCGTGTGCTTCGAATTTTCTTAAGAGACCTTTCGTTTCTCTCTGGCCTCAATTCTGTGCTGTAATTAAAGCTTTTCCATTTGGTAACCTAGTGCATAATCTGCCATATCGAATAGTAGTGTCGTCACGTCCGCACGTGTGCATAGGACAAAACTCTGTTACTGTGTTGTTATTTAACCATCGTGTACTAATCTTTTCGTACATTTGATAGACGCGATCCATATTTTTACGAGTCGTGGGTGTGCTTTTCGTTTGATCCGTTTTTTACTGGTTTTTACCATTTTTTTAAAATTTGTTTTCGACTATTGCAACGTGTCAATAACACTGTGCATTACGTGTGTGGTGATAAATTACGCCTAATACTTAACCTACAATGTCGCAAAGATAATGCTTGCCGTGTTGTTTTGTACACATTCACAGCTGATTCAACCGCTGCGTCATAAAAACGTTCAAACTGTTATCTTTTAGTGCACGCGTACTATCCTCTTGCGACGTTTCTCCTTGTCGCCTGTAAACGTTTGTAGAATGGCTTCGATCGCTCTGAAAAAAACCTACATAATACTCGGCGTAGAGCCTGTGAATAAACGGTGAAGAGAATTGACGTAACGCTTGCTTCTTATCTGTATGTGTTTCCTCGAGCCACCAAACTTTTATCGATTTTTCGATCGTAAATATTTAGTGAAGTTTACCAACGCGTATATGTATACAAGTCAAGTCTCTCTCTTTCTCTCTCTCTATATATATACATATATATATATATATATATATATATATATATATATATATATATATATATATACATATATAAATCATGTAGTCGATTCGGGAAAGGGGATATTCTTTAGTTTCCTTCCAGCTACATATATTGATCGCAATTTGGGTACTACATGGGTTTCTCGAATCGGTTGAGCGCCTTTCGAATTTAATAGACCGAGAACCGTTCGGTGTATATGGACGTGTACACAAAGTGCATATTAAGGTGCAATTCGCTTTGAAAGCGACATCCGTGAAGCGTCTGTCCAGGACGCTTAACATGGAAAATTAAATATGCGCGACGAGTGACGAAGGACGATGACCCGAATTAACTAAACTCGAAGCTGCTGTGCGCCGCTTGTTCCTCTCCCGGTGTTTATTTAAGTTGCAGTGGGGTGTAGCCTCGCGCGACTCCTGTCTAGCCAGGCAACAGCGACCGAACGAGGCTTGCTATAGCGTACCGTCGGTTCGTGCAACGAAAGTTCCTTCGTATAACCGTGCTATTGCCACACTAGTGCACGTCCACACGGTTATGCATACGAGTTTGGTTGCGCGCGTACTAATTTTGCTTTTGCTACGAGAAAGTACTTCCGCGATATTACACTTCGAGGCGCATCCGAGGAACACGAATGGTACGGTTGCGCGTCGAATACCGCAATATTAAAGCAATTCTATGGCTAAATTGTGTCTCTATCCGCGCGTAGTTATCACACCGCCTAATTAAATAGATTCCCAGAACGTAGACTTTCGAATACAGGCTACTGTACCCATAATGGCTTTCATAATTACTATATACTGTTATTTAAATTTTTAAAAAGGAGAAACTGGCATAATTATGGTTAATTAGTGGGCAATTATTATTATCTGTTCGTACCGCATTACGCTTCAGCGCAGCTAATTTATTATAGGTCATCGTCTACGGTATTTTAATGGAACCAACGTTTCTGCGTTGTCCGTGAAGAAACGCATACTTTTCTGTTTTCATGAACGCTCTCGTCGTGGACCTGTTGGACGACGCTTTTGTGTACGTTTACAGCTGATTGGGCTGTCAGCTGGGTTGTGCACGATAGATAAAACCGTCTCGCAGGCTGGCCAACGCACGTTCCAGAACGCTTTGAGGGGGCCTTGTTTTTCTCGTCTTCTTTTTCTTTTTTCTGTCGCTACCATACGCATGCGGAGGCACTGCCTGCGCGACAACACCAACCAGGGCAATGGCTCTTGCAATCTTTAAACTTATCCCTATCGAGTTACCCATGGATGGGACGAGGTGAAGGGTTATACGCGACGTGCGCGTTATAAATACGTGCACGTGATGTATACAAGCGTTTGCATATTTGGCGATCTATGAATAGCTTCGACTGAGTTTTTTATTCGAACATTATTTTTACGTGCAACTCGGTCATCTGACAAGTATGCTTGTACAGAATATTAATTTATTAATGATTTTCTAATAAATATGTATGTCGATACTACTACTCCCTTGTAAATATCTAGTGGAGATCATGTTTAATTCTAATTCTTGTCCCGACGAGCAAGAAATAATGTCAGTGTAGGAAGTAGTTAGATGAAACCTTTGATTCTATAAATGTATTTCTGATTAGTCACATTTCTTCGCGAAATGTGACAAACAGCGGAGATCCCCATTCATGACTCGTGAAGTCGTTTCTCGCAGGTAAACTTCAGTTAGGAATGTGCTTTATGGTCGCGGCGTAGACTAACGTATTATTTTCTTCGCGCGCACTTGATTAAACTCCGCTCTCTCATGTTGGTGGGGCACGCGATCAAAAACCTCGCTATCATTTATCACTCCGCCGCTGGTTCGTTGTACGTGCGTGACCTACGCAATTCTGTTTTGTTTTTTTTTCTCGAATTTTTTTATACTTTATTTCTTTATTCATCACACACATACACGCGCGCGCGCGTACACACACACTTTCTCTCTTTCTTTTTCTTCTTGCAACAGTGGCAAATTGAAAAATTAAAACAATAATAATACGATCTAATAACAAGTTGCAAAGCAAAAAGTATACAAATATAAATGCAGTCTTGTTTCTTTTTTGCTATTCCTTTCTCGTAAATATTGATGTTTTCATGAACCGATCAGACGGTCGGATTAGATCACGTCACTGTATTTTTTCTGCTGATTCCACACAACGATCCCATGCGATGCTTCGCTATAGATTGGATTATACTCTTTATCTCGAACATATATCCCAGATAGTATTCGAAGTCTTTCCTATGCGCTATTAGTCTCTTTGCTCGCTGTGGCCATTGCTTGGAAAAATAGGGACATGGATAAACGCATAGTCTGCTCGCTATTCTTTTAACGAAAACGTCTGAAATCAATCATGTACGTTGTTATTATTACGTATGCCTAGAATATGTAACTTTCGTAGCAAGTATGTGAAATTTAGATTTCACATTAACTTCAGTTCTGCGTAGAAAAAAAAAATTTTGCACCCGTGCGCTTTTTTGTCCTTTGCCTAGTGTGTCGGCGAAATGAACAAACAAACAGGAAGAAATATTTTGAATCCATGCATCGTACTCGCATGGCGTACCCGCGAGCGAGTGTTTTTGTTTGATTTCACTCGCAGTTGACGAACCAATAATCGAAGCCGTACATGTTATACGTAAATATATCAGCTTACACACACACAGACAAGTACTCGCAAGAAAAAAGTCTGTAAGTAGAATAAAGATGGAAGATGAGCAACTGCGAGATGTAATATTATAAGAAAGGGCCCAATTCGCATTGCGCCCGTTGATACGATAACGTTTCTTTTTCTCCCTCGTAGAGTACAAGTCGAGCGTTCAGCTGAAGCGCAGAAATCTGATGCCTGGGTTTACTGTTATCGCCGTTATCTTGTTTCGTCGAACGCCACTGGGTACGCCCGGATCGCGAGCCGCGACAACGCGCTGTCGCGATGCAATATAAATCGGCGGGACAAAAAAAAAGTCAGTTAGGTTATTGTATCGTCGTTTAGCCATTTGCTCGGAAGTATGATTCATTCGTTTCTCACGGCATGAAACACCGCACTGCGCGCTACGCAATTCGCCAGCGCTCACGGATTCGAACGGTTTTCCTTTTCCGTGGCTTCTAATGAGTCACGGCTGGTGTTAAATTAGAAATTCACGTATTCAGGTTATGCCCCCGTTGAAATATTCAATTTTCGTAGCAGCCGTATCGAGAAAGAAGTTCTCCCGCTTCGTCGCCTAAAATATAGATTTGACCGGTGTTTTCAACACGGCCCGAAAGATTGTTCCCAACACGGCGCGCAGCACAGTTTGTTCTTATCGCGGGCTCGTTTCTTTCCTCGCGTTCTGTGCATGGAACCGTTATATTGTATATAATTACTCGTTGTTCGTGCATGCAATCTCGCCTGTGGTTCAACAATCTTGGCGCTTTTAGACGTCCGCGCGAATTATTTATAAAACGACCATGCACCTTGCTCTATGGAGGAGTTATCTGCATGCTAAGCGAGAACACGCCGCCTCTTGTCGCCCAGTCTCGCCGCTGCAGCATGTAATGCAAAACTTGTTGCGAGGAAAACGCACGACATCGACATCTTTAGAGTCATTGTTCTCTTCTCTCTCTCTCTCTCTCTCTCTCTCTCTCTCTCTCTCTCTCTCTCTCTCTCTCTCTCTCTCTCTCTCTCTCTCTCTCTCTCTCTCTCTCTCTCTCTCTCTCTCCCTATTTCGTGGGGGGAATACACACATATATACACGACACAGCTGGGTAATAGCGTGCGTGTCTGCCTGCCTCACCGTGGCGGATGTGTACGTACATTGAGATTTCTCGGCTGCCATGTGCACAGAATATCTTCGAATATTTCGGTTGCTAGTCGCGGACTTAAATTTACCGTAACTTACCGCTGGTGGTGTAGTTTCAGTTCGCGGAACGGAAAAACACATCGATGGCTATGTTTCGCAGAAATAACTGTCCGAGCGCTCGCAATATGTCTACTTTCCGATTATTTTCGCTTCGAAATAGAATGCAACGGAACACCCGCGCTCGCTCTCCTTTTCAATCCGCGGTGTCTCAAGTATAAAATGGTTCGAATCGACGGCGAGAATTGTATAAACGGTTGTTGGTATTGAAAAATTCATAGAATCAGATTTTGTGTTTTCACGGGGGCGTTCGTTGTGCTCGCTATGCACCGTCGGATGCTTATCCGTCGAGCAGTCTGCGTGACTTATTGAAGCCATACACACTATCTCCCCGCGCATTCAATGGAAGACGGAGCGGAAAAAATATCGTCGTTACCCGACAACGTTAAAAGGGGAACGTAAATCGTCTTTTTACAAGCCGGCTACATAACCGTAGACCTCGGAGTAAAACTCGAGTATCATCGAATCGAATAATAAAAAGCAGCAATCAAGTAATTTTGTATCGATCTTCTCAATTTAAAACATCCTATCCAGCAATTTATATTTTTCTCCACGTTTTGAAACGTTTCAAACTCCTTTATATGTTTCAGTTCTTTTAAGTCGAGTTAAAACGTCCCCCGTATTAGTTAAAATCCTTACAAGTTTAATTTGATCGTGTTCTAATTCTTCAACGGATGTTTTTATTTATTTAAAATGTTAGACTAATTAAGTTAAACAAACATAGTGTGTCTTTGTTTCTTGTAAATTCGTATCACGAAGCTCCGCTGGGGCACGTTGTTTATCGTTGAGAAAATATTTCGACCTTCGTATCGAAACGCATTATATTTTTATCAAGATAAGTATGAAACGAAGCAACGCGTTTCATATTTCTTTTCTTTTTTATCACGAGAGTTATGTCTATGCTTGCAGTGCGTATTTTTCATTCGTTACAGTTAATGGAGATCGATGCGAGAATCATAAACTCGTCGTTACGCGTTTGTAACATGGCGGATTTTCATAGAGGAGACACAGAATCCCTTTGTTATACGTGTCCATCGTATGATATCATTCGCACACGCGTGTGTGTTCTTAAACAGACGTTGATCTTTTTGTATTCACCGCGTGTTCACTTTCCAGCTTTAATTTTTATCGCGAGGTATGAACTTGTGAAATACGAATGGGAAGATATAATGCATATGAATTAATCGTCCCGAGCTGTAAGCATTCATTTTTTGTTTGTTTTTTGTTTACGGGAATTGTGGTCCTGAATTGGTAAACACTTGTCCGTTAACATAACGTTCAATGTTTTATTAATGTTGTTACGCGTTCGAACCTCTGTGAGGTCATGATTATTAAAAAAGTATATTGCTACGTTATCATAATTCCGCGATTTAATTAATTCTGCATGCATGTTTGTTTTCTACGCAAATAATTTTATTCACATTCGAAAACAAACTGCATCCGTACGGAAGATGTGTACGACTACGTTGTTTTCGCAAGTACAAAAAGAATCCGCACTCTTTCATGGAAGAGTTTAGAAGAGGTCACGATACGTCCACTATATCATTGAACTTACTTTACCATTTATGACTTACACTGGCTAATTACAATAATTCCGAACGTGTACATTAAACTTCTAATAATTTAATAACATCTTCATATAATTAATGAAATGTAGAATTCTAGTTAAAATGCATGTTACTATAAAATTTGATTCAATGTCAATACCACTTGTATCCATTACGAGATAGATTGATACATTCTAAACACGTTGAGTGGAACATAAAAATTGTTTGTAAAATTATCAGGAATCTCTGCTTTCGTTCGTTCTCTTTTAACGACTTGCCCCCTCCCCCTCTTCACCTCCATTTCTTTTCCGATCCATTATTATAAAAGAAGAAAAACGTCGATATACGTCCCTGCATGCAACGCAAGTCAAGACCGTATCACCGTGTACCGCCTTGCATGCGATATGCAATAGAATTTTGTCAATACACGCGATGACGCGCGGAGAGTCGTAGCCTGTATTGCATGGCCCGCGATGCGTGTTCCGTCGATCGTGGGTCAAACACGTGATCGCCTTCTCGCGAACGCCACTGCATTCATGATCATCTATTTAACCCTTTTCCGTGCAAGGGTTAGCTCGTTGAAAAGGGTTATCGATTGTCGCGTGTCTCGTATCGCACCGCAACAATGCGCGGCTTTCTTCGTCTTTCCGCTTGATCGAGATTACAGATGTCTCGCGTATCGCGCGAGTCAATTGCGATCCTATTCTCGGTACGGTGGTTACGTACACGTTGCATCGACAATAAAATTATGCAATCGGAATAAGATCGTTATTACAAGGAGGAATGAAATAGATTGATTGAATGTATGGGTACACGTAATTGGCTAGTACTATAGTCAAAGCGTAGAACTGGACAACTTATGTTTGTATAGTGTCGTCGAAAGTAAGTTGCGCGGCGCTATGTAATTACAGTGACGGGAAAAAGTATTCGTACGTGACGAGCTGTGGACTCATCGATTCAAACTATTCTCGCATCGACGTTGCATTAACCCTTTGCGGTCGGTAGATTTTTCGCTTGGGAGTACCAGCTAGTCGGCGCAAATTTAGCTTTTCGGAGCCACTGTTGCCTAAGCGATTTAATGTAGATATATTTATATTTAAAAGGACCCAATATATTGATAAATTTACTTCGATTTTCTTTTCATATATTTCTCGATGGTAAAATAACGCGTGAGACGTCTGAAATGGCTTTTTTGGATTGATCTTTCGAGACGTGATCATGCCGCCACAGCGGCGACACAGACTTCTACGACAGATTGCAAATGCCGCCACAGTGGCGGCAAAGACCGCAAAGAGTTAAAAATTGTTTGGATTACAATGGTTAGATTGAAATATAAATGTCTCCTGCGTTACTTGGGAGAAATGACATGGATGTGCTTGGAGCTTTCTTGCAGTGATTTTATTTATGGTAACGTAATTTCGAGTGACAAATTATAGATGTGGCACTAGCTAAAAAACGGGTATTTCACTGACGTAGTATATATCCAGTTATTGGTGATTCGTTCACGGAACGCTTCCTTTGCATGTGAATTATCGGTTGCATGTAGATTCTTGATTATTTTCCGTTACGAAAATGTTTGGCCGATGCAGTGACGTTTCTTAACGTGAGAATGATTGCTTTGCGGCTTTACGTCGTACCAAACGTAAGGTCCTGATAATTTTCGACCTATAGAATTAAAAGCTCACTGAATGCTACCGCGACACGTGTTTTGTACGTGGTCTTCCGTCCATTGTGCTATAACTGGATGGTGGTTCCGTGCAATATTGTATGCAGATGTTTCCTATTAAAATTGATACGAAGTTTTGTTACAAGTCTTAGGAATAAATACATATAATACAAATTAATATTGAGAAACCACTTTTAATAAAGTGTATGCAATTCGTGTATTTTCTCCTCGTAGAAATTAGTGCATTTTTAGTAGCACCTTTCGAGCTGCCTATTTTTTTTTCTTCAACCTTTTTCACACTAACCTATGTTACAGTTTACTTTCTCTATTACACATACCGACTTAGCGAAAGGTTAAGCGACAGCTCATCGTGTTAACCCTTATTCTGTGTTATAATCGTGTGTAGGCCTTAAAAGAAGTATTAAAATTTCCAAATAAATTCGGTTCACTGAAGAATTTGAATAGTTGGCCAAGCATGAAATCGATTGAGATTGATTTCTGGTTAGATAACCATTGTACACAAATATGGTGGCTTCTGGTCGCTACTTGGAACAGGTGCCACGCGAATCTCTGTGCTCGGACTTGGATAGTAGCAACCTTAATGCGCTCGATACAGGTTTCACTGTAACAGGCATCTTGGATAGTCGGCGCGCTCGTCACGTGTTTGTATTGGGTTACTAGGCGATGCCGTGTATGTACGTGCTAGCTTCGTTGAATGAAGTCCACAATCAGTCGAAGACGGCCGTGGCTCTTTATTCAATGGAGCTAAGAACAATATTGTCATCGGGGCGTAGGGGATTTCGCGTTGTGGCATCGGGATGAAATTAGATTCGGCAGGAATTTTCGTACCATTGGCCGATGGCCATGTAACCACGTGCCTTTATTACGACAATGGTCACATTTCTACTAGATTGAAACTATTCCGTGCGTCGCCGCATGCATATGTGCTCGTACGATCATTAACATAAGTGTTATTTAACGACGCTTCATGAATCTTTACGATCGTTTCAATTTACGATTCTGACAGGGTAGTCCATTCGGTGCCACTTGGGATGGTGGTCAATATAAATTGAAGACGAACGAAAGAGTGCCAAAACGATCAACATGCTTGGCGAACCTCAATTGGGAGGGATAAAGGTCGCGTCATTATCAATCGCTCGTTGTCGATATATTAATTCACTTCGTTGTCGAAATCTCTAAATGTGCATAATATTAGATAGAAATTAGGAGTGGAATTAGATAGAAGCCTCTAAATCAGACGCATTGCCCTTTTATTTTTAAGTACTCGGTCGAGCTAGCGTTCGGGAAGGTTAACGTGACACGATAGAATTACCGATTAAGTTAAAACTGGTCAGGTGTGCCGCGCAAACGTGAAATTATCGATAGGAAAAATGCGAGGGGTAACAAAATTTTCCTTTAACCTCGTTACCTTCTGCGCCGATTAAATTCTCCGCAGGAAGATTTTTCGATAACGTCAGTGGAAGGTTCTCATCGAATGTCGTTACGTTAGCTCTATTCTCGTCATTATATTAAATGGGATATTTTCTAGTAAATTCGCAACATTGAAATCATTGTCTTTCAATTTTACAAGAATATTCTCGCATTTGAAAAAATATTGATAAACTACATAATAATTGTGTCGGTTGAACTTACTGCTAACTATTAACCTTTGTAAGCGCGTAATTTTGATCGGTGTTTAATCTAATCGCCTATTTTAATCTCTATTGCGTCCATCTCAATACAAAGTTGTTTACCATTCTATAAATTGCGTCTTCATTGGCCATGAATTGTTGAATGAAAGAACTGTTATCTAAGAGTAATTCCGTAAGACACATTCATAGATCTCTTTCTTAGGATATTTTAAGCCTGTCAGATTTATTTATTTCTAAATGGTATGCGACCTAGAAATTGTAGCGAAAGTAAAATGCTACAAAACGTAGAACCTGTACACTTTTTGTTGCGTGATTATATCAATTCAGCTTCCAAAACGTTGATATTACCGGCGTCCCATTCTTGATAAATATTTGAAGATACTAAATAATTCTCTTTATCTAATATCACCCTACTGCAACCCCGAAATTCAGATGTCTATAACTTATGTTCTTTCCGTCGTCGGAATAATCTGATCGATTATCTTATCGGTCTGTCCAATAAGGCATTCGTGTTCTTCCACAATAGTAAACGTGACAGCTCGTAAAAAATTCACGGTACAAGTGAAACCTAAAGGAGTTTTAACTGTTTTCACTGGTTAAAGCTTAATTACAATAAGTATACTTAAAAAAGTGGGTTTTGCCATCATACGTATCCTCGGTAATCACTCGTGAATCACTTGCGCAGTTTTAAACGTATACGCCTATGTGGGTTTTCTCGACTTCTAAGAAATTTCTCGCAACGCAATTAAATTTTCGAGTGTAAACTTTGCGCTGCAGCGTTGCTTGTTCCGCGCATCTGTTACACGTGCTTCCATTGCACACTTCGGCTACGGCAGGTACTTGCACAGCGTGCACGTCGTATCGCGATGCCAGGTAGAGAAACAAAACAACTATTATTGCGACTAGGAACGGCGGTGCTTCCACTGGATTCTTCGTTTCTTATTCATTGGCGAGGTGGGTGTGCGCGCCGTCTGCACCGACCCTGGCGGAAAAAAGAACGGTAAGAAAATCGGAAATTCCGAGGATGCGTCGGCGACGGGTAGCAATGACCTTGGGCCGTGTATTGACTCGGATCTTCCATCTCTTTGTTCCCGACAATTCGTCGGGAAACTTCTTTCTTGCGGCCTCTCTGCGGACTCATAGTCCGTGGTCGTCGAACCGGCGCTACCATTCTACAGGGTTATTTTGCACAGCCGTTCTGCTCAAGGATGTCCAAAGAGTCGTGAACAATCTTTTTCGTCTAGGAGAATAAACAAATTTCTTATTCTGTGCCTGTTTGTAATGTCTGTTTCTGTGAGAGAGCTTGATAATTATTTAGAAGGTTACTTTTCTCATCAATTTGATGAAAAGCTCTGAATTTGAACAACTTTTTCTTATGCATGTAATTGTCTCTTCCTCTTAGTTTTCGAGATACTTGCAAAAAAAGGTGGCTACCACTATAGTGAATTCTGGGTACAAGCGTAAGTTCGCGAGAGCCGAAGTATCAGCATTTCTGGCCGCTTCCCGGCTTACGTTTTGTTTATATAGTCTATATAAACAAAGTTTAGGCGAATTCGGGACTGGATGAAAGCCCCGTGCACACCTGCATATGCGAGGTTAGAAGAAATATCTGTTATAGCGCGAGCAAGTATATAGTAAATAAATAAATAAAAACTTACTCTTGTGAAACTCTTTGTCAATGGAATAGTAAAACAGTTCATACAAAAATTTCGGGTCTCAACTTTCGAAATTTCTGCTTATAAACATCTGTTTTATATTAATTGTATTTAGAATAATTTCGAATTGTTGTACGGCTGAGAACTTTTGCGTATATAAATGTGGAACAACATTTGCTACGTTACTACGGGGCGATCGTACTGAAACGTGAGTTCCTGTTTTCAAGTAGAGCACATACTGAATGATAACAGGTTTTTCGTATTCGTGAATGAAAGTAACATGTGCAACGTTCGTGCTTTCGAGCTGTCAGACCGATTGGTGCCTCGACGCGTTAAAAATGCGTATCAATTTACTTTCTGGTACAACGTTTCAGATCAACTTATCCGTGTGTACCTATCCGTTTTGTTGCGTTCTTTGATTGTATACATGGAACAAATCTATCTCCAAATACGGGAATACAAACCGCCGCGTAAAACTGCCGTACCGAATTAAAAACATGTAGAATGTAAAAACTACTTCACAGTTAGAAGTTACAGAACAATAACCAGCTTTTTTTATTACGCCGCGTTCACTTCCTTTTTATGGTGTTTGAACTGGCTCTCACGCGTCAGGAATAATACAACAGCGAGCGTATACGGCGGTTGTGCTATACGGACTGTTAATTCCGCACGTTACCATAAGTCTGGAAAGTAAAGTAGTACCGTTATCGCAAGGCCACGGCAGATCATTGTTTCGATTAATTCAAATCAGAGAGAGAGAGAGAGAGGGGGGGGGGAGACAGACAAAGACATAGATGTAGAAAAGAATGCGATAGAGAAGAATCTAAAAAGGAAAAATGAGAAAAGAGGAGGAAACGAGTTGGTCATTAAAAGTCCAAATCCAAATAAGTTTTCTTCATTTCTCTCTCATTAATAGGAAACTCTTTTGTATCTAGTGGAAACAACATTGATTTGTATAATGAACGATAGCATATTTTATACCAAGATTTTTGAGTTTACGACGTTAATATTTTTGTTTTCTTCCTTTTGTATTTTGTACGCTATTGTTTTTGCTATTAAGGTATTCCATCTATCTTTCAGCAAAACAATGATAATTTTGTTGATATGCAGATAATATTGATAGGAATTTTCTTTTGCTTTGAGATTACTTCATGATAGTTTGTGTGCGTTGACATTCCGGATGGAACGCTGCGCTTTTCTTTCAATATCAGTTAACATATGGACATAAAAAGCTCGAACGTGAAGCGACCTTTAAATAACCTAAGGTCATAGAAAGATACAAGATGTAATTACATTTTAAGGGCTGCACGTGATCCTCGACTATGTTTCCTGGACGAAGTACAACGATTATTAATCTTCTTTAACCTCCACAAATGTTTTCAAGTGATATCCAGTTCAAGTCAAAGTTACTAAACAAATCATTCTGCCCTATCTTTACCTTCAATCATTCTGCAGACATCAAATAGACACATATCTATTAAATACAAAGAACAAACATCTTTAAATTTCTGCCATATCAATTTCCGGTAACTCTTTGTTCATATAAATAATTTATATAGTTATTCTGCTTAATCGACGAGTATTGGAAGTAATATTAAAAGTAGCCTGTGACTTTCAAACGTCAGATTTGTTCTCGAATAAAGTTCCGGTGGTAGTCCGAGGAAACCAGAAAATAGAAGCAGAAACCAGTTAAAGGCGCGTAGAACCGACAAGAAGAGATGCACGGCTCGCTCTTCCTCGACCCTTATAAAGAAGAAACCGTTCCTTAGGTGCATCATAATTAGGACCTTGTTTCTTTTCTTTATTTGAACACACGCCAGCACGTGTCGTAGCCGGTCGCTCGATACGGAGAGTATTGAAGAGTATAACATCAATGCTATTGCGCTTCAAAATAGTCGTGCAGTTTCGCGAATCCACCGCTGCGCGCGCGAGTGCGTCCGTGTTACATTTCTATACGCAGCGTACCACCGTGTTTCCCTGTTCTTTTCCCGTCTTTGCGCTTGTTTTACTGGCGCCACAAATGCGTGGATATACTTCTTTTTTTTTCTCTTAACTTTCCTTCTCGTTCCTCGTTGGTCTTTCGTGCGATATGTATAGTAAATAAGCCGCAACGGGCGGTTTTGACGTGGTCAGAGTCAGAACGGGCGCGTTATTTAACAAGTCGTTAGAAATAACTCGGAACTGATAGTTGCGGAATAAATATACGCGATAGCGAGTAAATAGTGTGCGATGCGCGAAGCGTAACGAGAGCGCGCGGATTCCAATGAGAATGCGTAGGAGCCAATGTTTGTTTTATTTTTAATCTCTAACCGAATGTAATTTTAGTTCCTTTTGCACGTGACTATGTTTGTTTATACCATTTTACCGGTTGTGTATAATCTTGAAATACTCTTCTTTTCTAAAATCCTCTTCTGAAATGTTAACATTTTTTTTTAGAAACCTTCCCAATTCTTCATTTGCAACATTGGTGGTCTTACCGAAACATATAGCTCATGCTTTGTTTCATCTTTAAATACGATCTGTACAAACGCGTTTATCAAGCATTTCCCTTTTTAAAATAGCAATATTATTATTTTTTTATGTATGAGAACTATTTTTGCAGTCTTTCCATCGTTTACAATCTTTCGATGATCTTCTAAGAAGAAATGTGTGGTTCCGTCTGTTGTCTGGTATTAAAATATGATCCGCTGGAAGAATTGGAAACCCGTTTCCGCTAAAACGCCAATATCTCTTTACTTGTGTAACCTCGAAGGTCTTCATCGAACAAACAACAATTCTCCCCGACATTATCCACTCGTCGAGCAGATTCGCGACATGGGATTGAACGCGTTGCGTTCGAGATCACGCGGCAATCCCTGAGCAGAGGCGACGCACACAGCGTGTCGTCATCGTAGGCGTTATAAGCGCGTAATTTCAAGTTGCACAACGCACGGACAAAGAGAGAAAGAGAGAGAGAGAGAGAGATGTAGTCGGCTGACCATAACAAGAGCCAACTACGATTAGAGATACGTACCGCGAGGATGAGATGCGAATAATAATAATAAGAGTAATGATCGGCGTTCACAGGTGTCCCCGAACCGGCGCTGTCTGAACCAGCTCAACAGCTGATCGGAGTACGAAGCGGCGGTGAACGGGGCCACTATTGCACCACCACCCCGCGATTGGAAGAAATTCGATATACCAATAGTCGGTCGCTGGTTAACAGCCAGACGTTTCCACGAAGAGGAGAAGAAGGCGAGGAAGAAGCGGAAAAAGAAGAAGCGCCCCGACACTTGATAAGAGGAAGGAGGGTAACCAACGACGACGACGGCGGTGGCGGCGGCGACGACGACGACGATAAAGAAGAAGACAAGGGCGAAGTATTCTTTGCTTGCTTGGATACGCCATCATGGTCAAAACTTTTCAAGCATACCTGCCCTCGTGTCACCGCACTTACTCGTGCATTCACTGCCGTGCTCACCTCGCCAACCACGACGAACTCATCTCTAAGGTGAGCCGTGCTAGATCAGGTAACGGACAGACTTCTCGCATTCACTTCCGAGCTTCACGCGACGCACGCGCACACGCGTACAGTTGTAAACAGAGGCCGATGCATACGCGTGATATGCGTGCGTCTGTGTGCACGCGTTGTCTCTATCTCTATGTATCCAACTTTGCCCACAGTGTCCTATAACACGCTTTTTCCTTTTGATTGCAGTCCTTCCAGGGCAGTCAAGGTCGTGCCTATCTCTTTAATTCCGTGTAAGTATGCTAATGCTTTCAGAGAGGCGAGATCGAATCGTCGTGTGGAAAGTAGGACGCGTTATTTTACCCGTGGTACTTATCGTGCTCTTTCCGTTACTGCACAATCTTTGTATTCCCCCCTACCCCCTGTCTCCTCTTCTCCCTTTGTTCCTTTTTTCTTTTTTTTCTATCGATACGATGATAAAGCTTTTATGCAAATAATCAACGATAAAATATGCGCCGTTTATTGTTTTAGGGTGAACGTAGGCTGTGGTCCTGCGGAGGAGCGAGTTCTGTTAACTGGCCTTCATGCTGTCGCTGACATCTACTGCGAATGTTGCAAGACTACCCTCGGGTGGAAATACGTAAGTTCCGCCTTCGAGTATTCCTGGGAACATATTTTAAATCGCGTATTTTTTTTTTTTTTTTGCAGGAGCATGCATTCGAGTCGAGTCAAAAGTATAAGGAGGGCAAGTTTATAATCGAGCTTGCTCACATGATCAAGGAGAATGGATGGGAATAGATCGAGTCGAGGGTAAAAATCCGCAAGCAAGAAACAGAAAGAGAGAGGACACCCCGGTAAAAAAACACGAGAGGCCCGTCAAAACTTTTCCTGGTATAAGAATAATGCCTACAATGTTGTTCTAATTGCAATGTGCGGCCCCCTCCCCTCTGTCAAAACCACCAACGAAAGTCTGTGATTTCATTTGTGATTTGTAATCTTAGTAACTTTTTATGTTTCGGACGATTCGACGCTGTTTTTCGTTCTTTCCGATCGATTCATCATGCAAGCGATGACAACGGTGATCCGCGGCGTCGCGGATCAATCACACATGGAAGTATTGTAAAGAGAGAGAGAGCGAGAGAGAGAGAGAGAGAGAGAGAGAGAGAGTGCGAGAGGGAGAGAGAGAGAGAGAGGGAGAACGAGAGAGAGAGAGAGTGAGAGAGAAAGAAAATATTTTTCAACAAACGAGGTTTAACAGAAAAAAAGAAAAAAAAGAAAAAAGACGGGAAACAAGAAGGAAAAACAAACAGTAGAGTGTAAGGAACAAAAAATAAGAAGAAGAAAAAGAAAAAAAAGGAAATAGTAATGACGTTAGCATGCGATGGTGATTATGATGACGAAGGTGCCATGGTGGAAATAAAGATGGAGAATCGCTCTGTTCGAACAATGGGGTGCCCCTGTAATTTTAATTCATTATCCTCCTAGACATTTTACGTGACGTGAATGTCATAAATGATAAATGTTTAAAAAATTAACGCGCGGGGCACCCCGGTTATAAAGATGAACGTTTTTTAATCCGTTATTGCACCGGAGCAGCGCAAGTGCCACAGACTTTGCTGGACTGACTGCCTGCCTGCCGCGTCTATCATTGGAATTTCACTGCCGATATTCCTAATATTAATTAAGATGAGCTGCGCCGCGTCGTAGGCGACGTAGCTTTTGGTAGTTTTTAGTATAGCTTACAAGTATAGCATACTAAAGCCTATGTTACAATATTATAGGACCTCATGGATATAGGACATAAGAATACCGTAAGAATAACAAAAAATGGGAGTGAAAAGGAGAAAGAAAGAGAGAGAGAGAGAGAGAGAGAGAGAGAGAGAGAGAGAGATGTGGTGAATGCGTTACGTATGCGTGGGAAAGAGCGTGAGAGAAGAGAGAAAGAAATGGTTTGATCAATTGTCTGTCGCGTGTACATGTTTGATTTTATGTTTACCATGCCTGCCAAACTGTGTCTGTTTATCTGCCAGTCGCCATTACTGTTAGTGAAGAAAAGTACCATATTCTAACATGTTCACGTTTTCGTCGGCTCTGCAAGGTGTGGTATGACTGAATATTTTCGTTGCGAATAAAATAATCATTGGACTGCGCCTTCCTATGCACGCACTATGAGATCTCTAATATCAAAGAAAAGAAAAACGAGAAAAAAAGAGGTGTAAGAAAGAAAGAAAAAAAAAACATAGAACACACACAAATTTAATTGCTCATTACTTTTAATATCGATCTCATTTGTAAATAAAAAGCAAGACCTCAGTGGCATCACAGATCGTTATTCGACGGCTTGATCCGTTCTCAATCGAAGTCCACGTGTACGAATTTGATTTTCATCGGTCATTAAATGAAAAAAATTTTTATATCACGATACTGATTTATCATTTCTACGCTAAACCAATCGGCACGCAATGATACAGCGGTATTCTAACGTAATTAATTTTCTTGTTTATTAGGGTATTATGCATTTTGGAGACTGCTTGTGTAAGTGAAACGACATAAACTAATTTTTAGGCGGCTTTTTATGTTACCTTCGTTACCGTTGCTTGAACTTTTAAACGACTAAAATTGGCATTGGCTTGTGTTAAGCGTGAACGTGTCGCAATACTTGTAAAATACTAATATTCAAATTTTATGTATGAATAAAAGAAAAATAAGTATTCGTTATTTACCTCCATTACTTCGAAATACGAAGGTAGCAAAATGTGCAGGCGTGAAAGAAACGTTTAATTTTTATTTTGATAACGAAATGTATTGAGAAAGAGTATAACTGTGGCATAAATGTACCAGAGAAGAAAAAAAGAAACATTGGTCGGTTCTTACTACGTTAAAAGTTCTCGGAAAAAGTGTACACATTGAGTAATTGATATAAAACTCCGATTGAATAATTATTAGAGTATTTAAGGGTACGCGAATTCTGTATTCGTCGTTTTAAATGCATACATATGAAAGTGCAGTGTACTTGCGTGTATTTTAGAAATGTAACGAATGAATGTGCCGGCCTAATTCCTCATGCTATCTTTTGAAGAGTACTTTTTATATTACTGTGCCGATGCAGTTACCCGCACTCACTTTTTCCGGTGATCTTAAATTCTCCCCACCCGACACTGATTCCGTAGTTCTCAGCATCCACCAACATCCACCATTTCCACCATTACACAATTTTGCTTTGTAAAACATGTTCATAATAAAAAGAAAAAAAAAAGAAGAAATACAAGGTATTTAATCGAAATCGACTTATTTTTATTTCGAGTGTGAAGATTTTAAGGACGAACATTAATTGTATTAATTAAATAAAACTTTGATAGATATTTTAATTATGTACGATTTATTTTAGTTACACACACACGCATTATGCATTTTTATAATTGTACGATATTAACGCGAGAATGAATGAAACACGATTGTTAGCTGTGTCCTTTCTTATCGACGGAGTAAGAAACGTGTCGTGACACAGTGCGCGTACAAAATGTATAAGTCCGCCGCGCGATGGCTGCGTAACATCAACGTTGCTCCGCGGTGTTTTCTGATCCCTCCTTATTTTTGTTTACCTTTTAGTTTGTTTAAAAATGTTGTAGAGGCTTTCGTTTATTCCTTTAGGATCGCAGAGTGTTGGTACAGCGTGTCTTTCGCATCGAGAATGAAGAACGCAAAGGCCAAAGCAAGGTAAATGAATCCTTCACGTTCTAATAGGCCCGAGTTAATTATACTTGTTGCTTCTACCACTCGGAACTGATTTTATATTTATCCTTCCTCCTTAATGTTGTCACACTATGCTCTCTGTTAATCGAGGAATTATTCTGACCGATCAAGCGACTAAAATTTCATTACGGTTCCTTCCTAATATCGAGAATAAGAAATTTATATTTAACCTGGCGGATGTATTGATTTTTCTTCCCTATTGACGGCACACAATAGGCGCCACCAATTTATTCGTTCACGTGGTATCAAACGTGTTTCGTTTCTACCTTTCTTTTCTGTTTTAATATTTTATAATTGTTTATAAATATTCTATCTCCCATTAGATGTGTATACACTATCTTTTTATAAAGTGTAATATTATATACATATATATATATTTTTTTAATTTAAATATATTACAAAAAATTAAAAAGTATGCTTCTATTTAGTATACTAATGCGATGCATTTTTAGACAGTGTATGGAGCGGTTTGGAGATCATGGAGGATATTTTGATGTCGTGGTACGTCCAATGATGCAACAAGGGCACGAAGGAGAATTATGCGGCTGGTTAAAGGAGATGAGCTTAATTAGGACTGTTTCCACTTGCCCGCATCCAGAATGCAAAGGAAGAAGCCTAGCTTGGAATCAGGCGAGAGTCGTAGATAAATATAGTTGGTCTTGCCCAAACTGTTCGAGGAAACAATCTATTAGAGAAAACTCGTTTTTCCTTGGAGTCAAATGTGACCTGAAAATGTGCCTTCAACTGATATTAGGATGGTGTCAAATGATACCTAGCGAACTTACTGCCAGTTATTTAGGTATGTGTCGTGGAAACTCTATTGAAACCTTAAGTATTATTATATAAGCAAAATTTTGTTTGCTTTCAGAAATTAAAAAACACATAGTTAAGAAGATATATGAAAGGTGTGATGAGGTTTCTGAAAATTATGTAGTGAGTCATCCCGAGGACTGGGTTCTTGGAGGTCAAAGTGCAATATTAATTGTGGATGAATTTCCTAACGGTTACATGACTGAAAATCCTTCTGATGTAACTAGTGCTAAGAAGCGCAACAATAATTCTCATACAATAGTGTGTATAGCGGAGGCGAATACAATACCGACTAGAATGTGGCTTCATATGATTGAAGCACTTCCAGAGGTATTACGGTCTTTATGTGTAATTATTAAACGTTATGTTGTCCTTACTGTTCTTTTTTTTAATATTGTCTTTGATTTTAGCCAGTAAAGGTAGACAAATCCCAAGGGGTCATCGACAAATGTAATATAGTTAAAGAAGCTTTAAAAGAGATTACAAAACACAGTGCTCCTGGCAGCTACATTGTAGCGAATAATCGAGCTCGTTGCTGTAGCTTTGAAATGCTGCGAGAATTGAAGCAATACAAAGTGATTAGCGTAGAACAGTTGCAGAAGTTCGATCCACCAGGAAGAAATAAACTTCTAAATAATCTAGGTATGTCTTTTTATACTTTTTCCATTTTTGCTTTTTTAAACCTTAGAAGTATTGCTATGCGATATACATGATTTCATTGCGATATCACTATATCCAATTATCATTAATAAAATAATGTATACCTTAGAAACGATTTGGCAAACTGGTGTCGAGATCTGCGAAGAAATTCAAGAAACTACCCATACTCTAGGACAACGTATAATATCGAAACATTTATGGAGGCAGAGATTCGGTACGTCTCCTTCTACGGCATTTCAATATATGCTTAACCACATCGCAGAATGTTATCGCTTCATCTAAACCGATCCTCTGCGGTGTTTCCTAACTAATTTTAGTGTACTTTTCTACCATACAAAGCAATATCGAATGCTAGTGAATAATTTTTTTTTTTCTAACGATACGAATTCGTAAAAGAACGTTCTGAAACGAATTAACGTACCGTAAATGCAAGAGGATGTTGACTACCAGTTGATTCGGTGATCTATAATATCCCAGATTGCACAAGTTGCACAAAATGGCCTTATTAAAATTAGGAAGTATAAGTGTACATACTGTAGAATATATCTTCGTAGAAAGGTATCACGATTTAATGTTTCACCGAAACACGCACTTTGTGTCTTCCAAATATCAAAATATTAATCATTTTTTTAAACTTAGATGTTTATGATAATCGTTGATTAGTTAGGATTAAAACATTATATATGAGGTAATGAATCTGTTAAAGCACACGCGAAACCTACCGGTTCACTTATACATTTTCAACTTTTCTATGGATTTAGATTGAAGAGTTAGCTATTGAAAGACTGATGGTGATATTGATGTAATACCAAATCATTGAATACATCAAGATCAATTGTAACATTTCGTTGACATTTTGTAGTTGGTGTAGTGGTTTCGAATACTCGTAACAAAAATTTGGAAAAATTGATTCACGATAAAATACTATTCTTTGCCTTACAAAAAAATTAGCTAATTCGGAACGATATATTCAATACCAGGTGCAATTAGTACCGATACTTAAATTAATATTAAATATAGTTACGGATCCGCAAATGATTGTCAATTTATATTGTACCATTAATACTTAACAACAGTTGTGTAATACTTAACGAGGGACTAGAGTTTTATCCAAAGTTTTACACCAGTATTATTCCATACAATATACTGTAATCGTCTATACCTTAATGTAAGTTAAGAGCACATTTATATCTTGTTCGAATTATATAGTCGGTTTCCCTGACTTTAGTTGATGTTCACTGGTTCAGCGACATCGTGGTTTAGCAATTATATTATGTTATCGTCTTGTGATAAAACCGACTTTGTGATATAGTACCATTAGTTTTATTCGTTTCTTCAGTTGTATCGACAAAAAGAAAAAAAAATGAATAGATTATGAAGATTGTAAAATTTTTGAAAAGTTTTCGCGCGAACAATGTGATAATGATGTTACTTCGTGTGGTGAAAAATGATATATTAAAAGTTGAGAAGAAAATTATTTTGTAAGTTTATAGAATTTAACGCACTGTGTACTATATACGATTAAGACTTTTATATTCCTATGTAGTTTTTACTATCATTTTATAAACTTACATAGCGCGCGATATTAAGAAAGGGATTATAAAACTTTTACACTCGAAATGTTCTAAC
Organism: Xylocopa sonorina; assembly: GCF_050948175.1. Lineage (NCBI taxonomy): Eukaryota > Metazoa > Arthropoda > Insecta > Hymenoptera > Apidae > Xylocopa > Xylocopa sonorina. The sequence continues at coordinate 15,314,974 of NC_135193.1, forward strand.
TAAAACAACATTCAATATTTTTATAACGATTGATCGTCTAGCAATATTGTTGTAATTGTACGTGTTTTGTACCAAATTGTAAAATGACGAGAAACGTATAACGCATCATATAAGTTCGAAGCTATGTTTAAATACCAAATAAAGCAATATTATTTCATATATTGTGCCTAATGTACGCATCGGATAAGAAAATTCTAGGAACATTTAGATAAATCTTTATTTATAACAAAATAAAGATAAAAGATAAAATGCATAACAAAAATATGTTTCGATCAGTAAAAAATTGTACAAGTAACATATTTTTCTCGCATTACTCGCTTTTTTTATGAGATTCTCGATGTCAAATGTTTTCAGTATGTTTTCTAGTATCGCATCGCAGCATCTGCAATTGCAATTATGAAAATTCATCGTTCATAATTTCTCTATATTCTTTCTGATCCTGTACCATTCTACGAAAAACTCGATATTTTTGAAGATGATACCTTGAAAAAAAAGAAACGATATGCGTATTATAAATTGTAAAAATGACAGTGACTTTGTTAAATCTGATCTTCTTACTTGTAGCACTCGTTTCTAGGTTTTACGATATTTGCAAAGCCGCCCATTGTTCTGATAGCGTCATACATTGTATTGAATTTTCCAGCCGCGTAAGACCCAAGAATTGCGGCCCCTATCAACACCGATTCTTTCTCAACGGGGCATAGTACCGGCAAACCTAACACGTCGGCTTGTATTTGGATAAATAATGGGTTCTGGCTTAAACCGCCACACACTAATAATGTTTCTATTCTATGTCCGGCAGCTTCTAGTGTTTCCAATATGTACTTTGTACCATACTGTCGAGAAACTTTAAATTAATTTTTTGTCATAGAGTGAAACACTAAAAGATTAAATCATACGTTCGTACCGTTAAAGCTTGTACCGTTGCCAAGTACAGTATCGCCAGATTTTCTTGATCCACAGATAAGGAGAGTCCCGATATCTATGTGATACGCAATTAGGAATATCGTCAAATTAAATAAGCATATAAATTATTACATTACCATTCCCTTTAGTGTTGGATCGGCTAGAGGCGAGCGATTTCCATGGAAGTCGGGCCATACGTGAAAATCTTTTGTTAAGTACGAAACGTCTTTCAACTTTTTCTGTTCAGTCATTATTTGCAATAGTTCAGACAAATATTGCTGTATGTGTCTAAAACAATTGCATAACGGATGTTGTAAGAAAGTCTATCAATTTACATAATTTATTTCAACTTACTTGTTTCCACTCAAACTTTTCAGAATTCCTGGCGTTGCGGGATGAGTATCAATTATATGGTCGAGTAACTTTCCAGTCGCGCTTTGTCCTCCTTCGCTTAACCACAATCCTGGAACCATAGCACTGAAATACGGCCCCCAAACGCCATTGACAAATAATTTCTTCTCGTTAATTATCATATGACAAGTCGAAGTGCCGCAAATTAAACCTAGAAATTACATAAGATGTCGTATGATAAGCGTATCTCGAAATGTACAAAGAAACAATGAAAGGAAGTTACGTGTACCTAATCTGCTCTGTAAATTATTAGATACACCAGGTACAGAACAGCCTATCATACCAAGCCCTCCAGCATGTGCATCAATAAGAGATGTACCCACAGCTGTTCCTTTTAGGAGACCCAGTTCAGATGCAGCTTTCGCCGACAATCCTTGGTCAATGGGATCGCCCGGAGTCCTCACATCATTACCTTCGTATTAATATTTCTCTTTGTTAAAATAAAGCAATATTTTTCATATTATCTGTCTGAACATAAAAGAGATTTGTTAACTTGTTAACGCAGAAGCTACGCAGTGCGAGCAAAGTATAATTCTCGTTTATCGGGTTCTATCTAAATTTACCTACATGTATACGTGTGGAAATAATTTCGATTTATTGATACCTATTTTCCTCCAGTTGTCTTTCTTAAGATCCTTCAAGTGAATTTGCTCAAAGAATTCGTCGTTCCATTTATTATTACCATCTGGATCAGCGCTGTAGTTCCATTTACATACTAAAGAGCATAGAGATCTGAAATCAGATTAGAAAGTTGTACTATAATACGTGATAGTTTTACATTAGCATACGATAAATGTTGCTACCTCGACTCGGAACCTGTTGCCTTCCATGTTAAAAAATCAGGAAGATCGAACAGTAATGCGGCGCGGTTCCAGGACGAGGGTAGGTTTTTTTTCAACCACAACATTTTTGGGGTTTCCATTTCCAGCGATACCTTTCCACCTGCATACTGTAACATTTCATGCCCTTGTGCATTTATAAAATCAGCTTCCTCTTGTGCCCTATGGTCCATCCATAGTATAACATTCTGTTTGTCCTCGCCTAGATAATAAAATTCAGAAAAGTAACAGATTTTAATCGAACGAAAATGAAATCAAAGAAACAATCCAGTAAACATCATTATAAGCATACCTGTTGGACTGACGGTGACTGGTGATCCTGTTTTATCAATTGCTACCAATGAACAAGTGGCATCAAACCCAATACCCTTCACATTATCTGCGGAGATATCAGCAACCACTGACTGCGAATGAAAATTGAATGAAAATATTGTATATAAAAGTATTGTAACACTTATAGTAAACAATATGTTAAAGTTTGTACCTTTACTACATGGCAGACTGCGCTCCAAATATTGTCGGAGGATTGTTCGTAAAAATTGGAAGCTGGATGGAAAATTTCAAGTGGACAAGTTGCTACCTTCACAATCTTCCCTTTGGAAGATACCAAAGCAGCCCTAGCGCTTCCTGTTCCTACATCAACGCCTACAAAGTAATCCATATCTGAGTTCCGTCTTCCGCTTGTAAGTTCTATGCCTTTCACTAGGAGAGTTCAACTGAATGCTTCATTCGGACTGGAATCATTATGGAGCTACAAATAAGAATACATAGCCACTATCAGTGAGGCTTTACTGTAATCATAGGCTTATTTTTTAATCATACATGACCCTGAGATAACTTCTACAGCAATAAGAAACAGTTAGCTGGTAATGTACCAATGGTAATTTATGGCTGTACAGCTATTTAAGTTTCATGCATGGAATAGAAAAGAAAGAAAATTAAAAAATGAAGAATGATTACTGATGTATTTATTTCAAGGAAATAACTTGAGATGAAAGTTTCAAATATAGAATACGTATAATGTATGCGTGTATATCTATCGCAAATCGTTACGTCTGTAGAAATAGCGTTAACAACGAAGTACAACAAGATTACGTAATTAGGATAATACGTAGGTACATGGAAATACGTGTGCATTAAAAATTCAAACGCGTTACCTTGATTACTCTTTACACCATTTTACTTTCTAATTTTTTTTATCTCAAGTATTTAACATAAAGCTCCATTATAGTTTTCAATAATTAATTAGGAATGCCAGTTAAGGAAAAAAACAATAATATATTCGAAGTAAAAAACAAAAGATCGCTGTTCACTGTGGAAAAATCGAAAATATGCTACCGACTCCACGCACGTGTACAACTGTGTTTGACAGCAACCTAGCAAAACCTTGCGCGTCGGACAATCCAAAGTAATACACGTGGTAACGTTTCGAACATCGCAGATTCGTTAAAACGTTTAATTTGCTAGTGATTTGTCATTAATAACGAGTCACGAGCCGTGCGTGCAGTTAATATACATTCCATCCCGATGTGATATTTATCGAAGAACTTTGGTCGCCAACAAGTTGCATAACCTAAAATATGGTGCGTTTCAAGAACAGGTAATGAAACAATCTATTAAGAATGTATTTATGTTCGTTTATTTATTCTGAACGTTCAATAATACAATATACAAGCTGTTTTTGTTTCGTTTTTTTTTTTTGAGATCGTGTTATAAGCGTAATTAAATTGAAACGCATTCGTAGGTACATAGCATTTGAAATAACTCTCGGTGATAAATCCAATAAACCTTTCCCACTGAAAACCACAGCATTACATGTTGCTATTGAGCAAAAAGTGCAACAGTTGTACGGTGATTTCGGAGTCGCCGCCATAAAAGCCGGCTTCAGCGGTAACGTAGCGTGTTTTTATTTTATAGAGGATCAGAGGAATGAAACCAAGCTTGAACGTTCGATTGTTTCACTTTAAAAATTTTTCAGCAAAATATTGCAACGTACACACGAAGATAGCGCTAGTAAAAACCAGGCACGGGCCCCATAAATTTTTATTGTCCGCGATCCCAGTCATAACTGACATCGCGGGTCGTTTAGTGTCGGTAAAAATACTTTACGTCGGAGCGACATTGAAGCATTGCTTCCTTTTTATTAAAGTAAGTAGAATCAACCGGATGTGTCGATCAACGCATCGAACGCAATTCGTAGTCGAATGATAATGTTGCAGAAACATCAACAACAAAAACTGGAACAAGTATGGAACACTCTTAGAACCGACGCGGAGCGAAGAAACATGGAGAACGCTTTAATGACGCTAACTTCGGCTATGAAAGACTACCAATGAAACCTAATTCTTTCACGAGCCAAAGATCCTCCAGTCTGTAGATTCGTAGATTCGTTTGTAATTGAATAAAAACAATTTCTTAGACGCTACCAGCGGCTAAATATCTCATCTGTTTCTCTGTTCAAGATAAGGCGCGCGATTATTTCGAATATACAACCACCCATTCGCAATGTCGACCATTCTTCCGGTGTCCCCTAGCGGCGAGGTTACCAGTCGATGGAGGGTGCGCGTAGGGGTCGTTGTTGCCCGTCGCCAGTTGTCGCTGGCTGTTGCTGGTGTGTCGATCGTTCCTGTTCCACGGGCGAAGTGACGGTGGCCCGTACGGGTATAGTTGGCAGTCGATCCGCGAAGGTGCTCTCACGGCGATGCGATAATCGTCTGCAGCCCGGTACGAATAGACACAGAGACTGTACGAAGTCTGACGAAGCTGCATCGCGAAGCGTATTAATCGCGATTTCTAACGAATACATTACGAACCGCAAACGAACTTGTGCTGCATTCTCGTTCTGTTCATTGTTCGGTTTGCCAGACGAGATATTTTGATCGCTCGAACCGCAGGGCGCAAAGTCGAAGCGGCACGCCTCTACGGAATCAACCCATCGTCGATTGATGAATAAATGTGTTACGGATCGAGATCAACCGAGCGTCGAGCAGGACGTTAACAGTTCGTCTCATCTCCCGACGAGGATTTAACCCTGTTCGAGGTAAGATTGGAGAAGGCAGTGGCCTTTCCTTTTTCTTTTTCTCTTTTTCTCTGGTATAGGTTATCGATTTCGTTTCCGTGCCGTTCAAGGGGATGTATTCGGGATCCGTTGGATACCGATCCGTTTGGCTCTCGTTCTCTACCCTTTGTTTGCGTTTTTCAACCGACTATCGGATCTCGTTGGACGACGTCTCTTCCCAGTTCGCTTGAATGGAACGATCGATTCGTAAGATCAGCGGTGTCGCACCCCTTGCACGATTTTATCTCGTAAACGAACTAAGCGGCGAAACATCGCCTATCGAAATATAACGGCGATAATTCCGATACCGATTATTGTGTACACAATGGTGTGTCATTCGCCGACAGGAATAGGATTAATTGATATCGCGATAACGAACTTTACGTTTGAATTTCGAATCGTCCCAGCGGTTCGTTTTCGAGTCCACATTTAACCTTCAATTATTGAAAGTTGGCGTTAATAAAAGCAACATTAGCGAGGGAAACGGAAGCAGACGTTTGAAACAGAGTAGTGACGAATACAGAAGTAGCGAACGTATAATCGACTGATCCTTCGAGTACGTTATTTCGGAATCGTTTATACAAGAAAGTTTCGTAGAGCCTGGAGGAAGCTGTACGAACAAATGTTCCCGCTCTTATGTATAGTAATCGGTCAGGACATTTTTTTCACATTCTGCGTGCGCTCCCCGGGTTCTAATGCTAGAAATAATATCGCGGTCATGCTGCTGTTGATCGGAACTTGAATCACTTTTGTCGGGAACGTAATAACCGAACGGGTGAGATTAGAATTTGTGTCGCAAGGAGGACATCTTTTTTTGTTTCGCCTACTGTCACGAAGGGGTCCTTCACCCGATCAGCTTCGATGTTCAGAGAACTATTGATTTGTCAATTAACCAATGTCCGCACGCCCACGCTGGGCTGGTTACGGTAATGCTTTTCGTCTTCTCAAATTTATCCACTTTTAACCCCTCGCATAGTCGCACGTAGACATCTCTGATGTTTGCGTCACGCCAGTGGCTAACTGAAAATATATCCGCCATCGAACGAGTTATCATTTTTCAAATATATGCTCTTTTAGCTTTTGGTCGTATTAACGACGATCGATTGGCTTAATAAAAATATCAGCTTTTGAATTCTTTGGTTCAGTTTACGTTATTTGAGTATACAATTATTCCTTGAGGCATGGTGTTTTTAGATCGTTTCGTAGTTGTGATACTTAACGTATCGAGTTAATGTAAGTAGTTAACGCATTAAAATCATTGCCAGGAAGATATCGTTCGAGCTAGATCGGAATACGTGCACGTCCGCGCGCACGAATAATTCTGTGATCTTTATGGAGGTTATTCATTAGGTTAAGTTTACATAGTAGGACGTGCTGGGCTGCGGAAAGGGTAGATAAGCTTGTGTAATCGTCAGCGATAGAGTCCTCTGGAACAACTTAATATAACTGGCGCTTTTCGTTTGGACGAACACAACAGTGAAACATCTAAACTAAACGTAGAATTTTCATTCTTTTTTCTTTTTCCTCTCTTTCATATTTTCATCCACTTGCGCTATATAATTTAAATAAAGATAATCCATACATAGAAATACTTGTTCCAGTAGGAGTAAAGGTGCTCGAAATAATCGAGTAATTTAAAAGTTTGTTCGTTGATCGTTGGAAATATTTGAAATTCAAATATTCCCGCCAGTTTGTTTTAAATGAGAATGTTTTTCTGTACATGGTCGTGATCGTGGGGTACTTAATATGCTCGGTGTTTTTTCACTATTTATTACATAAACCCCGAAGTCTTTCGCAATGCATTGTAAGTAGGACATAAGGATGACCATTACGTAATCCTCATGAAAGCGAAGTTATTTGCAGATTATATCGCTTATTTCGACGCCGGCCTGAGGCCACCGGATATAATGAGACACATCTTGCTTTGAGTCGAGCGTTTCGAATCCTGAATTAGTTTATTTCATAATGGGGTCGTTTATCTAGACAAAGAGAATAATTTCTGTAGAGAGTTCAAAAAGTTGCGAGCATAACCTTATTAGTCACTACCATGCAAATTAGGAACATTCGTGCGGATAAATGTAATTGTATTTTATTTTTCAATAATTTTTAATTTTACAATAACTGCAAGCTATGTAAAATCGATTTTTTAAACTGACGTTTGTCCTGGAAAAGGCGTCTCGTGCGTGCGTGCGAATGATCTTCGTGTTAATCTATTTTGAGAGCGTAAATCATTCACACTGGTGAGTAAGTGGAGCAAAAATAAGACAAATTAGTAAAAGGTATACGCAAGGTGGATGCCGAAATTGCTTTCCACTTTCAGCGACGCAAGGCTCCATTGCGTTCCTTAGCGGACCAATTCTATTACGTAAATCAATTAAACCGTCTTTTCCTTATAAGTCTACGGGTTCTCGACTTTTTTTTTATTATTTCTATCGTTTTACAAAAAGACTGACACACTTTCTATAGCATAGTTGTAGCGCTGTTGAAAGCTTTTCCTTTTTCAATGTATCTACCTATATTATATTCAATTCTTGTCAAGAAACTTTATTAGACTTTTTTAAATATTCCTATTTAAATTTCCAGGTCAGCTTTCCTTATTCACAAACGTGACAATTCAATGGAATTCTCAAAATTAGTTTCTCTCGAAACATTCTAATCGCATAGCGATTTTTCACACTGAGAACATGTTTCTATCGATTACTAAAAAATGAATCGTTTGTTAGCAAGGTAACAAGTATTGGATCGCTCGAACGAGTGCGAAATGAAATCGAATCGCGCGACCCATCGACGCGACGGTGCATAAATCTCTCGACGACCCGAAGGTTCGCGAAGCGGAGTAAAAAGGAGCCCGTGGTAAAAGTGGAACTTTCCTTCTTTCTTTCCGTCCCTCAGCCGGTCGTGTGGCGCGTATAAACGATACTTGTTTAATGTTTACACCGGACGGGAATAATTTACGAGGCGACGGTACACGACTGCCAAGGAAACGAGCCTCTCTTCCCCGCTTTTAGCCACCGTGGGATCGTTCCTTCCACGAGCAGGCCAGACTCTTTCATACTCTATCGCTCTACTCGTATCGCTCCGTGCACGTGTTGACATTAATCCTTTTTACTAGAATGCGCGATCATATTTCCACGGCGAATTCGATTAAACATTCCTACGCTTATTGCCTTCCGGTTTCGTGGAAATTGTACTACACGTTTCTCCCAAGCCAACAATGGTTCTGATTCATTATTTATCGTGGACTGTGCGTTAACAAACATTTCTACTGTAGACTTTTAAGAGGCAACAAACTAGTGTTTCCTTACTCCTTCTTATTCGAGTTCTAAATGGGTTACTATTCTATCGAAATCGTTGAAACGATGATTTTAACGATATTATTATTTTATGATGTATTCGTAATTAAATATTCCCAAGTATATTTTATAGGTTTCTAACTTTGAAAGATTCCGACCATTCCTATGTTCAACCTTCGTTTCTTCACCCCATGCGTCAGGAGGGTCGTAAAGTTTCAATTCGAACGGCTAGAATGAATCACAGCCGCCAAGCTTGGCAAACAGTTCGTAGCATAAAGAATCATGATACATGGTGGAACTACTCCCGCCAAATTTACCATATCAAACAGTCGTACACCATTGCGCGTCTGCAGCACCATCATCCGTCAGATGAAAAGAAAAAAAACAACAATCTCTAAATACCATTTTCTTCCTTTCAGAGAAAATTATTGTACGCTAATTGCTGGCACTCCTAGTGTTAATTCTATCGCCTTCTAAAAAATCTTTTACTGAAATTCCCTCAAGAACTTCAGTTATTACAAGGTTTCTTTTAATTTGAAGTACATCTACTTTTTGAAAAATTATTATTTCTCCTCCAACTTAGTTCTTCCTCGAAACTCTTAATTGCTCTTACCGCCCTATTTTATTCCCAGACAATTTCCCTGCATCTTAACTTGTTAGCTAGAAAAGAAGTCGATCGTACACGTCTCGTATTTTCAAGTCCGCTCGTCAGAAACTCAATTGTTCCCAGATCGTTCGCAAATACCCACTTCAAACACGCCTCGCCAGCATTCCAAGTCGTTCGGAGATGCCATTATTCCAGTTTAACGTGCAACGTTTCGATCCCATTCACAGTGCTCCCGATCCGATCTCTGGGACACGATTATGCGCGAGGAAACATCCGCTGAAAATCGACTAACAATAAGCAATTACGTATCCGCCGTTGAACAACGGCGAACAAAAGAGAGCGTGTTAAATGGACACAGAGATCTACCGTTGAAATGCGTTATTGAGCATCTGCGACTTTCTTCGTTTACGCTTGGCCAGGAAGAACGCGCGGACCACGGCTACGAATGTAATTACAGAGTGGAGGCATGCATAGTTTTCTTCGATTGTCCCGTGGAAAGACACGCTGCGCGATCGTGGAAAGAATGGACTTCTCTAATTAATTGTCCATTGAAATTGGAAGGCTCGCGTTGAGCGACAGCCACGACTAATTGCGGGATTCTCGCGGTACTCGGAGAGCGAGTGGTTCGCGGATATCGTCTATAAATGGAATTAGGGAAATAATTGATTTAAACGGTTTCAAATGTTTCAGAATCTTCGCGTAGCTTTTGTTGAAATTTTTAAGTCGACAAACAGGGTAATTCCGAGATGTTCACGTTTTTCGCATCTTCGAATTAGTGAATTTCCGAATTCCCGATTTCTTAGAATCGAAAAAGTCTCTGGTTGATTCGAATTACAGCAGCTGTCCTTCATCCCACGGTTTACTTTTAAAGTTCCCGAAAGATCCTTTCAATGGATCAATGGAATTCCCCCACCCTCGCCATCCCTTACATCCCAGTCGTCTGCCGAAGAAAAGGCGCTCTTTCTGATCAGAAGCTTTTCTGTTACGACCATCAGAAAAATATTCCCCTAGGTAGTCAGGTATTCCAACCAGTAATCAAAGCTCGACAATGCTTCTCTCCATTCCAAATAATCGTAAAAAGAACCAGCTTAAATTAACACCGTGTCCAACGAAAAACCGAACCGGCACGGAGTGCATTAAACGCGTCCCGTTTAAAATTGTGAAAACTGCACACCCATTGAACGAAATTGCACGCGTCTACCGTTCGATGTTGTTTTGCGTGGAGAACAGTTCCGTACGTTTTCTCTAACGGTCAACGACGATGAGAACAAGCTGTATATAACACGAACGGAAAGTAGTTTGCATAATGCATGAATAGAAGGGGAGGGATCGGGGGAGTCTTGGTATATATCTAACAATCAAGATCACTTGCGAGCCCTCGTCTAATAATTATTTCCATCGCGAGAGGTATAGCTCCATTGTCTGCGGCCCAGGCTGAAAGCCGACCGATTTTCACCACCATTGTTCGGACTACATGTTTTTAGACTTGTTTCTTTTACCGGCTTTCCTCGGTTTCTCGGTTTGCCATGGTATTTCGTCGTGAATGGTTGTGTCTTCGGGGGTTCGATGCAAGAATCATGTTCCCGTAAGGACTGCTATTTGGATTTCAAACATGATTTAAGATTAGGCATCGAGCATCGGGCTACTATCGGTTTCTGTGCTAAGTTAGAAGTTACAAAAGAACTTGAAACAATTAGGAGCCGTTCTTCCAAGTTCTCAGATACTTTTATCGGTATTTATACCTTTTTCGATTATTAGCGCAAGTATTTAAGGGCAAGAGCTCTCTTCCCTGGCGAATCGTCTATTTCCATTTGCCACGTGGGTGATGAATAAGTAGCGCGGTTGGCACTAACTAAGCTCGCCTAAGCTCTCGAGGCCGAAAGCTGCCGGTAAACGGCCTCTGTAGAATGCAGAGTCGCGTTTCTTCGTTTGACGAGGCGGCGCACTCTCCCTTCCGAGAGACCCGGACTCGGATTAGGCATCCGCTCGTCCGGCTCGCGGATATATTTACCGCCCCGTTCAAATCACTCGACACGGCTTGACCTGACCGCAGACACCCTGCGTTACGTTCCTACTGATTCCCGCGATTCATCGATACTACTTTGCCCTAGACAATCGATCTCATCACTTACTGATATTGTACCGTTTCCTGTTGCATACGGTATTGACTATAACTTTCATGATTCTCAGTTACGTGCTTAGATGGTTCCTTAACTCCTTCAGACCTGATATTTCCTTTTAATTTCCCACCATTTGTCGCATCATCAATAATGTCATCTGCGCTGAATAAAATCAAACTAATGGAGGTATTGTACTACTTTTCATGGAAAAATATGCTTCAAGGGTGTATATATTAATCGCAATTTTAACATTCCAAATTAGATGTTGAAGCTCTAAGCCTGCGATAGGTCTGAAGGGGTTAATGTGTCGCAAGATTATATTCTGTTATTGGTTTTCTGTTTATGTTAAGTGGGATAGTCTCTGTGGGAACTACTAGAACAGGGGCTCTCAAACTTCTGTAGTAAGAAACTGTAAACTATACGTATTATATAAAGAAATTGGAATACGTTTGCAAGTGTAATTAAAATATCGAAACAGTGAACCAAGATTAAGTCCTTTACGCGCAGTGACTATTGCGTTGAACCTTGAGTTGGACGATTTCAATTCTTAAGGTTTCTTAGGTTCGGTTGATCGTTGCTGGAAAAGTCGGTCGCGCGTGTCAGTTAGTCGGTGTCACGATCAGACACGGGGTTCCTTAACGACGCTTTAAAGGCGGTCCGCAAATAACTTAGGGGAGGTCCGAGCTTGGGAGACTGTGCCAAAGGTTCGCTTTTTTCGTATGCGACACGTGAAGATCGGACACTTTTATCGTGGATTAATTAGACCACTTCCTTCAATAATATTTTCTTTACAATTGTATACAGTCGATGAAAAAAATCTACACATATGGTTCTCAAGTTTTAAATATTTAGAGAAAGTATAAACTGCCAGCTGAAAGAGTTATTTACGTCGATCAAACGCTAAATTGTTAACAATGCTTTTAGAATTTTTAACAACTGAAGTATATTTGTTAAATTGAAATTACCGGGATTCACGCGATCCATGATCTTAGGACCGTATAAATAAAATTAGTCGAAGTCTACTTTAGAGCTAATATTTCCGCCAGTTACTTTCAATTGTAACAATGTTTTTGAATTACGATGATCTTTTAATTCACTTTGTGTTAGAAAGTTTTTTATAGATACAACATATGATCGCTGCATTATTTTCTGATTTATTATCGTAATTTTTAGACTTTCACCTTGTTATAGATACATCATATTGTTTTAAATATTCAGCTTGCAACATGAGTCGCTACTTGCAGTCATCGGGAAACGTATCCATCTGTTGCAAGTCATTTTATCGGTATAAAATGTCCACAAGCACGGTGTTAATCATTTTATATTTGTATTTAGCTATTAATATTCGTTGACCCTTTAGACGCAGAGAGCGTACTCACGCGCTCCAATTAGAAACCCTCACTTTTTTTTTCGAAGACACGAGTGTACATACTCCAGTTTTATAATTATCGAAGAACACGTGATTCATGGTGCGGTTATATATAATTAAGCAGCATAACATTTTCATTTGGTAAAAAAATCAAAATCAGAGAAATCGAACATTTCTAATTTTTTGCATCTTCGAAATTCAATTCAAGCTTGAAACTTTATATTCTATTTATGTCGACTCTATTTTTTGTTTAAAACGCGTTAAAAATAAATGCTTCTGATAGAAAGAACTCGACAAAAGAGATATGCGAGTCGATGTTGCGTATCCGCTACGTTGCGTCCTCCATCGACCGACTGCCGTGAAGCGAACCGTTTTTAACGCTTCCAGATTTACGCGACAGCCACTGTGTAAATCAGTCTCGAGCGAATTCCACCCATTTCAAACGTAGAAATAAGACGATCCTTCTTCTCCGTCGATTTCACGAACTCGATCCGACATTCGTTCCATTAACTGGAATTTTTTATATCGTAACAGGTCTACTATTATTCTTAGTTATTAATGTCTAATGTCTAATGTAACTATTACTAATGTCTCTTTTTATTGTACATATGGAACTTATATTCCATTTGATACGTTTATACTTTTACTTTTCCTTTTTCGCGTGCTTCTCTTCCGTTTATTATCTCTCTCGTCCATTCCGTTGATTCTCCTCTATCTTTCAATAATTCGCACATCGTTTTCCTTGTTTCCTTCGCGCTGTTACAATCTTCTGCTAAATGTTCCGGCGTTTCTTTATTGACTCACACAGTCTGCATACATGATTCTGGAATCTATTTTCCTCTTCACCGTCTCCGTATCTAAACCTAGCTATTATTATTTAGTCTGTTCCTTCCTATCCATTCGTCAAATATTTTGATTTTACCGCGATATGGTAGCTTCCTGAATTTTCTTTTACATCCGCTTTCTATTATTTTGTCCTTCCTGTTTCCTCGCACATGTTGAGCGCATTATATTCATTAACATTCTCTACAACTCCATCTCAAAAAGTTACGATACGCATTTAACATTTAATAAAACAGATATACGTAGATTTATCGAGTAAAAGTTATCGTACAGTGGGAAACGGAAACGCAAAAATCGATTCGAGCATTGATTAAATACTGGAAGGGACCCCGATAGATTTATTATTTCTGGCTGGTACAGGGAACACTAGTACCGTAGGCGGGTTACATTGACCCATGGTGTAGATGGTGTGTAAATACGATGAAAACGGGCAGGGTTAACGCGAGTAGATTTATCTGGCTCGCAGTGCACACGTGGCCGTCCATACGCTCGCCCTCGGTGAACCCCGCAAAGATCGTTCCACTGGGGGGCGCCCCACCATGTGGCCCGTCATTGAGTCATCGAACGCGTGGAACAGAAATATTAAACGCGGTCTGCGGCTGCTTTCGATTCGCACGATCGACGTTTAAACCGGCCGACAGCCACTACTGCCCGGCGCAGCGTTTTAACGCACATGTGCGGTCTGCGTAATCGAAAAAAAGAACTTTGACGGCGCATGTGCGCGTAAATTGTGTGCGGTTAATGTGTGGGGTAGGCACTTACGGGCGCAGAAATAAAGGGAACGAGATATGAGGCGAGACAGTGTGGGATACAATGTCTCACAACGCGATACTTACCGCACGATATATTAGGTACACAGTGAGTAATTTTAATATTTTTATGCCTATTGAAAACGGAATTGTATTACACTATATTAAAATGTAATGTACGATTTATTTATTGCATATGTAAGTTTAAATATTAGGGCAGAAGAAGAAAGAAAAATGTTCAGATATTTTATGAGTTCTAATATTTGGAAAATTGCTTAATTTAATACAATTTTTGTTCTGGTATATTATTATGTTATACGAAGTAATTCAATCTTTTGAAACACTTGTTCAGCAATATACATATGCCGGTCCATAAAAGTCACGGTCACTTTTACTTATGTGTGTTTTTGTTTGTCCTTCGTCTTGCTTCGCAGCAGCTCGATTAAGGCATGATAGAACGGCTCTCAGTGTTGCGTTGAGAATTCGAAAATTATCCAAGTAATGTACAGTCAGGCAAGAATAGAAATTCTACAGGGTTTCACGTTAAATGCGAATACAACAGACTCTAGTACAACTATAAGAAATCTTCTTTAAAATTGGTAGCGATGAAAATAATAAGTCATGCTGCACTCGACTTGAATGAAAAGGAGAATTCTCACATTTTATTACATAGCATTACGCGAGAGTTTAGCATAACTCTTTCTTCGTTGAGAGTTGCTTTGCACTGTTCTTTCTTTGAAACAAGATTATGAACAAAGCGATTTAGGGTACGTGTCTAACCGAAAGTACAGCCATCGCGTTGCTCTCGAGGGTCAAATTTAGCAATGTGTATATACATATGTAAGTGTTTCTCGTATTGTATGTATGGGTCAAATTGACTCTGGAGAGCAACTCGAGGTAATTTTATTTTCGTATATGTAGACACGTAGTCTTAAGTGCAAAATTACTCTCAGAACTTACAAAACGTTTCGTATTAAACTGGTAGATAAAATGGTTTTCGATGATTGAGTTTAAGATAGGAAATTTTGTAGGTTAGAAGGCGCAACAGTGAAATAGAGGGAGGTTAACAGGATGCCAGATGTTTGCAGATCAAGAATTTGTTGTTTTGGGTTTTATGGTGCAGGCATACTGCTCTAGCACTTGCGGCCCATTACCCCATGGTTGGCACGCAGGCCTAATCCTCCGAATTACGAGGGGTGCAAGACAGTATGTCGCTTGGTCTAACGCTTGATCAGCTGTAGTGGGACGTGACAATAGAAAAATTATAGTATGTAGAATAGAACGTTTAGTACGCCACAATTTTATGTACATAAGCTGTTACTGGTTTGGCTTTCATATACATCATTTCTTTTCTCCAACTTCGTATTCCCTTCAGTTGCAGTACATATAATTACTTCATTTACAGAGACTTCTCAGTTAGGATTATTTAAACCTTTTACTTTCGTGTTTCGAATTTCCATTCCAGCGAAGAATTCAATTGGTTAAAAAACGCATATAATTGAAGACGCAACACCCTGTATACTTCGATATGTAAAACACATCTGATTCGTATGCGACATACGCGCAGGAGGTACGCAACTCACGAAACGAGTAGAAAGAAAAAGCACGGGCAGCACGTGTGCGACGCGTTAATTACCACGTGCGTACGTTAAATTCAAGAACCGTAACTTTATCGATTGCAGGGAACGATTTCGCGAGTCTCCGTTTCTCAACTCCGGTCACACCAATCGGGAGGAAATTAAAGCAGCCAAGAATAGATGCTCAGTGTCGTAGGTCAGGCAGCTAGAAGTGAGAGTCCGGTTCTCGACGCGAGAGACGCGTCTAAAGCTCCACTTGTCGAGACGCGGGCTAGGGATCGGTGGTTGTCACTTAGGATTCTCCGTGCATCTAAACTTCTTCTACGAACGATACAAAATATCGACTCATAATGAATCGCGTAGATTTTACGCGGGCCAATTTAATTCGCATTTGACTTAATATCCGTGCGCCTGCACCAGAGGTTCGTAAACTGGGTATGCAAATTCTGGTGTAACGCACCGTCGACACGCGACGCGTAGATTATAAAAATAAGCTGTATGGTTATTCCTGGCGTCGAACCGTTCACCTTTGACGCTGTCGTTTCTGGCGGGGTGGTTTGCTCGTTTTCTGCCAGGCCATCTGTGACCTCGCCATAATATTTGCGTGGCGAACGCGCGGCCCAACCGGCATGCAAAGAACGCACCATGGCTTCATCTCGCTGGCGCAGCAACGCACAGCGAGTCCAGTTTGTTACCAACATTTGAGACAGGGATGAAATAGAAGATTCATTGTAACCTATTCAGGGATATTGACACGTATGCGTATGTTTATAATTACCTCTATATACTTTTAGAAATAGTCACGCGTATGCCAACACACGAGATTATTACTCATTCCACGATCGTCTCGTGGGCGTTCAAGAGAAAGTCATTAATAGACCAATCTTAGTTTGATTAGTAGTTACCTCAAAGGCACAAAATGGTACCTACATTACAGTTGTATTCACAAATGCCACATTATTAGTACGGAATGATTTTAGTATGATTGTTTTTTATTTCTTGTGAAATGTAAGGTCTATTTTTGTCGTATGCCCTGGATGTAGAGCGAACATCCAACTTATCACTACTGACAAGAATCCTACTTTCTCATCACGTAACCAATTACTACTACCCACCCACGATTTAACACCGTCGACTGCATGCATCACGGTTACTTAAACCTGTAGCATACAAATGAGGCTGCCTTAGTACAACCTTCCTAAACTCCTAAAAAAAGATCGTCTCGTATAACAAATTTCAATCGAATTAAAGCATATTCCGAAAATTAAAAAGGGCATTTATTTCAGTTAATACGAACGAAAAAATATTAAGGAAATGACGCTCGTTTCGTCTAATATACATGGAATAAACCAGGTCTACGGAGAGGCGGTTTCGTCGCGAGCAGCAATTCTCCAGAAAAATTAGACAGGCAAAAAATACAAAGCGCGCGGGATAATAAGAAGAAAGAAAACATTGGGCCGCTCGGTGGAATCGAAATAAAAGACGTCGCCAGGAAAGTGGTTTCGTAGCGGGTTCCAATTCCGCGCTGAAAACGTTGCGCCATATGTTCAGCTCGAGCATGGGGACTTCCGAAAGCTACTCGAGACTATCTCGAGTGTCCACGAGGTAAATGCAAACTCGCTAAAAGCCACCCAGCCAGATGGCTTTCCCGGCGAAATTTCATCCCGACTCTAAGGTCGTTCATCCCGCCGTTAGATTACGATCTATTCCCGTTTCGTTCCTTTTTCTGACACTGGTCCAGCCAGAATTCGACGGACGCTGTCCGGCGACGCGCGAACAGCGTTTCGCGCGTTCGTTGCACGCTTGATACGCGTGGATGCCTTTTTTGGTCACGTCTTCGACGTAGTCGAAGGGACATTCGTCGGTGGATGATGCAACGGCTCGCATCATCGCGGGGATCGTTGACTCACCGGTCGTTTTGCTCCTCTTCGTCTCGACGGTGGATCGATGTCGCTTTCGCGCGCCTGCGGCGAGAAAACGGCCGATAGGACGGTGGTGTAATCGTTGATTGATGCATCTGAGTAGTTCGGTTGCGCCGGTGTGGGAATTAGGGCGGGTTGTACGCCCCACGAGGGTAGCTATTCAGATGTACAGGGGGTGAGTCAACTTTTAATTTTTCCTCAGGATGGAACAGAAGGCAAGACTTGAGATTTATTTTTGTAAACAACTATGAATCTGGTGTACCGTGCACTGTATACATTATCTATGCAGGGTGCATCACTGGAAATACTTTCCAGGCTAAAGCTAAATGATTTCAAAAGATGAATAGTTTTCCATAGCATAGAAACGGATGTACATTGTTTAATAGATTCAGTCTGTTGTATTAAGGTTTCATTAATTTGGGAGATATTTTACTTTTAATATGATGAATTGGTATGTGGGGTACAGTTTCTACTCCTTTACTCAATTGGCATTTATGTCTTTTTAAATGACACATAATATTTTTTTCTAAAACACAAGTATCTACGTATATTAGTAGTTTTGGTCTATCTGTTAGTACTGTTTTAGATTATTGTATAATTATACTTATGCGGGTTTTATTCAATTTACGGCACCGTGAACGGCAGAAATTGGAGTTTACAGGAAGTAAAAAGGTTTCAACTTCTTTTAGGATGAAAATGGGGAAAATTAAATTATACTCGTAGAAGTAGCTTATTTCGACTGCTTTTATAAGAGTTGCAGACAATTGTAAGCTCTCCAAAGATAAAAATTGTCCAGCTAGATGGGGCCTTATTATTCCTGTGACAGTTGAAATTGATTATTAGAGATATATAGGGTGTAAGTGTGATTCTTTTAGTTTATTTATATTTGTTATATTTTTTACTCCCCTTTCCCAATTTCCATTCGATTATTTGACTCTTTAACAACTTCTTACTCGATATTGTGTAATAGGGGTTGCTTGCTCGAACTGCGATGCAGAATTTGATATAAATAGTTATAACGTGATTCAGAAGCAAAACTCGACGTTACTCATCATACTTTGGCTCGAATATTCTGAACACCATATCGTCAGCAACATTAGCAATCTTTCTGCGATCAAAGTATCGCACTTCCAAAATTATTTAACTAATGGATGTCCAACTGTCACTGAAGATGGGCTGTAAATGCCAGTGAAACGCACAATAAAGCTGGTCGCCCGTATTCGTAGGATTTGTCGTAATACGATCCTACAGACCAGGTGTTCGATCCGAAGTAATTGTCAACAATTGAACTGTTCTGTTAGAAAGAAAGAGAGACCCGTAAATCATCCTCTGCAGGCTACTTCCTGGTATTCTTTAGAACCTACGCGAAGCATAACATTCACTTTACAATCCAGTAGCGTGAAAGCAGCTGGAACTCTCGGAAATTTCGACTTTTTACCACCGTAATTCACTCGGAAATATTTTCGAGTAGAATCCAGTAACGGCCAGAAGTTGGACTCGATCCAACCGGCAAGTAGAATCTCTCGCTTTCTCTCTCTCCCTTTCTGAACTAATTCCCATAAAAAAAAGACGATGGGACGCTGTAACCGTATCTATAGTTTATTTATAAATATCTTACGCGCGAAATATCAATAACCCTGGTGATTCAACTGGCATAACCGCAACCCTAAATACAACCCTGATTTGCGAAGCGGGGAGGGAGAACCGGTGTGCGTCGACCATCGAGCGAGACCCGTTTCTTCATCTTGATGTGTCGAATTAATATCAGGTAATTCGAGATAAGCAATAACTTGCAATTAAGCAACCAGCAATTTACTGCTGAATGTTCAGCGTTAAGTCACCAGATGGGCGATTACAGTGATTTAGTCTCTGAGAATGTTGTAAGTTAAAACAGAAATGTTTGGTTATCTCTGAGATATAGCTGTTTGCATTCAATAACGGGGCACAATGAATACCTCGTGGCATTCGCGTTCCCAAGGGTTCTCTGGTTATTTAACTTTTTTTTCTTCCCCATTACGAAATATCGCGAGGCATTCGGGAGTATATAATCCTAAAGTAACAATACAATTGCATCATCTCTAGTTACGTCAGAATTTAATACACAATAGACTTAATTAAAAAGATAATTAACCCTTTGCGCTCGCATTTATATTTTAGAAGACTCGACGAGGAACTCGGAATTATATTTCGCGTTCGATCAAGATGAAAGAAACAGTGTTTGATAATTGAAGGAATAATTTCCTTGATGAAGTATCGTTTCTCATTGGGAGCAAAAAATGTTTAATTACCGCGTCACGTCCGAGCAATTTCTGTCGATCGCGATAGAAACGGCTCGCGGCATGAATCGTTACAAAATAATTCCGATCCTGGTTGTTTACCCGTCGCAATGACGGGATACTTTCACGCGGGGCAACGCAAATTTTACGTAACGTCAATTTCGTAAAGGAACGTAAAAATCCGTTTTTACTACTTTTATGGTGAAACGAGGAAGTTGCTCTTCGAATCGATCGCGTCTCGCGATATCACGAGGCTATCGGATGACGTTCCTTTTGTCGAAAGGAGCAAACGACCGTTAACAAGAACGGTTGACGATCGCCAAGCGCCAGACAGGAGAGAGAAAAAGAGAGAGAGAGGAAAAAATGGATCACGCAACAGGGCTAGTCGCCAGTTCTTTTCGCGTTACACGCGGCGCTACCTTATTTGGTTTCGTCTTCGTGCGGATCACGGCACGAAATTGCATAAAAGGCTTCCTGCGCGATCTTTCCTGTCGCCATTCTTATGCGCCGTCTACATAATGCAATCCATTTAACTCTATTTTCGCCGCTAATCCTCTCCGTTATCGCGTTCTTTCATCAGCGTGTATATCGTGGAGGCGAGGGATCGGTATTCAAGAATACAGGTGCGATCGAGCGATCGATTTCATCGGTAGAATCCGCTTCGAATTAGTTGCTGGTTTAGAATCGTTTCCATCGCTATAATCAAGCGAACTTAAGTATTCGTTCACGTTATTAAGCATTAAAGGTTTGGTCTGCATCGGACGATACGTTAAAATAATTTTAATATAGCCATAAATTTTGCAGCGGCGAAAGGAATTCAAGTTTCACTGATTTTTAAAATTTGCGAAATCGTTGTTACCTCGTTGCTCAATTCCCGACGCAAACGCTGGAAAAGAGACTTCGTTGAGAGTTAAACGCCGGTGCGAAAACGACGAGGACGACGATGTGCAAACGTGCGTGGAAAACGCGCGTTTCCAGCCGGGTTGCTCTGAACAGCTTGTAAACGCCTGGAACGTTTACTATTTTCCACTTCTGAATTAAACGTGAATCTAAATGCGAATCGTGCAACCGCGATATTTTTGCGACGCGAAGATCACGTAATATCGACCATCACAGTCGTTGAACGCGTCGTGAACGTTTCATACGTTGGACAGTTCGACGGAAGCAAAATGAAACTAAAAATTTTGTGTCGTAACGAAAAATATTTATTTCGATTCTGCGATGATTTATTTCCTTAAGTCGCAATTAGATGTGGAGTAATTAGGGCACACGTTTTATAACCGTGCGAGATGCAAGGTGGACGTGTATGTAATAGGGGTTACAGCAAGTGTCTAATCTATACAGTGATACCCAAAGTTTCGAATATTGGATCTCTTTCACTAGTCGGCTGAATGTTTCCAGAATAAATAAAATTGAACCGCGCGACCCTGACATTTCTCCAATAAGACCAATCAGACTTTCGTTACTGTGTACAACTAACGTCTCCGATGTTGTCAGGTTACGGACGTTCCATCCGCATTGCGACTAGCGTCGTTACCATCTGATAAACAGTTTCTGATGTACAGACTGTGGTTAGCCTTGCCATTTCCTATTACTCTTAAATATTATATTTTTCTTCCACGTGTACCATAGTCCAGAATGAGGACAAGTAATTCGAGATATCATTCTTAGAGAAATAAAATAAACTTCTAAGCGACTTTAAGGACTTGAGTATTTGTTTCAGTCATTTTTTTTATAATTGTTTTTCCTATAGAATAGTAGATACCGTTAGATAGGGACGTTAACGATTAAATAACTTCGAACAGTATTTGCAATTGTATTAAAATTTCAATCGAAGGAAAGCTTGTGAAGAAGTGGTTAATATTTGAAATATTATTTATGGACGATAGCGACTGTATTTACGCGAGCAACACCCGGTACGTAGCGTCAACGTCGACCGCGCGAAGAGGTACACGTGGCCTCATTAACGAGTGCACGTTTCGCTGAGTTAGGGTAGAAGTTTAGCGGGCGTTCGGCGTGCTCTATTCATCCCCGCTGTATTTTGTTAATTGCATCCGCGCCGATCGACTTTGTCGCCCCTCGTTTTGTCTCAAACGCTCTTTTCGTTGCCTCGCCCTAAAGCTCCTCTTTTTTCCCCTTTTTGTTTTTTCCCTTTCTGTCCCTCTTCTCCTTTTATTCTCAAGCAGGTACTCATCGAGGATGCGTAAACGTCAAGTACCCTCTCTTTCATTATCTTTTTCTCCATTTTTGAAACAATCTTTTGCAAAACATGAAATCGTAGCGTAAATGGTACTCTACCGGGTGTCTTATCTCAAATTGAAAATGTTTATAACGTAAATTATGTATAAGTATCGAGGAAAGTCCGAGTTGTATTTTTTAAGTACGTTTCAAGGTTCGAATAGCTCGTTGAGAACCTACTTCCTTGTAGATTTCAACGAGATTAATTCACCGTGTACGAATGCGTGCGCGGCATGGCGATCGACATTCCCTGTTCGGGGATTTCTTTAATTCCGAAACGGTGTTGCGCAAGGGTTCGCTCTACCGAAATCGTAGAAACACAACGCGGCTAAACGAGGGTTGTCTCTGTCCTTATTTTCCCTCTCGCTCGTACGCCGGTTCCCCAGTGATCTTAATAAAGTAAAACGAGTTCTCTCGAGTAAGAAACTTAGCTAACGATCCCCGGTTGACCTCCATTACGACTGGCGACCTTTGCGCCGGCTGAAAGTTGGGTCAGAGAGGCGGACGGAGGCTCTGAATGGCGCGGTCCTCATTGAATTAATGAAGGAACGAACGTATCCGCTCTCGTGCGCGATACCGTGCCCATATAGAGTCCTCGGCCGTTCGAACGGAAACGCGGACGCCTCCGTGGGGTTCCCCGAATGTCCGCGATCGGAATCGATCCCTGTCGATTTCTATCTGTACGTATACACGTTCGTTCCTGCCACGTGAATCAACGATAAAGCAACAGATTATGGATATCTTATCGAAGTTTTTCTCTTTAAATCTGTTTTTTTTTTTTTTTTTTTTATGATTTACCGAGATTGGTTCAGCGATTGGTGTAAGTAGATTTATTCGGTTCAACTGTTAAGCGTTTGTTTGTTATCATTTAGTTATATTGAATTAGAAGTCAGTGAATCAATGGTCGAGCTGATGTAGATCCAACGATGTCGTGCGATTAGTGAGGCTGATGAGGAAGCGACTTTGTATGAATAAATATCTCGACCTGGAAGGAATATATGGGGCTCGTGAGCCATTGTGATGTCAATCAGTGAGGTAACACGGTTGGAAGCGTTAATTGTATTGTATCTCATAGGAAAGTGGAATAATTGGGCGCGTTGGAAAGGGTACATTGAACACGATAGATCTCATCGAGTGTCTTTGGTACAATAGATTTCATGGAATTCTAGTACCAGCATGGTATTTCTAGATTCTTCGTAATACTTTCAGTATTCTATTTGTACGTGTGAAAAAATCTTTTGTTACTTATTGTTAGTTGAGAAAGGAGAATAGAAGTAATTTACTCTACGATTACCAGTTGTGATAAAGATATTTAATTACTTGACTTATTATATTTATATCAAATACTTCTGAACACTTTCCAATTTACTGTCTGAGTCAGCAAGGTGTAAAACTAAGTGAGCTAATGAAGTAGTGTTCTCTGATATAAAATATTCTTTACAGTGACAGCGAAGGGCTTTGTGACAATGAAGCAGACACGTGGAATTTAATCAGCCAACATGCATAAATACTTTAGGTAAATAATTACGCATATTTTAGAATGCTTCTGTCGAAGCTGAGCCATATTTTATTGTACGTAACGGTATCTAAAAAAGGATGTAAATAAATAAATTTGATAAAAGAAACAGAGAATACGAGTGACAAACGCTGAAGCGAAAAAGTGCGAGGTATGCATTGCCATAAAAATTGTTCATTTCTGTTTTTTTTCTTTGCGAGGAACTATGGTATCTTTTATCGCACACGTTACAATGTGAACGATAACAATAAATACGCAAGAAACGGCGGTAATACTGATCGATATTGACATTGACAAAACGTCGATTAATCGTTTATCATCGTTACAGCGACGAATGCCCATGGATTATATCGGATACTTATTCACATATGCAACTAGTACAAAAATGAATAACAAATGCAAAAGTTCCGATTAAGAAAATAAGTCGTGTAGCTCGTTCGTTCTGGTGGCTTACAAAGTACCCAGCAAGCATACGTAAATAATATTTAAAATCGTACACGAATCAAGAAAGCGTCTTGTTTTTTCCTTGTACGAAAATAAGGAACGGGAATCAAGGACAACTTTCATTCCAGCCTGATCGATTACGTGGAAGTATACATTCCTCCGCGTCTACATAACTAGAGGCATCCCCCATTTCTTAGCAAACATGGTGTTCCACGAACCATTACGTCCATTAACCGTCGAATTGAGCTTCTTCGACCATCTGACTCATTTTTATCAAAACAACAATTCCACTTACGATTAAATCATTCTCCATTTGCGTTAGCTAATTTTTAACACTGCGCGTTGAATTTTTCATTCAGACTTTCAATCGCTACGCTCTGCATTGCCTCAGTCTTTTCTCAGAAAGCTTTTTCTTACGATGTTTTCTAAACACTGAAATCGATATTTCGCAATTTCAAGTTAATACAGATAGTTTGCTTCTGGCATGACTTGACAATTTTTATGATAGTACGAAGACCAGTTATCACGAAAAGGGTGTAAAGCTTAAGGCACATAATACAGCAAGAGTTTATACTACAAATTTGCTTGCGTTTTCCGTTTTACAATGAGAATTTCAAATGGCAACAAATGAAATGGTCAGTATTTAAATCGCTATTTTAATCAGTATTTTGTTACCAAAAGATTAATGTAAAAATAGTAAACGATTAGTATATAAATAACGAATAATAATAAAAAAAGGTCATTGTGGAATTAATCATTGGTTATAGTATTATTGCAATCAGTATGAAATTAATAAACGGACAATATAAAGCAGAATAGACTCATATTTAAATACTGACCAATAAAATACAAGCCATTTGAAATGGCTTGAACAGAAAAATTCAGCGTGGATCGCACACGTCCGGGTACGGAACGTGTTTAAACACGATCATCTTTCACTCTTTCTCTTACCGTTTACCCAATCGTTCCTTTCACTTCACCTCGATCTTCGTTTTAGTCTGCTTTGGCACGATCTCCACGAAGGAAACCCCGTCCAAAGTTCTGACTCGCCCCTGCGGATTCACGAGCGTTCTCTTCACAATTTTCTCGCCGTACTGAATACTAGTAATAATCCTAGCTCCAACCAAACCACCCATTTTCTCCTCTTCGCGACGAGCACCGCTTCGCTTCGTCTCCTTTCTTCTACTCGATTCGTTTTCCGCCTCTTTCCTTCTATTCGATTCGTTCTCCGCCTCTTCCTTGCTCTTCGAACAATTCCAATCCCTCTCAGCATCCTTCATCGCGTCTAATCCTTTCCCTGTCTGCTCCCTGGAAGGTTCCTTCGACTTCCGGCTCTTCGTCCTCGAATCACCGTCGACACTGATTCTACCTCCGTCGCCAATGTATTTCACCCTGTCTCTGACTGATTTCGGGCCCAAGAGGATCTGTCCTCCGTCACCGGTGTATTCCACGTCCCCAGTGTTCAGCTCGATCCTCAGTCGACATCCGTCGCCGATTATTTTAATGCTTCCACGGTTCTTCGACATCGTGATGTCGCATCCGTCCCCGGTAACTTGGAGGTACTGCTCGTTGCAGCGCAGGCTCAAGGAGAGGCCGTCTCCGGAGATTTTCTTACTCGTCAACTCCCTCACGCCCATGTTTCTCCAGTGACGATCGTATTTTTTCCAATCTTTCGCTGCAGCGACGTAACCTTAGAGGTAATTCTTTGTAACTCGAAACTGCGAGGAACGCGCGTTATGCAACGCGTCCAGATCGATTTCCCCGGAGTCGTTGTTTTTCCGTTGACGAGTCGAGTCGATAATCGCGAGTGGTTTCTCGTCGTTTTCGTTAATCCAGCCTCCTATATGTTCTTGAACGTTGCACTTCGTGGACGATCGCCCGGATGAATCTGACTTCGCTGATCTCGATGTTCTCGAGGATGGTCAGGTTCATTTGTCTATTCCTGTGGCTCGACGAGGTGAGCGGTCATTTTCGATATCGCTATCGAATTGTTTTTTTTTTAATTCGTGGTTTTAAGTCGTGTCGTAGAATCTTCTGTATCAAACGATTACTGAACTAAGTCTACGTTTTCTGCGATTAATATTCTTCTTTCTTTCCTCAACAGTTTTAATGACCCCAAGACCGTTCTTATCTTTCACAATTTTCTAATCGAATAGAAACGAAAGATTGCTCTCAGCCACGAATCACTCGAACCACGCGGGCTAATCGTACTCTCTACGACTTCTTGATCGTCGTAACCATTCGCAAGTTAGATCTGATATCACCGATACCACACTTCTCGTGTTACCGCCTCGTACTCTCTGCTTCTCGAACGGTTCCACTTCCACTCGTTCTGGAAGCCAGCGAGCAGAAACGATTTGCTCGAACGGATTTCCCTCTTTAGTCCAGTGGACCGATCAAAAGAGGAAGGTTACGATTTTGGAGAGAACAACGCGTCCAGTTAACAGACACGATTGTCCGCGGTGGTTGTTCGTTCGACGAGCGATCAGACTAAACAGTAACGGCAACAGCGTTTGCAGCGCTGTAATAATGACCGTCACCGGCAGGGATCGGGACTCCTTCCCAGCCAATCGGCCTCGCCGCTTTCGGGAGTTCCCCTAGACCTTCTCGTCGTTCAGGCCACGAGCCGCTTTCAAAGTTCTCGGTCACCTCTTCACAATTATCACGGCTAGGCACACCGTACACTATCAACGATATCTGGCAGAAATTATCAACGGTCTTTCCCCTTTCGTGATAGAGGCTCGCGTAAAACGACAAGGTTAATAACATTGATCAATCACATTTGGCGATAATAGCTACCTTTTTTGTTTTACGACTTCGCTCGCGATACGAAAGATATTTCAAGATCTTGGGGCCTCTTCAGGTCGCTTTGCTATCCGGTGCCCCACGCGGCTGCTTAGTCCGCTTATGACTTAATTCGCCTCTGTCGAGATTCCAGTTCTTGAACATTAAACATTCGCGATTGTAATATTATTGTAATACGCAAGCTGCATTAAAACGAAATTACACGGTCCTCTTTGGCTGTACGAAATTTATTCGTTGCATTGAGAGCGACATGTAAATTGCTATTTGATTGAATGATAATCTAGACCAGAATTATGCTGTTCGTCATGGTTCAACAGTGTGGATGATCCAATAAAAATCAAATTGAACAGTTTAAAGTATCATTAAATTGGAATATTCAACCGGAATTGGAATTTGCAGCGTCCATTTCGGTTTGGATTAGTATTGAATCGTTCACGTCGCTCAAGCTAAGTGAATCATTAATTTCGCTTTAAATTTATATTGAATCAAATTGTAATTTACACGATCCACCTTGTTTTCCAATTTTGTTGATGTGACGCAGTGGGTTAAAATTTCCTGTTTAGAGTAATTTATGTAATTGGAGGAAACTCGAGTCCCATTAGGACATTTGGGAATTCTAATGGAGGTAATTTTCTTGATACGCGGAGTGACTCGATTAACAATTGCTGTCTCGAGCGTTAAATTGTTCAATTACTCGACCATTCAAATTTTTCAATGTTCGAATATCGATAGCTTGAACGTTGCTAGTTTGCAGCCGTTGGTTACTCGTTTGTTTGCATAAACTATTCATTGAGAGATTGTTTTTAATTTGCAGTGCATCGATCTCCGACTTCCTGTCGTGTGCAAGCTTATTTAAATTCCACATGTACGACCCGACCTCGGTGTCACAGCGAGGAATAATTTATATTCGAGCAACTAATTATGTAATGTCCAATTGTCCAAGCATTGAAAATTTAGGTCAAACTGCAAAACATTTGCCTCCTCTCTGATTTCGATGATTTTGAAATATTTCGTAGAAATTAACATTTCGAACAACTTTCCGAGATATTCGCGAAAACTATCGCTTATCGCTGCAATGAATTCCGCCCATAAAAATGTTTTCATAGATACGTTTTATTTACTAATACGACAGACCCTCCCAACGCAAATTCTTACGCGTGTAATTTGTATCATACGCCGTATCAGAATCGTTACGACTCAGCATACATTGAAAGATCTAGCAATACTTAAAGTTTATAGTTGCTTATCTAATCTACTCGCACGTTGTTCGCCAAGTTCAATGTGGACACTAATGTTTCTGTTTGCGAACATTTCTATCCAGAGTGGACTTGATACACGCGTACATTGTTATGTAACATAACGCTTACGACAAACCGGAACTTAGGAAATAACCTAACCTAGTCCGATCTTCACAAGTCGGAATAATTGGAAACAGCGGCGGCTGGTAGCTAAAATTAGTGGGAGTGCTGTTCCAGAAAATTAGCCTTTGTGTATTGTGTAAAAGGAAACAGACACGTGTAAAAAGGAAATTATAAGAAAAAAAGAACTATCTTCCACTAGTACGTCAGCGGGAGCGACAGTTCTCTCTCTCTCTTTCTCTCCCTCACAACGTCGCGCGTAACAGCCAAACACCATACCGCTGGAACTGTGAAGCGCACAGTTCTATACGAAGATTTTTCTTGTCTTTTTCATAAACTGGACGATGGCTACTGGCATTAAGCTTAAGGATTATGTATTGTACAAGTGTAAAGCAAGAATGAACGAGAAAACATCTTGGTATATTAAATGTTATCGATAATGTCAAGCGGAAATGGGGGGTGCTGCACACGAGGCATCGCTGATTGCAATACTAATTCGACTCGTATTAGATTACAGTTGGGTTATTATGTGCGCTGTAGAATATGGAACATTTGTACAGGGCTTTCATCTGACGCCAAGCCGGCGCAAGCTCTGTTTACATAGATTCTAAACAAAAGATAAATCGGGAAACGACCTGCAGCCAACGCTGAGATATAAGTCCTCGCAGAGATACACGCTTATAGACAAAACGTATTGGGCGGTTTCAATCCTTTTTCGGTGAATATCTTGGAAACTAAAAGAAATCAACGGTTATATACATGCATAGGATGATGTTCAAAGTTTAGATTTCTACAACGTATTTCAAAATTATCGAAAACGAAAAAAAGAAGTTGCCATTTCACAGTTTCGTCAAATTTTCAAATAATCGAATATTTCGATTTTCAAATGTCCAAACGCCAAAATATTTAGGATAATTAATTTCCTTGCTATAATCAAAATCTTTCGAAAGTTTCTAAACAAATCAGTAATAGCTAAGTTGTTGTCGTAACCGAGTTCTTATTAATAACCTTTTCGAAAACAAACATTTACGCAGACCGTAATCAATTTGCCGGCGTCTTTGACGACCGCGCTTTCTTGTCGTTTATCAATTGTAAAACATATGTGACATACAAAACCATCAATCAGTACGGCGGTCAGGAGGAGGGAGGAGTCATTCAATGACACGCGTACAAAGTACCATCATCGCTCTAAACGTTTTTTACGTGATTGAGAGCTGTTAGAAAGGGGGAACACCGCGTGATGACGCGATCTTCCTCGTCAATTGTAAATAAAGTACGTAATGACAGGGAAGAGGGAGAGAGAGGCGACATCGTAGAAATATCGAACCGACTGAGAGGGACGATTCAAGTGAAACTCGCCATGGACGCGGAGACCAACAGTTTTTGTTTACCAGCTTTTAAAACGGTCACGTTGAATTGGCATTCTTGTTTCTTTTTGAGCGGCTTTGCTTTTGACGCAAAGTGCTTTTTGTTAACCGAAGTTACTAATTTATTTTATATTGGCGTGTTGAGAGAATTGTATTTCTCTTTTTTTTTTAATATCACCATTTTATGCGTCTTTTTTCTTACCATTTTTTTATGCCTTGTTTCATATGATTTATGTAACAATAGAGTTGACACCGCTGTAGCTTGTTGTAATGGATGACGCTAATCAACGACAAAATGCTGACTCGATTATATAATCTCATGGACTTTTAATTCGTCTGTTTCTGTGTGTTTACACACTGTAGTAGTTTCTGCGTTTCTTTTCCTTTGTTAAGTAAACTCTTCAAATCTTTACTAGTTAACAATTATTGTTTTGTTCAAGTTATGCTCGTTATGCAAAAAAAATGTCATTGTAACAAACTCTCGCTGTTATCCGACAATAGTGTGTTAACATTCTCCCTTCCTTTTGAACCACCCTATACAGACATTTCACAGATTCGTTTAGTTTCCAATACATGGTCCGATCAATCGAGTCGAATTTCCTTTGCGAGTTGATTGGTCGCGAAAATTACTGCCTCCTCCCTCTCTCTTCACGTATGTTTCATTTTCGTGAATTCTGGAAGGATTCCCGGAAATTATCCCCGCTAATCGAATATCGCACCGTGTCGTCTGTCCACGGTCAAGATCCGGATTTTAATTGCTTCATCGATCCGTAGAGTTTCCGTTGAATGCTACTTCGTTCGATCAACCGCGAACCATACTTTTTGCTTTATTCGTAGCTTTCCTTCGGTTGCAGGAGGCTTCCTTCGTAGCGTTCATTTTTGCGCTAGACAGACTGTTTGCTATAACGTGGCTAACGTGGCAAACGCTGTACTGCGCTATCCTTGAGTAGTTGAGCTGTTCAATTGCACGCCGCTGAAAACAAATTACGAACGGAAGTTGAAATTATGATAAAAGTTTTTAGACAGAGTAATAAACAACAGTTTTTCATGAAATGGAAATAACGGTTATGAAATAGTAACAATTGTAGACGCTGGTTGGTAAAACTGCAGAAAAGGGTAGATTGATTTTGTTCGTGCTGATAGTTAGGTGGTGCATATTCTGAATAATTCCCCGCAAGAGGTACTTTAGGAACGGCATTTATTTAGGAGAGATAACAAATTAAAGTTTAACAATTTTAAAAGCTTTTTACTCACGTATGTACATATTTTAAGCTAATATTACGCGCAGTATACAGTAACCAATTTCATGAAATTTTTCTGAAGCTTTTCATGAAGCCCTTTCATGAAGCCATCTCTATCAACAGTATGGCTCGAGGCTCCTGCATCTAAAATCTAGTAAAAATGTTGCGAGTATAGGACAAAGATTCTGTCGTCCACTTGTAGAGACAGTAGACAATTAAGTTTGGACCATGCTTATTATCCAGTTCTTTAACCATCAAACAGTTACAGGCCTATCGACTCAACGGGTCGGTTTCGTTATTTAAATTAACGATAGTGTTTCTCAACGCGACATTCACTTTTGCTATTTGTTAATGAATCATTTTTAGAAATAATCCAACAGATATAAATCCAATTCTAATCGCAGAATGGCAACAACGAAATGAGCGTGTCGTCAAGCAACGAGCAACCGATCCTCGAGATGGAGAAGACACCTCTCGAGGACAACAGCCTGAAAGTGTTGCCGATGCAGAATGTGGCGAGGCAGGACTCTGGTGTGCCGGAAGATCTCGCGTCACCGTTGACGGACTCCAGCAAGCTGCCCAACGAGGAAGAGCTGGACGCGACGGTGAACAGCGAGTGTAACATCACCGTCATCCACGTAACGGAGTCCACGGAAGAGTCGAAGCCTGACTCTGCCCTGAACAGCGACAGGAAAGATTACGCTGGTGAAGGGAAGGACAGCAAGGACGGGAGCGACAGTGGTGTAGAGGGCTGCACTACCGAAGTCCCAAGGGTGAGGATCGATCGGTTACGTTTCTGGAGAGGCACATGGTGTTACACTGCATTTTGCGCTGCACGCTAAAAAAAAAGAAAGAATTCCAATACTTTACAAATGAAATGACATAAATCAGAAATTTACTTATATTCGGACATTGAATGATAAAAAAAAATGATTAAAATTTGGTTAACGAAGATCTTATAGTTACCAACCTGTATTTCATATTGGGAGTATAGTATTCATAATGAAGAACACTTCAGGGTTACCAGAAACACTTCACTCTCTTTCTTTAACATAATTCTAAAACAAAATAAATCTATATCTCAAAAAAGCTTATATGGCGAAATCCATTGATACGAAATTTGAAGGAGATAGGAGGTGGTCAAATCCAAAATTCTAACTTCGGATTTTCAATAGTTCCCAAGATAATGATACACTTTCGGGGCCATAGATAGAGACAGCATTCAACGGTAATAGTGACCCCTAGTATTTATAAGGAATGCCCCATCTAATTAAAAACAAATACAGTGGTTCCTCGATCAACGTTGGTAGGGGACAATGATCTGGCCGCGTAGAGCGAAACCTCTACGTATTTGCGAAGCCATCAACAACCCTCCAGCCCTGTTGAAAAAAATTAAATTAATGTCGTATTTGTCTAAAGTATGTGCATTTACATATACATGGTATATCTACATAAATATATTATTCTCTTTCACTTCACAAACGGATAGACCACTTTTCGGTAGACCTAATACATCTGTATATGAGTGAATAATATATGTGTATGTTATATCGTGTATTTGAATTTCTTACACTATTATCACGTGTACATACTGTAACGCTTTTGCTTGCCTTGATTCTAATTTGCTACTCGAGGAGAAACGATACACCAGATAAACGCGAACGAAATAGTGGCATGTAAGGCGAAGAAAATCGAACACGGTACCAGGCTACGTACCAACACAGCACCGTTACAAAAGATCTAAATGTTTACCATAGCTAGGACGGTCGCACGGTTAGGATCAGGGGAACGGTGCGGGGGCAAGATTTTCGAACGCGACGGTTTCTTAATATATTACTTCGATACGAACGTAAAAGGAGAAAATAGAGAACAGAGGACTCAAAGTAGAAGAAAATCGATACCTTAAAATTACTTGAATAAGCATTAACCCAATAACAAAATGATACATTATCCTACCATTTCACGCGACAAAATCTATTACGTAACGCACAAGACCGGTACACGTGGTCCCAAACACCTTGATTCAGTAATGAAATTATTGCTATATATCTGCATGCTAACAGATTTCTAACTTACGAAAGAAAGGAAAAGAATAGGAAACTAATTACTTAATATGTACTAATAAAAATCACCTCACTAATCTCACACTCGTTCGCTTTTATTGCTCTATAAAATACTTACCATTACACAAAGGCTCGCCTCGAAGTGAAGGATAATCGTCCCTCGCATCGATCGTGGGTCTCGTTCGACGGAATCGGATGGGCAGCAACCCTCTGTGATTGGTTCGCGGGATAACTTGAGCGGGCTGCTCGCTTCGGAATTGGACC
Source organism: Xylocopa sonorina (assembly GCF_050948175.1). Classification (NCBI taxonomy): domain Eukaryota; kingdom Metazoa; phylum Arthropoda; class Insecta; order Hymenoptera; family Apidae; genus Xylocopa; species Xylocopa sonorina. Next base: position 15,348,240 of record NC_135193.1, read on the forward strand.
AGGGTGCAGCAAATCAGCGATTCTAATCGGACTTCTACTGATTCTTTTCTTCTCTCGGCAGGGGGCTCTGTTGAGTCCTTAACCGTTCGAACGTGTGGTTGAAACCAATTGTCTGTTATATTCTAACTGGTTATTTGCAGCGCGACTTGTTTCGGCTGGTGTTTTGCTGCACTCTGACCGTTGTCGACCACTTTACGTGGCTACAGGAGCATCCGATGATTTCGCCACTGGTTTCTCGATGATTTTCTCCTGATGCTCGGTGTTCTCAGATGTTGAATGAACACGTGGGAAAAGGCATTGTTAAGGATGGGAACTAAATGAGGCGGGTGTTCATGGTGTGGAAATTTAACCTAAATTATACGCTATATCATAGAAACAAAAATACGCTAGACGGATGATAGCCTTCGAGACTTGTAACGTTTTAACGCATACACGCATGTGGATGCTTATGTCATATTTGTTTACGCGTACGAGTTACCATTCACTCCTTCTCAATTTTATTTTCAGAGAAAATAATATACGCTGAATAATTTGATTGGAAATGAACACTGAAATTTGTCGACAAAGAAAACCGCGTTGTTCGAGGGATCACTGTAATATTACCGACGATTCTCTATCGAAATTATTTAATAAATTGATTCGCACGTTGATGTCGGAGTTGTTTTCTGGCAAGTTTAACGTATTAATATTTATAAAATACGCCAATATGTAAATAATCTCCTATCGTGTAAAAACAAAGCTGTTCGATTATTCGAAATATTCCATTATTTAGACAGCATGCGTCATAATTAATTGAAATGTACCAAGTTCGATTGTGCTACATTTACCACGTGTACACGTATACTAAAAATTGTATTACGAAGTAACGAACAAATTTTGTAAATTTAATGAGAAATAGAAACGGAATATAACAAATAAAATATTATTAAAACGTGTTAGAATAATTAAACGAAGGTGGGCACAGAGCCACGAAAAAGATTTATTATCAATGTCCGAGCTGAACATGTTTTTCTATGCAAAATAAACGCCGTCATTGATAAAAAGAAACAGTGAAGGACATTATCAGAACGGTAAAACAAATCTTAGTAACCCAGCCAACCAACGACCTACTTTCCACGAAACGACGGTCAGAATCGCACCACTACATTCGTTAATGACGCTTTCAGGCACGAAGTCGGAACAGCGTAGATTACGCAAGCAGTTGCGGCGGCCTCGACGAGGCCTCCTGCGACTCCAGTCTAGTCAGCTGTTGCTCCGTTTACGAGGACCCGTGTGCGACTCTGCCAGACGATGTACGGTTGACCACCGGCGGAGAGGGTACCAGCGAGGGTGGCAGCGAGAGTTCCTCCATAGCAGGCAGCGTTTCCGCTCGAGCGAACCGAACGAACGTGAAGAGGTCCGTGGCCACGTCGAACGCCAATAAAAAGAAGACTGCCGCGACGGAAGCTCAAAAGAACGCCAGGACGAAGACGGTCCCGTTGAATGCTACCTATGTAATCGCCAACCAGCGCACCAAGTCTCGTGCCTCGACTCCAAGGAGCTCCGTTCTGAACAAAACGCAGCCGACAACGAGGGACAGAGCGAGATCTAGAGAGAAGTCAGCCGCCAGAGAGAACAGCAATGATAACGCGGCCAGCAACAGCCGCGTGTCGATGACATTTCGTTCAGGAACAAATTCGATGCCGCCGCGTAGCAGAACGAGACCCATCCCCGATTCACTGCCATCCGTGCTTACCACAGAGATCAACAAGGACCTCGCGCAACGCGGACGCGGCCAAACAGGGAGCTGCAGATCGAGAGGTGGGTCCAGCACACGTGGCGCACGCACGCCTAGCTCGACGCCGTCCGAGGAGGTGAAGAAGCCTCTGCCAGCACCTAGGGTACCTTACACAGGCCGCATGGAGGCCCTCAGAGCCTCTAGACTGGACAAGATGAGTACAAACGCGGACAACAAGGCGTTGGATACGTACGCCACGTTACCCAGGAGAAATAGAAACAAAATGAGCGTTGCCAAAGTCGGTGAGAAATCGAACAAGACCGCCAGAAGTAGATCCGGGAGCAGAGACGTGAGTTTGAGCAGGCAGGCTGAAAAGAAGAATACCGCCAAGGACTCTTCCGGGCACAAGAGTTTGCCACCGTATCCTAGACACAAGACTGCCGAGAAGACGGTCATCTATCACGAGATCAGCGTACAAACTGGTCTGACCGGTAATGACATTGAGAACGCTTTGTCCGGGGTGCCCAGCGCTGTTCCAGGGCCGGAAGTGGTTGAAAGACTGCACGAGGAGTGCCAAACGGAGGGCACGTGGGACGACATGCAGACGATGCAGAGCGATCTGAAACGGTTAAACGAGGAAACGACGAGCCAGAAGGAGGAGAACGAGAAGCTGAAGGCTGAAATTATCGAGGTGAAGCGATTGCTTGAAGAGGAGCAGGCTGACCACGCGTTCGCCCGGCAAGAATTGGATAGAAACGCACAACGAGTACTCGCGATGCTGGGTACGCCACAATCAGAACACGCTGGTGAGCACTCATTTCACGATTTTATATATTTTCTGCTTTCTTTCGGTTGATGCCTGTAATGGACGAAACGTATTTTAAAAAGTACTTACATTCTCAGTTCGCGGTTATAATCGTAACGCGTAGAATACTTTTTGAAATACGTTTCACCGATTAGTGATTATTTTCGGTGAAATGAGAAATTATGAATGAATTTTAGAAGGCAGCGATAGTTTCCTAGAACTGGAGTGTCATTTGCAATCGTCTGGACAAGTGGTTGCTAGACAAGAGTTACAGATAGCTGATTTACAATCTTTAGGCCGCATGTTGAGCAGGGTAAGTTACATCACGTATGGTATCCATAATGTTACCACTATTTGTATAATTATCTGTAGCATTATAATTGAACCGTGAATTGAACCGTGTTTTTTGATTTATTCATTTACAATGCTTTGTTAATCCACGAAGGATTTGGAGAAAAGTTTAGCCGCCCAAAAGGCATTGCTGCAACAACAACAAGAATTGGAAGCAGAATCGGCTGAGATGCAAGACTTCCTTCAAGAAGAGAAAGCTGCTTTGGCAGATGCTTTAAAAGAGACTGAAACGGAGGTATCTTTTTCCTCAGAAAGTGAATTTTATCTTGGCCACGGTTTTTATAAATCTAGACTAGTAATTTAGACGGTAGGAAAACATACGCCAAAGAATGCGATATGATCATGCGATTTTTTAATTTGTAGCTTGCGAAGAAGGAAGAATTGTTAACGAGACGCGAGGTAGAATTGGAGAGGCAGACCGAGGAATGCAAGCACTTAGTGCGAATTAGTGAACTGCGACGGTAGTATTTGTACAAGATAAACGAACCTTGGTATGTTAGTTCATTTCATTGACATTGCTTTCTCGTTCATTTGCAGACAAGAAAATTTGTCTATGAGCATGAAATTGAATGCAGTCGAACGACGAAGCAGGGAACTCCTACTCACACAGGGAGCCGCCGTTTCCGGAGCTGCGGTTGCGTTATCCGGTCTTGGGACCAGACTAGAGGGATTGGTGGACCAACTGATAACGTCCTACAATATCTCAGTGAAAGACCTTGAGGTAATATTCCACTACTTATTTCGTTATATTCGAACAATTTGATAATTGATATACCATTATACGATATACATTTGATGGTAATAATTAACAATAATTTTCGTTCGTAGGATGTGATATATCACAATGAAGCGTACAGTAGGAGCAATAGCAGCATTGAGTCAAGTCCTGTTAGCTCTAAACATAGTCTGAAAGAGTGCACGCCTAGTCCAAAAAGTGGTTCCTTCGTTTCCGCGGTAATTGGTGCGATTCGGAACGCGGCGACGCATCCATTCGCAACGAAGAACACGGATAAAAAATCTACCTTAGAGTCAGCTAAACAAATATACAAAGGTATAAAAATCGAAGGAAATTTTAATCTACACCATTGTATCAAAAAACCTGTACTATTATAGTAATTTATAGTAGAGAAGTGATTAATTAAAATCGTATAATGTGCACTTTTTTTATTCTCTATAACTATTTAGAATTAAGTATGGAATCATCGTCTGACTTGCTCGATTTCGAAACCGAGCCGTGCCTGATGATGGAAAGCGTGTTGGAGGATGTTCCCCTGCCAGATACGTACTCGCACAACATGGTGTCGAGCAGTGACTCGCTTCGCAGAGCCTTAAGCTTCCCGGAAACTGTGGAAGAGAGTAATCTCAAAAAGACGCGCACCAACGAGGAATGTTCAAGTCTTACGAATCTTACGCAAGCTATTTTACATCGCCGCAAGGTATAAATGTGCCGAACGAATCAGCATGCATATGTATTTTATTGCTCGTTGCTCTAAGATATAATAATCAAACGATCGAGATTACAGAAAGGAATAATTAATTGTATCTTTTAATAAATTTTTATAGGTGGAAAACGAGGAAGACGATGATTGCGATTCTATAAGCGAATCTGATACGGGTACGAACGACGGTCCGCTGGCTTCGGATTACTGTCCCGCTGTCGGACTTGTTGACCAAGTGATTGATGTAGACAACCTTGTCACGAAATTACTGAAAGTACTACGAATAATACAGCTCGACAACGACACGTGCATACAGGAGCTAAAAGAAGAGAAGTAATTTCACGTTTCCTTAACGCTTGCGTGTATCTGAGATGCAACGTAAAATAAGGGACACTGCATAAGATTTAATAGCGATTTGCAGATCCGAGTTAGAAACGAAATTGGAGGTAACGGTGACGGAATTAGAGGAGCTGCGTAAAATCGTGGACAACCTGCACCAGTCGGACGATATCCTTAGCAATACATCGGACAGAAGGCGCAGCGTGATGGAAAACTGCCGTCTGCTAATCAAAGAGGTAATTGCCGGTGATGTTACCGACACGTATCTATGAAATGCTTCTGCTGCCATTTCTAAGAATTTTTTTAATCACCGATTGACTTTTTGAAAAAGATGTCAAATGGAATAATTCCTCTATAGGCGGGTAAGGAGGAATTAAAATTTGACGAGCCCGCAGTCGCTAATAATAGTGGCCCTGGAGGAGTTACTGACTGCGAAGATCTCAACGCGAACGCAGCAGCTCAACCTTCTTCCTAAACACGTTTCCTCTTTCATCTTCTTTTTTTTTCATTCTCTCACTCTCACTCTCACTCTCTCTCTCTCTCTCTCTCTCTTTCTCTCTGTCATCTATTCATTTTTACCCTTTAGTTTCGACGATGTAATTCATTACTAACACTGTTTGCTCTAATCGTTCATTATCGATGCCATTTGACGTGAGCTGTTGAAAATTCGCGGGAATCTAATATATATCATTTTTTTTTAGAGAACCTAGTGCTCTTGACGATATGTATGTATGTACATGCAAACTGTCTTTTTTCGGCCAATCATGCCACGGCGGTTAAAAGATATCGTAGTCTATAAACTATAGGAATTTTACGTGTGTCGAATTCATATACAGCTTTCTCCGTTCCGTCATACTGTGGGAGGTATTCGTACATATTGCTTTACTATATTTTATCTTTCTGGAAGACGTATAATCCATGTATATAATGACAGTGAATCTTTTCTCATAATTTCGGAACCGAATTTACGTAGTCTGTAATTCATGAAATCGATATCGTTAGTCGTATAATTCAGGCTCGCATCTTTCGAAGCATCGTTGGATCGATAGTTAGTTGTCCCGCGTTAGAATTTACTGCGATCTATCGCTTTGAGAGAAATAAAAAAAAGAAAAGAGACAAAAAAATGATAGACGATCCCGTGACGAATACTTAATTGCGTTGACTCTAATCAATTCTATCGTAATGCCCACCGAATTGCATTTTATCGTGCTATTAATAATAAACCATTTTCTCAAGAGTATTAATTCCTGTATACTCTTAGCGAGGAAAGCGAATATACATAGGTCTTAATGTACCTTTGACGCTTCGTTCACCGAAGTTCACCTCCTCGTTCAAACGTTGGATACAAAAAGAGAAATGAAATATTAACAGGGTACATTAGTTTTACTATCGCATTATGTAATGAAAATTGGCGTATATAATTATATTGGCGGATATGAATCATTCGAATGAAACGACACGTGACACTGTTCCTTGTATTGTTTGATTCATTATTTGTCGAACGAAGTTGAACGTCTTTGCCATTTTTAATCGTAACTACGAACGTGTTCGGAGATATCTTTCACTGGAAAACGAAAAGAAGGAAAATGAAAAAGGTAAACAAAAAATTGTATCAAAGTGAAGAAGAAAAGTAAGAAAACACACACGTTACACACACAGAGCTGCTTTCTATTTTAATGGTGAGATATATTTGAAAAACATATTCTTGTACACGCTTCCATGAGTCACAATTATCCGTTGTGTAAGGCATTGTATATATATACATATATATATATATATATGTGTAAGTGAGCATCGTGAATCTAATATTTTCATTCTAATTACGTTCTATAAACAGTCGTCTTTTTTGTATAATTTTGTCTTCTCTCTTCCTTTGTTGAGAGTACAAGTTACTTATTGTATACATTGCGTAATTTGTAAAGTTTGCGTGAAATTGAACAATCTTCTGCCCTCTATCTTTTTTTCTCTAAATGAAATAAATGATTCCACCCAAAATGATATATATATATTATATATATATTCTGAGGATCATAGTCCTAAGCATTTTTTATACAAAGTATTGTGATGATATACCAAAAAACAGAACTCATAAATAATGTATTTTAATTTTTAATCAAATAAATTTCGTTTCGATAAGAATCATATATTATGTATTTACTCAAGTACATAATTTGCATTCGTAGGAGTATATAAGGAGAGGATAAAAAGAAAGGCCCGTTTAAACCTTGCACCGTTTCCTAGCTCTCGCTACATGAATTATGGAAGAATACATTTAGTCCCGAACATTTCTTCACTTCGTATGCCTTTTGAGTACATTCTTTTTAAGGTCAGCTTCGATTACAAGCGCGCAAGATCAAAAATAAATACTACTTCAAGGTAAAATAATTAAATAGTCCACTTTGTTAGTAAAAAATATGATAATGGCGAGGACAAAGCGAAAAGGCGATGTTATACGATTATCGAAAGAAAAGTATTGGCAATGGATGGATAAAATTTTACGTAAATATCTTGCAGCATTTCTTGTAACAATTGGAGTCCTTCATTCTTGGCGAATACGACGCAACAGGGGGACCAGCAAGTTCGCCAGACGTAAACTAGCCCTAAAACGAAGGTACATTAGTCTCATCGATCGAAAAGTAATCGTTATAAATAACAGGTTTTGGATCAAATCCTGTTTTCAAATGAATCATCGCCTTTCATTTATATCAGTTGTTTAATATTCATTTTGATTTAACCAGTAACACTAATAAAAAAAATAACGTCTAGGCAGTTCCGGTTAGTATCATTGCACAGAAAACGTCGGTAACGATACTACCGTATTAACATGCGTATACAATTATTTAAAAGAAAATAAAAACGAAAAATATATTATTTGCGATATAAAATCAGCATCACCCTTGTTTCAAGTGAGATTTCGAAACTTCGAAAATACCTGTGCGCTGACTTGGGTGACGGTGACGGCGGCGGTGGCGGTGGCGGCGACGATGACGGTTCAGGATCGACTTCCGGTTTATCCGAGGGTGGCTTGGTAATCTCAGTTGCTGGTAAGTTAGGTTTATTGTCGCCAGCGATGCCGGCTAAAAGGAGCGTCTCGGCGGGTGCAACGAGGAATATCACGCCGTCCACGTGGATACGGTAATTCTCGGTTCCGTTTTGCCGTTGATCGTAATGATCGCTCGCAGTGGTACCGTAGGGAGGTTGCGTCGTCAGGCTGGACGGCTCCACGGTCGACGTCTCGTTTTCGACCGGTAAACACTGGCCAGGTCTGTTGGAAAAGAACGCGGCGAGTAGCAGCACCGTTTTGAAGATTCTCATGTTGATCGATAGCATCGATGTCCGTTTCGATAATCGGTGTCGATATCGATGATGTACACGTGATCGTTCTAAACGATCGTCGGAGAACCGAGCACCCGGATTCTCGATTCTACTGATTCGTTGAACAATACGCGGGTTTGTGCCGGCCTCGAATCTCTCGTCTCGAGTCGAGGTTAAACGCGTGACGAACGATCGATCGAGGAACGACCGAGAACACGCGGAGGACTCGTGGTTTGGTTTTAATCGGAGAGGAAAAAAAAAAGGAAATCGACGCCTCGTAGCGTTGTAACGTGAGCAATGAACGTCTTGACGATGCGGAGGATGAGCGAGGTGTGACGACGTCTCCTGCCGACCGGCGATCCCGGTCCCCACCTGGCATGGAAACAGATCGTCAGGCAAGTTCAAGAACCTACGAGCCACTGTGCACGTTCTGTTGCATACATAGCCAGGTAGAACGTAATCTTCGATAGAATTGATTTTTCAACTCGAACAACGTTGATACCTCCGTGTTACCTTCTATTTACGAGCATCTCCACTACTTATATTATGTAGAACGTTAAGTGACTTAGATATTGAACATTGCTCAGCACCCCGAAGGTGTTTATTATTATTACTCCGCTAATTGCTGTCTCACGAGGAAATATAGCTCCGTATCTGTGTTCTTTACTGGAATATCTATGAGAGAAAACGATTAAAGATAGGATACATGAAAGGGTTAATAAATGCCAACGTTTATATCGACAAAGATTTTTTATTCTAAACATGCAGAATCTTAAAGATATGAGATGTAAACAGTGGCTTGTAGTAGAATATCTGATCCTGTTTAGCCCTTCTACGAGCCGTAGTTTTACCATTCCATCCGTTTCGAATTCTGATTAATCCGCGTAATTTTATTTGAGACAAAGTTTGGTCCGCGAAAAGGGAAAGACACAACCCTCGGTAGCCGGTTTGCTCCCGAACTTGTAGCCTTTCGTGCGTGAAAGATACCGAACACGCGTGTACGTGGTGTACACGCGATCAGCTATCCGCACACGTACACACGTGCACACACGGGACCGATTTGTAAAGGGCAATGGCCTCGTGTGGCCCCACCGAGTTCATTTCCCCGTTCCTCTGTCTCAGCCGCCGCTTATTACCGTAACCTTGCCCTTGCTCTTACATTTCCGCCACGCTCGAACTTCGCGGATTGTCTTCCTGGTTTGCTTTGAATGGCGCCTTCTCGCGGGAGGCTTAATCGAGATCGCTCGAGCCTGTACCGATTGGATAAACAAATGAATTCTTGGTTTGCGCGAAAATATTTCGTAAGATAAAATTTCACGAAACGCTAGATTACGCATAGCTTAACTCTTCGATCGTAAGAATAAGTTTGATACAGGATCGGATTAAAGGTGATGTTTATCCGTTTGTTCTCGTCATTTATTTGTCCTTATATGCGATACAAATCCATAATACATGGTGTAAATAATATAAACGTAAAAAAAATGAGGATGAGTTTCGGGTATACCTATAGTTTGCTTACGAGATCAGAGTTCACACAGGAGTTTCGAATATCACGTACAATGTACGCATTACATGCGAATCGATAATTTAAATCGTATCCCTAGGAGCACCATTGTTTATAGGTGGCAAACTACAGTGTATAAATATCACAATTTTTATATACGTGAATACCCTTGAATGAAACTTAAGTACCTCCTTAACCGAATAAATTTTAATAGAAATTCTCATCGTCTTCACAGAGGCCATATTTATTCCTACGTCTTCCAGGTCCGCAATTTTCAATGCCATCTCCTATCAACACGAGCTCCCCTGCATACTTGTTGCTCAACTCATCCTCCTCAGATGTCGAAGAAGGATCATCCACTTCCTCTTTCTTGGATAATTGTTTCTTCAATGACAGTCCTGGTCTCGCCGCTTTCGACGCCTCTTCCTTGACTGGCAGGTCATCAGGATGGTCGAGGTTCTCCATTTGCGTGTTTTTAATATTAACTGGTTTTTTACTGGCCTTAATCGGACCATCACTTTTCCAAAGGCTCCTAGTCTTTTTCCCTGTTTTTTTGATATCGATAATCACTCCTGCATCAAGAGATTCTCGCAATGTCCGCTCGGTTTTACCTTCATCTTTCGACGACGATCCTAACTCTGTTTTCTCGTTACTTTCAGAGGTGGACAACTTATCGAGCTGTCCGTTTCTGGTTGTACTATCTTCGTCCTTCTCTATGCGTACAATCTCGACATGATAAGGCTCCCTGCCGCCATCTGCATCCTCTGACTCATAAACCATCGTCTCAGATGGCCTCTCCCGTGTTTGTTGCTTACTGCGCTGTGCGATTAGCTCGTTCAGCTCGAGCGCTTGCGATGCCAGGTTGCTGAACAGACTGCTGCTTCCGGAAGTAGCGACGACCACTAAGAAGTTCTCGAACTTCGCATCCACATTGAAGTCCCCGTTCTGTCGTTGGTCGTAGGTCGCTGGAGCTGCATTTATTTGCGGAACTAGTGATCTAAATAGAATGGCTACAAAACAATACAAAAATAAGTAATGGAATACTCCAACAAATTTAACTCTACTGTCTACGATTATACTTTTAATTCCAAATTTTCAAAATATTTAACAAAATTCAACAACACTTTTCAAATTTCTCTTACGTTATGCATTAATTTGGTAAGCAAAGGAAAGAGGGAAAGAGAGAGAGAGAGAGATAGTGAAACGTACGTCTAAAATATTTTTAAATAAAAACTGATATAAAAAACTTTACAAGTGCTATAAAAATTAAATTGTAAAGGATCGATTAAGGCCGTTATGAGAGATATAACGTTATCACTCATTTCCTTCGCTTAATCTGTTTCTTCTTCCATAAAATTCCATTTAGAGGGACATAAGAAAACACGTCTGCTGCTGTTCGCGTACAACCGCATTAATCTGCGGAAAGCTCTATCAGTAGCGGTCTTCAAACTTAAACTAACAGGAGAGTATACAGTCCAATTAGAAAGTAAGTAATATAAATAATAAAATATAAGTGTAATATATCGGGGTAAAGAATAGACGTTTGTGTCGCGAAGCAATCTATGGTACGTAATCGACTTACCTGATAACAGAAGGATGCACGCGCCGTGGAGTGGCATCTTGGTGAAGCCCTTAGGAAGCGACCGCCCGAATCGGCCGAGCTGCACGAAGTCCTATCCTCGACTGTGCAAGAGATTCGTCCGTTTCCTTGGCAGCTTCGAATCGACGGTGACTCGTATATAGATCGGGTGAGTATCACTGTTGGGAGAGGGTAAGAAACGCCTTGTCTGCCTGGCAATTGACTTAGACGATTAAGAAGCCACTGCTATCCACCGAGAGACGGTTCTTGTCAGTGTTGCTGGTTGCTTGCCGTGCAGCTTCTCGCACGAGTTTATCCCCCTCCATACGGGTTAAAACAAACAAATCAACTAACCCTCGTCGGGAAGCAATTATATATTTAGTATGCGACACGTGTTCTTCGCGTACCACGGTTTAGAATGTTTACACAACGTTACTTTTCTAGGTAGAATCGACGTTTTAAATCTCGAGGCGGCATCTTTAGATCTTTTCAAATATTCTATGCGAGTGACAACTGGAAAGTATTAAAATTGCAAAACTGCAAAATTTGTCGTGAAACGAAGGATATTTCAGGGTCACAGCGTGAAGTATAAATTATTGCTTAAAATAGTACGATAACGTCACGATAATAATTTCTCTTTCCCTTAAATTTGTTTTATTCTTTTCAGGATTCCTTTCATGGATCCTGCAGAAACTCCTTTGCTGTTTTAAGCAAAACGGTACAGTGTACTTTTATTTAGGAAAATTGAATATTTTGAAAAAGTATTTCTATACTTGTCCAATCCGAAACTCGAAAGAATGGAAATGGTTACTCGGTAGGAATATATAAATTTATTATAATAAATTTACAACCTTGCCAAGTGTAATGCCTTTTTATGTTATGTACAAAGACTTGGAAAATTACGAACGGATAGAAATGCTGGATGAAATGACGTGGACGATGCGAACATATATAACTTAACGTAAGCCGACGAGGAACATGAGGCAGCAACGTACATTGTATGCGATTCTACTAAAAGTATATGCGTATCGAATATTCATGGCACGGCTCGATTCGAGTACACCAGATCGACTTCTTCCTGAGCCAGATTCTTCGTATTGCGTGCGAGGTCGTCCAACAGTTTTGGCGCCAATCTCATTGCTAATCTATAAAAATACAACAAGAGAAAACAAAGTTATAAATAATGTCTTTCAATATATTCACAAGGTATATATGAAACTTTATTCGATTTCAAGCATTACAATTTATACAACTCAATTATATTACAACTCTGTTATTTAATTTTGTTCATTGAATCTACTAATTTCAAATTGTATAATGTATGAATGGTTAATTTTTGTTGTAGTAACTACTTACGGAATTAAGGATAATCTTCGTTGACTTAAACGACGACAACGACCCCTACCATCTGGTGAATATCCTAATTTGCAGCGTTTTCTAGATATTCTTTTGGACGGATTATCCGTAGACAATCCTCCATCGTTTTCCTGCGACGCGTCTTCATCGGTCTCGAACAGATTCCTAGTTTTGTCGTTGATTTTCCTTTTCGATGCGTTGCCTTTGTTAGAAGAATTTTCTGAATCATCACTCGATGGAATGGTTATCGTTTCATTTTTACTCTCAACGTCTGCCGATGGAAGAACTTCCGTGATTTCTGTGGTAGCATTCTCATTTGGCAATTTGCTAGTTGAGAGAGACGTTGAATTGAGTGAAGAGTCAGGTGTTTCGGTGTCGTTGACTTTTTCGGTGGTCTCGAAAGCCGACGAAGTTACCTCGGTAGTGATTGCACTAGTGGTAGTACTGGTGGTGGGCTTATCGATTGGTTTTAGCGTGAAATCCGCGTAGTCGTAGAAGTAATCATATTCCTGTAATCCAACATCCCGTTAGCTCAACTGAAACTTTATTTTCTGAAATCTCTTAACTGTTAATCGTCTGCTTGTTAACAATTTTATTTCGACTTTTATTCTTTCTTAGAAATAGAAGACAGATTATTAAAAAAAAAGTTCGTATTCATATATTAAATTGTAACAAATCTGTCTTCTTATCGAAAATGGTAAAATTTAATATAATCGATATAATATAATTTAAACGTAGCGATCGAACAAAGTGAAGATCAACGAAATTTATCCGCCGTGCTCTCAATAAAGATAAGAATCAATGATAACACGGCTCTGATTATCGCGTTATCTACCTGTATCAAGGTATATTTAAACGTTCCCAGACATCGCGAACATCGCGTAACTTCAGTTGTTCTTTTACCGTATAATCGTCGAGCAGTTCCGTGTCCAACAATGCAAGCACTTGTACATCCTTCAGATGGACCTGCACGTTCAGATCCCCTGTTTGACGTTGATCATAGGTCGTCGCCGGTGAAGAGTGACCATTCGGAACGTGATAAGCGAGCGCCAAGAGTAGGATGTAACGCCGGCACATGACGAAGCGAGACCGATCTACTTCGATGGGGCCCACGAAGTTATGGAAAAATGTTGGAGGATCGTCGACGGGATCGAGACTGAACGAGGTCCGGTTAAAAGGCGGCGTTATACCGATGCTCTTCCCTGATATAGTGGTCAGTACGCCGGGAAACCGGTATTCTTTGTCGCCGAACGGTCATGAGAGCCTCGAGCGCAGTGCCCGGACATTGGCCCCGTCGTATGTACCGATATACAAGGAACGCGTGTACACCAGGAGGATCGACGATCGCGAAGCGATCCCGATTTAAATGTTAAAGACAAAACTCTGAACGCGTCTCCTGTGGTCGAAACGTACGACGAATTACAAGGAGACGGAGATCGGTCCCGTGTCAGAATGGGTGAAATTCCTTTTATATCGGTCGAATAACGTTCTTCCCGTCAAGAGAGAGTATCTTGACACGGAGAGAAGAAACGGCATATCGTAGACCAGCAATGACCAACTGTTTTTGCCCCCCGTTTGGGGATTGGAAATACAAAAATGTTTTCACGGGCCGGGCGAAATATTTAAATTGAACATCGAACAGATCGTATCGTGTACAGATGAGTATAAAAGCTTTCATTCGTTGCAATGGAATCGTTTTTAAAAAATATAAAAGCATCGAGTATTCATTCGATTAATTAGAAGTTAAATGCTAGTATTGAAACATTGTTCGCGAGCCGTACGTTGGCCATGCCTGCCGTAGGCGTGCAATATGTGCACGCGAATGAACAGAATCGGGCATTATTTAAATAATTATTTATTCTTAACATTTGAATATACACGAATCGTTTGGGATGACACAATGACGTTGTTTAGTTCTGAATACAATCTCAGTTATTATTGCTAATTATCTTATTCATAATGTGAAAGTAAGAAGTAATCTGTATTCTGAAAGTAGGTAATAAATGTTTCTGCGGAGGTTGCTTCGCAGCAAATCGTATGAAATCGTACCGAAAAGGTTATCTCACACGATGTAAACAACCTCCGCGTGTTCGCACGCGCGTGTAAGTTAACAGAGAAAGAGAAAATATTTATTCGAATAACTTTTCATTCGAACGCTAAGTAACTTGTAAAGCCAAATTTAAACTTGTTATTTACAGTTGAAATTCCTATCCTCGTTCGCTTTTTTCTTTTTAATTTCGAATAGAAATGAGCCCGCACAATTCTAACAGAATAACACGGTACACCAGCGCGAGGGACGACCGTAACGGTTTGGAATTAGAAACGATCGCTATATAATAATAATGTAAATTAGAAGGAGTTTTACGGTAATTAGGTCCTGATGGTAACAAAGCTTGACGGTTGCGAAATCGGCCATGGGACGATCGGATGATCGACGAGTATATATGCGCGGTAAACTTTCTAGGAATCTCGAAGAGCACTCTGGTAACGCGATGCGTTAGGATGATATTGGTAATAAAAAGAGTGGATTACGCAAGTCCTGTGTCATCGATGCGTCTTTCGATGTTTTGATTCACGATCGGTCGTTAGATGCGCGGCGTGTGCTCGCGCGGCAATCGACACGGAGATCCTGAACGGAACAACGAGGATGACATTAACCACGGCCCGTTGAAATGTCATGTGCCGTTTTCTGTGCACGACCGAGGAAGTGCACCGTGTCCTTTTCCTAATCCAGTGTTTGGTACCGTCTCCGAAAGAGGAGCCCACGCATAAATTTCGCCTGCCGCGACGAGCAACGATTCTGTCTGGCTACGAAAATACATTGTTCCTCTGTTCCCGAACAATTCTACACCGTCGTTTATCATGTCCCGTTTTAACGTGAACAATGTTCCAATTTTTTAAGAAGCCTGGTAAATAATCCTTGACACATTTCACAGTGATTTGTTGACGTTTTACACGGGGAAAGCGTGAGGAACGTTTGTTGATCGCATCGTGGTTAACCTAACAAGCAAAATGTTTACGTTTCTGTTGATATCCGTACATTCAGTTTCGCGTTTCTTCGCGTATAATTTACAGTGATCAGTGAAAATTCCACCGTCATCTATATGTAGATTCGCCAGTTATGGTTCATGGGGATACAATGTAATTGTTGTTCATTTACAGGACAAAAAGACAGGCCCAGATCTTCGCAAACTTCTCCTGTAAAGTCGACAAGCTCTGGGAAATCATTCGGAGATGTATTCGGTAGCGGTTTGTCTATTCAGACATCGGCAAGTACACTGTGTAGCCTTGAGGAGGAGGAGGAAGACGAGATTTTCGATGGCGAGGCAAAAGAAACTTGTTCCTTCCAATCTCAGCTCTCTAAGACACTTCCACAAATACTCGCTGATAAAGGTGCTCTAGGATATTTCATTCAGTTTATGGAAACGCGAAACTGTCTAGCACTTATTAAGTACTGGCTGGAAGTAGAATGCCTGTGCAGTTCGTTCGATGTATTGGAGACTAAGGCGGAGAGTGTTGAATGTTTGAATTGTACAAAGAATGCGAACGGAATTACTAATTCGATTAATGACAATGAAAACTTTCATTGTGATTTAATGCAAGATAACGTAAACGATCGTGAATGTAAGAGTGAGTTATTTGAGGAATATGTAAATAGTACTGACGTGAAATCAAATTGCAACGACATGCCAAAGACTAGTCAAACAATAAGCAGAATACGACAATCAAATCACAATTGTAAAGAAAAAGATATGACTACCATTAGGCAAGATGCATTGAGAATTTATAAAAGGTATATCGTTAGAGATACTTTGGGTATAAACCAAATTCCTGATGATTTAAAAGAGAAAATGGAAAAAGTCCTTACGTGTGAAAACATTGAGCCTATGTTGCAGTGCCTATCAGCTGTTCAAAAAATTGTATACCAGATACTAGAAAATGAGTGAGTATCGGAATTTTTAAATATCTCAAATTTTTCTCTGTAAATTATAATGCGATTCCCTTTTTAGGCACATCAATGACTTTCTAAGAAGTGAATTTCACTGCAAGCATCAGATTGATGTTCTTACAAGCGGTAATGTACAGTTAGCAGATGTATTGTACAATGACACTGCATTCTTTTACTTTATGGAATTTATGGAACTTGAAAATAAACGAGAATTATTAGACTTTTGGATGTCTGCTATGAGTTATAAGCAAAATTTGCTGGAGAAGGAGGCTGGTGCAGATCCTGAGGAAGCACAAACTGATGCTTTAATTATTTATGACAAGTACTTATCCTCTTATGATTCCCTGTTTCTAAATTTTTACATATATTAATACATTCATAATCCACGTACCAAGATATGAATCGTGCAATGCCTTAGCCATTTAGCTGATCGCTCCGCATGTGAAGATCATAGTAATCTTGTTAAATATATTAATACTAAATGAAGTGATTGTTATAATTAGTATATAATTATTGTAGGTATTTTAGTTTACAAGCAACGATGCCCCTTGGTTTCAGCGATAAAATTCGCTTCCAAGTGGAGCAGAATATTTGTCGCGAAGATGGGGAGGGACCACACCCCGATTGTTTTGATAAACCGTGTAAAATTGTATATAATTTTTTGAATAAGGTAAAAATTATATTTCAACCTTGCAAGTGAAATATATCTGTTCATTTAAAATCGCCGTTAAAAATTAACACACATAGATAAGATTCGATTGTATGAACTTTAGATAACAACTGTCTTTTTTTTCCAGCATTATCTACCTACCTTCTTATCATCACAATTATATTACAAATACTTATCAGAATTGATCAGTACTATCCAGAGCAGCCCATGCTCGAATTTACATCTTAGACTAAAAAGAGCAGGTTTGTGTCCGTTTATATTTTATATGTATGTTACATGATTTGTGTTATCGCATTTCTAAACAATTCTAGGTTCTGATTGTAGCAGTGAAGTCAGTTCTGTCAGTATTAATATGCAGAGTACCCTGCAGGCAGGGAATGAAGGAAATAAGTCGAACAATAATAAAACAAGCATTACCAGTGGTATGAATATTGATACCAGGCAACTTTACGACCCTGATTCTTTATGGAAACGTAATAAATACAGGTAATTATGAAACTACAGTACTGTTCACTAAATGTTTTAACATATGCCTCACTCCTTTTTTTTTTTCTTTTTCTTTAGTTTAAGCGTCGGTTATATCGATGATTTAGGCAGATTTGTTACTGAAATAGAACCCGATCCTCAACGAAAATATGGTAAGCTGTTTAAAACAAAATACTTGAACAAGTAACAACATAAATTGGAAATAATCGTTCATAAATAATTGTAGAATCTCGATTAACACGTGCTGTGAAAAGACTTGTAAATATGGAGCAAGATAAGGTAAGTTTCAAATTATCAATGATACACTTATAACTGGACTGCAGATGTTTATACCAATGCTTGTCTTCATAAGTATAATTTAAAAAGTTGAACTGAAAGATACGTTTTACTCTTTTAAATATGTGTACTTGTATGTTTTACATATTTTGTGTATATGTTCGTTCCATAATTTTTGGTACATTTAAATTTGTAATATAAATACATAAACATCCGCAATCAATACATGGCATATAATGTATGATTTTTATTGTTTTTATTTAAATTATATTTAATTGATGAAATTAGGCCAAAGAGGAGTTGGCATGGAAAATAGCTGAGATGATCGTTCGTGAGATCACCTCTTTGACTTTAGGGGCCTCGAATTTTTCATCTTGATGGCGAAAATATTACCAGTACGACACCAATTTGTTTCATTCTTGTATACACTTCGCACTTTAAGTCTTTGGAGAGAGGTAAATATTCTGTTCGATATTGTACGGTTTTTCTGCTTTATTACAAATCGATACTCTACCGCGTATTCCATTAGAGTGCCAAATTGAATAAAGATAAACTTACTTATTTTATTTTATTATATAAATACATATAATTAAATTTTACAATTTTTGTAAAAAAACATAAGCTTGCAATATTCGTAAATCATGTTTTATTACGTGTTTAATATTAAATTTATGGCAAAATTAACATTGTGATCAACATACGATTATAATAAGTAAGAATGCGTATATTTTTTACTAATAGTTTTTTTACAATTAATTCTCTATCAAATATGTATTTCAGTATTGTTTCATTTCGCAACTTAGTGATGCGTTCACTAATATTTTTGGCTTTATAAAAGTGAAAAAAAAAAGAAAAAGATCGTCGCAATTAACATAACAACTAGTGACATCACTGTAAATATAAAATTGTCTGGTTTTATTTAAAGTATAATGTTGAACGATTAACGAAAAGAATAGCTTTCGTGTGCTTTGATTTTCATATTGTTTTTCAACATTGATGAGATTATAAAAATATTTATTTGTATTCTAGGATATCATAATTATACTTTCTTTGTGTGACTATATTGTAACATACAGAGCATATTGTTTTGTATTATCTTCTTCAATTATTCGACTGCCAAGTATTTTTGTAATTAGTAGATAAGTTTAAAATCGCTGTCATCTAATCATTTTCCATTAAATGAAGCGTTTATTATTTATTTGCATAAAAGATTAAAATGGAAAATAATTTTGCATGTGATAAGTAAGTAATTTGTGACATCGCAGGGCAGTGTAATTATTATACGGTATTCAAATTTTAAAAGTCAGCAAAGTTGAAGTGCTTTAGATTTATTAGATTTATTAAAAAGTGGACGAACAGCTATATTGAATCGTAGGCTGTTATAAGCTGAATTCTTTTTGTGTGTGACAGTTTGTTTATTTCACACGAGTTCGCTGTAGAAATGAGTAATGAATTTTATGAAATATTTTTATATTTTGGACATTTTACTTGGCAGTGTACATTGTAGAAGTTGTGAGTAGTATGTAACAAGCATTCAATTTGTTATTGTATAGTCAGAGAATCGTTATGTATGATCAGTCTCACATAATTAGAATTAGTAGATAATATGTATAGCATTAAACAAAAGTTATTTTATTAAAATCGAATCTATTTTTTAAAAAAATGAATGTATAAAAATATTGAGCAAACATTGATACGGTATCATGATATATATTAAGAACAAAATTTAGATCATGTGACAAAGATATTGCAGTCCAAGACTAATGTTGTTTTAAGGATCTTCTAATGATAGCTGATCAAGTTTAATGGTGCACGTTGATTTACCACGTTTAAGCGAGAAAATAATAATAAGCTAGATTAATTTACTTTCGCGGTACAAATTCTACAGTATTTTGGCGATTTATACTCATACCATGTATGTGTTTTACATTTATAAACAGTATATAAATATTACGTTATATATCGTGAACTTTGGTGCATAAAGATTATAGTTCGTATAAAATTAACGATTCATTCGAAACCATTGGAGAATTGGATAAATTTAAAAACTCTAAAAGTGTTGCAACAAGAGATAAAGTTTCAGCTTATACTTTAAAATATTTCATTCTTACGCAGAGTCTTACTCAATTTTGATCTCTACTGTTCCATGAGTATCGTTTATTTACGGTTTCATATATTTCTAATCTGATAGTAAAATTATCTTGATATGTTTCCGCGAACAAAATTTACCGATGTTACAATATCAAGAAATATACATGAATTGGTAAGCTTGACTCGAAAGTAACTGATGATAGTTTGTCTTCAGGTAGACACGTTCTAAGTCCTATAGTAAAATAAAATTTCAAATTTACTACACACAGCTTAGAAATGTTTTTAAATCGTTGCTATCCAGGCAATTTTGTTAAATTTGGTACTCTCGAGAATAACAGTAGTATAGAAAACAATAAATTCTAAGCTTCAACAATTTTCCCAGTCGTTTTGAGAGAAATGTTAATTTTTGCGCGAAATATATCTCCTCGCATTTATATAATACATTTGGTGCTACTTTTAAATAGAATTCATTTGTCGAAAACATAGTCTTGGTACTCTTTATAAAGTATACGTATAAGTGTCTAGAAAAAGAAAAAAAAACGAATGTTCGATCGTTTGTTAATAGCGATGTACATATAAATTTTTTTATTAAAAGAAGGAGGGCTGTTGTTCTAATAAAATCTGTTAATCAAAAGATATAATCGAAATAGTATCTGTTTCGAAGATTCTATACGCACTATTTTTTGAGATACGTATTTTTTTAGAGGTGCTCCTTATTAACAATATTAGGCAGAACGTCGTCTTGTTTAATCAAAATATTAGCTATATATTTGTATATATGTAATGTATCCACGCAAAAGTTCAGTATGACTGACATTTTTATAATATTATACTGAAATCACAAAATAAGAGACATTAGATACATGGTCAAACTGTACCGATTAAACAATAGCATCCTATAATAACTTTTCCTTATATACGTAGAAAATAAAATCTTTTAACAGTTATAACAATTAACAAATGTGCTTTGCCGGCGAATGTTAATACGAAAAATTCGGTTTTTTCGTAAAGTTACCGCTACACTAATTTATTTAAAAAAAAAATGTTAAAACGCTAAAAGTATGTAAAAAAAAAAGCTTAATTATTTTATATACACGATACTTTTATATATAAATATAGTGATTTCTCTTATATTGTTTCCGTTAGGCGTGTTCATCATGAAATGAACGATTGAGCACGTTGTCTCTTTTCGAAGCTTGCAAAAATCTTGTA
Organism: Xylocopa sonorina; assembly: GCF_050948175.1. Classification (NCBI taxonomy): domain Eukaryota; kingdom Metazoa; phylum Arthropoda; class Insecta; order Hymenoptera; family Apidae; genus Xylocopa; species Xylocopa sonorina. The sequence continues at coordinate 15,369,329 of NC_135193.1, forward strand.
AATATTTAAAAATATAACTTCCTTTAAAAACGATGTTAAGGCAGTAAAAGACGTTTTTTTTATCGCTACAGTTAAATGCTCCGTATCACAGTTCTCAGAAAGAAGAAGATCCGTTAATACTCGTATGCGGTAGACACTCAAATTTCGGATCCAACAAGGGCGACGATTCAGACAATCGCATGCCCGTGTTTCCTTTCGTAATCTGACTCAAGTTAAAATTTCCTAGCTTCTGGCAACATTCCAGCCGGAATTTCTCTCTTTTACCCCAATTTTTGTACACGAGAGCGTTGAAGAAAGCTTGTAGAGGGTTCGTGACAGCCTGATAATAGAAAATTCATATAAATCACATTGTAAAATTAGACTAGGTAGAAAAACGAGTTCGCTTTTAGATTTCTAAACAGTAATAATATCAGCTCCTCGAAATCGAGAATTACTTGGAGCATGTACGTAAAAATATTTTAGATTATGAAATTCTGTTTTTGTTTCCTAAAGAATAGGAAAAATGAAATCAAAACTTCTCTGATCAATTGAATAAAAGTTAATTGTTTTATTTTTGTAAAGTGTTTTATCAATCATGTACTCCGGTACTAAATTTGCATTGCACTTTTGCAGAAAGTGGAGTCGATCAGTTTGGTTTCTGAGTAACTGGTATTATTATTAAAAAAAAACGTATATACATACCATTATGTACCAAAGAGTAATGATGGTCTTGATCGGCAATTGGAACCACAATGTCCACAACAGGATGCCGTTAATCAAATTCGGTAGCCAGCATATGTAGTACACAACATTTGTTAACGCGAACTTGAATCTGATTGTTTGCACCAATTTTCTTTCTCTGCTTGTTATTTGAGCTAAGCTGCACGTGACGGCAGTCTGAAGATCCCGCGTTGACGCGAAATACAGAACGGGATTTACCACCATGACTACTGCTAATAGCACATAAGTAGCACAATAGTTTGGTAGAATGCGTAATACAGCAGTGGATAGCGACGTTAAATTATGGCAACTATAATTAAATGAGAATTTCCGATATTATAAAGAAATAACAAGAGAAATAATTATGTTGCATCGTCTAATCAATGGGACTAACTTTGCATCTGGTAGATATAATATTGCTAAACCAAACGTAGTCAAAATTGCTGGGCATATCCATGCAAAGGCATGGTAACAAACGGGATGTCCAGATCGATCTCCTAATAACAGTTTCATGTCAATGGCGTAACAAAGTGTCCAGATCCATGTCGCCATGTAAAAATACTGTGTCCAGGCCTGGAAAAATAAAAGTCTTTGATACGCACATACATACATACATATATATACGTATATTATCAATACATACGATAGAAAAATAAAACAAACATAATTTAGTAATACAATAAACTTGTCAATGAAATTGTTTTACCGATGAAAGTGCACAGAAAACGACACTAGACGTGTCATTCTCCATGGGCATTATAGATTTAAAATTCACCCATAATGCTGATCTAATAAACACACCTGAAAAATTGAAATCGGTACGTATAAGGCAACATTCTTTCCTTGTCTGTTCTTACATTTTCACATTCATTAATCGATTAACATTATAATTGAAAATTACCTAGCGATGCAAAGAGGTCTGCAATTGCAAGCCATATAAGTATTTCCCTTCCCCTGGATGCAGAGAAACTTTGCCACCTGTGGGGAAGATTGGATGCTTCCCTTGGAAGTATCTACAAGGAAATGTTGCTTTTAATATCTGGCCGTTTAACCTAAATATAGACCCATTTCAAAAATTCTTACCTGATAGACTGCACCTAAGATACCTATGGAGGAAGAGAGCATGCAAACGGTATTGTAAACGTCCGTGTTAAATTCTTGCATTATCATAATTGCCATATCTGTCTTATTGGAATGGTGGCAACAAAACGTTTGTATCGTCGGATCGGCCATGGTTGATTTCAGTTTGATATTTCTTGAATACAGACTAAATAGAAAACGATAACGGGAAAAAAATAATGATTGATAAGATACTGCTTGTTTCGTAACTAATTTTACGTATCAAATACGTAGAGAGGGTTAAGCCGAACGGTCCACGGATACTCAAAGTTTCATTTCGAGATATCCTTTCGATGTAACAGCAGAACTTCGTTCATTTTTAATCTTATAACGAAGCCGTACAAGATTTCATATTCATCTGCACGCCATATGCAGAACTTTATATACATATATTTCAAATGGTATTTAATTCTGCGTCGACTGCGGGTAATGCAGGTTTCCTGTAATATACGATAAATCACAAACAGTCAAATGACGCGACCGACGCAATAGATCTTTATCGAATCGCTATTATTGTTGGTAAACTTTACGCGTAACGATTGCACAAATTTGTTGATTAATCAATGTTAACTTTTGCTTAACGGATTGAATAAATTTCGGGGTACAGTTATCCTTAAACCGGTTTGAATATTTGGAAGAAAAACAACAGATTGGAAATTTAATGTTTAGTTGTCTTTAATACGATGTATGAAAGAATTATAGAGGAATAACAAAATCGTGAGAATACATTCAGTGATTTCTGTAATTTAAGTTTTATTATTACAGAATGTACTGTCAACATTTAACTGTACTTCTAACAATCGCTTAAACGTTTTCTTCCTCTATCTTTTTATCATGTTTTCTCCACTTAGAACATGCTGCTTCTGGATATTTTGCAGCAAGGAAACTACAATTGTCACCAAACTCGGCTCTTGCTCTTATTAAAACCTTATCTTGCCCTCTAGACCGTTCGTATCTACGTAGATGAATTAACCACGACGGTAACTTCGCGAAAGGCGACTCCTTTTTTTTCTTCCTCAATGGAATTCTGCCGTTCATTACATATCGATCAAAGTCTAACACTTCATCCGATGGAATCTCAGAACTGCTTCGAGCCTTCTCTGGCGAAGCAAGTACCGTGGGAAAATAATAGTTTTCTTTCCTCACTTCAACTAGATGCAACTGTTTCTCGTTTGCCATTTCCTCGTGAGTTTTCTGAAAATATTTTCATTTCTTGTTACGTACTCCGAACAACGTTCTCAGAACACACGAGACGAATAACTTTGTTATCAAATTATTACGTTAATAGTTTTTCAAAATGGATTTTAATCACTGTACCTGCTGCAACAGACCAATAAAGAAAGCTCTCACGATATTTGAAATATTTGTAGAACCTTCAATTTTAGCATACATATCTGTTATACCAGCTACTTCGCAACATGCTCTAATAGCACGATGACATCTAAGTCCATAGCCTTTGGGTTTTTGTTGCACAAATATTTTCGTGTTTGCGAACCGTGTGTAAAAATCGTGCATCACTGAAATAAATACTCTTCTAATTCCTCGTGCCTTTAGAATGGATAATGAACATTACGCTAAAGTAATATATATCTACCAGTGTGATTATTATATCTTTCAACGAACATTAATCTTTTGCTTGCTCTATTTTTAGCCGAGGTTATTGCCAATTTCAATTCAGGTTTTGTTACTGCTGCGAATCCAGCCAAGCCATTCCTATTTCCGGTTACAACCATAGAGCGACAATATTTCGTACGACCCATATGGCTCGTCATAATGGTCACATTATTACCACTTAATACTATAGATTCAAATCCCTCAAAAGTATCTGAAATTACATTAATTTTCCATGGTTATATATAATTATGTCTCTTAGGAATTCATTAGACGATAATAGTACAAACCTCCATCAACAGGATCGGGAGGCCCAATTTTCTTTCCACCTAATAAACCTCCGCTCCAACCACGTTCTAAAGGATGTATCTTCATTCGTTTTTTTGTAAGCATGGCCACTTCTCGGGCAGGCATATCGCCCTGTTCGTCCTTTGTGAGCTTTCTTTGTTGATTTATATAATTTCCTTGCATAATAGGAGTATTGAATCCTGGAAATAATATTGGTATCTTTCCCCAACCCAATTTTTGACCTCTATTCAAATTTCTCATTTTTGGTACACCCCTTGCTCTTCCTCTCCTTTTTCCAGCATTACTGACACTGGTCACGGATTTCCATAATTGAGTACCTTGTTCTGAACGTAACAATCATTTTAAAACGGATTGTTAAGACTTGACCAGAGTCTAGTAGACATTTTCAAAAATTAGAAAGCGTGCTTACTTTTGTTAAAAAAGTTGGTGTTTCTTGTGTTTTGCACCAACAACACTTGTGGCTTTAAAAAATCTGTCGTGGCAGCTGAAAATCATTCGCATGAATGGAATAATGTTACATTAGAATTTGGAGAATTGGAGGAAAAAATAGAATCGTAAATTCATTTGATAAATCAACAAAAAGTTGACAAATCCATGAGATTTGATAGGAAACGTAACGAGAAAATTGTTTAGGTTACGCAACTGAAAAAAATAATGATTAAGCAAACTTTTTGGTCGAATGCATTTGAAAAGTATATTGCACGAAATACCATTTTTCGTAACGCTGATACATTTTACAGAATGTATAACTGCTGTACAAGCGCCGAATATCCTATTCGCCATTTTAAACTAATGGATGGCCTTAAAATCATGGAAGAAATTGATTTGGTTTAGTTTAATCGTTCAAAAAATACTCGACGGATGTCGCTTAACGTCACATGCTGGAATGGGGAATTTAATTAGAACCGAAGAAATACTTGCAATTATTATTTTGAAATTTCTGCAGAAATTTATTAAAATCAGTTCTAATCCCAATGTTGCCGACTCTATACGAAAATGATATGACATAAAATTTACAGTAAGAGCACTGCGATGTTACTTGGAACGTTTACAGTTACATTTACGTATACAATTACACTGGTAAAGTGTACAATAAATTACGATAAACCTAAGGAAATATACAACAAATTACAATAAAATTAATAATATGTACAATAAAATACAATATATTAGTTTTATTATAATTGATTTTTTATTTCCCGCTTTAGAGGTAAGAGAGAGAAAGACATATAAGAAAACTATAGGAAAGAGTGAGACAGATGCTGCGGAGTCTACTTTAGAACCCCTGGCGCCATCTCTGCAAAAAGTGCTCAAACTGGTCGCACAGCATTATCGACAGCGAAGTGAACTACTGAAGCATTACCGCCATCTCTCGGAGAAGCTCTGAAACTAGTCGAGCATTAGTTTTAGTATTCTCCGCAGAGATGGCGCTAGTAGTTTTTCAGTAGTTTACTTCGCTGTCGATAACGCTGTGCGACCAGTTTGAGCACTTTTTACAGAGATGGCGCCACGGGTTCTACAGCAGGGTCCGCAACAACTATCTCACTCTTTCCTATAGCTTTTCTGATATATCTTTCTCCCTCTTAGCTCTAAAGCGGGAAATATAACACTGATGTATAATATGATGATATAAAATAGGGGTTTAAATGCTCTTTTCGTATAAAAAATTATTAAAAACGATATGAAGTATTTATTAATTATATTTACATACGTTACTTTACGTCCTCACTTGCAACCAACAATCGCTGTATCGTATTAGATTATAAAAAATAGTAAACGCAAGTATAATATTATGTCTTTGTTACATGTTAATCTGTTTTAGAATCAAAATGAATATACTGTTTAGTTCTGTCATTCTTAATATTTGTTTATAATGTGGATGGGAAAATGACAAAAATTGGTGAATGAACGGCATTGGTAGGCGGTATCAGCACTGGAACAGCATCGCGTGCTAATGCATTTTAATACGTGCAATCCTGGTGATAGCCCTGTGGTGTTACGAAACCTGGGGCCATCATCGTGATACGCTGGTGCTTTTTAAAGTGTTATTATATGATTCGCTGCGTTATCTGGGTAATTATTAAGCAAAATTTGTTCCAGGTTTCAGTCGAATGAAGCGCGACAAACTTTCAAAAGCGTTGCAAAAGAGAGGAAAACCAAAGAACTATTCTTATCGAGTAAGAACAGAGGAAAGTGCAGCTGGCGGCACGTTGTACCCCGTCGAGAAACGATCGAGTGTACCAGCACGACATCATTGGACAAAACTGCGCACCGTTACGGTTCGCGATAAGGGTGGTCGGTAAGGTCGTCGCAACACGGCAAGGAAGAAGCGAAGAACCGTCTGCTAGGGCGAGATAGGGCGCGTGTGCGAAGGGGTGGCGAAATTTTTCCCAGAACAGAGCCAGACGTAGAAGGATAGAAGGAAACAGAGATAGATAGACAGATCTGGCAAGGAGGCGACGGTGAACGAAGGCTAGAAAGGGAAGCGTGGAAGGTGGGCCGTTCCGAGGCTGGTGGCCATGAGACGCCGCTATATATATCGACTCGGGGGACGAGGTGGTCCTCGGTAGGGAGACGGGTATCCGCACACGATAGGCGGACGCGTAACAAGAGGTTCGTAGGTTTCACCAACGAGATCGCGGCGAGCAGCGTGGTGCAACCCCGAGCAAGCGTCGAGCCGTACGAAAAGCGGCCCAATGGAATCGCGTGGACCCGGTGATTGGTGGGGTTCGTCCAATGGCAGGGTGGTTGAGGTAGCCGGGTCTGGCTTGGAGGTCGGTTAGGTAACCCCGCGAACCCCTCTATAGGCAGGCGAGTGGGAGCCCTTCTCTCACACGCAAAAGGGGACATCTCATCACGACTCTTGGTAGCAGGCACTTCTCCGTAGTGGGCACTCCACTCATCGTGTCGTCGTACGGGTTCTCCGCGAGAGGCTGTGGGGCCCGAGCCCGGACGAACGAACGAACGAACGAACGAACGAACGAACGAACGAACGAGCGAACGAACGAGCGAACGTACGAACGAGCGAGTGAGCGAGCGAGCGAGCGCGACCGGCCGAGCCGCTGGTCGAGTGGGTCTAAGCGGCCGTGAGGACCTCTCCAGGAGTACCCGACAGTCCTCTTCATTCATTCATCCATCCATCCATCCATCCATCTATCCAGCCGGCAAGCCAGCAAGTCAGCCAGCCAGCCAGCCAGCCAACCAGCCAGCCAGCAAGCCAGCCAGCCAGCCAGCCAGCAAGCCCAACAAGCAAGCCAGCAAGCCATCCATCCATAGACGCTCTCTCCTCTCCTACGGAGAGAGAGTGTATCCTCGACGAAGGTGGAGGCGAAGCGTAGAGTGGTACATCTACCATCGTCTCTCTATCGGCAGAGTCCAAGGACTCGAAGACCCCCCGGGTGATTTCAGTCGGCCGCCGGCCGGCTCTGGCCGGCCACTCTCCTCGACCACGTGTGTGCCGCACTCTCTTCCGTGTTCGTCGTTTCGTATCGTTTCGCATCGCGTCGTGCCGTGTCGGTGACGGTGCCGTGTTCTAACCCCCTGAGACACCTCCTTCGTCCTCCCAAGGGTCGATCGAGTCGTGTGCGCGCGCGAGAACCCTTCCCGAAGGGAGACTCTTCCGGTACACCGCTACCATCGAGGTAGACAGTTGCCGTTGACCCCGGTGAGGTTTACGCCACTTCGCTGGTCGATGTTGTTCGGTTGCCCTTGACCATCGGCCGGCCGACCACTTTCGAGGCTCGAGGGTGTCGTCTTTGACCTCGTTCCGACGACCGGCTATCCGGTTCACCTGGTCCGTGCCTGTCGTTTCGACAGAGTAATGCGCCGGATGACGTCGTATCGCCGGTGGACCCGTCCGGCAGCAGTCGAGCGCGCGGGCACCGGTGCGATGGACGCGTTTCGCGAACTGCCTCGAGTCGGTTGATCCGTGCCGCAGTTCTTCCAAACCGTCCGCGAAAATCCGCTACTACCTCGACGATGAGTCGATCCGGCATTATCCAGTGACCGTGCGTTCTGCGATAGGATTATCATTTATCAGTGCGACATCGATGATTGCGCCGGAGTGCGAGTGTGAACCATTTGAACCGTGCCAACCAGTGATGCGTCTCTTTCCTCCCCGTTTGAACGGACACTCGTACTTAACGGGCTGAAAACAAAACTCTTGCTCCGGATGTGTTTGTGACTCGAGAACCGAGAATATTGAAAGAAGAAGAAGAGAAAAGGAATATAATATAGATATCGATTGAAAGGTGTTTACTTCGATCGAGGGACAAGTAAAGATCGTCAGGTTGGAGGAGAACCGTGGCAGTGTCGGGTGGCTCCCGTCGAACAGTTCGAGTCTAACACGGCGTACTCTAGTCATGTCGGTGTCCCACGGCTAGCGCCGGCCTCAGGATTCCGCGAAGCGCGAGCTTCAAGTACTTCGAGGGCGCGGGCCTCGTCGAGATGAGCGGTGGCAGCGGCAGGAACAGCGCCGGCAACCAGGGGAACGGCAATGCCACCAGCTATCACCAGCATCAGCAACAACAACAGCAGCAACAGCAACAACAGCAACAACAGCAGCAGCAGCAACAGCAACAAACCCAGCTGGAGCAAGCTAGCTTGCTGACAGATCTGAACGGTATCGACCTGGCGATGAGCCTGTCGCCCAAACAGCACTCGTCACACGTACAAGCCGCTGGTGGCGCTCACACCACCCCGTTCAGCGTCACAGACATCCTCTCGCCCATCGATAACGAATCGTTCAGGAAGCTGGAGCAGGTGATCGGCGTCGGCGTGGTCACGCATTCTCAAGTATCGCCTTACGGAAACGCGTGCGGTGCCCGCGTAGGCGGGAATACTGGTAGCTCGAGCGCGAGCAGCGGCAGTCCACCGCTTCACGGGGGCTCGACGCCCGGTGGCGGCACACCGGGACCGGTTTCCGGTCCGAACGACGCCGCCGGTGGTGGCAGCAGCGCTACCGGTGCCGGGCCAGGCATGACCGCCATGGGCAATCCTTACGCCACCATGCAGCTCACCTCGCAGTATCAATATTGCGCCGCGGAATTGTCGTATCATCACGCGGGGCCAGCGGTCGCCGGGGGCGCGACCGCCACCGACCCCATGAGGTCCCATCATCCGTGGTACGCGCCCGCACCGCCGGCCACTAACGACCCCCGGTTCGCCAGTGAGTATTCTTATTTTTCTATCAGTTCCTTTGCTACCCGCCGATCCTCTTCTGCCGGGATGTGACTTGTGGCGACGGGTTAAGGGATCGACCCTTAACTTCTGTGAACTTTGATATCGCAAGTGACCCGAGATCTGTAATTGATCGAGAGAACGGTTAGAGCACGATCGAGTACAATTGTGAAAGTGTCGGTAATTGATTGTGAATCGTAGAATCTGGTATTGCCGCGAGATAACGGTTCGAGAAAATTTTCCTACATTCGTGGACGAGGAATGGGAAGTTTGTTGTTGAGACGTCGATAAGGGATAGGAAATTTCTGTCGAGTGGCAATATTTGAGAAAAAGGGGTGAAATATTTATTCTCGGAAGTCGATAACTTGCGAAGATCTCTCAATAATTTAATGAGGAAATCGTAAGTGGTGTGGAATTGAAATCGAAGAAGAGGAAAGTCAGTTTCGAGGAATAATGTTAGTGGAAATCAAAGTGCGATGATAAAAAACAGGAAGTTTATCGTTGAGGGTTATCAGTTGTGGAAATCTTAAGGTTTTAATAAAAGGTAGAAAGTTTGTTATCGTGAGAAGCGCTGTTTTTACAAATTTTTACGTACCTGGTGCTTGTTCTGTTTCTTATTTTTATGATATCTTTGATGCAGTTACACAGTAAAGCTTAACGTTTCCAAGTCACGGTGAAAATTTGTTTCTTTCTCTGTATATCTATAATAAAATTGTCGTAAAGTTTTAGTTGAAAATATCGCAGATAAAAGGTCGTTGCTCGAAGAGCCGTTGGTGCAAAAGAAAAGACAGGGAAAAATATACTTCGCTCTCAAATGAAGAAAACGCGTTTCTATACGCGTAGCATACGATCATCCCTCTCGCCGCCGATGAGGCACGTCTGTCCTGCTTTTATTAGCCTCGTGTCTACTTCTGTTATTGCTAGCTCGCACTTACGTCCATTTAGCTATCGATGAAGTATCGGACTCGTCTTTCAAAGTCCACAATAGCCTGTCCTTCCATCACGTTGCTTCGTAACACGGACTCACGAATTCTTCCGTCGCTCGTTACTCTAAATGTTTCCACGCATCGGTGTTCCGCTCGACTATCCATCCGATCGTACGTCGGAACTTAAAACAAAATAAACGAGCAGGGATTAGTGCGCGACAGTTCAATAAATTGAACGTGAATCTATCATTTAATTCAAGTTTTCGAATTCTCATATTGGAAAGTTCGTTTCTAATTCTCTTATTTCACTGTTTGGTTAAATCCTATTTGTAAGACTATCAATAGACTTCAATAGTACCTCAATTACGGAGAGATCGTTCTCTTCGTAAGCAGGAATTTACAGGGCAAATCGAATCTGCATAGACTCCTGCGAGAGCTATACAGATGGATATGGTGGTCCTCGAGGTATCTTGCGTTTCAGAGGCCGCTGAAAAAGATTGTCAGCCAACAAAGCGCGCGTCCTTCGGACTTGTGTCAACAGACGCTCGCCTCCTTGGATTTCTGTCGGCCGCACGCGCCACTCTGCTCGCCGCTAGAGAACGTATTGATCCCCGGACCCCCCGAAATGCGTGGCTACTGGACACTACCGGAGATTTTAGTTAAACAAATAAGCCTGAACGACCCTCGTCGCGCGAGGCTGCCCTTATGCTCGACGTACAGACTATTTCCAAATTTACTTCCTGCCAGTTTTCATCCAGAGGCCTCGCGAAGGAGACACTCGATTCGAATGAACCACGTCGAAGATATACGATCGATTTACAATAAATTCGTTTGTAACTCAACAAGTTTGGAAAATAGTGGCTATTTTCAGAATCGTGTAATTTCCATGCGTTGTGTTACACGGAATATTACAAACGTGCAATGATGTTCTTTTATACGTTTCCACGTTTTTGAAAAATGTGAATTCGAATGGCTAACCACGATTTCTATATCTTTTCAAGGAAAAGAAATCAGTACAGAATAATTTTAGATTTTCTGCGAAGGATAATGTATTTCCCTCGGGCTTTCCATACCCTTAGTTTTGCGGATTTAGAGGATTTTCCTTGTTCCACGATACACTACTGGACGATAGTACTACCCTGTTTATTTATGGATCATTTCTGGGATGAAGTCTTCAATGTTCTTTTCTGGTACTGAATATGCCAATACTGTTATAGCTTCTATCATCTGCTAGCTAAAAATAAAATTGCAAAATTCCTTGTTCCTTTTGATAGGAAGTTGTTAACAGACATAGTTTATACAGAACCTGCTTTTACATAGCTCTAACATTTTCCATATTTCTTTTGTTACCCACGAATAACACAAGCTTCGCCTCTGAAACGATATCTCGTGGTATCCTGGAATATAAGATGAAAGTTAATTGATGCAATGAAATCTCGATATAATCGATGGAATAAAGTTTTGCTTGCGCGCTTTGTTATAAAGTTTGTCCGCGACTCGTTCGTGCTTAAAGGTTTTAAAGACAAAAGAATGGAGTTTTCGTTTGTCTGTCATACTCGCGATACCATATAATTATCCGGTGGATAGGCACGTTCAACCGGCTGTTCACGATTCTTTGTAACGGGAGATTCGACTTCGGTGGCCAGGCAGAAAACGTCAATTTGCTTAATGATATTCCTACACAGCCAGAACGGAGCGTGATCCACCCCCGTCTTCGCAGAAGTTTCATCGAAACGTTGAACCTGTCATTCCTCGCCGAGCTTCCATTGTCCTGGCACAGCGTCGACGTTCCACTGACCGTAGTAGAAGCACTTTATCGAGTGATAACTTTCGTGGATGACTGAATAGAAATTTAATAGCGTTCGTTTCCATTGTTATGCTGATAGTTTGATGTCCTTTCTTCTCAATGTTAGTTGGATGATTCGATACCTACTGTGAACACGATGCAAGTACTTCCTCTGTGTCTCACTCTTAAACGGATACTCCGTCAAATTTCTGGTCAAATCTTGAACCAAGGAATTGCTCGATTCGTCGATGGACACTCCGCTAAACTTTATTTAAATCTACTGCTACATCCTCGTTCAGCCATCTCGGATAGCTTTGCAAATCCAACATTTTCACAGTTTCCAATATTCTGGCAATTTACGATTGACGACAGATTTTTTGTAATCAACGGGATACAACGTTTACGATACATGATCAAAATAGCGGTTCTTGACTGAATTGTTCACACGATTCAACGTCTGACTGTTCTCCAAGCGTTGAAGTATTCCGAGCTGACCTCGCTGCGTCCGCGACGGACCATCGTGGTGAAGAAATTTCCATTGATTTTCCAGAGGAACTCGAGGCATGGCGTAAACAAATTCGTCAGTGTTTGCTGTCTCGAGTGGTATTTCTTTCCCGCAATGGACGCGGCCTGACAGGGCCGAGAATACATTCTTACGGACATAATAATAATTTGGGACTTCATCGTCGGACCTCCCGTGCTCGATGACGTAGCACTTTGCGCGGCTAAATCGCTCCTTTTGTCCCGGGTCGGACGTGTCCGTTCTTGACAGCCCTTCGCCAACTGACAAGGGATGGACTGTTCGTTGGGTTTCAGTAGCTCGAATTCAGAGGCTCGACCTCCACCTAGCTTTTTCTCTCTGTCTCATCTCTCACGTGCTTCTTCTCCGCGCGATCCTCCACGGGATTCCAACAACGTCAGGAGCAACGTATATGGACGTGTAGGTCGACGGGAAACTGGATGTTCTTCAGCAGTTGAAGACGCGAAGAATGCGCAATGGACGTCCCTGTGGCAGCGGACATATGGGCTGAGAAAGTATTGCAGGATGAAAGTATGCGGAGATGTAATGAAGAGCTGTTGGGTTCTGCGCGGTGGCAAGCTTCCTGCGATGCGATGGTAAAGGGTAGACTGACACACCGCCTTCATGGAAAAGAGGATGGTGTCTTTATTTGACAGATTCCTTTTCCACCTTTGATAAAGATACCTAGTTGGTTCGTAGCTTTCTCTTCTGAGGGAGTCACACGGCACACTAGAATACACAGGATTAGAACGTACTTAGTTCTCGAGGAAAGAAGGAGATTTTGGAAGATTAAACTTGGAATGATGAATACGAACAGATCTCATTTTATTTACTGGTCATTGTATAACAATACTTTGTTGCTACACCATTGTACCTAAACACCTACTGTGCAGAGGTGAAAACATAGCTAGTGGGGTGGTATGAAGAAAATAAAGTAAAGTCACATGACTCTTTGAATAGTATAAACTTAACTGTGCAGTACGAACTTGAAGCAAATTACTATGCTTACAATAAAAAAGGAGTTCTTTCGCCAACACTTTACATACCTATTACTACTACTTGAAATTGGATTACTTTACACTATTGAAATGACAAGTGACTTAACATGTGTTTGAACTCAAGCGGTCAAAATTCAAATAGTTCGAATACCTTGAACGACTTTTACAAAGCCTACACGATCAATCGGATCTACATTCCCTTATCCAGCCAATTTTCGATTCCTCGTGGCAATATCCAGCAGCCCTTTTGCAGCGATGTATCACCTTCGATATTCGGAATGTTCTGTTACAGTCTCGCGGCTGATGGGCGCCGCGGCGGCGGGCGCCGGGACCAACATGGCCGGTTGCTCCGTGGGCCAGTCAATGGGCGACGTGACGAAGTCGTCGGGTATGGGAGTGGGCGTCGGCGTCGGCGTCGGTGTCGGCATGGGCGTCGGCACGATGCAATTCCCCCACCTACCGCAGAGACGAAAGCGTCGCGTTCTGTTCACTCAGCAGCAGGTTCACGAGCTCGAGAGGCGGTTCAAGCAGCAGAAATATCTGAGCGCGCCTGAACGGGAACACCTAGCCGCCCTAATTCACCTTACGCCCACTCAGGTACGTGCTAAATGTTTTCCTTTTTTCCTCTTCTTCTACATACTATTATTGGCCGCAGGGCCGACTACGTGCCGCCATTCTGTTGATCCTACGTTTGATCCGCGACTCCATCCTCGCTTAGCACTACGAAAATCGGATTTAAGGATTTTTTGGTCTTCTATATAGATTGAATATCTAATTATTGATGCGTATACCTGATTGTGCAAGTTCCTTAGGGGGATGGAAATAGATTCGTCGAGGAATTGTAGCGAAACGTATTTCTATAGTTACGACAATAATTATTTTGTTATTCTACAAATATTTAATGTTCCTCGCCTAGTGGGTAATGGGGAATCGATGGTGGAACTTAACATTTCCCATACTGTATTCTGTGGGACACTGGTGTTTCGTGAAAGCTTATAAAATTGGGGTTAAAGAACGATTGAAACATCATCTACTTTTAAGCGTTGAACGCAATCTGTAATAGCTCTTAAAAGAAATGACTTATTCTAGCATTCCTTAAAAATTTTTTAATCAAGAAAGTGTTCCAAATCAACTGGCCGCTTAAGACTATTCTCCCTACTCCAAGGATGTCACTGATGGTGCACTTTGTCATCACTCCCGCTGTCCTAATGAAAACAAACAAATATTAGATTTACATTTACTCAAATTATTCTCCAGATTGTAAAATATATTTACCTTCGCTATGAAAAGGTTAATTAATTCATATCCTTTCCTCTGATTGCCCGTTACCAAACACGTCTAACCCTTACAACCAATCGTCCGTGTTTCTCATGAACTCAACAACGGAAATATATCCAATCACCTGGAATGCATTCAAAGGATTCCAATCCTGGTGGTGTATCGATATCATACCACGCATCGCTAATATCAATTTCTGATCCACTGTTAATACATTCATCCTCCTTCGATTCAAATTTGCTATCGTCGTCTGTTTCATCTAAAAACATCGTTATAAATTTCATTCTCAGACTCATCAAATTCGTCAGTTACAGTAAGAAACAAAACTCGAGTCAAACATAGAAATCGAGCACTGTCGAGTGACCGTAATCGACCGGAAAACACTCGTAACGGAAATATATGCACTAACAAAGTAAGAATACTGCAGCTACTGTAAACATACAATTCAGTTGCCGAGGAATTTATCCGGGAAGCACACGACTCGCATAGAACGAGAATTCTCTTTCTTCTTGGAACGAGAATTTTCGTTTCCCGATGCGCAAGTGTTAACATGACCGATTACAACCTAGCAACAACGTGATCCATCTCGATCTCGAACAACCGGATCGGGCCAGCTGTTTTTGCGGAACACGATACTCGATATCGTGCACACATGCTTGCGCGCACGCACACGCCGAGGATTAATTGCCGAGAGGAGATTAATTGCAGGGGGTGCAGGGAGGGGAAGGGGGATGGCGGGTGTACGCGTGGGTGTATCTACGTCTCTCGGCCAATCGGATCGATCGACCTTAGGGGCGTTGGTTGCCTCGGAGTTGTTAGCCGGAAATGTAGAGACGACTGCCGTCGAATAGGCATTCGATTACCGTTATAGATGGATCTTCGACCGCTTGAAAATCTCTGAAATTACCGAATGTTCTCGAGCCACTTGACGAACTGTTAAATTATTGGTTTTTCGAAACTTTTTATAAGCGTTACGTGCCCGTGGCGTTATTAGATTCTTCTCAAGTACTCCGATCTTTGTTATCGATTACTCTCCAACGTATTTTACGCAACGATGTTAACCGTAGACCGTGAGATTAGGAAAGATTCTTAATGCGGCGCGATTGCTTATATATGATTGTTAATACCACTATGCATGTGTATTTAAAGTTGGCTCTCCTTGAATTACTGTTATTCGCAGTGGCGGCTCGCGGCTAAAATTAGTGGGAAGTGCAGCACGGTTCCTTGCAAAGATTATTGTATCTTTTTTCATAAACTGGGCAGCAGAGCAAGAATTAAAGAAGGAAAGACTCGTTACATTAAATGTGATCAATGATATCAAGAGGAAATAGCGGGTGCTGGAGTTCCGCAGTACCTATACGCGAGTCGCCACCGGTTCTTTGTCTGTAACGTTGAGAAAAGTAGGTCCTTAGCCATTTCTGAGTGGTATTCACCGTGTTAAAGTCGTAGGATTTGACACGTCCGTTACTCTAGCGGCGAAAGTGTTGAGCAAATCGTAGAGAACGATGCCCGGCGACCAGTCGAAAATAGTCCTTGAGGAGAGCCGTGTTTGTTCGAGGCACGAGAGATGGAATTCGACCAGGTAGAATCGTCAGCCGGAGAGTTGTTCCAGCTGAACAACATGTAAATATTGCCTTAGGGAACACCCGACAATTTTTCCCTCCAGTCTTCGATCAGCAACGATTAACGATACGAGGCTTGGCCGCGTTTCGTGAAAGCAAATTGTCTGCAAATAACAGGAAATTAATTCCTTCGGACTGAGAACGCTGGAGCCAGCTACGGCTCCGTTTAGACGTTATACAGTTAGTCGTTGCGAACCATAATTATTACGATCTCATTTGTCAAACTTCCAAGCTCTTTTTTTAATCAGACTTAATAGCTCCTTACGTATATTCCCATGTCGTTGGTAGATACTTACAAACCAAGTTGTAGTAGATATTAATACAATTGATTATACTAATATCGTCGTGCGCGGGGCGGACTCGATCCGATTCGAGAGAATCGTTTCGGCAGCGGCCATTTAAAAGCGGTTCGGCCAGAATCAGATTTTAACGAGCAATCTTCATTGGGCAGACAGGTCTGCTCGGCTCGATGCGACAGTCTGGCAACAATAAATAATTGTTGCGTAGCTCATTGGTTGCATCCTGCTCGCTCGTCCCCTCGTTCAGTCTGCAGTTTCGTCTACCGCGCGTCTCTCCGTTCAATCCCTTCGCTGTACATCTATATAGCACGTATACGATTCGATCTACGATCGTTCGCCTAGATCGTGCTTGAATGACCTTTCCATCACTAGCTGCAAACGGGAAAAAATAGTAAAAATGAACACAGTAATAGTTCTTCGTGGAATTTCTTTAGTAAGAAGATATTACTTACAGTAAACGTGTATGTTACCTATATTACGTTCCCTGCTGCGTTTTCTGTGAAATGTTAACGTGGCAACAATTGTTGTTCTTCAGAAGCTATTCCGGTTGTACAAAACTTGCTTCATTCATTCGTGTTTTTCATCTATTTCCAGCGTTGTAGCATTATAACAGTAATGAGATCACTAAATTCGATATGCTACGTATTTATATATTAACTTTTGTGATAGATCTCCTCTGTGCTGAAAAATATTTTAATATGATGTAGTGGATTTTTCACAGAAAATTAGCATACGTAGGCATTCTTCGACCTTTAACTGTAACCCACACATTCTACTCATCGATGAAACAACAACTACTCGCAGTGAACAGCGCTCTTTAAAACGCAGCCGCGTTAGAAAATTTCAATCGCCGTGCGTTTAACAATCCCGAAGAAACGAACCGAAAGACCCGGCCCTTCGAACTCGACAAGAGCCGAGAAACGAGACCTTAAACACACCAAGCGGAAGGCGTGCGCCCGCGCGGCTCTCCCTAAACCGGAAGTCGTCGGGGGGCTCCCCCGTGTCCGTAACTCGGCGAAGTCGGTGCAGAATCGCGGCGCGGAAGTCCGCAAAGAGGGCTGATTGCAATCAGCCGCGGATTTTCGCGGTGGTCTCGCCAGGGGCGGGCCCTCACTGTTGCACCCGCCTGCGCGGGCGCATAAGTTTCGATAACGAGTTTCAGACTCGATAGCACTCGGATCTCGCCCGAGCCGTGAATGCTGGCCATGAAGGCCAGCCTCGGAAGCGGGACGCGGAAAGAGTGGCTCGAAGGAGAGACAGGGAGAGACACGAAACGCGACTGGGTGCTGATCGTTCCATATATACATATATATATATGTGTGTGTATATATATATATATGTACATGTATATATATACTGGTCTCTTGAACTTCTGGGGACAAATGGAGACCAAACGAGCTCCCGGTATGTCGTGTATACACACGCGTTGATGCATTGTGTGTGTATGCGTGTGGGGGCGCGCGCACATCGCCACCCTGCGGTACCATCCACTTACGGCCACTCGAAGTCTACGTATGAAGTCGTGCTCTGTAGGTAGCCCACGATGGCTGCACGGGGAGACTAACGAATCATTATGCGAGAGCTCTGTGAATCTTACGTGCCCTCGCGCCGCCTCGAAAGCGATATCACGCGAGGAAAGGTCGGAGGAAGTGGAGCATGGTCGCATCGCAAGAGTGGTAGAAGCGTTTTCGCAGAGTGGAGACTTGGGTGGTGCTTCAATATTATTGGTAATTATTCGTTTGGTTGTTCCGAGTCCTTGTTCTCTCCCCTTTTTCCTTTGGATATTTCTTCCGCGGGCAAATTTTTAAATAGAACGCTTCTGCGAGCTAAATTTCCGAAGATATTCCAGTTCGAACGCAGGTATCGTGTTCCACTTCGCTGAAACAAACTTGGGAATTTTCAGTCGTTCGTCTCACGACTATTTTCCATTCGAGTCCGCATCTTGTTTCGAAACAAAACTTCAGACAGAAGCCTACGTCGGAACGTTCGGAAGGGGAAACGTTAGGAAGCTCGCTTAGTTTACGGATGAGTCTGTTTCCATCGTGGACCAAGATATTTTTGTTGGAACTGGGCTGAGGTGCTCGAATCAGGTGCAGTTATAAAGCGTCGTAGTTACTGGATCGGGGTAGACGAACCACGTGAACGAGAAGACAGACGAGGATTTTTGATCGCGGGAAAATGGCTGTTGCGGATTCGACGGCCCTCGAGGTGGATACTTTTAGGACGCGATCGAGAATCGATACTGAATTAACGAGTCGAACGACGTAACGAATAGAGAGAGGATATACCGATCCGGAGCACTTGAAGACACTCAAGCCTCGAGTTCGACGCGAGCACACTTTCAAGGGCTCGCAAAGGATCGAGGAGACGCCGAAAAAAAGAATTTTCCACCTGTCGTTTGCCCGATCGACGGGCCAAAGTGCCGCATCGACCGTTTCCGGAAGAACGTCACGCAAAATCGACCCCGTTTCGTGTAACGAGACGAGCACTCCACTGATGACGACGAGTACCGATTTCTTTCTGCTCATTCAGCCCCATAATGGGTCCTGTCGACAATACAGCGACGAAGAATCTAGATCGTCTCTCTATTACTGCGACTGTTATTCTAGTCATCATTCTGATTTTCTGACTGTTGGATACAGATCTTAATTGAATCCGAAGTTTTTCCACTGAGAATTAAAGAACAATTACGTACCGCGATCATTCGTTGTCTCATAAAACAACTAAATTTCTTACCATTAGGAATTGATCCTAGTGTTTCTCTTGTCTCGAGGAAGGCTCAATGTAAAAAAATCATAATGGTTGATTCTTATTTCGTTCGTCAAAAGGATTTCTCGCCTTTTCATTTTGCCAAATCTGAAAGCGAATATTTTAATGAGTCGTATGAAACTAAAAGTGTAAGTTGTCGTTCCAAAAATTTCTTCAGTAACGAGGCCGCGTTACATGTCCCAGGATCACTAGGAGATTTTCAATCCCGTCGATCATTTCATCGCGGAACCGTCGAGTCGTCTCGCGTGTTTGCACGACATTGAACTCGCATAGTCCTCTTCAGCAGTGTCCCGGGGTTGCTGTATAAAGTCGAAGAGGGTAGATTCGGTGGTAGGCAAACCCATTATTACGATTATCTCCGTGGCTGAATCGCGAGGCTCGCGCTCCTACTTGTCGCGTTTCCTTCCAACCAACCCTTCTTTTTTTCACCCTCGTCTTCCTTATTTCTTGGGGCCGCGTTTCGCCGAGAACGAATCTCCCCTGTTTGAAAATCTCGATCTTTATCCCGCCTCTGTTGAGTTTTTGCAAGATGTTTATATTATGGCGTTAGCATATCTTGCCAATTATTCTGTAACAATTAACATTCTAATTGAAATTGGTATCAATTAATATTTCAATGCTAGAAATTTTACTGAGTTGTTTTAGTTTAAGAACGGTACTCTCTGGACCGTGAAACATTCTCTTGGAAAATATCGGTACAGAGGCAAGAATTGTTCTTCCATATTGTAATTGTGTAATATTTAGTTACAAAACATTTGCTTCGGTCTATCATGAAATTCGAACGTTAAATTTACCATGCCAGTCGACTTCCGCAACGCACTGTACAATTTGCATAAGGCCAGGATAAAATCCCTTAAACGCGCGAGCCATCCGTAAACAGTATTAAAGGCTCCTCTGCTGGACGAGTAAATTTGTAGCCAGCTTTACTCGATGTTACGATCCACCCCTTTGTTGTGCATATAGAACCATCTAATATTCCTTTCTGGTCCACACACAGCATGCAGAACGTTTATGCAGAACTCGTCGAAGATGGAGCAATATTTGTGAAACAGACTTTCCATCGAACTTCCATCGTCTTGCAACTGAAATATAAATAAAAGTCTGACAAACGAAAACGAAATTTCAAAGTGTAAATAATTCTTATATGATTTTTTGAGATATTCATAATTTTCCTCAGATGTTAAAAAATCTTATATACGATTAGTATATTAGAGTAACTTCAGAAGATATCTGGATAACGAACTTGCAAATAGCATTCTTCAATGACAAAGAGATTATGGTAGGAAACGTAATAATCCGGTAGATACTTAAAAAGATATACAATCGGCCACCGCAGTCGCAGGATTTGTTTTTTCTAGAATTATTCAAAGCTAAATAGATCAACAAGCGTTAGTATGATATCAATTACACTTACACAAGTGATCACTCTATGCTGATGATGCTCTATCAAATGCAACGAGAGGAATTAACTTTTGTTACGTAGCTTCAAGACTTTTGAAAAGTAGAAACTTTTAATAGGTACTTACAGTTACTCGCCATTACCAAAAGTGTGTTCCAGTTCAGAAGCTTAGAACGAAATCCGCTGGAATTAGGCCGAAACGAATATATTTCCCACGACGAAATCCTAGCGCGTTTGCCATCCCAAGCAGAAGCGTGCCTCGACGCTCGAAACGTTTTGATTCGGTCGCCGCAAAGCGGACTAGAATGAGTCCATAGGCGATCCGGCTGGCGCCAACAATAACGTCAATCGTCGTTGTTCCGTTAAAAACAATAGAAAGCAAACGGTTGTCTCGGCCTCCCGGTTCCGTGGCTGGGGAATTCTTCACTCGGCTGATTTTTCATTAATCCGCGATCTCGCTTGAACTTCGCGGTTTCTATTAATTATTTAAC
This sequence comes from Xylocopa sonorina, assembly GCF_050948175.1. NCBI lineage: Eukaryota > Metazoa > Arthropoda > Insecta > Hymenoptera > Apidae > Xylocopa > Xylocopa sonorina. Next base: position 15,390,333 of record NC_135193.1, read on the forward strand.
TTTTGATCAGGCTCGCCCGACGCTTTTTGCACTTTAATTAATGTCTCCCTTTTCCGTCATGCCCGCCAGCCTGCTCGGCAGGCCGTCTAAATTCCCCTTGATATATTTTTTCCTCTTTCTTTCTTTCCCCTTTCCATCGCGTTTTTCTTCCCTTTTCCTCCATTTTTTCTCGCTCCCTCTCTCTCTCTCTTTCTTTTCTCTCTCCTTTTTTTTTACTTCCTTCTAATTAACTTCTCTCTCTTGCACTGCGGCTGGTCTTTCGCGTTTTAACGAGCTTTAAACTCGTTGTAACTCACCGGGCATAATTTGCGGAGACCCGTCGCGCGGCCTCTCTCTCGCGATTAAATTGTTGCGATCAATTTCGTGCTACGAATTGCTCGTTTAATTCGTCCACGTAGCGACTGATTAATTATGCATTCCCTGCTGACGTTGGATTCTCGTGCCGTTCCTTGGTCCCCCGTTTCGTATTCATCCGCGATTGTTGCGCGTAATATTACGCTCGTGTACCCGTTAGATGTTTCACTGTGAGTGGAATTATTGCGTAGACGTCATTCATCCGGATAACACTTTGTTCCATTAGTAATAAATTTGTTAAATCCGTCGGGATTTCACCTCGTATCGAATTACCACAGATCATCGTTTATAATAATAAAATATTCCCAAATAGAATTTCGATATTCTATTCTACAACAGTTTCTTAAAGCTTTCTCGAAGATTCTTAAAAATAAATTTTTCTCGCTGAGCTATCAACGCTTAAGGCTAAGCTTCTGCAAAGTCCACCCCGTATGTAAGAGTGTTGCTTACGTTGGAATCCATAAATACAGTGGCAGATTTGTAAACAGGCTAGCCAAGCTATAGCCTGCGGTGGTAAATTTTCGTAGCCAGGGTATCGACTTCACCGAATTTCTTATCTCTCCTTTCGGTTCTCGGTAATAGGTTGCCTCTGCGTAAGTATCTTCTTACGAGTGCAGCGTGTAATACTTCTGAATAGAGTCCAAAATATTCTTGGAGAAGGTATCGTCGTTGCTTTGAAACGTTTGTTGCACAGCTCATTGTCCACGTTTCGCTTGAATCCAATTCCGATTGACTATCCGCATTATCGAAACCAAAAATCGATGAAATCTAGAACATAATCGAGAAACAGTAAGGCAGGCAGCCAGGAGGGAAAAAGAGAAATGAAGATGGCGGGAGAGGGTAGAGGGAGAGGGAGAGAGAGAGAGAGAAGAGGCGGACCAGAGGGAGTGTAATTTGCCTCTAATGCGGCACTCGACGAAGCAGCTGGCTCTCCTCTTCTCCATTCGCCGGTCGGCCGCAACCGGTAACAGTAGCGATAATAATAACAATACTGGCAACAATGCCAGGAGTGGCCAGCCATTGTAACAATGGGGAGACTGCACTTGGAGTAACAATGCGAGCGCAAAATGGAGGGATGCATCTGTGTGTCCCGTGCCAAAGAGACACAGGGGGGTAAGGGGCTGATGCGACCATAGGGTGATAGAGAAAGAGGAGGTAGCCTCGTCCCAAAGACGGGAAACGGGCCGTCGACGCGACGAAATGCCCGTGGAAAAGTGTCACCCGTGAAATCTTCTCGCCAAGAACACTCTTGACGGCCATAAGTGCAGTCTAAGGTCCCTTAACAAGAGAACCGCTACGTGCAGTGCTCGATACATGTAACACGGCATGCGAGTCCTTCTGAAAACGATACAGCGTTAAAAACACGTTCTCGCAACTTTTTAAAGCAATGGTTTGTTCACATACTCTCTTCTTCAACCCTCTGTACACCATTACAGAGGGTTTTATTTTTATTACTCAATTACTGCTATTATAGAATTACAAGTCTATTCAACGGCTTTTATAATTATTTAAAAAAATACAGTTCCTTACTTTTCTTGACCACTTCACCCTGGTAATCGATCAAACAGAATCAGATTCGACGAAGGTATCCAAAGTGATTCCAGATGATCCTCGGGGGCACGCGCGCGTGTTCCGCGCGTGAAATTCCTTTGGTGTCGAAATGCGTGCGGTTAATTGGACGTCGTGGAACGCGTGCGCGTATCTCTCGAGTGCACTCACAGCTCCCTCGCATAATAACGCACGCATGAATATGTCGTCGGCTTTTGCGGCCGCCCCCGCGCTGTACCACGCAGCCGCCACGCACAACGGCAGTATGTGGCCGGCGTAATTGCATTCCTCTTTTTCCTCGTCTTCGCGCGGGGCCACGGAGCCTACAGGTCATCGCAAAAGTCGATCGTACTTGTTCGCATCAACATCCGCAATCTGCATACAAAGAAGTCAATAAGTTAGAATTACTGTCTATTTGCTTCTAGCATAAACGTATAGTTGTGTACAATGTTGTGTACAATGTGTACAAATGGCAATATTTTGTATTAAAAAACCTTACCAGTAATAAAATTGAATAAATAAAACAGTCATTTCGTTCCGCAACTTAACTCTATGCTATGACGGCTCTGTGTTTGATAATACTATGATACCATGTATGTTCCAACTTATGTGTTGTCATTATCCATAATAAAAGAATATTGGTGACCATTGTTTCCTCTAAAGTAACTCTCTATAGATCTCAATATGATGATGGTGTTCTCATTCTGGAAATATAATTTAATTTCTTCGGTATACTATACTATCATCTGTATTAGGAAATCTTTGCTCTCTTATATAATGCATTTTCTAACTCTGAGGAAAATCAGATGTAGTAGGGAGCTAAATCAGTTATATAAGCAAGATGATGTAATTGGTTAAACGGTTATTTGATCAGAAAGTCTTCTATGTAGTGTATTGTAGCTGGACATATAGTCATAATAGATGCCATAATTCGTTCGCAGATCTATGCTCTTTTCACGATGCAACATGATCATATGCGGGATTACAACGAAATTACTGTACGGAGGACATTACGTAGCTACTTGTGGAATTTTTGCAGACCACGTAGGTGTGCCCACTATGTTTATAATCATAGTGGTTAAGATGGAATCTGTACAGCCTATGACCAATCAGACTTGTATTCCTTTTGAATGCTTCCCTTGAATGCCAACTTTTCATTCGTGCAAAAGATGTTCAACGTGTCTTCTAGTCAGTAAAAGTAAACAAAATATCTGCATGCCAGGCGCAGTTACTGATTGACAGACAGCATAATCAATTGTGGCTGTTTTTCTCCTATTTAAATGAACGTAATAATATGCACTCATATGCAGTTATTGACAAAACTCCTCGAGCATAGTGCATGTTGGAGCAAAAAAGAGTACATGAAAAGATAGTGTACATGATAGAATGACACTATTCTCGTTGTGTTGAGAAAGGGAAACAGCCTTGAACAGGCAACTGATTTTGGGCAATGAATAGTCGAGTTAGCAGTCGATAGTGCTTGAAGATTCTGATTGCGAATGTATATCCTTCGTGTAGTGTTGTAGCGATATACATATGTGAATTCTTTGAGCTCTTTCAATTTTTTAAGCGATACTTAAAGGAATATACATTTCTTGTTATTTCTTGAAACTTTCTCTGAAAAACTTTCAAGCTTGTAAACATTGTACGGTAACGCAGGCATTGATAAAGCGACTACAGAAAATATGTACCTTCACAGCTGCTTTCTACCTCAATTTGCCAAGCACGTTCCACTTTCACGCTGTTTACAATGAAACTTTGCATAAACGGTGGATAGAATGCAACGAGAACGATCCCTGCGTATGTTTCTAAGCAGCCTCTCTCCTGGCCGTTCGAGAAATAATCGGCAACAATTGTTCTCCTATCATTGAAGGGACGAACGTCGTACAGCCGTCGTCTCATGAGTTTTTCAGCGTGTTTGTGTCAATTATCGCGACGAGGGGGCAGCTTTTACGAGTGTATTGTAAATACACTTGAACCGCGCCGGTCGCGTAATACGCCACCAATTTCTTTTTATGCCGCGCCCTGTAGAACGCGCGCGGACCCGTTCCTTTGTAATCATGCTGCACTTTCGGGACACGGTGCGCGAGGGTGCATACATTTTCAACCGCAAACATCCGCGTCCCCGGCTATTGGATCATCCCTGCCGCGGAAAGGCGGAAAAATTAGAGGGTGGAAAAGTGCGATCGGGCCAGGAAAAGGCTGGTCAAATGGTCCTCGTGCGTTGTCAGATATCTGTGTGCTCTAAAAAATTCGAATATTTATAAATATATAGAATTGTTTGCACTTAATTAATACATAATCAGTTCTGTAAAATTGAACCCTTTCCAAGCCAGAATTATGATTGCACAAAGGTTTCAAAAGCAATCTAGTTGTTTGTTACCTTGAAGAATTGAAACTTCGGTATCATTGATTGGACATATAATCATCGATTGCCATGTTAAATTAATAAATATCGAAGTAATAATTCTTGAGAGATGAAGAGTTGTGGCAAACGCCTGCAACTATTAATTGCTCAGAAAAGGGTCTTTTAATAGTTGAAATGTACCGTATGAATATCTTAGAATCGGCATACGTTCAAAAACTTCAAAGTATTCACCTGAAAACATCCTCCACTGTCACGAATGAGAAAGTCAGGGTTGCTCGGTTCACGTTGAACGCGAATTAGTTCAGTGGCTCGTTAGAGAGAAACTGGAAAGTCATTTCTATTTGCCGCAGGCTGAAGACCCCAGGTTTTCAGACATCCCGACTGGTAATCGGTAAGTCATCCCAGGACGATGGTATTGAGTTAAAACAACAAAAGGGAGGCGGGAATCGTGTTTGCCCACGGGCCACCACTCAGGAGGGTCAACATGGGACAATTAACAGCCCTAATCATAATTTGACGTTGCTTGATCCTGGTATATTCGCAAGCTCATCGTTTGCGGTTCCCTGCACTTTACGGTGGAAACACATCTGCGACTGAATTCGAGCCTCCCGAATGTAATTCCTTTTTTCCTGCGATTCTTATCTGCCGTCAACTCCGTCTGCAAATAATTGTAGGCAATTGTTGAGTTAGCTGAAAGGTTCCGACGGAAATACATATCCGTGATTCTAATGGCTTTTTCTCTTGATTTTCGTATTACTTCTAGATAGACCACATTTATGCATTTATAAGAAAATTAAATGTGATATTTATATTAGAAGTATACAAAGATATGTATAAAATATCTTAAATGTATACCGTACAATATAGGTACATATGTGGAACAGTATTAGAAATCTGTATTTAGGTTCCATTTCTTTAGTGAATTTGTAAAAGTATAACTTTGAATCGATATACATACAGCTTCCTTATAGAAACAACAAGCAATTTTATTCTTTAGTAAATATGTTGATCATGATACGACTTTTAAGTGAGTTTAATTATGGAAAACAAAAGAATCGGAACAGCAGCATCCTCTGTACAATGTTATAACAACAATGGATCGTAAGAAAGATCAGCCGTGCAGCCCAAGGCAAGCGGATGCAGTTCAGGAACGGTTCGACACACCACGAGTGGCCAATTCTCGTCAATTACACGCGTCTTTCTTTCAAGCAACATTGAAACGAGCCCCGTGAACCCGTCCTTTGCCCGAGGCTGTACGGGGGTTTCCGGCGGATAATCCGTCGAAAGTTGGTGTCGGATGAAATTGCCCGAGGAAAGGCAGTTGGCGAGCCCACGAAGGGTTGGTTGACGCCCGATGCTCCGCCGCTTGCGACGGTGGTGGTGATTTTGCGTGAACCCTCGATGTACGCGACGTAATGACGTTACGCTAACTTGATCAATCGTCCACTTTAACCCAGCATACTCCCTGCTCGAACGGATGTATTTACGAACTCCGGCCACTGTCGAGCATAAGCCAAACAGGTACTCGATGCTCCTCCCAAATGTCGCGTGTACTCTGGGCATCGCTTTGATGAACTGCCCCACAGATTTATCGCTATTCGATACACTAATTAATGTCCAAGTAGGAGACGAATGGCCCGTGCTAGAGGCGGGCTCGCGTGTCCAGATGGATAATCGCTGATGGCTGATCGCTTCTCCGGATGGAACTGTGATGGGCTACTCTGAAATTATATGATTTTCGTTCATTACGATTGCAGAATTCGTGGATGCGTCCAAATCAATGTTTTCAGATGTAAATGTCTTAAGATCAGCTGCAAGGTGAACAAATTCAGAAGTGCATCCAAACTGGTATTTATAGATAAAAGCTTTCAAAAGGATGTACTGACTCGGGTATATGGATTCATCATACGTCACTGTACAACCTGCTAAATTGCAAAAGAGAATTGTTATTCAAGTCGTTACTCTGAAAATGCTGATTCTAGTGTCAATATTAGACTGGTCGTAAATCAGCCGTGAAGAAGCTCGTTTCCGTCAATTAGCTCGAAGGAACGTGTCGACAGGTCTTTGTCGGTGGACTTTTACGATGTGTACGGGAGAGAAGAAAAGCGCAGGCAGTGCTCGTAGATCCGCTCGAACGGTCACGGAAGGCGTTTCATTTACCTGGCTGAACGAGAGTTAACCGCGAGTTAATCGGAAGTTAAAGCTAAGCTCCCCCTTTCTCGGTGTTGAGTAAACCTCTGCCGGACCCCCAACGGGGTCCTGCCGCCTTTTTGCACGGACTTCGACGTGCTCATCGAAGGTAAACAGGCTGCCCCCAGCGTTCCGCCTCTAGAATTTCGTACAACTGGCCGTTTGCTAGATTATCTTATCCAAAAAAATAGTTTTCGCGTGACACTAACATAACAAAGCTAATTAAAAGTATTGCGATAATAAAATAGAGATTAATAACAGGTGTATTAATCCGCTGCATTTGTAGGCTAAAACTATTAACGTGGTTTTGGAAAGACTCCATGGAGATTATAAATGTTTACAGTTTTCTTCTTTGCTTAGTGGCGTACAGCCCGTGGAAGCCGTCACGCATAGCATCGTCAGCAGCGTGCAAAGGGATATCGACAAATTTCGTTGAACATCTTCAAAAGTAAAAATTGCGAACAGGAGAAAGATATTGCAGAAGTGGTTATTCACAAGCTCAGTTTCTATGTGTACAGTGGTGAAAGTTGGCATTCGCCTCGAATTTCTTTCCTCCGCAGTCTACGTGTACACACACCAGTTATATCCCTATCTCGTCCAACTTTCTCTGTTTACACATCGCGTCGTCGCGGGAGCGACGGACAAACGGACTGACAGACAGGCAGCTCCCTTGAAATAACAATTCTCACCGACGGTTCATCCCGTTTCTGTCTCGTGCAATCCCTCGCCGTCGCTGTCCGCTGACTCCCAACACGGCGACGATTCAGGTATCGACACACGCTCGATGCGATTCGTCCTATATTGGATAAAAATTATATTCTTATTGATTTTTGCACATGTTCCAAAGTGTTTTCGATATATATTGTTCGTCCAAAAGGAAAATAGCATAATTATATAGATATTTACCTGCAGATATAATTCTATTTAGGTACCTACACTTGGAGAATCTTATAATTTTTAGTGTTAATTTCATTTCTTACGGCAGGTTTCGACAGGGGTCGAGTCGTGCGATTATTGCAGAAAATAAGCGGTACAAATTGGTACCATCTCAATTTTCGCGAAAATTGCTATGACCACTAAACAATTGTAATCTGAAGTGCCAAGTGTCGAACTTTAGATATAAGAAACATAAGAAACAGTCGGAAATAGTTTGCATTATTTAAATCACATCATGTAGCTCGCGCGTGGGCAAGGAGACTCGCAAGACAAAAAGGACGAAGAGCGAAACAAGCGGGTGACACGCGAACGCGGAGAATGCAGGAACGGCGTCGAGACAAGCAAAGGCTGTTTGTAGACCTCTCGAAGTCGCCGCACGCCCGAAACTCCGTCGGCTTCAACGAGTGGATTATCGGTGGAAAAGGAATTAACGAACGGGAGCGGCGAGAGAGTACTTCCCCCGTTCTAGTACCTCTTCGTGGCTTTTAGATAAGGTCTCTCAGCCCTACGCATCAGTCGCGCCACAAAACATACGCGGAAAGTCGCGCGCGGAAGGGCAACCGGCAACGGATTCAAAGCGCTTTTCTTCGCAACCTTCACTCTTTTCCTTTCTTTGAGGTGTTCCCTCCTCCTTCCCTCGAACGATTGTCACTTCGTCACCTTCCATCATTGTCGGCGATTTAACTGCACAGCTCGTGCTATCAAAAAACAGCTGAATTAATTGAAGCGGAAGTACAGAGCAAGAAATTTTTACACAACAATATTTTTGTATCACTAAAACAATAAATCAATGAAACATAATCTTTAAAAAAAAGACTAGAGTCAAATAGCTAAAATTCACAAAAGCTTAAGTATTGATCATTGAAAAATTTAATATCATTGTACGAATCTGTAATGATTTGTTTTTGATGTTATTAGAGCTATATTATAGAATGGAATATACACCATAACATTGCAAATCATAAAATTGATATCTGTATTTAACAAATCTTGTCGGACTCTTTCGCTTTTGAACAGTCCTCTATCTTCGAATATAAATGATTCTATATTTCTGTAACCATTTCGATGACATTCATGTTACTATCAACATTTTATCTCTAAGTGTTTACGAGTAAGTAGTAATGTAGATGATATTTGAATTTCATCATCATCCTCGCATTATTACTTAGTATTGACCATTGACTTTTGTCAAACATTGTAAAACGTGAAGCAACTATTTACAAGAATATAAAATACTAATTAGGAGATCAGGAGGACCGTGCTTGTGTAATCGCTGCTACGTAACACGATCCTCGGCTGTTTACTCTTCACCGCAATCCTTAAAACTCGAGAACAAACTACAAAAAAAAGATAATAAGCCGGACCTTCGATTATCACAGGCGGCGAGTGCTACTATTCTCGGAAATATGAGCACCTACAAACATAATCCGTGATCACTTCTCGGAAGAGCAATTGGAAAATCGTGTTCGCGAGTAGTGTGATCCGGTATTCGTGACGCGTACGCGAGGCGACGGACGAGGCGATTGGCACGAAAGGGGGAGCAAGAATTTTCGAGGGTGGCCGATCCCGCTAATATTCAAAGAATTAGACAGACGGTGGCAGGCTCTCGAGGCACGGTCTACTACACGGGGCCCCTTAAAGTGCTTTCGTTGCATTCTACGCGGCGCATAACACCGACAATGGGGGTTACCACGAGACTACACAGGGGGGAGGATTGCAGCCGGGTTTTACAGCCACTCGAGTAGGAGGTTACAGGCAAGGCAACATATATAGGTCGGACGCGCCTTTGATTCGTGCGATAAAAATCGGGCTTAGGCGTACCTTTCACACATGCTTCTAATTTGCTCCTTTATCCTCTCTTTAGAAACGTTCCATCCGCTGTTTCCTTGCTTCCGTGAATTCAAAAACTATATACAACCGAAGTCTATTCACTGCCAGAACCTTTAATCCTTACGCGTGGTCGTGGAATTCTGCGTTTGAAAGAGAAATGAAAATAATTTGCTGGGATAAGAATCCGTTTATTAATAGACTGACCTCACCTCATCCTGATTTACTAATCTGTCCAATGTAGCAATTCGCTGCTCTAGTGGGTCCCCGATCTAATAAATACTGAAGTTTTCTTTCGCGATAGATGCTGCAACATTTCTGGTACTTTATGGGTTTCATAGGCAAACTCGTTTCTGTTACTAACAATAAAAATGTCTGTGCCTAGGTGTTTATAATTGCGTTAGAAAAACTAGAGCAATGGAGGCTATAATCAGACTCACATTTCTTTCGCTAGCCAACTTCTCATCTCTGCACAGTACTTGCACAGCGTCTCAAGCGCAGGCGAGTGGCTTAACGCCGACGGCGCGGCGTTATCCTAGCAAGCTCGCGTTAAGGATTAAATCGGCCGACAGAAGCGGAGTGCATTGTTTTCACGGCTCGACAATGCCACGGTGATCGGGACGCGCCCCTGTGAACACGGCATAATGCACAATACGGATTATAACGCGCCGCTGTCATAAGCAGATGCCGATTTCGATCCCATCCGCACGGCCGGCTTCCCTAATCGCGTTCAATTGCCGTAAAAGCGGTTTCGAATGGAGCACGACTGCTCCTCGCTTGGAACATCGCAAAACTACCGCGTTTTCCTTTTGATCGCCGTATACAGGAGGAATCCAACCGGTGGAACTTCCGTTTCTAGTAATCTGCTTGAAAGTAACAGCATTCTAGAATCCACTTGGCCGTTCTGCAACTGTGAGATGAAACAGGATTAACATTCGTGAGGTTTTTAAGAGGACTAGATTGTTCAATTTTCTATTTTTGTTATGTAAGCATATTTTTTTTGTTGTTCTCCTTTTTTAGAGAATTTGTTTTAGGTAGTGGAATATAAAAGATTAAAAATTTACTAAACGGTATGATTGATAACAAGACGAGCCAAAATCGTATTTTGCAAACTGAACAAGACGTTAAGTTCCTCTGGAAGGAATAACAGACTTATGATAACTGTGGATTATGGATTTAGGGGGCCACGAATAGTTCCAGGTTGCTCCAAACGTGCACACGCGACAAAAGACTTGCACTCGCCCCCCTTGTAAAAACATTTGCGTTCCTACCTGACGACAGTTCGCGGCTCCGAAAATGTGTCCCAACTCATTCGGATTCAACTGGAAATACTTGGTAGCACAGTTTCAATTGCATTTTCTCTCGAATTCTTATGATTCTTTTTCTCTTGCAATTGCAATTAATTGCCGGTAACATCTTATCAACTGTTTTGCTTCAGGAAATTCACTGTTTCTCCTCTTATTTAACAGCCTACGAATAAAATTCCAATTTAATGGAAAAAATTCTTTTTTTACATTGCAGGTGAAAATATGGTTTCAAAATCACCGGTACAAGTGCAAGAGGCAGGCGAAGGAGAAGGCGATGGCCGAACAGAACGCTCAGAATCAGGTAATTACCTGTTAAAAAAAAGAAAAAGGGGAAAAGTAAAGTAAAACTAAATCTAAATATATTGAACGAACGAAAGAAAAAAGTATAAAAGAGCGTTAAATACAAACCAGAGTGTAAGATAGAGAGGGAAAAAGGGGATTATGTGTGATGATAATACGCGTCCTCGATAGATCGGATTTCCGCGAGGGATTTCGAAACGGCGAGACATACGACAAAATATCGAGCGTTTCGAAATGAAATGCTTTTAAATGAAAAATATTCCGGATGCGGCGCGACGGATCCTCGCATCCACATCGTATTTCGTTTCGAGTGGGCCCACTCGACCGGCTCGAAGCGATTCTGCATTCATTTCGTTATTCCAGTCGAAATTTTTGCAAGGGGAGGGGGGAGGTACAGGACTCTCTCCGCAGAATGTAAAATCGTCTGTGTTAAACATGTAATTACCACGATGCTTTCGCGACTGGCTGTTGCCGCATCATTTTTTTTTATCACCACTTTTTGTCCCCTTTTCGACGTTTAATTTCCTTGTGCGTGTCGTTTCTTTTTTTGTATATTCTGTAATGTAATTCACCTCGCGACCAGAGACAGAACTCGTTTCAATTTTGTTGAATTGGCTAGAGATTTGATGGCCATCAATGTCGACGGCATAAAAAGAGAGTATCATTTGAGGCCTGAAAAATTTATAGTTAATTTTGAAACAGTTTGCTAATCGTGAACTTGTATAATATAGAAAATTTCTGTCATCTATACTATCTACACACGTGAGATTAATTCATAAAGAGTTAACGTCATACAAGAAACGTAATTATCGGACCCAGCAATTTTTACTAAAATCTTAGAAAAGATGGTGTCTCGATGGAGTACCTTGAAAGCGCGTACGAATCGAACGAGATTATTTCGCGCCCATAGAACCCCATCAAAGAAGACCTTTCTCACTTCCTGTCTCCTCCTTCCTCTCCCTCCCTCTCTTTCTCTCTCTCTCTCTCTCTCTCTTCCTTTTTTTTATCGGTTCTAATAATGACACGCCAGATTCCCGAGATATCGTAATTGCGAGTTCGAAACGTGCCCTGTCTCGATCTCGTCGCACGCACTGACGAATACGAATCGCTCCTCCAGCCGGCTCCCTCCTCCTTCTGGAAGAATAACATTCAAAAGAGACGTCAGAGAACAGCGATCGTCCCGATACACACAGATCCGTCACGGTGAATACATTACAGCCAGCGACTGGTATATATGCGGGATCACGGATGTCCCGGCATGCATTAGCGGCAAATCGTTCGATTCGAGTTAGCGGGAACACCGTGTCGTTCCAGCGGCGCTGAAAATCATTTTCATGTCAACATGCCGCCGATTATTTGCTCTTCGTCGGTATCTCCACCTTCGGAAACGAATTCTTTCCGCTCCAGCGAAATATCGTGACACGCTTCTAAGGAATGACTTCGAATTATTTCTGTCCGATGTCACTTTGTTACCGCGACTTTCCCCCATTTCCCCTCTGCACCGCCATTTCTCCTGTTCGCGTGAAAAACTTTTCTGAAAACAATGAACGCCGATACGCGAGCGATACTCCACACGGAATAACGTTTCAACGTAAGAGGATTTTCATGGCGCAGTTTTCGGGCGGCGGCCGCGCAAACGTTCATCGTTTCATCGAATTTCGATGGACACGAACGCACGTGTCGCGTGACTGTTGCGCAAAACCACTTTCGCGGGTGACAGGAATCCAAGTCATTCCTTCCGTGCTTCGATCCATTGTCATTCGGGTACGGTTTCCAGTTCAAGCGATGGACACTTGTCCTACATCGGATTAATCAAATTTCATTGTTCTCTCACGGTATATTTAATCTCATCTTCAGATAATCCTGCCTCTCGACGCGACGAGTTCGTATCTTATGTTACCTTTCCGGTTTCGGTACGCGTTCGCTTCAAAGCCGCTCACTGTTACCTTAAGCGCGTATCGATCACAAAAACATCGATCTTTAAGCATATAACAAGCAGTTATTTAGATCGCGATCGATCTTGTCTCTAAATAGGGTCGACATTGTCACCACCAAGCGGAGGCTCGTAAACACCCATAGAACATTAATGGTGCTGAAAGTTATCCGGTGGCCCGATCTGTAAACCGTCCTTTCCCCTCGAAACCACGCCAGGACGAGCAGCCGCCCCATAATTTACTCGTTAGTTTTTCGTGGCCCCCGTAGAATCTGCTTCCATTCATCTCTTCGTCTTCTCTATCCCTTTTCATTTCTCTTTCTGTCTTTCTCTACGGTACAGCTACTTACTCTTTCTGTCTCTCTTACTTTACGGTCGAGTATATACATACCCTGGTCTCGATTTCAATTCCGTGACTTGTTTACTGTCTCCCGCAGCATTTTTGTTCCATTATCTTGATCTGCTCGGTGGTACGTGTAATTGCGTGGCCGAGATCGCGTGTACGCTACGACGCGAAATAGTAACATAGACATTGGGCGTGACAGTTGCTGCACTATTGTTTGCGTTTCGTACAATGGGGATGCGCTCTGTAGATGGGTTTCGCAACCAGGAAATTCGACCTTCCGCGTAAGGGGATGCGTAGAGTGTTTTCTTTTCTAAGTTCTTCCTACCTTTTCATCGGCATTACATTAAACAATGAAATTTTTCATAGTTACAATGGATTAACGATACTAAAAAGAGAGAGATATAGAATTTTTTATTCGAAAGAACTTAGAAAATACATCTACGGTTAACAGCTAATAGAATTAATCGTTCCCTGAGTTTAAAGCATCGCGCGACGAGGCAGCAGCCTCAACGCGAACGTCGTCGTCGACGTCGACGACTGGTTGGCAGGCAGAGCTCCGATTTTTTTTTTCTTTTTTTTCCCTTTCTTTCGTTTTATTCCATTTCCTCCCCTCGCGGCGGTAAAAAAATTTCAAGTGGCAGCGCGAGCGAGCGAACACGGGAAAAGGAAGGAGAAAGAAAAAGACGGGCAGGGAGAACGGGCGAGATGGAAAAAGAGGGAACGACACAGAAGGGGGATGGAGAAGGGGGAGGAAGGTATCCTGCAGGGGAGCGCGGAAAAGGGTGCTCGAGGACCGGTCGCCATCTTGCCGTGAGTACAGTCATGCACAACACCTGGACGTGAATCGGGGTTACCAATACTACTATTGATATCGATTAACCCTCCCCTCGAGACGCGGCCCGTCGATCTTTCGACCCGCGGATTGTAACTTCGAGTTACAATCGAGACTAAGCCGAATATTCGCGCAACCATCTTTCTGTCCAAAAACCAAAGATTGGAAATGGGGAACTGTTCAATAATCGAGAAAAACTTGAAATTTTAACCTTTCATATTATATGCGTTCAAATAAATAAAAATCGACAACTATCTGTGCGCATAATATTGAAGTATTACCTTTCCGAATAAAGATCACTCGCGATAAGTGCGTACTTGTATTAATTCGAATCGAATAAACGAAAAGATCCAGAAACAAATCACCGCTGCCATTAGATTCGAGTAACCATTTGAATGTATAAAAAGAAAAAGAGACTTTAACCTCATCGAGGAGAATCGCGCGGGGGAAAAACGTACGGCTGGGTTTTTACGCTTTTCTGTTCACCAGGGGCAGAGAGAGGGGCGCGAAGCTATTTGGCGGGTATCGAGAGACCGTCTAATGTAATTACACTCGCGGTAAAACATCGGTTATTAGATTTAAAAACCACTTCCTCGCTTACGGAGGCCCATTGAATTCCATTCGTCGCGGAAACGAGAGGTCCCGGTAGAAATCTTTTAATATCTCTTCCCGCGGTTCTTTGTTCGACCGAGGTTTCTGTAAAGAACGGAATCGTAGACGACCGTCGAGCTGGACGACGACGTGCTGGTAGGGGTGACGCTGAAGGGGGAAGAGGTGGAACGAAAGAGGGGAAAAGCGTGTATTACCGGCAGAGAGAGCACAGCTTTTAGTTAATTATATCAGTTCACGACGATGACGAGTGTTTTTTCACGAGAGACGCATTCGCGGGAAGTCGGTGACGCGCGCGCGAGCAGCGCATTTAGATATTCGATGCGGCTGTATACGGAGAGTGTACATCGGCCGCGGCCACGTAGACATTTCAAGTACAATTTATTTTACAAATATCCCTGCCCTCGTTTCTCGTCCTCGTGATATATTAAAGAAATTAAACGTTCCGTAAAGGGTGCCTGTTAAAAACGCGATCGTCGACAGGGGAAATTCTTTGACTGCCTCCTTGCCTCCTTTCCTTCGTCTTCTCCAAATTCATTTCTTTCTTAATATATAAGAGAATGCATGTAGAATGCATTTGATCGTTACATAATCTTTACGACAATTTGAATCTTTGAATAATGATAATCATTAGATTTGATTCATCTAGTCTGTAGACGAGAGACGACTTATTTGCAGCAGCGAAAGATTAAAGCTATAACAGGTATTCATGCTCCATCCCCCGACAAGAAATAAAATGTAGAATCTCGGTCGAGTCCTTAACCCAAAAAAAAAAGAAAAAAAACGGTCTGTGACAACGATCGCTTCCGCAAGAAGGAAGAAATATATGCACGTATATATATATAGCGTATCGCTAAAAAGGGGACGGAGTTCCTCGAAAGGGAGAGAGAGGGAAATCGACGCGTAATATGCTTCCCGAGAATCCAATCGCGGCCGCGCGATCACGGTAACATTGAGGCTCATTATGCGTGGCGCGGTGGTCGCCGCTCATAAACACGTACTACTCCGTTCCTAAGCACGGCCATTTTCGCCGGAAATCGCTTAACGCGCAGCTGAAGTGGCTAAAGTGGCGTGACGCGTGACGCGCGCGCCGACCGTCATGCGTTTAGCGTAATCGTCACTTTGTCAGCGTGAAGTGCACGGCATGCCTGCACTTATGTTCGCGGCCAGCAACGTGCACCGTAAGTTCGTGTCAGTGCCACTCGAGTCGAATCGTTGTTACACACTCCTCCACCCCCAATCTGCTCCCGTTCGCTAGTGGACTTCGTCACTGAGTCGTTATGGCCGCAGAAGAATTTATTCTTGAACCATTTCGTGGACGCACTGTTGACACAGCCGTGCGTACCTGAATAGGAAAGAATCGCAGTCTGTAGTCTGTCGCAAATTAAGTAAACCTTCTAGCTGAGCCTTCCCCCATTATGGGGGAGACGGTATTGTGTACCAAACAGAATTCTGAAATTTTATGAATCTATCATGGAACTCCACATCTGATTATAATTCATATACTTACATTTGCAATAATACTAAGAGTTTGTAGAAAATTAGATGATCGTTCAAAGTGGTGCTATGTATCATATTGTACTGCCTCATCTACAGAATATTCATTCACTTTTATACTCTTCGCTTGTACAAACAACCATCTTGTCATTAAGACTCCCTTAACGCGAGCACTTGCATTTGAAACAGTAGAAGAATAGCCTTATCGAGCGCCAGAGTCATTATTCTTGAAGCTAATTCTTCTCGTCTATCATTACGCATAAATGTATATTGGATATAATTGGAGGAGCAGCTTCATGATGTCAAAATCTTCCAATGATAAAGAAAAGATACCCGTTTCCTTCGGTGTCCATTCGATTTCCAAAAAAAAAATAACTCAACCAGCTTGTGCCCAGCAGCCGGGGCAGGCGTTATTTCGAAGCGGTCGCGATCATATTATTAAAGCGTCGCTGGCGCGGAGATCGAAGAGGAATGTCGTGTACCGAATGTTGATACAGCTGAGTGGTCGTCCCGGCAGGTACTCGGCCGGCTTGCTTCGGCTTCTGTTTGGCATACCGTGGGGTCCCGCTCGTCGTACTGAATCCCCACGGACAGGAACGTACGAGGGGGAAGGGCGAGACGCGAGGGACAGCAGTTCTCGATGTTGACGCGGCACGACAGAGTCGGCTGGATCCCTGTGGTCCACGGTAGCTGGTACTGTTTATTCGTAATGAGAGAGAGAGAGGGTCTACGGCTGCTAGAAGTACGAGTACGCTCGAATGCTGATCACGAGGTATCGCGCGGGTTAAGTACCTGTGCCCACCGAGCCCACGTGTTTGCTTGGAACACAGAAGCCGAGCCACGACGTCGTCGTCCCACGTCTTCTTCACGGTTCCTCGTACGCAGTCCGCGCACCTACGTGTGGACTGAGTATACACACCGGCGAATCGGTCAGACTAGGCCGCCGTTCCCCCTTGGACGAATGATGTCAGAGAGATCACAAGCAAAATTTGGTCCTTACTTTTTTTCTTCGTGGAAAAAGGGAATTAATACGATGGAAGTATTATGCAGAGATGAAAAGTTGTCCAGCGAAACGGTATAAGAGCAACAGTAGTACTAGACAGTCGGAGTCGCTGCGACATTTTTCGGAGTTTGTAGGGTCGATGGCATTATTTAACTTCTCATACCTGTACAATGTAGAAATTTGCGTTAGTAATTTACTTCAACTTAGGGAACGATACTGTTTTCCGTTGCAGAGTGCCAGTTCGCCACGACGGGTAGCCGTACCGGTGTTGGTGAAGGACGGAAAACCGTGTGGAAGCGGCGGCGGTGGCGGAAACGAGGGCAGCCGCGGTGGACCAAGCGCGGCCTTGGCGAGTCCAGCACCTCATATGACCACGGCGTCCAGTCCTCACGGCTCGCATCACACCGCCTCCTCCGTGTCCCATCATTCGGTGGTCGGCGTGGGCCACGTGATGACTTCCAGCCAAAGCCTCCAGCACTGTTCGTACTCGAGGACCGGTGCCCAGCAGAGTATGCAACAGCAACAGCAGCCGCAATGCGGCGCGTACCTGCCGTTCCAGGGTCGGACCTGGTAGTACATGCCATCCGCGGCGGGGGTTAATTCCTCCGTCGCAGGTCCAGCCGCCTGGTACCCCACGGAAGACAGCCTCTAGAAAGAGCCCTGTGTCGCGTACTCCGATCTATGCGGCTCGTTCGCAGAACAGCTCACAGCCTGGGCTGGTTCATTCAGATCGAACGACGAGACTGATCCAGAAGAGACTGTCTTTCCTTGGTGACGAATAACAATAGCAGACGCTGGATTCAAAGACTCGGTGATACTAGTTCATCAACGAACCGTCTGCTTGTTGGGAGACGCAGACACAATTTTTAAACATTGTCCAATGTGAGAGAATCTAATGTGAAGTTTATCGAACGGAGAACGATTCCATGTAGACCGCAGGACGGTTCTTACTTGAAGTCAGTGATCAGCGTGAAGGTCTTCCCTCTTGTGGTGTTTCGATGAAGTAGCGAGGGGCTACGAATCGCGTTGAGTGTTCGCCGAATGATGAAACCCGTAATCGCGACGAATCTGAAACATTCCGGAATGTGGTTAGTTCGGGAGTTTGCAGAGGAACAATACAGTACTTACATATATCGGTTTACCCATCAGTTAAACGCTGTTTTCTGTTAAGTTTGAAGACGTCCTGACGAGGTTCTTCCTTCTTATGAGAATCAAAGCTTCGCGAGACCAACTCAACGCGATTCTGCCCTACGCATAAAGAAACAGGTGCGAGCTATTAAAGAACATTATAATACGTATGATTAAAGCGTGTCTATCGCGATGCGAACTCCACTCACGAACTCGAATTGAGAAACCTAGTTAGGTTACTCAACCATCCAACTTGTCTTTTACTAGTAAACTTCATAGAGGACGCGGTCTGGAACCAATCAGAGCCTTAATTGTCCGTCAGGACAGAAGTATTATTTTAAAACTTAACCTCGATCTTCTTTGATGTAACGCGAATTCTTATTTCGTATAAAAGAATAATTTCGATTAAGGTAGCCCATTTTAAATGCCAATCGAATGCCGATTCTCAAAGGATCGGTAACCTTAACGAGATCATTTTTCAAACGAATGACACCGATGGATTCCAGAGTTGCTTAAAAGGGTAATTGAATAAATGCGCTACCGAATTTTGTCGCACCCACGGGCGACCGTGCAGTTCTAGCGTGAATGCAACGAAACATTGAAGCGGATCGCAGGTGCGCGGATTATCCGGCCGGGGTGCACTCGATGCGCGCCGATTCCAATTGCGAGAAACCGTACACCAGCTGTGTGCATCGCGCGTGACACCGGAGATGCACTCTCGCGACAATGTTGCGCTGCAACAACGCGCACCATCGGAGAGGACTCGGATTTCCGTTCAATGGGATGTCCTCCGCGCGGACCGGTTGCCAATGGCCGGAGGTTAACTTTGAAATTTTCAATTGTTACGTTCGTTTCGTTCCAGCTAAAACAGAGAGAAAAGGGATTCGTATGAAACGTATTCACGTTGATCCATGGATTTATTTTTATCAGAAAACTTTAACGAAATAAAGAACTATAGTTTTTAACAAAATTTAATGATTGAAGTAAAAGATCTGAAAAATGTAGAAATAAAAGACTTGGAATAATTTGATTTGGTTTAAGTCTTGAACTTGTCGAATGAGAAGAAGTATGTTGCGTTACGAAAATCAAATGCAAATAGAGAATGGAATTTTCTATTAATGTTTTATGTAAAAATTCTGACGTGAGAAAACTTCGTAATTTGAGTTGTAAGTGAGCCTTGAATTTATTACCGGTATCTACTAAACTCGCACGATTTGTTAATACTTGGAACCTGTGAGCCTGTTTAACGCGATATTTCATGGATTTGCTGATATACGAATGGCTACTTTCGATGGTTTGGATATCGATTGCGATAAATTGCAGACCTGAATCATTCGATTTAATACCGAATCTAGGATGCATCGAGTATCAACCATTATGGAAATTTGATGGCAAAAGGACGACCTCTGTGGAATGTATAATAACGGGTTCGAACCTGAAAGCAACATTGAGAAACAATTTTTAGAAACTTTAAGTTCTCGATCGTCTTATAAGTCCACTCGCATTTCTCATAAGTTCTCATTTTCTTTATTATTCTAATTCTTATTTCAAGCAAAGAGCTTAGAAATATTGCAAACAAATTTGAGGATGCGAGAAATTTCCAATGGTTCGTGGATTTGTTGCCACCGGATATTAAAAAATCCTAAAAACTTTACAGTACTGGTGTGAATGCTAATCACAGAAGAGACAGCAATTCGTATCCAAAGAAACAACTTATACTTTAATCTAGGTAGAAACCAACGATCTGTTCTTTTACAATCTTCCATGTAAAATGTATCTGCCTGCGATTTTCTCACTAATACCAGTCCACGGAGCGCCGGAATCTATCACCGAGTGTTTCAAAGGGAGCAGAAACAGTTCGTGGCGAAAAATCAACGGCGAGAGGTCGACCAATTGACTGCCAGTAGGAAAACCACATTCACGAATCATACAGCGACCTATATAGTACTCTTTCAACCTGTACGTACGCGAGCGTCAGAGACGAAAAGGCGAGGGTGAAAAGAAGACGAACGTGACACAGAGGCCGGAGACGAAAACAGAGCCGAAACTGGATTAATCGACCGGCAGTGGCGCTCGGTTCATTCAATTGAACTGAACTACGGATCCAACGTTTCCATTTTTTATTCCTTCTCTTCGCATGGAAACGGTGAAACCGTGTCGCGAGCGTGTTCCAGGCGGGAACACGCGTGTATATAGTTAGAGAGAATATGTATGTATATTACGGGGGTTTTTCTCGCGTGTGTCGCGAAATTGTGACGCGGCAACGCTCGCGCGGAACAGAGAGAATTGATTTTCCCCACGGTCGACGACCAAGGCGAGGACGAGATGCAAGACGGGGAGAAACAAATCGGTGCCGGATGTGAAAAGAAGAGCGGAGAGAAAAAGGCGGCGCGCGCGTAATAACGAGGTCACAGGTGTGAATCCGATGGTGTAAATATAATGTGCGCTACGCCGGTGTTTTTTAGGCGCGCACGCGACGAACGTGCCGCGAGAAAAGGGATATTACAAAGTGGTCGAGGTCGGCCAAGATGTTGAAAAGCGCGGTGAATTTCGACGACGGCACCCGATGCGAGCGGGCGTTCACGTTCTACTGTAAACGATTTAGCGAGCTCGAGCATTATCGACATTAATAATAACACGTACACGCGCGCACACAAGAACACACACACACACACACATGTATACATTGATTACACGGTACATACGTACACAGACATCAACAAGCGTAAAAAGTATAACGATTGACGAATAGCGAGTAGCGTGTGACGGTGAAGAAAATTAGAGATTATTACAAAGTTTTGTAAATAACGACAGAGATATTAATAAAACGATACTTATTCAAAGGAACAGGCGTGCTGCGAGGTATACGTCGATACGTAGTCTCAATTTTGACCTATCCTACATTCTCTTTCTACCTTACTTCTCCCCTTCTTGCTAACCCTCGGCCAGGGCAGAACAAACGATTGAATACACCTGAATGGAGCGCGGATCAACGAGAGTTCGACGCTGACGTATGATTCAGCGAGTCATCAGAACGCGGGCCCGATTATTTCTTTTGTATTCTGTGGCCAAGTCTACTTCTTAACGTTCGAAAGTGAGGACTTGCAAATTCAGAAAAGAGAGTGTAAATAAAGTTTCAAATAATTCCAGAAACTTAAATATACTCCAATGAAAGTAACTTTGTGTAAAATTCAGTTCATTCATAAGAAGGATACATAGTTATGTATACGTTACCAGACTGCTTGTGTGAATGTACATTTTCATAAGCATAAAGACATGAACACTGAGATTTCCCAATAAATGTGTGAGTGTGCAGATCCACAGTCTACTCATCAGCGTCACGGACCTCCATATTTTTCACGAATCGTACCAACCTGCAACCAAAGTGTAATTTTGTCAAACACTCAGCTACCAGAACCTGAACTATGTATAATTACCTTCCCCTCCATTCCTAAGCCTCCAATTAAATGGAAAAGCAAGTCTTATAACCCCGTTACCGAACAAAGAGAAGCGACTAAGAATGTTTCATTACATCTCCGATGATTCCTGATCGTGTCCGTTTCCGCTGACGCGGAACGAACCGGGTTCGCGAACAAGCGCCATGGTAACACCCTCGCGCGCGTACCTGGCCTCGTAACGTCGTAACCCCCTTAGAACGCGATGCACGGTGTAGCTACGATTATTAAGGTAAGCCGATCTCCTCGATAGGTGAAGGTTAATGCCCAGTATGCAGGTAGAGAGAAGAGAGATACCAGCAGGAGAGTCGGCCCGGCTGTTATTGGATATTTGCCGAGGGTCTGGAGCCAGGGGACTTAACCCCGGGCACGGGGGTAGGATTCCGGCGATTTATCAAGAGCACCGTGACTAATTGCTCTTGGAAGAGCGGGTGTAGGTACACACGAGACGAGGCGAGGTGAGGTGAGCGCGCGCGCGCAATTTACCGGGTCAAAAGGGAAAGGTTGCCCGGCAGAAAACTGTTTCCGACTTCCACGGCGGAAGTGAGATTAATGAAAGCCGAGGGGGAAACCAGCCGTATTCTTCGTTCTCCTTTTTCCTTTCTGCTGCTCCAACGGTTCGTCGCGATATTATGAAATTTCGCGAATTACCGCTGCCACTGACGACGATGACCCTTCAGCGTTTTGCGTTTCGAAGTTTTTCTTGAGCCGCGCGGTTCTCTGGGATACGCGGACCGTTGGCCTTTTCGTTGCTCTAGATTACAGGAGGGTAGATGTAAGTACGTTGTGTTAATCGTGTAATAAGTTTTGGTTCGATGTTTTTTGTGTGTGGATGATTAGGTCGTTTAACTGATCTCGCGCTTACTATAATTTGATGATCCTGTCCAATGTACTTTAACGCATTCTTTCATAGCATGACTAGTTACGTGTTTAAAGATGAGTTGATGACGATACTTCAATGATTTATGCTTCCAAGTATTTTTTAAATCTAGAGTAGTATCCAATTGGTTAATCTTCAGGCAAATCTAGATGAAGAAAGAATAATTAACATTATTTAGCTAATCAGATAATCAAGTAACAGTACATATTTTTCTACTTTAGTACTTACTCAGAACTCCATAAACATGCATAGCGAATTCAGGATGCATCATCTTAACAAATGTGTCGTAAAAGACACAAATTGAAGCGATCACGCGAAAAGAGAGCAAAGCCTGACGATTTAGGAAAGAGAGTCAGCTTTTTACTTAAACAGTAGACAATAGATAGCGGAGTATACAGCTCTAAAGTCGTACTCAAATTGCTGAAACAATTACATGACGACGAAGGGCAGAAAAATGAAGGGAAAAAAGGTGATCGCACGCGTTCCATGGTCCGACGCTGTCGTCGCGCGCGTGTCGCCCAACCTCTGGTGTATACGTGTGTTCGTGCGTGCCGCGCATGACATACGAGAGGTCCTGACAGTGACAGGCCTCCGCTTCTGGTGGTCACTCTTATACACTGGTATCCCATATCGCACCCCACACACACCCCTCTCTTTCTCTCGCTTTGCCCGCCATTATCATATTTATTAACTGCCGCTCGACGCTTATATCTACACCTATTCGCTGCCATTCCTATATAATATAATCTGTGCCAGTGACAGCAGCACGTGGCTCCAGCCACCCATCCGCTTCTCCCCGCACCCCGTTCACCCTAGCCCGTTAAATCTCCAGCCTCTATCTTTCTCGGTTATCGTTTCTCTCATTTTCCCCCTCCCTCCTGACGCCCTTATTAGCTTGACCACGGATTTATTGCTGCCGTTTGACGCGATTAATGTTATCGCGAGAGTAGAGAATCGATAGAAGCAGTAAAAGTTCAGAGTAGAAGGCATGAACCTTAATAAAGGGTTGCTTCCCAGAGAATGCTCGTATATTCACCTTCGTCCGCACGATTCTTCCTTGCCAATTGTAAATTCATAACGACGCCGGCTAAGAGTGAAGCATAAACGTTGCGTGTCTATGATGTCGCTGCCAAAAAGTATCTGGAAAATATTTCGTTAACGATTTGCTTTTCTAATCGCTGGCGCAAAAGGTCTTCGAATTTTGCGGCACTTACAGTATTGTCTCTGAGAGAATGGCACGCGCAACCCTAGTCTGTGCGATTCCTTCGAGTCGATTGTAAATTCATGAACGAGAAGGAAGTCCGACGCCCTACGTCAGAACCCCGTTCATGAATACCGAGGCGACGAAAACACGAGGCTGTTTCGATCTAAGACGCGAAAGCTAGGCAAGGGTGTCCTTAGGCAGGATGCTAATGTCGTCTTTCTCCCTTGATAGCTGCTGGATTCTAATGCATTGTAAAGGGTTGTCGGGCAAGTACCTGGTATTCGTAATTCATAGGTTCCAGCGGAAGAATTTCCTAAAGCGAAATATAGAAATAGACATATCAGTTCCAAAACATATCCGACTTTTCGTTGATAACAGTAACTATTTTATCGTCATCATAAAATATGAATTATAACTTTTATCCAGAACCTTAATGCATCGTATTGCGCTAATTATTCCCTGAATGTCACAAATGGACTATAATTTTCAATATTTATATAATCGGTATTGTTCGCAATTCTCTCGAAATTCGTCAAGTTCCAGTTTCAAGTAGCCTTTTAATACCCCGTCAACGTTTCCGATGTATAATAGCGTTTATAGATTTTCGCAGCGGGAAAAGTTGCGCGGCGGCAAACTTAATAAGATCCGATAAATGAATTTGAAAAGTGGAACTGTCGGTCACGCGTTAAGTTCCCGCGATGGCGGCCGAGCGGGCGAAAAACTTTTTCCGTCCTCCCGCGTTCCATCCAATTCCGTACGGGGTATCAGTCAATCAGTCGTCTCTGCGAGCGTTTCCCTGGCCGCGCGCGTTATTGAATTGGAAATTTCCGGCCGGGGGACAAAGAGTCGATTTCATTTGAAATCATGCCGCGGATCTCATAGACTTCCGTTCAAACAGGTAGAAATGCAGATTGCCGGCGACACAAAGCATTCCAACCGGGATAACCGAACTGGATAACGGGTCCAGATATTGCTACTTGACTCCCTCGCCCTGCAGGTAATTGCTACGCCAGAATGCCTTTGCCATCCGTGCCGTCAGAGAATTCGCGATATTCCCCCGTTCGCGTATGTAAGATATAAACCTATGTACAAGCCGATCGCGCCGTCTACAACGGATATTCCCCACGACCCATTATTAAATCCAGATCGTGATCGAGAAGATCCGTCGGTAGAACGCGATACAATCTCTAGTTTATCGTAGCTAAACTTCCACATCCATTATCAACCATAGAAACTAGAAACAATAGCTATACAATGGATACGACGCTCTTTCCCATATTCTCACGTTCCCATTACCATCAATTCATAAGTAAACCTTTATGAAACGATTTCACAATAAGAGAATCTCGCGTTTGCAAAGCGTACGCGGACCCGCAGCATTCAAATATTCCCTCGAGTTCCACTTGGAATAATCTTCAGCAGAGTATCGTTCAATTACGATGGCATGTATAAACTTGATCGACACGGCGAATTTGAAAGGAGCGTGTAGTCTCGTACAGTCGCTACGAACATCAGAAAACCAATCTTCCAGCCGTAGACATCGGAGTCGGCGACACGCAGGATTTATCAACTGCAGACGACTAAAAAAGAAAGAGAGAAGAAGAAGAAGATTACATTTCATAACTCGTGCCCGATGCTCTTCGTAACTAAACTCGACGAAAACGAGGATTACGTAAGAACATCGGATTACGAACGAGCGAAAGTATCGTTCGTCGATGTTCGATGCACACCCGAAGTTTGTTCTTCGCGCAAGCCCCGTTAGATAATAAAGCGCACTTCGTCAAAAGAGAAGACCAGAGGAAAGGAGTCACGACTGTACAAGACTCTCAACAGGGGCACCGTTCAATGTCACGGCATAAGAAATCGTTCGGCCGGTGATCGGCCGAAGGAAACCCGACAAAGTCTGCTGTCTGTGACCCGTGTCCAAGCGTGCGGACGTCACGCTTGTGCTACCCACACGATCGAGAAACGAACGATCCCCGTGTGTATACACACACGCTGGGACAGACTCGCGGGTACCCGGCTGGGAGCAAAAATCGCGCGTTGGAAACGGTGGGGAAATAACTCCGCCTCTGCTCGACCCTACCGCTCCGCGAACACGCCCCGTGGATACGCCTCCGAAGGGAAGCCGTGTTGCGTGGGCGAGCTTGACCTCCAGAAGTAAATCGCGCTTGAAGACGATGGAAAATGCTTTCCCCGTGACAGCTAGCTCTCTACCTACTGACCGAGACTTTCCTCGTGCTTTTCTCACTCGAACTTAGCCGCTGGAGAGAAGTAACCGATGGAAATTGATCGTCCACGGTGATCTCGTCTGGGTCGTTATCAAACTGGGAGTATCAAGCTGTGGAAAGTTGAAGACGGTTAAATATTCTATTCTAAACAATTTTCACGTCCCCGTGCTTGTATCGGAGCTTAGAAACGCGCTTGGTAGTTCGTCGCGTTTCCCCCGTCAATCACGCGAGCATCAGGCTCGCCGCGGTGGCGCGATGTTCGTTAAATAATCGGCGCAATGCCGGGGCAAGCTGCGAAGCGCATTCGGTCCGTTATTAATTCTCGATTCTCGCGGAGCGCAGAGAACAAGGCTCGCTTAGACCCGGGTCCCCGGACACACTTAACCGACGCCCGAAAAAACAGTTGCTGCGACACAAAAGCTTGACGCGGCGTGTATAACGAGCACTTAAGCACTCGACAACAACGGTCGAACTCGAAAATGTCATAAGATGGCATTGTACCTGGAGAGAGAGAGAGAGAGAGAGCCACTCGTCGGCCCGTTGGCGCGTACACGATGGTATATTGTTTATCGAGCAGAAGGTAGAACACAGGGTGCACGGGCAGCGCTTTTGTAAAAATTATTGCCAGCGCACTTTCGGCTGCGCGAGAGAAACGCATATGCCTAGCGGCTATTCGGTGAACACTCAAGAGGTTATGTTCGAGCGGCGAAGGAAAATCGCGAGATCGTAGGTTCCCACACACGGCGAGGCCACCAGGGGCGTACGCGCTCTGTCTCTACACGGCACGTTTGCACCCCACGACAGGATGAGGACCGTAACGGTGGCGTTCGCCGCTCCTTTTTCCATACGAGCGTGTCGTTATTTCCGCGAGACTGGACAACCGAAGTCAACGAGTCGACGTGACGCAAGCGGGGGGGCCCCGTTTCGCACGGGGGGTCAACCACGGAATCGAGGCGCTACGCAGGTGGAAGCCCTTGTCGGTAACTGGTACGGGACATTATCGACAGGCGGGTGCCCCGCGCGGGAAACCTCGCGGGGGGTCGCATCTCGTCACCTTTCTCCTTTTTCCTATCTGACTGCTCACTCGACTACCGACTCCCTGAATCTTTAACTTCGAATGTTCCTTGGCCGTTGGACTCTGTGATTTCCTAAGCAATCGCTACAGGAACTGTCTAATGGATCAAGAATTTTTTATTACGTGAAACGTTCAAGGAAATGTTCTAACGTACAGAAAAAAACGGTAAATTCTTGTGCGTTTATATTGGTAAATATGATTCTGGCTATTACTCTTAGGTACGTGATATTCTTGTTATCGAATAGACACGTACGGTACGTTACCTGAGCGTGTACTTTTCCTTAGGCTTCCGTATCTTGAGACATGGCTTTTTAATTCTTAAAATACGCGTATAAAAGTTACGTCCTTAGAACTGTGTATTTCAACTGATATTGTCGTTTTCGAAGTAATCCTCTTGTGCATTTGTTACTACTCGCATTTCTGAGAAGAGATCCGAAATTTGACCTGTAACATCAAAAATCCGTTACTTTCGTTGTATTTTTAATTTTGAAAATCTCTACAAACTATCAAATTAGATAATCGATTTTTCACCTGAATGATCCCCTCCTTAGGATATTACTTTCATGCCTCATTTCGTGCGCAGATCGTTCGCGTTTCCGTGATAGCTAAAATTAAGTGAAATCAACCGTTTCTGAAATTCAAATTGTACCTGAATAAAAATGGCGCACGACTTTCGATGGAAATCGAATCGAATCGTCACACGAGATCGTCCAGGCCTGGTTTTCGTCAAGGGAACGATCGGACGCTTGCATCGGCGTGCGGCAACGTAAAATTACGATTCCGTTTAGACCCGAAGGACGTAGACACGGTACGGGGCTAAAAGCACGCAGAGGGATCCGGGCTTCGAGGGAGGGTAGCGATCGAGCACTTGAGCACGAGCTGAGAAGAAATGCGGGGAGAACAATGGGCTAGAGGTAACCAGGAGCCGGTGCTGCGTCATCGCGGTGTCTGAGCCCGTCTCCACCGACGCGGTAACGAGGTGCACGTCAAGCAAAGAGCTCACCTTCCCGCGACCTGTTACGAAAAACCACGACGACCACCCACGGTCTCCCTTCCGCGCGCGATCGCATTACCTCGCAGAATTCCCGTCGCCCACGATCGTTCAGGAGATAATCACGATCCTGGCAACTCGTCGAATTAATTGAAGATGAATATCACGGCATCGATCGTACGTACTTAGCCACCGGTAATACACACTGACGCTCGAGCGCGCCATTTACTTCCGTGTGATCGACAATAAAGAAGATCGTTGTCTCCCGTGCAAATTTCCTATGCAAAATCAGAGATGGCACTTCGATGGGCACTCGTGCACGAAGCACGTGACCCACGGAGAGAGAAAGACAAAAAAAGAGTCGTAGGTTTAATGCGCGATGTTTAATCTCTTTCAAGCTCAGTTAACTTCCGTTCCTACGCAAAAGTAGGAGGGGTCTCCGTGGAGTGCACAAAAATTTATCCGCAGCTGCTTGATCTTTCCGCGCGGTTTCGCGCCGCACAAGCGAGACCGTAGACACTCGGCCAATGCGTACTTATCAAATGCAGGCGGCGTACAGTCGGGCACGGAGCGAGGAAGAGGGTAAGAAAATGTACACGTGAACGAGAGAAAGAGAGGGCGAGGGCAAATCATGCGAGACCAACCGGGACGGGAAAGAGATGGAGAGAGTAGCGGCGTACACTTGGCTACTTGGCATTTACATCCGCCATCCATTTTGCACGCCGGTACTTCAGCCCCTATTCTTTACCTTTAGGTGCCTGCACCCATGTATACAGAGAGTCGCGCGCGCGCGTATTCACATAGCGAGCAACGTATGTCACGCCCGCTATACATGTATACATTTAACACGGGTTGCTGCGTTTTTACGTTGAGCAATGCGTAGCGTAACGCCAGGTACGCAATGGCGGGAATGCGTAAGGGAATGCCGGCTACCGATGGAAAGAAAAGAGGAAGAATGGAGGAGAAGAAGCAAAGAGAGGAAAGTAAAAAAAAAGGGTATCGAGGAAGGGAGAGAAGAACTCGGATGTGCCGTGGAGCAGAGTCGTGTGAGGTGAGGGCGCACCTGGACCTTCTTCTGCATGGGCGTACAAGGGCTCTCACTGCCTTCCACTCCACGATTCAACCACCCAACGGACTGCCTCCAGTTATACGTGCACCAAAGTTTCTTCTTTCTCTGTTTTCGCCCCCTTTCTTTTCCCTTCGCCTCCCTTCCCTTTTTGTTGTTGTTGATTCCGCTCTTCTCTTTCTCTCTATCGTGCTTATATACATATATATATAGAAAGAGAATATATATCGGTTGAATACTTGCGTAGATACACCATTGGAATCTGTCGTCACAAACGTGTTTTACATGGGCTTTGGCTGAGAGAAGAGAACGACGCTTGGCAATTTTGGAAAAAAAAATCGCGACTCTTCGAACGTTACGTAAAAGTAAAACGCGAAAAAATAGAGGAGGGAATGGCGGAGCGGTTTTTGGATCCTGGGTCACGTTTCAGAAATTCGTTGAAAGCGGATATCAAAACGGATTTAACGGTATGCAATAATTATCTATTTTCCATGTATGTATATATTATTATCTATTGTTTGTTCGATTTATAACTTTATACTTTTCAAATATAGATACGTTCGCTGATGGTTACGATAGATTCCAGTACAAAAATTGTAACAATTGCGAGCCTGCCCGATTGAAACTTGTGTCTGCCTTATGTTGGCATATTTAAGTGTCGATAAAACAAATAGAAAGAGCGAACAGCAAGGGCATGCTTAAATTAATTTATGCTCTTCTTTAGGGGCGCGAGCTACGGAAGGAAAAGCGACACAAGTGCTGTCCGAGCGAACCCAAGAGTCGAGGTGGTAGAAAATGGTCGAGGACACCCGTATGGAAAGCGCAGAGTGAACGCATTACACGAAAGCGACGACTCGTACTCGATGAAGATGTAAGGGCCGCATTGTGTCCTGCACACCGTCGAGAGAACTCGAGAATAAAGAGAGGGAGAGAGAGAGAGAGAGAAACGGAGAGAAGCAGAGAGAGAGAAAAACAGAAAGTACACAGCGTGTATACACAGAAGAGAGCGTAAGAGAGAGAGAGAGAGATTCCAGGAACACCGCAACTACTAACGTGGGGTAGATCTCGCCGCGGATAGTGCTTTATTTCATCAAAGGGACAACAAGGAAGCCGAGATAACGCCGCATGCTTCACAGAAAGGAGCACTTCGGGAGGAGTATGCGCGGCACGCACGACGCGGCTCGATCGTCCATAATCGCGTGCAGACGCAATAACCAACGAGAGTCGGTCGCTCTAGATGCATCCTCCACGAAATTCCTCAAAGAGGAACACCGCGCTCGATTCAGGAATATCGATAGAATTAACTTTGGAATCTATTAAGCTAGAATGGAATTTGCAATCTGAAGGATCTTGTTTTCGCCGCGCTACGGCGGGCCAGTAGCGAGATATCTCGTTTTCTTTCATTTAATACAAAATATTATTTAGAATTGATCACGGTACATTGCGTCGAATAGACGTATACTGTTGCGAATAGCCAACTGAGCGAAAAATGAAAAAATAAAAGCTGCAGGTGTTTGCAATATGAAGTTGCTTGTAAATGTCCGCAGATACGTTCATTTGATCAATTTTATCTCCACAAGATTTAAGAGAGTTTCTGTTCCTTTTTATATGTGGATAACGGGTAAGTTTTTTCACAAACTTCTTATGGAACCATTTTTAAAATCTGTTGAGTTGAAACTATTTTCCAAGGTTCCAACGATATGTTCGTTAATAAATAAAATTTACTTATGAAATTATGTCCACGTAGTGGAAAGTAATGAACGGATACGCTATAGAGGCAAGGGAATAGCGTGTGAGAAGCTGGGACCGAAATAGTTGTTTACACTTATCCATGCGGGCTATCGGAAGTATCGCTGAACGATCAGAGGATTTTATGCGGGCAGCGCAAATTAAATAGGCCGTGCTGAACACAATACTCTTTCCACTGTGATTTTTATCGCGTATCCTCCGACGTACATGCGGTGCAATTTTATTTTTTATTTTCCTGAAATTTTTATCAGCAGTATCGTGAGTACGGAGAAAAAATAATGGTACACCATTGTGTATATTTAACATTTACAAAATCTACATCTTAATTCTTTTGTCACGATCGTCTGTTAGACACAAAGTTTCTCAAAACGCAACAATAAGAAACATTGTAGGCTACGTGCATGCATTGTAAGGTACGTACTGATAACAACTGAAAATATTGCACAAGAAAAGACCGAGGTGTTAACTTTTCTACTTTATTACAGTATAAACATGCACGTTACCTTTACCGTTGGTGCATCGACTAAGATCGCATCGATTCGCTGGTTTGGCCGGCTGAAAGGACCGAGCGTCCCCGCTTCCGATGAAACGATTCGGTTCGACAACACGAGTTCCAGATTTCAGGGTGACGAAAGAGAAGCCAGATGAAGAAAGAGAGGGACAGGGAGAAGGAGAAAAAGAAAGAGCGAACAAGAGCGTTGCTCGCTATTGTTTTCTCGAGTGGTACTCGCTGGTTCAATGCTCGCCCGCTCTGGTAGACCGGTACCAGATGTACCCAGACCGCCTGGTTTCACAATCTTGATACCATACCACGCCATTCGTCATGCTTGCGCGCCTTATAACTACCAACAATTTTTACGATTGTTCGCCTGAAAACTAAGGTCTGCTATTTTCTGTCTACGGTAAAAATTAAAGGATCAGGTAAGAGGATTTCAACGAAATTCTTATGTTTAACCCATTTCCTGCCATCTACGAGATATCTCGAACTTTGCGTTACAAGTTTAGATTGGTTGTGATTCGTTACGGAATAAGCATAAATATAACAAATAAAATCTTGGAACCCAGAGCAAAACGCTCTAATTTGTCTGGCAGTGAACGGGTTAAAAACGATGCATTTCTTTTTCACTGATTTACATTAGCAAGAATAAAATTCTTTGCCACAGGAAGGATGAGTCGACGAAGTCGAGAAAAGGAATGCGACATCATGAGAAAGTTGATCCGCAGATACTAACTAAATTATATATTTTTTTTTTCAAGTGCATACAATACAAAAATCTCCATGTATGAAGCGCAAGTTGTCCATAATGGAAAGAATGTGTGTCCTCTCTGTACACTGAAGATATGTGCAAACAACGGGTACGCGGTACAATTGAGGCCGTATCGCAAAAGAACTTTAAACCGACAAGATCAACGCTATATAGAATGACCAACAATTGGTAGCTGGTAGTAACCATTTGCACTAAAGAGATCAAAGCGACAGACTTTTGAGAGAAACACGTGATGCAATGGAAACAGATGTTTTTCTATACTTTCGCCGAAAAAATTTTCAAAAATGCAATACAGGCGATACTATATGATACGTAACGCGGAATTTCTACAACACTGTTACAAAATGGAGGCATTCTCCCGTATAACATGACATCGCTACATGACTCCACAGAATATAAAATTCTATTTTCTATAGAATTTATATATTTATTTAATTCTGAAATTCTCATTCTGTAAATATAAAAACAAAATAATGTAATCATACAGAGAAAATATGTAATGTAACTTTTGATTAGTAGTAGCTCTGTAATTTTTCGTATAATAGGGATACTTACGTCTAACACCACCATTTTGGGGAACTTACGATTGCCACGTTATACGGTGGTCGCCTATATTATAAATATATAAAATTCCCATGGAGAATGAACGAACTACCGAGGTAGTTCCAACGTTATGATTTAAGAAACGAAAAAGATTGCATTTCTTCCTTCACGAATTTCCAATTTCATTAGCGTGTCTGCCTCTTCCTCCGTCAAAACCTCAATTGTTTTACTTAGGAATGACGAAGTCTGAGTAAAACGAATGATCGCTGCCGTTTCAAAGAATATTCTGTGTTACAATCAATAATCACATTCGTAACATTGTAATCTAGAATATACGATTGGTTTCTCTATCGATGCTCGATGAAGAGCCATCATCGCGCTAAAATCCTTTCCATGATTAATTCAATCATCATTCGCGTAAGAAACGAAAAATTAAATTACATTGAACAACAAATATACGCAATGTGATCGCTCGAGTTCCAAATTGTACAATGAAATTCTCGTGAACAAATTGTGCTCGCTCGGAACGATTGCTCCTCGTGGCTATCGAGACTTTCGCAGTCGAGAAGCAATCGACGGCGATGAATAGTATTATACAAATCTTCTTTCCGGTGTTTTCCTTTTTTTTTCTTTTCTTTTTTTTACGTGTTTACACTGGAGTTCATATAAAATTACACTTGATAGATTCTTACGTCGCTAAGTAGTGAGTAATAATCGCCACCACGGTAGATAATGCGTGTACCGTATACCTTTCTACTAGAGAGAAAAAGAAAAAGAGAAATTATGTCGATCATCTAAGGGCTATACATTATGCGATTCTACTCTCGTTTAACATAAAAGTCCGCGAATACTCTCAGCGAAAATAAAAACGAAGAAATCTAGTCGAGCTACAGAAATGAAATGAACGTATTGTTGTGCATGTTCATCGTTTATACCAAAATAACATAGGAGTAAAAAAAAGAACACGTCCGTTTGTTACTCGCAACGATGTAGATTCCTGGCCTCAAAACTGATTATAATCGAGACGTGAATTTCTTCTAAATCTAAATTGTAAACCCGTGATGGCATTAGTCGAACGTAAGTGGACAGAAAGGTTCACGTCTATCGTCTCCACCCTCCGCCTCTGTTTCCACTGTTTCCACTGTTCCCACCATTATTCCCTTGGTAATTAGAAGAATAATTCTAGAACATCATGAAAGAGAAAGAAACATGATTAATCGTCGAGTATGCTTCTCAACCGTTGTATTAAATTATAACAAGAACACTGTTCAATCTCTCCGTTGCGTTACATGAATCTTGTTCATCTTGTTCTAACGAATGTACGTGGAACGTTAATTGTACTTCGTTACTTTCAGAAATTATTATGAAGCCTGAAGCATCAAAATCTTACCCGCTGCTGATTGTATTGCGATCCATAGTTACTGTACTGCGGATTCTGGTAATTGTTTCGATCGTACTGCTGAACGCTGTAATTGTTCCTCTGCTGGTACTCCGAATAACGTTGGTAATTTTGGGGCGTACCATACCCGCTTGCCCACGGACCTGGCCTCGCGACCTGGCTGGATCCTGCGCTCTCGTAGCCACCTGTACTCTGATAACCTGAACAATCAAACATACGTTACTCAGTTTCAGGACGAAACTAATTTATGTTCGTTAACGCAAACGTAAAGGAGTTGCGAATCAATGTGAAATCGAAATTGGAGAGGAACACTCAATTTTACGTTGCCCAACGACAAAACTGAATATAAGTAAATCAAACTTATTTCCATATCCAGTACAAGAAACAATACAATAAATGACTTTGATTATGCTTTACAGGAAAGTGAAAAGCCCAATTTTGGTGATTCTCCCGAGCTGTGATTGGAGGTAACCCTCCGTTTACGTACCCGAGATTACAATTAGGGAGCTAGGAATAAAAACAAGTGCAGGCTTTACAACAAGTTTGGAAGATTCTTGAAAGCACGGACGTCGAATAAGTCGAAATCTCCGCTGTCAAATGAACCTGCCAGTCAACGGGAAAGCGTGACCATACCAATATACACGGCGTATCGACCATCTGCGTCTATCGTCGCCACGAAGGACAAAGAAAGAGACCAAGTTCCCGACGAGAGCACGATATTCGCGTAGGTGAATTGGCGCGTGGAGCGTGGCGGCGCGTGCCCCGTGTGCCCTCGAATAATATGTAAACGCGCGTGCGGAGCCACGTCGACGGAAGACGGGACGGGGCTAAAGTGTTTGTCAGCATCGCGGAACGTCATAATGGAAGGCTCGATGCTAATAACAGATTTTCGAAAGGGCAACGCGCCGGTACTGCCGCGTGTCTCGCCCTGGCGAACGAGGAGAAATCAGGCACGCATCACGTACACCCTCGTACAAAAGCACCAAGACACTTGCTTGATTCTAATGAACGCTGGCGAAAGGAAAGAGGCGATGGCATCACTGAACAATTTAATAAATGGTACGAATTTCATTTTGTTTTTCATCCCGTTGGAGGACAAGCTTGACCAATAGTTCATTGAGTATCCGTAACAGACATCCAGAAAAATTAGAGGAATAATTTTTATGATTCAACAGAAGAATTTTTGTAGATCTGATTGTGTTAAATCTTGTCTTGCTCTTGTGTATCATTAAATAAGTTTTCAAAAAATTAAGGCCAGGCCGGATAGATAGATATAATACTAAGTACAATAAATAGAACCAATCTTCAACGTTTCTCGGTAAAGTCGTTCTTGACAAATCTAATAATACAGATTCATTAGGAACAACAAGCGTTCTAAACACTTTTGAACCAGAGTGTATGTATTACAGGAATAAGAGAAAGAGAGAGAGAGAGAGAAAGAGAGAGAGAGCAATAGATAGACTCGGGTTATGCACACGGATCGACGTAGCAGCCCCCGCGCCGATTCGCGGCAGGAAGCCCCGGCGTCGAATCCTCTCGCCGTTGCACGCCCACGCAAACACGACTACCGAAGAGACGGGAGAAAAATTGAAGGCACACGATATAATGACGACGCTGACAAAAGAACAAAACGGTTACGAGCGACCTACCCCTCTTTCCTAACTACTCGCCGTGGTGCCCACTCCCCCCCGTATTCGACTCCCGTTGAATATTTATAACTTGGTTTCGAATCGCGAGATCGTGCTTTTTACGGTAGTCAAAGGGGGAGTACGAAATAAGAGCGGTGCCACGGGAGCATTGGGAGAAAAAATGTAAAAAAAAGGAGAAGAAGAGGGTAGGTCTGTTTTGTTTGATGTATCGTGACGAGTGGAAATCAATTTTAATTGAATTGATTATAAGCTACCCGCTGAGTAACCGAGAGCGAGGACGTCTGGTGGGTGCGCGCGTCCCCGTAGATCGACGATCGCGTCCGTGCGAAGTACCATCTGAGCGTTCCGCGACTTGCCAGGCTCGCGGTACGTGACGGTAATGAAGGTGGAGGATTTCGTATTCATGTATTCCACACGCGAGCGACGCTCGTTGTCTGCTATGAATGCGTTTAGCCAAGGGACCATCGATCCACTTGTTCCGGTTAAAAACTGTTCGAGACCGCTCTACGATTAAACCGTTCAACTGGTGAGCATCGACGTTGTTACTTGGAGGATTTACGTTTGCGTGCATTCGCGTATCGTATGTCGCACGACGAACCCGATGGAAGTTTGAGTAACGAATGATCACGAATCTTTTATTCTTATTACGTTTCTATTCACTTATAATTCACTGATTCTTAACTGATCGTGTAGCACTTGTTCTCCACTTTCTAGCTTCCATTTTGATGTGCTCGAAACTGGTCTGATAAAAATCGGTTATTCTTACAGCAATCATATCCACATACAATTTATTTTCCTTAAACTGTTCACACTCTTTCAATACTTAAATGATTATTATATATTCGAGTGACCACTGTGAATTACTTTTCAGATTACCCAGTTTCTACCATCCGAGAAAGTTTATGAACCAAACGCTCCAGACCCAACAACAAAGATTCTCGGTCTCTCTCCACGATTCTGGAACCTCATCCAACCTAGAGAGACTATCAGTGACGCATGATAATCGTATAGTTTGGTTCAATCGAGCTCGTAATGGGAGGCGGCAAACACCGGCAATGTTATCGAGGGTCGAACGGGGTGGTCCCGTGGATCCTCCAGCCAAGCAGCTACAGAGTCCCTTACACTGTCTCTGTTTCCAGCAGCCCGGCGACCGCTTTCTCTCGCTCTCTCTTGCTGCGGCAACAATAACATCCCCCGTGGATTCCAGCCCCGGGAACGTGGTTCGAAGGGCCCCCAACGGTAATCCTCACCCTCGCCGAAAAAAAGGGCCAAGGGGGATGGAAGGTGGAGGAGGGGTTTTAACAGTTTACACGTCGGATCATCCCTCGTTATTGTTACGTTTATGATAATAGCAACCCCGACTGGCACGCACGGCAGCCCCGGCTGACCGCTTCAACCCCATCACGAGGGTCGAAATCGTTACCACGCTCAGGTATTTAATTAGCCGGCTCCACGTTGAACCTCGCCACGGGTATTAATTTCTCTGTTTCCATAGAAGCGCGTTTCTTCGACCGGCGAGAGTTCTTTTCCCGACGCGGATGCTGTTGGCTAGCTCGGTAGTGCGCTACACGGTTTAACGTTCCGAGTGGACTCTCAGGGCAATTCGAGCATCGCTGGAGATTTGTGGTGCACTTGGAAATGTTTGACAACATGGTTTAAGAGAAGTAGATGATAACTGTTGACGGATTCCGGACCGCAGAAACGCGGGATACCAGCTAATTTGAAACATTCTTGGCATTTGGCTTATATCAAGTAAACATATTCATTATGCGATATGCAAATTTATGTACGCACTTTCCCTTTCTGGTAAATATTATCCGTTCCACCATAATAGATGATTAAACTCGAGGTCCAGTAACTTTGTTGCACAATGTAATTTGCACAACTCAAGTTTGTTAATTTATATTTTACAGACGCGAGTCAATCGTTACTCGAACGACTTAAGGAAGGAATTGTCTTGAGGATTGTAACAGCGCACAGGCAGAGTAGGCTACGAGTCACAAAAAACAAAGGACATCCACCGTCTTACATGTACAACAAAATCTCAGCCTTCATGCAGGAACGTTTCACTGCCGACACCTGTTCATCTCTATCCAGGACAAGCGTACGGAGGAATTCAGGTGTGGCTGTTGTGATTTAATTGGAAAGTCGCGGTCGAA
This sequence comes from Xylocopa sonorina, assembly GCF_050948175.1. NCBI lineage: Eukaryota > Metazoa > Arthropoda > Insecta > Hymenoptera > Apidae > Xylocopa > Xylocopa sonorina. The sequence continues at coordinate 15,428,180 of NC_135193.1, forward strand.
CGAGGAAAAAAACTGATTTCACGATGTTAAAATGGCGGACAATTAATTACAAAATGAAAGCTGCGCTTACTCGCTGCGTATCCCGCGAAATTGTATTGGAAAGTTGACGGGGTGAGAGGAAAAGAGGAGGTATGGGAGGGGGAGAGAGAGAGGGAGGGAGGGAGCGATATACGTTCATACGCAATATATGCACTGTGTGTTGCCTATCCGCTATGGGTATTGGATTGGATTGGATCGCCGCGTCAGCAATACAAACACTCGAAGCCTCGATGTGGGTCGGCCTCTCCCGTTCCTGTTTCAAACTGAAATTACACTTTCCCGTCCGACCCCGTCGTACCCCGACGCCTCTCTCCTCTATCTAGCCCTATTTTTCTCTTCTCGTTGTCGTTTTTCGTTCGCCATTGACAGCATTCAAGATTTCCCCGTGAAACTATGCCTATCCTTATCACAATTCGAAACTATATTTGAGCACCTTGAAGTTCTGAGTATCCACAGTTCTTCATTGAGAAAGCGAAGGTAGAACTATAGGGCTATAGATTCCGCAGCTGTAATAGGAAAATCTGTGATAGAATCGCAAAACTTTAATACTTGTTTCAGTGAAAAAGTTCGAAGTGAACATTTGGGGATCTGATCCCATTTGCAACGAAGTCCAAGCTTCTCCTGCGAAGATGACTAAGGGTAATATTTTTAACTAGTTTAATGGAATACAAGTGCTAAGCAGAGCTTGATACTTCAATGTGGTGCACTGAAATTTTAGATATTCGGGATCTTGTGATCTAACGTACTGTAAAAGACTTTGGCAGGAGATCCCGGCTCATGCGAACCGCGAACCAGAGAGACGATTCTCACGGAAGAGGAATCAGAGGGCTGCCTGTTTACCCGGTATTTCCGTCCGACGGATTAGAAATTAAAGGCGAGCCGGTAAAATTCGAGGCGCGTATAAATTTTTCTCCTAGCCCCGTTTCCACCCGCCGCCCGGCTAAGAGTGAAAAAGACGGCCGTGGCACGGAAATCGAAACCCTTTAGCCTCCGCTTTCCTCGAGAGGCGAGACCAACCGACTAACTCGAATGAAAAGGCCACCAGTGCTGGTAAGAGACACTTCGTACACGCTCCTGCTGGCGTGTATCCGAGCACGAAGAAAAAAAGGAGAGGAAGAAAAGAAGAATATGAGGGAGAGGGAGAGGGAGAGGGAGAGAGAGAAAGAGAGAGAGAGGAGAGACGAGGAAGAAGAAGACGCTTATTTAGCTTACCTTTTACTTACACGTGCTATACAATGTTTACCTACACCCACCTAAGCATATAAGACTGGAGGGACTGCTTCAAGAGGAATAATGTTTGCGTAAGAAGAACGGATAGCGATTTCGATATTTAAAAAGAAAAAAGGGGAAACGGTACGGTCAAGGTTGAACATCGCGCCAGCGACTTTCGAATAACGATAAATCTCTCCAGCATTGAACTGGTTGAGGTGCAGAGAATTGGAAAAAAACTCGTATGAAAGGTAAGTAAACGAGATTTAGTGCATCATCGGTATTGCGTCCAATATTAAAACACCATTTGGTGGCTCGGTATTAGATACGAACAATATTTCATTCTATTAAGAAAAAATTGTTAATATTCAATAATTATTAAGAACGTTACGTTCTACGATCAACTACTTTCAAGATCAAGAATCCAGTCGTGTATTCCTATGCATCTTTGTTCCCCAGAGAGCAGCACCGACATCAAAGTGACCACAAGTTCTCCTCCGTATCACGCGACTGGAGGAATTCCACCAAAGGACAAAGTAAGACGACGAAAAAGTAGAAAAAAAATGGAGGAAAGAGAAAGGCGGGGGTGTTCCGTCCGAATGTGGCGCAGCTACCTGACGACAAGAACAATGAGAGAGCAGAGAGCGTGCGTTCCCTATCCGTGACTGGTAGCCGTGTACAAGATGGCGCCAGGCAGGCCAGAGTACCACTCGGGCGATTTCCGGTGGCTTTGTTCCGCGCACCACTCGTACACGGGGTGTATTCGATGAAACTCGAGGCTTAAAGGCGCGTTTTTCAGCCACGCTGCCAGCTTACGTGCGTGCGCGCGATATACATATAAAGAGGTTTTTCTTCTATGAAGCCAGTTAGCCAACGAACCGGTAATTCCTCCGACCGCCTTCTTCCTTCTTCTCTCCGCGCACGGGGCTCTCCTCTCGTTCCCTTTTCCACTCGCTCTCGCGCCGCTGTACGCTCTCTCTCTCTCACTCTCTCTCTCTCTCTCTCTCTCTCTCTCTCTCTCTCTCTCTTTCTCCTCTCAGTTGCACCCTTCAACTTTCTCTTTTTCTCGCCGGGTGGGTACCTTTTTCGCGCGCTCGCGACTTCAACTTCCTCCACTTCTCCGTCTCCTTCTCCTTCTTCGTCCTTACCCCGTTCTATCGTCACCGTTCTTCCCTTTCTTCTTCTGCCCTTTGCCGTCTCTGCCCGCAATTCATTCTCGCCTTTGCCAGAACCGCGGAGAAGAAGAAACGAGCCGGCTGCAGCTCAAGATTACCCCTACCTCCACCCAATCCCCTCGCAGCTCTCCCACCCTCTGCCTTCTTCTCTCGTAGCGTTTTCCTGCTCCTCTTTTTAGTCGCCGGTAATGGAGGCCCTCGAACGCCGGCCCTTCTAGCGCCTCGACGAGCCTGCCTCGACGAAACGAAACGAAACGAAACGAAACGAGAGACGAGACACGTTTACCCCCACCCGCCTATCCCACCCGACGTATGACTTTTACTTTCTTCCTCCGCAGTTTGCGCACCGTTTCCCTCTTTCCATCGATAACGATGATTCGATCCACCAGAAAATGCAAAAGCCTCTCTCCTCTCTCTCTTTTTCTCTCAGTTAAATTTCTAACAGTATTGTTGGTTCAGCTGTAAATGACCATAATTTATTTCTTCTTTTTTTTCAAATTAATTTCAGAATTTTACGTGCGTCGGAATACAGTTTTTAGTTGTCCGTTACATTTCATTACACTGTGTACTGTCTCGTAGTTATTGATTATTCGTGTTGAAAATTTGATGATCACTGATATTAGCGTCGAGAAAATTTCCATGACATTTCGGAGCATTTTATAGGCGTCCGTCGATGATTATTGGAATCCGCGTCGCCGTGTTGGACGTTCGCCAACGCGTTCGCGGTCCTTCGATTGTTATCGAAATTCGCATTGAAATTCGGTCGGATTTATGCCACGGTCTTCATTCTATAATTATTACCGAAATTTCCAACAACATTTCGAATGTTCAGCGGTTTTGCAATTATCGTTCGTAATATCCATCGAACGTTCCAACGTTCCGCTGCGATTACTAAAAAAATTTGATTTATCGAACATTACGTCGATTATAGGAGAACACAAAGTTCTCTGCATATATATAAGCGCGTTTAACGGCATGCCCTTACAATCCCACAACTTTAACGCCCACCCAACTCGCTATTCCCCGATACCAGTAGACCAATAGTCCCGTGTTAATCGATATATATATATATCGATATATCCCGTAATAATCGATCGTTCGTCGCAAATTAACAATCGCCAGTCAGAGAGTAAAGGGAAGAGAAAGACGCGGGAAGCGCGACGGGAAACCGTGGCCCCACCGCGACTAGGTGGCATTTCATTCTCCGGGTATTTCAGCTTCGGTCGAGGCGATCGTAGAACTCGTGGGACGGCAGCCGCGGGGCGAAGGGTAGAGACGCGCGCGATGGCGCGGGAAGGTGGGACAGAGGAGTCAGGGAAGGGACGAAGGGAGTGGAGATGGACGGGGGAACGAGAAAGGACGAAGATCGAAGAAGGACGCAGAGGAACACTTGACCCTGCCTGGCTGGTTGCCGCACAGCCGATGCTGTGCCAGCAAACCCCACCGTGCAACATGCGTTAATAAACGCAACTCCGATGTGTTAGTCTCTCGTCTGTGTGCTCCTCCCGTACCCACGACCCTTTCTCTTTCCGGCCCTCCGCCAAGCCTCATCCTCGTATTCCCGTTCATCCTCCTCTATCTTGCGGGACGCACGCCCACCGTGTCGAACGGTCTCAGTCGGTTCGCGCATGCGCTTCGTCGAGCAGCCGCCACGCAACACGCGTGTGTGGCGCCACGCAGCGGGTGTACACGTACTCTAGGGAGAGGGAGAGAGAGAGAGAGAGAGAGAGATATGGTCGCACGCGAGTAACGTGTTGACTGTCGCGATCGCGCAGTTCCTAATTTATTTACAATTTCACGAAGGGGGAGCCGGATTGATTCGAGCCCCATCCACCGACGAGATCCAATACCGGGCCGCGGAGTAGCCGCTGGTACAGAGTTCCGCTGTAATTCGCCGACTGTTTAATTGCGCGCCGACCTAGACGACGGTCGCATCGTTCGATGGTGATTAACGAACGTTTTATATACACACACGCACACACACGTCTATTGGAATTGCGGACTGGTTTTATTGCACGTTGAAGGGAATGTAGGTACAATCTTCAACTGGATGATTTTTAGAATGGATTTTACCTAGTTTTGTCAATATTGGAGAACGGTCCTCGATCCTCATTTACACGATCCTCTCATTTACAACAATCTACACATTTTATTTCGATTATCGCACCAAAACCGTGCTAGAAAGTTTGCAAATCCAAACAAAGAACTTTTCGCCAAAATCAAACAGTACTGTATAGTGATTCCATCGCGAATATCTGTTAAATTTACTGATACCATTATTTTGTAAAATGGCTGCTGCATCAGAGGTTCTATATAGATGTATGTGCTATAACATTTGATAACTTAAACTTAACTGTGATATGTGAAACCTTTAAAGTTATAGATAATCATGATTGCCACGGTTCCTCTCTAGCCGCAATACAAAAATTGTAACTAAACACCATGGGATCATAGACCAATCCCCGGGGTCCTCGAAAAGAACAAAGTTTAAAGTACTTCCTAACGACTAGAGAAAGCAAGCTCAGCACAACGGCTTTAGAGGCGAGCAGGTAGACCGAAATGCAAGAGTCGCGTGACATTTCGCGAGGTCCCGCGCGGCCGAGCATCGGCCAAGAAAATATCCCCGTATAGCTGGAAGAACTGTGCAAGTATTCGAGCGCGACGGAGAGGGCGTTACAAGACGAACCAGTTGGAGAGAGGAAGAAAGTGGTATGCAGAAGCACTCGTGTTGTCAGAGGCGACCAATAAATTTATCGAGCGGGTGTTGGCATGGAGACTGCCGGACAGAGCTCGGTTGGATGGCCCAGAGGGCGATGAGAGGGCACTCGAGAATCCTCCAGGAGCCCGTCACGGGGAAATTGGAGGCAGCCACGGCGGCGAGCCAGGAGGAGGAACACAGAAAAGAGAGGAGGGAGGAGAAGAAAGACGAAGACAGAGGTTAAAACGAAGAAGGAGAAGCCGCGTAACCGTGGTGGGGAGGAAAGGGGGCTGAGGTATCGATTTCTCGCGGTGATCCAATCAACGATGGTGCCTTATCTGACGCCTTTACCGCCCGCTTTAGCACACCGGTGTTTCTGATAAGAAAGTGTCTCGCCTGGACTATCTTTCTCGCCTTTTTCATTATTATTTATTAATTAATCCTGGTTACATTTTTCATCCAAATTTGTCTTTTCGGGTGAATTTTAGGTTGCTAAATGTAGATCATTTTTCACAGAAACGAACGAACAGAAATGATTGGTCTTAGAAATATTTAGCTGTCGAGTTAGTTTTTGGGAATATTGTTCTACTGAATGGACTCAATTTAATCTTAAATGGTAAGAACACTGTTATTTCATTAAAATTCATATGGTAACGGTTACTTAACTTTTGCACGGTATTTATTTAGCCCACACCATACCCATAAGTACTTTTCTTTAGAAAAATTTGGTCATCACACCAAGTGTTTTTAAAGCTCATGTACCATTGTTACACTTATCTATTAATTGCTGTATAATACGTCTACTAGCAATGATGACTTTATTATACACATACAAAGAGTTGTATCTTCTGAATACCGTAAACAGAAACCCGCACATTTGTCTTTGGTGGCATTGAAAACCACTTAAAAGCCTCATTCTAATCATATTGTCTGTAGACTGGATATCGTGCTTCTTCTAAAAGTGTGTTATTAAACGAAACAAATAATAATTTCGTATTTCAGGACGTGCAGTTGTCACTAAGTCGGAAATATATCAAGCGGAAGGCGCGACGGAATCGATACACCGCCGGTGAGGTTGCAAGATGCAGCCAATATTTAACGAGTCGGCTAGCCAGTCAGCCGCTGGCTTTCTTTAACCCAGGGCCGATCTTTAATTCATTAACGACATTAATTATTCATCACCGATAACAACGATGGAATCGCTGATCGTCGCCCCTTTTTCAACGACCACCGTCATTTGCTACAGATCTCGTGTGCCACGTCCGTGACTTCGATTCGAAAGGCAGACCCTTTGTTATTCTTCTGGCTTCTCTTATGTTAAATCGAGTATAGATATCGCGACAGAAAAAACGTAACGAGACTACGAATAAAAGTAAATCATATTGCTCTATTTAGGTCCCTTTGCCACGTACACTGAAAATTTACGAATTTAATTTTAATTTCAGAAATGGAAAAGATGAACCAACACGGAAGGATAAACGACGCTAGTTTGAAATAATTAATAATTGTCACAAAACTCATCGAAACATGTTCTACGAATGTTGTTTTTGAAACGTGTAAATTTGTACATTAGTTCCTATCGTAAGAAGAAAAAGTATTTTCTACTGATATGTGCCTACTGAACGCTTTAAATTACACTTAAATCCATCCGTCACGATCATTCGTAGAGTATTGTTGTCGTTAAGTATGCCAGCACAGTCTCATTACTTTCTTGGGCACTATGTACACCCGAGCCGGCACAATTGTAACAACGCTGGAGGCAGACAGGAACGGGACGTTTTCGCGTGGACGTTCCGTGTGTGTTCCCGTGTGTACGGACTGGCTAATCCCTCTGACATTGTTCCGAAACAATACGACATCCGCCCCTAATTTGTACTGGCTGCCACGGCTGATTCTCTGCTGCGTTATACGTCGAACCGACTGGCAGAGTCAATATTTTCGCTGTCTAGCCCTCCGCGAAGGAGACGGGATATCGGTGGAATGTCGCGGGCAGCGAGGAAGAGAAGAAAAACGCGGATTTCTGCATAGCTTGCTCCCGGCGGGCTGCTTGCTCAGCCGTTTTGGATTAAGTCGTGCTTCGCGTGCACCTCGAATTTCCCTCTTTTCGGAGACATTTTCTTATCCTCGATATCTTTTTAGAGGGATTAATGTATAGTCTCCAGTCATGAAGAAGTTAAGTTATGAATATCAAATCAGAAACGTATTAACTTCGAGATTGTCTCTATTGTTGAATTTAATTTTACGTTATCGTTTATCTACTTGTTAATATGTGAATCAAGTTTCATGCAACTTCGTAATTCCTACAAAGCTAATGATGTAACTTAAGAAAATCTCGTATCATACATATTGCATTTTATTCTTGTTTTCGTTCATAGAATAGATCCATAAGGTTTAAGTGGAAACCACTAGGACACTCATCATCTACAAGTATTGCGAATCGAAAATTTCTCCCAAGAGCTTGACCCAACACAGCGTATCGCTTCACGGGCCGTTTCTATAACACCACCGGGGGACAATGCGCGGCGCCAGGAACAAACGATGGAAATCACGACGACGATGAAAGTAGCGAGAAGCGAGCCACGGTGGATGAGAGTGTTCGAGTCGCACTCGCGGGGCCTATGTCGGTCCGACTGGTTCTACGTTTGATTTCAGGGAGGCAAGAGGGAGTCGAGCGGAAAAAATGAGAAGGCGGAAGAGAGACCAGGGAGAACGGGGGCAGAAGAGCGAAAGAGTAGTGCGCTCGGCGTTGTAGGACTCTCCGGTGGAGAGCCCTCCCTCTCTCGCCCGCTTAAAGCCCTATCCACTACTCATTTATCAAATAAATCAACACAGCTACTTGCGCACCTGTGAAGAGATCCCGGCCGCGGCCCGTGCCGTCCAAAAGCTCGTGGCAATCCGCAAATCGATTTCTCTCCTGTGAGAACCGTTGGGATTAAGAAGTTCACGACTCGAAGAAAAACAATACAAGAAAGTTGCTAATTTAAAATGAGACTTTCACAATTTTTCGCTCATCTTGACAAATTTTTATATATTCCCTAGGGGTTTGCTCCTTTTTCCTTTTCTAAAATTTGTTAACAGTTAAAGTGATTTTAACGTTCTGCTTTTCTTTTCATAGAAATCTGCACATACCATATGCCAGCTGTTTCCTGTTTACCCATTCGCAGATGGATAATTCAAGCGAAGGAAAAGCTGGAAAGATGCAAGAAGAATGAGAATACAAGAGTGCTAGAGGGAGCGGAAGAGGGACAGAGAAAGAGGGAAGGAGGGCATAATCAAAGAGCTTCGAAAAATCAGGATGCACTTAGAAGCACGTACTCGGCCTATAGAGAGGCATTCAGTTATACTGGTGAGTTTGGAGTCAAAGCAAGGACCCTTGCCTCAGCCGGCGCATTACCTCCGCCGCTCTCGCGTCCTCTATGGCCGCGTTTACAACCACGCCAACTTTTCCTACGCCGTAACCGCCGTCGTATTTACGATCACGGCCCGGAGAGCATCGACTTAGCGATCAGAAGACGAAGGGAGTACTTAAGAAATTTAATCAAAATGTGTAGACATCAGTTACTATACTCGAATATTAAGATAATCATTTATATTTCTCTTAATATGAGTAGTAGAGAAATGAAAATAGGTCCATAAATATTTCCAGTATCTCTCTATATATAAATAGGTAATATATACATTTCCGTATTTCGCTATCGTCTGATTTCATTATTTGCTTTTTAGGAAAATCCATTTTGTATAAACATCGACAATCCTAGTAACGAACAAAACTAGTAACGAAGAATCAACGATACGGCTGCATGAATTGAAAGTAGGTACTTCATATATCCCATTGATATTCTGACGATATTAATAATACCCTGTAGTACCATCAACAAGATGATTCCGCTAGTGCACACAGCGGAGCGAAGTCAAACATAATCCGGACAGCTCGAGGATCGCCCGGCGAGCACCCACCCACGAATCGTTTAAAGGCCCTCGAACCGCCCGCAAGACGTATCGGAAGGCCATTAAGGTGTAACGCTCGTGAACAGAGCCCGGCAGAAGAAAAAACAATCGCGCCCCTTCGACTGCCGTCGGAAAGTCGTCTTCGTTGTGTCAAGGGAGGGAAAGAGAGAGGGAGAAAAGAGTCTGGTTCCCTCTTCGTGCTCGAGGATCGTGATTAGGTGATATCGAATCCTATACACTTGCTCGACGCGCGAGTAGACCATCGAGATGGAGTACTAGGACGAAGGAAGCGGGTGCGGGGGAAGAGAGAAGAACAGAGGTAAGAACAGGGACACGTAACGAGAGGAGAGAGAGAGAGAGAGCTGGCATACGAGGCAGGAGGTCGCGGAACTGAAGAGTCGCGGGCGGAACGACACGATGGATCCTGAAAAGCGAGAAGAGCGTCGAAAGGGTGGCTACTCGGCTTTGTAACGGAGTTAAGAAGACGAGAAAAGAAGACGAGGAGGAAGAGGAAACGCGAAAGAAACGCGAGGAAAAGAGGGAAGAGAAACCGTGTACGCGGTGAAAGGAGAGGGAAAGAGTGCGTCGCGAAAAAGAGGAAGAGGAAGAGGATGGTCCTTGTGCAGCGAGGACCCCAGGATACCAGCAAGGAGTATCCTAGAACTGTCGAGGATGCTTCACTCCCATCGTCCTCTTCCTCGTGGCGCCCTACCCCTCCACGTCGCGTGTCTCTCCTCCTCTCTTTTCTCCTTGTAAATACGCCCCTCCAGCGCCCCATCAGGATCTCTACACTTGCAAAGGGAACCATCGTCTCCTGCAAATGCTACACACCGAGAGGGATATCATTCGTATCTCCTCTTTCACCCTCCTTTCTCCCTTTCTTTTTATACACCCCCTCCTGTCTTCTCTCCCGTCCTGTTCTTTCCTTCATTTACTTTTCCTCATCTCGGTTCTCCCATTCTCCCTCTCTTTCCTCTGATTCTGTTCCGCGGTTCCATGTCTCCGTTGCCTCCGATCTCAGCTACCGCGAGACTTTCCTACGGATCGCGAAATCAAGGGCTCTCTTTCGAGGGCTCTGGAGTAGGTGGAGAGCGGCGTCGTGCGAGAACGCGGCAGCAGGTTTTCCGGCCGAGGCGCCGATCGCGATCACGATCCCCGTTACGAGGGCATTCCGGTGAACGGAGTCGAAACCCTTTTCGCGTTCCCGAACCTGCTTCCCGATGGGAAATCTCGGGATCTGGGTATCGTTTCCCGTTAACGCATTCTTTCCTTAACCGATCAACGAATATTCACGCAGCTAACATTTTTTATAACACTGTGCTTTTATTTATAATATTCTGTTTATCATCAGGATCAAACAAATCGGCACACTCGCTCAAACCTGAACCGAGTCACGGACGCGAGAAACGAGGCAGGAAACGGATTCTGATTGAGCAAACAGAGCGAGGAATATCCAAATTTCCGGGTGGACCGCGAAATTCGACGCGGCGGTCTTACGAAATTCCGGAGGAGCCGGTTCAAGAGGATTCTTAGGCCGGACCTTGGACGGGTCAGCATGGTCGCGAGTCCTCGAAACATCGGTGAAATCGGATACTCCAAGAGCGGCTGGTAGATGGGTCAACAAGTCGACGCGTCCAGAGAAACGAGATCGTTTAACCTAACCGAGAACACCGCCATCGAACGCCCCGAAACCTGATACGTTGCGGAGGAATGAAAACGTGTTATGGATCCGGCCACTTAAGTCAGTCGAACCTTTCACACTTCCGATTGGGACTGAAAAGGAATAAAGTGGGGGTCCCGCTTCTAAAGTGGCTGCCATTCTTACTCCTCCTTCGACCTATTGGCTGTGCGGTAGTCAAATTGTGCGTTTATAAATCAGGTAACGATTATGGAACGATTGTAGGAGTTATCATAAAATTTTAATTCAAGAAATGAATTGCACTGTGTACAGTCTCAAAAGTTCTTGAGAAGTCTGTATAACGTTCGAATGAAAAAGAACAAGGATTAACAGCACACTCGACGGAATCCTTCGAACGGTAAGAATACCTCGAAAGCTCGAGCAGCCTCTAAAAAACCGGTCAAGGCGTCTGATAAAATCCGATTCGACGGATCATCCTTGCCACCGACTATAACAAGGCACAATAGGGGAAAATGCGATGTGAGGGACGAAGACAGACATCGGGCATGTTGAATGGAGGAGGGCCTCTCTCTTCTATCGAGTCTTAAAACCGTTTTTCGTGGAGTTCGCGCGGAAATGAGGTGGAAAACCGCACCCCTCCGAAGAACTCGACTCACCTTTTCCATCGCGTTTTTCGAGAATACCACCGAGTCGTGGTTTTCTTGATATTGCGAGCGCGCGTCGAACAGCGCGGGTGGCGCGGGGTTCCCGAGGCAGTCGAGCGTGACGGAATCGTGCCAAGGTAAAAGACCGGATGAAAGAGAGCGTGGAAAGAAAAGGAGAGCGGTGAAAAGGCTCGATTTTAGCGCGGGGAGAAAAATATTGGCGGGCGCGATGGCGGCCGATTGAGGAGGACCGGGGAACGCTCTCTCCGTTCGTCGAATCCTCGACGTTGCGAACGCGAGCTCTCCGAGGATGACTTCCGTTTCCCGCGACTAATCGGCTGACCCAGAAACGGAAACGCGAATTGACGCCGCACGTGAGAAAACGCGGAGGATGGGAACAATCGGGACGACGATGGTTGAACAAACGTAAACGTGTATTTTGAAATTTCTGACGAAGATATTGGAGAGTTGGATGTTGAACAATGGAGAATTAATACTCGATGGGGCACGTTAAATCGTTTGCCGTCTTTTTTCTTACTTTACAGTGATTGTAATTTCAACTGAAAGCGATAGAAAGTAAAAAACAGGACATCCGTTATTTGTTCCACCATCCATGATCCTAAATTTACATCCACGAGCAGAAATCTAAAAAATCGCGCAATGCTCTTTACCCAAACTTGAATCGTATCCAAAATCCGTATAAAAAAGGGCTAATCGAATAGGAAAAATATTAACGATCGAGGTGTTATTTTATAAATCGGGGAAAAAAACACTTCACTCGACCTCCACCAAGCACCACTTAATTACAAACTAGCAGGAAAAGAACAAAAAAATTATAAAAATAAAAAAACAATTAACAAACAACGACGTACAAAATAAAAAAAAAGCGAAGGAGGACCCTTAAAAATAACCGGAAAAATTAAAAGAACGATTAAAAGATCGACACTAGAGGATAATAAAAAACCAGTGGAAAAAACACACACCGATAAAACAAGAGGAGGAGAATGAAATCAGCGTGAAAGAGGAAAGGATAGAGGTCGAAGCGTAGTGCGCACGCATGTACATTCAAGGAGCACATCCTCTCTTTTTCTCTCTTCTTGCCCGCGTATTCCGTCGCGCATAGCCGCGCGTACGCAGGGAGGCAACAAGAACTCGTCGTCATTTCTGAATTAATCTCATTCGACTGCCCCCTTTATGCTCTCCCTCGCATCCTGCGGGGCGAGAGCTTCGTAGCCGCTTGGTGGCCTCAAGGTTAATTGGAACGAAAGCGAAGGAAAGGAAAAGGACCGGATAGAAATCCCACGACGAGGACCACAAGAGTTTTTCTTACCGGACGGTCTCTTTTAAACACACGTACAACCGATGCGCTTTCGCCTTAAGGGTCAAGGAACAGGGTTGAATCTCCTTTGAAATCCGAACGGGCCGTCATCTTTTTTTTTTTTTATACTGTTTTAAACTCCTTTCGTTTAACAAGGAATACTTAAGAGGTTTATACTAGAAATTATTATCCAAACGTTTTGCAAAATTAATTCTGCAAACTAGAAAAGTGGAAGTCGAGGGGCCTTGAATTTGAAAAATGAAGAATTCAAATGAACAATTTTTGACCGTGCATCCTAGAAATGTCTGGTAGCCACAGTAATGCTTCTAAATAAACATGGAAGGATAAAAGAGGGCTAAAGAGAAGAAAATTAGAGGTTGGTACACAGGTGCATCGACGATCCCCCGACAAAATAGAATACCTTTTCCTCGGGTGGACGGAGACTCTAGGATATGCGCACCATTTACTTTTATTACGTGAAAGAGCCTCCTCTATTCAGGTGATCCCTTAAACTGGTCGAGAAAAAAAGGAAAAATTCCCTCGTGGACGTTCCTTTCCTCGCAAACGATCCAAGACCTTCGTTCGTGGTTAGCTCATGAGGACGTAATGCGAACTGACGTGACGGTCCTCGACTCTTTGGTTATTTCGGAAGTCAACGTAATGAGAATTCGCCGAAAATCTATTCTTTCTCTTTTTTCTATAGAAATCCTTTCTTTCGTGGGAAATTACTTAAAATAGCAAGCGGCGAAAAATACTGAAGTACTTATTTGTATCCATCTTTTAGATTCAATGTCCTCAGCTTCCATTTTTCTAGCCTGTAGAATTGATTTCGCAGAAATTTTTTTTGCTTTACAGTTCTCGCACGAAAAATGAAACGAAAAATTGATCTACAGATTGGAAAACACAGAATAATTGATTCGAACGGGTGCACAGTGTCAGCGCGATGAATTACCGAGTAGTATAGGACAGTAACTGGTCAGACGTCCCTGCAATTAAACAGTCGGTCGACGGGCCGATAATATCGATCTCATAAACGAACGTGGGGTCGGTTTGGCTTTAAGTAAAAGTCCAAACGAATCGACCCTTGGCCCCCTTCGTAGTGCCCGTAGAGGGTTGAGATGGCAGCCTTTCTATTAGCCACTAGAAATCGCGCGAACCCTTCACAGGGACAAATCGAAACGGTACCATAGCCGGTGGCTCTCCCCGTCCTCTAATAGAGTTTCACGCTCGCCGAGAGAATTGCCCCGAGTCAGAGGCTGCCCTCCTGGCGGATCTACGAGCTGGTCAAGCGAAGAATTGATAATCAAAGCGATCCTGAATGCCCCTTCCGTTTTCCTTAACGAGTTTTGTTGCTACGATTCCGTCCAACGATAGAAAATGTCCTAACACAACCCATTTCCAATACTCAGGCTATTTTCTTACTTGTTACCACCATTAGTTTTCACTTCAAATAACACTACTTATTTCTGACCTACAATTAGAGAATTACTTATATAGTTTTACATCACCGCTGGATCCGCCCCCCACAAAGTTACCCTAAACAACTATCACCTTCTCAATCCTCTCATTGCGCGAGAAGCATCTCGCTCTTACTTTCTTCAATTTCAACCAAGAAACCGCACTTCTCCACGTACCCACAATTTCCATCCCGCGTCTGATCTCCGCGCGCAACCCGACGCTCCTCGAACTCTCTCGCCTCGCGGCGAAGAAGAGGATTTTCTCTCATTGCTAATATTTTTTTTTCTATTCCAGCGGCAGGAAACGTAGAAGAGAAGATCTTACCCTTCTCCGTCATTCACTCCCTGGCTCTATCTTCGCCGGTTGCTAAAAAGAAGCGGGAGAAGAACGGAAGACAGAGAGAGAAAGAGAGAGACGTGGAGGGTAAAGGTAAAGTGAAAAAGAGGGGAAAAAATCCGTATCTTTGACGAAACCGAAGAAGAGTCGTCGTACGTGTCCTTAAGCGACTGCCAGGCTTCCACGCTAATGAGGCGCGGCGTAATTAGTGAGACTGTCTACTGGCTGGACCCTTCACGAGAGGGCGGATCCCTCTCGACGTCGAGTCGCTCTCTCATCCCTCACCCCTCCCCTACGGGGGTCCGCCACTCCACGCATCCTCAACCCGTTTCACGATTTCTTACCAGGCGCGGTGAAGGAGGAGGGCCGCGGCTCGCTGACACCTCGCGAAAATTCACGACTTTTCACCCCGCGCGCGGGCAAAAAAGTAGCGCGATTACATCCGCCACTCCGGCTGGACTTAATCCCCTTTCCCTCTGACCTCACGCGCGCTTCAACTTACAATTGTCGATGTTTCTATTTCTTTGCTTTTTTTCGAAACGAATATTTCCTACTTATTAATGAAAATTGAACGATATTTGATGGAATCTATTTTTATTGACTGTGGAATTATCGGAGCGATCAGTATGAAATTTGTTAAGGATTTATTCTAATTTCTTATGGAAATTATGAACGAAGATTACTTATGTTTCGCGTTTACATTTTAATTTCCTATTATATTTGTTAACATCCGTTATTTTGTCTTCTGCAAACCAATGTGAAATAGTTGGATCGTCGATAGTTGAAGCGTTAACGCGTGGTGTGCAATAAAATAAAATAGAACGATAGTCTAACACTGGGGCACTATTCGAGCACTCGAAATACTTTTCCAATAGAGGAAACTCGGCCAAAACCGGATGCACAAATAAAATCGAGATCTATTATTATTTTTAAAACGGTTAAAAACCTTCATCGGCTGTTGTCATCTTAATTAACGCGTAATTGAAATACAACGGAGCTTATTAAAATTCCTATACATTTTTATCATGGAAAAAATAACTCAAATATAAAAAATGATTCGTGAACTAAACTCGTAGATGGATGCACAGGAAACGATTCGTAACCCGTTGAGAAACCAAGTAGTTTGAATCGCATTAAATCTATCGTGGAACCTAACAATTTCAGCCATTGAACGAAAAAGTGACAAAAGCTAAAAGCTGACCAAAGAAACCACGAATAATCAATGCAACAGAATTTACGTTCGCTTAAAAAAAAAAGAAGAAAAAACTGATCCACTTAAAGAACAAAGCATTTCCAACGGGGAGTGGAAGAGCGGAATCGAATAAGAGAAAAGGAACAATTTCCATGACAGATTGAAATGGATTTCGACGAGCGTGCAGAGAGGCGCGGTGTAGGTTGCCGATATGCGGCTATAGAGCGGGGTAGGTTTTCGGAGGCGGGAAGACCGATTTAGAGCACAATGCGGTTCAATGCCGAGGAAATTAGCCACGGTGCTGCCGGTGACGCCCGTCAGACCCACACCATGGAAAACAGAGGCCGTCTGTCCCTGTGCCTGGCCAACGCTACTTTTATCCTCGTTACACCTTCGATCCTCCAATCAACTAATCTCTATCAACCCGAAACATTTCTATTCCGTGTCACTAAACGGACAGATAAATCAAGAACCGAAGTAAAAGTTGTCGCTTCGTGCTTATAAATTGTGACGTATGGTTTGCAAGAATCGTATTCATTTTCATTGCGATGCATAACGTTGAAACAAAAATAAATTCACTTATAATCACTGAAGTGAATAGATAGAAAAATGATGGGTAAAAAGAGAGAACGAGAAGGAGGGGAGTTTGATAATAAAAAATGAATTCTTCTTTTTTTCTTCTTCTTCTTCTGTTCTAGTGTCTCTGTCTCCGTTCAGAGAAAGGAGCAGGCTTTGAAGTCCCAGGCCAAAGAGAGCCCGAACGCGGGCATCATCGAGTGTCTGAAGAGATCGCGAGGACAAGTTCACCTATGCTCTCGAAGATGAATGGATCCTATAGTTAATGGCGGGGTGGCTGTATCGCAGGTAGTAGACATACGTGGAGGATGAATAGGCGAGGGTGAACGAGCATTTAGAGAAGAAGCCTCTGTTCCCTCCTTCACTCGCCTCTGGCCCGCTTTGTTCGACTCGTCTTCGAGATCGAAGTTTTTCCATGGAAAACACGTGTCCTCGTTACCGTCCCGGCCGTAATTGCATCGAGATATATACCGGTGCTTCCAGTCACCGGTACGCTGACTGCAGAGTCACTATACTTCTTCCCCTATCGCTCTCCATCGTTCATTCTCCATTATTGGCACTTTCTTCGATGACGAATGGTTTAGCAAGATTTCGATAGTATTGTTAGTTCGAATTATCAGGTTATTATATAGCACGGTTTTATAATATCAGCTTTACAATATTCACGTTCAATGATTACCATTAAAAAGAGCCTGAAATTTACCAAAACGTCATATCGTCGAACTTTCTCGACAAATTCTGCAAATTGGTAAAATACGCGCATAAAGTAAAGCATTCCGTATTAGAGGAACTCGGCCCAATAATAATTCACGGGTAAGTAAGATTATTCGTGAGAATATCCTCGGAGTGGGAAGAATAAGGCTGATCCGTTCCGTTCGGCGTGCACCGGAGCGTGCAAACGTCCTTTTTCGAGGCGTCCACGGACCCGTGGAAAACGACTAATGGATGGATAATGACGCGTAATGGATGCAGCGGACATTACAGGTAATATCTGGTGAAAGCGGCAGCCAGTTTCCGCGTGGGACAGAGACACGGATTCTGTAAGGGAAGAGGGGAGAGCCGGTAAATAGACGCGGCACACCTCGCCGCCGATGGATGGGACGCGGCCCGGAGAGGTAATTTCCACCGGCGAATCGAGACTGAAGAAGTCGTGGAAGCTTTTAGGAAAGACTCCGACTGTTCCGCGTGTTCGTCGCGTCGAGAGAGCTCGACGACGGAGATATCGTTGCTCTCGATGGATTTCGATCGCTCTGTGGTTACTGCCTATCGGTTCGGTGAATGGAGGAGAAAGGATTTTCAAGGACTCTGAATGAAACCGTTGCATAATAATCGCTCGATGCTAGAGATGATTATTATTTAATGAGAATTGCGTGGACGATGATTACCAGAAATTCATTTAGAAGAGAAGAAATATCGTAGAAGTAGAAGAGAGAAGAGGAATTAGCGGGTCAATTGTGAATAGTAGCCTAAGATTATGTATTGCCGTTGGATAGAAGAGGGAAAATAATGAAAAATAGTTAATAAGTAACAGACAAGAATTACTGGAGTAATTAGCGAACAATCATCTCGGACTACATAGTTATTAGAAGGCAAAGAAGAATGTTGATGGACAACCATTAATAATGAAACGGCTAATTCTCATTATAAATTGTACGAACTTATACCAGCTATAATAAAACTCTTTACACCCTTTTTGAAGTGAGGAAACTTTCGTTCCAAGAAAGAAAGTAGAAGAATGAAGGATTACTTTCATTTTCAGGCAGTACGCGGAGGATTTCTCCCACTAGCCCCCCAGAACGCGAGCACATTCCTGTAAAGAAACAGCGCGAGTAATTAAGGGTTAACTCGCGAAAGAAATCCGTTTGGTATCGGCCAGTTGGGGCATCTGATACGATGGCGAACGGCAGCAGATACGGAGAGTTCTTGGTCTTGCGCCCGGTTCCTGTACGATTCGAAGCTCCGCCGCCGCTGGCTGCGACGAGTGTTTGCAGTCCACTCGAAACCAGTCCCGAACGAGCTGGCGCGCGCGCGACGGAGATCTAGAGATGCGGCGGGGCGAGCGTGAGATAGAGACAGACGGACAAAGCCGTGGAGTAGACGCTCCATCGAGGCGGGAGGCCAGGAACGAAGCTTAATTTGTCTAACGAGGGGCCTCTGCACCTGTCATCTGGACGAAGATATGGACGAACGGACCGTGGTCCAACCCTATCCTTCTACGGCTCCTCCAGCTTCATCCCCTACGAAGTGCGCTCGCTTGCTTGCTTGCTTTACTTTGCCCAGTTACTATTCTACTCGCTTCCTCCATAACGTGTGGTTGACCCACGGTATTAGGAAAATTCATGGGATTTAGTCGAAGATCAGATGAAAGCTTCTCAGCGATCTTCGCTGCGGTGGTATAAATTGGCTTGACGACTCGCTTGGTGTGTTTATGAGAATGGCTGTTGCATCCAGAGCTTCTTTTCGTTATCTTCTTTTTCTGGCCACTTTCATTTTGGAACTTTATTATTTTTATTAAAGAAGTAAAAATAATATCTTCTCAATTTTTAAAATATCAAAGTTACTTTTCAATTCCAATTTGTACCTGCATCTGGTGAAGAATGAAAATGTACCTCTGTTCTAGCATAAATGAAGTTATAGTCTGTCACAGAAATACGCTACATAAGAAATTAAAAAGAGAAACAAAAGAGAACTTTTCTACCTTGGAACAAAAACACGCCGGTCCGTTAAAAAAAGTACGAAGTGTCCTTTAACTGATCTTGAAATAATAGAATAAAAAATGTTCTTGTTAGGTATACATTTTACATCTAAAAACAGGGCAGAAAGAACGATAGAAATGTTAGCGTGCGCGCGTGCATCCACACACGCAGACGCATACGCCAACAGAGGGTATTAAAAAAGGGTCTAAGACTTTAAGGACTTATGGTACTCGGTAAAAGGAGCAAAAAATGTCCAGCTAGCAATTTCCTCCCTTGAATTAAACGAAGTATAATTATTCAACAAGTTCAGTCAGCGATAATACCCAAGTAACGGCGAAGCATACGCGCAGCTATATAACGTTATCATAACGAACATTAGAATTCTCCCGTACGAGGACAGCGGACGTTGGACACGTCTTTCTCGACGGAGGGGTCCGTTAGACTTTTGGTCACGCGTGTGCCTGGCATTTACACCCCTCGGTAAATCAATCACACACCGTGTAACAACGTTTTGTTTTTACGGCCACGCGCGGTGATTTCTTGGCGCGCGTGCATTCGCCGGATCACGCCTTCTGGCCCTGTCAACTCCCGACACTCGTAATTCATCTTACCGCAATCGACACCTCAAGGTGCATTCTCTCGTGTTACGTAAACCATAGCCTTCAATTACTACTTCAGTTGTGATAGTTCGAAAACTTCCTAACTGTGGTGGTGTGAGACATTAAATTTAAGTACGAATCCACATTTTTTTAAATGTCTCATCGCGAAGTAAACACCATCTGATACAGAATTCAGTCCGGAAATCGTGAGACAGAGCTAATTTTTTTTTTCTAACATTTCGCTCGAAACAGATTCCTAAATCCGCATGAAAAAAAAAACCATCGCCCGTCCCTAAAACGTAAAAAGCGTCTATTCAAACGCAGACGGTCGCCCATTAGGCCCCGGTGTCGTCGAGTCGTTTCCTCGGGCTGGTGTACCGCCACAGGCGACGGTAGGAACGTCGACGTCGACTACGCCGGATAACGAATACCGTTCGTGTACAAAGCGATAGTCGCTGGTTCGCCTTTGTGATCCCAGCCAGACAGATCGACACGGCAGAAGGGTGAGGAACGGACGATACGTGAAAGGCTCGGGGGCAGGCTGGCACCGACTACGGGTGGGTGGTGGAACCATCCACTAATTGGATAATTACGGAGTGCACCGCGTTTGTTTTATAATTGGGCGAAAGCCGTGGAACCGTTGGTTCCACCTCGACGTGCCAAACAACGAAACGGCCGAAGTCACGCTCTACGTGACGAACTACCCTCGGAGCTAATCCGGGACCGGAACCCCTCGGCTTGGCAACCCCCTGCGAACTCGCATTCCCGCCTTCTGACCCCCCCACCCGATTTTCAGCCCCGTCCCAAACCTCTCTGCCCGCCGCCCTCGCCAGCCCCGGGACTTCCCAAGAATTAATTCCCTCCGACTCTCTGACTGTCACGCGGGTTTCAGATGGAAAAATCTTGCGTGGCTACCAAGTCACGGCTCGTTAACAAACGTCGGACGTCGCCCCCTTAATTGGGACGGCCTTAATCGGTTCGCAATTTCGGGGACAGTTTTCGGCATTCCGGTGACTTTAACGAGTTCGATGCTAGTCGCGGATAGAGAATTGTTGGCGATTTGAAGGTAGTAAGGATGGTGTCTTTCCTGACGCGCGCGCGCGCGCGGATCGGAATGGAGCTCAGTTTTCTGGGATTTGTGGTGGTCGAGTGATTTTTTATTTTTATCGTTTTTAAAGAAGCTGCGGTAGGTAGTATTAGTTAATTATAATCACTAGCGGTTCTAACATATAATAAATAAGGAGCTATCGTTAATACATGAAACCCCATAAAAACTGACTCCATTTCCCTTCGTTCATAATCACAGTTAATTCTAAAGCTTAAGGAGAGTTCCTCGAATCATACTTTCCCTAATAATCCCGATCCCTCCGATGAGGTCACTGACAAATTACTAAGAGCAGATCTCTTTTTAAAGATCCTTAGCCTATCAATGCATAAAATACAGAAAAGTACAGAAACGATGGGGTGGGACATTGCCAGGGTTTCTGGCAGTGAGGGGAAAACAATGAATATCCGTGTACGCGTTTTCCATTGAATGAAGAATCGTTTCGTCGGGTAATCCGAATGAGTCGCGTGCGCTTTAATTTGGTCCTCGTAAGCACGGTATTGTTTGAAGAATCAAGGGTTCTGACTCGCGCTGAGAACGGGACTTGACGCGCGATAACCATCTTCCTAATATAAATCAATGTCACACTCCCTTTTCGGTTACTCTTTTCTTTTGTCAACAAATACTTTCATACCAATTAATTGATTAGTACATGTATATAGGGGAGAATTACTCACCGTGAAGCGCAGGATATAACGTTTGTGGTATCGATACGTTGTTGTATGGTGGTGGTACTCTGTTATGGTTTGTATAATGTCTGTAAACAAAAATAAACAATACCTGTTACATGTATATATTATCTACAAGCTTGATGTGAATTATTTAAAATCTTAATTAAATTCTAATCTAATACAATATTCACTTTATTATTATATTGTATAACCGATTAATACCGACTGCAGTTTCCTGCAGTAGCTTTTGTCACTAAATAATATTGCTCTAATCACGCAATGCACGCGCCTAACTGAATAACAGGAGTAATTAAGAGAGAAAGAAATAATATGGAAAATATGGTATGCGTATATAATCATAATAACATACCCAAGTATTCTTCGACCTGCCTCAGTCAATGAAGCCACTTGTGTGGAGGGTGTGAAACCAATTTGCGGTTTCCAAGTGTTTCCAGTATTACGATTCATTTGCTCGAAGTCTTGCGGTTTTAAAACTCTTGGCAGTTCCCTGACACCCTTCAACTTTCTCGCGGGGAAAATGAAATTGCTACCGTACTTTGGATCCCTGAATCTGACACTGTAGCAAAAAAGTAAATTATATTTCCGTTTCTGTGATAAAAACTTAAATATGTTATTTCACATTTGTTAGGGTATTTTGCACGTACCAGTACACTTTATTATTCCTGACTGGCGGTCCGTTTATGGGCGAGGGTAAAGTAGCCCCGTCCCCAACACAATCTTCTGCCAATAAGACCGTGCCTCGCATACCATCTATACATATTGGAGTTTCTACATCGAATCCTACATGATTCGTGTAAAGTCCCTTTATGAAATTGTAACCACTGTTACCGAGCCCAACATATAACCGATCGTCACCCCGAACATTGCGCATCTCTAAAAAATACAAGTAAATATTAAATTATAATTAATTGCGGCGGAGTTCATACGGCTATCTCCGTCGCTATATGTACACATTTTTATTACATATTTTACTATTTGTGTAAAAATTAACATACTTTCAGCTTCTGTTAAACAATCATAATACGGCTCTAATGCTTTAAAAAGTCTTCTTTCGTCTACGAAAGGAAGTAGAGCAACACCTTGCCAAGCAAACTTTTTGCCATTCAAGTCGATTTTAAAATCTTCTGGATAAAAGTCAATAATCGGTGATCTCTAAACAAAAACGTTCATATCAAAAGATCGATAAGTATCACAAGTTATTTTTGAATTTATTTACGATAAAAGTCAACTTACTGGATCACTCATTAATTTTGCCCATGGTACTGGAACATGTTTACTACTAGCTGCTGGAAACACGCCCATCAATTGCTCTAACGGACGGAACTGCAATGTTCAAAATGGAAGAAATAAATTTAATTAATTCAATTATCATCGTGATGATATAATTTGTCAATTTAATAACATTTGTCAATATAACATTTGAATATCTGTAAGCACTTACCGGTATAGTTCCCTTCTCAAATTCGGTGGAAAGACCACCAATATTAATAAAGTCGCTGGCGAATGGAGCGTAATGATATGGAAAATACCATTTCCACGAAGCACAACCCTGATAATAATATCGCAACACCCAACATAAACCGCGAACATACTGCAGTGCCACATTATTTCTGTTGATAAACAAACAAAAAACTTAAAACTTATACTATATCACATATTTGAAGTATGAAATGTTACTAAACTGCATAATTACCATATTTAACTTTATTCTTACCTGAATGCCAAATTATCAGGCGATACATCAAATTTCGATTCGTAGTAACGATCTTTAAAGCCATCTTCCCACAACCTGACTTCATCGTGCGCTTGATCATCATCAGATTCGTCATCGGTTTCCTCTCTTTTACGTTTACGATCTTCACTAGACGATTTCTATAAATAAATAGAATATATAGAACGTATACATACAAATGTATAGCAAATAAAATAGAAACAGGAATTATACCTCGGGACGCATCATACTTTCTAACATCTCCTTAGAATTTCCTTTTGCACCTGTATGATAACTTCGTCCCTGAACACGCATCTGATAAGCTTCGTAACGTGCGTTTTCTACTGGCTTAACGTGTTCACCAATACGCTATAAAAAAAAAAGAAATATATACATGTAAGGAGTGCAATGCTTTCGATATGGAGTAAGCTAACGGTCAATTCGAAAAACGATGAGGTAGGCAATCAGCGTCCAGCCTCGTAAAAAAGTAAAGTTCTCTTGTTTCATTTTATCCCGCATATATCTAGTAGTAACTGTTTGAAATAAATGTTATTTACGAAGTTAAAACGTACCGTAGGTGCAAACTGTCCTGTGGAAATCCACTTAGGTTTGTTATTGCTGATTGCTAATAATCTTCTTTTCTTATCTTTTTCACGTTGTTTGAAAGCTAACTCGTTCTGTTGTCTCTTCTTAAAAATTTCGTCTTCAACGTCACCTAATTCAGACATTATCAATTGAACCCTGTCTAAATTTACATCTCCGCTATCCGTTAAGAATCCCTATAATTACATATTATCATTGAAATCTTACTCGTTAGTTGATAAAGAATATCTTAATTTTAATTTTCATCTTTAACGCATGTTACACACCCTTGTTTTATATACTGTCTTTTTATACAAATTAACGAGTCTATCGATAGCTCCTTCTCTAATTTCCAAAGACGGGAGATGCGGGAGGAAATCGTTTCCTACGAAGAAACACATGAATACCCAATCATCGATAACTCGCTCAAAATCGTACTTAAATGGTAGATTAGGCATTCGCAATTCTCTCTCTAAATATTCCCTGAGTACATTTAACCGCACAAATATATACTGGCATTCAGATCCAAATGCATTCTCTTCCTCCCTCTGATTAGGCTCCGAACCCGTGCACTCTTTCATTTCGTGTCCTAACTGACCACATATGTCGCACGGTTTCGGTTTATTCGGCTTAAATTCCTCACGAATAATAGTAAAATTAGGTTCGTGCGTTGCAAGACCCAGCATAATCAAGTCAGCGTCAGCTCCGCACAGAACGTGTGATGTGTTAGGATCGTGATCGGGTTGCGCTGTTAAGTAAACAAAAAAAGATTTCGTATTTAATTGTCGGCATAAAAAGTGTGACGCTTTAGAAATCCAACAATCTATTTACCTCTTTGTCTGCGTATAAAGTCCATTATCTTATGTTCTCCTTCACCTGGCACGTTTGCATCGCTCAAAATTACTTTTATGTTTCTCCAACCAGGATCGTTATTTAAACGTTCATGTATGTAATAATGCAAACACTTTGATAATCTTGACATGAACGGCGTGCCCTGCAATTAAATTTAATTAGATGAAAGAGTTATTCTCTATGAAAAATGGATACAGTTTAAGATTAATTCTTTGAATAATTGAATAGTTTGAATAACTGAATAAAGATTAAAAGAACTAAATACAAACCGGTGTAATACAGTTACTATCAAAATGTTCTTCTTTTGATTTTTCTGGTGGTAAAGAAGCCCCTTTGAGAGTTAATTCAGAACGTACTCTTTTGATTTCATTAATTTTTTCTGAAGTCTCTTTCGAAGCTCTGAATCGTCTTGATCTCTGCTGGTTCATTTTAGCTCTGGGCGCCTATAAATATATTAATATATTTACAAACAATTGTACAGACACAGGCTCTTTATCTACTTGATATAAAAACACTCACAACACCGTCAATGGCCATGTAAAGCAATTTTCTTGGTCTAACGATACGAAATAATCTGTCGATACATTCGAATATTGCTTCCATCATTTCATCTTCAGTTTTTGGTGCTGGCCTGCAGAAATATCAATTATAGCGTAACACTTCTTTCTTAATGTAATACTTTTCAGAGAATTGAAATTTCTTAAAGATGGAAGTAATACTGCACATAGTAACAAGTCTCATACATTTAAAGATCGCTAAAGAAAAGATATCTGTGACAAATACCACTATTATACTGCGACGTATGCACGATAAACTTAATGTCTTCAATGTTTCGTACCTATCCCTCGAAGCATCCAATTATTGGATATTTATCAAAACTACTCACTTGTCTTCGGGATGAGTGCAAGGATGTATGATACCATTCATATCCAGGTACAGATTGTCAAATTCTATTCCATTTGGATTTGGGTCTGCCGAATTTACAGGCACTCGTACACCGTTCGTAGTTATCGGCTGTAAAATAATAATGCAAGTTTACTCCCCGTAACCGCAATCCGTTTTAACACTCAACACTTTACACAAAAATAAATAATCTAACCTACCTTCTGCTCGATGCATTCGACAATCACGGAAGGATACTTCCGACTCAACCACCGAAAGAATGCTGGTACACCCATTTCTCACCGTTAAACGACGCGATTTCGCGCACACCGTATATTTCTCTTTGATTAATCTTCAAAAATTTGTTTGTAAATTAAACGAGCACAACTATTTGCACCGTGTATTCATGTTTAACCTATAATATAGATTTACAGATGTGCTAAACGTTGCCAGCATAACAATCACTGTGGCGACCCCACTAACTTCTCGAGCGTTTACCTTTCTCTCACGCGGGATAATTCAAACGGCCGACATACTTTAACATTTCGTATTTGTGTAAATAATTTATTAATGCCGCAACTTTGCATATCGTTTACAAGAATTTACCTTCTCCGAATAGACTTGTAAATAATAACCGATAAAAGTCATTCGAAAGTTACAAATTTGTTCATTAATCCGTTAACCGCGATTACTTATAACACAACCGATCGCTCTAAATGTAAGCGAAACATTTGATTAAAATCAAATCATAATACTAGACAATACGATTCTAATTTTACACACACCACAGCCGCTATTAGATATTAGCAAAAATTAACAATAATTTTATTGTAATTTGTAAGAGAGAGAAAGATATATAAGAAAGCAATAAGAAAGAGTGAGGCAGCTGCTGTGATGCCCTACTCTGGGACCCGTGGCGCCATCTCTGTGAAACGAAGTGAACTACTGAAGCGCTACCGCCATCTCGCGGAGAAATTCTGAAACTAGTCGAGACATTAGTTTCAATATTCCCCGCAGAGATGGCGCTAGTAGTTCTTGAGTAGTTTACTTCGCTGTCGATAATTGTGTGCGACCAGTTTGAGCACTTTTCGCAGAGATGGCGCCACGGGTCCCAGAGTAGGGTGGGTATCATCCGTCTCACTCTTTTCTTACCTCTAAAGCGGGAAACGTAAAATAAATTACAATAAAACTATTGTGAAATATACAACCCGGCAACACAACTTTGCCACACACTTGCGCCGCGTGACATTATATGTTTACTATACATTGTCCAATTTGAATAGGTAAAGAGCTTTTAAACGTGTATTGTACATCATGATGCACCGCATGATACGATGGGGTCTCCATCCTCGATGGGAACACCATCGACGAATACGGACGTAGATGTCTATGGGAGCGATGCTACGGGGCGCAAGTGATATCACAATGCTCTCACTGTGGCAAAGTTGTGTTGTGTCATTGTCAAGCGGTAACTATATATAGTTGGCACTTGAAAGGGCAACGATCCCTTTTTTTGGCGATTCTAGCCGAAACAAACAAGGTAGAATATTATGACAGAGCAAATAGGTATTCTTCGAAGACATCATTGATATCATTTAATTCGAAGTGAAAACGTTTACCAAGTTCTGAATTATGAACTTTGCCTTTGCTCGAGGATTCGTCGTGGCTAATGTTTTAAACAACACGTAATTTCGTATTACATGTGTACTCGAGCCAGCCAATATGGAATATCGATGGTAAAAATTATACACTCGGGTTAGTTTGCATCACAATGTCAGGGAACGATAAAGCTAAGTTCACGCGATAGCGGAACAATAGGTCGTGTCTATTTAACATATTCGCTTATCAATCATTACGTATTATAAGTTTGAAAAGCTTTAAATAGTTATCTAAGAGATAAATAAGAACAGAATATAAAAAAGGTATACGATTTGACTTAAAAAGTTGCACAGATATGTCATAAGAGAAAAATGAATATCTGTAGTGGGAAAGGGCGAAACTAGTTAATATAATAATCAAAACATTCATGTAATATTCCAGACTTGCCATTTATTTATGCGCATGGTATGGAAATGTGTACACGTGCAATTAACGAACGCAAATTAGTAACATGTTAATGAACTTGTGACTTGACACAAACAGAAGAAGATACTTCCAAATATTGCAGTCGCATTTTTTCGTGACACATTCGAGTTGTATTAATATAGTAAGTAAAATTCGAGTGCGGAAAAAAAAAGAGGTACAAGTTTTATCCGATTTAATTGAAGATTGTAATCTTTGGTTTCGTAATTCAGTAAGTAAAACTTAATTAATCATTCTGATAATGTAGCATTCAAGTGGTCCCTTTTAAGATACAGTTCGATACTACAAGCTTTCGTGTACGCGATCGTTTAAGTAATAATCGGTGATTTTTTTCAGAAATATATAGAGGGTAAAGGAGTTTCAATATGCACGAGGAAAATATTGTACACGGGCCAAAATTACACCCTGTAAATCTGAAAAATTTAACACTAGGAGAAATCATTTTAGAGAAATTAAGTGCCCATAAATCTTGGACAGGACTGGTAAATTATTTTTCACTATCTTATGTAATGCAATTTAAACAATTATTTAAATTCAGATGATATTTAAGGAAATCGTTTTATTTATGCATGTTTCTACATACAAAATAAACATAAAATTCATTTGAATTTCTAAATTTTACCTAGAATATTTTATGTATATTTGCATGCTATGTGGATTTTGTATAATTTCTCATTTAAATGTCTGATAAATACGTACACACACAGTTTAATATTAATAAAATACTTTGTGCTTCTATTGAATAACACCAAGAATTTTTTCAGGTGGATGTTTTCACAGGAGAAGAGCTAACAATGCAGGATATACTAGACAATAGTAAAAAGATAGCAATTGCACTTAGGAAAGAAGGATTGAAAATGGATGACAGAATAGCTATATGCAGTGAAAATAATATAAAATTTCCTTTAGTAGTGTGTGCTGCATTTTACTTAGGCGTTACCGTTTGTCCATTAAACCCGTCTTACACGGAAAGAGAGATGATACACGTATTAAACATATCGAAACCAAAGTACATTTTTATATCACCAATTTCAGCAAAGAATATGCTC
The DNA here is from genome assembly GCF_050948175.1 of Xylocopa sonorina. Classification (NCBI taxonomy): domain Eukaryota; kingdom Metazoa; phylum Arthropoda; class Insecta; order Hymenoptera; family Apidae; genus Xylocopa; species Xylocopa sonorina. Next base: position 15,456,662 of record NC_135193.1, read on the forward strand.
AATGTCGTTCCACAATTGCCCTGGTCACCAAAACTAATAATGTTAACAGAGTCCACATATATTAATTTGCCAAGCATTAAAAGTTTAATATCAAATATAACCATTGATGATAACTTTCGTGTCTGTACAGTAGATGTTAACAATCACGTGGCAGTTATTTCATGCTCTAGTGGCACTACAGGATTGCCAAAAGGAGTGATGATAACGGATAAAAACGTTTTAACTGTGCTAAGAAATTTTATAGGTACATCATCTAAAATGGTAGATGTGAACGTACCTAACTTAGCCTTTCTACCTTATTTTCATGCATATGCTTTTACTTGTATGCTTCTGAGTCTCACTTTTGGAAATAAAAGTATCATTATTCCACGTTTCGACGAAAAATTGTTCTTGCATACTATAGAAAAGTACAAAATTGAACATATAGTTGTTGTACCACCAATTATGGTGTTCCTAGCAAAACATCCTGCTATAGATAAATATGATTTATCTAGCATTAAAGAAATTTGGTAAGTAACTGTTCGCTATGTTTTAATTAATTAATTTAAATTTATTAAAGACTAATAAATAACTTGTATTTTTTATTCAATTAGGTCCGGTGCTGCACCTTTATCCGAAGATGTTGCAAAGATGGTCGAGAATAGATTAAATAAACCAATAATAAGACAAGGATATGGATTAACGGAAACTACATTAGGCGTACTTATGACGCCACCAGAGGGTGGTAAACTTGGGAGTGTGGGAAAGTTATTTCCAGGATTATCAGGTAAGATGTGAGAAATTAGTACTTCTTAAATCTGTTATTAAATCCGAAGTTCCTAAGGATAAGTAAATATATATGGATACAAATAAGTGCTACGAAATAACGTTTCGTTTTTTTCCAGTATTTTACCTAAATATGTAATATACTTAAAGCCAAAAAATATTCTCGTTAGTTCAAATTGCAGGAGTTCTAAAATTAATATATTTTTTACATGTAGCAAAGGTAATACCAATTGATGAAGATGGAACAAGTAAACCTTTAGGACCACATAGTGTGGGAGAGTTATGTTTTAAAGGAGACACGATAATGAAAGGGTATTGTAATAATGAAGCGGCTACAGCGGCAACGATTGATAAAGATGGCTGGTTGCATACAGGGGATGTAGGATATTATGACGAAGAATATTATTTCTTCATAGTGGATCGCATAAAAGAACTTATTAAATACAAAGGATTTCAAGTGCCACCGGCTGAAATGGAAGCGGTACTGTTGATGTGTCCCGAAGTCAAAGACGCAGCAGTTATCGGACTACCAGACGAAGCAGCAGGAGAACTACCGACAGCTTTCATTGTCAAACAAGAAGGATCTAACATAACGACCGAAGAGCTTCATAAATTCGTGAATGGTAAATCCTTTATTTAATTTACTAATCTTTTAATTAACTTGTTTGTATTTAACTAATTAAATAATGTTTCAGAACGCGTGTCGAGTTACAAACGGCTTCGAGGTGGCATTAAGTTTGTCGAAACTATTCCAAAAACTGCGTCTGGAAAAATTCTACGCCGTGTACTTCGTGATTCGCTCAAATCAAAATTATAAGATAACCGACAAAGACAAATTATATTTCAATATATGGTAAAATAAAAGGGAGAGAAACAATAAAAGATAATAGTTCTTTTATTCTTTCCTTTCCTTTATTCTTCCTTATTTATACACGCTCCATTCTATTTTGGTCTTTTCTCTTAAAGTCTGCTCAAATCGGTACTGCTTCCACACCTGTTCTGTTCATCCTTTCTAATGATTCCCGCTCCTTTTATCTCTCTCACATTCGTACGTTTTTATTCTCTCTTTTTCATTCCAATTTCGTTCCGCCGGCTCGTTACTTGACATTCATCCTCATATTCTCATTTTCTCCCTCCATTCGCTACAGATATATACTTTTTTGCATTTACATTAATTTCACAGTCTTTCAAAGAACTATTGAATAAAATTCTGAAAGACCCCAATCGTCGCAAAATATATATTTTTAAATGAAAGAGAACTTTTTAAAACCGTTAAGTACTTAAAATATAATACAAAACAATCTTACAAGTTTTAATGCTCCAATTAAAGTATTATAAGAATTATTTTATATATCAAGTGTAAATGCAAGTTAATATAATTATTTCTTGTAAGAACGTGTACCTTACTGTCCTAGTTTTTGCTTCACTTCGTAAGGTATATTATTCAAATACCACTGATGATTTTGACCAGGTGCAGTAGCCAGTATACCCTTATCATTGGAATATTTTGTTTCTGCATTATAAGGATACCGATCTCCATAAAAATCAGTTAATGCACCACCAACAGCATGAAGAATAGCCTCGGGTGCGCACGTATCCCATCTTTGGCAACCTCTACTAGCCATCACGTAAGCATGAGCTTTCCCTTCCATCAAAAGTATTACCTATCGTACAATTTAATCAATAAAATTGTTTAAACAAATTATTCAGTTCCATCAATGTTTAATTACATCAATTACCTTGTAACCCGCACCACCAACTCGTAGAACATCATCAGGGGACAAAGCATTTATAGCTGCCTCAACATTGGTGTCTGAATGTGAACTAAGAAAATGAAATGTATTTGTAACTTCTTATTAAAAATAATTAAAACTTTAGCTGTTTTGATGCATTAATACCGTGTAGTTGTAATAATCCTTTTTCCATTCGGTGGGGCAGATGGTGTAAATCCACCAAATCCTACACCATTTATACCCCAAAGTGTACGTCCAAGTATTTCATTCTCTGTATTTTTGTAATACGGTTGATGAATTACACCACCGATTGCTGTGCGTCCAATTGCCACACCTACTAGAACTGTAACGTGCTCTACAAGACCTTGTGTATACTCCGACGTCCCTTGAAAATAATAATTTGATTTCAAGTAATTTACAAACAAAATATATTCGTATAATTGAAATGAATAATACATGTACGTACCATCCAATGGGTCTACCCAAACGCACACATCTTTAGGATCGATCTCCTCCAAGTCAGCAGGTAATTTTAACTCTAACACTTCTTGGTCTGCTTCTGTTACAATCCAATCGGACGGTACTTCGCAGTTAGTTGATCCTTCTTCACCAATAATGGTAATGTTCGGAAACTGACGGCTCAATGAAGCAATAATACACCTTTGAGCACAACGATCAGCTTCAGTTTGTAAATCGTTCTTCCCCTTTTCTACTATATTTAACCCTCCATGAGTCATAACATCTCTTATAATTTTACCTGCTCGTACTGAAGCAGATACAGAAGAAGCCATTATTCTAGACAACAAACAAGCGCTTTGTGCCATTTTGTCAAATATCTTCTCTTCTTAGTATTCAGAAATATCCAATAGATTTTTCTTAAAGAAAACACTCTCTCTTTCGCTGTCAATGCTTCAAATCTGTTCAAAGCATAGTCGTTCTAGATTATAAGCTGCAAAAGAATGACAACAAAAAACTTAGAAAGTTATGTTCAAGACCGTTATATCGGTTGTGTTCCAAGGTGATATTAGGTAATACAAGAAACTTAAGTTTCTTTAACCTTCTAGATCAATTCCTTATCAATTGCAACTGAATAAAGTAACATTATTGTCATACTTTTAAATATTTGGAATAACAAATACCTATGTAAATTCTTACATAAATATACATAATATTTATGAACATGAAAAAAAATAAATCCTTTCACGTGCAAATATAGAACACTTTGAAATCTTATAATTTACATACACTCAAATATTACATAAATAATCAAATAAATTTGTTACACGAGTACAAGCTCGTATAAATCGTAACAGTATTTGTATTATTGTTAAATCACTTTACAAGTTCCGTATAAAAATGAATATTGATCAATTTAATTATCAATAATAGCATTGCATTCGTGAATTAGAAAAAGAATATTATAAGTGGTAAAAAATGAAAATTCTGCAACTGGAAAGCTAAATGAAAGTAATGAATAAAATCACTTACTAAATTCTCATGTCATCGCGTTTAAAATGTCAACTAGCATTTAAATATCTGCCATAATCGCATTCTGTACACGGTTAACTATATATATGAGTACAATGCCTGTGTTTGTGCAAGTATAACAGATAAAATCTATATAATCTCGATACGCTTATATAATATTTTTGTTTACAAAGGCTGTAAAAAATGAATACTCTTCTCCAGCGGTTGTAAACCTGTTTTTATTTTCCATCACACTTACTAACGCTTCGCGTACAAATTTTGTTGTGCGTTCAAAATACTCAAGATTTTAACTGGCAAAAGGAAACATACGTATACGATTTATTTCGAAAATTTCGGTGAAATTTCACGTCAATCAGTGATGTACAAGCGTAACCTTCGAAATGACTGAAAATGGTTTATCATAAATTAATGGTGTTACCAACTATTTGTAGATCGCCAGCATCAAAGTTGCATAATTCCATTATATTATCTTTTATAAAAAGATGCCTTTCGTACTCGAGTTTTAGGCGACTGCCACAACATGAAACAGAGTTAACGGATGCAACGAATGGTGCCAAAACAATAAAAGATGCGAGCGATCAAATTCCTTTGATATTTTACAAATACTTACAAAATATCAATCCAAAATTTCGAGATAAAATTTTACAAAATTATTTAACATTAAGCTTAAATGATGCCGATCCATATCTAATAAGCCGCGAAGTGGGCAATAATTTTGTTTCATTAATCAAGGATGACTTATTAGAGAACATGTCTCATGTAATCGAATTGAATCCGGGCTTTGGAATATTGACAGAGAGTCTACTGCAGGCTGGTATACCATTCATAAATTTGTACGAGAAGTACGATGAATTTTATCCCGAGCTGTATAATCTGAACAACACGTTCCCCAATCGAGTCCATATTAAAAGAGCAAATCTTTTTAAAATGTCAAAAATATTGAATTTACATGGCAATTGTGTACCTAAGCCTGGTACCAGCTTAGGAGAATTAATGGACAATATATCGGAAAGAAAGTGGGAAGATAAAAGTTGTATGCAGATAATCGGAGCAACAACTAAACTAATTTTTATTAGACATTTAATAATAAGCGTTGTGTTTCAAACAGGCTTCATGATGTATGGCAGACCAATTTTCTACCTTGCGTTACCACCTTCTATATGGAAAGTTAGTAATAGTATCATAAAGTAACTTTAAAGCTTCCAACACAAACATGTTAAAACATTTTATGCTAAAAATGTTTTGAAAACGTTCAGTAAATTCTTTTAGTTGTACAAAGATTCAAGTATTGCGGTAATTTGTATATTTCTATTGTAACGGATAATTGTTTTATTTGTAGAAGTTTACATATGATAAAAAGATAACAACTAACCGTATTATGTTTCATATATTATTTAATTACAAAATATTTGGAACATTAGATAGAAAAGGATTTATACCATGGATACGAAAGAGAAAGGCAAATCGTAATGGTAGAAATCATACAGTAGACGATAGTGAAATGCTTTATGTTGTCAAATTAGAACCAAAGTCTGATCTTTTCACATTGTTCGATGGAAAAGAGAATATGAAATATTTTTGGCATTTTATACGGCATCACTTTTATAAACCATCGTTAAGAGTGATACCTGCATTAGAGTGAGTACAATTCTTTGAAAATGAAATGTTTTCTAAACGTGCTGATATGTAGATACTTTTTATTACATGGTAAAAATTTCTATATATAGGAAACTAATACCAGACTGTGGTGTAAGATTAATAGAAAAAAATTATACCATATTTACTGAATTTGGACACTTAAACCCTGACCAGGCTTATAATCTTTTTATGGAATTCAAATCTTGGCCTGAATTCGAAGGAAGCACATTTTTGTACAGCGCAAATGATATTAAAAAAACATATGATCCATACATGGAAGAGTGATTGAATGTCAACAAATTATAGTAATGTTACATGTTATTGATAAATATATGTTTATAAAATGAATCTAAAATAAGATATTGAGATGACACGTTCAGTATCTTCTCCTTATCTTTTTGTATTTATTTGCTTAGAATGTACATATAACTGTACATTGAAGAGCAGTGGGAATAAAACTTAAATTACCAGCAAATGCTAAATAATGATTGGTTATTGGTTTTAATTTTCTCATTTTATATAACTGCAACTGCCCTTCAAGAGTTCAGGGTCATATCAAGCATTCAGAAAATATACTACGCTATCATCAGTATATTTAGTACATTTATTTAGTTGCCAGTGTCTTTAGCAATTGAGAAATAATTGATCATGTAAGCTAGTGTTAATATTGCATTATAGTTTTAATAATTTATTGTTTAGAAAATACCGAATGTTTGTTCCAGTTTTATGTGATAAGGGTTTTGTAATACCACATGTACAAAATGAAGTGGATTCTTCTTAGTTTCACATTGATGACATGGAATTACATAATATCCTGCCAAGATATTGTTTTTCCAAATGTTGGATACCAAACACATTATGATAATACACATAATTCGATGGTAATACATAGTTTAATGGATACGCAGAAAAAAAAATTGACATGGTACAATAAAAATGAGAAACGGTTTATTATTTTTCAGACAACAACACAAAGCAGTTCGGTAACTAAACTGGATGTCCTGATGGAATCTACAGCAGCCTGTCCTGAAAACATGAAACGTTATCCTCTAGATGAAACTGCTAGCACATGGATATGCGATTGTATTGAAAAATTCCTTTATTTTCCATCGAGCAATAGTTGCTATGCAGCATATGAACAAGGACCTTGCAAACCGATGAATTATGTTGTACTTCCAAAAAATGCAACTGAACCAAAATGTGTTGGAAACCCTTGCTTAACAGATGGCCTAGTACCATATAATAATTCATGCTACCCCTTAAAAAGTACAAATCGTCAATGCACCATCAATGGTGAAAATGGAACAGTAGATGTAAATGAATCTACCTTCGAATTAGAATGCTCGCCACTGGACCTTGGATTCCATCTTCTAATTCAAGTACCCAGGAGACAGTGTCCCGCAGGAAGTCGCAGAAATTCTCTTGGAATGTGCAGAGAAGAAATAAAATGATAACGTTCTCATGGAACAAATTGTATTTATATGTAAGAGGTATTCTTTTATCTATGTTGGCCTCTTTCATATAATAAATTTCAATATATTTTGTTATGGTTTTTATATCTAATATGAGAATATATAACATATGTATATTTACAAAATATGCTTCTTAATATATTTAAGTATACTTGTTCATAACATGAAATACTTAATTTATATATATTCAATTTGCATCTTAAATTTCCTTATATTACTTATTCTTGTATGTTTACCATGGGACTTTATATTGTTTTTTACACAATTTTATACAATTAAACAAAAATATAATACAAGGATAGAATATATTAAATATTAATTAAAGGCAACTAAAACTACAATTACAAAGAAAATTTTAATACTAGTTATGAAAGCTAAAAATTGTTACTTTATACAGTCTTGATATGTGTAAAGATAAAAATTTACTTAATAAATATAACTTTTTAGCATAAACCATGTTCATTTCAACATTATAAATTCTCTCTTTAGCAAATACAGTTAGCTTCTTAATATTTCCCATGCTGATGTAGTAATATTACATTATACTGTATGCAATTTCAACCCAAAATCATTAAATATTTGATAATTAGAGATCAGTACATGACGAGCAATACTGTCAATACTGACAAATAATATCGATAATATTAATAATCATCTGTGATTAATATTGAAAAATTAAGGCTAAAGTAAAGTAGGGAATATTATTATCCAAATTAATCGATACTAGTTCAAGATTGTCTAGAATCATTTGCACAATAATCTACAAAGTAATTCACCGATGAAATCATTAATACTACTTAGTTTGTAATTATTATGCAAGGTACTTAATCCAAGGAAAGAATATATATTTTAAGTGCCAGAGCATCAACACGAGTTGTATAAAGAATATAGCGATTCTTGCAGAGTCTTGTTTACGGCTATGCAATAAAATATCACAATAAATGACATACTGATGTTTGTAACTTGAGACTTCAATATTTTTAACAATATTTTTTGTTAGGATATACATGAAAAACAAATTAAAAAATTATTCAGATTAATTAAATCCTCTACAAAAGTACTTACAGATCTATTATAATTAATTTTCAGATTACGAATATTAACTTACTTAACTCAAAACGATGCTTTAGCAAATGTTTCAAAGCTCAGCACGGAAAATGTTAAGAAACAAAAAAATTGTGTTAAATTACATTATGTAAAGTCGTATCAATTATAAACTGTGCGTTTAGAAAACTGATACCACGGGGTATAAATGTTTCTCTGCACATTAAGAATAGCAGAATAAAAAAAGTGCTACTATCATCAAACTTAAACATTTTTGACATTCATATTTTTGACTGATTCAGGTTAGGCTGCTTCTTGTATCTCATTACTCCTGGCAGCTTCTATCAGTCTTTGCCTTTCCCTATACATTGAAACTTTCATATTTTCCAACTGATGATACCGTAACAATTTTAATACAGCGAAAACTGACAAGCCAACCCAAATAGACAGACTGCTCCAAGTGCCAAATTGGGCTGCACCTAATTCGATATGAAAACCTGATGTGTCTATACCATCGGCTTTATCAATATCATTTCCAGCTGCCAATTCGCACGACGGGAATCTCTTAGTCATGCATTGACACCAAGTCATGAATCCAAGTGTGATAATGATTGCAGCAGTCAACGTAATCGCCGTAAGGAATACAGAACCGACAACATCAATGAACGCGGACAAAAATGAACTGTCCTCCCCACGATACATAAGAATGGAAAGCCGATAGATTTGCACGGCTGATGTTAGTAACAACATCAAACCGACGAATATCGTGTAGTTACAGTAAGCCTGAGAAGCCCAATTTACTACAAACTGGCCATCAGATTCTTGCCAAGTTCCTGTCGAAAACAACAGACAATGTCCTCTGTGAACAGAACATTAACAATACATAGTGTATCTTGTTATACGTACATTTAAATTCTGTTCATTAGATATCTTGTTTAGAACGGCAGTTACCTAAATTCATCTTGATGCAAGCTCATGGGTATGATGATGCAAAGTGATAAAACAAGAGCGACGACGTATCCCGATATTTGGCTAAGCAGCAAAATATTGGTCAGTGCCATTTTACGGGTTATTGAAAAATATGTTAGTTTCGGCGTATATTTGCGGTAACGGAGAGTACAATCCTCGGTTAACTTTTGACAAGCTATCGAACAATCTTTCTGACAGATCACTTAACGCGCCTCCCAGTTTATTCGTAAACTATATACAGAAATGACTGTGAACATAGACACTTAGACTAGTAACTTCAAGCGTACCTTTCTCGTATCGATTGCACTAACTTTGAACAAACTTTATTAACAGAGCAGAACGAATTTTAAACGATATTGGAGAAAGAAAAATATACGTACAGATGCTTGATTTTTTAATGTACACTATAAAATAACTTTGTACACGCGTTTATTATTATTGAAAGAATATGCGATACAAAACTTTTCGCGTTCTTTACCCCCTTTAAAAATTTAGAATTTATACAAATATATAAACGGTAATTGTTTATTATTTGTTTAATAAACAATAAGGATCAATAATATTTTCTCCTCGTAAATACGTTCAAAGCTATTGTATACTATGCCTACAGCGATAATGCAATGTAAATTATTCATCCAACATTTTCATATACATTTTACAATTAATAAAAGCGAAAGATGAAAAGATCGCTTAGAATTTTCAAATGAAATAATATCGTACGTAATGCGATACAACTTTCGTTTCGATTTGTCGACGCGCAAGAGAAAAGCTAGAGGGAAACGAGAGGAAAATTAAAAAAAAAATTGTTGGTATAGATACGAGAATCGAGTAGAGAACGTTAAAGGTGATAAAATTTCAACATCGTTGCGCGAGAAACACGCGCAACGAAGCTTCCGTCGATGCAGAAGGCGCAAAAAGCTTGTTGGAAACATCAATTATTATCTCTGCGTGTTTCACCATAGTCAGCTGATTTCAGTCAATGAAACATCAGCGTTTCTTTTCACGCTGCCCGTCCGACAGTCGGCTATCTATGTGTGCGCGGGCCTGTGTACGCCTGTGTGCGTTTAGTACATCCGAAGGAAAACATTACGCAGCTAGAACCCCGTTACATCCGAATCATCGTATTATGTTAAGGATCATTGCACCAAAGTGGACACGTGTTGGAACGATGGAATTCACGTGGATAAATTGTTTTCCTTGCACCGTTCCCGAATAACTAGGCCTAATAAAACACCGTATAACGAGTGTTATACCAATCGAAATATCCCATGTCTTTCATAGAGTAGACTGTCAAACGTAGAGTACAAAATGTCTTGGCTGGGATGCATTCCCTGGTCTCAAGGGATCAAGAAACGGGCCTGCAGGTATCTGTTGCAGCGGTACCTCGGCCAATTTTTAGAGGAGAAATTGACGTTGGATCAGCTCACTGTTGATCTTTACAATGGAACTGGTCGTGTAACCAACGTCAGCCTCGATGTACAGGTACCGTCGTTTCCTTTGTTTCGAATCTCTTTGTTAGCTTTTGGCTTTAAATTGGTGCGTGTATAAGACGATTACTGTTTGATCGCGAATTGTTCTTCGCTTTATACCTTTCAAAGATTTCTGTTCTTCTTCGAAATGATAATAAAACAAGAATGAGGAAAATACAAATTTTATTGCAACAGGCACTCAATGAAATGGGAGAGCAACAACATCTCCCGTTAGAGTTTGTAGACGGTTTCGTGGCAGAAATGTCTGTCAGTATACCGTGGTCGGCTTTGCTCAATGAAGCTAGCTACGTCGAGGTGACCAGTTTACGATTAACAGTTCAACCTAGACAAAGAGCAGAAAGCGGTACTTCCATGTTCGAATCCATGTGGAGTTCTATGACATCCAGTATGCAGCTTGCACAGGAGTGCTTGCAGGAGGATGCGAAAAATGTTGGGAATTCGCAGCCATTGGAAGGGGTCGAACTGTTTGCACAAACAATAGATTCAAGTGAGAATTTTATATACAGGGATTCATAAAGATTGTAATGCATAGTATATTATTCTTTGATAAGACCGTTGAAGTATATAAGCGTACAATTTTTCTGTATTTTAGTTTTATGTAGAGTGAAAGTAAGATTTATAGATACTATAATACGTTTGGAACACGTGCCACTGGATTCATCGACAGGAGTTGCAATAGAGATGTGTATAAAAAATCTAGAATATTCAGATGAAGCAGGCTTAGATCCAAGCAATACTTCATTAGATCCTAGTCAATCAACTAAAGGCTATGTTGTATCAGCGTTCACAACGAAACGATTTTACTTAGAAGGGGTAACCTTCCATATCGATGAATTTCCATCTCGTGCAAGAACTTTCTCTAGAAGTATCATAACAACAAGCAGAGGTTCTACACCAGATTCTAAAGTAACATATTTTATTAGATCGACAGGAAAAGGTACCAGTATAGACTATTCAAATATACATGCTCGTTAAACGTTTATGTAAATACTGAAACACGCGATGCGTTAACAAGGAGAGGTTTTTGACTTCTTAGAAATGCAATAGAAATGGATTATTCTGATTAGTCTAAACTGATGTGTCCTTTATTATACTAGCAAAGAAATAGAACCGACTGTACAATTGTATTGTCATTTTTTCATACAGAATTCGGATGGTCAATTTTCTTCTGCACAAATATCTCCCAATCAAAACACGCAAAATCCATTGGAAGGGAATATTATCAATAATTTAAGTGACTCAAATCCTATAATGTTTGCCAAGCTAGCAGGCAGACAAGAGATAAGATTGAAATTAAAGCAAGGGGAAGGTGTTTCAGGACCAAAGGTAAAAGTTAATTGAAACTTTGATAATACGCACATTTTTCATCCAAAAGATGGAAAATAAAAATAATACCATTAAATTGCGATTACACTTGACATGAAATAAAAGAAAACTAATTACTTCAGGTAGAATTAGAAGTGACATTGGGATCGTTTACTTCGTTTTTAAGTCCGCGACAGGTACACGTATTATTGGAATTACGACACGGACTTGCATCTCCTGATTTAGAGGACGTTAGTAACGTTGCACCCAGACCCTGCACCGAAAAGCCTATGGCTGGTAGCGATTTCAATCGTGTCGAACGAGAACTTATTCATCAAATACATCCAAATCAAGGATTACGTTCTATGGTGATAAAAATAATAAAACTGACAGATCAGAACTTCATTTATACGAACACGTTGAAAAATAATTAGATCGTTTTATCCCATCAACATTTATTTTTTCATATATGTCACATTTGATAATAGTTTCATGAAGAAGAGGTCACTAAAAATTCAATAAGCAAATAAATAGAACTTAGATAAATGAAGTTTTGTTGTCACAATATTTTTGAAGATGTGGAAAGCTAATAAAATAAATATTTGAACACTTTGAACGTAGGATCTAAGGCATACGCAAGGTTGGTCAACAGCATCTTTGGACGAATCGGATAACGAAGAGGAATTTCTACCGATGCGATTACCAGGATCTACATCGATGAGTGATTCAACCACGAGCAATAATAATAGCATGGATGGGAGTACATTGTCTACTAGTATTAGTTTGAAAAATTCAGCGACAAATTTACCAAAACAGCAGAAGCATAGGCATAGCGTGGATAATGGTTCCTCTGCGGAAACGTCTCATTTTCAAGTGAGGGTATCTTCCATAGCTGTAGTTCTATTACACGAGGATCTATTGACCACGTGTGTAGAGGGAGGTGGCCTGACGTGTTCTAGTATAAAGCAGATGAAAAATTCGGCGGAAGAATTTTTTAAGCAACTGGGAATGTTTGCAGCTGGTGGATACGGAAATAAAGACTTTGATAAAGCATCCAAAGTGCTCTTGAATGCTTGCCACTTAAGTCACATTAGGTGTGTAAATGCAAAAAAATATTTTGAATTATTATTTTGAAATACTACATTAATTCTTTACGTTATAGATTACTGGCTGCACCACTAGTGATTGAAGGAAGAGAAAAAAATACTACACTATCTTCTGCAGTGTCCGGAACACTAACTTTAGCTAGTTTAGAAATCGTAGAGTGTTTAATCGATTCAAATAATTCTGACGCAAATGGAACTCCACCGACGGAGTTTGTAGAACTGCTTACTTTCCCAAAAGAGAATTTGTCAAATGTTGGCTTCGCTAACAAGACAGACTTTAAAATGAAATTCAAATACGTAGAAGATATTCAGAATGCTCGACATACTCAATTAATGAAATGTGCACATCCATGCACAGAAATTGAGTAAGTGTATATATACATTAAAAATTCATAAGTTTCAATTAATTTTTATTTGACATTTACATCACTTTTTTCAGTATTGAATTGGAGCCGTGCAAGAGCGAAGTGGACATAACTATTGTAGATAGGATTTGTGCTCTACTTAATCCGCAACCTATTTGCGTTTGTAATCCTGTATCTAATAATAGGAGTACTGTGAGTTATCAATTGTCATTACATAATTTTTTACCAAATAGTAAAGCTTCAATTTATTTTTTTGTTACATTTTTAGAATCAACAAACATTATTTTATCAAGCCGTGGAAAGTCCCAGTTTATCAGACTTTGCTGCTGTTATAAACATATCCTCGTCACAATGTACAATAAAATTAAGGTAACTTATATTAAACAGAAACAAACGATGGTGTAACAAGACTATAAGATATTAACGAACTCAAATAACATAAAACTAGGTTCCCAATACCAGATCTGAGACCGTTGCACGATATGAATAGGGCGCCATGGTGGAAAAGATCAGTGAGGACGGATTATATGATTTTAAAGCTAAAAGATGCACAAATTCATTCTACCATCAAGAGTCGTCCTCATTCTGTAACGAAACACGAGATTCAATTTCGAAGATTATTATTTTCGTATGCAGAAACAGAGACAGATGTACCATTGAATATAGGCAAAGCAACGTCTGACGAAAAAAATAATGGATCGTGTCAGCAAGATAACGAGGGATTTGGTTGGGCTAGGATAGGTATTACAATTTATCCGCAACGATTGAGCGGCCAGCTCGAAGACAGCTCCGAGGGAGAGCCAGATTCTAGTTTTGATGAAACTTTAGAAAATTCGCCTAAGCATCAGCCATCCCCGTTCAGTTCGAAACGTGTTATCCATGAATCTGATACTCCTCATTCCAGACCTCATGCGCAAGGAGATAAAGATAATTCGGAACAGAGGTTTGCTTAATAATGTCTCTTAATTTTTTTAATAAACATTTCAGCGGTATAACGGTTATTTAATTGTGCCACTTCAATAGAGAGGGGGAAGAGCTAATCATACCGGGAAGTCGTGAAGAAATGTTAGAATTTATGGACGAAGGCATTCGTAGTTCCAGAATACAACTGGAAATCAATTTCCCGTGTGTTTCCGTCCAAATACCGTCTAAACACCTGTATGAGTTGCTGTATAACAGATTCAATACCGATCTTTTCTTATGGAAACCATCAGCACCAAGACCAAAATATGCTACTCACATGGAAAATCATATAGGTCTCGATTTGGCATCTACTTTGTTACAAGAATCTGTTTATCCTCGGTAAGCAGTTGACTACTTTATCATTGTTGTTACCTCCTTCATTATAAGCATAATGGAAAATCGTATAAATTTTCCTTTAATTGTAAAGGATTCTTAGTCAAAACAAATTGGATTCGAATTGTTTTATTGATCATATTGAAAATTATGCGTAATATGTAATTTGCGTAGTGATACAATATTTATATTATATTCTTTTATATTTAATAAAGAATATGGAAGGATGAAATTCGATTGTTTCAGATTCAGCACGTGCAAAAGTAGGATCCAGTACGATTCTGATTCAGAGTCGGAGGAAGAGGGTATATTTCGTTCTGCGGCCGATAAAAGTTACAGGCAGCATCAAAATAAGATATCGAGGAACGGCCAGAGCAATCTAGCGCTAATTTTGAATATAGATCAAGGTCTTCTTTGCATGTACACCCCTGTCCGCGACTCTATGCGCAACGTTATTCCTGGCCAGCAAGGCGAACTGATAATTCGACTAGAAGATGCCACGATATTTTCAGTAACCGCGTACAAAGGGAACTCGAATCTTGGCTATGTGTGCGCCATGATAAAAGAGATGTCTTTGGATCATTGCGGTTTGATGACCACTCCCTCGCAACCACCTTCACTAAGACCTATTAATAGCGTCATTCCGCGGCATTGTCAAAACGCTATATATAAAAGCGAGCCAAGCGCGAGCGTAACAGGAGCGAACAATGATGATAAGAATATGATGATGCTTGCTATTCGAATACAGGCTGCTCATCAAACGCATCGTATCAAAGTTCGTTTCTTCCTTTCCTTCTCTTATTCTTTATAATTTTAGATGTGAACATTCTCATTGATCGACCGAGTAATTAAAATTTACTTTTAAAACAGACTTTCAGAGTGGCGGTAGGCATAACAAATGCCACATTAAGGCATAGAATGTGTATGCCTGGTACGTCATGGTTCACACAATTAACAGATTGCCTGGACGTAGCCGATCATCCGGTTGCTGGATATTCCCCACCAGGAATATTAACAGAATTACACTTGCATCTATGGGATTGCGCGGTGGATTACAGGTTCTTATTTTTTAAAATTTAAACACGCACTCGTAAAGTATAGTCATTTTTCGATTTACCATTATGTACCAATTTCATGCGATTTTTTTATACAGTTAAAAATTAATGTATAATTTCAGACCGATTCATCTGCCATTAAGGTCAATCGTAACTCTTGGCAATTTTAGCGTATCCAGCAATATTGCTGCACACACGAATACCTCAACATTGCGTTTTATAGCAGAAGATATTGCCTTGTTCGTTTCGAATAAGATAGGAAAAAGCGTAGATTTAAGGCGGGATTACGTGTGCGTAATGGATGTAGGTTTGTTTGAATTATCGTTGAGGTTGAACGACAAGATGTGCGGTGGTGCACCAAGGGTAGATTTAAGGGCAAGCAACAACGTGTTACACGTTCGAACTTGCTCGGACTCTGGACGTGCTCTTATTCAATTACTGACTTATTTCGCGAACGATGGAGACTTGTTACCAAACACGGAAACTAGCGAAAGCACCACGGTACCAAGTTCTGGCGACGAGGAGAGCCTTCTTGGGGATGAATGTATCAATACTTTGAGTAAAAGCCAAGTTGAACGTGTCAATAATTTGATGAAAGAGGCTATGGAAGAGACGGTAAAAGGTATTGTTCGCTAATGTAGGAGAAGTAAAGTATTTAACACTAGAATTGTCGGCAGTTAAATTATCTGTTTATATCAAAGATATTGAAATTACAAGTTCTTAAAGGAACAGATAATATTGGCTTAGTCGAAAAGTCTTCGTTACTTTAAAAATAATTTGAAAACAGAAAGCAACTATGTTATAGGAACGCCTTCGAATACGGACGGTAGTTCATTAGTAACTGAGAACCAGGTGGAGGTATTTTTCTTTCCCGACGAGCCTCATCCTGCTTCCCAGGCAGTACCTGAAATGTGCAAAAGTCCTGAGCAATGCGCCAAGACCGAGTGCAACGTAGAACCCGAGGACCCGAACGAAGACTTTTGTATATTAGGAGAAGAGGCGGGAACGGGAATCATGCCCAGGCATGGTGTACCGGAAGTTCGTTGGCTTTGTCAAGAATCGTTAAGAATAATAGATAATCACTTCGCGGTCCCACTTGGTAAAACTGATCTGCTCAAGGCCCCAAAGCATTTCCCAGCTCCGATCTTAAGGTATACACTTTGTGAAATGACTCTGATTTGGCACATGTACGGAGGGAGAGATTTCGAAGCTCCACAAGCTACGGCAAGGAAACACGTCGTTATCAATGACAATATGCTTCGTCCTAATACGGCGCCTTTGGATAAGTACGTATTCTACAGTGAACGACTTTTTCGATCATTTTCAAAATCTTTAAGGATATTTTAATTTTAAAGTCACGGTACATATATGTATAATATTTATGCAAAGAATTTATATAAACTGTATTGCATATTGTTTATGTTCGTAGAACCAGGTCACCATGGTGCGATGGTGTAAGTTTCAACAAGTCCGCTCCGAACGAAGTACATTTCGGAAGTGTACCAAATTCACCGCGTGGTAAATGCAAAGATACAATCGACTGGCAAGTAAGGGGAGGCCCCGGCCGTCGTCATGATATCTTAATGGAACTTCAATTGAACAAAGTGCGGTTTCAGCACGAAGTCTATCCGGAGAACACAACAGAAGCAGCAAGACAAATATTGTTAATAAACGAGATAGAAATTAGGGACAGATTAGCATCCTCGCACATCAATAAGTTCTTGTACCAGTACAGTAGCGAAGCGAGACCAAGACAGTCTCACGCGAACATGTTTGTTATGAAAGCGGTCCATGTTAGACCAGATCCGAGATTAAGTGCTCAAGAGTGTTGTTTAAAGCTCAGTCTACTGCCGTTGCGCTTAAATATCGATCAGGACAGCCTATTGTTCCTGATAGAATTCTTCAACGAATTGGGTAGCGGTACGAAGCAGGCTCAAGAGAACTCTAGTACACCGAACAACCCGCAATCCTCACCAGTTTCCAAGCAAGGAACGCCAACCCATCATCCACCGGTCATGAGTGTAAACGATGCCACGCCTAATGTTCCAACGCCAACGAATACGTCACAGACCGATAGCATAGATCCGAATTTATTAATACTCTTGGAGGATGAATTGATGATCAAGGAAAGCAAAACTAAGGCGAAACCGACGCAGGAAGTTCAAGAGGATTGTCAACCGATATATTTTAGGTAAATTAACTTTCTAATACAAAGGGTTATTAAATAATAAGTATAGGAAATTGTTTCTATTGGTAAAGCTCACATTAAAATTGGTTTGTTTCATTCGCGTTAGGAGTGTGATATTTTCCCCTGAAGTTCTTGTTAGACTGGATTATCAAGGGAAGCGTGTAGACCTAACTCACGGGCCGTTAGCGGGCCTTCTAATGGGTCTGGCACAGTTGA
This sequence comes from Xylocopa sonorina, assembly GCF_050948175.1. Lineage (NCBI taxonomy): Eukaryota > Metazoa > Arthropoda > Insecta > Hymenoptera > Apidae > Xylocopa > Xylocopa sonorina. Next base: position 15,474,792 of record NC_135193.1, read on the forward strand.
ATTGCTCTGAATTAAGACTGAAACGATTGACACATCGACACGGACTTCTGGGATTCGATAAGCTAGTGACGTTTTTACTTTCCGAATGGTTACAAGATATAAAGAAAAATCAACTTCCAAGTTTACTTGGCGGCGTGGGTCCCATACATTCGTTGGTACAGTTGTGTGAGTACACATTTGTATCGTATTTTAAATATTCCGTACAATATATATTTTTATTTGTAAGATTGGAACGTGTTCAATAATTTATTTTTTATTACAGTTCAGGGAATAAGAGATTTGTTCTGGTTGCCCATCGAACAGTATCAGAAAGATGGTAGAATCATTAGAGGACTACAACGTGGAGCGAATAGTTTTACAACATCCACCGCGATGGCGGCTTTGGAGTTAACTTCCAGACTGATACATGCTATACAAAGTACTGCCGAGACGGCTTATGACATGGTTAGCCCTGGCCCCAGTGTCCGACATAAACACAAGGGACAGAAGGGCCGTCGAAAAAGATACAGTCAACCGTCAGATATTCGAGAAGGAATGGCCAATGCTTATATGCTAGTGAAAGAGGTGTAATATTAAATATAACTGGGGACTGCGAAGAAGACTGTGTATCTCACATCATTTAATTGATTGCTAACGTTGCGATTGCATGTTTCAGGGCTTGGGGGAAACGGCGAATCAACTGGTACGTGTAGCCAGCGAAGAACACGAACAAAAGGGAGTCTCTGGTGCTGTAGGAGGTGTATTGCGGCAAATACCTCCAACGGTCGTGAAGCCAATCATTTTGGCGACAGAAGCGACCAGCAACGTTTTAGGTGGTATGCAATCACAACTAGTGCCCGATGCTAGACGAGAGGCAGCTCAAAAATGGCGGCAGGATACGAACGATGTAAATTAAAGTTGTTTTATTGAGCGATCGTGCGGATCAATGTTCGATCGCCCTTCTTCTGTATCATATGAATCCATGACGTAATTATTTTCGGTAAAGAACGCGTACGAACCTATTCTTTCGCGGCAAGAGACGCGCGAAAGCCAATTGACTCGATTAGTACATTAATGTGACCTTTTACGAAAACTTCTTAGACCTAATCGCATAAATTTTCTGAAAAAACGCAATGCCACCTTGAAACGATATAACATATATTTGTGTAACTATATGTTTTAGTTCTATTGGTTTTGTTATATATTACGAAGAAATCGCGATCCAATTTGTTATATTTATAGTTTATAAATAAAAAAAATATATATATACATACATATATATATTATATACTATATATCGTGAACATCGTTTTCACAGCTTGTATGTATTTTTGTTCTAATAATGCGTATGTTTTATACCAGTGATATGTATGTGAAAACTTTTATTAATAAAATTATGGCTTATTATTTGCATGCCACTTTTTATACAAAGTACAAGTTGCAATTATAATTTTCGTTTATTGCTTGCAGCATGTCTAACTGCCAAGTCTCGCTTCGGTACTAACTTACCTGTTGCCAATTCGTAGACAGCACACGAAGTATATTCATCATTGGCGTTCCTCTGTGCAGATGTCGGAACGAGAAATCGTCGTAAATATACGCCCTCTTGGATCGCAAAGAAGAACTGGGTCTGACACTACGAAAACACGCGATAAGTTATGTGTTTTACCAGAATTTTATTAATCCGATTTAACAAATTCTGCGCGCTTTTGTGTTCTAACCGGCTGTCACTGTGCAAAAGGTGAATAAAGTATTACAACTGATACGTTCCTCAAAGTCTTACAATTAAGTGCGTATTCGAAGCGTGAGACGTGCTGCCACCTACAGAGCACTCTGCAAAGTATACATATTTGAAAAGTACACTATTTTCGTAAGTTACCATGGCGACAAACAATTGTTTACAGACAATTTGAATTCTGACATTCTTCGATACAGGTAAACACCCGATCACAGGCTACTATCAAGTCATAGCACAATATTCTCTAACTTCACTTTTGTTGGAGATTGATCAACCAAAAATGGAGGAAGAACCCGAGGGATTCGAATTTGAAAGCTACGAAACTGTCTCATCATTTACGGAAGATGAAGATGACATGTCGAAGGAACAAGCTGCGCCCGTAGGTCTGATCGGAATAACGCGAGAACAGATAGAAGAAACTCGAAAAGAACTGTGTTTGATTAAACTGTGTTGGCCAGAAGTTGATTACTTGAAAGATCTGCATCTAAAAACGCTCCCGAGTAGTTATTCTACCGTGAGCGACAAAGAGAAGCTGCTCGCGTGGTACGCCGAAAACTTTCGACAACAATTTCATGTGAAATATCCTAATCGAAAGCCGTTATTGCTAATGTGCGACAACGAATGTGGTGTTCAAGTAAGTAATTTAAATATTGTAGTAAATTGATAAATCCCTGTGCGGTGGGTACCCGAATATATCCACAGCAAGAGGCAACTAATAAGGGGAAGAAAGGGTTTAACAAAGATGTGGAAAAGGTTAACGAATTTTAGCTATGAAAAGCAATAATATATGCAAAGGTGTGCAAATCGTCATTTACTGGCGTTAGAAAATCCAGTATAAAATATTAAAGCATGTTAAACCGGTAAATATCTAGTAAGGAAGCGTTGTTTCCGATATTGTTTCGACGTGTGAAAGGCTCGTCCTCATCGCTCCTTGATTTTATTTAGTAACGCATACGTCGCTAAAGCTGACGTATACATTACCAGACTTAAATAATTAGATCGAAGTTTGGATTCGTGGTGAAGAATACACTTGGATGAAAATTTCAATTCAGTTTAAATAATTATTGTTTTATTTATTTTTCGCCTCATTAAAATTAAAAATCATTTTTTAAGTATTAAATTAAAGATTAATCGAAAGATTCTCGAACATCATTTTCGATTTATCGTCCCTTCTCGTCTACCGTAATTTCTCGGTATTGGTTTATTTATTTAAGACTATCCTTGCCGTGAACGAAGCTCTCCGCCTCCTAAAAAAAAAAGAAAAAACGCACGGAGATCGTTCATGATAATCGTTACAAATCGATATTCGTCATTGGTGCATCTTTCTCGCAGCCAATCGCGTTCAAGGCTAATTTTCGAGTACTTCACGTGGGCGAACAACAGTAACGTATGGGAAATACATTCGCGTACTCTCTTAAACTCGATGTTATAATTAGTTTAAAAGGTTATCGAATTTTTGTACATAACATCGGATATATTTACATTACACACTTTTCTGCACATTATAACACGTGTTTTTTTTTCTTTTTCTATTATGCTCTTTCATCTAAACGGTATAATATTCAACTTTTGTACAAATGAAACAGCGCTCGTCAAAAATATAATCCAGATGGGAAAAAAAAGAACAATTCGGTTGCGCAATCCGTTTGCGACGAGATATATTCCTTCGAATCGAATCAACCTTGTGTTCTTGGACCGTATGGTACATCGTCTTTCAGCGAAAAAACGTTCATTTCTCGTTATTGCCCGGTCATCTATCGTGGTTTTCGGTAAAGAGGATAAGTTAAAAAAATTATGCGGATATATATACGTTCGTTTTATTTTTTTTTCGTGATGTATTCTCTCTTAATAAATATTTCATTTGACTCATTGTACAAAGGCATTATTTTCTCATATAAAAATTAAAACATGTTATAAATAAAATTATCGGTATTACGATTAAGAGATTTGTCTGAGTCGTTCAAGGTGTTTTTCAAAGGTAACGAGGAATGTCATTCTTGAAATAGACTCGGTAAGTTCTGTCCGTAGTTATCGTTATCATTTTCCTTTTAATCATTCCCTCTTTTCTCTTTTTGTTTTTAATTCAACTAATGGAAATAACTGCGTAATAGGAATCTTTCTAATACACACTCGAATCTTCTCTCTTCTACGATCTAAATAATAAAAATAAACTTCGCTATACATTTATTCATACATGCTTCAAATGTTCTACAATACATGGTATGCACTTTGCGTGCAAGTGCACGGTCACAGTCTTATTTACACGTACTGTCACTCGACAGCACTTTCTTCACTTTGGTTTCCTGTTGTTTGTTGCTTTTATAAATACGCTTTGCTGACCGCAAGATTATCTCTCTTTGAGACTCGCCGAGCGTCTCGCGCGTCACGTGAACACGATAGGGAACAATCGTTTTACGAGACGCGGTGTTATTTAATTAAAAAGAGAACGCGCCGAAGCGAGAGAAATGTAAGAGTAACGCCGTCGTAAATGCTTCGAACGTGTGTCGAGGGTTGTTTTCAAAATCTATCGATAAAACTAGTATGGCGGATCGACTCGTGGAACGGATCTGTGTACCGCGACGACTTACGAGGGAAGGCGGGTGAGGGAAAAAGGAGCAAATAAATATTTTAGAGGAACGGAGGCGAGACACCCTTTCTCGAGAGTAATCCTGCTGTGGCAAAGTTTAATGTTAAGAGTTAGAAAACAAAATCACGAGATAGAAAGTGTCTTTATAGATTAAATCGCTCCTTGTGCAGAAATTCGTGTCTACGACTATCAGACGAAGTACGCTGCCATATCCGGAACTGTACACGTGGCAGGGGTGCGCAAAATTTGTCAGCGACTATGTCGAGTACGAGCCACTGGACAAAGCACTCGGTATGGTAAGTAGTCAAACATGTTTTCTCATCAAATATCTTACTTTGTAAAGCTAAGCGACGAAGGTCCTTAAATATTTATTTATATATATATATATTTGTTTTTTATATATAATATATAATTTCTCATCGATATAACAAACACCGCCTTGTCAGTTTTCATCTCGATTTTTCTCATTTGTTTTGTTTGGACCATTTAGTTTCGTGCGAGTCGCGTGCACATCATTAGTTTAAAAATCTTATTATTATTTACCGTACGTAAATAACCCGCTAACAGAACGAGAGGTAGAACTGTTTGGGAAAAAGCGCAGTCCACAATTAAACATCGTGAAGCCGTTGTTTCTCATTTTTAAATATAGCCGCGTAACTGAAACGTGAAACGCAAAACAGAACCGAACGTTTTCCCGACTGTGGATAACGGAGATTCGCAATTTTGATTTCCGACGTTCAGCTGTGTCCTTATCGACCGGTGGATCGGTAACACACAAGATAATGCAGCAAGGCTTTCGTCAAAAATTCCGAAACGCAATGTCTTCTTATCGCTCGAGAGAATCTATAATCGTTTATCTTTTTTATCTTTTCCTTTTCTCGTTTCAAATCTGAACCGCGAGGAAGTTTCCCGCTCGCGCGCGCGCGCACACACTTACACTAACGAATGATAGAGTGTAATCGATAATAATACCTCTCTACGGACATCTTAACTTTTATTATAATTACAACAGTCCATTCACGAATTTGGTATATCCTCTTATGTACAAGATTTCGATATATATATATGTGTATATATATATATATATATAAGGAAAGTAGAGGACCGTTACGATCCATTTTGATTCGGCCCGACTCCCCCTCTCTCTCTTTCTCTAAGGTAACTCGAAAAAAAAAGTTTAATGCTCGAGCAAGAAAAAAACACGAAGGATAGTATAAGAGGCGCATCGATTCATCTAAACGATGAGGTGTGATCAAATTCGATGAGGATGGTGAACAATAATTTTCAAAAGTTCGTATTTTTCTCTTGCACAGATAGTATGTATATATATATATATATATATATATATATATATATATATATATATATATATATATATATATATATATATATATACATATATATATACACACACGCGCGAATCGGAAACACAAGAACACGGGGTGCGTGCGGATCTCAGAATCGATAGCAACGAAATAGAAAACGAAGAAGAAAAAAAGAAAGGAATCGATTTCGACGGGTCGCGAAGAATTCGACGACTGTACGTCGCGTATAATAGTACAAAAAGTGGAACGATGAAGAGAACTCGACATCTATCACTCTCTCTTTTACTCGATCATCTGTCCGTACGTTTTCTCTCTGTCCGATTCTACCTATCTTTTTTCCACCCCGCCGAGAGTCGTGTCGTTTGCCGGGCGCGGACCGTTAACACACTCTTTCCTAAGGATATATATTTAGCATCACAGCTTGTGTCTCTTCTCTCCTCGCCTACTTTCTGCTTTGTTTCGAGCTAGACGACGACTTCTTCCTACACGCCTTCAGATTGTCCAACAGATATTTGAACTGTATTATCTGAAGCCTCGTGACGGCCGGTTCGGAGCATTTGTCCAACCACTTGAAGAACTTCTCGCCGTGCTCGATCGCCTCCTCGGTGCTGCTCGGCACGTCCCCGCCGGTCGACTCGACGTCCTCCGCTGCTGCGACGGCCGCGGACTCCTCGTCCATGTTCAGGCTTCGTTTCACGTTCTCGTTGTTGTTGTTGCAAAGCACGTTGTCGAGCATGGCTCGCGCTTTGCTCGGCGACTTCTTGGCGACCGGGCTCGGTGCGAGCGGTGTCGGCGTGATCAACGGGAAGGTGCACTGCTTGTACCACTGCCAGAACCACGATCCGTCCTGCTGATTGATACTCGGATTGAAACTGGCCGATTGTTGACCGAGCAGCTGTTGCTGCTGCGTCAACCACAGCCATAACGCCTCGTCCACCTTCTTGTTGTTACCGCTGCTCACGTTCCCATCCTTTTTCGGTTTGCTCGACGACCGTTGAATACTGTTGTTCTCGTTTGTCTTTCTGGGAGATGCCGGTACCGGCGTAGACGGCGCTTCCGCAGCTGGCGGCAGGCTCTTTCGCGTGCTGCACGATTTCGCGACCACCGAGTCCATTTGCGCTGGTGCGATCGCCGAGATGCTGTGCCTCTTGCTGCCCCCGTTCAGACTGTTAGCGTTCGTAATACACGCGTTCCCGGTGTTCTTCGTGTACTGAAGCCCGTTCTCGACGAGGCCGACGGTGCTGCCGTGCGATAACGCCGGCGACATGCTCAACAAATTTTTCGCGAGCGTGCCGGTGGCGCCGGGAAACAGGCCCAATTGTTGCAGCAGCAGCGAACTATTTTCGGGTCTTATGCCCGCCATGCTGGTCATCAGTCCGACGTAATCGATTTTCGGTTTGTTATCCTGCTTGCCGTCCGGGTCGGTGCAAACGTCACCTCCGACGAACGACGTGCCCGCGCTCGTTACCGACGTCTGTTGATCTATTTTCGACTTCTTCACGCAAGGACCCTCGTCCTCGCTCGAAAGATTCGCCGATCCACCGGCCAAATTCCCAGCGGCGACGTTCGCGCCCGACGACGAGGCGGGCGAGTGGGCTTCGCTGTCCGGCGTCGATGAATTCCTCGCCATACCACGGATCTTGTGCTCGGACTTGCACCAACCGCGTAACGTCGACTCCGGTACGCCGATGTCCCGCGCGACGGACGCCTTGCTCTCCCCCTCGTGAACCCTCTGTATCGCGTCCATCTTCTCGGAAGCGGAAAGCGCCCTTAAAGGGCGCTTACCGGGTCGCGCCGACTCGCCTCTCATCCCGGCGAGACGACTATCTTTCACACCTTCCCGCAAACGATCCTCGTAACCGCCGTCTTCCGTCGTCGTGATGCCTTCGTCGATCAGTTTAGGATCTATTTTGGTGGCTTTGCGATCCCTGCCCCGCAACTTATCGCGTACGTCCAATACCCGATCGGGGTTGTCGACGTAAACGTCCAGATTCGTCGTCCTTAGATCCAGGTTGGCGTTTTTTTTCTTCCTCTTTTTTCTTTCTCTAACTTTTAATTTCGTATCTCGCACTGTTTCACGCGGGCGGAAAACCGTTCGTAAACAAATTTTCCGCGTATCACGTCGTTCGCTTTTTCACCAAGTTCTCGCGAATCTCTCGATTACACGCGCACAGACACGACACACAAACAGGGAGACCCTTTCCCGTCTATAAACGTGTTTCCTCTGTCCCAGCGTTTTCTTCGTGTTTTTCCTCCTCTTCTTCCGTCTCTCTCTCTCTCTCTCTCTCTCTGTCTCTCTCGTCCGTTTCCCCTTGGAGCGTTGTCACGAAGCGTTACAGCGAGCCTCGAGCGGTCTTGTGACGCGCGAGAAGGCGATCGATCGACCGTTCACGTTCCAGATCGCGCCATCCGACTATATCGGGCCTGCGTGTGGACACGCGAGGAATTCCAATTGCTCGTCCGCGAGACAGGGGACACACGCGCGCGACGTGCTCCCGATAAAGAAAGAGAGAGCTCGCGAACTTGATGCTCGTGGTTACTCGTCTCTATGTACCGTCGTCGTCCTTCTTCGATCGCCGCACCTCCGAATCCGATCACCGATTGGCAAGATATTTCCGATAAAAGATGGTCCTATCCGGTAATGTTCCAACAACCTTGCCCACGCGGAACGCGTCACACGGTAGCGGTAACGACGTTTGCGACGACACTTTTAACGACGATAATAATAATCATCACTGACAACGATGACCGCACAGTGTCGAAGAGTAGAACGCGCCCAAGAGGGAATACGTCTAGGCCAACGGGCAACGATACGGGAGAGATCCGTACGCCGTACCGTTGCCACGGCGTGTGGCAGCGATTCGTATCTCGCGCAGTAGTAAATAATACCGTGTGTAAACGTGGTTACGCCGGTCGGGGGAGGTCCTCCTCCGTGGAATAGCACATGCGCTCACAGAGAGTAATAAAGAACTTTTTTATGAATGAAACAACTCGGTCGGGCGGTTCCCCTCCTCGTCTGCCTGTCCTCCCCCCCCTCTTTTACTGTGGCAGTACTCCTCTCTTCTTCCTCACTCCTTGTTCGCTACACTTCTCAGTTACACGGTCGCGCACACCGTCTCCACCACTCTTCTCTTCTCTTCTCTTCCTCTCTTCTTGCTTTTACTCTTCGCCACCTCTCCGTTTCGCTCGTTCACTCTTTCTCTGTCCAATTGTTCGAAATACGTCCTCCGTTGGCGCTAGCCGGAGTAAAATGGGGCACACGTTGCTTCGCTGTTCTACTGCTCTTCGTATGTAGCCGCATCAGCCAATCCGCGATCCGCGCGGGAAACGATATTATTGCAGTGCCGCGAGCAATAGCGGCCGGACTAGTGGTAGGAACCAAAGCGTTGAAAAAGTTACGCGCCGGACAAAGATAGTGTCAGAGGCACGCGCGATCTGCTTTCAGAAATCGGACGGGCACTCGGGTCAGTTTTCGCTGCCGCGTTTAATATACGAAGAAGCCTGCCACCGGCACTGATCAATTCGCACTGCGTTCTTCTTTTCTTTTTTTCTTATTCACTTTCTTCTTTTCACTCAGCGCGATCGAATGAAAACTATATCAAGGAACCGCGAGACAACTCCCGAACTGTGTACGTCCTTGTATACTCGGAACGCGTGTTATTCAACAGATCATTGGGGACCGATAAGCACACTAAATCGCTCCGCGTATTCGATCATCCGAAATATTCACTTCGCGTAGAATAATATAGGTATATCTCGTCCAATATTAATCACGTCGAAGACCGTGACACCGGCGATCCTCACCTGACGGTGGATCGACCTCGACTGAACCGCCGGTGTGTGTGCGCCGCGCGTCTATCGTCGCTGGCTGGCTCGCGTTTAACTGCTTTTAGGGGCGCGCGTCGAGTCACGTCGCGTCGCTCTTCGCCTGTCGACCGCCGAACCGGTGTGCGTGGTGATCGCCGCCGATCAGTCGATCCGCCCGGTTCCACTGCTCGTAGCTAACTGTTTCGATGTGTGTGTGTGTGTGTACGTGGCACAGTATGTTGCATACGTTACACACACACAGGAGCACGATGAGGGGGTGGGGGATCGCGCGAGGAACCAACAACGCACGATGCTCTCGCGACGAATCGCGACGCTCAACTGCGGCGGTGGTCGCCGCCGGCTTTCCGCGGACTCGCGACGCCGTCTTCTCTGACCCCCGCCCCTCCCCCACTACCCGGACTTCCCCTCGCCGTGCGGCACCGCGCCATTCGGCCCCTCCTTCTCCTCCGACCCCGCTGCGTCCCTCCGCGATCCCTAAAACTCCGCCGCAGCCCAGCTTGCGCCTCGCCTTGCCATGCTCTGCCATGCCGCGGCGCGCCGCGCCGCGCCGCGCGTCTTGCTTTAGCCTCGCCGTGCCTCTCGTCTTCCCTATACACTCTCGCTCTTCTACGCTACCTATCGTCCCTTTCTGACCCCCCCCCCTCCCCCGCCCCTCTTATCCCTCGACCCGTTCCTTCGTTCCATAGCCGCCCTTCCGCCCTGCCCCTTCGCTTCGCGTTCGTGTCCTCTTCTCTCTTCCTTTCCTGTCCCTCCGTGTTCCTTCCTTCGACGACGGTGTGGCTGTCGAACCGCGCTTCTCTCGTTCTTTACCCCTCTCCGCGCCCTTATCCACTAAAACCCCTCTTCAAAGTCCGCGACCCTCGCCTCGATTCTCTCTTAACCGTCGTTCCTGTCGTCGACATCGTCGTCGTCGTCGTCGTCGACGTCTGGCTACGGATAAGGTTCTTCGTCCTTACGGACACGCAACGCGAGGCGACACGGCAACACGGTAATTTCACGTCGTCGAAACGTTTTTCGCGACGCTATCCGCGATCACGATAAAAGGTAATAACGAACAAGACGGATGATGATGGTTTATGTATACATGGTATGGTATATTTTTCCTTTAGCACCGTTGGGACGATGGTTCTAACCGGGCGGAATAGTCGCGCGTACACACAGGCGAGAGCTATCGCGCCGTCTTCGAGACTCGGCGTGTCCGAGTTTCCGGTCGGCCGACCGTTCGCGACGGCCCAGCAAGGGGACGTGGCTCGGCTCGGCGCGGCGCGGCGCGGCATGGCGCGGCGAGGCGGGACGAGGCCAGCGGCTGGCCGCGCGCGCTCGCTTGCTCGTCGTGAAATTTACGAGCGACGCGATTTTTTCGCTCCTGCGTTCCGAACGGACGCCCCGTTTAATTTCCCGCGATTCCAGGATCTCTCCGCCGATCCAGGGTCTCTAACCATTTTTCCTCTTACCCCTTCTCCTTGCCTCCTCTCTATCTCTGAAATATAGTGGAAAAGAGAAGAGTGGTGTGTGCAGAGGAGGACTCTACCCGTGGCAAAACCCTTAAATCCGACCCGCCTCCCCCAACAGTGCGCGGTCCCTAGGGAAGAGCCGGATTTATGAGCGCGGCCTAAAATCCGTACTACACGCAAACGGTGCCGGAGTTACGGAGCCAGAGAGAGAGAGACGGAGTTAGAGCCGCGAGAGTGTATATAAGAAGGAACGCCGCGGTAATTCGCGGATAAATTTACCGTGCCTCCGGCGGCGTATTTACCGCGGTAAATACGCGCTCGGACACCGGCGCGACCAGCACCTACGTCGATTTCTTTTTCGCGGCCGAACGAGTCGCCCTACCCTGCCGATAATTATCGTGCGCTCGCGAGTCCGCGGCCAACCACGCACGCTCACGTTCGCGCTCGAACGCCGCGCCAGCTTTGGCCTTCTTCGAGTCCCACTTTGCTCTTGTCGACGACGGGTACGATAGACGACGGACATGCGACGATGCTGAGGTTACGTTAGCCGTATGCTCGAGGCAGGAGTGCATAGATACTTTGAATTTCGATTTTTCCCTTGTTCCAGAAATATATAATTGTACCCAGACAATATATATATATCGCCCATTATCGTATATCGCGCACACCGTATATGTATATGTAACATAAGCGGACGTTAAAGGGGAACGCGCGTTGGTCAGAGGGAAAGAAACGCGTTCGCGTTTTATGTAACGCGCGGCGAACCGTTCGAATCGAGCGGCCCCCTCTGGTAGGGGGGATAGAGAGGATCGATCAAAGTCGAACGTCGATGGGTGCCTATAAAGGGAAAATTTGCGAATAAAAATACAAATAACGTTAGCCACGCGAAAGAATCTTATCCGATTCATATGTCTGGCTTATTGAAAACATGCACCGACTACGTTTGTACATCTTAATTGGTAGTCTCTTATTGTCTTTATAAATATCAAAAGGTATCTTCTCTTCCAATTGCTAATAAATAACGTAGTTATCGATACATCTCGTACAGTGTTACCGCTGAAAGAGAATTCGTGTGACATTGACTGGAGATCGAAATCAGTATCGACGAAATGTGGGCATATTTGGTTGGGTATTAGCGAGAGGCGTGCCGCTACTTTTACCTATTAAGCGATATTATACAAATTGAACGGCGTATTAATTCGTAGGTACCGTAGAGATCCTCGGGCGTGCGTATGGTGTTTATCGATAAATTGTTAGTGGGAAAAGCAACAGCGGCCTGTATATAGTATTATACCGTTATCGAGAAAACGGCATTACGAAAATATTTCGAGCGCGCACGGAGATCGAAAAGATAGCGGTGGCGCGCGGACGTCACCGGATACACCTTATCGATCTCGATATCGGTGGCTCCGTCGAGAGAGTGAGAAAGAGGGGGATAGAGAAAGAGACGACGCGGACGGACGTACGGCGGCCGATTAACGAACGGAGAGTCGCGCAAAGGGGAAAGGACGAAGGCGTGAAAGAGAAAGGAGTGAGGAGCGGCGAGAGAGGCGGAGGAGGAGGAGGACGGATGGACGGAACGGACGGTTCAAGGGGGCGGGGAGAAGAGGGCAAAATCGATCGACAACGTCCTCTCGGGTACGCGACGAGGCGCACTTTGCGCGTCGCGCACCGACAACGCCGAGGCAGACCCGTGTGCTCCTTCGCCACTCGAGCCGGTAACCCGTACAATTAATTTTCACCTGCTTCCCTCGCGGCTTGGCCTTTCGCGGAAGGATGTACGCGAATATATATATATATATGTAGAGAGAGTATGAGAGAAAGAGAGAGAAAGAGAGAGAGAGGAGAGGGAATAAGAGTGGTTTTACAGAAGCGACGCGACACAACGCGCGCTACGTGACACGTTCGCCGGGTCCCCGGACGTAACGGTCGCGATCGTTCCGCGAAAAAGACGTGCGTGTGCCCCGGATGAGAGCGGAGAAAATGGCCTGGATTAATTTCGCGAGCGGCAGACAGGCGAGAGCCGCGGGAACCTCGATTTTAACCCTTCGCGCTTGCCAGTTGCTCTGGCGCGAACATTCATGAACGATACAGCTTAATAAATTGACGCGTACATATTTCTAAGTCCTGCAGACTGTTTCATATTTAATTCGTCGATGATATTCGTGGAAACTATGTTTGAAGAGTACTTACCATATTATAGGGGAGCTGTTGTAAAATTTGCACTATGCTCTATGTATATACAATATTTTTCCAAATTGCATTTATAAAATTGTAGATGTGCAACAACAGCAAATCATGAAGTTGGTACTAGAAATGAATAAATACATCTTCTCGATAACGTGCCCTCGCTTTCGTTCGTCTGATTCTATAGCGAGTATTTTATAACTATCGACAGTTGGCAAGCAGTTAGCGAGAAACGTTCATATTAAGGAATACTCAGCGGCTTGCAATCGCGTTGTCCTCGGCAGAAAGAAGCGGTATTGGTTAAACAGGAAGGACTCTATCTGCGTTCGCGACAGCGCAGCGGCTGGCTACCCCACAAGCCTTGATAGCGCGTCAACCAAACGACTTCAAGTTCGAAATTCCACCGTGGTTCTTCGATTTATTCTCCGCTCGAAAGTTATGCAGAAAGTCCGTACGAACTTTCCAGGATCCAGAAACCTGGAATCCTACACGAAGTTCAAAGTCTTCCAACTTCCTCGCATCCATACATATGTATATTTCCCATTCACGAAACAGGGAAAGTGTTTCTCACCATTTAAAGTAGAGTAATACTCCGCGATGTTTCAGCAAGGAAATATCTTTCAACGGATATTAATCTTATTTTTTATTATTGTCCAACGACTCGTGTTGTTCGCGTCAACTTGGACGACTAATGGAAAAAACCTTCCTCCATGGTCTTCGCGTGATTTTGTATCTTCCAACGCGATACCCAGTCTTACGTTAATTCCAGAACAACGCGAAACGAATCGATGTTACATAAGGGTTACCCGTAGAATGCACAAATCTATGCGTGAACCGTCGTCAAAGTGAAAAAGGCGAGACCGCAAGTGGGACACGCGCAACTCGTTTTTGGCCTCGCAACAGCCGTGAAGCGGTGGTAGCGTTATTCGAACCCAAGCGGTTAGAAGTATCCTTTCTTAAATTATCATAATAGAGGTGTCTAAAGGGTGAGCACGCGTTTTCCTCGAATCGGACGAAAGACACGATAATAAACAGCTAACAGGAATAACGCTCAGTGAGAAGCGGCTGGAATGTCCCGTGGGATTAGCAGCGTAATCGTTGAACACTCTGATGAACAATAGCCGGTGAGCACCGATTGTCTCCGAAGCTAGGGGGGTGGAGGGGGGGGGGTGGAAGTTGTTTACTGTTCGACGACCGATGACGAATACTTAACGACCGTCGAAAACGCCGCGCGGTGGTAGTTTTTCGTGGAAACGCGGCCGCAGGATTAAGCGGAGTGAATCGACTATCGGTTTATCCGGATACGGATTACCGGAGCCCTTTCCCTCTATATACCTTATTATCGAGCGGCAGCTTTTACGATGCTTCTTTCGGTCGAGGGCCAGGTTAAGTTACGATCGGGGTAGTTTGTCCGCAGTTGTTCCGTGGGATCCCGTGGTGCTCTTCAATTTTCCTATTGATTCGCGGGTTATAAAAATGGGACCCGGATCGATCGGTCGAGTCGCGTTAATTGGTATGCACGGACTTATTACGGTTAATGGAGGAGGAGGCGAAACGAGCGAGGGTTATTTGGAATTTTTGTTTTTTTAATTGCCCATTCGGAAGCGTTGTTAATTCGTACGGTCCGTTAACCGATCGACGAGAACACGTGAGAAACACGAACGCGGAGCAGTATTTAATTGACGGTATATATATGTATATAGTAAATAGCATTTGAGCACGTAATGATGATCGAAATGGATTCTTGAATGTCCTTCTGTACGGTTTCCTATATTAATTCACTCGGCTCGCCCCGAGCGTCGTTACACACGGCCGTAAATTTCCATCGAATTCCCTTTAATAGAATACCTGATCTATTGACCTATTGATCGCGATGGTATTCGCCGGTAAGAAAAAAAGAGGAGCGAATCTTTCCGCGTTTCTCATTCCTAAAATAAATTCTCCGCCGGCGAATGTCAATAACGCCGTTATAAATTCGACCCCTCCGCCCTTTCCGCGTATACGCGCAATTATCAACAGCGATCGGTTCCTTTCGTCGGCCGATTAATCAACCGTTTCCCCGCGCTGTGACAAACGCGCGGGAACCGATTCGTTTTTTGAGGAGCGGCTATAGGGGACGCGGATAGATGATGGATTTAACAGATACCGCTACGGTGAGGGTAAAGGACACCTACTAAAAGCTAATAGGCCGTATAATAATGGCGAGCGAGTTGTGCAGCGTACGATTAGGCGCCCGTTTCGTTTTCTCTCTCTCCCTCTCTTACCGCGCACCGTGTACAATTAATAATTCCATAGAGCTCTTAAATCATGCTCGTCCCTGCGACGGGTTCGGGCGTTTTTCTTTGTTTCGCTTTTACGACCGCGGAACAGGGACACTCGGAAGTGGACGGATAGAGGGAAGAAAGAGGAGGGAAGCCGAGGATTAACTTGTCGTTGTCCGAGCGGCCGACCGTCCAGGAATAAAAGGAGTTTCTGACCTGGGTCAAGTCGCTTAGGGAGAAAGAAAAAATGTCGAAAAATTACAATACAGGAGCCACAGCGCCGCGGTACCTCGCGCTCGGTGGCCCACGGGCTCCTATTGTCGCAATCAGCAGTCGTGCCGCTAATGTAAAGGGGATCCCGGGTTCCGGTGGACATCGAGACGCTGAAAATCGTTGGGACGGTTCGACGCGTCACGGCGGAGAGCGTGCTCGAGTCTGCTGCGATCGTTCGAACCGCCTTTATTTGCCTCTTCAAGTTTTAAGAGCCGTAACGTCGCCGACTGAATCTTGATCGCGCCAGGGACGTTTACGGGCCACCCTCTTTCGTCAATCGAACATTAGCCCATCGTATCGTGGACGTAGCGCCCCAGACGCATTGAAATTTGTTCAATGGTTACGCTCGTGAACTTGAAACGAGCCAATGTTATCTCCTCCCCTGATTTCACGATTAAGCATCACGGGCTCCCTCCGTTGTTAATCGTAGAACACGGTTTATTAGTTTTTGGCAACAATTTTCGGCTATCCTTCAAGGAAAAGTAATTTGTTGGATTACGAGATCTAGATCAGTACAAAACTGCGCTTCGAAAGGTATGAAATACATGGACCGTATGGAGATATTTCAAAATACTCTGGAATATTAAAAATGTTATCAGATGAGACCACTACGCTTTTGCCTATAAAATCGGTGAAAACGAGTTGGAAGCGAATCCTCGAGAGCGACGAAAAATCCGGATATGGATCGGCGTCGCAGGAAAATGCGCGATACGCTTTAAGAAGGATAGTATCGTAACAGCGCGTTATCAACGGTTTATCAATTAAAACGTTTCACGATGATAAGTGATAACGGTGATTCTTCCCCCAATGAGAAATCCAAATGGACGCGGCGCAAGAAACGGAGGCCCCCAGCTTTGACGAAGACGAATGCCGGGTGTCGCGTACACTCGACGCCAAAGTCGAACCAACCGGCAGGAGAAACAGAATGCCACGCGGGAGAGAGAGAAAGAGAGAGAGTGGATGAGTGAAAGGGATGAACAAACCAGCGAAAGAGCATAGAGAGTGAAGTTCATTCATAAAAAAGAAAATTATTACGCCCGCGGTGAAGCGACTCCCGCAAAGTGAATAATGCCTGGTGCTCTCCCCTTCTCTGTCTCTCTGGTTGCCTGGTCGGCACAGTCTGCGACTTCTGAACGACGATTATCCCCACCCTCTCGTTCCCTCTCCTTTTCTCGATCATCGTAGCAACCGTAAAAGATCTTCCTTGATAAACTTCCACCCTCCCACGCGGTCGAGGGTCATCTCTCTGCGACTGCACCGAAAGCGGTAGAACGGGCGGATAGAACGAGAAACAGGGTTGAAAAGAGCGAAAGAGCGGGAGGAAAGTTGGACGAGTCAAGTTCTTAACTCGCTCGTTTAATGCTCGGGGTTAATGCAACCGCCGTGGATGGAAGTTTCGAAAGAGCGCCAATATATCGGCACACCATCCAGGAATGTACGTACGTACGTATGTATCGAGATCCATAGAATGGAAGAGGCAAAGAGAGAGAGAGAGAGAGAGAGAGAGGGAGAGAGAGAGGAAGGGATAGAAATATCTAGTAAGAGGAAGCGAGGGTGGTTTGGGCGGGCGAGAGGGAGAGCGCATGTACGAGAGCAATGGGAGAACTACCTAACAGTTCCCGACCCGTTGACCCCTAAAGTTTGCCGAGCGAGAATTCGCATTCCGTGAATGGGGCAATTCATAAATGTATCTCCCGATGTCTCTCTTTCGTCTGCCACCTCTCTCGCGCTCCCTCTCGCTTCTCGCAGCTCCACGTGGATTTTCCATCGCGTTTCTGTATATTCAACATCAGGCTTCTCTCACTCTCTCCCTCTCTGTCTCACCCCCTCTGCACACCAGCCCCTCGTAAAACGATTCTTCTTTTTCTCTTTCGTTCCACGCGTTTTTGTTTCCCTTACCGTTTCTGTTTGTTGTATTGTTTTTCTCTTCTCTCTCTCCCTCCCTCTCACCCCCTTGTTTCCACGTTCTTTTTCCTCTCCGTTTCTCCACCGTTCCGTTCCACATCGGCCGGTCCCGTTGTTCCACAATGGGCGGAACACGTGGCAGCCGGAATCAACGGCGGAGATGTTTTGACCCGGTTTTAATGGATGTTCCGCGTACACGCGATTAACGCGTCCCGATGCTTTTCAATTTTCGCGCAACGGCAGCGTTCCGCTCGTTCGAGCGTTCGCACGCCACCACCCGTGAAAATCGTATTAATTGCGAGCCAGATGGGGATGGCGCGCATAATTGCGACCGGATTCCCTCAATCGGACTGGGAAAGTAATCCCGGGACGTTCCACCCTATTCTCCTTCTCTCTCCAACGCCCCTCGCCGCCCGTTCTTTCTTTCTCGTTCTCTGTGTATCGCGCGCGGTCTGCATACTTTCGCAAACTTTGTTTGCTGTTCTTGAAAACTTTGAATCGGTTTCACTCGAGCAAAACTCTTCCGCTCTCCACCCGTCCCCCCGTCCTCTCTCTCTCTCTCTCTCTCTCTCTCTCTCCCTCGAAACACGAGAGATACATTCGCGGATCTACCCTGTTGCAGCAGTCATTCACCAGCGAATGTTTGCGGGGTAGGTATATATTTGCCGGGAAATTAGCGAGTTCGCGTTTCCTCCTCGTGGCAAACGGAGAGAGGCATTCCGTTTCTTTTTCCTGTTAGATTCGCACCGCGTAAACCAGGACGTATTCTCCGTCTGTTCGCTGTTTCCTTTGAAGGTCGGTTTCGAAAATTTTTCTCGTTAAAAACGAAAATCGATACGAGCCACCCCCGCGCGGGTATATGTCGGACGCCTACGCGGTTGTTACCTCGTGCTCTACACCCGCGCGTATCTCTCCGATCTCACACCTACCTGGACACCCACGTAATCGGCAGCCAAGTGGAAATCCTGGTAGCTGCTGGCCAACGGGGAAAGATGAAGAAGAATGCGAATGCGAAACGGGGGTGGCGGTCGAACTAACGATCAAACGGAAAACGGATACGAACGCGCAAACCGTCGGGAAGAACAAGTAGAAATACAAGAAGAAGAAGAAGATATGCAATGGCGTAAAACGCGAGGATCATTTCCGGTGGTGGTCGCTAACGCGAAAGCACGGCAACGGACAGAGGGACAGAGAGGGGGAGAGAGAGAGAGAGAGAGAGAGAAAGAGGGGCGGGTAAAGGAAGAGAGAGTCGCGCAAAGGTGTGTTCCAGAAGGTGGAAGGAGGAAGCGAGGTGGGTCTCCGTGGAAATTTACCGGAGCGCGAGTTACGGGAACTTGGCCGTAGCTCGAAGCTACGTTCGTCGGTTCGTTCGTTCGCTCGCTCGCTCGCCCCCGTATATACGGCACACCGCGCGGCTTTCGCATCCGCGGCTAAGAGCAAAGGGGCGCCAAGGGTTCGGGTCCGTCGCCGGATGGCGGAGGTATCCCGGTGTGAGAGGGATGAGGCGCGACCGAGAGAGGGTAGAACCAGTCGTTTGCACGCGATGGAAAGGGACGGGGCGACGGAGACCGTGGGTCGTGAGAGGTGAGGCGATACGGGATGCGAGGGAGAGGGAGAGAGATGGATATAGGTAGTCACCAAAGACAAGTGTAAGGGCGCGACAGAGAAGGGTAACGCGCGCGCTGAGGAGGGTGGTGCGGTAGTCGGTGGTGGTATACGCGCGCGGCGAGGGTCGCTCGAGGGATCGTGGCGAGAGGAAGTGCGAGAGAGCGTTCGACGGCGAACGGCTAGGAGAGGAGAGGAGAGGACGCGGGAGCTTGGCGCGTTTCTGGATAGGCGAGAGGGTTGCCGCGGGGGGGGGGGAGGGGGCGAGGGGTCGAGGAGGGGACGAGTTAGCGGTGGACGGGATCGCGGAGAACGGCGAAGTAGGTCGTGTCTCGCTCTCCCTCGTTTCACCCGGCGATCACCCTGTCCCCTTCTCGCCCGCCGGTTTCTCTCGCTCCGCTGTGTATTCCGCGGTAAACGGCCAGGCCTGGTCGACGGACCCTCGCATGGCCTGCAGCTGTCTCCTAACCCCTCTTCGCTGACGCCCCCCCCCCCCCCCCAACCGCCGCGCGTCGGTACGTCCGTCCGTCGGTCGGTCGGTCGGTCGGTCGGTTCGTCCCTCGGTTAGCTCTCGTACCTCGCCTTGCCGGGCGCTCTCTCTCCCCCGATATCCCCGCGTGCACCCTTGCCTTTCCTGGCCTCGCCGCGCCGCGCCGCGCCGCGCCACGCCACGCCGCGTCGTGTTCTCTCGCTGCGAGCCACCCTACACACCCTACGAGGGAAGGAGAACGACCGCCCGAGAGAACGCGATCGGGAGTATCACGCGGGGTTAGAGGGGGACAGAGGGACAGCAGCAGGAGGGTGGGTTGGGAGGTAGGGAAGCAGCAGCGTTGGAAGGGCAGCAGCAGCACCAGCAGCAGCAGCAGCGGCGGCGGCGGCGGTGGCGGCGAACGAGAACGCGACTACTTCGGCCCTATGTACTAGATAGCAAGGGTCGAAAGCGCGGGACGCGGGTTACGGGACGAGGAAGCGAGAAAGGTGACCACACACAGGGGGGTCAGAGGGAGGAGAGGGAGAAGCTACCCTGGTGTAAATACATAGCTGCACGCCACACCATGCTACACTACGCTATGCCACGCTATTCCACGCTATGCCACGCCACGACCGCGGGCTCCGAACGACCCGAGGAGTTAACTCGCGCACAAGAGAAAGCTGGATACCTACCTACCTACCTACCTACCCACCTACCTACCTACCTACCTACCTACCTACCTACCCACCTACCTACCTACCTACCTACCTACCTACCTACCTACCTACCTACCTATCCACCTACCTACCTACCTATCTATCTACCTAGCCACCGCCGCGAACCGATAGAGTGACGGTGTACGACCGATCGGTCGCAGAAACCGTCGGAGGGTCCATATACACGGCCGTTTAGTTCACGGATCCGTGGGCCGCTCGGAGGCCTTGGCGGGCAGAAGAAAAACAGGCCGCGTGAAAAGGATCGCGACCCGACTCACGATCCAGCCCGCAGGCCTTCCTCCTATGCATCCGTCCATCGGTTCAGCGGCGACCAGGGGAGATCGATAAGACGCGAACGCCCCGAACCGAACCGTACCGAACCGGTAATTCTTTGCCGCCGCGATAGAGAACGAAGCGAAGCGTAACACACACCGATAGGGTGGAAACTTGTAAAAATATAATAAATCGTGACGGAGAAGGATGGGAGGCGCGCGGCGCGAGGAGGACGCCGAGTGAATTAGAGGGACGGGGAACGTCGGAGCGCAGCGCCGTGGGGGGAAGAGAAAAGAAGAAAAAAAAGGAAAAAAAAACAAGAAAAAAGGTGAGAATAATTACGGACGGTGGGGCAACAGCGGCTAGAACTGAAGATCGGGGTGTAACGAGCGGAGGGTCTCTCCGGTCGGGACGACCGACGTGGAAGATGGAGGAGAAGAAGATCGAAGGAAGGAACGAACGACGGGGAGGACAAAAAAAGAGAGAACAGGGACGAACCACGGATAGAAATGGGAAACGGGTGATTCGACGGTTCGGTCCGTGGGGGTGGAGGGAGAAAATTGTAAGAGTCACGGCTCTTTCGTTCCTGCCGATACGGGGGACACGAATTTCGGACTTGTTCTATCTCGAGCAACGCGGATAGAGGCTTCGTGGGCGAGAAATCGATTTCTGTTCGCCCGTCGAGCGTAAAGTAGACCGTCGAACGAACGTACGGCGGCGTGATACGCGCGACTGCAATTTACGCGGCTATCAGGTATATACACGTGGCTATATACGTGTACCTCTATATATGTATATAGGTACGTACACACGTATATATATATACGTAACGCGTATCGCGAAGCTGGGAGCGATACCGGAAAAAGGGGGCTCTCCAAGGTCCCTCGATAAAAAGCGCCAAGGGTTCGGGAATTTTTACCGTGGAAAGAATACACGCGTCGATCTCGTTTATCGAATCGAGCAGCTAGCAAATTTCACGACGCTCGGCCTCGTAATTAGCAGAGAACGGAACAGTTACTTGTAGAAATTGGTCAATTATAGGGAGTAACTTTTGTCGAGGGAATCGGTCGATTGTCTCGATGTAAAATCGGGAAAAGATTATCAACTAGCTAGGTGCGGTGTATACGGAGAATGCTCGATCAACGATTTAACGTCGTTTAATGGGGGACGATCACCCGTCCCGCTGTTCGATACCACCCACCCTTTATCATAAATCCCTTACGGATGTTTGGAGCCACCGCTGTACAGCCGTATATCAGAAAGCCGAGTTATAGAAGTGGGTCGATCCTATCTTTCTGCTTGGGGTGCGCGACGCGTTGCAACAAGTGCGAGACGATAGAGCTACATTGAGATTCAGCCTGCTCCGGCTCGATTCCATTCATCGTCGAAACAGTTCCCAACCAGATGCTTTAACGATCGGCACTCAGCCGAAAACACAAATTATCGAGTTAACTCGGCACTCTCTAAATAGACCGATGCTATCGTGGCTAACTATCGCCAAGTAATTTTAATTAGATCGCACGCCGTGGCAAACGTGGTAACGAGGGATCGCCGAGGTAACGCACGCACGCATGCACGCACGCACGCACGAGCGCATGCGCCGCAGTCTCCCTTTTACCATCCATCTCCGTTCCGCATAACGGGGTGTACAACGAATTTTTCTACGAGCTATCGTCTCGTGAAAACACATCTCCCTTTTTCCGACTGGTACGTGTACGCGAATTCTCCGCACGAGTGAACGTACGTGTGTGCATCTCTCTCCGTCCCCACCCCCTCTGCCTCTCTGTCTCTCCCTTTCCCCATATATACGTATACAATCAGTAAACGCAACAAGTTTCCTTTTTATACGGTGACCTACAGGTTATTCAAAAGGAAGCTTAAAGCAGAGAACGGTATTATTATCGTGGTAGGTCACGAGGGAAACTTATCGGTCTTCTCCCGCAAAAATCGTTTCCTCCTGCTCCATCGCCGACTACCATCCTCCTCGTCCTACCACGTTCCTCTCTCTCTCTCTCTCTCTCTCTCCCTCTCCCTCTATTCCACCAATTCTCTCGACAATTGTATTTAAAGTCCGCGGCGATTTAAGGGCTCGTTTCTCACCCTCGGCTCTCGTTCTCTCTAAACAGAGAAACGACCGAATGTTTTAATTGAAATCCCTCTTTCTTCGCTCTGTCCAGGTATATTTGAATTTCACCGAACGATAGTCAACCTGAGAGGTGGCGGCCCCGTGTCGCTCGTCCATCCGGCCACTTTTTCTCTTTCACCGCTCCCTTTCCATCTCGGTTATCGGGATAGGCACTCTGATACCCTTTACCTCCACTCGGATATTTACCGTTTACACTTTTAACCAGATCATCCCCACATATTATACCTTCTTAGGTGGAAACGGCGTAAACCGCGGAATCCGCCAGCTTTTCGAGACAACAAATAAGGGCATTTTTTATACGCTCCAGTAAAATCTGCTCTCCTTCGACTGTGTCTGCGTCCGCGACATATTTTTATTAAACCGTAACAGGTATCTAAGATGTTCGCTGCCTATCTAAAACGTTACGCTTAAAAACGAACCCACGCATTTAGCAGATATTTGATATTCAAATTTTAGTCTTTTTTTTTAATACAGTCTGTGCTTACTTATGACTTTACATTACTGGTGGACACGGTTTTAATACGGGCGTAACGACGAGAGTGCAAAGAACCAACAGCTTCAGAGCCAAAAACGGTGTTCGAACTGTTCCAGACTTGCGCCAGGTCCGTGCAACGAAATTTGAAACTCCCAAAAATCACACTTCGCCAATTTAACCAAAACGGTCACGAACGATACCCCTTCCAGCCTTGTTAACCTATCCCACGAAAAACTCCCTAATCTCTATCCTCCCCCCGCGTGGTATTGCTGAACCTGACTGCCGCCCATCGAAACGCGTGTCACGTAGCAACCTTACACCGTCCAGATAAAAGGGAAGCAGAAATGAGGACAAAGAAAAAAAAAGAAATCCAAAAAAAAAGAAAAAAAGGATAGAAGGTAGCAGCGCAAGCTGGCAGGATTTTTCCAAGGCAATGCTTGGAAATAATCGGGCGATCGTTGCCGGTAATTAAAACGGTCACGGTGCACCGGTTAGGGAGCCACCCGAAAATGGGATGTCCGCGGCGCTTTTGACAAATCGCAGGGGCCATTTCGTTTTCTTAGACATCGACAGGGCAAGGCCAGCGGCCGCGGTTCACGGTGTGTCTACCTGGGGCCCACCTGAGCCGCTTGCAACGAGGGTAAACGAGACGGAACGGACAACGACGGTCGTCTTAAATGGCGGACGATCGACGCCGGCGAAACGGCCCTCCATGTCCGCCGTGGAACGGTTCTCACCGACCGATTCCTTGAACCGGCGATAGGATTAACCCCTTGACGCCCGGGAAATGCGAGACGGAGACTTTGCGCGGAGTCAGGGCTCGTTCTGTGCCCGAGGGAACGTTGTTTCTTGTTTCCTACGGTGGCGAAAGTCAGAAATGCATGATTTCGATACGTTTCTGCGTCTTCCTGATTTATATTTTTCTCTAGTATATATTACAACTAAATATACATATCTCTCTCTCTCTCTCTATCTCTCCCCCTCTCAATGTTCACTTAATGTTTTTTAAAAGATCGGTGACGATATTAATGGTAATTTTGTAGAGTTTGTCGGTGTTTCGTGAATACGTTACGGATAACTCTGTCCTGACCAGTTGAGTCATTGTAGCGCCGATGACTTCATTCGATACGATTTGCATCGTTTCCTAAATGACACAGCGTCATTCCTATTTGTTCCTTCTAGCCGTATAAAATGAGGAAAAACCTGAAACAGTCTCTAGAAACATAAATGAAAAGAAGTCGCGGTCACTGGTCGGATCGATTTTACGTAAATTCGTTGTCAAAAAGAAAAGAGGAGGACGCGGACGCGAAACCACCCCTGGTAAGGAGTCAACCAGTCGAGGACTCGGTATAATTCGCTCGACGGGCGTAGAGACGTGGAATCGCGGTGAAGAAGAAAGGTGTATTGTTCGGGGTGGAAAGAAAAGGAGAGGCGAGAGGAGAGGCAGAGAGATCCGTGGCCCTGGCGCGCGGGCACGGGATCGTGTGTACCTGTGTGTTATCTGTCCACAGTGAAACCAAGTAGAACAAATCGAATCGCGGCAGCATCCGCATTCACCGGTGCTGCCTGTTGCTCTTATTAGATCGTTATTACATCACGGCGAAACAGAGTTATCCGCGTGCCCCGACACACGGATTATTCAGCATTGTTCGCGGGCGCCGCGCGCGCGCCAGAACGATCCCTGCTAGCTGTTTTTCCCGCCCCGGGACACACGGTGCGTCCACTCGCCGCGGTTTTTCCGTCCGTCGAACTAGTATCGAGGACGGGAGAATTTTTCGTCGGCCAAAAAATAAACGGGAGGAAATTCTTTTTCCTAGGCCGTTGCGAATTTTCCGCGTCGTCCGTCGAACGGTCCCAGAGACGCGGCTCTTGGTTTAATTATCGGACGGTTCTTCGTGTAATTGACGTTTCGCCGTCCATTTATGGTACATGCTGCGCGTTCCTGTTTGCCTTTGAGGGTTTTCCTCTAAATAATTCGTTTATTTATTTACCGACATGCACCGTGTGCTTGGCAACAGATGCGTTTCTGCGAGGCCAGAAGCATAACTGCGCGAGAAACAAACCTGCCTTGCTTTTTTCGCGTTATTCTCGAAGGTTCGTTTCATTTCCCAGTAGCAAACACCGCAAAATACAAGTTCGCTCGCGACGATATCGTTTTCTAAACTACCGCGTCGAAAGAGACTCGCGACCAGCGAGTATCTATCAACGTTTTTACCGTTCTAACGTTACTACCACGGTTGTTACCTATTCATCGCGAAAATGAACACTCGCTATTCCATCCCGTTTTCGAATTTAACCCAAGAATCATCTTTCCCCCGAGCAATCGCGAATTCGTGCGGCGGTAATCAATAGCGGCGATCGAGCAGTTGTTCGGCGCGCCGCGTGCACGCGATTAATTGCCAACGAGAAAATGGCGGCCACCCTTCGGCTCAGGTGTTCGCACTTCCGTTTCCCGGATCCGGTGACGGCGTGTGCGGTGCGGGCTACGTTTCGCGAGGCTACGTGACCGTCCCCGCCTCACCGAAAGCAGAACGAAATAGGGCGAGGGGACGCGAGCGGCGGTGGTAGTAAAGAACGGGGGCGAAAGAGCGCGGTTCCGGGCATCGTCCAGCGATTTTTCCTCGGTCTCGACGGGTGGCCACCGAAAACGGTTACTTGCTTTTAGCCGGAACGCTTTGTCCGTGTGTTGGTCAACGTTCCGGCACATCTACTTGCGCGTCCGCGAGCCCAACCCCCGGTTGACCATCAACCGGGTCATACGTGCCCGGCTCCTCTTTACTCGGAACGGTCTCTGGGACCGACCGGATGGTGAAACGCGTAAGTTCGTTTCGAGCGGCGTGGTGGAAACGCTTCGCGAGGGCGAAACGGAAATATAAGAAGCGGTGCCCGGTGGAAGATTGTGAATAAGGGAAAAGGGCAGGACAACGCGGTGGCTTCTGTACCTGAGGGCGATTCGCGTTGGTATATGGCGGTTATATATCTTCGAGCGGGCCACGCCGTGGAAGCACCGACCGTTTCTAGGTAGTCAGGATCGGCGTTGCTCCTTCCCACCCTCCCTGGTCTGGCCCACGGTCGCGTTCGTTCCGTCCATCCGTCCTTTCTTCTTCTTCTTCTTCTTCTTCTTCTTCTTCTTCTTCTTCTCCTCTCCCTCGCGTTCCAGCATTCTTCGCCTCTTCCTTCTCCCGTGGGTCCAACCCGCCCTTCTTTCCTTTTTCCACGGTGGCTCGGCCGGTGCTCTCGGGTATATACGTGTGTATCGCATGGCTCGCCTCTCGCCCTGGTTCCGCTCGCCTTCTCTTTCACGCTCCTTTCCACGGCTACCCCGTTATAGCCCCCTCCCCCCCCCCCCCCCCCCACCATCCTCAGCCCCGCGTTTCACGCTCTCTCGCTGCTCGAACACGGCTCTCGGGGGCCGGCACACTCCTCTCCTCTCCACTCGCCGCCGGTCTCTTTCCCCGCGAGTCGTTGGGTTAATCTGCGAGACAGCTGTGCCGGGGATACACCCTCGCCTAGGTCTCTCCTTTATTGCCGCGTCTTCTCTTCTTTTTTACGTCATTATTAAAGGCACGCCCCAACGAGGACGCTTCGGCTCGAGCTACTCGGAGAACCCGAGGGCTCCGAGGCAAAGAGCCCGTGGCGTGGCGCGCCAGGGACGCCGCGAGGGAGAGGGAGAGGACGGGACGGCGGCGCGGAGGGTTCGACCGCGACACCGCGGGGGCGAGCGGGTGCGAGCGGGTGCGAGCGGGCACAGGGGGACAGAGGCAACAGCACGCCGCGCTATGTCGGGTCCCGCTCTCTTATTCTAAATTATCCGGATACCTGCGCCGAGGAAATGACGGTACGTGTTATCGGCGGCGTCCTCCTGCAGAGACTGGCATTGTGTCCATGTACGTGCCGAGCGCTTCTTCCTTTCCTCGCCCACGCTTTCTTTCCTTCTTCGACACCTTCCGCCAGTCGCCTCGACCTTTCCCACCCCGGGCTCCTATTCGACTACCTGCGAGCCGTACCCTCTGCGCCCTGGAAAATCGCGGACGCGGACAATCGCGATCGGTCGTTCCGCCGTCGCCTGGCCAATAATCAATTTCTCGCGTTCACCTTCGACGAGGGTGATGTACCGTTAATCACGGTATTGTCCGGGGTGGTTCCTTTCAACGATGACTCAATCACGGACGGACTGTTAATTGTAGGGCAATGTTTAACGCGCACGGAGGTAGTTTTATTGTTACGGTCGGGGGTATATTATCGTCGTAGTCATCGGCTACGAGTTGAAGGGGTCCGGATGTTTGGAGAAACTCTTAGCGAGCGCTTGTTATGACACACAGCGTTTACCGAGCAACCCAGGCTAGGAGGAATTAGCGATCGCGGTGGTTAGGAATAAACAATAAGATACGCGCAGGATTGGGACGAGGGCGAGGCTTCGCGTCGGCGAGGATTATTTGTGTCAACGCATCGTTTAAACGATGCAAAATTATATCGCGAGTAACGGCTTGGGGTAAAGACAATTCTAATTTAATCGCGATGTTAGTTTGAGCGATTCTATCGATTAAAGAGAGAATTTTAATGGTAAT
Organism: Xylocopa sonorina; assembly: GCF_050948175.1. Classification (NCBI taxonomy): domain Eukaryota; kingdom Metazoa; phylum Arthropoda; class Insecta; order Hymenoptera; family Apidae; genus Xylocopa; species Xylocopa sonorina. The sequence goes on from NC_135193.1 coordinate 15,502,584, forward strand.
TTTTCGTTCTCCTATCACAATCGGATTAGCTTGCGTAAAAATAAAAGTCGAAAATACAATCCAGAACACCAAACTATTAGATTACCTCATCATTTCAAATTAAAACATTACGTATATAATATTCTGTCCAAATTGTTTGCAAGAAGCAAAATCTAAAAACCAATCAATTATGAATCATTTCATAATCTATGCAATATTTTTGGCTAATATTCTGAAATCTTCATAGCTTCCACTCGTGCAAACCAGGGAATCGATTAAATATCAACTAACAGCGTAACTGATGCAGCCTTCTCGTCAGAAAGACATAACAAATCTCCACGAAATAATACATTTCCACTGGCGGTTAATTCCGATCCAGCATTAATTTCCATCGTTCCTCCGTCGAACCGAAAAGCGGCTGAGAAGCAAGAGAAAGCGGCGTGGACTTTTCCAGAAGAAGGTGAAACGCCGCGGCGTGGCATGGCGCGGCGCACCGAAAATCGTGGGGTACCCAAGCCCGTCGTCGATCCCGTCGCGACACGGCGACGTCATTTTCGTGCTCGCAGCAGGCGGGCCCGAAGGGGCGGCTTTAACCGTAGATAAGTTAGCCAGGAGTTCGGTCGAAGTAACGGGAAAACCGACGGAGACAAAACCCGTGTCCCCGTTCGTCCCCTTCGTAAACCCTACGGTCGTTTTGCCCAGCCTGACGCGCACCCCTCGCGCCCCGCTGCGCCCCGCTGCGCCCCTCTCGCTCCTGCGCAAGGAGGGTACGCGACGCTGCACGTTCTCGCGTGTACGCGCGGAAAGGCTAACGGATCCACGTCGAGGCTAAAGGCCACCCTCCTCGGACCCCTCCGGCGGCTCGTCTCTGTTTGCACGAGCGATCTCGCGGCGATTATTACGGGCTCGTTCCACGGAAATGCCGGCGACGACGTGGCACTCGGATTTTCGAGCCAGCCAGAGCCCCTGTCCCCATCGTTGGGTATCCTTCCCGGTCCCCCGGATTCGTGCCGCGGGGCTGGCAACCGTGGCTGGTCTATTCTGGGCCGCGCGATCCCAGGATCCTCCCGGTTTTTCCTCGAACCTTTCGTTCCCGATACCTCCCTTGACTGATGGGGGATCCTGGGTCTAATAATCGTTTCCATTCCGTGCGACGCGTTTTCGAACGTTTTCCAGCGGTTTCGGGTAGGTTTAACGTTGCTGGGAACACTTGCGAAAGGTGTCGACTAAGATGTATCGTCGCGCATGCGATGTGGCTCCTTACTATTCGCGTCGCGAGGGAACTTTATCTAGAAAGAAATTTAGGAAACGTTGGGATCGGTTGGATCTCTCTGTAGAAACTCTACGTGAGATGCTTTACTAATTGAAATCATTGGTTATAGATGTAACTGTAAACTGATATTAGGTAATGAGCGTCAGAGGGGCGTTGAGGCTTTTTATTACATTCAATTGTGCAATTGAAAACGCATTAAGTTATATCTGGAAACAGTGGCTTCGAAGTTTTTATTGCTTCGTTCGGTTTGTTAATGGGGATGGGCACTCGTTTAAACCCTTTAAGCGTATGCACGGTCACACGAATACTCAATGAACTGTTACCGTGATTCGTCGTACAGTCTGTCCGAAAAATATACGTCTACGTTCAAGTTTCACCGATTGAAGAACGAAGGACTAGAATTTCTACCAAATTTTATGGATAGTATCGGATACAAAAATAGCTGAGCAATTCGCGCAGAAACGTTTCGCGAAGGTAACATCCATGCATCGCGATAACAGAATTCCTATTGGACAAGATTCGAGTTTATTTTCACTTTAGCAGTTCACTTTTACCGGGTTGCTCAGCGATTCGCAACGAATAATCGCAATAAAATACCGTCGATATTTATTACGCGAATGGCAAATACCCTGACGGTGTACGAGCCCGCCCCGATCGGAACGCGAATCGATAAACAATCCCATAACCCTCGATAAAGTCCCCCGATTCGAATTCCCCGGGCCACGGAGAGAAAGAACGGAACGGTGGCTCCCCGCGTGATCCATCAGCGTCGTCGGATCCGCGCGAGTAATCGGCACGATTATCGCGGTTAATCGTTCGACGTCGGTACGCTATGCGCGGCACGCCGCTACCCTCGTTTCTCGATGAAGTTATAAAATTCCCGAGACGCGGCGATACAAACGAACGACGTGTCTCGAGCGAGCGAGCGAGCGAGCGAGCAAGCAAGCGAGTCGGCTAAACGGCAAGAAACCACCGGCTAATGGAAGAAAGAACGAAAGAGGAGGGACGGAGGGGTCGAGGCGGCGGGCGAACGCCACGTTTCCATCGTGGACGCGGCGGCGTTGCGGCTGTAGGTAAGATCAGAATTTCAGATATAATTGGCCAGGCATATAATGCGCCTTAACACTTGGCAATTCGCTTAATCCAGCCGGCGCGGCCGGTTTGCTCTGCTTTAATAAATGGCATTCGTCGACGGTATAATGGTAACGGTCACGGTGTGTAATCGCCGCGATTTTCTCGTCCCGTGGTCCCAGCCAGTCGGTTATCCGTGGCTGGGCTGCTGCCGTGTACGCGAGCCGAGGGGCGAGCGGCGGGTCGCGGTAACGGAATTGAATTAAAAGTTACCGACGCTCTAGCAGCCGTTTCCCTTCCACGGTTGTTGTAACGGCTTAACAGTACGTTGCGAGGCAATGATGCGTGCCGACTAAGGGATTACCTGGCTGGGACCGTTCGAAAATTCGCCGGCAATTAGCGGCTCTCCTCATCCTACCCCTACCGAACACGCCCCGCGCGTGGCCTAATTGGATGCAACTGTGAATCGCGTTACGTCGCGTCGGATTCGCGCGGTCGGACTCTTCGCGGATATCTTCGTTTCGGTTCGTCCTTTTCTAATCGAAATTCGAGTGCGACGGGATTTATCGGAAATTTTCGGAAATTTTCTTCGCTACCGGAATAGGTGAATCGGAAGTGAAACAGGTGCGACGGAAGTATTAAAATCGCTCGATGGGGTGAAGAATTGTGGACTGAAGTCGCGGTCGTTTTGAACGAAAACTGGGGGAATTGATAACAGCTGTAAATAAGCTGACGGCATTTTACAGCGCGTATTGTCGCGATATAGAGTGGCGCTGGAACGTTCGCACTTGTGCGGACATAGGTTACGTAAGAGCCGAGTGACGTGGGGTTTCAGAGGGTTAGGCAGAACAGTCGTCCGAAGAAAGCAGTGCCGGGATAATTGAAGCGAGGGTAACAAGTGTTAAAGGAGTTAAAAACGTTCAGGCAATTAGACACGTCGAGGCAAATATAATAGCGTTACGAATAGTCGAGTGACTCATTATGCGTTGAATCATTCAAGGGCTTCGTAGGCGAGACACCGCGCCAGGAAACTCTGATCGCTGACTTTTCACGCAGATGGAAAATAGAGTCGGCGAGCATCGCCCCGGTTTTGCTCCAAGTTGTTCGAGTGGGGTGAAAGAGAGCGAGCGAGAGAGAGAGAGAGAGAGAGGTCTGGGTGGGGTTGCAGCGAGAGTCTAGCCGGGCATTAACATATACTGTGGGCCAAGGTCTCCGTTCACGAAAGATCCTCCTAACCTTTCATTTTTTTTCGCTTACACCGACTACTCTCGCCTCCGTTTCTTTTGTCGCCAACGCGATCTTTATACGTGGATATATTCGACGCATCTCGTTGAATGGAATAAAACTGATTATCGTCGTTCGATACAAATTTAGATTCGTATAAAACGACAGTAGAATACACATTTTATCGCAAATCTTTATTAGAGATACAAGCTTCGATAATTATCGGCTATCATCGAACGTCATCTGATTTTGGGACACTTTTCAAAGAGTGTGGTATCCTCTTTCCTAAAATTATCCTAGCTATCGTTCAAGCCAGTGGTACGCATGTTCCCTGAACGCTGATACGCGCCCTTAAAGGGTCGAGGGCTGCGAAACATCGGTGCGAGTGATTGGCAGGTTCTTATTTTTTTTTTCTTTTCCACGCGATAAATCCCGCTCGGCAATTCGTCCGCAGGACTTCGCCTCCCCCCCTCTCTCTCTCTCTCTCTCTTTCTCTCTTCCCTGTCCGGTGTTTATCTCGAGGAGCACGCTGCTCATCGCGTTGGCCTCTTTCGGATTCGCAGCAGGCGGCCTTAAAAGCGAGCCCGTAATCTCGGCCGACTTGCAACGGGGCCCCGTTCCGACGAACTCGTACAGAAAAAGGGCGAGAAAGAGAGTAGGGAAGAGAGAGGGGGGAGTGAGAAGTCTCCTCTCTCGCGAGCAACGCGCAGGGTGAGTTTCCGGGGGAACATGGCGGACCGTAGGCATCCGCCATATGGTGAGAAATTTCATCCGGCCAGCCGGTGGATTTATAACGCCCGGTCCTGGAACTGTCGCGAAACTCTCCGTCTCCTTCGCCAAATTTTACTCCACGGATAGGGAAATCTGCCTTTTTCCTCTTTTTTTTCGCTCGTTTCATTCTCCACGCTGCGAAACGCGTGTACCTACACGTTTCCACGCTTCTATTATATGGCAGCGTGGCAACTGGAAAGTTAATTTTATTTTTATTAAACATGGTACATCGTTGCTCTTCTTAAACTAGACTCCTTTTATACAATCTTTCGTTGAACATTCTCGATTCCTTTTTCGGATTTCCATGCATTCCCTTGTTTTCCCAGACACAGATTCTTACGCATCAAGTTTGGAATATTCAGTTCATTCGATTCGAACACTCGTTCCTTCGTTTCTTGCACCCAACAGTAGATATGTGGACAATACTTTTGCACTTTCATTAATATATATATAAGACGTGTGTGTTTTGCGCACCTGTACAGTTATTTACGTGCTCGAATGATGTACATGCAGCACACGCGGCACGCGCTTTATTGCTCTTAACTAAATCGAGCACTTTGGTCGATCTGTAATGATAGCGTATGAATGGTATTGGAACACGTAAATTAACGTCGGATCAACCCCTTCAGACCCGACGCGCATTATAATGTACACCGGCTGAGAACTTCAGTATTTAATTTGGAGTATTAAAGTTATGACTGCAACTACATGCTTTAAGGATAACTATGCCGCGAAATTTCGTTTAGTTCGACAAGGGTGCCACGGCGGTAAAAGTTTGAGAACCGCTGTTCCACAGCAAGCTGTTAGTGGACCACAGTCAAAGGGTTAATTGTCATAATTCGCCTTGCTGCGCTTTTTCCTGTATTACACGAGCTTCGTTCTACGGGGGAGACGTCACAGGCAATTTTCATTTTATCGCATTAAAATATGTCTATAATAAAGTAAAATAAATTTGAGAAACGCTCGATTCCCGACAGAACAGGAAAAACCGGACGTCTCAAATTGATAATGTCCTTTATGCAATAGAGAATGAACTAAATCGATCGATTGTTTTAGGAGGGGAGTTAATTTTGTTTAGCCGATATTTGTTAAGGTGCGGGAAAAAACCGATTGCACTCTAATTGGAAACTGTTGCGCGGTCCGTTTAACCACCCATTCGAATGCCGCGTATGAACGTAGCGCGATCGCGTTGTTCGCATTCCGCGTCTAAATGTGCCACCGCGTGGGTCTACGGTGTTCGAACGACGGTGCACCCGGCTGAAAAATTGATCGAGAACGAACTTTTGGTGGAGAATTGAGGGCGGACCGATTAGATTCTAACTAGACACGACTCTACGCTCTTTCGTCAAATGTTTCATCTCGAATGGGTAACAGATTCCTTGCCTCGAGATTTGAGTATCCTGAGAGGGTTTCAACGATATTCATTGTTCTACAAACTACTGGTAACCGCATCGAGAAACAAATCTATTCTGTCTCACGACTTCCCATTTTTCTCTCATTCGCGAAATGTTTGTTAAAAACGTAACAATTTCTTTCGAATCTGTAACAGGTACCGTTTTCGCTGACAACTTTTTTTAGTAGGGAATTTTATTATTTAAGACGATTAAGCTGTTTGCTTTGGGACGAGTTGACGCTGTACAGTACACTGTATGGTGTACGTGTACGGAGAAAGGAAAAGTGATGAAGATAGGTTGTTAGAAACGCCTTCGTAACACCGTCAGACATAGTACGTAACATAACTGTTCCACGAGCCTTACGCCTAACGAGCGGCCATTTAAGATACGATTCGCGCGAAGTTATACACGTGTCCTCCGCCAGCTCGGAGATAAATCTTATGTAACTACTGCTCGCTCGTTAAATCCCGATATCAAGTGTCATCTCGTGAATTCATCGATGCAAAAGAGAAATTTTAGATGAACTTAGCGACGACGTACTTATTTCCCATACGACTTCATCCCGTGTAATAATAATCGGAACAAATTGTACGACAATCTTGGAATGTCCATCATTTTCTCGCAACGTTCCTGTAAAAGCGAACAAAACTAAATGGAAACGTAAACGAAAACACAAACGGATTCTTCAAGTAATCCGACAACTCCGTTTTCGTGCCAAAAGAAAAGGTTATTTAATGTAAAATATTTGAATAACATTGCAAAGCATTTTAATTCCAATTTTCAAAGAATCAAACGTGCACATCTACGCCAGTCTCCTCGCTGTCCAACAACCACATATTTGCCAACGATTCGTCGACAAGCCATACGATCGTCGAAACGCGGTACTTTTTAAACTATAATAAATGGAATCGTGAGAAATTTCGGTGGCGCGATACGCACAGTAGAAACCGGTGAAAACCGTGTCGGGCGCGGGGTACCGATCCACCTACTCGGCGTCTGCTGCTGGGAAGCTACGAAACGGAATAAAAGAAGCGGGAACCAGGGCGTAAAAAGGGCGAAAAGGAAAAAAAAGTAAGGGGGGAGGGGGAAGATGGAAGGGACGAGTCTCACGGCGGAGGTCCCGAGGCATCTCGACGCGCGTCGTTCACGCGGGAAATTTGAGCGGTCTTCCGTCTGGACGCGCGTTCGTCATTACGAGGGCATATGGGGAGCAGGACGGTGCACAGGGGAAGCGGCTCGGGTGCACGCATGTGTGCACGGGTGTGCATACGCGGTAACACGCGCCGAGTCGATAGATGTGCGTGCGCGCGGGCACAGGGAGGAGGAACTTTATACCAGGTGCCCTCCATGCGCCGCTATAAATTATCAGGTTACCCGTTACGGCCGCGCGCAACCGCGCTTATATCGAGAAAAACCTGTCGCCTGACGGTGTCTTAAAAGTGGATTTTTATACGCTTTTCGTCCGCCCGGGTGTATCCCTCGAACGCGGCACGGTGTTTGAATTGCCGCGAATTGCGAATAACGCGGACTAAAATCGTGGCAACCCTCGAATAAACGCAAATCGTGAATATTGTCGTTAAATTTCTACTGATAATCCTCCATCTACTTGAGAGAAAGGAAATTTATTCTTTGCGTATGAAACATCAGTTTTATTTCGTACTGCATAACTGAAACTACTTTCTTGCAAACCTAATAGATATATGTATATTCACGTACGCGTATTGCGTTTTCGTAGCCGATAAATCGGTGTCGGAACTTTCATCGCGGTGAATCGAGCGAGAAGAAGATACCTTCGAGATTGTTCCGCTGCGCGACTTTTTCTTTGCCCGCGTTTCATCCCCCTTCTCGTACCTTTCTCTCGTTCCCAGAAGGCTGCTGACAATTATCTTCGATTACACGGCGTTTTCGTAGGTTAAGCTGAAAGGAGAACGGGGAACGGGGAACGGGGGACGGAGGGTTCGCGGTTCAGGTTAGAAACGGGAGCCGATTCGGCGGTGAGACAAAGAGCAAGCTGCATCCCGTGCGCGGCGAGACACAAGGACTTCCGGTTATTCCGGAAGTGCGGGTCCTGTCGATGCGCAGGCGTACCCTCGCCAGTCGCCGAGAGATTTCCGGTCGGAATGGCTCTTTAGCGGGTCGACGGTGACACGCGATTTCGAGGAAAAGGGTGAGAGAGTTCGACGTGGAACTTTTGCCCGGTTGCTCTCCTCGAGTCGAAAGGTAAAACCGAGTCGTCGCTAAATGTATCTCTAGCGGAGCATCGTGCAAACTCTTCGCCTCTCACCGTGCTTGACCCATTTCCTCCGATCAATTTTTTCCTCTTCCACCACTTTTTTTTGTTTTCCCCCCTTCTCCACCCGCAAACGCTTTAATATCGTTTGATCCACCGATATTAATTAGTCTCGAAAGAATCGCGCACGCTGCGGAATCTGATTTACGATTACCGTAACAGCCTAGCAAATAAACTCGTTCCGCGCGTATTAATTAGTCATGCATTAAAATTAATCATCGTCCGACTACGCGCGTTTATTATGTAATTCATTATTCATGATAATGTAAAACCGCCGATACATTACGCTCGATATATCCACCGGTATTACCGTCGAAATATTATTCGTTAGAATAAAACGTATTAATCGGCCGGGGCGATGTAGTAATAAATCGAATTGGCCGGGGGGGGGGGGGGGGGGGGGGGGGCAAGAAATTATCAAGCAACTTCGAACGGGCGATCCGTCGACGTTCGCCATCGGTGAAAAGCTGTTAAAACGACGAACGACGAGTATCTTTCTTCCACCGAGCCGAAGAATATTTACGGTGGCCAGATACGGGCGTGCCATAGAACCCGATATCCTGCCACGTTCATTACGCCACGGACGCCGCTGACAAACAATGAATCCGACTCGAGCCGAGTATATTTCATTGCCGCTCGCGGTTCAAACGCTCTATCAACCCGTAATCGGTCATAAGCTGCCGCAGCTCGGTCCACGGAGGCCATTTCTGCGCTGGCATCCGCCGTCTAATGTGCCATCGAGCAAGCCACCGTCGATCCCTTCAAAATTTAAATATTTCGAACCTCACCTCTCGCGTCTCGAACTTCGATCGTCAATTATCCAATCGTCCGCATCGATTTCGATGTTCCTACGTATCAAGAATTCCCCCCACGTGAATCATTTTCTTTCCTTGACGTCATCGACGCGCGCGATATACCTCCATCGATATCGGGGTTTCCCAAAAAAAGGAAGGGAAACGCGATAGTTAAATCCAGGCACCTATGCGCGGCTATAATCCCCCGTCCAATAAACCATCGCTCGCATCCGAAATAAGCAAGCATCCTATCGATAACCAGGCAGCGCGCTCGCAAGGATGGGAAACATCGTCCCCGTAGCGGCGCGAGGAGACCGCTCGCCGTTCGCGAGTGAGTCGCTCTTTGTTCGTGAAGGGAGAACGGGCTCGGAGCGGCGTTCCTAATTGACGGCTCTCGCGATTTTTACCTCGCTCACCGTCCAGGCCAGAAGCACCAGGGGCTCTCCCCGGCCTCTTTTTCTCTCCGTCTTATATCTTTTTCGCTCTGGCTTCCCTGCTAGCCCGTCGTTTTCCGTCTTCCTTGGACCGTTCCACCGTGGCCCTCCCCCTCCGTCCGTCTCGTCCTCTCGTCCCGTTGCCCGTGGTGGAGAGATCTCTCGAAGGCCGCGCGAGGCGCATGCAAAAGAGAGGGAAAAAAACCACGGGTCGAGCGGACCGGGCGGCGGCCAGGGGGGAGAGGCCGCGAGACGCCCAAAGCCGCATTAACGCCGCTCCGCTCGCGATCAGAATCGCGGTCAGAACAACGCCGCATTTTCTCAGGAGGCCAGCCGTTCGCTCGATAACCGAATATTATAGACGGCTCGCCCGTCCTTCCCTGTCGCCTATCCGCCACCCCCTATCGAACCTCTTTTTGATACCCCGCGATACTTCCACCCTCTCCCTCCAACCCTCGATCGATCGTCCGCGTGGGATTAGCCGGTAAAAAAAAAATGACAAATTGGATGAGTTTTCGCGTGTCGCACGCTACCGTGCTATCGTAGGTTTTCGATGTTCGTTCGCTGGATGCTGAATATTTGAGGCGGGGTAAAGTGGTTCTTGCTGGTGCCCGATACGCGTCTAACTGTCCTTAAATAGTGATATTCTCTAACTTATCGCATCGCTGTAGCTGTGGAACAGTTCGATTTTTATCTCCATTTTTCATCTAATCTATAATAGCATCAAAGGAATATATTTTATTTTTATTCGATTCCTCATTTTTGCGTGCGTCTACCTGATACGGTCTGTAACTTTTGTTAAAAGTACCGTGTATCATCGTTAGAAGGAGAAGGCGACGAGCGGAGCAACCCTCCCGTTTCCAGGAACAGAAACAGGGATTCCTTTCGAATTTATTACGACGATAGGCGAACTCCTCCCTTTCCTTATTTTGCGCGCTATTAATTCATTCTGATTGGCCTCGGCGCTGCTACCTACACGCTGCGCTGCTCAACGTCTTTAATTCGCCCCGCCATCCCCCTTACGCGGTCGTCGTCCAACCTCGTCGCTATCAAACCGACGGTTCGTCGCGCGGTATTCAAATCGGAGAATAACCGAAGGTTCGATCGCGCAAATACCAGTCACGTCGTTCAAGCGAGATCGAAAGCCCTCTAAAAGTGTACGGTCGCGAGTACAAAAACCATCCGGACCAAGGCTGCGGTATCCAACTGAAAATCTTTCTCCTTCGATTTTTTTATTCAAAGAGAGGCTTAAATTAGAAAATTGCTTAAACGTAAATATGAAAATTCGTTACCACCCATTCCAGAAAATATGAAATTCCCGTTTAACACCTTTCGTTCTATCCCTTTCTCGCGATTATATCACAATACACTATACGGGCGTCCAATCTCGCGCTTTTCCAACTAGAAGCGGTCTCGTGTAGAGCACGGTGAAGCTTCACCTCTGCCCTTTCGGGGATCCACCGTGGAAGCCGCCAGTGACGACGGCCAATGTGGTCACACGTCGCTCCGTCCGCGTTTCTCCTCCTGGCACACGCACGCGTGCACACCACGAGGCGGTTCTTTACTCCCCGTCCCGCTCTATCCGTCACCTCGCCCGCTACGCTCCTCCTCGTCGCACGTTCGTTCGTCTATTCGCGTTCCTCTATTCCGTCTTACTCCGTCCAATCCCGTCCGTTCCGCGTCTTCTTCTTCTTCCCGTTTCGTCGCGTCGCGGCCCCCCACCTACCTCTCGCACTATTTATGTAAGTAGTGTCGCGCGTGGACGTTTACGCGGTGGTGTGCGCGGTACGCGACACCACTTACATAAATAGCCGCCTGCATGCATCCCGTCTGTACGCGCGTGTGTGTACGTGTGCGCGCATCAGAGAGGAACACGCGTGGGGGTACGTAGCGGAACAAGGAGAGCTTCGCGCGGCTGCTGTTCCCCTGGTACCGCGAACGTCGTTGCCGCAAACTCGCCGGACGGATAGACGATAATCGAGTCAACAACGGTGAAGGTTTTCGGAAGGGAAAGCGTTTTCGTGGGACCCAGAGTGTGTAAAAGATAAACGGAGAGAGAGGGGGGTAGGGAGAAAGATAGAGAAAGAGGAAGAGGGCAAAAGCTGACCGGCGTCGCTGAAACCGGAGCGTGTGTATTACCGTCTGATTTAGTTTCGCCCGTATGTACTTTTGCCGGGGCACGGGTACGGAGTAAGCGGGCGGGTTCGACGTTTATGCGCCGGCAGAGTCCCAGGCTATTCCATTACGCGCCGGAGAAAAGAGTTTATGAATGAAGAGGATGATGCTAAGGTTAGTTTCCGGAAGCCAGTCTGTCGGCTGACGACTCGTCGCAATAATCGTAGAACGGTTCGGGTTGTTGCGCGAAAACCCTGAACAGCCGTGCGCCGCGCATATATGAATATCAGGCTCCAGCGAGCGTGAGGAGGTTATCGGCGTGTTTTAATGCCTGGAAATTAGGCTCTGTGGAAAGATCGCGACTCCGTTCGGACGGCGCATGCGCGTCGCTACCTGTCGGGCTGCTGGATCTAGAGAATCGAAACACGGATTGTTTCGGACGGGTTGCATCGCGTTATCTACGATGGAACGATAACAGTGATCGTGTCACGGATATCCCTTGCCTTTGCCTTTGATGACTCGTATGAGAAGCGTCGCAAGCTGTTCGACTGATGGTATGTACCTATTCGATTTCAGATCAACGTAACGGTACGTCGATGAATTTGTCGCGGACTTAAATATGGCGCCAAACCGTTCGGTGACTCGATTTGTGGTACTGGGCATACGTGGTACTACATTGCATTGTTCGAACTTGTCTTATTTGAAGAGTGTTGTATCACGTTGGCTATTTCTAGTACGTATAAATCAGGAATGTAAATTTTAATGGTTACTGGGTACATGGTAAATGTTCGACTTGCTGTCAACTGACTTTCCGATGCTTGATACGTGTCATATTTTAGAAAAACGTAGTACTACACTGGCTATGCGATTAAGTGCCACCAGTCGTTCGTTACTAGAATGTTTAGAAAGTAGAATGTTTTATTTCAATTATCTAAAAGTTCAATTAATTATAAAAACACGCGTTATGCTATAATTAATAGCAAATTGAATAAAACAAGCGATATTTAAGAGAAGAACATGATAAATGAACGAAAACAAATTTCGAAAGCAACGTAACTGAACGCGCAACGAGCAAACGAATTAGGAACGATCGTTTTTATCCGGATATCGCAGTTGCCGCATGATCTGTGGGGCCCGAGCAGGTGGCTCGTGGCAGGAGTTACGTATCGCGGTAAACGATACGCGCTTCCTCGTAGGAATTAGTCGTGACAATGAAACCCGATGAAATTTCGTAACTGCTGCCCACTCCGTGTCTGCCTTTCCGCTTCGAGGCGACCTAAAGAAACCGAAAAGAAAGCCTTCCTGAAAATTTCACACAGTTTAACCCACATAATCTCCGCGAGTCTCGAACTTTCGACTTGCCCGGGGTCGATCGTTATTCCGGTGATCCACGTACTCGCCACACTGAATTTCGTGACCACGCTGTATCGAGACTACGCTCGACAAAATCTTCTCGCGTGTAAAACAGTTAATGATTGCAAAAGTTCGTGATACTGAAAACGAAAGAAGATCGACAAAACGAAGACAGTGTAGAGGATTTTGGTGTCGACGTGTTATATAAGGGTTTCCTGCAGTTCTCCCGTGGCGATATCCGTGAGACGGCACCGCGTACCCACGGGCACGAGAAAGAGAAACGGGCGAACGCATTCTCAATTTCCGCGTATCGGCATCGATCAACATCTTTCACGCGATCCTTCGCTTTTCATTTAACCGTCCGCCCGGTGACTCGTGTGTTTTCGTGAAAATCTCCGGGGCTCTCCCATCGATTTTCGTCGGGACCCCGGAGCTACCTGGTCGCGGAGGAAATTGGAGGGCGGCGAGCGACGAATTAAAACGGAGGAGCAACGAACCGAACGAACCAGCCCGATCCGTGCGACCCCGCGCCAGGAAACTACGCGATTCCTGTCCCTCACCCCTTTTCTCGCCTGTAAAAATAAACGATCCCCCAGAAACACCATTAGGTACCCGCGCTATATACCCAACAAATCAAGTAAATTCGATGTCGAGCTATCCTACTTGTCATTTTATTATAAAATACGATCCTCCGTGAAAGCAGAGTCGCAAAATTTTGTGCAAAATTCAAAGACGACGCCATAATCGGAACTTCGAAAACGTTATATCGTATAACGTGTGCCGCGCAGAACCGGCTCTTTAATTACAGCTTGTAATGCGCGCAAATTATAATTTACCGGCTTCCAATAAGTCTTTGATTATCTGCTTCGATTGCGATAATTAAAGGACATACTTTTCGAGGAGTAAATACATCGACGGTGAATCATTTGTCCCAAGATTACGTTTTTCAAAGTTTCCAAGTTGTACGGTCGCAGTAGCGGACGTCCTTTTCACGGTTAAAAAAAGAAACTTCACACCCGGAGGACGTAAAAATCCTCGAGCTTAGTCCCAAGAAACGAAAGGTTCTCGCGCGCGGTCCCGATCACACATAGAGTCTCTCGGTTCGCGCCATAACCCGCACAGCTAACCAGATTACGATCGCCAGTCCAGAGCGAGAAGAAAATAACGGCGGACGAAGAAAAAGTCGATTCCCGAATGGGCTTTAAACTTCCATTACTCTCGGCGTGCCCTCTCCGCGAAACAATCTTCCCGACAATCGTCGCACAATTTCCCCTAATTAATCCCCGGACCCGAACGACCCCGGCATACTTCGCGGCCGAGAGAGAGAGAGAGAGAGAGAGAGAGAGAGAGAGAGAGAGAGTCCCGCGGCGTGTCCGGCGCCCCGTGTCCCCAACTCTCCGGCGTCCCTATCTGTGCGTGGCATCCACGGCGCGCCACGCACCGCGCCAATATACCAGTAGTTCCTATCGATTATAGATAATCGACCGGTCTCTCCGCCAATCTCCGATTCGTAGCTCGAGGGATAGACCCGGTGGCGATGGTTAGGGGGAAAGGAACGAGGGTCCCGATGGGCGCGCGAGAGAGAGAGTCGAGGTGAGGTACGACGAGGACGGTATCGCGGCGGTGGCGGCGGCGGCAAGCGGAGAACGCCAAGAGGAACCCGACACGGACGACGCGGGGTAAACGGGGACGCGGTTTGGAACGGGCAGCTGAGGGAACAGCGCGAGGGGTTTAGAGGGTTGGGGCGGGGGCGAGGGGCCGCGGAGGGGTATAGGGGAGAGGACGGCGATAGCTGAAAACGCGGCGTGAGTCGCGAGAACTCGAGGAGGGACTTAACGAACGAGCGGACCGAGAACCGACCTCGGAGTCGGGAGTTAACGCTCGAGGGGTCGTTAATTTTCCGATCGTGCCCTTCCCGTCAGAGGCTGCTGCAGCCTCTCTCACGGACACGAACACGAACGCGAGCAAACAGCGCGAGGGATAGGGGAGCAGCGGGGTTCAGAGGGGGGGAGAGAGAGAGAGAGGGAGAGGGAGAGAGGAAGAGAGAGATTGCGAGCGGAGAGCCATAACGTAGAGATGGCCAGAAGGCATGCGCGCTGGAAATGGCGCGGCCACACGCCGCTCCGTCCTCCGCAGGTACGCCGAAAGGACGCGGCAAGAATTTCGCGTGGTCACGATTAGGAATGTAAAGGTCACTCGGTTTGGAGAGAAAGAGAGGAAAAAGGTATTCGACGGGAGGCGGGTAGGAGTTGACTAAGCCGCGAGTCGCCGCCGTCGAGTCCGCGCGGCGAATTATGCGTATCGTCTGACGCCAGAAACTGTACCCTGACGTTCTTAGATTGGTCACCGTTTAATCGAACCCAACCGTCGCGTAGGCTTCTCGCGAGCGAACGTTTCGACCGCCTCGCCATTTTTATTACGATACTTCTTTAATGACGCGTATTTCTACGAATTGCTTGTTTGCAGAAATTTTTCGCACAGTTCAGTCGATATTGTCTATTAGAAAATTAACTTAAAGCCATAAAAAGTACTATATACCAGAATACATATATACCATAGCACAAGTATTGGAGAAATTAGACTTCACTTGCAATATAGCTGTGAAAGTTTCTAAGCCATCTAATATCAACTCCAACATCGATTATGTAAAAACGTAGATATCTTACATATTACGATACGATCGATATCGATTAAACCAAGTGAGAAAATCTCGATCGCGTTACGTCTGCTAATGTAGTGTATCAAATGTGTATGGACCGCACGAGCAATTTAATCTGTTATTTGTACGTTTGTCCGCGTACGTTTGCACAGGAGGGTGCACACTGCTCAGAACGACGACGATACCTTGAGGGTGCATTCCGCGTAAACTCGGATCACACCTTGGCGACCCTCAAATTCCACGCAGACATCATTCGAAATTAACCTCGTCAAGAGTAGAAAAAAAAAGGGAATAATACTCGGGCGATCGCCCCTCCAGCCACCCCCGTCGAGCCCTCATCAAAGCCCACCCCGCGCGTATCCAAGCAAACAAAAGCAATCTATATTCGCGGATCCACGTCAGCGCGGAGAACTGCGTCACAATGGGGTATCCTGGCATTAAGGCCGATCCCCAGCTTCCAGGAACTGGTCTGGCGACCCGAACAACAAGGCCGCCGCTACGAAAAACTAATAAACGCCACAGATTCGCGATATTCCCGATGGAAATATACAGACTACGGGAATCTGAAATTTCGATATCAAAAGTGATACCGCGTGACAAAAAACGTTAACGAACTAAAAGATCCAACGATAAGTTCGCACGGAACTAAGCAGAAAATGAGATGCGATATAATATCAGCTTTTTGTTAGTTAAACTGATCAGCTTAACGGTTTCTGGCATACGTTCGGTCTGTTTAAATGGGAAACCCCGCCGCGCAAACTGAATCTTACAATTCGTAGAAGAGAATGATCAGCGAACTAACTCTTTTCCTTTTGATGTAATCCCACCCATAAATTCGCGTCAACTACCTTTCCGCGTAGCACTCTTATCTTTAAGAGGAAAAAATAATTACGGACCGATCATCTCGAGCGAACGCGCGATGAACGCACGAATTCGAACGGAGAAATCCGCGCGATCACGATCCCACGGACAGTTGAACGGTACCCAGGCAGCATCCTCTCCCTTCCACTCCGTTGGTCCGGTAACGACACGCGTATTACATAATTCAAAACTTCTAAAATTAGAAGACGAACTCTCTCGCCGGCGAGAGAGCGCAAGGGAAAAAGTACGAGCGCGTCGAGGAACGGTTGGTCGGTCATGGTGGTCGGTCCACCGGCGCACGGTTAAATATAACGTCTCTGGAGCGTACGACAGGTAGTTGCTCGCCAGCCTTATGCAATATATTCTCGCATTCACCGGGAAAAAGGAACAATGACGGCCGCAGACGCACAAGCATTCGGCGTAACTTGAAAACGCGACTCGTTGCTCGAGTGAATACAGGAGGAACGAGCGGTACGGGTAGGGTGGGGGCGGTCCAGGAAACGGATAACTGCCACTGTCGATTACGTAACGCCAACCGGTGTCCTTCTCGATTTATATTGGGGCACGTCCTTCCTACGGCCACTCGATCGCCGGTGCCTTGTTGCCTCTTCTTCGCCTTTACGTGACGTTGCACGAGCAACTGCTCTAGTTAGACATTTTTTGGACCACTTGCTGTTTCTATGAAAAATTTGGCTAATTTATGCGAGTCTAGGAATCGTCTAAATTAAGTAACTGTTTTAAGTCGATCATTGGCTTCGAGTTAAATGAATGCACACTTGGCGTTAGTCTACATCGAGTCTAGCCCTAAGTTTTCAGAAGCAGTTCAGGTCTTTACCAACGATTGGTCCCGTATAAATTTCTTGTAAGAGGGTAATTGCTGTTAGTCTAGCCTCGCACACCATTCTTAAGAAAGATTGGGGTTCAAATAAATTTTGTGCGGGCCAGGTACTTTCGATGCCAGTCTATTCTGCGACTATTCTTAACACAGGAATTCCAAGTCTTGACCAAAGATTGACTTCAGGTAAATTCCTTGCAAGTGGGTAGGTATGTACGCGATGTTGGTCTATTTTAAGACTGTTCTTTGAGCAATCAATCTCAACTGTTGACCAAAGATCAATCGCAATTGTATTTCGCGTTGCTTTGTACATTGCGTTACTTCATTATCAAATTATCGTTAAAGAGAATTTGGTGCATCAGATATCGTGATAAATTTACGGCTAGAAGCATTATTATTAGGTACTCGGTTGTAACTAATATACGTATTTCAGTAATATACATCCGCTACTATTACAAATCGATCAGAGTGTCTAATGTCGTATACATTTCATAGGTACGGCTTCGCGAACAAACTAATTATCCTCAGACACCAGCATCGTTCTCAATCTCCAATCGATCATTCGCGCTGATCTTGAAACAGCGGGACACTCGGGCGAGGACTACTCGGAAAATCCTTCGCAAATTTCTATTACAATTTCAATCCTCGGATTTGCCCTATAATCAGCTTAGAATCCTGCCTAAAAGACACAGTCCACTCCCCGCCAGGACTAATACCGCGTGATTCGAGACAAATTCTCTCATCTCCGCGATATTGAAAAAAATAAAAGAAAAAGGATGAGGTTGGGGGGGGGGGGGGCGAGAACGAGGAAGAAGAAAATCCCCTGTAAAAGACGAATAAGAGGAAAGAGGAGGGAGAGACCGGCAGCAACGGTAGGGAAATTTTTTTTTTTCTTTTTTTTTTCGCGATTACGCTTCCGGTGTTCGTCGACCTTAAAAGCGGGCAACCCCAGCCCGGGCGGAGGATTTCCAGGTTGTCTAAGAGGGAAGCGCGCTCGCCGAGCGGAAATACGGTCCCCTCTGGCGCGGGTGGGCACGGCGAAGGGAAGAAATTCGCGCGTAGCACCGCTCGCCCGAAACGAGCCGTGGTGGTAGCAGGTGCGGTCGTTAAGTCGACGACCAAGAAAACGGCGGGTAGAAGCGACGCGGCCCGGCGCGTAGGGCTGTTTCTCGGAAGGATCGAACCGGCCGGCTAAAGAGGAGCGGAAAAGGAAAATGGGGGGAAGGGTGAAAGTCGAACGTGGGAGAAGGGAAGTCTCTCTCCTCGCTGTGGACGGTCGCGAGCTACACGGGTTTCGCTGGACGCGACTGTTCCGGTTAAAACTCCCGTTCACGCGTACGAACTGCCCTGTCGTACGTAACACGTGAACAGAAAATTGTTAGCAATCAACGTAAGTACGATTCGTACGTGGCGAACAGGTTTTGGGATACGCTTCGAGTGATTAGATATTTCACGATGGAATTTGGGACAGAAGCAAGACAATGTTTTATTTTTTGGTATCGATATACAAGGACGATCGCGCGTAAAATTAAAATGTCAACATAACAAAGGTCGATTACGATGGAAAGTAATTTCGGTCCTTGTGCAAGCAGCAAATGGAACAGTTTCGTGTTCTCTCTGCTCGTTTGTAGTGTCGCTGTTGTAATCACTTGTACGGATCGCTAAATGTAAACATACATTCAGTCACGCATCGTATTTATATGTACCAATGAATACTATTATTTAGCTGCGATATTCTGTCGATCTTGACGCGGCTGAACTTTTCAAAATACGTTATACAAAAGTCGATGGAGTAAACACGGTTTTCATTTACGACCAATGTCGTTGAAGCGTAGGATACGCCGTGCGTTTTTTCTGCGTCCAAAGTTTTTGCGCTCGCCCCAGTAAACATTGCAGACAGTTTTGAAGAAACTGAAAACTCGCGCCGCGATTTAAAGCCAAACGAAATTCAGCGTACCGTATTACTCGTTTCGCAACGTTTTAGAAGAGGGTTTCTAAAACTCGTAACCGTACGGTTTATTTTAACTCCTTAAATACTTTTCGGGTACGCTGCAGCGTCAGCTTGATTTCTGTTCCAAATGGCACGGAACATATTTTTCCAGATCGTGTGCACTTTGCGCTATTTCGCTTATTAACATTTTCCACAATGCAGGAACATTTATAGTCCACGTACGATATCTCCACGCGCGGACGTATACCCGACAATTCTCTCCAGTTTCCGGTACTTTCTCGCGCACCTAATATAATGGCCCACGCTTCGTCAAGTAACCAATTGGTGTCTTTGCGTTGGAGAGAAATCGATCACACGGCAGGGTCTCTGACGTACATTTAATTCATTATACGCTGATATAAATATAATTTATATTCCGCACGAATACGATGCGAGTAGGTCGTTAAACCTAGCACGTGTAAGCGATCGGAAAACAGGAATGCCACGAATGACTACGATGCATATTAGGACGAATATATAGGAAATATCAATAAAAAAAAAAAAAAATGGATTACCCCGTCCAAACAGTATTATTCCACGTAAACCGGTATAACAACTATATCACGAAGGATTAGTTCCTAGAAAAATCAGCAAAAACGATTGCACAGAAAACAGAGATCGATATTCGTTTAAATAAAAATCGACCAACTTTGTATCCCGCTGTATTAGCTGTTACCATGTCGCGAGTCCCTTGGACAGGCTGGTGAACCATATTTGACGTGGGTGTCGTTAATTATTGGAGATAATGGGGAAAATCCAGCAATAAAAAGTTGGTTGAAGGGCGTAGAGGAGACGGTCGTCGAGGTTTGCGCCTGGCGACGTCGATGGCGGTTAAACGGTGGCCGGCCGGCCGACAAACAACCGCCTCTATGCGCTCGCGACTATGCGGGCACGGATCGATCGAGGGCCCCAGTCCCTTCTCGCGAATGCCACGGCCAGAGAGGAGAGACGGCCGCCTTTAAATTTCACGCGAGAGAGGAACACGGGCAACGCCGTACCCGCTCGCCTTTAGGGCCACGGTCCTTACCCTCGACCTGGCGTCCTGTTTACGCCGACTGTTTTCAAATTAAAGGCTCCCGGGACGATTTACCGCTGCACCATTGTATCATCGTCACTTCGACGGTACGGCTGTACGTTTGAAATATGCAACAAGTGGACGCGGATCTATTTAACCGAGTTTTACCACTCGACACTGGAATTCGTTTGTAATTTATCCAGTTCCAGCGTTTCGTGGATCGCACGCGTCACGATGCGACGCGATTGACCGATTTGTCGGTGATTGGTAAACAACTATGATCGCGTGTGCGTTGAAGTAACGCGTGTCGCGGTGTTACATAACGTAACAGGTCCTATATGAAATAATATAAAGCTGCAATGCATTTTAACGCTCGCGTGATCCTCGACTGAAGGTTTCTAATTGTTTATAATTTACTTGCGAGCTGCTCGTTAGCTTCGGTGCGAACGCTGCTCTCCGTTTCAGTTGGCGAATATTTCTGGTCGCGAACGCGGCTATAACGTGCGAACTTTTGTTAAACTTCCGCGGCTACACCCACCGTTTCTTAAGAATAGTCGCGGCGTGTCGTGTTACACTATCCGAAGCCCATATCCAGTTAAATTCACTGAAATTACCGACCCAGATAATGTCCATCCAGACAGGCCCTGAATTGTGGACGGCAAAGTGATAGCTACTGGCATTGTACAAAAAGTGGGATAAATGTTTGCGGTTCGTTTTGAATTACTGCGGACGGTTTGATCACGCGCGACAGTGGACCAATTACCAACGCCAGTGGTTAAGGCAACCTGCAAGACTCGTCTTATTTTTACTGCATCGAGAATGATGTACGTAGGTTCGTTGAGGTGTGAATTTCTGATAGATCTGAGTTGGAATTATCTAATTTTAGTACCAGGGTAATGTAGTTGCCTCTTTTCAATGGAGGCGTGTCACCAATTTTCTTCGGCTAGAATAATGTTCCTGAACTTTTCTCATCGCGGAACACTTTTTAAGTTCAAACATTTTTTAGGAACACCGAAGTAAATTTTAGTTTTTAATTCAAATAAACGATAACACAGATACATTAAATGAACAGAATAAAATTTTGAGAAGCGAGGATATCGAAAAATTATAGGTACAATTTGTGATCAACGACTTATTTTGAAGTTGTCTGGTCATATTATTCAGGTATAATAATAGCGACCTGTGTGGAATACTTCTTTGAAAGGTCCTAGAGAGGGGATCGAATGGAGAGCGGTGATTTAGGGGGGGCGAGTTTGGAATATGCACGGGGTTGCTTCGCCTCGTGAAGAAGGGGTACGTAAAATGTCTGCGTTGATTTTTTGTTCGCTGTTATTGTTAGGTTAGGAGGAATTCAATTGTAAGGTATTTAACCTCTTGATGTCCGATGGGACTTGAGCATTCCTGATCGTAGACGTGGCATAAAGTGACCGGATTTTAACATCGACGAAGAGAGGAGGAGAGTGGTTGTCTCGTTGAGAAAATTCTTCTAAAGCAACAAAATTTCCTTATCCATGAACAAATTTTTTAAAATTCCAAGGTATATAAAATTTACTGCATAGGGGTACTTGTAAATAAAATGTTCAGAGTACTTCAGGCTGAACTTATCTAATATCATTTGATACAGGAAAGGGGATATGAAAATCAAAGTTTCGATGAAACGCGTTACCCAACGCGGATCTTCCTCCGCGGATTCGTTAGCACCGGGAACTCTTTCTCCTTCCTCGAATCGCGCGTCGTTCCGCGAGTAATGCTATCAGCGACCAACATCAACCCACTCAGAAAAGCACCAGTTTCACCGCGGCGAGAGACGAAATCGAAACGAGTTTCTTCCCTCCCCCGGTCGGTCGAACGCGGAAGCGGAAGTATCGCGACGATCGCGGCACCCCACTCCCGCCGACCGAGTCCAATCTTTTTACCGCTCTCGTCTCTTCGAGACGTTGAGATTCCAGTTTCGATGGACGTCGATCCGATCGCTAAACACCGTGGATAATACGTCGCGCAAAAATGATACCGCGGTTAATTAAGGCCTCCGTAGTCGCCTCGATCGACGCGAGAAAGGTGGGACAGAGCGGCGAGACTGCGGGCCAGGTATAAAACGAGACGGGAGAGCGGCCTCGTACGCGATTCCACGGTCGAGCCCTGTTTAATACCGTCCGAGGGGATTCTGGCTGGCTGAGTGGGGGAAAGAATGCTCGTAGGAGAGCTCGCTGAATGCGTCGCGCCGCTTTTTCGGTGGAATACCGGTGCACGTGCCGCGCGTAAACTCAGACGTGTGCTTAAAGACGAAAGCCGGGAGAGAAATCCTTGCAGGGATCTTTCGCGAGACGATAGAAAGAGAAATGGCGGGGGGAGAAAGGACGGCGATGATCGCGCACGTCCACCCTGCGCGTCCTCTGTTATCTGCACCGATACGATTAAGAGTTAAGAACGCCACTCTTTCACGCGACGATACGCGCATCGCGATACGCGTATTGTAGATAGCGACGGTGTACGTATAGCTTATGGAAGCGTTTAAATGTCGATTCTCGCGAGATATAGTATCGCGATGCTGATTTCGCACTCGGTACCAATCGGCTGTCGGCGACTTTAGTTATTTGTACGTTAAGGCGATCGACGAGGACGTGGAAAGAATTGTCATTCACACGCCGCGGTATCGCGTGCAGATTTTCGACGTTAAAAGCGTTACATGATCGTATCGCTACATCCTAGGATTTTCTATCGTTAGTGGAGTAAAAGTGATTTCGATTGCGCTGATAAAGGGAAAATGACATTACTCTGGGAGTCATTTTGGGCGGAACGAAAATTGATTTTGACACGCGTGTAGAACAGGATATGTAAATTAAAAAGCAAACCCTAGTTGATACCTAGCTACGAAATTGGTCGGATATTGTATTCCAGATGAAATGAGTCATTCGGAACCAACACGTCCATTCTCGGACGTATATCTCATGCGCGTATCACGGTACGCAGCTCGCGATACACGTATCGCGATACGCGTATCGCCGTGTGAAAGAGCTCGAAGGATAACGCGCAGACCAACGCCGAGTACGATACCGCTAACGATATTAAACGCGTCTTCTATATTTTCGAGAACATTCAAGGATGATTAATTTCAAAAAATCGAGATCGCATCCCTTCTCTTTTCGTGGTTACGTTTAACGAACGCAATAGCGTAGGAAAAATGTTAGAGCCTGATTTTGACATTGGGAGAGGAGATTGTCTCGTTGGAGAAATTGTTCCAGAGCAAGGGGTTCCCAAACTATTTTTCCTGTAACCAACGTATCGACGTGTAACGTATCGAAATAACATTTTTTAAGTGCTCGAGAGAGAACTTGTCCAATACCTTTGGTAAGTTACTCGACGGTAAGTTTATGACGTGCAATTGTCTTCGAAAACTCGGGACTTTTTTAAAACGCAGCGAGACGCGGGAGAAATTGTTAAAAACCGGGGACGTCTGGTCTCACCTTAGGTAGGAATAATGGCGGTGGTCGAACGACGTGGATCAGGTATGCAGCAGGCGGTGACAAAACGAGCGCGAGAAAAAACGCCGCGTACAGGGTTTCCGCGATATTGAGTTCACGAAGACACGATTTTCTCGCGCTGTCAGTATCGCATTTTCTCCGTCCACGTTGTAGCGCTGCGACCGCGAAAGCTGCACGAAACTGCGATTTCGTTCTTTCGTAATTACATAGAATCGTCCTTGCAGGTTCTCGAATAAACGAAAGACGAAAAGGTGTTGGTATAGCAAACGATATCGTTGTCGTTGTTGATTGACGCGTACCTTCGCTAATCGAACAGAATCTCGATTCCAATCAATTTGACTCTTCGCTTTAACGCGAAGCACGCATCTAAAATTATTATACTCGTAGATAAAAAATGTACCCAATTATATATACCTAACTAGCACTCGAACCGCGTATTCCCTTGAAACCTACATTGCTTTCCCCCTGAAACGAACCGGTACATTCGAATCGCGGATAGTTCTAATAGATGCCCGAGAGACGAGCAAACGCGCGACGCGGTTCACTTTCACGCGCGGACGGTCTCGCCACGGATCGACAGGAAATCGTGCGATACGCGGAATCGAGCAGCGGCCTGCGCGATTCGCCGCGAAATCGCGAGAACGCGCGGCATTGTCAGAGGCGAATTAAATCGGGCCGGCGCAACGGAAAAATCCACGAAGGCCGCGGCTGATCGAATCGTGGCCGGCTAACAGGAAGAAAGCTCGTGCGTCGCAGATAAAAGTTGTACCGTGGCGAGGCGGCCGCCACGCGTATCTGCAATTCCTCTGGCCGTCGTTGATCCGTCCCCGTCGACGTTGTTGGCCTGCTAACGGTCGAACGTTGCGCGCGTATCGTCGCTCGCCCGTCCGTCCGTCCGGCGACAGAGCGTCGCTGCCGGGATATACGCATCGAGAACGCGCCCTCCCCTCAGCCCGCGGCACCCCTCCTGCCCCACCCGGTGTGTCCCAACGGGTCGCGATACCGCGACAACCGACGACGCCGACGGGCGCTTCGCGGAAGAGGAGAGAGGCGGGGTTTCGGGAGGGCGTAGAGCGCGGTCTCGCGAGACGAGGCGCGAGGAATGTATCTAGATAAAAGGCAGAGCGCGAGTTTATCTCGACGGGCGCCTCGTGCCTAGGCGTATTTTCTCCTCTATGTATTAGGTGAGTCCGAAAGTACCGTCGCGTTTCGCGACCACCTACGTACACGCTCGAAGCATCGCGTGACTAATGCGGTTCGAGATTATGTCGAAAAACCGCGTGCTTTTATTTTTCCTAATCCACGGGGTGACTGCTACATTTCTTTAATTAAGGATTATTTTACTAACTTTTTTCATACGCGACTTTAAAATTTCGCGCAGGTAACATACGAACGGTTAATTAACTGATCGGTTAAGCGATTACTATTATTATTACATTTTTTGCTACATATTATGGAACGTGAAAGAAGTACAGGTGGAAGCAGGTGGTGCTGTTATTAATTAGATTGAACGTGAGTAATAAGCTGGAAATGATACGTACGGACCATTATTATTGCATTTCATTCACCATTCCCTCAGAGCACAAATCATACATTTACCCTTTCGTACCGAACAATCGTCACGGATTATTTTTCGATAACTCTCGATAAAAATCCTCGACTCGCCTTCCGAAGATCCCCTCTTTCATCGACTAACATCATTCCGAATGTGTCGCGTAAACGCAATTGCGTACAAGCGTCCAAATAAGACGGCTAATCAACGGTTAACGTTGACGGGCACGTTACTTTCGCGCCACTGTGTATACCTACACGTAGAGGGGACCGTGTCCGCATAGAGCGGCGCACGCGTTGGTATCGGTGCGCGAGCGATCGCTGCGTCGTCGCGCCGAGTCGCGGCAGCAGCCGCTCGCCTCCTCCGTGTGTGCACGCGATACGCGCGTTCGACACACAAAGAGAGACAGCTGGGCGAAGAGCGAGAAGGGGCTGAAGGAGCGAGAGGGGGCGGCGGAAGGAGGGTTGCCCGAAGGGTGAAGGAGAGAAAAAGAGAGGGAGAGAGAGAGAGAGAGAGAGAGAGAGAGAGAGAGAGAGAGAGTAGAGAGCCGTCGTCTGCCGCGCGAGTACCGTTACACGCGGGGACGACGGGCTCCCCATTCTCGTGTACTATACACAAGGCACAATGGACCGAAGGAGCCGGCTCCGAAGTCTTCTTAATTTTCTCCTTGGCGCGCCCGGCCGCGGCGCGAGACGAGCAGGCCAACCGGCGCGGTGGCCCAACCGAGCCGGCCGGAATGAGAGAACGCCGGCAAAAGTCGACCGCGGGAGACGGAAAGGGCGTACACAGAAGAACCGAGAGAGATAGAGCCGTGAGATTGGGACGGTTGGAGACGCGGTGAGCAATGGTAGAACGAAAGACGGCAGAGGGGCTGGGGGGGGGTAGAGGAAGAAGGAGAGAAGAGAGCGGACGCCTCTGTCGTCCCGGTCGGCGACGGGCATCGAGGCGGGCTTTAATTAGCACGGGATTTCGGCGAACGACGGACGGCCAGCGTCGGAGCCTCGTCGTGGACGAGCGAGTCTCGAGGTTTTCCGTGGTAGAGAACGCGGTATATACGCGTATCACGAACACCGGGAGGGAGAGAGAGAGAGCGAGAGAGTGAGAAAAAGTGGCCGAGGTAAAGGGAGACGGACGATCGAGGACGACGCGGCTGACAGAGAGGGTCAACCAAAGATGGACAGAGACGGAAATAGGGAGAGATGGAGAGAGAGAGAGAGAGAGAGAGAGAGAGAGAGAGAGGTAGGACACATAGCGAAGAGCCGCCGGTGAACCGGTGCCGCCCGCCGCCGCGTGTCCCGAAGAGACGAGGGCAATAGGAACGGGAAGACGAACGTACGATCGCGGGCTAAATGGGAACGACGAGGACAGGGATAGGGACGGCTAGAAGAAAAAAGGAAAAGAAGGGAAGGGTAAAAAAAAGAGAAGAAAATGTAGAGAGGTGGAAGAGGAGAGGTACGCGGTGGACGATCGGGCGAAACAAAGAGGGAAGGTTGACGGCTAGGGAGAGAAGGGCGAACGGAACGGGCGAAGGGTGTGGGAGAGCTAGAGGTGGCTGGTCGGATCGGTAGGGTGAGAGAACGGCAGGAAGGAGGGTGGTCGAGTCGGGCGTGAGCGATGAGGGGGCGGCAGAACACAGCGGCGCTCGAGGGCGAGCGAAGGGCGGCGCGGCGCGCGGCTCTGAGTTGGGTCGCGAGCGAAGGGACGCGCGCGCGGCCGGCTAAATAACGGCCTGCCCTATCCTCCTTCTCCTCCCACCCTTCCACTACCCCCCTTTTACCTCCAACCCACCCGCCTAGCCGCGCCACTGCCACGCCAGCGAGAGAACCTCGTCGTCCACCCTCTTCTTCGACCTCCAACCCCCGTTCAACCCTCCTGCCGGCCACCCACTGGTCGGACTACCCTGATCTACGCTCTACCTCGCACCTAGGCGACGAGGGGGTCGGCGAGGACGCCGGGGATACTAGATTGGTACATCGAGGGGCACGTCGGTAAAGGGGTTTCGGGGGGGAACGGGACGTACCGCGCCTCTTGTCACTGTGTTTTCAGGCTTACGTACCACGTAAGCGTTACGTGGACGTAAGCGCGACCCCTGTCCGCGATGCCTTTCTTTCCTCGTCTTTCTCCTTGCGCGAGCACCGCGTAAGTACGGGTAGACGCGTTTCGTCTGAAAAAGTTTACGCGTACGTTTGTTTCCGATCGCCTTGCGCGACTATGAATTCGAGAATTAGAATAGGGAAACTAAGAAGAATCGATTAACGAGAGATATACCGTAAAGTCGTGTTAAAAACGGACAAACGTTACAATTGAAACATATACCGGTGACTAATTTATATTAATTGATAATATTTGACCAAATAGAATTTTTTAAAAAACTTAAGAAATCGCTCGAAGCTTAATTTTTTCAACGCTGATGCCGCAAAGGTAATTTTTCTGATATTGGCTGTCTTGTTAAAAGATATTATATATATATGTAGATGTATATATCGTGTTCCACGAAGCTTGCTCGAACATTTCTACTCTCTCCTCTCGCCGAAACCCCCGCCGGCCCACGATCGGTTATTAAACGAGAAAACGAGACCGCGGTTGCGAGAAAGACCTTCGTGGCTGGCGGCGTGCGCGGTCGCCTCTCGCGAGTCCTCCGCCTCGCGGATTCTCTGGCACGGTTCGATATACCAGAGGTTATTTAGACCCAGGCGCGGTTAACGGCGCCCGCCTGCGAGGTAAGGTTGCGCCGCGAGCAGAACCCGAGCCACCATGATCTCATCGCCCCTTTTTTAACCAACACACGCATTCACGCTCCCCAATTTTTAGTCTCGCGATCACGTTCGCGTGTACAACGGCCAAGCCGAGCCAAGCCAGACACCGTGGTACGATCGCATTTTATCGCACGCACGAAACCTTCCTTTCTGCCCTCCTTAACTAAAATGTCCTATCTGCCAATATTTTCAAGTATTTCGAGGCCCACTCGTTTCTTCGATCCCTTTGGGCGAACCTGGAACACGCCATCTGCTTATTTACTTCGAACATTAATTAATACAATTTTTTCTCCGACACGAGGTTCGAACGAAAAAAGGCACGAATATCCACGAAACGCTAGACATCGAAGAGACAGCAATTAGCGATTATCGGCAGGGCTGCGATAACCGGAGCCACTCGATATCTCGAGGTAGATTCTTCGATCGCGGGACGTCTCTTATTTCAGAGACACTTGGCGCGAAATCGTTTTTCGAACCGTGAACCGTACGCGTTCGCGTAAAAGACTCGAAAAATACGTTCTGGTTGAAGAGAAAAAAAAAAAAAAAAAAAACGAACTGCGAACAAGGAAAGACTATAAATATAGCGTTACGCGGTCGGTTTATCTGCGTCAACAAGCGCTAACGCCACCGTGTTTTCAGGCTTATGTGCACGATATACGCGTTTATACGTGGGCGCGCATTTCCCTTCCCTCTTATCCGTGGTATCGCGCGTCTAAGTCCCTTCCTTCTCCCTCCCGGGGTTTTTCGCTGGCGGTCGAACATCTCGGTTATTAAAGCGGAACGCGTGCGCTCGCGAAGGCCATCGCCGGCGAGCACGGATGGTAGATACGCCCATTAGCCTTTTTGGTCCGCGTGTCGACGGAAATTCCAAGCCCCGAGCCGCGGTTACGGAGCCGCGGCCGATTTTTTTGACGATCGGACGCGTCGCAACTACGCGCGCGTTATTCATGAGCAAACTTTCTCCTACGGCGCGTCGAACGAACGAATGAACGCGTGGAATCGTGACCTTGCCAGACCTTCCGCCAGTTCCTTGCCGCCGCGATTCGACGCGTACGGTCGCATAGCGGTTGACATTGAATCGTGGCGGGAAACGTTCGCGATATAATACTGCGCGCACGTGGAGAGGAAACTTGTGTACAATGAAGCACGCCAGTAGAAACGCCGGTATAACAAACGAGACTCCCGCGCGGGCTTGTGTGTGCACAGAGAGAGAGAGAGAGAGAGAGAGAGAGAGAGAGAGAGAGAGAGAGAGAGAGAGAGAGAGAGAGAGAGAGAGAGAGAGAGAGGTGAGAAGCGGGAGGGAAAGAGGTTGGAGAGAGAGAGAGAGAGAGAGAGCGACGGCGTGTTCAGTTTGTTCATTCGTACATGTCTTCCACTGGCTCCGCTCTCCTTTTTCCTCTTTCTCTATTTCATCTTTCTCGCTCTCTTTCCCTTTCCCGGTTCCGTGCACGCGTACAGCTATTTATACATATACATGTATATATACACGGTTCCATACAGGCAACTATATACATAACTAGGTATAACTCGGTCTTGAGTTCTCGAGGTGTTTCTGTTTTACCTACCGCCGACTCGTAAACGCAGTTTAAGCGACTTCCAGGCGGCAGTCAGCGCCGCTCTCACATTACGGAAGCGAAGTTTTCAAGTTCCGCGACACTGACCCAGTTTATTCTCTCTCCCTCCTCCCGCCGTCCTTTCTCTTTCTCTCCTTGGCACAGTTCTCTTTCTCTTTCTCTCTCCTTATGCGCACTCCACCCCACCCTATCCTCTCCGGTCTCCGCACCTAATACTTCCAGTCTGCTGGTAGTTACAGTTTCCCGCAGGTAGCTGTACGTCTGTGAATGCACAAGCCTCTCTCGTTCACCGCTCTCGCTCTCGTCTTCGCTCCGAGAGTTTGGATTTCCTTTACCCTTACCAAGACCAATCGCCACCCGACCGAGACAACCGGATGCGCTCTTCGTTCGTCCGTTCGATATATACCTACCACACGCTTCCCGCTCGGTTCCGCTCATCTTTTCCTTTCGTCGAGAGCGTTCCACTCGTTCCGCGCTAAAAAGTGTACGCCATATTTTTCTCTCGCACCTAAACCCTACGATCCCTCCCTTCGGCTCGGCGCCGCCATAACTTTTCCGAACCGCGTGGAGCCGCGTTTAATTACCGTTGGGAAACGGTAGAAAATATTTTCCACTAGATTAAATAGATACGAAAATTTTGTTTCGCCAAAAAGAAAAGGAGATTAAAGGATTAACATGTACGTGCTCGCGCTTAATTGCAGAGATTTTACTGTTTTCAAAACTAGAGACAGCCTATAGATTATCGTCGTGCTAATTTCATTAACGTATCGATCGCTCGTGTTAAATTCGAGACTGTAAGTGGCACTCTTTCCGATATTTTTTTCATTACAGCGATAAACTTTGAATCGATGCGAAAATTTGTCTCCAAATACCAGAGATGCCGATGTGGTCGGCGTGCAATTGATATTTGAAAAATAAGGAAAGACACCGTCGAGAATTGGCGTGTATCGGGAGCATCACGGTGAACACGAAGGGGTTAACGGATTACGAGGAACGTTATCGCGATTTACGTAATCGAGTCGTTTATTCTTAGCGTCGGACAGTCGCGATAAACGTTCGGCGGCGCTATTCGCGAGCAGGATTTAATTTGTACCCGCTAGAGTACTATTGACCTTAATACCGACATTAGCGGCTGTGTAACGTCGCACGACTAAAACAGTGTTCACCACCTCGTCCGTCCCCCCACATCATCGTCGGCGAATCCCATCGTTGTCGCGTTTTCTTCGTTTTCAGAAGTACACGTCGGCCTCGTTTCCGAAATACGTACACCAGACGCGTAGCGTCCACCGGGTTCGAGCGGCGGCGGCGGCGGCGGCGGCGTGCCACGCCGTTTCCAGCCGATCGCAACGAAAGCCATAAAAGCCGTTGCCAAATCGTTGTCGCTCTCGACCGTCCGCGATCCCCTCGGTTTCCCTTCGGCCGTCTCGTCACGTTCTCGCCTCGTTCCCTCTCTTTCCCGGGCCTGGCATTTCCTTCTGCCTCCGACACTCTCTGCCCAGTCGCGCTCCATCTATCTTTTTCCTTCCCTCCGTCTCGCTCGCTACCATCCCGTTCTCCGTCTATCCGCGGTAGCTCGGTCTGCGTCGCTCTCATCCGCTTCATTGTCCGCGCCTATATCCCCTTCGGCACGTCTCACCTTTTTCGATCGTCGTCGGAACGCGAGGGGCCTCGCTTCGCGATTGGAAAGCGCCGCCCCACCCTATTCTGTCCTCTTCTCTCTCTCCATCCCCTATCCCTTTCTCTCTCTTTAACTCGATTCTCTCCGCGTGTCTCGCAGTCTCCGTCCCGCTTCTAGCCGTTTCGCCGCTCGTTCCCTTTTTTTCCCTCCTTTTTCCCACCGTCTCGCGCTCTCTCCGTCCGTACGTACCCCGTGGCGAGACGATTCGATACCGTGGCGGCGGCGGCGGCGGCGGCAGCGGCAGCGGCAGCGGCTGCGACGGTGGCCGGCTGTGCCAACGGGAGAAGAAAAAATGCCTGCTCGTGGCTTTCCGGCTACTCTCGAAGAGAAAGAGTAACTGGCCCCCGTGAGACGAGCAGGAATAAGCGTAAAAGGGGGTTAAGGGGAGGCGAGGAGGACGCGTATGTGCGGCGGCACGAACACGGCCGGCTGGCACATGGGTAACCGTGGGTAGGGCCCTGCCAAGCCGACCGACAGACCGGCCGGCCAGCGAACCAGCCATCAGCCATCCTGTCATAGACAGGATGTGAGGGTCCGCGAGTCCGGGCCGAGTCGCGTTTCGCCGCCACCGCCACCGCCATCATCCTCATCCTCATCGTCCAAGTTCCCGTCTCGTCGTACAGCTATTCTTCATTCTCCGCCTAGTCTCTCGCCGTTATCGCGGCCGTTTATGTACGTTCACCGCGTACGCGCTACTGTCACTTCTGTTCCTCTCTTTCTTTATCGCGGTTGCATTCTGCTCGAACGATATTTCCTTTCTTCTTACGCACGTCTAACGAGTATATTATCTCAACTAATGCGTTTCTTTATCGATCATCTCGCGCCACGATTACATTCCCGGTTTAGACTCTTTAAGGTTTAGAGATTCGATGTACCGTGTAGAACAGTTGAAGGGGAGCGTATATGGAAATTCGACGGAAGCGGAGATTTAAAGAGGAACGGGTCCACGAGAAAACACTTCGCGTACAGAATCGACCCACTCCGAACGTTACCCTGACGTTTGAAATGTCGTGGATTACGGGGTCGCGTAACGAAACACTAATTTCCACATGTCGATCGAGTCGTACCTAGTAATCGATCTCGTAAAAACTGGTTTAAATCGAATTCATCGCCGTCCACGTCCTCGTCGGTGTCGTTATGCTCGACCGCGTGCACGCCTTTTTCTTCCCTCCTTGTTTTTTCTTTTCTTTTTTTCTCTTTTTTCACTCGCGTGCTTTCTTGCCTCCTCTGTCCCTGTCTCCCTCGCTCCCGTCCAGTCGCCCGTTACGTTTTTTCCGTCTGCGCGGCACATACACGGGCGCACTCGCGCAAGCATGAGTACGCAGAAGCACGCGTGCAAGATGCGCGCAAGTGGCGCGGTCCGAGACACTCTTGGGAATTTAAAAAGGGGCCAGTTCAACGCGGCTGGCCATCCCAAAGAAATCTGCGACTCGTTCCTTGGTCAACTACAGCGAACCCACCGGTCTTTCACGGTTGAAAGTCACGTACAACGCTATATTACCGTCCTTACCTTAATTGTCCTAACTAGACGTTTCGAGCACCGGAGAGAAACGACACCGCGAGTCGATCGAAAATCAAAGGAATTAAGAGACGCACGGGGGCATCGGTTTTTCCGTGCGGACAGTATCGACACCGAGATCGATGTACGCAAATACATTCGCGCGTTCCCTCGACATAACATTTCTGTGGACAGTCTTTATGACGCGGAGGTTACGTCGAATCGCCGCGACGCACAAACCGATATCGCTATCGATTTATCGATACTCTATCTCCTCGCTCCCAGCAGCGTTTCTTTCGGTTCTTTATCCATCGCGCAGGTGTTCACGTTGTTACGCGAACGAAAAGCCACGAACGTTTCGCGATGAAAGCGCCACCGCTAACCTATCGCTACGGAAACGCAAACATTAGAAAGCGCGACGTTGGTCCTCGCAGAAACACATCCCCCGATAACCAACGCCGTAGCCAATAACCAATTCGTTTCAATGATACGCGCGTACACGAAGGCGACACTTCCACCATTCGCTTTTACCATCAATATATCCCCTCGCTACTAATAAGGATGTCCATCGTCTGACAATCGTGAACGCGTACCGCACGGCCGCGTAGATTCGAAGCGCCTAGCGCGCGCGAGTTCGAAGCGCGTAGCGCGGAAACGCTGACGGTCCGTGCGGTGCCGCCGTTTCGCAGGCTACAGTATACGCGCGCGAACGACGAAAAAGAGAAAGAGAGAGCGAGAGAGAGAGAGAGAAGGGGAGAGGGTCGGACTCCGGGCACCCGGACCGTGGTGCTCGTAAATTCTCGAAAGGAACGGTCCGTAGCAGCGGCTCTCTGTTACCTTACCGCTCTTCCCGCGGTAATATTACTCGGCTTATATTGCCAGGCCTCGGTCGTGGGAAAAGGAGCGTCCGGTTGGTAAGAGGGAGACAGAGAGAAGGACCGGTGTATACGTAAGCAGGGCGCATCCGTGCCTCGCCGCCGCGGCTGGCTGGCTCATTCGCTCGCCCGTTCGCCGTTGCCTCGGCTTCGCGTGTACGTGCGAGGAGAAGCGAACCCCGAGGGATCGCCGGGGCAGTCCCAGGTACATACACCTATGTATATATATATATATCCACGTATACTCCTACATAGCCACCCAACCTGTACGTACATAGGCTAGCTCTAGTATGTACTCCGCGTTTTTTTTTCTAACTTGCTATATATATATGTATATATATATAGGCGTGTGTATGTATATATATATATTTATATACGTGTACGTTAGCACACGGTCTCTCCTGTGAAGCGGCCGCGCAGCGATAACCAATACCAGCAAAGCGACACGTCGTACCGCGACGTTGCCGCGTAGTTGTGTGTCGGCCACTGCACGGAGGGCCTCCCCTTCGCGGTATACACCCGTATATCCCCTTTGTGCGAAGTTCGGTTCGCGCACGCACGCACGCACGCATGCACGCACGCACGCACAGCACGCGGCGTTTATAGGGGGAGAGCTCGAGCATTGAGAAAGGATATAGAAAAGAGGGAAAAAGAAGGAAGGGAACGCGGAGGAGGAAAGAAAGGGACGCGACACGAACGGACGAGCGACGACGCCCTGTGGCACATCGTGAGGAAAGCAGCTGGCCGCCGCGCCGCTGCGTGCGACACTTCCACCTCTTGTGTTCTCCTCGCGGGACCCGCATGCCGCGGCGATCGACGATCGTGTGGCCCGAGGGGCCCGTAAAAGCTACATCGCGTCGCTCTCACGCACGCGCACCGAAGACTAACCTTCGTTGATTGTCGACTCACACGCGAACAGCACCCCGCCGTCGTTTGTATTCACGCGTATACGTACGCGTGTGCACGCCGGGATCGCGCTGCGTTTTCCTTCACCCCGCGCGCTCCGGATATGTCGCACGCGGCCTGCCCATTCGCGTCCGAGCGACGTTCGACCGCTCTCGATCCCCGTCCTATCGCGGCGAGACCAGACGAGACGAGAAATCTACCTTCTGCGAACGAAGCTGCCCGGTTCTACCGGATACACCCGTGTCTACCGATCTTCCCGCGAATTTCTTTCTTCCATCCACTATTCCTGCTTCCCGTCGCGCTGTATTTTTCTTTCCCGCCTATCGTTCCCGGTTATCGCGTCCGTTTCGACAACTTTCGATAACATTTTTCACTCTATCTGCCCCGTGATCCTTGGACTAGAGCGTTCGTCTCTGCAGCCTGAACAAATTTTCGCTTTACGAATCGTTTAACCGCACGCTGCGCGCTGTTATCTCGCGATGATATTGCATTATACCCGCGTGCGCGAGCAAACGAATCTTTCTAGTACGTTTGCCACTGCTTTCTAATAACAACAGTACTGTAACAATAAATAGTCTCGGTAACGTCAATACGGTAAATGTAATCGTAACTCTGGCGAGGCTCGACGATCGCTGTTTCAATATCCAACTCCGCGAGTCGAGGTGAAAGTACGTTGGAGGAGTCGAAAACTATTCGAAATATGAAACTGAGGGTAAATGGATCAGCTGAAATATTTTTTCTTAGCAATTGACAGGCCTTGACGCGGGGATATATCGACGCGACGGGAGGAGCCGTCGCGTCACCAATAGAAAGGGCCGCGTTCGTCACGCGGGAGTTTCGCCGGCAAACACGCGGTGACGCGGCACCCGTGTGCGCGCATCCCGCGTACACGCAGCGACGCGCACGCACACGTACGCGCCGCCGCCACGAACATAACCGTCATCGGTCGCGGCGTGCAGTGACTAAGCGGCGCAAAAAATCCCGCGTATTACGGACCGCTCACTTCGAGGTAGGGGGATTCGCGATCATCTAGGGGAGAAGTCCAACGAGGTGTTCGAGACCGATGGGGAAAAACGTATTTGTCAATAATCCCGACCTTGGTCTCGGACACTTCGTATCCTCTCGCGTCTTTTTTCTCTCCGCTGCGAACATCGAAAAAGAAAGATGTACTTTAACGGAACAGCAGTTATATACGTGTTATTTAAATTTCAAGAATGTTACGCACGCTGTGGGTAGAATTGTTTACATTCTCGATACGTGGAAGGCGTATTCGTACTAGTATAAATCATATAAACTCTGCGGTGTGGTATTTGGGATAACGGATAAAGGGGAGGGATGATACGCAAGTCGAATGCTTCTGCGTCGACAAAAAGACGACGCGAAAGCGACCGCGTCAATATTGGTTTCCGATCGCTTTATGGTTTATCTCTTGATTATGATTCGGTTTCGGCGAGGTTAAAGCCTCGCGCGTTTACTGCATATGCGAGGCTGTAAGAAACGTCCGTCGCTACGTACCGTTACGAATTTCCAAATTAATCCGACTCTAATCCAATACTCGCGAGTCGGTTTAATTAGAGTGTTAATTCGACTCGTATTAAATCCGGGATGTTTCGGATGTTTTATGAATATTTCGATAACCAAATTTGCGACAATTAGAACGAACATCATTGTATTTCTTGATTAACGTTTACTCAATAATTTGTTTATGACGTTGCTGTATTATTTTTCTCCTTGCGCATCGCGTTCACTGGTATTTCGTAACGTGATTTAGTAAAGATTTTCAAACGTTTCAATCACTTCTACGAGATTAGACATTCAAGCAACGAATCATTGAATCCTACCTATATATGCGATAAGAAAAAAATTCATAGATAATTAGTTAGCTCGATATCGGTAAAATAATTGGCAATACCAAGCACCATCGATATTTATTCTGAATTGGCCGCAATAGCGTCAGGTATCCCATTTAAGTAAATCCCCGCTTTCATGCAACCTCATAGAAGAAATTCTAAAGGGGATAGGTCAGGTAACTAAAGGAACCATGCCACAGGTCTATCTTACGTCATAAAGCGATACGTGCATACACATTTCAGAGTCCACATGTCTCGATAACGAAATTGAATCGAACGATTATATGCGAGAGATATTAAACTCGTGACGACCATCCTAATATATACCGATAAAGTTAGTCCGTTTAATCATAGAATACCTCGCGCGATATATAATACATGTGTGTGCACGTAGATACGCGCGTGGGCCGTCGCGAAATCCGCTGAGTTTCGCGACGTTTCGCAACGGATTTCGCGACGCGTAAAAGTTGGTTCGAGCTGGTGGCGCAGGGTACGCGGGGGATTTCGCATCGATTAGCCGTTCGACGAAAGGAAGACGCCGCGGCCAGAGAGAGATTCGCGTGGAAGAATTCGCTGGTCGGAGCCGGTGTCGGTCAGCGACTGCGCGCGATCGCGTGCACGCGGCTGTGTGCGTAGACACGGCCGCTATTAATCTCGCGGCGGTGATACGTCATTCCGAAGCACCGCCTAACCGACTCTTATCGAATTCGAGCCACCCAGTGCTCATTATACATTCGCGAGGCCGACGGGACGCATCGGTGTACAGGAGGCGTCGCCGCGCGGCCCGATGATAAATAGGGACACGCTCGGCCAACATTTTTTTCATCCTCGCGAAACGACGATACGTTCGGGGGGAAAAAAGGGATTCTCGATTCCATTACGGTGGAACCGCGGTGGAACAAACTTTCTCCGTCTAAGAATACGCGAAGGCGAGGGGATGGGAGGTTAATTTTCATGCGATTAACCCCCGGTGGTCCCTTCGCTCGATTACGGTGGACGCGGTGTTAGTCGCGCTTAAGGGAGAACTAGTTCGTGGAAACGATCGATACGATGCCGCTATCGATTTCCAGAGCCGGTCTTCGCGTCTCTGTCGCCGCTGCCGCCGCCGCCGCCGCCGCGTTTCACCCGTCGAACATAACTGTACGTTTCGTCATCGTCCGTGTTCCGATTCTTCCCCGTCGCTGTGCGCCCAGGCCAGATGCCGTGTCGCGCTTTCAATCCGCCGAAAATACGCGACGTCCTTTTCAAACGCGGAGAGCCTGGCTTCTCGGATCTTTCAACGGCGAGCGACCAGGCAAACCACCACCAACCCATCGACCGGACGCTCACGGTGTTACGAGCTACAGAGTGCGACAGAGAGAGAGAGAAACAGAGAGAGACTGGTGGGTAGACAAAGAGATCGAGCAGAGACACGTACAAGAAGACACAGAGGCGAAACGAGAAAGAGAGAGAGAGAGAGAGAGAGAGAGAGAGAGAGAGAGAGAGAAGGAGGATGGCTCTTTAGAAGACCCTTAACCCTGCGGGTGACGGTCGAACGGTCGGTCGGTCGGTCGGACGAACGTCAGACAAAAGGGATCGGCTGGGAGGTTGGTAGAGAAACGGGGGAGGGAGGGAGGGAGGCAGGCAGGCAGGCAGGATAACAGTGGCGCGAGACGCGAACCGTGGGGACCGACGCGGCGCGGTAAGGGGGCGCAGGGCTGGCAGCAGGAAGCTCGCGATGCGTGACTCACCGAACGGACCGAATGGCATAGAACCCGCGGGTTCGCGTTCGCGCTCCATACCCGTCCCTTTCTTTTCCACGGTTACGCCGCGCTCCCTCTTTTTCCACGCCCGTTTCGTTCCCTCCGTCTCCCTTTCTCACCCTCGGTTTCTCTCCGACCCATCCTACCAATTTCCCCCTTTGCTTCGCTTCGGTCACCCTCCTCCTCCTCCCTCCAAGTGCCGGCGAGGGAGAAGAAGCCCCCTCGACTCTGGTTCCCCCTTTCGCCTGACCCCACCTCACTCCCCATGGGTCGCACGGCCCCGTGTCTCCCGATCGTTCAGCGCGCGGCTCTGGTTCCTGCCTAGCCCCTAGTATATACCCGCGTCGCGCGGACCCTTTGTCCTCTGCCATCACCTCGCGTTATTTCACACTCTCCCGCGCTCCAACTTGCTCGCTGCACGTTTCCCTGGTGCACACGCGGCTTGGACCGCACCGGTACCGTGCGAAAGGGGCGTCGCGCCATACGCGACGCGCACGGCGTTTATCGTTTAAATCCGTCCGTTATTTTATTAGAACCGAACGCGATCGATCCCGCGGCGACAAATCGAGAGCCGCGCGCGCGAGAGGCCAGATTCGCCTGCGCTCGTGCGTATCGCGGCGATTACGCGCGGCGGTGTGCGTCCACCTGCGTGTGCGTGGCTCGCGCGTCCCTGTGTGCGCGTTGCACGCACGCGCGCGCGCGCACGCCTGGACACACAATGGAACCGGGGTAGCCCCAGTCGTCGCTAACTGCGTCCGAGCGAGGAATTAGCGAGTCGTGCGGCGAAGGAGACTACCGTAAAGTCGTGGCTCGTTATGCGTCCGACAGAGCCGCCTAGCCTACTCCGCCTATATATCGTAGGCGCGCAGCAGCCTCTAGCGTGCGAGTATATACGTTCCGTACTATGTATACGGGCACGGATGCGACGGGCACGAGGCGATGGGCCAGGAATGGGTTCGTGGTTAATGCGCTCACCGGGTCTAATGACCAAGGACCGACTTTAGGGTGGGCCGACGCGGCTCTGATGCCTCTACTGAATTTGCGGTGGAACGGCTCGCTTTACGTAATTACTAATTAGTAATTGGTGGCCGCCGTGACACACACCGTACGCGTCCGTTGAAATTTTTATCAGCGTCGAACCATTGTTTCGCTGCTCGAACGCGAACACGGGGGGGATACACTCGATTCGATCGGTACACTTTCAGTTTTCAAAGTTATGGTTGGAAATTACTGGAGAGAGGGAAGTCGGCACCACTCGCATTTCCCGCCCCGTTATCGAGAGGCAGGAAAAAGTACGGCCTGGTATTATTCCGATTAAAATTGGCCGTAACAGGCTTTATTAGAGGCCGACAAATAGATCCAGCCTGAACGCATTAATCGACGTTAATTAAGACCGGGTGGACATTAATAGCGCGCGGTTATCTTTATCGGTACGTTTCCGATGCGACGTCGCGAGCCACCTTCGAAGCCTTCCAAGCAGTTTCTGCGTCTTTGCGTAGCTCTCCTTTTAAAATGCAATCCCGATTCATCGATACGATTTACGATAAGATCGTCCTTCGAGATTCTAGCGTAAAATTCGGCCAGAAACGTTTGTCCATCGTGTACAAGTAAAATTCGGCCGGCCGGTAAGCCGCTTAAGCGCTGAGTAACCGAACAAGCGCGCGGCTAATTCCCTCCCGCGGAACATTAACGTAAAACATTAACGCGGAATTAAGGTTGTTAAACATCAGGCCGAATCGAGCCTACCGAACCTTTCGTCGCCCAGAATCTCGTCGGATTTACCCACATCTGGTGTGCACGTATCGCGCGCCTCCTGTAAAATCCGTGAAATTTGTAATTTCATAAATTACAAGAAAAAAGTCGGATGCCAGCGTTCGCGTTAGAGTTCGATTAAACCGTGAAACGTTTTATCGTCGTAGCACGAAGCTAGGTGAAACAGAGGAAAGACGTTCGTCTTCTCCACCGAACCGTTTTAATTGTTTCCCTCGTTTCGGTAAGCAAAACTGTCTCTTCTCCGCGTTTACGGTATCATTTCCGACGTTCCATCTCTCATAACGAATATCACTCGAACGAGTACCCAACGCAACGCTAAATTCTCACTTACATAAACATGAGGTTAGGTTACAAAGCAGCCTTCGGCTGCATACGGACATCGCGCCTTTGCCCATTACGGTGTAATTACACCGACGCGTGTAATACCCCGCGAAAACCCCGTAGCGATACCGTGGTAATAACACCAGTAACGAAACGAAACGAATACTACTCTCCCTCGATGGGACGAACGAATCAATTAACGAGCACGCCGGGTCGCCGTCGATCGGCCTCGAACGTCGCCCGTGCGAGAAATTCGCGTCCTTTGCCGTTCTATAAGGACACGGTCCGCCGGCTCGATACGTGAACGAACGTCTAAGGCCATGCCGAGTGTCGTGACGCGCCGATCTTTCGCGCTTACGAAACACCGCCGCGCTAAAAGCGCGCCGGCGATCGGTTTGCACGGCGTTACGCGCGTCACGTAATTGCGCGAGCGCGTTCGCGGCCGCGTCGCCTCTGCTTCTACTCGAAAATCCTCCTATCACCACCGGAAGTCGCTCGAAACGACGAAATCGCCGGATGGATCGTGCGCGCGCGCGCGTACGACCGACGAAATTGTTGCGCGTGTATGTGCGCACGTATAGCCGCACGGGCACGTGTACGTGTACACAGGCGCAACCACGACGGCGTTCCTTCGCGGCGAACGCGTTTCTGTGCCGCGATCTCGCTGCCAGGGCCAAGCACCCCGCTCTCGCCTGCCAGCCCACTCGCTAGCCACCGCTTTTAGGTTCGAACTCCCGACGCTCTTGCTCGACACCACGCCAAACGTTCCTAGAGCACCGCGTCTATACTGATTTAGATCGCGGTGAATCGAGCTATGGACAGTCGAGTTCGTTTTTACCGCTTCCGTTTGGTAAGACGATTGTTGTTGCCGCGCTGCGACACAGTCGATGAAATTACGCGAGACGTTCGCAACGGCCTCCGTAATAAGAGTAAAAAAAGAAAAGATCGTTCCGTCGGTTTTTGCTAGCGTGGTGTTGCTCGTGCTTCTCTGTTCGAATCGGTTCGCTTCGCGAGACATCAACTGCGCTAGATTCAGCGTACTGTATAATAAATTGGCCGAATCGCAAGTTTTCCGTATAAGGTCACGGAGGGAACTCGTTACGAAAGTCGGAATAGACAGTTGGAAACTTGGGATGGAATTCTATTTTAAAGACTAGTTAGGAGTACTTCCTAATGGTAGGTTCTTTGATGATTAGAATAGCAGGGGAAATTGTGCGGGAATTGTTTTGATGTAGCTATCCGCGAGTCTTCGCCATCGTATGGTGCAATGTATCATATGGCGCTAGCGAGTGACGCAATGGGCGAGCAACGATTCGTACCTGCTAAGGGTCAGTAACCCCCCAGCCGCGACACTGCGACGCGACCCTTTAAGACTCATCCAGGGACCATCGCAAATGAGTCATTGCGTTTGTTACACCCAAACAAAGCTAAATTTCACGCCACGGAACATTCATAGGTACTTGTTGCGCTGTCTACACCCAAAAAGCAGCTAGCCATCAACGGTCTATGTGCGTAGCAGTTCGCGTCGTGCAATCGCGACGAAAAGATACAGCTATGCGTTGCTATGCATTATTATTATTATATTTTGGAGGGTTTCGTTGAACAACAATTCGTATAACTATGATAGTGGTTAAAATATAGGAGGTTTAGTAATTGGGACGCGACGTAGAAGCGCGTTACTAAACAGTGAACCGAATGTAACCCGAAGCTATTCTCGAAAGAAATCGAGATCGACGAGGTCGCGAGGTTCGCGAAACCATTGGAGTGACGCTTGGGGCCGTAGTAGTCACGGTTCGGAAGTGGCAATCGTATTAATTCGATTCGTCCCCGTTGCGCTATCACGCCGCGGCAGCTGGATTGCGAGGGCACGGCCGCAGGACGAGGATAAAAGATGCCCAATCACGAACACTTGCGACGGTTCGCCCTTCGCGACGTGACGTCAGAGCGGCGCAGTCGCCGACCGTGATTCGTCACGGTCTAGTTTCCCACCTCGCCGCGCTATATACCAGACCAGGCCGGGTTGCTTCTGCCCGTTGCCTTTTTCTTTCTCCCTCCGTCGTTCTTTCTCTTTAACCGTCGCCACCGTAGCCGCCGCGGCGTTTCGTGAGTTTTGGCGCGGATGCAGCGGCCACGGACGACGGAGAATGCCTTTCTCCTTTCGGCTCCACTCACGAAGCTCGTTCGATCGAGACGCGTCCTGATTAACGAAATTAAACCTAACAGACCGGACTGATATTCGAGCGGAATCGAAGATTAGCTCGAATGCTTCGCTCGCACGCTCCCGGATCTCTTCCTATTCTTCGGGTTCTTGTTTTTACTCTCTTCATTGCTTGGATGACAGAAAAAGGATTCTTTCACCGTAATCTTAAGATCTCCATTGTTATTACTCGATTTGACAATAATTTATAAGAAATTTGTTTTCCAAGTTATTCAGAAATCTACCGTAAAGAAGAAGATATCACGAAAGAGATAATGTTATGTACGGGTACATAAAAATGAAATGTATTTTTTGAAGCACGTTTTAAAATATCGCCACATTGATACGCGATATAATTATGTAACTTTTCCAAGCTATGAAGTAACCGCGTCCCACACGCGCGAACAACCACCGCGACAAGAAATTAACCGTGTGCACGAGACACGAGATATCGACCGTCCGTTACTAACTTTCGATATTTACTCCCTTAACCGTGGTCCCTTGAAATTCTTCAGCGAGAGAATTACCCAAGCTGACGGACTGGAGCCAACGCTCCAGCAGGTCTCGGTCGGTGATTTTCGTGGCCGCGGTGTCGTGGCCGCGCTCGGTGGGCGTTCTCGTTTCTCGAGCGCAGAAAGGAAGCGGCTCGAGGACGGCGCACCGGCCGCCACCGCCGAG
This sequence comes from Xylocopa sonorina, assembly GCF_050948175.1. Classification (NCBI taxonomy): domain Eukaryota; kingdom Metazoa; phylum Arthropoda; class Insecta; order Hymenoptera; family Apidae; genus Xylocopa; species Xylocopa sonorina. Next base: position 15,545,524 of record NC_135193.1, read on the forward strand.
AAGAAATTTTAATTCGACCAACCGTGCTCGATAACGCGTATCGAAACTTCTCGTCTCGCGTCGAGTCTTTCCAACGATCCCAGAGCCGGCGTTGCTCTCTCCCTCTCTCTCTTTCTCTCTCTTTCTCTCTCGCTCCGTTCGTCTTTCCGCTCGCGTTGCTGCTCTTCTCCCCCCCCCCCCCGTCCTCCCCCCTGCTGATCCGGCCTTCGTCCCCCTCGTCGTCGTCCTCCTTCCATCGGCACTTTTTATCGGGCAACGAAGGCACGGTGCTCGCCTCCATTATACCCACATCCATTCTACCGTGGCCCTGCTGGAAAAATCCGGCGTCGAGTCTCTCTCGTCGTCCACGGGCGAACCGTTCCCGTCCTCCTCTCTCTCTCTCTCTCTCTCCCCCTCGCTCCTGTCCCTTAGCCGCTTCCTCGACATCCCAGTTCGCCCCTGTTCCGCGGGGACCTCTCTTTTCTCTTCTTCCCTACCTCATCATCCTCCGTCCTCTATCCCGAGCCACGTTCTTCCCGACCTTTTTCGAACCCTTTTGCCGCTGCTGCGAGGCGGAGAGGACGGTCGAGCCCTCCTTCTTTTCCGCCGTCGAGAAAAAGGACCAGGAAGAGGGGTATCCGCGACGAGGGAGGCGAGCGCGGTCTCTCGATTTCCAGCGTCCTTCGCGTTGGCCAGCGGGTCTGAACGGCGGAACGGGCCGGAAGTCGATGGACTCCGGACGAGCGCAGGACTGAAATCGGTACACCGGGTCCCCGGGAAATGGCATTTATTGCGGTGACCGGCTGCACGCTTCACGCTGGACGCCTTTCTTCTTTGTTTTCTTTTTTCTCTCTCCCTCACTCCTCTTCGCATAGCGGAACCTTCGCGAAACGCGGAGCCTTTTTCTTTCTCCGTTGGTGCCGTTCCGTTCCGTTCCGTTCCGTTGGCCTTTCTCGCCGTGTCTGTCTGGCCGCGACGCGGCGGATAGAAATCAACGCGGCCCGAGACGCGGCGGAAAAGGTCTTGCCGCGAGTCGAGCACGCAATCGATCTATTCGTATCGGGTGAGTCAAAGGAATCTTCAAAGGGTAATATGGCGACGGGTCTGGCGAATTTCGATTTTCTCGCGATTTCAAGTCTGTAAATACTTTTGGTCGCTTCTGATTTTTTTTTCGAGTTAAATCAATGATACCGACCTTCAAATTTATTGCAACTGTGTAATGGAATAATTATTAAAGGAATTATTTTAAGCAATTAAAAAATCTTCAGCTGTCATAAAAGTAAGGAATCGTAAACAAGAGTATCTCAGAAAATGATAAGAATAAATAATTAGTCGGTAGATCCATTCGAAGCGATAAACGAACGCGCGAGGGATCGGTTTTGGTCGTCGGTTAAATTTCCTCAGGTCGAATCCGTCGATCGGAAGCATATTCAGGAATCCGTTGGATGTCACGCGGCGGTGAGCGATAAACTTGTTTCGCCGAGCGTCTCGCATTAGGTAATACATAACTGGAATGGCGGGAGAGAGCGAGAGGAAGAGAGAAAAAGAGAAAGACGGAGCGGTACGCGAAGAAGGGGTGCCGCGTAATGGGTGGGGAGTGAGTGAGAGAGAGAGAGAGAGAGAGAGAGAGAGTCGGTGAGGACGAAGCTACACCGATGCACACAGACAGGTATACGCGTTCATTGTCCCGTGGGTAATGGTGCTTCTTCGCACATCCAACGTATTCGTAACGAGATAAACAATGGCCCCGGCTCGATTCTGCTACAGCTGTTAAGCGTTACTCGATTAAAGACGTTAGTACTCCGTATGGAGCGCTTCTCGATGGACTGGCTGAGAAATTTATTGTTATCGTCATTGAATTGAACTGAATTCTCTGTGTGTTCTAATGGAGATGCTCGAGAGGTAAGACACGAAATCTTTAGAGACGCTTGCGACTTTGTAAGTTCATCCGTGAAGTTGTCGCTGCCGAGTAATCATTTTTCGCTTTAACATCGCGATCCAATCAACGCTTTTTCTCCTAGCAAAGAAAATTATTAATGGGACTTTATACACGATATTCTAATAGCGGAGAATACATTGCTTTTTCATTCAGCTGCGAAGTCGAACGTAGCATTTAGCTACGAAAAAAAAAGAAAAGTTATAATTTATCTAAAAGGAATCTTCTCAAAATTTTTCGCGAGTGACAGAGCGAAATTGCGAGTCGAAGTTTTTCCCATCGTATCGATTGCGCGATCAAAATGTTTCGCAGCGGCCGCTCGCGGGACGAGAAACGACGAAGCGGGAGCATTTTTGCCGGGCCGCGTATATAGTTGGGCGCGTTTCGTGGTATTTAGGTTGTTCCGCTTTTCGCTTGTCGACCGTGGACCGGTGCGCGCTGCTGCTATTATCCGGGATAGCAGCCGCCAACGGAATCGATCGATCGATTCCTTCGTGCCTCGTGGTCCGAGACTTCCCACGAGAGGAGAAAGGCACCCTAACACGGCAATATATCCCCTTGAAATTATTTCGTAATGGCCGAGGTATTAAAAGAACGGCGACCCGCGGCCGCGCAACGCTTAATTACCATCCGCGTGGCTATGGAAAAATTATCACCGCTAATGATGAACATTTTTCCTTGTTTTTCGTCTCTCTGTCCTGCTCATTTTTAAAAAGTTACAGTTCAAATTTCTCCATTCATCGCCAAAGCGTTATCGTTGATGAAAATACAACCGAGTTCGAGGATATCATTCTTTATGTAATATTATTCTATAGATTTTTTATGGATGATGGTGTCATTTATTTTTAGATCTCGGTTCTAGACTAATTTTTCGTTACTTCAAATTCGCTGTGTCATTCATACGATCTCACTAAACGTAGCATTAATAAATTATAGTATCGAAAAGAAACTCTATTGAAAAATATTCACTACCTTTTTAACTATATATAATGTATTCGAATTGCGTAAAATTTGTTTTACACGGCAAACAATATTTTATACGTTAGAGGATAGAGTCCCCCTCCTCGCATTAAGATGTCGGCCTAATCGATCGAAGCTCATGAATTCTAAGGTTAATCTACCCCAGAAAATAAACTGGGACCGCGGAGCCAATCGAAAAGAGCGCGCAATGGCGGAAGTTGAGAACACGCTCAACGACAATGGATTAGTGTTGGCCAGCCAAGGCAGCGGCGCGGCGCGGCGTTCGCGAAACGATCAATCGGTTAGGTTCGCGTTTCCCGACGGAGAAAATAGTATGGCTCGCGAGAATGGGAGCGAGAGAGAGCGGGATAGAAGGGGGAAAAGGGGAGAGGGAGAGCGAGAGAGAGAGAGATAGAAGCGTTCTAGCGCCGCGATATATCCGCTCGATTTACTTTCTCGACTCCCTTCTGTCTTCCTGTCCTTCCCTCGCCGTAGCCGCCGCTGCTTTCTCGCTGCACAAAAGCCGACACGAACGGTGGCGAGGGGGACTGGCGGGGGGGACAAAAAAAAAAAGACTCGCTCGTCCGTGCGAGCCGCGCGCGCGAATATGCACCGCGAGCGCAATTATACGACGAACACAGCCGTGAAACGCGTGTAGCAGGCGACCACGGTGAGGGCCTGCTGCCGGAGCGAACACGGGTGCGACCGTGGTAGGGAAGCGAACGGAAAGGGGGGGAAGGAAGGAGACGGGAGAAGACCGTAGTTCACCTTCTTCGCGTTTTATTCTTCTCCCCTTTTGCTTTCTTCCTTCCCTTTGAGCATCTTCGCGTAGATTCCGCGACGAACAGCCGTGTACCCTTCCTCTTCCTGTTTTCTCTTGCAGACCGCGGACCCCGGACGAAGGACAGACCCCAGCATTTATTTCTCGATGAAAATTTCGAGATCGATTTTTCGCAAATCTTGTAGCCGTAGCGTCGAATCGTGACAAATTTCCTCTGCTACTTCTATGTGGAGATGGTATCGCGATTTTCAGAAACTGATCTATATATAGAACACAACAGAGTCACTTAGCAATCGTTAAGTCAAGTTAGGTACATCGATTTCGGTGTCTGTTATCGTCGTAACATTTACACAATTATTCGGTACAACGTAAAAAAAATGTACTTCGCGAGGATTCGGCGAGTTTAGCAGCGACGACAGATGCGGCGGGATGCGTGTGTATAAAATACCGAAAAACGGAAGTAACGCTCGATCCCTGACGCAATATTAAAACTCTGATCCCGCCTATATATCTGCCCGTCCGATCGTTCGCGATCGCCGGCCGACTTTCCCTTATAAACCATTTACGAGCGGACGAGGCGGCACGAGTCGTAATTACGTAACGAACGCACCCCAAGACACCGGTAAATTACCGGGAACGCAGCGAGGCGGCGGTGGAAAGGAAAAATAAGAAAGCCGAGGGAAGGACACGCGCCACCCTACCCAACTACGACCCCTCGGCTCGGCCTCCCTCCTGCGCTCTCACCACCGCCGCCCCTTATTCCATCCACGGCGTTCTCGCGTTCAGACTCACGTACCCATTGCCCCAGCTCACCGGTGTGTTGGTTAGTCCTCGCGAAATTTGTCCGTTTGCAGCGCGACTGAATTTAGGGTGGTACACGGCGGACTAATAACAAAGGGGCTGCGCGAGGGCGCAGGGGAGTAGAACGTTTCGCGTTTGGACGATTCGTCCAGAGGGCCGCCGCGCCGTGCGACTCCACGGCCACCAGACAAGGACAGACCTAGCCGGAAACATCGACAGTCTCCCGCTTCCTCTCTTCCTTCACTTCGTTTAGTTTCTCCGTCCTCCTGGCCTTTCTTCCGTCCCTTCTTCCTTGCCTCCTTCCTTCTTTCTTTCTTTCTTTCTTCCCTTCATGCGCGCCTCTCGTTAGGAGAAGCTGAACAACGACACTGACGAAGAGTAAGACAGAACGGTTAGGGCGGACGAACGAGCGGGATAGATTACGTGGAATAATATATAGAGAGGAAGAGAAAGACACAGGGGGTGACGGGAGGTAGAGAAAGGAGATGGTGGACGTCGAGGGAAGGCGGTGACCCGCGGTGCCTGTCTGCCGCGCTGGCCGCGTTTCAGACCCGCAGAGCTCTCTAGCGCGCCACGTTATAGCCAGCCCGTTCCGTGGCTCTATCTCTATCCTTCTCCGGATTTTCTTGTCGCCCGCGGTCCGAGTTACACCGATAGAGCCTGTGTATTTCGTCGCACAGGATGGCGCGGATCTAGCGGCAACCTCCCACGCCTATTACTATTTAGATAGACCTAGGTAAAATTCTCTGCTAGTCGCGTTTCTATTTAAATTTCTCCTCTTCAATGATTCGATCGACAAAAAAAGTTGAACGGGCCATATCAAGCAGTATACGAAAATTGTAATAGAAGGTAGAGCTGCCTCGATACGTGTCTCACGATATCTACAGTGATACAAACCTCTATGTTCACGGAACTCTAACTCGGTTGAAGTAAGACAGGTATATTTTTCGGTCGAGGGCTCCGTTTGATCAAGTATCGTCACATAAAGAATCACAAAACCAATGTGATCGTGATTCAGTATTAGTTAGCCGAAGATACGTTCGTCTATTCTTTCCAAAGTAGAGTAAGACTTTGCGTTTACTTGGAGATTGAATAACACGATTCGCGCAACTGGCGACAACTTTATCATCGAGTGGATACGTGTCCAGAGGCGCGCAAAAAAGAAGACAAGAAAATCGGTGGAAAAAACGAAAGAAAAAAGTGGGTCGCGGTAAAATAATCGAACAGTAAGCAACGCGAGGAGAGTGGGCGCGAGAGGATCGCGGGCAGCCGGGCCGCTTGGCCGCGGCACGTCGCGTCGCGTCGCGACGTGGAGCGTAGGAAAGCATCGCGTAGCGTCGACGTAGCGGCGATCGGTAGGAGACGCGGCACGAACAGGAGAAGCACGAACAGGAGGAACGCGGAGAGAGGAAGAGAAAGAGAGAATGGGGTGGTGGACGAAAGAAGAAGAGAAGGGAAGAGAAGAGAAGAGAAGAGATTGGTAGTGGTGCGAGGGAGAGGCGGCACGGTGTAGCAGGGTGCCGGACGGAGGAGGATGAGGGCAGCGGCGAGAGAGAAGAGCGGGGTAGGGCGAAGAGGAAGAGGGTGAGCCGCAGTCGGCCGCTGCTGCGGCTCTGCGAGAGAGTAGCGGGCAAGAGCGAGAGAAGAGGCGCGGCGCGACGCGGACAGGCGAAGTGTGTAGAGGAGAGAAAGGGGGGAGCGAAGGGTGGAGACGTAGCAGGGAGGACGGAGGTAATTTGAGCGTCACACGCCGAGCGGGCGAGCGAGCGGCAACGAACGAACGCCAGGCAACGTCTATGTGCTACATAAAGAGGCTCTCCCCCTATCCTCCCCCTTATGTATCCAACCCATCGCGAACCTACGATGCGACGCGACGCGACCCATGTACAACGCGTCCCAAAAGTCCCGTGTTACCTGCCTGCCTGCTGCCTGCTTCTGCCTGGCTGGCTGGCTGGCTAGCTGGCTGGCTGGTTCGTTCGATGGTTGCCTTTGCCTGTCCTCTCTGCCTGGCTGCCTGCTGCCGCTGGGCTGGTATAGCCTGGCCCCAGCTTCGTAATCCGGTGTGTCCCAGAGAGAGAACCGCCGACTCGTTGCTCTGTGCTCTCTACGGTGGATATATAGCGTAGATGAGAGACCACGGGCGCTGGGCAAGCACTAGCTGGGAAATGGCTTTAACCCGGGTTATCGAGGGACGACAACGACGACGACGACGACGACGACGACGACGACGATGGCGACGACGGCGGTAGCGAGGACGATGGAACGAAACGGGAATAGGAAGGAAGGAAGGAAGGAAGGACGGAAGGAAGGAAGGAGGGAAAGGAGAGAGGAAGAAAGTAAAGGGTGCAAGAAAGGGTGATTGTGAAATTTTTCACGGACGCCATACACGTGGTAAACACCGCGGCAATGGTATTCCTTGCAACGGAGTAGTGGAGACATCGGCAAAGATCTCTCCCGCCCAAAGAGAACGACCGCGTGGGTGTGGTTTTTGGCGGCAAAGCTTTCTCCTTCGAGGGTAAAATGAAGATCCGCGCGGAACACTATACATAGATGCATGCGCGCACACACACGTGCACAGGTGTATTCACCAGAGTATACGTTCGTCGACGATTCGCATTCGCAAGCGCGCCTCCGCTACTGTATTTTCGATGAGGACGCAAGCGGACACGCGTTCCGCTTGTTTTCCAACCATCCTTCCGCCTACTCCCTTTCCTCCCCTTTTCCTCTCAGCAGCCTGGTTTACTGCCTTTGTTCGTCCTACGGGATTTTTTCCCCGGCTACGAAGCGTTTCACGCGTCAGCTGGCCGCTCGATATCGATCCATCTTCTCCGCCGATCGATCTCTTCGACGCTTTTGTACGCGGAGCAACGTTACACGATCGATCGGTCTTATACGAAGGAACTGGCTCGAAGTGTATTTCTAGAACGATCCCGGAGAGCCTGGTCGATTTGGCCATTCAAAATTTCCGCGGGGCCAACTATTTTAGGTCACGGTATTTCGGCGATTCCGCCTCGATGGAACGCCTCTTGTAACTAGGGAAAGAATGGACACGGAGAGTCGTTGGGAACTATATCGTGGTAGTCCAAGTTCCATCCTTTTACTCGATGAGTATTAGTCGATACGTGTATATACACACGTGTACATGCACCGGTACGTAGACTGGTATCTGAACGACTTTTAGTCAGATCAGTTTTCGTGCTACTCTTCGATAAACCAGTTTACCGATTGTTTACCTCTTTTTCTGCGATTAGAAATTACATTCGTCTTTGGTCAAAACATTATAATTATAATACATTGATTAAGGTCCTTCGGATTTCGTCGATCACGATACGCAAACGAAGATAGAGTAATAACAACGATGATAACGAGGTCGTTAAAAATGTTCGTTTCGCCGCGACAAATCTAAGAGCTCGCACCGCAGATGTTCCTCGCGAAACGTTTAAACTTTTTAATGCTTCAATGAAGCGGTGACTTCGTCCCGGAAACGTGATTTATGATCAAACTTGGAGAATGATAATTTGTTTACCGTGCAAACTCGCGAAAGGGTTCCTCCTCGTTCTGCGTCCCCTCTTTCGTATTCCCGTCGGTTTCTCTCTCGTTCGTTGGTTATAGTTCACCGAGACACGAGTCGGCCGAGTATCCGTGGCTCGATCGTGCTACGGTTCTGGCTACTTCGCACCTGTTATTGTTATAAAAGTCGGCCAGGCTGCGTAGTTTCCGTTGTAGGCGTGCGCGCGCAATCATGTTGCGAAGCCGGTTAAAGCGGCTATCTCGCGAGTCACGCGCAATTAATTTCGAACCTCTGCCATTGATCTTATCCCAATTATAATCGCGTTTTCGTACACGCGCACTCTTAATTACCTACTGTACCCGACTAGAATACAGTAAAAAGAGAAGCACGATACCCAACGCAAACGTCCTAATTACCGATCGTTTCTACGTGTGCGTTTAAAACATATTTTCTTCGAGATATCTGATAATTTTCATTTCACAATTAACAACAAATCAATTACAATCAACGCGATCGTTCGAATTAAATTCAGGTATTACGATGACGCATCGTGGCATGTTTTTCTAATCGCTATCTCGTTCCTCATCGACTTTTAATTTTCAATATTTCTCCTTTTCTTTCTTTCAGTGGAACGATATTCGATCTGTTCTTATATATCGCGTGTAAGTAGTTCAGAATGTCGGAGAGGGTTTATGGTGATTAATTCGTTTAATAACTTGCGCGCGGAGAGGTTGTGTTTGAGATTCAGTTGGAAGTTGTTTATTTAGGGCGAACATTGTTCAGATTTTGATAGCTGTTTGAATTTGTGAACCGGTAACTTCTGGTTTTATTATACTCGTGACCTTGAACGACCTTGTATGATGGATCCATATATCACACTGCTCACTGTAACTCCGGAACAAGGTCAGAGTATATACATTTCCAGCAACTTCTTTCATCCCTTTCGCTTTCCGCGTCCAATACTCGTGCATTGCGAACTGTACCGTATTTACACGGTATTACTCTCCCCGTTAATCGATCACCTACATACGATTACTAATTAATCGTTATCTCTTATCGATCGCTAATTACTTTTGCGTCCATTATTACACTTAGGAAATCAAAATTAAAAAAAAAAAAAAAAAAAAAAAACTAATCCGTTTGATTTCAATTTTGCCCCGCGTGTTCAAATCGAGATTCTTACCACGCCTCCGCGCTTTTTAAACAACAGCGACGAACGAGCGAAAAGACTAAGCGGTCGTAAACGATAAGACGGCAGTTTCGGTTCGATCGTTGATTCAGTCTCGCAAGGCACCGGTCGCGCGTTCCCAATTCCCGTTTCGGCAAAAACGTAGCCCGATATCGGTCGCGGCCGGCACGAAAATCCGGATTGGTCGCGGGGCCGGCGATCATAATGGGCGCGGGAGCGATGATAATGGGCGCGCGCAGCAACGTCTTTCGAAACTTCCTATCGGCCAGTGACGTCGTTCGGCGCATCCTGTGTACGTGTGCGGCCATCGAGCGTCGGTATTGGGGCGGAACGAGCAGGGTGTACACATTCCTGGCTTCTGAGTGTGTGCGTGCGCGTCTCTCTTATCACGTACACCACCCTTCCTTCACCCGTGAGCCACCGTATATATATATATATGTATATGTACACACACACACACACACACAAAAACACACACATATACATACATATATATGTATGTAGTCAGGTATATATAGATTGGTCCGCGATGGCGACGCGATATACACCGCGTTCCAAAAGGCTTCCTGCCATATTCGAGGAGACAGAGGTAGGTAGGAGGTTGGGAGGGCGAGTTACAGAGGCGATAAAGAATCGTTCGTTCGATGGGGGTGGAACGAGCATTAACGAAATTGTTGTGGCGTCAACCCATCCCACTGTAACCCGTAGTCGATCGGTCCCGTTTCCAACCCCTCGTCGACGTATGTGGCATTCCTGAAGTCCTCCACGCGGTATCGTCGTGGGGTTGATGAAATTGGTACGTTGATTAAATTGTTGCTTCGAGCTGTCGAACAGCCACGGCCCGGCCGCGAGAAAGCGCGTGCTGGATCGAAACCGGTAACCGGTGCGCACGATCGACCGGCACCGTTTTAACGATGGATATTAATCTTTCGCGGCGCGTAGCGTGAACCAAGTTGAGGATTCCTTCGGTGGGAATGAATGGCGGGTTCGTTTCACCGTGTTTACCGCGGTGTTGTAATTGATTTACGCGACGGTGACCGTGGTCCACTTTGATATTTCTTTCGTTTCTCGTTAAACGTAGTATTGAAATTTAAATCCTATTTTTTTTTTTTTTTGAGAGAGAGAGAGAGAGAGAGAGAGAGAGAGATTGGGGGTTAAAAATCCGTGGATGATAAAATGGAGAAAAAATTCAATTCTTGTAATAAGCCTGTAATGAGTCACAGTGGATGTTGGTTCCCCTTCAGGACCGTGGAAGATTGCAGGGGCGCGAAAAAATTGGGTCGGCCCGATGTTGGGAAATGCGTCGGGGATTGCTCTCCTCCAGCTGTTTTTGCTGTAATTTTTGGCTATTCGCGTGCGGCTAATTGTTCAAGGATTTCTTGATGACCGAATGATGATGGCTGTCCTGGGAATAATTCGATACTCGGCGCAGAACCTTCTTCAGCAATTTTTCATCCTTCCATAAAGACGAAACGCATTAACTGCTGAATTTATCTTCGCACAGTTAACGGGTTAACTAAATTAGCTTTCAATTACGATGATTTCATTTACTTCTAGTCCAAGAAAATCGTATCGTCTGATATGATAATGTTTCGTAGTTACATAAAGTGTCAAACATGTGTACTAAATTTTCTATCGTGCATTGTATAATAGAACTGTCGTGTGATTACAGAGATTTTGAATGCAAAATCTGATAAAAAATTATCATATAAAAGAGTTATAAAGTGATGGTTGTCAGTTGACAAAGATAAATTATTTAACGAGTTTACCGTGCAACCTTATTTCGGTTAAAGAGAGGATCGGTCAACTCGATTGAATGGTAAAAAAAAATTCGTGGCACGCGTTTGAAACGCGCGGTACATGCAACGATCTTTATTAAAGTCGGACCGTTCCGCTAAAGGGGATGAGAGATTTAAACCTTTCTCCATGAGCAGCCACCGTAGCGATTCTATGGCCGCGTTTATATCATTCTACGCCCCTTCAACAAGTGGAACTTCAAAAAGAAGTTACCAGTTAAACGACTAAGCTCTCGACACTCTCAGCCGCCCGTGTACTACTCGCAGTCCCGTGAAAGTTTTCAATCGCATTGTGCGCCGCACCACAGCCAAAGGGTTGAAACGCCTCGTTCTGAAAAAGATAAACGCGTCTCCCCATACCTACGCTCTTCCTCTCTCTTCCTCCCTCTATCTTCACTCGGCGAATTTATGATAAAGCACGCACGTGACCATCGATCGTCACGATGAAATTGCGATCAGAACGAAATCGCGAAAGTTTTCCTGTTTTATCGAATTACTTATTGGTTGGCCGCAACATCTGACGGTAATGGTTTGGTAGTAAAGTGGACGATAAAGATTAGTGATAAAAAATTTTTCTAAGTTAATATTATTCTAACTATTGCAAATTTTGTGTGATTAATCCTCTCGTTTCAACGGATTTTTTATTCCAGACAATGTCTCGTTTGAAATTTGTGTTAAAAGCTGATCAAATTTTGCTGTGACCGTTTCGATGGATTATCGGAAATACTTGAAACACGATGGTTAATGTTAGAGGATACACTCCGCATAGGTGGACCGTTCCAATTACAGGATCCGTATCTGTTTCTTATGCTCTTTGTAGTTAAGTGTCCACTCTTTGGTGACGTGTGTGAATAGACGCGGTTTTTAACGTGAAATAGTTACAACCATTAGATAGAAACTTTGCTAATCTGGGTTCAAATTACAGACGTTCAAAGTCGATTCAAACTGCAATTTATAAAATAAACCTAACTTACAATCTACAGTAATTATAAAATATTTATTCCAAGGTGTTCAAACGTTACTTCGCCCGATTCAACGACTCCTCGGCAAATTTGTTGTTCCGAGCGATTCAAATATCAGTTCGCTCCACTTTAACTTGTCCAGTGTCAAGAAGCAATCAGCGATGTCCAGAAACTGTACAGTTTGATTCGTGACAAAAGTTCCAGCCTCGGATATCCCGCGAGATTACATAAATGCGGCACGTTTATTCAAAGAGGATCAATCGTCCGGATAATCCGGCATCCGTGGAAACTTCCGGCAAAGTTTCCGCGAATCTACAGCCACGTACCAAGCATAAGAGGGAGAGAGAGAGAGAGAGAGAGAAAGAGAAAGGGAAGGAGGGAGAGCTCATGAATGAACGAGTACGCGGCAAGTTTCCAGCGTGCTCGAAACAACGTGTACCAGGGATCCATTTCTTAGCGCGACAACGGGAACGGTCGCACGACCGTTCTGAAACTTTCAAGGGTTGAAACTTGTGGGTAATAGCGAGTGCGCGCGCGCGCGCACACTCGGAAAAATTGAAACGTTCGCGCGATTCACAGAACGCCCCGACGATCCGGGAAATTATTTATCGTGCCCGACTTCCGGCCGAGGTCTCCTGCTTTCGTAACGTTCTCAACGTTTTTTTTCAATCCTCTTTTTCGACATCGATTGCGGGGTTAGGTGCTGAAAGATATTTCGATCATCGAGAAAGGAACTTCTCTCTACACGTACGATTAAATGAATGAAATTATCGACGGTGAGTTTTTGTCGATTCTTTGCGAAAGTAACGATCGTACACGGTGTTACTAAAACTTGGCTACAATGCTTCGACATTTCTCGAAATAAGCGACACGTTCATCGATGATTGAAACTTCCGTTGCATTCATTAATCGTTTATTTGCTACAATGACGCAATTCTGAGCTCGTCAATCCGGACTGATTTAGCTAGACGAAGAGAACTATTCTAAATAATTGTGATATCCAACGACGATATTTCCATACCTTCGTCCCGGTTCGATATTCGACTACGCCGGTTTTATCCGCTCCACTGTTCTTCTCGAACAATTCGAATACCCCCGATACCCTTTCGGACACGGTCGCAGAGTAATTCTTCTCGGCGAAACCTATCCAAGATTTGGCGCGACACGTTCAACCGAAGGAGGAGGAGTCCTCCCCCGAAGATAGCAACATCTTCGTTCTCTTTGCCGGGGGTATAAGGACGAATCACGGATCGCTTGTCGGTATTCGTGGCGCGGCGCACAAAGAGGATAGAAGGTTGATGGAAAGGTCGAGCGAGCCGGAGCACGATGTCGACGGCGGAGTGGCGAGCGGCTTGGGGTGTAGAGGGGTGGGAGAAGGTGGTCGAGGCGGAGGGTCGCGCGATTAATTCGCAGAACGACGAAGGATATTCCCGCGGCTGGCCCCATATAAGCCCTCCTCCCTCTCTCTCTCTCTCTCTCTCCCTCTGTCGAACGAGCGTTCTCTCTCCGTGTGCCGTGTCCGCGGCATTAGGCGTCGATCTACCGAGATACGGAGATCGAGGCAGCGGTGCGCCTCTGGCCTCGTCGATGCCAGGCACGTCTGCCTTTTGGGGCGCTCCACCCCCATCTCCACCTCCTCCGCTGTATACGTGTATGTATACATATATACGTGTATATATATATATATACAGAGACGCACACACGGAGGTTCGCCGCGTATATACGCTCGCACATAGTACACACCTATATATAGCTGGCCGAGAGGAGTACATAGTCGGAGGTCTGTCGAGCGGCGGTTCTCGCGCGCACCCTCGTTCAACCGCGTCGAGTCTCGCGCGTGTGCCCGCGCTCTTCCCTGTCTGTGTCCCAACCGGTGACGGTACGCGGCGGTGTGTTACGTGTACCTATCGCGCGTATACACGCGAGCCTTCGCCAATGTGTTCCACCGCGTCTCTATAGATCCGCGGGGATCGGCACATAGCCGCGTACACGCGAGAACGTTCATGTACCGCGCTGTCGGACGCGGGCGCTACCTAAACCGACCGTGCCCGTAGCACATAGCCCCGTCGTATATAGGAGGCGCGCGCGTGTATACGTGTACCGAGGCAACTGTGCCGTGCTCCGCGCCAGCCCGCGTGGTATGTTATATAAAGGGGAGCGACAGAGAGGTTGGAATAGGTCGCGGAGGGGTTCGGGAGGGACACCAGAGCGAGGCGCGGTGCCATGCGGCTTTATGTACCGACGGTCGTCCCCGTCCGTCCGTCCGTCCGTCGGTCGGTGGTTCGTTCGTTCGTTCGGTTAGTCCGTCCGTCCGTCCGTCCGTCCGTCCGTTAGTTCAGTCCAACGCGTATACATATATACACCGTTGGCCCAGCATGTAACACCAGCGGGGGTAGGACCGCGAAGCTGCTCCCTCGTCCTCGTCTAACCCACCACTGGGCTCACGTAAGTCCGTCTTTATCTGACCGTTCGTCTCGGTCGGTCGCGCGCTCGCGTGTGAGTGAGCACGCTACGGCTTCCGCGAACCGGGGTCACTTATGTATATAGGAGGAGAGGCGAGGCCGAGTCTCCACGGCTCTCTCTGCCAGCTACTCGCCTCGCGAACTCGCCTGCAGACCAGATCCATAGTTAATTACCGGCCTAATCTCTATTCGCGATTGCCCGAAACCGCTCGTAAATCCGTATCGGTGTGTGTGCGTGCGAAGCGCCACCGCTCCCGTCCCTCCGCCCTTCTCTCTTTCGCTACCGCCCGTCTCCTCCTCTGACCAATTTGCTCTACCACCGTCTTCCTTCCTCTCCGCCACCTTTTGCTCTCGATCTTTACGCTCTCCTACCTTCTTCTCTTTCACCTGTGCGCGCGCGACCCGTGCACGTACACGCGTCCGTATATACACGCGCGCGGTGTTCGCCGTCTCGCTCGCCTCTGCGCTTCGCCGAGGGATCGGCACTCGTCCCTCGTGACCGTGTTCGTAGCGCGACACGCGTAAAGATAGCGCGTCCGAATGCATCTGGGTCTGTCGACATATCAGGCTGGGCGCGCACCAGCGACTTTTATCGGCCGGCAAAACTGTCCGGGCGAAACGAGGATTACGGGGGATATATATGTACAGAGCGTTCGTTTCGGCGCACCCCCGACAAGAAATTTTGCAGGGGTGATACCGGGCTGTTAAAATAAGTCGCGGGAATCAAGAATGCCGAGATTACGTTCGGGGTGTCTCGTTACCGCCGAGATATGACTCTGAAAATGTTTCGCGTATACACGTGTACCACGCGCAGGCTGTCCACGCGCAGACGCGTTCAATTTCGTCACGCATCCCACTGATTCGCACACTTTTACCGTTTCGCGTGCCCGCGCGTACTTGACGCGAATTTTCAAAGTCACCTTGCGCGTCAATGGAAATAAATCGTTCTCTGGGCCCAGCTGAACGTAACCTAACGAGAGAAGAGCATCGAAGACACTGCCGCGAACCGAAAACCCGTCGAACGACGGAAAATCGTCGGTGCGCTCGTCAAACCGCGGTGTCACCCCTGTCGCAAATCGCGATCCGAAAGATAGAAACAGACTCGCGTACCGGAGAAGGAGAGATTGAATACGGAGAGCGAGCAGAGTGGTAAAAGCAAAGGGGAGCAAGGGAGGCACAGAGGGGGGGTATAACGTATAACGCCGCAGAGGATCGATCCCCACGATCGATCGCAGCGATGTGTATACCGTTAAGAGGGAATCGGCGAGATCGGCGTGTTCCGGGCTCGACCCGCCGCGCTTCCGGTCACGAGGAGAGAACCACGCTCACCGAGGAAGCGACCGCTACCCGTCTCTGTCTTTCCCTCTTCTGTTTCGCTCGGCGTGTCGTCTCGTTGGCTGACTCGTTGGCTCTGGTTGGTCAGCTTGGTACGCCCGAGAGCTTTCATTCCTTTCCAACGACGATTCTCGTGCGAAAACGCCGCGACCAGAGGGCCCCTCCGGGTGGTTTCTTGGTTTTCTTAAACCAGCCACGGTTACTGCGTTTCACGGAAACGTCGGACAAGGGTAGGGCCGGGGCGTAGAAGGGGGGGTGGGGTTTCTACGCCGGTGGATCGTTGCTGGAAATTTCGTCCGGCCAGCGTCACTGGCAACCGGCCGGCTTTCTCGTCTCCTCGCGGACACGGATTAACAAGAAACCGGTCGCTAGGGACACGAGCCGCGACGATCGCCGCGTTCCTCTTCGCTCGATCGATTATCGAGCCGAGAGCGCCTCAGCTGCCTCCTTCCAGGGGGACCAGTTTCGAGCAGGAAGAATACGTTAGGCCTTCCTGTTCGGTTCTGTTGCCTCCCAATGGTTTATGGGATTCGCGGGGTTCTCGCGAGAATTCCAGGCTAGCTCGTTGCATCGGCTGTTTCGATGACAATTTTTTAAGCGCCCACTGTAAACGTAGATACTATGGAAGGTCGTAAAATTATTTTTTAATTTTACTGGTTCTACCTTGGCACTCTCCTACTTTGTACAGATACTTTATTCGATCGGTTCGTTCAGTTTTTTCTCCGTGGTGGTTAGAATGAAATCTGCAACGTACTTGTAAGTGGTATAATAGTACAGTAATACTCTTGTACGCTATCATTCGATCGTCAAATCTATTCGACCAATCCTCCTGTAATGCGATTAATTCGTACCAGGCTATAGGACACTCCGAATTAGTAGAAATCAGATTAACTCGTATCGCGTCATAAGAAACTGTTAATTAGTATAAACCGTATTAATTCGTATCGCGTTACTCTGAGAAGTAAGTTATTCCGCGTTACACTTTGTCGTTTGCTTTAAGCATTAGCCTCGCTAACGTGAACCGTAAAACTGTGACAGAAGAATTCTTATCGCAGCCAGATCGAGCTAATGAAGTTGAATTATATAAATACAGTTTTAACAGATCCATCGGAATTTTTAATCCGACTTATATGATCTTTAAAACTTGTCGAGGAAAATGCAACCGGACGTGCGAAACGGATTCGTAGGATGATCGGGAATTGCCAAGTGTAACTGTAAATACAACCGTGTCGAATCCTTTTCGAAAACTACAGCCGAAAAGCCAAAGCGTTTCTCAACCCAGCCGAATTCTGTCCCTCGAACCTCGAGCAGCGCTGTAGCGGTTCTCCCTCCAGCCGAAGGTCCCGCCCGTCAAACGCGAGCGACGCGTGTTTAATTAAAAAGCAGCCGGCGCTCGACTGCTCGAAGGCATATTCGCTCACGCGAGCGCCGCGTAATCGATCTTTTTATAATCGATTAAGGCGAACGGCGATCGGTACGGGGTTGGCGGGGGTCCCCTCTCGCTCACCGGCGACCATTGGTCGCGAGGACGCCCCGCAGAATCGATCCCAGCTGACCCTTCTCGAAACAGGGTCACGCGAGGGATATTTCGAAATCGAGCCGCGCTGCCAGGAAGCATCTCAATTCCGCGAAGCCCACCGCCCACGAATTTTCACTTCAACGAACCGTGGATACCGTTCTAAGTCGAACGCTATCGAACTTCCCGACTAAATCTTTCCTGCGCTCGGTCTAACTGTATCAATCCTTAATTATTCGCGTTATACGATCACGCTCGTGCACGCTGTCCGTGTTGCGCGACACGTTCACACCGACGTTGCACAATCGAAGAAGCGGTCTTTGGAAGTTTCTGACGAGCTCCACCAGACCTCGACAAGTTAATACGAGAGTAAAATTAAGCATCGTGCGGGTATTACATTTTTTTCGCGTGTCGGTAATAATTGTCAGGGAATTAAATAACAAGATAGTCGAATTATACATGGGAAACAATTACTTCGGTATTTAAATTGTTATTACGTCCGCTGCCGTATTTTGTTCTATTTTATAAAGTAAAATATGACGATTATCCGGGAATTCTGCATATCCATTTTATTCGCGCGGAATTTCAATGCCGCCTCAAACGGAAGTTCTAACTTCCACGCGATTTTCAAGATTTAATTCCACTGAAATCCAACTGTTACACCTCCCCACGAAATTCCAACTTTTGTAACCGTTTTCCTGGAGACCTCTCCGCTCACTATATTCATTCAATTCTCCAGCATAGCTCTCGCGACGTGTATCAAAATATTTTCACGTTTCACATATCATTTCTGTAATCGAAATCTATATTATCGAAAATTTAAAAATGTCACCGTGGCCTAAAGAATCAAGGAAATTCGGGACGTGAAGTGTCCTGGTAACTCTTTGAAACCTTTCTAGAATAAAATTTCCCTGTGTTAAATTATTAACTCCTTCTACTGTTTAAAAGCGGATCCTGGGCATTGTTAATTTCCAGCAAATGGCATTTAAGACGTTACGTTATTTATCTCGCGCGAAAAAGGTCGTAAGGAATAAATTTCTATTCCTCTTTCGACTGAATGAATGTTTGAGAATTTTGCAAGTTTAATCGGTCGGTACCACGACCGGCGATGTTTATGCCCTCCCGATATAAACGTTCCCAATTAGAAAATCGAGCGGACGACGGGTAACACCCCAGATCGATTCGTCGTCCGACATGCTCCTCAGGCAGTCAGCCCGCACGCTCGGCATACAGAGAGCCGTTCCGCGCGACGTATTTGTCAAAGGAACGGCCAGCGGAGCGTGGCTCGGTTTTTGCCCGCGGACCGCTCGAGGTGTGGCCGACTTCTTTTCCCTCGTGGCCGGGCTCTCTATCTATCTCTCTCTCTTCCTCTCTCTCTCTCTTCCCCTTTCCGTGGTGCGCTGACGATCCAGGATGAAGATACCGGCTGGCCAGGGCACACGGCCACGGTTCGCGTAGCCGCCATTAGCTTCTTCTTCGTGGATGCTCGCGCCAGCCTGGCAGAAGCCTTGCCCGGTCGATGTCCGTATGCCAAGGACTTCCAAGGGGCCGTATCGAACCCACGCACACCAATTTTCATGGTATTTATTATTGCAACGGTCAAGTATTTTTTGTTTTACCTTCGTTGCCGATTAAGGGGTTGCTTGTCATAGAATTGGCCGTTTGCCATTATTAAAAACTAAAATTCGTTACTCTTCTCTACATCTTCTTTAACCCTTTCTTTCCCCTATTAGTCGCCTTTTACGACAAGCAGGGGATACTGTGGGTGTATTCTGATCCCCACCACACAGGGATTAAAGAACTCCTATTGTACAAAAATGGCAAACAAACCCAAAAATTCCAGACGCCTGATATATTGAAAAAATAGAAACACTGGTCGAGAGTATCCGAGAGAATAAAATGTTTCTAACCAAAACGTGAAGTTGTTCCATTCAATAGAATATTACGGCTCGAAACAGGTTGATTTAAAAGATCGAAGGCCGTTCCCTGGGATTGCCGATGCCTGACGACGAATAGAAGCGTCTCCTCGCGCCGTTAGGCCCCGTTCTAATCGCACGCGGAACTAATACGGTGGATGCTGCCGCTCGTAATCGTAACAGGACGTAGCCGGGGTAAATGAAGTATGGCTCGTGGAAGAAACGAGCAGAAACGGGTTACGGTGGAGCGTAATGAACGACGCCGGTGGAGTCGGTGATTTCGGTGAAAGTGGTCGCGCGGCATCATTGGGTACCGTTGCTGGAAATCGGCTCGAAAAGGGCTAATAGGCTCCGGCTCGTTTTTGCCACGGACACTGCCCACCAAGCCGGAACGGTTTCCCAGATCGCCGCCTCGCGAAACTGGTCCGCGGTTTTCCGTAGAAAGTAATCGCGCCGCGCCACCATCTCGCCTAAGATATTAATCCCCGGATGCAGATTTTTATTCAAGTACCCGCGAGATTCTCGCTCAGACGAATATTCGAGATATCTGGTTGCTCCAATTTAAACGTTAGTTCCTGGAGTCGAATATAGACATCGAGTTTTACGTTTGATCTTCAATCGATGCCTCATAGGTAGTCGACTTAAATTAATTTAAACGTTACACTAGAAATTAACAAATTTCTTTTCGACATTGCAAATAAGAACCAAACGAACGACTAAATACCACCTGCGCGTCCACCGCCATTCATAACCTAAGAATTTTATCTTGAACGATCTTCGCGCGCTATTTAACCGGCGGATTCCTCATCAGTTCTCGCTCCTCTTGACCGTGATCGCGGAAAACGTTCGACCGTAAACGATTCTCACGGCTCGCGTCCATCGGACGAACTTTGCCGAAGATAATCGGGGATTTCGTTAGGTCCGGCTATCAAGCGTCGATCTTCGAGGGCTGCCGGAGGCGGAGGAAGCGATCGATCCCCGGCAATATACCCGTCGACATTTTGTCCGCAGTGAAACGCGTGTACGAGCGCATACACACGGGGGCCTAGCCATTATAGAGGACGCGTATAAGACACGATCGTGCTGCGGTAGGTTCATGCCTAATAAACCAGTAGCCGCCAGCTACTGACACACGTCATTGTCCAGTTGCCCAGTTTCCACGCCGATTTCGAACCGCGTCTATCAGAAATACATCGAACAAAACCGGAAACCTTCGAACAATTAGAACGATTGATGGCCAGCTGTTTACAGGGCCAATCGGTCGTTGTATCAAAGGTTAACAATTTTTTTAAATTATACTGTAGCTTTGTTTTCGATTGCAGTGGACTAATCGTCAAGAAAATATCTGAAAATTCCATACTTTAGGCACATAGTTAAAATAATTAGAAAAATTATCTGTATATAGATTCGAACAAGGTTGTTGTGTATACAAGTAATTTTGTAATGGCAAGGGGGAAAGGCTAGTTTAAGGGTAAGGTGGTTGAACTGGATTTAAAGTAGATTAAATGTGGGGCGATGTTGAATGAATGGAAATGAATTCTATGGACTATGAAGGGCGGTGTGAGAGTTTAAAAGACACAGATTGATTTGAGGGGGAGGGATACTTCAATAAACATATTCTTCTTGTATTTCAACTTAGAACGTATTAATTACCGTCTAGTCTACCCTTTGCTACTACTCCTCTGTATTTGTACATTTACTTAACTTGGCCAAATCCTTTATCGAACATCTGTCACGAGAAACGAAGGCAGCATTCTTCGCGTTTGAACGAGCCACTTTCCAAAAAAGCTATCACACGGTTCACTTTGATAAAACAATGCAGTTGATTTAATCAAATTTAAAAAAACGCGGCCACACGACGCGAATCTAATCTAATTCTTCTTATTTCCTATCGTTACTATTTTTACCAGGTTGAGTTAATCAAATATGGTACAGTTTCCTTTATGCGCGCGTTTCGACTATCCGTACGTCTCGATAATTAAAAAAAGAAATCGAACGTGACAAAGAAATCGGAAGTGGATCGTACAACTGACTCACCGCTTCCTTCCGTCACTTGTTTCACGGACCGTCCCAATTCCTCGAGGAATTTGGCCTCGGTAAGTTGAACAACTCGATTCCGCAGTTACCTCCGTTGCGGATCGACCACTCGATTTTGAAACTCCAATTGAATCTGCAACCTTTCAATAAGTTTTCACCTCCTGTACCGGTGACCAGCGATTCGTTTTTACGCCAACTGCTTAACGGTTTTTGAATGCGCGAGAAGACGCGTCACGTGTCTCGTCGCCGCGCCGCCATAACCTGTTCGTCGTTGGATAATTAAACGCGCGTTCGAAATTTTGCTACTTTCGAACAATCGGTGGTGTCTTTCTGTTTTTGTTTTTCTTTTCTTCTTCTTTGAAGATGTGAAGAAGACAGACGGATTCGATGGATGTATAAGTTTGAAGGGAATTACGAGAAGACTTTACGTGCTCGTTTGAAAGTTATCATCTCGACGTTCGGCGTATTTGAGGTTAGTATTAGTGGTAAAAGTAAAATAATCTTTATTATTTCTTTATGCGTGCTTCGAAGAATGATATCTCTTAGAAAATAGGAATCAGATGATAGATTGACTTTTATATGGTGTGATAGACGTTTAATTTCATTTAGAAAGGATATTTGGTGGTTATAAGAGAGAGATAAAAAACGGAGCGATAGTTGTGCGTTATCTTCTAAGTGTTCATCGTTGTGGTAACAAATATCTATTTTCATACGACATTCGTAAAAATTTTACTAAAATTATATCGTTTCTTTGGTTGTCGTCTACAAAGGTTATTGTTATGTCATGTTTAGATAGGAATACGGATTTTATCCCACGAATTGATTCACCAAAATGAATTCGAAGCGGTCGTAACCAATTACCACCGTATCAAAGCGGAAGCTAAGGAATGCGTAGTATCGAAACACCCTGGGCAACGTCAGAGCCGTGGATGACCCACATGAATCCTTACGAAATCCTCGAAACCCGCGGCGAAAAGAGAGACGTCGTCCTCTTTCGGGGCCCCTCTTATCCGCGCGTTCATTAAGTCGATTTTGATCACGCTTTCGAATTCCGGGAACACGCGGCCAAACGAGCCTGAATTATTCAACGGCGAATAAATACTTCGTTTTTGTCGTTTTTTCTTCTTTTTCTTCTTCTACCGCAGAACCGTGCTAATCCATCCGACGAGACCTGCCAGGAAACAACAAGATCCGCCCTCCCTCTCTTTACCTCCTTTTTGCCAGCCATTCGAAAATCGTCGAATAAGAAAAATCTCCCTCGCAATAGTGAAGATGTTTAACAAACAATACGAATTCGTTCCCTTTAATCTTCTTTAACTGTCTTCGCTGTGTTTTATCTTGACGAGGAAGAAAGATGATTAAGACAATCGCGATGAAAGCGAATTGAAATAAGAAAGGACTTAAGATGCTGACAATGAGTAGAATTCGAATCGCGAACTATGGAAGCACGAGATTCATCTCAATGTTGGTTATTTACGAAAATCTAATTTCTCTTGTTTCCTATTATTATTATTATTATTATTATTATTTCTATTGGGGCGAGTTACCTAAATATGGAACGGTTTCTTTCATGCGTACATTTTAACTCTTTGTAGAACTTTTAATGAAAGCTTAAACGTTATTATTTTAGAGAAAATTTCACGTTCCCTTCATTCTTAACAGTTAAAATTAGAATATAATAATGGTTTAGACAGTGCTCGTTATCTTTAGTTAGGTTTTCAATTGCCAGAACTATCTTATGCTGTTGCTAATGTGAAATTAGCGTAAAATATAAAATTTACACTTTCGAAGAGAACAGAAATAGGATAGAAATAAGTAGCGCGATTGATGGTATCTTTCTTATGAAATAAATTAATGTGAACCGAAATTCGCGAGTCCCCGACGCGATAATAAACGACGTCCAGCTTCCATTCAATATATTTTCGTACGGTTAATTTCTACTGTCGCGAATCGGTGAAACTAGCTTTCGATCGTCGGTACCCTCTCGGTCGAAGCAGGCAAAGGACCAGCCGGCATTGGCGAGGCGCGTCGAAATGAAATCAGCCTTAATGAAAATTCCGTGGCGCGCGTCGCGCTCGTGAATCGCGCGGATCCCGTGAGCGTCGCCGCGAAATTTATGCGTCTTACGAATCCTAGTCGCGGCACGGCATACCTATGCAAAGCAGCTTCGAGTACCCCGCTTTTCTTGCGCCCTCCCTATAACCGGCCTCCCGCCATTTTATACCGCCGCTACTTATTAAATATTCCTGCTTTTTACATTCACTTTTATCCGGACTCTTTCGCCAACGTATTATACACCGTCCTTTCTTTCTATTTTTATTCCAACCCCTTTACATGTCACGATTAAAGCTGGGTGAACCTTAAACCTGCTGCTGCCTCCTAATTTTCGTTTGAAAGTGTAGTCATAGCGAATACGCTTGTGGTCTGTGATAATATAAATAGATATCAATTGGGTGTCTTAGGAATAGGATATGGAATAGGTGACCAATGCGCGAATTTACAAAACGATATTGGAAGTAAACCTGCGGATTGAGTTGCGTGACACATGTGCACGCGGCCGATTCTACTACTCTGAGGAGAAACCAATGCCTCACAGGTGTGTCGCGTAATTGCGATCACGTTGAAATTAATATATCATGCCCTACCAGGCGCGTAAATTTATTACTCGATATTTTTGCTAATAAACCAACGTCACGTGCGTTGATACAAACCGTGACAAAATCTGTGAAGTAGGATTGTTAACAGCAGTATGAATTCTGGCAAAAGTGTTTGCAGCGTGTACCATAATAGTGTTGAACCACTGACAAATTATACGTCCTCGCATTCTAGTCGATATTCTCAAGATCTTATTTCGCATAAAAAACAGTGTCAGACGAAGGATTTTTATCGACCCAAAAATGAAGACTAACAGTTTTGCGATTAACTAGGTTAATATTGCGGTTCTTTTAATTATGTCATATCTCGTTCTATTTAAACCAGTACTGCAATTTTATTCTATATTCTACAAGAACACGGTCCTATATTCTCAGGATTGAAATATAAATGAAGCTATCGTCATTCTTCTATCGATTCCCCGGAATCTTCTAACGCAACCGTTTAAAACTTGACAAATCGCTCGACGACACGAATACGCCCGCGAAGGTTGCGGCGGCGTCGAATCGTAGGACCTTGGCTCGCGACGCGCACGGATTTTGAACTTGGGCTGCGGCCCATGATCCCCGTTCCACCGCGGCACGTGGTGTTTCGTAAGAGGTACTCGCGGCTCGGTGGAATTTCGTCGCTACCGTAGCCACGGTGTGCCCAAGTATACGTACATAAATATACGTGCGAAAAAACTGACGAAAATTCAGTAATTCTGAAGATACTTTTGTTTATATATAGCATACGAAATTTTCATGAACCATTATCACGTCGTATAAACGATCATTGGCATAAAGTTCTTATTGCCAAACTCTCTAGTACGCGTATAAAAAGGTGTTTGTCGTAACGATTGCTACCGTTGCTCAGACTTCCACTAATCTTTATATTAAAGCATTTCTTTAACAAGGACACTGGTGTCGCTGCGGTCTGCGTTCTCTCGCGACGGAATTGCGAAACAGGACGCTCGAATTTCGATAATCTCCACGCCTCTTTTCCTTCGCCTGGCTCCCGAACTCCGTCTTCGTTTTTTCACTTGAAACGCGCACTCTTTCTCTCTCTCTCTCTCTCTCTCTCTCTTTCTCTTTCTTTTTTTTTGTCTTTCGAAGCCGCCGCGCGGCGTTTCGCTCGGCGAACGACGGTGGCTCGGTGAAAATGGATCTCGCGTCCCGCCACGTCGTCGTCGTCGTTTGTCGTCGCGGCGGTCGAACGACACGGTCCCTTTCACCTCGCGGAATTCAGTTTTGATCGAACATGGACCGCTTGGCTTGGGTTTTTCTCACTCTTTTGTGCGCGACGTTCGATGAGCTCGTTTTTTAAGGCTCGGAAACCCGGATCGAATCGGTACACTTGGAAGCTTTGTAAACGTTCGAAACGCGACGCAATTAGTTGAAATTTTTAACTATACCAATAAATTTGAAATGCTGTGCAAATAGTCCGTCATAATCGCAAGATCCATCCGTTCATAAATCACCTAACTTTTAAATTTATTTCACATATATTAATTACTTTTGTAGCAGAAAATGTAATTACTTTCATAATATATATCATTTACTTTTGTCGTTTTACAATAAACTATAGATTTTCCGTACGGTCGAAAGTTGGCTGGTTTTGTCTTTGTTTTTAACACGGGCACCGATGCTTCCTTTCACGCTCCAAACAATCACTGTGTCACTGTTCGCACGGCATTCAGCCTGTCATTCGGTTCATTTACATAACAGTCGGTGTAACGTGCACTCGAATTCGCTCACCCTTACACTAGCCACTCGCTCATTCATCACGCGGCCCTGCGTGCTCGTCGATGGATATCAAATCGATTAGAACCTTCGTTCTTCTAATCTCGGTCAGACAATCTGAAATCATGGGATTCCATTGCCCCGAGTGATAGGATAATTAACACGCTCGAGAGATTAATTTTTATTGCCCAGCATTCCACTTAAAAATATCCCTAATTTGTGCAATATTTCTTCGAGGTCGAATACTTGTCGCATTAAACGCATGTTAAGCGATCTTTTTTATACCCTTTAGTGATTGTTACCGATAACCGATTGAAATCATTTTTGCAGATTTGTACGACTTTTGCATCTTATATTTTTTCATTTTTTAGTAATTAAACAGTTAGAGACAATGCTTAGGGTAACCGAACTGGTAACACTGGGTATTTCAAAAGTTCCACTTTTTGGACAAACAGATACCTTCGATAGAAGCATGAAGTCCACCGATTTAAGTAGACTCAAAGTTGAAATTTGACTTGTACTGAAGCAGGTGGATTAAACGAATAGCTACAGTAACGTGAAAGCTTTGGGTTTGACCTATTATATACCGGCAACTTTCCTCCTTTTTCCGTGTCGATCGCGGCGGAAGTCGCGTCGCGACTAGTCCAACGCCCAACCGAACATTCCTTTCCAATAAACACGAAATCTGACTCGATTCGCGAGATAAGCCGTTCCAATTTCGGGTACGATCGCATGCGACATCTGCGATACTGAATCATCTTTCTCTTCGTCATTTTGTCTAAATTTGTCGTTTACTATAAAACGTTGATACTGATGTCATGCCGCTCGTTCATCAGACAATATTGCGTACAATTCCTAGTCAACCATTTACCAGTGATTCAATATTTCCTAGCACGAGTTTAGTCGCTACATCGCCCGACCGAAAAAGTCGTCGAGCGCAAGGGGTTAATAATACTCTCCACCTTGTGGACGCCATGCTTCTGCGCTGTTATATTAGGATCACGTGGAATATTTTTATTCGCGACACCCTGAAATTGTTCGAGAAACACCAAAACCAAGCGTCCCTCGAGTCGAGTCTCGTACAGAGGCGCGGTGAATTAGGAACAGCCTAAATTCCGTGAAAGAACGAGAAAACAGTTCCCGCGGCCCCGATATACGCCTCGAATTCCGGGTGGACGCGGCGCGGCGCGTCGCGTCGCGTCTCGATGGCCAGGATCCCGCGAAGCCGCGCCACTTTCCAACAATTATCGAAGCAACGGAGTCTCTCCCGGCGCGGATCCCACACCGGCTTCAATTTGTAGGCTGGCATTAATTCAATTGCCCCGGCGACAGTTACCAAGGTGGTGTACGTGTGGGCGTTTTATCGCCTCGACGGTTATACGCGTCCGACGCTCTCCTCTCCTCTCTCTCTTTCTCTCTCCTCCCCAGCCCATGCCGCCCGCCGCTGTCTCGCTTCCCCCCTTCGAATTCGCTGCCGTCGTTTCACGCCGATGCGATAGTCTTTCCGCGTTCCAAGCTGCGCGTGGTGTTCCTCGATCACGGTGACTCGACGAGAACCGAAAAACTCGCCAGGCTTCCTGGGATTACAGAATTCTGTTCCACCGTGTTCGAAAGTGGACTGCCAGCTGTTCCGATCGGTTGGGAACGGTATCAACCCTTTCGGGTAACGATTTATTTGAGATGATCGCTGCGAATCCATCGAAACGGATGTAGAGTTGGAATAGTAAAGTTTTCTGGGGAAACCGATAATAATTAGTATTGCGAAACGAATAAAAATTAATGAAGTAAACGAATTCAGATCTTTTTCCCGTCGTATCCCGTTAAAACTTTCGCTTTCGCTTTCGTAAAATACATCTGCAGCGGCCATAACTGAGAGTGAGCCAACACCAATCACCAGGGGCATTTTTATACCTGAACGGTGGCGCACTTGTTACTCGATTCGTAGCGTCAGACACAGCTTCTGACACCGTGAGTCATAGGAATATCTGAAATCTTTTTTTACAAAGACTTATATAGATCTAAAGAAACATATAAAACTGAACATGAAAGATCCGATATTCATCCGTGGAAGTCGAGGATGATAAAGGAATTCCTGTAAGAAAGCGGCGTGGAATCCGATCGAGAGTGATTCTACGGTTTTTCGCGGTGATGCACGTCACAGGAGCGGCCTGGTACAGGCCCCGAGCGAACTTTGTCTCCGCTGACAAATTGCATGGGATCGGGTCGGCCAAGCTGGACGCGGTCTATCATCGTGACGAACCGCGATAACTTGATGATGGGTAAATGCGCGGTTCAACGAGCCCCCTATAGTAATGCCATTGTAGTAAATCATTGTGAACGACGGTGGACGATGAAAAAAACAGCCAAAGATGTTTCCTTGGTATAACGAAAATGATCGTTCGATCGTCGGTGTTTGCGTTAAAATTAAACAGGGTAACTCGAAACGTTGGTTAATTTCCTCTGATCAGTCAACGTTCGCTTTGGCCGTGCTGAGATACCGCGAACGAGTTCGACGGTGTAAGAATGCCAGCGGACGAGAAACGGGAACTTTCGTGACGATTTCGAGATAATGTTTGCAGAGATAGATGTTTCACTTTCGTTTACATTTCATACGTAACTTTTGCTTTCCTGTGAACTTGGAAACTGTAGACCCGGAGGCTTCACGTTCGATATTTCTCTTACTTGTTCAACGCGTGTCTCAGTGATTTACAAATGACGTTTCGCGGCACAGAAAATTAGCAGGGAGAGTTTCGTGTCTATTGTCGAATGGGAGCGTCCGAAACGACGTCAAACAGAGGAGATCGCGTATTTGTTTAGAAAGCCGAGGATAACGGAGGAACATCGTTGGCCAGCTGCTATCGGTGTTTGTTAAAACTTCAAAGCTCTCGAAAGCTGACGTCACTGAGGATTTGTCGCAGGGACTGAACGAAGGGCCTGAAAAAGTCTATCGCGTCGTTACTTCGCGTGCACGACCACCTAGTTTCTCTTTCTCGATCGTTTCGAATCCGAATCTAAACGCTTGGTATCAGCTGAAAAGGAAATTAGCTTAGAAAGACAAACTTGGTATCCAGCGGGACGTTTCATACCAAGGGTAAATGTTCGGATAAAAACGTCCGGTTGAAAATGCTCGGTTAAAAAGTTATTAGAAAAAGCACTTGGCCGGTCGACGTTTCCTAAACGCTGCGCCAATTATCCCTGCTTCGTCACGTGACTCGACGTCCCATTGAGCAGGAAGAACACGAACGGTAACAAGTAAAAAGAGAAACAAACACGAGGGCAACGAGCGGAGGGGAAAAAAACGAGTGGTAGGAAAAAAAAGAATAATAAACCAGCGGTCGATAAAGAGAATAGAAGGATAAGGATCTGTCGAGAGTCGTCCCGAGTGCAGTAAGCAACAGTGGGATCGTGTATTAAATGCCGGCAAAAAGAGGCGAACGAGAAGGGAAATATATCTCTGCCCTGTCAGGATACATTTGTCACGTTTGTCTGCTATTTTATCCCATTATTGCTTGCCCCCCGTTCGGTTCCGCTCACTCTCACTCTCTCTTTCTCTGCCGGCCGGGGAAAGATTTAAAGGTAAACACTCGGAAAGTTTCGTCCCTCTCATAATTCGAGATTTCATGCGGCAGCCGGTGGGATCGAGGGAGGCGCCACGATTGCTCGTTCGTTTAACGCAGTCGATAATAGGGTCGTAAAAAACCATTGAACAGCAACGCGACCGAACGATAAGCGGGTGGAAAAAGAGGAGCGAGAGGAGGAATGCCTGGAACCGGGAAAGAGATCCGTCGTCCGCTCGTGCGGAATATTACGACTCGGTGACGTCTGTTAGAACAGTTCCGCTTTAAAAAGAATACTTTAAAAGCCGGAGGGTTTATAACGGGCTGGGGTATATAGCACTGGCGTATAGTATAGGGAAGGAAGAACTACATATAGAGGTGTAACGAGCAGAACTCAACTCACGAACTCACTCCCAGTTTTTAGTGGCAACTTGTTGCTCTATGCCCATTCATACGGCTCTAACTCCCATTACGTCACGTCACATCAACTTATAATAATGGTAATAGCAGGACCGTCTGCGAAGCCCGAATTCGAAACACGATTATTCCTGTTCACGGGACTGACTAAATGTTTTCCCCGGCACCGGTAAATTAACCTCTGTACTTTTTCCACGCGTTTATACCTACCCCTCGCATTTACACAGTTAAATCATTTCCGTCGAGCATCGTATCCTGCTAATTTAACTACCGTTTCTTTTTTACTTTTTTAATTCTCTTCCTTCCTTTTCCCATATTTATTCTTATTTGTTTTATACGCGTCTTTCCTCGCACAATTACGTTCTCGACGCGTGATTTTAGATAAACTTCAACAGCGCTCGCAACTTAAATTAATTTTATGATTCTCTTCCACTGTTTTCATGCCAATTTTTCACTTCGTTTCAAAGTCTAATTAGACGAATTTTATCGAAAAAACTCGCATCGTTAAATCGTGTTCGAATAATCGTTACATTTTTTATCGTTTTGTTTATTAGGCGATCGCAATGTGATAAACATCAACACGGTGCTGGGATCGGTCTCTCTTCGCACTTCGCATGACGCGCGGCCATGAAAGTGCGCGGTTTCGAGCGACCATAACTGCCTCGCGTTAAAAGAAACGTGGTATTCACACCCGTGCGAATCTCGACGAATATTCAGCTGCCACTAACTCCGTTCCGCGTTCTCCTGTTCTTCTCATTTACCTTGTCATCGGTCGCGTCTCCTCGCGCATCGATCTTCGCGAAGAAGAGAGTAAAAAAGAAGAGAGAGAGAGAATTTCGTTTCATGTATCTTTAAAACCTTGCACGTTAAAAGCGTCGCGTTGAGAAGCACGGAATTTCGAGAAGTTTCCCAACGAAGCTTCAGTCAGAAAGTTCACAGTCCTCCTCTTAATAATTAACAAGTGTTTCCGCCTTTAAGCGAGGTTGCTAAACGAAGAGGATTAAGAAGTAAAAAATAGGGAGCGTATTCTTTTTTTTCTGTAAAAGAAGGAAGCGTGCCATTCCGCGTATTCGAATCATATTTTCACGAGGAATCACCCTTTTTCAGGCCGTGCCACCTGTTACGAGGTTACCTTGTAAACGCCACTGCAGCTGTTTGCGTTTTACTCCTCGTATCTGTTGCGATCTACATTCGACCAGTTCTTTAACGCTGACGCGTACACGTGTACGCAGTGATCCCCGGAAAGTGGGACGTGACGTGGGTTTACTCGAGACATTACGTTCCGAATGCAACAACCTCTTCAATCACGATGTTAAATATTAAAGAATACTCGAACGAGTCGAATTAAAATTGTTGGCTTGGGACTTGAATGAGATCGACACGCAAATTTTCAAATCGATACGTTTGAAACAAAATGTTGAATTGCATCGAATCGAGCACAAAACGTTTGAGACTTCTGGGGCACTCGATCATTATAGCAGCAAGTTGTCTATCGAGTTTTGAGCGCGCAGACAAATAACTAGACACCGCTTGCTACGGTAACTTTATCCGGCTCCCGATCGTTTGTCACGAGAACGAACTCGTCCCCTAGTGTACTTTATTACAAACGCGTATACAAACGAACGGGAGAGTCATTCTAGAGAAGGTGGCCGCAAACGAGAAATCGTATTATCATCCGTTTAAACGGCCTGGTTAGCCAGTGTAAACAGCGCGGTTTAATTTGAATAATAAGCACGGAGACGTTAACGATCCCATCGCATCGGCCAAGTTCACGAGGAACTTTATGGCACGCAACCTCTCTTTACTTCCGTTTACATTCGTCGCGCTCTTAAGCTCGACACACGTTATCGGCAAATTCACGCTCGCGCTTTATATTTATATTATAGCTCGATCAAATATTGTACGATTGTTTTAGAACGTAACACTGCTCTGTCTCGGTCGCGTCTCTCTCTCGGAAAGAATATTTTCAAGATCGAACTTTGACTAGACTTGAATCCACAGCGTGTATGCGTTTCTCGATTTATCGCCAGTCAATCCACAACTTTTTGCTACCATACGATAAAGTGAGAACGGCAAAAACGAGAGTCATTCTTTACGGTCGGAATATTCTATGGAATATAATGTGAAATATTCTCAAGTAGTTTTACTTAACATGTTGACGAAGATGCCGTCTATAGATAAATGTGCCGCGTAAGGCTGAACCAGATCGCTGTCTATTTTTATATTAATGACTAAATAATCAGTCTCTTAAAAGAATACAAATTTACCGTGGAATATATTCGAATTTTTTTGTTTGCGACGACACAACCTGGTACCGCTCGAAATAAATGACGCACAACCACAAAAATGGTCGACGAGTGGCAGACGTTCTAAAAACGGACTCTACTGCTAAGTTGCTAAATCTTAGTGAAAATTAAATATTATTGTCTGGACTCGTGGCATACACGCTCGCTTGAGAGTGTCTCTTAGAACACTCGGACGCGTTGTTGGTTACGCTAAATTTTTGCAACAGCAATTATGAACGATCGATGAAAATACTTTCATCGCGTTGGAAGAAAAACGATTACGATTTGAATAATATGAAAGTGGAATATAAACTGAGTCATGAGGATTTCACGTATAGATCATTCTGTAGAGATACGATCGTCGTGACCGGACAGTAACCGGCTCGATACTGTGGACATTCAAGAAATGTGATCGAACTGAAAAAGGACCATGAACGGACCGATAGTATATGTCGAGCTTTCAACATTCTCTCGATCCTTTTCTGGTTTGAATCTATTAAATTTCCTCCAGATCCAAGAATTAGTCGCGTTTTAATATCGGTACGATAGCTTCCACGGTATCTCGATATTAAAAAATTGCCGAAGTATCTTGTTAGCCTCGAAATATCATTTTCACTTGTACCATCTATTAAGTCCTCTCCTCGTACCACTAAAAACACGTATATTCCATACACGACACAATTATTTCTCTTTCGATCTCTAAAAAATTTACGCTATCGATTGCAATATTTTCCCACGAAGAAAAAGAAGATCTTTGTGCATGGCTGCTCTTCTTTCAAAATAGGAATGCTACTCGACTAACCACATGTATATACATCCCCGCGTAGTAGTCTATGCGGCCGGTTTCTGGCGAACGACTAAGCTTTTACGACGCTCCACGGACGCCATCTACCGAAATCATTATTATACCATGACTCTCTTATAATTTTCAGACCCACTCTGTCGCGCACTAACATTTTATCGGCGTCGCGCTTTTTCCGCGACCCGGGGCGAGCGCGCGCGCGCGCGCGCGCTCGCTCGCCCCTCGGAATTAAAGCGTGTTTTTTTCCACGCTACGTGACCGCCATCCTTTCCTCGAGGGTTGTCCTCCATCCTCCCGCCTCCCCCTTCGCCGCGCCGCCGTTCTCCCTTTCCAAGCGAGCGTGGAACGAAAATACCTCGCGGCTGCCGCGGAACGACCCCTCGTTCCCGGATTCCTCTCCGCTGGGATCCGAAGGACGCGACGATGGAAGGGGGGAGAACCTTCTAACCCTCGAGAACAGACGCGTCGTCCTGACGTGACGCGCGACGTGCACCGTAATTTTCGGATTATTTCGAGTTTGCCGGGTTCGTTCCGTGCCGCTGTCGTTCGTGTCCGTTCCTACCAGGCTCATCGATGATACTCTTTTGTAATACCGTAGGAACATTGTCGAGCGTAAGCTCGTTTCAATTTTAGAGAGGGGGCGAATGATGTTAGGAACGGTTAAGCGATTGTGCGGAAGGGCGCGGTCCTTAACCGCTCGCGTGACCAATGGAACTTAAAATACCGTCCGCGAGATGTCCGCCGATTTTTTTAATGTACTTCGTAGGCAGTTCACTTTTTGATAAAAGATAAACGATGGCTTTGTACTAGGGGGGATTTTTTAAATTAAACGTTCGAAATTGTTTACACGGTTCATGGTGGGGTGAACGGTCGCGCGAGAGTTAAACAGTTTTCCTTCTTGTCTTCTATAGCTTCTCTTACCGAAGAAATTTAATATACTCTTTCATACTCTTCCGCGTGAAACTTCTTAGTTCTAACAAACGTTTGTAAAGTGCGATACGATTCAAGGACTTCGAATCAATTAAAAAATCGATTTCAGTAGATTTTCTCGACTCTTAAGGATTGCTCGTAGGGTTTCGAGTATTTCTGTAAAGACCGTGCGAAGGGCAACGCGGAGAAAGGCGATTTCCGAAAAAAATCCGAAGGATCTCGCCGGGGCGGTCGTGGAAGAAGGAAGAGGGGCGAGTTTCTGGTTGAATTTCGGGCGAGGCTGGCCCTCGGAAGGTCCGCGGCTGCTCGAAAACCCCTAAGGACGGACGAATCTACGCCCCCACATTTTCTGGCTTCCTTCCTGCCCCTCTTCCCGCGGCCACCACCCGTCCTTCTTCCTACCCTCTCCTCCACGGTTTGTTTCTTCCTTCGTCGTTCCCTCGGTCGGGAGAAGCTCCTTCCGAGAATCGGTCGCGCGTTTTTCGCTCGCCCACGGCGTTGCGGATAAGCAGGCCGGAGAGGGAACAATTAAACGCGATGGAAATTGTACCGGGTGTCCGAGTTTAATCCGCTGGTTCGTCCGTTTGAATAAAGGACGATCGTGCGTGCACCTCGTCCGCCGTGTATCGCAATTCCCCACGGCAGTGGTAAGGAAAACTTCCAAGTGGCAGCTACGGGGGTTGGTTATCTACGAATAACAATCGCGCCGTTTCGCGTTCGGGGTCCGCGATGCGATTCTGTCGTAGAATTTTCAAGGTAAACGGAAAATGATCTCTAAACACAAATATATCGCGTACGAATAGAGACGCTGAATAAACACGCGATACGCGAAGAAAATCGACGCGCCACCGTTACGTGTTAAAGAGTTAAGTAACGGGGTACTTGATACCAGTCGATCCGAGAACGACTCAATTTAATTCCCAAACGATAACGCATTCCCTGTAGCTTTGTAAACTATCCGGCCATTCCGCACACCATCGGCCACAATCAGCACGCAAATTAACGTAGTGCCCGCGCGGCACTCGGCCGTAAATCAAACCGGGACACCCCGTAGCGTATCGGATCGATCGCCTCACCTTTCATCAATACCTCGACCGTTCGTAACGGCGGCTACAGAGCCGTTTCGCGGAAAGCTGCGCCGCGCGCGCGTTCCAGCCTTCGAAAAACCAAGGGGGGAAAAGAAGGGAAAAAAAAAAATAGAACGCTTCTCTTGGCTACAACGAAGGCGCGCGGGCTCTCGCGGCCTCGGCGTTCTCAGCCTCTGAAATTCGGTTTCCATTGTTTCGTGGCCGGGACCGTTCATTGATTTTCGCCAGCGGACCGTGATGGACGCGGCGCTTATTGTAATCGTCGAACGAACGCCTCCTCTCTTCTCTATCCCGTCCCAGCGCCCCTCTACCCCTGGCCCCCTTTAAACCAAGAAATTCCATCCGTCCTTCGCGTCGAAATTCGATTTTCCTCGCGGAACCTTCGAGACTTCCGGCGGGACTCCTCCGCGGGAAGCGAGTCCGTCCTCGAGTTCCACGCGGGTCCACGCTGCGATTTTAACATTTTCTCTTTCTCTTTTTTCATCTCAAAACTCTTCAGGTTTCGCACTTGACGAAATCGTGCGCCCTAATTTTCAAACATTCCACGATACCTCGGGATTAGAAGCGGGTTTTAGACTAACACGTAGATCGAGGTAATTAAGAGTCGACGTTCCGCAGAGAACAATGCTTGCCACGAAATGTGGGAAAGTAAGGCTACTCGAAGGTACAGGTGAAATGAACTTTGAGCTATGACGGTACAGGAGGGTTAAGAAGAGAATTGAAAGGTAAACGGCCCAGCATGAGTAAAGGAAGCGAAGGTACGACGACTAATGAACGATGGTGACAAACTGAGATCACTCAAGATTTCTCGCAAATTTTCAAACCGACAACTTTACCAGTTAAAAGCATTCTACAAGCTTCCAAATGAGATTGCAAACACGTTTCGAATCTAGCAGTGGCAGATTTAACAACGTTAACGTATTATCGTCGCGCGTCGATATTTTAATCACTCGTAATCTTTGCGGATGTTTAAAGGTGCGCGTGTGTTTTCGAGCTCGCCCAATTTGGGGTCTGGCCTAGCCCCCCGTCGCTATTACGGTAATCCCTAGCCGGAATAATTGGTCCGGTCGCGAGTAACGAGTCGGGGATAGAGGCGATCGCGGGGCGGAAGCAGCCGGGATTTTCCTTCGCTGACGCGGAATTACGGTGTCTGGCTTGATGGTCCGCGCGCGTTCGTTTCAGAAACGACAGCGTATCCTTCGCGGTTGACGTTCAAAGCTAAG
This sequence comes from Xylocopa sonorina, assembly GCF_050948175.1. Classification (NCBI taxonomy): domain Eukaryota; kingdom Metazoa; phylum Arthropoda; class Insecta; order Hymenoptera; family Apidae; genus Xylocopa; species Xylocopa sonorina. The sequence goes on from NC_135193.1 coordinate 15,581,380, forward strand.
GTTGGATGTAGCAGCTCCGTTTTTCCGCGAAAGAGATTAAGTTCAAAATTAATTGTCCCCTCGGGGCCAATTTTCTTACTGTAAATTACGTCGTCGCTGAGTTTGTCGCTTTGCCTTAACCTTTGCCTCTCTTTAAAACGTGCAAAAATCGTTCTACATTCAGATATCGCGAGCAAGTTGCGATAATCGTAAGTAACGATTCGCAACGAGATGTTGACCAGTGAACGCCAATTATAATTGGACTATAAATGGAGAGGCGTGTAAAAAATTCATCGATTGGAACCGTTTCCAACGATAGCCGACGATATCACGTGACATCCGATCCTTCAAGATTCATTTTCAGCCCGACAATCGTCGAGGAAAATCCTCTAGCTTCTCGCGTTCACGATCGGCGCGGTTGAAAAGCTTGCTTTATAGAGGCGGAGCAAAGGCCCGAGATCCACGCTTTCCTCTGTCCGTTCCACTCTTTCCTCGAGCTCTGCCGTAGTCTCTTTGGGCGTCGTTCGCGCTCCAGAGCTAAAAGGTTTCAGAAATCGTTCGCACGCTTTTCGGCCGCGTGCGCGGATCGGATAAAGGAACGAGTCTGCCCGAATTCAACGAGAAATCACGTCGCCCCCAGCGTTTCCCTGGAAATCGCAATTCCCGAATGTCTACCGGTTCTTCGCGTTCTTCTTCTTGCTCGTTCACTGAAAATTCGAAAAAATCCCCGAGTCGCGTTCCCACGGAATTTTCATTTCAGTTTCTTTCTTCTTCTCTCGCTTTCTTGTTTTCTCGACTTCCTCCAAATCTGAACCGTGTTAACATTTGATCGCGAAAGAGGAATGCGGCGAAATAAAATAGCAAACGAGTATTTTCAGAGCCTAAAACTATCAGCTTTGAATAAAGAAAATATTCTTCGACAAACGCAAACGAGTAATCGCGTAACATTAGCCGGAAAATGGTACCTTTGAAGTAGATTTGAATTCTGTGAACAGTTTTTCACTCGATCGGAAAGCTAAGATGGCAGCGATCAACGAAGAATGGGAGCCTGTATCGATATATAAATCCTCGCGAAGCGTCACCGATACGACGCTTCTGACACGGTTGCTGATATGGCACGTTGCCCGGGCTCTGCGCTTTCGATCACCAACGCAAGCGGACGGTCCACTCGTACAATCGTGAAGAAGAAGAAGAAAAGCAGTCACGTTCCACGTGCGATCTAATAAGCCACGGTTATGCTTAACAATAACCGAGCTGAGTCACGCGCTCTCATCGCCGCGATACTTCAATCCTATTTTTCCCTTTGCGCTCGCTTTCTTCCCGTCGCCGGTCTGTTTACGTTCGCCCCACCGTGACATAACCCTGTTGCTCGTTGATCAATTATGCGTCTCAAACAAGTCATTCACAACATTAGACACGCCGGTCGTAAATCGCGGCGTTAGAAGCTGACAGAGATCTAGAGGAATATCTAGTAGGCTTTACGTCCAGTTTAATATTCTCCTTCTTCCCATTCCCTTTCCATTCGATATCTCAACGACTATTGCTATCTTATAACTGCTTCTACTAAGTCCAACGTCTACTTTACTAACACCTCTAATTAACAATTCTCGACCACGTAGAATTTTGATTAAACACGAATAATAGCGAAAAGTTGGGGGACGTAAAGTTGGCTAACGTAATAATAGTTCCGATGAGCCCAGGGGTTCGTAGCGATACCCCGGTTTAAGAACCGCTGCCCCAGGGAATCGAATAACAATGCGTCAACGATACAAAGTATCGAACGAGCCGTTCGCACGAATCCATGGGCCTAATTGCAGAACGCAGGTGTTCTTTGAAAATAAACCAATGATCCGCCTTCGTACCGGACGACGCGGCTTGTTTCCGAGGCGCGCGCATTTCTCATTCCGATCGCCGCGACTGTTTTCTCGGCCATCGGTCCGTTAACGGTGACGAGGGATCCGAAACGAGAGGTGGACGGGGCGAGGCAGACGCCGGGAAGGGGGGTGGGGAAAGGGGAAAACGAGACACGTCGCGTCGGTGCACCTCCGTCCGCGGAGAACGTCCGTTCCGCGTAAAACGGAGAAAACCGCCACGGTGATCGGAGCCGCGAAAAGAATCGTTTCGTCCCTGGCGTCCTCTCGCAGCTTTGACCGCGCGCAGGAAATTCTTCCGACATTGGGAGAGAGGCCGTCGAATGTTCCCTCTTCTTATTGCTGCATTGCGGCAACTCGAACCCACCGTTTTCGAAATCGGATGATAGATAGGCGGTCGAAAGATTAACTTGTTCTTCGCGTCGGTACTGAGAAAGGCATTCGCTGTGGTTATTTTATTCTTTTTCTGTAACAGTAAGAGGAAATTTTGTTCGTTGATTATTGACTGATCAGAGCGGGTTACATAATTAGCGAGAGATGAAATCACATTTATGTGGTTGAATACTTGTTAAGGACAATAAGAAAAATCAATGTTAGGAAGAGGGATTTCCCGCGATTAAAATTTTATGAAGAAAAATGGACTCCTTTTAGACAAAAACAATATTTGCTAGAAGCGACGACACAACATTTTTAGAAAGACGTTTCACTACTGTAATGCCAGTTCCTGCGTTATGGGTACTACTTAAGATTAGATTATAGTACTAGTTAAAATAATGTCTATACTTGAAGATATTCCCGATACTAGTATACCTTGTGAACTAGGTTTAATTTGGATTTCTCCAAAGTGGGCGCCGTTTAAATTAGCCGGCGTAATATTTTTTATTACTTTTGCTTGTTCGCAAAAAATAAAATCGATTGATTAACCGATCGATGGCATGTGTTTGGAGAGCAGTGAAAATTTGTGGAAACTGCGAGGTACTGGAAAATCGGTATACGCTCCTGTGCACGAGGCTCGCGCGAAATGGGTCCCCGCGAGGCGTAACGTAGAACATTTTCAGGGCCTCGGGCAGGGCAGATAGGAGGTAGTTAGCAGAGGCAGGCTCGTAAGATTTCGGTGTGGTGGTACGTGTGTACCTCATCCTGTCCACCCTACCGACTTAAAGGTGTCCTCATACCAAAACTTATCGGAAACTTTTCGCGCAATATTTCGTGTTCAACAAAATTTGAACAAAACAAAATCACCTCATCCTCGTTTCGTTCAACAAAATGATCACAAACTTAATTATAATTATTTCCAATCCAGAGGCTTCCTTATTCAATATCCACCTCATTTCATTCGTTCCTATTCAACGTTTTAGAGGAATTACAACAACGATAGTTTTATCTTTATTTCAACCCACAATCGTCGCGATATTTTCGCCTGGAATAACTTAACCTTCGTGCCGCGAAAAACATTCATTTTCCGAATCGATTTAACTCTCGGCTTTCCTCCGTCCGATTCGCCGATATTTATTGCCACGGGAATCGCGACGCAATTTCCGAAACGTCGCGCCACGGCGTTTCGTAAACGCGGGTGCTTGTGAACGCGCCTTAAGGACACGGTCGCCCACCCGCGCACAACCACATAGAACCAGGCACCGCTATATATATGTATATACATATATACATACATACATACATATATATATATTATACATATATACATATGTACATGCAGCTCGCGTTGCACATACTTGTGTTCGCCGCTCTTGCCTCCCCCCGTCCACCCTACGACCCTCGGCCACGCTTCCTCGAACCCCTCCCACCGACCTCCGGCAAGTACCAGTGATCACTCTCTCTCTCTCTCTCTCTCTCTCCCTCTCTATGTCGCGTATTCTCTCTGTTGGCACCTCTGCCTCTCTCTCGTTCTCTCTCACGGTATACGTCGGTCTCGCTCGCACCGGTTGGTTCGTTTCGGACCTGAAGACCGAAGGCAGATCGATCGGACGATTTTCCTCGGGGTTTTCCTCGGCGACGACCATCCCGCGACGAGTCGAGAAATTGCTCTCAGGGCTCCCGATTCGAGCGGGGAAAAAAATTCAGGTCGATCGAACGCACTCTCGCGAGAGGAACACCGGGGGGGAAAAGAGTGGCAGCCAAGGGGTTCGAAGGGGGGCGGGAATGACGGCTACGACGACGGCGGCGGCGACGGCGTTGGCGTGATAGAGCGAGGGGGGAGAAAGAGAGAGAGAGAGAGAGAGAGAGAAAGAGAGGTGGAGAGAGAGAGAGAAGAAAAAAAGGTGTCCCCAAAGGAAGCGCGGACATCGCGGCTCTCTGTGACGGATTTACGTCGGGGGACGAACGAGGTCACGGACTAGAGAAAGAAAAAGGTAGTAGTGCGACGGTAAAAAAATTGGACGTTAAACGAGGATTATGGTAACCTTGAACGAGTGGAGCACGGTTTTCGCAAACTTTACAGATATATACACCAGTCCATACCACTCTCTTCGCTTCGTCTTCTACACCGTCGATTGCTCGAATTTTCCTTATCGACATTTTCATGGAGATACATCCATTTCCACTTACTTAGAGAGTTTTAAGAGTTCGAGGTAAATCGCGCGTGGCGTTACATCGTGTTTGTCATCGGAACGCTATCGTTGCGATTAGGTAGCGGTTAAATTTATTTTGCGAATAGCCCCCGCTTTGTTGGCGATAAATCAACGTCCGTAGTTTATTTTCCGCGAGAGATACTTTATAAATTTACGATATGCGATGCTGGTCCTCTGAGCGCAGCGGGGGTATTGTCGTACGGAGACTGAGAAAATTATCGGGGCGCGCGAGCAGAACAGTTCGTTGAATGAAAATTGCCGCACGCTCGAGCAGGCCCTTACGCCTTTTGGTCCGCTTGCTTGCTAAGCTGCGTGCGCTGCGTACGGCCGTTACGCGCGAGTAATCGCGCTCGCGAGACGCTTCGTACGGCCCTGTTTTTCGACAAACTCGCCGTGGCACTGTCGCCGACCGATAATTCGAGCCGCCGCAAACTCGATGTCTGTTCGCGACGCGGCGCAAAGTTGGCGGGCGACAGCGGTCCGGGAACGCTCGGTTATCCGGTTAAATACGAAGAGAGGAGGGAAAAAAAAAGGAGAACATAATTCCTCGGGAACGGCCCGCAAACGTGAGATCCGACACGAGCTTTATACTCTCGCCTTTCCCATACGCTTGATAATTTCAACGGTCGCATCGCATTTACCGATACGACGGTAGTCCGATTCGGAGTTCATTCAAGCTTTCCTGGCTTATAATTTAGTCATCGAGAAGCAAAATTGATCAACTGTATCACAGCGTATCACTAAAAACAAGGCAAAGATAAAATTTGCTAGAATCGCGACAAAGTATAAGGATCGAGTTCCCGGTCGAAATGTATGAAGTATTTAATTTGATGTTGTATGTGAATTAATACTGTCAATAAAAATGAGTAATTTGCATGTCGCGGCCCTTCGATGTTCGCCGCTAGATGAATAGCAAATACAAACAGTTTCTCACGAGTCATCACTTTCCCCTTCGGTTCCTGTACAAGGGAATTTGCCAGGTAGCTTTATCGACGACTGCTATCCACAGGCAGCCCAGAACGAAGCATTCGTACTTCCTTTTTCTTCTTTCTTCGCTCCTCTTCCTTCAGTCGCACATAAACAAACTTCCACATGTTGCGCTATGCGAATACACGCGTTCTTCGATAACTGCATAGCTAGCTGAATTGATTTTCTATTACTTTTTGGCAAAACACTAATAATAGGAGATGTACATTACTTTCTAGCATTCTTTGACTATCCTGATAACCAGCTAATAATAAATAATATTATTATCTTCTTTTTATTCGTTCCTCTTCTTTCTTCTTATTATACACCATTTTAATAACCGAAAAGGTGAGATCGTCAATTTCATTACGATGACAAATACTTGGAGTTTAATAGCTACGTTCATAGATGAAATCAAGTTCAGTGCGTGTTCACGAATCCGTGTTAGAGTAGTACAAAGGTTTCAATCTATTTGACGAAGGTCCGATCGTACCATAACAAGGAAGGTTTGCTATCGTCAGAGTGCATACATACATATATAGATACATGGAAAGACTTCGAACTTATCTCGTCCAGATTCCAGTATGAAAGTATCGTTTCCCTTTCTATCGATTGCTCGCGAGAACGGCTCGAAACCACCTATTTAGATTCAAATCTGTTTACTGCATACCTGATTCCATCCCTGCTTAACATATTATGCGTAAAGATAACTGGAAAAAAATATACTACATAAAACGATTTTCAACATTCTACTCCTCTCTCTTCCAATCATTTGAACAAAATAATCGGTATACGCTTAAAGATATGATTGTTTTCTTCCCTATTAGCGAGACATATTTATATATACAAAGCCATTCATTTTATTTCTCGCTTATATCGCGTGCAAGTTCGATATACGTAACGGTTATTGCAGTTTTTCCTCCTTTACTGATTCGCGCGTATGGATACGTGTTAACGTAACGAGTCCGCGGTACGATGAAAAGGGAACCGAGTCGGCGGATCTCGGAGCTTCGCGAAAGTTACACCGCAGAGACGCTTAACGAGAACATAACCTTGTTACGCGATTGGATCGACGTTCACCGCGACACGACGATACGATAATCTTGTCCCGTTATTGTGTAATTGCATTAACGCTTTTGCGCGCATTGAATTTCGCACGCGCGTACGTCTCTCTCTCTCTCTCTGTCTGTGTGTACTGAGAGAATCGACAACCGCAGATTAAATGTGGCGAAATCGTAGATTATCGACGGTGTTCTAGCCTGTTTAACGACACTTCGAACGTGTTACAAAAAAAGAAATCGCTAGTGTCGAGTGTTTATAGCACTGTTTACTTATTTGCACAAGGATCTTCGTGTAACACGTTGTTCAACTTCCTGGCAAGTCCCATGTTATACGAGACCACAACAACTGTTTAACGCTGTAAAGAGTAAGGTTAGGTTTTGAGAAGTAACACGTTTATTAAAAGTATCTTAAAATTCATCGATCGCGCTATGTATACAACCAACCACTGAAGTTAATTTCGAATATATTAGCGAGTCGCAATAGGGATCGTAAGGTCGCCGTTTCGTGTTACTAAATCTTCCTATTCCCTCGCAACGATGTCTCGTTATCTTCCCTCGGAGTCCTTCTCGTTCACTTTTATCTACAGCTTCTGTCTCGGTCTGCGTCCCCACTCGCGCTCGCTGCTCCACTCCTCTCGTTCGCAATCTAATCGCGATAATTTGTTTTGCTTCGCTGCCACCGGAAAAATCGCCGCGCGATTCCGAGACCGAAAAGAGAGACGATCGACAACAATACCGATCGGAAAGCACCTAGTCGTACAATTACGTCTACTTAGCTCGCAGGAGATCGACGATACGGAACGTGAATAGTTGCGTGCGCGCGCATCTGTTAATGGCGGGAACTGTTTAAACCCTATATATTTCAATATAATCGTATATGTATTATATTATTAAGCATTCGTAGTATAATTAATTTGTGTTAGTTTCAGTTACTAATTATTAATCACAAGTAATTCGTTCAGGTTTGTTTTCAATCATGGTAATTTTTTTATCATATTTGGTAGGTGTATTTATTCTTGCCTGTTTACTTTTTCACCGATTTCGATGACTCGTTTGCGAATATCTCGAAAGCTAAGATAGACCGGCATCGTGGTTTTAAATTACTTATAAAAAAATGACCGAAGTTGGTGAGAAGGTAAGTTCGTTAATGATTACCAATACTTAACGAGCGTGGTCATCACGAGATGTTCGCGGTTTGATAAACAACCGGGAACAGTGGGGGAGAGTTGGTCGCTTGAAAGTTCATGGTGGCGATCGATAGCCAAAGGAAGGCTCACTAGTCATCGATAGACGGTAGCAAGACACATATCAGGGGCTGAAATTGGCGGCATAAAGTTCACGTTACCGGCGCTGTCCGCAGCGATACACTGTACGCCGTTTACGTATCGCGCGGAGAGGGGTGCGGGGCGGTGCGGCGTGACGTCACGGCACTACGACTACGCGTTTAACGAGACATCGATGACGTTACTCTCATAAACTCCAGAGAGCTCAGCCACCCACCAGCCATTCCGGTAAACTGTTTCGTCCGTAATTCTCAACTCCTTTCCAAGTATTTAATCTGCCCAACGGAGTTGAACGATCGTGAGTACGGAAACTTTTATCAGTTCCGTTACTTCGTTCGATTCCACTGATCGCGTTTCGAATGACCGACAGGTTGTAAAGAAGCTACGATTATTGATAAATTTATACGGAGCTAGCGGATTTTACGGTCCAATCGGATTCGAAGCTTTCTTTGACTCAACGTATTCTTCGATTTCCTTAAACAGTTTCCTAATATCGATTATCGATCGGTCGAAACGCAGAATTACGCGTAATTAAAAAATGATTTTACATATTCGTCTCGAAAGTGGAAATCTTTTAAACGAGAGTTAATCCGACTGGTTCGAAAACGATCGAAACTTACGGCTTCTTTACGAGTTTTCGTTTTCATGACTTACGCGTTCTTCTTCTACGAATACTGTTCCCCGCCGGCAGGTGTCGAAATCAACTTCGACCGAAAGTCAACTTATTTAATCGAAGAGAACCAGTGATTAGCATAGTCGGATCCGAAATACCATATATTATGCGGCCATCACGATTTCACGTCCCAGAGATTCTGGTTTCGTAACAGCATTTACTCGGTGGAGGACGCAAACATTCGGATTGTTTTCTCAGACGCAAAGGACAATATATAATACACGAGGATCGTTTTCAATGGACGGCGTGGTTCCTTACCAATATCCTCAAGAGTTAGTCACCTCGAGCACCCTTAATTCGATTACTCGCCGATCCTCCGAACATTCGCTTCCTTCGCTTGCTCTTCTCTGTCACTCCGCGCGCCCCCCCCCCCCCCCCCCTACCCGTAGCCCCCCTGCCGTTAACTGCCTTTCTATGTACCAAATCGAACGGGCGCCATCAATTTCAGGTAAGTGCACCTAGGGAGGCATTCTACGCCACTGATTTCACAATAAACCTCTTTGTTTCTCTCGCTCTATGTATATCCCGGTTGATAATCACCATTACGAAAAAACGCGAACCGTTTTTTTTAAACTCATATTATTCAAGATATGATCGCCGCGTTATTTACGCTATAATTATGCGAACTCTGGGTGTACAGGTGTAACTACGCGTGCCGTATTAGCGGCGGTAATTACGCGGCCGTCCTGACGACCAATAAAGTTAATTGTATCGTGGCCACGGCAAATAATGATAATTAACGACGATCGAGGATCGGCGAGTTTCCAACCGGCTTCGCGAGGCTTTTAAGAACCTTCGAGAAACCGATCCGCTCGTCGGAGAGACTATACCGACAAAGAAACGTTTCCTAGCCGTGTGTCCCCCTCCTTCAGCGGACAGGACCTTGCGCGTCCAGGGAACCCATCGCGTGCATCGTCGCCATCATCTTCGACGTATACATAATTTCGTTCGGTCGCTCCCTAATCGAGCCCTGTCTCCCTTCCTGTCTGGCCCAGGTTTAGCTCGTTTCCATTCGCCGTCGTCGTCGTCGTTGTCGTCGTTGTCGTCGTCGTCGTCGTCGTCGCCGTCGTCGTCGTCGTCGTCGTCGTCGTGGCCGCGGCCGCCCCCTGTTTTCTCGCATCAGGTGCGTCACGAAGCTTTCGCAGTGCCCGGAGGCATCGATTTCGTCGCCCAACCGATGCAACCTGATTTCACTCAGGTTCAATCGTTCAAGATCGTGTTCCCCTTCGCGAGCAAGTAATTTCGAGACCGGTTGTCGATGTCCCCACCTCCGAACTCTGTCTCTTTTCGGGTAATCGAGCAATCGTGCGAGATTCAAGACAGACCGGTGTGTTTCTAGCCGCTCTTTGCGCCTAGACACGAAGAGACCCTACTTATCGTAGCGTCGAGGTAGAAGAAGGTCGAGAAAGGGGGTTGCGATAGAGCGACGGTCGAGGGGTGGTGGACGAAGGATGGACCGAGAGAGAGCCAGGCAGTTCGGAAGGAGGGTAAAGGGGTTTCGTGGAAGGTGGCAGCAGAGGGTGTAGAATGGGTCGCCGGTAGGGGGTGTAGAAGGGTGGACGGAATAGGGTGGGTTGGCGGTGGTCGTGAAGGGTGGCCGATGGTGGCGGACGCGGGTGGAGAGAGCGAGGGGAGAAGGTAGGGTGGAACGGGGGGACGCCTAGCTGGAAACGCGTCGGTTCGCCGGCACACTAAGTATAGGCGTCCTCGCGACGCCGGCCGTCAATATACCACCCCTAACTAACCCCCCGGGGGGTCCGTGGGTGTTACTGGCTGGTAGAGAGTGAGACGGCCGAGGGACGAAAGAAGGGGGCGCGAGGAGCGTTGGTGCGAGAGATGCGAGGTCGGCGAGAAAGGAACGCGCGACGAAGAGAAAGATAACCGGACGGATATAGAAGGAACGGAGACGGCGAAAATGCGAAGAGGGTGAGTTGCTTCTGCACGAGGGATCGTCGTCGTCGTCGTCGTCGCCGTCGTCGTCGTCGTCGTCGTCGTCGCCGCCGTCGCCGTTCCCGTTGCTGTTCCCGTTGCCGTCGTCGACGTCGTCGTCGTTCTCCTCGCCGACGTCGTCCTCTAGTCGATGTGTGCGCGAGGGTAGGTGGGCATCATCCAACCATCCTATTCCGTCCTATCCTCCTGGCGCTATCCTATCCTGCCGTAGCTTAGTTTAGCTTAGGGCCCCTGCCACCCAGGAGCTTGCTGCCGTTAGAGTGAAGGAGGGAGAACGGGAGCGGATGGAGATGAGCGTAGGTAGAACAAGGACGGGCAAATACCGTGTGACGATGGTGAAACAGAGAGAAAACCCTCTGGTAAACAAAGATAGAGAGACGTAGAGAGAGGAAGCGAGAGGGAGAGATGGAGGGAGCGAAATAGCAGGAGAGGACGAAGATAGGTATATACACGACTATAGGGTTGGTGGTAGGACATTGCGGATATATTCGCCTCTATCCAGCGAGCCGGCTTCCTCCGCGCACAGCGTAGCAGCATCCTCTCCAGCGTTTCTCTCTCCTGGCCATCCTGCGACGTAATCAGCGAGAGAACCGCCACCCACCCACCATCGACCCCTTTCTGCTCCCACCTCCTCATCCTCCCCATCGACCTCATCCTCTCTTGTTCTTGCCTCCTCATCCCTCCTTCGTCTCGCGTCTCACCGCGGCCACCTACCGCTAACCCGCCTCCCTCCCACTGCCATCCGCTCGCTCCCGTCCGCTTTCCGCTACCCCTCGACCATCCCCTTGCTTTGGCTGTCGTGGCATGCATCTATCCGGACGTCTATCTACCTATCTATCTCGATGCACTGGGTGTCCGCCCGAAAACCGGCTGACTTTCATTCCTCTCTCCTTTCTCTCTCTTGCATCGGCGAGCTCTCATCTTTGACCATCGCTGTCCCTTCTTCGCTCGCGCGAAACAGACCATTTTACCGCACGGTGACGATCCGCCGCGAGATTTCGCTCCACGATGGGATCGTTCCACGTTAGATACCTTAATGACGATCGCGGTTTCAGATACCCGCATAATTGTAAGTACCAAATGCTTAGTAGTGGCGGTATTTATGTCATATACGAGCGACAATGCCTCGAGAAAGAGTCTAACGAATGGCTCAAACACGTTGAGCTTTAGTATTCTGATGAAAACTTTTCTTACGAGGAACTAATAATTAACATAAAAGGACAGTAGTTTTGTTATGTGTTTAAGTTCAACTACGATCTCAATGATGTGACACGCGTTAGAACTTGTTCTCCTCCCCGCCCTTTTTCTCTTTCTTTCTTCTTTTCATTTTCGGCGCGAGGATAGCGCTGATTTCATTCATAAGCATTCACGGTACTTCATAAGGTCCAACCTGACGATCCTTAACGGTACTCCAACCTTATTTAACGTCAGTCTCTCAAAAGTGCTTAAAGTTCCTTTTAACGGGGAAACTTGCTCCATAAACGAACAGCGCGAACCAAAGTAACCATCGAGTTAGCTACCCGGATTAGAGAAAGAATCTGGAATAAAGTTGCCGCGCGCCTCTAAAAGGGATATCTCGAAACAATAACGTTCGCGCCGTATTCCGCCCGAATCATCCATTTTTACGATCGAATTAGCAGTTTAACGCCTTAATTAATTACCGCTCGTCCGTACGGCGGGTTCCCCCTGAACGGAAGGGACCGCTTTTAAATAAGAAGGGGGGAAAAAAGTAAACCCAACGATGATTTCGAAAGAATTCGCGTACGAAGTATCGCTCGCTACCGGTAAATCGCGTTAAAAGGAGGACAGGTTTTTCTATCGGTTGGCGCAGGTATCGCGAAGCAATTATGAAGGCGAGCAGGGACGAATAACCGTGCGGGAATATACCTTCGTGTACACGTGTATCTGTTATTGTGATATAGATGTTAATAGGTTAGGGGGTCTCCGGAGAATGTGGGGTGAATCACGATTTCGATAAGGGTTTATATTCCTCCCGCTCTTGTCCGTTCTTGCTTCCCTCCCTCCCTCGCAACTCTTCCCTGCTCGGCTCTTCCTCTTTCGTCTCCCTCTCTCTCTGCCCCGTTCACCTCTCCGTCCATCCTTTTCGTCATCCCGCTCTTCCTCTTTCTGCGTTACGCCGGCTCTGGCTGCCACCGTTCCTCCCTCTTCTTCCGCCGCTCGCTCATTGAAAACCGGCTGTAGGGCTTCCAACGTGCCCGGGTTTGCACGTATACGGGTGCTTCCCTTTCTCTCTCCGTTCGATGAGCGTGTGTATTCACACGAGCGCGCGCTGCTTCGCGTGTGCGTTGAACGCGGCACGGGGACACGCGTGTCCGTATACGTACTTACTTACTTTATAGCGGCGACGTCAGAAACACGTGTACGGCTCGTTAGAGCACGCCGAGGCTCTGCTCGCCACCCGTTCATGTATCACCGGTATTTGTAACGATCGGTCGTCAACGGGGACAGCTCGAGGAGGCCTCTTCTGTGGCTGGCCGAACGCTCATTTGAACTCATAAACGCTACGCGGCTTTTTTTTTTCTTCTTTTTTTTTCTCCCACTATTAAGGCGAAATTACACGCTTCACTTTCATTGAGCAAAGCGAGAGTAAAGTGAACGGCGTAGATTATCGTTCGACCAAAGTGTACAACCGAATTGTAATTTGCGCCGCACACTTTGCCCCTCGATCGTGTCGAATGAACTGTGGCTGTGCAACGGGATAACGTGTAAATTTGCCTGTAGCGTGTCTCGCGTTCGACTCGAGGCTCAAGTGCGAGTCAAGTTCGACAGCGATTTATAGTGAACACATTTTCCTTTTCTCCTTCTTTCCTCTCTCTCTCTCTCTCTCTCTCTCCGTCGAACTGTTTCGATATCGTCGTTGTGCACGAGCAAGTTTGTTCGTTGTGATCGTTACACGAAGTGAACTCAATTACGAGTCGTTGTGAATTCGTTAAACGGTTTGCGAAGATTCGCAAGAAACTTCCGGGTGTACGCGGTTTTCCCGTTGAAGTTCAACCGGTGTTACGAAAACGAATACATAGACGGTCCTATGAAGTTTAAAACTAGGCTCGTGCCGGGGGTACTTCCACTTTCCGTTCTACACAATCAACGGTATAATCCGTTCAGCTGGGCGACAAAGTTACGAACTTGCTCCTCCGTGTCTTACCAGTAGAAAGTATTCTGAACAGCTGTTACGTAAATAGTCACCATTAAGCACGAAAGGCTAGCAGAATTTGAATAACGTCGCCTTGTTGAATTCTGGATTTTTACCAATTTTTAAGCAACAAGTATTAAGAGAGTTTTGGAAATTTTTATTCTGGAACTGGTTCCACCGACTGGTACCAATTACGGTAATCTGAGCTTATAGTGAAAACGTTGGGTATTTATATGTTCGAAGATGAATGAGCTGTAGTACAGTGGTTAGTGGACAAACGACAGGGCGAATAAAGTACAAGTTAAAAGTGTTTGAATTTAAGGACTATGATTAAGTTGTTTGAAGCATGACGAGTTTTGTATTTGTACCTAACTAAATAAACATTTTTTGAATTGAAATTAATTATTCTGTTGTAACTTGGAAATCTTGTATAACGAAAAATACTTAAAGTTCTAAGCAACTTGTTTTTTAACAATAAAATTGATTACGTAGGAAGGTATAAAAGTAGCAAAATTTGTTTCATCAACAGTCGTTTAGTGGAACCGGTAAGTTGCAAAGGGTTGCGAAAGAAATGGATGATGTATATGTGACGACGCGTGTTCACGATGCTCAGACGCGCGTTTTATAATTTTCGCTAACCGCGAATATCGCGGATTACGTAACCGCTGCTCTATACATAACTAAGCTGAATTGGAGCGAAGCCGTCGGCGTTCGCGATTAAGTAGAAGCACCGTATGTTTCTTCTATATATCATCGACATAACCGTAGTCATCTGGTGGTAATCGCGCGTATAAAGACACGGCCGCTTCATGCTGAGCGACGTTGCCAATCATTTCTTTCTATCCCGATCATTCGCGAGAGCGCAACGTTTGACACCGGTCAGTTTCATGTTCACTCAGAACAACCACACATCACTCGAATCTCTCCTTTTTTTCTTGATACACATGCACCTTTGTTTATCATTATTTTAAAATTAAACCAATTTTTTCGATCGATAATTACCTTATCACACGTTCATAATGCGTTGTTGACCAGCTTAGGTTCGGATGGAAACTCGACGCACAGCTGCATATTCGATAAATAGCTGGACGTAAAGCGATCGGAACCTAGAAAATAACCCAGCTCTGATCCAATTACTGTATTAATTCTACTTGCGAGTATTGGATTAGAGTTGGACTATCTTCCAAGCACCCGTAAGGTAGCCAGTTACGCTATTTATCGAATATGCAGCTGTGCACGGTGTTTCATTGGAACCTAAGCTGGCCCATAGGACCTTATAAACACGAGATAAGACGCAAAGTGGCCAACACAGAGCTAATACAGATACATGCCCTGTTACAAACACACGCTTCTAAGCAGAATTCACCAGAAAAAAGTTGTCCGAAATGTTGACTTTTAAAAAATATCTAAAAGTCACCGACAACCAAATAGGTTTTCTAAACAATTACCGAAGTACATAGACGACTATTCTATCTTCTTCAGTGACTGACAACGAAGGCAGCTTTCAATGCAAGTTTAACTTAATATTTCATAATGCTTCCCGCTTTCTTAAGGCGGATTAATAAAGTACACAAGCGCAGCTTCATCAAATCGTTGTTTACTATCCAATATATTTGCTTACTGGACACTTTCCCAGTATCAGAGGGGGTACACTTACGAATGATACTCGCGCGATAAAAGCCCGTACCTAAACGCGATAAAGGACCGCTTCTCAAAAGCTGATCTTGTCCTTAGCTACGTATATATATATGCATGCGATTGTACCAACCCGCGAGTTCGGTTTCGTAGTTTTCCGAACAGCCACGTGCTACACGGACAGGCATCGTGGCTAGTCCAGGTACCTCGGCACGGTTTGCAGGGCATGTAAACCCTAGGACGTACGTATATATATATATGTATATATACATAGATGCGTGTGTATTCGTGTAGGGCACCCTCCGCCTGGTCACGTAGGAACCCGCGCTCGCGGGCACACAGGGAAAGCCGGTAGAACATCTAGTCGAGGTACATAGGGACTAGGTACTATCTAGTATCTAGTAATACCGGGTACTATGTACGTACGCGCCGCGGACGCCAAATAGTGGTTCGCATATTCAGAGAGATAGCGACGTCGCTCGGTACGATCGCCCCTGATTTAGGCCTCGTCCCCTCTCTCTATCTCTCTCTCTCTCTCTCGCTTCGATCCCCGTAACCCCACTCTATCTCTCTCCCTGTCGCACTTCATCCCTCCTTTACCTTCGCCCTCGGTCGTTCCATCTCCCAGCGCGCGGCCAACACATCCGCACGCCGTGGATCCCACGGCAGTGTTGATCCCGTGCACGTACACGGGTCTACACGCAGCACTCCGGTCGCGTCCACGGATAACGTCCTCGATACGGTGGCCAGCGCCAGAGCACGACATCGAGGCGTCCCGAAAAGCGCTATCTCGCGGCACCCCGCTCGAACCCCCCGACCAATCGCCGCTTCGATCCACGCTTTCGACCGTCGCGCTTTGATCATGTACCTAGCGAGTGATACCTACGAGCATCGTCTCGGCGTAAATCACGTCCTCTGTCTCTTTCTCTCTCTCCCTCGCCTGTCCTTTTTCCTGAACCGTAGATCGGAAGAGGAAATCGATAGCGTGTGTTGCGGAATTAACGGATTTTTGTCCTTTTAAATTGTTGCACCCTTCGGATCGTATAAGTTCCTCGATCGGACTTAAACCGTGCCCCTGTTCAATGATTAATTGCATCAAAAGAATCACAAGTATTGTGCGCCATGTATCGTCAGATGATTTAATTCTATGCTCTTGTGTAAGCTTTGTTATTTATAAATTGTTGAATTAAGTATTATAACGAGAATTGCCGATGATCGCGCGATTCGTTATCATATTCGTTGTATTGGCGCAATAACGACAATTATCTTGACTGTTCTTCCGAAACGGACCGCTGATCGATCGGCGTGAAACTAGAGAGGGAGAGGTGGTAGTACTGGACCGCGAAATCTAAAACTTTAATTTCGGGCTTTTCTATGTATCCGAAATGTGAACGTAAAACTTGTAGCCGCTGCGGATAGAACAATGCGTGTATAAACGCAAGTAAACATCGAATGCAGCTTATACAGACGTTACTAAACAACCGTCTTCGCTGTAGTAGTTATCGTGGTCGACTGTCGCGAGTGTCGAGTGGCTGACGACCCAACAGAGATATCGGCCTCGGTATCTATAGGATGTCTCCCTTAAATAAAAATACGACTAATATTAGTTAGGCCATATATTTTTCCGCGAGGTGACCAGCCAATGCTTGTCCGAAACTATTTGACATTACAGATATTGTTCGTCGATAATAAAGCAATATTCTGCTTACTTTGAACGTACAATCCGTGTTTTAGTAAATGATCAGACGTAACTAATTCTATGTGGTACACCCTGTAGATACTGAATCGAAGACTACCAGCAAAACATGTACAGAAAGTTTTTCATCAATGTCGCGAGAACTAATAAAGAAATACAAATTTCTTAATTTGCACTACTCTTATTCTTCCAAAGTCGTGTCAACGCGTTGACGTAAATGCCGTTTATAAACGTCCGCCAATTTTTAGGAAAATTTGTTAGAATAAATACTGATTTCATTCCGTAAATTTGAATTGTTCATCGAACTCCCCGAGAATCAACGTAAGAGAGTGTTATTTCAGACTCGCGATCGAATTATATGTATTAGTGTTTGAAGTATCGCTAAAGTCGTGGGAACCTTGAAACCTGGCTGGGTATTTTCGATATGTTCTCGTACCGATCGTTATAGTACCACTAAATCACGAATTCGATAAAGAGATTACAGTTGACATCGCTCTATCCGCTTTAAGCCGTTCCGCAAGTCGGAAAAATCTTGGTGAAAAAGTCTCTTTGGTGCGAATCAACTTTACTCTCGAAACTGTCTATTATACATGGATTCTATCGAAACGATCATAATCTTCGTTCCTATACTTACACACGCACGAACAAATGTATAACTCTTAATTATTTCAGTTTCTCAATTAGAACGCTTTAAAAGAGAGATGCGTACATTGTAGAGAGAAATAGAAAATTGCAGTAAAAAGTACCGCGAAAGCTGATCCTTTAAGTAACCGAAGTTTCACATCCGAGCACGTTCCCCTTTAAAATATCTGCAAGCTGAAAAGAGAAACTTCGACGACAAAAAGGGAAACGGTACAAAATTGTCGATATCTGTAATTTTCTTTTTTGTACCGTTCCCTAGAAGGACGTGTTACAATCGAATGAGAAATACCTATTAGTAATTTATGGCGCGCGTCGTATATAGAATGATATTCGAGCCATGAACCGTTCGTTCTGGCTGTAAATTATCGGCGGCGACGTAAGTTCACGGTTGAGAAACACTGAGCGCAGCTGCCGCGGCGGCGCTATCTCCGCGTTGTCTGCTACCTCACACCCTCGTCTTGCGTCCCACGTGGGTGCCGGTCGAAGGGGTCGCGAGGAACGATGACGCCGCGCGGGGGCAAGCGAGGGACGTAGGGGGTGGGCAACGGGAATGGGCGAGGAAGCGGGGCCGATGGATGGCGGGCGGTGGCGGCGGTGCCCGAGGAAGGGATCAGAGGATAGGGTGAGGTTAGGTTGGGTGGACAGAGGGGGCGGAAATGGGTGAAGGGATCGAGGGATAGCCGCACCACCCACTGACCATCTCTGCCCTATCCCGGCCCAGACTACGCGATTGCAAAAAAGACTACCTTCTCTCCCGTTCCAAGACACGAAAGGGCGAGGCGCCTCTTCGACTTCGATTTCGGAGCATCCTTGGGGCCTTTTTCACAAATTTCGTGAAAAAAAATTTCGGGGCTGTGAGAGATGAATAGTATGCATTTGGGGAAAAGTTTATCGTACCTTGTTATTTCATCGTTTCTATTTCCTTTCCATCACTGTCTGTGTCATCTTCTCTCTCTCTCTCTCTCTCACTCTCTTTTTCTGATACACGATGATTCCCGTTGCACGGTGCAGTAAATTCTACGCGTAGATCATAATACAGTCTCGTAGGTCAGGGACCGAGAAATACGCACGCTGCCACGTGCTCGGTAGCGTATTTCGATGTGTACTCTTCTCGTGTGGACGATTAGTAGCTATGTGTGGGATGTATTTACTCTTTAGTATTGTTATTATTATTACTTCTGCGTTTTCACATGAAACTAACGGTAAGAGATGTTACGTAATCTATTAACGGTCGGTTATGTAGTCGTTGCGAAATTGTGGCAAGTGATGTATTTTACCGACCGCGATCTACAGTATCGTCAGACACGGGAATAGGATGCAGGATAGGATGAGATTACTATACGGATAGAGTATACCCATTCATCCTGCGGGACTTGGCGTTCCATGATCTGCATTACCGATCATGTAACTGAACCACGGGTTTTCATCTGCCCTCTACAATTTAAAATGGAAAACTCAGGAACTGTGCTCAATCCAAACACTGTAAAACTGAGTTGACCGAGTTTCTAGACTTTGGTCGAGGAATATT
The DNA here is from genome assembly GCF_050948175.1 of Xylocopa sonorina. Classification (NCBI taxonomy): domain Eukaryota; kingdom Metazoa; phylum Arthropoda; class Insecta; order Hymenoptera; family Apidae; genus Xylocopa; species Xylocopa sonorina. Next base: position 15,600,406 of record NC_135193.1, read on the forward strand.
CTTGCCTATTGAATTAGAACTATTCCGTCTAACTGAGATTGTATTCCTAATGTCGTTTCTGTTTACAGCCAAAACAGTTGCGCTCACCAACATGGTTGCAAAAGTTTCGAAAGGGAAACTGTTTCGAGTGTGCAACTTTTCTCGCCAGCCTGTTACTGGCGCAGGGATACAACGCATTCGTGGTAAGCGGCTATGCATCCAGAGAGCAGACGTTATGCGATTTGTCAAGGGAAACTTGCCCTTACATACCAAAACCGGAGAAACCGCATCGACCGAAATCTGAACAGCCTCAAATCACCAAGTACAAACTGAAACCCGTTACCGAGTACAAAAGTATATTTCTGTCAGAGTTAGAAGACGAAAAGGCGAAACAATTGGAAGAGAAGTTACGTACAGCCGAAAAGGAACAACAGAAATTGATCGAAGTAACGAGCAAATATTTTTTCCTGGTTCCAGATTTGTCGTTCGTTTTTGAAAAAAAAAATTAATGTTCTTGTTTAGAAATTGGAGCAGCTTCCTGTAGATGAGTATTGGGGACACAGGATACACGCTTGGGTGGCGATCTTATCAGAGTTGGGAGGACTGAGAGATCACGAGATACCTTGCACGCTTTTTATTGAACCCGCCACTGGTGTATCTTACGAGGCCGCAGATGATGACACGGGTCAATTGTATCTCGGCGTAGAAAGTATATGGAACGATAAAAATTACTGGGTGAACATGCAGTCATCGACGAGATCGTGCGTAGACATTGTATGGGATTTAACGAAAGTAAATTTGTGGGAGCATTTGCTACCTGGAGAACCGTGGACAATGCGCGGGGTAGGAGAAGAAATCGACGTGGAGGCCGCTGTGCAACAGGAGAAACACTTGGACATGCCGGTATCATACGTCGATGAAATAAATATTAACGAAGAAGGTGTACAAAAATTTCGTTTGCAAAATGTAAACGTGTTAATTTAAATACCCAGGTTCAGATTCGTGATTCTGTTCTGCTTTTAGATTTCGAAAGACGATATCCGAATGGCTCGAAAACGATGTATTATAAACGCGTGAAAGTTGAGTTCTATGCACCGTATTTCCATACCGATGGATTAGTACAGAAGATTACTATTTATGATGATTATAATTATATAACTCCTGTTGAAGTATACGAGTACTATGCAAATAGATCTGATAATCTCGTAGAAACTCGAAGGAATATGATCGACGACACTGTCGTTGATTATTATGCAAGGGGAAGAACAGATCAATGTAAAGGTACCTTGACAATGTAATTTCTGTTCACATTTTGATGCTTTAACGACCGAGTCCACCAATTGGCGCCCTGTACGAATACATAAATCTTGTTCGATAGTTTTTGTTTTCACAGCATTTTTTATTCTACGAAAATCGTCCGGTCGATAAAGCGTTAATATGCGTAATCCACATTTTTTTCACGAGAAAACTGAAATCTGCAGAACATCGGTATCCCACCACTGATACTCGTCAAGTAGACAGCGAACGAATTCTAGATTTCTATCACGTAGCTCGTTTCGACGGATTGTCCAGACTTGAGACGCATCCGAATTATTTGACCCAGCATTTTGTAAATCGCGACGACTTTCTCTGTTACCGGTAAGTGATATACGTAAGTTGGGACTAATTATTTTATATGTAAATTATTGTAACGATGCGCGTGATACTAAAATTAGAGTTTCGATTGGCCCGAGAACAGGCACGTGCAATTTTCGCGAGACAAGAAGGCCAGTCATCTGGATGACATACATTACCGGAATGTTACGGTAAGGTAGACAGTGATCGTTTTTTGCACAAGCAAGATAATAGCACAGCTTCGAACCATTGATGGAAAAAACATTGCGTTAATACAACATTGCAATTTTGTTTTTTATACTCTTAATTGAATAACGTAAATTGCCTTGTGAAAGTTGCAGACGGATCGTCACGCTACTGTAACGTTGATCCTGAATGGATTAATTTGCAAGATATTACTTGAGATTGGAATTAAGATCATAAATATTGCACGATGGTGAATTACATGCATAATTTGAGATATTTGATTAAATTTATAGAAAATCATCGAGCACTTCGATAGAGACGAACGGATAATCGCACGTAAAAATATAGCGATTCGTGAATATGCTATGGATGAGAATGAAATACGTCTTACATACCATTACGAACGAGGTCAATTTTCGAGAGCTTTTCGGAAATACGTAAAACCTCCACTGGCGGAGAGAGGAAAACGGCTCAATATCAATCCTTCAATGACACAGGGATATAATGTAAGATTTTAACAGTTATTTCAATGTCCGCGTTAAATTAGAACTTGTATTCAATTTTATTATTTGACTTTCAGCCCCTAAATGAAACTGACAAAGCTCTGGACTTGCTATACGAGCTGGACGCACAACTGAAGCAAGAGGATGTATCTATATCAGAAGTCAGAGTAGCAGAAAAGGAAGTATCCGCCTTTCTTGAAGTAAGGAAGGCGGAATATTTCACGCCAAGATTATTGATATCTATATACGATAAAATTGGTAGGAACACGGAATCTTCGACGGATATATTAGCGGTATAAAAATATTTACGATACGTATACATGCTCAGATAACAGAGCAAATAGTTTTGTTGCAATTTCTTATATATTTCAGTAGTTTCATTGTAATTTCCCGCTTTAGAGGTAAGAGAGAGAGAAAGGCATATAAGAAAGCTATAAGAAAGAGTGAGACAGAGGCTACGGACCTTACTCGGGAACCCCTGGTGCCATCTCTGTGAAAAGTGCTCAAACTGGTCGCACAGCGGTATCGACAGCGAAGTGAACTACTGAAGCACTACCGCCATCTCTTGGAGAAGCCCTGAAACTAATCGGTTATTAGTTTCACTAACTTCCGCAGAGATGGCGCTAGTAGTTTTAAGTGGTTCACTTTGCTGTCGATAACGCTGTGCGACCAGTTTGAGCTCTTTTCACAGAGATAGCGCCAGGGGTTCCACAGCAAGGTCCGCTGCATCCGTCTCACTCTTTCCTATAGTTTTCATATATATCTTTCTCTCTCTTACCTCTAAAGCGAGAAATATAAAATAAATTACAATGAAACTAATGAGATATATAAGAAATTGCAGTAAAACTATTGAAATATACTTGTTACTTAAATTATTTGTTACGACTATTGTTAAACGCAGGGTGAATGGTCACAGTCGTCAAGTCAAATAATTACTGACGATGTGGATTATTTAAAGCCATACCTGGCTCGTATGGGAAATCCGTTGGAATTATCGACATCTGACGCGAATCTAATACTAAACGAATGTCTTAACGACTACAAACAATTACACATACGCAGAGCGAACAAAATATTACGTGAATTCGAGGAATACTCACAGAAGTTGGTAAAAACGCAAGCGTTATTAACGCAGGTGAGATACTTTATGTAAAATTCGCCGTTATATTTGTACGATACATGTAGAAACGATAAGAAATGTAGAAATGATCCTATTTTTTATATATATATATAGAATGAGGATCTGACTCGCGAAGAAGAAGACCAGATATTAGACAAAATGAACGAGATCAATTTTTACTTGCAAACTCTAGAAACCAGATTGAATCGTCACAGAGAGTTAGTTTCTAAACGATACCAAACGTTAGTGAACCATCTGCATCGAAGTCCTCATCTTGCAGTACTCGGAAATGATTCTCAGTGACTTATGTTAAAAGTATTATATGAAAAATAGAAATTTACTGAAACGACCAAGAACCCATTTGTCCGATACATCGACCTGAAGTAATTAGAAAAATATTAAGTATTATCTACAAACACGTGCAAGCGTTAATTGATTTGTACACCCCTCACCTTCATCGTCAAAGGTGGCTAATGTAAATTTACTAAGTTTATTAGTAAAGCTCCCAGTATTGGAACCTATCGCATGGTCCGTTAACCGATCAGTATTTGCAATGTCGCCATTAGCTCCGTGACGTCGATGTTCCTCGGCGAATCCAGAAATCAACGTGTCCATCATTATTGCCTAGTGGTAAAATAAGCTTTTGTAAATAGTTTAAATTATCAAAATCGACTATCCTCCTTAACAAATCATACTTGTCTTGAGAATACTTGTAGGATCTTATAAACTCTCGCTCCGTTCTCCCGTACAGGGAATTGTAAAAATAAACACGGTAGACAATCCAGATTACTTTCGTCTGAAGGCTTAGCCATTTCCCAACTCAATTCTGAATACCTTAGACCCAACAATAAACTCTGTAGAAAAGTTATTTTTAACATATTACCGGAACGATAATTGATAATCATTAAACTGCGGTTATTTATGCAAATTCATGCTTTTCTAAGGTCAGCCAAAGAAATGGACTCTAAATGTATCCTTTTACAACTTCAAATTGACCATAACTGCATATACATCCGCAGTCTAATAATCATGGCAATGCTTTGATTCCTTACACATTGCATGTCATCCACGATATATACACCCGTCGAATTAATAGCTATGAGCACGTGCATGTCACGATTTGTGATCCACGATGCAAGGCCTCTCACAGGACGCTCGATCTGTCCTTGGAAAAAAGCCGCGCCATAGCACGGCAAACTCCAACAGAACTCTAAATACTTCCTGATAAGTTTCTTCGAATTCGTATTGGTTCCCGTGTGATTTGGTATCCTTTTGTATTGCTCGAGAAGACGAGCCTCCGGTGCTCCTTTCCCTCCTACTAATCCCAATCCAACGCCCAGACCTAACAGCAGGCTGGGCGAAGTGTAATGATGAGGCAAAAATCGACCGCGATGCCTTCTGAAGAATGCTAACGTATGAGTCTGAGGATTGTACGGGCCCAATTCGATACGAGCTTGCAATGCCCCCAAGCTCGCGTATCTCGCTTGCCCCTCGCATGGGTAACGTCCTAACATATACGTCCTATTTATTACACATGATAACAAATTCGTTACATAAAATTGCTTACCTTGCAACACGTTATTTCTAGCTTCTGCATACAGTAGCTCTAATACTTTGGCTTCTTTTATTTGCTCCTCATCCGAACGAGAGAGGAATACATTCCTCCTAAGGCATAGCAAAGGTTCTTCGTCTGTCTCTTCGGTTTGAGAACTATACTTTTTTACTAAACGGTTCCATTTCACAGCCAACTCTACTGGCTTATGGTTTGGACGTAGTTGAACTTCTAATCTTGAAGAACAGAGCCATAAAGCGAAGACAGTTTGGCCAGTGAACGTAGGTGTTCTTGTTAATCCGAGTTCTCCTTCTGCCTGTATCATAGCCAGAATTTGATGTGCAGTGGAATTTTGTTCGATATCCATTGTCAGAAAAATTCCAGTCATTAGGTATACTGCTATTCTTACGCTAGATCTTCCAACGTTTAGATATTGTGATTGATTCGTCATTATTGCTAAACAGGAGAAGGTGTGTCAATATTTTTGCATAGAATGAAATGTTTATTCATCATTGTTGTTACTTACAAGTTGATGTATGTCCATCTGGTTTGTAATCATTTTGATAACGACGTACGGGCTGTCCTCTTCTAATTGTACAATCTTCCTGTGTTTCCATGTCATTTAGTTTTTGATTAACTACACGAACTATATATTTTTACTTATGTTTAGATTTCATTTCAAAATATTTATATGAAGTGTTCTATTCAATATTTATTAGTGTGTCACTGCTCCTACGAATATAATTGAATGAATTATACTGTAACAAATTTATAATAACACAAATAATGTAATTTCTAAAAATATAGATACTAAGAAATATTGTTTCCCCAGCAGAACAAATATAAAAAAGCACAGTAAGTTTACAATTAATTCCTCCAATGTACCAAACACCAAAATACTGCTCTGCTGCCATCTAAACTAGGGAACCAGTTATTGATTATTTCTCCTTCTTGGGAATAAGAGACTTTAATGTTACTCGTGATATTTTTTATTAACAAAGAAAGGTAAAGCAATAAATGTAGCTAGCTTTATAATATACTTTTTACATATTTCTTTAATGTTATCTATTATATTAAAGGTACAAAGAGAGAATAATATTAATTTTATATTTATTTCAGGGTTTTATTACGTTCTATAAGTTTAACAAATTCTTTTCTCATTCTTATTGTTTTCTTTTCGCAATAAGATATTAAACGTTTAGCACAAAAAATGAACGTTCGTTTTGTACTCCATAAAAAAGTGATATACTTTTAAAACAGTAATGTCACTTTAAACTATTGTTGTCCAAAGACAAATGCATCGTGAATTATTTTTGGAGAAAAATCTCGAGCAAAAATAGATTCTTTACATAAATCATTATTTTATACAATGGTGAACCTTAAGATTATATCAAATCTGCTACATTCATAGGCATCTCGTCGATTTGCGTCGAATAATATTGTTCAATGTCTCGAAGAATCCTTATATCATCGGCTTTTACGAAATTAATCGACACACCTTTCCTTCCGAAACGTCCGGATCGTCCTATTCTATGAATATACAACTCACGATTGTTGGGTAGATCATAATTGATCACAAGAGATACCTGTTGCACGTCTATACCCCTTGCCCATACGTCAGTTGTAATTAAAACACGACTAGAAAACAATGAAATAATCCAAATAGAAAAAGTTATACCTACAATATTACAGTGCATATTAAAACAATATACCTTTGTCCAGAACGAAATTCTTTCATAATGTTATCCCTTTCCTTCTGAGGCATGTCACCATGCATAGAGCAAACTGTAAAATTAGCCTCCCTCATTTTCTCTGTCAACCAATCCACTTTACGTTTTGTATTGCAGAAAATTACTGCTTGTGTTATTGTCAATGTATCATATAAATCACATAATGTATCAAATTTCCATTCTTCCCTTTCGACAGCCACAAAGAACTGTTTTATTCCTTCTAGCGTTAACTCATCACTGCAAATAACAATGAATTAATCGTAATAGAGCATCATTAAAGTGATGATTACTAAAGCACCCACAGTCATTTATCTTTAGTCAACTATTTATGCTAAATGGAAATTAATTTTGATTATTAATTTCTAAATTTGGTTGCTATAAAACATGTATCATGTATGAGAATATTCCACGCTACACTTGTTCCCAGGTGTTAAATGACACTATCCAACTGATGAAATACACAATGCTGAACTGAAGAGTTTAATAAAAATGAACTTACCGTTTTACAAGGATACGAATAGGATCCGTCATAAATTTACTGGTCATTTCAAGAATCTCGTGTGGCAATGTCGCGGACACCAAGACAACTTGTGTCGCAGGTGGCAGGTATCTGTACACATCATAAATTTGTTCCTTGAAACCCTTATTTAACATTTCATCTGATTCATCGAGAACCAACATTTTTATCGCTCTCGTCCTTAAAACTCTTCTTTTTATCATGTCTGAAAATTATTACCCTCAGTAATCATATTCTATGCTTAACACTTCTTACAGTTACTTCATATAATTAAGCTACCAAATACTCTGCCGGGTGTGCCTGAAACAACGTGCTGTCCATAATCTAACTTTCTGATATCTTCTCCAAGATTAGTGCCACCTATACAAGCATGGCACTGAACATTCATGAAGTCTCCTAACGCCAAAATAACTTTCTGTATTTGAGTGGCCAATTCTCTTGTAGGAGACAGTACCAATACTTGTGTTTCTCTAACTTGAGTGTCCAACGACTGTAATATTGCAATCGAAAACGTCGCCGTTTTTCCTGTACCAGACTGAGCTTGTGCAATCACGTCCCGTCCTTTCATTATAGGCTTAATGGAACGTTGTTGAATAGCGGATGGTTTTTCAAAACCTGCAGTCGAAATATTATTTTACTAAATACTTATATATAGGACTGGAGAGAAATATATTTAAACTTAAGTGCGGCATTACTAATATTACTGATATTATACAGACTGTATTTACAAATATAAGGTGACATCAAGTAAATAAGGTTATGTTTAGATAGAACCCAAAGAAGGATAAAACTAAGTACCGTATGCATAAATTCCACGCAGCAACTCATCTCTGAGTCCCATATTATCGAACGTAGGAATAACTTCCACATCCTCACTGGTTTCAAACTCGACATTTGATAAATCTTCTGTTTGAGCAACGCGACGTGATTTAACTTCCGCCATCTTTGTAATAACATGAAAAATGGCGCGGCACGAATGACGTGAAGAGCGTACGAATCAACTGGTACGCGTACGCAATTCATACAAGCCAACATAGGAACACAAATTTTTGTTAAACGTTACCAATGAATTTTAATTTCCCCCTTAATATGTGATTATTCATTTCTTGCATGGATAATATCAGAAACGCAGGCTTTAACTTTACGAGTTTATCGATTAAAAAATTAAATGTATATGAATCTAAATATTGTTAGGGAATTTTATAGTTATTTTGACGTCATATTATACATATATATACCTATATGTTCATCGAGATTATTAAATGCATACTTGTTGGACTAGTTCGATTTCCGGTCGCCTCGCGGTAACACGGAACTCATTTGAATTCTTTAAATGACTGGACACGTAGAAGAGGGCGCTTGATATTTCTACGAACCAATCAGATTATGGATACAGGTTAATGTATCGACATTCTAGAGTACAAAATACGCTAAAAACGCTTACTTTTGTGCAAACATAATTTTTGTATCGATGCTTTTCTAAAGTTAACCTGTATTTTCAGATTTTACGCATCGAATGTTTACAATTTTGGAGCCATTAAAGTAATGTTTAATTGAATACAGATATTGTTTCGCGCAAGATAGAAATTTTTCATCGAAGAAAAAAGAAGAATGAATGAGTGTAACTCGAAGAAGTTACCAAGTTTACTATCGGTATTGACAGATGCCTTCGAGTTTCGCAGCAGCAAATAATTCGAGTTTAAATTAATATTGCACGCGTGAGAATAGTATTTTGGGCAAGTACAATGTATCCGAACGTTCGCGAGAATATATTTTAACAATCGAACGCATGAGATACGAAGTCAGTCGATCAGGTTATGTTTGGATATGTTTAAAGCGTCATTGGGAAAACAAAACAAGTCAAAATGAATATTAACGTAACGCTGGATGAACCTTTGACTAGTAACAATTGCGTAAAGCTTGTGACCGAGCTTTTGAAATATATTTTGTACCAGAAGCAACAAATACCATTTACGTACGATTCGTTGTGTCAATTGCATATGAAATCAACTGACAGAAATTCGTCTTCCGTAAGGACATTGTTAAACTCTTTGAAAAGCACATCGGAGCATTTAATTTCGCAATTCCATCTCAAGGGATGCCAGATCAAAGAAATTGCCATTCTTATCGGCGCAACGATAGTATCGCCAAAATTGTACATCAAGGTGGAATTTCCGCCAAATATTCTTAATAGCCAAGAACACTACGAATGCAAACACGCCTCTAGGAAAATTTTGTTAAGTTTAATGAGGTCTGTAGAGATAATTCTTAATTAATGATTACTTTAAGCTATCAATTTCTTAATAGAATCATTTTTTTAGGTCAATGTTAGAGTGTTCGGAATTTCAAGATGCGTTAACTCTACCATTGAATCCCACAAATACTTTTGTGTTAATACAAAAAAGTGATAGTAATTCGATGTCAGAATTCTTTTTACCTAAACCACAATACGTACCTCCAGTAAAGACATCGAATTGTTTTGTGATTAAACTGCAGCATAACGATCAAATAAGATGCAATTGCGCAGATGTGGTGAAAGTATACAACGAAGTATCAGAATCTAATTATAATATAAGCAAGGACGTTGAATTCGTCAATAATTTAAACGCGAATGTCGCGCATGTTCCATATCAGTGGTATCAGTCCAGAGAAGTGATCAAAGGATTCAAATTTTTAAGATAACGGTAGAACTATTAGCACAATTATAGTACATTGAAATGACATTTTCTATTGGCTTCAAGCTTCCAATTAGGTTTGAAAAACTGATGAAAAAAATTAATTTTAATCTCTTAATTACAATATAATGAAAATGTATAGATAATTACAAATACAACATAAATCATGCATTAAAGTAAATGACAAAATGTTGATAGCAGAGAGTATATACATATATGACGGTTTTTGTATGTTAAAATTGTTATACAATCAATAAATAATTATATATTATTATTATTTTTTCATTTTTATAGAGTACAAGTTTACATAAAAGTATATGTAATGTTGAGAGGGATAAAATAAAGTTTTATACAATAATAGATTAGAAACTATTCTTCCTTTATTTCATAGATTCTAATTCTTAAAACTGTGAAATCACTAACCACTAGTACTCTTAAAATTAATATTACCAATCCACTTATCCAACTGCATACCATTATAACTGAAAATACCTTTAAAGGAAATATTACAAATTTTAAAGCACTTCTTTTAGTATGAAAATTAAGTATTTTATAAAATAGTTAGAATTATTTGCAGAATATAACCTGAAGATACAACATCATATTGCACATACTGTGTACGTTATAATTATTCATATTCATGTACATTTTGATGACTTCGCAATCACTACAAATGTACTTCTATTAATACAATGTATGTAAAGTGTAATTACAAAGCCCTACCTTACATCCACAACTATTTCATAAATATTATATATTTCAGAAGAAATGTTTATTATGCCATCGCTAAATGCTTCGTATCCTTCTGCCAAATTATAATGCGCAAACATACATATAATTGTGAATAGAAAGTTAAAGAATATCGCGGGTACTACAATTCTCCATGGACCTTCGTATCTGTGTACAAATAAAGCTGTTATCTTATTAATATTCGATCGGTGGGATGTTCGACAAATAAATCACTTGCATTGAGACATCGTGTCCACCTTTTCCGCATATAAGAAACAAAGTAAACCAAACAATTCCGAATAAGCAAGATAAAAAGCATGTTATTAAATATATTTCGCACATAATATCGTATGCGTAGTCGATAATAATATATCTCCACCAATTTGAGATAGTAGTACACGAATCATGAATACAATTCTGTCTTGAATCCTGTTTCTGTATCAGACTTGATTTTGCCCAAAACGGACAGTTACCTCCGAAAATGTGTTCCTTGATGTTTAATCAAAAGATAATTGAAAATACATTTCTGGAATATGATCATATATGAAAATAAACGAATTATACCTTTAACACGTAAAATAAAAAGCTACAGACGTATCCACTGATCGCGGATAACAAGTATAAAAACATCTGTACGTATTTCCACAATCGAAGAATTTCGTGTGCATCACGTTCGATAAGCTCTTTATATTCCTCTAATAATCGCATCGAGAAGAAATTTTCCCACAAAAACGGACACGTTACGAATCACGATTCTGCTATCATCTCTTTTGAATATCGCATCGGTGATTAAAATGATTGCGCGCCAAACTTCATCCGTATCGAGGAACGAATCCGATTGGTCTGTCGGGAGCAAACAAATTTTAAATAACGAGAGCAGAAAATTTTCAGGAATCGCGATCTAATAAAAAATTGTCATCGATAAGCGAGTGGTTAAAATTGAATCGAGAACGGGTAGGTTATCGTTGGTAGAGGAAGAAGACGAATCGATTGGTGCGTTGAATGTTAACTGTAAATAATGTTTAGTTAAAATTTGCTAAATATCGGGTATAGTAGATTCGATGTAACTCGGTAGTTTGAAGGAAGTGTTGCAGACCGATCGTGGGAGTTGGACCAAGAAACGGAGGAACGCGCGGATCGCGAACCGCCACAGTGTTGTCGACGAGAAGGATACACGAAGGCGAGAAATTCTTGTTTTTTTTTTTACATCCGAACATCGAAAATCACGAGGAAAACGATGGTGGATGCACGTTCTAAAGGGTCATCGAACGAATAAACTCAATTGCCGTGGACACGTAAACCATTCGTAGGTGAAGTGAAACACATGTGTCGGCCGAACCGTGTTTTCTACTATAGAGTGCCCGTCCCGTGTTTGCCCCGTGAAAATATTCCGTTTCGAAAGTCAACTTGTACGTCAGTCACGATTATTACCGAGATACTAACGTGCCTGGTTTTGAACGGATCTATTAACGTGACAAGCCGCTTATTCGGAATGAAATAGAACTCATCGCAGAAGGCGGCAGTGCGTGGGTGGGTGGGTGTCTAGCGATTGCCACTCATCTATAGAAAATTCCTTTTCGGATTTTCCACAAAATGCTGCTATCCTACCAATGATAGTGCGCTTTCCTCGGCGATGTTACATTCTTCACTTGATACCTATTAATTGACACGTTATCCAGACAAATCGTTTCGGGCATAAGAAAAAAAAATACCAGTTCAATTTCAGAGCAGTGCTGTTCTTACTGTCAATTTTTTACTAATGTCCATTTGACAGTTTTAAATAAATACGATCGGTACGATCCTTTTTCATTGCTGTTAACGACATTGTTGCCTTTCAAGTAAACTTGCGCAGAGTTTGCTACCATTGGCAGTTACTAAGTATCTTGTCTCATATAACCAATTTGTCTTTTGGTTGTGTCCGATATTAAACGTTCCATTCGAGTGGGTTTTTTTTTGTAAAAGATGCTCACGTTAAACTGTGAAACAGAAACACTTTAGCAAATTTTTCTAAAACTATCGTTCATAGCTTTAAGAGGAGGACCTCCTTGAAGGCCCTGCCTCTTTTGTCGCATCGATATTAAGAGGCTAAAGTATGAAAGGTCAAGCGGAGAAAAATGGATATCGGTAAAGTGTCAGCATGCGCGAGAAGTCAGCAGAATGTCATGCTCACGCAGGTCACGTGAGGGGCACAACAGAGATGTGCTCACGTGATCCTTCTACATTGCACTCAACCCTTACCAAGGCAAATGGTAAAAGCTCAGCCCCCCAGCCAACTCATCATTCTGAAACGCGCATTGATAATAGTTTGCTTCCAACGCCCGGCGGACGGTTGAAGTTTTTCAAAGACGGAAAGTTTATTTTGGAACTGTCCCATCGCAGGGATGGAGAAAGAACTACGTGGTTCCCAGTACCGAAAAAAACGTTTTGGCCACCAGCTAGCACAACTCCAAATAGACAAGAGAGTTCGACCTCTCTCAGCGGTAAGTTTAACAAGAATATTGATTAAGTAAATTTAATCTAACAATGAACTTATAATTACAGTTTCTGATGACAATTCATCAGTTCAGTCAAGCCCTTGGCAAAGAGATCATTGTTGGAAACAAGCGAATCCAAGGCGTAGGATATCTACAGAGTTTAATTTTTACTATTATAGAAATCCAAGAAATCGCTTATGCGCGCATCCTCGATTGATCGCGAGAAAGCGGAGACGTCCATTAGATCCTACTTCTTTGCTGCTCGTCCCAGAAGCAGTAACCAATTACACTAAGCCAAATCGTAAAGCGAACGGTACATCAACGGGAAAGGTTTTGAACCTGATTATCGATAAATTGGCACGTCTTCTAGATCCTAATGTTGTTTCACCCCGTAAACGTATTTTGCGTGAATTAGAAAGAGTATCACTGGAAGATCAAGCGTCAAAGAGACGCGCAACACCGCAGCCTGTTTGTACAACAACGGCTCCAACATCGTCACCAAAACAATTGTCCCCGTACAGTATAACTAGTATCTTGGGAGAAGATAAGCCAAGCCATGAACAAGGCTTCTTGAGGAATTTATTGAAACCAGATGACAGACATACTGTGAAATACTCATCAAGTAATTCGTATCCAAGAGTACGAATGGATCCATACATTGGTACCACTAATGCACCTCTTCAGCATCCACTTTACGGTGTACCAATGTTACCTCCTGGACCATATAGAGCTCCCTTATGGATGCACTATCCATCACCCGTCCATTATCCACCTCCTATGCCATTATACGCGCCACCGCCACCTCATCCTCCATCTCCCCCAGTTCATCACTACAAAGACTACAGGGAACAAGCTCTCACACCTCCCTCGGGTAAATTTTTAAAGATAAAGATACATATTTCGAATCTTATGGAGAACTTATTTTACTCGTTTTTGATTTAGATATGCCTCTAAATCTGTCGAAGCATGCGGGTTGAATCTCAGGATCCTAAAAGTCGGTGCCTTATCAATGGACAAAAACTGCGTAAACACTGCCCGTGCAACGACAATGCGATATATTAGTATTTTTTTATCCGTAAATGATAGCATCATAGTAAGTAGAAATATGCAACCAGAAGGACAAAGTCTGGGTGCTATTCTTGTACATATAAATGCATAAACTGTCAAAGTTGACACATAGGTATTTTATAATTAATATTAAATTAAATCATGAGTAGTATTATATATACAATTTTTATTGTAATTACAACTATGTATATGTTACATAATATTTTATCGTGTATGTGCTCATTGTTTCTTTTTAAAGTATTCTGCCAGGAGTTTCTCGCTTTACGAAACACGTACAGAATGTGTACGTGTTTTAAAATTGTTAAATTCGATTTTCGTTCGTTAGTTACTTTGTTACTACTCATGATTCAGATACGACGATGAAAAAGAAGAGCATACTCATCTTGCGCATCTCATTTATGCATTATCTTGTTATTCTTATTAATGTTACTGTCATTATTATCATTAATAAATGATACGACTATTCATTTTAAAAGATTCATAAAAAAGACATAGAATTATGTACAGAGAGAGAGAGAGAGAGAGAAAGAAAGAGCGAGCGAGCGAACGCAAGAGAGATCGAGAGAGAGAGAGAGAGAGAGAGAAAGCAGATAATTACCTATATTCCTACAAATAGTAATATGAGATAATAAATCTAGGTTAATCTAGCATCCACAACAGTATACATTTATTTATATGATATTAACGAAGAAAAAACAAAATTGCTTGTGGTAAAGACCGTGGGGGGTGTGCCTTAAAAGTTTACCTAAATTGCAAACAAATTAAATTATAAACATTTTCATGGATATGTATTATTATTACTACTATTACTACTGTGTATATATATGAATATAACTTTGCGTTTCGTATTTGCATCAAATCGATATATATTCGTCTTTATTTATTGTTAGTCAGACGCATTACCAAACGTTTTACGCGAAAGGCAAGCTCGCACAGGCTCTACAAACTAGTGAGTAATTTTAATTATTCATTTACATACATTTTTTATTAATTGAAACAGATGAAATATGTGACTGCGCGTAAGCAATTGTATAGAAAGACTAATTTCGTAAATATATAAATATTTCACATACTATACGAGAGCTTTTCATTTATCGTCACGTTACGTGTTAATTGTGTTTATCCGGATTTATAAAATATCTCTTATTGTAAATATATTTAAGTCGAAAGTAAATTTATATTTATTCAATAAAAGTAATTGTCCCCCTCCCCCTCTACCTATACGGATACTGTTACATCGTTAAGAAAAAGGAAAAGGAAAGAAGAAAATTGTCAGATCAGAATTCTCTAATGACGATGAAATTCGCGCAATACGAAAAGAATTTAAATTTCGCGGCTAGGTTGGAGAGTGCGCTGGAAAATTGGCAGTCTATCGTCTAGACTTTACCCCCACTTTTCGGTGAGGTAACGCAGACGCTCTCGAGACCGCGCAATCGTCGGGTCTTGGTAGTATCCGATCCGTGGCCTTGTTTTGTGGTATTCGTTGACCGGGTTGTATCGTTTCGATCGCGTGTTTTCTACCAAATATTTATAAAAATAGAATCTCTTAGCGAGGTAGAATAAAGGAATAACGCGTACGGATCGTAATCAGATCTCTCGGTGGAGTTTTGAATGCCCGCGGGTTCGAGGAAAGCAAGTGAACCCAGCTCCGGTAGAGGGGAGCAGGCAGTATCGGCTGGTCGTATATGTAGCCCGCTCGGCAAAATGAAAATGGCGGTGTTCCTGTATGAACGGAGCAACGGCCACTGACGATGCTCGTTACGGTAACGGACACGTGAGCCGAATCGAGTGTGGAATTTTTACATATCTTGTGTGCGTTTCGAAAGATAATCGGTCAGTGTTGAATCGTGGACGAGAGACGGGTCGATGCGAATAAAATAGGATCCAGCGCGAAAATTTTTTTCATCAATTAGGGACAAACAAACACGATGGAGTGACACCGCGAAGTGTTGACTCCGTGGACAAGTGGGAAGTGTCGGCTAATAGATTCGCGTAGTTGGAGGACGAAAAGCCTTCATGCCGATGCCGGCCGAATACCACGAGAACCACGGTAACCACGAGAACGCTAATTTCGCTCTCGGGGCCACACAGGACGCCAGCAACATGACGGCCAATATGTACCGGGTGGGAGGTAAAGTAACCATACACATCTCGCCGGCTGATGAGGCCACGCGTCCGATTTCGAGCCGCGTATTTTTAATTGACTCGAGAAATTCATCCTCGCTATTGGTATCGCGATAGCGTCCCCCTTTTTCCTCTATCAAAGCTTTACCCGCGCGGCCCCTTTACTTTCCGCCGTTCATCCAAATCGCCCTTCCTCCCCGCTCTTTTCTCGCGTCCGTATGTACGTCTGCTTTCCTTCTGCTTCCTTTTTCCCCACTCTCGCCCTCCGTTCGGATCATACTAATTTCTCCTACAATAAACTCGCCTGATTAAAATTCACTATTCGGGAATACCAGCTCTCTTTTCGTATCCGCTTCTCGGTTCTCTGACAACTCGAATCAATTTTTTTCCCAATAGATCGTCGCGAATGTTTTCGTCTACGCGCCAATGGTCCGGGCAACCAATATAATTCCTACCAGAATTGTCTTCTTCTGTTTCTTTAATTTTACTCGCACACACAGAAAGAAAATGAACATCGAGATTCGGACAGCGTTTTGCAACTGTTCGCATAGCACGAATTTAGGATATATATGTATATCTATAGATATATTGTATTTTTGTTTTTTTTTTTTTCATCACCACTTAATAGTACATTTTTTATCTTCCGATAAGACTGTACTTTCTGTGCGCAAATTATTAAGTAGTTTTTTTTTCTTTATTTTCTTTTGTTTTTATATTCACGTTTATGTGCGTACAAATATTGATATCAGTATTTATATATTTGCTTGGAATATTAGTAAGCAAACATTTCGTGGATTATATGTAATATTAAGATTATATTTATAGCGATTGCTTTTCGATTATAAATATAATTTCGTCTCTATATACATAAATATTTATGATTCGAAATTATCGTCATTTTATATATGAAGTATTATTAGTTTTATACATTTCGCCTTATACTTGTTCTTAAAATAGAAAAGTGTATTAAATAGATGCCCCTTTTTAATTTATAGATTATGTATATTTTGAAACATCTTCCACATCTCCCTACCAGATAAGAAGGATAGAAGAATTAAATAAGGTGAGAAATAAAATTATGGTAGCATTACTTCTTTTTAATAGTTTATTTAAATAAATATTCAATAAAATATGTGTGTGTGTTCCTTTTCGAATATATTTAAATTTGATAAAACATATTATCAATAAGCTAATGTGCTAAGCATACAGATACATATATATGTTTTCTAATTATATTTAATTTATTATTTTAGACGGCAAGTGGAAATGTTGAAGCAAAAGTCATGTGCTTCTTTAGGCGGAGGGATTTACCTTCTACTTTAATTATGCTTGCTGATAAACATCAATGTAAGTCCATTTTATGCTATTTAAAAACAAAACATTTAACTTAATATTGTCTATCTTAATAAATTCGAAAATATCTTATATGATGCATTAATGTGAAATTGATATTTTCTTAAAAGTGTTTTATCTCTGTGCAAAGACACAAGTTTACTATATTTGATACTTTCTTATGTAATCAATACCACATTTCATTGGTATCACACTCAAGCATTTAATTTATGAATACTGGTCCTTCTATTATCATTTTTTTTATTGATGTTTAGGTATTTGGATACTAGTACTAATGCATCGAAGATAAGAGAATAGCATTATTTATTTTGCTTCGCGCCACGGTGCAGATCGATAATCATTTGCCCAAATGGAGAAAATTGAAATTCTCTTTATTTGTTAAAAAGAAAATATTATTTTCTCATATAATTAATAGTTCCACGTTACACGTATGTATTCGATGCAAGGTGACGATTGATACTCCGAGATCATGCGATATCAGTATAATTGCGATTGTTAACGAAGAATGTGTCTATACTATATTGGTTTAAAAATATTCTTCTTCATAGACCTAAACGAATCGCGGTCATGAAAGCGTGAAGTACCGAAGTACTATCACTTTAATATTCACGCTAAATAACATACGAAAAAACGAATGGTTTTTCTTTTTACAAAAAAATACAATTACGTTTTATTGTCTCAACGAAGACGGAGAAATCTCAATCTTGTTGCAATCACAGTCGTAACATTCATTATTTATATGAAAAAAAATTCAACAGAATTGCAGACGTTATATTTCCACCTGCATTTTCTGATGCGAGAAACGCAATGCACTTTCAGGAATGAAAGAAAATTCGCCCGATTTTATACGCTTCAAATACATTTATACGGATATATGTATCTGTGAAGTTTTCTCGATTTTTCCTTTGCAATAGCAAAGATAATGAGACGCGGGGATTTGGGGGTGGGAATGTATAATAAGTAAAGTTGGGGGGTGGCAGAGGGGTGAAATGGGGGTTGTATCGATCTGCCGGGGGTGGGTTGGGGGTGGTGCGCCTGCCAACCCCCTACCTCCCCCTCTTTCTACCTCTCTCACCCAAGTCCCTCATACCACTCCTCCCCTGCTTCCCGCCACCCTGAAACTAAATGAATGACTGACGCAGGGGTCGGTTGGGTATGTGTTACGTGTACTCGGACACAGACTTGTAAGAACACCGATAACCAGCACAGGCATGTACGAATAACGGACAGAGAGAAACAGGAACACATACACATGCACGCGCGTACGTACATATGTACGCTCGCGCGCGAACGACCGTATATGTGCCCGGGCAAAAATGGTGGGCCCCACTAGCCATCTTCGTTTTAAGCATTTACTCCCCCGTTTCTCTTTTCCTCCCTTCTCTTCTTTTCTACTGCGCGTACCTACGTGTGTATGCACGCGAATACACACACACACACACACTCTCTCTCTCTCTCTCTCTCTCTCTCTCTCTTTCTCGTATGTCTCTCTGTGCCCGTGGCTCTATGTTCGTCTACCGGTATTTGCTTCGAATCGGGCTCTCTCCCCTTCCTCTTCCACTCCTTTACTACCATTTCTGTACCTTACTCTTCTGTACTTCAAATTTCAGGAAAAAATATATGAACTTTGTTCTGGACAGAGTCGATATCTTTCTGCGTGGAATGTATGAAGAAAAGCTAAAAAGAATTACATGTTTTCGCCGAGTTACATTATTTGATGGGATCACTTCATTACCTTCTTCTACTCGATGATGTTCGGGAATTAGATTGTTTAAATTCTTCCAATGTTTCAGATATTTAATCAAATTTTTTACCGCTGTTATTTAATGTTTGTACTTTTGTAATCGTAGCGTTTACGATTCCTATTTTTCGAACTTTTCAGTGCAATGTTTTTATACATTGCACGAATGACTTCCATAATAACATTCAATAATAATATATCGCTGTTATCTTGTACAGTGGTATAGTTTTCTACAAAAGCTAGCACAGAAAATTGATAAACAATATCATTGTACATAATATATAATGAATATGAAATAGAATTTTTAGATAAAGGTCTTTGATGATAATTTACTTACACAATTATAATATAATTGTAAATAGAAACGCGATTGGAATTGGTTGACAGAATCAAAATTGTTTATGATATAGTTAATTATTTATGTACTAATCAAATCAAGAGCTACATGTAGTGAACTACATGCGCCAAGGATCTTTAAGGATGTTGTCTTTCATTAATTATAGAGTATTATTACTATTATAAATTCTAGAAGCATGTGTTAAAATTGTACTTAAGACAAGAATATATATCATATGTAGTAGAGTGGGTCCTATGATACAAATTGCAGTGGCAAGTGCGGAGCAGCAGAGGTCAGAATCCCCTGCAAACACACAGAATCAGAAACTCGAGAATCCAGATACTACTAAGGAAATGACTAATAAAGATGGGATCGGGCCCAAAATGATGAACAAAGGGGGCGGGAAGGGGGGCTGGCTGAAGGCCCCGCTATCAGAGGCCCAAGAGCCTCATGGTGAGTGAGCAGTCAATTAAAAAGTGCTTCTTGCGGATGAATTTTATTCAGTCTCTTTTTGTTATTCACGTAATTTTCAACTAAAATATATAAAACGATTAATGCATTTGTTCTTAAATAATTGGTATACATTTCTCGCTAAATATCATTTAAATTATTGTACGTAACAGATGGAAGTAAGAATTGAATCTTAATTAATTCATTTGTAAGTATTATACCATTTGCACTTTTTGATTGTCTTGTTAGTCTCATACAGAAGCCAGTGATGATGCAAGGCTAATGATCTAGCAGCGGGATTTATAAAATTCTTTGTAATCTTGGTGAATGCCACAAGTTTAGGCTAAATTCACTGTAAGGCCAAAGAGACATAAATTGGGTTTAATCATGATCCCTTTCTTTAAGTTATACAGAAAGGGGTTTAATTACTAAGTTTGAAACTTTATGAACCCACACATTTTATGACGATACATAGTCATTATCATTGAATTATTCTTCCTTTTTATTTGTATCATCTACTATATCTTCTATTTGTTTCTTAAAAAATCATCAAGTGCCTAATATCTGGGTACCTAGTAGTAATCCTAAATTCATTTTCATTAAAAACCAACATTCAGTCTGTATCTTCATAAGTAACATAAATATCATAACAAAAATCCCGCCGCACAAAATGATAATTCTTTAGTAATCTGAGGCTTCTTCAAACAATTTACATTCCCTTGAATGTTAATTTCATTTCTGTAATAATAGGTGATATATCTAAGATTGCTTTCGTTTCCTTTTTCTTTTTTTTCTTTCTTTTTTTTTTTTGTTGCCCGCTCTTGCTGATATTTTTAGTTCATTGCTGTGAGTTTTTATTGATTCTGCCACATTCCTGCGTTTCATTTACATTTTATTTATCTGTGTTACAGAAAAAAGAGAATAATAGTTATTAAAGAAAGACCAACACTGCATGAATGAATTTAGGGATTACTTTTATATTTTACGAAGAAAGTACTTATATATGAAGTAAAGAGTTTTTGTTAAAATATTTAAATAGCATTATGTTATATAAAATTTCTATCCACATTATAAAATATTGAAACTTTTTTTAGTAATATCTATACAAGTGTAACTATTCGATTTTTCAAATATTAAATGTTTACAGCCCTTTTTTATTTTCTTTCAAATGAAATATTTTATTATTTAAGCTTTTTTCAAAATGTTTATTTTTAAAAAATCGAAATATTAAAACATGTGACATCATTTGAATTGCTTTTGCATACAGGGATGGAAGAAAATGTAGTTGGTGCTGGAGGAGTCACAGAATTAAGTTCTAAACAACGTCATCAAATGAAGCACAGAGAACTGTTTCTATCACGTCAAGTAGAAACAATGCCTGCAACACATATAAGAGGCAAATGTTGTGTAACTTTATTAAATGAAACAGAATCCTTACTAAGCTATTTAAATAAAGAAGATTCCTTCTTCTATTGCTTAGTATTCGATCCTGCTCAGCGTACTTTGCTTGCTGATAAAGGTACTTATTATCATTCAAAACTATTAAACAGTACAGCATACATGTATCATAATTCAATATATATTTATATATAAGTATCTTAATTTACAAATTTTTATGAATTGAAAAATTTTACAGGTGAAATTAGAGTTGGTAGTAGATATCAAGCTGATGGAATAGCACCAGCTCCACTGACGCCTGCCGAAAGAGAATCGGATCCTCGTAGGTTGCAAGATTTAGAAACGTTGGTTTGGACACCACGACATTCACTAACAGACCGTCAAATTGATCAATTCCTTGTTGTCAGTAGATCTGTAGGCACATTTGCAAGAGCTTTAGACTGTTCATCTTCAGTTAAACAACCATCTTTGCATATGTCTGCCGCAGCAGCATCCAGAGACATTACACTTGTAAATATTATTATTGTTATTATTATATAACTAATATTTTTCAAAGAAACACGTTTACATTTGCTTGTACTTATAGTTTCATGCAATGGATACATTACATCGACACAACTATGACGTCGCAAAAGCTATGTCATCTTTAGTACCTAGTACTGGTCCAGTATTATGTAGAGACGAGATGGAAGAGTGGAGTGCATCCGAAGCCAATCTTTTTGAAGAAGCTCTTGATAAGTATGGAAAGGACTTTTCCGATATACGTCAAGATTTCGTAAGTATATAAAATAAAATTTAAGATTAGGTTCGAATATGATAGAAACGAATTCCTTTAACATTTTTAATTTTAATAAATATTTCGTATATTTTAGTTACCGTGGAAAACATTGAAGAACGTTATCGAGTATTATTACATGTGGAAGACGACTGACAGATATGTGCAACAAAAGAGGGTAAAAGCTGTAGAAGCCGAGAGCAAATTGAAACAAGTCTATATACCAAATTATAATAAAACAACACCGCCTACGACTGCTCCCTCTGCAGCCACAATCGTACCTCTTGGTAATACTAATAGCAACAGTAATGGAAAACCGACTAATGTTCTCAACGGTAATAGCAACGGTAATATGACAACTGATAATAGCGGAATATTAATGGTCGGAGTTAGTGGGAAACCGTGCGAAAGTTGCCAAATAATGCAAAGTCCACAGTGGTATGCTTGGGGTCCGTCGCATATGCAATGCCGTCTTTGTCAGTCTTGTTGGACGTATTGGAAGAAATATGGCGGTCTAAAGGTACAATAATATATTATACGAAGATTTTTTTATCCCTTTTTTTTCCTTAAAAAAATGTTCCTATTTAGGTTCCATCGCGTATGGACGACGTTGACTTGGAAAGAAAAAGAGGTGGCACCGGCTCGGACGAGGAAAGCAAAGGAATGGGCGGTGCTCACAGGCCCCATCGATGTAGCATTCCTTCTTGCGGCAAAGAATTCAAGCTCAAAGCACATTTAAGTCGTCACTACGCGAGCGCACATGGTGTCGATCTACGTGGCAGCGGGGCAAGCGGAGGCGGCGGAGGTGGATCGCCTAGGCCTGTGATGAAAACACGATCCGCGTTTTATTTACGTACTTCAGCATTGGCCCGAGCGGCGCGGCGATTATGTGCTGCACAATTACGTACACGTCATGCAGCGCGAGCACCCCATCAACCTGTGAACGCAGCACCATTGCGACATCTCTGTGCATCACCTCAGTTAACATCGAAAAGCTCAGCGGAGTTACGGATTCTGGCGCGTGCTGTACGACCTCGACCTCGTCCGCGTGTAACCGATATAGCAACACGTTTAGGTGATCATCCTGCTCCACGGCAACCCGGAGATTGGGATTGGTTAGCTCTCACAGCACCGGCACAACGAAAACAACCAGATCGAGTTTCTTTCCCTAGACCCCCAAAGGCACCAGGTATTATAAATAATATAAAACTTAAAAATAAAAATCATGTTGGTCCAAGTATTGATAGAAGTAACTAAATGTACAAATATCGCGAATGTTTTAGGATTAATAAAATGAGATCCCTGTATTCATTTATTTTATAAAATTTTTTTTTTAACTATTCTATTATAGACGGAAGCCTTTTGTACGAAAGAGTACCAAATAAGTCTGAAATAGATAGGTTGACAGTAACTCCGCCTCAGCCACAACCTACTATGCAAGCTCAGCAAACGATATTGAAACGCACAAGACCTCCGTTTGACGAGATCAACGGATCAGATGGTAAGCTTTAGAATCATGCTGTTATTAAATGTATCTTGTACAAACCTAAATCCTAGTATTGAATGTGGTTTTTGTTTACTGGCTTCTACTCTGATGTGGATTGGGATGAAGGTAAAATAATTCAGTGTTTAAGAGTACTCGAGAAAAGAGAAACGAAAAATAATCAAAATTATTAAATTGAATAGTTTAACATCTGTTCCAAAGGAATAACACATCTTTCTCATCGGTTTAATAGTTTTATATTTTATGAGAATTACCATGTATTTCAGTTTTTGAATATGATATAAATGTTAATACTTTCAATAGGTATTGCCCTAAGTGCAGGGCTCCCTGGTGGACCACCTGCAAAAAGGGCTCATCATTCTCAGCAGCTACATCCAAAACATACATTGGAGCACACTGCGCCTGCCGTTCTTCCTCTAGCACCACCTCTCAATGGAAGAGCTGTTCATCCTCATAGCTTATCGCATGGTCCACCATTGTCTAGAAGTAATGCCCGCAAGCAAGTAATTTCATGGATGGACGCGCCTGACGACGTTTACTTTCGTGCTTCAGATCAAACCAAGTTAGTATCGTTACACGTTAGAATAATTTTGGAATCGAAGGAAGTATATAGAAAGACGTGAATGTTAAAATTGATTTTGTGTTATCAATTTTCAGAAGACTTAGAAGAACACTTTCGTCCGTGGAACTTCGAAGGGCAGCACGCAAACCGTGGCGTAGATTACCAGCTCCTTTACACCCACCTCATCCACAGAGAGCAGTACGTGGCGATGACATGGTTGTCATTCTGGACTGAATCAGTAATACAATCAATCAGGTGAACTGATAGGACTGATCAGTTTGCCATTAAAAGGAATGATGCTGTTATAATAATTTTAAATGCCAGAGTCAGCCACAGTGAAGATATCCCAGCTTTATGTATTGTCATTGACCGCTCTGACGTTGAGCAAGGACTAAATCGCTGTTCTGGAACTTTTTCGATAATCTTCGAGACAGCAATTCGCCGAAGTCGATGGCCTCGCTTAACCGAATTCGCATGTTGCATTGACATCGCTGAAAACATACTTCACATACATGGACGAGAGGCAACTACTCTGGAAAACGAACATTCATCGAATCTTAAGGGGTGGGGTGGGAGGGGTGGGGAGGGGAAGGGAAGGGAAGGGAATGAAAAATAAGAAATCAAGTCATTCACTGTGAAACATGATTTTCTATTCGTATCAATTAGTTATTGTTGTTATTAATAATAATTATTAATAATTGAATGTACATATACATCATACCACACATTCATACATGCATAACCAGGCAAACACAAGTGTCCAACGAGTGCTGGGCACAAGTTCTACATTGGTTAAATTGGCCCATTATCACGCGCATTAGCTCACGAAGAATGTTATGGCCGTGCGCGTCACAGAGACAAGTATGAGAGAAAGGGAGAGAGAGAGAGAGAGGGAGAGAAAGCGATAGAGAGAAAGGATAAGAACGTACGTGAGAAAGAAAGAAAGAATGCTCATTGTGAATATTTTTATTAAATTTTCAAGTTTGATGACTTCCGTCGCAACAATTAATAAATAAATATAAGCATAAATGGAAGCATATATTAGTCCTTTTTCCGCTCAGTCCAATTTGCTTTCACAATTAATAAGCATAAGTGGAAGCATATACTATTAGTTTCCTTTCTGCTCAATCCAATCTCCCCTTTAATGATTAATTACACAGGAAATTCATTATAAATGAATATTTATTTATATTAGGTTGGGGAAAAAGAAATCCATTATTTTTATATGAACTTCAGGACTTTATTTAACATGCTTCGGATTGTCCGATTTGGGTCAAATATGCACCGTTTTGTTGTATGATTTGTTGCCATTTTAAAGGTAACTTCATAATGCCTCTCTCATAGAAGTCCTGGTCTCTATTTGCAAAAAACTCTAGCAGTCGATTTTCACAATCCTCCCTAGATGCCAATTTTTTATTATTAAAGAAATTTTGCAATGCAAGAAAAAGATGATAATCGCTTGGTGCCAAGTCCGGACTGTATGGCGGATGCATTAAAACTTCCCAACCAAGCTCCCGAAGTTTCTGGCGAGTCACTGTAGATGTGTGTGGCCTAGCGGTGTCCTGGTGGAACACGACACCTCTCCTGTTGGCCAATTCTGGCCGTTTCTGGTCAATCGCTATCTTCAAACGGTCCAGTTGTTGACAGTAGAGATCAGAATTTAGCGTTTGGCCGTATGGAAGCAACTCGTAATAAATAATCCCCTTCCAGTCCCACCAAATGCATAGCAGAACCTTCCTGGCCGTTAGTCCTGGTTTGGCCACCGTTTGAGGTGCTTCACCGCTCTTTGACCACGATCGTTTTCGCACAGGGTTATCGTATGTGATCCATTTCTCATCTCCAGTAACCATCCGTTTAAGAAATGGGTCTATCTCATTCCGTTTGGCCAAGGCTTCGCAGATGGAAATTCGATCCATCATGTTTTTTTCTGTTAATTGGTGTGGCACCCAAACATCGAGCTTCTTTTTGAATCCAGCTGTGTGTAAATGGTTTAAAACAGTTTTATGGTCGATTTTTAGCTCCTGGGCGATGTTACGACTGCTAACATGCCGGTCAACTTCGATCATTTCTCCGATTTTATCGACATTTTCAACGACCGGCCTACCTGTGCGAGGTGCATCTTTAACATCAAAAATTCCTGAACGGAATCTACGAAACCAAAATTGCACATAATTGGCTGTTACAGTATCGGAACCATAAACACCATTCACAATTTTAGCCGCCTGGCTTGCATTTTCGCCTTTGTCAAAGAAAAATTGTAAAATGTACCGAATTTTCTTTTTGTTCACTTCCATTTTTAACACCCTGTAACTCACAACTGAATGCATCAAACAAAAAACAGCAAAATAATTTTTTTTACTGCGAAATGTCACCTTTCCAACGAGTATAAATCTGAAATTGTTTGATCGATACTTTACGAGAAATCTATCAGTACAGTCATCTGCCGAAAAAATAATGGATTTCTTTTTCCCCAATCTAATATGTTTCATGCTATTCGCTATGAAATGATTAATTTTGTAATATTCGTTGCAATAACGCACATTTTTTGGCTTTATGATTTTTCATTTCTCAAAAATCTTACTAGTCCAATAAATATTGAATCTTTGTTAACCCAACAAATTAAAAATGATTTTGATTAAAAAATTAATCTCGCATTCCTTTAGCTTCTAACGTGTTCTATATTTCATTATGATTATATAATTTATGTTACTGTGACCAAAATTTTTATCAGATTATTTGTTTCAAGTAAATTAATTAGTTAAAGCAGTTAAAATTGAAATAATGAAAGGAATAAAAAAAATAATAGATCGCACTTGTGTCGAAAAATTACCTAAATTATTTGCGTTTCTTTGGATTAGTAATATCTAATTAAAAATATACATTTTTAATTAAATGGTTAAACTCGAGAACTGATTAACTGTAAACTAATCGATATTTTTGATTGCCCAATCAAATGGCGGAATCTTTTCGTCAGTAGGAAGCACACTATATATGTATATATATTCTGTTTCCTTCTATGCTTATGACAAAATAGTGTTTTATGTATATTATTGTTGCAAAGTGCGCTATTAGTACATGTAAATGAATTTTTTTGTGTTTAGAGAATTAATTCAAAGTTACAAACAAGTAGAAATATCAATGCAGTACAACCTCTTAATAGAGTAGAAAAAAGTAGTAATGGAGAATATGGCAGGAAATGAGGTTAGTTTTGTTTTCGTATACATTTGATGAAATATTATATGTTTGTATTAGACAGAGCTACTATAGAATTGATTTAGATCTTCTCTAAAAGTTTATGGTATATGTTTATCGTTTAATTGTATATGGGATATGTTATATATGAATCTTTTTTAATTCAGACCCAACAAATGGCTCATCAAATACCATCCCTGATGAATATAATCCCGAATAATAACCATGGAGTGCCAGGAATAGACCCTCCAAAAACATTACCAAGCTTGCTAAGTCTAAAAGTAAGTCCACCAAGTGAATTACAAAATCAAAATACATCAGACGATAGCGGTCGGGATACAGACAGTGATTCTATGAAATTACCAGCAGCGATAGAGCAGGCTTTAGCTTTTAAAACAGAGAGAGCTAAACAAGTTGGAGCGGATCCAAATGACATAGTTTCCATAGGAAAGTTGTCTAATCACGAAACCATAGGAGACGATGTATCCCACTTGGATGATGTTATACTAGAACCTGAAATGACAACAGAAAAAATGGATTTGAAAGCAAATAAGACTAAAAAGAAGAAAAAGAAAAAGAGAAAGAAGCACGGCGTAGGAAAAGAGACAGAGAATAAGAAAGATAATGCAGAAAATGCAAAACCAAAAGATGATTTACCAGAAATTGAATATATCCAAGAAATCCCTAGCGTTAATGATTTAGAGCCAATGTATCGTCAATTTGCCAGAATCTTCGAGGCATTCAAGCTGACCGAACCTGAACCTAAATCTACAGAGGCTGAGAAAGGGGAGCCAATAGGACAGTATCCGCCGGTAACAACATTACAAACAACGGGAACAATACCTAGCAAAGTACCACCGTTGGATGATTTTGATGACGATGCAAATCAACAGCAGCAACAACAGGGAACTGGGGAAAACGGTGCTCCACGTCTTTCCAAAAGGAAACTAAAAAGGCTAACGCGTTTAAGCGTTGCCGAATTAAAGCAGCTGGTAGGACGACCTGATGTTGTGGAGATGCACGATGTTACTGCTAGAGATCCGAAGCTCCTCGTCCAATTAAAGGCGCATCGTAATACAGTACCTGTACCGAGACACTGGTGTTTCAAACGGAAATATTTACAGGGGAAACGTGGAATAGAAAAGCCACCTTTTGATTTACCAGATTTCATAAAACGCACAGGTATCACAGAGATGAGGGCGAGCCTTCAAGAGCGAGACGATACGCGCACGTTAAAAGCTAAGATGCGGGAAAGGGCGAGGCCCAAGCTTGGTAAAATAGATATCGACTATCAGAAATTGCACGATGCGTTCTTCAAATGGCAAACGAAACCTCGTATGACGATCCATGGTGATTTGTATTACGAGGGTAAGGAATTTGAAACCCGATTAAAAGAGAAAAAGCCCGGAGAATTGTCCGATGAACTGCGTACTGCACTTGGCATGCCTGTAGGACCGAATTGCCATAAGGTGCCACCTCCGTGGTTGATCGCTATGCAACGTTATGGACCTCCGCCGAGTTACCCCAATTTAAAGATACCTGGTTTGAATGCACCGATCCCGGAAGGATGTGCATTCGGTTATCATGCCGGTGGTTGGGGTAAACCTCCTGTGGATGAGACAGGAAGACCTTTATACGGAGATGTGTTTGGTATATCACGTACTCCAGGCGGAGACAATATGGACGAAGAGATTGATAGAGGCATGTGGGGTGAACCTGAATCGGAGTCTTCTGGGGATGAAGACGAGGACGAGGATGCGGACGAAGGTGGAGAAGGCGAGGGAGAAGGAAAGGACGGTGATGGAGATGCGAGTGGCTTAGTTACACCTGGCGCAGAGGGCTTGATAACGCCTAGTGGAATAACATCGATTCCCGCTGGATTGGAAACTCCAGAAACAATAGAATTGCGGAAGAAAAAGATCGAAAGTGAAATGGAAGGAGGTGATACTCCCGCTTTGTACACAGTTCTGCAAGAGAGACGAACAGAAGGTCTTGGAGCGAGCATGATGGGCAGTACGCATGTATATGATATGACTGGGGCAGCCGGAGGTCAAGCGCCACCCTCTGTAATTGCTGCACGACGTGGCGTGAGTGGTACGACGTCAGATGGTAGGACGGAGAAAGATGGGGCTGTTGAATTAGCGTTAGATCCAAGCGAATTAGACTTAGACTCCGAGGCGATGGCATCGCGATACGAGGAAACGATGAGATCGCGGCAGGCTCATTTAAGAAGGGAAGACTTGTCGGATATGCTTCAGGATCATGTGCAACGACAAAAAGTAAGTACACTTTAATAAATTAATGAATAAATTCCACATATAATTTGACCAGTTAATTAACAAATATATATTCAACTAATTTCGTCTATCTTTTCAGAGTAAACGCAAACGACAACAAAGTCAAGATTCAAAAGCCTCTAAAAAATATAAAGAATTCAAATTTTAAGTTTGACAAATTTATTAACAGACTGCATTATAAAAATAAGAATCACACTTATTTGAAAAATATGAAGATTATGTTATGAAATCAATGTTGCGAATTGAACACTTCTCACATAATTGATGATTACTAATGAAACATTGTAGTATTTCAATTTCCCAATTTGCAAGTGTACTTTGAATTTTATATTTTATTTCCTAGTATACGGAATTTTCGAACCGAACACATTACAAATTCATTAGTTTTTCAGAGGAAAATAAGAATGTACCAATTTTTAATTACATTCAATAAAAAATGATTATATTTACTTCATCATTTTATTAAGAAAAAAAAAATATTCATTTTTCATTTATACATTCCATATTTTTTATACAATATATTTTTTCTTTAAATTGATATAAAGTTTAAGTTTATTTGGAAAAAATGTTACGAGAGGGTATGAAAGGTAATGTAATAATACTATAAGGCATGGAAGAGAAATTGCAATTGTGAATCTGCTTATAGCACTGCCAATATCTAGCCAACTTCCTTGAGGTGTAACGCAATACATAAGTGGTAATGATAAACAGTCTCCCAGTAGAAGCACTCCCAAGAAAATATTTGATGATCCAAGCGTATGACTAGTACATCCAATTAGAATTAAAGGTATGCTAATTTTTAGAAGTATTAGCAGAAACATTGTAAATGGTGAGAAGACCGTTACAAAGTGACGGGTCCAAGATGGATCGAACGAGCTAATGGTTGCCATGTTTCCAGTTCCAAAAAAACATAGCAATGTATATAACATCTATAATAAATTATTCAGGATTTCGATGGTAATTATTTTTTGTAATTCGAATTGAGTTTATATATCGTATTTTAACAAAGGATACAAAGATCGCTGCTTTAAGCAATTCTTCCATTGTCAGGGGTTTTACGGTGCTCTGATCGTTCTGAACAGAGAATACATTAAATTGTTGCCAACAAGACAAGTGTAACGCAAGAATTATGAAAAAGAAAGGTTCGTAAGATGCTGATAATAGAACCAGTGGACAAAAAAAGCTCAGAACGATTCCTTGCATTCTTTTCCTCAGTTGCACAGAATATGTAAAAATATATAATGGCGTCATCAATAAAATTATCCACGATACCCAATTTCGACCATCTATAAATTCTAAATAGATTAGTCCTGTGATTACAAGTCGAAAAATTTCGATTGCTTTTCTGCATTTTGATTGCATTCTTAATGTCACCACTACAATTACAGTGCATACGCTAAGAAGTCTAAAAATTAATATTTTAATTAATATTAACTGAAAGATATTGTGATTTAATATCAATTTGAACTTACACAATATAAACCCGAGGATATGGTTCTACAACAGGTAGTAACGGGAAAACAGCTAGAGATAATGCTGTCCAACAAAACACATTCAGAGAATTTTTCAGTACTATTTTTTGAGTAAAAATAGTGCACAATATTCCAATACTTAGAGCCCATCTATATGTTAGTCCAATGAACATTGTTACCAGTAAAAAAATTGTTCCTCCTATAATTGTCAAATAGTATTTATTACTATGTATTTTTAATTTCATAGAGTACATAATTGTGCTTCGAACAGCTAGCCAAGAGGATATCACAGCTAAGATTGCATACCAAGGTAATCTCCAATTACTACAACCTGAAACTATTTCACGTCAAATTAAAAAGATTTTAAAAAGTGTAGTATTTTTTATGTATAGAAGTAATCACGAATCGTACCTTTATGCATAATAAATATCGTAGCTACTAAAATTATAAATACGCTATCTGTTATTAATAAAATGAAAGAATTGGCTAGAGGCCGCTTAGTTGCTCTTATTTTGAAAAATAATAGTACTATCCAACCTATCCACATTACAGATAGATATGATAGAAATCTTGTTCTTTGGTACTGTCGAAAATATATTAACGAGTTTTTTGCTAGTTTAATAGTATCAACTATTTCATTTAATTTGTCATTATTTAAATCTTTGGTTTCAAGATATTTATCGAAAATAGAGATTTTATTATTCAATTCCATCTCTCTCCAATCCATATTTCCAGTATCTTCACAATTCATTTTATGGTTTGCTTTCACTTGATGCGTTAACTGTTTTAAATTATTTAATAATGCATGGTTTATGTATTTAAAATTTGTTGCATTTAAATACTGCCACGGTAAAACACCCTGAAAAATTGTGCATGTAGATATTTGAAAGATTAAAAAAATAATACAATCAATGTTATATTTGTACTCACTTCATTATTGATAGGAATTGGTGCACCAATTAATGACGAAATTAGCGGTGTAATATCAACTTGCTCTACATTTTGACGAAAGTTAAATGCGCTAATTCCCTTGCCCCAAACAATCAATGGCGTTTCTGTTTCATCTGTAGAACCACTTCCATGAGATCCCCAATCGGTCATTCCATGATCAGCTGTGAAAATGTATGCGGTACCATTATCTCCAAAAAAATTTTCTGTCATTTGCACAACTTCTTCTATTTTTCGATCAACATAATTCATGTTATCAATATATTGTCTGCATTCAAATGTAATTTAAAACTAATGAAATTACAATTCAATTAAACACATTACTCGATATTCATATGCAGAATAATAAATTGAAAAACTTTTAATACCTGGAATAAGGTTTTGCTGTGTGTCCTGTGGTATCACATCCAAGGAGATGAAGAAATAAAATAACACGTTCAGTATTTTTGACCTTATGAGCTTCTTCTCTGAGCCAATCTATATATTTGTCAAACACCCAAGAATCCAAACGCCAAATTTGACCGTGCATTATATCAAAATTTTGCCATTCAGGTGGATAGCTGTCACCGTAAACGTTACCTTTTGCATCTATTTTTAAATGTTACGATTCACTTTTTTTACATACAAATTTTTCTTAGCTATTTTTTCATTATTTAGTAATACCTTTTGTGAATATAGGTATAATATCAGGGCTTCCCCAGGCCCAAGAAAACTGACTTTGATTAAAAATAGAGTCAAAATCAACAGGATTTTCTTTCCATCCCTTAAATATAGCACTGGGATCTTCATATAATCCTGCACAAATTGCAACGATACCTGGTCTGGATTCTGTTGGCATTCTTGTGTGAGATACACCCCATGCACCTTTATTTGTCATCACATATCTACAAAGAAAATTGTATTACACATACGTAATAAATCTTGTTTAAAAGAAATATAATTTCTACAAAACAAGTATGAATTACTTAAGATATTTTGGTGGTGCTTCGATAAACGTTCTAAATCTTAAACCATCTGCTACAAACAGGACTAATCTCTTTGCAGGTGCATCCTTTAAAATTGGTACATTGGGCAATTCTTGGATAATAGGTGAATGAAAGTTAACATCAAGTACACCCCACAAGAATATTACATGTACTATCAGACCCCATGTTACGAACAAATAATTGTTACCAATTATATTAAACTTTCCATTATACATATTTATTACTTTAATAAAATTATATTCTTCAATATTTACTTAACCTAAAAATACATAAAAGCTTAAACAATACAACTCAGAATAGAAAATTAATATTGGCCTTTTAATTATTTACCGTATTACTCAACATTGTATGTAAATTATTATTTAAATTCAGATATCTCCGTAATTAGCATCGAAAATGACCAAAAAATGGTATAAAGTAATTTTATTTATATATTGAGATAAATTCAATTAGGGGCGATAAATAAAAGTTTCAAAGAAGAGAAAAATCATTCCAGCGTATTGACGCTTTATTTTAATAAAATTAATCGTTCATAATATTATATTTTTGAACATTTTGGAACATAGTGACGATAGAGTGGTGTCAATATCGTATGGTTATTTTTCGTCGAAAAGATTCAGCGTGCGAACGCAGTAAGATTAAATTGTAGATGAATGTGTGTACCTGATACTTTAGAAAGTGCACGAAACACTAATTTTAGATGCTAATACATTAGCATTTATAACTAAAAATCGTTTATAAAACTACATGAAAATCTACTTATCGGCATTTAACCTATAAATGATAAGGGAGAACATGTATGGTGTAACTTCGGAATAATCGAAACTCTCTATATGTATCACGTCAGTATGGCCGTCTGCTACACTCTGAAGTAATTTCAGAGGTGAGGTAACGATTTTGAATATTATGTGAACGAAATTCATATTTTCTACGATGTCATCACGATGTTACTTTATATTATGTTTTTTAGTATTTAATAGACGTAAATGTATATAATATATAACGGTGACAATCAAATTTATTTATTAAAAAATCGTCTGAAAATATCTTTACAAAGTGTTCTCAAGCATATTTTAGTGCTTATCCAGACGTATGATTTTTAGGTTTTAACTATATATACGTGTAACTGCAAAGTGTGATAATCTCACATTTTATTGTATAAAAGTGGAAAAAACGAATTAATAAAAAATGGTAGTAGGTGTTTTTCCAGCTCTCAAATTGGGAGTTCTGTTTGTTAAACAAATCAGTAAACCTTTAGCAAAGTTTCTTGTTAATCAAGCGAAAAACCACCCGGTTTTTAGGACATACTTTATCATACCACCGGCACAATGTAAGTAAAAATAAATTTTCTTCACTGAGAATATCCATCTGATATCATTTCATTTGATTGTGATGTAATCATTTTTTACGATTTCTTTAATAGTAACTACAGAATGATCATTTCATAACTGTTTAATGATATTTTACACTTTTATGATTTATACAGTTTATCATTGGGCAGAAGTAAAAGCTAAGATGTACGTAATGAATCTTGGTAAGCCCACAAAAGTTGCAAAGTTAAACGAAACTATGGCCATAGAATTAGGAGCCAATCTGATGGGCGAGGTTATCATTTTTAGCGTTGCTGGTGGTTGTTTAATATTGGAATACAATCGTCAGGCAGCAAAAGAAGCAAAGAAGGAGGAAGCCAGACTTCAGCAGATACAACAATTTACAAACGAAATTGAAAATTTAAATCTAGTCACGTCTCGTCAAGAGAATGAAATTAAATATTTACACGAAGCTGTACAGGAATTAGCAAAACATACGAAGCATAAGTTAAGTGCAAAGCCGGTAGTAAAGGAAATAAGTGAACAGGTGCAACCTGGTGTTGACAAAAATCAAAACACAAATGTAAATTCAGAGAATGAAAATTCATCGATAATTGAACGTGCTATAGTTTATTATAAAAATAGCGTAAAAACGGACAAAATCAGTTAGTTTTATTAATCATTATGATAGTGTAGGCATAACATTGATAATATTAAAAAACAACAAATGCATTCACACTATTATAGTGTACATAAAAATTACTTCTCACAATATATACAGATCTTTGTATATAATCAGTCACATACAACACTTTGTACATCAGTGTACCATACAATATTGAGAATATTCAGTATTTTCTATTTATATTCATAAGTGTATAGTTTCGTATTCTTTTTTTTCTACCACAGACAATACCCAAAAGTACATAATATATAATTTTAGATAATAAATGCTTATATTTGCAACAGGTTCTTAAATTGTATTATTTAAAACAGTGAAACAATGAATTTACTTGAATTCAATTCAGGCATATTATATAAAAAGTATAATAATATTGATTGCAAATGAAAAAACTGAAACATTATTTAGCAAATACATTTATGTATTCTCTAATTATTTATAAAAAGTAAATTGATTTATCAATTTAAATGCACTCCTTCTTTCAACATTTTCTGTAATGTGTGAATTCTTGCCTCCAAATTTTCAAAATCAAGTTCTATAAAATAGAAATTTTGAAGCTTTTGATATACAAATTTCACGTTTAATTAAGTATATTTGATACTAACTTGAATTCTTTGTTCTATTGTTATATACTCTCGTATTTAGAGAATGTAATTGTTGTGTTCTAAGAGATTCCAACGAACTGCCTGTATTTATTAAGATAAAATATTCACATAT
Source organism: Xylocopa sonorina (assembly GCF_050948175.1). Classification (NCBI taxonomy): domain Eukaryota; kingdom Metazoa; phylum Arthropoda; class Insecta; order Hymenoptera; family Apidae; genus Xylocopa; species Xylocopa sonorina. Next base: position 15,636,401 of record NC_135193.1, read on the forward strand.
AGAAAGAAAATTTGATATCAATAAGACTTTGATTACGTAATGCTTATGTGCACCTGATGACAAGCTAGAAGTTTTATTACGGCTGGAAGTCGAAGAAGATCGACTTTTGTTTCGCCTACGTGTAGAAGGTGTACGATTACGTTTGAACACTGGACTACCGCCTCCAGGTTTCCTACTAGCAAACGAAGTGAGCTGTTGTACTTTTAATGACAAAGCTGTGTTCTCAGCTTTAAGCTTTTGAATTTGTGTGCGAAATGATGCGCGTTCTTTGGTAATATTATTCTCTAATAACTTAATTGATCCCAGTAAGTGCTTTAAACCTCCGCCTGAACAATAAAGTGTACTTAATCTCTCATAAATCAACATTTTAAGTAAGAGTATTTATTTCTCTATAAATATATCTATAAATATTCCTATAGCTACCTTTGTTTTTAAGCATGTGATTTTCATGTATTAATCTTTGATTTGCAACTGTAAGTTGCTCGATACGTTTTTGCAGTTCTTTATTTACTCCTGTGGATTGTAATTTTTCAACTTCTGCCTGTAATTTTCTAATAGTAGCTTGTAATATTATTGGATTGGGTAAACCGCAATATTCCAAAGGCAATGGATAATGGATTCTTAGAAAAATTATTGGATATTTTTAATTATTGGATTATTGGAATATTTAAAATCGTATACTTCTTATAAATTTTTATAGATATTCAGAATACACTTACCTATCGAATTCTACCGTATATGTTAATATAAGATATCGACGATTAGTCGTTCCGTTACCCAAACTCGAGTACGAATTACGTTCAAATTTACGCGCCCTTAATAACTCTAGATCTTCAAACGTGAGCAGGTCCAAAGTAATAGATTCACTAGTCTGTAATCATATTCTATTTATTTCATTCGATTTTTCATCGAAATCGAGATAAAATACAAATGTTACTTTTAACAATCCAGACTGCAGCATAGCCACAAATACATCGAAATGTTTGTAATTCCCAGTTTTCTGCGTCAAATTTTCGATATCTTAAAATCAAAGAGTGATATTTAACAATATAAGATAATTAACAGTCGCGGACAAGAACGATTCCGATAAAAACTAGAAGTGTGAATAAAAATTTCGAACTTCTTAACATAACCTTTCTATAGCTCGCGGGAAGAAAATTAAGGAACAAACATGCAGCATCGTAAGAGGATTGCCAATTCTCAGCGGTATGTTTATCGGTGATAACAAGCTCCAAATTACGTTTACATCCCTTGAAAGCGACAACCTTGATCTTTACGATATACTCCTTGCCACTTTTAAACGTGTAAGTTGTCACTAGAGACGGAGCAGCTTCGTTCATACTTAGCGGCGAACATCAATGCGATAAATGAAACCGCGTTCACGTGAGAAATTCTCGAACAAATCTGCGGATTATGATTCTTTTCAGACACTGATCGGTGATACGATTAATCGACGAGTTCGTTTTAATTTTACATCGACCACTAGGCGAGTGGTACGTGTTCGATATATTAAGCACGCAGTAATCGTCGCGAAGTAGCAGCGCGGTTGAAATTACATTTGATGCGTAACTGTCAGTGCCGTGGTGATATGATATCGAAGTTGTAAGAATGAGCCTGATCTCTGCGCAAATTAAATAGCTCGAAGTCGCGAACATGTGGTCCTTTTTCTCGAGAGACCCAGCCAAAGATTTCCCGTACGAGATCGGCGAGCCGATTTCTGGCTTGGACGACAAAAGCATCTGGACGTTGCACAGGGCTAAGAAAAAGGTACCATAACCCAACGTGGTTACGTTTTTCAAGACAAATAAAACGATTTTCGTGTTTAGCTATTAATTTTGAGTAATTTCAACCTTTCAAAGTTTCATCTTTACTGTCAAACTAATTGTTCGCAGGGTTCAACAGGAGGTGAAGATGTATCGGTGTTCGTCTTTGAATGTAAGAATGGCAATGAACATCTTCTGGACATAGCTCGTTCGGCTGTGAAAAGATTGAAAACGCTAAGACATCCAAGCATACTCGCGTATCTTGATAGTCTAGAGGTATAAACAATGCATATATTGTTATGTATGTATCATTGTATGAGTTGCTGACGTTTCTTGTAATTTCAGACCGATAAAGTGATTTACTTGGCGACAGAACGCGTGGAACCTTTGTACAGTCGATTGGCAAAGAAGTCTGATAATGACGAAGATTCTAAAAAAGAATTGTACTTTTCTTGGGGAATATTCCAAATTACCGTATGTATGAGAATGATAATGTGTATAATCGTAATATATCGTTTGACCAAATGTATATGTATTAAAATGTGTATGTTTTAATAGAGAGCATTGAATTTTTTAAATAATGATGGTAATTTACGACATAACAATGTTAATTTATGGAGTGTGTTTGTTAATGAAGAAAGTGGAGAATGGAAACTTGGTGGAGTTGAATACATGACAGCTGTGGACTTTGTTTATAGTACATTACCGGCAACGTATCAAGTATATTATCCACCTGATATTAAGGAAAATGTAAAGCCAGCAACCAAATGGTAAAAAGACTTATACTAAGATTGAATAAATTTTGTATGTCCATAGCTAATTATCACTTAAAATTTCTATCATCTTTACTAAATTACACATAAGAAAGGAATAATTTAATTATTTTTGTTCATATAGCTACAACTTATTTAACGTATAAAACATTGACAAATTAAATTTCTTGTTTGGTAAACAATATAGAAGTTAGTCATCTTACTCTTAACAAAGTTAAACTACAATACTAGCTTTCCTATATGTAAACGTTTAGGTTTATTGTTAAACACTAAGAAACTGATGAATAAATAAAAAACAGCTCAGTTGACATGTGGGGACTTGGATGCCTAATCTGGGAAACTTATAACGGACCATTAAGCTCAAGTTCGCAACTTAAAGTTACTGATAAAGTATGTTCGTTAGTAAGATGAATATTTATCTTTAAATTGAAACCGATAAGTACGTTTCGTTTTAGATTCCGAAGCAACTGCAAGTGATATATCGAGAATTGACTAGCGGCAATGCAGACGGAAGACCAAATCCTGCCGATATCATAGCGCGATGTCGTAGTAATGGAGGATTTTTTAAAAATGAACTTGTAGATGCACTTTTATTCCTAGAGGAAATCCAAATGAAAGAAAGAGGGGAGAAAGGTCGATTTTTCTCTCAACTTGCAAGTCAGTTAGAATCATTTCCTGAGGGCGTCGGTAGATATAAGATTTTGCCACAATTATTGGCTGCCTTTGAGTTTGGCGACGCTGGAAGTGCAGTATTACCCCCCTTGTTACAACTTGGCTGCCAACTGCCCGATGCTGAATATCAACGAAGAGTTGTACCGTGCGTTGTGAAATTGTTTGCATCAAACGATAGAGGGACAAGATTACGTTTGTTGCAACAACTAGATCGATTTGTCAATCATTTGCAACCAGCAACAGTTAATGAAGCTATCTTCCCACAGGTGATTACAAATATTAACTTTTATTTATTACAAAAAATAAAAGATTAAGTTATTATTACATTATTAATCGCAGGTAGCCAAAGGTTTTCTGGACACAAACGCTGCGATCAGGGAACAAACAATAAAATCCGTTGTACATTTAGCACCAAAATTAGATTACAATAATCTTAATGTGGAAACATTAAGGTATTTTGCTAAACTTCAGTCAAAAGATGAACATGGTGGCATACGTACTAATACTACAGTTTGTTTAGGAAAAATTGCTCAGCATCTTCATCCTCAGATTAGACAAAAGGTAATTCCACTTAAAAAAAAATTTATATCTATAAAATTGAAAGACGTATTTATTAAGGTATCTATTTAAGTGGAACACATGTAATAATTTAAAGAATCATAAGCAATAACGTTGTCGTAGGTATTAATTGGAGCATTTATTCGAGGTACACGTGATCCGTTTCCACCGGCTAGAGCAGCAAGTATTCTAGCATTAGCTGCGACGCAGCAATACTTTTTGCTGCAGGAAGTTGCGAATCGTATTTTACCAGCTTTATGCCCTCTGACTACGGACGTGGATAAAGGAGTAAGGGATAACGCGTTTCGAACTATTCGTGGATTTTTATCAAAACTTGAGCGAGTATCGGAAGATCCTGGATTACGTGAATCTATGGGTACCTATATAAAAATTTTAGAATTTCATACAAGAGAGTAACCAGCTTAATCAACAACTAAAACTTAATCTGATATTATTTCAGAGGCAGATGTAAATACAGCTACGCCTAGTCTTAGTAACGCAGCAGCAACGTGGGCTGGGTGGGCAGTAACAGCCGTTACTGCTAAATTTTATCGTAGCCAGTCAGATACACCAAAATCATCAAATCCTCATAATGCATCTAGAATTTTACTAAACAAACCCGCCTCTTTAGGTACGGGCATTCTTTTCATTTCTATTACTATTCTATTTTTTATAATAATTATTATTAAATGGAAATTACAGAGCAAGCCAGCAGTTCACAAAGTAGTGCCAGTACAACTGCCACGACAAGTAGCGCTACAAGTATAACGTCATTGGACCACGATCATGAACATGATCTGCAGAACGCTACTAATGCGAATTCAGATTGCGACTGGGACTGGGATGCTGATAATTGGGGCGATATGGAACAACAACCTTCTACTGCTTCAGGACATGGAACAAATAATGTTTCGCCATCTCCTCATTCTCCTAAACCTAATGATCAATGGACAAGTCTTGAAGAGGAACCGGTTTGCATTATATTTATAATTTTTAATTCAAATACGCTACACAATGAAATTAAAGTATCGCTAAATTTCAATCGAAAAATCGCCAATTTTTTAAAACGTAATTTTATAAAGAAAGAAAGATCATATATCAGTTTATCTGGACACATTTCAAAGAATGAAGCTTCTACTTTCACAGCTTTCGATACTCTTGCAATATCTGAATGCTATTAAAATGAAGTAAAAGGTTTAACGCTATTTTTTTTAGGAAGAAGAAGCAGCACAGACTGCAGAGGATAAGAACGAATCTTCTGAGATAGGTTGGGAAGATTCAGAATTTCAACCACTGGAAGATTTTCAACCATTGGAACAATCAGGTATGTTTTTATTATTATGATTATTAAATTGATGTAAATATTAATTGGACTGGTTGCAATGATTTTTGTTCATAAGGAAATGTCGAAAGTACCAGTACAGTTAGCGGAAATAATAAATTAGAAGAAGCCAGAAGAAAACGTGAGGAACGCAAATTAGCAAGGCAAAGACAAATGGAAGCGAAGAGAGCGGTAAAATTACGAAATAATGTTGCTGCTAAGAAACTTTAATTTAAATACTATAATTTAATAATTGCATTCATGTATTTAACAAAAAAAAGAATTAAAAAATGACGAATGCGAAATAAGTATTCTACTTATTCTATTAATGGCTAATTGATATTTGTTGAAAATCGATTTTGAATTGTTTTTCTAACATTGTTTATTATATTATTATATATTTTTATAAAATATTATATATGTATTCAGCAAAATATAATTACATATTATTACATTTTCAGCCTGCACAAACCCACATATAATTTCATTTCTTAATTCACATTAAGTCAAATCTGGTTACTAAAAAAAAGTGTTAATATATACAAAAACTATGTTTGTCCTCAAACAAACAATAACAGAGATGTTTGTTTAAAATTGAGATGTACAAACATTTGAATCAAATTTTTTTTGTATCACCTTTAAGTACTCTTTCTTTTTCTCTCTTTATCAAATACTCTTTTATCATAAATGAGATTGCTCTGCAGTGGTTTCGATGGGAAATCGTATATTGAGAAAATTGGCATTGGTAGGCTCACGTTTAAATCCTAAACTCTCGTAGAATGGTATAAGACGATCTTTACAGTCCAGTGACAACTTATAACATCGTAGGTAACGTGATAATTGCAATATAATTTTAACTATTAACTTTCCTAGGTGTTTACCACGATATTCGTTATTAACTACCACATCTTCTAAACGTCCTCTCTGTAACAATTTTATTTATTATTTCATTAAAAAAAAATAACATTAGAAAAGATATAAAAAAGAAAAAACCAAAGAACATACCAGTGCACAATTGTGAATGAACTTTTGCTCTACGACTAACGTTGAAGTAGCTATTATTTTCCCAGTGTTTATATCTTCTATCACAACGATATAATAGCTACCAGTACTTCTCATCATATGAAATCTGTCTACACATTTCAAAATAGAATGTCAAGCTTTTCATCTATTATTAAATCTCTTATATCACATATTATAATATAAATGAATGTCTTACTTAAAAATTGTTCCCTACTGATATTCCCAACTTCGCTCAGTTGAGTCAAGAGCTGAAGGAAACCTGCGCATCATAAATAATTACAGAATAAAATTTCTAATATCGATAATGTGGATAATATAAAGTTGATAATGATAAATTATTTGCATTATGGTCTTACCTCTGTCGTAATCGCCGGATTGTAAAGGTCTAATTAATAAACCCTCAATAGGTGACACGGACAATCGTTCCAACACACTTGGATTAAATAATTCGGTTTCTGTGTCTCCAACACATTTCTCCTAACAACAAATGAAGAAGGTTAACTTAGTTCTAATAAGGTATTATATATAAAAATTAATTCGAGAAAAATATGAAGAAACGATGAATGTCTTAAATTCGGTAACATATTGTTTTTTATCAGACGAGTAAATTATTTTCAACTGCGTGTTATTTCGTTACCGAACTCGACTGTTTGGATATAGAAAGTGAATTTTTAGAAGGAGATAACCATATATACAACCTTCGTAGAATTCATGGCGAGTAGACGCACGGTTTCAAATATATTGTTAACAATCACGTTTGATCTTCCGCGCTCGTTCGGGATGGAAACCTTTATGGATATTTTGATTGATCCTATAACAGCATAAGGTGTCACCTCCACGTAACTACATCCAGATTCTTGTATTTTTTTACATTTTATATCAAGGATTAAATCGGATTAATGTGATAAGTTAAAAATCCGTTTTATTTATGATCCTAGTATGTCGTACATTAAAAACGGTACTAGATATTAGTAAAACGAATCGTACAATTTATCAAAATAAAAAAGAGTCTATATGTACGTATGTTTTATTTATAAAAACGATGAAAGATTTTCTTTTTTTTTTTAGTACATATTTCCATTACCTTCAGTAAATGTATTAGTTATTTATTGATGAAAATTATCTAGACAACATAGCAAATCAAATACCACTTCAAAAAGCACCAGCGTATTACTTAATGCCACAAGGGTATCACTTGGATCACCTGCCAATGATCTTCATTTATGAATTTTGTATATCTCAATAGTTTCGTTGTAATTTATTATATATTTTACTAGTTTCATTATAAGTTCTTGTATATTTCAGTAATTCCATTGCAATTTATTGTATATTTCAGTAGTTTTATTGTAATTTACTTTATATTTCCCGCTTTGGAGGTAAGAGAGAAAAAGATATATACGAAAGCTATAGGAAAGAGTGAGACAGATGCTGAGGAGTCTACTTTGGAACCCGTGGCGCCATCTCTGTGAAAAGTGCTCAAACTGGTCGCTCAGCATTATCGACAGCGAAGTGAACTACTGAAACGCTACCGCCATCTCTCAGAGAAACCCTGAAACTAGTCGAGCATTAGTTTCAATACTCTCCGCAGAGATGGCGCTAGTGTTTCAGTAGTTCACTTCGCTGTCGATAACGCTGAGCGACCAGTTTGAGCACTTTTCACAGAGATGGCGCCACGGGTTCTAGAATAGAGTCACCATCAACTGTCTCACTCTCTCTTATAGCATCTTTCTCTCTCTTATCTCTGGTTACCACTAGTTAAGTTGTCGGGGTATTAATCTAATTTATAAACTATAATATAATTATAATCTAATTTATAAACTACTTTGGAAACTAATTTTTTTTTTAACTTTTGTGTGAAATATCGTACGATTACGTTCTTTACGTACATAATTTTAATTTACATAGACTGTTAATAAAAAATAAAAGTCATATGCTTGTATTGAATATGTAGCATTTACTTTATATCTTATTTTATTATCCCTTTATTTGTTAACCACCGTTTCTCGAAGATTTCGGAAATGTTTTCAGATGAAGACTAGAGCAGAGCAAAATATTTTGGTTTTTTTTTATAGTTGTGCAGATTTTTTAATAATTTATTAAACGTGCAATCGTTTTTATAAATCTGTTCAATTCTCGACCTATAGAATTGCAATACTTGGACTACAATCGTTTTCACTCTCGCTATCTGCAACTCGATATTTTTCGATATCTCTAAATGATAGTCTGGTTATATAATGTCGGTCTACGGCTTTCGCAAATGTCTAATGTATAACGGAGTCTCATCTCTTTGCTAGAGGTTCATAGTATATAACAGAAGGTAAGTAATTTATTATTTTATCCAGTTTTCTTTTATTACTATTACTAAACGTTCAACAGTAGATTGTTTTCAATATAACTTGCAATAGATAGAATAAAAAATTTATACAGTGAATGCAATTTATTATTCATATATTTTTTTACAATATATTATAAGAAAAATTCCACTTTTTTTTTGCATCATCTCCATTTATGATGTAATTACAATCAAACAGTCTACGCGAAGAACAATAAGAATTGTACGAATTATAAAATTATATACCTATTACGTTTGTTCATTTAACCTATCATGGAACAACGTTGCGTTAATATAATAGTTGAATTCTTTTCGTAACAATTAATTCAACTCTGTTAACGTGGTATTGATTCTTGATACGTCAAGTATCATGTTTTATGTATACTTTTATTATTTTTTTTTAAACTAAAGTAGAAAGTACTCACTGTTTTATTATGCGAAACAAGAATTATTGAGTGTAGATTGAAGCGACTATCGTTATTTTGAAAGCTAAAGATTTTACTTATTCTTCCATAGAAAGATGCTGTTTCTTTAAACATTTACAATATATATGATATAGACAAGAATTAATTGCATATTATTTTCAGCCATGTCTGGAATACCTATGAAATATCCATATACACTTTCTGCAAAAATAACTAGATTTCCATTTGAACATTTTTACTTCAAAGCTAAACGTGGTTGGTTACTCAGGTATTGGACTGTAAGCGCCATACTCTGTTTACCTTTGTGGTACAAGATACAGCAATTGTGTAAGTACAATGCTTTAGAAAAACTCTCTAAATTTATTTAATAATTATGTGTATACGTAGGGTGGGCACATAAAACGTGATATGCTGTTTTATTCGTAATAATTGCAAAGATTGAAATCAATTTGTGTTTAAATTAAATGATCTGAGTGGGTCAATTATTTGAGGTGTAACAAATTTAAGAAAGCAATTGAGGAAGCCTCGTTATAAAAATATGCTTGGCTATAATTATTTAACATTGCAGACTATTAAAAAAAGTAATTGCAATAATATATTATTTAATAATAGTTATCCAGATAAAGAAGGAATGAATGTCCCCCACCTCTGTAAATAATTAGTTCGAAAACATGTTGTATCCTAAATATATTAGTTTCATTTGCATCATTTAATTGAAATAAAAATTCTGATTGATATCTGCTAGTAGCTCTAGAAAAAGCAGCTTATCATACTTTATGTGTCTTATCCTGTGTGTATATATATATAAATAATACTTAAATATACTATTTTTTTTTTCATTTTTGTTTCAGCTTATAATCCAGAGAATGTAAAGAAGTGGGAGGAAATCCGTAGAAAGCAATTTTCTGGAGAGATGCATCATTGAGTTACACCTGAAACATTGTAGTATGATGTGAAAGAAAAATATATATATATATACATTAGACAAATATATATGATACAGGTATTCCTCGCACAGCACAGGAATTATGTTCTGAAAGAATGCAGTCTTATGTGAAACAAAGGACTAATATAAAACACAGGATTAGGTTTCAAAAGTTTAAAAGATATAGTATTATTCCATAACTAAGAAAAATGTATTTATTAAAACAATTAAATATTGTATGTTAATATGATGTAAATTTTCTTTTTTATCATATATCACTATTATAAAGTATTGTCATATTCTCAATTTTCATATTGATTTAAAGCAAAAGTTATCTTGAGTTTACAATATTTTTCTAAAAAAATTTAATATTTTCATTTGCTTGTGCTTGCTTAAAAGGTTTTTATAAATCTTATTACATGGATTCAAGAACATTTTTGTACTGTGCTGTATGGGGAATTTCCCTAATTCTCGAATCATATTAAAGTAAAACCGTGTTTCAGAGGTATCATATTAGACGGACGGGGATACCTGCATTTTCAAATTGTTAATTGAAACTTATATTTTTTCGTAGTTTATTACAAACGAACTTCCATTATAAATCTATTTTAAAAGTTTATTACCAAATTAATTGTATAAAACGTACATGATTACAAAGAACTGCTTCTACTATACTGTACAATGTAGAGATTAATGATAATTTGTACCATAGATTTTGTGTAGGGCCAGCCTAAAATTTTAATTTTGTTTTTAAAATAGGCTGAATCTTAGAGGGAAAAAAATATAAAGAGAAAAAAAAAATAAGTACCACTTGCATGTTAATTTTTGGCAAAACCTAAAACAAAAATAATTAAATAATAAAATCTTTCATTTCCAATAGTTCGATGTAATGTATAACATACTAGAACCCCAATAAAATCTACTTTATATAAATATAAGCAAAGATATATATATATATAGTAACTGTATTTTATATCATTGATTACTTTCATATGAATACTACCATAGCATTCATAATAAAAGTTCTTGAATTCTATTACGCATGTATTAACTCTTAAATCATCAGTCATGTTACTTGAGTGATCGCAGTTCGCACGGTATGCAGATATATTATAAAAGGCAGATAATGTGTAACACTTTATGTGAATTTTGCAGTAAAAGCTTTTGAAGTTTAGAATATATATTTAGATAATCCTTCTTAAGCGTAAGAATCTACAAGATGTAAATCGAAAACGAGTAATGTTAAAACAATAAATAATCATTAATGTAAAGCAAATATTTACTTGGCGATAAAAGATTTGTTTATAGTAATACTAACTGAAAAAAATCTCCTGTACTGGTTCAAGCGTATAAAACGAGTTTTATTATTTTTACGCGTTCTTCACTCGTTCATAAAATGTTCTACATTAAGAAATCTAAAAAGTGTACGAGATTTAATTATACCATGCGTAAAATTCTACGAATAATACTGTGTATCCTTTTTATTATAGCAACCCTAAGAAAAAGAAAAAAATTAATTGGGATATTTTAGTGAGTAACGTAGAAAAGAAAGGTTTTCAAACACTTCTAAGCTTGCATTTATAACTTTGTAAATTCTATGCAGTACTTTCTAATTTTTAGTAAAACGAAATCTTTCTTTTTTTTGTTTACAGCACTTTTTTTGCTTGAGTTACGAATCTGTACACTGTTCAATACCACGTGTACGAATCTAGTTTCAAAGTACATTCAATTTACGCATCGGGAATAAAAATTGATATTTCAATAAATATAACAGACTGAAAATAGTACTTTATCTCTATCTTGATTTCTGAAAATCTTCCGGGTCCTCATCTTCGCTACCTACAACACCGTTTTCTTCGAGTTTCGGTTTTTTCGCATCTGGAAATCGTACTACCTCCTCACTGTACGTCAGGCCTAGTTCTTTGCATCGTTTCTCAAAGTACTTCAATAACCTCATACCTGCTCTGTACACGTAACTATTTTTAAAATGTTATAGTCAAACTCCAATAATTCATATTGGTTCAATTGTTCGGAGGCCAAAGATTTTTATCTTAAACCATTACTATTTTATAGTTTCCTATTTTAATAATCTCCTTTATTTCTTTTTTTTAACTTCGCAACACATATATGTATAAATCGTTGTTAAATTTCAGTTAATTGTTATTAATGAAATTAATTTACTAATTGGTAAAATCGTGCCTAAACTCTTTAGTTTATCGCGTGGATTAAAGTTAAAGCTTATTTTGTTAGTTACAAATATACACTATTTAATTCTATTTCTACCTTACCAGTTTGAACACAAAAATGTTATTAGTTAATAACGTAAAAAGATACACAATAGTAAATATATTATTATTATTGTCAAACACATGAGCGTACATAAATTCCTAACTACTGGCAATACGGATATATGGCATATTAATTGATATTGTTTGTTAATGTTTGGTAATCTCTGGCATCCGAACTTGCGTATACATATATTTGTATTATTTATACTTACTTGTAAACAGAACTATGTTCTTCGTTATAAGCTTGACAATTTTCAAACACTAAGTGACAATCATTGAAAAAATGTTCCAACGTTTCGTAATCATTGTTGTTAAGTTTGTACTTAATTGTGCCAAAATCCATAGGATTGGAAATAATATCATGATAATCTGGAACTTCGTCTTTCGTAACAGGAGATAAGAAAGGCCATGAATCTCTGTGATGCCTAATATCAGAAAGTAATTCTTGCAGTCTTCCCATAGATCCTTTAATTGTTCCCTTGTCTTCTTCTTCTTGCTCCATTTCGGCAGCTCTTTTAGCAGCTCTTCTGGTTTGCCTTGGTTCCGCATCTTCTGAGTTACTACTATCTGTATATCAAAACGTTCACAAACAATTAAATATTGACCTTGGATTTTTACGTATACATTTAGATTAAATTTATACAAAGAGCAAAAAAGAATTATAGAAACCAATACAATACGATAATTTTATTTTGCAACCTCAGTAAAGCATACATAATTCAATACGCTAAAAAGCCAAAATGAAACGAAACAAGTTTAGATTTGAACTGTTTTATTCGAACAGTGGGATAACGGCTATCTGCGTGTGCATGCCATCAAAATTGTCTACCCTAATTTATCTATTAAAGAACGAATGTATAAAGCAATGTATCATGGTAGTTATTTTTTAAGATTTATTACTATGTGTATAAAAAAAAATCTATGTTCATACTAAGAAAAATAGGATATATAGAGATACAATACAGACCGTCCCAGTCTGTAGACTCTGTAGTGAGGAGGCTCTTGGCAAAGCCATGGATGCGAGAGCGTGCGGCTGCAGCGCACAGTCTCTCCTTGTCCCTTTCCCTTTCACGCCCCCTCACTAACAACACAATTAGAACTAAAAAACTGCTTTATTACATTAGTATTTAAATTAAAATTTACTAAGACGTTAACACACAAATGGATAATAAAATATTATGAGATAATGTAATATTTTTTCAGTGTCTGTAATAACGCTTTTCCTGCTACCGTCGTATTCGCAACTATATTGTGATACTTACCATACTTCAAATTCGTCCTCCTATCTTTCCTATCTTTACAATCTGAGCAAACCCATCGTCCACGAGGAGCTCTCGTTATAGGAGGTTCTATGCATTCCACGTGATAAAAGTTTAGGCATGTGTCGCAAGTGATCAATTTTCCACCACTTCTGCACGTAGAGCATACATTCATTTCTTGACTACTGTAGAAATAAATGATTGCCATCCAACAATAAAATCGTTCAATACACATTCTGAAATGTTAAATATTTTTCAAAGTAATTCTTACATATCCATGTCACTATCTTCGTCTAGATCCTCATATTCTGGATCCTCCTCTTCCTCACTTTCAAGGATACGTTTCGCACGGTTATGTCGAGTCTCTTTGGTTAATATTACTTCCTCGTCTAATTCATCCTCAAATTTTGTCCTCTTCTTCATTTTCTCTTTTGGCTTGGTAGATGGTTTACATACTTTGCAATACCAATCTCCATCCGGTACGCTCTATGAACAAGCACGTAACATATAGTATCATAACAAAATGATTAAATATTAGTGTAAAAAATAATTTACATTTAGTTTTGGCTTTAAACAATATAAATGATGGCCCTTGTTGCATCCGTCGCATAGCAGCATTTTATCACCATCTCGACGTCGCCTGCATATCCGACATTGAGCATTCAGTACGCTTCTACTCCATGCGACACTATTTTCTAAGGTGCTTAAATGTACAAACAACTGAGACCAATTTGTCGATGCCATGAGTGACTGTTCCCATTTCTCTTTAATTTCTTTTCCTGACGATTTCTTATCTTTTTCATTGATACCTAACGGTCTCTGTAAGTACTTTTGTTCTATGCCTTGAGATAGCTGTAAAATGGCACAAGCCATTTGTTTAATGACCGACTGTTGTTTAAAATCTGGTTGTATTTCGTTTTCACTCGGTGGGCCTAAATATTTTCCTGAATCCTTGTATGTTTTCATGTTAATACCTCCAAATTCCGAATCTGGAGTTCCCGGTCTACTATGCTTAGTTTCGTTCTTAACTTTATCTATTGTTACATTACAAGCAACGTCTGCTTCAACTTCGTTTGTACCATACAATAATTTATCACACTGTTTGTCGTACTTTCTATCATTAATCGCATGCCTCCATGCCTCCCTATCGTTAACTTTCAAACTTCCCAAACCTCCTCCTTTTACTCTGTCTTCGAAGTCTAAGATATAATCTCTTATGGTTAATTCTAGTACATCGTCGACCGCCATTTCTGAAGGGAAGTTCAAGTTGGCATTCTCATATTTGTTCTTTTTTATAATTTTATTGGGATGTCCTTTAATAGGTTCTGAAAACTGTATCGAAAATTTACTCAATGTTTTTAGCAGCAATAATTTTAATTCTCTACAGTGCCACACAGCTTCAACAAAATGTAGTTTATATGTACCGATACATTTTTTTTTATTTATAACTGTATTATTACTTTTATCATTGCATCATTGCAATAATGCAATACCTTAAGAAAATTTATTTATAACAGTTATGTTTCTTTTTCTCTAATTCTAGCGAAAAACTGCGATCAGCAATCTTTTTTTTCTTAAGAGAGGAAAAATATAGTAAACACTTACGACTTCAGGATTAAGTTTATGTCTGGGACATTCTTCAATTATAGATGTTATACTCGACATTTCTTGTACGATATTATTTCTAAGTTCGCTCTCTCTAATCCCTCGCGTATTTAAACCATTCACTAAAACTTGTATATCTTCCTGCCTTCCAAAAAAGCTCCATTTCGGTCCTGGTCTTGTCGAATGTACTGGGCATTCCTTATCTCCGGTACAAGCCATCAAATTTTTTCTTATATCAAACAGCTCTTGCTTTAAATCCTTTCGAGATACATCTTTCCTCGGAGATTTAACACCATTTTTATCAGAAAATGAAACTCTCTTAGGAGACTTCTTTGCCTTCTTAAAACTGTTCTCTTTATCACTGAATTCATCTTCGAATTTATTTTTTAAATAAGCATACGTGGAATCTCTATCTTGTAATTCTGGTTGATGAGGTGTGCCGTCAGGGAGGCAATTACCAGGCCACCATTCATCATTCTCGACGAATATTCCTAACGAAAAAAAAACAAAAAGGAAAGAAAGTTTATAAATGTATCATTAATCTATTAAGCTTAAATAGCGTATTAGAGAAAGAATAAAATTACCTGGTATTGATAAAAATCTCCAATATCTACGATGAGCTCTGTCAGAGCCTAAATAAAGCATCATTTTATCATTTTTAGAAGCTTGCTGAAGCTCTTTCAATTTATTTTCGTACTCTTCTTTCTTTTTCTCTTCTTCACAATTACCACGTGTGATTTTCTTTGGTATTTTATTTTCATTATCTTTTTCTTTTTCTCGTTCTCTCATTTTTTCCTTCTCTTCCCTTTCTTTTCTCTGTTCTGCTATCAAGAAGGACTTTAATTCTTTTCGCGCTTGATGAAGTTTTTCATGTCTTTCTTCAATCACATCTCGCACCGAAGCGAAAGTGAGCAACTGGTTTATAAGACACGTTGCTACTTTCAATTTTTCATCTAAATCAAATTCATGAACGCTGCGATGTCCCAGCAATCGTAAAATATATGTCTCATTTAGTCTCATAAACAATGCTGGATCATCTTGGTTTGTATAACCACCTAAGGATAATAAAAACAAATTATATGTACGCTTATCGTTTGTATCATAAATATTATACGATTAGTTCTAAAAACTATTGTAAAGCATTATTGTCGTATTTAAGCAATAAATACAATAGTTGTGTCAAATGTATTGGTATACAGTCAAATATAATATAAATATGTACCTCTTTGAGAATATCTCCATTTGGAAGCTACCTCGCTAATCCGTCCTCCCGAACTTAATAAATGTTGTCTTAAAATTTCACTTACAGTTACATGATCTAATGTTAATTCAGATAATTTACAGCCTTGATGCACCTGACTCCAGCTAGAAGCTATAGTAGAAAGTTTGACAGCCTTTGACATTGACGATGTTCCTTCGTTTATGCTGACATCACTTGATATATCAGATGCTTCAGCATGAATCTCATCTTCTTCATCTGCTTGATATTTAAAGATACTTGATAGTAGTAATTGCAAAAGATCACTCCAGGGACCAGATGCTTCTTTTACTAATAATGCTTTTTCCAAGAGATCCAAGGTAAAACCACTCGGAAAGTACGCGCTGACTTCTAGTTCTTCGTTAAAAAACTCTAAAAATTCTAGGATCATAACGCTATCGCCGAATTTTTCATTAGGTATACTAATCTTAACCGGTGTGGCTTGCGGAATAGGAAAAAGATCTTCGCATTCGAGATCCTCTCTCGGCTTATTCCACTGTCTTACATATGCAGCCAGAGCTGCTAATTTTTGCTTCTCCTCCTTTTTTCGTTCACTTTTCAAGACTCTTTCTTCTTTGCGTTTTGCTTTCTCTTCAAGAGCCTTTGCTTTCAAGTCTTCTTTAAATTTTCCATTCATCCTGTATATAAATTTCATAATTTTGATTTATAGCTAAATATTACGAACTGTTTTTTCATTTTAATGTACATTGTTTTACCTCGGTTTTCGAAACTTTTTTATATTCAATCCTTTTTGATTTACTTTTTTAAGTGGGTCAGGTTTCTCTATTGTCTTTTGTTTTGATACTTCTGTAGTAATAAATTTATCCATTGATTCTTGTTTATGTTTAATAGACTTCTTAATACGTGATGTGAAGTCTGGAGGAGGACCAGCAAATATTGTGTCAAAACGTACTTTATTAATTCCATATTTTTGTAAAACATTATCCTAGAAATATATACGTATATATTTATCAATATATTACGCAATTCTTCCCAAATAATCTTTGTGTAAAGATAATTACTAACTTTAACGATCCATATCCCGCTCTCATTTTGTTCACATAATTGACGTAAAAATATTTTATTACGCTCTCTGCTGTAGTGCTGTTTTTTTCGACGTACTTGTGCTGCTTCAACTATCATAAGTTGGCTAACATCAGAATCTCCAGAATCTAACTGTTCCACTTCATAACGAAATAATTTTGCAAGGGGATGGTATTGTTGTTCTTGTGGGCTTCTATGCAATAGGCATATGGTAATAAAGTCAATACATCACATGTTTCTCTACCTTAGAAGTAAAGAATTGTATCTTCAGTTTTTGTCAATATTAAATTGACATTTTTTTCCAATATACCAAAAGTTTAGTAAAAATACAATTTCATATAAAAGAAAAGAAAAATTCGGATATTTCTGTGCTAGATAAATGTTTTAAGTCACAAGGTGATACTTGTGTTACAAAATAAAGATATAATTCTTTATCTCTGCAATACATGTTTGTACAAGCCAAACAGATTTCTACCTGTTATTTTCTTTAGCACTTAATTTAATTTGTTGTTCCGTGGGAGCAATAACTTGAAGAACATGGCAGTCGCACCAAGAATTCTCTGTGAAACTTGCCTCTACCATTTCCCCTACAAAATAACGATCCTTTGCAAACTGATATACATCCTCTATCATTTCGTTGAAGGACGATCTGTTTGTTTTACTAGCAAGGTATAGTATGGGAATACGTAACTGCAATATAAGACACATAATTAACATAAAGCTATAACATTTAGAGTTAAATTTGTAATTAATCATCATACCTCCATAGGAAATTCTTTAAGGCTTTTCTTTGCATTTTCTTCGCATTGTAAAGCCTCCTCATAGGTCATGTTACTTCTGCCAGTGATACTGCATGACCATATAAGCGAATTGCATAAAATAATTCTTTCACAGAATTCACTGCAATCAGAAAAATATGTAATTATAGTTTAAACACGATATGATCAACATCAATGAACATAACAATAGCTAAAAATATAATAATACAGCTATCCATCATCATAAAAATGTAAATTACCATTTAACAAACAAAAATTCAAGAACACAACAAACTGACAAATAAAAACAGAATAAAATATTTGAGTTCACGATCATTCGGATGATATCACGCGGGGCTTCCATAATAAGAACGTACATTAAGTAACCTGGACGTTCTCTGCCGCGTACCGCTTAATTCGATCTAGTCGTTAAAAAGCAAAAGTGTACACAAATGCGTAACATTAACTAACACGTGAGGCGTGTAGATTGAAACGAGCGAAAGCAAGGGGACGAGGCGAAGTTGAACGGGCAGGAAACACTCGTGTCTAAATATTCGCACCGATGGTGCCACTGAACGTATTTCGAACCGATCTCAGCTGTCATGGTCTTACTTGTAGTCCTTGAAGATCTCGTTGGTAACCTCACAGTGGAAAACTTCGTCGTCGTCTTTGAAGTCCGATGATATATGAAGACGCTGAAACGGTTGCTTGCGAAGAAGCGGCATGTCAACACTCGCTAATGTATCGACGGACGAACGTAGCTCCCGTTCACGTTTCTGACAAGCTCGCGAATCAATTCTGCGTCGAAGATAGAGCTATACCCGTTCCGGAACACCGCCAGACACATGCGACACACGCTAACTTTGCCGAAATGCCTGCCAAGTTTCCGTACGCTGTTCAACTGTCACTTGGATCGTTGCGATACACTAGCCACGGGATCTCGCACGTTCATGCGCGTCGAGTGTAAATCTTTAACGCTGCTAGGCGAAACATTTCGACTCTCATGACAAAGCACGATTTTAACGGTGCCCGTGGAAGCGCGCATTCACATCTGGCACCACAAAGCCGGAAACCAATAAAAAGAATAACGCGCTGCCAACGTAAAATTGTTATTTAAAACGCGGGAAACGATGAATATCGGGGAACGATATTCGTCGCGTCGACGCGTCGGAAATTAACAGCTCGACAAAGATCTATGCTTTTATCTGTTTTTTTTTTTTTATAGTTAATCGCGACGTTCCTTCGCGCGATGCAACCGAAGAAACGTAAGAAGGAAAACGCGATGTAATCTTTTCACAGTTGGTAATTGGTATCCGGTTCAAACGTGTATGTAAACTTATTAAAATTGGCGGGAATTGTTTACGATTTATTAACCGATAAAATAATATCGAACTTTTGTATTTCGAATGTTAAATTTCGAAAATGACTAAATTGTACGTGATAAATGCATAGATATATATTTTACATACTTTTATTATTCTTTACATAAATTATGAATGTATAGAAAAAACTATGTACACAAATAGTTATGCTAAATCGGTATTGTTATTCCAACCAATCTGTAATGTATTGGCACTTGATTGGTGTAACATCGCCAACGTCGCAGCAATTTTTCCTTACCTAGATTTTCAAATAATTCTATGTTATTTTATTAAATTGTAAAACAATGAAAAAGAAAGGGAAAAAATGAAATATCTTACAGGACAAACGCCGCAAGTAGATTTAATTAATCCAGGTGGACTTAACAAAGGTTCTACCGCTCTGTACAAAGTACTTCCATCACCCGAAAGAGTACGTTCCACCTTTCCATCATAAACCAAAGTGTTCAATATCATTTCTAGATCTTCAACTGATAATTTTACCTATAAATAATAATTTCGTTTAATGTTAATGTATATAATACAAAGGCAAAGCTATAGCAATATAGCGAACCTTGCTTATTCCTAAGTCTGAGATAAATTTCCATACTTCTTTAGACGAGGCAAACGTGACATTTCTAGCCATAATTGGCCCACCTTTGCAGGAATTCATTTGCTCTCTTTTTTTCTCCAAAAATCTGTAACATTGTTGATTGAGAACATCGACAAATTCTGCTTCAAAATCTTGATCTTGGTACCAAGCACCACCAGTCACAGAAGTGTCGGGTTCTAAATTGTATAACATGTACACCTTTTTCTTGCTAGCCGCGACAGACTTGACGGCTTTAATAAATTTCTTGGTTTCTAGACTTTTCAAAATTTTATTCAACTGAGTAGGCATCAGGTTCGATTTAAATCTTATGTCACGGATCCATATCCCCTTATTCCCTGCTTCCTCAATGATAGTGTAAACGATCTTCTCTTCGTTATCTGCACCCTTGGCTATTTTAGCTTTAGAAGGATCCTTCAAACGGTATAATAGAGAACCGCCTTGTTTGAATAAATCAAAGTAGCCTTGAGATAAAAGTTTATTTATAATTTGAGCCTTTTGAGCGGGTTGCAAATCTGGCAATTCGGTTGTCAAGTCCTTATCGGATATTCCTTTCGGCTTTGCTTGCGCTAACGCGATAATTCTGAAAATTGAATGCACCTTATGTAATTACTCGTGTTCTTATCTTTCACCTGTAAGTTTCATTTTTGTCATTATGCAAGGGTATAGCTATTTGCATTACATCGTAACCTATCAACTGCGTATGTAACAAACACCTAACCAGCTTTCAGTGTAAAGAAATAAAAATTTACTTTTGCTCGATAGCTTCAAGTGCATTCGTCTCCGCGTTATTTGCATCTTTTTCTGTCGAGGTACCGGCTTCCGTCTCCATTGAATTACTTTAACGTTAAATGTTATATGATCTATTCGATTAGTTTCGATGCTCGCTAGGTTACGTTCTGTTATTGTTTACAGATTGCAGTAAGGTTTAAATGTTTTATTAACGTGAAGAAATTATTTTATAAATATGGACAATTCTCTGGATGAATTAGACGACGAAGATTCGTTGAATCTTGCTTCTAAAGAATGGAATCAAATTACAGACACTGCTAAAAAGGTATCATTTAAATAGTAACACAAAATTTTAGGAAGAACATATATATATATATATATATATATAATATCGTTTTCTAAACAGTATATGTTTAGGAATAATGAAAATATATGTATATGATGCTTTCAAATAATATATGGTCAATAATAGTATAATAAAATTATTGATTATAATTATATTATTTTTCAGGGTGGATACAGAGAAGGGGTAATAGATGGAGCAAATTCAGTATTTCAAGAGGGTTTTGATATTGGGTATAAAGAAGGTTTTCGGACAGCTTTCATGTTAGGAAAGTTTAAAAGTTTGTTAAACACTGCATCACAAGATGTGAAGCATCCGCAAAATATAAAAGAAATTCTTAATAAAACTAGAAGAGGTATTTGTCATATATGTATGACAGAATCTGAGAGTGGAAATAACATAGAAAAACCTTTTTCTGAAATCATTAATGAACAAAAAACACATTCGATAAATGTTCTTGAAACACTGCATCAATATTTTCAACCTTATGTAAAGCAAATAAATATTGACGAATTGGATAAATTAAAAATAGAAAGTCATCCTTCAAAAGAACTAAGAGATAATTAATTTACCAATAAAAACATACAGTTTTTATATTTTTATTAGCGTATATAAT
This sequence comes from Xylocopa sonorina, assembly GCF_050948175.1. Classification (NCBI taxonomy): domain Eukaryota; kingdom Metazoa; phylum Arthropoda; class Insecta; order Hymenoptera; family Apidae; genus Xylocopa; species Xylocopa sonorina. Next base: position 15,658,064 of record NC_135193.1, read on the forward strand.
ATTTTTAAGTTTCAATGGTGTAAATAAAGAATAATAGTTAGAGTATTCTTATAAATATAAACCTTCGGGAGAACCTTCCTTTTTCCGATATAGAACACTCTCTTTAGATTTCTTAAAATCATCGCTAGTAACTTTCATACGACGTTCACGTAATGCCATTAAACCAGCTTCGGTACATATAGCCTGCAAGATATAATTATTATTTAGTAATAATAATTACAATTTTTTTCATACATATATATTTAACTAACGTCGTACCTTTATATCTGCACCTGAAAGATCGTCTTTAGCCATAATTAATTCAGCTAAATTTACATCAGGTGCTAATGTCATTCTACTGGTGTGAATACTGAAAATTCTTCTTTTCGTTTTCTCATCTGGCAATGGGAACTCTATTTTTCTATCTATACGACCTGGTCTTATTAATGCTGGATCTAAGGTCTCAATTCGATTCGTAGCCATTACAACTTTAACATCTCCCCGACTATCAAAACCTAAATAAACATTTTTGTTATTATAATTGAAATATCACGATTTACTTTAAAACATATTCTCATACCATCGAGTTGATTAAGAAGTTCTAACATAGTTCTTTGAATTTCACGTTCGCCTCCGCTATTGCTGTCATATCGTTTCGTGCCTACAGCATCTATTTCGTCTATAAAGACAATAGAAGGAGCATGTTCTTCTGCAACTCTAAATAACTCTCTGACAAGTTTTGGGCCATCTCCTAAATATTTTTGTATAAGTTCAGAACCAACAACTCTCAAGAAAGTTGCTGAAGTCTGATTGGCAACAGCTTTTGCCAACAATGTTTTTCCAGTTCCAGGTGGACCATAGAGTATCACTCCTTTTGGAGGTTTAATACCCATTTCTTCATAATATTCTGGATGGGTTAAAGGTAATTCTACAGACTCTTTGATTTCTTGAATTTGTGTGTCCAGTCCTAAATTATGAAACATGTTTGTAAATATGTAATGTAATGAAAATTCCTAATAGAAATATACACTTTACATACCACCAATATCGGCATAAGTTTCTTGTGGAGCTTTTTCCAGTTTCATTACTGTAACCATAGGGTCTGTGTCATCACCTAAAACTCCAACAACAGCGTGAACTTTATGATTCAATAGAACTGAACATCCAGGTTCTAGTTGATCCTTATCCACAAATGATAATATTGATACATAATGTTCGGAACCAACAGATGTAGAAACAATCGCATGATTATCATCGATTATTTCTTCTAATGTCCCAACAGACATTGGCGTTCCACGCAAGTCATCAACCTTAGACCTTTCTTCTTCGTTCTTCTCTTCTTGTGGTTTCAGTCTTTCTTGATTTCTAATGAATTCCTCTTCCATTAACAAATAATCCTTTATACGTTCTAACTTTAAAAGTTTCAATCTGCAACGTGTATGCGGTGTAACTTGTGGCAGTTTCAAGGCAGCATCGGGACCTTTTGTACGCCGCTTCTTTTTGCCTACTCTTGTTGGAATAGGCGGTTCATACTTCTTCTTCTTGTCTTTATCATCCTTCTTATCACCTCCTGTACCACCAGTACCCGATTGATTCTGCCCCTGTTACAATAATTACTTCATAATAAAATAGCTTTTCTTTCTTATGTGTTATTTTGAAAAACTATTATACGCGTATAGAAAAAATTTAAATACGAATAATATGATATTTGAGATGAAACAATATTTGAAATTAGGATAACCTAAAATGTCAAATAGTATGTATATTGATTTAAAAAGGAAATAATGAATTTCATTAATTACAATGATTACTAAATATTTCGTTACATACTATTTGAAATAAAACAAACACCTTAATGTATACTTATAATTACGAGAATAATAGTTACCATTTTTTTACGTTTACTGTTTGGTCACGAATCGAAACGGCGAAGTCATTCCGTGTGCTCGAGCAGGATCGATTATAATCTCGATATATCTCTTTCATACATCGAAATAATTCGATTCATTAAAAAACATTAATACAAAAATTAGCTATATATACATTCAAAGACATATGAAATAAATATTAATTATATATTATATTTTTTACTTAATTACAGAGCAATGTCAAAAAAGTTTTCACACAATTTTTATGTAGTAATAACATTAATATAATCGTTTCTGTGAGAATGACTCGATGTTTCTTTATTTAGGAACAATAATATTCGCGATCGTGTTCAGTAATAGTTACTGTTAATTGAAAAATCATATCTTTATAAAATAAATATGGAAATGTTCATTGAACAATTGAATTCAATTTGTAATACTTGTGAATATAATTTAAAAATGTTGGCAATACGTGGATTCGTGCATTTTATTTGAATAATTCGATACATTTATCTTTGCAATAAAGTATCTTCTCTCTAGCTGTTCGAATATCGCTTCATTATGACGTCTCGTTCAAGGCCATCAGAATAAAAATAAATAGAATTAAAAATAATAAAATATTTGTTACAAATACACATCCCGATGCAATTATTGCATCATATATATTACATGACTGATTAACAAAAAGATGTCAACCAACGGCATACATAAACTGAAGGTTTTTCAACGTAAATGAATATGATTTAATTTTTTCATAGAAATCAGCTCGATTATAAAGCATAAATCTTTTTTACATAAAAGACTTTACATTGTATAATACTAGATTTAATTTTTTTAACTATGTAGCAAACACCTTCAGTTCGAGCAACAAAAATACTAAAATATACATTTAATTTTTCATGTCAATATTAATCTTCCTGAATTCAACTTTAGTGCGAATTTAAATATTTGATTAAGTTGAGCTATCATATTTTGTGTTACGGAAAAATCAATCCACATTGCTGGATACAAGTGAATCGTAGTGGTACTTCGTTGATAAGATCAAGTTGTTCAGGTATAAATAGTTCACATTCTCTCGTGTACGTAATATTTTTTCTTTTCTTACTTTCATTTATCACAAGAATTAATGAGAATCCGGGAAAATGTTCTATAAGTAAAAGCCTCGATGAACAGAATATAATACAACGTGTAGAAAATGTTGTAATGAGAGGTAATGAGAGGCGCGTCCGAAGCGATTCAATAAAAGTATTTATTGAATAAGTGGCTTAAATGCCAGCTAAAATAATTCTGGGATCTTCTACAGCTGCTTTGATTTTTCTTAGAAACATCACAGCTTCGCGCCCGTCAATTAATCGATGATCGTATGTTAAAGCCACATACATCATTGGACGAATTACAACCTGAAAATTGTTAAACTATATTTAATAAAAAGGATTTTTAATAAAATACCTTGTCATACAATAATTAAAGACTTTTACCTCGCCCTTTACTGCAATAGGTCTATCAAATACTCCATGCATTCCAAGAATTGCACTTTGTGGTGGATTTATAATGGGTGTTCCCAATAGAGAACCGAAAACACCACCGTTACTTATTGTGAATGTACCGCCATCCATATCTTCGACGGATATTTGACCTTTTCTTGCTTTATCGCCTATGGCTGCCAAAGCAATTTCAATTTCCGCGAAATTCTTATTTTCTACGCTGCGTAGTACTGGAACCACAAGCCCCTTTGGTGTTGCAACCGCGACACTAATATCAACATAGTCTCTATAAACTATGTCAGTCCCGTCTATTACAGCATTTACTACTGGTTGATCTTTTAAAGCATAGGTACTCGCTGCAATGAATGGGCTCATAAATCCAAGTTTAATACCGTACTTCTTTGTGAAGGTTTCCTGGTGCGTTTTACGGAATTCCATAATACGGCTGTAAAAAAAGAACAACCGTTAAGTTATACTTAACGAAGAAAAGAAAAATGTAAAAACGAAAACTGTAATAGATGTGTATAAAAACCTCATATCGATTTCGTTAAACGTTGTCAACATAGCGTTCGTATTTTGAGCATCTTTTAGACGTTCCGCGATACGTATTCGCATTCTGTTCATTTTTACCCGCTGTTCTGTTCTTGTACCAAGTATTTCACGTGTATAATCAGTGGGAGGCAGTTGTACTTTTGCGCCTTCTAACGCCTATAAATTTTCATTTAACCTTGTAAATAACTGTACGTGGCACAAAATAGTTTATCCTCAATTATATACTCACACAATTATACTCACTTGAGCATGCTTGATCGCAGCAACTGGTATTGATGCTGCAGGTGCTTGTGGAGGTGGAGGTCGAGCTGCTGGGGGTGGTACAGCTGCAGAAGGAATCGGTGATGGCGGTGGTGGTGGTGGTGGTGGTGGTGGTGGAGGCGGTGGTGGTGGAGGTGCTGCTGCGCTAGGAGTAGGTGGAGGACTTGGAGCCTTTGCAGCAGGCTTCTCAGCAGGCTTCTCAGCTGCTACAGCTCCACCAGTTGCACCAATATCAATGCTACATAACTTTTGTCCTGGCTTCACTGTTTCACCATCTTTTGCAAAGATCTCCTTTATAACACCAGCACCTGGTGATGGTACAGGGACTGAAGTCTGTAAATAAATTATTACAGATTCATTAGTGTAACAAAACATATATTATATACAAGTATTTCCTTCTTCATTTAACCTTATCTGTTTCAATCTCACACAAGACGTCATCTTCTTTCACTTGATCGCCAACTTTTTTATCCCATCTGACATCTCCTTCGCTTACACTTTCCGCAAACGCCGGTACTACAACCTCCTTTATTTCCCCTGTTATGTATAAATATATTTTATATGACAATTTATGATTCTATTTCTAATACTTTTAAATCTTCTTAGATTTTGCTTACATAAGCTAGATGTTGAATGAATATGTCTCGCTTGATCTATCCAGCAGTGGAATTTCTTATACCTTGTACATCTGAACACAATTGAAAATTGAATATTAAAGTTTTCTCATTATGTCAATTAATAATTTGTGTTCTTTTATTTTTATTGTAAATACTGTTATCCCGAGAACACTAAGTTCCCTTGTTAAACATTTTTAACTTACAATCGAGAGTTCTTGCTGACCACATGTTGGGTGTGGATAAATAGAATGTGCCCTACAAAAATGATTTGATACAATTAGTAGTTTACGTTCATGGTTATCCCCAACGTTGATATGCCTCTCTATAAAGATAATGTTTTTAAATTTTCAACATAGCTCACTATTTCTTTACCATCATTGTAATTTAGCAGTCTTACCTTGACTATATAAAGATCTCACAACCTAGAAAAATATATAAACATGTATACATATTTGTTTAAAATATAAAATTTACAATTAAATCAGTACAGAAATATTTTATTGTTTATATAATTTCATATAGATTATGGCACAGGAATTGAGATATAAAAATAGGTATAGTGTGTGTTCATATATCATAAAAAAGTATAAACAATTTCAAGTAAAAGTGAAGTCTATTTAGTTATGTAAAAATAAGGGTGTACACTTAATGATCGGGGGAAATTTTGTAATTTTTCATTGACAGATTAAAGTTGGTAGATCAAGTCACGGATCGTAACGTGTCAAGGTGCTATTATATAATGGGTGTAGTAGATAAGGGTAGTATTTTGGCAATCTTGATAGCGGATTCTATTTGAAAGGGCGTTAGGTCCTTCTTACTCAATATGTGTGTCATTGATTTTACAAAATGAATAATAAATTAAAAGAGAGATCATTTGTCAGTTTACCTTCGTTTGTGATATACTAATTCTTGTTATTACACGAGGCATAAACCGCGAACAGTTGGATAGCATCGCGGCCATCCTCAAACGGAAAATTATAACTTAGATGTTCGCTCCTTACTCTCGTGACGATGAGGAAGCAGTACGGGCTGGTACGCGTCAGTGGTGGGGCTAGTTTCCTACGACAAACGCGCGTTCTGAAATCTGCCACTCTCTCGGGTTCCAAAAAGTACAAAAATTGTTTAAAATATCGTAAACTTAAATAAAACGAAACCGCGCACAAATACAAGTTATAACGAGTAAACGTTGTAATTATTTAACTAAATTTTTATTGTTCGTTTAAAATGGAACTGAAACTCGATATTGCAAGAGTAGTATCTTTCCATTAATGATTAGAAGCGAAAATATTTCCACTATTCGAGGCTATCATCTTTTTTGTACAACTGTTATCTGAATGAAAGGCAAAAAAGGGAAGTAATCGCATAATTATATGTATAATTTCTTCATACTATAATTGAACAACACGTGCGACTTTATGCAATCCTTATATAGATAAATATATTCTAATATAATGTTCAAGAAAGCTGTATATTAAAGATATCATATGATCGGGGATCTAATACAAAATTTATTAGTATTAAGATATTGCTGAATGAAATCTAAATTAATAATAACAAGGAAGTTGTTGGTATATTGTCAATTATAATTTTGTTATTTAAATATATCGTTTGATTTATAGCTGATTCGAGAGAAACAAAGATAGATAAAGAGAGAGAGAGAGAAAGAGAGAGAATTCTGTAATATTGCGGATTCGACGCTATGTTCAAGACGAATGGGAACACTCTAATATGTTAGTGAGTTCGTGATTGAATTTGGGTTTTTAAACATGAACCCCGAAAATGTAATTAAATGTATGGAGTTCGGCGCGGTGGTTGTGTATCGAAACATATTTATTACAAGTATGACACGCGACAGTGTTTGAACCTGACGGAAGCGATATAATAAAGAAATTCAAATTATCGGGAAATAGTTTAACGTAGTTGTCTGACAGTGTATCATGTGTTGTTTATTGAGATTAATGAAATTTATTGTGCAACATGGCGATTATATTTGAATAATAAGTGCACGTCGGTTTTGTTATCATTACATTTATATCGCAAGGGACACGTATTTTTCTTATAATAATCCAAGGGAGTACGTGTATAACGGTTTTCATGTATATTGTTATCACGGATATATGTGAGAATTTATCGATATCAATCAGAAGGGCTGAGAAGTGGAAAGAAGAAAAAAGAAACATCAAGGAACAAGAAAGAACTGTCTTTTTGGTATATTTCGTGCACAATTGCGAGCTATTATTTATGATAAGCTGTAATCTTTCAACGATTCGTGTCACCAACTGTTGAAGATATTTAGAATGTCCATTACACTGAATGTACAGATTTCTCTCAAGTGTTTTTTTTCAACAGATGAGAAGGCTTTAATTAAATAAACGATGCAGCATGTGAATGATGGTATAATAACTTTAGTGCACCTTGGGGGTTGTACGACTGTTAAAAGAACTGCAAGCTCTGATGCACTGTGATAGTAGAGTGCTATAATTAACAGTGTAATGAGCAGCAGTGGATACCGTGGAAGAAGCTTTGGACCACGGGGTGCTCGTACAAATGGTCCAGCAAATGGTTTTAACGGGCCCCGGTTTCCGCATCCTAATTTCAATCCTCCACGGCCACCACATAGGTTATCTGGTCATGATAAATGGATAGAACGTCCAAACTTTGCACCATGGCAACAAAACAAAAATTTTCATCCCCATCCGCAATATAGGGGTAATTTGCAATATCGGTCGAATAACAGAGGTAGAGTGGTCAGCGGTCGTGGAATAATAAGATTCTCTGGTCCTGGTAGACCACCGGCTCTTCAATATGGCATAGGTTTCATAAGGAATCCTGTACATAGAACATTATCCCCAGAAGAACAAGTCGAAGATAGGCCTGCATTGATATCACAGACTCCATTGCTTGGTTCTGAGGAAGAACGTCAACAAAAAATTTTGGAAACAGCTGACAAGTTAAAGCAGAAATTATCTTCTATAACGGAGGAAGAACTTACAAACTTTTGGGAAGATGATCTGTCAGTTTTACCAAATAATAATTCTGAAGAGGAGAATTCTCCGAACAAGGGCATCCCAGAGCTTAGACATGAACCACCAGAACTAGACCTGACATTTACTGACTTTAGAGATATAGGCAGGGTTGACTGCAATAATTCCAAATTTGATAATGTAGATAGTAAATCTAACAATGACATTTCAATTAGTTTTGAACATAAGTCAACAGATGATATATCTATAAGTACAAATGAAGATATTACTATTATAGATGAAAATAAAGAAGAGTTTGTAATTACTTTGGATTCAACGTATGACAAAGATGACCAAGATCAATCAAATATATTATTGGAAGACGATAGGTGCTTTGAACAGGCACACCGTAAACTATCTAACTTTGAATGTAATATAGAAAATTTACAGTTACAAGACAATGTTGCAGAAGATTTCATACATTCAGACTCAAATAATGTTGGTAGAAATGCATCCACGTCGAATTTCAATAAAAATATTAAAAATCTGTTACCTATAGAATCAACTGATAATTTAATAACAGATAAGCCTTCAAGTGTAAGCAATGTAGAAACAACTTCTATGTTACCCTTAATCACAAATGATCAAGATAGGTTACAAGTAGATTTTTTACAAAATCGGAATAATGTACAATTAGATATACAAGATACAAATGTAGATATCACACGGAATGCTAATGTAGATGTAGAACACAGTGAACATACAGAAAAGAGGTTGCCTGAAAATAATCAGATTCAAGACAGCTTGCAAACGAGTATACGTCAAGATGAAACTCATAAAAATGTGGTACATTTATCCGATTCCCCTCAAAATAAACCGTCTAATTTTCTACCTTCAAATGAAGAAACTCATGCAAGTACCATCTGTGATTCATCATCTCCATCGTGTACTTCAAATTACAATGAAGCGCATAAAGTGAACGATGATAAGAAATTAAATAATTCTTTAGTTTTTCAACCAAGGGGCTTTAACATACCTACTAGATTCACGCAAAGAGCTGCTGGACCTAGATGTCGCTGGACGTTTCAACAAAATGGGAAGAATTTATTTTTTCGAGGGCCACAAAGATTACCATTTCTCAGTAATCGAATGCCCACACCAAGACACGTTTTGCCATTTAAGACACCTGATTTAGTTCCAGTTGGATTTGATCCACGTGCGCCACCACCATTTTCACACAATGTACCTGTTTCAAGCCATGACTCCCAGCACAACGTGACAGTGCCATTTTCTTCGAACAATTTACCACCTGCTTTCGATCCAAGCGAACCTCCGCCAAACATAAGGCAGAAATCAGGGCCTGAACCATCTAACGTGCAAGAAAAGTCTATGCCTCCTTTAGTAAACACTCCTCAAAGTAATTTAAATGTTACAATACCACTTCCTGCCTTCGATCCTAGAGGACCACCTCCTAGAATCCTTCCAAAGATTCCAGGAGCACCAAGCGAAAAATTACCAGAATTCAACCCTCAACAGCCACCGCCAAAAATTCATAAAAGAGAAGAAACTCTTCAACCTCCTCCGATTTTTGATCCACGACTTTCATCTCATGAACGATCTAGCTTAATTACTCCTTTGGACACTTCTAGGACGAGTATGATGCCATTGAATCTAATGGAAACTTCACCAGTTGCTGATTTCAGCATTGCTCCTGTAACGCCTGTTTTTTCGCAACTGCCGCCTATAAATATACCAGCGCATCAACCTTTCATTTCTAACATGCAAATGAATTTTCCATCAGTTTTACCACAGGCAAATAGTGGGCAGGGAATGATGACAGAATTTCCATTACCTCCACCATCTTTGACTATGACAGAAGTTCCTCCACCCCCGCCAAAAGAGCTTTCAATGGAAGTCAGTTCCAATCTAAATCAAAATATAAATATGGATGATGGATTGGAAGATATGCAGGAGGCAATGGAATTTGCAAAGCAAATAATGAACATGACTGAAGAAATAAAGACTAAGGACAAATCGTCTGTGCCTTCTGAACTGGCACCATTAGAAATCCCTGTACCAACTGAAGCCACAGCTCATTCTTCAACAATAGAGAAGGAACGTGTAAGTACTGTTAAGAAAGAAAGAAAAAAAGAAAATAGAGCTAAGAAAAATAAGCAAAATGTAATTTGCGGGCCAGAATTGATTCTTGAAAAACAAGAAGAGGTCGTGATAATAGACGAGGAGAAATCTATAGAAAATCGGAGAAAAAATACCGAGGAAGCATTATTATCAAGTGATCAAATAAGGCCCAAAGTGGTGTTCAACTTGAACACAAAAATGAAGAAGATACAAAAACCGGAAGAGTGGCAGAAAACTCCTATAAATGAAATCAGGATTATTGAGAACAGAGAAACTTTTCAGTCAAGTACAACTCAACGTTTTAACAAACAAAGAGTACACTCTAGGCAACATCCTATTGAAAGTAGAAGAAGTAGTATGAATCAAAATAAAAACCAACAAAAGGAGAACGAAGCAAAAAAGAATACAGCACCTAGTGTTTTAGTTTCGAGTACTGTTATACATGAAAAACTAAGCAGTACCTGTTATCATCGCAAGAGTTATACCAAAGATTCAGAAAAATTGCATCTGTATTCCTCAAAAGTGGGACTCGTTAATAATCTGAATACACAAAAAAATCAGAGGTCAAGAAAAGAAACTAGGAAAGAGAAACTTCCTGTTTCAGAGTCCTCGTGGAAGAATAGAGTGATCAGCCGTTTCTTGAAAATGAGCAAGAACGATATTTGTAACATGGTGAACAATTCGAGCCTTCGTAAATTCGACATTGCGATGAAACATCTGGTGAAAGAAAGAAGGTCGTCTCTTTCATTAGAAATGAGAAATACAGAGGACGAGAAGATGAAAGAGTACGACAGAGAGGAATTCATGAATCAGTTAAATGCAATGTTAGATCCAAGCGCTGTTGTTGGCATCACGGATTTACCTACGGAATTTATTCACCATCTGAGTGAAGTTTTGCAACTCGACTCTATGCCGTGTGATGTTGACGCACCAGAAATTCAAAACCCCGAAACTGATCAAGTTCAAATTATAGAGAAGGAAGAAATATCGAGAGTGCATGCCTCTGAGTATTTAAACGAAGAGAACCCAAAAGCTGAATCTCTTCCTCCATACTTAGAGCCTAAAACTGTATACGAGAAACACGTTGAAGAACAACTTCTACGTAACAAGGAAGAGTCTGTTACGCATCACACTTTGGGTGCGGAGTTGAATCTAAACATTTTACGAGAGGACAGTCAGAGTTCGTCGCATAGATCGTTGTCGAACAAAATAAATCCAGAAATGGAAGGCACGCATAAAAAGCAACAGCAACCATTGTTTAACGAAGCTGACTTGGACGACATATTATCAGAAGTCACAGGTAAAACAAAAAATTTATCAAAGCTAACTACAACGATGAAACCCGTCGAGAGGACTGTCGATACACGTATGAGTCCCTCATTAATGCAAACAGAGACGGAGGAGTTCGGGTATAACACATTCTCGCGAGATTCTAATAAGACCGCGGCTGATCTTGATGATATTTTTTCAGCTGGAATCGCACGGGTGAAACTGCTTGGTAAAACTAACGTGGACCATTCGGGTAATTTAAGAATACGCAAGTCTAGTTCCGAGGATCGAAACACATTCAGGCCTGAAAAGTACGAGAAATGGCACAGGAAAGAGAGGGATGATCCGGACATGTTTAGGAATTTAACGAAGGAAGAATGGGAGGAAAAATATGGGCCTATGAGCGTCACAACAGCCTCGACTATTGTACGAAAGTGTGTCTCCAACAGCAATGAGAGCTTGAATAAAGATAACAAAGGCAATCGCACTCAAAGACATTGCTCGTCCGATTCGCCTATGAGGCGTTTAAGCGTAAGTCCTTTAAGTTACGAAGTTTCCGCATACGATTTTGTTCGCAACGAGATGGAAGAGTCCCGAAGAACGGAACGTTCGGAGACCAGCAGCGATTCCAGTTCGAGTAGTTCCAGCGATACCGACCAAGAGACCGCCGTCGCCCCGGATGTGACGAAACTGTTAAAGGTAATCAAGCAGAAAGAGAAGATCGCGAAAAAGAGGTCGATCAATGAAACGATCAGGGACGAAGTGGCTGCGGAAATAGAAAAGAAATGGAAGGAGAAAAGCAAACATAAGGAGCGCAGGTCTTGCAAGCGTGAGAAAAGGAAAAGGGACAAGAAAGAGAGGCGAAGGAAGGAGAAGAGAAAGAAGAGGAAGAGAGATTCTTATTCAGAGTCATCCAGATCTGTCGAACGAACGGAGGGATCTCGATTACTGACCGAGGACGAAATAAAAAAGGAAGTGATCGTAAAGGAGGAACCAGTAAATTTGCTCGAGGAGAATGTTGTGTCTAGCATTAATGATACTTACGTTGCTTCTACTTTGGTTAACAAAACAGTTCACTCGCAAATCGAATATCAGTGTTCACAGGTAGAGAAAGAGCAGAGGTTCCTACAATTACCTGTAGAGAAAGAGGCTCCTGCGGTTGCCTGTGATACAGCATCGTCGCAAACTAGAAGTAAACCGGTGATCGTCTCTGTGGTGGTGCAACCGAAGACTAAAGCACAGCTGAAACAAATGCCCGAGGCCAATGCGGAAGAGCAGAAACAACTTAACGAGAAGGTAACCGAAGTCGCAAATAGTACCGCGATGAATGAAGGTAATGAGAAAACGGAAGCTATTTCAGAAACGGAGAAATGTAATGAATCAGGTAAAAGTAATAACAAATTGGTCGGTACTGCTTCACCTACGGACGTGTCGTTGCAGCAAATCGATATGTCTTCGAACGTTAAAAATTGCAACCCACTTGTATCTAATCAATCGAATATTGAAGTTATTAGTCATGATATCACGCCGCAGGCGACAACGCTTTCGTATAGCACTTCAAATTCTGCTGCTGAAGTTGGCACAAATAATGAATGCGCCGATAAAAAAACATCGGCGACGACTTCAGTGGCAAATAATCCTTCGACGGAAAGTAAAATTGGTAGTTACAAGAAGATAGACATAAAAGCGTATAAAGAACGCGCGTTACAAAGGCGCTTAAAGGAGCAGGCTATGTTGAAAGAAGATGAAGGTGGGAAGTCTGTTTCGTTGATTCAAGACCCGCAAGCTAGCTTACCTACGAATAAATCTAATATTAAACCATCGAATACGACGAATGAAGCGAATACAGTTGGAACAGATGCGAATAAAGTACAACCGAAGGATCTGCGGTTAACAAGATTAGAATCAACGGGAACTCTTCTTTTAGAAGAATCTGATAAAGAAGTTAAAGCGATGGCTAACTTAGACCGCGAAGATCGACCTGTGGATGTTACGCGAAAGGCTAAAGAACCTTTGATTCCTATGGAATCGAGAAGCCCTGGGAACAATGAAACGAGTGTAATTCGGCCTGTAGATTCTGTGCTACATATTTTTAAAGACCCTATGAAACATAAGGAACACAAACGCAATAATAAATCGTCGTTGCAGGACATAGTCGCTACACGAGAGCTGAACGAATCCGTAGAGAAAGACAGATCAAAACTTTTATCGAAGGAGAGAAAATTGAAATCTGCATCAGAGGAAAGGAAATCAAAGTTTACACTAGAGGAAAGGAACTCAAAACTTGCGTCAGAGGAAAGGAAATCAAAACCTGCGCCAGAGGAAAAGAAATTAAGGCCTGCATCAGAAGAGAAGTTAAAGAAGCAAATTTCAACTGTTGATTCTTCTAAATTTAAGTATATTCGATCGGAAGGAGGTAAGGAATTGAAATTGAAAAAGGAGAAGGCTAGAAGGCCTAGCGAGAAAAGCAAGAAAAACTCCGTTTCGAAACCAACTGATCCGAAATCCTCCACAGCAGAGAAACACGTAGAGACACACTCGCATAAAAATGTATCAAAGGACAATCAAGTATTATCGATCGTAAATAAAAATACGATCGAGGTAACCCAGACTGAGATTGAGAAAGCGAATAATCGTGATGCGTACGAACATTTACCTACGCTTCGAAGTACGTGTTCCGAGACGTGCTCGGATCCAGAATGGGCAATAAATAGTAAAACCGTACAAGAGAAAATTAATACTCATCCTATAGTGAAACAGAACGAGCAACAATCTAACGATGTCAATATAGAAGTGACAAACGTTCGAGAGAAAATGATAAATAAAGAAGTGATGGTGCACGTTGATGAAACTATTTCTCCGAATCAGCCAGCGGCGGATCAAGAAACAGCAACGGCTAAAAGCGGTGAAAGTTTAACGAATTCAGGAAAAGAGGAAAACGTTGTTCAACAAGTAGATAAAGATGCAGTTAAAGCAGCTGCAATAAATGCATCGTCCGAAAATCCATCTACTGAAAGCTTATCCAAACAGGGTGACACGCACGAAAATGTATTATCAATGAGTTCGATCCTCATCGAGCATACTCAATCAGACTCCACCGATAAACACGTAGAAACTGTGGTATCTTCTGTACCACGCGGAGAATCGCATTCGTTGAGCGAACGTATCGATGTTGACATTGAAAAAAGTGGTCATACAATTAATATAAGAAATTTGAAAAATGTCGGCGTTCACAATAATATTCCTTCGCTTTCGAAAGGAACGATTTCACAAGTTTTGGATGAAAATGATAGTACAAATGTAGAAAGGAATGAAGGAAATGTGGTAACACTTACATCTGAATTATGTGAAAAAGTAGAAAATTCAGAGGAATGCGATTCAATTACGAGAAATGAGGTAAGCTCTCCAGATAGTCCAAGAAGCCCGTTTAAGGGCTTTTTGATGGACTCTATTGACAACGACATTTGTCAAGTTTCTCCATTGTATGACGTAATAGTGAACAACAGAGGTGATAAAAAAGATGCAGAGAAAGAACTCGGTCGATGGTTGAACGCGCGTCTTGGTAATAAACCTACGTTACTTTCGGCAGAGGTAAACAAAAATAGTAGCAAAGACTCTCTTAAGAGAACAGAAGGAGATAACGAATCGATGTCTACTTGTAACTTAGTAGTAGAAAATGAGCATATTATGGATCAAGTAGCAGATGATAGCGTGAGTGTAACAGATAATACTAAAGTTGGCACGATTCCTACGAAAATTGAAGAAGGAGAAGTAGCGGAAACTGATGGAATTTACGATATTTCTTCAGGTCAGAAAAAGAGCTTATCCGTAGTTGACGCGGATAATCACGATACGTTGGATGGAAATAACGAACCGCTTACTGTTTTGGACAAGCATATGGATGATGAGAATGGAAAGTTGATCGGGAAATTGAGCGTTCCTGATCTCGAAGATTGCATCGCAAGAGATGTTGATGTTTTTACTGTTGAACCATTGCGAAAGGAAAAAAGCTCGTGGGCTCGTACCGAGTCACTGAATTTCAATTCGATAGACTTTAAAGAACTGTCGGAAAGTTTTGATAAAAATAAAGACGACACGGAACAAAATCGGGATAACGTAACAACTGGGGATGAAATAGAGGAACTCGTGTTGTCCGATGAAGATACTACCGGTCCACCAGAGTTATTTGCATTCGAAGAGAGATTGAAGACTATGAACACTGCAAATATAGTTAACTCTGTATCACCTTTCGAATCAAGTTCGAAAGCATCAAAAGATGTTACTAAAACAATTGATTCGTTCATTCCAGAGTTTCCAGTGGCATCTTTACAGAAGATTGTGCTAGACGATGTTGCTACCGTGTCATCTAAAGGTACTCGTGAAAAATCAACCACGTCTGAATTATTCATTGCAGAAATGAAAGCGAGCGAGGACAAGTTAAGGAATGATCTGCAACATGATTTAGAACCTTTTAAAATGAAAAATGAAACCTTGCCAAAGTTAAGTGTCCCAAGAGAAAGTACAACGAAGACATCACAACTGTTGCAGAATGCACCGACTACTGCGTCGACGTCTGAAACAATCACAGAATGTCCAAAAGTGAACAAACAACACGAACCAGACAATGGATTACTGAATAAATCGTCATCAGCTCTTTCCGAGGTAAGAATACGCGAGAACAAGGATACTACTCCTATTCGTTCAACTGTAAAGTACGACAGATCGAAACATCTAAGCAAAACAAGTTTGACTAAATCAATCCAAAGAGGGAAAAGCGAAGCATTGCGTAAGATAAAAACTAAATCCAAATTAAAGCATAAAAAGGAGAGACGTAATGTTTCAGAGAAGGCGATAAAGGAGGCGGTGAAATCAGATATCACAAATGTTAATCATCCGAGTACGAAAGAAGCAATCATGGCTCGGATGATTGAGATCGACGTCGAAATTCATAAATTAATGACAGAGAAGATGACCCTCTATCAGATACTGACGAGTAATGTAAATTTGCCTAGCGACAGTAATCTACAAAACAATAACACTACCCAAGATAAAACAGCAGCCGAGACGTTGGTAATTAGGCCTCGAACTCCATCCGTGTTGATGTCGCAATTAATTCAGAATATCGAGACTAGTCCCGTGAAAAACCAATGTGCCAAAACAGCCATGGAAACTTTATCCACGAAAAATGGTCCCACCGGTGCCGAACAACCGAACAAATCTAAAACGGCAGCAAAACACGAGCATTGCACGGAGAAAAGCGGCTCTGACGATGGAGGGAACGTACATCATTCGGAGGACTCGAGGTCGTCAGCTTTGAAAAAAGCCAAAAAGCAGAGGTACGAGAAAGCGGTGAAAAAATTGGAAAGTAAACTGAATAGTTTTACATCCACTAAAGACACGGATAGTGTAATCACGGAAAAGAAGCAAGCTAATGATGCGATGAAATTAATGCTTAAAAAAATCAATGGAAAAGAAGCAACGATGCAACAAGATTCTAGTCAGGTATCTGCGAGTGAAGCTAGACCTCCAGAAGATACCAATAAAACGTTTGTGCAACAGATTGATAAGAGAAGCCCACCTGACAATGAAAAGGTGGAAACGTTTAAGCGTCAGGAAGTGGGAATTACTATTGAGTCTGCGGAGTCTCAAACGTATACCGAGGAAATCGTTCAAGGGAACGTAACAGAATTAGATGATGAAAGTTATTTAATGAAAGGTAACGAAGACAGGGCTGAAACTTTGAACGAGAAAAATGATGCGAATTCATCGGAGAAACCGTCAGAGAGCAGAGCGTCGGAAAGATCGTCTATATATTCCGATGACAGTACTTGGGATTCACTTTTTCAACATTCGAACGCGGACGAGCAAAAAAGATCGAGCACGGGTCTCGCGCTTTTAGAGGAAACGTACAGAAAAGAAATGGCGAGAACACGGAAAATAAAAGCCGCGATGCGAAGAAAGAAGAAGATGAAGCTGCAAAATCTGTTAGAGACCGTCAATACCATAACTCCCGATGAGGAGGAGTTACCGCTTTCCGCGTTGTACGTTAAAAAATTGTATCAAAAGAAAAAGCTACTAGGCTCGTTCGAACAACAAGCGGAGCTGCAAGCGGACGACGATCCACAACTTTGGAAGAACGTTGTTGAAGTGATAAATGCTGTAGCAGAGAATAGAACGGAAGATCTTTATGTAAGGCCACTGGGTGGACGATCGACAACCGATGAGAGAGAAAGCGTTATGTCTGATATACCGAAATTGGAAGACTCTGAATTCAAAAGGAATAAAGAGGAGCAAACAATTGAGCCTCTTGCAGCAGACGATACCGGAGAAGCTAGTATTAAATTGTCTAGAGACAGTGAAAACTTTTGTGAAAATAAAGACGATTCAAATAATGAGACTAAGAAAGAGAATCAACAGTTTGCGTCTTGTAAATCGCAAGAGTTCCTGAACGATAAACATTTTCGACAAGATTTCGAAGTCGCTGTGTCGACAGAGGTTTTGAGAAATTCATCTGGAACGTCTGTATGCGATACATCTACAAGTATCGAAACAAACATTCCAAAACCTTTGTCTGTACAGCGAACAATAAAGAATGATAATGTAGAAACGAATAGATTAACTTCAATAAGAGATTCAGATTCGTTCTGTACGGAAGTAAATTCCAATGATGTACAAAGCGATCGGTGTGTTTCAGACATTACAGAAAATTCAAACGTAAAGAAAATTGAAGGAAAGATAGACGGGGAAGTCAGGGAAACTAATTTAGAGCAGCCAGTTGTCGACGTTGAGATTGAATTTGGAAGGAACGCTATAACGCGAGAACCCACCAACTCTGCATCCGCAGTAACATCTGGCGATATTGAGAAAAGTTACGACGAGTTCCTTGAATCCAACGGTAACAAAAGTACAATTGTAAACGAAGCTGCATCGAAGGAAGAGCCCGACACTAAAGTAGAGAATATCAGTGAAAAGAAGTTGCAGGATTCCTCGGTTTCCTCTGAGAAAGGTGACAATGTGAGTAACGTTTACGCGGATTCAAGTTACGCTTCTAAAAATGAGGAACTCGCAAATGCGAAAGAATGCAAAGAGTCGGAGAAAGGAAAGGAAATTGAACCATCCAACACAGCTTCGAACGAAGAAAATAACAATCAGAATTGCCTATCCGTTTCATCCGCCACGGAGAACGCAGAGATGCTCAGAACTGATGAGACATCCGGCAACAGATTGCAAAAACGGAGAAGAGAAAACGGTAAGACCTCTGCTCGACGGAGTTCGAGATACACAGAGGAATCCGGGAAACGTATAAAAGTAGAAGCTGATACGAACGCGTCGAGCATCGAGTTGGAAGTGCAGGAAAAAAATACTAGGACACAGTTCCCGAGTATATCATCCACCTCGTCGTCACCATGCGAAGAAATCGAAACTATCTGGACAAATACCAGAAAGAATCGTAATCAAAGGCCACCAAGCAGGAAACGAGGTACGCCGCTACCTCAAGAGGTTGAAATTCTTTGCTCAAATGGCGAATCGTTGAGAGGTATTAAAAGGCACAAACAGCATACAATATCAGAAATAATGAATTGTATGGTAAAAGTAATCGACTGCAAGCATACGATATTAAATCCAAATGCGAAGCCCAATGTGTTGCAACAGTACGGTATTTCGAAAGTTAATGCATGCATGTACTCTAATTCTGCTCAGGCAGATCTTTCTGTAAGTTCTATGCAATCAACGTCAACCGAAGAATTGTCAATTTTATACTCGAAACAAACGAGTGGTTTAATCGAGTCGCCGCAATGTCAGACACCAAAATCAAATCAATCTAACGGCGAACAAATAAATTCTGTTAAGATTAAGAGAAAAGCCGCGAAAGTGGATTCGTCGGCAGGTGATAAGGAAGAATGCACGAACTTTGATATAGAAGTTGTGCCTGTTTTAACAAAAGAGTCGACTATCGCGGACACCGCAGATCATTGCGGGAAGCCGGATATCGAGATCGTGGAGGAGAGAATGATGGTTACCAAAAATCAGCAACAGAGTAATTCTGGATCAACGTTAACTGTGATAGATACGACGGACGATAAGGAATATCCAAGAACACAGTACACGGTTCATAAAGGTCCTATTTTAGATATTAAGGTAAAGAAATATCGACGTTATAATAAAAAGTAAAACGAGAACTGTACAATTGTTATACTTTTTTTTATTCGAAACAATTAAATATCTACTTAATGAGCTATTGATAATTTTATTTTAATACTTTTGTTACTAGTTTTTATTGCATGAACAATCCTATTGGCAAGTATTATATGTGTATAAACACAAGGGGAATGGTATTAATAAAATTTTAAAGTTTAATTCTAGTTTTCAAATTTTTGCTTATTATTTTCCTTTACCTTATCTACTGCTTCTTAATTTTTTTCTTATGTACGTTTGTTTATCGTTTCTGTTATTGTAACGACTGCATACTACTGTTGATCATTGTTTGTTAGAATCCTCTGGTTAGATTACATTTAATAAACTCGTTACAAGAACAAGTATATCCTTTAGG
The DNA here is from genome assembly GCF_050948175.1 of Xylocopa sonorina. Taxonomy (NCBI): domain Eukaryota; kingdom Metazoa; phylum Arthropoda; class Insecta; order Hymenoptera; family Apidae; genus Xylocopa; species Xylocopa sonorina. The sequence continues at coordinate 15,677,747 of NC_135193.1, forward strand.
TTTTTGAGAATTCATTCCTAGCTGCGAGTGAAGATGGCAGAATATACAGGTACAACCAGGCATCTAATGGAATCTTAAACATCTATAAAGGTCATACAGCAGCTGTAACTTGTCTGTACGTATACAAGACACATAGCACAGACATTAACAAGGAATGGATGTTTTCTGGTTCATTGGATGGAACTTTACGATGTTACAATATAGTAGTGAGTAACATATAAAATTTTACAAATGTATTTCTAGTTTTCTATACACTACGTGCACTGTGTATACATAATAAATTTTATTAGACTGGAGTACAAGTGAGAGATACAGCAGATGTTAGCAGCCCGATACAATGTATGGATGAAGCATGGGGGAAAATATTCATTGGTACTAAGTCGGGTCATGTATCTCGTTACCATGTGAAGGTTTGTTAAAAAACTATTATAAGTTGAAGTTATTTGAATGCAACAATTATAATTTAAATATATGAATATTCTAGTCAGGTATTATTAAAGGAAACACCATACAGTTCTCGGATAAATCGGTATTAGCTTTAAAAGCAACTAACGAGGGTCCACGAAGGGTTCTTATAGTAGCATCACGTAGTCAACCCATAACTATACGAGATGCCCAGAGCGGCCTATTTCTTCGCACAATTTGCGGCCAAAAAAGTCACACGGTGTACAGTCTAATGCGTGATAACAATTTAATTTATTGTGGCACAAGTAGTACATCCATACCTGTCTTTGATTTCACGGTTTGTAAAAGTAATATGGGTGTATGATATATTTTACCATGTGGTGTATAAAAATCATTCCTTGCTTCTTCATTTTACAGACTGGTGAACAAACAATGCAATATGATGCAGGTGTAGGGATTGTATGTATGCGACTGTACAAACAATTATTATTTGCTGGTTGTTATGACGGAAATATTTATGTATTTGATACAAAGGTTAATATTAAACTTAAAAAAAATGATATATTGGTATATATATTTAAAAATTATATTAATTATTTTCAACATATCTGTTTTTAGGATCGTCGACTTATCTGTAGTATACCTGGACCTGGAAATATGTTATTAAGCATGGAAGTCATAGACAATAAGGTATCTAAAGGGAATCCTATTAAAGTTTTAATAAATTGCATCGAAGAAATCTTAAGAATTGCATATTATTTCTTTAATGCAATATATCAAATAGTTGTAATTTAAATATTTATTTTTTTTTAGATTATTGCTGGCAGCAAAGATAAACGTTTGCAATCATGGCAAATGCCACGGCAAGTACGTACTTCGCTATAGGAGATGAGCCAAGCTTGAACTGATTGATCCTAGTCTAGTCGTGCTCCTAAGAAAGAAAATTTTATTGAACTTGGGGTACAATTTGTCTATAATGAACTTCTATGAAATAATTGTACAGATTCAGAGAACTTAATTTGTAATGTATATTTAACCGTATTTACGAAAAAAAATGCACATATTATAAATACATTTGTACAGAAAATTAGATAAATTATTGGTATCGCGATGAGATTGGAATATTTACATTATATATAAAATTAGTAGATTCTTGTCTTTTATTCCATTTTAACTCAACTCGCGCTACTGAGGGCAAACCTCTTGTGCCTTGTGCGCGTCATGAAATGTTTTCTTTTCGTATTCTTTTAATAGAAATGCAAGAAATATATAAATGTAAAAGTTTACAAAAGAAATACACTTATCATTGTTTAAAGTTTTTAAACCCTTTGCACTTGTTACGTTTTTCCTTTCGTACCTGCATATATATTTATGAAAATTCGTTATACACACGCAACATTATCTGAATATATATCATACTAAGTAGAATAATATAAGCGCTAATATCAATTAATTACGTATGCATATTTGTATACACACGAGCACACGTGTGTTTATAATATGTATGCGTATATATTTGTTGTTTTACATTAAATTTATAGGTGAGAAATACACAAAACTTTTCACAACTTACTTGATAAGTGCAAAGGATTGAACTATGTAAAGCCAACTTTATGTGGAAACATGATTTGAATTAAATCAAATACGTGTTTAATAGCACTGAATGAAATACATGTTTTAGCAAATGATAACTGCTACAAACAATTTTCTTATAATAAACGATTTTTCGGCAATCGCAGCCACTTCTAACGATAAAAAATAAAGGATTTTTTAAATGAATTGAAAGAACGTAAGACCTGTTTCTGACTATGTTACAATCGAAAGATGTTATAAATGTGACTGTAATGAAATGTATATGTTAAAGATATCTGTTTACATTATACATAAAATGTACAATTTTTAAAGAAAATATGGTAATTAAACGAGTTGTACGGAATTTCGTATTCTGCTTCATCTTTAACATATATAATTTCATTTGATACATACATTGTGCTTATAAAATTATATATTTACGCCAGTGCACACCAAGAAACAATGTACTACATTGTATTTTATAAGTTCATCATGTAGTATTTGTTACGTACAATAATAAAAACACTGTTGCCACATGTTTGACAAAGTTTGTAGCATTTGTTTTTGTGAACAAATTTTTTATGTAAACTATTATAGACTAATGTACATAATTTTAAAAGTTTTATATATTAAATAGTATGAAAGTTACAAAAGCTTGTAATGAGACCACCTAAACCTCGTGTTGATTTGTTAGCATTCCTTTTTAACTAAATTGAGGAAAAATATTTGAAGTTTACAATTTGTACTTTATTTTTATCTTGTTCATCTGTCTTCGAGCATTATTACTACAATTATTATTGTTTAAAGTTTATTTCAAGTTTTTGTACATATAAAATTCCTGGTTAATATTAATAGTAGCCGACATAGAAATACGTTTGTTAAATCAATAAAATATTTGCCCGCATGAATAGAGTACGTGGGAAATAAAAACTGTATCCGCGTTGTTAATTCTTGAATTTAATAGAAATAAAATGTGTCTTTGCCTTGGTCCTGCTAAATCCGGCAAAACGTTCTTAATGAAACGTTTACAAGGCGATGAAATAAATGACGCGACCCACACTGTTTCTACAAACGGTATAAATCTTTTTACAGTAAAGAACAATACTGGTGAATTTGACATGATTATTAGAGAAATTGGAGGAAGTATGGCACCAATATGGAAGCATTATTTCGATAAGGTGGTTCTTTTTAGATAAAAAAATGTTTAAATACAAATAACGTTTTAAAATGACTTGTAAGGAAATTCTGATTTTCTTAGCTTTATTAATTTTTAAATAAAAGTATCTGTATTAGAGACAATAAAAGAGAATTACGTGAAAAAGTTGAATTAAAAGTTTTACGTTCTAGGTACGGAAAATCATTTACGTAGTGGACACCAGCAATCTTTGTCAAATAAGCGCGGCAGGAGTATTACTTTATTCTTTATTAGTTGAGCCTAGATTACGAAATGTAAAAATCGCATTAGCACTGAATAAAATGGACCTTTCTTATCGTCAGATGCGCAACGAAGCTTTACTTATGCTCCAGTATTCACGTCTACAGAAAGAAGTTCTACAAGAAATAATTATATTCGAAACCAGTGGTATGACCGGGCAAGGTATAGAAGAGTTAAGAAATTGGTTATTCGACCCGGCTACTTTAAAATCGGCGATAAATGCGAACAAGTAACAATTATTGTATAGCATAGAAAGATCTTATCAGAAAGTGGATATTGTTTTATTTACACTCAATGTTACAAAGATATAAGATTTCTACTAAGAATTACTTCTCGGTTAACGCTAATATTATTTTAATATAAATCATTAGAGCAAATTTCCGTTTATTACATTCGAGTGTGGGAATATTAGCAAAAATAAAATTTATCGAGTGTACAAGATTTACACACTATGTAACGTGTATTTAAAACACTGCTTGCTTAATTATTTAAAAGGCATTAAAAACAAAAACAGATCTGCTGTAGATATAAGATAATCGATCAAAAAGTTTCAGCGTGTATGTGTGTCTGTGTTCCTCTCCCTCTCTCTCTCTCTCTCCCTCTATCTTTCCGTGTGTCTATGTGAATTCATTTGAAATAAGTACTATTTAAATAATAAAACATTACTATCTTGAAAACTACACTCTGTTCTACATCACAAGTATTAGAGTACTAGGATCGAGGTACATACACATAGAGAAAAATAATTAAATAATACTTTCATTAATTCATATGTAAATAGTGTATTCTTAAAATAAGTTCAAAAACTTTTTGACCAATTTTAAAATACACATACTTGAAAAATGACTTCTTATAATAATAATATTAATAATAATAATAATAATAATAATAATAATAATAATAATAATTATAATAATTATAATAATAGTAATAATAATAGTAATAATAATAATAATAGTAGTAATAATAATAATAATAATAATAATAATAATAATAATTATAATTATAATAATAATATTAATAGAGTTCTTATAACATGTAATTTAAATTAAAGTACAAGATTACAGGAGCACACGCAATAAGAAGTTTTCACAGAAATGACAAAATAAGTGTACTTTTCTGTTTTCTTGTACCATTAATGATAAATAGATGATTGTATATACATTTTTTAAAAATTGTTTTTTCAAACACTTAAGACTCTTCCTATCAACTTATTCATCTGTGAGCTGCTCAAAATATAATAAACTATACAATATTAGCCAGAGAATAACGTCTAATGTATTCTTGTAAGATCTTCCACTATTTTTACAAGATCATCTACTGTTGCCTCCTTTTTCATGCCGCTCGGATCGTCGATCTGAAGAAAAAGAGTAAATTAAACAAGTGAACATAATATAGAGATTTTATCAAATAAAAATTTTGTTTACCAAGAGGCCGATCGCAACTTCTGCCATTTTATCGGGGCTCAAATCAAGGAAGCTTTCGATTAAATCTCCATCTATAAAACCTTCGCATTGTTCGATCTTTAATTCAGTGTTAAAACTTCTCCAAAAATTATGTTCTATTTTACCAACGCTTTTTATTACGCTTGTTAATCTATCTTCAAGGTTTCTTAAGAATTCATAAAATGTGAATGGAATTTGTGTAACTAAACCAATTGCACCGCTGACTGTTCCAAACAGTACACAACCTTGAGTGGGTGTGCTTGATTCACCTAAATTTTGCATCACTAAAGATCCGTGTCGAAAAACGTTAACCATATCACCTAAGTGAAACTGTCCAACTTCCTGCATTTGTTGCCTTTCATCTTCCGAAGTAGCGGCGCTAACATATTTAAATCATTATTGTCTAATATTGATACACATACACGATAAATAATGTAGCAAAATAAAGACTCACCTATCTTTTTGGCAAACGAATAAGTTAAAGCAATTTTCAGCACCCAAAAAAGTATCATCGTCTAATATTTCAATGGCCGTCATCCAATTTGGATTATAATCTCTTGCTATTTCCTCAAAGCAGCCTTCCATTGTTTTATATTGCAGCAATGTAAGAGATCTCATAAGATCCCCAACTAAGATAAAATCTCCTTTTGTTTTTAAGTAAAGAGCAATAATATTGTTAAAGTGACTGCATTCTAATCTAAGTTCTTTCTCCGCGGTCCATTCGAACAAGCGGACAGTACTGTTAATACTAGCAAGAAGTTTTCCGTTAAATTCAATTAAAGAATAACACGATCCTTTAATCTCTTTTTCAGCTACTTGTGTAAGTTTCCCGTCGCTCCAATGGTATAAAAGTATTCTACCCATTCTTGGTTCAGTTTCATCTGGATTAACAAGAGCGGTTCCAACAACATAATAGGAAGTGGAATCTTCACCCAATTTTGTAGATATTAATGACAATGCATATTCAGTGGGCATTAACATGTGTGCGTGTAAAACTTCGAAAGTATGTTGATCAATAATGAGCAGATTATGTACTTCGATCTCTTGACTAATATCACTAGCTGTATGTCCTGTAGGTTTATTGTAAGATGCAATATGACTGCTGCTAGATGTAGAAGCCGCTTGCGTAGATGCAGAATGTCTTACGATGCTAACACCGCTACTATCCTGGATATCGACGCGCATCGTTATTACACCAAATGTTTGGGAACTTTCTTGATAAGCAATTCGTCTCGGTGATTCTCCAAGCGGGACAGTTCGTATGTGCAATTTTTGTATTTCATCGATTGTACCAATCGTCACAGTACTATCAGTTGCTAATGCTAAGCTATCAGGATATGATTCTGCGTTCAATGAGCACATATGATTTACCTCTTTTAAATTAACGTTACTGAATACTAGTTTGTGATTCGACGAATAAATCACAGTAGGTCTATCGGAACACGCGAACACATTGGTGGTTGATAGTGACCTAAAAGTTCTTAGCACTGTCGGTTGTGTGCCTAAGGTGACTTTCTTTTTATCAGAAAGCATACCGTTCTGTTTGTGTAACGTAAAATAATACATGCTACCATCTCCAAGAGCGCAAAGCAGATACGTATTGCCTTCGAAACACGTCATTAGGATAGATCTAGGTATAATTTCGCCGCCCAATAACTCTTTGTTAATTTCTTCCAAGGCAGGCAAAGTTAAAATACGAACAGAAATATCTGTCCACAAGCCTACAGCAGCAATTTTTGCTTCGGTATTACCATCCAATGGAGATATATCCAAACACGCAACTTCGTATTGTAAAGTAGCAAATCCTTTTGGTAAAATTTGTCCGCAAGAAATCTCCATGTAAAACAAGTCATTTCCAGTGGCGCAAAGCACCTGTGTACCATTGCAAGCAACAACGCTAATGGTTCTTTTATTCTCTGGCTCCCATTCAGAAACAACTGTTTTTGTTTCATGGGAAATCAGTCTGGCAGACGTTGGTGTTATTTGAATAAATAAGTCATTTGTAACATTCCCAGTATGGAAAGTTTGTTCATCAGCAACAAAGCCTGGAATATCTGTTTCTTCAACTTCTTCTCCATTCAAAGTCAAGATTCTGGTTTGTCCGACAAAAGATAAGACCAGAGTATTGTCAAAGTTACCACCACCAATTTTTAATGCCCACATACCCTTGATACCTGGTAAATCTATACTTGCATGTTCTTCAATACCAATTCCATTTCTGATAATTCTAAGAGAACCTTCTTTAAAAGCTCCAGAACAAGTGACCATTTGTCCCTGGCCCTGTCTTTCTAGATCAACTACTGCCATATCAACTATCGGTGCCAAATTTGTAAATGTTTCCATTGGAACACAATAAGAACCGTTTTCATCTGCTTTTGTAATTAGCTTGACTAATTGTGAATCACCCAGTCTACTACCAACAAATATTACTCCATTATCTAAGTATGTAATACACTCTGGTATACTAATCTCTCCTAAAAGCTCAACTTTCAGATCTTTTACAACTTGTGTACCATCTGGTTTCTTTTCTTGTTCTAAGAATAACATAAACAAATGTCCAGCCATATCCCCTAATAAATATCGAAGTCCTTGATTATCAACTTTAGCATAGCATGTAATTGTACTTTGTTTAATAATTGGAGGTACAACAGCAACGTATGTGTTTCCATCATGATATAATATACTTTCTTGGCCTATAATTATTGCACCACAAATAGGGGAGGGTACAGGAATAACTATCATAGCTTCGCGCTCTACATTGTCTTGCCTCCAAGGTATTTTAACAAATTCCTTATCTCTTAAAGAAATTTCATGTGTTTTAACGTGTCTTCCATTAATATCTTGGTGGATTAGAATCAAAGTGGGATTGGCACATCCATGAAGGAAATTTACATCTTGTACTTGTTGTTCATCCATACGTATGGATGATGCTTTTAATTCTGGATTATCTTTGTCCAAAGGTATAATTTTAAAAAGACCATCATACAAACGAAGACCAATTACACGTGCCTTAGGATCAATTGCGGCTTTGATCCCTGTCTCCGAAGCTTTCCCTATGCGATCTGCCACATTCCCATGTGCCTTTGTAATAATTTCTATATTTTCTCCTTCTCCAATACATTCTAATATCATAGCATTATAACGTGTAGTCAAAAGAAACAAAAGATCTTTCTTCTCATGCTGCAGAAATATTGTAATTTATTAATTATGCACTAAATCTAACACTATTAATTACCTATCATTGTATATAATTCACATAGATGTGAATTAAAGATAATAAATTCTTGATACGTATAAGGTTATATCACTTTTAAGCAAAATATATTGCAGGTATTTTATGCTTATAATAGTGCATACAAGTATGCGAAATCCATTATAATAAAAGCTAAGAAACTCGAAAGAAAATAGATAATGCACAAAAATTCTGAAACAAGTGTAGAAGTACAACTATAACCTTACCGATGGTCTAAAAAATTTAATGACTGCTATTTTTCCATAGATTCCAACTTCTTTCAGCGGTCTCAAACCCTCTGGAGTAACCAGATATATTTCGAGTCGAACATTTTTTGCTAATATAAGGTTTAAATCCGTAGGTGAAGTGAAATTACCTTCATGGGTAAAAAGAAAATAATTGTTTATCCACATAAGTAAAATCCTTCCATGAAAAGAATTCTACTTACCTGTAACACATGCAGTGACAGCCGTAGGCTTATGTGCCGTTACTACATAATGATGAGACATTGCTTTCATAATATTTTGTCCGACAAACAACTTTTGCAAAGTTATTAGGCACTTCGAACACAATTACGTACAACCAAACGCTGGCCTTGCGTACTTTTCAATTTCACGCGCCACGAAGTTGGCAACGTTTCACAGTACATCAAGCCTGATTCACAATAAGCACAGTGAATGTTTCAAAATTATCTTACTACACATGTTACTTTTAATGTTGTTAATTACAAATATTATTCAATAATTATATACTGGAATTTTATTATTTTCAATATATTAAGTAACAAGACATAAAAAAAGGAAATCAGTCATTATTTTAAATATATTTTCTATTATTTAAATTCATTCCTAAAAAAAACACATTTTTTAATACACACTATTTCATATTTTATATCTTTTTAACAAATAGAAAATCAAAATTATTATGTACATTTTACATTCTATCTTATAATATTAACAATATATTTATTCAATTTTTATGAAGATACTTAGATTCTATCGTAGTAAAGCTATCAACTAATCAGACAGATATTCACATTCTTGAAGATTTTTTCAACCAGTCTCAGTGCACTTCTTTGTGTTCAGTTTTAGGAAAATAATTGTAATAAAAGAAAATTTGAAATTTATTAAAAAATTTTTAAGCGATGAAATATTCATAACAAGTTATATATTCAGACCATAAACTAACAGTCTGTTTGATACTTTAAATTTATACAATTTAACAATATCACATTTTTATATTAATTTGTATTTTTCATTACACCTAATATTACAATATATTAGTTGATGGTCTGTAAATCTCAAATTTATACATTTTATACTATTAAATGGCAGTTTATTAAAAAAATAAACTAATAAAAAATAATTGTACTGTTAGATGTAAAGAGGATTACAAACTAAACTCTTTTTGAGTAAAACAATTAAAAAAACGTAACATTTTTCTTTACACATGTTCTTTGAATTTCATTATTATATCTTCAAAATTAATAGGATTGAAGATGCCAAACAAGTCAATAAGATACGACTGGACTTTTTAAAATAATTTTTTATTATTTAATATTTTAATACTAAATATTCTCTTTAAGTATAATATAAATATTCAATGAATAATACAAAATAATTTTAAAAAACAATACTGTTCTCTATAAACTATCTGTACATTTTGTGCAGTAAGGGCCTTAAAGAGCTATAATTAAAATTCATTTTATTCATTAATATATTACATAACTTGGATTGTATTAATGATATTATAAAGAATTTTTAACATTATAGAGAGACAAAATTCTTGAAAAAATCTTTCTACATTAAAGCTTTTTAACTTTTAAAAATTTACAGACGTTTTACTCAAAACGAATTTTTGGTACTGAGCCCTTTATTGTATCTAACAGTATAATTATTCCAAATGCATCATAATTAATATCAAATTAAGATAAAAATAACAGTATATAATGCACATTAGATAATATACAATTGCCTTCCACATTATATCAAGCGCATAATAATCTAATCTGCACAGATATAAATTTTACTCTTCCATAAGATTAGGTATGTATTTCGTACTTCGTTACACATTCAAGTTATACACGGAACAGTCTTGAAAAAAAAAATGGGAAGTAAATAGTAAGAGCACATCCAAGGACAATCTAAGGTTACATATCTGATATTAGGAAGAGGCTCTTTTGTTGCATAAGTGCAACAGAGAATTGTATTTAAACCAGTCTTGCTTCCTAAGTTGGTAGGATTTTAAAGCAAATATGCAAGGATCAATGACATATTTGATACAACTTGTACATTAATTCTTAAAACATTGAATAAACTTTTTGTATGTAAAAACAGCTTGTTATAATTTATGTGGGGAAACTGTCAACTTTTTGAATGGCTGCATGACCATTTGAAAGATTAACTGGGGTCATAGTTGCCTTAGAATTGTCACTCGAGCTACTATCACATGTATCACTTTTACTATCAGTACTAGACACAGAACTATCTTTTCTCTGACTACTTTTACTCCTAGAACAATATCCCATAAGTTCTGAAGAAGAGCTAGAATTTGGAAGGAGACAACTACATCTGCTCCTATTCCCATTACTTGTACTATCACTGTCGCTTTCGCTATCGACACTTGAAACCGGACTTCCGTGCCTTTTAGCCCTTAACGATTCGTTTTCTCGTTTTAATTGTTCATTCTGTTGCATTAAATCATCAATTCGTTCCTGACAAATTTTTAATTTTTTTGCCGATTCCGAATCTGTACTACTACTGTTGCTTTCCAATTCCCGTTGTTCCGTTTGATGAAAATTTTTACCACGCAGCCGTTTTGTCAATAAATCTACTTTCGCTTCTAACTGTAGATATTCTTGTATCAATTCTGATTTACTTAACATGCTTAATCTTTCGGCATGCAGATCTTCGTATGCAGTTGAGAATTCCTTTGTTAAGAATTCTTCTTCGTCTTCTGGAGACGAATAAAAATAATCTTCATCAGAGTCAACACTGAAACTAGAATCTCGTGTACGAGGTGGAGCTGATGGTTTTTGAAATGTGGCAGGTACATCAGATGACACGGCTTCTGAAAGCTTTTGGTCAAGATCTGGAAGATCACTATGATCATCCATAAGAAATTGTGTAGTATTGTATGGCGCTGGAGGTTGTCTACCAGTTTTAGCTAATCGACCTCTAGACCTATATCGCAGCTGTTGTTGATATGATAACTGTTGCTTTGAATAAGGTTTTAATTTTCTATGTTTAGGTTTACCTCTACGAGTCTTTCTTTTTCTTGCTGCAATATCAATTCCATCCTCGTGTTGACCTCCCTCTTGATCTCCACTGCCGCTTCCGCTTTCAAATTTCCCACAATTTTTTACCAGCAATTTAGGGCACTGGAATAAAAAAATATTTACATTAACATTTAATATTTAGCATTTTAATTATCTAATTATGCATTGCTATCTATGTATTTCAATGTTGATTTTGTAAAAAATTACAAGTAAGGAATCCTTTTCTTTGTAGCATTAATCTCTTGTCTAAAACAATGTTCAATGTTTTGTTATGAAAAAATGTACAAATCTACATTAATGAATTATTTAAAATATTTATATCTTACTGTGTGCACACACGCAAACATATATACCGACATATGCATATATATTATATAATTACATATATATACCTGATATATATATATATATATTTTTTTTTTTTTTAATATTCAAAAAATAAAGAAAACATCTTACGCTTTTTCTATTGACGTAGTCATGTTTGTTAATATTCTCTCCACTAGAGAGCGACACTTGCTCCGAAGCGGAGAGCGATGACGCCGCAGGCGTCGGCTCTGCTTGTACGCCCTTCACGTCACGTACTTCATCAATGCCGCCCGAGACTTTCTCCATTACCGTTTTGACACCATGACTCTCCATATTCGTAATATTGACCAGAATTCGGCGATTTGCGATGGTACAAGCACTCATTACCGTTAAAAACACTACCTCGTCCACCGTTACCTTCCACTCTCGTTCTACAAGCCAAACGCCTTCACCGCAAACAGCGACTGAATCGCCATGTTTGATTTGTCCGTGATTCCGTGCGATAGCGAAGCGCGACGTGCTAACGTTTTAGAGGAGTAGGGAGATTTGTTCCGAAAGGTGGGGCAAATGTATTTGTCTCCACCGTATCCCCCACCATTCCCGCTTATCCTTCAGGCATTGCTCCGGCTGGCTCCCTGAAAAATTATGGCAATTCTTCTCGTGTACACTGCACCCTTACGCTGTTAATTTAATGTTTATTACGTAGAGTGAACGAAGAGAGCGATAAGCGTGCGACAAGTATAATCTATCGCTGGTACGTTTTTAACAAGTGTCGGTAGGGTTTTCACAATCAATATATGTATACAATTCAATATAGACCCAACAGTTTTATACGTAATAAGATTTACGTCGACACCATTGGACCGTGAACAATTGGATGTAATTAACGATCAAAGTTTCGAATCGATACTCATATTGTATGAATGAAAAGTATATTACACTTTTTAATGAAACAAAGAACACAAGTCATTCCAAGTCGATACCGAAATGTGACTGGTGTTGTTCGTGCTCAAAGTAAAACAGTAACATTAACCGAAACGTTTCTTGTGCTCGATCGTGTCGGGTTTTAAGTCGACTTGTAAATCGTAAATAGAAAGTGGTTGTCTTTTACGCCGAGCTGCTAGAACGTAATTAGAAGTAATGTTTCTACTACTTTTACGCAAAACATATATAATAGTGAGCTCGTATTATTACAGGTTGTACACGGTTTTGTGTAATACCTTCAAAATAGCAAATGTATCTTTTTCATTGGGTTTTGATGTGTTTGTTATCAATATTTCATTAGGGGACCAATTTTTGAAGCGCAACGTTCTTTTAACGTAAATGTGCAGCACATTCGATGAATTTTTTTATATATATTAAACTTATTCTCTGTTTACTTCTAGCTTACACAACAAAATAAAATTGTGAAAATATACGTAATTATATTTAAAAGTGTTCAGTTTGTTAGAAACTGTAAAACAAGATACTAAATACTATATATTGTCGACCATTAAAGGCGAATTATAAATATCTTTTTTGTTATTTTGTATACAGAAATTTTCAATTAGAATAGAGTATAAATATTAGATAAAGTTAAATTGTTTGCTAAACCGAAGTTACACTGTACGTTTGCTACGATACATATAATGTCGACCTACTTTACACGTAGTTACATATAATTGTATTATAGCTTATTATACGCATTCAATTTCATACTTGCAACTGGATAGATACATGTAGATTTACTTTCACAGATATCGTGGACAATATTTTTCGTTTTAATTGCAATTTAATTTGTGTCGTCGGGATCTCGTTCGCGTTGTTGCTTTTGTATTTAATAAAGAAAAGGAAAAAACCTCTGCACGATACGATTGCCTAAAACTATCTTTCGATCTACTCTGTAGTTAACAGGCATGTTTCCCATCGTGAGCATAATTCGCAATGAAATTCTAATAGTTCTTCGCCTGATTTGCAGTCGCGTGTCCCATAATATGCGTTTCCACAGGTTATGCGGTGAAATTAGCAATGATGGAGCAGTGGGTAGCAAATATCAAGCACAGAAATATATTTAGGAATGTTAATTTGATGAGATATCCGGTTTAGTCAAACGACGTTTTACCAATCGCACACTTGCCTTGTAGTACGAACCTGAGAAATAACGCGAAGCTTTTTGCACTTTCGAAGCAGAGAATGCTTATGTTAGAAACGATTTCCCTTGCTCGTTCAATGTATAGTATCGATCGTAAGCTGTATACATATTTGCTGTTATGTGATTCGCAATAATAAGCTTTTGCGCTTTGACAACAGAAACGGATAGAACGTTCACAAACGATTTACCTCCTTCTCCCTCCGCCACAACCTCTATCTCTTCTCTAACTCGCATTCAATAGAAGTATTAATCATAAACTGATGTACTTCTATTACGTAATTTGAAATTTAATTTACTTAGCTTTTATACTCGATAAATAAAAGCACATAATTTGTATATATTTTATATAAATATCGATGTTGGCTGGATATAATGGTATAAGTTCTTTAAGCTGTTTTACCATTTTAAAACATTATTGCGAAAGAATATCTTTAAAATAAGTTTCTCTATTATCTGATACAAGGATAATTGTGTTTATGCAGAAGAGATGAAAATTTATTTGAGTTAAGTAATCACAATCCAAGTAAACATAACTGGTAGGAAGTTATATATAATTAAGAGCTTGGTATAAAGTTTGTTACCCCTAGTTGTTTATGTTAACTTAAATATAAACACTTTTACCATAGTTGTTGTTCGTCTGTACCTGTATTATTTCGGTATCTTGCTAATTAAATTTTCTACGTCGAGTAAACAATCAGAAACTATCCAATAATTAATTCAAATAGTAATGATAAATTATTCACATTACGCACACTATACACACACACATACATACATACCACTAATTCAAGAAAGAAATACGTGACTAACGCAACTATAAATACGTCTTCTATGTAGGAGACTCCTGTACCACCTTGTCCTTAAGACTTTTTTCTTCAAATGTAAATTCTTTATGTGCTCGAATTGGTCACGTATACATGCATTTGTACATTTACTTATGCTTAAATTGGTTACGTGATGCGCATACATGTAAAAATACATATGCATTTAATTACAAGTTTTCAAATGAGGTATTACGTTACAATGCACACATAATCAACAGGTTATCATTATTACATGTATCGAATGACCGTCACTGCGATGTGGATCATGCTTATACTTATCTAATAGTAAATAAGAGAAAACACAGTAAATCAGTTCTTGATGCTTAATTTACACGGTGAATCAAAAGTTGTTTTTATAATAATAAAAATGAAAATGCATTGTTTTTAATA
Organism: Xylocopa sonorina; assembly: GCF_050948175.1. Taxonomy (NCBI): domain Eukaryota; kingdom Metazoa; phylum Arthropoda; class Insecta; order Hymenoptera; family Apidae; genus Xylocopa; species Xylocopa sonorina. The sequence goes on from NC_135193.1 coordinate 15,692,764, forward strand.
TAGTAAAGAAAGAATTTCGTTCAAAAGAAATCAGCTGTTTTGAATAAAAAATTTTTGCCAATACTTTCGCACAACGTTTGATAAGTATATTAAAAAACATCAGGAACTTGAAAGTTGCGCACGCAAATATAAAAGATCAAGAAACAAAGGCAGTTTTATTCTGTTGCATAAAAAGAATATTTGCTTATAATTTGTGCAGCATTTTTCGAGAGTGTATTGCATATACATATATACGCACGTGAATGCTTTTCTTCTATGTATTATCTTTGTTCAAAACCTACTAAAATTATTAAATTTTTCAATATAAACGCATTCTAGTGTAGAAAATGTAGAATATGCATTTTACAATCTTCAACGAGTTATACAAATCTTGTATGTTTACTTTTTCAGTCTCATCGAAAATGCAGCCTTCTACCATACCTATACGTCGTAACTTAATTTCACTTCACGTAATTATGATTATTAAAAAATATCAAGCATAATACAAATTTTATGCGTGTAATTATGCTTTTAAAGATTATTGAAAAAAATATAACACTTAGTTACCTTCTCTTAACACAAACTATTTCGTAAGGATTGATTATTCTATTTGGAATCATTATCATAGCATAATCTGCCATAATGGGGAAAATAAAAGCGATGCAATCGTTTCATCTTTTTCTTTATAATTTGTTTACTGATAGTTGTATTATTTAATGTATTCAATGAACAAATTGATTATAGTTTATACAGAAGGTAGTTTGGCTTCAGATTCTTCCAACACCTGAAAATAGCAGATCTGAAAGCAGATTGATGTCAGAAATTGAATAGATTTTGTCAATTGGACCATATTTTATTGTTTGTTAAGCGAACTTAATTCAATATAGCAGATCCTGTATTCAATTTGAAGCTATTTTGTTGAGAAAGTTTGTAGCTGGCATTCAAGCGATCTGCTCGAGCAGACTTGACTGATTGGGTCATAAGTATTAGACTGAAAAGGTATTCACCTTTTTCGGAAAATAATTCGAAGTCTTGTACTTTTTTTAAAGAATCTTAGACACGTATGTTATTTATTACGCAGTAAGCATAACGTTATAAAATTAATAATCAATCAGTCGACCATCGATAATGTATTACGACTAAATTTGTTAAACTACTATATGTCTTACTATTTCTTTATGTTTTGTAAAATGTCAAGACGTAAATCTTACAAGTTTTCAAATCGAAAAATAAAATCTTATATTTAACAATTTAATGAAAGACTAGGGGAAAAAATTATATTTCTCATTCTTACATTTCTTTACTAATGATAGTGTCAAATAAAATACGATATTTTTGCAATATATCGATTAATATGATGTTTGAGAACAACTTTCAATTAGAAATTTTTATATGCACGCAAATTTTGGATTCTATGATATTAACATAAAAATTTAATTTAGTCGATTAATTTTTTTTATTAATTCGTAACCTATGCAAATAATAATTCTTAAAGATAATCAGAATGTTAGGTAATGTTCGCCTCTTTGCAGGCTTACTTTGAACTTAAACAACTTTCTGAATATATCGGAAATGCCACAAAGTATTACAATTAGAACACATCATGGTATTTTTGATGATTCAAAGCCGAAATCGATTACAAGCAAATCAAGCAAACTTAATGAATCTCACGTGAAATTAAAAAATGCATTTGATTTTAATGACGATAATTTTGATCTAGAGGTATGTATTCTTGATCATGGAATTAAAGAATAATTGGAATGTTAGGTAATTTCGTCTCTTACCAGACTTACTTTGAAGTCTTATAAAAGTGATAGCTAGAATGATGGAAATTAAATCCAACACCTGGCATTTATGCATGTACGTATGCTCGTGCATACGTACCTTCCAGGTCTAACTTACATGATGAAACACACAACTGTTACACGTACACATACGTACGTAAATACTTCTTCAAGTATTGGTATTTGATATATCAATGTTGACATACATAGTTATATATACATACATGCACATATACACGTGTAACTAGTCAGTCAAATGTACTTGAGTAAATTTTTTAAATACTTACTACAAATTTAGTCAACAAAATGACTTGAAATTCACTAGAAGATCTGTTATATTCTGTTACGTTAAGTTTAATTTGCAAAATATGGTTACGTGGGTAAAATTTGCTCAATATCGGATACCAATCTGCTTTCGGATTATGTCAACATGCTCCGAGTTCAGAATACGAGCCTAATGCAGACGTAAGCAGATATAGATCTGCCTTCAGATTCTAGAAGAATTTGGAGCCAGACTGCTGTCAGTTTGTTCATTAAATACGTCCTTTTACTCGTGCATATAGTATGATGCATAGAGAGACACGAATATTTATTTCTTATAGATGAAATATACTTTTGAAGCGATATTATAGAATTCTATTTAAGGAACGATACAAAATTATTTTCCTTCATAAAATTTGTAAACGTTAAACGTACACTATCTCCCATATAACAAAACTCACTTATTGCAATAAAAAAGATTTCAAAATTCATTATTGCACAAATAAACAAGTTATTTATTTATCAAAAATTAAAGTAGTTTATACACATATTATACATATCAACATGTCAGAAATAGTTACATATATTTTTTATTAGTAACATTTTTACTTAAGTAAGTTATTGCTCTACTCTTTATACAGTTTATATATTCTTTAATATACTAAGAGATATACACAACATAAAATTACTTATGTAAATATCACCATACCGGTATAATAAATTTATAATAAATTATGTGAATGAAAGTGAGAGAAAGAGAAATAATTTTTCAAATAAGGAATACAAAGCTATTCTTTTGTATAAATTAAAAAATTTTAAATATTTATTGTTATACTATCATTACTTTATCGTTAGATAAAAAAATTAAAATTAGGCATTTTTTAAGAAAGGAATTCAAGGTCTCTAATAACAAATTGTAATAATGATAGTTTAACAATTTACTCGATTACGAGTTCATGTTTATCTATCTCGCTGAATATTTTATTGATATCTTGTACCCATTCTTTCAATCTTTTTTCTTGTCTTTTTTTCAATTTACCAGTCTTCTTCCGCTTTGTTTCATGCTCACTCGTCCTTTTTTCCTCTTCCTCATCTTCTTCTTCTGAAAAGCTGAATCTCACTTCACGTTTACGTTTGTATGAATGTCGCGGCGGCTAAAATGTACATATACATTTATGTAAAAATATTATTAACACAATTTCCGAATTTGAATAATAATAACAATAATAATAATTGAAGACAAGTATACCTCTGTAAAATGTGACGGTTCGAAATCAGCAAACAATGGTACATCAGATACAGAAGCTACAGATGTTTCACCTGCTTCGGATAGAATATCAAAAGTATCAGAAAAATTGGTAATGTCAATTTTTTGTTTATCTCTTTTCTTGTCGAATAATCTTTTTATTTCTTTCTTTTCAGTTATTATATTCTCTTTATCGTACGTATCATTTTCTGACTTTTTAGCTAACAGTTTACTTTTAATCTCGCCAATTGATAATCTTGCAGTAGGTTTTACATTATGTAATGTTAAATTTGATTCAACAATTTTTGGTTTTCCATCATCTTCACTTTTTTTAGCTAGCAATTTACTTTTAATCTCATCAACTGATAATCTTGCAGTAGGTTTTACATTATGTAATGTTACATTCGATTCAACAGTTTTTGCTTTTCCATCATCTTTAATTTTATGATCACGAATGCATACTTCTTGGTCAGAATTGTCATCATTAAAACCAAATGCATTTTTCAGTTCCACGTGAGATTCATTAAATTTGCTTGATTTGCTTGTAATTGATTTCGGCTTTGCATCATCAAAAATACCATGATGTGTTCTAATTGTAATACTTTGTGGCATTTCCGGTATATTCAGAAAGTTGTTTAAGTTCAATTGCCTCAACCCTATTTGTTTATTAGTCATGTTACAATTTTGTAAACCTGATGGTCCAGGTTGGGGATCAAAATTCTCTTTCTGGTTATCAAATTGTACATTAGATATATCTTTTTGATGAATTTGAGAGCTGATTTCCATTGTTTTCATTTTAGGAGATTTTACAGGACTTAATACATTGTTTTTTTTATTCTTATTACTATGAGATTGTAATGCATTACTCATATTAGAAGTAACTGTATTAATTGTTGGTACATTTGGCAAAGTGTGTTCAATTTCGGTTGGCACCCAGTCGTTAGTTTGTTCTATTGAAAGCTTAGACTGCAACGAATGATCTATGTTTGTAATTTCTGTACCAAACTTTCTTGAAGTTAAAGAATTTTTCTTCTTGGGTGTATTAGTAATTGTCCATTTTTCTGGGCTGATATTTTCATTATTTTTTTGCAAAATACTTCTTATTTTTGTTATACTTCCTAAATGTTTAGGTTCATTAATTAATGGTCTCACAAAGTTTTTTTTAGTAATATCATATTCATTATTTTGAGGTGTGCTCTGAAATACATTTTTTACTTGAGAAAATGTAAGTAATGGTGATGCCCTCCAGGGGCTACTAGTTTGCAGATTTTCATCTTTTTTCATAATTGGGGATAAAGATTTCTCAAATAATGAATAATTAAGCACATTCTTCTGTGGCACTGATAATTTATTGTTAAGAATATTTGTTGGCATAATAGGTTTAAGATTATTTGAATTTGAGACTTGTGAACTATTTATTACTGTAATTTTCTTATCAGTTATGTGTTCTACTGAAATAATTGTAGGTACTGTAATATCAACTGTAGGTATTGTATTGTCAGCAGCTTCTTTCGTTGTACTTTCTCTGTCTTCTAAATGTTTGTTCAATTGTACATCTGTTTTAAGATTTTCTATTAAATTGCTCTTCAATTCTAAATTTTGCTTTTCGCAAGATTGTATAGAATTTTCATTTTCATTCACAGGTTGTATAGAATTTTCATTTTCATTCACAGGTTGTATAGAATTTTTACTTTCATTCACAGGCTGCACACAATCTTTATAATCATCAACAAGCTCTGTGCAATTTCTATTTTTATTTAGAGAATCAACAGATTTTTTTCTCTCATTTGAAGGCTTTGTAGTATTTTTATTTTCAGACTCAATACATATACCATCTGTCCTTTTATTTTCTCCAATTTTATTAGTAGCTAATTTCTTTACATTAACTTTATGATCTTGTGAATTATACTTTATAGGAAAAATTCTTTTTTTTCTGTTCACTGTCTTTTTAACAGTATTTTTTTTCTTTCTTTTTCTTCCTAATCTTTCTGTAGAGTCGTTAACATCAAACTTAAATTCATAAATTTCGCTGCCACTATCTGTATGACTATCTGGTGAGACGCGTTCATAAACTGGTGGCTTTTTTGCATTATCATTTAATTTCTTTGTTAACATCTCACTTTCCGAATTCTTAACGTTTTTATGAGAACGTAGAACTCTTTTTGATTGATTTAAAAATGACTCCTTTAGAGACATTTGTTTTGAATTTGAAACATTTTTACTTGTTCTTATAATAACTTTTTTCTTCCCATCCTTTGATGTCTTTTTAATTATACTGGTATTACTCACTGCAGTTGCTTTTGTTAGTTTCACTTTATCATTGGAAATGTCCAATAATTTCTTACTTCTTGCGCTTTGCTTAGTACCGCTTTGTAAAAACGAATCGTTATTCTTCTTATTTCTTGTTGTTCTAACCCTTGTCGATGATTTTGAATTCGTAGCACTTTTAACTTTTGGTGCTTCATCTGCGGCATGTTTAGTTTTGGGTACAACTTTAGAAAATGAAGCTTTGTCCTTGTTTTGTTTCTCTGAATTTGATGAAGCACGTTTTCTTGTTAAATAAGGCGTCATTTTATGTAAAGCATGTATAAATCTAAAAAGAGATATGGAATAAAATTAATGCACTGCACGTAATAAGACTAAAAATAATCTATTTGTCCATTTCTCAGTAGAAAATTACATTCCCGCGTTTTTTACTTTGTAACTATTGAAACTCGCAATATTTGTTTAGATAAGCGTGTAAGATTTAGCTCGAATTACTACACTGAGTATCATAACATCACTTTACAATGTTTAAAACAGTAGAACTCCTTTTTTTTTTCATAACTGAACAATATCTCTAACGTCACTGTTTTACTGTCGAATAAAAACATATGGTATCGTATTTTGTATGGTACCTTAATTTACCTTAGAAAAACAAAAATCTAAAACAAAACACGAACAGACTAAACTGACACAGATTTTTCCAGAACGATTCACTAAAATTTCGTTACTATTTTTCTGTTCCACATTCTTTCGGAGTCGATGCAACAGCAACAAAAATTTATCGTATCATTTCATACACCAGTGCTGAATACAGTATAAAATAGAAAAATCAGTATAGGCGAAAATAATATCAATATATGATGCAAATAAATGTCGTTAGAACTATAGCTGTATATACGATTGTACATAGTTTAAGCAACTCGACTAAATTTTGCGAACTAAAATAAGCTTCGCGTGCATATCACCGATAACTCTGATGTCGTTACTTTTATGTTTTAAACGCTAAAGCCGAGGTCTACGCCCTGTCTCGTTATTCCTATGTTCATGGTGGTACGTCTAGGGGACATTATCGAAGCACAATTATATATTTCCCGCCAAACTTGTCGTCCTACGTGTTTACACTTTTATATGAGAAGAAATCGAAAATCAATTAAAAATGGAAGGATTCGACGATCCAGGAATATTTTTTTCTGATAACTTCTCAGTCGGCGAGTCTAGCGAGACTCGAACTAATCTTCAATTTTCAAAGAAGAAGTTTATGGAATTCATTAGACAGTTCCATGAGGGAAACTTCAATTATAAATATAGGTAATTAAAAGTATCATTTCTTGCAAACAATTGCAGTCTTCTATATTCGATAATGTAGTAATCTTTTAGAGATACACTGAAACGCAATTATAATCTCGGTCAGTATTGGGTTGAAATTAATTTGGAAGATCTAGCAGCTTTTGATGAGTCGCTCGCAGAAAAAGTTTATAAGCACCCAACGGAATATTTACCTATTTTGGAGGAAGCTGCAAAAGATTTAGCCGATGAACTCACAGCTCCGAGGCCTGAAGGTGAAGAAAAAATTGAAGACATACAAGTATTATTATCTTCAGATGCACATCCTAGTTCCTTAAGAGGAATGAAAGTAAGATTTCTTTCTAAACTGTTTTCTTGTTAACACATTCAAGATTAAGCATTCATTAGCTGAATTATGTCATCTCTTTCTCCATTGTTGATAATCATTTTAGATAAGTTACATTGCCAATAGTTGTTAGTCGTTTGTGGCTAAACTTAGGAATGTCTTGTAATAATGCATTGGTTCCAAATATGTTAAGACAAAAGACTTATCTCTATTAAATAAGAATGATATCTAATATTAGTTAAAATGTTCCTTTTTAGCCTGATGCAGTTTCCAAACTTATTAAAATACCTGGTATTGTCATTTCTGCATCTGGGATTAGAGCAAAGGCAACAAAAATTGCTATACAGTGTCGTTCTTGTAGAAGTATGCAAAGCAATATTTCTATTAAACCTGGTTTAGAAGGATATGTTCTGCCTAGAAAGTGCACAACTGAACAAGCAGGACGACCGAAATGTCCATTAGATCCATTTTTTATAATGCCGGATAAATGTAGTTGCGTTGATTTTCAAGTCCTGAAGTTACAGGAACTGCCAGATCAAATTCCACAGGGTGAAATGCCAAGACATTTACAGTTATATTGTGATCGTTATTTATGCGACAGAGTCGTACCAGGAAATAGAGTTCTTATTTTGGGCATATATTCGATTAAAAAAGTTACTAGAACTACTGGTAGAGGAGGAGGAAGAGAGAAAGCATTAGTAGGTGTTCGAGCACCATACATAAGAGTTATTGGTATTTCTGTTGATGAAGAAAACACAGGCAGTGGTAAAATGTTATTGAAACGTTTTTACAAAATGAATATTTTTTAAAGAATATTTATATTCAATCTTTTATGATTACATTTATAGGTAATTATTCTGGTGTTACAAACGAAGAGGAGGATGTATTCAGACGTTTAGCGGCAGATCCCAATTTATATGAAAGAATTGCAAAAAGCGTTGCTCCTAGTATCTTTGGAGCGCTAGACATTAAAAAAGCTATAGCCTGTCTACTATTTGGGGGATCTAGAAAGAGAATGCCTGATGGTCTTTGCAGAAGAGGAGATATTAATATTTTAATGTTAGGTGATCCTGGTACAGCTAAATCCCAATTATTAAAATTTGTAGAAAGAGTTGCACCAATTGCAATTTATACATCTGGGAAAGGAAGTTCAGCTGCTGGTTTAACAGCGTCGGTCTTACGAGATCCCGTAACGGTAAGTTGTTAACAGTTGTAACTTTTAAATGTAAATGCATTAGTCTCACGTTTGTTAAAATATTTTGTTTCAGAGAAACTTTGTTATGGAAGGAGGTGCTATGGTTCTTGCAGATGGTGGTGTTGTCTGTATAGATGAGTTTGATAAAATGAAAGAGGACGATAGAGTTGCAATACATGAAGCCATGGAACAACAAACAATATCTATAGCAAAAGCAGCAATAACTACGACGTTAAATACAAGATGTTCCGTTCTAGCAGCAGCAAATTCAATATTTGGTCGTTGGGATGATATAAAGGGGGAAGAAAATATTGATTTTATGCCAACAATTTTATCACGTTTCGACATGATATTCATCATTAAAGATGAGCATGAGCAGAACAAGGATATGAAGTTAGCAAAACATGTGATGAGTATTCATTCTAGTGCCAATCAAATTACAGAACAATTTGCGGAAGGAGAATTACCATTACATGTTTTGAAAAGATATATCCACTACTGTAGAACGTAAGGCTCCTTATTACTCAAAGTATATTATTTAGGTAAATGTGCAGGTAGAGGATAACTCTTTGATTTTGATGATTTTTAGATATATTGTTGAGATGAAGATATTAAAAGTATCATCGAAATCAAATAGGTTACTCTCTTACTTATTTTGGATTAATTTATGATACCTTTTATAGTCGTTGTGGACCGAGACTTAGCAAAGAAGCAGGAGAGAAATTGAAAAATCGTTATGTCGTAATGCGGGCTAGTACCAGAGAACATGAGAAGGATACAGAGAAGAGATTGTCTATTCCTATAACAGTCCGCCAGTTAGAGGCTGTGATAAGAATTTCAGAAGCTTTAGCCAAAATGCAATTACAACCATTCGCTACAGAAGTCCACGTGAATGAAGCGCTTAGACTTTTCCAAGTATCTACTTTAGATGCTGCAATGTCTGGATCACTAGCCGGTAATCTAGAATTAAGAAACTAGTGTGTACGTATTTTTTCTTATTGTACTTTGCTTCATAAACACATACAAAATTTAGGTGCAGAGGGATTTACCTCGGACGAAGATCATGAAATGTTGTCTCGTATTGAAAAACAATTGAAACGTAGATTTCCTATTGGAAATCAAGTTTCGGAGCAAAATATTGTTAAAGATTTTCTAAAACAAGCATATCCAGAACGTGCTATTTACAAAGTTATACACACAATGATACGTCGCGGGGAACTTCAGCATCGTATGCAACGTAAAATGTTGTACAGATTACACTGAGAAATGTAATGCTTTTGTTAAGTATTATATCTTTATTCATTTTGTACTGTATTTTTCGTTCAGTTTTATTATATAAATATGTACGCACTCGAACTACACGTTAATAACTTTTATTTTAATTAGGACTGTAATTCATCTTTAAACGGATATTGTGGATGATTTTCGACCCTAAAACGAATTAAGAACTTTTTTTACTTTATATAACTGTTAGATGTAAAATTGTAGACAAATATACTTACCCTTTGAAGAATAGAAAATTAAAAATTCTTCCATGTACACCTCTATCTAAGGTACTTAAAAGTTTCATTTCATCTTCCTTCAATGCAAAATCAAATAAATTGATATTTGCCTTAATCCTTTCCGGAGATGAACTTTTTGGAATTACAACAACACCTAATTGCAGTAAGTAACGTAATAAAATTTGTGCTGTCGATCGCTTATATTCTGTGCTCAGTTTTTGTACTATTGGATGCCCCAGTACATCTGGAAAATCTTCGATATTATGATTATATTTTGTTTGAAAGTGCACTTTGGCTCCTGGCGATGCCAATGGACTGTAGGCTGTTACAATGATTTTGTGCATTTGACAAAATTTCCGAAGTGAATTTTGCTGCAGACAAGCATGCAACTCTATCTAATAATAATTGAAAATAGCCATAATTTAAGAGCAGCTTTGAAATAAATTATTAAAACATTTATATAATTTTAAAACATACTTGTAAGTTACTTGGTTTAATTTGTGCATTCTCCCATACATTTAAGACTTGTTTCTCGTTAAAATTACTTAAACCTATAGATTTTGTACGACCTTTTCTTACTTGTTCTTCCATTTCCTGAAACGTTTTTAGAAAATGGTAAAAATTGTAATTTATTAATACACTATTTATTAATAGTATTACGGTATTACACCTTCCACACTGAAACAGGATCTGTATTAAGATCTAGCACAAAACTTCCATCCTCATGAACAGCTGGAGTATAAGTGTCCTCGTTTAATTTGAAGGCAAAGGGCATATGAATCAAATACATATCTAAATAACTCAGACCAAGTTTCTTCAATGATAAATTAATGAACTTCTCTACATCTGATGGTCGATTACCATAATGAGGTAACTAGAAAGATAATGTAAACATTTTTTTAATTCTATGCACATAAATTTAAATTTATATGTTAAACCTTCTTGATATTAAATATTAAAAATTACCTTTGAAGTAATAAAGAGGTCTTCACGTTTCCCACCATTTTCAAACCATTTTTTTAACACCGCACCAATTGCTTCCTCATTATTATAATTAAATGCTGTATCAATGTGCCTATAACCAGCTTCCAAAGCAGATGTCACAGCTTTCTCAATTTCTTCGGGTTTAGCCTAGATGTGATACACATTGCGACAAATTCAGGTATTGAACGTAAATCAGTTTGAACGTTAATAACTATTGAATTTTATGTTATAATTAAATCACCTGCCATGTACCCAAGCCGACAGTGGGCATTTTATATCCTGACAACAACTGTACTGTTTGCATATTGCCTTTTTCTGACCGATCTAACGCTGTAAAGAATACACACATTAAAATTAATGATGATATTACCATTGGTGTCTAACAAATTGTTTTGATTATATTTAATGTTACCATAAAAATTGTTATTTTTATAGGTATAAGAGAATTAATTATTTTGTTTGTGATAAAACTATTCGGATACAAAATCAATTTCTAAACTTAGATCAGACTTGTACTGTTCTGAATACATTAGTCTACCGTTTATAGAGAGACTGTTATATATATACTACGAACACGTTTATTGATTTGCAGTGAATTTTGCGGGTAACATTGATCGAAATATTTTACAAAATTGTTATTCTCTTACACGCAACAGAAAAAAGTATTTAGTCGATATGTTTATGAAAGGTAAAAATACATTGACGTTGTATAAGGGACAACTTAAATTAGCCGACTGCCAAGTATACTTATGTTATTTTATATATAGATTTATATACATATCTATAGAGTTTTAAAACTAAACTATACGAGAAAAAAATAATTTAATTTAAAAATATTAAATGAATTGAAAATAACGTACATAATGATTTAATCCAACGCCGTTGTTCACTTGTTATTGAAAAACAATTGACAAAGCGGTGTGCCGCATATCGAAATGTTAATTTAAGAAACAAGTGCTTGTAACCTATATACATATTTCTCGAGAATGTAGGAAGCTCTTAAAAGCTTCTTATTAATTGATGGATACTGACAATGCAATAAAATTAAGAGTTTTAAATGTTTCAATTTGAAATGAATGATGTAAATTATCTTCCCGCGTGAACATCGTAAACGGGATATCGATAACAGGCAACGTTAACATATCAAAGAAACGTAGGGGAAATAGTGAGGGAAGATAAATGCTTAAATTCAAATCCTAGAATTTTAGAAACTTGTTAAAGTTGTGAAAAATATTTTTAATTGTAATTCAATTCACCGAGCTTAGAGGGTGGATTTCGACTTGGGAGAAAAATCATGGATGGTGGAGCGGATCAGCGGACATTACGATTGTTCGTTCGATTTCAGTACTCTAAGCTGTAGAGTTCAAGTAGATAAGATTACAACATAGATTATTTTTCGTACGAGTTCTGCGTCGATTATTCATTTCTAATTAAAATCATTAATTTTTATTTAAACGGAGCAGAGCGCTTTGCGTTCCATGGGCACCAACCCACTCCGTTCCTTACTCGAAAAATTTCACACCAAAACGTAATAATTGTTATATGTTTTATTTCTGAACAAAACGCGTGATAAAGTCTTTTAATTTCACTCTTCGACATTCAACAAATATAACTAAATCGCATCGCACTTAACGCTACCTTCAACCGATAATGTAACAACACTATTTGATTACATTGTTGGCAATACTGTATGTCAGTTACATGGTAATTTCTATCTAACTATGTGTGTTTGATTACACTTGTTTGAATATGAGAATTCTGTTGTACACTTTATAAACAGAATATTTTATTGTAATTTATGAATGAATGATTCGTATTTTCAAAGTGTAAACATGTTGATTTATGATGTTCTGCATAAAGAAACAGTATATCATTCAATTATCAGTGATCTTCGTAATTATGGAGTTAAATATCGTTTTAAGAAGAACATGTTCAAACCTGAGAGATCTGAAGGAATTAAACAGATCTCAAAGAAAGTTTTCAAGACTCCCTTATTGTATCAACCACTGGACGTTGTTAACCTATCTTCTGGTGCCATCGTACATGTTCCCATGTTTGTTAGTCAAGCGTCAACATTTTTAGAAAACTATATAACTCAAGAGGGACTATTCAGGAAAGCAGGTTCACAAGTTAGACAAAAGGAATTAATAGCCCATTTAGATAATGGTGGCACTTTAGGAGAGAAACATCATGCAGTTGACGTGGCTAATTGCTTAAAAACCTTCTTTAGGGATTTACCGGAACCATTGATTCCATATACGTATCATGATTTATTTGTACATTGTGCCATGTTAAAAACCTATAGAGTAGAAGCGTTGTTACTGGCTTGCATTCTTTTACCACCGCATCATCTGAATACTTTAGCATTTTTCATGGAGTTTTTAAAGAAAGTGTCAATGCGCGAGAAACAGAATAAAATGACCATTGACAATTTAGCTAAGGTTGTTGCTCCGAACATTATGCCGTTGCAAGAAATTACAATGTCTGCTGTGCAAATGCGTTTTGAATTGCATTTACTTGTTATTAAGGTAATATGTATAGTTATTTCAAAAGAAACATGTCAATTTTTAGTGAAATAATATATTTACTAATATAATTTACTACTATTTTATTACTACTTAATACTATACTTGTATACATACCTTAAATGAAGAATATCAATTTTGAATGGGGGATAACTTAATTTTTTATATTTTGAAACCATTATTGTAGATTTTAATTGAAAATGCAGAAATTATTGGCATTTTACCTGATCACATAACACAGGCTATTTCTATGGAAACAATTGGTAGTACAGATAATGAATTAGATGTATCTGATCATTCGCATTCAAAGTTCAGAAAAAAGAAACATCGCAGTGGGAGTCTTACACGTAAGCCACATCTAAGTGCCTCCAATCTCAATCTAAGTATGTCTGTCGATCCATTTGTAGTAATTTACTTCTGATTTATACTAATACATTTTGTTCTGACATGAATAGTGAAATTTCATGGCAATTGCATGCTACTAAATGCTTTATAACATGAACCTGCATTTTCTAACTAATGCATTATCTAACTTATTTAGCTTAATTATGTAGGAACTCAGAAATCTTTCATGTGTACACAATTTTCTCCAATTAAAATTTTTTTCTTTAGGAATGTTTAATGGTCTGAAAAAAATTGTTGGTAAAAATGCAGTAATTGAAGATAATGTGATACGTAATGCATGCGATACACAAAAGGATCCTGAAAATTATGATCCTATACAATCAAATGTTAAGTCTACAAAGAAAAGAAAAGTTGATTATTTAGATCCTCCAAGTATGAAGAAAAAGTATGTGCATATTTTATAGTATTAATACTTAATATCAGTACTCAACATTAATTGACATGTGTTTCAGGAGAGTTGTTGATAAATCCAAAAAGATCAGACTTAGCTTGGACCGTTTTGTACCAAAAAAGCCGGTAAAAACATTGAGATAATTTGTTTAACGATGATTTGTTTAACATTATTCAATAACGTTTTAATATTTTTATGTTTGTAGAAAGCAGTTGATGAAAGTCCAAAACCATATGCGAATACTTCGGATATTCAGACGGAACGACGTTGGAGTTCTGTTTGTAACACGTGTGATTCACAAAGAACATACAGAACGTACAGCGATGGTTCGTCAAATTTAAAGTTAATTTTAAAAGACAGCGAAGTATCAAACGAACTTCATAGAGAGTACAATAATATATTCGTTGATGCCGATATCAATTTATCAGATGATAATGACGAGCAGGCCTTGTCAAGGAAAGAGGAGGATAGTGATTTAAGCAAACGGTATACACAATTAAATTCCAGTTCGGAAGAACTAAAAATTTTAAACAGTTTTGACGAAACACATGTATATCCACCAAAAAGGAGGCTAACTGTAAATAATTTTGAAGCATATTCACGTGTTCAAGTCACATCTGTAGACAATTCGTCAGAGGAATATGTTACTATACCTAAAAGTGAATATGAGGAAATTAAAAATAGAGTTTCGGCAATTGAATCTCGTCTTTCTCAAGAATTCGGATGTGTAAATAACGAGAATGATGAGGAAAATGAAGAATTATTGCCACAGTCTGTTAAAAAAGTACAAACTGCATATGAAAAGACTTTAGAAGAAGCTAGTATAGAAAGTACAGTAACAACCGATTACTTGGCGAAAAAACTTGGTAAGGAGCTTAAAATTAGAAGATCAAGTGAACATAAAATTATTAGATCTCCAAGCGCTCGAAAAATTGGAAGTTTAAAGAGAAGGTCTCAAGAAAGAGTAATGAGGTAATATTCAAAAGACTATACTTATAAATAATATAAATTTGTACATTTCTATATTTTACAATCATTAATTTCTTTTCTTCTGTCTTGCAGTAAACGTGTTAGACGAACTGCTTCATGGCACATATCTCATGGTCCAGATTTACATGTACAATGTAATCAAGAATTAAACAACGTTTACAGTAATAATAAAAAACCTTTTGCAGAAAATTATTCAAAAGACGATTCTCAGTTGCGACCTATATCCACTTCCCTTTGGGAAGAAGAAAAGAATGGAATTTTGAATAATATACGTGATGAATTTAACAATTTAAATAAAAGTACAAAAAAATTTAATCAAAGTTCTCTCCAAACGTTACAAAATAGAACACACTCAACAGTACGTCGAGTATCATCTTTTCATGGTAATGAACATACGAACACAGCTATGTATTTTGATAGCAAGATTGAAAAGCTAAAGAAGACAAACAGTCAACAGAATATGATTTTAAATAACGCATCTGTAGATAAGACGACCCCGAAGTCTGATTGGAAAAAATCGCCAATGTCTTGGAAAGACGCAGAAGGATATTTTAAATCAACAATTCAAATGAATACTCCAATAACTCAATCTGGTCGTGCGTCAATTGCGAAATTGAGAACTCAAAATGCTGGAATGGTACTAGCCAAAGCAAAATTATTCGATGAATGTACAGCAAAGGGATATGTTCAGAACACTGCCATAAATAAAAAAAACGATTTATTTCACACAAAAAATGATCAGTGTACAAATAATATAAAACAGAGTTGTAAACAAAATGAATTGTATCGGAAATCAAGTAAAAACGTTAAAACCAAGTATCCAAAGATGATGGAAAAGCATTATTCTTCTATTGCTACGGAAACTGAAAGTACAAAAGAAGGTCTCGAAACGTGTTATTGTAATTCGAAAGATCCTACGTTATGTAGTGCGGTCATTCATAAAAAAGAAAACATGGCTGTTAAAATACCATCTTTGGTGAAAAAAGTGCCTATGAATACAATATTGCACGAACCAAGACTGAGTACGTATAAAACTGATGATAATGTCGTTTGTAAAACTCCGAATATTAAGAAGCCACTAACGGTAAAAACACCAAAAAGTGCAAAAGCATTAGTTAGAAAGCCTACAGCTGAATCTCGTAGAACACCTATGAAAGCAGTTAATCAATTGGGGACTCCGAAGCATCAGACCCCTAAAAGTATTTTAAAAACACGGAATATGAATAGATATATTTAATGTCCTAAGATCTTACAGACTAGTAGAAATTAAATTAAAAAATTCGATTTTACTACGTATTTAGCCACGAAATGGTAAAAATATTATGGAATCACTTATAATTTAGAATTTCGAGATAGAAAATTTATAACAAGAATTTATTTCTACAATAGTATTTTTATATAAGTTGTAATATATTGAACAGTATTTCGAGTATATTAAATAAAACTATTAACGGATGTAATGAACATGCTGAACAATGGTTTTTGTATCATACATTTTAATATATATATTATAAAAAATGAAACATGTTTTAAACATATTTTTTCAAAAAGAAGTTTATGTATATATATATTATAAACTTCTCTTTATACATGTATTTAATTAACTATAAATATGTTATACTTTTCTACTGCAATATCATATCATTTCCTTTGAATCCTGTATTTTGTGCCATGTAAATAGAGTTACCTATACATAACATAAGAAAATGCAAGTATTTATTATACGCAGTAACATTTTATACATTGAGAATATATAGTGGCATATTTTATATTTTCTGTGATCTACATATACAATTAAAAAAAAAGTAAAATTATAGAATTTTATATTTGTTAGTGCGTGTGTGTGTGTGCGTATGATAGTAGTAAAAAACCATTTAATAAAAAAGTACGAAAATCAAATTTAGCCCGTATTCCACGTGGTTCAAACGTGGGGGTACTCTAGCACATTTATTCGTTGTTCCAACCAATCACATTTTACCGCCTGTCCAATTTGGAACTGTCAGATAAAAATAATACACGTTCATTGCGCACAAATGCAACAACTGTGACGGGAATATTCTGTGCTCTATATGAAGAGAAATGATTGGCTTCAATAATAAAAGTGTGATAGAAAACGATAACATTTAATGATGGCTTTTATTCGATAATGAAACATATTATTGGGATCGTAAAGTTCATATATTTACTAATAGTTTTCGATACTGTCGTTATGATAGCAGCGCCTCGTTGTTTCTAGCTCGACTTACAGCTGTTGATACGTAAATTGTTGGTGAAATAAGTGTCGGTGAATATTTTACCGTGAAGGGGAACAGCCTTTAGGCTGAAAAAATAATCCGCGCAAAAATGAGGGAGGCCAGCATAATGCTAATAAGCACAGCATTAACATGCGCTGTGATAGGCAATGCTTATTATCAAAGAAAACAATTTTATCCAACAGTAGTTCACATAACCAAATCCAATCCTAGTATGACGGTAAGTTGTCACCGTTTTTTTTTTCTCGAATATTCTCGTCACAGTGATGTATTTAATTATTTTTTAACGTTATATAATAATTGTTTTGTTTAGGTAATCTATACACAAGGTTTAATTCTAGTGTTTATGATAAACGCTTTTCTTCGAAAGATATTCTTTGGTACATTGCGTGGTGCTGAAATTGAAGTGAGTATATTTATATTATATACTTATTAACGAGTTAGTATGTATCTATATATTATAACTTATCTGTTGCAGCATTTGTTGGAGAAAGTATGGTACGCAGTGACTGAAACTTGTTTAGCATTTACAGTATTCAGGGATGATTTCAGTCCAAAATTCATAGCCCTATTTACGCTTCTTTTATTTCTGAAATCATTCCATTGGTTAGCAGAAGATCGTGTAGACTATGTAAGTGATATAAGTAAACTAGTGCAATCCTGGAATGTGTAATATTTTTAATCTTGTTAATTTTCAGATGGAAAGAAGTCCAGTAATAACCTGGCTGTTTCATCTTAGAGTTGGTACTCTTTTGGCACTTCTATTTGCTATAAATTTAACTATGATTCATTATGCATATAATACAACAGCTGCAAAAGGCCCTTCAGTACAACTTGTCTTTGGTTTTGAGTATGCTATTCTTTTAACTGTTGTATTTAATATTAGCGTAAAGTACATACTACATACAATAGATTTACAAAGCGAAAATCCATGGGACAATAAGCCAGTGTTTCTGTTGTACACAGAACTAATAATTGGGCTATTAAAGGTGAGCTGCATTAATAATATATTCTGCTAACAAAATCTAAAAAAAAAATTATAATTCTGGAAAGAATGGTGTTATTGATGTCATTAAAAAAGAAATTATGTCACTATATCTACAATCTTGGTTTGTAAGAAGCAAAAGTATTCCATAGTAGAGATTACACTTCTCCAAATGATATTTTTTAATGACCATTTATGCTGGAGTTAGAATGCTTGAAGTTGGCCTTATTCTTTGAGCATATCATGAACGACATTGAGTCGCGAGATATTTCGTACACAGATACAAAATGGTTAATTAAATGTGTTATTTTGTATCAGGTTAGTTTATATGTTGCTTTCGTCACTCTGATGATCAAATTGTACACTTTACCCTTGTTCGCACTTCGTGCAATGTACTATACAATGAGAGATTTTAAAAAAGCTTTTCATGATATTGTAATGTCACGTCGAGCTATCAGAAATATGAATACCTTATATCCAGATGCAACACCAGAAGAGTTAGCTGCTGCTGATAACGTTTGTATCATATGCAGGTAAAAATAGTGCTTCATATATTTTTCTAATGTATGTATAGGTACAATATTAGAGGTATACATCATATTAATATTGTAGAGAGGAAATGGTGGCAGCAAGTAAAAAATTACCATGTAATCATATTTTTCACACTGCTTGCCTACGTTCTTGGTTTCAACGCCAACAAACTTGTCCTACTTGCCGCTTAAACATTTTAAGACCTGTTAATAATAATCAAGGTAATAGGCAACAAAATCAACCACAAGCAGGACCACAAGTGCCTCAAGCTCCACAAGCAGCAGGACTTAATCCTATTGGTATGTAAAAGAATATCTATTTTTGTAGTAACATTAAGAAAAATTAATATCCATATTTTGTCAACTAAAGTCCAAGTCCTCCCAGCATTTTGGGCTGGAATGCAGGCTCCAGGAGTACCACCGCCATTACAACAACAACCACAGCAACAGCAAGCTGCAGGCGCTACAACACCGCAACAGCCAAGCCAAAGCAGTGGTCCAAATACTCCATCAACGCCATTTCAAAATTTGGCTGGCAGTAGTGTACCATTGTTCCCACCACTATTTCCCGCTATGGTACCATTACCTCCTATTCCTACACCACCACCTAATCTTACTGAATTAAGTGAAGAAGAACTTAGAGCAATGGAGGGTAATTTGCGACAAGCTGTTGAAGCTAGGATACAAACGTTACAAAGAGTTCAGCTATTGTTAGACGCTGCCAACGCTATGATGAACCAATATCAAACAGCAGCTACTACTGCTAAGTACATACAAAAATTCGACATTCAAATAAAGTTAGAAAATAACGATTGGTATTGTAATGCTGTGTAATTTATTGTTATAGCATTCCAGTGCCAACTGCAACAAGTAATGCAAATGTTGCAACGGATGTTTCGCCATTGCCGAAACAGGGAATGTCTAAAAGTACCGAAATTGATAAGGAACAACCGCAAGTTAATACTGACACGAATATTCCTGTCGCAAGTTTTTCCAGCGACAACGTGAACACGTCGTCAGGTACGAATAATAACGACGTAACGCCAGAATCATCGAGTAGGAGTGACATGGAATCTTCGAACGAACAAGAGATGTTACGAAGACGTAGACTACAAAAATTTTCAACTCAACTCACGACAGAGTAAATATTTGTAAAATTATGTGATAATTTGTGTAACATACTTGGACCTTGATTAATGACTGGCCTGGTTACAGATATGATTGATAACTGAAAGAGAAATATGTAACAATTATAGTTAAGAGCTTGAAATTTGAAGTTGATATTACAATATTAACAATTGCAAATATATCAAATAATTATTTCAAAGGAATAATACAAAGAATTTGTTTCCTTTTTCTTGTGTAAATTGTTTCAGAAGAAAAAAGATTTCAATTCGTATAATTAATTCATATTCTGTAATTATTTAATACGTATATATATTTTGTACACAATGGATTCCTTTGATACATTTAGAGAAATGACTTTTATATCATTAAATTGTTTCTGTACTCTTTATCTACAAAATGATTTTAGGTTGCCACCATATTTTACCCCATAATTTTGATATTATAAAATATGGCATTGTGAAACATCATGTTATTTTTGTTTCCTATATACAAACCAATGTACAGAATTTATTAATATTTATACGTATGATTAGGAATGCTTATATCTGTTCATGGGAGTGGTAATGTCAGTTACTATAACAGAGTTGTAAAATAATTGTTTTAGATACTGTCATTATATATAATAAATTTATTTGTCTATTTAACGAGCTTTTCGTTTTTATTATATAATTTATATACTTTTTAATTATATAACTTTATAAATTTGATGCATGTAAAGTTATTTGTATAATTTTGTGTAATAAATATAAGTCAAGTGAAATTAGAGAAGTTAAGTACAAAGTCAGTTATATTAATTATATAAAGATAAACTAAATATATAAACTTTTTAAATTAGCTGTAAATGTAATTATTTTAAGTTAAAATAGATATGCAAAAGTATATGTTATACAACAATTATTAATATAACTTTTATTTGTACAGAAGTAAAATTTTAGATAAATTTACGCATTATAAGAGAAAGGTATTAAACTTATAGAGAAGCCTGTGATGTAAAATGTTTAATTTTAGTGTAAAGAATTGAATATACACAATACACTATTTATTACAGCATAATATCGGCGTAATATCAAGTACTTTACTAGAAGGGAACACGAAAGGGAATTTATACTCCATAATATGCATGAATTTAGGTAAAGAATATAGAAAAAGGTACATAAATGAGTGCTCGTTGCTATTCGTTAAATTTTATCGATTTGATGAGAGATAATTATAACCTCATTTTTCGATATTGAAAATGCGCAAACTCGATTTGGCTATAGCATAAAGTAGAGTAATCAAATTGCATTAAACGGTTAGTTTTTATAATTTAAATTACTTTAGATTAGAGAAGATTGTATTAAAGTTTTAAAAACCGTGTAAGAAGATTCCAATGATTTTTGACTATATATGAAATACGCAGAAAGTTCCTATACAACGGAACATAATTTTCTATAGAATAATTAAATGTTGCTTACTAAAACACATATATTTTTGTATGAAATAGAGCAACATTTAATTTCGCATAAAATATTCTATTTTTTATTATGTGTATATATACGTAAATATTATTTTATCATTCTGGTGAAATTTACTTTATAATTTCTTAAGGATTTACGTGCTTTAGCTTTTGGTTAAAGTCGATATCAATTAATTTAGCAATTCTAGTAGCAATTATTATACGAAATTAAAACAATATTTTCAAACACTTTTAAATGATACAATATTAATGTAAATAGGTGCATTACTCCCGTGTAAACGCGATACATTTAAATGCAAGCGAAATATATAATATATGTTGTACATGCAAATTTGTAACACGAAATTTCATTTTCATTCATATTTACTTATTACGTGTACACGATTACTTCGAGTCCAAAGATTTCTAATTTAATAGTCATTAAATATCGTGCAATATTTGGTGTTAAATAATATTGATCGAAAAGGTTAACGGTATGAAAATGTTATTTTCCATTTAATATATAACAAATGTATGGCGCAAGTAGTGTAGAATTTGATTTGAAATTATTCGAAAGAATGTTGTGTATCTCGTATTAAAAAAAAAGGTACAGCGAACATTTAATAAAACGCAAACTATCGTATTTCGCGCTGAAATCCTTGACATACACGAGGCGAACCCCGTAGCGCGTTGTTGTGATCTAACATGGCGGAGTGTAGTGTTGTGGCTGCTCAGTGTCTATGTCAATTTTAAAGTGATTTCGCTCAATAAGAACGAAAGAATTGCAATGGTCGGTGATCGCAGTATCGTGAAGAATCGAGTAAAATAGTCGTGTACTTATGAACATTTGTATTACAAGAGGATTGACTTTAATTTGGGTTTCGTTTCTCGCGGGAATCGTACACAGCGGTGAGAGAGCACGTAGAGTGCCGTCTTCCCAGCAACAAAATTTTCTGCTGACCTTCCACGGCAACAAGCTAGCCTTCTCGAATGTATCGGTATACTATTGAGATTTAATCGCGTTGCGTATACATAACACGTGATAGCAGAAACGTGCACGACGTAAGGTTTTCCCGCGCGTCCTAAGAGGTTTTCTTGACGCAAGAATCAGGCTTATGCAACGAAGAGCGCATAAACATCTATTACGGTAAACAATCTCATCCCGTCAAATCGAACTTGAAGTAATGTAAACTATGTGACAGATCGTTGGCCGCACGTATGTAATCTTAACTATTTTAGTGACAAATCCCGATATTGTGTCAGTTTTCATTAAACGGGGCATTATACAATTAGTGAAAAAGCTGAGAGGGAGAGAGAGAGAGAGTGAGAGAGAGGGAGAGAAAGAAAGAGAGAGAGAGAGAGAGTACACACAGGCTGGTGGAATTTGTAACATTGTCAATAATTGTTAATGGAAATGAATAAAGATCCCTTATGGTGTATTTGTTAATTAAACAATTACATCGTCGATTTGCTTGGAACGGCTAGAAAAGGAGTAATCTTATGTATGAATTGGAAATTTTAAGAGAACCATATACATATTTAATGGTGTTCTTGTATTATACAATTAATGTTATAATAAGAAGCCTTAATGGGTTACAAGGAAGTAACTGACAGATTAATATATGCGGATTTTGGTGTATTTGTCAATATATCAAGGAGTTGAGTATTGTCCATAAGCATATTAAAAAAGCCAAAGAGTTGGTGAGAATAAAAGGGATGCAAGGTAGTTGGTGATAATATAAAACATTGCGTATAAGTTAATTTGTACAATATGACGGATACACGCAGAAGAGTGAAGCTATATGCGCTCAATGTTGATAGACAGTGGGATGATCGTGGTACAGGTCATGTTTCTTCTTCGTATGTAGATAGATTGAAAGGTATATCACTTTTGGTCAGAGCAGAAAGTGATGGTTCAGTTTTGTTGGAAAGCAGAATACAACCTGATACAGCATATCAGAAGCAACAGGTAATAATTATATAGAGAGAAAGAGAGAGAGAGAGTGAGTGAGAGAGAGAAATAGAGAGATATTTTCAATTTGATATTTAACCAATAATTAAACAAATAAAGCAATTATAGTACTATATATGAAGTTCTCAATGTAACCTTAATAATTTTATGAGATTTTTACTAAATATCTGCTAAATGATAAATATTATAGATATGATATATATAACATTTATGAATTCTGTTTATAAATTTACATAAATAACATATCAAATATAAAAATTATAAAGAGATATTTGCTTTTCATTTCAGGATACTTTAATAGTTTGGTCGGAAGGAGAAAATTTTGATTTAGCCTTAAGTTTCCAAGAAAAGGCTGGCTGTGATGAAATCTGGGAGAAGATATGTCAAGTTCAAGGCAAAGATCCATCTGTTGAAATCACACAAGACATTGTTGAAGAATCGGAAGATGAACGGTTTGATGATATGCCGGACGCTGCCCCTCCAATAGAATTACCTCCGTGCGAATTAAGTCGTTTGGAAGATATTAACGAACTTATAGGAAATTGTTTATCTTCGCAAATAAGGAAAGATAAATTAGCATTGGCTTTAGAATCGGAAGGCTATATCAAGAAGTTATTAAATTTGTTTCATACCTGCGAAGATTTAGAAAACACCGAAGGATTGCATCATCTGTATGACATATTTAAAAATATTTTCCTACTTAATAAGAACACATTATTCGAAGTTATGTTTAGCGAAGATACGATTTTTGATGTTGTTGGATGTCTGGAATACGAGCCGACATTACCTCAGCCAAAGAGGCATAGAGAATATCTTCGACAGTTAGCCAGATTTAAGCAAGCAATTCCTATCACAAACGCTGAGCTCTTAGCTAAAATTCACCAAACGTATCGAGTTCAATACATTCAGGATGTAGTTCTACCTACTCCAAGCGTATTTGAAGATAATATGTTAAATACATTGAGTAGCTTTATATTTTTTAATAAGGTTGAAATAGTGACCCTTATACAGGACGACGAGAAATTCCTTACCGAGCTATTCCGCCAGTTAACCGATGAGGCAACGTCAGACAGCAAGAGGCGTGATTTGGTTCTTTTCTTAAAAGAATTTTGTAATTTTTCTCAGAATCTTCAACCACAAGGAAAGGAGGCCTTTTATAAAACTTTAACAGCACTTGGTATTCTACCCGCTTTAGAAATTACATTGGCGATGAATGACGCCCAAACAAAAACAGCTAGTATAGATATATTGACTTATATAGTGGAATATTCTCCAACTGTTGTACGAGATTATACATTGCAACAAATAAATAATACAGAACAGGACCAAATGTTAATAAACGTAATAGTTGCTCAACTCGTCGGCGACAGTGACCCAGAGTTGGGTGGAGCGGTACAATTAGCTGGTGTACTACGTCTGCTCCTTGATCCAGAGAATATGTTGGCTTCCGTTAACAAATCAGAAAAGACTGATTTCTTAAACTATTTCTACAAGAATAGTATCGGAACACTAATAGCACCATTGTTAGCAAACACAATTGGAGAACGACCAGCAAGAGAGGATTATAGAACGGTACAGCTTTTAGGATTGATCTTAGAGTTGCTATCGTTTTGCGTAGAACATCATACATACCACATAAAAAATTGCATATTAAACAAAGATCTGCTCAAACGGATATTGGTTCTGATGAAATCAACACACACATTTTTAGTATTGTGTGCATTGAGGTTTATGAGAAAAATTGTAGCTTTAAAGGATGAATTTTACAATAGATATATCATTAAAGGGAATTTGTTCGCGCCTGTATTCGATGCATTTGTAAGAAACAATGGTAGATATAATTTATTGGATTCTGCTATCCTTGAAATGTTCGAATTTATTAAACTAGTAAGTACACATCTAGACGCAGCTTTCCTTATAAAATTTTCTGCTATATTTTTTAATACATTCGATAATTTTTGCCGTAGGAGGATATTAAATCATTATGTTCTCATGTTGTTGAAAATTTCTCGAAGGAACTGGAAGCAATTGATTATGTACAAACATTTAAGGCTTTGAAATTAAGGTACGAACAACATCAAGACAAATTAAAAGATCGAGACAGAGCGGCTCTTGACAGGTACATGATCCTTTAAATGATTAGTTATTTCTAAGCTGTTTGTTCTTGACAACTTGTATAATTTTTATTGTACTTGTTTAGTGTTCCATCCATATTGAGAAATAGTCGATACAGAAGGGACCAGAGACAGTTAGATGAAGAAGAAGAAATGTGGTTCAATGAAGAGGAAGACTTTGATGAGGGTGAGGCGGTCGTACCCGCAGCAGCAGCAGATCTTGTGCCTCCAGCTTCTGCTAAGAAACAGTCGTCAACTTCAAATTCTGCACTTAATCCTGCTCTTGCAGATTCTAAAAATCATCATCAACAGCAGCAGCAACAACAATCTGTGTTGAACAATAATACTGCTAATAATAATATTACCTCGCAACAATCACAAATCAATAATACTATAACAACAACGAACGAATCTCCAATTACCTCGGAAATCAATCCAAATTCAGCCACTGGCACAGTAGAAAAAACTGGAGCTGCATTATTTAAAAAGGTAAAGACTCTTTTTTACTTTCAGGGAAACATTACAACTGGCCTGTGTAACTGGTATGTAAGTACCAGCACAATTTTCGACAACGACGATGCTAGAATCGTCTGTAATAATGTGCGTTACAGGCCCGTGTATTAATGTCAGTCCTTATCTAGGCTATTCGTAAGTTGCATTATTCATCGCATTGTTTCTATTTACAAATGATAACTAGTATGAAAACAAAATATTTTGATAAACTCTAACGTCTGATGTAAGGAACAGATTAGTGTCAGGCAATTGAACGTAGAGGGTACTAGAAAGACAAGATCAGTATTTATAAAACAGTATGTAATATTTCTGTAGAGTTACTACGTTACTCTAATTGTTGTAAGAAATTGCTGCATCTCATTAAAAATTTACCAGTGAATTTTTTATAATTAGAATACAGGATCCTTGATCACTTGTACGGATGCCTGATAGTTAAAATTTCTTCTCTGGTAACTCTGTACACGGAACTCTATTGTTCCCCATTTTTAAACAGATACACTGTCTCGATGTAAGTATGATTTTTGTTTACGTCAGTTACGGGCAATTCGGTTACTTGTAAGCAAACTTTACTTGTAAACAACAATAAGAGTATTAAAGTATTGAAGTCTATAATATTTAAAATCTACGAGTTGCCCATCACTGACCTATATCATCGTAAACACGCGAGTTCTTGTTACGCAGGCCTGTGTTGAAATATTGGTGGACTTACGATCCGTTACGATTGTTACTTTAAGACACGCATTTAATAATATGTTTTTCAGGGCTTGGTCGATTATGAGGGAGATTCAGACGAAGAGGACGAGGATACGGAGGTGACACCCTCTCCGAAACGGCAAAGATTATCATAGTAGGCAAACTGGAAAAGAAGTGAGAAATTTGTGATTTTTAATTGCTGTTACCATTTCTGGCCCTCTTACATATACGAAGGACTCGATCAGAAGATCGTACTGTCAACCCTTTTGTAGCAGATAGAAGTACCATTCTCTTTAAGTGAGTGGGACATAACGGGGATACGTGTTAACAATGTGGTGAAAAAAAATTGATATACCTCTTTGTGCTGGGTTGTGTATAAATATACAAAAGCATCGGTACTGAACGCAGGTGGATTAAAGGGTCTATGAAATGGAATATATGTAATTAAGATTTAAAATGAAACAAACGACGAACCAATGCGATATACGAAGGAAGAGAGAACTTTTTTTAAACGCAGGCATATGATGATTAAGTTGTGGCGCATAATACTGTATGACCACATAAGTGTTAAAAATAATAAGATTTTAACAAGAAATAGTCCATTCCACGTTGTCTGGAAACACCCCATGTACTAGGAGAAAATTTATTTCACAAACAGGCTAAGAAACTCTAGCCAGGCCTAGTGGTTCTTAACAGAGAGTACAGAGTTTCTAAGCGCGTGCTTAGATTCATGTAATAATTGAAATTGTGACCGTACGTCATATTTACATTTATTAAAAAGAAACTTATTATGTAAAAAAAAATCACATGTAAAAGTACATGATGTACCGCACAAAAAACAACTGAGTGTTTTTGTTTTGCTATCCATAAATTTTCTTATTCGTGTGATGGGCAATTTAAGACCTGTCCTTGAAGGGGGTCAGACATCATGAAACTTTATCCAATTTAACGGACATAGTATTTAGTTTGTATATATATGTATATTTGTAACGATTGTAAAACAACCATTCATGGGTAAAGCAGAGGAAATGCGATTCCTTTACAAATTCAGTTCTCATTTAAGGTTCTTTGAACGAGCTTTTCGGTTGTCAATGTAAGTAGTAGAAATTGTATAATAAACATATTTGATTTGTGTATATTTACCAGTTTGCACTTCATGTCCGCAATTTACTCCTTGATGTAAAGATAAAGTATACGCGAAAGAGTCTTGTAATCTTGAGCACTGAGCGTAAATTATTATTTTTGCGTAAATTATTCGTAACTATTAGAATCGAGAATAGAAGCGGTATTATCGTACTTTGTTGAAAAAGGAGGAAGATTACGTATATCTGTGCAAATTCATCTTTACAACATTACATTATGTACAACATCTTGTAGAATCGTATAGTTTTGTCGAAATTGTTTTGCAATATAAAATAACGTTTCCGTTTCTTTTCATGATCAATGCTAAAGGAAAAAGAGCGTAACAATGAAATACCATTGAACTCTTTAACGCCGACGAAAATTCTTCGGGGATGGCACTCAGCGAAAGATTATTTTTGACGGATTGGTGTTCATATCAGGATGCAAATGGAAGTTCATTGATCTACATCAGCTCCAGATAAGAGTGTCTACTTAATTTTTTAACTACTGATATACAACCGAGAAAGCTGGTATTACAAGAGTCTGATATCTAATTTCCGTCAACGTAATTTATGTCAAACGCGAGACTCCTTGGAACATTTTCCTTTTTTTGTTCTCTTTTCTACATTTTTAATGTTATTCGTCATACGACCGAGTTAACTTGAACAGAGAGGGGAGCAGAAGTATTATAAGCCAATGTATAAATTTTTCACGACGTCCTCTCCCGTACACGTACACACCTTGAACAAAGTTTCTAAGACTGCTTTAGACCTGTACATGTATATTGGACATTTTTTCGTAAATACCACACACACGCGTACCGTCTATGTACACATATGCATATATATTAACTTATGATACTAAGAGATACAGAGGGAATCTTAGATGCTAATCCAGTAACGAGGCACGAACGAAAAAGAAAACCTGTGAATATCAAAGTAGACAAATTCGCTGGAGCTGAGCGATATATATGTACATAAGAAGGAAGAAAAAAAAAGGAGAGTGCAACTAGGTCTGACTACGGAGAGAGAAAGAGAGAGAGCGAGTGAGTGAGTGAGTGAAATGTGACAAAGGCTAATTATTAATTAATTAAGAAAATATCGAGTAATGTTATTCTTTATGTGTTTTACATAGTGTTTACGATTTATTCGATAATAACGAGGGACGGAAAACTGATTAAAAAAAAAATGTTGAAAGAAACGAAGAACTTGCGTTGTGGTGGCGCGTTCAGATCATCAATACTTACTGTCGATATTTCGAAGTTCCAGACATTCTCGTATTTTCTTCATGCGATCGATACTATTGACGACACTTCGATTTCAAGTTGGGGTTCATCGATATTTGATCGAAGAAGAGCCGTATACACCCGGAAAGATCAAAGAAGACAACTTTGAGAGAACCCAAAGAATGGTGAAGATTTAGTATATATATTTTTCATCAAATTTTCAAGATCATCGATTCGTAAAAATATTGACGATAGTCGATTTATTTCGTCAATGATTATTCGTATCGGCAATACGTATCGATCGTATTTTCCTCTGATAATGTTGCCAACGTCCGAATACCGACGATAAATATCGATGGTCTCTGAATGCGCCATTAAATGTGCTTTGGAAGAGAACAATAACGAGGAAGAAAAAACTTAATCAATATCTAAATGCTAAAAAAATATGAAGCGCGTAAATGGTATGTAAACTAAATTACTTTCAGGCACGCACGATTATAGGGAACGTTTCAGACTTTATTCCTTGCCGCGGGCTGCTTTCATTATTTCTGTTTCCTATTTAATGTTCATTGTACACCATCATAGACGCGTATTATAAGTCGCACACATTTGTAATGACGATCCCCTTTTGTCTCATTTTCAGATAGACGAAAAATTGTCGAGCAGACGTTTATAAGCTTGTATTACGTTCCTTAAAGTAACGCATTACTCGAGTGTTCGAAGATCAGGGGGGGGGGGGGGGGAAGATAAGAAGTTCAGTTAAATTCTTCTCGTTATTCGCTTTCATTCGGGCTTTCTCTTCGCATAAGGTGCACCAGTTGATCGCATTTTCTCCGGTATTTCGCTTTCGAGATCGATCTCGCATGAGAACACGGTTTTCGTTCGCCTAAAAGAAACGACGTCAGCTCCTGGCGACACACGTGTATCGGACGGGTCCCGTTTCAAATGTAATCGTTGACGAGTAGTAAACGTATTTCGTTGGTGTTTTTCTTTTCCAATTTGGAGAAAAGAGTATTCTAAAGCATTACGCGCGAAATCAATGGAGTCGGAAGTCGGGGGAATTTTTATAGCCGTCACATGTCGATGTAATATATACGATATCCAAACACATGATTTAAAGAGATTGAGAATAAAGAAAGGAACAGTTGCACGCATTGTACAATACCACGCGTTGATACTGTATTGCGTTCTAATTTATATATTTACATATATATATATATTTACGTATATATATGTAGGCACACACAGACACACGTACACAGAAAAAGATACCTTTTTATATGACAAGCCATTCGTAAAAAGTGAAAAAAAAAAACAAAAAAAACATGTGAATTAAGAACAAGTATAAGGGGAAAAAATAACAGAATTTTGTTTCGTGTGTAGTATGATAATAGACGAATGCAGAGCAAGTGGGACACGAATATTTTGCATTTTATTCTAGTAAAGTGTGAACGAAGATCAGATGAGCCAAATGGGAAGAAAATTAAATATGCGATTCCTGACGGAAGACGAGTAACGCTTAACATTTTCGTGTCGCGCGACAAACGCGAATCGATACTTTAATTGAATTAACAACATTGCTAAACCATTGCGCGATTCCACGGTGGATCGTAAATTAGATGAATATACGTTCTATGAAATAGAATTTATGTTGGATACTGCTAGCAGGAGGAAATTAAGGAATTACTGGTATTCCGTCGTGAGATGCGCATTTAATTCTTTAGAATCGAACAGCTGAACCGAGAGACTCAGTGAGAATGATCGTTGTGCGTTATATGGGGTAGAAGTGTGTTGTAGAAGAATGCGGAGAATATTTAATTGAATAAAACCTAAAATTAGAAGAACTGGCTGATGATCGACTTACCTCAGTGTTTAATCGCAAGGAATAAAATCGGAGGGAGGACGTTTCTTTGTGTAAATGTAATTGTTAAATTTCGGTTCTATTTGTGTATTATGATTTATACAATTTATACTATTAGACAATTACATGTAAAACAGTTCTCTTATAGCGTATTTGTACTAAATTCTGTTCTAGGAACATTTTCTAGACGAGTACCGGGCATTGAATACCTTCGTATTCTTTTAAATTTGCATCGAACGAACATAAAGAAATACATACATACACTCAGGCTTATTCAGACAAGCAAGAAGTGAATAAAAAGTATCGAGTATATTGATGAATGCTTGGAATTGTTGATTTTCAGTTCTATGCATGTAAAGAGGGTACAACTTATGCAAATTCACTTTTCTTTTTCTACTTAGATTAACCCTTTAACTACAGGTATGATTTATAAACTACATTACTTTAGTGATATAAAATTAGAATGTATATAAAATAATTAGAATTATACTGTCTAGTATTATGATTTGAATTTGGTAAAATATTTTCTTTTCGTTTTTTCTTTTTTGCGTTTAAAGCGATCGGCTGGGCTAAAGGAACCGCGGTTAAAGAGTTAATCGTTTTGATTTGATCAAATTATCAACGTTAACTAAATTATGTTCCTAGGAACGTTCTTTTAGCTGTCTCTACGCTGAAGTAACGTCTAGAAAAAGGTGCTAATATGGTTATCTCCTGCATGAAACTGGTCGAAGAAATATTCTCAACGTTTCGTTGAGAATGGTGAGACACCCTAATCCTGATCTCTTTTAGCATTAGAGAATCGTTATTATTAGTTGGCTTGATTACGCACTACCTCGGCTTGCAGGCGAGCCGCGAGGGCTTTGCGTACTTGCATTATGGACGGTTCCAGAGGTTCCGGTAATTTTAGCTCCTGCTCCCCCTTGATCGTCGCCTCTGCCACTGTCCTCGCAGAACTGGGCCTGCTCGAGTTCATTTCTAATCGTTGACTCCTCGCTTCTTTCTTCAAAGCTACCAATTTGTCGCGTCTGGCTTTTAGATAAGCTTGCCTCTTCTTTATATCTTCTTCTGATATCTGAAATGTTACCAACAAGTATTTAATTGCTCCTATGTGAACAGATAATAACTCAGTTTCGTATCTTGCGGTCAATGACTATTAATGTCAAAAAAGCACAATTGTTTTGGTATCGACCTTTGAAATCTCTTAGGAAAATTGAGCATACTTCAATTTCGATAACTTACAACTAGATGTTTATAAGCGAACAGACTGATATAGATATTACGAGTTATGCTTGTATCGAGAAATTTAGAACGTAAGATTTTCAATAAACTGTACAAATTTGTACAAACATTCTCGTCATTTTTTTGACATTTGGTCGTACTTGTTTTAGGACAGAATTAATTACATTTTGTTCCTCTGATTTGGAGTGGTCCATAGATAGGGAGTCAAGAGGAACCTCTTTAGAAGATGGTTGAACGTTTTCCACTTCTTCTCTCTTCTCTTCTTCTTCTTCATTCTTATTTTCTTCCTTCTTTTCATTTTTTCTCTCTTCTTTCTCCTTTAAAAACGAATGCGCCTCCCTTTCCGGAGTTTTCTCCTCTTGCGACGTCTTCAGAACTTCCTCCAACAATGCTCTTTCGTTATTATATTTCGCTGCTAAACGTTCGTGTTCTTTGATGAGCGATGTTTCCGATGATACGTCCTGATCTTCTTCCGAAACATTCTCCAGCACGTGTTTCCTGTGCGTTTTTTTTTTCTAATTAATCCCAAGTTGATCTCAAACCAGGATATTTAACCCATTAAGTATCCAAGTTCTCGCAGAAGAATAGTGTATTAATAAACTTACTGAATAATTTCTTCCATGACTAACGGATCTTCGTTCAATACATCCGCTTCGTACATAAACGATGCAGGCGTTAAACCGTACTTTTGCTCGATCATGTTCAACGCTTGTAGCTGAAGCTCAAGGTTTTTCTGTATCATCATCCTCTTGAAAATCTCGTATTCGTTCGCTGCCCATATTTGCTCGAACAAGTTCTAAGATAGAATTGAAAAATCAACAATTTACATCCGTCTATTTTAAATTCTCACACGTTTAAGAGTTCACTTCTCCACTCGCCTGTTGGAATTGTATCGGCATTTTCGTATACTTGTTCACGGTACAAGCGTACTCGAATTGCTCCGGAGTGATCCCCATGTCTTCCATAAAACAGCCAAGCAATAAGTCCACCAGATTTTTGTACTCTTGATATATCTTTTGATACTCGTCGTTTTCCTCGACGCCCGCTTCGAATACTGCGAGAAGGAAAAAAAACTTTAGTATTCTGATCCGTGCACGAGTCAGATGGTAACGTTATTCCCTGTCGATCGCTCTTTGATTTGATATTAAACGATAGACGATATTTTTACCAGGATCAGTCCCAACGAGAATATAAGTGTACGAGTATTATAAGTAAGAAGATTCATTGGATGAACATTTTTCACTTACTCAGCGACTTTTCCTCGATAAAAGTGATCAGAGGCGCGGACCAAATGGGACCCTGAAGAAAACCTATCAAGGAATCGAAGACCCAAGCGCTGTCGTCTTTCTCGTTCATTTCGTTTGCGATACAAGGAATCCTTCTAGAGAGACTGATCGATCCCTTTCGAATCCTTCGGGCAACAAAGATTTCCGTCGTGCATACACGCATTAACGGTGTCTACTTTCGAGCGTAGTCATAGTTACCGTACGGCAAAACATAGTTTGCCTTAGGCTTGCGCGAACGAACGGAAGCGTTATCTGGTGCAGTTTTTCATTTCCATTCTACTCATTGGACGAGTGGAATTTTTAAGCGATAGGTGTAACGATAACTACGAATGTCCCTCTCGTTCATTCTTGTGTCTTTATTCAATCATACTTATATATACCTATAACTTGCTCGCTATGTAAGGTTCTCTCCGTGTGTTCTGTAAAACAACTAATTTATGTTACTTGTTTGTAATAAAACAAAAGATGGAGAGAGTGTATCAGTTTTTGTAAGTTCCTAAGATAAGAACGTGAACAGTGTGTTTGGGTTCTTTAGATTTAATTGTCACGACTGAGAGGACAAATGGATTATATAAACCGGGTGAGCCAATTCGTCGTACCATTTAAATTCTTCTCCTATTTATTTATTGCATAAGAAACAGTTTCAAGCTGATCATTGCGGTGTGTCTTAATTATTACATTGTAAGTCCTGCTTGATGCTGAACGATATTCGCTGGAAAAATTTTTTTATACAACAGATAATTTACCCAGCACGTTTAGATATCGCAGTTAAACGCTCCGTGTATAGAGGGTGAGACACGTAAAGCGTAGCAAGTCGCTTGCTTTGAAACTACTGGAAGTATCCAAGTGAATTTGCTTTAAATTAAACGGTGAACAAGAGCGGTCCCGTTTAACTTTTAAACAATTTACTTCGATGCCCACGGTAGTTTTCAAGAAAATAGTTTATTACGTCCTACGTGTCTCACCCTGTATACTAGAAACTAACTTCAAAAAGTCATATTCATAGAATATACATTGGAAAAAGAGCGAAAAGTATACAAATTGCATCGACATATATACAAGGGATGCGAAACTGTTACGACTGGGTGTCGTTGATTCTTTATATACTCAATCCGAGAGCTCGAAATTTAATGCAACAATTACTGATCACGTATAAGAGTTGGATTACAAAAAAAAAAAGAAAAGAAAACAACGGTATTATTTACAATGGCTCCCCGCTCTCGGTTCTTCTTTCCAAATTTGTAATTGTAGCAATATCAGTATGTTTTATAAAAATACTTGTAGAGCGATAGCTTATGTACAACATTGTCTACAATTTCAATTTGGAATTTATATGATAGATTTATCTATAATTGGAAATTATGTTGAGAATGATTCAAGGTGTTCGTCGACATCGTATGGGCTGGATGCGATGGGGTTGGACTGTAGAGGCTATGATGAGAGTGAGATTTTGCTCTGGAAAGTTCGCTGTAACGATCTTGTTCCGGCGGTGCAACTAAAAGAACTGGCCGTAAGGAGAGGGATTTCCGAGAACCAGCGACACTCTGAGCCTCGTTCACATATCCTGGATTTATTTCGCCTGGAACAAAGAAATATTCACATTATTACAAAAAAAAAACCCTTCGACTAGGGCAGACTTTGAGACGCACATAAAGAAATAATATAAATATATTAATTTTTAATTTCTGTAAGTAGTGACAGTGGCTTTAATGTCGGAACTTGCTGTTTATTTTCTTTCTCTCTCTCTCTCTCTCTCTCCAGATTTTATATGTAACCGGTTCACTTATGTTGAAAGAAAAGGGTTAATACCTTTGTACAAGGAACCATTGTTAAAAGGCTCCGGCTGAAGTCTAACATGCCTAGACGCCAAGATAAAAGCGAGTGCGGCTAATGTAGCGGCGTCCAGAGCGGCGATTGCCGCTAACGGTATAGCCCATCTAACGGCGCAAGCTCCTGGATTGTATCTATCAAATGAAATTAGAGCGGTATGCGTCAACTTTTTATTTAATTTTTAAACAGCAAAATAAAATTAATTGCATCGTCTTGTTTTCATCCAAATGAAAAAGGGCAGAAAGCAATAAGAAGCTCATTAAATAAATATGGAACGGCTAAACGCGATACTTAAATACTATAATCAGTAAAGTAATTTATTTCCAATAAGTAATCCGTGTAAATATTAAGAAAGAAAAAACTATTTGAACAACAAAATTGTTACTTAGGAAGAATCCCTCAGATTGGAAATTGAACTGTTACAAAACATTGTAGAAATCTTTGAACAATCTGTATAATGAGCTTCTCTTCGTTTTCTGAGGTTTCTAAATTGGTACCTGGATGCAGCCGCGCCGCAAACAGCTCGAATTAATGGTGAGTCCCAGCCCAGAGGATAAATGCAAACTCCAATCGCCATAGATATTGCTGAAATGGAGAGAAGAACGTTACATTCTGGATAAATATTTTCGTTATCAAATAATTTTGATTATTTCCTGGATACACCTGGAACAGTCTAGAATGGATTTCTGAATAACATTAGCTACTTCTCATCGTTATATAAACATGAATAGAACGTGGCTGACATTTCAGTGAACTATCTCTTCTCATGGAGATACTTCACTTATACAAAAGGTCAACAGTGAAAGGTAACAGTTCTGCTTTCGCAACATTGATTAATTTTTCATCGGATAAAACGACTCTTTTTCGAGGCATCTTCGGAGCCCTTTGCCATCCGAGGCCACTTATTGCTTAATCGCCCCTGTAAATAATGTAGCAAACTTTAAACCTGCTATTTTCATAGTGAAATATTTTATAGAAATGTTAAAACAATAATTGCAATTAATTTGCAATATTGAATGCTAATTGCGAGAATTATTATGATTGTATTAAAGACACACGGAATGTTTTCGATCCGTTATACGCTAGTATAATGTTTCTAGGTGAAGAGTTTCCCTCCTCACGGAGTTGATTCGCGTTTCGACCACCTACTTTCACTATCAGCGTACAAGCCAATGACGATCGCTAGTAACACCTTCAATCAATTGCTACCTTGTACAAAAACAATGATCGAAAGAAGGATTTTTGGTAACTGGAAATTTTACAAAAAATATTTGCTATTTTAATGAATTTCCAAAAGATGCACACTTAAATTTGACTAAAATTTTAAAAATATATATTTTAGTTTTCTTCATATAGAAATAACGTTCGCAAGAAAGATTTTTCCTGACTTGAATAGAACGTACAATTTTTCTGTAAAATATTTTATTACTGCGATATCGCTGCCTGCGTTATCGACACAGCATAGTACACTGGCTAAAACATTCTTCGTAAACTTTCGAGTATTACCTTTTGAGTCGCCAAAAATTCTTGTAAACATCAGCTGAATTGATTGCGACAAATTTTTCGAAAATTTTACCTTCTTTGTAACCAGAAGATAAACTACGAAGTGGTTGGCAACTATTGACGTATCGACTTACATGGACGTGTACTGTCAGGTAGAGACTTTGTAAATATTTCAAAAACTACATTTCCAGCAATTGAGACAAACACCAATGTAATCCCTGACAAGTAAGCTTTCGGTTAACTTGACCCAGATATCAAAGTGGAGTTGAGAACACTGGTTTATGATCTAAAATCTGAAAATTTTATTTTTGATATGTCGTTGCTTTGTTTCTCTGTAGGCCGATCTTGAGGAAGCAAAGAAAAGAGTTCAATTGCGTGGACCAAGCGTGAATATTAAACGCGGTGTCGCCCAACTTATGGTGGGATACATCAAGCATGTCAATGTTCTTAAACTAGGTCACCATCGTACAGACAAGTATTTTAGAAGTATATCTAAGTATATTATATTTCTTAAACACTTTACTACTTAATTGATTTATTATCAGTATCATGATAGGACGATTCGTCGGATGGGAAATTATTAAAGAAATATGATTGATGATTTAAGAAATTCCGCAAAGAAAGGATTCCAAAATGGTACCATCCCTCTGTATTATATCATTGTTGAATATCTTAAACGCTGAAGTGTTGATAAATCGGTAAGTTGATTATCCTGAATGTTATAACGATCTAGTCTATATCTCTTCTTAAATGATCTCCCTTTTCTTCACGAATGAAGTTCGTGAAAGTGCACGTTTTCTCCTCAAACTCATGCTTTTTAATGACACGTTCACCAGCAATCAACAATCAGACATCAGAGGTAAATCACGATTCAGACAACACCGAGACCTGTTCATTGTAGCATTGTTGTATTTCGCAAGCATGATCCCGCGGACAGGAAACGCTTTCTATTCGTAGAAAAACATGATTCGTGGTAAGAAAAAAGAAACCCTCTAATTCTCTAACAGTAGAATGTGATCAGAACAAAGTACGTTCATCTGATTTATCGTACGATGTTAATAATAATGCAAACAAGACTAATCGCGCCCGTTGAAAATTAAAGAGAAGTATGAACGATTATTTAAATCAACATATTATCCCAACGGGAAAGATTTAAGATTTCCTGTAAAATGCAAATTACTATTACAGCAAGGTTCGACGATGTAAACGCCGTTCTTGGTATCGCATAAAACCCAGTTAACGGATAAGGTTTCGTGACAAGAGAAGGGGCGTGCAGAACGAAACGATTGCATCACTTCCTGACCCGGTGACTCTGGTGCATCCAGCAATTTTTAGCCACGTTGCGATGATAAGGTATTACGCGGACGATTACGGCAATAGCTCGCGGGAGAACACCCAGCCGCGTTATACTTTCTAAAGTGATACCCGACTGTGACTATTCGCTCAATTTTTCTTCCTTCTCTTCGCGCTCGTCGGCTACACAGTGCGCGGTAATTATGCTTCTATTCTTGTTTAGTTTGTCATAACACGTAACGCGGCTTCCGTTACGAAGGCTGGATTAAACCAGGGGTCCTCAATCTTGCGTCTTTGTAGCTATTTACATGCGCCACCGGCGAAGTGTTGAAATAATGAAATCGGAGTCTTTCTTGTATTAGTAGTATGGGCATCAGTTATCACTGTGTGCCGTTGTTGTAATCTAATTGCCATTATTTTTTGCATTTTTTGCAATCTCGAATGCGCCTACGCCACACATAAAGCTCGAGAACCCCTGGACTAAACGGTTGCCCCTTTCCGGATTATCCTGATCGGATGTTCATCGGTGCTTCTGAGGATCACGTTACGCAACATATTGTGTCTTCTTTTGCTTATCGTGTCGACTAGATATTATTTGATACCTATTGCGATACATTAGAATTATACCTCAGATGTTTATACAAATTCGAGTTTTTATGTCCCCAGTCTAGTAATGTTACGATGTCCACTAAATGAGTTACATTGTCTAGATATGTCTGGAGTTTTCTAAAGGATTTAATTAAGAAACCAGCAAATATAGCGGAACAAACGACGTGCGTTGCTTTAAAAAAAAAAGAGTTATAATGTAACAACTTGGTGGTAGTAGCAACAAGAAACGTGAATAAAAATAATGACGGCAATAACTACATTACTAAATAATAACGGCGATATCGGTAAGGTCGTAGCTTAAAATATTAAGCGGTGATACGGTGAATACCACTCAGTTGGTATCAATTTTTGATCTTTGCATATATATCTCTCAATGTACTATTTTCAAAGCTTAAATATACACGTAACGGTATTAATAATAGTAAAAGTAGGAGTAATTACCTGAAACAACTTGCATCCAAGCGCACAGATAAAACACAGTGGTGCTCTGGCAGAAGAAGAACAATAGCATCGCGCAAATCGTCAACAGAGCAATTGCAACAGCAATACCGACTAGAATGGTGCTCACTCTAAACGGAATGTTGGCGATTGTCGACAAGTCATCCAATCTACCGATGCATTCCTCGCCCAATTCACCTGGGAATCCAGATAGGGAAAGGATATCTTTATTAACAAATAATTTAACGAAGATGAAAATTACATTGTCATACCACTTGACATTGGAATGAAGATCGATTTACCATTGCCACCGTAGCTGCACCTAGTCCAAAGGCCGAATCTGCCCGGATTCTCGTGTTCTAAGTCGCCTAACCATTCTGGCGTAACAAAAGCCACGACACCAATAATAGCATAGCATATGGTGAAAATACCCCAGAGGACACCAATCGCTTTCGAGTTACGAATGTAATTCGTCGCGTACATATGGGAGGACTCGACGTACTCTATCTTCGAACCCATCTTGATACTGCTTAAAAATATCCAACGATTATTTTCTTTTACTAATAACACTACAATTCTTTGAATTATCTCATTTTTAAATCTTCTCTACATTCTATCGACAGTACCATAAACATTTATTATATTCTATTTTTAGTGCGAATGCCTCTTGTACAGTGATCTACAAACTAATGTCGTTAGCACATTCAACGATACCATTGATAGCAACTAATGCTTACTATTAATTTGTAAATTATTACATAAGTCGAAGGGAGATGATTTTATAAAATTGAACAACGGGAAACCACTTACTTCCTGAACGAATTAACTGCTCTTAATGTTTCCTCATCACCGATCTTGCGGTTCCTTCGTGTTTCAAGTATCCGCTCTCACATTAAAGCGGTTCTAGCGCCGCCCCTGACATTTACATCGGAACGTTCACCGATAGGACTCAGGAAGGCGCAGTCCGATTTCCTCGCGACGATCTACCGATTAGAACGCAACAAGACGCGGCTCGTGTTAGTCTTCCTCTTCGCATTCTTCTCTCAACTGGCTCTACTGTCGGATTACTTTCTTTCTCGAATTACAGAGCGGAATACGAGACTCGTTCGGTGTCGTCATTACGTTACTTGTATAAAATGATTCATCGAACGTAATATTGTAAGAACGAAGTAAAATTCGCCGATCGATACATCGTTTTATAAACAGCATAATAGAAGGCGCGCATTTCGGATCATGATTTTAAAATCGAAACCAGCTCATTGGCCTCGATCGAGAATCACGATATTAAGTTCACCGAGCCGAGCTCTCGAACAACCTCCATCACAAATTATCAATGGAATATTTATTACTCGAGAAAAAAAAGCACCGAAGCCCGTACTCCTTAGATCCCAAAGAGTTAATGCTGCTCGAATCATAGCATTAAATCACAGTTGGCGTAGTTTCATCCGTATTTAGAAGATTGAAAAATTTACCTACTCGAACCTCTTTCCAACTGGTAACGCGATCCTCGACGTACCTTCTCCTCTCCCCTCCGTCAGATTGCGTTCAATGCGCTTCCGAGGACATCTGCTAGGAACTAACACTCAACTTCACCGGTGCACTGAATCTGAATACCTTGGAAATCTTCACTTCGCCTGACCCGGGATACACTAGAGACGGAAATTGAGCGGACGACCGTGTCCCGTGTAGAACCGCAACGGGTGATTCGAGATATTTGCTCGCAAAAAGCCCGTCCCATATGCGAACAAGATTGAGAAAGAAAAGTGGGATCAGCCAGGACAGAGAGAACGAGTACGAGACACGATTGTTAGTCCGTTGCATCGACTCGCACAGTTGCTGTGCTAGCTGCGAGTCAACGCGGCTGATCACCTCGACGAATGGAAAATACGTCTTAAAGAGGACAAACTATGATAGCACGGCGTATAGTTCAAGATGGCTGGTTCAGGTAAGCCGAGGTTGCCAGGTAAGTAGGAAGGAGGGAGAGTAGCGCGCGCGAAAAGGACGGGGATCGTGAATGGGGCCTCTTTACGGGGCCCTGGACACGGGAGAAAGGCGACGTCGCCAAGGAACCGATACGCGGAGTAGGGATGCCGGTTTGTAAA
Source organism: Xylocopa sonorina (assembly GCF_050948175.1). NCBI lineage: Eukaryota > Metazoa > Arthropoda > Insecta > Hymenoptera > Apidae > Xylocopa > Xylocopa sonorina. The sequence continues at coordinate 15,734,051 of NC_135193.1, forward strand.
TACGAACGTGTTCGCTTCGCAGGCCTTTCTTCCCGGACCAGCTCAATCTGAGACGAAGAAAATGGATGATAAATATTGTTACTTAATTCTCGTAGGAAGTATTAAAGTACGTGAAACAAGTTTGACGGATGTTAACAATTTTGTTAGATTTACCATTTCATTCTATATATTACATTGATAGATTTAGAAATACTAATGGGAGAAATGATACATGAATATGTATATGCATAAAGTTGTATGGGAATGGAATAAATTGAGGACTGTTGCAAGCAGTTGCAATATGGTGTAGGCTGGATTCAAAGATGGTTCGTGTGGTACCGGATTGTGCATATTTTCACGATGACGCAATAGCAGTGCTAACTGTAGCTGGAGTTTATCGTACTTTTCCAAAACATGATTACATTTCGTCAATTGAGGTTGCTTAAAGAAGATCCTGATTAATTCTTCTACGTATGTCCACATATAAGTATGTCTCTTAATCTCTCTTTCAACGTGCTTCTAACTGAAATACCAGATAACTGGTAGTAGCACGTATTTTGGAAAAATGTCTTAAATATTTTAACGTCACTTTTTTCAAAACATGTTCAATTTATATTTGTATTTCAAGTACAGGATCAAGACCTTGTTGCGCAGTGGTTGGTGAGATGAGAAGACTTTAACGCTGATGTTATCAAAAAGCATAAAAATGAACTACTTTTTTTATCCCTTCTAAGTAGTTTACTCGTACTGGGGATAAATAAAAAATATAAGATGACGTGCATCGTCGTGGAATCCACGTGTGGAGAGAGAGAGAAAGGAAGGAAGTTGAGGGGGTGTTTTTTACTTAAGCTTTCCAAAGAACTTAACGCGACACAAACGAAAACAATCGATTAATCACGCTGTCTCTTGGTTTCGAAGGTAGCGTTCCACATCTAAAATTCTTTTCGCTGTTTATTCGGATAGTTTGTCTTAACAAACGCATAATAAAATGTTTGAATTTCGCGCTTCGATGTTCGATAAATATCGCATTGCGATTGACGCTACATTCAAGCGATAACGTGACATTGCTGATGTTATTCGAAGTGGGTATTAAGAAGATGCTGTGTTTCTAACCTCGATGCAATTTAAGAGATGGCCAATCGAACAGTCAAAGATGCGAAATCTATTAGAGGTACAAATCCCCAATATTTAGTCGAGAAAATAATTAGATCTCGAGTGTACGATTCTAAATATTGGAAAGAAGAATGTTTTGCTTTAACCGCGGAACTTTTGGTCGACAAGGCTATGGAATTGAGGTTAGTAACTGTAATTAAACAATTTGTACCTAAACGAGTTATTTCTATGCGTGTATAACGTATAATTCGATTGTGTTCGGTGTCTGTGCATATATTTTATTTATAATTTTCGTTCTATATTTTGTCAGAAGCTTTTCAATGGGGCATCAAAACATAACCTATTACTGAAATAAACAAACGCTTTTCAGATTCATAGGTGGTGTATATGGCGGAAACGTAAAACCAACGCCATTTCTTTGTCTTATATTAAAAATGCTTCAAATACAACCAGAGAAAGATATTATCGTGGAATTTATTAAAAACGAAGAATTCAAATATGTTCGTGCACTAGGTGCATTGTATATGAGGTTAACAGGTTCCTCTTTAGATTGTTACAAGTATTTGGAACCCTTATTTAACGATAATAGAAAGTTAAGAAGGCAGAACAAAGAAGGCAAATTTGAACTGATCCATATGGATGAATTTATAGATGATCTTCTTAGAGAAGAAAGGTGTTGCGACGTAATTCTGCCAAGAATACAGAAAAGACACGTTCTTGAAGAGAATAACGAATTGGGTAAGTCTCATAGGACTTTGTAAAGTCTTATGCGAGTGAAAGATAAAGAATAATAAAATTTTTAAATATATATTATAGAAGCGAAGGTGTCTGCCTTAGAAGACGATATGGACGAAGGAATAGAGTCCTCAGAAGACGAAGATATACCTCCGGTCAAAGAGGACACGCGCAAACGGACAGATGATCACGACAGGGACCGAGATCGTCACAGGGACAGAGACAAAAGGCATTCACGATCTGACAAAAAATCTGACAGAGAAAAACAGAGATCGAGAAGTAGAGACAGAGACAGAGATAGACGAGAACGTAAACGAAGTAAATCACCTAAATCCCATTCTTCTTCGCATAAAGACAAAGATAGGGATAAAGACCGTCACAGAAGGGACGACAGGGACAGAGATAGAGATCGTGATCGAGATCGGAGACGAGAACGGGACAGAACTAGGCATTGAATTAAAATTTAGAGGTACGGCACATTTTGTACAGATCGTAATAATCGGCATTTATAATTCGCGGGGATGAATAAAAAGAAGTGAAACGACACACCTCTTGAATCTTTTTATATCGTATGTACTGCACTTCGGTCGTGATTAACAGCAGTGTGTAACATTTACAATGAATAGTTTCGTATTAAAATTATAGCATTTATCGATAGAAACGCTACATAGTAGCTTATAATACCCGTACATTACATATTACAAGTGACAGTATTCGTTTTTTTCTCGTTAATGTTATATTCATTCTATCTGGAATTCTCTGCTTTTCTTTTCGACCTAACAAAATTATGAAAGAGTGACCATTATTTTTACGCTTATTTACAAAATTTTGGAGAAAATTTATCACTGTATGTTAGCAGTGAAATATTTCAAAGGTAATCGTTAAATGATATAAAAGGATATTGTATTTTTAAGTAATGCCTTTTTAACGGCACAATGACAAATTTTCTCAAGCACCATGTAATAAAATAAGTTGAGAATGTCATAGCCTGTCTATAAACGTAATCCACATGATTACATATATAATGTCTTTAAATATATACATTTTGCACATATGTACACCGAGTATCGACAATTCTGGTGTGGCATGCGATAATAATACAAGCCCCTCCTCGTACGCTTCTCCCAGCTCTAAGCATGTGTTAATAATCGCATGCTATGCCAGAATCGTTGAGAATTGGTGCATTCTATTTCACCGTACTTTTCATAATTAAAAATAGTGAGCAAAGTATGGTATCGATGCACGAGAAAAACGCGAATGCATTTATCTTGAATGCAATAATTTCTTTTATATTCCAACTCCATTTATAGTTCATCGAGTCTATATAAATAGTTATCAAGCAATGCATTCCACGTTATTTCGAATTATATCTGCCTGATATACACTTCCGTAACTTATTCTAAAACTGATTATATCGGTTTTTAAAATGTTGGCGAATTCAAAATAAATAATCTTTCCTCCTCTTTTTTAATCCATTTTAACAATTTACTCACTGCTTCGATTGCATCTGGTTTTGTCACAAGTGGTTCGAATGTAACATACAATTCGAAGCCTAAAGTTACCTACAAAAATGTATATGTTAGTTGCATACCAAGTGCTTTATTTACATTAAATATCGTGTAGTTTAACTTACCCATGCTAGCATGGTCTCTTTATCTAATTGTTGGAATATAAGTTTCAATGGTCGATTAGGGCTGTGCAGCCTGTGGTGTAAACACTGATAAAGTCCCAATAATCTATGGAGGGGGGAAAAGAAACACGTATCATGCGTGATGTTTCTCATTGTCATATCTCATTCAGATTATTCTGAATTTTTTAATGTTATAATCACCGTTCTACTTCCTCGTCAGTCGTGTATGGAGGTTGGAATCCAGGACTCCAAAATTGTGCCGTACTTCTACATTTATACAGTACGTGCCGCATTTCTGGCAATCCAATGTCAGCAGTTTTAATCGATGGTTTATTCATGGATTCATTAATTGCTTCTAAACAATTTGTTCGTCTTAATTTTTCTACAATTTTCTGTAAATAAAATTTACATGTTATTTTTCAAGTTTTCGTTATTTCTTTTTATATATATCGTTTACGAAATTTTCGTATCAAATTACTTACTTGTTTTGCTTCAGAAAGAACAAAAAATACATTTCTATCAACCGTGAGCAACAATAAGCATGCCTGACAATCCTCAGCCAAGTATGATACATGTCCATGCATATAACCGTTGGCATCAAACTTTGGTAGACATATTGGTGTCCAGCTCTCAGCAGTCTTAAGTGACTCTGAACTGTCGACCAAATTTTGTATTATGTGTAAATCCACAGGATGTAGAAAAAATTTGTTCATTCTAACTAATGTTACCAGTTGGTTGTTAGCTAGAAGTATTGCAAACACTAAATTCTGAAACGTGTTACATTCGTCCAATTAGTATAACTGACAACAATCGGGTAATATTCTTCTAATACAATGTTAATTCTTTAAAATGTGCAGTACCTTGATTTTTCCACACGTTTGGATGATAGTCTGTGTGATAGAACTTCTCATGGAGGGAAGCAAAGGCAAACATTTGATGGCTCCTAAAAAAAATGCTGGCTCTCTGTCCATAAAATTCAATAGGTGATCTATCAGTCTTTCGCTACCGGTTAATAATCTTCTTAAATCAAAATTTCTACGTTGATCATATACTCTAGTTAACTGTGACTGTGTTAGTACAGAGACTATTTGGTTATATACATACCTGCGATAGAAAAACTTATAAGTTAAATGCTTAATTAACTTTAGACACTAAATATTACTATACACGTACGTTAATTGTAATGTAAGTTGAGGTACACTTTCAAGTGTTTTTGAAACTGCAACTAAAATCAATGGACCCTTGACGACGAATACAAAATTAGTATCTCCCGCGTGAACAGATCTAATCATATCACTGCCTGCTTGGACGAATGAAACCAGAGCCTGCATTACACCCATAACCGTGACTAGTTTATCTTCGGAACTGTATCTAGAATATATGGGTTTCCCTGCCTGGCTCAAAATAAATATATGCTTCTTCTGCGCCAACCATGTCTTGCAACGCAAAGGATCCGAATCTATACTACTTTGACCTAATCGCTGTGTAACATCCTCCTAAAACATAAAGATCTAATTAAATTAGATGAAACAAGATAACCTCTTAACAATTTAATTATGCGTAAACAAATTTAACTAAAGTGACCTAATGAATCTTGCAATAAAATTTTCAAGAAGAATTCTCTTCCAGAAATTATTACGAATAATCTTCGTTGCTTTAATTCCTTGCAATCGTTTTTAATTACACTAGAACTTATAGTGTTTCACGGATAGCAGGTTATGAAACATACTAATTCAGGATCATCGAGCGAAGCTGTTTTCTGAAGGTCCCGTGGACTGGGCGCGTTAGGTGTCGTTGGAATGTCTTGCGCGTCTTCTTGAATCTCTGAAATAGTGCTCGTTGTGCTTTCTTTCATCTGTCTGTCATCAATACTACTGCTCATCTCCTGCTCGTACTCCTCGAAACTGTCGGTCGTGACGAGCATTGTTTCCGTGGAGGCGCCCGGCTCAATACCCGGCTCGACGATACCATCGTCGATGGTGGTAGGCTCTTTCTCAGCCATTCTTACTAACGAAACACTTCGGACGTGCCACTATTTTCAAATTTTCCTCTTCGATTGACATTTAACGACAAGCCATGACGGGTCGACCGCCATTGCTGAATCCGGCTTATTTGGGATGGAATCCACAAACTGCGGGACAATGTTACCAAACTAAATTCAAGAAATCTCTACGTCAGAGTTCGTGGATGTTCATTTTTCCAGTAGCGATTAAACACTAATTGAATTTTAACGCATCCTTGATTAACTTACGACTAAAGATTTGATCATTTCTGAATATCTCATTGAAATGCAAGCTCGAGCTAACCCCTTCGAAGTATAGCCATATTCGAATTAATCGCAATGTCGGGATGTATATTTCAGTAATTTCATTGTAATTTACTTTATATTTCCCGCTTTGGAGGTAAGAGAGAGAAAGATATATGAAACCCTATAGGAAAGAGTGAGACAGATACTACGGAGTCTACTTTGGAACCCGTGGCGCCATCTCTGTGAAAAGTGCTCAAACTGGTCGCACAGCGTTATCGACAGCGAAGTGAACTACTGAAACGCTAACGCCATCTCTCGGAGAAATCCTGAAACTAATACCCCGACTAGTTCAGGGTTGCCCCGAGAGATGGCGGTAGTGTTTCAGTAGTTCACTTCGCTGTCGATAACGCTGTGCGACCAGTTTGAGCACTTTTCACAGAGATGGCGCCACGGGTTCCAAAGTAGACTCCGTAGTATCTGTCTCACTCTTTCCTATAGGGTTTCATATATCTTTCTCTCTCTTACCTCCAAAGCGGGAAATGTAAAGTGAATTACGATAGAACGACTAAAATATAGAATAAATTACAATAAAACTATTGAAATATACAAGATTGATGAATGAACGGCATTGACAGGCGGTATCAACAGTGAAACAGCATCACGTGCTGTTCTGGTGCATCTAAATACGTCTAATCCTGGTGATACCCCTATGGCGTTACGTGTTATGTGATTTGCTGTATTATCTGGGTATATCGATAAAAGCTGAAAAAATATTAAGGGTATCAGCTATATTAAAAACGATCGTATGTTTCTGTTCAGAAATATCATTTATTGTTTCGCAACAATACAGATCTAAGATCAATGATTATAGAAAAGCAAACTATCGTGCATTAAAACGCTGTGTAGCTCTTAAATAAATGTTTCTGGTTGCAACGATTTCAGTTGCAATAGAGCGCATCGAGTAACACGTGTTCCAAATTGTATAATCATCCAACAAGAATTAATGATACCACATGTATCCGATTTACGTGAGCGCATACATGGCCAAACTACGCATACAATACCAATTTGTGCGTTGCGTGTTCTACATGGCTTGCGATTTTTACTTATACTTCGCGCGGAAGTATGCAGTTGTACGCGTAGTTGTGCACCGACAGATCGATGAACATAAATCAAGATCCACCCATTTATAACTAGACTAGTTTGCACACATAAGAGATTCTCATTAATATTACGATACACGGTATATCGGTTCCCTTTCGTTTTGTTAAAATATGCGTAATCATTGAGATTCGATGGCTGGACTATTAACGTTTTCATCTGTTTTCAGGTACGCGACAAAGAGAATACATAACAAGAAAACATAGCCTCGACACGGTGCCCTGGCAGTGTGACATACCATCGGCACTCTGGATTCGTTGCTGTGTTGTCTGGGTATACGTACACACATATATATATATATATATATATATATATATATTTCTTTTATGGAATCTTTAAAATAGTTCATTCTTGTAGCTTGTGTTTTGTCACGTTAAAAATGTCACTGTAGGCGATTACAATTAATTGACATATTCATCGACGTCGGTGCAGCTGATTTCCATCTAATCTCTTCGGACCATGATTTCGTATTCGGGGAATGCAACTTCTTTACCACCGTACGCTATGTAACATACACTGTGCGAGGGCTGCACTTTGCCAATCGTTACAGTGCCTTCGTGGTGGACACGACCAACGTAGAGTGCTTCCCCATCTTCCGTTTCGCCACCGGGGATCGCATTGCTAGGAACATTGTTTCCGCTCGTCGGCACCCATGCAGGATCACAGCCGCAGAGAACCTAAAACGAATGATGAATAAGTGACGATTGTTCCTTATAGTACTACTTAACACATTCACGGGTCTCAGAATAAATAAAATATTGAAATTAAATGTAAGAAATATTCGATAGCAAGATGCATCGCCTCTCTCTGGAGCCTTGTTTAAACATTCGGATAGGTCATGGAGTTGGGGGTGTCCTCGAGGCTAATACAAACGACTTAAGAAGGTATTACTGCCCTCGCAGTGAGAATATCTACTTAGCCATTATAACTCGCTTGGCCATTAATCCTCCTGTAATTTACCTTGCAACTTCTTACATAAGGTTTCTACATGACCTTGCAAACGAAAGTTCAAAGGTGCGTTCGTCGGTTGGTAACCAATCGCACAACTTTCTTAAAAATAATTTAGATGAGTTCTTTACTTTACCTCGTAATCAGACTTTCCGTGTTCGTCACCACCCCAAGCCACGTAACAGACGGAATCTCCGGGCTTCACTTTGCCAGGCAGTAGAGCACCCTCGTGATGAGCTCTGCCCACGTACAGGGGCTCACCGTCTTCGCCTCCTTTTACTGCACCCGGAGGAACCATTCCACCCGATGATTCGCACCAACAAAATTCTCCGATGCCTATCACTCCTTCCACAGGTGGAGCTGACGCGTTCGTATCTAAAAGCAGCAACCAGACAAATATATACATACACGTACACGTAGGCTCGGGAATGAAATACAGGTAGCTCTTGGTTCACGCCGCTTTTTTTCGGAAAGAAAGGAAAAGTCTCGGAATTAAATGGCGAGTGAATCGACGTAAACCGAGGGTTACCCGTACTACGTTTATTATTTCTTGTGGTTTCTTGTGCTTCCAATGACCCCGTTTGCCAATCGACATAAAATTTGCTGCTGAGGGTAGAATTTTGGATTTAGTGTCGATGCTGGTACGCCTATTACTCTTTCGAATATCGCGTTGACTGGAGACCAGGGCCATCCGGAATTTTATTCTTTTTTCGTATTATAAAATTGATCGGGGTTACATCAGGTAGTAAAAAAAAAAGCGTATTATTAAAATAAAACAAATATGCTTCTCGATGCGCACCCCGATCGAACATATTTCTTCCATGCTCGTTGTAATTAATAAAAAATCACACAATTCAAAGGCATTTATTATGTTGTTAATGTTAAAAAATACGTATGCAGAACGGTAAATACACATAAAATGACAATCTTTTTTTTCTAAATGTGCTTTTGCGGTATTCGGACAAGATTGCACAGAGAGTTGTATTAAGGTCAATTATAAGATGAGTCGTATTAGAAGCAGCGCTTAGAACGACGAAGAATTTTACGATTCTTCTTTCTTTAAGAATTATAAATAAGGCGAAGGTCAGTCAGCAGGAAAGTGTCTTTAAAAATATTTGCGATGACACACGATGTTATTAAAAATTTATGCGATATAGAAATCATACGCTGTGCCATCACGTAATAATACTATCACGTAACATTGTTGTAGATATCAGTTACATATCTTAAATTCATGAATATTCGAGTACTGTGTGCCAAAAAATTACAATTGATATATTTTATGATTGAAAATTCTATGCATTGATTTAACACAATAACTAACGGTGGAGATACGCACAATAATTAAAGGCGTGCAATTATTCTTCTTAGATATCTATATGTGCAGGTGACTGAATAAAACATTTCATAAGTTTTACGTTATTGAATGCATCTTGCTATGGATTGTATAGTGTGGACTGGTTCATCGACTATTTACGCAGGGCACGCACAGTAAATGTGTTAATACCTTAACAACCGGACATAGCAATTGATGTGTTAACTAAAGCAAGCGTTACCAATCGAGGCAAATCAGAAATGAGGTATAAGATCGTCTCAGTCAATATATTACGGCCAAAAAGTCTCGCAGAGTGCATTTACTGAGAATATCTTGGTTGTAGATAACTTATAGCTTGTAGCAGCTGAGTAGGTCTTAGCAATAAAATATTAGTGTCACAGCATTGGCACCCGAGTAAGATCACAAGACTTGTTAAAGAGGAAGAAAGCTAGGGATATAGCGTGTGTTGTATTAATGTTTGACTGTAGTTTTTTTCACAAGCAATTGGTTTCCATTATTACCTTAAATCCCAAACCCTCAAAAACGTGATAAAAATAAACAAGGAGAGCGTTTTTCCAATAAAGACCGCTTGGCGATTGCTATAAAATTTAGAAAGAGGCGAGAGTTTGGACGATGGATCCCACATCTAAAATTCTAGTTACGGACATTTGTTTCAGAAAGAAACTATAAAATAAAACTTTTAACTTTTACAATTGCGATTTAAAAATCGTCGAAATTAGAGAAGCAGAAGTGACTCGACAAATTCACTTAATTCACCGAAACTAAAATTTCCAAATTGATATTCAACTGTTCCTCTCGAAAGTTTTATGTCGATCGGTCAGTGGTCGCTTTCGGAAGAACGAATCCAAAGAAATAAGAGGAATCATTAAAAAATAGTTTCAGATTTCAACGTCTGAAGGCAACCGAACGATCCGATCATTTTTATCGCCGCGTACATGATTAATTTGCAACGATGAGAGAAGAAAAAAAGGAGAAAAAGAAATAGAAATAAATGAGGCAAATTACTTTTATAATTAGAAGTCGGACGGGGTGGGTACAACAGAGATTGAAGCTTCCATTTGCCGGTTGCACCCCAACCGGTACGAACGCCCACGTAGCTGATGCCGATCGGCTTAGGATCTTGCCATTCCATGATTACAGAACCGTTAAGACCACCTGCCCTGACCATGACACGACCGTCGAGCCAACAGATCGCGAACTTCTTCGTTTCATTCTCGTTCAGCAGATTTGGCGTGCTTACGCGCACCTGTCGGTGCACAAGTTCACTTGTTTATTTCTTTTTTTTTCTTATTTCATCATCTTGCTTCGCTATCCGGGAACTTCTCCATACTCCAATTCCTTTAACTCTTTCTATTCTACTAATTCAACCGGATGTGCCTTTACAAGCCCAAAACGAAACATTTAACAGGACGAAAAGCCATCTTAATGGCATCGAGCATTAATTCGAACGCCGTCTGTGCACATACGCATTAAGCTGGTGTTTTATAATCACCGTTCATGTAACGAAACGTAGATTAAACGGCAATATACGAATCGGACATAATTAATCTCGTAAATTGCGCCAACGTCATCAGCAATAAACGAACTAATAATTTCCACGTTATGCCACCTCTGCACATGTTACATTCTATGAGACTATGAGCTCTGTGCCGAATAATTAATTATTTAAATGAAAATACGGAAAATATTTGGATTAAGTAACACCACTTCGACAGCACCACGTTGATTGTATTATTAGAAGATAGAATTAAAGGAAATGGAATTAATGAAAGATCCCGGCTATAAAACTCTGACAATTTCGAACCTTATCAGGCTGTTTGCGATCGTATCTAATGACGGACGCCGTGTTCTCCCAACCGCCAAGCATAATTTCGTACATTGGGCTTGACTCGCCTTTCTTGTTGGTCAAGGCAATATGCGCGTTATTCTTGGCCCTGACTTCGACGAGGACCGAGCCGCTTTTAATATTCTTAAAGCTGTAGACTAACTCGTTCCGCGTTGACATGGAACCGTATCCTTATAGGAATCAGAAGGTTTCAGTATCAATTTCATTTTCAATCAAAAGATACTCGTTTCTTATTAATTTATTCGCGCTTCTTGTTCCTGAGAGTTTTGGGAATTCCTCTTCGTCGGTCTTACTTTACTATTAATCATTTTTATATAAACGATAGACGTTTTCGGGGTTTGAGACTGCTTTGTTCTCGTATTTCTGTAACGACTTTATCTTCAACGAGTTCTCTTGATTTGTAAGATCTCGGTCGTTTCGATCGTGAGCTTGAAACTGAGCGTTCTTGGTCACATTGAAGCAAAATAGAAGCGGAGCTACGTAGGATGTGTCTACTGTCTTTTATTTCGTGCGTGTATACTGTTTTATCGAATGGTGTCCAATAGAAAGGAGCACAGGTATTTTAATACTTAACGGTAAAGTTCGTTACAAAGTGTTTCTAATGTGACACCATTCGAAGTAAAGGTGAAGGGTGCTAGGAACCAAACATACTTAAGCCAACATGCTGAAAGTCTAAAGAGTAAGAATGCGAATATTTTTTTCACAGCAGGCTTCGTATATACTTTACGTACAACGATCGTGACCACCTACACATATGGCTGTATGGTCGACGGTGCGTTAGCGGGGTCCAATAAAGTCCAAAATCCAATAAAATACCGATAAGAAAATCGTATTAATATTTAGGGAATGACAATCCAATTGTATATCTCGAATATTGTCTGGTAAGAATAATTTTTCTGAATATTTTTCCAAGCGGTACAAAATTACAGTCGTTGATTTACGATTACACCGAAGAAAATTTACCAAGGCAGCAATCTTTAGGCTATTTAAAGAAGCGTACCTGTGATAATACTTATCTTCTTTTTTTGCTTCTTCAAGGTAACTGATATATTGTTACAACTACGTAAAAACTATTTCTGTACGTAAACTAAAATATATAGTCGGTTCAATGCGTAACCGGTAAAATGATTTGAGGATAAGGGATATCATAGGATGAGAAAATAATATTACCTTCGATCAACCATTCACCGGAAGCGCCCCAGCCGGTACATACGCCAAAATAACCAATTCCAAATGGTTCTGGATCGGCATACGTGAGAAACGCGCTGGGTTCGCCTTCTTTACCTACCGATAGAACGCCATCGCTCCATCTGATAAAAAAATTAAAAGACTTTGATTATACATGTAATTGTAGATCTCTCCTAGTTTCTTAAAAATATTCACAAAAAATGATCGCTACCACTACAGTGAATTCTATGGCAGATATGGATAGATTCAATTGCTTATATTTGTTTCAAAGAAACTATAAAAAAGATCTTTTAAGTTTTCGAATATTAGTTTAATCTGCTAATGATGGAATTCGTGTGGAACCTGAAGAAGATGTTCTATCTCAATCCTAATCCAATACTCGGAAGGCGAATTAATACACTTGCGAGTGGATTAGATCTGGGTCATTCTCTAAGTCCCAGGCGACGAATAACAGATATTTCTTATAATCTCACATACGCATGCTTCTGTGACGCATGAAGCTTTCGTTTAAACTTAAGCTGGCTCCTATAGCACATCATAAACTAGAGATTAAGTGGATCCAGAGAGGAAATAATAAACTAACATCTTCAATCTTTCCGAATGAGTTCTTCTTTTAGTAACGAAATAAAGTATTTAAAAAGAAAACCAAAGTCAAATGCTAAGAGTTAGGAGAAGGCAGTGAAATGCATATTTACCAAAATTTATCTCTCCTTAATGCTATTTCGCTCATTATTATTTTAAAACAACCGACATACCTGATCCAAAATCCACGAAATTCGTCACCGCTTAGAATGCCAGGTGTATCAGCCTCTGCAACATCTGGCTTTGTTCTGTTTTTACGAATGACTGACTTGCTATTGCTCCAGCCACCAATGAAGACCTGAAATTTTTACGTACACGATGCGTTTACAATCTTTCTTACTTCCCCCCCCCCCCCTAAAATATATTATCGACTGTTTCTTACTTCGTACATAGGTTCTCCCTCCTGAGGACCCGTAGTAAATGCTACGTGAGCATCGTTTGGAGATTTGACTCGGAACTGAAGTTGTCCGCTTGCGACAGGGTAGAAATTGTATTCCAATTTGTCCTCGGTAGAAAGTGCTGAAAAAGGTAAGAAAAAAATTGTAAGAGAATATTTAAATAGATCGTCCTCAAACAGGGTTGGCTGGCGTTAATGGGTTCAGTTGAAAGATTTGAAAAGCTAGTCCAATTAGAAGAGGACGAAGGTATTCAAGATTTAGTGGAAGAAAATAGAATCAGAAGCGCCTAGACGTCTGGACGCCAGGAATCCTGTAAAATCGATGAGGCAGCGAGCAAAAGTAGGGCAATGCAGAACTCGCATCGATCAATGTATTGTCCTGTCTGCGATAATCGCAAATCTAGATTACATCATAGCTCATTCTTCGACCGTGAATCTTCTCTAATTATTTCGAATTTTCCGACGAATTTTTGCACATCGAAAGACGATTACAGGCATTACAACGTATCTGTTTCTGATAAAAGTAAAGCAACAAGAAACTAATAGTTAAGAATATTACTAAATTATTTCGCTAGCTATTGTTGATTACATTTCTGTTTTACTTTCAGTGTAACTTTGATCTGCACGTGCCGTGCCATTTAATTAAACTTTGCATTATTAACAAAAGGAATGATTTCTTCACTCCTCTATTTTTAACTCCAACCTAATTGCCATCAATTAAATACTCATTTCTCCTTAGCTGGATATGGATCCCAGCCAACAAGCAGCCATTCCACTCAACAAGGAATCATAAAAAATAATTCTTTTTATTTTTATTTCTCTGGTGCGTCGTCAGCTGCAAACGGACTGCGTCGTTTGACCATAAATTGAACCTATTCCTGCCGCACCAATTTATGACAATAATGCAGTCGGGAGTAGCGTCGTATCAGGTATATATCGTGAATCTGATTATTTTATTCGAGGACATTTCACCTGTTCTTAATTCATAACCTTTTCTTCTACTTTAATGGACTGCACCTGCTCATCCTTATGCACGTTACAAAGGAACACCTTGCGCCTTAAAAGGTATGATCTAGGTTCGAAAAATTCATCGCGCTAATTATCATTGTAAACTGCAACCACGTGCACCTGTTTTACATAGGGCAGAGTCGCAAAAATTCGGTAAATGTACTCTTCGATCATTATCGCTCTTATGTTAATAATTAATACGTATGTGCTGAAAATCTTCCATTACGAGTTAGTGGTAATTAGTGGTAGAAATTAGTGTCGTTAAAAATTTACCTGGGGACCTGAGTAACGATATTAATTGCATCCCAAAATCGCTGAAGATTAACGCTAACACGAGCGTCTGGATTAGTAGATTCCGTAAAAACACAGAACGATGCACCACGCACATTTCACATTTCATTTAAGTACATCGCAATTAACAAATTCGCATTAAATTAATAAATACTAATTTCAGTAAATATATTCTTTAACCTTAACAGCAACGATTATTCCCTAAGTCAATACTATCACAGTGAAACTTTCGAGCTGTTACCGATTTTCTATTATTTCAAATCCGAATTGCTCGTATCTTTTATTTCTACTTTCGAGTTGGCCAGTGTAGACATAACTGAAACGATCGAATAAAAAATCTCCAACATAACTTTAAACAATTTTTCAACTAACACTTTCTTAATTCACTGCGAAATATTTATGTTATCGCGCCACCTTTCCTACTAAGAATACGTATAATACGCTTCTGAACGCGCCGTCCACCATGAATTAAATCGGACGGTATTTTATACAGGATCGGTCACACCGCATCGATAAAACAGAATTCTATCATCATTGTGGCAGACTCGCGTGCGAAACCGATTGCCTTTGCACCTACTATCCATCGAAATGCTTTCTGATATGTATACGAGAAGATTTTGTTGAACAAACGTAAGCCTTATAAATAGTAGCTTGTGTCATGAGGGTCGTGCTCGTTGCTGACATCATCGTTGTTGTCGTAAACGAAGCATTGCAAAGGCTCGTCGGTATCCATACGCCATAAATTGGACCGTTGACCAATTCCCTACTTTAAACGAAAATTAATAACTCGCACTGTCCGCGCGTCAAAGTCCAAAATCGTTGATTGGTCCGCGATATTAACTTAGCTTCTTCGTGTTGATCTTGAGTCAGTATCGTGAGAAAACGTAACCGACGAAACTAAGAAAAATAGAAAACTTCATTAGAGGAGATTCAATACGTCGTTGAAGTTAGGTCATTGATATTTCGATATCCATTACTTCATGTCACGGTATACTGGTGACTCAAACTGATCCACGTCGTAACCTTTTATGTCGTAATAATCGGATCATCGTCGGTCAAACAGATCACAGTCGGAATGACGGTGGTGATGAAATATAACTGTCTCGAAGCATAACATTTTCTAAGTAATCTAGGTCCTTCCTACAACTCTATCGTCGGTTTTACACATTGAACCTTTAAAGTACGTGTTTGTTTCCTTTTTTATGAAATTGTACTCTACGTAATGTTTTCCCACACTTGACTTTGCTCGATATTTACATTCCGATTTCATCTTCTTTAATAATATTCTTCTGAAAAAGATCAATGCGTACACGAAAGAAACTTTAAAACGAATTAATTTTACTAGAATTCAGTTAAACCATTGATCATTTATCTAAAATTTTGATATTTTCAAGTTAGGTAACACGGGAAGGAAAGGACGTAGCAAGTCGAAAATATTAAAATTTGTCTTCATCGACGCGATATAACAAATTTAGTTACCTAAGGGCTACATGGTCGTTGAAATGATAGACGTCAAAGTCGTCACAGCAACATGCGCGATAGGATTACATTATTTTGTATAGAATCAGTCGGACCGTATCGGTCACGGCAACCTTCGTTCTACTGTAATCGGTACTATATAAAATAACGTAATGCTACGACACACATTACCAATTACCATTGTGAAGTCCGTTATTTCAACGCTCGTGTGCTTCTAGCCTTAAGAAGTGATCGGCTATAATGCGAGCATCTTTATGCGCATATGAATAATGTGCAAAGTTTAATGTCATTTGAAACTTCCTTAAATATTTCTTGTGAATTCGTGTTTAAGAAACTACTGTATAATTAAGGGAAAGGAGAGACTTTTTATTTTTAAACTTGCGTTTCCACTTGTTAACCCATTCTTTTAGATTGTATCCCTAAAAATTTAAACGCGATTTAGCTGTAGAATCTACAAAGTCAATTTCTTTTGCATGCCCATAAAACGCACCAGATACGAGCGACGTCGATTAAATCAGATACTTCGTCGTGCAAGACGTGTTACGTTCGCAATTAACATAACAATGCGAAAATTAGAGCCATTGAGTCAATTTCCATTGCGCAATAAAAACCATTGGTCAATTTCTTCGTTTCACCGTTCATTGAATATGTATTGCGTGTTCTATGTAGCCGTGTTCGACGCAAGTATATTTTATTATAGTAAAATACGTATATGTGCATTAATTAATCGCGAACGCTAATCACTGCATAGCTGGTAGCAGTTAAACGGTTGCGCGTTTGGCGAACCTAGATGGCCGTGCCTGCCTTACTGTCACTGACCTCGCATGGCAACTCTCTTCCCTTTGCTAGCATGGTGAATCGTGTTATCCAGCAGGAAAAACCTACGAGACAAACCTAAGACATGAATGTCTAACGCGTATCCTTTTTACATTCGACGGAAGTTAGATCTAGTTCGTCGTCAGAACCTGAAAGATCTCCAGTATACTTCTTTTTCCAGTACCAGAGGAAATATTACAGCAAACAATCACATCCTCGGTAAAGTTGTTTCACAGCTCAATTTGAAAGTTCACAATTGCGGCTATCTACATACTAATTGCTTTGCATCTAGGATATTCTTCTCTTTATTAAGAGCCTTGATATTAAGAACAGACTTTTCTAAACGTAAGGAATTTGTCTCAGTCGATTGCGATCGGCAAACGTTACGCGAGAAGGATTCCAGAAAGTAGACAGAGAACTTCTCGCAAGAAATAGCAGAAACGCGTGTTGCGAAACAATCTAGAAGCCGTAATTATACAAGAAATGCTGAGGAATGATGTCATACCGTAATCTTGAAAATCACGATCCCACCATAAGAATGGCGAACATACGTTTCTCTATGTTTATTACATATCGGAGGATTTGCTTGTTAGTCGTTCTAATATTATTCCATGCATTATATTACACCAGAAACATAAAAATGATATAGTTGGAATGTTAAAAAATTCTGGTAAATCAAAATCATTGAAAATCTCAGTCAAACGAGGACGTATTTGTTTTTAATAGAAATTACACATTCGCAACGTCCAGATTCGTAAAATCATAATATATATAATTACTGAAGAAAGCCGGCCGGCCGGCCGGCTTGTCAAATCGACGCGACCGCACCTCTCTGCACACTATATTTAGCTAGCGACTAGAAAAGAAATCGTACCCACAGTATCTCCTCGTGTAAACGCATACCAGCTTTCTAACAATCACTATAGATCAGTTATAGGTAAAATTGATCTTTTACCATGCATCACATCGATAGATTATTATCAATGATTAACAGGCAATTCTTTAATGCCGCTTCTTAATTGTACTTTGTAATCTCTTAATATAAATTTACTAGGATATCACTAGATGAAAAAAGTTGATTATCTATGCATATTTGTATGTACAGATGTACCGTTCATATTGAATTGTAGAAAGTAACAAAGAGATCGCGTAACTCGAGGTCAACCTTAACCTGTTTCTCGGAACTACGTTGCTGCATTAACGGTGAATTCGATACTCCGCGTGAAGGTAATTGAAATTCTGTAGAAGTCTCGCGAGAGATTTTCAGTGATACTTCGTAACTTTTACAATACTGTATGTTGTCGTTCGTTCGAAGGATACAGTGGCAGGTTTTATTTAAAAAGGGGAGTAAAAATGAATCGTGGCGTCTAAAAAGACGACGAATAAATATTGCGAATATAGTTTTTTGAGTATGCGAAAAATATATAATCATGAAAGATCGATACTTTAGAGATCATGATATTCTGCGCAATAATTACTACGTCTACTTTCTGAAGATTTTCCCGATATTTTAATTCATTCGATATATTCAATTACTATGCGTAAAATATTAAAAATATAAAAAGTTACTGATTTTCGATAGAAACAATTATCAAATATTTCTGTATAAGGAATATAGCTCGGTTCGTTTATTTCAATATTAATTTGATGGGATTAACATTTACTTAAAATATCTTATTAATGATATTCGTATATAGATACGAAATAATATATATATATATATATATATATATATTCATTGCTCTTTATATTCTTCATTTACATCTGTATAATAAAATTTGGTATAGACATTTTGTCATGTGTAATCTATGTAAAAAAAATATATTTATACTTACAAATAGCCATGATATTTTATTGAAGACGACAAAGCAAAATCCCTGCACCACACAAGATCCGCGAACTCACTACGAAGGTTGAATTCGTACTGCGAAAAAGAACGTCGTTTTGGCGCTTTACGAAGGTGATGTACTCACGTGCGCATGCGCACTACGCGTTCTCCAGCTGCAGCTTACCCACCAGTGATTTGTAAACGTTAATGAAATGAATTGAATGAGTCACAATATATATATATGTTATATTTTATATATAATATATATATATATGTATATGTATATATATATGTTTTTTAATAAAAATGTTTGCATATAATACCGATGAAAGAGAAAAAAATACATTTTTTATTTATATTTAAAATATTAACATATATTTATTTTTTTTTAATAACAATGCTATCCTTAAGTTAAAAATGATATTAATATCTGTAACTGTGTGTTATGCAGACAATTCAGTATAATTAGTGTTGATAATATACACGGTATTAAAAAACTGATTATTACTCTACCAATAAATGTTATTATTTAAATTTAATATATTATCATTTACTCATTATTCAACTCTTTCACCCTGTTTCATTATCTGAAGAAGATATCAGTCGTATAATATTCATTTACTAGTTATATATGTAGTTAAATAGATTTGAAGCCTCAAATGAAAAAATTATATTATTTTCTTTAGTTTTTTTAGTATAAAGTAGTTCTGTGTCGCTAAGCTTTTGATACTCTGTCAGTGTACATATATGTGACATACGTGCTAATATTATTAATTTATCGGTTCATTACGTTACTACAAATGTATTTAGAACTTCAATGATGTCACTGTTATAAGAATATGTACTACAAGTACCGGTACAAACTTTTAACGTAACGTCCTAGTTTTTCGTTGATAATAAAGATCGAGTAAATACGATTAAGTTAATATAAACGTTTAACTAACTGTAATATTTTGCGTAATGTCGATTCTAGTTATGCACAACTAGATAAAAAATGTAATGCTACACATTCATAGTTTCAGTGACCTCGTTAAATAATGATACGTTACTACGTAATAATGATTGCAATGAATCATTTTAAATACGTGGGCGCTGTGGAACTTGCAATCAGCATTTATTACCTCGTTATACTAGCCATAATATTATTTGAGATTATTTCTAATATTTTATATGTACACGTAATTCAATTTTTAAACTTTTATTTTAAATACTGAAACATTATACATAGTTATAGAGAACGATACAAATACATAATAATATCAAATAGTATTATAACAACACAAACATATTATTTCTTAATAAAAAAAAAACGCATTTTGTATTAAATATGTAGTGGGTTAACAACGTAAAAAAATACTTATCTTTCTGAGAATATGAAACGTTAAGGAACAATAAAAGATGTAATATGAATGACGAACGAACTTCAAACCTTACTGATACCAGCCAATTCTTTGATTTGAGTTATTAAATGATTATTATATAATTTGTAATCCAATGGAGATACATTGATGCATGTACCTTTTAATCTACTCTCATCCTGTAATAAAAATGACTTACATTACCATGTGATTGTAAAAATATTACAACTTTATATCTTAGAACAATAAAACGTACATTATACATTTCCAACTTCACCCTTATCTTAAGTATGAAACTTTTAAATGTTGCATCGCCAAATTTTTCGAGGAAAGCATCATTATCATTTTCTTTCAATTCTCCCAGCTCTTGGGCTGTGAGACCTAATATTTTCTCTGCTTCTTCGCTAAATGCCGAAATCCACTGGTTATCTGTCCAATCTGCTAAGCTTAACTAAAGAAATCGCTAAACATTAATAAACGAAATTTCTGTTTAAACAAACAAAAAAATTTGATCCATATTTACGCTCGCTAATAAACGATATTTGTAGTTGGGATATTCCCTATCACATTTCTCGCATCTGTACATGTCATTAGCTTGGTCGATTAACTGTAAAATATAATCTCTTTAATCAACATTTCAACGTTTGTAAAATAAGAAAATTACCTTCTTTTTGCATGCATCAGTAGGACAAGATTTATACAGTGAATTTTCAGTGCGTATCATATTAACAGTTGCTTTTACTGTATATATCTCAGGACCATTGAAACCCAATTCCATATCCCTTGCCTCCTTGAAAGTAAGCCATGGACCACTTGCTCCACTTCCACCGCCAAGTCCTCTTGAAATTGTTTTGGTCTGACCGTTACGACCAACGGTATTAAACCAACCTCGTAATCTACATTGAGATAAAGGCATAGTTTTGTTTAGGAATCGGATTTGTAATGATAATACTTTTTTTACGGGTATATTTAGGTATAAATTCTGTACCTGTGCGCTGCTGGAATATCTGGATCGAGTTGCATAACTGTCGAGCCTAAGGTTGATAAGTTTTTTCCTCCATTAAATTCACCAATACGTGCACTCTTAACAGCTAAAACGGGGTTATTACTTCCATCAAATTGCTCAGCTTGTGACCCCCATAATGTAAAAGTTACCTGAAAACACATTTTATTACTACAATTGTCGATTACGGCGAGCAAATTAATTATTTACTTCGGATAATAAAATATTTACCATAGTATTACTTTCATCGACAAGATCAACATCTTTCTTTTTCAATTCTCTACCTGTGGTACGGGATGTGAGTACTTGCAAAGTAGTACAAGATTTTACAATACCCAAAACGTCTGTGACAAATGAATATTATAATTAATATATTAAACATATTTTATAGTCGCACACACTTGATTCAATATTTACCAATTATATCATTCTTTTCTCGTGTCTCAATATTACTTATTGGTACAAAATCGTACTGAAGAGTAGGTATATCGTCTTCACAATCATGACATTGAATAACTTCTGAATCGCCGGTTAGAGTCATCTCGTAATCGTTTTTCAAATTATTAAATTGTTTATTTGCTGTTTTTAAAGCACCTCTGGAAATATAATAAACCTTTCCAACCTGTAATAATAATAATAAATATAGCAATATAATCTAAACATATATAAGTATACATTAATGATATAACATATTATAATCTGAACAATATAAGGAAATAACAATTACCTCAAGCATGTTGAAGAATTTATCACACTGATCTCTAAATGCTGTGCACCTAATTTCACCACTCTCATCCACGAGATCCATGGAAAATAACTTTCCTTCTCCACGAGAATTGCTCCATGTTCTGATGTCAGACTTGCTGACAACTCGAGCTTTTATTACCCATCTGTAAAAATAGTTATTCAACTGATTACAAAATTATAACACGACATACAAAAACTGTAGGTCATAAGCTATGTTTGTTTTACAATTTTTAATTTTCAAAAACATATTTAACGATGTACTATTTAGCTGTAACATGTGTAGCAAAATATTAAATGATCAATTCAGAAATGAAATTTACCTATTTTGATAAGGACTTAATGTAACAATTGGTGTGGTTGATATATCACTTCCATTCAAAGACTGTCGTGCATTACGGTTTTGTGGTGCATTATCTAAGGAGGAAAGAAAATATTGGAGATACTATTAACTAATACGATCATCATCAACTGATATTACTTTGCTGTCTAGAAGTTTCTTGTACGGGTTGAGCAGATTGTGCTGGTCTAGAATCACCATCGGGTTCCCCACTTGTTGGGTTTCCAATTTTGTGTCCAACTTCGTTACCAGGAACTTTTACATCAATGTTCAGTATCACCATTACTCGTCTAAAACAGGCAAAATTTCTTAATACATTTGCTTTAAGTTATACTCAACAAAGGATATAAAATAATTATTACATACTTTTGTTTGCCTGCATTATTCACCATGCTTATAGCGTATCTATTTATTTGACAAATAGAAAATTCCGTCAGTATATTATCCGTTATCAACGGGTTCAATTGAGTAGCGAGCATTGTAAACGAATTGACCCGTATTCCATCAGACACGAGTAATCTGAAACGTTCTCCGCTACTTGAACTGGCTAATTTTTTATGACCCTGAAAAACAATACGGTATGAACAGTATTCATAAAACTAAATGCTTTAAAACTCGATGTTACATTCGCAAAATATTGTCATTATTAACATTTCGATATGCGATTGCATCAAATTTCGACACTTGAATATCTTTATCATTAATATTTCCATGTACAGTTGATTAAAGCGGAATACCTAAGTTACTTACCAATATTTGCAATATCGGTTTATCGACATCGATCCCATTCATAATTCTCTAAAAATCAAACAATGTTAAACAAAGGAATTAAACAAAAGTCACGAATATACGAAGGTAATTTCGATACTTACGTCCAATGCACCTTCCGTAAGCGAATGCATTTTGTATAACAATAACGGACACCTGTTAAAAATGAAATTAACAATCTTTCTACGCAGCGAACAATACGCTTTTGTACTTGGTACGATCCGTTAATTTAGTGTGCCCTAGGGTCTAGAATCCGAAGCAGAAATATTCCCGCTATTTTTCCAACGATAACAACCGAAACTATAACAAGTAAGATGTCGTTACTTTCGTGGTTAACGCTCCACCAATCAGCGAATAGTACCACATCGTGGAATGATCCATTTTGTAAAAATACTAGGGAATGATAAACTAGACGTTTCGCTGTTTCGTGGTATAACCATTTGTACCTCGTGCTTTCTATGCGAGAAAGCCATTTTGTGGGTATATACCGGTTCGAAAAGGAGGAATTGTGGTCTCGAGGAAATTAAAATGAATAGTATTGTAAGGAACACGTTGCGTTCGTCGGTGATTAGGAATATATTTTCGCCTGCGTCGAACCCAGGAATCGCAAGTAATCAATTGAGAACACTATGGAAAGCTTCTGAGCAAACACAGATTACACCTATAGTTTCAGTAAAAGCGTTTAAGCATCCGAGCCCTTTTTGTAATTGCGGTTGCTGCAGGGGTGCTCACACAAAAGGTACGCGCATTATATTAGATTATTTTACAAGTCTATTGATCTACACATTTCAATGGAATATAATTTATCGTCAGGCTTGGTATGGACGTTAAGATTCTATAGATTTCGTTATTCGCATTTTTCTAGTATCTATATTTATTTCACAATACGTACTTGTTAACAATATAACTATTGTATACCTTTGATCTTTCTTTGGTATGTATTGGAATACTTTCAATAAATGATTGGCATTTTGCTGGAATTCGTTAAACAAACAAATGTTTACATACCAATTTGTATAAACGTAATTAAAATAATGAAATTTAAGTAGGAACAGAAAAAACTTAAATGTGTTGTGTAATGAGAACTTGAATATACCCTCTGAGAGGACATCGGGGAGGCTAAACTTATGAAAAATGAGTGTTAATGTAACTGCCAAGAAGTTATGTTATTTTAATCTTATTTTTTTGTTAGCTGAAAAAGAGCTTGTGGAATTTTTGGCTGAAGAAATTATTGCAGAGAAGAAAGCACAGAAACTGAAAACTATTCCTACTGAATTAGATGGGTTCAAAGTGTCCCTTGATGGTGCTGAAGTCAATTTAGAAAAGATCCAAGACAATGAAACGTAAGGAAATACAAAGTTACTACAGTACTACAAAATATAGCCAACTATTATCAGAGTATGAAATATGTACATATGTTTGAAAGTAATTTTGTTTTACAGAATTAACATTTCATTCAACATAAACCATACCGTTGATTCAGAATCTGAACCGGACGTAGAAGTAACCAATGACAATCCAGACATTGGAGATATGAAAAGTAAACCAACATTCACAGTAGACATAAAGAGAGGAAATCAAACCCTTGGATTCAGCTGTTCCTTCAACAATGAACCTGGCGCGTCTGGTGCCAACGAAAGCTACAGTAAAATAAACTTCGATTCTAATGTTTAAATACCATACATTAAATAAATAAATTTCGTACAATTATTATTTATTTTCAGACGATATCTTTGGTATCGACGAAATCACTTTATATGCAGGAGAACACTCTGATAAAGTATATGCCGTTGCTGGTGAAATTATTGATGGGGTAAGTGGTATATATCCTATAGGAATTTTTTATATGAATCGTATGTTACATAAATATAAATATACAAGTAAGTATCCAAAGAGTTGAGTACAAGGTGGTGAATTCACGATAACTACCTTGAATATTAATCTTTGGGAAAGTAAAACATTCTCTTCTGTAATCACTTTACCATTGATAAAAGTGAAGGAAAAGGATGTTACAGAGTTGTTTCATTACAAACATTTCCAATTAATTCAATCGTTTTTCTTCAGAATGTATACATCGAAATTAATGGAAAATTCATTTTTCAGTACCTGTACGATTTGTTAATGAACTATCTTGAAGAAAAAGGAATTTCGAACGAGTTTGCGGAAAAATTGATCGAGCTTAGTACAAGTTACGAACATACAGCTTACGTTAGTTTGTTAGAAGGTCTATCAAAATTCACCTCTGGAAAATAATTGTTTAATCGTCATAATTTCTCCTGTATTTATAATTTCTTAGACTAGAACATGTTTATGTATAAATATCTTTATAATAAATGTATGTAATAGTCCAATACTTTCCTCTCTGAACAATTAAATTAAAAATAAAGATAATAAATTAACAACAATCTATTGTTATCTTATCAATGTCAACGACATTCTTTAAATAAAATACAAGTATATCGCACTGGTGTTATCTTTAATTATCTTCGAATTATTCGAGTGAATAATAGTACAGAAATTTCTGATCCTGCGTGCATGGATGGTAATAACGGAAAAGTAAGGCAAGGGAGTTTGATTGGAAAAAAAGAAAAGTTGATGTCGAAATCCGGTTTCAATAAGGAACACGCTCGTACCAACTGTACTGAATAAGAATATATATCCTGAAAATGATGGAGTTCAATGAAACAATGGCGTAACGTGACCAGTACGTCTAGATGTGCGAATAACAAAGAGTGTCGTCGATTTAATAAATTATCTCGACGATCGAGAAGAAATGTCAAACCGCGACCCGAACAATTTGATGGCCACGAACGATGAGAGTTTCGATTATCTTTTCAAAATCGTGCTGATTGGCGATTGTGGCACGGGGAAGACATGTGTCGTTCAAAGATTTCGATCTGGTACATTTATCGAGAGGCATGGAAACACGATCGGCGTGGACTTTTCCATGAAAACTGTACTAATCGATGACAAGAAAGTTAAGGTATGTTTGTTTGATCTATGATCGATAAAGTATTATACTTTTCAACTTTCTTCCGTTTGACATATAACCTAGCAGATTATTTATATGCGAATTTTTGAAAGTTCTTTTTCTTAAATATTCTTCGCGTTGGAATCTGTTCGTAAAAAGGAAACATTATTCCGTGTCGTTTTTTTCTTGGACGTAGGTTTTCATTTTAACCGAGATACATTACAACATGCTAAAATGGTTTATAAGTTAAATACTTTCTGGAAACAATTTGTCTAAATTGTTTAGTACGAGTTAAATTCATTGTTCTATATAAATTGTTGTTAATGTTTAAATATCTTTTTAGTCGAGAATTTTTCTGTTGTGTAAAATATATGTTTATCGTGCAATTCTTTGCTCATGCAAACGTTTTAAAAAACTTCAATTATTGTAGTTACAAATATGGGACACGGCTGGTCAAGAGAGATTTCGCACAATAACTCAAAGTTACTATAGATCTGCCAATGGTGTTATCGTAGGTATGTTCCGAGTGGTATCTCCTTTTTTCTCTTCATTTATGTTTAAAGGCATTTGTAATGTTTGACGTAAATTTCAGTTTATGATATTACAAAAAGATCTACCTTCTTAAGTTTACAACATTGGGTTGAAGAGGTACGAAGGTACACTTCTTCGCATGTTTTATTAATCTTAGTTGGTAAGATATCTCCATATATTTGACTAAATAATCGTACTTTCGATATTGTGTACTAATGAGCAATAAACTTGTAGGTAACAAATGTGATTTAGAAAATTTGAGAGAAGTTGAGAAAGGAGAGGCGGAAGCTCTTTGTCAATACCTTCCTGAAGTGCTACAAGTTGTAGAAACATCGGCCAAAGAAAATACCAATATAGATTCTATATTTTTCTATCTGGCATCCGAGCTTAAAGTAAGTGTTTCATTTGATAACGCAATGTAAAAGAATAATAATTAATTCAATTACATTTTAAGTACGTTCCGTTTACTTGCTTTTTAGAGAAGACATGAAAATCGCCAAATAAATGCCAATGAAGGTGAAACTGTAAGACTCGGTGCAGGTAGAAAATTGTCTTCCTGTTCAAGTTGTTCATATAAAATATTTTAAATAATAATTCTTAAACAAATGATATACACACATATCCTTTGAAAATTTAGAGTATATCGAAAATATAAGAGAATCAGAAGTGCCTTTAGGCCAAATTAGATTTGCAACAAACCATTCAATATTTTACTAAAAGAAATTTTCCTTATTTTATTAGTCTTGGATCAGGTATAGAGAGTTGAAATTTGATATACAACTTGTTTCTTTTAGTAAGGTATTAAATGGTTCATTGCATATTTAATTTAGTTTAAGGATGCATTTGACCTCCTTGTTCAGTTATATATCTTTTGTATATAACACGGTCGAACAGTGTACAATATTTTTATAACAATTTAGATAATGTGATACCGAAAGAAGATTTGGTTATTGTACTGTTGATAATAACAAAAGAGACAATAATTGTGGTGTTGAGGCAGTATTTTGTAATCGTTTAATTATAAAGAACTCTCTATAGATTTGTACTAGAAACATTTGATGAATTACCATTGCATCTGCAATTTTACTCAATATTTACGAACAAGTATCTTAATACTTATACACTTGTAAATACAAAATCTTAGATCTTATGATATTCTATAACAATGATGTACTTCACTTATTTATAAATGAAATAGTAGATGCTCGTATTTATATAGAAAGAAGTGAATCCCGGAAAAATACAGATAATAATAATATATAAAATATTAATATATTTTTTTAAACAAATAATTTGCTGTTGTATTATATTTTAATATTGTTGTAATATTGAAGCTATTGAAATAAAAAATATGAACAATATACTGTTTTACACATGCATTTACTGTATGGCATTAATTAAACAATATGTTAATTAACAGTAATTATTTATTGACATATATATAAATTCTGAAAACTAAAGAGTGTGAAGTACAATACACTATAGAGTTGTTATATAATTTTCTATTTAAATACGACACAATATGAAAAGATTTATCAATTTTTGTTGCAGTTATGCAATTACATTTAAATATTGTTTAATTCAATACTTGGTAAGTAATTGAAAAAAAAGTATTAAGTGACTTTTTAACTTCTTGACATTTGGTATGTACATTTATTACATGTTCTTAACAGAGATTTTAAGGCACTTCTTTTAACATGCCCTTCTCAAAAATGCATTTAATTCCACTTCTTATATTATCTGTAACACTTAAAGCATAAGGTATAATATAATTTTTTTTTATACATATCAATGTAATATATTACTAATTTCCACTAAAACAGAATAATATATATAGGATATTTCTCTACTAAAATAAATTAAAATATAGTGATATTGTACATGATAAACAGATATATGAAGAAAGATTTTTGTGTATATTAAATATATTTATCTATTATATAATTTTTGTTTTAATAATGTTTTCATTTTAAAAAATCAAAAGTTTACAAATCACGTTGTTAGAGTTCTTAGTACATATTACGTTTTTTTTTTTATCACTGAGAATGTATTAATTTATTCTATCCCAATTACTAAGTAATCTATTTGTTAAGTTATGTAATCATGCCATCTATGACTAATACAAGTTTTATACTGCCTTGTAAGTTCTTCTATATTTTTCGTCTATTTGTACAAGATAATAAGTTCCAGGAAACAGGTTACTAATGCTGCTTTGAGGACTAAATGGTACAGTGTGGCAGTTCTGTTCACGCCAATCTAACACTTTTGTATAATCTGCTGGGGAAACTTTTTTACGAGCATTAAGATCCTGTTTAATATGAGAAAGTACAGAAACAATTTTCATTAAGTCAGACCCCTCTTTATAGTCTTTTGTTATTGTTATTGAATACATAGTAGAACAAAATCCTGAGCCATATGAAAATAGTCCCACTTTAGTACCTGCTAATTCCTTTATAGGTTTGCTAACCAATAAAGAAGCTAGACCAGCGTATACAGATGGTGTGTACATATTCCCTACTTGGCTTGATAGCAGTAATGAGGGCTGTGTCTTCTGTAGGAAACGTGTCTTGCTTAAATTCACAAATGCCTTCTCCAGTTCCTTATTAAAATAAGTGTCTTCAGGCTTGACACTATGAAAGTTAGCTAGTTCCGGATATTCTTTTAATACCTTCTCTTTAGGCATAGCTAAAAAGTCAAGAAAGGCTAATCTAGCAAATGACTTTTGCACTAATTTACAGTATGGAGAATGAAACAAAAATGAGTCAAATTTGTCTAAAGTTATGTCATAATTGTGCATTTTTTTCACTTTTTTACAGAAAGTTTGATAACAATTATCCAACGCATTTAGATAGCATTCAATTGACAATTGTCCATCTACAATAGGATATTCAGACTTTAAATTGGGCTTGTAAAAATCGTACGCGTGTTTCATACACGATGATCTTACACCACGATCAATTACTAGCGGCGCTTCTGGTCCAATCACCATAGCTATGGCTCCAGCACCACCCGTCGGCCTGGCGCTTCCTTTAGAGTATACAGCGTTGTCAGCGGCAACAACTAGAGCTAGCCTGCCGTCCCAAGCGCTACTTTCTACCCAGGATACAGCATTTAAAAGAGCAGCAGTACCTCCGTAGCAAGCGTTGGTTGAGTCCACTCCTTCTATGTCCGTGCAGCCATGAGGTTCGAACAACTGCATAAGGATAGTTTTAACCGACTTGCTTTTGTCTATTATAGTTTCCGTTCCAACTTCTAGTCTTCCGATATCTTGCGGCTTTATGTCATATTTATTCATTAATCTGTGCACAACCGTCAGGCACAAAGAATTAATGTCCTCCCGGTCGTTACAGAAGCCCATCCTATGCTGGCCTAGCCCAATGGTATATTTCCCAGCAGACACACCATCGAATTGTTCCAGTTCAGTCTGTTCGACGTATTGAGCAGGAAAGTATATTTCCAACGCTTTGATACCAACATCTTTCGGCCACATGATGTTCGATTTTAACCAAACGGTTTCGTTATATATCGCGGTGTTCTCTATAGCTGAGCAATACTTAGAGTTGTGTATTCATGACAACGCACGAAAAACAATTTACCTTACACTCGAAGATACACGTGACGCCGGTTGATCACTGATCCTACGTTTAACAGGATATATCCTGATCTCGTGTAATAACTTTTTGTTATTCGTAACAGGTGATAATCTTGAATGAGTATAAATTTCGAGGTCTGACAAGTTCTTTCTTTCTTAATCCGTAATTTTGTGTCAGAAATATGTATGTTTCGAGGATGGCACGTTACTGCCGGACGAACCACCAGCGATGTAAATGTAGGTTAGAAGTGAAACTCGACAGGTGAAAATTACGGTCACCGAATTACGGTTACGTACTTAGTCGTTCGCTCGACCTTCCTTTCCGTCTAACTGACACCACTCTGCCAAAAGAAATCGAACTTCCAAACAAACGTCCCGCGAGTGAATGATGTTCTTCAAGCTGCCGCCGGTTATTCAACTAGTCGCGCTACTACTTGGAAGGGATATAATAAATTCCATTCGGTTCTTTATATGAATACATTATTCATGTACGTAGATATTTTTAATCCATTGTATCGGGTGTATAAGTGTTGCACAAAGAAGTATCGTATCTATTTCACTGATTTAAATAATTTATTCTGCTTCATTTTATTTATCGAAGGGCAATTTCTTGCTTTTGATACTCCTCGAGTATTCGATTTCTCATTCGACGATGTTTATAAAATAAAAAGAATAAAAATTAGAATACTGCAATTATTTACATTGGATTATGAAAATAAGCAGTGGTTATAAATGCTCGTGACGGTGATTAGTATGTATATTATAATGCAAGTGCATATGAATTGAGGAGTTTGTATAATTACTTGCAACTTTAGAAAAATTATTTCTTAGGGCTGGTTCGCTCTTCATATATATATATATATAGAGAGAGAGAGAGAGAGAGAGAAAAAAGGAGAACGTGGAATCAACAAATTCCTCAGATATAACTTTCCCTTAGCGTTTGCTTAATATCTTGCTATGATAAACAGGGTCAAGGTTGATGAATCGAACGATCGATCGGTAAAAAATGATCCGTAGGTAACATGTACATAAATTAAGAAACTTTTCTGTAATGAAGTGAATTTTAATGAGCATATTTATCAATGTATACGTTTTAATGACCAATCTCTAACTTTATAAGATATAGATTTTTATTACCATTTACATTTTCGTTAGTTTTCATATGCAGGTACCCTCGAATAACACGGAATTTGATTTGCACGAAGTCGTAAATATTATCATCAAATTTCCATCGATAAGGATCCTCTTTACTCATTCAAGGGAAAACAAATTAATCTTTGGAGAGTGACAGCGATTCAACATATATACGTAATTAAAAATGATTACGTTTATCAAATTTTACCTTTTACATATTTAAGTTTTACTTTTTTAAATTGGATTATTTTTATGTTATTCTTGTACAATCGAAATTCTACAACTAAAAGTGCTGAAAAAGATTACGTTTTTATTTTTAATGTTTACTTTAATTAATTTTTCGGGGTAAATGTACAAACCTGAATTCGAGGGACGTCTAAATGTGTGATAGTCATCAGGACATTAATTTAATCTCTTTGCCGTGCAACCAAATTTAATAACACCGTGGCCTAAATATTTAATAATATGAAATTTTTAAGAGTCTGATAAACTGTATACGTTATATAAATAAATAAAGTTATAAATATTAGACAACAACTGTTAAAAATTTATACGAATTACGTAGATTGCGAACGAAATAATATTTAATGATTTTGTTGTTAATTTTTATTTCTAATTAAATGATTCACTTTTACTTTAATAGAATTATTTAATGCTATTCCCATTGTTCTACTTATAGTGAATCATTTCCTAAACTTATTTCTCATTACAATTACTGTTGCAAATCTACTTTAAGCTAAATTAGTTGTCAGATAAAATAGAAGTAACAATGCTGTACTGCCTCGTTGTTTACTACTCGAAATTATTTAATACCGAACAAACTTCTCTTATAATTTTAATAATTTTTTATAATTCCATTTAGACCTAACATTTCTTTTTTAGTTATTATACAATATCAGGCTAATACCCATTACTTGAAAATCACTAATAAAACACTAAAATATATAGCTCTGCTTAAATACTTTATAAAAGGATGTAAAAAATTTTAACAGTGATAAACAAGTAATTCTTTGAACATTAAAGTCAACTTTATATCTTTGTTGCTGGAGACAAATTAAAAAATTTAGCATAAGTCAAAGTGCACAGATCACTATCAGTTAGAAGTCACCAGTTGTTGTTCATGGTGTCAGATCGTATGAAAAATTTTCAAAACGACATAGATCAAATACATTCAATGCTGCTGCATAAATGTTTTTTATATGCTATTCTGCATAAAATATTCGATACGGAATTAAAACCTTCTCTATTTATATACGTACGATATGCTCCATTTATCATTCATTTTTTTTTTTATACGACTAAGTTCTTCGCGAATATGTAATATGCAAACAACGTTATACAATATTATAAACGATATCGCGTCATTTTTCAAAATATGTAACATAAACTTAGCATTCGTTTTGGCTTGCATTATGTAATAATAGCGACCGATGTTTGCGAGAAGGAAATAGTTTGAATAATTTAGATCCTGATTTTTTTTCCTATTGCGTACGATTTGTATATGAATAAGGAAGCATATAATGTTTTACGATTCGTTGCCGAAAATTTGGGTTCAAAACGAAGCAACAGCTTTCGTGGCTTTGTATATAATTTACTGGATACATAATTCTAAAGTATAATAATGATGTACTAAATCGTGATTTCGTAGATATCACTATTATTACAACGTGTTCTACAAGATAGCGGCGGCAGCTTTGTTTTCATCTGGCACGGCAAAATATAATTAGTGTTTGTTTCATCTACTTTCGTCTTATTTATTTTTCTTTTCGGTGTTCATAACTTGCATATACGAGAGATACGGGTATCGATCGTGTATTGCGATCTTTCTCGCACTTTATGTCAATTAACTATTTATATATCGTAAGCATCGCTGATTAAAGTACACATGTAATAGTCGATACAATTCCGTTCCGTCGATTCTTAAAGCTACGTGCGATGTAACATCGAAACCTATGAACAATTTCTTCCTGTCAATTAAGAAAACGAACGAGACAAATAATTTGTTTTATTCACCGTACACGTGTAACGGATCACGGAAATACAAAGAAAATGATGCCCCCTAAAGCGCAGGACTTTAAAAAAAATGTGAACCTTTAAGTACACTCGATTACTTCGTTCATAAAAAAATGTATAACGAAGTAATAATACGATCGTTTTATTCATATACGACACTTTTTATTCCTCAAAAATTATCTTTTTTCTATAATACTTTTGTACTTCAGATGTATGGATCTGGTCATTTCTCTTATATTGAGACTGTTATGAAAAAGAGAAAATGAGATTTCGGACTAGCTACCCAAGATATTTCTCCTCTTTCCTTAAAATAAAATAAGAAAAAAAAAAGATAAGAATTTAATTGTTATACGCAAGAAGAATTCTAGGCGTATCTTGTAGGATGTGAATGTAATGTATATTTAGACAAAAATATTGTAGCACGATGCTTTCAACTGTTGTTCAAACATTTTATAATATTAAGTTGAATATTATCAGTGGAGAAAAAATGTAAATCATTCGAACGCTCCGAAAATGTTTACCCTTAGAAAATGCGGTACTTATTGTTGTTTTGAATATAAAAAAAGTTCGAACCTCGAAGCAGTTTGATCCAGTGGAATCGGTATTTCGGAAAGTATCTTCTTCCCTTCTTACATTTAAAGTACAAATTGCTCTAATTGATCTTAGCTTTACACTTCTAATTCTTTCAGTACACGTTCCTAGCTATCGGCGCTATTTTGCGTGATCGAAGCATTCGTTTCGAGCTTCTCAATGGATTGTCGATTGACGAGCAATGATCGAGCTGATGAGTTGATTCTTTTACCTATAAAAATGCGTACAAAATAGGAATGTAATACGTGGTTCTGCCCAATGAATCAAGGCGAAGTACTTCTGTTCTTTGTTTCTTTTTTTTCCTTTGTTGTTTGCAAAATGTTAAGAAAATCGCGCGGATCTTATTTTACAATAACTGAAGAATCACGTATACTAAACATTATTATAAAATGCTTATCTTCTTCGTCTTGGCACACCAGTAATTTAGTTAGCTTAGAATACGAATCCAAGATTGGGCAAACTTCCGTGTTTCTTATCTAAATTAAGAAAAAAGAGGAAGAAAATTAGGTAGCGGAAAAGAAATGCAATTTGTGCATATATGCAACGTAAAGTGCCGAGGAACTTATCGTTAATTAAGTTTGCCCATCCTTGTCAGGGATATCAACGTATACTTGGACGGCTTCGAGACGGCGCGGTTCTTTTCTCGTATCAATTCATATCTTCGGTTGACAGTGTGATGGCTTTTAATAATTAACTTAATCGATTTGTAATTAGTACCGTGTATTCTCTACGATCTTCGGTGTTTAACCAAAATCAACAATGGAGCGCACTGTCTCGAATCGCGACGATCCAATTCATACCTAAATTTAGTTTATACAATTTACTTTTACTTGTAGTCGATTTGCCTCGTTATCGATACAACTTAAATTTACGCGAACTGCTCGCGATCTCCTCAGTTTTATTTATACATAAATATATATTTATATATATATATATATATATATATGGCCACTGCTTCATTTAAAATCACATTCACAAACATCCGTCGCAACATGACACGTTCAATTTAATGAAAAGACCAATTACGGACGATATTCTGTAATGTTCTTCTCTTAAATTGAAAAATTCTCATCTTTTGATAATTCATTATAAAGCAGTACGCTATTGCTCGCATTAAGCGAATACTAAAAAGAATACGATCAATAGTGAAACACTTATTTATAGAATTTGTTTCTTAGGACAAGTAATTTTTTTATAATTATATAAATGTGTTATTCTTCAACAATTTAGTTTGCCACGCATTTTTAAACGTAATTACAAACACCAATATAATTTATTGCTATCTCTAGATAGAGATTTCTCACCTAATTAAGTCAAGGACATCGCGTATTCCTATATTTTTTTTTCCTTTTCAGGTGTATTTGCGTGGAAAGGAATTTGTATGCTTCGTTAGAAATTGTTTCTGTAACGGTGTACTAGAATATATGACGAATTCAATCATTTTACTCCAATTATATATGGTACGTAGATATTACGAGAGCTTTTCTCTGATTTTCTTAAACTGGCTTTGACATTTAGATCTTGACGAATTGTTTTTAAGATCGTGCTTCTTGATCTTTATATTATATATATTAACGCAATAATCATATTTGAAATATCTCGAAATAAATATCAAAAAACAACACAAGCACGTCCACATATAATTGTGATATTTAGAGTATTTGTATAAGAATTAAAGACGATACAAATAGGACGATAGAAAACGAGGAGATAGAAAAAAAAAGAAATCAAAAATATTTCATTTTTGTTTCTCCGCATCTTTTTGATAATTATAGATAAACAAAATTACATCCTCTGGGATTACGCCTACATTTTGTACAATATCATAAGTCGAATTATGCTACGTATGGTTTTGTTGAATATTAATAATAGGTAGGAAGCGTGAAGAAGTACAGGCGGACACAGCAGAAGGGATACTCTTTCTTGAAAGTATAACGCGCTTTTATGTCTTATAAAACGTCATGCCGTATGAAAGTCATATAAACATGGAGCGATATACATAGTATACACATCAACTGCATGATTTTAAGCAACACATATTTCCTCCTTGTCTTTTAATTCATTAACAAATCCCCCGAACTATGCGTTACCTTCAATGATATTTAAGATATATCATTTTCAACTATGATAAGTCATAAAATATATTATATCTAATGATGGATCACATGCGTGAACATCGAATTAAATTTATCAAATTAAACTTTTAAAAATCCAGACGTAGAATAGTTCGGGCGATTTTATCAGTAAATTTTTCGTTTATCTGAAATACATCTTATCAATTTATCAATTTATTTAATTTCTCTTAAAGAGATCATGTTACTGATATGATCATTTTTAAGAAAAATTATAGTTAATTACTTTAAGAAAAGCTCGCTCTTCACGTTGCCTATCTGGAATAAACTTAGAAGAGTCCTTTCTTCTTATTCTTCTTATCCTTACCGTCGACAGCCCTGAAAAGAATTACAATATCAATAGAAATAAACAATCTTTATCATCACTAAACAGTAACATAACTTACAATGTTAATGAATTATAAGTTTTAATAATTTTTATTATAAAACAATCTAAAAATTTTGCGCTTGTTTTTTAAGGAGCATTGATATTCTTCCATATACAACAATTTCGTTATTTATAAAAATAATTTTGTTACTCAACTTCACATACATTCATCAAACTACTTTTTTATAAAGATTTTTGTTACATATAATTAAATCTTACATAAGAGAAAGAAAGAGAAAAAGTTAATTGTTTAAAACACGTAAATTAATGTATATATTCATACATAATTATGTAAATGTAAAAAAAGATAATTAAGTCATGCCAAAAACATGCGAAGTATATGCTTTTATGAGCCACAGTCATTAAATTACATGCCATTTGCAAATATTGATTTATTTTTGTGTTCTGATTGTTAATGCAGCACATTAACATTCATTGTATGTAATTAAAGAATAGCTCAACATTTTCCATGTCAAGGTTATATATAATTTATATATTTGGCTTATATTATTTTTATGTTTGCAGTCAGTTCTTTTGTAACAATATGCTAACAAAGATTAAATCATTGAAGCAATAGAACGTGTATTGTAAAATTGTTAACGCAATAAATACGATATTTATGTAGTTCTATATTCAGTTTTCAAAATTTCTGTACATATATATTAAATCATTGTTCTGAAAAAGCTATTTATAAAAAAGTAAACGTGCGGACTCACATAAAACCAAAAAAGTATTATGTTTAAATATGTCAGAATGAAAATAATACTTATGTTACATTATATGTTAAAGCAACATTAAAATAAGCAAACAATATTTTTCCGATTCATTTATAGGTCCCTTTTGTATTGCTTATGTTGCAATAAGACTAAATTAAATAAGGGCGATGAAAATGGTTAGTAAATCTTTTAGGAAAGCATTACATTTATTTGCAAAAAAGATTCGATGATGAAATTAACAATGTATAATAATTTGTGAGTAATTATTGGTCATGTATAGTATTACTCTTTATCAAGCTGCCTTTGGTTTGACCCAAATCGTTGGGAAGAAATGCAAATGGAATATTAACATGCGCGAATTGGAATGTACTGATGAAAACAAAATAATAAAGAATATCTCAAAAAGATACCGACAGCTTGCTTAGAGTTTACAATGGCTTTCCATAATACTCTACGAAGATTGTGAATGATATTGTTATTTTAGTCTATATAAGACAAGTTATGTATAAGTGTAACGCATGTTGCAGTGAATATAAAACAGTGACATCCATAGGAATATATAGATCTTTTTTGCAACTCTTACATAAAATTTATCAAACTTTGTGCCAAAATATGCCCCTCTAAATATGTCTATAGGGCAAAACTTTAACGTAAGAGTACTATGAAGATTCTTTTTCGATATGGATATCTGCTTTTCCTATTTCTATATTTTTTCTTTCTTCTTTTTCTTCTTCTTCTAGAGTTAAAATGATGTTAGTTATCAAATATTAGTCAGTGTTTTGCAAAGTTTATGGATTAATGTTTCAACTCTTCAAGGATTAAATAAAGCGTTTGTTCTAACAGATAATTAAAATATTATCAATTCAGTTCGATTCCAAATGATTTGGTCATTCTAATATCATTGTCTATTGTATATATGAATTTTTTGAAACAAAACGTTCGAAGAAAACGTAAATAATAAAGATATGTGCTACCTTACATTGAAACCGAAGTATCTGTAATACTGGCTTACAACAGTGTCAAATAGCATAGCTTTTAATGCTAATAAGTCCTTGTAATTATAAAAGTAAGGAGAATCGATAAAAAGGAAACGGAAAGAGATACGCAAATACTCGCGTGATATGTAAATAATTATGTTTCGTTCAATTTACGAATATATTGATATATATATACACATATATATATCAATGTATGTCTATACGTTAAATTATCAGCAAAATAAAAACCACGCATCGAATGTATAAAAAAAGAAAATGAGATCGACGTTAATATTTCGAAATGAATTTTAGTATTTTGGATACAGTGACGCAGAGGCATTTTGTAAGTAAACGTAGACAAAATCTACAATCTACTAAGGATGCTCGGGATGTTGTATGACAAGTTGTATCTGTGTAGGGCTGTCTTGAGGTGATTTGAAACTGGTGTGACGGCGTAGGAGACTTCCTATCCCTCGGGAACCCCTCAACGTACCCCCGCCACCGCCAGATCCCTCGGAAGACACTGATCCCGTCCTAAATTAAGGGACACCCCGATATGGTATACACACAACAAACAAACAAGCGCAAGCATCACGTAACATTCGTTCATAAAAATAACTTTCTTAAATAAAGTATATCATAGTATATACTTGTTTTACCACATCACATCAGACATTCGGTGCTATAGCTTTTGTTAAACGTTCTGAACAAAAAGTGAAGTGAATACTTCTGCTACGTATATGTATTTCAATATTTTGAACGATTTTGTTTTATTATGGTGTGCTGGATGAATATTTGGATGATTTGTTGTAATAGATGATTATTAACTAAATATCTTGAAACGGGAGAAAAATTGCCAAACAATTCACTGGATCACACCAAATTAATTCGGACAAATGTATAAGCTTTTAGTTAACTTCAATTAAGTTCAGAAGCATAGTTACATTGTACATGCTCATTAATAATTATTAGTAATTTCCTGCTATTAAATTGAGCTAGACTGAAACAGTTTCTACATAATTTCAATGTATGTTTAAGAAAAATTTGATTATACCAAATCTGACAATGGGAATGACAAAGAATAAAATTGTCATAATATAATAACAAATACAATTATGCTACAAGAGCATATATATATATAGCATATATATATATATATATATATATATATATATATATATATATATATATATATATATATATATATATATATATACATAGCATATATATATATATATACATAGCATATATATATATATATATATATATATATATATATATATATATATATATATATAGCATATATATATATATATATATATATATAGCATATATATATATATATATATATATATATACATAGCATATATATATATATACGTATACATATATATACATATATATATATATATAAATATGTTGTCTTTTTTATTGCACATATCCAGCTGAACGATACTTTTACTGCAAAGGTTTAAGCAATTTGAAAATATTTCTAACAAACAATTTACAATTTTTTTATTTCATTGAGTACACAACTTATTGAAGCATTATTGTCTATTTTCCTAAATATAATTAATTATAAAATTACATTTTTTTTAATTTGCAAAATACCTTTCCATTCATGCAAAAAGCAACTTTTGCTCTTCGTATTCAACATCTTTTGATTTAACAAAAATATGATACAATTTGACAATTATGAAAGTATCAACAAATAAAAGCAGTCCGGTTATTTTAAACGATACTTACTCTTTTGAATTTGCTTCCAAACTGCGCCTACGCAATTCTTCAATACTATGTCCAGTCTGTTGCTCCCATGCTAATTTTTCAGCCTCAAATACTCGTCTCTTTTCTTCCAATTCGCGTACCTGCTGCTCCAAAGAACGTCGCATTTGCTCGTGCCTTCTTTGTAACTAGGAACAGATTTTTGTTTTGATTGAAACAATTTCTATATCAATATATGGGAATGCACAAGCAAGCAGAACAATACTTACATCTGCTTCTGAGTCTTTAAGCTTTTGCTTTTTCTCTCTGACTTTCATTTCAAACACTTGCTCCATATCAATTTCCATTTTCTTCATTTTATTATCGTGTTCCCGCTTCTCCTCTTCCAACTGAGCAAGAGGATTCCTACAAAACACACATGGAAATGATCAAAATCCTAATAAAATAATGTACAAAGAAAAATGTTTCACTCAAATTTGTCTTCGCTAGTATTGCTTAGATTGACTTTATTGGGCAGATGATCTATCTACAAGTATAGGAAGTTGCAAAATGAAAATCAAACTATTCATAATAATTATGGATTTGCGAAAGATGGGAGAAAGAGAATAGTAACATTGGGTTAACATCAGGAAAGGAACCATTTGTCGAGTATAACTAATGTATGAAATGTAGACTAAAATCAAGCAGTCATATGTTATACTCAAATAGTACTCAAAATAACCAGCAACATAGTTTTCTTGACAAAATAAAGATTTAATGCACTCTACTTGTATGAGGCTAAGCATTCGGAGGGTTCACTACTAATATAAACTAACCGAATGTTCATCGTAATAAATTTACAATATTAATATAAATTAGGAATATTAATCAATACCTTCTTGAACAAGTTTGTTATTCTATTGGCTCTGAAAAATTGAATTGTGACAGTGTGTGTGAACCCCCCTTTAATCAAATAAACGCGCATAAACTAAATATGCAGTAAATGGAATCTAGACGAGAGGCTTGTGCACACAAAACTATATTACACGATCCCAGCCTTATTAAAAGACTTACCACACTGTCATGAAACTGTTCATCACTCCTGGAGGGCACAAACTAACCAATAAGAAATCAGCATTAAAATTCACGTATGAGATGTACTATTAGAGCATATATTTTCAGAATTACTTTTTTCTCTAGCTTAAGTGTAATATATATTGTTACAAATTTCCTAATATCATATTCTGTTTAAACATACGTCTTGTAGAGGTAATTTTTATTCTTTAATAGTTTGCATGCACAAGCTTTTTAAATTGTCATTATAGAAGAAAAACAAAACCAAAAGGCTGCAAAGCGTTTGTAATTTTTTAATTTAAAAAAAAAAAGAACAGGAAAAATATGAAATCATTTTATTTTGTGGGATTTTTAAACATCATTAAACTATCGATTTGTAATATCTTCTTGCTCTTACTGTTAGTTCTATACGTACATGATTCATTTTTATGTTGATTTTCGAATAGTTTCACGTTTAAATGTCGGTGTTGAAATTTTATATGTATCTAATAGGAGGATATAAGTACTTACTTATTCGAGACTTTTGTTGGTTTTCCATCCACTCCAACGCCTGCTAATGTACGACATCGGAAATTCTCGTAATGCACATTATTTGTAACATCTTTAAGATCTTGCAAATGCGTTCTGACCACCATATTTCGAAGTGCTATGAAATCGCAGTGTTCCAAATTCTCCACTAAATAATCGAAATGAAAAACCGCATAATTTCTTCCAGAATTTCATATGGAAATAAAAAGGTATACAAACCGAGTAATTGTATTCGTGTTCAGAATTACGCACCTTCTGCGATTCCCCAAGGATACTTCCTACCGCGAACTTTTTTACCGTCGTACTCAACCACGGTATTTGCACCCACCACCGCGAACGGCACTCTGTCTCTCAGAATTTTATGCAGTTTACTTTCCTCTTCTTCCTCTACTTCCGGAAATTCGTAGATTTTTATCTTATGTTGCGCTATTTCGTTGAGAATCTAAATGACCACAAACAACAGACATCTTACTTTCAAGATAATCAAAAACTTACCATTTAAGTTAACAACTTATCGCTCAAAAAATTAGTATTAATATATTAACAATGTTACATTCAAAGTTTAAGTAACACATGCACTGCTGGTAATATGAATTTACGTATCGTGGTGATATCTTATTATATGATGACGTGATGTGTCACGGATTTTTTTTCAATAGAATGTTACAGAAAATTAAGAATTAGAAAAGTAGAAGATCAAGACGATTATAGCCAATTTTTCTTCTCAACAATACAAACCTGTTTCTTGAAATAAGCACACTCGTCTGGTGTCATAGTGTCTGCCTTCGCGATGACAGGTATAATGTTAACTTTGTCGTGAAGACGTTGCATGAACTCGACATCCAACGGCTTCAAACCATGACCAGAGGGTGCGACGAAGTAGAGACAACAGTGCACTCGACTGTCTGGGATTTGCCGTCTCACTACGCGAGACTCGGCGTTCAGGAACTCCTCGTATTTTGATTCGATATATTCGATTACTGGTACCCAACTAGAGACAAAAAAATTATAATTTTCCATTTACAGATACACGCATTGATTAGCTATTCACTTGCTAAAACCCGCGTTTTCAGGTATTTAAAATTACCAATTGCTATTATCAACCGCATCGCCGAATCCAGGTGTATCAACGACGGTCAGCGTAAGATTCACACCGTTCTCCTTTAACAATACTTTGCTAGTCTCTACGGCTACGGTTTTCTTAACCCTAAGACTAGGGCCAGGATACTCAGCGCTGTATATATCGGCGAGGAACATTGAGTTGATCAAAGTTGATTTTCCTAGACCCGACTCACCTGAAACAGATACAGAAAAAGGCAGACACGATTAAAATGCGAGTGAAATAATATTTTATAAATATTGTATTCTATCTGATTTTGGCATTTTTAATACTAAGGTTTTGTTCGCAGAGCCTCATGAACCATTTTAAGAAGAAGGACACTGAATCTCAAAATGAAAAAATTGTAATATTATAAAGGACTCTTTATTAACTATGAAATCGTACCGGAAATATGCAAGAACGAGGATACGATATATTGTATCATGCTGTTTATATTTTAAGGATAAAATACAAATGCAGTAGCCAAACTTTTGACCGGCAATGTAATTGTTGGAAATGATTATTGGAAAAATACTATCTTCGTGCATGAACTTCGTTTCTTTAAGGTTCTTGTTAAGGACAGCTTGGAATACCACACGGTACTCTGACCTTTCTGTCTGCGTACCTTGAACTGGTCAAAGTGCCGCGCCTTCTCTCCCTCAAGGATAAGCGTTTGAATTGCTCTATTTACGGAGAAATGGTTCTGTTCATACCGGTACTAATAATAGCGGCACTCCGCCTATATTCTCGAATTTCAAACTTTCATCCAGACGACGGTGGTCTACCGCGATAACTTTCTCGTATTCACGCCCGTTACATCGAAACATCGGTCATTTATCCGGTAACCATGATAACAAGCATCGTCTCAACATTTTTGTAACAAACAGACGTATTCGAATCAATCTAGACACCAAAGTAAGTTTGTACTCGTTCCTTAATGATATTTCTATACGGCGATTTAAATTTAAGGGACAAAATTAATTTTTAGGAATTGATACGCATAAGAAGTGAGAACCGCTGCTACTTGAAGACAGCCCTAATCCAGTCGGGTGAAAGAGAGTTCTGCACGTGTTAAGCAGATGGGAGGTTCATAAGGCAATATCCTCGACAAAATTGAAATACCAACCAGGGAAACGGATCTCTTTGTCCCTCGATCTAGAAGGCTAAAGGACAGGAGAAGAAGAAAAGAAAAGAAATAAGAAAAAAAAAGAAGAACAAAACAGAAGTCCATTGTACGTTCATTTGTACGATGGATATTAACAAAGGCAGGGACGTAGGAAGTCATAGCGTGCATTTTTTTGCGCCCCTTTTGCAAGAATAAATTCGTTTCGCAATAAATAGAACACGCATCGACTATTCTTTTAGCAGTACGACAACAGTCATTATTTTTCACTCTATACAATTGTTATCAATGCCTGCATTCTTCTCGAATTCAATGTAACACTTACATGCAAAAAGTCTCGTTAACTATATCTATCTGATAACACTAGAAAACTGCTTTTAAAAATACCAGCTATACTTTCAAATGGGCGGTCTAATTGCTTTATGCAACATCGCGTTAACAGTTGATTAACCGTAATATCCCACTTATGTCGAGTGCTTTATCGACACAAGAGGAAATTGACGCCAACTGGTAGACAAGTAATCCGGAAACAAGTGCTAGTCAAGGTCACGGATCGGTAAACTCGCATCAAATCATTCAAATTTCATTAATTATACTCTTAGCGACAACTTATTACAATTCTTGGCATTAAATGCTGGTCTTTTCTATTTGTTTTTTTTTTTTTTTTGTAGTGGATATCAAATGGCCCAATGGCACCAAATTCGCAAACGAACAAATGAATAAACTATTCCATCATCTATTCGTTTCATTATCTGGACGATTATTGATCACATTTCATACCTCGTGCAGCGTACGATTTTTCTATAAAATACATTTATAACTATATGCGTGAAAGTTTAACGGACGATTGAGTTTCAAGGAATAAAAAAAGAAAAATCCGTAAACATACGTATAAAAAATTCATAGGTAAATACAGTTAAACTAACCCACGACCATCAGAGTGAAATCGAATCCCTTCTTAACGGCCTTTCTATAGACTTGATTCGGCAAATTCGCGAATCCCACGTAACCATCGAGCTCTTTTGGCTTC
This sequence comes from Xylocopa sonorina, assembly GCF_050948175.1. Taxonomy (NCBI): domain Eukaryota; kingdom Metazoa; phylum Arthropoda; class Insecta; order Hymenoptera; family Apidae; genus Xylocopa; species Xylocopa sonorina. Next base: position 15,778,428 of record NC_135193.1, read on the forward strand.
GTTGGCGGCGCTGGTCGTGGATGATGAAGTACAGCAGCCTCCTTATTGTTCTCATTGTTCCTATTCGATTCCCGTTTATTACTGTCTTCCGATGCATCGTTTTGATTCAGTATCACCGTGGACGGAGGTAATCGCGGCTTTGAGGTAGGCGCCGTAGATGTAACGCTTGTGTACACGGTCGAGGAGGCCGGCGGCGCTGTGTTAGGTGAGGCGAGGGTCGTGGTTGTCGTTGCCGTCGTTGACGTTGTGCTCACCGACGACGGGGCCTGAGACGGAGGTTGCGGAGGTGGCACCGATGGCACAGACGGCGATGATATTATTCCAGCGTTGTCGCCTTTGAAGAACAGCTCACGCTTCGCCTGTATCTAAAATAGAAAAATGTTCTACATATATGGTACAGTACGATTATCAACGAAAACGGTTTCATAGAGATTCGCCTTTCGCCTCGATCGATTGAAAGGCACGGATCTTAAAATACCGACACACGACTAAACGAACGCTAACCGAGCAAGGTTTTACGCATGTAAATGTCCTGTTGTGGATAATTCCTGGTACTCGGAGTATCCTTCGATTCGAGAATGAGATGATATGGATTAGTTTTATATAAATTCGTTCTGATATTATTCGTCGAGAAATAATTTCCTGTACATAGGACCGTTACTAACGTAAGATGATAATACTGTCCGTTAATTTCTCCGTTGTGGTACATTGTGAGTACCATAATCGTTTTTCACTTCTTTGATCCCTATCTTCCACCTATTTTTTAAACTGAATCATAAATCACTTTTAATCTCTGTTCTACCTTGAGCCGTTCTTTCACGCGAGAATCTACACCAACCGTTTCTAAGCCGCCAGTTCTGGGCCCTCGTTAGTAACAGTTTGATCATCGATCCAACCATGCAAATTGATGGCACCTCGTTCTTCCTTCATTTGGATTAGAAAATTACTCGAATCCTAATTATAACTTACGCCAATTTACAGTTACCTTTTACAGTCTGTTTCTATTTTTATATTGCAGTGAAATAGCCATGATTTGCAATCAAAACAGAAACGGTGGTGAAAACGAAAACAGGGCAAATAATAACGCTACACTGTAACGGGGCAACGGTTTGCTTGTTCGCGATCGATATGCTTTGCATATAACACCAGCGACGAGCTACGGTCAACTTGCGAGTGGCGCAGTGCCTTATGAACCGGCCGGAAGCGGTCACTGTCCAAACTACTAAACACAGACCACAGACCACGGTTGATAATTTAGGACTTATTACTTATATAAAGATGAAATATAGAATTGACAATAGCTACGTAGATGAAGATGAATACACAAGATTTTCAAAGCAAAGGGAATTAACGATATTGCGTTTATTTCAGCATTCATGTTCAGATTAATATTAAATTTAAGTATATTAAGTCTTTTATCATTTAATAAAAAGTAATACGTGATTAAGAAACGCTTCGTTGAAGAATTGGGATATGTATTAATACCTTCTGTATTTATATTTAGACGCATTTAAATATTATTAATTGCAATAGCGATCAACTATTACTTAATTTAACTTCGGTATTATGGGAGGGAACGAAGAGAGGGGATAAAAAACCTAAATACATTTTAATTTCGGGTTTTTATTCACTTTCAAGATATTAACAGGAAGCTTTTACTAATCAACCACAAATTGTATGCTTAAATTAACAGAATGCCGTTATATTTTCAATGTACAAATCAATTTATGAAATAATTTCGTACGAAAGTCATTGGCCGTCTTACGGCGGCTATAGGAGAATAAATTATATATACATATGTAGTTCAGTTAGTACTACCTGTTCGTACTTATATTTGTATAAGACACCTTATATGTAAATGCTAAGGCCAATATTATAGTTTGGGTGATTAGCCACTCCATCCTTTTGATAATCGATCGCGATAACTGCAGCAAAGACAGTTGAATTATTAACGTCTATATAGACAAAATTGAATGTATTAATTACGTCTGTGTAGATAGCCATCTACCTACTATATCAAGTTTTTTATAAAAATCTCGAAATGTATTAAAATTTCGAAAATAAAATACCACCACCCCCTCCAAAAAAGAATATTCTCATTCGAAAGAAAACCCTAGACCTCTTTTAATGAGCCGGATATTCAATTTCTATTGAATACGGTGTGTGTCGTGAGGAATTACTGTATCGAATACGACGAAAGCAATGTACATTTAAAAAGAAAATAAATTCTTCCCTCTTGTTCAAACATCATACAACCATATCGCGTCCTGCAAACAAATCTGTTGAAGGAAGAAAAATTATTTTTATATCCTACGTAGGAGGCGCGCGTCTCGTTCTGCGAGCGATGCTGAAAAGAGCAGTAGACTTTCCGTTTGAAGCGCCAGAGCCTTTTGCGATCCGCGTTGCATTCCGCGGCGTCAAAGAGAGCCACTCTTCCACCGCTATATAGACACGAGTTTGGAATAAAACGGGGGAAAAAAAAGAAGTTCGCCGCGCCGGCACAGTTTAATGCCAGAGCGTAGAAAAGGAACGGCATACAGTGAATCATAATGCGCTACGTGTTCCGTTACAATTCGATCCAAACCGCTGCAGCGTGTAGAATATAAATTGAATAGCTGCTTCGTGCTCATTAAGGAGCGGCGTGAAACGTGCCTAAGGTCAAGGCGGAAACGAATACGAGCGGCTGTATAGTACGCACACGGCTGATTTCCAACATCGCCCGATTTCAACATTTCCTGTACCAAGTCGGTCGATAATAACGCGTGCACGCGTGTCACTCGCACGCGTCATCGTAGTATCACAGAGCTCGTTCAAAGGAAGCGCTACACGGTTTGTTAATTTGTCGAATTGCTTCGCGGGAGAAGCGTACTTGACATCGGTAAACTGACCCGTTCAGAGAAACAGTAACGAGTATTCTCGTGTTTAAAAAGCATGTGCTTCCGATTGACCTGTAATTTAGAGAAGATAGGTGGAAAGAAGATTGAACCAAAAATTCACATCTTTGCTTTGAATTTTTAATAGCTTCTGAGATACTAACAAGAATTTCGGTATTGTATATGAAATATTATTAATGCCCATCAAGAACCTATTAAACAACCACCTTCGCTGCTACCCCTATAAAATACGGAGATGCTAGGGTCAAGTAAAACAAAAAGCAACCATGGTCAAATTATGTAGCTTAACGTCAAGTCAATCGTAGTGCCAATTTGATTTCGATGATGTTAGTTTTAAAAAAAGTTGCAAGTATATTGATTATAAAGATGTTCTTTGTTTACGATACGATATAACAGAATTGCACGCGTTATAACCAACGAGTCTGGGAACCCAGAGACTGAGACAGAGGAGGGGATTCTCTTGCTTAAGCCGAGTGCAGCATCGTGAAACAGAAACCGGTCCAGTGCGCATAACACCGAGACAGCCTTATTCCGAAGTCCCTTGAGAGATCTAAAGGAGGTGGTGGACACATCGTGACAATTTACCCGTGCGACTGGCTTCCTTTCATAAACCTCGAAACGTCTTGGCCTAAAGACACGAAACAATGAAAAATCAAAGGAACTTCTAAGAATGCAAGAATATTTTACCAGCCTGCTGCTTCTTTATTCCTTCGTATCATAAAAAATCATAATCACGACATGGTGCGATAAGATAAAAGATACTCTAAAAACAAAAGGACGTCTATGGCAGAAATTTTTAGTTCAATCTCAAACTTTACAAAATACAATAACGCTTGAACTAATACCGACATTAGTCATCAAGTATAACGAACTCACTCTTGAAATATATCTCTCTCAGGTCAGACATAGTAAATTGATATTGCGTGTACAAGGCGGTCCCTAAAAACTGTGTGATTGGAGTGCAGATGGCTTCCCAACCGTGGAACACCTGTGCGTGCGTCGTATTCCTTTACAGAGTTAAAGATCTCTGTCTGCCGCATAAATCGGCTTTGTACTAACGATTCTCTCCATGGCAGATGTTAACCGTGTTAGAACAGATGCTAGCTGCGTTGTTATAAATTTTACGTGGGTATCATTGGACATTGGATGATAGTGGTCGATTTGATTCGATATTTCCCTTTCCATTACAAGCCATATTCATTACAAAATTCACCTATTTCTATTAATATGTAACTATTTATGATGAAAACTATTATAGGATATTTTTTCGCTGATTATATTAAAACGCTGATTTCTATAATACAACTTAATCTTATTAAAATTGGAGGGGAAGTAGCTTCCCCGACAAGGGTTCATTCTAATTTCAATATAATTAATGCTAAAAAGCCTAAACTTGATAGAACATAAAAGTATGATCGACAAAACAATTCCAACATTTTGAACGTTATTACAATGGCCCCGAGGTTCTTACTTCTTACTCCTTTCTGTTACGTGTTCCATTATTCGCCAATTTACTAATCTGCAATTTTCTGTTACCAAGATTTCTGCCCGGCTTAACGTTTCGATACCTTTCATCTGACAATCGTGTTTCATGGACCATTTGAGGCAAAGAAGCGTTCCTCCTCGATGAATCTGATCAAACATTGCGCGACCGTGTTTGACGTAGACCAGATCGTGATTTTCGTTATCGCGCGATTAGCTATCTTGTTCTTTAAACATTTAACGCAAGGTCTCTGTATAATATCTCACTGTAGAATATCGTATGTTAAAATTACAAATTGTCCGTCGTGAAATTTTCTCTGTTTTTTTTATCAGTTCCGGCAGAAAAGTAACGGTATTGAGGACACCCTTGGGAAATCACCGAAATACGTCGAATAGTTTCCAGTAGCGAAACGTTACATTCTTTTACTTCTTTCTTAGTAATATATATAAGTTTAAGGTGGTAAACCCAAATTCAAAATTGCGTGGCAGGCTACGCTGTTTTCAGAGATTCGCGCAAGCTCTTACAGGCGGCGTTGCGGTATCGTTGACTCGAGTGGAGAAGAATGTTTCCATTGCACGGCGTCTGCCATTGTATTCTAAAAGCTACATGCTACGCATCCACAAATGGAAGATGCCTCTCTGCTATTGAAAGGTTGGGTGCCAAACGATAAAGTATAAAAAAAATCCAAGCCTCGTTAATCGAGCCTACGATTCCATTCCTATCATTGGTATGCATTAGCGAATGTCATAGCACAAATTATGCATAAACAAGACTGATTAGATAACCGGGCACGTTTGTCATCACGCCTTCCGTTTGTACTTTCGATAATTCATATCTAATTATAAATCCATTACGTTACAGAGGCTAAACGGAAAAATAGAAGAGCGACTGATACGTTGGCAATAAATACTCGTCATTAGTTTAAGAAAACTAAATTCAAAGTTTACTGCTATTCAACGTTTTCTTCTTTTTTTTGTATATTACTGAATTATATCAATGATTTCTGAACATGTTACTGTGGCGGTCCTCCAACACTCGGCACTAGAGATATAATAGAATTTTTGACCTGTCCCTAATATTCCCGCTTCTAAAACAGGACCTGCTAGGTAACCTTACTGATGAGTCCACTAACAGACCCAGGATGAAACGTTCTTCCTCCTCTTTCCCTTCTTTCGCATTTTACACACTCACAACTATACACATAAACAAACGTGAGATATTCACAGAGAAAAAGATTGCTACAACTGCTAAAATTGTACTGAATTCCACCTACAAGTGTGTTTGTGACAGTCTATATTAGTACTCGGTCACTTCATGGTTGATCTCCTGTTACACAATCGATATAAACAGAATTTGGACAAGCTTAAACTCGCTGGAAAGTTACACGCGCAACAGCATATGCGCGACATTTAGAAAATGTCTATTATTGTATTAAAATTTGATTATCTTCTAAGTTTCAGCCGCTTGGAGGTAGCAGGTTATGTCATATGCAAAGAAGCATAATACTCAGCCAGCAACTAATATCGACCTATACGTTCTCACGGGTACACATTCATAGGTAAAATTCACTTTCGTGATAGCAATCTTTTTTCGAAAACTATGAATTGTATTTTGTATCATTCTCCTCGCTAGCCTTCTAGTCAATGGTCCAAATACTAAAGCAGAATGTTGCAAGAATTAATTGCTCGAATTTCCTGTACATACATAACAGTCTGATAAATATACAATAAAGTACTTAAAACGTCCAGTTACGTGCAGTTTCACGATCCGCAGAGAGGAGCTTTGATCTATTTTAAAGGCAAACCGGTGTTCTACCAACAAGCCGTAGGAGATCGTGTTCTTTATCGAATAAAGGGACAGGTGCCCGCAGCGACAATCGCTCCACAGATTTATTTTAATCCCTGTTTAATTTCAGAGGCTATTAAAAGCTCCCTTTGTATTCTCTGATTATCTTTTCAGATATGTAATTAACTCGAGTGATCCTCTCGCCGTTGGGCGTATTTCGCACAGTTTACTAGTAAAAGTAAGCGACGAGGGAAGAGTTCAAAGTAGCAGCACAACTGGTCCTCCATTAAAAGTCATAGAAACCAGACTAACCAAGAGAAAATATCAGAAATATCTGCTTCTCACGAGGACACTGAAGTTATACGGACTAAAATTCAAAAGAAAGTGTAGGAATTACTGAAAGTAGTACAAAATGATTACTCGTTGACACGCTCTCGTTCGAACTTTTTTTGAGTATCAGTTCTAGTGTCTGGGATCTGAAAATTCACGGATCTGCAAAGGATTCCGTGCGTATTAAGCACGGCAGAGCTAGCTCCGTAAAACTACGTCATAAATCTGGGCCACGCAGGCAAAAGCGTGACAATAATTGTACAGAGTAGAAGCTCGGCGTGGTGCAATTTACGAGCTTCGAGTTTCAAGAACTTCGACGAGCTGCGCCGCGTTGATAAAAAGAGTTATTTCTGAGCTTGTCGTATGCACGCGCGTGGCCTAAAGGGTTAAATGAGGAGGACAAATTATTCAACGCCCCCTATGCATCGCGCGACTCGCGATGCGCAACTCGGTGTTTGCTTTCCTGCAGAGAAAAGTTTCATCGTGTCGCGATATACCATCAATTTCTTCATAATTAATATTTTTCGTTGAATACGATACCTCTTAGTTGTTAGACTCGCAAGGCTATTTTCTGTTAACGCATTTACCCGTGTATTGGGTCATAGAATATTTCGTAGCTGCAATTGTATCATTTATCAACGAATATAGATATTAAAACTGGCGGTGAATAATTTATAACCCACGTACAAATAGATAACAGAAATTTTCAGATAAAATTACATTTATAACTTCGCTAATCGATCGACTGCGAACCATGACAGATATAGTCGCACGATGGAAATGTTTATCAATGTGCTTTGCAGCAAAGTGTTAACTAGTAGACAAATGTTAGTGCTGGAGGATCCGATAAACCTATCCCGATCCCTTTTTTGAACGTCCTTCTTCAATTTTTACATTTCTCCAGTCAGTGACTATGGTTTGATCAAACATGCACGCGAAAACAATTTTAAGCTATGAATAACTTCAAAAGGGTAGTCGATGGCAAGCTTGTAATTAGACAGCTTTTATGTAACTAGGACTATGACCAGAGGGAAAGCTTTTCAAAACTTTGTACAAAGTATTTTGATCGAAATTATAAATAATATTTTTGTACTGGTGTATATTATTTGAATTTCTTTATAGTATGAACAATTATTCAACAGATTTTAGAACAAAGCACAAAGTTTGAAGATTTCATCGTCAAGTAAAGACAATTCCGTGAAGTATCAATAGTATCGTGTTACTTCGCCGAAAATAATGTGTATCAAGGCAGAAAAATATATTTCTATAGGGCAGGTAAAAGATGCAAAATTATCTGCTAAAAAATAAAAAAAAAAAAGAATGTTGACCTAGAAATGACTCTGGCGCCAGCAGCTATCGATTTTTCTAACAATTCTCTCGGTGCTTCCACGACTCCCGCATGTTTATTCGCTTCATTCGCATCTCCATTCAAAATCTATTTATAAGTTGAAATTATATTTGTTCCTCGAAACAAGAATAATTAGTCTGAGGTTCAGTGGAGTGCATAACTAAAACGATAACTAGTTTTCGTATACATCATCCGTTATATAAGATAAGAAGTATGAAAAATAAGCACAATGTTATTGTTATATTTTTTTTTAAATGTTACACCTTTTTCCTTTATCTGCACTAAAAAACATTTGAATATTGATTCAGTCTTGCGCCTGGCTAAGCTGAAAAGTATTTATTGTAAAGTCTACCTTCGGAAATTGAAAGAAAATTATATTTATGTCCAAACTTCATTATTATATAATTGTATATATGCACAGACAACTTGAAAGTATGAATTAAACCACGTAATTGATGTTGAAATTTGTCAGCCTTGGAACAAAATGTTCATTAACTCTTCGAGCAGATGCGACGAAGATGCAACTACCCTTTTACGTTAACTACCGCACGTACGTGTAACCTAATTCGTACGAAATTCTTCGTAAACGGCGGATCTTCCAAGGCATCGTGTTCACGTGTCCTCGACCCGAACAGATCTCCTTAATTAACGATCTTTCGTAAGGGCACCACGGCTCTGTGAAATTCTACCAACAAGATGTTGCGTCTCGCACGTGCTAGTACAACGTCTCGGCTAATTTTGTTCAATTAACGTTTGCCTGCCCAGGAGGCCGGTGCTTTGAACGAGCCACGGGATAAGATTAGACTATGTGCCCCTTCGGAATCAACTCAATAACCCTCCAATTCTCACAGCTCAAATTTTGATCCAATATGGACAATTACGTTAAATTCTGCCCCTACTAACGTGTACAACTGGCTCCCGAGTAATATGAAAAAAGAATTTCGACTGTTACAACATATCTCCTGAGATATATATGTACCGTTTTGAAACCAACTTGTTAGCCCTCTTAATTAGTGCCCCCAGAGAAGAAATTGTGAATGTAAATAAGTTAATGGATTATCGAATATTGTTATTGTCCATCGTTATTAACAGACATAGTGTTCCGTAATATGTGAGAAATATAGCAAGCGCTAATTCAGCACGCTAGAGTAAGAAAAGAAAAAGTTTGTAGAAAGTTTCTTTTCTCTACGAGGTTTTTTTTTTAGTTAATTTACCATCTTGAATAAAACGTTCTATGAATTTCACCAAATTTTCTTCTTTCATCTAACTCGATTTGTTAGCATCGTTGAACGAACAAAATGACGGGAAAAATTAATCTCAGAGTATAAGCGATAGATCACGTGTGCGGAGTTATTGAGAATTAGTCGAGCTACCCCTTTAAGCAATCAGCCAGTTTCCTACTCAGAGGTGTTAAGGATCGTCTCGATGGGGAACATTAGTAAGAAATATGCTAGATAATTCTCTTATTATTTGATCATATATTAGGAAGAAGTTTGTATTAAAAATAAAATTTTATTTAAGAATGAAACGAAATAACTGGAGAAATATTCAACTGCGCGTGGCTCTGTTGTTTCGAAATAGCCATTTGAGGATGAAATGTAAGGGAGACCGGTATATGAGAAGTCCATGAACCTCCACCCTTCCACTCTTCCAAATATCGTGCCAATTGGCAACTGGAGCTTTACGTACTGTGATCCCATTTTTTCAATGTTTCAATGGAACCAGAGAAAGAATGAAACAACATCTCTAAGGAAGAAAAACAAACGTCCCGAAAGTCACTCTTACAGGAACGATCTACGTTTGTAAACGTAAAACAAACAACTCGGGACATTCTTATTCTGCAAGCTATTGGCATCGAAGCTCTAAGAAGAGGCATGGTATTCCACTTTTTACGAGCTCCAGAAACTACTAAAGGCACGTTAAAAAATGAGAGTAGCACATCGAGATGCTTTCCTCGTAATTGCGGAAGTCTATTCGCGGAGCGCAAGAACAATTCGTAATCGATCTTCGTCTTCATTTTCCAGGCTTCACCGTTCCTTTACTATTTCCCTTTATCTCTGTTCGTTTCCACGATTTCGCTTCGTGCAAGAGGCTCATCGCTATTCATGTAAAACGGTATACGGATACGCGCAGCAACGCGCCATAAGCAGTTAGATACACACGTATCTCCGCGAAGGGTTGAAAATACCCACGCGGAACGAGGAACATGGGTGTTGTTTGGGAATAAACAGGGAAAAAGTGGAACGCGGCCTCCTTCTCTGAAAGGGTGCTCTCTGTGTTGGGTTGACGGATTTCCCCTTCGTGTTACAACGGAATATCACACTGGCATAGTACCGGTATGAATTTAAAGGCTGACTAAGTCTTCGTTTCTCTTTTTAGGCGGCATTGCCGAAACTCGTACCACGAGTGTTGAAGCAATTCAGCTTACAAGGACAGAGAAAACTGTATATCCTCCAGATGGCCAGTATGTTTAACTGTGATCTTTTCTAGGCAAATAACAGTGACGCTGCTAAGGCACTGGCGGGTGGAAGTGTTCGCAGGGATGCGAGCGGCCAAGAGAGCCTCTTTTTCCTGGCTTAGTTTTCAGTCAGTTGCAGTTTACTTGGCAGTACAGAAAATTTAGCTTGATCTGAATCAGTCGAATTTTTCTAGGTACGAAAGTTATTTAATTGAATCCAAATAGCGAATTATTAAGATATTTGCTCCTTCATTTTTCCATTTTAGCTGATATCTGATATTTCTTACGATTATTTACATGCACATGAAAGAAAGAAAGGGAGATAGAATTGAGAATTGAGAATCACCAGAATTGCAGTAAATTCTTCCTAAACATAAGTGTGCGTTCCTGACTGCGCATGCGTTAGTTTAATTGCCAATCCAGTCTAAGCTTATCTTCCGTTTGTAATGCAATGTAAACAGAGTGACATAAGCACGCTTGGGCTCGAATCAAATTCGTGTCCATGCACGTACATACGATAAATAGTACAAATCAGGAAATCATTCAACCCTGATCTAATTAATACATTACATATATTGAGTATTATAAATACTAACACGTTAAGCGCTCAACTTACTTCGCTTGTCGCTTTAGGTTACAGTCGGCCGTTAAAAAAATTAAATCAAGTTTTTTAAATTTTATATTATTTTTCTTAAAGCATTGACTGAAAAAAACCAATGTTGCCTAAATAAAATGTTCAGTCTTGCGATCTGTACGCAAAAACCAACACACACAACGGTGTAACATGAACCTAAAGTCTAACACGGATCCGTAGGGACCGGCGTAACGCTTAACGTGTTAAATTAGAGTTGAGCTACCTTTTAAACTCTAATCACTGCGCGGCGGATGATTACGCTATATTTAAGAGGTATTTCTTGCACTCTTGTATACAGAATTGTGCACGGAGCTTCAAGTTCCCCGAAACTTCATATATAAACAGAAGATAAGCTGCGAAGTGGCTCGCAACCAATCCTAACGCGTATGCTTTCACATACTGTACCGCTGCACGACCCATACATCAGATTTTTAAAGGGCTAGGCGAAAGTAGCAGCGAATCCTAAATATGACATTTCAACTACGGTTTTCTATTCGTCCCTGAAATGTGAATTAAAGTCTTTCTGTATAACGCATTGAATTCTGTCTTTATACAGATGTGTCTAATGCAAACGTACTTGGTTGTAGTAGTTATCACGGTCGACCGTCGTCGAAAGCGTCGAGTGGCTGACGACCCAACAGCGGTATCGGCCTCGGTAGCTATAGGGTGTCCAACCTAAATAAAAATACGAGCAGTATTGGTCGAGCTATATATATTCTCGGTCGCCACAAGGCGGCTGGTAACCCTCATCCGAAACATGGGACACCCTATAAATACCGAACTGACCATTGTACCAGCGAAAGCGGTTGATTAGTCTGTATAGGTAACGTCCTATATATTACACCTAAAGTTTTTTTTTATTAATACCTCGGAAGCTACAACAGTTTTTATTAAAACGATTAAAACTTTCATTTACGGAAAAATTTGTATAACAAAATTAAGGAAGTTTGTGAATGATGAAAATATTGAAACGTACGTTAACACTTTTTAGAATCACTGTACTCAACTTTTTGACCTCAATATATTTTTCAACGTTTCTTCGTTTATGAATTAAAACAAAGAGCCTTGTATTTTTCAAGTCGCTCGATAACCACCACCATATCGTGTGAATATCATGAAAAAAAGAAATCAGAAAATTCTTTCAATGAGCTGCTTTTATCGAAGACAGAACAATGATCTCATTTAAGGTCGGCCGTGCTTACGGAAGTCATAAATTTTCATTTTATCGAACACGGCCAGAGTCTCCGTCTTTCTGGGAAACTTTCTATCCTTCTGTTTCATCATTGGTGCGTGTTTGTTATCAGCAAGACTAATAAGAGGCGATAATCGTCGATGTTGATAATTTCGTAGGTTCCTTTTAATATGAACTGCAGCTACACATTGCTCAGAATCGACACGAATTCTATAGTGCTAGCCTTGGAATGACATTCTAGATAAATTCTCACGTAGGCTCTAACTAAATTGTTCACTACAAGACAAAACTTTCGATCAATAATATGTTTCGTCTGTCTAAATTTTAGTATTTTTCCGTATGAGATCTGTGGCCTATCCATACGAAAAGGGACGAAGAAGGGAAGGGGGTAATTGTACATCTTTTTTAAATTTCGATGCTTTTCTAGAATAGATAGAAGAATGAGTTCAACTTGGAAATCTTGTACCTTTATCACACGCCAATTTAAATTCCGTTCTGAAATATCTTTTTCCCTTTACGTGAGTCACGAATTACTGTGTATTTTTCTATTGTCTACGATGACCCCCCTAAAGCGTAGGACCCTCGGTTAAAACCGCCCCGTTACACCAACTGGGACCCCTTCCACCGTACGGTGTACGGGGGGGGGTTACCATGTGCGCAGCCACAGTGCTTCTCAAATTTTTACGATAATCTTTCAGTCCTTAAATTTTCCTCGTCGAAGAATTTACAAGAAAAGTATTCTTGCAATATCTTATTATCCTTATTCTTAATAAAAAAGATGAGAACGGAACGTTTCGTCTGATTTTCGAGCTCCATAACAACGTTTACAATTTGCTCTCTAACTACAAAGAAATCTATTAATGAAGAAATACGAACGACTAATATATTGTAAGTTTTAGCAAATAAAACTTGCACGGCGTGATAACTAAAGTGCTAGACGAAACGCTGTATCGAAGGGTTACGGCGAATGAAATTTCCAAGGTCGAAGTATTCTGCTCTTGGTACTTAAATTACACTCCAGAGGAGTGTAATTAGTTTGGGTTTTAAATGACCGACAGGCGTACAAAAATCGGTCGTTAAAAAAGCGATGAAAATGAGTCATCAAGTAGGACTTGACTTGAAGAGTCGAAAGCGTAAAGTCAATGTAGGGGAATTAAAAGCGAAGTCTCTCGGCAATGCAAAAATCCATGAAAATGGATATAAGAACGCTGCCATATGTTCCTCCCTCGTGTTTCTCTTCGTCACTCGTGCCAAGCATCCCGCTGGCAAATTCTTTCTCTTTCCCTTCTCTTGTATCTCTCTTTCGCTCATACAAGCAAGATAGAGAGGCCACATAGGGTAAACTTGCCTCGCGTTCGTGACGGAGATTCTCATCAATCTGTGACTCATCCGCGAGATGCAATTGCTTCGTCCATGCAACGGTAGATAATTTTAGAGAGCATCGAAACATTCCAGAAATTGACATTATTTTAAATAATTTATTATTGCAGAGATTGTGGTAAACGCCGAATTCTGTTTATTTAAAAAAGAATCTATCATAGTAATCAATGTATGTCAAACCTATATGATTTTTTCTAAGAACAGTTTGATATTACAGAAGTGTATGCTCTTTGAAAATTGTTATAAAAGATAAGAATAAAAAATTCGTCGCTTTAGTAAAAACAGTTAAAGGTAAGTTATTATGAGTACCAACAATTCTTGTTCATTTTTAGAAACTGCATTTCATATTGATAAATATAGTACTAATAGGGAGTTATGTATCATTCTGATTGAAATGATAATTGTTTTTCTGAAATGTCTGCGCAAGTCAATTTAAACCGAACCCAAACCTAGCTTGACTCTATGAGTCATAGTCAGCTTTCTCACAAAGCCACGAGAACAGAATAAACGGAACAGTCACATGGTGCTTAATACGGGACCCTCGAATGTCGAGACGAACGACTTTCAGTGTGCGAGGGGTACAAAAATTTGATTCTTCTAGAAGCAGGATTGAATTTCAGAGTCATACGTCACAAAGTCTCTCGTTTTGGTACTGAAATTTCTAACTTTCGAAAGTAACTACTTGTACTCTTACTGTATTGCATAGTACTTTGCAGGAAGTTAGAAGGAATAATCGGATATAAAATCGGAAATCGATATAAGAAAAGTAATTATCTGCGTGTGCACGTTCACTTTTGATATCCCACGGAGTTTCTAGGCAACGTAATTAATCTTATCGTAATTAAAGCGTATGTTTATTAGCCGCTTTTATAGATTTATCGATTTTAGATTCACGAGGAAGCTCCCTAATGACACTTAAGGTTAGACGTTGTATAATCCAGCTCGTTAAACGAGTCACGTTTGTTTGATCAATATAAAATCCGGCTTAAAAATTAATCGCAGCAGCTTCGCATGCAGAATGAGAATCGATATTGATTTTATTTGATGTTCAATCGCTACCATTAATATTCAACAATATTCAGTTGTACATTAACCCCAAATTAATATGAATTTTAGTATCGCTAACCTACATACGAATCCATTGATATGCGAATGGAAAGGTTTCATTGTAAACAAAGGAAATTGCCGATGAGAAAAAAGGAAAGGATGCTCGGAGGCTTACCGACGTGGTGTCACCGTTCGCCTTTTCCCCGTCTAGTATCCTTTGCCGGAGGGCAAGCCTGTCGAGGCTTGCCAGCCTGTAACTACCTCCAACCTCGCGATCTCTGCTCAATCGTTCGGACGTACCGCTGCCATTGGAGCCGGCGTTAAAGCTGGACGTGTATTTCGGCAAAGTTGGTGGCGGCACTTGGCGCGGCTTGTCACGATTCAACATCGAGTTACTACTGTATAAAAATGATGAATTGTTCGAGGCAGTCCTCGTTGATGACGATAAGCTGATCGAGGTTTTTATGCCGTTGCTTTGAGTGCCGGCGGAACCGTTCTGATTTTCGGTCGACATTTCTCCACGATCTCGCGTGAACCCTGCTCGACACGATTCTCTCTCCCTCTCTTTCACTCGTATACCGGGACACAGCTTCCTATATGTCTAAGCTGGTTTTCTCTATTGCCAATCAAACTGATAATAGAAGATTAAGTCACGGGTTTTTCTAGTTTTCTTTTCTAACTAACAATAGAAAGAATTAGAAGTTTACACGGATGAATTTCAAGTGTACGGTACGCAAAAAGGCAGTATTAATTATCCGACGTATCGCGAGTAGAGAAAATATTCCGTGAGATTGGAAAAGATTGCGAATGGAAGACAAAGAACGCTTGTATCTGGAATTAAAGAACGTTCTTTACCCTAGTAGACGAAAATGTGTTACACAGTTGCTTCTTCGGCTCGATATTGGTTTCTACGACCGAAGAAACTGTTGCTTTACACTTTGACTATAGAATATTAATCAGAGACAATCTAGATTTGTTAGATTTTTTGATATATTATAAAGTGTTCTGTCATTTAGTAAAAAGCCATTCACATCAGTTTCTCACAAATAATAAACTGAAAACTGATAGCAGAAAGTGATACTAAAAAGGCCCAGGATTAAGATAGTAAAGTCTCGTTCGCGTTCTATTGTAGAAAGAAAGTAGAAAAGTTATGAGAGAAAAGGATTATTTTCAACCAATCTTCCATCGTATAAATAAACAAAGAACCACGAGAACAATGAATTTAGAGTGCCAACTCGAATCCCTTGAATGGCGGTAACTTGGGCTGCCTCCGAAAGCAACGATGTGCCCTTGGAAACGCCTTCATTACACAGCACCAACAAAAAGCATATCACGGCCGTAAAGGTTACAAATAATGTTACTAGTGAACGCACAATTCAAACATCACGATGCACATGCACATATACGTATCCATTGTTAGGTGATTAATTACTCAAGGGAAAACAATGAGTACTCACTATTATGGCTTTATACGCTATATCTGTCACACTCAAACGAAAAATTTGCGTACGCGTGTAGAGGGGAACACGAAGTGTGTAGCACGTAGTAAAGAGCGTGTGAGAGGGTGGTAAGAAAAAGAGCAAAAGAGGGAAGAGGGAAGAGAAAGAGAGTAATCGTGTATCGGTTAGCACTGCGTGGACTCATGAACGCCGGTATTGCTGCTGGTGATTCACGCTGTCGGCAAACCGGCCGAACGTGGCCACGTTCACTCTCACTTTTTTATACATTGTTTCATTGTTGGTTAACTCTCTATTTTTTTTTCTTTTATAGAACAAAAAGATTTCCGAACGCTATTATCCTGCGTTCCACCGATTGCCAAGTAAAAGAAAAACAATGACAGGGAGAGAAAAAGTTAAACGACCTCTATGCCAAACACGCACACGTAACACTTGCGCGCGCGCACGTATACGCATACAGCCTTGCCAACAAAAGTTGACAAGCGATACCAGAAACTGGTGCATATGACTCGCCCGACTCGGATATACTGCGGTGCCTACGAACGACCACGCCTGACGCAGCTACCGACGAAAGTGGGGGTAAATTCACTACACTGCTGCTTGTGCTCGTCGGATAAGAAACGAGGCTGCCTCTCTTCACTGCGCATGTGTTCCACGGAATAACGACAACCAATAGCAACTCGAGTACGAGCAGCCTGGCGGATGAGCGAACATATTGTTCTTGCTATACGATTCGGTCAGTGTTCCGACGAATCGCATCATGCGAAACCATTTTTCCTAGATTTTAAATGAAGATGCACCAGTCACTGACTTGAGAATATAACTGTTACGCTCTTTCTTTTTTTTTTTTTACTTCGAACCGATTGCTATGCGAAAATTTTTTTCTAAGCAAGAGTTTAAATCTTTCATTCATTTAAAATTGTACAATAATTTTTCAATTATTGCAAACTTATACATACTGCGTTCATGTTATAGGAAAATCAACTAGTATTAACAAAACAAGAAATATATACTTCTTGATAAATTAAACTTAATGAAAAATAGGATTGCTCTTCTTATTTACCGGCTGTTTTCGCAGATGTACCATAAAATGTAATCACAAAGACTAAACAATTCAGATACGATGGCGCTACATGTCCGGTAACAGTTTCTCCCCTTATTACTTAAGTCGAGATACATATTATTTGCTACGTATATTGCAATTTGTTATGATATGCAACCTTCTTATATAACATTAAAAATAAATATATTAAATTTCAATATTTAATCTTCCAATACTGAATAAAATAAAGCTACGTATATATAATTGTTCTCATATAAAATAAAAGTAACGACACCATCTATCCTGCTACAATAATATTATACGTGTAAGACAAAAAGAAATGATTTCAGAGGGGAAACGGTAGAGAGCAGAAATAGCCTGTGCGTGAATGCAGGTGGCGTTTGCGAATACAACGATACACGTAGCTTAATAGTTCGATGCTCTTATTAGCTCAGAGTCCAATTAAGGCCACAATGATACTCTAAGTATACTGCTACGTACTTCCTAGTGTCGTGTTAGAATATCAAGTATGACAGTTCGGTAAGCTTATGCGATCATTGACATTGTAAAGGAATGAAGTTGGGCAATATACAGGTCACTTTTCTTTACACACCAGTACCCGTAATGAAACTTTTTCAACAAAGTATATGTATCCTATTTCTTGAGTATTTAAAAATTGTAGTGGATACTTTTTCTTAAATTAATGAGTATACCACGCCTTGATATTTAATCTACTTCGATGTTTAATCCTTAAATATGATTCGGTATTCGCGTAACGTGACTCGGACCAAAAAGTAACCAGTTAAGTATACGAACTTTTAGTACACAAGCAATTAAAGCAATAACAAAAAATATATTTTAATGATAATAACTACCTTTTGAGAGACTTGAGGCGAGCTGGTTTTCTTGTTATTGTACAAAGCAAGAACCGTTGGATTCAAACGACGTCTCGATGCCGTAGGTGCTGACATTTTAACGATTCTATCGCGTCAAAACGATTGTCCGAGTTCTCTTTATTAATTGTACACCAGTCACTGCGATTGAATCGATCAACGAAATATGTCACATTTCACACATTCCTTAACGTCTGTAACATTTTCGACACTTGAGGATACAATCGTTTCAAACACTAACAACAGCATTTAAATACACGTATGAACAATTGATTCATCGAAATTAAACTGTCTTTACAACCGGAATCATATTTTAAAAATCAAAGAATTAAGTCTCTAGTATGAAGATTAATCATTGAAGTCGCAACTGCGTCTCATCGAGAATTTTAACCGCGTTAAAATTCTCAAAATTGATTATCGGTGGTTATCGCAATTCTGCGAGACGTAAACACAGCATCGATTACCTATTGGTTTATAAAAGCTGCGCCTTGCATTCCTTCCACGTTACTCTTAGAAATGATGATTTCAATCATCCACACCCAACGATTCAATACGTGTCACCACATAATGTTCACATTACTATCACAGAATTTCACGAATATTACGCATCGGACACGTCAGAAATATTACCGAGATATCTCGCTTAACACGTTCAATTTAATGTAACCTGCTGATATAATATGCCAATTAATTCTCTACTATAAAATAATCATTTTTACGAGTACAAGAGATATCAATATTTCATTTATACCTAAAAAAGTATCTACAATTGATAATTTGTCAGAATTGAACATAACACTTGAAAGAAAGATACAGTCTTAGTAGAAAAATTATTACCACACTTATAAATTAAATATTCCAGCGACATGCAACGAGGTTGAATTAAAATTGAAGGAATAATAACGCGGTTTCGATGTTAGAAGACAATGGAAACGAAACAGTTCCCCTGAAAGGTGAACTAAATGTACGGTAAGCCGGGTACGGAACGCGCGTTCCTGATTTTAGTATTACGAACACGAGCCGCGCTTCCACGCGTGTCGGCGGACAATTGGAATGTGACTAGAGCCTTATCAGAAACTTACCGCTGCCGTGGTGTCCAAGGTGACCGTAGCGGTTGTGACGTTGTCGTAGTTATGGCGATAATCATCATCGTGCCGGCGTTTATCGTGGAGCATGCGGTTATCCAACATCCGCGTGAAACCGGAAACAGAAGAACGGAACAAGAGAGAAGAAGGAGGAGCACGATAAAAAGGATTCCAGGAAAAGTAAAGGGAACGACAATTTAGAGGGAAAGAATCATTTATGTTAATTTACTGTGAAGAAAATATATTTTAATTTTCTACGGATATAGTTCTACGATGTTGTTCTTAATAATTAGGGGATCGCACTTACAGGGGTAATCTTTAATGGAAAGAAAATATTGAACGTTCAACTTGCATAAACGAAATTTCACAATACAATTTTACACCGATATACAATTATCATGTTACTGCATGCGGGGCACCTTTTCCTAATTTATCTTCCATGGTTATTGATTCGTATTCTCCACGCTGCCAATCGTTAAACGCAACGAAGAATTATACTACTAGATCCTGTATTTGGTAATCAGGTCAATCAATCAGGCGATCCGCTAATTATATTAAAAAGGAATGTTAACATAAAATGTTACACAAAAATGTTCTCGTCTCAGATCCGATTTTTACATAGTTTTAATGGACAATGAAATGAAACATTTTATTTGTAAAAGAGAAATTCATAAAATTTTATTCAATGCTCATTTTCATACCGGTTAAATAAATCTTAAACATCAGAGTTTTTTCTAACTCTTGGGGTACCTTGAATGTCATTTTCATTTTAGCCAATTATAATACAGTACGACGATTCAATTAAAAGGAATTTTAATTTCGTACCCTGGCTTCAATCAAGACGTTTAATTGAAACACCGATAACGTGTCACAAATTAATCTGTTTGATTCGACCAAAGTCGACGATGCAGAAATTATGCCCATTAATTTCTTAAAGGTACAGTCACAATTAACAACGATTTGGTTTTCCGATACATTGTATTTAATCGGTAACGCTACTCTTAATCTACCGAATTAAAGTTAAATTATCAAGAACGATAGGCGGACTCCATTAAGACGCGTCGAATTAACCCTAATTTCTCTTATAATCAAGTCTCTCCCCTTTCATTGGTAGGTACAATAGAACCTTGATTATCTCGACTAATAATGACTCGTGCTCTTTTAACAATAGCTAATCGAATTTCTTAAGCAATCAAATAACTCTACTTTCAATTCAAATATCGATATATTTCAAATACAAGAACTTCTTATTTAATAAATCCTCAATATAATATATAAGCTCACATATTTGCTTGTTATGTTAGAAGTTGTTGATTCGTCAATTGCATATTTATGCTGATTTAATTACAATTCCACCACGTTTCCAACTGTTTGTTATTTTATATTTCATTTATTACCAATAAGATTATTACGCTTTTGTTTCACCGACACTTCAGTACAGGTTCTACTATAATCAAAGTTTACTTATAAATTCAAAGTAATAACCGCGAGACGTATTGTACTGTATGTAAACACATATTTGTCTCCCTGAATTGCCAGGCAACACTTATAGAACATTTAAATGATTTATCGTCTAGCGTTCCGAGAATCGACCACTATTACGATAATCAAGGTTCTACTATACAAACATTCATGTTCCCATTTCACCACTAATTAGTGAAATCACGAAAGAAAACGCTTACGTGTATTTTGCGGGATAAACACCACCGTCGAGGTTTCCATTTTGATCATCGGGATATCGATATACTTTTCTTGCATTACAGATATCAAACTTTTTCTTTCGCCGAGAAGCTCCCGTTGGAATCGCGGGAACAGCTCAAGACGTGGGCAAACGCGGCACGAAAATAGATATCGCAAAAAGTAGAGAAGCACGAAAATTCCGGTGTCGGATCTTAAGTATCGCCAGGATTACCCTGGTGTTCGCCTTGGGACACCCCGTTCGACCGTATTTCAAGCCCGTGTAACTATCGAGTCTTTTCGGACGTAGATCTCATTGTAAACGAAAGGATAGTTGTAACGCGACGATCGACTAATGAAATGAAACTGTTGAAAAGCTCAAAATTCAAACTCGATCGGAAGAAATATCATTCGACCGAAACGAAGATAATTGTTATGTATCAAGTTAATAAAACGCTCACAGATCACTATTCGGTGTATCGAATTATGCTATTCACTATATAGAAGGATTGGATACTGCGAGATAACCGCGATAGAAGCGAGATTGTTAAGGTTTCGCAGCGCTACAAAAGCGGCAGAAAACTTGAAATTGGATTACAGGAAGGCGAGTGCATCGACTCGTGATCGTGTTGAGTTTTCTGGCTACTCACACGGAATGAAAATGTCTGGAAATTCCACAGCCTTTTACTATCGTTAAATGGATAGGCTCGCCCGTGATAAAAAAACAATTTCGATCAATGAAACTAGCGCTACCAACTTCAGATCAATCACTGAGAGCCATCCGTATCCCTCATTTTTTATCGAAACCTTTGTTCACTGATATCGAGATTCGATCGATAACGGAACACCAAGATATCAATTTAGTCCCTGTGAATCATGTAAACGACACTACCACTGGCTCCATTATCCACGCGAGACGGAAATTCCAATAGTCCACAATACGATGGAAGAATGCAAGAGATCGATCGTTTACCAGTTAAGTGACGATCGGTACCGCGTGTCTACACGTCGAATAAAGAAAGTGTACTAAAATGTTGATGAGCCTCGCGAGGGTTCACGATCGGCTGGCGAGCCTCCGCGTTTCACGTACCAGCGAAGAAGTGGCCGACCGTTCTCCGTGCGCGGGACAATTATAATGTTAAACCTACGGTTCTCTCTGCCTCCCTCTTTTCTTTCTTCCCTTCTTTCTATTTTACGTTCCGGCCGCGTGGTGCACCGGTTCTAAGGTGCCGTGGCTGTTACCCCGTCAATCAGCCGTCGAACTTCCATCACGACGCGCACCGTGCAACGTGATACATTCGTTGCTCTCTCTACCTTCCGTTACTAAAATCATCAGAATTGCTTATCTTCAACATTTAGAGGGTTACATCCTTCTTGCCTTTTAAGCAAAGTTAAAATATTTTACGTTCATTAACGTTGCATAACACTAGTTTATACGTATTCGTTTTTCAGTTGAGATAGGTATTTATTAGTTACCTTTTAGAACTTCTATTTGCGATGATGCTGATGCAGTATTAGATCTTTTTATTCGTAATGGTCAATGACCCCCTAAGTATAGGAAAAAAAAATGGAAAGAAAGTTTAATTTTGAATTGTATGCAATGGTTTTTTATTTTATTTTTTATGGAATAACGTGGCTGAAATGTTGAAGAGATATGAAGAATTCGAAAGGAACGAAGTGTCTTTCTTGTGAATAATACATGACGCGAAGTTGTTGGAGTACTCGAAATTCGAGCCGAGTGGAACTCGTTTTGTACAAACCTAACTGGGTACTTTTAACTTGATTATCGAACTGTTCAAACGTTTGATCATTCGAGTTCGTTCGAATATTAGAACTTCAATTAATTTCCTTCTCATTAATATCTATCGAATGCATATTGGTAAGAACAATAATACCGTTAAGATATCATTAATGGTAATAGAAATTATGGAGGTTACTGTATTATATCATAGGCTATAAACTTTTAAATCAGTTCTTCTCTCTTCCCCAATGGCATGAAATAAATTGATATTTAATCGATAATCGCTAGAAGTGGTTCCAATGCATACTGCAGTCGGAAGGGGCGACAGGAGCTTGAAACATCTTTAAATACATATAGCTATTCATTCAAGTTTAGCCTCGAGGTCAGACAAATGAATGTACAATGTAGCAAGTTCGGAATGCACTGCGAATGGGCAATAATTGATAATTTTTCTTTTTATATCGCGAATGATTTATGACGAAGTAAGCATACAAAAACATTTCTTTAGAAATGTAACTTTCTTTTATTGCGATGAGTACGTTTTTCGAGGGAAAAGCGAAAAAGACGATTAGACAAGATGTACTCGCTGTTATTACGTTACTACCAAGATCGGTGTATATGCGACAGATATGATTTCACCGAGCCATGTAGAATAATAGTTTAATGTTACACGACCAAAGAAAACGAGTTGGTTCGAGATGCACATTAGTAGAACTCTTAAAAGTTACGAAAAACTGAATGTCGCTGCTATTAATATGTTTATGCAATATTAATATAAAATGTCTATAATTTTCTTCAAGATTTAAATAGTGGAAGAAGACGGACAAAATAAGAATAAACTAGAGAAATAATTAAAAATTTAGTTTAAGCTGTGTTATTTTTGTTTTCCATATAACACAACGAACGGTTAGGGGACTCAACTGTGGTAAACAGAGTTCAAGAGGAGAGTTCAGCTCCCAGAAAAGATTTGTTTTGATTCCTCCTGTTTAACTTGAGATGGCAATTTACACTGTGCTATTTGGAACACTTGTGTGCGGTTGACTAAGTGGTAGCGATAAGTGAGAGGAAGCATAAGTTTAAACTGCATCGGCTAACATGCTTCATAACGTTTTACACAAAAACTGAAATAAAATTATCAGAAATTTTTAATAAATTCACCAAAATCCCAAGAAATTCTCATTTGGAAATAAAAGAATCAATAATATAATGATTCTTACTGATGATTACTTAAATTAATATTCTTACCGTGTATATAGAGTTATGTATTGCACGTCGAGTTTAATGTTTATAAAAAATTAAACATTGACATAATACAAGTATCTAATACTCGTATAACGAAAAATTATACATCATCACATGATATGCTTATATATAGTAGGAAACTGTAAGAATTGATTATATTTCGCGTAATATTTCCATGAAACGATGCTGTTGTGATACAGACCTGGTATAAAAAGAAGATATATACAAACTGATGAATACAAAAGGTATAAATATATTTTATGAATAACGCATTGAAGAATGACAAAGTCACTCAGGTTTATATGTGATTCAGTTGTGAAGCAAAGAAAATAATAAATGAATTTAAATGGCTAAATTAAAGTTACGAGACTGGTTCACCAAATAGTTGGTAGGTTAGGTCGGCTACCGTATTGACCGGGCAGTCACGGCGCTGTATATTGACGCAAAAATTTGGCGCCCTCAAAATGGTTGTCTCAGCAAGCTATTGAACTTCTACGTTTCGTATATACTGAAGGAAACTTCTGACTACTCACCACTTCTCTGCATCGTTCCGCCGGGTCGTTACGACTCATTAAACATAACTCTATTAGTCGAACAGCGTGAGAAGAATTCTAGCGAAACACCACCAACGTATCCATCGACTCAACACCAATGTCCTGTTAACACAGCCAAGCACTCGTGCCTTAACCCAGACAGACGATCCGTCTGGCATGCGTTTTCAAATGATCTCGAAGAGAGTCGAATGAAAATCGAGATATGCGTGCGCAGAAATGAGGTTATGTCGACGGTTTAACAGAGAGCAATGCTTTTTTATAAACAGCCGAACGAAGCTTTTTATAGTGAAATTATTTGAATTTGTTTTAAATGCGTTGCGAAACATTCATTTCTTAAATGTTATTATTGTGCAAATTAATATTTTAATTGTTTCTAATTAATAACATTTTTAAATGAAGAACGCGCATATTTTGCGATTCTTTAAACATCGAAATAGATTCTATAAATACTATTGATTCGTACGTAGATTTATTGCATGTTAATTATACAGATAGGATGATGGGAATAAATAAATATAGTATTAAAACTAGACCACGATTAGCTTCGAGTGATAGGAATTTTTCAGTACATTTAGGAACTGTAAAACGGAAGTGTTGGATACCTTGTTTAGCACAACTAAGCAATAAAAATTATAAGTAAATAAAAGAGATGACAAATAACTAAGGATTACATGAAAAATTACCGACGTTGATTTATCAGAGTGATCGAAAAATAACGGTCACAGTTGTGACTTAACC
This sequence comes from Xylocopa sonorina, assembly GCF_050948175.1. Classification (NCBI taxonomy): domain Eukaryota; kingdom Metazoa; phylum Arthropoda; class Insecta; order Hymenoptera; family Apidae; genus Xylocopa; species Xylocopa sonorina. The sequence continues at coordinate 15,803,408 of NC_135193.1, forward strand.
TCATTTACAACTGTGATCATAATTTTATTTTGAATGAATTTATTCACTATGATCGCAATTTATAGCATTGCTTAAATTATTTTGTATTAAAAAATTTTCCGTATAACTTGCATAAAGTATATAATATTTTTTTGCATATTGTTATCTATAGCTATTATGTAACATATAAACATAAAGAACAGTTAGGCTCTCTATTTATTAAAAGTAGTCACAAAGAATCGTATCATCGTGATTAATAATCAATGTAATTCATAAGTAACAATTTACAATAACTCTACAAATAATACAAGTTATCAGTAAGTTAGTAGCTTTCAGCCGTTGTATTGTAACAGTTCATAAAAAGTTAGAATTAATATGACTAAAATACCAAAGATTAATATTGTGAATGCTACCAGAGCACATAGTGCTAGTTTATTTTTTTTTCATGGTTCAGGTATAACTATTCATATTTTTATTTATATATGTTTTAATAATTTCAAGTGTATTATTTTATCCTTATTTATTCTGTTATGTAAAATAATAAGTGCATAAGCTAAAAATAACATTATGCATTTTCATTTCAGGTTCTAATGGAGATGCTATAAAAGAGTGGATTGATATTATAAATAGAGAAGAGCTAAAATTTCCACACATAAAAATTATTTATCCCACTGCACCTCTTCAACCATATACACCGAACAATGGAATGGTAATACATCGATGAAATAAATATATCTTAAAAAATAATTGTAATGATAATTATTATTTTAGCCTAGTCATGTTTGGTTTGACCGTAAAGCTATATCTATTGAAGCAGCAGAAGATACAGAATCAATAAATTTAATATGTAACACTATAACAGAACTTATCGATAATGAAATTTCCCTTGGGATTCCGAATAGTCGAATTGTTGTTGCTGGTTTTTCTATGGGAGGTGCTCTATCTTTATATTTGTCATACAGATACAAATTATCTTTAGCTGGATGTTGTGCTACATCTAGTTTTCTTAATAAAAATTCATTGGTATATGAGGTATGTACTTCATAAACGTCATTAATTCTCTTTTCATTCGCATATCTAATATTCTTTCTTGTTATCAAATATAGAATTTAAAAAACAATCCAGGAAGTAAAACGCCACCTCTTCTACAAATACATGGTACTGCCGATACAGTTGTTCCAATGCAGTGGGCAACAGAAACATTCAGCAATTTAAAAGAGCTTGGTGTGAATACTCAATTTGTACCAATAACTAAAATAGAACATATGTTAAGTAGACCTGGACTAGAGTCTTTTAAAAAGTGGCTTTTAAACATTTTACCAGACTTGTAATTTCTATTAACATTACAAGAAAAATATATTTTATGCTATAAAAAATATTGTTATAAATAATTTTATTAAATTAATAGTAAAATCGATTAATATGAAATATTGTCTTATTACCTTTAACCTAATTTAATTTTTCGAAGAATTCGTTTTAATAAAATTTAACATATTGAGTGATCTATAAACGAAACTCAGAAATATATTAAAGCGAGTGTAGAGGGGTAAAAGAAGTACAGCGATAGCTGCTTTCGCTGTATACATGTATAAGAGGGTGGAAAGACAAGCGCCACCGAGGAGAACATCGACGAATCATATGCCAGTGTCTCGAGGGGCGGTGAGAAGGTGCTGCGCCCCACAAGCTACAAGGAAGTTCGAGGGTAGTAACGTATTCGACACACTGGCCTCATATACCTGGTGTAACCTACATATTAACGAACATACAGCGAACAAAGAATAAAATGTTTTGTGATCGTTATTTTTTCAAAGAACTAAAGAACCAGCGGAAATCAGAAGTTAATACTGTCGCTATAACACTTGGTGCGAGTCAATATTTATAAATCGTGTATGCAAACATTATTAAGGCTGAAAGTGACGAGCGTGAAACTTACCCCTATGACTTGATTCATATTGTCGCACGTAACACGATTTTGTTCGTGACACGATAGCAACGCGTACGAATTATGCGTATGACGTTATTGAAATATTACTACATCACAAAACCAGTGATTATTTCAACTTCTAATTAATTATTTCCAACTTAAATGAGTTATTAATCAGTTTCGATCTAACTATCAAGGATTAAACAAATTTAATTTGTGAAATAATGTTAGTGACACGTCTAAATATCGTATAGAAATTTGACATCGTGGAAAAGAGGAACAAATTTGAGACTACATTATTAAAGTATTACATTACAAAATCAGTGACTCTACTTGTAAGTAATTACGTTCGACATTAACGAATTACCAATTAATTCGATTGGATTATTAAGAACCAAATGAATTTCATTTGAAAATATGTCAGTGACATGTCCAAATATTACATGGAGATTGAACACACTGAAAAAGAGGAACAACTTAAAAATTTATTGTGTGAATACACAATGCATCGACAGTAAATAATATGGCGCGCCTTCATCTGCAGTCGATGACGTCAAAGTCACACAACGAAAGATATGTCAGTGATTCGATTTAAGCTTGAAACAGGATACGTGAATTCTCAAACGTAAGGTGCAACAAATATTTTATGAAAACTCGACGAGTAACAATTTTAAAAATCTAAAGTTGCAAATTGTAGTGAAATACATTCAACGGCGATTAAACTATTGCGTGCAAAAAAAATATACGTACGTTGTATTATGAAGTGTTTTGCGAAATTTATTGCAGGATAATTAAATGTCACTTTTCTTAATTGATCCCACAGAGTAAAACTCCATTTCATTAAGCTATTCTCATTTAAAAACCGCACTGCGTCTAATCACATCGACCAGTGGATATTCCGGGAGATTTGAATTTTCGATCGATAAAATTTGATATCATTGTCACAGCTGGTTACAATAAGCTGGTATTTAGAAAATGGAAATGACTACAGAAGCAAGTAAAAAACGAAACAGCGGTGAAAATATATGATGGAAAAGATGCGTTGAAATTAATGTTACATCGATACGAAAAATCGATCTGGTAGCGGAAGTTAAAACAAGTCGTAGAACTTATACAATTGCTCGCGTGACACACGTGGGAAACTAGATAAAGAGAAACAGAAGAAGAAATTTTAACAGATTGAGAAATAGAGGCACCGGAGGCGAAAAGCAGCAGGTTGATATTAAGTGGGGAGATATTAAAATGGGTCAAGAATATCTCGACGATGACAGTGTACGTTGTTCGACTTCACGTTCGATGTCTTCATAAAGAGATTCTCTAGCGAACTCTCTTCACTAAGATCATTAAAACTACGATAGAACATCTTCGCCACGATATAATGTTGTTTCTTACAATGTCATTAATAACCAGTGTCACATTCGATCGGTTTAACTTAATTTCAAGTGTGTAACATTTTGCGGCAACGAGCAAGCCTAAAGAAATGAATTTGTCAACGGAATCAACGTGTTATTTTCTCTACGAGGATTAAGTAACGTGAAAGTTGCGATTAGTTTACGCGCATTTCTTAATTCGATATCGGTGTAAATAGTTAGTCACACGATGCGATACATTACGTGCAACAACTGTCAATGCAATTACTTGATAGTTAAACGTCATTAAGGGGCGGAAGAATATATTTTTCTGTGAAGTTTAGGAAAATCCATTTTCATGGTGTACGGATCGCATAAGATCACTGAGTCTGTGACCACCACGGGAACGACTTGGCTATACAACATTACCACCCAAGGTATATATATAATTTAATTTTTGTTTACAAAAGTGTACACTAAAATGTAATATTCCGTTAAATATTTCAACAGCAATCACCCATTATTTTTACTAATTTAAGAACGAAATGTTCTTACAAGTTGCATTGTACTTAAAAAAATTTATCCTTTTTATTTATTCAAATATTTATGTATGGTTTTTCATCTATGCGAGACGGATATAATCTACGAGTCTGAAACTATCGAAATTATTAACCCACTGACACTGAACGATACGTCAGGATTACCGCATAGTTTTCACTTTCACGCTGGTAGATGAAATTTATTCTGTTAGCATAAGAGAGAGCGTTTCAATGTTCAAAATTGCCCTCTGCTCGCGCGATAACCGGTGTCTAACCTCAATCATGGACCGGTATAATTATTGTATTTGTTTTTTCATCAAACTTTCTACGTGTCGCACATACGTGCCATTAAAATAAAATATAAAGCTAGCGTTTAGAAACGCGTAGTTTAATTCACCTTGAACGCAGTGCCATTTACGTAAAAAATATTCAGCACGTTCTCAAATTAGTTTCAAACAATATCCCGATGCTTGATAAACAGCGATAAAATATTGCTTACACCAAAATTCATCGCATAAGGTTGGAATATTGCCAGGGTCACTATGTTAGCACTGCTATTTGTTCTGCATTGCGGACTGAAATACGTTTATTGCGTACAAGAGAAGACATCTTACGATTAGTATCCAATTGTTTCTTCAATACCTTACTCCGTGAGTAAAGACGAAACGCGTCACGAATGCGCCCAAAAAGATACAAACATTTCTTCACGCGTTAAAATGAAAGTTTCCTGAGAGATAAATCACTTGAAATTATACAATGTCTCTAGAATATTTCAAAGACATAAGGGAATAATTGAATTAATAGAAATGAATTAACAACTCTTCCAAATAATCCTAAATGTGTCGTATATGTAGTTGATAGCAGCATTTTATCAATTAATATAATATAATAATTATTATAAGCAATTTCTGAATATATATATGTATGGAACGTAGATAGACATTCATTTCTACGTTTAAACATTGTAAGATGTACTCTACTTTGGATATGTTGTATACTTTTATATGCTCTGTGCATTTTGTGCACGTTCTTATACAAATTCTCCGTTTGGGTTCAATTTCTTTATATATTTATATATTTGTTTACGATTAAATTTGGTTCAAGCCAGAAATTAAGAATTAACAATCGTTTCAAATATAATAATTATGCCTACGTAAGTAAGTTAGATATATGGATATGTGTAAAAAATGTAATACGATTTGAATGAATGTAAATGTTTACAGGAGAGATGAGCAGCAGCGGCGGGTTAGGATTTGGCGTCGGCGTCGGTGTCGGCGTCGCCGGCGGTCCAACCCTCGCAGCCGCTCAACAAGGTCAAGGTGTAGCCGCTCTACTGGTGATGCTTGCTGTGCTTTGCTTCATATTCGCCTATTGTTGCTGGGGCGCACCCTTTTGTAGATCGTTGTGCAGGCGACATTGTTGCTGCCGGCTCGAGGACCCAGAGCCAGACTCTAGATTCAGCCAAAACGATCAGGCGATGGTAGCAACGCCAACAATTATACTTTTGCCGCACGGTAGGATGCTCGTTGTGGATGGCACTATCTTCACGCAGTTCCAAACTGATCCGACTGGTGAGATTGCAAACGAAGGTTCAAATTTCGTCGAGTCTATTCTTCTCGAACGAGTGACAAGTTCGTTTGGTCGAACCGATTTTACTGTTCGTCATACTTTTTGAAAGAACTATTCCAACGTTTTCCAAACATTTTAACAAATTTCATCGAGGGTCGAATGTCTTAACGTTTTGTCACTAAAGCTAGTTGTAATGCTTGATATTCGAACTAATCATAAAAAAAAAAAAAAAAACAGAAGATTCACGCTCAAGAACCTCAACAGTGATACTTGTACGATTAATAATAAAATATTTTTATTTTCAACAGGCTTGGATTTGGTAGAATTAGGCGATAGTGTGCTACGCGCGCAGAGGAATCCACGAAGCATTAATCGACATCAGCTGCAAAATAGCCAAGGTAGTATACTCGAGATGGACGCAGAAACGCCAAGCAAAGATAGTTTAGGATCTATTGGATGTTTTCCGCCACCAACATACGAGAGTATTTACGGCAAGGAAGAATCTGAAATGCCACCGTCGTATTCCGATATTCTATTACACAGGTAAGTTTTATTTACAAAACGAGTGGCGATAAAATCTATTCTCTGGCGGGGTGTTCAGTAATTTTATATTTTATCGATATATAGGTTTGCCAATCTTCCACATGAGTTAGACATGCACGGTTATTGTCACGATGGTAAAGAAGAAATCGAGATGCAGAGCTTAGACGGTTGCTCGCATATATTGAGCAATCCTATGAACACGTTGGCGTATCCTTACGCGACGGTAACAGATTTCTCAAGCCAAAGCTTTCCGCGAAGGAACGTCTCGAGGAATCCATCGATCATTAGCAATCCACTTGATAGTTATTACGTAGACAACGAATTAGAATTATATCGTCTGAGTCAAGAAATGATACCACGAGTGTTTAGCAACGCAAACTTCGAGGCTCTAAGAACGTATCAGGATGAAACCTCGTTTCGCGTAGTAAATGGAAACGAAATTCAACGACAAGACGATCCGTTACCGAACAATGGCAATTATTGCGTAGCCGATAATATTATTCGAAACAACGAAAGAATATCCTTAAATAATACGGAAGATGCGTCAAGAAATGTAACATCGGCGAACGAACTAATGAATACGAGAAATCTTGTTAGGAGCATGTCAAGGATTAGTCAAGAAAGTAGAAATAACATAGAAAATTCACAGAGAGACAACCAAGAGGCTGGAATAGTGTTCGTTCGAATTCCTCGTTCCCAGGACCGCAACAGTCACGCATCGCAAAGCTGGTATAGCATCGCAAATGAAAGCGACAGATCGCGAACCCAAGTGAATCAAGAGGATCAATCTAGTCTGAGAAATGTACATTCTGAAAACGTACAGGCGGATGAAAGTAATCACAATGCAGAGTCTAATTCGATAGGATTTTACATCAGAAGTCAAAGCACCGACGAAGCTGTCGGTAGGGCACAAGGACTGGAAGCTGAACCCGTTTACTCTGATGAAGACACAAGAAATTTCGGAGCACTGGCGGACATACGTGAAAGTCGTGTATAACGTAAGACGTACCATTCGAAATATGCAATGGATAAATAGAAAGATCTCTAACCAAACTTGTATCGATAATTACACTCTGTAAAGAATTTACCGAAATGAACTGAAATGAAAGCATATTGTGCTGTAAAATATGTTACTTTCATGGTACTTGATTATTTTGATTTGTCTTTTCAATTATAAACATTAAAACATATACAGTTATATTCACATTTAGTATGAAAGTAACAATTGAAATGATAATATAAATATTGTGACCCCTTGTCTTAACTGCTCGTTGTATATAGCTCAGCGGCAAAACCGCTTACGCGCTGAAGTAAAAGTTGCCGCATTCGACCTATGAATCCAACTTGTATTTATCCATTTTGGACAATTATACGTATTTACACCGCAAGCAAAACTCGTATATACATATGTATCTCGTGTTTGGTCAACTAAATCACGAGCCTCGCACAATGTTATAAAACAGGGGGTTAATTTATAATGAAAATTTAATGCTTCTTCAATTTAAGCCTACCAAAGATGTGTACCAACAATTTAATTAATTTCAGACAATTGCTAAATTCTTAGAAAGTTGTAAAAATAATTTTATACTCAAGAATGGGTACAATCAATTTAATCATGGCACAATGACAAAAGGAAAACGATGAGATAACGTTAGTTCAGTCCGTCCAAGGGTTAATCTACACACTAGTTTCAGTAAATATTAAGAAAGTAACCGGAGTAAATAGATTTTAAATATATTTTACATGTTATTAGTAATCCATTCTACATAGACTATTTATTGTACACATTTGCTTTTTATATTCTTTTAACATAGGACATAATACATACAAGAGGCTTATAATTTATATTTGTAAATGTTGTGAAAAGAAACACTGAATTACAAGATACATACCATTAAGATGTGTATAGAATAACTGTTGGACACTTCAGGTCCTATGTACAGATAATGTATATGTAAACATGTCTCTTAAATTGAGTTTGAACTCATTACTTTAAAAGAAATTGTGGCTGAAATGTGTAAAAGATGTATGATGTCATTATAAAAAAAAAAGACATTATGTGACACTGTTGTGAAACCATATTTATGTAACGTAAATAAGACATAATAAAAATTAATTTTAGATAGAATCATGTATGCATTATAAACATATGATAAATTATATGAAAAATTATACATTCTACACATTATTACTGTTGTTGCATAGATAAAAAGAAAATATCATATATAAGTTATTAATAAACTATTTAATAAGAAATTGATATTTTATTTCTTTTTATAAACATAGAAATAACAAAAAAAGAAAATAGAGAAATTATAAAATCCGATTTAAATGAGAAAAATACATTAAAAACATACTTACGTGCACTGACGAATAATATTGTAGTAATATATCTTTTACTTAATTTCATTTAAAATATTCTTTGTACACATATAAATATTCTACATTTTTTCACAATTTAATCATCACTATCCATATCTTCAGGTGCAGATGAATCTCCTTCATCTTCATGCTTACGATCCCAATCTTTCAACTTCGTTCCCATAACAAAATCTTCTCTTAACACATTCCAAACTCCCTTGTCCTGTTTAAAAAAAAAGGTAAACCTATTATCTGTTAATTGTTTATCATAAAAAGTAATATTTATTTAACAATCATAACTATACCATTTTTTCATGTTTTTTATGTTCCTGTTGTTCATCTTTTACACTATTATCTACAGGAATGCTCTTACTTGCCCCCATAAGAACATCTAAGAATGTAGATTTGTTAATATTTTTAAGCACTTGTTCGCGTTTTCTTTCTAGGGGTCCAGCTGTTGATAATTTTTGGTTAATTTCACCTTGTTGCTGTTTGACAGCATTAAACAACTGTACTACACCTCTGTAATTAATGTACAACTAATTATTTTAAATATTCAATAAATTTTATCATTTCAATATATGTAAAATATAAAAGATACAAGCAATTCAATTACTTTGTAGCAATTTTTTGTAATAGTCTTTCACGTTCTCTATCCATTATACTTGGTTTTATTCTAATACCTAAATTTTTCTCTTTTTTTTCTTTTAACCGTATAGGTGGTTTTTGAACTGTGTCTTCTGTTTCTTCTGGTATTTTTGTTTTTATATCTCCTTCCACTTTCTCAATTTCAAATGGTAGGTCCTTTTTCTCTTCCTTTACTTTCACATCACATAGCTTTTTCGCTTTCGATAAGACTATGGTCTTTTTACGTTTTGGTTTTTTTATCTGTAGAATTTTTTGCATAACATCCGCCCATCCAGGATTCCCTGCAGTTTCATTTTTATAACCATTACATTCGTCACTTATTGATTTCTTCTCCAATGTGTACATCTTTTTACAATTATTATCTTCAAATTCTTTGCTTGCACTTTCTAATTCTCCTGCATCCAATTCCATGGATTCTTCGTCGCTGTCTCTTTCGTTATCGCTATTATTTTTTAATTGCACTAAAATATTGATATATATACAGATTATAAAATAAAAATGTTTTAATAAACACGCGCAACAAGTGATAGTTCTTAACAATTTATTAAGACATAATTGCGATTAGGTTATGTTACGGTAAACAGGACAATTGTATACAAATAATGCATAAAATGAAATTAAATGTTGAGACTAGCCTTGTGGTCGTTTTGATGATTTCCTGACGTTTACTGTATTGTTTAACGTCATCGTTGTTAATGAAAGTAGAAGATCTATAAAAACGAGAAGACATTCAGCGTTCACACGTGCTACTTATTTTTATTAGAGCCGAAACACGTATAGTTACCTACATAAGTAGGTACATATAGGTGCTTTATAAAGTAACGTATGTAAATATAAATAATAAACATCATCACAGTGCTCTTACCATGACAAAGTTGTGTTGTCGGGATATATTTCGGGGTATATTTCAATAGTTTTATTGTAACTTATTATATATTCTACTAGTTTTATGCTAATTTATTGTACATTTCCCGCTTTAGAAGTAAGAAAGAGAAAGATATATAAGAAAGCTATAAGAAAGAGTGAGACAGATGATACCGACCTTATTCTGGAACCCGTGGCGCCGTCTCCGTGAAAAGTGCTCAAACTGGTCGCACAGCGTTATCGACAGCGAAGTGAACTACTGAAGCACTACCGCCATCTCTCGGAGAAACGCTGAACTAGTCGGATATTAGTTTCAGAGCTTCTCCGAGAGATGGCGGTAGTGCTTCAGTAGTTCACTTCGCTGTCGATAACGCTGTGCGACCAGTTTGAGCACTTTTCACGGAGATGGCGCCACGGGTTCTAGAGTAAAGTCTGTATCATCTATCTCACTCTCTCTTATAGCATCTTTCTCTCTCTTACTTTTTACGCGGGAAATATGGATATCTATGGAAATGATGTCACGCGGCGCAAGTAATATCACAGTATTCTCACTGTGACAAAGTTGTGTTGTCGGGGATTTTCAGAACGTAGGAAAACTGTGTCTTTTAAGTAGTTAATCGCTACTTTATTTAATAATATAATATTCTGAAATGTATACGAGTATTTTTTAAAATATATCTATGTATGTATAGCATAAAACACAGACGCAATTTATAAACAATGTATATTGTACAAAAAATAAATTACTTCAAAATAAAATGTTTTGGCAAATTTAACTGTATATTTGTTTAACAATAATTAATACATTATCCATTGCTTATTAAAAAACAGTATCTAGTGTTCAAGTACCAATAATAACATTAGCGTTAAGAGTATATTTCTATGTGTAATTTTTTCGTGTAATTAAGAAGGAAGATATATCACGGAAAAAATCTTAGAATGCTTTTTTTTACACTTAAAAACAATAACGTAAATGAAATATTTCAGTACTAAATGAATGCAGAAGAAAATGAACACTTTTTATATCTAAGTAGGAAATTAATTAACTTTCGTTTCATTTTTATATAGCTATGAATTCACAGTACATTCTTTTGAAAGTTCTAAAACATGTACAATAACATCATCCACTGTATTCGTTGTTAACAGAGATTTAACCATATTATCTTCTATAACAACCATGAACAAACGTTTTATATTTTCCCTTAATCTTTCTGTAAAAGATAAATTACTTTCTGACGTTAACGGTTGTTGACCACATCTCCTAATTACAGCTTCCAAGACGTCTTGAATAGGAACTTCTGGCCAACCGAAAAACTGCAAAATATATATATTAAATGTCATTTGATACTTTGTGCTGTTATTAGAATTGCAAATATTATTGTTACGATTTATACCTGAAGCGTATCGTCGTCAATTAATACTTTCAAAAGATCCGCAATACATTTCAATAATTGCTCAGTAGAAAGCCTTATTGATTCTCCATTATTTGTTTTTTTTACAGCGATCGCAGCAATATTATATAGTTGTACTTGTAAATGCTTTCTCTCGACTTCGTTCATTACATCTTCCAACAAATCGCGATGTTTCGCTTTAATGTGCCTTATTAAACAATCTTGTCGTATGAAGACTCTGTTACATTCGATGCACGATTGCGGTGGTTCTCGTCTATGAGTATTTAGATGAGCTTGCAAAGAGGACTTAGTGGAAAAGGCTTTTGTACACTTATCACACTTGAATGCTGAATCACAAAAAATATTTCTTAACTTTATAAAAAATTCACTAGTTGCGATACGAAAATAACAAATAATTTTCTTACGTTTAACTCCTGTATGAAGTATCGTATGTTTTACAAGATCTTCTCTTCTTATGAATTTCTTATCACATGACTCGCATGCGAATGGAGTTGCTCCTTCATGAACAAATTTTTTATGAACATTCAAACGAGCTTTTCTATTAAATGCTTTTCCACATACATCACAATAGAAACCGTTTTCACCAGTATGATGAAATATGTGCGCCCTCAATTGAGCAGCCTGGATAAATGATTTACCACAGTATTGACAAACATGAGGTTTCTCTCCAGTATGAGTCCTCTCATGGCGATTCAAAGTTTCCCGAGCAGCAAACTTCTTCTGACACTAAAGACGATACGAAAAGCAATTATAGTATCATATACACGTTCTATAAAATATGAAACTAACATGACATTACTTATAGTGTAAATTAAAGTGTTTCATTATACAAAGTATAATATCGAAAATTGTGTATACTTTGCGCAAAAAACTTACATAAATTTCTCTGTATGTAATGCTTGCTTGTAATAAAATTACACGATAAAATTAGTATCACAAAATATTTGAATTCATACATGATTGTAATAATAGCGATTATTTTAAAGATATTGAGTTATTAAAGTCAAATTTTGCTTTCAAAATAAATACTCACATGTTTACATTCAAATGGTTTCTCTCCTGTATGTACACGTCTATGTTTTTTTAATGCAAGAGAAGACAAAAACGTCTTTGGACATAAATCACATTGAACTGGTCGTTCACCTGTGTGTACACGTTCGTGAATTAACAATTGTTGATTAGTACAAAATTCCTTAGGGCAGTATTTACAAGGCTTTTTTTGTCTCTGAGAAGCTCCAGCATGAGACCGCAAATGGTCACGTAAATTATCTTTACGTGTAAACACTTTATTACAAACCTATCAAAAATATAATTAATTACCTCCTGTTTAGTTTCTAAACAGATATTAACCATTACAAAAAAAGACTTACTTGACAACTATACGTATTAAGAACATTTCCATGACAACCCGATTGCATTATGTGGCGATTTAAATGGTACATTCGAGAGAAGTAAGTATCACAGGGTTCACATCTGAAATATGTTAAATTATGTCATCATCTATTGTTCTTTGTATTGCACAATAAAATATTTTAATGCTTGTACTGATAGTACATTCACATTTACCTGAAAATCTTTTTATCAGCATGAGTAGTATAACGATGTTTATTTAGTGACTTCCTATCACGAAATGATTGCCCACAATCATTACAGGTACAAGACTCGCATTGCCAATGAATTACGACAATGTGTCTTTCTAAAGACGCTTTCTTTTTAAATCTTAGGTCACAGTATTGACATGTAAATTTACCACCACTGTGTGCAGTACTTAAGTCTTCTGCACAGCAATGACACTGAGTCTCAGGTACGGGTGTAATTGTTGGCTTATCATTATTATTCTTTTGACTACTGGAACTGGAATCTAAAATTACCATTTTCATTATTCAAAATTTTCTCTTTGTAGCAAGCTTACAACAAGATATAATATATACCTTCTGCATTAGAGGTATCAACATAATCCGAATCATCATCCTTCTCTTCCTCTTCTGAGTCATAATTCTCAAGTCTTAATTGCAAAACATTGGAATCATCTTCTTCCCTGCACACATCTAAATGCTCCTTCAACATCTGCAACGAATATTTTCATCGAAATATATTATAAAATGCATGTAATATTAGCCGTTAAAGAATGCACCGATAAATAAATCGAATGAAATCTTACATTTTCTGATTGAAAGACACGGTGGCACGTCACACAAACATAATCTGTTATAATTTGTATAAGTTGACCATCGTGAGTAATAACTGAAAAAGCATAATAAAAAAATGACTGTATCATAATAAATAAAAAGAAGGGAACTAACTAATACAAAACGATAGATTTGTAACAAAATAAAAGAGAATGTTAAGCAAATATTTATCAGAACGTAAAAGGCTATATATCCACTGTGTATACCTTTCATCTCACCAGATTCTTCTTGTTCAGCAGGCATTATAATAGTTTCTTGTCCATCATTTGTATCTGTAAATATCAAGTATCGATATTAGAGTTATCATTAAAAATACCTCTGTACCGCATCTGTACACTTATAGTTACCAATAAAGTTCTCAAACGTTGTGTCCCTTAACAATACCGCATCCTCGACTTTCACGATTTCTATAACAAAAGTGACGCGTGTCATATGCTACGTAATAACCAGGACGTGAAATATAATACGCTAATTGAAAAGATTATAGATACCCATTATTTCCTCCATCGTTCTGATTTCTGATTATTGAAACGACAACAAGATTGTTTGTATTCTTCGTAAATTAAACGAACTTTCACAATCGTGGCTTATAATCAACACGTAAATCACTGTTCCGATAATTCTCGTCTCGTAAGCTGGACAATAGTAATTCCGATGAAAAGTTATTGTAACAACAGGCAAGAATATAATCAAAATTTTTGACAACCTTGCAATTACTGTTGCCTTCCGAGTTTTTTGGTGACTTCCATCTGCCCCTGGAGAAGTAATCCCTGTAAGCCTGAACGCATATCAAAATGGCCTATGTCAAGGGGCACGCCTTCCATACTCTAACTAGCTATATAACGTGTTTCCCATAACTATTCGGAAAGATACAGGTTAAATGTATATTTAATACGTAAACCATATTTCTGTACGTTGTAAACCAAAATTTTATCGCGTAATCGGAAAATAAAGGGAACAATTCAATTGTTGCGTAATATTTCGGACGAAATAATTATTTTAAAAAATATGATGTTTATAAATATTGACATCAGAATAATTGTTAAGCTAAATATCGATAAAGTATGTAGACAAACATTTTGTTGTATGCGCTGATCGATTATTTCTTTTCATTATTACGATCACATTTGTGTCAATTGATGATTGGTGAATTCATGCGACTATTTGTTTTTTTTTTCTTAGTGGTAAGAAATCGTATGTATCGAGAAATTCAGCTATCGAGCATCCGTATCGATCGCAACTATATTTTTCATGCGTTTATACGTAAACATCGTACAGTTTATTCGCAATCGACATTGTTTCACATCGAATATAATTTATTCTTTAGGCAATATTGCATTACACAGCAGGGAAAATATGTTGCATGTTGTACAAAAGTTTTAATACTAACATGTATAATATATATAAATGTTAAATGGTAAATAATCGCAGCATCAGTGAATTTTAGGTTTCACGGATTTAACTTTTTTCAATTTCTTAAGTCCATTGATATTCGATTTTAATAAATTCCAATACGCTTGTTGGAACTTGTTTACATCCTTCGAATGTATCTAAAATATAATACGTTACGCTTTCGTTACCTTTATTCATCTAAGGACCGAGACTATAAGATATTAAATTCTGTGGAGAATAATACGTACAACAGTAGAAATCTTTTTCGATTTGAAAGTAGCCCTTACTAAGCAAAGAAATTCACTTGGCGTTGGTAACGGAGGTCTGCCTTCCCTTGGTACTGGTTTATTGTGCCCGTTGACTGAGGGTAACGTATGCAAGTAGAATTTTACACTCCAGCTGCGATTACATAGTAACGATACAAGTATACTTACACCTTTTAATGGTAAGTGCAACGGAACCAGAAAGTCGAGATTTATCGAAAAGCCGTGTTAACTCAACTAAAAACTAAAAACAATATTAACATACAATCTTTGGCATAATTATTTTTTCTCATATTAAAGTATTACCGCATCGTTCTCCAGTAGGACCATTTTGTTGATTCCAACATATGTTTCTGAAGTTTGTCAAAAAGTATGTAGCGGTATAACACGTATACCTACTATTTCAATATTCGGTTATTTAGCTCGGACCAAGTGACAACCGTGCAGTGATGCGACGAACCTGGTATTATGGAGAATCTACATGTTGACGACGAAATATATTATCGGCTTTACAATGATTAAATATACGCGTGTTTAGATTTCCCGAACGAAATTTTACACAATTACATACTCCTAATAATTTCAGAATAAAGAATTCAATTCTACATATCATATATAATCTATTGTATTGTAGAAATATTTTGTTTATGAATTTTGAGGCATAGAAAAAGTAGAAACAATATCGTGCAACACGTCTTAGGTGTACAAAGACCGTGAACTTTTCTCGCGTCGAATCTTCAGTGTTTAAACAAATATTTTGTCACGGGGATGAAATTAATTGGAAATATTACACCAAAATGACTAGCGGGAACATACGTGTGAAAATTTGCGAAACCGACAAGTGTATTTACGAGAATAATAATAGCATAACGTTGAACGGAAATAATTTAACTGGCTTAATTACTTACTTAAAAGACACGCAAATTGAAATCAACGATTTTCTAACTAGCCTCGTGAAGAAGCAAGATAGTCTTGCTAATACAGAAAGTAAATTTTAAAAAATGCTAGAAAGATGTAAAAATTGTTTAGCCGATGGAGCAATAGTTAATAGATTTTTCTCAATTCCAGATCGGCTAACGTCGGAGAGCGATTCGGATTTTGAAGCCGAGATCGAAGTTAACCCTAAGAAATCGAAACTGACTAATTGATTGTTCAATATAATTGTCCTATCAGTTAACACTTGTGGAACATTTAAACGTTGCTTAAATTGATCATTATTCTATCATTTATTGTCACGACGTGATGCGTGTTCGCGTGTAAAAATTTGTGATGGTTAGGAGCGATAAACCGATAACGGGTGATCAAACAATTGTAAACAAGAAATACATGGTAAATATAATCTTTTCAGCGTATAGATTTCTAGTAGTACATCATAATTAGAAAATTATAAATTTGTCACGTAATATTAATCAATCGCATTGATCGATTTATTTATTTCTTAGTGATACACTGTAATAGTATGTCTGTAGCATTTAACATTACAATTTTATTGTTTAATTGATATTAGAAAATTTTATTAAAGATAGAACATGTCTACCATACTCTCAAATGAGGCTCAACTACATTATGTGATAGAATGGTTCCAAGAATGGTCTGAAATGCAGAGAAGCGACTTTTTGGATATACTGTTGGAACAATGTGGGCCTTCGGGCCTTGTCAATGGATTGGTATCTAAAATGGAAAATTTGTGCCATTCAAACGAATCCGACAGGCCACCGAATCTATTTCAGTGTCGTATAAAGCTTTTCAGAGAATGGAGTCACAATTGGTCACAGCAGGAAAAAGATTCATTGCTTTTATCGATTAAAAACTCTGATCCTGTATTCGCTGAGAAATATGATGAAAAATTATCTATGCTAGTAGGCGAAGCAGGAAAACAATGAATAATCTTTTTTTCTAAAACAAATGATACCTTTAAGTTTATACCTTAAGTTTTATTTATAAAGTACAATAGGCTTTTTTGTGGTATATTTATATTTTTAATATATTAAAATTTTATGCAACTTTTTTGACAAAATGTAGTGCAAAGAATAGTCAAAATAATTTAAATGTATTATAATAGTTTTATAATGATATGGAATTTATGATTCTCATTTATACATTCCATTATTTAAATAGATTTTCTCTTTATTTATAAACAA
The DNA here is from genome assembly GCF_050948175.1 of Xylocopa sonorina. Classification (NCBI taxonomy): domain Eukaryota; kingdom Metazoa; phylum Arthropoda; class Insecta; order Hymenoptera; family Apidae; genus Xylocopa; species Xylocopa sonorina. Next base: position 15,820,581 of record NC_135193.1, read on the forward strand.
AGAAAGTTTTATTATCATATTCACAAATGAGTACAACAATTATAAATGATAAAAAATAAAGATACTCTCTTTTGAAAATGTAATATTTTATGCTTATAAGAATAGATGTCTAATTTTTGAGAATTATTTATTATTATATATGTACTTTATTAGAATAAACTTTTTTAGCTTTATTCCTCTTCTCTCCCATTATTGTACTACACTTACTTAATTAAGTTATATAAAAATGAAATATATATATATATTATATTTATCTCACAAATATTGAAAATAAGGGAATGTTATTTTATATGCTACGTTAGGAACATTTATACAATGCAACAAAATTTCCAATTTTTTTTTATCTGTTGCTAATTACAATGTACCATAAAGTTATAATTTTGGTTCTTGCTGAAGCCATTTTATACATATTGCCTTGATGGCATTTTGACCAAGCCTATCAGATTCTTTTAAAATTTTTCTTATATCCTGAGCTCTTGAATGCTTGACAGCCAATAGATACGCCGCCTTTAATTGTTTGCATTCAATGTATGCATTTATCTGGAGAGAGAAGAAAATAAATGAAAAAGATTGTATTGATAATATTTAGAAATTTATATACAACTATACAAATATATATTACCTTAAGCTCTATGTCAATTATTAATCTAACAAGATTATAAATATCATTTTTTAAGATCAATTCATCTTCATTGTGTAAACGACTCAATAATAATTTTACACAATGAGTAATAACATAATCTGATATAATGGATGAATTTGGTATCCCAGATGTACGGCAACATTTAATTAGCTGTTCTATTCCAAAAATATTATTCTTTAATATTAAAATGTGCCCAGCTAAGGAATACACTTTTTGTTGTGGTAAATTATAATCTGAAATAATATCATTACTCGAATAAAACAGCAATGTGGTGAAATGATACTATCTTTTAGATAAAGGAGTGGAGATGCAAAAAATATTTAAATTGAATTCAAAAACCTTGCATTATTCTAAACGCTATTCCAAATCCCTCTTCGATGTTACGTCCACAAAGAATAGCTAAAACAGCCAAATCAATCTTCTCCTGTTGATCGCCAAATAATGTTGGTATTTCTGAAATGATTGTATCACTGAGGTCCTTTCCTGGAAAGAGCATTAGAAATTGAATGGGAGCTCTTTCCTCTTTTTCACAGTTTGCTAAAAACTTTGTAATTTCCATTTGTCTGCAAATTGTATTTATATGTTTGTCTATTTCCGAGGGTTCCATTTCCATCGTTAGAATTCCTTGATTGCTGTGCATTGAACTTGTACTTTTTCTCCTCTTTCGATTTAAAATTTCAATTTGCAGTTCGGATTCCAAGTGTTTCTGAGCATCGAGCAGAAACTTCGTTCTACCATTTAGATCCGTATAATTTCTTACTTCGTTAAGGTAAAAACGAATGCACGTCATTGCAGCCCGTACAGAGTCTTTCATGAAAAGTTGTAAATGGTACAAAATATTTAAATATTGTCTTTTTTCTAAGCTATGACAAGTATATATTAAATATACTTTCCAAATTAATAAACTCGGGTCTTTGTTCATCATTGCTTCGTGCAGTTTTTCAATATTCCCATTTTTTAAACAATAGAGATAAATTGCATTAAAAAACTGTTCAGGTTCTAAATTATGTTCTAAAGTAAAGGTGAGGCATTTATCGAATTCTTCGTATCTCAAAAAGAATTCTAAAATTGAATTATAGCTTGCATAAGTTAGTAGATAATAAAGACTTTCATGGTAGTAAATATTTTGCACCATTGTAGATGCATTTTTAACGTTAAATTGTTTTTGATTAACGATTTTAAAACTTCCAAAATTGCTTAGTATTTCTTGCGAGGCACTGGACTTATACTGATGAGAATACGGAGCACATTGTTTGTATATGCTTAAATTATCCAATATTTGTAAAATTTCTACAAGTAATGGTGGATCTTTCAGTGGACGATTTTTCGAAAATTCCAATTTTTTTGTACTTAACTCATCTACCTTTACTTCTTTAGTTTCATTCATTTCATTAACTAACTTCTGTGTGTCTCTCTTAGTTGAAGTTTCTGGTTCTTTCGGATATGATTTAGATATGACTACCCAGTCATCAAAATTTTCATATTGTATTTTCTCAAGGCAATGGAAAAACTTTTCTCGTGCTTGATCAAAATATCCCATCTTTAAACACGCTTTGCCCCAAGTTACCCAAACACCTTGCGTGTCAAGTCCTGCTTTAGTGCTCACATCTAAAGCAAGAGTCCACTGCTCTTTCTCGATCAAAAGATCCCTTAATTTTCTTAAAGTGCGTTTACCCAGGTTGTCAGATGGTATTAGGTGTACACAGTCAAATTGAACAAGATTGGCGATAAGATCTACATGCGATAAGAAACGATCGCAGTGAACTAATCCGGTGTTAAGACCAAGCTTGGCGCATTTAACCTTTGCTGTAACTAATAGAGAGCGTATCATTTTAATAATTACAGCATGATCAACTTCAGGATTTACTTTCCCGCCGCTAACTGGTTGCAGAAGACGTTTCATTTCGTCGCAGCAATCCAATAGAAAACTATAAATATCCACGTTATTAAATATCTTTATATAAACTAAAAACTTATTAAATAAATAATTGTATTTGAAAACCGTCATTACCTAGTATACGTTTCATGTTCTGAATGTAAGTTAAGGATAGCTAAACACAAGGAAATATTTGGTGCGTATTCAAATGAAAATTCTTCTCTGGTTGTTTTGTTATGCCTTTGGTCTTTTGTTAATCGCCAACAATCGAATACTTCGCTGCTTGGAGTGGATGCGTGCATTTGCAACACAGTTTGCTGTTTACAATCGTCACATACGCGTACAAGTACAGAAGGTGGATAACCAGGTACTTGTATACGATGTTGAGAACAAGTAGCGCAAATTACACGACCACATCTGCGACAATGATGCCGTCTATTAAACATTGAGAATATAACATTTTTACAACAACTGCATTTTCGCGCCTGTTAAATAGAAAATAGTTAGCGTTTATCTACAATATTATAAAACAATTAAACATCATAATATTATTTCGCATACTTTGTCATTAGGTACCCATTCTTCTTTGGAAGGAACGAGTATGGGCATGACGAATTCAGTGCTCTCTGCTTCTGATGTAGAATGCTGCACATTTCTTGACTTACTTTCAGTAATGTCACATTGTAAAGACACACGGCAATCCAACGATTTTTGAGCGTAGAATCTTATAACTTTATCAAAACTGTTTCTTGAAATATCCACTTGATCTAATTTATTTTCAATTCTGCTCAATATCTTTTGGATACTTTCAAATTTACAATTCATTAATAATTGCTCCAACATCAACAATGGTTCTTTTATAAGATGTATATATAATGGTCTCTCGTGGACATCTAACATACTTAAAATGTCAATTCCTAGTAGAGTTCTTCTATATTTGATGGTCTCTGTTGCTTTGCAGTACTCTGACAAATAATTACAGATAAATGTTAATGAGTCAATGGATTCTAACTTCTTTAACACAGTTTTACAAAGTTTAACCGATTGATCTAAAGGTAGTGCCTGAAGAAACTGAAAAAAGAAAATAACACAGCTCATTAAAAATGAAAGATTATTGCTTCTATTTTTCTAGTATCTTTCAAAATACCTTTAAAGTTTGTGCGTAATTTTGCGGTTCACTTTTTAGAAGGCCGATCAAGAACTCTTGTGTCACAAGAGGGTGCAGTTCTAAAGAAAATGCTTGACATTCCATCCATTCTAAACACAATTCAAACTTGTCCGAATTCATCAGTGACTTAATTATTTGTAACGGCTCAACTTTTTCCGTGCAATAAGCAATATCATACCATGTCCCATTAGATTTTATTACACAGTACGGAAGCATTTTACGAAAAATTTGAACTCTGTGCAATACTTCATTCAATTGCAATTTACAATGAATCGGAAGTTTATAATTATCCATATGGTGTACTGTATAAAGCAAAGCATTTTCACAAATATTTACATGCCACCTATTAATGTTATATAATACTGTTTGACTTAAAATGTGTATGTCCTTAATTTGATATAAATATTGTAATATTTCCGTATTTAATAACGTTGTATGCCTTTTCGAAACTATATAGTTAAGAACTTTATCTTTAAAACATTGCAGCTCGGTGCTTAAAGTAACACAACTTGGTAAAGCATTTATAAGTTTTAAACAAGTATCCCATTCATCCTTTTTTAGTAACAGTTCAAAATGAGACCATAATCTTTGTATTGGTATGGTTTCGATAATGGCAGCAAAAGTTTGATTATTTTCAAATAATGATTTCAACTCATTCACCCAGGATGAAGTTACAAGATTTTCGAGGCCCGCGGTACGTTTTAAATTATCATAGTTTTTTTCTAAAATAGTAGGATTTACGTTATGTATTCTTTGTAAAAGATAAGAAACAATCCAGCATTGGCCTTCTAGGTATTGCAATAGAGTTGACGTCATACTATAAGTTTTCAAACTACTCTTGTGCTGGTTAATTTGTTTATGGTGATGTACATTGGAATTATTAGAATATTTCAATACTATACTATATGAATAGGTCCATCGTATGTATTGTACAATTATAGTTTCATCAGTGGATTTAAAGTAGTCACTTATCGAAACTATATCATTATTGTTACTACCAGCTTGTAAGTTGGTTCTTAAATTTTGAGAAATAAAAGTCTCATATCGTTCTGCAATTTCAGGTAACAAAATTAGCTTTTGTTTTTCAGTACTCTGCGTAGGTTTTTCGCAGCTTGATGAATAATGCTCTAGGTACTCAGTAAAAGCATTGGTTAAATCTTCATTCAATGAATCTGCATTACAAATCTATAAAGAAGCAGAGTATATTAAAAAGAAAGAAAGAAAGAAAAAGAGAGAAAGAGAAAGGGAGAGAAACATAGAAATTTACAAAGAAATGTTCTTAATGCATAATTTATAAACAAATAAATATCTTACTCGTATATAGGGTGTCTCAAAAAATTCATTAGCCATTGCAAAAATTACTCTTGGGTCAAAAATGATGTCCAAATCTTGCCATGCTGGTTCATTAAGTTCTTCAACTTGCACAAAGAATGTATCGTTTAACATCATATTATTTAACAATTTCGACCTTAATGAAGCAAGTGTAACTAAACCCAAATCGCCAATTAAGTAACCAATTGACATTAATGAAATTACGTGTTGCAAGTTGTTAAAAGGAGAATGATTTGCCCATATTGTTAAGGTAGCGTGTAGAAACATTAAGTTCCACAGGTTCAAAAGAAAAGATAATGTTTCATTGCCCATAGATAGTTCACTTAAATCTAAGCTTAGAAGACAAGATGTTTTATTTAATATATTTTGAATGGCTGAATGCTTAGAAATAGATTTACACACATCACGAGTCAAGCGAGATTGACTCAAATTTAAATTATGTAAAATTTGCAAGACTTCAGCCAATATTTCTGAAACGCATTGGTTTGGTCCCTGAATCTTATAACTTAAATCCTGTAAATTAATATAAACTGTTATTGCTACTGCATTTTTAACTACTTCAACTATATAGAGTTATATTTAAAATTTTTATACACACCACTTTACACGAAGCTTTATTTAAAATTATACATCCACTCTCTTTGCTAATAGTAGTATAACTCGTATTTTCTTTGTAAGAACGTACAGGATAAGCAGTTGTTAGAATACTGTATGCTAAATTAATTTGTAAATCATGAGCGATCGCCTCAAGCTTATTCGGTTCAACTTCCAGTTCAAATATTTGATGACCAAAATAGTAATGCAATGAAATTTTTAGTAAATCGGAAACTGTAAGTATTGTATGCTCTGTTGGAATAATCGAATGTAAAAGTTGTAAATGAGAACATATATTTTGCATATATTTCTTATTTTCGTAAAGGACCGTTACTATTTTGTTAAGTATCTTCAAACCAGGTAAATAATTACTGTCTTTTAATATTTTATTGATTGTATTTTTATTCAACTGTGATTCTTTAAATTCACAATGTTTAACTGCAATGTTAGTCCAAAACTCTTCCTTCTCCTTACATTCCTTTATGGACAATGCATTTTTTGCATCACATAGTATATGTTCTATAGAGATTTTCTCTTTTTTTTCATAGAACAGTTGATAACATTTTTGAAAGAAATGTACATATTCAGTACTTTCGAATGTTTTGCACGTTTTTAAATATTTCATTGCAACTTCGCAAAGATTTTGAGAGATTGGACAAGTTTGGCTCATAGTTATGGCCAAGTCTAACACACATATTGTTAACATTTCATAATTATTAAGAATGTTTATAAACAACATTCGCAAGTTGACTTCTTGAGAAGCTAAGAAAGTCTCAAATTGACTAGTTTGTCTAGAAGATTGTATGCTTTCCTGTGCAACTAATCTTATATTCTGTAAAAATGTAATGGTGACATTAACTGTGTTTTTTGTAAGTGATATTAATTGTTTATTTCAACATACCTTTAATGTAGAGGATTGTATGTTCTCTGCAGATTCGTTTTCACTTTTCAATGTATTGGCATATTTAGATATATTTTTCCTAAATATGTGCAACGCCTTCGAAAATTGAACTTCTCCATTTAACTGAGTATTCTTCATATCAAAGGCCTTAGAAGTAATAACATGTTAATGTTAATAGTAATCAAACATATGTTATTCCAACAAATATTTTCTATATGGATATTACTAAATGTTTCTGTTCGTTCATTGCCATTGGATAAAGTTAAGTATTAAGGTTCTGTTAATTATTATTATATGTAACAGTCATTTGCTATACAGATTAATTTACAAGACAAAAAAGCATATGAAATTGAATCAGATCAGAAAGATTATGATGAACAAGATGAAAATGAAATGGTACAGCTTGCAGATTTAATGAATTTAAAATATTACATAGAGGATGAAAGTAAATATACACCACTACATTCATACGTAGATAGCTACAATAAAGGTGAAATTATGAACAAACTGCAGCATGCAAATATATTTTTCCACTTTAAACCAAAAGTATGGGAAAGCTCAGATATAGAACAGAATGATGTACCGATTATTGCTGGTTTTAAGGAAGATCTAGATAAAGTGTTTAATAATCAGTTGATAAATATCTGTAGAACTTGTGAAATTAGTAACTTCATTGATACTTATTTTTAGATTACGAAAGACGAAAATTCAAAATTTATATAAAAGGGAATTTCAAATAAAACATAGTAATAAGCAAAATAATTTGCATTTTTGGAAGATAACTACTAACATCAATAATATCCACGAAAATGAAAAGAGATCAATTTCTTTGAACAACATGTTTCAAGAAGATCAAGAAGATCTTAAAGATGATGATGTAGAATCAGGTGAAGAAGCTTACAATTATGATAAGTTCAAAAGTGAATACGAAGAACAAATAGAAACATCCAACAAAACCTTAAATCTCACTGACAAAGGAAAACAAGAAACTAATGAGAAAGAGGCACTAAAAATATTAGTCGATTTCAAAAATTGCACAAAGACATTTGGAATAAAATGTCTAATACATAATTATCAAGAACAAAAAGATAAACCAATTGTGAAAAAAACATTGTCGAAAGTATGGTTGACTATAAAAGTTTGGTTTCTGATTTACATGTGTCTTGCGATTCTTTGTTGGTGTCAAAAAGGTAAACTATAATATTAAACTTTACGAGAGTTCATAATTAATGCATCATTTCTGTAGGTTGGTGTTGCTGTTGTTTTCGTTGTAAATTTTGTTTTCCAAAAAAGAGAATACTATTTGCAAAGCAATACTATGCAAACAATCCTCCTGGCATACTAAGTGTGCAAATAAAAAATAAAGAAAAGGAAACTATTGCATATGAATCTACTGAAATTGAAAAAGATATGTATGAAAAGCTTGAAGCCGCCATAAGAGACATATAAATATATTATCGACATTAATAAGATTACCTCTAAAATTTCTTGTGCTTTCGTGTAATCATTTTTCCATAAGCATCGAATAATTAAGCTTTCTTCAGTTGCTAACATAAGATTTACAAATAATGGTTTATGAGTGATATCTTTGGTCGTTATACCATCCGTTGTTAATGCCATATTTTTGGAACGTTTTCGCCATTTAGTATTATGCACTAGTTCTGATTCAGAACAGGATCTTATCTTTGTTTCATCCGAGATGTTACCTTCCTGATAAAAATATGTATTCTCTTTGAAACGATTTGAAATTAACTTCCCAGTATCTAGTAAAATTTTAGCATTAAACATAGATAGACAACTTTCATAGCCATCTCTAGAATTAACATTTTCTACAAAATCTGGTGTTGTATAAAGTTCTAATCTCCATCTGGCATTTGTTATTGCTGCAATGACAGAAGCGATAGCTTTTTGAATTTGATCTTTTTCTTCGTTTTTATTCTCCAGTTTCATATATTCAATTTCTGTTGCAGATATAATATCCTTCAAATGGAACAACATATCTCTTACGGCATATTTATTGCAAATAAAACCTACTAAATGTTGCTTGATCCATTTATTTTCGAATTCTAATTGCTCATATGAAATATCCATGTCATTGTTGTCATAAGGTTTTTCAGTATGCTGAAAATCTTCATGTCGCAAGAAAAGTAAAGAGAATATATTTTCTATTATTTGTATACGCAGATCAAATGGATGCAACAGTTTTACATAATGATTCATATCAGAAAAGTAACTTGTTATAGTAGATTGCTTTGTGTCATATTTATCACATAACAGAATAGCTTTTAAAGCACATAGCATACTATAGTATGCATTTAAAATACTTTCAGGTTCAGAAAGATCTTCTAGTAAACTTTTTATTTTCTTATGTTCTTGTTCGTGTATATTTGTTGTCATTTTCAATACTAGAAGACTATCAAAGTTTTGTAAGAGATCAAATATGTATTTTATAGAAATTCTCCAGTGATTAAAATTTTCCATTTTTATATCATCTCTTACACAATGTAAGATATACTTTAAACTTTTAACATGTTTTGCCAATACATTTTTTAATGCATTCCATGTAGGATCACATAATACGTTGGTATTACATTTGTGTATTAAAAATTCAATTGAATTATATAAGAAATCATAATCTTTGTCAACATCATATAAAAGGTATTCTTGCGAAAAACTGTTCAGAACTTGAAATAATAGAGCTGGCCAAAAAACTGTTAATAATGGATAAGATAATAATAATGAAACATCATCGTGTTTTCCATTTATTGTTAATGTATAACAAATATCCTGGAAAAGGAAAGAAACACTGAATATTACTATTTTACTATTAGTTCAATAACTTAATGTAACTTACCAAGATGTCTATAACCCAATGTACTTTGATGCTATTTATCCTTTCTATTAGTTTATTTTTGTTTACAGTAGGAGTACAAATGGAAGAAAAATTAAATAATACTTTTTGAATTTTCAATGCATCCGTTAAGTTATTAAAAGATTTAAAATGTACATGAACTTCATTGAGGAAGGCACACCATTTTTTAAAAAGGTGTTCATCTTTTCTACAATATAATGCAAGCTCCATATCTTGAGTATCGCTTGTTTTTAATATCATGGGAAATAACCATATCAATAACGCAGATTCATCAAACTTTGTAACATCCATTTTTGATATAATACATAATATATATCCGAAAACATTGTCGCTAAGTGTTATCTGTTTAGGTAACTTAAATTCCAATAATACTTTCATTAACAAGGAATAAAAATCTTGTAAAGCATGAATGTCACTAGATGTATTAGAACAAATTAATAACAGTTCATTAAGAATCCAACATGTTACGATTGGATTGTATTCATTGGTAATATTTTGTTTTAAAAATAGAAAATATTTGTTCAATGTTTTCTCAAATAATTCTAATTTTTCATGCTCCAAGATACTTTTGCACATCGTCAACAGTTCCTACGAAATATGTAATAGTAATTAACATAAAATATGCATAAGATGTAAAAGTATAATATGAATAATTTAAAAAATTAATCTTCAAAATACCTGTTGCAATTGAACTGCCAAATTTTTGTAAAATTGCAAAGCATAAATCACTTGAACGGAAACTTGTTGTTTTTCTAAATACTCTGTATCTGATGCTACATCGTTAAGAACTTTGCGCAGTAATATATTAATTATCCATTGATGATGTTTCTCATCTGGAGAACGACTAAGAAAATGTAACAAAGATGATTGTTATTCGTGCTGATCGGTTTCTAACATATGAAATTACATTACACTTACGTTATATCCGTAAACAAAGCCTCCGATTTAAGAAAGTTTATCGTATCATTGTTACATTGTGATAAAAGAGAATTGTCATCGTTTTCTTGAGAAACGGTAAGAGATGTGTACCATAATTTTGACAGGATACACTTATTTATCTGTAGCATCTCTGTTTCTTTTGACATTTTCCTCTATTCTGTGTGTATGTACAATTTTTACTCTTAATGTACGGAAAATAAAAATACGCTACATATTTCACGTGCTACGTGTTTCAGACGAACGTCCATATTGATAACTAAATTCAATTTATATGATACCAAACTTTAATTTAATGTATATAAAAAAATCATTATATCTATATTTTTCATTTTCTCTTGTATTATTTATATTCTGAAAGAATGTTGGCTTTAAAATTAATAATGTGTATATTACCGGTTGCGTATGTGCATGCATGTGCGCACACCTTTATGTGCGTGAAACACCATACACTTAGTTACTTTATTTACAAGATCTGACAAACACTTTCTTTTGTTTAAAGATCATCTTAGGTTATACAGCTAAAATAGGTATATATAAATTATATTCGAACTAATGTACTTTCTTTGATGCAAGTGGAAAAGTATGCATATACGTATATATACGATGGATAAAGTGGTTCAAAGATTAATGAACAATTTATTAATATCCCGCAATTGGATTACTTTATTAAATTGTACGACATCACAATGTAGTCTGCATTTTTCAGCAGGTAGTAAATTGTTAAATGCCTAACCGTCTTTTATATAATTTTCCATTATATTATATGAATATTTTAGATGTTAGACAACTGGCAGATAATTATAAGAGTAGTAAAAACGGATTGGATTCTAGAGATATAAATAATGATTTAGGAACATTTATAAAAGGTATTGAAAAAAATCATAGAAATATGAATTTAGACCAAGTAATCTCAACTCTGAATGCACTACACCAGTTGCTTGATAATAAGCAGTTAGATGTCAGAGATTTAAAAGAAATCAAAGGATTCGAGTATATGTGTAATATAATACTTAAAAATACAAGAACTTTAAACACGTATAACGCTATACGCATATTACATATTTTATTGTCTTTTAACGTTTCACCTAACAGTCTATTAATTCAAACATTAATTCAATTAATATCTGTTTCTATACATAAATTGACTGTTAGTCAAATAATGATGTTACATTCTGTACTACACAACCTACAGGATGTACCTATAGTAAAAGCTTTGTTGAAAGCTTCGTCCCTTGCCTTTAGGCAGCAAGCTCAACTGGAACTTAGTTTAGAAAGTACCAATTTGGTGAAGGTACTCAGATTTTGTTCTGTCATTAAAAATGTGCAAACAAAAAATTATATCATTAAACTGTTAGCTGGAACTGAACACTATATAAATCCAATGTATGTAGTAGATATTTTCTATGCAATATATACTTTACCAGAATTAGATGAATCTTGTAAAGATGTTTTGATTAAAGTAAACAAGGTTATAAAAAGTCATGCTCAGTCGCTTTCATTCAAAGAAATAGAAAACTTACTTCATTACATTTCTATGAAATTTGCAGATTCGTAAGTACTGTACTATTAAAATGATTTGTATCGTATAAATAGTTGTACTTGTCATATTTTTCTTTATTGTTTCATTACAGGGAAATGGACTTTTATGATCAAACTGTAGTGGATACGTTATGCACAACTCTGTTAGATAATGAATTATCTTCTAATGAAATCATATTGATTACAAAGCATTTAAATAAAATGCGTTACAGTAACATTGATCTGTTAAAGTGCTTATTAAAAAAATGTCTTGAAGATAACAGTATTTGTAATAGATTTACAGACATGCAAATACGTCATTTGGTCACAGCTTTAGTTATTGCTAATTATAAACCGCATAACTGGGAAATTGTGGAAAAAATGCTACTAAATCGTGTCGTTAATATGGAACGTTCATTATATGATACAGCGGTTACAGCATTTCAATTGCTCTCAATAGATTGTTATTGTCCAGAACTTTTAAACAAAGTTCTTACATTGTATAATTTGGTAACTTATGTAAAAGACGAACAACTCGTGTTAATTATGTTAAAATTACATTGGGGTGTTAAACTCTTTTATCCGCAATATCAAGGAGCAATGCTGGATGAAAGTAAACTGAATCAAATTGTAATAAAACAGGAAAGTAATAATATGCCCGATTTAAGAGAAAGCTTAGAAAAAGTTGTTGGAAGCAGTAAATATGTAAAAAGTAATTTGGTAACAAAAATTGGTGAATCTGTTGGTAAGAAATTAGTATCTTCTAAATAGTATGCAACAGTTTATAAAATTAATATTGACTAACTTTGAACTTAATCTATCTTTTGCTTGCTATTACTTCAGATCATGCTATTGTTATCCAGCAAGATGGCTCTTTTGTAAATATTAAAAACTTGGACATTACATTTGCCGAAGAGCTTGATTCGTTTTTGGAATGTGACAAGTAATGTTAATTTTAAAATAACTTAATATTTGTTTTATTAGCCATAAAAACTATATTTTCTATAATATCAGAATACTGAAAGTTAAATATTTAACCTTTTTATAGAATCTTGTTTTTTGGGTATCCAAAAGAAGCATATTGTACAAACACAAAAGATTTATTACCTACAGTACAAATGTTATTGAAAACAATCGAATCATTGACAGGATTTTATACCTTTGTTATAAATACATTTTTATGGGATAACTTTTCTAGCACAAGGAGGATAGAACATCTTAAGGAAGGTATAAAGTTAATATGTAGTAATACCTCTAATAAATAAATTATACACGAACAAATTGAAAATAAAAATCAGGAGAAAAAGTAAAAATCTATTTTCTTCCATTCCACATAAGACTGCAGGCAATATCCATCAATAGATATTAATAGCAAAATTACAAAAAAGAAAAGCAAAGCATTTTTAGTTAATTTAATAAGGATTGTTAACATATATAAGTGAAATTAGAAAGGACCCTTCAAGAATTTAAAAAGATATAATAAATCACTCATTTATATAACAATTTATTTATATGAAAATATTTATAACATCAACAATAAAATTGTATGATTTCGGATTGCAGGTATTTGATACATATTTTTCTCTATAAAATTTGTATGGTATTATAATAAGTAAAATATATCTTTACATAATGTTCTCTAATTTGAATATGTTGATGAGTATTTTTGGCTAAATATAATGTATATATAAGGAATAGTATATGTTGAAAGGATTACCCTTTAATGTATAAATAAAATTTTAAACTATGTTCCATCCTTGCAATTGCTAGTAAGCAATATTAATGCGAAGTGATATTATGAAAGACATACTTTGATAAACACACAAGTAATTGATTCAAAACATTTGAAACATGAAAAGGAACAATATATGTTTATAACAGAATATAATTAAAATGTTAAATAGCACCAAATAGCACCATTTATTTTAATGAAAAATAAAATGATTATTAGTATCATTGATTTAAACCGAATAATTTTAAAGCATTGAAAGCAGTAGCTAAGGCAACTTCTTCTGGAGCAATTTGCATAAATGCTGCCACCATTTCCACAATTGCTGGCAAGGCACATGGTTCATTTCGCTGAAAAGTGCAATAACGATGAAGAAACGTCATTGATCGTTCTGTAAGAGCATCTTTAACATGTACAGGTAGTTTACTGGCTCTAGTATTAGGATACATGAACGGAGCATCTGTTTCTACTAATATTCTCTCTAAAGGTGCAAGCCTTTTTTCCAGGAGTTGCCTTATACCGCTATCGGATTTATCTTTACACAAATATCCAGTGATTCCTAAGTAAAAACCATGGTCTAAATAAGTTTGTGCTTCTTTCGCAGTTCCAATGAAGGAATGGATTAGAACCGGCGGCAAACAATTTTTGTAGTGATCTAGCACTTCTAACACGTCTGCTTGAGCGCCTCTTTCGTGTATTACAAGTGGCTTGGTTAATTGGCACGCGAGCTCCACTTGCTTATGAAACACGGCACGTTGTGTTTCAGGATCGGAAAAATCTCGACTATAATCTAAACCGCATTCTCCTATCGCTACACATTCTGGATTATTAGCTATGCTCTCAAGTTCTTGCAACGTATCAGGGTTTTCCCATGACTTTGCATCGTGCGGATGGACACCTGCTGTAGAATAGAGAGTACCAGGATATATCCTGGTTAATCTTAATGCCTCCTTACTGGAACGAATACTTGCACCAGTTACCATAATCTTTTGTACCCCGGCATCTTTTGCTCTCTGAATCACGCTATCTAAATCTCTGCTATACTTTTTATTAGTAAGATTCGCACCAACATCGACTATGATGTAATTTTCGTAACACTGTGTCATAGCCGAGGAAATAGCTTTCTCCTCTGCATTTGTAGATGCAGTAGTAGTCTCAGCCATTCCTCAATACTTGATTACAATATCTAAAATGAAAAAAAAGAAACAAGAATCGTTGATAATATATCTCTGATGGTACAAAATATATCAAAATATGGACTCGAATTACTCAAAAGGCAGAGACTTAATTATTATTACCTATAGTCAATATAGATTACGTACCGATCTACAGAAATAATAATACGGTGGAAAAACATACAAAAGGTGTGTATACGATAATAAAGATGATTAGATTACTTAACCTATAGCGATTAGAAAAAAATTAAACAGAAAAAATTCAATGTACACAATTAGGAATGTGCAGATATCGGAATAAAGACATCTTTTAAACACTACTAACAATGAGATGCGGCATGCATTTGTTGCGAACCAGACGAAGCTGTTTTTCAATTAATTCCCGATGTCAAAATCAAGACTCTTACTTTGAGGTGTCAGAACACTTGAAATATATCTATATGTACATATGCACGCATATGTATGTATTTTATATCAAATAATTCGTGGTTCTCTATTTTTCGAACTGTTTTCTTTTTTCAAACGCTATTGCAAACAAAATATCGAGCAACGCATGTATTACTGTAAATGATATACACAATATATAGTCTTGTACAACTATACTATGCGATTAGTTTGATAAATTAATGTGGAACACATGGACTCGGGTACTGTTGAATCATACAAGCTGTTAGTACAACGAAGTATACGTTTCAACCTTCCGATGAGGAGAGTACATATTATACATTTCACTTATTTCATTTTTTAAAACCCGTTGACGCACACATGCACGGTTTATGTCGGTTAAATGCGATAATACTTAACTTTATAATGGCACGGAACGTTTTGCTTTTATAAAACGATCCTACCTCGCTGTTTATCGTACGCGTAATATGAACAGAATTCCATTTATTCCGATAAATATATTGAGATATTACGAAATAATTTCAACACTTTCACCTTTTACACATTACATTAATTAATCTCGTCTCATAATCGCTACGAGAAAGGATATAGACTTAGATCGTATTGCTCGATACACGCGGGAAATATAATTATTATGAAGGTATTAACTTTATGCATCTAACATTCTTTCCCATTATAGTATTATTTTAATCTTAGAAACATCATTTCCCCTATATTATTGATGTATTAAATAAACTTTATACAGAAAAGGAGCACAAGGCGTCAGTTACTTGCAAAGAAAGAAGCTATCGCAAGAAGTTTGGTCGATAAAGCAAACTTTACGATAAATCCCTTAGAGCCTTTAACTTCTTTCCATAAATATGTAACGAAAGACAATCAAATTATTGAATTATCTTGTATGAGAGCAAAAGATGCACAACCCGATTGTGTGTCCTGGATATTTGATATCATGGAGCATAATATGAAATCTTTGTACGAACAAAGCGATTGGGGCTGGGATCCGGTTGCCAAGCAAAAGGAATTAACGGAACCGGCAGCCTGGTATCTAGTGGCATCTTCGAATGATAAATTTGTAGGATTCTCACATTTTAGATTCGATGTAGATTACAGAGAAGAAGTGTTATATTGGTATATAGATTTTACAGATGTTTCTTGGAATTATTAAAACGTAACTAACAGTATTTTATTTTTCTTCTCTATACAGTTATGAAATACAATTGGAATCCTCTGTACGAAGGAAGGGACTTGGTCATTTTATGATGTCGGCGCTTGAGTCCATAGCATCAGAGAACAAAATGCGTAAAGTTGTTTTGACTGCGCTTAAACATAATCCATCAGCTATGCAGTTCTTTTATTCTCTCGGGTAAACAAGATTTGTATTATTATCGTGTAACAAAAAATTGGTACATAGACACGAGAGACTGGATTCTTTATGCTTTTAACTTTATTACAGTTGTAGTATTTATAATAGAATATACAATGCAGATGTACAAAATTACATTTTCTAAATTATTAGTACGACTAGCATGGAAATGTTTTGCCTTATAAGGACTAACATTTTCTCTTTCGAAATAAATGTAAGAATATACTCCTCTATTCTTGCATTTACATTTGTATTGATTAAACGAATAATTTTTATAAAATACTCGAAATGGTAAATAATATAAGAAATATTTTACATTATTGTTGAACAATCTTCAAGATCACAGTAAGGAAAATTTAATATTTTCTAAATATTTTCTATGAAAACAGTATTTATTTTGGAAAGATTTCTATTTGGATTTTATGATAGAATTTTTATAGTATTTATATGTATGCAAAATCTCGTGGCCCATAAAGTTAAAAGTATAAGTTATAAAAATTATATAATCCCAATTGAATTTTATCATCTGACACTGTTACAGCTACAAGATGGATAAATCCAGTCCACCAGCGTCCGAACAATTGGATTATATCATTTTAAGTAAGGCCGTTGACAGTGGAACAACGAACAGAAAATTAAATTCATTTAAATGAGCCCATAAAAAAGTCATAATATTCTGTACTTTAAGATTGTGTCTTATGAAATAAGATTGGTAATATTTGATGAGGACACAAGTTAATGATAGGCGATTTCAAGGAAGGCCCTACATTGTGGAATGTTAAAGGAGCTTTACTAATAATCCAGTCATCTATATAATTGAGGAACTTTGTTAAATCAACTTCTGCGGTCTCAGAAACATTAAAATAACGTAAATAAGAATTGTCATTCCAACACATGTCTAAAGCTGTTTGATGTAACACCATTCCGATACCTTTACCAGCTCCTTCTGGAATAGGAAATACACGGAAACTGACCACGCTTAAATCCGCAGGAAAATCATAGCGAAGCGGCGAGAAATGCGCGTTTAAATTAAAAGGTAAAGAATTATGTGGATGCATTGCGATTATAGGATGTAACAGTTCTTCTAACGCTAGATGACCATACAATGATAGTACTCCTGAGGGATGGTTTGTTGGAGGCGTCGGAGATGTACAAAAAGGCTTTCTCCTTTCAAGAACGAACATGAACACATTATTCGTTAACAAATTATCAGTTATACCTTGACCAAGCCCTCTGTTGTCATCTTGAAGTAATCTTCTATCTTGCATTATCTATATACAAACATTTAAAGTATTGCAATGATATAGTATAGCTCTTATATGAATGATAATAAAAAGTGTATTCCCACCTCGATTTGCCCAGATGCCATAGAGCTTACACCTAATGGTTGTGCTGTAGCTACTGTTAGTCTAACTCTTTTATCCTCTATATATGCGCTTGCTGCCATTGGATAATAGTTTCCTTGCGTGGGAAGTTTTGGAAATCTTTGACGTTTAATCATCTGAACAACAATTTCTCATAATTTATGTAATATATCTTTTAGTAAGAGTGAAATATTTCCGATACATCTACTTACATTAAGCCCGTTTAGATCTGTGTAAAATTGATCTCCTGAAGCTATATCAGTACTCAGTCTCATAGCAAGCTCATAATTTTGCGTTTCAGATATGTTGATTTCATTATTTATATGCAAACCAAGTCCGTCACCACCAGGAGAATTGTACAATGTACAAGTGTGACGTACATGTGCTAATTCTACAAATACTTTAGATACAATGGGTCCGGTTATTAAGTGTATAATACACTTGTTATCCATATATACCAAATCTGGTTCTGGTTTATCGGGCAGGAATAAGTATGCCCCACTTTTATCTTTACCAGAGTCCCTGGTACCATATTTGACGAATTCTAAATGAACAGGAATTGTTAGATTATCGATCCTTAGAGCTTTCAAAAGACCCGATTTTCCGAAGGATGCAGACAATTCTGGCCGTTGCGTAATCGAGAATTCTTGCGCGTTTGATATTACTTGAATTTGATTGAAGCCTGGAATCTTCGGAAGAGTTATGTCTGTATTAAAAACGGTCACGTTCGCAAGGTGCACTTCTCTACAAATGAGAACAAGAAGACAGTTGTATCGCATGAAAATAAAATATTTTGCAATTTATATAGTGGTAACGTACGGTGGGAACGACAATTTCGGCAAAGCGTGAATTATGTACGTGGTTATACCAAATCCGGGTACAGTAACTAAAAATGATAACTCGTATCTCGCAACAGTTAACGCAGCAGATCCGATCCAAATTGGAGAAATTTGACATTCCACTGGTTGACCCATGCGGTCAGTGACCTTAACAAATGGAGTGGATACAACCAATGTTTGTACTTTTGTTCTTTGCCTCGGAATAGAATTGTACAGGATAACTTTTTTTAAAGGATTTTCATCTCCTAGTATCACTACATATTTATCTCCCGCACTAGTATGACGTAATCTAAAGAGAAATGAATTTTACATATGTTCAAAGTCAATGGGAAAACTGTTAATATTTAGAAAATGTTCATAAATTTCTCTCAAACCTAGATTCATCCAACGTAATATATACAGCATCCGTATCAACAGTAGATTCTTGTGGAGTCTTTAATAAATGCACTACTGATTGTTGTAGAACATGTGCAGAATTGTTTAAGGCCATTATCATCTTCTTAGCATAATCTATAACAACTTCATCTCTGGCAGTCCCAGCAATAGCGTCATGATGTTGAAACAACGAATGCCATTTTCTTGCCTTACTCAAACGTTGTGCGAGAGTACCCTCGCCTAGATTATCGTTACCTTTAGTCCAAGCCACGGTGCTTAATATTTCAGATGACCTCAGCAAACTCAATAATACGCGATCTAATCGTTTGTGAAAAGGCCTAAAATGTATTTAATAAACTTGTTTTGTCTGTAATTTATTATGAACAATTTATATCGAAATGTACCTTGATGTATAATATCCACTCCAGTAATGATCATCTCGGTCAGAATATGTGAAAAAATCTCCAGACAAAGTGGGAAATTCGTTCAAGTTGTGCTTTTCCCTGATCGCATCAAAATAGTCGCTTAACGTTCCAAAGTTAATTTGAACGTTCAGTTGTTGATTCTGGTTCATATAATCGAAAAGTTTTTGGTAATTCTTGTATTGAGCATCCCATTCAGTAAAATGGGTATATCTAAAATCATCCCCCAGGGGTGCTAGTACAACGTCTGTTTTATAAAGCTGAGCTTTCTTACGATACTGATCCAATAGAAGAGCTGCTCTCTCAGCAACATTTCCATTAGTTATAAGTTTTGGAGCTATTTTCCACGGACAACTGAGCCCAAAATTTTGTAATCTATAAAAATCAAACTGGCAACATACTTTTGGATCTGGACCACAAGTGTGTGGCACATCGTAACTATAAAATGGCATCATATGCGTAAAAATTTCTGTTGATCCGTCATTGTCCCATAATTGTCTCCAACGAAATTCTAATTGTTTTTGTTTAGCTAGTTTTTTTTTAACTGAATAATGAACTCTTTGGATCAATACATTTTCCAACCCTGCCCTTTTAAGAAGATACGGCAAAGTCGGAGAGAGACCAAATGGATCAATAGCCCATCCTGAATTTGGTGTATAATCTAAGTTATACTTTAACCATTGATGACCTTCTGTCAGTTGGGTGAGCTGAGCTATCCAATGAGAAGCAGATTCATCTGGCATTACCCAACCTCCTGATACAATCTCCAATTGCCCGTCGTGAATTAAACGTTTAACTAAGTTCTGAGTAGTTTTAGATTGATCATCCCACCAAAGCTGAAAGAATGATATCTCTGCCCAAATAAATTTACGTCTTCTGTCCTCTGCTAATTTTGTTACCATGTTATTTAATATATTACGCGTCTGAAACGTATAATATTTCTCAAATGTACTAAGCCAGCCAGGATCGTTGTGCGAGTGCGGAACAACAAAGACTTTTAACTTTCTATTCGGATGCCATTGTTTGTCATCGTACGTAATATCCCATCCTTGTTTCCAAACGCCACCGTCAACATTATCAAATTCTAATTGTCTGTACAAATCTAACATTTGGATGTCTACTTCAGGAATCTTCTGTATGTTATAATTACACTTAAGTGGTTTCCCTAAATGGGAAGTACTAGACGATGCGGAGTAATTAGTGCGATTGATAGAATGAACAATGGGTACAAAATTTTTCGCTTCTGCCACTTCCCTCAAAGCATTCATTACTTCATGATGTTTATTAAAGTCTTTTTCTAATTTTGCTAGTCTATTCTCAAAGTGTAACCATTGATTCTGAAAATATACAACATTGAATTATCTTTACTTATTACATAAAAGTTATGATTTCCATGTGCTTATTAGAAACTTACATTATTAACAGAAAGTTTAGATCCTTGTCCAGGTGGGAAAAGTGTTAAATCCATTATTAAATATGTCATGACACAGCAGGCAAGAAATAAACCTGCGCTAAGTATTGCTAACGTTTTTCTAATCCTCATTCTTGTACATTTACGGACTCAAGTTGTATTACCGTTCTAAAACGAACAAAATTATTAATTATACGTGAAAGTAAAATGTTTCTATCGTGAAAAAGAATAACGCCTTTTAATACAAAGGTTGAATTTTAACCGTGTTTCCTCAAATATTTCTTTCAAAGGGTACATATTAACTTGTCATTAAAAGAACATTGTTTCTTTGCTTAAAAGG
Source organism: Xylocopa sonorina (assembly GCF_050948175.1). Lineage (NCBI taxonomy): Eukaryota > Metazoa > Arthropoda > Insecta > Hymenoptera > Apidae > Xylocopa > Xylocopa sonorina. The sequence continues at coordinate 15,841,847 of NC_135193.1, forward strand.
GGAAAAAATTAAAATGGTATAATATTGTTCCATTCATATAGAATTGTTTTATAAAAAAATGATACATCAGCATTACATTGTTAGCTCTGCTTACAACTATGCGCCCGCGACTGCCGCCATACATTCATATACAATATACTTATAGTTGAACTACACCGAACACTTTATTTTTTTTTATTTTTTATACTTAAAATTTTACTTATATAATAATAAGTATACAATTAAAAACAATATATATATATATATATATAAACAATATATATATATATTGCTTTCCGATTTAAAAAAATATATTTTGAAAACAAAATCTTGTGCTATACATTTATATACGCTTGTAATAAGAACTCTTATATTTTAAACTCATTAAAGTATGGTTAATAAATTGTTTCGAAGCTATTGTTGGAATATGCAGGCTCTAGGGTTGGTTCCGGTGCCCGGAAAGTATTTGTAGCGACCTCTTAGCACAGGTGCGGTTTTAGACGGCGGTAAACACATTTTTGCGTGCGTATCTTTTAAACATATCTTTTCCCGCGCAGAAAGGAGAAGAATACCACCTTTGATGGATTTCATAGATTACGGATTATATGAAAAAATGAAATTGAAAGCTCGTAGACGAACCATAAGCCTAAAACAAAGAACATTGGTACAAACAAGTTTGATCGAATATATCTGGTTTTGCTTAGAAGCAAACCTCCCAGACAACACAGCAAATCACATAACAGTTCAAAAAGCACCAGCGTATCACAGTACCGGCCCCAGGTTCGGTAGCGTCACAGGGGTATCATCAGGACTATGCGTAATGAAATACACCAGAACAACACTCGGTGTTATTTCACTGCTGATACCGCTTGCCAATGCCGCTCATTCATCAGTTTTGTATATTTTAATAGGGGGGGGGGGTGTATATTTCAATAGTTTTATTGTAATTTATTGTATATTTTAGTAATTTTATTGTAATTTATTTCATATTTCCCGCTTTGGAGGTAAAAGAGAGAAAGATATATAAAAAAGCTATAAGAAAGAGCGAGACAGATGATACAGATTTTACTCTAGAATCCGTGGCGCCATCTCTGTGAAAAATGCTCAAACTGGTCGCACAGCGTTATCGACAGCGAAGTGAACTACTGAAGCACTACCGCCATCTCTCGGCGAAACCCTGAACTAGTCGGGTATTAGTTTCAGAGTTTCTCCGAGAGATGGCGGTAGTGCTTCAGTAGTTCACTTCGCTGTCGATAACGCTGTGCGACCAGTTTGAGCACTTTTCACAGATATGGCGCCACGGGTTCTAAAGTAGAGTCCGCAGCATCTGTCTCATTCTTTCCTACAGCTTTCTTATATGTCTTTCTCTCTCTTACTCCTAAAGCGAGGAATATACGAGAAATTACAGTAAAACTACTGAAATACATAATAAATTACGATAAAACTAGTGAAATATACAATAAATTACAATAAAATTACTAAAATATATAACAAATTACAGTAAAACTATTGAAATATACACAAAGGTCACTCGTCGATGCATTCATCATTGTCGTTGATTATTACACCGAGGTTAATTTACACGATAACACTAGAATATTAAAGGTAATTTCGCGTGACAACGTGAGCAAAATTGTCCACAAAACTGAAAATACATTTCTCTTTCATAAATAACGATATAATTATATTTCTTTATTAGTTCTTTATTACAGGCTTCGAGTATTATGGAAGCTTTCCAGTACGCGTATAAAATTGTTTTACTCATTTATTATTGATAATTTTAATTCAAATACGTGCAATTGTTCGTGTATCGAATGTGGATATCGATATTCTGCTGGTCGCATAGTGATTTTTGTTTTTAAACGCTTTTTATAAAATTTCGTACACATCAAACATGGCCTCCTTCCTGAAATGCAAAACATGACTCAATAAAAACGACGGTGAATGAGCAAGTTGTTGCTGACTTAATAACATAGATGATACTGCATTAGACTGCGCGGTCTTTCGCGAGCAACATCTAGTTGTACCCTTTCTGTGCTCGAAGTCTTGTGGTATATTAAAGTGACAATGAACGAGGATCTTATATATATTTGTAACTACAAAACTATAGAGGATGTTCGGTTCCGACAATTTGTACATAACAAGTTATTACCTTATGTGGACGATTTGGAGGCAGAATCGGAGGCTTTACTAGCGGAGATCAAAGCAAATTTAGGCCGAGCTATTTTATTTAATGAATCATGGCCAGGTTGCTATGTATGGGTTAGTAAACTGTGCCAGTGAGTATGCATTTTTGTTATTTCGTTACCCGAAGGGGACAATAATTACATTACAGTGTAATGTAACTAATTAGAATTGTACCATTTGCGTTGACAAATCTGTATAGAATAATATAATTTGAACGTGTAAACATTTCTTTTTAGTTACATAAAGATATATGGATTACAGTTTAGCAAATCAGATCACATTTTGTTCATAAAGTTATTATACGAACTGGTTACAGTTCCAAAGATACCGTCGGTGACTACATTTAAATGTTTCTTTGCGTTACTTCTGTTACTAAAGTGAGTCAACTTCTGTGTATAATTTTATATAAAATTACATTGTTCGTTGTAAGGAATGAATTTACCAACGGTTTAATATTTATAGGAAAAAGAAGCTAATATCTCCTGATGAATTGGAGCTTCCATGGAGACCCCTTTATAAAATGGTTCTTCGTATATTGAAAACAGAAGAGCATCATCCAGAAATGTACCGTTTTGGCCCCTTTTATGAGGATGCAGTGGAATCGGTCATCATTTGCGCAAAGGCTTATTTTCCTGTAAGCAAATACTTTTGTTATAATAATTTCTTTCGTTACAAAGAAATGTAAAAATTGATTTATTATCCTAGTTAAGCGCAACACAGGAGATATTAGACGAATTGAGACCAACTTTATGTCCTATTGATGGTTCGACGATGATTAATAGTATACAGATATTACGGTGGTTTTTACCAATACAATTACCTCCGGAACATCATTCGATTGGGTATCAACTATGGTTCAAAGAGTTCATGTTGTTATGGGAAACATGTCACAATGCAACAAAATGGGAAGCTAAAATGATGGAGTTAATGGCATCATTAGCTAATTACAATATTGGTTACATCGATTGGGAACCTTATATTCCGTTGATGTTCACTAGATTTATGAGATGCCTAAAATTACCAGTATCATATAATAAAACACGAGTGTATAAACACTATGAGATAGATGCATGTTCTATAACAGTATGGATAGTATCAGTTCTGGTAAGATTTTACTGAAAGTAAAAGAATATATGCGAATGAGATGCCAATCTCCTATGTCTTGTTTTTAGGGAAATGGTTCAAGTGCTCAAATGTATCTTGAAAAGTTTTTGAAAACAATAGAAACATATTTTCATCCTGCTAATAGTGGTTCCTGGTTGGGAATGTTAAAGGATATTCTTATCAAGCTTTCATTTAATTTCATCACACGTCTTCACAAGTAAGGCGACATAAGTTGAAATTGAAGAAATTCACTTCTTTGTAAGCATTTAAAAATTTGCGATATGTATTTTATTTATGTTATAGGGAACGTTATGCTAAACCAACTTGGGAAACTCCTATTCCTGAAAAATACAAATTGACTGACAACGATGTCGATGCATTTGTCAAAAGCATGTTGCCAGTTACCATGACAGCTATATTTAATAAACTGAGCGTTAATGATGCTGCCCAAACATTACAATATCTTGCCACCATGAGACCGAATTTAGTTATTTCATACGTTATGGATAGAGTATCTTCTACATTGGATTCCCTTACAACAGAATCACACAAACTGATTGCCACATTGAATTGTATGAAAGCTATAGCTAGACCAATGGCAGAAGGATCTAATAATGTAAATACAGGTATGGATCATACTTTAGTCGCTGATTAACACAAAATATTACTTGCTATTTTTATTAATTGTGAATATATTTCCGTGTTTTATTATAGGTTATACGTATCCAGAAGGACCAACGCATATTTTACCATTACTCTCTCTACTTTTACCTAGCATCGATCCGAATAATCCAGAAAAGTGTTTTCTTGCTTTTCATCTTATTTCGGTTTACGCTTGTCTCATACCCATCGTGGATACTTCGAAGCCAATCGCAGCAATAGAAGAAGAGCAGAGAATAGATTATGAGATTGCCTCTGGATTTGAAGATTTTGTTTTACAATTTCTTGACAAAATACTTTACTTCATAGATCATAGTTCTTTGGAACTGGTTAGATTAGAAAATACTGCTGGTGGTGAGAAAAGTAAATTAGAGAAAATCACAGAAACCGTACTATATAATGTATGTATGGTTCTGTTAATGCAGATCAACGATACGATACTTGAGAACGCTGTAGATAAACTGTTGACATTTATAACTGAACGTACACTCGAAATTAAAGTTGCCGGACAACTGGCGGCCAGCTTGTGCCGAGTATTCGCCCGAGTTAATGGCAAAGTAACATTACGTAGATTGTTACCTGTACTTTCACAAACGATCCTTGATATTACCGGTGAAAGTAACGATATTACCAAGGAAGAACACTTGGATGCACGTCTTTTGCATGCCATGCTACTTTTATCTGCAATCGTCAGTACAACGGGAAACAACATACTACCTCATTTAGATACATTGATAACAGTTCTTGATCGTGTGGTGATTTTGAAATCGAGGGAAGGAAACAACTTAGCTTGTATATTATTAAGTACGATTCTTCATTCACTGTCCACTATGGTGCCCCATCGTTTTACATCTACCGAAAAAATAAAATGCTGGGGTCAAACTGTAAATATTAATAATATTAATGTTGAATGGTACATACCTGGTAAAGATGAGATGGCTGCAATAAACCGAATATTTTTAAGATACCTACTTCCTGAAACAAATAAATTAGAGGAATATTGTAAAGATTGGACCACATTAACAAGGTTAATTATCAGTCTTTATTTAAATATTTTTTACTTAAATGTAGAATAAGATCTATTAACGGTTGATGTGATAAAATTATTGTATGGTTAAAAATATGATTTCAGAGAAGAATTACTCACTAGCTTGAACATTGTGAACAGCATCATTCAAGGTTGTGAATCTGTTTTGCCGGTCTGGGAAGGAAAACCGTTAAATTTAGTAGAATCATCTTTAAAGTGGGTACCTTTTAGGCCAACCCTTGGTATGAGAGAAGAAATATTAATGCCAGATGGTAGTAACGTCAGACGTTATATTGGAAATCTTGCAAGTAAATTACAGAATGTAATACTTGAGAACACAGAAGGTGATACAAAAAGTTTACTTGTTTTAATAAAGGTATTTTCATTTAAATGTATACATATTATTTAATATAATATAGATAAAATACGGATTAAGAAAAATTATACTTTTCAGTTTTGGTGTTACCTTTTGCTGGGAAGAGTTAGCTTTTTTGATTTTGCTGGGGCAAGACACAAAAATGTAGAGAATGTGCGAAGAATGATGAAGGATATGCTAGTGAGAAAAAAGGGAATCATTGCTTCCTTTGTATTGCTACGTGCGGAAGTTCAACACGTAACGCGTTCATATTCACAGATTTTTAATTTAACCGAAACTCACAATGAAATAATGTTAAAACTTTTTACATTGGCTACCAGCAGGTATGCTGGTGTGCGATGGCAAGCTCAATGCGTCCTTTTTCGAGCTTTTCACTATTTACCATTCTCTTGGAGAATTATTGTTCCAAAATTACTAGACACACTAAAAGATGATCCGGAAACAAATCATGAAGCGTATAAGGTAAGAGTGGCAATAAGAGTAATAAATGGATCTTTTTATAAGAATTTTTCTTGATGCTGTATTTTCTGGTATACGTACAGGGCGCGCTACACATTTTAGTTGGTCCTCAAGAAAATCCTATGATCATGAGACATGATTGGAATGTACTGAGACATTTATGGCCAATTATGGTACTATCTAAACCATCTGAAAAGTTATCTATAATACGCTTAAAGGAAAACATAGTGAGATTCATAGGCAAACAGTTTTTAACGATCGCTATCAAATTTGATATACCGAATACGTGTATGGATATTGCAACTGCTTTATGGGAGACTGATCCGAAACCTACCTTATGTCGACCTACTGAAAATGAAATTGTAAAAAATTTGAAAATAGCACAAGCCTTCAACGAATGTAATCTGGTATCTTACAATGAGTTAATGAACGATCTGCTAAATGCGCTTTTGGAGAAAAATTTACATTGGCGACATCGTTTAATGGCGATAGTCTTTCTTCGACATCTAGTTCACCCAGAACAAATGTATCCACCAAAGGTAGTTCGCTATTTCTTAGGAGCGTTAATACACGATTCATTAAGCGAAAGAAGTATCGCTCTTCAAGTAGTTATATGCATGTTGCAACAACAGAAAAGAGAACATCCAAAGGTAAAGTAATTTAGCGAAAGAATTTATTTTACAAATGACTTTGATGTAACTTAAAAAAAATCATTTTTGAATTCCAAGATAACTATTGATCCACCAACGTCGTCAGAAAAAGATGAATTACAAGAGAATCCATCGCTCAAGTTAATGTTAGGACCAAGACCAGACAATACTTGGCTTCAATATAATTATAAAACCCGTCCTTTAACTGCAGAACAATGGGATGAACCCAGATTTATTCATCGTCAATACGTAGGATATTACACGTGGCCAAAAAAAATTGAAATGTACGCACCGTCAAACAGACAACCGTGCTTAGATCCTAATGTACGGTTATTGACGGATTACGAAAAAGAAATTGATCTGTTCTTTAACGATCCGCTGAATATCCAGAAACTTATCAAATTTTACAGTCTTGAAACGAAAAAGGATAAAGATAAATTTAATTATTACAAATGTCTTCTATTCAAACATATGTTTCGTAACCATGGAATTGTATTTCTAAAGCACTTTTTACCGCATTTACACGAGTTAGTGAAGGATAAACAAGAAAGTAGTCAAAGATGCGCAGCAGAGATTATTGCTGGAATCATTAAAGGTTCAAAACATTGGCCATTTGATATGGTTTGCGAAATGTGGGATTCATTGTTGCCAATTATAAGGCTTGCCTTGAATAATTTAACATCAGAGACTATCATGGATTGGGTTCTTTGTTTTTCTTTGGCCCAACAACACAGAGATCCAAACAGGCAACATTGGCTATTGGAATGTTTGATGGAAGAAACTTGCATTGGCGAATCGGAATCATCTCTCATTGAATGCGGACGTATGTTTACTTTACAAGCGGCTCTAACTAAACAACCGTGGCGTGTGATGGAATTATTACAACGTTTATTGACACGAATAGAAGATAGATTATTAGAAAATCCATTTGAAAACGTGAGAGAACGATTAAGTGCTATTTTAGTAATAGTGTTCAACTCGAGCGCGAAAACTTCGAATACTGCGAATAATTCATCGATACCACAAATACAAAACTTTATAGATAAAATACTACCAAAATTGCAGCCTCTTATCGATGAGAACGCAACGAAATTCAGTAAAGAAGTAGAAAACCTGTCTGTTCACATATCTACTGTTAAATTGAACGATCTAAAGAGAACGGGAATAAACGAAGAAGAAAAAGAAAGAGCGATTCGATTACTTAAAACGATATGCAAGTGGGTCGCGCACATGAATTGCGCGTGGTATGGATTACCACCAGAATTATATCAGATATTTCCAATTATATACGAGATGGAAAACTGTGAAACGGACGAAGAGCTAAGAAAGTCATGTACAGCTGCTTTAACGGTGTATGCGCAAACTCTCACGTTACCGTGTAATATGCCGATAGCGTTAGAGGCGATAAAAAGAATGTCGATGCACGTGTCTTGGTGGACAAGATCTGCTTGTCTGGAATTTCTTCAAGCGTGGGTATTTTACAATATGGGTATATTTTTAAGTAACCCAACCTGGGTTACTTTTGTTAAAGATGTAGTTCTACGTTTACTGGAAGACGAGCGAGTGGAAGTTAGAAAGAATGCTGGCAAAGTTCTTAGCGGATTAGTGCATTGTGCTTTTATACCTGACCAAGAACAGTTGTTGGTAATGATTTATTTCACATATTTTCTAAAATGATTATGACCATTTACAGAAATTGCATATGTATGAGACTTGCACCTTCTTCACAGGACGAGTTCAAGAAAAAAGTAAAAGTTAAACTGTATAAGAAAGAGCGTTCGAATTGCAGTAAAGAGGATGCCAAGAAAAATGTTAAAACTGATGCTTTACGGATTCGTCATGCAGCTATAATAGGACTGTGCGCATTTATACAGGCTCATCCGTACGATATACCAAAATATATTCCTCCAATTTTTGAATACCTTAGTCCGTATATGAATGATCCACAACCTATACCGGTTAGTAACTAATCAATTTGAAACATGTAACCGCAATACTTCGTTACATGACCTAATTTTACTGAATCGCAGATGACAATTAAGAAAACTTTGGATGACTTTAAGAGAACTCACGATGGATGGAAAGGTGTGAAGGAGTATACGCAACATTTCACAGAGGAACAGTTAACTGCGTTACAAGATTTAATAATGCCGCCATCTTATTATGCTTAACAGAAAGTTAACATTTTTACTGTGTAATAAAGAATTTTCTAGTAATCTCTAATATAATATATATACAACAATTGGGTATATAACACTTAACCAAAAGTGATTGGTATTGTGCTGTGAAGAAGTTATAAAATATTTATTACTATTTAAAAAAAAAATATATATATATATATATATATACATGTATAGATACATAAGACAAACTATGTTTGGTGCAACGCTATTTCTTTAAATTTTCACAATTCTAGTATAGATTATTATGGTACTGCTAAATACGACACACTTTTGATTACCTTTAAAAAATGATTAAATTAAATATTAAATTTTAATACAATAAATATCGAATGTCATTATAATTAGGCAATTTGAATCTATTGAAATGACCATATGCCGATTAATAAATAACGACGTTTGTAAATGATGTTGAATGCCTAACTTTTATTTGTATTGTACGAAATGATCTATTATACACGTTTAATTTATAAATACGTGTGTTGTTTCGTGCACAAGTGTAAGAACTATTTATGGTGAATACAAATTTTTTAAAAAGTTTATTAAAAGTATTACTTAATTGCTATGAGATAGGTTATAGTGCGATACAATGAGAATATTAATAGTTTGTCGATCTAGTAATTTTATCCCTTTAATTTAATTCAATTACGTGCATATATAATATGAAGATGCATAAGCAATTAGCAAAAATGGACGCCACTGTTATCGCGGTTCTAAACTCATTACTGATATTACAATTCTAAATTCAATGTAAAGATGATATAGCACTTTCGACCAAGTAATCACTCTTAACTGTTCAAGATAAACTGCGGATGTACAGTATCTAACCGATAGCAATTGTGTCACCATGAATCGAATAGTGATATTTGGAGCTACAGGAAACACCGGATTATGCGCTTTAAATAGCGCTGTAAATAAGGGTAAAATGTCAATCACCGTTTATTTTATTAACGCGAAGAAATACAAATTTTTAGCTACTCGAAGTTATTGTCAAGCAAAGTTCTACGGCTAATTGATATTGTCAACAATCAAGGATTGTGATTAATTTTTATGCATGTTTCTTATCAGTAGATTCATCAATTATAATACGCCTTTAATGGAACAAAAATATAAATAAAAATGAATTCTTTCTTTGTTTTAAATAAAACCTGCTGAAACTAAGCATCGAAATGTAATAATGTGCCAAAAATACAAGAATCGTGTATTCGAAAAAAACGTGAGCTACGCGCAGAAGTACTTTCAGTGATTATCATAATTGTTTTAGGATTAAATGTAAGAGTATTTGTGAGAAATGAAAACAAAGTTCCAGAAAATCTCAAAGATAAAGTTGAGATAGTCATTGGAGATGTTACCAATGCAGAACAAGTTTCGAATGCAGTATCCAACAGAGATGCAGTGGTTGTTGTACTTGGCACAAGAAATAATTTAAGTAAGTATCTTCTATTAAATATCAACTTGCTTACAATTTAGTCGAAACAATAGAATCTTTAATTTTTATATTTTCATAGGTCCGACTACAGTATTATCTCAGGGCATGAAAAATATAATAGATGCTATGAAAACACATAATGTAGAAATAGTGTCTGTTTGTTTATCCGGTAAATTTTCCTGTTTTCTGATATACTTTAATTAGAATAATACCAATGCATTTTTCAACAATTTCTTATTGTTCACAGCATTTCTATTTTACAAAGTAGAAGCAGTGCCTGCTATATTCAAAGATTTAAATGCAGACCATCAACGTATGTTTGATATTCTTAAGGGAAGCAATTTAAAATGGATTGCAATATTACCACCTCACATTGCAGGTATTTGTTAATAAAATGATTAACATATGTTTTATGAAATCATGAACAAAACCTGTTGTTAACTAGTTATTTATTGCTTGCAGATGTGCCAAATGCAAAGTATGTAGTGAAACATAACGAGTCTCCTGGCCGGGCTATTTCCAAGCATGATCTAGGTGATTTCCTTATTGAAAGCCTCGAACAACCTGATCATTATCAACAAGTTTGTGGTATTGCTAACATTGCATAACATAACAAAGTATTAAATTGCGTATAAATAAAGATTTAAATTGTTTTTTTGATGATACATTTTAAAATGCACATAAACGTATTTAGCTAAGAATATTAAGAGAAAAATGTTTTCGATTTTCGGAGATAAAAACAAATGAATAAATGAATTTACAAAAACTACTAGTTTGTGCAAAATGCATTGCATTGATATCAAGAGACTGTACAATGTTGATAGAATACCTGTGATTTTTAACACCTGTTGGAATGGTTATAATTTATGTTCTGTGATATACGTACATAGAAGTGAAACATATTTCTGTATTTAAGAGTAATTAAAAAAATAATTTTCTAGATAAATAAATAAATAATATACATATGGAATATGAAAGAACCATGTAGATGCAAAAAATTATCACTGTTTATTATGATAATTTTTTCACCATGTGTGTTCTGTGAGTTATTACACCTAGATCATAAAACTTTGGCATCTGAAAGTTTGGCATTGGAGGTGGTGGTGGGCCACAAGTGCACTGCATACTTTTTTCTTTAAGTTTCGCCTTAGTAAATGCTGCATTAGAATATACAACATCATTGATACCAGACGCTTTAAATGGATCACAAGTTTTATATCCATTTTTAAGGTAAAAAACTTCTTGGCCTTTGGTTATTAAATATACATTTTTAATTCCTTTCTTTGATACATATCCTTCAGCCCCTCGCAAAAGTCTGGATCCGAGTCCCTGAGATCTACATCGATAATCAATTATGACTAAAATATGAAATAACAAATTAAATTTTACTTTATTTGCATATCTTTATTTTTCTAAAATAACCACATATACTCACCCGATTGTATGAAGCAACTATGACGTAGTCTAGGTATCAGAGATATTTTACAATGGCCAAGAACCCTGTCGTTCTTATCAATCAGCACAAGGCATGTAGGGAATTCATCGCATGAGATATTCAAAAATTTTAACCTATTTTACAAGAATTCGTTTAATTCTTAAAAACAATTCTTTTTTTAACTAATTATTACAATATACCGTGCTGTTTCGCTCCTTGGCCATTCAGAATTAAGTAATGCACAACAATCTGGAATTAAATCTGGTCGCTTGTGTAGAGGTAATATTCTATATTCCTTATCTATAGTAGTCATCATTTTCCTAGAAATACACAGAAATTAATTTAATATAATTTTCAGCAAACACTGTTGGTAAGAAATTTTATTAGATTTGCTTTCTTCTTCCAACCAGGTCTTAAACGGAAATGCATACTCTAAATTATTTATAGAAACGATTATTATTAATATACGCAAGTTTTATAAATAATTTGAAATACGCGAGTTATGTATATTAAAAAAAAAAACTAACGAAAATATACAACAATCTATAGATTTCAGAATAATATTACATAAATCGTTTATTTTTATACTTTTAATTGTAGCATAACAATGTTCATTTTTTCTTTTTCGAGGAAAAACTAAAAGCAATCTTTATCATCATCGTAAGAAAATGTCGAGATGGTACCTATTTAGATAATAATAGAATAAGATTCGTTACTATATTTTCATATAAATTATCGTAGAAAAATATATGAAACGAGTTCATTAATTACGACGAAAGGTTAAATAATGCATATGCCGTGAAGATTAATTGACAAAACTTGCTTAAATAAATGTAATGGTATACTAGGGAACTGTCGAGCCGAGTCCTTAGATGGGTATAGCGTGCAACAACCTGTGATTGACAGGTATCAAAATATAGAAACTAGCATGTGTCAGGTTGTAAGGCGGGCGTAATAAATAACTTGCCATAGATGTCCTTACCGTATTTTTTCTCGGTGAACGATCAGAACTTGACACGTAAATTTAAAGGTCACTGGTGCTTCATCTGTATGCGTCTCGTGTGGAAATAGCTTCGAGATTAATATCATCTAAAGCTAAGAATAATACCTCTGCTCGGCATATCCCCACCGTTATGCAAAATTTTCGCTGCACCCAACGGTATTTTAGAATACACCAACTCGTCGAGTGTATTCCTCCTCCCACGTGTAAACCTTTCGAATTCTTTCATCTGGGAATTTTGTATGGAAAACAAAAAAATGTTCGGTTTAATTAGAAACATATATCGTGCGATATTAGACGTGGGACATGCTATATTAACAGGTTTCCGGAAATCATATCAATGACGTGCAGTCCATGATAGTTGTGGAAGCGCCGCTTCCCTCATATTTTCTAAAACAGCGGTTCTCAAACTTTTTTTCGTCGTGGCACCCTTGTCGGTGTTGACAAATTCTTAAAGCTAAGCGGTATTTACCAAAGCAATGTTAACTTTATGTTAAATTGTTAAATCCGAATGAAAATTAAATACTATTGCGGCCCTCAATTTGAGGACGCCTGCAATCTAAAATATAAATAATAAATACATATTGTGTGATTATTTTTGTCAGAACATATTTGTTGCATCTATTTTAAAATTAAAATGAATCAACTGTTTATTTTTGTGATTTCTTAGCATTTGTTTATAACTTTTATGGAAACACAACTTCCTTATCAACACGCCACTGACTTAGATGTATTTAATTTTTTGATCTAATTCGAAATCATAAATGTAATTTAATTTACCTTTAATTAACGTTTAGACACATTTTGTGGTTCGAAAATGTGAATAGGTTTACGATTTAGCGAAGAAATATCTCACTGGGACACGTCCGTGACCCATTCTCTTTTGAATGCGAGTATCTTTTTTTGCGTTTGACCCATTTTTCTTAATAGCCTCTGTTCTATATGCGAACAATGTCTTGCATTCTTTATTTTGCCAGTGATAGTCATTACCGTTTCGAAATTATACGATGCTAAAGGCTTGCGGTGAAATTAAGAGGGCATTTGCGTGTTCTTCTTTACGAAAACGAATGAAATAAAGTTTTATCGATTAACGCGCGACTTCTGTCTCCTACTTATTGTTTACCTTTGCGTTCAAAGTCAAAGAAGTTAAGGTGCTTGAGAATCACTGGTGATCGTGTTGATATATTTGGTTTATTTGGATTCCAATTGCATTTCTCTAGTTTTACTTGTACCAATGTACTATTATTAAGGTAAACAAAAGGTTAATAGTGTTTAGATGCAATTGCTAATGATGTATCTAAACTTTTTAAACAAAAGTAAAACATAGCCAATGATAATTTTAAGGCTAATCGTATGGAATGAAATGAGAACATTTTATTGAAATATTTAGTGATTGTATATTGAACCGAATAAAGATGTTATCAGGAAGACCGCTTGTAACAGGTAATAATACACGAGATTAAATTAAAATCGTAAATGTTACTGATGTTAGTGGTCTTATTTAATTTCTTCCTAACCTCTTACGTTTTACTTTACGACTTATTAGAGAATCCTTTGGGACTTTCATGGCACGACAGCGCATGGATTCCTGTATTAAACCCGAACAATATAATGGATTACTTTTCCGAAAGAAGTAATCCTTTCTATGATAGAACGTGTAACAACGAGATTGTTAAAATGCAACGTTTAAGTCCCGATCAATTGCAGTAAGTGATATATGAACGAAACTATCAATTGGAAATTCAAAATGATCATGTTGAATTAATTTTATAAATTTAGGAATATGACCGGTCTTGAGTATATCCTTCTGCACGTACAGGCACCTATTTTGTATGTGATCAGAAAACAACATCGTCATTCCCCTACTCTGGCAACACCACTTGCAGATTACTATATTATTGCTGGTGTTGTGTATCAAGCACCCGACCTGGCATCGGTCGTAAGCTCCAGATTGGTACTTATGATTTATTTAAAAACACACAGTGGGTTATTAGGATGTACTACTCATTCATGAAATGTATGTTTCACAGTTATCTACAGTGCATCATTTGCAGTCTGCTTTCGAAGAAGCTAGTTCATGTTCAAGGTACCATCCCAGTAAAGGCTACTATTGGGATTTCAAAAATGGAAAAGCCCTGGCCGCGAAGAAAGAAACAACAGATAGCGAAGAGCCAAGTTCCTTGTTTCAACGTAAAAGAGTGGACATGTTGCTCACTGAGCTTATAAGAAAGTTTCCTTTACCTGTTCCGAAGCCAATACATCAAGCTGTAGAACCTTGTAAGTGCTTATCCTTATTTGGATTGTGTCCTAAGCAAAAAAAACATACTTTATCTGTTAATGGCTTTTCAGCAATGGAAATTAAACAAGAAGTAAAAACAGAGAAGAAAGATATGAAACCACCACCAGAAAAAAAGCCAAAAGTTAATTAATAGAAACTTGTAATTATTTAATAATGATATAAAATAATGTTTAAGATTTAGGGTTGTGTATTATATCGTATTTTATTGGAATTTTTCAATGTTTAGATTTTTTACCAATTGTACTTTTTGTTACACGACGAGCAACGTATTGAACGTATGTCTCGATGAAATGCTGAATTTCTACAAAATCAAAAATGAAAAACCAACTGAATATTTGTTGCTTTGTCGTGTTATGTTTATTTTCTTCTGCACCATGGACAGTCCGGATTATCGATTTCCTCTTTTGGGTCAATTTGGATTTGCGGAACAACTTTCTTCTGAACTTTTTTCTTAGTTATCAATTTTCTGTTATAAGTACAATCTCTACATCTTGGTTCTTTTTCATTAGGTGGAGGATGACAGGGTGTATTTTGATGTTTCTGTGCTCCGATTGTACGAAAGCATTTTGGAAAACTCGTCGGTTTGAACTGTAAAATTATATCGTATGTTTATAACTATTCTATTACATTAAAGTGTATTTTGTTACAAACTTTCATACTGTTTCGTAAAGTTGACTTTACGTGTTGCATTACGTTAAAATTTGGTTTCACTTCTAAAAATGGTTATATACCGAAAATTTTGAAATGTCAAAATCCTCTTAATAATGCAATCTGGTTTTCAATTCTTTTTGTTTTTTCCAGAAGTTTAAGAAGTGTAATGCTCACTATTACGTATAAAATAATAGTATGTAACGCAAAAAAATGATATGCGATGTAAATATTTGTTCCGAGAACGACAAAATTTGCGAATACGTCCATGATACCGACGAAGATGAGTTCATAAAAAGTTTGAAATACAAGAAGCGTAAAATAATTCAACTAATCCACCGACAAATGCATAAATTTCATAATACTCAAGTAACACATTAAGCGTTAATGAACAGATTTCTTAAAAATTTTGCATTCGTACATTGGAAGAGAATTTTGCTTCTAGTTTAAATTATACTCGGAGAGAAGCGAATGGCAGACAGTATACAGGCAAGAATTGCAAGGATCGAACGTAATGGAACATATAAATAAAGAAGCAAATATAACGGATCATAGTTTACTTTTAACGAATTCAATGTCGGCTAGTCAAGCGTGGGATTTACGTATATTGAAGAAAATACGAGAAAGAATTTGCATGATAATATTAATCGTAGGGATCATCGCGTTGATTGCGTTGATTTACGACGTTTATTTCCGCATGTACCTTTGTAATAGTGGAAAATCATGTGTCGCATCTCTTCGATTCACTCGTGCGAAGCACGTATTATTTTAAATATATATGACGGCGGGTACCAGGAGAGAAAATAAATTGTCGGAGAGAATTGTGGACATCGTTGCGATTTTGTTGATGGAATAAGGAAACCATCTAAGACTTGACACAAAATATATTAAACTTGGAATAATACACCACGTGTAGCGTTTAGTTAGTATGCAACTAGTCTTGACGATTTCTAGATTGTTTTCAGTTCCATAGGTTCTTTCAATGACGAGACTTGACTTGTAAGCGGTGTAATACGTCGTAATTCTCGCACTGTATCGTTCCTTTTTGTGCAATTTACGACGGGAAAACCAGTTGCACTTCGTTCGATGTCCATCCTCGGTACCAATATAACAATTATAAAGTACGATTGTTTCTCTTAGGCTTCGAAATGTCAATCCACTTGATATGTTTCGCTCGTTCGTTCTTTCTAATATTCTTTAGACACAACTTTCTGGACCGGGTATGGAGTTGGCGATAATGATTTCCTTCATTAAATTGCGATCAGCCTTGAAACTAATAGGTTCCCAAGATTTCGTGGAAAATGGATTTAACTGTAAGAAAAATTTTAAATAAAAGCATTAACGAGATTACATTCCGCGAGTTTTCGTTCTAAAAACTACTTACACTGCATCTGTTACTTTGAAGTCCTTGCTTATGAATATCGTATGGTGCAAACAGCGTATCTGGTCGTACGGGTAAAAATAATTGTGGCTCGCGTTTTATTTTTTCCTGGTCTATGATCAAATACTCGAATTACTCCATTCGATCGCGTTATATTTCGAACAAAATCGAAGCAAATCATTAATTATTACCTTGCGGTGACTGTATGATATCTGGTTGGTTGTTGAGAGCGTAATCCTGCTTCAACGTATATTCAACAAAATAAGTATGATCCCCGTGTGTAACGTCAAGCATCGAATTGTTCCTTGAATCTGGAGGGGTAATTATTGGTTGCTTCATATATGGTTCGATATGAACTGGAGAAGTGGTTCCTCTGCGTCGGTATATCATTAACATCACCGACAATGCGGTAACGCCGAACGCCATTAGGCAACCGACAAGAAGTAGAATAAGCGGAACCATACTTACTCCGCTGTCTAAAATGTCAAATAGTCGACGATAATTAATATTTTTTTTAGCTTCTCAAGTTAGCAGCAATAAACTCGTGACTTTTTTCAGTGCAGATGTTGCATATACACACACATACATGCACCCGCACATCCACACACGCACAGAAATATAACGTAATATTAAACTCACAATCCGTTTAACGTCAAAGCAAGTACACGTGTTTCGATCACTGAAAAAGCAGCAGTATTGGTTGTTGATGCAGCGTTAAGGGGAGTACGAATCTTCAAAAGAGTACACGTTTCGACGGTTTAAATACGTGTTCTTTATCGGCTCGATTAATTTTTCGTCCACGCTATATTTCTGCGGTCGCTATACTCTCTATAGTCGTACCTGTGTGCTTCTCCGAGTCCCTCAACATTATATCTTCCAGTAGACTGACTTCGCTTTTTCCTTTCGCGTTCACAGCGTACGTGGCGAAATAAAAATGTGTAGCCGGGAGAAGATCCGCAACAGCAATCCTGAATATCGGCACATCCGCTGACACGCTCGACGCGTTCACCCTTAAATTACCAGTAAGAACTTCGTACGCCTCCAATCGAAACTCTTGCCTCATTCCGCCATTGTATCCTGGCACACATTCCACTTCCAGCATTTCGGAACTTTGATTTAAGGACAATTTTATTGTGCAATTGTTCAGAGGATTCGGTTTCACTGAGAATGTTAATTAAATTGATCTTTTTTTGGCATCGTGGAATATACAATTTTTATCAGTCAGTCCTGTGCAACTGAAGCATGTATGGTTGACAAGTCTATCCACTTTACGCGAGCATACATCCATGGGAGTAGAAAAGCTGGCTAGATACGGGCCGTAATGCGATCTTATACACAGAAATGTATATATACAAATACTAGGGCTCGCAAACATCCTAAATTAATCAACGTTCATCACTATTAAGGATATCCTATCGCTGTTTTCATTGAAAACTTTGTACGAGCAGCAGTTGCACCGGACTTGAGTTAGTCAAAATCATCGTAATTACCTGCTGGAATGATCTGATAAACACAAGGCGCTTCTTGCTTTCCTATCACGTTTCTACCCCAACACGTTAGAGCTCCGTAATCTCTTTCAGAGACTGGCGTGTAAACCAACTCGCTCATCGTGCCATTGTTACCATCGAATTTCGCTGGTGCAACCTCGAAATTTTCTCCGCTATTGTTAAATTCCCAGACAAATTCTACTTCGTTTGGATCAGCGTCCACCTCGCAGCGAACTTTCACTGATTCTTCCAACGATGCTCCAATGATGGATACTTCTTTCGTTTTGCACACCGGTGCGACTAAGTGGTAAAATAAGGGGAATGATTAAGAAAGGTGATAAAAGTGTGAAAATCATATTTTTCTCTATCACTTTTGTTAGATAATTTTCACGATATATTTGAAACTCACATTGGACGCGTAAAGTCACTACTGGACTCGTGGTCTCACCACGATCGTTACTGGCAAGACACGTGTAGTTCCCAGCGTTATCTCGACCTATCTTTTGTAGCACGAGACTTTGAGTACTCATGATTATTCCAGCCGAATAATTTTGCGTTAACACAACATCCTATGTTTATTTAACGAAGATATTAATCACTGTAATTGAATCGTTCGTAAAATATGTATGCAAATTCCTCACGTTGTGCCTCCACGTAATTTTATGATGCTCCGGGTTGGCTCGAACCTTGCACTCAAAATAAACGTCATCGCCCTCCTTTATCTTTTCCGCGTTCAGCGTGCTACCCAAGTGTAATTGTACTTTAGGTGGAACTATGGAACACACGTACAATTACTAGTTAAATATCACCGCATTGTTTGAATATCTCCGGCACAAGCTCAAATATACTCACAAACTACGTTTAATGGAAAGAAGTCTTCTAAAAACGCATCTGGCAGTGCTGGATTCTCCCCTCTACACTTGAGGATCTTTCCGTGGTCGTCGGGAATCGGTGAAAATATGAGCGTGTTTAGGACCACAGAAGTGTTACCTCCGTCAACTATCTGCATAATTGAAACTTACTCCATGACATGGTATAATACCTTTATAAAATCATGACAAATCAATGATACATACTTTACCACTGTAATAAACAGCGTTCCCCTCCATCCAAGTGATACGTGCTCGCGGATGCGATCCTGTTGTTTCGCATGTGATAGAGTAGTCTTTCTCTGTCTCTAAAACCGCCGGTTTTGATAAAATTTTCACCGACAAAGGTTTTACTGAAATAACACAACGTCAACACAAACATAACCATTTCTCGTAGAAAAATGAGGGACAACCTTTCAACACCTACGGTAAACGTCCAAGAGAATAGTTTTTTCTAACGGAGGTATGAGGTTTGTGTTCGAGGCTCGACATTTGTAAGTGGTGTTACGGTGTTCTCTTCTCAACTGAGGTATCGTAAATTTACTGACGACTATGTTCCGTCCTATTTCCTCCAACCTGCTGTCCACTTCTTTTTCGTTGATTAACCAAGTGACCACTGGTGTCGGTTTTCCTTTATTAAAGAAACAAAATGTAAAATAACAGTCGACGCTACATCGGTACGTAATATCCCAGACAACACAGTCACGATACGGAGTCGGCACTATGGACAAGTCTCACGATGGTACGGCGATAGCGTCGTTGCATACTTCACTGCTAGTACTGTGTCGTTATAGAAACTAGGGGCGATACTGTCCTAGCACGATGATGCTACGATTGTACGACACGCCGTGTCCATCGTCATGCCATGCGCTCTGCTGTCTAGGATTCTTTAATTGATCGAAACAAAAATAAGAATTACCTCCCCTTACTTCGCAAGACAAACCGAACTCGACACCCACTTGGAACGGACCTGCGGTGTTTTCCACCTCCACTCCAGAGCTGTCATAAATCAAAAGCTGATGGGGTGGAACTGCGAAAATAACGTAAAAATAATTTAGAAACGTTTAAAGGCGTTTGACGTACCTTTCGAACAATAAGCGCGTGTGTTCCTACCGATTACAGTGAGGTTCACTTGGAAATTTTTCGTAGGCGAATTCTTAAAATCTACTCTACACCGATAGATTCCCTCGTCGTCCAGTTGAACCGCCTCCAGGGATAGAGTGGCTGGTTTCGTCACGGTGACAAAGTAAGCTCTAGGGCCGACCGCGGTGCTGTCCGACCAGTTCAGAGCTTTGTTGAATGCTCTGCCTCGCACGTCGAAACTGAAATAAACAGGCGTTCGTTCATCCTTGCCAGAGTGATCGGTTTCGTGTTCTTGAGATCTCCCGCCCGAGTAATACCTGTAAATCGGTTTCACGGCGTCGTCGCGAAACCAAAGCACCATGTATACGCGATCCTCACGCGTGGACGGTTCAATGTCGCAGGGTAATCTAGCGGTGCGACCAAGAACGGCACTGACTTCAAACGTTGCGACTGAAAAAAGAGAGACAGAAAGTGTAACGAGTTACATTCATGAATCGTCCATTGATGACCGTGCAATAAACGTCGAGAATGATCGTTCAATAACTTCTTGTTTGCCATTGCAATGCACGTTACAAGTAGTACAATTAAATATGCCAGACGATCGATCAATGTGGTTGATCAGTATACACAGAAGCTTTTCTCAAGGGATAGCGATCTCGGATATTCATAGGAAATATCAAACATCTTCGTTCTAAGCTATTTCTAACTGGGTGAAGATGTTATCCATACTTGATCCGATACGTATATTTTCCAGTCTAATCTAGACAAATCTGTACCTTCTGAAAGGTGAAATTATACGAGATATCATTCTTTCGTTAATTAGATGATTTTTATATTTCACATACGATTCCATGTGTATGTTTACATACCCAAGTCGTCGTCCTTATCCCAGTTTCCAGTTGCGTTCACGTGGACGACCACGGCGAGTATGTAGCCGCTGATAATGAGCTTGATCACGATCTCTGCGAGCGCCCCTATCGCCATCCCAAGAGGGAATGGTCTGAGGGGTGATTTCGATACATTCAGATCCGCTCTTTGCATAATGTCGCCCCGTAGCGGCCTGTTTCCTGATTCTTCCGTATTATCATTCCACGTCGAGAGGTAGACAATCTCTACTCTCACCTCCTTCCGTGTGCGATGCTCTCGACGTACAGTATGATGCCTTCCCTCTCTCTCTCTTTCTCTCTCTCTCTTTCTTGAATGATGACAGAATGGGGTAGAACACGCTCACCGACTAATTCTGTTGTCGCAGGAACCTTTCGGCCGAATTTCCTTTGATCGTTCTCTGCTTAATGCGTGCATCGGGAACGTATCGTCTGCGAATGTAGAGCACTTTCGTATTAAAAAACGGACACTGGCTCGTTCCTTCGGATTACCCTAATCGTAATCACCGTATCCTCATTGTTGAGTCGAAACGAAACGTATACGTGTATTCGTTTACTCGCATCGATTCAGAAGGCTGGAAAACACGGCTCGGATCGAACCTTTGGCGGTCCGCGGTCCTAGTTTAGTAGGTCGTGTAGAAATGTATTGAAAATTATTGTCGTTTCACGAACGGCGAAGCATCGGCTCTTAGTAGCCGGTGATTAAATGCTTCGACAATGGCGAGCACGGGGAGGAGGACACTGTCACGGTTTCGTTCCACTTCGTGCACCTTTCGAACTGAACCACCGCTGCGAGCAGTGGCGATATGCGGTGCACAGAGGCTCGTGGAGTTTTTACGATGGAAGTCTTTCACAGCATCGCGAAGGAACTCCTATACATTTCCCTCTTCCACCGTTTTGTCCTCTCGGCAGCTTTGACAGCATCCGTGTTCGTTTACTTGGTCGATTATCGAGCAACCATCTGGTCACCAGTGTTCACTGTACTCATATTTTTCCCCCGTTCACGCGAGCACCATCTTTTCGCACCTCTCCACGTACCAACTCGACGGAACGTTCGTCCGTTTCGGGGACCGCGAAAGCTCTCTCGACATTCGGAAGGTTGTTCTTTGACAGGGTGAGAGAAAGAGAGAGAAGGGCGAGAAGGATAGAGAAAAGCAGGAGGAGAGCCGGGCCAGCGGTGCTTTCTCGTAACCGCGTCGTTGCAATGGACACGCTTTGCAGGCGTCGCTAACCCGACGACGATGAGCGCCGATCGATTTTCGTAAAGTCAGTCTGATCTCGCTTCGTGTTTCGACGCTCTCGATTCCCGCACGATATATAGCACCACTGTGTGGAGCACGCTCCGCGCAACTCACACACGCGATACAGCCTGCGACAACGACCAACCTTTACGACGCGTCGCGACCCCTTCTTTTTTATGTAGAGTATGACTCGAGAGCTACATTCAGAAGTGTTTGTCGGGTCTGCGAAACTATTACGACCGCCACGCGGATAAAAGAACACCACTCTTTGACCCTCGCGATGATATTTCAGCAGTTTTGAATCTATTATTCGATGACTTGGCTGTTTCGTACAAAGACGAGGTACATTAGGGATGCAGGGGTTGTGTCACAAATCGTTTACGATATGGTAAAAGGAGAAATTCGTGGGGAAGATTCGGGAAATTGATGATTTTTAACGATTATATTTGAAATTATTTGATGGTTAGATACCCACTAGTCTCAATGTTTCTGGCACGGGTTTGCGAGAGGCGTGCGATGAGGGGCTGCGGTCGCTTCGCTCGTACGACCCTTCGCCTAGGCCGATCGCTGGTCTGACCTTGTATTAATGTCACGTGCTACGTCAGAATCGTTGAGATTCGATGTGCATTTAGAAGCAAATTTCTTCACATTTCTCAAGCGGCCCCACGCGATGTCGCAGCTATTATTTGGAATCGATCGTGTTCTGTAACGTAGACTGAAATAAAGTACGATAAAAAAATAAGGAAAATTTTACCCTGTTCGTGGTTCTCCCTGGGTAGCCGGAAGTGAGAAACTCTCTCCTGTTAATAATGACATTATATTTGAAATAGTAATGTTTACAACATACAATTGCGACGTTACTACAGTTTTTTTTTATCATTTTCTGTTTCTTCGTTTAAGATAATTGATAATGCTCTCGCAAAAGAAATGAAACAAAAGAAGAACGGTCACACGCAACCCGCTTCTCGAATTCATTCACGACCATACATGTTTTACAGTTGCGTCTTCTCTCTGCCTCTCTTTACCTCTCTCACGCTTGTGCAACCTATCTCTCTCTCTCTCTCTCTCTCTCTCTCTCCCTCTCCCTCGCATTCTTTCTTTCACCTCTCTCGTCGGGGAATCATAAGGATTTCACGAGCCGGGATCCACGTCTAATCGCATGTGTTGGTGTCGAAAAATAAACAGCGAAATTGTACAATAAATACGGATGTCCGGTTGTCTTCTTTCCACTTTTAATTCCCTTTCCTTCCCAAGTCTCGTTCGCGTACATAAAGAAGGATATAAGAGGAGGAGGAGGCAATGGACAATGTAATAACCGAGCAACAGGACCGGAAATGAATTTCATTAGTATATTGTCATATTGGTGTCTGTTTTATGTTCTAAAATGTTTTCCAGAGAATGGGCAAAATCGACCCATCGAAAATTTCGGATCATACGGACCATTTTTTCTCTATTTCTCACTCTCGCTCCACTGTTCCTTTTCTCTTTCTCTCCCTCTTTCTTTCTCACTCTCGCTCCATCATTTTTTCATTTTTCTTTCACTCTCTCCCTCTCTCTCATATTTTTAGCTGATCGCCGATTGCCGCTTCGCGTTCATTCGCCTTAACAATAAGCAATAAGAACGCGACATAGCCAGTTGTCGAACGACACGTGTTCGACCTGTTTTCCTTTTTTTAATTTTTCTTTTTCTCTGTCTTTTTTTTTATTTACTCTCTACGTACGTGTGTTTTTTTCGATTCTTCCTTTTTATTACGTGTATTCTTTCTCTCTCGCCCCTAGCAACGACTATGAGTAGTCTCTCCCTTGCTATGTTAAACGTACTGTGACCTATGGACTATGGCACTTGGTGCAACTAGTTCGGATTCCTTGGATACTGCTTACACGTGTAAGGTACTTAATTATTATCATTATTGTGTTAGTTACTTATTTTATATATATATATATATATATATATATATATATATATATATATATATATATATATATACTTTTTTTTTATATGACACATGGTAATTCGTGCGTTTCATTATGATACAGGCGTGCGCAAGGCGATACAGTCAATTTATCTTTCGCGGTTTCTGCGACGCGACGACCTTGCAAATTAGTAAAACGATACTCTTTCTCTAGTCAGACACCCCGTTTGATGCGTGGCAGCAACGAAATCTTCGGAGAAGCTCTGTATAGAATTTTTATTACACCGGCATTGGCCATGAAAAGCGATTATCTAAATTTTCAAGTTTCCTTTTTAATAAAATTAATTGTACAGAGTTAATTTTGTTAGAACATTAACAAGGAGAAAGATGTAAAGGCGTAAAATAATTCTGGGGCTGGTCAAAATGAACGATCCTGCGTTATGGCGATTCGAGTCGCGTCTTTGGGAAGATGAAACTAAATTTGGCTGCATCGCCTTGGATAAGAACGTTGATCGAATCCAATTATCGAATTAATATCCGTTACATCGGCTTACGAGGCTAAGGTGTCTATTATACACTTGAATAATACAGTTTTCGCCGCCGCGTGAACATTATAGAACGCAGAAAAAGATCGGATGCGAGTGCGAATTTTATATTTGAAAAAATTGATCGTGCGTGCGCTGTCTTCCTCTCTCCTCGCCTCTGGAACTGGAGCCGCCGGGTCTTGCCCTTTTTTCAATTGCTAAGATTACATCTACACGCTATACAATCTGACGGTTCTGCCTAAGGAAAACAAAAAATATCCTTCTATGTCTATAGGCCATTGTTTTCTTCACTGTGTATCCTTTTCTTTTCATTAAACATTATTTTAGTTTTTGCCGTGAGAAACTAACAGTCGGAAACTAAATCCATTCGTTCAATTCCTGCGCAGATGTTTCCCCTTAATAATTCTCTGTATTCCTGTATACACGTGTGTTATTTAGCACCGGCTCTCTCTCTCTCTCTCCTTTCTCGATCTTTCGTCGTGTAAAATGTTAAACGAACGGGGGCAGATTCACAGATATTTAATACTTTTACAATACACATACATCGGTACTTCCCCTCACCGGCCACGATACGTTGGCACTACGCGCGCGGTATTAATTTAATTTCGATTAATATCCTCGGTAATAGGTTAGACGTTTCTAAATACATCGACTTTTTATAATTTCCCTTTTCTTCTTCTATGTCGTTCGATCACCAGAGCCTGCCGTGGCCACGGTGATTTTATTAACCTACACCTAGTAAACGCGCGAATTACGTGGAAAAAATTAGTTCGATTTACTATTTGTTCATAGAAAAAAGTCTCGTCGAATACTCTTTAAACGTTTCTCTCCCTCTCTCTCTTTTATCCTTCCTGCAGATGTCGTGCGTTTACGGGTTTCATTATTCCTCGTCCGTTCGCGGTACATCCCTTATGTTAAACGTTAAAGCGTGGAAATCGAGCTTACTTAGCTAAGAAACAACGGATCGTTTGAACGTTTTCTCTTTTGCTTCACAACCCCTCCCCTCCCAGCCGTCCCTCCTCCTTGTCTACTTAGAAAAAGTATCTTTAAGGAGCGAAATTCCTCACCTGACGGCTCGTTTATCGTTACATTATCATAATAATTATTATTTACCGTTTTCCTCGAACGATATTATACGTACATAACTGAGATATTTACGCGTGACGTATTTACAACTGAACATATTGTACATTTTCACGATCGGCGTCTTATTCGAAATAGATGTTTTACTTTCTCTCTTTCTCTCTCATTTTCTTTCCGGCTCGTATCCGGCACGGCTTGTTTCATCTTTCGCCACTTTTTTTTTTCTTCAACCACCGTCTTATATATACTCTCTGTCGCCTCCTTTTAATTTCATTCCTTTTCCGTTTCTTTAACGCGAATCGCGCGAGTCGTAGTACGAGCTCGTGCGTAAGACACTATGATCATTTAAATACCAGTTCTACCATATTGTATCGATAAACAGCGAACGTGATCATCGAGAATGAAGAAATATACAGTTCGTTCGGTTCGGAAGCACTGAACGCTCTCTATGCATCGGTAACGCGGCGATAAATCACAGCCGCGATCGATGGCAAGTAGACTTGAGAATACAAAAACGACCAACTTATCGATTATCATCTTTCACGTGTCAGTGTGTTGTACTATATGAAAATACAATGTAAGGCTCCGCTTATATGCGTTTCACCCGCGAAATTGTAACTTAACCGCTCTTTAATCCTCCATAGGCTTCCAATGTGCGCGAGTAATGCTAATAATATCGCCACGTTCGAACTAGCGCCGCGCGTTAGCTCTGCTCCCCTTACCTTTCTTCCTTTTTCTCCGTCGCATGATTCACGTTTAAAAAATATAATCGTTCTATCGTCGTTCATTTTCTTATAGCGAATAGTTTAGTTAGAGTAAGACTATCGATGTAATTGGTGCGTTGAAATAAAAGAAAAACGAGGCACAACGAATCCGATGGAGGCTTAAAAAGCCAGGCAAACGATATAGACCTGTTAATTAAACTGCGTGTTTCACCAAAAATTCCTCGAACGATATTTAAGCTACATGAAATATTCACCCCGACAACTTTCCAGTCGTAACGATATCGATACCGATTACACGTAAATATCTGCTAAGTGCATACATCTGTCAGATATCGCTGTAATGTATTATTATAAGAGCTTTTTCTTTTTAGGTGTACGTTTCATTAAGGCCATGGCATCTGTAAATTTTCTTTGTATTTTACGTAAAAGTTTGGGAACTATTTTTCAAAAAACGTTCAGGATTATTTTAGTCTCGCAAAATTCTCTGTGTCTGTCTCTGTCTCTCTCTCTCTCTCTCTCTCTCTCATTCTCTCACTCTCTCTGCCGCTTACGTACTTACAATTCTAGTGTATAGTCTTAATCGTAGCGTTTCCATCCGCGAACAAGCATACCTAATACGCAATCGTATACCTACAGGGCATGAATAAATACACAGTTTTAACAATATCCTTCTCCCTTTTCATACACCGTAGCGGAATTGCAGTAAAGAAAAGAAGAAGTGTTAGCGTATAGTACATGGCTCGAGGTTCTCGTTTTCGCTGTACAATTTACACGTAGCAATGTGTGACTCTTCTTGAGATACACCGAAAATTTCAAGGAAGTGAAACAAGACAACGTACAACTATATTCCTGGGGAGTATCATTGTTTTTTTTTACATTCGTACATTCGAGACTATTGAATCTACTGTGAATCGTAATTCGCATGTTCTCTCTTTTTTTTTCTGAAAAATTTCATTGCATTTTTATGCAATACTGCAGCGATCGCAACAAAACAACAAAAGTTAACAAAAATCACCGGCGTCGATGACAGTAAGGATACGAACAAAAAAAAATAAAAATTACAATTGATAATAATATATTTTTTTTTATAATAGTATAATCAATGTGTTATATATATATGTATATAAAATATATATAACACATTAAAATATATATATATATATATATATATATATATAAAGGGCAAATGAATATTTACAGAATACGTTATGGTATTAATTTTTGCGGATTCGTGTTTCCTCTCCGGTTCACTCTTCTTGCGTTCATCTATTTTTGCCCAGTCTCGTTTATTTATATCTTTATATATCTTTATCTATAGCATCCTCTCTACCATAATAACGAAACCGAGAGAACTATGGCAACTAACGTAATTAATGGCAAGTTTTTTGCTGTTTAAAAGATTTAAGTCAAATGTTTCGGTGGATAGTATGCATGGAATGAAACAATGAGAAGAGAAATAGGTGCGACGTAATGAAAAACGAAAAAAAAAAAGGAAAAGATGAGGAGAAAGATTCGATAAATATAAAATGTAATTAAAAAATGTAAGACTTAACAAAAAAAAGAAGTTAAAATAAAACACTTTACACTCGCAATAATTCGATAAACAAATAGAATCGAACAATGTACAATAATGAACGAACGAAGCGAAATAAAAAAATAATACAAATTGTAACATATTTAAATACGAGAAAACATCGTATTTTTCTGCAGTACGCGACAACTTTAATATTATTTCGCTGAAATTCTTCCCCTTTTCTGTGAACGAAAAATTGGAAGAACTTTTATGCATCGATCTTTTTTTTCGCTTTTTAACTCTAAACATTTTGTCCAACGCGTATATGTATATATAATCAACTTTAATTTTTTTACTCTTTTTTTCTTTTCCCTTTTTGTTGTGCCAAAGTTTCACAGTACTTCAACATTTTTCTCGGACAGCGGAATAAATATGTTCGCCCTGGGAATGAAACTTGTTCTCCTTATATATATTCAGTGAAGATCGGCTGTTTGTTTTTTTTCGTTTTTTTCTTTTTATCACGGGTATATTACAATGAGTTCAAACATAACAGAGATTTCTATTGCTGATCTCAAATCTTACATTCTAAAATACATCCAACAACGAGAAACAGAAGAAAACATTTGAATCGTGCTGCAGCCGAACAGTGAATCGTTGAACGACCCTCCTTTTCTCTTTCGTTCTTCTTTTTCCCATTTATTTCGTAATATATTGGAAGTTTCGCATTCACGCAAAGATATTCACGTAAGATTCCTTTCTCTTCCTCTTTATTCGTAATCTTCGGGACGTGCTTTCAAAATAGCCGAAATGGAAGCCACTATGCGAAGAATACTTTCGTGAATTTAAATTCGCTGTACATTCGAAAACGCGTTCAGAAACGGCTGCCGCGCAAAACAATGTTCACGATAAGAATATTATAATTCAACACGCTTTGAAACTGTGAGAGGATAGAAAAATCACAGAAAAACGTTCGTTCCTCCTGGATTAGTCAAAGTGGTGGTGGTGATGATAGTAATAATAATAATAATAATCATAATAATAATAATAATAATAGTACAATAATAATAATATTAATAATAATATTAATAATAATAATAATAATGGTGACGATAATAATATAATAATAATAATAATAATAATAATAATAATAATAATAATAATAATAATAATAATAATAATGATGATGATAATGATAATAATACCCGTGAGGCACGACGTTGTGAATCGTGCTTAAAAAGGGACACATAAAAAGGTCGCCAGTTCTCCTTTTCATAATTTCATTTTTTTTTTTGTAAATACATAAACACATATTTAACATTTCGTAAATAATACTCGAGGCAGTATCAAAAAACGATCGACAAATAAATTTTAACCATTATAACGTAGAGAGCGCGTATGAAGTTTTCGGTTTCCACCCGATAACATTCAAGTATTATCGTTTTTTTCCCCCATTTACTATTCTCTCCATTTTGCAAGGAAATTCTTTTTCTGTAGTTCCTCTATTCCAAGTTTCAAAATTTTATTCGCAAAAAGAAATCCTTTTTCCTTTCACGGACACGAATGTTCTTTAAACAAAACAACAGAGCATAAAGAGCATCATTCCCAAAAGAAAAAAAGAAAGAAATGAAACAGAAAATGTTTGCGTTCTAATATGCACACACGAAAAATGCCTTTGACGTACGTTTTTTTATGTTTTTTAGTGCACATAACACGTGTTAGACATTATATATAGTTATACTATGTATAATATGACACTGCGGGTGTATAATACTACGGACCTTAGGTCAGTAAGTTCAAAGGCAATTCTCATGTACCGTTACCCACTTTCCTACCAAATGATATACAAACAATACTACATACAATAATGAATATACGACAGACTCGTATAATTTTGTCGCGCAAACAAAATTTCACCGTAATAATTTCGAATATTTTGTCTACTTATTTTATATTCATCATTTGCATAAATGGATTCGATTGCGTCTAAAGTTATCGCTAATAGGCGCTTTTTTTCATTCATTTTCTCCTTACAAGAGCCGTTTCGCCCTTGGAATACAATTATAATATGATTTTATATATATATATATATATAGACTTTACCATTAACATAATATTAAAAAAATCGGATTACTTTAAAAATTCGAGATTACTTTTTTTTTTAAAAGCTGTTCCTCGGACAGTATATATCATTTTTTCGTTTGCATTTTTTTTAACTTTTCCTGGTAAACTTTCGTTTCTCTTCATTCTCACTGGTATACACCAACGTACGTTACGTAAATTTCCATTTAAATTTACTTTTTATTTTAAATATTTTACTCTTTGTCTTATTATGCACTTCCCCCATCGGGCAACTTAGGGCCATCACTATTCACAATATGGATATAGCAGAATCAAAGAATTATGTATTACCGAGGTACACGCATATCGAAAAAAGGATTCTTAGAATTGTACAGATGTTTCTGTTCCATTTTGATTATTTCCAGTTGTGAATTTTACATATCACATTTTTTAGACATCCGTTCCAGTATGCCATCGTGAACCTTTATTTCGCTTGTAGCTCCATTTTGCGGCTCCTCCAAGTTTCTTTACCACAGAGTGAACGAAAACCTCACTTATGTTCGGTATCTTTTGCTAATCATCCTTCCAATTTCTGTCTCCAGCCTGGTTGACTTGATTACAGACGACTCTCCATCGATGCGAGTGTATGCAGTGGTATCCTTTTGCCTCTCGATACACTGGGTGTGGTAAAATTTGCCGTTCGATCGCAAGTGGAAATTCTCGTTAACGTGTTCCGTTCAGAATGTCGTACGGTGTCGATGTGTTTCTGTTTTGAGTAGCAAGCAGTCATTCATATATAACCTTATCGTCCTGTTCGCGTTTATTTAAAGATATACGATTATACACAATTTACATTCGCGACACTGTTTTATCGTAAGTTTAGAGAATTGTTTTTATCAATGCCACGCACAGCATTGTATGAACCTTTTCATTATTTAAACAGTTTCTTTTTCCCTTTTTAATCTTTTATATTGTCACGATCGTCACGTGTCTCTTTTACTTTCCTTTACCGGCGTATACACACATGTTTCTTTTATTTCCATCATTTTTTTACACAGATTCACTGCACTTGTTTATACTTTTTATATGTACGATGTTAAGAAACTAAAGAAACTTAATGAAATGAATTACGTAAAAAGTTTGTTGCGTATTTCTTTCGGTCGATCAACGATTAACTTTTTGCATTATTACACGTTTAAACAAATTAAACGTTATCTATTCGGTAGATTCGCTTAGATAAGAAATCCATTGTCACTTGTTCTTGTTTCATCGACGGTTATTCCTCCTTCCTCTCCCTCTCTCTCTCTCTTTCGCTCTCTCTCTCTCTCTCTCTCTCTCTCTCTCTCTCTCTCTTCATTACGGAGTTCTTTATTATGTAATCGCGGGAAGTAGAATCTGGACTTTGCGAAACCGCTTTCAAACAAGAGCGTTAAGAAGAAAAATGAACAGATGAAAACAGTTTTTTAACAGATTCCCCTCCTTGAAAAATTGTGTTATACATCCACATACATCTGCATCCTCATTTACTAATTGTCAATATCTGACCAAACGCAAACACGTACATCCATCCATTTATATTATTAAGATATACGTGCAAGAAAAAATTCGATATACTAATTTCTTAATCAAAAATAGACTATCTCTTGCTGATAATAATGATAATGACGAATAATAGTGGTGGTGGTGGTGGTGGTAGTGATGATGATGATTATAATGATGGTGATGGTGATGATAATGATGATGCTGATGATGATGACGAAACTTATTCAGTTAGAAAAGTTATGAACATAATCTTATTAAGTAATGAGAATAATTGATAATTTTAATTACGATGATAATGAGAACGAATTATGCGATGCTAGTAACGATAGTAGCAATGATAATGACGATAATAGTACTGACGATAATGATATTATCGTTAATTGGAATATGTTAACAATAACTATAGTTTTACAAAATAACAATCACAATGAGGGGCACAAAGGAACAAGTATGATAATAAAGAACTCTGCAACAAATTATTCCTTTTGTTTGCAATATGTTGTGGACTTACAGATTCAGTGTTGTTTGATTGTTTTTTTATTTAGTTTACGTTAGTTCCTAGTTGACCATTAGTGTATGCGACTCCATTGGTGCTGCACTATCGTACAATGTGTCTGTGTCTTGCGTAGGTTCACCCTGAAGTTGACACTGATTACTTAATGTTCCAGCACCACAATCGCAGAAGAATCTGAAAGCGTGAATCAATTGTCGGTTACATCTTAGATGTAATTTGTTTTCGGCTTGAATGATCTAAAGATACCTCCGAAAAGATGAATGCGATTAAAAAATTTTGCAATTCGAAGAGTATAACTTATAAAAGAAAACAAAAAAATTACGATTGCAAATCATAAGATAGTTACTACAAATCTGAATGGATAAAGACATCTTCAATTGTACTTACCGATCGTGTCTAATGAATTCCACATCGTGTCCAGCATGACAGGTTTTTATGCAGTTCACACAAATTGCATTGCGGTCTGTTGTATTGCATGTTTGGCAGCGATAAAAATCGTGCATTGGGAAAGATGTGTACGACGATATTTTGTATAAACATTGACCGTTCCCAACTGCTTTCTCAACTGCATCTTGATTATTAAATATTTTATTGCCTATAAAAGAAATAAGACTTAATAAATGGAAAAGCCCATCTTATCAATGTTAAATTTGTCAATTTTACTCTAAGAAAAATCTTTTCACTTTTTTTTTTTAACGAGTCTTTCCATCCTCTGTTAAATTTGTAGAAATGTATGTACTGACCTCTAGTTGTCGGTTGTACTCCACTTGCTAAACACAAACCACCGAATCTATTATTGAAAATTTGATTAAATTCCAACGTGGCTGTCGCATTGTTTGTTATTTCAACGCCAGCTGCCAGTCCATCAAAAATTCGGTTTCTCCTCAAGACTGGATGGGATTGCGTAGAAATAAGCACTCCTGCTTGCGCGTTGCGAAATATATCGTTTTCTTCGAGAATTCCTGCATCGTAAGAAAAAAAAATGAACGTTCAATCGCAAATTGCGAACAGTCGAAAGGTATGAAAAAAAAATAAAACCGCAACTTTTAAAAACTCACCTTTGCCACCGTTAAATATACAAATTCCGCCATCTCGTCCATCGAATATTTTGTTCCTTTTTAACGTAGGATTACTATCCGTTTTAATCCATACTCCTGCCATTGCGTTATCAAAAATTTCATTTTGTTCGAGTAAGCCTAATCCACTATTATACACAAGAACGCCACCGTTTTGACCGCCCCATATTTTATTCCCACGTATTACTGGATTACTTCCAGTCCTAGGATTGCAACAAATAATTGTTACACAAGAAATGAAACATTGTTCTATTACAAAGTAGCTTACCTTATTTGTACTCCTGAATACAAATGATTAAAAATATCATTGTCTTCTAGTTTTCCATGTCCATTGTCATAAAAATAAACTCCAACTTGTTTTCCACTATGAATACGATTTCTTCTAAGTACCGGCGTCGATCCTGTAGTTATCCAAACACCTGCTAAAGTATTTGCATATACTTCGTTCTCTTCGATTAAACCTTGCCCCTTCTCGTGTACATATATACCACCATGTTGACCATGGTGTATTTTGTTATGTCTAACAATAGGATCCGAATTCGTTCTGATCTGTATGCCGGCTAAAGCATTGCCGTAAATGTTATTATGTTCGATTAAACCTCTACCTTCTCCGAATATATATACTCCTCCTTGATGACCGTTATAAATTTCGTTTCTGCGAATAGTCGGGTTTGAGTTGGAGGTAATCCAAACACCGGCAAAATTGTTCGAGTGGATTTTGTTATCGATAAATTGCCCTAAACCGTTCTCGTGAACGTAAATTCCACCTGTTTGGCCATGGTGTATCTCACAATGCACAACCGTTGGATTGGCACCAGCTTTTACCTCGAAACCCGCTATTCGGTTGTTATGAATGTCGTTAGCCTCGAAATACCCGAGGCCGTTATCGAACGTGAAGATTCCAACGTCCCTCCCGTGATGAATGTGATTTCGTCGCATGATTGGATTCGCATAATTCTTCACCCAAATCCCAGCCAATGCGTTTCTGGAGATCTCGTTATCCTCGTAGGTTCCTTGTGCGTAGTCGGTGACATAAAGCCCTACATTCTCGCAATCCGATATGTCACAATTCTTCACGACAGGATTCGCCCCTACGCCTGACACGCAAACAGCTGCTCCAACTAAAATGTTCGAGAATCAACGATAAATGCATCAAAAGGATAAACCTAATTATTTAACGACACATCTTATTTCACGGTAGAAGACAATGTTTCTTACCAACACTTGAACTCCTAATAATACAATGGTCAACCGTGGGACTGCAATTTTCGCCAACTTCTAAACAATAATGTTTATGATGCGGCACTGTGCTCGTTACGTCTGGGGTGAATTTTAACGTGAGATGACCGGCGTAAGCTCGTTTCGCTCCTTCCACGAACATAACTGTAGATTCACTTTCTCGTTCTAATATAACTGATTCTGCTACGTTTCCTGGCGCCGCACCGATCAACGCGACATCGCTGTCGATTACAAGAAATTCACCCCTATATATCCCGGCGTGTAAGAAAACTAAATGTTGAGGTGCCTCTTCCGCTGTCTGAGAATTATTTCCGCAACAATTCCCTTGACCGCTCGTCGTTATGCTATTATTCGATGAGGAACCGCTATTGCTTCTATATTCATCTACATAATCTAACGCTCCTTGGACTGTATTAAAATATGGCAAATTCCGACCCTTAAACTTCAAATCCTGAAATCCTGGCCTTACGTGTACACCTCTGTATAATTGCCTAAAGCTTTCTTTCCATGGATTCGGATAATCTGATTCGTCCGGTGATACGAATTCAAATTTACAAGGTGCAGGATTAAATAGCGGTAGGTCATACTCGTAGACTTGCTGATACAGGGACTTCCATAGTTCAGTGTCGTTTGCGATTGTTTGAAAACGTTTGCAAACCTGCGAAACTCTACACAGATCCTGTTCCATCAGGTAGTTAAATATAGTAAGCAGCACTTCGTCCGGTAGTTCATACTGAAGGTAATGTGCTGCGGTATTTGTGTTTGTACCTTTAAAATAATAAATAATTTTGAGAAATATTCATTTCGCAAAACGATATATCTTCTTACAAGATTCAATTGTTAGTAAATATACCATCTGTGGATAATGAACATGTCCGCCTGGGCCGTTTTCTTGCTGGCAAGGAGGAAGAACCAAGCGTGGCTCCTATACTACTGCCACCTGAAGGAGGTAGTGCAGAGCTAGTACCAGGAGCTGGATCCGGATGAGGTGGACTTTTACGTCTTAAATCATATGGGGACGAATGCGAATGCGATGGGGAGGGTGAAGGTGCCGCTACACCGGAAACACTCGGCGATGATCCTCTTCCACCGCTTCCACCCCCACCTCCACCAGCTCCTCCACCTCCTCCTCCTCCTCCTCCTCCTCCGCCACCAACTCCACCACCAGGAGGTATCTGATTTGATGCTGAACATGGCAAATCGCATGGCTCGGCTAAAAAGCGTAACAACTGTACAGTGTTAACAATATTTAATATTTAACATTTAAATGTCTATACGAAAAGTGTCAAATTTATAAGTAACCGATTTAAAATAGAGACAAAATAATGAACGTAAAGCGTATATTCTATTGTATCCTCAAGTATGCAGAAATGTATTTCTCTGAGACTTTTACGCGTACATTTTTCGAAGTCAACAAGAGATTAAAATCAACTTGAACGTGATTCCGACGGTTGCAAAGTTGCATTAAAATTGTAATTAGTTATTGTAATTTTAATGAAATATGCAAATTACCAATTAAGTGTCAAGGTAGATCACAAAAGGTAGGTTTAAGCAACATTTATGAGATCAACAAAAGTGATGAAAGCACGATTAATTTATGTAAGTCGCTATTGTAAAATTGAAAATACACGTTGTTCCTTGTGTTCGACGTGTATGCAGAATCAATAATCAAATTACATTTCAGAGCAAAAATGTCATTGTACTTGATTTTATCAGGCCCAAACCACAAGCAACACTTTCAATAGAGCATTAATGATGTACAAAGTATTTTGGTAAAGTGGAGCATTACAGTAATTAAAGGGAAAATTTGTAGCATACTCGGATATCGGGATCGAAAGAAGCTCGGGGTTCTGTCGTAAAATTACGCGAGCGTTCGTCGCGTAAGTTTCGTACAGCTGAACGTCTCTAATAAATCGGAATTACAAAAAAAAAAAGGGGGGGTGGGGTGAGGAGAGTAGACTTTGAGCCGACATTCCAGAGTAAAAATTGACGATCGCGGAGTACGTAATATTGTGATCGATGTCTCGGGGAAAAAATGGGCTGGGACAAAAGTGGTGAGCGTATGTTGATCTCGGGAAATGTCAGTGTGGCAACGGATTTGCGTTTTTCGGCCATCCCGAGTGTGAGAAAATTGTGCGAGAAGACGTGGGCAGTAGGGGTTTGACGGGATTCGTCTCAAGTGTTCCGATGGTGAATTCGGAATAGGTTTGACGGTTGGGATCCCGCGGTATCACGGATGGCATGGACAATCGGCGGGTTGATTAATCCGGGGAATACCGAAGTAGGTGAAGGCAAAGAAGAGAGTCGAGACAGGTGAGCAGTGAACCGAGCTCCGGATGTAGGGCTCTTACCCGAGGTGGTTCTCGAAGGCAGAGGGATCCTGTTTGCACCTTTTCTCCGGGATCTTCGCGTGTAATTGCGCGACGATGTGAACGACGCACTTGGCATTTTTAACGTGCTTCCCGTAAAATTATGCGAGAAACGGTAAAACAACTAAACACTAAACAATGGCGACACTTCCACCGAGCCCAGCGGCCATCTTCTCATTGACGGTAGGACTGCCGACTGGTGCCAGACCGCCAATCGGATGAATTTCTGCGCTCCCCCTTCTTTCCTCGTCAGCCTTGCTCCTTCCTACGCGATCCTTCTCTTTCTCTCTCTCTCGCGCGCACGCTCTCTCTCTCTTTCTCTCTTTCTTTCTCTCTCTCTCTCTCTCTCTCTCTCTCTCTCTCTCTCTCTCTCTCGCGTATTCTACCCCTTACCGATTCCCTCTTCTGCAATGGATCGCGACACAAGCAACCAACATCAGTATGGAGTTATGGAGACCACGGACCGAAATACTGATTTCTCCTGCATAACCGCAATTCTATCATGTTTCGTTCTATCGGTGATGTACGTCGCAGGTCTTTACGTATGGGGTTCACCGTACAGCAGGTACGTATGTCGATCGACTGCGACAAAATGTCAGATCCTTAAATGTCCATTTTGCGTGGCCCGTGTGTGTTGCTCTCTCTCGGTCCTTTAACAGTGAACCACAGGAAACCACGAACAAAGCGTAACTGTATTCACGCCGGCCGAGAACATGAATGTCTACTCTTTGATTCTCCCATTCACGCAGTCGCTTTTCTGGACAAGAATCGAATCTCCAGCGCCTCTATTGGCCAACTTTTTCCTACAATTTCTTTTATTATTGGCGCGCCGTTTGAAAACGACCGTGTAAAGCAAACAGTACTAAGTTTCGCTCGCTTTAGTTAGAAATGGATCAAGTATTTTTTAGCTTTCAGTTTCGTTGTTCATTCGCGTATCTTTTTTCTTTTCTTTCATTTCGATTCTTCGTTAATCGAACGTCATAATAAAAAGCAGAATCTTTCATGAAATATTAAAAATAAACCAGTAAATATTGTTTTTATTGCAGCCACCATCCAACAGTAATAAAACAAAGATTTTTTAGCGTTTTTATTATGTCCCTCATATCCCCTGCATTCCTGTATTTCGGAATCAATGAGAAAGTATATCAGAAGGTAATTGTATGCAGCCATAGAATTCGTTAAGTACGATAATTTCCATATTATAATTTATGATTTTTAGGAAACAATTTGGGAGTTATTGGGTCTACGATGGCCTGGCTTAATTCAAGCAATTGTGATACCACTGTTATTAACAATGATACTATTTCTAGGACCAATATGTGTGCAAGGTTTCAACGGACTTTGGAGATTATATGCCGGTTAGTGTTCTCAAATGATTATCTATATACATTCGTTTCCTTAACTGTGCGCAATTAAGAAGTCATTATATAGAGTTGTATGTTTGACCCATTTAGAGCCCATGTATTGGCTTGGAAGTATAAGAACAATAATATGGTGGAGAAATGTAGTAGTTGCTCCTCTGGCAGAAGAATGGACGTTTAGAGCATGTATGTTACCATTGCTTTTGCAATGTTTTACACCAACTACTGCCATATTTATATGCCCCTTATTTTTTGGGCTTGCCCATTTCCATCACATAGTGGACAGAGTGAAAGTAGGAATGAATCTTAAACACGCGCTTTTTATATCTTGTAAGTATTTCCTTCTTCAATTTTTATTTAATACTTGGTATAATCTTCGATACTCTATTCATTCAATACAGTATTCTTCGATACTGCCATGATCATATTCTTGGTTTAGGTTTTCAATTTACATTTACAACATTGTTTGGAGCGTACGCTGCTTATCTCTTTGCTAAAACTGGTACGGTATCATATTTTTAACTTAAACCTAATTGTGTACACAATTTTATATATATTTCTTTCGATGAAAGTATTTATACTGAAACAATCTTTTTTATAGGACATTTAGTAGCAGTGTTTGTGGTTCATTCGTTTTGTAATATTATGGGATGCCCAGATCTTTCTGAAGTTGTCGCTGTCAAAGATCCTCTAAAAAGAGCTGGATTATTTTCTTTATTCGTAATTGGATTAGTAGCTTGGTGTTTTTTATTAACACCGATGACAAATCCAAGACTATTTCACAATAATTTGTTTTGGTATAAAAGTTTTACATGAGTGTAGTTTGTTTGCAACAATGTTACTAGTATTGCGTGTACAATTTTTATTAAAAAAAAAAAAAAAAGGAGAGAGAGAGAGACAGAGAGAGAATTGTCTAGCCCAATCTAATATCATTTTAAGAACTCATACTGCATATTTTTTAGAAACTGTTTTATTACTTAAAATCAAGTTGACGAGACTGTTTCGCAAATTACATAATATATGTACAAGTACAATTTTATCAAATACAAATGTACTTTTGTAAGTTAGGAATTAATAATCTTCATATAATGCAAGATCCTTTTTTTTTTTTAATTTCTTGATCGTATTTCGTATAGAGTAACGTTTGTGCAAACAAGTTATCATGGATGAATTGAGTACGCAATATAGAACTAATATATAAAATCACCGTAGTGCCTCAAATTTAATTAAGTTTATGTAGTTGTAACTGTGAATGTCAATAAAAATTTAGGTTAAATTCTTTTTAAAACAAAAATGTTGAAGAAATACTGTATAGTTAAAAAGATATGACATTGTTATAATAAACAGTGTGTTATATTAAAATCATAGAGAAAAGTGTTATTTCCAAAAAATTTATCTTTCTCGATATTTCTTTACAATGTACAAGTGTAAAAAAAATTATTACTTTAAAGTTACTTAATAGTTTTCTGTTTGTACATGTATTATATTCATGTAAGATTTAATGGTGCTGCAGTATTTTCCCCATAAAAATGTATAAATATTTATCTGGTAGAGAAACAAGGAAATATTCCTGAGTTTTAATGCTAGCTAATTCTCTTATGACGGAGAAACTATTTTAAAACTCATTGTAAATAATGAAACACGCGATAGATATATTTTGTGTATTATTCATTACTAAAAAATACACTCTTTTAATGAAAAAAAGCTAGCTATTGATGAAAGGAAATATTTATATCATTTTGAATTGTAAATTTATTGTACAAAATTTAATATATTTCGAGTGTATATACTAAAAAATGGAATCTATACAACATATAAATGAATTTATAGTAACAAATAATATAGTAATATAAAATGTATAATTGTGAAATGCATAGAACAACTGAAATTATGCATTACATTTTATAGAATATTACATTATTTGCTTAAGGACGATACAGACAGTAAAATTTCAAGCAGTGTAAAGAAAGTGTATTTTAAAAGTTAAATGATCCTATTTGTTATTAGCTAATACACCTATTTATAATTAATTTATTATTACAGTCCTTATAAATATACTGTTACATCTTAATCGTTATATCACTTTCATGCTGTATTACTTACAACAAAGATTGTTTTTGCTTCTTTGAGAAAGTATTTGTTCAAATTATAAATATTAATAAAATTCATATTTATTTATTCTAGGAACTGTAATTGCAAACGTTTCTCTTACTAACGAGTCCAAATAAATCAAATAAATAAATCATAGTAGGATGTAAAAAATCAGATCTTAAAATTTATACATGAAATACACTTTTTGTACTACCTTCATGTTTGGCTAGATCCAGGCGTTGCATCGGAATTTTGTGATTGATTCAAAAACAATACATTGCTAGTTTTTATACTTGGACCAGTAGATATAAGTGATGGACATGGACTGATACATGGTGTAGAAGAATGACTGTTACTTAAATCACATTGATCTAATAGTTTCCAAAGTTCTTCAGGTGTAGGTCCACCAGATACATCTGTAACCAATAAGTTTGATATAATAATTGATATATCGGTAAATTCATTAAAAAGAAAACAACAAGTTTACTTTGAGTAGAGGAAAAAGATGGTTCTAGGGCTGTCGTGAGATCCCACATTTGTATAGTACCATTAGAATGTCCAGTAAATATAAAACGTCTAGGTCTTGAACCCATACGACTAGATCCTTCGCATTCATGAACATAAAACGAGCTTATAATACTACCATCCACTGATTTGATTACACAAACCCGTTTTCCATTTGACGCCAACCGTACAAACAATTGATCAGTCTCAGGTACAACCTTCTGAACAAAGACTTGTTCATCGTCTTGTTCCCCAAATGGTCCTGCATTTTAAAATACATCCATTAATATCTTTCCCTTCATGGTACTTGATAATATTACTTTCATTTTTCATAGAATAATATGTACCAAAGTCATTTCCAGCATTATAACTAATACAAGGTTCAATTGCTTCTAATGATACAATTTTAAAACTAGCTTCTGGCGTTGATCCAGGTTGAGTAGATATCATACCACGAAATCTCGTTACTGCCCAACTTCTGACATGATTATATTCCGAACAAACAGATACTAAATATTTTTCTGATAATGTTACCTGTGTAATACACTTCAATATAGTCAAATATATGTACATATACACATATACACAGAACGATCTGCAAGAAACCATTTTCTTGGAGACAAGACCTTCTAAGATCATTTGAATGATAAAAGAGGACAGGTTACTTGAAACACAAGGAATTTCCTGTGATGATTATAAAAGGCGTAGTGATGACTAGAAAGTAAAAATTAATATGGCATTTAAAAAGAAATTAGGGGTGGTCATCCTGTCCACTTTGTATCTATGTTTTCTGTTTAACTGTACAAACAAAAAATGAATCGATATTTGCTACAGATTCCAAGAAATTGACTTGTAACACTTTGCACACATCATCCTGTATATAAATGAATGAGATAATTATATAATGAACTGACTATAATAACAATGAATATATATTTTTCAATATATATA
Organism: Xylocopa sonorina; assembly: GCF_050948175.1. Lineage (NCBI taxonomy): Eukaryota > Metazoa > Arthropoda > Insecta > Hymenoptera > Apidae > Xylocopa > Xylocopa sonorina. The sequence continues at coordinate 15,883,709 of NC_135193.1, forward strand.
TATGTATATATAAACATACTTTTGTTACACTGCTTTGATGTACTGTGAATGTTTGAAATAATTGTGGGCCATGTCCTACAGTTTCAGGATGTTGGACTATAACTCTAACACTGCCAGATTTCGTGCCATATGCAATTTCAATCCAATTACCACAGACAGCTGTATAAGAAAAAAACTATAAACTTAAACCATACTAATTGTTCTGAAGACATTCATACTTTGCAATGTAACTACATTCCTCGATATAAAATGTAAATGACACGCTATCAACATTACATATGTTGAAGATTATAGTGAAAGAAAATCCTTTACACATTATATACATTTTTTTGATACATAATAAAAGATCTACATAAATATTACATGCGTTATATGACGACTAGTAAAGAATAAATATAAACAGATATTCAGAATTTTTCTGTTCGGCACATAAGATATAGATTATATATTTATATTTTAATGGAACTTTATATATAAGTATATATATGTATGTATGTACGTATGTATGTATGTATGTATGTATGTATGTATGTATGTATGTATGTATGTGTGTGTGTGTCTGTGCTAGAAGTGGTAAGTATAGAAGTATTTACAAAATATATATAACAAAATTATAATTTATAATGTTCATAACGAGCAAAATAATGTTTATATATTTTTGGAATTGTTTTAAAATGAGGAATAACTATGCAAGCAGAAGTTCGTGTTGTTTATTCCCTTCCCTTCCCCTCTCAGTTTGCTGCCATAAAATATGTCATGTTTGCTTAATATATTAATAAAATAAAATAAAAAAAATATTGAAGTATTATAATTAGTACAACTGGATACATAAGGATAGTGGGGTTGTATATATTTAGTGCAGTCCAAGAATTGAAACAATTGATGCAAATGTCTTGCACATGGGCTAAGACATATAAAGTACAAGTTATTTTTTATCACATATTAAAGTGATCATTTGAGATACAAAAAAGTTTGGAGGAAGAGTCTCTTGGAGATAAAAAATAATCCATTCCACATAGTTTACATTTCCATTTAATAAAATAGAATGTCCTGTCATCAAATTTGTTGTACCTCAACTGATTAATCCCCTTACATCATTTGTTTTAAAAAAATGATGCGCCTTGACCTGTAATATATTCTACTCTTATTCTACTCTCTATACTTTTTTCTTTCATAGAGAAATATAGACTAACTCTTCAATATATGTAAATATATGTATGAATAATTTTAATCAAACGTGTTGTTGAACACAGGATGAGAATATGAATTTGTGCAGTGACTAGATGCACGGAATAACGTGCTACACCTGGAGAGGAAGGGTGTGGATAACTAGTATTGAAAGTAATGCGTCATGTTCAATGCTATGTAAAATATAGAGGAAACATGTTATTTTGAACTGTGAATTGAATGTGAAAATATTGGTAGAACATTGTCATATCGACCCATACTTGCCTTGTGCTATTTATCCAGTTGTACGAAATCATGAAGCAAAGAATGTAATAATAAACTCTCATTAATATTCAAAGGCATTATTGGACTTTATGATGAAGGAAATAAAATGTTTCGTTTTTGAAGAAATATATGAATTATTAGTGGATATGAAACTATTTAAAAAGTCTATGCTTTTTATTACAGGGAAAGTAAAATATTAATGAAGTATTAAAAAGATATTTAGTAAAATAGTGACGTTTGTTATTACATTCCCCAATATAAGCAGATTTAATAATTAAATTTTAATCCATTTATTTGTACGCCACTTGAAAAGATAATTCTGCAATAGAGATACTGTAATATTTACAACGTTATAAAATATGAATTAGTTATCATTTACCTTCAACTGTTTTGTTTAACTATTTACTAAAATAATATCATGATCATAGAAATGCATGTAAAAACTTACATGTTTTTGGTGTTAAATACACAGATATCGCTGTAATAGGATCATAGTTTGGATCACGGTACAATTCAGTTACAAGTAAATCATTATCCTTCATTCTCAAAGGGAACTTTTCCATGTCTAAAAATTGAATTCATAAGTAGGCACAATTTCGAAAAATTCATTTGAACATGTTAATTCATATTACCAATATAATAAATGGATCCATTGTTACATCCTAATAGAAGGAACGAACCAGCCGTATCGAATGATAAAATAGGTACTACATCCTGTATTTGCCAATGGTGCGTCATAGCATGCCAAACACCAATTTTATCGGTGGGAGACAAAGCGACCAATTGACTTCCAATAAAAAACAGATATTCTACGCGAACGTTTAAATTGAAGGTGCCAATATTAGTCTTCATTCCATTTGCTGAAATACTCCATAATCTGACTTGATTTCCATAGGAAATAGCAACCATCTTAACATCACCACTGGTGCTCAATTTTGATGTTATTGCCACTCTTTCGATCACTGATTCAATATGAGGACTAGTAAATGCATGCTGCCAACCCGACGAGTCTTTCAGTCGATAACATGTTATAAAATGCGCATAAGCAATGACGATCCAATTGTGATGTGCTTTTATAATTTGAACTCTTAATGGATCAACCCATGATGAGACTATATCAAAATAGATTTATTAATTGAAATTAATAGATGAATCCTTAAATAGAAATTTCCATTCATTTACCTTGTTGAGGACCAAACACTAAACTTATATCATTTTTATATAATTTGTTTAGATCTGCTGAATTATTTCTAACATGTCTTAAATCTAGAGATGATGTACGCGAATGTGGCAAGCCTTTTTGCTGGATCCTATAATCCAATGAAGAATTTCGCATGTGAGTGCTAAGCATTCCTTTATGATTTTGTTGTCCTAAAGCAAGAGTGTACTAAATATTTACAATATTATATAGAAACAAATTGTATTGATTAATATCTTTTCCGTACCATTATTGTTATGATTACTAGACGTTCCTGGCATTGCGCTGTGCGAGGTGGATGGTACGTCTGCTCTAGAACTGGTATTATTAACTCTAATTTTTCCATGAATAGATACATCTCCTACATTAGAGGCAACAGTAGTAGGTTCTTGCAATGGTATACCTTTCCGATAAAATACATACGAGGTAAGTATTTTCTTTTACTTTTTCATTGCCTTTCTTTTTTTTTGCAACAAAAATGATTAATCTTACTTGGCGGTGGCAAATAACCATAAAATAATACATCTCCACAAGAAGACTGAGTCAAATCTTCGCACAGGATTAACCTTTTGATCAATGGAGTAATACCATAATACTCAGCTTCGTGTCTTAACGTACGAAGATCTACGTTCTTCAAATCGATATCCTTGGTGCGAAGATAATTTAATATAATAGAGAACAGTTTTGGATCTCTATCTATAAATAATGCACCAATTTCATCTCTGTGACTAGCAATCCTATTACTTAATAAAGCTATAAAAAATGAGTCTGGGACCCATGTTAACGTTTGCTTTGATGTTGAAAACCTGGATAATAGATAAACAGATTTGAGTGGAAAAAATAGTTCATCCAGAAAAACTGTTACCGAATTAAATAGTAATAATTAATAATTTCGTTCCTTTCAGAAAATCACACTTAAAACTACCAACAGTTAAAACAAATAATTGACGGTATCATGCTTTGTACCTTGTTCCTCCAACGTTCAAATGAACAATATCGCTAAGACCAAAAGAAGGTGGTACGGCCATTGTTATAAGTGATGCGAAGTAAAATTTTTAATTTGATTACACATGTCTTACTCTAATGTTTACCAAACAGTCGAGAAATTTGCAAACTGTATTTTGCAGGTTATGAACAGCAACGTCGGCTTTTGTTTGACCGTCAAGTTGCACATGCGTCTTGAATTATGTCTCTTATGGTCCAAAATTCAAACTACCAATACAATGGACGATTTTAACTCTCCTAAAGTTTAGATTTCGTTGAAATAAATTAAACATCAAATTATGATTAAAACATTCTTAGCAAATTTATTAATAATCGGTACTTAAACATTAAAATCGTCTTAACTTCCTTAAAATGCAAAGTATGAACGTAGAATGAAAGCACGTAGAAATCGGTGTACGATCGATTGTAATATCCAAAGTACTTTTACATGAAAGGGGTTATTTACGTTCTAAAGATGCTCACAATGTCTTCATTCGGGCCTATGAACTTCTTATCAGCAAGCTCCATGTACGATTATGCCAGATCATTTACGTATAAATATAGTACACGCATATATACATGTATACCATTAGCTTGTGAACAATAATCAAAAGCATTCGTTTTTTCATCTTGGATAACTGTAACAAAAATTATTAAACGTATCCGTACAACAATGATCGAGAAGATCTTTTTAAAACACGGAAAACAAATATATTTTAAAAATGTATTTACGCAGGTAATACAGAGAAATTTGAAATGCAAAGTAACTCGAATATGAAAGTAAATTTTACGTTTATTTGTAATTTTAGATGCAACGATTTTGTAGCAGTAAAATTACCAACACCAAAACTAATGCAATCATCGATACAGGGGAGCCTTCTTTCTTAGGGATACAAACTATTTTTACCAACGAATTAAAATTCGTTAATAAAGAATGTTACGAGCCTTTACCAACATTTAGAATTTTAAATTCATCCAAATCTGTACAATTACCAAAGGATCTCGAGGTCTGATATATACGCTGATGAATATATGCAAATAGATTTTGATTCAATTTACAAATGATACATTACTGTTTTTCAATTTAAGTTAAGCGAGGAAACTTTAATAAAAATGTATAGTAAAATGATTACTTTAAGTATAATGGACAAAATTCTTTATGAATCTCAACGGCAAGGACGTATATCATTCTACATGACCAATACCGGTGAAGAGGCTATTCAAATTGGTTCTGCAGCTGCTATCACTTTAGAAGATATTATATACGCACAATATCGTGAAGCTGGTATAGATTATTGTTCTGCTTCCATACAATTTATTTCCTTAATTTAATAAAATATAATAAATATAATTGAGCATTAAATAATTTTATAGGTGTCTTGTTATGGCGTGATCATTCTATCATGGATTTTATGAATCAGTGTTATAGTAACCATGAAGATACTTCAAAAGGAAGACAAATGCCTGTTCACTATGGATCGAAAAAGTTAAATTTTGTTACTATATCATCACCTTTGACAACACAATTACCTCAAGGTATAATTTATATTTTCATTATATAACTAAATTATATGTCTATTTATTCAAACAATCTCGGAAATACCATACTAGTAATATACAACTCTCATTAATCCAATACCTGAATTTATTTACCTTCAGCTGTAGGTACAGCATATGCATTTAAAAGATCTGGAAAAGAAGCATGCGTAATATGTTACTTTGGTGAAGGTGCTGCTAGTGAAGGAGATGCTCATGCAGCATTTAATTTTGCTGCAACTTTAGAATGTCCAATCATTTTTCTATGGTAAAGTTTACTATATGTTGTGTCATTGATATAAGAAAACAAATTTTTTTGATTTCAATAATATTATCTGCTTCCAGTCGAAATAATGGTTATGCAATTTCAACGTCTTCCCTAGAACAGTTTAAGGGAGATGGAATTGCAGCCAGAGGTCCAGCTTATGGAATACATACGATACGTGTAGATGGTAATGATGTTCTTGCTGTGCACTATGTAACAAAAGCTGCTCGTCAACTTTGCATTAAAGAAAGAAAACCTGTTTTAATTGAAGCAATGACCTATCGGTACAAAAGCATTCTTTTTGTACTTATGTAGTATTAATTTGTACAAACATTTAAAATTATGTATTTTTAATATTGTTTATTTTAATATACTTCAGAATGGGTCACCACAGTACTTCTGATGATAGTTCTGCATATCGATCAACTGCTGAAATAGACCATTGGAATTGTCATACACCAATAACTAGATATCGTGCTTATTTGGAATCAATCGGTCTATGGTGTGAACAACAAGATCAACAGTTAAATGAATCTTCTAAAAAGTCCATTTTAATTGCATTCGCAGAAGCAGAAAAGAAACTTAAACCATGTTGGAAAGAGTTATTCACAGATGTGTATCATACTATGCCAAAGCATATACAGTATGTTTGTAAACTCTTTAAGTAAATTATTAATACAAAACTATAGCTCTAAAAAATATTTCATAAATGAATGTATAAATTTCTTTCATTACTAATGTATTTTTTTTTAATTTCAGTAAACAAATGCAATCTATGGAAAAGCATATTGCAGAATTTCCCGAAAATTACCCATTACATCTTTTCAAAGAAGCATAACAATAAATTAATTGAATACAATAGCGATGAAGAATTGAATCAACTATATTTAACAATCTATATTAATATTATTGTTTACCTTTTGTATCGTTTGATGGGAAACCATTTATTTTTTTACTCTAAATACATATATTTTACATTGTTTTATATACACATTTTAATGGTTCATGCTTGTAGCTATTTCCTTATACTTTTCCATTCTGTATTCTCTTTTAGCCGCATCAAGTAACATATTGTGAAGTAAATAATGCTGATTTGGAGTAGTTTGTTCTACGCTAGGATACACATTTCCTATAATATACAGACTTTTATTAAGTACCTTCTAATAAATTTATACAAATATGTAAAGAAATAGAATTTAGCATAAAATATACCTTTCAATTCTAAGACAGCCCTTTTATATCCAAACCCTGGATATATGCATGGCGCATTGTGCAGCTTTGTAAATGAAGTTGTATAATTTTGATACCTTGGTACAAGTACTTTGAAAAGTTTATGAATAAGTTGTTTCTCTTGTATCCAAAAATTTGCCAGTTCCATTGTTTCTTTGTGTTCAGGGCCATGGCGTAATGCTTCTGATATTAGCTTAAATGACCAAAAAGATATTCTAATGTATACAGAGCCGGGAAACATCAATTGCATAATTTGTATGATACAGGATACTCACTCGTTCAACATAACCTCTTGTTTCATCCGCTCTTGCATAGTTCAACTCAATTCTCTCATACTTAATCACAGCAGTTAATGTCTTTCGAATTTTCCGCAGTCTTCCTTCGGGACCATCCACATTCTTTAATTTACGTGGTTGTGGTCTAACGTTATACTTTAACTTAGAAACCAATTTTTCAACGTTCGCCTGATTCATTTTTATTGTTTTTTTTGTACCGAGTGTTGGTCGTCGATCTTTATCCGTAACTTCGTTGAATTAAGATTGTTCGTTGTCCAATACATACATCAAATATTTATACGCTCTTCGTTTACAGTTAATCTTTTTCAATTTATTTATTTGAATAACTAGAAATATTTGTACCAACTTCTAAAGGTACGATCGATACAGGATAACTGTTGTGTATTTATAAACGGGAGAGAGAGAGAGAGAGAGAGAGAGAGAGAGAGAGAGAGAGAGAGAGAGAGAGATGTAATGTAAAAAGATTTAAAAATCTCAAAAGTACACATACACTCGGCTAACTCATGAGTGCATTTTTCTACTACACCAGTATTAAAAGTATTGCACATTAAATAATAAATCCTACATGTACAACCTTTATGGTTTCATACGAAACTTCATGGTTAGAGTATAGTTAACTGAGTTTCTTCTTGTGGCTGGAAAGCTGAAAATAAACTTTCTACATATACATACACATGTATATAGATTTTTAAATTTTTCACTAAAAGATTTTTATTTAATTATTATTATACACGTTATCAATATATTTATGCATTAAACAAATGTTTTTTATAATAAAAATTTTTGTAAAAGAATTTGATAGATAACTTGGGATGGTTCAGCATTTAAAATTGATCAAGGTATTTTCACTTATACAGCACACTGCTGTGTTACGTATGATATATAATACACAGTTAATTTAAAATGATTCAAATAAATTTTAACCGATAAAGGGTGGTTGCAATAAGATGACATCATTGTCTTTAATCACATTCATTTTGATGAATCTGAAACAAGGTTGAAAGAACACTGTGTCATAACATTGATACAATATATTTATATTAATTTACGATAATTAAACGATACATATAAATGCATATAAAAATGTAAAAAATAATGTAAGGAGAATATTGACTTAATTTAAACAATATTACAATCATATACGATAAAGATATTTAATTACTTTTATAAATGTCGCATTATTTTTATTTGCATTTTTAAATAAAAAAATGCTCAAATATAAGATATTAAAACATATTTCTGTATATTGCCCATCGCTATTATACCCATATGTTATTATATTTAGCACTTACTTTGATGCGTACAAAAGATTAAATATGTGATATTGTAATGTATGATGTTAATAAAATGTAATAAGAAACAGTTACCTTACGGTACGACATTAATCGATATTATAGTTGTTCTGTCGATTTCGTAATTGTAATTTGCATTATTGTGTTTTGTTAAGATTTAAAACATCGTACTACCCGTACTACGTATTGTTTACATAATGGACATTCCGACATTTGTTTACCACAGTTCACACAGCAAGCTAAGTGACCGCATTCTAGGATAACACATTCAATTGGTTCATCCCAACAGATTTTACACAGATTTTCATATGGTATTTCTATTGCTACAAATAGTATGTACAAGTTATAAATTTTATCATGTTTAAAAGTGAAATAGACAAATACACGATAAAAGGGAGTATCTCACTTGTTCGTGACTGTTTGTATTCTTCCCATAATTTGGATGCTCTATTCAATAATTCGTATCTCTCTATGCAGCCTTTATAATTAACTCTGTTTGTATTCAATAAATTTTTTAATTGCTTTATGCTTAAATATTCTAATTCTGATAATGCATTTATATCAGACAGCTTCACAGGATTCTGTATAAAAGAAAAACAGGAAAAAAATAAAAAAGAATATAGTAGGCATATTAGAATCTTGAATATTAGATATTTTTTAAATCACCTCTTCTGCTGAATATACAGGTTCTACTTTCTCATCTGGACAAGCATTAGTCGGATGAATGTTCTCTGAAGTTTCATTACGTTCCACACTTGTAGCATTACTTTCACGTGTCTCATTTAAACCCTGTGTACGATCAGAATTTCCAGATTGATTGGCTGACTGGGTAGAGTGAGAATTATTGCTAAAATAAAAGTAGAAGAAAAAAAATTTAGATCCTATTGTACCATGCTCGATCATAAATAGAAAGTTAATTATATTAATATTAGTACTTACGTGTTTCCTACATCTTCCGCACAGCTATAATCACTCGTACCATTAGCATATATTAATAACAGTTTTACTAAGTCTTCTTTTTCTATAATCAAAAGACACGAAACAGATAATCAAAAGACATCAACAATGATAACTATTACATGTTACTTTTAAGGAAACATATTATTTCCACAATATATATGAAGCGTATCATATTTGATTTGATATATATAGAACATTGAAACCTTTTTATGTTGGCATTTTTATGTTGTACATACCAACACATCCATTGATGGATATCTTTTTTGCCAACAGATAATGTCTCAAGTCTTTAGAATGCATTTGTATAATCAGACATCTTATTAAAGGTCTTCGTGACAACATACAACAAGGATCACAGCTCAATATTTTATCTAATCGTTTAATCACACATTCGGAACAAAAATACCTCAAACAATCCATACATTGTTTCTGAAAGTAGTCCATGAGAAAATCAAAGCATTTATTTCTAATACGTTATCGACAATAAAAATGTACGTATGTACAACGTTACATATTTCTAATCTTACCTTACGTGTAAGAAAACTGAATTTAGTGTTACAAGCTTCACAACAAGCCATATCGCTTTATACGAAGATAAAACAATAAAAACACCACGCGTCTGTTAATTTAAATTTTGCAGGTTATATTTAGATGCACGAATGAAAATGCATACTATTATGATTAATAAAAAGGTAAATTTGTCTATTCAAAAAAAGGGTAGGATCAAACACGCTTGCTTTGTACGTATTTACACTTTCAACCTATTTTAATCCATTGAAATAATTGATAATTACCTACATACTTATATATATATATATATATATACATATATATATATACGTGCATCTGACATATCACTATCTAAATATGTATATCTACAGATGTCATATAGGAATAAGATACGCTGGAATTCCCTAAGGTTATTTTAAAGACGACAATAAATGAACAAAAAGTCAATACACTAACAATATTTAAGATTATATTTTATCACGTATATATTTTTAATATTCTCTTTCTTTCTTGTTATATCTCATCTCTTTTTATAATGACAACTATAATTTATTAATAATATTCGCTGTATAATCAACAGGTATACGTATAGTACTTATTTACTTGTGCTACATGATACATATCCTACATACTGTACGGTACGTAGTTTACAGTTTGTTTCATTACACATATTGATTAAATTAAAATATCATTAATTAAATTGTTTTTTCACACGAGCTATACACACACGTTCGTTACAGTTATAAATGTAATTTCAAATATCGAATTTATTTTGGTTTTATCGTTATAAAAGTGCTTCAGTGTATTTTATATATAGTCACGTTTTACAAATAAATTTATAGTAAGAAACGTTGCCAGTTGCGCTTCGAAACATTTTTCCACACACGTTTTAAAGTATAAGTCAAGATTGTGCTTCTGAAAAACATGAATTCAGAGAGCTGATTGAGAAGAACGAGTCGTTAGAGATCGTAAACCTGAAATTTAGCTTACAGGTGTTTATTAATTTTCGAAATGTTAACAACAACAATTTTCGATACAATATATAGAGCACTGCGTAACTGACAATGTAACTATTTATTAAACGATGCCTCTACAAACGTTAGAATCGTTTCCGTTGTGTAGTTATCGCGATTGACTATCGAATGTCGAATGGCTGACGTTCTAAACAACGATACGTATCAACCTTGGTATCAATAGGGTGTTTTAGCGGAATAAAAATACGGATAATTATTCAGTATGGACGGAATAGCACGATTTCTATAATTTTCATATATATCAAGACCGAGTGACGGTCATATTCACAATATACTTAAAAATCATCTAAATTGAAGAGGAGGTAGCTGTTCTGCAGTTCGATCCTCGGGAAGTAATAAGAATCCAAAATAAATATTTGGATTTGGTAACCACTCACTTTTCTCTCCCTCCCTTTCAAATGTTATGTCCATGAAGAGTGCATGCTTTTCAGAAGAACATTCTAAATTGATATGATCTGAAACTAAGTGTACACAACATATCCATTCGAATGGATATCGTAAATAAAAGGTAATCGATACATATAGGCTATTGCAACGTTCTGGCAATCGTGTGATGTTACATAAACACAGCCAGCCAATGAGAAGTAATAATATTAAATAGAACTATTTTCTACTGGACGGCAGTCGGCTCATACCCGTTAGTGTCACACGAGAACAAGGTATACGCATACCATTAATTTAAACATCCGAAAGCTATATTCTAGTATTATAATGTAAAACGATATCGATAAATAAATTACTAGACATAATATGGCGATGAAAGGTTGTACATGTGTATGCACGCGATGTAGGCCGTAAAACGGATCGATAAAGCGTAAAATAGCATCATTTGGTATTCTGTCAAGTCAAAATCGTGCAGCTTCTACGGAAGTTCCAGTTTTGAGGTTCCAGTTAAAATTGGCTTTATTGGACTTTTCAGGAAAATCCAACATTTCAGCGAAGGGCAAAACGTACGCGTAATTGTCGTCTTTTTGACTTGCGAATGTAGATCTACATATATTTAACTTCGTGCAGCTTCTCACCTACATAAAAGGATGATGTACTGTGCGTTTCAAATTTCGTAAAAATTCTGTTTCTCTCCTCGTTCGATCCATCGATTCGATTGAAGGAAAATACTGATCCTTTTTTTGTTCCACCTCATCTGGTTCGGTAGGCGCGCCACTTTCGTGGAACATATCTTCACTGAAGAAAAAGAATCGTGGCCAATACGTATACATATATAAGAACAATGTGAAATGATTTATGCATATCGTGCATACGTATACTTACGTATATTTATTCTCCGACGGGCGAAATAATGATTTTGGACAATCTTTAAAATAAGGCCAACATTCTCCGTGAAATTTTCCTCTATTTTCAGCTTCAACATAATCCTTTAGAAGCTTGGCAAATGGTGATTTACTAGCGCTAAAAACGACATTATTAAGAATTATGAGAATGATTTGATTTTTAAAAATGGTACAACAGTATAATGCAAGAATATGTGTATATAATGTGATGTTACGTGAAAAATAATTTGAGCATCTCTCCAATCAGACCGAAGTTGCTTAACGGGTGTCCTTGTACTTCACAAATTGCCCTTAATAGGCAAGCCTTCCCGTTTAAACCGAAATTAGCGAGCATATCCTCGGCAGTACCGTACAAAAGGGCCCGTTCACCTCCGTACAATGCATTCTTTGGCAAATCTGTAATTGCCTCCCTTTTACTAACTCCACGTTTTACGAATGTGGCAATGAATTCTGCAGCGTTGGACCTTTGTTCCCTTGCAGTAGCGTCAAATGCTGACGGTAAAGCGCCGTAAGGGTTCTCGTTGTCCGTTAAACCGAGTTTGTCGAAATCGACTGTAATGCAGAAAACATAGAATGGTAAAGAGACGAGAAAAAGGGAGGACAAGTTGAAAAAGAGAACAACATTTACTCACTGGTGAATGGGAGACTGATAGTCATGTTGCTAAGAAAACCATACGGAGGATATCTAACGAATGGTAATGCTAACGTTGGAGTTATCGTCATTATCGTACCTGGTGGTAAAGCTACTCGACCATCGTTAGTTACCCAAAACAATCTTTTTTGTCGATGATGAGAAAATAAATGTTCGTTATTGTTGCTATCGTTTATCCCGCTGATTACGGCGTCGCCACCGTTACCCTCACGGCCACCGCCACCACCTGTACTTTCAGCGTTCGACGATTTAAGGAACAGAATCAATCCAAGCAGTGCCACTATACTCCGCCTTCCTCTTTTTCCCATATTCTTCTTTCTCCAAGTTCACAAAGAACTACTTATCTGTATGAGTTATGTCCAATGATTGATGTAGATCTGTTTAAAAATAATAATACGCGGCTGTATATTTTTTATCGCCCTTGTTTCTCAAAAGATATATATGTAGAGGGAAAGGGAGAGAGAGAGAGAGAGAGAGAGAGAGAGAGAGAGAGAGAGAGAGAGAGAGAAACAATTTTTAAAGCGATGGGATAAACAGATGAGAAGAAGAAATGAACGGATTGAGATGTACGTCTTCGCGTTGGTAGCTAGAAAATGCGGAACCAAATGAAACCGGGTTAAACGTAGTATCACAGAAAGGATTGTGAATTAAGCAGATTCCCGTTAAATGCGTACCATCGTATGGACACATAATACGTGCGATACTTTAGTATGCACGGTGCGTATCGAAACGACGATGTGGACCGTTCTATAGTAATATATAGTCACAAACACGCAGCAATGGCGAAACGTGTTCGGAACGTGTTCAGTTTACAATAAAAAATTACCAATTCTTGTCTTCTTCGACAGAAGACTTTCCATAATATTAGATTCTATTCTTTTACAGCATTACAATCATTATCTCGTATTCATTCAGCATTCATACGATTGATCGTGATAAATATTTATCACCCGTACATAATAAAAGTATATAAAAATTGATACTATTGGCTATCTAACATAACGTTACTTTGCTCAGGTAAAGTGCAAGTGTTTTGTACGATTTCCTGTTTGAGTTTGAATTGTAGAATACATATTAATTTCAGTCATTTCACTTTTCTGCGAACGACATCACGTGCAAAAAATGAGCCAATAATTTTGACCATGTTCATTTCTCATATATTTTGACTGATATTCAAATTATTTTCGGATAAAAGTCGAATGTCCTCGTTTGACAAATAATTTCTTTGTAATTGGAATATATTGTACACGTTCGACGGGTCAGCAACAAAACGAATCAAATTCTGGCCATCCTACTTGTCGAAAAAATGTTCACACGTATCTGTAGGCGCCATATATATGTATGTACAGGTTTACGTATACATATATAGAGTCCTGTTGGTATTCTTTGAGCAAGGTTGATACGTGCATTGAAATCAGAATCGGTCGAAATTCATTTGACGAATCTTATTTTGTGCCATCGAATCAAGTAATCATTGCGCATACGCGTTTCGTCCGAACCGTTAAGCCCTGTTTTAAATTTAGGTCGTGGATAAGAAGTAAAGCAATGTGCTCTCGTTTTCTTTTTCTATTTTTCGGTATTCTACTATAATACCCTTTGTATTTGCTGTGGTTACATTACTGACTTTTCTCATCCTTTCTTTCATCCAATTCGATCTATTTTTTATGCCTCCTACGTGTTTGTTTTCTTTAATTTTGTCAATTCGATATCGCATTCGTCATGGAGTACTACTTAGTAATATTTACAAAGTTCTCTATTATTATTCTAGTATTACTACTATTACAATGAAAATTATGAATTCAGTTCAATTTAGCATGTGGAAGTGTTATGAAGAGATCTCAGCAAGGGTTCGCAAACTAGGTGTCACAAGCTAATGCCTGGGGTGTCGCAGCAATATTTAATTTTTTAAAATTGACTAAACTTTCCATAAACATAACAGAAATGAAAAGTTCATTCAAATAGTTTCTTTCATAGAGAATCGTGCGATGACTCTTTTAAAAGATGATTGAAATTCATATCGTGATGTCGAAATTCTTGATCTGTGTGAGGGAAAGTTAAAACAAAGAAACATAAAGGTTATTATGATAGAAATGCGATTACCGTTATCCATATAACATACTACAAGAACTCTATTTAAATACAATAAAGCTATCTTACAACTGCCAACAGTGGAAATCATTTATAGGATTATGCAATTTAATAGAACCGAAATTCTAATTATTTTTAAGCGATTAATAAATCGAGAGAATAAGTGTACAATTGCGTATAGAAATAGTACGAAAAAGTACACATGAAAAAGTTCAACGATCGTGTAAATGAAATGAACGCAGAGCAAAACAAAAGAAGAACAGAAGCAGACGTAAGAAATAACTTCAACTATCATCTCTATATTAATTCTCAATCTATCACCTACTTCTGAATGATGTTTATTCTACTTTGAAGAAACTGAAATTACAAAACATATATTCTAAGCGACAAATCAGAAAGAAGAGTTAGCTATTCGACAGAGATTAGAGAAGAGATATAGGAAATTCTTCGAAGAAAATAAACGAAAGTAAAAGCATACATAATCTTGGAACATTTGTAACGGGTCTATTGCATATGCAAGTACCTTAAATTTATGATGGACAGGTTGTTTGTTTCGTAGAGGTATGTTAACTCACCAGTGAACGGTCGTTGTACTATAACTGGGCTAATTTTGATACACGCTGGTTAACAGGAATACCGCATAATTGCACCCACTACTGTAATTTCTTCGTTGTTGCTAGAAAAGAAATCCAGTAGGATCAGATTCCTAATGCTTACACGTCGCTTCTTCTGCTTCCTTAAATGAGATTATTTTCTTCATTCAGGCTACAACATTTTAGCCTCCCTCTCGCACAGTACTCGTTTGTTATCGCCAATTTGAATTTACCACTTCTTCCAAATAGTCATCATTCGTACTTTTAAAATGAATATCGTAACAGTCGTATATTTAACTTATGCGCGTGCAATGGTATATCGTGTGTTGCACATTTCGTGTGCGTATCAATATATTCTATACACAATATTCACCGTTCGTTTGTTAAACTGATTAAATTAACCTGCTTATACGCGGTATATCACGCAATGCTTTTGTTCACTTTTGTTTTGCGTACTTGCAGGAGGCTGCTGAGACTCGCCTCGGTTTGGGACTGACCAGTAATCCGTTCGTTTGACGCTTTTCATTTTACGAGCCACGTTATCCTCCGTTACATTACTTCCCACTCACGCGCGCTGTATCGTTTTATTATGCGGCATCAAAATCGAACGCCCTTGCCATTATTTAGTTCCTTTGCCCCGTCTTCGCTCATCGTCAGATTGCGTTTAAATTTTCTTCTCGCAATACACCTGCTTCTATTACAGGAATAAATATTTTTCTGTAAATAACAAATCGTCAGTTGTCTAGATATTTTATAGAAAGGTTCTCAAATTCTACGAGATTCTTTTCGCGTCTATAGTCGCGTGTGCACTATTGGTTTTCATATAAGATATTAAAAATAAGCATTCGAAAATTTACGTAATCAGAATGTATAGGGTAATAACTAGAACAAGTTATTTCTGCATAAGAAACATGTTTCTTATGTAATTAACACACGAAAACCGTCTTTAATACTATATGTACATAGACCTTTAAATTCCTTAAGTTTTCTTTTTAATAACCCATACGCTACATGCACGCTCGCTTCCTTTGATTTTTCTCCGAGTAACTTTGATTTCGATTCAAGACTTTTGGATGACAATATTCGTTATCTAGGATCGAATGTTTACTCAGTGTGTATATAACTAAATAGCGTATAGATGGAACGATTACAAATATTTTCTTTCCTTCGCCCTGGTTTCTCTATTTGTTTTACAGTCTGCTCGTTCATCTGATTCTTGCCTTGCTTGTAACAAATGCTGATTTGGAAGAAACGATCAGTCTGTTGTTTGTGTTTTTACACAAGATTCTCCGTAATATACAATGAACGCTTCTCCTTTAATTTGTTTTGGTTCTGTGATACATTCTTTCTTCGATATTTTTATAGTGTTAACCTTGAATTGTACGCTTCGACTTATGTAACTATTATTTTTGTTTCTTTTCAAAGAAAGAAGAATATATCAACACGAGAATGTGAACTATATACGTTTTTATTTCATTTACCTTATCTAAAGTGTTTCAGAATCGTAAATATACGTACATTAGAAATAAATTCGACGAATTCGGCGAACGTTTCGACACTTTTTGTTTTTCGTTAAATATCATCATCGGTATGCATTTAGAACATTCGGACAAGGCACACTTTATTGCTTTTATGATTATGTGTTTCGATAACGATTGGCGTTTGTCATACATGCATTCATCATCCATTTCTTCTGCTTCCCTTGTCTTTCCCAATATATAGTGTATAAACTTTGAAAGAGTTAGGAACTATGAAGATATACGTGGTTATTCGAATAATTTTGGTTCACATGCATAATTTTAGCTCATCTCTCTTTTTCATTTTAGTTACGGGCAAGAGGATTCGAAATAGAGCTAAACCGCAACGTTATCATGTTTACCTCGTAGAACGGACGTTTTGGGCATATTAGAAAACATGGAATCGCGTAACAGTTAACAACACGTTCGTAAAATACATCTCTTACATATTTATCTTTGTCGCCGCTTTCGTCTTCGTCATCATCTTCATTGTTGTTTATATTCGTGCGATCAAGAAACCCTGCCAGCCAAAAACTATCACTTTCACAGGTTTATCATTTGCTGAACAGAGGCTTATTCCTTAAACTAATGTTAACTATTTTCCTAACACAGTTTTTAACGAGGTGGTCTCGAGACCGTACATTACCGCAATTTAAAAATAAATTTGAATAATAATTTGTACATTAAAGAACTTCGTTGCATCTGAACACGGTTTGGATCTAGCTCGTGTATCGATGCATATATACATGTACAAATTAATGTTTAGTTAACATATTTAATACATGATTGCACCGATCCACGTTCGCGTCTACATTCACACTTTCACGATATATATAACAAATAACGTTGTAATATTAACATTTGACAGGCACATTTTCAAACACTTTGTTCCCTATCCATTGATTCCATCTCTCCACTTGACATCAGCTTCTCCCTTTCCTCCTCTTTTAGTTTTTTTTTTCTTTCTTTAGTGAATGTTATCAAACGCTCGGGCACACAGCAAACATTAACTAGCTACGTATTCGGCGAAAAGGATTTGTCTATGTAAAGTTATTTAAAGAACTTAATAATTCAATATAACTAACGGTTAAGTCTTTGGCGTTTGTACCAATGATTTTTCTATATGCATTTCATGACGTTAATTCTGAATTAACGAATCTTTCAAAATTTGAGATTTTATGTAACATACGTTAAATCATGTGGCTGCATTATAAACCTATGTATACATATATACTTATCATCTAAGTGTGTATCTCTTGATAGGCACATGCGCTTATTTTCGTCACATTTTGTATATTTATTGTAAGTAATGAACGTTGTTTCGTGTATCGTTCTTTAGAAAAAAAAAAATATATATATATACGATCGTGAACAACAAACGGTCAAGCGGTATTATCAATTTTATACTATCGTTTAATTGTTCGAGGGAGAAAAAGGAGATATATATCCTTACGCAAGTACGTCAATATGTCTACAATTGTCTCCTCGGGCAGTCTTATTTATAGAACATAAATGCGAATATAAACGCCATTAAAATTACGATTGCTGTAAATTACTGTTCGCTAACATTAACAATTGAAAAAAATAGCAAAAAAAGAAAAATAGATTACGCTCGAAATAATGTATTCCTGAATCTAAGTACTGATGATGATCTTGAATCATAGATAGAAATCACGGCACAACCATTAACATTATATGAACGATCCATTAGTGTAGACAAATATAATTGTAAGTAAAAAATAGCAACAATGGAACATAAGAAACCGTTTTCGATGTTCTCTGGTCGGTTTCTGTTTTTACACTTTTCGCAAATCACTATGACGTGTATGTGCATAACGATCGGTTTAAAGCGCAATAATAAGCGAAAATTCCCTCCTACTAGCGAAAATGGAAACACGTAAAATTGAAGTTTTTTAAATATCATGTCGATAATATGTCGTTTATTTTTTTTCTACTTTTTCTCTCCCTTTCTCTCCCTATGAATGTTAGATAACTGACACGCGCCCGCAAAACACAACATAGTTATAAATGTTTTATTACAAATTACGATACACGGAACAAATATTTCAATGAAAATTGTCATTCCGATTGAACTTTTCTCTCATCATACTTATTCTCTCATCTATAATATAGTATTTTGGCACTTGTTTGATCGTCAATCTCACGTTTTCCCGTCAATAGTGTATTAAGAAAATACGCTTATCAACGGAAGTACAAACAAAGTTATTATTGAGGTGTGTCATTTTCATAAGACGCGCAATCTTCATGCGGAAGAACATACTAGACATTCATTTAATTTTATGCACCTCTCTTTCTGTACGTATATGTTACTTTACTTCCATATAACAAGGAGGCAAAATAATTTTTCATTAAACTTCCCTTCCATTCTGGAGAATTGTTGTTGTTACTTTGAAGAACACAACAAATACTGAGAAACTGTAACAGTATAGTACAAATGTGCATTTTCGTGTTATTGTACAATTTCAAAATGGCTCAACTATGTTGCATATTGGCCGTACAAAGATAGTCACAATGTATATTTGAAGGTACGATCATATGCACAATCGATCAATGACATATTACTACCATTTCTGATTGTTTTCCTACTTTGTATAAATCTTTGATATTCTTCCTTTACTATATATATATACTACATACATGCATACATTCATGTATGTAGTATAAGCATGTAGAAAAATCCCAAGCTAAAATATTACAAAAGACAGCTTGTTGTGATTTCTATTACCTTGTTTCTCGTTCGAGTCACTACGTATCATCTTGATATTCCATGATAGTATTTAAAAATGGCGAGAATATCATAGTAGGCGAGGTTAAAAAACAACTCCACGACGACGACACCAAAACGAAATAATTGTTTTCTTTTGTATTCTTCAGGATAATGAGAAATTGAAAGTAATAAAAAGAAAGAAAAACCCACGATGTAAGCTACGGAAAAAAAAAAAGAAAAAAAACACTGTTCTTGTTAAACCGGTACGGCCCTCTCGCGTTCTTTTTCCTGTTGTCGTACGGCAACAGCTGCCTCAACCAGCAAGTAGAGACACTTAAACTTGTCTTTATCCTCCTCGGGTGGTGTTGGAGGTGGCGTTTCATCCGTATGAGGACTATGAGTGTTACGGGTACCATACACTTCTGTTTCATGCGGAACATCAGAAGTTTGGATGAGATGCTGCCTGGGAGCACTCCAATACGCAGCTTCGTTCCCCATAGAAGATTCATCGTCATCCCTAGATATGATATTCATAATCAATATTATAGGTTCTCGAAATGAGGAATACGTATTACAATAATAATTCACTTACCCTCGTCGTGCTGGATGAGCAACCGCCTCGTCATAACTGCTTAGCTGGCCGATATTTTGTTCAATTTTAGTCTCTGAATAAGGATAAACTATTACGCTTGGCCATTGCGTTGACGGACGTTCCTCCTCGCTGTGGGAGCTGCTCTCATAATCATTTGGGCTGTCCTCTTCGCTTCTGAAAATTTGAAAACGTTTCACGATTGCTGCGCAAAGACATGTAACATTTAATTTGTCAATTTCGACGAACCGATACAACAGTCCTGATGGATCTTCATAGTCATGATCTCTACTACGTTTCGGAGCACTCATTCCAGCTAACGAATCCCAGTTTTGATTGGATCTTGAACCAAGACCAGACGATTGTTGGTGACTTCCTGCGGGCATCTTTTTACCGCGGCGAGATATCGTGTACTGTAAAGGATCGTGACCTTCTCTTCGAATCATTTCCGGTAAAATTCGCCGCCTGGCGTTTATGAACCAATTGCAAACCTATAACGAAAATGTACATTGTATGCAAACATATACACATCATAATGAAACTTGTACGCTATATGAGAGAATTAGTAAGTTTTACTTCTCCAAAGATTCTCATCTTCTTACCATCACGACTACTATTTTACTAATGAGCATCGACAGACTATACAGTACTGAGAATGACAAGAAATTTATTTGCTATAAAATGAGACTGTGTGTACATATGTTTTTAATACTCGAGAGAAAATTAAGTAAATATGTTCTTGTACAGCACGATAATGCACAAACCTGCAGGTTACAATATATTTAGAAAGTTTTCAAGAATCAGAAAACATCGAAACATCTTTGAGCTGCTGAAAACAAAGGTGATGCTAAACATTATTAAAAACCAAACGAAGTCTATTTTTTTTACCGATTTATTTCGATTGATTTTCCAACAAAATATCTTCCATCTTATAATTTCATTGCGTTACTTTCATTTTTAAGAAGTGTACAATATTATGGGATTATTTAAATTGAAATCGTCAGATACTAATTGATACAATTGTGTCTTAACAATCGTACAAGACTGCGCGATTGACACAGTCGCGAAAATCGTAAACGTCTAGTGATTTTGTTGCGGACTGTACATGAGGAAGAACGCGAAACGAAAATAAGATAGAAACGAACTGTGTACCAACCTGGAGTACCGTCAGATTCGCTTCTTGACTAAGTGTCAGCTTCTCGCTGTCGCTTGGATAGGCGTTGTATCTGTGTTCGTAAAGCCATCGTTTCAGAATTTTCACCGAATGCTTTGGTAAGTTTCCACGACGCTTTCTTACAGAATGCGTGCTAGAGTGATGGAGTATTCCAGAGTGGACCTTAGTGCGTAGCGCGTTCGAATCCTGTTCCGTATCGGAACCGCTTTGATCGTCGTCGGTGCTACTTGATGAAGGAAAACGTTCCCTTGCTGAAACACGAATCAACAATTATTGTGAATTAAACTTTCGACGGTCATAAATGATAAAATTATCATTAAATAGTAGGCACTTTTACAAATATTTCGAAACGTTCTCGTATCTGTGTTCGTTTCGTACTTTCTCAATATTCTTTATACACGTGCAATGCTTTTATATTTCGAGTAATACGTTATAACTCTCTCTTATTGGCATTATACTTATATAGATATATACAATCTATACAAACATGGTACTATGTATTCTTGATACGTACAAATATATAATAATCATCAGTCCCATAACAGTTACCGGAAGCAGGATTTATGACACAATTTTAAATTTGAAAATGTTGTTAATGTAATATATCATTTTAACGACTAATTCCTTATCTAATAGACTGAAAAAAATAATATTAATGCACAAAACGTGCGTACAATGTATGATGCAGTTTTGTAAGTCTCACGACGTATCGTTGTTCTGTTGTGAATTGTACTTTGAATTCCAGTAGAAATATTGCAGAATAGCAACGATTACAGCATATGGAATAGTATAGTATTAGTCTTCTCACTTAGCTCACTATATCCAATAATCATGGTTTTTGCTAGCGGAAGCAAAATTACTTTACACTTTATGCATGCAAACGAAAGTGTAAAGAGCTTGATATAGAGATAGCTTTAAGTGCAGTTATAGACGACTACAAAAACATGTTTTTCTATCAAAAATATTTACCGGCTGTTAACTGAAAGTCTGGTTTTATTTTATTCTATTTAGCCGTGAACAATTGTAGGCTAATTAATATGAGGACAAATAACATTGAAAGAAAGAAAGAAAAAAAGAGGACAGAAGAACTGAATGTCGTAAACATCGTAAATAAAGGATATAATTGAGTAGTAAAAATTGAATATTATTATTAACATTATTGTTTTTTAAACATATTGCAGCTTATAAGAAAGTACCGTACTCTCTGTCTCTCTGTGTTTCTCTCTCTCTCTCTCTCTCTCTCGTTGTATGTATAATAACCAAACTGTATATATATAGATCACATTGATCTTCCCAAAGCTCTTAATATATAGTATACTTCACTAAATGTAGAGATCATGTCAGATCAAAAACGGACGTGCATCCGAAATTTTACTCGAAAGAAACAAAAATTGTATTTGCATATAATTTACTGTATCAATGAAACTTGTCAGCGCATTTATCACACAATTCGAATGTAAATAGCTCCGTATGTTATAAATATACACAAAATCATTGTTAACAAGGTTACATACAACTTCTATAACATTGTCTTGATTCAGAAATTTCATCCCCCTTTTGTTCATGTTATCGTTCTCTTCGAATATTTGGACAATGCGAAAGTATTTTATATCTATTACTTTTATCCGCCTGTTACGCATATTTTAAGTACGTAGCAATTTTTTCGTTTCTTCACGAATCTATACGCCCGGAAATTAAATCTGTGGTCCTGGTTAGTTTGCAGCGTCGACTAAACTTAGCATTCGAATTTGTAGTTACGTAAGGTCCAGTAACCCGACGGCACAAAATTAGGATCCAAGCTCGCAGCTAGAAGAAAACTATGACGACGTCGGGTGTCACGATGACGATAGCGGCGACAATGGCGACAAGAAAGATTGATAGAAATAACGTTCAATAAGAAAGCTATGTCTCTGGCCATTATCAATCCGATGGGACAGGCTCGAGTAACTGATCGAAAGAAAAATAATATCGATGACCTTAGTTTGATCGGTACACGAAGCGGTGCCTTCTTCCTCCATTGAGCTAAATATACAACGAGTTGCCAGCGACTTCACGGATGTACCCATGCATTTTAGTGCCGCATAATGTTATTGAACAATCTTTTTTAATCTTTTTCCTTGAATAATCGGTATAATTATAAAATGAATGTCGCAACAATTGTTATACTTATACTGGATATATAATATGAAAAATATTACTATACACCAGAATATGCAGAACGAACAATCATGTTGCGATAACCACAAAAAATCTTAACGAATTTCTTTGGAAGATTCGAGTACACGTGCGTCAAATCATAACTTATAAATTAATACGAGAAATGTATAATGCAAATATTTTCCTCGAGAATTAAAAATGATTTCCATTTTGGAGAGGTGATTTTTAAAATAACTCTCATCGGAAAAAATAATATGGGTCACTAAGTCCTAGAAATTTTCATTGTTTAATTTCTCCGAAACGAAGGTCTCAAACTCCACGATTCTCGCACCTAAAACAACTTATATCTACAACGCCTTGACTGCTTAAATACTATTTAAACACCTCTCACTGTCTCTTCAGTGACCCACATTGCCGTTCACGTCACTCTTTTGTAAGTAAATTTTTTTATATACATGTATATTTTTTCATTTTAGTGTATACACTAGTAGCTCAGTGCCTCGTATGACCTCTATGTTTTTCATACGTTAATAAGTAAGCAAGAGATACGAAGCCTTTGTTTTCTGACGAGTGCTGCCTATCGTTTCAATAATAAGTAACTTCCTTAAAAATTGTAACTTTAAATCTTAAAATAATCATACATTTTCAAGGGCTGGCAAATTTCTTTATATTATTCAAAATGGTCACGGTCTCCTGAGAAAGAGTAAAACTTAACAATAATTTTTCTTAATATTTATCACAAAACAAATTTACCTTCAAACAAATTTAGATTATTTCAAAACTTTCTGTGAAACTTTTATTTTCATTTTAAAAGGAGTTAAACGTTTCATTGAGGCATCAGTTGTGTAATAAATTAGGCATTACAATGAATGGTTAAAAATTTGTTCTGATTTTTTTTAAAGCTCAAAATAAATAAGAAATCAGACCAGGAAATGAAAGATCCATAATGCCGGCTCCGTTAGTGAAAAACCATATTGCTGACGAACGATTGAGATTCATAAAACACTTTAGTATTTTTTACTTGCAACGTTACATAGTAACAGTGACAATCCGTGACCCGCAACATGTTTGGAACTTTTCCAAAAGATCATAATAGCATTACGCGTCGTTAATTATTGTTACCCTCATTTCTCACTCGAAAATATTATCCATCTATAGATACAACAAAAGTAAAAATTGATTGTATACCTTGATGGAACAAAATTTATTCTTATACATATGTATATTGCATAAATTAGAATTAGTTTTTCAACTGAATATTAATTTTTCTATCTTTTTTTCCCGCTTTTGGTTAATCAGTGACAATTTTAGATACGCTGTCATTGTATGCATCGACTAATTTTATTTTATCAAGAAGGAATTGTAAATAATCAACTTTTCGTTTTGGATAAATTGGATGAATGTCTGATATCTAATTTATTCGGTGAAATCTTTATTCCACACTTTTTACGATCAGTGGATGAAAAGAAACTTTTACTATTGTAACCTTCGTGACATAAACTTTACGCAATGTCCGGCATATTTTACATTGAATGCACCGATTAACAGAATTAAAGACGTAAATTATGGCAATTAACATAACTATGGCTAGTAATTTATTACTCTTGAACTTAATATTACCAATTCTAAAGGTACACTCATACTACCAGCTTGCTTCAGCCTGGTTTTAATGTACTTGAAGTTTTCATTTATTCTCAGTCAATCGGTTAGTTGTTTACAGATTATTTCGCTGAACAGATATTATTTTAATGTCGACAGCAACAATGAGATTTCAATTATTCTTATGTTACTGCAGAAAGACAACTAACCAAACGCTGAAAAAATGGTACTAAAAATATATTCATAGTATATCGGCTAAAACTATAAATAGCGAAAGTAGTACTTTATCTAATAATTTTCACCCTGAAAATGTGACTTGGTCTTCCCGAAATGTTTTCACAGAGGGTCCGTAAAGGCACTAAAAAAGAGGCTACTTGTAAACAAAAATATGAAATTATCGAAAGAATGTAGAAAAGATTCTGGAGTTACATTTAATTCTCATTTTTCTTAAATTCTAATCCATTCGCAGAATAATTATTTATCTAGATGTACATAATAATTCGTCTTAAAATCAGATTGTTGGTACCTGTTTAGTGGCGCGTTTAGCCTGTAACGTGCAAATGCTTGTTCGCCCTTCACTCCGACCACATTACTGCTCGTTTCATATTCATATTTGCTCGTAGTGGGGAGCGAACACGCATCCGCTCGTATGATCTAAACGCGCAGTATTAAGTAGTAAAAATCTGATTTATAAAATAATTATAATCTAGGCGAATAATTGTTCTGTGAAAAAAATGAAAATTAAATATAGCACGTGGCTAATTTGGCCGTTGCCACTTTTTCGTCTCCATATTCATCTTTTCTTTTAACTATCGTATCACATTTAATGTAAAAATACGTTTTAGTCCTCAAAAGATGCTTTTAAATGTCAGAGAAGAATTTCTCGTTCGCAACGAAATCCATAAATGACCATTTTTCGAAAGTTCCATTTTGTGACACCATCTGTAGCAAACATGGAGGAATTGGAATGATCAAAGGCAGGTTGTATTGAGAATATATAATCGATAGAAGAGGAACGCTATTTTCATCCGGACAAATATTTGGATCGATTACATTTCTTCTTAATTAGACATTTATAGTTATTCATGTATTCGTAGTTCGTTGCCTAAAACACCTTTCTTTCTGTGTTATACAATAGTTGATCTGATGTCGCTACAGTTGCACTTTTTTTTAGTCACATCATTCACCGTAAGTTTCTCTCAAAGTTCTCAAAAACTTTATCATTAAAAAATCATGCCTCCCCCCTCTCTCTCTCTTATCTACTTTTCTCCCTAGATCCTAGATGATTTTCACTTTCTCAAAAATAATGAAACAGCTGTGAGACCACCAATTGAGAACAAATAAAAATTTTGAAAACACTGAAAAAGTAGAAGATAGTAAATTTATACTTAACTGTTTTAGAAGATATGTTAAATGAGAACAGAAATTGTATACGATCGAATTAGTGAAAGAAAATTAAGATAAGTATAAAAAGTTAAGATAAGTGTAGCGTACCTAACATGTAATTACTTCAGTAACTAATTCTTAAACAACACATATAATTTGAAAAAATTTAAATGAAATTAACGATATCTTAACTATATTTTTTTTTTGTCAAAAATAAAAAGGAAAACGATACTGAATAAATTGAACGAACATTAGAACTAAGCAGGAAACACAATCCGATACGCAATCCAAGATATATTTACGCATTATATATTTCACAGGCATAAACTAATAGACTGGATAAATAAATGCAAGCATACGAAGAAAAGAGGTAGAGAGAAAGAGAGACATTTCAAGAGGGAAAATAGACGCCGCTTGTGCATCAACTACAATAATATTGTACGTTAAACTTACAGCACTAGTGACAAATATTTCATTGCGCGATCAACTAGTCACATTTAGTTTCAAAACTAAGTTAATTTTTCACAATTTCACGAGCCTTATTAAATATTCGACAAGGCTTAAGTACAGTGAGAATATCACCTGTTGATATGACTACTGCAATCGTGCGTGGTGTACCAGATGAAGTAAGAATCCAGAAAAATTTCGTTGAAGAAATGAACGATTTTCAAGATGTTACCGGATACTTAACATGTCATCCCTCTATAAATGTCTATAATTAGGTTTCGGCAAGCTTAAAGTCCTGTACACTACTGTACATGTGATCTACTGCGTAACTGATCGTCTTATAACATGGCTTGTGAAAAACTGATGTGCGAGTATTTCATTAACATTGGGTTACCGTCTAAATTCCGGTCGGTTACGCTAGATAGTGCCAAAGTTTCTTACACTGCTGCACGAGACTTTATTCTTCGCCGAAACCTAAGCATAAACAAGGGATAAACTGTGAAATGATTAGCAACCTATACTGACAGATTCGTTCTCACGAATGCACGTTTGCAAGTAAAATACACTGTAGTGCTGGGAATCATTTTTCCAAGTATCTCAAAAACCGTTCATTTCCTATAAGAAGTTGCTTCCGGTTCGTACTCCGCCTTCTTTTCATATAACTATATGTCATACCAAAAGGGGTATTGTCGCCAAGCTAAAGGGCTGCCGGAGTTGGTGTTTTTCAATGAAAATTGTACCGAAAAAATCTATTTCGGTGTCGGCAATTATTGCTATTCTTACCTGTCACAAACATATTCGCATGCTGAGTAGAAGCACTGTCGTTACGCGTTACGGACAAAGATGATAAGGGCGATGCGGTACGACGACAATCTGTCGTTAAATTTTGTAAACGACGAGGATTATTCTGCAGCTGACTGATCTGATGGTTAGGTTGACGGTGATTTGTTTGCTCGCCGTGTTGATGTTTGTGCCTATGATGATGACGAGCATTGTGATGATGGTAATGATAGTGATGGTGATCGTTGCGATGATAACGACGATGACGTTGATATTCTTGCTGCTTCTGTGGATGTCGAGGATGTTGATGCTGATAATATTGGTTACGATATTGATGAAGGTATTGTTGTTGTGTACCTGTCACTCTTTCGGTACTCTCTTTTTGTTCCAAGTGCATTGCGGTGGTAACCGGTGGTAACATAACGTTCTTGCGATTAGATGGACTGAAAATGTTCGATATACGTTGCGTAAACTATCCCGACGCGGCGTTAAAGCAATTGACAATTTCGGCGATGAAATTTATCAAAATATCCCAATCCTCTTCAACAGTCATATGTCTTATACTGTATCGTGTTCATAGATGTGCTTGCGTCGTATATTGGTTCGTTAAAATAGTTAACAATGTCTAGTTTTGTCGCTAGATTCTCTTGTCGATTCTTGTTTCGTGATCTTGGTATGTTTGCCAGAACTTAAATTACGCAAGGCAAAGAATTGTTGCTCCATTTACCAGATACTAACAGATATTCAATGACTCTTTAATGACGAGATAATCAATCACCTTAAACGTTATTTCACTCCTTTGGCCAAATGGTAACGTTGCACTGGCAATGGTAATTAAAATGACCACTAACGACGAAATACTCCGATGCCTTTTACACGCTGTAGCTACATTCGACGAACTTGCAAAAGAGTTTTTTGTTTTTCACATTTAGATGTTACAGGTGTCCGTATTTTCCTTCGACATTATTAAAAACTGATTTAACCTCATCAAAATTGATGACCGTTACACTTTAAATTGTTTTCGTTCCTTTTTTTACGAATAGGAAATGTCTCGTCTCTGTATCGCACTCTGCACGTTGGAAAACTATTGTACGAGCAAACGTGAAATTAAAGGGAAGACGAACTTCATTTTATTTTAAAATTGAAAACCCATTTTTAGTTCACTTTTAGTTGCTTGTATAAAACGAAAGGGAGAATATTTTCTGCGTTACTTGCACTTAACTTCGACCAACTAACCAAACTTGGCAGCATCACGTTCCTGATACGACTGGGCTAGTCATGTCGGAAGCCGGCTTGACGCAGACGTCTGACAGAGACAAACCAAACACGAGATTGAGTGCATGTGCGCACAGCCGAGAGATTTGCGCGCGCATACCTACTTCCCGCTTCTTAGCGTATCAGCCATTAGACTCTCTTCGTCGTAACAGCGCCCCCCGCCCCTTTCTACCAGCAACTCTTCAGCGGTTAGGTCTTTCCCGCCATATTACTCCGTAAGTATACATCGAGATCTGTTGGCTGGCGTTTTATATTATACTAACGATATAATGCGTTATCCCCACTCCAGTATGTATATGGTTTATTGGCGGGAAACACATTTCACTACGCATTGCAATTGTGCGGCTGATATTCATACGTACGTATAAACAAAATGTTAAAGTATGCAAATTTTTAACGTCCAGGCTCGATTCTATTGCCTCATCGGTGTTATGCTACATAAAAAAGCGTTACTTTTAAACTTTGAAATTGTTTACTTGATCGACAACAAAGATATTCCTCAGTTAATGATATCTTAATTTACCTTATATCTGAAAATATGTAACGCGTTAATTTTACTCTGCTTTTTTTTGAATTCGTCATTTTGTTTACACTTCCTTCTGGATCTGATTTCTTTTGTTTCCAATGTTTTGTTCGGTTTCAACTTTCACTCCCGAGACACGTACGCAGCTAGCGAATACTTTTGCAATTCGTATAGCAATAATTTCGTGCGTGCACTTTTTATGAGGAAGCTTATATCGAAATAAACATTATAGTACATTGGAGTATTTCCATTTCGTGTTTATATAGGACTGTTTTCTGTATTTTTTTATTCAAATGGTTATTCATCTATCTTATTTTATACTTTCTGTTAAATACACACCGCACAAATTATCATTACTATCATCTAAAGGTTCGTTTACACTAGCGTTTACATACCATGCACGAACAGTATGAGAAAAAAATTTCCTAGAACTTATTCGTTCGTGTAATGTTCTTAAGCTGTTCACGTAACGTATACATAATTAGAGACTGAGTAGGGATTATATGAAATTTACGAACTCTTGTCGACATTGTTTACGAACAATATTCATAAATTCTCTGCCGGTATGTATATATACATACACGGTTTCAATGTACACTCGTCGATTGCAAAGCAGAAAAAAAGAGAAATGTACATGTATAGTGTATGTTTAGAAAAAGTATGATATCTGTTCAACACACCATTAAACAGTTGAAGATACGAGAAGCGATAATATAAGATAAGGTTTCGAGATACAGCATAATTTAAAAACAGAAAAAGCATGAACTATTTAAAAGTTCAGTCTGATCAGAAAATGCGTTACTTCAACACGTTCAGGATGCAATTTTTGTAGTTTCTTCGTAATTGTTGGTGTTCTAGTTTGACTATTGCTAACTTTTGATTAATTAAAAACAATTCACGAAATAGAGGAAATGCGTCTTCTGCTTCTGCTAACGATAAGTATTTACATCCCGATCTCACTTTACATCATACCAATATTCCATTGAAAAATTAGCATTAAACGTTTAAAATACGTCTAATAGTAACGTCAAAAAACACAACTTCTCTTAAATAAAGAACATCCACCGTCTCAATCTTCAATATTACTATTTACGTTTGAACGTCTAGGATAATATAAATGCTTTTATCTTATCGATTTTCCTATCAACCCTTACATGACCGTTTCAATCGATGTCATTTTTTAAAAAGATAAGGTTGCTATCATATTCCTTTTACCATTTGCCCTTTCCATTACTCAATCAGTAAGATATTCAGCCCTCTATCTACCACCGTTTATAATATTTAATATTTTCAATATTTTGAACTACAATTATTCGTTAATATTGCAGAAAATTTGTAGATTACGTTTTACTTTTTTCCTTTTTTTAAATTAATTTTTTTAATATTACACATGTGCGTGTATATGTGATATTGGTAGTATGTACATCTTCATTATGCAAAAATTAGAATGTACAATTTTTGTTTGACCGTAATCGTCGCAGAAACCGTTTAGTGTCTTATCCCTAATTACTTTGCGAGCCTTCGTTAGTTTCTTTAAATGATTTAAGCGAATGTTGAATTACGTGTGCGAGTATTGAATGAATTTGTACCTCCTATTAGCAATCTACCGCTAACGCATACCAGTTATACTGAAGGAAATTACTTTTTTTTTCATAAATATCCAACGAAGAATCCAATACCGTTTTACAAAATCAAGTATTCTTCGGAACTCATCGAAATTAATATTAAGGAATTCCAATTTTTTTGAATATGCAATACACGGCTGATTACTCATGGTCGTTGATTATGCAGAGAAATCGTATTTACCGTTAAATTTGCAACTCAGGGGAAACAAGTGTCAGATTTTAAATTATAGAATTTAAATATCTCATTGTACAGATATTGCACCTTTCGTAAATACATAATTATTAGTATTCAAAGCATCGTTTCTGAGATAACTTAACGATTGGACAACGGTGTCGCCATCTTATCTATTTAATTTAGAATTTTTTGAAATAACTTTTAATCAATCTGTCATTTGTTTGATCGGTTCTTAAACGGATACACATTCATCGTAGAAATTTTGCATAAGCGAGGTGTTTCGAGAGTAACATAAGGCCGAGCATCGTATCTTCGACGCGTAAGGGAACATTGGTTCAAGAAGAGAGACGAACATTCCTCATAGGTCAGCGAGCATAGAACGATTTTAGATACGGCCTTTGGGCCACTCATGCTTCGAGTTCTACCGTCTTCACAACTATTTCGTCCAAATAATCACATTTAATGCAGAGGATATCGTATATCGTACTATTTTCTACGAGAATTCCTTTGTAATTATTAGATTTTCTTTATAGAAAATATTTAATTAAAAATAGTGTGTCCCTTGAAATTCTTCATTCGATTTGAAACGATAATAGATCTCCTTACACGTTCTTCTCAATTTTATTGACGACAACCGAGATCGACAAAGATCGATGAAATTTCACTTCAAAATATATTCCAACTACGATAGCCTTTACACTCTCGTGGCGCTTAATACGATAACCTCAAATACTAGTACGTATACGTAATCCAAAATGTGGAAAGGTTAAAAATTACGATACTGTCAAGAGACAGTGGTCGTATGATGAATGAATTCATTGCTCTAATAATTATGTTTAAAACTATCCACATTGTACGTGCACAGAAATCCGTTTGTTACATTAGTTCCTTTACTCTTTTAATACTGTTCAATGCGCTTGCCTTTTTATGTTATCTTTTATCGATAACGTTTAAAAGATTGACGAAACATTTGAGCTCTAACCTTTAGATGAAACGTGATATTTCGATAGATCAATTTGTCGAACCGCCAATCGTTAAACAAGTATCAAAAACTATCGGTAGTCCTCGAGAATAACCGAAAGGTGACGAGCAGCGCGAATGGCTGCACTGCTATCGGTTACGTAACAAAAGCAAAGACACGATGACACGAAGCAACGGTTAGGGTTATTCTGCAGAATACACTTTGCTCTATCTTCAATATGTATAACGTTCACATTCGTTCTACGTATCATTTCACTTTCACGTATCTCTAAGCTTTAAACTCTATCGATTATTAAATCAAGAAACATATCGTGAAATAAATAACAATTAACATAGTATAGTGTAATTTGGCACACGTAATGTACATCATGATGCATCGCAAGGCAATATCACGAATAATAACGAAATAACTTGTAATTGGATAAACGTCAATAATTATTGTAGTGACTAACGATATTTGCTGATATTGGACGATACTTTTTTAGAGCTTTCGAATAGAAAATTAAAATGTAAAAAAATTATATCATCCTAAAATTATTAAGGTTAACATTCAATTAAAATAATAATTATTCTTTATCTCCATAAGAATCGATATTACTTCTGTTACTCGTACCATTACTAGTAGTACAATTATTACTATTATTAGATCTGTTACACAATACCCTCGCATCTTCTCAAACGAATTTCGCTGGCCAATGACCAAAGCTAGATAACATCGTGTATCGCGACCCATTTACCAAATTGCTAATCTCGAACTCTAATCCAAAGTTGATTTTCTTTTACACAAGATGATTATGATTATAATTGTAATTATTTATTTAATGTGTGCAAACTTGTGATTATACCAGTGCTCTATGGTCAATGACTTTCCAGATTCAGTTTGTGAGATTTATTGCATTTATAGTTGTAAAAAAGTCCCTTCTTCTGCACAATATTATGGTGTGCTATGATACACGAAAATGCGATCCTAATGTGAAAAGACAAGTACATATTTATATGTTCCTATACTTTTTGGTCTATATTTTGTTATTCAACAGCTTGACTCGCGTTCGTTTTTATATGTGGTTCATATTTTTTATAAGGATTGCAAAGATACTTTGTAACTAAATTTTTTGCAAGTTTCGAATTATACACATGCATATGTATGTTTAAATGATTGCATAAATGAAAACATCCAATACCATATGCTTTTTAAATGAGTTTGCTTATACTGTACATATATTTGATCATGCCGCAAAATGTGCCACTTTTTGTCGCAGTGAACGTACGAAAATAAACCTTTTTTTAAAGCTTTACAAAGAATTTCATAAACGAGACATGAGACAAAGTACTATAACGTTAAACCTGAAATTGATCGATATATCAAAAATCACTTTTCAAGGCGATCACGTGGCCAATCGGTCAGTACATTACTTGCTTTAAGTGTCACCTATGCGAAAAGAGTAGGTCTTTTGATCGTACGCTTGATCGCGTTGTGTAATATTGAAAGAAACTAAAAGTTTCAGCGTACACTTTAAGATGCACAAATTATACGTTGAAAATAAAGGAAAAACAATTGGTGGTCTTAATAGGTAAGAAGACAAACATATTCGCCTATATACTACAGGTGCGCATGTACGCAAAGCATATTCAGTAATAAGACAAGCAGGTAGGCAAGCAAAGAAATAAACAAGCGAGCAAGCAGATAGGCAGGCAGGCAGGCAGGCAAGCAGGCAGGCAGGCAGACAGGCAAGCAAGCAAGCAAGCAGGCAAGCAGGCAGGCATGGAAGGCATGGCGGAAAAAGCAGAATGACAGTTGGTAATTATAACGAAGAGCGGATTCCGTGGGATAAGGCTGGTGAGCCCCGTAGAAGCAACGAAGTCCGCGCCGTGGCGCGCCACCACGTGCCTGCCTATTAGCTAGCTGTTTCGCTGACTGCGTGCTAGCTCGATAGCCACGCGTTATAGCATCATAGATGATGGCGTCTTGTAATATCATTTTCAATATACCACGAATAAGGGATTTTATTCCAAACGGATCGTTGCTGTTAACAACATTATGCATCGCTGGCGCATAATTATTTCGGGTGCGTAATGATTAACGAATTGATTTGCACTCACCAATACGATGGTCCATAATGAAGAGAATTGAGGTAGATGTAACGTGCACGCGGTGTAGTAACGTCCTCGTGAGCTTAAAGTGATTACTCGATACTCGATGAACTGTTGTTAAATAAAAAGAAAAAGGCTGATAAAGGAAAAGGCATATATCTAGCGTACTCTTTAAAAATGATCTTAAGTTATGTCACACTTAGAATATGATAGCCATGCATGCTAAATGAACAAACTTTGAGAAATATTTACGAAATCCGATCGGAGACTCGTGAAAACGCGTACACGTTAATGCGATGAAAAAATAGTATGATCACGCAACATAAAGGTAACACGATATTTGCCGGCGATCGGGTATGAACGCGTGAATGATGAACAATAAACAACACTAAAAGATATGCTGTGTCCATACCGCTGAACAGAGTTAACACGCGGCGTATCTCGCGATTTCTTCCTTTCTCACGTTTTCTTCTCCGACTAACTGATTCGTCGTTCGACAACTCACCGGCGTATCTCTCTGTAGTTTCCCTACGTTTCTTTCACTCGCACTGTCGTTTTCGAACCGAATTACTTCCCGTTACAACTAATTTCTTGTTGTCTCTGACAGATAAACACTACGAATGCGGCGGGTTCTCGTGGCGTGTGCGCCAGCGTCAGTAAGATTGACAGTCGGCGCTGATGACAGACAGGTGCGCCCGCCTTCCGGCCTAACAAGTCGGCAACCTACCGTCCTGCTTACGTATCTTTCTGTTCGTTCACATGCCCGTCTACCCGCCTGCCCGTCTGCCCGCCAAGACCCTTTGCATGTTCTACCATTCCGTCTCCTCTCTTTTAACATTTTCCTGCCATCTAGTGACGTTTTATCTGAAACACGCGTACACTGTAATGATTAGATGGCATCGTTGAAATTTCTCAGGTCATAATCATTCTGAAATCTACTTCCTTTCTATTCATTTATATTTCAGTTATTATTATAAACTGTTCTGCATGAAATACTGTACACATTTGTTCAATGATGTCCATTCATATTCATAATGGTTAAATAAAGGAATATGTGCAAAGAGACGCAACAAATCATTTAAAAATGTTAGGTACCGTGAAAATGAAAATAGGATCAGTATAAGAGAAACATATGGAATATACTATTTTATGTCAGATACTTTATTTTTATACATTCATTTATTCCATATATATGATTGAGCTGTAACATTTATGCACAATTTTGATGCACCTGACACATGTAAACTAATTTGTCTGGTAAATATAATATATGGTACGACAGTTAAAGGAAAGGGAGAAATTTAGTCTTCTCATACTTTCTTTCTCCTGCATCCACTTGGCGATTAAATTCTCCACTTATTATCTCACGCCGACTGTTCCGTTTATCAGCCAGCAGACATTCTGATAGATCTTTAATTAGTAGATCACACTTCAATTGTCCTTGATAAAATCCATATGCATCTACACATAGAGCCAACTGATATTCAAAATCTCTACAAAGTGCATCGTGTTGATTATGTAATGCAGTTCCAAAAAAGTGCTCAAGTGGAGAGTATATTGCAGGCTCGTTGTACAAATGAACATGGTTTGGGTTCTTGGCTTTGAACTCAGGTGCCGGTTCCGGTACTGACATGGTTCTAACACTTATAAACAAAATAATATTGAAATTAAACAAAAATTTACATAAACATCAATATAATACATTACAATTAACTTTCAACTGATCATGATTTGACAGAAACTGAGACTGAACAAGACAGTATACTCGACTTTAGAATGGTCAAAATTAATTAATGTGTTATATGATCTGAAAGACATTGCGTATAATGAATACTACGATTATCGATTCCGTCTTATATCTTAGTCTATGTATGTATAAAACGTTTGTTGTAGCAAATAACCATACCTAATATATACGTGTACAATAAACCAAATCTGCTTATAGAGAAAAAGGGATCTCTACAGTACTACAATATACCGTGACAATACTATGAGAGAGAAAAAATATTTCACTTTGAATCCTTTTTAACGAAACAGTACTATAGTTCAGTTACCATCGCCATCTATTGTATAACAAGCGAGACTCATAGGCTACCTCTAT
Organism: Xylocopa sonorina; assembly: GCF_050948175.1. Classification (NCBI taxonomy): domain Eukaryota; kingdom Metazoa; phylum Arthropoda; class Insecta; order Hymenoptera; family Apidae; genus Xylocopa; species Xylocopa sonorina. The sequence continues at coordinate 15,920,236 of NC_135193.1, forward strand.
CATGGTTGGCCACTAACATGGTGCAATAACTGTGACGTAATCCATCTAGTGAATTGACGACGGAAGTTTGTCGCGCGAGGAAAACTTAGAAGAAGAGGCAGACGCGTTCTTTTATTTTAATCTCGTATTAATTGGCAAATAAAATGATTTTTTATAAATAAACATATTTTATTTGTTAATTACAGTAAGAAATCGGCTATCTCGTTTTGTAACTTTGCGAGTTCAAATTTTTCTCGGATTTCACTGGAAATGAAATTGGGTAAAATAGTATCTACTTTTTTCGAATTTAAGAAAATCAGGTGACAGCTGTAACAGAGATATTTTTCAGCCAACGATTCACACTCAGAAGAATTACAGTCACTACTGTGACACTGACATTTTTCCTTTTTTAAATCATCTATAGATCCTAATGAAGCGAACTTAGACAATCGCTTTGCTTGTACAACAGAAAGTTGTTCTTCTGGTGGATAACACGAGTTTAAAGGTACTTCGCAAAGGATGCAGATATTAAGTGTGTTAGGATTAATGTTTGCACCACTAGATTTTTCGCATTTTGTGGCTAATTTTTCACTGGTACGATATATCGTAGATACAGTGCTATAAAACTCAGAATCTAATTTAGAAACAAAGCTTTTTGCAACATTCCTTATGGATGCAGAAAAAGGTGCATTATACTTTTGAGAATTAAAAATTGGACACAATTTGTAATAGTCCAAATATCTAGCTACATCATCCTGTGTAAATTCTCTGAGTGGTCTAAGTAGCATCACATCTTTGTACCTTCCATCAGAGAAAGCAACATTAAAAGACAATTGAGAACCTCTTCCAGTTGATACATCTCCTAGAACTTTTATCGCAAGATCGAGAGATGTGTCAGCCATGAAAATTTTATTGCAATTCAGTTTACGAGCCATGGATATAAGTAGTTTGCGTTTTAATTGCTTTAATAATTCATCTCTTGCTGTATCGTTTTCTAAATTTTCAAAGACTTTTTTTAATGTTGTATCTTCGTTAGTTGTACTCATTTGTACGATATTTGTGGGGTGAATCTCTTTACAATTAATATGATTTGTATAATTTAACAAAGGTACAGTGTATACTGTTAGTGGTAAACTTTCAGCTTCTTTGATCAGGGCACTTTTAATGCATTCTCTTTCCTCAACTGTGAGTCCTTTCACCATGCCATCTGTATTAGGAGAAAAATGTTAAATTAAAATCAAATTATTAATAAATTATCAATACAGATTTTTCTTCTTCAAAGATAATTAAATTGACATAATCTTACCATCAATATAAAGAACTTTGGACTGAAATTTAAACCTCTTGGAAATTGGTTCATTTACATCAGCTGTAATGAGATGTAATAGTACAGTTGAATTCGCTTTCCCTGAATGACCGATAAGTATCGAATCGTTTGGGCGCAACAACTTTGATTTACCAAGCGTCGCTCTAAATTTATGTCTTAATGCAGTTAGAAAACAAGTTTTACAATATGCATTCTTGTTGATCAAACAGACTTCAACTTCAGAACCACATCTTTTACAAACATTCATAGCATCAGCGGTAGGGGGTGTGATTCTATAAAAAATTATGTTACATAAATAAAATTTTTAATTAAATAATCATAGTCACGTTTTTTTATCAAATCATACGGAATTAATGTAGAACGAAACGCTTACATATTTTCAGTTATTTCTTCTGTTTCAAATCCATCACATGATCCAGACATATTTACCGTACACATTTTGCTACTTCACTTTATTAGTAACTTTATATAGTTAAAAAAATTATATCACTTTTATTTATCATGGAAAAACTTTTACCGTAATATTACAATATAGGTTAAACTTTATTTTAGAACAGATATGTTTATATAAAACCAAATGTTTCTAGAAAATTTTACAAGTTACTTTGGTACCACATTCGCTTCCAAGTATCTATGGAGGAAAAGCTTAAAGGTAAACGACAATACACTTTATATTCACTATCTTCTTATTATTATTCAACGCATTATACTGTTACTACTTATTTCTAAATAATATTACTCAGTTTGTCAATTATTAAATTTATAATTTTATAAATATTGGACATTTTCAGTTTACCTAGTACAGCCAAAGTGAATTTCATTTAGGAGGTTATGTGTGGGAGTGTAGAGGCGGGAAAGTAGAAAAAGGGTGGAAAAGAAAGGCATAGTAAATACGTAAATAATTAGTGTTTATAAAAATGATCGGCGTATTGAATACGACGAATGCTATTATTAGGTAACCATGATCAATTTACAGTATTTAATTCCATAAAATAAATTATATTTTTATTTGTTTTATGTTTAATCGTTTGCCCTGATAGATCTTCACTATGCTCAATTAGCAATTTGCGTAATGTTTCAACTCACGCTTACCCATTGTGTTTTCGGATATCCGAAGCACTTTTGTAAGTATATAATTGCAGATTTCGTTTCTTTTATATTTGATTAATCGTTAATCGTGTTGTTTCCAGAGGAGAACCACTTAAAAGGAAGAAAAGACTCGACCCCGCTATTATCAGAGCTAGAGAAGATAGGAAGAAAAGAAAGATAGAAAAAAGAATCCGCATGTTAGAAAAGCATGCACATCATATGAAACCAGTTTTTGAAATTGATGGAATAATTGAATTACTCAAAAATAAGTACGTTGGATATAATCAAACTGTATGTTACATGTCGCAAGTAAATTTTAGCTTTATTTGAAAAGGCACTGGTGACTGATCGAGATCAAATTTGGTGGGTATCAAAGGGAGAAATAGTAGTTTCTAAATGGTAATTCCAAAGAGGCCCTTATTTATTATAGATCTTAATATTGGGTACTATTAGATGCTGAGTTTGACTGCAATGAATTTATGTGCAATTATATGCAATTAGTTTGGATTATGTTAGAAAAAAGGTTGTCCATTGTGTGGAGTCAATATCATTTAGACACAAAGTGGTCTTCTGTAATAATGGAATATTCATTCAAATATAAAAATAAATATAAATTATTAACAGTAGTAATTCTGTATATTACATCACTTTTAGTATCACTTTCAATAACATTGGGATCTGTATCTTCCAAATGTATGAATCATCAGAATTAAAATATATTTGTAATCCATTTACTCTCCTCATGCTTCTCCAAGTTTTGTTATGATCAGCTATTGCTATTTTTCAATTTAATACCATAAATTTTTATTATTATATGTATTTATGTTGAAACAAATATTCTTCAGGGATGTAACCAGACACTTGACAGAACCGCTATCAAAGGAAGAAATAGATAGAAGGAAATCTTTAGAAAAGGAATGGGTTAAGTATAAACAAAATGAGTGGTTAGAAGATCTGCGTGTTATAAAATCTATAATGACCTCACAGGAAAGAGCATTGAAAGAACTAAAAGCTGTCTCAACGGAGCTTTACAAAAAAGCACTTGAGGTACATAATATAGTAAAAGTATCTGCTCACATTATATTAAAAAAGTACTACAAAACACATTCTTTCCAGTTCGATGACTCGTATTTACCATACACTACAATGGGACCAGTACATACTCCACCGATAAGTAATTATGATAGCCCAGATGGTGAATATATAGACACTACTATTAAATATCCAGGAGAGTGACTACATCTAAAACAACTGAAATTATTAGAAGATCGGTGTTGTATGAGTTGTATGAACAAAATGTGTATTTAATAAAAGATTTAATTCGAAGTTTGACGTAACGAACGTCTTAAATATATAATTTATGTGAAGTTATGTGAAATAAAATGAGATAAAATGGGAAAGGATTTCCAATTATCAAGGTTAAATATCTGAAAAAATATGTTTATTACTTATAAATATTATTTTCAATGACAAAATTGGAATTAGCGTTAAAATAGTATTGCACGTAATGTAATCTAACATATATACATAAAAAAAATGATTACATTTGAAATAAAAATTTCTAAAGCAAACCTGCTCGAGATTTTTGGCGACTCCAGAATTAAGACTACAAATTTTGCAAAAAATGTTTTATCATTTCAGTGTAAGGCAATTATTCGAAATGAGGATGATAATACCGACAAGTATCGTCGGTTGCTTTACTGTGATTTTGATTTGGAATCTTTGACTAACAATTGGATATGATACGTATACATTTAATTGATCTTCTTTCAATTATTTGAACTATGAATGCTCGGTACTTTAAAAAATTAATTGAAATGGCGTTGACGAGGTATAGTTATCGGGACATGGAAGCTGTGGGAACGTCGCTATCCTTGTATCCTTTTCTAAAATATAAATAACAAATACGTATCGCGCGATTATTTGTGTCAGAATATTCATGTTGCATCTATTTTAGAATCGAGATAAATTTGAAAAAAAATAATACAGTATAAAATAAATAAATTTATTGTTTTATATGGCGCCCGTGTGCGGAGTACCCTGTTTGTTTATAATCTTCATGGAAACACAGCTTCCCTATCAGCACGTCACCGGACGCCACTGGAGAGAGTACCTAGTACAATTTGAATGTAACATACAGACAGTACAATCTTATGGGAATAATGAAAATTGTAACTAATCGCTGCGTTAATTATTGGACTAAGGCTGATTGAAATTTCAATTCCCTTTTGCACATCGGGCAAGCGTCGCTGGTTTTCAGCCATTGGCGTAAACAGTCCGCGTGAAAAAGATGATAGCAGGGTGTTATTCTCGCCCTGGTCATGTTGCAAAGGCAAACAGGGCAAACGTCGTCGAATTGCTTGATTTCTTCGGGCGTAGCTCTTCTGTAGGGGCTCAAGATTCTGCGTTCGAGCTTTAACGCGGCGCCAGATACTCGCAGCAGGTCCTTCAAACTTAAATATATGTTTAAGTAAGTCGCGGCTAGCAGAGACTTCCATGAAGCTCGCGGTGATAATATTAAAACGAGGAAAGCTGTCGCGCTAATTGTAAACGATTTCAGTATCACCGGGGCGTAAAATTCTTCGAGGTTCTCAAATATTTCCAAGCGAAGAAACTTCAAGATCGATGGGAACATTTCAACGAAAACTTTCTCCGTCGCCAAATAATAGATCCACGTTATCGTTGTGTAAATGGTCGATGGTCTATAACAGTGTTACATGCATAAAATTAATATTCATCACCTTTCCTATTGTACCTCTATCCTATTCCTCTTCTTAACTGTTTAAGTGCCAGACAACGCTATCGCGCTCCTCCTTGTTCTCAATGCTTAAAACTGCCAACTACTCGACGAGAAGAGCCAAATTGACCCGACGCTGAACGCTTGTAGGAATGGTATAACAATAGTAATGGTACAACAATAATAATGTAAGCTTCGCTGCTGATAAGTAGAAAGACTGCGAAATCGCGCGGCTTGGGACTTCTCGATTTAGATTTCTCCAGAAGTCTAGTGGCACTCAAACGGTTAACCAAATTTCAATTCCCGCTACTCACTTGTAATGTTCAAGACCCTGTTCCAAACCAAAAACAAGAAGCATGAACGTTAACGTAACGATAAACGTCACGGCTTTCGTCCATTCGAAGACAATTTTCGTAGCCGACATGGCCAGGTGTTTGATTTTGGATCTTTCGGTGAGGGTCACGTAAGGCGACCAGTCCTCTTTCTCGATCAACTCCTTAACGTAACTAATCGCGTACGTGATCACGTTGTAAAACATTAACGTGTAAAGGCATGTCATCTTCGGTTCCGATATGAATACACGATCGGCCAGCGTTAGAAATAAAATTTGATTCATCATCATAGAGATATTCTTCATCTTAAGAAAAAGGATCTCCGCTCGATCAATGGGCTCGTAGATTCGCGTGAGGAACGCGGTGAATCGTTGCCAGATCATTTTGCTGGTACCTTCGCATAAAGAACAATCGTGATGTAAAGTCTAGCTGGTTATCCAAAGAAATTTGTTCACCATTATTCCTCTCTCTTTCCGTCCCTTTCTCTCTCTCCCTTTCTCTTCACTTTGAAATCCCAAATGCAACTAATACAAGGTTTGTCTCTCGTATTTCGACGCTATTTAAGGGCAGCTAGAAGAAATCTGTAAGATATACGCATGGTACCGTACGTTTTTCGAGTAAACTTGCACGTTACTAGAATCGCCATTACTTTTCTCTTAAACACGAGTTATCCTCGTGATCCGTTCGTAACAGGTGAGCGGCGAAACACGGGAAAACTTGCGAGCGGTTCCTAAACGTATTCATACGATTATTCGACACCCTACGTACAATTAACTATTCGATTTGGAAGGTCCGTTATTGGAGCGTGGCTACTGCAAATAACGTGTCAACGAATGATCGCGGTTGTTTTTCGTAACGCTCGATCAGAGAGATTTGCATGTTAATAGACGGCCGTCAAGAAAATTTGCGGAAATAAGAGAGGACGCGTCCGAACGGGCGTCGACGCCTTGTAGGGATAATTAATACGCGAGGCAACAGTTTCGCTTGACAACCAGGATCATCTCTTGGGGTAGAAACGATAATAGATAGATTGATTATTAAATGAACGGACGCGTATTTTCTTCCCCCATCCGCCCCCACCGTTGATTTTCTCGCCCTTTCTTCGCGGTCCTATAAAACAAAGCCCAGTTGACTTCAATGGCACATTCAACTTTCCGTCTTCGCATATTCGTGTCTTCTTTCGCGTTCCCACATTTTCCACTCCTGGCACAGAGAAAACCGTCGTTATCATTCAAATCTACGCAGCCAGGCATACGTGGAAGAATATTCGTCTTAGGGTGAGCACCGAGTGCGTTCTCTATGCTTTCGTAACGGTCGTCCGTTCGTCGTTTCATATTACATAAGTTTAAGTCCAATTTTTCCTGTGTGTAATGTATTTATTTTTGTGTGCAACTCTTTTCTTTTGTATTGCTTCTTTCTTTTCCAATTTCTTTTACGGCCACGGTTGTTGTTAAGTTCGATGCGAGGACAAACGAGAGAAAAGAGGGCCGGAAGAATGCATGCGATTGAGAGAAAGGTAAAGAGCTGGGATACGGCAGAGAGGAATACGGAGATATTAAATAAGACATGCTTGAAATAAATTGTAAATCCGTACAGACTTTTATCGTACCTTTAATATATTCGCTGATACTCTTCGCTGTTGCTGTTCTATACTTATAATTTATTAGCAACGGTGTCGGTGAAACTGAAGTAGAAGAAAAGTAAAATCGATTGAAATGAAGTAACGGCAAGTAAAGTGGTAACGAGATAGAGTTGAACGAGATGAAACTGAAGGTGATCGAAAGACTTTTACTAGTCTACGCGCACTAGTAAGTACCGGATTTGTATTTTCACGGGACATTAACGTTAACTTTGCCTTGATACGATGCTTCATACGTGCAATCTGAAAACAAACAACCGTTGTTTAATATTTCATATTTAAGGCAGTGCAAATGCTCGCAGAATGTATCGATGTTATTGAATTTAATCATTTTTTTTTTTATCATCGTTCACTGTTCGACTTAGTGTGGCATGGTAATAATAGAATGGTGTAATGAAAATTTATAATGCACAGAGATCGTTATATAAAAGCATAAGTGTTACGAAAAAATGACACTTGACGATACAGGTAAAAATGAAATATTCCGTACGAGGAACCAATACTATTTCTATCAGCTTGTATAAATTTTCTACGTAATATGCGGTGGATTTAGTTTTACAAACCTCTCAGAGCGCGAAATTAGATCAAGCAATGACGAGCGTACAAGTCGAACGCAGAGCAGATGTTTCTAATATAAATTGCGGATAAAAAGTGAAGCAAAACTAGGAAGAGTTATAGTTCTGTTCGACGAAAAGTCATCAATTATAGTCGTGAATAGAAATCGCATTCGATTCATATTTCGCTTGCTAAACGCAAATTAAAATATGTCGCTTGATATTTAGAACCGCTGATCTCTGATTTTTCTAATTTTTCGTAATTTTGCGTACCTCGAATATGTAGGAATCATATTTTGGGCAATTTTTCTCTTATGCATGCAATTGTCGGTTCCTTTCGGTTCTCGAGATATTCGTAAAAAAAGGGTGGAAACCACGAGAGTCGTTACGTCGGTATTCCTCGTCGGTCTGACACTCAATGGATTCTTCGAACGAAAGCTCCGTGTACAGCTGCGCGTGCACAAGGCTGTAAGAAATGTCTGTTACACATGGTGTGACCGGTAGTCGTAATTACGCTGTAATATATTGTAACACATTATGCACGGGGTTTTCATTCGAGCTCGATCTCCGTTCCAGAGATAAGTTGTGACGTGTTCAAGAACCAATAACCGATGCATGTCCTCTTACGGTCGCACGCTTGCATAGTACTGATACCTTCAAATTCACATTTTTACAAATCAAATTGATCCTTCACGTTTACGTTCTCCACTTAGCATTTTTTATTTGGAAACGAATTCACTTGGTTATGCATATTCGTTCAGATACGTATACTTCTCAGAGGCAGATATAGAAACGTGTCGCCTATAGGCTGAACAAAATTGCCGCTTATACTATATTTCTTACAACCGACCGTCACGCTCTGTCGCCAAGCCGTATGGTTCGTTACCGAGAACCGAAAAGAGCAGTGGCGACTCGCGTGTAGACACTGTGGAACTGTAACAGCCCCTATTTCCACTTGACGTTATCGATAACGTTTAATATAGCGAGCCTCATTTTCTTTCATTCTTTCTTTGTACTTGTACAATGCGCGATCCTTAAGCTTAACGTAAGTAGCCATCCTCTAGTTCATGAGAAAGATTGAAAAATCTTTGCATGGAACGGTGCAGCAGCCCCCACTAATTTTAACCATGAGCCGCCACTGGAAAGGAGAGATAAGAAATTCGGCGAAGTTGATAAGTTGAAAAAATATGTCCGTCATTGAAGATTTTCCTTCGTAGGCTGTAGCTCGGCTAGCCTATTTAGAGATTCATCACTTATGCTTATGCAGAGTCAAATACATAAATACGATATACGATGATCCAGTTACGTAGGTTTTTCTCTTGTTCTCTTGTTGGAAAGAAAGAGGCGTGTACAGAAGAGGCATTGAGAGTACCGGAAGGTATACAAATGAAACGTTTTCTTACAGCGAGGAATAAATATTATACCTTTAATGGGAATTCTAGGATCGATTTAGGAGTGTGGCTCTAGATCAGAAGGCACACAACGAAACTAGAGTATATAAAAACTGTCGAAAGTAAGTAAATGTACATAAAGGAAGAGAAACAGTGTAAGGGGCGTAAAAGGAATGAGTAACCTTGTTCTGTTTAGCTTGTTCATGAAATTCTGTTGCTGCCTATTACGCGTCTTGTATTTTTTTGGCAACTAATTAAATGGTCAGTATTTAAATCTATTTTTGTTCGGTATTTAAATCAACTTTTGGTCAGTATTTTGTTTGGAAAAGGGTCAGTAGAAAAATACTAAACAGTCAAATTAGTTTAGTTGGTTACATCAACAAACGGACAATATAAAGCAGCCAGTAGGGGATTTCGCATATTTCCAAAGGATACTGACCCTTTATATTAAATACTGACACTTAATATTTAATTACTGACGAAAGGCATTAAAATACTGACCAGTAAAATACAAGCTTATTTTTTTAAGCGTATAAATCGTATCTCGATTCGTAGATTCGACAAAGAAGATGGATTATCCACCCCCTTCGTAACGTACGATTAGAGTATATAATATCTTTACAATGTTACTTGATTAATTTAACAACCGTTTATTTTACTTCAATCAAATCGATCGAATATACTGAAATTTTTCTTTCAGATCAACACGAAGCAAAATGTTTGCACAATTCATCCGCGTAGTCATAGTGCTCGTAATTCTCTTCCGGTAAGAATTTGTATATCTATACCAGTGTTTCTCAACCTGTGCCGTGAGAGGTCGTCAAACGTGCTGTCAAGGGTTTTCGACAAACAATTAAAATCGCTTGGGTTTGAATGAAAAGAATCTTATCTTATATTTCGGTGTGCCACAATCCAGATATTTTTAACGTGCCATCGACCAGGAAAGTTCGAGAAACACTGATCCATACTGTTGCATTCTCGAATGGATTTCGTTCACTATCAGTGATTACTAATAATATGCTTCGATCGATTAGGTTCGATGAATGTTCCGGCTTTCCATGGACGAGGCAAAAACAAGATGTTTGTAAAGGATGCGGTGATATGTGTGATAGATGCGAATATGGTATCGTAAAGTCGATTGCTTGCGACGTTCTACAGTGCGCTAAGGTCAGTGATTGTATTAATGGGTATAAAAGTGTTCAACATAGTCTCGACGTGAATCGTATTTATTTTTCCAGGGACCTGATGAAAAGTGCGGCGGACCCGACCAAGTTTTCGGAATTTGCGGCGAGGGCATGTATTGTAACTGCAACAGATGCATGGGTTGCAGTCAGCTTAAGCTCAACTGCGCCACGACTGAAAATCCTTGCCTGCCGTATAAAAGCGTAGGATATAATAGCAATAGTCACAGATTTGGAAGATCTACCGCCGTCTAAATTAAACCGTCGAAATTATTAATTTTCATTAACCGGTCGATTGCTTGCCTGTCGAAACGGAGGATTTATCAACAAAGCTACGCATACGAATGATTAAATGTATTATAGTTTCATTTTGTCGGCATTGTTAAATAAACGCGCCCAATTGTAACGTATCTATTATTATATAGCAGCAGCGTTGGTAATATCGAGCAACGATTTGAACCGATATCTGATAAAATGAAGAGGCGAATCTGATGATGAGCAAACGGTCATATCTTTTTTTCTTTTCCTTTTTTTTTTTTGTTACACGCAACCAGTGAGCATAGGAAACGGAGAAGAACAAAGAGAATAATTGGATAAAAGGAACTAGAAGAACTAGGTACGGTAGAATGAGAATATTGCGTGTTATCGTTATTCGTTTGTTCTTCTTTCTGTAGGCATACGTTCATTTGCGATCCGGAACGTAATGATTAACTGAACAAATATATTTCGTTCCGTATAACAGAGGTGTACAGTTTAATTGACATGCGATTTAACTATTAAGTGCTGTTATTTTAATTTGGTTAAAAATGATAATCGAAGTGAAAGAAGAAAGGAGTGAGATGAGAAAACCAAGCAGGAGGGGAGAAGAACGAAAATATCAATTGTGATGCATCAGATTTAATTTTATTGTCCATATATTTGACTGGAAAATTTCTGTATACCATTCAATTAAACGAGAACATAAGGACGCGGAAGGCGAGATGGTTTCAGTTTAAGAACAAAATATTTTTTTACTTAAAAAAAAAACGGGAATATAATTGTCTGCTATATTATTAAGGCGTCTCTTACATTTTATAAATAAAAATAAAATGGAACATTCTCAACCTCGTTGATAAACGCTTCCGACCGCCTAATTTCTTAATATCTTCCGGTTTTTTTTTTTTGGCTGGTCTCACTGCAGCTTCCCGACGATTTCTCGTTGTTCCTTTACCGTGCTTCGTTTCTGTATCGCTTGCGAAAGAAAGAGGCCGTCCTGCTTGATTGTTATATGTAAACACGATATTTCATCTGTTTGAAATGTATACGTACGAAAACAACGTCTAAAAACGGTCCTGGTAGACAGCTTTGGGAATCAATACATGCGGCTAATTTGTTCGCAAAAAGCGGAGAACGTGTATGACTAGCTTATTTTTGTGTACCTCCGAGATTGGCACCGATATCAGGCGCAACTATTCGAAAGACCAGTCTTGATTGTCCCACTGTTTAGAATAATCCGTACGACTTTCCGTGAAAGCTTCTCCGTTGAACGGTTGAACAGTGACTGGTCGCTGGTCAAATATTTTCACGCTTCGAAAAATAGCTGCGTTAAATGTCGTTGCCAGCGCCGCTCGTGCTTACCGATGCTATTTTGATTGTTCCTTTACTATAATTATATATAATTACGGGCCTGTTCGTCGCGTACAGTTAGTTCTCGCTTGTGTTGTCGTCCTAACAACGTGGGTGCGACAACAGTCGCTCTGTTGGCTGAGAAAAGATTATCGTATGAGATTCGTGTAACGCGTTACGTTTAATCGTATAGAAAATTTATCCTGAGACTGTTACCTTGCTACTCGCATCGCAATTATGTAAGTTTGGTTTGCAATCATTATTAATGACACACGAGGAAACAAGAAAGCGGGAAAGAGGAAAAGAGAAAAGGAGAGAGACACGCGTGCGCACACAAAGGGTAGACGTTTTAGCATTTGCGAGAGTATATGACTGTATAATTTATTCGTATGAATCTTTCGTAGAGACAGAACGTATCGCTCGCAAAGATACGAGTACGCAAAGTATATGCTGCACGAAATAAAATTGATCTTTCGATCTATGACATTTATAAGCACTTAGCAGAGACGATTGATCGAAATATTTTGTCTCAATAATCTTCTAGTAGTCTATAGCTCTGAGTTATTGCTTAAATTTCAATCACGACCTGTTGTATTTACAGCGCGCTGCCTCTTTCACGCGAGGAACCAACTCTGTTTGGCTTGAATTATTATTATATATAACTTCTCTTCTAAACTTTCCTCCGTTGCTTTTTGTCTTTTTAAAGTCAGCGCTAGTTTCTGCGATTTTATTCAAGGATCTTAATTGCACGCCATTCTTGTCACTTCCCTCGATCGTTCGCACTTGATAACATGAGCTTGAATTTTTGTCATCGCTTTGTTCGCTCTTGTCACGCGTTCCACCGAGTTTTAAATAAATTTCGTTTGATTTTTTTCTCCACCGTTTTGTAAGGAAACGGAAAACTGAAATTCATACGTATAGGCACGTGTCGAACACACTGGTAATAATGCTTAAGCAAAATTACGAAGCTGGGTCCGGATTTTAGTAGAGACAATTATTTAGACGTGTACAAGGTTCAAGAGAAACACAACACTGTCAATACGTACTGCGTATCTTGTCAAAAATACATGGGTATAAGTACCAACGACTACTTAGTGACGAACTCGTTACTGTTTTATTCGTGTTCGCGCATGCGACTTGGCTCGGACGGGTTCACTATTTTCCTGAGATTCATTTATAGGATATTAGCCGAGTCAGAGGTTCTCAGAGTGGGTGCCACGAGCGTGTGTCAGGTGCATCGCGGCAATAAACTCGACAAAATTCCAAAGAAATAAAATGAAACCAGACTCGAGCACTGCGGAAGCGCCAGTGCTTTCTCTCTCCCTCGCATGCGCGCTACAGCCAAATACTACGTTGCGACACCCTTCGGCTAACAAAGTTTTGCGGATAAGTCCGAAAAAGACACTGATCAGAACAGATTTTTGAGCATATTGGAAACAGATTTCAGGAGAAAAGGAAACGATAATATGTAAAAATACGTCAATTCTTCGATCCGATGCGTGCGGGTACCTTTGAGAATTCTACGAGGCTTAGAGCATTAGGACGCGTTGCTCATCGACAAAGAACGAACCGCATAGACCACATTAATCCATCGTACAGCAGATCCGAAGACCTCAGCGGAAACCTCGATGAGCGCGTTCACTGTTAAGTTATTCACAAATAATCACTGCTACTAACTTTTGTTCAATTTTCATTTTTATTCAATAAATAATAATAATCGTCTTATTCGCTAATAATTACAATAGACAGATGCGGCATACATACGATGGACCAATACCGACTCAGATTTATACAATCACGGTGTGACTTAACGATTACAACGATTTGCACGCTTCCGTGACGACCATCACCGCGGCTAGCGCTTCCTTCGCCGTCGGGACGATGTAACGTGCGGGTAAAACGAAACCGTGCTTCCCGGTGTCCCTCAATTCGATCGTGTAAGTGTACTTCATTTTCAGAATGGCCTTGGCCCAGTCGTCGGAGCCACCAGAGGCAGCGTAAAGGGTGGTAGCGCTATTCCCGACCGTGTAAGCGCTGCTCGCGCCACCTGCTTTCCGCATCGCCGCTGATACTTGCCTGCCGACCCGCTCCAGATCGGCGTAATCTGGCGGGACGCGTTTGTCGTAACCCCACGGGTATAGAATGTATTGTCCGTAAGAGTGGAACGTCAGATACGCCTGGGGAATCGATTGAACGGTTGCAACGAAAGCACGCGAAAGAAATCGAACGATAGGGTACGAAACTAGGGACCCACCTTGAAATTAGCAGCGCTGGCCTCGAAGAAATATCGAATGGCGTTGGTTTCCGGCTCTGAGAATGGTCCAGAGCCTGCGTAAATTTCACGACACGGATCCTTGCTGGTTCCCATGCCACCCCATCGGTACCCAAAGTTTCTGTTGAGATCGACACCGGTGCAGAGACTGCCCACTGAACGTTTCCGGTTCTTCCTCCATAAACGATCTTTCGTGAACGTGTACTCGTACCTGCGAGTCGATAGTTTGGCAAAAATCAATGGCTTTTCAAAGTGATGCGATCGCTGTGCTTCTAGATACGTACCCATCGGGGTTCGCCACGGGGAGGATATAATAATCAGCCTCGAGTGTCTCGCTGTTCTCGACTAGATGGTTGATTATGTAAGTGACTGCCGCTGGTGAGATCCATTCGCGCGCATGGATACCACCGTCGATCCACAACGCTGGCGCGTTCGGTTTTCCGTTGCTGATTCGTATGACCTACGTAGGAACTTATATTAATTATTGTTTCAGATCGTCGACTCGAATCGTTTCGATTCTCACCTTGAGCGGTCTTCCCTCGACGGAATTACCGATACTGACGACGGAGCAAACGTCCGGGAATGTCTCCGCGAGGAAATCGAGGTAACCGTGGATGTCATCCAGTCGATGGTAGCTGGACCACTCCATTCGATGACCTGACAGGTATACCTTCAAGATTATTTACAGGTTGCACGTCCAGTGTCCTTAAACGACACGTGAGAACGTTTCCGCTCCGTGGATTCAGAGGCGAACGTTTAAAGAGCAACCAGTTATCGGTGTTCGCGTTGCAAAAGAATGGTAACGAATTCAACGGAGATGAGAGCGCAACGATCACGGTTCTGAATCAACGAAGCGGATTATACGCGCGAGAAGCTCACCCCTGAAGCGCCAAGGGCCACCCACACCGTGTACGCTAGCTACGGGGTAACGAAGCGGACGAGGACGTGAATATCTACCTGGCACCATGCTCGCTACTCCCTGCCACCAAGCGTAACGAGCTAGAAAATCACTCAGATTGGCTCAGTGTTCAGTCGCGCGGTTTCGCCCGCCTCTCGAGATTGCAACCGATGAATCCGCGAGGGAACGCGCCGCGTCTCGCATTCGATTATCCCGTTTCGCGAAAACAGGACCGCTTCGAAATGCGCGCCGATCGTCGAATACCAGACGAAAGATTTCGTTTCACCGTGCCGCTTTCGAATCGGGCCGTTTGCCAACGTGAATCTAAACGATCGGCGGGTAAACGGGGATAACGGGGCCGCGATCGAAACGGCCACGCTCGTGGAAACGTTTCGGCGGCACGTGCTTAGCGGACGGGCCGCGTACACGCGCGCCACCCGTCGACAGACGCCAGCACATATAACTGTTAATGTTAATCAGCATTGTCGATAAACCGAAACTGGGTTAACGGGTTAAATCGCGACGGGGTCGGTAACCTGGTACGTAGGTACCTTCCCGTTGAAAATAGCCATCCAGCGAAATATCGCGATTGAACGATCGCGACGCGTACGATCGCGTTGGAAACGTGGACCGATGGTGTTACACGAGAGAGGGCATTAGAACGTCGTTAAGCGGATAGAAATTTCATCGATTTACTGGGGAACGTATTTTGCAACGACGAAATGATTCGTCTTGACGAGCCTCGCTTATCAAGATCACTTTCTAATCGACGGCTAAGTACGGACAGCGATTGTTGCTTGCGGCTTTCTTCGCTACGTGACTCGACTGCGCGATAATGTTTAAACATGCTGTCGCAGGGTCGCCCATCAACGGAACGTGTAACAACAGCAAGCGAGACATCGTTCTGCTGTCGGACAGCGATAGCGGCTCGTTTTATCGTCGACGTATCGTGGTAGCTGAAAATCGAATCCAATCGCTAATTTAGCGCGAGATTCGATCAGAGATGAGAACGTTAAGCGAAAGAAATTGAAGCGTAAGTACGGAATGCGGCTCGAGATGCGCGTCGAGAGATTTTCTTATCAGGACGATCCAAACCTTTACGCCCTTGCAGCTCCTCCATCTGCTCCTCGGAAAGCGATGGATTCTCCTCGTCGATTGCTCGCTGCAGATCTTCGATTACTACCTGGTATTGTAAATCTTTTTGCTTCAAGTAACGAGACACCCTTGGGATCTCTTCTGAACGGACCATCACGTCGACTACCGTATCGTTGCCGACCCACAGGGAAAGTACTGTGTAAGGAACAGAAACGAAAAATATTTTACCTTTATCGTAATAGAATACTCGGAAGGTATTTTTCATTTTATTTCATTAAATTCATATTGCGATGTCGATACACGAGACATGCAAGGAGACGAATCCCAATATCCTCGGACAGTCTTCAAAATTTTAAACGATATAGCTTTAAGCGTTCGGAAATCCTAGCGATAATAATTATTTTTCTCAATCTACAGCTTCTATCTGCTACTCGAAACGATAGCTGCTCGAAATAAAAAGCGGAACGTTTACGAACATCCAGACTCCTGAAAGTCCATGGTAACATTCGACACGAGATCCTTCTGCGCCTCTGAGCCTTGGACCCTCCATACTTGAGCGCCGTCGTACGTTATCTTCGCGTCCCTCACTCTGACCGCTCTCTGGATGGTCTTCGAGTTCTCCGCGACCGGCTCGTCCACGATCTCGATCCAGTCGGGTATCACGAACTCCCGTTTCTGACGATCGATCACGGCTGCCTCCGCGACGAGGACGACGGCGAGGACGAACGCAAACGCGACGGGACGCGATCCACGGCTCTTCTCCATCGCGAAACGACTATCCTCGGACGGACGACGGTCCCTGCTTTTATAATATTCGAGTCGGTCGACGATCGGGAGTAACGGTATTCGACGAGCGCGGCTCACGAGCCTCTTCCACCGCGGGTCGCTCGAACGACCGAGCTTCGAGGATCTTTGACCTTGCGAAAGATTCGCTCCGCGTCGTGATCGGAGTACGGTAGCGTACCTTTCGTCGAAATTCCAGATTTTTCTCCGCCGCGATATGAATTTAATCAGGACCAGTCGAAGTTAAAGATCCGACAACTCGAGGAAAACGTTGCTATACAATTGTATACTAACGGAATGCTCGAGTATTTAGGAGGGGGATGGAAATATCTTGCGTTAATTGCTAACGAGGTGAACGAGAGATGATGGAAGAAAGATACGCGTGAAATATGACATGTCATTCATACGTGAGAATCAAACGTGATGAATGTAGAAAGAGATTAATCAAAGTAAATAGATCGTTGGATTAGAATAAGCTGATCAGACTGGAAAGAATGAAACTGGGTGCAGAGTTCGATTAGAAAATTTGTAAGTATCTGATCCTGAAATCGGTATTGTTAGCGATTGGTGGTGGTTCTTCCCCTCGAATAAATTGAATCTAGTGGCAATACGATTAGCGAGTATTCCGCGCAAGCGTCTTCGGGCGCGTTCGAGTTCCGCGCGGTGCTTCTGATCGCATTTGAGGCGTCGCGCGGGTCGAGCGATGAAGCTGGAAACGTCGGAGAACACGGCAACTCCTAAGCCGAATCGTAAGGTCATGAAGATCCTGTTGATAATAGCCTGCCTGGTCGCGTTGGTCGCAACTTTAGAGGTACCGTTTCGCGCTGAATCTGAGATATTTCCGTGGACGCAGCCGCGATTTTCTGCGTACCGTTACCTGAGCGTCGTTAAGGAAATCGCGTTTCTGCATTCGGCGTTAATGGTGCAACGGAATCGAGAGAAAATAAAAAACGAAACGGTCGGATATCGAAGGAAATTTTCGTCAGTTTCAATCCGCGCGAAACCGACGATTAAATCATCTGACGAAATTCAAGGAACGTATTCACAAGCGTAAGCTACGATTACGAAGGAATAAAGTAAAGATCGAAACATAGATCAGAAGCATCGCGCGTTTGTACGGTCTGCGTATGGTTTCCTTTATCTACTTAACGCTAGCGCACGTTCGATCCCGTCGACGACTTTCTGCGAGCACGTGTACACGACGCGCCACGCGAAACGCAGTTAGACTCGCGTGAAAGCCGTGAAAATCAAGCATTTTTCGGAATAATTCATGAAACAGCCATTAGTTTCCTCGCGTTCCCGTCTGATGTATGAAATTTTGTTCGCAGAACGACAACAAGCTCACAGTCACCGATCAAGTCTACTTCGACATCATGATCGACGATCATCCGGTGGGGAAAATCGTCATAGGATTGTTCGGTGATGTCGTCCCCAAAACCGTGCAGAATTTCATCGCTTTGTCAACCACTGGTGTAGCAGGAAAAACGTACAAGGGTACCAGATTTCATCGAGTGATCAGAAGGTTTATGATACAAGGTAATCGAAGGTATTAATTGCAACAACGTTCGAAATTTTTTGGTAACTTCCGTGCTCTATAGGTGGAGATATAGAGCACGGCAATGGCACTGGATCGATCAGCATTTACGGGAAGTATTTCGACGACGAGAATTTTGATATCGGTCACAACGGGCCCATGTACGTGAGTATGGCGAATTCTGGGAAGAACAGTAACGGCTGTCAATTCTTTATCACAACAATCCCTACGCCATGGTTGGACGGGATGCACACCGTGTTCGGAAAGGTGACGATGAGTTTTGAGAAGAAGCGTAAGAAAAGGTGTCCACTATCGTTTCATTTCGATAGGTGATCGATGGTGAGGATGTGGTTTATAAAATTGAATTGACGAGAACGGATGCTGATGATGTGCCGATCAAACACGCGGTTATCTTCGACTCCGGTGTCATTCCTACTCCACGCCCGTTCAAAGTGGACGACAATATTTATAGGTGAGTCGATAAATGGATATTTCTGTCGAGACTTCGAGTAACAAGTTCAATAGTAACTGCATGGTCATTTTTCAAAGTACAAATTTTCATTTTAGTAGATTTCCTAAGAATAATTAATAATTGATACTTTGAAATAATTAAATTACAGTATTTGGGCATGGATAAAAGCAACGTCCGTACCATTGGGTTTCAGTTTAGCGGTCCTCACGTTTCTCCATCACATGATGAAGAAACTAGATGTCACGGTATAACAAACATTCCGTAAATATAATAAACAGAGATTCTAAGTACCGTAGTAATATGTTTTCGTGATAGCTATTTCCGCGCGAGCGATAACGTTAATTGGATTTTAAATAAAATCCGAGATATGAAGCATTTACACAAACGATCCGTTTAATAATGGAATGACTTACGTCTTTCGTTTCACTCCACCGCTTCGTTTTCCTTGTTTAAAACGTGCGCTAATGTTTTGCATTCCTGTTACTACCGTGACTGAGATAGTAACAGGAACACAGTCGAGTTATGAATTAAAGTAAGGTTTGCCACCTTCTAAATCCACCGTTCATCTTTTTTTCTGGCACGTATAGCACCTCTACCATCGTTCTGTAACGCTGTTACTACCAAAGTTCGAATAGTATCAGGAACAGAGCTTATGCTACGAAACGGAGGAAGTACTAAATTATATCTATCCTCTTCCAATGATCTTCGATCCTCGTCTAATACCTCTACACTCATCTTACATTCCTATTAAATTTCCATTCATATAATAGGGACAAAAGCAGCTATAAACGAAAGTTAGTACCATAAATCGTCTATCCTCCTCGCACAATTACTCTTCTTCGTCTCCACGCTCTACCAACATTCTACGTTCCTAATAACTTGGGCGATTTTTAGCGGAATTACATACGCAAGGATAAAGTCAATATATCCCCTGTCTTTCCTTTGTTCGATTTACCAATGTATAAACTAAAATGAAACACAAAATATAGAATTATAAAACGCAAAAAAATGATCAAATAGATGAAGAACAATATAACAAAAAATATGTTTAAATATTCTTATCGCTCACGATTACGAACAAATTAACATAGCTTTCGATCTCTTTTCATTTCAGATTAAAAATTGTAGCTAATCATTTTCTGTCACTGTTACGTATTGTCTTTTGACAGCCGGGTTTCCTTTCTCCTCTCGTCGATAACGCCGAGGAAATTCGCGTAGGTTCGATCAAAGCGTTGCACGGTGTGCAGTCTCTGTCTGAACGGTAACAACCTACGCTACTGCGAGGGGGTATGACGCATAGTGGGGCGCAGGCGCGGACCGCTGACGCGGAGACGGGCGTAGAAAGGTGGCTCAGTCAGTGTCGAGCCGGCGTAGGTTGACGATCGTCGGTTGGGATCGCGTGTTTCGCCGCTGGACGAGCGTATGCGTCGCGATTTCGCCTCGGGGTAAACGCCTGACGGGCGTTGCGCTGATCGATTAATCGGTGACAGAGGGATCGAAGCGCGCGCGAAAAGTTCGCGGGATCGGTGGCGTTCGACCGTGCGACAAGTATTGGCAGCGTGACAGCGTTGTGACGGAGGCGATATTTGGCGCGTGTTGAAGCCGGGAGAGGCGCATGTTGCTCCCCTCCGAGCTCGATCGACGGGAAGACAGCTGGGAGAGACTCGTTCCAGAGGAATGCTATGAAACCGAGCGGTTTCATTTAAGGTGAGTCCCTTTTTCTTACGCGAGTCCTACGGTGCAACCGCGCAGTGCTCCGATTTCTTAGTCAGCTGACTGCATTTTGGACGTATCCCACGGTTGCTTCTCGTGCGCGAGTAGTGGCGCGTTCAACTGTCGTGCGCGATTTATTCAAAGGTGAAACGCGTACGATGGAAAATGTGGTACGTTCTAGTTGAAATGAGGATACGTCGATTTTATTGTATTAAGATACTGAGCAGACGGTTACCACGTAATCAACTCGAGACTATGTCCGTGGTTATATGAGAAAATTGACATGTTAATTCTGTGAATTCTAGTTAAGGGAAGCAGCACGTGCTCGATAGCTATGTAGATAGAGGAAAAGGTGACATACTTGTAAAACTGTCAAGGAATTGGAGAGTAACATATTTTCTCTGTTAACGTGTACGCTTCGGAGTAATGCGAAAATGGCTGCGAAATCGCGATTTCTTCGCCTACAGGTACATATTAACTTTCTACTTCTCGTTAAGCCTAATTAAAATTGCCAAGGAATATTAAAAGCCAATCTTATGCGTCTCGCTCCGAAATTCGCGTCGCGATCTCCCCGATCCAGAACAGTAGAAACCGAGCTTGTTCCGCACGGTTGAGACGCGAGCCTCTCGTAGAGCATCTGACATTTCACCGCGTTTTATGACTTCGCGAAGGTGGAGTTAACGGTATTCGCGAAATTCATCGGTCGATCTGTTTGTTACGCTGCAGGACGCAAAATCGGATAATACTAGTAGATATAAAAACAATTACTTTCGTAGGTTTCTAATTCCAACGAGCTGCACGTTTACGCTAACTGATGAATCATTCGATGTAGTCGTTCTACCCGAGGTGAAACAGCGACGAATTTTCACAGAGCTTCGTAGAAACAACCGATAACACGGCTATCGTCGCGAGCTACAGATTTCTGTGTTTACAACGCGTGAATCACGGAACACCGTGATTGGCGGTCGACACCTGTGTGTTTTCAAATAACATACAAATCAGATGGCGACATGTAACGTCGAAATATTATCGTTTTCTATTAACGAACAATATCGTGTTCGAATAGAATTATCTGAATAACTGAGAAACCGATAAATAAAGAATTTCGAAGGTTCTCTACATTTGGTCGGTGTCCAAGTAGAAACGAAACTAATAGACAGAATAACGTTGGCTTAGAGATAAAACGTTCGAATTGATTCTCGGAGCGAGGTTGCTCATTGTGCTGTCAGAAAAGGCAACGGTAGTCGTATTTAACCTGACAGCGTAACCAGCGACGTGCGCTCCCTTAATCAAGACGTTCCTCGTTGCGTGCGGCACGCAGCTACGCACGAGCATCACGCCAACCTGTGCGCGTTTCCTCGTAAACGGGTGTATCCGAGGTACTTAATAGAACGCGGCTGTCGGGGATCGAAGCGTGCGAGCCTTACGATAATTACTTCTGGAAAATCAACCGCGTATCGCGCGAGGGAAATTTCATTACTCTTTTTCGGCGTCCCGTTACGTTTCGCGAGACTAATTTCGTTCCACGTTAATTAAATAGCAAGAAACTGTTGGACATTCCCAACAGAAGCTCCCAATTTGAGTATGCAGAACGACGATGGCTTAAATTATCCAGATTCCACGGTGCTGTTGTCATCGTCATTGATTGGCAGTTAACCGTCGAATACTAATTAAACGGCTCTAATCGGTTGGTCGCGCGCGTCCACGTCTGCGTATGAATTTACCTGCATCCCCAGTTTCGCTCGAGCGAAAACAAAGGACTTTCATGCGGTAGCGGGTGAATAATTCCGGGATGGTTGAATGAGATCGGTCGCAAAATTCAATCGCCTGCTGCAAATCGTGTTATCTCTTCGTCAACTAGCGATCGATAAGATAATCTTTTTTCATGTCCGATGTCGCGACATCCGGAACAACGAGGAAACAACGAGACACGTAACGGTGGATTCTATGAAGACTATGTTGAATCCAGGCTCGATCGAGATCGTTAACGAGAATTCTCGTCGAATCGAGAACGAAAACGTTGCACGACCACCGCTGACCCGAGAGTCGAAAAGATGAAAGTAAATCCACGAGTGCTCCCGTCATTCCGTTCGCATGATATTTCTCGAACCGGTTTAGTAGGAGCAAGATGACACGCGGTTGATTAAAATGCAACTTCACGCGCTGGCTGACTCGAGTACTTTAAATGCAGTTAACGCAAAGAGACTGTCGGTATCGTTTACTTGGACCCTTGGACAGTGTACCCCTCGAATATTACTTGCTGCCTTCGAGATAACACTAATCCATTCATTGTTACACGTTCACCTGTTATCGTAGTTTTTTAAATATTTCGAGACACTCAATATTTATACAGTAACGCTATATCATTTGTACTAAAAATCGAGCGAAACGTTAGAATATCTATGAACGATGGCGTGAATGTTTGATCGATTCCGCATCCGCTGACACTCCGTTACTTATCGAAAGAAGGGACGTTACTCCATCTTTACTGGAACTTTCGATAAAAGATAAAACGTGTTTTCGACTTTGTTATAGAAGAACCAATCCTTTTGCATCAGTTTACACAGAGGCAACGATGCACGAATGGAAACAGGAAAGCGGTAGCGGTTGCACAATTCTATCTTACATCTGAGAACATAGAAAATAATCCGTCACAGTATTTGGTTTCATTCGTATGAACAAGTAAAGGTCAGACGGATGGCACAGTCACCGCTTCCCATGTTAATTACATAAGCAATGCGTAGCACGTGGGTGACGAATGCGATTCTGAATCAATAGTGCAGTGTATCGATGACAAAAGTTGACGCATAGCCGATGGCCATCAGTCTGGAAGCGCAGTTTTCACTTTGTTCGGCTATTTGTCTGCGATCGTTCGGTGAAAGAGAACCTCGACGATCGTTTCACGGTACCGCTAGATGCCTCGAGCTTGCACTAGCTTTCATTTAGGTCGAACGATCAAATCTTGTTGCAGGCGTCCGTCTGGTCGCGATTGCTCGATACATGGAAAGGCGATTTTTAGTGCGAGACGAATGATAATGAACAGTCTCATCAAACAGAATGATTAGCGTAATTCAAATCAATTTCTTGAAAGATACTACGCTTTCCTTTTTACTTGATCCTTTGCAGTTTAAATTCTGTTTGCTTGGAGGAACGACGTTTGATTATAGTTTAGCGCATTCTTATCTGAAAGTTCTTGCCGACGATTAACAAGAAATTATGTATGTCGTTTAATATCGTGACTCTCCTCTCGATGTTCCCTTCCTTTTAACGTAATTTTCTTATCGCTGTTAGATGATAATAACGAAGCGGTCTACGTGAACGCGGATGGACGCACCTTGAATGGGACGAACGCATTTCAGCCCCCGTGTAATTGCTTGATAATTAAATTGGGCGCGGCTGTTCTTATCGAAACATCCGCACGGAAGATGAAGAGGTTCTCCAAATTGCAAAATTGCGTTCTCGTCTCTTTTGTTTTACTTTTTGTTTACTAGAAAGGTTAAACCGACTCTGATATCTAGTTTTGGTGATCGTCCAAAAGTGCGCGACGGACGCTCGGATTCCCTAGGAAGGAACGAAACCTTGAAACCGCTATGAACTCCTACACGGAAACAGGAAATGAGTGCAGACGGTGCACGCGCACTCCAAGTAAATTCAATACGTGTCTGGGTGTCACTAACGTTTAGTCAAGTTTTACGGTTCCTCGTAAACACAAATACAGATGAATGAAAAAAGGCACGATTAATCCGTAGTACAATTCACACTCTCCACTCGCGGTCATTCTTCCCTTTTAAAAGCCTCGCAAACCTCTGAATGAAACTCTGTACCGTTTCGTCGTCGACGTTTCATTAATTACCGTTCAAATCTAATTCTCGTTACCGTCTACAAAACGAAGTTTCACATCTCTTTGTAGCGTCGCTGCCTTTCGAGCGTCAATTTGCAACTAATTTTAAAGAAACGATCTTAATTCACCTTTCGATTAACACGTGGCGCAACCAAAGACCAGACGAGAACACAGTTAGCTCGAAACCTACCATCGTCTCTCTGTTCTCTTAAGTAAAACACACAGTGCGCACACAGTACAAAGTGCATTCCACCGATCGAGCTAAATTGACCACGTCCTGTCAATGGATTATTGATCGATGAACCGCACCGGACAGGAAGTGTCACCCGATTTCACTGTAACGGCTTCACGAGACAGAGCAGATCCGCACGACGCGACAAAATGTACATTTCTCGATAGTATTCTACGGGACTGGCGAATTATTTTTAGGGGGTCAGGTTGGTTGTAAAAGCGAAGGCCGGATCATAAGGACGGCAGTGCCGCGTCTCGTGGCAAAACGAGGTTAAAGGTATCCGACTGCGGCAGCGTCGTATCGATTCCAGTCGGGCTGACATTGCCGCTGCGAAATCTCGAGATGTTGACAGCGTACACGGTGGCCATGTATTACGAGTAAACCCTTCCCTCCTCCTTTTGTTTCAGGGTGAAAGGCCATCCGAGCAGATCGAGGCATGTCCAGGTACTGGCTGAACGTGGCCCTCATCAGGGTTGTTCTACCCATTGTCTTGGCGGGCTGTAAGTGTCTATCGTATCTATAAATACACGTTCTAGCAGCGTTATCGAGCGATCGGAAGGTTGAACGTTCACTTTTTAAGTTTCTGATCCAGTGATACGAGTTTAGATAAAATCGCACGGAGAATCGAGGGTGAACGGATTTCAGGATTCGTTTAAATCGTCGGGAATCGAATAGTTTGTCGTGCGAACTATTATCGTGGAGGCGAGCCACTCGATGACATCATGGCGTTAAAATAGTTGCCATTCACGATCGACTAATGACCTCAGGTTGGGTGCTCGTCGATCCTGTTGAACGCCAGCGAATCGTGAGAAACTGGGAACGCGGTGTAGGTTTCAAGGCGAACACTAGGAATGGATGAGCAATCGGTTGAAATGCTAAGAAATACCGCGAATGGCCTCTCCATTCGTTCTTCGTATTTATTACAACACCTCGTAGGAGACATTCGCGACGTTGTTTGAATTCCGTCGAATTGAGCACGGTCGAAATTAATTGACCCTTTAATAATAATGCCTCAAACGATGAAAGGTGTAACGTGAATTTATTGGCTAGTAATATATCGAATCGAAGAGTCCAGATGTCGAACGTTCCATTACGAGACCCGGCTTAACGCTGTCATTAATTATCAGACCGTTATCAACGCGCCACATGTCCGACATCATTCCACGACGCGTGTTACACAGCGTGTATCGAATAATATTCTCATCGATTCTTTTTCAATTAGAAAGGAATACCACCTTAATAATACTGACGATAAATAACGCATAACTATACTTTTTATTGTCGGCAGTAGTTTCTGATAAAAAATAACGAATTTGGCCTAGGACTCGTAGGATAGCGTGCGCTCTAAAATTACGAATGACGTAACTCGACGTTCGCACGTTTGATAAAATAGGAAACGTGTGTTTTTTTATGGATGGTCGGAAATTCGAAGAAGCGTCTACGTATAGATATGCGCTCGTCTTTGAAAAGGCGCCACAAGATTCCTCGGTGACACCGTCGAGACGCGTTTCGCCTCCGGTTTATAATTAGGTGAAGCCACTTTCGTTCGACCGTCATTCTGGATTCCTACTTTATTGACAATTTCCCGTAATTACTGTCCGTGTTACGTCGAAATATTTATCCGACGAGTAGGCAACGGAACAGTGGTATCTGAGTTTAAGTTTCCTGCTATTTTATCGTATATCGTTTATATTTGATAAACGCGTCGAGCTTCGACTCCAGTTAGCGAATGTAACTCGTATTTACGTACAAATAACTGTACCATTAATTGATTTATATTTTTCGTAGGATTTTTTGTAGGAATCATAGTATTTTTTAATCGAGATGAAAGCAGTGTTACATTTGATATTTTTATACCGCTGTATTCATAGGAGAAAGGAAGTGCCATGCATAATTCATTCGTGTAACACTTTTATCGTCTTCGATAATTTCGAGAGTCCTCTTTGATCTTCTGACCTCGATCAGAAGTAAAGCAAAAAACACGCGAGGTTTCGACGTCGTTGAGGAACGAACGTAACGTTGTTATCGCTCGAATTATCATCTCGCGCAGGCTGGACGGTGTAATTAGTTGTCCGCGGGTTCTATAATTAACAATGCTTCACCGAAAAGGCGGTAGTGCTTACACAAATAAAAGAAACGATAACAATAATTTGATGTATAAATATTACGTTAGAAAATCGAATATAACTGCGGTACTAATAATGCAACATTTTGCAATTAGCACGCTAGGACACACCAAGTGCTATACATTCGTATTTACTTGGCAGCGGAACAAACTTCTGCTTTATCCGCGCCGACAAGAGAAAATAGTAAGCAAAACGCATTCTCCAAATAGAAAGTGTTCTCGTAGCTACGTGAATTGGAGCAAAATGGAAATGAACTTGGAGAGCAATCTTGATGAGGCGTTCTCTCAAAGAAACCGAGCTTGTTTTCTAGAATGCCTCTGTGCAGATGCTCGCGAAGGACTTTATTACGTTTACGCTTCCCAACGAGCCGAGAACGATTAACGTCCCGAGTATACACGCAGGTCCAGAGTACTCTGTGGACCTAATTATCCCCACGTATCTTCCATCGTGTAGTTGATCGATAATATGAGTAACGCGATGAATTATCGGAATTCGCCAAAGAAATACAGGGGACTGAAATGTCAGTCGAGTTTCATCTCTGAAATCCCCAGGTTAAAATTAACCTTTCTTTCACCCTACTTCTTTTCATATCAGTCGAGCGAAATGCATATCTGTGCGTGAGAAATACCACTTGGAAAATGTCACGAGACGAGAATTACCATTTTCTAACTAGCTATAAACAGTACTGCAAATGAAGTGAAAATTGTATTGTATTTAAATTACATTGATTGATTCGAATAGGTACAATATGGCGTCCCGTAGGATTGTCCCTAATTTACCTGGCCTTGATGCTATACTCGCCTCACGTGCCCATACCAGACGCGAGAACGATGGCTGGCCATACGGGTCATTACCTGAAGACCTGCATCGGCCTGTCGTTCCTCACAGCCATCATCCAATTCACCTTTCAGATAGTTTTCTTGGCTCTGCCTACGGAGGATCACTTCCTTGACAAATGTGTGTATAATCATTCGAAATCGGAAATAATCCTCTCGTCGATTACCAGATAAAGGAGACACGCTTCACGTCGAACAATGTTCCAGGCAACTTGATGGAAGTGTTCTTCAGGCACGTAGGTTTGGTAAGGCTAGTTAACGCTTCCGTATGGGAGATTTTCTTCTGGTTGGCCCCGGAGTTGATCGTTTTCCCCACCAGCTTGATACTGTATTTCCTATGCCGGTTTCTGTCGCAAAGTCGCGTCACCGACGAGGAAGACGACGCCTCTGCGCATCGACACGCTGAGACGACCAAAAAGTCCGCGGATGGAACCGTCAAGGTATCATTGGCGACAAGAACAACACGACGCTGACGCGATTAGCTTGGACTGGCTGCGATCTATTTAACGTGTAACAATTCCATGCTCAGATCATCAATTTCCTGGGACGTATCGGAACTTACGTGGTCCTGGCGTCGCTCTGCATCACAGCGTCCCTGGATCCATCAGTGGAGGGTGGTTTCTACTTCCTCGTCTTCCTTGGAGCCGCTACTTGGTGGGCGTGCAACAAAGAGCTTAGGAAGGGGTTCGCGATCCTCTGCAGGCTCGTGATGGTCGTCGTGACCTTGCACATCCTGACCTTGCTCAGCTATCAGAATCAACTGCCCCAAGAGTTAATACCTGTGAACAGCACTTGGCAGCGTTACTTCGCGCTGATTCCCATTTACGAGACGAACTGCTCGAATCCGAGGGACGTGAAGTACGCGGACAATGCCGATTGGTTGATCTACGGCTATTGCCTAAGGTTGTTTTGGCTCTACTTCATTCTGGCATTGCAGTCGCAATTCCTCAGTAAGAAGCCGGTGAGTTTATCGCTGGTACACATTTTTATCATTAATAGATAGTATGTCGGAGGTAGAATAACGATTAACGATTATTTCGTGGATTAATCAATGGAATTAATCGGATGAAGGAGTACAGCGAGGTCTAGCGAGAGATTAAAATGTGGAAACGATTAAGTGTTCGGGTGAAACTAGCGAGTAGTATCGATTGGGAATTAATTAAGCATATACGATATCTTCTAACACTCCGGGTACTTGAAAACGATCGATGTACGTTATAGTTCAGTCTACGAGCCGTTTTAAGCTTTGCATCCGGTGTGGAATCGTTCTAACAACGGCACGTCGCGTGCAATGCGTTACTGACTCGATTAACTTTCTTGCGGTTAAGGTGAACGATTAACATTTTTTTTAACCGACCGAGTAACACAACCTCTTGGACGCTTTTACGATCTCCTCTCGTTAACCACCAACCAGTTGTCTATAACCAGCATCTGTTTCCGATGATCGTTGCTTTTACTAACCGAGGCGTTCCAGGCGAAGAAAACGAAACGTTTGAGCGGCAAGATGGAGAACGTGGACACTCCATTGTCCAGGCACGTGTCCATCAGGCGGAGGACACCGTCTCAGAGGTGGCACTCGGCACGGCGAAAGGCTCGCGTAAGGATCGAGTCCTGCATGAGCCGAGTTCTTTTCAAACATTTTTTACTGCGCTTCGATCTTTCTCTATTACGTACTATCGACAGATTTATTTCAACATCGCAACTGTATATATTTTTCCATCGACTCCCCCTTCTTTTTAACCCCACGTTCGCACACTGACTCGTTTTAAAAGAAGCTGTACTTATATAAAAAGCTTTATCATCGATTTGTGCGTAATCTAAATTTTTCTCTGAAGATTCTATCAAAGTGTGCGTACGATGGGTTAAGTTGTTGTACATTGGTACCATCGTATAGTTTTGTTCTATCGCCAAACTGTTATGATTTGAGAAAGAAGAATGAAGAATGTACATTATGGAATGCAGCAACGATATTTTGTATTATTATCTGTTTGTATCTATATTTTCGTTTTTCCTTATTTGAATGAAGGTGGCAAAGAAAAGAATTGAACGGTAAAGGGAAAAGGTACGCCGTTTTATATTACGATCTCTATTTGTTCAATTAATCAACCGCCCCCCGCCCCCTGTCAGACGACTCCCGAGTTTTTATTTGCTGTCGCCTTCCAGATTTCCGGTTCTGTTCTTTAAATGCCGAACAAATTCCTTTTCCGTTTGGATGCTGCTATGTTTAGTTTGCCATTGTTTTAGAAGCCGAACGTTAATTCGTCGTTACCACCTGTCGACGAGCGCACACCCGTACGTATAATGATTAAGTTTGCATGTTTGATTATCACATTATCTCAGCGATCACTTTTCTTAACTAATTTCATGCCGATCACTCCTACTCACCCACTCGAGCAACTTTCAATTTTTGCATTCCTTGTTTTCTTTTTTTTTTTCTTCCTTTGATTTTATTGATTTTTCAATTACTTTGGGATTATTGATTTTAATAATAGATCTTATCAAATTCTTACTATCTAGCTGTTTTGGTGAAGGTACAAACAATTTTTTTACATGTAGCTTGCATGTGTTGCACACGCTTGACGAACAAAATCTCGCGTAAGATGCCATCTTTTAGTGGAAATTAGGATTACCATAGCCTGAGAAATAGAACCATGTATAGAAATAGGCCTTTAGAAAGCTATAAGAGAAATAGCATTGGGAATTTTATCGACAGCTGATGCGATTTGGGTCTGGGAGAACGGGGCTGCTCCAGGACTCGACCGGAAGTGTCATCGTTCAGGACGGCCATCACGATGATAGCATCCAATTGCAAAGTCTTAACGAAGGTTCGTCTCTTTTCTGAACTCTTGCCACTTTTACGAACTACTGCCCTCTTCGACTGAAGTGTTCTAACGGGACATTTTAATCGAGAAGAGCAGAGCACAGGAAATAGAATGTATTAACTAAACGCTTCATAGCTGCTCCAGATGAACAATCAGGAGTCATCGAGCACATCATTATGGCCGTATACTCGATCTTCCAATTAATAATCAATTCGTCCTACCTCGCTACGAATATTATAATGATGGTAAGGGTCAGACTTAAGTGATTATCGATTAAATTTCACGAAATCGTTTGTAACAATTCTGATAGAAAGTTTCGCGTGTAATTTTATTCGCCAGACTTGGAGTATAATGTACCACAGCTGGACGACGTTCGCACTTTTGCTCTGGGCCTTGGTACTCTGGATGGTGCCTAATAAACGCGCTTCGATGATGAAGTGCTCCCCGTTTATCGTTTTTTACGCCATGCTTTTGCTCCTCGTGCAATACGCTTTCAGTATGGATTTAACGGAGGAAGAACTGCCAACGGAAATAAACGGGATAAAAATATCGGAGATTGGTTTCAGCAAATCCGACCAGCTCAGCTGTTGGCACTTAGTGGTTAAAGTAACGATCGATCTTCTAATTTCTATTTGGGAACCGAGATAAAACGTGTTAAAAAAAAATAACTCTTTACGATCACGTTGCAGTGTTTATTCATATCGATGTTCTGGATAACTATGAGACAGTACACAGCCGAACAGAGCCAGCAGAGGCGGTCTTCAGCGTTGAGGGACATGGTGGCACCGTTACACGTTTCCGTTTCGACGGCTACCACAGCAATGAATCACGAAACGCCGGAAATTAAAAGCAAATTTATGAAGGACGTTGGCATAGTATTAAAGAAGTTGCTGACCAAATTCTGGATCGCCGTGGTGGCCATCATGCTCTTCATATGCGGAATCACTGGCGAGCACATGACCGTCTTCAGGATCATTTACATGTCTCTCTTCCTTGTTCTGGTCATCACTTTCCAAGTATATAAAAAAAGAACTATGGTCGCCTCTATATCATCGAATCAATCATAACGATTAATCGAAAATTCCGTTTGTTCCCTAAGATATCCTGGACGTTGTGGAGGAAGATGATGTATGCGTTCTGGCTCACAGTGATCGGATATTCCGTGATCATGCTGATCCTCGTCTACACTTATCAGTTCCACAATTTCCAAAAATACTGGAGTTACCTGCGCATCGACGAGAATCTGCAGAAGGACATTGGTTTAGTGAAATACGCGACCAAGGATCTGTTCGTCAGGCTATTGACACCGACGTTCTTTGTCATCATCACTGTTCTACAGATTCACTACTTCCATCGCGATTTCTTGGACGTGACGGACATCCAGAAATTCGGGTTAGTACGCGGTAACGTAATATTTAATCGAGCCATTTAGATAATCATGGGGTAATTGAAATTGCGTAGAACCGATGAAAGTCCTCGAGACAGACGGTCGAGTCTTGGTCATTCGCCGATCTTAACTATGCCGCCAACGTCACCGGGAGAAGTTTTCCTAGTTGACGAGGATAAAGACACTATGTACACCTTAAGACAATTAAAACGTACGATATTTTTTTTTTTTTTAATGAGGATTAATAGAAAAGTATATTGACATAATCACGATTTTTAGGAATGTCCAAATTGGAACGACTAGCGCTGTTCCGTAAAGCAATGAAACACTTGTGGAATTTTTACAACTACACTTGGCTGTTCCTCGAAATACACATGCAGAAAGTTATTTTCCTTTCCGTAATGCTGTACTGCGTCAATGATGTGAGTTGAGAGCGATCAGACACCGATTCTAGGTTTAATTTCCACTATCTGTTATAAATAATGTGTTTCAGGTATGCGCGATTAACTTGGTGTTCGTCGTAATAGTAGTTATCATGGTCAATTCTCGTAGAAACGTTCAAATATGCACTGTTAACGTGATCGCTGCGGTGATTGCTATTTTGATGGTCGTGAAGATGTTATATCAAATTCAGTATATCGATCACAACAATTGGAACGTCAATTGCACGGTAAGAAACCACGAATCCACTTGATCGACTCGATTTTTTCACATAACTTTACGCGTTATCATTTTCAGAAACACGTGGACGACGTACAGTATCAGTATGGTAGCAACAATACGGTCTATAACATCGCAGAATGGTTTGGAATAAAGAAAGCGGAACCAGGACACTTGGCTGAATTGTTAAAGGGTTACATAGGCATCTTAGTGGTGACCACCCTGAGGAAAGTGATTAAGGTTCGTCAGCGTTTCTATAGGAAGGCACTGGGCGAGCCTCTGGATACGCCGCAAGTTATGTTCCCTTCGATCACCCGTGAAAACGCTGACAGAGGAGTGCCGGAGTGTTTGAAATTCCTCTTCAACTATGGATTCTACAAATTTGGCGTTGAGTTCTGTCTGATAGGAATCGTAGCGCTGATTGGAACAAGATTGGACTTCTATTCGGTCCTCTACAGCATCTGGCTCTTATTGTTCTTTTCTCTGAATAGGAAGACCGTTTCGAAAATCTGGCCCTTCTTCAAGATCTTTGCCATAATTCTGCTACCTGTTCAGTATTGCTTCGTAGTAGCACCACCTACCTGGTTTTGCATAGGTTGTTCAACGTTTCTAGTACGGAAATTTGTAATAATACGTGCAAGAACAAAATGGTAACGAATCACGATCAACTTTCAGATTATCCATGGGGTGCGTCGAAGACTTTGAGGGGGTTGCAAGAATGGATGTACTTGCCAGACCCTGACTTCCCACCCAACCCTAGAAAATTAATGTGTAAGAGTCACAGTGCAATATTTGACGTCGTCTTAATTAGATTTTTATGACGGAAAAGATTCAAATTTTTAATGCGAATCCAGGTGACTTCGTGCTGCTGATGATGATCGCCAGGCAGAGTCTCGTTTTCCAAATCGAGCAACGTAGCACGGCAACCGGCACAGAATTTGCAGCTGGCCACAATTACTCCGTCTACCAGAACATGGAGAAACCAAATTTCGTGAACCCCGTGAGAGATTACGTTTCCCATATTCACTCCTGGTTGGATATAATAAAGCGAGGCGCGTTAATGAGCCTCATGTGGATCACTTTGTCGATCATGTTCCTGGCTGGAACAGAAAGGACCAATCTGTTCTCGTTGGGCTATTTGATCGGTGCGTTCGTTTTCCTTTGGCAAGGCAGCGACTTCTACTTGAGGCCAGTGAAGGCTATCCTACGATGGTGGAACTTCTTGATCGGTTACAACGTGGTCGTGATATTTTCGAAGGCTTTGCTTCAGGGTATGGGATGCGTGCTGGTAAATCAGGTAATTTCTCATTTATTCTTAAACACGACTCACATTTCTAAATACAATTCTGACATGTTTAATATGAAAACTTAGGTGGAGGCGTTGGCGTGTCCGTTGATCCAGTTGTTTGGCATAACTTGTCTACGAAAATTCAGAAGTTCGGTCAGCGGGATAGCCGCGGACAAGTACGATTGCGAGGTGCCACGAGAGGATATCGGCATGGTCTGGGACGGTCTCTGCTTTGGCTTCCTGTTGCTCCAGAAACGGCTCTTCAGGAGCTACTATTTCTTCCACATAGTGGACGAGACGAAAGCCATGAGCATTCTGGCATCGAGGGGTGCCGAATTGCTGGAGGAGTTGCACCAGAAACGCATCGAGACTCAAGAAAACGTCGAGAAGAACGTGCTGCAGAAGTTGAAATTCAAGATGGACAAGATCAAAGCTAATCAACGAAAGATACAGGGCCCCAGTTACAGAGAACCCCAGACGCACAAAGTTGGTAAGGATTATTCCGACGTTCCTAATCGTCTCTCTTTCTCAAAGGTATAGAACAGTCAGACTGACGGAACGAAACTACCTTATATTCCACGCTTCGACCACTGAAAGATGATGCGACTTGTGCGCGGTAAAAAAACAGAACGATACAGGTAACTCGAGCGTTGCTTCGACGAGGAACACAATTCCACGCACCATCTTTCAATGGACCAAGTAGAGCATCTCTGAATTCTGAACGTACCACTTTCACGTGTCCTATCCACTCTATCAACCCTGTACCAGTGTACCCCAAGCAGTACCGACCAAGAAGTAGCCTAACCCTCGACACAGGTACACTGGCAGGTACACGAGGGCTAACGTCGAATCTCTATATTTAATGCGCACGGAAAAAGAAGGGGAGGCGCCTCTGGCGAGGTCTTCCAGCGTAAGCTCGTGCGTCTCCTCGGGTCACACGCCTCCTCAGGGTTACCAGACCCCGATCGACGAGGACGAGGACGAGCCGCCTCCGTTGACGCCCCGCGCTGCGTCCCTCTTGCAGGCGCCCACGCCAAATTCCGCAGTAATGACAGTGAGCCTCGAGGGGTACCTCGAGCCGACTCGTATCTCTTTCGGTTCGCCGCCGAGTAGCGAGCTGAACCCGCGCGGACCCTCGCCGGACGAGACGTTCCCGGTGTTCTCGCCGCCACCGTACGATCGTGGACCGCCGGATCGATCGTTCGCATCCTCGAGCAGGCATCGTCGACAGTCCAGCTACATTGGCCCGCCCTGGATGAACGGGCTGCACACGCCGAGGCAGTCGATCGTCTCGACCGCATCACGTTCACCGCTCTCTCATCACACATGTAACGACAGACCGGGAACAAGATCGTCGCCGTCGTCGATCCGCTACGATGTCCTGTACATACGCTTCCGCGACAGCACTTATATAGATCATCCGCCAGGCACAGATGTTCCTTTCGTTTCGTTTTCTTTTCCTCGTTCTTGACGAGTTGTAGGATCTCTCGCGGTTTTCTGAGATCGTTTCGATTCTCGCGTCTATCTCTGATTATAGTGTTTATACGAGGAGAATGTAGACGCTGGAGAATTTTTCTTTCATCCTGTAGATATTTGATCGGTTTTTCTCTTCGGATTATACTTTTTTTTATTCTTCATTGATTTTAAGAGTATAGTTTTTATGTCGTACGCTTCTCTGTCGAGTCTCTCGATCGATTTTTATTGGATGTCGTGATCTACTTGGACTTAGTACTTAGATGTACATACTACTTTCTGAACATACTCTTTTCTATGCTGCTCGATATGAACGATTGGATAGCTCTCAGTGTGTCTCCTTCGATTAGAATCCCGCTTCAGCATCGACCATTACATCCTTCCCACCTACCATGTTCATAATCGAATTGACAGTTTTTATAGGAGAAAAGAATTGTACAAACGGAATCTTGAAGGATCCATTTTAATTTCTCGACAGATCGTTTCGTATGCTGTCGATCCTGCTAATCACGGACTCCAGGAATTTAATCACGATTACTCGACATGTAATATAATGCATATATGTATATTCTCTTGTAGTATAGATCTCTATCCGTCTGCTACGATGACTTTCACGTATTCTTTTTTCAGTTTTTTATCTATACCTTTTACGTTTTTCTTTCCGCTAGATACTCTCTATCCAGGAACACGGCCGTTGTACAGAGTTAGCGCGCCAAAGACGAACAGAGAGGGTAAATGGAAATTATCATTTTCTTTCTACGCAGCCTCCCCGGGCTTTCTCGTCCTAGTAACTAACGTGTCCACGTCCCGACTAACTATCCGACTGCTTTTACAGAGTATCACGCTGTACATATACCTATTATGAAATTTTATGTGCGATCGTCCCTTGTAACGTGCGTGCAGCGAGAACGGAAGAGGGTGGTGGTGGGTTGCATCCGCGTGTCTTTTCGTGATCGTACTAACAATTTCTTTAGATCTCAATACATGTATACTATGTTCTGTGTTAACTAGCCTAATACATCTTGTGGAGTAACATCTTCTTTGAGCACCATTGTTAAATAAAATATCGTGCATGGCTTTGGCACAATTGAATAACGTAAGTGATCAGTCGTTCGGCTATTCTTCCGGTTGTTAAGAGATGTTCTGTTCTTTTTGATTAGCTATCAGATCCGGCGACTACTACATGTTCGACGACCTGGACGACGACGACGTGACCGATCTGATACCAGACACAGAGTCCGAGAAGAGAGAGGCGGAGAGACGTCGCGAGGCGGAGAAACGCGGGAGAAGAATGACCATCTCCGAGGTATGTCCATTCCTTCTCCCATCCCATGGTTGTTCTCAAACGATTGAGCTACACGTTCTGGAGGATTGCGATAAGAATCTCTGGTTTGTCTGCTATGAGTTTCCAATCTAAAACAAAAGTTTGACTAATCCCAATCGGAGAGCGTTTGATCCTCTGAGAAATTCCGCGAAACGACCCGACATGTATACATATAGAATCAGATGTCCATGTTATATCCTTCACCGTGACCAGAATCGACACAATTTTAATTTCACACTTCAATTTTTGAATTTGGTTCGTGTTTGAGTTAACTTCGTTAACCCATAACCGAGTTAACTTCGATCGATCGAATGCGCACGCTCGTTCGCCAGCGAATCTATCAGATGGATCATCGGATCACGGCCAAAGGTTAATCTTTGATTTCGGTGTGTGCATAAAAATATCTGGCATTTTATCTATCGATCTACCACTTAGCCTCCTCCCTTATAACCCCCCAAACACCCCCACGAGCCCCACGAGCCCTCAGCCATTAAAAAGCACCACCATTCTCATGACTTTCTCTACCCTTGGCCCATCGAGGAGTCATCAGACAGCAGACAACAGTACACCAGATAAAAAAAGGCAAATGGTATTGCATGGAAAACGAATGACTCTAAAGTCTGGTCCCCTTACAGTTGATGAACACCGTGATTAAGACAGACATTGAGATCGCGACGCACGTCGCCATGTACGGAGGGACTGAAAAGGACGCGCTGAGACTACGTCGTCGGAGTGTGCCTTTAACAAGGAAGAAATCGTCTATGTCATATCTCAGTGCACGTTCCGAGACCGACACTGCAGTGGCCACCGATGTGAGACCCCCTTAAAAGGCTGCATGTCACTGCTACAGGCTCTCTTTTTCTTACCTGCCCACCATTTTTTATTCCTTCGTCATTCTTTATTACATTTATTTCTAACAAGTACACACACGGTGTCCCGGTCGGCCATGGGAGAAATTTCAAGGGGTGATTTTAGAAACGTGAAAACGAAATCGAAACCTGCGAAGCTCAGTTGATTTTGGTTCCTAGAATCGTCCCTTTAAATATCTTGCAACGACGGCCGAGCACTCTGTACATATACGCTCTCTCACCTTGATCTCAGCGTCGTTTAATTTCTCTGTCTCATTCATTCGTAATTTTCGTTCTATCTCTCTGTAATTCTCATTGCTCCATTGTCAGTGTCTACTTTGGTAGTTTCTTATATGTGAATAATTGTTCTCAGCTTTCATTGTACATTGTACCTCTTCCTTTCTTCTTTTATTTTTCTTTTTTTGTTCGTATGGTTATTTTATTCGATTATGTTTTTTTCGTTTTTTTTTTTTTTTTTTTGGTTTCTACATCGTAAACATTTTTTATCTTCATTGCTACAACGAACTCGAACACACTCGAATCACCTACCTATATATATATATATTTAAAAATTTGTTAATAGCCAGCTATGCAATTACTTACACAAAGTTTTTAACACGTTCTTAACACAGTTAACGAGTACACGAGACACGAACATACAGCAAACCACAGAATAATAGCGATATTAATGAACTGTGTGCGATATTACAATATTGTATTTGCTAGTTATTACAGCGCTTCGACAGTAATTTCTCTTTTCGTTTTTCGCATCTTACAGCTTCCTAACGAAAAAAAGAAAATATATATATACATATATAAATATGATGGAAACGGTGGTGTACCACTTACACCGATTTTACTTTTTTTTTCTGTTTTTTATGTCGTTATCTTTTCAATGTTGTAGTGACAGGTGGCTCCTCGTCGTTGGTGTATATAATCTATCGCTCGATATACTTGGCTTAATTTGTTTTCATTACGTTTACAGCGACTGTAGCACCGTAATCTCACGCTTGTAATATTTATAAAAAATAATATTCAATGTCGATTAGCTGGACATACGCGGAATTTGAACGAGACTATATGCCGTGTTCGGATGATATTCTGCACTTTCGATTGAACTTTTTGCGCAAGGAATCACCCCTTTTCCCAGTCTGTGCCACGATCGCTGGGACACCCTGCATACCTGTCTGTCAAACGATGGCATATACATTTTGTCTTCAAATTCTACGTATCTGAATTCACTCTCAGTTAAAGAGGAAACGCTCATACAGAGTGATCGTTTGTGGTTCGAACCAGGGCGGCGACAAAACGAGCCTAACTTCAGCTGACGATATAGAAACCGAAGAGAAGGACGTTTCCACGGCTGAGCCTGAGACCAAGACACCTGAACCGTCGGACGATGACGAGTACGGGGACGACAAACCAGAAGAGAAAGAGAAGACAGAGGAGGAAGAGAAGAAAGTATCGATCTCCACCTATTTCAAGTTCCTCATGGTGATGATAAACAGCACCCTTACGTCGATGACCAAGTACTTGAACAGATTCTCGCGCGACTACAGATACATCCGCAAGGTTTTAACGAAAGAAAAGAGAGTACTGAAGGTACATCGATGAACAGAATAAGAATCGAGTCGATCGTTTCAATGGGTTAATCGTCTTTCTCTTTATCTTGTTACCCTAACGTTTCAGGCGAAGCCAGACTTCCGTATGGGGATGAGATTGGGCATCAATCAGATGTGGCAACCTATTCCTCTGATGAAAAAAAGGTGAGGGTCTTGAAGGATGTCGGGAATTGTTATTCGAAACGATATCTTTTGTCTTCACCGAATATCTGTTCGTAGATGCTTGATTGTATAGATATTACCCTACGTCGTAAACTAGCAGGTTCGCGTCCTCCGACAATTCGAAATGGTTTACAAGGATTCACGTTCTCAGCCCCCTGATCGTACAGCTCTTTGATAACCACATCTATTTACACGTTAGAGCTTCAGTTGCAATGCGCTTGACCGAGATACTTGCTTGCCCTCGTTAGAAACGTCCGGAATCCCATTAAACCGATGTAGTCCGTAATTATTCGACCCCGCTGTTTAGGCTAAACATTATTCGTAGAAGGTAGAGTAGTAAATGTGCTCGCTCTGACAGATCGACTAATGGAAACGCCGAGGAATCTTTCGATGC
The DNA here is from genome assembly GCF_050948175.1 of Xylocopa sonorina. Lineage (NCBI taxonomy): Eukaryota > Metazoa > Arthropoda > Insecta > Hymenoptera > Apidae > Xylocopa > Xylocopa sonorina. Next base: position 15,959,852 of record NC_135193.1, read on the forward strand.
CGGCGAGGGCCCGAGTCAACCACGTCCGCAAGAACAGAGGTACGATTTCGTATAGAGTAGATCTTGTCTCTGTAACCAGTAGATGTCTGTTGTCTAAAATACTAATATCTTCCAAAAAAAAACTTATGTAACTGTACGCAGTAATTAACAATAACCACTTACCAGTGAATAATCAGTCTGTCGCGGCTTAATAAAAATGTGATCCTCGAAGTAAACGTAGACAGAGAGAGAGAGAGAGAGAGAAGTGTTGTTTTTTGTTAGGAAAAGCAGCTCGCTGACGGTACCGCACATCCGAATTCTGGCGCCCAGTTTGGAGCGAGGATTGGACATGTCCTCCTCCAGGTATCAGTTGTATCGATAAATTCGTAGGCTTCGTTTATCGTTCGTTAAACGCACCTGTTGCACGTTAGTCTTGGCAAGCGGCATGTCCATTGTATAATTCTTCTTGCTCCTTTGATACGATTTACAGAAAGAAGAGCGGCAACAGGTCCTTCTTTTTAATTACAATTTACAGGTCCCGAGCTTTCAATGTGCTTTCGGTGTGAGTACTTCGCAAGAGAAAGAATTCTGCTTTCTTTCTCCTGTGAATCTACGTTGAAACACTTCGCGTCGATGTTCCTTCGTACGTTCTAATGGAAATCTCTATGCACGCAGTACACTTTTCTCTCAAATTTCACCCGTTCAACACGACGACGAAGGTGGTGGATTGTCTGAAGTCGATCAGCCGCCTATAATACAATTACTGGCGTCTATTTGGTTCGGAGTGTTGGCGCATTCGTGTCTGCTCTGTTACTTCATGGTGTTCCTTCATCAAATTAAAAACGCGTCTGTCCTCTCCACCCCACTGCCTCTCATGGTGTTCTGCTGGGGCTCGTTGACCATACCACGGCCCTCGAAAACGTTTTGGGTAACGTTGATTGCGTATACCGAGGTAAAGTACCATTTCTTACGTCGATCCAGTTGTCAGTCGTTTCTTTATTCGTAAACCCTGGAATCTGTTTAGGCAATCGTTATAGTGAAGTGTATCTTTCAATTGGAAGTACTGCCCTGGAATCGAGACGCTGCGCCAAATAATCCCTTATTCACGCCCAGAATTATGGGGGTTGAACGTAAACACAATTACGCCTTATGGGATCTGCTACTGCTGCTTATGATATTTTTCCATAGGTAAACTATAATGTACATTTTGGAGAGGTATCGTTCTATTCAGAAATTGGGCTACAATTTTGTTTCTAGAGTCATGCTCAAATCGTTAGGCCAGTGGACGAGTCCGTCTTTGAAACCGAGAAAAATAATTCCCTCCAATTTGACCGTGGTTCCATCCAAGCCTCCGCCTGAAGACAAAGGCCAGGGAGAATCTGTACAGCGACAAGATGAAGCGGAGTACGTAGATTTTTCGAAATTATCTAACCGATTTCTCATCTTCCCTCGCGTCTGTATAGTCGTTTCTCTGCTTTACAGAAATAGCACTGTCGTAAAGACGCCCGCAGGACGAACTTTAAATCTTCGTCCAACGGCTGATGGTGAGAATGTGCAAATCATCGACGAGCACGAGAAATTAGTCGCGGTTCAAGGAGAAGAACTAAATCCTTTGAACGAAGATTTTAACAACGCTATGAATATGACGTGAGGAAATAGATATGCAGACTACAATTTTATTCGATCATTTTTTTAACGTTCACGATTCGTTTTGCAGTGTGAATAAATATGCAGAGCCGATGAAACGGTTCTTCCAAAAAATTCTCAGTCCATCTGGTAAGGAGAAGACGAACGTCTACGCGTACATGTTCCTCTGTGATTTCTTCAACTTCTTGTTGTTGATTTTTGGATTCTCCGCATTTGGTGTAAGTTTCTCTCAGCCTCTCGCGAACGATTGATCGGAACAATGGATAATTTTAACGAATTTCCAGACGCAACAAGGAGACGGCGGTGTCACGGCCTACCTGCAAGAAAACCGTGTTCCAATGGCGTTTTTGTTGATGTTACTATTGCAATTCGCACTGATAGTCATCGACAGAGCTTTGTTCCTAAAGAAATCGATCGTAGGGAAACTAATCTTCCAGTATTGCCTGATATTTGGCGTTCACATTTGGATGTTCTTCATTCTGCCAAGTGTAACCGAACGGTACGATTGGTATTTTACGTATACACGATCGCATGGAGGAACAAACGTGTAATATTCTTAACGATCATCGTAGACAATTCAACGAGAGGGTTCCTCCACAAATTTGGTACATGGTTAAGTGTTTCTACCTTTTACTGGCGGCCTATCAATTACGACAAGGATACCCAACACGAATATTAGGCAACTTTCTTTGCAAGAACTACAGCATTGTCAATTACGTCTTGTTCAAAGGGTCAGAACACGTTCCATCCGTGAAACTTGACAATATTACATCACGCGATCTACAAGAAAATAATTTATCCGTTACTCTTCAACAGATTCATGTTAGTCCCTTTCCTGTTCGAATTAAGAGCGGTCATGGACTGGATTTGGACCGACACTTCCATGTCGATAATGGATTGGTTCAAGATGGAAGACATTTTCGCCAACATTTATCAGATCAAGGTACACGATACGGGAAATTTCATAAAAATATACTCGATTCGCTAACAAACTGGAATTACAGTGTATGCGAGGCGTAGAAGCGGATTTCCCTCAACCGCGAGGCGTGAAGAAGCAACAAATGAGCAAGTACCTGGTCGGTGGTGCCGCTCTATTCTTAATGATCGGTTTGATATGGTTCCCGTTGCTGTTGTTCGCGCTTGGCAGCACAGTTGGCGTCTCGAACTTGCCGTACGACGTGTCGATGAAGATCAGAATCGGCCCGTACGAGCCGATTTACTCCATGTCGGCACAGAGCAGCTCGATCATCGAATACAGCGAGTCTGAGTACGCGAGGTTGACGAATTTGTACACGAAAGACAGACCCGCGGTTACGTTCCTGGAAAACTATATACACTCCGACGTAGCCGCTATAAGATTAAGTGGATTCTCTCGGAAATTGTGGAGCATATCTCCGCCAGACTTAGATAGGTACGATCAAAGACGCTCTGATTCGAACGAATGGGTTTGATAATATCGTAATTGGTCTCGCGATTGTTTTACGGCAGGCTGATAAAGGAATTAGAAGATAACAGCACGACTGTCACTATTCACGTGGAGTGGACAGTGTCCCGAAAGACGGACGCGAAAGATGCCAGCGGGATAACGACGAAAGTGCGAGACATAAAGTTACCACCGTTCGAGAACGGTGAATTCAATCCTGTGAGAAGATCGTTGGCTGATATGCTGTCCCCCGAGGAATCGACCGTGCATAACGGCACCATCACGTTGGAAAGCGCTTTTCCCAAGTTTTTGAAGGTGACTGGTCGAACTACCGACGTCGTACCTCAGTTAATGCGAATGCGTAAGTTTGGCCGAATATACAAATAGAAAACGCGATTTCTATTGAATAAAGGTGGTTAATCGACTCTCTAAACATGACTTTCAGCGAGATGGTTCGATGACGATTTAGAGAAAGAGGACGACAAACATTTGTACAGGAACATCAGCCTTCACTTGTCTACAGACGCGAACTGTTGCGCTCGTCAGAAATGGTGGGTCGTTAACGAGGTTTGCAACGACAGCTTGTACAACCAGCTGTTAAGCAGGGTGCCCTTAAATGACTGCAAGTACATCATGATGTTCTTGTTCAACGACAAGACGTTCCCTGAAGGGTTAAGCTTTATCAGTGGATTCGGGTGTGTCTTTTAGACGATCTAATTTTATTCCTCTTACCTCTTACGCTACCTTTTCAGGAAGTTATCGTTTAATTTTGTGTACTTAATCTTTTATTTGTTTCCATGTATGTTTATAGAATCTTAGGTTTATACACTACCGCGGTGATAGTCATAAGTCAAATGATGAGGAAGATAGTCAGTGACATGGCACCAAAGATTATGTTCGACGATCTACCCTACGTGGATAGGATTCTGCGATTATGCTTAGATATTTATCTGGTGCGTGAGAGCGGAGAATTGTGTCTCGAGGAAGACTTATTCGCCAAATTAATATTCCTCTATAGATCGCCAGAGACATTGATCAGGTTGATATTGCGTCATGTCGTCGTTGTATGGGACTTTTATAAGTTCGGAAAGGGTGACGAGTAAATGAATTTTCTTTCAGATGGACAAGGCCTACCGAGAAAGGGGAAGGGACTGACAATGAGGATCAGGATGATGTGGATGATGATGCTACCGCGCAAAGAGGGGAATCTCGAGAAGTTTCCCGGCACGAATAGATTATTAAACATCGCGATGGTTGAACGCCAAAAACGAACGATATTAACGTGACTATCGTGCAATTTTTAGGAGAACTAGAGTTAAGTTTGTCCTTTGGCCAAAAAAAATTTGTTCAATCGAAGGTTCTACGAGAAATCTATCGATCACGCAAAAGGGTAGATTCGTTATATGCAGAGAGAAGCTTTTAGGAAAAAAAAAGATTATCGGTAATCTTGAATAACGGAGACAATAGTACGCGCACTATCGAGGTGGCACATATAATGGCTTGAAAATTGAAAAAACTCAGGAATCTGTGTCCACCGTGTTTGTTGTTAGAGAATTGATTAACGAAGAGGTTGTTCCTATCTTTCAAACGTGTATATTATTAAAATGTACATACGCGAGCAATGCGGGGAAACGGGGAGAAATAGTACGAATGGGAGACTATAAAATGTTACGAGGAGATTCAAAATTTTTTAAAGAACTCAAAGATACATCGTGCGGTAAAATTATTTATTTCTCGATCGTACGTTTAAGTAAAGTTTTAGTCATTTTTACTTTCATATTTATCAATAAGGGATCCGCTTGTATAGTTAGTTGTTCATATAGCACGAAGGGGTATTGTGATTGTAAGGCGTACCAATTTTGAAACAAGTGCTTTGTACAATTGAACGGATAAGAAATAAGTTTGTCGTACCACATGCGAGATAGTGCTTTAATTGCAATTCGAATTTACTTGGAATTCACGCCTAAGCCGAACTATATTTCTAACATATCGCATTTAAGATCGCATCCCTATAAATAAGAACACGAGACCCCTTTGCCCCGAGAAACAATTAAAACATCCAAAACTGCCGATAGCGAAACGTTTTAGTTCCCTTTTATACATTTTTCTAATCGTCAATTTATTCCAGCAGTCAATCATCAATGATATAAATTATCTAGCCTTTTTGCCAAGTCTTTAGCACGTTTTATATAATAATCGTATTTAAGGGAGACCCCGAGATCATGACAATTATCATTATTTGTAAATATGCATTATACGATGTTCATTTTCGTCGGAGAAATTGTATCATGTCGCCTTAATATGCCTTTTAAGAGTATCTTCGAATATAAATTGTTTCAAACGAACGTGGGATAATTCTTTCCGTCTTGGATCCTTTAAACAAGACACAGAAATCTCGTTAGAAAGCATTTTATTAAGTATTTCATTACTAGAGACAAAGATTTACAATTTTTTCCTTTCTTTTCTTTTTCGTTTCACCTCGATAAATGTATCAACCTCAAATCAACGCGGAATAAAATGTTTCAGTACGTTACACGTTAAAGGAGGCTAATACTGTTCAAACGATATAACATACTTCTAGTTTATTAAATTTTCTCACAATTTAAAAAAATATTAGTAAAAACGTTAGAAAATATATGGTCTCGTTAACTTTAACGCACGCATTATCGCTTTCGAATACATAACGATTCGGAAACTATCGTGTAGTTAAAACATGTGCAGAATATCATACCCACTGCAATCATCAGCTATCAACATTAAACGGGAAATTATAAAGCAAGCATTATACCAATACGTTCGAAAGCATACCATACAATAGAAAAATGACAATACAGGTATGTCGTTGTACGCTATATCGTAATATCTCGATTGGCAATATCGGTACTAACGAGCATACGATTACGAGTCGTTGAACTCATAGAACAACCTTTCTCGAGGCCCACAGTGTTTTAGGTCTTCAATAGTTGAAATGTCAATAACTGATAACGATCAGGGTACCATAGCATAGTGGAATGGATATTTTCTTTGTGAACAATTTCTAAGCACCTGGAATTAGAGCAAGGTACATTGTACACATAATAACTGCTATTGTTTTGATAACTCTTTGCATTTCATTTTCAGCGCAACATTTTCCTGCTTCACATACTCTAACTCCTCTAACTTTTTCTGCAACTCCATGTTTCTAGTTTGCAGAGTAACGATATCCTTTTGGAGCTGTTTATTTTGTTCAATTAGGCCTTTTGCCCTGCTCAGATCTTTGTCTGGATGCATTTCATTGACTATATCATCTGTCTGAAGTAGCAGATGTTTAATGAGATTCGCTTGAGAGTTCAGATGCAAGTCTTGCATGGCCCTCAAAATTTTTGTGCTCTCTTGTTTGGTACAAGTGCTCACAATGTTCTTAATGGCATTGAGCAGTGTAACAGTATCGAGCTCTTTGGGTTCTGCTTTTTTAATATCATAAATCTTTGTTTTGTCTTTGGCTGCCTCCACCTGAGAGGTTCCTTCTTTCAAACCATCGCTAGGCCTGCTGTTCTCTTTCAGAACATCTAGAGTTTGGGCGTTCTCCTTACAACTTCCAGAACGGCGTGCTCTGTCTTTTACAGCTGCTCTGCTCTCAGAAATTCTTAATCTCGAGTCTCTGAGCTTTGCCTTAGCATCGTCTTTGTTATCTTGCTCCTTATCGTCGCTGTTAACTTTATTCTCAATCGGCTTCAACTTTGATTCAATAGACTTCTCTTTCCTTTCGGATATTCTTACTTTCATTTGTTGCTTCTTCGCGCCATGGTCGGATAGCTTTTTCAGATCTTTCGACTCCTTGCCAACCAATTCCTTTTCGACCGATGCACTCTCCCTTTTAACATGCGACAAATGATTCAAAGGAGACGATGTCGCAGTTCTCGTGGTCACATGCCGATCCACTTGATAAGCTTTAACGGTCGCAATATCAGTGGACACTAATTCTAAATCTTCTAGGAAAGAGTCATTCATATTTCTACAGTTTCTACTTTACTTCAACAACAAACAGACTAAACGAACACTCGATTCTTTCCTTGTATACGCGACTATAGCACTGTTAGGAACTGTTATACGAATATTGTCCTCAGATTCCTTAATTCTAAGCGTGACTTCTCGGTTTCTAAATCGCTATCAATATCAGAAACTCGTATCGCGAAGTGTCGTGCGCGGAGGCTCGCAGTAAGAAATAAAAAACGATGTTTCGCACTGTTTAGACGGGAACTGTGAAAAACTTTATTGACAACAGTAAAATTGCTCGCAACATGCGTACATTCCGAGTTAAAAATAGCAACAAATCTACGTTAACCTTCGATCAAAATTACAGGACGTATACCTATAAGTACTTACATGCCAATTCGAATTGAGCTGTGTTGGTACGTACACGGTCAGCTGACTGAAATTCGTTACTATCCCCTAAACGCCATCAACGCCATCTACGCCATCTACTAGTCCCAGTTACCAGAACTTACAGCGCGACTATTGCTACGAATTTTTACGTTTAGCTTTTATTTAATTGCGAATGAAAATGAAGTAAAAAATAGTATCGAAATATTTCCACGAAATTTTAGTCCCAATTGTTATCGATTATCTGTTTTCTGGGCTAGTATCCGTGGACTTATCGTGCGGTAGTTTCCACTCTGTTCGTAACATTGGTCACATTGCGGCGCCGGTATATAAAGATTCGTTTTGTGTTGAATCACAGCAATTGCGTTTCGATTAGGTTCGACAACAGTAGTTGCGGGTATCGTATCGTGTCCTAGAACGACCGTCTTCCATCGTGGGAGATAGTCGCAGTAAATTTAGCAAACTATGAAGAAGCTCGCGTTACTTTTACAAGTTTTGTTCCTCGCCTCACTCGCGACCGGGTTTACGAATGTTTATCCGAAACTTAAGAACATCCCCTTTCGCGACGACGACGATGCTGGCTTGCCGCTGTTCTTGACACCGCTTATCGAAAGCGGTAAGATAGACGAAGCTCGTAACAAGGCCCTCGTACAGCATAAAGAGATGTACGAGATCAGTAGTTATGCCGGCTACTTAACCGTTAACAAACAGTACAATTCGAACATGTTCTTTTGGTTTTTCCCGGCTGTGGTGAGTAGTTCAACGGTTCTCTTTTCTTTAATTAAAAGCTATGAAATTCCCACAGAATGAGATCGAGTCACGTACAATTTTATGTTCAGAGAAGATTGACGTAAGATAGAGCTTTTTTTTTTTTATACAGAACAGTCCGGGGACTGCTCCTGTAGTATTATGGCTACAAGGTGGTCCTGGGGCTACATCATTGTTTGGGTTATTCATGGAGAATGGCCCATTTATAGTTACTTCTAATAAAACTCTTGCGATGCGTAAATACTCTTGGAATTATTCCCACAATTTGCTCTATATCGATAATCCAGTCGGTACTGGATTCAGTTTCACTGACGACGATAAGGGCTATGCCGTCAATGAGACAGATGTGGGAAGGGACGTCCACACTGCGTTAGTCCAGTTCTTCAAGTTATTCCCAGAACTCGGATCGAACGACTTCTTTGTTACTGGCGAATCTTATGGTGGGAAATACGTGCCGGCTGTATCTCATGCTATTAAAGATTATAATATCAAAGCGACCACAAAGATAAACTTGAAAGGTTTGGCAATTGGAAATGGTCTGACTGATCCAGAGAATCAGTTATTGTACGGAGATTATCTGTATCAGCTGGGTTTACTGGATGCAAATGGAAGGGAACTGTTTCACAAGTACGAGGACACGGGTAGGAAGCTTATTAAAGAAGGAAAATACATAGATGCTTTCAATCTCTTCGATGAGCTTCTTGATAGTGATCTGACCAGTTCTCCATCACTGTTCAAAAATTTAACTGGCTTCGACTATTACTTCAACTATCTGGAAACCCAGGATACAAACGAGTCCGACTATATGGTAGAATGGTTGCAAAGGGCAGATATTAGGAAAGCTATACACGTCGGCAATTGTACATTCCACGTTGAAGCTAAGGAAGTAGAGGAACATTTGAAAGCTGATATTATGCAATCTCTGGCAATTCTGATTGCAGATCTTACGCAGCATTACAGGGTTCTTTTGTACAATGGACAGCTTGATATTATTGTTGCGTATCCATTGACGGAAAATTATATGCAAAAGTTGAAATGGGCAGGCGCAGAGAAGTATAAAACAGCCAAAAGGAGAAAGTGGTATGTTGGAAACGAATTAGCTGGGTATGCGAAAACTGTTGATAATTTTACGGAGGTCTTGGTAAGAAATGCTGGGCACATGGTTCCTTCTGATCAGCCAAAGTGGGCACTCGATCTCATTACTCGTTTCACACACAATAAGAGGTTCTAAGTAACTTAATTTGATTTAAATAAAGAGATAATAATTACGTTGTTACCCATATAAATAAGCCCTAACATACTAGAAATGTAGATTTAAGGGGTTGCTAAATAAATACGATATACTTAATTGAAATAAAAAAACAATAATTTTGTACTAAAAGAGATAGTAAACATTTATTAATAACAGAAATGTGTATAAATTTGTTATTGAGCGGCCTTAAAATATTATTTACAATATATTTATTACATCGTACTTATGTCTTTTCAAGTGGGAAAATATTAGATAATATAACAAACGAGAAAAATTTCGATTACGCTAAATGTCATGATTAAGAATATCTGATTTATGAAGTTTCCTTATACATTAGAAATTACGAATAACAGCGTCCACTTTGCAGTTTATTTTGCGATGGTCTTTATCTGTAACATTTCTCGTTGTACCGTGTTAGTTTTATGTATAGTGGAAACTTCTACACAACTTAATCTAATCTTTAACATTATCTTTAATTACCTTACTAGATATCTGATAATTTCTAATATATTGTAAATGTAATTCTTAATTAAAAATGGCATAATGATAGTGATATACTCGACAAAAACAGTGTCGATAATCAACTTCATGTTATAAGAGGTAGTAAATATTTATCGATAAGCGAAATGTGTACACATTCGAGATTTTTTTGTTGTAAAATTGTCCTACTTATATAAGATACTTTGCAGTTTATTGCGTTTGTGTTTACGAAAAAGTATCGACGTACGCGTGATATGTAAAAGAAAATTATTGATCACACGAAGTCTTTGATGTTTCGAGTTCTCTTAAAGACTGATATGGCAACAATTAATTATCTAGAAAGGACGATATTAATCCAAATAGGGCAGTAAGTAATCGTCTACTATTGACTCGTTTTTGTGCCACTCATAGTGCGGTACATTTGGAACCGTGATGAGAGTAAGTTTTCCACTTTCGTCCAACGTTCGTAATCCAATTAAATCGTCCTTATAGATATCTCGATCACGCATATCTATCACAGTTTCGTTAGTATCGTAATATCCAAAGTGGCTACTTTGCCATGGAGTGATAACACCATCATCCGGCCCGCCAATAAGCACCATGCGTTTTAACTTGGTGAGACCTCGCTTCGACGTCGGCATTTTCGTTGAGTTTTTCTCATTGTTAACGTACGGAAGGAACTTGCTAAATTTGTAATACAATTCCTGTGAAAACGAAGAAATCAAATGTTAATTCTTCGTACCGCGCGAATTCAACGAACGAAGTATGTACTAACTTGATGATGGGGATCGTTCCAGTAATTCCCAACGCTGGTATGTTGGCCAATTTTTGAGTAGAATAATTCATATGCCGTTTCGCATACCAAATCAGGGAAAAATAAATGCAAAAATCGAGCTGCAACGGAATGCACGAATGATTCGAATTCCTACGTTTTCCATCCAAGATACGTGTTGTATCACCACGAATACCTACTTCCATACTGTCCAGCTTGTGGCGAGCTCAAGGAAATAAAGTTCTTAACATTGTGATCGGGAAATACTTGCAGTATCACTCTGGCTAATAAACCACCCTGGCTGTAACCCACTAAGTTTATTCCTTCGGGAAATACGGCACCTATAGATACAATGTCCATGCCTATCTCCTCTACTTGACGCCACATTGGCTCCAGGCTACTCCATCCGGCATATCGTGGAATGTTGTAAATCTGTGTATCCGGATGCATCTGAAACCAAACAAGAAACGATCATCTAAAGCATGTAACGAAGAAGGAAATTGAAATTTTCAATCATTCGCGACGTTCACGCGCCAATTCTAAATAGACGCGACATCTGCAATGTTTTTGTTCCGCGCTTAAATTACTTACTTGTTGGATTCTGTTACTAATAAGTTCCATGCTGTCGCTTCCAGTGAGGACGCCGTGGATAACGACCACTGCACGATAACCTTCGACGACATAATTAAATGCTGTCAAGAGGAAGAGAAGAAAATTGAATGCTTTACAATTTACGCTAGCCATTGATGTGTGTCAAAGGTGATTGACGCTGCAGTCAGCACATTTTATCACGTCCAGTTTCTATGAGATAGACAACGCTTCGAGCAAAGTTATGGCGCATTTATAAGCGCAGCTTTTGATTGGAGAAGTTCTACGTCTACCGTTCCTGGTCTGCTGCTTCTTCGCCTTGTGAGAGCGGCTTTAGGATCGATTTTCTGAACGATAAGTTCTTCCCAGTTGGTAAGGAAGAGATGTCGTTTGCCAACAATGGACAATTACACGAGTAGCAACAATACCAAAGACCAAAATACATTCATGCTCATTAGCAATTTAACACGAATCAAAGTTGCACCTTGCATAGTGCAGATTCTTTGTTTCTGTGGGAACAAAGGCGAGACTTAAAGCAAACTAATCACCAACGACAATAATCTATCGTCACGATAGAATGATTATTGAGATGTAACGAGCATCGACTTGATCGATAAGCCAGAGTCAATAACACCGAAGGGAACTAAATTGCGTTTCGAAATAACGCGCTGAGGAACGTAGTCGATCCCTAATCCTTTCGCAGTTATATGAAAGGTTGTTGGGCACGTGGTATTTCCCGTGCTACCACCATATATCACCGTCCTCTGACATCACCCCTAAGTTGGCATACGAAACTCACGCCTCGGAGGATGGATGCCTGGCTGCATTGTTTCGACCACCGTCTCATTCTCGATTATCACGGTTCCACTTCGCAAAGAAACCTTTGTCACCGGGAAGCGTTAACATTTTTAGTACCGCGTTTACCTCGCCCGGACGCACGTCGATCATTCTCTCACGGAACCCTTGAGAGCTTGTTAAAAAGAGCACGTCTCCATCAACGTAATTTCACGAACTCGCAAGTCACCGACATTACGAGGCAAGCAAGTGAGAAGCAGATACCTCTTAGACAAGTACACGGTAATGATTCAATCAAAGGCAAATGACCAATTGAAGCGAGAAGGAAATCTTTATTACCGTTCCAACACTTTCCGATTCTAGTTACATTCCGGTGGCCGCTGAATTTGACGAGAGGGGAGGTGTACACGTTTCACGCGTCGCATGGAACGAAACGAAATGGAAAGTCGAACTGCGAAGGGACAGGCATCCCCGTTTACCCTAAGAAATTAGAACGTAGTACAACAATTCGACCGTGGGGACTACCTGGGGACGATCCGTTGCTTACGTATTTCTGATGTCGCATGCTGGCTCTAATCGAGTCGGTCAGAAGCTTTGAAACTACCAACATTTCTTTCTCTCGTCGGAAGAGGGAAAGAAACGAGGGGGGGGGGGGGGGGGAAGAAGGAGACCGAGAGGAGAGGAAAGACGGCCAATCCAATTCCACGCTCAAACCCGACCATCGTGATGGCGGAGGGTGGCGAAAAAACGCAGCCACGCCAGAGAGAGCGGGCAAGGCGAGCGTAGGTCTCGGAGCTTTTTTGCGTTTAATCAAGGATATTCGCGGTCGGCTGACTCGCTATTTTAGTCCACCAAGTGCTAACCGAGCCGCGCAACCACCACCGGCGACCATATCGCAGGAAGTGGATGAAGGAATCTTCGTCCTTTGACCTCGCGGGCACGCTCTTATCCATCTCCTGTAATTCGACATGCATCCCCAGTTACTTTTAACCAAGCGTCCGCCTCGGGACTCGCCTGGGGATATGTTGGTAAATTAGAAAAGAAATAATATACAATTGGGGTTTATGGGTGTTCAGGAGTTCTTTAGAAAAGAGTTCGCTGCCTTTTGTTTTCTGATAAAGAGGATTATGCCGATCATTGTATATTACGGTTGTATATTATTTAAGCGCGCTTGATCATTTTACGACCGGCACGATGCACGGGGCGTTAAAATTTTTCGAGAAGTTGCGCCGCACTTGAAGCGATAATTTACGCGCGGGTAGCATTTCAGCTTTCCGGTTTTGTAAATTCAAATGTACACAACGCGCGACGAATGAACAACGCCGCGGTAATATTTGCAAAAATATGCAGGGACCACCGCCGCTGGTGGTGATGTTTTTCATCCCCATACTGTCTTTATTCAGTTATAAAGGTAAAAAAAAAGAACCAACAAAATAGCATTTTTTATTCCTTCTTTATTCGCCGTACGAAGGGAGAACGCGGAAGAGAGAAAAGAAATCGTAAAAAATATATAAAGTGTCCAACGGAAAGTTCCAATCGAACGTGCGATTAGAATTCGATCAGCCTTTTACCGCGCGTTGTTCGATTCTTTGAGGAATCATTCTCGTTCCTTTCTTTTTCTCTTCTGGTCGCCAAGTGGAATCATAGATCCTCTTCATCCAAGAGCCGACTCGAGAGAGTGTTTAAGGCCACCCTCTGGCTCGGTAAGTACAGAGGCGGGAGAGAAGACGAAGTGGGTGGTACGGTGTCGGAGGAACGGCCGGGAGATTAGCGTTAATTACAGAGTTGAGCCGTTCCGGGGTTGGGACGGGCGCGAGGTATTTGTCACTCGGCACTGCTCTCGACTCCTGTTCCCCGTTCTGAATATTAATAACCCCCGCGTCATCCTTCGCCTGCACCTTCTTCGTTCCACCCTCTCCTCCTCCTCCTCCTGCTGCTCGTCCTCCACCCCCGTCCTCACCTCTCGTTTCACGACACCCGATGAATTGCGCGGCAGACAACGCTACTCATTATGCTGACTGCTTGATTTCATCACCGTCACCGCTGCGAAAAATTAATTGTCCCCGTGATCGGAGTGAGTAAGGATCAGCTTTGCAGATTTCGATCAATTTTCGCCGATCTTTTAAGCAGTACAGCTACGGGGGATGACAAATGGAATTTTCTATCCTCCTTTTTTCTTTTTTTTTCTCTATCAGAACGATATCGCGTCCTCGTATTGGAAGCTTTTCCTTCGAGACAGCCCACCGCCCCATCCTCCCCCTCCTCCTCCCATATTCTTCTTTCCGCCGTAGCGTTTTCCAAAAATTGAAGGATGGTACCGTCGATTCGACGGCTAGCCCCTACCCACGTAGCGCGTCGATCAATCGATATCATCCTCTCTCGTCCTTTCTGCGGTCGGTCCCTCGATGGCGGTCCCATTCCCGCGCAAAACGTTCAGATATTCAAAGTCGGGGAATAGTTTATTCATGGCCGGCTCTGGAGAACTTAGAAAGATATTGGAAGCGGCCCGCGGAGAGGGTGGAAGATAGAAAAAGAGACGGCGGGAGCCTGGAAAAAGCTGAGCGCAGGAGCGAGAGACGGCGCGACGGGGTTGAGAGAGAGAGAGAGAGAGAGAGAGAGAGAGAAACGATATTGGTCGGACGGAAGTGTCCCCTCGGGGAAACGAGAAAACGGGAGGAGCGTCGTCTCTCCCCCGATCCGATAAAGCGAAAGAGGGACCCCCTTGTGGCACGGCCACCACTCCTACGCGTTGACCCACGTGACAGCGAGCCCGCCAATAAAATTCAAATAAACTCCGCCGTGCATACTAAATTATCACATCTTCCATTACCCGACCGAGTGGTCCATCCCCAAACAGCCTTCATCCCTGGTCCCGTGGAAACGTTTCGCCGTCGTGTCGAAATTCCAATATTTTTTGACTTCCCCGGCGAAGATGGGAACCGGGACGTGACACCGTCCTCTCGAGGTGACGGAAGGCCCAGACGGAACGATTTCGCAATTACCAGAACCGATTTAATGCGCGCTAAGTCCGCGGGACGTGTTAAGTTATCGTCGCGTAATTGATCGCCTCGCGAGCAGAATTTAATCTGTTTTGGCGGGTCGAGTCGTCGGAACACCGGCGGACTTAACGATCGACAAAGCGTCTCGAGTTTTACGGAAGATTAAAAAGGGTTACCAGCCGATTGTAGAGCGTGCGACGGTTAGACCGTAACGCCATCGTGATACGTCGGTAATCCGGCGATGGATACTCGCCGTGGAAACGGGAATGACTCGTCGAGAGGAGAGGGTCCAGCGACGCTGATGAAGGGACGCTCGAGGTCAGGTGGCCTTTCCCAGGAACGCCCCAGATTTCAACATTACTCAAGCAGGATCAACCTGCCACGGAGGAAGGCCATTGTTCGCTTTTCCGCTGCTGAGTTTCCTTCCGCATCGTCGCCGCACCATCGTCGTGGCTCGACCGTTCGGAATTACCGCATTTTTTCTTTCTCTTTCCTCTCCCTCGCGCCTCGAACGTATCGAGAGGGAGCTGTACTCGTTCAATTAAACGGTTCCTCGAGATTTTTACGGGCGAACTCGTTCGAGGCGTTCACCGTTCGAAGTTTAATACGTTTAAGCGAGGCATCGAACTTCCACGGACACGGGGCGGTGTGTATTGTTTTATAATAGTTTCCTGAGAATTTTTTCGCGGGGAGGGGGGGTATAAACGCGTTAAAGGAGCACGAAAATTAACCAAACGAAGTTCGTACCGTGTAAAACAATTAGTAGCTACCTTAGCTGTGCCTCTGCTCACCCTATCAGCTTGTCTACGCCTCGACTATTAGTATAATCGCTCGAGGCTACGACCCTTAGCTACCCTCGAGCGGTACACTTTAATTCTTAGGAAGTTAGAGGCCACCCCTACCCCGCAGCTGCGATCCGCGCGACTTTGCGCTTCGTTCGCCTTCTGCTCTGCTTCTCGAATCGAGCGTCAAGTTTCCTCTGTCGCGTGTATTTTGGTTACTTTCGAAAGTGTCCCGTGATAAGGTAAAAAGTTGTTCGAACTTTTTCATCCTCGCTCCACAATGCTTTTTCCTTTTACATTTTCTATTCTATTGACCGCTGTGATTGGTGTTCAAAATTGACTTTTTCGTACAGCTTTAAGACCGACGAGAAATCCACGTTTAATATGCTTTCGAATGATTATTTAATTTTTGCCAAATCGTTCAACGTTAATCGACTCCTCGAAATTACACGTCCAAGTGTCGCTGTTCTCCACAAGGTAATTAGGCGACGATTTTCCGTAGCGTATCGTGTTTTCGTCACGTCGAGAATAAACGCAGCGTTCCGCTGCGTGTCTAATTGATTTCCGCCCCGGGAACGGGGCCGCGTTACGAC
The DNA here is from genome assembly GCF_050948175.1 of Xylocopa sonorina. Taxonomy (NCBI): domain Eukaryota; kingdom Metazoa; phylum Arthropoda; class Insecta; order Hymenoptera; family Apidae; genus Xylocopa; species Xylocopa sonorina. The sequence continues at coordinate 15,976,292 of NC_135193.1, forward strand.
CGCATCGGGGGCTGAATTTCGGACGTCGAACCACCCCTTTGCATTATGGATGCACCTGATTTCACACTTGTTCGTTCGCACTGGCAAACGTCTCCATCGATATAAACGGGCCGCAATTTGCTGGCCCATTGTAAACCGCCCCCTTCGAGCTCGATTCATGGGTAATAAATCCTGGTTCCGTCGTATACGGCGAATTTATGTTTACGAAAGTTGCTGGCGAGGAGGGAAAGGTACCGCTGCCTTATCACCTACAATCTGTCGTTAACCATCCTGGCGCAGAATATTTTTACGAATTTCTAGATCGATTTCGAAAGGTAGCGGTTGATAAGAAGTTCGCGTCGTTCGTGGATTTATTACCAGTAAGGAAGCGTGGAATGGTAATCACTATTTCGAGGGGTTTGATTTAGCAATCAGGTATCGTTTTGAGCGTATTGTACCGGGCGTACGTACGAAATTGGCCGTGTAACATGTGCGTAATCCATGCCACGTGTCCTCGGAGACGAGTGGATGCAAGGCGTCGTTGAACACACCCCTCGAATCTGTCCACGTCCTTTCTGTTGCCGCAAAAACCCACTCGAATAACTGGTTCGCTCGTATTCGTTCGTTACTCATCATTCAATGGCAATTTGTCCAGTTACCGAGATTAGAAAGCGACTTGAAAGCGATGCTAATTCGTCCCGTGCCCGCCGCTTTCTAATTTCAGATTCACCCTCTTTGACCTCGTACTTATTGCGCTATATTCCGCTTTGTATTAGCATAACGAGCATCGATCGGATCATTCTCCACTCGTCTGCGTCCGATTTACTAAGATAACGATTAAAAAACCATTGCAAATTTTTTCCATTACAATTACACGCGTTGAAAATGTGATTTTTCAAACCAAAAAGTGAGGAGACTACGTTGCACGTGTCGTTTCTCATTGAGATTCTATCGTCGAAAATCTTTTCGTCATTCGCACACGTCTCCCATCGTCGAATGGATCGAGCCAAAACTCGAAGGAAGACTTTGCTGTGGCGGACACGCGAAAAACGGTAAAAAGACCATTCGCAGTCTAACATATGGCTGGCGAAATTGCCGACGGGGCGGCGGTAACAATATTTACAGAAGGCTCCGGCTAACCCCCGGTGTTTTGTTAAGACTGCACACCGCACACAGCCGCAGCCCCGGGGGCAAGGGTGTCACTTTACCCCGATAATCCCCCGTAATACTCTTTAGCGATCCGCGTCGCGGAGTAATATTAAGTCCCTTACATCCAATTTCTATGGACTTACACCTTGTTCGCGGCGATTAGCATTTTGATTGCGACCTCCGCCGCGGAGTCCTCTTCTCCTTAGGTTCGTTCCTCTCGGTTGTTGCTTCAGTAGCCTTTGCGTTCGCTCAAAAAAGAAGAGAAAGAAGAGAGAGAGAGAGAGAGAAAGGGAAGGGAAGAAGTCGACGTTTCACGGAACGTTCGCAACGATTGCTGCACTTAAAAGTTGCGCAAACTACTAGCGAGTGAACGTAAGAGAACGAACGCTGTGTTAGAGTTCGAAAAAAAAAAAAAAAAGAGAAACAAGTAAACTCGACAATGAATAATTTCGATGAAACATTCGTCTGGGAATCGAAGCGTTGCGTCGGCCAATTGATACTGTGAAAGCACACGGGTGCGGAATTGAACGCGGACGAGAACGCGGCCGCTATGATCAACGAGTTTTTCGAATGTTACTCGTCGAAATGGCCGGGATTTCCGTTCGTGTCGCGGACGAATGCCCAGTGGAATCGCGTGTAATCACCATACACGCGTGCAGGGGAATTGGGGTCGCCGTTTCGAGCGCGCGCTACTCGCGGATACACCGCACTGGATACTGCGAGGGGTGGCAGTATTTGCTTTAGAGCTCGACAATCACGTCGAGGGTGGTCCAGGGCCGCAGCCGGACCTGCGATCCGGATTAGCCGGATCATAATCAGCCAATCAGTGGCGCCTGTGCGGCAAGGTGTCGAATGTCAACTCCCGCGGGACCTGGATTGATTTCTTTTCGCGGGATCCGCCGTCGCTGTTCCGTGCGCGCGCGTGTCGACATTCGATTCTAATGGGATTCTCCACGTGCACGGGGAAACGGATAGATCGAATCCGCCACGGCACGCTTCAGCCTGTCAGCCGTTTGAGAACGAGGAAGTCCGACCTTCCTTCGCTGCGGAGCATTAAGTCCCGCGGAAGCGGATGCGGAGACAAAGTGGCTCTCTGCGAGTGTTACCATTATAGCGCCGCAATACCGCGCGCGCCGAGAGTTGCTGGGCATAAAGGAAACATTTGCGCACCTACGAAATCTCCATTTGCTGTATCCCTCCGTGAAACCTCAGTCACAGTTACTCTGACGTTCTTTGCGTTTACTTGAGACCAAGATCGAAGAATGTAATCGCTTGCGAACCGTTCCACCAGTACTCGTTTGCTCTACGAAAACAGACTTCCGTGGGTCAAACTAATTTCTCTATTTCTTTCTTTCTCTCACTCTCTCTCTCTCTCTCTCTCTCTCTCTCGAGCCGCGAAGTTTCATTAAGATCAATGTATCACTCCACGCGGTTCGCTCGTAAACTTCCACTTAACGCGTACGAAAGAGTGGCAGCATCCCCCGGAGGGAAGCAGATCACCCTGAAACAGGAACGATGACGAGGCGGACGCGGTCTCTGCGCGTTGAACTCGTTTCTCGGAGGTGAGACACCAATAAGACGGTCCATCCGGCGAGCGCGCGCGAGGCGCGGGTGGAAAGGAGCGCGCTTGAGATTTGCGCGAAGCGTGAATGGATGAGGGCGTGGGAAACGTGGCGAACGCGGATAGTGTGGTGACTTGCGACCGGTCCGGTAATTGTCGTAATTGTGCCGAGTGATTCACACATCAGGATCGGCGCGGCCAAGTCCGCCCCGTGGTTGCCCCGGCTCGAGAGCTGGTTTACGCGCGCTCGCTCCGCGGCACCGCTCTCACACGATATTCGCACACGCTCGCAAAACACGCGGGCAGCGCGAGCGCATCTGCGCGGGATTTCGGAAACAATTGCCGACAATTCTCGCCACTTGACTCGCGGCCAGCGATTGACGTGAGAATCCGCTTAGACGCCCGTACAAACTCCGCTCCGCGGAGAGTATGAGGTCATCTTCATTAAATCGTTCTCCGCTTAATGACTGATCTAATTTTTTCTTTCTCTCCTCCACCGTGCCCCTCGTTCCTCTCCGTCTCCCTTCACGAACCCTTTCGTGGACGAGGGAACGCGACGAGAACTGGCGAGAGTCGTCGACGAGAGCTCACCTTTTTTTCTATCCCCCCTCTCCTCGCGATCTTCGAGGAAGAGGCTTTTACTCTTTCCTTCCCACGTTCTCGCCGTTAGCGAGATTAATTACTGGTGTCCCCGTAACGAGCGCGACGCGAAGTAGATAAGGTGCGTTCTCGTCGCGATACGAGTTTTTCGAGCGTGCATACGGTTCCGTTTATCCTTCCGGATGAAACCGTGAAACTGGACGATGCGTATTATCGATACGTATACGCGCCCCTCTCCAGTGGTTGGTACAATTTCGGGTATATTGATTTGTAACACCTTTGTAGGGCACATTTCCATCGGCGAGCAAGCGGGAAAAACGGGTTAGAATTAACGAGCCGTCCGTGTATCCGCGTGCGAGCGGCTCGATCGTCGCGAATATCGGTGCCACCGGTAACGCGTGCGAGCGTTGCGCGTCGGTGTTGCGGTGTTCGCCACCGTGGAATACACGGTTGCGCGTGTATAGCTCGAGCGAGGATGGCTCGTAAGAGGGTTGATAAGGCTATCGCGCGCATCGCCCCGCGCGTTTAGCATACATTTGAATAATGGGCAGGCCGGTAATCCTTTAAACCGTTGGGCCCTCATCCCGTAACTAGGTATCCTTTCATCTCTCTGGCTCGGAGCTCGTCCGAGGCCAGCCATCCTCCTTCCAACGAGCCCCGCGCTGCTCCCACCGTCGCTTAGCCAGCCCATCCTCCCTCAGGTTCGCTTCCCTCCAGGCTGACTAGCTGCAGGGGGGTTCGTCCTCTCTATATATTTCTCTCTTTCTCCTCGGCCGCCGTTTAAAGATATTTCGTTAAAATAACAGTCTCGGCTCGACTGAGTGCCACCCTCTGAACCCCGCCGCCCTTGGCCACCCTTATACAGGACCGATGGCCGTGGCAAAAAGGGGGTGGCATTTGCAATGCAGAGGTTAAATGGCTGCGGGGGTCGGTCCAGGGTGGAAACCGGGACGAAAGGAGGGGGAAGATAGCACGCAGCCACTGCACAGACTCGATTGGTTTTTTACTTGCCTCTCGAGCTCTGTTTCTCTTCGCCTCTCTCTCTCTCCCTCTCTCTCAATCTCTTTCCTTTTTCTTCCGTTTTCCAGCCCTCTCTGTTTCTCTTCTTCCTCTTCTTCTTCTTCTTCTTCTTCTTCTCCTTCTTCCTTAACGTCGAGTTCCTCCTCTCCTCCGTACCGCGATCCAACGTCGCCTCTTTTTCCGCTTCATCGGCTAGGCTTTCGGTGGAGAGGCGAAACGAGCGCGCGGGGGTTAAGCGGAAAAAGAAACGAGCGAAGGACGCGCGGTGGAACAGAGAGAATATTACCTGGGGAGCAAAGGGGGTAGGTGGGGGGTGGCCGTCAAGGAGGTGGGCGAGATTAAACATTTATTTAAATGGCAGCCTCGACGGTGCGCGACTAGCACGCACACCGTCGAGTGTGTACACGCATTTAATATATGTTCTTTCCTCCCGCGCCGCGTATGTTCGCGCGTGTGTTGAATCGGTCGCGCGTGCGCGCGCGTTGCCTGCGAGCCGCGAGATACACCGTTTCCGTGTCGGAGGAGCACAGGAACGGAGGAACGGGGATGAGATCGTGTGCAGGTGGACGATCCGGGGTCCGGGTATGTAGGTGCGCGCGCGTGTGTACGTTCGCGCGTTCAGGGACGTGGGCGTTGGTATTACGGCTACACAACGGAGGAAGGAGATTAGCCTGGTGGTTTTCAATCCCATTTTCATCGCGCTTCTACTACCCTTTCCGCGGCGGAACGATATCGTTGAGGCTTCATCGAGCCCCCGCGCGATCGTCCGCCGGCACGCGCGCAAATGGCTCCAGAATAAATCAAAGGTGAACGCGAATACGCGTGGGCGGACCTTCCAATCTTTGATATGGCGGTGTTCTCTCCCTCTCTCTGTGAATTTTAAATCGACCTTTTATCTTTTGCCCACGATCTCGGGCACTCGAGGTTGGATCGTTTCGAACGATATGGGCCAGTTAGCGGTCGACGGTTGATTCTTAGTTAGATTGGATTTCGTTAAAGCCACCGCTGGTGGATTTAAATGCACGCCAGAAGAACGAGGGGTCGGGTTAGGTTCTTTTCGATTGAGCTGAACAATCTCTGTCGACCCCTGGCTGAACTCGCAACGATTGATACTTATGCCGATAGATTTGTTGAAGTAGGTCGGGCAATGACCAACGAGCAGATATTTGGCATCTAGCAATCTCGACGCACCGCGTCACGATAATGTACCGCGTTGTCGAACGCAGCCATTCGAAAAGCGATTCGAGCGACGACTCGACAACGATGGAACGCTGTCGTGTAAATCTTTATTACCGTCGTCACGATGCGCTGACATTACGTCTTCGTGATCGATGCGACAGCATCGAGGGTCTTTGAACTCTACCTTTCTCTCTCTCTCTCTCTCTACTCGAATAATTAAAAATTCTCGAAAACGTACAGCTCTATGCTTCGCATCCCCTCGTCGTCGCCGCTGCGAACGAGCGAATATCGCTCGCATCGAAGAACGATCGCGTCCATATTAATTCAGTTGGAAACAGGCTTAATTAATCGCGGAAGAAACTGTGTCAGCCGCGATCGATGACCACCGTAGCAAATCACACATCGAGGGGGCAGCGAGTTACGTCACCGGTTAATTAGCCCGTCCGTTTCTGCACGATCAGATTTTAAACAATTAGCCGTCCGCGTGGGTGTGTTAGCGGACGGCTCCTCTTGGGAACGGTCGCACCCATCGTCAGGTTCGTGTCTCGCGGGACGAGCGTGACTTTCCACGTGCTCGCATGCACCACGTGCCACGCTCGACCCGGTGCTTTATATCCTCCGTCCTTCGTTCCCGTTAACCACCCGTACAGCGGAGTCTCCAAAGGTCCCGTACGGTACGTACGCGGAACAAATATCCTTGGACGAACTGCCTGCGAGCACGCTAGGCGTCGTTGGTCCAATTCGATTCAATTCTCTCTCTTTCACCCTCTCTCTCCTCTTTCCGTCCCTTATCGTGGGGCGGGGGAGCCCCCCTTCTATCCGCGCCCGTGCTTTTTTTCACTCGGTCTCTATCTCCAGTTAGACCTGCACGATCCAGTTACTCCCTGGAGAACGATAGATCCTCGGTTGACTTTGCTCGGGGTGGTTTTCTCTCAACTCGTCTCCGTTCTCTGCCTCTTTCCAATTTTTTCCTCCCCGTGCTTCCGTGTAGTCTGATGAGGGGGTCGCGATCATTGGAGAACGCAATTCCACCCGCTTTCGAATCACCGTCGATCCTCATTCCCTTCCTTGAGCAAAACTTCGACTAGTCGTCTCTCTCGACTCTGAACGCAAAATATTCTACGCGAGGTGGAAACTAGACGCGAAGTTTTTACAGAGAGAGTCTCAACGGCTGTTAAATCGAAACCGCGAGGTGTCCAGACGCGCGCGAACCAAATGATAGCGTCGATAATTCAATTGCACGGGGGTTCCAGGTTCGTTTCACCCATGGCGTTCAGCGGTACGTAGATCGCTCGTACAGCAGGGAACGCGTTCCCGTTTCATCCAGGCCACTCTCATCAATCCTTTCGGCAACAGAATTCGAGGAGGCTGCGTCTATATCCGGTTGTTTGTGTTCACCAGCCGGGTCCCCCGTGTCTCGTTCATCCTGGTCAGTTAATAACCGTGGTTTGGATCCGGCCGGTCCACCACCGTTGCTGACCACCGTTGCTGACCACCGTGTCTGGTTGGGTTTTCGCGCGAATTATGGAAACACGCCCGTTATACGATGCGGTGGTGGCCGATGATAACGCAGCCGAGCGCGGCTCGTTCCTCGTTTTAATTAAGCCTCGCACACTGTTCCCACCGCTGCGCCCCGCCGCTTCCAAGGTATCGCGTTGACTCTCAGGGCCGAACGGTACAACGGACCGTTGTCTGCCCTCGCCACCCCCGTGAATTCCAGCCTGGATTCTACGAGGGAATGAATCCTTTCCGTTGTCTTCCGCGGGAGACCGCAACCTGCCAGGAGATAGATACGTTTCGGTTTTTCCACCGATGCAACGCGTTTTCATTTCGCCTGTTGTCCGTTTCGACCACGGCACGCGTGGAATCGAGGCGCGCGAGGTTTTTACACGATCTACCAGTCGACGTACCGTGTTGGTCAGCTCAGGATCCCCCGCCAGACTGGTTTAATTAAGCTTCGTCTAGTTAGCTGGAACGAGAGATAGAACGCTAGGACCGGACGGTTTTAATGAAATTTCGAGAGTGAAGAAGTTCGCTGGTGTCTGCGTACGGATTTCTTATTCCACTCGAAGGATCGAAGGTCCACTTGACTGTGGACCTTACAGTATCACCGCAGACCTCGAAGAGTTACGAATTCTCGTAGAATTTTTTCCTTAGGAACGCAAACAAATATCTGGTCGATCGATCGTCGAGGCAGCCTTCCTCTGTCTTACTTCTTCATCCGGTTCTCTGACGCTTCCGCAGTTACACCCGCATTCAAAGCGCTCTTTCATTTTCTACAAGCGTGCACCTTTCACACTGCGAACGGATACGTATCGATAATATTTCACCGACGCTCCTATCGATTCCACGGTTAAGGCATAGTCTGGCGTAGGAGCGTATCTGGTCGACCGCGAATTTTTCATCCCCGCAGAGAGTGAATCGGTCTCGCCGTTCTCCAGGGTGGAGGTATCGGTGCGTGTAACGGGAATTTGATAACGGAGAGGAGAAGGCTCGCGCGGCTAGTAGACGAGGAGAGAGATAAAGTGGTCGTAATATTTTCATAAGAGACCATTCCTTTTTTTCCTTTCTCTTTCTTTTTTTTTTTTTTTCGTTCTATTACAGTTCTCCGGCTAGGCGGCGAGGGCAACGGGTGGGGGTAAGTAATTAGCAGCGCAGAGCCGCGAGAATATGGCAGGCTAGCAGTAGCCGCGGCAGGATTCATTTACGAAACATCTGGAGCGACGGGATGCATGCAGTTCCGTTTATTCCGACAATTTCGTTTAAATTAGCTGAACGCGAGCGTTTTTACGTCGACGCCGACCGGTTCACACGTACTCCCCCTCTTTCTGTTCCCGCGAGTAATCATCCAGATTCGTAAATTACTCGTTGTCCCTCCGCTGTTCGCGCCGCTCGTTCCTACAAATCCACTTTGTTTCCGCGCGCGTTTGTCCAATTGAAATTAAAAACGACGAAACGATTAACCGGATGTTTCGCAGCGGCGCAAAGGGATCACGTTCGCCCCCGGTGCGTTTCGGTTTGCTCCTCGTGTCTACGTTCCAAACGCCATTTTGTCCGCCGATTTGTTCCGCAGTTCTCCAGCGCGACACGTTCCGTCGCGACGATCAATTCGTCGATGGAAGCTCGTCGCGAATTAGAAAAAAGAACGTTCGTTCGAGGGATGCAATGAAAAATCGCTCGAGCGAGAGATTAATTCGCGTTAAACGGTCCATCAGAGCAGCTAATCAGTGCCACGATTTTTCCCCCACGCGGGGCCTCCCTTTTCGACCCTCTCTTTTGTCCAGGTGCTTGCTTTTTAATTGGCGATCCCGCGGGCACGCTGGGGAGACATCCGACAGACGATGAAGAAGAAGAAGGCTCGAAAAAAGTTAAGTCGTGGGTGTACGCGAGGGCTCGTCAAACTGCGAATTACCAGCCTTATTATTATCGTCCGCGGTTCTAACGCGGCAGTTTCTCTCGGCTCGCACCCCCGCGCGCGGCGAACAAACCGAGGGACGAGGGCGAAAAAAAAGCCCTCCGGATAATAACTCGCGCCCTTCCATTTGTCCAACGTAGGCAGCAGTTATGAAACGTCGGTATTATTTATCGCGTACGACCTCCGCCGTTTCGGGTAGCAATCGTTTCCCGCTTCTCTCTCTCTCTCTCTCTCTTCTCTCTCTCTCTCTCTCTCTCTCTCTCTCTCTCTCTCTCTCTCTCTCTCCATTCTTTTTTCCGCGAACGAAACGGAAAACGAGGAATTAATTGTTAGCAGCGTTGAATGCAATTTCCCCGCGTAAATTACTTCGACCAGCCGCGTCCTCCGCGGAGGACCCGGTAACGGCTCGAATATATTCCTCGTGGATTTCTTTATCCTTCACAGTTTATCACGCGAGGCCAGCAGACCCGGCTGGGGACGAAAAAATTTAATTAAAACCAAAGCAGCGCGAGGCGAGCGCACCGCGGCGTCCGAGGGAGAAAGGCGAAATGGATTTCGAGGCGGATGACGGGAGGAACGCTTGACGGAGAGTGTCTTTTTGCCATCCAGGTGAACGAAGGACCCCTCTTTTCTTCCTGGCTAATCAGAGACTGACGACTAATTAAATTAACCGATCGTAACGGCGGATAGGGCGAGACTGTCGTGGATAAACTGGCCTTTCCTATCTATCTCTCTCTCTCTCTCTCTCGTTGCCACTCGTCTTCGTCGAAGCCTCGCGGCCGTCGACGATTCGTCCTCGAATCCCTGGTGTACCGCGCTAGGTACCCCCGATGGGCATAACCGCACCCCTGTTTGCCACTCACTACCCCTGATTAGCTGGACTTCCTGTCCACGAGCCGTCGCAACAATTCTGCCCTGTAGAAACTCGGTGTCGCATACGTGGCCAGTTTATTCATATAACGTGTGCCCACGTTCGATCCGCCGGAGCTTCCAGGGGGTTAATGATTAGGCTTGATTGCTCGGCAAACATGGGCGAGCCACGAATCACCACCCCTTTGTTCCTAGGCCAACCTCCCCCTTTAACGTCGTTTACGACATTCTCCGTTGATTCTGCTCTGTGTTCCGCGTATCATCTCGGGAGTAGAGATCGGTTTCATATTGCGGACAGTTAATATCGTCCCTCTGATGCGATGACACTTTCGCTGGCTAATCGAGAAGTTATTGGTTACCATAGTTGAGACAGAGAGACCACTATTCTGGGATTTCGAGACGTTTCGTACGTTTTTTTTTTGTCGCTCGCGAAAGATTTGCGAGGACGGTGTGCGCTATGCAGTCTCGTTGGTGAAACCAACAATCATCGATGGCGAGTAATTCCGTTAATGCAGAGGTTTGTTGTTCAGAGAATGAATTTTCAAGCGTCCAACGTTTCGATAGCCACGGGGGCACAGATGAAGACATTAGTTAGTACCTCGGTACGCTGGCACGAAAAAGCACCGGGGTCAGTTTAGAGGATACATTACATCATCATTATGACGTTACGACGTACACGCGCCTCCTTTTCTACGGCATTGTCCGTTAGGAGACGCGGTCGGCTACGGAGGAGGGACGCGAACGAAGTCAACAACAACGACGATGATGATGACGAGGATGAGTCAGAGTCGAGATTGAGAATAGCGTCGGGGTTAACTGGCGAAGGAAGTCCGACTTGACCGGCGTCGTTTAACCCTCGAGATTAGTCGATCGTCCGACGGCAACGACCCATTGATCTGCGATCAATCGGATTCATTGACGCGACGTTTTAACCGTCGCCATTTTCGCGGCTGTCGAACGTCGAGCGTCTCCTGAGGAATCGAATTCCTATCGTAATGGATGACTCAAGAGTGCATCGCGAACACTTTGCTCGCAGCGTCAAGTTCAATTCTAGATTCGCGAAATTCCAATTGAACGGTTTAACCTCTCTCGCGACGCTCGCGTCGATCTCGTCGGGAAACGAAGCTCTCGTCGATGCGAGCTCTCGATGAACAGCGCGTAGACGGTTAATTGGCTTCGAATTATCGAAAGAGACAGAGATCGGACGCGGAAATCTAGCGCGGAAGCATTTGGTCCAGTCCGCAAGTTTACGCGCGAACTAAATCTCGAATCTCTAAGTTGGTGTTACGGCCGCGTCGGGACCGACGCTTTTAGCGGCTCAGGTGGCACCGTCGCCCGATAATATAACGTTATTTTAGTGGAAGCGTTCTGCCAGCTAGGTGGCAGAGATTGTAACATCCGATTCTGTTGCCCCGCCGCTGAGAAACTCGGATAAACAACAACCCTCTTACAGCCGCGGAGTCTGCCGCTCGTCGACGCATTCAGATCCCATGAATCTTTGATCGCGATTACGGTAAATCATATCGACCGCCTTGGCCGCGATGTTACGCGAGCGCCTTTGCCTCGCCTGTCACCCTTCGATATTACTTGAAAATTCAAGCTCTAGTAGAACAGCCAGTTTACTCAGTTACTTTCCAACGATTACATTTTTTAACCATTGAAATAATCAAACGGAAGAAACAGGCAGAAGAGGATCGACGTTTCTCAAATTAACGTTCGTTCGTGCCACATTAAATGATCGAAACTGCCTGTACACCGCAGCCTCGCGGTTCAAATCGTTCGCAAGGAAATTTTCGGCTGCGCAGCCCGCGGGGCAAACGGGATGCCTGGGTTCCCACAGGTTCGCCTATCCTCGCGACGGTGATCTTATTTGAATCCAGCAGCGAATCCTCTACCCCGCTCTTTGCTCGTTGTCTTTCACTTTAAATACCCGATCTCCGGCTGACTGCGTGTATAGGTGCGGAGGATGCGCGGCAGAGGATCAACGTAGGGGTGCTCTTTGATATGCTGACGTCGATATTATCAATTCAGATGAGCCAGGGAGGCAGCAGAGTCGTTTGGTAAAACTGCGTTTGATCTGGTTCACTCTGGCACGTGTAAGTACGCGTGTACACACGCTGCCGTCGTGGTACAGTTAGGAGGATATGCACGGTCTGCAAGGCAGCCCGTGGGCATTCCGCGTCAACTCACAGAATTCCGTACCGCAGCAATTATCGTATCTCTTCGTCGCGTACGTACGATCTCGACGGTTTTATCGTCGATGATCGATAACGCGTTCGAAATCTGGTCGCTATCGCGCAGTTACAGATAAATTTCGATTATAATTACCCTGGCGGTGATTTGTCACGGTCGTCTCTGAATGTCCAACTGGAACGACCGATGCACGAGCAGCTATCAGAAGTAACGTTACCCTAGATACATCTCGATTTCTCGTTCCCGCTTCCTTCTTCGCGTTCCCGTTTTAATTACATTTTAACTTCCTCTTAACAGAGGACTTTGAGAGTTACGCGGAAGGCTATTCGTAGAACTTAATCTCTCCACGAAATTACTTTCAACTAAGGATACAAGTAGGTCCGCGTTCGTTCCCGGTAAATTTGGCTCGTATACTTTCCTGGTTAATTATTAGCTTTTCCGGGGCGAACGGGGCTCCCGTGGAAAGGAAGGAGGCAGCGGTCGCGACGCGTACGCTTATAAAAATTAATCGTTTTGCCCGGTTTCCTAATTCCTGCCACGACGGGGGTCGGCTCCGCGTTCAATTGGTTTGTATGGGCATTGCCCGAGGGCTCTCGAGCAGCAGCAGCAGCAGCAGCAGCAACAGCGGTGGCAACAGTCAAAGTGGGTCTTTAGGTGACAGAGCTGCTCATGCGGGTCTTTTACTTTCGGCTTCCCACCGAGCGAGAACCACACCCCGTGCCGTAACTTGTTCGTGGCCGCCACTGCCGCCACCGCCTCTGCCCTCTCCTTTACCCGTTCTCGTTACCCGTTCCGACTGTCGTCTATAACCCAATAATCATTTAATTCCGGCAGTCGTACGCGCAGCGCTTGGCGCCAAGTCAATCTAAGCCAACCGGATATGCCTCTCTCGTCTGCCTCGTCTCCAGCCGCACTGACGTAACCTCGAAGTTTAGGAGCCGCGGCAGGGGAGGATCGACGTCCAGCTCGCCAATTGTAAATCGTGGCGCGTCGTCCTCGTAAGGAAAAAATTTCGAGCCAACTCCTTGTTGATCGCGCTCTCGACGAACCAGCTCGAGCAAACTCGAGGTGGAACGGTTTCGATACGGAACTGAATAGGATCGTACGCGAGGGTTAATAAATTCTAAACGATACCCTGGTACGGCAACCCCTGATTAATGCTGGCAAATATCTCAATCTGGATTCTCTCTGCTCCGCGGCGAAATCATAGATCACTGCAGGAGGGGAGTGACGTTATGGGGTATCGAAAGTACCCTTTTGAACAGTTATCATGGAGAACGTCAGCCAGGTCAATCGTCGCCTTTCGTCCCTTTTCGTCTACGAGACTGGCTCTCTCTGTCTTTCTTACTCGCGAGTCTCGTAGCTTCGCGTCAAACTGCTAATGAATATCGTCCCTAAATGTCAGTCCACGGGGACGCCAAGAGGGTGGGCTCGCTGTACTCGCCGGTGCATATGTCTGTATATTATAGGGGATTACATACCCCGTCGAAATTCACCGTGAAAGTCCCCGTGTACGCGTGCACGACCGTGTGCCCCGACCCTGGTCACGCTCGTTTGTCCTGAGCGTTAAACTGCGCACCCCTCTCTTTTTCTCTCGTCACTGTTCTCTCTCTTTCTCTCTCTCTCCAACCCCGCAACTCGGAAACTGTTCACCGTGCCATCGCACCATATGCCAGCCTCCCATCATACGGGAGTCAACGCGTGCCTTTTGTGCACCCGGTGAAGCGCCCTCTTCTATGAAAATCTAATCGTCCCACGACTTCACGGCTCGACGCTTCCAATCGGGATATAATGGCTCGAAACAGCCAAGAGTTCGATTACACCTTTCATTCGCGAGTAAAACTGACGATCCCGGGAATTCGAAGGGTAGAAACGCGACGCTTTGTAAGGAATAGAGTCGCGTTCGACGCGTTCGACGCGTCTAAGTAGTTTACGTCGAGCTGGCGAAGGGTCGACGGAGAGAATCGGTTCGATCGGTGTCTTAGTCCATTGCACTCTTGGCGATTGTCTCAGAGTCAGACGGAGTAGCTCGTCTGTTCGTGCATGCGTGTTGAATCAGTCTAGAGAGAAGATAATAATTTCTCGAAAGCAGAATTGCTTGCAGGTCTGGTACGATCGAACTGTTCTCGTTAGACGGAACGACGGCCTTGCGGTGATCAATGACACCGCAGCGTTTAATTGATCCTCAGGCTCGTCCGCGAGAGTGCTCCACGTCGAGGATCCATCGATCTTCGCGGATTTAAATCGCGCCTGTTCCACCGTTTCTACTCCTAGATTAGATAACGCAGCGATTCGAGAAAGTGTCGAGTGATGCTACGTACTCGCGATATTGTTGACATTATTCTCCCAGTTACGCAGCCCGTCGATCGAGCGACATTTAACGATTTACCAGAGTTTTAACCGGTTAAGACGCGATAATTCTTGAGCAATTAGTCTCACCTACGCTAGAAAGATTCTCCTCCCTCGATGCTTCCGTTTACTCGTCTGCAAAGCCTTCGAACGACTCGTTCGCCTCGTAGCAACGACGATTCCGTGACTTCAGTGAGTTACACGAAGACGCGCGAAACAGGACGGCTGGATGGAATCGAACGAAATCACCGATCGTTCGATCCACGCGCGGTGGGCTCATCAAGATCCGGATTAATCGGTTTCAATTAGACCAATTCCTGCCAGTTAGGACGTATCTGTTTCCAGATAGCGAACGGTTACTGTGAAACGATCGCTCGCCTACCCGCAGGGGTCCATCTGCGTGTTTTCATACGTACCTAATCGTTCGATCGTGTATGCGTGCGTCCGTGGCTCGCGCACGGCCTCTGCCCACATGCCAGGCGTGTCGCTGCCGCTCTTTTACGAACGTGTAATATCAACGAATTATATTTGTTCGGTACCCGTGCGCAGGACGCGTCGTCTACACACCGCCGTATCGCTTTCTGCCCGGGTGATAACCATCACCCACATCCCCCAATTGGTAAAGACAATCGCTAATATGTTTTCTCCTCGATTGAGGAGTGACTCACTCCACGCACGTACTCCCGTCTGACCAGAGGAGGAGGGACGCGACCGCGAGGCTGCTATAATACCGGCGAAACAATTGTTCGACGGGACAATCAAGTGTTAAATTCGTGGCGCCAGCCGCTCGTCCCCTGTATCCGGCGCATTCAACCACTTTGTCAAGGTGGACACACGATTTGTCTGCGGACTATTATTCTTCTCTCGTCTCGTACTTTGGAGCGTACGAAAAAAAAAAACAGAAAAAAAGCAATTATCTTCTCGTTTCGTAGAAATACGTTAATTTTTACAAACGCATTCTTATACGTCTGTTTTAGGGGAATATGCTTGTAACGAAAAATGATACCAAGGTATTTGTAACGTTAGAAGATAATGTTCGATTTATTTTAATTGTTTCGTTCGTCACACTCGACGTGTAGTTCGGTTTGCAAGTAGCACTGCGAATCAGTTGAACGAGTCCAACGGTGCAGGCCTGCCAAGATGGAATACTTGACGCGATTCAACGAGGAGGAACGTGACAGTGTGAGGCATACTTAACGCTCGCCTCGCCGCTCGTGGATGTCCATTTGTGTGCTGACGGATTAAGTTATCTTACAGCCTGTAAATCACGTCCGGTATATACTTGTACAAACAAGCAGTATAGGCAGGTTCGGCTGTGAGAGCCGTGCGCGAGGCGAACCGATGAATAAGAAAACCGATAAAGTATCTTGAAACCGATCAGCGTTTAATACCATCTTGTATCTACAGAACATTTCCAGAACAACGCAAACATAATGCCTTCGATCCATCTTTTTTTTTCTCCTTCTTTTTTCCTGCCTCAGTTCCCTCGTTTCCAGCGCGGTTATCGTTCTAAAAATCAGTCACGGGAATCGCTCCAATTTCTCCTCGAGTTCTGTACGAGCGTGTACATTTTTAAAGAGGACAGCTTCCGCGAGGGTAATCCCTCGCAAAACGGGTGCCATCCTCGCCCATCGCGGGCACCCAAGCCTCGTAATTTCTTCCGCGACACTTCCACCCTCACGCGCGCCATCCGCTGCGCGTGATTCCACGACCAACCCCCCGCGTTTCGCGCGATCTCGTCGTCAGGCGAGCGTTCTCCTATTCTCGAGCTGAGAGACGGAGCGGTTTTCCTTGGCGAAGACAGAACGAGCCACGAAGCAACCCCTCTGGCTGTGCTACTTCTCTGAGAGAACCGCGACGAGGTGCGAGTGAGCGAGTATGATTGATGCGATTCGTCGCGCTCCCCTGACGTCGAACGTCTAGCTACGCCCCTGACGACGCTTCTTTCGCCTATGTGCGCGTCTTGTCCGCGAACGTTTCGCCGCAGTTTCAATTCGCGAATAGCTGAAAGGGTGCCGCTTGCCATGTTACCGCAGTGACGAACTTGTATTGTTCGTTTCTTTTCGCTCAAATGTGCGTCACCGTATCGTACATTTGATAGCGGCGCGGAACAGTTAAGCTGCGAGAGGTAGAAAGATAATCGGTGAATCGTACGATTCCATTCTGTGCGTTACGTCGCGAGCGATTTGTCGAGTTCAGTTTTCGCGTGACAAGTTCGTTGGATAATCCGTTCTGTGAACAGAGACTCTAATAAAATGCGCGGACCTCGTGATCGCTTAAGCTGCGATGGATCGCGTTGGATGACCGACAATCGTTGTACAATTATATTTTCTGGGTATGGATACCGCGCGAGATCGAGCGCGTAACTCGCGACGAAATTTCGATAAGAAATTTTGCAGGAAAGTTTTGCAACGTGTTGTAAAAAGAGTAGACAAATAAATACGATGATTTATCGCGTCGAGGGCGAGTAGCGGTAACTGCGTACTTTCGTTAAATCCCTTCCAAGGAAAATCAAGTGCTCGAAATCTTGGAACCGGCCGATAATCTCGTTTTTCGAGTATCTCCATTATCGAGCCAGCCAAAAAATTAATGCGGTGTGATTGATGCAACCGCTGGATGACGCGGCTCCCTCGCGCTTTGTGTTGTTGCTTGTATTGTAATGCATTTAAGCTCTGATAACGCGCGACATCGCGCGGAAATTCTCTGCGAGCCCCGAGAACTAAAACCATAAATCTATTCCGCATCGCTTATCAATCACTAAATCCACGCGGCAATAAATTGCATCAGAATTTTACGTATCCATCCTCTAGGAACAATGAAACGTTCAACGAAGAGTAAATCGAATCGCGAGCAACATTCCGCGATCCGTTCGCCTCTGTGTTCGCGCTAAAAAATAACCAACCGACGCACCAAATTCCCGCAGGCTACCTGTCGTCTTCCGCACGTGCGGCTCGGACCCGTGGAACCAGCGAATAAGAAACCGCGCGGCGCGTTAGGGAAGGGTAGCGCAGGAGGGAACCAGAGCGTCTACCAGAGAGAGGCGCGTTTACTTCCGTGTAGGAGCAACGCGCACAAATATCAATCAGTGGAGTCAAGAGTGGAATCAGGGTGGCCGAGTGGTTCCACATAATGCTGCAACCGGAGGTGTGAGAGAGCGTTGCACACCGTGTCCGTCCGCCTTTGCTTCCGTGATACACCCTCGCGTAACAGACAGAGCGCGCAGAGGTGGTCCAGAGGCGCGAGCGTAACCAGTAACACCGATACTCGCACCTGGAAAAGGGGAACGAACGTACATATCGCTGGTCCATGACCACGCACCGACACCACCGAAGGGCGGAAGAGCGCGAGCTGTGTCAGGCGGTTGGTAGCGCGCGGTAGCCTCGTCGTTTCGTCTCTCTGTGTGGCATCCAAAGCGTGCGTCTGTGCGCGTGACCAGGGCCATGGTGAGTGGTTTCGTGGGGGTGGAGTAGGGACGAAGAAGGCGTGCCTCGGAGGCGGAGTCTCCATCGAAAATCCCGGCGTGCATCCAACATCTGTGTGGGTGTTCCTTGCTCGGAGTCTCTCTCTCTCTCTTTCTCTCTCCCAGTCTCGTCCCTTCTCGCTCTCACGCGCAGTGGATGATCAGGCTGCTCGTGTGTCCGTCCCCCCTCTCTTTCTCTCAGTCTAACTCGCGACTTTCGTCCGTCATCGCATGGGAGTTCCTCCACTATCAGACCCGTTAACAGCAGTCGGCGTCGAGGCACCCGCTATAACGTCTCTCACATCCCCGGGTGCCGGTGCTCGCCGTTCCTGACCTGTCCGGCCGATGGGCCGCACGGAAATCAGTGTCCTCGAACTGCCGGAAGCTCGTACCACCACCATCAGATACGTGTGTACCATCGTACGACGAGCTGCGTCGCCGTCGAGACGTCGCACGCGGACGATCTGAACGCTGGCGAACTGGACGAGTCGGAAGATTTTCCGGGTGGCTGAAGGTTTATTCGAGTTTTGTCGAGGTTCATGGAAAGGGATGATCTCACGGGGAGATCGCTGAGGAAGAACAGTGCTGGTGAGAGGGATCGTTCGCGCGAGCTGCGTAGCGACGTGTATCGTAGTTCGTTCCTGTCGAGGAGAAGTAAAGTAAATAAGGGTGAATGGTTCGCTGACACCGTGGTGGCGGAACAGGCACCTCGAACAGGGGGGCGGATGTCGTGCACAGTGAACGGAGGATTGTTTTAAGAGGTAGTGATCGAACTGTCGGAGCACGATGATGGAAGTGCAGCAGCAACACTCGCCTGTAGGGGTGGGTCCTCTCGACTTTTCACGGAGGGGTGTCGCGGAGGCGTCCGCTTTCCGCGTTGTCAAACCGAAACAGTCGGCCTCGTCGTTGGTGCATCAGCAAGCGTTGTCGCCGGAAGCGAACAACAACGAGAATATCCAGGAGAACCCGCAGATCCCCGTCGAAGCTGAAGGTAAGCCGTTCGTTCTTGTCTACGACGGAGACCTCGATCTCGTTTCGTCGATGTTCGACCGATTTTCGACCCTTCGATTGACACGACTCTCGACTTTTTTATTTGAAAAAATATCGCAAGCAGCAGCGATCGAAAACGAGTTGCGGCGTAGCGAGTTACCAGGCTGGAACAGAATAATCGTGATTGTTGCGCTTGCACTGGAACGAACATCAAACCGAATTAGAATGACGTGCGGTTTCAAATCGCAGTTACGTCACCGCTCAATAGTGTCAAATTGGAATTTCTGTTTCTATTATCTAATGACACATTGGCACCGATACTCTCAGTATCTGTCACCCCTTACGAGCGACCGCAAACCGTGCAATTAGTATCGATTGCAAACACGAGTTTAATTTTAATCCATTCGATCGAGCCAAACACAGGAGGTCGAGATATTCAGGATTAAAATCTACATTGACTACGCAATATACCTGTACCTGCATAGAAAATTTGATTAACGTTTCACTAGACCAGTTTCTTTTCGCAAAAGTAGAATTCAAAAGATCGCTGGAATAGTAAAATTCATGTAAAATACAGTTGAAAATAGTATCGTAGGGGTAGAAGGTTCTCCAGAATTATGGAACCACGAAGAAAGAAAGAAAAAGGTCGAAAAAAGGATACCAATCGAACAAACGGTAGAGCCGCGAGCGCGACGCGGATTGGGGGGGTGGAATTGCATTTCTCTCGACCGCGTCAAACTCTCCGATCGTTTCCGCATCCCTCTCGCGGATTCGCGTCTCACCCCTGACATTCATCCCGTTGTCGCCTGTCATCACGCTATCCATTACCTGCTTATTATCCGTGCAACGCCGCGCGTTTACGCCCTTGAATTCACGCGTCGACACCTGAGCTGGCACCCCGCGCGTTCTCGCGTGCTCTGGCACGCGTGTGCGTGTGTGCCACGCATCGCGCGTGCACCGATCGGGACATCGTGCCAATGGCCATTGGCTGTTGGCGTTCCGCGTGCGTCCACGTTCGCAGTCTGCCCATTCGTACCGTGTACAGACGAACGGTGCTCGTGTGAGTGCGTGCGTGCGTGCGTGCGTGCGTGCGTGCGTGGGCGCGTGCAGGTGCGTAAAGGGCATACAAGAACGGTCGTTCAACAGGTGAGAGGGGATGAACAGGCATTAGACGGTTGCCTATACTAATACTGCTAATCAGGCTAATAGCTAACGCAATAATATCAACCCGGTAGCGTGAAGGAATTGGCCTAAACGGTTTACGCGATAATTGCCAGGTGATGGGCAGGAGAGGGTTTCGTCTTATCGAGGGTGCGTTTCGTGTCCCCCGTTTCCACGATTGCTTTTAAAGAGGTTGTTCGCGGTGACGAGGACATCGCGACACTTCGATTCGCGGGATTTAAGGATTTCAGGGTTAATTGAAAGACCAGACGCGATTGTTTCATCGATACATTCTATTCTACTTGTACCTTTCATAATTGTACGCTCATGAAGGGTAGTAAATTTTTACTCGAACGTCCCAACGATTTTTTAAATCTACCAAATAATTATATTTATTTTAACACTCGATAAAAGTCCATTAATAGCTCGTTGCAACCTTAACAATAAATAAACAGATAAAATGTCGAGATATCTGCGAACTGGATTGCCGAACGGATTAAATTTTTTTTCGAACGGTAGATTTAACACTGCCTCGACGCGATCGATTCGCGGCACGTAGAAACGGGAGTCGAGGAAAGATCTGTTACTACACGGTGCCCCTCCGTTCGATCGCGTGCTTCCCGCGCAGGTGGGCCCCCGCGGCTCGCCCCAAGGATTTTCCTACGGAAATCACGCTGTAGGATTTACCGTTTACAGATTTACGAGCGAACGATAGCGCGCGCGAAAGAGGCGACACGCAGGATAAGCTTACGCGCGGGCAAAGCCGGCCCGATATCGGCGATGTTCACGGGCAACAAACACACGCGTTTACCTGTGCCGTCGCGGTGTGTACACACGCGGTATCGGTGTTGGCACTGGCGCACCAACACCTAACCGCGCCGGTCATCTTATCTCGACCGCGTGGTCTGCTCGCTTTATAGGAAAATATGATTTATTTCTGATAATCCTGCGAGAATGAGATAGCCTTTGCGGCGTGGCGCGCTAATCTCTCGCCGCTATCTGAGATTATCCCAACCGGTACTATATTGCCCGGATTACGGATTTCGTTTCTTCTTTCTCGCCAGCTCTGCCGTCTCTCTTCGTTCTCCTTCGTCTCGACAGTTTTTTTTCTTCGTTCATTCCCACCGTTTCCTCGAAAGGCTCTCGATACGACGCGATGATCGATTTCAGTTCGTTTAATGGTCCGCGAGAATCCTGTTCGCCGATACGAGGAGGCGCGCAACCGCCAGGATCTCGATAAGCAGGGCTTTAATCGCTGAACGATCGTACGGTGCGAGTTTTCAACGACGCTTTCCAGGTTTTCGTTTCCATTTCTGGCGGAAGTGTGTCTCACCTGAACTCGATGATTCTCAGCTCGCGTCGAGCGCTCTGATTCCGTCGATAACGCGCGAAGATTGCAGTCACCGGGTGCAAAGTTCGAATTCCGCCGCGTTGCCGCGTCCCGGTGCCGATCGCGGAGGGGAGGAAACGAATGGCGGACGGTTCGCGGATAGGAATGCAGCCACGCGGAGAAAGAGAGCGGGTAATGGCCGGGGCAAGGCTTGATAAATAGAGAAGGGTCTCCCTCCTTTCTAATAAAGACGCCTCTTGTCGAGGGGTTGATCTTTCCTACGAGCAGGGAATACCAAATTTGTCAGCACCCCGAGACGTCGCGTCGGTTCACCGTTAGCGGCTGGTCCGGCGACGCGAATAATGATGCATGAGCGATTCGGAAATATGCTCCACGTTCTTTTCCTCTTCCTCGTCGATCCCTCTTCGCGTTCCTCCGCGTCTTCTTCGAGTTCTTCGCCTGACGTCGAAGAGAACGAGTTTTCTCTATTTTGGGGGTTGGTGTACGTTGGAATCGCAAGTAAATTTAATCGCCTCTAATCGTCTATATTTCACGATGGTTCCTTCTGTTTTCAGGAGGATGCAACGTGCGTTTAATGTTCCCCAGACTGTGGGCTCCCTTTGGGAACGCAACCGAGGTCACGAGTCTGCCGCCCTTGCCCAAAAGCCATTCAGGTACGTCTGTAGACACCCTAAGAATCGTCGAAGTAGCGAGAAACCGTCGAGACTTTAATCAGACGTTGTAAAAGCTACCTGATCGATTTTAGGGTAATTAGCACGTATCAGTATGGTATAAGATAAAAGATAACAAGTTTAATGCTTCCTGATTTCGCAATATGTCGTGAGACATCGGTAATAAACCGTATCGATGATCAACAAAATTAATCAGAAATGCAGTCGTAGTTCAGTTACGAGGTGAATAAAAGATATTAATAGTAGAGAAGAAAGAAAGGAAAATTGATCGAAGCAGGGGGAGAAATGGTAAAATTCGTTCGATCCAACGGCGTTTGAATGCCTCGAGGAGCGTGTACCACCGTGGAAGGTGTAGATTGGCGCTGCCTGTTGCCCCGTTAAGGCTTCCTCCTCGGCTCCGGATGACGAGCACAGTTTTTATTTGCCGATCATTAAGAACGACCGGTCGTCCGATGATTGGGATAAATGGTAGCACGCGTCATACCGCGGAGGGACATCGGCCCTTCTAACTCCTGCCGTCCCAATTGGAGCAGATTAGAGGCGCGGTACAGGGATTCGGACCGTCGGCCCCTTTGTACTCGTACGACGGTCGGCCTCTCAGTTCTACCTACCCTGAATTAGTAACATCTTGTCATGTTAAACGCTCTCGTGTATATAGAGCCTGTCTCCTCTCTCTTCCGACTCCCCGACGATGCACGTGGCCATTCATTACGCTGCGTCCACCTAGACAATCTTCCGGACGATCTCCCAGGTCGTCGAGGTCTTCTGTCGACGGCTCTTCGAGGGACCAGGTTTCCTTAATTCGCGAACAAGAATTTTTGCGAGTAGGAGGGGAAGTGCGGTGTATCTTTTCGTCGAAATATTACTTGGCACGGCCTAGTCATTAACGATCGTAATACCCTAATTGTTTTGACCACGTACGAGCGCGATAAGGCACTCGGAGTCGGGCCGTTTATCGATCGATTTGTCTTCAATTACAAATTCCTACGATCGAGCAGGTTTGATCGATCGAGGGGATCAGAGCAGGCGTGTTGAAAATGATATCGCGAGACTGGCACGATGATGCATCGTTAATGGAACGACGCAGCTTCGATGATTTATTTCTCACAATCTGAAGTATCCTTCGCGTCGCGTCTTTCGTCCCGCAGTCAGAGATTTTAATTGATGTCCGGATCCCCTCTCGGCTCCCTTTCTGTTCTCTTTTTTTTCTTTTTCTGTGCTGCCATACGTTTCAACGCGATGTTTGATCTAAAGATCGCGGCTGTTCGAAGGCAGCCAGGGATTGGGATTTTAAATGGGCAGTGACACGCGGATGAAAAATTCGTTTTTGAAAACCCACATCTTCCTGTCACTTTGGGCCCATTGACGCCGCCGCGCGAGTCGTAGTTTCCTTCGATCCGCCGGGGCGGGGGATTGGAAACGGTGAAGCGTGTAACGGCTTTAATAGCGGCAGATCGCTACGCAGTAAACGACTGACGGACGACAGAAGATTAAAGTTGGCCGTTAACTCGATCTAATTGTTCCCCCGGCTTGGCCTTCCTTTATTAATCCACGTCCACAAGCATCTTCGGCATCGCCATCATTGTCATCCCTTGTCACGAGCCTCCTTCTTGATGCTACTTGCGGATCCATTGTTGCGTCTCCGTAAATTGTCTTGCAACTCGGTGGCAAATCGTGCCCGCGGTTAACTGCATTTCGCTCTGCCACTGCTCTGAGCGACTACGGAATTCTGTGAACTGTCGTTTGGAAAATGATCCATCATTAAACAATAATGACGTATAAATATTCAGCGCGTTACGTTTTTCTACGAAGCGGGCGAATTAAAATTCCAATACCTCCGGCTATCTTCTCCGTTCAATTCAGCGACGAAGAGTCCCGCGCGTTTATAAAATATCGATCAGAGCCGTGTTTATAAAATAATAATTCCAGGGAGGGTTGGGGCGTGTTTCTTGAATTCGTTTGGGTGGCTCGCGCGCGCCTGCCGCCCAGGCTCGAATAGAAACGCTCGCTGGCTGGAAAACGTGAAACGAATTCAGCATCAGCATCCAGATGCACGTACACGTCCGCGTAAACACGCGTGTAGAGGAGCGTGCAAGCGCATGCAAGCACTGCCGAACCCGGACCAAAGTAACCCATCTGCCGGACGATCGGCACGGCGGTGACGGTTTTTCTCGCCGGTTTGCACCGTCGGTTTTTACCGCATTCCAGCGGGGCCAGACGTCGCATTTGCGTAAGCAGTTCTTCCTATGTTGCCCCGAGTCACATCTGTCCGGACTTCCTCTACCTTTTTCTTTTCGCTTTTGCCCCGCCACACACGCTTCGTCTTCTACCTTTTGCCTTCTCGGTTATTGCCACTCTCGCCTTCGACTCTTCTTGGTTTCCTTCTTCGTCCTTTTTTTCTCCTTCTTCTCCTCTTCGTCCCCACCCCTGCGTCAGTGGTGTCCCTTCGAGGCACTTAGGCTTCGATGTGAAATTTTAGAGAACCGTTCGTAATCCACGATGGTACGATCAGCTTTGTAATTAAGTAGAGGCTGTACTCGATTAATATAATTGCCGGTGCTTAATCGTTAGTTTATATTTCGAGGGGAAAATTTAATAATAACTTAATCTGATATTGCTTCTGCTATCAGCGAAACAAAGTATTAGGTAATCCAGAATTGATCTATTTATCTGGCTCTTATCTGACACGTAGAACCAGTGTAGTATCCAAGAATAATCGAACGTATATATTTTCGTCCTTCTGTATTCTACATTAATTCCAGGAATTCGATGCTTTAGATAGAGATCGATCCAAAGTCCATTTATTCAAATGGAGAAATTAAAGAAAAGTAAAAAGAAACGTCGATTAACGCTAATTACAAGACGGGACTTGGTTCCAAGGCGCAGAATTATAACCGTCGACCGTGGTATCATCCCCTATTTTAATATTTCCCGCATGATCGTGTGATTCGTTCCTTTCCTTTCTTTTTTTTTTTTTTTATTCCTACGACGCGACGCCTCGACAGGCTCGCACGAGTTTCTCATTACATTAGGCTACTCTAGCGAGGCTCCTGACGTATTTTGATTCGATTGCAAAGCCACCAGGAGACACGATAATAATCGGCCCTGCCAGAACGGGGATAGCGGAGAGCTTTAAATGCGATTAACTGGCACCAGTGCATCATACAGCCAGGCACGTGACCGCGTGTCACGCGCACGGATTATAAATATAATATACTGGATGTACACCGTGCGTGCATCCTACGAGAGTTGGATTGATATTGTCCTACCCCCTGGTCGGAAGGGGTGGCGGGCGTACGCAGAACGCCCCTCGCAGCGGACAAGTGCCCAGTCGATTTTCCGGCCGTTCGACGTCGTAAATCACTGCGGCAGAGATCGTTCACGATTATTAGAAATACCAGCGGCGAGGCACACGTACAAGCGAAACGTCGTCACGATGACTCGATTGCGAGTGATTTCATTCGTCGATGAAGAGACCTCTTCCCCGCCGATACCTTACGCCGATTATCTCGATGATCGATCGTTTACACGTTGCACGACCACGTAGCTCTGATTTAAATACACACATTTTCTCTGCCACGATAATTTATCTGAAGTGTGCTCACGAATATCGATGTATCTCTATCGACATCGATTGATCTCCGTCTACTTCCGGTACCTCTGATTAATTCCCAGAATTGTACAATTTACTCGCGAGGTTCGATAGAACGAATGTTTCGCATTAGGGTAGAAATTAGTGGAAGGTTTACTCAAGGAGGAACGTTTTTCGGATTTTTGGAGCTTCGATTTTCTCCCCTCCGTGTTGCCTCGTTAACCCTCCGCGCCTTCCTTCCGCAGGATCGGTCGGAGGAAGAGGACCGAGTACGTGACCGAAATCTTACTCAGCTTGCTACGCTACTTCGCCAGGTGGAATCGAATTTTTTTCGCGGATCTCTGATTCTCTTACATCATCCACCGTCTACGTGATCTTACCTTCGTCCCAGTCACTTGTCAACCGGTCAGACCGCCGAACGATACCGGTTCACCCCCCACGAGTAATCAATTTTTTCGCTCTGCTTCCAAAACGAACGATAAATTTGAAACTGACGTCGTTACAGGAATACCAAAGGATACTTTCGTTCCAGATCGATTGTCGTTCGGAGTGGGTCGTCTGGTGGGTTCGCCAGCGACGAGGAGTCCCTCGCCATCGCACTCGCCCTGTCCAGACTCGCCACCGTCGGATCGTCGGGACGGCGAGGTCGACGTGGACGTTGACGAGGAGGAGGTCGACGTGGACGTCGAGGAAGTCGGCGACGAGGACGATCGCGACGCCACGTCGAGTCCGCCACGGTCGTCGACGACGCCGTCGCCCACCAGCGTCGCGACCTCGCCCATCTCGAATCCACCGAAAAAGTCCGGCGACACGTTCAGCGTTTCCGCCCTGCTGAGGCCCGACCCGCCCTCGGCTCACCTGCAGAACGCGTCCCCGCACAGGGATACGACGTCGATCGGCGGCCATCCACCACCGCCAGGCTCCTCGATGCTCTATCCGCCCCTTCATCTACAGGGTGGCCTCCTGCCGCCGCATCCTCACCATCCTCTCTCCTATCTGCACCCCCAATTGCTCCCCCATCATTTGTTACCTCCGCACTTGCACCCGTTGCTGCGCGGCGTTCATCCAGGTCACCCTGGCCTCCACTCGACCCACACCGCGCACGGGCTCCATCATCATCCGCTTGGCGACGTCTACAGCTGCGTCAAGTGCGACAAGATGTTCAGCACGCCTCACGGACTCGAGGTACGGTTTTAATCGGACGAGTGGAGCTTTTCGATGGAATGCAACTCGTTCGTGCGTAGAACGGGGAATGCAGCTTGCGAGTAACGAGTCGAGTTCGAGAATTTCGTTCGCGCGATGCACCTGTTTTGTAATTTCCGATGACATTCGCTTTTGATTCTCGTTGCTCGCTCGAAGTCGACTTTTTATTAATTTCGATGGAAGGTTGTATATATATATGTATATATATATTGCATTCGGTTGAAAGCGTAAAAAGACATTTCCCCAGCGTGTGCAGGGTGTTCTTAAAAAGTTTCTGAAGGAGGACGCGGTTTTTATAGGTGCACGCAAGAAGATCCCACAATGGGAAGCGACCGTTCGCCTGCGAGCTCTGCAATAAAACATTCGGCCATGAAATCAGCCTTACGCAACACAGAGCGGTGCATTCCGCGGAGAAGGTGTTCGAGTGTAAGCAGTGCGGCAAAGCGTTTAAGCGTTCCAGCACTTTAAGTACTCATCTTTTAATCCACTCGGACACGAGACCGTACCCCTGCCAGTTCTGCGGGAAAAGATTCCATCAGAAGAGCGACATGAAGAAGCACACCTACATACACACCGGTGAGTGATTTCATTTGTTCGAGTAAACGATAGCCAAATAACCAAGAGCGTCCCAAACAAATCTTAAACGAGCATTTAACGCGATACACAGATGCATTCGTGTTCGAAAGTAAGAGAAATCGTATCCTGTCACTTTTAATATCCAGAATCGCGCACGAGGAATTTCTCGTTCGGGCTGATCGCAATAGGGATGCCGGGGATCAATTAGCAGAGCAACTTCGTACGATAAATAATGCAGTTAACCGTCTGGACGGAGTCTTGTCGTAAGCAAGAGGATCCAGTCGGATCGAGGCACATGTGGCCAGTGCATTTTAGGGTGGCGAGCCCCTCACTGCGAGCCTCGCTCGGTAATAATCGTAATGTCTTTCGGGGTGTCCGTCTCTCCTTTTCGCTCTCACGACCTACACGCGACGACACACGGTAGCGGAACACTCGATCTTCTGATAGAATTTTTCCGCGATGGAAATCGTGCGTGGGAAACGTGGACAGCTCGAGCCGCCACCTGCCTCCACTTTTGTCCTCCCCTCTGTAACATTGCTTACGCGATGCAATTTTCGCACAATTCAGTGATTCATTTAAAGATTTAAGTTTGTCAAACGTAGCGATTTTAAAGGTAATCGAACGTTCACGACATAAGGATTCTCCAAATGTCGCGTCAAGCGAAACGTCTCCCACTCTTCGTGTTCTTCTTCGACCAGCTTGCATCCTCGTCAAAGGTCGAAGGCCAGCCCGTGCAAGGGAGCGTCCCTTAGGTGCTCGTAGGTGAGTGGGCGACGGCGTTGGGACACTTGACACTTAGGTGTCTCACGGCTGATGGAACGATGCCCCTGAAGGAGCAGCAGGTTCTTCCAAGGGTGGAAACACGCTGGAGGAGCGGGCGAAGGAGCGTCCCAGTCGGGGGTTCTGGGTTTTGTATCGTCTCCATGGCAACCCTCCCAATGTCTTATCAAATTATCACCTTGTCCTCCCCCATGCTCCTCCTCCTCCTGCGGGTCTTTGTCGCTCTGGCTGCCTCGTTCGCCTACGCTCTCTCATTCACCCTCGTCCCGGTGAAATAACCGAAGAAAGACCCGGTGAAAGAGGATACACAAAGCAATGGTCACTTCTTGTAGGTTTCTAACAACCTATGGGACCTGTGCCGGTTGTCCACGCGCGTACGATGTCCACCTTCACGCACCACCTCCTCGAGGGTCGCCACGGAACATTTAATTCATTATTCAACCGGATGAAAAATTCAGAAAGGCCGAGAGAGCCGGCGCCCAACGCCGTTGGTAATTTTCCTTCGCCACGACGGGATACCACTGTCCACCTTGCCGTCTACCCACGGTTTTTTCCATCTTCTTAACTCTCCCAAGCGATCCTCCAGCCTAGAGTTACGTAGTCGTCGAATAGCTTTCAGAGAATTACCCTTTCGAACGGCTTCTTCGTGCATCATCCTTAGACCAACTACTCCACAGCTACCCTCGTTTCATTTAACTGTTTCCACAATTTTCTGCGCTCGTACATTCCCGACTAGACTAATAATTCCACAGCTAACTAGCGCGATTAAAAAAAAAAGAAAAAAAAACCCTCTATCATCGTCCGTCTCCGTGCCACCCCCTGTCACCCACCTTCACCCCCAGCCCGCGAAACGAAATCCCTCACTGTGGCATGACCTCGAGGTGGCGTGCGTACGTGCGTCAAGCAGTAAACCGAGGGTGTTCTGGGACTTTGCTGCTAATGATAATCAGTCCTCTCTTTCCAGTGCCCCCCACCTCCCTCACCTCCCCAGTTCACCGCCGTTCTGTCCATATTCCCTTCGTCGTGAGCACGGGCCATGTGCAATAAGGGTGCGGCACCGTCGGATTCCCAGGGGACCGGCATGGCGTAACGTAAAATCATTATTAGGTAGGTAGGTAGGTGGTTTGCTGGTGCACACGAGGGGTGGCGAGAGTACACGGTGGTGCGCGCGTAGAGAGAGAGAGAGCGAGAGGGACGTCGACGGGGGTGGTTGAAGCGGCGTTCACGGGGTCGGGAAGTGCGGGAATAAGAGCTCTGCAAATATTGTTCGTGCGCGAGCCAGCAGCCGGAATAGAGGCCGGCGAGGGGTCGAGGCGCGTTACTTCGCGCGTTACCTCCTCGGCTGTTAGCTGCGCCTTTTGGCCCGCGGTTCTGGCCTACCAGTCAAGTGCGCGAACCACGGGGTTGGTCAACCCCCGCGAGAAGGGGTTGACGCGCCCGCTCACAGCCCGGGCGAACCGGTGACAGACCGACAAGTGCCCGCACACGACTGCCTCCGATGAGAAAACATTGAACTTATCTATTTCTGATGATCCTACGCGCCCGTCGCCCGGGAAAATATTGCTCTTTGAAGTTCGCGCGCCCCTCGAGTGGCGACGAGCCTCGATGTGATGACTCGGGAGAACCGAGAGTCTAGCCGATCGGTTTTCGTCCGCGTTTAGAAGACCGTCAGGGGATGGGCGGGGACGTCTAACTGGTGTCCGCTTGTCTGATGTCGATGTTGTGGGTGCTGGGAAATTTCGAACGCATTTTTCTTGGGAATATTTTTTAAAGATTCGTGGCGTAAACTCTTTGGTGCGGTTTGTGATTGCAGCGAACCCTGGTCTTTCTGATAGATGAGAATCGAGTTGCAGGGTGCACGCGCACTTAAATACACATGCTCGTTGGTAAGATCGTACTCGCAACAGTGGTCGCGGTTGTTTTCACAATAAACACAACCTGTCCACTGTCGCTTGGTGAGTAAAGTCGATAGGGGATGAAGATCGACGGGGGTTACCGCGCGCCGTCTGTACACTTTCCGACCTCATCACGTAGACGAGCCTATATAGGTTCGATGTTTATGCTCCCAGAGATGCTGGCGCGCCTCGCTTGCAAAGAGACGGCCCTGGTTTTTAAGGGTTCAATCACGCTGCTCGTAAATCGTCATCGATTTGCTCGTACGCGATTTCCTGGCGCGTTCGTACTACGTTCCGCAGTTTTATTTCAATCGGCCTCAGAGCCAATCCGATCGAGTCGTTCCTCGGCACTCGACGGGATACATTCGAGCGAGCCATCGAGCGAACGATTTCGATTAAGATGCTATTGATCGTTCATCGTCGAACAACAAAACAACAGTCATCGTGCATAAAAAAAATTGCAATAATGAATATTTTTCTATCCTCCCATTGCTATCGAGATTTCGCTTCCTTTTCGCAAATATTTATTGTCCTACAGAAATTTGGGAAAAGGTGTTTCCCTTCGTCGTATCAATAGAGATAACGGATGTGTTCTCTGTTGTACCGTTCAGTTTGCGGTTCGAGGGACGGGTCTGTAACTAAACGGGACAACTCTATAAACATGAAAGAGATACGGACGCGTTTCGCAGGCGTATTATGAATTTAGCGGTGGCTCTAATGTAGGGATACCTGGCCGAACGTCTCCCTCAAACTCACCTCGAGGGTGCGGTTATCGTATACCCGACGACATACAAGCGCGCAACCCGTACAGCAGCCACCTATTGCGGCCGCGTACACCGTACGTACGCCAGCGTGGACTCTATCTCCGTCTGTCGCACCCTTGCGCCCACCTCCGCCGCCACTTTTGGTTCGTCTCTCTCCTTTCTATGCAGACGAGACGGGGCTATTAGAGGTTTCCGGCTGACTTGGCGCCCCAGGCATCGGGGGCGCCGCAACATCCCTCTAAGCTATTTAAACTTCGCGACATGCTCCGAGGACCGGCCTCTGGCCCTGGCACCGCACGCCTTTCCGCTCCACCTTCCTATCTTTCGCCCCGTTTTCGTCTTTACGGCTCGTTAACTACGACGACGCGTACCCAACAGTTCGCATGCGACGCGAGCGATGGACGTTGCATTTTTCTCGAGCACAAATCAGCCCGTCGATGACGATGAAAGATCAGTTAAAGAGAACAAGTGGACCAAAATATGTCAGCGAAACTGACTGCTCAGCCTGAAATGTAAAAGCAATCCACTATCGTCTCTCTGTAAAGACGTAAAATAGACGCAACCCCCTTGTTCGTTAGACTCTACGCGGTGGTACATTTAATGTCACGCCGTCGTGGCGGCATAAGCAACCGATACCGCGTTAAACATGCAAATTCGCCGGTATAACGTTGCCACGGAGCCAAGGCATCATCCATATAGCGGCGAGTGGCGCATAGTGTTCACAGTGAAGCGGCATGATTAAATTTCCAGGGATATCGACATGCCAGGAGCACGTCAACCCCCGCCTACCACCTGGCCCGCCATATCTCGCCGCTCATCCCTCTCCGTGTCCTCCTTTTTCGCTTCTCCACCTATCCGCGTAACAGGCAGCCCTCGAACAACGCTACCACGGCCCAGGGCCATGAAATTAAACCCGTTCGCAGGATGCGAGCGTTGCGATCGGTACGCGTTCGTACGCGCATCGCCCTCTCGCAACCCCTCGAGCTTTTGACGAGGCGGAAGATAAAGACGCGAGCCACGAGGGACGAATCCTCTCGTTGACGAATCGTTCGATCCTTTCGATCGTATTATACTCGTTCTGTAATATATTGCTTCCACTAGGCTCTTGGAATTTTTATCTGACGACAGACGAGAGATCGTGGCACGATATCGTGTCAATTTATCTACGGACGTATGGAGTTTTTCTAAATTTTACTCGAGTGCCGATACACGTGTTAATTGGATTGATGTTCAAAGTATTAGAAGCCATGATTTCCGTTATCTCTTGTCCATTCGAAACTTGCTTTCCTCCTCCAGCATTCGCGGGGAAAAATCGTATCTATTTTATCTATCATAGACGATCCGATTTCTTCGAGCAATTTAAGTATATAATTCACGCTGATAAGGGGCTTGTTGCTAATGGTTGTATTTGCGGGGCAATCTCAATAGGCGGATAAGAGAAAGTCGTGTCTCTCTGTGAGTCACAATTGTCAATTAAGGTGCGCGCACACGAAAACCAAGCCAGTAGGGGCGAAGGGTGGCTCTCTCTCTTTCTCTTCCTTTCTCTCTCACTCGCGCACAGATCGGATTTGTCACGATTCCTAATGTTGATCGACGCTGTAATAATTTAATAGCCATACATCCGCCGTGATCGTCCACGGAGGGGGGCGGGGATTATTATCACGGATCCCTGCGGTATACCGAGAGCACTAAGGAGCTAACAGACTTAGCTGTGGTATCGCGTTTCTTCCTTGGTTCGCCTCTCGAACCGGCTTTCTCCCTTCTTGAATTATCCTAGCCAAGTACTGGCAATCAGAAACGCATCTGCATTATAATACACACGAGAGAACAGACTGACACATCCCTCTCGATCTTGTCCTTAGAACGTCTTCGAATTAATACTCTAATTATCGATTCACCTCGATCTCTCTTCTCGTTCGTTCTATCTACCCTCGATGCTCCCTCGAATGTGTGATATTTTTCATCGAAAAAAAAACGCGAGGGCTCGACGATTTTTTCGTGTTTACCAGAACATTTCGTCGTCAGGCTGGAATATCAGTACCCGTGCAAAACATTTCCAGCTGCACCGCCGCAAATTCCCAGGGCTATGCTCCGGTCGTTTGGCAGCCCTGCTCGTCCACCCTGTGTACTCGTATCGGTCGGTGGAAACCGACGCGCGGGTCCAGCGTGCGCGACAGGACATGTAAAACCGGGGGCGCACACCTGCCGATCTACGA
The DNA here is from genome assembly GCF_050948175.1 of Xylocopa sonorina. Classification (NCBI taxonomy): domain Eukaryota; kingdom Metazoa; phylum Arthropoda; class Insecta; order Hymenoptera; family Apidae; genus Xylocopa; species Xylocopa sonorina. The sequence continues at coordinate 16,009,266 of NC_135193.1, forward strand.
TTGTCGTTGTAGGCTGCGTCGACAACGCGTCGTGTCGCGTTTTAGCCAGCCACTTCATCCGCCGCCGCGGGGTACGCGTGAAATAGTAAATACAACCAGGTTGTTGGATCCACCGTCCCCCACGGGACTGGTAACAGTCGTCGACTGAACGTTGCTCGATGAAGCTGTTGAATTGTTCGAACGAGAAGAAATCCAAACGGGTGGCGAGGGTGGTATTCTCGTTACTCTGCTTAAGGGTTGGTTAAGATTGATAAACAGTTTTGGTCGTTTCCAGTCTTCAGATGATTCCGCGAATAACCAACCAGTTTCAATTAGTCGCAGCCAGTCGGTGATCAATTAAGTCTCGGATCAGTTACAGTGAAAGAAACAATTAGATTCCAGGAAAGTTTAATCGATCGTTATATAATATTATCACCAGTTCGACGGCAATCTTTGTTAAAATCTGATTCACGCAATTTAAGACTAGTCTTCTGTAATAAAGTGTACGTGGCGTAATAACAGAGTGCGTAGCACTGCTCGATGGAACGTTAAGATTCGTTGGAATAATTTCTCCCTCTTCTTCACTGATGATCGCGTGATCGCTCGCGAGAGATCCCACTGTTCGATCTTGAGAAAAAACACGGACGTGGATTTCGAATGGAAGTACCTGGATTCCCTCTCCTGTTTCGCGTGACAGAGGCGAGGCTCGCCCGTGGAAAGATCCGCTCGACGTCGCCCTGCCTGGTAACGCTTACACGCGAAGCTTTGCAGACGCGCAAGAAAATCCATGCCGCCCTCCTCCCTGATATGAAATACGAGATATGGTACTTTCCTTCGATTTTCTCTTTCTCTGGTCTCTCGCGAGGATTTCAGTTAGAGGGTGGGGACGCCCCCAGAGGGTCGGAACGTGGTCGATGAAGACGAGAGGAAATCAATGCCTCAGCCAGAGTCCGGCTCGCCTCTCTTTTCCTGGCCACTCCTCCACAGCGTTCGCTGTTTTCTGCTCGTTGAAATTCAGAGTGGACCATTACGAAAATTCCTCCGCGTGTCTCGAGTCTGGAGACTCGAGCCGAATCGACGTATCTCGAACATTCGGGACACGATCGTTCGATACGAGACAGTCTTTATTTAAAAGTACCTCTCAGCGTTACAACGAAATCGAATCGTACGAAATTCTTTCCTGCGAGTCCGTCAGGATCTCAAGTATTAATAGGAGAAAGAGAAGAAGAGGACACGCGCATCCTTCTCTCGTCGATGAACTGGAAAAACAAAACCATCGAGAGTCGAGACGATCGGAAAGTTGCTCGTCCCGACGGCGGAAGCGATCAAACTGCCGTCTTGGTTTTCCCGTGCTCGAGAGTTCCTCTGGGTGAGGGTTGAAGGATCGCGAGGGGGCGGCGGACGATGTTTCCAGTGGGCACTGGAGAAGCTCGAGGCGGGTGCTGGCAGAGAGAACGCGAGGAAGGGAGGGAATTAGCGAAGGAGAGAGAGGACCCTCGCAAGATTTCCGGGAGTTTAATATAGTTTTAGGGGCGTCGGCCGACAGCCTGGGGGTGTAATGGCGTCTTAAACCTCAGGGGCTCTCACTTTCGACTTCCTTGCTTCTTCTTCTTCTTCTTCTTCTTCTTCTTCTTCTTCTTCTTCTTCTTCTTCCTGCTCGTCCGCGTTCCCAGGCACTCCGTTTGAAAAATTGAGAGCACGGAATCTGTACTGCGCCAGCCGGGTTAAATCTTTGACCACATCCCCTATCTTGCTTCCGGAAACCGCACGTGCTGTTGCGCGAACCGAGACGTGTTTGCACTTGTGCGTTCACCTACGTGGATACGGTGTATTCAATTCGCATGCACTCGGTTCGCCGTGGATGCTACGTGTATTCGTATACGGTGTGCAGAGGAGAGGATGTGTGCACTCGCGTCGTACACGCGATACTCGAGAGCCACAGTGGCTCGGTTTCCGCCTGCAGATAAAGACGAAAAGGGCAACCTCGGTGCGAGAGCCCCGACGGTTCTTGATTTTTATGAGCACGTAAATTCTGGAACACGTCCCAGCTCGCAGGCTTCGTCTTTTTCACCGCGACAAGGCGTTCTCTCCATCCGTCTCGTGATACGGAAATTTTCACGTTCGACGCACCCGTCTTTCGCGTGGAACTGAAATTCGCCCAGGACGAATATTCAGGAGATCGAGGCTGGAATGTTTCGAGGTAGAATTTTAGAAAACTTTTGGCGAACCTCGCGAGCCCAACCTGGTTAGGATACACTTTCTACCCTGTACCGTACGTGTCTGTTTTATTCGCCAGAGTTAACGGGTTTCCTTTCTTTTTTTCTCGTAACGTAAACTGTTCTGCGAGACTTTTCGAAAAGGAGCGAGTTATATCGAGGCAGGCAACCTCGGTACGGAAAGTTTTTGATTTTATGGCCGCGTAAATTCCAAACGGTCCTACCAAGCTTCGTTCGCCGTTCTCTCATTTCTCCCCGGTTTTCCAGCTTCCCGTTTAATGCCGTGAAAATTCTATTCATTCTGCCGTTTCATCCGGGCGCGGAGAACTCTGTGGAATTTCATCGAGCGGCGGTCCCGACGAATTCCACCAGCACGCCCTTGACGACTCACCCTTAACCCTGAATCGTCCCTTGACTCCCGATTTTAAGTGTATACGAATCGTTGCGGTTCTTCTCCATCCAAAATTCACTCGACGCTTGGCATCTGGAAAATTCTTACTCCTCAATTTTACTTCACCATTCTCGCAACCTTCCGTAATCTCACTCTAACCGTTATAATCGTCAAATATTCGCATCTAATTTCTCCTCGATCTCTTCGCGTTTCCACTCAAACGCACCATCTTGTTCTTCTAACTCTCCCTCGTAGATCGTTCCGTCGCAAAACCATTGTACCCAAAAGCAACCCCCTCGTCGAAGCGCCTCCGCTATCTCTACAGAGGAAAATCAAAACGGCTCGCAGTTTATCCGAAAAGAAATCAAGATAACGATCGGGTATAATCGCAAAAGGTGATCGACGGCACGGCCGTATCGGGCTGGCGAGATTGAAGGCTCGGCTAACGAGTTGTTTATGGACCCACCCACCGCCTGACGGTGATCTCTCGAGGCTATGTGCACACGCTCGCTTCCTGTATCCACCGGACAGACGCGGAGGAGTGGACGTACGAGCAGAGGACGAGGGTAGTCCATTAACGACGGGCCAGTGCTGCCCTCCGCCAGCATAGTTCGCATCGCTGGATCCGTGGCACCCTCTTCCACCCTTCTCGATCGCATTTTCCGTCCCTGTCGCCCGCGAGACTCTTCCAACGAGCGACCCTTTTTCCGACCATCCGGATTGACTGCGCGCACCCCCACCCTCCATCGTGGCCTGAAATCATTCCTCTTTCTCCGTCTGTCACTCGACAACCCTCTCTCCATTGGACGTGCTCGTCCTCGTTCCCTGCCACGCTTATCCTCGTTCGATCTCTCTCTCTCTCTCTCTTTCCCGTTCTTTCGCACTCGACCGCCAGGTTATCCCCGGGTAGTCATGGTAACACGGGGGTTGGAGCCGCCCCCGGCCGCCAATCAGAACTCTCGCGGCCACCGCGAGAGAAACGAACGGCCACCCTTCCCAACCACCCTCTCTCGTGTGCGCGTTGCCTCTCTCCACCCTTCTCTAACCTCCCTTTCGACTAACCCCTCAGACCAGGCTGTGTGCATCGTTACACCCCCGCGCACCCTGTGTCTATCGCGATCTTTCTCTCTCTCTCTCTCTCTCTCCTCTCCGCCTCGCCGCCAGGGAGGCTGAGATTCTCGCTTGGGAGGAAATCTTGACCGGGCGTGCCTCGCATTTGTGATACCACCCCGTTGGAACCGACCTGCACCTCTTCTGCCTTCACGGAAGAGGGTGCTCCGTCTCTGGGCCTTCGTTCTGGCTTTCACTCACCGTTGCCATCGTTGGAATGTCTTGGCCAACGGTCAGCCTGTTTTCGAATTAACGCCTCTTATTGGTAGAATGTCTTGGCACGCTACTATCGATGGAGAGATTTCGATCGACTCGTACTACTTGCGTTGTCGTAGGATTTTGGTGGTCGAGTGGAGGCTGGGGTTTAGGGTGGCTCGTTTATGGTTACGCGGGAGTATTTTGGGTGCTGAGAGATGTATGCAGGATTCAGAGATGGGGTGGAAGACGGTTTCTGGGGTGGTCGTTGGTGTGTTTAACGCTTTGAGCTGAGTTTAAGGGATTCGAGCAAGCCAAACACATGGCGATGTTGAATTTAATTGTTTTAGCGTACAGTTTCGCGTCGAGTCAGGGAGATTTGATGAATTTTTCTGTTTCAATTGCAGGCGAGAAGCCGCACAAATGCCAGGTATGCGGCAAGGCGTTCTCCCAGAGCAGTAACCTGATCACGCATTCGAGGAAGCACACGGGATTCAAGCCGTTCGCGTGCGAACTTTGCGGCCGGGCTTTCCAGCGGAAGGTCGACCTGAGGAGGCACCGGGAGACCCAGCACGCCGATCTGAACACGTCGCAACGACCGTCGATCGGCTCCATGCCTGGGCAGAATCCTCTGCCCAATGGAAACCCGCCTATGATGCAGTGAACGACTCGCTAGTATAAATAACCAGAGGGACTCTGTAATATCGTGTCCTCGAAGAGGAACGGATTGGGAACGTTTATCGAATTCTCTTGAAAAATGGTGCAATCGAGCTGTAAACCTTCGATCTGACCAGGTCTTGCTGTCGTCGAGGCGAACCTTTCGCGCACCGAGGGGTGCACGAACGAACTCGCGCGATCGACGAACTCTTTGTATTTATTATTTAACGATTCGACGGTCGACGCGTTCGCTGGTCTCCCTTTCTTTAAAGTGCAATGTGAAACCGCGCGAAGGTTCGAGCGGAATGCGACCGTACATTCCGATATGTTATTCCAGACTGGGGGTTCAGAACGAACGAAGTGTGCAAAGTGATATACGCGCAGAAATCGTTACCAAAGCTGTACATTCCAATACGCGGCTCGAGCAAGAAAAAAGTACCGTGCGAGTAATTGATCGGATGAGGAGACGACCACGGTTCGTCGACTTTGTTTTTCCTGACGATCCCCGTGGCACTGTCGAGGGTGGAAGGTGAAACGGTGTCCAGGGAAAGGATGCACCAGAGAAATATTCCTTTGTTTCGAGTGCCGCTAATCCCCGTGTTGAATCGTTCGTTAAGTATTGATATATCGTTCGACTACACTTCTCTTCTTATTAAGTAGACGTTTACGCGATGCTCGTTGCAACGATTAAACGAGTTCCATTGGATCGCGTGAGTTTATTCGATGGTGTTTACAAGGACGTTTTCGAATTCAGCACAGAGCGGAGATTTTCAGCACAGAGTGAGATTTCTTTTGGCTCGATTGATGTATTGTCGGGAGGGGCGGGAAATTGTAACCACGCTCGTTTGATCGTCGTTAATCGACAACGTGTAAGAAGGTACGAGCAGCGTACTGTGTTTTGCATATCTCTAGCACCTATCGTTCAAGAAAGGGCATCACCTACTCCAAAGTTGCAACTGTGACCAAAAAGAAATCTTGTAAATAGCACATAGACCGTATCTCGCCTAGCCTAAGCGTATAAATATATACATATATAAATACGAGTATAAATAAAAACGAGCACGAGACGAGACGAGGCTATAAATATTATAAATAGATGAGAATGATGAGAATGAACGCCGTTTCGAACCGATTTCTTCTGATCGAACGGGGGAGGGGGGTGGGAAAAGCGTCCCTTCGAGTCTCGCCGACGAGTAATTGTATTCTTTCTCTCTTCACGCTATTGAAAGTTTTTATTGTTGTATCATTCCTATCATTATGTAATTATTGTAATTAGAGAACTCGCTATTAATATTATTGCAATTATTATTATTAATATTATTATTATTATTATTACCAATAAATGCTGTTACCATTTGTAATTCTCTTTCAGTGGCACGATCAAATCCCTTTTCTTTCATTATCGACGAGCTTCTCGCGACTTAATCCGCGGACTTTGACTAGGTTTATACTCATCGTTGTTTGAATAAAACGAAGATTTATTCCACGTCCTCTCCTTCGAATTTCTTTTTCTTCCACTGCTCATCTCGCTACGCGAACGTCGTACGAGTTGACTCAACGTTACAGATCGAAATTCGAACTTCGAAATCCATACAAAGCGCGACAGAGGGTAAACCACCCGAGCCAACGTTCACCCCTCTCGATTATCATACGCGAGGAATTATCGTCGATAGAGAATTTCGCCGAACAACCAAGTAATAGAGGGCAACGGATCGAACGTGGAACGCGATTAATCATTGACCAGGGAATCTGGCTGGCTCGGATCAGGCTCGTTTCAGGCTCCACGATCCACTCGGTGTAATTCAGGGTTAAACGGCCGTGCCAATTAAGCAGACTACCCCTTAACGGCGAACCCCTTAACGGCCCAATATGTTTTCCGGCTGAGTTTCGTTAGTCGAGGTTCCTCGACCCTTCCCCACCCTCTCGCCCGCCACTTCCACCCGTCTTTCTCTCTTTCCCTCCGCTCACAGTCCTCCACCCACGGCTCGAACCGCGTATAAAAGAGAGAAGAAGCATCGTTTCGAAGCGAGATTTCCCGACGGCTAGGTTTTCATCGAGGCCGCTTTCCTCAGCGACGTTCCGCGTGCGACGAACGAGGCTGCTCGAGGCTCGTCCGGTAGGAGACGGAGAAAGGATAAAAACGAGAAACGGGAGGAAGACGGACGACGAGGGGGTGGCAGGAGGAAGGAGAACGTTACAGCACTGACTGCACGACACCGTGACGCAGCCACGGGGGCAGATTGGACAGTTATTGCATTCTGGGTAAGATTAATTGATATGGGGACCGCGGGGGTGGCTGGGACGCGCCGCCCGCTTAAATCGTGTCTCAGGAACGGGGATGAGAGGAACGGTGATTAACCGATTGCACCGTGAACCAAGTGGAACCGAAAACCAGCCCTTTCTCTCTCTCTCTCTCTCTTTCTCGCTAGCCCCCTTTCTGGATACGCTTCATCCCCTCTCTGATAGCTATTGAGTAATAGAGAGCCTCTCATTATTAAATAGCACGGGACGATGTCCTGAACGCTCGCATTCGTTCGCCAGTTCGCGTAATGACGTGATTACCGGGAGCACCGTATCGTCGGCCAGATTTATTAAGCCTGTTCATTTCCTCCGGACAGGTACGCTGGGAATCTTCCTCTGCAGTTCCCAGCTCGATCTAGCTACGCTCATGACGTTTACGACGGCCCTTCCCGATCCTGGCTGCGAGGCTCTAACTCCACGTGAGTTATCCCCCTGAATTTCTAGCCGAACTGCTTTCGTATTACGTTTCGAAAAAATGGCAAAAGGAACGTCTTTGTCGATCAAGTACAATTTTCGTTATTATCGTATGACATTAGTTGCTTTTTCTTTTTATAAAGAAAACGATAAGGAAGCGACGTTTATTTAGCAAAGTCTGTCGCACGAATTCGAACAGCCTCCCTCGATTCCACCCTTGCAGTGCCTCGGACACCCGAGCTGGACGATCTGCATCGAACATCAGGAAGATTGCCCGACGGAGCAGACAATTCCAGCAAGTGCCAGGGCCAGCGCAATTCCCGTTGCGTTCAACGGCACTCCGTGTGTGCGCCAATTTCGAGTATTTCCGGTGCTTCCCGCAATTTTCCACCGGTATAACCGGCGGATGCAGCCAGCGGATGGTTGCCACGGGCTCCTCGTCATATCGCGACCAGAAAACGGCTGTCCAGGGTCGTGTCGTTTCACTGGCGAAGATGACTGCGGAACGTTCGAACGCGTTCAGAGGGGGGAGACGGAAACGGCGTTATAGAAGCCGCATGCGGATACACCTTATGACTATTAAGGTATTCACGGCTCCTCGGAGGACGACTCACTTTGAAATATGACATCTTGGATCATCCTCTGCATACCACCGAATCACCCTCACTCCACTCTTGCTTACCATCTGAAACGCACCCCCTCGCGGTCCCAGTTTTACCATTCTCTCCGCGCCTGGTCCTTTTATTTCGCGTATCCACCATGGACGAGCGGAAGCCTCTCTCTCTCTTTCTCTGTTTCTGCGCACAGTTTTCCATATTATTTACAACCTCGTTCCGCGTGTTACTTCGCAATAACTCGAGCGAAGCGGAACGGAACCCAGTTGAACGCGACTGTGTCACCAAATTGGTGGAAACCGGAGAACGTCGTAACCTGTCCCGCTCCTGACACCCCTGAGTGATGTACTATCGCGCTGAACCGACACCACGACGTGCTCGCCTGACGGAGACACGCCAGTCGATATACGTAACTATGAATATTAATACGTTCCTCGTAGTTTTTGCTAAAACAATTTGAGTTTGTTCTGCATCGACGCGCGAACAAGATAAATGAAATTGATTTAATCGTAATAATTAACTTCTGTATATATGTTGCGAAGTGACAAGCGTAACAGCTCGCGTCAGGATGATGTATATATATATATATATACACGTGGAAGAGAAAGAATGCAAGATTGATAATATCTCGCAATTGCGATGAAATTAACGTGAAACGTTGCCACGGGGGTGTAAAGGCGAGTGAATGGAAAACAATTGTTGATGAAATCCCATTTTTCGCGGAACAAGGGTAATCTCGTTTGCGCGGGGAGGATTCGCCCGTCAGTCAAGCGGTTGTACCGCGTCGCGGATTAAAAAAATGTCAATTCGTAATTGTTGCCCGCGCGTTACGTTGTCCAACGGTTAATGGAATTTTTGAGAAGGAGATTACACCTCGCGTTTCATCCAATTTGCCCGCCGCGCGCCATGTGCTAATTCCACCACCGTTCGTCGTACCGCGTGGACCGTGACATCGCGGATCTTCCTTCGACCGACAACTTCTGTCTTTTATTTTCAAGTGTTACCTATTTCCACGAAGAATCCTTAATTCCTATCTACGATCGCGAGCATCGAAATCATCGAGTATCCTGTTAGAACGATGTCCCACTCGTCTCGTTTCTGAAACGCGAGGGCCACACTTTTTCACGGGGACGTCACCAAAGCGACAGTCTGTCGGCAGTTCCATTTGTCAGTAGGCTCTCCTAATAACGAGCAGAGTCTCCCTTACGTCGACAGAGTTTAAACAAATAGCCTGTGAACAGAGCGCGAGGAATAAAACAAACGCTGGCTGGCACTGGCTAGAAGAAAAGGGCACGCCGCACGCCCCGACGCGATCCATCAACCGGTCTCCCGGCTTCGACCGACTCAATAGACCCTAAAGATCGATCGAATTCTTACCTAGCTCGGGTTGAATTTAAATATCGAACGCCCTCCGCACTTTCCATCCACTCGATAACTTTATATCGCGCTCTTTTAATCCTGATTAAGACGGACCAATAAATAAGTCTATTTAAAACCCGTGGAACATTTTCACCAATACTTGCGCATCGTTCTATCCAGATCGAGAGAGCTAAAAATTTCAATTGGTACGAATTCAGGATAAATTTAATTAATCGAGCGAATAAAAAGCTCGAAGCGCGCGAGGAACGACGGTTTTAAAAGGAGCGAAGAAGCGTCCTGGAAAAATCGTTAATACGAGGAGGTTCCACGAGGAACGCTGTGGGACCTGTAAAAGAGCCGAGAAATAGGTCTATCGGCGGAATACGTGGGCGATGACGACGTTCCCACGGGAGCTAGATTCATTACCGATCTTGAATAAATGATCGCGCCGCGCCGTGAACGATTGGCAACGAATAGGAAGGATACTTTCGGAAAGTGATTATTCGCTCGACGATGTCCTGTTCGCCAGGACGGGATCGACCCCCGAGGACGAGCATCGTGGCCGGCTGTGTCGCCATGTATCTTCCTTCGGCTGCATCATTGATGACCGCACAAGTCGTTTCGTTCTGGAGCTACGAGCGGCTGCGCGTCGATACGGTTTACCTTCGACCGTCGCGTGATTAATCGACGCGTGCACGCGATTTCAGCTTTTCGAATTTACGACACTTGGCTGCTCTTACGAATTGTCGAAAGATTCTCAAGAGAAGAGCGATCTAAAGGCTCTTAACAAACCTCGATCATCTCCAAGCTAACGTCAGACAGTTTTAAGGAGTACCCTCGAAACCATACCACGCGATAACAAATTGAAATGCAATCAACCGTAGTCCTCTCTCTCTCCCCAGTCCTGTGCATAATTTCGCGAGCGTCCTCGCGGACGTATCGACGCCTACCTGGACCACGTAGCGGCCGTAACTCAGTTTCGAAACGGATCGCCTCCCAGGAATACTTTATGCGTGGTGCACGTCATTCGAGCGGATCCGTGGGCTGCGCGACGCCGCCTGGGTACGAGGACAAGGATCTTAGGTATTCTACGCGTCGTGCAGGACGACTGCACCGTGTCGAACGCACACCAACCCCCGTCAGATCGAGGAGAACCGTGGGAGAAGCGGCGGAGGGTGGCGAGGGCGCGACCACCCCGTTCCTCGCGACCCGCCACGGAGGGAACTGCCAGCGAGAGGTCTACGGATAATCATATAAGGATGACTAGGGCCGTGGAAAGGTGGCTGGGTATCAACTTTTGATCCTTCGATATCTCGAACGACACGGGCACCCCTTCCAACGGCGGCTCGTCGGTATTCAAACGGCTCTAACTCGATATAAGCGCCGCTCCCCAAGGCATCCTTCGACGAGGACGACGACGAGGAGGACACCTATCCGTACCGCCCGCAGCCCCTCACCCCGGCCACTTACACTCGGCTCTTCAGCGAAATAAGAGTATATCCTCTTGCGCGGCCGGGCGAATTCAATTTGCATCCTGGCTTCCATTTACCGCTTGTCTTTACTGGCGGTTATTGGATCGTATTGTGATCTCCGACCTCGATGGGATCTTTATTTGGATGTGCTTGCTTGCGGAAGCGAGAACGGTTTTTAGGTGTAAGGAGACGCGGTTTGTTCTGAGATGTAACGTGGACGTTTCGGGGGTGAATTGAGTGGGTTAAAGCGATGGAGCTGGATTTTTAATTGATTTTTAGAGATAGAGTCGGTATTGTATGTTTCTGGGCGTGTTTTTTGTTTTATATTCTGTTTAAGGAATAAGTAGTGTGATATTGGAGATATTGCAGGGGTTTTCTAGGGTTTGAGGTAATTGATATTTTAAGGGTTGGAAATTTGCGTTGGGTTGTTCTCGTGTGAGGAAAACGTAGGTTTCTATCTGACTATCGAGTGGACAGTTAAGGTTCGTTAGTTATTGATCGTTGATACTTGCCGAGAGATGGTAACGTTTGGGCATTAAAGTGGAGTCGCAAAATATCAATGGTCGGAGCGCAAAGTTTAAAAGTTACATTCGATTTGATCGTTGAAGTTGATAGAGTCGAAACGTATGGACGGATCCTTTCTTTCATGTCTGCTATTTAGTGTTACATTTTTTTATCTATTATTGATTGCCCTTATTTACTATTGATTGCCCTCTTAATATTATACTTGCTAATTGCTTTAATCAATTTTATCGAATTTTATATTTGATTTTATTCCAATGATACGTGTACAAATGAGTTATTAACGTGTTTAATTGTGTGCTTAGGGCTAGGAAGTCCTGGAGTCATAAACGAGATGAAAATCGTAAAAAATAGCCCAGCTCGTCATAAAGGAACTTCTAAGTTCGAATATTCCACAAATTTCCTTGAAGTTTTATTAAATTAATAATGTCCAACCAAGCGATAGAGCACAATTAGAACCGTTCTCTGTCGAATTTGGTAACATTGCGCTTAATGCAATTGGTAACAACGCTTTAAGCGAGCAATGTATTCTATACCTACATCGATACTAAGGAGTCCCTCTTATCATTCTTGTATCACATGCGACGTTATCAGTTGGGAATAAGACCGTGGCGCTACTGTGAGAACAAGAATTATATTTGAATGCATTTAAAAAGAAAATGTGTATGAAACGACAAAAAGTATCCATTTCTCTGCAATTCTGGTATTTTAGTCCCCGCGATACAAAATAGCATGAAACGATAGCGTCTACGAGCACTCTGACTTATTTTCTGTCAGTAAAACGAAAGAACAGATAGTAACTCTGAGTGGAAACTCGCGCAACTGTGACAACTAACGATACAAATTCCACTGATTTTACTTGATACTACATTATACGTACGATTACTTTTAATTGTTAGACTTTTACACGTTGGAAATATGTTCAAAGACTGATGGAGAAGGACAGGAGACGAAGGAGACCACGTTGAATTGTATTTTATAATATTTTAATGGTAGTCATATCCAAGAGTACGCCATCGCGTTTCGCAAGAATTATTCCTCTCTTAATTACGTCTTACGTCACTATAAAACGATTAGAAGCCACGTATTTTTATTCCCATTTAACATTTCCCCGAATCGTCGCGTCTCTTGCTCTGGGTTTACTCTCGATTATTCGGAAAAAAGATTATTCAACTGCGTTTTTACTTTCGTCGATGAGAGAAAGCCAATCGGACGTCGCGTGGATCGCGTGAAACGAACGATCTTATTATATATATATGTCGATTGGCTGCTTGAATTCAATCGGAAGAGAGAAAAAGACGAAGATGCCTGGAATTCACGAACGTCAACGCGTAAAAACGAGAAACGGATCGTAACGTTATCAAAATACAATCGCTTCGACAAACAAACGAATTCAATTAACACTAACTAACGACGATCCGTGGCATCCGTCCATCCTCTTCCGTTCGCAACTAGCCGATTAAAGATCGTTTATACTTCCCTTCTATCTACACGTAACAACATCGCTGATAATATTCTGATTATTACAAACACATCTCTACGGCATTTTCATCAAGCAGACAAAATGATCTTATCGCGATGGAAAGTTAGAACGTAAAAGTTCTGCTAATGAAGACTCCTCTGTCGAGACAATTCGCGATCAGCGTTGTATTTGTCTAGAAACGTCGAGGAAAAAATGGCAGCGATACGTAAGAATTTAAAACAACACTCCTGGAAGTGTAAAAACGGGCGAAACGATACTATTGACCGACTGACGCAAACGCGTGGCCACGATTGTCCGCTGGGAAGTGGCTCTATCTACTTAAAGAAGCAAGTAGAACGTTCCTCAGCAAAGTGTCTCGATCGACGTCTCGACAGTCATCTTCTCATCTCTTCGATTGGCATCAAACTTTCGTACGTTTCGATTGCCATCGTGTCGCGTCTCAAATATCAGCAGCTTCTATTCGTACACACGTGATCAGATCACGGATCAGTAGAACGTGTCGATCTTTCGTCCTTACGAGCAACTTGCTAAGGAAAGAAAGAGATCTTGCCACACGTTTGCGTAACAACGTAACGGAACACGTGAAGATTTGGATTTGACACTGGAGATGTATAAAACTCGATTGAAACTTCTAAACTTTCGCTCCCTTAAAATTCTCCTGTCTCATCGAAGATTCGACCAGCCTGGCAACAAGAAGAACACGCGTTTCCCCTTCCGTCGAGAAGGAAACGTTAACACGTTAAAAAGATCGTTCTGGTGAAACTTGCGAGAGTATTCAGCCTCCATCACCACGATTCATTTCTTAATACGTAATCTATAGGATAGTTTAGAAGGAGAGACTTCGATAGCGGACCACTAAGCTTACGAGCGTCGATTAAACTTTAGTTTGGCACTTGCATTCTTGAACGCGACTATAACCCCACTCACACTTTGCATTCAGTTTCGACGTGGATTTACACGTTAATCGCCACTATCCGTCGATTCTTTCCTCGATATTCGCTCGCGTTTAGCTCCACTCAATTCATTCACGATCCTAACTCAGGCCTGGCTTCGTTTATCGTTACACCGTTTGTAACAATCGACTCTTATCCATTCTACCTGATTGTTAACGACGAATTGAGATTTCCCTGAAACGTTCGACAGGAAATCGAGCAGTGGTTACTTTGTTTCGTCTCGCGTGTTGCAGTTTTAAGTGCGCCTTGGACAACGAAACGAGAAACGTTAGTAATTTCTCGTATAATGTTTGAAGAAGAAACTCGAAGCATCGTTGAAATTAACGACACGCTCTCGTTGGCGAGATTTCGAGAACGGCAGTCGACGTGTTGGTGACTTAAGCGCAAGACACTTAATGGAGAATAGCGATTTTGCGAAACTTAATCGTACACGCGCGTATCGATCTTGCACGCGTGAATTTTATTAACCAACGATTCACGCTTTTTCCCTCTGCTCGTGTCATTATCTCCATTTTTTCCATTTCTTATGTTCGCAGAACTATTCCCTCGTTCGTTTCGTTTCTTCAATAGCTATTCATCGTTCGCGAGCACACGCCGTTTAACAACGTACATAGGTACTTCACTAATCTTAATCGAGTAAGTATAATAATAAAACGTGTAGTAAATATAATGTATATACGTATGTATATAATATATATATATATAATCCTCACATCGTGTACGTTTGACAGACAATTTTAAATGTCGCCTAATAGTAAATGCCTTAACCACGTTACACCTTCTCTGACTAGATCGGAATTATTAATATCGTTATTATTACTATTATTATTAGGGTTATCGTTTATTAATTATTAATTATAATTATTATCGTAATCGCTAATAGATTAGAAATTTGGCGGATTCTCCTCGTTTGTCGCGTGTCGTTACGCGTCGATCAATAAATTCGTCCAATTTGAGCCAGACGAGCGTTTCTTTTTATTATTATTATTATTATAATTATTATTATTCCTCTTCTTTTCTCTCTTTCTCTCTCTCTCTCTCGATAGTATTTATTGTATATTTCGTTTCCATTCACGTGTTACCACGTATCGCCCGGGATTGAACGTCGCGCGTGTGAATTTTCTCGCGCCTCGATGACAATAGGTCTGTAGAAATATTGGAATAAAAACGTGAAACGGTGAGCCTCGATGTTCTCATAAATTCTCGCGGCCAGCACGATCACCGACCGACCGGTTTCCACGTTCGCGCGGTTACGCGCGTTTCTGTACAATAAATATCCCTAGGTACGCGTAAGCCTGCGTCTCGTTTCATACAAAAAGAGAAGAAACAATCAGGGCGGGAGGGGGAGGGGGTTGCGTGACTTATCTCGTTAAATATTGTCCACAAATTATACATTTGTCGTTTTGCGATCGTGTCGTTCCGTTAATTATCGTTAAAACAGTACCCGATCGTGGATAACAGGTGTACAGTGTGAATCACATGAGGTCGTGGTTCTAACAGATCGAATGCCTCTCTTCTTCGCTGTTCAGCGCGACGAAACTTCGTGTCTTCGTACTACCAAGTAACTCCTCACTGTGAACCATCTTGCGAACGAACGTAATTTAAATATATAAAACCTTAACGATTTATAACACACTTTCAGCTCTCTCTCTCTCTCTGTTTCTCTCTCTTCTATTCGTCCCTTAACGCCCTACTTCTCTCTCGTATATAACAGTTATCCGTCTCCTGTACACGCATAAGTACAATCGATTACAATCGACTTCGTAATCGTCGAGAAACGCAACGGAAACGTAATCAACGTTGGAGGAAGACGCGTGCGCGCGAACATTTTCGAAGCGTCGATGATGGTCGAGAGCCTTCGTGCTGACTTCCGCCCGCGGTGGATGTTCTTCAGGTGATCCTTTCGTGAAATTATAACAGAGAAGCCGTTCTTTTAATTCGTTTCCAATGGTATCCGAGCCCCGTGCGAGGTGTCTCTCCACGAGATCAATGTGAAAGCGTCGAGTATCGTTGGTTCATGGCGAATCCCACGTCCACGATGGATCCTCGGCGACTCGATGATTTTCGGTTCGTCAGCTGGCAGAGTAGACCGGCGCTGGGTCGATTTCTGAACGAGATGCTCGGCTGCTACTGTATGGAACACGTCAGCGGATGCGACAAAGCGTGGTCCAGTAAAATGGGCGTGCCTGCAGCCAATTCGGTTCTCGCGTCGCCGAAATCGTCGTCGCAATCGAAGTAAGTGCCCTGGAAATAAAACAGAGAAAGGATCGATGAAGTTGTTACCAGATTCTTTATCCTTGAGTCGTTGAGATTAAACGCATTCTCCAACCGCGAATTTTCTGCCGCCAAGGCGCTTTGGTTTCGCGAGCTGACAATTAAAAGGCTCAAAGCCGCCATTAGTGAAAACGTCTTCGAGCAAAAGAGGAAAGTATCAACCTTGAAGATTCAATGCTGACCCATTTCAACCTTGGAGAGCTTAACGTCGTAACGCAAAGATCCTCTGACCGTAAAGCCGGAGGAACAGCAGCTTTGTTGTAAATATAGAAAGCAACTCCATGGTCGACGGTCTCATTAACGTTTCTGCGCGTTGCTCGCCAGCAGAGGAGAGGAGATTTTCTCGTTAGCATTCCGAATTCTGTGGTCGAGTATATGCGTGCGCGTTTAAAATTTCCACACGGCCCGAGTTGCGTCGGGTCAACCGATACGCGGCGGAAATTTTTAATTAAACTCGGACACCCGTTACCCGCGTTTCATTTTCTTTCATTGCCGCGCCAGCTGATCGCGCGCGAGCGCGCGCCACCCTTGAAAACTGGGGCAAAGAAATGTTTACGCGGAGGGAACTGGCAATCAATGAGAATTGCCCTTCGACTGTAATTGCTACACAGAGATTAGACGATTCATTCTGTATACGAGACAATATCCCTTTAACCTCCAAGATTACACTCGGCTAAGCGGTTACGCGAATGGATCCAATTACGCGTTGAAAACTGTTCTTCCTCCATCGAGAAAAAGATCGCAACAACGACTTTATACGAACTTCGTATGCGATCGGGGCTTTCTTCCTCCTTCGATCGAGAAAAAGATCGCAACAACGACTTTATACGAATTTTGTATGCGATCGAGGCTCTCTTCCTCCTTCGATCGAGAAAAAGATCGCAACAACGACTTTATACGAATTTCGTATGCGATCGGGGCTTTCTTCCTCCTTCGATCGAGAAAAAGATCGCAACAACGACTTAATACGAATTTCGTATGCGATCGAGACTCTCTTCTTCCTCCAATCGAAAAAAAGATCGCAACATCGACTTTATACGAATTTCGTACACAATCGAGGCTCTCTTCTTCCTTAGATCGAAAAAAAGATCGCATCAACGACTTTATACGAATTTCGTACGCAATCGAGGCTCTCTTTCGAGCGTTAGAGAACGATAAGAGCGCTCTCTCACCTGGCAATCGATGCAGCGGCAGCTGTCGGTCAGCGTACAGGTGAGACCAAGTATCTCGACGGCTTCTTTGTACAGTTCCGCGCTCGACTTCCGTTGCCTAGGCGGTGTGGTCGGCGCGCTCACCGTGCCTGATGGTCTTCTGCCCCTCTTCAGAGCCGAGGACGACCCTCGGGACAAGGAGGAAGTCGACGTCGATCCTCTTCGCCGTTTGTCACTCGTGAGCAGCGCTCGACCCGCTGGCGAGGCGAACAGTTGCAGCATGTCCATATCCTGAAACGCGATAATATTTGGTTAACCCGTAAAGAACCCGTGGAGATCCGTAAAATAGACTCAGCGATGTTAACCATCTTCTCGACGCGTCTAGGTTACTCGAAACGTAGCCCGCGGAAATTGGTTATTAATTAACAAAACTCCAACGCTCTCCAACCAGCGCGGTTTCTAATTCGTTTCGAAGTTCGCCAGTTTATAGTTTACGAATTTTCGCGAGGCAACTTCGTCGAGCAGCTAATTACGCAGTTTGGTAGAAAAGTTCCAGGTAGGACGTTCTAATTATTGTCCTGGCGAGCGTTCTTCTTGGTCGACTTCAAAGGACCGCGTCAGCGAACTCGGAGGGTTGATTGGCTTTTGTCAACGGTGTACACGCGGTCGTTTCCCCCCGTCCGCGTCGTTAGCCTCTCGTTAGCCCGCCGCTGGGGCGGAAGCTGTTCGCCGGTTGCACCGGAAGGGCATTATTCTCTTAACAAGGTAAGACGTACTCGCGAGCCGAGCGAGTCTCGGTCTTCGCCTCTTTCCCGCTGTCTCATTCGTTTCATATCGGCGAGAAACTCTTTGAGACTTGTTCGCCGCGAACACGCCCCACGGCGAGACGGATTTTTCTAACGACGCCACCGCGACGAGCACCGTCACGCGCCAAAAAGTTCCTGTCCACCCCCGTCTTGGTCCCCCAACCGCGAGGAGTGGAAAAGAGCTCTGGCGTCCGAAAGAAATTCCTCGCCTCCGGCTGGATTATTAAAGAAGAACGAACCGACAGCGTCTCTGAGAATGTGCTTGGTACCTTCAATCCTTTCGTACCAGTTCACAATCGCGATTAATATTCCAGGTAGAAGCGAAGTACTGCTGTACCTCTTCGGCTCCCTGAAAATTTTACATGTGGGATAAAGAATTCTGTAGCTTAATAAAGCCAGCTTTGAAGTACCACGTACGAAACGCTGGTACAGCTTAAAAAAAACTTCGCTTCGTTAATTAGAGTGCTCGAAAAGCTACTCGCTTAACTCCTTTGCTAATTCGCCCCGCGCTAGCCTGGGTTTCCATGGTAATTAAAAATTACAGCTATTTTATACCAGTCTGAAGGTCCAGGAAAAAAATTCGTACGACTTTCGTGGGGAACAGTGGTGGAAATGCTTCGAGAACAACTTCGCGGTTTCTTAACGTCGTAACAGTCATCGAAATTTGTTGGATTCTAATATGTAACTTGCTTCGTGATACTGAAAATGTTTTTTTAAGGGAAGATGGAAGACGAGGGTAGATCGAGAACAATGCCAAGGCAACCGTGGGATTAATAACGCGTTTCGAATGGCTGATTCGAAATCTTGACAGCACCTTAGAAGCTGAGCCCTCGGTTGTTGAAACGCGGCGCGGTGCTTAATCGATTTTCACGTACGACGGGAAACAGCGTGCTTAATTATCGGTGCTGGATCATTAAAAGCTCTTCCCTCGCTGGTAGCTGCGACGCGGCACGGGACAAACGATCGCGTTTAATGGTATTACAACACGGTGATCGCCACGCTGGAAGAAAATAATTGGAACGATCCGACTTACGCGACTTACGCTGGGATACCTCGTCAGGAAGACGCGGTGATAATTTGGCGCGCGGTTAGAAAAGTTTAGCGACACGTGAAAATATTTTCCAGCGTGACCCAAAATGCTCTGGAACGCGATCCTTTATTTTAATCGCATTTTACGTGATTACGTAAACGAAGAAGTGTTCGAATACAAGAGAGAGAGAGAGAGAGAGAGAGAGAGAGAGAGAGATGTACCATGGTATTTCGAATCGACGGATTTCAATTGGCGATCGAGCAATCTTCGTTAACGCGAGAAACAATCGGTAGCAATTAATCGACGCGGTTCCTAATTAACCGAATGTAAATGCAGCCTCGAGCTGTACGATTAAATACCTGGTTGCGTGCGATAATTTCGCGAGGAATTCATCGTTCGCGATTACCTCATCGCGACTCAGGGTATTTAAAAGAATGCTCGCGTCGCAGAACCGCGAGGTCCGCTCGGAAATCGTGGGATCGAAGCGAGCACGGTGAATACGCGTCGGTTAAAAGCCTTTCTGCCCCGGGGCTCGGGACTTTCGAACTATTACCAACCATAAACGTCCGCGGGAAACCGAGATGCTCTTTTAGAGCGCGACTCACCAAACGCGGAATTTTCGTTCTGCTTCTCGAAGGAGGATTTTAATGCATTCGATGGTATTTGCTCGCGAAAGAGTCAGGATCCTTAAAAGGAGTTCGAGCCTGTTCACTGGCCAAGTAGTCCTCGCTCGACCATTCCTCGTGGGATTTCAACGAATTGCTCTCGAAACTAGATACTTTTATACGTCACTGGACTCTTTCTCGTCTATACTTATCGATTAAATACTTTTACACGAGCAAAGCGTCTTAACCGAAATAAATTCGAACACATTCGTCCTGTTCGTTGTTTCGTTCTATCTCCATGCAGATCCACGTTGAATAGTTCATTTTCTCTCTCTCGAGGCGAGGGTCTTGATTAAACGGTTTTCGGTGGCGGTCCTCCCGGAGTTTGCGCAAACTTTAACCCAACATTGGCCGGGGAGATCGTATTTGAAAACCTAACAATCGTTCCGGTGAAAAGTTTTCGCCCGTCTGAGGGAAGCAAAGATGATGAAATTCTTTAGCCAGCGGTGCAAGGAGTTAATATTTGGCCGGTCGGTCAAAGTTTAACCCGCCACGGGACGAACTTCTTGCCGTTGATTTAAGTTTCATGAGCACGTCGACGATTCCGTGCCGTCGGTGGACAGACCCGATTAGGATGAACCCTTTCGACATATGCTGGCTCGATGGAAAAACGTAGCTGCGAGACAGCTGTTTTGTACAGAGACGGGAGTAACTTCCACGAGGACTTGTCGAAGAAATGTAACAGAAGTTGTTATTGCTTCAACTGTATCGTAAATATTGTCGAACGGTCTTAAAATTAGGACCAGCTTCTCTAATGCAATTTTCTAGTTAGAATCAATCAGCGATGGGAGTAACTTTCGCGTGAACTTCTGAAAGAAATCAAATAGCAGTTGTTATCGTTTTAATTGTATCGTAAGTATTCTCGAACGTTCTTAAAATTAGAATTCACTTCTCTAATGCAATTTTCTAGTTAGAATCAATCAGCGATGGGATTAACTTGCGCGTGAACTTGTCAAAGAAATCTAACAGCGGTTGTTATCGTTTTAACTGCATCGAAAGTATTTTCCAACGTTCTTAAAATTAGAATCCATTTCTCTAATGCAATTCTCTGATTAGAATCGATCAGAAATTTCAACGAGATACTTACAGATATAACGTTTCGTTTCAGTTCCAGCTTCCACGCAGGAATAACTTGAGATTATCCAAGAAATATACGAATAAAAACTACTTTTCTCTGATGAAATCCCGAAAATGCGCGTGGCCAAAGAAATTAATTCGCGGGTATTGATCCGGCTAGAACGGGGCGTAAAATGGCCAGACGTCTGCTGGATTGTTTTCCTCGCGAAGAGGATTCCACCCCCTGGCGAGCAATTGGTCGAATCTTTATTTCTGTCGCGACTATGAACGAAGCGTGGAGACGAGAACGTCGTCTGCAGAATCCGGCGACAAAAGAAGAAGAAGCAGCAGGGACTGGCAAAAGGGATCAAATGCCAGGAGATAACAAGTGGAAAGCTGATTCGATGTACCGGGTGCCCAGCCAGCCAGAGTCCACGATACTCCCCTGAGAGACGTATCCAGCCTCGCCTCTCGTATTTCCTTCGAACTCGCGCGAACTTTCTTCCAGTCCTTCAGCAGCTGATAAATAGATCGTTGGAAGGGACGAGTTAACGCTGGGCTCGACTACTTTTTTCGAGAAATTTCTGCGCTTCGCGTACACTGATGGAATCGTGATCGAACACCACACGAAGTTCTCTCGCGAGTTTGATGGAAGATTCCTGTTCCAGCGAAGAATCAAATATTCAATTAAGCGCTGTAATGTATCGTAACCTGTCATTGGTGCTCGAACCTTGAGAAACGACAAGTGTACAGTTTCTTCGAGTTGAACGTTTACCCTTTCGAGAAATGAATGTGTAGATGGTTTAATGGCACCACGATCGAGGACGCCTTCGTTGACTCGTTTCTAGAACGTTACTTACAACCACCGCTAAACTGTTTATCAAGAGACGTATCCTCTAATGAACTTACTTCCATCGAGTTTCCGGCTGTACCATGGTGGAACTTTCGCTGCACGTTGGTGCGCACTGTCAATACGATCTTGCGCTGGTGGAAGCTGCTTTCTACGTATTTTCGAGGATCCACGCGGTCGCGAGAAGAGAGATCGACAGGTTTAAGCGTTCTTGCGAAGACGTTCGTAAAGTACGCGCGAGCAAGATGGCGTCGCGGATGAGTTATTCTAGAATAAGAGTCAGTCAATCGAATACATATACTGAACATAGTCTCAGTGTAAATGTGACGGTAATCACTTTATTCTGCGATCTAATTGCCGTGAATGCGATTGATCGATCGATTCAGTCCGCGACGGGCGAGATACCGGAAATTCAGTGTCTACGTCACCACGGGATCGTGAACCAACTGCCTCGCCACTCCGCGAGACTTCAGCAAATTACATTCAGTCTTGTGTACAAGGCACACGAAACATCGTGTACACGGATAGCCAACGCACACACCGCTGGACCAGTTCAAGTTATATGACTCTGCTCGTCGATACGTATCTTCCATTAACGGTGGATCGTGTGTGCACAGGAACGAATATGAAGAGCGAGGAGACGTTGCGTGACACGCGAGGATAGGAGAGAGAAACATCGAGGAAAATTACTGGAAACAGGTGAAGCGGCTGCGCTGCTTCGATTTTATTGCTGTGCTGTAAAGATGGAGGAAGAAAGAAGGAAGGAAAAGAGAGGGGAAGAACGTTTCGTCCTGGGCCTGCTAATGGACTCATCAGTAAGGCTACCTAGCAGGCCCTGCCTTAGACGCTGGGATATTAGGGACAGTTCAGAACTTCTATATATTGGAAACGATGGGTCATCGGGTACTTTCAGGAAAGTGTAAATGGTGCTGTCCCTCTAGTGGCGAGTGCCGCCACACAGGGACAACAGGAAGGATGAATTTTTTTATTCTAGAACAGAACGAAAATGGAGGGAACAGGCGTAAGTAATGATTATAGACCATCGAGCTAATTTCAGACACACGTGGCTTCTAATAAATAATACTCTCTCAATTTTCCACCCCTAATTGCTCATCGTATCGTCTATTTTCGAACGAAAATTTGTTTATAACGTAATTAATTTTCGCTTAATATCCGTGCACACGCGCCATCAAGCTATTCCGCGGTGGGCTCGCTCGTATCGCGTTGTCGATTCTACCTGTTACTCTAGAGCAAAGAGAACGCCCGCGATCGACTGTAAATAACGAGTTGGCCTCCTCTGTACGATGCCTAATTAACTGAATTCATAAACGCGGCCGCGTAACCTGTTCGAACTCGATATTTTTCACGGCTCGACTGCAACATGGCGGATAATTGAGTGGCTCTGCCCGTCCGATGGACAATGATATGCGCACGTTGGTACACGGTTTGGCCAATGATTAATCTGCACGCCGCAATGGATCGTGTTACGTGAAACGAGTCACGCGTGAAACTGACACATCCATTTTTACCCATCCGTGGTGTTGCGCAACGTATCGTGCCGTTTCAATTATCGAGACGATACAGGCGCTGGTTACTTTTTTTTTTTTGGTCTTCTTTCCACCGTCCCTCGTTGTCTGTTGTTAGTCAGAGTAAAGAGGATAACAGCAATTTATTCGCAGGTCGAACAGCAGGCCCGCGTTACGCTCTCGTTTCGTTTATTTCGTTTAGTTTACACTTCGTTAATACCACGCACGCGTATCGATTCGATACCGTCGCTAGGTCGCGCGCGATGAACGCGAAATCGCCGCCGGAAACTCCCGCGCATACTACTCGATTATTAGCGAACGCGATCAAAATACGTGGGCATTTTAATTGAAAACGAAGAAGAACGCTCCGTTGTCGTTGCATTTAATTAAATCACCGAGTGCAGTTCGATTTTCCGCCCGTCGACGACGACAGGTACATTGTCCCTGATACAGTGTCACCGTTGCAACGTCTCCACCGTTTAATTCAATGAACGAGCAACTTAAGTGGAACGAGGCGTCCCTCGTTCCACTTGCGCTCGTCACTGATACGTTTCTCAAAATTCACGCCGTTGAACGAGTAAACGAAATTTGCCTGCTCTTTTACCAGTTTTTGTCGACACGTTTGCCAATTATTTGGCAATAATTGTATTGTGGCGGCCTTTCGACTATCGCCATTAGAGGGACAGCACAGCCTACAATTTCCTGAAAGTACTCGCTAACCTATCCTTTCCAATATATAGAAGTTCTGAACTGTCCCTAATATCCCAGCGTCTAAGGCAGGGTCTGCTAGAAAGCCTTACTGATGAGTCCACTAGTAGGCCCAGGACGAAACGTTCTTCCCCTCTCTTTTTCCTTCCTTTCTTTCTTCCTCCTTTATTCTATAGCTACCCGAAGCGCCGCTTCAGTATCAATTTCACGACTGTAAAAGACGGAGAATCGCACGCGGTTCCAACAGTTGGTCAGACTTGGAAGTTGTCCGCGGCTAACTAGCTTCCTCCCTGAATTGTACTCACCGGTAGGGATTCAGGAGTGTGGTCCAGCACGTATATGTTGTTCGTGTATCCATATAACACCGTGTCCAGATCTGAAATCCAAGGAGCGAGTTGAACATTAAATTGAATTCGACCATTGGCGACTGTTACGGCGAACGCGCAACGCGCAGGGCCGTCGAGCAGCTGCGTTGCGAGCGGTGTTCCAATTACGCGCGCAGCTAGATGGAAGCTTCTTATCAAACGCGCCCCCGTGTTTCTGTTCGATTCGAAATGGCCGAGGAAATTCAACACCGATATCGTAAAATCCAATCGCGCGTACAGTTCCACGGTTTTGTTACTGGAACACCGACGCTGCCGCTTATCGCGACGCCACTTTTCACTCGCGGAACGAAATGCTGGAAATCTCGCGTGACAGGAAGTCTGGCGATCTTTTAGAGCCTTGTTTAAAAAACAGGCTCGATCGAACGGGCTTTCGCACGGTCGACGGTGATTCGCTAATAAGTCAGGTCGTCGCATAATGAAGATGAAACTAATTTCAGATTTAATACGCGGTTAGTTACCGGCCGATCCCAACTTCCACGCTAATGCAATTTTTCTAAAGACTTTAACGAACTTTCTTGTCGCTCGAACGAGAGCTACGCTTATCGATGGAAAAATAATTAGGTGTAGACCTCCAGCTCGAACGAAAGTTTTCTGGAGACGATCCATCCAACCTCGAGTACGTCCTATAATAGTACCAGAAATAAAATCAATCTACATATCCGTCGAAAAAAAAATGTAAATAGAGAAACTCGTGTAAAAGTCGCGCGACGCGTGAACTCAATGATAAGATAGATCTTTAGTATTATTACTGAAGGAAAAAACGTGGGAATATCGTAAAGTAGAGGGGTATCGAGAGCAGAGGAACGTAGAGGCCATTCTGTATCAATACTTGGAGAATATACGATCCTAATGCCTTTCGAGGAACACTTGCAAACACCGATATATCACGTGGGATCGAGGAACCGGCACGATTTATGTGCTGAAATCTCAGACTGAGCTCAGGGGGAACGGAACGATTTTTCAGAATTATTACCCAGGCTATGCGGCTATCTGTCGATGAACGAGAGCCACTTCAGCCTCGATCGCGATTCATTTCCATGCGAAAGGTCTTTTGTCCCACTCGTTCCGCCGCGTTATATACCGCGGCTACGAGGAATCAATCGGATCCGAAGGCCATCCGGCAATCGGCGGTATATCGGCCGATATTTCGTTCGCCGTTCGCGCTTAGAAGAGACACTCGGATTTCATGACGGCGTGGCAGGCCATTTCCCGCCGAGTTTCGATAATTTTTCCAGCCGAGAACGCACCGCTCCGTCGAGCCGTGATTGATGACTTTTATGAATATTTTATGGCCGCCGCTTCGTCGCGAAATCATTGCCCATTAGCGGAAAAAATCGAAAATATTTATTAAGCTCTCGAGCGATGAACGCTACCGAGATTAAGTGTCCCCTCTATTTTTACGATCTGTGGAGGTATCGTCGATGGAAACGCTACGTTTATTTTCCAATTTTATATATAAAATTTCAATTAATTATAAGAGGAATTGATTAAGAAGAATCAATGAGATAATGTATCAAATGTATTTCATTCTGTGACATAGTATTTGGGATTTGACTGGAACTATTATAATGCTATTCCAGTTGTCTGATTATGCGCAGCGTAATTCTACTTGCGCGGTGAAGCAGGCTTCTAAGTTAGCTGTGTCCGACCAAACACGGACCTACGTCACTGGTTCCATCGAATACCACACACACAGCAACGAAATTACAATCTTCACCGATAATTTCCGTCAGCTATCATCGTAAACCGAAAATTACGTTAATTTTACACAAATATAACGATACCACCGTGCAAATTCGATCAATGAAAAAATATTCACGAACACCAGCGAACTCGTTTTTACATCCACGTTTCCATTCCCATTTGTTTCAGTTTCAGAATGACGTCGCAGCAAGACGCGCGCTATTAATCACCGATTTACAGCGTCCAGAAAATTTTCCCGCACACCGACGCGGAATCGTGGCGTTTCTAAATTTCCATTAATCAAACCGTTACGGTGGGTCTGGTTCGACAAAAGAAACGAAAGAGAAAACCACAGAGAGAGAGAGAGAGAGAGAGAGAGCCAGCAATTATTGTTTGCGTTGGTCCTCGATTAAACGAGCGTTTCCGGTGGCAGCTGGAATTTTTCGGTGGCCTGTGCGCTCGCGTTACGGAGGGCCAGTTTCCGGTCAGCTAATTCCGGGTACAGCTTTCGGCCAAGCCGTGCGGAATCCAGCCGGAAATAACGAATGAATTTATCCCAGCGACTGTTCTGCGCCAATGATCGCTGGCGAACGCGCGCGTACACACTGCGTAATGTTATTACCCTTCGCGTGTCCCTCTCTATCTTCCCTCCACCCTTTCGATTCGCTCTCGCCTGGCATCCGTTTCATTTCCATGGCGATCGTTAATTATCGTTGGTATCCGCGCGACTCTCTTCCCTTAATACTCGACCCGGCGTTTTCGAATCGCTGTTGGCCAGAATTCGAGCAAACGTTCCGATACGACGCTGATCGAACTGGATTCGAGACTTTGCGAACGAGACTTTAAGGGAAACGGTGATCGCCAGTCGAACCTGTGCTCGATAGAGAACTTCGCGGGAGTTCGGACGACGGTTTTGCAGATTAGACGATAGCCATCGATGATAAGGAAATTGGAGCTCGCTTTGAAATCGACAGTGGTGGTAATTAGGTCACTGAGGATGGTGGTAAGTCGCGTTGGTGATTAGCTACACGTTGGCAAGCGATGCGCGCGTAACAATTGCGTATTGCAGTTGAAAGTAATTTTTGAGAGAAATAGATGAGAATGGATGATGGTTTTGAGTTGTGTGAGAGTGTGTGTCGATCGAAGGTATTCGTAGGCTTGGAAAACCAACGTGAACAGCATTCGAGTTCAGCCACCGAACGAGCTTGTGCAGCATGCGAATGCGTCGCTGGAACTTGAGCGCGACGCTGAGCCGAGCTTGAGAAATCTTCCTGTATTATGTGGTAGACGACGGATATATTCGAGCGAACTCAATCCGTTCTATTTGGTTCCACGTGTTAGATGTTATTCTACCCAACGCAAACATGCACTTTCTGTTAAGAAATCGGTTTTAAACGGCACAATACCGTCGATGGAAATCCTGTTTCGTTCCTCGTGTACGGTTCTTTAAGCTGTATTTGTGTAACACTATACGTGTCTTCTGTTCATTGAAAATACTTTCACGGGAATAAAATATTTCTTCTTATTATTAATTGCAAGCTTTCGTGCGTAGAATGTGTTAAGATTAAGATGAATGTAGAGTTCGTAGAACTTCTGGAAGCGATCGACAGTGGAAGAAGAACAAAAATGGTCAGAAAATGGCAATCTGCACGAGATTCATTTTAATGCAAGAGTAATTTGTATTTTTATAAAAATATGAAGACGCGACACGCGAAGGTAATCGCGAGGAAGTGGATCGCGATTTTTCACCGCGCGCTTCGTATGTCCCACTTGTTTCCCTTTTTCTTCCGCGGGGCCCATTCATCTTCGTGGACTGCGTTCCCGCATTCCGACGAAAACCGTGCCACGCGTTACCCAGCAGGCGCGCCAAGAAAACGGAACGCGTCGTACATCAGACCGCGAGGATTTATTGCTAATTACTTTTCTATGCCGACCCGTTCGGCTCGTCCCGCCGCGTTTCCGTTCCCGTGGATTTATCGCCATTATTTTTGCCTCCCGCACGGCCCACCCGCGAAATATATCAACGGACGGGTTCGAACAATCGCGATACCACGCGACAATGAGATTTATTATCGCGGATCGTTACACCGTGACATTTATGCTTTACAAAGAGCCTGATAAGAGTCACGAACGGGACAATGAACCGCGCTATGGACACTGTTAAGGCAAATCTCTATCAATTTATCTTTTGCATCGAATCGTTCGATCACTTTACTTTGTAACCAACGAATCAACCTTATCAATGATTGAATTAATCAAAATTATAAAAAAAAACGAAGTAACTGAAGCTACGTTCACTTCACAGCGAAGGTGCATCAGGATCGCAATCCTGTTACGAGATTACGCGAAGCTCGATAAATTGTTCAAAGATGTAACCTGAGAGGATCGAAGCGATGTTATAACGATAGTCCACGAGGCGAAACTATTCAGCCGCGGTGATGGAACGGCGTGGAACACCGTTTAATGTCTCGCAAGCATCCGCTCCACTGATCTACAAATTCGTCCTATTAATCGCGGTTCCAACGGTAACGAACTGCCGGCCATAATTGCCAGCCTCGTCGCCGTACCTCGCTAATAGCAATCACACTGCTCGTTCGCGGATAATTTATCGTCGTTTACGGTTCCGACGACGGCTCGAACATTCAATTCTCCTCGTCCCGTTTCAGAAATTCTGTTTCCGGCTGCGTCTATGGATCACGGACACCCTCTGTAGAACGTTCGTTCGATTCTCGCTACCGATTCCTGCGAAAGTTCGTTCTGCACGCTCGAACCGTGTCGCGTATTGGAATCGCTCGTCGCGTGTTGGAGATTCGTTAAGCCATCAGTCATTCGCATCATTCGCGTTGACGCTTGAACGGTACACGCAGTTTACTTTGCAGTCGACCCTGTGAACCACGCGTCTAATTTACCCCCGTGTAGATGGAAATTAAATGCGATTAACGATTTTAGGTGAACTTCGCGTCTACGTGACAATAGATTTCCTTTCCACTTGGCTCGCAAGGTTTCGCGATATTATAGAGACGTGTTCTCAGCAAGATGTATCCAAAATCACCTAATCCACTCCCACATAGATGGAAATTAAACGCGATTAGCGATTTCTGGTGAACTTCGCGTTATCGTGTCAATAGATTTGCTTTCCACTTGGCTCGCAAGATTTCTCGATATTATTCTTAGAGACGCGTTATCAGCAAGATGTATCCAAAATCACTAGCTTCTCTACTTATCGCGTTACGCGCGACGATGCGTTCAGCGCACAGATGACCGCTGTCCCTCGGACGCCGCTTCGCGTCCTAACCTAACGCTCTCGAGGAAATGACGCGCTTGCTATCGGCGCGTACGTCAGGCTAGTCGACGCAATTTCCATGCAATCAAATGGCAAACAGTGCGAGACCGCGACGCTACGGACCGTATCCGCGAGCCGTGTAGTTCCATATGCAAATTGCGCGCCTACGACCTAGCACGTCGTGCACCGAAATCGAATCAATATTGCATTAGGAAGGCCAGATGCTACCGCGATCCCAGCACGGCCCTCCGCTCCGTTGCATAAATTATGTCGAAGCGCGATGCCCCTGTTCCTGATAAACGTGGCTCGCGTCGCCTCGTCGACATCGCTCGTCCACTGATTTTTTATGACCCACTCGCGATTATTTCGACAACCCCCTCGTGGAAAGACGCGATTCTCGTCCGCGAGGCCTGTTGCGAGTTTAAAGGGCGCGAGGTGGATGGATTTTGGGGTAAATCGTTGGTCCACGTTAATCGACGTTCCGTGAATGGGTAATTTCGGGAGCTCGTTGGTAATCTCTGTTTAATATTTGCTGATGCAGTCGACACTGGGTACCGAGATTTACTATTTATTCGACGCTGGCTTCTGGAGTGTTTATCTGTAGCGATTTTGGGATTCTGATGGAATTTTTTGTTTCCAACGGCTCGGCGATATTCGAAGCTGCGATTTTAAATAATTTTTTTTTTTGTGTAGATGTTGTTATTTGGAGTATGTGTGATATTTGATGTGAATATTTAACAGAAAATGTAACTTCACCTGCTGATAACTCTCATTCTAGTTAAATAATTACCAGTCCCTCTTATTCGTGATTTAAAAAGTTTCTTCTTGATTCTATCGAAGATAGTTCTATTTCAATTTATTCATCGCGGGGGAAATATCAGAACTGCAGGAACCGTGCTTGTTTTCGCTCGCATAAATTGCGTACGCGCCCAGTTCACGCGATAAACACGACTCCGTGTCTGGCATATGAATGACAAAAAATTGAACGAGACACGAAGTTATAACAGTTTACTTAGCAAAGTTTCCGTTCAAGTATCGCAATTACGACAACGTCGAAGGCAAACGCGATCGTTCGAACGAGACCACAACTCGCACCAGTGAGATTTTTCACTCGAATAAACGTAATTGTTTGTTTCCCGTCTGAGCATCGATCGTCAAGAACGTTGTCGCGCGAACAAAAATTACAGGAGCGATTTAAGCCCGTGAAGGAAATCGTTTCCACGGTCCATTATACGAGCGCGAGTGAAAAGCGAGCGTCAGAGTCGAAGATTGATTTTGTCGGAGGCAACAGAGCGTGGCAAGTTGTGGCGTTTGATATCGAGAGAGGAGCGATAGGTCAAGGGGCGAAGTCAACCGAGATTCCTGGATAACGCGAAACGTAGACGCGCGTTATTCGCGTTATTAACCGACGCGGAATGCCCCAGAGATCGTTTCGAGGATCCACTCTGAATGCAATCTGAAGTCGAAATAAAACTTTTCTCATTTACTCCTTACGTTATTATCAACGCGAGCCCCGCATCAGATCGATATCTCAAATATCGAGTCTCGACGAGGCTATAGCTCTCTGCGCCAGACATTTAAACCATCGAATAATAATTCGACCACCCACCTCTGCCCTCTGTTCACGGTTTACAGTTCGAAACTTGGCCAAACGAATGAAACCAGTTACACCGTTTGACACGGATACGAAACGATAGATTAGGGTCGGTGAAATCAAGCGAGCTCCTCGAAATGCTACGAGGCCCGCCACGGTTTCAGGGCAAATACACCGAGGGCCACTTGGCTAACGCTAAATAATTCATAGAACAGCCAGAACTACCGTCTATACCCGGTGCTACGCCAATAGCCATCGGACCGTTCATCAGGGAGTATTGATTGAGCCTTCGTAGTTTCCCTTCCTGGATTTCCTTGTCGCGATTCACCCCCAACTTCCACTCGACGCAATCAGACGACGTATGACATTTGCCAATGCCACGCGTAAGCCCGTGGAATTCGGTATTTGGAAGATGTAGACGTGGTTAGCGTAGCCTGATAAATGATTCATAGTTTGCTCGACGTCGCCATCTCTCTCCCCCTCTCTCACTCCTTCGTCCCCCTTTTGTTGATCTTCGAGAACACACCCCTGCAAACGTTCCAGCGGTTCTTAAGTCCCCCGGATAAGAAGGATTGCTCTATGTAGAAGAAGATGAATATCAAGAACTTTGCTTTCTCACGCTCAAATTGTTATTCCGAGTTTCGTGTTCTGTTACTTCGCGCGATGTACCGCGACTTTTTGCAACGACATTTGTTTCTTCGCGCGTCCCCTCCGGGGGCGAATGAAATATGCATGCGTGACAAGTTTACGACGATCTCTCAGACGGGAATGAACGATCCTCGAGTTTCTTCGTGAATGGAAGACACGATGGGACGCGAAAGTGTACGCGCCTCGTCTTTGTCGGTGACCACGAGAGATGGATCGTTTGTTAGAGACGTTCGCGACATTGGACGCAAAGACTTCTCTCTATCGAAGCTGGTGGTCGACGTAATAAGCTCTCAGCGGCGCAATTGTACTCTGCGTGCCCAATCTTTTATTAACGTGGTCAACTTTCCGTTTCTCTCTCTCTCGAATACTGTAAAAGCATGCTAGCCTCGTCCTTCGAACTCTCCTCTTATCATCCACCTACTTTCGTTGACATCGTTACGTATAATCGTCGAGAGCGTCTGGTTCGCTTAGCTCGAGTAAATCCGTCTCGATAGAATTCAAACGGAAACGAATAGTGGATTTTCAAGCTGAAGTAACGATACGAGACAATAATGGGGATTAGAAAGAGCATGGAAGAGAGAAACCCTTCCCCTCGTCTGGATAGACGAGGGGGAAAGAAAAGTTGCTTCTCAGAGAAACGACGGACCGAGAACTAGCTAGTTCCACCGCGAAACAGGGTGAAAGTTCAAGAAGTAGCCCTTGCAAAGCAGCCGACTTACTTTTAACAAGGCGACTCACTTTTCTTGCGCCAACCCCCGTGAGCCACCGCTGCGGACCAAGTGTCGTCTAATTGGATTCTGTTATCGCGTTCCTTTACTCCTCCGGAAGGCACACCTTCCTTGGACCAACATTGTCAACCGACGTTTCCGCCTCGCGCTAGCGATAAGTCACGTTTCTCTGCGAGCTTTTTTCTCTATCTGATCGAAATTTGTTCGCTAGAATCTTCGTACTCTCGTCGTGACTAATCTCGAATGATATTCTTTATATTTTCCTCGAATTATTCGCAGAATAGAGAAGTATACGCGGTGATGTTATTGCAGAGTATATTTTCGCAAGGAACAATGCGATTCCAGCTCTCAGCGGGGGTGGAAAAAAGAGAATTACGGTCGGTAATATCGATCAACGTTGGCAGACCACACTTTTTAACATTTTTTTCGGTTGTCATTCGTCCAGCGTGGTAAAAAAGAGCGGATATCCATTCGATGCCGTCGAAAAACTTGGGTTCTATCCCATGGGGCCCGACCCGGCCGGGATTCTAACGCGAGATTTCCATTTTCCAGCCATAAATCAAAATGTCGTCGATCCGAGCGCACAGCAGCCCACTTTTTCTATATCCGCTCGATCCTTTACATCGACCAATAGACCCCTCGATGGATCGTTCTTTCTCGCCTACGGGAAAGTAAATAACGATCGCGCGGAAAAATGCTGGCGCCAGAAGCCGCGTTGGAAGAGGGGAAAAAAAAAAAAAGAAAAGGAGAGGCTCGCGCGATCTTGAAAAACTTTTCGTTCAATTCTCGTTCCCCTTCGCTGTTCCCGCTTTTCTTAAAGTGTCTCCGTCGTATCTGGCCACAGGCTAGGACGAAAAGTTTGGCCAATTACGCGGAATTAAACTCCTTAAAATTTATAGGGCCTGGTCGGTGTGACACCGCCCGCTGAAACCAGAATAGGCTGGACCTTCTTTGGGCGTCTGTTGCTATATTAACGAGCGACGATGACTGCATAATTGCAAGTTGAAAAGTAATCGAATAACAGTGATATCGAGTGATAAAAGAAAAGCTTTGAAAAGGCAAAATTACTTTAATAAAACCCTCGTCAAGAAGGAAAGTTCTCTATACTATACATAGTACTGTGCTATTAGAAAACTGTGTTATTACTTGCCTAAAAAAGACTTGGGCACACATTTCGCTTTCATCGATGCGTGTACGCTCGGACTGAACGTTCAAACGATCGTGTACACGGTTTTAAAACGCTGGAAACACTCGATGATCGAGGCAGCGAGTCGACAGGACGGTAGAAACGAATTTATCAACACACGAGGCCAATCACGTTGTAGATCGTTGCGCGAGTCGATCGCATCGGTAATGCATCTGTAACAACGAGGGCGTAAAAGTGTATTTTCGTCGGCACACGGACGGGGGTTGCCGCGGACGCGTTAATATGTAAACCGTCGGATGGCGAGTCAGAATTTTCGAGCGCAGCTCGCGGAACGGCCAACAGGAAAGTGCATGCAATATGCAGCCGCGTTTCTGACCGGCGAAAATTAATAATACAACAGCCGCGGGCGGGATCGTTTAAACAAAACTGCCCGTCCGCTTGATTATCGATCAATAACCAGGGTAAACTTTTCGTAGCAGCGTGTAAAATCCCTGGCGGTGTACGCGTTCCACTCTCTTTTCCGTCCTTTGTAAATAAAAGAATGTCGATCGGATGAATGGAATTCGATTGGAGAGCGAATAAAAAAAAAAAAATTCGAATTTTGCAGAATTCTCGCTGCGAGAGCTTCGAAACCGAAGGAAATTAATAGTCCCCCTTGAATTCTCGATGTAACCGACGGGGGATCAAACGGGGACGTAGCAACATGGAAATTATACATTTCAATATTTATTCGTCCAACTGATTTGTATCGTTAATACGTATCGAGTACCATTTATTCGTAATAAACAAGAAATCGGGTTATGGCATTCGTATCCATCCTTTCCAGGTATTATCGTTACAAATTTGTAATGAACCTTTCAATTCGTACTTAACTCACTGCACCAAAAGAAAGAATCATTTTTCGCTCCTGATAAATGATCGCAAGCGAAGGAAACTTGCTAGTTCAACCAACAACCATTCTTAACCTACTCAACCAATGTATCAAGCTCTGTACAGTTTAAAAAATACCCTGGACCACGTTGACACCAACCGATTGGAGCTCTAGACACGAGTTCGTCGTCGACGACGACAGGTACACGTGTTTACGTAGCGCGGATCGATCGAGTCTCCTTTGCCAAGGATCCCAGGAAAGGGAAATTGCAAGATCGAAACGGGCGAAGAGGCGAAGGTTCAGGCTATTTCAGGAAGCAGTAGTGATTACGCTTCGGTCGCCAATGAGAGCTTATCTCACCGCCGTGTAAAGATGCGTCTATATATACGTAGCCATTACTGGCCGCACCCCGGGAGCATGCATCCCCCTCTGACCCCTCTGCAACCCCTTCGTTCGACCGCCGCACGGGACTAAACTCCGTAAAGCTCGGTAAGTTATTACGTCGTCAAAATAAGGAGAA
The DNA here is from genome assembly GCF_050948175.1 of Xylocopa sonorina. Classification (NCBI taxonomy): domain Eukaryota; kingdom Metazoa; phylum Arthropoda; class Insecta; order Hymenoptera; family Apidae; genus Xylocopa; species Xylocopa sonorina. Next base: position 16,043,858 of record NC_135193.1, read on the forward strand.
AATTGGAAAGCGGTTTAGCCGTGAAAGTGGTGCCAATTACCTTAGTCTCGATACCTGGAGGCTAACGCAGCCAGGACCAAGGATCGATCGATGGCCGATCAAAGGATCCCTCGCGACGCGTCTGGCTTCCAATTTTAATTCGCGAACCGGGTTACCAACGAGAGGCTGCTCGCGGCAATGCTCGTAATTAATGATCGCTGGTAACGACGCGAGACGGAAAACAATGTCAAGAGTGCGAACCCTGCGATGAGAGTAATCGAGTTCTCTGCGTCTTTCCGAAACGACGGGTACAGAGCGCGTACACCATGGCGATATCCGTTTCCGTGCACAGTCGCGCGATTGATGCACGCTGTTACGAATAACGATAGAATTCCAGGCGATGGAATTGGTAAATCGTGTCTGACCCAAAGCGTGATTTTTTTTTATTGAGATTAAAGTTGAATTACTGCTATTTTTAAAATTATCAGAGACAGATCGTTCTATTTTTACAGCCTTTGAACTTGATAATACACCCTTAAAATCGCAGCCGTGTCCCTCTGCTTCGCCCCCTTTCGCTCGTTCAATTTATTTCTATTTCACTTTTGTTTCGTTTCGCTCGACAGCCGGATAATGGCGTTAATTCGAACGAGAAATAAACGAGACCGCAGGGGACCAAAAGCTGCCAGTTCGTTGAGTCGATAAAAAGCATCCGTCCCGCAGCTGACACAGCACCAAGTCAGGCCGTCAATCATCGCGAGACACCGACGCTCCATCGAGATAGAAAAAGAGCCGTCCATTGGCTTTCTGTTACGCGTGGCCCTGCGGCGGTAATGATAGCGAAACGGAAGGGGGGAATCATCGATCGAATCGTCTGTTCTATCGTCGTTTAGGTTCATTGTCGTTCCTCGATCGAACAAAGGGAGAACGGTAGAGGCAAGAAGCGCGAAAACTGTGATGGAACGATTTTAAACGCTGAGTTCGTCGCGACAGACACACGCTCGCGAATGATTCGCTTTTCGATGGCGCATCAACGGACTCGAACGTGGGAAAAAAGCACCGCGAAATGACGAGAAGAACAATGCAATCTCGAAAAATGCTCGCGCGCAATATTGGCACCTGTTGTTCCACGAAATAACCGAACGCCATTCAGGAAGGCGCTGCTTTTCCTGGCTGTCGAACGAGGACGTTCTCCGGTTAATTGTCCGTCAACTTTATTCGTCGATCTCGAATTTTATTCGCCAACGCGTGGTAGCCAGTTTCACTGGCGCCAATTTCGTCGCGTATGCAAATAGAACGGAACGGGAACACGGGGTATCGTAAATAAGTGCTTCGAGGGGCACGATTTTTCGCTCGAGTTTTATAGAGTTTAACCGGCGAAAGTTCGCCAGGACGGATGCGTCGATCCATTTCGGATCGAGCCCGATGGATTTACTGTTTCAACTGCGAGGAACGTTTCACGTTAACGCGCGGCCCGCAAAAGCGACGGGGGAATCGAGGGAACGCGTCAGAGAAGTGCGACAGAATGCAAAGGGCACCGGGAGAGCTGCAAAAATTCCCTCTTGCTGAAAGAGACAACATTTTTTCTTTTTTTTTTTTTTTTTTTCGCGCGCGCCCAACGCCAAGCCCGCGCTATTTTCGCACTCAAATGTACACACGGCCTAAACTTTAATTACAGAAACGGGAACTGGGTTAATCGCCCGCAATTCAAAAGGTTTTAGGACCAGTTACCCGCGTTACGGGCATACTTTTCCCCTCGCGTCGGCCCTGAAACGTCCAACAGCATCCGTTCGGTTTAACGATCGACAATGGGGGACAGCGGTGGAATTACTGTATCCCTGCTAAGGATTGAAATTTATCGGCTCGTCCGGAAAATTACGAACTTACTAATCCCCGGAATTGATACGAATGGAAATGCACCGACACGAAGAACGACTCTCAGAGAACGGATGTTAACCGTAGTCGTACTATTTTCACCGATCTCGTTATTTATCGGTCGAATTACCCAGTCGAAACTTCTCGACGCCTGCAGCGCGTTCGACCAATTTGTCGGATTTGCTGGAGACACTGGCGTTCTCCATTCGAACTTCACGATAAGCAGCGGCTCGATAGTTCATTCTGAGAACGTCCAAATACGCGGTCAATTGCTGTGAAATTTAGTGAAATTTTATGTAGATACGCTCGCGTAACAGATTTTTAGCTGTGCACGTTTATTCGCTTAATTTATGCGTCCGGAGAGTGGACGCACAGGCGAGAGTTAGTAAACGTGAGGGTGTTCTAAATTTTCGTTTAAAGTTTGGAGTGAAATGTAGGATGACTGACCTGTGGGTGTGCATGGTGTTCTTGCCGCCTCCACGAGATCCTCGCGACTTCCGGGCGGTGCATCCAGCATCGTGCCGCTGCCGGAGAATTTCTTTACACATAGCAGGCTCAGCGCTGAGACAGACAAGAATCGTCGATAATTACAAGGTCGATTAATTCTGTGTCAGATTATAAACGAGTGAAATAATTTTCTTAGCGTTAAATAATCTTGGAAATATTCGAGAATTACGATTGAACATCAAAAGCTTTGAAATTTATTAACAGAAGTTTCTCTCGTCGATTATTAAAGCCATTTCATCGACGAACAAAGTGCGCTTGCCTCCATACGAGGAATTGATTCGTTAATTGCAACGAAATTAATCCTGAATCGAGTTACAATATTTCCATCGACGTGTAATGCGTTCTGAAATGAAATTATAATAATCGCGTTTGCATTCGGGCCAACGAGTCGCGCTTTTCTTCGACTGGCTTTATTTAGAGGGAAGCTGAGTCAGTTTGTGATAATAGCCTGCGTTCTTCGAAGTATAGAACTTTTCTTCGCGTAGTAATCCTGTTTTCAGAACACATAACTCGCCAGGGTTGCGAAGCAAGCGTTAAACAAGCTTAACCCGATCCCTGAAAGGGAATTCTTGATCGGATAATCTGCTACCGTTACGCCTGTAATTAAACATCGCTATTAGGAATACTTAGATGGCCCAGCCAGTCTAATATTTTGCAACACTCCCCAGGAAATCTCGCTATTCGAGTTATATGTACGAATGATTCGTCTGTGAAGAATTTGACAACTTCTGTTAACAGTTGGTAGTTTGTTATCAAGCTAGAACGCAGCGTCTGATCAAATATAGCGTTGATCTACTTACAAGTCAATTCTCTGCGTTCTGTGTGTAATATCGATTATCCAAAATCATGGTCACTTTTTTTTCGATATTTCAACTCTGTGACCTCTTTTTCTGACTTATTACATGTTACTTCTGTTTTTAATTATAATAATTCGGATCAGAGAGAGAGAGAGAAGCAGAAGAAACATGACCGCAGTTAGGTTCAACCTTTAATACCACTCGTAAAACGTACCGCAACATCCGTATTACGTTACCCCAGCAATTTAGCATCGAGTCGAGGCAAAAAGAAGACACTCGTCGCCGCGAGATTTCGCAAGCCACGCGTGTTGTCCGTGCAAGACTCGCTCGTGCGCGGGGGACGTGTTTTAATTAAATTTTGAAAACCGCAGCGCCGCGAGGAATGCTCCGTTGCATGTAATAACACGTATATATGCCTGGGCGAACACTTTAGCCGTGCCACGGCGTGTCCACGTATCGTACGTACAAATAGGTAGCCGGCTGGTATTGGAAGCATTGTACGAGCTGGTTAATACCGTTTCGCCTTTGTGTTCGGATAGAAACCAGAATAGGGGTTTTAACAATACCATTGCATCGCTTCGCGTCGTTAACGCCCATGAAATGCCCCGGATGATTAATTTTGCGGACGCATCCCAACACTGGCTGTTCAAACTCGCTCTACGCTTCGTTTCTTTCACATTTCCTTCGCTACTGTTACTAGAAATCTTCACTTTCGCGTTTTTAATATTTTCTCGTTCGATTTTAGAATGCACAGAGGTAGCGAAATGTATTAATTAATTATCGACGTATATATCGAGGATCGTTAACGAGCTACCCAGCCAACAGCGTCCTTTCCTCTTACATCCACGTTCTATATTTTCAAAGGGATGAACTTGCTCCTCGGCATAGCCGAAGGCGAAGCACGTGAAACAACGTAGTCTCCATTACGCTGTTCTCCCGTTGTAGAAGAAAAAACCTCCCCTTTTATCCCTTCAATCACTCTTAATGGCCACGCGCTATAAATGGAGTGTACAGGAACATTCAGCCGTCGGTTAGTTCATACGAACGTTGCTCCTTCTGTGAAAGACGAGAGCTGCTCTTTTCATAAAAATACAACCGCAGACAAAGCCAAATTCTAAGCTCGAAGAATTAATCCGATATCGTCCTCTAGCTACACCGCTCTGCCAGCAGCGTCTTCGAATGTTATTTCACCCCGTTGACAATCCTCCTCCAGAAGATCGATACCACCGTTCTCTTTCTTGTGTCTTCTCCTGCCACGAATTTCTACCACCCCACCCTCTCTCTCTCTCTTCGCGGTGAAGAAATTCAGCGTTCGAGGCAATAGGAACTTGACGACGATTCCGGTGTGTGTTCCCAGCTTCCTGCGGTTCAATTTTCGTCCTTTGACGATAGCCGAAAGCGAGGAGGCATCGAGAGTCGGTAGCCATCGTGGCCGTCGTCTTTGTCCGTTCTCATTCTCCGATGGCCCCAGCCTTCCTCGCGAGTCCTCTCGTCCCCGCCGTTGGCCAGCATCGATCCTTTTGTGCCCGACAGATCGAGCAGACCGCATTTTCCGGACGGCAGCCAAGCTCTAATCTTCCGCGAACGCTCGCTCTGTCGCCTCCTCTGTCGGCGAGTTTCGGGATACTTTGAAAGCAAATTCGCGGGGCCGCAATTCCGGGCAGAATTGCGCCTTTCACGGGGGGTGGCCCCGCGGAAGAATTCCGAATTGTATTCCAGCCGGCGGGCATCCGTCGCGGTCGCACGAGCGTGTTCTCCTTTCTCTTCGGCTTGGATCCACGTCGAAATTGAATCGCGAGGGGTGGAGAAATGCTTCCTCCTCGCTTGGATCGCTACTTTCTACTTTTTCGCACCTTTCTCGTCGTGCTCTGTCAATCTTGGTGTCTTCTTCTGTTCAGTCTTTTAAGAGAGCAGCCTCTCGCTATTCTGGAAAGCAGAGATATCTGTAAAATTCGCAATGCGGAGTGGACTAAAATTGTCCTTCGTAAATGTCAAGGGATTGAAGAGAGTTCAAGTTTTTGAGCAAGAAACGCGGTTAAAATAGTGTAAAAGGAAACAGGGTGCTTCTGTTATCCCGGAAATCTATCGCGAGCAATCCGAATCGGCGCTCGGACACGTCGGTTAGCCAGGAATCCCGCAGAGCAGCTCGCAATACAAATTATTCAGATTCTGCTAAACAAATGGATTCCGCATACCAATGGACCGTCTTCGCCGTTCCAAACGTAACATATCACGAATCACCGGAACATACCGGCCTTCTTTCCGTTCCTACGCTCGCTTCCGGCGAATAAACGCTCGAAGGCTGCGATCCCATCCCCCGTCGACTGTTGCGGAAAGTTTCACTTTCAGAGAGAGAGAGAGAGTTGTTCGTCAAACTTTATCGTCGATGGTCACTATCGTTTCTATTCTTTATTCGTCATTCGCCAGGGCTTCCTCCGTCGAGGTACGTGAGACGAAATCGAACGACACGGACAGTGCAGGGGCATGGACGTGGAAATTCCAGGCTCGACGGTGCGGCACGGGAATTTTATTTATCTGAATGCCCCGCTCGTTTATCTACGGTCTCTCGAGCTTCCACGGCCGATAGCCCCTGGCCAAGTTTCGTCCTGCAATCCAATTTTTTTCCTTTTTTTGCCCACCACGCCACTCTACAGTGGTTGATGTACCGTCTAAGATGTATCTCCAAACATTTCGACCGCCCCCCCTATCATGTTTTCCCTTCGATTTAGAAGCCAACGACGTAGAAAAAGGCTTTCACGTTCGATCGATTTAATTGTCGCGCGATTTTTAGACGTCGCTTCTACTGGAAGTTGGGTTTAAGGATTTTTTAGTTGATTATTCTTTATGGAGAGAGACTCACCCCGCTTGAAGTCCTGCCACGTGTTCGTGATTTCGTCGAATCTTCCTTGCCCGTTTGGTGTTCACCCATATATTCTTCTCACATCGTTCTGATGGCCAACGTTCTACGAACCTGAGGCATAGCAGAACAACATGGTTAGGCGGTTTATCCTTGCAATCCATTCTATCCTCGCAGTTCGCCATTTTCTACTCTCCTATTTTACTCGCCAAACCTAAGTATCTCTTTTGTATTCCACACTGAAATCTAAAGTATCCGCCTCTCTCGCTGTCTACATTTCCACCCCTCATTCCCATTTGAAAGATCCCATTTTACGCCCTAAATGAAACATCGACTCTAAACGTATCCCGAAACCAAGCACGTCCTGAAAAATTCACGTGCACGCTCGAGCAACGTGTCTCAAGGAATTATAAATCTTTAAAACCAACCACGGTGTTCTGATTTATTTGTTTCTTGTCCTCGTTTTCTTTCTTTTCTCCTTAAAAATCAACGCGGGGTCATCGAGTTAGGGGTGAGACGCACACGCGATAAACGAAGCTACAGGACTCGTGTACGTGTGCAAGTACACGCGACGAGTCGCATGCACCGCGGACCGCGCGAGTACAAATAAGGGTTGGCGAGCGTGCGCGGCCTATGCGAAATGTCGGCTACAAACTGGAACCGTAAAATCCTCGTGTCCCTCGTAACTTTCGTTCCACGTTACGTTTTCCGTCGCACCACGCACCCCTCCCCTCCCTGGTCGGCTATGTTTTATCGCTTTAATTCGTTTAATACACGGGCCGCTTTAATCAATCGAGCATCCGACATGTTCGCCGGGAAACGGGATTTCCATTGAAACGCGATACCTATTTATCGCCCTGTATTTTTTATCATTTTTATTTCTGCCTTCCTTTGACTTTTTCCCCGGCTGCGGGAAATTTAATACTCCCGTTTATTGTCCGCCCCGACCAATTGAGAGAAATATTGGATTTTATTGCCGAAATTCTAGTAAACAAGCCAGCAATTTCCGTTTTAATTACCCGCCCTCTGTTGCCAGCGCGTTTCCCGTTCGATGCGCGCGAGAGTATTTAAAAAATTCGCTGGATTTTCGTGCGTCGGATGTTCGAGCGTTAAACAACGTCTCATTAAATCGGATAGAGGCACTTGAAAGCGTTGTAAGCATCCGCGGGCCCTTGCTCCGGGACGAAATTGCTCGTAAATTCCCTGACGAAGGATCTTTTATCTCTTAATGTCCCTGCCCATTCCAACCTCTAGTTACCACGCTGCAACGGTTCGCCAGATAAGGAACACTCGCTCCTCTTCTTAATATCCACTCCTTCTTCTCGTTCAACCCTGTCTTCGTCCAATTGTTCAAAAGCACACACGCTCTTTACTTATCGAATCTTTTCGAATACTTAACCAGTTAGTACAATCAGTATATTAATACGAGTCGCGTTGGCGAACGAAGCATCCGGTTCAACGATCGGTTCTCCACGTTCGAGAAGCCAACTCGTCAAAGACCAACGCGCCTCTCGTCAGACAATGATCCGGCTATATGCGCATTTACTAATTTCGACTCGAGAGACACGGAAAACGGAGGAGACCTCCAGCTAAATCCTGACAGGAGTTTCGATTGTCGCACGAGTGGCCAAGGGTCGTTTCGTTGTCTTAGCAGCGGCGCCAGTGGACTGGTAATTGGCGTCTGGAAGCTGTTTTCAGTTGAAAACCAATCGTTCGCTTCTTCGACGAAAGTTTCTCGACTCGATCGCCAGCAGAGTTTCTCAGCTCGACCGTGGACTGGCCCCAAGCGGTTGCTCGCGCAACCAATCGACGAAACTGTTCCAGCCAGGCGACCAGGGAAGAACAACTGTGGCTGGTGAAGCGCGAAAACTGTACGGGAACACATGGAACCGTGTCTGTGGTCGACCAGCGCAGCGTGAAACCGCACCACTTTTCCGATCGCCGATATCGACCTGGACGAAACGAAAAACCGGGCATACCTTCGGCTCTGATTCAATGGAGAGCAGCTATCGCGAGGCTTTGCCTAAAAACTATCGCAGAACCATCGGGAAATCGAATCCTTTGAACCGCACACGTCGAGTTTTCCGGCGATCGGATCATTTTTCATTGGATCGATCGATGTCCTCGAGATCGGTATTATTTAACGCACAGGAAGTTTATTTCAATTTGCACTGGTCGTCGTCAATTTTTAATAACTCAGCGGGACCGGGAACTTCTTGCTCTAAACTGTATTCGATTTCCGCGAGTTCGAAATAAGTTTAATTAAGAAAGTTAGGCTGCCCCGGAACTTCAGTCGAGAAGATTGGAACTCGCAGTCGAACGAAATTACGGAAGATCGAATTGTAATAAATTTACAAAAGATTGAGGCTCTCGTAGAGACTCGTCGCCAGAGGGATTCGAGTTTCGATGACCGCTCGATACTACTATCAATAGAAGAAGGTATCTACGATCGACGAACGTTAGAAGAATAGATCGATGGGTAAACGAGGGAACAGCGAACTGAAACTCGTTTTCAAAAAATCGTTTTCCAGGTCGACGTTGGCCAGCGAGGTTGCCGTTATTTCAGATACAATATCACGCGTGCGATGTTATTTTTGGTTGCTGGCTATATTGGCATCTCTGCTGCGCGATATTCCGGTTTATCCATCATTTGCGTTAATCCCCTACGAACATTTATTGTATTCCCTTGCAGAACAAAAAATGGAACACACACCGCGGGGGGTATTCAATTTCCAAAGTTTTAATTATTAACCTCACCTGCTGGAATAACGTGGCGGGTGTATTCAGGTAGAAATAATACGGATCCAGATGGAGGATTTAAATAAGCATCGAAATATTGTTAGAAAGACAGGCGAGCCGCATACATGAATCCTTATTGGTGTATTATACAGAGGCCAGCAAGATCTGGGCACTCGCGAACGGGTAGACCGTTCAACCTGTTCCCACCGCACACGTGCGGACTTCATTCATGAGCCACATCCCAGGAGTCGTATAGTTGGCGACTAGTAATTAGCTGGACGAGTGACGCTATCTCTATTATCACCCCCAGGACACAACGAGCACGCGGCATACCGGTCCCAGTCTCGTATCGTGTATTCATTCGTGTACCCCTGATGTATGCCGCTAGTAAACCATTATTATCGGATCGATCATGGTAACATTGTTTCAACGAATGACCAACCTCCGCGAGAATCGGATAATTAAACAGTCCCCCCCTGAAAGAACGTTCGCGTGGAAATTTTGCTGCAATTAGATTCGACAGTGTCTCTTTTTCAGATCGAACGAATCTCGTTATCCACGCTAGTCTCGTTCGTTTCTGTATTCTTTTTAGTTGGCTGAAATATCTGACTACAAAGGGGGTGTACATAGGAACGAGGGACCCATGACTGAACGCGAATCGCTTCTGCAACCCCCTTCGTCCTCCTATCGTCCACCATTTCTATCCATTCTTTCCATTTTCTCGCCTTTACATTTGTCCACCAGCGTGTACACTCGTATATTTGTACATATATTTACAGTCTCCATCTTCAACGGCTGTTATTCCGTATACCATTCCACGCGTGTCTTTTCCTCGCCAGTGGCGGCGGCCGTTTATCCGGATGCCTTTCAGCTACGTACAAACACCTAGAAGACGTTCCATTGGAGGAGAGGACGAGTTCATAACCCGGGAATACAGACGGGAATATAAAGCAGACCGCGCGCGTTGGAACGATCTCATAATCTTTCCCCAGCGTTGCGCTCGACACATTTTTCTCCGCCCCGCCGTCGCGCAGTAACGCTGGATGCCATATCTAGCTGGAAAAAATTAATAACTTGCGTACTAGGATACTTTATCCCATATAAAATTTGCATCGAGCCGTTTTTTGGTTCGTTGAATCGAAATATGGAATCGTCTGCGTTGTACGTGTTGAGGGAGTGGAATTAGAAGGGGGTAGGGGGGCAAGAAGAACATCGCGAAACAGGCGAAGTTTCGATTTTTCGATGTAATAAAAATTCTAATTTAATAATTAACATTGTAACGTTTGGAAACTAGCGCAAAATTAGTAATAATTGATATGTGATTGGATTTTATTGAAGAATATATGTAGACGAGTATGTATTAGTGGTGGAATATTATAAAAATTAATTAACTATTGTATATGAAAGGAATAAGTGATTAATCGATCACTCTGACAAGTGCATTGTTATTGTACCAGTGGCGGGGGTGTGCAACCAGCGGAACAACTCAAGGTCTGCGTGGTCGTGCGCAACCGTGCGCATTCGTGCGCGGTCATTTGGCAGTGCTACCGCGACGCGATAACAGTGATACAGTACTCTGTCAACTAATCGAGATCTAACTAGCTTTGCTAACTCTAATTACTGTCCAATAATTAAAACACCTCTCCGAATCGACTAATACAATATTCTAATCGTAGAATTACTAACGTTTATTAATATTAAATAATTTATACGGATTTTTTTGAAATCTTTAAAGACTTTAATTAATTTTAGTACCGAAATTAAATTTTATTAATTTTATCATACCTTACAATCATTAGTAGAATTTACATACTGTAATATTAGTTCGTTTATTCGGATATTTCTAAATTATTCTTGATTTTAGTAGAGTTTAACTAATTTTAATACTGAAATTTAATTTTATTAGTTTTATTATACTTTACAATTACTAGTAACATTTAATTACTGTAATGCTAATTCGTTTATTCGGATATTTCTAAATTATTCTTGATTTTAATAGAATTTAACTAATTTTAATACCGAAATTAAATTTTATTAATTCTATCATACCTTACAATTATTAGTAGAATTTAATTACTGTAATATTAACTTGCTTATTCGGATATTTTTAAATTATTCTTGATTTTAATAGAATTTAACTAATTTTAATACTGAAATTTAATTTTCTGAATTAATTTACAACGAGAAAAAGTTTATGATTGCGCGCTACCTGCTGTCTGGGTCTTCGCAAACTAACCTCTCGGTCGGAGGACACCTCCATCGAACTGCAAACGTACTCAGCGTGGAATTAGAGATGGACCACCGTGCAATATGTGAGTACATCTCTTGTAAAGTCGAAATTATCGAGTTGGGTCCCTGCGTAGTCACCTCCACGTGGTGGGCCTGGGCCCTTGGTAACGTTTTCGAGAGATTGCGCTCTCGAAAACGTTATCAAGCTAAGGACTGCGCACGTAGATTTAAGTACAGATGTAAACTCGATACTAAAAGTATTGGAATCAGTTAAAAGATTACAATTTACAACTTTCGTTTTGTATAAAGATTTCATAGTCTTACTGTCATTATTTCATTGATTTACTTCATTATCCAACTATTATTTCATTAACTTTGTAGTAGATTAGATTAATTTTTAATCACTGGTACTTTTAGCATCGAGTCTTTTGCAGTACAATTTAAATCTGTCAAGTCCTTTTCAGGACTTTGAAACTTTAAATTGGATTGCAGATAGTTTAAGTTAATTTTAAGGAATATATCTGTAAATTCACATAATGTAATTTTATAACTGTGTATTCATTATAATATAATTTTATAACCTGAATCCCTTCCATCCTGTCTTTCCTAATTTATCTCAATTGGGCATAATTATGGTCGAGGTTAATCAGTTCAGTGAATATTATTCTCATTATTTTTTTATTGTCCTGCATAATCTGTCGTAATTTCCATCTCTCTGTGGTGTTTGTTCTCTGCGGAGGATTGTTTGAGAACTAGAAATCGGCTTAATCTCTGCTTTATTTTAATTTCTGCGTTTCTGAGTTCAATGATTTCGTATTTTGTGATCGTAAAGCAGTATCGTTATTCTCTTTATATTTGGACATGAGAAAGTGGTGTTTCTCAAATTAAACTATTATTTTATATGAAGTATTGTCTCAAATTATAATCAAGGAAAGCTATTAGGAGAATCTGAAAATCGATCCTATTCTCTCCAAAGTTGTTCTCGTTATTCGATGGTTCGAAATCCATTTCGTTCGTTTCTACACTTCTTTTTTCTACATTCGACACTGGATCACAGCTGGATCGCCGTTGGATCGCCGTGGGATGCGTGCGTCCTTAGTTATAAGCACTTAGATTTAAGTAATTTAATTATAACCGAATTGTAACAAGATTGTAAAGAAATCCATTCTCTTACCCAAAGTAAAAAATAGTCATTTCTATAATCGCGTGTAGTCAGTATCGATAAACGTGCGTTACATACTCCCTTGAGCATTCTAAGTTTCTACTGCGTGAAATCGCTTCACGTAGCTTTCCTTCTCTTTTCTTTTCTTTTTTATTCGCTCGAGATTTCGTCTTCTACAGTCACGCAGCGAAATAGTCGATGCTCAATCAAACTGATGTGGTTTTCGGAGCCCATTGAGATTTCGCAGCCCTTGTCGATTGGTACGCCCGTTGGGTACTCGACTTGGGTATAGGCTTAGCACATTGGACGCGCTCATCGCGGTTCGTTCCGAGTAGCTCCTACCCCGTGTCGCTGGGGTCTTCGGACCTGCTGTAAGACGACTTGGGGCGGTCTACGAAGTTCGTTCTTGTCGGTGGGCAATGCGTCCTACTGCTAAGTCTCGCTGAATTCTTGATGGTACCCGCATTCACCATTGGGGAGAGCGTGGTATCAACTGTTTCGACGTAAGACGTGACATAATTTGCTCGCGATTCGCGTCGGGTATGGTTCATCTGTGACTAATGTTGAACCATCGGGTAGAATGCTCTCGCGAGAATCTAACGCAGGTTTATTTGGTACTTGTTCGATTTGATCGCGTCGCGAATTTTATCTCCATTCTTATTTGATATTAGTTTCATTTTTTAACTTTAATTTAACTTAATTTCATTCGAATTTTTACTAAGAGTCATCATCTTAAATATCGTACCGTAGAACACTTGAATTTTTCCAAAGTGTAAGTAGAGTCACCTTAGAAATCCCACTTTGGGTAAAATAATGGCATTTCTCGTCATCCCTTTCGCGAAAGTCCGTACTACAATTTCTAAAGTCTATGTTAGACTTTGGAAAATGTATTATGGATTCCGGTACTTTGAAATTTACAAGTAGAGTCAGTCCTCGGTACCTTCTGTACCGAGAACATATGTATGTAATGGAGGGTGGATGGGATTAGGGAAATTAGGGATGGGTCCCTGCGTAGTCACCTCCACGGGGTGGACCTGGGCCCTTGGTAACGTTTTGGAGAGATTGCGCTCTCGAAAACGATATCGAGCTAAGGACTACGTACTTAATTTTAAGTCATTTGCAATGCAGTCGAAATTTTCAAAGTCCTTTTCAGGACTCTGAAACTTTCAATTGAATTGTAAATTGTATAATTAGTTTATAGTTTAAGTTAAGTTAAATTTAAGTTCTCGCCGTTGGATCGCCGAGGGATGCGTTCTACTTTCACTTTTAATCATTTTTCTATGTTATATGTAATTCACCTATTCTCCATTCCCCAATTCACCCTTATAATATATCGTAATGGAACTTAGAATTAGTTCTCGCGTAAATCAGTCGGAATTTCTTCGTCACCGATAAACTATTGCGCTATACTTGCTCGCACGTATCGTTCGCCGCACATAAGTAGCGGATAATCTAGTTTTATGTATCGTAAGCTCGCTTCCACGAGCAGTTTCACATTCGCTCGCATCGCGGCCGATTTATCGTCGCGCCGCCGCCCCGTGGCTTTTTCCACCGCTCGCTCGCGCATCCGTCGTCCGACCACCAACCGAGAGTGCTTCGGAAACACGGCCAGACTGGTAATTTTCGTGGCCAGAGAAAGTTTGCGAACCAGCCTCCGGATATCCGAGTGCGAACGAAATTTCACGGAAAAGAGAGTCGACTGACTGTTGGTTGTTAAAGAGACAAGTGGCACGCTCGAGATCGCGTTAAGAGGTCCTCTCTTTTTCCTACGATCGAGAATACGTATCAGAGTATCCTTAATGATTCACAAATATTAAGGTAAAATTACACAAGATACTTTTTAATTTACTGCAATCGATGGATTATCGCGGATAATGTGTTTCCAGCTCGCGAAACGATTTTCGATAAGACTTTAACGAGCTCTGAGGTATTCCATAATCTGAGTCGTCTTTTTTATAGGAAATGAACTTAACGAAGCCCACGATAACGACATTTCGCGCAGCCCTTAACCTTTCCGCGATAATTTCACAAAGGTAGCACGCAGACCTTCGTAGCCGGCGCATACTGCCGTTTAATTTATCACGAGAAACCTGATGGTCCTCCCAGTTGAATAGCAGCATTTTCTGCCGTTTACCACGCGTTCCGCTCGCGTACGAATTCCCACACCCCCTCGCTAACGAGAAACGAAATGAAACGAAAACACGGCTAATCCCTCGAATCCCGGCCTCGCAATAAATGACTGATTACATGGAACGTGATTAATTAAACGATCCCACCGTTAACTGCCGGACATTAATCACGATGCTGAACGTTCCAACGGATTCAGCGTTCATTTAATTAACGCCAATCAACGGCGGCATTAAAAAGTTAATATGATTTTCATCACGCTCGAAACTTTCAGCTTGATTACGTCCCGTGTAATCGATCGAACGGGCGAAGAAGATCGAAGCTCGTTCGTATCGAGGTAACTGCTTTCATCGAGAACCTTTTTCACGTTCCATCGTCGTACGGATCTATGAGTAATGGCTGCGAACATCTTTCGCCTCGCGAAGTTGCAGTAGCGAGCCGTGCGAAAATTATTGGCGAGTCGTGGTTTGCTTACGTCTGGTCCAGAATACATGAGCACCCCTGTACCGTGTACCAGGCGTGTTACACAGGAACATCGTACTCGCTTCCTGTCCTTCAATGGCGACCATATTGCGAGGGGATGCCGTGTAAACTTCGCGTATCCTTCGCGTAAGACTTCGATCGTAATTTATGGCGCCAGATTGCTTCGCAGCCCCGCTTCGTTATTTTGATTAGAACGCGGAACGTGTTAATTATCCCCTCGCGGAAACTTCGATGTCGCTCGATACTCGTACTCGCGATTTGCGATTCAAACGAGGAGGGGGTGGCGATCCTCGATTCCAAAACCAGCCGTGGTAATAAATTATTTCATAAGGAGGCTTCTTTAAGGGGATTCCTGCGGGTCCCGTTTAAGCACCGACATCGTGAGTTTCAATGCAGATCGGCGTTTATGAATATTAACAGGATTAAGCCACGGTGACTGTTGTCCTTGCGACGCTAAGAACGTTAATCTCTCGTAAAGCAAGCAAAATTCCTGTTTGCTCTACGAAGTCGGTTTCGATTTAATGCAGTGCCATTTTATCGCGTTATTTCATTTATCTTTATTACATTACAACTTGTTGTACTGCGGTGTGGCGGTTTTTCGAAGCACTCGCCAGCGACAGATCGCACCGCATCGAACGCGTCGCTCGCTCGCGCCCCAATTACCATCCCCGTCGAGCCACCTAATGGCTTTTGTATTATTTATACGAGCTCGAAACTCTACTTCGCGGCGACATTTCTATCACTTGCTGGTTCCGCGAGACGGAACATTAGATAACGCGCGTTCTACACGGCGGAACGCCTGAACGCAATTAAAGTGCATTACGAGCCGCGCGTCTCACTGGCGAGCTTCGTTCGTCGACAATAACGGGAAATGGATGCGCATTAACACACTGTTTTCACGCGGTTCATTCCGCGTCAAATGGCGCAGCCTCGACAACCGAGGGAACTTCGCGTTTCTGACATCGCGATCCTCCACTGGTTTCGTTCGTGAAGCTTCCACCCTCGTCGCTTGAAACGTTAACGAGCTCGTATCGATAATTCGAGGAACAACTGCGGGTGGCAAAGTGCTTATCCTCGAACGAGGACAGTCGACGTTCTTCGTCATCGTCAAAGAATGTAAAAGCTCGACGCGACGGAGGGCGTTAGTTTTTGGAGGATGAAACGGTGTTACTGCACGAGATACGATCTCTCACGCAACAATGAACCAGCGACCAATTCAACGGCTGGGATAAATCAAAGCGGGGGACGATAAAGCCACGAGATTTTTCTCCTCGAGCTGGAATAAACTCGAGGAAGTTTTCCAGGCCGAGGCAATAACCGCGCGACGTCGCGACGCCCCCGCAATCGTATTCATCCCATTCGTTTCTTTATTCCTTTTTCCCTCCCCCTATTTCTACTTTTTGCTCCCCGTCCTCGGTCGACTTAATTAACCGCGCGTCCCCGCCCGCGGCGCGAGAACCTAATACGGAAACGTCAAGCACGTTTGTCTTCGACTACGTTTCCACCCCCTGAAACTGTTTGTCACTCGAATAGCGAAACTTTTTTTCTTCCCAACCGACTCTTATTTTATCTTTCTCGAGGGGGTGGTTTCGTTTTCTTCGAAGCGACGTGGTTCCAGGCTGACTGAAGGGTTCCTGCGAGCTTCGAAGGTTGCTTTTTGATGCGTCTGATGTAGGACTGATCGCATTTTATCTTGAATATCATACTGGAACGATATTCATTTATCGACAGGGTAGTAATCGCGATCGCAACCGCTCGTACGAACGCGATGAACTCCACGCAGTATCCGCGAACATTAGCACGCGGTTTGCGTCGAGTTCGAAATCCTGGCGGAGTTTAAATCGCTGGTATCGCGGAGTTTACTTCGCGGCGAGGCTCGTTTGGGAAGCTCGCGATGCGCTTAAGTGCGCGCGTAATTGGTTCGACCAGGAAAGTTCGTGTTACGAAGCGAATTATTCGTTTCGAGAAATCCTCCAACGCTCTGGACGATTCCGCGTGGCTCCATCGAGGCAATATCCGATAGATTTACCGATGTACGTGAATACGACGTGCAGATTTTCAGATCGCATCGCGTCTAAATGAAAAATCGGGTCACTTCGTCGCGGGACTCGGCATCGATTTACCGATGAATTCTAATTAGACGAGATGGAGGCTTTTAAAAAAGGGACACCCGGTGTTCTCTGAATGGCACGCGCTCGATCGACACGTTTTCGCTCAAGGGCTCCGCGTTTATTGTTCCCACGGCCGTAAACGGGGTGGGCATATTCAGTCCGCGTAGAGTAGCGGATGCGCGCGTCCCTGAATAGCTACTGGTGATAATGGATCGCGAACACGAGCCGCGTATTCTTCAGTAGACTTTTAATCTGTACCAAGTACCATCGCGCTCAACGATAAAGATCTATCGATCTTATCTTGTCTCTTGACGCGATGCGATATGTCATTGGTATTTCGATCGCGTGGGAATCAGTATGACTTGCGTTAAAGCACAATCATCGATGTACCATGAATTAGCCCGTAATCTCTAAAATGACAGCGCTACTTAAAATGTAACCACGCATTAACGCGTATGAATTTCTTCTCAGATTTTCGAATTAACGAAAAAGAGAAGTGGCAATCCCACTTAAGAGTGTTTCTTCAGAAAACTGGACGCGTACGTAGCCTCCTTTCGAACAACGCTGGACCAGTTCTCGCACCTGCGACTCGGTGTTTTTCCTTGCGCCTAACCGAGCTTAAGCTGCTTAGAACTTCGTAACCCCCCGCGTGCGACCGTTCTCGATCCAAACAGCCCCGTTCCTCCCCATCTACGCGACACTGGCTGGCTACGAATTTGAAGCAATAGCGCTATTGGTGCCAGCGTAACTCTGATGTATCGACGGATTAAGCGACCAGCCAGCGCTATTCCAGTCGGATTTCCTTCGATCCCGATACCGTCTACCCTCCTGCTTAGCAACTTGAATTTCGTCCAAGATTCCACCGTGCCACAGCGACCAGTTCTGCTTACTTTCCTCGTTGTTCGTTCTTTTTTCCTCGAATAAAATAGATTTTTATACACACGACGGGATATTCTTAGGATAATCCGTTATTCTTCTGGTATCCGTCTCGAAAGCAGTCAGCCACAGCCGTTTCGCCGTTTCTTGTACGCCACTGATAAACGCGCCGTCTCACCATGAGACAGGGATACGCTATAATGGAGCAGGAGTGCTGGCCCATTGTGGCGAACACAATGAACCTCTCGTTTGAGCATTCCTAAGGAGAATGTCGCTGGCAGTCGGACGCGGCCGTTTCAGAAATAAATGCACGCGAAGCACCGTTGTCAAACAGCTTACCAGCTCGTGGATTCATTGTCCCGTACCTTTGTACTGATCCTCATAAACCAGGCGATCGCGACCTTCTTTATCGACGGTACGCGCGGACTGCTTTAATTCAGGCTGCGCGTAAAACCGTTCGGAATATTCGATACGTACTCGTAAATTAGACGAGCGATTTTCGAGGCAATAACGCATCGCATTTCAATCCTGACATTTTTGAAATTTAATATTCGCGTATTGTACGCTGAACGTAAGGATGAATATTTAATTATACCGTTCGTCCAGAAAAACTTTCAATTAATCCATGCATCCGCCGTTCTCTCCCAACGGGGTTGCAAAATATCGCGCATCGACTCGATTACAGCGTTCACCAGGGCATTAACGGGTATCTTCGGAAAGGAAATGGAGCCAGAAGCCTCGATTTACATCTCTGTAATTTAAACTCGCCCCTGGTGTTTCGACGACGAGGGTCCAATTGCATTTGCGTTGCATAGGAATGCAACGCGTGTTACGATCCACGTTGCACTCGTCTGGATGATTCGTTCACCACTTGTGAATGCATTTTCGAATATTCCACCGTCTTCGTGCACCCGTTTTACACTTGGAACTTCGCGTTGGTCCGATCGAGAGCACAAAGAGGATTCGAGATAACTCGAGGTCGCGACGCGTCGTTTCCGAGATAGGGGGTTGTCGTTGGTGTTGCACCGTTCGAAGCATTGTCGATTCCTCCCGACTGTGCCAAGGCGATAAATTAAACGGCATCCGTCTGCGAGAGATCGCGCAATCTGGCCCCCGTCGACGCAGAAAAGATAGCCTTTAATAGGGAAAGTTCCCTCGACGGGACAATTAATCTTCCTACAAAGAAAGAATCTGTCCGGTCAATCTGTCTGTACACGATGTTCCCTTCCATCGAGATACTCACCTCACCGATTTCTCAACCCATAGAGTTGATCTCGATAGAAAATCTTCCTCGCTCGATTCACAATTAATAATCCAATGAATTCTCGCGATGGATTCCTCGGACGAGAAGCATCGAAAAGGTTAAACTCGATCTCTAACGATATTAAGGTTGCCCGAAAATGGACTTGGCCATCGATTGTACCAATCTCCGCAGGCGATTTGTCAGCAGCCAGCGGCAACGACCGAATAAAATGTAATTCGCGTCCCGCCGCTGACAAATTTACTTTCCACGTACGAAGCGATATATAAAGCCGGACAATACGCGCGGCCATCGTTTCCATTGTTCCACCTCCCTCTGGTAAATGGATCCACGGTGGGTGTAGAAGGAGCGAGAGAGAGAGAGAGAGAGAGAAAGAGAAGAGGCAGAGACAAAAAGCGAAAACGTACATGTTTCTCATCAACGCCCCAGAAATAACTCATGCCCACGTCGATGTCGCTCCATTTTTCCGTGCGTTATTAATTCATCGATACTCGCGGCGGCTTCGACGCTTTCCAATCGTTTCGTCCAATTCGTTTCCGGCGAAGATGAAACTGTGTCCGTCCCGTCACCTCGGCCATTTACGACCGCGTCCCTGCTCGATACCAGTGCGACGAGCGAAGGTTAAAACCGAAACGTGGACGCACCCTTGATGCATATGCGCGAGGCGAATCCAGACTGAGTATTATCCAGCCTCTGGCGTAGAAATGTTTTCTCGTTCGCGTACACGTTCTGGTCGCTTTTATTTAGCGGTTAAACGGCTGGTATCGTTATTCGATACAAAGTAGACGCGAGGCATTAAAAATGCCCTCAAGTTCGTAGAATCAGTGGCGATATTTCCAGGGTAGACGAGATGCAATTTGCTGATTCGGTCCGGATGGTAAATTGGTTGAAACCTCTCGCGCGGATATTGCAGTTCGAGGAAAAATGAAGTTTCAAGCTAAAAGGAGGGCGGTTGCAGGTTTCGAGATCAGTTCGCGCTGTGAATATGATCAATTTCCACGGGTAGCTAATAACGGCTCGCGGATTCGCGCGGCCATCGACATCGCCATTTCATTTAGTGGCTGGTAGCCGGCTAAATGAGATGTAAACGCGCACGTCCGGCAATATGATCCGCTTTATGATGGTAATATGTGTTTCGGCTAATTTACCGTGCAAATGACCGAGGAAGCAATCAGGCTGCGGCGATACTAGGCGCACGAAATCCAGGATCGTGGTTAAGCGGAGTAAAATGATTAAGAAGAGCGGACCAACCCTGTCTCTTTCGAACTGAACACTTTGGTGACGTTTTCGTTCGTGAATATCCGCGTCGAATGTTTCTGCAGTTTCCTCTCGACGGTTCGAGAGCATTTTTCACGTTTCGACGACGCGAGAATGGAGGAAACGGTAAGCAGCGGTTGGCTTAGAGCACGTATAGGTGTTCTTACAAATATGAGAAGGAGAAACGAGGAAAAGGAGACGTTCCTGTAAAGGAAAGGAGCTCGCGAAGAAGACGAGTGGTGAAGTTACGAAGAGTTTCGAAACGGAAGTAAGGGGCCTGCTGCGAGAGGAATTGGTTCACAGTTAAGTTTCGTCGAATGCATACGCGAATCTATGCGATACGCTGCCCTTAACTCGTATAAAGCAAACTTTCGCAACGAAACATTGAAACAGCGCGAGGTTCTACGTCAAATAGGTGCTGCTGCAACACCAGCGCTCCCAACCTGTCATAATTTAGCCAACAATGCCAGCGCGATGATAACAGCAAACTGAATCGCACCGGCTCCTGAATCCTATAATTATCCGTACTCTGGTGAATAATTCAAATAAACAGATACGCAGCGACCGATCCATTGGATAGGAAGAAAATCCGTGTCGAACATGGATTACCTTGTTATTATTCGGCGCATAATTAATTCGAACTTTCCGTTGAATGCCGAATTTAATGAACGACATTACGCCTCGTCACGCGACTGTTTTGCACACGCTCGTGTCCACAGCGTCGTCGTCAGAATTATTAATTAAATAACGACTGGACCGAAGATGATCGAAATCGTTAGTCGACAGAAGCTTTCGATACTAACGAGACCAGCGTGCGTCTCATTTGCTGCTAGTTTCGAGCGAACATCTCGCTATTAAATAACAAATCGAGTCCTCCTAAAAATTTCCAGAACTGCTTCTGGTAATTCTTTTGCAGACGCTCAGATTACAAATTACGAGGCAGAATTATCCGAGCGATTACAGAGTCGCATCCACGTACCGGATTCGATCGCATAAATCTCCCTCTCATCCCCTCACGTCGCGTCGATTCTTCCTTTCTAGGCTGGCCTCGTTTACGCTCACGTAGGATGACCCATATACGTGTGTTACCCGCACCCTTTCTCCGTGCCGTCAGCTCGAGCTCGCTCGTGCGCGTCCCCTACGTACCCACTATCTGGCATCCGACTGCTGTCACAATAATATCCTCTCGCCTTCGCCACTTTCGCGATTTACCCTTTCGACCCTGCCTCGCGCCGTGGAATCGAATTAAGCTCTCGAGCGAAGGGCGTATGCGAGGTCGCGCGGAAATCCAGCGAAAGATAACCAGAGAAAAAAACACTTTCTCACTCTCTGATTCCTGAGATCGAGGATAGAGAGCACCACGAACGAAGAAACGCGGTAGTACGCTTCGAACAAGAGGCGAAACAACCCTCTCACGCTCACGTTCCGTTTCAACGAGCACAAAAGAACGTGGCTTCAGTAATTAGCATCGTCGATCTGGTTCAACGTGTTTCCACGATCAAATGACGCGCCAAATCATCGCGTACCATCATCCTCTGTCGCAACAAACGTGGCGTCACGTTCTCCAGTCGCCACCCCCGTCGTCGTTACGATTTATGCTCGCGCGTGTCACATTGTGTACCGTTGCGTGCGTTTCGCTAACAATCTTCGCGGGTAGCTGCGATTACACGACAGTGGCACTAATACGGTTCTATCCACCCTCACGCGTGGCTGGCGTGTATTTGCACGAGGGTAAGCGCGTGGCCAGCCAGTTTGCAGGGGTGCAACGCGCACGCTGTTTGTTTGTCTGTTTGTTGCAGCTGGTAATTTGGGCGAGGTACGAATCTGGTTGAAAAATTTGGACAGGCAGACGGGACGGTGAACAGCGAATGGACCAGCCGACACGAGACTGATAATCACACGCTGCTTTCGTTCGCGTTTCGCGAGATGGCTGCTGGCCGTTTTGCGGTGGCTGGTTTTTCTGTTTCGTCTTATTCTGGTCCCTTTGCGAGCGCGATACGAATCTCGCGACGAAAGGCGACAAGGCGGTCTAATTGCGTTCGAGGGATTTTATGTTTCGTATATTTGAAAGGAAATTATGATTTTTGCAGTGCGCTAATTGGTATGGGAGTTTTTGGACACTCGTTGAAAATTGTTAAGAATGTTGAAGAAATTGTATGATGTTACTAATGGATTGCTAAGTGGTTGTTAATCTGCGAAGGATAATGGTAGGGATTATTAGACGAGATTCATGTTGTTAATCCGTAATGGTTGTGTTTAGAACGCGATGGGAGCGAACGTTCGTAATAGAGCCACTGGGAATCGAAAATTTCGAATTAGTCGGAACGAAAGCGATTTTTTATGAAAGGCACGCGTACGCTCCAAAGTGCTGCGCTAATGAAACGCACAATTAACTGTAATTGGCAGTCCTGAAAGTTCGATAATCGAGTTCCCGTGTAATTGGCTCTGATTTCGCGTCACGGCAGCTCGCATTAACGTGCGTCAGTTTATTCTGCTATTTGACACTTATTCCACCGAGCCAGCGCGTGTGCGTGAAATATACGAGATCCTCTATTGACTCTGTTTCATTCGTTCTGGAGCGTATTTTATTTTTTATTTTCACAAATCCACCCGATCTGGTAAAATAATATAGAAATTCGAGCGTATGAAAATATATTGGCCGATAGTTCAGGATCCGCGCGGTTAATTTCCTCGACCACCGGATGTCGTTCGAGGGAATAAAAAATGTTTGCTAATGGATCATCCTATTAACACTAATCGTCGCGCGGCGCGTGACCCGAATTCCACGATCGAATTCCCCCGCAATTACTAGGCAATTGCCCAAACGAAAGGCATTGTCGCGCGTGCACGCGTTTCCTGATCAACGCTGCGCCCCGGTTATTAACAGCCAGCCATGTAATTATCCGTCAACGACAATCTAATCGTAATCGAACGTTAATTATAATACGCGTATCAATCAGCGGAAATAAACAAGCTAATCGAATTATCGAATGATCGATCGAGATACCATCGGTTGGATGTCAACCAGTCGCCTAACGATAACTGTTCTTCCACATCCGCCAGAAAAATTCGCCAAAAGAAATCCATTCTCCTTTCTCTTGTTCTCGCAACGAAACGTGCCAACGAATGCCAACAAAAGGACTTTTTAAAGAGCTATTCGCGAATTAGTAGAAGAAAATTAGACTTAGAGGAAGAAAAGAACGGAACTTCATCGTACATTTTTCTAATTTTCCACGATTTTTCTCTTTTCTTTCGTTTCTCTCTTTGTTCTCACTGTTCACAGTGCAGAGTGCAGCGTTGTCAGGTACCAATACTGGGATCTCTCTGCTGTACGATCGTTGGGGTAAAAAAAAGCGCGAGAGTCGATAACAGGGAGAAATTTCAAAATGGGTCGACGCTTAGCCAATCAAGTGCCCGAGGGGAGGAGGAAAAAAAAGAAAGAGAAATTTCGCTCGCTGCGGGAGAGAATTTGTTTCCTGAGTGTTCCAAAGTTTTTTCACGGGTTTCCGTTCTTCGATGTATACGCGCGCTGCCACGATAGCGCGCGATAGTACTTTCCACGATAAGGGAGCAGAGTGAAATGAGGCTTTTGTTTGTTAACTGGCTATGCCCGTACCGGATTCTCATAAATATTTCGCTGGAATTCTGAAGTATTATACGAAGACTTCATCCATAGAAGCTAAAGCATTTCATTTAAAACGGATAGCACACGATCTACCTTTAACTCGAAACGAAAGTTTTACAGCAGCTGATACGATCTTCAACTTCGGATTTTAAATGCCACGAAACTCTCGCCATTTGATGAGTCTTGTAAATTTGACGTTAAGAGGGTTCAGATTACTCGCGCGAATTAAATAACGTTTCGATAGCAGTTCCGCGAGGAACCAGTGGAGCACGCGTGGCGAAATAGTACAAAGAACGGATGTTAAATTCCGACCAGGCAGAAGGGTCCTCCGAACTTCCGGGTGAAATGCGGTCCGAATCTCTAGCCAATAATTAGATTACCCTCGACACAGTTCCTCTGTCTTTCTCCACGAGAATGGAACCGTCGGATCGTGGATGGCACTCCTGTGAAGCATCTATGAAACTACTCCAACTGCTAATGACCCTAATCGCCCTAGGCATTTCCATGATTGGTTCGCGATTGAACCGCCTGCTCGCGCGGCTCTTCGCCTTCCCGCTAATTAATTAGACGTGTCGAAAAAAAGGACACCCACGCGCCCTCATCGTCGAATGGTCCCCGAAATGGGGATCAATCGAGCCCCGTCTGTTTCATTTTTTCCTCTCTCCGTCGCTCTCGTTCCCTCGATGGATCCTCCGTGATCCTTTCCAGCCACGCTTGAACCTTAGCTCGCAGTAAAACAAGCGGCTGAAATCGAATCAACGGGCTAATACGCTTCGAGCGCCGGTTCCAGCTGATAGGATTACCGGGAAGCGTTCAATGAGCATTGCCCCGGTGATTCGAATTTAGTCCAGGGGAACGAGCACGAACGCGGCGCATCGGATGATCGGAGACCAAGTAGACGTTCCGCCAGGAACGATTCCCAGCCAATTTTCCGGAATACGGGATCTCGAAATAAACCCTCCCGCTCTGACGCGTTTCCGAGGGAACGCTGGCCTCGCTGGCTGCGGTCGTAACGGGAGGACTGATAACTCGACGCTCGTTATCGGGAAATTATACGAGAATGAAGTTGATTTTCATCAAGCCCACCAGTTAACCGATTTATCCTCGCGTAACGACTCCACGTTCCACGTCCAGACTTCGTTCCTTCGTTCTGTTCAGAAACTTGGCCTTGAAAAGGCCGCGCCAATTAATGGTCAGAGGATCCTCTGTGATCCTGGAGCACCGGTTTCCAGGGTACCCTGAATTTTTCATCCTCGTGGCTCGCCGCAGGCGTTAATTACTCTCCTCCAAATGGAAGATATTCTCAATCGAACGAGGGATCCGATCGATTCCTTTCCTTCGTTGCATTATTTCGCGCACGCCTCTTCCATTGAGCACGCTGGCCACGATAATTACTCGTCCTGAGAAGCGGCACGTCCGCGCTCGTCCCGATGGAAATCGTGCCGCTGGACTCTCCCTTTAATTCCCCCACCGGGGACCATCGATGAATATTAAGCAAAACTTTTAACGAGGACGAAACGATTTTCTAAAGCCCCGCGTAGGTGGCCATTATCAAAATTGCTACAAGCGAATCGAGTCTTCCTAACTTGAGACGCTTCTATTTTATGGAGTAGTAATCCGTCTGATTGTTCGTCGCGCGTAACGAATCGAGCGAAATTATTGCCCTTTAAACTCGATCTCATCTACTTGATTCTCTCGTTTAATTCGTATTCCCTTCGCTCGCGAGGGAGATCTCAGTGGTGTCCTTATTAGTCCAGAAAAGAACGAGCAGCGTCGAACGTGTAACTGTGTAGCAAATAGAACGGTGCTATAACGCGAAAGGGCAAAGTTCAGTCAGACATTGTTGCAAACTTGTATTCTTTTATTATCAGTAAAGTCTGCTGCTTGAAATAGGCAGCGGAACACGCTCGATGATGCTTCATCGAACTCTGACGGACAGGTGGCAACGTTCGATTGCGCAGGAGGAACAGCGAGCGTTTATTTCCACGGTAGAAGCGCTTAAATTTTAACAAGGTATCGGAGCAAGGAACGACGTTGCTAAGTTGTAACAACGGCCGGTAAAAAGCTTCATAGACCCGGACGGCGTGGAGTCCGTCGTTCCTGAGAGCCTGGAGATCATCTAGCCGTAGTGGCGCACTATTTATTCAGAAGAAGCTGCTGCAAAAACGCGAACGACGCGGCTCGCGTCGAGGTAGAGAGGAATTTTCCTCGCGAACGGCTGGTAGGTTCGTCCGAGTGCGTTTCGCGTTTAAAATATCTCCGCCGTTCCGACTGACACGCGAACCATTTCTTTCTCCGTCTCCCTCCTCGACTATTTTCAATTTTTGCCCACGTTTTTCCTTTTTCTCCCTTCGCCCGCGAACGCAATTAAATTCGTTGCGGAATTTTCCCCCGCGTTTGGAATCTTTCGTTCCCGTGCCGCGAGTTAGCTACCCGGTATTATACGCTAACGCGTCGGTGAATTTTTTAAATTTCTGCCTCGACGAGCGCGCGTTCGAAAAAGTTCGCAGGCTGGCGAAAGAAGCGCGAGGAGGAAGAGGAGGAGGAGGAACACGTTACGCGTGCATTCCGTTGCACTGGAGTAAATACGATAACGCGAATTCTTAGCGTGTTCTTCAGTTACGAATGCACAATTAGGTGTACGATTTCAGGATAGAGTCGTCCTTCCGCGAGCAGGAAAGAAGGTGCACCCAACAGAGCCAACGCGAGACTCGTCCGCAAGGTGTATCGGAATGCACACAGAGACGCGACACCATCGCCAGTTGGAATTTCATGCCAGTTCTCAGGCAAACAGATGCCAGTTTACCTGACAAGACCCAGATCCTCTTCCTTCCGCCTATTTTTCTCTCCGCGTCCACCACTGTGATCCTTCCTGCTCTTTTTACAAGCTCGACAACACAATGCGCCACGTGCACGCGACAGGGTCCCTTGATAAATTATAACTAAAAACTTCCATTTGATTGATTAAACGACCGATATACCGTCCGAGACGTACGCTGGGTACTTTGTCCGTGGAATACCAACGGACACTTAATATTTCATTCCGCGGAAAGAAGGTTGGGAGGGAAATCCATTAAATATAATGAAACATGCAGCGAGAAGAAAGAACGCATCCGCTCCCGGTGCAAACGCAATGAATGTAACCAAGAAACACGTGGCCATTTCTCTCTCTCTCTCTTTTTCACCAACTACTCTCTACCACACGCTGGCCCAGCGCTGAGAGTCCGAGTAAAAAATTAAGGTATATGAATTTCAGAGCAGAAGGAAATATCGCGGGGTGCGAAAGTGGTACAAAGTGTTGGTAAAATGAAACGTTGCTCGAGAAGGTCGAACCAACGATCGTGGAACTAATTTGGTGCCATATAAGATCGCGTCGAAGAATAACTGGCGGAGGAAAACGTGGTAGAAGGACGAGGACGTTCTGAGAAAGGTACGGGTAGGATCGTACGATAATCCAGTTTCAGACTGGTCGTCCGGTCATTCTTCATTTTCCGGGGGACGAATTTTTCATGAATTCACGGTGATGCGCGTGACGGGAATGGAGAACTTCCGGTGCGCGCGCGATCGCAATCTTATCTTATTTGAACGCGAGCAAAGAAATGTTCCATCGTGGAGACGATTGTACTCTCGTCCCCTCTCGTTGGTAACTCAGAGTTTCCACTCGTGGCTTCTCGCAAATCAGAGGGGGTGAAAACGGAAAATTACGCGAGGTGGGCCACCAAGTTAAATCGAAGCTGCCAAGTGGTAATAAAAACGAGCATGGTTTACGATACACAATTTCGATATTGCCAGCCGATTCGACGTAATTAAAATGATCACGCTGGCGCGCTTTTATCGCCGACTATGGCGATACGAAACGGCTTAATACAGGCGGAGGCAATCGGCGCGAGCGATCGCGTCGCGGCCAGAGGGCGAGGGCGATTGAATCAGCTCGCGCTGCAAATTAAATTCGAATGATGCGCCGTCGCTCGTTTATCTTGTTACCGACTCGCGTTGTCTAATAATTGAAATTTCGAGCGCGAACCACCGAGCCCGGTAAACCTATCACGAACGACAGCCAAAAGCCTCGCATAATTGCCCCCTCGTCCACCAATATCGCTCCAAGCCCCACGTACACGAGTAACATGGACGAGATGTTCGACTCCACACCGATTGACGTACGATCTCGTTCGCTCGTGTACCCTCGTGTGTACGCACGCGGAACTGCGGCCACGAACGAGGGCCTTATTCGATAATTCCGCTGGAATATGGAGGCAACGATCCACACTTGCGGTTATCCAAATCGTTAAATACCGATCGGACGGTCCCTATTGATTCTGGCGGGCTGCAGGTGACGTCGGTGGGTTCCGTTCGATTTACTCTGTTGGCGATCGGGGAGTTGCGTCGCTTGCTTGCTCGGAAATCGTGGACAGCCTCGCGATTGTCAGAATTCCGATATCACTTCGCGTTTGTACAACAGTGGCGAGGAAGCTGTTTCGAACGGCCGCGGAACTTGCTAATTTAATAAGGCGGGCTCAGGCTTTTCCAACCTCGCCCGGAATTTAACGTTATTTCGATAATTGCTCGCGTATTAAGAAGTTAACGGTGGATTATGGCGTCGAGAGGAAGCTTGGCAACTCGCCGAGTTAACGATACAATTATTTCATCGTGCGCAGCGTTTCAGCCGTTGTTGTACCTTGATTTCTTTATTGGAAATTGTTTGGAAACAGTCAGTCATTATTCCAGCGGCATTGTTCGAGTGAAACGCATTCCGAAATTCCTTTTGTTCCGATTTTCGTGTTGACAAAATATACTGTAATTATACGAGCGCGTTCATCCCGCGTGCAATGGGAGGCGACAATGAAAATTTACGGTGCATGTTTCGCGGGGAAAAAAAAAAAGAATAGAAAAACAGCGACGATACACTGTTAGCCAGAGAAGCGTCGAACCATTCCACACCTTCTATTATATGTGCGCGTGTATTTTATCCATGAAACTTACTTTTATAGTCGTCGATGCCTCTCGGCTGAACGCTTTTTAAACCACGCGATGTATTATCCTTTATATTCGATCCACTGTTTGCGTTTTATAGCCTGCGAAGCGTCCGTTTAATACGCGAGGTCTAATTTAGTTCGAAACTGTCGGATAAAAGATTCATAAAACGCAACGTTACGCTCGCCACGAATTTACTCGATACGCGAATACTTCCTTCTTGGTGCGCAGATTTTCGAGCGAATAATTTCTCGAATCAACGCGACTATCGCTTTTTATCAATGGCGTGTCGCGAGATCAGCTCGACGTGAAAGCACGCGCCATTTGCACGCAGGTCCAACAGAGAATTCTCCGTCGAAGAATCGCTCGACGACAACGCGATATCGCATACGCGGCGCTCGCTCGCGCGTGCACTCGTCTGCGTCGTCTGTTTTCCGGCAATTTTCTGACGACGGCGCGCGAAACGTGGAAAACACGAAAAAATTCGCAACAGCCACGCGGAGAAATGATGGAAACGTTGTCGAAGCGGAGAGAGAGAGCACGGTCTTTTATGCGCGGGACTGTCAATAGCAAGTGTTGACGGAACCACGCTACGTCTCCATCCCCTCGATACAGCCGAGTCAATCGCACGTGCTCTTGATATTTCCCAGAGATACACCGTTTACCTGGCAAACCGAGGGAACTTGGGTATCCGCGAGCTACGTATTCAGCGCGAAAGTATCGCGAGTTTTCGCGTTGCTTCATGGAATTAAACGCGATAACAGAGTGGAATCAACTGGACGAGAAGTAAAAAAGTGCTTCTGGTTGATGCTTAAACGTTCGACTATTCGAACGATAAACTCTTCCCTTATGTTATTGACGATGAAAATATTTCCAGAATTGATTAACTTTCCGTGGACGACGTTAAGAATTGTAGAACAACAGACGGAGAATAAAATTATGCTCTTCTATCGAGAAGAAACTGAGCAAGAAATTCCTCGTTCCGTTTTTGTTGAAGTAGATTGTACGTAAAATTCGAGTAATGGGTACGAAATTTAATTACACACAGAGAGAGGCAGCGAGCATCGATTCGATCGGTAAGAATTCTGAAATAGAGCGCGAGTAGTCGCGAAATTCATTTGGTGAGGGGCCAGCACGGCACAAAGGAGTAATAATTCTTGATTGGGGTAATAATCGCTTTCGATCGAGAACGAGCGACCTTTATACACCGTGCGACTGGCATCCTGGACGACCAATTTCGGTCCGATGCATCGTTTGAACAATTTACACGGTTCAATTTTGCGAAAAAAGTCCAACGGTTATTGGCCAGCGAAACGCTCGGCCACGTTCACGTGAATTTCCTTTCAATTCGACCCAGCCAGTTTCGACCATGATAATAGAAAATCATTTCGCGATCGACTAATTACAGCGCCCGTCAAAGTTGCGCGAGCGTTTCTCAGCTTTGATTGCGCAACTTACCAAAACCATAAATCGCTCGCGCTCCACGTAACACAGAGTCGATCCAGTCAGAAACTCAGCGGATCGCGAACAAACCTGGCTTAAAGTTCTCTACGTTGTCCAATTTACTTTTTAATTACCAATCGATTCGTCTCTGGCAAAAATCTATGATTCGAACACTGTACATCGTTGGAAAGCAAAATTCTACTAAACTTCTCTTCCTAGAATCCCTGCTCTGACATGAGCGCACAACTGTTTGCGCTCATAACGGCATTACGAACTGTTTATCGAAGCTGCGCGTCCATAAACCACCAGAGTAAACAAAAATACCATGTTATCCGTGTCCCAAGAGAAATTACACAGAGTGTCCATCCTTTCCCGACGTACACGGGTTCCTCGTCAGGAATAAACCAGTCGAACGTAATTTTCTTGCCAACTCGAACGACTAAATCGCGCAAAGGGTAAGCAAGTGTGTATATACGTGCACCTATAACCGTAGGAACGTACTGGATCGGAGCTAAATCCAGATATATACGAATCCACGGCGGCCGCGCCTCGTACATACCAGAAAAAGGTTCCCTCCGTCAAACGAGAAGTTTAGCCAGGAAAAATATTGAAACGAGGCCGGTCGAACGTATCGCGCGCAACGAAACGACAGTTTATTTCCCGTGGAACCGTACAATTTGTTCGATCGAAACGAGTAATCCTCTTGCACGCGCGCGCCAGGGGATCAAAGTGCACGCGTTAAATTGCTGGGCGTCACGAAAGACGAGGGAGAGAGAGAGAGAAAGCGACGCGCACCAGTGGAATTCCCTGCCAAACCGCGTCGAAACCCATCCCAGGTACACACAGAGCACTCGTGTGCATCCGCAACGCGTGAACGCGGCATTCCAGAAACAGCCTCTCTAACAAGGACAGACACTTTGGCCCATTGACGTCACGCTGCGCCTCTAATCGCCCCGTCCTGTACACCGTGCGAGATATGCTAAATACCCATGGAACGACGTTCGACGCCGTTAAAGGGTAAATGTCGCGGGGACTTTTGTAAATCCGGTTTGGCGAACGCTCGAACGCCGCCACCGCTCGCTGCTTCCGATTGCGCGCGACACGGCTGGTCCACGGGACGAAGAGCAGCGACATAAATTGCAAACGTTCCGATCGAGCCGGTAATTTCCACTGGTCACGATGCTTTTCATTCAGCACGATCGACCGTATCCGTTCAATTAAAGCGACTCGCCTGTTTTCGCTTCGATATTCTTGTAATTCATCGCCGGATACGTATTCGCTGTTGATTTTCCTCGTATTGCGAAGGGACACGTCGAAAATTAAACTGATATCGCGTTTAATATTGAAGCCTGTAACTCGCCTACCCTCGATGTGTACTCGCGCGTGTACAGAGTCGCTTTGACGGTAATAGTTTTATTAATTGCGCCAACGTTTCTATAGTCGATCGTCGATGAAGAGGAATATCGCAGTCGTCGTAAATCCAACGGTTTCGATCGCTGCTCGAGAAAAAGAGGAGCCTCGACGCATCGTTTAAGTCTTTCATTGCACGACAGACGCTGTGTTTATATTTTTCAACGGTCCGTCGAAACTCTGTCGCCGGTGTTATCCGATTCTCGACGCTACATCCGACTGTCGTTCGTTTTTCTCGGCTGCGAGACAGGATTAAATGGAAAAAGGATTTGCCACTCGCGAGAATATTCTGCCGGATTAAAAATTTGTCCCACGCTGGAAGGCGCGGGACGGCGATAAAACGAGGGGACGCGTTTCCACGCTTCGCGATCTCGATGAGACGACTTCCGTCGCGCGCGCAGGAGACAGAGGTCGAAGCTGGAGAGCGTGGCCCGCTTGGAAAACGGACAGGAGGGGAAGAGAGTGTCTTTAGAGAGAGTACATCCGCGACGGCACGATGATTTAAGAGGGTGTGCACGCGCGAGGGAACGCTACGACTTCGCAGGGCGTCGCTTAAAAAACGGGCGAAAAAGAGAAAGGGGGTGGAGAGAAAAAAAAAATACTCCGCTGAAGTTCTGGTACTTGGATGGCCCGTTGACTTTTCTCAGCCTCTTTAATGATCATTAGAGCGAGACAAGTGTTGCGACACACTCGCTGGCTGGTTTATTACGCAGAAACCGTGTCACGTTTCAAGTCCGTTCTAAATGGGATTGTCTTTTTTGGAAATGCCGAAACGAAGTCATCTCTAACGCGTTCCATTTATTCGCAGAGCGGTATACCGCGTGCAACGTCGATTCGCACAACAGCACGAGCTCGCGCGGAACAGATAAATGAATTTCTCATTCTCGCGAAATCTACCGACGCTTCGTTTCGCGAATTGCTCCGACGAACGAGTACCAGGGTGGAACTGTAACCGTTGCCTCTGGCTTCGCGCGAAATTAACAACGGAATGGTTTTTAATTCTTCATGTTTACCGTACGGTTGGTATCGTTGACTCTTGTTAGCGTGCGGCGCTCTTTAATTTCCTCGTCCCTTTGAACCCTTGCTGGGCGACCTGCGAGCGCGTGTCCTTCGTTTGGGGGAACGGTTCGCGGGCTGGCTTCGATTTAGGCTGCGGGAAACCTACGCGAACGGACGGGCGGTTACTAAAATGGAAACACTTGGCCTTTGTACGCGGCTCGTGCCACGATAGGCGGCCAAGAATACCGATAAACAGAGGATAATCCATCGCACGTCTCCTGGTAAAGGTCGATAGTAAAATTCCTTTACGAGGGGCGGGAGGCGGTTGAGCTCGGCCAGACCGAGATTAACCTCGTTACACAGACTTCCCATAAACCTCGCCCGTTCACTGTACACGTGTACGTTATACTTAATGAGATGCTGCTACTGGTTTTATAGACGGATTCAATTTTAATGACCCGTCTGTTTTTCTGCCTCGTCGCGATGGAATCGCGGGCTGAAGTTTCGAGAAGTGTAATGAAATTTGTCTTGATAGAAACGGTGTTTCGTTTCAGTTCGAGGCACGGAATAGAGAGACGACCGTGAACGATATTATTTAACCGCGAAGAGAAGAAGACGAGTTCAGCGACGAAAGTAATTGCATTCTCGCGAGAGTTGCGTTTCAATCGTGGAAATATTTGAATGCCTCTCCGCGGGAACTCTGTACGGCCGTGGAAGAATTAAGAAGTCCGCTGTGTTCCGTTTACGGACGATTATCAACGCCAGCAAGGCAAACGCGCGTCGATCTCAAAGGGTAGCGGAGAACAAAGACCTTCAATTCCCCCAACGAGAAAAAGGAAAGTGAAACGCTTTGCGTAACCCGGTTCCAGGGACAAAGCGAATCGAGTATTGTTCGTTACCGCCCTGTCGGAAGTAAAAATGTTCAATGAAAGGCAAACAATTAGCCGAGCATTGAGTTCTGCCTCGCCATGCGACGACGCCACGATGCACCCCCTATTAGCCGTGCAAGTAAACGTAATTAAACGCCTGTAAACACGAAGCTCGATCCATTTATGGTCACATGTCCTCTCTACGAGATTCTGGCCTTATTTCTCTTCCTTTCTACTCGCTATTTCCTCTTCCTCTTATTTCTGTATCTTCATATCCTCTTTTAACTCTTCTTCCTCCCTCCAATCTCTTTTTCCTTTCACTACGTCTACAATCTATGTGATTTCTCGTTTCTTCTTCTCTTCTTTATTATCTTTTCCATTTTTACATTATTCCTTTTCTTTTCGTCCGCTATTTCCTCTTCCTCTTATTTCTGTATCTTCATATCCTCTTTTAACTCTTCTTCCATCCCCCAATTTCTTTTTCCTTTCACTGCGTCTACAATCCACGTGATTTCTCGTTTCTGCTTCTCTTCTTCGTCATCTTCTCCATTTTTATCTTATTCCTCTTCCTTTGTGTCCGCTATTTCCTCTTCCTCTTATTTCTGTATCTTCATATCCTCTTTTAACTCTTCTTCCACCCCCCAATCTCTTCTTCCTTTCACTGCGTCTACAATCCATATGATTTCTCGTTTTTGCTTCTCTTCTTCGTCATCTTTACCATTTTTATCTTCCGATTTCTCTTCGATTCTCTTCGTTCCTCTTCTTCTCTTCATAGCCGATGGTACCTCTGTCCGAGCAATTACTTCGACTCGCGTATCCACCATTCACAGTGCGTCGACCGGTAATTGTGACAGCCAGAAAAATGGTACCTGGCTGTAAAAACGATTGCCCACTTCGTGTTGATTGCGGGGCCCCGATTGTTTGCGTGCGCCATCGCCGGAATTTCCTACCCCCGAGTGGATGTTGCTGAGCACTTCGTGGACCAGGGCTCTTTTCACTTCGAGTTAGGCAATTGAACTGGCGGATTTATGGCCAGCAAAAATTTCGACGGTACTCCCTCGGATCCGAATTTTACCCTTTCAGATAATGAAGTTACGAACGAAGGGTAGCGAAGAAGAAAATTATTGGACAACTCGGAGCTAATAGGGATGATTTAGAACGAATAGTAAGTTGGTATGTTTGTTCTTTAGGGAATTTATGAAGAAACAGACGAGAGGAACGAATATAAGCAAATGAAGTCGCGATGTTTCCTTCTCTCGTTTAAGGGATTTCTGTTCTCCTTTGCATCGTGATTAAAAAGGACCATCGAGGAAAGAAAATGAATTCTTCGCGAAATTAAAAGCATTAGCTTCGCTGAGATTCGAACCAAACGCGAGTCAATTATCTCGTTCATATCACAGAGAGTATTTCAATTTGTTTCTGCAAGTAACATTTTAACTCACCCTTTAGTAAGATCTTCATCTTCCTGTCGGTGTCTTTCAATTCGCGTCCGTATATGGGTGGAGTTTTCGCGAATAAATAACGAAAAGGAGCCCCAGGGCCACTGTCACAATCTCTTAGAACAGTTAGAGCGCACTAAAATATAGATAAATTCAAATTTCCACGATACTTTAATACAAAGCGTTTCATGTACCTGCAATATTTCGATATCAGACAGCGTATACACCGACGACACAGTTCGATCCGTAAAACTCGACTCGAATTCGCATTCGTCACTATCGCTGCTATCGCTTTCTGCGAAAATACTTTCGTCTATCGCGCTGACAGTGCTACTGCTCTTGAATGAAAGTAAGTCGAGAATTGGCTCGTCTACGACCACGTAGATTCTACGAACAAATATTCTATCATTTGAATGCTTCCAAGACGAGACGAAGAGATACTCTGCGAAGTAATTACTACAGAGACGAAGACGATTGATTCACGGGGAAGCGAGACAACTTAAATTCGACAAATCGATTAGACTCGTGAAACATGATGTTTACTCTGGACTGGATATCATCTCGAGGCCGCCTTTAAAGCTGATAAAGTTGAAAACGGGCACGTAGTGCAGCTCGGCGATCCTGCAGTAAATTCTGTACGGCTGCGCGTCGCAGATCGTCCCGACCTGTTCGAAAATCGCGCCACAGTGTGCACACGCGACGGAAAGCAAATTTATTAAAGCTCATCCGGCTAACGAATATACTTTTATCGAGCCGTCCACACTCTTGGAAGCTCGATACGAATTATCGTAACGATTACGGAAGAAATTCATACGAAAAAGCCATCCCACGATTGATCGAATTCGATCGACTACGAGTTAGCTGAAGTTAAAAGAAAAACTCTACGAGAAAACCACGATCGAAAAAATTCCACATAAATCGTGTTCGATAAATAAGTTCGAAAAGCACTAGAACGAAATTTAATTAAAATCGAGAGAGAATAGTAGATCGTGAAAGAGTGTCCTAGACAGAGAGCTTGGTTATAGGCTCTTTTAATTAATATTACTGATTTTAATCTATATGGACCGCAGTTCGTACCAGTTGGTACGTAATGAATCGATCGATACGCGAGCATGACAGAAAAAAGTAGTAAATAACAGCGAAGAGAAATCCTATCGGCGGTGGAGGACCTTTTGTGTCGTGCGCTGGCGAGCTTCGAACGGTCCCTCTCTCGTCTTTCTCTTTTTATATTTTTATGCGAGCACTGGGCCGTGACGCGGAGATAAATCGGTACCGTTCCGTCGCTGATAGGAGAATTTCGCATTTATGAAACGGTTTAAAAGCGGCGCCGCGAGGGAGCGCGAGCCGCGGTTAGACGCCTTTAACGGCAGCTGGCGAGCGATCGCGATTAATATTAAGTGGATCAAACATCGAGCACGCGTTAAATTAAATTGGCTTCGATCAGTCGTGGACACGTGGAACAGTAGCCGCGCAGCGCTGGAATATCTCCGCTGTGTTTCGCGTCGACAGCGTACCTCGTCGATTTAAATAATTCAGAGGGGCCCAAACTGTGCGATGGAGACGAGCAAGAAAAATTTCCAGATCGCACGCTGGCTCTTTATCGAACGAGAAATTATAATTTCCTGGCAAACGTTCAAGCCTTCTATACGCGAGCACGAAATAGAGGGTAATAGTTTTCAATGCTCTCCAGGAAACTTCGAGAGCTCGCGACCACGGTGAATCTATTTTCATAGCGTTTTTAAGGGTGCATTGAATATTACGTATCCCTGGCGGGGTATCGAAGCTATTCCAGCGCTCTGCTGGGAATTAGCGGACGGGGAACGGTGTAATACATCGGCGAAGAGGTCGGAAATGTCTGGGAAATGTTCGTTCTTGAAGGTTATCGCCGTCCTCTGCACGATCATACTGGGATTTCGTACAATGGTCACGTTAAGTCCTACAGACGGATACTGCAACATGATTTCACTCCGTATAAATTTCCTCCATCGGAAGCCTCGGATATCCTTGCGACGGTAGGTTCAAGTACACATTTCCAATTTCGCAGGCGTTTAAAGACGCCAAGAGTATCGCAGACATTTCGTGAACGACGTGAAATTGCTTCGAATCATTGTCAATTTTATCCCTTACGAAATAATACTCAAACAATCGCGTATAATACAATTGAATGAAAAGAAAAGAAAAAAAATATATATATATATTTTTCTGCCTTTTTCTCGATTATTCCAAGGATTTTCGCAGTTACACTCGGTTGGTCCACCCTTCGCCCTTGGCAATTTATTCTGAGGGCAGAACGAGATCCCATCGCGAGGGAAGACGGTTGGTCAGTCGAACGGGGGGATCATTGATTCCGCGTTACGATTTCAAGAGGGTCACGACAATCGTACATAACTCGTGCCCTTTTTTTCCCTCGCCCCGGCCATATTCCACGGTTGATGGCCACGTGGAAGCGTTCTCCAGCGAAATTCGAACGTTTTGTAACACGTGCCCCACGGGTAATCCGATCTTTTGATAAATCGTCCTGCGAGTCCACCGTCGAACAAATCCTTTTGGAGAACGTTCGTCATGGTGTACGCTGGTATCGCTGCGTCCAACGGAACGGAATAAAAGAAATCCCCATAAATTGTAACCGCGAGGATTTACAAGACAATCCGAGATAATTCTTCCTCTCCCGTTCCTATTCGAATTTGAGGTCAGAATTTAAGGGGCGGATTTGGGGAACAACGCCGTGGAAAATCCTTTAATTGCGCCTATTTATCTTAGCGGGCATCGTCCTCCTCGCGTTCTAATGCAGTTTCGCGTTCAACCGGCTGGCAAATGTTGACTGAGAGAGCGCACGCTCGAATCGCCACGAAGAAAGATAGAATTCGAGCGATTCTTTAAATCTCGAAACAGAGATCGTTACGACGCGATTCCTCCGCCCTGTTCCCGGAAACGAGAACAATGAAAAGTCAAGAAACAGTTCGATACTGGTCCAAACTTTACGATATTACCTAAAGACAGTAAAGTCTCCCAGAATTTTTATCTCACCCTCTGAAACTACCTACGAAAGTTACGAAAAATATTATCGACAAGTGTACAATCCCAACTCCAATAAAATTAGAATCTATCTCTTTCACGAGAAGCATAGTACCAATAACGTTGATTACCATAAAAGCGCTCGACGAGTTCATCCAGCAGCACCCGAGTTCCCGTGAACGGAAGCCATGGTCGCTCGATGAATATCGTAGCGGAAAGCCATCGAGTTCGAGTCTCTATGCTCCCTTTCGGACTGCATGCATGTATATTTCTATATTCGAGCCGGGTGCTTGCGGCTTGAGCCATCGGAAGCGGCCCTCTTTGTCATGGAAATGTCGTCTACGATGTCGTGGAGGTACCGCTCTCGACGCATCGTCAACTTCCCTCCCTGAACGTCTGGGTAAACACGCCTGGTATTGGATGGCGGAAAGGAAACAGACACCGTATACACGTATTATTTCGTTCGAGCAAGAGGCGGAAATCGAACGACCAGCCGCCGTTTCAAACATTTAATCGACTCGATCGCAGCTATCCCGTAACCGCTTCGTAAATAATTGTCGAGACAAGATCGCTCCCTCGAGAGGGGGCGAGGTTGCTATCGCAGCAACCAGCGAGGGCTGTTGCTTCCTGTTCCTGCGAAAATTGAAAATTAAAACCTGGCCAAGTCTGTCGAGGATGGTTTGCTCTGCGTCAAGATACACCGGGAATACTCCTCTTCTGCTTTCAGAGAAAATTGCTGCGGAAGGTAGCGGAAACTGGCTGACTCCTCGCGATACGCAGAAGCTGGAGGAAACTGACGTTTTCTTCTTGAACGCGAATCGATACCCAGCAGTTTAATTAAAAGGATAGAGCGAGTTTCTCTTGTCGAACGTCCAATGAAGAATCGATCGTGGCAGCGTTAGCTTTTTTTACAATTGAGAAAAGATTCGAATTTTGCTCGGTTATCCCAGATAACTGTCGACGATTCTTCGCTGCCAATAAAGCGTGTAGCCGGCTAATATTATAGCATTCGCTCGGTGGTTCGACGCTCTTTTCTCAGCTCCTCGAAACTAGTTTTATAGTTTCGTGGAAATGAAGTTCTCGAGGCAGTTTCACGCTAATTGGCACCGCGCTACAGACAATCGGGAACTCCTGGCGAGCGTGTTAAGGGTTTCGATGAACCCGCAGAGGAACGCTTTGTAACGAGCACTTTTTTTTCTGAATTGAAATTAGTCAAAAGTAGATATCCGTGGAAGCTGATTGAATTCGTCGCGTGAAACGCGCGGATGATTCGCGCGAGGCTCGCAAAAGGGCAGCTTCCTCGCAGCAGCGAACCCCTCGAGTGTTGCCTTGCGTGAAACGCAATATTTTTCGCCAACAACGGGTGCCGATCCAACAACTGAACGCGCTCTTCGCTTCCACTCTACAAGGGCCTTAATTGCGCCCGCGCTGCAAACATTTGCATTTCAAGTGGCTTTTGCTTGCCTGCATAATGTTTGACACAGCTGCAGAGGCAACGTGAATGGGCCTGGCTGCCGGAGAACGTTTCCGAGTGCCGTAAGAGGCCACTTTGCATACCCCGTGTAATCCTATGGAACGCACCCACCCAGCGACGGAATTACGCGTCAAGCGTGACGCGACACGCTTTTCCTGTATCGACGAGCGAAGGAAAATCGCAGCTGGTCGTTCACCTGATTCTTCGATCATTCGAGTAGCCACTCGACTGCTCGTTTCGTTATCCATTTGCTTCTGAGAACTGTTTTCAATTTTCATGCCACGACTGCTCTCGAGCGCTGCTCTCGAGGTTGCTCTCCAAGTGAAATCTCTGCCACCGTTTTTGACGAGCTTTCGCGGCTCCAAGTGCCCATCGAAATTGCATTCCGTCTTCTTGGTAGCTACGTGTCTCGTCCAGTGGATATCGCACGCGGCTACGCGAAACTGGAGCAATGTCCGTCGACTACGATTAAAGTTGCCAACTCCTGCGCGTTATCAGCCGTCCTGGCTGGAACGACCCGCTGAAACGTATCTTTGTCTTCTGTTGGGCGCCACGTGCTCGAGTATTTCACGACTTCGCGGAGGGGGATGTCTTTGAGGGTATTAGGGAGGTGTCGCGCGGTAGACGGGTCGTAACGAAACTGGAATTCGAATTTGCGCGCAAACTAAGTTCCCGAACTACGCAAATACGAGCGTAAGCGTTATCAACTGTACCGTTTGTAATTACTCTGTATCCGTCGCACCCATCAACCGCTGTTTCGCGATAAAACACCGTTCGACTCATAAATGAACACACACCTCTCTCGATCAATCGTGAATCGCTCGCTAAATGAAAATCTCAAACACAAAATTGTCTACTAGTATGACCTAAATCGCAACGTACTATTTTCAAACAATACTATAGAATTTTATGCGGACGTATTTCAAAACTTTCATCCGATTCGTCCAATTATTCCCAGGAAGAACCAGGAAGAAATGGAAACAGAGACGGATACGGGCGAGCGCTCGTCACGTTCGACGGAAAACTCTGCCAGCGACTAATCGGCCCGCATCGTCCTACGAGGACCATCGAATATCGCGTAAGTATCGCGACAACAGCTTTCGGAAAACATTTATTTTCAACGCTGTGGCGCGCGCTGGAAACGGTGTTCCATGTAGAACGCGCTGCCACGAGCAATTTCCCGAGAGCGACCGAGTGACTACGTACATCCCGTGGCTGAGGTGCTCTAACGTCGTTTTAATGACGGACAGCTGTCGAGAGAGCGACACGGACCAGCGACGGGGTGCAAGACTTTCAATCTACGATGGTCGAAAACAAAACTGCTTTGCATGCGCTCATTTTTCTAGATCGCAACTTCTCATTACTTCCATCGTATCGAACATTTGCACATTTGCACAAAGACACAATCTATGTAGCCAAAATTCATGATAAACTCTCGAATAACGTTAAGACAGTATTGTATACTTTGACGCAGGAAAACAGGCGAAACAACAGTTACTTTTTGAACGAACATACATCTAGAATGTAGTAGAAGACGTGCACTTTAAAATGCGCTTCGTTTCGTCTCGATATCTCAACTGGTTCCCGAGATACGAGGCTTCAAAGTTTTTAGCTAAAAACGCGCTTGGCCGGCAAATCATGAATGTGTCGTGACCCACATCATTTCCTAGAAATGCGTAGGCTACAATAGTAATAGTAAAAGAAACGGTACTTTGCATATCCATTGACTAGCGCACGCGACGCGCGTTTGGGATTGGTCAATGACAGAGTGCGAGCGAGAGATGCGAGGTGTGCGACGAGGACGGGCATAGTAAACGATTAGAAATTACCTTCCTCTTCACACGGCGATATCTCGAGAACCGGAAGTCGTATCGAGATGATTCGAGTGTCATTTTAAAGGGGAAGGTTTTACGCTTCTAACGAGCTCCGTTTCATTCGTGTAGATTTAATATTCTCGAAAATATAGCGGTTTGAACTTCTGGTAATTTTAATTGGGCTTGATGTAGAGTTTGAAGAAAAATTGCTATTTTTATGGATTTTTTTGAGACGATGTTATCTGAAATTGTGGTATTGGGTACTGTAAGTACTGCAATGAAACATATTGGTGTATAAAACAACGTTATACCAAGGAGAGAAAAATTAATTTTTTTAAGTGTGGGGATTCAAGTTTTTCGACTCTAACTACGAAACTGAACTTATTCTGTGTGAACTACGAATCAGAGGAGTGAAATGAAGGTTTGATTAAGTAGACGCGAGACAAGGAAATTAAATGTGATCTTGAAATTCGACACGAAGAAGCGGTCACTGTATCGACTTGTTACCCTCTGTCTAACGTCGTCTCGAAGAGACGGTCACGCGTGCAGATGGGGAATTGGAAATTTCGTTCCCAGAACGATCGTGCAGGGAGAATAAAAGTGAAACACCCGTTTTTTCTTCACGCTAAACGGGTAAAAAGAAAGGAGGGAAAGGAGAACGGATACGATCACGCTAGCCAGATCAGAACCCAGCGGCTCGTGTAATTCTGTTGGAATCAGAATCTACTCGCTCGGAAAAAATCCACCTTCTCTCGCTCGATCCGGAAACTTTCCGTATCCCCTCTGCAACGCAGTTCATTTTATTTCGTCGAGTAATTCCTGCGTTTCTAACTGAAACCGCGCCTCGTTCTTCGAAATTCGTGGGGGCTGAACGGAACCCAGCTTCGTCTCTACGGAAAGTTTCGAGAAAGAGGTTCTCCTAATTATTCGACTGATAATTATCTCGACGCAGCTTAGAGGATCAGAGGAGAGAAGCGAGTACAACGGCGTCTCATCTGTTGCACGCGAAGGATTAAAGCCAGGTGGCGACGAGAAGATCTTGTTTGCAATTTCTTGCCCCGTGGGTATTAGTTCAACGAAATCTCGGGGTCTGAAATTTCGCCCCAGCTCGATTCGCGTGCATATACCAATATACAGTAGATATGACACGCGAGAATCGTGACCCTAGGGAGCCACAGCTTCCACTAGTCTCTTGTCTACAAACCGTCTCCCAAAACCTCCAACGTGATCAATGAAACAAAATTTCTCACTTATGATTAATTACACAGACACTGTCATCTGACGCACCCCATTTTAATCTACCAATACAATTCCAACTATCGCCCAAGAGTATCGCGAAACCTTCTATTTACTCTGCTATCGCACGGTTAACGCGAATGCGGTGCAAATAGCAGTCGAAATTTGAATATTCGGATTTGAAATTCATCAATTTGTAACCAAAGCGATGGAACCATCCCCATTTGCAACGAGGGATCGTTTCGACGGTTCGCGTTACTCTGGATGTGTCGTGACGATATGGCGACCGCGCACAGGCATTGAAAACGATGCAAGTTCGTCAGAAATCAGCGGTATCAAAATCTAATAACCATCCTGAGATCCCGCGAGCGGGAACTCGACGCTCTGGGTCAACCCTTCGAGGGTTACCTCGTGGAACTTTCAGGATTAATCCGAGTTAACTCAGGAACGACTCCGCCTCTGCTTAGGCGAGCTGGAAATGCCATCGCCAACACGCCGTCTGACCCGGGGCTTTCTACCATTTCCACGACACGCTCCCTTCGCGCGCGTCTTCGCTTTTTTTCTACCTCATTTAACTGCGAGATTTTCTCGCGCCAGAATTTCTCGCGACAGTCTCAACACCTTGTTCGAACTGTCCCAGAGAATTCAGTGACGTGAAATGAATCAGCGACTGAAGCAACCATCATCGACCTGCGTTCTAATCGCGTTCACTAGCAATTCAACGCCACGGATTTAAAAGGACTCCCTTTCATTACTTTCTCTCAGCACACTTTCCGTGAAATTCGATAATCGCGTTAGAAACAACTCATTCTGTACGTTAGATTCTGTTTCCCTTCTTAGATGTACTATCGAACCAAATATAAAATGCTCTTAGTAAAAAAAGGGCCTTTTACTTGGCCTATTCGTTTCTTAATCGTCAAAGAATAAATTTGCCGTAATGAATTGACGAGAGTTCAGTACCGCTATGCCTGGATCGAAGAATGAAATTTCGTGATTCCAGCTGGAAAGGAGCTCTCTCACCTTGACCCAGAATTCCTGTTTAAGTTTCCACGGTTATTCAATCGGAGTCCCTGGTCGCGTGGTGTGCCACCCTCGCTCGATTTTCAGCCACCGCCCTGAATCGTCCGGTCCCGCTGGCTGGTCAGTTGCCTCCTGTAAAAAAGAAAAGGGGCCAAAACAACCCCTATCAATCTTCGTGACCTGAACGAGAATTTCGCGGGTTTTTAGGGTTAAGTGGGAGACCAGGGTCGCGCATTGCCAATGGTCCGTTAAACGCAGCCTTGTTTTCAATGACTCTCCCCTCGCTGAGCACGCGAAACGGCGCCAAACGCTCCAACAATCCCACCCGTTCCTCGGTTCTTTACCTAATTAACCGGCTGTACGGCGAACAGCGGGAGTTACGCGGTGTTTCGCAGCGGACGAGTAATAATCCCGCGATCTCGAACGCGCGAGCTCAAAGTTGGACGCGTCCGAATGACTAATTGCCTCCGTTCTCGCTGTGCATTTAAATAAACGAAAGAACGCGGAGGCGCGCGCGTGATGAAGAGGAGCTTAAATAGGCGGTGTCCACGGTGGTCGTACGAAACTTCCCAGCCAGGCGGTGTCGAGTTCCGAATAACAAACTAATAAGCCTATTAGAGCCGGGGAAATGGTGGAAACGCGGTGCGGTCCGCGCGAGTGGAGTTAAACTCGCGTTATTAAATTCCATCTTGAGACTCTGAGCGACGGGCGTTCCTCTGGCGAACATTTTACCAATGAAAATGAACCGAGCAGCGTTCGATTTGACGCGTAACCCGGCTTAATTACGTGGAAACTTTTTCGCCCCGTTGCGCACCCCTCGCCAAGTCTCATTATTCTCGCCTGTTCATCTCGTATTACGACGAATCTAAAAGCGTATTTACGAGGCAGACACGGCCAGACGTGGCGCGCTTTAAAATTACTCACTCAGCTCGCGTTCGAACTCGGCTCGTTTCACGAATCATCAATTTTATGCGCGAATCTATGCACGCGAGATAGTCGTAAGACGGAGTAGAACGAAAAATCAATTTTTGCTCTATCCAATTGCCATAATTCCATACAATCTTATAATATCACTGTATCGTGTCGAGACTTATTTAATAAGCAAGAATTAGTAGAAGAACCCAACGCGTGGAGCACGTCAGTCTTGGCAAACTGTAATTTTTCAAGGTATCATAATTATCGATCTCGAGGGGCGTGAGAAAAAAATAATAAAAATTCAACAGGCTCCATCGTTCTCTTTCTC
The DNA here is from genome assembly GCF_050948175.1 of Xylocopa sonorina. Lineage (NCBI taxonomy): Eukaryota > Metazoa > Arthropoda > Insecta > Hymenoptera > Apidae > Xylocopa > Xylocopa sonorina. Next base: position 16,088,673 of record NC_135193.1, read on the forward strand.
CTTTCGTCTGCGCATCTGCACCCTCGAACGTAGCCTCGATTTCTTTCTCCCTCCTAGAGAAGCGTAAACCCTCCAGTTCCGCTTGTGTCATCCGTGTACCCGGCAACACTGAGTACACAGCTTCATTCTCCAGCCTGATAAGCCCGTGTAATTCTTTTTTCAGCAAGAATCGGTTCCTGCCGGGGGGTGGCACGCCGGTGGAAATGAGATTTCCAGGGGCAATTTGAAGCGAGTTCGTCGGCAAAAAGGTCGAGACGACGAAAAAAGAGACGGACGAGGATCGAGGACCGACGAAAGTGAAAGGAAGACGAGAACGAGAGACAGATAAGGAAGAAGGAAGAGCAGAGGAAGGAGAAGAAAGCACAAGGATGAGCTGCTTTATTACGTGTGTCTTGGCAAGGAAAATTTATACCTGCCCACATTTTCTCGCGTGAACTGGTGACGCGCGAGCCGGAAGTCTGCGACGGCAAAACTCGACGCGGACAGGAAACGAAGACGTACAAACGTAATCGAGTCACTCGAGGCTGACAGCTGACTGTTTCAGCTGAATTTATCCCGCTACTTTTTCCTTCTTTTACTAATTTACGATTTGATCGTTTTAATGGAACGTGCCGCGGGATGACGAGATGGGAATTTAATGAAATTCATGGGCCGTTATTACGGCGAGGTTTTAAGGGGACGGATTAGATGTTACAGATTCAATTATAGTTACGAACGAACACAAATTTGCCCGGTACCCGACCAGTTTACCCGAGGAGTTTGTTCCGCTTTCCGGATACGGGATTACGGGGAGAAATGTGGCCGGATTATTTTAAGATGTACAACATTTACTCGCAAGAAGTTCCCTGCCCGACTTCGAACGCATCTGGGAGCGTCTCAACGCGGTTGAAATTGTTGTAACACGCAAAGAATAATTAATCGCGATCTATGATAAACGTACACTGATTGAAGTCGACTGTTCATCGCATCTGATGTCGAATTACTCTGGAAAAATCGCTGGATCGTCTAATCGACGTCTCGAGGCGATTTATTTATTATTTCGAGAGAGTCGTAGCTGAGAGCTTATTTAATAATTCATTAGACACGCGCAACCATGGACGACTCGAAGAGGATTACGAGGATAATAAGCTTCGTTCTCTGGTTCTTTAAGGCTAACTCATTCTGATTTTCAAGCCACCAGGGGAGTGGAGGCTTCCATCGTCAGCGAAAAGTTTCCTGTCTCGCGTAAATTCCGTGGGAACGATGAGGAAAAGGAGGAAATCGCGGGCAGGTCGGCGTCGCGAAAATTTCGCGTCCGTTACCGTCGAGATACCGCGGCATTAGCGAGCTCGAACGTCCAGAAAAAAGAACTCCACTCGTATTTCTCTGCTACGACCAGGAAATACGTTCCAATTACTGTCAAAAGCGTGGAATTCTTCTCAGACATAGAGATCCTTAGACATTCTCAGCAGACTATAAACTGTTCCTTCTCCAAGCGACAAGTTCATTCGTTCAAACTCGAAAGGCCAAAATTTCGTTTCGAGGAAAATGTTCGAAACAGCGCTGTTATACTGACGATAAGTAATGAAAGAAAAGCAAGCGCTTCGAAACGAAGCTCATCGACGCGGCGCGGCTCCGTAATTTCCACTTAGACGATCTGAAAGCGACTCTGTCGATCCCAAACTGCACGCGTACCACTTTCGCCTGGCGGTAGCTTCAACGAGCCCTCGTTCGCGAGAACAAAAACAGGCTTTGATGCGCCGGTCGTCAGACCCGCGGCGATTCACCGTTGACTTCCGCGCAGACGAATCTTTCGACCCCTCGCGGAAGGTAAGGGTTGAAAAATTCCCGAAAGGATCACCGCAGTTCCCCTTTCAAGCCTCTGTTTCGTCCGCTATTCAACTCTATCCGACGATTTTCCACTCCAACCCCTTATTCATCGCGATTTGTTCTTTCAGCCACTGCGGAACTCGAGCTCGTTTGTATATTTCTAAACAGTCGAACGCGAGCCAGATGACGAGGTGCGTTCAAAGGACGTTTAGTCGACAGTAGATAAAGAGGTTCGAACTGGCAGCGTTTTTATTTCGAAGAAATAGAAATTTTTCTTGGAACACTGCGTAACCGTGTGGATCTTCGCGAACTCGGTTATTATTTACGCTCGCGTTTCGCCTAGGACCTCTTCGCGTGCTCCAGCTCCGTGCAATTTCAGAAATTGCGACTTCAAAGGTGCGCCAGCACGGCGAGTCCCGTTTCCAGCGCGATGGCGCTTCCTTCGACGCGAGGCAGAGACGAGAGGAGAGATCCGTGAACGAACGTCGTTATTAAAATAGAAAACTTGTTTACATTTCGTTTGGAATTTCGCTGGCTGCTGATCTCGAGACCTCTGTATCTCGTTATAATGGAACACTCGAACGGCGATCCTCACCCTCCAGGCTCGCCCTTATGGCCGCCGTGTGTACGGAACTTCTCCGTTTCAATTTGCAAGTTTCGAGACATTCCAATCAATTTCCTGAACGCGGAATTGCCAAGCGACGGAACTTTCACTAAACCGGAAAGTTTTCGCGCGAGTGGCTGCAGCGATTCGCGGGCAAACTTTCGAGAAAATTAAGCTTCTTCGAAATTCGCTAATTACGTATATATCTCTCTTTTATCGTCGTGGCAACCCAGCTGCGATTTACAATCGCGATTACTCGCTTCTTACCGCTGATTACTTTACATTCGCGATCCTGAGCGTAATCGAAGCGTCAGATTTCTACAGCTGTTCGCGTTCCTGAACAAACGAACGTTTGTCCAATTATCACGGGCAACAATTTCGAGCTGGATCGGTCTCACGCCTCCGCAGGGAGACGTATAGCGTGCTGAACACAATGGAGTCCGTGTATCACGGTCGCAGATATAATTATAGGGAGCACTAAGCCGTGTAAATGATACATTATTATCCACCTTCATCCTGCTTCAGCGTATGTTCCCTCCGCGTTACAGTATCGTGTAATCATTCACCGGTTCCTCCGCGAAGATTAAATCTGCCCGCGCGCTTAATTATGTTTGATCCTGTTAATTTAAACTGAGCGGGGGATCGAGTCGCGCCGGACACGCGCGCCACCGCCACGTGACCCCTTGGCTAACCTCTTAATTAATAAATCCGTACGATCGTTCGAAAGTCAGCCAGCCAGGCGATCGATTAATTAAATACTGGGGACATCGTCGCGTTGCTTGTACCTGGCTATCGATCGATAGAGATACAATAGAGGGAGTTAATTAATCGGTCATTTTTAGCGTAGAACAATTCAGTATCAACTATACGTAACATCGTAGATCGATGAATACGACGATGTTACTTTAGAGAGAAGAGGAACTCTATAAATTTGAGAACGTTACGATACTCGTTTAATCGTAAACGTAGGAACGATTTATTTGGATGGTGCAGCGAGTTTCATACATTTCGTACATTCGTCGAGGAGAGAAGCAAAGGAAAAGCGAGTACGAGCGAACAGTTTCCTAAACGTTCTCGTTCGCGATCCGTAGGACGACGCGAGCGTCCAAACGAAAGGAAAGCGTACAATAAAAGCGGCGCTAGATCGTTCACTAGCGAAGCTTTGACGACGTTGAATCGAATTGCCGTGGAAAAAGGGAGCCAGCCGTAAACTATCGATAAGCTCGACGATATACGGTTCTCTCTGACGCGATACAGTAACGAGCGTGCTTTTGTTACGCGCCATCGTTCGAATCGTCACGTGTCGACTCGTAAAGCGTCCCTAAATTTTCCATGGATTTAAATGCGATTCGAGTTTCTGCGGATGAAGCTCATGGATGTCAGTGAGACTTCACGAAAGACACCTAATTTGCGATTCTTCATCTTGTGAAGTGTTCCTTCGTTTTTAATCCTTCGCGTTCGACAACTTTTTCGATCGGATGGCGCTGCAACTCGAGACGATTTCGCGCGTAAATGAATTTATACAAAAATTAACATAAGAAAGTGTTATACTTTGATATATTATTCATGTTTACAGTTTGAAAAACGTAATTATTGGAGTTCGAGTTCTGTGGTTGCGTTTCGTGTGATATTTTACATAAACACTTACCAAGCTACTCTGAATTGACAGAATCTTGTGGGTCATCGCTGCTACTTCCAGATTCACTGTCTATTACACTAATTTTTCTATTTCTCGTACCCGATACTACGTCACACGAACATACACGTACAATTCAAAATGAAACTCGCGTTAAAACTTTCGAAACGAGTAGTGGAAAACTTCGCGATACGTGTGCTCGCTACGATCGTCGACACTGTACTGAAGCTAGACGCATCGTATTCAAGACTACAGTCGTAGAGGAATTTTACGTCACAATGTCACTTTCCAACGAAAAACATAAACCTATTCTCGAACCAATACTTCGCTTCTATGAACTGGAGATAATGAAATTCAGTATAAACAGAGACTGTCGCTTCTCGCTCACCGTTCGAGTTGCCACGCGAAACATCGTGGCGACTGAGACTCGCCATTGGAGCGCAAAAGGTTAATTAAAATTTAAATATGAACAGAAAAAGCAAATCAGATAATCCATCGCAAAATATACACAAAAAGACAGACCAAATTCTTCTTGAAATTACAATGGAAGTCCATTAATGAAGTGCGAGCGCGTTTTCTTCCGGATAATAATTAATGACGAAACGTGTCGATTAAGCCAGTGGACGAGTTCGATGGAAAAGGAAGCACAGCTCCGTAATGTCTTTCCATTAAGGTTTTCTCAACGTGGCTGGTGCGTTCGAACGAATGATCGATAATATCAGGCACAAGGAGGTAGATTAGACGGAGTTGGTAAAGGCTGATGTAGATTCGCCAGCTGGCAAACTAGCAATGACTGATCGATGCAGGTTGTTGCTATTCCCATCGTTTCTCTCTGCCGCGGGTATTGTTCACGGACTAATTAGATTCTCCTTGAGATCAATCCTGAAATTTGCCTGGCGCCGATAAATCCATCCCGCGAAACCTCCGCCCGACGCCGGTTATTATTGTCTATCGGAATAATCGGTCCGAAGTTCCGACAACCGGAATGTAATTAACAAAGACCGCCGAACCACGGCTGCCTTGAGACACGGCACACAATGGATCCTCGTTAGCCTCTCTGTTATGCTAATGACACGCGTCTTCGTGAAATCTTCATGGTTTACATCGAACATCGAATCCCACCGATTTATTCATTTTTATGAATGTCCATTGGGATTTATGGCAACGCGATTTCGTTCACTGTTGCTCGAGACACATGTTTTTGGGTAATTTCTAACACTCGTTTTAATAAACATCGAATTGAATGGAACGAGGTATTTTACTGACTAATGGAACGCGTAGAACGCGAAATCTCCAAGGTTCACATCGAACGTCGAATTTCACCGATTTATTCATTTTTATGGATGTCCATAAGGATTTGTGGGAGCATGATTTAGTTCACTGTTGCTCGAGACACGTGTCTTTGGGTAATTTCTAACACTCGTTTAAATAAACATCAAATTGGATGGAACGAGGTATTTTACTGACTAATGAAACGCGTAGAACGCGAAATCTCCAAGGTTCACATCGAACGTCGAATTTCACCGATTTATTCATTTTTATGGATGTCCATAAGGATTTATGGGAGCATGATTTGGTTCACTGTTGTTCGAGACACGTGCCCTTGGGTTAATTTCTAATACTAGTTTTAATAAACATCGAATTGGATGGAACGAGTTATTTTACTGACTAATGGAATGCGTAGAACGCGCAGGGAGATTTGGAGTTGGTTCCTGTTATTTCGGACAGATGAGAGACTAAGGTGCGCAGCGAGGGAGTAATGAAAGTAAGTTTCCAAGGTAACGTCGGTGATTCATGCGGAGCAATGACGTGATAAAGTGACAGGCATACCAAATATCCGTAGATTGTGTAGTAAACTCGATTTCGTCGTCAGGCTGTTCCCCTGCGGACGTTAATGAATCGCGGTACCAGTAGCACCCCTTAATCTTCCCCGAGGATCCTCACTGACAGTTCTACATTAGTAACGCGTCGCTCGGCGATAAATCGTTTTACGACGTATCCTCAAAATCTCGATTCTCCATGATTCCACCCTCGATCCAGAACAGCGAAATTAATGTCGCGTTCAAGTCGGAGACTATAATAGCCTCTGACTATATATCCCACTCTCTCTCTCTCTCTCTCTCTCTCTCTCTCTCTCTCTCTCTCTCTCTCTCTCTCTCTCTCTATCTATCTTCCACTTTATTATTAACTGTCACAGTCGAGATACTCGCGATCCAGTCCGAGTAGACAACTATACAAAACCCGCTCGCTATCTATAAATCCAGCTCCTCGCAGAAATATTCATCCTATAAATCCTGCCAACCTAAATTCCCCGCCACTTCGACTCCACTCCTCGGGGCACTCGAAAATAACGAAGCAACCCTTTCCGACAAAGCGTAGAAAAGTCTCCGCCGTTTCTTCGTTCCAGTGTATTTTGTTCCTTTCCTTCCCCCCTCCTCGCGCGATCGTGCAACGAACAAAAGAAAAAAGAAGAGAAAAAAAAAAAGAAAGAAGAGAGACAGAGAGCCGGCTAATCGATAAAGATTAATCGGGCGGAAGAGCGTGGCAGAAGTATCCGCGGGTAAAAGACACAATCGACGTCGCTTTTGCCTGGCCTGGGAGGAAAAAGTTGCGGGCCGACGCGACATTTCGAACGATAAAAGCTTCCGGCTGAACGACGGCGCGGGGAGACACACTTCGCCCCGTGTCTTTCAACACTTCCGCCCACACATGTCCGACAACTTTGCACTCAGTCGTCGCGGACTTTACCCGCCCGGCACCGTTCCATTTCACGCGCCTCTTAAACTTTCCTCGCGCACCCTCGCGACTACGCTATATACTACCCTTGCTCCTGTATTCTTTCACCGTTCTCGTGTTCTCTGCACACTGTATACATCTCGCAGTACGCGATCGATTCGCGTACGAGCCAAAAGGTGGAAAAATCGTCGAGTCTCGTCCGTTTCGAAACTAATTTTATAGACGCGACCGCCAAGGGGTGGCTATAATTGAAGGAGATTTGCGGTGGACGCTCGAACGTTTTACGTGGCAACGTGCGATGGCAGATAGGGGTGTTACTCGACTCTGTAGCGCTGCGACTCGACTACAGAACGGATCTTAAGCTCCCAAGCTTAGCTCGGACAGCGTGGAATGCTCCAGAGAATGGATTTCCGAAATCAATTACCCCCACTCTCGCAACAGCGGTAAATTCTTCGTTTCGAAACCACGAAGCGAATCTTGGGATCCTCTAATTTCTTTAATTAAACACGCGGACAACACGAAGATAAAATACGACACGAATGGATTCGAGAAATTTTTGTTTCCTCTTCGAGCATTGTTTCTACCCTCGCAAACTGCCTTAATTATATTTGCCTGAGAACCACTCTTCTTTACGCGAGATCCGTTTATATTCCGCGGGGCCAGGAGAACGGGACGAGTAAAATTGCTTGGCAGACAAACAGACCAGGGATGTCCCGTGTTTAATACGAGAGAAATCGTGCTCATCCACGGGTGAAACGGCGTCGTTAATAATTCCTCTATCTCTGTTCCCCTTAGCCGTTGGCGTGACACGCGAAAGCCTGCCCCCCCGCGGGGGACCAATTAATTACGACGATTAATCATTTTATCTCGCTCCGACCGAGCGTTCGTTTCCGCTGCTCTTTTCTCGCGTTGCTCTCCCAGGCAGGTAGAAATAAACGAACCGCTAATTGATTTCTAATGCGTGCTGGCCTGGCCAGACCAACGGATGCACGCGACGAACCGCGCTTTGTTGCTTGATTCCTCTCCTCGCGCGTTCGATCGAATTTGCGTTCGATTTTTGTGAGTCATCTCGTGGATCTGACGATTTTTATGCGTTCGATTTTGAGCCTCGATGCGCTCGAGTCACTGCGAAATTAATATTTTATCGAGGGATGAAAGATAACACTTGACGAACGAGTGGGTTAATGAGAGAAGCGATGTTTTAATTAGTTGCATCGTTTAATGTAGCTGAAGTTTTTCAACGGGCTGGTTTCTCTGGAACGTGGGAAGCGAGCGGTGGCTTCGTTCGAAATGCATTACGCTGATTCCATCAATCTCGCGGCGCCTATATCGATAGCTAGTGTCGAGCGAGCTTATTCATAGATTGCATTTCCGCGTGCCGATGCCGGCTCAATTTCCCTAGAAAGTGAACGTCGAGGTCCCGCGCGTCGGGCGAAGAAAAGGCGCTGCGAGCCGGATACGAGGTGCGGGGGTGAAATTTATTCTCGCTAAATCGAGGGGTCCTTCAACGTTAAACGAGAGATTGAATTCACCGCCGATCAAATTACCAGCCGGCTGGTGTAAAGCGGTGAAAATTTTCATCGAATTCAACGCCCCCGTGAGTAGAGCGAGGAAGAGGGAAAATAAACGCTAAGGGCGAACAAATGAATTGTGCATGGAGGGTGTAAAACGATACCTCGATAAGAGGCGAGGCAACCGTGAAAGTAAACACCCTGTCTCCGTCACATTTTACCAGCGAACTGTTCCTAGTTTTCGCATTAAATATTATTCCTGATCGAGAAAACGCGCAAGAACGACGCGACGCGAGGGTGAACAAAATTACAACGTCATAAAAAAATCGCGAGAGTCGCGACGTTAACGAAACGAGCTCAGATTGAATTCAAAGTAGAGGAGATACGCGGGAAGTCAGACGCGGAGTCGCGTTGGAAGCAGAGGGGAAAAAAACTGGGCGAACGAGAAATCGATCTCAACTCCCAGTCCGCACAAGTGTGGTTACCGAAATGGCTGGTAATAATTCCGTAATTACTATTAGAGGGGATCTCGCGCTGGGGAGTTAGACTCTGTAACTATCTCTAGGGCTGAAGGGATGATTTTGCGCTTGCGAATACCCTGGAGTAACGCGGCCACTGGGATAGGCTCGAGACGCGGCGGGGGTAGAATAATACCGTCTCGTATCAGACTCTCCTGTCAAACGAACGAAACTACGATATTCTCCAACGCTGCCCTCGTTTCTCCGCCGACAAGATCGCGCTACCTCACTTCCGTCGGAGTTTTTATCATTTCCTCTACGTGTTCGCGATCCTATTCCAACGAGAACGAGGAGAGCTTTTTCTCTCCCGTCTACGCGCACGCGATTCCATTCTCCTCGAACGTAAACTGATTCTCCTTAAACGGTTTCCTGAATTATTCTGTCGGAAATTTATGGCGGAATAAGTGGAGTCAAATTGAAGTCGACGTTTGATAAACTGTATCGTTAATGTATTTAAGATCGCTGACTCTGTGGAATTGCTGTAAACGTACATTGTTAAGGCTACAACAGAGAAATTGTATTTATCGATTCAAGGGTAGCGAGAAAGGTTTGGTAATGTATTTTTAATTTTTTAAAGGGGTTTCCTCCGACAAAGTTGTTCGTAATCCAAAATGGTACTATTTCACTGTGGAAGGATGGCGCGCAGTTTGAACAGTCGTTCAATCTCCTCCGCGAACGCTTCGCTGAATATTTATCAAGGGATCCGTTCACGCTGAACACCTCGACGATCCCGAATATCCGCGCTGGATGGTGCTCGTTTAATTACTTTCTTCGGGACGCTTTCCCTACAACAACTGGGGACTATTACGAGAGCAGACAGAAGCTCTCTTGACTTTCATCGCTGGTGGTGGAGGGGTGGCTGCGCGAAAAAGTTGAGAGAGTCGAATAAATTTGCGTTGCCATAATTAAAGAGAAGGGCGGGCACGGGGTGAGAGGGAAAAAAGCGGGGCGAGGAAAAAAGAGGAAGGAACGGAGAGACAGGGAAGAGCGAATTTTAAACGACAGGTTACAAAACGTCACTTTGCTTTTCGTTCGCTTCGTTTCTTTCCTCCTCTCCCGCCGTGTCGCGCGCGACGAATTAATTATAATTTACCCGGCGGCGTTTTGTTAGCAGGCGCGAAATAATTCCGGATAAATTAAGAACAAGCAACGCGCATAACAAAGACACGGGCGTAAGAAGATTTCGCGTGAACGCAGAACGGGACAATTCCCCTCTTCTCTCTCTCTCTCTCTCTCCACGCTTCCGTCCTATTAGTTTTCATCCTCTCCGCCGCTACTTTCTTCCGTCATTTTTTCCCCGTCACGCGTTCCATCAACCTACAACGACGAGAAACTCGTCCGTTGCCTGTTCATCTGCTTTCCATCCCCAACGCTCTCTCCACCCGCTCGTCCCACAACTGTCTCCCAGGAACCCGTTCGCCTCCGCGCAATTTCGAGGGCGCACCGTTGCAATTGCAACTTTTATTGCACCATAAATATTTCCACTGCCGATGGTAATCGATCAACCGTCCCGCCCCGTAACTGCGACGATCCACTTTCGTCCGCGACGATAAAACCGCGAGCTGGCTTCGAAAAAAAAAAAAAAGAAAAACTTGGACAGAATTTGCATGAAATTTTTTCCTCCCGCGCGGGTGTACGCGAAACGCGTTCGAGGGCAAATCGCATTTGTTCCGCGCCATTATCGCCCGCCGCCATCGATTCGTTTCACCGACGCGGAGGATTGCATAATGCATAAACGCAGCCGGATTAATCGATATCGAACTGTACGCTAACAAACGAGTATCCAACCAAACCGTGGTTCCCGAGGCGTGGAATATTTGTCAATGAACGGGCATTAATACGGGGCGGTCCAGGATAATCGTCGCTCTCTGTTCGACGTATCGCGCGCCGGAAAATTTCCCATGGGGATATCTTCGAGTCGCTGATAAAACGCGCTTTACGTAAGCGCAGGCATATAAGTCCGTCCGTTGCAAATTCTCCGGCAAATTGCGCGGCCCTCGGACACGATATTTATAGGCGAATTATGCGGGGCCCATTCATACTCTCGTTCCGCTCGAGGGCTTTTGTCTGGCCGCTATCGATACAGGAACCCTGCAGTCGAAAGGAGGCAACACTTTTTGCTGGTACAAAGTCCGACGTTACGTATGGCGCGCTCATTAATACTCCAAATTGGAATCGCTAACCGTGCTAGCCAACGAAATATATTCCCCTCCATTTCTGTACGAACTTTGCGTCTCTTTTCTTGTCTCTGTCTCTCGTTTGGAAGACGTCGTTCTGTTTGGGCGTTTGACAGACTCTCTAAAGATGGTTCATTCTAAATATAAAGAAAGAAAGGGCCGCGACAGTGTTACGAAATATTAGCAACCCTTTTCGCTATTCTGGAACGCATCAACGATCGGTTAGGCGGAAAATTTTGCCGCGTTCCATTTATCCATTTGGCTCGCGCGAACAAATGGAAAAAACTCCATTGAACGCGGCGGTGGCCATAAAAGATGTAATATCGAATAAAATGCTGGCGATGGCCCCATTTCCCGTGGATAAAATTCCCGTAGCACAGTAGCCGCGGCGTTAAAGCCCCACCGGCAACGAGACAATTCCAACTACCCGCGATTTCCACCTGTATTTTCAATGCAACGACACCGGGTTTCCATTTTCTAAATTCCCGGTTGATATCCGACGCAGGGAGTCGTTTCGAGAATGCGAAGAAACTCGATTCTCGTCCTCGAGCAGAATCGTTTCACGAAACAAGCGCTATTAAAGTTGCTTTCTATAAATTATTACGTTCCACGTCGTTAATTACCGCATTTTCATTGTTTCCAGGTGACAAACCTTCGCGAAAAAAATCGAAGACACGATAAAACGCAGGGGAGAAGCAAACGAACGAGAAGTCGTGGCGAAACCTTGCAACTGTCCACGCTTGGACGCTGGACGCGTCCCAAAACTTTCCTTCAGACTTTCTCCTCGACTCAGAGGATAGTCGCGCACGAGTGGACGCGAGACTCGCTAGAGACTTCCTTCGTCCATCGAGCGTGTTATTTTTTACGATACACGTGAGAGAGAGAGACTATGGTGTTCGATGGTGGAACTTTCTTTCGTCTAGCGTGCGAGTCACGAGTGTTTCATACGCGATGGCACGTTATTGTTGGATCAAGCCGAGGACAGGTGAGAATTAAATTCACCGATTTATCGTGGTACGGTTATAATTTTGATTGAATAAAATAATTGATCTCGCGATGCGTGCACGGGCGCGCGTAATCGGCCGCGCGATAAATTGGATTCTTCGTAGATACGGGCGCGCACGGATGATCAATTTTCTATTATGTAAAACGCTCGATGAACTGCATAATTTTGTATCGTGATTTAATAATAATCATTGTTATTATGTTTACGGTATTACAAATCATGCCGCCGCGTAAGCGATATTATTCACTCTGGCTGGGTCCAATCAACGTCAGAGTAACGACGCCATCGTCGATTTCGATCGCGGGTGCCTTTCTACTTCTCGAACCCTTTGCTCGACGATCGGCGCGATCTTCGAGCTTATTTCACGGAGAAGCAAACGCGAGGAAGTATTAGAGAAAATTCGAGGAAGAGATACGATTTTGAGCGTAAGAGAATCGCGAGATCCTCTGTCTCTGTCGAGCAAAGAATTGCCAACATCGTTGCAATCAACGCGAACACTGGGCGAAGCAACAGAAACACCATCAACGAATCGTTGCTTCCGAATACATCCAATTCTCTCGCGGCCTATTTACGATCCAGCTGGTAGCGAGAACCACTCTGAGGAGCGACGAAGGAACTTTCTCGCGGCGTCTTTTCGCCATCGAGACGCCACTAATGCCTTTACCTTGGTAAGTACATCCACAGCCGAGTCATCGTCGGATGAATTTCAAGAGGCGGGTAATCAGTTACCCTCGAGATGGACATCAATGAAGGAGGGTAACAGAGTGGCGGGCGGGGCGCGGCGAAGATGGTGCTTCAAACTGCACTTTCTTTCCTTTAAACGATATTTCCGTGAAAGGACTCTGCCGCTCGAGGGTGAGCGAGGATCCAGAGTATTCATTAGGCAGCGAATTTTAAGTGGATAATGGAGTAAATAGCGACACGTATATAGCGAGTAGGCGCGTTAAAAAGTTCTCCAAACGTAAAAGGAAACGAGGAGCCGTTCAAGTTTCAGCGAGCGGAATTATACTCGACAGAGAGATATCGAACGATCCGAGTATAGAAGTACGTGTTGAATATTTAAAGAGTCCAAGATCTATATCGAAATTAGAGGTTGGACGAGCTACCAGTTCTCGAATCTCGATAGCGTCGATGGTTACTGAGGATACGTAAAATCGTTTGGTATCTAGCTAGGAAGTAATCGATGAAATCAGGAACGAAGGGATCGGAAGTAATTTTCAGGGATCGCGCGAGAAGGCTTGCTCTCTGTATCCAGTTAGAGCGGGTGATTCGAGATTGCCCCGATAAGGCCAGCGATGGCTGGCGATCAACGAAAGCGATACGAGAAATGGAAGCTAATCCGGGATACGTCGAACAAACACGGCTCGGATTAATATCAGCGACGTCGAATGTCCCGGTCACCGTTCAGGGTGTCTCAAGAACCGTCGCGCGCGCTACATTTCATCGCCACGTTTCAATTGCTCGCATAAAGCGCGCTTTGACAAGTTTCCAACTTTGTTTCACCCAGTTCTCACTCAGTCCCTGCACAGCCGTCGTGTAGTCGATACACCATTGGGATCGCGAACGGTTTGCCACGGAATACTCGATACTTTACATCGCTAATAGACGCGATACACCGTGAAACGACGTTCGACGTCAATTTTCGTCCTCGAGAGGAGAAACGTGTCAGAGACTGAACGTTTTATATATGGAAACGCGTCACCTGTTCGTAGCGTCGCGTTCAAAGCCGTCCTTCCCTCAACGAATCGATTCGGAAAGCTCGATCGAGCGAATGGTAATTCGGAATTCCCATTCGGATAGAAAGCAGCGCTCGCGCGCGGAATTCCTTAATTAAATGCCCGCAGTCGGATGGAAATCACGAGAAAACTGCTTGGACACTTGTATCCCATGGAAAGTAGCTTTTAATGAAAGCGGAAAAGGTTGCTCTTAACCAAGCGTCGAACGAATCGAACACCACTATCAACACCTTGGCACCACGAGACGAAAGTTCCATAAAAAGGAATACGTAGCGCGTGACGTTTTCTTGAAAATTATATTTTCAATTCCAGTTACACTCTCCATTCAACTTCGCGTAAAATATCGATTCCTTTCGCGTTAAAAATTCATTAAACACCGCTTCCAATTAAAAAATGTAACAGCATCGTCGGTCCTTGCGATAAGGATGACTCTGATTCTCTCCAACTATCTCGAACGACCACAAAAACAGCGCTCATTACGTCCGCAAGGATTGAACTTTCGTTTTTCTCCCTTGACATCCGCGCAATCAGTCGACGGAGGAGCCCCGGTCAAGTCTCAATCTAGTTGATGATCGAGGGTTCCGTGGATCTGCTTCATTATACCCCCGGGGATATCAAAGTGATTCGCGGCGTGTGGATGTAGCCGAAGAGATGGAGGAATGGAACTCCAACCCACCACTGTTGGAAGGCTACGTTCGCGGAGGAATCTCGTGGAAACTCAAATGAATTTTACTTTGACGAAAACCAAGCGAATCCTTGGCTATCGTCACCTTAGTCCTCCACCTTGGTGCCTCCAATTGTGCTAATGCGAACGAGCAAAAAATATGGCAATGTTAACGCGGCGTTTGAATGAAATTGAATTTTTCGCGAGGCAATTACTAACGAACGCTCGAATATTTATTCGACGAGTTATGGGTGGTCCATAGATAGGAACGATCATTAATCGTAATGAAATTTGCATTATTTCTGGAATACGGGGCGGGTCATAACCGCGGTATTCAGGATTACGGTTGGGGGCCATTATCGAAGCGCGACACGTCGAACGGCCGCGAGTGGAGCCACGATAATGACGAACGTGCCGCGTTATTATTTGCCACCAAAGTAATTGCCTGCGGCCGTTCTTGTTTCGAAGCTTACCGCATTCGCGCAGGAAATCAATTCCCGTCCACCGCAATTGCCGGAATGTTTTGAAACGAGGGGGGGCCGGGAGTCAAGCCGCGCGACAAATTCGACCGCTCTCGCGATCGAGTTTCCAGAATTGCACGTTAATGTTATCACAATCGATGCCGCCTTCGTTAAACCGACCGCTAATCGCCTTCATTTGTCACGCAAATAATCGCGTAATGCGCGTCGCTATTGCACTGCGCGAGGGGACCAAGCGTTGTCTGCCCCGTGGCTGACCTATTCCGCTTAATCGTGGTCTCGAACGTCGATCGAGACTCGTCTAGAACTAAAAATTCATTGGACCCATCCATCGATCGACGCTTAACAAAACATTCCACGCGTCTCTAAAATACGATTCATCCGCGAGGAGTGTCGTTGGACACGCGTAATCGCGCGAATTTGTTAATCAAATTACCCAGCCGGAGACTAGAATCTCCCTGGCAGCTTTCGAGGGAAATTTTCCGCTGGAAATGACAAGAGCAACGCGACTTTCGCAAAGGTAAGCCGTGGATTTTCAAGTCAAAAGCGCGAAGTAACACCAGCCCGCGAGGCAGCGGGAGCAGGTCTTTACATAACTAAACCCGACGGATGGATTTACCCTGAGCTATTCAGCCCCTTGATCTTCTCGCAAGATGGCCGTATATATTCGTGGCACGTACTTAGAACACGGAAAGGGAGGAAAAAAGACGTTCCTCGGCCGTGGTGGAAGCTTCGACTTGATCCGGATCTCTCGAGGATGCCCCCGAAAGTCGGACGGACTCGAAATCCAACCCTCTCGATATCGCGCGTCACCTTCTCCCGTCCGATCTGCTCTTTTTCAACGTTCATCGAGCACATCGGGACACGCGTAATCGATTCAGCGGGTGCTCGATACACGGCGAAATCTTTCCGCTCGGTTTTTGCCTTCTTTCCGCGAGGACGTCTTATCTCGAGAGTGTAATTGATCCAGGCATTACGAGGCTGCTCGCTTGTACGACTGAATTCGAAATGGGCCGAGAGGGAGGGTAGAATGGGTGGGAGCCGTAATCGGTTTCTTCGCTTCGGAATAAAGATTAGTGGGAGGCGTTCGCATCGATCGAGAGATCCAAGCGACTCCATCTTCGAAGCTGAAACAGGGCTGCGTTAAAAACTTTTGTATTTAGGTTGAATTAAATTTAGGGGACCTGACGTAGCGATATTCCAGGGTAGGGGACGTAATTTACTTAATTAAACGCAGCTGTTGCCCAAGCTAGAGTAACGTTAAGGGTGTATCGGTTGTATCTGTGAAATCAGATATGTACGAGGTATCCTCTCGTGGCGCACCTAAAAGGCGTTCGTAAAACCTAAATTCGAAGGGGCAAAAGCTCGTCGTTTCGAACGGAAATCCCGTGCTCGCGATTATGCGATCCCCAAGGACTGTTTGCCGCGTCTATCAAGCATCCTTAACGATTTTCTGTCGGGCCACGTGCGTCGGGCGTGGCTCCAGGATGGTCGGCCGTGGGTATTTGAATTTATCGGCCAATATCGGCAACTACTTTGCCGACTGACAATGGCTTATTATGGGTTCGCGTCCCAGAAACGTGCCTTCGAGCCAGGAAAGTTCCCAATCTATCGAGTTTCCACGCTAATATCGCAAAATCCCATTCGCAACACAGACTCCATACCACTTATCGATGGACCATTTTCAACCCCTTTCAGCTCGCTCGTTTCTCTTCGATAAGAAAAGAGAATACGTACACTGTGCTTCTCGAACAGAGAAATGTACATTCGAGAGGAGAATCTGCATTTTATGCAGGTTTGCTCGACGATCACCTCTCGATTCGCTTGACGAAATTGAAACGAAGCTACAATTTTACCACGATCTCCAGTCGGTTATTATATCAGGATATACGCCGCGACGAGGCTTCATTAATTTTGTAATTCCGTCGCCATTAATACGGTCGCCCGTTTAATTCCGAATTGGCCAGCCCCGCCAATTAGTCTGGCTTAAGAAGGCTTTGCCATTTCTTTCCCTCTTATAGCCGAGCAATACAATAAAACTCCATTAATCTAGCCTCTGTTAATCCGGAACTTCGCTTAATTCGCTCGGTCCTCTATTTAGTCCGCATCAACGAGCTCCCTATCCATTACCGCGATCTCGTCCCGCGTCTCCCTCTTTCCCGTTTTCCAAACTAATATAAACCGAGCGACCAGACGAAGTTCCATCCTCGCAAATATTACTTTCTACGCAAATAAACACATTTACTGTCGCGATTCGATCAGACGAATCTACGAGACGTTCAATCGTATCCAAACTGTCCGCTAATTAATCAGAGGTTGGGGGTGGAAAGAACAACGAGCGCGCGGTTCGAGAAGTTCGCGAGGAAAAGGCAATTCGCCGCGTTTCCGTCGAAAAACTCCGCCGCAAATATTCCAGGGGGTAAAAGTTAGCCCGCGGCCAAACACTTAGTCCTCGCGCGAGCCTGCGAGAGTTGAATACCGGATGCTGAACTTTCGCCACATCTCGTCCGTTAATGCCGCGGCGGTCGCGGCTGGAATAAGGTCAGCTGAAAGGGATAAGGACAGGGATGTAAGCGAACTTCCGTCGGATTGTCGCGAAGCCTTGAGCCAAAAACCTCGTAGCCATCGAACCCATCCGGTTTATCCGGCGGCCATCGTGGTTGAATTAAAATTCCGCCGCCTGGTAGAGAAGGGGAGGCGAGAGAGAGGGAGAGAGAAAAGGAGGCAGCGTTTGGTTGGCTAAAATGGCTTTCAGATATCTCGTCCCCGCATTTTCTTTTTGTGTTTTCGTTGTTGCCCCGGCGTCGTGCCTCGACAATGCACGAAAGTGCATCGCGTCGAAATACACTGCAGCTGAAAGTTTTGCACGCTGCGGGGAACACACGTTTAAGCGCGGCGTTCTGCGTTCGCTGTGTGCTTTAAAAATAGAACGAGAGACCCGGGGAAGGCCGGGGTCTGTATGGTTATCGAATTCGAATGGGCGTTGAATCTCTCTTTCTCTTTCTGTCCCGAGTTTAGCGGCATTAGTGACGCTCCAAAAGCGTTTGGGGGTTCCAATTAAAAAGTCCAGCCAGGACGAGATGAAAGTGCACACAAGTTTTTTAATCACTGAGAACGATACGACGCCGCGACGAATGGAAAGAATTCGATGGCACCGCGGTTCGAATAGTTTCGAGGGAGAAAGAGGTGTACAGAAATTTCGTATGGCAACCCTCGCCCTTCCCGCAAAGCATAAAACGTGAATTATCCGCTGGTCCAGAAGATTGCACTTTGCATGCGAGAATCTCGCGCTCGGTGCACGATAAACGTGACGCAGCAATATGGAACAACCGCATTTCCTCTCGTTCCTTTTCTTCCCCGGTTCCTTCTACGTCGCCAGACGGCGCGCGGCCGACCGTGTGCGTTGAAACGAAAGCCAACTTCGATAACAGTTGTTCGCCCCCTTCTCTTTTTTATATTTACCTCGTATTTTCCTCGCCGCCCTCGCTCGCGTTTACAGATCGAAACGATTTCTCTTCCATTCCACGAATCAACGGCTCGTCGACGCGAGTTATCGAGTCTGAGGGATATTACGTCGACGACGACGACGACGACAACGAGAGGATGCGACGCGAGGATCTGAACTTTAAGCAGAGTCTTTCCGGAGCGCCCTCGCGAAGGGGGGAAATCCACGATGAGACCCGCGGAAAAGTATCAATATCCTCTTACGGATACGGCATACATCTTTAATATCCTTCCTCTTAGAACCCGCGGAATATTCCCGAGAATTTCTGCAATTCTTATTCGAGAGAGACGCATGGCTCTTCGAGCGTTGCCTCGCGAAACGACCAGCCGAATGGGACTCTGAATTTCATCTCGCGATACGTGAAAATTACCGCCCCGGCTTATTCGAGCACCCATCGCGCTTTTTCTCCCCGTTCGCTCGTAAATAACCTCCCCATCGTGCGAAGTAAGCGAGGACTGGGCAATCGTATGGGAGTAACCGAAGATAATTTCACTCTAAAAGCATTTTCGTTCAATCAATTTCTTCTCCTCGCGACCTAAATTCACCAGCATCGAGCACGTTATTAATGGAGAACGTCCTCCGTGGTTTTCCCTGATTTTTGCCACGTTCGTCGCACGTGCTGGCGATAATTGACGCGAGAGAGGGAACAATCGGAATGTAACCTCGAACGATTCGATGGACGTTTGCGGTGAGCGAGGATCGGTCAGGAGTCGTGAAATAAGGGGAGGACGAAGAACAAACCTCGAGTGGAGAGTAAAGAATCGTGACGAATCGTGCGTGGCGTCGAAAGAACGACTCGAGCGAGGACTGGGCTCCTTACGTACCACGGGGCCACTAAAGAAAACGAATGACTCCACTCTGATAAAACTGACCCGCCATCTACTACGAACAGGGCGATAAAGATTTGCAATGGAAATGGGTGCCACCGTGATTCCTCCGTCGACGGTACGTTATCTGTTAGAGCATTGGATCCCCCCAGTGGCGAAGTCACGCTCGCAAAATATTAACCTTCGCGTTACCCTCTTCGCGTACGTTATTTCGTTGCTGTCTGGATTCATTCTTAAAAGTCTCGAAATATCTAAGACACTGTTTAACGCTCTTAATGAATTCACTTGACATTCTCTAACCACCCTCTTTTTTACTTCACTTCTCTCTTCTGACATCCGCTGAACGCATTCTGTTAGAATCTTCGAACATCGCGATCTGTTAGCTAGAATTCAAAAAACATCAGCTAATCTCGTCATCCCTTCCTCTGTCCATTCATCTCATCCCCTGACCCGGATCTTTGTCTTCGTCCAGACACAATGAACGCGCGCTTTCCACGAGCGACGCTGACGAGTTGAAATGCGATTTCACTATTCCATAGAGCGTGCTCGCGAGAGGTACACAGGAAATAGTCGATGACACTGTTACGTCTAATTAAAAATGGACGAGACGCGAGCGAGAAGCGGCGAGGGTTCTGTCCCCAGCGACGACGAACGAGCAGGAAGACGCACAAGCGAGCGAGCGCGCGGACAATGCCGCGGAGAGCTGGGGAGAACCGCGTAACCCAGATGCGCGTGCAAACAGACAGAGACGCTGGTCGTCGAGACGCTCGAGAGAGAGAGAGACGAAACGCGAGACCGCAAAAGAAAGCGTAACCGGAAGAGCGTCTCGTGAAATTTTCCGAAACACTCGAAACGAGGCACGCTCGTTTAAACAATCGTGATACACGTTGACGAGTAATAACGAAACGTGTCCCGCGTTCAGGATGCGTTCCACCCTGCGAAGACAATCGCCTTCCGCGTGTTTGCATTCGGAGAGAAAAGTTTTTCAGCCGCCTCCACGGAGTGGATTTCAAAGGGTTTCTCGCTCCTTGTGGAGCGTTCGCTTTCTTCCCGTCTCTTTGTCGGTCCTCTCGTCGCGTGCTGCGGGAAACCGTCGGAGAGAGGGTGAAAGTGAGCGTGAAAATGCAAAAGAGCGCTCGAGAATGGTGAACGCGCGGAACGGGTGTAAGAGGACATAATTTTCAGCACGGTTGGGAAACGGAAACGATGGGTGGGTGTCGCGGAAGACGCGTAAAAATAAGACGAAGCGGAGGACTAAGCTGGTGAACGCTCGACAGGGGACGCGCGTCAAACGAACGGATACTTTCTTCTGTCTTCGCCTTTTGGAATTTCGTTAACATAATACGAGGGTTGTAACTACCGTCGTAAACTTTGCGCGCGCGGATTGAAATTAGCCCTCGGGCCCTGTGCACCTGGCGAAACTTCCAATTTCTTCGCGGGACCAGGTTTTGCGCAAGGGAATTAATATTAATTAAGTTACCGCGGTGTTTGCGCGCGCGGTATGCGCCACGAAACACGATCGAAAGCCACCGTTCGACGCGGAATATCAAAGCGAAGGGAACGGAATGAAGTTAGAGGAGACACGCGAGGGGAGCGTTGGAAAACAGAGAGGATTTATCGAGGCGCCAGGCGAAGTAGAATATACCCAGTGTCTGCACGCGACCGCTCGAGTGGTTCCAGTCTTCGCGGAAGGCGACAACGCCAGCGGAGAGATTGAACCCCGAAACGCAATGACGAGAAAACAGATAATGGAAGATCCTAGACGCGATCAAAACCCCGCAGTAATTTCATTTTTTGTCTGACTTCGAGCAGAGAAGCTTGTTCTACTTTTCTTCGAACGAGACCTCTGCCAACTAGAGTTCCTATCTGAAAGACGCGTGGTTTCTGAATTATTCACGAGCCTAATGGACGAATAACGGCTTGCTAAGCCTATGGTCGTGGCGTTGGGGCTATTAGAATCCATTTCTCTGCGGCTGAAATCACGACGTTACTCTTTACAGATTTGCTCTGCCTGTAATCTAATAAGCTCCTCATCTACCCTTCTTCTCGACATTGTACTATGCAAAAAAATGTAACAGCTCGACGGTAAACTTGAAAGAAAATTGAGCAGGGTGCGCGTAACAATTTCGTGGCAGAAGATTTTTATTCAACCCCCTGTCAGGCGTCGCTTCGATTTTCCGTCCGGTGGTTGCGTAGGGAAACGAGCCAATACCGGTGTACCTCTGGCAAATCGTCCGTGGCGAGCGTACACACCGTTCGCCCGCGTCCACGACGCACACAATCAAGCGTTTAGCCAGGAGAGGGTTGTGCACCGGCTGTGTACGCACGATCTAACGAAGTGACTCATGGGGGTCGCGCGACGCGTTGGTCAGTCGCAAATGGACCGAGGAGATGCCCGTGGCCCCGTACCCTCTGAGTAACGGTCTGGCATCTGCTTTATGCAACGAGAGTTAATTCATGGCCTGGCGTTCCGTCCGCGGTGCCAGATGCGTCCTCTCGTCGTTTCCCACACATTCCCTGGATCGATCCGACGAACGCACGAAACGTGCGGGAGCGTTCGAGCACCTCTGACGCGAAGAATCGTCTCGACAATTCGAATCGTACCTCGAAACGCGAGCATAAAATTGAAGTATTTAAAAGAGATGTGTCAAAAATTCTCTAGTGAATTTCTAACTTTTTGTAAAGTGATTTTTCGCGGGTCTTTCACTCGAGTATCCAGAGAAGCGTGGACTCTTCTACAATCGACGACCCTGAACTTGTGCACGGAGCTGTTCGAAGATCGTAGCCGCGAGAACTCGCGTGGGTAGATCAGGGTGTTTATTTAAAAAAAGACGGTTCTAGGTCGAGCTGGAACGTTGAGGAACGATTTCGCATGGGCCGCCGGTGGCTGTTTCTAACCGTAATGACGGTTCCTTCGCCACGGTTTGTCTTCCCGCTGCATCGCCCGTAGCGCACCGCTTTGTTCTGCTCTGTTGTCCGAGGCCTTATGCATTGTTCCGCTTACGTGCGTCCGACGTGATACTGACCCGCGCTACTGCCCGTAGTTTCCAATCTTGCTAAGACGACAATCTTCCTTGCTGACGTATTAATCGTGGAAAATCTTGCGCGTTCGTCTGAAGTCTGAATCATTCACGGATGAATTTCGTTACATCTGACGAGGGAACATAGAAAAATAGTACTCGAGTTAATCGAAATTTAAAGCCTGACAAGTGAGCGTGAAAATTCGCCCCTGTATCGATTTTTATAATTGAAAAATAATGTGCACGCGCGCTAGCCGTTAACAAACATCGGGGCTCACATATTCCCCGTCCTCGGTTCGCTCGAAAATATTTCGTTTAAAAACAATCTATCGTAGTCGGCTGGCTGGCTCTCCTGAAACAAAGGTGAAAACTTTCGAGTCTGAACAGTACTACTGAATTCATTTCTAGTGACGACACGCTCGTGACAGAATATTCGACGAGGTATTGAAACAAAAAATATATAAATAAATCATTTGCTGCGGTTCAGAGTGCATTCACCTGATATTACCTCTCGGATATTACCCTCGCGTTCGATTTCGAATCGAATAACATCATTTCGCTTGGAGCAATCGCAGTTAAGTGATCTTTCCAACGCTGAACGCAGATTTCTCGCAAAGAGGGGGGGTAGACAATATCAGGAACGATGAGCAAGATTATCTAAGTTGAACGATACAAAGAAACGTAGTAGGAATTCCGCGGAGCAGAGGACAAAATGAAATTGATTTTCCGCCCCGCGTCACCCCGTTGTGATTCAAAACAAACCAGACTCGAGAGCAAATAACCCTGAAAAATCCGATAGCTGGCCAGCAGGAAAAATAAGCGACGTACCGCGAGCGAAAAGAAAGCTGCGACCGTGCAAAATCTATTTATGTATAACCGATACCCCGGCCACCGATTACTCGCGCGCCATACACGAACAACACTCTCTGGACAAGGCTCGAGCAGCAACCAGGGAGGGGAACGCGAGAAACTTCAGCTTGACGCGCGTCGACGTTTGAAAGTGTTTACGAATCCCGCTCGACGAGTACGAAATCTCGCGCGCGTTCGAATGCACGTCGATATCAAAGGATCGTTTTGAGTGACAGCCCGTGGAGGGGGGTAAATCATCCACTTTTGCTCCACTCCGTGGAAACGCGTCGAACGGACACGTTCGAGAACGTTTCGAACGTTGCGAAACTTGCCTCTCCGCTCGACGTAATAGTAAACAAGACTCTTTTTTAGCACTGATAGTAAATGAAGTTATTAATAAATAGCAGACGTTCTCGTGGCCTTTCGCTTTGACTGTAAACGACTACCAATTAAAATCTTCCAGGAATCTCTGTGGGCTTATATAATTAATTAATTGCAACTCGAAAGCAGAGGAGAACGAAAGGCAGAAAAGACTTTCACGGTATCAAGATCAAGGGAGAAGGTTTTCGAAAGTTGCCTATTGCAAAATTGCGTGGCACCCCAATGGCAATAAAACTTAATTACCTCGTTACCACGACTGGTTTCTTGTTGACCTGTCTGCGAGCTTCTTCCGGATGCTGTGCGAGGGACAGCTGAGAAGCTGAGATTCGAAACTGTCCCATGACTGAGATTACACAGACAGCTCCAAAAAAAAAGTAAAAGCGTACGGGGAAAGAGAATGAATAAAACCAGGCACTCGGTGCACTCTCGTCCAGGAAAGGTGTAATTATTTAATGTTGCACCTCGTTCTCGTTTAATTAGCATGTCCCTTCTTACATCTGAAAATACCTGTTCTAATAGAAAATCTTTCAAATGCTAATCTATAAAGTACTCTTTTTCAATGCTCCAGCGCATAAATTTCCTTTATCCTCGTCTATTTTTTATCATCGAACCGTTAGTTTATTGCTGAGATCTCTCTTTTTTTTACCAGTGCACGCGTTACTCCATTCGTAGCTTCTGTAAAATATTTAGAGCTTTCACAAATCGAGCACGGTTTGCACGAGCATTCATATACAGTGCTCGTAACTTTTTTTACCAGTTCACTCGTGATTCCTGGTGTATTTGCACGAGCTTCGAACATCCACGAATTATGCACACGCTTCCGCGTGACTTGCACCATCTGCATGATGGCGAACGCGAGGTTCACCGTGCCCTCATTGGTTCACACGATCTGTACCGCCGGTGCGACTTAACAATGATAAATCTCGCGCTCTCGCCTCCAACGAACTAGGCTCTGATTCACGAGCGAGCCTCGAATACCAGCGAGCTTCCGCCAAACTCAATTCACGAAATATCCCAACGCCTCGTTCGATGTCCCGTCTCAATTAAAACTCGATTAACCGTCTCGACGCCATCAAGCAGCGCGTCCCGTGGGGAGGCTCGCGTCGTCAGCCAGAAGAGTACCCGTGACTCTCGCGGCTGCGAAGACGACACGAGGGAACGCGAGAACTGTTTACGAACAAAGACAGGGAATTGATTGAACAGCGTCGCCATCGAGGGAGTCGCTAAACAAACCGGACCGTCAGATAGTGTCAGAGCCAGAACAAAGACACACGCCGCGGCGGATGCGACAAGTGCGCCGGGACAACCTGTTCCCGATCCAGTTGCAATTCGAAACTGTTTGCGAGCGGTTTCGTCGAACTTCGCCAGGGAGATCCGCCTGCAGCCTGCTTCAGTCGCGGATATTTTCGTTCCTCCTGTAAATTCGATCAGCCCACTGCAATCACGACTCTGTCGCCCATGCCTTTTCCACGTTACCTTCAATTTATCGTTTCCTTTAACTCTCCTTTCTGCCACTACTTTCGTACATCCTCGCGGTTTTGCGTGATCTCATTGTCTCGCGTAGACGTGTGTTTAATTCGTTTTAATCGTAACGAACGATTTATACAGCCGCGACGCGTTTGGTCAATCAAATAAACGGAACGCGAATTTTCCGCAGCGATGATCATTAGCACGGAGATATTATCGCAACGATATACGCAGGAATTACCATCGAAACGGTATTATTTCGGATAAATATATTCATTTGCTCCGTTTTAATACTTAATTCCCAAAGTTCTTTGAATAAAACAACTGCATAATGATACGGAACGATCGCACCGCGGGAATAATAATCGAATCACCCCTTCAATCGACCGAGGGAGGAAATAAACGATGATCACGTATCTCTCGCCCCGAATAATCCGTCTGGCGCATCGAGAGAACTTCATCGACGGATTTTTCCATTCGAGACGCGAAGAATTAGTATCGCGACGCCAGTTACAACTGACCCAGAAACGCAAACGTTAATTCGGAGTTTAACCGGAACCAGATGTTCTCCAGCCGATGTTTGCCGCCCTCCTCGGTTATTTATCGGCTGGCATTATCCAGAAATTACTCAGTAGCCTGCGTCATTCGAGGGGCTAAATTGCGAACGGTTCCAGAAAGTAAACACGATATATAAAGGGGCGTCTAGCGGCGCCAGGACAATTTCCTTCGTGCCCCTTCAATCACCAAGGCGAAGCTTAATGGCCGGGTCCCCTGCTCGTGTACACGTCCAGCTGTACGCTTGGGCTCGTCACGCGCGTTGGTAGGCGTCCTCCTTCCAACACCCGCGTCAAACACCCGTGTATACACGCGGATCTACGTGTGGCCCGTTCACGGTTGTGTTTGTACGTACGTCACGGCGACACTGCGGCGAGACAAAATGAAATTTCAGTCCGACGATGAATGTCCAGCGTCGGGGGCTGCACGGCCGCTGTTTCCGGGGCCAGCCAAGAGCCAATTTGCATGGAGGATTTAATTGAAAAATGCGACAGCCTGCCCCCGAGATTAAGCCCCGGGAAAGCGTGGAAAAATTTCAAACGCCGACCGTCCTGCCCTGGAATCGCCTGGAATTCCCCGCGATTGAGCCGTTCCCCATCGCATTAGAAATTTACTCGCCCAACATCCTCTCAGAGAACGATCGCTATACTAATTTTTCCCAGGTATTCGACTGAACAATGAGGACGAAACGGAATGGAGAATTCACCAGGCGCGAATCAGGAAATTCGAATGACGCTTGGTACGCAGACACAGTTGAAAGAATTTAATATCGATGCAGATCATCCGGTATCTTACATATCGCGAGGAACACATCGACCAGCCCTCGACATCGATTAAGGGCGGCTCTGCTTTAGTCTATACCCTGGGTGCGCCTAAGGATTCATAAATTCTTAAGAAATGGAAGATGCAAATCATCTTGTAGCGCCAGGGCGTAATTAATCAATTTAATAATAAAACTTCGGATACTTCGTCCCGTGAATTACAAATAGAAGATCGAGGGCGCTGTCAATTCAGTAAAAATTACTTCGCGAACTGTAATCAATCGCTTGTAGACACTTTATCCTCGATATTGAAAAACTTCAACTTTCCCTTTTCTCTCTCTTTTTCTCTTGGTTTTAGATTCCCCTGCAGTACGCGATATAAAAGGAAACTGTGTGCGCGGGAAAGTATTCCGCAATAACGAACAACGATCGGTCGAAGCGGTGGCTGCGGCCTCTCCGCGACGAGGCGACGGAGGACTCCTTCCGTTTCCGCGTGGGCGCTCGCGTCCGTGGCGCATTTAACGGATTAAACCGGCATCTCCGTCGTCACGACGCGACAATGGAATCAGCTCCATTTGAAGGCCTCCCTGCGTCGATGAAAAATTAATACTCGCCCGAGCGGATATAAAGAGGGAACGGGAGAGGCAGTCGCGAGAGACCGACGATCTTTTTTCTTTCGTCACTCCTCTCCTGCCAGCACTTCCGCGAATGAATTCGATTCGCTGCACAGATTCGCTGATTCGTCTTTGCTGGCCCGCGGAAAAAAGAGGCGAGGCATTTGAAGGCGCGAGACGGCTCGCGCCGGTTCGAGCGACGCGGAGAAAAATTGCGCTTTTAACGTAAACGAGAAATATTGTCGCGCGAGTTAGCGTCACCGAGACGGTGTCTTTTGTCCCGTTCTCGTCTTCGCTGCTTGCTTCGTCCTCTTCTTTTCTCGAGCTCTTCTTTTCCTGTTCCTCGAGCCTCAAAGAACCACACTCTTCTTCGTGTTTTCCGTATAAAATTTTTATCGCCTCGATGTAATTACGTTATAATTGCGAGGTTTCTCTTTTTTAACGATGTATTAAATAGATAATACGTTAGAATAAAGTGGAAGGTTATAATTAGTACGAACCGTGCAACTATTAAGCTACCCGGATTAAGGTAAAAATGTATGCTGAAAATGGAGATGGGAGCACGCGTTCTCTGAGCGACCTACATTTCCCGTGTGCCAGCCGACTTACTTCCGTTTTCATCTTACGAACGCCAAAGTATCGCGTCTGAAAAGTGAAGAGGATTTCCTAGAGTTCCCGTTGTTATCACGGACAATCTGTCGCGAGTCTATGCGTCTCGCGCGCGTGAATTCGGACGCGATGAAAGCTTTTTAAAAAAACGGAGCACGTATTTATCCATCCATCGCGATAATGGCAGTCCGTACGGCCAGCGTTGAATGGAAAAAATGAAAGCTAATTGACAAGGTGTGCACGGAAGCGCGTGCAAATGGAGTTTAACGACATTTGTTTCTTCGCGAATAAAACGTTCTCGAGACGGGGCTAAAGGATTTACGCGTCAATGGGGCTCGTTAAATTTTCAAAAGTCCCCGAAGAAAGGAGGGACTCGGTCAAAATTACGACAAGAGAGAAACGATGATCCGGGTGGCACTCGCTCAAGCGCGACGACTGACTCTGTCGA
This sequence comes from Xylocopa sonorina, assembly GCF_050948175.1. Taxonomy (NCBI): domain Eukaryota; kingdom Metazoa; phylum Arthropoda; class Insecta; order Hymenoptera; family Apidae; genus Xylocopa; species Xylocopa sonorina. Next base: position 16,116,585 of record NC_135193.1, read on the forward strand.
CATTCAACTCTCGTTCCTTTCTTCACTGGTCCTCTTTTCACCCTTTACCTCGTTTTTCTGCAGCTCGCGCCGTCGTCGCAGTCGCGCCTCTACAATAAGAGCGAGGAGTTTTTACATATCGGCTGTCCTCGCTTCTTTCAGCTAACAATCAGCTGTCGCGTTCAGTTTTTCCGATTGGAAATCGAAACGGATCGTTCAGGAAAATTGAACAAAGCCTTTGTACTCTTTTTCCACTGATTTTTCTATGAAACAATTCTTCTCGTTTGAACATCATCTTGGAAGAAACCATCGCTGTCAAATTAATTTGTTGCTTAAAAGTATATTAATCGTAATGAGAAAGTGTAATTATTTCGTTCTCTGTCTCTCTTGGACGAGAAAGCTGTAATTTAAAGTGCTTCGTATACGAACGAGCGGAATTGGCGACAAAGGTTTGTTCCGAGCGAGGGGTAAAAGGTTGAAGGGAGATAGGCGAACGAAGGTGAACGGCGAAAGAGAATGGCGAGAGGCTCGGCTTTATAAATTCCCCGCGTGTCTTAATCCGGCCGTAAGCCGTCCAGTTGTGTCAGAGCTTTCGCTAAATTAAGGGATTTCCGTACAGTTTCAACCGTGCATCCCTTGAACCTTTATATCCGTAGATACTCCAGGGACGCTTTGGCGTCTCGTTGCGTTTACCTGGTGTATCGTATGCCGTGTGATATTCGACTCGATCGTTTGTACACGGATTTTCGAATGACGATGAACGATGCGTTCTGGTCTTCCGAAGACGCGAGCGATCAAATTTCGCGACAAGTAGTTTAAACCATCGTGAACTGAGAATCGAATCTGTAGAATTGCGAACGATTCGAAACAAATTCTGAACAATTTTAAGAGAAACAGAAACGCAGATGTAGAGCCAATGCGAATTTGTTAAGCCTGCTTTTTTCGTACCTTTTATTTCTCGATTCGCATTCGACTCTTACAGACGCCAGAGCGTTCCATCCGACGCAACGCGGCAGATTTAATCCACGGATTATTGGTAACGAAGTTTGCCCAATTTATGCGCGCGATACGTCGCGATTAAACGGCGACCAAATGTTTGTCACGCGTATCTCGCGAGTACGAATTGATTTTGCGAAAAATACGACGGGCCAGAGTACCGCTAATCAGTTTTCCATACTGAAATAAAATCGATCGAAAAGTCCGCGAACTGTCTTCGTTTCATTCTCTCGCGCACTGATACAAGAAATAAAAAAATGCCATTGTTTTCCTCGGAAAAGAATTGCAAACACGTATATCTCGCTTCGAGCCAACAGTTTGAAAAACGCGGTAAACCTGCACCAATATGAATCCTTCTAAAGTGGAACAACAAGGAAAACAGGTACGAAGACGATCAGAGTGTCCGTAGTTCTCGATCGTGGATTCGTCTGGAATAAATCGTGGCGTATATTCCAGACAGATATCTAATACCGCTCCCAGGGTATTATAGCGACGTCTTAGCGCGGACAGAAAAAGACTAGCCGGTGAACTTCAGCTGGATGAAAGTTTAAACGAGCGCGACCCAATTCCAGGGGCGTTCTTGCTGGCCGTTTCGACCCCCGTGCACGAATAACAACGAGTTTCGCCATTAAGCTCTCGACACCGGCTACAAACGATGATCGCCCGGAGGGTTGTTTCGCCGCCAGTAAGGAGGAATAAAAAAATAAAAAAGAAAAGAAAAGAAAACTACGCGGAAGAACAGACTACGGCAATAAGACGAGAAACGAGGGAGGGGAGGACTTGAACAAGCTCCAAAGGACAGCAAATAACGCTACTGCACCTTTGACGTTCGCGGATGTAGTAGCCGGAAGTAGGCGCTGTCCAGTTCGAACGAGAGATTCTGCGACTTCTTTCCATTTAACCTTGTTTCTTACGCGAGACTGGCATCGTTAAAACATGATGCGAGCGCGATTAATCATTCACAACCGGGTGTTGTGCCGTTTGAACGCGAGAGCGGCAAGTTTCGGGTACCGAGGCGAGGCTGGGAAGGTTTTCTCGAAACGTTACTGGAGAAAGAGAGGAGATCCGGGTGAGGAGCGAAAGAAAAGACGAGAGAAAGAAACGATGGAGGTACTTCGCATTCCCGGAGCGTGGCTCTCCAGGCTAAAAGGAGGTAAACACGCGCTCTCGTGCTTACTAGAGCAAAAGCTGCAGTCTGCAATACGATCCTAATGCTTCTGCAAGCTGTGCGTAGTGACGGATAAACCGGGAGCCCGCGAAAACTTGCGCTCCACCCTCTTTCGTTTTTCCCAGCTACCCTTGGCTGGCCCCTTTTCTTCGCTCCTCGAATTTACTCCTCGTAAATTTAACCCTTTCCCTCGCTATCCGTCTTTGCACCACCTCAGCCGTTTTACCGTCCCTTCGATTCGCTCTCACCTATCCGCACCCTTCATTTTCCCACCCCCATCGATCTCTCGCGAGAGAACTAACGCAATCTACTTTTTCCACGAAACGCGCGCGTTCACCCTTTCGTTTAAGCAGCTGTGCCACCAGTTTCGCGAGTACCAGCACCGAACTCGTGTGAAATTACGTTCCTCGAGCTTTCTTCTGATCGAAAATTCGCCAAAGTAACCCCGCAGGGGGTGCTAGTGATCCTTCGTACGTTATCGATTCAGAAGTCGTAAACGCGCACGCGAAACATCAAACGCGTTCCTCTTGCAAGCTTTTCCCCTTTGTATCAATGTATCGTGGACCGGAAAAGGATCAGGTAGCTGAATCTGGTTTCTCGTATTTTCGAGAGGTCCGCGCGGAATAAGAAAGCGGCGAGCTTCCACGGGCGATACGGTTTCACGGGAAACGTATGTGGGTACTTACGTACCGCTCGAAGCTCGAAGAGTAATTTCTTTCGAGCGAATGTTGATTGCACGGATCCCACTTTGCCGCGGCTAACGTTAAATGTACCAGAGCTCGCGGAGCTAGCCTTTTTAGGCGACCCTTTTCGCTCCCTCCCTCCCCACATCTTTCTGCCCCCACCCTCGACCGCCGTGGTTTAATTACGACGCTTTAATTACGCCACGACCGTGAACCTTCTGGCTCTCTTCGTTTGCGGTCGTCCAGTGTAAAATTGGTATCCCTTCCTGATACACCCTGATACACCTCCAAGCGGAGGATGCTCGACCTCGAATCTTCCAAGTGGACGTGTCTGCCAATGCAAACGAGGGGCTTTTAAGGGGGGACAGACGCCGCGAGACGTCGAGCGTGTCGCTGACTTTACGAGCCACCCTCGAGTTATCGTCGTTGCGCCGTGGATTTTTCTTCAGGTCTGATAATTGGCCATCGTGGCTCTCTCTCTCTCTCTCTTCGGAAAGGACGAGAGCAAAGTAACCGTGGGCGAGTTCAAACGAGCCAGTCTTCTTAAACGTGAGGATCCCAGGCCATCTTGAACGCGGAAACCTCAGAGCCCGGTGAAGTACCTCCTAAATGGCTCGTTTTGTGTCCAAGGGACGGGGTTCTCCGCTTGGAAGGTAGCGAAAGACCTTTTAGGAGATAACCGCACCGTAGCTCCTTCGAAAATAATTATTTGGGCTTGAAGATTCTTCTGAATAGGAAGGAAAATTGCTGCGCGGTTCGAAAAACGTCTGACAATCGAAACTACGGTGCTTGGGGGGAATCTTATTTAAAATATTCGCCCGACTTGCGATCGAAATAAAAACCTGCAATTTCAGCTTATTTTTCTCTTTGCAGGGGATGGTATTAAAAAATGATAACGGCGGTGCAAGTGTAATATTAAGTTGGAAAACAGCGGCTGATAGAATTGGAAGCTCCCCTCAGCGGAAACGAAGCGAGCAAAAGCAAAAGGATTAAACTGATCCGGCGAAATAGACTTTCCGAGCTGTTTGAAAGACGGCGTGTACGTACGTATCTTTAAGCGGAATTCATCTATACACACGCGTCTCGCATTCACCGCGGGCCGCTTTTCTTATCCGTAATAACATCGCTCGAGAAAAGACACTTTGCTTTCCGACATTCAATTTCATCTGGCGCACGGCACGGCCCGCGCTTCCTCGCCAATTACCATGAAACCCCTTCTTCGCCCGGGTATCATCTTTTCTCCACCGAGTTTCACCCTTTAAAACGACGCCTTCGCAAGCCCCTCCGTCTCACCCACACCAACGAAATAATATTTTCACGCGAGGTGTGGTTTGCAATACGGTTCGATCGTGGGGCGCGAAGGAAAAGTGCCATTTTTTCGTCGCGCCCAGACACGAATGGCGCCAGAGGATGTTTCATCGACTGCTCGATGTCCCGCGCGTCGAACTAAATGAACCGGTAATTACGTATCATAATTGAAGCGACCGAAGAGCATCAATTAATTTGGCCCCTTGCTTGCTTTCTGGAGCGATGTTAAACGAGGGTGCTCCAGTGCCCGCTCGATGCTAATGAGTTATTCGAAACGACCACGGGAACGCACGTGGGTAATGAGAATTTGTGTGTTCACCCAGGAATTCCGATCACCTTGCCACGGAAATTTTCCAAATATCCTCATTACCATCGCTCGCGATTCTTCCTGATCGTTTTCTACTACATTCATTGACGTATATATGGACCATTATGTACCTGCGCTGTGTTGCTGTAGATGTTGACTCATTCTCGTCGAGGAATATGGATGAAACGTAAGAGCAAGTTGATTAAGTCGTCGAATACGATATTCGAGAACGATTTCGCCGGAAACCGCAGCAGGGTAATTCGTGGGTCCGTTTAAAGGATCATTCGAAAACACTCCGTTTGTTCGTGCACGCGGACTGACGTCCACGCTGGCTCCTGCATTAAACGCAATTAATTACGTAATGAAATTTTGAACGAGAACAGATAGCCGTGGGCAGAACGAAAATGTATCCAGTCCCGTGTACCCGCGCCCCGCAATATTGTAATCCATTGTTACTCGCAAACATTGCCCGTCGGCGCCTGCTCAGCTCCCATGCGCCTTTTGTGGGGAACATACTGAAATTAATTACGTTTCCACGCTCGCGTGTGTCAATAGCGATAATATTAATATTCCATAAGAAAGGTAATATCTCGACCATCGACATTGTTTCTAGCTTCGTGAGAAGAATAACTCGTTGGCTCGTATATTATATAACTGTTTTATCGGTCTCTATTCACTGCGTGTACTCTGCGCGCTGTATGCGTGGAGCTGCTATATTCTCTAGTCTCTAGCATTCCTCTCTAATTGGATTTATCACTCGACAACGTCTCCGTCCGCCCCGTCTCTGCTGCAAAATTCGAACTACAACCCTCCTTCAGTCGGCCCAGCTGCAAATAACAAACGCCAACAAAGCCAAAGAAAAATTCTGCTCCATCGCGTATCCTCCGCTCGATTATAATTCGAAAGAAAAACTCTCGAAACCCGCTCCGTTTTCCGCTCGAAGAGCGCGTTCGCGAGTGAATCAAACGGGCCACGGGGCGACGAGTGGCTGCTGCGACGGATTGAAATTTCGCGCGCGTCCGACTTATTTGCGAAACCGTTCCCGCACGATGGAAAGCTCTGTAAACTGCGCGACGCTCCGCCACGCGTACGTACGTCACCCGCGTCCTGATTGCGAGGCGCGGTTCAAATAGGACGGAAAGAGGCTTCGCTCGACGCTTCACGAGCAATTTCATTTCCGGCCGCGGGAAATTTATGCAAATCGCCACCCGCAACGGGGAAGCCGCGCCACGGGGTTCACAGCCAAGGCTACTTAACGAATTCGCGGGATTATCCGATTTCGTTTGGACAAGAAGCTGCTAACACACTCGAAATCCCAGAATCTCGTATCGATGAAGGCTCGAGGAAAGTGGACGATTCTTTTTACACCAAAACGTTGGCAACGTGGCGACCGTTCTCGTTCTTAAGACACGATGAGATACGAACGGAAGGGTGGGTCACTTGGAGAGTGCAAAAATATTCGAGCAAGAATATTTTCGACGCTGCTCAGACGGAAATGGGTGCCACGTAAGCGCGCGAAATCCGAGGAGCTCGAGGATTAAACGAAAGTACCTGGGAACGGACCCACTGCTACCGGATGAAAGATGAATTTGAATCAGCCGCCGGACTGAGACGAATCGCGTTCGTATTGGGAGCGTAATGGAGGATGGCTAACTGGAGATCGGGGTTCCAAGACATGCTATGTAACTTTTCTTGTCTATTGTGATGGCTTGATGGATCGGTGGCGATGATGTTTAGAGGAACCATGTCTTACCAGAGAGTTATATCTTGCGATCTTGTTTTTATTACGAAGGTACAACTCTCGTGACGGAACTAATTCTCCTAAAAATCTCAAAATATAAAATAATCGTGTCACTTTGATATTTTTGAATAATCAACCCTTAAAAGTTAAAAGTCGTTCAACGTTCTTTAATCTTTCCAACTGTGGAACGAGATAATTCTCGACTGCTCCCAACAGAACAGTAACCGTACACTTTTAAGTGGCTATAATTTTTAATTACATAATCGTTGGTCGAATCGTCGCTGGTAGTCTCATAAATTTCCATACTCGACCGGCTCCAGCAGCCTTTTATTTAGATCGCGTTTAAAGCGGACCGAGGGTCGAAGATCACGATCATACCGTGACGTAAGCAGCGGCAGCGGTTGCTTCTGACAGGTATGGAAATACAGGCGATGGCCTGCAAATTGCTTCTTCCACTTTAAACCAGCCGTTTTCCGCTTCGTGCTGGTGACGTTCGACCGTCTGATGCGGTTGTCGAACGCTACGTCACGACCTTTCGATCTTTAACTGTAACTGCTGGATCGATCGCGGGACTATTACGAGGATCAGCCGCTCGCGAATATCGCGTACCATCCGACTACTTGGAAAAGACACTTCCACGAGCATTGTGAATCTCGAAACGAAACAAGTTTCTGTGAAGAAACAAATAAATACGAAGCAACACGTATCTCGAACGATCGTGGCATTAAAACAGGGGATCCTTAAGGGAATCGTCGAGGGGATGAGAGGGTACAGAGAGCAGAGGCGCTCTCTCGAGCAGAAAGCAAATTTCACCAGTGGAAATGTAGCGTTGAAAAATCTTGGAATAAGTCAAACCATCACTCATGAATTTTATTTCCATACTCGGCAGGCGGTCGCCGTGTCACTCTTCCCTGCTCCCTTTCTCTCCTGGAACGAAGAGAATCGCATTTGCATAACATAAACGTACGCCTTCGAAGGGGGGAGAAAGGGTAGCCAAAGGGACGCGGAGGAGATCGCGAGGAGGGCACGGGCAAACAGACAAACGGACAGCAAGCGAGGGGCTTCTGCACGGTAAATCTTTGGACACGACTCTCGTCTCGCTGGTACTTTGCATTCGTTTCTTATTCCGCGGTCCTTTTTACAACTGTCGCATACTTTCGACCTCGCGAGCACTCGAATCTCCTCCGAACTTTAGCCGGGCTTTTTTCTCACCGCGGTCTCCGCGACAAATTATTTCTCGCCCGTCTCCCCCTTAACTTTCGGCTCTCGTTTCCGCGCGAACGAACTTTCCGCCTCCGCCTTTCTCCGCTGAGAAGTGTCCTTAATGACACTTTATAATATGGTAAACGCGATTTCTCGTACATCGCGCGACTATTCTCGATCCTGCTGCGCGGTCTCACTGGACGCGTTTCGATTTACGTGCAAAAATAAAAGCAGCAAAGTAACCGCTTGCTTCGGATTTCACGATTTTTTTGTATTAATTCTGTGATCAAATTGTTTAATTAAATTAAAAGCGAGGATGCGCAGGTTTTAATATCGCAAACGAGAAAGGGTTTTCACGTGTAAAAGTAGAACGTTTACAGACACTCGAACGAATTAAACGAGATGCTTTTAACCCACTTCTACGTGTAATCTACGCGACATTTTTTTCACCGAAACTGGTCTGCGAATAAAATATCTCACCAGCTGGCTACTCGTATGAAACGAATTAAATATGTATCACTCGTAATGCTTATACCATTTAAAAAAAAAAAGTGGTTGTAATTTTTTATAACGAGACACGATGCTTGACACTGTTACGAATTATATTCGATCAAATGTTGGCGTTATCTATCGATCTGTAAATTCATCCTGTAACTAATGCAGTTCATTCGAATTTGCCAACGTTTTTGCTCGAACGATGTTTCCACTGTTGCGCTCGAAAATTACCCGGCGAGGCAAGAAGCGGAAAGAAACAGTGACGAGTTAAACGGTCGGAAAATCGTGGTGGAAAGCTTTCTAAATGACTTTCGAGTTCTAAATTATCTACTGAGGGCGGCCTGTTATCGGTCTTCATTTGAGAAAAGAAACTGATACTCGCTCGGTGAACGTGCTCGACGATTCCACGAGAATGATCCGCGATTTATCTCATTTTCGATGTAAAAATTGCTTTTTACGATCGTCCCAGCGTAAAGAGATGAACAAGCTCGTCGTTCGTGTCGCCGCGGAGATGAAAGAGGGATATTAAAAAAATTATCCTGGATGGTGGCTCGCCGCGTAAACGTGACGCAATTTGCGAAAAATATTAGAGGCCGCGGTTCCGTTTCGAAAGGGGTTGTCCCCTGAATTTTAATGCGCCCGCAATTTATCATTAATATTCGCGTCGCGATAACGGCCGGACTTAACGGACGTTCATTTTATTTATCCTTGAAAAAAGCACCGCGACGGGGAAGCGCCGGGTGAAATTACGGAAACGAACGAAGGGGTGAGCAACGATAAAAATAACCGTGACAAGAGAGAAAGAGTCAACGTCACTTCGTTACGTTCCACGGTGGATATTTAAAAAATTCAATTTCCCTTAATAAGAACGAATTACGCGCCGTATAAAGGACGTGTTCATCACGAACAATATATTCTGTTTCCTCGCAGAAAACAAAGATTCTCGTCGCTTTTCCGACTACGATAAACACGCGTATATGCACACATGAAAATGTTTAAGGAAATGATGAATCGAGATTTAATTTTATGCGATTAGCGCGCGAGGCTGCACGTTCAGGGAGTCCTCTATTCATGCTGTCAGTTTCATCCAACCTCGGCGGAAATCTATCGCCATTCCGCCTTAGACGTGTCCATTTACACACCGTCTTTCATCAAACAGCCCCGGCCTTAATGCTGATTGATCGCCACTTCTTGTTCACCATGTCACGCTTCCTCTGCCGAGCGTAAACTTCGAAAAGTTCAAGGTACATAGATCCCGTACACCGTAAGTCAGGGGGAGATAGTTGAACGTAGTATAACTCAGGAACAATTTCCACCGTGCGACAACCAGCCTGAACTCCACTTTCCGATTCGACCCTCGTACGGACCGTTCATTAGACCCTTCGTACACGTCCTCGTGGGCCCCCCCACAGTTACGTAAAACGTGAAAACTCTTTCAACCAGCTAGTTTAAACGGCTAATCTCTGAAGAAGAAAAAAAAAACGCCCGCGTTCTCTGGATAATCACGTGACACGAAATGAACGCGGACCATTTAGCGGCGATGAATTCTCGATTTTTTCGCAGGAACGAGTACAGTCGATGGTACACGCGCGACACGAGCTCGAAATCCCCACGGGATTGCCCCTTTTCCATGAATATTCACCGTGAATTAACTGTTTCTGTTTGAAATTCATAGATCGCGGACTTGATTCGACTGTAAGAGCGATAAAAAGAACGTCCAGGGCAAACGAAAAATGAACAGCAGAGAATTTCGCTCCACTTTTCTACTTCGTTATTTTCATCCCTCTGAGAGTAACGCGGCTCGTTCCTTAGCGTCCTTTATTCCGAAGCATCTTTGCGGCTCGAGGTCAACCGGAGTTATTGTGTTTCAATCCTCGCGAAGGAGTCGTCGTTGCGGAAATTTTTATACCCTCGGTAACAACCCCCTTCTGTCCGCGGCTCGACCGTACTTTCGCGTCGAGCATAAAGTAACGATAAAAAACGTCTCGCGGGAAGGGTTGTTGCGTCCTTTCGAGCTTGAATTTTCAGCTGATTACTGGCGAGAATCAAGCAGAAGGATGGACAGTCGTAGATCGAGCTGATCCTGGAGGAAACGAGGCGATCGCAGTTCGCAGCAGCTATCGCGACGCTGTTATCGACGAGCAACAAATGATATGCGCTCGATTCAAAACGGTCATTGGCAAAACAGGAAAATTTACACGGACAAACCGTTAGTATCGAGTGAATGAACATCGCCAGTTAAAACGACGCCGCTGTTCCCCGCTATACGTCCAGATATAAACGAGCTATACGACCTGGAACTAACGCGACCGCAAATTTGTACAAGTTGGAATGGTACCGTAGACGAATTTACGTGCAGTAAGCGGGGATATAATTAATAACAAGCCCGGGAGCGTTCGTTGCGCGTTTCATGCCTCCTCTTCTACACGCGAGTTCAGTTCAATGGCGGTGCATGGAAATAAGAAAACAGTCCCCTTATTAACGAACAGAGACGATATACACATGCGTAAGGATAAAAACTACCCTCAAAATAACGTAAAGCCTCTGAATAATTAACGTGCACGAATTTATCTACGAACGTAGTTCACAAGCAGCGAAGATTCGCGAAAAGAGAACAGTTCCTGGTATTTTGTCGCGAAGGACCAGAGGAATGTTTCCGCGTCCCCAACCGGAGAAACGGAGTTTCTCTGTTGCGTTTCACCCCACCAAGGTATCATTCGTTGCTCGCGGTCGCACGTGGCCGTGAACTTACAGGAGTTACAATAACTTCCGCGGCTCTGTAGCAGCGCAAAATTTCGCGCATCAATTCCGAACGTTTCCTGGACGTGTTTCGCCAACACCCGCGCGAATACATAGCTTCGCTGCGAGAGAGACGCGGGCACGATTCTGCGGGGACTGTAAAGAGCCCCAGCTATGTAGCCGCGATAGGAGGAGTTATATGGTTCGCGTCATAAAAGGGTTTACAAACAGTGCGGGGAGATGCTTCGAGAAGACTGTTACGATAACACTGCCGTGGTGATACAACGCATCGTTACTTATGACAATAAAATCTTTCAATTATTTCACTCGACTTCAGAAACGTGTTTCTAATCGCGATTTATTAGTCTACGATTGGATTACTCGTATAGAGATAGATTTAGTATTATGTACTGTGTACACAACGAGAGACGAAGCTGTTTCCCTTTTCTGCGAAATCCTTGAACACATTTCCGACGTATCTCCGGTGACAGGCGATATTTATGTTTCGAGCTTGCTTTCTCACCTCGACACGCGTCTGTGGATAACTTTTCGAACGAACATAGAGATGGATGCATCGCGTTGATTTTGCTCGCGGATTATTTTCGAAATTAATAGACAGAGATCGAACGAGACAAACTGGAGGCGACGGTGTACGTACGCGATCCATTCATTTCTAACGTGTCGCTGCGGATAAGCCGCGGCGCGTCCTTGGTTACATCTCGAGAATCGGGTATCGATTGCTTCTCTCGCACGCCGATGAAAAACCGAGGGAAAGAAAAGAAAAACAGAGCTGGTCTCGTGGCCCCTGTCTCAAGCAAGGCAAACGTGTCGCCACGAAACGTTCGATCACCCTCTTTCCAACCACTGACAAACGTCGCGCGACAACCCTAAAGTGAAACCCGACGTCAAAACAGCGTCCCTCTGACCCCAACCACGAATCTACCCAAAACGCGTCGCATCTTTCTATCCTATTCCCCTTGTTTCGACACCTCGCATCGTGCCATGTCACTTTCGCGGCATCCTCGACATAAAACGCGAAGAATATCATTGGGAGAAGTTGGAGAAAGAAAATGATCGTCGCTCTGTACTCACAGACTGGCGAACGAACGGGAGGGCAAGAGTTGAAGGACACCGTCGACAGCTCCAACGACGCGATTCACGGTCCACCAGGCCCTCGTGCCACTGGTCAGCGATCAGCTGATCGATGAATGACAATCTGATGATCCTGCACTCGCTACGGGAAGCAGACGATTCACCATCGAACACGAAACCCTCACCGAACGAAGGTGCGCGGACGACTGACTGCCGCGGTCGTCACGGTGGGGTGTAGCTGTGCGCTGATTCTCCACGACTACCCCCACTTCGAGGCCCCCACCCCTCTCGCCATCCCTCAGCACGCGCAACCCCGTTCGAAATCTTTCTCTCTCGCGTCGCTCGACGGAATTCTCTCTCTTTCCAACGCATTCGAGTCCTTCCAACCCCTCTGGAATTTTCTCTCCTCGTCTCTAGCGATGGACAGTCCATGGGTCCTCTTCTGGTTCTACTTCTTTACCCTTTGCTCCGTTTCTTCGTCGATCTTTCTGTTGTTCGTCACGTCGATGCCTTCTTATGCCGTTTTTGTTTCAACTGCGTTCACTGATTTATTCTAAATAGCGGTTATCTTGTTTTTATCCCCGCCAAGGGAAGGTATGCACCCCTTTGATCGTTCACCTTTACGCGCGTCTCTTCTGTCTTTTTAAATGGACTCTTTTTCGGACTCGACTCCACTGGGGGGTTGTAGCACTTTCACTCTTTGATAGAATATTTTTTTGTTATTCAATTCTTGTTTTTGGATCCAGGACTTTGCTGCGAAGTTTCGGGTGTATTATTGGCTATTTCTGTTGGAGGTGTTTCACATCTTCCTCTCGTTTATTGTAACTATTACACCTTTCGCGTTTCTTCCACGGTTTCGAATCTTCCTCCATCTTCTCGCCTCGCCCTATCGCCCAGCTGCAACTCCTCCTGTTCCCATCTTTCTTCCGAACGACCAGATTTCGCCGTTCCTTCGCCGTAGAGGATCATCTCTCTTCTCTCCTTAAGCTGGCTCTCGTCTTTCTTTCGCTCACGCGTTTCCCCTCTTCGTCGCTCGCGATACAACTCTCGCACGGTTCACCCTCTTCCTCGCCAACGAATCCATTGTCTCGTTCTCTCGCCTGCCTCGGTTTAACGCGAACGCCGCAGCCCGTTTGCTCGGCGAAGTTTGACTGCGGGAACGAAACGGAGACGGAAAAACAGGAAAGAAGACGCTGGAGCTCGTATAATCGAGCTCGTGGAAAGTTCGAGAGAGAGAGAGAGAGAGAGAGAGAGAGAGAGAGAGAGAGAGAGAGAAGCGAAAGAGGAAGCGAAGTGCAAATAAGCCGCGAGTAGGAGGAAGACGGAGGGCGCGCGCAGCCAAGGATGGAAGAACACCGTAGATTTATTGGATCCTGGAGACCAGCGATCACCTATATGCCCGGAGAAAAGTTTGCTAGAATTCGAGACGAGATACTTCGGTCGTTGGCCGCCTTGGTAAAAAGAGGAACGCGAGGAAATGGAAGTAGAGGTGGTGCGAGCCCTACGGTTAAAAGGAACAGCGCAATGGAGAGGAGGTTGATGCGATTCATCTTTGAATTGGTTAGCAAGCTACTGAGTTAAGAATTTTCTCAGCTCATTCTGAAATTATCTTATCAAATAATCTCTATCAAATCATTCGACAAATACGAAATTCTGAATAAATGGACAGCTAATTTTACGTTCAAAAGCAAGGAAGACAGTTCGCACAGCAAGTGTGTAAACTCGTGAACCTATACGTAACAGAAAATTCGAGTCGCTCGCTATAAAAGATCACGCGATACAGCCCCGAGGAATAAAAGTGTCAGAGAAACGGCAGGATAAGCGAAGCGGAGAGGTTTCAATGGCGACATAAACGCGCCATTAGGTCAAGCACCTGGCCACCTGAAATCGACAGCCTTCTCGTCGGTAAGGGCTCGATTCGTTGCACGTCTGCCCGCCGGTTCGCCCCTCGCTCTACACGCGACTCCCTCTCGCGGCAGCTTTCAATTTGCTCGGGAAATAATTTACACTTTGCGGTGCGCCGGCTCCGCGGGGAAATTTATCACGAATATGCATGCGCCATTTATGAATATGAATATGGGCGAAATTATTATGCGCCGTGACAGAAGAAAGTTCGCGTCGGAGCTTTCCGGCGCGCCAGCCGCGAAACGGTTCGCGCCTCGAGCTCAAGACTTTTAGTAAATCTCTCAGACCATACATCGCACCCTCTACGATCATTGGTGGACAATTTAAGGGACGATTCTACCAGCCAAGCTAACGGAGAGCTTCGATTAGACTCGAACATGGTTTACACTGCGCTGGTAACATCACTCCTCGTCCGATCGTTGACGTTAAGCTAGGCAAAGATGGCGAGCGCTTAGGCGAGTAACCCCTTGGCAACTCTGTGTGTGCTGTTGGCTTACTACTTCGAAAGGGACAGCTTCGATGACGGGTATCGTCCGCGTCATCTCTAAAGTCTGTGGTTCTAATACTCGCTCTAATGCTCTCTAGCCTTTCTCGCGTAACCAGTCAACTCTTTCCTCTTTCGAATTCCATGCTACTCTCACGTGCACGTCAACTTTCCGCGAAAGTGCGTTGAACCAACGCGCGTATCTTTGTCCTCGAGTATCTCCTCCGCAGATCGATTCGTTGGCCCCGAGAGGTGCTCGAGCGCTGGGGAAACGCCGCGTCGTGCACACGCCGGAAGTTCGAAACGGTCTCACCCCAAGCACGTATGAAGATCACGTACATTGTAACGAACCCGAGCGTGCATCTCACCGCGTCGAATGCCATAACTTTGCCAGGGCCACTCGTGACAGCCGCGTTAGCGATGATTTAGGACGCGCACCCAGGCGACCAGACTCGACCACCGTGACGCGCAACCGGAAGGAATATCCAGTCGTCGGAGTATCCGGCGAACTTCGCTCGGCGGGTGCGCGTTCTGGCGTCGTTTCCACGTGGACTGGGCGTACGTGTCGCCCAGCCTGGCAATCTCGCGTTCGTGGGTACGTTTAATAAACGAAATAAAGCGCAGGAGTGCGCCAAAGATGTTGTTGAAGGGGATGGAATACTTTAATTTCTGGGTCACTCACTGCGCTGGTACGTCGACTGATTTAGCGCACCCTATGCAAAATGGAGATCGTTACGCTGTAGAGGCGAGCTTCGCGATACGAATTGTTGGACAGGGTGTTGCGGTTTTTTAATGTTAATGTCGAAATTAAATCGTGGTGTAGTTTTTCTCAGGTGACGTGTTTAGTTGCTGAGCTTCCTTTTGGTTTTGACGTGTGCATTCGGATCGACAAGGTTTAACGGCTTCGAACCGTTTCATTAACTCCGCGAGACGTTTCCCCGACGTACCTTTCAATCACAATCGCGATTCACGCGCGCTAACTTGATTTCACTCGTGAATACCGCTCGAGATTGGAGCCAAATTCGTATATAAAGCGGTGGAAATTCGCGATATACCGTGTAACGCGTAACTCGAGCTCGCTGCATTTACTAGCCGTTGCTCCGCGTAATTGTCGAGGGATACGTCAATCAGGTTGCGTGCGAAATCGAATCTGAACAAATATGGCCGCGCGCACGTTCGAAGATCTCGACGGTGTAGCGGTTGGATGCGCGGAATGGAGAAAGTGGACCAGTCGGTTCAAGCTTGAACCCAGCGCTGCACAAAAATAGAGCGTCCGCTATCTTGGCCACTCATCTCGCCGGTTTCGTGTCACTGTCCTCATCATTTATTCATCGTACACCCGTCCATCGTCTTGCTCCAGTCCATTCTGTGACGTCACGTTGACCCTTAAACCTCCAACGACCGCAGTCGCCTCGGTCGACTCGAAATTCGCAATTTCCTTTCGAACGAGGCCGGGGAATTCGTCGAAGAATTTAATACGAGTCGATATCAATGTTCCGACTGCACGTTTTACCCACCGTGGGGAAAAGAAACGGACAAGGGTGTCGTTACTTAGAAAGAAACCGATTCGTGGAAATGAACGATTTTCACGAGATACTCTCTTGCGAGAGAATCTTTTTCACTCTTCTCATTTTGTTTCATCGTCTACTTTTTGTCTCCTCCGATTTCGAGCCGAATCAAAAAATCCGACTGAATCCAGATATTCATCTCGTGTCCCACGACGTCCCTCGCTGCGGGACTTAAGCATCGCCAGCGTGTGTCGACATGGCGCGCCAGGGGAAAGAAGAAGGGAAATCCCTGGACGATAGCACGGATTCTCTTAATTCGCTTTCGATTCGAACGCTGTTCGCAGCTCGAGAGATCTAATTCTATTTCAGCGATCTTCGAATCTTTTCGTTCGATTTCACGTGAAGCTTCGCTCTGCGATAACTTCGTCATAATAATTTCGTACGAGTTATCTCCCCTACAGAAATTTCTCTGTTTATAATTCCTAATATCTTCTACAGAGAAACTTAACTGTATCCGTATTTTTAACCTTATTAAAATTATCCGTCACAACGTCCCAATTATACTGCTGGCTCCAAAGATTAAAGATGTCGCCAGTTCGAAATGATGCATTATGCAAGCTCGTGACAATGTCTCGCGCACAGTTTTCGTAGAACCGATCGCGGCTTCGCGCCCGGATACGCGATGGACGTACCAATCAACGCCCTGGAGCGTGCTCATCCGGTGACATTAATTTGTCTGCAATTAGAGCGAAATTTCAGGGCGACGGGGGCTGCTCGCGTCTCGCTACCAAACGGTGACGGCGGACCGGAAACGCGGAAGCACGTAGGCACAATGGGGCCGATAATGAAACGATCCGCCCGCCTGTAACCCATCGGCGGGGCTGTTGGTTAGCGAGCGGGTAGCAGAAGGGGAAAAAAAATATTTTTGCTGCCTCGATGCTTCGGAAGAATTGTTGCCAAGTGCACCAGCGACGCGTTGCCTCCTCTCCTCGAGCTTTTCAGAATAGTTATCAGGATCGAGAGCGGTATTGATTACCGCCACGATGGTTCGCGTTTCGCTCTTGATGACACGTTTTTCAATAGCCATGACAAATGTTCGCTTTCAATGTCCCGTCCGTTAGAGATGAATCGTGGAACTTTAGTCGCGTAGCAATATTGCGCGCGATCCAGGATAGTCAGATTTATGATCCGCGCACGCGGCCAGTTTGAGAATGAAAAAAATTGAGAGAAAAAAAATCCTTTCTGCCAGATGTCGGAGCCTGCACGCGCGAACAACGCGACGCGAGGTTCTGGCTCGAGCTCGCCCGGGAACATCGAACTTTTCCAACGCGATACAGCCGAAAGCGGTCAGTGTGAAATGTTTCTGTCCGTTTAATTTAACCCGCTCTCGGGCCGCTCGTGACGCGGATACCGTGGAGTTGAACGAGAAGGTAATGAAGTCGCAAATTATATGCAGAACGACGTGAAAGTTGGCCCAACTAGAATTAGCGAAGTTCCCTTTTGCATCAACGGGACGAGTTCTCGCTCTCTCGTTGGATGTCCTTAGGACCATATTGTTCGCGCTTACCTACTCACCCCTCCTCTGTCTATCCTTGTCCCACTGCAGGGCTCGAAATTAATTATTCGATGGAAAGATCGCTGCAAAAACGCGTAACGTGTGACTGTAATCCTAGCACGACGATGATTTATTATCAACCGTCGTTGGCAAGCGGCGTTCTCACTCGCGCATCGCAATTATGAAAATTAACACGAGTCGCCATGTGAACGTTCCCACTCTTGTCGTCCCCCAACGCGCTTCTTGCCTTCGTTCCATCCGCGTCTCCAGAAGAATTTATACTCCCCTTCTGGCGATGAATCCGCGGAAGAACCGCGGAGAATTGAATTTCGAGGGAATTGCGAGAACATCGCGAAGAGGGGTGGTTTCTCGTTTGGAAATTTCGCTCGCTCGACACACTGCCTCGGATATGATAATAGAAGGGGCGCGAGGGAAACCGCGATACAGATGGAATGTAATATTATCGAGGGGGGTGGGCGTCTGGAAGACGACGGGGAAAAAATGTAACATCCCTGTCAATATTGATTTATTAGAGCGGCGGTAGAGTCTTCGCGAACTTTAACTTCGCGCGGTGCTCGCCAACGTCGCGACGCCTGAATACTGTCGAACGGTTGATGATAAATGATTAACGACGCTGGAACGGTCGTTCACTTGGAAAAATTTCAAACACGATAACTCTCGACTCGTCTGAAACGCGTATGAATCGATAGATGTCATCGATTGTACCCATGACTATAGCGAGTAAAAATGATAAAACGTTGAAAGAAGAAAAGAAGAAAAAATTAGAACGTCTTCGTATTGTTTTCTTAAACTGCAAACGCCGCTGTTGATCCTGATCACGTGTACGTGATCTCGCACTGTGAGTCGTCACATCTCCGCCGGAGATGGGAGAAATCGAAGGACGTTGGCTGTAATTTCCGGTACGTCCAGCCGGAGGTGGCGTGCTGATGTACGGAAAAGAAGGGAGGCTTACCGGGGCAACAAATTCCAGATTGTTTCGCTCTCTGTCAGTCCGATTGCTCCATTACTTTTCTAGCTACTCTGTCTTCTCTGTTATCCGAGGTTCAGATCAAAGAGTATCCTGATAATCCTCGTGACTACTGTTTAACGTCCTCTTATAATAATCCTAGATTTTGAACAGCGAGGAATCGAGCATTCCAAGATTCCTGCGGAACGATTTAATAGAGGGAGACATTCGGAAATGTCCATTAAAAGCCGCTTAGAAGCTTGGTCCAGTCCATAATTAGATTCTCGCTGGGACTTTCGCGTAGGAATAGATTCGAACGTCGTGTGACGTTACACCGTACTAATTAGCGAGGCGTGATACCAGCTTTGATCACTGTAAATTAATAATGACACCGCGCCACCATTCCCTCGTCTCTCTGCCCCTCTCGAAATGACGGTGAATTCAATTTCGCTCTTTTCACCTCTGTCATCAGCCCTTTTCACCGGCTTCGCTCGCGTAGTCGCAGCCCCCGCGCGCCCCGTTCGATTTCTGCGCCACCCGCCCAGGGACTCGCGCTCTCACAGCTCGCCACTTTCCCATTTTCCTCGGGGTTTCCGTCTTCGTCCGCGTTTCCCGAGCGACGACGCCCGTTTTTCGCGCTCAAATCTCGCCGACGCGACGACGCCCCTCAAAGCGATTCGACTTCGAAAGAAGTCATTTCCGGCGAGCCACGCTCGTTCAATCCCTTTTTCTCCGCCTTCTTCTAGACCCCATTTTACGTTCCTCCCTCAGCCATCCACCCCCTGTCCGGTAAGATCTAATTGATCCTTCCTAGCGGAGAGATCGAACGGCGAACAAGTGGAGCGGCTTTCAGATCGTATAATAGATTCTGTTAGTTATTACCCGGGTCTGATCTATGGACTGCGGAGAGTGGATTAACCGTCTGGCTCTGAAATTGATCCTCGTTTCGCAGCCAGGCCACCGAGGGTAGGATCTACGTGCTCCCTCGCAGTTGTCGCGTTAATTCCGGCTCCTCGAATCCTTCGCTTTCTTGACATCGTTACGACCAACTCGATTTGACTAAATTTAATATCGCCGCCAGCAACCGGATTCGTTAAAGATCGGATATTGCTTTCGAACCGCGCGAGCATAGTTAAGGCATAGTTGACAGACTTTGCCAATCGAGGCTATCGATCGGTCGCGGTTGCATCCGCGACATTGTTCGAGCAATTCCACGCAGACGTACTGTTTATACACCCGTTCGTACATCAGTGATTGTAACGTCGCTGGGAAAGGATCCGGTGGAACTCGATCGACGCGAATCGAATCCGCCTTCTGAATTCGAAACGTCTCGAAAGCAGACACGTCGAGGCTAAGCTCGAAGTTTAATAAAACCGTGGCAACCTGGCAACATCTGCCACGCGCATCCCCGAAAATAAAACAGTGACGGATGTTCTTCCGCGTCTCCTGTCGGCGCATATGAAACGCGGCCGGAAACCCAGTTCCTTCCCACGCTCTTTCCTGTCTCCGCTCTGGCCCCCGCGAGGCTGCCTCTGACACGAGCCGCTGAAACTCGCGGGGAGGAAGGAGACGATGGATAAAGGAAAGGGGGCACGGAGAAATGAATTCTTACCGCAAACGAGAACACTTGCCGGACGAGAATCCTCTCCGCTATTACTCCTTTGAACTGAATCGAACGCTGCCGCCAGAAGGACACTCAAAATAAATTTATCCGGAACACCGGTGCCCACCGGTTCTAGAGTTGAACGGGGCTTCTTCTGCGGGCCATTACCATCCGGCTGAACGAGCAGCGTCCCTCGCGATTCAATATCGTCGCTGAACGTGAACGTTTTCTTTTTTTTCTTTCTTACTAATAGACGCTCGATATTATATATTCAGACGTAATAGTTACACTTGACATTGTCAATGTTAATTTCCACGTTACCCGTCAGCATGATTTGTACTTTGAAATGTGACAGGCAGTGACGCGTGGAGATATTAGGCTGACGTCAAAGAAATGTGTTTATGATTGAACTTTATCTTTGAATTTTAATAAATTTTAAAATAAATATTGTCAATGTATAGATACGTATGTGGCGGCCTTTCGACTATCGCCACTAGAGGGACAGCACAGCCTACAATTTCCTGAAAGTACTCGCTAGCCTCTCCTTTCCAATATATAGAAGTTCTGAACTGTCCCTAATATCCCAGCGTCTAAGGCAGGGTCTGCTAGGAAGCCTTACTGATGAGTCCACTAGCAGGCCCAGGACGAAACGTTCTTCCCCTCTCTTTTCCTTCCTTTCTTTCCTTCCTCCTTTATTCTATAGCTACATGAAGCATGCCGCTTCACGTATATCGTTTTAAAGCTTAAAATCTGCTCTTTAGTTCGATTACAAATATCAGGCGATCGATCTGAATTTTTTGTATGAATTCAAACGAGGTCGAAAAACAGCTAAGACTGCTTGCAATATTAACGAAGCTTTTGGCCAAGACACTGCCAACAAACATGCGATACGACGATGATTCGCTCGATTTCAGGTACTACCTTTATTGACGAGTAATATCAGTTCAGTTCGGTGCGTATCGCTTTGCAGAAAACGTCGAGCATCGCTCTCGAAGCAGATTCAACCTTTAACTTCTCCCCGCGTGAAAGTTTCGGGAAGAACGCCTCACCTTAACCGCGAGAGCTTGCGGCTAATTCCCTCAAGAGCGCGTTACCCGTACACCATAGACGACAGACGTGTTCGAATCTCCAGAGGAAAGAAACGGATATTCGACTATTGATCTCCTCGAACTCGGAGAAGCTTCGAACTTCTTCTTCAGGTAAGACCATCACCCCTTTCCTTCGCTAACCATTTCAATTTTCTATCGAATTTTCATCTCGATCGTACTAATAAATCGCGTTAAATAGTCCGCAACGACGAATACGAAAGCACAGCGGACGTCTCTGACGTTCTACGCGAAACTGTCCATCGTTAACAGATCGTGACCATGTTATCAGAAGGGAATAGAGTGCGAGATGGAAAGAAAAGGGTGAAAGAAGCAATCTGAGAAATAGTGGACGAGGAAAACTAGATCTCACGTAGGTGCAACCTGGTCTGTTCCTATTTTTCATCTTTCAACCCCTTAGCAGCGCGTCGAAGGTGAGAAAAAAGAGGAGAGCTGGGTACCAAGATGGCGCTCGTGCAATGGCTGAAACGTCTCGCCTGTTTCATTCGTTTCGACACCAGATTGATTTGTTTGCGTCCATTTCCAACTAGGCAACGTTGTTCCCACCTATCGAACGCGAAATGACCGACACCCCACTTGCTGCGAATCACTCGAGAAGCTGAACGCACTGGTGAAATAAATCTTGCCCTTTACGCGCAGTGTCCGCAATGTCCAAACGAAATCAGTCATCGCTACACTGAATCGATCAGGTTCTCGAAACAGCGAATTTTCCAATTATTTATTACAACTAAGGAGAGTCACAGAAATTCGAGCGATTACCATAGACTTATACACTTAGAACGCGTGACGAGAAACAATCGAAAGGAGTATACGACGAGATCTCTCCATAGACGCCATCATCTAGCTTCCATTACGCTCGCACAGTGAAACGAAGCTATTCTACGGGGATTAAATTGTAAATTACTACAGGAGAAACTGGGCCATATAGCTCTATCGTTTAATTATCAAGAAGCAATTGAAATTCTGAAGTGTATAACGAAGACAATCTACTTTTTGAATCGTAGCACGCAACAGTACGCAACAGATCGGTGAGGAGCGATGCCAGTAGATAGAGCCACTTCCTATTAAATGATTGTTAATCTGATCTTGCGTTAGTATCACACCGCTCATCTATAAATGAGTGGTCATACCTTCTGAGAATTCTACGGTTGCAAATATTATAAGAATTTATAATTCGAACGGAACACGTCGAAGAAGTACATCAAGGTTAGTCACGATTTTCATTAAAAAATGTTCTTATCAGTGGACTTTAAAAGTGGGAAAGTGTTATTGCTGAACGAGCGCTCCCTATTCGATACGAGGAAACCTTGGCTACTTATAGTCGCAGATAGAGGCCTTTCATGCGTCGTCCACACTATCGCTCTTAAACTATGCTCGCGCGTTATCGATATTTTTACGAGCAACTGGTATCGCACAGCGAATCAATCAACGGGCAACGAACGAGGTTCGTTAGAGAGGAAAGCCTGCGAATCGAGCATTACATGCTCAGACAAGCCATCCGTTCGCGGAAACGTAACGTCACGTTTTCGCAGCAATCTTCATTCATCGCGACGCAGTTCGAAGTTATGTCACCATACGATGACAGTGTTGTTTTTCAAGATTAGACCATTTCGCAAGAAGCACCTGCTTTCGTGCATGGGAGCAAAATCTAAGATAAGCGAGTAATCTTTAATTTGCACGTAATGCGTATTCGATTATTCAGACCGAGTGCAATTCGATTATTCGGATTATCTTTAGATTTCAAAGATTGTTTATTAATAGAGATGTGTCGACGCCTCTCGACTCGTTCGAACACGTATCGACCGATCTGCGATGTTAATCGCCAGCGGATTAACAAGTGTACAGTATGCAAATCCTGTTTTTTTCCAAAAAGTATCAGCACGATTTCCATTTGCTTTATCCATTATATCATCAGACGTTTTTTCCCGACTGGTCAACGTCCAATGAAGATTTTCAGATCCCATCTACCATAAACGGAATGAATGTTTTCCGCAGCGCGATTAATTAACAGGTTCTCGATCTGTTTTTCTCCTCCGACTTGGCACGGACATGATAATAAACACTACTACTTATAAATCGCTTAGACGGTACCACAACGTCACGTGTTTACATTCGAATCGAATCACGTGCCTCCTCGCTGCAGGCGGTGTCGAGCAACATTGAGTTCGGCTGTTTAAACGTTCCCTTTCGTTCTCGTCTCTCTTTCAACGCAACGATGTAAATGGCGGCTGAAGAGAAAGTAGAAAGCCGATGCATGACATGAACAACGACGACGAAGGCCTCGTTCGCATTCGACTGGCCAGATTCGTTGCCATTTGTTCGAGGCGATCGTCTCCACTCGCGATAGACGTCGTTCAGAGAAAGTGTCTTCGGATCCACTGTCTCTAACCTAGTGATATTCCCGTGAAACGAAACGATTTATCTCGAGTGTCTACCTGTAGGATAGAATCAAGGGAAGATGTAGAAGGAGCTGCCGCGGTAAAGCTTCATTTATGTGGACCATAAAATTGTAACGTCCTTCGAGTACCTTCGAGTGGCGTTACGTACGAAGGGGTGCGCGCGCGAAGGGACGCTCGTAATTTTAAGGGAGCTAAAAAGTAGCGGCGATCTTAGCTACGTACGAGAACAGTCGATGGAACTTTTTTTATGCCATTAATAACAGAAATGTGAACAATTGTAAAAGATTTTATTGTTTAACGCAACTGTTATTCTTCTGGTACAAAGGACCTACAAAAATTATATATCCATCGTATGTAACACCTTAAGAGCTAATTGCATTGTCAGAGATAGCACCATGATTTAACAATAAGAAATATATTTGAACGGTATTTAAAAAAAAAACGGAAAGTTAGATATCACTTGTTAGCCTGGAGTTTCGTCGGCTACGTTCGCTAGTTCACTACGAACCTTCGTTTCTCTTATCGTTAATAAGTAGAACGTTTACCACATTCACCGTACCCTCGTTATCTTTAAAAAAAAAAAAAAAAAACGTAAAAGAACAATATCGATATGCATATAAGTTAAAAAGTTCACCGGTACTCGGTGAAATTTCTAAGACAGCCGTGATATAAAAGAAATTGTTCGCACGCGTAGCCGTTGGTCGATTTTGCCAGCGCAACCCCGGAATTCCATCCCACCCCGATTAACAGTTACACGGTCTCGAGTAACGACGATCGATTCCCCAGCAATAACCGACTCCCCATTTCCGAACCGGTGACACGACGTGAACTATTAATCGAGGCAACGCTGTAAGTTTCATTCTGTCATCCCAAGGAATTGGAACCTCATGATTTGTACTTTTCCTTCAGTTCTCGTCGCAGTATCTTCCCAGTCATACTCTTCGGTATCCCTTCTACGAACGTGACGCCTCCTACAATCACAAATTCACTTTTACTCAACCTGCGAAACGAAACGCGAAGTTGACTGAACGTGGTGGGAGCAAAAGTTTCTAGCGGAGAACACGTTGCGTGCGCGTGAAGCAAGCAGAGGTGACGTTAGTGTTACTTTCTCTCTCTTTCTCTCAGCGCTGCTCTTTCCAACCATCCTCGTGTTCAACTAAACGTGATAACAATCGTAACGAGACAAAATAGCAACAACAGTGATTGACATGAGATTAAAGTCTACGTCTTGGCCACTTTGTAAAACGAACGTGTGAATCATCTCATACACGAGTGTTAGTATCGTGGTATTAATGTAAAACGCGCAGTCAGCTAAACAGCACTTGTACTTTGATTCGAGATAGGAGTTTACCTTGCAGCTCTTTGAAGTCGGAGACCTTGCCCTTCACGAAGTTCTGAATGTCTTCCGCCTTCGGTTTGCTACCTGGCTTGGGCACTACGAAGGCTTTGGGCACCTCGCCGCATCTTTCGTTGGGAATACCGATCACAGCCGCTTCCAGAACGTCCGGATGCATTCTTAGCAAAGCCTCTAATTCTGCTGGTGGTACCTGGCGTAGGGAAACGTGGAGAATTAATATCCGTGAACGTGTTCTCACGTAACCAATTTCGAATGAATAAATTTCATTTTTTGCCATGTCTACGTGATGGAGCAAAAATGCGAGGCTAATACGTTTCGTGTTGTTGACACGTATAGAGTGTTGTATTCAACTTTATCGTCGATAAATCGCAGCTAAGAACAACATCCTCGCACGCGAGCAGGACAGAGAAACGATATTGGCTGTCGCAATAAGAGAACGACTAATCTCGCGAACAGCTTATTCGATCTTCTGATAAATCCGATAAGTTGCCTGTTACTAATCATTTACCTGGAAACCCTTAACTTTGATTAACTCTTTCAATCTGTCGGTGACAAAGAAGTCCATGTCCTCGTCGTAGTAAGCGAGGTCCCCAGTTTTCAGCCAGCCCCCTTCGACCAACGCCTCCTTCGTCGCTTCCTCGTTTTTGAAGTATCCTTTCATTACGTGTTTCCCTCTGACCCAAATCTCACCGTTTTGACCAGGACTGGAGATGTCTTCGTTCGTGTTTGGATCGACTAATCGCAGCTCGCAACCGGCTATATTTTTCCCGATACTTCCTGGTTTCAAACCGGTTAACTCGATGCTGACGATTGGCGACGTCTCCGTTAGTCCGTATCCTTAAGAAATTTATAAACGTAAACAGTTTTACTTTTACCAGCGTTGTCTGAAGATGCCTCGACTGATATTGAAAGTTTAACGACAACCGTGCGACGTACCTTGCGACATCTTGAGCTTGTTAACGTCTATGCCAAACTTATTGTACAATCTGTCCGCGTCCGCGCACGCCATTGGCGCCGCGCCGCTCATAATGCGATGCATTGACTCCAGGTGCTGCTTCTTGATGTGCGGAGACGCGATCAGGAACAAAATCACCGGTGGTACCGCGTACAGGGCCGTTATCTGCGAATAAAGACCCTCAGATGGGAAATAGTTGCTGAAAAAGAGTGGGAACGGTGGACGAGAAACGATTCGTGCCGGATTCTCACCTTGTGCGTACTTAAAAGTTTAATGAATAGTTCCGGCGTGAACTTGGGTAAAGTGACTATCTTAGTTCCAATAGCGAGCTGTGGTAACGTCACGACGTTCAACCCAAAGATATGGAAGAAGGGCAAAATCAGGGGGTGTATTTCCTGATGATCGGCTGTAACGATGGCGGTAAACTGTTACGCTGCGTTTACGATTAATTAGGATTTAACGGTCCACTGTTGAACGACTGATGACTTACGGCCTGATTTCAGCCACGAAGCGTTAACAACCGTTAATTCTGTCATTTCGATATTGGAGACTAGATTCCTGTGCGTCAACATTACACCCTTTGGTAAGCCCGTCGTCCCGCTGGAATACGGTAAAACGGCCAGATCGTCTGGATTCGTGCCGCTGTTCGATACGGGTGGCAACGATTTGCCCTTTGTGATGAGATCCTGGAATAATTCAATTCGATCGTCAATTAAACGTTTAACGCGTGCGGTACCTCGTTGTTCGAAACGACAGCGTTTGTTCGTCGACAACTTTTCGAATCGTATGATAATTCGCACCTTGAACGGCACTGCGCCTTCTGGAACGGTTCCACTACCATCCTCGATAACCACGAAGGGTGCTCCAGGTGGAAGAGTCTCTTTCGCGAGGCCAAGTATGGGCCGTGCGATCTCTGCCACCGTGACGATCCCCTTCACCCCGGAAGACGTCAGTTGCCTCTTAATTTCGTCTGTTCGAAAAAAAAAACACACCATCGGATGATATCGAGTTGTTACGTCTGATTGCTGTTCCAGCGCGGTCGCACGCGAAACGCGGTTCAAAACACGATCGCATCCAGAGATCGTGATTTTACTGACGATACGAATTATTATTGTTATAAAGCGCGCGTCAACTTACAAGGCGTGTAAATAGGATTCACGGTTGTGACAACAAGCTCAGCCTCCATCATGCCGATGAAGGCTAGGATCGATTCCGGATAGTTGGGCGCGATCAGGGCGACCACGTCGCCCTTCTTCAGGCCCATGTTCCTAAGACTTCTCGCGACATAATTACAGATATCCCTCGCCTCGCTGTACTTGTACTTCCTTCCGGTCACCGCGCACTCCTAAAGAGTCAGCATCGATTTAATTGGAGCAATGATATTATAGTTTCGGTATTCGCGACGTCGAGCGACAGGTCGCGCGGTTAAATTGACCGAAACGCTAAAAATGTAAATAAGTTCGTTAAAGGAACGATTAAAATACCGATACGTGGGAAAATTGATAAACGAATGGAAATATATTTACAATGTAAAAGAGTACTCTCTGACAGGCAGCATCGTTAATCGAACGTATAATTCTGTTATGCGGATATTGTGTCGATGACTCAGTAAAAAGATACGGCGATAGGAAACGATACGGAAAAAGAAGTAAATAAAAATACCAGACAACATCGCAGAAGTCCAAAGCACAGAGATTCCACAAAAAAACAAAAATACGAGGCAGACTGCGGTGTGACTTTTGAACCCGCGTAATTCTTCAGGCTCGCGATGTTAAAGATCAACGCGCGTCGATATCTTAATACATATTGTAATTAAGCAAAGGGGGCAAGAGGTGGTGGGCGAAAAAATTCGACAGATAACTCTGTCGCGAAATTACCAGCGCTATCCTGTCCATATGATCGCCCAGATTCTTCCAAATGTACTCCTGCAGGAGGGTATCAGAGGGCGTGTAGTCCCCGAACGGGGAGACGAAGATTTTCCTCCCATTCTTGTCCTCGGTGATTTTTGGCTGCGTCTGAGTAGACGCGCACCTAACAGACCGGTTTAAAGCTTTCACCCCGCTCTCCTGTATCCGGCCGAGTCTTTGGACGCAGCGAAGTATTTGTCTGACGCGTGTCATCCTTCTCTACTTGTCTCCTGTCGTTTACCTATCCTCTCGTAGTCCCTCGGTTGCTCGCGCTCCGTTAATTTATTCAGGCATTCAAGTAGCACCTGAAAAAGGAAGAGCAGCAAAAAGCGCTTGATGAAGTCCGCGAGAAATTCGCATGTCATTTAAACGACGTGTTTTCGTGACTTTTTCTTGTACCAGGGACATAAAGCTATTTAATAACAGGGAACGCGTTTCCGCGTAGGCTGTCTCGAGCGGATGGTCTACTCGCGTGCGAAGGAAACCGAAGGTCGTTAGACGGAAGAAAAAAAAAGCGAACGGAACAATAGAATAACGCGTGGCTGAAGCGTGGATGTGCGGTGTAAATTCAACAACCGCGAGGCATAATGACATTTTAATGGTGAACGAAGTTGCGTAATCGTTTCCCGATAACCTAACCTACTCGTCGACGACCGAGTGACTAATTCTGTACGACGAGTTTCCCGAAACGAAATTTCGAATAATTTTGCCGATCAGTATCGATCCGCTCGTTAATAATAATGCCAAGGCTGATTCAGTTGAACGGATGGATACTGATGGTCCGCGTCGCGCGGCAGCGATATGCAAATCGAACGAGCGGTTTCTAACTAGAACGAGTGGCGTTTATCCGGCGGGCAGATAATTCGCATCGATTCAGAAAAGAAGGCTGGTCATCGGAGCGGCGAGTCGGTCGCCGGTCAACAATAACAGTTCAAAGTATTCGCGGTATCAACGCCATTGGCACATCTTTCGCTGACGTGTTATCTCTCGCTTCAACGTAAATACACCGTTTTTCACCATCGTTATCGTGCCAGACGGTGCAAAAGTCAACCGAATGATTCAATTATCCCGAAGCGATGCCCTCGTCAACCGATTTGCATACCGTTCGACTCTGATTGCCGCTCGTTATTGAACTGTCGCTAAATAAATCCATGTTAATTAATGCGATCAAGAAACGATCGCGGCCGTTTCTTTTCACGAAGAAGCGAGAGACAACGGAAGTTTTGTTCGCCCACGAAGACTTTGCCCGCTCCTCCGTTCGAGGCGGCAGACATACGTCCGTGGTATGGGTGCAACGGCCTTAAATAACATTCTACGTAAATACGCTTTCACGGAATGAACGTGCTCGCTCGGCTACAGTTGGTAACCGCGTCGCAGAGGAATGACAAACAGAAAGACGCAGAGTACGCGTTCCGTGAACCGTGATTAAGCCCGCGTCTGCCCTCGTACCGTCCCGTTGTTTTTCGCCGTTATCGTTGGACCGTCGTTTCGCTAGACGGATGTTTGAACGCCGATAAAATCGCGAAACGCCCTACGCCCGCGATCAGACCGCGAACTCGCAATAGATGTCGGCTTGAATCACTCGGACGGATGCTCTTAACTGACGTCAGATAAAAACCGAACGTAAACAATGTATACATCGTACGTACACGTATGTATGTACGTCTCTCGCGAGACGATTCCATCCAACGATCTAACGACGCATCAGGAAAGCGATCGATCGAGATATCGCGTCGGACCCGACGAACAGATCCCAAGTCGATCGTGCGGCGATCGAGGATGTTCGTTTATTTCGCGAAATCTCACAGAGCGAACGGTTGAGAAGTTGTTGCCCGCGCTTCGAAAAGCGAGGCAACTTTTCCGTTCCGTTCACCGGTTACGGTAAGGTCGAGCTAAGGGAAACCGGTCGGCTGCTAGACGAGCAGAAAACTTTTAGTGAAAGTGTTTACCCAGTCCTGAGATCGACTCGCGCGGCGATTAAATCGGGTTCGTTCACCGCCGTTCACAGTCCCACTCGTGGTCGCACGTGAAAATAGTATGCGAACCGTTGCGCGCTTTTCACCGGTGCACTTGTTCAGTGGCCAAGGCAAAAAAAAGAAAAGACCGCGAGGATGGCGCTACTCCCGTCTCGAATTCCCTGCGAGCGACTCCTCCGTTCCTCGGACGCGGGCGAAACTTCACGACTCGTAGCACCGCGACACCACTGACGGCATACAGCTGGCGAACCTCTCTCGGCTAACTGTTTTCACTGACAGACTACGGGATTCCCTTGCAAACCATTTAACTTCTGCTCGCCCGTAGATACCATTCCCCCCACCAGAACTCACCGTTATAAAAGAGGCGTGTACAAGGTGCTCGCGAGGAGAGGATTCTGCATTCGCGTGGACGCGTTGCTCGTGTGCGAGAGACGGACCCACACCGAGGAGCCTGCATGCAACTGCGATTACGCGTACGCGTTACACTTTGGCCCACGCGACGCGGTTCGTTTATTGGAAAAAGAGCTGGTCCCGACGCGCTGTCGGGGGCGCGTGTGCGCTCGATCTGGCGCGCGATGATCGAAATCCTGCGACGGGACCGCGACCAACATTATTTACATTCTTCATTTATTCGCGCCGTCCGATTCGCCAGCGGTTCCTACATTTTTCTATTATATAAACCGTACAACTAATACGATTACGTTACACAAGCATTATATAAGCGACGCGAGTTACCGCTGGCCTCTGCCACGGTAGAAATTAATCGAATAAAAAACAACAACAAACAGGGTTCAACGTTTAATAATAGGAACGAAGTACAAGTTGAAAATGCTCCCCCTCTTGCCATCTGGCGACGAAACTTCGTCTCCGCGGCGAGTTTATCGGTCGTCGACAAACTGAACAACCTCTGGGCGGATTCTCGAATCGATCAGCCGCGCAGGGGTGGTTTTTCTTTCAAGAACATCGCGGCTAAACGAGTACCATTATTCGAGTCCAGATTACTCGATCGCGGTCGAATTCTCGGTGGCTCTAATCAAGCGCGACGTGTGCCACTCGAGGGCATTTCTTTTTAATCTTCCTTTCATCTCGCTGGTATTTAATTCGAGCGATTGCGCCAGGCACGTTCTCCGTGGCGTCGGTGCGCGGGCGCCCCGTCATCGACGCAGACTCCGTCCTCGAGGACAGGCCCGTAGAACGCGAGCCGCGAAACGCGTACCTCGGACACCCTTGAAAAACTGTGCCCCCCACTGTGCGCTCTGGCGACTTTTTAAAACGTCGGCACGTGTACCGTTTTATTGCACTCTTGTATGCAAACAGCGATAAATATTTAAAACACGACTATCGGTCCAACTCGGTAAACTAGTTTGATAATTTCGTTATCTGTTAAATATGCATACGGCTAGCAGATAAACGCTCGATTAACGCGCGCGATGATTGTGTAAGTACACGTCGCGAAGAATTCCCGCGATTCGATGGTCCCGTTAAGCGCCCTACCAGGATTCACCCCTGACGGCGTAGGTGACAACGACGCCATGTCGTCGTCCACCCCCAAACGGGACGAGCACGCAGCAACCCCCGTTACGTCCCCAGTTGACCGTGAATCGCGACGAGCCAGTATTTTCAGAGGCGTGGATCACCGTTGTTCCGCCTGGCACCACCGAGAGGTTTTTCGTCGATCGCACCAGGCCACCGTCGCTAGGCGAATCTGGGCTATGAATGAAGACCCAACCCTTCCATTTCGAGGTAAACGAGAATCCGGTTACGCCTCGGCGAATTGACGGGTGTTTGTATCGACAGGCGGAATGTTCAACGTCTGCTCGTCACGTCAGCGAGATTGCGTCATTGCGAATCAGTTTTGTCCGACGCTACGGGAAATCGTGCGAAACCGAAGCTATCGGTTTTTCTAACGGAGGAACGTCGCACGAGGCGGAGGAGCAATGACTAGAACGGTCAGCGTGCGTGTGAAACAAAATTTCTTTCCTTCCATTTGTACACATATAGACGACGCGTACGTGGCGGATCATTTTCCACGGTATACGTAAATGTTCGATGGGACACGAGGAGAGAGAAAGAGAGAGAGAAAGAGAGAGAGAGAGAGTGAGAGGGAGATGTCACGAATGTAGGACGATAGATCGTGCCGTGTCGAAACGATTCAAGTAGTTATGAACGTATCCTAGTTGCTCGAATTCCTTGCTTAGTCGAACGGCAACGACATAACTGGGGTGTTCGCACGTTCTGGCGCAAGGAGAAAGGAGAAACGAGTGAACGTGTCTGTTTTACACTTCGCAGGTCTTGATAGTGTTACTATTGTCCGTGATACCCTGGCCAGGACCCAGCGTGTTTAAGATATCATGCCCCCGCGACCGAGCTTCCGTGGTGAGGAGGATCGTGCAGAAGGTAAATCAAGCGTCTCGTACTTTTAGATCGCCCAATGGGTGGATTAACGGGTGGAATAACAGAGTTCCCGCGGTTTCAGAGATGGATACCAATCCTGAAGAAGCACCAGGTAGAGCTGCCGCTGGAGTGCCCTTTCCACGAGAGCCGGGACATATTTCGGCCCCAGCAAAGGGCGAAACACCAGCACAGGCCGTCGCAATGGACCTGCGGCCTGTGCGGCAAGTCTTTCTACGCAGAGAAACACTTGGATGCCCATTTCGATAACAGACACAAGAGTAACGTTAACACGGTAAGCTCTCTCTCTCTCTCAGCCCTGGTTACGTACGAAAGAAAACCACTGTGCAGACGGTTTAATCGATACACGTACGCGTAGAGTGTGAAAACGAAGGTGTCATGCGATGGGAAATCGGTCTCGAAACGACGGTTGCGTTCCTAACAATTTTCCTACGGCAAAGATAGCAATTATTGAAACAGCGATACGGGCGTGACGCCAATAAACAAGTTGTACTTGTTTACTTAACGATGAGGGGGCGTGCTTTCGACTCGGTGAATGTGCACGCGATTTCCTCCATTATTCTTGCACCACCGACAGAGATACTCGCGTATCTCGTGCCGAGCGACATCCGTTCTCCGATACGAAGGGACGGTGCGTACCAGCGGTCGTTAATCCCGCCAGAGACACCTTCGATTTTCCACACGACTAGGGATATCGACTCGATACGAACGCGGACAAACTCGATAGCGATCTTCTGCGAAGCGTGTCGATTCTAAATGAAATTGTTCGAGGCCAGGCGGAAGACGCGGTCTGCCTCGCGGATTACTGCGACATCATGAGGTGCGACGTGCTGGGTAACCGGGACTTTGAAAGTTCCCTGGTGGACGACGAGACCGGGCACCACAGCACGGACATACAAGTATGGAAGGAGAACACGGAGCAACGTTCCACCGCGATGTTGCCTTGCGACTCGCGAGGCGGTTTCGCGAGGACCTACCCAGCGGAGAAAGCGTGCACGATAGTTGGCGGCGGTGCTGTCACCAACATCCAGCAATATTGCCACAGGGAGGACAGCGGGGCGTTGGAGAATCATCGTCTGCCAGGTACGGCGTACCACGTCGAGATCGTCGGTCCGGATAACAAGAGTAACGCCTGCGATAACGAGGAGGAGGAGGAAGAGGAAGACGAGGAGGAGGAGGAGGAGGACGAGGACGAGGACGACGAGGAGAACCTCGTCGAGGCGGCCCTCCCCGCCGTGAACAAGAAGCAGAGGCGCAAGGGGTTGCACCTGAGGAAGTTGAAGGCCAATTGCAAGCCGGAGGAACTGCAGAAGCTGAAGTTGCAGTGTGAAGTTAGTTCGTCACGTTTCTGTTCTACCAAAAAATGATCGTAGAGATGTTAAGGATCGAGGGTCTGATTTACCTTGGAACGTCTTGGCGATGTTCCGATCAGATTTTGAGGAATAGCCGGCGTGAACGAAGTAGTAGATACCATTTCGTGGCCGGACGAATTCATGATTGGGTTCAGTTCTGTTCTCTATACGGAACTCGAGGATTACGAATCGGGGTTTGAGTATGTACGATCATTGTCCTGGTAACAGTTGATTGTCTTTTCTAAAACGCTTGGGTATCTCTTTGAAATAATCCTGTAACCATTCTAACCGCCTTCCCTCGTAGCTTGTCGAAGCAGAGAAAAAAGTAAAACGCTATCGTCCAGCTTGATTTGTGTACCGTGTTACGTGGGAATCGATAAGATCCGCTAGAGTCGTGTTCAATTTTCAGACCGTGTGTGTACAGCTACTAACGCAATCTCCCAATACCCGTTAGACTAACGAACGCAGAGTCGAAGGGACGAAAAAAAAAAGAAAGTGGTAGTAGTAGATTATAGCGTAGAATGAAATAACAAGCACTACTTATCGCACGCAACTGGCTTACTTACATCGAAATATAACGTTCCTCGTTTGATGTTATCGATAGATATTGGTGCGTGATTGCATCGCTGGACTTCTGACAAATCTCTCCGTGCTAGACTTTCAGGAAATCGAAGGTACGCTATCTTTCACGATCGACACGTTTTACGGGGACGGGTTTCTTTGAAATTTCACTGTTCTCTCTTCTCATTCAGGTGAACTGAACCGCGCGATATGCTGGTACCTGAGTTGCGACAGGTATTGGGAAGACACCAAGAGGCAACAGAGGCATTCACCCTGGTATCTCTTAACCGTATTCCTCCTCGTTCTGTTCTCCTCAATTTACGTATGCTACTACATTATATGGGTGCTGTTCAAGTACGTACGTCGAAGCCACTTTCCCTCTAACTTCGTATTAGCTTATCATACTCTATTTGCATAAGTACTACGGCATAAAAGTGATCAGCACAATAATTACGGTTGCATAATAGTGCGCGATCCAAGAATAAATACGATGCACCCCGGGTATCTTAAATGGTAGCGAAATTAAACATTTAAGCAATTTGTTTCCTTGGAAATCAAGGAATCGGATAATCGGCTGCATCTTTGGCAGCGATGAGAATTAAACCGAGCCAATTTTTCTACTCTCTAGACAATTAAGGAGTCGCGTCGATGACACGTGTCATTTTACATTTTATTAGCGTTCACGTATTATCTACACCTATCGTTGAATTATTGAAAATATAAAAATTGGTATCTTCATTAGTTTGTGAGAAAACAGCTTAACGTTTTAATTAGATAACCTCACGTTTTCATGACAACATTCCTTGGAATGATTATGAAATTCAGCATAGAGTGTAGTACTTGGATCAGTATTAACGACATCAAGCAACCGTCGGCTTTATCTGAAAGTTCAATGTTCGATTTGTATGTAGATAATTCATTTAATATGGAAATATATACTGCTGGCAAAAGAGACGATTTACATTTGGAGTCGCTTTAAAAGCAACATATTTTTAAATAAATTAACGTGATTGTGCAAAAAAAAGTTGATCGATGTGCGCTGAAAAAGTTTCTAGATTCCTCGAACGGGTAATCTTAAAAAAAATAATCGTAATTTGTATTTAAATACGGAAAGAGATACGAAAAATGTCTGGATACATCTCTAGACATCTCACTTAAATGGTAAACTGAGATTTCATTTGTTATATCAAGTTTAATTAGCACGATATGCGATATCAAATCTGACATGAAATGTTATCTTTTTCCTCTTCTATCATGGAGCGAAGTGCAAATAAAAATTCACCAATACCTCTGTCACACATTTTTATACTACTATACTATTTCTATATCACTTCTCATAAAATCCACTCTCTTCATTCTCGAACTGAACAATTCTCCTACTCGTCCTCGCGTTTCAAGATATCTTCTCCGTATCAATATTATCAAACGTTTCAACCACCCTACCAATATCAACATCGATCAACTTGGCACAGCGTACAAAAATGTCTGTCTTGTCTACGCGTGTACACGCGCGTTCTATGTACTATTAGATAACGTTTGAATAATAGCTCGGCTGGCAACTATATCGCCGAGACTTTGTGTAAACAAATACAATTGCCACATCAATTGCGACGATTAATTAACGTGTTCGTTTCCTCGCTCGTATGCAACCACCGTTCGTTTTGCACAGCTCAGCGGCGGAGGACAGGCTGGACGAGACCGGAAGTTTGGACTACACCGACGGCGACATCGCGGCTACGTCGTCGTCCCACGATCAGAGTGGTCCTGGCGAGGGTAGGTCCAGCGGGAGAAGAAAAGGAGAGCCGGGGGACGATAACGCGCCAGGTACGAACGAAGAGATGCCCGACCATTACATATACGTAACCTACCCACCCGAGCTGAAGCAGCGATTACTGGACAGGTAAGCGAAACGTGCGAACAAGGTGCACGGCACCGAAGGACGTTGATATCGAAGTTGTACATCGATCACTCGTTGCAGCTGTTACAACAGAACCACCCGACTCTAAGTCTAAAAGAAGAAAGAGAGGAGAAGGTTGGGCAGAAATTAGATCGAGGACGAGAGCACCGCTCGGTCGGTACCACGAGTCGGTTCCACGGCTGACCACGTTCTTTCTTATTTTTCCTCCTCCCCTTTAATCTTCGTGTTTTGTATACCAACTGTGGGAAATAAATTACAAGATGTACACGAGAACAGAATGAATTATTCGTTCCTCCCCCCGATCTCCTGCGCTTCGAATCATGCGAAACATCTTGATAAGCTGTACACTCGATGTACACTCGAGCTTGATTGCTTAAGATAAATTTTCGAGACCCTTGAATTTCGATTACTTCGCTCTTCAAGTTTCGTAGCCACTTGTGAATGATAGCTATACTAGGTGAGAACACGGATCTTCCGTGATACGAAGAAGCGAGGAAGCTGAACGAATGGATGTAACACCGGAAGCAGTCGATTTGGTAGTTTCGATTTTATTCTGAAATCCAGTGCTCGATTCGAATCTAGAACCAGTAAGTCATCTTAATGGATCCGTCAGAGTCCCGTTGCGTGTCCATCACGCTGGATTGACGCACCAGCCGACGAACGCTCGCGCTGCTCGGCCTCTGTTGGTCCTGCAACAGCCTCTGTGGTATCGGTGCCTCGGGTACCTCGTGCATTTCCACCGTTTCTCTAGCCGACAGATCTTCGTACGAAGCCGCAGCGGACGAGGGTCTGCAAACAATCAAAATAATTGCTGCACATTTACGATTCCTTCTTTGATAACCCAACGAATCCTCGCGAACGAATATCGTCGAGTTTCTCAGCGAGATGTATCTATAAGAATAGGTGCTAAAATCGCAGGATCACAGCTTTATCTGACCGCCTGCGGTATCATACTTGATCGGGACGCAGCGAAAGCAATCCGCACAGGTCCAATCCTTCCCAAACAGCTCCCCTTCCTCGATGGTCTGCGGCAATCGATGATGCAGGGTTTCAGGCAAACGCAGCCCGGACAGGCCGCCGATAACGGACACGACGCCGAATATTACGAGGGGCAGCACCAGATTCTCCTTACCCTGCGCGACATGACGCACATCAGAATCGTGCGCGATAAACGAAGCGAAAAAAAGAGAAAAAGAGACTGGCTTTGCGGTTACTTACGAGATACGTTACAAAAGGAATGATAATAAGCCCGAGACCGCTAATGTAAGCGGAGAAACCGATCGCTACGCCGCGCAATTGCGTGGGGTAAAGTTCACCGGCGAACGGATATATTACTAGAAAGGAGGCCGATATCGCGGATTTCGATAAGAGGAAGAGAATCAGCGTAGCGACCACTGCATCTGCAAAGAGAAAAAGAACGATAAAAACGGGGAAGGCGATTAAAAGAACGGCAATGACGTCTTTATTATACAATGAGAGGGCGCGAAGTTACGGAACGAGAACGCGAAACGCGTGTCTCGGTGAATCGAAAGCGTCGCGAGCAATATTGTTCCAGACTGATCTGTTTTCTTTGGTATTAAAAGGATTTAGTACCAGACGATAAGAGAACCGTGGCGATGCACGAGATGCCAGCGACCACCATGGACAGGCAAAGGGGCCAACGACGACCCCATCGATCCATCACGATCCAGCACGCCATGTAGCTTGGTATCTCGGCCAGAGACGAGAAGAAAAAGCTCAAGTGTTCCTCGTTACCTAACGCTGGTCCGTAGTACGACAGTCCGACGTACACCATATTATTTGCGAACCTAACGCAAGAAAGACAGATTACCAGCTAAGCGATACAGATGGCTTTGCTCAATAATTTATTACGTTATTGTTTCTTGCGGGCGAAAAATAATTAGGCATTCAAGAGAACGCGAAAACATTGCGAGATTAGATCGGCCATTGTAAATAACTGTTTTAAAACTTGTCGCGATAGTAGCCAAAGAAATGTCGTGTTGCCGCGATAAAATACGCTTTATCAATTGTTGTTCGGTGTCCGTGAAAGATTGCAATTCACATCGCGCGGGATGAAAACAGAGCGATAAGCCGCGGGGTTTCAACTGTTTACCAATTCAGAGTGATTAAACAGGTCTTTAGACGCATATTCGGCGTTCTGAACAGGGAAAGAACGCCAGGCCCGCTGCGTAATCGTTCCTCCTCGCTCTTCGACCGCGACATGGTCATCCGTTGCCGCAGCTTCTGCGAGAAGGACGTAGGCAACTTTTTCCCGTTCACCTTCGCCAGCCTCTCCAAAATGTCGTTCGCCTCCCCCAAACGACCCTTCGCCAGCAGCCATCTCGGCGACTCTGGTAGAAACCTGGAACGATCTTCGACGCTTTACAATGGCGTCGCGTGAACGCGAACGAGCGTAACGGAAGCAGTAGGGAGATAATAAGTTACTCACCACCAATAGGAGAAGTATAACAGAAACGGTGCGCTCGTGGTTATTGCTAGCGTTCTCCAATCTCTTATCAAATACGTCACACCAGCCAACATACACATACCCATCGTATAAAAGCTACAAGTCATCACTGTCACAAACGAGCGATAATTTGGTCCAACCAGTTCCAGAGCTGCGTGGAAAATAACGAGGCAGAACGATTAGGTGTAAATTACATTTCTAATTACATCTTTTTCGGTTCCACGCGATTTTCGTTTCGCTTTTATCTCGAGGGGAACTTACATATAATGAAGGGTATCTGGTAAATGGCCGGGATGGTCAAACCGATGAACATCCTGGTGGAGGCCCAGGTCCAGAAGCTGTTCGATATCGAGGTTAGAACTCCGCCCATGATCAAGGTCGCCAGACAGGTGAAGAAAGACAATTTTCGACCGATTCTAGGCGACAGAATAAATATCGTAAAAGTAATCGTGCATGCACGCGTTCGAATTATTGCGCAACTGTTCTTTGTACCTATCGTTCAGAGTGCCAAAGAGGTATACACCTATCGGTCCGCCTATGTTCAAGGCGACCAAACCGATCGTCGGGTAAATCGCGCGATCGCACACCAGGTCGAACTGCAACGTATCAACCGCGTGATTAATTTAACGAGATCGAACGATGAACCCTGCGAGGACAGGTAAAAACGTACATCGATCACGATGGAGGACGTCACTTTCGAAGTCTCGTATTCCCAGCCATGATCGCACGGTACCACGGGCCACGATGCGTTTGGTACGTACGAGGCTGTCGTCACGACGGAAATGTTTTCCGCTGTCCAATCGATATCGTATCGTGTGCATTGACTGTACGTTTCATTGTCGTCCTAATTAAAGGAAACGATCGTTACAAGTAAACTGCGAGGACACGAGGGAGATACGACTTCTTCGAGGTTTACGCAGGTATAATCCTTACGAGGTGCGAGAAATACGGGATACTAGCGATCAGCTAAGGTCTAAAATTAGCGAGATCCAAAATTTCTTCTTCTACTGCGTGAAAATACCCAGCAATTAACGGACTGAAGTAATACAAATTGATACAGCAGAGCTTTCCACATCCGAGCTGATAGGAAAACATTTTCTACTAACGGGACAATCGCATTCTTAATATGAGACTTGATGTATTTTAACAGAATCGTGTACGTATGTGCGCAATAGTCTCGATCGAAAAGAAAAATGTAGACTGCGTACAAATTACTTATAACAACAAGCGTCTGTTACCGCGAGACACCGGTTTGATAACAGAATATTTACGTGGCAGAGCGATTGGTATACAAAAAGCTCTACTTTACGAGGACTAATACGGTCGTCTTATATGAAATCGACTGAACAAACAACGAAAGAGTTAAGCACATAAAACGCGACGTCTAGAGACCAGAATTGCACCTGACTGGTAGGAATCGCGAGCCTCCTCCTACGGGAGAAGTCCAGGTTCTCTAACCCCGGCACCTTGCACCAATGGGGTGGCGTGTCAGCCATGAACAATTGATTGAACGCGCAAAAGCCGCACGGCAGACACGCAGGAAGGCAGACGAGCCAGAGAAGTTGCTTCTGGTAACGGCCAAACTCCCCAACGATCGGTAGAAGATCGTCGAGATCGAAACCATCCTGCGGCACGAAACCCTCGATTCTTAGTCGTGCGCGGACCCCCTCGAATGTAATCAGTCGAGGAAAACAGAATTACAAAAACCGCTAATTCATTCGACCGTATCTTGCGACGTGCGAGACGAAGTCCAACTACGTAATGGCACACGATTAGAGAATTTCGTCGATTAGATAAGAGCGGAGAGCTTCGAGAATCGAGTCCGCTCGCTATCCGGGATCAAAAGTAGAACTGTTCGCGACGTTTCATTAAAGCCTCGCGATTCTGCGAATCTCTATAGGGATTATTATTATTATGTATATAATAACGATGAACGCTTCTTCGTTTCATCTGTGAAATGATCAGATAGTTGTTATCGAGTAACTTACGTCGTCCGTCGCTTTGGCGTCCCCTTGGCCGGAGGTCCGATTCTCATCCTGGTCCTCCATTCCAGCGAACGTTTTCCCACGTCCAGAAGCTATCGAAACCTCACCGATACCTTAGAAACGCGTTACGTGACCTGTATTAGCTCCCATCCGATGGCAGTGCAACCGACGTGTCAATCGTTCCATCCTGGCTGTCGCCCTTTTTTCGCTCGTTCGAGGGTGGCTGGCGTGTGGCGTCGTCGCGAATCGGACAAAAGTATTTAGGCAGCGCGTGCCAGCTCTCGCAGCGGTAGATTCTACTGTCTTCTAGGTAGGACACGAACCCAAAATGATTGGATCAGTTAGGTTATCGATCAATCCGGGTGCTCGCTCAACATCCGTCACAAAGCTTGCCTTCTTTTACTCGACAACTGTTACTCTCGCCTCGCAGGAAGGCTACTACACTTTATTCTACGTGTACATCGAACAGAAAAAAAAGGGAATGAAAAGAATCGATATGGTCTAGCGTGAAATGAAACACGCGATAGTTTAAAGTGTATGCAGAAAATTTATCCGAATCGAGCAATGGCAATGACGACACTGTGCTCGCGTATACTTCGTGCAATGTCTCTTGGTTTGTCCCAAGAAATGGTAGAAATGGTAGTTCACAGTTTCACGGGGGTGGTAAATCGAGTTACTCTGGAATTTTCATCGCGAACGCACTGATATCGACAACGAGGCACTGGTCTTGGTTGAACGTTAAGGAAAATAATGAATGAAAACGCGAAATACCGATCTCGCACACGCACTCGCGGACCGCGTAACACGCGCGGAAAGGGAATCGATGAAATGCAGACGGGACGACTTCAGAGACGCGTGTCACGGGGTGTGCCCTTCTAATTCAATTGGGTTAAGGGTACTTAGAGAAGATTAGGAACACTGCTGACACATACTGCGTGACGGCCGCGGTTCATTCTTCGATTGCAGTGCGTTATTTTTTTTTTTACGTTATTCTAAGATTCTCTCTTTTTCCTTTCCTTCTCGACGTTCTTCGTACACTTTCAGTGATTCATTTCCAATTTTTATCTTGTTGAAATATCCAATGTTTCTCGTAGAAAATTCATTTTTTGGTGCAATCGTTCCTTTTCGTCTCTATAATATGCAATAGCTTTCTGTTACCTTGTACGCACTTCGTTAGACAGAAGCTCTCTGTCGAAAGCTTCGATAAAGTTATAATCATTGACCGCGTTCCTGGTACTTCTTCGATTACGAAGATCGCTAGCTAATTCGCGAGTATCGCGAGGCGTACGGCTTCAGTTTTAATCTGGTTTAATTCAATTGATGAAGTAAAGAACCGTATAGAGTATAATGCAGGCAATTATCGGAGATTTTCAACGGCTACCGTGTGTGTTCGAAGCACGAGTTTCGCGTGCGAGCCTCGGTCGGGCGATAAATTTTCCGCATTTTCGTTTTGGGAAATCGGTCATGGCGGACGTATCGGAAGCGATGGGTCGGGTGGTGAAGAGCGATCGAATAAAAAAGAGAAAGAGAAGCTCGATGTTGAAGCGACGACTGGTAATATAATGGCATCATTGCGTGCATACAGATTTCAAAGTAAACGTTAAGTTCGTTTTTGGACAATCTCGTTTTGTCGAAGATAAGGGGGGAAAGAATAAGAAAAAAGAAGAGAAATTTCACCGTGGAAACACATGTGGAAGCAATTCGCATTTCGATGGTCGAATTCTAGCGGGTTGGAAACGATCTCGCTTTCATCTCGGAATAAGATTTCTTTTTTCTTTGTTTTCCTCAGGAGACACATACAGAAACGCAATTATAATATCGTTCTTCCGCTTTGTCCCGTTCTCTCGATTTTTTTGTTCCTTTTTTTTTGACAGGGCAATGAGAATTATGGTGTTAGTAATCGAAATGATTTCTCTTGTTTAATTAATCGTATGGCACTGTCGCTTGGCGATTCGTATAATCGTTTCTCGTACACACACTGACAGAGTACAGTCAGCCACATTAATCGGATTTCTCGCAATTCATACACGATTCTTATCAAGTACTTATTACTCTTCCGATTCTCCTGATCGTGCAAAGAAATCGTCGGTGATTCATTA
Organism: Xylocopa sonorina; assembly: GCF_050948175.1. Lineage (NCBI taxonomy): Eukaryota > Metazoa > Arthropoda > Insecta > Hymenoptera > Apidae > Xylocopa > Xylocopa sonorina. The sequence goes on from NC_135193.1 coordinate 16,158,812, forward strand.
ATGTGGCCGATTATACGTTGGACACACTTTCCAGAAGAATCGTCCCCCAATCATTCCACGATCGCTCTGACATTCAGATAAGCGATGTAGCCGATGTGTCACATATAGTCGTTGTCATTTAGAAATCTTCACAGAACACAGGCTCCGCAAACCACACGACTGACACAAACCGAAAAGACACGTAAGATTCTTCTTAAACACCTCACGCTACGCGGGGATGCCGCACCCTCTCCTATTCAATAATTTCGTCGATTGCAAATTGTCGGTGAGACTGTTCAGGAGGAACGAGAAAAAATAACGTCCTCCTGAACGCGCAGTATAAAATTTATTATCTCTCGTAATAAAATAAAGCTTCGTCGTGACTTTAATTTTATGTTACATTGAGCATCGGTTTCTTTGACAAGTGTACAACAACATAATGATAATATCCCTTGATTGAAGCGAGACTCTAGCATTGTCTTTCTCTTTTATCGAAGAAAAGTATCTGTTGTAATCTCGGAAATAGTAAGAAAAAGAAATGAATCCGTCGAGTGCGTCGAGAGACTTCCCTTCTTGCAAAATCGCGAACTAAGATTCACGCGATAGGCCAAGGTATTCTTTTTTTTTTTTTACTTCGATACTTCGTTTTTCTGCGACGAAACGTTGTATTATCGTTTGTTTTTTTTTTTATTGGCGGCGCGATCGACGCTTTTCAGCGGTCTAGGAAACAAATTGGAGAGGGTGAGCAAAATTACAGAGTGGCAGGCTAAACAGGACTCCATCCAACTCATGTTCTCGTTTATTCGTTTTTTCCCTTTCTTTCTTCCCTTCTGCTTCAGTCCACGTTCACCGCCCGAATTGTTCACATGCGTAAATTATAATGTTTGGTCCGATCGTCGATCGGTAGCACTCGCCAGCATTCTCTCTCTCCGCAATATCACTACAAAAAGATCAATCTCACATGCACAATTTATTTTTCTCCCCTTTTCTCACGTCTTCATTATTTTTTTTGCGACTTCTTTTTTTCATTTAGTCTTCTTTTTCTTGTCTGCTTCGTTTTTTTTTGTATTTTTTTTCTTCTTTTTCTTTAACTTTTTAGTTCGTGTCTCTAAATCACACGGCATGCACGGTAATGGCATGCTTAATTTCGACGTAACCGGCCGAAGATCGAAAAAACAAAAAAAAAAAAAAAAAAAAAATATAATCCGAAGATGCAGATCAACCGTGACAACAGACACGTGTAAGTAGCTCTGTAGGCAACGCACGATCGATCTTTCTTCATTTTCCTCCCATTACCATGCAAATTTTCCTGACGCTTTGGAACAAGAACAGCTTTATACGCGCGTTGGCTTCGTGTTTCGCGACTCGATCGTTTAAAAAATATTATCGAAAATATTGTCTCGTACGTACAATGGCACCGCGCGGTTCGGATACTCCCCTAAGAACGGAGACTCTGCTCGGCACCCAGCGCCGCTGAGATCGACTCGAAAAATAAATCATCTGCATGAACATGTGTGAATTCATCATCGCCTCCCTCGTTATCCGTAATCTATGTGTGAACAGCTTATTTATTTGTCTATTTATTTATTTATTTATTTATTCATGTTAATCGTGCGCTTCCCCGTTCTCTAAGTAGCACGGAATCCCAACGAGACGCCAGGATAACGATTCAAGCGACAGTTCTCCGATCTTTAACCGCGTAACGATACAAAATTTATATAACTTTTTTTATTTATTTCCATTCTTTGCTTCTTCTTTCCGTTAGTGTTTGCTTCTTTTTGTTGGTTTCTTTTTTTACAAATCGACGATTCGTCCCTTCCCGAACGTGACGCCGCGATTCACGTCGAATCACGAGCCAACTCTTCTCTCATCATCCCATCATCACAACCAACAATCCTCTCTCCCTTGCGTTTCTCGCACGCACTCTCTCTCTCTCTCTCTTTTTCTCTTTCTCTCTCTCTCTCTCTCCCTCTCTTTCTCACGATCTCTCAATGTTTCTCGCTCTCACAACTCATTCGTTCCTCTCGCCGTTTAGTTTTTCTTCATTCGCATAGAATAACACCTGAACTCGACTCAACAGGACACACTCCACCATGTAAATTGTGATTTACCTCACAGCGCACATCATCACTGATACAGCGTAATGCACACGCTTCTCATATCTCTTATTTCTGTTTTTTTTTTGCTTTTTTTCTTTTAAATATTTTTCTTTAAGAATCCTTATAGTTAAATACGCTCTCACGTTCCCTAGTGAAGCATCGCACGCACTCTAGGAGTCTCGACGATGAAAAAGGCTAACAACTAATAGTTCGAAAAGATATTATCGTGTATGAGTTTGTTCGAAGGAGCGTGGCTCTAGCCGCGACCCGTCCACCTGTCCGGCTTGGAAACGATCCCGAGCGACCTGTGCCACTTCGTTTACGTTTATATATATCAAAAACACGTGTCTGTGTGCGCATTAGGTTAGCTTGAATCCCAGAGCAGCAAAAATATACATCCTTTGAAAAAGGTAAAGGCAGAAAAAAATAACTATGCTGAACAGTGGAGGACCGAGCACCGGTACATGCTCGAGACCAGATGGTAGAGGGGTTGAACGTCGCAACGTCGCCTAAAGGCACGCTCCCTTCCAGGGTACAGAGCATCGACCCCTCGCACACGAGAGTCTCCCCAAAAAATCACAGTCGCGTATATAATATAATTTGCTTCCTTTGTATTCCTCATTTTCACCATCTCGTTTCGTTTCCTAGTTTCCCACATCTGCCCCTCCGCGGGTCCTTCTCCCACGACCGATTCCCATCATCGCGGATCGACGTTCAACATGCCCATTTTCGCTTCTCTCCCTTCCCGTCAATCCTCTATCCGCGGGCCTGATTGAGTGATTCGCAACAACGAACACACTCGATGGTAAAATACGCGTGACGGAGAATGTGCTCGCGTGTTTGTGGCCTCGATTGAAAGAGGGAAGATTTATTGTCAGGCGCTTGCGATTCAGAATGCTTAATGTACTCGTATGATCACGTTGCAAGTACACTGTACAACCACCCGGCAATAATCGTTCGCGATTGGAAAAGAAATATTTCAAGCAACCTGTTCCGTCTCGTTCGAAAATAAGTAGCTAAATTGTTCGTTACAAGCACGTTTTACTAATCGTAAGGGTGGGAAATGGTTGTCCTATGGAAATCCTGACGATCGGTAGAGAATTTTTCTAAATTTGGCCACTCATTTTGAAATGACAAACGCGTAGGTATCGTTCGCTTGCGAATCAGAAAACCAGGCGAGCGACTCTGAATTCATTATCAAAACGCGAAAAGACGCGCACTGCCGTCCTCTCCGTCGTACTTCCTCTTCCTTTCGCTTTCTCTCTTCCTCTCACTCCCTTTCATATCTTCATCCTTCCCCTTTCTCTCGTTCTTCCATTCTCCTCTCGCTCCCTTGCTTACGTCTCTCTCTCTCTCTTTCTCTCTCTCTCTCTCTCTCGCTCGCTCTTTCTCTCTTTTTTTCCTCTACTCTCTCTGCTACGTGGAATGTAAAAGAAAAACAGGATATCATACTCTTTGCGCCTCGGCATTTTGCATGTTTCTTCTTTGGACACTTACAATAAACCGTTTTCATCTGTTTCGTTTGCTTTTTTTATTTTCGTTTAATTCATCTTTTCGTACTGAACTCATCGAGACACCGACTTTGGTTGGTCGACGACAGCACTCTTCCCGCCGTCGAGAAAAACTGTTAAGGCAAAAGCTGTGTTTCCGTAAGGAGAAGAAATGTTCACGATTGGAAGACACCGTGTTTCGTTTGCGAGAATTTCGTTCTGCCTCGAAATCTAAAGGATCCACCGCGAGATTAAAATAATTTACGGAGAATTCGCGTGTGTCTATGAAAAGTGGGTGTGTGTACGTGTGTGTATTGGATGTGTGCATCGCAAAGAGATCAAGGTTTAGGCTCCAGTCTACGTAACGAGCGGCTCGCCGAAACGATTCCCCTACCCCCTTTTCTTTTCTTTGTTGTTTCGTTATTTCTTCCTATTCATCGTTTTGTTCTTTGTTTTTTTCTTTTTTGTTTTTTTTTCTTTTTTATTTTCTTTAAAGCTAGATAGACGTTTTCTCTTCCTTATACGCTAAGTTTGGCAATATCGTTCGCAACAGTAAAAAAATTATATACGTATATATATTTATTTTTATATCCAGACGTGGAGCAGACACATTGGTTTCCCTCGATATGTAAAATCGTAAAAAAGATAATCAATTTAATAAAAAGTCTCTTAGTTTATAATCGTCTCTTATCAATTCCCTATTTGTCCTTTGTTTCTTCTTCTTTTTGTTCTTTTGCGTCTCTTCATCTTACGCCAATCTTGTTTCTCTTTTTCCATAAATGTTTTGTATCATTTTTTGTGTTTTGTTCTGTTGAAACACGTTTACCCCGTAACGGGTGATTCCTCCGTAAAGAAACCGCCCCTAACCCACCCCTCCCCACCCCCACCTACCCTAGATAGTCAAACTCGAATCTCGCCGCGATCATCGACAATAATCATCTTCCGTTCACTATCGTGTCTGTATCTGTACGTAAAGCTTTGCGTAAACGAGGCGTTCACAGGGGAAAAAGGTGTGTTTAGTTAAGAATGAAAAATCGCTATAAAATATATATACCTGAACATCACGAAAGAACGGTCACACAGTGTGCTTCCGCTGGCAAAAGTATTTGGAATGCATGGCACTAGCACAGCCACGTTTCAAACACGTGACGTAACTTCGTATTATATTATTAGAGCGACCGACCGTCCGCTAAGTCTTTCATGTAAAATCTTACTAAATATCGCGTAAAACGTGGGTATAAAACCTCTAGGAAAAAAAAAAGTACTACAACAATTTACTGGAGGCTGACAATACCGCTGCGAGGAAATTGGAAATAAATGTATCGCGATCGTTAAAGGAGCCCAAAACCGAAGACGTTTCGAGATACGAAATATTCGTGTAACAGAGAATGCATGAGCATACGTACGAAAGCAAAAAGGTGCCCTCTCTGAGCTGCGTAATCCTTGCGCGATCAAACGTTTCGAATATTCGATCATGCTCGAGCTTTCGAACAAATTTTTTTAACTACCCACGCTTGTGCATGATAACGCGTCTCTTATTATTTTATCATCGTCCAGCTAACGATGGCTGGCCGATGATAGAACGTTGGGTTATGTCGATCACCGTTCTCCGGTATCCGATCGATTGCTACTTTTACACGATCACTGTATCCATGCTTGAACCACCAACGCCGGAATAACGTACGAACGTGAACGAGCAACGTTTCTCTCGTTCTCTACTCTTTTTTTTCCCCGTTAACAAACGCCCTCCCTACAACAATGCGAGGCCAGGAAGACGGGTCTCCTCGAACTCCCGATATCCGCGAGCCCAATTCGAATCGGAAAGGACGAAACGTATGCAGCGTTGTTTCAATATTAATGGCAGTGCAAAAAGCTCTCGTCCGATATTCCGTTCGGATGCCTACGATGGATCTAAATCGACGATACGAGTGATCGCGCAAAATTACTTTCGTCCGCGCGCAAGATTACGTCTCTGTACGGGGCGTAATTAACGTATTGTACTCTCGGGCTAGATACTCGATAGTGTTTTGTTCTTTTTCAATTTCTGTTCTGTTTTACTCGAACGTTCAGGCCGGACGAGGACTTCGGTACAACTCAATAACTTATGCCAGCAAAATATTAATTTTAATGAATCAACAGCAACAGACATTCACATACGGGGAAAAGTAACATACGCATCATCATCATAGTCATCATCATCATCATCATCATCATCATCAACATCATCAACATCATACTACAACTGATCGTTTAGATTCTTGCACAATACGATCGGACCAGGGGTCACTAATATTTCGAATCTTCCCGACCAATTTATTCTTTTTCCAAAGAATCATTCAACATCACTGACGCTCCTCGCACTCGTTCACTTTTAACTTTCTCTCTTTCTCTCCCTCTCTCTCTTTCTCTCTCTCTCGCTCTCTCTTGTTTTATTTCTTCTTCCATTCACGCGTTCACTCGGCCGCATCGAGATAACAAGCAGCATTCTAGCGATCATTTATTTCGCTCATCAACTTCGAGTCACGCCAGCAACAACAACAATCATTCGATCATGCCTCGATTGCTTCAAACGAGCATATACGTATATGTATATATACATATATATATATATATATATTGGTGTGATCGTTCAGCAAGAAATCGGAAACAGACCGCGTGTGCTTCGTTGAGAAAGCTACAAGGAGGACAGAGAAAAAAAAAAAACCCAAAAAGCTAGAAGCTTTTACAACGAGTTGCGCATTAATTGAACTCTCTCGACGAGACGACGTGTGTGTAATACAATCGTCCATTTATTACGCGTTTTTATTTCTTCTATACATACGGACTCTCTGCGATCTGTAACACGCATACAAATTAAGAAAACCATTCTTACGATTTAATCCTTAGTTAGAGTACATTCTCTCCCTTCACGGTTTAGCAGTCTCTCATTCTCTCTCACTTTCTCTCTCGTTTGGTCTCCCTGTGTTTTTATCTTCCTTGTTCATTACTAACGTTCTTTCACTCACTCATACTCCCTCTCTCTCCCTCTCTCTCACTGGCCACGATCATCGTCCATCGAAGTCGTCCTTCCCTCAGGTTCAACTTCTCAATCACGCAGGTAGAAGCCCCAGGCTCGTTTTATCAGGCATACTTGCATCACCGGAACATCTCGGCAGGCTTCGACCTTTGGCTCATTCATCGGCAACATCCACTTGCACGCCTCATCATCCGTTGTCGGCAGACATCCGGCAGACAGGTATTCTTTTATTTTGCTCGATCATTTTTTGTTTTTTTTTTGTTTTTTGTGTTTTTTTTTTTATTTTGGATTGCGCTCGACGTGTCGGTACTCGCTAAATACCGTCGCTAGAGCAGGGACACGTGCAGACTCATCTCACCCCATCATCGTCATCATCGCTTCGGAACTCACGCACATCCATCAACTCGCATCCGCACCATCCAATCTTGTTGTCTTTGTATTGTGTTCGATAGCTTTCTAGTCAAATCAAATTGCACGACAGTACAACCGTGGGGTGATCTGTAAACAACAAAAGCGAGCCAAATATCAATCAACCGTCGCTCACTGCTCGATATGTGTATTATATGCATGTTTCTTTTGAACGATTTTTTAATTTTTTTTTTATTTTCATCTTTTCCACAGATGGGATCTCTGTGTCGTGTACACGTATCTATCCACGGGACGGGACTGCGAGACAAAGGGGACCATAAGCAACAACGACAAAACGAAACTGTATTATACAGAATGATACTGGAAAACAGGTAACGAAGCTATTTAAAAAAAAAGAGAGAAAAAAAAGTAACAACTATAAGACGAAGAAAAAAGTGATAGCTCGGCCCAGTTTTCAGAATCAACCTGTATAACGTTCCTATTTCACCATCGCCAGCCAATACTGTTGTATCTTTTGTTCTTCGATTCTTTACACATTCGTGCTTCTTCTTTCTTAGCGTCTCCTAACTGCGTAGAGAAACTTCGTGGAGAAACTGATCGTTCTTAGCAAAATAAAATACAGACAGAGAAACAGCAAAAGATAGTGGTGTAAAATGGAGGGGGATCTAGTAAAGAATGATGGAAGGTGCGACAAATAATCGTTAAGTTCAATACGGGTATCAGGTGACTGAATATACACGCATCACACATCGTTCACACGAAAAATGATCGAAAGTAAAAAAAAAAGAAATAAGAAAAAAATAATAAAAATAAAAAAGCTATGAATGAAACAATGAAAGATTACTCACCAACTGGACGTAGAGTTGGCAACATTCTTGAGCTTTCGAATCTCTTTGTTTGCCCAGTTAGCCAAAGCCTTGGTCTTTTCAGTGTGTGATCGTCTAGCCTTCGTTATGAGTTCGATGATCGGTTCAGTCTCTACCATCGGTAATAATTTCGCCCCGAAGACGGTGACCAAGTCACCGAGTAAACCGACACAGGCTGAAATGTTCCCTTCGGAGTGTTCACGATCCTGTGCTATCGACGTGATGAACTGAATGATGAAGGGCACGTGTGGCTCTACGAGAGCGATCGCAGCATCCGGACAAGGATTTTCTGTATCACCACGCAGTCCTTGCACTATACCAGTGTAAGCATCGAGGACACACTCGCGCAACTCGTTCAGATAATCAATCATATCGTAATCGCTTCTGTCCACGTTCGCCTGAGAAGCCTGGGCTAACGTTTGCAATACTATGTCCAAATATTTCTTGAAGTCTGGCCCGATACTGAGTGCAAGATCGCCGAATACTGAGAAGATGTGAGGTTTCACGGAACGATGGACCGTAGTATTGCTAAGATTCTCCAGCAGCAAAGTCATAATCTCGTCGCAATAAGGCAGCATCTTGTTCTTCAGGGCCCGGCAGATATCGCCAGTCAAGCCAACGGCGGCGCAACACACTTGATACTCCGCGTGGTTCTTCAAACCCAAACAGAGATACGGCTTGAACGCGTCCATGTACTTTAGGAAAGCTTCCCCAAGTACTTCGACCAGCGTCGAAACAGCCATAAGAGCATCCTCCTGTACACCCTCGGCTTTGCACGAATTCGAATTAAACATGGCCAACAACGCTGTCATTATCACGTCAGAGATATGTGGAGCATCTTCGGGTGTAACTTTTCGTAGCACGGATTGTAAAGTAGCGCAGAGCAACGATTGCAGATCGTTGTATTGGGCACGATCCGAGTGAGACTGGATGTGCGACTCCATTAGCAGAACCTGCTGCAGTCGATCGAGGATCACCATCGTCGTTTTCTGCACGGTTATGTAACAATCGCGCGGAGAGTTCTTCACCATGTCCATTAGCGCCTCATAGGCGGCTGATCTCAAGTTAGCTTGAGCACCGTCCAGACGATCTGTAGTCTCCAATAATCTTGAGATGATGAAATCGAAGTATTGAGACATACAATAGGTTTCGGGGTTCCGTCCTTGGGTAAATTCCGCGGATTCGTAGCTAGCCTCTGCGAGGCCCGTGAACGCCCAGCAAACATTTGCTGCAACGCGAGGCTCTGCCTTCAAACCGTTTATCAACGCCTCCAACAGTGGTTTCAAGTATGTTTCGTTGATCGCGGCTTCCGGTATAATTTCACAAATTCGACCGAACGTCCACGCTGCCGTATCCCTTACCACGACGCTGCTGTCGTACATTAACTCGATAAGCGTTGGCATAGCTTGCTCTACCAAAGGTTTCAGAGTAGTGTGATCGACACCTCCGAGGATGGAACCGAATGCCATCAAAGCAGCATCTCGGTATCTCCAATCGTGGCTCTTAATGTTGTCCTTGACGAAAGGAAGAACATATGGAACGATATCGTCTTCACAGCAGGAGGACAACAACATTAAACACACACCAGCTGCTTTCGAAGGATTCCAATCGTCTTCGTCGTCGAACTCTTCTTGTTTAGTTAGCTTCTTCATTAATACAGGTACCAGAAATTGCAAAGCGCCCTTCGCGTAATGCCTCGATACTTTAACCGGCGGCCGACCGCTTTCATTGGCTTCACCCTCTTCCATGGCTAAATCTACTTCCTCCTCAGACACGTTCGACCAGAATTCAATTCCTTGCAGTGCAACTTCGTCGATATCTGATTTCATGGCTTCTAGAGTAATAGGAAAGAGCGCTGGAGCCATGTAAGGCTCCATGTATTTGTAATACAAGGACATAATTTTCACGAGACACTGTAACGCAGCCACTTTAACTTGCGTATTCAAAGACTGCGTTGCCTCGCACACTACCTCCATGATGAAATTTCTCTCTGTCTGCACAGATAAAGAACGAAGTTACACAACCGTTCTAACCTAAAAATCGACGACATACCCCCGTATAACGTCGGCGGATGTAACACATTTTCGGCTAAGAAATTGTGCAGCTAATACACTCGAACATAGGTGAAACAGAATCCGTACAAGGCGAATACGTGTACAATGCGAGAGACACATCTCTTGTGTTACACGGGGGTCTATCTACGAGTGATTTGAAAAATTATACAAACCTCTATTTCGAAATTTCCTTTAGTAAATTCCAACGAGTTAAAGAGTGCACTTGTAGCTGCAAGCCGAACGTGATGCGAAGTACTAGATCCTTTCATACCGTGAATAATAGCAGTGAGAATTTGATTAGACTGAGGTACCAAAACATCGCTCTCTATATCTTGACAAATGTAACCTATGGCTTCTAACGTCGCCTCTTTCATTATCTCTGTACTGTTTGGATTTACAACGTTATTAACTAAGAGTTGCATAACATTGGTCCATTCGTGAGCAGGTAATTCAGCCACAGCTACATATGCGACACACTGCGCCGCAGAACTTGGCCTATTGGTCTCAGTTCCGAGCGCTCCAAAAATCTATCGACGAAACAGATATGATAATGTTAATTACGACTGTCTAATTAAACCCGATCTATGGAATATCGTGGCAGAAAAATGATCAATTGGAAAAGGGAAAATTCCCTTACATTTTTCTTAATGAATTCCCTAGTTTCCGCGGGAATGGAAAGCCAGCGTTGTTGATATTGATACTTCAACTGGGTGTCTTTGGATGTAAGTTGATTTTTGAGCTGAAGACCCGCCGCCATCCGAGCAACCGGACTCGCAGTGCCGGTAACCAGCACTGCGCTGAGTCTTTGCATGAATTCATGCTGAAAGAGAGAATAAAGAGGTACTTGTACAGCCTCTGCGATTTTTATGCCTAATTCAAATACATCTGCTTTCAGGAGAAGATAACTTACGTGATTCGACCTTGCTGCTTGCTCCAAGAAATTCTGAGCTGCCTCCAACTCATTCTTATCTGAAATTGGGTGTGAAAATAGGCGTAATTAGTATCAACGATTTTCCTACGTATCTACGTTTAGCCGATATCAAGCGGGGATAAAAAAAAAAAGAGCAAATAATTCGAAGCAACGGTAAGAGGTTAGAAAAGCAGGATGCACTAGTGCTTCTCGTGGCAATCGACGACGGGGACATGCGATACGAGTAACCGTCACACCGGGACAATACTTCTCCGGCCGTGAACAAAGCCCCTAGCAACAGCCAAACGGAACAGAATACGACGTATAAACGTATAAACGACAAATCTCGGTTAAACGACGAAATATCAATACCAGAATGTTCCCGATAGCCGAACGGGACCACCACCTAACGACGATATCGAACAGTCGTGAACAGAACCGGAAGAAACAGAAAAAGGACGCGCACGCGGTGGGCCTTTACTTTTCCAGGCAAGGTCGCGAAAACGACGATGGAGAATCCGATAATAGGTGAATACGATACGCCCGGTGAACCGACACCGATAGCAAGGTCAGAGTAAACCGTGTAACCGGGGAAGATTAGTCGTAATTTCATGATGGTCGCCAACAACCTGAGGGAGGCTGATTAATCGTAAATGGCTTACCTGAGGAGACAGTCTTCTCTAGGACCTGGATCAGTTGTACCGTCGTTGGATCCATCTGCATGGTTTCGGCTTCTTTCGGCTATCGATTATCGTCGGGAAACGTAACTTTTTATGCGCCAATAGGAAATGTCTCGTTGTCGCGACCGGCGGACAGCCACATGTAGCCACCACCGAATCAACTAGCTCAACGACGTACCCCCCTTCTACCCACTTCCTGCCAGTACTCGATTTCTGCTTCCTTCCACAACGTGCGGCGTAGTAATATCCGCGCCCTTTGATATTCTCGCGCCTACTATGCACGGGCGAGCCTCTCGATCGTTCGACGGTGACGATTACACGCGCCACGTACGATTCACGGCGACCCGTTTAATACCCTCGCGGCTCCGTAACCGTAACAGGACCACTGTCACGAGCGTCACGTTTCTCGAAGCGATCGTCGTGTTTCCCCGAGCGCGGACTATTTTCTCCGTGCGCCGCGCGACACGCCGTTCCGCGCAGGCGCGCCACGCCGCGCGAGCGCCATCTGCGATCGCCGCCAGCGCCATCGTCGCGCGCCTGACGCGCACGCCCGTTCCGCCGGTCAATTTTGAATTCGTCCCAGCTGCCACTGCACATTTGCCACGTATTCGCCTACGCTTCTATCCTTCAACAGAACAATCAAATCTGTGTAAGTTGTATTCAAATGTTTTTAATAACGAACAGTTTATCTTCTTCTATTAGAGTACGTACGCGAAATACTGTGATAAAGGTTTCTGCTTTCAACCCCTTTTTTTTTTTTTTCATGTCGCTTCATTTTTATTCTCGTTGACTTTTCTTCGTGGAGAATAAATTAGGAACGCAACAGTGTCGAACGTATGGTAAGATAGAGGAGAAGTTCGAAAACTTCAGGTTCCGAGACTGGTCTTGGGAAGCCAGGTGCGCTTTATGCTAAATCGCGGGACCCTCGACGACCGTTGGACCCCGTAAGACTATTGATAGCCCTTCGCATACAATTTTCGCTCTATAGAGAGAACCAGCGAAGGGTTGGTGTATCGACGTGCACGTACGCGCACGTCGGGACGCTTGGTCGAAAGAATGGTAGAGCGGCGGTTATTTTAATAGATTTAATGAAACGATATACAGAATACATTTGCTTTCGTAATGCATCGCACCGCATCGTCCGCGTGCCTTACCATCTATATCACATGTCAATGTTTTTCTTTTATTTATAAAATATAATGGTCATAATGTGTTCTCATTTTCTCACGTCATGCCTTTAAATTGCTTTCTCTTTCGGATGTACATATCGAAAGTATATATAATTTCTTTATATTTATAATTATATTAATTCATTATATTTATATATTTATATATTTATAAGTATGTATATGTAATAATTATGTATATATATTATATCGTTCTCATTTTATATTATATTATATGTATACGTATATGTATATATTAACCCAAAGAGCGAGAGGGAACTGTGTGTAATATGTGTAGCTCGGCACGTAATTATAGTGAATCAGGCCGCGGAAAGGTTTCGTGAATGTGCGCGCGTGTAAAACACATCTTCGATTAGAATACTTTACAAATTGTTAATAGAGTAGCGTTAGGTGTTAACGTGTTTGCTAGATATCGACGGTCGTAGGGGTGAAAAGGCCGGTGATCGGGAAACTTCCCTTGCAATTCCTTTTATTGTCGTTGCGAGCAAATTGCAAGGAGAACACAGGATTGTACTTGATTAAATTATCGGCGAACCATCGATCGTTTTCAACAATTCGCACCTCCTTTTCAATTGTACGGCCGTCAATACGTATCGACGTTATCGATGAGATACCATTCCCTTCTCTTTTTTTTTTTTGTCCCCCCCGTCTACGTCTACCGCGTCTTCCCGCCGGTTTCTCTCCTCGTTTCTCGATCCCGATAGCTACACAGATTCACGGGGTCCACGAAAATCTTCCCACGTGGTCGATGACTGACAGAATTTTTATTAAATTTTTTAACACATTTCGCTGACACACGCGTTGCGTGTAAATTTATTCGTTTAGTTTCGACGCAACGTCTATCACTTCCGGCGTCTGCCTCGTAATCGTGCAGCTACAATGTACATGGCTGTATCCGCAGATATTCGTACGGCGGTGTACGGATCGATCGTTGTAGAAATGTCCGTACGAGAACGAGAGTCTGCGTTTGTACATGTTCGTTTAGTTTAGTTACTCTGTTTCTTCTTTGTACTTGTTTGCTTTTTCTTTTGTTTGTTCTTTACCGCATTTTTATATATCGTATGAAACGAAATCACAGGGAAGGGAAACGATACGATACTCGATCTTATTATATTATTTGGACGGAAGGGAAACGAGTTTCGACATTTCGAATTTCGTATCGCGATATCACGATTCTCATAGAAAATCGAACGTATCACATTGCGACAGACAATTTTATTTTACCAAAGAAGAAATGAAGAAGAACAGACGTCGAACAGAACTCAAACAAAATAAAAAAAATGTGAAATCATCCGTTGATTGAACATTTATTATTACATCGAGGGAAGAGGATAAAATACACCGAACGGAATTGGCCATTGTTTGTTTTACAGCGATGACAATTAAATCGTTAACAACAATATTTCGGACGATCTCGTTCTTCATTCGAGATATTTCTACGTTCGAACGATCCGAGATCCCATCGGTTCTATTATATCATTCTGTCTCGTTCGTATACCCGTTCTCGCTTTGTCTCTTTTTTTTTCTTTTTTTTTTCTTTTTACCTAAAATTTCTTAACCACTTTCTTTGTCTTCTTGTTTCTTTCTGAGTATCCTCGCCCCTAAATCGGGGAGGACGCGCGTGCGAAGCTACACGTCGCGGCATCGTAAAAAATAATACAACGCTCTTTTAATCAGCGTTGAGTCCAGGAAAGATCCGGTGGAATTTGTAATCGGAGCACGTCAATCACGAGTTAAATTGTTTCCAGCCCCAATAGGGGATTAGAAACTGTTTGCGACGCTTCCATTAATTTCCTTAAGTAATAGGAACAAAAATATCCATCGACCCTCTGTCCCTTCAGCGAGGCAAGAAACTCAAGAATTCTCGAATTCGTTTCGCTCACGATAATCGCAATTAGCCTAATAGCACCGTTTAATTTGACTAATTCCTCGCAGCCTCTAAATCTCTTCTGGACTCGATGCGCTCTCTCGCACACGGACGGAAACGTACGGTTCGGTTCTCGCGTCGTACAATTGATAGAACGCCGATGAATAATTGATACGCGCTATTAAAAGTAGAGAGAGAGGTGGACAGAAGGATGAACGGGACTTCGGAACCGTGCGTTTCGTCACGACGTAATCCTAATTCCACCCTGGAGAAGTGACGCGGTTGCGCGCCCCGTTTTCGTATACTTGTACCTTGCTTTTCTGCCGGGCATAATTGTTCTTGTTTCGCCGTACATCTGCGATCGTCTCCATCCACGGACATTTTCATACGCATGGCCAAAACGCCAACGAAGCCCGCATACACGAAGAAAAGTGTCGTTCACGCTGTCGCTCGCCGCTTAAACTCGCGAGCGGTCTGCTCGAGAATCGAATTACGCCCGTTCACGGGGGGCCACTGAATTTTACCTTCGAATTAAGCTCGACGCTAATTACTCCTTTCTCCGTGTAGCCTTCGATAACGAGAGATCGCTAAGGGAAAACTGTTAACATGCCTAATGATCGATAACCCTTGGGCGAAAACGTAATACCGAAGGAACAACGTGAAACGAACGATGAAGAAAAAGAAAAGACAGAAGAAAGGAGAGCTACGAAGGTACGGTTTTCGAGACGAACCATAAATGTCGCGCAGAGATCGAAGGGGAAAGAAAATCGAGATCGTTTCAGCGCTCGCGAAACAAGCCTGAAATCTCTATTTTCCTTTACGAAGCGTCGAACAATTCTGGATACACACGGCGATTAGAGAGTAACGTATACACACGTAATTATTTTATACCTATTGTGCACATACATGTATTTGTAATCGTGGTTTGTTTTTTTTTTTCATTTTCTTTTTGCCTCTCCATAAGTTTAGAGGACCCACGTGGACGTGGACGCGGTGTGTCTTTCTGAAACATAGGTGCACTGAGAAGATCGCGCGCTAAGAACGCTGTGTGCCGGTTGGATCGGTTTTTACTGGACCGTAGTTTTACGTTTAACTAACATACACGCAAAAGAGGAAAGTATTATTGCCGAACGGTCAACGATAGCCGTTTTCGAAGGGTTGCCGTGAACGGGATGATTGCACTGACTAAACGGCGGCCGACAAATCCCTCGATGCGCGCCAGTGACGATGACCGTGGACGCTCCTCGTGGAGTTTCTTCGTTCGCTCGTCGGATGCAATCGCGTCCAGGGTTGGTCACGTGTTTTTTTTTTTTCTTTTTTTTCTAGATCCAAAGGGAACGAACCGTGGTCCTGGTGATACACATTGCAGCGGCGAAGAGTGCTTCTTAAACGTCGACGGTGTTTCTTACGCATTTAGCAAGTAGTAATGGTAACACAAGGTGGTGGTAAGAAGGTAGCGGATGGTAACAGCGGTAGGTAGCGACAGTAAACGCCATGTTCGTAACGCTAGCGGTAAGTAGTAATTTAAGTAATAGTAAGTAGTAAGTAGCAAGTAATAGTATAAGTAGTAATAGCGGCGCGGTATACGTATAAATAGGACTTTCTACGTTAGTTTGATTAAAAATAAATGTCATAACGTAATAGGTAACTTTATGCCGGACCCGTAACGAAGCCGCTGTTCCGTTCGCTGATCGAGCCGCGATCAAAGCGTCGTTCCACCCTCCCTTATATATTTATACATCTCTAGACGAGCTCTCGTGCGCACGCGGTTGCGGTTCAGGCTAGGTCCGGGTCCTACTTCATTCTTCTTCTTCTCCCTTAGCTGTCTAAAATCACATTAACGCAAAAATAGTGGTAATCATTTGGGTCGAACCCACAGCGGATCCTGACCGCGTGACTCGGAAGACACTCGCACGTTTTCGATGACACTGAACTTCTCGTACGATCGAGGGACGAGGGGAAGGGAGGAATATGGGGCGTAACGGTTCGAAACTAATTACGAGGGAGTGGAGGATGTCTCCGACAATTCGTTTCAGCATCATCGCGACGTTCGAGTGCGATCACGGCCACGACCTACGTACTTACATACATAGACCTAAACTGCCAATACGGAAGAGCGAAATTCAGCGTCGGGGATGAAACGAAAGGGGATGGAAAATAAAGGTAATATCAATTAGCAACGTAGTCTGTGGTACACGCTCTACTTGTAATCCGCTCTTCCGTCGTTGCTCTGATATGTTGCGAATCGTCGATACGCGTTCTCTTCCTTCTCTCCGACGAATAATAAGTACGTTTGTTCATCGAGAGAGGAGAAATCTCTGTCCCGCCTGGCGGATCATCGAGGACGATCGATGCATCACGAGCGATGAAATAAACGTAGCTCGGTTCGTTGGCGTAGCGACTTATACAAAGTAGGTAGAAAAGTGATAAAAATTCGCGTGTACGTGTGTACGTATGATACGTGTGTGAGTTGTGTGTACTCGTTTCCCGTACGTTCAGTTTGTGCACGTTTGCGAGAGATAGCGTAGCACTGTTTTCTTTTCGAAATACCAGCTAGACGAAACAACCCCGCGCGACTCGCCTCGATGCTCCCCAAAACGTTTCTTCCCAGCGAAACGCTCGTCTCCGTTCTATTCGCGAGGGCGAGTAATCTACCGTTTGTTTCACTGCCGTCTCTCTCTGTCGTCCGCGACGATCCGCCAGGGAACCCGGTCGTCCACCACCGGGTCGTTGCTTGGGCGTTTCCGTACTCTCGATAGCAAGAATAGTCGTTACATCGTACAGTGTTAAAATAGTAAATAGCAGTAATAATAGTAGTAACGATAGTAACAGTCGTCAGCGCGAGCAGTCACGTCTGCCCCACCGACGCATTGACACATCACGAAGACACGCGCCCCGTTCATTCGCTCGTCTTTCTCGCATCCGTACACGCACTCAGGGAACTTTGTCTTAAAATTTACCGTCACACCGCTCCTCGTCTCGGCTCCGTCCACTCGCGCGTGCACTCGCCCCGACACTCGCTGGCACGGCACTCGATCTCGCACGCACGCTACGCCATTGTTCGCTAGAAACATTCAAACAAACGTTAAGAGTCGGGCATCGATGGACGGAAACGCAAATCTCACCGGCCGACTCTCGCGGTGCACGATGATTCACACGCGCCCCCATATACACTCGTGTGCAAAACCATCCGTGAGGGTACACGCAACAGGATAGTTAAATCTACGTATACGGATAAGAAACTAAGGAAACTTAATGGAGTATGTATAGTAGTACGTAACCGCACAAGATCTCAGAGGGTGAGTGAATTGTCCTAGACGACGATCAGAGCCGCGGGGCTTGGGCTCGACTGGGCGATTAGAACGGTATACTACCGACGAACATCGTCTCGATCATGGGCGGCACCGGGACCAGGTCCTCCAGTTTCAGGTAAAAGATACGCTGGAGCCCTTGCACCGAGAGACTCCTCAGTTCCGGTAGTTTACCTAGCAAACGGGACAGGTAGTGCGCTTTCCTTTGCGCCTCGGCGTTATAGGTGACGTGATCGCGCAGGGAGGAGATTATTTTCGACTGCAGCTGCTCCATGCGATGGGGCTCCTTCAGGCCGTACCTAGCTGTAACGTCAGGCAGAGAAAACAGACGCGTTTTTCTATCTTTTCTTCTGTTATCAATCTGTCGTGCTTTCTGCGGCGATTGGTGGACAGAGTGGCTCGAAAGGACAAAGTTCGTGCCGGGGAATTACCGGATCGCCAGATTCGCCGGCCAATCTAATCGGAAGGGAGCTGTATACGGTGTTGCGTGCAATCGGAAACAACCGAAAAAGGAGCACGCACGTGGAACGCGCGCGAGGAAAATCGCGTCGACGTATCGCGTGCTACGGTCGTGAACGATCGCGGTTTCTTTTCGTCGTCAGTATCGATAACTGACTGCTCGCTCGATGAATTATTTATTCCGGCAGACGGCCGTGCTTAATGGCGAGTCGTTCAACGAACGAAACGCGGAACTGCGAGCGAGCCGAAATTA
Organism: Xylocopa sonorina; assembly: GCF_050948175.1. Taxonomy (NCBI): domain Eukaryota; kingdom Metazoa; phylum Arthropoda; class Insecta; order Hymenoptera; family Apidae; genus Xylocopa; species Xylocopa sonorina. The sequence continues at coordinate 16,177,352 of NC_135193.1, forward strand.
GAGAGGCAGAGTTTTAGACGGGATCGAAGAAGGCGGGTGGAAACTTACCGGTTACGAGGGTGAGAGCGCAGAGGCAAGCGAAAGCGCTGGTGTCTACGTCGAGAATGTGAAGGGCTTTGCTGAACTCGAGGATACTGTGGAGCCAGTCGCCGAAGCTACGCTGACACTGTTCCAACGCCAGAACGACGCCGTTGCAGAATGTCAGCTTGGTGTCCTCGGGTTTCGTGCGGTACGCTAGCCGAAGAACGAAAAGCTCCAGGCTCGCCGACTGGAAAAGTAACTCCTACGTGGGAGCAGAGACCACGAAAGGGTACGTTAGACGACCGAATTCTGATCAGTTTCTAGCGGTTAGAGAGAGCGAACTCGAGCGGCGAGAAAATGTTATTTTCATCGGTGGCTCGAGTCTAGCAACTATAGACATCAGGCCAATCAGACCGTCGATTAGACATGTCGTAGACTCGTCAGGATTGACCTTTTAGAAAATGTACAAGCTATCGATCTCTTTAATAAAAGCTTCCCTTATAGATATTGTCTGGACGCGTTGGTACACGCGTTTGATAAACAAATGGAACGTAACTCGCGCGTAGCTGCGTGTCAGATATTATTCATGTCGGGCATCGTCGATGGACAAGCTTACGAACCTGATCTTCTCGTACCAAGTCCGTGAACCCGGGTATTTTATCAGCGAACGTTCTGATCACGTCGATGGATGTGGTGAGAAGATTGTAGAATTGCTGAGTCTTTTCTGCCTCTGTGATAGGCGGATCGCCAGGACTCGGCTGTCGATACTGAGAGTAGTCTAATGTCGCCTGGTCAGGCGTCGTGTCCAGATGGGCGCGTACCAAAGCTGTGATCAGGGAAACTGGTGAACTTGGTGGTGATTCTTGCGGGGATTTTGGTTTCGATGGTAATCTACCCCTGCGGCCCTTCAACGAATCCGTCCTGACCACCTGCGAATCGAACATCACACTCATAGTCTCCCTCGCACACGTACCCTATCGTCTTTCGTAAAATTAATCCTCTCGATTTTTCCGAATTATTCTCACGATCTCGAGTTTATCGATCAAAGATTTAGAAATAGATACTTCAGCTCTCGTCACTCACTTCTTTCACCATGCCGACCATCAGGCACTTCTGGAAGCGACAAAATTGGCAACGATTCCGCCTGCGTTTGTCGACGGGGCAAGCCTTCTCTGCCAGACACACGTATTTCGAGCCCTTCTGCACCGTCCTCTTGAAGAATCCCTTGCAACCCTCGCAGGTACGCACACCGTAGTGCTGGCAGGCCGCTGTGTCGCCGCAAACGGCGCACAGTTGGCTAGGACTCGGTGGTGCGCGCTCGTTACTGGTTCCGCTTCCGGACGACGGAGAGCTGACGGAACTGCCGGTACCCCCGCTTCCGCCGCGTGCCTTCGGTGATTCTGTACTTCCGCTACTGTGTCAACGCAAAGGGCATGTTCGATTAAAATTCACAAACTTCAACAGGTCGTGTATATTTCTCTCTTCAGTGTAAAAAATTTGGCAAAGAAATCGATTGTCAATCAAAATTAACTCCTCCCGACTTGACAGGAGTAAAACAACACCGTTCAGCCTTTCGTGTTCGATAAATCGATCGTTATCGAGGAGTCAAGAAGTATAAAATATAAAGAAGAAAAAAAAAAAAGAAAAACTGCTCAGACTTTGACCTCTGAATCGTTTCATAAAAAACCAGACAGGAAACAACTAATAATTAACACGAAAATCAATATTCTCTGATATAAAAACGAAGGTTCATTATTTATTACCTCGCAGACTCAGACCTCTGCGTGGGCAGCGATGCCCTCCGTGGCCGTGGCGTCCCCACGACGACGTTCTCGACGCTTGGATAAATGTCCGCCGGTGCGACGGCGGTGGCACCGGCGGCGATGGTCGGCGGCGGACCGTAGACCATCGGTGGCACGCTGACCGTGGCACCGTACGGCGTGTCCTGTCGATGGTTCGACGGCGACGGGACCGCCGTGGTCGGCGTCTGTGCCGTCTCCGCCGCGAAGTAACCCTGGTGATGATGATGGTGTTGCTGCTGAGGCGGTGGCGGCGGCGCTGGCTGCTGCTGCTGGGGATGATGGTGGTGGTGCTGTTGCTGCGGCTGTTGCTGGTGATCGTGGTAGGGCAGGCTTGGCGAGAACTCGGTCGAGTAGTGACCAGTGGCGCAGGGATACACCGTGTTGTCGTAACATTCCGTCTCGTCCATTTTGATGCCAAGGAGTTCCTGTCTGGTGTACCGTTGCACCGTGTACGTCTCTTGGAAGCTGGGCAAGGGTGTTGAACTGCGTCAGACATATCAGAATTAAATGTCAATGGAGAGAGGTCGGCTCGAACGAAATGTTAAACACGATTTTTTGCCCCTGCTACCGAGGATGATCGTTAAGTCGCGGCGCGAAACGTGCAATCTCGACGTGCCCGGAGAGAGAACAGGCTGATTCGTAGAAGTCAGCTATGATTTATTCCTTATCACGCCGGTCGGATCTCGGAGATCGTATCTGTGAAAGGTGAAATGCAGGTTGAAAACAATGAACCATACCTGAGCGAGTCCGCCTGGACGTCTTCGGGCAGAGGCGCTGCGGTTGGGGGCGGTTGCGGTGCCTGCTGGTGATGCACCGTCTGCTGTGCCTGGGCCGACTCGTCGGCCGTGGGCACGCCTTGCGGGTTGCCTAGCTGCAGTTCCGGAAACGGGTCCAGCTCTTCCGGTAGGCTCCCTGCATCCGCGGAATCTGTGTACGAAGCGCTCAACAAATCCGCCAGAGTGCTACATCCGAAGGGGCTCTGGAAAATTCCCATAGAATTCCGTACGGATCATTCGCAACAGCGAGCTACAGCTTCGACGAAGTTTTTATTAACAGACTACTATGTTATATCCACAAGACGTAACGATGCGTTGATATTCTACTTGGCAGACGTTGAAGCCGCGAACAGTGGAACGCGTCGAGACCACGGAGAATTCTCCGGTTCTCTGGTAAACGAAATTACGGTAACGGAGTTCAATCGAACACTGGTTTGAACGAGAAGACGACTATTCACTTTTTTTTTTTTTTTACTGTTCCCGCGAACCCAGGCAACGCCAAGAGAGTCGTGCGAGCGGCAAATCGAAGCACTCGACTGCAAGGCGGTAACATTGTTCGACCACAATCGCGAGCCGTGTCGAGACATCGATGTATAGTTGAGGTGCGCAGTGAGGATGTCGGAGAGAGGAATTGGCGAAGCCGGCTCTTGTATCGCGTGCTGCCTATAACTTGCCGCTCGGACAGCCCCGGGAAGATTTTTCCGTTAAATCGAATCGAGCAAGACCCTTCTATCAAATCCAAAGTCATTGTACTCATCTGGAATCCGTGCTCGTCCCACGTCACTCCAATCGTCGTGCCACCGCTTCGTTACTCAACATCGGTACAACAATCTCTCGAATTATAACTCTGCCCCCCTTCCCCCTATGTATTGTTATAAATAATTCGCGTCCCACGATAACCGACATGAATATCAACTGACATTTCGCGTAAAAGCGAGGAGCTCGATTCTCGACGCCCTAGCAAGAATCAATTGACCGGAAATTAACAGGAAAAAGGAACGACTAATGACAACAACTATTTGTTTAACAAGAAATCTAACTCACGGAACGATCAACGAGAGAAACGAGGCATAGGGACGGAGAAAAACGTCTGGCGAGGCGACAACAGGAGGATATCAGGGCGGAGGACGGTAGGATGAGGGGTTGGGATATTCAATTTGCCAGGCTGGTTCCGGTTCTCGGTTGACATTTCGTTCATCGGTCCCTGGAGGACCAGCGATCGAAGTCGCGGCCTGCCATAACCAAGACTACTACTACCTTCTAAACAGCCTCCTGCTGAACGCGGTCGAGCACCCTTTCGTTCGCCACTCGCAGCTTCCTACAAGCAATTACGCGATCCCATGCGAAGCGTGGTCGCGCGCGGCCGTTGCGTGTCGTTCGCCTCGCGAGAGGATCGCCGTGCTTCGTACCAACGACCGATTAAACCGATTGTTGCCCGTTTAATTACACGCGCGACGATCCTCGGGACGATTCTCGCGAAAAGGCTTTCCAGCGGACGGGAAATGTGCGCGCGGGGGAAGGGATAGAAACAGGTAGGACGACACTCGGAGAGATCCGGGTACGTGGGCAGGAATGCAGATGGTGCGCGATAAGCGAATGCAGATGACGATCAAGAACGCTGGGACGTAGGAGGGCGAGAGATCTTGTTGCGGGTCGGGCCTAGACGCGAGGAGTTCGAAGCCACCACGGGGACAGATAAGATAGCGGGATAGTGAAAGTTCCGCGAGCTCGAACGCCCCACTAACTACGGGATTCGATAATTACTGGTTATATAGCTACGCCAGGCGACGTTCGCGCGTAAATTCCGATCGCGCTTAGGAGCGTGTTGTTTTCACCTCGCGGCCAAGCTGATTTATTATTACCAACGGAAAAAGGAGCGATACAATGGGAAATAAATTACGTAAAGACGAAGTCCGGCTTTAAGGTTTCTGGTCCGCGATACGCGCGACGCTAAACGGCTGGTTAAAATGCTACGGGGTGGGAGGATGAAAAATTTTGGAGGCGTAACGGGAGGCGATTCGCGATCGATTATCGTGCGGCGTCGAGAATAATGTCACGCAAAAAGGTCCGTCGCTGACCCGATTGCGCTTAATAATAAAGAATAAAGGGGAGAGTACGACGCGAACTCGGAAGCTGTATAAATTACCTGTGTCTGTAGAAGAAGCATACTTGACGCTACCGTGAACGCGGTGGTTGTCGTGGTTGTAGACTGATTCGTGCAGGCGAGAACCGGAACGGTAGCTGCCGTCTGTCGTTGCTGCCGCTGGCGGTGTGGCTGTTGCTGTTGCTCTACGTCGTTCCGCGTGATAGCCACCGCGCGCTGGCTACCGTTGCTGTTATCGCTGTCGCCGTTCGGCGAGTGCAGTTGCCCTGCAACAGAACGCAAACGCACCCTCAACCTGCTGTCCCGTTAAACGTTCGATCGTCTTTGGCGTATCCTCGTTCCCAATGATCCAATCTATTGAACCAATCTCGAGGTACGATTCGCACCAATTCCATCGAGATACAACCCGGCTTTCTCCTCGGTTCCTCGAACGAAATCGCGCTCGCGTATGGCCTCTGTCGAGAATATCGTCGAGAGGAGCACGGAGGAGGAAAAGTTCTCGATCTAAAACTAACCGCGTTTATTGTCCGCGACGGAACAAAGAGGGACGAGGAACGAAACTTTTCTGACACGTATATGCAGGCGCAACGACGCGTTGAATCGGACGCGTCGGACTATTTCCATCCGACGAGGATACCGTGATCGGTGCCTTCTCTCTTTTGTCTCGAAACCGCGCGCGACGGACGCGAACGGTTCGTTCTCGACCGTTTACGTACAATATCTGCGACAGTGAGAGTGGCTGGAGTCCATGGTGATCATCTCTGCGAGTTTTAAAAGCGCGGGAACCCGAACGACGCCCCGCGTGGCTTGATTCCGAGAAGCACGGGTGAATTTCGACCACCAGGCCAAGGATGGCCTGGCAGCCGACGGAATCCGGGAACCACTTTCACTGGTTCCTGATTTTCTCGCTCGATCTTGCCCCCAACTTTCGGACTCGTTGACACTCTGTCTGGAGGCCGACTTATCAGTCGTCGAATTCTCGACGCCGACTGAGGTCCTCGACGTCGGCGTTTCGAGCTATATAAGGTACCCACGACACCCTAGGGAGACATGAAATCATTGGCATTTAAAATACTACCGTAGCCCTTTCTATACAGATAGCAGGCGTCTCCCTCTTGGCGCGATTATTATTACACGATATTACCCCCAACGCCCGGGGGATGACTATGTTTCCGCCAACGAGGCGAGCGTTTTTGTCTTCGTCTCCTTGATTTCTGCTCGTGATATGCGATACTGTACGATTTTTTTTGTTCTTTTCTTTGACACGAAGAAATGCAATCGATTTTATAAGTATTTAATACGAGAGACAACGAATCGATAGCAGTACACGGTAAGATGTACACTACAAACAGATGCGTTCGACTCTTTCACCACTCCTGCAACCCCTTTGGCGCGTAGATGCGAACCGATAGATAGTCACGGTCACCCAAGCCGGCGATTCGATTCAATTCCTCGATGGCTATCACGGGAGGGGACCGCCCGGCGGTTTTCACGCCGTAAAACATACTGTTCTCAGCTCGTAAACGATTCCGTCATAACGGAGATTAATCAGACAGAGAAAGAGAGAGGGGGTGCGAGTACACGATTACGTACAATAGCAACATTGTTACACTGAATTAAGATCAGATGCATACAAGAGTCTCGCGATGCTATCTATGCAAACCCAGCTAGCATCGAATCTGCAAAGCCATAAATCTAAACGCTGCCAGATCGATCGAGCAGAAGTCTGTCATTACCTAAACGAAAACTTCTAAACGCTTTCTCCCCCTCTCTCTCTCTCTCTCTCTCTCTCTCTCTCTCTCTCTCCTACAACCTGAACCTTTTCTCTCCCCCAGTTGTGACCCGCGTGCAAGGTGGTTGCTCCGCCAATTAAGACAGCTCGGGCCAAAACAATGAACCCTATCAGACAGCGGGGATCAGCGAATCCGCGGCGGATAGGCGCGAGTGGGACCCGATCCCACCTACGGGTGCGCATACTAGAGGAAACAGGCTGCACCTGAGCCGCGTGCACGTGCACGGAAGGACTCGATTTAACTTGAACAAACGCGAACACCGACAGAGAGCTGCATCGTAGGCAGGGTAAAGGCAGAGGTAGCAAGAGAGGTAGGGTGGCGAACGGACGAGAAAGAGTAGGGTTAGCCGAGCAGCGTGTGCCAAGTGGATTACACCGGTACACAACGGCCCTCCCACGAACCACGCCTCTCCACGTGCCACCACGTGCACCAGAGCCGCGCACACCGCCGCTTGCTCGCCGTTCCAACGCGGTTTCCTCTCGTCGATTAACCGCTCGTTCCTTCTCGACCGTTCCCTTCCTCGCGCGTTCGCTTTTTCGCCGGTGGGTTCGAAACGCGGGTAATTAACGCGCTAATTCGAACGGATCAGATCGTATTGAGGGATCGTGGCCATCTGGGACTCGCGAAAGGCAGATCGTTCGTTGGATTCCATCGAGAGCCTTCGATCGTTCCGCGTTTCGTCATTTCGTCGAGAATATCGGTCGCGAGATTTCGCGCGGTTTCTGTTTTATTTCTCCTCCGTCGACGAAACGACCCAGTTTTCCGATCCGTTCTGTTCTGTTCGCTCTCGACGAGAGGGAACGCTGACGTCACTGGTAATACGTGCCACCCAACGAACGCACCCGTCACAGGTACGCATTAAATTCCACGAGAGCACGGCCTAATTGCGGCGGTCGTCCGGCCGGGAGTTTTCATTTTATGCATCGCCGGGATAATTGATATCCTTCATGAATAATTCATCGCGACGGTACGCTTCTTTCTAACGCGACGTTTACGAGGAAAACCGCAGCCGTTAAAAGATAAAGCGTCGAGGGGGGAGAGGAGAGATAGAGAGGAGTCGTATTAATAGACGCATCGAGAGTTTTCTTCGTTGTTACGTTACCTTCGAGCCTCGAGACTATCGTCGATATTGCCGATCAATCGACGCGTCTCGAGCCTTAGCCACGGTTTACAACAACGTCAGCAACCGGCGAGGTGGGTGAGCGAGCGTGCGTGCGCGAGAGAAAGTAGGACCCGATCGTGTCTTGCAGCCGTACGCGACACATAATCGTGCAACGAGATATCTTCGATTTAAAGCTCGCATCGGCTCGCCCACACGAGTCGAGCGTCCCTCCGGTTGGACGCTCGTAATTAACCCTTTCACTGCCGAGCGGAGACAGTCGTGTGCCGATCCGTTCTTCGCTCGTTCCTTTTGGCTACCGTGCCGATCGTACGTTACACCTACTTGCCGCGAACCTTTTCTCTATAAATCTCTATTACCAGCGATTTTTCGACGTCGTGGAATGTCATCGATACCACGGTGGCTGACTTATGTTAACGGATCGATAGCTGCTGAAATGGTAAACGGCGCGTACGAGTCTCGCAAGGCGTTAGAGATTGATTTTGACGAAGCACGATTACCTCGATCGTGTTTAACGTTCAGAAATCACGTAGAAATTCGAGACGCGTGTTCTTTCTTTTTTTTTTTTTTTTTTACCATGGAAACGAAAAGATATGCAGCCGATTGGTCCACCGTGCCATCGACCAAGTCGAGTGCTAATTTTTCACAACCGTAAGGTATTCAAAACGCCCCAGGGAACTTGTTTAGCACTTTCACTATTAAGGCGAGACAATCTCCATTTTTACCCGGTTCTCGAAAAGGCGGAAGATTTTATTTCGCGCCGCGTGATAAATAGACGAGCTAATCCCAAACGCCTCGAATCGAGAGAAAGAGAATATCTCATCCAATTAATCTAGCAAGATTCTCTGTCACCTCGAGCCAGTACGGGAGTCTCGAATCCATCATAGGATCGACGAATCGAGCGATAAGTTAATTTGAAAGTTTCCAACTAACGAACACTCTAAAACTGGTCCAACGTATGCAGCCGGCGCAGCTTTCTCTTTCGTTTAATTTAACGAAAGATTGATGACATCGTAATTAGGATTACGACTGCGAAAACCCGAGTCGCGGGTACCCGAGAGTCGTCTCCCCGTCGCGATTACAGCCGATCGTTCCACCTCAGGGGCCGATACCTTTATTTATCGTCGCTCTCGAGAGGTTATTAGCGGCCCATTCACCGTGGAGGGGGATCGAATTATCATCTGCTTCGTAACTCGCCGAGCACGGTAACCTTCACGGTGGCGGCAGAGAAGCCAATCAAAGAGAAAAACAGCTAAAATACACGATGTGCTAATCATTCTATCAAATATCCATCCGTGGAATGCGAACTCCTGCGGGAAGATTTCACCGTGCAATCTCTCATCGAAACGATAACTCGGAACGATCTAGGCGTCTGTCGGCGGACTTTCGATATACACCCGCAGGATCGTGTGTGCACGCCAACTCCGACAGCGTACGAGCCGATTCGACGGGTTCGAGACTGTTCGCGTCTCTACGCGATCCTCGCAGCCGGCGTGCAATCCTGTGGAAGGTGCAGGAATCGAGCGCCACGGAGGAGAGAATAAACGCGGCTCGAATCACGGATCCGTGAAAGCAGGACCAGGAAAGCGAAGGCTGGAAACAAATTGTCCAGATACCCTGGAAAGATTAGATACGTTCCCGGTGGATTGACCTCTCCCGATAAAAGGCTGGCTCCCTGCGCCTACTACCTATACCGCGGGGCCCAATAAGAATACAAAGCCCGTGTCGAGAGACGCCTCGCGCGAGTGGTGTGTGTGTGTGTGTGTGTGTTTATATAAATATATATACCTAGAGAGCAGGCGCGATTTCGCGCGGTTCGGGTTAGAGTGCGGGTTTAGGGTGTCGAGTCGAGGTGAAAGAGAAGCTTCGACGCGGACCGCCGCGAGGGAGGCGAGAGAGAAGGAGAACGCGCGGCGAGGCTTGCGCTTGCGACACGCAGGCTCGAGCAGCGAACAGGCTGATAGGTAGGTAGGTAGTGTATATCGCTCTCTGACCCCGAAGAACTACCGTGAGACCGGCTTAGCTCCGGCCGGAGCACTCTCCTTTGCTCTCTCGGCGTGCACCGCGCGTATCCACACGTACCCGGGTCGGTACACGCGTGTGTGCGCGCGAGCAGCCCAGGCGCTGGTGGAATAAAGAAGTGGGAAGGGTACCTTCTGCGCCGTGACACGATCGAGAAGAAGAAGAAGAGGAAGAAGAAGAAGAAGAAGAAGAAGTGGAAGAGGTAAAGGAGGAGAAAGGAGCGACGCGACGAAGGATGTGTGACTCGTGGGTGCAGCTGCAATGCGACCCGGCTGCATTCAGTGGCACACACAGGACGATAGGCGCACCGGGCTTTTCGATGGCACGCCAGGATTATCCTTAGTCGCGAACAAACCGCGTGGAATGAATTTCGTAATACCGTCGAGCGAACACTCTCGTTCGCGGGAATTCTTTTCTCCGCGGCTACGTCCCGCTGCAGTCCTGCTCGACGTTTTCTGCACACTTTCCCAACGTATTCCCCGGCTACCAAGAATTCTTTTCCTCGCGTCCGCATCTGCCTATGATCGTTCCACGTAGTTCGCTCGCGCGTGATTATTATTACCCGCTGTTAATTCCCAATGGCCGTAAACCAACCTTCTGCCGGCGCGTACCGATCGGAGAACAATTAAGTGCTCGCGGTGCTCGAAGGTTTCGCAGAGAAAGTCACATACGCGCGTCGCTCGCGAACGTTTTGACGGGAGATGAATCGCAGCCAAGCGCTCGTAGGACAACCGCCGGGCAAATAAAAAGAGATACAGGTTCTCATGGAGTTTAATGACTTTTGGATATCCCCGATTGCTAATCGCGGGATAGGAGAAAGTATCTGCAACGGCGATACCGAGAAACGAACGCTGCGAGCCATTCCTCGTGCCTGTGCCGCGAGGAGCCGTCCCGCGGAATCGTCGGTGAATCGCTCCACCGTAGCTTTACGAATCGTCCTGCTGTACACTTTAGTCCTGGGGAAAGTTCAGCTGTGATGCTCGCGAAAAAATCGTTGGCGATCGTCGTCGATATTCGGACGACTCGGCAGAGCGGTAAATTATCGCGAACTCGTGGACGAGAGAGCAAGGGGACCGAGGGAAGAATGGCTGCGCGTAAATCAGCCGGCTAGGAAAGCGCCGGGCGATAATTACAGGCCGCGGAATTTTACGAGGGAGACTCGGCTGACGCTCGTCCTGGAAACGAAGAACAAACACCGCGGGACAGTTAATGATCGTCACTCGCGTAATTCGCAATCGGCTTAATCGACGGCTCGATCGTCGTTCTCTAAGTCCTCACGGTTTTCCTCGCCAGTTCGTTCGACGTGGAAAAAATAAACGGCGGTGGAGAAACGCAAGCGAAGGAGAGAAGGAGAGAGAGAGAAAAGAAAGAAACACCGCGGACGTGCTCGGACGTAGGCAACTTTTTCTAGCCGCCTCGCGTAAAAGCAATCATCCTGCATACTTCGGATGAAAGAATAAGCAAATAGAAAACCAGGCGCGCCGTCTTGACGTTGCAATTATATTTCCAGTGGCGCGTGGTCGTTGCGAAATCCGGCATAATTTCGTCAGGCAACGACGGAGAGGAAGGAAGAAGAAGCGGCTGGGAGAAAGGACACGCGAGGAAGGACTCGCCCGGTGTCGAAACGAATGGCGTAGACCGCAAAATGGCCGTACGAAACGGCTCCACCCATATCCTGATCTTCGCATGCGTGTTCCACGGTCCGGTGTATCGATCCTGTGGTTCCTCTTCGCCAGAGGAACGCGGAGAACCGCGATAGAAAGAGAGAGAGAGAGAGAGAGCGCGCAAGCAAACGCCGCGAAGCGTGTGCCTTGACAGGCGTCGAGATCTCCGCAATAGGATCGGGGATTTTCCCGATTTCCCGTACCGGGATCTAACGTTTCATTTGTTCGCGCTAAACCGCAATACCATCGAGGCCATTCTTCTCAACGAAATCAACGACGCACGGATTAAAAAGGTAGCATCCGGAAATAGCGTTAGCCGATAATGAATATTGACGAGCCGCGTTACGCTTCAACCACCTGTCATCTCTGATACAAACTTCTGGAACGTGCGATCTTGCGGTCGATCGAAACGCAACGCGTTCATCGAAGCCGAACGATCATCTCGAGATCGATGAGAATCATCGAACGCCCGAATCGTAGCTCTTACCAAATTATTCATCGAAACAATTTTACATTCAATTAAATGGTCGACACGCGAGTAATGTCGTAACGCGGTAATGTTACGGCGATCTTAATAGTCGCGCAGAAAAAGAGTTGTGGGAAAGTGAGAAAAAATTGCGAACGAAGTCGTGTGACCAGTTTCCGCGGCGCGCACACGCGGCGGGAGAAAGAAGAGGCGAGAGGAGGTGCGAGACTAGCCGTTACGGAGAGGATTCACCGTGTTCCGCCGGCGAGCACCTCGAAACGCCGCGCATCCTACGAAATCGTGGCTGAACCGGTGTTATGCAAGAGGCCACGTTTGGCGCGTCCACCGCGGCAGGTTCGACCGGTCTTAATTATTGCAATCGAGCAGTTGCCCGGGCGGCCGTGCCCGGGTCTCGGATAGAAGTCGAGTTTCGGATAGAAACGGCCCCGACAACCGAGACACGCTCCAGCACGGAAAGTCTGCCGTTTTGCTTGAATATTAATAAATTATTTTCTGCCCGCACGTGTCCCCGTACGGCGTCCGGTATCGCAAGTCACGCTACGTCGGCCGTTTCACGATGAAAAACCAGTCCAATCGCGCGCGCGCGCGAGAGTTAGCCGATTTTACGAAGCTGGATGAAAACCGAGCGGCGCGTTGCCGCTCGCGTTCGAACACGCGAGCCGTATAAAGAGGCTTCGCGAGCCACGGTTCGCGGACTCGAGCCGAGATCCCTCAACCCTTCGCGGCTCGCTCGACTCCTCGATCCTCTCCTCGTCTACCCGTAAATAACGCCGCGTCGATCCCGTGAAAGTTACCATCGAACAACGAGAGTCAGTTTTATGGATCTGTTGAAATTCCACGGTGAAAGGATTACGTTGCATGGGTAATTCGTTTTATTGGCGCAATTGATCATTGAAACGATTTTATCTAACCGTAAATTGTTCCACGGTCTGAAACGTTTATCCACTGCATAAACTAATAATCCGCGAGCGGATAAAAATTCTGTACCATTTCGAACATCCCCCGAAGGCTGAATAAATCATGTCCGCATTTTTTGCCTCGTTATCATATTCTAATTGGTAGACGCTACGCGCTCGTCTCTCGTCTTCCTCGTTCATTTTCCCAGGAACGATCGACGCGGGGATCCGTTCCTAGCGTCCTCTCGACAGTTGGAAGAATCGCTAGAACCGTTCGAATACCTCGCCAGGCGAGACGAATCGTCGCTGCGTGGAATCGCCTCGCAACGAGGCGTCGCCAACGAGGCGATCGGCAATTTACGATTGTCACGCGCAATCCCATCGATTGCCAGAAATAAAACGTATCGTTCCGCGCGGCAGGAGCTGGATGAGACGTCCTCGAGGCGAGACTTAGTCGGCGGCGCTCAAGGACGACCACGATACCGTCGGTGTTCTTTCGCCAATAAAATCCGACGTCCACGTGCGCGCGATCCGCTCGCGAATTCGCCAGCTGAAACAGGCGGAGGCGACTCCACGCTGTCGTTCGCCTCTCCCCGTCTCTCCTTGCCCCGTCCACGCGTACGGTACCGGTTGCTCGTCCTCTCACTCTCGGCCGACCAAGCGGATGGACGATGATGTACGCACGCACGGGAGGGACCGTGGAACCGAGGCGTGTATCTACATACCTCGTCCCGGCTACTTTCATCGAATTCGATGCAGCCAACGAATCTCGAGTCGCCTCGCGAGCTGAAACGGTGAAACGAAACAGGGAACACGGATGTTATCGAGATCGAAGGAACTAACCGGAGATATTGCCGCCCGGACTTTTTTCAATACCGTGGGTTTCTAATCGGCCAAGCAGAAAGTACTCGGCTCGTTACCCGTGCCAATTAATGTTTACCGCACGATCGGCGAATTGCCTCTGCGAGCAGTCGACGAGACGCCAGAGAGATATTTATAGAAATCGATAGATTACGGATGTTCGTGCACGCATTTCTGCGAGTATCGTAGAAAGGTTTCCAAGTTTTAAAGGATTTTAATCCGCGTCCAGGGGTCGTACGATTTAATCGCGCGTCGACTCGACTGCGAAGTGTTACAGGCTCTAATCTCAGGTTGCATAATCGGGTAACCTGTCGAGGATCGGTTGCGCAATCGATGCATAAACGACATTTCGGTAAGGGATTAATTCGTGCGACGCTCGCGGCACGCGCTGGCTAGTTTATCGGCGAAACGATCGGCAGAGGTTCCATCAATTACGCTTGATTCCCTGGTAGAGGTTCGCGTCGGACAAACTGCTCTCGACGACAGCTCGACTCCGTGACGCCGGGGTACCATCACGGACGGCGGTGCAAGACGTATCCGCGGGTGTTCAGGCCGCTTGAAAAACCGTCGACGATAGATCCCTATCGGTTCAATCAACGCCGTACGAGGCTGTAATCGCGCTTCATCAAGACGCGTCTCGCGCCTGCTGATCGTGGGGGGTTTCGCGGTTTTTGTCCCACCTCGGATCGAGGACAATATTCCCTCTCGCGTGTGGCAGCCCCGTCGAACCGCGCATTGTAATTGAACGATCAACGGGGAACACTGGAATTTCTCTTCGTTCTCTCCCGTTTTTTCTCTCGTCCCTCTATCCATCGAACGATCCATCGTGGATTATTCAATCGCGCGCGCGGACACGTAACGAGCAAAACGTGGACGCGTGTAACCAATTGCGGCGTTACGCCGAGGCGTACTCGCAGGAGTCGCGGAGATTTCCAAATAGACGGGAACGAGATTCCCCTATTGCGCAACCGAGCGGTCGTGCCTAAACGGGGGGGCATACCGTGAACGCGGTAACTCGGTGTCCCGGGCGTTAAATCAGACATCGCGGATGGTTTTCAGCGAGACCGCCGCGAGGATCGAGGAGAGGACGCGTTTGGCACCTCGCGAGTCAGCCGCGCGAGGTGACTGCAACCGGTCGACACGTCGAAGAGAAAGGATTTACCGGGGTCACCGCGGCTACGCGGCACGTCACGAGGAAGATAACCACCGACTAATAGGGTCACTTAGGCTAAAGCGTATATGTTCAATCAAAAAGAAACTTTGTCGGACAGGTTTCCTCGCGCGGTATATTCTCGCCGTAATACACCGGCTGCAATCTCTGGGCTGAAGAAACGCTCGTGGGAAACGGCTTAGCCGTGGTATCGGCCCGCGTGATCTTCGTCCGATCCTCCGTCGTAAATCCACGTTCGAGGCTCGTCAGAAAACGGCTCTGTAGCAGGCTGAGCCGCCGCGGTCGTGAGGCATCGGCAAGAACCGGCGACGGCGGCCTGTTAAAAATTCGTCGCTGCTAATGGTTGACGCGTAAGAAGACACGTCTCGTTTGCCATTCGCGGCGGTCGAAAGAAACACCGTCGCCTACGGTGTTACGGAATAGGACGAGGCGATTCGACGATCCGTCGCAAAAAGCTGGATCGAGAGGGAAGAAATCCTCTGTGGTGCTTGGGGCCTTTCTCGATTCGAGATCGCCCGTCCGCGTGTCTGGTTCTACCTGTCGGATGTCGCAACCGGGTACCATCGGCTGGCTCGATTAAGCGATCAAAGATCGATTAAGCGAGCCGGTTTTTCCGTCGTTATTCTCTCCGCAGCCATCCCCTCTTGGTGCCGCACGAAACGACTCGAAACGATCGCTCGATACCGTAATTGAAATAGCTGACGCCTTTTTGCCGTTGCGCGGCGAACGCGCAACGACAGCGTGTTCGCTCGGTTACATGGCGTTTTAAGGATAAGTATATGATAATGCGCCGGCTAGAAAGCAGGCTGTCGTGGAATCGGCTCTGGTTAATAGGACCACGATCAATTTTTATCGCCGTGTTAACATGAACGCGCAGCTGCGACGCGGTGTCCCGTACACGTAGCACCGCTGGAGAACAGCGGGAGTAGAACGAGCGGTTACTAGCCAGACACGCGTCCCTATTACTCTTCCATCGCCTCTTTAAATCCCGTCCTCGCTGTCGCGGACAATTAATTTCCCTTTCTAAGAGCGTTCAATCTATAGCCGCGAGCGCGCGTATCGATCGTTCCTTTCGCGAAATCGTTTAGAGAGACGAAGGATCGCAGGTATCAACGGTTACACCCTTGTACTATAAGCTACATCGCGTCTATTAACGATCCGACGATTTTCCCATACGATAACCGGATGCGGTATCAAAAGTACCACCAGTAACACAGTTCCAGTCTCGAAATCAATTCCACGATCTTCATCGCGATACCCACGGGCGAAATAGCTTTCACGTAACGATTTTCAGCGTCCCGCCACCCACCGCATCGCCACGATCGAATCGAATCGAGACGAAAGAGGTGGCGATCCTCTGCCACCGCGAATTCGAGTGCGGAAATCGGCGTACAGGTTCGTTGACGTAATCCCTCGAATCTCGCGTTAGGTACCCTAATTCTATCCAGCTTTCTACATCGCCCGCGGCGAGGATTTGCTCGCGAGCGCACAAGCTCGAAGCGTGCCGAGCGAATCGCACGACCGTCGGGCGTAGGCTTCAAGGGCCGAGCATTTCCCATGGTTTCGTGATTCTTTCTCCGTGATTCATGTGCCTCTGCCCCCCACCTCGAGCTCCACGTGTGTACGCATCCGCATACATATTCATGAGCGTGTGTACCCACTTGCCGCGCGCGATTTCAACGTATCGAGATGCGTCGATCGAAAGTACCGTTCCACATACTTAGTCCTCCTCTCCGTTTCACCGTTCGGTAACAGGGGATTTCCAATACTTTTTTCCTGCTCCTCTCGTCGTTCTTCTTCGTTCGAAGACTCGAGGGGCAGCTCGCGCGACAAATTCGATCGTTTGTATATACACCGTCGAACAAATGTTTCGTGAATACGATAACGCGAACACGATAATTAATGAATTCGTCAACTTTCTCGAGGCTCCCGGTTACGATCGAGCCTCGATTACGCCTAAGGCTCGTATCTACCGCTATTCAGGTCGACGTTCAAGTTTAATGGTAACTCTCGGACATTCCTCGATGGCTGGTTACAATTTCAAATAGCTGTGTTAAACGTCGAGCCTGGAACAGCGGAACGTAACGTTAAACGGGTCCGAAATGTCTCCTAATATGAAACGAGCTCGAAGCGAGGCGGAAAAATGGCACAACGCGACAATTTCAGTGTCCTTTTTATCGATACGGGGACGAGAAAAATTCGCTCCTACATACTTTACGTCACGAGCACTGTTGCACACGTTCGCGAACAAAGTAGCAAGATACCTTAAACCGCTCGCAGCCTTCTAGACCGTGTTTGCTCACGTAACTCGCGCTAATGATACGTTTAAATCGACACGAGGGAGTAATTGCAGGGACGTTGCTCTCGTACGCGGCAAGTAAGCGGCGAGCACGTACGCATGCATAACTGATACGCGGATATGTTTCAATGGACGGTGGCGCGTGTATTATCATTGCGAGCGGTGGATGGCTGTGTGTATCGCCTCTCGAACACGTCCTGGGAAGACAATCGAGACGGGGCGTACGCCCGTGAATTCTTCCGCAACCGTGACCAACGCGATAAACGCGAGCCGAGTACACGGCCGATTGATCTGTAATTATTCGGAAATCCGATACGCGCACTTCAACAGCGGCAACACCTCGAGGTGACAGGCATTCCTCTGCCAGACGCTGTCTCTTGTTTGCATACAGGATCGAGATGGATAGCCGCGCGGTTATAATCTTCATAATTCATCGGATTTCAGATACGCGTCGGTCGATGATCAAGTGCCTCGCGATCTCCAGATTTCGATCGATACTAGATACTGCGATGGCTAGGATTCTCTCGCGCCTGAAACCAGACGTTTCGAGTCCCGCAACAAGTGGATAAGTCGATCGCGCGAGTATCAACGTTGAGCTTGAAGTCGACGCGAAGTTGGTTTACTTCGACACGTTTTCGTTCGAAGTTCGTGCATTTTTGAACGATCGACGCGATTTTAAGGTGGCAACAGCGAGTCGCGTCGACGCTTTCGACGAAGCGCTCGACAGCCCCGATTCCTTTGGCATTCGATCGGCTCGAGCCGACGCAGATAATAATCGGCGGGCACAATGCGGACGGTCTGACCGTGGTTTGAACCCATCTGACACGTTCGTAACTCGATGAATGCCCGCAGATAAAGGCTCGTGCATCGCCGTGCAAATTACATAGCCGTGGCCGCGGTTTTATTGCGAAATCTAGGCAACACACGTGGGCAACCATCGGCTGTCGGGCGTGAGAGCCGCGGACTTTTCTCCGCGCCGTTGTAACTCGCCAGTTCCTATTATCGGATTTTTCGAATAGCGAAACTGCCGCGAAGCAGAGCCGCGGATTGGGCGTGACCGCTTTCTTCTCGCGGAGCCAATTAATACATCAACGCTGCCACATTTCGTACGCGCCCCTAACCCGTCCACGAGCTTGCTTATTACCGCTTATCGTCTTTGATCGAACGGCTAACATCATAATCACCGTTCTGGCCCACGGTTCTCTTCGATCTTTCTCACTCGAACCGTTATCGTGCCATTTAACGATCTATCGTAGACGTTGATCACCTTTGCCATAGATCTTTGCCTCGACTCTTTGTTTACCCATCGATTCTTTCATCCGCTCGATTTATTCTTCTCGCGTAAGAAATCTCGTTCGTTTAAGAGGTGGGTGGCTGAAGTTTCGCAATAGTTTTCTCCGGAATCGGGCTCGCGAACTCGATCCTCGCGCTCCTTGAAAGACAGAGCGTGAGTGGAAGTAGAATGACACGGTACTGGACGGACACGCGTTTCTACGGGAAACACGAGCGTTGGGCACGGTTGGAAATGGCAAAAGAACGCCTAAAAGCGGGCAGGAGGCTTCGTGCGGAGTCAATGGAGCGCAATGAGCAAAATCGGAACCGGTTACGATCCATGTAATTGCCACGAGTAAATTTAGACGAGGCGAGGAGCGAACAGGCAACTTAGCCGGCCGCTGTCCACTTTTAAAAGCGCTCGCAGCTGCGAGCAAACGCGCTCGATTGGCTGTATAACGAGGCGAAGGTGGGTGTAGGTATCTTCTTCCAACATACCGATCGCTGGTTGCCATATTAAATCTCTCGTACCTCTCGAAAGAGAAGAATACTTTTCGCGACGAATGGAAACGCTCGTGGAGAAGAAAAAAAAAAGTTGATCGCTTCCAAAGAGCATCGAACGAGGGAATAAACACGCAAGATGCAAGGAGAATGCACAGGAACTGTGAACGCGGAGGTTCGAACGCCCTTGGAGAAGGTTGTACGAGAAACGACGACGAAAATCGATGGTGAAGCTGGTGGTGGGTCGCGGCGAGATACGCGAGCATAGTGAAACGGTTGAAGGTGAAGGACGAGCGCAGCAACCGGGTGATACAAGTATTCGGTAATCGTCTTCAGTGATCGTCCTTGCGCGTTGTCAAGAAACAAGAGAAAAAGAAAGGAGAAAATCGATAGCCAGGTTAAGCGAGCCTCTCGCATGGTATCTGAATATTTCGAAACCCGTGGAACGAAACGCGAACCCCCTTTAAACGAAATAACAGCGAACAAGGGGGAACAGTTCATTCCTCGCGAGATTCGAGCAACTTCGCAAGGGACGACTTCTGCGTTGGCTTCGATGAAGTTGTAAATCTAGCGGGATCGCAAATAGAACTGGTCCCGCCACCGCGCCGCGGGGCTAATCAATCAATCGATAATTGGCAACGAGGCGGCTGTCAATGGACGTTACGATTCATTGAACGGGTCTAATATTGAACTCGATTATTCCAAGATCCAGGGCAAGAGGGACGAGTCGATCTCCTCCTGATGTACAACGCGCGCACGCCGCCGCAGCCACGACCTCCGCGCTACCAATGAGTTATAACGCTCATTAATCAACGGAATCAATGTGAATTAAGAAACGCAACGCGCCACCTGTCAAACAATTTCGCGTGGTATCATGTACCGCTCGCGTAAGCCGACGCGAGTTATTAGCCCCATTAATCAGTTGCAGGCTAGCATTAACGTTAATGAAGAAAATCAACCAGCGCGGGAACCTGTTGCTGTCCATTTTCGACGTGTTAATATTCGCCCTGGATCCACTTCGTGGACCGCACTCGAGGCCTCGTAACGCGTGGAACGTTGAAACGATCCGGCTAACTGGCAACGAATCGATACCAAGAGAAGTCAAGAAGGAACGTCCTTCTCCCACTCGTTTCGCCACGCGATATTCATAAATTTCATTAGATCGTCTACTTTTTCACTTTCCCTCGTAAAATCGAACGTGTCCGCTCCATCTACCGTTCGTGTACCCGGTTTAGCTCGAATCCGTGGACGGAAATTGTGTTATCGTGGAACAAGTTTCGGGGTCGATTCGGTATCGATTTCGATTTCTCCTTGAAATTTCTCCACTGTCGGTGATCCCCTGGTCGCGATCGAGGCACCCAACGGAATGGCAACGCGGTGGCGGTTGAACAGAGAAAGAGAGAGAGAAATAGAGAGAGAGATGGAGGCAGGGTGGGAGAGACAAGTGAAAAAAGGGGAAAAAAGCGGAGAAGGAAAGACAGCCAGCAGCCACGATGGGGACAGACCAGAAGCGTGTGGCGGCGTGCGGTAGCGTGCACGTATGCGTGCGTGCCGGCGCGACAACGCGCCAGATAGGATCTCTCTGGTTGGTATGCGCCAGAGCGGGCAATACGCGACACCCATACCGTGGTCGGAAACGAGCTGCAGGTTCCGTGACCCCGAAACCGGGGATACGATCTCCCGTTGATACCAGCTACCGCTTGGGAGAAAAGCTCGTTCCCCCCTCGCGGTCGCACTGGCCAGCCCGCGAAACCTAATTGCTCGATAGCCATCGACCACAATTAATGAATATCAACCGCCTCGTTACCGCTATTTAAGATATTTAACTCGCCTTATCTTGTTAACCATTTGCAACCATTCGCAACCATCCGATTCTCGTATGAGAATTGAAACGTATCGAAATTGTAATTGACGACACGGTTGGGAAACGATCGACAGTGAGAAGCTACGTCGATTATCGTAGCGGGGGATTATTCGTGGTAACAATGGCGATGGTTAATTCGTCGAGGATACGGAATGAAATCTTTATCGTCGGGATAATTATACGCGACAGTGTCGCGGAGCCGAGCGAGGCTGCGCGATTCAACGAGAAATGAAATAAAGTTAACACGTGTAACGTAGGAGGAACGAGCGAGTGCTTTCTATCCGACTGGATGGAAATTAGAGCGGGATCTGCGCGAGAAGCAAAAAGGTCGCGATGGATTGGAGTGGGTGGAATGCTGCTGCTGCATTATAACGCGTATCTCTTTCACGGTTTTTATTTTGGTGAACGTACGGAATTGGAATCTATGGAGTAGTGTGTTCCTTTGACGGCGTTCGGTACGCTGGCCGCCTACTATTTTCAATTAACGTCAGCCATCATTCAAGATATTCTTCTGGCAACAGGAAGTGACGCGATGCACGCATTTTTCCCCTACCGATGTAAATTAATTACTCGTACACGTCTCCCGTGTAATTACACGGCCCTTTACGATGTAACGGGACGAGCGTAAACTAATTAGTTCCCATTCGGCAAGCGTATATTTCACCAACTGACATCGCGAGGCACCCACGCGAGCAAATACAATGCTCGAACGCGCATTTTTCCGAAGCCAGTCAAAAGCAATACTCCTCTCTGTTCCTGAAACTCCTTTTACGGGACCATCGCGCGCTTTTTGATCCCTTGATTCAACTGCAACGAGGATTCAGTCGGAAAATACGTGGCGTACGTGGATCGCTTTATTTTTGCTTCGACGATCGGCGCAGGACCGGTTGATGCCTACCTACAGGCGGATACATCCACTAAAACATAATTGGATGTAAACACGATCGATCGATGCGATCGAAGCGGCGTATAAATCATCGACGAGGCTACGAACCGATAATCTGCTGGATGGCCGTACAAACTGGTCGTGTCAGTACGTTACCAGCGATCTATACAAACACCCGTCACGCGTAAATCGACCCTTCGCCGATGCGCGTTTAAGTGGATACTCCGCGAATACAATTACACCCTTTGCTGAAATATTATAAATTCCACGAAATCAACCATCTGCACCGGTCATCCTGTCCCTAAGGAGATGTACCTTTTATTCCCATCCTCGACGGTATCGCGGGCAATTTATTGCATAAATTCGAATAAATTTATACGTTCTTTAAACAAGAGCGTTAAATTAAAGAGCGCTGGAAATACCCTGGTAGAAAAGAGACGCCACGGTGGAAATAGTTCGATTGTAGGTGGCTACAAAGGTCAGCCTCGCTATTTAAAGTAGAACGTCGCGCGGTCCCCGTGGTCCATGAATGAGTAAAGAACCGTCGAATCGGGACTGGGTTCCATTCAAATATCACCGCGTCCCCCTTTCATTCATCTCGCTCTCGATTCATACCGACGAGGATCGTTTAATTATCGCGCGACGTCCGCATCCCCCGACGCGAGGAGGCGCGGCGAAACAAATATCGCATCAATTCGCGTGTCATCGCGGTGAAACGGCGCCGACAGTTCAGCAGCGAGGAGTCTCTCAGGCATCGTAGCTAACGAGCCGAGCCGCGGGGATGCCGCGAAGACACCGGTAACAGGGACTCGTTCGTACACGAGTGGCGTAGCGTGCAACAAACGAGTGATTTAGTCGCTTAGATCGAGGTCCGCATACCGAACGACTGTGACCGACTCAGGACGGACCGGGACCCCGTTGGGCCTCGAGGCCTCAAGGCCGGCGAGCTCGTAAAGTCAATTCGTGCCTCTCCCTCGCTCGACCAAGCGGATTTTCATCGCGCCAGACGAAGACGCGCGTCGGTTTGCAACCTGCTGCTTCGCCACAGCCGCAGCTACCAGCTGGGGTCCCCGCTACCGCGATCAGAGACTCTTACACGCGGTTAATGTTAATGTTCGCAAATTGTGCGTTACGTCCGTACGCCAACGAAATTACCGGGGTGAGAGTGAAGCCCCGGGTACGTGTTATTCTCGAGTTGACGCCGTGGAATTTCGCATAACTTTCTATCGGATGATTTCGCGTTCAATTTACGAGCAATTTAATAGATTGCGAATAAAGTAGACTCCTCGCGCGGTATATTGGTAGAAGATTAAACGGTGGATCGTAGAAACTGTTACTTCGTATTTTCGAAACACTGTAGAGACACGGTATAATAGTCGCGTGATTTACCGGCCGCTTAAAAAGTGGCTACGATCACCTTGGGAAGTAATAACGCCGCCATTAGTCCACGTTTGAATTCATTGCCCTATCTTTTTTTCTCGATGCACTTCTTTTTTTTGCCGCTTTTACGTCTATGCTAATTTATCGTTGGCGAACGAGTCGTGCTTACGGATAGGCTGCGCGGCGCGCAGATTCACGAGAAAGATACGCTTCCTGGAGGGCACCCGCGGGACGCGAAACCGCGGTGAAAAGCAGAAAACGCGCGCGCGCCCCGTTAAATTGGGACACGTAGCGCGGCGATTCTACGAAATTTATATCTGATCGGCGGCAGCGCGGGCTAATCAGCCGCGGATAGACGCACGCTCGATGTCGGATCGCCGGCTGGAAAACAGAACGACAACACATCTGATAAAACTGCATCGACGCTGGAGTTTGCGCGGGACTCGTGAAAGAATCAAACGCGAGCCCATTCTCGCCGATCGAACTTCGACCGCGCGCTAAACTTTTCCCTCCGCTACCCCTTAACCATCGTTACCACCCTTTAACCAGCTAATCTGCTCGAAAAATATAACCCTCCATCCGTGTCTCAGTGGTATCTGAAAAAATCGAAAAAGATCCTCTCATTTGCGCGATACTACGTTTTTACGAGACACCTCTCAAGTCACATAAAATTTCCAATATTTCGATAAAACGATTAAAACCAAGGAACAAATCGGATTATTTCTGGCAACGATCGAAAGCGCGGAGAACGCAACGTTAGTCGAAAAGAATCCACCCCGCTCGATTCCACCTGTTAAAATTGAACGCTCGATATCGCGGCGGTCTATCCCCTTTAACTGGCGGCCTTGCTCGCCCCCGTTAAGCAGGCTCAGCTGCACACGTATAGGAACGAGCACGCTCGCAACCCTCGGTGTGGGTCGTCAACACACAGCCAGACGAGAAACTTTGTCTCCCCTACCACCGCAGTTGCTACCCTTGCACAGCTGCTTTCCACCCCTCCTGATCCACCGTCGCTTCGACCGCCACCCTCCCTCCGCCCCCTCGGCTAGTGATGTCATACTGCGACGTCGTTGATGACGTCATTGTTGTACCGCAGTTCCGTTCATCGATCGTCGCCCACCCCTCGTCTCGTTCAGGGGCGGAAAACCGGGTGCCCTCGTTCGCTACGCTTTGCCGGCTATTTTCCACCGCGCATCAAACAGGCCTGTTTTGGTACCGCGACCACTGTTTCTGACCGCGGTTTTGCTACCAATCGCACGATCCTTTGATAATGTTCCAGGATATTTTGGACGTTATTGACTCTCGCAGAGGCAACTGCGAGGGAAACATCGGAAGTGTCTTGAATACGTTTGAAAGTTGCGTTACGAGCGATCGCGATACGAGTCTCCTCGACGACAATTTTACTCCCGCGTTACACACGAACCCTAAGATCGGAGCAGCTCGCTACAATGTTGCCCCGGCTGTCCTTGACTCGTTCCGCGGAATTCACGCACCGCTAGGTCTCGGGCTCCCCTTGATCGCGCGTTTCGATGTGCTCGGTACTCCTCACGTGTTTGAATAAAGTTAGTGTGACGATCATTATGCGTCACCGGTAACGTTAATGAGGCGACTTTCGACGCATTAGCGACGCAACACTCCCTGATAGGCCGGTAGGATAGAACGATAAATCAGCGGTGGGAGACAGAACGGTAGAGCGTAAGAATTTATTAGTGGTATCGACAGTAGCCAATCGACGACTTTTCATATAACTGTTCCGAGCATTCCCCGGCGAGGTCATGCCCAAGGGGACGACAGCTTTCTTGCATGAAAATTAAACGACGAGCCTCGTTTATACATCGCGGAAAACGGACAGATCAACGCTTTTCCGTTTTCATCGAGTAATCGAGTGGCGAACGCGCGAGCGATTGGTAGCGTCGGATTCGTGCGTCTCGTGGCTCTCGCGTGAATCGTTCGTCGAGGTTCGATGGATCAGCGCCGGAAATCCGTGGATCTCGGCTACGAAAGTGAAAAAAAAAACTCTCGATTCGCGAGTTGTTCGCCAAGCCAACCAGATTTGCTGCGTTGAATCAATACAGACCGCCCCGTCAGTGGCACCAACCAGCCGACACATGTTGCGATACTCTCGTTCCCGGGTCGGCTAGAACGCGGTTACGACGGTTCAACATTTTCGCGAGCCAGCGATGAAACGGAATAGTTCTCGAGCGAATCATCGTGTTACAAGGTGAAAAACATTCAGTACTGAGGCACGTAACAGTCAGACAACTCGGCGGAGTAACAACCTATTCTTTTTCTCCCTGTGACAGGCTCCCGCGTTTCTACACGATGACATCACACACGAGACTTACTTCGCTCCGGCGCGGATAAAACTGCCGTTATATTTACAGCGAGAAAGTAACAGGAGAAGTGACACCGATCAATCGACACTCTCGTTGCGAGCCCTGCGCCGTCTGTTCGCCGCGATTTACATAAATACTCGGCATCCAACGAGAACACGGTGCTCTCACGTCCGATACCGATCTCTCGATTAACAATACCGTCAATTAGCGAGGCCTGTGCACACACGCCACCCAGGTACTCCCAGGTATTTAATAACACTCGATCCTACATCGACATCCCTAATTTCCAATCAACCGACGCCCTCAAACCGCCACCCAGCCGTGCGACCCCGCGAATGCTTGATACCCAGTTAGCAACACCCCCCCGAAATATCACCTTGGACCAGATTCCAGTCAGCCAATGAGCATCGCACCGCCTCGCGCCCCTCGTCCACCCCGTCGATCCTCTTCGCGATCGATCGAGGCGATTCTTTTTTTCTTTTTTTTTTCTAACGGCCGGTCATTCACCAAAGACTGGCACCGCAGCGGTATTTACGCTCGCGACGACGCCGCGAGAAGCTCGCACGGGCGGCGGCGAGGCACGCTCGCGATGCGTCGTCACCGTTTCTGTTTTGGCACGAGTCGTTGCTCCACCGTTTTTCCGCGGTTACAACGTCACGCGGAACCCAGCCGAGACGGCAGCTAATCCTGAGCATCTCGTCGTATCGCGCGCATTTAAATTTAGCCACTGCCACGCCGACTGTTACGCGAGCAAACAGCCGAACGGCGCGTCGGCTATCGACGGTTATCACACGATCGTCGCTGTTTCCGGGAAACGATTGCGCGACGACGCGCTCGCGACACCTCCGCGGAAATCGCGGATGCCACGTGACGCGCGCGCCTCAAGGTCGCGGGCCTGAACGCGCAGCCTTAAGTCGCGAATGGTCACTGATCCTTCGCGGATCTCGACGTCGGATAATTCGATGATGTAACGCTCGTATTTTTCCCTCCTCGAATAGAGACTAATTCGGTCGCTCGAAGTATCGATCTATCCGCCGGATTGAAGCATCCGTCCCGTCCGCGCGACGACCAGTCGGAAATGACGCACGAAACTGCGGATTCGTTATTGTAAAACATCGTCTATATCGATAATCACCGTGGGAGTAGTAATTTTAAGCTTCTCCCACGTCACTGATATCATTCGGCGCACGTAGAATCGTCACAGCGTCTTTGGAATCGATAATAAAAAAAAGAAGCGAGACAGAGAGCCAGAGGGGGAGAGAAAAAGAGAGATAGAGGTAGAGAGAGAGAGAGAGAGAGAGAGAGAAAAGGCGGTTCGAAATAGACCGCGGTGATCGATAGGAAGTTACCTCATTTCCAGCGAACGGGATATCGCTGCGACGGGAGAGCGATCAGCAGAGGCTCGAGGAGGCACGGGTCTCGCGGCACATGCGAAAACTTGAGCGATTTCATGCCTGGCAGAGAGTAGCACGTTCGTAACTTTCGTAAACACTCGAAAGTTCGTCGAGCAGCTCGCAAACGGTTTCACTGCGTCACCGTTTCCGTAGGCGGGACCGGGAAAAACCTCGACGACGCGATTCCGCGTTACGCGATGATGCGGTCCGTGACGCGGAAAACTCGTGGGAATCTCGTGACGGACGCGAATACGCGGCACCGGGCGATATCGACGGCACAACCGGTAGCCAACAACGACGACGACAACGTCGACGGTGGTGGCGAAGACGGCGACGAGAACGGCAATGCATAACGCCCGAAATAGCGTCGTCGTCCTTGGCGGTGTACGTGTGACGTCGTCATGCCGTCGGTCGGTCGATGACGAACGGGGGCGGCGTAGTGACGTCAGAGTTAAGGCTAGAGTGAGAAAGAGGGAGAGAGAGAGAGAGAGAGAGCGTCGCGACGCTCGCGCGGAGTTTGCGCGCGAACGCTCCGCCGTGCGTCAAGTTTGAATGAAACTAACCACCGCGAGGGAATACACTCGCGCAGCCATCCGCGTCGTTATGTATATTCTTTCACCAGCGGGAGACCGTTTCTCGCGCTCACCGGCTGGTCGATTAAAAAGACGCTTAGCCATACAAATCTCGACCAGCCGATTGCGTCGTTCCATGACGTAATCGATCGCGAGTCCGTTTTACGGTACCTCGAATTTCGGGACGCGCCTCGCACGTAAACGCGAATCGTTGCACGCGAGGCGATTCCGATCGTGGTTGTTTACGTGGAAATAAAACAGATTCGGAGTAAACATCGTATATTTAACGAACGCACCGCCCTCGACGATGCGTTCCGTTCTTGAGGATGATAAATATCGATCGACCAAAGGAAGATAGCGCGCCGCTACTGGTCGCGCGTTTTCAAGATCGCGAATGGATTGTCAGCACGATTGCTGGTGACGATTCGCGATTTCGGTGGAGACGCGAGTTCTCCCGTGGCTGTTTACCGATCGATCGCGTCGGATGGACGCGCGGAACAGCGTCCGCAGGAATTATAGCCCGCCTTACCGGGCGGCGTCGAAACTCGCGCGGTAAAATCTATTTCAGGTGAAACAAGGCCGCGCGTTAGCTGGTCGCGTTACACATTTTTACTCGGTTCGCCCGAATTACCATAAACCTGTCGGGCATACGGCCCAGCCTCGTCAAACTGACGTTACGCGGCTCGCATACGATTTCCGTGGCCACGATCACGTCTGCCGTCGTCGATCTCCTCGTCCGTCGAAACCTATTCTCGCTTCCGCGGCAAAAGCCCGCCGTTTCGAGTCGAAGTTACATACGCGCGATCGTTATCGATCGGCCGTTAATCAACCGTGTTAAAATACAACGAATCAAGTCCTCCCGGTATTTATAGCGCCACTGTCCGACTACTGACCCTTTCACTGCTGGCACGCGCGTTCATATGCGTCAACGTCACCTATCGATCCTAGAGTCATTATGCGAGTCACAATCTCATTACAAGCGGCTCGAGTAATCATTCTTTGTCCCGAGGAGCGAACCTTTCGATATCCGCCGCTAATCAGATTCAACTGGTTCCATGACAAGGTGAAGAGACGCGCGAATGCGATGAAAACGAAAACGAACGGGAAACACTGGCGGATATTTTTCTGAAACTTGGCGCGATTCGAAACGCGTTTTCCTCAAGAAATGATTCTTCCGTGTTCTCTCTCCTGTCCCGTGACAATCAACGCAATTTAACGTTGCGCAACGCGAAATTACCACGAGCCGATCGAATATTCATCGACGAGCGTCGTCTGTTTTGATTAATCGTAATCACCGACGGCGTCGCGGCCGCGGTTTTTCCGTCCCACGAAAACCCGTGCGCTCGCACGCGTCGTCGAACGCTTTTCGTGGCTGGAACCGCATCGCATTCGGCGCCATTGCATAATTGAAGAAGCGGCGTAGCATTTATGCAATATGAATCGCCGGAACGCCCACAAACGCCGCGTCTTTTCACCCTCTGTTCCTTCGCCCCCAGGCTCCTCGAGTTGCTTCCTGGTCGCGTGTCCCGCGCCGGAAACAACAGCCTATTCCCCGCCCACGCGAAGCCGCAGCCTCATGAAAAACGCAACGCCGCAATCGAGCGTCGTTCCAGCCGCGTACCTGTCATCGCCTACCCCTTTTTTTCTTCTCTTTCATCCGACGCGACGATATCAGTCACCCCAGTTGCGCGTCTCCGCGGGAACAATTGGATCGCGTTATCTCGCCTCGAACGAACGTGGAGCGTGGATCGAGCGATCGCGCCTCGTGCATTTCGATCGCCCTGATGATTCACGATACGAAAGGTGGCGTCGAAACGCGTGTCGCTTTCGAATCGAGATTGCCAAGCGGCGAACAACGGTGCGTTAGACGTGGCGTCGTACGCGTCGGTCGTTCATCGTTCTAACACGCCGGAAACGTGAAAAGTGTAACGGCACGTGACGCACGGTGCGCGTCTTCGCCGTCTCTTTGGTCGCCTTTGTGTCCCGGCCAAGTAGCCACGGATCGCCTGCCTCGCACGTATATTTAGTTTGCCCAGTAAAACAATGCAATTGGCCTCTAGGAAGCGCTGCCCGTCCCACGGGCAATCGCCGTCAAAATACTATCCAAATTTACGATTCCGCGAACGATCGCGATTATTTTCACTTGGCCATTTAACGATTTCGTTGATCGGTCGAAATCGGTGCGCTTTACGTTTTGCTGCCGCGTCCAAGCTAAAACGCTCCGCAGATCTTCTGCGTCGATTCGAAACGATATCGGATTTTATCTCTTCCGAAAAGTCCGTGTAAAGCGTATTACATCGTCTCTCGTCTACGATTGTAATCGACTCTGGTTACACGTTTGTTCCCGCGCCTCATCGATAACATAATAATATCTAATTTCGCCACTCGAGGCCTCGTCGAACGCCATAAATTGGCGAGACACGATTATCTCTAATAAAAACAATTGCGTTTCGCTACCGCGGACCGTGATCGATCAAAGATTCGATCATCGCCACGCGACATACGATAGCAAAGAGATAGAGAGAGAGATAGAGAGAGAAAGAGAGAAGATGCGCATGGCGCGCGTACGCGGAGCGCTTTAAAAGAATCAAGTAGTTACAGACGTGCCAGCTCAGACGGCCGACGATGCACGTCTCGCTAATGTCTGAGCTCGATTGCACCTAACTACTTGCGCCGTTGAAACGACTGAACGCGCGCGCTATTAAACCGCGATACACTCGCGCAGCGACACGTGTCACCGGCTACCTGTAAAACCAAATCGGTTCTACCAGCCAGATAGCTCGTTTCCGTTAAGCGAGAGGAGAACGAAAGGCCGTCGCCGGATCGATTGATTGGATTTCTCGATCGCGATACGTTTATCAACCGCAGCTCCCGTCCCTGCTCGAGCGCGATCATTTTTGCCCCTCCACCCCCGCTCCATCGACCGAAACTCGCATAGATCGCAATTACATGCCCACGTAACCGGTCCGAGCGACAGTCGATCGAGTATCGCGAGTTTTCGAACGCTGCCCGCGACACGGCCGGGCATTTAGCGGGCGGAAGTCATAAGCGTTGATTTACCATTGTCACGGTCGTTACTCCCGCGGTTAACGCGGACCTGACAATCGGTTTTCGCAATTCGAGCGGCCAGCAATCGCCGCAATGCATCGGCGAAACCAGTGACCGCACCTGCACTCGCTCTCTACGCGCCGGTTATATTTGTTCGCGTACTCTCTTCTTTCTTGCGCGGGCAGGTCTCGTGCGGGCCAAGTATGTACGCGGAAAAGAAACGCCTGCCTTGCACTCGGCCCACTGCCAGACTATATTTACTTTAACGTGCCGATTACACCTGTAAAGTGCCGTATCGAACCGTAGCCTAGGCCCGATCGAACGCAACCGCCCGGGCTCTCGAATATGGAATCCGTCGCTAAGCGCGCTGCCCGACTGGCGTCGATGAATAATTTAAGGGCTGAGAGATATATACGCGCCGACACGGTGACGACAAGGGGACGAACGAGAGCAGGGGGGGATGACGATGACGATGGTGGTGATTTTCGGATGCGATCGATCGCGACGGATAAGAGAGATGGCACGCGCGTAGACGCGCGTCAGGATATGCTCGCGAATGTGAATCGCGCGGTCGATCGAAGTTGCGAAGAGCGAAGTTTAAAAAAAGAAAGTGTCGATCTACCGCTGCGTCGAAAGAAGGTTCGCGACCAATCGACGAGCCGCAGCCTCTAGATCCTTTTCACAGCACCAACCGATTGGCCACGAGGCGAACCTCGAGAGGGGGCGATTCGTCCCTTCGCTCTATCGTTCGCACCTCATCTGCATTTCGTTGGCTCCCTCGGTCTTTAATGCCATGCCCATATTAACCTTTTGTCGTTTTCCCAACAACGGTTCGTGCGAGCTCGCAGCGCGCGCCATTGTCCTCGAGTGTTCGATCGGCTCGGGATGGTGCAAACGTCTACTCCGCGGCGGCCGTCCCCGCGGCTCGACGAAAGACGCGGCAAGTAAATCGAAAACGATTACGATCGAGGAAAAGGTCGGCCTAGAGCAGAGTACACGATGCGTCGATCCATCTTCGTCATCGATAATCATCGTAAATCGGGACCGTTACCACCACCATCACCACCACCACCACCTTTTAACCACAACCTGTCAACCATCAGCGAGCATTCGCGTACGATTCCCCTCGTACGGACGACGGATAAACTATACGCAGAGGCCTTTCTTTCGTTCTCTATTTTGCTTTACTTTTTTTTTTTTTTTTTTTTTGTTTTTGGTTCACGTTTTTGACTTACACTTGTTCCAGTGATCGTGGCGTTGCGCCGCGTGGTGCTCGAAGTTCCGATGATGGTCATGATTGTTGTTGGTGTCCGCCGCAATGGTGACCGGGTGGTACGGTGTAGTCGGGTGATGGATCGTCGTCGATCGATCTCGTTGATCGTGATCGCGATCGTGATCGTGATCGACGAGTAGATGCCTGCCGGTGGTAGCACGCTGGTGGGTGGCCGCAGCGCCGACTGCGGCTGCTTCCGTGGCTGTGTCCTCCACGGTACGCATCGTACGTACGGTCAACACTGTCGCGTCTCGTTTTTATTCGTTTCATTCACCAAATCCAGATCGGACGACGATCGATGCCCGCGTGGCTCGCGGTCATCCCTCGCACTTCTTTTCTTTTTTTTTCTCTTTCCCTTCTCCGTGCAGCTTCGAGTGCGTCCTCTCTCGAAGCGAAGATCTCTCCTCGGTCCTGCACGCGAGGCGGACGAGGCCGCGCAAGCGCGCACGTGCGCGCGCGCGATCGGGACGCTAAACGGAAAAGCGAGTTTCCGAAAGTTTACACGTGGCTCGAGCGACAGCTGATCATCGGCGATGGAACGCGCGGGATCGAGCAAAGTTCGCGGCAGCCGATCGATTAGAATCGACGGATCGTCCGCGGTTTACTTGACACGGATGCTCGTTGAACCCAAACGGTTCGAGCGATTATAGTTGTGTGTTTACAAGTTCGCTCGCCTGATGAATGAAACGTACGTACATGTTCGTGGAACGGGCGGCATTCGCGGGATGCGTGTTACGTGGAACGGGTCGAGCGATGATAAGCGACGGGTGAGAGTGAAAGGGGATGAAGAGTCGTTGCGAGCGAAAAAACTCACGGTCGATAATTCTCACGGCTCGTGGAACACCGGTTGTGCGGCCGAGGGAACGTGGAATTCCTCGGCTGTATCATTATCGACGTGGTTAAAACGAGAAACGGGACAAGAGAAACGGAACGAGTACGTGCTCTCTCTGCAACGTGGTTCTCCAGCCGAAAGAAGCCGCACACACACAACTCACCCACAGCACATGAGAAAAGAAAAACAGCGGTTGACACACGTGTATCACCGACCTGTCTGCGTTGTCGTAGGGCCGAATAAATCCTTGAGGAATAGGTCTTCGGAGGTCAGCACTCCACCGAGGAGCTCGAACACTTCTCGCATGCAGAATCCTGTGTCGCGTTCCTCCCGACGAAATCTTATCGTTCCTCCGTCCCAAGGGGCGACGACATCGTGCTCGCTGTTATCCCGGCGCTCTTCCAAGTTCTCAGCATCCGATCAGCCCCCCAGGGATACCCGATTGTCCTCCGGAAATATCGAAACCGGTGCTTTCCGGGTCGCGTGTTCGCGCAGCTTCGAAACAGGAAGCTGTCAAAAGGCGCACGGTATCACGAGAGACACGCGGAACCACGCGCCGTTCCGAACGCGCCAATAGCCTCCCTCTCTCCCGTTGGTCACGCGAAACTCAAACACAAACGTCCTTGGCTGCACCACCTTTTTCTTCCTCTGGCTCCGCGTGTGTAATCCCCAGTTTTCTCACACTTGACACACCGGTCAGCCTCACGATTTACTCACGATTCTGTTTCGCACACCGAACAGATCCACAGATAGCCGGACCGTACACCCGATCCTCGATCGTTTACGTGATTTACCGGCTAACCGGACGACACGGATCCCTTCGTATACGCGTTGACGTCGCGTACGATCGAGTAGAAGAGAAAGAAAAAAAGTCAGAGAAAAAGTGTGTGTGAGAGAGAGAGAGAATGTGTGTCAGAGAGAAAGAGAGAGAGAAAGGGAGAGAGAGAGAGAGAGAGAGAGAGAGAGTTGAAAAACAGCACGGACACGTTTTGCAAGAAAGCGATACGCTCTCGCACGGGTGGCCGTCCGCCGCGTAACTGAGTCCGGATCGCGCGCGTTCCTCCGCTATATTAAAACCGTAGCGTGTGTAGCGACGGCGACGGCGGCGGCGGCGGTGGCGGCGGCGGCGAACGGCGCTAACGATGACGTCACCTTTGGACGTCATAAACACACACGACAGCAGCCGGCGGATCGATGGACCTGGCTCGAGTGAGCGTCCCTATTGGCCCACGCGGCTGATGATGCCGCTACAGTGACGTCAGCACACCACCCACCGATCACCCAACTCCCACCACCCGGATATCCAACCCCACGCAAGTTAACCCGATCCAACCCGACCCGACCCAACATCGTTCCGCGGACCATCCTTTCCTCTCTCCTCCTCCTCCTTTCTCGCCTCTCCTCTCCTCGACGGCTTAGAAATAAATCCCAGGTAAGTAATATACGCGTTGCGTTGTCCGCTCGTTCTACGCTTCCGACATCTCGCTTCCTTCCGACTCTCCTCTTCCACGGGGCCGTCCGTTTATTTTCATCCACCGTGCGCCACCCGTCTCCTTTCCGCGTTCGACGCTCACTTGGCCCGCTTTCCGTTCATTTCTCGCTGTTCAGCTGGTGGTTGGTCGCGCAGCGCGCGCCTTGGCACCGACGATCCTCTTTTGAATTATCGATGAGACACGGGTAAAAATGGACCGTGGAAACTGACGGACTATCGAAATAGAGCTCGACCAACTGTCGTTTGTTAACCCTCGTCAGGCGGACCGTTACACGGGAGAACGTTATCGAGCTGGACGAACGAGGCTGGATGCCACGAACGTGCGAGATTTAAATGATCGTAACACTATCCGGACTTTTAACGACCCGGCACGGTTCCGTGGAAATGCGCTCTTCCCGCGAGGCGGTCGTAATTTTCTACGTCACTTTACGAAACAGGTGGCCGTGTATCTACGATGTAAATGAAGTCCCGCGGAATTTTTCCTCGTCTGGTATCCCGTATTTGGGCACGATTCGTGTTAGATAAGAAGGAAGTCGGATAGAAAAGGGCTTAGCTAGCAGCCGTGATCGGTATCGTAAGCGACAGCTACATTATCCGCTATAAATATCGCGACGGCGATGAATCAAACGTCGAACGTTCGTAACTCAATTACATAAGCAACTCGGCACCCCGTTTACCCTTCTGACCTCTCTGTACTCGTTCCGAATCGAAAGGAAAACCATTCGATTCCCGCGATTCGGCCCCGTTCGCGGGATCCATCGGGCGCTAACTACCGCATAAATCGCTCGTTTTAAACGTAAAACAGCCTCTAATTACGGCGTTACCATTCACAATTATTCACCATTCTGGGCCGTCAATCCAACGCGCCGTTTATCCGTCAATGAACCGGCCTCGGATTGACGCAGAGACGCGTGATTAAGCGAACACGGAAATCCTCGGGCTCCTTGACGAGCACGAGTCCGGAAATAATGCCAATTAACTGCATCTTCTGAAGCTCTGCTGGCTCCCGTGAACTACGTCATAATTTACCCTCGTGAACACCGACTGCGCCATCGTAATCGTTGCCTCTGTGTACGTGCGCGTGGGTCACCGGTGGACAGAGGCGTCGCAGAACGAACGACGCAGGTCAGACGAGGACGACGACGACGGTGATACGAGGGTGCTGGAGAGGGATGAACGATCGTGGCGTCGTTGCGAGAGAGAGAGAGAGAGAGGGAGAGAGAGAGATCCACCGTTCTCGAGGGGTGCCGACGTCGTTCTACTCTCCTCTTCCGTTCTCCATTCCACCACCTCTGCAACATTCATTCATGCATCACTCGTGGCTACCCCGGCGGCTCCCCTCCCGTTACCTCCTGCTACCAACCAGCCCCTTCCCTACCCCGAACCCGGAGGCCCTTGTGACTGGTGCACGCGTGCCAGAGCGGAGGCGTAAGCACGAGCCGACGTCGCTCCAGTTAATCACCCGTAAGACGAGCTCACTTCGACACGTGACGAAACACCAGTATCGTGTCGGCCACCTGTAAAACGGGTACTGATCTGGAAAAGGCGAGCAGAGAAGGATAAGGTCGTTCGATCGGTTCGCCGGGTGGACTCTTTGGCGAGAATTCAGCCGCGACGAGGGAACCCTCCGCAGCACTGGCTACCGTTCGCTGTTAGATTCGAGGAATTCAACATGGCCGCTAATTCGTTTGGAATATTGTCCCTTGGAAAATGTCTATCGACGCTCTGGAATCGATCCTTGCGGTTCCGTGAATTCGTCGCGAGTTTCCGCCTGTGCTCGAACAACTTTTTTTTCTCCAAAATATCTACCTCCCCGAGAACAAGTTGTGCGATGAATAATGTATACCGCTAATTTGGATGGTAAAAATGAAGAGGAATATCTCGAATATTGTAAATTTATGCCAACAAATTCTGACTCCCTGTTTTTTCTTTTTTTTGTTTTAAGCCATCGAGTATCCTCGAACGATCCTCACGGGGCCCACGAGATGAATACGGAATGACGAAGAAAAGTGGATAATTAATTAAAACCAGCAAGTTGTGCGAGGTTAATCGAATACCGTCCTTGTCGAATCTTATCGCGAGCGATCGTTTCGAAATCTCGCCCGGCTAGCAGCTGGACGCAACGCTCGGTTAATCGCGACGCTCGGATTAATCGAGAGACAAAGACGTATGGCGTAAATCGAGCACTGATCCAGTGGATAGTCTGGAGAGGGTAAGGCCGTACGATCGATTCGCAAAAGCGGAATCTTCCGGTGAGACATCGTGGGCGAAGGTCGGCGTGACTATCAAAATGATTGGTCGCGCGAGACAGCGCGTTGAACGGTTACGAGTTTCGCGTCGTATTAATAGGAGACGGAGGAGGAAAAAAGAAGAAGCGAGCGAAAAAAAAGTTGCTCGCCTCGGTATGTTCCAGTGACACAGTGATGAACTAGGTGATAGATTCAGAATTTTCGAATCTCAAGGAAATCGATGAAACTGACGTTATTCAACGGCTTCATGAATATGCATCGCGACGGAGCTCCGACTGTCATTAACGATGCTCACCTCGAAACGGTTTTACAACAGTTTCGCGGAGCGAAACAGAAATATCGCCGATACTGTTTTTAGCCTCGGAATAATTCGATTCCCAGCGATGGTCAATCGTTCCTCCGTCCTCATCGCGTCGTCCGCTAGTTTTCTGACAGCTTGTTTTCACGATCACTCGGTCAACTCAAATTATTTACTCGTTTTCTTTAATTAGCTCGCCACCTCTTTGTGCCGCCTGCTTAAGATCATTGTACCGTATAACGTTACTCGGGGGCAGTACGGCGCATAATTTTTTATTAGGTTGTGGGATGACCTTTCTCCCATATAATGCGCTGTCAGTGGAAAAGCACGGATGCCAGTGAACCTCTCTCTCCGTCCCGTCCCTTACTGATATCGCTTTTCACTCTCAACGTAGACTTCCCGTTACGGTGCAGCCTGACCGGCCAGAGATCGATTAGCATTTTTCCCCTCGATTCGAGCAACCAGTCTCCTCGAGCTGCGTGCGTGCAGAGCCAAACGTGCGACAGACGGAATCCTCGACGAATCCTTGAAAAATTCAAGACGACTCGCAGCTCTCTATCAACGATCCCCGTCGAACTCTATCATTGGCTGTCGTTTTCGCCAGCCGTCGGATCGGTTCCTTCAAGGCGATCTCGATGAACCGGTGGGACTCTTTTTTAGAAAGTTGCGTCTACCTCGAACGGGCCGAGACCAGGAACGACTCCGTTTCCTACGATGTTGCATCGTTAAGCATAAACGAAACGTTGTTACGTGGTAACCCTGGCGAGGTTATAGGCGCTCGGTTACGTAACCGGCTAGGGACGATCTGACCTGAATTAACGAAACAGACGCACTACGTCTTGGCGCGCCACGCTCTCGGGACGCTATCACGCGTAGAACGTTTCGTATCAGGACGCATAAATCCTCCCGGTGTACCGATATTTTACTCCGTTACATTCCCAGCGCGATTCGCGATAGATTTCCCCCGTTCGCAACGTACCCCTGAACTTTTCTGCGCCCCCGCCAGAAGCTCACCACCGGGGCAAAGATGGATTGCGCCCGGTTTCAGGAAGACACCTATTACAATCAATCATGCGCGTACCGTAGGAGCAACGTGGCTCGCTTTAACCTGCCAGATTACCAGGTGAGAGATAAATTTCCCCGTTAACGCCTCCTCTGTCGACGTGTCGTCCGCGTATCGCGGCTACGCCGACGTTTCCAGTCCGAACCCGAGGTCCGGTCCCGCTCAGGAGGGAAGAGACGCCGTTGCGCGAGTCGAAGCCCCGGGACGGTGGAAAGGAGAAAGAGCAGAGGAGGAACCGGTTGTCGTCGTGGGTTCCCTCGCGGTCAGGAAGAATCGGCGAGGGTGAGAGGTTTCGCAGGCGGGTATTATGCAACCGGTCGCGTGTAACGTCGGATTACACGACGAAAGGTGCGCGTCGCACGAATATTCGTGCAGCGAGAGTTTACGCACGTTTATCACACTATTTATAGAACGTGAACGTTCACCTTTTATGTTCAACGAAGGAACGTTGAAAAGGGAAGACCGACGGGAATGAAGAACGAGCGTACCACCGCTCCAATGCCTAACGGGCATTTTTCATCGCGGCGTGATGCGGCGCCGCGATATAATTATTATTTATGCGACGTGTCCTGGTAATCGAGCACGAAGAAATCGTTCAGCTTCGCGGAACTAGGGTAAGCTGGAATACGCTTCGTTTTTGGGGGCCCGGATTATCGCGCTGACCGAAAGTATATCTCGCGCGCGCCCGCTCTTAGTGTAATACGCGAGAGATACACCGCGAGGGATCGTCGACGCGAGATCGTTCCATCAGCTGATCGCGCCGATGATAACACGTACGCCCGTGTAAATATGATTACAGATCGGTTGCGCAACGTTAATCCGCCTAATTGCCATTTAGGACGAGTCGTAAACCGTTTCGTTCGCGATTGTGGTAACGCGTCGGTCGGGAGTATCGCGCTGCCGTTGTTAACGCTAATTGCAGAGCGGTATTAATCGCATACCGGCATGGAACCGGCGCCGTTCCACCGGCGGATCGTTGTATCGTTTCGCTGTTCACGAGCGCTAATACGCCACACGACTCAATCCGCACGTGAGCGTTTTTAAAACGCCTGGTGCGCCCGTTCTACGCCGGTAGCAAGGCGGTGGTGCACGCGTGTCCGCTAACCACGGGTACATACTCGTTCTCCTTGTAATTTTTCCGGCCGCCACCCGCCCCGCCAGCCCCCATAAATCGACCGGCTAATTCTATCTTTCTTTGCCCATGAATGAAAATGCTAATAAAGTAGCCGCGTCGACCGAGTCTATCGGTGGTCAATATAATGCCTCTCGACCAGGCAGAATGGCGCGGCTCACTTTCATTTTCACCGCGACGCCGATATTTCCCCTGCGTCGCTCGCCGAGGCTGTGCGACACACACGCTGCGTGGGCGGCGAGTGTTCAAACGGAAACGCACGTGGAGGAGCGCGGCGCGCGACGAAACGCGAGATGAAAACGGGAGCCGTGTGCCGATCGAATCGATACGCGTGTACCATCGAACCGTCCGCGGAAAACAACCGTGAATTGCACCGGTCGAAGAGCTACTAGAATGGGAACGACCGATTTCTACGGCTTCCGTTCGATTCTATGCGATGCTCCGTTATAGTGAAAACAAGGCTCGATCGAACGTTATCCGGTATTAGGAGCCATTGATTCGCTTTGATTAGACCATTCATGCTGACAGTTTCAATTAATTCCCACGTCATTCTTCGGTCCGTCTGGCACTTTAAGCCCTGCCTCGCTGACGCGACTGTTATCCACGTGTTCTTATCGTTACATCATTCCGTGGCGATTCTCAATTCCGCGTGACGTCAACGCGGCGGACTCCGAACGATCGATCGTCGTTAACCGATATCTTGCGGTGAGGAGAAACGTATTTCACCCGATTGAAATCGCGGCAGATGCGATCAATAATTGGCGAGAAATTGAGAAGTTTCCCCGATATAAATGTCCCGGCTCCACGCCTAACGCTCGAGCGTCTTCGCGGCGACGGAGCGTATCGTGCCGGCTCGTCTCTCCGTTCGGGCCATTTATTATAATTTCTCTGCGCATCGCCTACGTAATACACTGGACAGCAGGCTCGAAGAAAGTTACACGCATTCACAGATGAGCCTACAGAGACGGCGGACGGTTTTCTTTTTCGGCTCCAAAGCGGTTCTCCGGCCGCCTCTCGTCTGTCTGGACCAGGATGCTCCTGCGACCGTTCCTCCTCGCCCTGTCTACCTGTTCTCTTCCCTTCCTCTATGTCTCTTGCTCTTCCTGTCTCGCGTTCTCCCTCCCACGGCCGTGGACCGGGTCTCCGCCTCTCTCTGTCTCGCCTCCTTTTCTCTCTTTCCCGTATTCCTCCTCCCACCCGATAGATCAGAGAACGATGGGCGATTAGCGCCGCGTGTGAAAGGGAAAGCGAGCGGTCGGCTTCACGGAGGAGGACGATCGACCCGGCACACGATTCGAAACGACTCTCTCCTCCGTACGTAATGTATTCGTCGTCTCTCCTGCGCCCACTCCTTTCTCTCCTTGTCCCTTTCGCCATACGACCATCTGTCCGTGTCTCTCTTCCTTTTTTTTCCCCCTCACCGACAGCCCCTCCTGCCCTCTTCCTCTCTCTTTCTCTCTTGGCCACCTCGCGAGAGCTTGGCGGATGGACCGACTTTTTAGAGGACGATTTAATTGCCAAGTAACCGAGATGCTCATTTCTTCGCCCTCTCCTTTCCCCGTTTCGAGAAGTTCTCCCCTGATATGGGTCACGAATTATATTGGGAAGGGATGATCGGGTCGATGGTCTTTGGATTCTGTTCGCGTTTCACGCGGCCAAGCTCGCGGCGGGGTTTATTTTTGCATGTCGGTAAAAGTTCACAGTACAAAGGGGTGCAAGAGTAACGAAACACCGGAATTTCAGCGTTTAAAAAATTCCTCGCGGAGAGTAAGAAAAGTTGTACGATGACGCGCGCGGTACTATTTCGGTTCGAGGGTTTGTTGGGAAGCTGAGACGTGTTCCGCGAGTCTGCTCGGTATTTTTCCTTTCGAGGACTATTTTGAATACCACGGTGACCGGAGACACGTCGCTGGAGGACTGTATTTTCTTCGCGGGAATTTTAAACGCGCTTGACATCCTCGAGACGCGCGGAGGCAGCTGTTATTCGCATTGTCGCGGCACGTTTCTACAATTTGCTCGGGCTATCGACACCTATGATCGATTTGAAGCCGCGAACACGCGGACAAAAGGACGCGCGCGCGGGATCCTCGAGCCTGCTCGCAGGGGGACGCCATCCGGTGTTTCGTGCGTATATCCACCGCGTGACGCTGCGTTTCCGCGTTGCTATGCTAATGAGAGAGCGTTGTAGACCAAGACCATCCTTGGACGAGCATCGAACACGTTGAAAGTAACCTGAGCATCGAAATCCCCGCTAAAACTCTAATAAAACCGAACGATTTAGAAACAGACATCGTTCGAAGAACACAATTTTCCGATCAACATGAAAAACACACCTGACAACCGATTAACGTATAATCTACGACGAGAGTGACCCGAACCCGATTAATCTACGGCAAATCGCGATCGAGTATATTAAATCTGTCAAAACATTCTACGCTTTTTCTCGCTGTCCGCTGACTGTTGCAGACCGGTTTCGAATAATTCACGCTGAAAATGGTTCGACGCTGGCCCGACTAAGGATTCTCTAAACGCGAGGAGTACTCTTAATGGTTCGCGTCGTCCCTGGAGAATTTACGTCCGTGTCGATCCGCGCGCACGGTGAAACCGAAAAGAGAAACCATCCTTAAAACGGAACGCCTACGCTATCGTCCTCGAATCCGCGAAGACAAATATCCGATTGAAATCGCGACATCGATTGTTCATTACGGCCCCCAACTCGCGGGCTGCTGTCGGTCGAGATCTCTCGTGTACGCGCCTCGACCTCGAGGTTTTAACCCGTGAAAAGCATCCGGGGTGGCACAGGAGCCGGTGCTGCGGTTTCCTCGACGTTCACGACCGGTTAACGTCGGACGTATCGAGGATTTTCTAGCCGAGACAGTAGCTTCCCGGTCTGCAGGCAACCGCGGTCACGATTATAACGCCATATAAAGAGAATCGACGGCGAGGGCCGGTGGGGTCGAACGCGGGGTCGTCCACGGGTTGCGCCTCGGCTTCGATACGTCGTCGCCCACCCCCCAGCGCCTCTGTCCATCCTGGGGCATCGGGAATAAGATGGAAAAGGAATAGAGCCCTGTGGGAGAGTCGATATACGAGCTGTTGGCGCGAGCAGCCTCCGCGTCTCGTCTCGATCCGCGCAAAGTCGTTAACGAGTCCCCTCGTTATCTTTGCGCCGTGATTTCGTATAGGTATGTGTGTAGACACATCGTCGGTCGGTCGGTCGGTCGGAGGCTGAGCAACGGTTAGAGGCGAGGAGGGCAATGAAAAAGGGAGGCGAGGCGGGATAGAAAGGAAGGAATCGTTTGATGGTAGACACGGAGTGG
The DNA here is from genome assembly GCF_050948175.1 of Xylocopa sonorina. Lineage (NCBI taxonomy): Eukaryota > Metazoa > Arthropoda > Insecta > Hymenoptera > Apidae > Xylocopa > Xylocopa sonorina. Next base: position 16,219,280 of record NC_135193.1, read on the forward strand.
GAGTAGGAAAGAGAAAGACGCAGTTGGACACGAGTTGCTGGAGAACCGCGGGAAGGTCGTCCCCCTTCAGCCTTCGAAGACACACAGGTACTTTCTCCCATAGTTTTTCGGTGTCGTTTTTTGCATGCTTCCCTGCACCGACCGGCTACAACACCTCTACGTCTCCGCGGCGGCCGTCAGGAAGCCTTCTGCGCTTGTACACGGGATTGTTTATGCCCGGTTGGACAGCAGTATGTCCCAGGACGGTGCGATCCGAAGCGAAGACGGCGCTGCTCCATGTTTAGATGGGTCAATGGTCCGAGAACTGTCGGTGAAACTACCGGTTGCTTGGAAAAATCGCGAGACCCGGGGATGGGGGATTTATCGTTGCCACGTGAATACCGTTATTACCGATCCGATTTCGCGATCCTGGAAGTCGAACGAGGAAGGAAACGAAATTGCCTGTCTCCGCGCCGCGGACCTTCTTCTGGGTACCTCGCGTTCGAACTGTGAAAAGAGGCATCCTCTGCTGCCTCTCCTCGAGCAGAGGCGATCCTACGTCCGAATTATTGTTTTACGTAACACGAATTTCTCGTTACGTAAACCGCGACAGAGCGTGGGTGGATTCGCATCTCTAATTAACTCGCATCGAGCCGCGAAAAAAATCTCGACAGAGAGAGAGAGAGAGAGAATCGGCGAGCTGGTACCCGGGACTCGGACTGGCGAGGCCAGCAGAACCGTACCGACGTCCGTGGTTGGTCGGGCGCGCGAGTTTTTTTACGAAAGCGGCGGGGTTTTAAGTTTCCGTTACGCCACTGTGCAATTTCGCTGATTTACGATCTTCTCTCGGGACTATCGCCCCCTGCGTTCGATCATCTGGCGGAGAACAAAAGGATCTGCGACCGGTCGCTACACCACTACACGGGGAAAATAGCCGAGCGCCCGTTACACAGCGGTTGCGTGAAATCGTAGATATATAGGTTTATCGTACGGACCGTGAGCGGGCTACGGAGAGAGAGAGAGAGAGAGAGAGAGAGAGAGAGAGAGAGAGAGACGGAGAGAGCGGAACCGCGATTGAAAAACGAAGGAGAGACGGGATGCGATATCAACGGAGGATGGTGACTCGCGGATGCACGTAATACGGATTTCATCGTGTTTGACGGATGACTAATGCCGTACCGGTGCCGCTGCTCGACCGAGGAACGCTCAACCGAGCCTACGGTGTCGTTAACAACTTTGCTTGGCCTTGGTCAGGAATAGTTAACGGGCTGAGCATTTTTCCAGATCCCGTATCTGCTTCCTGTTATCCACATTGTCACTCCTGCGCAGGCTGTTTGTCATTCTCTCTGAATGTTTATCTAGCAGCCGACGCAGAACCGCGATCGGCCAGGATTTTTCGTCCTCCAACCAGAGAGGTGACACGTTCGCAGATCTCCTTCAGAGGATGGTCCTTGAGATACCGTCGAATTATTTCGAATTTGCCAATCGATCACACTAATTTCACTCGAACATCATTCGAGTTATTTCTGGCTACAGATTCGAGATGTCGTCCCGGCTGGTACTGATTTCTGGTAGCCAGGACTCAATTATCGGTGTCTCCCATTCGAGAGTCAGGATTCAGCGATGGATTAAAATATCGCGAAGCGCCTCTTCGAATACGCAATGTTCCGTGTCTGAGCGGAGTCCTGCGCGGAATTTCGCAAGAAGCGTGTCAACGTTTATCGATTTAACGTATAGCTATCGTTTCGAATGTTCCCCGTCGCAAATAGTTCGCCGGATTTTGCTTGCGTTAAGTAATATCTCTCGTTGCTCCTGCCAATTACTCGCGTTAAGTAATCGTAAAGAGATTCCCTCGTTGTGCGCCGACTTCTGATCGTGCCGACGCAGGGACAAGCGGTAATTATGCGTTTACGAGGACGCGCGTACCCACCACTTTCGCCTCTCTAATTACGACGGCGGATAATCTTCAGCCGGCTGGGTTACCCATCTAATGGGACTGACAGGAAATTCATAGACGTTCGACTCATCGATTGTTTAATCGCACGCGTGTCGTGCACGCGTACACAGGCTCTGCACGCGGCATTGTCTCTGCCCTGGCAGAGAGGTATCGCGAAATCACTGTTTACGTCTGGGATCGTTGGACTTAAAAAAAGTCTGTCCTTCGTTCATGATCGCTGAGCACTGGAAAAAGGGATCGGCCACGCGGCTGCTCTCGACACGCTCCGCGTCCCAATCGAAGCGGTAGCGAAACGAAACGGTAAGCCGGTGATTGATAATTGATTTATATTAAATATCGACTCGAAGAAAAGTATCGTGAAATATGATCTCCGGTGGCAATAATCGCTGTATCGCGGTACGCGATCTTGTAAATCGAGATCGACGAAAGGGGAAAAAACGCGGGGGCTACGAAGAAAGGGAGAAAATCACGTTTCGCCGTCTGGTCCGCTCGCGACAGCCGTACAAGATATCAGATAGAGCCGATAGCGGGCCCGCGGACACACCACTAGATCATGATTCTAACACTTTTCTATATCGAAGAACAACCGGACGGACATAAAGGCTGCGTGTCGTGCGGTAAATCACGCTTTCCCGATCGCCGTGCCGTGTCCTTAACGCGAGATGGTTTTCGCTCCCTGCGTGTGTGCTTTACTACCCTTCACCGTTTCGCTCCTACGCCTCTGAAACATTCTCATCGCCTAGAGTCCTCGATCGGTTCTCTCCTTTTCACCAGAATTAGGTATCCCCGGCGAATGGTGCACGACCTCGCTGTCCTGCAACGTATAGGTCGTTTCACCTGTCACTTATACAGAAACGAAAGAGAGAGGACGATCGCTCCGGGCGACGAAGGAAAGGACGCGCAGACCTCAGAATCGACCGGAATCGGGGATGCCTGAATTCACGTACACCTGTACGCGAGCCTACGACTTCTTCTAGACCGAGTGGACGCAAAAACCGAACCTTCCTATCGAACAATTTCGAGCCCACGAGATCGAGGGGAAAAATCTGTGCGTGGAACGCGTCCACGTACGCGGGGCCATGGAATGACCCAATTGAGGATACGGCAATTTCCATTCGAAGAAGAGGAATTTCCACGGCGTGTCGAGGCTGAACGGAACACGGGTTCGCGTTTCGCGGTAAGTTCGGTGCGCCGGGGTAAGACCTATTCCCCGGTATTTCGATATCGTGTTCGCGAGGCTGGTTGCGTGGGACTGGGTGGAAGATCGCGGTGATTAATGGCGATTAAACGGAGAAGGAGAGAGAGAGCTCGGAGTATACGGCACGAGACCCGAGGAGCGTGTGCAGAAACGGCTCTAGGAGCAACAACACCGAGCGTCGCACCCTTGCGTGGCCCGCGAAATCACTCTACGCGGTATGCGTATTGTATGGTAATACCGCCCGTGTACCTACTCCAATATTTATTCCCCGCAGTTATAACGCGCTTTTACTTCAACCGACGCCATCTATCTTATCCGACCGCCGGCGGTCTCTTCTCCTTGATCTATGGATCCTAAGATCCGTCCGCTACAACGTCGCCAGGACCCAGAAGAATATCTTTTAGGTCCTACGCGTACGCTGGCCAACCAGCGAGAGAACCTCCGCAGCGGAGTTGAACCGGAGAGACTTCAACGAGGCTCGCGATCGAATTGAAAACCGATCAACGCGCGTCCGTTAACTCGAAATCGATCGAGACTTTTAATGCGGCGAGGAATGACGAATACTGTTTTAATCGCCATGCATGGATTGCGTAACGGAGAAACACAGGATCGTTTCGTTCCACGCAATCTCGGTCTCAAGTGCGCGTTAACGCGTGAAGAGAAACGCGAGAAGTTTACCAACTTCTCGGATGGCTCGCGCGTTCCTGAGAGGAGGCTCTCGCAATGTCCCCGGTGGCGAAAGGATTCGTTATCAACCGTACACGGTATTCCACGCGGAACACGTGTACCAGAAGGGTGCATCCTCGACAGCCGATATGCATACGTCGGTTGCACGGAGCTGCTGCGAGCCGGTGGAGGAATGCCGGCAGACGCGCTCTCGCCTCTTTCCCATGCCTCTTTCCTCTTTCGCGTAATCGTACCGGCGGACTCTTCGCGAAAAGTCAAAAGAGCCCTTTGGCCAGTTCGAAAACAGTCGCCAAATCGCTAGATCGAGAAGAAACGGAAAATGTTCGAGCTACGTCAACGGTTTCCGCTTTCCAGCGTGGTTAACTTTCCCATAGCCATAGCATGCAGAGAACATTCTTAGTTGGACAAAGAACCGTAATGATTCGCGAAAGTTTCGCGGCGCGCGGCAGGTCGGTCTCTCACCGATTCGAGCGACCGATGCGTCGAGGTTAATCGTCGAAATGGATCCCCGAGAGCGCGTCCTCCTGCGACCCGATCGCGCGCATCTGTCCGCGCGGCTAGATCCTGTTGGCCCGTACTTTTACAAGAACGAGCCGACGGCTGTATCCCGGCCAGGTGGAACGGAGACAGACGTCACACGGCGGAGGTGGGAAAAAATCGGCGGGACAGGGGGGGAGAGCGGCGTGGAAACGGCGCGACGGAGCGGGACGAAGCGAACGAGAGGAGTGAAAAGACAACGAGAGATCACAGCGCAGCGGAGGGTAAAGAGCTCGAGAGAGTCGAGAGGAGCGAGAGGCGATGGAGGACAGGAGGTGAAGGGCCAGGAGGGGAGTGGGTGAGCCGACCTCTGACCCGTCGAGGGGCGGCGGGGACCTTGCGGCAACCGTGCCGTGCCGGCATAGCTCGGGCATAGCTCGGGCATAGGCATAGACATAGGCTTAAGCGCGGCATAAACTAGCGTGCTCGCAGCGACTCGCCCGCCTTTCACTTCGAAGACGAAGGCGAACGTATATAGACAGGACCCGCCGTGGGGAGTGCCTCGTGCTATTATCATATTATAGCCAATTCGCCGATCCTGTGCTATGACGACGTCGTCGCCGACGACCGCGACGATGTTCTCGACGTGGTCGTCGATCGCGCGATCGATCGGAGGAATCCTACCCTCAAAAGTGCGCGCGACAGCTGTTGATATGCGGTACACTTTGAATCGTGAAAACCAACGAGGTCTTGTACACAGAAACGACGTGTAACTGGGAATAAAGAAGAACGACGGCGAGAGAGAGAGAGAGAGTCTCGCGGGAGAAGGGATCGGACACGGTCCAGCCGGTCGATTATACGCGCTAATCGCGGCGTTACTCGCGCTAGGGCTAGGCGATACCGCGATACCGCGAGGTCGAAGCGGTGCAGCGAGCGCGTTCGACCCCGGTACTTACCGGTACTACTCGTGGCGAGGACACGAACGACCGCGGCGATGATAGTGCAGAGAGTACCGCACAGTGTCGAACGCCTATGCCAAGCGGAGCCTGTGGCTCCCAGGGAGCAGAACGGGACGGTGTTCGTCGTAAACGAAAGAGAGAGGCGAGGACAGAGAGTACCGGTGAGAGTGCACGGCCGTAACGTACGGTACGATACGGTCGTGCCGGCATGCCCGTAGGTCGACCCGCACCGCGACGTGTAATTATCATCTCCCAAGGGCCTATCCCACGCTATCCAGCCTAAGTGGGACACAAACGATTACTGCGTGAACGATTAGAGCGAGGGGTAAACGAGCGCGGAACCCCGATCTCTGGAAAAGGCACCCATCTGTGAATCGAGATGAATCAATCCGGTTCGAGATGAATGGAAATTGGTGCGATGGTTCGAGGGAGACGTTTCCCGCCCTGCGATCCAGCGAAAGAGAATCTTTTCTGTTGGCGTGGCGGAGCTTTTCGGAGTTAAGGGATACATTTTATCTAGATTCAAGAAGAATTCACCGCTTTCGCGACTTAACGACGTCCTTGCTTTCAACCGGCTCGATGCCCGTCCCGTTAAAAGCTTAATTAACCGATTAGATTCCAGATAAACGCGGAGTCAAACCGCGAGCCTAGTCACGATGCGAATCCGCGATTTCAGACACGATGCACGAGAACACCCGGAAACGGGGCTTTAAAACGGGGACGCTCGGAAAGAATCGAAATTAACGCCGATGGTGCACGCGCGTTGAACTTTCCACGAGGATCGCTTGATATTTTCACCGTGAACAGATGCATTATTGTCAAATATTTCATTGACCTATAGGCTTCCCGCTCGCCTCCAACTCGTCGGTTTAATGCGGCTCGTTCCGATAAATCGAGTTGCTTCGATCCCCGTATACCTACAATTAGGTAGTTAATTATCAGAGCGCGCGAGCGGTGCGTCGAGCTCTAAATTGCTACCCCGGCTCGCTCTGAAAGGATCGTAAAGTAACGATCGAATCGAAAATCGAGTTACTTTCCGATCACGGTGATAACCGAGCCGCTCGGCGTTCCATTGCGAAACCGCGACGTAACCCACGTGGCGTTCCCTAAAAACTTTTCGCAGAGGCATAACTGTCCGTGATGCAACAACGCGCTACGTGCCTATTTATTTTCTCCGGCGAAAAGTAACACGCGAGCGAAACCGAACAATAAGATCGTTTAAAGAATCAAGCGCAACAACGGAGGGCGGATCGAAGCACCGGCGAACAATGTGTAAGCGTTCGCCACTTAACGGTTCTCAGAATAGCGTCATCGATGGGACTTTCCAACTCTGTAACCCTTTAAATTTACGTAAGTGTACCGATGATAGGCGTACCGCGGTCAGCGGCGAGATCGGGCTGTCGATAAATCGGACAGAAAATAGGGAAACCACGGGACACTCCTACGTGCGACAAACGATAATGACATTGACCAGTTTCTACCGCAACCGTTGGTCACCGATGGAATTCCTAGCTTTCCCGTAAATATTTTACGACGGAACGGAGGACAAGAGCCGAGTGCTCGCCGATCTGAGCGAAAAATCCGTAACCCTTTGATCAGAACGGATGATCGCCACGAATTGCAAAACACCGCAGCGCGGTCGACGGGTTCTGCCTTTCGTGAAAGTCTTTCGAGCTCGCGTTTGACACGAATATCGTGTCTAATTACAAGCACTTTGGTTCGGGACGATTGTTAAAGGACCGTGATACGTTTAGAGCCGAGGATCGCGCGGCCACGGTAGGTGGGAACCATCGGGCAGAATCGTGCGCAACGTTGGTGGCCGCCACCCGGCGCAACAGACTTAGGAGTCACCAGATTTCCTTAGCGCTCCACTCATTTAACAGCTTCTATTGTTATCCGGTTATGAAAAACACCCGAGCGCAGCCCGCGGGCTAAAATCGTGAAGAAACCTGCCGATTCGAAGCCACCTCGAGTCTAGAAAAATATCACTCCTCTAACGATCACAATTCTACGCGAATCTCTTTCTAAACGATCTATAAAGCGAGACGCATACCTGACGCGTGATGTCGGTCAACCGGATTAATCGGAATAGGAGGAACGAGGAAGTCGCCACTACGAATACTTCATTAATCCACGGAACCAATCGTTTCGCTCGCCGCAGAGCCTGTGCCATTAACAATTCACGCGGTCATCAAGAAAATTTCCGTGAAATTCACCGGACAGGGTTAAACGAGCCGATTCCGTTCCGTTGCAAAAGAAATGATCACGAAACCCCGTTAGCCGCGATTCGAAATAATTCCATTCGGTGTTTTATGCACGAAATTGAAAGTAGGTGTATCGAATGAAACCTGTTTTGTTATTTACGATCGTCTGACTGTTGTTCGCGTCAGAGCGAACCGAAGACAGCACACGACACGGGGGCAACGGTTAAAAGAAATAATCGGTTGCCACTGTTTTATCAGCTCCCTGTTCAGTGACGAATTCAGGACACTCTCGGCTCGCGTACGTGTTGGTAATGACGTCACGGACGTCACCGAATTAAAACTGGTTCGATAATATCGTCCCATGGCAACATCCGAAACATTGTTCCCTTAAAAGACGAGCGATGGAACATTTTTTCAATTGATAGGTCAACGATTAGAATAGCCTTAGACGAACAACCCGAATTATCATCGCCGATATTATTTCTGCCCGACGGCTGATAGAATTATGTTATTCAAATCCGCTTGAGTGGTTTATCCGTACTATTGTGCACCTGTCAACTTTCATCGAATGTCACGTCATCGGTCTGACAAGTAGGAAATCGTAATTCGACCGATCGTTTGCTAACTAAGGGGCGCAGCAAACATTGTACAACGGCAAAAATATGTATTTGGAGGACCTGTCGCGGTCGCAGCATCCGAGCGTTTGCCAAGCTTGCCAAGAAGCGCGCTCGCGCAAAAAGCTGTCGCCGTTTCAGGAACGCGACCTTTTTCGCCTCCGTCTATCCACATAAACATTCAATTCATTAATTACGGGTTGTCCGTTGATTTTTTTGCGAAGATGCGATAGCTGATAAAACGAAATCGAGAATGTTCGAAGACGGATCGAGCGTCCGTTTCGCGTGCTCGACAGACGCATCTCTTTCTCTCTGTCTCTCAAGGAAATAGAATACCGGAGCATCCTATGAAGAAGGGGTCGCGGCGATGCACGTGGCGCGGCGCGGCCTGGCGCGCTATATACCGTAGGCAACTCGCGTCCTTTTTCCCGCAGCGCACGAAAGTTAGAGACAATAGGTACGTGGGCGCAGCATCGCGAACCCTAACCTTAGGTGATCCCATATTCCGTTCTCTGGCTTCTCTCCCGTTCGAACGCTCTCCTCTGTCTCTATTCCCGCCGATCCTCCGTTCTCCGCGACCGTTCTGTGTTAGGTCGCCACCGAGAAGCTATCCTCCTCCTCCTCCTCCTCCTCCTCCTACTCCTCCTCTCCCCCACGGACGCCTCATTGCGCCTTACCTCACCTGCACCTTCTCAGGTATTTCTCTTTATCTACGGAGCGGCGAGAGTGCAACGTGTTGCGAAATCCCAGAAGTCTGCGCCCGGCGTGCGCGCACGCCGCGCTATGCAGCCGCCTCGTGGCGTGCCACCGATGCAACTCGAGGGAGGGAACTATCACCTTCGAGGATCGTAACCCTCGGAAAAGCTTCGTGCTCCATCCGGGATCCCAACCGATCCCCGCGTCCTATTCCATTTACTTTCCATGGGAAACCGATCGATCGGTTAACACTTTCAGGTATCCTCCTCCCAGACACCTCTACCAGACACCGTCCGCTGACAACAGTTCCTCGGTTTTCCTTTCAGAAGTCCACGAACGCGTGGATTTAACGGGGAATTCCAATATTTTTAGTCAGTTCCGAGTAACGTCAAAAATCGGACGATACTAAAGAGAGCCGGACCAGTCGGCGAAACGAGTTCTACTCGATCCCGCCGCGAGTGTCTAGACGTCTCTCCCGTTGCCGAAGTCGAAAGTCCACAGCGGAATCAGCCAAATACGTGCATTTACTTAAGTCCCTCCGCTCCTTCGTACGCGAGCAGTTCGTGTTACTCGTATCGCGCTCGTAAAACTTGTGGACGGATGGTGAAGTTCGCAGAGCTCGTTGATGTTCCTCAGAATGAAGTAGAAAAGCAGGAAAGGTGTTTCGGTTGCGCAATACCGGGGATCCTGCCGTTCGTTTGTTTGGCCAGTCACGATTCGTCGTTGTTGCAGATACGAGCGCAGGGTTATCGCGTCTCGTTGGCCACGGGGTGGCGAACGAGAACCTTAGCCCACGTATCTGTCATTCCGGTGCCGCGACACGGCTAATCTCTCCTCGATAGTAATGAATTCCTTAAAGCTGGCTAATATCAACCGCGTTGAGAGGTTCGATTTCTCTCTTTCATCCCCGTTACGTAACCAGGCCTGTTATCCGCGGTGTTTCGAACACCGCGAGACGCCTTATTTAGAATATTTCGTAGCCACGGATAATTCGATTATCGTTGATCGACCGTAATCGAGGCAGGCACAATATAAGGGGTGGCCGGGGCCGACGAATGCGGGCCACGGGAAAGCATTGTTGCGTATTAGATTTCAGGTTGGGAATACTTCGATCGGACATTCCCAGACAAAGGATCTAGAACTGAAAGTCCACGCGATATAGACAAACAACCGTGGTTTTCTGCGCGGAACGATCATTCGTCTACGTTTATTGTTCCTCGGCGATCCATTAGGATTCGAAGTAGCTCGGACGCACCCGAAAATTCGTTTCTCACGAGCTCGAACGGAGGGGAGGAGGTTCGTATCTCCGCGGTGGAAATGTCACGCCGCCGCGAACGGATGCCGGAGCGGTTGGACGAGTTTCGTTCGTGGATTCCGCGGGGGTGTTCTACGATCGAGACGAATCGATGATCCCCGGGCCGATCACCGTTACGTTCCGCAAGATGCAATTGTGCAAAAGGTAACGATCGGTTTTCTTTCCGCGTGGAATGCCGCGGAGAAGGTGCATTCTGAGCGCACCCACCGAGAAACGCGGCGCGAACGAACGCGTCGCGCGACGCAACAAGGACAATGATACAGAACCGCGATATAGAAATCTACGGGAGAACACGAATGATTGTGCGGATCGGTGGTGAGATTGCCGTTGTGCCCCGTCGTAGAAGAAGGAGCGAGGATGATCGCGATAAAGAAACAATCGAACCGCGTCCCGCCCACGGGTCCGCCAACATTCAATTGTGCCTTTTCCCTCTCTATTCCTCGGCTGTTCTCTCGTTCTGCTCGGACCATAGACACGTCGTGGCACTCTTAACGGTACAACCCCCGCAGAGAGTGGCCCGGCGAGCTTATTGTTCCAGGCGAATCGAATGTTTTTCAGTTCGATAACAGGTAGGCCTGTTTCCTTTTTTCTTCCTTTCCTTTTTTTTTTTTTTGTTCCAGCTCTTCGTGACGTAAGTGCTAATGTGTATCGCAGAGAGCAACAAGTCGAGCATCGAGGTAGGGAGGAAGAAAGCTGTCCGATAGGACAGGAAAGATGGACTCGCGAATAAGCAATAAAGGAGGATTCTCCGGATCATAGTTTCGAGATGCAATCTCCGACTGGGTGGATTACGGTGTTACGCAACCTAGAAGCTAGGCTGCATGATCGAGTACGGTGAAACATTGTCATTGCGGCATGCTAATTGGGGAAGAGGCGAGAAGAGAATGCTAACTGAACTAACAGAGGGATCTACAACCCTCGGGGGTATGCTCTGTCAGTCCCAAATTTAATAATCACCGTACATCCTGCCAACTATCGCCACCCACGATCCTCAAAAGTGAAAGGAAAGTGTTTAGTGACACGTAAATATTGTATTATACTCAGCGGTATCCCCTTTCGTACGAACGTGTTTCCAAACGACCTTGTCGTTTGGAGAACAAGGGGAGGACAGGTGTCGAAACAGCCCTTGTTCCACCGGTACGAACGGATCTATCAGCGGCCTAACGAGAAACGTCGATAGTTAAACGAAGGGGAACATTCTTCTTCGGCCTTCTAGTTGTTCTTCATCATTATCATCATCCTCCTCGTCCCTGTCCTCTCACCCCCCGTAGGCTCTTCCGCCGCGATGAGACTTTCGAAATCGACTAGTCGCGTTCGATTCGTGCCACTCGCTCGCTGCTCACGGAGAGCATCGGCGTTTTCCGCGACGTGCAAAGGTCACCGCAACAGGCCGCGGCGGCGCAGGCTACGCTCTCGGGAAAGAAGACGCGAGTCACCGGCGCGTACTCTTACGAGGGGAGGTCAGGTAAGGTAACTGGTAACCCGGGTCTTCCCCCTTGCCTCTTACCTTCGCGTTTTATGTTGCAAACTAGTACTCGTCTTTAGTAATACTCGGTGGTACCGAGCGCACAAGCTTCTAGAAACCGTGCAGAACACTCGAGGGAGTAGCGTGTCTGATCCTGTGGATCCGGTTAATTTTCTCTTCTGATCGGGCTTCGCTTCGTTGCAGATCACCTAAAACATTCAAGCAATGGAATGAATTGTTCGACAATCGATACGCTTAGTTGCGAAATTCTTTCAATTCGTACGCGACGCGTTCGAATGTTTCATGGGAAGGTAGTAGAAAGTAGACTAAAGAATGATACCACTTCGACACCCTCTCCGAGTAATCACGCTCGTTCTGTCCATCGACGCTACGATGGACTTGCGAAGTAGAGAGGATAAAAAGCGAAGAAGGGGCGTGATATCGCGATGCAATCATCGCTGGTTGGAACGACGATGAATCTGCAATATTCAAAGGCACGGTGAACAAAATACGCCATAGCAACGAGCCTGTTGTACGTATTACAGGGTTGGCTCCGTCATCCTCATGCTAAGCAACATCCTAACTACTTTGCAACCCCCCGCTGGCTGAACGCCTTTTTCGATACCGATTATTGCGCCGATCGCGCGTTCTTGATATAAACAGCGACTAGGATAGTCTCTTTGATGCGGTACGAATGCGTGGGAACGCCTTACAGATACCTCACTGGCTTTTCTCTTCATTTATTCCCACGTTTCCGCAACAATGAATATACCAAATACTTAGCCTTCGATAGCGTATCAAAAATATCTCAATGAAAGTAAGCCTAGCTGTTTATCTAAATCCGGTATTAATTTAAACGCTATATCAGAGATGATAAAAATCAATTGTAAACGCATCAACTGTAAATGGGGAAAGTAATAAAATACAGAGGACAAGTATCGTTGTAACTATCGTTGTAACTATCGTTGTAATTTCCTAAGGAAATTTACGCGCGGTAGCGTATATACCACCGTAAAATATGAAACCCGTAGTATCGTGTAGGATTGGTGATACTGGTGCAACAACTTTCTAGAGTATAGCTGAGCCAAAAAAGAGCAACCGACACCAACGACGGTGGGTGCACACGCAGGCTACCTGCTGACTGGTGGAAACGATTTCTTTGAGAATATCTAAGCGTTACGCAATCGCCGCTCGATTGTGCATATCCAGCGTTTACAATGCGGGACGGTCAGAATCGATTTCATAGAGAATTACTCCGGAGGCATGTCGCAGGGCCACGGGGTACCAAGCTTAACCGGGCATACCTATCTGTCCGCGATTTTTCTGACCGCGAGGATTCGATTTGCGTGACGCAATGCCCACGGCAGAATCTCCTAGCCGTGGATTTTTCAGCCGGCCTCGAACCGAGCACGATACACCCGCTTGCTTTCACGCGCGATCGAAGCACTCATTTCGAGATCACCCCTTCCCCCAGCTACCGTGACTTTATCGCTCTAGGATTTTATACTGGTTGCGCAAGTCGATCTCGAATTTCTAAAAAAAAATCAGAAACTTCACGATTCTTCTTGAAACGAGCACGACGTTGCTAAAACTAACGCGTTCGATATATTTGAAAAACAACGAGAAAAAAAAGCACATAATGAGATTACATGGGTTTAACAGGATCGATAAATCTAATCTGGAAGAATGAACCTTGGAGGAAGTAAAAGAGTTAATGGAAAATACTGAATGGTAACGGCGAGCAACGCTTTATACACGGGAAGCTGTATCAAAATGATTGTTCATCATTTTCCGTGGTTATTATTTTTTTTTACAACAGGAATAATTCGTTCGGGCTATTTTAATGCTAATATGAACACTGGTTGATTGAAAAGTATTTATATATGTATATATATATATATTATATTAAGTTAGAAACCGTAATTCGGTCAGCAGATTATTTTTCTTCTCTTCTCTCCTATGGAAGGTGCCTCTTCTAGAAAATGCCAGTTTCCCCGCACGCAGCAGCCGGTTATTGATTAATCGAGTTGTTGACTCCATACTTGCAGAGAGCTTCGTCGAATGGATCTTCCGACTGAATGGGCAGGACGCGTAGGTAGATATATACTTAGGGAAGGGACACAGGTGCCTCCTTTGAAGCACACTTCCTCCTTTATATAATATATGATTACGAGGTAAAACTAAGTTTAAAGTACTGTCGATCGAGCCTTCGTGTTGCGTGCGCTTCGTCATTGACGACTCGTTTGTTGCTGCCCATTCAGTTCTCCAAGAAAGACACGAACTGTGTAAGCTTTTGCAGCTGATCCTCGGTGAGGCAGACCTCACTCGCGAGGTTACTATCTTCTTTCTCGATCTTACAAGGCTGCACCATCGTCCCATCCACGGTCCAACCCCTCTCGATCGCCACCCGACGTGCCTCCTCCAACGCCAACCCCGTCATCGACGCGAACACGGTCAAACCCAACGACGAGTAAGCCTTGGATATTAAAGTGATCGCTCTTTCTCGAACGTTATCTGAAAGAACGAGCAAAAATTTATGTCCCGACGCAGCTATCGAGCCTGTTCCTTCTACAATGCTAAAATTAACTTCGATATACTTCGTTTTAAGAAATGATCAAGTTCTTCGAACGCGCAACGTTTACCCGCGAGGATCACGGGAACAGAATATTGTTCGATATTTAATTTCATGCTATCCTACGACGTGTACCTTTTAAAGCAGCCATGATATTAGAGACATCCTCGCTCCAGTCTGCGTTAAGGGCGACGTGAACCGCAGGCCAGTCTCTTTGCCACATACGCTGCCCTACCACCCATATCTGGCCGAGTTCCGCACTTCCGCTTTTCAGGTCAGCTGGTATTCGCTTCCACAGGTACTTGGCGTTGCATCTGCGACGGCGATTTTTCGATCAAATAAAACGGATCGAAATCTCACTCGTGCAGGTCTTACAAGGAACGAATAGGTGTCGTTGAAGTATCGTTAATGTAAGTAAAGAAAAAAAAAACTAATTGTGTTTTTTATAGGTCCCGTTAAATTGGAAGCAGCGGAAAAACCAAATATCAGGTAAGAGAATAAATCGCGTGAAGTTGGAACGTAAATACGAACTGGGATATAAAAATTAATTCGTTATAAAAACAAAATGCATTCATTCATAAAAATAAATACACGGGTGAAATGATGATAAGAAAAGGTATAAAAGCTCGTCCATGAAGTGTGATAACAATAATGATGCGGGGAGTTAGATGATTTAATTAATGGGTTTAAACGTAAATGGATAGAAATCACGCAACAAAAATCGTTGCGTCATGCAAATAACAAGCGAGAAAACACACGAGATCGGTCGATTAGTCGCGTGATCGTTTTTCGATTAAGCGAAACACACAATACACGGAAAGTAAAATATGACTAGAGACCAGTGTTGCTCGTTTTAAAACACCCGCCATTAAGTTCGAATAAAGGACGCATATGTACGTATCAATTGTATTATGTAGAACGAAATATATAGAAAAACATGACAAAGTATACTTACACATCAGAGAATAACAAACGATTAGTCTCTAGGTGATGTTAAAAAACGTTACGAAAAAAGAGTCACATTTCGCAAGCATAAATACGAGTTTGTAGATGGCGTGGCGTAGATATAAACAATAATTTTGTCATAAAAAATATATGGATACTATAGATTATACAAGTTCGTGTAACTAAATGTTAAATTCAACAAAATTTATAATTGAACGAATGATTCGATTTCTGTACAATCGATATTTAAAGAATAAAGCGTAAAGGGAATAAGTATTCTGGCTTTGTACTCACAAATCATTTTGATAGAGATATACGGCTAATAATTGAGCATACGTTTGCGCTGGTGCAACACCGCCCGGCGACTGCAAAGAGAAAAGACATTTGACGATTAACCACCTATGATATCCGCATTAATATTTCGGTAATGTAAAAACGCGACATAACCTATACTCGAAACCCCTCGAATGGTACACTTACCTCTAATTCGGCTTTCTCTAGCTCGTGGAGAAATTTGTTCACCTCACTTAACACCATGACGAAAAATCGTTATTTCCACAGTGAAAAAAACGGTACAGAAACGATTATGTTAAAAGTTTGCGGCAACATTGAAACAAGTAACGTCAAACAAGAAATCTAAACAGCTGAGTATAGAACACGCGCTATACTCGTGTTTTCTGATTTCCCCTGTAGGTGGCGCTACCTTACGGACCGTGTGGTGTAACTCTATAAACATTTCGCTAGAACACACTATATACACCATTGATTTAATTGCTCCTACATTATTTCAATTTGCAAATTAAATGAGAAATTTAAGACTAACTTAGCGTTTTGATTTAATAATTATAATCTAGAATTTTTCGGCGAATATATCCATGTATTGACGTCACACAATAAGTTCCGTGTACTTGTTTGTTATAAAAATAAACTCGAGTACAATTATTTCGGAATTAACTATGTTTACGTATTTCGTCAACACACGAGTACACTATTGCGCGCGCGTAACACTTGCAACAAAGTAAAATTCCACTATCTATATCGTAGCAAAGTTAGAAAGCGTTTGGCAGAACATTCAGATCGTATCTTAATTCGTCAAATTTAATTATAGTTACGCCAAAAATGTATTGCAGAATGATATACAGTTAATTTTATCCGGGGTCTATTTACGAGTTCGTTAAAAACTGTATTGCATCGTGTCGATGCGAATAGATACTCTATAATAGTAGTGTTTTATGGTCCGTTACTAGTGTAATATTTCTATTTTCACGACTGTCATCAAGCTCGTATTAGTAACTGTGTACGGGCAGATGAACGAATAGAGTATTCGCGTCATTACGGAAAATGCAAGTAATCAAATGATTTGTTATTACTGATGCTGCTGTTTTTATATACCAATACGACCGGCGAAGTGACATAAGCCTAATATGGCTACTGTTAAAGTAACCGAACAGAAAGTTATTCTGTGTGGGGAGTACGGTGTCGGGAAAACTTCTATATTTAGGCGTTTCGCGAACAACACTTTTATAGCGAGCAACGATCGAAAATCGACCCTAGGCCTCGATAATATCGATAAAGAATATGTTGTCGAAGACAGACGAATACGAGTAATGCATTTATATATACATATATATATACATCCTAAATCCTTGAAACCAAATTAAACGCGACTAATCTTTTCACTTTCCTTCGCGTACATTTCTATAAATACGTCATACGTACATATATTGTTATATATTGTAGCGTTATACACTTTAAACATACCCTATATGTTTCCTTATATTTGTATTGGACGTTTGATTCCATTTTATGTTACAGTTGCAATTATGGGATACGGGTGGAATGGAAAGAGTTGCATCAGTAACATCAAGCTATTACAAATTTGCAGAAGCTGCGATCTTAGTTTTTGCATTGGACAATTCAACGTCTTTTCATCTTTTATCGCAGCATTTACTTGATATTGTCACGTATGCTGAGAATGCAAAAATATTTCTTTGTGGAAATAAAAGTGACTTGGAAAGCACAGCTCCACAAGTAACAGACACAGAAATGGAACAATTTTGGTTTGTTGAGTAACAACCTAATTGCATATGATACACGTGAGAAATGAATGTAAATTTGAAGAATTCTACTTGTTACAGTGAGCAATGCCACAATTTAATCTCCGGTATATACAAAACATCGTGTAAAACTGGAGAAGGAATACACGAAATGTTTGAAGATATAGCACAGCATCTGGTGGAAGCTAACAGATCACGCATGGAATTGCATGAAATGGACAAAGATAGGTTTAAAATTTCGTATATCGATGAGGCTACTGATCCATCGTGTTTGTGCTAAATGATAAACACTAGCAACTGTATGCTCCTGATACATTTTTTATAACTTGGGAATGACTTAACACACAGTAATAAAGTGTGTAGGAAGCAATGAGTTTTGTATCAAGTAATTGTAATGGCAAGCTTTTCTATGAAGGAAAGCATCATAAGATAAAGAATGGAAAAGAGGGAATATCAGTAAAATTCCTATATAATTACAGTCAAATTTCAAAATTCATGAAAGCAAAAGATTTTAAATAAACATTTATTACACATTGAAAAGTATTTTACTTAAGAAGACAATCTATTTGTGTAACTTACGGTCCATGCTTCTATGTAAACAGATAGTTAAAGCTAGTGACAGGTAGTCACTAATGCTGAGTCCACTTGATAGTTTTCAAATCGATTCCCTCTTGGACCATTTCCCATAATGGACTGCAAAATGAACAATTTAAATAAATATTACTATTTATGTATTACAATTAATAATTAATATAAACTTTTAATTATAAGGAATACGTCCGAATTTGTGCCCTCCGTTTCTTACGACTACCGCGGTTTTCATATTCGTAAAGTCAAACTCACAAAAATAAGTACTGCTTTCATACGAAATAAACATATTACAACTAAACAAGATGTACCTCATTTCTCGAAGTCTTTTAACATGTTGAATCGTATTTTCTGCGGTAAAATCAATTTCTTGAAGCGTTGTGAAACGACCAATGCCGAATCTATGTTGATAAACAACCATTAGCGTATTACTTGGATTAATCTTATTTAATACTATATTTTGATCAGAATTTACCTAATACTGGAATGTGCGAGATCTTCTGATGTTCCAATTGCTCTTAAAACATAACTAGGTTCCAAACTTGCACTTGTACATGCGGAACCGCTACTTAAAGCAATACTTTTTAAAGCCATTAATAAAGATTCTCCTTCGACATATGCAAAGGATAAATTCACACATCCAGGATACCAAGCTACAGGATCTCCATTTCGGATAACATGCGGCAAATTTGCCATTATTTTATCGATTAAACGATTCGAAAGCATTGAGATGTATTTGTGATCGTACTAGAAAGAAAGAACACGTTTAACTTATACTTGATATGCTGTGGTATGTAACAAAACATATCGAGTTTACAATTATAATTACCTCCATTTCTATTTGTGCTAAATCACAAGCTGCTCCCATGCCTACTGCTAAAGGTGCTGGTACTGTACCACTCCTCATACCTCTTTCTTGACCACCTCCGCTTTGAATTGCTTCCACTCTCACTCTTGGTCTTCTTCTCACATATAAAGCTCCAATTCCTTAAAATTATGTTAATAATTATTTGTTTAAATTTGCGAAAAGTATAAAACAAAGGTGTTCTAAACATACCCTTCGGACCATATATTTTGTGACCACTAATGGACATTAAATCAATATTCATAGCATTAACATCAATTGGAATTTTGCCAATTGCTTGAGCTGCATCTGTATGGAAAAATACTTTCTTTTTCCTACAAAATTAATGATGCCATGGAACAAAGTATTTTTTCTTTAGTATTATTTTGCAATATATTTTTCCTTACCTACAAATAGCACCAATTTCTGCAATTGGTTGTTGAACACCAATTTCATTATTCACCATCATGACAGATACTAAAGAGGTGGTTGGTTTAATTGCATCTTCTAATTCATTAAGATCAATAAGACCATTTGGATTTACTGGAATATAAGTTACTTCAAATCCTTCTGCTTGCAAAGCTCTACAGGAATCTAATACACATTTGTGTTCCTACATAAAAAGATATTATATGTAATTGTCACTTTGTAACACAGGATATTTAATAGAGTACTACAGTTAACATACTATCTGAGTCGTCACAATATGATTCTTTTTTCCTTTATAGAACCTTGCTACACCTTTAACAGCTATATTGTTACATTCTGTTGCACCAGATGTAAATATAATTTCTTTGTTATCTGCACCTATTAAATTTGCTACTTGCTATAAAAGATGAAATATTTCATTATCGTATAACTAGCCTTGATTAATATAAGAAACTTAAAACAAGTATAATATTAACTTTACGAGCATGTTCAACAGCTGCTTCTGTTTCCCATCCATACATATGAGTTCTGGAATGTGGGTTTCCATAATACGTTGTAAGATAAGGCATCATTTTATCTAGTACTCGTGGATCCTGTACAAGAATTAAACGAAACCTCAGCTTAAATTCCAGAAGTCATATTAATATTACATTTACCAATGGGGTAGTCGATTGAGCATCCAAATAAAGGGCTCTGCCTTCCATCGGTCCTCTTTTGTATTCATCTGAGATGACAGCTGTAAATCAACCATGTATTTAAATAATTGCATACAGAAGTAAATGAAATATTATAACTGCATAAAATGCAATGCTTACATTCATATTCTGTGACCTCTGTTAAATTCTGATTACTAGCATGCACCGCACGACGTTTTTTAACACGATTTATCGTGGACAAGATGTTTCTTGCCGGTCGAAACATGTTGATTCTTGTAAAAACTCTTTTTAAATGAAAATTATACGATTTCCGGTATACAGCATATTCTAACCTTAGATAACCTAACTGCTATGTTATAGAATTTTGTTTTTGACTTACATACATACGGGTATTTTTGAAACTACCTATATAAATATAAATAAATTATCATTTTATTATCCTTAACACAACGTATTTGGCAATTTTTAGTCTTAATAATGTACGACTTACTTACTAACTTATACGTTCAGGGATACAACATACTTAAACCAGCAACTACTACATAAAATGATGCAACGTTGTTCGCAATTTTATCTCTGTACATGATGCACTATAAGTTTATCTATATATTTCTGTATGTATGTCATATAGCTTCAAATGTAAGCAATTCCGTTATATATAGCTATACTTTTATATATATATAAATATTCTATAGGATAAAATGCATCATATTTGTTAGGAAAGTGAGGATTCTCTTGTGTGAATAAATGAGGACAATTACTATAAAAAAAAAACGATTTGTATTAAGTACAACAAATGTGAAAATTATTTCCATTGATTTGGATACCTCCAAAATTACAAAAAGTAATTTAATTTAGGCGCAAATATAGCGCAAGTTGTAAACATAAAAATACAAAACAAACTTAAATACATTTATGCAGTTAGACAATTTTAGACATACAGTGTAATATAAACGTACAGAAATAATCACAATCGTAAAATACTGATCAAGGTGGCAAGTGTCTATTGACGATCTTTCGATAAATTCAACGAATCCCCGATATCAATGGCTTGCGATTGTTGTTGCTTCTTATGCATCGTGGTCATGTCCAACATTCCACCGAATTCTGATTTAGAGATTGACAAATCTTCGGTTCCTTGGTACTCGTTCGATCGATTCAGTTTCAAACTATCGCTTTGTACATCCATTTTCTTTCGATCAGTTGAGTAGTCCTCCGGTGTTGCAGAAAAATTCCTGCAAGATTCTGAGGATCCGGTGGTTGCTTTGAACGGAGACTGAACGGGATCAACCATACTGAAATCGTTTGATTTACGTTCGTTTCCTTCGATATCTCTCGCAGGAGAGATTTTACCAATTGGCCCAAACAAGTTCGCAATGTTACGCATGTACGTGGACGGCGAGGGTGACGACGTTCTTGCAAAATCCGGTATAGGAAATCCAGAGAGTTTCGCCAAGTCTGCTGTAGAAAAATTAGCTAGCTTTGATAAGTCAGAAAACTTGGAAATTTGTTGCGTGATGTCTGCTAAAGGGAAATCGGGAGTAGCGGACGAACGCGTCTTATTAACACCAGTATCCGTTCCGAGAGTATTGGATACTTTTGAAAAATCAGCGGGTGCAAAGTCATATTCGCATTTAGCATTTTTCACGGACACTGTAAGTTCTCCTGATTGAAAGCTGGGCATCACTTCTGATGGTGATATGTGTTGCTTTCCGTCCTTTAATTGTGTAATAGATGCGGTATCTGCACCTATAATGTCTTTTTTAATACTATCTCTAGAAGTAGAGGGTTGCATCACGAATGGTTTCGATGTAGGCGTAATTATGGCACCATCAGGCTTAAAATTCACAGGTGTGAGGAAGACTGGTGCGTTATTGGGTGCAAGACCCACTCCTGGCGGAACTGAAGGAACAAGTGATTCTGAAACTGGTACCAATGGAAATTTCATAGCAAGAAATTCAGGCGATGCTCCATCCTCAGAACCAGGACAAATCATTTCCCTAATTACATCCCAGTATGAACCATTCGATCTATTGCGACCAGGTAATTTGGACGCTAATGAACACTAGAATATATTAAAATACCATAGCTTTACTAATTTAGCATTTGAGTTACATCAAACTTGATTCTATACTTACCCTTAAGCGTTCGAGATAGGTTGTATTGTTGTTAAAATTGGCAGTAAAATCAATACCCCCTTCGCTTCTATAATACTCTATGCATCTTCTCTGAAACAACGAATATAACAATCGATTAAAATATATTTTCCGAATTATTCACAACTGAATATAATTGCACACTTACAATTTCTTCTAATGTATCTTGAGAAAGAAAATGCTCCTGAGACAGTGTATAACTTAAGAGCATTGGTCTTGGATATTCATGAGGCCGATTTTCAGGAGGTGGCAGGGACCAAAATACATTAAAATTAGATTCATAACAACTGCCATCTGTATTATAAGGGGCTGAAATCAACATTTCTTATTTCTAAACCATTAAACATTACCAGAAAATTTTATATAGTAAATAAAGATTTTTATCAGAAAAGGAACTTACAACATATTAAACCCACACATGGTGTGTAACCATTATCGCTAGGCCCCTTCATTTTAATTTGATAATCTAATTGAGAATCAACATCCCTAAGGGAAGGGGAAGCATGAGATCTGGGATGAGAATGATACCATCCAACTAATGTCACACGTTTCCATTCCATGGCTCTAGCAATTTCAGTTTCAACTGCAGCTGCAGCAGACTTATCCTTGCCAGAATATCGGCATGGGAAGGCAGTTGTTATAGATAGATCTAGTACATTAAATAAAATAATTTTTAGTAAGTAAAAATGGATACTATGTTACATTCAGCATTATAAAAGTATTTACTGTGTGAATTAATATCCCAATGACCACCTAGATAGCCACAAACTTCTTTGTCCGTTAAATGACAATGCAAATCCACCAATAAAGCCGCAGTAGTTGTTATTGTGACTAAAAAAGGCTGTATTTTCCCGAGCGTGCTAAAAGAAGTGAGTTCTACCATTGTGCTCATATCCCTGAAAGAAATAAACAAGCATTAAGCGTGTACTTAATTTTGGTATTTTTCTACTCGTATCATTTTCTTACATGGCATGGCTCCTTATTCCAAGATTAGCATGTTTCACTGGAACTCTTACTACTTGTATCGGAGGACTTGTTTGAAATTTTTCTGGACTTTCCTCCATAGGCTCTACAGTTGTTTCCATTTTTACCTCCTTATTTCTTACAAGAGCAAATTTTAATCATTAAACCATGATGCTGACTACAAAATACACTACATTGTATGTTCATTATATGTAGGAGTTAATTAAACAATAGAAAACAACTTTAAATACATCATCAGTATCACCATACTATATACTATTGTTTAAATTCTAACCAATCTTCAAATTTATTTGTTATTATTAATAAAAGAATAACACTAGTTATAATTTGGATTCTAACCAGTCAAAAGTTACCATTAGGAAATCGATAGAGATATGTATAGCGTTGCAGTTGGTATTACAATAATTTTCTAGTAACTTACAAGAAACTAGCTTTTGGATTTGATTTAAGAGATACAAATAGGAGATTTTAATTATATGATTAATAAACGGTAGGTAAAATATATTACTTATTTACAATGAATATGATTACATGACTTTTTTACTATATTTACAGTAGGCTTATGGTATAATAGAAAAACATATTACAAAAGATAAAATCCTACTAATAAATAAGTGGGCAATAATAATAAGGCACCTCTTAATTCCTATTGAATACATTACTACAATTGGAGAATATTACAAAATTGTTTTCGTATAAATATGTTAAAAAATAGTTTTTTGATGCAGTATAAAATGAAGTTATAAAAAATACTAATGCTATGTATAAAAATCCTAATTGATTGGTACTGTTTGATTTCTTGACATTACAGTATACTAACAATATACTACCCTAAAGATATTATTTTTGTGCATTTTTGTAGAATTTCATGTTGGCACAATTGAAAGATTTATTTGCCCGATCATCAGAGACTTTACATTCTCTGTATTGGTTCTTGGCAATAATCATAAATTGGTATCTCTGGTGGTTCTTCCATTATCAGCTTAGGGGCACGACTTCTGGTTGCCGCGACTATACACAATGTTACAGCTGAAGCAGCAGCTATATGCCAAGCAAACAGAAGAGCAACAGTATTTTGGTCTGTTATGTATCTGTTATCATTGGGTGTAAATATCATATGCGTCATCCAACTACCATGGAGCAATGTGGTACTAGCTCTCACAAGCTTCATTTCAGGCCACATAAGCTCTAGGATAATAACTAAAGATGTAGTCCATACTGTGAAGGCCAGTAAGATACTAAATAACGCAGTATTTGCATTATTTTCACCTAGAAAAAGAAACCCTTCTACAAAGAAACTTTGAGCAAGAGCCAATTTAACCAATCCTTTGCTCACGTTGTGAGGAAAATAGAAATTTAATATATCAACCAGACCAGAGAATGCAAAAAATAAGTAGATCGTAGCGAGCACAACTTTGGGAGAGCGAGACCCATCTTGTTGAAAGCCGCCGGTTACAGTACCGATTAATCCCATGGCAGTCGCTATCAATTTCAGGCCTCCTTCTATAGGATGGCCATTTATGAATCTCCGGTAATTTTGTATGAATCTTGTTCTTTTCGATGCATGTGCATCATCTCTAGCTCTTAGACCTACCCAGTACTTGGCATATTCGTAGCACCATTTTAGGCCAAAGGTATAAAATATCAATCCGGTGAAGACACAGAGCGTAAAACTATCCATGAAGTACAAATAAAATTGACTTTTCGTTTCTTGACAATGATCTGTAGCCTGTAAATCACATATAATCCGTCAGAGTATAGAAACAAAATATTTACAGTATACGCATTACTTACTTTCAATGTATTCCTGACAAGACGTTTCGTGCGGGTGAAGTCCACTTAAGATATTAACTTAACGTCACATACCTATGTAGGTAGGACCGCTGAAGCTTAAAGTTACGTTCTACTTATGCCTACGGCATGCTCAATTGTCACAGTGCCTGTCGTTTTCGTTTTACATAGAGTCACAGAGATTGTCCATCTATATTGCTGAAATTCTATGGCGCAGATCCATTCTGGTTAGAGATATAGCTCAAGAGATTGGTCGGCTAGGCGGCGCGTTCCAGCTGGATTTACTTAAGATTATCTCAGGCTAATGTATCGTCAGCTGGTAAATATAAATCAATGATCGTAATGCTTCGTAATTTTATTCGTAGATAGCGATAGCTTTCGATTTCCCCGTAGGAGGAATAATAATGCCATAAAAGTACTAATTGATATAATACAGCATGTGAGTAACGATTCTGATTTCATTCATGTTTTGTCTGTTTTTAATGAATACGATAGAAATCAAATATAGCAAAAAATCTTCGTTTTAATCACTACTATAATAATTTAGTATCTTAGTGATTTCAATTTTCGTTTTATCAATACTCCGCATAAAATTTTCATAAATAAAAAGTTTTCAAAATAATGGATCGCCTGGGATACACGCGAATCAAATAAGCGGAAATGCTCCGCGCAATGGATTTTCAACGAATTTGTTTCAGCGAGGAATCTATCAGCCAGTTTCGCGCTGGACCGATACATGGTTGCGGGGAATATCGATACGCTTTTCGAAATTCAAAGCCCGTTTGCGGATAGCATTGCCGCGAGTCGGGAACGAGCTTTCATGTACGTCTCAATTATCGTTATGTAAATTGACTCACAATTTATGATGTGTGTTCTGCACAGGATGAGCATGAACACGTCGAAGCCTTCGGGGCCTATTGGTATGTATACAGGGGATTCGAATTGGGCAAAGTCAAGATCTGTTGATTTTTTATTTTCGATCGAGCAACAAAAGTATCGAATGCGGGATGCGGAGAGGAGGAATCAGATTTTTACGAGACAGATTACCGGATCCAAATGTTAACGAGCTATTTCTGCTTAGATGGGTCACGCTCGCGATACAGCCACGATTTTGGGGTTTACTGCAAAGGGATAAGCCCAAGGCGGATTATCGGAAGTGGTTCTGTATCGCATCTGTCATATACAACGCGTTATTATTCCATTTCTATACGTGTCTTGCTGTTTCTCCCTTTCCCATTGCCAGGATCATGCTCTATCGATCCGTAACGCCGTGTAATCTCGCAATCGGATTATCTTACGGAATCATAAACGAAATCGAATTACCGCGTGTCGGCAGATACGTTGGTCCAATAAATACATCGTTTCTTAATACAGATGAAACGAGGTAGCGAGAAAATTATGGGAGGACCGATGGTACACGTGTAGAGAGAGGGAGAGAGAGAGAGAGAGAGAGTGAAAGAGAAAGAGATCGAAAAATCGTGATTTTGTTCCATCAGCAATAATATCCTTAATGTGGCAGTGTCTGATTAGAAAGAGGTATCCCAATCTCGATCCTTGAAAAGTCGCGGATCTGTCGCGTGGTAAGAAGTATAGCACGACACGTTTTTTCCATTTTCATTTGTCGGAACGGTAAAAAGTGGCAGGTGGGTAAGAGGGTGGGGGAGCATCGGGGGTGCAATTCATATTTGTCCGTAGGCAGCAGCGGAATTGCACCTTTAATCAAGATTTCTACCAATTTGCGAGCGCCGACGGCGCGAAGACAAAGCCTATTGTTGCCGTAACTGGTTGGGGCTTCAAGTGTTCCAACGCAACGGTGAGAGCCCGATGCGCGTGCATACCGGGTGTACGTCCAGACGGGACCGAGCACAATCGCGCGATTGATCAAACGAAGGAAGCTGCCTCCCAAGACGTCTCTAGAATCCCCGTCTACCCTCGTGGACAATGTAAATTCCACGGTTGAATCCTTAAACGGTTCCTTGTGCTCATAGTTCCGTTCCGTCTGATCAACCCTCCACCGAGGATATGGCTTATAATAACGTAACGTCTATCGACGAATCGATAGCATCCTGCGAGTAGAACGCACGATCAAAGTATGTCTGTCGGTAAGTGGACTCGTTAAACGTTCTCTCAATCGAATTTAATAGATTCGTTTTCGGTTTAAGGGATGAGGGTACATCGGTACGTACACCCGTTAGCCCTAGAACATACATGCGCCTTCGCCGGTCTCTGTCGGGCCGGGAGTTGAGAAGAGTATTCTGGAGCGGAGGCTGACGCTCAGGGACTGCCAAGCTAGTCGCTTCGCATCCCAGAAGTCCCTACCCCACCGTTTGCTTCCGGCTAAGCCCGTTGCCACCGCGTCCCAAGCAACTTGAAGCCACTCGTTCTTCTGTTTGTGTTTGCTAATTGTGAATTGTCTACTTCTTGCCGGTGGCCCGCGCGTACGCCACGCAGATAGTCAGAAAGGGAAAGAGAGATGGAGGGTAGCAGAGAAGAAAGGAGACCGAGGGCAGAAAAAGGGAGCCAGATGGAGACGCGAGATCGGCCTCGGTGCTGGAGTAAAAGAGACGAGAAGAAGACCGTGGACGTGTGTATATAGAAACGCGTACAAGCCGCATGCGAACCAAGACGAAGTGAGCCATGAGCTGCGAGCATATCGTCTACGGAATGCTCAGACTGAGGAAAAACCATCCCTTCTCCAACTCCCGTAGGCAACATACCCTGGTTCGCTACTATCCCTCCATTCCTTACACCCACTAGCGACGACCACTCCTCACCCCTTAGCCCTCCATTTCCCCTTTACCCCTCAGACACTCGAGTTTACCTCACTAGTCACTGCTTACACGAGTGCTACCCACCAAGAGACACCCGCGAGCAAGAGGGTACCAATTTTTAGTCATCCTCTCTGTTCCTCTATCCCTTGAGGTAACCCGACGGTGCGCCTTCGTGTCGTTCGAACCCGTGAAAGACGCTCGAAGTTATTTCGTTCGTCGATCATCGGATCTCGATGGTTACTGTTGCGATATGCGCACTCGATGAGAAACTAATCAGCTCGCGAGTTGGTACGCATCTGAGGTACTATCTTTGATGAAAGAAACGGACCGTTATAATTGAGTCAACTTGACCAACCCCGAGCCGTTCGACGGGTGATAATGAGTCCATTCCCCGCGTCCCCGTGGCCGTTGGCACACCCTCCGTCGGATGCTGCCGGGCTGCGCTCGGTCGAAATATACGCGGTCTCTCCAGAGACGAGGGACATATTGTTTGGTTCAGTAATTCCTCGTGTTATTTCCCGTGTTTGCTTTTTATCATTGTAAACTGATATATTGTTCGGGGTAACTCCCCCTCGAAGTTACCAGCGGACGATGGCTCCATGGAAAGAGGACGGCGAAGGGAACCCGAAACGAGATGTGGACACGAGGACAGAGAGCCGGTCGGGTCCGATGGACGGAGTTTAACTTCGTGGACCAAGCGGAAACGAGATTACTCGCCGCGACACTCCCTGGCTGCTTCATTCGACCGAGACGCAAATATACGTGGAACCTGCACCGAGCACGGCTGGCAAACAATAAAAGTATACAATGCGGATGAGAAATTGAAATTGATTGCTTCAAGAAGCGGATACTATTCTTTTTTTTTTTCTTTCTTTTTATTTTTCGGTCGAATCTCGACTTCTTTTTTCTCTTTCCGATAGTTTCGAACGCGATCGACGCGAATGGAAAACTGTACCGTCGATATTCGAATACAAATTTCCCTTTGTCTCTCGAGTGCTTGCGTGTGACACTGCGTCGGGCACGTTCGTCGCGTGACAAGGCACGTGTGCCAGCGACAAACTCGTCGCGAAGCAAACAATGAATTAAGCTTTATGTCCCTCGCACTTCAGCCCCGGGTAAAAGCTCGTCCAATATAAGATTTGTAAATAACGCGTGCCCGCATTACCGGGAATCCCTTCGCGCGGAGTTAATACCCTGTCCGTCCTTAACGCTACACGAATATCTTTTAATGTCCCGCGCGGCAAATCCCACCGCTGAAACCAAACGTACCATCACGTCCAACGGAATTAACGAATAATCGAGTTTCCACGTTTTCTTTTAACCGCCGCGTTTACATGGAACTCCACCATCCGCCGGGAGGAATATATTCGCGTTTTACACACCTGCCGCGTTCTCTCTGTTCCATCGGCGGTTTCCATAATCCGTTAATCGCAGTGGACGCGAGGCAGAGGGTTGAGAACAGCCGCGTAATCTAAGAAAAGGCGTCGGAGCATTGGCGTCAGTAGAAAGTGGTTGTAAGTGAATGAAAGTGGATGCAAAGGTGGAGGTGTGGTTGCTGCGAGGTCGTCTGCCTAGCAAAGCCTGGCATGATCCGCCACGGAAGACAGAGGTTCGTCTGTCTTTATCAGCCAGCCAGGTAGAGCCTTCGAAGCCAGGCTATGCCTCGCCAACCCCCTACCATCGCCAACCCCTCAGGAAAAGCCCGGAGGGTGACGGACGCCCACGATTGGCGTGGCTCCCTCGAACGAGGGAGGACATCGTGCACCCCTATTGGCTCCTCACGAATCCATACTCGGTATTCATTCGCTGGACTCATTCGTCGACCCCTCGAACCGACCTCTCTCTCTCTCTTCCACGCTCTCTCTGTCTCCGTTCTCCTCTAACCCCCGCTGGTGTCGAGGCTCGATGCGGCTCACCCTTCGCACACCGTCGCGCGGATCTTTTCAATGCATTTCACCGCTGGCTTTCACCTTTTGCCGTATACTTTTGAGTAAATATTTTTTTAATAAACACCGGTATCGTTCGGTGATTAATGCGCCTCGAATTATCGATCGCGCGGTTGTTCGGAATCGTTCGCACAAGAGATCGAATATTTTCTTCTTTTTAATTTCGAAAAATCGTATTCCACTCTGGCACTGCGAAATCGAAGACGCCCTGTTTCACGTTTGGAGTGAAAATCTTGGAGAAATATTCGCGTGGTTGACGTAAGAATACGGGAAGCAATTCTTGCTCGTTTAGCTGAAAAACCATGGTGACGGAATCGCGGAGCGTAATCGGAGGGTGGCCGGTGAACGAGAGGAAGAGGGATCGAGGAGAGTGTCGAACGCGAGCGAGAAAGCCTCGTCGTCGTTTGCCTGCACTTTTAACGTCGCCGCTCTTCGTGTCGCCTTCGTCCCAATTGAATGAGAAAAAAATAGGGGAGAGGAAAAGGTGGCCTGGCCGTAGCACGGTGAGGAAAAGACGAACGGATCGCGGGTAGACCTAGCGGGAAAGGGACAGAGGATTCCTTGGGGTGTTGCAGCCTATGATCGTGTAACGAGATGGGCGTGTTTTTAGGTTGCTGTTAGCCCCGCCTGTGGCACCGCCCCATTGGTGGTTGCTGCTACCTTCAACTCGTGACCTCCCTTCGCCCCTCTGTCCGCGGCTGAAACCTTCGTTGGCTCTCGCCAGCAGCCACCGCACATACGTCAGCAGCGGCAAACTAGGCGCCTCCAACAGGCTACGGATCGTTCGTGATCTCCGTCGATCATCTGCCAATGATCAACGCGTTTCCACGGAATCGCGAGGAAATTTTTTACCCGGACACCGACAACCCCCTCGAGTGATCCCTCTCGCGTACTCGATCCGCTATGGAGTTACGGGGCGGACGGTGAGGGCGAGCAAACCACCCGCTGTACACGCGAACGTTTCCCTCTGTGCGCCGTCGACAGTGTTGTTTCGTCGAGACGGAGGTTTGGAACGATGCGGACAGCGTAGAAGAAGTCAGTGATCGTCTTCGAGGAGGAACGTTCCTAATCGTCGAGCTGTACGGATACGATGGCCGATCGGAATGGCTGACGGTTTGGGCGCCTGGTTACTCTGAACTCTAATTCTTCAAGTTCAAGTTTCACCTTCGAATAGAACGCTGTCGTCGTATCGAGGAGTATCGTTCAGGAAAGTTCAATTCGTCGACGTGATGATCGTGAGCCTAGTTGAGGAGCAGGAAGTACCAATTTGTTGAAAGGTTCGGTGTCGAGCGTCCCTGTGGTAATGGCGCGCAGTCGAAAATCGAAGCGAGGGGACTGATCGTGCGTTTTCGATAATGTCGACGGCCGATTTCCGATACTTTCTGATAGTGGATGCCGACCTCTCGAAGGCCGTCGCGTATCATCATGAGCAACGAAGCCTCTTCGAATTGGTGATCCACAGGAAATTGTTTCTCGTACTGCAATGCCGCGTTAGACGAACGAACTGCAAGATCAAGTAGAATCGAAGCTGATGCCGCGACTCCATCGAGGAATTTGAACTCTGCCTTTTGGATTCCTGCCTCCGCGTCAGGGTCGGTGAAAGTGTTCAGGATTATCGGGAAGCTAGCCAGTTCAAGCCGCCGCTAAATTGTCACGTATTCAGTAAGTAGATTTCATTCGTTTCTATCTATAAAATCTACAGATTCTCCGTACGCATATTTCCCTCGCGTTGTTCCAACATCGATCGCAAGAAATTGCGAATCGTAAAAGTAGAAAAGTCAGTCGCAGTCGAACGATTCCGCTGCAGCCCTGTATCTAGACGCAAAATTGAATAATTAGGGGAGGATTACGAGATGAATGACTTAGCGCAATTAGCCAGATTTCATGAGTGGATGAAACGGAGGAACCTCTTCTCTCCCGTCTGGTAACTAAATGGATTAAAACGCCCGTCGCGTTCGAATGCCTTCCCAAGTTGCCATGATACAAGTACACGTCTTATTCACGGAAACTCCCCCTTTCGAATGCCAACAATTACGCTACCCCGTGCGACGAGAGTTTCGTTGAAAAAACTCGGTAACGATCTTCACAAATGTACGATATCTGGATGTCAGGATTACGAAATCGCATCGGAAATTCGCATCCCAGGATAAGCGTCGAAACGACGCGACGGTCGCGGCGTGGATCAAACGCCATTCGTCCCAAACGTCGGATACCCCAGAGAACGGCATATGGAAAAGTTTCGATCGGTTACGATACACGTAACGAGATGAGAAGATTGAAAGAAAACTTGAAATAAAACACCCCGCGTTGTTCGGTACCGTGACGCATTAATCGAAGAACGGCCGTACAAGTGGCACTGGAAATTAGCGAACAATTAACTCGCCCCGTTTATGTTTTCTAAACAAGCGCGGCCAATCGACGGGCCATTATTTCGAAGCATTCGTGCAACGCGCCTATCAAGCCTACCAACTTATACATACACCTACCTACCCACCTTTAACGTGTACGCAACCTTTTACCTAAGTGGCTCCGGGGTTCGAGTGTGTCCGAGGTATACGAGAAGCAGTATTCGAGCGTGGTAGTACTTAGGCTTTTCGAGTATCACGGCTCGAAAAGAGGAACACGTTGGAGGGGCTCGGAGAAGGGGTCTTGTAGTGTTTCGTTGCGCTTAAAAAGGAGGGGGTTTTACGGAGAGGGTTTCGCTGCAAGGCAGCTTTGGTGTTGCAGCCTCTTCAAACCTCGTGCAAACACTCGGGGACAGGGCGTTCGCCTGGTACGACGATTAATATCCCAATAAGGCCTCGTTCACAGAGCTCACTCGAGCAAGCTGCTTCGTTCTTTATTCATTGTAACGTGGCTCCTCCCGCGGGATAAACTGCCCGATACCAGGGCGGTTCCGTCACTTCTTTCCTCCGTTACGAGGGCACCGCCGGGTTTTCCTTTTAAACGGAGGGTCGTTCGCCACGTCCGTCGGCGTCTCTTTCGCGCTGGACACGGCGCGAACAAATTATTTCCCTCGCCACGGATTATCGCAACCTCGCTCCGGTTCGACGCGATCAAAATTCAGCTCCGCACCGCTAACACCGGCGTTCGTACTCTTTTATTTTCTACTCGATCAGGACGGTTCAACGCGTTACACGGGGATCGAATTTGTAGGTAAATTTATCGCGATTGCTCGCCGCGAAACGGTGGAACGAGAACGAGAGAGAGAGGGAGAGAGGTAGGCAGGGCGGAAGCTTCGTTTGGTTACGTCAAATTTGTTGCCGATCGTAACGGGCGCAGCTGACGAGCAAATTTTACAGCGGGCCGCGCGATTAGCATACCTATCACGCGTGCGGTGTGTGTCATTTATTCGTGAAAGGCCGTGGCTGAAACGCGGCTATACACCGGCGTTATTTGCCGATCGGCCCGCCGAGATGTGGTCGCGTATCCACTCGAATACCGAGATATCGTTTTATTAGTCGACCCGTTTATGCACGCGCCCTTATAAGCGTCTCCGGCGCTAAAACTGTCCCGGTTTTATTGGCAGAGATAAGGGGAGCTACTGCTTCCAGTTTCGCGTATACGTTGTTAATTAACAAACAATGGAAAGGGAGTAGCAGCAGAAAGCACAGAGGCTCGCGCGTACCAGGGACGTTATTGGGAATCATCGAGCGTAAATCGACGTAAGATTATTACCTCCTAATCGACTGCTCTTTAACGTCTCTCCTTTGACCGGTTCTTTGGAGAATATAAAATTCATACCCGGAATAAATTCCAGCCGATATTTTCGTTGCGTAAATATTTGAAGTAAGACGAGGAGGGGGTAAAAACGGGGGAGACACTCGAATTCGAGGGAGCTGGTACTACATTTTCCTCCGCTTTCCCGTTTCATTTTTCCACACACTGGATGCTGGAGTCTCGGGGCATTATTACGCTACTTGATTTCGCATCGTGCCAGCTGTCTCCGATTATTCGCCATTGAGATTTTAGGGGATTCGAGCTCAAAGGGGACCCCGCGCGGTCCTCCGCTAATATTTGAGGAGGCCCCGTGCAGTCTTGGGCCCTACCGGACGTTAAGCTCTAGCTTCTGTTGTACTCCTCGACGTTCTCTGCCTTTTTACCCCGCGTTACAGATTCGTCGAGCGTCTTCCTCGTTCGCCAACGGTGCCCTGACGCGGGTCTCGAGGTTCGAGAAACAAGCGTGGCGCGATTGCCAACGAAATTTTCCTGTTAACTTTCAGCGTCTGTCGCACCCCTGTTAAAAGTTCTTCTATCGCGACGTCCCGCGAGACGCTGGCGAAACAATGGAACTCGAGGGAGATCACGCGAGCGAGCCCAAGTATTCCAAGTATCCGAATAAGGGGTGCAAACGTTCCAGAAGAGGAACTCCAACTTTCTTACCGGTTGTCGCGGTGCTTTCTACCTTTCGCTTGACACCCTTAAGAGGTGTCTGACGAACGACAGAGTTCGAAACAGTAAAGCGTCGAACGACACACTCCGATCACTTTTATCGCGGACCCGATAGACTCGAAGCTCTCCGGTGAAATACTTCACGGATGCGCGAAAAGTTCCCGTGGCTGGCCACGTTTTAAGCGATCTACGAGTCGTAGACCACCCCTTCCGCCTTTTCCCTCCGCCTCTCCCCGTGGGCCCGTCTCGCGCCAAGGATCAGCGATAGTCGGCCAGATAGCACTCGCTGCGTTACAGGGCTCGCACCGTGGCGGGTGGATATCGGTTGTGGGTACCAGTACACGGTCTGCCCCGTCGTCCACGTACGTGCAAACGATACGTGCCACCTTTCGAAACGCGCGTGGGTGTGCGACACGTTAGTCACTCGCACGTTACACGCAGACTTGCCACGCACACCAACTGTACGCAAGTACAGATGTGCACGTACGTTATCTGGGTTTTAGGATTGCGCGTGTGCGTGGATACGTGTGGTCGCGAGGTCGAGGATGGGGCTGGAAGGTGGTTGGTATCTTGTTGGAGGGCGAGAAATACGAGTCGACCACGAAGCTCTTCCAGAAGCTTGCGTGCACGCCGATCGAGCTGCGATGGGTGAAAGAAGGGAGAAAGAGAGAGAGAGAGGGTGGAAGAGAGAAGGGAGGGAGCGTTGCCGGGGGTTGCTCCGCCTGTTCGCACCCCCTTTTCGCTGTGCTCTTTAAAAAATTAGCTCCTCGATGCGAGCGTCAGCCGCTGGTTTTTTCTTTTTTATCTTGTAACGGTTGCTTTCTTGTTGCTGGCTATCTTGCGGCTGGCGTGACTGCATTTTTCCAGCGGTAATTTACGCGCGATGAAACAATCGGGGAATCTATAATTACGTCTGGGTCTCGTCGATCTTCCAGTCTTTCCGTTCGGAATGCGGAGAGGTTCGTCCGACTGAATGGACGACTGAAAGAGTGCGCGACGCGGATGAAAAGTTTATTAACACACCCTGCGGGTATCGGTTACGTTAAACGCGATCGTAAAGTAGAACTCTGACGGCGCTGGCAACGGTTCGTATTTAAATATTGTCGAAAGAGCGATGGAATTATTCAAGAATGAGATTGCACGACCATTTTTCCGGCGATTCCTTTTTTAATTCATGCGCGTGTAAATACGCGAAAGGGTGCGCACGATCGTGCGCGATTGGCGTTACGAAACAGGCGCGCACCGAGGGCGCAATAAATCAAGATAAAGTTATGATAAACAAATTAGTCGGAGCTGCCGTCCCTCGCCTGTGTTATTGTCTATCGTATATCTGCCTACAAATTACCAGCCGTCCCGAACACCTCACGGGATAACTGCTACTCCCGAGTCCTGCGCTCGTTGGCGGTCACACGTACCGGGGGTTGAAGGAAATTCGAGGGGTAACTCGAAATTAATGCACCACTTCCTCTCTGCGTAACCTCGAATTGCAGTGTAGGTACCAGCAGCGTGCCCTTTATTCACTCGATGGATCACGGCTGAAATTTTGCCGGCGCTTTTAAACCGTTCGCTCCTCGTACGATATTCCTCGACATCGATGCGATTCGCGGGATCAAATCCGTTGACTATTCTCGTAAAAATTCGTTTCAATTTCGTTGATAATTTTTCGCAATTTCGCGCAGCATTTTTTTCCACCTATTTCTCTCATCTCTGCGAAACCACAGTAGCCGTAAAAAGCGGCGTATGTTCGAAGCGATGCTCCGCGATTTCGAGTGGAACCGTTTTCCAGTCGGGCCTCTCTCGAAAAAAAAATTCACCCGAATCAATTCGATCGATTTTCCGCGCGGCAGGACCGCCCGTATCCGGCGTGCATCCGACAGAAAATAACGGGTACACGCGCCGATTCGTAATCTATCCATTTGGCCGTTTAGCAAACTCTGCAGCGTTGGATTTTCGCCGGACAACGGGTCGTGTCACCGAACGAGCAATTTCTACTTCTCCGCGCCCCGGGATAGTTCTAATTGGCCGGTGAAATCTCGTGCCCGGTTCCATTATCGACGCGGAGGCTCGCTGGCAACGAAAGGTGCGACGTAGCCCAGTCTTTCGCACCAGATCAGAGATACCAATTTTTAGTCCCAACCCCCGCCGTCATATCACGAAAGAAACGACGACATTAATTTGGCTGGCCACTCGCAACTCGTCGGACTTTATAGTAAACATATAGCGGCGGTGGGCAGGTGATGCGGTCCTGTCCGATCGTCACGTGTCGGTTAGCTTTGCGGCGTTACTCGTAAAAAATCGTATTCAGCTCGTCGAGCCCAGCGTTATCCTTTCCTCCCTTTTTCCCGTCGTTCGCTCGCGCGCGCGCGCGCAAAAGGAAAAGAACAAAGTATTTTTAAAAAGTCTCCGCTTAGAAGCTCGCTTCGAGCCGTTGCGAGATTTACGTCGGGGGAAGGGAAAAATCGCGGTAGCCCGCGAATGGAAACTCGTTGGGCGGAACGGTACAAATTGGCCGTGCATTTCCATAAACGCGTTCCAGCGTGCAGTAGGAAAGTGGTTCGGCCACGTCGAAATGGGTATCAGGACTGTTTATCGGCGTTGCAAAAATAAGCGCGAGATAGGTTCTTCCATTAAACTTCACGCGGAAGAGAGACGGCGGCGTAAAAGGCAGCTCCGCGCGGTCTTCGCTTTTAATTGGAGAACAAACGCCGAGCGGTAAAAAAGACGCCACTCGCCGAGGGAAGAAGCCTCCGTATCGTACGATTATCGCGTCGGGTAGCATGTTTCTAACACGTCTCGCGAGCCGGAAGAATTATGAGTTTCTCTTACTAAAATAATGCAACTCTGTGCTTCCTCTCATTTTTCAGCGAACTTTTTCTGAAATTTCCTAGCTTTTATTCAATTCGCTATCGCGGCATCGTTCGCACGGTTCGCGGCGCCCCTCGTCGGGAATTAAAAGGCAAAAAAAAAAAAAAAAGAGAAGGGGGTAGACGTAAATATTAATGATTGAAAAAATGTTTCGCTCCTTGTGTTTAATTACAGAGGAGATACGATGCAGAATGAGAAGGCATATTTCCACGAGACACGGGAAAATAATAAATTCCCATTTATAGGTGTTAACGTGATGTTGCATGGAGGGCACCGGAGGAGTGTCCAGTCACGCTATGGAAATTATGACGTATTACACGATTGCCTTTTCAACGTCGCACGCGGCTTGCCCGTGCCGTGACTAATAAGCAGATGTAATGCAATTTAACACGCATCGTATTAGCACCCGTTTAACCCGCAATGCTCTTCGATCGAACTCGCGTACCCGTGTTCACGTCATAATTTTCATAATTTTCCGGCGCGCGATCGTTTCTGAATATCTTAAGCCTCGCGCACGAGCTGTAGTTGAAAAACCGCAATCGCTTCACCAGCTACTTCATCGCTCCGCATAAATACTAGTTCGAGGTCGATGCACACGATCACGCATTATCGCGAGGAACGAAGCTACTAATTACTCGGCTGTTCGGATAATCTCGATTAGTTTAATTAACTGGCCATTCTGAATGAACACCGGCACACGAACGTATCCCCGAGGCCTATGCATATGCAAGTGGCCGTCGCGTCACCAATTTGCTATTTTAATTTTTATGCGCGCCTCCCATTAGCCGATGACCTCGTTCACGCGACGTATCTCGCACGCTCGTCTGATTAGAGTGGATTATCGCGTACCTGTTCCACTGCGCGCTGGACTCTTCTGCGTTGCAGCGAGTCCATTGCAGAGGGGCGCGTTTCTTAACTTTTTCCTTGTCATCGTCTAAACGGAAAACAATGTTGAATGATTTTCAATTCTCACGATTCAAAATCACCCATAAAGCGAGCCACGCGGAATCTCCGCTTCCTCTTCCTGAATTCGTTCAAACGTTTTTGTATATTGAAAATTAGCTTCTCGCTGTCGTTGAGAAAAAAAGAGACAAATTTGTGAACGACTAGAGGTAGCAGAGCACGGTTAGAATGTAACATAAGTTTATGGCCACCGGAAGTTCATGCTTATTCACTGAGCACCGAAAGGGCGACCGGGTATAATTTACGTATAAATTAAGTCGAATGAATCAACGGCAGACGATTAATCGCAATGGCTTGTCCGTGATAATAACAATGCCCGGCTTGTTTACGAGCGGTAAACGAATATATTAGCTTGTTCATTATACAGCCACGTGGACGTGGCCGTGTCTATCGTGTCTACCTTTTGCTCGCGATACCTGGCTTCTCCTGGTACAAACCAATCGCCTTTCGCTTTCGCGTTTTCTCGTACATTTCACGAATACAATTCGACCATTTTCACCGCGCGTAACTGTCTTCTGTGTTTTTTTTTTTCGAAAATAAAAGGGGAGAAAAACTCCACCGATAAAATTGTATTTCGGCCACTTTTGACAAAAACGACTCTAACTGAACAGCGATGAAGGATAATTTGATACGAGTCGATCGATTAATCGAAAAAACACAGTTCTCACGGTCCGCGTGGTGGTCGAAGGCATGCACGTAAAAGAGGGGTGGAAAAACCGGCAACGGCGTAGAGGGTGGATCGTACGAAGTAAACAGGCCGTGAAATTACCTTTTAAATATTAGATTATGATTAAATGTGTACCTACCTCGAAGGCACTAAATGTTCACCACCGTGCCCCGCCACCGTAGCCGGTTCATAAAGCTGGCGATGGGGTGGTTTATGGTGGATGAGACTCGAACCTCCCTCTCGAGGCTATATCGCGATATCAATCAGCTCTCGGCATCAGATAAGATTCGCTGCTCAGGAACCGAGTGCTTTTCAAAACGCGGATGAGGTTTCTTTTTCGCGTCCTCGTGGACCATCGTCGGGCGAAGAGGGCAGGGTGGAAAACGCTCGCGATGGGGCCGACGCGAAATGGCAACCGATCGCTTTCTCTTTTTTTTCTCTCTCTCTCTCTCTCTCTTTTAGCGAACGATCTCGACGCTACGCGTTCGTTCACCTTTCCCCGTATCGGTGTACGAAAATCGTGCTCACGGCTGCGTGAATCATCCGTAAGGGATTTACATACTTAAACGCCAATCGATGAAAAATGCAGACGCGACGCAGGTTGTTACACGATCGCGATCAGCAGGAAGATTGCGCGACAATGTCAACTTTTGTCCGTGGCTAATTGGCATCGTTAATCCAGCGTGGCATCATAAACGCTCGTGGCATAGCACCTTTGGCAATAAATATCTCGGACTCCCCCGTTAGAATTTAAAGGGCCCTTCACACGTGGACGGAGAACGGGCCGTAAAGGCGAGCATGATGGGCAGGTGTTTATATCCGGCCGGTGTTGCATGCGTGTCCATACATATGCATACGTATGCATAAAAAGAACGAAATGCCCACTGGGCATTCTACGCCCACGCCGTACGCTCTCCCTTTCTCTCTCTCTCTCTCTCTCTCTCGCCCTTATTTCTCTCCGCCGCTTGTCGAAAACCTTCCGTCGCCATAAGCATATGCATTGCTCACTTAGCAAGATTGATATAACCCGATATATATCTGCAATGTTGGCGATAAACGCGTACAGTCGGACGACGTTCCACGTGCAAGCGTCGACGCATGTGTCCGTACGCGTGGGTGAGATTCGTGTGTAACGGCGTGCGTGTGCATCCGCAATTACGCGCAAGACGGAATACAGCGAGGGATAATTAATGCAAACGAGGTCGAGCCGGGGAAATTTCGGTTCGACGAGGTACCTGCTGCGAAAGGTGAGAAGTGGAATGCTCGCAGAAAAAGGAAGGGAGACGAGACAAAGAGGGAAGGGAAGAGGCGAAGAGAAAAAAAAGAGAAGAAAAAAAGTGCACGCACACGTAGAGAAAATATTTACGGGCCTAGGCACGGGCTCATAATACTCGCCCTCGAGATAAGAAAATTATTCGCGGACAAGTTGCTACGGGCATGTTAAAGAGACGATATCGATCTGACCAGGCGGTTGCTGGTGAAAAATATCCCTTCTCGCGGTTACCGCCTGCAAGTTCGACTTCGTGATTCTCTATCTGAGAGAGTAAGGGCGGCGTGTGCATCTGTTAAACGCGTTTTATTCGGGATCTTTTTGTTTCGTGGGTTCACGGCTTTCGGAGGTTAATTCGTGAGCCGTGCACGTGAATCATGTTAAACAGCAGATCTTACGGTGTTCAGGCAACGGAAATTGTTCAACAGATTTTCCGGAAACAATTCATATTTCAGCAGACCGCGTAACGAGCCGAAATGTTTGCACGACGAAACTGATCGACGATAGGCCGGAACAGATCGATCTCCTCGATCTGCGCGGTGGTTTTTACCGGTGTTTCCTTGGCGCTGGCCAACAAGTAGCTCCCGCTCCCGTCAGTCCCCGCGTCAGCGTCCCGTTTAACGGCAACGAGAACTTCCAAGTCTCCGGGGAGAGTTTGCCGACTAAAACCAACCCCTGCCGACGATTCGAGGGGTTACGCCACAATACAAGCAATAACACGTACCGCCCCCTCCCTCTACGCCTCTTCTTACAACGTCGTCCCCGTCGCCCCGTGGCACGCACCCTCTCTTACCTTAATCGACGAAGGATGATTTGGTCTTAAATAAACTTCTCACCTCCATCGACGTACGCCACGACCCCCGTTTCGCGACCCCACCAGTCGTTTATCACATAAATCGTCGAGTGGTCACTTTGATTATGGACTCGCCAGCCCCGTCTTTTTCTTTATCCGCCTCCTCCGACTCTCCCCTCCTCGAATTTCGAATTGAATTCGATTACAGAACGAGGCTCGTTCGCCTGTCGGGAATTCAACTTTATCGCTGCGATCCGACGAAATTACTCCTCCTCTCCTTGCCACGGGTATCATAAATTCGATGAATTATCGCGATCGCCCGGCGAGATTTCGTCCTCGAAAATTCAGAGAGCCTGGAATTTCATAAAAAAAACCCTCCAGACGCAGTGAAATCGGTGAACACAGCTCGCGCTCGCGATTACGGGAAACAATGCCGGGCGGCGGAATTAAATTCAGTTAATGGCAGCCCTTGCTCGATGGAATTACAACGATCTCGAATTCCGTGCGCGCACCTTTACCAGGCCAGGCGTAGCCAAGACGGAGCGTAGCAGAGGCGAACAAAGGATCGATCGAAAGACGAGCGTTGCGGTACGAGGCGAGACGGTATTATTCATCGGCAAGCGGAAACGCTTGGAAGGTAGCAGACCGACATCCGGCCACGTGTCCCTACCACGATGGACCAATCGGATCGGAGATACGGTGGAAAGAGACCAATCTCGCGGCGGATCGAGACGTAGGTCCAGCCGAAGCAACGGCACGCGCCGGGACGGTGCAATTATTCAAATGGAATTCACGAAACGAGCCAGCTGCTTCGAGTTGGATCGGAATCGGGGGAGTGGGTCGTATGAACGACACTTTTTGTGCGCCGCGCGACCCCTCCTCTCTCTCCCTCTCTCTCTCTCTGTCTCTCTTTATCCGATTTTTTTTTTTTCGTCGTTGGTTGCTCTGTTACGTGGAGTAGATTTCTGGCTGGAAGGAAGTCAAAGTTTTTGGATATTCCTACAATTTATTTTCGAAAGCTCACAAAATGTTCGCGGGACGTGAAAAATTGTTCACGCGAGTTTTAATAGATCGCTGATATGGAATTTCGAATATCTTTGTTCCGATTGGTTTTCAAGCATCGCGTATGGAAAGCGGTTCTCGTTTCGATATGCGAGACGCGAGTTTCCATTTCCTCCGTATTCTTAAGGAACGAGGGAGAGCCAAGGATCGTTCCTCGAGTAAATATAACAGACCGTTCGATGCTGTGTGTCTTTTCCAATTTTTCTGAGTAAACCATTTCCGGGAGGATTTTGTTCCCTTTATCGTTCGTATGTAGCGTTTGAACGTTCGAAAGGAGAGGTCTCGGAGACCCCGTCACAGAGGGCAGAAAGCGAATTGCGACATTTAATGCGTAATATCCTATATAATCTTGTATGAAAAGCATCGCGCTATGGTTCACGGTAGAATAAAGACGCGCGCGAGAGAGATGGAGAGAGAGAGAGAGAGAAAGGAAGAGAGGAAGAGGGTGGTTTCTCGAGGGTGGCCAAGAGACGGTTAAAGGCATTGAGCCGTCCAAGCCACTCGCGAGAATTCTGAGCTCTCTGCTTCTGCGTCCGCCGCTAGAAACCCCCGGGGGTTGGGGGTGGCAGATGGCAGCCGTCGGACTCTAGTTCTTTCCAACACTTTAACCCGTCAGAATCGGTAGACACTTAACCTCGTGGAAAAGGGGGATACGTGCGATCAACGATCGTAACCGAGCGTCTTTCACGCATTTACTTTTCCGTTGAAATAATCTCTCTGACAGCTCTAAGATTTTACATCTTGATGTATTGATATCGATTTCAACGACTGCCAAGTCGTTCGAGTTGTGAGTAACTTTCTTTGCTTCGAAGGAGGATACTTTCTCGCTGAAACGTTTGTTTTCGCGAATGTTCCGTTTTCGTCACTCCAGTGAACGAAGCTCGAAACGAAAACTCTTAAGCTGTACCAATAATAATAGCAACGACATAGGGAGGAATGTCTGGGGCATCAAGTTTGTGGATATGTAATCGACGAGAACACTCGATCGACTGCGAGATGATGGGAGAAGTTGAGAATTTTCCAGACGGGGTTAGAGGGGGCGAGGAGGATAAAACGAGGTGGGACGAGTGATTGAGACACGCGGTAAGACAGGTTGAATCGAAGCTACTCCAATCGCGGGAAGGTCTCAGTAATCGATTCGAGTAGCGAGGAAGTGCGGTTTCGAGGGGCTTCGAATGGCGGGTACGCCCGGCCAGGAGTGTGTTGTTGGCGGATTTGACGTGCTTATCAATGGATCACAGATGTAATAGGCTGCACGCACCCCAAATCGAGCACATAACTGATATCTGATAAGGAACCAATAGCCGTGACGGGATTTGCGTGTGACTATTCATGCCCCGGGCCTCTTTGCCCGCCTTTGCTCTTCCGTGCCGCGCGGAATTTATTTCGCGATTTCGAGAAACACGGAACGGCAATTTCGATTCGCCTGAGAACAACGTGCTCGGAAAATACGAGCGACTTGCCCGCCACTCTCTCGTGCGGTCTTGGCTTTTACACTCGCATTAAATTCACGGTTCCGTCGACGTTGTTCAAAACGACGTATTCGTGTCTGAAGGATAGCACACACCGTAAAAATTCACCTCGTTCCACGATGGTCCCGGGAACCGTCGATGCCAAGTAGAAGGCGGTTAGTCGAACGATTCGACACGGCGTACCGGTTTCGAGTTAGGAAAGTAGGTGTTTCCCGTCATCCGACGTTCTGTTTCCGTCAATGGAAAACACGACACCGCGCGGGTTGATCATTTGAAACGTAGACTATAGACTCGTCATCCAGAGGCGGTTGGGCACGCGCCACTCAACGAGATCCCTCGTTCACCGTCCAGATGATTCTTGAAGACGCGGATAAGTGTGTCGTACGAGGCAAATGGCACGCAAGACTTCCGGTGCCACCCCTATCCACCTTTCCAGTATCCCCTGGTGGTGTCGAGTTTGGTCCATTCTTCCTTCGAGAATCGTGATCGCGATTGAATAGCGCGAGCGGAAGCGGCGTAAGGGCGCTCGCAGACGTACGCCAACGTTTGTTGTGTACGCGCTGTGCCTGACGAGAAACCTCTTTTGTAATGTGTATTGTCTAAAGCAGTGGGAGGAGACGGCTTTGAACGAGAACGTAAAAGTGGCGGCTTTACGAGGCACGCAAACTCGATCGCTAAACGAAACGGAAATCAATTTTAAACGCGTTCTCAAAATTTAGATATCGTGCAACATTGTCAAATCATTTTCCTGCGATTGTTCAGAGACAAACAATCGAAGAGTCGTTACTCATTTCGCCATCGCGAGGAAGTCGAACGATCGTGGCCTCAAACGAGTCGATAATAATTCGATTTCCGCCATTGTGAGAGCGAACGCTTCCCATCGCGTCCGTGGAGTTCCTCGACAAAACGAGGCGAACGCAAACAGGCCTGTGGGGTGGCTGAATGGGCCGCGAAGTGACAATGGCGGTACCAATTGTTTTCCTGACTTTTATACCATTTATTATTCCGCGAGACTATTATGATCGTCGTTGGCGATCGTCATTATGCTCGACGGAAGCCGGCGATCTCAAGTTACGCGGCCATTGTCACCGGGAGGGCAGCAACGACGCCGAAAATGCAAAATGAACGCGCGCAGACGGCAAGCCGAGATGCCCGCTGCGGCGATCGCGAACTCACGCCGGCACACGGCACGTGTGCACTTTTATATTTTATTTACGACTTCCTTCTGCGCTTGCCTCCCGATAAACTAATAGCATTTAAATTACAAACACCCGATCAACGCGACGTATCGATATTATCCTTCCATAATCCTTTTACGAATCCCATGCTTAATTAGAACGAAACGCTGAGAACACTGTCGAATCATAAAGTTCGAACGAAACCACCCCCCGACCGTGGACGTAAGAAATCGAGGAAACGTCGAAAAACAAAGGAGTCCAAATTAAAGTTAAGGGTAGACACGAAAAGGAGGAATCGGTGATAACGAGGTGTTCCAACCGAGAGTTGAAACGCCACAGGGTGAGGGGTAACAAACCCCCG
This sequence comes from Xylocopa sonorina, assembly GCF_050948175.1. NCBI lineage: Eukaryota > Metazoa > Arthropoda > Insecta > Hymenoptera > Apidae > Xylocopa > Xylocopa sonorina. The sequence continues at coordinate 16,263,593 of NC_135193.1, forward strand.
TAGACTGCGCAGCTGTGAGCCCCCTGCCAACTCTGCTCGACTCGACGATACGTCGAACTACGTGAATTCGAGATGCATCGAGCCCAGCGGGACTCGTTGCCATTTTGGAAAGCCGCCCGTATTCATACGGACCACGCACGTGGGCACCGATTTCTTTTTTTTTTCTCCTCTTTTTTTCGACCCTTACACGCTTGCTCATACGCAGGGCTCTCCGGAATCACTTCGTTTTCGTTTTAAACAATGCACCTTTTGTTCGACGCCCTGTATCGCCAGCGAAATTTTGTCTCTTCCAGCTTTTCTCCTGGATCGAACGTTTAACGAGACGTTCTCCTGAACCCTAGAAAAGTTTCGTCGCGCGGAAATACACGGGCGTCAACTAATTTCGATGATGTTTCAATTAAATTCCGCGGCGTGACGCGAAAATTGCGGTTCAAGTTTAGCTCTCGCGAGGGGCGTATTTAAAACGATCAGATAGGAGCGATGCACGGAAGGCAATTTTCAAGGTATTATCGGGACGTGTCGTTGCGGAAACACACGGCGCAACGTCGCTTCGGTGGATAAAATGAAAGTTCGCGGACCGGCTGCAAAGTTCCTTAAAATTAAGCCGTACCCCCGTGGCACGGGACTCGAGAGCAGTCGAGGAGCAATGTAAACGGCGTACAACTGAGCGACTTAATTCAGAATACACCGGCGGTCGAATATAGCACCGGGACTCCCTGCCTCTGATTCGTGCGAGGCGACTCGCAATTTATTTCTCTTCGCCTCTCCCCTCGCCTCTGCCGCCACCGTTCTCCAATTAACTTTAAATCACCCTCTCCGCGAGTCCTCCTCATAACGCGAAACTTCGAAATCAGGAGTCATGGCGTGAGTTGAAATTTCCGTCGAGGGTGGAAAAAACGCACGAGATCGTTTTCATTTCGCCCCCGTGCCTACCTACAATTAGAATCGAAATTCCGCTCGGTTTCCCGATTATTCGCGTCGCGCAACCGTGTAAAAAGTTCGACGACCCTCTCTCTCTCTCTCTCTCTCCATTCTTCCTCTGTGTAGAGTCAGTCACGTGCCGTTGATCGAACAATTATCAAACGTTCTAAACCGTTAACGACCGCGACGGAGACGGTAAACAATTTCTCAGCGAAGGACTACTCCCGCGCGCCCCTTCGTGGGATTATGAGCCAGCTAATTTTCGAATCGGCTTACGCGACGCACTCGTCGAGCGAACGGAACAGAAAGGGCGGGTTTGTGGCCGAGTTATGGGACAGAGGATAAACCAAGTGGGCGCGTATTGTGCCTCCTGTCATCCTCAGTCGAGCTTTCGTTACCCCCAAATGCTAATTATATGTCAACCGTTCACGCGCCATATCACGGAAGACCGAGTGTCGGGGATGGAACAATGAGGGTGGCTCCGCGGCTAATGGGCCTCTTCCACACCGAAGACGTCGCGCGGGCCTCGAGACGTTCTAATAAAAATTACACGGTGTCTGGAAGCCTTTCGCGTGAGCTTCGGCCTCGTTACCCGCTGATTACAGGGCACGTGGGAAAACGGCCTTTACCCACCGTCGTTTAGTAAATTTTTTGACACATTTCCACGCTATCTTCCACGGCTGGCTTAACCAGCGATCGTAATAAAGTTAAGCGACAGAATTTCGTTCGGGCCAACTTATTTCCTTATCGCCACTTAAGGGAGAAGAGCGATAGGCGTGTGACCTCATGAGTAGCTATTATTCCCAGAAGGAGCTGCTGATTGATGCACTCTGTGCACGCGAAACTCCTATCCGCCCACTTGCACCCCCGTCCGATTCGGAATGTTCATATTGGGGAGTCTCGCTGATCCGAATCGTCCTTACTTACCGTTTTCGGGTTAACCGTTTTATCTTGATAAGCGTGTCAACCTGTGCCCTCGCAAAAATACTCGGATGGCAGTTTAAATTAGAACCGCGGCGGTTCGCGAACGATTCCGGCGGAGGGAGCGCGGTGGCTAAAGGGAATAAGAAAATGAAAGGTTGATCGTTAGTCGGTAGGAGAGGAGATAATTAATGGGTCGACAACGGGACGAGTAAATTTGCAAAGCCATTTCAAGTTCCTCGCAGCTCCTTCAACTTTCTTCCGTCCCCGTTTGATAGTTTACCGGAGGTGATTGAATTCTTCGGACCATTTGTAACCGCATCGGTAAACTTTGTACATTTAACGGCAAACCTCGCGAGGGGTGGTGCCTCTAACCCTTACGTTCGTCGAGTGGCCTCATGAAATCCAGATTTCGTTTCGAACACCTTTCATCGACGACGCGCGAACGTTCTTCGCACGCTTCAAAAATTTGTTCACCCCCTTTACCCGACGAAACGTAATCGAAAAAAGAGAAAAATCGAAACGTGGAACGACGAGACGCGGTCGTTGAGGTTAACGCGTGGAATCGGTTGAAAAAAAGCTTGCGAATCGGACAAATTGATTCGAGCCGATGAAGAAGAAAACAAAATGGTCCCGGAGTATAGGTCGGCCATGCTTCAGCCGAGATTGGAGCAAATTGGCAGAATTGTCGGCTGCCGCAAGGAGCAATACTGATTACCTCGACCGCTCGTTAAGTACTGTAACAATACTAACCCCCACCACATCCCATACGAGCCTCCCCTCTTGTGTCACTTTTCCGAGGGTGATAGAACCCGTTGGCCAATCCTGTCGCCCCGATCCCCACCGTTTCATCCAGCCTTTCGCGTCTTCTTCTACCCTCCGTCCAACTGCGACGGGTTACAAAACGGCAAGTGACGATAAGCGGGAAAGAGGGATAGCAAGAGGGATACGTACACCTCCGTGGAGTACGAGGAACAGGGAAAGAGCCAAGAGTGACACGTTCTGGGTAATAGAGAGGGATAGAGGATGTATATTTGAATGGTAAAAGGGAAAAAGTGGTGTAAAGAGGAAGTAGAAGAAGAAGTAGAAGAAGAAGAAGAAGAAGTAGTAACGCGAGGGGTGAGAAAGGGAATGAAAAAGACATGCGAAATGAAACCAGAGAGGGAATAGCGAAAGTGCGAGACGATAGGAATGTTCGATCATTAAGAAAGAGAACACCGAAGATTATCGAGAGAGACGTTTGAAAGAAACCAGGGGGGTGGAAATCGAAGTTAGCGTCGAAGAAAGAGGGTTCAAGTCGAAGCTTTACCTTTCAGAGGTAGTCCAAGGCACATAATCATATCCTTTGTCACTTTCGTCGACAGTTGCGCGGCTCCATGGCGATGAAGTCGACGTCTACGGTTTTCTATAGGTCATAGGGGCGTTTCGGGGGTGCGCGAGGAGATCGTTTCCCTCCTCGAGTCTCGCTTCTCACACCGGCGTTGCTTTTCCGCTCCTTGTTCCCTTGGTTATTAGGGCTGCCTTTCGCTCTGGGACAATCGAAAGGTACCGGCTAATGGGCGGAGCTTTTGGGCAGGACCACTGCGTCATATTCCACCCTGTCGGCGGGGGTTTGGTATTTCCATCGTTTCTAGAAGCATGCATTTTTCATCGCGGTTAAACACCACGTCCGCACGCACGCACACTATGGTCTCTCTTTCTCCTTGACATTGACTATTTTACCTATTTGGCACGAACAATTTTTTCGTATCGCGTTGCATATTCGAAATTTCCACATTCTCGAGGGATCTGTTCGTTACGCGCGGTCGTCGGGGTGTTTGGCGATACGTAAGTGCGTTTTCTAAAGAACGGCGAGGTTCGATGAAACAGAAATGAGCGTTTCACGAAACGACCAGCAGGCAGTCCTATCCAATTCCAACCGTCATTCCAAGTCCAAACATAACGCCATTCTACGGGGCAAACATTTCTACTTTTCGACGTGCAAACCTTCCGCGATACCTCGGGGAAGCTTGCTCTTCAACTGTGCTGACCATTTCGCGTCTCATTCAACCTCGCCATTCATTCCCCTTTTCCATGTTGCACATGTTTAATGGCTACCTGTATATTCATGCTGTTTTGCGCGCGAATCAACATTCAAATTGCGTATGCATACGTGATCCGAGCGAGCGACATTGTTACGCGCGATCCGAGCGGCCATTGTTTCTTCGGTGGTCGGTAAAAATTGATGCGTAACGGGAAGGAAAAGAAAAGCAGACATGGACGACGACGACCACGACGACGACGACGATTAACGACGTTTAACTTGGAGACGAAGTGCGAAATAGAGAGCATTCCCTGGTCGCCGTTCGACGTTTGCCAGCCCCCATCGTTCAATGCGGAGCGTACTTTTTTTTATGTCAACACGAGGGCCAATTGAGTGGATATAATAGCTGGTACCACATGTTTCACTCGGATTCGACGACATGTGGGTTCCGTTCTACTCGTTCCGTCCGTGTACGTGCACTAAAACACTAACAGACTTCTGCGAAGGGACGATCGCAGCGGACACTAACGACGGTCCTCGAAGTCATCAAATTGATCGCCATGATTTGGCTACTCCCCCATTGCGCGACCGCTAAAGCGTCGTGCACACCGCGCGTATCGCGCCTGCAAATTCGACGTTCCGTCGATTCGCGATACGCGACGATCCTCGTCTCTTACTTTTTTTTTTTTTTTTTACTATCCACGAGAGACATCCACTGATCTTCGTGCGTTTCCATTGCAGGTATCTATCATGCAACCGTTCTCGACCGGCAGCACGATGGCGAGCGAGACACCGACCAGCCTCCCCCCGGAGAGGGTCACATCCCCGGCGCCGTGCAAGAATTTAACCTTCTCGATCGCGAAGATCATGGAGCCGGACAAACGACTCACGGAGCAGAGCAATAATCAGCAAACGACACCGTCGCAGCCGCCACCGCCAGGCATCTCGTCGTTAACGTACTCCGTTCACTTGGAATCGGCGTTCAAAAAGTACGTGCCAACGTTGAGGCACCAGAACCTCCTGCAGCCCTACTCCCTCTTCTACTATCCGAACTCGACGCTGCTGAGTGCCTTCCCAGCCCCGCTGCCAGCGACGCCCGCCGTCCCGCAGAACTCTCCGCTGCCCACGACCATTCAGAAAGCGTTCTCGAAGATGACGGTGTCGCCGGAGAGCCAACGAGAGAAGAAGAGCCCCGGGCCGCGGAGCAACGAACTGAGCGCGACGAACAAACAGAAAACGTTCACCTGCCCCGAATGCGGTAAGGTGTTCAACGCCCACTACAATCTAACAAGACACATGCCCGTTCACACGGGCGCGCGTCCGTTCGTCTGCAAGATCTGCGGCAAGGGCTTCCGCCAGGCGAGCACGCTCTGCAGGCACAAGATCATCCACACGGCGGAGAAGCCGCACAAGTGTCCTACCTGCGGCAAGGCTTTCAACCGTAGCTCGACGCTGAACACGCACAGGCGCATCCACGCCAACTACAAGCCGTTCGTCTGCGAATACTGCGGCAAGGGGTTCCATCAGAAGGGTAACTACAAGAATCACAAGCTGACGCACAGCGGCGAAAAGGCGTACAAGTGCAACATCTGCAACAAGGCGTTCCATCAGATCTACAATCTGACCTTCCACATGCACACGCACAACGACAAGAAACCGTTCTCCTGCAAGATCTGCGGCAAGGGGTTCTGCAGGAACTTCGACCTCAAGAAGCACATGCGGAAGTTGCACGACACCGGCTCGCCCGTGTTGAACGGCCTAGGTACTTCAGCGCAGGCCCACAACCAACAGTCCGGGTACGCGTCCGTCCATCACGGACCCGGTGGACACTCGTTCGTCAGCCCGTTCCTGCTACCGCCACCGGGATCCGCGAGTTATCTCAGCAAGATGTTGTGACAAGCAGACGGGATCCATTACCCTGCGAGGAAGACGCAGTGTCCATTGATCCTTGGGCCGCCTTGCTACACGGGGGACATCGGCCAGTTGACGCAACCCTCGAAGTGAGGAGGGGACATACGCGGATTGGAACGCGGCGAGGATCGTGGCTCGAGATCACGGGGACAGATGTCCCAGGGTGTCGAGGATCGTCGAGTTCTCTCGCGATCGAATCGATTGCTTCCGACACGGGGGACCGAGGGGCGATACCAAAGATGCGGCAGAGACTTCGACGCGAACGGGGGACGTGTACGTGTTACTGGATGGTTTCGAGACAACCAACTACCTCATCTACGGCAAACCAAATTGTAGGAGATCGATTATTCCTGTTTTACCTTAAGAATTAGTCTCAGGTGTTTTCCCGTCACGAAACGAAACGATTTCCAACAGAGAGCCGGTACGAGCGACCATTGAGACAACGCTTTTTCTTCTTCGTAGCAGCTCGTTTCGAAACTGTAATTTAAACGCGTTTAGATCGCCATCGGATAAATGCACCCGTACGCTGGCGACTCACGATCGCGGTTGATAAAAAGAGTCGGGCGTGCAACGGTTACGGATGCATTCATTTAAGGGAACCGCGTATCGTCACGGCAGTGAGATTGGGATACTCTCTTAATTTCGAGGATGAACCGAGGAGGACGCGATGGCGGGGTGTAGCTGCGTCGCCTCGCAAACAACGCGGATAATCGAATTAGACGACTCGTCGCGAACAATCCCGACGGGACGGCGATAATTTTAAGCGGACAGTGGCCAGCTGCAAAAGCACCGACCGTGAATATAGCGGGAGGAACGCAAATAATCGGTCGTATCGGGCGAAATAAACGCGCGGTGGGAAGCGAATCAACAGATAGAGAAAGGAATCAAGAATATTAAATGTGTATTGGCACGATCGTTGTACTGAAAACCGGGTCCCCAGTGATATCAGATTAAATCGTATGAAAGCTCAAATCGATGGCGTCCTGCGAGAGATGATTACTTATTTATGTAAATACTTGTAAATATTTGTACCTGCGACAGGGATCGAACACGTTACAGCGCTCTTGGCCGTCGCGCGCGAGGATCGGCGACGAAAGCCAGAGGGAAACACTAAAGGTGAATGGGAGATTGTCGTCGAAACGCGACTGGCGCGTCTCGTCGCGAACGCGATTCGATCGAGGGCGAAGCACGCGAGAGAACGAAATTTCGTGCTGGGGGTCTCGACGCGCGCCCCTTCCTTTCCGCTTTTCTCGCGCGGAAGCTCGAGAAGTAGCAGCTTTTCCACGCGGGGAGCGTAGAGAGCAACGCGCGACACGTTCACCGCATTATCTTTATCTATCTTTAGGCGAAATGTATAAATCGGTGTGATAGTAGCTTTTAAGTGGACGAGTAGCAAAATCGAACGAGGAGCGTCGGCCATTATTTACTACCTGTTGTAAAATTACATTTTAGGTAGACGCGTTCACGGCCGATCGATTTACGCGCGATCGTTTTTAAGAGCTTCGCAATAGGAAGAGAGAGAGAGAGAGAGAGAGAGGTGGAAACAAACGCTCGCTGTTCTTCATTTTCGCGCGCGTTATTCGTTTGTTATGCATTTTTATTTACGTCTCGCCATTCTGAAAATCGTACCTATATTTTTCTCCTTGATTTACAAAAAAAAAGGAGAACAGCCTTTCTTCTGCAAGTTAGAAAAGGTATTTCTCGGTTCTCCTTTCTCTTATCGGTCAGCACACTCTCGACGATGATCGAAACGAATTCCTCCACGAAGACCTTAATCGATTCGTATTTCACGTTTCTACCGTACGGACTAGGTAAGACGTCATCGACGACAGAGGTGGATTAATTAAGCATGATTAACAGCGAAAATAAAGAAACGTTATATATGTAGATAATCGGTAGAGTAGATGAAAATGCATATGTATGTGTCCCCTGTTGTAAATATGAATCGATCCAATGCAATAAAATCATCGATACCAATGAGTACGTTTTATCGTTCAGTTTCGCACCCCTTTTAGAATTGTCAAACTATAATCTCGCAGATCGTAACGCTTCCCAACCCCTTAACCACCTTCCCACTTTTTCCAAGGAAACCAGCAACATTATTTCAAGAAGCTATTTTATTTCGCCGAGACACGATAGAAAATTTGCAACGCCACCCGTGATACCTGAGAGCATCGATTGGCCTAGAGAAGAGAAGAGTGGACGGACTTAACCCCGGTTTAATGTACGTAACGAGGGTAGGAGCGTTCTAATCTCTCGGTCGCATCGTTCGTTCGATCCTTAATCTGTTAGATACTGGTAGCGAGAACCGACCCTTGGGCACATCGTCTACGTTGATTTGATCTTCCGTGCGAGAGGGAAAGACGCGACGACGTTACTCGATCCGGATAGAAGAACGGAGGGTGGAACGACGGAGGAAAAAGGACGAGCACGGTCGCACACTGTCATCCGCCACTAGACGCGACGCGATCTGCCGCGTTTGGGAAGAAGACGAGACATCGACGGAGGCGGCGAGCGAGTATCGATGCGCAGGGCGGGCGAGCAAGGGGGCAAAAGTTAGTCAAAGGTGGAAAAAGAGACGGATCGATGTATAGAGGGTGGTCGAAACATCAAGGGGTGGAGGGATAGAACGACGTGCTTCTGTTCTGATTCGCGCGCGAGATTACGCGCCGGCCTTCTGATATATCTGCAGAATCTGTCCTCTATCCATTAAATCGGAGCTCATCCGACCGCCATCCCAGCAGAGCCCCTTATCTGACGCCGCTGGTCGTTACGGTACCACCCTCGTAGCACGCCTCTTTCGACGCGGACGTGTTAACAAGGAATTTCGTGTTTCCGGGTTGGTTGCTAAAATTCCACTCCTCGCGAAGGATTTACGAAAATAGATATTCCGTCTACCGAGCGAAGGGTGCTCGGATTTTAGCTTGATTAACTCTGACATCGAACGATCGAACTTCCGTTGGAGAACTATCCGGAGGATTTGGAAATCACAGAAACCTGAAATTCGCTACCTGCATTCGTGTCGACGCAAACAAGCGAAAACAGAGTTTCTCGAAAGCCTCTTTAAACGGAAGTCCTTCGTTACCATTCAGAAAAGGTGTAAAAGAGTCCAGTCGATCAACGGGGGGTTGTATACAAACAAGTATTCAGCGGCGTTTAATGGGAATTATCCGAGCCGGAGGTGGGACAATTAGGAGAGGATTATTAGCACCTGGAATCGGCATCACGCTGTTTCACCAGTCGCTCCTGCGGGGAGTTACACGGAAACTTTCTCTTCCTACGATCGTCGGGGACCACAAAGTAACCACCGCCCTCTGCCCTTCTTTTCCACGACTGGCTCGCTCTACCGCGATTCCGGTTTTCCGGCTTCGTCCCTTCCAGGGAAGAAACAGGCCACGTTTAAATCCGTGGAACCGTGAAATCGTTTGAGAACTCTGCTACCTGCACTCCTCGCGGCGGATTAATCGGTGTTCACGGGAAATTTCGCGTTCCCCGCTTCCGTCGAGCGAGTTTACCGTCGATCGCAAAAAAATATTGACCGTCTAAAAGAATTCGCGCCCTCGAGAATTCGATCCGATTACAGTTTACAGGAACCGCGTGTCGATCAGTTCCACAGATATTTGATCGAAACTGTTTCGATTGGGATATCTACGAACTCGTAGAGAATATTGGACGGCATAAACTAAAAAAGGGTTTAATGGCGCGACGAGATAGAGTAGCGAGCGTATATTGACGGAGGCAAACAAATATTTCCGAGGAGGGGAAAACGCGACGCAGCAGGACGCACGAAAATCCCTCGACGAACGATATAACAGCCCTGGCTACGTCAAATGAGGCTCCATCCCCGGTGTGCCCTCTGTTTTGGAACACGCGATCGCGTCCGGCTCTACCCGCCACCGGAACCTCCCCCATTAATATTCTCGTAATTGGTTAAAACCCGTAACTGATGAGAGCGAACTGTAAGTTATTATGCAAAGAGACCCTTGGTTCTCGCGACGATGGGGGTTTATGGGATACGGTTCAACACCTCTTCATTACCCTCTTCATCCCTCGATAGATCGTCGTGTATCGGTGTGCGCACAGTAGCATTACGCCGTTCCCCGGCTATTGTCATTGTGTCACGGATCGCCGATGCACGCCTGGCTCGTTACGGGGTTCATGAAAGAATTCAGTCGACTGAATTTACACGCTTCGAAATACCGCATCGAGCGGCAGAATTTTCGTTTCGTCGAGCCAGGGAAGGAGAGAGGAAGAGAGAAGAGGAAGGAACGATCTCCTCGCGTTGTTACGTTCCACGGATTTTCGTGGAAATATCGTAACGGTTTAAATAATATTTGAACCGTTCCACGGGATTAGTCGACGGGGACCGGGTTAAAGATACCACGGTAACCAAAGAATACATTCTGATCGTTGAACTCTTCAACCCCTACTACGGCTACGCCCCATCTAATTACGCGATATCAGGTGTCACCGACGCGGAGTCGAAGCGTCTCCCTTTTGCTCGATCATTGTGTTCCGGTCGATCGTTATACACGGTTCGACGCCTACGTAAAACGCGAAGGGGGACGCGTGCAGAGTTACACAGCCGCTCGATTCATCCCGAATCGTTCGACTCGAGTCTGGTCGACTAAACGGAATACTTAGCGATCTTCGGATGGTCGAGGGTGTAGCGGCGAAAGGAGGTGAAAGAGACCGACGGACCGTTCGGAACGCGTATATCTAGTTTGGACCGACACCGTTCCCTTTTGTTATCACGCGACACGCGGCCTCGTGTCCCTTTCACGTGCGATAACAATGCGCGATCTCACGGTTGCGTGTCCATTTCACAGACACGTTTAATCAATCAAATCAAATTAAAGAGAAGAAGAAGAAGAAGAAGAAGAAGAAGAAGAAGAAGAAGAAGAAGAAGAAGAAGGAGGGACAGTGAATCGATGGGAGCAGGTTTCGCCAAACAATCCGCTCGGTTATTTTAATTAATTTATAATTTATCCTCTTGGTAAAGAGGAGAGGAAGAGAAATGGAGAGAGAGAGAGAAGAGACACGCGCGGATGCGATACGCGAACTCGAAATCCGTTTCAATATCTCGTTTTTGCCTGTGTTCTCCAGGGCGACGGGTTACGCCTCCCGTATTCCGGCTAATGGAAAAATTCCATCCAGGAGTAATCGCGGCAGATCGTCGTCGCGAGCAAAAGGTTCGTCTGGCGAGCTAACGAGGAACCGAGCACGTTATAATGACGTGCTCCTGCCTGCTGGCTCGAGGTTCCAGAAACGAGCCGGATATCGCGATAATCAAACTTTATTGTGCCATAACGCGGTGGGGGGAAGCAAATTGGATTGCAAGCTGCACACAGTTAGATAGAGAGAAGTGTCCTCGCGTTCGCGGAAGAAGTTCAAAGCTATATATACCCCCGTGTACGTGTGTGTGGCGGGTAGAAAATGGCGAAGAAAGTGGTCGAGTGCGAATTCTTGCGTGCGAACCGATCTAACGAGCGGAGAATCGTGAAAGAAGGAAACGGGGGGGAAAGGGAGAGGAAAGAAGAGGAACGCGACGTTTGGTATTATAATGACAGTCCTCTTCGAGCCATGGCAGCGAATGTGAAGGGCTCCATTTCTCGCCACACCACCGACACCTTCGTTCCCGATTCTTGCTCAAGCCGAGTGTCATCGATTCGGTCGAACCACCCCTTCCGCCCTCCTCCAGCCGCTGCTACTTCTACCCTCTACCGCCACCGTTGCCGTTCGTCTCCTCGACGAGCTATCTTCCTCATTACACGTCTATCTTCGGTTTACTCCACTTGTCGCAAAACCAAAGAGGATTGGCGCAGGGGACAGAGGAACAGGGACGTCGTTACACGAAGAGCGTTTCAACGCGAGTTGGTTACGTTCCCGGATAACACTTCCCCATTTTTTACCATTAAATTTGGATTACAACGCGTCGTAGCCTAGAAACGGTTCGCTTCGTACCGACGTTGGATTAGTTATCTCGTATCGATTAGAATCCTCGTTTACTTTAACGATCGACCATAAACAGAGTTAAGCGTAATTTATTCGAAATCCGGCAGTAAAAGCGAAGGAAACCGGCGTTCTGGGAAGGAACGGTGTCGAGGCGTTAGAATTTTCCCTCGGAGGAACGGCGCTTGACACCTAAGGCGAGGCTTAATCGCCGCGTATCGCGCGCGACGATCAGCTACGATTTAATTAAACGAATGTGGGTCAAGTTAGAGCGGGTGGAGAAAAAAAGGAGAGGAGGATAATCGCGGTCTACGATCCACGCAGAGAGTCACGCATATCCATCCGTGTGAAAGGGTTGGCAAGGCGGTCGTCGGGCGAAGAGGGTTGCACACTGGGTGCGACAGGAGGTCGCCGGCGAGGGTGCCGGAGACATTTTCGAATCTGTTTAATCTTGGTCCGCGGTGCGTAAGTGAAAGCTATCTCAGTGAATGCGAAATCAAACAAAGCGACAAACAATCGGTCCGTCTTCGTCCGGTCCAATCATCGCGCCTCCTTCCGTCCCTTTTCCACATTCGGTCGTAGCATCGAGAGCAGTCAAACTTGCTACGAGCCAGCGCGAGATTGCGCCCCTTGCGCCAACGCTTTGATGTGTGCACTCGACACCGTCGTGTCACACTCCAAGTGTTTATGAGGCGAATCTTTCTCTCCTTCCATCTCGCTCCTCCTTGCCACCCTATTTTCTTCTCTTTTTTTTCTCTCTCTCACCCAACCTCCACCGTCCTACGCCTCTCCATTTTTCCCTGCTCTCGCTTTCGCTGCGCTCTTCTGATCGCTGCTGAATGCGACCAACCCCCTCTGCCCCTCTCTCTCTCTCGCTTTAGTCCACTTTCGTTGGATAATTAACCAGCTACCCCTTTGCGAGCCGCGCCGCGGACCAACCGCCGACGGTGCGGTAAGGTCATCGAACCGGAAATAGCCGGGCGCACCAGCCGACATCGGCTGGAGAAGAGGCACGCCACCAGGGCGAGAGGATGGAGCGCGGTAATTAATCGGTGACGCGTTGCGATCGTGCGTTTTAACATCAACGGGGCTCGTCTTCCTTTGCTTTTTTTCTGGCGGGGCCGCTAGCGATCGACTCTTGGCTGTTCAGTTTCAACAAAAATTCCAACGTAATTAGAGGATTCGAGTGGACGCTGGACGAAGATGAAATTAAGCTCAGAGTTGTATCAATCGTGCGATGGATACCGACAGGAGAGTTGTGCCCCAAGAATCATTGTCCGTTCAACGCACGAAACGTTGATATCGACGCTCCTCGATATACCCGCGCCCTTACGTTTCTCCGAATCTCGTCCAACCGCGAGCCACGTCCGAAGATGGGCTTTGTGCCGGAAAAATTGGCATCGCGACGAGCCAGACTATTACCATCTATTATCTCCGTGCAGCCCCAGCCAGAATTGGCCAGTGCGCGATTCAATTATTGCGCCGGCATAGAGATTACGTATTTACGAGGCGCGGCCGTTTCATCCCTTCCGTTCTTTTTCGGTTCCCAGTCAGCGGAGGCGGCGCGTCCCATACCGACGCACGAATGAATGACGAGCGAACGTGTTCCTGAAACTTGTTTCGACAGTGGCGATAATAAGGGCCCCATTGAGACGTGACGGGAGCGCGCGGCAACAGTCGCCATTGTGTCTGCCCAGGGCCTCGTACCCGCGTCCACCCGAACCGCACATCCTGAAAATATCTTCAATGGACCCGGGCACCGATTCAGGAAACGGAACTGGGAGCCTCCAGTCGAACGAACGCGTTCTGTTTGACTCCCGTTCACTCTGTTTGTTCCCGGCCCCATTTTTTCTACTCCTCTCCCTTTATTAAATTCGAACGAGACAGTAATGACGGTCTTTATGGGATCGTTACCCTCGCTCGTCTTTCCTCCGTTGCGTCCGCCATTGCGTAACCAACCGTGAAGTCTGTCTGTTTATATGTATCATCCCGGTTGCGTAACATTCTGCGGGTCTCGGAATCGTACGATTTTACCTAATGGTGTTATGTAAAACGTGGTAAGACCGTGAGAGGATATACGAGGGATCGTAGGTCTAAAGTATTTCTTCGAAGAGACGCGAACGAGAGACGAAACCCTTTTAAATCGAAAGAGGTTTAGACCGTGGAGGAGAGTAAATCTTCGTATTATACGGTGGGAAATCCTGAAGGTTTCAACGTCAATTAAAGCGACCAGGCGTTGCCGAGGTCCGCGTGGGTATCAATGGCGAGATCCGGTGGTTGTGTACGCGCGGAAAAGCGGCAAAGCTGAGAAACGATCGCCACCAGGAACCTCTGACGGAGATCCGTTTGACGGTAAAGGGAACCGACATCCACGGATGCAGACTTCGCCAGTGGCCAGGCCCAGATTAAAGGACCCCGACTGTCGACGGCAATCGCAACAACAACGCGCACCAACGACAATGGTAGGCGTAGCCGAGATTATGACCAATAAATTGGCCCACGGTTCATTTCACTAATTCCCATAATAATCTAATAGATTAACGATTATCTGTTTAGTGCGGCTCGTTTGCGTTTCCACGGTCCGCCATCCTTCGAAGGTATGCCTGCTCATTGAACATTTTTGAATGAACCGCGCGGCGGCGGTTGCTGCCCTCGCCCGATGGGGCCCCGGATTTCGACCCCGGAAAACGCCGGACGAACGTGAAATATTATCTCATCCGTTCCGCCACTTTTTTCTTCCCGCTGTTTATTATCGCCGGACGTATCGCGGCGGTGCGTGAAATTCGCGGCCCTGGATTTGATGGATAGGAAAGAGGGTAAAAGGTGGGAAATCCTAACGACTCGAACGAGCGACGGGTACTATTTCAATTAACCGAACGAATCGGTGAAGAGAGGTAGAAGAGAAATAGAGGGTGTACAGGCTTATCGATAGCTGTTGTCCAATCGAAATAACAGGTGCTTATCTGCCGGGCTAAATCAATGATACGAAAAATGAGTGAAGTGCGGCCACGGTCTCTTTGTCACGCGTAAGAGCCGGCAATTTTAGGGTCCAATTTAATTTAATAACAGGAAACCGGGGACGTGGGGGTGTGGTCCGGGGTAACCGACGCGGGATCGACGGGGGTTGAAACGAGCAAAGACCGCCGATCGGTATTTAATGCCTTCTGCGATTGACACGTAAGAGTTAAACCGGGTTCCCCATCGCGTTTTCTCTATAATCCAATGAGCCGCCGATCATTGCATCGCTTCTTGCGTTCTATTTCACTTCGCTACTCTATATATACATACATATATATACGTACAACGGAACGCAACACTTTTAGCGAAATTGCGTTTCCGTTCGAAATTTTCTGCACGATCTACGTCACCACCATGCGTCACTTCTCCCGGTGCAGAAAAAAAAAGCGACCTTTCAAAAGATGACGTGGGTTCCAGCGAGAAAAGGTTCCGGGGGTAAAAAAAGGAGAGAGAAAGAGGCGAAATAAAGAGGAGGTACGCGAAACGAAAGGGTTGGGCGGAGGAGTAACATCGACCATTACGATCGCCGACGGAGGAGGGAAACAATCGACCTGAAAAAAAAAAGACGAAAACAGAAAGGAGGAGGGAATGTAAGCGACGTCGCGGTTCGTGCCGATTGCGGGTGCACGCAAAAGAACAAAAAGGCCTTTCTGGCCGCGGGGTAGGGTGGACCAGATTCTTGAAATCAAGCAGCCGGAGCGCGTGTCGCGATACGTGTGCACGCCTCCGCGGTGTTGTGAGGGATGTGCGTGACGTGGGTGGACAGGTTAACGCGCACCAGGGATTTCTGTGTCCCTGTGAAACGCTTAGCGAGATTGCACCCGACAATACAACAATACAACGTGCATGACACGCCCGGCGAGGATTTCGTGGGGTGAAGCGAGGAGGCAGAGCAGCGCCGGCAGGAGTAGCAAGAGACGGAGGAAGAGCGTAGACCGGCAGGAGGAACACGGGGGTGAACACAGAAGGGGTGGATTTCGAGCAGACACTGAAATCTCGCCAATTCTAGAGGGATGCCTCGCCACACCCCTGGCTTGTCACTCTCTCTGCGTGTAGTCTGTCCGTGTAAACGCGCGAGGGACACCGTTCGTAACCCGCGAAGCTGTCCGGATGGGAACCATCGCGTGGTCTCGCGACACTTTTATCCCTCTTCCCGTTTCTTCGACGATCTTCCGTTCCGAACGGACCACTGGCTAATCTCTGAAACAAAAAAGAGTTGTACCTTTGTAAAAAAAAAAAAAAAAAAGAAAAAAAGACGATGAACGAGATATTTTGTTAGGGGTGAGAATAGCGAGGACGCAGCGGAGATTCGGTTATAGGGCAGCCATTGAACATTTACAAACTGGACGGACAATGAGCCGGGCCCCGATTTAGAAGCAAAGTGGCAAGCTGTCGGCACAAAAAAACAGCTCCCGTGTGTACCAAATGCTGTCCCAGGCCAGTCCTCACCCTTCTGTGGGACGCGCGTCTATGTTCCTTCGTGTATACCCATCCATATGTATCTAGCCCATGAAATAACGCACAATGCCGGCATTATAGTGCCACGTAGATGCACAAGTGCACGGCCTCTTGAGTTTACACTGAAGATTTTGTATCTATATTATCGCGAGGGTTCAAATGGCCAATCTAATATGAACCGTGAAAAGACCCTCGATCATTTCTCATGGACTTTCAACATTACTCTCCAATCATATTTCCATCTCTCCCTGTCCGCGCTCCTTAAGAACGTGAAATCCGCATCGCCGTCTGTTATTCGCTTATCACGAGACAAATAAGCGCGACGAAGGAGCATGACCCACTTCTTCGTCATTAAAAATCAATATTATGCCGTTCGAGGAACGAATTGCGATACGTCAAAGCGAGATCAAACTTTTTCAATCTCGATTAATTCCACCGCGGTGGTATTGCCGTGACAGGACGATTGTTCGCTGTTAAAGAGTGCGGAAAACTGCGGATGAGTGACACGAGCGCTTGAAATTAAAAAAAAAGAGGTAAAAAAAAAATCGAGAGAGGGCGCGCAAGGGAAGGAGAGGGAAAGGGAGACGGGGCTCTATGAAAATAAATAGAACGCGATCCCCCGGTGTGACAGGTACCCACCATCGTTTCATGCGTGCCGCCGCCGCCACCGCCGCCGCGGCAATTGGTCTTTGTCACAGACTCTTCTGCGATCAGGGAAATTTGGAAAATAAATTCCGGACCCCACGGTGAAACCACTCGATACCGTTGAAACGCGAGCCAAAAGAGAATGCGCGAGAGAATCGCTGCACGGAACAATACGCACTTCTACTACTAGATTCGCCAGGAGAATGAAGAGACGTTCTTCGAGCGATTCGCGTTACGCGACAAGAACGAAAACCACCCCCTGAAGAGGAACTGTGAAGAGACCCTCTTACGTATTTAATTCAAAACTAATACAAATCTCGTTGTATTGCTTGGTAATATCGTTCCTTGCCGCGCGCAATTTTTCCATCTGGTAAAAATCGAAACGTTCGTTTCTCGATCGAATCCGGCGTATTAACGAGCCACCCCTCGAACACGGTAGTCCCGTCCGGAATACCGGCGGAAAAATTCGTGGCTGCACGCCAATGGGGCGTAAGAACGGTCTATAAATGGTTAAGCCGGCCTTACAGAGCCCGCCACCGGGGATAAAGGTTATAAGGCCGATGATTCGTGGTGCGGCGGTGCTCGATAGGTGAGCACACACGCGCACGATACACGTGTATCCGGCTGGAACGGCGGTGAAGCTCGTCAAATCTCCATGTAAGAGGCCCCGCCGACCTTGCGCTCCCGTGATGCCCGCAGCTACCGAGGGAGAATCCCTACGGATCCTCAATGACGATGACAAGGGCCGACAGCCTTTCCAAACACGCGGTTGTAAACGTCTGCTCCAGTTTCATGCCTCCTCGTCGCTGGCGGAGGTGGCGATCCCGTGTTCCATCGCGAAATCGATGCAATTAATCGGATAAAATGTTAAGACGCCAGGTGAACACTCGCGACGATGATGTCGCGTGATTTCAGCCGTCGATATTTATTGCTCTCTCTCTAGCTTTCGTGTATTTTGGTAACGATAACGCGACGATACGCTCGATTGTTAACTTCGCAGATGAAGAGGTTCGTAATTGAGCGCGTTGGTGCTCAGCACGTGTATGGAGGAGGTTTGGGTGCCAGGGATTTAACGTGGGAATGTAAGGAACACCGTTATGAAATATTAATACTAGGCGATTAAAGTTTTTTTTTGGAGTAATTAATAAGGGATTACCGTTGGTTCTGCTCGAAGGGTTCAACGAGAACGTAATCCTTCTTGTCGGTTATTAAGATTACTCCGTAAAGAGATTCTTTGAAAATTCTTCGGATGGGGTTGGTCCACGATCTTGGTCCGCGCGCTTCATCGATTTCAACGGCTAACGCGACCCTGTTCGCTGAACGATTTCGCTCGTTTCGGTATCGCAACCCTTTCACGGGTCTCCATTTCCGAAAAGCGTCGTCGACGACAACAACAACAAGCAGATTCGACGACGGTGAAAGGAGACGCGGATCATCTCTCTAATGCTGCTAATACTTTGGCGTTAGCCGGGTATTAAGGGCAAATACACTTACGTCGAACGACCCCATTTCCATGACATGCTTTGGTGTACGAGCATTATGGGTATTACAGGGCATAAAGGCGATCCTCCTGACCCCGTTTACGTTCTTCGAAACTTTTGCATGGCCACGACAGAGACTATCGTCCGTCTGCACTATTACACCCTCGCGTTTGAGCCATCAATACTTTTCCATTTGTATACAGATTCGATTGCCCTGTTTTTCGCAGTGAGAAATTTCATCGCCTCGAATCTTTGGTAACAATTTTCTTGCACAGAGCATCGAGATCATCCACGAACACGGGACCAAAGAGCGATACCACGCGAAGGTTACCAAGGAGAAGCGGAGAGGAAAGAGCAAAGATTTGTACGTAAAATTTACTGGCGCAGATTGAACAGGACTTTCGGGGCAAAAAGCTAAGGTAATTTAAACGGGGGGTGAAGTTGTTTGCGCGCGAGGGCTTCGATTCGAGTTTCGCGGTTAAGTTTAACGCGGACATATGTCAATGTTTGCCCTCCGGCACACACGGTTTTACGCTCATCTGGTTACTTCGCCCTGTCGGACCCTTCTTTTCGTTCAGATGACCGTGGATCGACGACCGCGCGTTTCCACCCTTCCCGTTCGTCGCTGCGGCGGGCGTGAGAGAAATACGGGGTACGGAGAGAACAGCGATTTACATACCTCTTCAAATTCAATTGGGAATTAGACGATCATAGGACCCGGCGCAAAAGGCGACGATGAACTCCCGGTGAAAACGGTGAAGCATACCGAGTTTCATTCCGCCAGCTGTGTAATCTTCCGCTAACGAGACGAACTTGGACGGTACATATCATTCAGATTGGAAACTGTTTGCACTTGACGTTCGTCTTAAGTTCCTGGCTCCCTCCTCTGTCCGCGCATTATACCGCCATCGAGTGGTATATGAGGCACGGCAGAACAGTCCCATTCGTCGGTTTCTCAGATAAGCGAGAAGCAGAGAGAGAGAGAGAGAGAGAGAGAGAGAGAGAGAGAGAGAGAGAGGCATTGTGTGAAATGGTACATTCAACCGAGTTAGGTGGAGAGACCGAACTTTCCAGTCAGCAATGGCTCCGATTCCGGATTGAAAATTGAATCATCCCCAGTTCTAAATCGAAACGGTGTTAATGACAATTGTATTATTAATCGCAGAGTCTAATCGATACACGTATAACAGAAAGTAAAAGTATTTTGGAGATATATAACTACGAAAATGTTTCTAATTATTCTGAAACGCAGATTGTATTGTAGTTAGTAAAGGAAAAATGTAAGTAGGGTAGTTTTAATACCTCAATTAGATTCGCGGTGTTATCGTCAATGATAAACTGTCGAGATTCGTATAGAGTGGACGCATATTTGCCAAAATTAATACAGTAGAAATGGGGAGGAAAACAAGATCGAGCGTCGTTCGTAGACATCCGTAGAGCTCGAGAGAAGGTGTGAATAGAACGTTCTCGGTAATGAGGAACCTACTGGCTAAGCAGCCAACCATCCAGCAGCCCATCTATCTAGCCAACCCCGTGTTTCATCCCCCCATATCCACTCTCCGTCCGTTCCTATCCCTTGGTGTTCCTTCTTCGCACCCAACCCCTGAACCGGCCTCTGGCACTGCTGTTGCCTCTGCTACCCTCTTCCACGCCTAAGGTTTGCACGCATCGCAGCCACCATTTTAACCTCTGTTGGTCGAGCGACGGTTTTCGTCCGCGAAAAAACCCGAAAAACGCATCGAACAAACGAACAGAGAAATGAACAAAAATTAGAGAAAAAAAGTACACGATAATCGAGATAAAAAAAATTGTTCATCTCGCGAGCGATTCGATGCTACCAGGTAGGCTACGCGTTTATCGTACCTTTTCGCTTATCCGCGTCCTCGTCGAAGATTGCTTGACACGAAACGCTTTATACTCCCGGTTGGCCCTCGCGATTCCGCGTTTACTTTTCCCCAGTAATTTCCATGACACTCGTTAATGCAACCCGGGCAAGTTGCTCGCCGCGAACGAAACGGAATAATCGCGCGACGAAGCTGTCGGGGAAGACAAAGAATAGAGGAGAGAGGGGGAGAGGGAGAGAGAGAGAGAGAGAGAGAAGCCAGAGGGACGGAGCCCAGGATGGAGCAAGGAAACAGAGACACCGGAGACGGATTCTCGTGGGAGAGAACGATGGTACGGGACGAGAGGGCGGTGGCTGCGAGGTGAAGAGAGACAGACGGCATTACAGAGGAATCCTTTAGTTAGGTTGGAAAAGCGTAGACACGGCTGAAAGTTGAAAGGATTTCCCCGGATTAAGACACGATAACGAGCTTCGCTGGCTCTCGAAAAGCCGCCCTTAAGAGGATCACGAACGACGCCGATTCCGTGATTGGCTGATTATCCGGCAAAAGTAATAGCGGCGGTTTATTGTTTTACCGATCCTGACACTTCAACTCAGCCAGCAAGAGATTCTCCACTTGGTAACACCCTTCGCGAACATAAGAGAGATGAAAGATGCGCCGCGCGGAGCCCGCGGAGACAAAAGTAACCGGCGGCGCATAGAAAACGATAGCAATTAGATAAATTGTCAGCGAGGAGAGACAATCGAGCCCCCTTTGAAGCGTTTCCCCGTTATACAGAAACTACGAGAAACGGTTGACACGAGTGCCGGCCGTTTGTTTTGCCCTCTCCTTGCTTTTTTCATGCTCCCTCTCCTTCCTTCTCCAGCGGCGTTCCTCCTGGCTTCCGCGAGGTAAATCGTTGGTCGATTGGCAACGAGCAGGGAACGTACTCAAGGCTTTTTTCGATTTTCCATGGAGACCCGTTCGAGTACGTTCGGTGTCTCTGCGGCCCGGGGAAATTGGCAGGTCGAAGTGACGATGGAAAAGGACACCTAATCGAAAGACAATGGACTTCAACGCCCCCGAAGGGAGACCTCAGCATACACGTCACGTCACCTATTATTGCGATAACAGCTAATCAGCCCGGGGTAACCCCCCTCGATTCAATCGCGCTACGAGATTCGACCGCGCGGTGAATCGTAGACGTTCCAGAGATGAAGAAAAACGAGAAACGCGTCCTACCCTTTCACGACAACTGCCTTGCCAATCCATCCCGTTTCCCACCTCCCTCTCTCTCTCTCTCCGTCTGTTCTGAAATTCTGGCTTTGCTTACAGAGAACCGGAAAGAAAACGACCACGGAAGAAGAATAATGAAGTCCAGCAAGAAAGGAACGAAACGCACCGACCGAATAGAAGTTCAAAGTCGTTTGGTCAGTCGGTCGATCGATGGAGGCTTGGAAATACATGCAAATTGATAGAAAGACGAAACGAGGAGTAGCGAGCACGGGAAGACGACGACGACGACGACGACGACGACGAAGAAGAAGAAACGGTAGAGGGTCTCCCCGATGGGGTGGGACAGATTGTTATACCTAAACAAATCGGAGGGGGTTTGTTTGCAGTGGCATCGTTTTACGCATGAGGCCGCGGCCGTTCTTTATTCCTTTCTCGATTCTCGAGAGCCGATGCCACTTGAACGAGCTGGAGTGCAAGCGAGTGCGGAGGTGGAACGAAGAGGAACGGATCCCGACGAAATAAATCTGCTGGCAGAGGGACGGAGACGGGAGAAGGGAGTCGCGAGTCGGGGTACTCTCTCGGTAGGTCGTCGGTCACCCCCGCAGCTTAGCTTTGATCTATGCCGGCCTCCAGAACTACCACCCCCGCGCACGCACGCCCCACTGTTATTTTATCCACTTGGAGAACGCTTCAGAGAGTCGAAGGTGCTCTTAACCGTGCATGCCCTGGTGCTCGTAGTCATCGTTGGTAAAGGAATGACGCCTGTGCGATTGTTTTTTCGTATTCACCCCGCCTCCTCGACCTGCCACCCCTCGCTAGGACCTGCACACAGCGCAAACAGGAAGGAGAAACGGATATGACGAGCGGTCGCGTTCTTTTTTCGGTTCTTGTTTATCAAACGAATTCATTGTCTCGTTACCGGGGGACGCTACTCCGTATTCGAGTCACTGGACCAAACCGGCGTCCTTTGCTCGGTCGATGGATACTGTGTATGTACAAGGGTCGCGAGACACGGTTATTATCTAACTGGAACCTGTGCGTATATCAGCTTTCCTGGTTCTTTTTAAAAATAATTCCTATTTTTCACGTCGCTCGATGTGGGCGGAATTTTTCTGCGAATGATGGTGCAAAGTGGAGGATCGAGTTCGACTAAAACTGATCGACGTCGAGAAAGGGGTGGCGGGTAGAAGGAAAAGGTGCGGGGGAATTTGATTGTACCGAATGACGTTCCTCGCGGGATTTCGAGGCAGCAGGACGTCGCACCTGAGGCTGGTTTAAAAGACGACAATTAGATGACGTAGCCGGTGTAACCTCGGCTGACAGATTCTCCATATTCATGGGAGATCAGCGCGCGTTTAGTCGGGGGAAACGCCGGTAAGTTGATCAAAGGCACGGCTGCGATGTCGAGGTCCTCACAGCCCCTGCGAACCTTTCGCTCTTTATTACTCAAACAACTCCTCGGCCCGGCCAAAGCTCAACTGTACTTTTCAAATAATGACCTCGTCATATTGTATACCTTTGCATTTTTGCATTAACAACCGCGCGCTTTCTTTAATGTTTCGAGTTCTCGTCGCGGGGTTCCGTATCGGTTTTGCCTCAACGGAGGTGAGGACAGAAGGGGGCACGCGGAGAAACGAAAAGGGAATCTTTTTTTCCGTTCTCTCTCCCTTTTCCTTTCCATCGAACTCTCTTCGCGTTTCGTTACCGGTGCGATCGCGTGATGCAAAAGTCTAACGCAAAGATTCGCCACCCCTATAAAAAGGAAATCAAAGTAGAGATTACTTTTTATTTAATACGACGAACCAACGAACCCATCGATTGGTAGCATTATTTAATTCGCAAGGAAATAACTGGAGAACAATCGATCGGGGGTGACAGAATCGTTGGTGGGTACGGGTGAAGATTAAAATCCGCGCGAAGCAACGAGTAATCTCGGGAAACAGGTGTGACGGAGAGGCATCGCCGGTTTAATCTCGAGCGACGCTCGTTCTGAACGAGTTTGACACCGGGTTGTCCGGAACACTGTGGAAACGGATGAAAGAGGCTGAACGAGATCTTACATGTCCGTCGATTCTCCAGTGAACGGGGGACCACACGGCTCTGACACCACTCTCTTTCTTCCGGCGCTGTCGCGTGATTCAAATGGAATTAAACGCACTTTTACCAGCCACGCAGGGGTGTGCCACCGTTTCCCATTGCACGTTTACACGCATACAGGCGAGCACATTCGCGAAAAGGTCGCGCAGCGGCACGCCGCCATTTAATTACGCCTTGAAAAGGTTGGTAGGCAGACAGGTCGGCAGGTCTGTAGGTTGATACAGAGTGGTAAAGGCCAGGAAATGTATACTTACTTCCGTCCTTGCGGACTCTGGCCTCCGTACCTCCTGGCTGCTTTCGCCCAGTGCAAACATGGATATGAAAGGTTGAGCTTTTGCCCCTTTGGCAAAAGCCTTCCAGGACCTCCGGTCCCCGGCTTGCCTTTCCGTCTGACTACGATTCCGGGCCGGCTGCGATAAAATTTGCTCTTCTCTCGTGACGTCGAGAGAGATTACAGTTATCCTGGCGAAGCCACACCGGCCATCATGCAAATTGAAACTGTCCCCTCCTCCCATCTCTCTTTCCCGTCCCGTCTCTTTCCCTTGTTACCCTCCACCCTCTCCCGTGCTTGCTTACCCTTAACGTTACTCTTTGTCTTTTTCCGTAAATATGTAAATATCTTTCACGTTTTTCTCTCCCGCGAAAGCGGTTCCGTTCTATTACACTCTGTTTATTGTGACACGCGGGCAAAGTCGCAATTAATTTGAGCCTCGAGTGTCACCTTTCCCCTGCGTCCCTTTTGTGGCCGTTTGATGACTGGTCTTCGTGCTTTTCTCCGATCGTACCTTGCTTTTTTGCTGCTGCTGCTGCTGCGAGCGTCTGTGAAAATAGCTTACTATCTGAACGATGCATTGTAAATTTGTGAAAAATTCACAGGGTTTTCAGGAATATTTCCATGTATAATACCTTCTCACGAAACACGTATAAATCTCTATTGGGTTCGCCACGGCGATCCGTCTCAATCTTGCGTCACAGACGCGTAATAAGGCCTGCGACAAGCTGAAAAAGGAATAATGATTTCGACGTAGTTCAAGCGGAAAATATTCGACGTCCGTGATGCTCCATTTCGAGCGGAGCCTCGCATTATGGGATTATCATTACGTGTGCCAAATATCTATTATAGAGCCTAGACGGTTCTGGCACGGTATTCAGGAATATCGGTTAAGGCGATTACATTCGAGGCTACCTGTGCCTTGATTTCCTTTTGTCACGCGTTTCGACGAAACGACGGCAAGGACCTATAAGGTCGCGAGGATCTTCATAATTTCCAGACCTTTCAAATGGTATCCTTGCGTCGCAATTTTTATTACCCCAGCAAATAAAAAAAGATATTAGAAAAAGAAACCATCGCCATTCGATGTGCAAGCAATTTCTCAACACACTTGTGAACTTCCGTGATCTAATCTCGATTATATTTAAAAACATATCGAAATTACCTGAGCAATCGTTAGAAATGAACAGAATTAGTATCACGTTCGCACGGAACAGAAACGACCAAGGATTTTATTTCTTCACCCCCTGGAGAGGCCAGTGCATTTCGATCCTTTTCTACTGCAATTGCTGGCCGAGGAGATGCTGACATCTGCGAGCTCCGCAGAGCAACTCACCCCGCACTATCCGTTCAAATAAAAGTGGGATTCGGTCGATAATTCAGGAACGCACCCTTTTCGAATCCACCAACCCCTACGAGCGGTAAAACCTACCCTCGAAGAATTCCCGTGCATTGACGCTTCGCGTTGACTATCCGACGGTCCAACAGTTTTCATTTATCGGTAGGTATCCGCGAAAGTGTTCTCCGGAACACAACCAATCGTTACTGAGGCGATAGAAATGATCTATCCCCGATAAGAAGAGGATTTCAACGTGAAGCTACCGTTCTCGAGCAACGAAGGTCTCTTGTTTTCGAGAGATGCTCAGACGATCGAAACAGATCGGAGCCGACTCGTTGGGTAATCGACGGACAAGACCAGAAGCGGACAGCTCGGTGGCTTTATTATTTAAGCGAGGCGAGCGAACGTGGCCGACGTGCTCTCGTCTCATTTTCCTGGCCGCGATATATTCGGAAAATTCGCAGTCACGGTGGAAGTCGATCGTATATCAGAGCGGAAGTTGTTATGAAGGATTCCCAGCTACCGTTGGAGCGCCTTCATTCCGGAACGAAATGGACGTGATGTAAACGCGAAGGCGGAAGGGCCGAGGAAACTGTTTGGGATAACTGTCCGCCAGACTTAATGGAAACCTAAGAATAAATTTATGTCCGCCGGCCACTCAAAATGCTAATGTGCCGGCGAAATATTAGATAGACAGAGAGGTAGACGGGACGTGGTGGATGTATCCTCCAAGTCAACGCGCTCTGCCAGGCTGCGCCGCAGTATTTCGCGAGACGGCACCGGTGTGTTCGTAAATCTCGTATCGCAGGTACCACGCTACCCACCGCGCTGTTATCTGGCGATAAAAATAAATTACTCTTCATAGATGTTAATTATGAGCCTCCGTTTCTAATTAAGAGTTCGTTAAGCCAGCGGTAATTAAAATTGATAAACCTCCATCGCTACGACCCTGCTAATTAATTCCACTTTCAATCCTTTTTCCCCCTTTTGCGTCTGTTTCACCTTTTTTTCCCCTTCCCTCTTCTGCTCGTCTTCGCTTTTCCCAGCGTGCCCAGCCGCGTTAAAGAAAAAGCGAAACACGGAAACAAAGAGGAGCGGGACGCGTTTGGTTTCCGAGATTTTTCGGGGTGAACGTAGAGCGTGGAGAAAAATGTATGGTAGTTGATAACGCTTTATTGCCGTCGGCTCTCTTGACGATAAAAATATTGTTACGCATTTAATCGCGGCCAAGAATCGAAAAGCGTTATCTCTACGTGTACGATTACTTGTTCTCTTTCCCATTGTGTTATCAGCAAATCGATCGATACTATCGGATTAAGCTCGTTTGATCTATGCCCTCGCGTAAAAAATATATACGTTACCGATAGGGAAAGAGAGTCAATTATTACTCATCAATTATTACTCAATCCGACCTTCTAATTAGATCGCCAGCGATACGAAAGCCCGGTAATGTTGATGAAAGTCAACATGAAAAAAAAAAAAGAAAAAAGACGGAAAAGTAGAAACAGCAACACAGCAAAACACGATCTTCTTGACGGGGCAACGTTATTAATTAAAGCGGCTTGCAAGCTCGAGAGACTACAAGCTTCATTTGCATCTAATTAAGAAATTTCGAGAACAGCATAAGTTTTAGAGTAACATCTATATTTTACGACTTCTTCGTTAACGCAGCTGATGAAAGCATCGCTGAATTTTACACCCGATTCGAGGTTCACGAGTACCCGCGCGTTGTTACAACCGCATTACTTGTATCCTTTGAAATTGCTCGTTTCCTCCGTCATTCCTCCAGAGAATGTGAACGTCCCGCTTGTATCCCGCTCTCCAATCTAACCCGACGAACGTTAGAAACAAAAGGAGGCAAACAAAGAATTGAATTCCCGCTACTTGTTCGCGCTATCTTTCCGTGGAATTCGCGAAACGCGGCCCGATATTACACACCGGGAATGTTTTCTCGAAACGGAGGCGGGCCGCGCGAATCGAAACACCGCACTCTGTTCCCGGGCAACGGGCGAAATTTTTCACGATCGCTCGTAAATAGAGCTCGAACAACAGGCGCGCACGCGAGCACGCTCATATTTACCAGCTCTGCTGTTTATCATTTTTCGCTGAGCCGCTGTCCAAATAATTTCTCCTCGCCGCGAGCGCGTAATCAGAGTAATTATTACCGAATGAATTGCGCGCAGCTCTCCCACGGGTTCTCGAGCAGGCTGTGTACACGGTTAAATTCGGACTATCCGGTCGACTGATTAAATCGAAACAAAATTACGAAACGACGTACACCAGCCGGACGAGCGCGCGTATCCCCGATCACCGGTAGGCAATTTGAAAAACGCGCACGCGGAAGAACGTGCATTAATCTCGATTAAAGGCCCAGGGGTCGACGGGCCGGCGGAACTTTTCGTAATAATTCTATTTCCAGCTCCAATCGAATCTACATTCGATAATCTGATTCGACGAAATTGCGCCCCCGATTTGCATCGGGAAATTTCAACAGCGAGCCGAGACACCTGACGCGAGCGCGCTCGCGCGCGGGTGCGAGCTTTTTCCGTGGACGGACACGACGGAAGCGGAGGATGACCAAGGAGAGATCGTTGCATACAGCCGTCTGACGAAACATGGCCACGGTCGCGTAAAAATACTATCTGATTATCAGTCACGCGATAGAGCGCTGCGTTTAATTAACGAGAGGGGAGGGGTCGCACAATCGGTGACATCGCTAACCTAATTATCTGCGGTTTGGTAACCGCGCGCGAGAAAGGAGGATAACCGACGGAAGAAAAAAGAAAAAATGCCGAACGCTTCTGACGAGCGGCGAGGTTTCGCTCGATCGGGAGATTTCCTCAATTAGTACGAAAGCGGTGGCACTCGAATCGTCATCGATGTGTACGCTCCGCGAGATAGAAACGCGTCTGTAAGAGCTTGTCCAGTGTGCAGAGTGTGTGCACGTCGGTGCTCGGTGCGACTATAATTTAAGAAGAATTCGCGTAATTTCGCCGGAAGGAGGACAAGACTGTTTGGTGAGTTAACGAGTCGTTTAAAATTCTACGAAATCTCGTGCTTTCCGTATTTTTTTTTTCTCTCCCTCTTGGCCACCGGAACCAGTCGAAACGTTGGCATTTTTTTTTTTTTTTTTTTGACCAACACCCGACCGTTTCTCTCGCGCGTCCATGGACACGTTGCCGTGATTGCTGCTCTCGGCTGGTAGAGAATTTCGCGTGATGCGACTACACGATAGCGTCATACGCAGTCTGGCTGAAAAATAACGGGCCTCCAATCTATCGATTCGAACGCTGATCGTGTTCGCCAAAAACAGCGCAAAGGAACGCGTCGACCCGTCACTTTCGAGAGCCACAAATGAGACGCTCCATTCGACAGCATTTACCGTCTAAAAATTGAAGCAGTTCGACTCGGTTGCTCGAGACGCCTCGCGTTTTCAGTTTCGTTTACTATAAACGGGCATTCGCGAGAGGTTTCAAGGCGTCTCGGTGACGCTAAGCGGTTTTTTCCAACTAAAATCGAGTCGTAACTCTCGGACGACACGGCGACAGGGGTGGTAAAGTCGACGCGGAGGAAACGCGCTAACGAACTATATTGTGGACGAGATAAATCGAAAATAAGAACGTAAACCTGGATGGATGTTCGGTAGTCGCGCAACGTGCACGGCCCCGTCTTTCGACGGGAAGCAGAGTTGTTTATTTTATTCACTGGCTGGGCGATTTGTCCGAACGGATTATGGCGACTCGGACGGAAGAAAGGAGATCGCCGTTTCGGGAATCGGTGCTTCACCTCTCCGACTCGACCGTGCGCAAGGGCGCTACGATCATCCATATAAGTTTCTGATCCCCTCGCAGCCCCAGCTGCTCGCGGCGAATATATATTCTCGCTCGATCCGCAATAAAGCCGTCCGATCGATCGGATTGCATCGGTAAATCAATTATATGCTGAATTTCTATTCTTGCGCGTGATACGGCTTTTTACATTTTCGTCTCAGGCGAGGGAACGTCGCGCGCGCCACGTCGGGATCAACGAACTCATTTCCGTTTCTTTCGATCAGTGGCCCGATTTTAAAGGGGTCAGCACCACCGCTGCTCCCAGATGTAATCACTTCAACACAAATATCAGCCCGTCCCTTTTGTAATTCCCCTTATCGTACCCCAGTAATTACTATTGCCCGCCCGCTCACGCCCTTTGACCATTTAGTAAACATTTTCCTGCCGCGTCGCAAAGTACTTCACACCGATACGGGAAGAGGGTCGACGATTTTTCCGGCCCGGTGCGCTCCGTAAGGAGATTCGCCAAAGAGATTCTTCCCGACGATACGATATCGGCGCATCGATTCGAACAACGAGAAATAGTACAAAAAGATAGTAGAAAAAAGAAAGAAGAAAATCTTGGAATACTTACTCGGAATGTTGACTAACGTTATCGAAACAGGTAACCCGGGCGATATCGAAGGGGAAAGCAATTTAATCTACTAACCAGCCAGTTATTAACCCAAGTTGGAGAATGTTATAGAATAGTTTAACTTGATTAAGCAATTACAGAAGGCCGGGTCATAAAATCTTTGCCAATATAAAGACAACTTTATAATTGTTTCTGAACTTGCAGTCACTTGGGAAGCATGGAGGGAGGACAGGCGACCGCATTGTCGTTGAGGCAGATAAAAGTCGACGTGGGGCTGTCCCCGAATTCCTCGAACGATTCCGTCGATTCGGATGCCCTCGGAACCAGGTGCAGCAAGTACATCAAGACGATCGACGCTGTTAACCATGTACTAATCGTATCGTTAACAGTGTTCACTCTGTTCCACTCGATGCAAGTTTACAATGTAATGAATTTGCACGTGTCACTCTGCACTCTCGGGGTAGGTATCCTCCAACTATGTAAGATACTTATTCGAGCCGATTAAAAGATTGTTCCACCTCGTTCCCGAACATCTTGCTCCCTTGTAAGAGGCCGCGAGGGGATGGGACGCAAGGATGAAAGGAAATAGAAATTCTTCCCGACAACTTTAGACCTCTGCCGCATAAACCACGGAATTGGATCAGAAAGAAGTTCAGCGGGAACAATTCTCGCGGTTTAATCGGTCAAAAGAAGGCGAGAGCTTCTTTGGCCGGCGGCGGGCAAAGGAAACAAAGGGCGAGAAAGGGAGGCACGTTGGAAGAAGTTCCGCGGTGTAACCTTGCCCAAGAGTCCCCTCTGTGGCAATTGCGCGCGATTCAAATTGCGCCATTTGTCCTCCGCTTACAAAGGTGGGCACCGCGAGCGCCCGTTGCCACCACCGAAATCGAAATCCAGCCACGAGGGCAAAAGCTCGCCTCGCCCCTGTTCCGTACGAGCCAGCCAGCCAGCCAGCCAGCCTAGGCACCGGCCACCACTTCTCCCAACGGGAAAGAGACCGTGGCTAACCGTGCCGGCCAAAGAAGTTCTAACGACTTCTCCAAACGACTGCAACTTCCGCGACCACTGACGACTCGATCCTTACCCTTTTCAGTACGTTCTACTGATGTCGGAGGCCATTGTCGTGTTAGCCGGCGAAAGCGTCTTGACAAACAGTCTCACGCACCGTGCCAAGAAGCACGTCCACTGGTTCTTGCAAATCCTCGGACTGATCTCCATCATTTCCGGGATCGTGGTGATGTATCGAGTCAAGAGCCTGCACTTTCGATCCCCGCACGCGATACTTGGCATCACGTCCGCCAGCCTGATGATTTTTTTAGCCCTGACCGGCTACCCGGTTTTCATCGCCAGCAAGCTCCGCAGCTACGTCAGGCCAGTGCTGATCAAATGCGGGCACAACTTCCTCGGCATAGCGTGCTTCGCGATCGGCATCGCCGCGCAGTGTACCGGTTACAGGTACTTCCGTGTGTTGAATTCCGAGGACTTCGACTGGCAGTTGGTATGCATAATCGTCAGCGTTCTGATAACGATACTGTCCGTCAGAAGCGCGCTCCCGGCCCTGTTCAGACAGTTTATATCGTTATTCAAATGATGGAACGTTCGACGAAGTTGCAGATAACACTAGCGCCTCTTTAGTCGCGATCTGGATCGATGCTGTTCGAGACAACGGCGATCGGAACGAGCGTACCTGGCAAGTGCCCCGTTTTCTACAACAAAATGAAAGAAACACCCATGTAAATAAAAAGAAAAAAAAAAAAAACGGAAAAAACGGTTCGAACACTGGATGAAATAAATGGAGAACCATGGTCCCCTCTCTTAATCCTGCTCGCATTACTGGCGTGCGTGGTCGCGAAGCAAACGTTGTTACAGTATAATTCGATTCTTTAAGCGATGCGCAAAGCAGTGCGGTCGCGTGTCAGTGTACACGGGGAAATCCGATCAGCGCCCGGTCGGAAAATACGTATTGCATTAACGAATGACGCGATCCGAACGTGTAATCAAAGTTCAATTACATAAAGTCGTTACGACGCGATGTTTCGAGTGTACGTATCGCCGGGTCGCCGTTTAATCGCCGTTTACATACCGATATTTAAAGGGTACGATTTCGCTTAAGCGTCTTTATCCACGGAACGCAAGATAAACGCAGTTCGATCGCTATCGTTTTTTTAATTGAAGTATATCGGCACAATTGTTTTCGCGTCTCCCTTTTAATCGATGTACATCTAATAATAGGTTGAATCGTGATTACGTGCTGTCCATTGTGCGATGTCAGATTAATGTCAGTGTCAGAGCGGTGTCGGTTCAGTCTTATCTGCGGGAGGACGATAGAGAGATGCGAATGTAAAGAGATTTAAATTGACATCCGTACGAGACCCTTGAATATGTACGTACTGACCTATTTAACTGTTAATCTCTCGCGTCGCAATTAAGACGTTCGTTGATCAGCGATAAATCGGATGAGGCCGTCGTTTCGCAGGCTGTTTGCTCGTTCAAACGATGTACAAATATATTTATTCCTCTCGTCGCTGACGATCGCAAGGAACGCCTAACGAAATTCGCGTCTGTAACGAATATTTATTCGCACGTGTCGCCTGATTGCCATATTGGAAGCTGCCAGGCGACGCTTCCTCTAGGAAGCGTCGCTTTCCGTATATACGTCTATATAGATATATACGCGTAAACAGCCGATGCATATTCGCGCTTTGAGCAAACACGTGAGCGACGTTCGCGCGAGTCAGGCGGATTAATTAGGAGATTTGCGACTCTTCGTCCGTTGTACCCACTCGACTCGATCGCTCGGATCTTTTTTTTTTTTTTTTTTTTTTGGACCCGACGAACAACGGTGGGGGAGAAGGTGAAAGTAAAAGGGGAAATTTTGCTTGATAAATGCGATCCGGGGGAAATTAATTTAATGCGAAACGTTTGTCCGTCGACAATCGAGCCGATCTAATCTCCGTACGGCAGTAACGCTGAAAGCATTAACGAATTTTATTAATCACCTTCCAGTGGCACCGCCCGAGGCTCGCTTGGACCGTGGAATAATTACAATTAGCGAGCTCCTCTGAAAATGATTCAACCTTTCATAACGCTGTGAACCAGAGAACCCCGGCTACCCGCGGAATCTATATATAGTTATTTACATTATACCGTCGTCCTGATTAGTCGCTGGTTTCTCTTTTTGCAGTTTACATATAATTCCCGTTGCAAGCAAACGAGGGACCCGCTATAGAGGGGCCCGATCGAACTCCGTTACGTCCACGATTTCGTTTGCCAAAGATATTTGCATTCAATCCTGATTCAGCGTTGCGTGAAACGTTTCAACGTTTTACAGGTAGTAATTTCCATTTTGCGTTTTATGTTCTCTACAAAAACGTCCGTGCTCCTCTCTCTCTCTCTCGCTATATATCTTTTTTCGCCTTTCGACGCCTCGATGCGTCGCGATTTGTTCCCACGCCGATGTTAATCGATCGATCTTGGATTGGATTGAAATTATCAGTCTGATTACCGTGAATTCGCGCACAGATTTCGGTGTATTTTTAACGTAAGGAAATCAAAACCGGGGGACGAGTAAATATGAAAAAGTTTTAATCCGCTGAAATTATTAACCGTTTCAGTTTATCGTCATTGTTTGTACCCGACAATTGATTCGAATTACCTCGTTAAACCGCGCGATTGTTCCGCCGTACCGTTTTTATTAATTCGTTACACGCAAACGTGGTGCAGTTTTTCCTCGAAATATAAATTGTTGTTTGAACAAGAAACGGTGAAACGAATCGCGGAGGGGAAAAAAAATTTCGCTATCTCCTTTATCAAACGCACAATGAGTGGACACAATGCACCTGTAGCTGCGCGGCGGTACGCTAAAATATGCAGCGAGTTAATTAGAATTCCATATCAAACACGTTCTGCAACGACCGAAAATGGAATAAAGCTTTTGGAATCCTGAATGAAGACGGAGTCACGGTCCGGGTGCTCTTAACCGCGTAAATGATTATAAATATTAACGTTATGCAAGAAACCGAACGGTGTGTACACGCGTGTAGTTTGAGCCCCGTTAAAAGGAGGTTCACCTATTGTATGAATAATTCACGTCTCACCGTCAACTTATAACCCGTTAAATATTCACAGGGCGTGCGTTAAATTTGCGCAGACGTTTGAATTTTTCATATTAAGACCCTTCTCGGTCGCTCATCTTCGACGCCTCCTCCTTTGCCATTTTTTCCTTTCCTGAATCGTAAACCGAGCGAGACGCGCCTACGTAATTGGAGGGAAACAAGGCGATTAAAGGGTGAAGGGGGTGGAAGACAAGCGCGAAAGGGCAGCAACACGGTTGCAGAGCAATCGATGAGCGGAACGCGGATAAAAGTTTTCAGGGTGGAACTATGCAAAAAGTTCGACGGGGACCTATTTTAAACGCGTGACCGCTGAAACGCCGAGGCTTGGGTAAATTAATCACGAATTAACGACGGAAAAGAGGGAAGTTACGGGTGCCTCGGCGGCGATCCTGCGGCGCGGAATCATCCCGCTGGGAAATGGACGTGAAACAAAAACGGCCGGGAAAGAACGGAGGCAATTCGACGCGCTTTTACGCGCAAATTTGAATGGTAGCGCAGTTGCCATTACGGTGGACGCTTTTCGTTATTACGCACGCATGGATTCACCTCTCGCCTTAATCCACACAGTTTCGCCGTTCGAAAAAAATATTCACCTGTGCCTTTGTTCGCTCGCGTCCGCCTCCGTCCTCTCTGCCTTTTTTTTTCTTTTTTTTCCTTTCTTTCTCTCTTCACCACTCAATGGCTCCATCGAATGGATGGTTTATGCTGATGCATTTACGGCCGTCGAACGTCCGCGCCAGGGTGCATTGTTTAGTTGCACGCAGACTGCACATCGACGGTTCGACGTTCACGGGTCGGGCATTGTAACGGAAAATTGTAACGTAGGGCGCCGATAACGCGGCTCACGACGGATAACGTAGCCGTCGAATACGGGCTGATCTTTAATTGCGCGTCGATGCTTCAAACTGCGACTCGCCTAATCCCTCTTAGCGTACCGTATCGACCAAGGGCGCGAGATTGCGTTTCAGGGATAGCACGGAACGGCGTTCGACGAAGATTGAGCGAGATTAATGGTACAGCTGCTTTGCTTTCGCGATTACTGTCAGGGCTGATCTAACCGCGTAACCGATTTTCTCCCTCCCGACTCCTCGCAACGCTGCCCCCCCCCCCTCTCTTCGTAATCGTCGTAATAAAAATTTCCACGTATCGAGGAAATGTTCGATACGCGTGAAACGAGAAAATGAGGTGCTCGATTTAATTGACTCGTTTCGAGGTTTAATGGATTCCACGTTCGCGAACACCTTGCCACCGGTGGCTCCGAAACAGAATATGTATCCAACTTCCCTCACGTCTGGCCGTAAAAAAATCGTAAAGCATGGTGCTGAATAATCTACTTTATTCGAAAAGTTTCGAACCTTTCTAGAGCCACAAAGTAGCTAAAGAAGAAAAAATGAGGCAAGAAATAAATCCGTCCATTTTTAACGCGGGTAAGGTGCGATCGCGAAGTTTGATCACCCTGTAAATCACCGTCTGACGCGCGTACATGCACGCGGGACCGCGGTCAACTAAAATCGACCGGGAACTTTTATAATCCGTAACCGAAAACGAAGTGGCCCCCCCCCCCCCCCTCCCCCGCCGAAACAAAGTTAGCCCGTTCGCGTGCGACACACTTCGCAGAATCCACCGCGTCGCGAGGATCCCGTGTACGGGTTTCGCTCGATCGAACCTAACTGCCCCGCGCTCCCTGTCTCTCGTTATCCTCTCCGCGGTATCGAGCCGGAAACGCGGCCGATCCCCGGGCATAATAATAACGATTCGAAAATTTCTGCGGCGTCGAGCTTTCGCCCTCCATCCCCGATTTCAGCCCCCGCGCGGTGTTGTTCAATGTTCGTTGGCGGGATCGGCCCGAGGAATGTACATTGTTAATCCTAGAACGGACAAAACGGGAATTAACGGCAGCAAATTTCTCATCGGTTTTGGCTAGACGTTCGCCCCAATAAGTGTGGTTTCGGATATAGATAGCCCCGGGGACTGTATTTTAGGATATTCGTTTCACGGGTGCCGTTGGGGGATCGCGTGTAATCCTCGATGAAATATTTAAATTCCCTCGGAGCGGTCGAACGAGAGGGATTTAATTAAAACAAAAAGGAGAGACGGTCCCGCGGGGTAGCTACGGGACAGAGACGGGATGATGAACGGAGAGGGGAGAGGTAGGTAGGAAAGAAAGAAAGAAAGAATCGTACGAGCAATTACACCCTATGTAACGCCGTTCTCCAAACGGTAACAATGACATTGTTAATTAAACGCTGCCGGGAACGACCTGTGGATATTATCGGATATCGCTGGTCTTTTAAGTTTCGCGCTCGACAATGTATTTGTTATCCTCTTAATTAGCATACGTCATGAGCCGCGGGTTAATAAACGCGCGTGCTTTGTTCCGTCGTGAAAAGCGCGGGGCGATATTGCCAACCGCCCGAATCGGGTCCTCCGGTTCTCCTCCGCCACCCCAGCGCCCCTCTATAAATCATCCCCGTTTTTTTTCCTCCGCTCCCGATACGCCTCTTCGCGATCGCATCCTCGATCGGATTCACGGCGGATTTATACATATGCATGCGCAGATCCGATCTCGTCACGGTTATCATTCATCCGCGAGACCATACCGGGAGTATCGGATGCCGGAATCAATTAATGTAAATCAAAAGCCGCGAACGAAGCCCTCGACTCGTTCGTCGGACGAAACCACAGGCGCGCCTATTACAGGGACACGGGTACAGGGCCGAGAAGGGAGCCCTCGATTCCCAGGGACCGGCGACGTTTCACGGCGATATCAAGCGCACACGCATACACGCAAGATTACACGGGTGTCCACGGTCCGATTGTGCACCCCCGTTTGAATTATGTCCGCGAGAACGCAAGTTGCCGGACGTCGAGCCCCAACGATAGCGCACCGCTCGTGTGTACGCGTCTACTCCAAGTGTATACCGGTTATGTTTCATTCCGACTGTGTCGCGTCTGCGGACCGTAGGCTCGATGCTAATCGAACGACGTCAATCGAGGAAAAGGGCGCACAGGAAGGGTTGTTCGCCGGGCGAATGCAGAAAGGGAATATCGACTCGCTTTGAAACACCTTCGTGAAAGTTTTAACCGGTGGAATTGATAAATGGGGAAGATGTCGAACCGGTCTGTGGTTCGGTACGGTGGTAAAACACGGTGGTAAAACACGGTGGTTCGGAATCTGAATTTTAAGTAGTTCCGCGACACGGAACTTTAAGAGGCGGCGAGACAATATTCGCGTGTGAGGTATGGGATATCCCTCGGGAACGCCCGCGCGGGACGGGTTCGACCCGTCTAATTGGCGAGGAGCGAATCAGTCCGGTGTCCCCGGTATCAACTGTTTTCATCTTCCTGACAGATAGCCCAACGAGCGTTATCTCGTTCGAACGTGCGTGCCATTAATACGGTTCAGGGGCCGGCAGACGCGGGGGGGAATGATTTTGGGTCAACGCCAGATTTTAAACTCATTAAACACGCGCCGCTTGGACGGACTTGGGAACGCATTTATCTGCCGTTTCGTTTCCACCGTTGCGGGGTACCGTCGGTTATTTTCATTCAGGATTTCGGTTGCGCCGTTGCGCGAGAGACAAAATATTTCGGCCCTCCTTCCGTTCTGACGGCAGAGGAATTGATTTAACTACAGGAAATAGGATATATAAATCATCCGCGTCGAGTGTAATTCTTTTGTGGAACGGAACGCGTACAGTGTGTCTCGAGCAACTTTTGTTGTACACCGGCGGACATTGATTTGCAAAAGTTCACACACCCCGCCCGTCCCCCGTCCCCTCCCACCGTTTCTTCGCGCCGCCACCCCTCTGCTACCAATTTGGCAGCCGAAGTTCGTTAAAGTTTTCCACGACGGAACGGTTCGTAAATTATTACAAACTGGGTCACGTTTCAACGAATAAATAATTGATAGCTCAATTGATCGATCCGGCCGCGAAACGCGGTCGTAAATCACGATGAGGAACGGCTCGATGGGTAGAGAAAAGAAGAAACTGCTACGTTTGCGTTCCGGCTCGTACGTTAAACAAAACCAGTGATTCCCCTTTATGCAATCGGTTGTAGCCACAATATCAACAAGTAATATCTCGAGGAGAGCACGGGAGGGATTCCCGCAATACTTCGATAACGGCTGCAACGAAAATGCAACGATAGCGATACGGTCGGTGGAAAAAAAAGTCGGATCGGCGAATAAATGAAAGAGAAGGGAACGATGCATTCATAGAAATAGCCGTGACTCTTTCCTTTTACCGTGTTCCTCGATCGTCCGGTGCGTTCAGCCTCCGCGCGTCTCCGGGTCGACGGGGAAAAACCGAACGGAGGAAAAGAGACGGAGATAAGGGCAAACGGAAAACACGGATACGATAAACTCTAACTCTAACTGTACCGTTTAAAGATCGAACACGGACTCGATCGACGTACACACGGTATATATATATATATATATATATATCTTTAACTTGGAACACTGTCTCGCTGTTCTTTCTTACCAAAAGTTCACAACGCGTACATATCCAGGGGGTGCAGCGAAAAATTCTTGTTCCCGCAACTCTTAAAGCACCTATCGCCTCACCCCTTTCTTCGTTGCAGTTGGAAGTTCGTTCGTCCCGCCTTAAATCCGACCTTACGCAATCAAGCAGGGATCGGAAACTCGCGGAGGTTCAACCGCGGGAATCTTGCTTCTTAAGTAACTTACCTTTTCACAGTAGTTTTCACGTGGCGCGCGATATTCGCCAGATATCACTCTCCCATCGATCCAACTTATCCCATTTTCCATCCCTCCGCCCGTTTCGCCCACTCAACCGCCCCTCGCCCCCGTGCCCCGATCTGTCCGCGGAACGGATTTCCACTTTGAAACCACCTCGTCACGAACCGGGTCTCCCTTTGACGACGTAATTTACGATAAAGTATGGAGTCGATGACGGACAGACTTTTTTTACCCCGAAACACAGTCCATGCAGTGGTATTCATCGACGCTGACAGTGACAATGACGCGGCACACTTGCGACCAGGGGGTAAGAAGGAATCGCGGAATAATCGCATTTTTTCTTGTTAAGCTTCGAGCGAAAGATCGTTACGGGAAGTTGCAACGGGAACTTCGTTAGTTCGTTACGTCTGTGCTCGACGAATCTTCAGAGTCGATCGACTCGAAAACGAATTACACTGCTGTCACGGTTTGCTTCTTTCTCTCTTTCATAATAGAATCAGTCTCTTTGTGATCGGTTCTTTTTCTCTCTATTTTCTTTTTCCCTTTTTCTTTTTCATTGCGAGAACCGGTTGTTTTTCTAAAATCGTCTACCGTCCGAGATTCGATCGAATACCGACCATGCGCCCTTTGTGCGAGCCAACGAGCCGCTCGAACGTTGGAAGGAAACGGAATTTCGATCATTCGACGCCTGGGTTGAGTCTTTATTAAAAATGCTTCCATTCCGGGGCGCATTCAAAGCGCAGCACCGCGATAACATCGCGCGGTCACATATAATTTCCCCCGGATACGTTTACGGGAAGACATTTATTTAAAAGTATCTGCTTCCAGCGAGATTAGTCCGCGTCTCGTATCCGGCTGGTTGGTAGGCGAAATAAAGTCGATGCCCGCGATAAAGTCCCGCGATAAAAGCAAACTTTCCTCTTAAATTTTTTCCCGCGATCCGACTCGCCCGAGAGGCGGGCAGCAGAGTGGCGATAATGATTGCCGATACCGCGGCATCGATGCAACGGAGGCCATCTAGGCGCGATGAAAATCGAATTTCCGCCCCTTACATTTTTCCAACGTCGAAAATTCAATTTATCCGCCCCCTCCGCCGCCTTCGACGTTCGCCGCTCCCGTTACGCTTTTGTTCCGATGGAAATTATATTTTTCCATAAGACCGGGTGCGAGCATTAAA
Organism: Xylocopa sonorina; assembly: GCF_050948175.1. NCBI lineage: Eukaryota > Metazoa > Arthropoda > Insecta > Hymenoptera > Apidae > Xylocopa > Xylocopa sonorina. Next base: position 16,303,087 of record NC_135193.1, read on the forward strand.
AGGCGCGATATCGATCCCCCATTATTGGGTACGGCCCAGCGGACGGTTCCTCCGGCCCCTCTGCGAGGAATGCGCTTGCACACGTTTCGCAGCCACTGGATGCACCGCGGTTGCTACATATTTCGGACAGTACCGTTGAGGAAAACTCTTCAAACCGAGTGTTTGCTGACATGCACGGGAATATAGAGCGTCCAAACCGTTTCTGCAAGAGCCTGACCGTCTACTTTCGTTTTACAACGAGATCGTTTTCGTAGCGCACTCGCGTGCATTCTTCCCGCAACTTTTTCGGGGGGGAGGAAAGTTACGTCCAACGTTGCCCAATAAATTCACGATGAGCCGAGAACGTGAATTATTGAAACGGAATATTTTCCAATTAGAGTAACAGCGACGCCTCTCGCGGTGTCACGAACCAGTCCCTTCAGCGATGCATCATGTTCCGCTACGTAAGAAATATGCACCCTTTTTCCCCTGGAAAGCATCTCGACCAGATCGTGGGCACGTAGGCAGCCCCATAAATATTTCTTTAACCCTTAGAGCTCTGAATACTCCTGGCCGAAACGGTTCGTGGGGACGGAGCGCGGCCATTGCCGAACATCGCTGGGGCCCGAATGCATTTTTACCACACTGAAGTGACTATTCAAGACGCAAACAGTAATAAATTATAGTGATTCGTTTGCAGAAGGTTAAATAATTAAATTTATATATTATATTTATAGATATTTTCCAAAAATCACCCAATACCCCTCCATTTGGGTGTTTCCGAAAAATAAAACCTAATGAAAAAGTACCTTCCCGTGCAGCTAGATCAAAACTTCCAATGCCATTTTAAAGAGCGTTCCTTGACGCATCTTTTAGCATAGAAATTAGAGAAAGTAATTTTTCAAAATTGTTCCAAAAATCATCAATATTTAGAACAGAAATTAGTAATTTTGAAATCTAATTGATTAGAGAGTGGGACGTAAAATGGGATTTTCATTTCGGAAATTCCCGGGGATTTTGATGACTCTAATATTGCCCAACCGCTACCTAAGGAAGGAAAATTACTAACCAGTGCCCCTGTATTAATTTTACACGAAAATGACTGCATATTTATTGAAAAAATCGACGAACGCATATATGCGCCCTTAGTCCAGGGCGATGACTTAGGGAAAACACACAAATGCGGCCTTAGGCTGCACGGATGACTTTCGCCGAACGCATATATGCGTCCATAGAGCTCTAAGGTTTAAAATGCATTTACCGTACTCGAGGCCACGAGGATGCCGCGTGTATGCAGTATCCATGCATACGTATGCGCGCATCTCTCAGTGGATGATCCTGTTGTTTCGACGAAGTCGTTACATCCACGCTAGGCAGCGTATAATCCTTCGACAACGTGAACGAGCTCTCGCCGTTGTATGCATAACACCGTGAACTTGTCACAAGGCGTCAAAAACGATTTTATACACGGGTCGATAGGGAAATCTAATCCAGCTGGAAAAACGTATTTACCCCTGCGAAATGAAAGTATTCAGGTATCCGGGTGTACACAAAAAAAAAAAAAAAAAAAAATAGAAGAAAAATGAGAAGCGTTCGCCTGTAAAACGCTCGCGATAATGTCCCTCGTTGTATCGTAATTGTTTTAACGAAAGACCTCGCACGCGAATGGCGCGGATTTTAATTTGTTGACGCACGGCCGGCGCTGGGCGAACTTTTATCCGCCGCGTCTGGCCGGCTGGGCGATGAAATTCACAAACCGTCAACCGTGTACATCGGCTCCTCCGTACCTTGAAATATTCATCAGGAACGCGTTCAATATTTCAAGGCTTTTAAATGCATGTTTTACCGCAATTACGTTAGCCACGTTCGTGCACGGCCACGTGCAATTAGATACGTTTGCGCTAAATATTCTCCGTTCCGTCGCCGGAACGGAATTGACAGTAAACGGTGCCCGTGCGCCAGTGTAAATTTACATTTTTCATATAGGACGCCGGCGTAACGTTTCCCTGGTTCCCTGGTCATATTTTTCCGATTATTCTTTTCTTCCATTTCCTCCGCCCCCGTCCCCGGTTTCTTTCGCTCCCTTTCATTTTTTTTCTCTTTTTTCTATTCACCATTTTTTTATTTTCCCTGTTTCCCGTTACTTTTAATACGTACGATTTTCATGTGCCGGTAATGACGAAAGGGGGCTGATTTAAAAAAATACACGCCTCGGTTGAGAGGAACATCGAGGTATTTGCACGTCTACGCCGCTCGCTGGATATTCGCGTGTGCCACGTGAATCGACAACGCGAACCGTCGCGCGGCCTCGCACGAATTTTCAGCCCCCGTGCAACCAGGGCTGGCGGGGTTGCGGGGCGAAGAAATTTTTGTAAAACCACGATCGATGCGGGTCAACCGCTTCAAGTGGATGACGCGGTCCAAGGAGCGTCCAAAACGAATTTGTTCTGGCCCGTGGCGGCGTGAGCCGGCTCGTACGCCGTATATAACAATCAGGGCTTATCACGGTTCGTCAGTAAAATGCTGACGAGGCGTGGGTCAATCCCAGCCCGGTCGATAAGGTCATCGAGCCGGCGGGCATAGTCATTTGCCGACACCGGCCAGGTACCTCGTAGAATTATCCTGGTTGACGAGCGGGCTGGGCTTAGCGGCCGCATTAGGGATCCGGAATTTCTTCCGGAAATTCGCCTAAGATAGACGAGAAACACGATGCACGCGGCGCGCCCCGGGAAATATATTTCAACTAAACTGGCTCGATTTCTAACGAGCCTGATTAAAACTCCCGGCCACTCGAGAACTTGTACGGCTGAGGCCAGGCTTCTCCTCCTTTTCGTTCCTGCGATTGCAGTGTAAAGTGTAATGAAAGGGCGGGCGAGTTTTTCCCCCCTTTTTTTTTTTAATTGAAGGGACAGAGGGTAGGAACGGTTCGACGTGGAGAAAAAGTACGTGACTTGTTAAACTGAAGAGCAATCGTTACATATAGGCTATCGCAAAGGTAGACGGACCAAATATCTGGTAATCGTAAATGATTCGTGTATTATAGGGGGAAGGTTGTAAAGTATTTGCGAAAAATTAATTTAAACGAAGCGAATGTTTGCAGAACATTCCTGGGAGGAAGTTCAAGCCAGCTCGATAGTCTTTCTTGAACGCAAAATTGCACGGCTCCATCAATTTTGCATCAGCCTGTAAAGAGAAAAGCTCGCCAAGGCAAAGAGGCAGTAAAGGCGAAGAGATCGAGTCTGATCGCGTTTTCAGTCTTTAATTCGTCGAGTGTCCTCATTGCCTTTTTTCTAATAACCGTAAAACCTAGCATCGTCCGCGATAAGCATTCTTATCGATCCCCGCCGCATTAGTCGAGTGCTCCCGCGCCGTCTCCGTCGTGATCGATAAACAATTAAACTTTCGTACACTCTAACCGTTTGAATTAAATAACGTCGGGTACGTGCGCGTCCCCGGAAGTTCGCGAAAGGATAGACGGGGAAACACTCGATCCGTTAATTCGGAAAAACATCGGTAACGGAGGCGGGCGGTTACTCCGTTAGTTCTGAATTGGTCCAGGATGAATCGAACGTCTCCTCGTTGATTTCACCGGGAGCTCGTTGCACCTCGTTTCCTTCGCCGCGGTGAAAGAACAGGACGCGAATATTTAGCGCGGGGAATAAAGGGACGCGGAGTGAATGACGATCCATCCGAAGATAAAGTTTGAATAGCCTTTACCAGAATTGCTGTCTAAGTGCATTAAAACTTGCGGCAGTTACCAACCGGGATTACGACGGGACGTCTCTTACATCCGGCCGGGTTCCGATGCTGTGAACTTCTAATTCGTCAGCTTCGTTCCACCGCGATCGCGCGCCGATCTTTCCCTCCTCTCGTTTTCACTCTCTGTCCGCGAGACCCGCCGCGGAAGCCGTGCAAGTTTGAAATCCATCGGATCCGTGGCGCGGCGCGAATGAATGGGCCGCTGCGAATTGCGGACAAGAGTAAACGGGACGCCAGCCATAAAACCGAAGGCAGCCTGAGCGTTAAGCGGAATTTCCTTTTATTCCAACGGTTCGATCGATCTGCGCTCGATGATCGCGCCCGCGGACGCGTCCGTCGAGGTCTACCGCCCCGTCCATTCAGGTCAACGGACCTGCGCTACGATCTATCATCGTTACGGAATCATTTCGTCTGTGCGTGCTCGCTTCGTTTCTCGGCCAAAGGATCCGTTGCGTGTCGATGAGCTTGTAAAACGATCAGTGGTCCGTTCACCGTTTCGAATTCTAGGTTGAACGTTCCGCGCAAAGACCAGTCGGACCGATAGGAACCGACGCGGTCGGGCAATTTCGTTTGCACCGGTGGAAAGTGTCCTCGCGGATCCGTCGCGTCGCTCTCGTGTTTCTAATCAAAATCACAAGTGTATATACCCTTTGTGCCGGCGAACATCCGATATCTATTCCATCATCGTAACGTGATTACCTCAGCCGTGTTCCCGCACCAGAACTGAAACTTCCGCGCCACGGTGTGCACGGCAACTTGTTTACGTCTACTTCAGCCTGAGCGGGTTAAACCGAGCAGGTGGTATTTTAAATAGATAAGTACCGCTGGGGAAAAGGGTGCATCTTTAATATAGCCATCGGTGGCTGGGAATATTCCCGCGGATATCGACGGGACGATGGCGGGGCGGCGGTCGAGCCGGCTTGGATTAATCTTAATCGGAGACACGAATCAGAATCGAAGCAGTCGGGCCTGTATCGTTGACGAGGTCGCTGGAAATAGATTAGAGTCATCTTTCTGGAATAATGACGTCGAGGTTTGCTAGCTGTTGGTACACGATATTAACGATTCGAATTTAGCACACCCCCGAATGCCGGCTGCTGATTGCAGGCCAACGGTGATTTCGGCCAACCTTAAAATCGGGTCAGCGGAAAATAGTTGGTTGATAAACGGTACAAAATGAAGGAACGAGTCAGCAAAAAGGCGAACGGTTCCTTGCGTACACTCCTTTGTAAACTGCGAATCGCTCGATACGTGAGCTATTACATCGCGGATCGAATAAATTGCGCGGCGATGCAAACCGGATGATACAGATGTTGTAATTCGTGCATCTAACCCCTAAATACATTAGAACCGGAAGCGGCGGCGGCGTTCCCCGAGCGGTACGATATTCAGAGCCAGTCGAGGAGGAAGGTGAAATCAGCAGCGGGTAGGTAATTCTAGTTGCATTTCAGTTTGGTATCGAAGCCCTCGATCAAACACGTCTGATGGTGTGCACGGTAAACATAATCAAGTGGCGATTAAAACCGTCTTCAATGGAGGGACACTCGAATCACTATCCTCGAGTTTAGTTTCCATTACGTCTTAACCGCGCGATCGACTGTTAACAGTTGTGTATTCCCTTAAATAGTGGACAAATCGTCCGGTTTGCGTCCCGTTTAATTTCGAAAAACGGATGCCTCCCCGATACCAGAGACAAAGGGGGCTCCCGCTGAACGACCGCAGGTTTTTTTCCCTCTGCGGTTACGCGCCGCTTGAGCAGCCACTCTCCGCCGATTAATGGGATCGTAATTCTTGAATAGTTTCGATGCGGCGTAATAATCAATTAGTGCTGATTGAGCGTAGCGGTAATTTTAATGCGGTAAACAATGCCATTAGCATGCAGCTATTATCGGAGGCCGAGGCTCGAACTGTGTCACGGCGAAATTATTCTCTATCTCCAGAGAGGCGGGAGAGACAGAGCGGCGGGCGAAAAGGAGAGACGGGAAGCAAGTGAGATACGAATGAAAGCGCTTATGCATCGTGAACCCATCGCGTTCCGTTGATATTTTACTTCAATAAAGAGTCGTCGTTATATTATACAGGGAACGAAAACACTGTCTATTGTGTCGCGTAAGAGCGCCGCGGTGTAATTCATCACTTACATCTATCTATCTGTCTCACCCTTCGCCGAATCATGAATATTGATTCGCATAAATTTTCGGAAACGGTCGTACGTAATAATTGAGATCGAAAAGTCGCCCGTTCCGGGGGGGCTTCCCGGTCGAGAGACCGAAGTCGATCGTAAATTATCATTAACGGACTGTTGAATAACTCGAGTATCTTCGCCCTGCGGTTTTTCAAGTCGGGATGAATTTATATGAAAACTTTATTCAACCATAAATGGGATTAACATTGTGCGACGTTCGTAACGTATACCTATATATGTATGTATGTTACACATGTATACGTATACGCGTGTACATGGGACAAACAGCGACAATATCATCAAACATCACATTAAATAATCTATCCATCGTGTTAACTCACATAAATGAAACTTCTCGCCGAATGACGCACGCTCGAAGGAATATTATCGTTTAAAATCGATCGTTTAGTCGGCGATCGATACGTGTACGTTACAGGGGGCGAGAGAAAGGGACACATTCCGGTGTGTACCTTCGATGCCGTTTCCATTAACATCGGGCTCGCTCGCATTGAAATTCGGGCGCACCGATAATACCACCGGGTTTATTATTTGCAGAAACTGGATTACCCTCGTCGACAATGTGTACGGATACGTGAATCAGCTGTCTACTTAGGAAATAGTGGATTAGCTTGGAAACATGCGGCGACACTAACGCTACGTAACATCGCGTGGTCCAAGGAGATCGTCTCGCGTTCTCGCGACAGCCGCGCGAAACTGGAGAACGGTCCTCTATAAAAGGGTCTACCGTGTGATTTATAGAGCGAGAAACAACCGACTTGGAAAACATATGTACAATAAAATCGGACGCAACGAGCAATTGAAAACGAATCATTTATGCACGATTGGCACAATCGACGTTGGATTCAACGGGAGCGACCCCGTTTCTAATATAACGGGTTAAACACGAGACAGACAACGTTGCCGATCGATCCGCGCGATCGATGGCCTCTAAAACGTTAAACGTTACGCCCGTCCACGACTCGATGCTTCGCGACAATTTTCCACGGTCCGGTAAGCACCGGTTCCTTTTACGCTGCTCGCGCAACACCTGAGCACGGTCGTTTCGTGGACGTCAGATAGAACTAATTTGGACATTATGAGCAAGGTCGACTGTGCTGGAGCAAGGCAATAGAAGATAATGTCGTTAGGCTGTGCTGCATTACCGGGATTATCACGATTAATTACGCGCACATGTACGTGTGTAGGCCGAATATGTAATGTTCCATTATATCTCGGCGAACTTTATCCCTTTCGAATTTCCGCATTAGACGATTAGATCACCATCGAATTCCATGCGAAGGAATTACGCTTTCTCTCATCTTTACATCTCCCTTACCGTCGCTCCCTTCTTCTCTTCCTTCTACTGTGCATTTTTCCCTAACCCTTTTTTTTTTCTTCGCAAGTTGCGAAATGTTAATCAACAATCAGAGACGTGAAACCGTGGCGATCTCTCATCGCTGCCATTAGCGTAACAAATTTCCCGAGTGGAGGGTGAGAGAGATAGTTAACATCCAACGACTGAATAAAGTTGCCGCGACCGGTCTGCGGAACCTCGTTGGAAAGTTTGCCCCGGCAAAATTCGCCGGATCGCGACAAGATTATCGCCATTAATCGTGCCACTCGTCGTAGGACAGATTACACAGTTACACTTCTATGGCAGTGACGGTTACACACAGCTTACACATTTACACATATCACAACGGTTAATAGAGTTGACGGGGGTGGGGGCGCGGGGGATGGGGTGGTGTTGTGCAGCGCGAAATGGCAGCTTTTGAGCAAACACGTGTAAACGCGCTCCGATGGAACTTGGGTATTGTGTTTTAATCAACCAGAGAACGTCCGGGTATAAGGATTGAAATCTTTTGTCATCTACGAGGCAGGAGTCTCCACTATTCACGCGATACAATGAATACGCGAGCGTTGTTCGAAGTGGCTACTTGAGCATCCGCGGCCTTAACGACACACACACACACACACACACACACTAGATCCGTTTCGCTATTTACACAGACATCATCCTCTCAAACTCGTTACACATACTTTTGCTCCGCTCCTCTGCGCACACTGGCGGCGTACATACCTCTTCGACTTGAACCACTCGATTCGAACCGTCGTCACAACCTTTAGTCCCTTAACAACTAGGTACGTAACGCGTATCCGCGACGTATCGCGACGCGCCTCTCGTCTTACGATGATCAAAGTCTCGGATTCCCGGACCGAACCAGAGGCTGCCCCGGGTGTAATCCCGTTGGAACGAGCCGCACCTGCAACCCTCATAAAACGTACACGACAACTCGCACAGAAATATTATTTCTCCCGAACTATCACAACGTTCGTCGTATATATTTCTTTTTCATTTTTCCCTATTTCCTCGATAGCGCGCAGACGGCGCCGGCACACAATGGTCAGTTCGTGGCGTTTGCATGCAACGGCAGCATTAACGTGGCGAGCATCATCAATAGCGCGGTCCACGCCATGACGGATGGCGACGATGCGTCGCTATGCTGCATCGCGGCCGGATTATCTCCCTTGAACACGTGCACCAGCACCCGCGCCGGTACCGCTTTACTCGCCTCGCAGGTGTAATTTCCTGAATGACGATCAGATGCATGAGGCACCTCCAGCCAGCTTTCACGTGCCGTCAGATCCGTGCTGACATTGACCCCCTGATCGACGTCGTAGTTGATCATCCGGAAGTTATGGTACCAGAATATATACGAGGGCGTCTCGGTCGAATTTTTTACGAGACAGTGGAGCTGCAGGGTGCTACCTGGCCTCACGAACTTGTGACCAGTTATCTCTGCCCTGGCCTCTGGAAATGGTAGAACGTGACGCGTCAGACGTGAGCAGCTTACCGTTCCTATCCCATATTGTTTACTAGAGTCCAAGGCGGTTATGAGCACTAGGTGGGATGAGGTATGCATCGTGGCTGGTTAAGGGTTCTACGGGGATAGCGTACGAAATTTCTCTCTCTCTCTCTCTCTCTCTCTCTCTCTCCCTCTTTACACCCCCTTTAATCTCTCTTTCATTCTATCCCTCTTTCGTTCCTTCAACCGTATCATGGACCGTGCAACCTTTGTGCTATCTCTCCCACAAACTGATACGACCCCAGGAATTTTAAGTTACCCCTCGTTCCGCTACATGTGTATACCGCCTACCTCTTCTTCCACTTCTTCTCTCTCTCTCTCTCTTTCCCCCCTGGTTTTCTTTCTCGCACACTCTATCCGCCTCCCCCATAGAGCCTAGCTACGTAGAAGCTACCTTTCCGTTTACTCGAACAATCGTGTCCGCACACAGACGCCGATTGGCGCGACACCCATGTATCTCCGCTATAGGATCAGGTGCGACGGGACACCGTAAACAGACAGGGCAGAACCTTCGTCATCCTCCTGCCGGATACACTTTTGCCCGTCCGCCCTGAAACCCCGGCGACAAGGCTTCCGTTCCACGGCGTGTCACGGACGAACGCACGTGAACGAGAGTGTGGATCGAGTTTTAAGCGCTCCTCTGCGTGATACAAGCACGCTCTTTTGAAGCCAAACACGCCCCAAGTGCTTCGCCACTCTTTCTCTGTCTCTCTCCATTAAACGGCCGTCCATTGTATCCCCGGGGCCAGCCGGCAGAGGATGCGTACCCGCTGCCCGTGCGAGTACACCGCGAGTGAAAAGAAAATTGTCACGAGCCTCGAGGACCCCCGTACGAAATTTAATAAAACTCCACGATTCGAGGACGTTTAGGATTCCGTTGATTGCACGTTTCTCGTTTTTCTCTCGACGCGATTTCCCCGTGGCTCGAATACCGGAATTTTAACTGGCCCCGTTAAAACGATTGCGCTTTGTTGTTTATACGCTTCGTCAGGCTGGCCAATTTTTATTTCCCCCGCCCCGGAATCTCTACCTTTCTCACTCTCTGCGCCTCTCTCTGTTTTTTTTTCCTTTCCTGTTTTTTTTTTTTTTTTTTTTTTTTTTTGTTCAATCGCTTTATTCCTGTTTTTCGCTTCACCCTTTTCTCGCTTCCCGGGCGATTCAATTACGCGGACGAATTATCCGAGATCTATTTTGTAATTTAGTTTCTTAATTAATTTCCGCGGCGGAAAAGAAATTCTGACGGAGTCTAGTTACCCCGTAGAAATTGAGGAGCTTATTAAATGTGGTGTGACGTAATCCCTTCACCGGTCTGCGTTGAAAGTTTTAAGGGTGATGTAGCAATATCGGATGATTAAAATTAGATCCGCCTCGCGGCCGCACGCGCGCATACTTGGAGAGGTCGACGTACCGCGGCAGGGCGTAAGCCAACTTATTTATCCCTAGGCGTTGGACGGTTCTTCCACCCTTATATTTCGACCCATCTAATTACGCCCTAATGAGACGTCATTAGGGTCAACTTTTGATACTGTCTTTCGTTTCGGCAACAATGCCCCGCGATCGTTATTGATTTCGAGCCCGTCGACGGACGGCGAATTTCTTCCGAGTCGGTGCCCTCGTTAAATGCGTCTTTACCAACTTCTTATTCTACCCTGTAATCCAATCCGATTTTCAACGGCGGAGACCCCACTCACGGACGCGCAATCTGTCGCGCCCGATTCGAGAGGCGGTTCGATCCATTCTTCTCTATCGCGTTTTAATTAGCGAGCGAGCTACGCGATTCAATCCCATTTTTTGCGCCTCCTCCCCCCTCGTCCGCCCGCACTTTTTCCCTCGGCACCGACGCAATACTTAATAACCAAGAACGACAGAAACGAACGTTGATTCCATTAACCGAGGGACTAATCGATTAATCGCGTTAGTCCGGTCTCGCCTTTGTAACCGGTCGCGCGGCTTCTTCAGTGGTAGAGGCACGCGTATAGTCAGACGTCCGGGGACAATTGATTTTTCACGGTTTTCTTAAAGCGGTAACCAGCAGAGGGCCACGGTCCCGTCCGATGCAGCAATGAAATCCGGCGAATCTAACACGGAATACGGTCGCTTTATTGTCGGAAATATCTCTTATCGAAAATACGATACGATATCTCGAGGAGTGTTCGAGAAATTTACCGGTGGAACTATCTAAAGTGAGCCGCGATTGAATCCTCCGGACCAGGCTTTTCCAACACACCGGCTGTTTTATCATCGACATCCTTCGTTCGTTATTGATTCGACAAAAATTGGACGGGCGGGAGCTAATAATTTATCGACGAGAAAAAAAAATGAACAAGAACGAGGGAAATAAAAAATCGCCTGCGATGATTTAAATTCATACGTGTACAAGGAACGCGAGGGTAATTAACGAATTGGTTTTTACTCGTGGGAGACGTAACGCGAATCGATTATCCGTGTCGAGGGTATTTCTGCGCCGTATCCCGAGGAACATTCGTCCTTGTCCCGCGTTATAAACCATCGCGACCATTTAACAGCATATAAAATGTAGTAATCGAAACGTCCTAGCCGCGATCCCGTTATACATCATCCTCAGATCAGAGAAATCTCGGCCCATGAATTTCAAGCGTGCAAGAAGAAACGTAAATAATACACGTCCCAGATTCTGGCGAGGGTGTGTCGGGGAGAGAAGAGAGAGCATAAATATTAGAAGTACCTGAGAAAGGTTCCCGTACGTATCCGTCAGATGTCACGGCAAAAAACACGGTAAACCAGGGCAAAATTAGATAGAAACTCGCGCATGCATTCACGCATACCCGCACGCGCGTACGTACACGCTTAAAGAGAAAGAGAGATCTATACGGAGACGTATAAATACATGGAAATCCACGGGCATACGTATGAAAGCAGCATACTTCCAAAAACTGGCATCTAAATGCAAATACGCACGATACACACGGAGGAGGGCGGAGAAAAAGGGATAGAGAGAAAGGGGAAGGCGAGGGAGCGAGAGGGACGTCGCTTAAAACGGCGACGCCGGGACCGAATGTCGTAATTCACGAAACTTCTGCCTCTTGCGTCTGATAAAAAGCATTTCCCAGCTATCGATCGGCCGGCTGCTTAATAAAATCCAGATAAAAATGCTCCCTCGGCCTTTTCGAAAGGCTCGGACCTCGTACACGTCGGCACGTAGAGCCTGCGTAAATAGGGACGAAAATGTAAACACTTAAATCGTAGCTGAAAGAAAAGAGAAAATGACTGTCGGACGGGGGAAAGGCCAAGGAAGGGACGCGAGGGAGAGGAAGGAGGAAGAAGCACCGGAAAGAAATGGGCGATCCGATGGAAGAGGGAACTTCTTAGACTGCTATCTTTCTCTTCTGGAGGTAGTGCATAGGAAAAAGGCGTTCCTCGCTATAGACACCTCGGTGCTGGGCCTCTTATCAGGAAACCGGACAAAAGTGTGCTGTCTCTTAGTAACGACGATGCTCTTTACGTGCCCCCTTTAGGAGAAAGCTTTGCTACCTCTCGCGCTCGCGTTCGCGCAGGTCCGTCCAACGAATGGAACTCGCGTTTGACTTTATTATATTTGTGATATTTAAATTTTTCAACGCACACATCACGCTCGTTTTGTTTACGACCGTCTTTACTTGCCTCCGGCTAGCTTAATTGCGAACCGACAACAACGAAACGCGACTGCTGAATTAAAGAGCGACGACCACGGAGGAAGGATCGAGGCTGCGTCATCCGCGCGCGTCTACGCGATCTACGTGGATAAAAAAAAACGATGTGAAGGTTCGGTGCGCGTGATCGAAGCGATATTTTCCCAATGCTTGTCCACTCATCGTCGAATGTCATTGTGAACGCGACAGTGAACAACGACGAGGAAATCTCTGTTTGAAACGTTTATTTCAATTTCATTAACCACCCGACAGAATAAAACAGAATTTAATTCATTCCGTCCGGTCGGTCGAGCGTTCGATCGAATAGGGAAGGGCATGTGCGTGACGCTGAAAGAATGTTAATAAAAAAAAAAAAAGGAAAAAAAACGAGGGACACGCTGTAAAAATTGCACGTGTCGATTTTGCGAGGGTTACACGCGATATCCGATTCTGTGTACACCGGAGAAAAATCGGCTCGGGGGCACGCGCGAATAGCTTATATCGGTGTTTAATTTCACGCTTACCGACAACCTCGAGGAACAGAAATATACTCGTGGGTGGATGGGTGGATACTTGGCACTGGTACAATCCCGCATCCCTCGGTTGAACGTATTTTATTTGAAGAGTCCAATCCTCGCTGTGGCGGAAATGACTTGCCTGGAAACGTTCGTCGTTGGCGTACGTTGTCAGTCCTACGGTCAGTATCTCCTGGATGTTCTTCCGCTTGATCCACGACACCTGGAGAGCCGGCAAAAAGTCTCGTTAACAAGAATGATCCGTCGCCCCTGGCCAGAATTGGTCATGAAACCGGGGGCCAGGTAAAAAGAGGGATCTGTCTCGAATGACAGGTACGAATCCCCCGGTCTTTAAAGCGGAGTGGCTAAAATTTCACAGTGTTACCACGCTGGGGATGCACGACTGAATGCATCCGCCGCTTTTATTACGGATCGAATTTTTTCCCCTCATTTGTCCGCCGCGAAATTGGAAAGGTTCTTCCTCACCGGAGGGAAAATCGCTCGATAAAATTACAAAGGGGAAGTAATTTAGTTTCTTCGACTAGTACATATATAACGACCGGTTCTATCGAGGAACGCGCGCGGCCACGGGCCTGGATTTTAATTAATCGCCCTGTGTGCGCAATAATTCGCGACTATCGCGATATCGCTCGATGCGGCTACCTTGATACCGCTCGAAGGAACAAATAAGCACCGTGTCTGCTCGCGACGTTCACTATTCACTTCCACGTAATATCAAGACTCTCCGCGGCCTCCTACCATTGTCTGTCTATTACGGTCAGTAACTACTGGCCCGGCTTTACGGGCAGCTACTAACGCTCCCATTAGTCACAGTATTTTCTACCTCTATGGCAATAGCCGGCGTTCATTTCGCCATGGTCATTAACTTTTCTCGCTCGACGCGTCGATCGATCCGTCTTAGATCCTCTTAGCTGTATCGAGGAAAATGGCTGCCTCGAAAAGATTCATGCGGAGCTTAAACCCTCCCTCTACACCGTGAAGGGAGTGGAGGCAAGAGAAAAGGAGAGAGAAAAAACGAAAGCGGAGGATCTCCGCGAAACAAACCGCCCTGGCATCTACCGTACTTACACGAGCGTGTAATTTTCGAATTCTATCGACGCACGGTAGTTAAACATTTCCGACGACCATTTATTAGCTCCGCGCGGAAGTTCGCAAAAGCTTAACTATCCGAGGCAACGATCACGGGTCTGTAACTGCCGAAAACTGGTAACAGTTCTGGTAAACACCGTACACGTATGACAGCCGGGTAAATGTAGTGCGTCAATAGCGGGCAGTAATTGCCGTGCGCGTCCTCCCGGCCGGTTCCGTGCTACCTAGGGATAAGCAAGAAATAGTAAGCCTTCGGTCAGAATAATTCCCGGGGCCGTGACACGGGATGATTGCAGAGCTCGTGACCGGAATTGATCGAGAAACTCTGTGTCGCCCCACGCGGTCCATGAAAAATTCTACCCCTAGGTGAGTTCTGTTCGTTTGAAAAATTACACATCGGCGCCATATTAGTTATGTGCGGCTGTGCGAGCGGGAGACGACGGGCGAGCACTCGAGCGACCGGCGTGGGCCATTACGTTGCAAATTTTCATATTTATTCGACGTGAGAACGTCGATGGACCGCCCGGTAGTATCCGGAACGCGCGCTGCAACAGATAGTATTTTTAATGAAAAGGAAAAAGGGGGACTAGATTAAAAGTTGTCGCAGTGCGGACCCGGTCGCAACAAAAGCAACGGAATCGTATAAGCGCGACAATTTTTTTTTTTTTCTTGCATTTCGCGCTCCACATTTATCCCTTGAAATATCGACGCGGCGTACAATTCATAAAACTCATGCTGCGCGCCGTCATCGGACGTAAATAGGCGAGCCACGTAATGCACCGTGACTTTTACGCTCGCCAGGCGATTCACTGACTATTCCCGCCGTCTCCCTCCGAGCTTTTCCGCATTTAAAAGCACGAAAACCTATCGTGGCAAGTGCAACCAACGCGTCGGGTAATCCCCGACGCTTGTTGTCGCTCGTATTTGGAATTGGCCGTGGGGAGGCGATCGATGGGGAGAAGTAGATCCATCCCTGACGATAGGATTCTTCCCTCTATACGCCTTTATGTTCATCATAAAGTTTAGGCACCCGGTAACGAGGGATTCGAGTGCTCTCACCGGTAGATTGAATTCTTGATGTTTTCTATGTACGTGAAACGTGTAATTCCTCCTGCCTCTCCAATTCTCTCTCCATCTTTCTGCTTAAAAACCCAATCAATTACATCTTCCGCGCTTTTAATCTTCTAATTTGCCGGTTGGAAGGTCGAAAAAGGAGAAAAAAAGAAAAAGGAAAAACCGAAGAAAAGGAGAGAAACCGAAGTAATCTACCAAGCTGCACTTGTATTGGGGAAACGCAAGGTGCTTCTACCACTCCTCGAAACGATATCAAACACTCGACGAGAGATTAAATGGAATGATTCGGGTGGAGGAGAAAGATTACACAGCCCGGTAGAAAAATTGACCGTGGAATTGGAAAGGGGGATAGATTTGTCTTCGGACGATAAGATCTCGGCCGGACCTTAAGCTCGACGTGTCGCGAGTCTCTCCACGGGAATTGTCTCCACTTACCACGCGTTAGTCCCTTAATGCGTGTACCTCATTAACATGTAAGCGGCGTGTTTCATCCGGCGCGATGGTTTATGTGTGTCACCTCGATTCTTGGAATCCGACGCGATCTCCGCTGCCGGGTCCCACGGACGGACTCGCGAAACTTTTACGTAAGCCTTCAGCTCAGCGGATCCGCGGCGGTGGTATTTAAAAAGCGGAAAAGGATGCCAACAACTCGAGAACGACTGCAGCGATTACCTGGGCCACGGAGCGGAGGAGCCTCGGCTGCATCCCGAAGAATAATGAGAAGCGACGGATAAACAGACGGCACGAAAAAGGAAATACGAGAGGACGGTATAAAAAAGGGGAGGAAGGAGCGAGGGGGCGAGCTGTCTCCGGAGGCGATTTCTCACGTACACTGGAAATTTGCTCGCGAAACTTCCATCGTTCTTACAGGTGGAAATATTCGAGGGAAACGCGGGGGTGAGAGAGAGAGAGAGAAAAAAAAGAAAGAAAGAAGGGAAAACAAAAATAACAAAGGAAATCGGGAAAGAACGTGTTCCCATAATGTGGCGGGCACCGTAACGAATTTCAATCGAAGGTAATCAAGTAGATAAAGGAGGGAAGGATAAGGTATTCGGCTCACGTTTCCCTTTAAACCTTCCAGAGGCTACCACGCCCAGCCCTGAATCGATTATACCGTGCACTTGATTAATGGTACACAAATCTATAAACGATTCACGGAAGCGCGGCTCGCGTTACGTATGTATAAACATGCACCCCGTCGAAATCGTGGAATTCCTCGCGATCCAGCCCCGGTGCACGTTTCGCGAGTGAGTTTGTTACACTAAACGGAAGGTGAAACCGTGTCCGCCTGTCTAACCTGGGATTGGGTTAAACAACCATTCCGGGAACGGAAAATACCTACGGGCACCGGTGACCGTCGTGTCGATGCTGGAACTCGCTAGGGTGACAGTAGAGGAGAGCAAAATGAAATCGACGTGCCAGAGTGGACACGCTCGCCTGGTAGAAAGCGCGAAACAGCTCGGCTGGGCATGTCGGAGTCGCTGCTCGCGCATACAGATGCATTTTCAAATTGATATCTATTACGAGAAAAAAAAAAAACAAGAAAAATGGAGGAAACGATGAAACGTGTTTTGTCGTAACAAAATCGCGAAGCGTGTCGAAGCAAATAGACCCGGATTACGGGATATCGGAGCGTATATACTTTTTACGCTTGCGTTCAATTTGCGAACGGACGGTGTGTATCGGGGAGACAAACATACGCGAACGCCGATGAAAAAAAAAAGGGGAGGAGGCTTTTCTATTCTCTGTTTACGTATACGCCATTCGCCTCGCTTCTTTTTTTTTTGCATCCGCCTGTATAATAGATGCATAGAACGCGGGCGAACGGGAAAGGAGAAGAAACGCGGATTTCATCGCGCGGACGATTAATTTAGTCCACGTCGGTGCATCGCGATTAATATGTGTTTCATAAAAGAACGTTTTAATTAAGCCACATGCATTTCTACGCGGCGCGCCGGTCTCCTGCAGTGTTCCATTCGATTTACATCCCGTTTAAATTATTATTAAAGTCCGCGCGCGCATAATGTATGAACACCCTCGCGAGCACGCCGCCCAGCCTCGCCCCGTTACGCAATAACTCTTTAGAATTTAATGAATCGCAAATGAGACACGCGGGCCAAGCATTCATACGCGTACTTTGAAAGGAGTCTCGCCTACCGTTCGCGATATCTATTCCGCGTTCCATATAGTCCCGTTTTCCGCGTCCCCCTATCCGAAACAGCAATCACGGTCCTCCAAGGAAATCTCTGAAACATTCCTCCTATTTCGAATCCCGTCCACTTAGGCGTTCTCCCCGTGTCTCTCTGTCGCGCGCGCGCCACCGCATCTTCGCCATCGCGCGGAAGGGATGACCGCGGCGTAACAAAATTTCCGGTTTCCGCCCAGTCGAATCCCATCGGTTTCGTAAATCCCGTATCGTATTCACGAATCGAGCAGATAGAGCGATTCGATACGTCTTGGATAACGCGAGTTGCCTCGTTTCGAATGAAACTTCATAGGTCGGAAGACTCGCGCGCGCAGAGGTTTCTTGAATAGCCGAGGTAACTCCGTCCGGTGTATTATTCTGTCCTCCTTGCGGAGGAACATCTCCGGCTCCGGAAACCCTCACCTTCCGCGCTGTAAACACTCTCGTCAAACGCGATCAGCGTGCCAAGATATGCAGTTTCCACCATTAGAGACAACCGGCCGTTAGTCCTTTGGGGAATCTGTTCCTACGGCCATTAATAGCTTTGCCAGAAGTCTAATAACACAACTGGCTCGCCTGAGTGCCCCGAATAATACGAATGGCTCGGTGTCAATTTGCCGGTGGACCTTTTGTGTTGATCCAGGGCTACGAGATGCGACGGGGTTGAAATACGGTCCCGACCGTTTAATGGCGTAGTTTCCCCGCTGACGGATTCGCTCGGGACGTTCCCTCCCTTATCTTCCGCGACTTTTTACGGGTCTATTATTCGATCGACGAATAAGAAATGCCGCGCGTTCCACCGATCCGATATTAATAGAGCAATTTCGTAGGTGATAAATCCGATGGGGTCGAGATAAAAAGCGGTCGAGGCAAATCGACAGGAAAGTGTTTCTCCCAGTTTCTCCGGGTGTTTCGCGCGAGTTCCCGTTTTCCTGCGGGTTCGAGCGGGCCGGTACAGTCGCGAAGTTTGGCCATCTATCTGAAAATCAGCCTGTATGCTCGCAGGGTCTCGAGACACCCTTCTAACGGTTCACGCTTATTGAGCAATTCCCCGACATGAATGCAGAGCGGAGCTCCGAGCGCGATGCCTTACATCGCTTTCACGTTCTCCCCGTTCCCATCGAGGTCGTGCATCGCGAGCCCACCCAATTACTAGGATACAGATCGTTAGTGATTTCCAAAGAGATTCTCCGTGTACAATGCAAACTCGGCCTCGCAAACTTTCAACCCTCGTGTGTTTTTTTTTTTTTTTTTCTTTTTCAACCCGTTTCGCCGGAGAAAAATGCTCCACCACGGCTGGTCGTAACGAAATCGCGCGTGTAGCGTCGCGCGACGAGTTGATAGATCGCTTCGAGAGGAGAGAAAACGGGGGAAAAAAAATGAAGACAAACGAAACGGAGGAACCTGGCGCCGCTGCGCGCGGGCGTGTATGAAATGTAAAAGACTAAAACGGAGAACCAGTTACATACGGGGTCGACGTAAATGTTCCCGGGAAACGAGGCGCCCGATCAAAGGTGATCGCGCTCGCTTTGATTCCCAACCCCGCTACCCGGTTCCCGTGTCTAATGAGCGCAGCCTTCGGAAATACTTTCATGCCGGTGGCACGCGCGACAGCCAATAAGCGATAACGCGCGAATATCGAGCCGACCGCGTCGGATCCCCTGTTACGGTCACGTGAAAATCTCTGATTCGATCCATATTAATGATCCCCCCGGCCGAGTTTCACCTCTGCGCTGCACTTTCCCTCGGCGCTGAATCTCGTCGAAGTTGGAAAGTTCTTGCCGCGGATACAGCGCCCGGTTACACCGATGAGAAATAACGCCTTAATGTACACGTAATTTCCCAGCCCCGTGTAAATTTACATCATGAAGGAACTCGGGACACGCCGAGCCGTGAGTAATTGCTATTTTCTTGCCTTTAAATCGCGCCCAGGCGCGATTATTATTCATGAACCGAATAAACTATCGTATTCCCTGGAACAACGTGCGCCCCGGCCGTTCCGTTTCGCCTCGTCTCGTTCCGTCTATCCCGTGCGAACCGACGCGGCAAAGTAAATTCGTCCCGCGGTATCTTTTCGCGTCCGACGAACACCTATGGCTGATAAATAACGCGTCCCGCGGCGGGAGCAGACCCGTGTCTGGTTACTGTCCGCGATCGCTGGGATTCGCGATGGAAAATAGACGGACCGTGGATCCGACTGCTTCGATATAATTAGATTTACGTCGAGTTTCGGTTTCGTCTCGTTTGAACGGAATCCAAATGTTGCTGCGAAATTGCGGGCAAAAAGGCGGCCACGACCCGATTCCGAACCCTCGGTTTTATTCCCGTCAGCGAGCCAGGGTTAACCCCCTTTTTTTTCACTTTTCCGTCGGAATGCCAAACGGTCGCGCTACGTTTTTAACGAACTATGGATACAAAAAAGAAAGAATAAATTTTTATATATCTGTATGTGTGTAGGTGTATAATAAAACGAGGGGTCGCCGCAGCTGCACGCATTCATAAACGTGAAACTTTGAACCGGCGTAATCGAGATAAAAGCTTGAAAGACCGGCAAGTGCTGTCACGTGACCCGGTGTGGAACGCGGCGGGTCGAGCTATCGGGCTACCATTTAACCAAAATACTCATTACCGTAATACAGGCGGTATGAAATGGCAACTCGAAAGAATGGAGGGCACGCGATCGTGAAACGGCGGAGGAAAAACAGAGTGGAATGGCCATGGTCGTGCGTATTACTTAGCGTTGATGTAAGCTCTGATAATAGCCGGGAGAGGGAGAAAAAATGGGACGACGGTGGTACGTAATCGGTGTTTCGGAAATTGGCGAGTTAATGGGAACGACCCTGTCCTAGCTATCGGCACCGTGTACGCCTGAAACGAGGCTGCGCGGGAATAGTCGCGAAACGCGTATGATTCAATTTCCACCCTGTTAATTAAACAGACAAGAATGTGCAACTGGAACAGTTACTTTCGGGGTATTAGTAACTTTCAAGACAATCTGTTTGCCTTTGTGAGATCGCGTGTATCTTTGTACGCGCGCACTCGCGAGCGATGAATACCGGTGCGCATTGAAGAAGCCCCGGCAGACAATGAATCGTCGGACAAAGGGGCGCGGAAAATCGAAATGCGTGTGGATAAATTCCAGAGCGCTTAAATATAATACTTATCCCCGTTTCCGGTGTCCCGTGCCGCGCGCGACACTCGCTCGATTCCCCTTTTACGTCATACACGCGGAGCCCTGTAACGCGTAATACCGTTTCAAGCCCGCGGTGCAAGTACACCGGCACAATGTACCCCGGCTGCTTCTACCCTCTATTCGCCGGCGACATAAAAGAGATCTCGCATAAAGGACAGCAATCTACGAGGGATAAGTCGAAACGTACATAGACCCCTTTCAGTTCGAAGACGTCACATTCAATTAGAGAGCAAGGCCCTCGCAAAATTGCGAAAGACTCCGCGCACGATCCAGCGATGCAACTCCACGACGATACGGCCGGTTTCATTATCTCATACCATCATGCCAGCATCTCCCCCCTCCCCTCCTCCTTTCGACCCTCACCACCCTTTCACCACGTACTTTACTTTCCTCTACTTTCTCCACGGTTTCACTTCCTCCGCGCTTCCCGCAAGCGAGCAATGAAATTTTATACCACCGCGGCAGCGAGCACGTAGCGACAATAGAAGTAGCGTGCGAATCGTTCGACGGCAAGCTTCCTATTGATTTCCACCTGCGTCGATTTAACTCGACCTCAGCTCTCACCCCTCAGACTTCTCTTTTCCAACCCCCTCCGGCCCAGCCTCCGCAGGCTCATCCTCTCCCCATCCCAGTTCCATCCGCCTGTTCTCGTTCCACCCCCGTCGATGGCCCGTCGGTCGGTCGCCCAATTATTGCGTAACGCGGCCACCGTATGTGCGCTGGGGGAAAGACAAACAACTACCGTAATAACTCCGACGAATATCGCGTAGAAAATAACAGAGAGATGAAACAAAAAAAAAAAAAAGAAAAAAGAAGAAGAGGGGGAGAAATTGGAATGCTACCCCCGTTCGTCGCCATCCATTCGGATAGAAGTTATTCTCGGCTGTTCTCGTATCGCGACGGTGCTTGCGGGACCGTAACGTTTCCGCGCGCGTACACGGAAACGAACAGAACGGCAGGCATCTCGTAAGATTGGATGCCGTAACTGGGCCCCTGCCCATCGAACTTCCCGCTCTGATTTCTCGTTCCGCGGGAATAACTGCGTCTTAATGGCGCGCCCGTTCTCCCGGTTCCTCATCCCCCGGTTTTCTTGCGCCGTTCCAATCCGACGTGGCCGCCGACCGGTTCACTTTTTACCGGCGATTAAATCACCGTTCGGTTGAATTGCTATCGCGTCAGGTGTATCAGCGTAACGTGCGCCGGCGATATTAATGCGGACGCGTTCGAGCGCGCTGCGGCTAATTGCGTGCGACACGCGAAACGTTTCGCCGGTGAAACGTAACACGTAACAGAGTGGCGATGAAGTCTCGCTGACACGTCGTTTAATGAAATGGTACACTGCGCTTTTCACCCCGCCCACGAGCCGCTGAACTTTTGATTGTTCGCCGCGTTGTATTTATCAAGCGCGAACTCTTGAAGGCTCCCGCGGATGATTATACGCATTATGGAACACGGTTGTGGTCATTAAATTAAATTGGAACGAAACATGCCCCCCCGCGTTCCGTTCGTTAAATTTCACTCTTTCGCCGTGTCCCTCCTCGATTTTCCACCACTTTTTCTTCCTTCGTATCCTTCTTCTTCTTCTTTTTCTTCCGTTGCTGCCTTTGCTTCTTCCTTAACTGTGTTTATTGTTCGTTTAGCGCTGGAAAACTCTTCACGTACGTTTCCTTCCAACCGTTAAATTCCGTTCACCTAACGTACTTTTTACGGAGAATTTCGCTTTGATAAAAATGGAGAACGGAGCCGAAGTTGTTGTCGGGTTAGTTCTCGCGTTGATTTCTAGCTTCTGAACCGCATCAAAGTCTCGGCTTACCGGTAAACTGAAACTAACAAAGGGGTAACCAGGAGAAGTGACTTCGTCTAACGAAGGAAAACGCGAACATTTTATTTCGCAACTTTTAAACTTGTCCAGTTAAACGAAAGGGGCTGAATTTTCTCTCCGCCTCGCGTCTCCTTCCGTTCCTTTTTTCCACCCTTGCTCGCCTCGCCCTCGTTCTCCGAACCACCGCGGCTCTCTTCTTCTTCTTCTTCTTCTTCTTCTTCTCCTTCAGCCGTCGAAAATTTCGTTAAGGCAATCATACAAAACCGTGCGCCTTTCATTCTACGCGCGCTCGTACTAATCCCCCGAAGGAGGGTAATAAAATATCCAGGACGACCTACCTCCTGTCGTTTCGTGCAATTAAAAGCTATTAGCGTGTGTTATCTAGTGAACCCATGAAAGCTTCGGCCCTTAACGATACAATTTGCGGGAAGGGACACAGTTTAAAATGAAAAGTTAAAAATCCCCGTGTCGGCCGGTTCTTCGCATTTTAATTCCATTTCATTCAGCCCCGCGACCCACGTGCATAAACCCACGTACCCCCGACTGTCCCTGTTTCAATTAAAATGCTTCTTCCGACCCGGTACCCGCGTTATCCTCTCTATTCCGCCTCGTTCGTAATCATAATAGCGTCGCGGATTAAATGAGTAATATTGTGTTCGTCAATGGAGTATATTAAGCTAAACGAGAATTACTTAATTCGCGCAAAGCCGCTCTCCGTTTACACAGCCGGGCGATCTTTCGCGTTTCACTCATTTTTAAAGCCCCGACATTCTCTCTAGACTACGTTCTATTCGCGAGAGGTACGAGAAGAGGAGAAAAAAAAAATTACCCCGCCCCTGTCCTCTTGATTCCCCCGAAGACCGCCCGTTTGGTTCTTACGTTGACATGATAATAACTTTCTTACGCTCTTGGGAGCGGAAATTCGTCCGGACCCAGCGGGAGCTTTGGGTAATGCTTTCTGAAAAAGTTTTTCAAGAATGTTCGCCGACTCGAGTCTCACCGTTCCATCCCCTAGATTATGAACGACGCACGGCAGCAGAGCGTTGGATCCAGATTGGGCGGAGATCACCGTCGAGTTTTCGGTACCGAAGCTCATCGGCAACGTAGGCGGCAGGTCGATGTCCAATGGTTTCATGCTGGCCTCCAACGAGTTCCCGTTCACCGTCACGATCTCCGCCGTGGCCGCGGTCGGATACTCTGAAAAATAGGCATTAAATCAAAGGAATCGTACGCCAGCTCGAACAAGATTTAAGCGTGGTTCGCCGACGCAATACCTCCTGGTATCACGAGGATTCTCGTTAAGAGGCTTTCCTCTCGAGCTTTACTTACCACCCCCACCACCCCCCCCCATTCCCGCCCACCGCCTATCGACCCCTTCGAATATTTATGCGCAACTCGTACGGCTGGGACCCCGGAAGTTTTGTCAGAACTTCCGAGGATTGTTCTTTCCCCGTATTTATTTGTTCAGGCCCGCGCAAGCCGGGAGTGACCGTGAAGAATAGGACAGAAGGGTCGTCGAGATGGGCAACGTCGAAGGGAACGAATTTACAATGAGCCCAGGACCAACTATGATGAATCGACGATTCGAATTTTATTATTCGATCATCGATCTATCCATCTCCATACAACGGCCTGTGTGGTTTTTACACGTTTCCCTATTATACCTTGTCGGGCGAGTGATCGAACCGTGAATCAAAGCGAATATTGATAAACGACCTAGCCCAACGAGTGAACATTTTCCAAGTACGATCGATGGAAGTTAAAATATAATTTCCACCGCGTACAAGATGGATACGTTGACCGCGCCCCGGCTAAAATAGGAGGCCATCGTTCACGGGACGCGATAAAAGTTGATTCCTTCCCTCCGTACAGAATATTGTCCTCGAATCATTTTAATGATAATTTAAACTTCCTCCCTATGTGCCAGCCTGGTCGGGGAAACCGCAGACTTGCTGTTGCTCCGGCAAACTTTGGCAAACTTCATCTTCTTGAAAAGAAAAACGCTCGCCTCCCTCTACTCTCACTCTCTCCCTTTCTGGCGAGGACACAGCTTCCTTACTTATGCTACTAGGTCGTCCACGGTTTCCGTGCAAGTATATTATAAAAAAATGATTAAATCGACAGGCTGGAGGGAACTTTCGCGTGTATAATAATTGTATTACTCCTCTTTCCACGTATAGAAACCCGACTTTGAATCTTCGACCAGCCTCGCCGTGATTTTTTCATACATAATTCCGACGTAAAGTGAATTAAGGGTTGCAAATTTAACGAGCCTCGATTAATCGCGAGTAGCCTCACGTGTAAGCACCTCGTTTGAATTCCGTCCGGCTGGTCGTACGCGGAATTACTTTTCGTCTACCCGGGTGGGAGATATGCGCATAAAATTGTAGCTAAGCTGATGGTTAAAGATCTCTCGTGGACGCGTAGTACGAGCAGTTAACCGGCTTTCCGCGCGAAAAGTCGGGCAGTTCTCGCGAAAGTTCACCGTGAAATAAAACTTATCACGGACGGGGAGGGATCGTGGAGGAAGCGTTTAACGAATACGGCGAGGGGGATCCCGATTTCTTCTCGGTTCTCCCGTCTCTACCCGCGACGCGACTATTATTCAACGAAACGTCAAATTTCGTAGCTGGAATCGTTCTACTGGTACGACGCTCGAACGCGAACTTCGAATTCCCAGCCGTCGAAAATACATGTACATATAGGAGGGACCACCCCGGGAGATCGGTAAAAACAAGCAACGTAACTTTTAGAGGATACCTGGGAAAAAGTTTCATTATTTTCGAACGGGACCGTGGCAAGAATTTCTATTAAAATAATAAGAACTTAAACGAGCCACGTTGTTATGAAACTTCCGCCGCCGGTATGCTGCAAGGAGCAATTCGAAGCGAGGTAAAGGGATTCCACGATGTATCCGAGTGAAAATTTTTCTCTCCCCGGCTTATCGAACACGCCGGAAGAAAAGAGAGGGAGTGCTTTCTCGACGGCGAAAAGAAAGCGTTACGCGTTCGTTCGCGCCCTCCGTAACGTAATCTAATTAACGAATCGTCGGCTCGAACGGGGCAATCAACATTTTCAGAGGCTGCCGTCCCTGTCGTTACGTTTCGCGCGACGTTAAATCGATTCACCCTTAGCACGACACCAGCGGCCTTTCCGACCTGCACGTCGAACAGAAATCAACCCCCGGATAACTGGCGGAGAAAGGCGTAATCCCGCGACAGGAATAATCGACCGCGAGGTGTCGTTATTACTGAAAACTTGGAAAATGAGACACTTCTGAGGCTTAAAGAACAGCGATATTCGTAAATTTCTATGCGCTAAGCGTCTTTCGGGGCAATTTAACAACCAACTTCACCTCAACGCTCGCTAAACCAGAAATAAAACACCGCGATACTGCGCGCAGCTCGTTTGTTCCACCATAACTTCGCCCTACCGCGCTCCCTTTCTTTCTGCCCAACGATTCCAACCCGCCCGTTGTGCAAATTTATTTCCGATGCGAGTGCGGCCACGAATTCGCAACAATGAAAGAGCGCGCACGTTCTTTCGTTCCAGCGACAAGTTACTCGTTCCTCCTTTGCCCTCTTTTTCTTTTCTCCTCTTTCTTTCTTTTTTTTTTTTTCGTTCCAACTCTCGCGGCCTCTGCTCTGAAATTCCGTGCCAACCGCGTACGGTGTGCATTACGAAACGCACGCAAATCCCGGCATCGAGGAAATTCCGTCAGCAGTGTTCGAAGTGTCTCGAGGCGACTCGTGATTCTGACATGGCAGCCGTATAGCGGGTATAATAAGTATTGTAAGTTCGAAACACGTAGCTCGACAGAGAGACGCGTACCATCACCTCGAGGCGCGAGCCTCTATCGGGCAACAGTCACGAAATATATTGAACTCGCCGCTGCCCCACTTCTATTTCGCTCCTATCAAAACCGCCTACCGCGTAAACTATTTTTCGTACAGAGATCCACCGGCTAGCGCGAATAAAACGAGCGTTCACACGCGCGCAACCGGGCGCAGATGGTCACGGATATAGAATGCGAGGCTTGAACCGCGAGCTTTCCCTCCTCTCGTTCGGCTAAGTATATTTAGCGGGTAAACTGATGAATTGCCGCGACACAGTGCGCCGTCTCATCCCCCTTCGCGACGCACAAGTGTACCTTTTTTTCTCGTCCTCTTTCCATTTTCTTTTTTTTCTTTTCTTTTTTCTTCCCTTTGTTCCGTTCCTTTTTTTCTGTACTTGTCTCCCAGTACGACGGACTTGTAACGTTGAAAGCGACCTTTTTACCGCGTTCCATCGCGCAGCCAGCGCAGTGACACTCGAAGGGCGCCGGTTTTTGCCGGTCTGCGACGCAATAAACCGCGTGTTACGCACGCGAACGAGAGCTAACCAGGGACGATTAGGGAGAAGGAAATTGTAAACTTGCCCGGTGCTTGTCGTTTATTGAATGGAACCTCGACACGCAGTTAAGCGCGGCTCGTCGAAAATTTGCATGAGTGATACATATCTCTCCGACTCTATCTCTCTTCCTCTCACTCTCTCTCTATCTCCGTCTCTTTCTCGTTGCGTCGCTAAATTGAACAAGTAACCTTGCTGGTATTGCTTCACGCGGAAATAGATTAAATTAAGTCACGCCCGGGGACGGGCTGGGACGAAATGGTAAATCGCGGTGAAACGGACAGGCGGCTGATTTCGATGCGAAAGGAAAATGGTAAATAGTGTGTAATGATTTCCACCGGGAGACGGAGATCCGTGTCGGATTCAGCTGGATTAAATTTGACTTGAATTCGATTTCGTGGAAATATTGCTCCGGTTCTTTCCATCGAATCCACCGAGGAGAAAGAGATTTTTAATTTCAAACGCATTACCCGCCATTTCCCATAGCGGACGTGAACCGTAGCTAGGTGGTAAAAAAAAAGGAAAAAAAAGAAAAAAATTTCAGAGACGATGCAGATGCCTGCGCGTTACGTTGTAGTTAAGTCGAGTCTGGTGAACGTATTAAAGGATAAGATAAACAGAGGCAACATCTTGCGTGGCTAGGAAGTTCTACACCGCGAGATTTCATGCCGTTCCAAACCGTAGAAACTCGGGGTACTTTATTACCGCGCTTAAATGTTATATTGTACTCATACGGCACAGTTTGTTACGCGAGCACTATCCACCAGGCCGTAATCTACGCCGAAAATATTTACCGTGCGCATCTGTTGCCGCATGAAAGCGCGAACGCGATTTATATGAACATGGCGGAACTTCATTTACGAACTTTCGCCCGTCCATTCGTGTAATGAAAACCTGCGACACGGCCATTAATCATGGCAACCTGTTCCCTAACGAGATTGAAGGCTAATCAATGGCATATGAATGGACATTGAACGAGTTTTATCGGACGCGAGCGACGTAAATTGAAAATCAACGAAACTGAAACGAACCCCTCGTCGAGGATAAGAGGCGAAGGGTTATCTGTCCTTGCATCCGCGTGATCTTGCGAGGTATTCGCAATGCGCTTGTTCAAGCACGCCCCTCGGTACCGTCGAGTTTCAGATTCAATTCGGTGCCGCCGGAACGATAATTCGATAGCAATAATGGTAACTCGACAAGTGTCCGTTACTAATCGGCGTCGAACCAGCCATTTCGTCGTACCTCGCGAATATTATAATCAGCCAGCGTATCGTCCGTTCGATGGTTATATTTCACCGTAATTTATGAAGTCCTCCGGTTAATTGCGCATTACCGGGTGGTTGAGAGCCGTGAAATTTACGCGTTCGAAACGCTTCTTTTCCGAGCCCCGGCTATCGGGTGAGTAATAGACACTTACTCATCTAGAAAATTGCCAGAGCGTACAAGTGTCACGGGCAATTGTCATTCCGGGAATTTATACGGGTTACCGGTGTTTCGTTCGATCAATGACGAGGCTCGAGATAAAACCCGTTAAACGGGGAGGCTCTGCTGGAAGAGGGCAACGGGCAGCGGTAATGAAATAACGGAAAGGAGGTGTTAGAACGGAGCTTAAAGGGCCCGAAAAGGTTCACCGGGAACTATAATACTTTAAGGCGGCGGCGGCGGAACGGAGACGGAACTTACCACCGTATTAGCGCATTAAATGGCCGCATTAAGAACTTTATAGTTAGCGCAGACTGTTTCGGCGTTGCTGTTGCTTCCGGCGAATTTAATCGTAACTCAGTGTCCTCCCTTCACTGGCCTTCCGAACGATCGATATATTCCCACGCGATGTACGGAACGCACGAAGCCCTCGACTCTTACGTGAACGACCTTTTACGTTCGGGAGTACCCGAAATCGATGAATCACGCTCGTCTCCCATAAGAATTTCCAATTATTAGACCGATGATTACGCTACGAATCGGGAAATTGATATTCGTCCGTGGAACGAATGGTAATTGCAATCTGGCTGGAGGTAACGTCGAATCCATTTATTAACAGCAAATGAATGCGAAGAGGATTAATCGCTGGATTATAAAGACGTGACAGATTATTATCGATACGATCGCCATTGGAAAAAGCGCGCCGTATTCTCCACGGTACGAACCGGTAGGGATCGCAGAGCGAGCGAGAGCGTCGCTTCGAGGGATGCGATCGCCCCGATGAGATCGGCTCGAATTTGTCGAAACGAAACTATCGCCGGAACCTCTTCTCGGACGACGTTAAACTCTTTACGGCTTATCGAAGTCGAAGCGTAGATATTATCGCGATGGTCGAAGCTGGTAAAGCAGATATCCAGGACGAAAGAGGATGATCACAGAGAGAGAGAGAGAGGTTGGAGTAAGAGAGATCCATAAAATTGATCGTAGGCAGCACGAAACGAGGTCCGACTCCTTAACGACGTCGCATATAGACCGTTCGCGCTACGCGTTTAGCCTCGACAAAGCAACGATTACTGGTAGCGCACGGCGTGGAACGAGTCCTTCGCCCAAGGCGAAACGACCGAGCGTTTCATCGGGCGGAATGCAAACATTCGTGGGTGAAACCACCGTGGAACGAGGCAAACGTGTAAAGGAAACCGAGAAGCGTACGTGCACGCACGCGTTCCTCTACTCACCGGCAGTTCGCACGAGCACGTTGAGCAGGACGGACAGCAGAAGGATCGTAGCTCGGTATCCGTGTATTATGATCATCAGCCACCTCGATACGCTGAATCCCGCGCCGTGCCATAGACCAGTGGCCTCGTGCACCATATTTTTCTGGTTCGCCGTTTCTCACCCAGCTTGCCGCCAATTACCAGCTCCGCGTCGCCTGCCCTCATTCACCGTGTCCGTTTCTCCTCCTCGAGGTTAACGTTAACCCGTCCGGCACGATAGAATCCGGCAGCGCCGTCGAACCTCAGGTTCTATCAGGAAGGAAACTCTCCCGGTTACTTCGCGACTATTGTGCCGGCACGGAAAGGTCGTTGCAGAAATTCGATTCACCCTCGTCGGAGCCACTGTTTTCGATATTTCGAATAGACAGGGCAGAGAGAGTTGGGAGGACGACGGGAGGCGGAGGATAGGGAGAGGGTCGAAGGGAAGCTTTTATCGCGTTCCACTGCGTTGCAATTGTTGCCGGTTCCCTCGCCACCCCGTTCACCAGGATTGATTAGCGCAACCGTGGAGAGAGAGAAAAGTTTCCTACTAGCCTGGAAACCGGGGAAACGGAGCTGACCTCCGCCGCGGAACCGAAAGATTTCCGTCTACCGAGAAACAACTTAGCTAAATCAATCTCGCTGTCTCGCGGAGATATCACGCGCTGGGCTTACGGATTACGGTGTCGAGATCCGTCCGAAAGCGCGAAACCTGGCAAACGCGATTGTTAACGGCCGGTGTAAACGTAGCAGTTCTCGCGGGACGGG
Source organism: Xylocopa sonorina (assembly GCF_050948175.1). Classification (NCBI taxonomy): domain Eukaryota; kingdom Metazoa; phylum Arthropoda; class Insecta; order Hymenoptera; family Apidae; genus Xylocopa; species Xylocopa sonorina. Next base: position 16,333,255 of record NC_135193.1, read on the forward strand.
CCGGCGTTTCGCGCGATCGCGGTGAAAAGCGAGACGGAAATCGGTTTTCCGAGGTTATCGCGATCGCGTATATCGCGGTTGCCGGATGGGTCGAGCGGGCGGCGCTGAAAAGGCCCGTAGCAAGTTGCTCGTCTGGCGAGTTGTTCGAGTCTCGGCTATTGTTCCCACGTAGCTATAGATTATTCTCGGCTGTTGAAAGCGTTCGCGGGACGAAAGCTCCGTGGCTCGCTTTCGTACGAACGCCAGCGGTGGTGGACAACACCTGGAAGATACACGCGTCGAAACGTTCGACGGACTTGAAATGTTTCGCGGTTGGGTATTATCGAAGTTCGCAAGATGTTGCGGCGAGTCGTCGTCGGACGATAATCCTTCGGCGGCGAAGTTAACAGCGAGCTTCTGGGCGAACGGACTTTCTTGCTTACCGGCTTCTCATTCGGGTTCGTTCGCGAACGTTCTTGCCGGGACGTTACCGTGTTCTGTACGTTATCAGAAATACAGGATGTTCTGGGCCATAGAGCCGAGCATTTCACGGCTCCGTCTCGCCCCTCGCCTTCTCTGCCCCTCTCCGTCGAGTGGCTTTCAGCGCCCCGCCGCTACTGTTCCACAGCCAACGGGCTACTTCTGTAAAGAAATCTCTGCTCTTCTTTTGACCCGACCGCGCGGCGATACCAACGGCGCGCAGCCTGCACAAGAGAAAGAACCATCCTCGAGAAACATCCAGATTTCTGCACCGTTAGTCGGCCGCTACGTTTCTCTTTGCTCCTCCAGCTGGATATTAACGCAATCGCGCGGAAATTTCGCGATGCTTTTAGCGAACACCCGTCATAACGACCGCTGGCTTAATTTCTAACGTTAATATTACCACAGCTACAGAGACCACTCCGCGCTGGTTTCCATTCGATGCTCGCGTAACAACCCGGTGGTCTTCTCGGCTGCATCAACATCGATAACGAATCCGTGCTATCTTCCTCGCAGACGGACCAGCTGTCAAGACTCCTCCAAGGAGCCGCGCTCTGCCGTTCTCGCCGCGGATCCACGGTCCACCGTTCCGTTTTAATTGGAAATACGGGAAATGTCAACGACGAACGAGAAGGGTCTGCTGGGGAACTCGCGAAGTGCACGAATTCGCGCGACAGAGGCCAGGACAATTTCACCGAATACTACGAAGGCAGTCGTGTCGCGACACGCGACGATCATTAGGTGACACGACTAATATTCCGGCCTTGAGCGGGACCCTTGTCACGCCTACTTTCTCCGCTGTTCCAACGCGACATCACTCGTCGCGCCCGTTAACGCCACGCTCGGCAACGTTTCCCATTTTATTTCCCGGCCGTGCGCTTTTCAACGGCGCGCAATCGTCGCACAACCGCCCCTTTCCGACCGTTTCACGCACGCGTTGCGTCCGTCCCGGACGGCAAACACCGGAAGATTTACCAAAGAGTTGCCGCTGGCTCCCCGGGGGTTTTGCGCGGATACGTTGTGCAAGTTTGCGGAATGCTGCGGCCAACCTGCGGCCACCGGACGACTCTGTCTTTAGCCGGCCGAGTTAACGCTCGCTCCTCTCGCCTGCCTTTTGGCGCGGGCCCACAACCCTTCCCTCTCCGTGCAACACGCGCGTGCACACACAGAGACGCGCGCGGTCCAACGGTGGCAGCGAGGGTGGACCCCGCGTCGTTGTCTTCCGTCGACGATCGTCGTGGTTAACCCCGGACTCCTTTGAGGAATCTCACCCGTCCCGCGGTTGGTATCCGTGCATGGCCTGGACCGAAGTGCGCCGTTCCGGGGATTACGGATGGCTCGGTTCCTTAAGGGTCGGCTCGGCCCTGCTGTCGGTGCTCGTTCCCCTGAAATCCGAGGAGAGTAGATGTAGCGGTTGGTGCGGGCTGGTGGGTACGTTCGAAGTGCCGCGGCAGACACGGCCCTCGTAAAATCTTAATAGTTAGATTTCTCTTTTACAAGTCTAAACCCGACCGAGATCTTGGTAATCTCCCCAGAGGAAGAGAATGAAATGGACCGGGTGGAAAAGTGGAGCTCGAGGAGTCGTTCTTCCCCCCTCCCCTCCGCCCTGTGTCGTCCTTTCGTCCCGCTTGCTCGGATCGGTTCTTCGAGAGTAGTCCCCTGCGCGGAAATTGCATGTCATTCGCGCGTTCACGTGAAGCGCGCTGTTTTGATCCGTTACATTAATTGAAAACTCAACGGTCGATCCTCCTGTCCCCCCCCCCCCCCCACCCACCCGTCCACGCCCGTAACAGCCCGGGGATAATAAAGCGAGCGAATTTCTGCCGGCGAATTAATCTCGACTGAATCCATCGCTCCTCCGGGCTGTACCCCCGCCGCTTCGATCGTCCGACGATTGTAGCAAACCTTTAGGAAGGAACAATCTCGCGGGACACACGTATAAAAGTCTATCCGTCCTGTTGACGTACAAGCCATTCGTTTTCGACGGTGAATCGCGGCCGGTCGGTTCGTTGAAATTACGTGACACAAGAAACGAAAGGGAGAATAGAGAAAATAGAGAGGGAGAGAGGGAGCGGAGAGCGGAAAATCGCTTTGAAACTGCATGGACACTGGCGCAACAGAAGGAAACTCTTCGACGCGTTGGAAACGTTCGGTTCGACGTGCCCGGGTGGAGACGGAAAATTACAGAGCGGCGGTATTTAGTAAAATGTTATCGCTTATTAGAGTGTCCTCGAGAAACGAAAGAATCGTTAGCGACGGTGGCAGCGACGGCGCGTCGCGTGCTCCCACGCGCGATACGTTCTCTGAAAAGCGACTTTTACCCCCCGGCCACGAGTGCACTTCTTCCACTCCTATCTTTAGTACGCCGAGCGTTAAGCTCCCGGAAGACGGTGCGAAATTTAACGAGCGACTAAGGTCGCGAGCAAGTCGGTGCAATAAAAAGGACGAGGAAAAACGGGGCTGAGGCAAACGGGATATAAACGATGATGCGAGCCAGGCCGGTGGAAACAACGCCGCCCGACAGAAGCGTCAACGATAAGCCAGGAATATGTGTTTGCGAGCGACACAAGTGAAATTGTCGGGAAACGTCCCGGCGTATCGCGGTGGATGTGTGCTTCGCGGCCGGGAAATTAATGACGCATCGAGAATCCGTAAGAGGTGCGAGAGATTAAGCTTTAAAAAGGTCTGGCAAGATTGCGCGGTGTGGGGCTTGGGAAAGGCTTGTAATCCTCTTTCTCCTGGTTTTTAATATCGCCGAGTGTGTCATGGTATAAAGAGTGAATTATTTAGGGAGAAGTGTGTCGAGCGTGCACGATGTCTTTTGGCTTTGGTGAATGCACAGCCTCGGTTTACTTTAAGGCCTGTGGGTGGAACGATTATGGTTACTGCCACCCGGCTATTATCTGACTCGCGAGGACTGTAAAGTCAAGGATATGCCCCGGTGAAATATGACGCTAGTTGTTAAATATTTTCCGAGCCATTCACCCCTCTAAATAAATTACCGAACGCGTGGCTAAATATTTCGCTCCAATTTTATGTACCGGATAAACAAAATTCTGGTTGAACGACGTCGGTTCGTATCGACTGGAATATTTTGATCGCGCTTAATTTTGGTCGACTTTTGCGCGAGGAAGCATCCGCGAAGGAAACGGAGAAGTGTTTCCTCCTTCGTTTCATTTAACCATTTAAAAGTTCGAGTTAAATGAAACGATTCGATGCTTTAAACCGCTATCTTCGCGATGAATCCCCGCATAAGACGCGACTGGATGGATCGTTCTGAATAATAAGCACGCTGGAAAATATGAACCGTCCTTAATAAGTCAGCTCTCATACTTCTAGCTGACAGTGAGTAACTACGATATAACTCAACGTCTCTCTTTTCTCGATACACGCCGTTCAACTTCCCCGCGCCTTATATTCTTCCGAATCCTCCTAAGAACTAAAGCTACGTACTCAGATCGGGAATACGTCAAAAACAGTTGAATTCTCCTCGATACGAAATCCGCCAGGTCTCTCGTATGGAATTTATCAGAAATTTCAAAGTATCGAGGGGGTGCGCGCGAGAAGGAAAAATTGATCTGCTTAATGACGAACTCGACGAAAAGGCGTACAAGTTCCAGCGAATCCCTGAACGAGTCCCTTCCAACGAGGTCGTAGAATTCGCGCGAGACACGCGGCACCTTCCTCTGGAATATGGTAGATTAAAGATTTCGGTTCGGGGGCAGAGGATGAAGAGCAGCCGACTTTATGAATACTAATTGGTATCCGGGAAGGGACATTTGTCGGTGGAATTTATCGGGTTTATCGGATGTGAACCCCGTTCATATCTCGGCGGAGCTCATTGAAAAGGAACATCCCCAGCGGATCGGTCGTCACACAGAGGGAAGGATGACGAAAGACTTAATACCGGTGAGGAGAGGAGCGCATTATGTAAAGAAGCCTCGAAGAAGTCGACCGTTGAATAATGTAGAACCTCGCGTCTGCAACCCGTCGTCGTCCACCGTCCACCCCCGCTCTCGCATAAACACGTATCGTCCGTACGTGAACAGGATGGAACCGTTTGGCCTGGATTTGGCATCCGTTCTTGGTAATTAAGTTCACCCCGGTGTGTACACCGGCCCTCCTCCCTCGCGCTGTCTCTCTGTGGTACACGAAATTGCGCCATTCTCGCGGCGATTAAAGTGCCGATAATCCTGAGCATCGATTTAACCTATGGCTCGGTATCAATTATCGGGTCAATCGTCGTCCGATGCCACGTCCTATTTGGCCACTTGACTAACCCGAAGACATTTAAATGAAAATCGTTGCCCTTTATTCCGCTCGGACAACGGTGCCGTGGTGAAACGGCACGGCGACGCAATACGTTTCGACCGCTCGCCTCTGTCCCCGCTGTACGCGTACGAAAATCTCTATCTCCGGTACACGCGAACGTTAACGAAAAACGTACTAACGAACGGACGAGAACGATGGATACGCGCATGGTAGACTGGTTAATTGAAAATCTGTATCATCCTGTTCGATATTCATTCATATTTCGTCTACGAATTATACGACGGGATATCGATTCGTATTATGCATGTACATAATTTCGCACGCACGCACGCACGCATCCCGGACGAGCGATCGAGATATTTTTTCACGTGTCGACGCCCCGAGAACCAATTGAAGACTTTCCTCGATAGAATTCCGGTCGGAGTCGCCGCGTTACGGGTTCGTTTCGCGGCGAGCTACGCGTGGATTCGGGAAACGAAACAAAAAAATGGACAACTTTCGAGCGTTCCGGTGCGAGTTAATAACACGCCACACGCTTTTGCATAAAATGTTTTTGTTTCTCGGGACTGAGCTCTGAAAAACAATTGTAAAGAGCTGGCGCAGCTGAGGAGGAGATTATATCGTGACAGCCTCCACGGCTACAACCACCACCCTGTTCTGGACAGCACGGCGGTGAAAAAAATCTTTTGTGTTTCTTCTCTTAAACTTTTTTCCTTTCAGATTGCTCCAGACATTTTCAGTTTCCTATGTTTTTCCTTTTGTCTGCTTCTCTACCCCCCGAAGATCTTTAATTTGACTCTCGCATGGCCACGAAAGTACGCATCTGGTGTCCAGGTTCACGCTACCACGAATGAATTCCGTTCCCTCTCAATTTTCCTCCCTCGGTACATCCCACGCTCCTATCTTTTCTTTTTTAATTCTACTGAAATTAGATTTCCCGTCTGTAGAAACACCCCCCGCCTCCCAACTGATTCTCTATCTCATTGTTAGACCGTTCCACCCCCGTTCTCTCGTCGCGTTTGGTTATTAAGATTATTGTCGAACGTTCAACTCGGGATACGGAGCAAAAACAGTCCACGTTTCTTTGCACCGACGTCCGGGCACGACGGTATTAAGTATACATGTAGCCGCGTCGCGCGGTTATTAAATGGGCAGGGAAGTTCAGAATGGAACCGCGAGCAACGTTTTGTTTCTCGGAGAAAAATACCTTCCGCGGTGAATAAAAAAGAATAAGTATATAAACGCGGCAACACGGCTGGGAACGTAGACCACCGCCGATCAGGATTTTTGCGAGAAACCATTCCGACCGCGCGTGGAAACGTTTTACGCTTGATATTCCTCGAGAGGCGCGAACGCGTGAAATGGAAAACGACGCTTTATTAAAATAGTTAAAACGCGCAGAACTTTTTACGCCGAGCCCATTTGATAATTTTCACACCGGCTCTTTCTTTTTCACCCCGTCCCTCCTCCGCGCCGCTCATTTTTTTCTTTTCGCCAATAAAATGAAACTTTAATAATACGCGTGTCGTATTGCGCTCCAACAAGAGCGCAACGTGGTAACGGGAAAGTGTATCAAATTCATTACGCTCGTAGCCCGCGTAGGTAAATTATTGTGAATTGTTGATGTATTTTCAATTCTCCGCGGAGCTTGAATTTATTTGGCGTACAATAAAATATACTAATGGACCAATATTTATTCATCCCGGGCGCGGTGGTATTATCAGGACAGCGGGACATCGGATACAATTATTTCCCGCTTAATTACGCCGGTTTGAAATGATTGGTAAAATGTAAAGCAACATCCTGTTTGTCATCCTCGCGGCGTGGTATCGCGTTGAATCGACGCCCGCCGTCGGTTTCGTCCTGTCCGGCCGACGTTTGACTGTTTCTACGGGCACGATCACGTACCAGCCCGAAATTAGTAGAAACGCGAATCAATTCGACAGCCAGACCCGAAACAGGCGATGCGTTTTTCCGCGGAAAATTCGTAAAGGCCGAGTTACCGGAATGTACGACTCGCTCGGGTGAAAATATATTTTCTACCAGTCGTCCATCATCTATTGACAGTGTTATTGATCATAGCAGGAGAACCGTGGGATCGAAGAAAGCAATCAACGGGGACGTTCGATCTGTCTCTCTGACAAAGCGTACACCAGCCTCGCGTCAATGGCGGACATGGTACACGGTGTTAACAGCGGTGAAACAGCCCCCTCCCTCCCTCGCCCTTTGCGGCGGAGGGACCTTTTTTCCAAGTTAAACGACAGATACGCAAATCAACCGTGCATCCATGTTCGAACGTACATACGATATTTTGACCGTAAGGGTGGCTTTTCTGCACGGCAGGAAGAATCGAAACAATGTCGGCGACGAACAATACAGAGGCGGGGAAAGAATTTACCCGTGGTTTTGTCGGCGGCGAATTTTCAAGCTGGAAATCTCGTTTCCGTTTGCGCGAAGCCTGCCGACTGTTCATTAGCGGAAATTACGTTTCACATACTCTATTGGCTGGTCATTTAATTACTTGTTTACAAAGTAGTTTTTACAATGGTATTTGAGCCACTGGGTTTCCCTTAGCGGATCTCGAGTATTATTTTAACGACCACAAAGACTTGTTTCACGGTGAAACGGTTCGCTTTGAGAACGAATAAATTTCTACGCCCCCTCCCCGCCGCGCCACTTACCCCACGGTTTACACACCAGCGTAGCACGAGACTCGCGCTAGTTTAATTCTAACCGTGGCGCCGCTGACATGGTCCTGCATTATTTTATTATTGAACAATTATCGGAAAACACGCTGGAACACGCCGGTCCAATTAAAGTAATCGTTTACGTGTCGAGCGGACACGGATAGCGATAAAATTAATATGTCAAATGAGACTTCCGATAACCGGCCGATTTATCCGTTTGTAATCACCGCAATTATCGACGTTTAATTGCCCGGCTGAATGACAACTTTCTATCTATTTTTTTGGGGGGAGACGGACACAGCGAAATAAGGCAGCCTTTTCACGGCGCCAGGGGCGGTTAACGAACGAATAAGAAAGTTCAGGCGAGTTTCCATTATCGTGCACGAAAAAACAGAATTAATGAGTCCCATTTTTTTTTTTCTCTACACTCTTCGTCCCTCCTTCTCCCACTCCCGCCATCCATTTTCTTCTCCACTCGCAACTCCGACGTTTTTTTCTTCGACATCGCACCAAGTGAAACGCGCGTTGCCGGTTTTTAGTTGTATCACGTCGACAGTGGAAACACAGCGCGCAACCGTTCCCTCGCCGTTTCTATTTCATCGTTTCCAGAGCTTAGCCCGACGCAGTGAACCAGTTACCCCCGCAAGCTCTGCCAAATTCAGGCTGCCTTCTATTTATTCGATAATCTCGAGCTTCTTCGATGTAGCGAACCGCAAGCGTGCCGCGGAGCTCAATGATTTACGCCTCGGAATTAGCTTCTTCGTTAACCCGCCGCCTGATTCCCGAGACAGATTGCTCGACTTCCCGTGAACGTCCTTTGACCGGTGAACATTTATCAACCGAGCACAAATTTCATTCCCCGATTCTGCTCCGCTCCACGGTCGAGAAATTAAAACGAATTCGTACCCGCGCTGGGTGCCGCCTGGGGTCTGAACGTGTGCAGCGGGTAACACGTTTACGACGAAACATTAAACAAAATTTGCGTAATTACGCTTGTTTCCACGCAACGTCAACGTATGACACATAAAGGCGCACAGAGGCGAGGACGCGCGCGCGCACGCACACACACACACACCGAGCCGCAGGTAGAACAAGAACATCTCGGATACCGTGGAATGCAAAAAGGATACGTCCGTCCTTTTGACCCGCTTTTACGCGAAAAACGTCTGACACTGCAAAGGGAGCCAAGTGGATACGGACGTTGCTACACGGACGGACGGTTGTACGTCGGACGGTGCACGTCTCGCGGGGCGCAGACCGCAGGAAAAGAACGCGCGTATTGAGTGAGCGCACAATGAATTCCACGGTCGTAAATAAAACGACTGGCCAACAATGGGAGGAAAGGGAGAGAAGAAAAAAAAGGGAGAGAAGGATATATTCAACGCGACGCGGAACGTTTGCCCGAGTTCTAAATTCTTCCGAGTTTCTCAGACGTTATTGACACCTTGGGAACTGACTCGGTCGTTCCCACGACTGGCAACAAATGCACTGTGCGCGACTTAAATCGCACCATCGGCGATCGTACCATGCGCGAGTGAACAAAAACACCGAGCGAGAACCGAAGGCGCGGCGGGTGTAACGAGAACGACGGACGAGAAAGAGGGTACTTACGTGTTCCGGTAGCATTCCGGGTGGACGATAGATTGCGAGCTGTTCGAGTCGGACAGGAGACTGGCACGATGTTGACATCCCGCCGATAAGTTGTCGCCGCGCTTAACGACCCTCGAAGTCGCGTCGCCGTCCCGAACGTATCATTTTCCAGCTACTTGGAGCGGCGCTTCCCCGTCGTAGCTCGCGCTTCGAGTGCGCCACGAACGAGCACGAATTTAATGACATTCGAAAGATCATTAAACCAAGCCGCGGGCTAATTAACCTAAGGGAGAGCGAGCGACGGGCTCGACGCGGCGACAGCCACGGCGCGTAACGAGGCTCCGTTCGAAACGACGCGAGAGAAGGATCCGAGGAGACTAACCGGAGGGCGCGAACAATGCGTCACTAATGGAACGCGCTCGAGGCGATTTGCGGAACGTGGATACGTACGCGCGGTTACGTGCGTTCTGTTTACGCGGAACGAAACGGACGAGTCGCGACGGATACGAACGAGACCGAACGAAACTCGGGGTAAACGAGAACGAACGTACACGGCACACCGTGAGTATTAGCGAAACGCGCGGCGAAACGCAGCTACGCGTGAATAGGAGGTCGCGCACTAAAGGATGCGGGAGACGCGGATTCGACGTCGAACTCGTCGTGGATTGCACTGGCCGGTTCAGCCCTTTACCAACTCGTAGGGGTGGCGGCGAAAGCGAATCAGGAGAAGGGATAACGCGATGGGGAGAAGGGGAGGTAGGGGAGCTGGGAGGGGTGAGAGGGGGTTGGCGATAGTAAGAGAGAAGAGGGATGGTGGGAGGATGAGCATGGAAAAGGGGAAGAGGATGGTGAGTGTACAGGATGTCTCAACTAAGGGTAAGCAAGCCTTTTTTCTATACGCGCATAGGAACTACTATCGAAATTGCGTATCGTAATTGTGTCGTGTAACGTTTCCAATTTTCGTGGAAATTGCGCTTGAAAATTCATTGGATTCGCGCGTGCGTTTACTCGGCTTAAATACTGAACGCACTCGGGTTTGAACGCACGTTTGCCCGGAGAAGTTTCGAATTGGATATTCTGGAATACAAGACTGCGCTCGAACAAATTCCACATTGCTCGTCTGATATTGCGCGTGAGATAACCGTTTATCCGGTATGTATCGCTGGTCTTGCGACAACCTATACACCTAGGAGCATCGACGGTGCTGAAAACCACCATGGTACATTTCGCGGGGCTCCCATGAGAGAGGAAGCGAGAGGAAAGGAGTGACAGGGGGAGCAGAGGAAGCGCGAGAGCCGGTGGCCTCTACGAAACTAAAACAAAAAGCGTGGGGAAACACATCGTGTCGCTCGAAACGGACTGGTACACACGCCGTCGCTACTCTTTTCTCATCTCTCATCCACTCTCCTCGCCCTCGTCTCTCCTCTCTTCTGCTCAGCGAGCAGAGCCGCGCTCTCTCCGACCGCGCGGCGTGCGCGCCCGGCTTCTTCGTTTTTCCCCCTGCTGGACGAGGTCGTTTTTATTTCTTTCTGCCGTTTATGACGCGTCGGCGTACATGCCCGTCTCTGGAAATTACGCGACGACATATTCCAGGATACTTCTCCGCGCAGTGAGACGGCTCGTTTGCGTCGCGCACCTCATTTAGTGAGAAGTCTTGGAGGGTGCGCGCGGGCGCGGGCTAGGCGAGGATTTTTCAAAAATGAACAGAATCGTATCCCGCTGGACAACCGCGATTTATCCGGCCTTGCAGCCAGCCAAGATTTATCCACTCCTCTCGCGGCTATATGATCTGTTCCTTCTTTCTTTCGCGACACGAAGCCCCGGGGATGATACGCCTAGCCACGATAAGTAGCCGCGGGTCTCGATGGTAATAAATTCCCGTAACACCGTGAGCAAAATCGGTCGCGGACGCGCCGGAAGTAGATAGCACGGTATTTGTACCCGATGAACGCGTCTCGCCTTTTCTGCCCGTTACGCCCTCCCAGTATCCACAGAATTTCCTCGCGTCCGCGTTTGATACATTCTTTGTCGAGCCGCGAACGCGCCGTCGTACCGTTTAATTAGAAACCCTTTCAGCCTTCTCGCCTCTCGATGAAAAACAAACCCTCGAAAAAAAAATGAGAAAAAAAAGCAAGAGAACAGGGGAAAAAGAGCGAAAAAAGGGGGGAGAAGAGAACGCGGTAGGAAAGCGGCGCGCACACCACGGCATAGGGACGCCTATGCAATTACCCCGACAGAGCGCTTTAAATTTTCTCCAAATTACTAGGCCGTGTTTCACGTCGGCCGCGAGCATCCAAACCCTCCCGGCACCCTCTCCCTTGGCCCTTACTTTTTTCCTTTACACTCGGTCCACTCACACCCTACATTTCTTCTTTGCGTATCCCTTTCCGGCTGCCTCTGGAATAAAAGTCGATCGAGTGTGAGCACGAGGGCAAACAGCCCGAGCACTTCGTCATTCGTAGATTTATCGTTTTTAGTTCTTTTTCACTGCGATCCGTGGTGAATCGTTGTCCCTGAACGGAAAGGCCAACGGTGTAAGGAGTCGGAAGGGTGATGCGAAAGGGAAAACAGTCGTGCATGACAGGAGAGGCGCGGAGCACGCTTTTTAAAAAAGGTTAAGGGCACGGGAAAGGACGCGATCGCCGTCGTAGCGATTTCTGTCGCCCAAGGGTGGTCGTGATTAATGATAGACCGCGATTCGAATATCGTGGTAATAGGATAGCTTGGATATTTTAAGGATAACCCAGGAGACACACTCCTGGATATCTCATCCGACGCAGGCGCCCCCGTGCCGCCCCACCCAGTTGCAGGAATCGTCACCAACACCGGCATAATTCTGGAAAAGTGTTCAGAGGACGCAAAGGCAACGACTGGTCTACGCGCACGGTTGAATTTTAATAAGTACAACGGGTATTGTAAAACAACCGGGCTCGCGTTAATCCCGCGATAATTTGCGAAATCGTACACCGCGTGCTTTATCACCAACGCTGTTTTACGACTCGTCCCGGAAAAGATTGTCCTATAAAATATATCAACCGATCGATGCACTTTTTGCGGCAAACAACCGTCGCGGAAATTCCCTCTCGCGCGGAACGGTTACTGCTTCAAAAGGATCCATTGAAAACTCGATACGTCGCACGTTTCTATTCGTACCTATACGCGAAACGATCTTTTAATAACTGTAAAATGTGAGAGCAGAGAAAATACCATCTGGGTCCATTCTCTGTCCTGGTATTTATTATTATTATTATTTCCTTTCTACCGTGGACACAAAGTAAAGTAATAAGAAACACTCTACATTTCCAGCGACCCCATATTTGTCGAGTAATCGTGGAGCAACAGCGTAGCGGAAAATGTTAAAGCGGCGTGCAAAAAATCAGGCGATGGGAGGGCAAAAAAAAAAAAGAAAAAAGAAGGGAAGTCTCAAGATAAGTACCTGCGGGGATGCTTTTTAAATCGGTACCGCTTATGCGAATTTTCTCCTTGAACTGGTGCACTCTTGGGCTGCTCTATAACGTCTTGTTTCCCTTCTCGATTTTATGGCTATTGCTCTTTCTCCTCCTTCCATTACCGGGGGTGTTTAACCGAATCACCAAACTTCTCCTCCCTTTTGTCAAACGTTTGACCGCCGCCAGACCACCCGTAGCTCGATTAAAGAAAAATATCAGCGACAACCTCTGGTATTGAAAAACTACCACGCAATCCATTTTCAAAGTGCCCTTATGCCCACGAGTGAACGCGGTTAAAACATTCCGCCCAACTCTCTAGGACGCGATTCAAGAATTACGCAAACAAACTCTCTCCCTCGTATAGACGCGTGCATAAAACAAGGGGCTAGATGTAGCCCCGTATTTCGAGCGTTTTAATTATCGAAAGTAAAACGAGAATGTACCACGTTAAGAGACAGCATTTTTAGCAACGTGTATTTCAACGTTGAAACATAATCGATGTTACACTCCTCTCGGTCTCCTCCCTTTATATTTTACATCTGCGCCGAGCCAGAAGTATCAGAGAAATGGAGTATGAAAAATACAGTGGAAATCGATAAGGCGCCAAACGGCGGATGCTTAAATCGTCCCGTTCGTGGGGGCAGCCGCGTAGAAGGGTTGGAACGAAATAATGTTTAGGTCTGGTAATTATGATAACTCGATCGTAATCTCCGATGCCAGGGGGGGCAAGTACGCACGAAGAAACTTTGCGAACTTATTACCAAGTGACCTAAAGCTGTAGCGGCTCAAGACAGATTTATCCTATCGGTGTGTGGTTTAATTAGAGATTCTAACAAGCTCGAAGCAACAAATATCGCATATTTCGAAAGTTCGGATGTGCCGTTCGCGTGACAGCAAACCGCGGGCTTATGCATCAAAGATTCATCCGTTCTGCTACTGTCTCTTATTTATGAACGCCGGGAAAACAATGGAGCTGTGTAGACGAAATTTGCATATAAATTTAGACAGAGCATCGTGCACGATAGCACTCGTCCTTAATCGACACGAGTACTCGGGCGAACCACAACCAACGACTTGCCTCGCGAACTCTAATCGCGACGTCCCCTTGAAAGCGTGACAAATTCATTTCATTTTTTATCATATAAAATGTCCCGGATAACGTACACACACACACACACTGTCCGAAGTGGTTATATCTGGGGGATATTATTTTTGGTTTGCAGCTGGATACGTACGGGCATTTATATTTGTTATGTTCACACGCCTTGTCGCGAGGATTTCGCTAAAAGAAATACCTGTACTTTACAAGAATCCGTGATATTTCCTCGCAGTGCTATAGCTCGGAAATGAAATTAAGTACAGCGACACTTCGCGAGCAGCTCCATTTGTTATCAGCTGTTATTTTGAAGGGAACATCGCGCATCTCTTCGCCGATCGTTCCATGAAATGAAAACAGCCAGAGAGAGCCCTCTTTCCAACGTAACAACTGATGCAATTCATATTACTCAAACAAATCTGAAATCCGCTAATCGACGTAACACGGTTGTTATAGAGCAAAATGAACTTTGGCTTTCGCAAGTCTATCTCTGTCCTACTGTAAACAAGAGTAAACATTACGTTTGATTACGTATTGCATTCGCATTAAACGTGCGTTCATCGATTTTTACCGTTTTTTATTTTGAATTGAAGGTGCCCACGGCGTATCGAAGGATTTATTGGAACCGGAATCCCTCTGCTGGATCCTTGGTAACCATACCGTAACAACGAGAATCCTTTTTCCCCCGGCCAAACATCTAGCTAAGCTCGACATAGATAAGGATTTGAAATATTTCATCGTTCGTTTCGATACGTGAGCGCAGCAATTATAGTCTAAGGGTCAAAGTTAAAGCAATAAATCACGATTAGACCGAATAAGTGTAATTAACCCAATTCCTTGAGTTGTAACATTCTAGAGGCGACCGAAGCATTGAAACGTGATAATGCGCGATAAACTTAATTTTAGTGAATTGATATCTTCTAATGTAAACGTACAATATCTGACTGCAAACGACTGTTAAACGTCAGGATAACTCGTGCGATGAAAATTATACAAAAGCTAAATGATATAGTCTTTAGACTAATGTAGAATGTAACCGTCCATAACTAACTTTTAATGTAGACATTTAATATAGACAATCGTGAATCGAATACCGTTACATTTACGATTTTCATCTCCTATGACGTACAAAAGAAATTCACATATTTGCGCGATTAGAATTCAAACTTGTTGCATTCCTTTTGCTGCAGAGTTCGCTGTGACGTTCAATATCCCCCCAACCCCTTTGCATGTTTTCGCGACATAAAACCTAGCGAAATCGTACATCCCCGAACCGCTAGAGCAAAAAATCCAATTGGAGGTTAAAAAGCGTCCTCTGGCGGAACTTTTGCCGCTGGAACCGCTTAAAAAGTGAATTACGATTTTGATCAAAAACATACAAAATAGGAGGTATTGACACTTTTTCAACCAAAATCGTGATTCACTTTTAAAGTGGTCCCAGCGGCAAAGATGCGCTAGAGAACGCTCTTTAACCTCCAATTGGTTTTTTTTGCTCTAGCGGTTCGGGAAGGTACTGTTAGGTTAGGTTTTGTCCGTCTGGTTATGCTAGATTAGGTTCTAATACAACCAAACCTAACCTAACCCGGTAAATGTGTATATAATAAAGTTGAATTTTACTCAAGATTTAATATAACATTTTAAAATAAGTAAAAATGAATAAATTGTTAGGTTTGTCATTTTTAATTTTGATTTATAATGTGGATGGAGAAATGTCACCTTACGTCACTGCTGACAAAATTCATTAATGGACGCCATTGGCACGCGGTATCAACACTGCAACAAAAGCGTGTGCTGTAACTACGCTGGTGCTTTTTGAAATGTTATGTGATTTGCTGTGTTGTCTGGGCAATTAGTATATATATACAAGTAGAAAATAATTAATATTACTTGCAAAATGGTTAAAAGCATTACAAAAATCCTTGACGTTTCGTGGAGATTTGGTGGTACGAATCTAACCTAATCAAGGAACAAATATAAATCGTTTTGTATATTGTAATTTTAGGGAATTAAATTGTTCGTAATATTTTATTACGATATTATTACTATTATATTTTTAGTTAAAAAGTTTCGTTGCATTAATTAAGGTTAACCCACAAACATATAAAAAAAATAAAAATGCAACCATCTCTTAACAGAGAAAAAAGTGATCATTCTTTAATCAAATATATTAACATGTTGTCACGAATGAACATAGTATTAAATGTATCATTTTTTAAAGATCATTCTGTAAAGTTTCAAATATATATTACAATGGGAAATGTTTAATTTTTACAGTAACTGCAGCAAGTAATGAATCTGACAATATGGGGAAATCATTTCTACAATTACGATTGAATGTAGAAGAGAACGGTAAAATTAAGAATGTTTTTGTGGAAATGACAATAAGCGAATTCTATAAATTTCTACATGACTTAGAAAAAGCAAAATGTAACCTGGATTTGTTAGTTTGAATACACTACATTCAATATCTCGATATAAATTGGTTTAGATCCTGATACAATGCATTGTTCATTGTAGATGTTTCTACAGAATCTATTTTTTTACATTTGAAAATATAAATAAAAATAAAACTTTTATAGTTATATATAATTACGTTATTACGCTGATCAGGATAATTAGATTTTAATACTGACAAATGTTTTATCAATTTTATATAACAACAAATACTTGTAAATGTATTATAATTTATACAAAACACTAAGGAATCTTAGCATACAAAAATATAATAGAAATAAAAAACTATATCTCACTGTTTATCGTCACTTAAAATTAAGTAAAAATACTATTCTCTGAATAACAATGGTAGTTCATTAAATACTATACCTTTAGAGATTATGCCTCCATTAGTTTACAAATATACAATTATATGGCTTCTTGATACCTGTTGGTAATCAAGAATCTATGTATATTACACAGAGTCCAAATGTACAATAAAAATATATCTTGTCAAATGATAAAAGTGTGTTAAGCGTTAGAATTTTTTAAAATTCCATTTGAAGATTCATGTAGATTCTATTTCGAAGAATCTGTCATCTGAAAATAATATAAATTTTTATAAATATTTTAATTTCTCACTGTATAGCAAATATGTATTGTATAGATGTTAGAAAAACAAAAAGTTTAAGAAATGGATATTTGAATGAATGTAATAGCATGAAGATAATTTAAGTAGAAAACTGAGAATCTTTATTTATTTTTCATTATTGAGTATACAATGTGTTTAACTTCTTTACTTCTCTCCTATTAACAACCTTTTTTTTTTATCACAATGAGGTATCGACAGACATATGTAATAGGTGCAGTATTAAAAAATAGTTCATTTTTTCTTGAAAAAGTTCTAGTATACTTCACACTAATTACATATGTAATTCATTGAAGTACCATAATCACTTATGCTTCTAATATAAAAATTAATTTACACTATGACCATAACTGATTTAATCACACATCTTATTTACATGATTCAATTAAGTTTGTTATAATTTCTACTAAACGAACAAATGTAAAGTAAAAGAATTTTCAAAAATTAACACTAATAAGAAGCTCGTCAAATTAATACTGCATTTAAAATACTATCGAAAAAGCGTCAGTTTTACTTGCAGTAAATAACGATAAAGTTTGTTTTAGAAAAAAATGTTTAAATTTGAGATTGAATGTAGTCAAATCGTATTGAAGCTTGAAATGCAAAGCAAAGAATATAAAATTGCTTTTAAAAATCTCGCATTTGAATATATAAATTGGAGCGTAAACTTGCTTGAAACAGATTGGTCATGTGAAAAACAGGATGTTTTACAGCTCTTATTGCTTTACGTTTTAGAGGATTAGGACTAGCTACGGCACCTCTTTGATTATAAGGCTCAACTAATGCTAATGCAGGATTTTTTGAATAAGATGATGAACTTTCTTGTAGCTTCTGTGTGGAAAGCAGTAAGGACTTGCCTCTTTCTGCTTTGCGTTGAATAGATTCTAACGCCGGTAGAATGGCTCCAAGTAACGGACGTTTGGATGGTTCTCCGGACCAACATTGTTCCATCAGTCTCCAACATTCATCATCAAAAGATGGTAATCTTTCTGGGCGTATACCTAATAATAATTACCAATAGTATTCAGAACAAGACAAGAAATGAAATAAGTACTTTAAGACTTTTCAAATTACCTTTCTTTACACTGGTCCACAATTGTTCTTTATTATGGAATTGTTCAAACGCATATGGTAATCTCACGTGTCCAGCGCACATATACCAAAATAGAATTCCGAACGCATATACGTCAACACTACTGTCATAATGACCAGAAAGTAATTCTGGCGCCATATGGACAGGTGTTCCAACAATGCTTCCTGACATCATAGCTTCTGTGATACAAAATCCGAGATCCGTTAACTTCGCTCTATTTTCGGTGTCAAGGAGAACATTCTTCAATTTAATATCTCGATGTACGAGTCCTTGGGAATGAAGATAGCGTATTCCCTCTAAGACGTCTATTGCTATTTGTATACGTTCCGACCAGGACAAACCATTGCGTATTCCACAATATAAATCGCGACTTAAGCGATCTGATATTAAAAGAACCGCGGACCCAAGACCAAATCCTCCGCCATAAGACTGATCGATGACTGATCCTCGAAGTTTCACTATCCTTTTATGATCGGGGATTGATCTAGTGTAATAAAATTCCATAGCCAAATCATTCCAGTGTCTTTCATCTGGAGGAACAACTGATTTAACCGCACAAGGGCCCGGTGCACCACCCCAACCATCGCAAGCAAATACGACTCCGTACTGACCACGACCAATTTCTTTACCGCAATGGGGAATTCCATAACGTACGGCGTCTGTCATCGATGTTGATTCTAATGCTAATTTAGCTAATCTAGGAGCGTGATATTTTCTAATAGCTATTCTTTGTTCTTCCGTTCTTTCCAACTTTCCGGAGTAATAATTTTCTAATGATCTCAGAGCTGCCTGAAATGAATCGTGCGAGGACCTAAGCTTATCTCTAAATTGCATTGATATCGTTTTGGCCAGTTTTGCTGCCGATAGAGAATTCAATATCTCGATGGCCACTTTCTGTCTCCAGGTGATATCTAAAGTTGGTGTCGGTGACCACGGTAACGGTAAAGATTTAAAGAGCTGTCTCAATCTTTCTAAAAACGAATGTACCAAAGATGGCGAAGAATTGTGTAACTCAACATTATATGCAGCTGAGAGTATTTGTTTTAAAGCATCGCTGGCTAGTAAACAAGTATCGCGTTCGTATGTTTTTTCGAGACTTAACAAACAACGCTGTAAGGTACCAACAAACGTCTCACGCAAACAATTGACGGAATTTACAAGTTGCTTTGCAACCTTTTCGCTTAAACGGCCCAGTACTATTCTTTGAACTTCAGAAGTTGCTGCTCTAACAGTTGCAGACCATTCAGCTCTTTCGGTATTATTAAAAGGAATGTTTTGATATGAATACAGATCGTTATTAGACTGTAGCACATCATTCTTCATCTCTTGAATGA
Source organism: Xylocopa sonorina (assembly GCF_050948175.1). NCBI lineage: Eukaryota > Metazoa > Arthropoda > Insecta > Hymenoptera > Apidae > Xylocopa > Xylocopa sonorina. Next base: position 16,352,317 of record NC_135193.1, read on the forward strand.
TATTTTGTATCAGGTCAGTTAATTCTTCCTGTTTTTCATTAACAATTTTCATTAAACTGGCATATAATTCATTTTCCTTCTGCTGAGCATATTGTATTCTTTTTGGTGTTATTTGTATCTTCCGTGCCATATCGAATGCACTTAAAATGAATTTTCTCAAACTTGTCGAGTGTACTTCGTTTAAATAGGTGCTCGCATTGATAAGGTACGTTTGTAAACAACCACGAATAAAATATAAAATTCGATCTGTTTTCTTGCACGAGTCCAATAAGTCACTAGAGCATATATATTGTCCACCACCTAGCCAAGCGAGTTGATCAACTTCAACAGATTCTCCCATTCCAAGAAATCCCAAATTTGTCAGTTGGTCCAACCATGTTAAACCAAGTGAGTTCATTCGGTCAAAATCAATACCATCGTCATCAGTTTTACTTGACGTAGAATCATTAGAGTTTAGTCGATTTTGAAGTCTGTGCTGTTCAGATTCTGTAAGTTCAGCATCGATGCTAGTCAGTGAGATATTTCCCAAAGATGATATAAAGAGCACTGGGTTGTATGGGTAAGTTTCTTTCAAATCTCTTAATTCTTCTAAATTTTGCTCCGTTAGTGGCTGTTCTCCAAGCGCGTATAAAAATATTGGTAAAATTGATAATAATTCTTTAGCAAGAATTTGTATCGCATCATTATTTGGAGCAATAAAAATCTGAACGCCATCCTTCAATATAGGCTGATCAAGTTTTACTTCGAGCACGGTTGGACACGTTATATCTTCGGTACCAGATTTCGTTAAATCTTCAATTGGAAGAGTACTCCATGGTTTCTCATTTCCCCGCAAATGTTCAACTACTTCATATTCTAATCCTAATGTAAGACTAATATGATTCATTGGACCGTAACTAAGTCTGATCCACCGCCATACTCCATTGCATACTGGTAAAACGTCGGAAGATATTAAACTATTAACTAATGCTGCTTTCGCTTTGCTATCTTGTCCAAGAATTACGATAGCTGGGGAGTTTGCTAAAATGTATGTAATTCTATCTAACGTTAAAGGAGGCAGCAGTTCCTCCACGATATTTTCTGAAAAAATGAATAGCAAATACAATTTTATCCCAAAATTATTATAGCTTAAAAGCTTCTAAATATTTACCTCCAGGAAAAAAGTTTTCTAGGTTAATAGCCTCTAATGCCCGTTGAGTTTCTTCAAGGATATGTTGTAGTTGATTTCTGTTACGTTGATATCTTCTAAACTCTCGTGGTAATTTACTTACCATTTTTTCAGCAATCTTTTAAGAATTTTAATACTTTAAAATCTTTTCCATCCTAAGAAAAGCACACAATTCATGCTGCATTAAAACATTTTTTTAATTTTACACTTAAACCATTCATTTAAAATTTTCACTACATTAATATAACTAACTTTCTAAGTTATAAATACTATCCTCCCTTCTTTTTGTTTGTTCACAATAATGTATTAGAGCTATTGAGATACATTTATTCTATTAATAACTATGTGGATAGAGCTGAAAAATGTGACACGTCTCAATAACAATGATAATAAATTAAATGTCCAATTACCCGGTATCGTACGAGTTAATCTGATCAAAATTTTTTATCTAAATACAGCATATTTCATTTTAATAAATATGCTGCTTTTTGAAAGTCGTCTAAAACTATTGTGTGTTACTAACCATTAAATCAATTAAACATGTTGGCAGTTTTATTTGAAGTGTTATTTAACGATCGGTTTTAGCTTGTAAACATACATTTTTTTTCAGTATTGTATTATGTACACTTGATATAAGAAATTTTGATTTTCCATTAGTGAAAGTGTATTAAATTATTCAACCAATGTACGTGTAAATGACCTTTTGTAAAACTCTCTCCCAATAAATATATTCACAACATATAAATACTCCCCGCAATAAGAATTTTAACAGTCGATTTAATAATACCTCCGTTTCGAAGAATTCTTTTTTTGAAAATGACAAACTCCACGCAACTACTGTGTGTGCTCAACGCATGATGGAAACTAAATAAGCGCGGTTGTTTTGACTCGAACAGAAACCGTTTATTATAGCCGCACTCGCGCTGCCACTGATTATAAATATATACGCAAGGCAAGAAAATATAGAATCGAGTGATAAATCGTACGCACCATTTGCTTGCGATGATTAGCATACTTTATGTCTTACCGTGTACAGATGTATCTTCATTCTGCGTGATTAACAAAATACAGTCAAAGGATCCACAATAAACAAGATTCCCCCTATTTCAAACGATAATATTCTTAGATAAGTGCGAATACGTGCAAACAATTTAGACATAACTGTAATAAATTTTATTTACACGGACTCGTTGTGGAATTCTAGGCGTCAAGAGTAACTTATTGAATATTTCGTACAAGCGTTACGTGTGTAAATCTTATCGATTTATTATCCATAAGTTTTTTTTACACGTACATAATAATGATTGCATAAGAAATATAAAAAGTGACGAAATTATTTTAGTAATTGTAACATAAAATAAATTTTTCATCTGTAATATTAATTTCTTCTCGATGAACATGCGCGTACCATCCATGGTTATCCATTAATTTACAAATCTTTATTACTTTATTCGTGTATTACATGCTGCAAATCGTGCGCTGCAAGTCGTTATGTGAAATTTTAATACGAAACACGTACAGAATAAAATGAAAAATTTACTATTTATTGCTATACAGCCCAAACACCTGGTGGCAATTAATCTTATATCCGTCATAGCTAGTTTGAATATCGATACTTATGTATTTGTTACCATCTGCGACTGTACATAAACTACGAATGTTAATTTGCACAATGAATTTATTAAAGCATTTAAGTAATTGGTGAAGCTAGTTCTACACTGTTCTAGAAATCCATAATTCTTTTTATTTTAAATAATTTATGCATATATTTTATTGGTAACGTAACGTGGCCGGGACCTATATTATCGACGAGTTGTTACGCTTAGTTTTTGGTCCAACCACACTCTGCTGATTCAGTAACATTTCAAGCGAGATTGCCTGTGATAAGACAGTTTCCGAATGGTAATGTAGATTGAAAGTTACATTGTATTATTACATTACAGATGGATCTGCGTGCATCGTATTCTTTTATAACTCTGCAAATTTAAAAATTTGAATTATATAATTTATGCGATTACTTTCATTACTACAATTATTCCATTCTTCCGTTTATTATTATTTGGAGTACTGCTTATAGTTGGCCAGAAATTATTTTAACTTATGAATATTAAATTTGGTTTCCTTTATGTGTCATATCATATAAGATACATTTATCAAACTTACTAATTTCAGAGTTCCTACATTGAGAGATTATCGTGATTTTGAATGATTTTACCATTACTGATAAATAATTTCACGTAGTATTTCAACTTCAATAGAACCGTCCCAAGCGTATTGTCGTTGAACATAGAATTTATAATGTTTATAATATGTATGCAAAAGTTGCATGAAAAAAAATACCATTTTAGATGATAAGTCTGCTTTGTTTCACGTTTAATGCTTAATCTTGAAAACTTGCAAGTGTAATCAGTAATCAAATTTATTAGTTTCTATTGTCTTGGGGAGCGAAATTCTTTTCCGATTTTATGGCGTGGAAAGACGATATAATAAGGAGAGAGCCGCCTCGAGCGAAGCTGCAAGTAACGAGGGAATAAGAATGGCTAGGCAGCCAGGGGTGATTCTAGCGATGGTACGGGGTAGGTGGTTCGGGGTACAAGATTTACTGGACTTGCTAGTAGCCGCTAACTTCGCAAGGTATATCTTCTTGAAAATATTGAGGCGATGTAACGCGAATGTCGATAATTCTTTCAGGAAAATGTAATCAGCATTGCGCATAAATCCACGTTCGATTCAATAATCAAGTTGAACTCGATCCGCGTATTCGAATTACAGGATGGATACGAAAGCCACAAGATTCACAGATTCACCAAACCGGATCGTTCTTACACAAAAGTGCAAACACAAATCTCGTGCTCGTTTCGCACAGTTAATTCGCAGATCTGGATAATGGATCCCCGGATGTACTCTCAGGGCTCAAGTTCCGTGGTGCGCGTCTATCCTTATTTCTACTTCTCACGATATCGCGGCATTTGTTCCGCGTTAGAAAACCCGCAAGATTCTACACTCTGTTTTTGAGAAAGGAAAAGCGAGGGATGTACAGGGACGAACAGTGACCGGTGTTCCGGTGTCCAAGCGAAGGTCAGGATTTTCAGAAGCGTGTAATTAATTTCCCATGTCACCGGGAGCCTCCTCCTGCCCTTCGTCGATCAGCCCCACGCAAATCTCCCGAACCACGACGACAATAATGCTGGCCATTTCGTTCGACAGTGGCCGAACGCCTCAGTAGCTATCCTCCGCCAGCGAACCCCTTTTCGGGGCTAACCCCACGCAGAGAAAGGGCTGACTTCACGAACAAGCATCCTAGCACCGATCCACCACCACCCTCCGTTCCCTTCGATCTAACGATTCCTCCTTTTCTATCCCGCGCATACCAACCCGCCAATATCAGCTTCCGTAATTAAACATAACAGATCAACATCCGACGTTACGTAACCGTGGTTCCTTGTCCTCCTCTCCATTGCCGCGTATCCGTCTATTATTGGTGTACACACCCATGCACGCACTCGAGGACGCGCGCGGCCCTCTGTATAGGTATCCGAACGATCTCCTGACCCCCGGTTACTCAACTCGAATCGGTTAATTGGATAAATGTCCGATGAACGCCGGGCCATCTCTCCCCCAAGTCCTATACTCAGTCGTCTCTCACCTCCTTCTCTTGCTCCTTCTGCCATTCTCGGAGCTTTCCGTCGGGTTATCCCCACCACCGTCCCTTTTACTCATTTCCGCCTCTGTCCTTATCAGCCTCATTGGGAAAACAATCACTTGTCCCGCGGAGATGAATTTCCCGGAGCGCGCTGTATTTTCTTTCGCATCGACTATTATCCACGGGCATAGGAGGAGGGATGAATCGACGGGGCTCTCGGCTTAACGTTCGATCCAACCGATCGAGCGTTAATTACGGATCGTACCGGAGCAGAGTCGAATCTAATCGGTCCCGCGTTGGCTCCGGTTCAATTTTCAAATCGCTAATCGCTCGGACGACAGTATTGAATTAGCGTCGATTAACGCGAGGCGGCGGTAAGCATCTTTAATTAACGATGACAAAGTTCACGGAGCCGGCCGAATAATTCTAATCGCGTATATCTATTTATTTTACCAACCACCTGGTGACGGGCCCCGCGGAATATTGCATTTCCAGTTCCCGCAGACCATCTCTCTTCATTTGTCTCCTTCCGACGTTGACTTCACCCTTGGATTCTATAATCCGCTTACAGCATAGTCTCGTTACGCGATTTACATTATTAATTCCGCGCGAAGCGTGCTTTTATTATTTATCGTCCAAGATGGAGGAGCAAGAGGAGGCGAGGTTTCGTTCCGCGTCGATAATTAAAATATCGTCGCCCGTAACGTAATTATTTCTAATTCGACGTCCTAGCCCGCTCGAGCAGCGAACGTGACTCCGTCCCCCGAGCATCGCGAACAATTATACTTTCGATTTCATTCGCCGCGTCGCATAACATCTGGCGACCGTTCAAAATTAGGGTTTCGAGCATAGATTAGGATGCGTCGTGTTCACATGCCGGCGGCGCTTCTTAGTGGCAGCGACGGCAAATAAGGTAGTCGGATTCTAATTGCCTGTCATAAATCAAGGACAGCACCTGCACAATTTCGAGATGTTTATGGGGCGGTGCCGTTACATCCTTCATTAGGATGAAGTTATAGACGAGACGACAGACTGATTCGAGTTTAATTCGTACCCCCGATTAGATTAATATCGTTAATCGTTATCACTTTTCGGGAGACCGGTACCTGGTCGCTTGTCAGTTTCCGCTCGCTCCTCGGGCGTATCGCTGTCCTCGTGATTCCTTCGCGATCGTCCGTCGAGTTTATTCGATTAAAAAGGTGCCATTAATGAAATTGAATTTCTCGTTTGGCCGTCTTCGAGGCTGCGAAGGGGTAAGAGTAAATGTTGCGAGCAAGGCGTTAGGGGATTCGGACAATCTCGTCGCCGTTTTCCTGCAGAGCGGTGAATTAGCGTGGAATTAGAGCCGGAGACACGAGGAGAGGCAGAGATTAGTGGATATGTAAATTAGGCGGCTCCTTTGCCGTGCTATTTGTCATTTTTGCCGGGCCCACTTCTGTTGGGGATACCGCGTGGAAACGGAGTGGAAGCCATTGCGTAACGACAGGGGTAAAGTCAGGGGTTTCAATTACGTCACCGTGGACACCGCAACAAATAAATTCACGTCTCTCCGCGGACGTTACCAAGTGATTAGTATTTGTGGTATTTACGTTCGGGGACGTCGCTTAAAAGTTTCAACGCCTAACATCGGATGCGGTTATCGTTTCGCACAGCGGCCCGGCGAAGTGGATCGCCGCTAGCTGGCAATCCTCCAGTGTGCGTTTCTTCTTGTTGCATAATTGAGCCGTTGGAATTAAAACTGTCCCGTTTACGATACAGCCGCGGCGGTATTTGCATCGTTAACAGCTCGTCACGAAGTATAACGCGTTATCGGGCAAACGAGAGGCCACGGGGACGACGAATAAACTGGAAAAATGAAGTACGACGGACGGCGAGAAGGGCGAGACGGCGGGAAGAAGATAAAGTACAGCCTCCCCCGCAAATAATATGCCGACAAGCTTTATTTTATTTAAGCAGCCCCAGTTTTTCATTACATTCATTCTCACGGTTTCCTCTTCATTCTCATAAGATACACCGACCAAGTGGATTCAGTGGCGAGAAAGAAACGCACCCCTGTTACTCGAATACATTATTTACCATTCTCGTTTTCTCGACGTAACTTCGAGGTAGACGCATCTCTCGATCCATCGCTACGTTTGTTAAATATTTTTGTTTCTAAATCGTTCGAACGTTCGTGGACGCCAAAACCATCCCGCTAAAGCCGCCGGAGGGAAAGAACGAACGCGTAAAATCATTTTTGGCATACTCGATTTCATCCTGACGAACGATCGCATTTCGGGATACGAGCGGCGGCAGGGAGAGGAGGAAAAGAAAGCGAGTTTAGGGTGTCGGAGATGCAAGATTACCGTCGAAAAAACTTTTGCCTCGGCTGGAAGGGATTTATTCCGGAATCCCTGTAACCTATCGAAGCAGGTCATTCCACGCAATGTCCATGGCCGGAAAACTTAGATGACCTTGGGAATCGCGATCGATCGGCGGAACCTCTGGGGCGGAACGGTTTCAACTTACCCTTCTGATACATACGCGATAGGAGCTTTTCTTAACGCGAAAGTAATCTCACGCGCGTCTACGATCGACGAGCGAGCCACGCGAAAAACCGAGCCACCGTTTCTCTATCGATAATTTTAACGATCGACGGATACGCTTCTTCAATTCTCCGTTGGAAAATTCAATGAGAATTAACCGGAGCGCGATCCAATCGCGTTCGCGTTTAAATATTTGTGCGTGTACGTACGTCTGGATCCACGGCTCGTTCCTTCTTCAAGGGTACGTGACTGCACCCGGGAGCGCCATCCCTTCTTCCCCTGAAACAGGAACATCGAGCGCCTAACGGAACCCAGGCCAACCCCCCTACTCTCTTAGCCATTGCATACTTTATTGTGCGCATTATTTAAATGAGCGCAACTTCGCCGTAATCTTGCCACCGAGCAAACCCCTCCGACTCTCCTCCACTTCGTTCTCTCCTCTGCGCCCACCCGCACCCCCCCCCCCCCCCTCCCTCCCCAGCCTGTACCAACTACCTAAGCAACCCTTAACGTGTGGCGGTAGCTGGCGCGGAAAGGAGCGAGGGAACGGCGAAGAACGAAGGAGGGGTGGAAGAGCCACTAGCAAAGGGAAAATGGTGGGAGTAGGGTTTTAGGTGTGGGTGGTCGGCGGAGCTTTCCCTGGGGTTGCCGGTGCTGTGGGGCAGAGAAGAGGCTGGCCGACCGTGTTTTTGCGAGCTGTTTCTGCTGACCAGTGCGGCTTTTCCTGTGCGGTCATCTCTCGTCGCCTCCCAAAGCTTGTAGAGTCGCTTATTGCCCCGAAGCTCCTGTTAACCGCCCTCTTTAGCTTCCTGTCTCGACAGTCCTACCTACGCTACATCTTCTCTTTTTTTTCCCCTCCTTCTCTCTCACTCTCTCCCTTTTTCTCTCTTTCTCTCTCTCTCTCTCTCTCTCTGTATCGACACGCGAGCTTGCTCCACCGGGCAAAGTTCTCGTCCATTCTTCTGGATCTTCTTGTCCGAAGCTCTTTAGGAGACTCTAGAATTCTCTTTTGTCCCTGGTACGGTTCTTGGTGCTCTCGAAAATGCCTGCCGTCTCCCGTCGATTGTACGCATGTTTATGCGATCCGCGCAATTGCACGTGATCGTATTACGTACACGAAACAAAGGTAATTTCGTGAGCCCACGGGTCGAACAATTAGCCGAATCACACAAACGTAACAGCTGAACATTAACTCGTAATGCGACCCTTCATTTACTCGACCGTTAGCCACACCCTATCCACCGGGTCTTCAAGAGCGAGCGTTCCCATCGTCCCCCTACCTTGTCCTTTCGATCTTTCACGCCAATCGAAGCTTGGATTCACGCTGAAAATTGCGCAACGAAAGGCACGCGTGAATTCTGCATAAAATATTACCACGGTACATTCGGGGCGGTAATAGTCTGAACGTTTAACAAAGACATCAAAGCTGACGGTTTATCGGTGGCTTCCTTTGGGTTCAAATTACTAGTGGGTATTTCCTTATCTCTCTCCCCTTGGTAAGCCAGGAAAGAATAACTACCCGAAGATATCGAGCCTGCATATGTATCAACGCGGTGAATATTCCGTAAAGAGATCGATAGGGCCGAGATCGAGTCGGCTCTTCCTTTCCACCCTTATTTCTTTAGCGATCGTTACTTTATCGCCGCGCAGGGCGACGGTGAAAGTTTCGGTTCCGACGCGCGTTAAAAGTGCGAACAAACAGAACGAGTTCCGATAGGAGGTAGGCGGGACGGGAGTGGAAAGACACAGAGGACGCGTGTCAGCCCTTGGTAAGGTAAAATACCGCGGCGCGAAGCGGTTTTATAGTTGCGAAATATTTGTAAATATTTCCCTTTTACGGGGCGAGAGATTGGAAGGGGTTGAAGAGGCTCCTCTAGGCGGCAGGATGAGCCGAGGGTAGAAAGGATAAAAGCTTTCTGCTCTGTACGTTTGACGGTCAAACGGTTTCTGTATTTGGCAAGGCCTACGCTCCTCTAAAGCCCTTCAAAGAAGTGCCACGTGCTCGGCATAAGTTTCTCTTACGATTAGTGCCGGTAACGGAGTTGTTTGCGCTGAAAATATTCCAACCGCTGGCTGCAGGGGGTGTAGCTTTTAACAATTTCCAAGATAGACCCGTCCGTATTTACGGAGTACACGAAATTCTCGCTTATCGGGCTGGAAATTATGTTTACCCCTTTCTACGCGTACGCGTTTACGCGATTTTTGTTCCCGTCTAGCGTGTATCGTAGCAGATATTTCTGTATCTCTGTACCTGTTTCCTCTTATGTCGTACAAGATACAATATTTCTTTCTCGATAACATCGACGATGAAAAGAAGGGTAGAAAGTTCAGGTGTTTCGATATAAATCAGGCGAGGGGTGGTTCGGGTTGTGTTCGTTCACCACGTGGTGGATGCTTCAATCACGTAAGGGTATCCCCGATCGGTAAACAAGCGAGGGTCGTTACAGCAATGGTTAAACTGATGACTATAGGCCAATAAGAGGCCGGGGGTATTTAGGAGGGTTGTTTACGGCTACTTTTCTTTTTCTGCTCAATAAGGTTTAACCACCCCAAGAGACCATCGATCTGTCCATCCAGTTTTCCTAATTGCTGACGTTGCAGCGATTATTTTTTATCATGTTTTTCCCAACTTCCTCCCCATTTCTATCTTTCTACTTACGGTTAATTGTTTTGTTTTACAAATACATCGCTCGTCGGCCAATGATACGTTTTTATCTATCGAAAATCAGACACGAGAACGTCTCGCGAAGGTTGAAAAGCAACGAGATCGAATCGAATGGGAAATATCGCGGTAAGTTTAAGGGTAGAGAGCATTTGCGTGTGCCGATCGACCACGCGGAACGAACGTCGTTTTCATCGCGTTTTGCTCTTAAGCGGGTTGTTTTCCTTTCCCACCCAATCCTTTCGCGCATCCCCTTTCTCCGCTAGTTCCGCGTAGACCCCTAATCCTGCATCATCAAACAGTGGAGAAGAGAAAGAAACGAGCGAAATAAAAAAAATAATAAACCACCGGTGAACGGCGAAAGTTGATCGAGACGTAACGAGCATGGATTAAATGTGCCTTCGAGGTAATTTCGGTAAGGAAAGAAAGCAGATTGCGAGAGAAAAAAAGAGGAGGGAGGGGATAGGAGGGTGTAGAAGACAGGGTATAGATAGCGAGGGAGAAGGGGACGTTGAACCGAGCGTAGAACGGGTTGGTATTTGAGATTGGCGGGTGCAGGCGGTTGTACGGCCCGATGGAATTGTGTTTGTATTTTAATGAGGGGGCTATGCTAATCCCTCTCGCGGCACGCAGCCGTTTCCTCTCCTCTCCGTAAGAGAAGGAAAACCCGTTTTTCCATTTCGCGGCTGCCGCAAACGGCTCACGGCGTTGAACCGAGTCTGAGCCGTGAAGAGGAGCCGCGCCGGTTAGAGACCGACGAATAAATTCGCACTTCACTCGTGTATTTGCAAATTTTAAAGGGAACCAACGGAGGTGAGGGCGGGGAGGTCCCTACAACGCCCGATTGTTTTAATATCTTTTGCCTGCCCGCTTGCCACCGGAGGGTGTTCCCCGTACGGACTGAAAATCGAAACCGTAAAAGGGGCAGCCAATTTTTTTATCCGCCCCCGTTTCACTTACCTATTATTATTACTATTATTCCAGTTCTTTGATCGTCGCCAGGCAACCGCAATATTTCCATGCGCTCGAACGTTATTATTAGATTTTAACGGGCGATCGGTTAAAGCGTTCTACCTTGCGTACGGACGATTCTTAAAGAGGATCATTTCATCCTTTTCAGAACAAAAAGTCCACCCTCTAACGCTTCCCCGTCTGAGTATGCTCGATGATGCTGCTCCTCTCGCCGCTCCCGGCACCGTTTCACCCCACTTTGACCCACTGCCATAATTTCAGGAATCGATAGTGTTCATACGCGTGCCTGCATACGCTCGTTTTCACCTCGGCGCGATCACTTCCTCAGGAAGGTCGTTAATCTTCGAGCGAGAAGGACGGTGGTAGGAGGGGTTGGAAAAAAAAAGGAGCAAATCGAAGCGGACGCCGGTTATTAAAAGTTCTTCGTTGTTTCAGCGGTGTTCGTAAAAAATTAAATAGCTCTCTCGAGATGATTCGACAGCGTTCGTAATTAATATTCCTCCGCCTCCTTCGCCTGCCTCCCCCTTCAGGTTCCCAATTCTGACGTTCGGAGTCGAAACGCGGAAGCGAAATTCGTTGCGAGCCGTGGTAGCACAGTTCGGCGAGTGGCCATTACACGAGGACCGAGAGCTTTTTTTTCCAAGGGAGTGAGCTCGGGAAAGTACGAAACTTCCTGGTAGACAGGGAGTTAGCTTGATGGGGGCCAATCCAATCCAGTCGATGTATTTACAGATCACTAGCCGGAACCGTGGAAGTCTTGTATTCGTATATCGTATTCAAATTGCATCTCGTTCCGTTGCGGCCGCGGCGAGGTATCGCAAAAATCCACCCCCGCGACGTGCACCGCGGCAATTATCGGCCGTCGCATAAATCGCGAAGAAAGGATTGAAAATTTCTTGAACAGACGAGGATAATGTTTAATCGGATTCGGGGTTTACAGAGCGTAGGCCGTTTTGGTTGAATTTCAGCAAACATCGCGTATCGCGCGATGGTGTGTACAAGTGTGCAGGCCGGCTGCTTGAAATTTTCACATTCTCTTTCGCGTACAATCGTGCTCCACGTGGAATCAGGGAGGGGGCGGCGGGGGCCAGGCGACAGCCGGCAGACGGTTTAAACAATCGCCGAAGGGAAAACGAGGTGGAAAGAAAAAAAAGTCGTAGGGGTTGGTGGGGTAGGCAGAAAGGCCAGGGGTAATCCCGCTTCTCGTCTGCTTCGTGATACATCGAGATATCGCCGAGTCGTTGTTGACCGAAGTTTCGATGATTCTGCCCGGAGAGAAAGATTCGACCCGTGCCAGGACGATTATGTGCGAGCACGGGCTCGCGGGGGTTGTTCCTCCAATACAGAGGCGAGGGCCGCTCGCACCGTGGTATCGATGTATTTTCAATACCGCGGCAAAGCGATATAATCCGCGTTTAATTGGAAAACTTCACGTCGCCGTCTCCCTTTTCGATACAAATCGTGGTGGCGAAACTCTGAATCGCGGCGAGCCCCCATCTCGCGCTAGTCATCGTGACCCCGCTTTGGGGCTACCCGGTTTCCGTCCCCGGATGTAACCGTTTCGCGTTCGTATCGTTTCCCGCAACTTTCGACAAACTTCCCGCTGCTGCTTCCAGTTTTGGTCAACTTTTTATTACATTCGATTTCACGTAGGATCGTTTAAGAGATATAATTAATTAAAATCTAATTCGATGCGTATTTGCACGCAAAGTTCGCGACTTTCGCGCAGACTTTTCTTTATGGGAGTTGTCTGACGCGGTCGTCACCTCGTGTATACTGCATCCGCATTCTTCCAGGATCCTCGCTGGGAGACACTTGGCCGAGGATGGGGTTAAATTTAAAAAGTTTTTTAAGTACGTTTTGCCGTGCTTTAGCGGTGCACCGCGGGGTGAAACTTGCGCGCAAGATTCTCGTCGTTCCTGTTTGCCCGTCAGTCATGTCGTTTCCGTAACTTTCGGGGATGATTAACCTGGTGTGACGCTGGAAAATAACATTGGCGACGTCTTGTTCATATTGCTGGAAGGAAGGTGTATCCGTCTTTCTCGCTGGCTGGCCCCGGCGACGAGCTTTAGATCGTGTAATTTCGCTTGGCTTCCAGTAAACTAGTTTTCCACGGGGGTCTACGTCCCCTGCTTCGCCTTGAATATTTTAATTTTACGACATAATCACGTTTATTACGTATATAAGCACTTGTCATGGATGATACATTAAAATCATAGGCTCTCCTTTTTCTTTCTCTTCGCTTCCATTTTAACGATGGAAAACCTGTTTCGTATAAAATTACCTCCGCGGAGCGGGAACTCTTCTTTTCTTTTTCTTGCAGTAGTAAAATATACTCCGTTAAAGAAGAACGGTAAATGTAAGGGTGGAAAAAGTTTGAAGAGCGGCATGAAAAGTGTACCGGCCGTAAATCTTGCTTCGACGTCGGTGGAAAAGTAAAACAATCGTTTAACGTTACTATTCCCGTCGATGTTAATCCCCTCCGTAAATAGAGAGAAAATCTTTGATCGATCTTTGAGTCCCGAAGTGCGCCAGACTTCTTATATATGCATTTTATATTTAAACGTGAAATGCACATATGTTAAGCGCTAAACTGTACTGTCGATAATATCCACCGTCAGAGGAGGTTAAAATATTCAGGCTGGCTTCTCATTTAGTGACACTGTCGCAACGCGTCCCTTTGTATGTCTGCCTTTAATAATTCACCCGTCGCGGGTTGGTATTTCCGAACGGCTCTCCTTACGGACGTATCGCGCAGCCGTAGCAATTAGAAGTCGTATTTTTAATTTCAGCATATCTGCTCATCCCTTCGAGAATAGCACAGCTGGTCTCCTCAGAACGATTATAGTATCACGGGATACGGTTTCGCATCGATACGCGATCGCGATTAAGTCAATCGTCGGTGCGGCTAGAAAAGAGGACGAAGAAAGGGAGACGGTAAACGTGAACAACGCGAGGCGACACAATAACGACGTCGTAAATATTGGATCCTCTTTTTTGCTGCCGGCTTAATGTTTTCAAAGGGACAAGAAGTTCTTAAGAAGGATCCTTCACGGGGTGGACGAGGATGAGAGGTCGTCGCGATAATTGTTATTACCATAACGCCTGTTATAAATGATTCGGAAGATTCGTTCTTTGATTGTTATGCCCTGTACTTAATAATACCAGGCCGGAGGAGAAAGAGCGCGAGCTCGAGCCGGATGGCGGCGAAATCAGGCGTGAGAAGGCGCCCTACCCTTCCATCCCTTTAGCCGCGCTTTTAAATGTCTTTCAAGTTTTCAGCTGCGCGCAGCATTCTTGTGCGACAATCGGAGGGTTACCCGCCGCTGCCCTTTGTCCCGATAATTAAATCTAACGATTGTCATATTTTAATTGTTCTTCTTTACCAACGGACACGGCCGATACCGTAATGACAGCGGTAACGGGGATCAACGAAGGGGTATACGAGATCGAGAAAGGGTGCGGAGATGACTTTGCAACGCGTAACTTCTTTATCGTTCGCTTTGTGACATTATCGTTGCACGATGGTTGCATCGCTGTCTATCACGTTCTGGATACACTATAATACCAGGTATAAATCGGCGAGATTCGAGAGTCGATAGAGGGAGGATCGAGGGAGGGCAATAGTCGGTGGATAGAAATGCCATTAGCTAATCTTTTTTGTTCGCTGTATCACACGGGACACGAGAACACCTAATTCCGCGCGCGCTATACGTATAAACGTAGTCAAGTCGGATTATACAAGGTGAAACGATGGATCCACCCGGCGGTATCTCCGTCAGATAATCGCAATTGGTTGGAGGCGCGCGCGCGGGCGCGCGTGCACCCACGGATCCCCGCAATGCCGGAAAACATTCTCAATATTTGCAGATTGCAATGAGACATGCGAGCGTCGCTTCTTTTTTACCCTCTTTTAGATCCGCTTTAGGCGGTTTCGAGACACACGCTCGCCGGTAATGGGCCTCCACCTTCCTCTTTCTTCCACTCTTCTCTCCCTCCTTTTTTCTCTTCCTCCCTTCTCTGCTTACGAACCCTTCGCCGACCCCTCGAAGAAGGCTGCTGCCACTCCACCCCCGACGTCCTCCCATCGAGCCCTCAATTTACCTCAACGGCACTTCCTCCTCTTCTGTCGGATCGTAGGTGTCAATTTGGCCTCGAGTACCTGCCGAAGTTTTCACGAGTCTTCCTCTTTATCCTTTTTAATTTTTGCCATACCACTCGAACATTTGTCTCCGCTGATTGGATTCTTTGTTGATGAAAGTTCGAATTATTCCCGAGGATCGCGACGATGGAACTTCGAAATGATTCTACGAGAAAGGGGTTCCGATAATTGTCTGGTTCGGGGCTTATTGTTTCTTCTTTCATCGTCCATCTTTTTCTTCGTTTTTTTTCCATTTTTATTTAATGCACGTCGAAAGTGAAAAACAACGGGAGCAATGCCGATCGAGTTTTTTTTTTCTCCACGCCTACGGATATTGCGGGGTGGGTTTGTATAATTATTAGCAGCGCGAAACGTAATAGAAGAAACTCCTCAGACAATGGAGATAATGAAACTTAGAAGGGTCGAAGCAATTGCCGGTGGTTGTCGCACGTATGGTCGACAAAACCTTTGCCTGCTCGTGTCCTTTGTGCATACGGAAATAGGGTTTGCCAGGCTTCCTCGCCGCTGCCATTGCCGTTCGATCTCGTCGTTCGCATTTGCTCGAAAATTCGAACGCGTTCACCGCTCGACTCCTGCAGCGGATACGCGTCCTCCCTACGCGTGTAACAATGATATCGAAAAATTTCTACGCGAAACGGTGTCGAGTTTCGTTTATTGCGACTCGTTAATATCGATTTGGCATCAAGCGCGAAACAGGCGGAACAACTTTTGGAAAGAGTGCTTGATTATATCCTCGGAGACGTATAATTAACTGCCATGAACGAGGGTGGCGTCTCGGGCTTGTATAAATAACTTACGCATTGTCTTGACTCCGAGTCTGCACGCCGTGTTTGTACGACCATAATTCTCCCCTTCTTTCTCCCGATAAATCAACCGGGAATTGTTATTCGCGCATAACAAACTTCCGTGGCGTACGCTTATTTATATATTCTTAAGTTCCTCGATTAGAACTCGCGTTACGACAAAAGTCGAAACGGGAGGTTATTCTTTTTTTTCTGGCTCGGCCAGTACGCTTATTAGCATGAATTTAATTAGAGCGTCGGCTTGCCCGGCCGGGCGCGCCTCGACACATTGTATAAATACAATTATTGTTCATAAATATTCATCCACATTTAATATCGGGACATTGTGGCGCGGAAGTTTCAGAAGAAGGCGACAGTGGAGTTTAGTTGAAGTTTTCAGAAAATCCTCCGCGCCCCTCGCCCCGTTTACTTTGATGTAATAATCTGAAATTCCTTCTACGCATAATGAAGTATACACGGCAACTTAAATTAATGGAAACACAATAGGGAGCCGACGGAATGGTAAAATTGCTTTAATTATAATACGCGACCACCTTACGTCGACCCACGCGTACGTTTGCACCCTTTGTTCAAAATGAATACTCGTCGTGGGATGCGTGAAAAATACGATTACGTTAATTCGCGAAACGATGAAAAAGTTACGCTCCCGTTGGATTCAACGAGCTCACGTTTTTCAGACAATGAAAAATCCCGGTTTTTCAAACAAAGAAAGTAGCACTTCCCGTCGTCTTTTCTCGTCCTCTTCCTCTGCTTGGTCGTTCTTTAACTCATCTGTTGAAATATTTGCCTAAGGTTTTCTTCCAATTGTAATTAACCTTAACAATATTCGTTTTCCATACCGAAACCGAGTCGTTCCTTCGCTAGGAGTCACCCCACGGTGGTTATATTAATTAATCTATTAAGATGTACATTTTTAGCAACGCGACGCTCTCATTCCCTCCTTTTTCACGCTTCCTTAGAGCTGTCGTCGAGTTCGTTTATCGCTTCCCCTTTTTCTCGTTACATTAATTGCGTTTATTACTACAATTGCATTTTCATGGGCAATCTTTAGAAAAGGCATCACGATCAAAGCGATCGTACCATCTCGTACGATTTTTATTATGTTTCCATTCACTTGTTTCTTTTCTTTTTTTTTATTGTTAATTATTGCGCATTGATTAATATTTCCGATTAATACGAGCCTTTGTTGAGAATCGAGAGAGGAGGGATTGCGATGGATTTTTATTCCCATCGACTAACGCTCGAATAAAAAAATGCCGTCGAGGTTTGTGGCGATGTTGCGGCTCGTCTTGCAACGGACGTTCGAAGCTACAGCGGCGGGCTGACGCGCGGAAAATATTTAATTAAAGTAAAAATCGAAAGTTCGTGGGTGGCCATAGCGAGAGCCGCACATTTCCGAACGGCGGACAACCCTGGTGACTTTTTTTCTGCCGAGACCACGTGTCACATGCCCCGGCACGTTATTGGTAAACTCTTCCCGGCTATTTAATTAACATGCCCCGCACTTCGTACATCGCGCACCTCTGCTCTGCGGAACGTTCTAAAATTCTGGCCAACTTCGAGCACAAATCGACAACCGGGCGATCGGTTTTGTTTCTCAACATTTCTCCAACTATCCGTGAAATATTGTTCCTCTCACCACTGGTTTCTACGCGATTGGTCTTCCAATTTTTTTTTTTTTTTTATGGATTCAGTAAGAGTAGATTTTGGTTATACGAGCTAACGATCGCATGGATCCGTTGTTTGCGTTTGATCAATGTTGAGCCCTTTCAGTAGCAATGAAATAAAACTGTTTACAAAGTTCCTCTTCGAACGAGCGTGAAATCACAGTTTTATTTGAATTCCGCGGAATCTGCGAGGGACATAAGCGTGTTGCAATAACAGCTGAACGGAGGGACATGCAAATCCAACCCTGTCTCCCGCTTTTTATTTCGTCATTATGGAAGTTGGAACAAACGTCTCCGTCCTTCGGCGCTTTTTTTTCACGGAACGACCGCGATATTTTCTCGAAACTTTTAACGCCTGCATCGCAAAACAAACTCGATTAACGGAGAGGATTTCACCTCGGCGAAAACATTCGCTGGACGTCCGGTTTATTATGCCCGAATGTATCAATTAGTGTACTTCGCAAATAGTTCTCTTAAAATTTCCCCCTCTCGTAATTAGATCTTTTGTTTCGAATATTTTTTGCTGCTATCATCCGAGGCGAACATTCCGGAGCGCATTTGGGTTTCATGAAGCGGCTTGTCGTAAGTTATGCGGAGTATTCGGAAAATGGAGGACGTTGTCGCGCGAAGAGCATGGGGTCCCATATCAGCGTGAAAAGTCTCGGTAATCCGACAATTTGTATTTATTTCCAGGCCGAATCTTCTTTTTCCATGCGAGTAACGATGAAAAACTTCACTCGTTACTAGGGCTCGGTCGTTTCCGCGTCGAGAAAAAATTCTTTAAGTAGTCTAGATGTACAGTCGATTCCCTCGATCGATTTTCACCGCCCTTCTCGCGTTTTCTTCCCTTCTCTTTTTTCAAATACGATATCGCGTGAATGGTTTAAAACAAATCGAGCAATTTTTTAAACGCAATCAGCGAATACACTCTAACAGTGTACATTCGAAGCTGCGATATCGATTACTCAAACACTTATCATCGCTACTCGGTAACACGGAATATATATCGAAGTCGAATGGTTGGACTTTTTCGTTGAAGTGGCAATTAATAACATACCGAGTGCCGGATAGTTATAACTTAGTCATCTTATTACGAGGCTGACAGTGGCTCATCGATTTATTCGTCACATCCCTCAACCACTCGACCAGTTTCACCTACAGGGATGCGTAAAATTAATAGATCGCACTTTTCAACCCCCTTGGTTCCGCATTCGAAAAATTCAATTCTACCTCCGCCAATCTCGTGACTGTTGGCCAATTAATTGTTCGTGCGTAAAAAATGATCGTTGTTTTCCGACACTCGCGCGCTGTGTATCTTAGATAATTGTAATTCGCCCGTTTGTGGCGAAGCCGTCGACGTGGAGCCGAGCAATGCCGTGATCCTTCCAATCTACGAGGTGGCTATGTTAATTGCTTCGGCAAACAGACAAACAGACATGGTTTCGCTCCCGTAGCGAACAGTCGCGGAAGACGAAGCAGATCGTCTTACTTCGATTTTCATCTTACTTATTTCACTCGGGGAAGTTTATAATTTTCGCGGTGAACTTTGTCCCTCTCGATTAACTTCCATAAATATTTATCCAGTTAAGGAAAACGAAAACAGAAGAATTTTTAGGGGCAGGTAGCAGGGACTGGGACCACTTTAATTTGTTAACCAAAATAAACCAAAATCGCTATTAGAAGAACCGGGAGGATCAACAAGAAAATCCGGCGGACCTTCTAACGATAAAGCGTTGCGTAAACAAACGTTCCTCTTTTGTCTGTACAAGAGCTTTGTCGCCATAGCGTTCGCCCCTCTACCCGTTTTCTTACCATATTAATGAAAGAATGCCACTACTCGTTTGTTTAACCCGCTTCGCGTATTGCAAAACATTTACATTTACTCTCTTTACATAAGAGACATAAGAGAAATAGGAGAAGAAAGAGTAATTGCGATTTACTGAAGTTAGGAAAACATTTTCGATTGTAATTTTTGACTATGTAATAGCGAGCAGAGCGTTTCGATTCGTACTTCTATCGCTGCCCTCATAGTTGGTCCAGAGACGTCTATACTAACCGCCCATCTTTTCCGTACATGCGGGCATCCTATTATGCAATTAGAGAACGGGAACCAGGAAATTCTAAGGGAGCCCAGGGCCCAAGGTATATCGCTATCGAACATGACAGGACACGGTCGTCCGACACACCCTTTCTTCGTTCGAACTCGTACGGGTCTGAACTACCCCCATGTACTCCTTGCTTATCTCAAAAACATCCTCCGTGTTTGTTCGATCCATACGTTCTCCAGTGAAAATATTTAACATGGTGACGTTATTGGACTTGCTCGTCCGCGGAGAGCTAGTGAACCGTGTTTTCTTTTTGCTTTTTTTTCCTCTTCATCCACGATGCGTTACAGAATCTTTTACGGATCCTCTAAATTTCGAGTGTCCTGGTAACATCAATATTTAATTGCGTTACGTGGTACGCGTCCGTGGTTACGTACAGTCGACTCGATTCAACCGGCCATACGTTGTCTATGGGGGTGGCTTGTACAACGAGTGATAGTTTAATCAGTCGCCCTCCGGTCCTGCCGTCGCGTCTGCGGGTGCAAGCGAGCCGAAACTTCCCCGAAATTTTGCTGTTTGTCAAGGGCGACGACCTGTTCTTATCTAATCCTGTATTGTCTCCAGCGAAGGATCGGTCGTACGGCTTTCTTTCGCCGTTAAGAAAATTTGTCTCGCCCGGCAGAGTCACGGGGACGACGTATGAATCACTTGGGATTCTGAGAGGTTGAATCAGTTGACCTAGTATCTGGGGTGGAGGTGGTTTCCACCCCTTTACCTTACGTTAATTTAATAGAAGGGACGCGTGCTGCCCTAAACCAGCCCTTTCCTTACCCTTTCTCACTGGCTGATACGCTAACTTACAAGGGGCGGTTATCAGACGTCCCTTGCCTCCTTCCTCCCTCAACCCTTCAAGATTCCAAGTTATCTACCGTCCGAGAATCTATGCTAATATCGTCAGATTAGTCTGGGAAGTGCTCACAGATTGCAGCATTATTGAAATTTCAATATCGATTAATTTCTTATCCCGAAATGCTATAATACGATCGAGCTGCTATCGCTGCTAGAGCTAAAAGCAACGAACGTCGTTCGTCGAAGAGAGGGTGTCACCTTTTATCGATGTTTTCGATGGACATTCTCGCGTTCGACGAATCCGTCGTGTGCTCCACGCGCGTGTGGGATTTTTAGAAAAGGCACGCTCAACTTTTGACCGAAGACTCTAGCGGGTAGGACGCACGGCGCCTCGCCATCGTCCGCAAAAGGGTCCGCGGAGGGAACTAAGGACAGCAGTAAACGTAATTTGAATTTCATGGCAGTTTAACGATCTTAATTAGAAAGCCCTTGCTCATTCCGGCTCGAGGCCGTCCAGATCTGAAACGTGGAACCTCGAATCTCGTACCTCCCTCTAGACTTAACCGGGCTTACTCAAGGAGAGACGCGTTAAGCCAAGAGGGATCTTACCTCGCTGTTTATTCTCGTATTAACACCGAGTCTAAACTAGCCGAAGACAAATCGTGTACACCGTACAGGAAGAAGACACTATCGGCTGAGCTGGATTTCACCGTAAGGCGCTCGTTCATTTCCCCGCCAATCGTTT
The DNA here is from genome assembly GCF_050948175.1 of Xylocopa sonorina. Classification (NCBI taxonomy): domain Eukaryota; kingdom Metazoa; phylum Arthropoda; class Insecta; order Hymenoptera; family Apidae; genus Xylocopa; species Xylocopa sonorina. Next base: position 16,373,558 of record NC_135193.1, read on the forward strand.
CGTCGTCACCAGCTTAAACAGCCTCCATCTGGTGCGCGTTATTGTTGGCCACGCAGATCTACGTTCTTCTAAATACAACGAAAGAAACGATAGCCGGATGACGCAAACATACATCGTTCAGAATCCACGTAAATACATAAATATTCACAGTTCAGTTATTTCCTTGACGCTGGTATTTCCAATTTTTACGGTACAACGAGTATAAAGTACATTTACTCACTTATGCAGAAAATAGTTTCGTCTAGCGTTATCTGTTGCGCGAAATGTGCCTGATCACCGTAGCCAGGCGAGGGACGTCGGGTACGGTGACGCGTCGCATTCTCGCGAGTACCTGGATTCCTCTGTTACACCAGGCGAAGCCAGCATCCGATGGCGAGCGTTCGCGCGGCGCTAAGTGGTAATAGTGGTAGCTCGCCCTCGTATTTAATTTCCCACGATGTTTCCGAAATATATCGTTTTAATATAGAGGCGTGTTTGCATCGCGAGCAAATCCTTCGAAATACCCAGTGGCCGGTCGACCGTCCGTATTCGCAGGGGGGTGAATTTCGCACGAAAGTGGACGCGGTACTTGGCCGCGCTGGCGAGGGGTGAACTCTCTCTCTCTCTCTCTCTCTCTGCGAGCGGAGAGAGGGTTCCGGGTGGACGGTGGCCAAGCCAAGGCAGAAACAGCGTAGGGTGGCCCGAGGGTGGTCCCTAAAAGAAACATAAATAAGACAAATAGGGGCGATCGACAATAGAAAATATCGAATGTACAGAATGCTCCATAAATCGGAGGGTGGTTGTGAACGTCGTGGGAGGGGTGAGTGGGTGACGGTGGCGGTGGGGTTTGCTCGCCGTTTGCTATAAGGCGAGGCGATCTTTTTATGTTCCAACGCGCTCCCTTTCGCTCGACGAGAAATATATCTATGGCCAATATCCGTAACCATTTCCCGTGCGCGTTTCCACTGCGAATTCGATATACTCGCGACGGCAGATTTAAGGTGGCCGAGTCTCGGTCGCTTTTGTTTGGTAATTTATCCGCGGATCCGGAGACGCGCGAAGACGTTACGGTTCGTCTCTGATTAACGAAACCGAACGGACCGTCGAGGAACACGTGTTCTCTCGAGGCAAGGAAAATATCTCACGTGCGTCACCCTCGTATAATTCCTCGTGTTCGAAAAGTTATCGGCGAGTGGAACGTCGAGAGAAGCTTTACATCGTGCTCGTTATCCACGGAGGGAGGTTGTAAGATGTAGGCGGTACATACACTCAGGGTTGTAGAAGGACGAGGCGCGTGTTACGTACGGCGAGAGGGTTTGCAAACATAGCCTAACATTTGCGTAGCAGTGTCGCGTATACGAGCGTACATATACTTGGCGAGCGCGAAGAAGGATGGAAAAGGGTTCGAACGAGAGAAAGCGTGGAACGGTAACGCCGGCTGAGGATCCTGGTGGGGGTGAATTCCCAGGTTTACGTTTACAACCTTAACTACAAATTCGACAGAGTTACCGAGCCATAAGGGGGTGGATTGTATCTCGTAAGGGTGGTTAGAGCCGCGTGTAAAAGCCACCCACTCCCTACCATTCTCTTCCAGTTGTTAAGAAGTCCCTCTGGGCTAATTTCCCTTCTATCTTCGTGCTTCTCTCTCTCTCTCTCTCTTTCTCTCGCTCTCTTCGTTGTCTTTTGATCCGATCGTTTCCTACCACTTATTGTTCTATCGCGTCACCTAAAACTGTCCGTCGAATTATTCGCGCGGCACACTCGCGCGTTACATGTTTTACTTTCGCCCAGGTAGATACGTTAAATCCTTTAATTAGAGAAGATTTATGGGGTTTACGTTCGCGTATAAAAAATAATATACCGAACGATAAAAATAGCCGGGCGAAATATAAATTGCGATGATTCATACAGCCAACGGTTATTTATCGCGCGGCCAAGTATATGCATTGTGCTTTGAGCCGCGCTTTCGCTTCCATGAATTATAAGTGCGGTACACACGATTATTAGAATAGCTATCTGGCTCCTTTTTTCGTTTTTATATTTTTTTCCACCCGCCCGCGGAACTGGGATCTACATAATTTTCAATAAACTGTATGGCGCGCCTCCATAAATTCGCGTACAACCGTTCCGCGAGCGGGATCAAACAATTTCGATGAAATACACCACAGCCACCAGGCCGCTCGACGTTGACGCGTCGATTCGATAAATATATTATCAGGCCTCGAATTAATTAATTAATCCTTCCTTACCGAGATATCATTCTTTCATAACCAGATAAAGGAATAAATGAGCGAGCCTCGAAAACTTCCACCCCCACCCTTCTTCTACCCACCGTCCCGACCGGGGCTCACCCTCTTTTGGTGCGCGGAACGGCCAAAAGAAGGAGAGGAAAAAAGAAAAAAAAGGAAGATAAAGGAAGAAAGAAAAAAAACACGAAAGAAGAGACGTGGAGTCGCCACCCCCTACACAATTTTGCGGCACGCTCGCTCGACGCAATACGACAAAGCATCGAAATTATTTATAACGGTCGTTCGTTAAAGGGAAAAACTCTGGAGACTGGCTAGTGTGTGTGCGTGCGTGTGAGTTGGTGGCGCGTGAATGAAGTCGAATCCGCGGGAGAGGGTGTGCCGGATTCGTTAAGAGGAACGGGAGAGGCACGCGTTACCCCAGGACCTCTCTCGTTTGGCAGAGGTTCTTATCAGTTCGCGATTGCATCCCAGCCGCTTGCATCGGCGTTGTTTCGAGCGGACGCGACAGGGCCGCGCGTTTATCCCGCGCCGCGAGGGTAATATCGTCGTACTGTTATTTATAATCCGGCTATTTACCGCGGGCAGCTGCCAGAAGAGCTGGCTAATACGAAGCATCCCTTGTGCACGTACGCGTGGCCACGCGGCCGTGTGCGGTGTCTATATAAATTTCGCCGGTGTTATATCGGCTGCTTCGTATCGTGTACATGCATTTATTATCTCGCCTCGCTCACACCTCCTCGGGAAAGTTTACTAGAAAATATGCCGCGGGGTTGCTTTGTCCGCTTATATCCACCAGTCATTTGATTTATTCGAGATAACGAGAGCAGGCCATCGCGGGTGTTTATGCCGCCACGCTACCCTTTTCCCATTTTTCTCTCGACGGAGGACGCTGGGAAACGAGCAGGAAAATATTTCCCGTGCTCAGCGGGGGATTATCAATTATCGCGGTTACGCTCTCAAATTATGAGAACGCGTACCGATGCACGAACGTTCGACCGTTTCAGCGAAGGACGAACGAAATTTCTTCTCCCATCTTGGCTGACTTGCGCGAGTATGTACTACTGGTTTTCGGCGCTTGTTCACCTCGCCTTTCACCTTTCGATATTATTTATGCACTTTTAAATGCAATGACAGATGAAATTGCATTTCGATCTCGAGAGTTCACAGTTCTGGTTAATAACGTTTTATATTTAAATTAATAGTGCGCATCTACGTGCTTTCGCCTCTTGTTTTATTCCTGTTCGCCGCTATAACGATCTAATTGTCATTAGCGAATACCTCGGTTCCTTAAACCGCTCTCTGACCCCTTTCTTGCATTTCTCTTGCTCGATTGTTCCTCGAGAGTTACTAGAAGCTCACTAGGCGCCTTATTAATGATTTCGCGTCACGGATGCAAATAGTTTCTCGAACGTATCTCGAATGTCTCATTAGTGAGGGAACGAGTTTATTTTTATCAATCGATCGCGAGTCTTCCTCCTAGATGACTTAAAACGAATTGATACAGTTACCAAGTTTCTAAAATCACTTAGATCGTTAACAACGTTACGACGGTATTAGGAATGGTATTCTCTATTTTTGCGAACCGCGCCACCGATTATTCGAGTTAAGCGATGGGGTTGGAACCAAAAGCTACTCGTTTGGCCGTGAAGACATTATCGAGGGTTGAAGCTACCGAAAGCGGGGGTGGATCTTCGAGTCGATTTCAGGCGGCAGATTTATATAAGCGTGCGATACAGGTTGTTCTAAATTGATATTGCATTCGATAAATATACGGTCGTCGAAAAAGTTTTAACAAGTTTTACTCTCTACTCGAACTCTGATGGTCAGTCGATTGCCACGATTTCACTATATCGTGAAAGCTCGACGTGTCGCAAAAGTCACGCGTCGTGGCAGAAGTCTAACCGTGGCGCCAAGGGACCAAGAGAAATATTAAACAGTCTTGTTTTCTCGTAAATCAGTTAGAAATTCCCCTCGGATAAGGGGACAGCGAGGGTGGAGACTTGGAGAGGTGGCTAGCAACCCCTCTGGATCTCTAATGACACCCCCTTTCCGTGTTCATAGCCGCAATTCATTCTGGAACTGATATTCCTGTAAAATTTTCAACACTCGAGGATCGCCAAAAAAAAAAAAAAACGCGCGGATGATCGCCAGGAAGTTGTCGTAACCTATCATTCAACGATTGATTTAACCGCGGCTCTCGCAGCAGGGAGTTGAACGGGCTCATTAATAATTCATTCGAGTTGATTCGCGTCAGACGGTATCGTCTTAATCTGTATTCCATATCGAAATCCTTCGAAATCAGGTTGCGCTAATGGTCTTCTTTGCTGTTCGAACGCGACGAGAGACAAAGAGAGAAACTCGACGAGACGACGATCAATCTCTTTTAAAGGTTTCGTGGAAGTTTTGTCGAGGATTAGGTTGCTCCTCGACGGGGGTGGCGCAGGATTAGGCGCCGTTTCAAACACTCGAAGGATGTTGGCGCGCAAGAAAACCGCGGCGCGTTAATTTGTCATTGGGCGGATCCTCTCGTGCGTTTCTCGTCTCACGCTTGTTCGCTACAATTCATCGATGACAACGGCATCGTATTTCTTCGCCAGCGGGTGTCACAATGCGGATAAAGCTAATGCTATACAGTCGAGCCTCCATTGTACCCCTAATTCAACCGAAAATTATGCATTCCCTCGAAAAGAAAAAAAGAACACGTTACACGGCTTTTGGGAAATTATTTCACGTTCGCTAATTAGATCCTGCGGCAGCGATCGTTCTAACAGCTGGAATTCGTCTTATCGCGCAGTTGAAAATGTAAGAAAGGAAGAAAGAACCGGAATAGAGAGGCGAAGAGACGGGTGGACTCCCTTAGTATTCGAGCAGAAATGCCGCGAGACAGAGCTGACATCCGGGACGGCGGCCGGAAGAACAAACGTTGAAAAACGGAGCTGGACAGATGCGAGTATTATTTACCCGCTCGTGCATGCGTTCGTCCCGATGTCAGCGAGCGCGGTTTCCATTGTTCGAAGACTTTTATAATTGGAGAGAGACGGTCAGCCGCATTAATGCGTCCACGAAGGGCCGGTCCGACGAACTTTTCAATAGAATCATAATTACGTGCTCGCTAGATATTACATTTCTCTCTTCTTTTCACCGCGTCCCGCGCGTTCCCCAGCGCTCCTCCTCTGTCTACGCTTTGTTACCTGCGCAATTTTATAGTTGGCGTTTTCTTTCGATATTTTTATTTTTTTTTTTTTTGTTCTTTCGCCGTTCATTTTTCGCCGTCGTTTTTGTTAATTCGATCGGCAATCTCTATGCGGCGGACGTTGAAACACGAAACACAAGGGGCTCCCTTTTCAGTGGCTAGAGGGTTGATTCGCGGAAATCCTTTGTGCGAATAAATTTACATAACGCAAAAAATCCACGATGATACAATGCTGGTTGCGTTACTGGTTGGAAAAATTACGCACGATGCATTATAGAAAAAACGCAGGGATCGGATGGTAAATGGGCCGTGTTAGCCGCAACCCGTACGGAACAAGTTCGGCGATGGAATAATGTATTTTGCAGTTTCGTCTTCGCGGTCGAAATCAAAACGAATGTACAACGGGGCCGGCTGTCCGTGAAATTTGTAGAGAAAATACGGTCTTTTCCGTTGGCCTGGCTGACATTAGCGGAAATAAACCATTATGAAAATGTTCCGTAAATAGAAGCATGACCAAACGTGCTGCGGTTTTGGGGTCTCCACCTTTCGCCGTAGTCGGTTTCGACTTTCAAGAGGGTGGCGGCTCGACTGGGAGGGATTATAGAGCTTTGCCAGGATATCAATTATAACCAGAAACAGTTATTCTGTGCACCGAAACCCTTTTCCGCCCCTTTTCTACCCTTCCTCCCTTGCACCGTTCCGACCATTCCTAATCCTCTGTAAATTATATTATTTTCACTGTTTGTTTACCGGTCTCCCTATTCTGTTCCCTTCTGCGCAGGATTTGCGGCGACTTTCCGGCTTTCGCCGCGTCCCACCCTCTCTTTACGGGACTTCGTATTAAAATCATTACTCTGAATGCCGTTTACCATAACAAGTTATCGTGCCAGCCGCCTGTTACATTCGCGCCCGTTGCCGCGAAAATCGATCCAACGTCAGAAGAAGAAGAAAAAGACGAAGAAGAAGAAGAAGAAAAAAAAATATGTCTCGTCCCATGTTAATTGCTTTATTACAACGGGACATTCTATTCGTACATAAACTAGCCTTGTACTCTTTGGTTAGGGGGTATTATGCAAATACTCGAGCGCTCCACGAGAATTATGTATACCCGTTACGCTGGTGGTAACGACGTTGTTCCGCGTCGCGTCGAAATCTCCGTGTTCCCCGAAAAATCTTACGACACGTACAATTTTTTCCACGCTACACCCTTTAACGCCCTTATTTCCCCCGGTGCCGTGTTCCCGGACACGACTGGCGGAGGTCCTATTATGCAAATGTGCAAGGTGAAACGGTCTGGACCTAGCTATGATCGTTCAGAGACAACCCCCTGCGCACGGTTCCTGCGGCGTACTTTACACCGTGCACGGGGGTGGTTGAACGTGGAAGACCGCCACGGGGAAACAAGGATGCGTCTGATACGCGCGTGCACCGCCTCGGGATGCTCGACGTATCCTGTATCGCTCTCCCCGAACTGTCGCGCGAGAAATCGTATACGTCCTAAAATCGCGTCCTCGTTAAACCCCAAGGTACCAACACAGATTCCGTGTGTTAACACAGGATTTAGAAGCAGATCGAATTGTTAGTCACAAGGTGCGGCGTAGCTGTCTGAGCTCTTCTGTTATCTGCTGTACGAAATGTACATTTGCACTTATGATGCTGCGTACATATAGGCTAGCACTGCGCGACACACAAACCGAATGTCTATGCATTCCACGACGATCGGCTAGGACACTAAGAGAGATTGGAAGAGTAAGAGAGAGAGAGAGAGAGAGAGAGAGGTTTCACGTGCGAGTGAGAATTCGTCGCTAACCAGTCGGGTGGAGGAATGGTGGGAGTGTTGTTGGGGTGATAGCGGACGGGGGTGGGTGTTTACTTTTGGTGTTGGGCAAGTAGCGCCCGGCATGCATGGTTCCCTCTGATAGCAAACACTGAGTATCGATCAGTATGACTCTGGTAAACAACTATTGTAGAGTAGTATAGTATAGGACGGGTTTTGTCCCCTTCGACCCCTTGCCGCTCCTCGCTGTCCCATTCCCTGGTACCGCTGGACACCCCTTCGCTTCTCGCAACCCCTTCGTCCTGTGTGTGCCAACCCTGCGACCACCCATTCCCATCCTCAACAACTCCGTCGTGTACTCGCGATATGCCTGCTTACGTGTCGGTCAGGGCCGTCCTAAACGAAGATACTTTCGAACGATTCCGACTTCATTTATTTCAATCGAATATTCTCCGTTCTATTCTTCATCGACGAATTTTGTTTCGTTTATTAACAAACTGTATCGTTGGCTACTATTCGTATCATTCGCTCGTTTTAATACGAACGTCTGCTGCACGTGAAACGATGCGAATATGGTGCTGGGTCTTACGTGTCGCGCGTAAGTAGATTCAAACGTTCGTAGTCAGACATCCAGTAGCGCGAGGCTAGTGGTCTCGATCCGCGCGTGGATCCGTATTTTAATCGATGCGAGGAAGTTTGCGGAAGAATCGTCGGTGTTTTGAAAATGTGTACGAGTGTTGTTTTATATTTTTTATAACAAAATGGTGTTGGAGGAGTTTGAGAAAAATTAGTAGTAAGATTGGGAATAAGTACGTCCCTGTAGCGGATGCTAATCATCTTGGCGAAGGGTGTCTGAAATTGTCGCCCCATCGCGCAATCCCCAAGCTCGACAACCCCTGCGACTCACCCTAACGGCTCGCTTAACCAAACAACCTTGATAAATTATGCAAAAATCAACAACACTACGAAATGCACCTCCGACGCAACCTGGATGGATCGAGGAGTCGAACAGCGCGATCCTCTTACTGTGGTCGTTGAAAACTTTCTCGGGCTTAACTAGAAAATTACATCGATGCAACGTTCGATATTAATTGCGATTCGCTCGTGACACGTTTGCGTTCAATCAGATGCGAGAGAAAAAGATACAGGCTTTTTGTTTGTTTTCATCATTATTTAAACAGCAATCGAATTTCAATAAATTAAGTATGTAAACGGTCACGTGGAGAATGACAATGCGTTTTTTTTTTCAACGCTACGTACGATTTGTGTTTGCATTACAATTAGCCTGCGATAGGTAATTCGATGGAATTTGCGGCTGATGTAATTTTATCAGAGATTTTCACCAAATGTAGTTTTATTACCGCGCGAATGAACGACATTAAGCGTTTATGCCGGTTGTGCATCGACGCGGACGGTGTGTGACCCGTGAAATCCGCGGGCCAATAAATGAATATAACCCACGCGTGAGAATAAAATCCGTCGCTAAACTGTGCAACAGGTGTTGGAGGTTATTGACAATCTTTTCATCAGAATGACGGTGTTTGTGCGATATTTCGCCGAATATCGGAGCTTTTAAGCGATAACGATGTCCCTTTGCACAGGCTTCTGTTTTGTCGCATTTTCCGGATATTACTTTTCGATGGCTATTATTTCCCAGCCGATTAACGATTGATCTGCTCTCTTATTTATTACACGGCCACCTTTACACGACCAAACTGTAATTATTATCGACGATGGAAAGACGACGTTCGACTAATCGCCCCTAATTCGTACGCTATGTCACCCTATGGTAGAATCATAGAATCGATCGTCGATTGACGTTCAACGACAGGGCGATTTATCTGAAACAAAAATCGTATCCGCGATCTAACGATCGTGGCATCCGCTTGCCTTCCGCGTTTTCTCTTTATCTGCCACTCCCGTCGTCTCTCTTCCTCCCTCGGCATTGAACGTTGTTATCAATACCGCAGCCATGTTCACGGCATTGTGCCATGGTTTGGTTCCGTGTCGGCGAAACGAGACGAACAACAACAACAACAAACAACAACAACAAACTAGCCGATGCGAAGTCTCTCGGCCACCCTCTCTGCCCTTCCTTTCCGCGACCTGTTTTCCCTACATTGTCCTCACCCCATCAGTCGCTATCGCTCCGATTATAACCATGACAGTTTCAATCTTGCGCAACATGCGTCCCTCGGCTCGATATGTGTCATCTGTCTGGTACAACTTTCCGTGGTAACCTCCAACGGTATCTGCCCACATTTTCTGCCCACAATGGCCCAACGAAAATTCTCGCTCGCCGTTCCGCTCTGTCTTGTGTACCAAAATTATCCAATTGCCAGGACGTAACGAACGTTCGCGGAAAGGCCAAAGGATGAGCTTTTTCGTCGCAGTGTACGAGTAAAGAAACTCCGTGTATATTTAGAGACACGGTACGTGGGATAAGTATCGTTGCGATATGGGCGTTTTTTTTTTTTTAAATACGATGAATGAAAGGTATTACGAATCGATGATTATCCGAAGCTGCGTGCATGCGACGATGATAAATTGCCACCGCGGTGTGATGAATGCATCAGAATGGCTCGTCAGCTTTAGTGTGGTCTTAGGACTAGGCCGAATCGATAACAATAACTACATCGGGCCGCGTCTACCCTCGGCTGTGCATTAACGAGGAAGCTCCGTCGTACATAAACGAAGATCAACATCAATCGCCGCGGACGATACCGTCGAAACCGACGCGTTTCGACGATTATCCGATTATCTGATTACCGGCGTCCTCGCGGTGGCGCGGTCTGGGCGCGACGGTAAGGGAAGCTCGCGCGGCTCTTGTCGCGATACAAAATTCAAGCCGGTGAACATTTTTGCCCCGCGGCGATGCCGCGACGCGTTCGAACCGGAGCGTGAGCGCGTTTACGAAGGAGGAGCCGGTTAAGTGCTCGACGGAATATCCAAGAAGACGCGGGTGACAACGAGAAGGGCGGGAGGGAGAGGTCGGCGAGAATCATAGACGCGGACAGAGAAAAGAACGACAGACACGAAGGCAGAAGGAGTTACGTGGAGGTAGCGGAGGCTTCTCGCGGGCGAAGCGTGTCCGAGAGAAACGGGGCTACGACGGGGAACGTGGAACGAGGAACGAGATAGGTTCGGATAGGAACGTGGAACGAGGAGGCAACGAAACGGCGCGGGAGGGATGGAGACAGAGGGAGGTCGTGTGAGTGCGCCGACTCAGTAGCCGCGTGTTCGGTGCGGCCGTAGGGTTTCGCGGCCAAGCGGTGCCGAGCGTCGCACAGTCGCGACGGCAGCCACCGGCGCGCGGTACCCCTTTTTCTTTAAACCACACTCTCAATTCCGCACGGTTCAGCGCACGTTTCCCTGCGTCGACGACCACGACGACGACGACGACGACGACCACGACCACGACCACGACCACGACCACGACGACAACGACGACGACGACGACGACAACGACGACGACGACGTCGACGATTACGGCGACGAGGATAAAGACCGAGGGACGTGGACGAGCACGACGCTGGTCAGGTCCGATTTGCGGGAGAGGGCGCCTTCCGTCGTTACCACCACCACCACCACCACCACTACCGCACCGTCACAATATACCACCAACCACTACCACCCCCTCTAACCCTCCTATCAAAAATACCACGCAGCACTTACAAGGATAACAACACGCGGGGATACGTATTGCCGCATTTTCCCTTTGCTCCGTCAACAGATAGACGGATCGTCCGGACGCGTAGTCGGCGGTCGCGTAGCATCGGCCAGAGAACGAGAGGGTCGAGAAAGAGGGCGAGAGGCTAGAGAAATATTAAAGAGAACGGCGATCGCGCGAGAGAAATCGACGCATCGTACTTCTCTCCCCAGAGGAGGAGAGAGACACGTGGCGCGGCGCACGCGGAAGGTGTCCCACGGAGAGCAACGGAGAGAGAACCCCGTGGAGGATCCGTGGACCCGCTTTGAGGGAGGAGAGACCAGAGAAATAGATAGACCATTGACACGTGCGATAAATAACTCGATAAATAGGCCTGAGATAAGGGAAAGATAAAGGAGAAGGAAAGTGGAGAGTACGGTAAAGGGAGGAAGTAGAAAGAGAGAAAGAGTGTAACAAAGGGGGGGTTGGAAGAGGAGCTGCGGGGTTGGGAAGGAAGGGGGAGACGGAGAAAGGTAGAGAGGTGGCAGAGGGACAGAGGAACGAGAGGGGGTGGGCGGGTGGTGAAGACCGACAGGGAGGAAAGGTACGAATTGCCAGGACGAAGACTGTGGAAGATAGAGGAGAAACGGGATACGGGTCTTGTGTCTTCGTTTCGTTTCTTCGGAAAATACTTTTACGAAGAGAAGGACGGAGGAACAGGCGACAGCCACGAGCGAGACGACGAGGAGGAAGCGGGACATGCTGGAACCACGCTGGAGACCCGTCCAGGTAGAGACACCTTACTTCACCCTCTCTGCAACACTTGTTTCGTCTTCGCTGCACTGCTTATGACACCCGATGCCTGATTGACTACCTGCCTGCCTAGCTGCCTAGCTGCCTGTCAATGATCGAATACAATCGTACGGTTGCATCTCTCTGCGTCATCCGCTCTCTCTCTCTCTCTTTCTCTCTTTCTCCCTTTCTCTCGCTCTTCTCCCCCTTTCTCTCTTTCTCTCTGCTCGTTTAAGTCCGTCTCTTTGTCTCATCATTCTCCGCCGCTTGCTTCATTCACCGTTCTTTGCGTTGCTCTTACTCAATGATGATCGCCACGTGCCGTCGACGAGTCCCTTTTGCACGCTGTCGTTACCAGAGGACTGTTGTTCAGTTTTTTTCCAATCATTTGCATCTCTATCGCTTCCTTCTCTCATTGGTGTGCGCGCCGCTTTTGTTTCACCCTGTTTTTCTCCCCTCTTTGTCCCTTGTTTCGAATTGTTTCGTTTTGTCACTGGGTACGGAGGGTGGGTGGGCGGGTCGGGGAATGTAACGTCTCCGCGAGGATAGGTACGCGATCGGGGGGTTGCGCGTCGAGGATCGGTACGGACGCATCGGGGTGCCTCGATTAGCGTAGAACACGTTGACACGATTTCGATCTAACATCGGTTTTAGGACACCTGGCACGGAAATACTTGAAATTGCTGTTACATGTTTAATGAGAAGCAACGTGATTTTCCGCCAGTGGAACCAGGTCGTTGCGAAAACAGAATCGACGGAAATGGATATTAAATTTTTAGTTGTATACGATCGATTTCGCGGACGCATTGATTATTTCGCCAAAAGTAATGAACCAGTGGGCCGCGTCAACGTGACTCGTGAGAGGCAGAGAGTTTAGTATTTCAATGAAACCAAGTTTAGAGTTATCGTATTTTGTCGCTCAGAGGTGGTAGACACACGCCTCGTTATAATATAGATAAATGGCCCTTTGCCTTGGGATTTTCTGATTGATCTTACGTTGAGCGGACCGGGCGATATTCGTGGAAATGACACTTTAACGATCCTGACAAGACAAATAGGTGCACCGGACAACCAGAATGGTTGGTCAAATAAATCTCGCTACACAGTTCCAAGATTAACTACGCTCGAGTAACTAAATGCGTACCTGCCTTAGTACAGAAATCTTTCCGGCAAAACGCATTTTTCCTAAAAATAATCTTGGCAGTAATAGGCCTGCTTTGACCGCTGCCTGGAGATTTGAAAGATATAATACGACGATATGAATCATTGTGTTATTGGCTCAAGTATTTCAACAACTCACTGCAAGCCATTTCGCGTGTATATTGCTTGCTATCATTCTATTTCGACTACAATTTATCGCTCTTAACACCGTGCGCGTGTGCGACTGTAATTAGAAAGGAAAAAAGAAAAAAAAAAGAAAAGAAACGTAAAAGGAGGAGAAAATTGAAATACAAATACGACAATAAGACCCGGCTAGTCATCGGATGGTAATTCTAAAGTTGGAAACGGAAAATTATCGATCGACCATAACGTTTCAATCTTCGTTATTTATCCGCGCGACGTATCCAACGAAACATCGAAGGATGGCGGCCTGCTTGGTATATTCGCTCGGTAATGGCAGTTGCGCTTCAATCGAAGAACGCTTCGCGTTACCTGGGAATAAAGGTGATTTTTCTTAGGAGGATATAGTCAATGGGAGTAGACGAAGCTATGGGAGGACGATGGTGTGTGGGTGGTGTAGGTATGAGACTGCAGAAGTCCCGGGGTGTAGTAGGTGGAACAACGCAGAGACGGAGGCGGTCCTACCCTACTTGGGGGCGTTAAAGAAGTAGGTGGGGTTGGCCACCCCCGCGCGTCAACCCTTGCACCCCGCGTCTCCGAAACCCCTGTGTGAATCGCCCGGTTCCCTTCGATCCCATATTCGCCAATCAACTAACCCACCCCGGGTTATCCTCTCTCCTTTTTCCGTCTTCTAGTGCTCCTCCAAGGTTGCCACGGTGCTCCGTGCGGCCATCTGTTTCTGGTCCCTTTGGCTGACCAACGATTTCGACAAAATTCGAAGGCGGCGGCTCACGCTGACAGCGGAGGATCGCCGCGAAAGGCGAAAGGGGCTCGCGCGGAGTGACGACGGAGCGTCGATGCGAGAAAGTGCTGGGGAATTCTTGATCGACGGTGTACTCTGTTTCGAACGGTTCGATCACCACCGCGTGGTCCACCGCGTCCCGATCGATCCGAGGTGCTTATTTCGTGGTGTCTGGTGCGCGGTATCGTCGATCGAACGCTTCGAAATCGAGCGAGGCACTCGTTACCCGGCGACGACGATTCGCAGTTTCCGTCACGCCTTCCTCGTCGCTCCGTCGAAGGTCCAGATCGGTCGAAGGGTGTTGCATGTCAATCGTGGTGTACTATTCCGCGTCATCCCCGCCACGGGCTGTGCTCACCCATCTTCTCACCTCTTCCACCGTGCACGGCTCAGACGTACCACCCGTCCGTCCGTCCGGGTTTCTCTGCGTTCATACACGTGCGTTCCACGCATACATTTAGCGGGAGCAGCGGGCGTGTATGCGGCCGCATACGATGAAGATACATACGGTACCGTGTACCAACACACAGTTGTGCCACTATAACCCCCGTTTTCGCGCTTGCTTGGCACGGCACAGCATCCCTCTTCGGCTACTTCCGGCCAGACCAGGCTCCGCCCACTTTTATATTAATCACGTCTTGGTTCGCTCCTGGCTTCTGTTCTCCATCTTTCTTCCCCAGTGAGCGATTTCCTACCGTGGACGCCTGGGAACCACACCTTTGCCCGTTGGCTTATTCATGCCTCGCGTTTGCGACACGAGTCTTCGTATATCGTATTTTTTTTCTCTCTCTCTCTCCCATACCATGATCGCTGCGTCCGAGTACACAAAACGTTCTCGAGGTATCCGGTCTTCGAGGGATTCGCGAACGTGGACGGTACCAGATAATCTATGACGGCGGACAAACGTGGAAACGTTTCTTCGCGCAGAGGCGAATCGATAATACGTCTGATCATGTTTCTAAAAGCTATAGATCCGAATGGATCCTTGGACGTCTCGCGTAGCGTAAATTCTCCGGTAGTTTATAACGCGTCGGTTTTTTTTCTCCCCCGACACCGGCGTAGGGGAGTCGCAGCGCGATATTTCACGAATCGTGTCCTCGACGGCTCGAGAGGAGTCGAAAAAAAGGAAAGAAAGGAAAAAAAGAGTGATTCCCACTGCCGCGCCGTGTAGTTAACTGCGACATTCGTGCGTTCCGAACACGGTGCGCCAGAGTAATGAATAATAACCAGTTATTATTGCCAGGTCGAGCAATAAACACGCAGCTCACAAACACACCGCCCCCTCGCCGCAATAAGGGTTGTCACGCATAGGTACGACATTTGTTTCCAGCGCGTCGAGTGTGCACGTTACGAGCACCACCTTTCTACAGATATTGGCTCCATTGTTACACGTTGTGTATCGCGGCTGCTTCCTCCGGCACTTTCGCGATCTACCACGATCCTCGTGCCGCCTATCATCCGTCACAGCCACTTCAACGCCACTCGGCATTGTCCTCGTCGATTCTTCAATTCGTCGCGACCGATCGTTTTTATTATTTCCCATCCCGTGCCACGGGACGCGCGAACGTGTCATACAAAAGCGGCATCAACATCTTCATCGTGTCATTACGGATTTCGCAGTTCCCCTCCTGATAATTGGTCGATTGTCGAAACGCTGACGAGACCAGCACGATATATATCAATCGCGATATCGTTGCATTTACGTGCAATAAATATAGACGACTCGGTCACGTTAAGAAGATGCAGACGAATCGTTCGAAGAACGACGGTGTGGGTCCAGACGAAGCCGGAACGACGACGAGGTATCGACGCAACCGATATCGACGCGAGGCATTCGAATTCCTAGGAGTTGGTTCATTTTGTCGCGATAATACGCATTCCGTGTCATTCCGACGGCGCGTGTACGGCAATGCATCATCGCCCCCGCGACGGATATTTGTCAATAGAAACAGGCATCGACGCCGCAACTGCGGCAAGTATTCGTCAATATACATAACGACCGCCTGTTGACTTGTTACGTTGTCGAGTACCGCCGATGATTCGATGATTTGCCGATCCGTGACTGCTTCGTGTCAAATATGCCTCCCCCTCTGGCCAACCACCCCGCGCGCGTCTGTCCTCGTAGGCGCGTTTAACACGGGAACCGTTCATTTGCGATCGCCGCACTAACGCGGGTCGTTACATTAAATTATCATTCAGCGATTGTGATGTACCGTCGGTTTGCACGGCGACTCGTTATAACAAGATCATGGCGTCGCCTCCGACGACAATTTCCCAGATATCCGGCTGGCATCATGAATAATATCGCGATAAGGTCATCGGATCGTATACGTTCGGTTCGTTTCGACGCCGGCCAGATAATTCCAATCCCGAACTTCGACGCTCGCTGACCTACGCGGATGCGGCGTTCACGCCTCGGGTTTCGCTCGCGCACGATTTCGAAAATCGTTACGAGGATAATACCGCCTGGTTGGTATTTGCTCTCATCCAGTCCCGATCCGCGTTTTACACTTTTTGCTAACGTCGCGCGGGATCGCATAGTTTCTTTTCGTAAAAAGAGAGGAGAGAGGTTCCTCCATCGACGTCATTGTGCAGGAGGACGAAAGTACCAGAATCGCAGCGTACAAAGAGCGTTCCACGCTCTCCCTATGGGACACGGAGGAGCGATTCGCGGGGGATGGGCTCGAAAAAAAAAGAAGAACCCGATCATTATCCACTCGTTCCGCATTGGTCGCGTTACCCGATGCAACCTCGTTTGCCGCTCTCTCCACTCTCTCTCTCTCTCTCTCTGTTCACTATAATAGAGGTCCTGTACGATGCTGCTGGACATTGAGCGCGGGTCGCCGTATTAAAACCGTTCGTGTTTGAGCTCGTGATCCCATCGCGTATCAATTATTACGCAGATTTGTACACAAAGGGGGACGGCCGATGCGCCGCCCAGATATAAACCGCAATAATCGTCCGCGTCTACCGTCTTGCAATTCGGATCGCGCTCGCCCGGCGTCGCGCCGTTTCATCGTTGTCCGCGGGCAAATTGCAAATGCCCTCGGAAGAATGTTCAATCGTATAGGAGAATGTTGTATCGGAATGCGATTAATCAGCGGGATCGGGAGTACGGCTCGTTAAAATTCTACCGTGTTCACCGTCGACTGGAACGAGATCGTCGCGTGTGCCGACGCGACGGCATGGAAACGAGAAGCATTTCCATCGACTCGAAGGCGTTTCATGCAACCGCATCGTAATGAAATTAAAGTACACAGGTCGCGGCTGGTGTAGTTGGTAGCGATAACTTTCGAACCGTTCCGATTGAAGCGCGAAAAGTGGATTGTCGAGTAAAACGCCGCGACACGGGACTGGCGTGTGCGGGAAAATTTGTTTACCACGTTTCGCCGCACCTCGTCTGATACTTGGACTCGTGATCGTCTTATATAATATCGCGGGGCACGCTGGTAGCCGTCGAGGAGCAAGGGAAGAGAATTTAGCGCGATGTCGACAGGGGAGCTTGGCCATTCTGTCGCGGCAGTGAAAAGAGTCGATCACGAGCAGACCAGGCCGCGTTCGCCGGGATGTATCTCGTCGCAACAACGTTGGTGACATAATAGAGCGACATCGCGATCCGTAGTGAACTGCGAGCGACGGCATATCAAAATGTAGATCGGTCTTGTTTGAATTCGCGGTTCTATCATGAATCAATTACCGCGCGCGGATTCGTACACAACGAGGTCCGCGACGAAAGCTCGCGCGTGAAGGATGAGGGACATAAAGAGGGATCCGCAAACAGTTGAAACCGAGCAGGGACGCGCGTGTATACCGGTGGGTGTTCACCTGCGTCGTCGTCGATGCACACGCGAACGTTGCCCGTAGGCACTGCTCGAATGTAGGCCCTCATCGCTTTTGCATGGACGCCTCTTTATCGTCGCGGTGCTTGTTGTTTCTTTTTCCTTTCTTCTTTCACTCCGATATTTCCCCGCGATAATCATCCAATCCAACTTCGCCCATTCCACGGAACGACGTAAGTTCCTCGTGGTGTTTTAAAGAAGGAGCGCTCCGCGTCGGTTAAATCACCCTTACACCGCGTCGAGTGGACGTGGAGTTCCTTTGGAAACGTCACCCCCTTGTATCGGCTCTTAATGGACCGCCTGTATCGTAAAAATGTAGAACTCTTTAGGAAACGAGCGTTGCGCGTACAGTTCGAATAAACAGGGGGAAAAGTATCGAATTATTTCTCTCTTTTTATCAGCATCGAGGAATACGTTTCGAGCGGTTGTAAGCGCGGAGGTGATTCGAGTCTGTTCGTAAACGTATAGGCCATCAGGACTGAATGGTTACGCAACACATCCAGCCGAGTACCTAAATCTAATTTAAACGAGTCAAAGCTAACGAAGAGTTGTTTTCGCGTGGAAGTGTATTTATAACAGCAGGCCCATTTCGGACTCAGTCGAGTTAACTCTTTCTTCCTCGAATCATCGTTCCCTTTGATGATCGGGTCAGCCGTTTTAGAACGTAACTATTCGGTTCACCGGTGAAACGAAACCGCACGGTAGATTCCCAGAAAATCTCGTGGCTAAGGAAAACACTTAACGTCTCGTTTTCTCTCTTCCCTTTCGTTTCTTCTTTTTCTTTTTTTTTTTTTTTCTTTTTACATCGCACCGCGGGAAACAGCGACACGCGTGTAAATGCGAATCGTACGACCGTGTCACCGTGAGCCAGACGGATCGCGATATCATCTGCGACCGTGTGCTGATAAGAGTACATTCTACTCGGGAATAAACAACAACTAGAGCTCTGGAAAAATTACTGCAACCTAAACTGTCTTATCTATCTCGCTCGCAATTGGCCGTCGCGGATAATCAAAGTGTACCGCTGTTGATCACCGCGCCGAAATGGGTGAGGAACTACGCCGCTCCAGTTTCGTTCCGGATACCCCGACGAGTCGTCTTTATCGTTCTCCGTTTTCTAGGTTGAATTCCCGCGGCAGTTGGTTTAAGACCGCGTGGCAGTTTCGCAACGAGCGATCGCATCGGCATCAGCAACGTTTCAGCCTCGCGCGAATCGCTTCGATCGTTGATTAACATAAAAGACAGGCTGTAAAAGTCTTTTTCCGACGCGGCTGGAGGTGGCAGCGTCGCGTCGTTGCATTCAATCGAAGAGGCATAATTCCCTTAGCGATACCCACGCGGCGCACTTTAAATTCCTCGCAGCCGGTGCGGTCTTATCAGTTTTTGCGACACCGTCTGTCTGTCTGTCTGTCTGCCGTCGAAAGAGATCGAAGAGGTTTTTCGAGCAGACAACGGACGATACGCGTTCCAGTTTTCAGATTTTCTCAATCGGCCGCTCTCGTACGCCGCTCGTCCGCAGCGCATACAACGCCCGTTTTTTCCTCCGGCAATTGCGTCACTGGGTACGCGAGTGCTTGTTTTAATCTCGGCTGACGATAATGCAATTACATTCCGGATCGACGTCGTACGCGTGTGCTAATTGAAACGTGCGCGAAGGAAAGTGGCCGAGAGCCGGGCTGAACGTTGTTTCGCTTGCTCGATCGGGAGATTCAGAGGCACACCGCTAGCAAAACTGGATTTTCCCGGGCTTCTTATGTTCCACGTTCCGCTATTCGCAAGCTCGCTCGTGCAAAAGCTACAAATGTGTTTCTTCATCGGATGGCGCGAGGGCGGCATAAAAATTCCTAATTTGTGAGCCAAAGGAGCTGACAAGGTTAGTTCTTTTACAATCGGAATTGATTAGCCGGCTGTCTTATTATTATCACACGACAGACAGCAACGAGTATCACCGGCAATTAGTATAATCGTCGCGAAACGATGGCCTCGTCGGAGTTAACTACGGGACGTTTATCGGCTGATCGGGAGAAAAATAATTTTCAGCCGTTCGATGGGATTCGCCAGGGAACGAGCGCTCCTCGTACTCCGTTCTTTGCACCAGCCTCTTATCTGAGCGCACTATTGTTTGCACAATATTGTTTTACCGCAGATAAGTACGCTCCGCACGCTCATTATACAAGCGACGTTTATTTATCTGCCTTGTCTCACCAGATTTCACAACCTCCGCGAAACGTTTAGCAATCGTACGCAACTCGCCGCTTCTACGATTCTGGTTAATTAAAAATCGTTCGTCGATGGAAACGAGAAAAGAAAGAAAGCAAAAACAGTACAATTACCAAGACCGATCTCGCGGTACAGGTTTCCCGAGTGGCGTTCACGCGATCGTAACCCTTACGCTCGAGGGATCGGTACCGCGGCAAGGAAGTCGCGTATGGAAGAGCGTCGAAGGACGGCTCGCTTCCATCCATCCCGTGTCGTGTCAAACGGAGGGACACACGCTCGTGTCAGGAGGTGTACGCGATAGAAAGAGACTGTAGGAAGATGACATAATCCCACTCGCGCAATTTGCGAAACAGATTTACGCGTGGGACGGTCTCCAGCGCGCGGGCATTTATGATAATGTGTAGCGCGGTTTACTGGTCGCGACTCTCGACGGTGCGCTGGTTGCGTCGCGCCGCGCCGCGCCGCGCCGCGTCTCGTCGCGTGTGTATACGTCGCGCGTGCACGTAGAAATTCGCGGTGGCTACGCGTTCACGCTCCGGCGTACGCTCGTATCGTCGTTCGAACGTGTGCGTGGAGACGCGTACGTGGTCGTTCGCTCGTGAATCCTATTTAACGCTGTCCCTGATGCCCTGCTGGCTGACGCACACCGGCACGCTCGAACCATATGATGAGCACACGCACGTGCACCGCTGCACGATGCACGACGCTCCGTATGTCCCCGTTGGCGGGGAAAGAGGGTGACCGGGATAATCGTGCAAGACGATTGGTAGCTTCCTGTCGGTCACGTGACCGGCCTGCATCGCGGAACGACAGTGCATGGGGCTGCGGCAGAGGATGACATTCGTTGCACTCACCTAGTGCCGTTAAGTAGCTGGAGAGGATGCAGCCGCGGATTAATGGTTACGGATACATCTTGGATCGCGATGATTTGTTGGCTTTTATCGCGTACGAAACCAGGGAGGAGGAACGGCGCGGAGCTAGAGTAGCTTTTCTCGTCGCCCCCTCCAACCCCCAACCCTTGCCAACCGAGCACAGTCCGACGTCGCGGGATTAATGATATCAGCTCGCTGGATGTACCGTGTTATTTACGCTATAAATTCGTCCAGGCCATTCGAAACGCGTATTAAATTATTGTGGATACACTTTACGAGATTAATTTAGAGCGACGATCGCCTCTTCCGTGCCAATTTTCGGCAGCCGCGCCACCCGTCGCCGATTTATCGGCTACTTTCGTAAACTTCCCGCGTGGAACCGTGTGTGTAGCCACGACGGTAGCTTCGACATATTTTTGCCCGGATCGATTACGGATCTTGACTGCGACGGACCCGCCACGGTGTTATGCACATCAATTCCCCGACCCCTGTCACGTATCGTTCATGAACGTTTCGTGCGATGCTCGTCAACGTCGATTGCTCTATGTATCGCACACGGATAGCTCGATTCGCCAGGTGTACTCGTATCTTGTCCTCCAACCGTTACATCAATTAGTGCGATCCATATTCCGGGGCCCTCTAAATAATTGCACGCGCGAACATAATCGAAATCCAATTGAATCCCGCGCGAAATAGAAGCGGAGACGTTCGGGGTTTTTTCCGCAGCAGCGATACATCCCGTTTCTCGATTCGATGGCCACGAAAACACGCGACACGATATAAATCGTTGACGCGTTTCGCGCGCGATATCGATCTCGAGATCGACAGGTTTCGCCGTCGTTCGATTCGTGCAACGTCCCGAATAACTCGCGGTGCCTCGTCGAGTTATCGAGCGGCGCAACGATATCACGCGGCGAAAAAGAAGTAGAGATTAGCTGCGCCACTGATGCCCCGCAATATCGTGCCATCTATTTTGTAATAGAAACAACGGAAGAGCCTAATTCCGCGAGGTTGCTCTCGTCCTCCTCGCCATTAGATGTGTAGATACATGTCGGCGCGCATGATGCCATTCCTATCTACCTATACTTACTTACCTAGCTGCCTACCTACCTACCTAATTATACCGAGTGGTCCACTCGAAGCGATAAGCGATTTACATACCGAACGACGCGATGGATTTACCGCTCGGCTGTGTACGACGTCGCTATACTGCTCGACTCTTCGTTCCGCCGTCAGACTTTGCTCCATTTTGCTCCTATTCCGGGAAGCCTGAGAAAGAATTCGCGCTCGCGCCGATACTACCGTGCACAGTCGCCGTTCCGCGTTTACGGTAATAACATTCGCGCACAATTGGCCGTTTTAAATTAAACGTCCGATAAACTATTATATTTACCGTCTGATCCTAAAAGCATGTATCAATAGATGCGTTATCTCGAGTCCTATCAGCTCGTTCGAGAGGCAGACACGCACCAGTGGACTTTCTCTCGCAACAGCCGTGGTTGATGCGTTTGCCCGTGCACCAACGGCAGCAATTTTCTATCGCGTTCCTAAGAAACCGCGCAACCCGTACCCGGCTCGAAATTATCCGCGGCTGGTGTAATCGAACCGATGAACGATCGCTCGCGATGGCGGCGCGGATCAAACGGATATAGGCTGCAATATTATTTATATTTGGCTTAATGGCAACCTTGAAATCGGTCTAAACGTCATAAATATCGCGCGGTGCTGTTGTGAAACGGCGGCGCGAAAACGCAAGAGACAATTTCTCGGTGGACGCATAAATCTTTAAGCGGTACACGACGAGTCCGCTTAATAATTGATAAGTAAATAATTCATTCGAGGTGGTGAACACGAGCGTGCCAAACGATGAGACAGATTTACCGTTCGTCCCTCTAGCAGACGCATTTGCTCTTTGCTCCATTCCTGGCGACTTTGGTATATTTCGCCTCGCGGTCACGGAAGTTTCAAGTATAGTTAGCCAACTGTACTAAGGATTGGTATGTAGCTGGCTCTCATCGGTTCATTTATTTACGCGATCGGGCCACTTAATATCGCTGGGCGGGCAAACGCGCACGGCGGGCGCACTAATTTTGTACGCGCACCCCGCGGGAGAAGAGCACGGGGTGGATTATAAATTTTGGAAAAGCTAAATTTTTCCTCGACGCTGATTTCCGTTCCGAATAAGCGCGCAGTTTACGCCGTTCGCGCGTTTATCGTTGAGAAACTCGTTCGCAAAAGGTCCACGCATAATTTCGTCCCGCAGTTATCGGTACCCCGGAGATGTTGCCCGGTCGATTTAATGCCGCGAGATTAGAATATCGGCTAGTGAACCAATGACAACAAGAATCTATTTCGAGCGTTAGTTATTCTTAGTTTCGCGTAAATTTAATTGCGACAGCGGTTGCGACGTATACCTCCAAACATGTATCGCGCTTGAAATATGACTTGGAAGTATAGTGGCAACGGCAATTATTTAATTCGGTTAATTATTGCTCTTAGAGGAAGACGTTTCCAAAGATATATCGTTGAAATATCGTTGTCTATAATTGCGCAACCCGACGCGTCGCTAGCGTAATCTTATCGAGGAAACTACGAAATAACGTTGTTTAATTAATTACATATTTCGCGGGGGAAGAAAAATGTAGCTCGCGGGAAGAATCGCCAAGTTTTATCGTTCTTCCGCATGGGTTTGTATTTCTCCCTCTCTTTCTCTCGCCCTCCGCTCGTTTTAAAAAGAGACGAAGAAACCGTAGAGTTAGTAAAGTTAATATTTTTAAATGCATAATGAATTCGGTAACCCCGGGACTAGGAGCACCGCACGTCCCAGCTTTAAATCTTTTCTGTAAATAGATTATGGCGCGAGATAATGAAAAATTTGCCAGCGTCGCGCACCTAAGTTCAACGCTCGTTCCTTTCGACTTTCTTCCTTGGGTCCCCGCGCGCGTCCCTTTCCTCCCGCGATCCCGCGCCTCGCGAATTTATGCGCCTCGTGGTTGTTTCCATTTTTCCGGACGCGAAGAGCGCAAGAACGCTCAGTCATCGGCGATGCATCGCGTTCGCATTCGAAACGCGAACCGTGTATCTGCTCGGTCGGAGCGTGCATCGCGTCGGACGATCGCGAGCACGGTTTCCTCTCTCCTCTCATTTGCGAAGAATTCCTCGCGGTAATTCAACATTAAACAGCACGAAATGCAGCATTATCGTGCGGCTGTATTCGGTGTACAAGCACAGATAAGATACCCCCGGTGTATCACATGATTATTAGAGTAACCGAGGCATTTCTCGTTCTCGATCGACGGATAGTTGGCAAAGAGAAAATTGAAATATGAATCATCGTGTACATAATCGCGCTCCGAATAACTCCGTAACGTCTTTCGCGTGTGTTGCACCGGAGGAACGAAAGAACTCCTCCCGCCCTCTACAAACCGCGTGTTTTACTTTCGTCCTCTATCAGCCGCACGCTCGTTGTAATTCAATTTTTCTTGCGCGCACTCCGCGCCCATGTTTCCGTTCTGCACGCTCGGCCCGCGCTCGAACGTACGGTACAAGACGGACGATACCGCCATTCGTTCTCCGTACGTTGTCCCCCGCCTCATTGGCCGCGCGTACGAGGAAACTAATTAGTCGCGATAACGTAGATTTTAATTCAGCGGGGAACACCGCGGGTACCTCGCGACGCGTCCGGACGGCGCGGCTCGCGAATAAATTTAGGCGCGCGCCGAGCCGAGCGGGGACAAAACGCGGCGCACGGGTGTGTACCTCGCCGCTGGTGGTACTCGCTTCCCGTTGATAAATTCATGTTCGCCCGTCGTTTCAATGTACCATTGATGAGAAGCAGAAGATGGTCAACGTTGGCCAAGAAGTTGCTGCTGGGCACCACGCGACCCTGTCGCCGGACATTAGTATAAATAGTTATGAATCTAGAATAGAACGCACCGGGGGCTG
The DNA here is from genome assembly GCF_050948175.1 of Xylocopa sonorina. Lineage (NCBI taxonomy): Eukaryota > Metazoa > Arthropoda > Insecta > Hymenoptera > Apidae > Xylocopa > Xylocopa sonorina. The sequence goes on from NC_135193.1 coordinate 16,398,156, forward strand.
TTACGCGGATACGCGATGGTACGAGCTCGGTCGTCACCGCGTACGTTCCACGATCGGCCCGATACCGGACGCCGGCGAAGTGTTTCTGGACGTATCGGCGGGCGAGAATATCGCTTGGCTTTGGTATCGAATCGAGAGGCGGGGGGGACGAGGAGGCGTTACGGCGATCGGGCGGAGAAAATCTTCCCGGAAGTTCGCGCACGAGCCGCCCTAAAGTTTACGCGGGACGTGTCCGGAATGCCATTAGGGTTAACGATCTTAGCCGTAGCCGAATGCGAGAAACCGGGGAGGTCGCGGGTTACTTGCGACTAAGAGTAAACTGATTCCATTGAGGCGCGCGTTTATGTCCCCTTACTGCAATTAGTACGCCGCGAAAGTATCAATGTATTACTAGGAACAACTGGGAGATCGCGTTTCCAGATAGCAGGAGCGGTACTCGCGCGGTTTATCGAGCGGTAAACTTAGACGCTGGATTGATCCTCGATAAATTAGCCGATTTAAGAGCGCGCCTGTGCATACGGAAGATTATTTCGATTGGTGTATAATGCCCTGACAATTTGGCAGTAACAGCGTCCGCGCGGAGGTAGTTGGAGGTGACCGTTCGTACGAAACTGATCGATTTAAAGCCAGCTTCGGCGGCAAGGGGTGAACATTCCTTGGCCGATCATCCCGATGCCTGTTTTTTGGTGTTAGTCACACCGTCTGTGTTCGTTCGGCTGGCTATTTATAGATCAGCCTCCTTAGTGGCCGCGGGTTCGAGAGAACATTGGACAGGCTTCTTCCACCGACCACCTTAAACCGCTGTTTTAGTTCTCGAACCGTTCTCCCCGTCTCGTTCCCTCCGCGCGTCATTGAAACGCGTTGCGCCAGTAATGGAAACGTTCTCCTATCTCTGCGAGCGGCTGCTACCACGATAGCTCTCGGTGCAATTTAATTGAGAAAGTCTAGCAACTGCACTTGGCCCAGCGAAATGTTCAGCCGTACGATAATACGCATTTTTCCCGCAAGCTCTCGGTGTCCGCCGCCTGGTTCTCGAGCGACGCGGACAAACGCGATTATCACAATGGCGGCGGCTTGTCTGCGACACGGAATCATTAGTGTAGTCATTATATTACAGGTAACGAATTACGCGGGAAGGTGTCGACGGTTGTACGTCGCGACGCGTGACGGTACCCGATTACATTCACGCGTGGCGAGCGTGGTGGGCGACGGTTCGATCTGAATCGAGAGTACATGATTCGGAAAGGGTGACAGAGAGAGAGAGAGAGAGAGAGGGGGGGAGAGAATAGAGTAGTATGTCGTTAGTATTGTTGTTCGCCGATCGAGCCGCGCACGAAGCGTGCAGGTTCGAACCTTTGACGCGGTGTGTCTCGTGTCGTTATAAAAAAAAAAAAGAAAAACGTAATAATAAAGAGCACCAAGTATAACGACGGCTAGGATTTTGTACAGGATCGTCGAACCGCGAATATGTGAAGTGGTTCCGGGATACGGGTGACTTAGGGGTTTCGAGCCAGGCCAGGGTGGCTCGAAGGGTGGGGGAGTACGTATGCGCGCGTGAGTGAGAGAGAAAGAGCGTAGGAGAGACGACGTGGGACTTGGTGGAGTACGCGGGCGCTCACTATATAGGCGACCGATTGTAATTATTTTTCCCCGATGACTTTGCCCTCAATGATTGTGCCTTAACCACGGTGAATTGATGCTGAGTGTCCCCTCATCAGCCGCTTCTCTCTATACGGTTAAAACGATACGCGGTAAAGTTAAACGCTACCGGACCGTGTCGGGGAAAGAGTGTTCTTCGCGTGTCGCGCACAACCGGTGATTGGTCTCTCTGGACAGGAACAGGGCTAGGAATCATCATTGGCATCGGGACCATTCATTCGCGCGGTAATGGCACTGCCAGCGGTGGTCGTGGCAGGAGAAAAGAATTTAGGCACGGGTAGAGACAGGGGTGGATAGGAGACGAAAGCAATCCCAGCGTATCGCATCGCCGGAGAGGACACTCGAACGTGATTATTGTCTACTCTTTATGAAAACCGCGCAGGCATCGCGAGACGGTAACACAGAGTCGTACCACCTTGTGCACACGCTCGCTCGTTACGCTCGCCGCTCTTCAGACGCCTACTGAATTCGCCACTGTGAACATTTTCTTCGCCGCTTGGCCGAAAAATTATAACGATCGTACCACTCGCTCGTATCGATAATGCGCGATGGAGTTACTCGCGTTTTCCATTATCTCGCCCGTTGCGCGCCCGAGATATCCTGCCCATTGGGATATTGTTGGACGATAATTAAAGCGAAAGTCGAACGCGATAGCGATTGGAAAAGCACGGGTGCAGGCTGATTCAGGGACCAGTTCCTTTCCACGTTTTTTTCTAAATTATACCAGTAGGTCTCTTATCAGATGTCTGCGTTTCATAAAGACTGGCTAAAACACCGTCTAGCGCGGACTATCACTTACGATGACGCCACGTAAGCAGAATCTTACCAGCCAGCGGACCGTTTCTGCGTTTATACCCGTACAGCTTGCTTCTCCGGGTTGTTCCGTTATTTACCTGATTACGGACCAATTAACTCGATACAGAGGAGGACAGAGAGCGAGAAATCGATGATCGAGCTTGGCTCCTGTATTTCTGCGTGGCATTCCTCCGCGATGCGATACAATGCGGCGATCGCGAGCCTCGGGTAGCGTTCGCAGACTATTTCGCCAGGATAATCCGTTTCGCGGACGGGACGAGAGTGAGCGGCCCCGCGATCAGGATTTCAGCCGTGGCGGAGAGTTCTTTGACCCGTTCCGATCGGCACGAGGAATTTCTCCTTACCTTGTATTTTATCTTAACGCCACGGTGAAAGTATGGTAACATTGTTTGCCGCGCGGCTCTATTAGCATAAACAGTCAATTTCCTTGTTTTATCAGTCGAAAAATATGTATTTTCCTCGAAGAAAGTGGCAGTGAAAGTTGAAACGCGTAAACCCCTAATTATGGTGCGATACCAGCTGCATTTTTTCTGCAACACAGTACTCGAGTATCGATTGATTAAAATGTTACGAGATTCTTTACTTTTCTCTTCTTTTTTTTTTCCTTTTATTTTAATGGTCGTTCCATTTATACCTGACGTTTTATTGCAACTAATATTCCTCTGGTTGTTCCGTCTGCGAGCACCGCTGTCGAGGTTTCTCTCGGCTTGCCAACATTCGTTGAAAAACTAATGAGCCCGATCTATTTCCGGTTTCAGGATTTATGCACAAAGCGCATACATTCTAATGGAAAATAAGACAAGCCGAGAGTTACGGAACACAGCGAGGCGGCCGTCACAGGTGTTAAATATTAAGTCGTGTCACAGGGAATAGACGTTTCAGAAGTCGTGCCAGACATTGCCACGCTTTCATTCAGTTTATGATACTTAAATGAAGCTACGTCTGTCCGTGCCATAATAATGCAATATAATACCGGTGCAACCGTGACACTACACACGGATGAATAATTCGAGTGCGTGTCAACCATCTCGTGAATTATTTATCCCCGCCCCTGAGCGAGATATTACTTACCGAAACGGTTTGGTTCTACGCGAATTTAATGGGAAACGATCATCCGTATCGCGGCATCAATCATTCAATGGTAGAAAGTCAAGTTTAATAAGGGAAGTGAAAATTTCACGACACTCTGATAGCCAAACAGAGGAGAGAGAACGGTTTCCTCTCTCTCTCTCTTTTTTTTTATGCGCCCACTCATAAATGAGCTCCCCGCGCGGTACACCCGAGGGGTTGGAATATGATTAGTATGTCGTTACAAAAGCATCGGCTTGGATACTTAAATTAAGTTTATTGAGCAATTTTCACGGCGTTACGTCCTCCTTGGCGCGACCCTCGTAAAAGATAAAGTCAGCCGGTTGTATCGAGGCCGAGCGCGAGGTGACTCTGCGATTCGAACATTCCACCCATAGGGCTACTTCCTATTAAAATGTAAAAGTTAATGAACACGATTATGACGTTCGAGAAGCGGCAGATCCGTAATAAAAAGGAGAGGAAAAAATTGCCGAGGGGTAGTGCCGTTGGAAGACGGTAAACAATGAGAATAAGCGGTTCGTTCCGTTTTACTTTTACGAGTTGAAAAGTTCAACCTCTCTCCCTGCCGCTACCACTGTTCCCCTTATATATTTGGTAAATAATTAGAATCCCGCTTACGATCGTTAGCTTCTTCGCGAGTTCGCTCGATTTAAGAAGTATCCACGGAACGAGGTATCCGTGGAATTGGACAAGGCGAAAAGAGAACCCGGGTCTTGGCTGCTCGCTCAATGGACCGCGTCGTATGGAACGTATTTTCTTCGTTCTCGCTGGATGAAATCGACGCCGCACCCGGCCGATTATTTCCAATGAGCGATCGCACTTTCGTAATTAGCCGGTGGAAGAGCGGGCCCGCCGCTTCTTAATCCGCCATCGATCGGCGAAAGTTATCCCTTAACCGTTCCCGTTGGTTGGCCGGAATTTTTCCACCGCCTCTCTGCGCGGCGTTCTGCCCAGAAATCCGGAAAATCGTGAAAAATGCTTTAAATTCGTGGCGATTTGATTGATCGTGTTAATAAGAAAGTTTTCCTTCCTTTCTTCGGGGTCCTCCATTCATTTAGGGTGGGGGGGATGAGAGAGTGCGAAAAAATGGGCTCCTTATCGATCCGATACATACCATTGATTAAGCATGATTGATGACGGAGCTGATTTTCGTTGGGCTAAAAATACGAAAGCATGATTACGGCGACCTTCGTAATTCTGTTGCGTTTATCGGGGATATTTCTGGTTCAGCGTCGCGAGCAGAACCGTCCTGTCGGCCGAGTAAAGCAACGCGTTATAAAGCACCCGGAAATTGCCAATTAATAATATATTAAACAAGCAATTTGTGTTTTCGTCGAGTAAAAGAAGTTTCGGAAGTTCGGTGCCGCGCATTAATTATTGCCGCGATAAGTCGCCGGTTTCACCCCCGCCACCTTCTGCCGTCGCTTTTCGTTCCCTTTCTTCGAGGTTTACGAGAAAAAGTGTCGAATAATCCGTCTCGAAGGAACGTCCGCGGTGTACGCCCGATCGAGCCTCGATAAATATCGAACGGAACGACGGCGGAACAAAGTATCGCGCGTTTATTACCATTTTTCCAGCGGAGCGATTCAACCGGTTTTCAGAAAAGGCTGAAAGAGGACAATAAGGATTATTAATCCTTACCTTGGTCAATTGAATTCAGAGGGAACCATTCGGAACGTTTTATAAGACTCTGTCTACGTAACAGTTGTACGTAATTGGCAGCGTTGATCTGCTTGCTAAATTACCGACAATGCATACTTTGTAATATTGCGCGCTTCCATTATCCCGACGTTCTCTTCCGCCTCGTTCACTTTCTTATGTTACCCTTAACAAGGTCCAGGTCTCAGCTATTATCGAGAAATTTATTTCAAAGAGATTCCTGCTCGATACTCTTCCCTCGTTCTTCGTTCGAATATTTCGTTTTGTCTTCGCGAATCGAAACGATCCTTTGTCGGGGAGTGCCCCGTAGGAAACGCGGAAAGGATCGAAGTATTACGATACGTCCGATTTCGGTCCACCCCCTTAACGTGACGGTCAAACAACGGTCGAGTCCTGTGACGTAGTAGCTTTCAGAAATTGTATCAATCCACGGTCGTTTCCACTAAATCGTGCCCCTCGATCGCCTTCGACCGAAGTCGTTCTAAAATTTAGGGGTTGGAGCAGCGGGTGGAACGGGTCGGTTAAGGGTGGACCCTTTTACCGGGGGCAAACACAAAATGCATTATTTATTGCCCGTAGCGGCTGGCAATTCATCGAATTCCCGCTAAAAGTGAAAGAGTTGAGGTCGAGGGTTGCGTCGGTGGCGCAACGCAAGGTGCGTTCGCCGGGAACGAAATGCCGTGGGGGTGGAGTTAAGTGGCACCTTTTTCCTCTCTCCATTTGCGCATTCTCACGCGTGTACACGCCGCGTTCTGCCTTGACAGGAGGCCGTCGATTTCTCCCACGTCAATTTTTCGCGTATCTAATTACACGCGATCTCCTGTGGATGCGTTCGTACGGTTTCTTTTTTTTCAATGTCAACCATCAAGATCGCGCGGTAAAAATTTCTATTAAGTTACAGTCGAACGCCACTGCCACGTATCTGTAGCCATCAATCACGCAATTTTCAACCTAACGTAGCCACCGACCGTACCCATCCATCATCGGCCAATTTATAATTTCAAACTCGTTGAATTTTTTATAGTTCTAGTTACCCTGAAATGAGAGACTCGTTGGAGGAACGGTCGAACGATTGTTGGTTTTACTTGCGGCACGATCGAAGTAAATAGTATTTCGATTGGTTCGTTGGCAATAACCGGTAATAATCTGTCCCCGTCTGTGGCTGCTGTGCGACTGCAGCCTCCGCTCGGTGGATATCCTCGAGGAACTGGTGGTTTAATTCAGAGTTTCTCTTTGTATCCGGGAAACAAATGGTTCGTAAGTTTTCGAGGCACTAATTGCGGGAGGTAAGGAAGCAAGACGAGGCTCGATGGAGCTGTAAAGTGTGCCGTAAGGGAACGCTCGAAGGGAATCGAAATAAACATTCGATTCCGCTGGATCTTTCCTTCCCGCGGCGCGTATACGGTCTCGCTCCCTCTCTCGCCGTTTCTCTCTTTCGCCCCTTTCCCGGTGATTTATGTTAATGTTTTTGTCTGGGACTCTAAATACAAGGAAAGGCGATTCGATTCGTGCCGCGTCAAGTTCGCAGCCCCTTCCGTTTTCTTATGCTGATGCCGATTAACTTAACTGCTTTAAGACGGCAATAAAGGTCGTCGACGCGATTTAACCGGTTTCCTTTTACCATAGAATCGATGCCGTAACGCCCTCGAACGTGAAACCAAAGCTTCGGCGTGCATATTGACGATAATGGGAAAAGTTGTTGGACTCTTCGATATCTGACTTTGGGTGGGAGCGTCGATCAATCAGTCTACTCGCTCGATCCCCTTTAACCCTTCTTATTCCTCACCACTCCCTCTATTTATCAATCGTAAAGATATCATTTTTTACATATATATATATCCCAACTGAAAATCCTCAACCGTTTTATCGATCATTAAACGAGAAGGAGAAAGCGATCGAGCAGAGGTTCTTGATAAAGGCAATGGCCTTCTTCGAGCCTCTCAAATTTTTATACCTCTCGCACACCCCTCGTTTCACTCCCGCTCCTCGAAATTAAACCGCCAGCTAATTCGACGAGTACCCGGAACAAGGCACATTCTCCGCGAAACAAATCGAAAAGTCGTGGAACAATCGATCCCCGTTAAGGGGCATTTACAATGCCCGATCGACCGTGCGGATCCTTTAAGTTGGTGAAGACTGTTTATTGTTTTCCACTGGATTCCACGCTCAGCTGGCCCGTTCACCGTCGAGAGAAACCAAACCCACTTGGTATTCGGCAAGTTCGCATTAAACTGACCGAGACCCAACCCCCGTTCCCACGCAGGTACACAGCTTCTGCGGCGCGGGGGTGGTTTCCGAATCTGAGAGAGTTTTCGAGGGCCGGATTACCTTATCTACGGGCTCTCACTCGCTCGCTCGCGCCAATTCCTAAACGAAATCCCGCCAGTCCATATACAGAGCCGTTTACGCGACGATTTAACCCTCTAAACCATCCTCCGGTGGTTACGCCTAAGTCCAGGGCCGCTCGAGAACGTATACGAGAACGCCCCTCGTTGTCGCAGGCCGCGTCATGGCCGCTCCATGGAAATAAAATCACTCGCCGCGCGTTATAATCCGGCTTGTTCAACAAGAACGCGGAGATCCTTCCTAACGATCGTTCACGAGCGGTGTTTATCGGTATAAACAAGAAGTGCGGTTCGCGCCGAATGAAATTATCGCCTCTCGGCTGTACGATAGGAAAACAGCGTCGGAGTCGACCAGTTTTTTGTGTATAATAAAGTTACACAATTTCCCCACGTGACATCGATAAAAAAGAATCGAACGTTGGAATTGATAAGACGCGTGTAACCGCTTCCCGGATAATAAATGCCCGTTTATATCCTGCCGTATCTCAGTCGAGCGTTCTCTCGCGCACGTGTTGCTTATACCGGTTATGCGTGAAGCACCGATTTATGATTCATGAAAGGCAAGAAACGTATTTCCATGAAAAACGCCGCCAGGCAACGATTGATTTAAGCCTGACGGTGAGGAGTTTCGAACGTCGCGAGCGTAACCGGTGAAATTAGCAGAGAGACACGATTTTTTTTTTCTATCCTGATCCATTTTAGGCGACATGGGCGCAACGGGAGCGGAAGTTTTTCGTCGAACGATAACCGTTCTCCCCCTCACCTCTGTTCCACTTCGATCGCTTTTTTGGCGGAAGAAATGGGGGGCGAGATCGGGTGTACATTTTTCTCGATGAAGCACGAAGTGACGGAAAAGGGGATTCCCCTGCAGCTGATGCAATTAACTCGCTATTAGCGAAGCAGACGTTGAACAGAGGCCCGCCGTTACGAAAGTATAGCTTGCTGTACGTGATTAAAACGGGAATTCGTTATGGGCACACCGACCACGTCGATAAGATTAATTGATAAATGGCTAAATCGATCGGCTCCGTTGTAGTTTCACTCCGGAGCTCGGGCTTATCGCGGGGGAAAGATAAATATCTCGCGGTGGTGTGGTAATGATAATCGAGTTAACTCGAGTACACGTTAACCCCGCGATGATCTGTGGCAAATTATCATTACACCCGTGATACCTCGTATCGGTTTCGCGTATTCGCACGATTCTTACGGCAGATGCGATAACGTTACGAAAATTGTCTGCTGTTATTAATCGGGGCAACGATTAATAAAAGGAGCCAATTTCGAGCTTATTATCGTCACAATTCGTTCGCTCCTCGCGATCGATCTTATATCGCGTTCGAAATTTTTCATCCCGAACCTCGTCGATTTCGAAAACACGCAATTTTACCGATACCAGCCGCTTTCCACGATGATCGCATTCGTTCTAATTGGTGCTCGAGTGATTCTGTTGTCGAGAATCGTCGTCGACCGCTTTTATCGCCATTTACTTATCGCGCTCGAACATTCTAAACACGTAAACAGAATGCAACTATATAAGGAACGGGCTCGACCGGATGTAAAATAGAAATGTTAACCGCATTCGGGATTTGTTCTACTAACTGGAAAGGTGATTTATCATCGAACGCGTCCACGTCATCGTAGTCGATGATTCCAAAGGAGACGTGTCGCAATCGTTCCGCGAAGCGGAACATAAATAAATAAATCGAGTGGATAAGATCGTTTGTGCAGTTTCTTGCCACGTATGATGTGCATCGTGTTAACCCGAGAGACAGAACGAGTAGAAGAGAGAGAGAGAGAGAGAGAAAAAAAGGGGTAACAGGCGGGAGGGAGAGAAAAAAGGCGCAAGGATCGGCGGTGGTTCGGCGGGGCGAGAAGGAGGGCACCGAGTTTGCGTAGTCTCATCGCGGTCCACATGTTTGAATAGCCATGTTGCTTCGATGACGTGTCCACTTCGAGAATTATGCCTCTCGATGATCCATCGGTTTCGCGAGAAACACCCGGCGCTCGTTTCTATTCCTGAGACATTTCCTGGGAACGGATTATCGCGGTTTATCGGTCGTAACCGGCGATTGTAAGCGGCGTTGAAAATGCATCGGTGTGGCATGACCACGGTTAAATTTGGATGGATATCCAAATGTTCTGGACGCGGTAACAGCCACCGATAAACGCGCGACTCTTATCGGGGCTGATCGTAAAACGCGCCTAAGAAATTGACCGCTCGACGTCGCACGGGACGTCGATACTCATTGACGGGAAACGATACCGCGTCCCCGAGTTGACGCGCGTCGAGCTTCCCGACGCGAGGAAAGAATGGAGGCAGGGCGAACGGACGGACGTTCGCCGCGAAATCGCACGCTCGACGACCATAGAGAACGTTATCCACGACAAACGGGAGACAGAGCCGACAGCGCACGGTTGCTCGTGGGCGGTGGTTAAGGCTCGATTTCCAACGTACGTACGCTTTTGTTCGAACGCTTTTCGACCGTCCCGCTCGTCGATGATTCAACGATACCCGCTCGATGAATATTTTATCAGCTGTGTTTTTTTTTTTTTTTTCTCCTCTCCGCTTCTATCGTTTGCAACCTTGTACACGTCGCGCGAAGTACGTACTGCCTCGTTTGTGTGATGCATAACCACGTTGCAAGAAGTTTACGGTGACCTAATCGTAGAAAAACTTAACGACGTTGCACGGTCTCGGTAATAATGTTTCAAGAATCGCGTGGCAAAAAAAGAAAAGGGAAACGAGAATCGGTTGGGAACGTTCTTGACGGATCGAGAGGGGGAACGCGCGGGGAAGGGAAATCTAATTAAACTCGTCGAGCAGCGAAATCGTGTAACACCGATTTAATAAGCACGTGCTGTGTAATTTCAATTAGCCCGCGATAGCCGAAAAAAAAAAAACGGAAGCGGCGAAGATAGCGTGTTCTTGCCCGGGGAGCCTATTAATATTGGCAACGTATCCCGTAATAGGTATGGAAAACGATAAATAACGAATAAAAGCGCATCATTAAGTTGATAGTACCGTGCATCGCTTCTTCGATACGCAGCCAGTCTCAGCGCGATTTTTACATTCGCGTACACGTGCTCACGCGACTGCCCGATAACGGCAATCAGAGCCGTTCACATCGTCTACAGGGTGTTCTTATATCGTCGATTCTACGTTTCGAGGTATTTTCCTCGCAGCTCTAAGAACATTCCTATCCTGCGCGGTTCGTCGAGCAGTTTACGAGGAGCGTACGCTATCCAGAGATCTGCAGCTCGCAAAGAGAGAGAGAGAGAGAGGGTATCGATAATTATGAGTTTAAAAGGCCTGGATCTAGATGGTAGGCGAGCGTTTGGAGTAACCGACGGAACGATTAACATACGCGAGAGTAATCGTAATTTCATCGCAATCTCTGCATATGTACGTTGCTACTTTTTCTAATAGAGTTCTTTCTCGAATGACGCGAGAGCGAGGGACGTTGATGTCCGCGTAGTTGAAAAATCGTGCACTCGGTTATATCTGGCCGTTTCCCCGCCTCGGGGAAAAGAAGTGAATTATGTCCGTATTTTTCCAATATATGTGCATACATTTTGCACGTATATATATATACACACACATACACACGCATACACATCATCTAATCGCATTATTCATGCGCACGCTGTGTTAATATCATCGCCCCGTACCCACGAATTGTACGAGCCATTACTATGTGCATACGAAAAACTACATTTGATTACGCGGTTACATGCTTCGAGCGCGAACGCGAATTCGCGTTCTGCGTCGATCCGGACGGTTTTTCATTCGCCGCGATAGAAGCGACGCGGAATCGATCGGTTCGAAATGCCGCATGGCCGCTCGCCGCCGCGCCGGGTTCGAAACGGAGGCGGTGTCGACGGAGAGAAGATTCGAAAAATTGCCGCGAAAGGTTCGTCGGGTCGTCGGCGTAGTCACGAACGATCACGAAGTCGAATCGAACGTGCGACTCGCGTACGTAGCGGTCGTTCGGTAGGATCGCGGCGGCCGGTCAGTGTAAACTCGGCTTTATTCGGTGTACGACTCGCATCGACTGGTTCGGCGCTTTGCTAAGCACCACGAGGGAAGAGGACAAACCGTGGACTCGGTGACGAACGGGTTAGAGAGCGGCACGGCGGGAGGACAGTGGCGGGAAGACGGCGGCGGTGGCGGCGGGTGGTGGGTGGCAGGTCGGAGGCGGTTAGGCGGCGGTGGCGGCGGCGGCGGCAGCGACGGCGGTGGCGGGAACAAGAGGGATACGAAACGCGTAAACAGAGAGTCAACATGTAAACAGGCCACTCGCGAGACAAACAACGTGGGGGCCGCGGGCTGTTCACCGAACGAGGCAGCCAGGCTCTCGCCTGTTCGTTCGCTCGTTCCGTGCGTACGTTCTCTCCGCCGGCGTCCGTGTGTGCTTCGTTTCCGTCCGTCGCTGGCGTCCGTCTCTGTGCTCTCCTCGCCACGGGTTAACTCCGCTCCGCTCTGTCGGATTTATCGAATCCCGTGCGGCGGGCTAACGTCGAGGCCGCTCGAAGCCAGCCATCGATCGACGGTGCGCCACCCGCGGGTTTCGGACTCGACGGCCGTCGTGATCGCGGATCGTCGCCGATACCCGTGATATTCGAGGCGGCGGCGATCGATCGCCGGAGAATTGGCTCGTTTCCATTTTCCGCGAGCGCGATTCAAGGTCGAGGGGAACTGATTTCGTGCGAGCGCGCGCTACCGGCTTCGAACGCTGCCCGTCGTGTTTCAGTGCACGTGATTCGCCTCAACCTGAGCTGCTCTGTGACGCGTGACGCTTGTTTGTGAGAATGTGACCCTTGCCGTCGAATAGAAAAAAAGAAGAAAAACAGAACGGAGTTTCATCGTCGACGGTGTACACTGCCGAATATCAATGATACCCCGGTGTCGTGGCTCGACGCGGAGCGTTTCCACCGGTCGCGTTTAGTCGCGGAAACGATATCAAACGGAAAATGCGAACGTTCGTTGTCGCGATACGCTGTGTTTACTCGCTCCGCGTTCATCCTCGTTTATAGTTCAGTGGACTACTGTCGTGTTGATGGTATCGCTCGTGGTACCTCCTGACCTGAAGGTCGAAATGTTTCACTCCCGATACGCTCAGTGTTAGCTGGTTTCCCGGCGATGATGCAAGGTTCTACCGCGTACCGTGTTACCGGAAAATCGATTAACGTTCGTACGTATTCGTGATTGAAAATCGAGGCATCGTTTCGTCGAATAAGCCAGAGAGTGAGAAAGAGAGAGAGAGAGAGAGAGAGAGAGAGAGAGAGAGAGAGAAAGGGAGAGTGATCGAGAGGTGGGTGATAGATAAAGAAAGATAGACAACATTCCTTCGTGGATCGTCAACAGGTGTACGCCTTAATGATACACCGATGAGACGATGGAGATTGCTGTTAACATCCGTGTACATTGAAGAGGAGGTGCTCTGCGGTCTCGCGTGAATCATTAGTTTTCTTGCAGCGGTCCGCTACCACGTGAGTAAGCAATCGTTATCGTACATTTTATTGAGATTTATGCGACGTTCACCCCTCGCCTCCCTCCGTCTGTGAACGTCTAATTGTTCCACGGGATGGACCATACGCGGCAGCTGTCCAACCGTAAGAAAATAACTGTTTACCGTTGATTTCGGGCAAAGAAATGGTACGCGGAAACGGCGTCTACGCGTAATGGTTTTTTAATGAGACCGTGCATCAGCCGAGATATAGGTTACACGCGCACGCGTTGCGTCAATTCGACGTTATCCAACGACGTTTCTATACGTTCGCGTTTCGTTCCGTCATCGCGTTAAATCTGGAGCGCGTGTACACGTGGGGCGCGTGCGCAACCACGTGCACACGGTGCGCGACATCGAATGATAATATCGATCGACCTTCGGGGGCAGCGGACGTTGACAGCCTAATTCCTGGTTGCTCCTCACCAGGACGAATCAATCCTGTCCAGAGAGAGAGAGAGATACCCTGGCCGCCCGTAAAACGCCTCCCGTTCGTTTAACGCCGTCTCAATTGATGAATTCATACGCGCTGGTAATTAGAGGATCGCGTCTCTGACCGATACGAGGCAAAGTTCAAGGATGAAGCAGGAGGCGTACGTATTTAACAACGCTTATGTTTATCGAGTGCCTCGCTGTCGCGTTTAGCATACTTTGAATACCTCGTGGAGCGATGAAGTCATTCGAGAGAACGATCCAGCAATTATTTTAACCGACACGCGAAAGATATTCCTAACCGACTTAAGTATCGATTTTATCCCGGCCATTTAATCGATCGTCGACGACCGTTTTTGCTGGAGGACGCCCGATGAGAATACTTCGTTTGTTCGTCCGTCGATTCAGTCTCGTTGATCGAATCTGGGCAATTTAAAGGCTCGTGCCAGACAATTAACGAGCGAAATTCCGGCTGTAACCCAAGTATGCGCGTATGGCCTTCCAATAACTGTACCTTGTTGCGTTCTTCCGTGAACCCTGTCAAAAACTGTTCCCACTCGCCAATTCGGATTGCTCTTTAAACGACTCGGAACAACCGAGATGTTTTCGTTGCAAATTTTATTTCCATCCGAAGAATGTTCATGAAACGGCGGGGAGATAATCGCCTCTGCAAACCGGAAGTTAAATTTCTCGAAGCGAGTTTCGCATTAAGCGTGTCGGTTTGCAATGGTTTTACAGCCGCAGATAAGAAGTAAATCTTACTTGGTTAAGTTCTAACCACGGTTTCTTGACACGTATGCTCGTCGAGTATGGCGTGTTTCTAGAAGGTACAATGCAATAAAAAATGCGCGGGATGCTAAACGCACGCTCGTTTTCCCGACGAATAAACCCGATCCATTTTTTTCTCTCTGCTTAATCGATGGAACGTTTCTTCGCGATACCCCTTCGTTCGTGCCCTCCTCTCGTATTCGAGGCAGGTCACAATTTTCCATTCGTATATGGACGCGGCGTCTGCCGTCAGTCAACCGGGCCTTCAGACCTTCGCGTGGAATAAGAAACATTAAAAAGTGTTTGAGGGCAAAAGCGAGTAAACAGTTGGTTATTTATAGCAGAGCTGTGAGCCGACTTATAAGGTGGAGCGAATAACGGGGAAAACCGTCAGGTTTCGTCGTCTCTACGTAGGCACGCGCGCATCCTCGTTATTTTCTTCGGCGAAAAGAAACCGTAGGCCTTTCTAATTTCCCTTCTCGCGCAATTAATGGCGTCTCTTGTATCGAAAAGGGAGAAAAATGCATAAAAGAGCCTGTGCGAGAGTAATTAATAGCAATCGCGGTTTCTCTTCTCGACTCGGCTCGTACTTGTACGTGTGTTTACCCGTTCTTAGAAGATTAATTTTTTTTATTGCCCCCTCTCCGCGTTTACGGTGCTCGAACGAGCAGCCATGGAACGCAGGAGGCCTCTATCTTTTGTATTTGCGGTTATAATGTATAAATAGCGGCTCCGAGAAAGGATGAACGGTCGTCGTATCTGGTGTAAGAGGCGCGGGCCAGGGCTGTCGGTTTGATTGCTTTATAATAGCCAAACAGTGACGAAAAAACATTTTCTAAATACGCTGCCGCCTATTGCTACATCCGCTTAATGAGTTTACGTCCGGCGAGCAACGCGGCCTCGCGTGTATCTCGTTTGTTCCTCTCGCAGTTTACGAAACAAACGGCAGGCCGCGCGCGCGCGTTATTTCCGTCCGGACGATTTCGTACGGCGAGGTGTCGCCCGGAATGGGCCACCGGAAGCTGACCAAAAACGAGACGAACGCCGGGGAAAATAAACTACTTGTCGATAGCGCGAGGAAGGGTGTGGGACGCGCGAAAAGCGCGAGAGCAATTGCCGGGTGGTAACGCGGCGTAAACAGCGCCGAGCAAACAACTGATAGAAGCGAGGCGAAGCGGAGAAGTGGTACGTTTCAAGATTTCATTGAACTGAAACGATAATGGACGCACCGCGTACGAACGGCTACGCGTTCGTATTATCAAAAGAAACTATTGTCAGGCCTGTTGTTAACAATGCGTTGTTATTAAAGCCCCGTGACAACCAGGGACATTGTGCGTCTCGCGATACCGGTCAGTCTAGAGAATCGTAGAACCGAACTTTTGTTCGACGCGGTGGCAAGGTTTTCTCGCGTCTACCGATTGCTCGCGGCGACCTTGGCCAGGGGATCGAACATGGCGCGCGATGTCTCGCGAGCTACGGCTTATCCCTAAAGAATTTCAAATTCGTCGCGCGGCGGACGCGAGCCTGGCGACGATTGGCGCGTGAACGGAAATGGGCGAGACCGGGGACAGCTTCGATCTCTCGCGCGTTGTGAATTTTCTTCCTGTTCTTGTTTTTCTTTTTTCTGGTTATGAATATTCGAGCGAGACGTATCCGTATTGGTTGATCCGCTCTTAATCCTGCTGCACTCGTTAAAGTTTATCGATCGTTTCTCCGTCGCGCGAAAACCCGGCGATCGTTAAAAGCTCCCCGCTCGTCTTTCTGCCGCGTCCAAGGGAACGTAAACAGTTCTATGACTTCGAAAAAGATACATCGCATTCGTATGGTCATTATCGGTTTTCTATAAATAAAATCATGCTGCTCGATAAAGCTGGCTAGCGCGCGAGCCAGAGCCATTTAAAACGCGAGATTTACAGAGTTCTGTTATATAAATAACCACAATCACGGTCTGTGACGTCGGCCCGCGTGTAGTTCGCACACATTTGATCGTTTCCTTTCTCTTTTGTTTTCAGTGAAGACTAATCGCTTGTTCCTGCGTCGCTTCTGACACTTCGGGATATATGTATGTACGTTGCGCACCAGCATTCGATACTTACGGTAGGGAATTAATGAATTTCGACCGATTTCATTCGTTACGATCCACTTCTCCCCCTTTATCACGAGCCCGCGAATTCGCTCGCACGTTCACCGATCCGCGTACACACACACAGACACACACACAGACACACGTAGAACGCGTATAGACGTTCTCTTTTCTTCGGTGCTTAGATACGCGCAGGTACGTATTCACCGGTAGTCGGTAGAAGACGTATCGTTTCGCGTCCATTTTTCATTCTGACGTGGAACAACAGTTATTTACGGAGAGATTTTCCCCGGTTCTTACGTGGCCGTTGGAATGCATATACATAGAAGCGTTCCCCGTTGGTCCGTTACTTTCTGAACGTTCGCCCATTGCCGAGATTAGAGTAGCAGGCATTACTCATTCCTCGACCTAATTGCACGCGGCGCACCGCGCGGCGAAGAAAGTCCGCGCGTGTATACGGCTGCTCGCGGGGCTTTTCAACGACGTTGTTTATCCGTCGGCTCGGCTTGAACGAAACATTTTGGTATCGCGCGGCGTTCTCGCGAGTCACCAGACGCGCGCACGACCGCGCGCCGCTCCTCCACTGTGCACACCGTAGGCCCGGCATTTTTAAACTGGTACACTCGGAATTGAAAAAAAGCGGCATGAATGGCGCCTTGGAGGTTTCGTTTACACCGGCTCGGCTGAATATCAAAGCACAAAAGGGGGCTTTAAGCGTCGTCAGCGTCGTCGACGTCGTCGTCGTCGTCGTCGACGACGTCGTCGACTGCGACGCGGAGGAGGAGCAGCCTGGCGGGTGGTACACGCCTGTCTGTGGTGTTGTTTGGAACGCGTCCACTGCCGTCGGTCGCGGAATTAACGCGGGACCGGTATTTTTCTGGCGCTCCTCTACGCTCCTCTTCCGTCCCGTGTACATACCAGCGACGCTTGTACGCGTGGACAAAAAGGAAAGCGAAAGTGACGCGAGACGATTCGACATTGTAGCTCGGATGTGTGCTTGTTCCGTGCATTTAAATGCGGCAGTAGGCCGGCCACGCGACGCGTATAACGGATACATACGTGTACGCGTACACGGATTTTTCGTTCCTACCATCCGGTTAAAGCTGGCACAAAATAAAAGGTGAAACAAAGCGGAGAGTACGTTTTCCGCGGGAGTTTCATAATACCTTCTTGAATAGACCCACCGGGATAGCCTTACACGCGCGTTTTATAATGTCGTTTGTGCGCGCACGCGCAAACAAAAGCGTTTACCTTGCCGCTTTTGAAGACGAACAGAGGGGGGGTGGTGACACGTGCTCGTAGACCCCGAAAAATTCGTGTCACTCGTTCGCCTGTTACGCTCTTGACCTGCGCCCTTACGCCACCCGGCTCCACCGGCTCGAGTGTTTCGAGCGCGCGATACGCGATCCGAGGAACGTTAAATCGAATATTGCCTGCGAATGATCCTCGTTGGAAACAGGCTCGATCGTTTGATTATACCTCGGTTTATTGATTGATCAGGTATTCCCAGGCGGAATGCCCCGGCGTCGCTACTGACGTCATCGTACTTTAGATATCGAGCGTTGATCTATTACATCGGCTAGATTAGTTTCCACGGATTGCGGATGGCGAAATAAAAAGTTTGAAACCCCCCGGGATCCATTGTAAATTAGATCATTTGTATTCCTTGTTACAACACGCGCCGGCCGCTCGATTTTCTGTAACCTGGTGTTATCCATCCTGCTCCCCGTATCCTTCGCAGAGGATTGCGAAAAATTCCCCGCGCAACGCTCACCGTTGATAACAAATAGAGAAATCCTTCGAAAGCTATTTTAAAAGCAATTTGCCGGGGGTTAGCCGTAGCGGCCGCCGAGGCGCGCATCGAGTTAGAGATGCGATCGATAATTGATCGCTCGTCCGTCGTCGTCTCATTGTCAAGGGCAATTGCATACGATGAAATTTCCCTCCGCGTGATAGATAGGAAAGCTCGTGGTTCTCGCGCCCGTTCACCCTCCTCGTTTTCTCTCTCTCTCTCTCTCTCTCTCTCTCTCTCTCTCTCTCTCTCTTCCTCTATCGTGTTACGCCGGCAAAATATTCGCGGTGTCATTTGTATTCCGATTATTTGTGCGGCGGGCGTGTAATCGATTTGTCATAATGACATGCACTTAAATTATCTACACGGATAGTAGTTATTTAAGTGTAAAGGGATTTATGGTTGTACAACATGTCGGTTACGATATACAAGCGAGTTTGAGCAGGCACACGCTCGTAAATCAAAAAGGCTAGAAGTTCGTTTGAGAGCGGGTTGAGAGAGAGAGAGAGAGCGGACGGGGGGAGGGAACGACCTTTTGACTAGAGCGCGCGATTAATTCGTATTAACGGGAACGATTTCGAATCGAATGATAGATGATAATTCGTATCAGTCGATCGCGCCGTGAATTATCTTATCACCGCCGGTTAACACTTAACGTAATCTTCGATCGATCGGTCGCTATCGCGTGAAGTGTTTGGAAACTGGAGCATCTGACGAATTTTGAGGAAAGAAACGAAAAAAAAAAAAAAGGAGGAAGAAAACGAACGAATTCTCACTCCGATTTTCCCTCCGACGCGAAACGCGACGTGTCTTTTTCGTATCAAGGTCAGATCGCGGTGCCGTCGTTTTAGAACAATGTAGAATGCAGTTTAATTCCGTTTTCTTGGTCTCGAGAACCGGCTCGACGTGTTTCCTTCTGGCGGGACTAAGGGACCTCTCATACCAAACGACACGGTGTCTCGTGACTCATCCGATAGACAACTTCTTTGGCGTAAATAAATTAGCATACCGTCGAGTAGAATGCCACCGCGCGGGGAGGGAGCATCATCAGGCATACGCTTAAGGTTCGCGCGTCTACGACGAAGGACGCATTGTACCGTATGGAGGTAGCTTAAAGTGCAGTCGCCCACTGAGATACCGGATAGAAAATTACACGCACGTGCTACACGCACATGCACGGTGTCTTATCGACTCACACAGAGTCAGAGGGCTTGGCTCGCGTGCATTTATGCATATTGCACGTGCTAGAAGCGTAACAAGCCTGGTCGCGATGAAATTTCTTTGCGATACACACCTGTAATCGCGCACACGTACAACCGTTGGACTAGTTGCAGCGTAGTTTCGTTTGTACAGCGGTTTCTCGGAAGAGCCAGGCGTCTAGTTTGTATAGATGAATTTTATTTTTACGGGACACGTCCGTCTCGTTGCGTACGATAATTGCGTGGTACAGCGAGCTCTCGGTGACAATCGAGGCTATCTTCGTGGTAATTGATTAATTGAACGGGCTTCAGTCGTTCGCAGATTTAACTGAGTCATGCAATTACCTGAAAGGAGGATTTCCTGTTTAGGCCACGGAATTAAGTGGGTGTTCGTAGATACGGTCTATTCGCGGTTAGCATCGTGTCGAATTATGCATACTCCGCCCAAGATGTCTTACGTACGTAAGACTTTAAAGTTTCAAGATCATTACTTCCGTATTTTCAGGCGAGAGGAACGCTTCTCGTAGCGACGCGTCTGCCTCGCTCGCGGAGGAACGCGCGTCCCGCGCGATGAAACATCGCGGAGCGTACAATCGTCGACGGGCAATTATTCGGCCCGTTCTGCTTGATATTATTTACGCACGATGTTCAAATAAGTTCATTATCGATCGACGAGCTTTTTTCACGCGCCCCCTCGACGCGCATCCACGCGCACGTTTAAAATTGAAATTAATTCAAAACGGAACGATAATAATTTACGTACGTTCGGTCTTGATACATGCACACGTCTGGCTTCGATGATGGTTATGCAAATCATTGCCTTTTTTTTCGGTTGCTGTTGTTTTTGCAAAAAAAAACCCATAAAAATGCTTCCGAGCCAGTTTTATGCTCACGTTAAATCAACGTGATTCACCTTGAAATTTCTATTTAGAATTTCACGCGTAAATAGCTGTTATAAATTATTCGTTCGATGGATGAATCGCCTTGGCGAAGGCAGAGTGTACCGATCGCAGCGCGCTTGAAAGGTGGTAGGTGTTCCCTGGGATCGAGTAATATATAATACGCGGCCGATCTAACCTGGCACGCCGTATTGTAAGATTACGTAAATCACGTTAAGGAGCACCTTGCCTGGAAGGAATCCCATATATTATTCCACTCCTAATATGGCCGTACGTGCGTGCATCCCTGACGGTTCCCGCTCCTTCAGATGACACGATATCAACCCCTGCCTGCCCTCCTCGGAGCGTTTATTTCCGGTTTACGTCTGTCGTATACAGCCGTTTAAGTTCCTTCGCGGAGGCTCAAACTTTTCTTATTCCTCTTATTACGCTTGATTATTGTACCACGGTTCTTTGTAGACGAGTTAATTAAAGTCACCTCATCAGACGAGGGTGTCTCACGCTTCACAGTAACGTGAATTTTATTTCGTCTCTGAATATTGTTAACACGCTTTAGTGTACTTTTTGCGAATGATATCCTGCTGGCTTTTTAAGAAGCTACGTTAACTTTTTCCGTCGATAGATTTTTCGATAATTTCACAAACTGTTATTACGGACGCGTTAGTTGACGCATAGTAGACGCATAGTAGACGCATCGGGAATCTAGATTCTCGTCGGAAGCCTTTGTCGGGGACGAAGAAAAGAGCTTGAGAACCGCTGTACAGGTCTTCCAACCGAGAACCTCCAGGAAAGGGTTAAAGGAAGGGCGTGTAACTCTCCGTTATCTCGCCGTGCTTCCGTCGAGGGGGTTGAACGCGCGGCAGGGATGGTTTCTCAACGGGGGCAGAGGTACGGCAATGGCAAAAGGGACTCGAGGGCCAGTGCTGTGAAGTTAAAAGAGGTCCGCAACATTTTCATGATTTTCCCAGGCTAATTGTTATGCATGGCGCACATCCCGACCGTTTAGCCTTTAAACTCCGCGACCTCTGCCTCCTTCTTCTCCCCGTGCGTCCTCCTTTTCCACCTTTCTCCAGCTCTCCTTCCTCGCCGCACGGCCATCTCGCCAGCATCTCCTTTCTCCGTCATCTAAAACGCCGCCGTCGACCCTCTCGCGCGCAGTTTTCCAGCTACGTCACCGAACCTCACGTACCTCTCTCCTCGTACGGCTCGCAGCGCTCGCGCGACGCCTTTCTCTCCTTTACCCTTTTCCCTTTTTTATTTCTCCTCGCAGCAGCGTGATAAGGACGCGCACGTGCTTCCGCATCCTTGCGAGGGGCGGCTTCTGGGGGAAACCGATACCGGCTGGGTCACGGGCCAACTGTCTCCAGGAGTTTTAAGGGTAACCGAGATTCCGAAACTTTGGACCGCGAGACGGCCAGCTAAATTCTTATTAAAGATGAAGTCGCGATAATTAGCGCCTATAATTTCACTTAGCGCGGCTTGATATCAACTTGTCCCCCTGTTTCCCCCTTAACCCGCACCGCCGTGCAAGCCTCGCGTTGGCATAGCACTCGTTGGCAGTGTATCAATGTTCTTCTTTCGAGTCGTGGGGAGGCGAAGTTTGAAGTTTCGCTCTCGAATTCCACGTTCGTGCTCGTTCGAAATGATATACGCTTAGCGGCGTTGGTTGTAAAGCAAGATCGCGGGTGTACCCTATTTGTGTTTGAAATGCAGAAAGGTGTATCGTTGAAAAAGGTTGAAACGTTGTTTGCCGGTAAAGTACACGCATCGTGTCAACCACGTAACCGGGTGTGCTATCGATACCAACTCGGATGTAGGGCTCGAGGGATCTTTTGCTCGTGGTCGTACACGTTGGACATCACGCGACGTTCGACCGTAGTCAGGGTACAGATCGCTGGGACACGTAACGCCTTCGTTTTATCAGCGGACGTATTTCTCGCGTAAGAAGGTAACGCACGAAGTAGCGAAAAGTTTCGCGGGCCCGCTATACGCGATGGGAATTATTGTTCCACCGCGCTCTATAGATAGACCGGTGTTCTTGATTTATTATTTTTAGTACAGACGTCAGCATTATAGCCCTCCCGTAGGGTATAAAACGCGACGCAAGCCGTTCATTTCCTTTCTACGCTCGGTGTGTACCGAATGCTAAGTTTAGCGTGTACAGGCTGGCTTGACTTTAATAGTAAATGACACTCGGATGCGGTAGTTTACCGTGTTGTAACGATGACGATTTGTGACGTTGGCTCGCGATACTCGCGAGAACAATGAGCTTCTCGTCTGCCCGGTTTTATCTTTACAAACAAGCGCGTCGCGCTATTGTGCGCTCTGTCGCGACGATGGAAAGGAAATCTAACCAAGCGCGACTCCGATCCGCGGTCGTCGTTTCGATCGGCTCGGAAACGCCGCGCCGCCCAGCGTCTACGATCGTGCAAAACCTTGGCGAGCACTCAAACGCGTCGTTACAAATTTGCAACTGTTTCCCGTGTTCTCAAACGGTTATAAACGCAACATTGTACTCGAGGCGAAATGTCTGTAATTCACGTTTCAACGGGCCCGTTGCGAAAATTCTTCGGACAGATTTAACTCGCGTTTCATCCTCGCCTAAGCAACACGGCTGGCCGACTTCGAGATCCATTAAATTTGTTATCGATGCCCATTCGTCTGCTCGCGCACACACGGCCCGTTGTTTCGATCCCGTTTCACGTATTCGTACGTGTTCGATACACGCTGCGGCGCGACGCGATACCAGGCGAACAGTCTCGCGACAGAGGCGTCGTCGGAGCGCAGCGAAGGGTGCCGCGGTGGGTTCCGTCGACGCGAAGACCTTGTACCAAGGGGAGAGCAGCCCCGGGGAAAGGGTTAAGCGTGTCCGGTCGGGAAATAACTTTCTTACCTACTTACGCCTTCATCTCCTGGGGGCAACTAACTGCGAAACGTCTCGAAACTCTTCGCTTCCTATCGTATTGTGATGTCGTCGGAGGAAGGTGCCGCCTCTCGGGGGACGGGACGTTTCTTGTTTCGCCGTTCGACAGACCGCGACCTCGGTAAACTTCGCGGCGACGCCCGGAGGAGGGTACATTCCTGCTCAAAATTCAACCGCGACCGTCTCGAACCGGTCTCTCGATCGCGATACCGGTTCGCTCTTTTCTCGCGTCGCCTTCTCCTTCCCCCGCGTCCACCGTCGCGCCTCTTTATCGTACAATTAAAATTCAATTAACGTTCGATTACGGTTTCCGGTGGCGAGGCAATCTCGCCGAGATAACCGATATTACTTGTTCGGCGTGAACAAGGTAATTACGAATGTATCGCGTTGGATTCGCGATAACAGCCGCGCCACGGGCTGTTAAAGTACACGATCAAATGCGTAATAATTTTCTGAGCGGCTGAAAACGCGAGGCTAGGGTGTTGTGCACCGTCGCTGGAGAATTTCAACGAGGAGACAGAGGGGAGGGAGTAGAGTTCGATGCAGAAGTTAGCAGAGCGTGAAAGTCGTCGACGGCCACGGCGTTATATCGATAACCGGGCGGGTTTTCTTCTCGGTTACCGGTCTCGGTCCCCTGGCAGGGGATGGTGGAGACTCTGGGGTTCACGCGCGAGCTCTCTTCTAGCCACGCGGGACACGCAATCTTGCCGTGGTATTGGCCATTGTTTATTCGTACTTGCATGCGCACTTACGTGAATGCAAACGGACAACCGGGCGATATATAACGAACCGTATTTTCTAGCGTGTCGCGGCGACCAATATCTGACTGCATAAAGCACGAACGTGGCCGGACTGGGGGTGGAAAAGTAGCGCTGCGCTTAGTATTAAATCCGATAACGCTGTTCAAACGAAACTTATTCGTATCGGAGGGCCGTTCGCTTCACGTCGTGCGTCGAGTCGTGTCGTTTGCGCGTTGTCGCACGATTGGGACGCGAGCGCGCGCACCCCTCGCGCGGGGTTGTTTCGGACTTGGCGATTTTATGATTCGAGAAGAGGCGAACGCAACGCGCGACGAGAGTCCTAAGAATTTTCGCGTTTGATAATCGCCAGATCGAGACGGATGTGCCTCCTCCTCTTGTCTAAGAGCCAAGTTTACCGGGAATATCGACTGGGTTCGCAGGCTAGCCGCGTCTCCCTTGCTTACCCATGAATGTGACATAAACCAGGACAGACTGCGGTTGAATTATTGACGCGCTAAATATTTCATGCTTCTTCGTCCTGATGTCGTCTCGCAATTAACGGGATCGTTTCCCGACTAATTCCTGGCAAATCGAATTATCATTAGACGGGCTAACACGGTTTGTCCAATTCCGTTGATCCGTGTCAACAGTTTGAGCTATTTCTCGCGGACGGATTCGTTCGTTTCGCGTACCATCCAGATTAGGATCTTCGTCGAAGGATTTTCTTCTCTCGTTTTCTCTATTCTTTAGTCAGCCCGTTCCCGGTAGCAATTTGCGAGCATCCTCCTTCGAGGCCTGAAGTGTATTATCGTTACACTTCCTCGGACGTACGGGCGTGTATCTGAACCGTGCACACACATATTTCCTCGTAATCCGTGGCATTGCGTGTTTCGATAACGCGGCCAGCCAGTCGGCACGGTATTTTATGCTCTGGCACCTTCCCTCCGCGTCCAAGCTCTTCCTTTCAGCGGCGATATCTTCGGGCCTGCACTTAGGCGAAGGTGACCGCCCACGTGCCCGCGTGTAGAGCATGCCTTCTTCGACTCTCCAGCTTTTGCCCGGATCACGGTGACGCGCGAGATACACTCGTTTTTACTGTTATTACGCGACCCTTCTACACCGCCGCCGCCACACCGGTACCCAACGGTTCCCTCGTATCCTCGCGACTTTACAGGTACGATAAAATCGGTCCGATGATGAGCGGCACAATTAGCGACGCGTAAATACCGCGTCCACCTCCGGGGGAACGATGAAAATAGCGCGGCGGAGAGTTTACGCGAGCGATTATTTCGCGGCGTAACACCGTATTCGAAACGGTGTTTACCACGTTGTAACGAGACGGGCGTGGGTTCGCGCGATCGATGATAAAGGATATGATTATCTCGTAAAAGGCACGGGGATACGCCGCCACGGGCGTCGCGGGTGAATTGAAATTTCGTTTGAAACGCGATTCTACGTCGGAAACGGAGGGAGGGAAAAAAATCGGCGTAAAATAGGATGGTCCACGCGGTTCCTGCGCGTCACGGGGCTTTAAGATCGGACGGAGAATGGGGAACGGGAATGGAATGCACCGGATCAAAGGAATCGCACATTTTTAATGATGTAACATGATCGTTTGTAATATTTTATGCGTTATATAAATGAATAAAAATGATATATCCCCGTGGCCTGGCACGGTTTTATCGCGCTCGCGCGTGCGCGCACCTACCACGGCCCCGGTGTATTTAATCTGCGATACGGCATTCTACATACCAATTCTACCTACCAATAATGATGAATTCCTAGCGTTACTCGCGTTTGCCCGCCTGGTAATACGTATGTAACTAGCGTATAACATTAACCTTTGATGCACCGCGTTACAATCAATTAATTGCGCCTTTTAAAATTCTGATTATTATCGATGCGGCTCCCTCTCGAAATATTCATCTGGACGGCTATCAAAATTGCGTGAGAATTTATATTTCGCAGCAGACCCGGCCGCAACAGCAATTTTTGATAATTTACTAGCGTTATTTCGCCCGCTTTATATCACCGATGGGATGCCCCGAAAGCGTTAATAATCAAACAATTAAATTCACCGGAATTGTTGGAAGAATAACAGGGATACACACGCACACAGAGGCAGATATAAAAAGCCAAGGGGCGGGGGTGCGCCGAGATAAAGTATCGCGCTCGACTCCGTACAATTTTACCCTTCTAAACCCACTCTAATTCCATCGTTCTATGAATGCTCGTATCGATCGTAAACTCGACATGCTTGATATCTCTAAACGCGTATCAACCGGATTCGATTCGCGCGTCGCTCAATTCCTAATCCATAGAAAATTACGAGCAGCCGAGATCTCACGCCCTTTCTTCCCTCTCGCACTTATTCGAATCGCGATTACGTTTAATTTCCATCGATCATAAGCCTGTCTCTAATTCATTCGCGCGAGCCTTGATAATTAACTTTATTCATTGTTCCGGCGCGTGCACGGGTTTCACGTACCTCAGACAGGGGGGTAACGATATATCTCCGTCATTCACGTGTCCGCGGAACTTTCGTTTGTTTATACGCCGGTGTGGAAAATTCGCACACAGCCGAGGCCCGACAAATATTCGGTGTTCCGCATCGACTCATCGATCCGCTTTATCAGTCGCCTCCTAACCGCGATATTTCCCACGACCAATCATCTGGGAACTTTCGCTGCTCGCGATTCTGCTCGTTCTATTTCTCTCTCTCTCTCTCTCATTCCACCTCGCCATTTTTATCACCCCACCCCCATTCCCTCAGCATTTTGCCCCGTATCTAGCGGGTTGACTTCGTTCCAATTGGAGTACAAAACGTGGCCGATACCAGCAACCGGTATCCGAAGGCAACCGGCAACACGGAGGAACTAAATCGCTTACGAGTACACACGTCGCGCAAATGCACACCCTTACAACCCCTAATGCCAATGACCTGCTCGCTTATAGGCACAAAGTCCTAGCTATATCTGACCGTCTGTATGTTACCTATTCTTAGCACGAGGGACTCCATATGCATGGTACATGTACATATACGTATGTACGCGCCTCTTACATACGTGTCTTTGGTGTGGATCTTACATGGAGCCGCGTATACAGAGAACCAATAACGAACGTATTTCGTTTGAGAGCCGAGCGTGCTGTAAGCACGGGCTAAAAGATCAATCTGTTTTCGACTCCAAGATTCTATCCTTCGAGCCGTAACGCTCGAGATTAGCCGAACGAGAGATTGAATCTGAATCGAAATTACATTACCGCCGTAGACTAATAACCGCATGGAAGATTTGGTGAGATTATTATTATCGAACAGCGGGTCGACGGTAGCGGCCATATTTAGGCGCTGTTACGAAAGAGTTTTGCGGCTCATGAAAGATACTGGCGTGAGTTAAAGAAGCAGCAGGAAGAGAATCGTCAGGGCCATTTGATAAGCAACCGTGTTCATTATTGCACATTAGCCCAGTTATCGTCACGCCTTCCTCTGCTTAGTTCTTACCTCTATTTCGCTCTTCGTTCCGCCATGAGCGTTTTATCTAACGGCATTCTTGCGACACTGATACGTAGGTAGAAAAATGAGGGACGGTTATCTGTTCGCGAAACATTCGTGGAAGAAGTGTATTTCACCGCGAATATTTTTACGTAATTCGCGTGCTGTACTCTTATCCTTCGCTCGAGTCGCATCGAGCATCGCAAATCTATAAAGAATTCATTATACCAAACACTCGCATTGCTCCGTGGTGTGATTAAGGGTTGGTACCTACGAGCAAGAACAGCCGTGGAACAAGATTCTTACGACACTCGATAAGGTTACACACGCTTGCGTACCTACCTAAAAGGGTGGCGACAAGGGGAACATTGGCTGGGGCGAACGAGCTGAACACCAGGTTTAATGAAAACAATCCTAGTTTATAATCCACAATAAGTCTCCTGACACGAAGAGACTCGTAACGGCGCAACGAATTCTCTCACCTCGATTCGGTGGAGAGGTCGACACACACTCTCTCTCTCTCTCTCTCCCTCTCAACCAGTTCGACGTGCCTCGTAGGACTTCCAGGAGGAGCGAATTGGTGGGTAGGTACCGCGCGCGAGGGCAACGGCGGGGGTGAGAGTTTAACGCGAGCTCCAGAAAGGGTTGGAAAGCGAGAAGGGAGCGCGACGTGTAAGACGGAAGGTCTTAGCGGGCGCGAGTGAGAAGAGGAGAGGACAGCGAACGGGAGGACGACTGTCACGCGAAATGAGGTGCACGGTGGCGAAGAGACGGGACGAGGGGCGACCGAGGGTAGGCGGCGGAGAACCGAGAGCACGGTGCCCCCTTCTTCAGGGGCTATTAGCAGTTTAGCTTCTACAAAAGCCTTCTAATTGTACACGAAATTTGCTCGGTCTACCGTCGCTACCGCTCGACAATATACCTTCTCGCTACGACGGTGGAAAGAGCGGTGTATACGTCTCTGTATGCGAACGCCGACGGGGGTGGGTTTTAAGGTGGAAGGAAAGCGATACGACGGAAGGTGGTGGAATGAAGTCGGTTCATTTCTCCGACGTTTGTTAATTTGCCACGCGAGCACCTTGCGCGGGAAATTAGAAAAGTCCGAGTTGTTTCTCCGAACGATGAATATAAATATAGGGGTCTGCTCGTCTGGTCTAGCAGCCAGGACGGTGGAACCGAGATCGAGCTCCGGATAGGACGAGTCTGCACGGTCTTGGAATTTTCGCAGATTTATTCTCACGCTCGCTAACGAATTTCGGTTGGAGCGGCAGAGCCGGGTTGGGTTTGGGTAACGGGAAAGAGAAAAACGCGGAAACGCTCGAGATTTAACACTTTTTACCGCGGTGAACCGCGCGCGATTCCGCGCCGGTCATTACCATTAGCACAGGATCGAGAATCCGTGGAGAATAGTGGGTGAAAGAAAAGGCGGACTCCGGGATTCAGATTTTTCATTAAGGAGACGTCGACTCAGCTATCCGGGCCGCCCTCTCGGATATAAGGGGGAGAGAGTGTGGACGGGACCCGAGCGGGCGATGGCAAGAAGGGGACGGATGGCAGAGGACGGCTGCAGACTCGCGGTATAATATGGTGGATTAATACGCGCAAAATCTGCCACCTAAAAGTTATTAATGACTGCCACGCCGGTGGCTCGCCGTGCGACGCGTCAAAGATTTTATAAAGGAGGGGTTTTCACCCTCCCTTTCTTCGTGCCACCCACCCACCGTGACGCGTCCATTCCTCAAGGGCGTTGAAAGGAAAGATTCCGGAGGGCCAAACGTCTCCGCTAGTTTCCGCTGTGCGCGTTCTTGCGAGCTTCGCCGCATTCTTTCTTACGCCTATTTCTCCTAGAAAGGGAGAAACTCTCGCCGCAACCCTTTCCAAATATCCGACGGTAATATTCAATCGGTCGGTGCGACATCGCTGGAACGTGTCGTCGTCCCGGCAAATTCCCAAACGAATCGAAAAACGTCCGAAGCCAACCACCCCCCCATAAAGACGATCGAACGCGGACGCGGTGGGATCGATGGGGGGCGGAGGAGGGCGGGGGAGAGGAAAAAAAGTTGGAGCACGTTACAGAAACGATACCGGACGAGGAGTCGCATCGGCGAAGTAGGATTTGCAAGGGGTTGCCGAAGGGGTCGAAACAGGGGACGTGCAGATTTGAACAAGAGCTCGGTTGCTATGCAAATTGGAAAGATAATAATCGATTGTCGGAGGATGGTTGCGTTGATGGGCTCGCGGATGAGCCCAGCACCACCTCCCCACCTGGAAAACACGCTCACACCCTCGAGCCCCCCTCTTTTTCGCTACCCCTTCCGTCCTCGTATCGCCCATCCCGATCTCCCTCAAGGGAAATTATATAGTCTGCCCTCGACGTGGTCCCATAGACCGTCAAATACCTTACCTGTCCCGTCTGCATTCATTCCCTTCCGTGTCTCGCCCCTACGTCGCTCTCTCCGCGGACCCGACCGATGGACGCTGCGAATTTTTCGGACATCTTCGCGTCGAACCCGATCGGGATGGCAGGTGCGATTGAAACGCGACTGGTCGCTTTTTTTTTCTCTCTTCACGCCTGCACTTCGACAGCAGGGGAAGGTGGGATACTTAGTTTCTGGATACGAGGAGATTATGGATTCGGAGGGATCGTTCAGCGTGCTTGTTTTTCATCGGCTCGATGGAAATTCATTCTCCCGCGGCACGATGACTAATGGTGTTTGTATATTTTTAAATTCATCGGCATAATGAACGGGCCTGTAATCGAATCGGCGGAATCAGGGGGGCGGTGAGGCTCGCCTGTGAAGGAGAGCGTCTGCTAATTGAAGAAAAGCTCGGCGCGCATCAATCATCGGAGTGAAAGATCGCGTTGGAAACGGGGCGACCCTTCGTTTCTTTTTTCCCAAGAGCGTTACCGTTGACCCGATTCCGCGTTTCCTCCCTGGCGAACTTGCGAAATAACGGGAGAGGGCACGCGTGGCTCGTTTAATTGTAATGAAGCCACAATCATGAGCTATAAATTCCGCGCGGAGGCGAGAGGGAGGGAGAGAGAAAAAAAACGAAAGGAAACAAGCGAGTGACAGGGGCGAGGATGGAGGTTGGCGTTAAGTAGTTAATACTTGACGGCGTTGCATCGCGCGGTGGGAATCGGAATAAAAATCCTTAACGAAACATAACATCTCGCGGCATAAATTAAGCTCCGGCTGGAGCGGGTAAGCGCGAACGAAGGAGGAGAGGAGTGCGCTTGTAAAAGTGGACGCCAAACGAGCGGCGAAGGTCAGGGAGAAGAGAACACGCGCGTTCGTACAAACGAAAGCGAAAGGGGGGACAACGAAGGGATGGGAACGAGAGAGAGAGAGAGAGAGAGAGAGAGAGAGAGAGAGAGAGAGAGAGACGGCGAGATGGAGTGGAAAAAGCGTAGGGTGAGGAAGAATGAGAGTTTCGTGTTTGCGCATATTCCTCGCAATATTCTCTGTTTATCTCTATTGCCCCTTGTTTATCCAGTGTCCGTCCGTCCGTCCTTCTATTTTCGTTTTTCCTTTTTCCTCCGGCTCGGGTCTTTGCGTGGCCTGGCTGTCGTTGCCCGTCGTCTCTGTCCTGCTCCTCCGCGGACCCAGGTACGACACTCCACCTATCTGTCTGTCCCTGTTTCTTGCTCGCGCCACCTTCTATATATTCCAACCAGTGTTTACGTTCGAGATAAAGCGAGGAACAAACAGCGGGCAACGGGCTCTCATGGTCACCGTACAGTCTGTCATAGCATCGTCTAATGCGGCCGAGAAATCGAGGGAACGCTCGTTTCGTTGCCTCGACGCGACATTTCTCCGCTCCACGCGAGATCGCTTCTCGGATCCGCGACACCGATCTTTTAGCAGAGACGCGAGCTCTTCGCGAGGCGAAACGTTTTTAATTGATAAGTTTGCGAGATCGGCGGGTTTCGACGGTATTTTCATCGAAGGATGTACCGAATCGACTTTCTTCCGGTTCCATCGGCGCCATTGTTAAGGGTCGACGACGTATTTTCGATGGGGCGCGCGTTTCGGAGTATCGCGCGGAACATTTGCCTCGTGGGTGTAATGGAAAAACACCGGAGCGCGCGGACTCGCTACGAATCAGTATATATTATACTAGAACAAATATTTTGTACGTTGAACGACGGTGGCCGGATGTGTAATTTCGACGCATCTGTACCTGCGTCACGCGATCCGCCTTGTTATTCTCTATACGTTCACTCGGATCCATCGGCGAGCGGGTGAAAAACGGGGGGACGAGAAAAAGACAAAGAGAAGGACGGGACGCTAAACGAGAGTCAGAGGTAGAGGGCAGGGTCTTTAGATAGGAGGAAATCTAAAAAGAGAGAAAGGAACCGGGCTGGTACAACGCGCACGTTACAACGATTGTTTCGCTCCGCCTGGGGAGGCGGACGCGATACGATAAAATCGATCCTACCGATCGGACTATCGATCTCGTAAACAACCGGAGCCTTTCGCGGCTCGTATCGCGAAGAAAAGCCGCCAATGAAGCCCCGCAGCATGTTGATCCAATGCATTTACAATAACGACGTTGTTTATCTGTCGGACGACAAACGACTGGCTGTTCCACCCTCGTCGCCGCTACCAGCCCCTCGCGTTACCCCTTCGTCCCTCGCTCCTTCTCTTTCTTGCACGCTCTATTTCTCTCTGCTACCCCGCGTTCTTCCTCCTTCGCCGTATCAACGTCGACCTCCTCCACTTTACCCCATTCATCTCCGTCTCTATCGCCACTCTCCGTCCGTTCCATGTATATACAATCGTCGTTATATATTAAACGCGTGGCAACCTATACGAGGCTTCGACGCGCCAGCCAAGTGTACACGATGCACACGATGTCGGCCGCGTGGGGTCTAGATAGCGGCTTTGTTTATTCGACCAGTGGCCGGCCGTTCATCGAACTTTCAATGGCAGTGCATTTCAGGATACAATTTAGGCCGCGACCGTAGAAGGTGTCCCAGGCGTCTCCGTTCAGCAGGACTCGTCGCGAACGTAAACGGGACGAAAATAGTGTCGCGCGTCCAATTATCGACGTTCAGAACGACGTGGGCGAAACGAGGGAAAACCTGGTAACAGAGCCGCCGCGGCGGCGGTAGCTTTCTCGGCGCAATAGGGGTCGCAGGGGATCAGGGAAATGCAAAAGGTTACTAAGAGCTAGGGAACTTGTAGCGAACACATTGAAGATTCGCAAACACACACGGACGCGCGTCCATAGACATTCCACCAAGCCGGCAAGCTCTCTCATACTCTGGGGCAAGTATCGTCTGGCTAATGTAAAAAACATGGCTGCACACAACGTGTTGTGTGTTGCTTACATTGCGACTCGCCTTATTCCCGTAGGGTTAAAGCAGGGGGGGTCAGGCTGTAGGAGGCTGCCGGAGTACGGGGGTGGGGGGCTGAATGATACCATGGGGTTAGCATTGTTTTGTGCGACGGCCACTCAGACTCCTCATCAAAAGGGCTGCTAATGTCGGTGCACGTCTACTGACGTCAATAACGCATGAGGCCAAATTGAAAAATTATCACACCAAAGCGAGGACCGTTGAAAACCGTTGTGTGTTTGGAGAGAGGGTGGTCAACGGCCAAAGATCGCCGTTAGTTACACGACGGCCAGACAGCCTAATTCCGGTACCGACGTCGCTAACTCGAACCACCAGTCTTTTGCCTGCGAACGAAACGATTCTACGAATTCACACGTAACCATTTTATACCTGAATTTCGATACAAATTATATTTCAATCGCGAGTAGGATCTCTCTCGCACTGATCGATGGCACGCGTTCCGTCGCGACATTCGCGCGAGCGATACCCCAACGAGCGCGATCGCGTTGGCGAAACGGCCAAGCAACGACTGCACCAGCCAGTGTGTTGGTGCAACGATGCGTCGGAGAGAAGCTACTTTACGAGGGTGGCAGGTCTGATCGTCGGGTTCTCCACCCGCTTTCTTGCCGGCGAATAATTAGAGCCGATAAGTCACAGCGCAACACCCTGTACCGCGGGGATGAGGCACGCCAGTGAGACGAGGGAGCCGGATTCGGGTGGGTGGGCGCGGGCTCTAGGCGAAGTTGAAAGTTAGAATCGCGAACGGTGGGCAGGGGCTTGGAAATCGCGTGCCGATGCCCCATTACACGGACAGACTTAGCTTCACCCATAGTCGCGGTTCCTACTTTCGACTTGCAAGGGTGAAAATCAGCCAGCACCCTCCTATGCCTCTCCCTCCTAGCCCTCTCCGCCATACACCTTTCACAGCAACGGCCCCAGCTATCCTTTCGCCCGTCCAATACGGCATTGCCGTCGCCGCGGCTGTTACTATTTAGGGTAATTTCGCTTTCCGATAACCGTTATGCAAGAGCACACGTTTCGACGTCGCCTATCGATCGACTCGATCGTCTGCCACTCGTTTTCAATCGTTTCCTTCGAGAAGACGCAAGGCCGTGGCTGAATAATAACGCGCGACTGCCATCGGGTCGTCCGTTAAGTAGGTCTTCCCGGTTTTAGTCAGACTGTCCGTTAGTCGAGCGGATTTACAAGCCGGCCAAGCGTATGGCACGCATCGTTTTAAAGGTTCCGCATGGCAGATGCTCGTCGATACTTTTGCAGTATGAGTATAAATAGGTTTGTTGTCGCGTTTGAAGTTGTTATTGAGGCTCTCGGTAGTTGGAATCATTTATGAGGTAGTATAGATAGCTCAGGTAAAGTGCATATTTTACGCGCGCGGAAATAGAAAGCGTACAAATTTAATCGATGCAGAGACTGTAGAGACCAACTTCTTTAATTGCGAGCGTCTTCTTTTCTTTTTTTTTTTTTTTTTTGCACCAACGATCGAGGTAAAAGGTGAAAGAAATCTCGAAGAAAGTTCTCAATAGAGATTCCAAGGTTTCCAGCGTGCATTTCAACTGTTCGAAATTGGATCTATCGGGATCTATCGCGAGGATTGTTTAGCAGCGAGGGAACCTGTTGATCGCGCATTAGAAATGCGTCCGCGACAATCGTCCGTTTCGACTCGAATATTTTGCCAGCCGTTTCATCTGGCGAGCTTTATCGTCGGATTTAAATTTCCAATGCTAATGCGAAAACGCGCGCGCTCGGTTACGTATAATACGAATAGATACCGATGCTAAGCGTCAATACAGCGTCATTAGCCGTTGTTCGCACTTTCGGAAAATTTTCCGATAATATTCAAATGATCCGGCCCCGCTTTAGAACGCGTCAGCAATGACTCACTTTTCTTTCAACGGAAAACAATGTAGATGTTAGAGGTGGCCGCGATGCACATAAATTGTGACACAGCGTATTTCAGGTGTTATAACCCATCTCTGCGTCGATACACGATTGCAGCGTACTGGAATACAAACCCATTAAGAATTGAAATGTCATTCTTGGCCGTAGCGTAATCAATAATTTGCCCGATCGGCAGAACGTCTCCCGATACGTACGTCGTGTCTAGCGCTGGCACTGAACTAGAAAGGAAAAAAAAACCGGACATTTATTGCCACCGACAGTCGACGTCGGTGTTCCAAGATTTTTGCCGTGCGAACGCGCGTCACCATCTCCGCGTATTTTATCTACGCAGCCGGACAATAGACAACCGTGAAAGGAGTTTTTTCTGCTTTTTTTTCTGCCAACGGCATTTTTAACATCCCGCGTGGGGGGCTACCGCGACGATGAACGCGCGTGGAGAAAAGCTCGAAAACGCTTGACCACGTGCCGGACACGGATGAGTTATTTTGATATCGGGACTTTATACCCCATTAGGTCCGGTTGACGATTATTTTGGTAGCGGGGCAGGACAATACCTTGACAATACTCTGACCGTTGATTTCGTTCGACCCTGGCACCTCCTCCTCCGCTCCCCTTTTCCTGCGGTCGTCGGTCCGTGTTCTCTCCACCCTTCTGCGGCTATCGGGTGTTTTTCAGCCCGTTCTTTTCTCCCGCCCGTTCTGGGAAGCTGATTACGTCAATTGTTCGATTTTACTCGAGTCGCAAAGCGGCGCGAGAATATCTTGGTTGGGGCCAGAAATTCCGCAACAGGAAGCAGGTATTTCTATAAACGTCCCTTTTTGAAGCAACCGTAACAGCGACAACACACGCGGCGAACTCGCGCCGCGTCCGGGGTGGTCAACAAGGGGTGGCAGTTTTCCGCGACGAAAAGGGTGCTCAGGCGAATTGAACTAACAAGGTCCCTAAGGGCAGTTTACGCCCGATACCCCGGTAAACTCTAAACTGTCGAGAAACGATCGTTCAGGAAAATACTTTATCCGAACCCGGTTCGGTCCCGTCTTTAACGAAATCGCGCGATAAACACGTCCGGCGCGTTCTAAAAAAGGAAACCGTGCCAATAAAAATAGATCGGATACGCGGGCAAATTTATACTTTCCTCTTTTTTCCCTTCTCCATCCTCTGCTCGGTGCGGTTCCCAGCGCGGACGAAACGACGATTCCCCGGTTATAAATCCACGTCGCGGCGAACGCTCGAGAAACTAACTAGGAACTAGCTCGAGCCGAGTCGCTCGCATCTTGTACGCATTATTGGCGTGAACGTTTTGGCAGGGGTCTGCGGAAGTACCTTGACTTTGATCAACTTGCCCCGAAGTCCTTCACTCGTGCTCGACAGTTCTTACATAGCTGGTTTAGGGTATTGTTTGCCCGCAGAGCGCCGATGAGAAATGGAAGGCATAGATCCTGGTGCCGCATCTCAAGTAGGCACGTCTCATGCTGGCTAGCAGTGACCATTTGTTAAAGTCCACTTTCGCCGCCACCTGTCTCCCATCGGTTAGGAAAACAGCTCATAACACCGTCCGCTGCGCGGCACGATCGTTGCCGGTTTTTTTCTCTTCGTCGTTTTTCCCAACCCCGCCGTTCCCCACGTTGAAACGCCCGGCGGGGGCGTGAAGACCGCGTCTTGCGGATAAAATGTCGATGTCGTTAAGTCCAATAGCTGCCACGAAGATAGCCCCGTATCTCTCCGGGCGTACCGTGTATTCTATATTTAAAGTATCGCCGGCGCGGTGCTCGCGAGCCGGCTGTTTATACGCTGTTTCGATATGTGCAACGTTAACCAATTCTCTGTTTACGCGAATGTTGCCGGTGAAACGAGCGTGTCCCGCGCTCTGTGTATTTGGTCGGGAAGAAAATATTGCCCAGGGGACGAATAAATTACCGATGCACGCGAAGGAAATGCAAACACCGCAACAAGTGCGTTCACTTATTTTCTCGCATAATTTAGAGACGTCCGACTCAAGGGGGATGTAATTCGCGTTCCGTCGCACGATAATCGGGTCGCGTCTGTGCGACGTTTCGTGATCTTTTGCCGATTCGAACGAGATCGAGCCGCGAGATGCGAGCCAGTCGAGGCAAAGTTCGCTCGCGGGATCGATTCGCGTCCGCTGTCAATTTTCGGTCGTCGAATCAATTGTCGCGAAAGTATCGCGCGGAACGGTATCGGAATATCGTTTATGCGTCTCTCTAAATCACGCACTTCGTATCGGCGCTTGTTGAACTCGGTTGCATTCCTATCGCGCTATGCAACGTAACATGAATTTGCCGGCATTCGCGATATATAATCACAAATTAATTACCCGGGCTTTATTGAAGTTCGCGTGCGGGTTTTTGAAAACTTTGGAAAATTACCGAAGATCGATTCGGAATTGGAATTCTGCAATACGCGCGTTTATGAGTACGCGCGGCAACCAGTACGATATATACATATGTATATATTTAATATACAACTGGGATAAATTATTACGCGTTCCAAAGACAAACAATTTTGGCAGTCGCTATCGTCGTGATCTGTAAACTGAAAAATAACGATAAATTAAGACAAGCAAAGTGTAGAATGATATTGAATTAATTAAAACGCGCGACGGTTGTAAGGGATCTCGATTGGTGCTCGCTGGTTGCCAGGAAATATAACGCGACTATAGCAGCTGTCCCTGGTATATTGATATGTAGCATACATCTTGGGTTTATAGGGTTATTAAGGACTTCATCCGTGTCTCATGGCAGGATTACTACGTTATTATCCTTTGGTAAGTGGCAGGTTGGTCGGTCGGCTGGTTAGTTGGTCCCTTGTAAGGAAGGCCAAACATCGTCTCCTCCTTTACTCGGCCCCTCGAGCCAGCGGCGGACTAGTAAGACATTCGCCTCCCTCCAAAATCGTCTCGTGGAATGGGACCCAGTTGCGAGTTTGACCCTCGTAATTAATTTATAACCGGCGTTCTTGTTGCGAAGCCGGTTGGGTAAGCAGAGAGTGGCTGACCTCGTACGGTGCAGTTCTACTCGAGTTTTGGCCAATTAACGATACCGCTCGAAAACAAACTTATTCCCGCTTTCACGCGTAATCAACCCTTCTCTCGCTTCCGTTCTCCCTCCGTCGTTTCCCGCCTCTTACTCGTTTCCACCAGTCTTGCTTCAATTTTATCGCGGGAGATCGTGGTTACAATTTCATCCGAGCATTCTACGGGGATTCACGATCTCTCGATTGTTATACGATATCTCTGCTGGTTCGAAAGCGTCGTAAAATCTTAGCTGCGCCGCGATACTTTGATCGTTAACACGTAGGAGAAGTACAGCTCGCTTTGGGGCGAGGCATTACGCGCGCGAAAGTCTCGCCGTATCCCGCGAGATTCCTCTAATGCCTTCCAACTCTGACTGCACTCGGCACACACGCATCTCTCTCTCTCTCTCTCTCTCTCTCTCTCCCGCTATCAGTACTTATTATAGACCTAACACAAATTCGACATGAGGTTGAGGGAATTGTTGGAAGGTGGTCGAATGGAGGGAGACAGGGGTGGAGGAATCCATAGATCGCGAGGCTAACAATCAGCCGTAAATTATGGTCTCAATATCCATTGTGTACCCTCCTTGCTCTCGAACGAGCCTAACCCCAGAGTCTAAGGCCAAGACTACCCACACCCCCCTTAGCAGGCACAACGGTGGTAACGCAGCGAGAGAGGGTCGGTCGGCTCTCTCACGGCCCAACTGAACCAAGAGATATGTATATTAATGGGGCAATCTTACATAGTTTTGTTTACCTTGCCATTCTCTTAGTACGTATACAATTACTATCCCTAGCCCCTACGGTATGCTTAGTACAAGGGCTGGCTGCCTCCTCCTTGGTTTCTCTACTGGCGTGTCTCGCCTCCTCGCCACTCTAGGAAACTATCGGCCGTGTATGCGCGTTCGGAACAATTAATTGCCGGCGACCAACTTGCTGCCGCGATATTTCACATTTCCCGCTCTTTATTCCCTTTTGTACCAGGGGATATCGAAACAATCCCGCGGACCCGTTTAGCGATCGACGAGGTAAACGTTATATCGGCTGAATCGGTGATTTCCTCGAAAGATGCGTGTAAAAACATGTACAGGGCAATATTGACGGAAGAGAGAGGGGGGAGAGAGAGAGAGAAGGGTCTCGATAAAAGCGGGTTCCGTTCTTGAAGGGTTTAAACGGAAGCGGGTCGATGGAAATCCCATTCTACACGGCACAGGGCTTTCAGCAAAGAAAATATTGTCCGCGATGCGAGCGATAGTGAAGCGGGACTTTTCCACCTTTCGTTCACCCCCTCTTTTAATTCCGTACGTGGCTGAGCGCGAGCGGCTTTGTAGCGGAATGTACATTTCTCTCGCTGAACAACCTCATTTGTGTAATCCCCGAAGCTGCGACAACAAACTGTCTGAGGGTGCTCGAGGGGGCTGGGGGGTGTGAGCACGACATTAACGTACTTTGTAGTTGAACTCTCTGTGGCAGTTACCGCCATCGTCTCCCTTTTCTGTCTATCTCTTTCCGCGTCTCCTGACCTGTCTCTTCTCCATCCTTCATTCACCTCCGCTGCCCCCCCCCCCCCTCTCACCGCCACGCGCCATCGCACCGTTTCGCCCCTCGCGTTCACTTTTCTCTCCCGCGGCTTCATCGTCCTGGATGAAATTGCAATTGTAATAGCAATTATCTTATTTCTACTATTGCTTCTTTGTACTTCGATTCGCGACATACGGTGTTGGCGGTGATGCGAATCGGGGAGAGGAGCAACGGTGGACCAGCCGGGGAGGTAAAAACCAGAACCGGCCGTGGACGGGGTGGAAAAGATCGCGAATGGAATTAAACGTTGGCGGGATGGTCGTGACGCAATTTAAGTCGTGTGGCCGTTTACTGGAGCGGAATGACGAGTCTTTTAGCTGAATATTGCCAGCGTGAGTTACAACCGACCGTACCCTCCCTCTCTCCCCCGCCTCCTCCGCGACCCCTTCGTTCTCTCTTTCTCCGCGGTATTGTTGCATTTTACATTCGACAATTATTAACCGGACCACGCGGCGCTTTTTCTAGCAAAGGGCCTGCAAATTGATTCAGCGCGGAGCGTGTGTACGTGCCGTTGCGTCCGTACGTTCTACCCGAACCGTATATCGCTGGATAACCTTCGTTCCAATCTGGCCGCAAAATTGAAAGGAAACGAAAGGTTGAAACTGCATAAAGCCGGCTCGCTCGGCGAGATACACGCGGTAGCCGCGATTTTAATCGTTGACCCTGGTTAACGGTTACAACGCCGGAACCGGCCCCCGGCGGAACGCGGAGAGGCAAATTGCAGGAACAATCCGGGCGGGAGAGGGCCAATTTGAAGGAGGCACGACCGAAAAGCCTGCATTGCGACGTTCCGCCGTTCGGCTGGAACGACGAAGATAGGCCGTGCTCGCGAGAAGGGGGCTCGGTTTACCGAACGCGGGGAACGGCGAAGAAGAATCGTTTCATTGCAATGCAAGACGGGCGAAAGAGAGGAACGGCGGTGTCGATCGACAGAATCGTAGGAACGGCGGCGGTCTCCGCTCACGCTATACTGGTAATACGAGGCCAGCTGAAATTCGTTCGAAGTAATCAATATTACAGGCTCGTGAAGATATATGCGAGAGAATGTGCGCAAACATTGTACACACGTGCATTGTAACACGGCATCAGGGGGAAGGAGGTTCAGGGTGTAAGAAGGGTGTAACAGGGCCGGGAAGAGGGAGCGGGGAGTACAGGGGGTACCGGATAGGAGGTAGAAGAGTGGCAGAGGGGTAGAGGGTGAAGAAGGGGTTGAAGGGGGCAGCGAGGTTCATACAGCGAGGGCTCCAGCCCGCGGAGGTGAACTGGGGGAAGGAAAGGGGTGGACAGCCGGACAAACAAAACCCTTGCTGCTTCATTTCTGCCCGTCTGGCCAGACACCGACCCTTTATACGCGCGCGCTTCCGTCCTACGCCCGGCTCGTTCATTCCCTTCCTCCTCGACCAGTCCCCCGGAACCCCTCAATGCTTCGTCGAGTTGTACTTTCAGTACGTTACTTTTCGAGTTCGTTAATTAACGGCACCGTCGCCTCATTGGCGGGCTCGCGTCCAGTCGAAGGATACGTCGGAATGGCTTTCGACTCGAGCCGCGAGGCACCCCAAATCGCGAGCACATTGTCTTCGCCCGACGGAATTCCAGCCCCGCGGACGATCCGTCGAAGATACGACTCGATATACGGGCCTTCGTATAATACGGTCTGAGAACGATACGAGCAGCCTTACGATGATACGTGGAAGAAATACGGCGAGCTCGTAAATTAAGACGTAACCAGCGATACCGATTTATCGCCGCTCGCAGCGGTAATCAGAGTCGCACGCGGCAGTTTGCGTTTCTTCGTAGGGATTGAACCGAAACGGGGGGCCCTGATCGACCATTTAAATTGTCTTCCTCGTATATCAATCAGTCACTTTCATTGCAACCTTCCATTCACTGCTCTCTGGCTTTCTGCTCCATATTAACACGTGCGACTTATTTCTGTTCCAGGTCAGTGGTGTATACTTCCCAGGCTTCTGAGACAGAGTGACATGGCTTGTTAATGTGAGTTGAATGATTTCTTTTGTACGCGACGCGCGACTTTTCTTTCAGTTCTTCCTCGCCAAAGAGGTCGAATTTCACTGATTTGTTTTTACCTTTTCCTTCTTTTCCTTTTTTTTTTTTTTTTATTAATATCTTCCAACGGGTTTAATCCACGCGATATTATTTTTGGACAAGATCCAAAACAAAGTACGTAAAGCTCGGTTCGGTCGAAGAGAGAGGGTTGAACGAGCGCGTGGGGCCGGGAGCACGTTTTACTCCCTGTCGTTTTAGGGGATGAACGATGCGAGACATCGATAATCGCATTTGTTGTACGACCGTCGATACGAAACTTTCGGAATTTCGTCCGGCCAAGAAGCAAGGGAAGTTTATGACTTAGGAAGTATTATATTATTCGAATATTCCTGTAGTTCTCCCTCTGTCTCGTCCACCCCACCCCGTCCGATCGCCTAATGTCCGACTCGTCCCTCCGTTCATCCGCGTGCACCAGAAATCTTTCATCCAATCTCCTCGCGCGGACAACAAATATCCCGGGAGCGATACCCGAGGAACGATCCAGAGAAATCTGCGTCGCTCCATTCCTCGCGCATTCCGCCGGGCTTTAATTACGTAAAGCGAGAAGCTGGAAAACACGGAAAAACGCACGCGTAACAGTGTGGTTTATTCCGAACGCGGTGTTGCTTTCATTTTCCCTTCCCCCTTCACTTTTTTCTTTCGCCTCTCGCTCTGAAGAACACTCGGCGCCAAAGTGGGAGCTAATAACATAAATGAGGAACACAGACCGCGTTGCTTCTTTTTGTTGCCCCACACCACCACCACCCTGTACTCGGCCGCGCGTTTTCCTTCCTCGCGTTCGTTTTTTCGCCCGCGCCAGCAGCCGCTCTACGTATAAAGCGGCGAATATGGGGTGTGAAATGCACGTCGGTTTCACGGGGTTGCCGGGCGTAATAGCGGGGACAGAGACGCGCGGTGGCGAGGGAGGGCGGCGTGTATGGCGTAGAGGACGGGTCCTGGAACGGGCTCGAGTTGCAGGAGTCAACTTGGCGCTCATTGGCTACTTGCTGGCGACCGCCACTCGCGAAACATTAGTATTCTCTGCTAATTAAAATGTAACTGAAATTGTAATGGTCTGCGTGTGGCGACGATACGCGCCAGGAGGATCGAGGGGGTGAGAGAAGGAAAATGCCAGAGAGAGAAAGAGAAAGAGAGAAAGAAAGGCGGCCGGTGGTGAGCGTTACACCGTGTACCGCGTTTAACGTACGATGTGTGCTTTTTCATGCTTGGCTTGGGAACTGAATAGAGGAGAACGTCAGACCGTTCTGCAAAAATGAACTGTATCGCACCGCAATTGCTCCTATTACCTTTACCACGTCGTATCGCGATCACGGTTAAGCGTCGGGATAAACGAGAGCCTGTCGAGTTTCGCGAAAGTAATGGAAGAATAATTTGTGGAACGACGCGTACCAATATCTGTTTCTCGGTAGTGCTCGAAACGCGCCACCTTCCAGCCCTTAAATCACATTACCCTCGAGGTACCCTTTTCACCTTTCTCCCCCCCCCCCCCGTTATCTCCGCGCCGTCTCGTCTTTCGCTCTTATTTTATTTGTTTCGCTTATCCGCGCCGGTTCTGGAGGCTCGCGCAGATTTCGCGGCAATTTACTTTATGCGCGTTACGTCGTTTTCCGCCCTCTCGCTTCCGCGCGGCGAGGCGCGGCGTAGCCACCCCAACGGCAAGTAGGTATCGTCTCATTCGACTCAGACCGGCACTCTCACCCTTACGATGTTCTTATAGGGCTTACACAAGGACCACCGTATACACGCGCGTACAGAAACCCGCGGACCTGTGTGCCTCGTTCTATCGTTGGGCCAACCCCGGGGTGTTGAAGCTCTTCTGCACTTATTTCGTGCTAATTCACCCCTCAAGACCGCTTACACGCCCATCCCACCCACCCCCTTTGCCCCACGCCGACCACCGCATCCAAGGCGAACCAGTTAGCTTTTTTTTCTCACGTGCCGTGAAGCAGTTCTCGTTAAGCGGTTAAGGGTGAACTCCGTTAAAGAGGGGTTGTAAATTCATTGACCGACGAAAATACTCCCGACGGAATTCCAGGAAGCATCTTTCGAGCTTCTTCGATTTCATCGATACCTCTCGAACGTGTAACGAGCTAGAACGGTATTCGTGGTAGCCGCGTATGCATAAATTTCGAGGAAGGTTACGGGGTCGTCGAACCTCCGATCAATTTTACTATTTTGAGCAATTTCTCGGATTTCCATATATTAATACTCGCGTGTTCTTCGGTTTCGCGGGGGGGAGGGAAAAATGGCGAACTAATTAGCAGATCAATCGCATTGAACGTTTGACAAGGGACGACAAAGGGTGGCTCTCAGAATTTTTATCGTAAGTAAGTATCGCGATATATAATTTTCCGTCACAACAATGGCCGCCGGTGTTACAAAAGGTTTAGCCACGAGGCGAGCGTCGGCTGCTACCCCGCGCGGACAATGAGAACGTCCGCGTTACGCCATAAATTGATTTGCGAAAGCGTTCCTGAAAAAAGCTCTCTCCTTTCACCGAGGAGAGAAGAGTCCGGCAGCGCGGGCAGCCGGGGTGGGGCCACCCGGGCTTTTGAGCTTATACCGCAAAAATTACGTCGCGAGAGGGATTGTATTTATGTTACATAATTACGGCACGCGCGACCAACGGATAGAAGGGGCGCGGCTGGCCGGGGGTACGTATGAAGGGTGCGGGTGGCCGCGCGAGGAGGAATCGGCCGGCGGGTGGAGGAAACGGGGGATGGAAAAAAATAGGGAACCGCCTGGTCGAGGAAAAGTTTTTCGGCGGCTGGCTCGACCGACCGACCGACCGACCGACCACCCGGCTAATGAATAGAAATAATTCTCGTGCAATTGTGCTTTTCGGTAGTTTTCAATTAACAGTCGCCACCCCCACTCCGTCGCGCGAAGCTTTTGCGCCATTCTCCGCAGCGCCCTTCCACGAATACCGTTCCGCGAATGGACGAGCTGTAAGTTTTTAAACGGCTCGAAACGCGCGCGATTCGTAGATTGTAATTACACCGTTTTTTCCCTCCGTTCTTTTTCTGGCTGGTCTCGTCGCCATTGTGTCCGCTCGCGAGTTTTCTGCTTTATTACATTCTCATATTTAAGAAAAACAATTCCGTTGCTGAATTGAATAGGAAGTCAGTTTTTTTTCTGTAAAAGAAAAGAGGAAAATAAAAGAGAGAGAGAGAGGGAGGGTGTGGAACTTTTGGGAATACGTTCCATCTCTATTCTTCCTCTGCGAGAACGCGCGTAAGAATTTCTCGTGCGCACCGTAAATCCGTATACAAGAAAAGGCTATCGAGAGGTATCCTCGGTATGTGTCGCCGCGGAAGCTAGCCGGAATCCCGCAAAATAAATCGCATCTCACTGTCAGTGATCCCCGGTAATATTTGTCTTTCGCCGGGCCATTTTACAAGATTTCCTATCTACTCGGCTTTATAAGCGAGGAAGACGAGGAATCGGCTAGCCAGGCGAGGGGTGACTCGGACACAGAAGCGCGGTGAGTTCACGTCGTCAGATGGGGGTTGAAAAGGGGTGGCGGTGGCGGCGGCGGCGGTGGTGGTCGGTGTGATTCCCTGGGCTGGCTCGTAGAGGAACCGGCTGGCTAGCGGTAGTGGTGGCGATGGTGGTGGTGG
This sequence comes from Xylocopa sonorina, assembly GCF_050948175.1. NCBI lineage: Eukaryota > Metazoa > Arthropoda > Insecta > Hymenoptera > Apidae > Xylocopa > Xylocopa sonorina. The sequence continues at coordinate 16,443,122 of NC_135193.1, forward strand.
TGGTGGCGGTAGTGGGGAAAGGGAAAGAGTACACGGGACAGGGTCCCGCGGGATAAAACGGGCTATCAGATGTGAAACCCACTGCGTCGAAATGTAAAAGCTTCCTGACAAATCGGTTTCTATTACCGCGTCGCGGTGGGTCGCCTTTTTTATATTGATGGCATTATTTTGCACGGAGAGACGGGAGACCGTATTTTCTGGACACGTACGGTATTCTCCGGGCCGGGGCAACACACGAGATCAACCCCACGCTTATGAATCCTGGTTATTTGCCCGGGAAATTAATGTGCGCTTACCACGTACTCGTGCGGTCGAGGCCGGTATATCAAAGAAACGGACTGACGTTCGATAAAATTGGTTATTATTACCCCTTCTTATTAAGTCCTCAAGGGGTTGCGCGCCCTGCTCTCGCCAGGTGCTTCGTTTTATCCTCTTTTAATTGCCGTTCCTCGTCACGTGAGCCAAGCATAGACAGGGAGTATTCGAAAAGAAAAAAGTACATCCCTTGGATAGAAGGCGCGGGCTGGTCGCAAGATATTCTTCTGCGCTTTAAAATGGTAAAATCTCGCTGATTCAGGGGTGGTTGACCGAGGTAGCGCGTCACGGTCCCGTAGGAGGGAAGATCTTCTCGTCGGACAAAGGCAGTGTCCCGATGTCCTCGAGGATCCGCAGTCACGTGTCCCGTGGAAAAAAAAGTAAGAGCGCGTACGTGGAAAGAGGTTTCGGTGGGTGGAGGGTGGTTAGGGCCGTTGGGTGGTTGAAAAGGGGGTGGGCCGGTGGTGGTGGGTGGGCAAAAAACATCCGAAAAAGAGCTCCGTGGGGCTTGATGGTGTGAGAAGGTGCAGCCAGACAGTCAGACAGAGGAGTCAGACAGACAGACATGCGGGAAGGAATGAAAATAATAATACCCAGCGTGGCCCAGGGCCATAGGTGTCAGTGCCGGCAGGAAGGAAGGAAGGACAGGAAGGAGCGCGTTGAATTTGTCATATGTAAGTTTCACCCTCTCTCCCGGGCCCGGCACACGCACCACCGCACAACCCTGTAACTCTTCTTGCTCCCTCTCGCGCGTAACCAACCGGCACACCACGTATCCGTCGTCCGCGAGAGGATTATTTCAGAAAGGTGCCAGGAATCGGAGGGACCACGTCGTGATTCGGGTCCTTTGCGATGCAACCGCCATCCCTTCTGCGGATTTCTCGCGTGCGTTAGAAAATGTCTCCGGGGTATATTGAGATACTGTCACCGAATTTTCTCCCGCAACCCCTTGAGATCGTGCCTTGGCCCGTGGACGCACACACGCGTTACTTTCATCCCTCTATGTTCTTTTTTTTCTTTCTAGTTTTTTTCTCGCTTCAAGGCCGTTGAACCGAACACCTTCTCTCACCCTCGATCGCACTTTTGTCGAAATTTTCGCGACAGCCGCGCGACGCCGAATTATCGTCCTCGTCGACGTGTTCCCCGATACTCCCAAAAAGCGATGCAATTTAGTATTTTTCTAACGACATAATTGAATCCGATAGGATATTTGGTTAATTTCCACTGTCCCTGTGTCGCTCGTGGGAGATCCGTTCTTCGCAATATCGTATTTACCGTGGCCGTATATTGTCCGGTCGAAGGCACAAACGGCGCTGTCTGTTTAATTTTTCGCTAATACACTTGCCTGTGCGCGTGCACCGATATCGAATTTCAATTGCGGTTGCCTGTAAACAAGTGCTCCGTTTTATTATTTATTACCATCATTCGGGCCACTTAATCAAAAATACATTAACGTGGATGACCCTCAACGTCTGACATTTTCGATGCTCGAATGTGCGAGCGCGAATGATTTCATCAGCGCGTTATTAAGTGGGCTTTGATTTTCGATCCCCATTTTGCAAACCGAGCTCTTTGTTGCGGAACCGATACCCCTCTACTGCCGCGCGTCTCGTCCCCATAGATTACATACCCGTCAAATGATAATATTCTATTTGCGATACTGTTACTCTAATCATAGTTATTGCATATTTGTTAATTACTGCATAACTCGTCCTACCAACGCGGCTCCGACTTCGCCCGTTCCTCTGCCCGTCGATAATTCCATCGTTCAGTTCGATATCCCGTAATCGGGGCGAAGATTAGCAGCCGGGCCGCTTCGAGAAATCCACGCTCACGCGACTATTATGCTTTTTAATTTCATCGTTAGACCGATAAGTTAAGCGGAGGGATCATTTTTTAATTCTCGCCTCTCGAGTTGTACGGCGAGGGCGCACGGTAGGCGGGTTGATAACGTTGATTAATTGCGATCCGGCTCCGATTATCGGCGAAATCGTGGTTTATTTGTTAAACGAATATTTGTAGTCACGCTATTATTTATGGATTCGTTTGCGTCTCTCGAACGGTTCAAAGCGTGACCGGTCTATGTCTACACTTCTCTATAGTTACCCGTTTCATTGTATCGTATCGGTATACGTGTATCCTGACAACACTATTAATTAGGACCTGTCTTTCATTTTTGTTTAATGATACCCCGTGCAAGCTTGCAACGGCGGGAAATCCTTTGTGTTTTCACCCCGTTGTTTGGCGGGGTAAAAACCTGAAAAAGCGAAAACCTCTGGCCGAGTGAGAGCTGATGCTTGTATACGTTCCATTCAACGGGGTTAGCAACGCAAGTGCACACGCATGCACGGCCGGATACACGTGATAGGGTTGGACAAATGAAGTGGATATGACATAATGATTTCGAGAGGCTGTTGTGTACCACAGCTTGTTGCCAGTTGGACAGGCCGCCATCGACCTCGTCTTGTTCATTAAAGCCTCCATTTTTCTCGATAATATTAATTACGATTCACCGTCCGCGTTGAGAAACGGCAACACGGATCCTGGACTTTCCTCTGCGCGTCCGTTTTCCTTTACTTTCACCGATATCTCTCGAACGAATGCACCATGGAATTGAAATTTATACCGACGACAATTGAAATAGAAAAAAATTGGAACGTTCGATCGCTGGTCTGTCGAAAGAATGGATATATGTCCCCTGTATTTAATAATTGTAACCTTGATCAATAAACAGCATTACATAACTCTGGCCAATAGAACGCGAAGGGGAATAGAGTTCCATCGAGTAATTTATATCAACCGCGCATTACCCATCGTATTTTCGTTAATTCGAAACGCAGCGCGAAATAATCGAAGCAGCTGTTATATTTAAAAGTGAATAAAGTTTCCGAGTGATCGAGCACGGTTTCCAGCTACGCGATGCGCAAGAATTATACCAACCTGTTTCAACGAACGATTCACGTGCCAGAAACGGTTTGTCGCAGCACAGAGACCTATTATAACGCCATCGTCTTTGCTTGTTTTTTCCTATCTCTCCGCAACCCTCCTGGCCCTACCACGGTAAACAACAGACGTACCCATCCCCCCTGGCAGAGCCACTGTCGACCCCGAGCTGTGCCTCCCACTTGCAAGGCACCACCCCTCATCAGTCGGTCTGTACAAATATACTATTGTATTGATCCTATACCTTTTCCACCTCCAACGTTCCTCCTTTTGTTCCCGAGTATCCTCGTTTTACATTTTAGCCGCTTCCGCGAAACAACTAATGTGCACCGAGTGTGTTGACAGTAACTGTCTCGCTATTGTTGCACCCTCTCGCTCTCGCCTCTCGTCCCGTTCGCCGACCCTACCCCCGCCTGCACGATGGGTGGGGTGCCGTGTTGGATCATCGCGCCGTGTGCACGAACAACCCCGCGGCGTTCTTCCGTTCGATTCTTCTCTCATTTCGCGATAAATCGGCTTTCCCTTGGCGCCCTTTCGCGAATCACCACGCGCGTCCCCGAATCGGTTCACCTGGGGAACGTTTAGAGGAGACGATCGACGCTCGAATCCTTTTCGACGATCGATCGTTCGAATTGTCAGGGAGGAGCGCTATCGATCTCAAATGTGCTTTGCAATCGAATCGTAGTTCGATTATGTTTCGTAACAATTTTTGGGTATTCTTATTCTTGAAATGGCACATTTTAGTAGAGGGTGAAGGGATGCGAAGCCACGCGTAGATCAATGCGCGAGAATCGAATCGCGAGGCTTCGTTATTCGTAGGCAGTTTTGCGCTCGGCAGACGCTTAACAGGGGCGAGGGTTAATTACGCCGCGCGGAAAGTCCGTTTCGCGAAGAGATCGCAATTTTGTAAATACGTGCGCGCGTATCGGTTTTATTGCACCGGCGGGTGTGTGTTTCTCAACAACAACAACAGGGACGGTGGCGGCAACAGCACGTAACGTGCATTAATACGAACGAACGACCGCGAAGTAAGACTGGTGGAAAAGGGGCGGGAGTTTATATCGTGAGGTGAGCACGCGATGACGTGATTCTATCGATTATTAAACGAATAATATGCAGTCGCTCGCACTGCCCTGTACCATGTGCATCGAACCACACAGGCAATTTGGGTATGCATCGTATGCATGAGTTTATGATCGCGCGAAAATCCGGAATGTTCGGCACGGAGTGATACGATGGAAACGAAATAGAGTTCCTGCGAAACTAATTTCATGGAACGGTTACAACCGACGCCTCGAAAATGCCGTTGTGGTATTCTAAAATTAGGAGTTACACACGAACCACCGGGATAGGGAAGCTCTCTCTTTTTTTTCCCCCTCTCTCCTCCCTCTCTCTCTTCCTCCCCCAGCGTTCGCCACACCCCCCCTTCTGAATGGGATACGCGAGTCTCGAGCGTGGCCTTTTTTACGCGACAATACACGACGAATCACGGGCGCATGCTGATTGAGAAAATCTCCGCGCTACGCACGGTTTTCTCTGTTACATTGTGTGAGAGCAGAATATTCCAAGAAATTAGAGGGATGCAAATGAACCGCGTTGCGCGAAAGCAACGCGTATTCTCTGCTCGCAATTTTGTTCCCCTCTCGCTCGAAATTGCACAGATATCCTTAACGCGTCGCGCGATTGATGCACGCGCGGATGTAGTAATGCGACTCGAAACGATGGAAAGCTCGGCTGAACCGTGCACGGAAAGCTCTCTCGGCCGATTTGCGCGCGACGTCGTTGCGTGTCCGTGCGAAGAGAGAGAAAGCCCGGTCCGTACGTACAAACAGGTATCGTAACGATCGTAACGCATCGAGGTCGAAGTAACTTGCAAGGTAACGAGCAAAAAGGATTGCGCTAACGAAGTGCCTGACGGGTAACTTGGCCATGCCCCGGGTCCCGGGAGCAATAATGTCCTCCCCCGGTTGGTAAACTCGTGTTTGCACAACTCTTTGTCCCAGAAGTACGCACACACGGGGTCACAAAGGCGTACGTGCACGTCAGCGGCGAAGAGACGACGCGCGGCGCGACGCGACTCCTGCCCCCGTGCTCTCGGACCTAAGGTTTTTTTTTCCCAGTTGTTGTATGCATAATAGCATTAGGATTCATTAGCAATCAGAGATGGACCGACCGGACGCCCCGTTGGATTGTTTACCGGAGTTCAGTCGGTTCGCCCACGACTCTTCCGCCCGTTGCAACCCCCCGCAACAGGCCGTTCCCGACGTTGCGTCGTTCTGCATCGTTGGTAGCGCCGGTAATTCGACGGATCGTCGCGTCGAAAGACGTCACGCTCGAGGAACTCTTCGTTTTGTCGGCTTTTGTCAGCAGACATGGTTAACTTTGAATTTTCGAACTTTCAATGGGGCAGCACGAGAGAGTACGATAGGGTGCGATAGGAGTATTGGGTTGCAGTAATAATTCTATTTGATCAAAGATTATCTGGATCGAGGCTCGAATTTCTTACTTGTCCCGTTAAATAATAAATTACTTTGGACTGTTTGTTACGCGCGCCTGTATTAATTTACCAGGGATCGACGGGACAGGGGTGAAGTTTCGCCGTGCAATTCCTATCCACGGGTTACGCTGGAAGGTAATAGAATACCGGGTTACTGGTCGTCTATTTATAATTTCGTCTCATTCATTTGAGAAACAATCAAACGCGGTTGAAATCGTGCGGGGATGGCCGCCTTTCTCCCTCTCTAGCGGCGGCGATCGAAAGGGGGGATAAAACGACAATGAAAATACATTTGCAAAAGCGACAGGCCAGCGAGATAGCTTACGCTTCCTGGAAAGAGGCGAAGGTTGTCACTTTGCTCGCAACAGGACGCGGCCACGTCGTATTCTGTTTAGTTTGCCGTTCAAACTCCTAGCAAATATCATTCGTGTCGTTCAATGGTCTGCACGGAACAAACATCGTCTAAGTGTCTGCCTAGACCAACCACGAATCGACGTGGAAAGAAAAAAAAAAAAAAAGGAATCGATCGCGTTACCAGTTCCTCGATCGTCCCTGACAATTTCATCTTGGGCATCGCGAGGGTACTCGTCGCGTATATTAATCGTCGCGCGTTACCACGGGTCGTGTAAGTACCTGTTTCTATAAAACTCATTTGTACAGAAGTAATAGCAACGTAGAACACGGCGATAAATTCACGATTGCTTGTTTCGCTCGTATTACTCATTTTTGGTTCTTTGGTTTACGTTACGCGAAATTATATACCTGGCTCTGGTGCTCGTTGAGCGCTAATAAACGAAGTGAAATTAAATTAAATTGAATCATTTTGTTACGCGTTCAAAAGGAAAGGAACCAGATATCTTTATTTTACTGTTTATGTCCGATGGTGAAACAGCGAGCGCGGCCGGGTGCAGAGGTGCCGCGATCGCCAATTAATTCGCCCGTTCACCCAGTCGCAACGGTCTATTTAGACATTTTTACGGATCGCGCGTGCTCGATCGGAATTAAAACGAGGAGACGTGTCGGCGCTCGGATGGGCGAAGGGTGGAAGGGAGGCGAGGTTGAATCGTTGGAAAACGGCCGATTAGCTTTTCGACAAAGGACGGACCGGTTAGAAGAGAGGGCGGACAGTTCCCAATAGCATTGTATTGGTAAACGGCGTTCATTATAAATAGGGGCACGACACAAAGCCCGAATAAATATCGAGATATCCTATTTCCGCGGGATGACCGGCGCCGGTGTTTATTCTATCATTTTTTTATGAGATTTCAGCGAAGTGTAAATACTGCGGAAAATGCTGGGACGCAAGGCGACTAAACATAACGATTATAAGCGCCCAGGGGCTTCGATGCGATGCGGCTTGTTTTCAATGCAGTTGCATTGTACCACCCGCCCCGGTGTGTTCCTCATCCCCATCGTTACCGTCCGAACCGTGGTAACTGCGCGCCCTTTGTAAAATGTCGTATTGACCTAAAAAACGAAAAATGCAACAGTCGACTTGATGAAGTTCGTCGAGGTATCGTAATTGCATCGCCCGGAGTGTGCTTTGAGCTCTTTTCACCCCCGTCGGGGCTGCGGAGGTCTCGAACGCCGGGCCAGACCCCCGCATTGTGTTATGAGCTTGTCAGAAATTATTTAAAAAATTAATTTCCCGTGACAACGAGCTCTATCTATTTCTTTCCCCTTTGCCGCGCGGTATTTTATATTATACACGGACCGGTTCAAGGGATTTCTTTATCGCGAATGTTTTTCACGTCCACCTTTGTCCCTCTTGTTTTTCCAAGTGCGTTTAGCCGGAGTTGTTCGAAATTAACGCGGGAGAATCGTTTAATCGTTGTTGCTCTGACCCAGCTCGTTCCTTTGACTCTCCAATCGCGAGACAGATGTTCGACGCGATCCTACATCCTTAGCTCGCTCGATAGCTTCCCCTTTAGTTTTGTTACCGAGTTCTCCGTATCGTGGTTCCCAATTTTCATGGGGCGTTGTTCTATCGGTTTGCCTGTTAAACGTTCACGGCGAAAACATAGTTTAATAAGAGTAGTTTCGCGCGGAAACGGATCGAAAGTTCGTCTAGGCTGGTGCTGCTGCGCAGTCTAGAAGAAGATGTTTTCCTCGAAAGCGTCGAGGGAGGGCGTCACGGACCCACGGCGGGGATAATTTTCAGACATTAAAAATGATATCGGGGCAAAACGCCGCGGGACAAGGGTTGAAATGGCCCGTAGGAAGCGAGAGAGGGGTCGAACGGTGGCTGGTGCGGGAAAAGTTGGTGTATAAACACAAGTTACGTAAGTACATTACAAAGTGTAATGGCGAATCAGAGGTTGCTGCTTGGTCCGCGCCGAGTAAAAGTGGCCTCTTTAACCCCCGTGAAGGCAACCCCCGTCATTTATTATGCTATATTGTTACAAGGAAATTGCGTTTTTATAAGCAGACCCAGCGAACAGCCAGCCACAAAGACTCGCTTTTTATCCTCAATCGTTCCTACTGTTTTCCGACGCGCATCGCCCTCAAACGGAATCACTTGCCCCCTCCGCGATTTCCCTGCAAAATTCCACACGCAATTTTCGACAAATATTATCGGGCTTGTTAACGTTATTATCCACAGACAGACCGTGTAACATCTTGCCGGAACGTAGACGCGTCGTCGGTTCTTTCGGCGGGAAAAATCGAAACATCCCGCGGAACGAGCTTTTTCATGTTTCAACGCCTTCGGCGTACGAGCCTCGCTGGCTTTATTAATCCGAAAAGCTCTCAGTATCCCCGGAGAAGCTTTCTCTGCTGTTGAGTACCGTCGAGAGAGAGAAAGAAGGAGAGAGAGAGAGAGAGAGAGAGAGAGAGAGAGGAAGAGAACCGCTCGAAAATTCCGCGAGCGTGTGGGGCGTGAATTGGGATTCGAGCTTTTGTACATTAATATCACGAGTGGCGACCCAGCCGTACTTCCTTGCGAGCTCCGCCGCACCCCACATCTCGAGGGGTGGAAAAGAGGGAAAAAAAGGTGGACCGGACTGGCAGCATGTTGCGCGATCGTAAACACTTTGCATATTTCCCGTACCATTGCCGGAACCCTCCCAGCTAGCTAGCGGCACCTTTTCAACCGCTTCTCGTCTCTCTTTCTCGCGCTCTCTCGTTCCGACACGCGTGGCCGCATACCGACGCTTTGCAATTAGCTAAAATCGATTGTACGAAGGTGCAGGATGAAACGGGTTCGATACGTATGTTTCTATGGGTTTTCGTGGACGCGTAATATCGCGAGATTTCATTCGATTCCTTCCGTTTCGTTAAATCGCTTCGTCCTTTTTTCCCGCTTTTTTTCTCGTTCCTTTTTTCTTTTCGTTCCTTTTTATTTTCCTTTTGCGTGTGTACACACGCGTGTTCACGCGCCCCTCGGACCCCTCCGCAACTGGCTATTTATTTTATTGCGATTCAATCGTTGGCTGGCTAACGACGTTCCCGTTTAGCCATCCTCCCCTTCTTTCGCCTCCATCCTATTTTTTTCTCCCACCCCCGCCTACTCCCATTTTTTCCCCGTTTCACTCTGTCGAACTCGCGAGACCAATTACTAATTTTCCGAATATAATAAATGCTCGACCGCCGCTCGCCCGCGTCTTTCTCTCCCGCTCTGTTCCTCATTGTCTCGGACAATAAAAAGAGTAAACTGGTAATAATAATAATGCCATTGATTTCGGGAATCGAAAGTTTCGGGGCCACTTCTCTGATTGTGGCGAGAAACCGCCGCTGTTGGAGGGGAAAGGAGAAAAAAAAGAAAATAATAATTCGCGTGTAAGGGAGAGAGGAGAGCACCCGGGCACAGTCGAAGTTTAGACTCTCTCTCCCTCTCTCTCTCTCTCTTTCCGCCGGTTCATTAACGGAGAAAGGGTGGCTGCGTAAGAGTTGAAAGGAAGGAACGAGCCCGGCGAAAGAACGAGGACCGCTGTAGGGGCGGTGGGGGGATGGTGAATCGTGAAGCCTTCCGAAATCCAGGGAGCCTTGTAATTGGGTCGGGGATTGCAAAACGTCGAAACGCCGTCGAGACACGTCTGTCAGCTGGCGTTCTTTCATAACGCCGGGCTATTTAGGAAGTCGGGAATTTTTCGCCAGAAATTTATGAGTCATTGAGTTCGAGGCAGTTAGAGAACTCGCGTTCTATTTGATCGTCCGACGTCAGCCTCGGTATTCACCAATTTCGTCCGTAAATTAGTTCGATTCCGGGACTGCTGCTGGTCTTGTATGGTATCTAAGGGCGATACCGTTCAGCAGGTACGAAATCGAAATTTTTCGCCCACTTAAATACTTGATCAAACGACGAAGTAGTCGGCGCGAGGGTACGAGGTGATCTCTCACGATCACCTGAAAGGAGCGCGAACTTCCGTTTCGAGTAAGTTCAGGTTGAAGAGCGCGAATTAGCGGCAGCAGAAAATTCATGGCTCCGCTCTCTTCCCTCTTCGGGCAATGTTAGCGAGCATACAGTATGCAGGATAATTCCGGGGGGCGTCTTTCGCCAAAGAAACCCGTTGAAATAACCAACGAACCTAACCAACCAGCTGGATTAACTCTCTCTCAGCCGTGTGTCTACCGCAGAAAGTAAAATATTATATCTGCCGGGTGGGGCAACCCGTTGGCCGCGAGAAATACGCGGTGCTCGAGTGTTTTTCTATCGCAAAAAACGACTCGAAAGATTCGAAAACACGGAAGGAGGGCTTTCGCCCGTGCCCACGATATTAGCCAGCGTTACACCGGCGCCCCGTTATATTTGATTGGGCTGTTCGTGTAAGAACACCCTCAAGCAGCCACCCTTCCCCAGCCGCCCTCTGCTCCTCTTCACCTCCTCTGCGCCCATGCCTCTTGGCCCTCTTCTGCTCATCCACTCCCTCGGTCTGTGCAGCGAAATGTTGGTTAAATAATATCCGCGCTTCCAACCGTAATTATCTCGCTCTCAGATTTTCTGCCTTGCGGGGCGAAGGAGGTGGAGGGGCCTACAGAGGAAGAGAGAGAGAGAGATAGTCGATTCTGGTCTGGTAAAAGGCAAGGGATGGGCGGATAGAAGTTGGAGATTGAAGGAAAGACGGTGGTGCGAGGGCATTAGAGATAGCGTCGGTTGATATTCGCGCCAGAGACAGTACCGGTGTTACGGTGAAACGGCCGGATGTTAGTCGTTGAACGTTGTCGAATCTCGTAATTGATTTCGTTCGAGCCAGTCGATCGAGCGACCCCGCGACGACGAAGGCCTCGCGCGATATCTTGCTAGATAATGCTGCGATTGTTGGTTGCTGGCATGCAAAACACATGGAAGATTGATACACTCGATACTTGGACGACGGAAGAATGACGGACAGTGGGTGATGTATGGGCCCCCTCGATCCGTTCCTCTTTAGGGCCACGGGAATAATCGGACGTTGAAAATCGAAATTTTGTATACGAAATGGTTTTTCGCGGCGACTCGTCGGGCGAGCTCTGGATAGGTGCCAGGGTTTGTCGGGGGTTGCGATAAAGTAGCTACTTTCCTTTAGAACCTACGATATTCATGCTAGCTTTATTGACAGAGCGGAGAAAACCGAGGCAATTTTATGCGGGCATCCCGGATTCGTTTGCAACATACCGAAGAGGCTAACAATAAGTCAAAATACCGGCAAAGAAGAGGTAGTATTTTATGAATAATTCATCGATCGCGAAAAAGGTATTAGTAGAAGGCACGAGCCGGGCCGGTAACATGTAAATGAAGCGATAAATTTTGCATGGACAGCCCGCGAGCCGCCCTGTAACCTCAATTCGGCACACTTTTGTTGCTCTTTTCTTTTACGCTTGACGATTTAATTGTGTCTCGGGTGCGAGCGTTACCGAGCTGTCTAAAAATTGCCGAAAATTCGTGTCGCGTTAAAAATACGTTTCGCTTAACGAATTCCGCCGAGGATTAGCCACGATCGTCGGTTTTTGTTTTCGCCGTCCCGGTCTTATTTCGTTCGCGATCAGACATCAACCGTGCAGTTTCATCTCGCGCGAACCATAAGGCTTATCCGACAGGATGATCGACCAGGCCGCAGACCCCTTGAAAATCCGACAAACTCTTCCGACGCCACGCTGGCAACCCCTTTTCTCGAAGTAACCGCCGCGTAAAAGGGGGGGTGGTAATGGCAGCGCGTTGCGGTTTTCAGCCTTTACGACCGAATTACGAGTTTTCAACTATTTTTACGACAGTTGTTTCAATTATTTCACCAATTTGCAATTAAGAACGCCGGGCACCGCGGCAGTTGAACGGCGTCCGCCGGTGCGGAGGGTCGCAAAGGGTTGGCGCCTCTCCGAGCTTTATGGGGCTGATAATTTCGTGATTAGCCAATTAAAGGAGGGGAAAAAAAACGAAAAAAAGAAGAGAAGGCTCTCGTCGATCCGACAAATAATATTCTTATATCGTAACAACGCTCGACAACCGCTTTTCGTTAAGCTCCCCTGCGACTTGATTGAATCCGAAAGAAATTTCGACCGGAAGACGATAATACGACTCTGGTTATCGTACCTTTTATTGACAACGATTCAAGTTCCCGATCGAGTTCCGGTTCGATCAGCAGACTAATTTCTAGCTTCTCGCTCCGACAAGATCTGCCAATCGAGCGTGGCAAGACTTTTAAGCTTACGTCGAAAGGGAACGGGTAGGAGGTCAGCGTTTGTTCGGTGGTGCGGTAGGTCGAGTGTGGTAGTGGGGTTGTTGGCATCGTGGTCGAACAAAGGGGTAGGGGGTGGCTCGAAGGAGCCAGTGGCGCAGAATAACGGTAAGTCTAGTGTTTATTTGATGGCCCGTAATCACGCTATTTTGTCATCAACGGTAGGCCTCCTTCCGCGATGTAGACCGTCCGTAGGGCTGGCTCCGCACTTATACTCACCCTAACTCACCCCCGTCCGAGCAGCCCACTCGAGAAGGAGGAACTAATTCGAAGGCTTTGCCGCAGTCAGGGTGCATCTTGCTTCCGGTATAATTCTCGGCCGGGAAAGGTATACAGAACACCGTGTACAGGAATATATATGCTCGCGTAATCGAATCGAGATTTCTGATATTACTCGCCCCGGCCATTCTGCTCCGCGGACATGTTTGTGGCACGCGTAAAGTGCCCCACCTACCACCGTTGCTTCTTGCTTCTCATCTACGAAGTAAACGTACCGCGATACTGTTCGAACGTTCGTTCTCTTCGCGATCCTTTGAAGCGCACGTTTCACGAATTCGACGGGAACGCTTCTAATTCCGCGCACTTTATAAACAAAAATGTAACGCGTTGATCGTCGATACGAGTTGGAAGGACGAAGCCGTACGAACGATTCGCTCGATGATTTAAGGTTACACTTCTGTACGAGTAAGCAATTAAAGTTCACGAACAATGCCACGTGTGAATGTTGCGCTATGAATTATTTATGAACATTATGTTGTTGCACGCGCCATGCTCTCGGAAGATTTATCGCGCGGTATTACTTTTACGCTGTAACCGTTCGAAAGAAGAATGGAACATAAACCGGTGCAATGGTATTTATACGGACCCGGTTACAAGCGTGCAATTATCACTTTATAGATTCGGATGACTGGCGGACAGTTTCGAAAGTTGTTGCGGTTCGTCGATCGATGTCGGCAGATTTTTCTCGCGATCCACAGGATCTCGACAGAGAACACGAGAGTCGTGGCTCGGGCAAAGAACGCGTGTAATAACGGTGCGAGCTACGTGAATCATCGGCAAACGCCGCACCCACGTCTGTAAGCCTCCGCTGTGTGTGTTTTTGTTGTGTTTTCTAACGTGCCGTATCGTTGCCTCGCCGTTTATTGCATTTCCAATGCGGCTAATGCATTACGGTACACCGCCTTTGCGTTTCGAATACTTTGTTGATCCGACAGGCGAGAAATTGCTCGGCTCAAAAGCGAAACAACCGCGTTCAATAGATTTTCGGTTTACTCGTCGTTGGTGTCGTTAGAGCCGCGATCATTCAGCAGAAAAATTCGTACGTCGCTCAACAATGGAACACCGTTGAACTGGTTCGCGAGGTAATAAGGGTTGGATCGCGGCGATTATACTTTCCAGGCTATTGCTTCCGGCGTGACGTTGGAAACAATTTCCAAAGGGCAGCCTGAAATTGCATTAGCCGCATGAAGCCGAGCCGTGAAAGGCTCGGGCATAATTTTCACGATAACACGCGAAATAGAACATCCGAGTGATTAATGCACGCGCTTCATCAAGCATGCCATCTTCGTATGGCGCGGCGTGTATTATACACCCGAGCGAAATTAATATTCCGAGCGCAGCAACGTGTCTTAAAATGTAAATAAGCCAGCAAGACGTGCACGTAGGTGTCGGAATGCAAATTCTTGATTTGTCGCGCTTATCGTTCTCCTATGACAGGGAGCGACGACGAAGGAGGGGCCCGGGAAAAACCGTAATGTAGCATTTCGGTTGGCTGTACGCCGGTCTTGAAGAGCCGCCGGCTATGATACTCGAACACGCGTGTTACTTAGCTTAATGGAGACCCGCATAGCATCAAGGTATACACCTCGTTGAAGGCTTAATACGCGTAAGCGAGTAATCCTCTGTCTCGACGGTTTCTCGATGGAGAGTCACGATTACCTTACCCCCTAAGCGATTGGGTTACCGCAAATCCGTTCGTTACTACGGCGATTACTTACCAACGTCCATTGCCACGCGTAACACGCAAATTGATACATTCGACTGGACGATGTCCAGACGTTCGACATTTTAAATCCTTTACTTAATATCGACGCTCGACAATTTTTAAATACCACAAACGACCCGATTTGTTGCTCGACCATGCCAACGTCCCCTCTGTTAAGACACCGACAAACGTTTGGCTAATCGATTTCACTCCACCTGACGTCGACCACGTTACACTCGCTCTATCTAAATATAGAGGATCCGAACGCAAACTCAAATGAGCACCGCGATATGTCACGGACTCGCATTCCTGCCAAACCTTCCCGCTCCCAACCACGTAAATCATCGAGATGCTCATTTCCAAATATCTCGCCCGTGATCATCGATTCGTAGCCGCAACGAATCGCTAGGCGACCTCTCCAACGGGCGATTTCTCGAACCTCCCCTCGATTCCGTCTTACCTCGACGTCCCAAGCGAGACGCCGCGTCGGCACGTACATTCGCACGACGCTCGCAAGCTGCACGCAACTGCAACCATCGAGACGTCGGGTCGTGGCGTCGGCTTGCGGTAGCCCATGGTTATAGCGCTGATCATAATAATTGCCGAAACTTGGCTCAAAGCGGCTGGCATTCCCCTTATTTGCGAAGGGTTATATAGTTTCGGTTAGCGGCAACGGATCGAGGCGAACGCTTGATCGTGGTGGCTCGAAAGGGAACCGTCCGCCGTGGTTATAGACGCGCGTCCGTGTATTGGTCGGTTGATCGATTGGCACGAGAAGAAGAGGAACGGGATGGAAAAGAAAGTTAAAAAGAAAGGAGAGCGCACATCGTGTGCACGTCGTGTCAGACACGTTCGAGGGTGGAAAACATTAGCCAGGTTGAAGCTTCTTCTCCTTCCAACCCTTCTTCGTCGTAGCACGTCGAATTTCGTGGCCGTCGTTCGCCAGACCGCGCCGCGAAAAGAGAGACGTCCGCCACGGCACACGGCAAACTTGCCGGCGAACTTCGACGCCGGAACTCATCCATAGAGGAGAACGGAACCGTCTCGACGGAGCCCTACTCTCCACCTTTTAACCTAGCGTCGGTTCGCCGGGCTGAACCGGCCAGGCTACGCCCGTCCGTTAGGTTCCACGGTTACTTGGTTGGTTTGGTTGGTTGCTTGCTTGGCCGCGTGCTGATCCCTATCGCCTAAACGAGGTTTGGCAACGACGCTTAGCCGAGGCCTGCCTCGAGAAAAGAGTTTCATTAAAAGCGGGTAATGAGCCAGTCGGGAGTCGAGCGTCTCGCTTCTACTTGCGAGATCCGCGTTATATGCCCCGCCGGCTTCGAGTAGAGAGGGACGCTATTATTTTGAGGAAGAGTTCGATTAGCATGGACGACGACCCTTGGAACGGGGTTCAAGAGAAAGCGCCCCGTCTGATCCTAATTCCTTTCTTTCCGAGGCGTTGCTCCATCCTGGCGAGGGGAATATTCGTTTTCACGAGCGCACCTCCTCTTGCTGGACACCCTCGCGGATGATTCTTGGATTTTCGTGCGAAGAAACTTCTCAGATTATCAAAATAAAGAATGAGCTTGAATGTTGATCGTTCTCACGCGTTCCCGTCTCACCTTTTAGCCCCTCGGGTAGCCAATTCTCGTTTCGCTGTCAAACTGGTTTCCAGAGTCAACGAAAGTGTCTTCGATAACTCATTCCGCGTCTTAGCCGGCCGCAGAAGTCACGGGACACTGCGAGAGACAATCCAGAGAACAGTCGACCTACGTTCCTCGACCCAGGGTGGAACCCTGAACCGAGAGACCGCAACGCGACCAAACTGCCGGAGGCCGTGCGAGGTCTGGGAAGCGGTAGCCGGAGCAGTGACCAAAATTTATATACAAAGTATCTTCGGTGACCAGTTGCTGCCGGCGAATAAGTAAAACAGCAAACCGAGTCCAGCGTAGGAGGAGCGAAGCGTCGAGGGGCGAAGTTGCACCGTGCGATGGGGGAAGTTGTTGCGGTCGTCGGCTCGTAAATTTGACGATAGCAATACTCGGAATTTTTCACCACCGTCACGCAGGAACCCGCGTCATTCCTGTTGCTCTCTGTCCCCGTTCAATTGTTTCCACGATGGCGGTCCGACTCGTCGCGTAGACGCGCGAGGGGACCGCGACGAATGCGACGACGGTCATCAACGCGGACGGAGAGGTCGGTCTGCAAGCGTGTGGGGAACGAAGGTGCGCACGGGGCGGAAGATGTGTGTCCGTATGGTCGATGTCCGTAGCGTTTAGGCGAATTACACGGTAAATTTTGCACGATATCGAATGGCCGCGTTCCATCTTTTACCAGGTATGTGTACACGTGCACGTTACAGAGGGGGGTGCAGCGCACAGACTATAAAGCATAAACGCGGGGGTTGCATCGGGTCAGATTTAATACTAGAAATGGGAGGGTGTGGCGGACGAGCTCGAAAGGCCACAACCAGGGTTCAAGCGTATCGTGTGCATAGTTATTTCAACTTGTACACTCTTTCGCAAAAACCTGTTCGCAAAACCTGAACGTCGCATCGTCTCGGAGATACGAGCGGAAACGCGTGTCAATTACGCGAATCGTGGAAAGTGGGAAAATATTCTCGATGAAATTCTAATCGCATTGTGCGTTACACTTACAAAAGCCTATCCGGTGTCTGTTTCGACAGGCGCATTTAGCGAGTCAGTAGGTCGCCAGCCAGAGTCACGTACGGAATATTAAATTCGTTTCGACTCGCGATCAGCGTTATCCAAGTTTCATCGAACTTTTCTAAAACAAGCACGGGCAATTTCGTTCGCGTGACGTTTCCTCCCGTAAAGCGGCAGGCGTCGAGCGTATTTTTGGAGGCAAGTGTACGTACTTACGTACGTGTACCGCTAGACGGCCTATCAGTATATACGTAACCGCTTGGTATACCTCGAGTTGCATGCGGACGGCGAATGCCATCCGTTAAATGCAATAAACACGGAATCTTGCAATTCGCTGGCCGCCGCTAACGTGTCTCGCCGTGGTTCCGCCGTGAGCTCCGCGGCAACAAAACCGTTTCTTGCACGGCCGCGGGTAAACACCGGCTGAAAATTAATTAACGCGCCTTTCGAAATAGACTGACCGGCCCGGGCACGGTTCGTTGCCTCGTAGATTTAATTAGAGGATTCGAACGGGCGCCACGGGTCCATTCTCAAATCCGATGAAGCTTCGCCGGGAACCCCGTCGAATGTAAATACTCGGACAAGGATTCCTTCCTGTGTAATCACCGTTTCGACTACCTTCTCGGCGGATCGGCTTCTAACGAGACCGATTAACTCCGTCGTATCGCGCGAACCGTTGGTGAATTTTTACGCGAGATGCCGCGTACATCCGCGATAATTGTTCTCGATCGCTGTAAACAATGCGAAACACCGTCCAGACGGGGAAACGCGCGGCTAACGTACCCTCGTACCATCTCGCGCGCCGAGTAACGAGCGTACCGTGTACGTACGTAGCGTCGAAGGGGTTAATGAATTCCCTGGCGGCACGTACGAGTATATCTTGGGTGAATCGTGGCCGGTCGCGGCGCAGCAAAGTGCAGTAACGAGTAATCAACAGCTCGCGATGCTGGCCAGAGCACACGTTCGTATCCGTTAAATGTTGGCCAGCGTTCGCGTAAGGGAGATAGGGAAATAAGGGAGGCAGAAGATAGGGAACGGTGTGGATGTGTGCCGTTAGTATTTAGTGTTTAGTTAACATCGGGGATGGAGAAGCCGCCAGTGTTTGTAATTGGTACAGTTTAGGAGCGACGAAAGCGATTGTGTACCTCACAGATTTTACCCCGACCCGACGAAGACGTAGCCGCGGAGCTTTTGTCTGCCGCGGAACGATGCTGGCCGGACTAAGCCAGAGACAGTTTCAAATCGGCGCGAGAAAACAGCATGCCAGATGGCGCGGGTACGTATCGCGGTCGTTACTACAATTAGATATTCGCCTCGGTCTGATCTCCAAATAATAACACCGTTCCGCGCGCCGGCGAACGCCTCGGTTTAAAGGATCTCGAGCCTTCTTAACGCTGTTTGCTTTCGCGAAACGTACCATTAAATGGCGCTTAGTAGTCGAACGTTCTCTCTATTTTTTTTTCTTCTACGTTTAAATCTAAGACAAATCTCCTGATTTATACGGATACCAAAGGGGTAACATGGTATTTTTGGGTTTGCCAAAAAATGACTCTGTTGTACGAAACTAGGAATTAGAGTACAGAGAAGAAGTAATCATCGATAATTAGAGTAGACGTGGTCGAGATCAAGCTCTCGAGTCCGAATGAAATTGCGAAGATTTTCCACTCCGACGAAGGTACGGATTCTTAATATAAGTTTCCGGAGAGAATAGCGAGAGTTTCGCAGGCTTATTGCCGGCGATGGCAGACGCAAGAGTTTTCCCGTGCATGACTTAGTATTCCGGAACGCGTATACCCACTTATTTGGAGATCAGGAGCCCCCTCGAGCGAGGCGACTTTAGGCCGGGCCGCTCTCTCCGCCGACAACAGGCCGTATATTTCATTTTTAAACAACAAAAAAATGCTAATGCAACGTCGTGCCCGTTATCGACTCGGGCCTGTATATGAAATAATAAATAATCGCGTAAGCCCCGGCGCCATTATTTTTACGTCGACTTTGCTACGGAGATACACACAGTCTCCCCGGGTTATACTCTGTACGTCGCCCCGTTTCGTTATATACGTTGGCTACGTGACCCCGACCAAGCACCGTCCCACCAATTTCGCCATCGGATAGATCATTATGATTTAATGATCATTTTGTTCAACGATCAGGATCGATCTTGGCAGCGGGTCGAAACGTCTCCGCTCCAGTTTTCCTATTTCCCAGTCGCGTTCGATCGACGCATTTCGATTACACGGTTTTCTTCCACGGTTCGCAACGGTACGATAAGTATGCAAAATCTTCGCGTGTAACTGTACTAGGAATATTTGAAATTGCGAATCGCAGGGCGCGGCGGGAATTACGCGGATTCTTTCGACGTCGAATCTTCAGGATACGCATTATTCCAGGTGGAAGTTATTCAACGGTGGAATCTCGAGAACGTTGCGGTATTGCAAACAGTAAACAGGCAACATAATGCATGCCGTCTAACGAGCCTACCCGGCGAACTTAAAGCCGCTTACTATCTCGGGTATTTTAATTTCATGAAATTAACTCGTAACCGTGTCGTAAACGCTTCGATCGTAGCTACCGTGGCTCTCACGGGTGGAGGGGAATTTTTTTCGACTCGTTTCAGAGGAGGCTTGATGACCCGTGCGAATGTTATTCCTGCGAGAAAAGGTCGCGGTCGAATCAACGGCAATCAGAGTGCGCCTCGACGCCCAGCCTGTAAACCAGACCGAAAATTCAATTGGATGCCGTCGAATTCTTCTTGAATATCAAGTCCAAGGGTGGCTGACTGCCGCTCTCGACGCCGGGTGGAGCAACGATAGACGAGGAGGACCCTCTGCGACAACTTCTCGACTGTTATCGTATACCTGTCCCAATACTTTCTGGTTTCCAAACTTATTTGCACGGCGTCCGTCCGGTTTTCCGAATGAAGTATCTCCTCGCTGAACGTAACAACGGTCCACGCGGGGTTTAGCGCGAGATTGAGGAGCGGTCGTGCGAAAAAAATCAGGCAAATCACGACCGGGGTCCCCCTGTTCGTCGAAGGGATGCTCGATCGAACAGAAACTCTCTCGAACGAGGCAGCAGTCGTTCGGCTATAAACTCTCGTTCTTGATCGATACTCTCACCTTTTCGATTCGCCTCGAATGAATTTCGAACTTCCACCTTTTGGGGCGGAGGTTTTTTCGAGGAATTTTTAAATAAAAGTTCCACACGCGAGGTAGAGAATTCGAAACTAACCGACTAACGTCTCCAAATAAAAACTTTTTCATTCTACCGTCCGGTTAGAAAGTTTGAAACCCCAAAGGGTGGAATTTGAACGATGGTATTTAAACGGAAGGATTTTTTAACGACTCGAAAGTAACCCAATTTGCGGACAATTTTGGAGGAATTTTTACGAACGATCTCACACGTGACGCCGTGTAAAAACTCAAAAATAATAGGTTGCCGGCTCGTTCCCCGCGGAGGGAAGTTACCAACGGGGGTGAACGGGCTCGAGAAAGGCTGGTCGCAGGGTGGTGAAACGCTGCCCGAATAAAAATGGGGTGTTTAGAACCGAGTATCCAATGTATCATAGTGTATTTACATATAGCCCGCGTTCGCAGTCCCCGGTTTTATATCCAAGATGGTCTACCAGCCATTCTCCGCCTCGCGGCCAAAGACAAAATGGCAATGCATACGGTCGTTGTAATAAAAATTAAATTCGATGCTCGATCCCACCGTTGGATAAATAACATCTGATGTATCTCTTGTATCCGTGGCAGTTACACGCGTTGCGATCTAACCGGATCTCTTTGCGCGTTGATTATCACCGGAACAGCGTCCCCGTTTTTCACTAATTTCAATATTTTTCACGATCTGTCTGGCTGGAAAGGATTTAACGGTGCAGCGACGGTAAATCCGTCGGGGCACCGTGTTAAATAGTGCTATTTAATTCTAGTCGTGGAACGTTTAAGCGCTTGTGTCAAGGATTAAATCAAGATTAGCTGCGAGATTACCAGGCTACCTACTGTAGAAGGGGTTATTCACTAAACTCTACTCTGTCGCCCCCTTTCGCGATTCAGCATTTAGGTCAGCCTAAATAACGTATCGTCGTACGGCGAATTTATACAAATTTGCATACCCGTAACGAGCCAGCGGGTAAGAGAAAAGGAAAAAGGTTCCTCCAAGTAATTACCTTGTAATTCTCTCTGTCTCTGGACGGAACGTCGCACTTAATGGTATATAAAACCTCGGGCGGTGGCCTCGCGTGTTCGGCGAGGTCTGTGAAATTTTTTGAATAGGAGAAACGGAGCTTCCTCCCGTGGCTTCATTAGAGATCAGTTTTCGTCATCGGACACACGTTACGACACCGACAGCCAGCGGGGTTTCATAGCGCGCGGCCTTGGAAGAAGCTGTTGCCCTCTCGAGAGAACTGGTCAGGTTCACTGTTTCTCAGAATCAGCTGACAGATGAGACTACTCCGCGCGTTCACTGTTTTTCCATTAGGGAATCGCGCTTTGTTCCCAGCCAGCCATTTTCTTTTCTTTTTTTTTCCTTCATCTTCGCTTACATTCCCGCGATCGTGCGTTGAAATCCGCAGGAATTTTATCTCGCCAAGGGATCGTAGACTCGGTTTTCCCTTCCCCGCGGTGCGTGTTACAAAATTTCCACCGCGTGTGATTGGAAGCCTGACATTCGCGCGAAGTACACGTGTTAATGTTGTTTACGCGATGATGTTATTTATATGCGTCAAGTGGTGTTTGATCAAGTGTCTCGAGGTGACGACACAGCTCGAATCGAAATTGGGAAAAGGTGTTTATCAGCGAACGAACGTGCGAACGATCATAAATAATTATAGCCTGACTGACGATAAGAAACATCTAGAAATATATATTCCGTCGTTAAATTTCGTTTCGCAGAACAAAGAAAAAAAAAAGAACTCGCGATAGAAATTCTCTTCAAGTTTATGCGTGTCCCACTGAAATTGTTCCCCGTCTAGTCGCGCGGAGAATCTAAGCGCGAGCCACAGTGCCGCCGATGAAAACGCGTATCGGATCGATCGTAATCGCGAACCATAAATTATCGTACATAATAGACTCGTTGTAAAAGTGAAAGTACAATGTCCAAGAGCTCGCCACAGGAAAGAGCGGTCGCGTGCACGCACCAGTGCCGAGGCGACGCGTTAATTCGTGCTCCAATCAAACTTTTCGTTCCGCGCGGAGAGGAATCTCGAGCCGCTCGTCTGCCCAGCGCCAAATTTGGTTACGCCACCGTGCGCGGTGTAGGCGAGGAAACTTAGATAAGCTCGCGGCTATGTACGTTAGCTTAAATCACGACACTTGGCTCGCGGTGACGCGAGAGAACGCAACGAAAAAAGAAATACATTCACGCGCGTAGGTACATAAGAGCGAAGGTGAGCCGAGTTTTTCCTTCTTTTGTTCCCGTTTACGCGCGGCAAACAGGGCGAAAGGGGGTAAAAAGACGGGGTAACGAGAGAAAAAAAAAAAGGAAAAAAAGAGCCGAGTGGACGAGAGAAACAACGATGCGCACCGGGGGCGCAGAGTCTGTTTATTAAAGAGCATTAATCTGCGAATCTGTACCGGGTGTCCGGTTAAACTCGACTCGCCGTTGAAACGATATTACTTAGCGCGTTTTCGTGATACCATTTTAATTGTGTTTTGTAATTAGCCCGACCCGTAGACGAGCCACCCGTTGTTCTCGACTCTTTCACGGCCGTTTTCCAACCCCCCGCGCCCCACCACTTCATCCACCCTATCTTCCTTTTTCTCGACCCTCTTTCCCGCATTTTCTCACGGCCTCCTCTCATCTGCAACGTTTTTTCGGCCTTATGAACGGCTCGCCTAACCAGGCCTTCGCGATAACCTTTGCGCATCGAATTTTATCGCTCCGTTTCGACGAAGCGCTCGCGTCCGATGTTCCTTCGCACCGCGGATCGCAAAGTGTTGTTCGTTTCTCTCGTTTTGGTTGGTCGAACATTTAATCGTCGACGCGTCTTTCGTCGGTGACCGTAAAGCATCGATGTTCGCTCCAACTTTTTCCCCTGAAATCACCTTAAAGGTGTCCCAGAGAATGTTTCGTCCCGTCGATCGGCTCGCGATAGTTCACGCTACATCCCTTTTCCGCGTATGGTTATTAGTGTCGGAATCTGCGTACAGCTGGAGGCATCTAGCAACAGGAGGAGCAAAACATACCGGAAAAAGCGCGGACAGAGGAGAGGATGGTTGACTTTACGTGTATTTTCTTTCTTCTTTTTTACTCTTTCTTGTTCTCCCGCCTCTTGGTAAACCGTCTCTCTCTTTCTTTTTTCCTCTCACTGTCTCTCTCTCTCTCTGTCTCTTTCTCTGAGTACCGCGCGCGCACTCACGCCTCGCACACACGCCGGGCACCCATCGTGCAAGGACACAGCACCCATACACGCGGAACCACGCTCTCTCGCACGGCAAAACTTAACAAAACAATTTGCTCCAAAGCAAACAACGGCATCCGGTTTACTTGTGAATAAACAACATATTTATTTTTAGAGGCCCCACGGCCGTAACTCGTTTGCTCGGCCGCTTGCTCGAGCCTCGCGTCTATTTGCTGGCATTACAAGACTTAACGGCCGGGAATAAAAATTGACGGGGCCACAAATACCGTCGTCTGTTTGGAAATTTCTTAACTCTTCCACCGTCCGTCCGTTCGGCTGCCTCGTGAATTTTGTCGCTCGAACGGTTTCACGTACAAGACCGTTTTAAACGCCGGACGAAGGCTGTTACACTTTACGCGAGACGGAGTTTTTAAGGCCCGCCATTTTCTTGGGACCCGTTCCTTCTCCGTTTTTTCGACCTACCGTTTCCACGCGTAGGCGACAGTTCGCGGAAAGGATTGCATTATCTCCGGGCGGGGAACGCCGCTTTCCAAAGCATGAAGTCAACACTAATTACGACCGTGACTGCATCGTTTCAATGGCTCGTTTGCAGCTACGAATCAGAGTAAATATTAACTGCCTGCTATTTCCAAGGCCTAGCGGTTCCAATCTGTCACCGTCGTAGACGTAGACACAGCGGATATTTCTAAAACAGATTTCAGCCCGATTACTTACTCCATTTCATCTTCCTGTCGCCACGATAATTATCATAATTTCTATTTGGAGCTATTCGTCGTACGGGGCACGAGAAATAAGAATAGCGCGGTCCTGATCCGAATAATCCATGCGTTCGCGACAAGTTTTCACCCGTAGATATCGCTCGGACGAATGAAAACGTAGTTAATCGCGCGGCAACGTGAATTTGTGTGTTATAATTAGCAACGAACACCGTTGGCATTCGTGCTGGTCCCGGATTAAAGGAGTACTAACCGCGACCTAATTCCAAGATAAGATAAGTCGTTAAGTGCATGGTGTGGCAGCCCCTCGCGATACTACCCGATGTTTTATTGCTACGCCCCACCCCCGTGGGCTCTCCTTCGGGGCTCGGTGAGATTTATTGTAAAATTCGATAGATATTGCCAATTACAACCCCCGCGGCGCTCCGCAACCCCCACTGCCCCCAGCCATCCACCTCCCCCACGAACACCACCCTGTTCCATCGAGAGAGAGAGAGACAGGAGCCACCTTTCCCGGCTGCCTGGAGAATTTTAAATGCGTTTTATGTACAGAGACGACGCGGTGCGT
This sequence comes from Xylocopa sonorina, assembly GCF_050948175.1. Taxonomy (NCBI): domain Eukaryota; kingdom Metazoa; phylum Arthropoda; class Insecta; order Hymenoptera; family Apidae; genus Xylocopa; species Xylocopa sonorina. The sequence continues at coordinate 16,467,807 of NC_135193.1, forward strand.
TGCATAAATCCGTCCCCTTGAAAATATGATTACAATCACTGGCTCTCGCGCCCGTCGTACTCCCCCGGCGGCCCCACCGCCGCCTTTTCCATCCCCCTGTGCAGACAGGACGGGCCGATAAAACGTTTCATTTCGCCGGAGAGTGTCTTACGAGGAACTCCCGGAGTAATCTTCGTCGATCATCGTTTTTATTGCCGCCTTGTATACTAATTTTATAACCTTTTTACGTTCTCACCGCTCGTGAACAGTTCTCTTGGCACTCGATACTCTTTTCTTACCCGCTCGGAAGATACATTCCTTTTCTTTTTCTTCTAATACATCGCCGGTGTCGCTTTTACAATTTCCACCGCCCGTTTCTTCCGTTCCCGATTTTCGTACGTCCGATCGAGGTAATTTTCGAGCGAAGGCGCGCGTGTACATCTGTCAACGAGATCCTTGTCGAATCAGAGGGACGTAATCTCGAATCGATCGCGACATCGCCTGCCTATCGTTCATCACATCCCAGGAACGTGCACGCTACCGATGCATCGTCGAAATCAGGAAAGTTATGCGCTTCTCTCACGCTCGTCGCTCGTAGCTCGTTAATCCAACCATCTGTCCACGTGGCAACCAATTCTCGCCGCTAGTCGTGTTCGATCCGGTCGCGGTAATTACATCGGATACCTTGCATCGAAAATAAGGTTTGTAGGCTACGGAAAGGACGACGATGGTCGAGCGTCACGACGACGAACCAGGCTGCGAACGAATTTCGCTTAGACGGGGCGTTTTCTTCTTTTTTTTTTCTTTTTTTTTCTTCGTTCACCTCGTCGCTGGATGAGTACGATGCACACAGTAGTCGGTGTAACGGTGGTGCACGGAACGGTACGCTAGAACGGCGGCACACGACGTGGCCGCGTTGCGTGTTTTCTTTGCACGTTTCTTTTGTCGCGTGTATGTCCAGCTGCGCGTCGAGAACGCGGGGCTGCCTCATGCAAATGAAGCGCACAATGTGCTTCAATAGCCGGCTCGTATTTATATATGCTATCCGGTTCATTATTTTCCATCGTTTTCCACTGTTTATTTTTACCTTGTACTTTGCCGCGTACGAAACACGATCTTTGCCCGTAGTAGGAATATATGCGAAACGGCTGATTATCGATCGTCCCGCGGCGCTCGTCCAAACTGCGCGCGTGTGAAAATACTTTTACTATCGATCTCCCCGATTAATTCCATCGGTCGAGCTCCGATTATGCAGGAATCCCTGTGATTCAACGGAGTTAATTGCGCCTTCGTTCTTGATCCGTTCCTCGACGCTGACGGTGCGTTACACGCGTCGCTTCTATTTACGGTTCTTACACGGCTGTGTTTTCTGAACACGTCAATCGTGATCGTCTCTAATTAGAAATCGAATTTGATCGTCGACTGCCGCGTCACCCTTGCGCCGTACTTCCATGGCTCGCATCACGCGTGCATCGTACGCGCGTAGAGCGTAGAGGGTTGCGCAACCCACCCCGCGTCAGAATAGAAATTCGGCTAATTATACTACGCGTAATTCCATTAAATCGGCACGTCTGCATTATCGCGTGCGCGGCCAACTTTCGCAGCTGTACACACACGGGTCGACAGGTCCACCAGTTTTTTCCGCGGCGATAACCGCCGGTGACTAAGCAGCTTTCAGAAATCCAAAGTTCCAATCGATCTCTTTCGAACGTCGAAACACACACGCGCGCATCCATCATCTATTTACGATCGCGAATTATAAATTATTTCGCCGATCCACCGATTGATGTACGGCTCTCTCCGGTTATTCCGGGCAAGACGTCGGATATAAATGAACCAGTGTAACCGTGGAATATAATTCCGCGAAATATTGCGAACAAAATAAAAATGCTGGCAAAAATTAGACGCCTCGATACTCGCTAATTGTCGTGGATTACGAATGTCAATTTACCATCGAGGCGTCTTCGAAGGAATTACGTGAAAATCTGGATAGGTACTGGCATAAACCCAATAACGAACAATTCTATAAGATACGATGAAAGAATTACTCGGATGTTCAAAGAGAAAAAGATAGAAAATCTGAAGAGCACCCTCGAAGGGGTGAGGGTATCGATGTTGCGTGGGTGAAAGGGGGAGAGCGAGGACAAACTTTCGAGTCGTGCGAACGAATATTAATATAATCGCGGCGGGCAGAAATCCACGAGCGAAGTAAAGAATGATATAATAGCTGGTCCGTAAGGGATGCGTCTGCGAGCGAGAGGGCGAGCCGGCCGAAGACGAAGTGTTCTCATTATACTGGCTGATTTATGCGCGTGCCACCTCTCTCTCTCTCTCTCTCTCTCTCTCTCTCTCTCTCTCTCTCCCTCTCTTTCTCTGCGTCGCGCAGGATTCTAGGTTAGAAATAAAGTTAAAAGAAAAATAAGGCTTACGGGGTGCAAAGTCGAGAGAGGCCACGGAGGGTGGCGGAATATATTACAAAAATAAGCCCGGCTCGCGAGCGCTGGGCTGCGTGAACGAGCATCGGAAAAAAGAAACTTTTGAGACTGCGAACTCTCGAGGAGATCGATGTCTCTTTTCTTCGCGGCCAGGTTCCGCTCGCTTTGCCCCGCGAGGAAGAATACCGCGGCCGGAATAAATATTTTCTCGCGGAACGGCCAGGCGAACAAAGTTCCCTCGCGGTGTTAACGACTTGTTGTACTTTGCCCGCGAAAGAAGTCGTGTCGCAGAATTTTATTTCCGCCGAGTGCGCGTGTGTGTGTCCGTTACGTGCGAGCGTCTATTACCGTGCGCTCCGCGAAGGTCTGGATGAATGAAAAGCGTGCCGTTTCTCGGACGAGACGCGATACTGATTCGATGGTTCTGTTTCAGGGACACATCGGTGAGAATCCGTTCGACAACGGTTCGTGGGGAAAGGAGCAGTTCCAGCCATCGACGGTTCCTTGGCAGCTGAATCCGCGCGGCCACGCTCGTCCTAGTGTAAGTAACCTGTGATACAGTTGTATGTACCGCGATTTCCATACATTTCTCGTCTGTGCGGCAAAATAAAAAAAAAAAAAAAAGAAAAAAGTACTGGACGATGAGACGAAACCGTAAAAGGAGAAAACAAAAGGGGCTAGAAAAAGAGAAGGAAAACGTAAAGGACGGGAGGATAGAGTAATTGTAAAAGGAAAACGCGCGAAGCAAAGCCACTTTGGAGGAGAATATAACGCGCAGTCAGAATCCTGTCCGACACAAGGGCTCGGTGTCTGAAATTTGTAATTCCGGCTTGGATAAGAATACTATCCCTCGGCGGGAGGGTGAGTAACGACCGCGGAAAAAGAAATCCGGCCACTCATTGTGTCCGCAGGTAGCAAAAATGCTAGAGGGGCATCGTTCGCTGCTTTCCTCCCTGTATTTTCTTCTCCCTTCCTCCGAGGACGCGGGCACGGTCACTACGTCGTCGTCGTCGTCGACGTCGTCGTCGCCAACCACCGGCTAACCCCACCCCGGGCCCCTTTCGCTTCCACGTTCTTTTCCTCCTTCTGGCCTCGCCATCGTTGAAAACCACCCTCTTACTCGCTCGCGAGCTCACTCTCCCGCACAAACTCGTCCTGTCACCCGGTATTTATAATACGCTTTGTTTTCCCTCGGCTATTTGTCTTGGGCTCTCGGTTCCTTCGCTAACGTTATTATCTCGCGTTTTATTTTTATTTAATTCCAGCCGGTGCTCGCGCCCTGCGCCTTCTAACCCCCCTACGGTTCGTTCCTCCTGTTATTCTCGCCTTCTCTCTTTCGCTCTCGTCGAGCGACCACTCTACCGACGCCCGGCGCCGTCGTTACTTATCCGTCGACGACCCTTAACGAGCGAAACGTGTCCTACGGTTTAGGGAAAACTTTGCGCTCCGGGACCGGTTCCTCCTCTTTCTCTCTTTTTCTTTTCTCTTTTTTTTTTTGTCACCCGTTTGTCTCTCGCACTTGGCTCCTCGGTCCCTGCGAAATCGCGAGCCATTGATAGGGACGGAGGAAACGTAGGAACGGGTGCGACGTTTCGTACAGGGTGACAGGCTGTATCAACCCCTTTAAACGGTTTTACCGCCAACAGGGTGTCTCGCGGACGAATCTTGGCACCTTCGCGAAACGTGTTCGCGAAATGGTAACGCGATACGTCGTTGCTCGAAAGAATGCACGTTCCTCGCGAAATACCAAGCCAGCCGTGACGTAAACGTTGTATCGCGAGGCGAGTAACGCGCGTGCTGGTAAGGTTAAATAAACTTTGAGCGACGCGCAATCTAAATCGCGCGCCGATACGAAACGGAACGAGGGAAGGAGCGTAACGCGCAATTTTCAAGATGGTTAACGCGAGCAGCGTCGTTGTATTTTACTGAACTATTCCCGCATCGGCTATCCAGACGCAATATCCGCGTTCGGCTAGAGCCGGGTTTAATTTTGCGGACTGGTAACCGTATCGTCGTCCGCCTTATTACGATACAATGTCTTCATTCACCGATGCTTATGCACACGATAGAACGGGGCGGGACGCGCGTACACCCACACAACCCGCTAACCCGTACACGCGTGTACGTAGGTATACGCGAGGCGCAAAAAAATAAATAATGTTTATCTTGGCTTTTACGTGCGATAGGGAAGCAAACTCGATGCCGCCCACGCACGTAGCCGGGTCTAGGAAAAAGCCATTCGTGCCACATCGCGCGTACGTGTGTGTCAAGCTTGTTTATTGAAATCGTTCCGCAGCGACGTGTCAGTGCGCCAATACACGGCCACGAGTATCGTACGTATCGCCGTAGCACGCAATCCTATGGGCTGTTTAAGATCGGCCGTGCATCGCGATCAACGTTAACCGCAATTTATTCCCTATTTTCGCTCTCGGACGTTACCCTAATCGCGATCGGTTTGCGGTACGTTCGAAACGTTCGCGAACCTGTTACCCGTTCGTTCGACAGTCCTCGTCGGATACCGCGGGAGACGCGTTCGGTGGGGCGCGCGATAATTCGTCCAGGAGCAACGAAACAGCCCGGCAGAAGGGGAATTATGCATGCGACGCAGGGACACGTATCCACCGGCTTTCTAAGAAGCTGACAAACGCACACGTGTTGCCTGGAACGCGGCACGATTCTACAATGTATACGTGTGCACGCGAAAAATGTTCAGCCGCGACTAGTATGCTTATATTATACGTACGGTGGCTATGAGATCATCGGGGTTCGACGGTTGTTGGAAACACTGACGTCAACAGTTTCGGCTGGTGGTTCCGTTGGCCTGCGCGGATCATTCCCGCCCGATACGATGATATCAGGAAGAGTAACGCCGATCGTGCACGTGCAAAACGTTCTTACCTTGCCACACCGCCCGCTCTCGATCCCGTTTCATTAAACACCGCCAGCGGCGGAATAAACTTGCCGCGCGCGCGGTACAGTTTCTCCGGGCGCGTTGCAAAATAATTAAAGGCGGCCGGATTTATCGCGACCGATCGTTAGGCGCGATTAGACTCGGTTGAATTTCGCGTTCGCGTTATAAACTGGCTGGCAACGCGCGCAATCGGACGGGGAAATGTTTCTTCGGGGCGTGGAAATATCGGGGAATTTAAAAAAGCACCACGGAAGGAGGGGTGGACGGCCACGGATCCCCGGGACATAATCCGAGCACTCTTTCTCGTCCGTGGGCAATATGAATCGCGAGAAAAATCAGAACCGGATGGGGACGGCGAATCTTAGCCCCGTCTCCGGCAACCCCTGGGTTTTAAGATATGCAGGGCACAACGCACGCTTTCCTAGCGAAGAGACTATTTTAATACGAATGAGTGGGACGGGGAGGGAAGCGGATCGAGCTCTCCGCCGCGAGAGTGCCTCGCCCGGAAGATCTACTTCTTGATTACAGAACTTTTTACCTAATTACATAACATTGTTACCATTTACAAAGTCGCAGCCGGGTGTACGCCGTCTGACTACTAATTAGGTAGCCCGATTAACGGGAGGGCGGTCGGAGATCACGCCTGCTACGTGTTCGATAAATTTCGCGTGATTCCCCCCGAGGTGGTGGTGGTGGTACTGGTGGTTCCTTCGAGGAATTCACGAGAGGTCCTTTGATCTCCGAACAGAAAAGTTACCGTATTTCGCGATTCAATTATTCGACGGGGCGACCGGTCGCGTGAATTATTTAAATCGGCCGCAGTATAAGCATTTAAAATGGAATTCGAGTTTATCCGTGGAGCTGGAACTCATTATCGGAAAGATGTAAACTCGCGGTGAGATAGTCATGCGCAAGGGACGCGTTCTCTAGACGATGCAGACATTAAGACGTCTGGTCCTCGACCTCCGTTTTCCACCCCTTCGCTCGCCTCCTCTTCTCTTCCCCAGTTCTCCATCCCCCCTTTTAGGTGGCCTAGCCCGTTAGACGGCGCTGGTTTACCCCGTCTTCATTGTCCTCTAATTCTCATCTGATCCTCACATTACGTAATATTCTCTTTATTATTTTATAATTCCCACCGACTAACCCGTTCCCCTCGCCCCGCGCTCGAAACGCGCTCCTGCCCGCGCGGCGAGTTCATCCGACTTCACCGTTGCTCCGCACCAGCACGAACTCATCCCACGCCACGCATACTAATGCATCCTCGCATTTATTAATTATTCCCCGCTAGTTACCGTTGCTTCGCGCCCCGACGTTGTTCCGTCCCTGCCGCGCGCAATGATAGATTAAACCACCTAGATTCGGCGACGGACAATGTACCTCACGTACACTCGCCGTTACCGCGTTCGCCGCGCTTATCTTCCAGGATTTTTCAAGACTTCCCCCCTGCGCGTCTCGTTATTCGTCTCTCCGCGGCTATCCGACTTCGCGCGATACGCGACTCCTCGTAAGTGCGAATAAATTCGCGGTTGACCAAATCGAGGATCCTCGGATCCGTGGGGAGCAATTTTTTCGCGAAATTAAAAATTGTCCGATACATCGACGACTGAATTCTTCTCCTTCCGCGGTCGTCCCTGCTTCTTTTGCCAGTCGATAGGCCAGCAGACGGGAATTTTTCCGGCGAACTCGCGGACCAATACCTCCGGGAATTTAATTCCCTTTTAACGTCGAGGCGATTCCTTTTCATGGCAATCGCAAATGTTTAATTGGCTCGACCGGGCGGCAGCTAGTGGCTACATTAATTGCACCGGATCGCTGCGGGGTGGTTCGAGCAGGTGGCTGTCTAACCATGGATCAGCCTGGAATGGGGTGGTATGGCCAGTGGAAAAGGCGGCTTGCATTGAATGCTAAACAAAAGCTAATTTATATCCGGAGGTCGGGCCTTTGCCGGAGATCGGGAGATGAATGGCTGTACTTCTTGCATACCAAGTGGCCCGACGGGTCCTGAAGGACTGCCGAGTTAAAGATCCTGGGGGATGTTCCCTTTGGGGTAGTCACTTGTATCCCCAAATCTCCCATTCACTGCGAAACGGTGGACTACATTTTCGGGGCTCCGCCAAAAATTGCCTCGTCGACACCTAATCACCCCTTGGATACATTGAAAATTTTCCTCCTCGTTATTACTCGCGATAAGGCACCGCGTAGCGTTATTTGAAATAAAACAAAAATAGTAAAAAACGAACGTCCGATAACACGGTCGACTTTAGACATACAGATTGAAAAATTATGAAAATACGAGGTTTAGGCAGGATGGTCGAATTAAAAGTTTCGAACAAATGGTCGGAAATGAGCGGCGGGAATATTCCCTTTAGGGTTGCCGCCCTTAAAATTCGACCGAGAACGACCGTTCAATAATCATACATCCCCTTCAAGAACTTGGTATCCCCGTGCGTTACCCTTTCGATAATGAACGAACTTGCCGCTCGCAGAATCAGGCAGCTATTGTCGGAAAAACTTTGCGCTATGCAATCGCGCGGATTGTGTTTTCAAATGAAAAATTCAATTTCCAGTTCCCCCTCTCTTTATCAATAGTTCCACTGCTGTTTAGCCGAAAAACATTGGACTCGGAAGGAATTCTCAAAATCGTCCACTAATAACACGATAGTTTCACGATAGTTCGCTACTCGACGAGGAAATAAAGGGGTAGAGAGAGAGAAAAAGGGAAGGGGGAAAAATTAGATCTGTCGAAGCAACGTCCCCGACGTAATCAAAAGAAAGTTGGCTACTGGTGGTAAATCTCGAAATGAGATTTGTCGGGGCCAGTTTTTCCTCGGTCCGATCAAAATTCTATTCCCTCGACCTGGCGTTGTACGTATCATGAAATTTTAATCTTGTTGAAAAAGTTTCGTTCTTCGATCCTTCCCGAGTGTGGAGCGAAAGGGGGATAGGAGACGGGCGACTTTATAGAGAGAAGAGGAAGCCTGTTGATTCTGACGAGGCGCGCGGTCTGTATCCCCCGTTGTTGGATGGGAAACATCGTCTAGCCGGCGTTGAACTTTCTCGATACACAAGGCAACATAGCAACACAACACGGTAAAGCACAACAAGTGGGGGGGATGCTGGGGGTGGAAAGCTCGATAGATATACAGCCAGCCGTGGCTGGAGAGGCGCGCGTCGCCGGCACCACGTGCTTTTCACCCCTCCTCGTTGCCCTCTCCTAGCCTCCCTTTCACCGTCTGTCTTCCTCTCTTTCGCTCACTCTAAACAACCCCTCTATCCACTGATCGGCCGACCGTGTACACCCCTGTCATCCCCCACGCGTGGGAAACGCAGCCTCTCGCGCAAAACACCACGTGCTCTCGCTCGGCACACCTCTTCGCAACTTGTTTCACTGTTTTACTTCCATACGGTCAATGTTGATCGTATGGAAATGCGTTAATCTCATTGTATTAATTTTAAGGTATATTTGGGATTTGTTCTCCGAAAGTAAAGAAATTTCGTTTCCTGTTGTTTCATTGGAAGAAGCGGCAATTTCCATTCATTTTTGGATTTATCTCACAGACGCTGAGGGTGCAGCAAAACGTTGCAAACGACGGTTTGTATGTATTAGCTTCACCCTCGAGGCTATATTAACGAGCAGACTAACCCAAGTAGGCAAGTTAACCGAAACGTGCAACCTTGTAAATAGATGTCTGGCTCGTGATAGCGTTTCCAGCGTATCACTACATTCTGCACAGGAAGGGGGTACGACGTCGGATGTTAGGGCCTCGTACGAACTAGTAGAACGGTGGTTGGTTCTCGTTTCCATTCTCTCTCTCTCTCTCTCTCTCTCTTCCTATATATATATATATATATATATATATATATATATATATATATATATATATATATATATATATATATATTCTCCAACTTCTTACATGCACGCGTATGCACACCGGTAATTAGTGTTTTAATGAAGGGGCGGCTCGAGGCTCCGTAAATAATTACCAACATGCTCGATCTCACGCCTGAGCAGAGCCAGCTTATGATTTCGATCGCGAGCCGCGCGAAAAGGGCACGAACTTTTTAAGTAGGCTCGCGTGAGCACGCATCGCGTTATTGTTAATTTAATGATACCTTAATTTCGCCCATGGACTTTAGGTTTCGCCTTGGCGACAGGATTGACTTTGCTTTCCCTCGGATCGCTGGCAACGTATCACGACTAACTAGAGCGATCTCTTTCCAATTTTCCAGGCCAGTTGAAATTTAGGTTCCCGTCACATTTCCAGGATCAATACACGAGAAAACGATTAATCTATTTTCCCGCCGGGGCGAATCTTTTCCCCGGTACGAGTCGAGCTGAAAAATAGTTTTAATTAAATTCGCAACGCGCGTACCCTCGCGCGGATTCCGTCGCTTGCGAAAAGATGGTCGTTCGAAGCTCGCGAAGACTGCGTTTTACGACATGCATTATTCCGCGGGGTTGTAAAAGAAACATAGTTTTGATTTTACGTTCGCCCGGTGATTTTTGCCTGGCCATGCCCTCGTTGCGGATGCCAGACTACGGGATAAGGGACGTCCGAGATCGAGCCGTCCAGACCGCAAACGTGATTTCCTCTCCTTTCTCCGTCCAATATCCTCCTTTTATATCCCTCTGTCCTCTGCTCGCTCGTGTACATACATAACTTCTTTAACGTTCCAGCAGATCTCTGACATCCCCCTCGCGTGCTCGTTAACCCCATCCCTTTAAGTTCGGAGGGCAGATCCTCCTTATTCTTAGCTACAGGGAGCAGTATAAAAGTTGAGATTGATAGACAGGAGAAAATCTAAATGCGGCTAATCAAGAGTCATCATTTTTATACGGATCGAGTACCATCTTCTTTTAGAAGCAGGCACTTGGTGCCTTTACGATCTTTATTCGTAAGAGCTATATCTTTTTTTAGTTAAAACGTTCCACATTGCAATTCCGTAGTTTTCCGAGTATTTTGAAACATTTCCAGCGCTACATACTTTTTCCCTTGTTTCGAAGAGGGTAATAATATCTTACGAGTCTCATATGGTTTATTATAACGTTCCGTACGACTGCTTTATTACGAGACGTTCGAAACAAACTTGGAATCACGCGTCAGGCCAATTAATCAGAACAGTCTGACGGGTACAGGAATTTGGTCTCCATCGACTAGCCGTGACAGGGCATAGAAATCGAATGACCCAAAGTAATTCCGACTGCATCTCCAGACATTACTTGGTCCCTGATCAATACGTACATCCTTCCCCCCTCTCTCTCTCTCTCTCTCTCTCTCTCTCTCTCTCTTTCTCTCTCTCTCTCTCCCTCTCTCTCTCTCTCATTCTCTTTCCTAGCGGAGGTAGACGCGTACACGCTAACATCCCGACAGTAGCTCGCATCTCAAGGAGGGAGAGGAGAGAAAAAAAAAAAAGGAAGCTCCACAGGGCGGCGAGATGGGGGCGGTTGGGGGGTGGGTGGGAAAGGGATTCCGCGAGTCTGCGGTAATCGCGCCCGCTCTCGCGAACGTTTCACCTCTTCTACCCGGGCTCGCTCCGCTTCGCCCTCTACTTTTTCTTTCTTTATTTTTTCTGTTTCTTCCTCCCTCCCCCTCGAAAGCTCGCGTCGCGGTGGAAGGGGCACCACGGTTAAGGGAGGTCACGTGGAACAGCGTGAATACCGAGTGGGCGGATGGTACAGGGTGAGTTAGAAGAGCGGAGACGAGGATTGCGCGCGCAGTTGGACGTGTATAGGTATATGGGACGGGGCTCCACCACGCGAATAGAAAACCGTCGCACACACGCCCGTGCTGGTAGCCTGTGTGTTGTACCCTTTATACGCAGCCGGAGCTGTTACTCCAACGGGCATGCGTCTCGGTCACCAACGGATTTCGTCTACGTGCGGGGGCACACATGCATCTAGCCGGAACGATTTTAAAGCAGGATAGTGGCGGCGGAGTAGTCCAGGAGGAGACGGTGGTGGTGGTGGTGGTTGAAGCGGCGGTGGTATACGACGGCGGCAGCGGCGGCGGCGGCGGTGGTGGGTGGTAGCGTCGGAGGTGGTGGTGGCGGCGGTGGAGGAGCTTGATTCTCCTTGCCACGGAGGATAGAACTGGTGATGGAGCTCGAGAAGTAGCGGATAGAGAGAGGATGTAGCGGCGGTGACGTCGCGTCGGTCCAGTAGAGGGGGCGGTGGAGAAGAGTGTAGAGATCGGCGAGATCTCCTCTTAGCCGAGACGGGAGCGAGACGAGAACGGAGAGGAGTGGAGAACGGATGGACGAGCGAGCCAGGACGAGCTCGAGCGAGAGAGGCAGAGGGATGCGAACGGTGCGACGGAGATGGTGAACGAGAGGAACGGGCGTGTAGGCGGACCAGAGAGTGGAATTCCACGGAGGCGTGTCTTCCCCGGCGCACCAGGTGCAAAGGTGCGCGAACGCGACGTTGCCACGCCTTTTCCACGGGACGACGTGGCCTACAACCGCACGACGTCGACGTCGACAGCCACGACGGCGGCGGCGGCGACGACGACGACGACGACGACGACGACGACGACTACGACTACGACGACGACCACGACGACGACAACGACGGCGGCGAGGTCGACGTAATAACCGGGCCTCCTTGTCTAACGATAGAGGACCAAGAATTTCCTGTCTTTCTCTTATGAAACGTCTCTAGCTAGGACACAACCCCCTTCTCGTTGTCTTGCTTTTCCATCTTTCTCTCCCGTTCCCTCTCCCTCTTCGTCTTCCTCTTACTGCTTTGTACCACCTACCCCCTACCAGTTTCGCATCAGAGGGGTACCATGTTAACGGACGGGTCGCGTCCAACCCAACCATCCAGAATCCAGCTTTCGGTGTCAACGTCCCGAGGTTTCCACAAGCTTCTCTCCTCTGAATATGCACCTTCTACGTTTTCGGTGTACGCCGTTGGAAGGGGAAGGACGCGGCTGGGGGAGGATGACAGGGGGTAGGCAAGGTGGCAGCGACATGTGGAAACTACGGAGGGGGTCGTTGGATGGTACAGGCGGGGCGGCGAAGCGGGTTTCTTTCTGTCTTGCAGGATGCCTGCGACCGGAATGCAGGATCACGGGTATTCAGCATCACGTCTGCGCTGGATGCACGGTAAACAGAAATGGCGCGAGGACGTGATGACGATTTCTAACTTCGAACTTGAACCGCTCTACCGTATTCTACAGCTGTTCGTTGCCACCGCCGTAGAATTTTCTCTGCACGCCACGGGGAACTTTCGTGCGCGTAATTTTACTTCGCGAAGGGCACGAGTTTGTTCTCGCGCTTTTTCCCTTGATTTTCCTCGGCAAAATTGAAAATCGTAAGGAATCTTCCCGTACCCGAAGCGCGTACGTAGGTAGATACATATTAGGCTGATACATTATGGATCATCGGCTCGGAAATAAAGTGTAGAACGGCGTTACGTAAATATTCATACGGAGGTATAAAATAAATCGTACGCGAGGAACGAATTCCTCGTTACGATCCGTTCGTATTAGAAGATAGAAACGTGGAATTTAAGCACGATGAACGTATTTGAAATACTCGACGGTATCCAAGATCGATCCCGCTCGAATGATGCTTATAACACGTTGCACACGGTGCCGGTGCTATTAATTATTCTCCATCTTGCTCGCGGCCGTGGCGAGCTCGCGACACGCTTTAATTACGGTTTCCTCTCCGACAGAGCAGTCTACGTTCTTTTGTGGGACAATTGATTTAATATGTTCCTCCGCGCTGCGCACTCGGAGAGGCAAAACATTTCCAGAGGACAAATACTGCTCGAATTTGCCTTTCTCGACGTGCTGTCAGTAATCCCCTTTTCCTGTCGTCCTTTCCTTATCGCCAACTGCCGGTAATTCTTTCGTGAAACAGTGTAACGTATGTGCGCGCGAAGGCATGCGTCAAATTTTTTACTCGATCTCAGAGGGGGCTCGCGACCAGTTCGCTGAAAAATCATAGAACGGAGAGCGTTAGACTGAAAAAGGAGAACGGACGCCAGCAAGTTCAACGAGCCGATTTCATCAGGATCCCGATCCTAATACTCTCGAAAGTTTCTCGATTCGGAAGCGCGCTACAATAAGCGGATGCACCGTTCCGTATGCGACATTTCGCATTCCCGTAATAGTTCGTCCTCCGTCGTGGTTATTGCGTTCTCCTGCCGTTTGGCCCCGAAATCTTCCCGTGTGCTCCATCACCATCTTCCGTGCAGCTTCTCTCTCCTTGTCTCCGCCGCGGCTCCAGCTTACAACCTTACCACCTGCCAGTCCTGCCTCTCCCTCTCTCTCTCTCCGTCTCTCTCTCTCTCTGGTTCTCTCTCGTGCGCGCGATTCCATTTCTGCGTTGTTGAACTATAACTCTCTCTAGGAAGGCAGTGGCAGCTATTACGCCGGCTCCTAAGCTATTACGGCATCTGGAAAGCTCGTTGGTGCTGCTGCAAACGGGACGAACCAACGGTTAGGGGGAGGGGACCGAGGAAGTAGCACGAGAAGAGGAACACCGGGGTACAGGGCGGTTGGAAGGGGTTGGAAGGGGGCCGTTGGGTTAGGTGAGGTGATGTATTGAGATCCCATTGTATCCACGAAATCCCCTAAGATTGCCAAACGACGTCCTCTCCCGCTTCACTCTTCGCCTTCCATCTTCCGCCATCCACCTTGCCAGCCGCCCACATTCTCCTGCCACCTTCTCAACCACCCCCGCCACCCCGCCTCTTCGCGCATAATACGTCACCGGTGGAAAGGCGAGCCTCCAGACGTTCCACCTTTCGTTCAGTCCCGCCAAAGCTTTGCTCCGCGTTCCTCTTGTACCCTATATCTCCGCTCCATTTGTCTTTCTTTACCCTTTGTCTCTTCTTTTCCTCCGTCCCGGCTCGTTCTCCTTTTTCTCGAACGAGAACCTATGCAGATGCACGCGCTGGAATATTCATGTCGCGACGGAACCAGAGAAAGAAACAGGGTCGTCGAAATCGCCGCTTTCCACCCCCAACGGTACCAACCCCTTCCTTTCCCTCTACTTTCTTCCCACCTCCGCTTCCAACGGTGGCTCTCGATCTTTTTGTTTCTCTTACCAGTTTTTCGAGCGGATTCCCCCCTCGGTTCCCGTGTTTGCTCGCCCGTCGAGCTTCTTTAATAATACGACGTCGCGTGGCCGTAACCGCGTGCAGTATCGATGCCACGCATAATGTCGAGCTGCTCTCCCCGATATTGGCTAGGGATCGCGTCGCAGTGGGGAACGCACGGTGGTCCTCGCGCTCTACGGGGAATCGAAGCGGGAAAGAAAGCAGGGGTTGAGAGGGGCACGCGGAGACGAGCTGCGACAGATGCAGACCGAGAGGAATTCAAATTTATACGAAAATGCCCGCCACGGTCGATTCAATAACAACCTTTATTATTTTAACGACCTACGCTGCTCGTCGTCACCTTTACCCCCGCATCGTAGATGCGCCTTCCGATCGACGAAGGGCTCACCCCTTCTGTCTAATTATTTCCCTTCTCGATACGATCTTTCGTATTTAATTGCGCGCGTGACCCTCAGTTTGCATTTTTTTTTTTTTTATTGGGATGCTATTGGAATATCTTTTAGGCTAATATTCTCTCGTAGATAGACACACGCTGGGATATCTGACGATAGTCTAGGCCGTGGTCGATTATCGTTTATCGTACAGCCGCGTATAGACCAAGTCTTTCGAAGAAAAGGGACCGCGGACAGTAGATATCCGTAACGCGTTTCTAACCTTAGCGGATCAATAAGACGTCACACAGACCTCGTGTACAAAGACGGAAGCTAACATTATCCCAGGGTAGCCAGCGATTTCGTTAAAAATAACGCGTCGCTGTCTATTACTAGCCGTGGAAGTCAACATACGATCGCTGTACAGTCATTCACTAGGCCTGCATAATGTATGCCGTCGCTGGAAATGCAGTTTCCAAACGGACATACGTGGCGTACGACGTCCTGTTGTATTTTTGATGTCAGGAAAATTATGAATGAAACCTGACGTGCCAACGTCAGACACGCTGGTTAACCGTCGCACGGGAACCACCAAAAATCCATCCCCGGCAGAGCTAAATAAGTGATCCCTGTCGAACTCGAGGCTCGATTCATCTTAACCGCCTCTTAAAAAGTCATCGACGAATGAATAAGCCGGTGCCTGCGATTATAATACGCTCTGGCCGGAGCGTTCTTGCCACGCGGACAGCGAACGAGTACGCGGATTTTAATTGGCGATCCGCCAATCTCCGCCTCGATACACAACCTAGTACAAATATCGACGTTGTCGAGGCAGCAGCGGCGGTCAACGCAAATGCAATTTGCGTATCCTCGTCCCTCCTCCGCGTCGCGGTGAGCAATGGGTGGCGGGAACGGGTTTTACAGGGTAGAAGGGGGATCGATATTTGGTAAATATTTGTGGCGAGTCGAAACAACAGAGCTCGAAAGGACCAGGCCTCTCTCTCTCACTCTCTCTCTCACTCTCTCTCTCTCTCTCTCTCTCTCTCTATCTCTCTCTGGCTCTCGTCGCTCTGCGGAACGCAGGATGTTTGTTTCGGGATCCGAATTCCATTCGATGCCGGTTGGAAAATCGCGTGGGAGTGTTGGCGTCATCGAGAGCGTCATACACGATCGTTCAAGCGGAATGTTGATCCCGGTAGCGGCCGATGCATTGAGGAAAAAAAAAAAACGCGCGTCATCGTCGCTATTTCCGCGGCCACGAGGCACAGGATGGTCGCCTCGAGCACCGTTCGCGAGGCATCGATCGCGCGTCTCGAAGGTCCGTAACCTTCGATTTGAATTATATTGGGATCGCGCTCGCAACGGGATTAGGGACAGGACGACGGCTGACATCCTCTCGCTCGACTTCGCTTTCCGCGAGAACGTTGGACCTCCTCGTTCGCGCGGTTTCTGTAACTGGAAGTAACTGGAATACGGTTCGCCAGCGTTGCCCGCGCGAAGATAGAGAGCTGCAGAATTGCGGAACGATCGGTTATATAATTGAAACGGAGCGATTGCATGTAAAGCTGCAGGACAAGTGGAAGAGAAACATATGTCGGGATTGTTTATTCGCGTATCTCGGCCAAGCTTTAAGCCGCCACGAGGCAGAAAAATAAATATCTATCGGGCCATGTGTTTATTCGGTGTTGTCGGATATCGCTGTATACATAGCAACTTTATCGTTGCGCTGAAACACTCGGCCAGGTATATACGAGTTTTATAATGGAAATCGTGGCGAAAGGGACGCAGGGGATGTGTCCCTCGATCGGATAATCGAACTCGTTTCCCGTTCTGCCTTATACAGGCGTATCGCTAAGAAAGAAAGAAATCCACGTTCGCTCGCACGGGGACTCGGCTTAATTCCGGAATAAAAATAATATTTGCCCTGGCGTGGCGCGCCGCGCGAAGGGCGAGGGGGATTAGTTCGACCCGGGATGGCGCGATTAAAACGAACAGAGCAAATGATTGCGTCCAATCAGTCTTTCTTAAAGACTTTCCCGGGACAATCGCGGGAGGAGGGAACGGGTTGGCGGGTGGGGCGGTGGCTGGTGGAAAAGTTGGCGAGGAAAATGTCTAGCGGAAAATACGAAACCGTCAAGAAGGAAAAGGCAAATCCTCGGAAAGTTCTCGCGGAAGCGGCACGATAAAGCCGTCAATTTTCACCCTCAATACCGTTTGTCTCCGCGAAAGAAAGGAAAGCAAGCACCAACGGGCGTGAAAAGAGCGAAAGAGAGAGAGAGAGAGTGAGAGAGAAAGAGGTGACGTCCGTGAACGGGGGAGAACGGTGGAACGAAAACGACGAAGAAGGAAGAGCCCATCGGAAAGGAGGAGACATTTATTACGACTTTAACTGGACTTTGTGTTTATTCAGCGACTGTTGCTCCCGCTTACCGTCGCTTCTTCCTCTCGTCCGCCAGTCCCGAAGAGGCGCAACAACCAAAAAGACAGACACTTGGTACACTGAAACACGACGGGGGCGGGAGTGGTAAGGTCCATGGCTTCCGCCGTGTGAAATTCTTGGCACGTAGGGTGACCATCCGACTGGCGTGCTTCTCCTTCAACCCCTGTCACACGAGTCTCTCTTCCCCATCCCTCCTCGCGTCTAGAGAATCTTTCACTTTATCCACCGGTGGACACCGATCCGGCAAACTTCACCACCACTGACACCACCTTGCACGTTGCGTTCCTCCTCTCCTCTGTCCTCTTCATCCCTCTGAATATCATTCCGCGAACGTCGACTTGCATCCCTTTTCAGTCTCGTCAGGAGAAACGACGTGTCCGCCTGACGAGACGTTTCGAATGTTTGCCACGTCTACCTCTCGCCTCGTCAGGCCGCGGTTCTTTGATTTATCTCGATCGAGAGAGGGAGAGAGAGAGAGAGAGGATGATGGAGATGGAGCTGAACCAGGGGACGTTGACTTCTTTGCGTATGCGTTTCGCTATCGCCTCTAGGTGATCGTTGTTTGATCTTTTGTACTCGATGGTAGTGTCTGATTAATTCGAGGCGGTGTACATGCACACGCGTACATTTACTGTCTCGCGATAAATATAATTATTCCAAGTGGTATTGGCAGTTTTGGTGATCGAAGAAGAAAGTTACGCGGGAACAATGTTCGTGGCGTATACACGGTAAACTTTGTCAGATTCGTTCGATCGTTACCGAAGAATCAAGAGTCGAGCGAATCGGTAACCGGATAAACCGGGTGTTAGATTGCACCTGCACGAATTGCATCACTAGCAGCTGACTCGATGTTTTCGCGCGTATCGTGTATTTAACGTGTCACCGGCGCGATCTGGCTTTTGTATACTATTGAAACGATAGCCACCGGGGTCAGGGGGAGGAGGATCAGCTGAATCGATGATTCGGCGGTAGAAAACGACCACGGTCACGTAGACCATCCGTTGCGAGCGTACGAAGCGATGACGGGGGTGTGAGAGGGGCGGCAGGTCGAACGTCGGGAATAAGCCGACTCTGCTCCGCGGCACGGAAGAAGAGGCAAAGTAAAGACAATCGCGCACAATTGGCACATGAAATTTAAAGAAGCAAGGGCGCAAGCGACGCGGGTGGAAGGGCCACTCGCTCACTCAATATACCCACGGTACGGTGTTCGAGCCCTTATTCTTTTCTCTTCCTTCCAGCTCGCTGGAAATTTACATTTTCCTCCCTCCCAGCTCGAACTGTCTGTTTATCCCGCTTTCTTTTAAAGAGCCGCTGGTGGCTATGGCCCCTCCCCCCCACGGGGTTCTCCACGAACACCACCGCCACCCCCCGTTGGAATTTTATCCCCCTCCCCCCGTCCCGTCGACGGTTATTCCGCATGGTTTCTCTTTTTCTTTCATTCTCTCGTCGCCGTCGAGCGAGACGGGGATGGCTCCTCGCTCTCACGAACCCGCAGCACCTCATCTTCCGTTATACAGAGACAATCCTCCATTTACGGCGAGATTACGCTTCGTTGCCCGATAATCGAAAATATGCCATCGAATAACGCCTCGGAATTATTTGTAGCCTCTTCCCGCCTTGTCCTCCCGCCGCTGATGAGAGACAATCGGGCGCGAAAGAGGGTCGAGAGATCGCAGTTCGCCAGGATCTTTTCTGTCTCTCCCTCACTCTCACTCTCTCTCTCTCTCTCTCTTTCACCGTTCTACATCTTCGTAAACATTTTGTTTTTCTTTACAAGCGAACGTCAAATCCAGTGGAAATAATTGACGGGAACTCGATTAACATTTCGATCCGCAATATTTTCCCTTTTTTCTTCTAATTCGTCCAGGAGGGGGTGGCTTTAACCCCGCGAGTCCCCCGGCAGGCACCGAACGCGCAGCCAGCTGGGTTTATTAAAACATTCAATTTCGTATATTACGCATTCGTTACTCTAATCTGAGGCAACGGGCGAAGGGTGCCGCGGTCCTCCTGCATTAGGGAACCGTGGAACCCGCTCTCGAATCGGGTAGTGTCATTTCGAAAACGTCGCTCAATAAACGAAAGAGGGATCAGCATTCGCGGCGGGGCGTAATCCGTGGATCAGATGCCGAAATCAGCGGGTAATTGACGCAATTCCTTCCCCCGCCTTACCCGACGCCAAACCCGCGAAGGATTTCTTCGAGAAGTGTTTGCTCGAGAATAAGAAACAGAGCGAGAAAGAGGAGCTAGGGAGGGGTGAAAAAAAAACGATGAACCCGTGAGAAAAGGATAGACCAGACCACAATCTCTTTTTCTCGAGTTCCAACGTCGCAGGGGGGGGGGTCGAGTTTTAGCGATGGCTCTAAAACCCAGCCAAGTCTCGGTCGCGGAAGAAGCGAACCTTTAATAAAGAGCTTAAGCGAGCTAAATAGAAACATTTTTCCGTCGGCTTGACTCGGCTTGCTTCCCGAGTCTTGGCTCCGTTGCAATGAAATGAGTCGCGGCTGCTCGTGCATAAGTAATCCGCAGATGAAGGTATCCCGACCCCTATTCCGTCACCCCGCCCTCTGTCCCGGTTTCCTTCGAGGAGAGCTACTGCCTCGGCTTCTATCCTGTGGATCTTTAAAAATCGGTCATGGATTCTCTCGCTACTTCAGCCCACGCGAGTCCTCGTCTCAGAAATGGCCGGCCATTTATTTGAAATAAACAAGTAGGTTAATAACGATCCCGCGCGCAAAGCTGTATTTATAGCAAGGTGAATCTATGAATAAAAATTTGCAATCTTTCCAGAAAGGGAGGGGCGTGAATAGGGAATCTTTAATCATTCGGTGAAATTTTTCTCGACGCATTTTTCCCGGGGCTGACGTCTCGTGGAACGGAATCCATGCGTCGGTGGTCTTTTGACGGCACGGGTAGAGGGCGGAGGTCGTTTATGGCGGAAGCCACACGATGGGGGAAGGATTCGGTAATTATTCGCCATAGGCTTGAAAAATTGCCACCTAATCCTGAAATCGATAGTCCTGACAGAGACCGCGCGAGTGTAAGGAACCCTCTCCGCCCTTCGACGCCCCCTTGTACGTATCAGTTTTTTTTTTTTCTCCAGTCGCTGGAAAAAAAGGGGGTTGAAAGTCTTCGTGGTGGTTGGCCTTTTTTTCCCTCACGGAACCCTACCGCCCTGGCAGCGTTGCGGTGGTATTACGACAATAATGTATCGATATAGTAATAAGGGAATGATTGGATACGTCGACGCTGATATATTCATTGGCTACCCCTAAACTCACCCCTTCCAGCGGGAATGGGCCGCGGAACGACGGCAGCGTCTCGCGTTCGCGTGGACTATTATTCATATAACGTATGGGGCTTTGCGAGGTGTCTGGGTTATATCTTTGGGACGGTAACGCGCTATTTTTTGGATGAGGCATTGGGGGTATAACGAAAGATGGAGATGCTCCTCCGGAAATCGGTTACTGGAAGATTTCCCTGCCAGGAAACTGTCAACTGATTCAAAAAATATTTTCCAACCTTTCTTAAAGTATCTCTTCTCGTGAAACGCGTAATGAAATATCGCTGATCGCAGAAATGGTCGAAAATTAAACGAGAAATCGAAATTCTTCGTTGTTTTCCGGCCCGTCGATGTCTTAGCTAAAATCTTCGCGTAGCGCGTCCAACGCACACATTTACCGAAACACTTCACGCCGAGCAACTTCAGAGTAGTCGATACATTATGAACGAGCATCCGTGCCAAGGCGCGCTGTCTAGGAACCTACAAATCAGAAATTCGTATCAACGAAACTCGTCTGTCTCCCCTGCTCACCGCTTTTCCCACGGATTCTTCCGTGACATCGCACCCTTAACATTCCAGCTCCGTCCCGTTACAACGTCCGCGCTTTTCCGGGACCCGTGCGCGCTCAGGGCGGATTAAACGGAGAACGAACGATCTACCTTGGTAATCGGCTCGTCTCGCGTACCCGTGGCCGATGTATAATTTATAAAACGGCATTAAATTGTCTAAATGTCGCGGGCACGGTTTCTAGCTCGCGACGCCTCGTCGTTCCACCCGACGGGGGATGTATATACGCGTACGCGAATTCTTCGGGGGAGGATCGAACGGGGAGTGTTGGCTGCCGGGAGAAGGACATATTAGCTCGACTTAAGGCGTGGCATAATGATCTCGAGGCGAAACCGTCTTATTCCTGGCTCGATAGATCGTGCAGCGGCGGTAGCGGGGTTCGAGGGTGGGTTTCGTGGGGGGCTACGGGCACTCGAGCGAAAATAAGTGCGAGTTTCAGCCACCGCTGATTGCGAACCGTGACTCTTCCTCGCGATGCTCCGGCGCAGTATAAAGTAATGTCCTCCGCGAGCAGAAGCGGAGAAGGGTGCACCCGAGGGTGGTGCTGGCGGCGGTGGTGGTGGTTGGCGGTGGCGGCGGAAGAAAGCGAGCTACGGCTTCGGGCTGGAGGTTGGAGGGTAAGCTTTAAAATCGGCGTCAAACGCGAGGCCACCCTCGGCCGCAAATTTTTATTCATTGACACTACACGGCTGAGCACCCTCCAACCACGAAGGCTAAAAGACGGAGGCGGCTCGAGTGCTTCGGTTTTTCTTCGGTCTCGTTGCGCGATATTGGGGTTCCCCGAGGATCTCGTCCTTACGACGGTATTATTCGCATTATATACTGCTCTTATTTCGTCGGTGTTAAGCGGATGCTCGAGTAATAGATACTTATTTTTCTCGTATTCTAATTTCCTCCCGTCTCGTATCGCGTTTCATCGCTATAAATATGACGATACGGGGTGAGATATCGAGGTTTGGTTGAACGGTCGAAAATTGAGGACAGGGGATGAAGTCGCGGGCGCGAGGAAACTCGGAAACTTCATAAATCACCATGGGGACGTACGAAAGCTGAAAGTGGCCACGCACGGAGCGCAAATGTGCGAACGCGCGTGTGCTCCTGGAGGGAGATATACACACGGATGCCAACCTCTTCTTATTTACTCTAAAAGGTAAAAGGGAAAAACGGAGCGGCGGTCCGTCCGTCCATACCTCGATGCCCACTCTCGAAGCCTGACCGTTCTCACAGTAAATATATCGAAGTGAATTGCAACTTCGTCCCTAATCCAACCCGAGAACCCTGCGCTCGAGGCTTGATCCATGGCGCGGCACTAAATTCGTCTTGAATTTATAACGTTCCATCGTCTTCGTTCCAGGTTTCCAAGATTTACACCTTCTCTGACATCCTTCGGGATAACGATCGTCGTTTCACGACGCTATCTGCAATATACGAGGGATAATTTGAGATTTCACGCACGTGTATCGGGTACGACGATTAAAATTCGAAGAATGTTTGCCGCGGATGACGAAGCGATCATCGGCGGGAATACGCTCGTCATGTGACAACATTCACAGCACGCTTCTTCTATGGAAATTTACCACTCACTTTGTCGAAAATTTCGCTTTGACCGGGAAAGCGTTCGCGGGGAACACGGGTCCTTTGCGAGCGGCACGGTTAACGAATGTATAATTAATCCTATTGCGTTAAAATGATAATGACAGGGCTTACGCGTTAGCGTCGTAGCCGGAAAAAGGAAACAATCGTAAAGTATCCGTATATGCACGTAAAGCCCAGTAAACCTCTTAAGCTTAGCCGTAAAGCGTCCGAAGTTACCTTTTAGTGGATGATTAGCAAAACCGAGCTCACCTTTTCAGCGGCCAATTACAGGAGATTCAGCCATAATCCTATTACATACATTAGCTCATTATTGCATAACTGTATCTCAGTGTACTGTCCGCTTAACGCTCCGCCGTTTGTGGGACTTCTCTAACTGTCTATTTCAAAGCGCCGTCGAACTCTCCGCTACCTACCGTCCACTTGATACCGTTCCACGATCACCGCTCCGAAACGATACTAATAATCGTCTAGGTCCTATCACCATATCGCCCCCTCAGCTGCAATTCCAGTAACGCGGCCTCTCGATTTTAGAAAGGGAAGAATGCGTACGGGCGCACGATTCTTAGGAGGGTAATAGCCAGGGTCTACAGCCGGTCGAAGGATTCGCTGGTCGTCGAGCGTGGCGAAAGCTTATCTGAACCGGCGGAGATTTTATTTAGATCCCAGGCCATAAATGCGACGCGTTCAAAGCCGGCTGACCGGCCAATCAAGCGGAGGGGTGAGCTCGAAGGATGGTTAGGACCACTATCCGATGTCCACACCTCTGTTGTCAGCTAATGTCCGGCCATTGTAGGGGGTCGCTTGTAAGCGTGGCGAATCTTGGCTACTCGGAAGGTGTCGCCACGGAATGTGGCGCGCGGAAAAAAGAGGGTGAACAGCAGGGAAGAGGAAGGTGGAAACGACCGGCGAAGTCCAGGAATCGACGCGTATTAGTGAGACGAGAGTTTCACGGATTCCACTAGTACCAACATCACCTCCCCACCTCTCTCGGATGTTAGACTGGTCGACACCCTTGGTGGCTATCGGCTGACGGCAATCCGGCTAAATCTCTTCCACCATAAACGGCTAAACAAAGAGGTCCATTCTTCAGGACCGGCAACCCCCTGGTCGCGCCGCCGTCCGAGAGACCCGGACCGACCTGCCCGCTACCCTTATCGGCCTCCGTCCACCACTTACGATCATCCATCTGGATCTCTTCCTTTCCTTGAGCGGGAAGCTCAGACGGACGAGATAGTTCCACCCGTGTCATTGTTCCGCCGGCTTTTTTCGCGATACACCCGGTTCGTTTGCGACACCGGGAATCGAATGGCCACCCTCGCGATGTGACGCGGTGACGGATGGAGTCGGAAAGAGGACTCGTCGTCGTTCGAGTTCGGTATCATTCGTCATTACTGAATTACAGCTCCGTGCAAATGGATATTTTCGTACGAAGCGCGGTGAAAATTCCGACTAGTTGTTACGTTTCGAGAACAGGATGAACGTGGTACCTTAGAAATGTTCAAAAGTACAAGAGAAAGATTCAATTATCGACTGTCATTGATTTAACTATTAATAAGATCAGGCAGCCTCCTTGTTGGTCCCGGAAACAAAGTAGAGGGAGAAAACGCGGGCTTCCTATTTCGTGGGAGTATCATTCCAGCCAGGCCAGGCCGAGTGAATGGAAGGTTAAGATCGTCCCTCTCGGTCCATAATAAAAGAAGGCAGATTAATGCCTTCGGTCTTGAATCCAATCAACATTATTCCGACAATAGTCCGCCAGCCAATACCCGTTCTACTTTGCCCGAAGCTGATATTATCAACAGCCAGCTCTCGCCAAACCACCCCCGTCCTCGTCCTCGCTGTTCCGCGCGACAGCCAACCCCTCTAACGTCTTCTTCTACCCTCGCGTCGGTTCTCGGTACTTTCACACCCCTAGACACCTCGCTCGTTCTTAATTCCACGGCTGGATGATAAGTATGCTAACAAGAGAACCATCGGCACGGATACAGGCGCCTGATAGGGGGAGGAGGGGGTGGGTCGATGGGGTGCACGGAACAGAACAGAGCAGAGCAGAGCAGAGCAGAGCAGAGCGGAGCACGGTCGACTGGTAGCTTAAAGCGAAATTAACGCCACGCTCACATAAACGCCGTCGACTTCTTCGTCAACGTTAATGTCTACCGGAGGCCATTAGCCGATCGAACCGCGTCGAGAGCCACGGATCGACGTTCGCTAAGGTCGAACACTCCTCTCGTGGCCCGCCCCTTAATCGCCACCGCGATAAATCAGCCGTAGAAAAAAAAGGCTATGCTGGTCCGTCGTTGAAAGCCTCGCCGCTGATAGTACGTCTCGCGTAGCCTTCTTCTTAGGGGTGGTTTTTAAACGCGCAGCTTAGATGCTCTTGATATGGCAAACAGGTCTACATCAAACCGAGAGGACTCGAGTGGGGTGGCTGCCAAGCGGGGATACCGGTCGAGCCTGGTCGATTTCTATCTTTTGATTCAGTGGAAAGCAATATCCTCGATAGTAACGGGCAAACAAACATTTCAAGAGTCGCGAGGGCCATTCGAGGAAGCGTTACTCTTCCCTGTTCCTTCTCTTGGCTCGCCGTCCGCTGCCCCTCTCGCTGCGGGGTTGTAAAGCAAAAGATTTCTTTAACAGATACGCTCATGAAAAACTAATATCCATGGGTGCCCCACGCGATCGCCGCGCAGGAACGACGAAAGGAGAGACACAGGACCGGACACACGGAGGGCCAGAGCGTTTCGGGAACCTATAAAGGCGTGTTTTACGAGGGCAGATAATGCGATGAAAGATGCGAACGGCGGCCAGTCATGCCTAAAGAGTGTGTGTAACCGGACCATCCGCCCTCCTTCTTTCACGGTGCCGTCTAACCCGGCACGGTTTTCGCGGGCCTGCCTTTCAACGCAGGGTTAAAGAAGGGTAGAAACGGCCTCGCCTCCACGTCCATAATATATCAATTTCGTATTCTAATGTCCAGACGGTTAATTCAAAAAGCGTCGACGCTGCGGAAACGTAGGCGGCGGTGGCTTCGCACACGCTTCCTACATGGGGTGGACCGTCCTTCGTCCTCTTTCCCTTTCCGGCTCGCGTCCTCGAAGGAGCAAGGGACGGGCTGGGAATAGTTCTGATTTCGTGCGCTCGCAGCCTCTTTGTCACGTATGCGTCGCTGATACACGCGAGTCTCTCGCCGTCAGCGCCCGCCTCGTGTCGTAGATAATTGGGGGAACGACTGTTTGCGGTCCCGCGGGGACGCTCTCACCCCCGTGAACCGAATGACGTACAATCTGCGAACGATTTCGGGAAGCAGGCGCGAAATTGCGCGAGGAAACACACGGTGGATGGCAGTCGAAGGAAATCCTGTACATTTTGGGGGCTATTCGTTGCTAGTCGACCGCGCGGAGGGTAGTATTCTCTATCATTGTTCCGATTTAATCGTGGAATATGAACATTTTTTGGTTTTATGCAGTTTGCCCGTGACAGCACGTTCGTTGATTGTTCGCTGAGTGATATTTATTCGATCTCGAAGCAGAGTGTTGTTTGCAAGCCCCGCGAATCGCAACGATGGTTTTGGTATTAGAAAAAAGCGATGAGTAATCTGTAGTAAAATCCAGCGGCGGAGTCGAATGATATAAACTACGTCGTAGATGGTCGCTTTATAGTCTCGTAATTTTCATCGTAACCACCGCGTGGAACGGTGTCCTCCTGGACGGCAAACGGAGAAAGAGATGCCTGGACGGGCAGACAGAGAGTCCTAGCAGAGGTGGGGAGCGGAGGGGGACGCAGAAAAAGGACGAGGAGAATCCTTGGAGTGGCGCGAACTATTAAAAAGCGCGCGTCTGCTCAAATTCTCGCCGGTAGTAAATTACCCGAAAAAAGAAATAACCGTTGGATTCGACCACTCTCCGCCTCTGTGTCACCCTGCCGCCGCTCGGTTTTCAACTCCCCACCACTCGGGTCCTCCTTTCTAAAGCCTCGTTTCCTTCTCCCCTCGCGGAGTTCCAACCACCCCGTGTACGGTCCAAGTGTGGCTCGCTCGAGTAGATCGTCGGTCTCTCTTTTCTAGGGTAAAAACCCTCTCGACGTGGAGCGCGCCGCGGTCTCAGATAAAAAATTAGCCGGAGTTGCAAACGTTTCCACCTTAAATCATATATTTATCGCGACATTAATTCAACCCTTTTAGGTACCCTTTTTTCCTGGCCCGCCACTCCGCGCCCGGGGAACGAAACGCCTCCGCACTCGCCGCCAACCCCCCCGCTGAAAGCTTCTCTCTTTTTCCACGTCCGCCACCGCCTCCTTCTTGCTCTGACTCCTGCGACGAACGACGTCCCGTTAGTCCTCTCCCGCTAATTTCTCAGATTCGAGTATTTTTATGTACCGTCGCGCGAACCTGACGGGGGTAAATCCTCTCGTTTATTATTTAGAAGGGGCGCACGAGCGTGTTCGCCCCGGTCTGCGTGCGCGCACGTACGTACGTAGAACAGTGGTCAGGTTTTGGTGCACACACCTACGACGCCGTTTACCTTGTCCTTCTCTCCTCTTCGATGGGGATATACGATCTCGTTATCTCTTCTTACTTCGACTCCCGGCGATTATCCTTCTTTACGGTCGGTTTGTTCGATCATACACCCTCTCGTGTGCCCCCGCAGACCTGGGATAGTCTCGCATCCGTGAACCGTACCGCTTCACCAGAGATCCATTCTTAAACTCGTGTTGCGTTTGGGACTGCGTTCTTTGCTTCCTCCTCGGGGGTGATTCAGGGTAGGATTACCACTTTTGTCTGGTTAATTGTCCAAAGGTCAGGTTTACCTCGCTTTTGACGTATCACGAACCGACAGATCGTAATTAAAAGAAAACAAAATTCTTTCGAGATGGAATACTTCTTTTCTTTTAATCGTAAAATTTAATATCCTGTCCAGAATAGCAGCCTTGTCCACGTTCGTACGGCGTGACGTAACCAAACACCATCGAATTCACGAGAGCGCATTACTCACAATGAAATAGGAAACGAGACGTATGTACCTTAGAACCCCAGCGCAACGGTTGTTTACTTAATAAATACATATTTAGTATACGCCACGTACACAAGCCTAGCCAGGCCGGCTGCGCCTATTTTTGCCCTCAGTTTTGTTGTCATAGGACCAGGCGATGGGTCGCGGCACCCCTCGCTGAACCGCCATTGCATTACAGGGTACACCTATGCGTAGCTGTTCGACAATGGGAACGGTTAATGCCGAGGATTTGCCTCGAATAGTTCTGATTCTGTGCGGTATCGTACGCCTAATAAAGTCGTTCACGGACTTTCTTCTCATCCCCTTTCACGGTCCAAGTGCAGAAGAAACGATGGTTCTTCAATAGGCTGTGTAAATTTCAAATTCTTTCGTCAATACTGTTTTTCTTCCTCCTGTTTTTTTTTTTTATCGGATTTGATATAACATATGATTTTTGATGAGATTCGAGTAATTCTTGGCGCATCAGCGGAAAATTTTGAAGGCATAAGCTGCGCGCGGTGACAATTGTCGTGCATTTGAAATACGAGTGAAAGGAATATTTAAGGACACGCCGTTTCGAGGAATATTTCGTCCCCCATTTCCGGTTCGCCTATACAAACTTGAGCCGGTGGTTCAGGTTGCGTCAGACAACACGTGTACGCACCTATTCGAGGAGCAACAGTGTGCGCGGCCGCCTCCTCGTGTCCGCGTACATGTGTCCATATAGCCGGCTAAAGAGCGGAATATTCATAATTTATTAGTAAGTCCGTGGATATCGAACCGTTCGAGTGTACCCAAGAAAGTAACAGTCCACACATCTCCGGACGTCTTGAGAAATATCCCAGCTACAGCGTAGCTCCGACTCTACTAACGCTCGTCCCTTAACATTCACCCCATTTCCTGCCGTCTAATTTGTTTAATCGCCATTGATCAAGTTACGATCTCTCCCGTTTCCTTCGAATCGAAGAATATCGATTCGCGCTCCGAATACTTCTCGGCTATTAAATCACCAGCCTTTCCAAATATTCCAGTGCCAAAATCCGAACTACCGGTTCGTCTATAGAAATCAACGATCGCGATTTCGATCCGCGGCCACGCGTCAGACAGCGGCGAACTCACAATTCCGTTACGTTGTCGGAGTCGATCGACGTTTCCGTCGAACCACAAAAACCAGTGAAAACCACACGGGGACCTCCTTGGAGACGGTTCCCCCCGTTGGAGAACCGAAAGCACCCTCCGTCGTAAAAATCCGAAAATGGGCCTCCCGTAGGTCTGGCGGCTCGGAGCCGGCGCGCGCGTCACGATGTTAAGCGTCGCGCACAGCCGTTTGCCAAACAACCGTGCGACGATGTGTAATGTTCGAGCACAGACGGGCATATGGGAAGACAAGAGTGTAGAAGGTAACAGAGAGAGAGCAGAGGCCAGGCCGAAGCCAACAGCCAAGCGAAGCGAAGCCAGCCAGTCAGCCACGGTACAACGTGCCTCGTATATGATGTACTGGTTTGCCTGGCGGCGGTGGGGTCAGGGACGTGACGAAGGGTGGGTGTTACGGTGGAGCGAGAGGGGCGGAAAAGTCTTCAGACAGAACGGAGATAGGGGAAGGAGGACAGAGGCCGCGATAAGTGGGGATGGGGAGATGCCGACAGAGAAGGTAGGGCACACACAAGAGTGGAAGACCGAGTGGCAGAGTGGGGAGAGGGGGGAGAGGCTGAAAGCAGGCCTGTTGGTTGGTTTCAACTATATTTGTTTATATTTACACAATAAGCAACAGCCTCGCCGGTTGGGCTGCTTGGTATGCCTGTGCCGCTTTTAGTGTTTAGTCCTCGCTACTCGGTCGCCGCGTGAACGTTGCTTTTCGTCTTCTTTACGCCGTTGCCCGTTTCCTCCTCGCCGTCACGTCCTCCTCCTCCTCCTCCTACGCCGCCATCGTGCGTTTTCACCACCTTCCGCGCATTCGACTCCAAACTCTTTCTTTTCCATCGTCCTCCTTTCGCGCTCTCCTCTCCTCTCCTCTCATCCCCGTCTCTCTCTTCCACCGCCATTCCCCGCGTTCGTTTTGACGGCTACTACGTGCGTCGTCCACGTGCGTTTCGAAACGCGCGTTACCACCCTCAGTGCGTTTTCACCCCGTGGTGCGCCGGGCCTCGGTGCGATCGCGGTCGATTACGCGGTTCAACGAATGGAACGAAGGAAACCGCTGGATTATAAATTGTTGAATCGGATCTGTTTGGTGAACGAACGCGATTACCGTTGATTCGCGTGATCGTTGTGCGCCAGCTGGAGGATCAGCGTACTTCCGGTATGGTGATTCCTCGCCGTTGAAGACGCTGCCCTCTCTGCCCCGCGAGTGGTGTTCGTGTTTTCGACGTGCGCGCTCCCGTCCGTGCGCGCTAGCCTTTCCTCGTGTCCGCGAAAAGTGTCTTCCACCCTTTACCCGCCCCCGCTGCGTAACACCTCGAGCTCCGCGCGTCGAGGAAGGACGCATTCTCCGCGTGTCCGACGCTTTTATGAATTCTAACCACGCGGTCGAACGACTGAAATTAGGGACCAAGGATTTTCGCAAAAGTAAGCAAGCCTTCCCGAAGCAAATAAATCGCGCTTACGGAGGGTGCTACGGAAACAGAAATACCTCTCCGTTGTTCGCGTTCTTCGGCTCCTCGTCGCGCGAAGGCGCGAACGATAGGATATATTATTAGCGGTATGTGCGGTGCGGACTAAACATTGTTACGTTTGCCACGAGTGCATGGAATCACACGCGTCAGACGCGATCTAAAATTGTTCCTCCGCCGAGGGTAAGATCGGATAACAAAGCGGATTTCGAAAGAACCTTCGTGGAACCGGTGATCTTTTCCATTCTCTTCTTCGACCGGGATCCTAACTGGAAATCTAAACATCCGCGCGTAGGCAAGTGAAAAACACCGCGCGCGGATAATACCGTGTACACGCGCGCGTATACGTGTAATAGTAAAATCGGCGGGCGAAATCTCACCGTACGACGGTGTAACGGATAGCACACGCGTACACGAGTTCGACGGTGAAGTTCAGTGCACCAGAGAAGAAGCCAGCGGGTCTGATTGACGTAACGATGATCGTGATTTCAGGACGATGGCATAATGGATCATGACACAGACGGAGACGGCGCGATCAACTTGTCAACGTCACAGCGACCCTCCGCCGCCACCACCCCTAATGGTGACACCCCCTCGTACGGGCAAGATCAACAAGACAACGACCAGGTAAGGAATTAATCTCTGGAAATTTGCTTTCGATAAGATAACCCTGTTCGTAACGTCGTTTCGCTCTTTCGTTACGCGTTGCCCTCCCGTGATCCGCGCCAGGCTGCTCTCACCGGACGGTTCCACGAAAAATTTTCATCGAAACAGCACCGTTTCGAGAGCGCTCGAAATGATATTTATCTGCGACTGTTTCTTTTCCCCGAATATATATGGAACGCGGAGCTAGGGTTATTAATAAACGACGACATCACTCCATAAATAGTACTAATTTTAGAAGCAAACATCTGCTTACGCACGATAAAGCGGTATCCGCTTCGTTGTAAGTCGTCCGGCTAAACTCATTGATTTCTCGGAACAGAGGAATCTTTGAGCGATAAGAAACTCAAGACCACGATCCTATCCCTACTCGTATCTCCGCCCTACGAGTCTCGTAGGAAATCGAAAATGAAATTGAACGGTTGCGTGGCCGCGTCTCGCCTCGCGATACACTAGCGGGAGACCCGGTAAACCGATAACGATCCTCGTATGTGGACGGTTTCAGGGTTAAGGAGAAAGTTTTTCTTCTTCTTTTTTTCCTCTCTCCAAGATATATAAGCTTGAAGAGACAGAGAAAGAAAGAGCGCGAGCGCGCGCTCGCGCACGATACTTGCGGAGCGTTTGACACCCGGCGTACCATAAAATCGAGCCCCCTTGATTTCAAATTCAATTCAAAATCCCGCGTTCGCGGCTGAACGCAATATACGCGCTTCGAGCAGCGGCGAGCCACCGTCGAGGGAAACAAATGTTTTATGGACCTTAAAGCGGCCTTTTCGACGGTTTCCTTTTCGAAAGGGGGAACGAATATGGTCGCACGCACCTCCGTGGCCAGGTATAGAGTCACCTTCGGGACGCATGTATGCGTGACACGCGGGGCACGCTGCTTTCGAACGTGTGCCTCCTTTTTTCGACTACTTCTACAGACAGTTTCAAAGCATACGATACCTCGATTCGAATCATATATGGCTGACGAACGATTTCATGGTGCGTGTGTATTTTCCGATCGTTCGCGCGATTCCGTTTCATCCCGTTCATCGCACGAGCCGATCGCCTCGATAAGCCTCCTCTCATCGATAAGCGGCCCCCACCGATGGGAACAAATTATTTTAATAATCCCGCGAGACACATTAGCGGGGCTATCGGTATTCGTAGACCGCGTTTACGGGCGCGTGTGCGTAGATAGTAACGGTGAATATCAAGTTCATGTGACGCACCAGGTAAATACGTGTGTACGAACACGGGGCTGTGAATTACACGTGCGATACGTACATCTGCTCGCCTGTTGGTTACGTGTAAACAGAGATTCGCTTATCGTCAGCCTGATACGTATACATAAGTATACAGCCAGAGAGAAAGAAAGATATTTTTAGGATTATTTCAACGACAAACTGGTCTAGCTCCTCGACGCTGTTCCCGTGTTTAATCCGTTTGCTCGTTGACTCGCGGCTAGAACCGTCGTCGAGAACGAAACGATCGAATAATTATTTTCGACCGTCTTCGATTCGTTAAATACGTAACTCTCTGTTTTGTTAGCGGTCGGGTGGGCGAGCAGGGAAATCGGAGTCAAGTTTGCATCGTACGCGTTGCAAAGGTCCTTTGAACAGCGTGAGATTCAAGGCGATTCAAAGATCGAGTTTTGAGGGACTATCAAGTTCTGCTGACCACTCGCCAGCTTGACCGCGACTTCCTGCCCTTCTCCATTGTCCCATAGAGGGACCAGTCTTGCTAGCCTCGGTAACTTTCGCGCCCGTGCTGATGTTTCAACTCGCCAGCTCTGCTAATACCTCCGATTGTTTTCTTCGCTCGATTGTTTCCATTTACCACGCCAGTCTTCCATCGCGTTCTCGTACGAAGGAGTTCGTTCGACGTTCGAGTCGCAGATTCCTCAGATTTTTCTCGTAGGTACCGTGGTCCAGTTTGAAAATCATGCGTTTACAGTTTAACTAAATGTCGAGTGTCACGTCAGAGTTCCAATGGTAGCCTACGACGCACGAACATTAATTGAAAACTTGGCAAATTCGTGCAGGTTCCGTCGCATTTCATTATCGTTCCCCTGAAATTAGTGTCGCGGTGCTCGTACGAAGATCGACGCAACGCTCAAAGACAAGGCGAACTGTTCACTTGAGCGTGAACTTTGAAACGGAGATCTTGGCTGTCACGAGGATCAGCCGGGCTAAGTTTCTGCGGTTTCACAGTCGATCGAAGTCCTGTGCCGTTCGCTGACGCTGTTTATAATTTAAAAGGTTTATAATTCAAAAGAGATACCCTGTCGAAGAAACTCGGAAAGCGATACAAAGATATCCGTGTGCAATTTTAACTGAAATTGATGATAAAGTTAGAGGACCGAATGAAAACAAAATAAGATATTCCTTAATAATGCAGCCGTCAATTTGGTGGTACGGATGGCGCGCGCGTTTTGGCCTGACCCTGTGAAAAATAAAATACCTCGACCTGTATCCATTTTGATGGAACGCCGTGGCTAAACTCGGTATAAGCGAATACGGCGATTGCGTGTTAATATTAGCTCGATAGTCGATACCGCGATCACCCTGAATCGCGTTGGATGCAAGGGGGCGAAAAATAGAATTCGATAAACCGTTTTTCAATAACTTCGCCTCTGTACTCGATTTTGTATCGCTATATTCGACGGCGCGACGCGTCACGGGTCCGCAAACCGACGAGGAGAGGCGACAAGCGGTAATCGATTATAATTCTTCCCGCTCATAATCGAATAAAATTCCCGTTACGAAGGGTTGAAGCGTCACGCTGAATCGCCCCTTCCTCGGATCCGTCGATCACCTTGGAATTCGTGATCGCGACGTCGGCATCCCCTGATTAAACAAACTTTCGCCAGTGTCGATATTTCATTAGGATCACGAGGCCGTTTATCCCGGCTGGTTAATATCGAAACGGGTCCGCGCGAGAACGAGCAAGATTCCAAAGGATCCAGCCGGATAAGAGCACCCGCGCCAGGCTACGCGCGGGTATTGACGAGGTCGTCCCGTCCTCCCTTGAAATGCAAAAAGGGGTTGCGTAGAGGCAGAAGCAAAGAGGGATGCTTAGCGGGAAGGAACGTCTGATGGAAAATAGAAAAAACCAGCGGGGCGAGAGGGGAAGAAAGCAGGCGGTGGCGGCGGTGAAGAAAAGAAGGAAAGAAAGCCCCGATGAAAGACAAGCGAGTTCTCACCTCCTATTCCCCTCTCTGGGCTCGCAAATTGCGGATAGGCTGTCCTTTCCAATCAAGCCTCTGCTCGGTATCCCACACCCGTTCCCTTTTTCCCTACCCCCCACCTTTTTGCTGCCCAATTCTTCTTCTCCGTCCCTCGGTTATACTTTTCCACCCTCTTCGCGCTACCACCCCCGTATTCGAGTGCCTATAACCAGGCTGCAGCCTGATCCGCATCCTCGTTCACTCTCTCTCTCTCTCTCTCTCTCTCTTTCTCTCTTGCTCTCTCTCTCTCTCTCTCTCTCTGGTAGCAACGAGGGCCGAATCCCTGTCGTAACTTTTACGTAACACGCTTCGCTATGAATATCGATGCCCGGGGAGTTAAGGAGAATTCGCTTTTCTGTAATTGAAAGAATTTTTGTCGTGCTGAGCCAGCTGGCCTCCGCATAAAAGGCTTCCTTCGTTTTCGCGCTTACTCTGTCTCCAGCCAGTGTTCCTTCTTCTGTCGGATTTTTTCTACCTTCTTCTTCCACTCTTCTCTTTTCCTCCACTCTCTTTCTCTCTCCTTTTTTTTTTTTTAACTTGAAAATGAAGACTTCTTCCTGGTTGCGCGAGCAGTGACGTCGGACGACGACGACGACGGTGACGAGGATTTTAATAAATTACTGAAACCGTCCGCTGACTGGCGACTTCTTCTCTGCGTGACGGCCGCCCTCGCGGAAGATGGAACGCGATTCCCGGGAACGAGATACCCTTATTTCATTTTCCGCTTACTTTTCGTCGCGGTGCCGTGCAATTTTCCGGCAGATGGATGATTCTCGATCTTCTCTCGCCTTCTCTCGACGAGCCACGCCATTGATTCGCGATGGGACGCCTTTTTCTGCCTGTCGACGAGTCCATCCGCTCCGTTTCCTAGCTGGCTCGCGCGTCCAAACTGGCGACACTCCGCGTCACGGTGCACGTCGTATCTATTTTAATCCGAATGCTAATCGTTCCCGTAAACAGATTAGCGTTATTAGCCAACATCAGACGAAATTCGATAAGCGGTGCAATTTGATTTATCAGCGTCGTAAATTGTTGATGATTACGAGGAAACAGGAGCGAGGTATTTATTTTGGGACCGCGCCAAATGTTTCGGCGGTGTCTGTCAATTTCTGGAATATTAAATCACTTGAGAAGCTAGCCGGGCAGGGGGGTGGCCGGGGGGGTGGCAGGATAGAAGCCGAGAGATTCAAGTTCACCGCAACATCGCGACGTCCCGCGTAGTCCTCCTCGAAGTCTCGGTTTTATCTACATTATTAACCGGTTGAAACCTCACGGCTGTGTACTTAAATCCAATCTAGAAATCCCACCCTTCTAGTCGCCCACCTTGCTACCCTCCTGGGGCGAAGGTCGACGGAGACTGGCAAGGGCGATTACCCTCCATTATTCACACGCTCGATTCGTGCCGCTGAGTGATACCTGAGAGAATCTAGTCGAACATCCACCCAAATTTCAACGATATCCAACGGCATCGTCCCCCGGATTTTTCCCCGATCATCATCCCCTCTTTCTCGATCCTGCTCATAAAATCGTGAATAGAAATAACGCATTCCACTCCGAACGATATTTATCTTCTGCGTAGTCTGTTTGAATACGCGATACACAAGTTCATTCTGAATACGATTCGCCAAGGTTTCAACACGGTTTTTTACTGTCCGCAGTTAATGCGTATGACGTCGTATGGTTCTTCGTGCTCGTCCTTCTCGGTTCCAGCAAACAGTCGACGGGGAAACGGTTAGGTAACGAGCGATCGCGTCTATAGAATGGCGTCGATGCGATTCCCGGAGTTTTTACGATCGTCTTCGCGTCAGTTGACAAAACTACGGGGCTCCGTTTGGCCACCTGAAACAACTGGCGACAGAATCGCGACCAAACATTTCGTGTCGCCACGTGTAAACACCATCGGGTACCGCTAAATTTTTACCTCGCCTCTGTCGCCTCTGGAGCCCCAAACATCGGTCCGATTCTACGCGAGCCACACCTGAAACAACTGTGTTTCCAGCTACGCGCGATCCTTTAAACATCGCCCCCTCGACAACGCCACGAGAGAATCCTAGAACGGTGCGCGTCTTTTGTATCTATACATCGCGATTGCTTGCAACGGATCAGATGCGAACTTGAAAGAAGTTTGCAGATAGATAAAAGCCTGTGCTCTCTTAATAGAACGGTATATTTAGACCGGTATTTTCTCGAAACGTAGACGAATTAAACGTGCGTCGCACCGCGTTGCGGGTGTGAACATTTCCACATCTGTTCGGCTTTATCTCGACGAGCACACGCGCTAGAGTCGATTCCCTTATCAGCTTTTATCATGGACAGTGGCGTGGCGATTGGGACACCATCGGGCCTCTTTTTTTTCTGATCGATTCGAGCGATCGACACGGAAATAGTCTCGAGCCCGATGGCTCGCGGGAGACATCCTGGCTGCGTGGCGCCAGACGGAGAAATTTAATTAAAAGCACGCGCGATGATTATTTGCGGAGGCGGCGTTTATTTTGGAAATTGCGTTCCCCAGCGGTAGTTAGCTCGCGAATTCTGGAACACCCCGGCGAAGAGGGAGGGAACTTTAAGAAAGATAACACTCGGCCAAACAGAAACGGCGGCCATCGATATTCATGGTACGAGAAAAATGGAGAGGTCGAATGCACCGAAAACAACGCGGCGGCGACAGAGAGGGAACGACGACGAAACAAGGGAGACGGACGCAACGCGAGGGGCGCGTATTTAACGAATTAGAGGACAGAGAGGAGGGTTGGAAGCTCTTATAAAAAAATGTGCATACGGTGGGAAGAGTTTGTGGATTGTCGTGGAATCCGGTTGAAGGGAAATGAGGGAAGAGGGATGAAGAAGAAAGAGTGGTTACGCGCGAGGGACAGAAATAATGTGAAAGAGAGAGAGAGAGAGTGAGAGAGAGAGGGAGAGAGGGTGAGGGAGGTAGGTAGGAAGAGAAAGAGAGACACGTCACGGCAAGAGTAGCAGGGGCGGGGGTGAAGCGTTGGCTAGAATAAACACATAGATGTTTTCTTTGTTCCTCTAAACTAAACAACCAACGAGGAATCTAAACAGAGGCCAGAACCCAAATTCAATTTGGTCGCCGCCTCCATCTCTACCTTCAGCTGTTCTACGGACGAAAGGTATCCTTCCACCACCCACCACCACCGTCATCCCCCGCGTTCAGCTTCGTCCGTCTCCCTCGTGCACGGGGCACCTTGCGTTCACCCTTCTGCGTTACACCCCCTGGCAGCCTCTCACCATTGTACACTTAACGCCGCCAGGATGGTACCTAATATTTACCACGGTTCTCTTATACAGGGTGACCGATCCCACACACGCGGGCCTTTAAACAATACACGTCCACCGTTTAATACCTAAGTAAGCTTCCATCGAACCGGCGTACTCCACCGCCGATGCTCGCCGGCTATTTTTCTTGCAAATGACGGCGAAAGAAAAGTCCCCGTTAATTAATCGAACCTCTTTAGCGATTTACTTACACGTCGTCGATCAATTTTAACATCGCGCAGGGGTGTGTTTTCAATAATACCAGTTTTAAACTCGAGCCTCGACGAAACACGCGTGCCTGGAATCGATTAGTTATCGGGGGTGGTCGAATAATCCGGACAACAGCGGCGAAACGTTCCTCCCGCTCTTCAAACAAGCTACTTCCCAATCTCGCAGAAGGTTGCTCATCCTGTTATTTAACAACGCGTTATAAAAGACCCGGGTTGCGATATCACGTACGTATCCGATGCGTGCACGCGCAAAAGGTACGTACGTAAATACCCGGGCGGAGCGTGCACGCGCGCGCGCGCGCCTCTGCTCTCGCCGGGCAAGAAAATATAACAACGAAGCGAAAGTCTATTAGGATTTTCATTTCCTGAATAAATAAAACTCGTCGAATCGTTTAATACGACGGAGAGGAGTTCGCACGTGCACACGGTAATCCCGGCTTCTCGTCGGAGAGTACCGATCGCGTATTTTCGCGCACGGTCCGTGGAATGTATCGTCAGGTTCCTTCACCCTCGCGCCGATACAACTCTCCTTCACCTGTCCGTGTATTATTTGCCGTCCGTACGTATTCAGCGCGAGCCTGCGCGCGTCTGCCGAAGAATCGTGCGAGCGGACGGTCCTCGCGAATCTACGATTGGCAACGTTAACCGTCAACTGGACGTTAAAGCGTCAAGTTTGTTGAAAAATACCGGTGCACGCCCGCCCCTCTTGTGTACCGACCAAAGAAGCATTTGGAATGAAACCCATCGTTTGTTTGTCGAACGAGCCCCCGGAACCCTCTGTGTGTGTGTGTGTGTGTGTGTCCCTGCGATGCGTCGCTCTGGTTCCGGTGCCACTATTTCATCATATATACGGCCAATTCTCTATTTGCACTTTTGCCTACTCGCACGGGATCGTATTCATTCGCGATTGTCTTCGTTTCACCGATCACCTCTCGCGCCGTAACACCGAAACACAAACCAAGCTCCCGCTCGTACCGTTCCTCGAACAAGGGAACGCGGGGCTATTGGTAAATCTGCAAGGTAGCTCGGTTAACTCGATCGATCTCGTTATCAACGATTCGAAGTTTGGGGGCCAGGTTTTAAAGCTCACAGCCGAGAGCAACAGGATGGACAGATACTCGTCGAACGATCGCATCGTGTTACGTCGGATCTCTCTGTCGTGTAAACGGTTAAAATCGAAGGAGGATCGGTTTTTGAAGGACAGGTCGAAGGAGCAAAAGAAAGGAAAGAAAGGAAATAAAAAAGAACGGGAGAAGAACGGGAAGGGTGGTGGAACGGGAGACGACGGTAGGTGGTTGAACAAGTCGAGGAAAAAAAGGGAGGTAGAATTAAAAAGAATCTCTCTCCACGGCTGTAGAGTAACATGCAGGTCCTTCTCATCCCTTGGCCGGAATAAATGCGTACATCCCTCCATCCTCCCTTGTAATAATCCCTTCCGGTTAATCTGCTCCAATGTAGCCTGCAGCGGGAGTCGGTATCCGATGAACAGGAGCGCGTGTGCACACGCTCTCTTCTATCAGGCTCTGCACGTCGACGAAAGCACCGGTTTCCTACGCTTGCCTCTGGTACACACTTCACCGTTTTCGGCGGGTGTACGGGGGTGCCGACAGGCCCCCTTGTTCTTCCGCGAAAAACGAATAAATAAATACATATACGTACACGCGCACGTGTCCGTGCGTACACGCCTGCGAACACTTGCTCGCTTAGGTTCCATAGGTGGCTCTCGTTGCACGGCTGGGAAATGAGTGGTACACGCGCGTCCGACATTCCGAATGGTAACTGTTGTGACGGCTCGAAAAGTTGAAAAAGAACGAGAACAGCCCTTGATGCTCGCTGACGCGAGAGAACGTAGATGTAAATTACAAGTTCGTTTGCGTTACGCGGCCGTAACGTGCGCGTATCGGTGCACCGGCACCGGAGACGGTGAAAAGTGAACAGATATTTTTCTTACGAATATATATGGTTCCTGCTCCCCTGGAACGGCCAGGCTTTTTAATCGCGCTGCTTTCAGCCGCTGCTAATAACCGGTTCGCCAGTGGCCGACTCTTTCTCCGGGATTATTTAATTGGCCGACGTATCGTCTGTTTCGCGATAAATAGACGAGGCTTTGAAAAAGTAGACGCGTAGGTTCGTAGGGAAAATATTCATGTACGTTATATAAAAGCTTCCTCTCGTAGAAAAAAAAAAGAAAATGAAATCGCACGAGGAAACGTGCGGCTACTGTACTAAGACTGTGCTCGAATAAAACGAGTACCACGCGGGGAAAGTGGAGCGAATTGACGATTCCAGTGACCACCGAGACTGTCAAAATCGTGATGATAAGAAACACTGGACTCTCGTTCCTCGAGAACCCTTGCTGGTTCGCGAAGAACGTGCAAAATAAATCGAGGCAGCGGGTATCCGTGCATGTTCCACGAAAATAGCGATTCCCTCTTGAAGTCGGCCAGAAAAAAAAGGGAAAAAAAGAAACGAGGGCTGCAAGGAACACGGACAGAGGGGATGGTTCGCAAAAAGGAAGGACAGACTGCCCTTCGTAGCTTCGCCTATCCGAGGGCAAACATAGACCCGTGCAAACGGGTTACGCTCGAAATTATAACGAGTGTCTCGCCCTTTCTTTCTCATTTTTTCCCCCGGAACCCCTGTCCCCGGCCCTCTTTCGCTTTGTGTCGAAAAAAAATGTACGTTATATCTATAAACAAACGAACGCGCACCCGTGTAGCCGGTATTCGGGGTAACACGATCCCTCTGCCGTCTGGTTGGACCCAGGGTAAAGAATGTTAAGTAGCCCGCCCCCTTTCGCAACTTCCGACGAAACCTTTGCCGATCCTTCCTGATATTTTCATCTATCCGTGTAAATGTACCTAGCGTCGGCGCCTCTTGCTAACCCCCCCTCCTACCAGCCCCCTCTTTGCTAGCTTTATTACGTGAATTTGGAAGCGTTGTAAGCGACTACTGCACCACGGCTGAAATAGGAGAAAGAGGAGGAGAGAGAAAGAGGGAACGCAGGCGGGGGCGGCAGTGAGCTGGAAGCAGGAGGAAGTAGATGTACGTTTCGCGAGAGGTACGGGTTTCGCACGGGGGTGGCGGCGGTCGAGGAAGGGAAACGGGGTGGCTGGGTAGCCACTGTACCATGCCAAGCTCTGAGAGGCCGCCTCTTCATCCCCTGGATATGCATTTTCCACCCCCTACCGTTCCTCACGAGCTGCTACCCCGCTCCTATGATATCCTCTGTCGGTTCCTCTTATTGCTCACGCTCGTCCGCGACCGGCTCTGTGTGCCTCCAGCGGACGCGTGTACTGGTATACACGTAGCCGCGCGTGCAAGCGTGTACGTGTCGCGCTTGGCGAATTCGCAGGTTCCTACTCCTGGTGGCGCGTGGTCGACCGTGTGCAAGTCGCATACGTATGCCCGCGGAACAGGCGCCCCCGTGTGAGTTTACATTTTAATCGTGTGAGTGCACGCTAGGCGCACGCTAACTACGGTTACGCGGTGCCCGTACTGTTAATTCGGTTTACGAGCGCCTATCAAGGATATAAGAGAAACGAACGACCGCGGAGCTACGCCATTTCGGAGGCGACTCCGACTCCTCTCCCTGTCTTTCTCTCTGTTGCACGCGACTCGTTTTTTTTTTCGTCCCACCTGGAAAAATCGTTGTCACTGTTACGTTTTTGTTTTTTTTTCTGTTTTTTGTTAGTTACGTTGGAATAGATTGATTATATGTTGCGATTGCGTAAAGAGAAGATTGCATGTTTTCGGAGTTCTCCTTCTCGTCAAGTGGAACTGCAGGGCACGATGTTTCCTCGAACACATGTAAACACAAGATAGTGTAATAGTTGATTTAACAATCTTAACATCGTTCTTCGTTCGTTGGGAAGCCGATTTCATAAATTACGATAAAACGTGTCGCCGTAACGGCTCTCAGGCCTGCGACGTAGCCTCGGCTGTAGTTGCAGGTTTTACGAAACCTAATTAAATAAACGACGAGCTTATCTACCACAATAAAGCAGCCACGATAAAGTGACTAATAATTTGCAGTTATCGCTACGGAGGTAGTGTTTGCGCTAAATCCTTTACTGTTTTATGCCTCGCGTTTTACTCATTACTACAAACAATTACCGCGACAGCCTGAATTAATTCTTAGTCGCGTTCAGTTGATAAAACGCTAATTCTTGAAGACAACTGTGTTTGCGTGCATCGCGTAGACAGTTAAGCAACCAGATATCGCACCACCCGAATGTATCAGAGAACAGCACGTCCGATATCTGAGAGCTCTGAATGCAGAAGCTGTTTCTTAGAATTGTTTTCACGTTTCAGATTATGACACACCTACACACTGCTCACCTTTCCTCTCTCTCTCTCTCTCTCTCTCTCCAATCATTTTTTATCCTCCACGTCCGACATATTTTATTTCAATGTTACACTTTATTAAAACAATTACCGTTCACACGTACAGAAGCGTTTGGCGCACTGTAAAACGTGCTAAAAAATGATCGTACACGATCGATCCTCGGAATCGATGCTCGGTTCGAGGGGCGAGAGCGCGACGTGTGTCTCGACGCTCTTTCTTCTCGTTACATGTTAACACGTGTTGTTTATCATACGTCACGTATCGCCGAGGCCAGTGTACATAAAGCAAAACGTCGCCTGACGGCGAATCGCTAGCACGGTGGGGAAAGGTGTTACCTTGCCGCGTACGTGTTGGCGCGTCTGTGTACGTCCGTGCACGGTAGCTTGTATCGTCGATTCTTGTAACGGCGTCGGGAGCACTTGGCTCTGTGTCGCGTCCACGTCGCGGCGACACGTCGTAAATCTGCAACGTTGCTCGGTGTACGGTTCGAATTATTTTCGCCGGTCGACCGACCGACCGACCGACCGACGAGGAGAACTGCCGTTACATCACCGTCTCTGATCGTGATTTGTCGTTGCCGCTTGAAACGCCGCTTCCACTTTTTCATACGACGACGACACAGCCGCGAACGTTGCCATTTATCGACACACGTTTACCGTATTCGCGATATTTCCGCGTAGGCCGCCGTAATTAAACGCCCCCCGTAAAAGTCGACGGGGACCAGATTATTGTTGTTCACCGATGGAAAATCGTTAGCCACGGACTGTTTAACCACCGCACCGTATCTCTGGCTGCAATTGGACCTTAAATTCCGTTTACTTCCGGCCGAACGGGTCCATTGAAAAGGTTTAAACGATTTATCATCCGTGAATCGTGCCGCGGTCAGACGCTTCTTCCGCAGGGAGAAGCGAAACTTTCTCAGCCACGGCTCATCTTGTCTCGTTCCTTTTCCGCCATCGTCCGCGACCCCTCTCTTCCGGTCTTAAATATCCAACATTTCATTT
Organism: Xylocopa sonorina; assembly: GCF_050948175.1. Taxonomy (NCBI): domain Eukaryota; kingdom Metazoa; phylum Arthropoda; class Insecta; order Hymenoptera; family Apidae; genus Xylocopa; species Xylocopa sonorina. Next base: position 16,510,788 of record NC_135193.1, read on the forward strand.
CATTCTTTACCCAGATCCGTCCTGCGAAATTCACGCTTGGCGGTCCGCGTAAAGTCTCGCCGCCGCCACCTATAAAGATTTACCGTGGAATCGGCGAGAAATCTGCGGGGTGGAACGACGCGAAGAGGCTAGAAGAGTGTTTTAACGGGAGTCGGGCTTACGAATCACCCAGGAGGTAAGACGAGCACGATTCGAGCACGTTATAATTGGGAGGGTGGTCGTTCTAATCGAACACCTGCAGCCTTCCCTTAATATCTCAGTCGAATCGTATAGCCGGCGGAATCGAGCACAAGGTGACGACGCGACGAGCAAAGGGAACACCGGTTAAAAGCCGGGGCGGTGGAACGAGACGGAAGAACGTAGCCCACTTCGTTTTGGAGACCAGACAGGAGCACTTAACTGCCCGCGTCACAATGGAGTCTTTCGCATTATAGCGTTCAGTGTCTTGAGGCCTATTCAAGAGAGACTCTGGCTCATTCTTTCCCATTGTCTGTCTCCGGATGGTTATGGAAGCCTCCTCTAACCTCCGCAACCTTCGCGTATAACTATAGCCCCTCTGCCTCTCGCTGTGGCCGCTGCACGTTTATACCCCACGAGGCGCTGCGTTGAACCACTCGGAGATGAGGGCCCGTCGAGGGTAACGGGTTGGATCTTTATGCCGCCATCTAATTAGTCCCGGCATTTAACGGCACATAAATAAGTTAAACACTATTGAATTGTTGATAACGATAGGCTGCCGCCAAGAGTTCGACTGGATCCTTTTACCCCTTTACGAGAGAGGCCAGTCTCTCCGGTTGCCTCTCCCTCGGCAGGAGCCGGAGTCGCGACGCGACCCTACCTCGTTTCAGCCCTCCTTGCTCCGTTTATCGAGGGATATCTTCGCAGCCTTTGCTTTTCCGGTCTTTGTCCGCTCTTTGTGTAGGTGTGATAGCTTGAAAATCACGATCGACGGACTCCCGGTTTACGCGAACCCTCGCGGATACCTCGTGCCTCGAAACACCTTGGTGCGCAGGGAGATTGGCAGGGGGTGTCTCGACGGCGATCCCTGATTTAATACGAAAAGGACAGGATCCTCCACGGCGTGGCCCCCCCCCCCCGTTAATTAGAAAGTTTATCGTAAACGTCCGGTAATTACGAGGAGCATCGAAGAAACACTGGCATGTGCAAGAAGTAATATCAGAGAGGGGTGGGCCGGGCGGATGGAAACTGGCAGCAGCGGCAGTTTCGAGATGGCTGGGAACAGATGGCCGATCAGATACCAAGGATTAAACGAGGAGTAACATAACCCCCGAGCAGCGAGAGAAATGTGTATTAATTTTTCAAGTTTTTTAATTAGCGAATGTCTCCGCTCCGGCTTTCGGCCAGGGACATTTATATTAGAATGGTCCTCCTACACCCTGTTTTCACGTCCCTCTCTTCTCTTTTCTTTAACGAAGTCTTGTTCCTCTTCTCTAACAGCTGGTTGCACTTTGTACTTTCCAGACTGACTTTTTTCCCATCTCTCTCTCTCTCTCTCTCCCTGGTCATTTTCTTCGTCTACCGCCACCATTTTCATCCGTTATTTTTCCCGGCTGGAAACTTAATCTGCAATTTTTCGCTGCGCTGCGATTAATTGCTTCCGAACTTTCCTCCTCTAGCTTCGACTTTGTTCGGATTGATTTATTTCGAGATACAGTTTACGAAAGAGAGGGCGAATCAAATTTATTCCGACAGAGTGGCGAGTCAAAGGAAGATAGTGGGAAAGTACGGTGGCAAGAACGAAGCGAACCGAACGGTTTGCGGAAGGGAAAGAAGAAGACCGCGCTCGAACTGAATGGAGATTCGCGCTGGGTTTCCAGGCTTGATCCGTAGGACTAAATGGAGAAATGGAGAGGGGCGGTGGATTGACTCGGTCGTATTTATTGCTCCGTACTTCTGATTTTCATTGGCCTGATGCCTCCTACCTCCGGTCGGACCTCACCCTCTCGAGCCTCTACCGTCATCTCGGCTGTTCACCCCCGTATCGCGGAGGCGCACACCCGACAAACAATGGCTCCCATATAATTGCTTTTATAGTTCACTGAACGCTAAATATTCCATACTTTTCCTTCTGCTCGACGGAACCGCCGTTCGATCATCGGGGAACCGATTGTGTAAATAGAGACGCGAGCTACATTCCGGGGTGGCTTCGTTTCAAGACGGAATCCGTATCTATCTCGCTCGACCGCGATTCAAACATTTCGCCAGCTCCATTTTTCCATCGAGAAATTAGCCAAATCTTGAGACGATGTTTCTCATAAAAATTGCATCGATGGTGAACCGTCCTTAGCTTTTCGAGTCGATCGACAATACCGATTATACATTTCCTCGCGAAAAATAATACGACAATCAATTCCACCTGCACCACGGGTAACCACTGTCGAACGAAAGAAATACGAACTACCGCGAAAAAGTATCGCACGGTCTCTCGATCAGTGAAACGTCCCCTCCGTTGCGCGTTCGGGGACGATTTCAGCTCAGCACCGTGCACCATGGAATGGTCGACAATTCCGTGCACCGTGGTCTTTTTGTCATTCAGTCTCGTAGATCTCCGTACCCGTGGCCGGACCACCTCCGTGACCGCTCCAGTCTCGCACCTACGGGCCATCCCCCTTTTGCCAGGCGACCCTTGCAGCCGTGGGTACACGCCTCACACCTCCGACGATACACGATGGCGAGCTTAAACGCGGCCACTTGCACGTCACTGGACGTGCGGACGGATCGACCGGATCGCTCTGGGAGCTGTAATTTTCGCAACCCCGACGAAATCAGGGGCTGCTTCTTTCTACGGCCGGACCCGGGGAATCGAACTTTATTGCTAAATACCATCCGATCAGCAGAACCATCTCCCTCTCCCTGGACAGCGTTTCTGTCTGACTTTCCGCCGTGAGCTTCCTGACCACCGGCGAATGTCGAGGGAAAACGCGCGACAGGGCGCGCTGGGCGCTTAGTTAAGGGCTACTTGCGGGGATACGGTCTTTTCGTGTCCACCGAGGGAAAATTGCTGCGCACCCGGTTACGTTTCGGGTACCATCGTGTCTGCGCTTTAGTGAATTCGAGAGCGACAGAGCTGACGGACGTTTGCTTTCCATGGACATTTGCTAATAGGGGAATTATGGTAGTTTTTATTGTAACTGTGATAGTTTAGCTTCCTCGTGACATTTTAACGCTTTCTCTGGTATATTCGAATTATACTTACTTGGAAGAAGGGGAAATCAATGTTTTTTTTTTTTTTACGCCAATCTTCTCTGACGAATCAGAGGCAAGTGGAAGAAAGGAGAGAGACCAACAATTCATCCTCTCTATCGCTTTCAGGCTTGGTCCATACGGAAACACATGCCCACCCTTTCCACTGTAAGAGGGCCCTACCCTTCCAGACAGTCTAGCTCGCGCAGCAAACCAGGGTAATGGTTTCTCGATTAAGCCATGCTCACAATGGGATTAAAAACGACCGGTAGACCGCTGCTGACCATGCCTTTCGTAGTTCGAACTATCCCTTCGTACAGCAGCGACAAGCGTTTGTTTAATCTTCGCAGCACGTTGGCGTACACCGCGTTTCCTGAACTCTTTCTGGCTTAAAGTAGCTCGCACGTAATTTCTAACATTTTTGCAAAATTCTACGCAGTTTTATAACTTGTGTTATTTAAATACAATTAATCAGTCGAGGAAAGAAGAAGAAGCAAAAGGTGATTCGCTGTACGAATCTCTCAAAATTCCAAGTATATCGTTTGACGGAGATCAGTTTACAATTGAAAAGGGAATGCACTTCGAAAATCCATCCTCCTCGTTCCCGTTCGAAATCCCAAAGCGTCAGCCATCGTAGCCCCCGAGAGTCAAGGAGGCGGGAACCGATCGTGGTCCAGCTACGAAGTCAGAAATCTCGTCGCGCTTTTCTAATTAACGTCACCTTCTCGCCAGAAAGTGAAGAGGGTTCCGGGCAAAGGCGACCCTCAGTCCTCGACACCCAGGTTCCTCCGTCCACGGGCTCTCTTTCACTCAGGCGATCGCTCACCCCTTTCTTTCTCTCTTTTCCCCCTTTTTTTTTTTAAATTTCTTCACCACCTCTCTTCATCCCTGCGGCTGCCAGCAGACGGCGTTCGCGGGGATGAAGATTAATTCGTTCCGTCTTAATCGTATCAAAGTTTGAGAGCCGAGTCAGGCTCGACCGGCTGAGCCCGGCTCAACCTAACGTCCTCTTCCTTCCACCGCCCTCTTCACCCCGCCAGCACTTTTGCTACCCTTTCGAGCTGCATCCCCCGTACACTCGGCCCTCGTTGCCTCCAAAAGTCGCATACCACCGCCCTAACTTTTTACTTTTACCAGCCTGACCCCACCACGCCCACTTTTTCACTTACCCCTTTCCCACCACTTTTCCATTTTCCTTCCGCTACCACTGTTGCGCGTTTCCAAAACGCTCGCGCCCCGTCACGCTCCTCTTCTCGCCCTTCTTTCACTCTCGAGGGGGGTAATCGTATTTAATAATGTCTCTGAATATTTTTACCCCCGCGCGTCGCGATGTCACGGTGAGAAAAGTTCCGCCGCGCCTGGATATAAGAAAGCTCCGGCCTACGGGCGAGCAACCCTTTTTATTTAGGGCGCAACTTCGCCCGCGGGCGTTGAATAAATCCAATATTGCGCGGGGGATCCTCCTCGCGGAACGGACCCACGGAGCCGGAAAAATTTGTTCGAGCGACTCTTTCGTTCCCCGCGTTGCAGTTTTCCGCGTGGCTCCTCCGGCAACATTTTTCATCGAAGTCGAAGAAAAAGTTCATTTGTAAATCGATGGCTGTTTCCTGGTGAACGCTCGTTTATCGCGCGTCTGCTATTCGTTTCGAAGTATTCACGAGGGATTTCCTTTCACTGAATCACGAAATAAAAGGTAAATCCGTTTAAATAGTCTGTAAATTCGCGCGAACTGCACGCGTTGGCCGCGTTAATTCCCCTGGTAAAGAGGATTCAAGGGTCAGGGTATCGCGAAATCCGGAGCGAAAATTCGCGTAGCCTCCTTACGGGGCGCGCGTTGTTATCGTTTTCTATTGGCTGGCGAGCACCGGGCGTATAATACACGACCGGAACAGATGCAAGTTCCTTTTTGTTTCTTCATCTCGCTGTATACGTGTGCGCGAGATTTTCTCCCTGTTTTTTTCTCGTTTTTTTTTTTTTTCAATTTCTCCCTTCTATTCGCGGTACGCTTCGTTCGCCGTGAATGAATGTTCTCCGCTGAAAATGAATTAAATCCAACTCTTTGTGGCAGTTTTTTTGAAAAAATCCAAGCTTGCGCGTGTAAATAATACCGCAGAGCAACCCATATTGTATTCAATATTTTCTCTTTCGCCAAACGAGGAACGAGCACCGTCCACCGCCTGGGAAGAGTGAAAGGGAGACACGGGACGGGGGTGGTAGTCGGTTCAAACGGCCGTGCAAATGTACAGGAAAACTCCGTAGCCGGCGCATTATTATACGTTTGTTAATGCAATGGCAGAGGGTATTAGATGTGGTGAAATATTTAATACGCTCTCGCCGCCGGTACTCAGCGTACACGCATAATACTACCTGTAACGTCACAAAAACGTCACAATTCTTTCCATAATGATCCTAATTATATAGTTTTACTGTCTACCAGCCAGCACGCTACGTGCCTCCGCGTGTATCGTTATGTTGCACAACAAGCCTCTTCCCTCGATGCCTCGATGATAAAATATTTCATGCCAATTCAAACTTTCCCGATGTTCCTCGTACCTACCGCGACAATCCACGGTTGTAAAAGCGGATTGTGTGACTTGTTTTTAAACGCCAGGGTCCGAAATCGCTGCGAATTTCGGTCCACTCTATTCTTAAGCGAAACAGCCCCGAATGTGTTGGAAAAAATTGTTACGTTCGAATATCCAATATTCGCCAAGTGTTAGGAACATGTGCGCGTATCGTGGTAAATTTGATTTCGATCGCGTGTCGCGAGACACCGAGCCCGGTATCTTCGCTCGCAGTCCCTTAAGCCAGCCCCTGCGAGGGTGCCACGGGGGTGGCGTACCCCCGAGTGCCTAGGCGGTAAATATTAGGCGGGTCTGTCCGTACAATGGGAGCGCAACGCAACAAAAGGAGAGCCGTAGCCCGTCCCCCCTCTGTCCCCCCCCTCAACCACGACCACGGGTTGCAGCCACGCACAATTTTGAGGCGACCGGATGTATTTCGTTGGACCGGTGAATTTTTAAGCGTTTCTAATTAAAAGGCTAGTTAAACAGGCCACGCGATTGCCCGCGGGGTTGTTCTCTCCCCGCCGCCGCTGGAGGGTAGCTTACTTGCCGCTTACGGGTGGGTATCGTTCGGGAAACAGAGTCGCGGTGGGAACAGCGGAACGTTTATCGAATACTCGACGATCGTGGGTGAGAATAAATCGGAATGGATGATTCTATGAGGTCAAAGTAAGATAGAAACGAGGGAAAGAACGAGTCGAGCACCCTCGCGTAATCCACGCAGGGTTCTCTAATGCACGCGTACTTAGGGGATGAATTCTCAAAGTCGTTCCTCTTGATTTCTCTGATTTTGGCTTCTGGATTCGTGCCTTAAATTTTCGAGCTACGGCTGCCAAACACCCTGCACGAGAGAGGGTGGTCGAGGGAGTGAGAAAGGATCGAGGGACACACGGCGAAGGGGTGGAGTGTAAGAGGGATACGAGATGGGGATGGGTGGAGGCAGTAAGTAAGGGGGGGGGGGGCAGGAAGAGGAACAGGAAACGAGTTGAAGGTGGACCGAACCCACTCCTCTTCCGTGCGGAGGGTTGCACTGAAAGCCAGCGGTGGAAACAAACATCGCGGAATTACGAGTGTACACTCGCTCGCGAAAGGCGAACGAACAGTGGCGGCCGGCGGAAAAGCGAGGGAGGCATCATCGCGCCGCTATTACAGCGTGAACGCGAATGTAAATACGGTCGCTGATGTATTCCGTAAGGCGTGGATTTCTCCGGCACGCTTGTTGATCCTTGTTATAGAGGCCACTTATACACCAGATGCATTAAACGTTCGTAAGCGTTGCGCGGCAGGAAGCCGCGGGTGAAACGGGGCGGGGTGAATCGTTTCCTGCCTGGTGGTTCCGCCGTTGGAAAAACGGGTAAGAAGAACGACGGTGAGGAGATACGAACGGTTTCGTTTTGGACTTTGCTCAGCAAGAATTATGCTTATCCGTTCGTCTGCCGTGTTCTTTTCTCTCCTTCGGACAGCGGTGCAGCGGGGTTGTGTTGCGAACGTTACGGGGGGGAAAAAGCGGTCTAGCCGTCGAATCGAAGATACACAAAGCTAACCGAACCAAGTTTCGCGGGCTATTACGCTAACAAATTGCTTTGTTTGCCTTGTTACTTTTCGCAGCGTGCCGAAAATCTGCTCGTCCGCTATGGAACGGGTCCGCGTTGTCTTTCCGCAAAGACGGAACGTCGCAGACTTTAGGTATGAATATTAATACAGAGGCTAAAGAACGTAGCTACTCTTCTATCTTCGATATTTATAAGTTTGTTGGAAGATCACGGGGGAGCATGGCGCAATCCAATCGTAGACATTTCGAGCCGGGCTCGCTTCGAGAATCGTAAGGTCGTTGCGATCGTGGCGACGCTCTCAGCTTAATTAAATGCGCCGGAACCCCGTGCGGGAGGATGTATCCCGGTCCTGTTGGACGATTCCGTGGAGTTGCCACGGGCAGGAGACCTCCTGTAAGGAGCATCAAGCCGTGAGGGTTGGCGGTGGAGTTTGAAGGGAGGAGAGGACAAGCCTCGCTGGCCCGAAGTAGTTAGCTTAGTGATTTTCGCGTTTATTGGCCAACCGTGACGTCCGTACAAGATTGGTCCCGTTCGCTGGGAAGCCCCTGGGAACGGTTTCAAGGTGTTTCGTAATCCTCGCCGTGGAAACTCGTTCCAGGATACACCTCCGCCGCCACTTTCGTCCTTCGCCGGAGGAACGGCTATAATTTCGCTCGGCTGACCAAAACTTCACGTCGATCGTTTTCTATATTATTAATTCGTCTCATTGTAAACGGAACCGTTGCGAGTCTAAACAAGAGATTCGAAAGGAGGCACGGAGTCTTTTCTGAAAGGAAGGGAGCAGCGTGAATAAAACGATCGACGGCGGTCGGTCTCTGTATTAAATTAAATCCACCTGGGGAAGTAGGGGGGGGGGGGAGGGGGGCAGGCAGAGAATTTCCACCGTCCATTACATCCGCCTGAGGCAATGGGAAAGGATATAAATTCCTCTCCCTCTCCGATAAATCGATACGTGAGCAACGGTGACGCGCCAATCAAGCCAGCCGTTTAATACGACGAAGGCGTATATTTCAGAATGGGAATATTCGGCTCTGAAGAAGCCGAAACGAGGGAATCACCGGGCGGGGCGCGCGGGGGTGGTATACGCAAGGAAAGGCACATACACATGTACATATATATATGTATAAGGGGTAGCAACGTGACGGCGAGGCGAATGAAAAGCGTTAGGGTGTGGCGGTTAGAACAATATAGCATTTTATAGTTGTAATCGAGGATCATAATTGAACAAGTTTGTATGCCTGCCTGTTTCTACGACCATGCCCACCCCTTACCAGCTTCTTCCTCGTCCTCCCGTGTCGTTCGATCTCTCCTCTCGCTTCGCCTTCCGGTTCTCCCGCTGTCTTCGCGTTCTAGGTATCCTCGGAAGAATGCCTCCGGTGTCAGACTCCTCGGTAACCCCCTTGCAACCCTCTCCACGGATCCACGAACCGGTATATCCGCGGCCGTATAACCGAGGCTAACAAGATTTCGTATATGTAATTGGTTGAGTATTAAATTGCGTATTCCCACCGATGGAGCATGGGAATATTCGGGGACCGGAGGTGTAGCTGGTACGCGGTCGGGACGCTTAGAGGAGTCGTAGGGGGTGGATTATGGCTGCGGGTTGGATCATTTAGTAACATACTGCAACTGCCGTGACGTTCGACTTCATCCCCTGTCGAGAGAAGGGGACGCGGTGTCTTCTTCCTTCTCGTCGTGCATGAGAAAATAAACCGAGCCTACGAATATTTGTCTTCCCTTTTTCTTCTTTCGAAACCGGTTCCCAAACGTGCCGAACCGACACGCGAAGGGTATTTTGTTTTACTTGAGATCAAGTTTAATGCTCGAGCTATCAATTTCGAACGTCTGCCCAAAAATACCGTGTACTAGACCAACGAAGTCTGAATAATTTTACGTGCGCGATTAATTTTCTATTTTAACAAGCTCCTGACGCGCTTCAATCTCACCGAGAGCTTCTTGACGTTTTCAGCGAGTACTAAAAAGAGAGAGTCCTTCTAACGCAGTTGGCAGTTTCGACTCCCGATTCCGAGTCTGCGAGGCTTAGAGAAAATCAATCGCGAGTCACGTGAGTTGGCACTCGTTATTTGTCGAGTTCGTATCCGTTGATTATTCCTTCGTCGCGGAACGTTCCCGCCCACAATGGGAGAACAAAGGGTGTCGGTGTTAACGATGGAAACAATTCGACGCTGCGTGGAAATACAAAATCGCCGATTAGCGGGCCCGAGTGTTTCGGGAATCGTGATTGATGGCCGTCCGAGGCGTTGATGGGTGTCCATTAATCGCGGCCAAACGAACGTCCAGGGTCGAGAGGGAGATACGGGGAAACGGCGATCAATGGTGAAATTCTTATCTGACCGAATGGATTGATAGAGCCACTTATCGGGTCCGGCCGCTTGTACTCTTGGCCAGCGCGACACAAAAGTACCTGTCACGCACCGATATCGTCGAATATATACCCGTAGAAAGCCTCCCTCTTCGGCTGACAAACCCCATTAACCTTAGAACCAATCGATACAGTCTAATAATAATTAAGAATGATAACCCTCGATCCTCCGTTGCATAGACTCGTTTAAATATTAAAAAAAAAAAAAAAAAAAAAAAAGAAACCTGGAATATCGAACTAACCGAGAGCGATGAATTATTTGTTTTCTCTTATTTTTGTTTCAGGTAAGATGCCGACGAGGAGGTATTCTCGTTTCCGTTTTAATTATTGCCACGAACGGTTGTAAGTATATTTTTCTGACGGTCGAATGTCTAATGAGAAGGTACGGGCATATTGAATTTCGAAATTGACTCGAGAGACTCGGCACACACCGAGGCTAACGCGGGTACACGGGAAATATTCGTCGCGTATACATTGTACACAATGAGCGACAAGTGGCGCGCAGCCCTTCTTTGCCTCGAGTACGATGCTAGACGAAAAGCAAGAAATAATTAACGACGATCTCGAAAGGATAGTGGCGATCGCGTCGCCATCAAGGACTACGCGACGACCCTTCGCCAACCCCCCGGGGATTTCGCGGAGTAATATCAGCCCTCCTTTGATAAATTGTCCACGGACTCTTCAGTTTGCATTTCGCGACGTAACTCCGTGACGCCGCCTACTGTTATCCAAATACCCACCGATGGATATCTTTTATAGCTCGACTAACAAGTAGTTTCCCAATTTTCCATTGCGTTTACTCCTCGAACGCAGTTCTCTCCGTCTGACGCTTGCTTCTGTACATTTGTGTAGCGACAAAAAATACCTGTTACCGCGCAGAGGATACAAAACTTTCGACACGCTTCTCGAAGACTCGGTTAAACGACAGTTCGAAGGCGTAGAGACTTTTAAAACCCGAAGATCGATCGCACGAGCGACGCGACTCGATCCTCGAACGGACAGTCCAGATGGATGAACTCCGGTATCGTCTGTCTGAAACCGCAAGGTCAATCTTTCAAGAAGGCGTAGAAAAGTTTCCGCGTCGCAGCCGGCGCGGCACGAGCGTATCTCTTCTGGCCTGGACCGCGTTCCTCACCGCTTTATATACATTACATAATGATGTTTATCGTCGTACCGACGGGAACAATCGCCTCGAAAGTAAATATTTAACGTTATTTCGCGCAATGTTTCGCTTGCCGAAGAGTGCGCGGCTTACTTGGGGGGGTTGGAAGCACGATGAAGCCGAAGAAGAGAGAAGTAGTAGCTGAGAATTGGATCTGGAACAAGAGAGGGGAGGAAGGAGTTTCGCGTTACCTTCAGCAGAAAGAAACAGAGAATGATAGAGAGCTAGGGTGGTTAGAGCTTGGGGGGGATGAAAAGTGTACGAGCGAGCGAGAGAGAGAGAGAGAGAAGGAAAACGATTTCCTCCCGCGAGCATTTTGTCTTACGCTTTGAATGTTATTCGAGAAACTTGGAATATGTCTTTCTGGCCGGAGATCGCTAGATTCTTGGTTTGTACTAGGGGAGGACAAAACGTTACCGGCTGTGTAACGAATTTCGGGAGCGGTTCTCCCTCGAGCGACCGAGAGAGGATAGAATCGACCGTCGCGATGGATCGTTGTTAATCTGCCTCAGACCTTCGCGTACGCGAACCATTTTTTCGTTTCTTCTCGCGATCGATCCAACGGAGGTGACTCGAAATTTCATCGATTTTCGAGGGTATCGCCTGGTATCGAAGAACGTGGCGCGCGATCGTGCCTCGTTCGCGCGAGGATGAGATCTCGGGTGGGATCTCGATCAAGTTCAGACGGTGGATCGATGAATCGCGCGATTTATCCACATCGAAGGTGGATGGTCGCGGGGGGGAAAGCGAGAACGACACGGAAAAAGAGAGCGAGAAACGAAACGAGACGAGATCGATCGTGGCCTTTCAATGTCTCCGTTTTATCGCCGGTCATATATCATCGTGGCTCTATCGCCGTTCCAGGATCTCCGTACTCCGCTGTTTCTTTTCTCCGCTGGAAATATAGATACGCATGCGTGCGATCTTTATGGAGAGATCGAAAGCGCGATCTTCGAAAGTTCGCCGGGGTATCGAACGCAATTTCCGGTCCAATCTCGACCATAGAGTCCTATTAGAGCGTTTCCGAATCGAAAATCTTCACGCGTCACCGATCGCCTCTTTTATAATAAGATTTCAACAAATTCTCTTCTGTACGCCGAGAGCTTTGAATTTCGGATTTCAAGGGTGACCTCGAGCGGAGTTATTCGTTGCTAACAATGCAGGGTGCATAAAAGGGACGCTACGAAAATGGGGAGGGATGAACGGGGTGAGTCGGAATCTATGAGAGAGGAAAGGGGAAACTGGCGGGGAGCAAGAGAGAGGGAGAGAGAGATTCGAGACCGCTGACGTAGCACTGTCCAAGCCAAATGGCCAAAATGGTCAGCCACCGTCGGTAATGGCCCAATAGACGCTCCTTACATTGCCGCAAGATATTGTTTAGGCTCGCCGTTTCTGGCCCCTGTTCTTTCTCCCGGCGTTCACGATCGCTCCTCCACCCCTCGTCGAGCGATTTTCGATTCGAATCGCATTCCCTGCGGGGGCGAGGCGCGCTCTTTCGAATTCCGTCGTTTCGCATTACGTTATCACTCGTAAACGTATCGGAAGGAACGTCAGACGATAAGCCAACGAATAAAGACTTCCATCGAATCGACAATTATAGAGTGTCGTTTCTGTTTCTCTCAAATCTTCTGTTTACTCGTTCCCAAAACCCGTGAAAGAATCTACCACCACGAACGTCGAGGGACCTCGACAAATTAATTGCACTCGCCTAGGTGGACGCAGACTCGCTCCAGAGGCGGCGATGGCTACGAAATGAAATTCAGAGATTGAAATCGTAGAGGAGCGGAGCGCGGCGTCACTTGAGATATCTTTCGAGTAAGAAAATTTTATTTCGACGGTGATTTGTGCGGCCGGGCTGAAAGGGCCGGGGTCCTCGAGGTGCTCCTTGTTGGCCATTATAACTTTCCGGAGTCAGCCAGTAATTAAGTCTGCAATAAGGACGAGTGGCCTGCCAGCCATTAAGACAACGATGGATCGACACTTTGTGCGCGAGGCGCGAAAAAAGGTCACCCCGTCAAATGAACCGAAAAGAGATTCGATGAAAGAAATTGTCAAAGCGAGAGGACGAACGAGTGGACCCGAAGACGGAGCAGGAGGCAGAGAAAGGAGGAACGATCGGAAGGGATTCGATCCTTTGCCGCAGTAATTATCTGGCACAATTATTGGCTGTCATTCGGCGAGTCTTCTGGGCAAAAAGGGCGCGTTCGAATCCATACCAGGAAAAATCATCTTCTCTTCCTACCGTAGACCAGTGCGGGGGGATCTCGAGCTCGCGATATACACTCGCGCGGAAAGTGTTTCGCGGCTCGATTTAGTATGCAAAGTGCTTTTCCTTCGGCCAAGTCCTAACACTGGCCAGCTTCATCGATTCCTGTCGAGGAAAGGTCGAGCACAGTGGTCTGAACTCACGTAGAGGGTGCACTCTACGGGGTACGAGCATAGTTGAGACGAATATTTGCAGTTGCCATCCAATATTTAGCCAAAGTCAACAAACTTGACTGCTTGGCTCGGTATCGGTCTGAGCGGATCCTTTTCTCCGCTCGCCGAGCTTCTCCGGCGAACCTTTTGCGCGGTCTAGCTGCGCTCTCCCTTTTCTTCTCCCGTCCTTCCTTCTGACGTTTTTTCCCTTCTCTTCTTTCTTTTTTTTTTCAAACGTTCTTCCCTTGTCCGGCCACCCTGCCACGTCGGATCGCTAATAGAATAATAGATAGCGAAGAACATTTTGTCCCAGCCCCCTCCAAGTGGTATCCTGAACAAACCGTTACTAGGACGGAAGAACACTGTTGATCTCGATCTGTTCGATAAACCCTCGTTTGATATTCGCGATCACCTGGACCATCGTGAAACTTGTTCGCGCGCGTTCGTTTAAGGGCGCTTCGACTCGCGTCCGCTTTAAAGGAGATTACCGAGTTCCCAGTTGATGCCTGGCGTCCCTCGACCAGGTAGGACCAGCGCTCCCTTATCTCCACCATAAGTTCGCACCGCGAGGAATTACGATCGTAAGGGCAATTCCAAAAAATGACCGGCCCCGCGAATCGCGGCTCACATCGGCGAACTTTACGAGGGTTTCTCGGTGTTAAACGCGACGAAGACTCCGGGTTAGCCGCGAAATACCTTCGATACGGGCGTAGATAGCCAAAGAAGTAACGAGCGAGAGCAGATTCGTAGTTAGAAGCCGTAGAACGTCTCCAAGGTGCCATGGTATTCAGAATAGCGAAGTTGCTTTCGGTGGATTCCCCGTGCGACCTGTCGCCGTCCCTCTCCTTTCGTCTTCTTCCTCCTACCCATCTCTCCTTTCAACCCTGCCCTCTCGTTACAGCGCGGCGCGTTCTCCGGAAATTCCATGGAAGTCGAATCTCGCGCCACCCACGTCCGCCCACATAATTCCAGCAGCCGAGACCTGTTCGGTTAATATCTCCCGCTTGCTGACACCGTCAAATAAAACATCCCCCCGGCTCCGCCGGCGCTGGGGATGCGGGGTGGTACCCCGGCCAACGAAGGTGTTGTAACTCCTCTATAGATTCGAGACGCAGGGGAAAATCTCGGCCTTTTATGTAGCTGATACGATAGCACGTACGTACGTACCCGGCTGCTGGAAAGATACGCACGCATCGTTTCGGCTGACGTTGCAGTTTTCCTCGAGCAACCCTGGGCGCTGTATACGCGAGAAAGTACCAGCAATAAAACGACGATCTTATATCGGGATGAAATTTTCACAAATAATACATAACAGAGGAAAATCATCACGCGAATAGAAAACGTTCTGTAGATGCGGCGATAGTAATGCAGAGGCGGACGCACAAGTAATCAGGGGTGAAATGCATCCAGGTATTCGTCGTCCGTAACACCGTACAGCATAGTTCGCACCGATCCACCGGTTGAAGTTCGTCCAGCCGAGCGATGGAGACGGAGAAAAAGTCGGAGGTAGAACAGAAGCAGAGGACTAGCTAGGTGGCGAGACCAGGGGGTGGTAGAAAGCGGTTCCGTAGGGGGAGGGAGATTCGCGCATATCCGATGGCAAGAGGAGGTAGCAGGGCATGGCGAGAGAGAAAGGGAGACAGAGCGAGAGAGCGAGGAGGCAGAGAGATAAGGCTAACACAGCGAGAGAATGAGAATGAAGGGAGAGACGTTTCCACTATTGATCATCGAGGCTCAGAGTGTAATGCTAATCATGCCCCCTTCGTTCGTACCCATCCCCTAACACCCGCAGCCGCACCTACCCCTGCTCCATCGACGCTACCCACCCGCCCCGTCGTCGGTTCTCTCTTACCCCTCTCTCACCCTTCCGCGCCACCCTCTCGGAGAACCGGCGTCCCTGCTGTGACACAGAGCCGGCAAGATATCGACTCTGACACCCTCGCGACCTATAAGCAACCGAAAGCATCTCCAGTTGGGGTCTCGATCTCGGGGATGTTCAGGAATTCGTGGACGCATAAGGTGGACTTCTATTATACCGATATCGCGGATAGGTAGATTAGGTTAGGTTATGGGCAGTCTCGAGGGCGTACGACGCAAGAGGCTACGTTTCGAGGCTCGAAGAGAAATGTGTAAACTGTAATATAATGAAATTTGATCGTTCGGTGATTACATCCCCTAAAATCGCTTTGGATGTCAAGCGAACTAGAGTCCCTCTGCAAACCACAATCCGCGCTCGGAGTTATCGTTATTTAGCGATTAATCGGGGATCGATTAAGCAGAGTCGGTTCGTATAGGCGATTGGTATTTCCCACGGTTCGAGGAAGGCTGATCGAGAAAATTCAGGGAATATCATAGGAAACACGAGCCCGAAATCCGGGCAGCGCGTTGCCGTAATATCTGCCGTAACGGGCAGCGTCAATATTTATCGATAGTCGAAGAGCAACGGATACGTCGGCGTTGGTGGCGGGCCGCTTAATAATTTCCGCGTCCATCGACGGTGTGTCTCCAGCCACCGGTACGGCGGCAACGATATTTGCCTAGCCGGCAACATCCATTTTTCCCGTTGCGCACGTCCACTTTTATTTTTTTCATTCGCCTCTCCGCCCCTTTACTCACTCATAATGGAATGCCGCCGCCGAAACAATCTGAGCCAGGCACGAGCCGATTCATCCGCTTTCGTTCGCGATCCTCGTTTTACGGATTCATCGTCGAAACACTGTCCCGCGTCTCTGAATCCCGCACGGTGGATAGAAACAGCCGACACGCACGCAGGTATGCGTATGACCCAATGTGGATAGAGTTTCCAGCTAATGAAAAACGCCGGCATTAATATTGGGGAGATGATAAGAAGCTGCGCCTACGATGGAGCCAATATAATAATTACATCAGCATATCGGCAAACAAGAATCAGCAATCCTCCTCAGCTGCCCTCGCCGCCGCACGTGATTGAATACATAGCAATCTACAAACAGTCTACGGGCGTAGAATCGCACTGTCTATCCTTGTTTAAGCGTGGTTCCAGCGAGTCTGCGGATTTCGCTGCTGGAATATCGGCCAACGAGAAGGAACGAAAAACTGCGTTTATAATTAAAAGTGTAAGTTGAGACTTCCAATTTCAGTCAAGGAAAATAGAAGGAGACTCGAAGCGCGCCGTTCGCCGTTGGACGCAACGATTCGAACGAAACGAATGTTCGAACAATTCCATAAGGATCTACAACACTAGATACCGGGAAGTTTTCGACAGGGGATTCAATTTCGCTTCGTGTAAGCGGCATCCTCCGCGCTGATCCCGTATAAAAAGTTTCTTGTATTGTTTGACGGCTCTCATTGTACCGCCCATTCCCGTATTTGTTCGGAATCCTCCGGCTTTTTAAACAGCGATCTCCTGTCGGCCGGCATCTCCGTTTCGTAGCGAATGATCCGTGTTCGTTACGCGGACTACGCACTGTCGGAGCAAGTTCAGGAATGACGGGTATCTCGTTAATGGAAAAAGCGGAAACGCAAGTGACCGTCGATGGGGGAAACGTTACCAGCCGATCGTTCTCGACAGACATCGTCAATTTGTTTCTCTTTTCTTTTTTTCCAACCGCAACCCCTTCTCGCGAAAGAAACGAGAATTAAATTAAATTATCGAAATTATCCCGCGAGCATCGCCGACGTTCGAACAGTGCCACGTCGCGTGGGATCGAGCGGGGGATATTTAATCGAGCGTGCAGCGCGATCCAATCGTCGCGAGAGGGGAAGTAATTGTCGCGCGTGTGGATCATTTCGGCGGGTGAAAAGACACACGCATAAACTCCGGTTTTACGATATAGCGGAGGGTAAGAGAAGCCAGAGAGGTGGTGTGTGCCGGGCCGCACGCCACAATGGTGGAAAGGAGCAAAGTAAGCCCCTAATTTCTCGAGGGGGGTAAAAGTTGCCAGCCGTAAGCATCTCCGCGAAGCAAGAGCGCGGGTATAGGGTAGGAAGAGGGGTCAGGTCGGCGGGGGTAGGATGTATAACCGAGTCGTATCAGGGTGAGTGGAAAGGCTCCGGTAGTCAATCGACAGGGCGAGAGCGAGAAAAGAGAGTTTATATTGGGAAAAAGGCAAGGCTCGCGCGGCGAGGCACGCCGACTAGAATGAAACGTTTAAACTTTTTATGAGTTGCTGCGTCGTCGCTCGAGCGAAGAAATTTCAATTTTGCCGCCCCTTTTGCCTGCCACCCTGCCACCCTGCGTTCGCGGCGCTGCCTCCTCGCGTTTCGACTGTACCCACCGATTCCTCCTTTCTTTTTTCTGCCCGCATAGCGTTTCCTCCGCGTGCCGCGCTTTTATCGATTCGTCGCCTCCTCGCGGTAAATGTAAAGTATTTAAAAAAATCCTCAGACGTTTAAGGGACATTCGGTGAACCGATGTTTCGCTCTCGGTTTCGCTCGACGAAATTGAAACAGCCCGCGAGGGGTGGATAGGGTCCTCCCTGGATGTTTCCGCCTCTTTGTTCGGTCATAAAAGTCTTGATGAAGACGTCGATGAATATTTATCCTTTCGCTAAGGCGGCGCTTCGTCCCGCTCAAACTTTCGGACGACGAAGGGCGATGCTTCTTTCATTCGACAGGGGAAAGTTAATCGGAGTAGATCGAGGTGATCCCGAGCGGGACTCGACGGGACAGCCGATGACGGTCCGATTCTACTGAAAATTATGATTCCCGTGCTCGACGCGGCACAGCCGCGAATCGCACGCACGAAGGGTACTTTTAATTGAAAAGCTTACCGGAATTTACATTCGATCATGCCTTCTATTATCCGCGGTCGGTGGACGAATTTTTATTAGGTTTTAATTGGACGTGCGGTTATAATGAAACGCGTTTCTTAACGCATCCTTTCCTACCGCGCATGCATAAAACGGTGCTCTCTCACGTATTCACGTGCGCGTCCTGTTCAGGTTATTCTTATCGACCTGTCATTGGCGAAAGGAATTCTCCTACGAACATTTCCTTCGAGATAATCGGTGTGTAAACCTGGCGTGTGACGTGTCGCGCATGCACGCAGCTGGACGCGTAGTTTGTATCGGAATTTAACCGGCTGGACGGTGCAAACCGAGACAAACAGTCGCTGAGGATGGACTGCGGAGTGGCGGAAGATTCAAAGGGGCGCGCGCAAGGATAAGAAGAAGGTCCTTAATGGAGAATCTGAAGAAACAGCAAAGAGACAGAGGAAGGAGAAGAAATAGACGAAGAGGATAGAAAGAGCGGAGGAAGGAAGAGTCAGCATTGCGCAGCCCGGACAACCTACCCCCCTCCGTTTTAATTTGTTAACGCTCTGGGGAAAGGAGGGAAGAAAGAAGGAGACAAGCAAGCTGAGAGGGAAATGACAAAAAGGGAGACGGAGAGAGGAGGAGAAAGAAAAAAGAAAAATATGCCTCGAACCGAGTCGCCGGAAGGGTGGCGGAGGCGCAACCACCGACAGGCAAGAACGAAAGGGAAAAAGAGAGGAAGAGACTAGACGACGACGACGACGACGACGACGGACGACGACGATGACGACGAGAAAAAGGAGGGTTGGCAGAGGGAGAGGACTACGGGTACGACGGGCACGGGAATCCATGGGGTTGGGCATTCTGGGGACGGCACAAACAGAGGACCAGGCGAAAAGAAAGTTTGCCGTATAACAACAAAAGACGTTTGTTATTGGTGCAGCATTTGAATTGTCTCTGTGTCGGCGGGCCTCCTTATTGGCCGAGCCGAGGCGACGCGATTCCTGCGCTGGTGGGGGGTTGCAAGGGGTGGCCACCACCCCCACGCCCCTTCTTCTCTGTATACCCTTCCACGTCCCTCACCTCGTTGCTTCTCTCCCTCTCCCCCTCCTCTCTCTCTCCCCCTCTCTCTCTCTCTTTTCTCGTACCTCCGTCTTTCCCTCCAGTCGAGCGTTTTCTATCCTCCGGAGAGAACGACTATACACGCGGCTAAGTGTACCGCTATCTGGACTTCGAAGCTACCTCCGACACTCTGCACCCACCCTCTCGTCACCGCCGCGCGCCGCCTATGCTGCTGCTGCTGCTGCTGCATCACCGTTCGCTGGAGGCTGCTACCTCCCCGGGATGACCCTTTTCGCCTGGCGTATCGGCGTGGCCGCTATCAGCCGCCACCACCACCACCACCGCCACTACCACCGCCGCCGCCGCCGCTACCGCCGCCGCCGCCGCCACCACCGCCAGCTTCACCCTCCCCCTCGTCGACGTCGGGCGACTCTGGAAAAAGGAATGCCTCGGCGTGGTAGAGATGCAGACCGTGGCTCTTATTTCATTCCGGGGGAAAGAAACGCGCGCGTCGCGACAAGCGACACTGATTAGAGCGACAGCTCTTGCGCCTCGAATTAAGGCTGCGCACCCGTTGCATCCAACTTCTAAGGGATGAATGTAAATTTCGCCCGTTCCTTGTACGACCGTCTGGATTAGGAACGCGATGGATCTTCTAGGTATTTCGTCCATCTCGTAGTTTCGAGAGGTATTCGCGAGGTAATCGTCGTTCTCCGAGGTTATAGTTAAAAGGTACGAGCATCGAGCGTGGTTCTCTTGGTGTCGTCGAGCCGCGATTATTCTAGATGCACCAGGGGCAATTTGAACGAAGTCGAAGATCGTTGGAATAATTAATACTTGGTTTATTTATAGTCGTGTTGGTAAATAGGGATAGCTATATTAAGTGCGGATTCGTGGGAGACAGGATACTTCCTGGGCGTGAATTATTTTCGAGCGAAGTTCGACTATGGAAAATTCTAGCGAGTAAGCGTATCCGAGCGCATGGTGTGTTACAGGAATATTTGCGGCCAGTTTCTAACTGCGCGCAACGTCACCGCCTCCCTTGCTCGGTAATGCTTGACATAGTTTTATGATCGTACTTATACTGGCCACGGCGTATATCAATGGATCGGCCCTAGAATGTTCAAGTAGACTGTTCGATGATATCCACCGGGTTGGTTTATTGTTAGCAGCATCTGTTCCTGACGATTATTCTTGGAATTACGCTGGAAATTTATAGCGCGAATTCGAGCATAATTTTACGAGACATTTTCGTGTCAAAAACTTCGATTTCCTATCACACGTTGAATACATAATTCCCGACAAAGTTTTCGCACCCCCTATTAATTTAAAACAATTATCAAGACACCAGATGTCTGCCCCTTCGTCTCTACGCGCAAGCAATCAATTCAGAATCGAACGGCTGTCCATTATTTATTTAATCGAGTATTCACCTTTTGAACTTGTGACCCGTGCTATTCTGCATCCGCTGGTAGCAGAAGCGGTGGTTCCGATGAGAGAAAATCTGAATTTATTTAAATATTGCTTGCGAAATACGTTTAGGAAGTATTATTCGAAGCATCGGGGGCAGAAAGTGGATTGGAAAACGCATTAAACGGAATCGATCGTCCGTACTATTCTTGTACACGCGAAAGATCGTTATTCGTGAAAAAAATAATTTCCATCGGCGCTGAAACCACCGGAACGAACACCGTTTCCTCGAGTAGCTACTACCAGTGCGATGGTAGTGCCCGGCGGGTCGCAGGAGATGCGGTCGGTAGGTAGTCAGACGGCGGAGTACAGCGCGTGCACGTTGCTCGTTCTTCTCCTTTCCGAAGCCTCTGCTCTCGCCCACCTGCATCGTTCGGAGAATGCGTCTAGAGCTGGTGCTACCCCAGCCTCAGCTGCCCCACGTACTCGCTTGAAAAGAGGCGTGCGCCGCCTCCAGCTCTCCCACCACCTGGCATCCGCCCCTGTATCCTCCACACGGATATAATACACAGGTATACGCGTATACAGGTGGCGTCTTTCTCTCTCGTCCACAGTGTGATCCGTGCGCGTCCCTTCTCCGTCCGTTCGATGCACGCACTCTCTGTGTTACCGGCGCGCGGCGTCACATAAAAGCAGCGGCGGGTGCAAGGGCGAGGGATTTCCTCTACCCCTCCCTTAGAAGCTTGCAGCACGCCGAAGAAAGAGACGCTCGCGATGAAAAAGCGAGCCGCGGAGAGAGAGAAAAAAAGCGAGCGATAGAGACAAAGATGGACAGGTCGAGGAGAGAAAGAGGTGGATTCGGTGGTGGGTGGAGAGGAGAGAAAAGCGAGGCAGAGGCAAGACAACTAACGGGGCGCGCGAGAAGCAACCTCGATCGTGTGCAACAGAGGAAGGAAGAGAGGGATACTCGTGGCGGTCGGCATTTTACAAGGGGAGAGGGGAAATGAAAGCCCACATCCGCTCTCCCTACGCTCACCCCTACCTTCCTTATCTCCCTACCGCGATACCTTCTCGCCCCAATACCGCCACTGCCACCGTACCACGGCTAACCCTCCCCCTTCCCTCTCCTCTGTCCCTTGATTTCTCATTCTCTCTCTCTCTCTCTCTCTCCCTCTCACCCCTTCTCTCTTTCCCCTCGTGTGTATGGTTAAATATTGCATTATTGTTTTAACGGCAGGGAGGAAAACAGCGTAGTCGAGCGTGCCCGCCCGCAGAGTTGCGCGCATCCGCGCCGCGTGTACACTCGCGTCGCGTCCTCCGTCTCGTAATATTGCCCAAGCTATCGTGTCGCGTATCGTATATATCGTCTGACCGCGTTCGTATCTCGACGGTACCGTGGTACATTATCTTTCTATCGTCATCGATTGTCATCACGCTCGCCCGGACCTACCATCGATGACCGCTGGTCAAGGTATCGTATCGTCCCGCACATCGTCCCTGCCCGTTTCACCTACCATCCGACGAAAAGAAAGCCTGCTCGTCTTCTCACCCTCGAACGCGAAGCGACACGCGTTCATCCCCTCCGTATCGCGTCTTCCCCCCCGTTCCCGTCTCTCCGTTTCCCTTCGTTGCCTTCGTTGGTCGACAAACGAAACTGCGACCCAGTTGTGTTTTGCGCCTGCTGTTTAACGAGACAGCCCTTCCACGGTGCAGCTCTCGTGGCAACACGTATAACATCTTCCTAGGGTGCCACCCCTTCCAGCCAGGCTTCCGCGATATACGCTGATCCCGGTAACTCCTCCGTCTCCTTTATTCCATCGGTAACCACCGCCTTATCCCGCGCTTTCGTCTCCATCGAGCAACCGCCAGCAACGCCGCTGTAGCTGCTACTGCGCGCAAGGCCGTTCGAACATCGGCCACCCCCGCTTCTATCCCTCGCCACCGCCGCCTACGAGCGTTCTCCGGCGTCGTCACCACCCCCTCGCCCACCCCCACGTACACTCGGCATCTCAACAACAAGTACTCGCTACCGGGTAGCATCCGACACAACACAGCAAGCCGCCCCTACCCCACCACCACCGGCTTTCTCTGCTCTTTCTCTCTCGCAACCGCGCCTGCCATTTTCTCTCTTTCTCTCTGTCTCTCTGTCTGTTGCTCCGTAACGTGGCTCGGTAGGAGGCCTGGCTCTCGCGCGCCGAGCCAAACACGATATCGCCTACTAACCGTGCATATCTCGAGACAACCGGTCGACCCGGCCACGCGATCCAAACATCTCTCTACGCGACCACCATCCGACACTTGGGGTACGTTTCTTTCACCCCCTCACCTGCTCCGACCCCTCTCTTTCCTACGTTCCCTGTTTCCTTCGCCCTGTGGTTCACTCTCTGTTTCATCTACTCCGTCTGCTCGCCACCCGAGAACCTATATACATTCCCACGTATATGTATGTGCCTACATAGGAACCTACATATGTACGAATCCGCTGCTCCTTTCAATTTCTCTCTCGTTCTCTCTCGCTCGTGCGATCCCCGTCCGTCTCGTTCCGTCCGATGGACTCATATCGCTGTCCGCTGACCTCTCGCTCGCACTTTCAAGGCCATTTCGAAGCCTGTCGATCATCCCTTCGTCCCCTTTTGGTTTATCCTTGAGGTCCATCGTTCCTCTCGCACGGTCGTGTCGATTTTTGCATTTCCCTTTTCTGTTTTCTTCGCGGATACACAGAGAGTGCGCGGGCCCAGTGACGAAAACGTGTCGATGATTTTAACACGTGCCACGAGCGAGAAGACAGTGACTCGAAGTGAACGACGCGATCAGTCTCGAGGCTGAGAGAATCCGCGTGCCGGTCGGTGCGTCTTACGCTACGAGAGTGATGTGCACGCGAGACGCGCGTCGAGCAGATCCGTCGAATCTTTTCTGGGAACGCTCGTGAGAACGTGACAGTGAACGCAATAGTTAGTGGCGATATGAGGAAAAGAATATAGTGGTGCAGGAGTAATGGCACACGGTTACACGCGTCGGAAGCTGATCGTGACAGAAGCGAGTGAGAGGCCCGTGTCCAGTGCGTAGACAGTCCACACGGCTCGAGCTGAGATGCTAGAAATCGTGTAAGTAACCAGAACGATCTGTCGGATCTCCAACGGAATGTTTCCGTCGCGTTAATCGAAAGTCGCGAGGCAGCGTGTGTCCGTCGAATTTCGAAATTCGCTGCGTTCCGATAACGCGTTCGAAAAGCGTAACGTGACAGAAGAAGCAATATTTATTAATCGTGCTTACCCTTCGTGACGTCTTACATCGTTCGTATCGCGAATGTTTATCGTGTAAGTAACATGTAACACAGCATACATCGATGTTCCCTCGAGTGCTTATTTATTTCGACGAATTTCTCGAATAGTTTTCGAGCACGTCTACCGAACGTGACGTCTGACCATTCATCGATCGCATCTACTTCCGTTTATATTTACAATCAATTTCACTCGTCCTCAGGCAAATTTCTCCCTATATCTTCACTCCGCGAAACGTATAGTTATTCTCTTCTTCCGAATTCGAACGCATCCAGCAACGACCCGAGTGAATTTCAGGTTCGCATCTGTTCGCGACTTTGATCCACGAGCATTTGTAACACGCGTATACATCTGTCCAACGTAAACGTTTACATCGTCAGACGCTTCCTTGACCGTATCGTCCCAGTTAAGATATAAAAGAAAAAAAAAAAAAGAATGAACCGACGAGGTCTACGTCGAGCAGCATCGTGTCTGTCGAAGTCGGTCGTCTTTCGCGACGGTGACGAGTTTTATGGTGGAACACAGGCGCAGCCTGTCGATGCACGCCGGTTAGTAGATGCAATTGCAAGCAGTGGCCTGCAAGATGGCCTGATAACAATCGCGATCGATAAGGAAAACAGCTTGCCGGGCGATAAAGCGTAAACAGTGTGTTCCCTTGACAGCCGCGTACGGTCTGGCGGTTATAAAACGAGACAATAATGCCGGACAATAATTTAATCGATGAAACAGTTGCACTTAGGTGAAATTAATTTCCTTTTTTTCCTCTCATCATCGGGTGCTACTGCCGCGGCAACGGAATTGTAACGCGGCTGACGTGACATTTTTTTTTCTTTCCACCACGGTCTAATTGCGGTACAATCGTCGTACGGTTGCGACTGGAACGCGAACGAGTCGCGGTGCTTGATGGAAGTTCGCCGCGAAGCATTAATGAAACGCGTGTCTTATGCGTGTATCGTGTAATTGCGTCTCTGTCCCTCTCCAGAGAACGATTGCATAATACGCGGGAATAGTAAAGCGATAGAAGTCGATGTACACGCGGCGTGTTTTCGTGTAATTCCTTGCAAATTTACGAACTACGATAATGGCCAAGTTATGAATACTGAATAAGAACGACACGGTCGAGAACCAGAGCGTTCTTTTGACGCCCCTGCGTGGCCGGTTGTTCCTCATCGTGGCATCAATTTTCATATCGCGCAACGCGGGGAACTCTTGCCTTCCGGTGGTGCTTGTTCATCGCGCGAGACACGACCTTGTTACCCGCGTTCTTACCTCGTTCCCTTCGTCGTTTCCAGAACGACTGAATTACTACAATTTCATCTGTATCATCTCTCTGACAAAATAGACGAATTACTTTATCGTACAATAGTTGTGCGTTTGAAACGAAAAGAGTTCGAGAGTAGATTGGCTAGAGATTTCGCAACTGTTTGTAATTCTGGAGCATGCGAGCAGCGCGAAACTGTCGGAGGCAGAAACGGAAAGATGCGTGCTGTCATGTCGGACGCGTGGCACGCACTGAGATCGGTGAACCCATCGTTGTGTCCGGGTGTGTAGTGTATCGTCGGGCGCCGACGCTTATCCCCTTCCCTTCAGGCCGCCCTTTCCTCTACCAGCCTCGTCCTATCCCCGCCGAAACCGCGAAACCTCGAAGCTCCATGCTCGAAAAGCTAAAAGCTCCTACCTGCTCGACAGTCGCGTGGCTACTGCGCCACCGTTCGCACGAAACCGCTGCGAAATATCGCCGAACGTTCCAACGATGTCGATGCAACGTCCCTTTGATATCGTAAAACAGTCGATCGACTTGTTCCGCGCTTGATCTGAAAACTAGACTCCGATCGAAGGTAATTTTTGTCTCTGTACAATTCCCACGCTGCTAGGAACAATTCGTAGTAATGGTAAACTTGGAAAGGATCATAAAAAACGTTTCCTTCTCGAGCTAGAATCGTTCGACGCTCGTTCGAGAGCATCCGCGTGGATCGACAGGAAACGAATACGTAGATTCGTAAGGATGTGTTAATTCGTATCGTTAACTGTTGCACCGTGACAGCACGGTGCGGGCATGTTCGATACACGACTATCGCAGTGGGTTAATTCCGAATTCCAAGCGGGATTATATTTAACCAACAAGTCGAAACGAGAGGAGCGCCTGGACAGGGAAAAGAGTTGGAGCATTCACGAATCCGGGATAATCCCGGGGAGAAGGAGATTTGACAAGGTCTATATTTAATAGATATAAAGATACTAGGCGGAGGTGACAGGTTACGTTGAACGCGGCGGTAACAGGGGGTGGGTTAATGCAAAATTCAGAGGCAACCGGCGACTTGTACGCTAAATGCAGATAGGACGCCGGTGTTCGTGATTGAGTTTTTAATTCGGCCTGACAATGCATATTATTACACCCGCGGTCGGAGGTTTGATCGACAAGGAAACCGCGGTTTTTGAATAATGTATCGGACCATTAAAATGTAATCGTACCGGCGGCTGCTAATGCGAACACCGTTTTGCCCGCCGGTACGTATATATCGCGTTGGATCGCGCGGGATGCATCGCTCCCGACCGACGCTGCTCGTCGCACCTCTGTATTTTGCAATTAGACGTTCCGGTACACACGTGCAGAGCGACTCGATCGAATATAGCGCGAGCAGCCTGTTCGCCCGCGCCGATTAAAACGTTCGTTACAACGCGCGAAGGCTGTCTCTATTATCGAGCCTCATGAAATTATAATCCCCTTGCCCGCTAGTTTATTTCCCAACGTGCCAGGGTGGAGATTGACTTTTCGCGTAACCGCCCTGGATCTTTGGTCTATCGCGGCCGGCTAATAGCCATCTAAAGAATCAGACCAAACTGCAATGATAAATTCTCGACCGGTGTTATCGTCCGGGGCCAGGGTTCGGGGAACGACTCTATTCGCAGTCGAAATATCGCGGCTGACTTGGAAACGCGCGGTGCGCCGTTGAATTTACACAAGCAAATTACACTTCGCCTATGCGAAAGCGGTAATTATAAATCGGCCAGTTGGAAGCGGAGAATTTATGAGAAGGGTTACCGGGGATGGCTAGGAGGACCGTGGAAACTGCGAATAGTAAAACGCTGTACGATGGAGGCGGACGAGAGGAGCGGTGGTAAATTAACCGTGGCTACGCTCTAACGTCCCGTTGAAAGGCCGAATAGAAAAGTTTCTAATTAAAAGGATCGATCGATACCGAAACCGGCTACGAATTTACCCGTTACAGGGCAACTTCTGTTATCCAGTTCGATGGAGATATTTTTCACGGAGAGGCAACATCCTCGAAGAAATAGTCGCGTCGGAGGGTCCGGGGTAAATTTCGAAGGACGAGGGGGCGATACTGGGGTGGCGAATAATTCGTAGGATCCGCGATCGTCGAAACGAGACTAACGAAGAACACGTGGGAGGAACGATTGGGGCGTAGGGTGGTAGGGGGTGTCGGTGATAGCAACGGGTCAGGAATAATCCGCTCTCATGGACGGAGGGGGTGAAAAGCTCGTAAGGTAGGAAAGAGAAAGAGAGAGGGAGAGAGAGAGAGAGAGAGAGGAGGGTACCGAAGGGGAGCAAGTTGCGCTAGATGATATCCAGAGGATTATTCTCTCCCAGTCGCATCACAAACTACCGTGACAAATCGCCCTATACTTTATGAGACGAGTCTTTCTTCTGCACAGCTACTCACTCCTGCTAGGCATATATCACCCGGCCCGTCGATATATTATCGCCGCGACGCCTACCGTCGCGTAGTGTCAATACACGATGCGACGAAACAAATAGGCGACTGCTACTCTCTCGCGCGTAGGCTTCCTGGGGAAATCAGGGGGCCCGGGTGCGAGCGACGCGCGTCAGACGAAATCCTTCGCGGATTTAGATCCGGAAGGATATATAGGCGGCTCTTCGAGGAGGATCGATGCACCCGGGAGAGGGCGTAACAAAAATCCGCGCGTGGTACGCCGATCGGAGCATTCTTGCTTAGTCGAATTCACGATTTACGTCCCCGACTTCGTGCTCGTTCCCCCTGCTAATAAAGCGTCTCCCTTCGCCTGTACGCTCGTGAAATCATTACACAGTAGAATAGGTCCGTCTGACTAGCAGACATTCCGCTTCTCCAAGGAAATCTACCGACAGACGAAAATGAAAGCATCAGTTTACTCGTTGGTCTACTGCTTTTATTATAAACGTGAGAATATTTTTAAATATTCTAAAGAGGCTTCGATCGAATGGTAACGATGTCAGAAGATTCGCGTCTCCGGAAACTGTGGCTGGTCGCCACGATCGTCGCAGACATTCGAAGCGGTTCAGGGTCTGCCCGGAACGTCTAGAGCGGTTAAAAAGGTTTGGAACGCGCGAAAAGAGCCGGAGAGGTGGTCTCTAGGTTCCTTCCCCTCGTACTTTCTCCCCTCCACGTTCCTGTGAACCCCGCGGAACGCACTGGGAAGCGTTCCCTGACTCGGTAGGGGTGACGGCTGGAGGTTAGAGTCGGGGACAGCAGGAAAAGTCTTTAAAAGGGCTGTAGGAGCGTAGGTAGGACTGACTGAGAGATAGGTGAATGAGTACGTGAGTACATATTTGTTTAGCTAGAAGCACTCGCTCGTTCCGTCTTCGTCCCTCGTCCATCCCTCTCCCGTGTTTCGTCCTGTCCTTCTATCCTGCCGGTACTTTACCACATTTCTCTACGGTTTCGTCCCTTTCCTGGACACGCGGATTGTTTTTCGTGCCAAACCGCGAATTGGATGAACGCATAAACCGGACGGACGAGTCGCGCCAAGGTGAATTATTTTCGACCGTAACGGAGACCAGAATCCGATTAATCCTTCGCGATAATGCGCTCGAGCGCGACGCGAGTGTATTCGTTTGTATCGTCGAGTTGGCAAAATCTCCGGTAACGATCAGTTGACCCAGTAAGAGATACGAGACAACGAACATTCCAAAATAGCGATCATCCGTATCTCGATTCGGATCGTTTACGGTTGACCAGGAAGAATGCGAACTCGAGAGTTCGCGATGAAATTGAACGAAATTCAGATCCACCCCTGTCACGGTAAAAACATCGGTGCGCGTGATTTTACGCACGTACACGCGCGGGAACGTGTAAAAACGAGCAGCGGGTGATACTGAAGGAGGAGAGAGAGAAAGGGTAAAAGTGCCTTACGATATTTTGTGGATACCTGATGGATTCGAGTGACCGGTGGATTTTCACGGGGGGGGCGAAACGTCGGTCGACGGTTCGGTCGTGTGCGCAGGGTGAAAGGAAGGTGCGAGGGTCGTAGGGGTGGGTCTGCGCGGCAGTATAAACGACAAACGGACCGTGGAATCGTGGTCCTTTGTGTGCGCGCGGGTGTGCGCCGGTTGCTCGTGAGCAGAAGGGGGATCAGGAGACCGGGAGAGAGATGGAGGAGGGTTGCGTCGTATATCGATACTCGTACGGTCGAGTGTTTGCAGCGATATTTGGTCCATTTCCATTTGCCGCACGTGGCGCGTTTACGGTTCACACCTCTTACCCGACCACCCCCTCTCCGCTCCTGCACATTAGTCCACTTTGCTCGTCACCCGCTACCACCCCCACGCCCCCGCGTTCGACCGTTGCCACCCTCGCGTAATGGACACGCAAGGTGTCGGCGGCTATGCAAACGAAGCCTCTCGACCTTTCTGGAGAACTGCGGATAGGTGGCCCGAAGCAACGGTTGTTTGCCGATTTTTATTCGGGCCCAGGTCCACCCTTTCGAATCGACGATCGTCGACAATTCGAAACCATGGTGAACTACCGTTGTTCCTGTATTTCTGAAATTTCTCAGATCGAACTAGTCGTAAATAAGATCGTGGACAAATAAGAGTCGAAGAAACTGGCCAGGCTATTCGAGGGATCGGATTCCCCGACGATGGACAGACCGTATATCGATTCCGCTTGGACGTAAACGGGCTGGCCTCGGGGCTAGATGTTCGGGCGGGAAAAAAAATTTAATATATCCAAATATATCACAGCAGCAGCAGCAGGCGACGATCGGCCATTCAGAACTCCATAATTTGATATGCAGCGAAATCGGGCGAGAAAGCAGCGATGGGGTGGAAATGGTTTTTAGGGCGAGGAGCAAGGTGAAGCAAAAGGACCAACCAGGCTACCAGGGGGGGTAGCAGTTACTGATGGGACGTCCCGAACAGATGTGGACATTATTCATTACGACTGACCAGCAGGCTTTCTGAATACTATCGTCTTTAAGGCGAAAGAAGACGTCCACTTCTTTCCCTCCCTCCACGTCGCGCGACGCTGCCGTTCGAGATTCGATATATTCTTTTGCATGTTTTTCATCCCGCTTTTCTCGTACGCTTTTTCTCCCGATACCGTGAAATTGAATCGTGACGCGAGGACTGTCGGATGTCGGTAATTTCGCTGAGATCCTCGATATTTTCCTTGCGATCAGTCAAACCTACGGTGGTCTTGGATATTTACAGAAGGAAAGATCGCCATCGCCACCCCTGGAAAACTAATTTCACCGGGGAAAAAAGTAGCGTCCTCGGAAAAAAAACGACTGGATATCTCGATATCTCGTCTTCGTTCCACGAATTCCCTGCGCAAGACACTCGCCCCTTACCTCGTCGTTTCTTCGACCAACTTTCGCTCGCGCGCGAATACGACCGAGTGCGAGTGCACGCGCGTGAAATACACCGCGCATCAACGTGAATTATGTCCGGTTCGCGCAACCAACTGCTCCATCGCCGCGTCACTACCTACCTGGCTTTATGGCTTAAACAAAACTTTCCTATATTACGAGTCCGTGAAATATGAATACGCCGGCAAAAGGGAAATCTAGATGGGCGGGGGTGGGTGTCGGAGGGTTGCCGGACGGCCGTGAACGGGGGGTGTCAAGGGGGGGAGTGGATCCGGTCACTTGCCTGCCATTACGGGACCCGCGCACTGCCGCTGGCAAACCCAATTTGTTATCGACTTATTGGCCAAATTACTTACTATTACCGCAGATTTATTTCGCATATTAGTCCACGGCTACGCCCACTCGTTACGTCTCCATTAATTACCAGCCAGGACGTTAGACGCGTCCTTGCGTTCGTGTAACGCGTGTCTATATGCGTACGCGATGAGTCTTGGAAAAGATGCACTTGAGAAAAACCCCGTCACGGAAAATTGAGCATTGAAAGTCGTTATTATTTTCTTAAGTATATAAATTGGAAGAGTTAACATGGCCATCGCGAGCGGACGCCAAGGATTGTTCCCGCGAAGTGAAACATTTGCAGTCGATCGTTGCGTAAGACCGAGTGGGAGCCGATACACGTCGTTTTTATCGAGTGGGTTTGTTTTAAGGAAAGAGTAGTAGGAGCGGGTGGCGCGCATTGCACAGCTGGTGGAAACATCTTTTAGCCGGGGTTATGATTCCCACAGAAACGAAAAGTGGCTTCGAATGTTGCCGTTGTAGCATCCTGGAAATTCCAGCGAGGCCGTGGCGCTCTTTACACACGTACGCGTACAGACACGCTCGCGTGCTGAACATACAATCAACACGCGAGTTTACCTTGAGTATTTTTCAAAGGACGATACCGCCGCGCTCTTCGAGTTCTTTCAATATCGACAAACTCCGAACAACTCGGAGGGGAAACGAGCGGTTATACGGTAAACAATACACACGGCGACATTAACGGACCTTCAAACAAACATCCTGCTTTGCGTTCTTCTTGTTTGAGCTCTTTCGCCAGCGATAAAACCTCTTCATCGTACTGGCGACGATCGCGCGTTCACCGGCTCGCGATAAACCGTAGAAAAAAAAAAAACCATCGATTCGTGGAAGCTTCTCGTTTTCTGACAACCTGACCGGTGCAAATGCGTTAAATATCGCTGGTGAGGTTCAAAGCGAAACGCGGCTCGAAAAATTCACTCGTATAATGGAATCAATAGAGCATTAGCCGTTCGCCAGTCCGGAATAGGGACAGGAAGCGAAGATTACAAAGGAACGTTATCTTTTACTAGCACCGTACCCTTCGACGAGGTGGTTGACGAAGGACACAGCCAACTCGACCAAAGGATACAGCCAGCCGGAGTGGAAAGACGATAAAATGCGCCACGTGTTACCGGGCACTTGATATTCATGCACGTTCGTCCGTAGCACACGTCGAACCTCAACTAACGGATACCCGGCAATCTAATAAAGATAAAAAATAACGTCGACTCCTACTTCCTTTGGACGATTCTCGCGACCCTTACCGGCGGCGCGAGTTATATTGAAAAATATATATCTCCCCTATGCTGACCCATCCGTAGCCTGCATATAAACTGCCCCCTTATGGAATCTGCGAGCAAGCGTCTACGAGGTATTAGAACGCTCGAAATGGTCGCGCCACTCTGTCACGGTCATTCGGGACCGTAGACTTTCCCTACAGCTTCGACATTTTCACTTTGCTCGGACGTGGCCAGCAATTTTCAAGTCCCCGTTGTTGTTGTTGCCTTCGCGGGGGTGTCCAGTGGTCTGATGCGTTATTAATAAGAAGAAATTAAGAAAGATAATCGTTCGACGACGTGGACGATCGAACAGCTGTAGGGGAACGTTCCAGCAGCCGCGATTAAGGGGAATAAAAAAAGAGCAGAACGTTGCGAAGAAGGTAGTAAGGGGGAAAAAAAAGGAATCGACGGGCACGACGAATGTTGACACATCTGCTCTCGACGGGCGGCGCTCTCCTTTCAACTTCATGAACCGCGGCACGGCTATTATTTATTTAATGCCTCTCGTTCAGCGTTACACAACTATTTACATAGAGTGGCTTGGTCTCGGGTGGATCGAGAGGATGCGCCGTTGTACGCGCGCGTGGAAAAAAGAAGGACGGCCGTGTGCGAGCCTTCAACGCCCACGTTCTCTCGTTGCGCGGCACCGTTTCGCCCGCGAGCAGAGCAGAGCACGCCGATCCGTCTAGTGTACATAAGTGTGTACAAACGCGGAGAAACGCGGCCGGTTTGTACAAACAATTCGACCTACATTGCCGAACTTGTACGCAACGCGGAATTCTCGGTCGATTCTCCGTATTAACAGTTTCTGCTTGTTTGCACGCTGCCCTCTTACTCCCCCGGTGGCATTGTTTCCGCGGCAGCGATATCTATTTCGAATACGCGCGGCTCTACCTGCCTTTCGGGAATTACGTTTGCTGATCTATGAAACAATCCATTGTTAGAACTTAACTGCACTCCGAATCAAGTTCACTTTTTGCATGGCAATTAGAATTTGCTCTTCGAACGGAGGGAATAAAATTTCGATCATGGCAAAGGGGGTGAAACGAGCGGCAAGATGCGCAGCTTTGAATTTTTCATAAAAGTCGGAGGCAAGGCGACAATCGATCCTCGCGAGACGCCTAATCGCTTGGAAATATATATGCGGGATCCAGCGTTGTTTATTACTCGCCTCGGAATACTGGAGAATCGTATTCCGGGAAAGGAATCGAGCGATTCGTTCGAGTCGGAAAAGGGGTTGCTACAAGCGGAATAATGTTTATAACGCCCCGCTTCAGTGGAATTCGGAATTTGTTTCTTTATCGGCCATAATTTTCCGGAATCTACACACGAATAGGTCCCGCGCGTTGCGCCACGTTAGAACAAGGGGGTGAGCCGGGGTAGTTTCGGATACACAGAGCCGGTTGTATTGAAAAGCGGCGCGTTCCGCCGCGCCGCGCCGTCTCCCCAATCGTATCGACAGCTCTCGACGACTCTAAAATTTTATTTGCCCCTCTTTCGCGGGGAAAAATGTTTCCCGAGGTGCGAGAGCCTTTCCAAAGGGGTGTTCTTTGCTCGTTCCTTCCCATCCCCTACTTTTGTTTTATAACGTTCGCACCGCCAGATTTTTCCGTCGATAATATTAAACGGAGGTTAAAGAATCTGATGCCCCAAAAAATGTTCACGATAAATACGCCGATTGAAATCGGTTCCAATTAAAAGGGAATCATCGCGCAGACGGTAACGGGGGAAAGTTTATTCGTGAAACTTGGACGCACCGTTGACTAACGTTCGATATTAACAGCGCGAAGCATAGTCAAACAATATGAAACGTACGGACGACTAGATAGGGGTATAAATTGAAGTTTTTTATTCTCACGAGCGAACGGTTGCAGTGACCTTTATGAAACAATGTTTAACTGTGTTTACAGGGCGCGGCTAGTCGGCTTTGAACGGCATAGAACGAAATAGCTCGAATATCTCGCATTGCGCGCAGGGGTGTGTTCGTGATAATTTGTTCAGCGAGGGTACATTCATAGCTCACGGTGCATGTTCTTTAATTGAGGTGTGTTTACACGCGACGACCAATTTCGCTGGATGACTGTGACTTATCGTGCCAACGAACGAACACCAGCGGGAATAAAAATTGAAATTAATCGGTCTTCGTGCATCGTACGCTCCAATCTCGCGGCGTTACCTTCGAGCTCCCTCTGCATCTTCGCGTCGATCTTTAAAAACTCCCGAAAGTGTTCGACTCGCGCTCGTATCTCCGCGTCCACGTTCTTAAAGACCTCCCTCGCCTCAGCCACACTTCGAGAACCCACCCCCTTCACCCTAGGAGCCGAAACTGTAGCGTATAAACTTTTCATCGGGGTGGGTGTCCGCGTCGCGTGTAACCCCCATAAAAAGCAGCAGCGCGAGCAATGAATGATAAGACGTTAAGACGCCCCGGTCCCAAGGCCAGGTTCGATCTCTCGTTTGACGCCGCGAAGAGGTTCTCTGCTGGAGGGGGTGGGCGTCGCGTGAAATAAGAGACATACACGCGGACGCATTATGTGAAAAATATGGTAATAATATTGCCGGGGCCAAGCAAAACAGGCTCCCTGCATATGAAATATGCGAGATCGCTCGTGCAACTCAACTCCACGGTTCAACCAACCCCCTCTTCGTTGTCACCCGTAGACGTTTCGACGTCTACGTTGCTCCAAGGAGACGCAGCGTACCAGCGAGGACGACGGCGGCGCGGCTTTTCAACCCCCAAGCCGCGTGCCATCCGCGTTTACTCCTTTTCTTTTTTCCAAAGCACCTCGTCCGACGCGATCTCGGATCGCGCCCCGGGTTCTGCCGGTGGCTTCAGCTGAATACAAATGTGGCTTTCGTGTACCAAGGAGAGGGCTGCCTTTCTTAGTTCCTCCCGAGACCACGTTCCTCCTTCGCGTGATTCTCCTCGAATTAGCTGAGCAAAAACAGGGAACCATCCTCCTTACCTTTCCTTTTCTCTCACGACTTTCCGACAGAGTCGTGATTCACTCTGAACCGGGGCGATAGAAATTCTTCCGTTGCGACTGTCGAACCGGGAAGCGCTTTTCCTGGTTAGAGGAAGGGAAAAAAAAGTGAACAGAGGAACTAGGAGGAATTAAAAGGACCGATGGTAAAAAGGGACGAAGTACCAATCGAGCTCTATCTATTCCCTCGTCGAGGTACTCGAACATGTAGACTTCGATGCCCTCGCGATCTTACGAGCTTGCAATATCGTGAAAGCTACTATATCTCCTCGAGTAGGGAGAGGAGAGAGAGAGACAGGTCCGAACATTATCACCGGGCTAGAGTTAAAACGATTACTCCGTTTAATATTCATTTCGTTCGGCGTCTTGAATATTAATGTCGATATTAAAGAGAAGGAAGAAGAACCCAGAGTGCTAAGACGCCCTAAAGAGTGCGATAAGGGGTGAATGAATGTAAACCAGCAAAAACTACGCTCTGACCAAGGAAATCGAGGCTTGCTCCGTCGTGGATGCACAACAGATCACCGTTTCGGTCGTTGGTTCACGCTGGATTTTTCCTTATTCCTCGCGAAATCCCTGCTTTAATCAGCGAGTTTTATTTTCGTGATAAATCAAGCCGGCCTGATCCATCAGTTCACGTCGTAACCTTTCATTAGTAGAACAAGCGGGCCACCCTTTTGGTTCCGTTTAAAAGTCGCCTTATTCCTTCCCCCGATATTTCCCCCGTCGGTACTTCCAATTCCTGAGCCCCGAACAACCTGGCATTTTTCTCACCCCTTTTTAGCCGTCCCCTAACCGGCGACGTACCCTTCCGCCGGGCGCATGAAAAATATCGGATAATTTTCCGAGTCGGAAAATCTGCTGTTGCCGGACTTAATTGTATCATCAGAGGAAGTGCTCGGTTTCGGGGGGCTTAAGTAATACCGTGAAATTTTTAACCGCGATTTCATCCGATGCCTTGTCACTCAACCACCTTAAGGAAGAGAGTTCTGACTCTTACAAAAAAAAAAAAACCCTCGAATTCTCTCAGAGACAGAGATTTTTCGAACGATTAAGAAATCGAAATAAGAAACTTTTCACGCTCCATTGGGCTGAATAGTATGAGAACAAAATTCGGAATGATCGAATGAGGGCGAAGGGTGAGCAGTTTTGGGAAGGAGAGAAGAAACAAGATACGCCTGGGCGAGGGTGACGATCACCCTAGCGATATCCACTCGCGGAGCACCGGAAGTGAGCAGAGAAGCGTAGGAATGCAAAAGCGACGGGGTGGTGGAAAAAAAAAAGCGGCGGACGAGACGCGGCGACCGGCCACAGCGTGGCAGAGGCGACGAGGAGAGAACAGAGGTCCGACGTCGGCCTGACGGACTCTCTCTCGTTTGTGCAAACAAACCAAAATGGACTGCGAATAAATATGCGTCTACGAGCAAAAGCGAACGCCCGTATGCTTGGTCATGATCCGTCCATGTACGAAGGGGGACCAAGAGGGTGAGAAGAGGGAGAGTCGTGCAGTGCGAGGGGGCGGAATACGTCGGGGATTTAGGGACCTTTAATGGAGCTCGTCTGGCCGCGACTAGCAGAAAAGGAATTCGCTACTTTCCATTATTCACCGGCTTTCGTTCTTCCTTTCTCTCCTCTGACTGGCTTTCCTCCTTTTTTTTTTCAAAAAGACAGCCTTGATCATAGGCGAAGGGGGGACGTTCGAGAGGTTATCGATAGTTTATCGATCGCGACGTATTAATTTTCTCCTCGCCGATGTTTCTTCGACCGTGTAAGCTTTCGAATAAAACCTCGAGTAAATTTTCTTGAAAGTATTCGCCGTTACGATTAATAACGAAGCGAGTAAACGGAGATTCGAGGCGTAACGAAACTGCAGGAGTTTACCCCCTCCTGTTTTTCACTGTCTGGCAAGGAAGCAACGAGAGATCCACGGCGCGGAACGTCTTGGAACGAAGAAAGGCCTTTTCATAATTCAACCGGCCACTAATTGATACTGAATTATTAACCGGAACGAAAGTAAAACACGGCCGCGCGCCTCGCCGCCAACAGATTACACGGCGATTGCCTAAGGATGCGCGGAGGCATCGGCTTCACGACCGCATAAAGGGACCTCTGATGGTTGCCCTGAGAAAACAGTCGGCTACTACCCAGACGTGTCTTCTGCTTGCACAAACGGCGTCGATATTAATTTCCCATCGCTTGCTGTCGCTGTTAGAATAATTCTTCCGAAACGTTTACCCTCTTCAACCCCTATCAGAGATCTGTTTGTGTACGGAGAGGAAAAACGGCACGAAGCACGTCGTTTCAGTTATCTCGACGGTGGAGGAAGGAGAACGGGCCTCGCGAGTTGTCCACCCGCAGCAGCGAAGTTTGATCTGAAATCGAGTGCTGCCTCCGGAAGGCAGTAAATGCTCGCAACTGTTTTTTTTTTTTCCCGCCCCCTTCGCGTGGAACACGCGGGATGATTAATGGCGGAAAGGCGGGGGAAAAAGAAACGAAAGCCAGGAGGAAAGAATAGCGCGATTACCCGAGTACAAACCTTTGCCGGGGCCGCTGATGCAGTGGAGAAAAGGAAAAGCTGACTAAGGCAAAACCGTGCCTCACCATCGGGAGCCCTCCACCCTTGCCGCCGCGGTCTATCCTCTCTTCCTCCTGTAAAGTCTCAAGGGTGGAAAAGAGCGGGACGCCGGTTACCACCAAGTGGATGTAATTTTTCCGTTGTTTGATTTTCATTAACGACTGGTGGCGGTGGTGGCGGCCCACGGGCTTGCAACGGGCTGGCCCCGTCCTCGGAAGATGGGCTCAAGAAACAGGGAAATTATGGGCTCCGCCAAACAGATACATATCCTTTCTCTCATTTCCTTCGACGGGCCAGGTCGAAAGAAATTTCGCCCACGTTTTCCCGTGCGCGGAACGAGGGACTGCGCCCTAATGGCGAGAGTTAACTCCGGACGAGGAGGAAACAAAATGTTTCGCGTTTTATCAACGCTCGTCATCGAGGGTACGACGAGAAGGGGTAAATCGTTGGGAAACGAGGCCAGGGAAAGGATAATAGAATAGAATTCGCGTCGATCGAGCGTAGAATTGAGCAGTTGCCAAACAGAAGTATCGTTCGTAATATCATCGTTGACGATCCACGAATCTTCAGAGCGAATATTCGAGTTAAAATTCCCGATAAAATTCAGGGAACCACGGGGATCGAGTGCGAGGGTGGAAGAAAAAATTCTTGACGCCCGCTGTATCGCCGGGAGAGACAACGGCGCACGTTCACCGGTGCACGCGTAACGAAAATCGTTGAACCGGTGGATGTAAGCAAACCCGCAGAATGCCGAAATTACTCTCTTCGATGCACCCTCTATCCCGGCTTCCTCTGTTATCCGTTCTCTCGTTCTCACCCCGCCGCCCGATCTCCCCCCAATTTTCCGTCCCTCCTCGCCACCGTTCCGCGCGCTCTTTTCCTCCGCCGCGCGCTCTCACCGCTCCTGGACAGAACCCCGACCTTCTGTATCTCGCCTACCCAGCTGCGACACTCCCAACCTCTATGCGTTAATTCTTGTACATACAGACAGCGGATACCTACCGGGGAAGGATATGCTTCTGGCAACGTTTACCTTGCATAATGCCGGGCAATCTTTGTTTCCTTCAACCCCCCCGGTTGTTCCGTTTCCCCGTGATTATTCTTTCGCAGGTACGATTGCGGTTTCCGCGTAGCTGGTTTCCTTTATGGGATACCGTGTCCGCGGCTGTGGAGCTCTGTATTATTCACTTAACGCGAGAATCACCGAATCGAACTCGCGACGTGCAAGGGATGCAATGGTGGGAATATTTATCACGATTGCTCAAAGGGGTGGTTCTAGAAATTTTCGATTATCCTCCTCGACTCGATTCTTCTCCAAGGGAGAATTCAATGTTTAGCGTTAAAGGACACGCGGAGTATTCAACCGTGAACCAATGCTAGAATTTATCTAGGCGATAAAAAATTCCTCGTTGGGAACGATCTCTCTTTACCCGGTCGAGCGCGGGGACAGGAGAACGGGATCGAAAGCGATGCTGGAAGCTGAGATCGTGCGGGCATCAGCAACGAGAGGATTCTACTAATTGATACCCATGAAAGGCCGTCTCTGTACATTGTCAATCTGCGATTGAAGAGAGACATGGTCCAGGGTGAAAGGTAGTCAGCCGGTGAAGGGGAGGGTGGTGACTGGCTCGGACCAGCTGAAATGAACCTGCGA
The DNA here is from genome assembly GCF_050948175.1 of Xylocopa sonorina. Taxonomy (NCBI): domain Eukaryota; kingdom Metazoa; phylum Arthropoda; class Insecta; order Hymenoptera; family Apidae; genus Xylocopa; species Xylocopa sonorina. The sequence goes on from NC_135193.1 coordinate 16,549,996, forward strand.
AACGGGAGAACGTGGGACGGGCCAGGTAACAACACCGAAGCGAAAAGAGAAGGACGACGACGACGGGGGAACTGTAGAGTTTTTGAGAGGCTGACGAACCAATCACGGGACCATCTATAATGTACACAGGCCGTTAACGATGGAGCCCAGAGACATTCCGTCCGCTTGGTTCTAGCCATTTTCCAAATATCCAGCTGGCTAGCGAGTCGTCCCAGGAAACCTATCCTACCCCACCAGCCAGGCTTGCTCACCCTTTTCACTTTTCTATGGTCCTTTTCTCCTAGTCGCCGGACACTGGCTCGTTCGCCAGCGCAGACGTTCCCGGAATCGTTAATTCCTCTCAATATTGCAGGACCTCTTTCGAACGGGACGTCAAGTCGCTGGACCATTTAGATGTCCACGTTCCTACAGAATCTACAGTCCCCTGTGTCCCCTAAAAATGTTCGCGTTAATCGCGGTCCGTCCGTTCGATCGACTTATGCTCTTTCGACTCTGTTTCATCTGCCTTTGGAATATTTGAGCTTCAACCCTCGCGTACCCCCTTATCCGTCCAAGGATTATGCTCGGAATTACTTGAAATTTTCGGACGTGTCTAAACTTCGAGACTCGATACGATAGAAGTGATAGACATTAGTGGACGAAGAAGGGGCAGACGCGTCTTTCAGGAGGTTCGTCAACGGCCCAAAGAGGCGCACGCGTACTACTTTCCCTAATTCCAAATTATTCGACGAATTCATAGGGGCCGCGTGTGCGGCGAGCGGCTGAAAACCGGGACGGGAACGGGGACTTTTCCGAGTAATTTGTATTCCACATTTCACGTGGAACTGCGCGGGGTGACGAGTTACTCTCGTTCCCTCCGCATCGCGTCCCCTTCGCGCTCCTCCTCGGTACGTTCGCACGCGTCGAGAGACTTACAGTCGCGCTTATGTGTATATACATATAAACGGCGACCAGGGGGTAACGTCTGATTATGCGAACGCATGGCTGGCCCGTAACGCGATTTAATATTAAAATATTATGACAAACGTCAACAGGAGGCGGGTGTAAAGAGACGCGTCTCTGATTGGCCCTCGACGTGAATACGAAACGAGAGACGGGGACACCTTCGCCAGCCCTTGTTTTGTACCCGACGCGGTGTTCCATTTCCGTTGCCGAACGGAGACAACTTTTAAGCGCGTCGGATAGATTTCTCGACCTTTTATCCTGCTCGTCCCATCGATAATTGACGCTTCTCCCTTTTACGCGACAATTAACTTAATCTTCGGATAGAACGTCAGCCGGCTTCCATTTTTAAGCGGTACGATTGGAAAAGGGAGGAAATCAACCGGGGAGCCCGTGGATTTTTCCTTTTTCATTACTCACGATTCACACGATCGATTAAAACGTTGCGATACGAAAGGTGGAATTCTGGCTGCGTTTGCCGCACAGGTATTGCGATGTTAAAAATCAATCAAACATCGAGCTCGCTCTCGGCCCGTGCACAGAGATCCGAGCAGGGAATTTTAATCAATACATACATAATAGAATGTTCCCGCTATGGCGTATCGCGGCTATGAAAATATCACGGCTAACAGATCCGAAAGGGATGTTCAATATGGAATGCGAGGAAAAGCTAGAAGGTAAATCCGATTCGGATTTGTGGAATAAACGCATCGGCAGTGCAAATCGCCGAATTTTTTCCCCTGGACAACTCTATCCTCTTTTTTTTTTTTTTTTTTTTGCTTCCCCTCGTATTTTTTTCCTCTGCAGCAAGTGTCCCGGTGACGTTCCGAGGCTACTCTCTCTCTGTGCGTGTCAGTTTAGTTGGCGCGTATAAAGCGACGCTAAATAAACATCCGAGGCACCGTTGTAACGTAACGAATCGTACGTCCGCGATACCCCGTCGATTTCCATTCGACTGTCTACAAATTGATCGAATCCCACCGTCCCGAACGCGAAACGTCTACTCTGCTCCCACTGTCTTCGCGCGTTTCGAAGCAGCGAAACGAATTATTCCCCGCTGGACCGCGACGAGGTGATGTAAACGCGAACGCGTCGATTAAAGTAACCAACCATCGAAGCGTGCGAACCAGTCGCGTATCTCACGAAATCTCGCGCGAGTCACGAGGGAACACTGTACGGTTGCCTGGCCAGGGATAGTTTCGACGCGTCTCAGAGACAGATGAAGCGGAAGACGAGGCGAAGGAGGATCGAAGGGATCTCGAACAGAGGGGGTGGGCGGGTAGATCGAAAGTATAAAGACGGAAACCGAGGAACGGGTGCCGGCAGAGCTCATATATACACAGGGCGAGCGCACAGTAGTTTGGTGCGGTTCTGCGTCGAGGCTAGGGAGCGGGGACAGGGGTGGTTGGAATAAATCCAAACAGTAAACAGTGAGAAAAAGAGCAAGAGAGACAGAGGGTAGGGGGTGGGAAGACGGGGAAGCTCGCGGAGGTGGATGGTTGGTGAAAATTCTAATATATAAAAGATATGAAGGTCTGGCGCGACGGGACGGCCACAGTGGCAGAGGCACGGGGCTGAAGTCGAAGGAGCCTTCGGGATTCAAATAAGTGGCGTTACCGCGGCCAGGGTGAGGCGGGAAAGGGGTCGAAGGAATCTGAACAGCCAACAACAAGCGCGGCTCCCCGACCTTTATTTAACCTTTTCTTAAAAGAGTCTTAGGAGTCCCTCTTATCTGTCGTCGATGGCCCTTCAACGTCGGCTCTTATACTTTCATTCTTTCCATACCCTTATATTTTTTTCCTTTGGCCCCGTTCGTGTACACACGTCGGAGCTTCATCGTAACGACGATGAAGAGTAACGCTCTCCGTGCCCCCAACCGCCCCTACCTCTTCCTTGGCCCCCTTTTCTTTTTTTCGCCGACTGAAAACCCACCCTCGACGTCCCTCCACGATTTTCCACCCCTTTTCGCTCCGGGTGACACGACGGCGTCGGACGTTCAAGATTCTTCGTTTCTTCGTTCAGGTCCCGAAGCGACGTAGGCGGCAGAGAGCGAGAGAAGACAGACGCTGGTGAGACAGTGGCGGTGACTCGGTATTAATTAGCGAATTAAAGGATCGCGATCTAGCCGGGGCGGTGCGTCTCCGGGCAAAGTGGATTAAAACCTCCTGCCGATCGTTGCTTTTCATTAATTTCGTTGAGTAAACGGCACCGTCGCTCGTGCTCCTCGAATCCTTCCTTATTGTTTTTTCCAAGGCGACCACCACCAGCCGGCTCCTTAGGGACGTAACGAAATATTGTACGCGACCGCGGGACCTCGCCTCGACTAGCCACGTCGTCGTTACGAGAACCGCGAACGCCACCCAGTGGAACAAGTAGATCGCAGGCCACAGATGGTTTTTCCTTTTTCCTGAGGAGGGCTCCGCGGATTTTCGAGCGGCAACGTTACTCTGTTTTTTCACCGGGCGTTTTTCCTTCTCGCCACGCGCGGCTCGCTTCGAACTTCGGAGACGAAACTCCTGACTAAACACTGATAACGCCCAGCCTCCCCGTAGTCGGGGACTTTCTTTGCATGTTATAAACATACGTAATCGTACACAAATAAGATTAGCATAGGACTCGCGGCGCCGGATTCGACCTTTAGACACACGCTTTTCACGCTCAGGGAAACAATCGCGAGGCTGACTTTCCACGCTCGATGGAAAACGTAGGGAAGAGGGAGGACAGGGAGCAACCAACCGCGGTGGAATTCGTTTCAAATTTATCTCTGACGAGTCTCTGTCCCTGTTTCACCCTTTCCCTTCCACCCTGGATTCTTCTCTCCTCGTCGCTCTGTTCGCGATTCGATGGAAACGGTCCAGCGAGTGCTGACCTTCGATCGCGTCACGATTTTTAAGGATTCACCGTGCGCTTCTTCGACGGCACGCGGAAACGCTGTTTCGAAACAGGCATTCTAAGCAGCCTCTCGATGCTAGAAGCGTATTTGCACGTTTCAAGACGAATCGAAAACATGTCTCCGAGGAATTTACAAACAAGCTGAGAGGTTTCCGCAAACGTGATTAAGCGAAAACAGGAACCGATGCTCGGTCATTCTCGGCTTGAACGAAGCTGGTAGTCCTTCGAGCGCGGTACGCATAGGCGAGCGAACGTCGTTTCCTTTCACATCGTTAATCCTTTCTGCCAAAATTGGAATTAACTCGGCCCCTCTACGAGTTATACGAGCAGAGAAAGGATGAGGAGAACGGAAGAGGGAACCGGTAACACAATGTTCCGCCTTTACACTCCGCAATCTACTTGATGATAGAACTTAATAAAACAAATCCCGCTGCGTAAACAACGAAGAAGGAAACTCGAGTCGACGCGATTCAGACAACACCGAGTTTTCATCCCGGTCTACGGCGAAGCCAGCCAATCATGACGGAGGATACCGAGACGCCTCGGTCTCGAATACCATTAGATAAGATCAATATTGCTCAAAACACGGTGGAAGTTTAACGCGCGCACATTACACGGCATTTATATCATGAATATTCCGCTCCGGGGCTTCTTCTTCCCTCTTTTCGTTCTCGCGCACACCGTCTCTAGCCGCGCAACCCTTCCCCGTTATCTCGCGTTTGACTCTTGCACGAGCGGCCGTGTCGCCAAAACAGGAACTCCTTTATCTCTCGTTAAACTCGTTCCTCTACGACCATCGGGATATCGGTGGAACTAATTAACCTTTGTAAAACTTTCAAGGAAAATGAAACCAAAAAAAAAAAAAAAAATTACGAGACAGCTCGCAACCGACTTTGATCGAGCTCTCGATCTCCATTTTCGTATTGCAGGCTACTTCGCTGTTTGCAGCCCTGAAGCAGCAGCAACAACAATCGCGCGACAGTGTCCCCTCGTCGAGGGATCGCGAGAATCGAGACCGGGATCGGCTGTCGGTCCGTAGCCGCGAGAACAACCGGAACGAGATAGGCGGCGGCGTCACCGAGCAGTCCCAGCAACCGCAGCAGCAGCAGCAGCAACAACAACAACAACAGCAGCAACAGGAGCTCACGATCGAGTATCAGAGCAATGGGAAGCTCAGTCCCGCTGGGCACGCAGTGACAGCAGCACCCATGACCCAGCAAAAGCAGCCTATCATCACGCAGCAATCGCAACAGCCGAGTTCGGGGGCGCCTGGTCCCCAGCCGAGTCCCCATCAGAGTCCGCAGGCCCCCCAAAGGGGTTCGCCGCCGAATCCGTCGCAAGGTCCTCCGCCCGGAGGGCCGCCAGGTGCACCACCCTCGCAGAATCCATCGCAGATGATGCTCAGCCCGGCCAGCGGCATCCATCAGATGCAACAGCTGCTGCAACAACACATACTCAGCCCGACCCAATTGCAGTCATTCATGCAGCAACACTCGCTCTACTTGCAGCAACAACAACAGCAACATCATCAGGTAGTCGTTTCTAAGCCTTTCCCGTTTCGAGATTTATATTAAAGCATCCAGAATTACTCACGTATCATCCCCTCTTGGTACACCCTTTTTATATATTAATTACTTCGTGATTTTACATTGTAAGACCTCATTATGTATTCTGCGCGATTCTAACAATACTGCATCACTGATATCGGATGGATTCCATTTTTGCAGGATTCCTCGTCGGAGCATGCGTCCAATCAGGAACGATTTGGCTACTTTTCGTCTCTAAAGGACGTAAGTATCCCCATTCTTTGGATCGTCATTGTTGAACGCGCCACGCCGGTGGAATCTCAGGTTTCGTTGACCGATTCTTCCAAGTTTATTGTGCCGGTCCTTCGGGGTACATTAGCGAAGTTTGTCCTTTTTATCGAACGAGCATTGCATCTCGGCATAGTTAAACATCTTTCAGATACTTCGCCGTGTAAACAGACCGCCTTTTATCACCCTCCGTCTGCCATTGATAATTTTAATTATAAAAAGCGTCCGTTCGACGGAGTACATTCTTTCTACCTCCCTTTCTCGTCCTTTGGCAAACTTGTACAAACATTCTGGCAGCCTTGCCGGGAAAAAAGCGGCTGCGAGAATGCCTGAAGCTGTTCGTTCTAACAGTTTTCTCGAAACTATTTTTGATACGCTCTAAATAGCTTACAATTTCTATCGCGTTTCCGCGTCGAACTATCGAATCGTCTCGTCCCGAACTTTTTCCATTAACGAAGAATTTTAATATCGCGATATATCAATCGTAGAAGTCTCATCCGTGTATGGCGACTGTCAAGATTTCGAGCCATCGAAACTAGGAATTTCGACGCCTCGCAATGTCTTTTACCTCTCAAGATCGTAACAACAGTTTCTTGCGATAATTCTTTTCGATTTACCTCGATTCTCGGTATCGAAATTCGAAATGCTAATGCGAAATCGTTCTTACGCGGTCCCCATTAACTGCACAAAGGACATTTTAACGCAAATACGTATCGTCGGTCCGCACACAGGCACGATAGCTTCGATGGAGGCATCAAATATTTATTTAGCGGCATGGCCTGACCAGTATCCTTTACTCTACAAATTTAGACAATTCCGTCGAACAGATTATTGCGAGAGCTAGCGCAAAAGACCATCTCAATTACCGGGAATTTAATGTTGCTTGATCATTATCACGGGGTGTAGTTTCCAGAAAGAAGGAGAAAGAAGAATCGCTTCGATAGAAACTCGTTCACGTATTGTTAGTCGCACGGTTGTCGTACTTTATGTATTATGATACGATAAGGAACGTCTACTTTTCGGGTGGGGTTTATTTTAAAATATCCTCCAGGCTTAGAGGAGACAGGGGGTGAACGCGTAGGGGATGAGACGAGCAATTAAGCACCGCCATCAGCCGTTGTGTCTCGTTGTTTGTCTTCTGGCTACCCATCAACTGCCCCCTGTCTTCTTCTTGCCTCTGCTCGCCGAATTATTCGCGTCTGAGATTTATTCAGCAGCGCCAAGATGCAACTTTCCTTCCCGTTCTTCCCCGGTTTTTCTCCTTCCCCTCGTCTTTCAAAGTTTTATTGTTACGCGCGCAAATTCTACGATTGTTCGTCGAATTCTGTCCGCAGCATCAACACCAGTTCGCGGAACTAAGCAGGAAGAAGCTGGAACAGGCGATACAGCAACTGCAGGAACAGTTGCAGCTGAACGTGATACAGCAGACGCATCTACTGCAAACGGCGGACAAGAAGAAGGCGTCCGCCCCGCTTCAGCAACTGGCGCTTCAACAGCAACGTTTGGTACAACAGCTACAGATCACGCAGAGTCAGTACCTACTTCAGCAGGGTCTAGGTCTTCAAGGCCACAACCCTTCCTCAGGTAGGAACGTAATCACATTCGATTCAGCTCGAACAAATTTTAATGCCAGAATTATTTTGTCCATAATTGAAAATGACAGTCGGTTTTGACGAACACACGTACACGACGCGTCATTTTCGAGGTGAGTTGATGTTGGAGGCGGCAATCTGATTTAAACAACAATTCGCCGTGCCGACCCCGCCGCGTCTTCGTCCCCGTCGAGTAATCCACCCCTACGCTTTCTCATTTTCCACTTCACCCTGGGCAAAACTTCCCGCGCGGAAGTGCTTTCGGTTGCGTTGGATCTCGTCCCCGCGATGTTTTTCTTTCTGACCCGCGTACACGAAACGAACGGTAGGGGTGGAATAATAGGACAGGGGTCAGGAAAGCAACAGAGCCTCCGTTCGCGGCACGCTCTCGGTGCTTTCGATCCGAAAATTCACACGCGCGAAACAACTGTGCTTTCCCCGTTAGTCGTACACACGTATTTTTACGAAAATTAACCAGAGCCACCGCTACAGGATAGAAAATTTCGAACAGGTCTTCAGCCTGGCGAAGGTTTACCGATATGGAAGTCGGAGACACCGGAGGGTCCGGAATCCCACCAGAACTCGAACGTTCCAAAATCCGCGGCTGGACTCAATGGTAAACAGAAACTTCCGTCCCAACGACGATCGAGCATCGAGCCTCCTCTCGTTGTCTCGATACAGTTTCCCCCTCGTCCTCCTCCGCGCCTTTCATTGGAAAAATCCGACGATCGTTTCCGAACTATCGCAGGACTTCTTAATTCGACAGTGTCGAGTCGGCGGTCGGAGATGAACGGAACCACGCCATTGGACGAGAAGCCACTGGACGTCTCATCCAACGACAAGGCTCATCCTCTCTACGGACACGGGGTCTGCAAATGGCCGGGCTGTGAAGTTATTTGTGAAGACTATCAAGCATTCCTTAAGTGAGTCATCGATACACTTAAATTTCGTTCGCTTCCAAAAGCATCGACCTCGTCTTTTAAGCTTTTTCATGCGACGTTAGCAATCGGTCCGAAAGCTTTTTGGGAGCTCTGATGTACCATCGAAAAGTAGGTAAATCCCAGCGTAGTAGATGAAGTAGACAGGGATATCATCGGAGCAAAAGAGAAAGAGGAGAAACCGGAAGAATAAAGTCGGCAATTTCGTTTCGTGAAATGAGTTAGAAGAGGGCGCAGCACGCGGGGTTGGAAGTGTAGAAAAATCGCTCGAGTCAGCGTATCTCATTGACATCCGGCACCTTCTCCATCGGTTTCAAAGCAGAGGCAGCGCTCGCCCTTCCCGTGGTTCGTCGGCAATCCCTAGTAATCACGCGGCTCGTCGCCGCAAACTCCCTCAAACAAGCCGTTACTTAAAAAAGGAGAAGAGAGAGAAAAAAAAAAGGAAAACGCTAATTACCTTTGTCTCATTAATATTCACGACATTCGACCGCATCGTTATGCCTCACGGTCTAATCCCCAAACCCCTTGCCCCCCTCTGTCCCTACCCTCTGGACCTGGCCGTGTTCTTGGTCTTAACCAACCGCCTCCACCCCTACTTCCTTCACCCTCTTTCACCCTTCGCGATACAGCGCCGGCGACGAAGAAGGATTACGGAAATTCTTAAATACGGAATCTCGTTGGCACCACCCCACGTTCGTCTCACCCCCGAGCATCGACGGAACTTGATTCTCCCTGCGTCCCGTGGGGTAAGATTCACCACGGTCAGACAAACGTTTCTTTGTAACACGCCGCCTCTGATTCCCCCGTAAACGAGCCGACATTGTCCGCGACATAATTTCATTAGTCTCTGGTATTGTGCGAGGGACTCGCGCGAGTAAGACCGAGGGATTTTTCGGTCCCGCGGCCACGTCGACTCCGCTGGGACGAAACGGATGGAGGACAGACGAGACTTAAACGGTGTTGCAGGCACTTGAACACGGAGCACACGCTGGACGACAGATCGACGGCGCAGGCCAGAGTTCAGATGCAAGTGGTCTCGCAGCTGGAGCTACAGTTGCAGAAGGAACGGGACCGGTTAACCGCCATGATGCACCATCTGCACGTGGCGAAACAAATGGCCTCCCCCGAACCGCCAAAGTCGTCCGAGTCATCGGTGAGTGTTCGCGTTTACGAGCCGCGATTATCATTGAATCACACCGCGGCTAACAAGAGCCCCCATTTCGCATATCGAAGTGTGGTCGCCGCGTAGGCAATGCTCGCCAAGCTGCGCCTCGCGCAATAAGAAATTCTATGGCCGCGGCCACTATAACGGCGGCCGTTAGAAACAGCACGATCGGAAGTTACCAGTAAAAAACAATATGTCAGCGTAAAGTGTAGCGATGGCACACACTCGCGCTGTATTATATGGGTGGCAATAATCGTACGGTGGGAGAAGTTATGCGGTCTGATCGTCGAACGAATGTTAGACGGGGCCAGGTTCCGGAAAAACGGTTTCCTAACGATCGTGTCGCGATGGTAAACTGTTCTGGTAGGACCGGGGGCCGTTCGGCGGTCGTAAAGCCAGATTTTCACGGCGCTCCGGAATTTTACGAGCGCTCTTGGCCGCGGCTAACAACAACGCCAGTTTCAGTTTTAACGCGCCGCCGAGTAGACTCGCTAATTTATACATAAAGTTTGCATTAATAATTCATCGGGTCCTCGTTGATTTTATATCGCCTTAATTAAAACCTCTAACAAGTCCGACAGTCGGAGAATACCAATATCGCATTAGCCCTCGCCGCGCGGCTGCCTGGCTGGTCCTCTCTGGCCGACTTAATTATTTTAACGCGAATCGGCGGGGGTGAGTCCCCGCCCTGCGCGGTACACGGATCATCTCTGATATTGAGACTTTCGGATATCACTTGCCCATTAATACAAACTTTCGACCGTATTATATTTTTCTACCAAAGAAAAAAAAAAAGAAGAAAAGTGACTCTGTCAACGTTGAGAAAAAGGGCTTCGATCTTCTTTTAGGAGATTAATTTTTGAGGCTGCGCGAAAGTAAACACTCGTTCGAAATCGGTCATACAAATTAGCGTGCGCGAGGGGAAAAAAACAATACGCGCGGAGAATTTCGCGAAACCGGTTGGTTGTTTGACGATTGGCCGTAAAGGAAGAGAAAGAAAGACGTTGAAGCTGTGCAAACAATGGCCGCTGGCGTGTTTCGCTCCAAGTACGCACCGTGTCCGTTCGTTTTCAGACGGGCTCGAGTATACCAAAGTTAAACCTATCCACCGCCCTGATGAGCCAGCCACCGCCGAACTTCGGCGTCTCTCAAGTGTCCCCCGTCTCGATGTCCGCTCTGGTCTCAGCGGTCAGGTCGCCGGCAGGTGGACAGCTACCGCCGTCGGCGGGCGGCGCGCCTATGCCACCCATTCCTAACATGTCGAACATGTCCGGGATGCCACCTTTGCCGAACATGCCAGGCAGCATGCCCACGATGCCGACCATGCCCAGTATGCCAGGGCCCATCAGACGACGTATCAGTGATAAATCCGCGCTTTCGTTGGCAGGAGGTAAGGTCTCTTCGTTTGTTCTTATCCACCCGATTGTGTTACGACTTATCATACTTGTCTTTGTCGCGGATCTATCAGGAACATTTCCATGATCGTAATTAAATCGAGAAATCGTCTGATCGACATTGTTGAAATTGTGCGCTCTTCCGTTTTGCCTACGCTATGGGAAATGGTGAACAAAATTCAAGTTTAACGTAAGAGTGTAAACGGTATCGAAATAGATTTCTGGTAATTGTTTGTTTATCTAATTTTGTCACGCTGTTTTCTTGTCGAGAAGTTGTTACTTCGAGAGAGCCATTTCCCCATTTTGTACGTTTTGTTTTACTGTGTAAGGGAATATGTGGATAAGGGGAATACGGATTAAAAATATCGCCCCGTGAAAGGTGAAACGAAAGACATGTGAATTTAGAAATTGAATACTATTCGTAGGACTGTATGACGAGGGCACTGTAAGGCGCAGAGTAGCCGTCGATAGATCTGGAATAGATATTAACGAAGGTAACGATTTAACCAAAATTCTGTCGGGGAGACGCGCGATCCGTGAAATGCTGTTCTGAAAAGGAAATGCCGGTCGTTCGGTAAAATCGTTCGTCCACGCGATTCTTGAAGACATTCAATAAAATCCTCCGCGCACCAGTTAACATAATTTCACTGAACATAGTGAATTTATGCGTCGAAACAAGCAAGCGTACTTTTAAAAAAAAAAAAAGCATTTCGCGGCTCGTAATCGTCAAAAACGCTCCGACGAAAAGAAAATCCTGTAGCAAATGCTCTTTACGGTCCTCTCTTGATCTCGTGCCTTTTTTCCTATCGTAAACTCTAAGCCACACGCACAGATTTATTCACGGTAGCAACAATGTCACGTGAGTTACAGTGTTCGACACCTTGTTGGCGACGTAGGACGAATAAAATAGGTATATTATAGAAAGCGAAGGGTGCGTAAACGATTCAAACAAGAACGAAAAGAAAAGAAAAAAAAAAGAAAAAGACGGAAACGACAAAAGAATAATGAATTAAACATTATCAATTCTAAACGTACGCCAGTTCGAACCTTTTTCTTACCGATGCTTCTGTTGTTTCCTTATTTCTTGTGCTGCCCGCCCTCCCCACCGTGTAGGGCTGCCCTACATGCTGGAGCGTGCTGGCCTTGACGTCCAACAAGGTACTGTCAACCTTTTTCCACGCTCCTTTGGTGGCTTTAAGGATTTTCTTAAAGGGTGCACCCTTGCATGCTTGGAAACGTCACCCCTTCACCCTATCTCTTACCTTTCTCCCTGTAGAATAGCAATTCGGACGCTTCGATCGTCATCCACGAACGAAGCTCAAACAAAGGATCCGCTTTCTCGTCCACCTTGAATCGTCCAAACGCTTTTTTGCTTATTCTTTCATCCATTATAGTCTTAAGAGTGTCGTACGTAGTTTTGTTTCAGTATTTGTTTCTTGAGCATGCGATCAGAGTCGTACTGATTCCCCATCGGTTAATCAATCATCGCGAATCAGTTTCAAATAGAAATCGAAAATATGAACGTCGAGCTTTCTCTGTGGGATTTTTTGCTTTTTACGAAGCAGCCATCTCTCGAAACTGGGCTTGAACCTTCAGTTCGTATCGCTTGTTGATCGCGAACCTAAACAGATACCCTACGGAAACGCGGTAAAAGAGATGGCGTCGGTTAACTCTTTGGTCCTTCTCGGCTGCGCGAGAGTACCGCGTAAGCGCGCCCTTTCCCAGTTTTTTCAACACCCGCTACGTTCTACGGAGACAAAACACACACAAAAGAGGCTTCTTGATCTTTCAGAGATTCAACGAAATAGGGAATTTTACAAGAACGCCGACGTCAGACCGCCGTTCACGTATGCATCATTAATCAGACAGGTGAGTGATCCATTCGATACGCGTTAGACGTTATTTCTTTAGCGTACTGATTAATTCAGAGCAATCGAATGAATTGCCCGATAAGAGCGTCCCTTTTAGTAGATTTAATGTTCGAAGGAACGCCTCGGATACGGTGAGGATTATTTTGCCGGTCGCACCGTCCGCGGAAACAGCAAAGTTTAAACCGCGTGCACTTTTTTCTTTTTCTCTCTGTTTCGCAGTCGATCATCGAGTCCCCGGAGAAACAGCTGACGCTGAACGAGATCTACAACTGGTTCCAGAACACATTCTGCTACTTCCGGCGCAACGCAGCTACGTGGAAGGTATATCTCTTGACTCTAATAAAAAAAAAAAAAGCAAAAAGCCGTTTCGGCGTCGCAGAACGCCAAGCGATCCAAGGAACGTACGACAGTCTTTGAAGTTCGAAGTTTCGTTTCGATAGCCTCTCTGCAATCGGGTATATACGTATAATATATATGTGACGGTAATAGTACAATTTTGTCTCGAAACGATCGTTTCCGTTACCAATTCGAATATCGGAGACTCAACATAGTTTTTCCAATGAATAATTTCAGAGTTCCCGCGAATTAGACGGTATTTAATTCGAAAGCAATTCCGCGGCGAATCGTAAAGATTTCTATAATGGTGTGCATTTAATAACTGATCGAGGGTAGCGGGAAAATTCCGACGTTTAAAGAGTCTCCTGTCCGAAAGTTCGCCACGGTACCATGCATCTAGGAAGTCTAAAATAATTCTCTCCTCTAAATGGATGAACTCAGCGTGGCACGAGTTATGCAACGTTTGATTGCAAGTCACAAAGACGAAACGACTGGTCGTGCAATTTGCATTTACGAGCAGATTAAGCTGAATGCGTTTTAACTAGAAAGGATGAGCTTTCAAGAATCTCAGATAATCTTACGTATTAATTTGAATTAACAGGCTAAGCGATGTGCCAAGCAGACGAGCTGGTAACGATAATTGTGTTGCTTTCCCGATTTAAGGGGAAGGACCCGGTAACATGTGAAATATTACGTCGTATCGCGATTCATTTGTCACTTGTCACGATGATCTCCGTTTCTAATTACCTCTTTTCTTAGCCAAGCATCTTGGAGCTTGTATAATTAGCACCGCCGTCTCAAAGAGTTTTATGCTCGAGCCGAATTTAGAGACGCCGCGGCACGACATTGTTTTTCTCGTTCCGCCGAATTTCGTAGTGATAAATGGCAATTAAGTCGTGACGCGAGCATATATGATCCGCTTGTTCGCAAGAGTGCGCGCGCGCGCGTGTGTTTTCTGCGTGTGTGCGAGTGAGCGTGAAAGTAATCGACGTTTGCCATGACGCTTCGCCTCGCATGGTTATGTGTATCTGAAAATTTTCAAAGCAACCACAGGTTCGACAGGCTACGCGTAACAACACCGAAAGGGACGAGCAACGAAGATTCAACACGGAGGGATCAACGTCGTCCGGCATCTCTGGAGGTCGTGAACAACGATGCGATCTTCTCGTACAATTTTCCTCAATTTCTTTTACCTTTTTCTTTTTTTTTTTTTTTTATTATATCATCATTATTTTTCCTTTTTTTTTCTTACTTCTTCTTTTGGAATTTTGTACGGCCCTGCGGCATGTATGATTGTTGTCGTTGCCCCTAGACTTAGTTGACTAGCTGTGCATTAACGATAAAGGAATGCCACATTATACCGTGTATCTTTCGATTAATCGTTTTGGTTCGTTATGTCCTCTTACGGCCTTGTCATTGCGCGACCATCGCCGGGTATCCTTTGCTGCTCACACACGACGTTACTTACTAATTCACTCTTCAGCCATACTTCTCGGTTTTCGTTGAGCTTTCCTGTTCTGTTCCAGTGGCTCGTTGAGTCGTTTCTTACGTTCAGATTAGTGACGACGAGTCAGGTTACCACTTCGATTGTCCATCCGACACTCGCAACCCTTGCGACTCTCTCGTGTTTGTGCAATTGAAAATCTGTTGACGAAGTGGTAGCCTGTACCGCGTATAAACATATTTCCTTTCCAAGAAACACGACACAGCTTGTCTACAAAGCAATAGAGTCAAAAGAATAGCGAAAAATGATCCCGCGAAGCAATACCACCTTGTCCTCTCGACGGTTCTTCGTGACAGACAGAATCTCATCCAACCCGGTCTTATCATCATTACCATCATCATCGTCATCATCATCGTCGTCGTCGACGTCGTCATCTGACGTCGCCGGAGATGACGGAATGCGGCCTGTAACGAAAACGAAAAAAAAAAATCACAAAAGGCAAAAAAAAAGCAAAACAGAAAAGAAAAAAGAAAAAGATACACGCCATCGAATCGTGTTCCCCGATCGACAGCCGGCCTCGCGATTGAGTTGGCTTCGTTCGTTTTTTGCGTTGCTTATTTAGTCTGTGTATTATTTTGTATAGAACGCAGTGCGACACAACCTGTCTCTCCACAAATGTTTCATGCGAGTCGAAAACGTGAAAGGCGCCGTATGGACGGTGGACGAAGTGGAGTTTTACAAGAGACGTCCTCAACGCGCTTGCAGCACGACCGGGTACGTTGCCCCCGTCCCACCGACAAACAAAAAAAAACCAAAAAAAAAAAAAGAAAACAGAATTTTACAGCCGCGTTTTTTATACTCTTTACTCCGTCTCTTTAGAACTATATATTTCTATATATTTATATTTACGACATGTATTATATCTATTTCTTTCTCTGTCTCTTTCTATCGATATCATTATATATTTAATTTCCCTTGGCCAACAACCGGTTTTCAGACCACAATCCGAAATAATCGGCCTCGGTCGCATCCCTTTCTCTTTACTACTCTCCCCTTTTGTCCCTTCACCCAACGTGTTCCTCTCTTTTTTTTAATATATTATTATTATATATATATTTATACTATATATATATATATTTCTTCTTTCTCTATCTATGTCTCTTTACATATTTATATAGATATTTATATAGATATATTTATACATACTCTCTCACTTATTCGCTTTTACTCTCTAATTACATACTCGTACCGCTAACCCATTATCCCAGCCCTTCATATTTATACTGCCAAATTTTTTACAATCTTTTTACCTTTTATATATATTTATATATTAATATACGGCTTTTTACATTTTTATATATATTATATATATATTATACATTGATATTTATATATACATTTAATAGTGTTTAATATTCTATACGTTTATATATATAGCTTTTTTTCTCTACATATATGTATATTCACGTATTTTTCATAGCTATTTATATATATAGATATTTAATAACGTTTTTACGTATATACGCGCGCATAACACGTGCGTGTGCAAGCCTCGTATTTATACGCACATACACACGCACGCTCCTCTGTGCATTTCTTTTATTACGTCTCTGTACGATGTGTCTCTCGATACCTACATATTGTGCTCTGCCCTCACTTTTTTTCATTCCATACATATATATATTTATGTATCTCTAGTCCCGTTGTGTACCTTATGCGTGCGCATTCATACGTATAGATCTGTGTGCGTGTGTGTATATACAAATCATTTCATTTTCTTTTTCTTTTTTTTTATTCTCATGACATCTGTGTACGCCATGATAATCTGTGTATTATCTGTAACTCGCTTGCGTCGTTTGTCCCGTACGTCTGTCCGCTAACATCGAGCTTCCCGAGTCGCAATTCTTCGGGTTCGATGTTTAAATTAAAGAAACAACCATTTCGCGGCTGTTGAAACGTTCCGCGGATCATCGCGCAGCGAATTGCGCTCGGAAGGCTGGCTTTGTATCTCGTGTTTTGGTCCCGTGTGCGTGTGACTTTTCTTACTTGCCCGTTTTCTCGTGTGCGATGGTAGCCGTCAGTATGATGCGTGAAATGAGCGCGTGCGAATGTTCAAAGATCATGAGATTCGACGATGAGATGAAGGAGGAGAAGGAGGAGGAGGAGGAGGAAAGAAGCAAGCGAGAATGATCGTGTGCGAGGTGAATGGTTACTTTCATTTTTTTTTTCTTTTATTTATTTTCCTCTCTTGCTCGTGTGGAAGGAAACCGTAGAAAAGAAACCGTGGTGTGTGCTTTTTAACAAGCATGTGGGCTTTGCAGCGACTAACCAATCGAGAATTGGCAGGGCCAAGTCTCTCTCGGCCCGAGTCTAGTCTCGAATACCCGGAAGCCGGATGCGGGATATGCCAGTGCAGTGAGTGAGAACCGCAGATATGCACTTGGTCAGGTAGTGATGAGAGGAGCCGCCTTACTACGTACTACTTTACGTTTGTTTTTTCTCTTACCCCCTTCTTTGCGAGTCTGTGCTGTCTTTGTTATTCTCTGGGACGCCTGGATTCGATCGAGTCGAGGACCCCGCTCGATCGTCGAATCCCTCTGGGTCTAGGAGAGGACGACGAGTCTAATAGGGGGCTGCTTGCAGCGCGTGCCTCGTCCCACGATCTCCGGTGAACAGGGGGAGGGTACACGTGCATGACATCGAGAGTGTTACGACCGTTTTGCAGCTGAGAAACGCTCGTGGCACTCGAGAGTGGCAACGTTTCGTTAGACTGCTTTGGAGCGAACGCATAAAGGGAGAAGAGCGCGGAGCTCGACAGGAAAAATGACAGATAAGAAAAAAAAAAAAACAAGAAAGCAAAAACGAAGGAACGAAAAAAGGAAAAGCGAATCGAAAGTAAAAGTGAAAGGCTTGAAAGGGGAAAAGAAAAGTAACGAAACGAACAAAAAAAAAAAAAAAAAAAAAAAAGAAAAAAAAACAACGACAAGCAGAAACAACCTTTATCTTTTTTACTCTCTTTTTCTCTATTTCTTGGTGGTCTTGTCTGTGTATACAGAACGCGATCCGCACCAATCTATCATTGCACAAGTGTTTTGTGCGCTATGAGGACGACTTCGGGTCATTCTGGATGGTGGACGACGCCGAGTTCGTAAAGCGGCGGCATCTGTCCCGCGGCCGCCCCAGGAAATATGACCCAACCCCATCACCCACTCCACCCCACCTCTCCGCACAGTAAGCACTACCACTTTTTAGAATTCTGCTGGCTGGCTGGCGCGACGTTCTGACCTTACCGCGGTATATTCTCTTGTTACGCGGCGACCGGGACGTTTTCGCTTGGTCGTTGCCTACATAAATGAACCACTAAACGCCCTCTCGAACCTGCTGCCTTTGTCGTTCAATCGAGAACCGAACTATTTTTCATTTTCGTTCCGTCTCTTCTTTCATTTTCTTTCATCGCCCATTGTGTATGTACGTTAAAAAGTAGACGTTGGTCACTTCCGGTCACCTGGAACGTGGTTCGCGTTAACGCGACATTAAAGAGGGTTCATCGTTCATTGACAAGTAGTACGCCTGGTACGTCTGCTACGTTGCGTCTGACTCGAAACGGCTCGTTCTACTTGCTAGTCGGCGAGACCGCTTCATAGAATCCTCTGCGGTGGAATTTCGTGTGCGACTCGTCGGGAAATGACTTCCAAGGCAGCAGGGAGTGGCTCTAAGCAGTTTATCCAATCCCCAGGAAACGAATTCCGCATCATGCCTGCCTCGAACCCCCTTAGAACCCGTCTCCCTATAAACCGGATACGTAGCACCTGTTCAACCCTTCCTTAATCTTTATCAGAGGTGCGCGATACGTTCGACTTTAAGGAATTTTGTACGAGAACAGAATTTTTTCGCTTATTTTGCCCGGATGGAATTAGAAGGGAACGGGTATCGGTGGGTCCGACGTAAATGTAAGGGAGCGAGGGATTACGTCCATTTTAAATTTGTAGCTCGAGCTTATTAACCGTTAAGTCTGCGCACCTCTGCTTGTGACGTCCAATACAGCCCTCATATAGTATATCCCCGTATACGTCTCACTAGTACCGTAGCCCGAGGCTCTAGCACACCCGAGAGAGCTTAAATTCTGGACGATCCTGCAGGAGCCCAGCCACAGGACGATTGGTCCGTGCTGCAGGATCTCTGATGTGTTTAGTGGTTGCTCGCATGGATAATCAAGGATCCTAATATTCGTTCCCGTAAAAATTAAGAAAAAAAAATATGATAACGATTCAGAAAAATATTCAGAAATCGAAAATTCCCCGTAAGACTATCCTTACCACTGAAAAAAATAAAAATAAAAAACACTGTGCTTATAATTGTATGGTGCTTACGTAGTGGCGTTTGCAGTGTCTTGGGAGAATGTGGAAGTGTTTGCGTGGACAAACGTTTCGTTATCCTTCGTTTTCGAGTTTTTCTTCCTCTGTTTCGCTGTACATGCTGATTTGAGCACCGTCGCATTTTCTTTCGTTCATTTCGCTCCTTCCCATGGATCGTGCGTGAACGAAGCGTTTGTCGTAACGTTTTTTGGGTTCTTTTTTTCTTTTTTTTTTCTGTTTCGCTAACTCTAAAAGAAGCAGGCTTTAGCGTAGTAATAGAACGAGCAAATAAGTTTACGATGGTTCGTAAAGGGAAGGTGAAGCTTTTGCGTCACATTTCTTTCTTTTAATTAGTATCTAATAAGAGAAGGCGTTATTGAAGTATGTGTTCTGTTTATTTTTCTTTTCTTTTTCTTTACTGTCCCACTCTCTTTCTCTCTATCTCTCTCTCTGTATCTGTTTCTCAGTTACGGCGTTCATCGTTTTCTCTACTTCTGTTCGCCTTTAGTACGCTTTTTCAACGTGAGAATGGTTTTTGGTGTGACTGATAATGTGTGTCAGGGCTACTCGCGCATGTGTAAATTGTGTAAATTAAGCGTCACAAACTGCAAAAAAAGAATCTCGGATGATACGGAATTCTCCATTCATCGCTACGACCACTCTCTTCTAACTCAGGTACCTCACCGTTAACGTACTAACTTTGTAACTTCCGGTAATATTTCTCTACTATTTTAACCATCTTTTTAAACGTTTTTAACATTTTTTATATTTCTCCCTTTTTATATACTCTCTTACACTCTCTCACTTTCTATCTATATTGTCTCTCTCTCTCTCTCTCTCTTTCATTCTCTCTGACTATCTCTCTCTCTCTTCTTCTCATTCTCTCTTTCTTTCTATCTCTCTCTCTCTTTCCTTGTCCTTCTCTGTCTTTTTTCTCTCTTTCTTACTTTATTAACAGCGCTCTTAGTCTCTTGATAAACGGCTCTAGGCATCATTTTCTATTCTTACATTTTTCTCTTCGCATGCGAACAATCGTCTCTTGCAACCGTCACTTTGTACATCAGTTTTAAACAATGTTTCTACTTAAATGCGTGCCAATCATGTTTCTCAAGATGCGTCGTTTGCAAGAGAAGAGCCTACTTTTTCCAACACTGACGTTCTGTCCTTTGGAAAAAGTTCATCTCTCTCGGTCGGCATTCTAAACAAAGGTTTTTGAAGGATTTATGTTACTGTAAAGGGGTAAGCGCACAGGTAAGCCTCAGAGCCGTTTATAAGGAACGACGTCGTTTCGCAGAATAGAAGAACAATATAATAACTCGATCGTCTCTGTGATCGAAGTACAACTGTATCGAAACGGGAGCGCTATTTTGAAATTTTTTCCTCTACACTTTTTTAACTTAACCTCGCTCAATCTGAACCGAGCCGATCGTTGGACGAGCGACGAGTGAAACTGGTAAATAGGTAAGAGTTTCCGAACTCTTTTTTTCTACTCTTTTTTATCACCTTTTTAATATACTTATTATATACGTGTATACATTTTTTCATATACTTCTCTACTTCTCTATCTTTCTCTCTTTCTCTCTCTCTCTCTCTCTCTCTCTATCTCTCACTTTACATTTTCTCTAACTCTCTTTCTCTATCTATTATACCTTTACATATTAAAACTCGATCACACGTGCACACATTGTACACACCAGCTCTATCTTCGCCCATCCCCGTCCACAACCATCCAACCTACAGACCTGAAACCTGTAAATTCTCAAAAAAATTATTCCACCCGTTTACATCGACACAAACTAAAAAAAAAAAAAAGAAAAAAAATAGAAAAAAAATAGAAAAATAAAAGAGCTTATATACACGCATTTTTTCAGGTAATCATGACGATAGACGAATCCCAACGATTACTAACAGACATGTTCTCTTTCGATATGTAGGGGTGTCCCGTCGAAAAGTCCGACCTTGACCCACAGCCCGACCATGTACGGCGATGCATTGAACGCCAATCTCCAGGTAACTATCTAAAAGACGACCTTCCCTCGTTTGTCATTTAATTGAGACACGGTTAACATACGATTTACTTAGCGGCCAAATTGGTTAACTTCGCGCGCCGTGAATACCTTTAGCTGGACGCTAGTCAAAGCGCGCGATTCGCGCGTAACTCCGCGGAAATGAAACAGTCAACTCTCGCAAAGTTGATCAGTTTGGCTTCTGGATGGCTGCCGACGCGTTAACGTATCTTTCGTAATCTCAACGGTAGGTAGAGGAACGGAATATGCGTGACTAACCATCTAATGCAATTTGAGTATTTCCAGGCGGCGCTCGGGGACTCCAACATGGGATTTCTAAACAACTCGATGTGCACGTCGACGACAACGAGTCCCGACAAGGACCACGTGTTAGCCCATAGCGATTTAATGTGAGTGAGCCAACCTATGCGATGCTATCTTTCCATTCCACTTTAATTAGCACGTGTTACACGTTTCACGGTTGATACACGCTCACTAGGTCACTACACCCACTCTAACCCATTGACAATTTGCCTAACATATTACTCGAAGCCCCCCTCCTATACGATCCGCTTCTGGCGGAACGATCACGTTCGGTTGTTCTAATTGATACCTTGCCAAACCGAAAGATGGTAACATCGCGATGGAGATCGTTCCGCGGACGTAACCGAGCTGTTTCTCCGCAAACTCGACAGGTCACCGTTGGATGAACCAGCCGTGCATATAAAGCAGGAGGGCCAGAGCCCGGAGGGTGGTAAACTGACGAGATTAATAAAGCGGGAGCTGGTCGACGCGCCCGCGGAGCAAGAGGGTGAAGAGGATCAGGTGGACGAGAGGGAGTATCCCGAGAGTCACGGGCACGACTCGGGCCAGGACGAGGATATGGCCGAGGACCTGTCGATGGCGCCCGACATAATGACCCCGGAGGATCAGATCGAGGCGTAGTATCGTTCCTCGAGAATCGAATAGGTTCGAGCTGTCGCGTCGATGTCCGGTCGTGATGGGAGAACGAGAACAGGAAGAAGAAGAAGAAGACGAAGAAGATGCTTCTCTTCCTCGCCGACGGAGAGCCAAGACCAGGAGGAAGCCCAGAGGCGCGAATAGGAAGATGGAGACGAAAGAGAGCCAAGAGGGGAAGAACAGGAAGAGGGAAGATGAAGATGGAAAGATGGAAGACACACGAAGAAGACGATCAAGGCCCCTAGGACCATCCAGCCCTCCACTCCTCCTTCGTAAGAGAACCCCATTTATCATATCCAAAGCCGCGTGATACGTTTCATCGGGCGGCTTTTAAAAGGTAAAGGCAAAAAGAGGAGTAAAGAAAAAAAAAAGAAAAAGTAAAATAAAGATAAAGTAAAACGAATAAGAAGGTACGCTGTGCGTGATCGATCGCGACGAAACGTCGAGCGTGAATCGACGAATATCGTGATAGAGGCGGCGCGATCCTTCGATCCATATCCTTACTCAAGCAATTACGAACAACGATGTATTTTCTGTTCCCCGATTCTGTTTCGTTTCGGAACCGCGATTATATCTCTATATATATATATATATACATAAATATATACATATACATATATCTCTCTCTTTCTCTTTCGTGTACATTGCATTAGCGAGTAAATATCGAAGAAGGGAAAAATGAATATTGCATCCGCGATCGTTCGTAGCGTCTCGGTGAACAATGCTAAACGATGATTCTTGGCAAAAAAAAAAAAAAAAAAAAAAATACTGGCAGAAAATAAAAAGAGGGGCGACAGTGTTTCCTATCCTCGTTATCGTGGCTCGTTTCTTACTTCCGGTATCGTGCTGGCACGCGCGTGTTCGTGTGCGTTTCTGCGCGTGGGTGTACCTTCTGCGTGTATCAATATCATTTCTGGACCAATTGTTAAACGGGACACGTTCAAATCCTTTTCCAACGTTGGATTGAATTTCGTTTTAAAACTCGTTTCATCGTTTTATCCTCGTTAAAAAGATTAGCAATTTTCCAAAATTTCAAGCATAATTTGTTAACGAAAGTAATAAAAGAAAGCACGCGGAAGGTCTTGGGGATAATAATACGAGGGGCGAGAAGGCTGGAATTAAGTTTAAGGAATAAATAACGAAACTGCGACGGTAGCAGTGCGCTGGGCACGCCAGGGATCGACTGACATTTTAATCTTAAATATATCGTGCGTGGTAATTGGGAATCTTGCGAGGACGAAAAGTCTTCGACACGACTGGAAAAGGATAGATCCTTTCTTTATATATCACACTACCTAAACCGTAGGTAAAGATGTCCGCGTATGAAGCACGGACGCTACCCCCCGCGTACCCACCCGGTGCTACGTTGCTGGTCACTGTATAGTTTAGGAGAAATAATTAATTAAGTAGTGTCATAATCGATCGCGGACGATCATAGACGTCTGCGATCCATGTGCATCAAAGGTGGAACCGTACGTGCGCGCGCGTGCGTCAATTCTTCGGTCCGCGGTTAAAACTCGAAGCGAGCAATGTTGAGAGAGAGAGAGAGCGAAAACAGATTAGACGAGTGAATCACGATAATGAAGGTACGAAACGATATCGAGGATAGCCGAGAAGGGAGACGAAAGACGTCGGGGGTGGAAAGAAGAAAGCGGATGCCGCGAACGCACTTATAAATAAATTAAATTACTATGTATGCATATACATATACATATATTAATACGTATACGTATCTCGGAAATTATAAGGAAAAAAAAAAAAAAACACTTAGATGTCGATGGCCCTATTCTCCGTTCTCCATCCAACAGATCCTTGACCCGTTCGACCCTACCGCTCCTTAGACCCGCGTAATCAAGTTCGGTTCCGAATTTTCAAGGGAAACGGGACTGCGTCCGATCGGACAGAAACGTGTCGCGTCCAACAGATCGAAGGGAAGAAGTTGATAATCTTGGGGGACTGTTACTCGTCGATCTTCGAGCCCCTGATAGAGATACACGTACACAGGAATACACGCACACAGGCGCACATGCGAACACGCGTAACACACGAGTTTAGTCGAAAGCGTGCTCAGATCGGTGCGGAAGGAAACGGGCCGAGCTATCCCTCTTTCCTCGCGATCGCCACGTATCGGGTGTAATTTATTATTTCAATGCTCGTTGACGTGATTATGTGGTGTATGTGAACCCGTGGGTTTTTTAAATTGCGCTGCAGCGACCGGGGGACGATCGTGTGTGATATTATTCCGTTCGAACCCGTATATCCCGTGTACGCGGATAGGTACGCGCGCGCGTTTCTTTGTAATATTTTTGTAAATTAATTCTCGTTCCCGGGAACGTGTAGATAGGTTTAGAGATCGGGGCTCCGTTAATTGTCAGGGTATTAATTGCTCGGCGAAGGGACGACTCTCTTCTGTCGCTGCGGCGACACAGTGTTTCGTGTGCCAGTGGTGAGGGCGTATCGCGTGAAATCGATGTCGATTCGTACGATTCTCTTTTGCGTTTTTTTCTTTCTCCGAGCGTTTATTCGCGCGACAGTGATATATCCAGGAAATCGATCGGACAGCCGTTTAAGGCGCGCGTCGATCAAGACGTCGACCTCTGACAACTTCGCGTCTTACGTCCGTTAAGAAAATATTAATCCCGGGATGTCTATATTAACTCGACTCTAATTAGTAATACTAGCACGGCGAGAAGTATCGAGTCACTCTCTTGTTAGCCCCGGAATAAAACCCGTTACATTTTTGCCCTTTTCCAATCGCGTCGCTGAAAACCGTCGCGAGATCGAACGACGCGCCTCGCGATTGATCCTTCATCGTTTTCTTTTTGTTTCTCTCATTCCTGCGTGCCGGACGGACGCACCGTTCATTCCGTGTGTAACATAGTTAACTTTCTTTTAGAACGTTTAAGTTCCACCCACGCGCATCGTATCTGTATTGTGCCACACCCCGTACAAGAGATCCCAAAAAGTTTCCATTTTATTCCGAATCCACATCTTGTTCGACATCCATTTTCGTTCGCGAGCGATCCAAAAATTTTAACACCGCGGAGAGTGAATGGGATCGAGTGAGGAACGCGTGTGTGGATACGTAAGTCTGTGCGTCATCGAACATTGGATGCTTCTGGTGAAAGAATCAAGAACAATGTAGTCGAATGAAAAGGGTAGAGAGAGACGCGCAAGGAAAGTGTTCGAGGGGAAGTGAAAAAAAAGAAAAAAGAAAACACCGAATCCTAGCTGGTACCGTTTTGGGCTCGCTTTCACGTAATGCTACTATTACTAATCTAAGTCTACATGTGTGTATTGTGTATAATGGATTATGGACTCGATATAACATAGAACGACACTCCTGTAAATAGTTCGAGAAAAGAAACTCGTCGAGGCATTAGGGATTTGCGAATATTGCGTCATTTTGCGAATGAATGAGTTTATCGATAGTGTGGTATACATAAAGTCTATATATATATAAATATAAATATAATTATAAATATACACGAACAGACACACACAATCACACACACATACACGCACACGCATACATACATACACGAAATTCATACACGGACACGTACACACGCTCTACGTTACGCGCATCCCGGCTGCATTTAATTTTTACTTTTGAAATCTCGAATTACCCCAAGAAACAAATTGCGACGACCGTCGATTTCTGACGAGCCGGCAGCTCGAACGAAGACACTTTCTCGTTTTATCACGATTAATCGTGTCGCGACTAAAAGATAAACGAAATGGAAAATTAGCAAACGGTTGATCGATCGATTTCGAGTGGACACGAAGATCGTGGTTTTTTTCGTTTCACGAAGGTTCTTTTGTATAGTAGCCGCTGTTACCTTGCGAATATTCTCTATTGTACATGTTTAAACGTTCCCTGTTATGTTTGTTGTATATTTCGGATAGGTCTTGTAAAGAAAACCGATGCAAATGTTTAAATTTTTCGTACGAGCGTAGGAAAGACGGAATTTAGCGTTATTACTCACTGGTTCATCGAGTCTTCACATTTTATCGGCCAGATAATACTTCGCGAAGCGATTTTTTCTTTTTTCTTTAGAAGTCGGTGGATAAAAGTTTTGTTCGGTTTGTGTGTTACGTTACGAAGTATGACGAACCAGCGTGGATCATATCAAATTAGAGATATCGAGTGAACAGTGCTGAATCGATATTTTTGTTCGTCGAGTTACACTGTATTGTTGATTTTAATGTTTTAAATCGTAGCGAAATTGTACGATATACATTTATATATATATATATACACACATATATAATACATTGGTGAAACGTAAATTCGCGAATTAGAATGTTTTTTATACGATACGCTTTTCTGTTGCACGTGTTCACTCAAAATTTTCGCGATACACATAGTTGAATGGAAATTGGAACACGAAAAAGTCTATTTTTTAATAGAAGGAAAAAAAAAGGAAAACAATGTATACAGGAAACGCGTTCGAGTTCGAACTTTGTCGTTCCTCGGACGAGATTTCGAATAATTGTTCAGTATTATCCTGTGCCGTATGAAAACGAGGAAGTTCTTAAACTGCAAACACGAGCTCCTTAGAACATTGAGAAAATGAAAATTCCTAGGAACCTTATTGTCTGGATTATTTTTTATTAAGTATTGTATGATAAGTTGTAAAAATGTACCGATTTTACCGAGAAATTAAATGTGTTACTAAAAGAAAACCAACCTCTGAACTGTTTCATCGACCTTTTTTTTCGACGGAAAAAAAGGTAGCGAGATAGCAATTTATCGATTTATAAGTAGTCGTAATTGTAAGTAACGAGAGTTATCATTTTCACTGTACTTTCTTTGTATAAGACTGACATCGTTTGTATATGCTTAAAAGAAAAAAAAAAGATATGATCTTGTTAGATACGTCAAGATTTATACACGTAAATTAATGTGTCTACGATTATATGTGTTTAGATCACAGAAGGACTTATATCATACTGTACATAGAACACTTAAGAAATCGCATTTTCTAGCTCGAATTAAGCTTTAGAGTTAAGTCTTTATCTAATAGAATCGTCTTGAGAAGAATATACATACTTAATAAAAACAGCAATTCGTGAACACGAGGATCCAAAAGCTGTCTAAACTGTTTGTTTCCGAATTCCTTGTTTGTCATATTTAAATAAAACAACTGCAAACAATTAGCGATCCGTCGAATTCTTTCGTCGTATATTCTGATTCATTCCAAATCATTTCTGTTATCTGACTTCTTTTAAATAGTCGAAACTATGCATTACGTAGTCTATAAGCTTCGACTAATGGAATACAAATTATCTTTCTGATATACTCGTTATTTATCGGAAGTATGTATATTGTAATTTTTGCATAGAGCCTCTATAATTTTTCTACCTTTAATTCTTTATCAACTGATGGTTCGTGTTACTATCAGTTGGCAAGAAAAGACTCGTCTTATCCATAATCGATAGTATATCGTAGGAGAGATACAGGTCTTATGGAACTTCGTGTCTGTCTTAAATTGCCGATTGTGCAAAAAAAAAGAAAGAACGATAAATTTCCTTCTGTATCCTGTAGTTTAAAAAAATAAGTAAACTTAACAATTTTACTTAAATCAAAGCTAAACAGCTAAATCGCTACAATAAAGGCTACAATACGCTTGATTCAATCCTCGTAGAAACTGAATCAATTTAGAACGTGCTATACTTATTTTCTCATTGATACTAACAAATTTTCAGTAAATGACAACGTACTTGTTACTACTAAAATATTCTTCTTTATTTGAATATTTTACTCGATTAATTTACCCGCACCGCACGTACTTCTTGAACATTGTAAAAATAAATATTATCAATGAACTGTTAGATGCAATTCTACGACCTATGAAAAAAAAAAGTGCTCTACATCCACCCTCGGTTTCCCTTCTTCTCGTTGCGATAAATTCAATCGGACTGCTCGTCTATCAGTTGCGAGTCCATTCGTTTCAACTGATTGGAAACTAAGTCCCATTTCGAAGACCACGCGGGTTTTTCCACTTCTTGCGTGCTCACCTCCTCTATTAGATTCATCAGCCTAACGAAAAACTCGTTCAGCTTTGCTGCTGTACCCCGTCGTAACTTTTGGAAATTTTTATCTGCAATAAATCGAAACGGACACGAGTAACGCTTAGCGAGACGACGCGAGAGCATTTATTTATTTAAATCAGGCTTGTTGATCGAATGCGACGCGAGAGTAGGATAGATATCAGATAGATTCGTAGCATCTAGGTCTCTCGTGTTTCACTCCTTCACACGTAGAGCACAATTATCGATAATATAAATGGGACAATGTGGCATGACACGAGAATCAATATTTCTGGCGATCGTATGTACTCGTCAAGTGACAGTGTACCCACGCTAACAATGCTCAGACTGCTATGAAATATGGAACGATCAAATGTTCTGATTCTGAAACGATCTCGTCTACGTTCGCTTCGCATTATCGGTCTAATTTGTAAGCATTTACTGCTTCTTGAAATCTCTACGTTGTTCATAAATAAAATTGGAACGACTAGCGAAGTGCTACGAAAAAATTTCTTTCCTGATATTTACTGCAAGGGTAAAAGCTGTTCTTGATCCAGATACTTTGCTGCGTGAGCGCAGCCATGAACCTCTTCGTCAACAAGCTTTGACTCTCAGCCGTCATCGGTCTCAATCGACAGATAAACCGTAGAAAATATTCCAGTAAATATCTGTTGCAGCCAGACAACTTTTCTAAGCATCTCTGAGGCTTGGAACTCCAGACCACGATGTAACTTAGACTGTCCACGTCTAGCAAAGGGTGCTTCAACGTCTCCAACCATTCGAACAATAATCCTGACAGGATATCCAAGTTAGTTTCCATTTGAATCCTCTGCCAGGCTGTTGCTCGATGATTCAATATCATCTGGAAACTCCGGACGATTCAGTGCCACTTTATCGAATACCAATTCGAAATGAAAATTAATTCTACCCACCTGATAATCTTGAATGCGCTTCTTGGTCTTGTCGGGTAAAGTGGAATCATCTTTGACCAGTGCTCTGATTACTTCCTCGATACTCACGGTTTCGAGCGCCGTGTTCTGTGCAGCAGCCTTCAAATCGATGTGCGACTGAATTTCTTTGTAGCAATCGTTGTCTGCGAGATCTTGTCCGTGGATTCCGTCACCAAGAACGTCATCCACGCAGTAATCATCGAGTCCTGTAAAATTTATTATCCCTCGCATTGCCTGTCGTGGCCCGCTCAACGCTATTACTAATAGACCAATTGTATTTTAGGTTGAACTACCTGGGAAAGTGGAATCGCAAGATGGGGTGTCTGGAGAAGAGCAGAACACGTCGTCTAATCTACCAATATCGTCTGAAGTGTCCCTCGAAGATGCTTGGCTGCCACTTGCACTTGCTTTCGTAGAACCTGGATGACAAAAAAATTGCATATTACGAAGTGTCACAGTTTTTTGCGCGACGAATCGTTTTACTTGAGATTTCGATCGTTTCCAACGCTTACTGGAACAGTCGTAAGAGTCGGCAAGGGATTCAGCCCACGAATAAGAGTGCCTGATGTTCCCTTTGCTGTCTCTCAACTTGTCCAAGAGGTGGGATATGAATTTCTGCGTGAAAGACGTACTGGAAACGGTGTACTTGATCTCGCAGGGTGAATTATCCTCTTGGCAATCGCACAATTGGAGGATTCGTTCGCAAATCGTGAACACAATCTAACGAGCAATCGGTTTCAGGAATCAATCGATAGTCGTGAGGAGTTGAAGTTCGTTTAATTGCGCGAAAGATGAGAGAACCTTTGGAATATGTTTGAATGTACGTTGCTCGTATCCGTGGAGGATGTTGTGCTGCTTCTTCAAGTGCGACTGCAAACTGTGAGGCTTGCGTTCGCCAATCGCGCTGCTCAGGGGGAAAACTATCATCTGCGGTAGCACGAAATGCTCGAATTCCTGGATGCAGAGTATTTGCCCGCGAGTTTGTATCGCGCACGGTCGTTTCATGCGAACGAATCGTATGGCATCGTTTGCTCGCACACGAAGACTGTAAATAAGGTAGCACGCGATCAGAACCCCGGTTCTGCCCAGCCCTGAAAAAGGTACGTGTCTCTTAAGCTTGTCGAAACGCTGTATGATTAATTGCATTGTGGTTAGAAAATTCACGATGCGCGTGAAAATATAATCAGATACTGATAAAACAGTGGTATTCCAATTCGATTGGTGAATGATTATATTGTAGACATTCGAGAAATGATAGCATATATCAACTGAAATATTTATTATATATAATATATCGATAACGTCGCGGAAGTTGCTGTCACACTAGGCGACTGAAATATTAATTATCAAGCGGTCTCGGGCCTATCGATCGTGCCCAATTCGAGAAGTAAATTACCCGCTCGTTCCTCGGACCGCGAATCGGAAGCGTAACTCGTAATCGTAGCCGGTCGAGTTTCCGGGGTTAACAAGAGTTATGACGTGTCCGACGAATAACTATCCGAACGTTCGTTGCTATTAGCTAACACGTATCCGCGAGAGTCGTAATTAACTTCAAAGAGCGTACACGCGAGACGCGCGCGGAATTTTTGGTATTCGATTAAATCTTTACTCGACATCGCGACCGAATTTGCTCGTCAAAGAATTCGATGCGTCCCGCGTGATAAACGTTCCGTGCAAACACGATACAAGCCATCCTGGTTGCGAAAA
This sequence comes from Xylocopa sonorina, assembly GCF_050948175.1. NCBI lineage: Eukaryota > Metazoa > Arthropoda > Insecta > Hymenoptera > Apidae > Xylocopa > Xylocopa sonorina. The sequence continues at coordinate 16,580,398 of NC_135193.1, forward strand.
CATTCCGGAACTATTACTTGTTCGAGGTGGAAAATTGGATGGCCTCGCGTACAGATCGGTACGTATAATAATACGTTCTCGCGACTGTTCGTCGATTTAATGATTGATAGCCGGTTACGAGGAGTCGCCTATGAATGCGAAGAAAATGTAATTTTTATGATTGTCAAATATGCATGATCGGCAGACTCTTGTTATCGAACTCTTGTGATCGATCGACTCGACGGGGTTTCCGATCGCGTCGGTATTCTTGAACCCCTTGGCGAAGACAATAATCGTTGGACGACAGAGTTTTACATCTCGCGGGATATCCCCAACGGATAGTTCTGGGGTTGAACATCACCAGGTGGAGTAACGATTTGTAAATGGTAGGTTCTCAGTGTTACGCCCCAATTCCTTATCAGTCCTTATCTATTTTTCGTGCGCATAAATTCAGCGAGGAATTGAAGCTACGCGGACGTTTATGGGCGCGGAGCACGCATTCAGCCAATTAGAGAATTAGTCATGGAATCACATGGAAGTGGGTGTCGAGTTTTGTCATTTCACGTTGGATACGGATTTGTTTCCTCGTAGTATAAATAGAATAGTTTGCCGTTTTTGTTGATCAACGGTGGGAATTGCGCTGGCACGTGACGGTAGATAGATCGTATCAGGCCTTCTGTAAATTATTCATCGTCCCCCGAGTGTCACACGTAACGTATCATTTTTGTGGCTCTCGCAGCCGAAAGTTCAAGGAAGACGGTAATAAATGCGAAAATTCAGATGCGCCGGGTTAACACCGCGTGTCGCAGCACGCAATGCACCAAACAGCTACCGCGTTGATTAAACGCGTTTCACACGTGCCTCAGATCGATACGTTTAAAGCTTGAAAGTAACTGATAAAGGATGATACGCGTATAAAAATAAAAGGAGCGTGTAAAGCTCCGATAGTTAGTTCTCTAAATGAAAAGCCTTCTTCTACGCCGACGATAGAAGACTTGGTACGTGTTGGTTGATCGGCGCGATAACATCCATTGCACCGACTTCTCCATGCCAACTTTATCAGTTTACCGCGATACGAAATTGATAGGATTGCCAGGGGTAACCGGTGGCAGGGAGTACGATTGTGAAAATAAAAATTGGGTCGGTGAATCTATCGAAAAGGATCGATTTACCCGCGTGACAGTGAATCGCGACTCTTCCCTCTTGCACAGCAAAGGCCACGACCTTGACCATATCCAGAAGTTTGCTCATGGTCGCGTCCCCGTAGTCCTTCAACGCGAAATTGTAATAGTAAACTGTAACAAATTCGCGGAAACGTAATTAATGTTGGTACCTTCGGCGGCTTGGGTGCTTAGGAAGCGTGCAACTTTATCTGTGACCCGAAAGTGGTTGCTATTTAAACGATGAAACTTTCGTTTCCCCCGCATGGTTACACGAGTTTGCTGCATTGCATGTTCCAAGTGAAGTTCTTCGATCTGACTCACCAGACTCAAAGCTGATTCCTACGGGCGCGTTTCGTACGCTACACAAGGACAACCGTAGCCTCCGTACGACTTAATTACTGTATCTACCACCCAATCTAGTACTTTACAAGATCTTTATTTCAAGAACTTTCTTACTATACTCTTACGTATTTCCTTGTCATTTTTAATAGTCATTTCTCATTACACGATGCAAATTATAAGATTGGAATCTGATACCTACTGCCATGTTTCATAAAGACATTCGGATCGTATGTAAATCCGCTTTCCTCGAGGGGGCCACCGCAGCTTGCATGTTCACCTGGCGTTTGGAGGTTTATTATGGTTTTTATGCTCCACCCTTGGAACTGTGCTATTATGTCTTTTTTTATTATCTGTGCAGTGTTCGGCCGTGCCATGGCAAGAACGTCATCCGTCACCCTAAAGAATTATCGACCCTTACATCTCTTCCCTATCGTTCGAAACTTTCAACATAGAAATAATAAGGTAACTAAGGAATATCTTTAATCGCTTCCTCCAAGCCATTATAGATTCATTTGTTATATTTTCGGGTCAATTTGACAGAAAATCAATGCTACGAGCTCAGTACCATTTCCAAACCATTTTACATCACATGCATCGTCCCACGTGATACTGAGTTTGATCTTATCGGTTTGTAAAAGGAAATTGCATGATGTTGTTTGAAGAAATAAAAGTGAACGCGTTACGTTTTATTATTTGCAACGGAAGTAAACAACTGGGGAAAGTAGAATTTACGATTTTTCAGAAACTTTGATTCATGAAATCTTACCAATGCGAAAAGATGTTCTGTATTGCCATGTGCACAGGCGGCCAGGCTTTTGGATTTTCATACTTGCATCTAGAACCACCGCAAAAGATCGCGCACTGTATGGCTTGCGGCGTGAACTTCCGTAAATTTTCGGAGAATTTATTGTAACCAGCCTGGACCTCGCACAGGTCTACTTGGCCTGCTTGAAAACCCGCCGGTACCAATGAGCTTACATCCATTCTGCAAAGAAATTTTTTCAGTTAATTATTAATTCGAACGAAATTTGAAAGTTGAAACTTTATAAAGTGCATTTCTCGAATTTCGAGAAACTGGTACTTGAGTAAAAAATGTGCACGTGTTTAAAGACACTTACATGTTTAAAAATAATCAGGTTGACTCCATCCATCTCATTGCCATAGGAAAATAAAAATTTTCTTTACATCGTTCCGTCTCCGTTTTTATCAGACACGTTTGCTAGCTTAAATAGAATCTTTTTCCAGCGGTTCTCTTTACTTAAGAAAATACCACAGAGCGTGGCAATCAATGCAAAAAAGCACTTTACGTACTGGGGTAAACGCATAGCGACTGGTAGTCCCTTCAACATAACGCTACTTTATCTATCCTTCTATCACACTGATTGCGCCTGCGTTACTTCTGTAGCCTGTAAAACCGCTTTTGTTTCATTCCACCCCTACTATAAGCCTAATCGCTATATTCCCTTGTAAGCAGCGATCGTATAAACCGCGACGCATGTATGCGATTTATGAGTCAGTCGAAATTCATTTTGTTTATTACAAAAATAACATTCGTCTTAATTAAAATTAATCCAAGTTTAATTTATTCTTTACAAACTACACGTTAATTTAAATTGTAGGCAAACTGGCTTCACCTTTAAAATTTCTCAGTAACAGCTGTATATATTAATCTTTCGACGTTAATTCTTTAAATAAAATGTAGTAATAATGAGAATACAAAACAGTACTGATTCAAACAATCACGCGCGAAGAATTATTTGAATGTCTCAGTTCGTATTGGGCTCTCCCATTGGCCTGTGGAACCAGCATAACCTGACACTCTGCCCTGTGGATAGATCCTAACCGGATGAAGAAATGAACGTGGCATTAGTTGCTTCGCGTGTGATAAGCTGACAATGCTAGAGTGCCGGTTATACTGTAGGTAACCGCAGCGCAATGGATCATCAAGTGTAGGCTCGTTTAGATAAGATTATTTTCAGTGTGTCTTAAAGTCTTATTAATTTTCGACGACATATACATCGGTGTGGGGTTCGGGTAACTGCGATTAAGATGTCCGGCTTCGACGAGAATCCCTTCGGGGAACCGAATACCAACGATCCGTTCGCGGTGAGTATTTTAATAGCGGTTAGACCCGATTCGCGCATTATTTCGTTCAATATGCATATATAATCTGTCAAATGCAAATGAACCCATACGCCTGAATCATTGTTGTTCTCCCTCAAGATCGTAGGTGAAGGCTTTCGCCTGTCCCGATGCCTGTACACGTTACTCGTTTAGTCGTTTTTATTTTCGCACTGTTTCTCCTCATTTACCTTCTATCAGCTACATTTAGAAAGAATACCCGGATGTTTCTTATTGTTTTGTAATTTGAAAATCGCCACACCAAATTTGTATTTAAAGTAGACATAACGTCCAATAAAGGAATTCTTTGAATTGCTGTTGACTCTATATATAGACATCGTCTATAAATACATATACTTCAATTAGTAGATTGTCCAACTTCATTTCTGCGATTGAATGGTAGACAAAATGAGTGGATGACAATCAACCCCTTTTTATTTGGCTTTTTAAATAGGATCCAGCAATAAGGAGAGCTGTATCCTCCACTCCAACTAACAGAGGTCTGGAGGATTATAATCCTTTTGCCGATCAAGGCTCGCAAGGGATGGCACAAGTAAGAGGTGCTTCGAATCCTCCTATTTATGGAGGTCTTGTATCGACACAGCAGCCAGCTACGCTTCAGCCTTCGAATCAGGAACCTCCGGCAACTAACTATGCCCGTACTCCTCAGCAAACGGTGAATCCACCGCTTGCAAGCCCACTGCCCCCTACTTCGGATATAAATGTACATGAAATTTCATATTTCACAGTATTTTGTAATTAATCTTAATAATTACCTAAACTATATTCTTTTCACAAAAATTACTGAATTTTAGCAAAGATCAGAGCCAGAATGGAAGCCAAGACCAGATGAGGACATAAGAAACACATCGTATTATTGTAAGTTCAGTAAACAGATAGTAGATATTTAGTACAGTCTTTTCTATTACTACATAATAATTAAAATTCCTTGGTTATTAAAGCAAATAGGAACAACTGGCCACCTTTGCCAGATAAATGTTGCTTTCAACCCTGCTTCCACCAAGATATCGATGTGGAAATTCATTCAGATTTTCAGAAGGTTGTCAGGCAATTGTACCGTCTATGGATGTGTAAGTTTAATGTGCTGTATATAATTATATTCCAAAGAAGAATTTCATAACATGAATAGTGAAATAATATTGTATTTTTAATTACAGTTCACGGCTGTATTTTAATTTTGAATGTTATCGGCGGATTCTTTGTATTCCTATGTGACGGAGGATTTTCGACGTTTGGCCTTGGAATATTGTATCTCATACTCTTCACTCCGTTCTCGTTTCTATGCTGGTTCAGACCAGCGTACAAGGCATTCAAGTGCGTAATCTGACATGCAATATTTTATTACGCGATGTTCCATCACTCCTATGGTATCACTTGAACAATTTTTTTCTTTTTCAGGAACGATAGCTCTTTTAACTTCATGGTGTTTTTCTTCGTTTTTTTCTTTCAATTAATCGTGACATCGATTCAAGCCATTGGCATACCTGGTTCTGGGACTTGGTAAGAATTTTAATTCTTGGAACACGAATTTATGTTCACGATAATATTTCTATTTTTTACACTTACAGTGGTATTATAGTGGCTATCACGATGTTCAATTCAACAGCTAAGGGAGTATTCGTTGGCATGTTGCTGCTCTTTATTGCCATTTGTTTCGTCCTTGCCGCGTGCGGTGATCTCCTATTATTGACTAAGGTACCGGTACAATATTGTACTTGAAAATTGTTTTAAACATTAGATCTTAAAATATAAGATGTAAAAGATGACGAACGCAAATTATTTACAGATTCATCGCATTTATCGTTCGTCGGACGCGAGCATTTCGAAAGCACAACAGGAGTTTGCCACGACTTTCTTGCGCGATGAACACGTACAAGCTATGACAAGTAACGTTGCTGCTAGTGCTGCCCGCCAGCATATGGCTAATGTTGCTAATCAACCACGCTATTAATGAAATTTATCGTCCAGGATTTATTCTTCAGGTACTCTGACGTTTTACTGCTCAGTAAATCGATAGATCTTAGTTTCGATGCATCTAATCTGCATTTCACGCGAAACTTGAAATTACGATGTTCCATAGAAACTCTATTCTTGCATTCGACAAAGAAATTGTACTATCCACGTGTGTAGAGTCATTTCATTATTTGTGTCGCGGTACGTTTAGAGTTAATGTATTCGTGCATGCTTTTTTCCAATGAAAATTCGTATCGTTTATCGGCAAACGTTGAGATTTACGAAATTTTTTTTAAGGGTGTATTTAACATTTTATTCACCGTGTATCAATCGCCTCGTAACAGTATTTTAAATCCGATTGACACACGAATTTGGTATGTATGTACGCATACATACGTGTCTCTGTATAATCTAACATATGGCGCGTACATTATTTTTCATTTGTTTTCATCAGAAAAAAAAGAAAAAAAATTAGTCACAAAATAATTTATCGTGTCTAGTAGAGGGAGGAGTTATTAATCATATCACTAATTCTTATATTATTGCTTCTATATATACATCAATGATATTTGCTAGCTTTTGTATTTTAGTGGCACCTTAATCATGATGTTGTAATCATGTGCGGCATTATATAAAACGAAAAGCGTTCGGTTTGCTGAAAATCAAAATAACTTAGATAGATGGTAACACAAAACGTGTTCTGTCCACGAATATAGATTTTAATTTTCTTAATAACTGTTGTGTTTCATGAAACGTTAATTTAATTTACGTTCTGTACGGAAATCATGCATCCTTTATCTACCCCAATTACATCCTATACATTCCTTGCAACGTGTAATATATGGCCTTTCTTTATTAAGTACTTGTTATTTAGATCCTTAAAATATTCTATCTCTTTGTAAAGTTTAAACTATACACATATACATATATACATACATATATATATATATAAGGAATATGTTGGAAAGAAAACAAAGCAAATGACTTTTACATACGTTTAATTATTTATTAATTATCGATAAATTATTTATAGAGTACGAAAATTGGGTTATATCGTTGCTGTTACTTTATTGGGTGTGTCTAAACGTCTCAATGAACTGGAAAATTTATGCCAAGTAAAATGTTCGGGAATATAGGGAAGAGAGAGGTTTTGAAGGCCTTTGTTATTTATTGAGACACTAACCGAAGACATTATATATCTTCCTAAGTATATTTTTACACATATGCGACACTGGTAAATTAATTGCAATGATTATCACAGATTTTTATTATATAACAATGAACAATAGAATACTTCGTTTTGTATAAAAAAAAAGAAGAAGAAAAGAACGGAAATGTTTAAATTTTATAAATACGCGTTGGTACGTGCATTTGTACCTATGTAAACAGCAGAAAGAAAAAGTGACAAATAAAACTTTAGTTTACTCATAGCAATATCTTTTCTACTGTAACGAAAAGCGCGGAAATATCTGCAGGATAACAGGAAATACTTATAACAAATTTTCCAGATTCTGCAAACCGATAGTCCTCAATAATGCTTTACCTGCAATACAGGTATTACGATTTGCCATTTTTTAATCCATGACTAAATAAAATTACCTTTAGCCTTCGTAAATGAAATAAATATTGTAAACGTGAGAACGTAAATCGTACCTTCAGATCGATACGTCGCAATTGGATCTGTAGGGAATGAACAACCGAGGTTGATGTCTGACGTAGACCCCGTCCCGATCAATTTCGCCACGAATATAGCATCCATCATTTGTATGTCCGATCTGTACATCAATTTAGCGTGGCCTTCGGCTAGCCTGAAGGAAATAATTATGTCGAATGTCCTAAAACTAACTTGGAATATATTTATTCTCATTACCTAATAAGGCTGTCCAAAAGTCGAACCGTTGTTCTTTCTTCCCTTCTGTCCGGATGAGACCTATGGTAAAGATATGTCGCTCTGAGAATCATTTCCGCTTCCTTTGTTAGCTTCGGTTGAAACGAATGTACGTGCGCTAGATATTCTCGCAATGTATCGTCCTTCCACAGGCCCTCTGCCTTTAAAAGTTCCATGTGATTCTTCGAACCTCTGTACAACCAATACTCTTACAATAATTTAAGCGTCTACGATGTGATAAAAGGGGATCGGAGTGCATGCATTTTTCTTACATTCGAACAGTATTCTCCTTTTTCTCGTAAGCGGCTTTCAATATATGCTCGGAGGTCAATCTGTCCCATTCTGGATTCCTGTTGTCCTTTAGGAGCAAAATTAGATCGAAACGAGATAGAAGAGGATCGCCCAGGTTCGTCTCCCATTCTTTATCCTCGGCGAACTGGCCACCGCTTGGATTAATGGCAGCGATTACTGAACACCTGGAGTTTAGCGTGCTGACTAAGCCAGCTTTCGCGATTGATATAGTTTGCTGTTCCATGGCTTCGTGGACCGATGTCCTGTCTTGTGAACTCATCGTTGTGAATTCGTCGACGCAACAAACGCCTCCGTCGGCCAACACCAAGGCACCAGCTTCTAGATGCCAACCTTCCGAGTCCTGTAGCGTGTGAAAGAAAATGGCGTGGATACTGATCTTAAATGGCTACTCATCAAGCAAAAGAGACGGTGTACATCGACTCACTCTAACAGCAGTAGCCGTCAGCCCAGCTGCGGTCGAACCCACACCAGTCGTAAGAACCGATCTTGCAGCTAATCGAGACGCCGCGCGAAGCAATTGAGACTTTCCAGTCCCTGGATCGCCGACCAAAAGAAGATGAGGCTCCCCTCGTACACGTGTCCCTTTTGTTTTATTTAACACGATTTGTATTTTGCGAAGGATAAGAATAAAAGAGTCGCTAAAGTGCCGGTATAGTTACCGCTTTCGTTGCATTTTGGCACGCCACCGGCTAGGACAACAGCTAGCGCCAATTTTGCAGTATACATTCCATAAAGCTTCGAACAATTCGTACATTTTTCTTTTCATTTGTTACAAAGCGTGCGTTGTAAGTAAAAATTAATACCTGCGGGCAAATAGACGCGACGATGTTGTCCCTACCAAGCAAAGGATCATCGGTGTACTTCTTCCAATAATCTGTGAAGATATCTTTCATTTCTTGCGAAGAGGATGTGTCGAATACTTTACGTCGTACCACCACGCTGTTTGCCAGCATCATAGTGGTTGCCTCTAAACGTTCACCTACCTCTAAGGCACCCCAAATTCTTATCATAATACCGCTGGAAATGTATGGCGCAATAGTGTAAGCAGGAGTGCGTAATTTTATTTATAACGTAATACAGCTAGTAATTAATTCGGCACCTGATCTCGACACGATCTCCTGGCCTACATTTATCAACTAGATCATCCAGCAAGATAATCCTCAGTTCTTCGGTCAAAGATTTATTCGTGTCTACGTTACCCTTTTCCTAATTAAAGGCAGTTAAAGTTAATGATGCTACTAAAGCGTTTAGTGGCCGTCAAAGTGATTTAAAAAAGTACTTGTATTCCTATTTCTTGACAGTCTGAGGAATCCTCTAGATCAAAGCCAGCCAGAGCTTCTAGCTTTGTTCCGTGGCATTTCTCGCATTCTGAGATATCTGCGAAATCCTGTCTCTCCCATTCGTACTAAAAAAGTGGATAACAGGCCACGGCATTATCGACCAATAAGAAATTACACGAAATACGTGTGGTAAGTGCAACTAACTTTAACCATTGTAACATCTTTACACTTTTTACAGCTGTATCTTTGAATGGACTTTAGTACAGTCGGTTGAGAGATTCTGACTATGGTACCGCTTGTTGAAACAAGTTGCCCAATTTGTCCTTGATCCAGCGTAACTGGCACAGCGGTGACTCGGATACGAACCTGCTCAATACATTTTCGATACGCGAGGGCACAAAAGTAACAATGAAATAAAAAAATCTTTTTACTTTTTTCTTTACAACTTGTTTCGGTTCTGCTATTTCTTCTTGAGCCTCTATCGCAGCTTCGTCGCACAATGGCAAATAATATCTAGGATGTTGCAAGATTTTCTGTGCGACGTCGGCATCGTCTTCGAATAGCGACACGAAGCTGCAAACGGAACGTTCTCCGTATCGTACGAGGAGGAATACGCAACTATAAAGATTACTCACTTTACATAAATCGAAGAAAAACTGTTGACATCGTCCTCGTCCAATATTTCTTCCAAATCTCCGCGGTGGTTTTTTAACAAGTATTCTTTCAACATTTTGGACACGACAGATTGAGGTTATGTATCCGCGCGCTACGGTGTCGCACGTGCTACTGATCTCCCGCTGAAACTGTCAAAGTCACGTGCCCCCCATTACCACGCGTTCCCATCGAGTTCCGAAGAAAGTCGAATGAATTCAATATTCTCGAATCGGAATTCCATATGTCACTAATCGTACGAAACTAATTTAATTTGAAAATTAAAAGCGATTAATCAAATGGAACAAGTATGGTGATACTTGGTTCTATGGAAAATACGTGGAATTTTTATTCGCAAATGTTCTCCAAAGAAAAACGAATGATCCGCCAGCGCCCATATGATATCTACACTGGAACGTTTGAAATTTTACGCTCAATGAATCCCTTCACCTTTCGCGTCGGTTTAATAAAAGAGCCGCATCGATTACTTGTCGTAAAACCGCATTGGCAGTCGAACCATTAATCGATTCGCGCGTCTTCCTATCCATCTGGCAATTCTGTTCTCGTGGTTTCGCGCGCCGTCCTGCGGTAAAACTTACCCCGCAACAGTGAAAACCTTTTTCGGTGTCTACTTTTCATCGGGGAAACTCTCGACGTTCCATCAATCGTGCATTTAAAACAAAAGTATAGCCCTGTAAATAAAATGTGTCCCAAATACGAGTGACAAACAAAAAAAAAAAACAAAAAATCTCCCTGCCCATTATTCCATCGAGAGAGCAAGGTGGCCGCAGTTTTTTCCGTCGATTTGAATGGCTTTTTTACTATTCAGATTCTATCCAGCCCGGGGGATTGAAAATAATTTCGATCGTAGAATAGAAACTGGGATGGTGCAACACTATTTTATCAGAAACGCGGGCCGTTCGTTCATATTTCAAATGGTAGAAACCCGGGTTACACGACGGCTGTATCGGTTTTACGATGTCATTAGTAACGATTCCCTTTACGATCTCTTCCTAAGTTATAAATTACTCGTCGGAACCGCACTGGTCTGGGATGGGAAGCAATGTAATTAGCGTGAGCTGTGCGTGTAACAAACACACGATCCTACGTATAATTGCCCGTTGCACGATCAAAACTTACTTCGTCCGTTTCGCAGCTCGGAATAGAATAATTCTCGCGAACCTACGAACCGATCCTCTCGAGACCGCGTCTCACCGTTCACGTGCTTGAACTTTCGCGTTTCTTAATGTTCCGCAAACGTCGCGAACGAAGCTACTGTTTTTTGCGGACACGTGTACGCGACGTGGCTGGAACATCGAATGTTCTCGGTGAAAATGTCGCGAGACGTAGAATTTTTGCTTGTCAATAACTCGGACAAGTGTAAATTGTCGACGCGGGGGGGATCGTGTGTATACACCGCATTTCCTGCGAGCGGAATTCCGTGTAAGTTGTCAGCGGCAGGCAGCCACCGAAGATTTCCGCGTGAAATTACTGCAAGTTTTATGGTCGCCTCTGACGCAGACGCGCCAATGGAACCCCTACCATCGTTCTGCTTTCATTTTTTCGCGAATGCTAATAAAAGGGGCGCGAACATAATGGCGTGGATTATTATGGTGAAGAGTATAATTCCAATACAAAATTGAAAAGATGTTTCAACGGAGTAGATGACAGTTTCGTGCGTTCCCAGAATTTTACAATTCGCTGGAATTCAAGCAGGATTCAAGCAGAAACAAACGTTTTTAAAGTACATTTAAATCATTAGTAACGAGGAAAATCTCGTCTAATTTGTCCGAGAGCTATCTTATTTAATTTGTATTCGACGTTAAGCCAATAAATTACGTATTTTTGCGAAGATCGTTAACGACGCTCGATGAAAAAATTCAATTAAACCAGTCGATAAAACTTCTGATATAAAGTGCGTTCCATTATATTTCTTTTATCACTCGACGTCCTAGTACGACGTCCTTGCTTCAGTAATTTCACGGGCGCGTTAAAAAGTAATAAAAAGGTTCTCCGGGACGAACGGAAGCGGAGATAAGAAGGGTGATCATGTAAAAGGGAGCATCCGGGGAAAGAAGACGATGGGGTGAGAAGAAGAGCTGGGGCGTCGGCCCATCTTGTCCGGCAAGGATTCCACGTCGCGCGAGGTCCCACGCTTTAATAATACATCCCACGACCGTTAATCACCGCGTGAAATATAATTTAATACCTGACCGAGCTAGGACCAACCACTAAAAATGACGAACGGCCAGGAAACACGCGGCTAACACACCGGCGAGCCCCTTCAACGCGCTTCCATGGCCACCCCATGCTGGCGGACGTGCAATAACGATAAAGGGTTGGGTATTCGTGGACTAGCCTTTTGGTGTGGCCGCTCGTGAAAGGCGTGCGGGCTGCCCTGTACATTACGCTCGCCCACTGTGCCGTGCTCAATAGCCCCAATTCGCAGGATTCCTTCACACAGATATATATATAGGGGCTACCGTGCTCCCTTCCACCCTTCGTACCTTTCCCTTTTTCTACCGTTTCCCGTCCCACTCCGCGTTCCGCACGTTCTTTTACGCTTTTTAACCACCAAAAATACACGAGCGCCGCACGTTCAACGTATCGATCGCGTTGATCTACGCTAGTTGAATCCACCCGGGACGCTCGAGCAGAAGACACCCTCCTTTTTTTTATCGCTCGACGATCATATCGACGAGCTCTGCCGTCTTTCCTTCTCGTTTCAATCTCTTCTGTCTGATCGATGACGGGCGAACGGAATCGAGTTAATACCGACGACAATGACCACCATTTCGTTCAATGAAAGCGTCCGCGAACGATCTTCCTTCCGGCGGGGTGGCGCGCTTTTTATCGACATCGCACTCCCGCGCTAGCGAACTGGCAATTGCGAGGGGGTGGTTCCGCTGTAAATGGACTTCCACGCGTAAGGTGTTCGCTTCTGTCCCGGAACTCTCGTTACGATTCCTTTAACGAGCTCTTTTTGCCAACCTAACCCGATCGTTTGTTGTACATCGGGGACAGGTAGATCGTTTCGCTTTTGCTTTCTGCTGGTTATTTTCTTACTGACAATGCGAGGAGGAACATCGCTCTCTTTATGCCTTCTACTCGCTCTTAGTCGACGATGCACGAAATATATCGCGTATACGTGATCGTTTTGTGTACAATGCAATTAACCCGCCGAGTGGAGGTGTCAAGCTGTGCGAGTCGTTCAACAGTCCTATCGTAATAGCCATAAATAAAGGTATTAGCGTGGCCATGAACTTCCCTTCTTACGGACTCCCCTAGTTTCTATATAAATTGCCGAAATATCCACACGAGCTGCCGAACATGAGCCACCGCGTAGCAGGGGTTCCTTAGACGAGGTAATAAAGATATAAGACGGCGTTTTATAGGCTGACGTTGTAGTTAGGTCGAAAAGCGGTCGGTAAATGCTATTAGCGATGGCTACGAACGTTCCTCGAACAAATACAATTATTCTTCAGCTCGCGTTGGCTTTCAACTTTTTCTTTTATCATTCATACTCGTTACTTCTCCTCGCAGAGTCGCATTAAATATTCAATTTATCACCGAATGTTTGCGTAACGTTCGTAAAAAAAGTTAATTTGCATAACCACCGTCTACGATCGAGGACAGAACGTTTCCGAAGTTGTCCTCGGGGCTCGACTTCCATTTAAGACAGCTCCCAGAAACCACGGGCCCGGTGTTTTCGAGGAACGACGTCAGCCCCGTCCATAAATCATATTTTGATTTCGTAACAACGACATTAGCCAGGCTGATTTCGCCCAGCGCGAGGAATACTCGTTTCTTTCCCCCCTTAAACCATTTCTCAATTTACGAGAGCAAGCCGTTGTTAGGGCGATACCGACTACGGAGAGAAGTTTGATTTATGCCAGCTTCGACGTGCCTCTAACGTTCGCTTGTTGCGCCCTCCGAAACGGGTTAATGCGAACCGATGAAATATTTATACGCGGTGGCAATCCTCGTTTCGATTCCCTTCGCGCGAATACGACGAATTAGTACGCGATCAAATTTTTACGAGTTAACGAGAGGAAGAAACGACGACGGTGGAAAGAGCTGTTAGCTGGGTAATCAAGCCGTCCTAAACAGGAAACGTTAAACGCGTGTCTGTTGCGCCGTCGTTCCCGTTTATAAGAGAAGAAGACACGCGATGACCAGGCACCAAAGCGACGCCACAGATGAAGATGTAAATTCGGTGGAAGAACTTCATTTCCATCCATCTTCCTTTGTCCCTGTCACGCGTAGATTCAAAACGGTCTGAAAAATAGACGTTCACTTTTAACGATACGTAATGCTTCGAAACGACGAACAATATTTCCTGCCACGCGGGCTCGTTACATTGGGAATAAATTTCCATCTCGAACACGCGTTAGATACAGTATATTAAATTGCTTCCCCTCCAGGCTTTCGTCCCTCTGTCTTCGAGCACTCACAGGATATATTTTAGACCCGAAGCCTGTTACACGGGCCCCTCTCAATTGACTCTTGTTTACTTGTTGCGTGCTGTAGCCGATAATTCAATCGAAGATCTTTCGCAATTTCGGTCTCGATCAATTTATCAGACCTCTAACCAATTCTAGAACGGAAATGGAACATCCAGTTCTAATTTTTCCAATTCAGGAAAACTAACGTTCGATCCACGTGTCTTACTTATCCTACTTATTTTCTTTTCATTGGCAATGCTCAACGTCAATGAAATCAGTTCATAAGAACACGTGTATTCTTTGTAAATTCGAATAAATTCCAATAAATGATTCAGAGGTTGTTAACTAATTGTTAGTTCACTTAAAAATCTGCGATCTTAAAACGTAACACAAAGATAGGTTTATAGCTCAAGCAAGGTGATTCCCGAAAAAGAGTCGTTCGCGATCCACGGCTATGAGACAGGTCCCCCTATCTCGGCCATCCTTCCAGCCAACCCCCGTATCCGGGATGTTTCGCGTCAGCTGAAAAATCTGGGCCAATCGGTGCTCTTTGAGACCGTATATAATCTTCGCGCGGGGGCGAGACGCGGCCGTTTAAAAATTGAACGAGGCAACCTTCGACCGGGGTTGCACCCCATAAATTATCCGCAGGGGGTCGAGCGGTTCTTCTCGCGGCGCGGATGACTCTGGGCAACCCGAAGTCGCCTGGGATCGTGAGTTATGGCTGCGGAGTGACTCCGCAACACGTTGCCGATCGACGTGCTCTTTGTGACGTCGCATTTAAACCGACCAGACCAGTATCTCGCGGTGTTACATTGACGTTTATGTTCTCCGACATCCCAGAAGACACACCGCGGTCGACGCTGGTGCGAGGCCATTAAACGGATCGATATCTCGTTACGTAAATGAGCAATTCTTTGTCCGTCGTCGTCGACGACGATGCAGATCGGAAATGGGCGTTGTTCTGTTGGTCGAACGAGAGGAGGAACTCTCTCTCTCTCTCTCTCTCTCTCTCTCTCTCTCTATTATTTTCCACCCTCTTCTTTGGTTCCGGTAACGTCTACGTCGAGAGACCGTGTTCGAACGCAACCTTCCAGCGGGAGGATCATTACGTTCTTATCCTGATGTTTCGACGAGCAAGGGGAACGGAGGACACGGAGACGGGAACAATTGGGAGCGCAGGGCGGCCCTTTTCCGATCGAACGATCTCGCGAGATTAACGCGCCCCGTAAACGGCGTATTACTGCTTAAAACGGTGCATCGATCAGCGCGACGATGTTGTCCCGATGCCCGATAACAATTCAATTTATGTAATTTGCCGATTTGCGCGGCAAAGAGCATCCGTGATTGCGGCCGCGGGATTTATACGGTCGCCCGGCGAGTCAACGAAATACAGCGTAATAATTCATAATGCCCTACGTACGCGCCGATAATATTTCGTTTCCGGACGGAAACGCGTGTAAATAATCGCAGGAAATCGCGCCGCTGTTGCGAAACTTTCCGCAGTTCGTAAATACGTTTGTATGAACGGCCGTTTCCTGCTACCTGCGTCCCATCGTTTTCCGCCCGCCATTTGTCAGGTTTTAGTAAAAACGAAGGGTTGGACGGTAATTGGGGGGATTCTCGGCGTACTAATTATTTCTTTCGTGGAACGTAGGCGTGGAAAGGCTACTCGATCACACGGCCGATGATCCATCGCGGGGTAAACCTTGTTTAACCGGGGGTACAGGTGGCCATCCTACTGTATACCGGATATAGAGCTTGATGGATAACCGCCGCGATCTTGCGGTACACCGTAGTTTAGACGCCAAATACATATATTGATACGTTAACGACGTTAGTGAACGCTTGAAGGGGAGTATTTCACGGGATTCATCTTCGTTTGGTATATTTGAGGAAAAACGAGGAAACATTCCTCGATCACGAGCAACGAATGATAACGTTAAGCTGTCGCGTTGAAACGCGAGTAACACCCAAATGTTGAACGTTACGGTTAAATTGAAACGATTGTAATTCCGAACTTTGCCCCGTTTCGGTTGGAAAAAATATATATATATATATAAACTCGATATCGTGCGTGGCATATTGGTGAACTCTGTAAATTGCAGGGCAGAAAAATAATCAAAACAAACCGATCGACAATCGTTCTCGTGTTCTAGCCGGCAATCAATCGAAAAGAGACTCCGCAGCAACTTTTCGTGATTGTTACACGCAAAGAGGTGTGGCTTGCACGTCGCTAAAGAGACGTAGATCATTGGATAATGATGGGATGTTCCATCCCGTTTCATTCTACACGGCTGTAATCCCTTCCTCCCTAACGCAACAGTCATCATGTCGTCGTGGTACGGATCACTTAGGGATCATTAACTTTATGGCGCTTCCGTATGGCCCGCCGTTCGCGTGCAAGTGTACATTGTTCGAAACCTCCGCCACGATGCATCCGACTAAATAAAAATCCATTCATTCCTCCTTGCTGACTACTTCCGACGCGACACGAGGACCCTCAATTCGAAACCATTAAGTAATTACCAGCCGGTGGAACTAGACGGTGGAATTCTTGAATACAAACGCTACTCGAAACTGCTATTCTTCTGGAACGCACGTGACCAAGCCCAGACCACCTACCGTGAAGTTTCACAATACCTACCGACCGACTATCTCCTCTCTAACCGACTCGATCGAGGACCGAACTACTAAATCAACCAATTCCATCCTGTTCGATATAAAAACGATCTTCTTCTTCGTACAGCTGGGTGGTCTTCCAATCCGCTTACGAAAAACCCTTTCCTTTCGAAATCCTTCGGCGCGAATCGTGGAACCGTTATTCTTTCGAATCTTGATTAATCTGGACGCTACGCGATACCCCTGGACAGGTATTTCCTGGTGATGACGATACTTATACACGCCAACGGACGCGCGCGAGCGCGTTTATGTAATGGTAAACCGCACACCGTGTCGCGGATGAATATCGCAGAATATAATGTTACTGTATTTCATTACCGGAGTACACCGGATGTGCTATGCTGGTCCGTTCCCTTGTATTCTCTACGAGAGCCACTATGGGGACGCGACGCTCGCGCCCGCGCCACCGCTCGCCATCAGGCGTACTCGCCCCCGTTGTATTATATCCTCCTTTATACGGCCCGGTTTCGGCTTCCGGCCGCTGCCATTCAGGAATATCACCTTACGCGCTTCCTCGTGATTCAGCCGACTCTCGAAACACGCTGTAATCAAAGGATTACACCAGCGGGCACCAAGACCGTGGTCCCTCCAAGTCAGCCTCTGTTCAACGCGACCACCCCCGTAGCGCGCTGTAATCACATTCGCCCTCGTCTCTCCTCGAGCATCGACTGCATCGCGCACCCGCGCAACGCTCTCGCGAGGGCCGCATTGAAGGCTTTCAACCCTTTAACCGACCGATTTTCCATCGAATCGCCTCCCACGTGGATCTTCCTGGGGGAACGTCGAATTTCCAGCGACGTCGAGTGCCTTGTCATTGCTCGAACGCTCCGCTGCCTGTTGCTGCTACATCCGCCTCGAACCAGACGGAGTTAGAGGCAGCGAGGGTCGCGTTAATCGTGGACGTTGGAAAATTTTCGATCGCTAATTGCATCTCGGTGGAAAAATACTGTTTTAATATATATATATTGTCGGGGGTGTACGCGTATTATTGTATCGAGGTTCACCGAATTTCAGACCGCGCGGCGAAACTAATTATATCGCGATAACGAGGCTAATTTGGAGCCTCGCGAGACCGTTTCGCACTTGTGCGCTTATAAAGAGAATAGTATTATAAATAGATGCGGAGGAGACAGCGAAACGTTAGAGGGAACGGGAGAGAGAGAGAGTGCGAAAGGGGTCGTAGAGAGGGAGAGCAGCTAAAGTTCCGCGCGCGCGTTCTACTGCACAGCTCTTCCCCATTATTATACCGTCGACCTGCAAATTGTAGACGCTTTCTCTCGAATTCAAGTGCCATCCAGCGTTACGTGATTAACGCACGAACCGGCGTACGTAGGTACGTACGCGATACTATCTGCGCCGAAGGCTGCGAATAGAATTCGCCAAGACGGGCGTCGCGCGGCAGACATAATAGCCCCGGTGTTCCGTCTCTCGTTTTTCATTTTCGTCTTATCGCGCCGGACGGATCGGCTCGCCGGCCACCCCTTTTCATTTACCACGACCAATTCCAGGTCGCGAAATTTATCGATCCCACACTCGCGTTTCCATATTCAGACCCCCCGTCGGTTAATTGTAATTTAATATTCGGAGTAACCTGCGCGATAAAATAGCGTGAAACGTTTATCGAATTGCAAAAGGAATTAATGACGCGAATGATCAGCCGTGCATCGCATTTTAATTGCCAGACGGTTCCTTCCTGCCCCGTCCAGGGACTCTCTGGAACGCTCTGTCGAGGATTATTTACTTTCTACCCGGCCAACCCTGCCAGGTAATTATTTACACACCCTGTCTGCCGGTCAATTATACAGCCAATTATTTCCGGGGAACAGTCGACTTAATTACCGGGTCCGTGGCGGCCACAATTTTTAGATCGCCCGAGCCACTAACCTGGACGGAATTAATTGAATTTAATTCGCCAGGGGAACCTAGGCAACGTAGAGACTGATTGAATTTTTATCTGGCTTCCGCCTTTTGTACACTCGCCTGTTCCTAACCGTAGCGGGGTGGGGGCGAACGAAACTTTTCCTTCTTTTTTTTGTTCACCAGGCCCAGGAAAAATTCAAAACGCATCGCGCGTTGTACAGGCCCGTTAAGTTCGCTGGACTACCCGGTCGAGACGGGACAAATTCGCGATCGACGCTCTCGCGTTTCATCGCTGGCCCGTTTCGTACGGCGTTAGGACGCCAGGTCCACCCTTCGCGGAGCGAAATCCGCCGGGCTTTCCGGGCCGGTGGGCGGCACTTTATTCAATTTCAAGCGCGAAGGATTATTGCGCCCGGGAAATATAGAAGTTGTACTTTGATGAAAATTTCAATAGTTCCATAATGAGTTCCAAGCCGTTGATAATTAATTCAGCAAACTTATATTCCACCACCGAGTTAATTTCCGGCCGCACAAATTAGGATTTTAATCAAATCTTGGGGGATCGCTCCGACGTGGCCGAAGTACAAAAATGCCAATTAAAACGAACGGAATGTCGTTAAAATCCGGGTAATCATCTTCCCAGGGGCTCACGGTTTCAAATATTCTTCCACGACCACTCGTTTATACCTCCAATTACGTTATTTCATCCTTTGAATTTCATTAATCCGTACTTCAATTTCGATCGTTTCTATACTGTCAATCTCGACTTTCATTATCGCCACGATCCATCTCGAAAGCAGCGTATATATCCTTAGAAGATAATTCAGCGAAAAGAGTCTACGTGCACGTGGCTATTCTACTGTCAAGCAACTCGCGACCAACCACCCCCAATTAAACTTCGAACCGTTATACCATTCGCGAGACGTCTGGTGTCCAAACGTTCGGTTCGAACGAACAAAGTCGTACGAACGCGGCAAGAAATCGTCGAGGTAAATATCGCGGCCGTTTCTGCCTTTGATACCAGCGTACCAAGCGGTGCCACTGGGTAATCTCTGTCGCTCATTAACGTCGCCCGTAACCAACGAAACTTCCTGCAAGCGCGCGGCCTACTAAAACCGTCCGTTGTTTTTCCGCGTCGAAAGTTGCGCTTAACTCGCGAACCAGTTCCGTCCAACCGGCGCGCGGCGTGTGCCCGATATAATTCGCGGAACGGAAGAAAGAGAGAACGGAAACGCTGCCTGGAAATTTCCCCGGGTGAACTTCGACGTTTCCCGTTGCTCGCTGCCCGCCGACTAACGGCGAACAATTGCCCGGTCGTCTGCTGCGAACGTATGCCCGTCGTGGATGAAATAATCTCCCGGAAAGAACCGAATGAGTCCGGTGACCGCAGTCGGAAAATGCGAGTCGATAATGGCGACGGATGGTACGGAAGCGGAGGAATTCATTATAGCGATATCAATGGAGAGAGTGAAATACGGAATAAAGTATTAATTAACATAGATTACTACATTTTTTAACACAGTTTTCAGCGTACGAATAAAACACGCTACACGGGTTACTTTCGTATCCCTCTGTGGCAGATATTCCAGTCGAAAGTATTCATTACAAACCACGATATTCAATGGTCCCAACCGGTTCGATTCTTCTTCCACTACCCAAGGCGATAAATACGCGGTTATCGATATTACTTTTCAACCGCAGCGTGTCCACGATAGCGTCCATCGACTCCTTTCCCTCTTTTTTTCCCTCGCTCGGCCCTCTCATCCCCGTTATCGTACGTAGGAAAAGGACTTGTGTCTCACGGGTCGCCGAGGGGTGGCACCATTCCTATTCATCTCGAAAAATAAAGGCGTACCCGATCGAGGGCCTCGATAACCATGAATATTTTATCCGCATAATATCCCGCCGCGCTCCACCCCCGCACGTTCACACGTACGCCCGTCCGTACACGTGTCCCGCCACCCTTCCTCGACGTTCTTTCTTCGACCATCCGGGCTGCATCCGCGGAGGCCCTCCTCGCTTGGTATCGCGTCCAGACCTCCTCTCGAACCCAACGCGGACCCTGGAGCCTGTCTGGTGCCCCGTGATCGCGCGTCTGGAATGCAAACGAACGTGGAACGCGAATAAAACACACGAGCTGGGGTATCGACGAACAGCAACCAGTCGCGTGAAACGCGACATGTCGGACGCGATCCCTTTGCCGCGATTTTCTCGCGATCGTCACGAACAAATAAGAGAGGAACGGAGAAGAGAAAGTGGCATTCGATCGCTGCTAGATCGATCACGCGTTCACGGTTACGCGTTTCTGATCTTCGCACGAGGCTCGCGTGTCGTTCTTTCGAGATCCGGTGTCGTTTCCGTGGTCCGTGGGAAACGCAGGTACGTATCCTTGGTCTTGTCGGTAGCTTTCGTCGATCGCGAGCACACACGGCCCCGTTTTATGCCGTTACGGCGGAACAAACGCTCGCTCCGGACCGCGGTTGTATTTCGGGAGGTTTTGTGCACCACGTTGACTGGCATTCGCGTGGGCGTTCTATAAATGGCTTCTATGTCAATCCGTGGCTTAATTTAATGTTTGCGCCATGAACATAAACGCTAGCACGGTTTTAGACCGCGCGCCACGCGGCTCATAATCGATCCTGCGCTTTAATTTCCCATCTCGGAAATATTCCGAGGTTTCTCGTGCTTCCTGCGCGGAGCCGATTCCAGGAGGGCAGCAGTAAAAGGGCGAGCAAAAAATACGCGGCGGGAAGCGGGATCGGTTCCACTCGCAACACCCGCCGCACGGTTTAATGCCCAATAAACGAATGCAGATGATGAAGCGCGCCCGTACGGGTTCTTCCACACCGTGGTAGTAGCCGCAGAGACACTCCCACACCACGGGTTCTCGAGGCCTCTCGAGTGGTTGATCCACGTCCCCCGGCTAGTGTGGCTCACGCACGCACGCCGCGCGTACCATCGCCGCTTTGTCACGCGTGCGGTTTCCATCGCGTGTGTGTCTGCGTGCGCTCCTCGCGCGGCTCGTCTCTCGTCTCTCACCTAAGTTTATTGTTAGAGGGGCCGGCTAGCCGCGGACGGGGCATCAGGATTTAGTGCTTCTTACACGCCCATGCCGGTACCACGCGCCTCTGCAAGCTCCCTTCGATCGTTCTCCGATACGATCCTACCGCGTTCAGACGCCGCGTGTGCAACACCGTTTTCAGTTTAACGGCTCCGCCAGTGATCGCCAACTGCGAGCAATTTTCATTTTTTTTCTCCCTCGGTGTCGTTCGATACTTTTTTTATCGTTTTCGTAATTTTCTTTATAACGAGTAAAAGTAGACGCGATTCGAGAAGAACTTCATCGAGCGGGAGTTTCTGAGTTTCCGTAACGCGAGACTATTCTACTGGAATCTAACTGGAATCTAAGAGCGTGCACAGGGAATAAGGTAAATGTATGGAGAGGCTTTCCGGGCTCCCTCGCCTGCGTTTCATCCACGTTTCAACCCTGTGGAAAACAGCGCGGGAACGAGCGATATCGTCGATTCTCTGATTACGATACCAGCAGTGGAACGTTTTCATTCCGTTTCTCTGTTACGCTCCGGCCGCAAAATACCGCGATGCCAGTCAGATATCGCGGATTAGGCGGTTTCGTTTCTATCGGGCGACGTGGTTGCGTCGGTGCGGGGGCTGGGGCGAATTGAAAAACGCGAAATTAGGATTCCGAGGACACCGGGAGTGCCTCGTGAACACGAAAAACCAATTGCACGAGTGCTCAAGTGCCGGCTGGTAAAAGGGCGGCGGCGGGCGGTGGCGAGCCGGTGCACGGGGTGACGACCCGGTGCAGCTGGCTGCTGGCGAAATAGGGGCGGTCTGCAGGGGTAGATCGGCTGCGTGGGAGGGTGTAGTCGCACCGGGGCACGGTGCAACACCGGTTCTTTGTGCAAACACGCTCGCGTCGATGCGCAATCGCCGGGAAAACAGCGGGGTGGAAATAAAAAATTGCGATCCGCGAGTAAAAGTGAAATTTACACGGTCGGACGGGAGCGCGCCGCGTACCCCCGGCCTCGTTCCTTCCCACCGTCTGCCGACGATGGAAACCGACGCGTTGCGCAGCAATTCCGTGCCCGTTATTTCGTTTCCGCGCGCTTTGGAGAGAAAGAAATTGCAAGTAATCAAATTCCTTTTTTCAACCGGCCACTTCCGCCGCGGAAGGTTCGCCCGCGTTTTTCATTCTCCTCAAAGATCCTTTGCGGAGAAAAATTAGCTAATACACTTCCGGGCGGGCCGTTCAAGCTGCCGTGGAAATTATAGTCACCGCAGATCGAGGGAAACCCTTTAGCCGCTTCTTCTTCGCTCGGTTTCGGTCGTTTCACAACGTTTTAACACCGGCCCGGCCCTCTCTTTCCGCTCGCTAATACATCCTTAAAGCTACCCGCGCCACCATCCGGCACCCCCCTCTCGTTCTCACTCCCTTTCATCTCCGAGGCCCTAATTAACTTTGGTAATTATGTGTACGCCCGGACAGAAGGGCTTTGCGCTCGCTCCACTCGAAAGAGGAGCTGGAAGAAACGAGAGAGGGCTAATGCAGAGCGATGCACGCGCGAGCTGCCGCGCAACCGAGCCGCTACCGTCAACCAGAACCCTCTATAAATAGCGAGCGAAAGGAGATCTCGCGAGATTTGACAGCTCCTGACGAGCGCCCGTTTCCAATGGGTACACGTCATTCCGCGAAAACGAGACCTCACTCTTTTCACCGTTCGTCGACGCGTTTCCCTCGACGTGCAACCGCGTTTTTTCTAATCTCAAAAGTCCCTCGTTCGAGACGACGTGAATCGAGGGATAATCAGAATCTCTTTTGTACTTTTAGAAGATATCAATTTCTAACGAACACGCTTAGAGTTCGTGACGAGGGCCATTAATTTTCCACGGTAGAAAAAACTTTCAAACGATCCTGAAGATAAGCCGGAGAGGGAAAAAGTTGCGAGGAAAGGGATTAAAATTTAGCGATACGATTTACATCGGAGCATCAATCTCTCGTTCAAACTTTTTCTCCCACCCCCAGTGGTCCTCGGAGTGGTCAACTCTGGGTCAGCCGCTGTGACGTTTAGGTGTGTGAATTTTAATTCGACGACTGTTGAAAATCTCGTTGCTCCCAGCGTGGTCGTAGCTTCGCGCGTCGCGCGTTTCCTGCAGGATCTCTCGCAGCATCCGCGCGATTTACGTGTCCTCCAGCCTTACGTTCCGCGCCGAGCACCTGCGCGACGCGTAATTTACACTCATCCTACGTCTTCGGATATCCTTAGCCGCTGGCTCGTACGTTTTAAGCGCAATCCAGCCTCCGCTGGAAGATACTGCGAGAATTTTCCTTCTCAAATTGCGCTGACGCCCTTCTCGAGGTATTCCCGGCTCTATCCGCTGGAAATTTCATTTCAACGCCTTCGCCGGTGTACTGGATTTAGCATAACAGTGTATGAATTTTTTTAATATATTTCTCGGGTATCGTTTATGCCATTCTATTAGTCGCTAAATCGCGCGATTTACTCGCTCGAATATCCACGCGCAAAAGTTAATTCCGCTAGACCGGCGGAGCTAGGATTGGCAAGTGTAAATCCGGCTTAAATCTGGCATCCAACAGGAACTGCCAAGAGTGTCCAACTTCTTGCGTCTCATCGCATCGCGCGACGCGGCTTAACAAGCCCATTAATTAATAATACCTTGCAGGGATAATTTGCGACCGCCTGTCTCGCGTCAGCCCCGTCATTGTTCTCCGCGGTCGACCCTCCGCGGTAGGTGGTTCCGAGGTGCGCTTTAAAAATTGATCCGTCGATGTCCCCAGACGCTCGCCCGTGGCTCCGACCGGCACCGCGTCATTTTTCTGACGACGCCCTGAAATAAACATAAGACAGTGTGGGTGAACCGCCGTTGCGAGAAGTCGAGCCCTCGACGTTATAGTAAATCAAACTCCGCCGGAGTTCCAGCACGGTTTTCCACGCGAACGTTTCAAATCGATGATGATTTATCGAGCGCCCGTGCTATCGACCACGCTTCGATGAGTGACAAATGACTGTATTTATAGAAACTTGCTCGAAAAACCGCGCCACAGCGGCGGCTGTTCCGTTACAGAGCTTTCCACTTCCCGCAGAAACTTCCAGCCTCCAATCGCGATTTTTCCCCGCTCGTCACGCGTAAGAACGGGACCTCTGCCCCTCGCGGATGTTTCGCAATACCTCACCAATCGAACGAAGAGATACTCGTAGGAGAGCGAACGATATTCGAAAGAGGGCTGATTAATCGCGCGAGAGGTGTGGCGGAAAGTTTTCGTACGTTACGCGTAAACTAGAAACGAATTTGGAGTTGTTCAACGACCGAACGTTTGTTTCCTCTTCACTGCTCCATTCGTCCCTACAGGAGACACGAGGAAACTCGTCGCGTGCCGCGTCGTACCCTCGCGGTGACGGTTCCGCACGTGCAATTCAACGTTCCACGGCACGAAGGGACGTCGCATTCTCCCAGCGAATAACCCTACGCCGCCGTCCTCGACGTGACAAGTCGTCGCCCCGTGTTCGTGCACGAACACGAACGGGGAGCCGGCTGCCGTTCGTCGACAGTCTGAAGAATTAATTAAGACGATGTAATTACCTACTTGGATCCGTTTTAATTCGAACCAGGCTGAGGCTGATCCGCCGGTAAACTCTGTTTTCGCAGAGCGCCCGGCCATTTAGCGTGCCGGCAATAAATGCATAGCGATTCCTGCTGCGGCGAACGGATTAATTTATGGGCATCGTCGAAATGGCTACTTTCTCACGGATTCTCTTGATTTCTCGAATTTCACGCGGACCAGATTTCATTGTTGATATTAGATCCTCCGGATTTCGGGATTAATCGCGATACAACGAGCGTGGCGACGGAAATTTGTCCAATATCTGTTTGCGATTCGTCGGTATTATTTTCTGCCGCCTATTTTTATAATTTTCCCGTGTGCTGGAAATTAATCAATGTAATCCGCATCAATGAATGATCGCGACACCGTTCCATCAAAATCCGTTTACCGATTTATTCTCGTGGTATTATCATTCAATTTCCACTGCAGACGTTTATATTCAATTAACTCAGCAATATTCCACACATATTAAATTCAAACATCTCGTGTTTGGTATTGAAACATTCCGCTGCTGCGCGGCGACCCTTTCAAAAATAATCGGGACCCTTTCGAAAATAATCCAAAAAAAGAAGGAACGTTAATTTTACCAAAACCGTTCTCTTCGAAAAATATTCTATTATTCGCAACAATTTTTTAAACGATTCTCGATCTCTCTCTCTCTTCCAGAATCACCGGTTCGAGGCAGCGCAGCCTGTGTATCGAGTCTCGATCTCGTCGAGATGCTACGATGCAGCCGAGTAACTGGCGGAGCACAACGCAGGCACGTTATTAAGCGATAAAAATGCAGTTAAAAACTATTACTCGAGGAGCAGGTACGCGTCGTACTGAGAGCGGAGCCACGTCGAAGGAAGCTGCTGGATTCTTCGCTAGACTATATCCCGGAGCTTTCGCTTGGGAGCACATCCTTAGGTAAATGAGCTCTTATCGCGAGCTTCACAGGGAGCCATCGCAAAAACGTCACGCGCCAAGTGTTAACACCCTAACACCGAGCCAGACGCGTATAGACACGGATCCTTTCAACTTGCTCAGACTTCTTATCCGTTCTCCGGCGGTTATCTCCTATCTCGTGTCCCGAACATACCACCTCTCGAGTATCGTAAATAAAAAAAGTAGGAGGGAAAAAGGGTAGAAGTGTCTGGGGCGAAAAGTTTGATCAAATGTGTACGTTTGCGACTCACACGCTCTGCACGGTGCAAAGTGTTCTGTTCGAGCCTCGAGTAGCCATCATGTGAATCGAGAGACGAGTTTCTCCGATTGTGACCTCTGCTTGTGTGCTCGTGTATTGTACCTGTGTGTGTATGCGCGTGTCTCTGTGCGTGTGTGTGTGTATCAAATTCAGTGCACGGTGGAATGTTATCGCGGAAAAGTTGCTGCGTTCCGAGATCGCCGCGAAATCCCGCGTTACGCGTGTACAGTGGAAGAACGCAAGAAGGAAGAAAGGAAGGAAGCGAGTCGACGCTCGTCGAGGAGGCATTATTAAAGTTCTTGGACCCCGACCCGGGTGTGAGGCTCGCGTTTACGTGGCCAGGGCGAAAACTATGCGGCACGAGGCACGATGATGGGGCCAAGAATCGGTGGCCTAGCGAGCGGGAAAAAGCTGGACCTCTGCCAGGAACCGCGTCACACTTGGACGGTGTTGCTGGTGTATTTGGGCATCTGCGCCTTGCTGCCTGTCACGATTTCCTCCGGTTGGTATTCGATCGTCACCTTACTTTCTTTTTCGCCACGCGATTTTCCTCTCCACCGTCTCCTGTGCTTTTCTTCAAAAAGAGGGGGAAAAGAAACAGCGCAGGATATCCTGGGGCATTTTTTAGAATTCGCGTGCATTGTTGATTGAAATTTTCAATCGACCAACCAACGCATTCACGCGATTATACGCATCATTTTGGCTGGATGATTTTTTAATATTTTTTAATATTTTTTAATATTTTCCATCTCGCGCACGGCTTTATTAATTCTATGGGCTTTATCGACGCCAGTGACACGTGTGTGTCATTTATATTCCGGTGCTTTCACGATCGAAATTGAAGATGGAAAAATCTGATACCTTTCTTGTTTCCGTACATTTTTTAAATTAATGGAACGAAGGTCGGGACGCGAACGACGAACGTATCCAGAGACCGGTGACGTGGTCGCATTTTCTTTTCTTTTTTTCGAGAAAAATGAAGACGGAAAAAGGAAGCACCGGCGTCGACACGGAAATAGTGGAAAGTTCCCCCGCGTTCGTTCCGCGATATGAACTCTGACAATCCCACCTGAGAAATGAGCCGCATAAATCACGATACGCTCATCAAGCCGCGGGTCGCCTCAATTTTGCCAAACTTTCCCCACAAATCTCCTACGACCGCCTAGGCGCCGCCGTCGCCATCTCCATCTCCTTAAAGAATTCTTTCAACCGTGAGCGTATCTCGCGACGAGTCAATTTTAGAACGACCAGAGTGTTTTTCCTTCTTCCCGCTGGACAGTGTCTTTTTTACGTAACGATAACAAAGAGAGCAAGGCATGCGGTCGGTAATTGTGTTTACGGTTTCATCCAGCTCGTCGGGGATAAATATATTTCAAGATATCAAAATATTTGCGCTGTACAAATTTAAACGATACCGAATATCCATTAGCTGGTGGCTTTGGAGGATAGAGGCGTGCCAATATTTCTTTATATTTACTGGACAAATAACGGAATTGTTAGAATACTTCGATAGGTATTATTTCGTTCGAGTAAGAAAATTCAATTCTCGCCGATATATTACATAATTCGTTCGTTTTGTGAAGCTTTCAAGGCTCGACCTTAAAATTATAACCCCGTTAAGCACGATGATCACAAATTGCAAGTAATCTCGCACTCGATGAATTCGGATCGGCGTTATTCAAATGGCAGGCCGGAAAGTCGTTTCCATATTTTTCTGTCGGGATCGATTTTGTCGTGGAGCGACCGACAATCCACGACGCAATCATCGAAATTCCATTCGCCGTCAATTAACTGCGTTTCACGTTCCAATCTAACGCTGGATAATTAATGTAGAGAATTTTAATCGACGTCATGCCCGATCCGCTCGATTCGATTGAACGCGAACGCGTTAACGAGGTCTGCGCGCCGATCGCTCGTCGCCCCTTCGACCAATCGAGAGCGTTTGTCAACCAATCGGGAGAGCTACCAGCCTGTTTCGTGGACCCGTGCCCGTGCTGTAAAACAATATGGTGGACCTTTTTTTTGTAAAAATAGGCCTGCCTTGAGCGCGTATCTGTGTCGCCGATAAATTTCGTCGAGCGGCATTCAAATCGATGGCTAACATCGAGAACGGATCGACGAAAGAAGAAGAACAGACGAGATTGAAACGCGCGGGGTATCTCTAGTGCATATTGCAGCTCGCATTAACAATTACCTCGTAATTGTCCACGCTAACCACGGACGGATGAATTGCGAATCAGAATTATATTTCTGCTACTATATTCCATTACATGGACGTCACTCTGCTCCCACATTCTCAACAACGCGCGATTCATCACCATTATACCTCTGCTGCTTTATTGTGATCTTAATTGTTACAAATTTGACAATTTGCTCGCGTGCTCGTTCGTAAAATCGACTGTTTACTCACAGATCTTGCACACAGTTTTCACATTACTCGAGAAAATATCTCGTTCAACGATTTCATCGTCGCTCCGAACCCTATCGCGATCCTCGAAATTGATACCATTTCGATACGCTTACGTGGGCGTTCACATTTTTTCGATCCAAAGAAAGAGCGATATTAAATAACCCCTGGGGGACCTCGAGAGCTCCCTCGGTATTACCCTCGCGGAGGACAGAATCGGCTAGGACGAACGCGTGTGTGACACGCATCAGGAATGAATTTATTTCCGAAATAAAACCCCGTACGTGTCCGTCTTCGTTTCCATGCTTTTTTCGAGGAAACACTCGCTTTATGACACGCACGTGTTGCCATAAATGTCCGCGCGCAGGCCCGCGACCGCAACCACGCGGGGCGAGGCTCCCCCTGCGATTCCCCAGTGTGCCCGGGCTGCATAAGCACTTCCGTTAAATCTGTGTCAGAGAAAACACGCCCGACAATCCTTTTTTGCGACCGCCTGCCTTCCTTTCTGCCCGCCTCGCGGGCCCTTCCGTTCGTACACGCGGCCGATCTAATTTGAACGGTTCTTTGTATCGCCCGGCGCAATTAAAAGATAAAATCGAATTAAATCGTTAGCACGCCGCGCCGCGTAATCACCGCCGGGTGGCTTTAATTAAATTGGAACTTCGGCTGACCGAAATCTGCTCCCGGTTCTCTCTTTTCGCCGCCTTTTTATCCGTTGGTCATTCGATATAACGGGACGTTGCTTAAACGGGGTGGAAAAGGTAAAACTGTTCGCGAGTGAAGGATCGATAGACACGGATACCTTTGAGAATTGGCGACCGCTGGTAAATTTTGGAGACGCGAGGAGTGCATGGTTTCCAACGAGGATCCGGTTGCAGAAAACGCTTTACAACGGACGGACTCGGACTCCCAGTAGACGCGAAGTAATAGATGTTTGTCCCGTGTGCACGCGTGGAATGGACAGAACGCGTGATATTAGTTAGTTTCTCGAACGGAGTAGCACGTTTGTACACCGGCCTGTGAGCCAAACATCTGGTTTCAGCGGTATAAACAGTTGCGCCCGAACCCGGTCCCCGCGATCTCAAACGAGGACGCCGATTGTGAGCCGAAGCATTGCCTCGAGGCTAGCCTGTACAAATAATCGCGCGTTCGGAAGTCTTCGTAGATAATTCCCGTTTAATCGCGAATCGCTTTATCCCGCATTGGGAATTACGCTGGCGATTTATTTTTTTTACGTCCCACGCGATTTCAATGAAGGCGGGTAAATTTAACTTTGCCTTTGCCCGGGAATAACAGTTTCATTTAAAGGCAGCGCTACCCGCGGTGTAGCGTAGACATAAGCGACGGGAGAGAATGTAAATTAATAAATTTAAAAGTTAAATAATACCCGCGGCAAGTTCGGTGTTACACGGTGGCCAGTGTTGCTTAAAATTCCGCTTGGAAAAAAGGGGGAGGAGGAGAAAAAAAAAAAGAAAGAAACGAACCGCGCGGTTTCCCTAAGAGCGACACAACTATTTATACGTAAATAATGTAACAGCGTGCGTCGAAACGTTCGCCAACTCTTATCCGTGTCAGTTTAGGGAAATTAGTTGGCTGAAAAGTTTCCCTCCGTTACATATTTAATTTTTCCACGGTCGCTCGCGAGAACTTCCCAAGCTAATATAAATATAATTCCTAAGCGAAATTGCGGGTAGAGCTGAGGCTGCGCGAGAAGCTTTGATAACGTGCATTAATTACATCCCGCGGTATTCTATAATTGGACAGAAAGAAATTGAAGAATCTTTGCTGGTAGAAACGCTTCGTATGTTGAGCGACTGCGATATCAAGTTCCCCTGGGCACGAAAACAATTAACGTCGGTGACTGGTCTGACCTCGGGGTCTTGAACCTCTGAGCTTTCTCTACTTAATCGCACGCACGCATACTTTGCGTCGTTCGCGTTCACAGGGCGGCTCAACACACTTTTTGCCTTTCGCCGCGCGTTCCTTCTTTTCTCTCTTTTCCCGAGTTTGTCATCGCGGTCGAAATTAACGGCGAGAACCGAGTAATTCGTCAACGTTTAATCGCGATGTTTACCCTTCGTCGCGACGAACGCGACCGCTCACGTTAAAAAATAATTTCGTACACCCGCGCGATTCCCCGGCGGCGACAGCTACTGCCAATTGGTTATATCGCGGGTATTTCCCGGGATCAAAATAAAACCAGCATAAAATTCATGAAAACTGATAAAGCATTCAAAAGCGTCGATTTTATTCCGGTTCTCGCACGGTTATCCGAGTCGCGCATTAAAAATTCCGCGCGGATACAGGCGAAAGTGACTACAGGCGAGAATTTCATTTCGACTCCGAAATTTCGGTACGAACCCGTTTTTCGCAACCCGTCGAATCGTTTTGCAATATTTCCACGTGCCGGGGATCTATTTCTTGTTGAATCGAGTTGCGGGGCGAAATAAACGCACGGTATAAACTCCCCCTGGCGTGGGAACGAGACGCGGTGGTGATAAATCTCGGAGGAGAGAACCGACGGTATTC
Organism: Xylocopa sonorina; assembly: GCF_050948175.1. NCBI lineage: Eukaryota > Metazoa > Arthropoda > Insecta > Hymenoptera > Apidae > Xylocopa > Xylocopa sonorina. Next base: position 16,611,860 of record NC_135193.1, read on the forward strand.
CCGAAAAGATACATCTCCGCCCTTTAAACGAGCAAGGGAGAGAGAGAGAGAGAGAGAGAGAGAGAGAGAATGGCACCGAAAAGGGCGGTGTCAAACGGTGAGAAGAAACCGCGGAGAACCGGAGGAACCGGTCTTCCGGAAACTCATCTTCCAGCCGGACAGCTCGAGGAGAGCTCGCAGGTTATCCAGAAAGAGCAGGATCGAGGCAGGGTGGAGTGACCCAGGCGCCGGCAGTTACTTACGCTTAGGACAATTTACCTTAATTAATTAACCGGCGTTGCGACGGCCCGCTAATTTATGCTCATGGAATGATTCACTGCTCTTTCTCGTCCCTGTCTCTCCTCCTTTTTCTGTCCTCCTCCGCGTCCCCGATGGCCCTCCTCTTCACGGTCTCAACCGCTCGTTCTCCATCGGACGGGTGAAACGAAAATTTCGCCGCGCAAGATCTCCCGGGCCAGATAGACGAGCCGCTCTAATTAGAAGTCATTCGGAACGTTTCGGATTGCGCTGGAGAATCCGGGTGACCGGCCGCGCCCCATTTTGCAATCTTCTCCGCGGCAACGGTGCTTAAACGACCCGGCTCGATTGTCTCCGAATAAAATACCCAGGCAGGAAGAGCGTGAGAGAGAAAGAGAGAGAGAGAGAGAGAGAGAGTGAGTGGCGAGCGGTTGTTACGGCGAGAGGAAGATTTACTTGTTGCTCGTTTTCGATGCGTGTTAATTTCCGCCGCGGTTTATGCATCCATCCGGACAAGTTGTCACTCTGTCCGTAGCGCGAGGATTTACGTGAGATTCCGCCATTCGAGACGGGAGGAGGGATGGAAATTGTAAACGTTCGTTCTTTGCAATTATGGAAACTAGATTCTTTCTCTCGTTAAGAGAGGTACGACAGAATTGCTTGATAGAAGAACTTTTGTGACCGGATCACTCGTTACGGCGGATTAAAATTAAAACGACTTACGATACTCCCGACAAGTGGAATAACGAAATCTAGCTGTTGTCCCCTGCTGCTCGTTCGTTCGTTCGTTCGTTCGCTCGTTTCCCTCGAACGAATTCCAAGTAACAGGAATTAACAGCCGGCGGAAATTGAAAAGACACGATATCAGATACGCGCGGCAATTTCAGCGGGCCGAAATTTTCAAAGGAAACAAGAGGATAATGCAACTGACATTCCTCGGGTGTTACGGATTTACACGTGGAATTAAGCCGCTGCGAGTGAAGCCTCAACCGTTCCATTGTTATTTTATCACGGCGCAATCTGTCGGCGGATTGATTCAATCTGGCAAAAGGGGACCAGAACACAGCCGCGAATTTCTCTAACAGCGTTTCATTAACGAAGTTATGCAGCCAGCCAGTGCGTTCGCGTCGGTACACCTGTAACTGCAAACATGGAACTACCCTGTCGTTCGCTCTCACGATATTAAAATCACCTGGCCGTGATGCATTCGTATTAAATTTCGGAATCGCGGTACGTTTTCGTGGCTTGTTTGGACACCCCGCTATGAGCCGTCTGTGCGATCCTCTTCCGAAATGCGCCACCGAACCTCTGCCAAATCCACGATGACTTCGCGTTTCGCTTAATAATAATAAACCAATAATAATAAAAATTAGTAGCAGTGATAAGAATTATCATTGATTAAAAAGATGAAAGTTTCTGAGAAAATAACGCAGAGAACAGGTGTCTCTTTCGGTCTTCATTTTCGAGACAAACGTACGGCCAGGATTTCACCGTTCAGATAGTTTAGGAACCGTTCGTCTGAGTTTCGAGTGGCAACGAAACTTGAGCGGAGTTCCCAGTCCCGGGTTATGGTTTCGCGGATTTACACAACCCCTAAACGTCGATTCCCGGCCAATTTCGCGGGAGCTTTCCGAAGCCGAAAGCGATTCTTCCCGTGGCGATCCGTCTGACTTTTTCCCTCTTTTTCCCCTTACGAGCGTCGGAGGCGCGAGTCACGCCTTCTCACGGCTCCGCTCACCGAATTTTTCTCACATTAACGACCCTCAAGATAAATGGTCCCTTTTTCCGCGGTCGTGTAGAAAGAGCTGTCGTGGAAAAACGGGGACGCACGCTGATGTACGTTCGTTAAATTCGTGTCGTTATATACATTATTGCTTCCGGCAAGTATAGGAAAAACGTGGAGCGCGTAAGTGTTGCCTGGGCGTCTATAATGCCTCCGTGGGCGTTTAAAACGTTCGGAAAAAAGCGGAGCGAGCGAACGAGTTCAAATGCGGCCGATGCTCGATTAATAATGCACGAAAAATGTTACTTAACGAGCACCTTAACGACAAGATAATTAATGCGGTCGAGATGCTTCCCACTACGGGGCGCGTAATTAATAGTCGTACACAGGCGGGACAGTTAAAAAATAAAAGGCCGCTAATAGACGACGTTATTCACCGCGAGCGAGTTCGCCGGGAAATGGATTTACAATATCGCCGTCGCGCGCCAGAGAAAGACACAGGGGTTGGCCGCGTAAATTTCGTGCGAACAAATTCGTCCGCGCGAGAGCGTCCTCTCGCGCGATGTTTTTACGCCGCTCGTAACAACTTCGTTTTAACACGGGCCAGATTTATTATTCAGTTACCGGGGGCGATACGTGTAATATTTTAGATTGCGTTCCACCCGTGGAACGTAAACGTGCCGCGAATCGCAAGGATAAAAAGTTATTTAGTCCGGGCCCCTGTCGCGGCGCGCTTTCATCTCCGTGTTTCAGTTATTCATCCGACGTGAATAAAAATGATCGAATCGCATCTTCGCCTGGGAATGTATATGCGCGGGAACAGCGCGTCGCTGCGCGTGTGTACGAACGACAATATAATTATCGTTATCGCGCGGAAAGAAGTGCTCTCTGCGCGTCGCCACGCCGCTGGAAATACAGTTTTTCCCACGGACGAGTCGCGGCTACCGGTCCTCGCTCCGCTTCTCGTTTACGATCGATTCTTTCTGCACGCGTCCCGCTCGCGAATTACGCGGCGCGCAACCGGGTCGCGTATGCCTATCCGACGGTGTTATCCAACGCCACGATCGTTCGCGCAATTAAAACGAATTTTCACGGCTGTAATAACGAGCCGCGGCGTTCCGGCGATACGCGAAATTCCGTTCGCCACGGACGCGCGCGATGCCTGGGAAAATGATCGCGAAACGGTTCGAGTCGCCAGCCGCCGTTCGAAGATAGGAAATTCGTCCTCATCTTTGTGGAATTTCGCGAGGTTAACAAAGGGGAACGGGGACGTAGTCGACGCGCGCGAATCGATGACAGGAATTTAACGCTCCTCGGTTCGCTAACGAATCGAGAAACCGATAGCTTCGAGAGGGACCAATCGATAATTGTAATCGAAGCAGGGGAGTACTCTCTGCTCGTATCACTGTTCGCCCCGCTGGTCTTTTCTCTATTTAATATTTAATTTGCGTTTCTATAACGCGCGACTAATTAATTACAAATTGGCTTGGAAACCGAGGGAAACAAACGCCACACGCGTACCCGTACACATCGTATTTGACGGCGAAAGATCCTACTGAAATGTAAACTTCGTAATGCAATATCCAATCACGTGTAAACGTTGCCGTCCAAGTGAAACGAATATCACGTAGCACGGCGGGCCTTTAATTAATTCGGTCGCTTCAATTTTGAGATTTAATATCAAGGGTCAAGGCGCGTTTCACGTACCGACCCCGTTAATCCCTCATAACATACCTCTTCAGTCGGGGGTGCGTTTGTTTCATCCCTCAAACAGGCGTGCTAGCACCGTGGAATCACCCGACAAACAGGGTCGACGAAATTATGGCATGATATTCGACACATCCGGTAATCTAGCCCGCATCCCGCAACATCCGTGCAAATCGAATTCGGGTCAGGTGTATCAGACGCGTGCACACTGCGGACGACTATCTAATACCAACGACGCACTGATCATTCGTCTCTGACTGTATTGCCTCTGCCATTAAAGAAAGAAAACTTACACTACTATCAATCGAACGACGAATAATTCCATCTCCACGAGAATCCAAGAATTAATTCCACTTCGAGACGAACGATCGTGAACGATCTTTGAAACATTCTATCCTTCGAGTTACTCGATTACAGTAATTGAATCTCATTTGCAAAGCACCCGAAACGACTTAAAATAGTCACGACGGTTGTATTTAGCGAAAAGATGGAATCGATCAGTCGAAACGGGAGAACGCGCACGCGGATGGGATTCGCAAACGTCGCGCAGGCCTTGCCACGGGCTGCGGACTGTTAATTCGGCAATGACACCGTGATTTAGAGCGTCTCCTGTGTGTGCACGCAACAGATATCGCGCGTGTCGCGTGCACGCGTGGCCGAGCAACGTTTCAACGTGTAGGCATGCGCGGCTGCGCCTTATGTATTCTGGGACACCGCGAACAAACGAATGTTTTCCTGTTTATGCTGCCGGCGGTCGGATCGGCCCGATGAATCGACGCTGTCGTCGGGTTCCACGTTTTTACGGACACGCTACCAGCGGTCCGTGCTAACGCGCCGTCGACCGTCACCGTGAATGCGATCGTTTCATCGGCGACGAGCACGCTTCATTGCCTCCCCGTCTTCCTCCACGGATCGATTTACCTCGTGGGATCTGATTCATTGCGATTCACCAAACCCGGACAACGCGATGACGGATGAAGGGAGCGTAGCGTCCCATCTATTTCCGATGTTTCTCTGAACCACTGCTACCCGGGACGGGTACGCTAAACCGTTATCATCTAAAATTAGTCAGACCGATACGTTCTTAAAGAATTGCATCTGGCGAGAACGAGCCCGTGATTCCGGCCACGGAACCAGCCAATTTTTTCCCTCCCCACCCACCTACCATTCCATCTTCCTTATTTATCTCCTTCCCTCTTTTTTGCCACGATCTATCGTCCTCGCTCCTCCTACTACGGTGACCCGTTCTTATTGCATTTCCTTTCACCCTGCCCCCAGAACCCCTCCCCTGTTCCTGCCGTGCGTGTTCCTTGCCCCCTTGCCCCCAGTCCCGTACACTATCCTCGGATTTCTTATCGTCCCGAACTCTCTACGACCCTCTTTCCACGCATCCACTATCCGCCGCTATTCCCAGCTCTCTTCTCTCCACTTCCTCCATTTCCTTGTCCCGCTATCCTAACCTAACATCTTTATTTTCGTTCTTTCACAATTTCGCCTCGATACGCTCCTGCTGACGGGCCAATGGGTTTCCGGAAAGCCATTCGCTACGGTTTCTTCTTCCCATCGCACGACCTGGTACAGGATACAGGGAGTCGGACGTGCACGTTAACCTCGGTCGAGTCAGTGGCGGCCCTTTTTGTTCTACTTTTATGCATTCGCCGCCAAGCGCGGCCCATCCAGTTGAACCGTTATAAAAGTGAAAAATGCCAGGGAGGCAACGATAGACGTTCCTGGGTTTTGGGATCAAGCGCTGCTTTCCTACCGTCGCATTCACCGAGACTCCACCGTGATCTTTCTTCCCTTTCTCTCTCTCTCTCTCGCGCGCGCTCTGTCTCGTGTGTTCGCTGATATTTATATGCTCGGTCGATTTTCGCGACCCGCAATGCCTGTACGATCTTGGACAGCTTCTTACGCGGACGGCAACGTTAACGTTCCGGCTCCATTTGCCACGCGCGTTTAAAGTCGCCGCTTTAAAGAGCCACCGGGCTACTTCGACGTTCCTGGATGCAATTTAAACGGTTCACCCGGGAGTTTACGATAAAACATGCTCCCCGCGAGTGTCTCGAGAATTTGTTCGTTTAAAAGTTTCGCTCTGCCTCGGGTAAACTTGTTAAAACGTTTTATCAACCTGTTAACCAACGCACACTTTGATCAGCGCCGCGGTCCTCTAGACAAGCATTATTACGGGACGATAGGCCAATTAAGTGGTTTCCATGTCGTCGTCTTCGTTCCCTTGCAACGCTTTTTTTTTTGTTTTTAATAGTACGTTCGTCGATAATAAAATCAACGGGAAATAATTCTCTCGTGCGTATGGGTGTTCTGGAGTTGGCAATTTTTATCCGCAGACAGGTTCGATCAATTTTCTATCTCCGTCAAACAATTTTTGCGCTCGTTCCATCAATTCTCCTCGATAACAAAAATTACGGACCCTCCTCTCCCTTTGTGTTCTCTTTCGCCTGTCTCTCCAGTTTTCAGAATAATACATTACGAGGGAGCTGCGCAATGATTAAATTACTCGAACAACAGGCATCGTAATGGAATAATACCCGCGGTAATTGCATTGTGCAACTAATTGGAGGGACGAGCTTCACACTTTGGCCAGGACGGTATTATCCTTGCGCGAGCCCGTTTCCGTTCCGAGCGCGCGCGCGCGCTCGTTCTCGCACGCACACTGGTTCACACGTCCACGGCCAGAAATAAATTATTCGGTATGCGCCTTCGTCATACGGCTTTCGCGGGCAAGTCGTACTTGGCGCCGTCCACGCATCCCCCTCTTTCACTTTGCGCGTCTTTTTTTTCTCTCCTCTCCCCTTCGTTCTGCCACTTCCGCTTTTCTGGTCTTCAGAAACTAATCCCACAAAGGTTTACAAATAAACGACTCTCGTGCTTTTCTTCTTTTTAATCCTCTCTCTCTCTCTCTCTCTCTCTCTCTCTCTCTCTCTCTCTCTTTCTCTATTTCCTTCTCTATATCCCAGCTTAGTAACTAATTTTACGTGTCGCATCCGTTTGGCTGTGTCGTTTCTGAAATATAAACTCGACGTTTGTTTAAAAGTGGAAAATTGCCACACTTGAACCCGACGTGCTCGCAAGCTTCGCTCTCGTGCAGCGACGTCTGCAATGTCACTTGTCGATCGTGTTCTACGGCCTTGAAATCTACATTAGACGCGGAGGGGTCAATTGTCGTTAATGGCTCCCTGCATTGCGGGCAAGTAATCCTCCGAGCGAAAGAGAAACAAGGGTACTCCTTCATACCCCCTCCCATCTCCTCTCTGTAATTTATCTTCAATTCACTCGCTATTACGTGCATCCATCTTAATCTATCTTCAAATGAAACCGATAATCGCCTTCGTTGTCGATTTTCCTCTAGAACTTTCACGGAGGAAGCCAAGGAAAAATCATTTCGCACGCGAAACGAACGGTATCGCAATAATTATTTAAAAGGACTGACAATTTTTTCGAGATCGAACAGTTGGAGGAATATTCTTTCCGATTTCGTTATCGAGATTCCCAAAACCAATGACGATAGTTGGGACTCGAGTCATTTATTCGTTTCTCGCGGGACACTAATGAAAAGTGGCTATCGCCAGGGGGGGTGAGCCGGGCGTCTCAGTCGGTAGTTTGTAATTAATTTTATTGAAATCGGACGAAGTCTCGCCGCGGCTGGCGGGCAATATAAAAAGTTGGATCGTAGAAATCAATTCGCGAGCGGCGGGGGACGAAGGGCGGTAAAGCTGAGCGAGACGGGGTTAGAGGGAGGGTTGCTGAGAGAAGCTGCTAACGGAACAAAATATCGGCCGAAACGCGAGCGGAGACGAGATTGAACTTTCGACCTGATGCGACTTGCCACTTGGTGCAAATTGCGAACTTTGATGCTCTCCTTTCCCGCGCAGCTTTTTCAGTAAACCGTGGAAACGCGAGAGGCGAGAAAATTGCCCGAGTCCATGGGAAAACGGAGAGGTGAGAAAGAGAGATTCGCGATAGTTTCTTAAAGCGTTATCCGGTCTCCGCGGTGGTGGCTCTGTCGCGTCGTTTCGTTACAATTTCCACCGTTAAATTGCCGACCGTTTCTACGGCACTCAGGGAACCGACGGCCTGTTTCATACATTCCGCGAGCCCAGTCGATACTCGTCGATCGACCCATTTCGACGTTTTGTTTGCGCTGCGCTGGCTGGACTGAAAGTACGAGAACGAAAAATTAAATTGTCGGAAGTAGTTCGAGCAATTACGGAAGTTCGACGCCGGGTCGAGCCGCCGAGCGATTTTAAAAGCGATCCGCACTCCAAGAGGTAGACGTTGTTTTGTGGTTTTAATACGCGCTCGGATAAAACTCGCTCGTTTTTTCCACCGCATTGGTCAGTTCTTCTTTGGTTATTACGTTGAGAAATTTAATTGTTGGCTTGAAAAGCGGTTTAAACAATTTCGAAAGAGTCAAAGGGAAGTAACGGGACTCTTGAATCGACAAAGCTATTTATCCTCGGTACTCTCGATCCGAGCATCCGTTACGCGATAAGCTACTCGCGAAATGCGCATTCGATGCATTAAAGTGGATCGAGCGGCGCGCATTAATTTCTCCGTGGGAAAAACGTTGTCCGTGAAATGGACGGCCCTCGGTTCGACGTTGAAATATCGTGTTCTGCCATTTTGACGGACAGGAACCGACCCGTTCAACGGATCGTTAGGTAAATAAAAGAAAAGAAAAAAGGAAGGGGAAAAAACGAAGGGAAGAATAAGAGACCGTATCCAGTCGAGTGATTTCTTCTCGTTACCTAGAAGTGCGGCTACCTGCCACCCACCATCTACCCACGAAACCCAAAAAGCTTTCTCGCCTTCCTCGCATTTTTCAACTTTCTCACCACCTCCGTTCCACGCTTTTCTCACCCCGTTCTCGCCACCCCCCCGCACCCCTTACGCCGCCCCTTTCTCTTTTATCTACCTCCGTTTCGCAATTCTTTTCCCTCTACTTTTTCCCGCGCCTTCTGCCTTGGCTGTTTTTCCATTCCGGGACAAACGGTATCATAATTTTTAGCCAACCATGCCCTGAGGTACGTACACACATATTTATACAGAGGTCGAGCCGTTTAATTTTGTTATTTGAAATACCGCGGTTGTTTCAAGCACGGGAAGCGGTGCCCTTCGGTCTTCCTTCTTTTTTTCTTTTCTTTTCTTTTTTTTTCTTTCCTTCGTTTCCGTGGTAGCGAAGTGAATTACAGGGTTCGAAATCGTGCAGTTGGTTTTACCGGGACGGGAGAATGAACGGAGGAAACAACACGGGCAACGCTGATTATGTCTTCTCAGATTTTGTAGCGGAAACTAATTTAAGTTTTATTAGATTGTGAATAAATTGGAAGGCGAATCTGTCCGAGTGATTCTAAAGACTGTTACCCGCAGCCATTGACGGCGCATGGCACAGTTTCGCGAGGAATGTTCGCGAGGAGGTAAAATGCACGGAAGTATTTGTTCCAGTCGGTATATAAAAAGAAGCTCTTATGTATTTCCGTCTCCGTTTCTTCTTTTGTTTCGACGTCTCTTGCCTCCCTTCTGCTCCCTTCGCCGCCCCCTCCCCCCCGTTCGTCGTCTCAGCGAGAAGTCCAGGAAGCCCGGTTCAGTTTAGTTTTATTACCAGCTTTTCTTCGACTCGAGTCTTCGTTTTCCTAATTCTCCGCCGTTTCCTGAACTTTTCCAGTGCTACGTCAATTTACCCACTCTTTCGCTGTATACACATTTTTTCTCCCCTCGATCCTCCAGTTTTTCCGACGTCTAATTAATTGCAATAACGTGAACAGTCGCCGCTCGATACAGCTGCCCATACTTTTTTCGACGTCGCGGGACAATAACGTGGAACACAAAAGAGACTTTCCACGGAACTTTCTCTAGTTAAAAGTTAACTCGTAGCGATTTATAAAGTTGCACGAAATAATCTCTCCTGACTTTAAAAAGTATCAAGTTATAACGGGAACGAATGAGAATGGATTTATACGTATTTTTTGAACCGATCGGAAAGCCTGCAGATATTAAACGTACGCATATAAATGGAAAGACGCGCGCATGTCAGCGATAAAGGGAGGAGATAGAAAGAGCGGCGCTTCTTTCAGCCATATTCCTCCCACGAGCGGCCGCGATATTTACGAGGCATAATGTGGCGTGACTGGCAAATTTCACTTCAACGGGGAGTGTAGCCGCTGGGCGAATTACGCGGCGTTTATAATCCGTAACACGAGCCGGTGCAACGAGATACACACCGTGATGCGTGCAGAACGAGCGCGCGTGCAGGCACACGTGTCCACCACGTGGATTTCTTCAGCCTGAAACCGGGTCTACCCTGTTCGCGTTGCCTCTGTCGAACGACAGACCCGTGTCTCGGGAAATTTCCCGTTCCCTCTTGGAAATTCCCTCGGCTTGTTGCCGAGTCGATCTTCGATTAGCAATTCCTTGTCAAAGTTATATATGCACGGGTTAATGCGCGAGCCGTAAGCTGAAACTAGCTGCGCGTTCGTTGAACGTAAACGAACGTAAATGAACAGGCTGCGATCACCGTGGATATTCAGCGGACGATTAATTTCAGAACGACACTTAGCGGTATCGCGTGATTTCCCCGCGATGCAATTCCGCCGCTACGGTGGACGAGAAAAATATACAAAACGTAATAAATATTTTCGAGTAAGCGAATCTGGCTTATCAATTCATTCGCCCCGGCGTTCGTTTCCATTTTTCACCCGCGTTCAGCCAGGATGAAATTAATTCAATATGCTCGGCAAACATTGCGGTGTTGGATTATGAACAATTGTATTTTCTATCAATTAATTAATTCATTGTGTAACGTGCGTGCGCGATGATTGCGTAAAACATGATACCTGTAATTATTGCCGCAGCAACGTAACGCAATTAATTAAATTCAATGAAACGCGGTAAATATTCGTCGATATAACGTTAACTCGTCGGGAGTAAAAATATGTAAGGGAGACGTTAAAAATGCACGAAAGCGACCTGCACGCGTAGAGGGAAATACGCCCTTTAAAACGCGCTTCGTTTCGTCGCGATAGCTCAATCGGTTCCTGAGATACGAGCGTTCGAAGTTTCGCCATCTAAGCGCGCGAGCTGTCGAATTATGAATGGGCCGTGACCCACATAATTTCCTAGAAATGCGTACGCTACAATAGTAATAGTAAAAAAACGGTACTTTGCGTATTCATTGGCCAGCGCACGCGACGCGCGCTTGGGATAGATCAGTGAATGGAGAGTGAGCGAGAGTTCCAAGGCGCGCGACGAGGATAGGACTAGTAAAATCTTAAAAATTACCTTTCTCTTTACACGACGATATCTCGGGAACCGGAAGTCGTATCGAGACGAATCGGGGATCATTTTAAAGAGGAAGGTTCCACGCTTCAAGTGATCTACGTTTCGTTGTCGCAGCTCTACTATCTTCGAAATTACGACGGTCTAAAGTTTTCATAATTTTAATAGGTTTCAGCGAATTATTTTAGAATAGTACGCGATCAGTTTGACTATGTGTGGATAGTTGAATTCGGTTAGTTTAAGCTGGAAGTCTAGCTGAGAGTTAGTGTATAATTTCGACCGATTTCTTCGCACTTTAACAGCTAACGATCGCTTGAAATTCGAGAGTGGCGCAGTTTTTACCAGCTACCATCGAACTAGCGAAGAACTTCGTGGAAATTCTCACGATTTGAAGTTGTTCTCGGTTGAGAAGTGCGGCCAGGGGTGAGATCGAGAAACTTCCCGCGGTTTCTCGCGAGGAATCGTGGCTTTTTCGTCCCGATTCGCGCGTTCGCGTCTCGCGACGGAACCAGTTCGTTTCCGCGCAATCGGTAGGGTGCTCGTTAAAGGTATTAAACGCAGTTCCGTCTTGAGCGTCGCCGCCACGCTACTTACATCGAAATGCTACCTGACAGCGACTGCCTCGCGGAGTGCATCCATTACCGCTGCGCGCCGTTCTCGCTGTCTAACTGCACGTATCCATGTCACGTGAACGCGCGGAAGTGACGCGCACCCTGTGCGGCACGCGCCTCTGAATGCATCGCATGCAAATAAAGCGGGGGGCGGGGGACGAGATGCATGCAAGGGCACGGGTGGAAATTTCGAAGGCGTGGACGACTTCGTAAACTCCTCGATCTACTTGTATTTCACGCAGCGACTTTACGCATCCAACCGTCGGCTTTAGCCGCTCGCTAATGCGAGTGTTTCACGATCAGACCGTTGTACGCATTGTTATCAGAGGCTGTTATTATATCGCGAGATGCACCGCTGTCTTGGAATTACTTGACGTCGTAACGGGACACGCAGGCTTGCACTGTTATACGTCGATGACTGTGGCCCAGTTCGCTAAACAATGGAGCAAGCGCCGTCGCAGCCCTCTCTCGTGCCAATTAAAATTATAATCCAGTGCCATTCCTCGTCGCGAAAAGATGTTCAAAGTAAGCGCATTGTACGTCACGTCCAATTGTGCAATAAGGCATGAATACAGCCGAGGAATGGGCGAATTCAAGCAGTGGATCGTAGATCACGACATCGCCGAGTTGATATTAAGTCAACTGTGTACACTGCAATTACTCCGGCTTTATTCAAACGTTTCGGTTAAATTTGTTTCGCGTTACGTCCCCGGCGTTCGCCAGTCACGAAACGAAATCTATGTAACTTCCATTCCGCGAAGCACCGACAAACACGACCGATCGAAGCAATTCTTTGTCAATGCGAACCAATAAAACCGAACAAACTTCCTTTTCCAGAGAGGGAAGATTTGAATTCCCACCGTATTCATAGATAAACCTTTTCAAACCGAACTTTATTTCCAAAGGTATTTCTATCCCGCGTTCTCATCTCCGTTCGCCAGGTTACGCAGAAAAATCCTGTCTAATTAAAGTCAAATATTTGTTAGAACAACAACCTCATCGCTGGAAAGGAATCTCTTCTGAAAAACTAGATGAAACCACCGCGGGGCAAACTACTTTTCCTATATATCATATACGAACTAATCGTTCGTAGTATCCATCCACGAACGTAACCGACCCAAAAATCCTTGGCATTCGAACCTAAAACGCTCGCGTATCTCGGCCAGTTCGAAACGCCAGTGGGAGTAGTCGAAGTAAGATGTGGCGAACAGGAGGAACGCGTGGATTCTTTCGACTAGTCCTCGGTAAACGTTTCGTGCAGGCACGCAGCCCGCAACGCTCGACAAGGAAATTTCCACTTTCCGCGGGAATTACGCGGAGGCAGTGGCCAGTGACACGCTGACACGGCGCTGTCGCGTGTAACAACGGGCACGCAACGTTGCCCGCGACGCGATGTGCCGACTGGCAAGAGCGGTCGCACTTTACGAGCTTCGCCGCGAAAATATATGATTCTCCCGGCGGGCTAGCGCGCGACCGTAAACTTTCGTCCTCATTGTTTCGAGCGGCGTAACGTACCGCGGCCTGGGGCTTCGCGAGGGGGTTGCTTCTGGTTTAAGAGCGGTAGACCGCCGCACGATTCCAGACAGACGTAAGATTAACGGCCGGTTCGCTTTGTAGTTTTATAGCCAACGACCACGTCCACCTCCCTCTCGCCCTTTCCCTTCGTCGCCTTCGACGTTCCCCTCTCGCTCGATCTACATCCACCCTTTTCGACCGCCTCTTCTTCCAATGGAGATTTATGACGGGAAAAGCGACGAAACCGATACGTGGGACGCTCGTAAGTGGGATTAAACGAGGCGAAGGAGCTCGTCTAGCCTCGTACCATTTTTCTCTTTTTTTTTTTTTTTATTAGATTGATCGAAATACACGATTTTCTTTGGAACCTTACATTATGCTTTTCAGCTGGATCCTCGATAGAAGTTTAAATGACGATAGCTATTCGCGATGGAAGGTACCTTTTGAGAAGTTCGAACCATTACCGCGTCTACGATAAGAAAATCCCTATTTCAGAAGGAAAGGGTCTCTGTAATCCTCTCCTTCGTTTGCCTCCATCGCGGATTTAAAGGTCGTTCTTCATCGTTTTACGCAAACGACACGCGTTTCCCGGGCTGGGTCGCGACGGAGGAGGGGAATCACGAAATATATACGCAGGCCAGGAAGCCGGTCGCACAGAGGGAAAATCGGGATAATGCTCTCAGGAAATAAAAGTGTCGTTTGTCGAGGAAAAAAGGCTCCGGCCGTAATAGGGGGAGGTGGAGATTTTCGCGGAGGTGAGTCGAGTGCCTACGAAAGATAGCGTAACGCCGGGAGATTTAGCACGTAGTAATTCGCCTTAATGCGGACGTACATACGCGTCCTCGTCGACCGCTCCATTCGAAAGCGATATTTGTATCCCCGTGGCGTGATACGCGACTGCTTATCGAGGAACACACCGCACGAAATTCTCTCTTCGCACCTCCCTTTTATCAGCCAACACGCGTCGGCTGGATCCTCGACGTTAACATGGTATTCCTCTCTTTTCTTTCGCGTTACGTGAAAGTATGCTGCGTGAAACGAACGAGTCGAGAGGGAGAATATTACGTTCGCCTTTGCTATGATTTTGCGTAACAGAGGAACGTGGAAGGTGTTTGCATTTTCTACGGGAACAATTTAATTTATCGCGAAAGTGAATTGGAAACGAAGCTGACGAGTAATCGAGATTTTTTTGTACCACTTTACATGTGAACAATGTAACGTAGTAATAAACTCGAGAGTTCCAGTGAAATGCTATTGGCGAGAACAGTGGACGCTTTAGGTACCATCGTTGGTACTCCATTTTCAGTGATCATATTCAATTGATCAGTAAACCACTTAAACTACCATCGTGTTTCGAGTCGAATTTGCCATCTAATAGATTCATAGGATAAGTCCAGCCCAAGTTGACGCTAATGGGTTTACGATGAAACATACAGCTTGATGGAAACGGAAGTTACAAAATGGCGAGAGCTCCTCTGGGGAACGTTTCGCGGTGTAACAGTGGCATTTCGAAAAGTTCTAATCAGCCACTCAAATACCGTGCACCAGTTCTTTCTCTCTAATTGCCAGTGTAATGAGCCAAGACTTCGCCGTGCGATTCGTTTAAAAGAAATTCTCGGTTTACAGTTCGCGGTGGTTCGTCCGCGGTGTGATTCTCTAAAAGGGGGAAAAAGCCGAGGGGTAGGAAAGAAAGAGGGAAAGGATGCTCGCTCGATGTCGATCATAAAATATCCTGAGGATCGTCCGCAGGAAAATAGCCCACGGGCCAGCGAGAGACGAGTAGAAAACATTCTCGGTTTACGGGCGTCTGCGTGCCGTTTATAATATTGTAAAGCGGCGTCGAGGCTTGCGGGGGTGGATGAAAAAAAGCAGAGATGCGCGCGTTGGGAAAGGAGAGCGAGTCCGCGCTTGGTCGGACGGAGAACGCTCGCAAACTACGCGTCGCGGCGAAGATAAAGCGACTGGCACGTTCGCTCACGTTTCGCGAAAATTCTTTTAAGTGCGGTGATTAAGACGATGAGCACGTATGAGGGGATATTTAAACAGGATCCAGCCTTAGTTTCCATCGTTGACGCGTTTTCGCTCGCTTATCCCTGGAACGAGAAACGAAGCCTGAAGTATCGTTCCACATTTTCAGTAAACACTCAACTGTTTCGCAAACATCAAAGATCGTTGTAGAAATCATACATGTCTGGTATCATCGGTATTAAATATCCTTACGAGTAGTTCTCTTTTATTCCGCGAATGGTCGATCTCTTAGGTTCTCAGGATAATAACTCTTCATTATACACGGTGGACGGTTGCGCAAGCTTCGAACGGTCGTTTCTTTTGGTCCCAGTCTACCGACGATACCACTCCGATTCGCATAAATTCACGGTGCCCCGATTAGAGAGCCATTTCCCCGGGCAACGTGGAATGAAGTAGTAAAGGTCGACGTGTAACCAGAGCCCAGCGGTGCAGGACGATTTTCGAGCCGTGTACATCATCCGTATTCGCGAGCTCTGCTTTTTGTCAATTAATCTGCAGTTATCAGTGGAGCCGGTGGGATGGGGTTCGACCGACGTCGGAGCCCAGCCGAGGGGAAGTTGGTCATTTGTATGACGCCAGGAACGGTGGTGTGTATATATGGCCGTTATCTGTACTCTGAGCTGAACCCCGTCGGGGGAAGAACGGTCTGTGTGACACGTTAACGTGACACCGCGTAACGGGAAAGGGGTGAGAGAGGGTAGGTTGTATAGCCACGCTGGAAAGAGGATACCGCTGTGTGCTTGGGTAGGACGCGTTGTTTATGCGAAACGGTCAGCATAGCGAGTTACGATGTCAGCGGCTCGTTCTGGTTGGCTTCGTTTGATAATTCGATAGCACTTTTGCACCTCGACCGTCCCGACGGCATCGCTGCCTCTTTCTCTCCCGCCATTCCCCTCTTTTTCTCTCTTATTCCGCGTCGCGTCAAGCTACATGCTCGGCACGGGTCCAATTAAATTTATCCGGTTGTGTTTTCGGCCCGAAGCGAAAGCGCGGCCGCGATTCAGTGGCTGTAAAAGAGGAATAGAAAGAGAGAGAGGGAGAAAGAGGGAGAGAGAGAGAGACGAGAGAAAGAAGTGGAATGCAGTTACCGTTCTCCGTCCCTCTCCACCCCCACTTTCTGCTTTCCTTTTCGTCAATTTTGAAAGCCGCCGATTCATCCACTTCGAATCGCCACCGTTGATTGATACGACTCGCTGCAGGGAATGATCCAATTTAACCAGATGGAATTCCTCTTTTTACTCCGTGGGAATAATAAACGTTCGCGCGTTTCCCCCCGTCGCGATTCAACCTTTCCCATTGTTCCACCGAAAATCCTTGGGGGATCTGAACGCAAGAATTATCATGCATAACGAACAGATTCGGAGTGCTCTTTCGCGGATCTCTGATCATTTCTCAACGTTAAAAATTTTCAGAGCAGTCTCGACTCCGTTCCTCGTCCTTGCGCTACGTGGAACGCGGCAGACAAAGTCGCGACCGAGCAAGTTTCTACCCCTGACTTTCCAACCGAATCGATCCCTCTTAATCGACGGTGGGCTATCGTTTCGAACTGTTCGGATGATGATCGATGATGACGGATAGATCGCTCGTGCGTATACTAACGATCGTCCCCCGTTCGAATGGACGCTGCGGCTATTCGAGCAGCCGAGCACATTCGTGGAAACTCCGGGAGATTACGATAACACGTGTACGGACATCCATCCGTAGGAAGGGACGAGGTCGGAAAGGCGAGGGAGAAACGGAAGAGATTCTGAAGAGGAAAGCCAGACTTTGTTCTCGAGGCTAATGAAGATTGATCCGTGGAAAGCGAAACGTTTAATGAGCAAACAAAGGATCGACACGATTTTTCTTTTACCCTCCGCCTCGAATATCGCAGGGAATTCCACGAGTTCGCTGGAATCGCGCAAACTACCTTTGCTCTACTTACAACGGAGAAAAGGAAAGAAACTCTTTCGTACTCGTTCGTTCGCGGAAATGTCGCGTATAGGTTCGTACAAGTTACGAGATTAACGGAAGTTTTCGTAAAAAAATTCCGCTCGGTTAGTCTGACGATGAGACTCGTGTCGTATCGATTGTGCTTGAAAAGTCAGCTCGAAACTACGAGAGCAACCCTGGCTGGGCACGTTTGACGAGACGTATTTCTGCGAATAAATTGTTTTGCTTCCAGTGCCTCTGCAACTTCGTGAAATATCGAAGGAGAGCTTGCAACGACGGTCGAACGACGGGAATAATGACTGGGGCGAAGGGGATTTGCCCGTTTTTGAACAGACAGCGGCGAACGTCAGCGCATTCGTCGGGCAGTCCGTGTATCTGCCCTGCCGTGTGCGAAATTTGGGTGATAAAGTGGTAAGCAACAGTAATTACTTTCCTCCTTTTTTTTTTTCTTTTTGTAACTCATACAATTATCTCTCGACGATGCAGCGTATAATATAGGAAGATAACGAATTTGGTTTTTCGCCCAGAAACAAGCGGCAAGGACAGGAATCTCGTAGCCTGTATTTTATATGTATAACCACCGAGAGTTTTATGACCGATATGAAAAGTTACATCGTAAAGGTACAACGTAAAAGCGTCGAGAATGAAGCCATCGCTCTGGTATTTCGCTAACCAGCTCTGGCCGAGATTCTCGACGCTTTCAAAAATGTTCCATTCCTGAACGATTCTGCGCTTGAAAATGGTACATCACTCGAAGCTTCGAGTAACCCACGTTCGCCATTAATTGCCAAGCGTGCAGCGCATCGATGTCTCGTTTTGCTCGCGTCATTAACATCAACGCGAATCCATATCTCCGCCATTGTATCGTCGTTATTAATGTCGCGAAGAAACGTTATCCAAGGCCAATAAATTCATCCCTTGCACGTGTCTCCGAGACAGCTGAGACACCCGCGATCATAAGTGGTCCGCGACGACCATCCAAAATGTTGGGAACGGTGAAACAATCGTGTATCATGTCCCGCGGGATCGGTTTCGTATTACGGAATATGCCAAAGGGACCAGTAACTCAGCGGGAACAGAGTTTCGATTAGGATAGCCACGTGTGCCACGGAGCACGCACGTTTCCAGAGCAGTGGAACAATTAATTTTCGGAAGTTGTTCGAATCCCCGGTTCCCATTCCGTAGGCCAGTTTCTATTCAAACAGGTTGTCTCGCATCTCTGACGACGACGACGACGACGACGTTGACGGCGGCGTCGCGGCCCTTTGGCTCTCTGTTATCGGTACAAAGGGGTGTGCCCCCCTCCCCGGTGTAATTAATACCGGGCCATGACAAATCGTCGTTTCCGCAATAACGACCGGCCAATAAATACAACGCTCGCGATTAGCTGGCAGCCAGCACGAAAACCGTGGACACGGCGCCGTGCGTTTCTAGGGTCGTGCACGCTGGCGTGCTCGTGACAATCGATCAAAATGAGAAACACAGGGGACACAGACATCAGTATGTTTCCTTCGCAGCTAATATCTACGCGATTGTACGGGTTGCACGGTGCACGGGGCCGCGAGTGGATTCGTGCCTTCGCATTCTCGCCATCTGTCCGATATAAATTGCCCGTTATCTTCATTTTCCATTCCGTCTGTTCGTCGAGGTTGTTTCGTTACACCCGTTTCTTCCCCGCGGCCACCATTAATTACGGCCAGCTACTTCTGCGATCGCAAATCGTTCCCAGGGAACGGGTTCCCGTCGTAAACTCCGCGCTTAATTCTCGTGACCGCGGGTCTCGTGGCATTTTTCTATTTCGTCGCACGATTACCGTGCGAGAACTCGCTGAAATGTTGCTGCAAGCGGTAATCAACGATTCCGCGTAGTCAGCGAGATCCCCCATCAGCGGGATAAAATCTTCTTTCCGCGCGTTCCAAGCGGAACCGGGCCAGACGGCGAATGCAAAAGTTTTGAAAATCGATCGATCGCGGCTTCAGCAGAGGCGAAACTGTGCGCGAGGAAAGGTCAGAGGGGCAAAAGAAAGCAGGAGAATTTATGCTAAGCGACGATCATAATCGTTTGACGGGGAACCACAGATCGTCGCTTGGCAGCAATAATCTTGTCCGGTTGATTCGTTTTGCTGGTAGACAATCGTTAGATCAAGGGTCGGTTGGCGCCGCGCTCGCTGATATTGCATCGTTTTCCGTTGTCGAACGGCGACCCGCTATTTCTGAACCCTCTCTCGGTGGCGACATCAAAGCGCGCAGCTTCTTCAAAGCTATCAATTCCTTTTCGCTGTTCGAACATTTTCGGAATCAACCGTATCGCTCGATTTTCCACCGTCCGACCATTTTTCTCTTATCCTTTTTTCTTTTTTTCTTTTTTTTTTTTATTTTTTACTACATCCCTCCGCCAGGCGCGCCGTGATCGGCTGTTTGATCAAAGATCAGTCGTAATACCGTGTAATGGAAAATTAATATTCGGTCGCCGGTTGTTCCCCCGGTCAACGTGAAAGCCCTACGCGGAAGTTAATCGGGCAATTTTATCGAACGAACGGTCGATTCTAATTAGTTTTCGATTCGACGTCGAAAGCCCGCGATCTGCTCGCGAATTATTACCAACGTTCAGTCTATAGTTGCACTACAAACGACAGCGTGGATCGTTTATTAATAAAATATCGATTCCGCGAGGAAACACGGGGAACAGTCAGCTGAAGTTAGGCGGTATCGGCGTTTCATGTTCTCCAGGCTCAGCGATATTAAATTAATGCCTCGATAAAGTCGCTGTTGCCCCATCCATTTCAAACGATTTTTCGGCCAACGCCATTCTATCGCCCGTTCGTTCATCCATGAATATATAGTCGGTTAGAATGTCGCCGTTGCCCTCCTTTTTTTTTTCGTTCACGCATAGATGGATACAGCAGCACCCCGATTATGCAAACCAATCGTAACGCACGCTCGAATAATCGAACAGCTCTGCTTTCGCATGGGAGAAGATCGTTTATCTCAAAGTACGATTTATAATAACATTTGTGCGCATCGAACGAAAGAAGAATTCGGTTACATCACGGGAGCCGGGCTTTTTCGCGCGGTCTCTACTTTCAGCTGTTCTCTCAGCTGCCCTCCAAGTTATTCCTCGATCAATAATTGCCGATGCCTCGTTCGACGCGAAATTTCACCGGTAAATAGCGTAAAGTGGTTCCGCGATTTGTTGACCTTGCGCGCGGCTTCGCGCATTCGCGGTTTGATGGATGACCGGAAAGGGCCTGTTTCCCTGTTTATGCAAAACTCGAAGGGTCCCTGTCGCTCGCGCCGTCTATCATTCTCGACGGCCTATATTTGCGCGGGAATTTAAGAGCAGCAAAATTTCGATGGGTTCGCGTCGCTGGCGAATAAACAATAACCGACGTAAACGTAACGCGCTTCGATTAATCGAGGGTATTCTCCGCTCCACGGCCACGATCCTCTGTCAATCGAGGCGAATAACAATCGACGATTACGGGAAATGTTCGTAAAAATAGAGCTGGATTGATCGCAGTAGAATAGACCAGTCACTGGTCAGACGTCGGTGGGATGCACTTTGAAATATTCCAGCGATCGTATGAACTCATTCCACGGCGCAGTTGAAAAAAATTTCACGGCCCGATAGAACAATGGAATAACAGTGGAATAAAGCTTGTAAGCTTTTCTGGCAATCCATGAATCATTTTTGTCACCTTTGCGACGGTGTAGATCCATCATAAATTCTCGGTGCGCACAGTTCAGGCGCGAAAGATTAACACGGTTCAATCAATACGTTCCAACGACAAACCACTGCGTCGTTCTTCATCCCCGAGCTGTCACTCCGTTCCTTACCCCTAACTCCGCGCCAGCCTCGCGATAAAATTCACCCCCTCGTCACGCTAATGTACTCGAAATGAGAAGTAGAAGAAGAGAAACGAATCAGACACGGTCGAACAGCCGACCAGCCCGTGCCCAAAGTGACTCGTGATTTGTTGACCCGGCAGACAGGCCAAACATCGGTGTCATGATGGATCGTCGTGAAAAAGGGTGCCTTATCGGTTCGACGGATCGATTCCGCGTAGCGCAAGGACTCGAACGCCTCTCACGGTTGCGTTTTCCGGCGCATAAATTGAACAACCCGTGAATTCCATAGCCGTGCATTATTCATGGGGCGAGAGAAAGATCGAGGGACGCGGACAGCCGTAAATACGATTAATTTTCGTTTCTCGGTTCGAAAAACCAGCGGGAGACAATCAGCCAACGGAAATACGCCGCGTTTTCGTCGCCTGCCCTTTTTTCCTCTCCTCGAAAATATGTTCGACGGGATCGAATGCTCGTCACGGACCACCATCGTCATCGACGACGCGGTCTCTACGCGCGCGAATTTCGCGGCTCTTTTCTATTTTGCTGTGCGCCCTCAAACGAAATTAAAATTTTCATTTCGTTTCGAAACATTTTAAATCGCAGATATACACGGGAAAGTTTGAACCTAATCGCATTTTTTATGGAAATTTGTAACATCGTCGCACGGATTTTCTTTCCTGTATTTTCACCACAAATTAGTCAGTTTTTGATAAAAGCACGTTCCGTGGGAACCTCGGACAGCGATGAAAGGAAACCCCTGTCCGTTCCAATTCCCAGTTTTTCAACTGAAATTGGGAACGATAAAGTTTCCTGTCGAAACTGGCCGGATGGAGGATCGAAAACTTAAAATTGCCTATATTTGTGGTGCGCCACTCGAGCCTATTTTTTTTTTTTTTTGTTCCGAACGGGTCACATATATTGTTACAGAACTAGAATAAAATGTTGGGCTCGAACAAAATGCCACTCGAAAAGCAAATACTTCTGAATTTTTCACGAGGGAACATTAATTCATGTCGGTGGCAGCGAATAAACTGCGAATGGCATGGAATACATTTGAAAGAATTTTCGATAATAATTCTGTGCACCGGCGAGCTTTCGCGGGCATCGCGTTAGGTATATTTAAGTCACATTTATTGCGCTCGCTGTCTGTAAACAGGATCGTTCGTCAAACCTCTGCTATTTGTCGTACTTTCGAGCATTTCACTTTTAGAATTTCTATCAACGAACAACCAAGTCCCGAAGTAACAGAATTCCATTTTTAGGACGATTATAGATAGATTGCTTAACAAGATTCGCAAGTATTTTGGGTTCAACGCGCAATTTAGTTGCAGTCACATTGAACGCCACGTCGAATAAAATGGCTTTAAAGCAAACGATCGAGTATAATTTTTGAATTTTTCCACCGCGCATTCGAACGGATCGAAACTGTCCAATTTCGTCCGACACATCAGCGAAAATGTTATACAGAGAGTGGCAAAGAAAAAAGTGACGACTGCATATCAAAACAGAGATTTCGCACGGTCGATGCACATTCCGCTCGCAGGCCGTATCGTCAAAGCTGGGAATCTTCGCAGCTGCGTGGAAACTGTAAATCGTTAGTCACGTTTCAAACTTGAAATTTTCCCGAAAAGCTCCCTGGAGCTCGAGTAGCTTTCTTGGGTAACAGATGTAGGCGAACGTGTTCGTAAGGCGATCGCAAGGAATCCGCTGTTCCGAGACTTTCGTACAATTTTACATTTTCGTCTCAGCAATTCCTATTTAATTCCTGTCTAATTGACGCTGGGAACTTATCCTCCGGAAATTCGAAGCATGCTTGACAAAATACGTAACGAGATTCATTGAGAATTGCCTGGGGATTTGGACAAACACACGTATGGCAATCTTTTGGCAGAAAACTCAAGATCGATGAAGGAAAAATGCGAAGATTCCTTGTAAGTATTCACCGCGCGAAAGCTGTGATCGTCGCGGTTGTACTCGTGGAAGATATTCGCTGCGGTCGTAGCATCTTCCTTGAAGAAAGAATACTCGTTGGGCGATAATGCAGCCGGCGGAGGGCTAATTCGTATCGTCGCGGAGGACTGGCGAGAGCGCGCGGGAGAAAGTAGCTGCGGAATTTTAATTACGCGGGGCAGGCTTCACGAGAGACGAGGAGAGGAAAGCCTTTTTTCATTAAGGTTACACTCGACCGAGTGCCGGCGCTCTCTAAACAAAATGTTCGTTTTTCCGTTATACCGTCAAGACGAGAGTGAAACGAAGGTAGAACCGGCAATGATAGAAAGAGACAAGGTACACCTTGGCGAGACTCGAATAAGCAGATGAAGAAGAAGAAGGAGAAGAAGAAGAAGAAGTAGACGAAGTGAAAAAACAGAAAGAAAGACGGCCTCGCGAGAAGAAAGGAACGAAGAATGGGCGCGTATAAAACAGAGGGAAAGTAGCCAGGTATTTCAAAGATGAGAGACCACTTTGCGCTTAGAAGGAACTCTTTTACTTTCACGGCTTACTAAATGCGCGGGGTATGCTCGAAGGAAGAACAGGCTTCCGTGGCAAGGAGGAGGAACGAGGTGCTTCCAGCCCATCCCACCCCCTGTGTGGTAAATGAATGGGCGAAGGAAAAAGGGCGAGGGAAACGCGATAGAAATGGGTCTCCTCGGAGCGAAACCAGGGACGATTCAACGCTTTATCCATCCGCAGGATTTATGAGCCTGCGTGCCGTCCGTGCGGACCGTTTGACCGCGAAATTGCGTAATTAAATTAGCGCTGGCTCATATAATTTGGTAATTAACATTCCAAAAACGGTCCGTCGATAGCTGGCGGTCGGGCGGTTCGTTGGAAAAATCGAGCTCGCTGCAAGTCGAAATTGTTTAGAGAGGGCGCGAACCGTTCGTACAGAGGGATTTATCGTCGGTTTATTTCGCACCGCTCGGGGTAATTGCGCGCGCGCGCGCGCGCGGATGCGTGCTCCGCGAGCGGAACGGTTAAACGCTTTTTCTTTATTTATCGGCGACTGCGAATCGCGCGCGTGCATAGTAATATTTAGCGCTTAAGCTCGAAGAGTAAACGTGACGGGCGTGCTCGAAAAGAATTCCGCGCGGATGGTCTTCCTATCGGCGGGCAGGGTGACTTCCACGGGAGGTGCGACGATCGAACAAGTTAGTCGTACAACCTCTTTTCTCCGACGTGTCACAGCCAGAAGAGATAAACTCGACTGGTCGGAAAAGCCGGAAAGCACTCGAGGCACTGGCTCGACGCCGTTCGCGACCGTCGAGAGATGAGATTTTCGGGCTCTCAGATTAAGGTTTCAACTTCCTTTCCTTTCGAACGCTTCACCCGCACGCTGCTCCGCGGGGCTCGATATCCTCTCGTCGATGAAAAAATCCGTAGGCTCTTGGAAACACGTCTCGCGTAAACATTGGATCGGTTCGAATCGAAGATTGTTTCGCCGTCTACGGGACAAGAGGATCCAGCGAGGAGCAAAGAGGTTTGCTGGGTAGAAAATTCGCGATAAGTTTGCGGCAGACGGGAAAAGTCGAAAGCAACAGTCCACCGAGCCTGGGAGGACGAGATACCGGCTCGGTTTAGAGATAAGAGTCCCTTGGCAGGACCTTCCTTTAGATCTCAATTGGGCCTTGAATAGAGACATGTCTTGATTCCGCCGTGGCTTCCACTGCTTTGAATTCAGTCAGAATCGTCTGCGTTTTACTCGAACGGTACAAGGACCTTTGGAATAATGAATAAAAATTGTTTAGGGCTTAAAGTAACAGTTGCTGGATAGCCTAAGATACAGGATGACGGTTTGAGTCAAGAAACGTTGAAAGTTGCCCTTGTTTAGGACTCTTTTAAGTTGCCGAGTTTTCCAACTTCTCGAGAACAGAATTTTTAATTATCCGTTGGTATCAAGGATGGAGAATAAACGTTAACCCGCGAGAGTAAGACCAGCGTAGCGCCATGGGAGGAAGAGTCTACTACCTTCGGTAATTAACGCTCATAGAACGAACTAAACGTTAAGTCGTAGTCTCTGTTAGCTCGACTCTTAAAGAATACCGATAAGATCATCTTCGCACGACGATATCTGACGGAGAATTTTCCGTTTAATTTCGTTAAAAGGTTCTCTCGACTGCGCTGTTAATTGAAACTTCGAAGCGAAATCGTACGAAAGTAATGGAATATCGCCAAGTCTGAAGGAAATTGCAACCGTAACAGCGGTACGAAATTATTCGGACGTGTACAGTCGGAATGACCGTTAAATTCTATTCGACAGTCGAAAAACGAGCGAAAGATAAAAGCAGTCGCGCGAGCTTTGCAGCGATGAGTAGGCTATAAAATAAAGCATTAGTCGATTGTCAGGGACAATGGTTGTATCCTGAACCGAGAGAGGTGGAAAGGGAAGAGGGAGTACAAAAAAAAGAAAGGATAACAAAGATATCGTATCGAATATGTTTCGAACGAGAACCATTTTGCGTACCGGGTCAGATAAAATTTCCGGTTACCTCTTTCAGTTGACAGTCGGGGATTTTTTTCATGGAAATATCAAGTACGATCGTACAGGAGGGAGCGTAGATACTTTTTTAAAAATTTATAGCTGGTGCAAGACTGATACTAATGTAAAGGACACGTATTTTACTTTATATTAAGTTACCATCAAAAAGGAATGACTTCTTTTCGTAATCGAACGATTGATTATGCAGAGTTAATGGTATTGCTAATAATTGCCCTAACTTTTCGTTTGAACCGAGTAAATACAGGGGTATTACGCGAAAAAGTTGTCGATAACTTACCGCGGTATTTCAGGGAAATTTCAAATTACGCCGCAATGCAAATATGTAAAGCACGTTTGCTTTTCGATTTCCAGGGATGAAGCTCAGTTATTTAGTTTGCCACGTTTATTAGCGGACGAAAATTTTGCCCCGTACTAAATGACCCTTTTTGAGTTCGGTTGGTCGTTTCTCAATTTCCTCGTGTTCGTTTGAATCTAGAATTCTCATTGGTCAGTTAACCAAGCGAACGTATTTAGAAGTTTTTAAGGTTAGAAGCTTCTCAAAGGGTTGGCCTTTAATCACGCTAAAAAAAAAGGAAAGGCTCGTAAAATATTCGGTCATCGGTTCCGTTCAGATCCTCTTTTAATTTCGCTGCTGGCCGTACACTGGACTCGGACGGAAACGAGGTAAGCGATGATCAAATAAGGATCAATAAAAATTTATCGAACTGAAGCGGGAAGACGTGACTTCGATCGAAAACAACGGCTGGAAAGGAGAAAAACTGTGGACTCACCAATTAAATTCTGGAACGTGGTGGTGTGTGTTTGGCGAAACGTCGACGCCGGCAGCCTTCGTGCTTTACTTCCGTCTGGCAACCTCCTTCTTGAAAGATGTCGATAAAATCATTCGAGGGGTCATCTAATTGTTTTCTTCGGCAACTTCCACAAAGGGCGCCTCGACGTCGTGACAAATGACGCTCCTCTCTAACAAACCGCACTCGGTTATTTCTGCGGGGAAACATCGTTGATCACCCTGAAGGAAAAAGAAACAGCCTTCAATTTTCTTCCTCGATTTCTTTCTTTTCCCATCTGTTCTTTTATTTTTTGCGGAGTAAACTTTTGTTTTTAAACGGCTGCGTGCCAGTTTCAAGTGAGAGTTCACTTTATTTTCCGCGACTGTCGAGGAGACGTAGTTTCAAGGGAAGCGCTCTCGCAATTAGAAAGTTTTTGAAAACAGAACAAGAACGGGAACTGGACAATTAAGAGGAGGAAATAAGAATTAAAAATTTTAAGCCCGACCTCGGTGGATCCTCGCAGAAACGCGTAACACTCGGACACGGTCACGTCGAGTGTGAAGATTTGAGCGAAGTAACGCGCAACGGAGCGAAAGAGAAACGAGGAATATTTCTTTCCCGCTCATCCCTGATGTCTTTCTAATTTAACGAAAAGTAAATATTTGAAAGCAGAGATAATCTCTGCTGGCGATCGATATCACTTCATTATTTATAAAGCTGCTCTCGCGTCGCATAGCTGGACATTTTTCCAATCGTAGCTGGCACGGATTAAGTTAGCGTTGGGCGGTCGAATTAAAAGGCTAATAACCACCGTCCGATATTTATTGGACAGCTTTCACAGGGGTTAAAGTCGAAATCCGGCCGGTGTTCCGCCTTCGGCCAACCCTTGCCCACCCTCCCGCCGACTAGCCCCGTTACCCTCGTTACGCTTGCACCTTTCACCTTTTCCACAAAGCGTCCAAAACTTTTACGAACCCTCGAGAGTCTGGTAGCGCCACCATTGTTTCCCAAACAGGGGTTGTTACCACTTTTATGAGGGAGATTTCGAGCTTAGCCGGGCAGATAACTTCGCTACGCTCGTCGCTTAATCGGCCACCGCCCCTCGCAGACTCCACCACGCCTTCAACCCTTTTTCGCCGCACACTTTTAACCTCTATTCGTTCCTGGCCCCGGTCGACCGTTCCCCCCATGGAATCAAGTGATTTTGGGATCAACTATAACGGACCGTTTCCGTTCCAACGTGGACTGTTTACGAGCCACGGCTCCTCCACCGTTTCCACCCCTCGCGAGCAGGATATGGAGATCCCTGGAAATTGTTTCCCTTGTGGCTCGGCCAGAGCCGATATTTTCGGGCGTAGAAATAACAGAGAATCTGCTGACGCGAGCCTCTAAATCTGACGAGCATCATAACTCGTTCTTAATGCTGGTCTTTAATCACGGTCATCTTCGCGATCCGCTTTACGTGGCTCGCGGCGGTGATAACGTTGAATAAATGGCTCCTATTCGCCCGCTGGTTTTCCGACGATCCGCGCGGAACGACTTCCGCGAAACGGAACGATTCTGTTTTTTCATGCTTAATTGCTATTTCACGAACACCGTCGTCGAACGACGAGAGAACGACGAACGCGGGCAGTTTTACAGTTTCGAGGGAGTTTTAGGGTTCGTCGCTGGTGGTATTCCTTTTACGTACTCCTGCCGAGGATATCCACCGATCCGGGCTACCGTCGCTTTCTTCCACTTTGAATAATCCACACTGGAATACCCGAAAGCCGGCCAGAGTCCTGAGAAGAATTATTTAAAGTCGCTTAGGATCAACCGGTCGCGTTCAACTGCGCCAACCGCGGTAGATTCACTTCGCGCCGCTCTGTGTAACTTTGTAGTTCCAACTTCGATGACTCGACGAACCTCGAGGAGACGGCACCGTCGTATTTAGCAATCATACGGAAAGAATTCGCTTTCGCGTCTCGGAAACCTCTGTCCCTTTCTCGTTGCCTTTGAACGCGAGGAGAACGCTCGCTCGAAAACTTGTTTCTCGCTCGGTGTCGGGCGTCCAAGTACGCAGCTTGTAAATTACGTCGCAGTCGATACTCTTCAACAGTTGGAAGGGCTCGTAAAGACGTTACGGCCGATCGTTCGGAGCTTTGAACGGCACCGCGGTAAAGGGAAAGGGAATGGAGAGGGAGAAAAAAGGAGAAGGATCGTCAAAGAACGCAATAAAAGGGGGAATACGGATAACAGAGGGACGAGGCAGGCACAAGCGGGGATTGGCAGCGCGGGATGAAAAAATGGGAAAGTGGAGTGGCACTTTTAATTTATTCATCGACACTCCGAGACTATTTTAGACAATAAAACAGTATCGGTTTTTTTGTTTATATCGAATCGAACAGTGGCAGCCAGCGTGGCGAAACTGTGCTCGTTTTCGAGAGCTTGTGGCAAGCGAAGAGAAGGGACGTGGGGGGGGGGGGGGGGGGGGTGCCGCGAGGGGCTGCAGCGATAGAGGGGGGGTTTCATTTAAACGTATCAACCGACGAATGTGGACCGGCCGGTGTTCCACGCCGAGCTAAAAAACGCCTATACGCGACTTTGCTATCGAACAGTCCTCATCCCCGATTAACTTCAACACCGCCGCCACGCTGGCCTCCAACAGGCTTCCGGCTCCCGGCGAGTGCATAAAAATTTCATCGAATGGCATCGGTTACCGTTCCAGGACTAACGTGTACGTAATGAAAGCGCTACACGTGCCGCGAGAAATAACGATTCCCTCCCCGCCTAACCACCCCTCCTCACTCTCACTCTCTCTCTCTCTCTCTCTCTCTCTCTCTCTCTCTCTCTCTCTCTATCTCTTTTTTCCCCTATATTACTGTCTCTTGGTTTTGGTTCTCGTTTTTTTTCCCCCTTTTTTTTTCATTTTTCGACCACTCGTCGACCCACCGAAAACGCGGGCAGGGGGAAATGAAAATGAACTGTGCCTGGTCGAGCTATCCGTGGCGTAACTTTCCCGAATATTTCGGTAATTGATATTTCAGGTTCGACCGTGCGATCGTTTGTTTTTCTGCTTGACGTTTTTTGGCTAGGCGAATTCACAATTGAAACGGAGAGTAACCGACCTTTCTCATGCATTGCTGATGAGCGACCTCTTTTTTTCGTTACCGTTTACCAACTATTGTTTTCATCGTGCTGTCTGTGCTGGCTGGAAATAATATCTTCGCATAGATGCATCTGTTGGCGCATAAGATTATTTGTTGCGAGATTCGAATCGTTCCCAGACGGTTCTGGAAGTGACGATATTTTCCGATTGTTCTATTCTTGCGACTATTCTTGAAAGTCATTAGTTCCCTCGAAGAAATAAGCCTATCGAAGTTCAGTAAAAAAAAGAAAAACACGACGGAGGGTAGGAGAATACAGCTCATAATCTTCGTAACAAGCGGCCACTTCATCCCCCTTTTACCACAGCTCTTGGCGAGGGGCGCTCTTCAATAAATCACGCGCACCAACTTCGTGTAAACACGGTTGACTTAATAAATCTAATTATCTGTAGATGGGGCGAGTTCGTAGCCGCGGAGGAAAAATAATTTATCGCGGAAGAATTTTTTCGGCGCGCCGATATCGCCGCCTGCTGCCCGATCGAGCCTTTAAAACTGTCCGTGAAGCAATATTTATTAGTTTGAACAGAGATTCCTCCTGCGCACGTACAACGTTCTGGCGTACAAATTTTATGGAAATACTCTTCGGATATCGCGCGCGATTCTGTTTTTTTTTCTAAAGCGATTTCTATAAATTTCTTCCCTGACCTCAACTAAACTTCCATAAACGGATGTGTTTGTTATTCAGTTTTTAATATCGGAGGGGAATATCTGAACGATCTTCAGGCAAAGAACGATTCCACGCTCGATAAGCCATCACACTTCACGCCAACTATTTTTCAGAATTCTATATATTCTCATTTCTCGTCCTATTTTTTTGTTTCACTCCGT
The DNA here is from genome assembly GCF_050948175.1 of Xylocopa sonorina. Taxonomy (NCBI): domain Eukaryota; kingdom Metazoa; phylum Arthropoda; class Insecta; order Hymenoptera; family Apidae; genus Xylocopa; species Xylocopa sonorina. Next base: position 16,641,996 of record NC_135193.1, read on the forward strand.
CATCAAGAGTTTCCTGATCGGAGATTCGATACTGGCTTCTTACGGTGCTCGAACCGACGTACAATTTCAAAGGAGAATCGCAACGAACTATCCCCGAAATCACCTTTGCTCCTCTTACACCCTTATCAGGCTAAAATCGTGAAGAGGGAAACCAATTCGCAAAGTTGAACTCGGGGAAAAAAGTTCATGAAGCACATCTGAATGACTTTGTAGTGGTATTCTTGGCGTACCTGCTCTCTCGCCTTTTCTTCTCTCTGTTCCTTCGATATCATTACATTGGCTTTACCATTACGCCCCCCTACAACTCTACCCTCTTCGAGCCATTTCGATCTCTCGACACATCGCGTAAGTCCCGTGTTTCACTGTGTCGCGCAATCGACGACGCAACATGGCGCGCGAAAACACTCCTGTCCTCGCGATCCAAAGGTCCACTTATTTTAAGTGCTCCACGTCGCGGACCGTTCCGAGTAACCAGCTTTTTATCACGCGCTCGGCTCACTTGTTTTTCACCTTTAAATTCGCGCAAATATTTCTGAAATACTTCTTCTCCGCGCACTCTTCTCCCTTCCTCCCCCGCGTTTCCTTCAATCTTATCTCCCAGTCAATTTACCAGCGTCCCAGTTCCTTCTCGCTGCCTTTTTTTCTTCTTCCCACCCCTGCAATCTTTTGTTCCGGCGTTTTCTGCCTCCAATATTTCGCCTCACCCTTCGAGTTCCCGGCGTATTTCCTCTGTCGCTTCTACCTTGTACCGGTACCCGTGTCAGGTTCGCTCGTCGTCGCCGCGCATAAGGGCGGCCGTCATCTCGATTTTACCCCGCGGTGGAAATAAAATTTCCCCGTACTACGAACATCGTTATCCCCGCAAAGTCCAACAGAGACAGCCTCTCTCGCGTCGCGAAATTCTCGCGGGAGGGTCCGTAAAATTGTTCTCCGCCACGGGAAAGGAGTTTTAACAAGTTAAATGGCACCCTTCTTCCACTCCGCGGAAAATTTCAGTCCTTATCCTGACCACGGAGAACGTTATCGATCATCCCCTTCGCTCGGGCTGGCACCCGCCCTCGAAAACGTCCCGCCTCGAGACGAATGCAATCGTTACCGACTCGAGAACTGACAATGTTGAAGCTCGTAATAGGTTTCCCTATTCGTGCCAGCGGCAGGATACATTTGCCACGGTCCGAGGGAAATTTTAGGGGATGCTCAGACCGGTGGAATGGAACGCGCGGCTCTCTCGTATGGACGTAAAACACGTACGTTCGACAAATGACGGACATACGTATTCGCGTGGCATCACGCTCGTCCGAGCGTGACCCTACGTGACATAAGGAATTGTTTTATTAGTCTCGCTTTACTTACCTTGGATTAATACGTCTGTCGTGCGCCTCTGACGATGGTATTCTTGTTCGACTATTTTATCTCGTGAGTTATTCCGCGTTGATGAAAATCACGAGGAATCGAGAGAAACAGCTTTGTAAAAGTAACCAGTGAATCAGTCGAATACGCGTCCATCCATAAAGCAGACTGTTTCGCCAGATTGGACGCGAAATTATGTCCGGATGGCGTTGCAAGATCGTCGCGTTTTCCCTTAACGATCGCGATTACGCGGTGAAACGATCGGTGAAATTTTTAAACGTCGATCCCATCGTGTTTCGAGGATTCGCGCGACTTTGCGTTGAAGTTCTGAACGATGTTGTCGCGCGTTATTTCCCAGCGTCTTGTCGTCGGCGCGGTGCTTTTATTTCGCTTGCACGTGAAATTTATTATGATACAGTACGCGGGACGCGCAAATAAACGATCCGAGATATTTTCATGCGGCTATTGCCTCGCAATTTCATCAGATGCGCGCACCGCGCGTATTCAATATCACGACTAGATGATGAATCGCCAACGTTCGTCCTTATATGCCGTGCCTAGCGGAACTACCGCCGGGCGTTGTACCGTTTCCACTCCCAGCGACCATAGCATTCGTTTCAAAAATACATACAACTCTCGCGGGGGATGGAGTATATTAAATCTCAGCCAAAAATTGTTTCATCTCCTGCAGGATGGCGCGTACCGTGTGCGCCAGCCGCCTGGAAATAATGCCCCGCCGTTGCCCGTGTATTTTATATCACTTTGGTCGCGATTCAAATTCGCGTTTGCCGATCTCTTGCGCGTCTCAGGTCGTCGATCTCGAGCGTTCCGTTTTATTACATTAGTCCGCGCCACCTTCCAATTCTTTCGAGAAACTTTCTTATTAACGCGACGATCGTTTAGACCGTTAACGACGGCTAAGACTCCGCGAGGTTCGAGCGTTCGCGCGCGCTCTCGTATTAGAAATGAAATGGTCGTTTGAGAGGAAGTTAGGCGAGACGGGACCGCAGACGTGAGCACGGCAATTCATCGCGTCGATATAACCGGCTACGTTCGGGCAGGGACGCAATTACGGTGATCGAAGAACTTCGATGAAACCATCCGCCGACAATCGGCAGCCGCGGCGATCGTCCCGAGTTTTCCAACATCTGCGGAACGAGCCCAGCCAACGAGGTTTCGACACTCGGGCCGAACGTTAACGAGGAAATCGGGGCTGGAACGACGCGAAACTTCCGACTGGAAAGTTGCGCCGCGATACCCAAATCGTTCCGCGGCGCCACAGGCCAGACTCTCGATCGAGCGTAATTATGTGGGTAACGAGGTTGATTCTAGTTACAATAAACGACTCGCCCACGGATCGAAAATTCCGCGCGGATTAAAATCCCCGACGCCAGGGACGTTTCTCGCGCGTCGTTCTATAGCGCGTGTATAGCTATGTTCCCCAGCCGTTTACACTTCGAGCCTGGAGATTGGAAGAGATTTTGAAAAGGGGGATGAGGTTCTAGTCGCTTCCAGAGCGGAGATAGAGAAAATTGGTCGAAGGAAAAATTGAATTGACTTAACGAGTTCATTGCCCTCTCGCAAATGAAGGGGTTACGTTTTCCGTTCCCAGATAGAATCGCCTCTTGTCTTCTTTTTGTTATTTGAGAAGCGTGCGAGGGTATCTCGCAGGTCTCTCTTTTCAGACGCGAAAAGAGTTCTTGCCATTCTACGGTTTAACGTCGCGTCGCGGCGCCAATCGCGTGTAACGAAACATAATGCTCGGTAACGAATTCCCAAACTCCTCGTATCGATCGTCGATTCTCTTCGGCGGAGATGTCGGCCGTGCGATCGGATATGACGAGATTTGACGGAATTTAGTTTCGATGCGACGCTCTGTGCTCGGTGGAAATCCGGGAAAAGCGAGTACATCCCGGCGATATCGATAGACGCCCGCCCCGATATCTTCTTTCTCTCCGCCCCGATCTTTCCGTTTGGTCCCGCCGTTTAAATCGAATCGAAACTGGGTCAGAGGTAAACAAGCTTCGTTTATCTCGGGGTGTTGCCGCGATGAGCCCATAGAATTTTGATCGCGGCCGCGATTTTTGATATGCAAAACCCCGGAATCGATCGTTCAATCTATCCCCCCCCGGCGTCGATATCAAATTTATATGGAATTTAATTATATGTACATTCGAAACCTTTGCGGTTTCACGGGACCGGATCTGTTATTCAGCATGTTTCGCGAAATTGTATGATGTATTCTAAGCGGAAATGAATAGGAAAAATAATCCGGGAACCGAGGTCCATAGAAAGCTGTTTGCTCTCAATGTCATGCATGGTCGAAGGCGTAGCTATGAAATTCCAGAATAAATTAAAAATCAACGAGAAATGTGCCAATCGAATTTTCCACCCTCTATTCCAAGCGTACGCATTCACGTTGCGTCGCGTCCTGGTCGCGAATAATTAAATCAAAGAGGCCCGTGATTTGACAAAAAAGAACAACGGCGACCAGAAGCCGCAGGGCACTGAAAGGACTAGGCGATACGTTTGTTCTTTCTGGTCTCGCGTGGAATGCATGGGTTTTGTGTACACGAATCGAATAGCAAACAGAAGCCGGTTCGTCGAACAGAGAAAACTGGACAACGTTTCCCTCCAACCCTTTCACCGTGGTATCGTATTATTCTAGTATAGAGGGCGACTGTTTTAAACAGACACGGTGAAATATATCGAAAGAGCGCCGAGACATTGAAGAGAAATGACACGATGGCGTTTGTTAAGATTACTTTTATGAGGTGTGCCAGATCGATATCGTTTTTAGATACCTTTAGACTCTTTCCAGGATACTCTATCGCGTCCAGGTGAAACGGACACTCTGTACGTGGCGTATTGTCTGCTCGGAGGGTGCATTCTCGTTGCGCTCGATTCTCTCTAGAAACCATCCGCGCGACGACCCTTCCTGCACGTTATTTCCGGCGAGATTGCCGAAAGGACCCGGGATACAGTTATATCGCATTTCCGTTGTCCCATCGTCCGCCGATACTCTCAACTTTCGGTAATTGACGAACCGTGGAGGGCGTATCGGTCCTCGAAAAGTCTTTAACTCCGCATTACTGCCGCTGGTTTACTATCGACCGAGCACAAGAAAGAACCGAGTCTTCCCCGTCGATTGTTCTCACGAGTTTCTTATTTTCTCCCATCGTCCAATTCACGGTCGTCCACTTTAATTATTGACGGAACAGTTCGATCGAACGATGAACTGGGTTGCAGAACTTTTGACGGACGTTGTAACACCGAGTCGAGCGGCTGGCCTATGGGACGAATGGGAAAAAGCGGTCGAGGCAAGAAGAATAGCCATCGGAAATCTATCGGTAATTTCGTAACGAACTGGTATCCTTTTACAACGTGGAGCCAATCGAACGACGTATCCAGGGAGTTAATAATCCTACGATCCACGATGGGCTCCCCGGTGTTTTATGTCCCCCAGAAACGACGCGTTATCTTTTACAGCCCTATCGCGAGTTTTATACACTCCTAACAGCGAGTTACGTTCCTTCAACTCGGAGGCGCAATCAAAACTCGAAAGGGAATGAAACTATAATGTATGCGGGACGTTCAACCAGTCCTTGAACAATTTTTTAAGGGTAACTCTGATGGCGAGATAAAACAAAAGAACGAATCGACCAACGTGGAAGGATCGACGTCGCGAAACGCGACGAAATTCGGCTAATCTGATTGCACGACGTTCGTTCATCCTCTCGATGATGAACCGTGGGCCTGGTGTCGTTAGAAAAACGACTTTTCTCGGGCATCGTATCCTATCGACAGCCTCTTCGCTCTCTTTTCATCCTAGACTATCATCGAGAGAACGATAGAGAGAAAAAAAGGAGAGAGGTAGCGGGAAAGTTACAATCTTTTGAACGTCACGAAGATTACTTACCAAGGCGGTACAAAAACTGATTGCTTCGCGGCTACGGAACGATCGATCGGCGTTGATTCATCGCGCTGAATAACCCTGGAAATTGAAAATGATGCGTTGAAAACGAGCTCCACTCGTCGGTGATATAAAGCCCCGAACGCCCGTCCCCGTGTTCCTCCGTGGGAAAACCGGAATTTTTCCTTGACTCGCCCGTAATACCGTTATCAAACCGGTAATTACACAGCTTTGCACGACCCCGCGCGGAACGGTTGTAAAACGGTTGCTGAAACTCGACGCGGTGCTGCAATAACGGGCGTTCGAAAATTTTCATTATTGTTTCCTGACGTGAACGAAATAACCGGGATATCGGCGGTAACGAAATGAATGGCGGCGCGCGGCCAGTATTACGGCGGATGATCGGCCCGCGCAATTATCGCGCCGCTCGAATCCGATACAGTCGCCAGTTGTTCCATCCGGTCTGTTATTCGCCAGCCGCGTGAATATTGCAGCTAAGGATACGGTCTTGATTTAAAATTCCGAAACGGCCCGGGAAAATACGATCTAATTTTCTAACGCGGTAAATATTCATGCCCCGCCCGACGGTACGGTTGTTTCCGTCGAAATGGTACCGGCGCGCTGGCTCTCGCGTAGCCAGCCAGTGGACGCGGCCTCGCGAGGGCGAGGGTGGCTGGAAACTTCGCGCGTAAAGAGAACACGGGCGAACGCTGGCCGGTTCGAAGTTCGAGCGGTTCGATTCGCGGCGAAACACACGCGAACCGGTGTAGCCGCTAATTGCAAACCTCCCTCGATCGACGTAGAGCCGCGCGCGTACCTCCGCAATTCGCGATGCGCTCGATATGTTTATTGCACGATCGTCTTAATTGACTTCTGGCTCGACCGTTATTGGATTCCCGACGCCGCCGCCACTGCCCCTCTCTATCGGGTTCTTGAAATTCTATTCGGAACCGACGTTCGCGTTCTGACGTTCTTGTTTCGATTTAATGGACACGACCAAGTATTTCGAAACGAGCAACTTGTTACGGGAATTTACATCTAATCCTGTTCGTTCGGAAGTTTGGATGCGAAGTTATTCGCGGGACCAAGCATTTCCCACTGAAATCGCTGTTAAAAAATCGGATCGCGATAGAATGGATAAACTACGAACGATACAGGGCTGGCTCGTATATACGGTGTTACAGCGCATGCAAATTGATATCGTCATGGAACGCGACCGAGCAGGAAGTTGATCCACATTTCAGAATCACGGCAATCGGTGTTGCGTGTCATTCGGCAAAGTGGTTTCGCGGATTCGCGAGACCCTTTTACACGGACACCGACGATAACATCAAATTCGGCGTGCTCGTTCTGGCCACAAATCAAGCAACGACAGTTATCTCGTTACACTTTCGATACTTCCGGTATTTATGGCGCAAAACGTAATCTACGGTGATCGCCCCACCCGCACCATCGTGGAAATTGTATCTCAATTTCCTCTATTGTAACATATTTGCTATTCGAGCGTGTAACGTGTTCCCACTGCTCGAAATTCGATCCAGAAATTGTAATCGAACCAGTGGGCGGGCATTGGTCATCGATCTTTTATTATCCTCGCGACTGATTTAGACGGGAATGCAAATGCGCGATCTTTGATTAAGCGAACGATCGAAAATAGAGAGGAGCGGGTTCCCAGGAAAAAGAAGAGGCGCGGAGAAACAAACGGAGTGGATTAAAAATTTTCATTAATAATCCTTAACGTCGAACATGGACTTTTTATAATCCGTATGCAGAGCCAGTGGCTCTCGAAACACGAATGCGCGCGCGGCGGCAACGGTCACAATACCATTTTCATTATTCGCCTCACTTTGATACGATGGCATTTTCAACGCGAAATCCGACGCGCGTTACGCCTGGCCATTCCAGAAATAATTCTATTTTCCTCGGGCTTTTTTTTCCCCGTCCGCGTGGCTGCCGTAAAAAATACGCGCAGGCTCGATCGCGACGGAAACGGGCATCGCGCTCGTAACGATTTTTATTTTCACCCGCGGTGAGCCACTTTGATATTTCTCGTTCGACTTCCTAACCATATTACACCCCCTCGATTTTTTTCGTTACCTTACCGTGTACCGTTTTGTCGCGAACCACAATTGGCGGGTGGAAAACATCGGTTACGTTTTTGATCGGAGCGAAGGAGAAGGGAAACGGAGAGAGTGTCCGCGTGCAAACAGAAACTCTATCACGTGCGAATCCATTTTTCATCCCTCTTTTCCATCGCCTCTCGTTTCATCCGCGAATAATAACGGTAGTATAACGTTTAAACCGAAAATCCACGAGCTGTTGCGCATTCATTAAAAATGAAAAGTGTAGTTGTATCGATCTGCAAATATAATTTACTCGTTGTATAGAAACGACACAAAATGGGGATAGGAATCGAAGTGGGTAACGTAGTTATGGAAAAAGTGGGTGTTATTAAGTTGGGATTGAGAGTCGCGGGATTAACTGGTAATAACCGACGTAACGGAGTGCCCTGGGGGACGTTTAACTTGTAAAACTGCACCACGGTGGAACGGAAGAATATAAATGAGGGAGTACTCACTCGATTCAGTTTCTTTGAGGGTGGTCTGCTTCGAAGTCAGTTCGCGAATTCCATCAAAAGTTGCCGCGATCCGCCTTCGAACGCGGCGTGTGCATATATTGCGTCCGACGTAGACTGAATGTTGTGTAGACGTTGACTCCTCGCGAGACCAAGAACGAATGTCGCCGATAAACACCGTACCTGTCTCTTTTCCCACTCGTCAAACATCCTCATCGGAAAATTACGCACAAACTTTCACTCTGTCGATAAAACGTTTGTTTGCGTTTACCTGAAATGAAAAATAAAGCACGTAACTTCTACAGTGGATTCGTAATACGCTTTGTCAATTATATGTTGCTTTTTTTTTTGGTTTTAACAGATGAAAACTGCGTTTGTTTTTAATTGGTATTCCAGCAACCGACTGGCCTGGATAGAAACGAGATCGCGGAAACAGTTGCAGTTAAATATCGAACGATCCGCCGGCGTGGCTTCTATCGTTGGAAGAAGCACGCGAAAGCGAGTACGAATGGGTTAAATGAAAATCGAAGGTTTTTCGCCGTTTCATGATGAATTTGCCACTGACGAAACAGGGAATTAATGGGTATCAAAACTCAACTGGCACCAAATGCATTCGTCCGAGCGTATTGTTGTACGCTCGCGTTTCCAACCCTCCTCACGTTCCACTCTCGCCCCTATTTTTTTTCGGTTCTCGAATTCTATCACCATAACAATGCGCGTGAAATCAGGCCACCGCGATGACGCTCATCCGGCGAACTATTTTTTAATCTGCCAGAGCAACGTTTCCTCTTTTTTTTTTAATTTTTTTTTGTATACGTACATATTTGGCCTATTATACGTATTACAGGCCGCCTATCGGGTATAATTGACGATATCCGGTAACGCGTGAACAACAGCGAAAAGTGACACTTTGCGTATCGTCGATAATTACTCACCGTTCGTTCGTTTCCATCGTTGTCGCGCTGGACAGGTAAGTTTCGACGCTCCTCGTCGTCCGCGTTCTATCCAGTAGGTTCCCAAGGAATCGCGAGGTGCCCATCGATATTCCTGCAAATCCTTTCGCCTATTATCGGGCACGATCACCATCACAATGCGAGGAGAATTCAGCCAGCGGAGTTACGACACGATTCCACGCGAAGCGTTGTGATCTCGGACTTCCAGATCCAACGATTCCAAGCGCAAATCTCGACCGCCCGTGGGGTGGACTGGGTTGGGTTCGTTGCTAATCTTCGTGGTATAATTCTGAACAGTTTAGTATTCGCCGAACGCCCGGGGCCTTCCATTCGAGGCAACGATTCGCCTTGTCTTGCGGTTAATAAACACCGTGGAAACTCTGTCGATTGTCGTTCCGGGAGACTCGTAACCGTGGAACTAGCTAAAACTTCCGGCATACCTGCTTGGCTATATTTCGAATTGGCAGCGTTCAGCCGCTTCGATCGCGGCGTATCAGATTCCAGGAAATTCCGTCGAGTATGGAAAAATTCCATGATCCATTCATATTAATCGATCTAAGTAAACAAAGTGCGAAGAATTTAAGAATTGTGACACCGCTGCAAATCGTTACGCCACGCGAGTAACTCGAAATTTCTCTCGAAGAAATTTCTTTCTTTTTCTCTTCCACCAGCGACAAAGTCCGCGGAGAGGTAAGGAAATATCGACGGGCGATTCGTCTCCTACGAATTTCCACGAAGAGGGAAAAAAGAAAATCGAGCTGGTTGCACGATTTCCCACGAAGATCTAAAGCTACGCCGTGGAAAACGCGCGACTCTAAACCGGCCTGACTGCTGCCCTCTACGACGGCTCTAATTTAATCGTTAAAGAACGGTTTGTTTCTTTTACCAGTTCGAGGACCGACGACATTTTTCACCCTCGTTATCGGCGTATCCGTTGGCGGTGTTTCGTGGCCACGCGATTAAAACTGACCCCGCAGAGAGCAGGGGATCCGGGCAGGACGGTCGGTTTATCGATATTCGCATGCGAGCGCGCAATAAAAACGAAGGGGGCAGAAAAAGGGGGCGAGAATCGAGCTTAAGGGAGCCTAATCGACTGCGTACCGTTATTGCTATTGTCAGATACCACGATCAGCGAATACTCGACGCCCGGCGTAGCGGCGGATCGCAATATCGAACCGAAGTGAAAACAGGGTCAAACTGATGACACCGTTCCCGTTTACGTGCCTACGGGAGATTATTTGAACGAGCCGTCGATCCCGACCTAAATACAACCAGCCAGCCCGTTGTCTCCCGATCGTAGAGTGTAGCTGAACTGCTGCTACCTCTATTCGTGAATCTACAACGGCCGTGTACCGCGCGGAACTTTCCTTGCTCCTTGGAAAAGTTACTTCTTCTTCTCTGGGGGCCACCCCCGTCTCGCAGTTTGGGATAAAAATTTTGGTCATTAACCCACCCACGGTTTACGAGAGTATTCTCTCCGATCAATCACGCCCTAATTCCTTTTAAATGGATTCCTTGATTTCGCGGGACGCATTCAAATTAAAAGTTACGCATATTAATATCGTTTTTTTGATGTTTCTCTTTTTCAAGTTGAGGAACGTTAGGAGCAGAAAAGATAGATTGGGGCGTTTGATCGATTGCCGTGGAGGTATTACGAATCGTACGGATGGAGGCGACATTGTCTACGGTACATTTGGGATTCCCGTAATATCTGCGGGGTGGCGCTCCCGAATGGCTTTTCACGACACGTTATTGTGCTCTCGAATTATACTTAAGCCGCCTGGGATCCTCGGGAACCTAATAAAACTGACAAAAGGACGGCCGTGGCCGAGAGAATTTATTCCAGTCTTTGAATTTCAAATCGTCCGGGACACTCGAACGCGTCGTCCACCGCTCTGTATCGATATCGCGCGCTGATCATTCTTCGATTGTCCGCGGCTCTGTCGCGGTTCCGATTTATTAAAATTTCTACGGGGCGCGGAAAAATCGCGGGCAGCAGCCAACGGCGCGCGTTCTCGTTACACCCTTTCTCTCTCTCTTCTTTTATTTCCAAACGGCGCGGAGATTAGTATCGCGAGAACGGCGGATGGATATCGTGATCCCCGTTTCTACGAGATAAAAGGAATGCTTGTCGAAATGGTCGATTTACGACGGTAGTTCCTTTTATCAGATTTCCAAACCATTTTCATCAGATGCGCTCTGTATGATAGAGAATCGTGTTTCTGTCGGCGCACACGGCTCCGCAACGTAGGAGGGCGGACGGCGGAAAGGAGCACGGCGAAAAAGGAGGAATCGGGTGGACGTAGGTGAACCTATCATCGTGCGCCATCCAGGCAATACCCTAGAAGCTTTATGAACGATTGGATTCGTATTTCCGACAGAAAGTACATCACCGTGGACGTTTCCACGGCGAAAACAACGAGGGAGCGAGACGGCCGCGCGGGCTCGCAGGAAATATGAAAGCGACGCCTGATCGAGCAGCTGTATTTCATAACCCACGAGAGGAGGAGGACGCCGCTGAAAAGAATCGTCAAGGGCGCACCGTTTCTAAGTGGCCCGTGAAATTTCGCCTACTGTCCGCCATCGCGTCCCTTTTCATTCGTTACCGCCGCGATTCCCGGTTTCGTCTCGACTCTCTTTCACGAGTATTTTTCGAAGGTGATCGCTCGCGCGAGCACCTGGCAGCGCACCAGGAAACTTCCGCGATCCAACCACCGTACAGTAATGACCACAAGGGCGGTACCTTTTATAATACCGCTTCTCTTTCTCCTCCTTGTTTTTTCTCGCTCGAGCGGCACGACGGATTTTAAAAGCCATTTCATCGACAATTTACGTCCAGATCCTGGCTAATTACCCGACGAATTGCAAAGGGGTTGCGTGCCGCGATTTCTCGTTGCGTGTCTGTCATCCGCTTAATTAAGCCTGCTGGCGAGAGCCGCGAGGCATAATAAAGGCGAGCAACGGCTCCTTCGTTGCTATCCCACTGTGATATTAAAACTACCGCGGAAAATTCACGATTGTCCGACAGTAATTGCATTCCGAGAAGTACGAAGATACGTGGAGGGGTGGTTGATTGGAGCGACGCGTCGAACTGTTCGTCGATCGTGTTTAGCGAGTGTAGCGACACGGTTTCGATGGTTTCGAATCGTTCTCGCTTCTACAGGGCGGATGAAAACCGACGCAAAAACGGAAGAAAGGTTTGCACGGTTCGCGTAGGGCATTACACGCAATCCACGTTGATGTAATTCCGACGTGTACTTCCTTCTGGTGTTTCGAAGGTCGCAAGAAATTCCCGATGAGAATTGGCAAAGGGATCCCACCGGGATTCCGTCCGGCTGTTCCATATATGTATGCACGTGGTAATTCCACCCTTTGACCGGTTTTTTTTTCACGATCCAGAAGCTGGGTGATCCCGTTGTTCGACCGGGATGTTCCTCGAATTAATTCGTTCCACTAAGCGACACCCTTTCAGACGAACGAAATTGCACAACGGCAAAGTACGAGTCGAGGAAATAGTAAAAAAATACCATTTCTTTTTACACTTCTGTTAAATCCTTCCTGTGGTTAATGCGTGTTTTAAAAAGCTGCGAACACGTGAGGCGAGAAAGAGGCAGAGAGAGAGAAAAGAAGGGAGAACGTTACGTTCCTCGATGGTCACGCGAATTTTCGACGTAAAAATGTTTCAACCCCTTTTCTCCGCAGCGCGATAGAAGGTATCACGAGAATGAGTGTTTCAGAGGGGTTGGGCGTCGCGCGATGCGCGCTTTTACGCGAACAGAACGGCGTGCATCACGCGAACGACCCCCTCAAGTTTTCTCCGCCAGTTATTAGCCCCTCGCCGCGGGGCGATATGTAAATTAAAAATTGCGTTACACCGGCGTGAAGAATTTCCGCGGCTTTGGAGCTCGCGCGCCAGGATAACGAAGACTACCAGGTACTTTACCGGCGGTCCCTGTCTTCTTTCGCGTGCTCGCCGCAAAGGAGGGCGATTTGCATGATTTATAAACTGCTAGCATCCCCGCGAGTGTACGCCACGTTGGATACGTCCGAGCTATCCTGCACAAGGTCAGCCGAAATTCGCGATTCCGGACAGCAAACGTATCTCGCCGAGATTCCACCGGCCCTCCTACATACATGCATGTCGTTATGGTAATTCGGATCCAGCACGCTCGGGTGTACGTCGAATTTTCCGAGAGAGACACAATTGCGAGAGGGCCCTCCTCTTTTTGGCGCGGCCGCCGATCTCTTCTCCTCGCCGTTCGTAGCCGAGCTTTCGCGGGAACGGCGAATAACAATGTCCCGAGTACTTTCGGATAATAATAAACATCGTTACGCGGTACAATCGTGCGAGCATCTGGAAAATTTGTTTGGGAATAAGAAGAGCCGTCGTTACGTCCTCCTTTGGTCTCCCGTGGAGCATTGTTCTATGCTCGTTCTACGCTTCCTCTGCGCTCGTACATTTTATTCTGAAAATCAGAAAACAGATTTCAGTCTCAGTGTGACTTTCGTTTCGAATTGAATAATTCCAATTGATAATTAAGGGTGGTGTATAAAAATATTATCCTCTTGCATGTCGTAGAGGGATCGAAGTGGAAGGGGAGGGACGCAGGTATCGGGTTTGACGACTCGTCGAAGGAACGAAGTTATAAACGAAGCCGGTGCGGTTCGAATAAAAATCAGGGATCGAGGGGTGGTTACGGTGTCCCCGCGGCGAAAATCCGGGATGAAAACTCGATCAGCGTCGTCTCGAGGTCTTGGCGTGTTACGGCGCTTCGCTGGTGAAGCTGGGGTGGGATGAAAGTCGTCGCTCGATGAAAGAAGAGTGTCCAGCGGCGCGATTTCTTCATCCCTTCCTCCCTCGTCCCCAGACCGTACATTCGCCCCCAGCATCGTGGACGTCGTGGCTTTCGAACGCAGGAGGGTGTCAGGACACGGCCGTGAGTTGATTTCAAATGATCCGGGATTTCTGGTGAATAAAAAAGGCAGAAGGTCCCCGGGAAAGTGAAATGAATTTTCCCGTGGCAACCCTTCTTTCTCCACCCTTCGTCTGTCCACCTCTCTCCACCCCTCTTCCACGATCGTGTCTCGTTTCCTTGTTTTTATGCCTCCGAGAGCGATGCTTTGGCGAGCAATGAGTTTCGTGCGCCGGACGAGAGGCTCGAACAGGACGCCCAAAAAGGAGGAGAGACGGAAAGAACATTTACCCGTGCGATGGCTGGAGCGGTGAGTAGGTGGGGAAGGAAAATCCCGAAGGAATGAGAATTTCAATGCGGATGATGATCGATCTTTGTCGGTGGTTGGCTATCAGGAAGTCAGGGCTTGAAAGTGCTTTGATCGTTCTTGTCGTTCCGTGGATTCTACCCTCTAAGCTGGTCAGGTACCGTCGACGTTCTCGCAAACCGAATAGTTAAAGATGAAATTTGTTAAAGGGAGGCGAGATTCGATAGTCTTGCTCGTGGCGCTGTTTTTTCCTTCCCTTTGTCCTCGTTCCGCATGCCACGCGTTGCCTTCTTCTTCTATTTCAATCGAACGGTTAGAGAACACCGAGCGGTGATTTCGTGAATTCGTTTCTATTAACGGCGAGAGAATTCCCATTGAAACGTTGCTTATCGACGACGATCGATTTCCGTTTAGTCTTTAGTACCGGGATCGTAGCATTCGAGGGTGTTGCGGCTTCCCGGTGCCGGTGTCGATCCGTGAGAATGGAATTTCTTTTCATTCCGTACGATGTTTTCACTCGCCATTAAATTTAATTCGATTCTCCTCGAGGAGAGGTGCGCCGCCTTCTCTGTTATCTTTCGCGATCACGAAGTTATCAAAACCCGTCCTGACCGAGATACTTCCTTTCCGGAAGCTGTCCACGATTTCTCGAGAAATGGACGCGGTCTTTATCGCTTGGCCGCGATAACGAATGGCGCCTCGGAAACGCTCGCTCGCCGCGAAAGTTCTCTAATTCCGGGCAGGCGTCGGTGTGTCGCGTGAAAAGAAAGTCCGACGGTTCATCGATCTCTCTCGCGGTTGGTATCAGGACGGTATACCGCGGCGGTGCTTCTGGCTTTAGCCTTTGTTGGCTCTTCCCCGTTCGTTCTTTCTTCGATCCGGCGAAAGCAGCTGGTTCTGAAATATCCAATGCGCCAGCGAGATCTCTCCTTTTCAACGGGTGGACTCTCGTCAATGCCCGGTAGTTTACCACCTGCGCGGCCCGGTATGCGCCCGGGTATTCGGTACAAAAGTAGTTTTTCCAAGGCCCGTTTGACCAAGGCATCGAAGTTCCAAATGAGTTTCCTTTGAAATTTAACTCCCGCCTGGACCAGCGCGAAAGCGCACCGCGGGTGTGCGCTTTAGCCCCGCGTTACACGTGTCTGTGCGAACTTCCCGTTCCCGGGTCGGTCGAATGCGAAATTGAAACTTCACTCACGATTTGCGCTTGATGAGGGAAACATGCGAAAGCTCCGCTAGAGATAGTCGACGAGCGTTGGCTTCTCTCGTTCAAGTTTCGTCCGATTCGTTTCTTTCCCGTCGATGGAGACGTTTGGTGGAGATACGTTTGCGTGCTCTCTTTCGCTCTCTCTTTCTATCTCTCCGCGATTTCGAGGAACAAATTCGAACGCGCGAGTGGATTTTTCGTACGAAAGTTTGTCTGAAAAATACAATTGAATAAAGGGGAAAGAAGAGAAGAGGAGAGGAGAGAAGCGAAACGAATACACCGACGAATTCATCTCGGAGACGATCTTGGTATTCAGTCTCTGGAAAATTATTGGATAATCCTCTTTCAGCATAATAATACGCTACTAACGATGGAACGTAGATATATTTCATAACTTCCGCCAGTGTCCTTTATCCTTCTTAAGGAAATCTCACGGTTCCTGAGTTCGCATCGAATCAGCTGGCCAGGTGGTCGAGTTATTTCGTATGTAACACAGCATTTCCCCAGCTCGTGGATTGTACAACAATTTCGTCGGGAAATTAATCATGAACATCGATCGAACGGGGCACAGGTAGAACTTTATAATCTCCCTCGGAACATTGTTTCCTGTGAAACAGTTTAACCCTTGAATAGAAAGTTCTAACCCTTTCTCTTTGCGCCCGCCCTTTATTGGACGACTCCGCCCCCTCTCGGTTAGGAAAGTTTTTAATTAAAAATTGAAGTGTTGCGGATTAAACTTCCACTCTTTAACGCATCCGGATAAAAACATAGGGGCGAGGCGCGATAAAGGGGATGTTCGCAGGCGCGATACGAGATTTGGCGCGACGAGCCGGCTCTTTTTGGCGGGGCGAATAATAATGGTAGCCGCGCGATCGTGTTCCTCAATCGCGATCGGTCATAGAACTCGATACCGCGCTAAGCGTTAAAGTAGCTCGAGCCGGTGGCGAATTACACGTATCGAACAGGGTAGCTCGCTAAGCCGAGTTCGAAGCTCCGCTTAAATTTTAAACGAAACTGGAACGGAGTTCGCCCTAAGTCAGGTTTACTGGACTTAGCCGGGAGGGGAATTCTCGTCGACGATAATTAACGCCGGATCTTAAGTGAGACCCTCCGCCGCAGGAGGGATGTGCACGTGAATACAGAATGACAAACATTTCGGAAACGGGCGTCCCCGGTCCGCCATCAGTCGTGCGCGTTTCCGTCTCTACGACTCTCGATCGATCCTCTCGGGTTCCACGATCCCGTCGACGCCCCGCGGTTAATTCCGCGTCTCGTCCCGTCGTTACGTTAATTACCGGTTACTTCGCGAGAAGCGTTCGTCGAAAAATTAGCCCATTCGACGGAGAAGATATATTCGCGATTCGAAGCTAACAGATCCAACGTTTTATTTCATTCCAGCGGCCATGGGAACGAGCGGTTAACAAAGCTCGAACGGAATAACGACGAACCATTCAAAATGTTCTCGATGCCGCGCACAATCCACCGCCTATCACGGTGACAAACGATCGATCCTAATTGATACCGATATTCAGTGTTCGATAATAATGCGCCATCGAATCGCGTTCATGAATCATCGAGCGGTTGTTTCGTTCTACGACAATATAGCCAACCGTTTGATCCGACGCTTGTGCTGCGAAAAGGGAAAGAGGGCGAAGGAGAAAAGGCGGAGCGTAACAAAGGACAGTGGTAGAAAAAAAAAAGCAACCTGCTATCCGGAATCTGGAGTATTTGACTCTTTTAGTGTGTCACAGGATGGAACCATCAGCTTTTCGGTATTGTGGAAAACGCCATCGGTAGACCGGACGGGCATTTACCAGCTGGGATAGAAAACTCGTGGCCTATTCGAAGCGAAAGCGTTGAAAGCGTATAAAATAAAAATTCATAGACGGACAGTGGAGCCGGGCGAGTGTTCCGTCTGTCTGGTCGACACGCAATTTCCCTGCGTGTCTGTGTGCGTCGAATTGTGCTCCATCGTGAAAAGCCAGGGCTACCACGCCACCGGGGCTGGGTACACAAACGTAAATATCGTTCTCATTACTCAAAAATTTCAGCCACCGTTCGTATCCGCGCGCAACTATGCGGTGTTCCGTTGATTAATGACACGGGAATTCCTCCGCGGCGGAGTCGCGTTGTCCTTGTTTCGTTCGAGTTTCCTCCTCCCTTGTTAACGGGAACTGGGATAACTGCCGCTCTTAACGCCGCTCCTCTTTTTCCGGCGGATTTAAACGCGGAATGAGCCAACAGAAAAAGAAAGGGGAGGGGAAAAAAAAAACTGGAATCCGGAGAAATGACTTTTCAAATTTACGACGCGCATAGAGCCGCGTGTCGCTGCTTGGCGTTCGCTGAAACGCAACGGCCACGCACCCGCGGATTCGTTTTTAGCCGGGCAATCAGGCGACGACCGTCGTCCCTTGTCCGGGGTCGTGTAATTTGCAACGGGAAAAAATAAGCTGGAACAGGTTGCACCGTTCGCAAATGTCGTTTCGCTATGTAAATTCTTTCGGTCGTTCCTTTATGCGCTTTTCGTTTCGCGAAGCACGCCGGGCCAACCGTTACTTTTCACTTCGAAACGATTCTAGTGCGCCTGGACCGACGATTGAACGTTTGTTTGCAGATGCTCGTCGCGCGATCCCTGTTCCGTGTACCAGTTAAAAATGGCACCGTTACTTTCGCAGAGAGTCGTAGGTGGAAATAGGCTTTCCTCGTTCCTATCGTTTATGAAATTTTCAGCGTATCCTTTGAAATGTTGCTGCGGTTAAAAGTGGAAATGTTGATGAGTTTATTCAATGTTCTTAATGCGATATTTTCCGTTGAAAGCAAAAAGTTAAGAGCTTTTCGTAATTTAAAAAGCAAATCCGTGGAATAATATTTACATGGATCATTTTTCGAGAACGATAATAGCGCGCAAATGCTGAAGTGGATTATCATTGAAAAGAGACGAGGAGAAATGAATCTCTCGTGTTTTCCGATCGATCGTGAATTTGTATTTGTCAGCAGCCATTATGCGCCACTGAAAAAAAAAGAAGAGGGAGAGAGAGAGAGGAAGAAATTATCGGTTGCCTGAAATAATGAGTCTCGAGGAGAAAATGCATCCCTCTCCCTCGTATTTTCAAGGTATCGACACGAGCGAAGGGGAATAAATGAATAGCGGCTGACTACCACGATTCGTTTCCACTGGAAATAGGTTTCGACTTATAAGCAGCTTTGCGTAACGAGCGAATTGAATTTCCTTATGCGACTGTATAATTTTGGATCAAACGCGCGTAAAATTACCTGGCCCCGGTATCTTTGATCTTTTCGTTTAATAGCGCGTCATTTGGCCTTTTGTCTCGCCACTTTTCAAACGTTACGACTGCTCGACGTTCGTTGGAAACGATCGTAGCTTGTTACTTCTTACAAAAATAACAAGCCGTTTACTTGAAGCTGGAAAATAAATGCGAGTACCCGATTTCTATCCTGATTCATCTGAAAACGATTTAAGCTTTTAAGCAGCTAACGATCTTCGTTACGCGAAATCTATGCAAACGTATTTTGCGCTCGCTTTAATAGCTAGCTGAAGATGTTCCGTCTGTTTATTTAAGAACACCTTTACGAGCATGACGAATTTCAAGGAATATTCTGGCAGAGAGTACACAGCCGAGTCGGTGACTTCGTTGGCTGACTGGCACGTTCCACTACTACTGCGGCTGATCGTCGGACTCGTCGTAGACTCTAGTCACTGCGTCAGCATATTCGCGTAGAACACTACCGACAAAATGGTAATAATGTAGGATACCGAGGAAAGGTCGTGAAAGCTCCGCGATCTTGCTTTTGACGATTGCGATACTCACATAAATGCACCGTATAACGATATCGTTCCATCCTGCAAGAACAGCAAACAGCGGAATATTGTTCTTATAGAAGAAGAATCATACCTTAGAAAAATGACGAACGATACCATTGAACGTTTATGGTATTCACCTTGAGGCGTTCTTCCGCTCCTCTTCCTTCGAATTCAGCTTAATTCGCGTAAAAGCGCGTTGCTCTAAGACTGAAATAAATAAAAGAATCCTTTTAACTGTTCAGTAGCCATGGTTAGCGCAATTCCAATAATTGTATATGTAATTTCCTCCTCTTTTTACAATTTTCTACCTTTCGCTGATTCAAAAGAAAAGAACAAAAATTTATAGAACGTGTATACGTATCCGTGTCTTTTTGTTCTTACGTAAGTTTCGCGGGAAGAAATCGCATCGCGATACTTTTCCTTGCGGATCGTTGAAACTGTGGCTGACTAGCACATTCCACTTCAACTACGAGTGTCCTATCTTATTTCTACTTTCATTTGCTGCTTCGGGCGTATCACAGGAGCGAAGCTTACTTTTGCATCCCCCTTCTCGCCGTTCTCTTCGACGCCGTGCCTTTTTTTTCCCTCTCGTCTCATACCCCCTGTGTACTGACGTAGCCTCCCTCTGACGTAGCAAGGCGAGCTATCTTTGATGTCCTAATGAAGTTAGTTCGCTAAGAAACTGCGTCGACGGTTAGATTCACCTCTCGTCCCTTGCACCCTCTCGCGTTCCTCGCGACGAGCGTTCGCATCGAAGCTGTGCAACCCTCCACGACGGACCGGGAAAACGCTACGCTTTTCTCCTCGCGTTCTCACCGCGAGATTTCTTTTCGCGACGCGATTGCACCGGTGGCGAACGGCGCTGGCTTTTATTTATCAAGCGGCTCGCGGCCCTGCGGGCACCTCTCGCGAAGGGGTATGCGAACTTCACCCCATAATTATGTAGCGTCGTTTTGCGCGCGGACGCATTAGCCTCTGTTTAGACTTCTGAATTTTAAATCGCGGGCGCAGCCGGGGTCGCCTGAAAAATTAATACGCGCCTTAAGGAAGAGTGGAGCGGTGAGATTGCGCCGGGAGTATGATAAATTCATGGCCCAGATGCGAGCGTTTGCGAGCGGGCCTGGGATAATTCTCGCGAAACGTCGCGTTTTTCAAGACGAGGACCGGAACGTCGCTCGTAACGATGACGATTATTCGAGCCACCTCGAAACTTCACGCGTGACTCGACTGAAAGCCTAATTTATCGCGCGCGCGGTCGTCCTTCTTCCCGCCTCTGCCCCCGCCGGTGGTTCCTCTTCTCGGGTCGAAATTTCACCCATTTTTCACGACTCTCGAATGCAAATTTTATTATGCGATACTAGACTGGTTGATCTAAAATATGCAAAGCTATACGAAGTAAACGGCGGGGAACAAGTCTTTGCAAAAACAGGTATTTGCATAAACATCCGCAACCTATTGATCACGCGAGAGGAAATACGGGGACACGCGTTTCACCGGAAATAAAAGTTTCCATCGAGAACACGGGAACTGGGTTCGGAAATCTATGGTCTGCAAACATCTTCACGTTCGTAGATCACATTTTTCTCTGCTTCTTCTCGCATAATTTACGCAACTTTATGTTCGCGGGAAATAACCTTTTATTCGGAATCACCGCGCTAACGGTTAATTAAATCGCGTGCACCAGGACGAATCATAACTCGATGCCCAGGGAGCGAGTCTCGAGTCGATCTACCTCGAGATAACTTCCAGTTAGTCAGCACTCCTATTGTACGGTACAAAAGGGGACGCGACAAAGCCCGTGGTTGCAACTCGCAGTCTCCGTTTGTTCGGTAGAAAAGCTACAAGAAAGGCAAACTCGAATAAGAGGGGCAAATGTAGTGGAGAGAGGAAAGGGGGGGAGAAAACGTTGTGACTAGGTGAAGAATGATTGGAGGACTCGGGCGTGGCAACTATTGGAACCTTGAAATTCACCGCGAAATAAAATGGAGGCAATTTTTGGCCTGGTTACGTGTATGCAAATGGCCAGACACTTTTAGGACCCTCCTGTCTTCGAGATCTACTCCGATCGTGTGGAACGAAACGAGGAACATTGTGCTCGCCTTTCTACCTTCGATTTCACGATCCGGTTGGAAATGCCCTCGATGTTACGTCTTTCTGGGGCAAGAAAGGCGAGGAATCTTTTCTCGAAAATTGAAATTCATCTTGATTCCTCTGAAAATTGTAACAGGTAGTTTCTCTTGAATTTTTATCTCGCGCAAGTGGATTCGTAATTTCGTTTCGTTCGATCGAGTATGGTAACGAGTGAAATTTTTTAACATTCTTCCAAGTTTTTTCACTTGGTTTGAAATTACTCGAGGTATCAGAGAGGAATGGTTAATCGAACGCATCGCCGTCTTAACCGAAGGAACGTATAATGCAAGAGGGGTAATCGATAAAAGCTCGATGACCCGATTAGTTTAGGTTAGTCGAAGTTGCGTACATATACTGTGCTCGTGCTCGCCACCAAATATGTCGATATTTTTATTAAAAAGTTCATATAAACTACGTAATAAAATGTTTCCCGCAAAATTGAACTTTTTTAACAAACTTTTATAATAATCCATTCGTCGTAGCTTTGACCCGTTTGATTAATTTTCCTCCATTCAATGCCAAGATAATAAAAGTAAATTAAAATTATTTAACAACTCGAGGAAATTTCAACCAAACAGCGGCTGTAGCTGGTGTACGCGTAATCCATTTCGACCGATAGACGAGTCGTGTATGTCGTTCTCCGCGTAGGCAATTTGTTTTTTTTTTTCACGAATGATATTCGACTTTTCTCGATAAATGAAATCGGATTAAAAAGCGGATGGCAAACATTTTCGAACGGAGAATGCAAAACATTACCGAATGTTCCCCTGTGCGTTACATCCACGTTCAAATACAGCTGCGAGATTGTTGATTTTATCACGAATTTAAGCATATTTTCCTATTCCATTCTTTTCTGTTTTTTCTCATCGCAAAAATTGCTCTTCCGAACGAATGATCTATCGCAATTATCGAGCAAACGATGTAGAAGTACTTTGAAAGTTGTGCGTACAATTCGATAGAATTACTGGACGGTCGTGAACAATTAACGAATGAAAAATAGCAGTTGTTCGATAACTATTTCCAGGCGGGAAGTCGCGTTTCACAGAGTTATCTGGCAGAGTTTCATTCATTGAAAAGTTCCTCGAAGACGTAAATCCGTGCCGGAATCGAGTTCGTTCGGTTCGATTCAAGAGCGGGGATAATGGCAGCGTGGCCTAAAGGGAAGTCCACGAGCGCAATTCTTATCGGTTCGTACGACCGGGAGAAAGAGAGTAAATAATTTAGCCGGGAAACAGTGATTCGATTGTACGATCGAACGGTTCATCGTCGAACGCTAAAATCCATCAACCCCTTTTTTGCCGTTCCGACCCTTCCTGAACTTTCAATTTCGACTTTGGCAATTGCAGCCGAAAGGAAGTTACACTTTATTCATCGAGCAACTTCCTTGTCTGGTACCTAACAGGAAGATCGAGGTGTTCCGGTGATCCGAGCCCGTGAGAAAGCGCGAACGAACGCCGATGAATTGTATTTAAGGAGCCACCTTGTTACTTTTTCAATTTCCTCTCGGAACGGGCACGGGGCCGAAAGTAAATCGAAGCCGTATAATAACGTTTGTTCTATAATTTCGAACCGTGTCTTCGCGCAGATTAAACTCAAGACCATTACTCCAAAGTGCAATCTCTGTAGTCGGGGGACCGAGTTAACTGCATACACACACGCGCGCGCACACACTGCGAACTCGAAACTGAACTTTCGCGAAAACGGAGTCCTCCGTCAACAAATTCTATTCGCGCAGCGTTTCCACCACCTGTTACGATACGCTCTATATACGCCGGGCAGGTAAAATCTACCTTATTGCTCTTGCACGCTCGATCATTTTTATCGAAAGACGACACCTCGAAAAAATTTCTCGCCAGCGAACTTTCATATCAGCGCGTTCGCTCGTTCGAGGGGAACCGTTTACAATTTGCCGAAAAATGTCCAGGGGTCGGGCTCGCCGCGGCGAAGAATGGGAAAACGTGGTCTAATTTAAGAAACGCTCGGGCGTCGGAGAATCGCGTCGCTTATACGGTCGATCTCCAAGCCAAACGGGTGGTTGCCTGGCGCGCGAGCTGAATGGCGGCCATAAGGTTGGTCCTCGAGGAGGAGCGCGTGGAACGAGCAGCGGGGCTCGTAAGGTTGCGGCGGAACGACTTGGTAGAAGTTGCATTTTTATCCGGCCGTGTTCCGTGTCGACGTAGCAGATGAAAGCGGTTATGCCGGCACCCGTGCATTGCCCGTTCTTTTGTCTCCCCGCCAGCCGGGAGTTCGGTCGCGCGACGCAAACACCCTGCAACCCCCATCCGCCACCCGTTACGACGGTTTTTCCATCTTTTGCTCTCCTCGTGCCGCGACCTCAAAGCCAGTTCTATTTCTGCCGCCATCCGACTCGTATACTCGACTAAACTGGCATACGACCAAATGCCGTGATACACCGAACCTTGCCACGCCGTACATTCTTCTCACCCCTCCGGGTAACGTTATGACCCACCCCGCCCACACCCTGGACCATTACGCTATGCCGTGTGCCGCTTACGTTATTATTGTATAAATCAGCCGCACGCGGTGCTGAATTTTCTTCTCGTTACCGCCCGACGCTGATTTCCCGTGGATCTATGCGGCTGCCGCATCGGTTTCTTTCTCGCACCCCTTGCCGCGAGTTTTCTTGCTAATAACAATTACCCTGCAATTGTTACGCCTCGAGACGATCAGGACCCGCGAGTTTTGTCGTCGCGAAGAAACTATGCCACGCGTATCGTTCGATACGAGGGTGGAAATCTTCGCGCGTAATTATACGGGAGGGAATACGATGGTATAGAAGAGGTTAGAATAAACGCAAACGTATCGGTAGCAGTTATGGTTTTCCCGGGACCGATTTAATTACCGATTAATCCACGACTTCTTTTGTTCCTCGGTTTGAATAACGTCTACGTTCGTCCCATCTAGGATGGCTGTTCGTATCGCCACGGTTGTTTTAATAACGACGATAAATCTACGGCCGGCTGAATGTATCCGAGGCAGGGACTAGTATCTCTTTTTGTCACCGGTGGATTATTGCAACCTCGCGGAGCCGCTTCGATTCCACCGGTTGGATATTACGACATTATTAAAAATCGCCGGTCCGTGTGGAGAATGATCGTAATTTAGATTCTTCGTCTTTTCCGCTGTTTCGAGCACAATCCTCCCCCTCCCCGCCGCCACGGCCGTTCCGCGATCTATACCATCGTCGCTCGAAACAAATCATCCGGGGCTCGATCGTTTATTCTCTCACTTTCTCGCCAGCCCTCCGCTCTGCTCGCGAAACGACCAATGGGAAAATAGTAACTGGATGCAGATCGGAAATGACTGCAGACCCGATAACCGGATATCTAATATCCCACCGTTCGGACTGTCGAACGATGAAAAATACGAGGATCGGATAAGCTGGTGTCCAATGACCATATTCGTTCGGCTGGGAACACCGTCGGTCTCTCCGGCTCTCCCGTTGATCCTCCCGTTTTACTACTTCGACGCTTCAAGCCCCGTCTTCAACGTCGTGGGAAATATTAATCGCGACGAGGAACGGCTGACGCGCTCTACTCGACGAGCGTCCTCGGTGTTAGTCCCACGCTCCTCGACGACGAGGGCCACGGACAAACTTTTGCTCATAACAAGACGAACAAGAGTCCGAAAGAGAATGGATAATCAGAGGGAATTATGCAGAGCTCTCTGACTCTGGAGCTGGATGCTTCCTTTTTTCTCGTTCGCGTCCTTCCGGGACGCCGCCTCGCCAAAGTGGCGTGCATTATTGAGGCGTTGTTATTCGTCGATTAAGAAGGGATATTCCCACGCGCGAGGATCGCTGCCGCCGCTCTCAGTTGGCGCTAATTAAAAATTAAGTAACAACTGTAGGAACGTAAACTGGTAACGATTAATATTAGCGCTATTAACCCTTTGCGCTCGACGAGTATTTTGGTCGGGTGGCGCTGCAACTCGAGACGATTTCGCGAGTAAATGAATTTATGGAACAATTAACATACTTCTGTAGTTACGCTTGGTGTGATACTTTACAAAACACTTACCAAGGTTTTCTGAATTGCCAGAATCTTCTGGGTCATCGCTGCTACCTCCGGATTCACTGTCGTTTTCTCACACCCGATACGTCATCACTGTTTACACTTGCTCTACCACCAATTCCATCACGGATAGCTAAGTTTCTGATCAATTAAAAATCAAACTAGCTTTAAAACTTTCAAACGAGTGGTGCAAAATTTCGCGATACGTGTGCTCGTTACGATCCTCGAAACTGTACTAACGCTAGACACGTCGTATTCAAGACTACAGTCGTAGAAGAATTTTACGTCACAATGTCACTTTCCAACCGAGGACATAAACAGCTTAAACGACCGATTCCGCGAACCAATACTTCGCTTCTATCAACTGGAGATAACGAAATTCGACGTAAATTCAGCCGCTTCAGTCGCCACGCGAAACATCGTAGCGAGTGAGAGTCGCTGTTCGAGCGCAAAAGGTTAAACCGACATGCCGCTGGGCTAATAAATTTCGTTTGTGTAAACCTGGCTTCGGTCGTTTTTCAGCTGAGCAACGATTAATTAACTGCGACTTTGCGCGAAGTTCGCAAAAAAGTTACTATTTGCGAGGCGTTAACATTTTGGTCCTCTTTCGAAGATTCGTGAAACGGTGAAACGACGAGGCTCGGGGGATGGCCAGAGTGTCCCTGAACGAGCTCGACGCGAGGTAAATTAGGGATTGAATTCTTTGACGGCGAAAGACGCGCCTGTAAGGAAGAAAACTCATAAGAATTGATGAACCGAGATGCGGCAGCCAGGAAATAGTTCGCGAGTTGGGAAACTCGTGAATTTAACTGAGTAATCAGTAAACTCCCATTACCCAGGCCCCACCTCGTCCCTGGACAGAACTGTACGGTGCAGAAGGGTGGGGGTACGGGGTTGGGGATTAATTATTTAGCCCGGAGCAATAAGATATATCAAAGGTGGCTCTAACTACGGAACACAGAGCTGCCTGGCCAGTTCATTGCTGCGTTTTATTAATGGAGCTTTGCCAGTGACATAAGAAAATCGCGATTTTATTTCCCGCGGCAAGAAAGAATAATTGCACCGTATATTAACTTAGACTGGCGTTTTAAATTACTCGGCGAAATTGTTGCAACGATAAAAATTGTAACCAAGGCACCGGGGCTTCGCGTTGCTGGCTAATAAAATTATATACCGACATTAATATCAAGCCCGCCCGCCACCACCCCGTCGCCCCACTCTGCTCGCTCTAATAAACAAAATCGTAGCTACAGGAGCGCGTGCAACACACGGAAATTTCGAACTTTCCACTCGGCTCCCACCGTCTTCGTTCCTCCCCGTCGAAACGATAGAGACTTTCGCGCGTCGCTCCATTAAATTCCACCTTTATCTCCCTACCACGGTTTTTCACCGGCTCCCAAACCCCGCGCCCGAACTTTCTTTTAACAGTCTCTATCCTTTATCTCGGCCATAGGGTAACGACGTCGTAACATGTTACTATGTTATGTATTACGCCGCTCGTAACACGGGTGCAAAGTAGCGAGGCGGGAAGGAAATAAGTCGTAACAGAGCGCTGATTTACGGGCGGCGAGTGTGCATTCCGACGGGCACAGTTTTAAGGGGGAAGAGCCGCGTTTGTAGCCAAGGCGTGCGTATCGAACGGGGGCTAAGTGACGCCCGTGGCTGACGAATGCTCGTCATTAGCTGGTAATTTCAACCAGCTGCATTCGTTTTCCGTTTCGACGTCGGGGCAATCTCGATCCCATAAGTATAAGAGCAGCGCGATCGTTTCGAAAACTTGAGAATATCAACATAGACGTCGATCTTCCAGAGCACCGTACACCAGGAAGCGGCGAAAAACCGTTTCCATTAATAGGACTCGTGTTTGAGAGGACGGTAATTCCATTAGGACGTAATTTCAACGTTCCGCTTTGGCCTTGTTTCAGGTGTCCTGGATGAGAAGCAAGGACCTCCATATTCTCACGTCTGGAAACACCCTGTTCAGCTCGGACACGAGGTTCGGGCCTCAGCACACACCGGGTAGCGACGCGTGGACACTCAGGCTGGACAACGCCCGGAAGACAGACTCCGGGAAGTACGAATGCCAGGTGAACACCGAGCCGAAAATGATGTATGCTGTTCAGCTGTCCGTACGAGGTAATTGCAGTCTCTCCTCTGCTCCCCCCCTCTATTTAAATCCGCCCACTAAATTGAATTGTCCTTAAGCTGGCCTCCGTTTAATAACTCTACCGACAGCCGTCCCCGTTGAATATTATACCGCCGCCCGTGGAAACGATTTTTAATTATATGCTAATGCCTGGGAAAACGATGACTTTGCCGCACGAAAATCTTTCCAACCGAAAGAATACCGATCGATCCCCTCCACCATCGTGGCCGTCGCGATATCCGCTCTCTATTATTTTACCCGTTACACGGCCTAGCAACGCGTATGACAAACCGCACTTTGATGACTAAGTGGTCTCATTGTTCCTTTTAGATCCCGACAAACCGGAGGGTTACGACGAGCCACATTCTCAGCAGACACGGATAAGTAAGTGTGCATCGTGAAAGCGTGCGTTTATTTCTGTCCAGTAGTAGACCATCGCCAGGAACGTTCGTTTAGTTCCGTTTCGAACGGCGTCCTCGCCATTGTGCCGGTGATTTTAATAGGCACCGGGGATAAACTTAAAGGCCCGGCTAATTTAACAGGGCGCGCGCGTCGATTTATATTTAAATCCACCGCTTCCTAGAATAATGCCACCAGCCCCGATAAATAACTTTCCTACGGCGACCCGATATTTTCGTACACGTGTTTGGTGGGCGATTAAAAAATATTTTCAATCAAAACTCGACGATAAATCGCCGTCCACCGGTCCCGGGGTGTTTTATTGCAAATATTTTGCGGAATACACATTCGCAGCGTCCAAATATACGTAGGTCAGTCGCGCAATCGAAACTGCATCAGAAATTTTTCCATACCAGCTACTCGCGGAAATTAATATAACCATATGCCTTTTTTCTCTGTCCAAATATGTATGCGGTTGCTCGATGATCATTACGAGTCCTCGTATACCTTTAAATCACCGAAACGGCTGAAACCAACGCGCTGTAGCGTAGTTAAGGATACAATTTTCAGCTCGCGTGATCTCCGCTTTATCCTTGGAGGAATCGTTGAATATCGTCGACTCATTTCCAAAGATCGTCCCAAGATTTCCGTATAAATACAATTATTCTCAACTGCATTAATTTCTTTCCGCGTCGAGCTTTATTATTTCCTCCGAGCTTCCACCAGAAGAACTATGGTATAATACGTCCCGTCGAGTTTCGAACTCGAGCCCCCTTCTGATTTCATTTCCATTAAATTTGCAGCAAAAGCTTCCGACAATGGTTCACGATACGCGAGCACGCTTATATCGGTAGTTACAAAGTTGCGAACTTTTAAACGAGCGTATTAGTAGATATTTCACGAAACACACGAAAATTTCGGGGAACTTTGCCCGCTACGGTGTCTGATGTCGGCGAAATAGAATGCCCACCTGTCACGAGATACGCCCCACAGTTTTTGGAACGCTTGAACGTCCGCTCGCAAATTTCTAATCGTCATGCGCGTCAGGTTCAGATTTAACGATCCCTGAGCACAGTTCGCCTCGCGACGGTTCATCAATTTCCAAGGGATCGGTCAGAGATTTTGATCCATTAACTGCCGGTGATATTAATAGAGGTTGATATATTCCTCCGATGCGCGAAGAGGTACGTAGCGACACCTTTATACACCGTCGACCCGTTAAAAAATCATCTGACAGCCGCTTTTTATTTCCCCACCGGATCCAGTCGACATCAATCACTTAAGGATAAGTGCGCTTCTTCGCTGGCTTTGACGCCCGGGATCTGTCGTCGATTCTTTTTACAGCCTCGTCCTAGACGCTTCATAATTCTTTCCTCGAGTTTCATCATTCCATCCCCGAGACGCGAGATTTCTAGATCTTTTTCTTTATTGCTCCCAACTCCCCGATTGAAACTCATCCCCCACCGAGTCATCGTCGCGTCCCCTGCGTCCGAGCCGCGAAATTCCTGTCGACCTCGAATCGATGATTAAATTCAGAGGCTACGCGGGAACAAGCGTCGCGAGACCCGTTACAAATTGAAACGTCCCTCGGAAAACCGATCGGTTCGCTTACAGAAATTGCACGGTAAGTATTATACGAGATAAGGGAAACAATAACGGTTCGAACGTGGAATCGACGAACGTGGACACTTCGATGATTGATAAATCGATACTGTTCGTCCGTGGAAAATGCAAAATACACGCGTGAAAACGATATGAAATTAACGAACAGCTTGGCTGGTAAAATGTAACGCAAGGTTCAGCGAAATAAAATATACAGGAAGGAAAGCGTAAATTTGTCAGAAACTTTAAGGGATTAAAGGGAGCTCGCGCGAGGACGGAAAAATAATGGCAATACTTAAACATCGCCGGGGAGGCGGTTTATTTTTCTGAGAAGTTCTCGCGGAAATGACCAATGGTAATTAAAGATTACGACGGCAACGAGCGGCTGAATGGCCGCGACAGTTATCATCGAAGTTGCCCAACGGGATAGGATCGCAAAAGAAAGCAAGAACCGGGGGTGGAAAAACAGGCTGCCGCGGCGTGTACAGTAATAACAGCATAACGTAATATTTCGCCGAGGAGAAATGCAGTTCCCCGGGGATTAATTCAAGTCTAATAGGATTATCCTTAATCCCGGTAGTCGTGGAAAACCTCCTCCAGCTCCTTCGAGGTCTTTTTCCTTGTCACCTAGCGTGGCTATAATCTCGCCACCGCCGCTACCGCGTTACACGAGGAGGACGCGACGTCAAACGCGTCTCCAACCATCGACCTCTGTCCTCCCGGGTTGAATAATGCACGCTTGTCCAGGCATTATCATACGCGACGGGAAGCCCTCCCTTACGCGAGACACGCGCCACCGCTCCCATTGTTTTTCCCTTTCGCCTCGTAATGAATTATTAGACCGCCTCCGTTGTCCCGAGCGCGAGACGCCACTCTTGTTTCTTCGCACTTCAAACTCCAATTTCCGGTCTGAGGATCTAGCCACCCGTAGCAACCGGCATCTCTCCATCGCGCTCGTCCATCGCGTTCTTGTTCTTCGTCGTCGTCGTCGTTCTCTGCTGGTTCTTTCCTCCTACTCTCCAGAGCAGAGCCAATGGTGGTCAAGATCCTCGAGCAGCCAAGTATCTCGCGGGTTTGCGTGTCCCTGAGAGATCAGAATTTTCAACCATCGCAGGATAGATTCGAAGTTATTGGCGGCGAGTAAAGAATGCACAGTGGAATAACTCCGCAAAGTGTCGGACCGCGCGAGGCGGAACAGAGCCGTCGAGTATCTCAAGTAGTCTAACCGGATAACCATCTGTCCGAGAACTTTCCGTTTCCCGTGTATCTCACGGCTGTTTGAATACCAGGGCTCTTCTACCAGCGTTCCCGGGAAATAGGTCGCGTTTTAGTATGAGTCCGACTTGAGGCTCGACCCGCGGTAAGTGAATAGTAATTATAATCCCTCTGCACGGTCTGCGAGCCATCAATGGGATTTTCACTCTTATCCCCGGGGATTCATTTGGGAATTGAAGATAGCTACCGAGCGCAGTTTTCGTCGTTGTTCCTAGGAGGATCGAGGGTTTATCTTGATGTTCGACTGGTCCCACGTTAGACGGTGGGGAGCACTCTTTTTCTCTCGCGGTTCGATTTGAAACGTGGTAATTGGGTCGAACGAGAACATCCCCCTCGCGGCGGCGAGCGAACACGTCGTTTCACGGTGGCACGCACATTAAACGGCCACTTGGCCCGACCCTCTAAATTAAAATGTACAAGCTTGACAGTACGTCCTGCATGGAAACCATGTTACGCGGTTCTTTTTCGCCGCTTCAGCGTGAATCGCTTAACTTTGCGAAGGCGTACGTCGTCCCGCGACGTGCGCGCGACTCAAGCGGGGGCGGAGGAGGGGCGGTACTGGCAACGCATTAATTAAAATTCGCGTTAATTAAAATTATTGCGTGACACTCGCCAAGAGGATCCTTAATGTCTCGTATTAAAGCGTCCCATTAACGGGACATCCTTCTTAACCATCCATTACGTAGACTCGTTTAAGTATCAGAGGAGAGAATGGATTACTTACGTTAAGATGTCGATAACACCAAGTCGATCTACCATCCCGTCATTTAAAAAGTTCCACGGCGTTCTGCTTGGCGATCGATTCTTTCGAGACGTCCTGAAACTTCCTCTGGTATTATTTACATCATTCAACGATAATTGAATCGTCTAATGGGAGGCATCGATCAGTGCGAGCGAGAAATTACGATTGATCTTCATGGAGGAGGGGAAGCAGTTGCTCCGATTCTACCCGGTCACATCGTTTCGTAAATCTTGACTCGGTCGTGCTGCACGGATTTTAATGACACTACTTTTCCAACCAGCAAAGCATAAAACACGTCCCATTCTTTTTACCGCGAGTTCCTCTCGCCGTGTAATTACTTTCTTCTAGGATCTCCGGGCTATAAGCTGGTTAACACCGTTTTAAATACGCGGCTGCCAGTGTCTTTATTTAAACGAACGTTTCTAGGAAGACTACTTTTAAATACACGGCACGTTAATCCAGTGCGAAGCTTAACTTACCTAATAAAAATCCACGAAATATCTAACGACTCTGAAAACAGTTTAATTCGCAAAAATTCGTGCGATTCCTATGGAACACGGCGCATGTAACGCTAATAAGCGCACCAGAGAAGGAGTCTACCGTTCTAACGAAGTTAACAAATCTCATTTAATGCCACCCGAAGCACATCTAAATCCTTATCAAACGATATTGCCCGTCGTATGATATTTGTCCCTACATGGTTTGCAGGTTACGAAAGCACGGCGCCAGTGGCGTCCATAATGGGTCCAAGGGAGCAGAAGGTGCCATCCGGATCGACCATCACCCTGAGGTGCGTCATATTGTCCCCGTATCAGACCCGGCCCATCAGGGGGGTGCAATGGCTCCGGGATAACAAACTCCTAACATTCCAGGTAATGTAGGTCCACGTCTTCTCGCGGAGACGGACTCTAATGAAATTTTTTACACGGGGACATCCACGTTCGACGTCGTCCTCTCCGTCGCCCGGGAATCTCGTCCGAAGCTAAAGAAATACGATCGTAAATCATCGCGCGCAACGGCAAACGCGGCTCGTACACGATTCAACCGGTTCCTCGGTCCGGAAAATTGTTATTTGTTGAATCGTTCATTACCTGACTCTATTTTCGAGGAGTTAATATTGAATTTTCTGGCATCTCGCGAAATTCCCGAGCGTTTCTTATTCCCAATATGGCACGCGGCTGAGGTAATTAAAGCAAATGTTTAAATTAATTTCGAGGCGAATGAATAATACGCTCGATGATCGAGGCTGCGATAAACGAGCTGCTGGAAATTTATCTGCGGAGGTTCCTCGCGATTCACCTCGCCCGGATTTATTGCAAAATTACAAACCGCGAACGATTTTCGCGGGGTGTACAAAGGTGGCGGCTGGAGAGTTATTTCATTTCCCGCAGTCCTGATATTTTTCGATTGTTACGGCCGCCAGTTGGAGGTCAACGGCCGTGAGCGTCGCTCTGCGCGATAATATGTATTTTCCCGATAAAGTGATATTAATTATAAGTGTGTGCCGAGCAATCCACGAATTCGTCGGTGTACTCCAGGTGATTGTTCGGTTCGCCAGTCGCCACCGGAGGGAAGGAAAGAAAAATAGAAGAAGAGAAAAAATAAAATTCGTTCCGTGCGATGTCCCTCGTTCGTTGTGTACCGAATTCCGCGTTACATTCGCTCTGTTTGCATTGCTTACAGGCTGCGCGAGGTGGAATAAACGTGGAGACTGTAAGAGGCGCGGCCAGAACGGTGTCGGAATTGACTCTGGCGGCGGTCACACCGAACGACGTTGGAAAATATTCGTGCAGACCGACAGAGGGACGAACCGACACTGTAATGCTGATCGTCGAACCAGGTTAGCGTTCAAACTCTTCTTAAAAGCCTCGTACACTCACGCTAAACTACGCCCAACGATGCTTGCTTCCCCTCCTTTTCCTTTCGAAATATCCCGCCTTTCTATACGTATTTTTAATACCGCCCCTGTGGCGGGAACATCTTTGTACGCGCGATAGACTTCGAAATCGATTTAAAGGGGAGAAAAAAGAAGAGCTAGTAGAAAGAGAATCCAATCTCTATCGCGATCTCATCGCTGGCAGGAAAATACGGGCAAGGTATCGCGTACAAACGTCTCCGCGTAATGGCGGCCGTTCAGTGCAAATTGCCGCCATAAAAGCTAACCCTAAATCGTCGTTCCGACGCGATCAAACCGCAGAACAAGTGCCCTTCCTCGGCGGAGCTCATCGGCTAGAACATTACGAGCGGCGGACGCGGGCATTTATATTCGATTCACCGTAACGTCTTCCGTGCACGCCACCCTCGTAACCGCGGGAAGAATGCCCCAGAGGGAGGGAGGGGCGAGAAGAAGAGGAAAAACAAAAAACGCCGAACGAAACAACGGATGGAAGGAAAAGGGATGTAGTCGGGTATCCCCATGATCTAAAGTCGCGCCTTAGGATTACTCGAAACACTTTAAAGTTTTAAGGAGGCGGCGGTATTTCACGGCGGGACTATTTGTCTGGCTCAGCCTCCTGGTTCGCCGCGGACGTCGTTTGGGGTCGCAAGAAAGAGAGGACAATGCCGGTGAAAATGGGCGCGTGCATGTGTCCGCCGGCGAGAAATGGAGAAAGAAAAGGTTCGAGGGAGAGGCGGATCGTTGGGGATCCTGGTCCTGTTCGGCTAGGGTGGCAAAAGAGAAGAAAAGGTTCGGCGGGACGGAGAAGCTCGAGGAGGGCAGAGGAGTGGCGTAAGCACGGTTGCATACGGAATTCACCAGGCAGTAGTCTCTATTATCGTGAATTTTCCTTCGGAAGTTATTGCGAGGAAGCGGCGGGCCGCGCGACGTCGCATTTTTCCTGGCCGACCGACGCCCACCGGCGCACCCCGCGCGCGTATACATACGTACCCCTGCCGTGCTATTCCTCTTCTCTTGTCCTGTGTGTTGGGGGACCGACGGAACGCGTCGTAAATCAGAACTTCGCCGACTCGTTTCGTAGTTTCACAGATTGCGAATTTACGCGGTTTATAGGCGACGCTCCAGCCGGCTGTGCACCCTCCGCTGTTCCTCTTCTGCGATTTTCCCCGGATTGCGAGGCTGGAAAAGGTTTCGCGCTGCGTTAAGGCCTCGCGTTGCAGACATTGATCGATGGTAATCGTAGAAACGACAAATATCCGATACGTAACCAAAAAAAAAAAAAGTGGAAAAGTTATTCGGACAGTTTCAACTTAGAATGCTGGTTCGGTTACCGCGTGTAAAAAACGATCGCGGCCCGTCGTTCTTTATGCCCGGGCGTGCAACATTTTGCGCCTAGACTATAATCAATGCTCGCAGCGATATCGATCGCGCTGATAAATCAGAGTTTCGGGAAATCGCCGCACGGTTTTCCAAATTGTGAATTTACGCGAGTTTATGGCTCCGGTCGAGTAGCTGCTTTCGAAAAGAATTACCGTCCGCCCGGAATTAAACGCGACCGTCACGATGCTTCCATGCCGAGATGATTTTTACGAGCTTACGCTGATACATATATCGCTCGTAAATATCGTTATAAATACCCGTAAATTATACCGCTCGATGAAACATTGCACGCTCGAACTCAAAGAACGGAAAATATTGCTAATGACACGCTCGTAATTGTAACGATATAATCGTTTCCCCGGTTAGGAACGTTTCCCGATTAATTAATAAAATTACATGAACATGCTCACCTCTGAAATAGAACAGCTCCTCCCTAGCGGAATTCCAGACGGAATATTAACGAAGAACATTCACCCTGTTATTGTTCGCGGTTCACTTTGGTACACCTCACTCGTATTCATATTTGATAAGCGTCGAAGTTATCCAAAATTCACCAGTCAGCGCAATTATCCGCAAAGCGAAAAAGCTGCCGCGAATAACGAACGGTCGGCAGGCACGGTTTTATTAATCGATCCTGTGGTCGGACAAAATCGGCGCGGCCCGTGATTAATTAATCCACGGATGTTCGCAAAGGGCACCGGGAGAAAAATGACTCTCCGTCGACTTTCTGACGAACGCCTGGCCACGGGGAACGATGTTCGAGTTAATTTTTCACGGCGCAACCGTGAGCCAAGTTTTCGAATCGGACGTGTCGCGCGCGAGATTCACCGCGAGGACGGTGTCTTATCGCGTTTCTTCGGGCGGAAAGGGAACGATATTTCCATCGGTAGGTGAAATACACGGGAAATTAGCGTCGCGCGAACTGCCATCGATACACAGACTGGCGGGCAAGAAACGTCGTTTGGCTGATTCGTCGAATGGGGCGCGAGATTTAACGACTTTCCCGGAAGCTAGCCGG
Organism: Xylocopa sonorina; assembly: GCF_050948175.1. Taxonomy (NCBI): domain Eukaryota; kingdom Metazoa; phylum Arthropoda; class Insecta; order Hymenoptera; family Apidae; genus Xylocopa; species Xylocopa sonorina. The sequence goes on from NC_135193.1 coordinate 16,677,660, forward strand.
GCAAAAACCCTTCGAGTATCAGTGCCAGTCTGCGGTATAAAGTCGGCTTTTTGCTCGAAGGTCGCCACGCCGTCTGAGCTAATTCTTATGCGATCGTAAATAACTGTCGCGCATATATCAAAAGTTACAACGACTTCCCATCCGGGAGTTCTGGCAATCGTCGCGCCGCCACTTCTGCGTCTCGCAACAATCCTGTCTTATCCGTTCCTCCTCTGTCCTTCCGCCGTTCTCTGCCCGTTCATCAACGGCCATCCCCTTCCTTCCTTCCTCGCCCTTCATCGTCTGTTCCTAGCCTCAGCCGAAGTCATAGCCAAGCCAGACTCTGTCCTACGGTGACAGAGCCTGCCAGAACCACTTCCAGCGGCCAGATTAAAGATACAATTCCGCGATTCCATTAATTAAGAAAGTTAATTACGCCGGAATTCAATTTTCCTAATTGCACATCACCGTCAGTTCTCTTTCTCTATCTCTCGCTCGTTCATTCCTCTATGCATCTCGGTCTCCAGTTCTATCCTCGATATCTTCATACCGTCTCGCTCGAAGGGCACTCCAACATTTCCGCCGAAAAGTTTTCACCGCCCTTTCCATCGACATTTCGCCGCTATTCTCTCCTGTCCTCCCCCCTGTCCTTTCGTTATCACGAATCAGACCACCCATTCCATCTTCGAGCACCTTTCTCGCCGAACTCTTCTCTCCCTTTTGGTCCCGTCGTTTTTCCCGGATTTTCGATGTTCAGGAACCACCGAATTTCCACCGCGTCTCGCCGGGCTAATCTTCCGGAATTCGTCCTTAAGCGGTCGGGGCCTCTCCTCCCTGGCTTTTAAACCGGCCTCGCGCGAGAAGAGATTTTAATATTTGGCTCGAATTCAGCGCGCGCTATTAAGGGCGACTGGCGATGGGCATTTAACGCTGTTACGTTCGGATTACAGAAGTTGAACAGTTTGCAGGGGAAAAATTTGGCTAACGACTGGCCGCCCCTAATAGCGCCGGAAACTACAGTCAAGAGCGCCGCTTTAACGACATCGCGGCGCAGCACGCTCTCGCCATCTTAACAGGCCGATACGCGAACCCTTTTTAATCCTTCGGATCAGCGTCGAATGGAAAAAAATAGCTGATAGACGTAACGATAATTTCTCCAGCGACACGCGCGTCATCGATCTCGACGTGACGAAATAAAAGGATAACCGTCGTTGGCCTTAATAAGATTCGCAGTCGGGGTTAGTTTAAGGCCACAATGCTGGCAGGGTATGCGAATCAGCCTTTAAGAGCATCGCTGATCTGGTTCAGCCGAGGTTGGCGGACGACCTTATTGGGTCACTTGGGTAGTGGTAATGGGTCGTATAAATCAGCCATAAGTGGTCCGCTAAGCCAGCCCGCTAAGCTTACGGAAGAACTCTAGATCACCCGACGCTGCTATTAGACGCTACGAATTAAATATAGGATGCCGTGATTAAAGAAAATTATTAAGGCCAGTCGGGGCAATCTGTGGCGCTCGTACGTACCCCGGGGAGAGGAAGCATTATCGCTGCGAATTATCGCGTAACTATTAGTCCGTTAATTGGCCCACGATTTTACTCATTGTTTTCTCGTCGCCGCAATAACTTCCGCGGTGATCGTCGAAGTTTACAAGCGAACGATCCGGCGGATACCCGAGAAGACGACGGTTCGAAATCTCATTTGGCACGCCCCGGCCGTAATTCGCGACAGCTTAATCATTAGTAACCAACTTTAAACACGCGTTCAAGGCAAGAGTTACCGTTATTATCATTCCATTAAAAAACAATTCCCGAGGATTATAATAACGCCAGCCAGTTCCTCTCGTCTCTCGGGAATGAGTTTTTTTTTTCTTCAGCAGTTATTACGGTTCGGCAGAGCTTCACGTCGGGCAGGGCTTTAAGAGGCGATTGTCGGCTCAACTTTAACTCGGCAGAATCGATTCGTTAATGCGAAAGTCTGCCTGTTGTCGCGGAGCAAGTGGAGTTCGCGTTACGACTTCCACGGAATCGGGAATGATCTACAAGCTCGAAAAGTTGCGCAAGTGCCACTCCGGCTCGTCTAGCTTTCCTGCCGAGGGAGAGGGGGCCGAGAACTCTTGGAAATTGTCCCGTATCCTACGCGTTTCTGAAGTCGATCCTTCTTTGAGTGCCACTCGCCGTACTTTGGAAATGCTTTGGGAGTCATTAAACCGATCGATATTCAAACTTCCTCGAATACTTCCACGGCTGTGGAAGTGTCCGCGCGAGCGAACAGAACGCGGCGCTAGGCTGTATCGTGACGTTCGAACGCTCTTGTTTCTCGTCTTCCCATCTGGGCGCGGTAAATGGAAGAATCGCGAAAGAATGGTATTTCGATACGATGGCCACGAGGGAAGTTTCCAGCGCGAGAGCCGTCGCGATCAGAACTCACCCCCCTCGAGAATTCGTTTCCCTTTATCGATTCGTAACGAATTTGAATCTCTCGGTGTGCTCATTCCCTGCGAATTAAGTAACATCAACGCGCTACACCATCGAGTGCCTTGATTTTGCTTGTCGCAGCAGGTGTCGCGTTCAAACTTTTAACATCGCCGGAGAAGCGGATAAGGTGGGCGAGAGTGAATTTTTCTGGCTTCAATTCGGCCGGTTATTTCGGGTCTGAAATTTAATAATATCGTAGGTAAGGGAGTTTAAAGGTGAGTAACACGGCTAAGGGAGGAGGGTAAAAGATGAAATTTGGAGCCGTATAAATGGTAGCTGGGAGAGTCGTTAGGTATTAAAGTTTCTGGGAAGTTTAGCGGTGTGTCGCCGTCTCGCGTGTACACGTATATATTTAAAAATCTAGAGGGCGACCATGGGCCGCCCTCGGGTCTGGGCGACGTATAGGCGCACTGGGATCTCGGACGGACAGAAAATAATGTCGAAACTTATTGTAGTCGTGCCGCGCGACGTCTTACTTCGTAAGTCACACCAAAAGTTCGTTTTCCAGCACGTGGCGAGAAGTAATTTAGCCGTAAATGAAATTAAATAATTTCCATAAAGCTTAACGCTCTCCTTTATCCAGCAGCGAGCCGCCCAGGGGATTAATCGCAATTTCCGTCCTATCCTTTTTAACCTAAATAAAGCACGAGCACGGCCGGGGATTTAAACGACAAATATTCGAAGCCAGGCCACGGAGATCATCGATTAATACCGAGCAACGCCACCCGAAAATCCATCTATACCCTGCCACTCTAATTAAACGCTCAATTGACCATGCCCTATCCGGCCAGCCAATTAACTACCCTTGATACCCATCCTCCGACAAAGGACGAGAGTAGATCGCGCGCTGATCGTCTGGAATCCGTCGTGATCTTCCGGCTACGAGGCGCCAAGTACAAGCGTATACTACTCGAATACCGAGGAAATTGTGTAAACCGCAAGCTATAGGCTTTGGTACCTTGAGCGTTCGATTGCCCGTGAACTAAATCGCGTTGACAGAGATTTAGATTGTCCCTTGGTCGATCGTCACCCTCTTCTATTCCCAAGGATATTTCACATTTGTCGACAGAGCTTGTACGAAGACTGAGGATGAATGACCAACGTATCTCGAGTCACTTAATTAAGGGACTACTGTCCAATTAGTAAATAGCCATTGGTTTCAGTTCGATTCGGGGCAGCGATAACTTTTTGAGACCACGGAACTTTTAGCTTTCGGTTCCTAGAATTGAACTTTCTCTGTTTTGTTGAGCAAGCAGACCCTTCGGTTGATTTACACTTTTCGCTGGCGCGTGTGTTTTGGAATTGGAGTGTCTCGTAAGGTTATTGCCAATTACAGTCGTTGTTAGAGACCCATGGAATTTTCTGCGTGCGTCACTCAAGGGTAAAACTCGATACCTGAGAGTGACCTACGGTTTGGGGACGGCCATTTAGTTCACATATGTATCCAATAGCGTAATTCGACCGTTTCCCTCACCACTAGTTGTTGTTTGATTTTCATTCTATCCGCGTGTTTCAACCCTCGCAACGACTTAGTTAAGAACTGTAGTGTTTCGAAATTTAGATTGAATTAGCCGTAAATAAATAGTACGGAATCAGAATTTTTAGTCTTCGTCCTTTCTCGAGCAAGAAGGTAGTCCCTCTAGTCTTAGAGTACAATTTTTTAATCGACACACCATTGTATAAAATCAGCCAAGCTAGAACCATTGGTATCCATCTCGATAACCACAGGCAATACCAAATGGTAGGTATCAAAAGCTGTGCTAACCGTTCTACTAATGACGTGAATTTCACAAGGATGTCTATTACTAAATGAACCTAAGTTATGCGCATAGCTGCGTGATACGATCGATAGGGGGTATTAACAGCAACAGTGTACAATATTAATTGCCATCGATCCTCCGAACGGATTACTGAGTCCTCAGTGACGCGTACAATCATAAAACATCTAATTAATCGGGCAATCTTACGACGTTCGCTCGTACAATCTCAAACTCCGTGTATTCTTAATTATTTAAAAAGAAATCAGAGCGCGGTAGACTGGAATTTCGAACGCAGCGAGTTTCGAACAAACAATCCTATCCGCGTCTCGCAATGGGAACCCGGAGAACAGCTTTATCCACTTACTTTCGGATTCGAAAGTTTTACCGTTCGCGCTGATTGTTCGCCGGGAGAGGAAGAAGTTTAAAGCACGGGGGCATCCTTCCGCGGCAATTTAATATCGCGGCATTAAACGGCGGGAATCTTCCACGCACGTGAACACCGACGTCTCGCGAGATAGGTTCCGGTAGCGTCGAGCCCAGCTGGCTGGGCACGCGTGCACGTACTCGTGCATTTCCGCGTGGTACGTGCGACGCCCTTATTGCGTCCTGCCGCTCGAAATTCACTGTCTCGTCGCGGAAAAGCGTCCTCTAGCTCGATCCACCGAATTCGAGATTGAAGGGTGCCCGGTCTCGACCTCAATGGCGATTACGCTCGAATAATTATTCGCTGTTTCCCTATTCGTGGGTAAAGAGCCGTCTTGCCGGTGGATAAAGAGCGCGCGGTAATTAATGAAGACCCTAGCCTACTCGCAGAGGCCTGTGACGCAGAAAAACCAATAATCCGTTAGTCTCCGTCAGACGTTGATTTACGAGTGGCAAGTTTCATTATTCTTCCCCGTTGGCCATCGCCATCGATACTTATCCTTCTTTCCATCCGCTCGATGATACGGACATGCGAGACCCGTATAATCGTAAATCTATAATTGTTTCGGTGTTCCAAGGCGAGGCGGGGACGACAACTGAGAAAGAGTGTTTTATTTCTGTTTCAGGGGAACGTACGGAAGCCATGCAACGTGACGCCGGATACGTCTCTTCCGGATGTGACGTCAGGCTCTGGGCCGGGCTTCTACTTCCGTTCTCGTGGTTTCTAATACTCGCACGAAACAGCCAAACTTTCCTGCAATAGCGCACCACCCGACAGTATTTCACGCGTGTTTCCCTCTCTGTCCCCTCCTTTTCGTTCTCTCGCGTTTCCTCTTTGCGCTCCCTCCGTCCCGTCGACGGAGGGGTTGAAAGTACCTAGAAATTCGACCAACGACAACTAGATCGTAAGCTAGATACGTAGGAATTATTGATAATAGGGTAACGAGGCGGCATCGGGCGAAACAATGGGTAATGTTTCCATTTGAATTTCACGCTGCCTTGGCTCGAAAGAAAAGGAGGACACGTTTTGTGCGGTGTGAAACGAGAACGAGGGGCAGTCGTTTCAACGGGGTTCCGAATTACTCGAATCGATCGCTCCCTGGTATTCGCAGGTAGTTCGCGCGAACGTGCAAGATGTCAAGCGTTGATGGCGGATAACCGAGTGGAGGAAAATTGTGTTTATTCAACAACGAACTTGTCAGAGGTCTCTGTAATCCCCGTCAGACGGGGCGAGAACGTTTTACGAAATGCTACGCCCATGAAATTTATGTAAAACCGGCGGTCCGTTTGCTTTACAGCCGGCGATAAAGCATATACCAATGTTTGAATTTGAAGAACAGTAATCAAGGAAATTTAATAGGGTAACGTAATTCTCGAAACCACTTCCGCTTTTACGGCGCGCAGGATGGATCCTTGAGGAGTTAAGGGAAGATCGAGCAGAAGGGGTAATCCAGGGGTAATTCATTGGAACAGCGGAAGAAACGAGGATCGAGCCGCGGGGAGACCTGGTCAATTTATATTTTACGTAAATAATTCAGTAAGCGAGCCGCAACGACGTCGGAATGTCTTTCTCGCTATCGCCAAGGCAATTCGCGACGCCTCTTTTGAGCGTCCCTCTTCAAGTCAATGGGATTAAAGTGGCCGAGTAACGTCAAAGGATGTGCGAGTAATTTGATATCCTGTATCTTAGCTGGCAGTCGATGCCTCCTCGGTGCCAAGGAGCGACGTTAATGAAACATTTTTTCCCTCGTTCGCAGCTCGACCCGCGAGCGCCCCGTTTCACGACGGTCGCACGGTTGTAAATAATAAACGTACAATTCGCAGTTAACCTCGATAATTCCCCTAGCTGTATTCACAAACGTACTTCTTCTTTCTTTTTACGACGACTATAAACCACGCACAATTAACGCCACGATTAAGACATAATATTTATTGTTACGATATTTTAATATAAGAATTTTTCATTTAAGACCCACTAGACTGTGGACGTTTATGCATCCGCGAGAATTTTAAATAGACGGAAAAGTAGTACAAATAGTTCCAAGAGATTAAAAATCTCTATTCGTGTCCGATTTCTCTTAATGGAGTTTACAAAAGTTCGCACGAATATCCGCAGTCTATTAAATCACAATCAGCGAAGTAACGAATTTATTTGTACACGTTTTTAACGGCACGAAGATTTAATAGTAATACCTCCGGATTATTTGAACACGCGCCACACGCTTTGTACGATATTTCTAAATAAAAACCACTGGAGCCGTATCACGTATTCACTTTTTCATTTTAACACCGGCCACGAAACGAACACGGTGAATCGAAAATGAATTTCAATAGGGCGGGAGGAGTGGCGGCGACGGAGAGGACGATCTTTGAAGCGGAATCCAGGAAATCAGTAAGTCCGTGACCCAAAACGAAGGGTGTGGCGCGCGGAAGCACCGTTGGCTTAAAGCTTGAAAAATCGTTTCACGGTTCGCGGACGTTTCCAACGTTCCCGAATGCTTTGATGCGTTATGAATTACAAATAACCCTGGAATGACGGTTTACCACTGAGAGAACGCGAGCACGCGCGCGCGCAAACGCTAGGGTGACGAACAGATTAAATATTTGATCGTCCCGGTAAATTGCGCTCCTGGATACGCGCGCTCGCGCTCGATCGCGGACCCGGAACTTTGCCGAGCGAATGTCCTACCACTGCCTGTTTTTATCCCCGATCAACCCCTCGATACACGCGTGTCGAGCCGTTACGTAACCTTGTCCGACCTGGTTTTACGCTCCGTCTCACCCATTTCACGCGGCTGACCAGTCAGCCGGCGCTTCCACTTAACAATACCCCGTGACGTTTCAACACACTCTTGGACACGCTGCCGCGTGTTTCAACGCTAATAAAACCGTGCCGCCTTCCGGATCTTCGAGTATTGCGAACTGTTCCTGCAAAAATTGTCAAACTACTCGATAAGTAATTAGAATTTTTTCGAATATTTTCCATCGAATCTACGGGGATCTAGGAACGAAAATTCGAGCGAAAGTACAGAGGTTAGCGTTTCTAGTGTTTCCTTAAAAATTGAGTGACCCCTTCAGCCGAAAGCGAGTGCGTCTTTACTCGAAATCTCGTTGTGCGAAATAACAATGAGATCAAGCTGTTCGAAAGAACATTCGGGGCCGAATTTGTCGAGGTCGGGTAAAAAGTTTGCGCGGATGGTCTTGCGCCGGGCAGCGACACTGGGTCGGATGAAATGGTATTCGGAAAGTGCGCGGGCGGGACGGTGGTGTGGGTCGAGGGTGGATGACAAGAACCTCGACCGGAAACAGTTACCACCGGTAGCGCCGGCAGCGGCGCGGGCTACTTCAGCTGCAGCCACTGGCCCGAACTTGAAAAATAATTCAGCAGGCAGTAATGTCCTGAATATAAAATTCGCCCACGGACCGGCCAATTTCGAGGCGGAAAGGGTGAATCGAGCTTCCGGTGGATTTTCATTTATAAATTCCAAAAACTTCCAGCCGAAACCCGCGCTAAAATTGCTCCATGGTAGCCATGGCCGCGGGATGGATCTTTCAGATTAATCGGCGAACCCTGCGAGATTCTTTCGGATTTAACTTTCGAACGAAGTTAAGTAACCGGCTGCAATAATTAATTGTGTCGTGGCTGATTTTAATCTTCGCGGATTAAGTGACTGGTTCGACGCACTATACATCAATCGATACGTAGCAGACTTTGCCTGTTCTTTAAGTATTCCCTTTTCTTTCTCGTACGTCAATCCATAGAAAACAACCATGGGAACAGTGAAAAATGTGAATGGCTGTGGAGTACTAACGAGAGAATGTTCCGATCCTATCGGAAGGGTTTTTAAAAATTAGAAACGACAAATCTACTTCTGTCCGGGAGTGTTAACGAAGCGAGAGTTCGAGATTGCGATCAACGGAATCGTTTAAAGTATCCGTTTAAACGGAGAGAGAGGTAGAGAGAGAGAGGACAGGAATAAAATAACGCTAAATTTACGATGGCCCGTGAATCAACATGCTTTATGATTGTTCGGGTTGCGGATGATAAAGGGCGAGAGAGCGGAGGAGTAGGTAGACCAGAGAGGTCGAACGAAGTCTCGCATGGTTCGAAGAGTAGAAAGGATGGCAGGGTGAAAATTGGAAAACTGCATTGTCCAGCAGCTCTGTTCCTGCGGGACACATTCGTTAGCGACATCGTCCACCAGCGATAAATTTCGCGTATCTTTCACATTCCTGTCTTTCATTCCTGCTCGTATTAAAGATCAGTTTTCACCATCCAGTAGCAGCAGCAACGGGCGCTCGCACCTTTGCAAACAATATAGACGCGGTTATACTGTTATCCATTCTTCTGCCTCCTCTTTTTGGGTTAATTTAGGTAAAATTGGTGGGTTGAAATAAATCGTGAGCGAGAATAAACGCCAGCGAAACGACAATGGATCGCGAGTCTTTTTTTCGATACTAAACGAAATTACAAGGAACCAACAGCACGTGTAATTAATTTTGTTTCTTTCGTTCGATCGAGCGAATTTCCATCGCGCTCGAACTCTTGAACAGCGCGACCAGACAAGTGTAAATGATAGTTAATTTTCGCCGTCATTTACTTCGTTACCCGGCAAACAGACGAGGAGGATTGTGTTTTCCATAAAAAGTGTTTGTAATCTTGCTTTGTTGACGCACGATTCAATTTTACTGTAATGAATAAACAGCGACAAACGAATGCTCTCTTTGCAGCGCGACCCACCCGCTCTCCCTGCAATCCGGTGGATCCGTCCGCGTGAACAGCTCCAAAAAACTGGGCCGATTTAAACCCACCGCCATGCGTGGCAGCTTCGAATTTTCCAAAGTGACGCGATTTCCACGGGAATTCAATTTACCAAAGTAATCTTCCGCACTATGCCCGTCGATATTTCCATCAAAAATCGACACAAAAATAGCGCAGCTAGAATTGACTATAAACCAAACAATTTGGACGGTATTTTTCATAAATAATGAAAAAAAATATAGAATTTAAAATGCGAATGTAAATTCAATTTATACTCTTCGGTTTAAATTCAATTTCGGATTAAAGTTCAAATTTAAATTTTCAAAATGTATAACAGAGGGTGGTTGTGTACGACTATCGATCGAGTGTTGAACATTCGAACGATTCGATTCATCGAGAGATATAAAGAATTGAGAATTAAGTTGACAATAAAAGGGCTGTGTTATCTTGGCCTGTTAATTCGCGAGTCAGTTCGGCTGTAACGACAAATGTCCAGACCTAAAACGTTCACGTTTCTGCCTATTTTATTTATTTCTCCGTCGTGTCCCTCAATTGTACGCGAACGGCTGAAATTGCTCTCGACCATCGAAAAACAATTAAACCGGTAAAATATCGGCAAACAAGATTCGATGGACGGCTGAGATTTTAACAGTCGTGCACTACGAACATTTCTAAAAATTTTCACCGATGATTTATACGAGATAACAGGTACGAAAATATTTTACACGCTCGATGTTCTCTCAAGAAACGACCGATATATAAAGTAACAGCTATCGCACGGATTTCTCGCGTCACGCAATTACCAAAAAATGTTCAGTCTTTATTGGCTAACGCGCAAAAATAGGCAAACGGTAAAAACTGTGGGCAACTTGTCGAACGTTCGCGAGCAATCAAGAGAGATTAGCTACAGCGAAATCAGTCGAGCGTCCGTTCAAAAAGTACACGGTTCCTGGCGATGTATTTCACCCCAGCCCAGACTGCGGTGGATATGCACGATTGATCCTCCCACGCGTGTTCGACAATTTCTCCCATCTTTTTCCCACGTTTCTCCCTTTTTTTTTTGTCGCGCGCATTCCCTCGTGCAGTTCGCGCGTGTACACGCGCTTGTACCACCTGCCCGTGGAGGCTGTGTTTCACGCGATTCTTTTCAGCCTCGTTGCAATCGATAAACGAGCCGATTTTCGACGGAACATTTGAGGAATAATTCGAGAAGATTTACTGTTCCTCCTCTCGTGGCAAGGGTAAGTCTGTAACGTCGCATACTTGCTATCTAAAACAAAAGAAGAAGAATAAATAAATAAGAAACACTGTTGGACGGAAAAAAAGGGTCGAAAAATGACTGTTGAAAGATGGAAGTGGTGACGCAGAAAAAAGTGGGCATGGAAAAAGGTGAGTTTCGGCAGGGGAAACTGGAGGGACTCGAAGTGTTGCACGTTTCACGATTTCTTTCCCCGGTTTTTTTTTGTTTTACCTCGTCGTTTCAGGGGCGAGCTCGAGAGGATCGTGGCGGCGAGCGATTGTATCGGATCCGTATGTACACGAGGCTTGAACGTTGTTGTCGTTCACGCCAGGAATGATGTCGGGAGACACTTCGGGACCGGTCGATTGTTTTTCGGCGACGGGCGAAATTGATTACTGCGGTGTCTGGGGAAATATGACGTAATGGTGCTTTGTCGTAAGCGTATTATCCGGCTGTCCTCTTCCTTTCTGTATTCCGTTTTCTTTTCTTTCTCCCCTCCATCCGTTGCTTTTTCTCTCGTCTCTCTCCCCGCGAAACCTGCGAGTCTGAGAGATTGAATCTGAAAATGCTCCGAGGAGAATTTGACATTTGCGAGATTAAGTGATATTTCTTGCGGTCGCATTGCCGTTGACGATGATAAATCATCGGGTCGAATTTTCGAACGCAGCCCTCCACACCCGGTATCGTTGGAATTTTTAGGTTGAGTACCATCGATCACTTTTCTCTTTTTACCGAACCCGCGCGGCCACCACACCCCCCCTGCGCCCGTCCCCACTTTTACTTCCTTCCTTCCTTTTTTCTGCTTTTCAAATCGTCGACGCTGTTTGGTAACCGTTCCGCGTGCCGCTTGTGCAAACAACAAACTCGTTTCCATCGTTGCAGCGAGAAATTGCGCCGAACGGTGTGCAAACGTTCGAATAATTTGCGTACCGCTTCGGCTCGGGTTAACGTCGATAAGAAACGGCGGCTGAAAGGAGGCCGGACATTTTTCGTTACCTCGCGGGACCGGAAACTCGCGGAGGACTAGAGAGAATAGAAACTACGCAGAGAGAATCGGAGGCGAGACAGTGATGCGAATTGATGCGGGAGGAACGAACGTGGTAGGCGTTTTATATCATTATTACATTTATTGAAACAGTATTCACGTCGATGAATATCTTTACAGTATAATAGTCTGTACTCGTTTTGACGCACTTTATCTCTGCCACTTTGATTCATGCTGACTGTCCTCTATAACATGGTACATTATCGATTATGAATGTTTTTTTTTCTTTTTTTTTTTTGCTTTCTTTCTTTCTTTATGTACAATGCGATCTAGGCTTAACTATAAATTGTGCAACATTCCGTAATTATGCGAGTTGCGTTTTATCGATTATCTAGTGACACACTTAACGTGTAACGTTTCCTTCGATACTTTTCTGTTTCTTTCTCTGATTATCAGCGATTAACGTGCGTTTCGAGCGAGCGAGCTACATCGGTGCATCATCCACTCCCCAACCCCTCCCACCCGCCCCATTTTTTAAATATCGCGCGCAAACTCGGTACCGATATCGCGCGGCACGTCGACATCGGAGTCTCTACGTAACATCGAATTCGGATCGTTATAACCATTCCAAAGGAACGAGACTCGAAGGTGATCTAGAACAAAGTGTTTAACGCTTCAGAAATCAAAGGGAACCTTTTTTTTCGCTTTATCGACAACGACAATTCTCTTTGCGTCTTGCTCAAACGTTATTTAAATCGATTAATCCGTTAATAGCCAACGTTGCGTCGACGCAACGTTTCATCGACGACTTTTTTTTCCCCAGTCGACTCGATTCGAGAACGTTAACATCGACATAAAAGAATCGCCGATGAAACGTCACGTCGGCGCAACATTGACGCTCGGTGGATTAACGTCCGTTTCAAGAACGCTAAATTTTTCTGGATAATATCGCGCACGAACAACATTGAAAACCGACGTCACATCGATCGTTCTATTCCTTCCGTCTCGTTAGATATCATTTTCTTTCCTCTATTTTTTTTTTTTCGTTTTAAATAATGGCGTTTTTTTCTTACTTTAAACGCTATCCTCACGAGTCAACTTCAAAATATTGTCCTCTCACAACGACATAAATTACCGTATAAACTATACAAGAAGGAATAATATGTTATATCGCGAACCTTCTCCTTCTCGTCCGTGCTTGTTAAAATCCGTGCAACGTAACACTGTGAACGTGTTCCGACAGTCTGTTTTTAATACCGTACGCCCAAATTCCTCGCCCACGTGGTACAACATTATAAAAAATCTATTTAGACCTATGGTTAAGTCGCTTCTTATCTCGCTATACCGTTTATGATATCGTTTCCCTTTACTCGTTACATTGTTTATCCGTAGTAAATCTACTAATTAAAGTATTACTACTATCGTGTCGTTAGATCGCGCGTTAATCTCGCGAGGAAAAATACTATATAGGGAATGGTTGACGATTCGAGGGGCAAAGAAGTGAAACGAATACGAATTTCAATGGTGACTAAAAAGAAACGGAAATCAACTCGTTAGCACCGTTCCCATAATATTCATATTTAATTAATTTATCCTCGAGTTCGATGCCTATTTCGATAACAGATTTTTACACGCACACTCCTCGACACGACTCGAGCCGTCTCCTTTTCGAATTGCATCCGACCGATCTCGAGACGGTCACCCACATACGAGAACCGTCATATCATCGACGCTCCCTTAATTATACATTTACATTATCCTCGTACGCTTAACTATACACGAGCCCTATGCTTAATATCGCGTTCATAGAATTCGTAATTCTTACATGGTAATATTCTCGCGAAGAGTGCGTGATTGCATTTTGATTAGACGTTGAAGACGATAAACCATGCGGATCGCGAAGGTCGATAGACGAAAGAACGTTCCCCTAGAAAACAGGCACCGATGAAACGATCGCGTTCCTCTATAAACCGAGGGTGAGCAGATATCGTGAGCAATAACGAATCGATACGCTTTGCGCCTCGTCTCTCTTTCTCGAGCAAACAGAAACATATCGAGCGTGATCAGCGTGTACTTTACTTATCGTTCCTAAAACGAGCGAAAACGATTTTGCGCGTCGACGAAAAATCCTCCGTCCTCCGACCATCGACCGTGAAACAACAACGTTGCTGAGACTATCGGCCACGACGAGATTTACAGACGCGTCGATGACGATAGAGGCCGGCGAATCGTCGTATCTGGGCAAACACTGAGCGATCTATCCCCACGATCGACACGGATTACGCGGAAAAAACCCGTTCACCTTCCCAGACAGTTCCTTTACGTATGTACAAACGCTGCCCAGATCAGACGACGTTCCATCCGTTCGATTCTCGATCACATTGTACTGTACAAACGAGACGTCTCGACCGAAACCTATTTATCGAACGCCTGTCGCTCTTCCTTTTATATACAGAGAAACTTACGCTATCTACGCGATACGACTTAACGGTAATTAATCGACAATCCGACGTCGGATCGTGAACGTTCGACGATATCGTTCGCATCGGTTCCACAGTCTCGCGGGGTCCTTGAACATCCGCGAACGCCCACAGGGATCACGGAACGAGCTTTCGCCTTACTTTTTTCTTGAGACACACACGATACTCGCGGGGGGGTCAACACATCAACGCGGGCCAACGCGTAGGCGACAGATAATTGCTAGAGAAACAGACGTAGGAATAGTTTATGCGGTAAGTAATTTACGGTAAAAACGTACGTGTGCAAAGTCGAGCTCCACTTCCACGTCACCGCGTCCATCGCACAGGCCGGATCCGTTGCACTCTCTCCGCGCCTAGATACTCCTTTCAATCCTCTTCTCTTTTCGCCCCTACTCGAAACCCCCGACGATCTCGCGACGCGCGGTCACCGCGAGTCACGTCACCACCAACGCGACCTCCGCCGCGACTCTTCGAGGGAGGAACGCGTCTCCTTCGTGCACGTTTTTTACCTTCGAACGATCCTGGTTTCTGCCTCCTGGGGTAGCCGCGCGTCCTCGTTCACGGAACGAGCTCGACCAGCACGTGGCTTCGAAGTCGCGCGATTCACAACGTGATCGCTCACCTTAGCAGGTTCGAGACAACTAGAGTTAAGGTCGCCAATAGAATGGTCGGCGTGACGCCGCAACTGCCGCCGTGCTGCATGGCCGCGGGGTGCTCGCCTGGAACAGAAAAATATATACCTCCTACTTCTCTGTCTATCGTTCGCATTTTGTTTAGAACCTCTTACTAAAATCCACGTACAAAGGTACGACTGAACAGCAAATAATTGATAATTAAAAAGGACGTGGGTTTAAACATCCATTCGACACGCTCTTGCGTTCGATTGCTCGAATTGTACGCGGTGTACGATCGAAAGTATTTAAAAGTTCCATTTTATTCACCCGTGTCGACGAATTATCCCGCGTTAAATAACCCTCCGCGCGATTCCGCTGTACATCCGGGGGCGGTGCGCATTTTTCGCCGTAAATAATCATCGACGCGAACGACGCGAGATATAATGAAACCGCGGCAAAGCAGCAGAAAGCTCGGCAGAGTTCAGAGCAGAAGCAACGAGCAACGTTAATCACGACGGGTTATACCAACTCGGCTCGAGCTCCTGATTTCCATACGTACATTTCATATATCCAGACAAATGTTAACGGTGTATCGGGTGGATGAGCTTCAGCCGGTGTACGCAACATCCGGCAGTGATAAAGATAATCACGCTCGCGTGGACGCCGGCGGTGTAACCCGTTCGGCCGTAGAGTCGAGTTCCTCCTCGCGCGTACCCCGGGCAGAGACGCGATTTACGATCGGATCGGAAATCTCGTTCGGCCGGTTTGCGAAGGGCGCCGCGTCCCCGTTCTCGAAAAACGACGCCGTTGATCCCCCGTGCCGGCGCCCAGGGCGTAATTCCGTTAATACGCGCGGATAGTGCGCGCAACTACGGATAATCCGCGCCGGTTTATCGCCGAATAATTGAAATTTGCGGTCAATTTTGCCGAGTAATCAGCTGTGTTTGAAATAACGCCGATGTCCGCGGTATCCCGGTAGGTACCGCCGGCCGATTGTAAATTAATTATGCAGACGAACTGCGCGGCATTAATTTTCATACGGCGTGCAGCCCGCTCGAGCGTTTTGCCCGGCCGTGAATCGTTCTCCGAACCGTGGAGAACGCAGCGCAGCGCGAGGAACGACGATACCCGGGGCCTGTTCAAACGCGGGGATGATCGATGACGTTTCGTCGAATCGTATCGCTCGTGTCGGCCACGACTGGAAAGTATGCTCGATTGAAATCCGTTAATGGAATCGTAATAGTGCCGTGTCCAAGTTGATCAGCGGTTCATCGTGAACTGGCACTCGCCTCGTAGAATCGATCGACCGTCCCTGATCTCTGATCACGAAAAATTACAACGGAAGCACATTTGAATTATCTCGATAGAAAGCGATCTTCTCTGTCGTTAACAACGGAGTGGATGATCGCTAGGTTTATCGTATTTACCGTATAAGGAGGCACTTCGAACGATTAGAATTTTCTCGCGCGCTTCTCGACTCGACAGATTACGTTATAATACCCATCCCCAATTATTCGGTTCATCCGCTTTCGGCCTTAATTTCCGTTGAACGCTCGCCAATCTACAAACACCGCGGCGCGGCAATGAGCTGCACAGCAGGAGGGCCAAAGTAAGTCGTCAGGTTCCGCGGCGTGACGTGATTCAATCCGTGACTTTATACGCGCGGCTGGCGCGAGGGCCGCTGATGACTGACAGGCTGGATTGGTGAAGTTGCCGCGCAAGATATTGCATGTGTTATCGCGAGTGTTGCCGGCTGACAATAGATCAAAACCAAGGGTGCGCGTGAGGGAGGCCGGGAGTACTTGCCGCGGCCCCAATATACGAGCCTGTCAAACTTTATGACGAGGGATTTCGATGCTTGATGAATGAACACGCCGGTCCCTTCCCAGGTGCCGCCCTCGCGGCAGCCATTCAAGTTGCGCCCAACGATACGAGGACAGCCGTTGTCGGGAAATTTGTCGAACAATCGCGCCGTAAAGGGCGGACGATACGTCTTCGACGTCCAGCCGACTTCGGGGTGGACACTGATCACCGTGTACGACGATTTTCCAACTGTCAGACTGGCGAGCAGTCGGTCCCGTGGATATACGATTCGAGGGAGGTAACGTCGATACGGAATTCGTGGTTTACGTGTTTGAATTATCGACGAGTAGATCGAACGTTAAGGATTATGAGAAGGATTGTGAATTAATTTGTTTCTTTTTTTTTTTTGGTAGTTGTAGCTTTTGTAGAAATCTCGTAGGCGTTCGAATTCGTAAATTCGGGTTTAAATCGAATATCGCGGAACGCGTGTGGAACCGCGCCCTGATTCGACAAGCAGATGGGATTATGGGAGCGTTAAAGTGTTCGCGCTTTAGTTGGCAAGGAACGCTTGCCGATTTTTCCGCGCGATTTCCCCTCTTAAACGCGTTTGCTCGCGACGTTTATGGAAGGGCGTGTGCATGACGTAGCCTTTGGAACGTTTGAGCGATCCGCGTATATCGCGGTAGAAATAAAAAAATAAAAAATTGGGTAGGAAGAAAAAAATGGCAGTACGCGCCTAAAAACGCCTGGCGTATCGGAGCCAGGCATCGAGAAAGGTGCTGCACGGATTCAAAATAGATAGCATCGGCCTGGGTATAAAAATAAATCGACGAGGATAAAATTTCTCTGGATCCGGATAAAACGCGAACCAATAAACGAAAAGGGAGTGGGAGATACGATTCCACGCTCAAGTTTTCCTGGATGAAACCCGTCACGTCTTCCCACCCGTAACCGTGTGATATTCCAAATCACTCCAATTCCATCCTCCCTTCGATATAATCAGCTTAATGATAATTAATCGAAATTATTCGAAGTACACTGCGATAATTCCTGAATTATTAACCCAAATTCTGACGAGTTATCAATAAATTTCTCCGTGTATCGTTGGGCCACCGAGCTAAATGAACGCGTAATTCGCCCGGAATCGATACGAAATTCCATTTTAACCCGCACACCCCCGGTCGATCTAATTCCGCGACGGATCGCAACGAAATGCACAGGGGAGAAGGAAGAAGAATCGTCGCGCGATACTCCTTTCAGCCAGGGTAAACGGTTATATTACAAGAAGAGTGCGGATCAATATTAAGAAACTTGTGTGTCACGGCGCAGCTACCTCTGAGCGCAAGACTGATCGTCGCTCGAGTACCGAAGAAATTAAGTTAAGCCATGACCGAGGTTAGAGGGAAAAAGGGACGGGGAGGGGCGTACGTCGAGCGAATGAGGCTCCGTGGAATAAAAAAGGCCCCTCTTACCATTCAGCACGTGGACCATTACGCTGGCTGGATTCGCGTTGCTCGGGATGCAGGTGTAATTTCCGCTGTCCGTCAATCTGGCTTGTGTCACCAGAAGTCTGCTCGTCGTTCCGCTCTCCGTCTTCTCGGTCTCCAAGGAGACCCCGCCCCTGCGGTGAACGCTGAATTATCAAAGATACTTTGCTACTGTTCACCGTACACACACGTTTCGTTACGTTCGTCGCGTACGTAGCCGCAGAGGGTTGCGACACGGCCCCGCGTTACAGCGCGAGCGTCGACATGCATCGAGACGCGTTGTCAGGCGTCGCCGTGTCTCGTTTCTAACAGCGGAACGCTCCACCATTTCCTCCAATCTTACGGCTCGCGCGCGCACCTCAAGAGCGTACGAGGAGAATCTGCTGGGTCTGCTTCTTGTAAAAATTCCACATTTGTCTCGGCTTGAAAGGACTCGCAGGATATAAAGAATTCACGCGACTGATTCAGAGTTCCGAGTAAACGGAGTTTAAAAGCTAATTTGCCTGAATCGTATTACGTTCCCATGCGAATTAACCTCTTTACTCGTCTGCTTTATATTTCCGTGTTCAGTGCAAGCACAAAGTAGGAAAGGGGTTCGTTCCGAGGGAACACTTTACGTTAACTTTAAACACTACGCATTCGCTCCTTAAGTCCTTCCATCGTTTCTTACTTTAGATGAGAGATTCTCGTTTTTATTACGATTTAATTTTTGACATCCCTTGCGCATATTGGTAAGTAACCCAGCAGATCCGTAACCGCGGTCTACGAAATAAAGATCGCACAAAATGGCAGCGATATTGAAACAAGTTTTTCGCGTGTGCCGCACACGTGTTACGAGCTTCGCAATTCACCCTCTTCTAATCGCTTCCATTTCGTTGGACCATCTTTTTTTCGTTTCGCGTCGCGATCGTTGGGACCCGGCCGGGCTATTGGTTTTCGAACTTTGGCCCGCAGCGAGAAAAAGATCGCTCGTCCCTGTTTCGGGTCGGCGGAGGTGAAAAGAAGTATTCGTCTTTTTTTTTTTGTTTTTTTTTTTCTCTCTGAACAAAATCGAGGCAATGCGGACGCAGTCGGCAGTCGGGAAATTTGTTGTCTAGCAGCGATGGAAATTTTCATCGGCAGTCGATAAAGGTCGCGTATGTACGATGCATCTTTTATTGGGCGCGCGGCAATAATCGTAACGTAGCCAATCGAACGGAAGCGAGCTGGGCCCTCTCGCTTCCTCTTTCGAGGTTGTACTCGCGATATGGCCGGGGGAGAGTGGATGTGCACGAGCAGAGGCATTACAGAGAGAACTCGAGAACATGATTCTCGTGGCTTGTACCTGGGACTGTCGAAATCCACCACAGCTCCTCCGTGATGCCACGAAACGCTACTGGGCGGTGTACTTTGCACATTAACGGAGCACGTGAGGCTTATCGTGCTGCCTTTCTTCACGTAGACGTCTTCCGGGCCCAGGATTTTCGCCTGAGCGGCTGCAACACATATCGAAATCGACTGTTTAAATATTCCGTGTCTTAGCCTTTGCGCAAAATTTCGTTCATTTGTCTCTTCATTCTTTTTTTATCCTTCTTTCTTTCACACGGGGAAAAGATTGCGTCTACTGTCTCGTGAATCTTGTAGATTCCATTAAGCGTGTCTCGAAGCGACATCGAAGCTAACGTGGTCGCTCGCGCGTTCAAAAATTTACATGGAAACGTGCAGTGAGAGCGTGCGATTTCGTCTGCGTTCGCGTTGTAAGTGTACCCGTGTGACTTGGAAATTGATGTGCCGGCGGTGAACGAAAGAAAGCGTTGGAAAAGCGAAGTTATCGGAAATAGAGATTATCCATTGTCTTTTTTTTTTTTTTAAATAATTACACGTCGCTAACATAGAGAAGCGCAAGACCCACTGGCAGCGAATTGCGTCGAATTAACTTAAATTCGGTGTGTAATACCGTATGCAAATGCGGGCGGCGAGTATTCGCTGGCTCCGTGGCTGTGCTCGTGACTAACATTCGAAACGAATTTCGCGGAAAGTTTTAATGGAACTTCGAAGTTGCGGCCGGCGGAAACAGAAAGGCAAAAACCACGGCCTAAACTTACGCTGTTGCCGTGAATATTTTAATTGCCCGCGGAAGTAGAATCAGAGTACACCAGTCAGACCTCGCCGTATCGAAAAGCAGCGTCGAACAGAACTAGCACAGACGCGCACCGCTGTGCACAGCTCTGACAGGGTAGTCGAGATCATGCCAAGCGTCGCGTGAATTATCGTTCGTGTGCCGTGGGTAAACACGGATCAAAAAAATGTTTCCATTTCTTGCGCTCTCTGTCGCGATGCGATCGCTCATCTTCGCGCAGCATATTCAACGAGAGAGAGAGAGAGAGAGAGAGAGAGAGAAAGAGAGGTAAAAAAAAAGTAGACGAAAGAAAAAGGAACAGAATAGACGAAATTCAAGGGATCAGCCAGAACGTAAAACGGTAGAAATGATCGAGCATCGAAGCAGAGGCGTAAGCGGGGACTAACTTGGAACATCCACCGGAAGCCAGGTCGAGCACGCGCGCAATTATCTCGTTCGCTAATCTTCGCATAGCATTAGAGAAACTCCATCAAACTCAATTACTCAGCGGATCATAATTTCAGAAAGCAATTAGAAAACGCGTGTCGTTGCACGGGGCTCGGCTCGGCTTGGCTCGTCGAGTCGTGGTGTGTGACGATCAGCGAAACGGATCCCTTTACCGCTAAAGTCAGCTCGACCAGCCCCTCGTAAAACAAAACCATCCGGTCGGGTCCGGTGGGTGGAGTTGAATTAATTAACACTAAACGGGTAGGACGTGCATGCAGTGATAGGGCACGGGTCGTGCACACAGGCATGCTACCAGCCGCAGACACGTACAGTAGTCGGAGAGAGAGAGAGAGAGAGAGACAGGGCAGGCAGGCATCGGTGATCTACACACTGGTCGCAATAAAACGTCTATAGCTCAGGCAAGTTCAACAGCTTGGAAAAGGAGTTCTGTTCTTGCGTGATTCTCTAACCTGAGTTGAACGTCCGGTGAATGGCGTTCGGTGTGGTGGTGGCGGGGACAGGGGCACTTTCTGGAATGGGAGGACAGAAAAGATATCGAGTTAATCGATTTCCCCGAGTGAGTGAGAGAGAGAGAGAGAGAGAGAGAGAGAGAGAGAGAGAGAGAGAGAGCATGAGAGTGAGAGAGAGAGAGAGAAAGAGAGACAGAGTGATATCTACTGTTTCGTGGGTGGCCCGGGGATTGAACTGCCACCGAAACCATCGTGATATAGGTTACGCCCGATGTTCCCTGGGATATGTACGTGTACGTATGCGCGAGCGTGCATCGTTGTTCATTCATGGTGTTCGTGGCCCCCCTTTTCTTGTCTCCAGCCACGGCTCGTACTTTTCTTCCATCGCGATAACAGCTTCGCGGCTCTTTCCAAGAGCGCCAGCATTTATCTTCCCCGTGCCACGCGAAATTCCCGGCGAACAAGTTTGTTTTCGTCGGCTACCCGGTTCCACGGTCCTTGTAAAATGTACACGCGCGTATCCACCGTTCTGGATATTTATTCCCACGGAATTAAACGAATCGATTGACGGCCGTTCTCGAGCGAGCCAGCTACTTTCCCCGACTAATCTGCCGCGTTCTCCTCGTTCAATTCGCCGAACACCCGCCCGTGCCGTTATGGATTTTCGTTGCTCGAAAATATTGATCCGGCCCAACTAACGAGCAATTACTGTTATACACGCCTGTACGCTGGCCTCGTGATAGGGACAGGTACACGCGGAGCGCACGAACATAATTAATGAACAGCGCTGCCCGCGCACGCAGCCTTTGAACGCGAGCCTCGTGAATCGCGGAAACAGTTCACGTGCGCGACGATTGATACCGAAAAGAAGCTAATCGGTTGACTGTTAGCGGCTGAAAGTCTCGGTGGCGATCGGAAATAAAATGGCCGCGAAACATTTTGCGACGTCGAACGGAGGGTTATCGTTAAACTTTAAACCGGTAGGCGAATAATCAATGGGATCTGGTTATTAAATTATTGAGACATCGGGTGGATACGCGGCATTATCGGCACGGCACGATTATTCGCGATTAAGCTACCTGGGAACGGTGTGTACATTGTTATTCGTTACAGTTCGCCAGCCGCGCTATTAATCGCGATAAACCGTAATCATCAAGTTCCATAAATATTTAGAGCATTAAATAATAGATGCTCGTTAACATGGTACGGTAAATACTATTATATTATTCGTTGTGCCGCGTTGAATGCGAAAATGTAATCGCACAATGGCGGCCCGCGGCGCGCACTTGTAATTACTTAGAGCTGGAACATAAACGTTAACCGAATCGACGAGGGAACGGGGGCAAACGGCACAAAGGCCGGCGTGAAAAAAAAAAAAAACGACGCCGCGCGGCAACGCGAACCCGTCAGCATTGTTTGATAATGTTCCATTGACACGGCGTCGGTGACTTGATCGCGTTTAATACGAGACCGCGACGACGCTCGATAATTCACGAGGACTTTTAATTGACGCTGTAACGTCAACCGCTGGTTTGTAACCTGAAATGGTTGCCGCGGGAGCGCGCGCGGTTGCAACGCCCGCTTGACGTTGACAGAGCCATCAATTAGGCGAATTAATCGCGCGACGAGAAGTACCGGAAGACGAAAATCGACGCGCGCTCGGGTATGAAATACGAAATGGGGGTGAGGGGCGGTCGAGTCGAACGAAATGGCGATGAAGTGAAGGGGGGTTGACCGATCTCTTTAAAAATGTTTCACGTTTCTCACGGTGACAGGCATGCAAGCGGAAAGCTTCAATCCTTTTTCTCATGCTGGTGCGTAATCAGGATATCGAAGGTGTGCCTTTCCTGATCGATCAGGCGGTGGACACGTGGACAAGCGTCGCGAGGAGGAACGGTCTCTGTTTCATCTAGAAACTTCGTTACGCGCGGTATTTACAGCGACAAAGTGGTCCTGTTTTCAATTAGGCGATTAATCCTCTCGCGTTCATTTTTCGATTAATTCCGCCGGGAAACAAATCTAACCCGTGCACCCGCGCTTCTCGTCCCGAGCGGCCGAATGGCTTTTATTTTTTCGCGGGAACTTTATGAGACAGCGAAAGAAAGGAAATACGAGCGCGCAGAGGAATCCAATAAAGCAGCCGCTTCAATTTCGAACATGAATCTTCTTTGATCTCGTTCCCGGGCGTATTACACGCGGGAGGATTAATCGCAAGGATAATGGTGGAACAACTGGCAGCTTTACCTTCGACTCTCAGCACGAAGGCTAAATTCATTTTGGGCTCGGTGTTAACCTGGCATTCGTAGACCCCAGCGTCGCGCTGTTGAACGTAGTCGATCTTCAGCGTCCATTCGTCGGATGCTTCCGGGTGTTTCACGGAGAATCTTTCGTCGCCCGTGTACGCGTAGATGGACGATGTCAGTATGTGTAAATCCCTTTTACGTATCCAGGATACCTGGAATCAAAATACCGTCTTGGTGAGCAACGTTGACGTCTCAACGAAGGCTCGAGGATCATCGACTGTATTCGTATCTAATACTGTTCCCGCCTTGTCCCTTCACGGGGATTCTCGAGGATCGAAGAGGCGAATTTCTCTAGACGAAATGGAACAGAGTGGCGAAAGCCGTTTATTTCGAAAGAGTTCGAATCCAGTGGATTCGAAGCAAAAGATCCGTCATCGATTAAAAAAACTCCCCTCTCATGTAAAAATAATTATTCTAAAAGCGAAGTAATTATTCCTGCAATTTCTATTACGTTCGTCCGTCGTCAACGATCGATCAACAAGTAACGTTCGCAACGGTACAAGTTACAAGGGCATCGATGAAACGAACGACGTGAAATGGTACGTTTGACACGAATATACATCTGTTCAATCTGTTAACAGTCGAATAATAACATTTCCATTGATCTATTGGCGCACCCGCAGCGATCTAATAATCGAATCGTACAGCGTATCAAATTTTCGACGTGTCCCCAGCATTAACGGCAATACGGTTCGAACACGCGTGATTATGCGTCAATGCGTAAAAGAGAAGCTAAATTTAATCCCACCGCAGCGTTGTGTTCGATATACCATTCGCTAACATGACCGAAAGGCATTCAGCCACTGTTCAAATAAGTCTCACTCCACGTTCAAGAGAAATCGCTGAAAAATTGTCAAGAGGCTTTTGCGTCTATGCTGAATGTGGTCGATAAAAAATCATCGAAAATTGTGCAAGTTCGCGCGGACGGCCACACGACGGCGTCGACTCGTAAATAACATAATCTGACGTATGCAATGGCACGATTCTAAAATATATTCATTGGGCTCGAAAATCCCGACGGTTGGGAAAGTGTACAACACCCGATAGCTAGCGAAACTAAAAATTTTATCGCGGCACGTTTCAACATTTTATCGGAGAATAATTGACCGCGCTAACGACCGCAATGAATCGATAGAGACGTTCGACAAATTTAATAAAGCCGGCCAGCGGTATCTCTGTCCGCCATAACTGGGCTTGAAAAATGCCCGAAATACCCGGGACGCGACGTTCTATCCGCTTATCGACGTTCATGGTTGATCGTCGAATGTCTCCCACGGCCGTGCTCGACAATTACGCAAGTACGTGACGACTCCAGGCCGGCAGTTCCCGCGCCGGAAGTCACCCCTCGCGGAGCCAACTTTCAAAGCGTCGAGCGTTTATGGGCGGTGCCGTCGCTTCTAACCCCAGCAATGGGGCTCGTTAAACGTATGTTCCACGGGAAGAAGATCTTCTCGCCGACATTAATTATTCTCGACTGAATCCTTACGCGATTCGCGGAGACACGTTCAATGGAACGAAAGGGGGACGACGGGGTGGGAGGTGGATAGTCGCACGGGGGTTGAAGAGGAGAACAGGTTGAGTGCTGGAAGAGAGGAAATGTAATCACTCTCGGCGGAGTAGCAAGACGTCGAAACGATGAAATCTCTCGAGAAGTTTTCGACGTTAGACGGTTGATAAGGGTTCGTCGTTTCGTTTTACGATTCTACGTCGAACCAGTCGTATTACGAGTTAATTGAACATGCTACCCTTCGACGTGGCCACGGCTTGGCCCGCTCGAACCCACCGGCGAGCTCTTCGTACGTCATCGTGTACACACAGGGTTAAAAATCGATACGAAATTAAACGGAGTTATCGCGTCGTTTGAAATAATTCCGTTCCCGATCGGATTCGCGAAAATAATCCCACCTGGCCGCGAACGTTTTCACCCCTGCTCGGGAATCTCCTCTCGCACGGAATTCGCGTTATTTTGATACGAATTGAGGCCGCGTTTCACGCCAGAGATGTTCCAGCGAATTTATTCTGCGAATTCGAGCGACCGTAACGAGCACCGCGGAAAGAGGAGAGGAGAAACACAAAGAACGGGAGGAGCAGGCTGGGGAAAGAGAGATTTATCCAAAGGAGGATCCTTTAAGTATAAATTTCGAGCGCGGCCATTCTTTATCGCGCAGTCTCTTCTATGAGGGGAATAGGCCAGTTATCATTTCGCGCCTTTTATATCTAGCCGACCAGCTCCGCCGGGGAAAATTAAATATCTTCCAGCTCTCGCGCCGTTACCCCAACGGGGTCGAAACCACTTCGTAAGTTACCCACGGGCGTCTTATAGTTTCGAACTCGGGGTTCGGGTTCGTGGTGTGTTACCTACGTGTTTCACGCGTTATCGCGGAATTCCGCCGCCATTAGAGTACAACGAGGCGAGAAATTCGGCCGATTAAAAAGTACACGAGACGTCTCTCCGCGTGTGCCAGCATTTTAATCGTCGTTGAACGAAACGTTACGTAACTTGTATAGTTACCAGGTTTCGTCTGCAGGTTGGTTCTTGAAAACAAGTTCGCCTCGTTCTATGGAAGATCAGCGAAAAGCACGAAGTGACTCGCGACTCGTCTCTTCCTTCTCTCGTGCACCCTCTGTCCACGGTAGAGGAAAAAGGGTTAACACGGGTAGCGGATATCGCGCGGTAGGTAAAACATCCTCGAGCGCAATTTGCCGGTTGGTAACCAGCGCAAAAGAGCTTTCAGTGGCTCGGCCTTTCGAAGCGATACCGAGCTGGTATTTTCTGCTTAGGTCAACCCGAAAACGAGCCGGCGAGACTCGGCTCTTCTTTGTATCGCTACGCGAACGTTCAACGCGATCTCCATTTCCTATTAATCTGGCAGCGTTACCGCCGGCTGCAGGCATCTCCGGAGATTCCTGCGCCCCTTAAATCGAATCGGTTGCTCGGAGACGGAAACGCGAAACGGGCGAGCGGATGAAAAAACAGGGGGATCGCGGTATTGGATAAAGGATACGCAGCAATTTAAGTGGCGCGTTCGTGGCGGATAGAAGAAGAAATTTAGAACGCAGCTGGGGAACCGAACAAATTTTCCTCGGGACAGGAGGAATTTCACCGGGAATATTTCCTCCTTACGCCTTGGTCCACATTCGCGGCAGCCTGTCTCGAGCAACTCCTCGCGCGAGCCGCAACGCGCACGTACGTGCAGGCATTTTCTAAACGACGCCGACGGGACGACTGTTGCGGCCTCGACACGCAACCAGGTCGCGTTCGCGTTACCGCGTCTCACCCGTTTTCGTTCGCGGCAACAAAATGGCAGACCTTCAGCGTACCCGCCGTGCAACGAGGAACGATGATTTTCCCAGCCATTCACGGTAATTTCTCGGGATAAAAGGTTTTCCAACGCGAGGGTAACGCGGTTCGGGTCGACGCCAGACGGGTCTCCGAGGGAGAGCCGGGTGAAACGGTGGAAATGATGGCAGCCGTTCGTCGCATGGTAAACTCGATTTACAGACGGCTCGATGTAGGTTTCCACTTGTACTTATCTAGGCGGCACCGTCTCGAACGCTTTTCTTATTTCCCTCTCGTCGCGGCTTTCCCGGCACCCACGAGGCGCAGTCGAGTGTGTCAATCAATTTAAGGGAGACAGATCGGTTTGGCTCAATTTTATTTCGCACGTACCCCAGCGAACGCAGACGCGCGACAAACATTGACTGACGGCTGGGATAAAGGTATACCAGCGTGTTTCGAGATATTGGTTCGCGATGGAAGACGGTAGCCTTGTCGGGCGGTGTACCAACGACGTTAACGCGTTCGCGGTATCTTCGCCAACGCGAAATAGGATAATCGCGCGCGGCGAGCCTGGGGACAAATTATTCGCGACGTTCGAAATGTCAATCAGCCGAGGGTTCTGCCGATCATTTTATCGTGGACCAGTCGCTGGTGCACGACCGATAGAAATTAGAGATACCAATTAGCAGGTGGTAGTATCAATTTAATGGCCACCTCGTTGTCGTTCGTCATCGTCGTCGTTGCAACCGAACTGCGTTCGACGTGGCTGTTGCTCGTTGATTATCGTCACCGTCGTTATCGTTGTCATTACTTGAATATCCCATCGATTCCAGCTTCCCTCCCTTTCTCTCTCTCTCTCTCTCTCTCTCTCTCACTCCCTCTCTTCTCTCGCTCTGCCCTACTCTCGCGATGCTATTATTATGTCCTCTATCTCTATGCGCTCATCTTCTCGCTCGCACGGCCGTTCATTACCTGGCCATCCGTGCCTCCCTGCTCAGCCAATGCCGGCAAATGGAAGCCTAACATTTATAACACTCTATACGCAGGCCAGTAAATCGGTTGCTTTTCATCCGATAGTAAATTACAATTAGTGCTTCCATAAACTAATTTTATCGTAACTAATACACCCTGAACGGGCTGCCGGGTGCAAGTAAATACCTCGCGTCCCTTCGATTTGATAACGAATACATTTTCCGATAGGGGATGTACGAAAGTTGATCAGACGTATCGCTAAACTTTGTACCCTACATCGAACGAGACGGGCTCGCCATTAATCAACTTGCTCGTGCTTTTTCCCCGGCGAAGACAAAAGTGCATCGCGCCTCGAAGAAACGCGAGGACTCTAATGGAATAATAGCGAATGCAGCAGCGCCGTGGAAATTGCGCTGTTCGCGCCCCCCCTTCCGACGAGATGAAACGAGACTAATGCCTGGTAATTGGGCGAACTTCAGAAGCGTCGACCTGAAGCGTTCATTGGGGGACAGTTAGGCATGGCACGGGTCCAAATTTCGCGTAGTCTCTCTCAGCAACGCTTGGGACTAGAAAGTTAGGAAAGGAGGGGAAGAGAAAAAAAAAACGGGTCGAGCAGGGGAACTGAAATAAAGGGAAAAGAACAGAGATTCCGTTGTCCTTCTTACGAAACTTTTACTACTTTCGTTTCTTTGCGAATTCGTCGCGCGACGAATTTATCTTGTTCCACCGAGCTAAGTTAATGCGCGAGAAAGGTTTGAAGGGGAACGAACGGCGACGAAATGAAATCAAGCGGAAGAAAAAGAGACGGTAAATGAAAGGCCAGGTACGTGGCGCGATCGAACCGATGGGTTAATCAGTATTGGAGCTCGGCAGCTTTCTCGTAGCCTGACGCGTCGAGTACATCCTGCGAAAGCTTCCCGCTCTACCGGAAGATACTGCCAGAGGTGTCTTGGGGATAGTTCCCGTTAATGAGCCTCTGGTAACGACGCCTTTTTCCTCCACGACCATACATCTTGGCAAAACTTCCCTCTAGCCTCCAGCCTGGCGCATTCTCTCATCCTCGCACCTCTAGCAAACCTCCTCCATCCACCGCTTGAACCGCCCCTATCCACCGTGCGCCCTCATCATTCAACTATTCTGAGAGTCGGCCAAATATCTCCGATCCCCTGCTGCATTCGACGTACGTTGCCGCGTACCGTGGAATCGCCGATGGAATATAATAGCCGCTCGCAAACTTCGAAATTATACATGGGAACACTTCGCATATTCCACGATCCGGCAGAGAAACGGAATTCGGACTCTTTCAATGGGAATAATGGCGGTGGATTTAATCGAGGCTGCTCCTTT
Organism: Xylocopa sonorina; assembly: GCF_050948175.1. Taxonomy (NCBI): domain Eukaryota; kingdom Metazoa; phylum Arthropoda; class Insecta; order Hymenoptera; family Apidae; genus Xylocopa; species Xylocopa sonorina. The sequence continues at coordinate 16,706,584 of NC_135193.1, forward strand.
TTCGACCACACTTCAACGGGGTGAAAGTTTCAGCAGCTACTTTATTCGAACGATCTTCAAGAGGGAAACCTTCGTGAAATATTTCGCGGCTCGTTTTCCGTCGCTGCTTAAAATTCGTCGAGCGACATCCATCGCAGAATTGTTTCGGGGTACACTTTATACATCTGCTACTCTGCAACTATGGCCCGCTCCAGCCTGCGGCCAATAAACGGTACGTACGAGCTGCTTCCCGGAATCAGAGGTCTGACTGGAGGAAAAAAAGGACGCATCGCGATGCATTAATCGCGTTAATTTTCACGGGGACTGAGTTGAGCGATACAATTTTCAGTAAAATATTCCATAACTGATAGAAAACTGCCTTATAACAGTATAAATATAGGTTCAATTTGTAAAAAATTTTAAAAAAGTTATGTATACTACTGCAATAAGTTGCAAACAGCATAAATTAATAATAAAAATATGAAAATTAGTAAATTATGGGATGTTATAGTATGAAAAATGATTTTGTCCAATCGCGACCTTCAGGAGAGTGGGAGTAGACGGTAGCGGGGGACAGGTGTGTGGCGGCACTCGCCACTAGAGGGACAGCACCATTTACACTTTCCTGAAAGTACCCGATGACCCATCGTTTCCAATATATAGAAGTTCTGAACTGTCCCTAATATCCCAGCGTCTAAGGCAGGGCCTGCTAGGTAGCCTTACTGATGAGTCCACTAGCAGGCCCAGGACGAAACGTTCTTCCCCTCTCTTTTCCTTCCTTCTTTCTTCCTCCATCTTTACCGCACAGCGAAAACCGAAGCAGCGCAGCCGCTTCAGGTGTATAAAAGCAGTGCGAGGCTGTGAAGAGCCTTTTGGCTGTTTGGACGCTGAGGCGATAAGGTCAGGGTGAGGATGAGGGTGGTCACTGCTGGTGGCTAGCTGTGGACGAGCCAAGGGTAGTGGACACTGATGGATGACTATGGACACTAGTGGATGACTGTGGATGACTGTGGATGACTGTGGACGATGGTGGACGCTGGTGGAGGAGCCAAGGCTAGTGGACACTGGTGGATGACTATAGACACTGGTGGATGACTGTGGACACTGGTGGATGACTGTGGACACTGGTGGATGACTGTGGACACTGGTGGATGACTGTGGACACTGGTGGATGACTATGGACACTGGTGGATGACTATGGACACTGGTGGATGACTGTGGATGGTGGTGGACAGCGGTGGACGGCGGTGGACGCTGGTGGAGGAGTCAAGGCTAGTGGACACTGGCGGATGATTGTGGATGGCGGTGGACGACAGTGGACAGAGATGACAACGACTTTCGCCTGTCAACTGGTAAGTGAACAATGAATGGGTCCCTGCGTAGTCACCTCCACGTGGTGGGCCTGCGCCCTTGGTAACGTTCTCGAGAGATTGCGCTCTCGAAAACGATATCAAGCTAAGGACTACGCACCCAGATTTAAGCACAGATGTACATTCGATACTAGAACTACCAAAGCATTTGAACTGATTAACTTTTGTAACTTATAAATTCTCGTTAACTTCTTATATAGATCTCATACATTCACTTTTAGAATTTTCTATAATTTTGCATCAATTAGAATATTCTTTTAACTTTTTATTTTCTATTCTTTGCCTTCCTTTTCAAATATTTGTTCTTTCTCGCTTAACTATCATTCTACTTTGTTTGCATGAAATTAAAATAATTTTATTGCTGGCAGTTCTAGTGTTGAGTTAGTTGTAAACTTTGTATTAGATTGTATAATTAGTTAAGCTAGAGTTTAAGTTAAGTTAAGTTAAGTTAAGTTAAGTATTAGTTCTCGCCGCTGGAACGCCGATGGATCGCCGATGGATCGCCGCTGGATCGCCGAGGGATGCGTTTTACTTTTAGTTCTAATTATTTTTGTATGTAAAATGTAATATGTAATTCACCTACCCTCCTTCCTCCTATTCGCCTATGTAATAAAATTGTAAAGGAATACATTCTCTTATCCAAAGTGAGAAACAGCCACTTTTATAATCCGTTACCGCTCATTCACCAAAGTAGAACATAACTGTTCTCTTCTAAATCGGTTCGCGTTTAGTCAGTACTAACGAACATGCGTTACATACTCCCTTGAGCATTCTAAGTTTGTACTGCGTGAAATCGCTTCACGTAGCTTTTCTTTTCTTTTCTTTTCTTTTCTATTCGCTCGAGACTTCGTCTTCTACAGCCACGCAGCGAAATAGTCGATACTCAATCAAACTGATGTGGTTTTCGGAGCCCATTGAGATTTCGCAGCCCTTGTCGATTGGTACGCCCGTTGGGTACTCGACTTGGGTATAGGCTTAGTACATTGGACGCGCTCACGCAGGTTCGTTCCGAGTAGCTCCTACCCCGTGTCGCTGGGGTCTTCGGACCTGCTGTAAGACGACTTGGGGCGGTCTACGAAGTTCGTTCTTGTCGTTGGGCAATGCGTCCTACTGCTAAGTCTCGCTGAATTCTTGATGGTACCCGCATTCACCATTGGGGAGAGCGTGGTATCGATTGTTTCGACGTAAGACGTGGCATAAACTTGTTCGCGAATCGCGTCGGGTACGGTTCGCCTAGTGGATAGTGCTGAACCATCGGGTAGAATGCTCTCGCGAGAATCTGACGCAGGTTCATTGGTACTTGTTCGTTCCGGTCGCGTCGCGAATTTTATCTCTATTCTTCCAAATTAGTTTCTTCTCTTAACTTTAGTTTAACTTGATTTTTCTTCCATTTTTACCAAGATTCTTCTCAATTTTTCTTACAACAGAGTAATAGAATGTAGAGTATCGTACCGTAGAGCTTTTTTTAGAAACACTTTAATTTGTCTAATGGGTTTGTAGAGTAACTTTAAAAATTTCACTTCTGGTAAGAGAATGGCATTCCTCGTCATCCCTTTCGCGAAAGTCCATACTGCAATCTCTAAAATCTATGTTAAGAGAATGTATTATGGATTCCGGTTGTTTGAAATTTAGAAGTAGAGTCAGTCCTCGGTACCTTCTGTACCGAGAACACATGAATGTAATGGCGGGTGGATGGGATTAAGGAAATAGGGATGGGTCCCTGCGTAGTCACCTCCACGGGGTGGACCTGGGCCCTTGGTAACGTTTTCGAGAGACCGGTCTCTCGAAAACGGTATCAAGCTAAGGACTACGTGCGTAGAGTTAAGTTCTTATTGTTTGTAATTGTATAATTAATTCTTTAATAGTTTAAGTTAAGTTAAGTTTAGGTTCTCGCCGCTGGATCGCCGTTGGAACGCCGTTGGATCGCCGCTGGATCGCCGAGGGATGCGTTTTACTTTTACTTTTAATCATTTTTATATGTTATATGTAATTTACCTGTTCTCCTTCCCCTATTCACCTATATAATACAATTGTAAAGGAATACATTCTCTTATCCAAAGTGAGAACCAGCCAATTTTATAATCCGTTACCGTTCGTTTATTAAAATAGAACATAATGGTTCTCTACTAAATCGGTTCGCGTTTAGTCGTACTGGTAAACCATTGCGTTACATACTCGCTTGAGCAATCTAATTCTATGCTTCGTAAGATCGCTTCACGATCATTTCTCATTTCTGATTCGCTCGTAATTTCGATTTCTAATCTCACGCAGCGAAACAGTGGAAATTCAATCAAACTGATGTGGTTTTCGGTGCCCATCGAGGTTTCGCAGCCCTGGTCGATTGGTACGCCCGTTGGGTACTCGACTAGGGTATAGGCTTAGCACAGTGGACGCGCTCATCGCGGGTTCGTTCCAAGTAGCTCCTACCCCGTGTCGCTGGGGTCTTCGGACCTGCTGTAAGACGGCTTGGGGCGGTCTACGAAGTTCGTTCTTGTCGGTGGGCAATGCGTCCTAATGCTAAGTCTCGCTGAGATCGAGATGGTACCCGCATTCACCATTGGGGAGAGCGTGGTTTCGATTGTTTCGACGTAAGACGTGGGATAACTTGTTCGCGATTCGCGTCGGGTACGGTTCGCCTAGTGGCTAGTTGCTAAGGCATCGGGTTAGAATGCCCTCGCGAGAATGTAGCGCAGGTTTATTGGTACTTGTTCGTTTCGATCGCGTCGCGAATTTTATCTATTTGAGTTTCTAAGTATCAATTTTTTTACAATAGAATAATAGAATTTAGAATTTTATTCCGCACGACTTTTTCTGAAACACTTTGATAATTCTAAAGTGTCAGTAGAGTTACTTTCCATATTTCACTTTGGATAAGATAACGGCATCCCTAGTCATCCATTTCGCAAAAGCCCATACTGCAGTTTCTAAAATCTATGTTTGATTTTAGAGAATGTATTATGGATTCCTCGTTTAAATTATTAAAGTAGAGTCAGTCCTCGGTACCTTCTGTGCCGAGAACACACAGATGTAATGGAGGGTGGATGGGATTAGGGAAATAGGGATGGGTCCCTGCGTAGTCACCTCCGCGTGGTGGACCTGGGGCCTTGGTAACGTTTTAGAGAAATTCCCCTCTCGAAAACGATATCAAGCTAAGGACTACGCGCGTAGATTTAAGTCGTTTGCAATTCAGTTGAAATTTTCCAAGTCCTTTTCAGGACTCTGAAACTTTCTATGGGATTGCAAATTGTATAATTAGTTAAGCTCGAGTTTAAGTTGAATTAAGTTGTTTTTAGTTATGTGCAGATACTTTTACGTATTATACATCTATATAATTTACCTACTACCCTACACACCTATATAATAACATTATAAAAGTATACATTTTCTTATCTGAAGTGACAAATAGTCACTTTTATTTATCCAGTAGGGTGGTTGGCTGGCAATCTAGCGAGCGAGGGGTGAAAGGAGACCTCCGCGTTCGCTTGTCAATATCGAAAATTAGAAATTCGACGCGTGTACTCGGTTCACCTACACATACGCGTGCTCGCGGTTAAATATCCGCGTACACTCCTGTTCAAAGACACGAGCACACTTGCGGGATATTTTTGCACAACTCTATTATTCATTTACTTATTTATTTCGAGCACAAAAATGTAACACGACAGAGACCGAAATTTCATCGGTATTTATGGAAGAGTAAAAGCAAATTGAACGATATCGCCTATTATTGTTCGATATACAATTGTTTTCACCAATTTCCATTGCGATCAATGGTTGGTCAGGGTTTTCAATTAATTAACTCATTGACGAAACCAATAGAAACATCAAACAGCCGAACGACAAGCATCGTTTTATATTTCACGGAATTGTGAAAATGTGGCAAGCGACCTAGCGATTTTTGATCGGCACTGTACGTATCGAACGACGTGTGAATGGAACCAACTCCGGGCGGACGGGTAATCTCGACTATTGCTTGTGAATGCAGGCTCCGAAAACAGCCCCGCGATCGCGGCACCGATCGTCGAAATGCTCCCGCGGCGCATAAATCAAACAATATCGATCACCTATTTACTTTACCGTCTCCGCAGCGGCGGTCCGCTATTACCGTGCCGCCACGGAGCAATATATCGGAGGCAGGGTGGTCGCGTTTCGCCGCTTGCTTCTCACCCTGTCGCGGTCGCGTCGGGTCGTGTGCTCTCGCGGAAGAATTCCGGGGCTACGGCCGATTTACGAACGCGTCCGCGTGCCGCGCATGCGATACACGTCGGAAATTCGACGGAACCGGCAGTATTCCGGGGTAAGGCAGGCAAGAAACGAGATTACCCAGGGGGTAATGGATTCGGTACGCTTAATTCGACGGTCGAAAGTAAATTCGAGCGAATGGCCCGCGATTTTGTGGGACGCTGCGAGTGAACGAACTATCGATCTCGCGTTTGAAGATAATTTCCGGTCGAGGCGCGGAGGAACGGAGGGCCACCGGTGGTGTTGTTCCCGATTAATTCAGTTTGCGAGCGTTTCCTTTTTTATTGAAATTTTCGCCGATCCTCATTCAAAAGGGGCAAAGTTCAACCAATTATGAAGTTCTACCAGTAAAATTCCCAGAACGCTTCCACAGGAAACCGTGGACTGGAACACACACGCCAATGAGAATCGTTTGAGATACACGAAGTATCCGGCTCTCGTGCGCGCCTGCCTTTTTTCCTTTTTTTTTTTTTTACTTTTCGCCTTTCCCTCTATCGGCTCTCTATCGGCGGATTTTCCGTGGGCGTTCTTTTCCTTTCCTTTTTCCGCGAACCAGTTTCGATGTCGGGTTGATTGGAAAACGTTCATACTCATTTGTTGCAACGCCGCTAGCCTGCGAATACACATACGTCAAGCACCTACACGTGTTATTATCCTGTAAAGCTCGCTTTTATGGCCGTGCTTTTATCAACAGTACGGACATCTGTTTCGCTATCGATATCGCGACGGCCCTGCCTAAAATTAATGGTTGTTCCAGACGGGAAACAAGCCGTCGCCATTAATCGACAGTCCTGGGCTAAATTGACTGATGCGATCGAAGCTAACGCGGAGTAGAACGCGGGGAGGAACGCGCGCGCGAGAGAGAGAGAGAGAGAGAGAGAGAGAGAGAGAAAAGGGGGGATTGTTACGACCGCTATTTCCGCCTTCCATCTCGATATTTTGGCGTTTCGTTGATTCTCGAAAAAAATACGCTAACGAATGGATTCCATTTCACCCTTTCAAAGCGATTCGATTTCGTAATCATGGAAAAGCGTGGCGCCCAATACCCTCGTTCGAACATATTAGAACAATATCTGGACAGGATGAGACATTTAAAGCAGACTCGTTACGTAAATTATATTGGACGCGATCTGATCCGCACCGCTATCGCGCGTACGTCACATTCGATGTAGTTTGCTTACAATGGGACGGACAGATCGCGGTTGAACCATAGACGCGTTCAACAGCTATTGCGAATAATTCAGCCCCATCTAGGAAAGTTTCGTGCCGGGACGACGATTATACGGGAAAAGTCGATATTCAGGGAGCGTGGGGCAACTGGAGGGAAGACGAGAAACGTTACTCTTCATTCCGAATGAGAAATCGTCCTGTTTCGTCTTCCAGCGGCGAACGAAATGGTGAACGGCAGCAATTCGCGTAACACCAGCCCGTAACCGTTGTTTCCTTCGTGTGAAAATAGTATTCCCCTACCGAGAAAATTTATTCCCATTTCTACGAGCGGACTGCAGTCTCTCGCAATTACTATCGCCGGGTACGTTAAAGCTAGCGAGACCCGTCTCGCTTCGCCTACGTCGAGCTGTGCATTTTCGAGGCATCAATCAAAATCTCCGCGATGTAACTATTTTTCCACGCTGGATAATCTCTCCTCCCGTCGGCAAACAATTACACGCTCGAACGGTCAAAGGGTTTCCTTAGAACCAATACGCTGGAAGGCAGAACTACATCACGGCGCTCGATTTTTAAACGAAATATCCCTTACCGTGCTCCCCGAAGGACAAAGAACGGAAATGCCGCGCGATACGTCGAAACGGGAACGTATTCGCGGGGATCGGGTCGTGAGAAAGCCATTCGTCGAACCCGTAAATTCCCCCGGGCGAGGAGTCGCGCTGAAACTCGCGGACGCGCGCGGCACACCGAAGTAATTTGAAAGACAGCACGGCTGTCGCTTACGTAAGCTCCGCTTGTCAGATCGAAGGGGTGGCTTCGCGACGCCCGCCGTCGTCGCATCCCCCCCCGTCTACGTTTTTCCTGGGCCGCTTCATCCAGCTACGTCGGCAATCCACTTCCTCCGTCGCCTTTCATCGGCGTCGCTTCTTTTGCGAGAAAGGAAAAGTCAAATTTGCATTCGTAGCGCCGCCTGACGAGCACGATCTTCCTTCTACTTTCCAGCCCCCGGATGCGAGGCGCGTCCCTCTTTCTTTCCTTTTTTACCAAGCCTGTTTCTCGCCTCTAAGGTCGTTCCTTTCTCCTCGATGATCGCGACCCGTCTACCGTCCCCTCGACGTATCATCCTTGAATCCAGATTCATCCGTGATGCACGGCGAGACGTAAATTTGCGGCGCGAGCACCAGCTAGAGGAACAGAGATTCGTTATTGGTCCGAGAACCCCTGTCTTAACCTGGCCTCGCGAGAGAAGCCGTTCTCCGCGAGGCCATTCGGTCCGACGAACCTGACCATCGATCTGCAACGCCTTGTTCCTTCGTTATTCTACTCCTTCGGGGAGCGAGCCACTTCCGAGCAGACGTGTTGATGCTAATGTTGAGGAACGCTAACGCGCGAACTCGACGCGGCGCTACGGGATTGTACGAAGTTTGAGGTCGGATCGAGCAAGTGGTGCGAACACGGATAGGTCGGACGTAGACGCGCGATCGTGATGTACGGCACCTCTACGGATTATACCGTATGAATTCGCGGGAAATCGCAGCCGCGAATGGAGCGGCGGAAAAAGCCACGGTACAAGATTCATAGGAATTTTTGTTCCCTCATCGATATCGTTTTGAATACGGAACGGAACGGAACGAAGAATATTCGGCGTAGCAGGTGCGCATTCATACATCTCGACGCCTGTTGCTATCTTCCAATCCTTTTTGATTCCCGCGCCTCTCCACGGAGCGTCGATTGTGCAACTTTTTGCATTACTTTCTCTATCCATCGGTAATCGATCAATCATCCGGCACAGAATCGTCGAAAGGAGAGGGGGAGGGAGGGGGAGAAGATTTAAAATGGAAAAGTTATGTTCGACGCGCGCAAAGGCCCGCCGCGTGGGAACGCGTCGTCGTGTTCCTGAATATTTAGCGCATTGAAAATTCAATTCCGATGTCGTTGCCGTCCGTCTAAAGAGGCGTCGCCCAGCGAATTCTAAACACCGTTATATCCGTCTACAACATTTACCTATTCATCACGCTACGCATACACGACAGGGGTTACGCCGTTATTTGCAAACATTGAATATCAATTAAACGGCACCTGTAATACATCAATTACGACAAGTCGTCCCAATTAACTCGCCTTACGCTAAACCAATCAATCCGCTCTGTTAAACGTAAAACGAAGTTCCAAGTCAGTTTAAGGCCGGCTGCGAAGACACATTATATAGAACGGTGGACAGGGTGCGCGATCGATCGCCGTGGAAATTAATTACAGCCCGTTGATCAGGCAGCCGGATGAAGATCGGTGCCACGCCGCGGATATTTAACGCGACAACAACCGACCGCAGCCTGGACGACGCGAAAATGAAACTATTCGCATAAGCAGGGACGGACGTTTACACGCGTTTGTTCAACATAATTAATGACCGCATTGCACGTGCAAAATAAACTACGAGGACTGATGAAAACAGCCGGCGGTCGGGCGACACCGATCAAAGAGGACGGATTATTTCATTAATCGTGATTTTAACACCGGACACCGACCCGATCGATGTATATCTGGGGTGAAATCGAATCGACCAAATCGAATTGCCCTCGACGTTTCTGCCTCTAATAACGCGACAGGCCTCAAATTCTCTTTCTCTCTCTCTCTTTTTTTTTCTCTCGTCCCGCTCCCTCGTCTCGTCATCGACACGCGTGCATACGTGACTGGATTTATTTGTCCTAACGAAGATTACGCGCGTCTAGCGTGGCGCGTGATTGATCGCGCGACTTTATGGCAGTTTATTTGCTCGTTTTCTCCCCCGTTTCCTCGATTTTTCACTATTTTCTCCTCTTTGTTTTTACTAGTCATCGTTGTCGCTCGTTGTTGTTCCTCTCTGTTTTTCGTCAGCCTGTTCACGCGTGCCGTTGCCCCCCCACCGTTGATCATTCCTTTGAAACGGCGCGCTCCACACGCGCGTCCCGATATCGATTTCCTATAAAACCTTCAGGGAGAGATGCGCCGTCGTTTCAAAGGAGCAACGGCACACGGTCTCGTGGTCGGTGAATTTTGAACAATGTCGGCTAGATAGGACCGATGCGCGACCGTTTCATTTGCCGCGATGAAAGGAACGAGGGAGAGAGAAGAAATACGCGACAGCCGGCGCCTCGCGGACGCGGATAAATTACGCGAAAGGGATATATAAATATTGCCGCGTTGCGTCTGTCCGGCGTCGCTTTTGACAACCGTGAAAAACTCGCCGAAGAAACGGGGGTTCCGTTTCGAGAATTATTACGACGGGACGTAGCCGTGTCCTATAAATTGATTTTAGAAATTCAAACTTTTCAAACTTCTCGGGGAACACGGGAATTGTCTCGCGCGGATGGAGAAAGAACGCGTTGGATCGAGAGTCCGAGGGTAAGGTACGGTGCGTGTAAAAGAATAGAGAGAACCCGAAGGAGGAACCACGAAAGCGTATCAGTCCTTTAGGATTAAAATAAATCCTAATCTGGCGCAGGTCGTAAAGTCAAGAGGGAGGGTCGACCCCTCAGGCGTTCGGTCGGGGAAACTTGTCGGGAAGACAGAAGCACGGAGGAAGAAAGGGGAGCAAATAAAAGGGTCTCAAACACGCCAGCAGGGGAAATGTTACCTCCGGATACACTAACCTTTTCCACCGTGCTTCTTCCACCCATGAGATTTTCACCTGGACCCGGCAAAGATATTAATCCCCGTAGCGCAACGGGGGGATAGAGGATTGCGCACTCGAGATGTTGTCCACAGTGCTTTAGCTAAATCCATCGTGAAATTCACGGCGCCCCGATGGAATAGACCGGACGGATCAGCTCGATTTTATGAGATCAGGGAAGAAACTCGTTAAAATCGCCCTACGCCGCGCGGCAACGGTCTCCGGCTGGTGATATAGGTCAGCGTAAGTCTTTCGGAAATATTCATCAAGTCGAGAAGTTGGCGGGGCACTGGACGGAATTTCGAGGAGCGTATCGCAGATATATACAAGGGACGTTCGATGGTTCGTAAGCAGCTGTTATCAGGAAAGTCACTTCCGTCCGAGGGTACGCGTAGGAACGCCAGGCACGTCCATCGAGCTTTCGGAAAATGGGGAAATATTCATATGGGGTAGGGATAATGCGCTCTGAATGTTGAAACGTTTGGCGACCGTTCGAAGACACGGCCCGTGTACTCGTACGAAGTCAATTGATAAAACAGAGCCACATTTTCCCTTCCTTCCTCTCCGTGATTTAAGGGAGCAACCAAAAGTTCGCTATGCGCAGAAAAAAAAAGAGATGCTCCTCGCGTCCCATTCTCTGTACCATCGCACTCGCGTTTATGTAAGTATGGATGCAAGTACGACCAAAGGATTCATTATGATTCCCGTGGTATTGACACGAGCGTCCGTACACAATAATCACGACGGACGTTTCATCAGGGGACGTCGCTATCAATTACGTAAAAGCATCGTGGCTCGGCCCAGGGAACGAAAGGAGCCAATATTTGCAGTAAACATGTCCGCGCCGTCCTGATTTTGGATTACCGGCAACTGGGACTGCAAAAAGTATCGCAGGTACAATAAATAAATACAAACACGTGTCTCGGTTTGTACGTGTCCCTCCTGGCCGCCTCTCTCTGTGGCTCTGGACGTGGCCCAGCTGCGCCTGGGTCGCGGCGTTGTACCTCATCCGTGGCGCATTGTACGGAAACACAGGTTCCAGGGTGTAGCGGGGTTAGTAATGGTCGAGCGCTAGGCAAACAAAGTATCCCCCGTTGTCTGTGGGGGTAGGTGGCTCGGAGGGGCCAGCATGGCTTCAGCGATGTTGAGTTAGCTCGAGATAGGTTAGTGTAGCCAGTCTAGAGAGGTCGAGTGTAGTATGATATGATACTCGACAAACGGCTTCCACGACCAAGTGAGTACCTCGGCAAGTACGCCCGGTGCTCGTACCAGCATCCCCTAAAAATAAACATCCCGAGTCGCGCGTGCACCAGCCCTTCCCCTCCGATGGGCGCGTCCTCCTCTTTCTTTCCCCACTGAAACGAGACTACGACGACGCGAGACACTCTTTCTCGGATACGATCGCGTTAATGAGGATACCTTTTCAAGACGAAGGCTGAGCGGAGGACTGTAACGAAATTAGAAGTCCATGGATCGGAGGGCCGTTCGAAGGTACCGTTACGGACCCGTCGAGGACAACGATTCAACCTTTTACTCGGACGAAGGAATTCGCAGCGTCGGTTAATTTAACATCCAAAGAATTGAAATAGATGAGACTGTTTACCCGTGAAACGAGTCCCCTTTCGGAGACGATACTCGCTCGAATGGAAGTTTCTTAGAGGGCCGCGTCGTTGCGGGGCGACGTAAACGGAGCAACGCGTTAAATAAATCTATCAAACTGTTTCTGGTTCACCGTTGGTTATACTCTACCCGCCCCGATTGGTATCCACTGGCCCGTATTTTTTCGTACCTGCAATTTTGTTGGCTTACCGCGAGTTTTCGTCGTAAACACGTCCCGTGCACAGCTGAAAATCACGGCACCATTGGATATATCATTCCATGGGGTGTAGCAATATCTCGGATATTGATTGAACCTTTGTTGGAACCGAAAGCGGGTATTACATCCTGGCCAATGAGTCGATTCGACCGCAGTTGGGAATTATGAAACCATTGACGGACCCTTTGAATGATAGTGACATCCGGACGGACCAATCCGCAACGTCGGATAAAAAGCACATAATCACGTTTTTCGCAGTATTTCATTATCTCTGTCGATGCCCGCCATAACGACCGGTTCGTTAGCAATAACTGGCGTCCAACGAGATCCGTTCTTCTCGCGTGCACGTTATAACCCAAATCCCGGCGTTGGCGAGCGCGAGTCGCGGAGTTAAGCGAGTCCGCTTCGTGGCCGGACTTCAAAGGCGGGGTGGTGCAAATGGAAAAACGAGGAACGAAAGCATTGGGAGATTTCGCGTTACCACGGTCGCGAATCGATCTCGCCGAGACGTCGACCCGCTAAACCGCCCTCGTCCCGCCAACGGCAGTTGCCGAGCCTCGTCGGTGACCCCGTTTTTTCTAGACACCGGCCCACTCTCCTGGTCTTTTTCATTTGTTATTCACAGGTCGGTGATTTTTAAAAGAAAGCCCCTCCGCAATAATTATTACCGTGGGCAATCTTTGGCCCGCATTCAAAGAAATCGTCTGCTCCGAGAGCATCCCGAGCGCGACTGTCGTCGGATACCGACTTGTGCTTTCTCTCGTGGGGGAAGAAAGAGAGAAAGAGAGAGAGAGAGAGAGAGAGGGAGGAGAAGAACGGAAGGCAAGGGTAAAAATTGAGGCTCGAGGAGGCGGACGATTCGGGGAGAATATAATGAGGGAAGCCGTACGGGTTTTACGGGATCTATATTCGGCTCGTCATTACCGTCGTTCGTTCCTCGTATACGAATTTCTGCCTCGTCCATCTCTCCGTTCCTTCGCCCCTTTCTTTTCTACCCCCATCCTTATTCCTATCCAGTTGCTCTTCTTCTATCCATTTCTTCTTTTCGTTCTTTTTTTTTATTATTTCCTACCACAGATCTCCACTCAAGGCCATTATGTTACCGGCACAATGCCCGCCAATGAGCATTGTGAGAACGATTGCTGATTCCGTACTCGAAGTAGCACGACAGCCTCGGCAGATATAACGGCGGGCACAACTTTCGATTACCAGTGCTCTCGACATCCGTTTCCTTTCGTCTCTGTTCGTCGTCCTTCGACTCTTCGTCTCTTCTCTTTCCCCGTGATAAACGGAGATTAACCGACCGACCAATGATATTACTCGCAGGAACCCCGCTACGAGCCGTACTCTCGCCGGTGAAATTAAGGACAAGCTGAACGCGTAATCGAGCGAGTATTTATCGAATCCCTAATAATAGTCGTCGGCTCTCTCTGCTTTCTTTAATCGTCGAGACAAGGGGCAGATTCCAAGGAACAAAAACGCGAAGACGTAACCTCTTTAGAATCCAACGTTGCGTTACAAAAGCACGGCGATCTTCTTAGAGGCTATTACAGCCTTTGTCTTGATTAGACGCTCGAGCAGAGATTCGTTTTTCCAGGGTGCGCGTTCCCGTACGTTCGCTGGCACAAAGGGCAGGCGAAGTCAATGGGCAAAGTCACGGGGATAAATATGGTAACCGCGTGCAATTACGCGGACAACTAGTTTGGGGGCAACGCATTTATTCCAACCTCCGAGGGACAGGCTTTGTAATTTTGTAATCGCGCGTGCTTGACCCGCCTGGTCGGTCGGTTGGTCGACTAGCGGATTCGCTGATAAGCTTTCGGGAATAACACAGCGAAATCCCATAAAGCTCCTTTGGCTGGTAAGTACAGCCTTTGTCCTTTATACGTGATCCTATTTATGCCGAATTTCCGGGTTTCTGAATGCGACGTTCTAAGCCAAAGATGGATCGATTAGCCAGAATCGAATGACAGTCCGAATAACGCGCGGATCTATCCAATCAAACGAGCGATTTTCGACTAGAGTACATGAATGTACCACGTATAGTTTGCACGATCCTCGCAGAGCTGTTTTGAGATTACGCTCCTTCGTTGTGTCTGACTACGAACGGATCGATCCCCTGTCTGCAAACAGTTACTCGATCTCATCGGGTTCTTTACCGTTTGTGATTATTAACTGACATCAATTGGAATAACGTTAAGGGCCAATTAGTTCCTCGAGGAAGGTACTTCTTCGTCGATTGTTCTCTTATCTGTTACTCTCTCGATATTCACGTAGCGAACCGTGCAGCCGTTACTTTCTTAAACAGCTTCCACGGCAACGAGCACTTTTAATTAGTTGATACGAGCCGAGACACCGCGATTCCTCCTCGTCTCTACGATCTAACGCGAACCCGGGTAAAGAATCATTCGTTCATTGTCCGTAATTTCATTAAAATGAAACATGCAGGGCCGAACGGAAGTAACTCGACGCGCTCTCATCGCACTGCGCTTGTTTATTCGAACCCGATGGAATCCGATGCAACTGTTATGAACTGAAACATAGTTTTACTGTAAGGATGTTGCGTATTTGCGTAACGTTATACTGCCATTAACAATCCACGCCACTGCGCGTAGAAGCATATCAATTTTATTGGAAAGTCAACGAAGAGTCATAAGAGTGTGAAAGCTGATCTTAGAAGAGCTCTCGAGAAAACTCTGCAAGACATTGGAGATTTAATCCGATCTCCAACAATCACATTCGTCCCTCCGCGCTCGTTTAAACGCGCGAACTAAACGGTAATTTCTTCGTAAAATTCGAACCCGTTTGCCACTGTTGCTGCCTCCTAGCATTCCCTCTTACCGACCCAACCTACGCCACACCGGTTCCCTTTGATTGACTACGAGCATTAGTACGCGAACGGTTCTCATTATACGCCAGCCAGACAGCCGGCAGTGTCGTGGTTTCCAACCCTTTCAACCCCTTTCGTAACCAGTCGAGACTACGACGTCATCACCATAAGCGACGCTCTACGATGCCAGCCGAGAGAGAGAGAGACAGCGGAGTCTATCACCCTCCATCCCGAGGTTTCTTTCCTCGTCTGCCAGCAATTACGACGCTTCCATTCAAAACACACCCCTCCGCCTCGCTGCGATTGTTACGCGCAAGGATGTCTCCTGTCGAAAGTAGAGGAGGGTGTGCAGCCGGCATCCGCGCAATTACTTCCTCCTAGAGCTTCCTTAATTTCGTTTATTATCCATCTCAGCACGTTTCCTTCTCACGCGTGATGGTAAGAAACTAAAAAATAGTTCGTTTCACGTTCGTCCACCAACGAGCACGTGACCACGAACTTGCGTTGCGTTTGCGAGGGCTACGCTTTGAAACGAGGCCACTGAAGGGAATCGAAGTTCTCCGTTCAAAGACCATGGTGAAAAGCACAGTCCACTGTGTACGCGCGAGCTTTTAATTAATAAATTTGCAGGACATTGTATCCTTCGATACACTGGCTACTCGTTCCCTGAACGTTTCCAGGCGAGGTATCATTAAACAGTTCTCTTTGTTACGCAATTATAACCCGACAGATTTCTCGCAGCGAGTAACGGAACCGCTTCTCGATTTCAAAACTTCGGACGAGACCCTACCCGAGCGGCTGGATGCCGCGTTTTAATTACTGCAATAATAATTAACGTGGAAACAAAGTATAAGCTTCCGATGAAAGATTAATGAGAGGAACGACGGCTTCTAAAATTACAGCAGAACCTCGGCGAGCGAAAGGCAGCTTGAAATTATAATGATGCGATAAATATTTCGAAACTCGTGGCTCCACTTTAATGGGATCGATAATACGTCAAGTTAAACGGCAAGTTTCTGCATTTTTCTTTCATTGGATATCGCGCTACGGTATATCCGTTCGCGATTAAATTGTTTGCGCGATAACATTATCTCCGTTAATCTATATAAGACGATTAAGTACGCTACACGCAGAGGGTGATGTTCAAGTGACGTTCGATAAGAGACTGGAAAAACTGCTCGTTTAATCAAATATTTCCTCTGAAAATAGTCCGACATTGCTATTTTCTCTAAACCAAAGAAGGGGATACTTGGGAGTACAAAGAACTTCATTCCGGGATAGAAACTGCGCTACGTTCGTCTCTCTAGCAGCTTGCACAAACGCGACAGACGAGTGCACGGGACACTTTGCCTCCCATTCGCTCCATTTCCGGCTGATTCTTTCCAACGGAAGGGGAAGGAGGACGGCGGGTATCACAATTAAAATACCCTAAGTCAACCTTAATAAAACCGGGCTACCGTTTCGTTCAAAGCAACGTCACCGATGGGACTCGCGATGCTCTGGCATTTCCTGGCGCATCGGGGATGAAGCGTGGAATAGGAGCACGGTTTTCGATTAGTCGCGGTGCTTCTGTCCCTTCTGGACAGGGGGTCCTCTTTCATGCTCGTCAGAGGCGGGACGTCTGGCTTCGAGTCGCGACAGGATCGATTAGCAAACTCGTTTTCACCGAGCGCACAGAGGACGCAGACGTGTTTTCAGGGTGAAACGCATTCGTGGGCAACGAAAGGGCTTCGCGCGATACTCAGAGAAGAGGAGGACGGGGGTGGGGCTGGAAAAAGAAAGAGGAAAAAAGAGAAGAGAAGAGAGGGCCGGCCGTAATATCGCACGATCGTTATTGCGAACCGCGTATCTCCGATGGAAATCATTTTCGAGGCGCAGACTGCACACCTAACCATCATCTCCGTTAATGACTGTCGCCCAGACAAATATGCCTGTACGAACACAAAACGTGGCTGCCTCTCTGTCTGTGAATACCGATGTGACCTGTCGGTGTCTGTGATCGCGCGTCCATGTGGGCTGGTGCTCGCGTATGTGTGCGCTCGAAGGGAAAAATCCCCTTCAATCGGTAGTCAACGTCGCTGTTCCGCTACGCAGGACCGCGTAGAAAAAGGAGGGTGGAATTCGTATACTTTCGCCCCGGTACGTTCGTCTCCTTTTCGAGCTCGAAGCCAAGCCGTCGCGGCATTTTTTTCGGCAGGACGGCCATTGTCTGAGATTAAACGGAAGGGCGCAGGGCCAAAACGTTTCATAGAGGACCGACGAAGCGCGTCGGTGTCGCGTCAAAAGCCTCTCTTCGTTAGTCCTCTCTTCGTCCCTTGTTCTTGTTCGTTTTCTCGGGGCGTTCGTCATCGCGGGAGAAGCTCCACAGCTCTTCCGAATCGATTCTCGAAAAGCGCCGCTTCCGAGTCGAGAGTTTTAACCACCTGCCTGGTTAGGTTTCGAGGATCCGCGTTACCGATACACGCATCCCGTTCGAGTCATCCTTCACGTTCGACGGCTGTTTAAAGTCCAGGGAATACTCTCCACCGGGAAACGGAGAAACGCTTTTCATATCCGAGATCTCATGCATGAATATCAATGCATAGAAAACCTCTTCGGCGTATCTGCCCTTCGAACCAGGTATTTGGGATCCGCTGGCGTATCTTTCAGCGGGCGAATATCCGAATAACATTTTAAATAAACGATCGAGCGCACGAACGGCCAAACAGATTTTCCGTCCTCCTGGGAGCGGCGGTAGATCCTCCGGGTCCACGGTTCAAGCTGGAAGGTCTTAACGTCTCAAGGTGCCAGCTCGTTTTCCCAATCCCAAGGAACTACCGCCATTCCGATTCCACGGTGGCGGAACTTGGGAAGATTTAGGAGAGGTCGAGCTCTCATTTGGCAGCCAATTACAATGCCACCGGCAATAGCGTCGAATCCAGTGGCGGAACTACGGTCGGGGAACACCGGTCGAATTGCTACCAATAGTGGCGGAGGCGTGCGGTTTGTGACAGCTCGACCCTCGCGCGCGCCCCACCCCGTCGCCACCCTCTGCTCTCGTCCATCTATCCACCTCTTCGTAGCCACCGTCACCGTTCACCCTTCACATCGACACTTCACCCTTCGACGCTACCGGCCAAGAGTTTACGCTTGGCTCGAATCAGTGAATGCACCGCCGCTACCCAAGACCTCAGCCCCTAACACGAGCTATGATTGCATGTGTAATTGAAACACCATAAACCACCGCACAGGCTCCTTGGTAAGCTTCATATCGGACGAATTATAGCATATATACACCGTATGTGTTCCGCCCTTAATGCCTCTTCCCCGGCATTTACGACCTCGGTTCCTCTAAATTCCCTTGGCGTCCCGCCCTCCTCCATTTTGGTCCCTTTGCGAGCGTGCAACCGTGCTCCTACGCTGCACGGACGTCGCTCGAGGTATCCACCATGTTCTCCGCGCTCGTACACTGCCGGAGATACGGAGAAAATTGTCTTTTCCGGTGAGTCCCTCTATTAAATTTTCGTGGTTCGACGGCTGGCTTCTCTTCTCGACGGATGAACGAGGATGAGGGGGGGTGTGAAGATTTTCCAGCTCTCTTTCCCTCCTATCGTTCTCGTCTACTCTTTTGGTGGTAATAAACGTTTTGATCGACGCTGCTTTGCCTCGAACGATTCGTCTCATACTGGAAGCTCTGTTTTTAAAATCGCGCACTCCTCGAGTAAAATGTAACTCTTTCGCCATTTATGCGCAACGTGTATGTTTACTTTTAATTTATTCCATTCAGATTAAATCTGGCTCTCTCATTCGGTAGAAACAATTTTTTGCCCCTTTTTCCTCGACCCCGACGAATATTATGCGGAGTGTAAACGAAACGCGGCTTCCTTTTCAATCTCTATCGCTTCAAATGTAGACTTTGTTGAGCAACACGTTTCATGTTACGCGCATTCGTATGTACACCAGTTGCCCTTCCAATTTCCCCTTGGCCGTCGACGATGAATTCGACGCTTCATTTGAAGTTGCGCGTGTTTATCGCGAGATTTTATTGCTCTCGGCCGTCTCTGCTCTTTTCTGTTTACCCTCGTCGACGTTGAACACATTAATCGATCGTTCAGTCTCGTTCGAGCGTTGCGTTCAAGAAAATCATTAATTCGCGAGAATCGGAACGCTTCCGTGATAGAAATTATCATCGACACCGCGGGCGCGTGGCAATAATTTCCAGACGAAACGACGACGAATCGTTACGGCCGTCCGTGATACGGCGTCGTGTCGCGAAAATTCAATTATTCAAGCTCCCGTGGAAAATACGAGGCGGCGATTAAAGGGAGGAATAATGCAGCGGTGGTAGCGCGCAAATTTGATGCGCGGGAAACATTCATTCGACTCGGTGCAGCGTAATCGAGGGTCCGAATAACCGAGACAGGAGCGAAAACGTAACGGCGTATTCGCGCGTGTCTGCAACGCGCGCAGCGTTACGGCGGTCGGATGGTCTGCGCGGAGGGTGGATGTTATGGCTTAACGGAGTTCTCCCCATACAATAATAACTTAGCGCAGTCTCGTAACGAACATTAGCGGAGCCCTTACAGACTGGGAGCCTGTAATATTCGCGTCATAAAATCTTATAACAATCGCGATCGTGTTTTCTTAACTTTCCCCGTCTACCCGTTGCAGCGCGCTGACGAACACGTCGTTGGATATCTGAATTGTTGCCTGGCACGTTCTCCTTTTAAAGCACGGCGAAATGGCGCGAGATAAAACGAGAAATGCGCTAGGGTGGAAAACAGGAATTACTATGCTATAGCCTGCAGGTGCGTTATACCTCTCGTAAGATTGTTTCTTTATTGGAGAGTGAAAATATCGTGGATATACCGTATGGTAATAATTATCATTCACGTGTGATGATAATAAAGTCAGCTATCTTTTCGTTTTCTGTTATTGGACAGATCGCGTCTGACACGTACAACGCGTTTCATCCCTTAACTGGTATCCGCTGGAAATAGAACTACGGCTCTGCAACGGATAGGTCGCGAAGAATGTACATTTGCCCTTAATTATTTCGAGCATCTGGGATTTTGGAATACATTGAAAAAGCGGCTGCCATTACGCGAGCCTTCCAGCGCAATTATCACAAGTCGCAGTAAAGGGTGGAGGTCGGGCGGGGGTGGGCTCGATTTCTCGCGAGGCAGCGGCCGTAAATCAGCGCCGCCTTAACAAAACCAACAACGCGTGCTTTGCGGCGCCGGCTGCGAAGATAAGACGGCAGAAACAAAAGCAAGCGAGGCTGCCACGACAAAAGACAGAGAAATGTCCCCTGTCCTACGTAGCGGCGTCGTCACTTCCACCGTTGGAGCGCCGCGAAGAGGGCGAAGAAACGGAGCGGGGTGGTAAATGGCGAGGCTGGATGCGAGGGTGCAAATCATAACCGATTGTTTCTTGTTTCGACGTTTTGTTCGGTCGTGTCCTCGCGCTACGAGCCCATTTGTCTATCCCTGTCCGACGACTGTCTTCTACCGCCGAGATTGGCACTGGCTTTTCCCTGGCTTCTTACCTCCGTTCCTCGCTCTTTCGATGACGAGTTGAATAGCTGGAAGGGCAGAGGCATTCGCGATGGAAAAATGTACCGAGTAAGAAAGTAACAAGTGTATGCGACCTGAGATGAATACATTCTCTCTTGTCTAGCAGAGAAAATGGGCTTCATTGTTGATAACCTTGGAAATATTCTTATTTTAACAATTGATTTTGAGAATTGTACATTAACGACTATTATCATCGTCTAACTAGGGGAAGCTGCGTGAAGAAAGATTCGGGTTACGTTTCGCGAAATTCACCAAACGACCGGTTAACGGACTTTCTCTGGTGATGTGTATCGTGCACGGCGGCCCTCGCGCGGAACAATACCAGTGACAGGTTCGTTTCGATAATCATCGTACGATCCGGGTATATTCCATCCATTTTCTATCTGTTTGACACGTGTGTTCATAAAACATCACGCCTCTCCACTCGACGCGTTGATTACAGCTATTTGATCATTGTATCGGCGGTGTTATGTATACTTGCTGTGTAACTAACGCGACGTCAATGCTACATACGACGGGCGTAATTTTATTTCTACGCGTGATGCACGAGCGTACACACCCGTGCCCGTCGCTCCCCACCCAACACGCGCGTAATTAATGGTCGTCACGCGTTCACGGCTGCATATTGCCGATAGCAAATAGAACTCGATAAAACACGACCAGGGAAATAAATTCGATAGCGCGATAAGGGAACGGTGATATCGCCTACCGTCGATATCAATTTCTTTCGAAACAATTACTGGATTCGCTCGGACCGATAGGATTCGTTTCGATCGGAAACACCGGGGAGTTCTCATCGTCGTCCTCTCGTTCGCTCGCCTGTTCGTCGCTTGAAATTTAAAAAGGCAAACACAAACGGGATGGTCGTTTGAAACCGTCGCGAGCGGGCTGCGAAAAACTTGTTCGAAGAGCTTATTACTCTGGCAGGGGAGCGCGAAACGGGGACTTCTTGCTGGCACATTTTTGGGCAATCATCCCCGATGAAAAACAGCCCCGGACCTCATGCATAACTGCGCTCTGCATAAACGGAGCATTCCAGCGGTGAAAATATGCGGGCAAAAGCGTCACGTGTAGGAGGTTCGCGGTTTATCTTCCGCGTAGTTCCATCCCTTCCTGTTCCGACGCAAGTATTTCCGATAGCTATCGACTGAGCTAGGTTTGTATCCATCGACTCGCAACCAATGGAAGAGTTGGAATCTATACGAGGATCAGTGAAAGATGGTACGCGGATCGCGGGGGTAAGAAACGGAGTTACAGGTGGGCTACAAGTCGATTCTCGAATGTACGTATAGACGTGAGGCATGAATAAGGTATGTGGATATGTGCGCAGACCGATCGGCGAGTATCGTTGTCCGAAGATGAAGTTAAAAGAGAGATGCTAGTTGGGCCAATGGGGAAGGTACGCATATACGCCGTCTTTCAGTGGCTCGAGAACGGCGTGTTTCGCGTCAGCGTGCATCGCTCGGTAAAATTCCAAAGGGAGACGGGGAATTAAGTAGCGGAATCGGAGTCCGTGGAAAATGAGGGGAAATAAAAACGAGCAGAGCCAGCACGCGGGCTGGTATCGTGTTTTCGAAGGACGCGCGGCGCAGCATCGCGCAAAAAACCGCGAAGAAAACGCTGGATCGGCGCAAACCGGTCGGAGGACGGGAGCCATTCGCGAGGGGTGGTGCTTCGTTGCGCGAGCGGAAATTAGGAGCGAGAAAAAATTGGCGGAACGCCAGATCGCGTTACCAAGGCAAATCCGTACAACTAATAACGAAGCTCTGGGTGTGCGCGCGTGTACGATGGTACGCGGACTCACCTATGGCGGCCCCAAACGTCGACGCGCGTCTATAAATCCACGACGATTTACTATAACGACCGACGACCGCGAGAGACCATCCGCGTAGCTGAATGAAAATTTCGAAGCCGTTCCGCCCGTCTGTCGAAGGAGAGGCGAATCGAAGTGCGACACCACGGGGGTGGAATCGGGGCACGATTCCTTCGGTCGAAGAATCGCGTGCCAGGTTGCGATTGTTTTAAAAGATCGGGGGTGGGAAAAGCGGCCGCTTGGCGTGCTAAGCACGCGTACAATCGGTCTGGCGATCCGATTTCCGCGGAACTTTGTCAGGAAATTGAGACACTTTCGTGGATGGCCGGGAAATCGCGTCACCCGTACGAACGGGTCCTCGCTTTCTGCTTCTAACCGTGGCACACTTTGTCTCCCGCGCGTGTTTGGCAATACCTCGAGCGCGTTTCGTATTTCAGTGTCTGCTTGGACGTTGAA
This sequence comes from Xylocopa sonorina, assembly GCF_050948175.1. Taxonomy (NCBI): domain Eukaryota; kingdom Metazoa; phylum Arthropoda; class Insecta; order Hymenoptera; family Apidae; genus Xylocopa; species Xylocopa sonorina. The sequence goes on from NC_135193.1 coordinate 16,729,461, forward strand.
GCATTTTTCCGTTCCACTTAAAAGTCGTTACATTTTTATCCCGGTTTTGACGCCTCGGACGCCAGCTTTTTGCGATACACAGGGGGATGCCAAAGGGAGAGAAATGTGTAGCTGTATAGCGGTCGCGTGTGCGCGTCGACTGACGCGTAGGACAAGATCGGCGACGATACGTGGAATATCTGTTTCGGGATAAACGGCGAAATAATTTGCCCTCGGAATCGCGTCGAATCAAAAGCCGCTAAATTCAGTTTCACGTCGGAGTCGATTTCCGGACGAGAATACATTAAAATGATTGATTCGAAATCGGGCTGTGATTTTTGTCGCTACCCACGATAAAAGCTTTCCGTTTCACAGTTATACTGCACGCGGCTCGAATCAGGCGAAAACAACATGATTAATGGTTTATCTGATGACATTACGTCGACGGTAATCTTGTTATCGTGCATATGCGAATGATGATCGCCTCGTCACCACTATCATACATTTTTTTTCGTTGCATCTAACCAGTCTCGACTTCTACGAATATCCGATGAGAACGAAACGATACCCAAATGCTCGAAAAAGCGACAAATCAATTTTTATTCGTATCGAGAAAAATGAAGACGACAATTCTTTGACGGACGAGCACGTAGGCACAGGCAGCATGAAATTTTCTCGCGAGAGGTGTGCGTTCAAATGCGTCGATCATTAATTTAATGCGCATAGTTTCAGCATCGTGAATTCAGCTTATGTATCCACGTTCTCTGTGGCAAATATTAAAAGCGGGAAACTTCTCCTGCAGTCAGTTTGTACAAGTTCCATCGAGTCTGTTAGCAACGCCCGAGGATTTGCGATCGTTGCAGCACCATCTCTGGTATTCTCCTATTTCGCGACATTGTTCGTACCGTGTGGATTATCCGCTGTTAATCAGAATTAATTACGTAATTCGCGAAATCATTATACGGGAATCGTTCGGTTAATGGTTTCGGCTTCAGTGTTAAATGAAAATTCACGCAGGTGCCCAGGAAAGCCTGGCTCTCGACGCGAAACGCATCGTACATCAAATGTTTTCATTGTTCACGCGGACACGGGCGTGAAAAGCGATTCCGTGGTAGCATTTAGAGAGTTTCAAGACTGCCAGTTTCTGTATCCGGACTTGACGAACCGTTGTCGGGACGCATAATGAGAAGTTCGATGTTATTTCGCTGCAATCGAACCGGTATTGTCCGCGTAATGCCTCTGTTCACGAAATAATGAGACCCAATTGGGTTCGTTTCACGGCTCGTATTCCTTCGCGTATCATCCGCGCTGTTTAATCCGATTCGATTCGTAACTTGTTGGTCGCGGACGAGACTCGCAGCTCGAGGAGACAATTAAGATACATTAAAATGCGCGTAGCCGCTCGTCGCGACGTTAATGCCTTTGAAGTTACGGCTCGGCGCAGCAATCGCGAGTAACATCGATGATTCCGATCGGAGTTACGTAAATGTGGAAACAGTGTTTGTATGCAAGCGGAGGGCAAACAGTCGGTAACGTCGCTTATATGGGTGATGGAATGCAAAGTGGGTTCAGATGGTGTACGCGACGGGAACACGCGCTTGCACAGTAATGCAAGCTGATTCGTAATAATATTCGATTTGCGGAAAATCCAACTGGGTATCGTTGCATTGGTCGTCGTTACGGGAACATCGCCGTGGAGAGGACTTCTCTAATTAGACGTCGTCGACCGCGTTTCGCTCCGAGTTCTTTTACGAGCGAGCGAAGAAAGGCGAGGGGAGGCGAAATCCGCTCGTAATTTCTTACTGTCGATAAATTGGATTCATTGTTAGCGGCTACGGCGGCGGCGAACGAGGGGAAATAAAAGTTCCGTACGGAAGGGCTGGCCTTATCAATGAAATATTCCAGGCTCCGCGCATATTTAAGGGAAAAATGTTAGCCGCGCCGGCGTCTTTTAACCATCGCCGCCCCCGGTGGCCCCTGGCGTGTCCCTCGACAAGGAGATATGGCGTGCCACGGCATTCATTAGCACGATACTCCCGGCCCGCGTACAATCCATAACGTGTGTTATACTTGGTAACACGCGGGAGATAAGTCGGTATAATTTTTCGAAGATAACAAAACGTCCGCCGTAATCCACACAATATGAAAATTAATCACTCAACTTTGCCCCCTCGCAGCGTTCGTTCCGCGTACTTTGTCATCGTCACGCGGGCAACGGGAATACACGGGCCGTGTACGATTTTGCATGAGAAATGGCGGCGGCGCGGGGGGTGAACTCGACGCTGCGGACTGAGAGCAGAAAACAGACATTCGTGGCCAGGCACCTGTAATTGATAGGCGCGGTTCATGCGTCGACTCGTACTACTTAAATCGTCGGACCATTCATACGGTTCCGCCACTCGTTCAACTACGCGCGACGTCGTGCTCATCGTATCATACCCCCAGCGCTGACGACGCGACGCGGAAAAAAACTGTACGCCACTACGGGCTTTCCACTTGGCATAGTAGCGATCGCGATTAGAGGCCCGGTGTTCCACCGCTTCGTACATCGGCGAAGCTGTTTTTATTTAACTCCGTAGCCCCTCCCCCGCCGTTAACGGAGAAACGCGAAAGGATCCTGTCGACGCTGGTTTTTGTGCACCTCACAATACAAGGATGGCACAATGACAGGGGAAGGGCCGAGGGAAGCCAGGAAATTCTTATTTTCATGGTATTCCCGCGATTGCGGTCCGCATTCGGGCGCGCTCGGCGATTACTCCGCGCTACGCCCGGTTGCAGTTGCATAACGCGAGATACATACTTCCGGGAGTTTTACGGAAAATTTGTAAGCCCCCCGGAATTGTACGCGTCGCGCGACACGGTGTATATATATATCTTCCAACGTAGCAGCGAGAGGCTTCCCGTGGTTCTCTCCGCCGGCATTATAGTACTCGCCGCGAACAATCCAGCCGTGTACCCGGGGCCTCTGTTTGCTCAAACTGCACCGTCGAAACGCGCAGTCAACGTGATATCAACTACGGAAACCCCGGGTAATTGGAGGCGCAAGGCATTCAGCTAACTGTTCCCTTCTTTGGAACGTTAATCTTATTGGCCCGTCCGCTGATGAAATTGTTGCGCTAATGATTAACAGCGAGGTTGCTCATTACGAGCGGCGAGATTCCTCCGCGGATTACGTACAACTATTTCAGGCATCCGTCGGCGCTGCGCTGTCCAAATTGCATTCCGCGACAGTTATTTCATTCGTTCATTATGACTTTTTCCCCCCTCACGTTCCGTTACGTGTTACTTTTGCTTGCGACGTAGCGAAAATTTGTATCACCAGGCGAGGCCAACGCGAGAGGGACAAAGGGATCGGCGGTGCGTCGCGCATGAGAGAACTCGACGGACCAGATACGCGGCACTCTGAAGGGCGGACCACATCGGGTGGAAAGAAAGTTGTACGTTCGAAAGGAGGAGCGAACGGTCCCCGGTGGCGAGTACGAGTGCCAACGTCGCGGAGAAGTCGCTCGTGCGGGCATTATGAAAGAAATACTAAATGGAGTGGAAAACACAGGCAGCACTTCCCACATTTCCCTCCCCCTTTCGTAGCCACGGCTCGCTCTCGATACTCGTTCGAATTCCCTCGAACTGGACCCGGGCGAGCTACGTTCGCGTCTATGCTCGCTGGTTACGTAGAGTCGCGCTCTTTGAAGTTTCCTGAATAGAAGCGAAACGGGGGCGGAGAACAGGGCGGTTGGCTAAGGGCGAGAATTTGTGGCTTTTACCAGGCGCAGATATAAGACGGGGAAATTGCAAGCGCGGCGATTCGTAAAAATGCACGTGTCCGGGCATTAACGTAACCGGCGACACAGCTTCGAACGGTGCTACGAGCGAATACGTGTAAAACTGCGGTTCTATCGGGATAAGCGTTTTCGCTTGACCGATTCTCGTATTTCGCGCGGACACGAAAGGTGGTGGGAAACCCTCGAAACGCGTAACGACGAGCAGCGATTCTCGTAAGCAATTCACGCGACGGTTGGTCCGGTGTGTAACGTCCGGCGGCAAATATCAGAAATAGGTAGGAAGAGTAACGAGCAGTGGACGGGGCGGAGGGACGCGTTGCGCGGGTGCTGGGAAACGGACCTACGGAATACGTATGCACAGTCGGTGATTGCTATCGTCGGCCGGCGATATGTACGCCAGCGACGTAAACACGGGATTCGGCATATTGCGTCAGTAAACACCGTATTCATAGGTGGAAACTGGACGGACGAACAGTGCGAGCGAGTGTGCGCGCGCGTGTAGATAGAGGTGGCCACCAGTGCTAAGCGGGCGACTAGATGCATACCTTGTCCAGCTACCTACATACACACGCGTGGATGCACGTAGAGGTGCGTACGGACGCGCACGTTCCGTTCTAATCCACGCGCGACACGGAGTTTCCAACCCCCTGTTACGCGGAGTTGTATTAACATAAGTTGAGCGAGATAGCGTGGCGAACGACGATGAACGAAGAGCAAGGGAAACGCGTGCCTGGATATTACGAGAATAGAGGGTGGCGGCGAGGGAGGGCGGGAAACGTTAGAACACGGGGAAAGAATGAAACGGGTCACGGAAAGCTGTCCCGGGAGAATTATTCCTATTTAACGGGCTGCGTTCAGGGACCTGCCACCCCCGTCGCCACCCGGCTGCCTCGAGTCCAGCCGCGCGATAACGAGACCGTTTTGCAATTATTCAGAGAGGCGATAATTATGGGGAGTTATTCTGTCGACGATGTCCCGATGCAATTTGCCATCGTCAGGGTCGTCTGATTTTTCAATTCCTGGACCACTCCTCGCCCGGGGCTATCCTTCTGACCCGTCCCCGACCGGTCTATAGACCAGATTTCCGGGCGAATTTAATGAGACCATTTTCGTTCTTCGCTGCTGTCCAAGGCGGGCCCGCGTCTGATTACCGCGAATAAATATCGTAGAACCGATGAGTCGAGGGTGGAAAATTATTCGCGGATTAATTGCGGAAATTTTCTTCTCGCAACGGTTATTATCCGGCGTTGGAATTGCGTCTGCCGGCGCCCTGTTCGCCGGTAATTTTGGTTTCAAATGTTCTTTGTTTACAAGGGGGGAGGGGCGAGGTACGTTCGAGAAATTTAATAACAGGGCCATTCGACGATGGTTAGGCGAAAGCAGCCGCAAAATTGGAATCGTTGCCTCCGCGCGGAACAGAATAAGACCGCCTTAATATAACACGTGAAGGATATACACCGTCGGAGAATATAAATCTCTTTTTTATCTCGGCCGCGAGAGCGGCCGGAATTACGGAAATTATTAACACGTTCATAACCGTGACTCCTGAAACATTTCCATACCGCGGGGCATCGCCTTAACGCGCGCCCCGCAAGATCCTCGAATGCCGCGCGCGCGAACGAAAAACACCATCAACGTACGTCAATTTATTCCCCCGCGGTGCGGATGATAAAGAGAAGAATACGGTGGCGGCGTAAGGTAAGCCTGATCACAATTTCTAATTAATTCGTCGGGCGGGGAAATGAAATTCGTAGATCGGGGGACGTGGAACCTCGGCGTCGGTGATATATGCGGTAATTTCCACGGGTATTCATTTGCGAAGCAATTAAAAAGGCGCATAACCGGGGCGAAATAATATGCTGGCCGATGGAAAATAATCAAGCGACCGGCCGATGGCCGCCGATAAAAGAGGGATTGTCCATGGCGGGGATTAAAATAGCCTCGGTCTGTATCGAAAATATTGGCCATGGGAAATTGATATCAAACATAAAATGCTCGGAATTGGTTATACGGTCGACTCGTACATATTCATGCCCGATTCGTCGGTCGACCCCTCCTCGAGACACTTGATCGGGATTCAATAATTTATTACGGATCCGAGGGCGTTCTCTCGGATCCGCTGCGAATCTGTCTCGCGATACGATCCTTCTTCTTTACCGCGGGGCTAAGTTACCCGGGAATAAGAAACCGAGATAACTTTTTACGAAGTTTGTTGAACCGCGCAAAGGCCAGACAGCGAGCTAATACCGATGCCATCCCCCTAATTGAAATAATGTCTCGACCGTCGTCTTCGAGCCGGGGTATCCCGGGGCACGAGGCGAAAGGACGGCCGGCCCCGTAGGAACGCAATTTATTCCTTGCATTCATTTCGAGTCTTAATTTTCATTCGCCCGGCCCCCGGCTCGTTGTAATTACGCATTGATTCTCGCGTCGACCAGAACCGCAGCGGAGCTTCCTAAAATTAAGGAACCATTCTGCGGGGATGCTTCGCGTCCTTTCGCTTTTGATTTAGAATACGGTGCCGCCGATGATTACGAGGTGGCTACACGCCCGCCGTCCAAATGGGCCAAACTTTTCCCGACTCCCTTCCCATAATTTATCCTCACCGATTCATCCTGCCCGCTCGAACATAAATTATTTATAATTCCCTCCTGGTACTTGACGAGCATCCACCGAATTATTCCGGCTCTTCGTTCATTTGGAACAACGTTCGCTCTGAACGAAGGAAATTAAAGTGTCTATCGATTGGCCGTTACGTTTTTACGGATCATGTACCATCATCGCGTACAGTTTTAATTTAAAAAATGTGAAATACTTGGAAACTTGGAGGCTAGTCGTGCGAGGTCCGGATTGCGAAAGCGGAATTACAATTATATCGCAAAACGTCAAGCACGGTTGGACGCAACTGTTAGTTGTATCGCGGGACGCGTTTAACATAGAAACGTTAGTCGCATTATCGGGCCGTTTAATTAATCAACTTTGCAAGTTGGATAGCGCCGCGTTTTACTTGTAGAACAGGCGCTTGGTGGTGGAAAATCCGCACCGTTCTCGAAATATTTCAAGCAACGATGCGACACACGTGGTCGCGTGCAGCGACAATGGTAACGTATGTTATCGCGCAGCAGGTAAAGGTTTCGGTGCGGGCATGCGTTCCACGTACCGTCCTCGAATCCGAGGCACGTACGCGTGATAAATGTAATAACATATAAACTGCGGTGAGAATTAGAGGCCCAGCGGCGATTTATATCGAGGGATTTCCCCCCCGTGGCGGAGACCAATGCCCACACCGTGACGGTCGGCAAAACCCACCGACAATCTGTGACCATGGCCACCATCGCGGAACTTTCGCGGATCGATCGACGCCCGGCCCCGATTTATGCCAGCCGTAAATAATAGAAAAATGAAAGAGAAACGAACAAACGGGTGGAAGGGCGAGGACGTAGGGGGGTTGAAAAATGCCGCGTGAAGTTTAACAGATTGCTTCTTGGAAACTTCAACACCGCTCGCGGGTACCGACGTTTCGCACGGCGAGCGTTGGGAATTGAGTTCCGTTACCGGATCCCTATCCCCTGTCGTTGCTTCCCGAGAAAAATGTGCATCCGTGACCAGTTTATTGAATAATTTACTACGCTCCTGGCCGTGATTTCCGGTCGAATCGTGGCACGATTTCTCCCCGCGTTCTCAGTCACCCTTAACAGACCACGAGTTCCGCTCTCTATCCGCTCGTTATCTCCGGTTGATTCGCAGGACGTTACAGTTCATAGATTCGCGTGCGTTACCTTGGAATATGGCGGATAATTCGTAGCGGAATCGTAGGAAATTGAGGTACTCTCGGCAGATCTCGTTCCTGGAGCTTTACCAGGGACAAGACAATCCCGACGTGAACGTTCAGATTCGCCTTCTACCTTATATTCGAGGCGGCCAGTAGGAGAATCAGTCAGATTAGGGTTGAAGTGCGGAAAATTAGGTGTCAGCGTGCAAGGTGAACGGGAGCGAGAGGGAGGACAGAGGAGGGGCGAGGGAGGAACAACACAGTCGTGCTCATTGTTCCTATGCATTCATCTTTCGTTGGCGCGAGCTACCAATATTTTTTCACCGCTTGACAGATTCGATCAACGCCCGTGATATTCTCCTTTGCCAGCCATTTTCGCACCTTCCGCGTCAATCTTTGCCGCTACGCCCCCCCGCGCCATCATTTGTTTGCCGCGAGCAAGTGTTTCGCCAAGGCGAATGCTGTTTCCCGTCTCTCCAGAGCCATCCCCCAGCAATCTTCTAAAAGCATGGTAAATAATTCTGATATAGAAATTCGCGGGAAATAGAATAGGAAGTGATCGAGAACGTCATTTGGAGAGGGATCCGACCGGCGGAGCCTTATTGCGACCAGATTACGGAATGCAATCACTGTTTGCACTCGCTGTTACCGAAGGATGTAATTTGATACGACTCGATTATGCCGACGCCCACATTTACAGAGGCGAATACGTGCAGAACGGGGCTACAATTACGGAAGTATTGGCGGAACGACGTCTATGCCAGGTTGCCTCGGCGGCGGGTCGAAGACACTGCTACTGATTATGCGGTCCAATTTCATTCCACCCTCGCGTTATTTCAATTCAAGCACCGAAATTTCCTCCATAATACACGAGTAATAGTAACGACATCGCAAAACACCGCTAAACAGCTATATAAACCCGGTTACGAAGTAGTCCGGTCATACGGATCCCTGTTCTACTTGTCGGACCGTAATTTCGAGCGCACCTCGACAACGCGACAAACTTTCCGCTCGATTCGACGCGATTTTTAGTGAAACGGTGATCCACGCTCGCAGCCAAGGCGTCGTAGCGACGTAAAGCGTGTATGAAAACATTGTTAAACATCTGGAAACACCGTTTCTCACGAACGTGGGTTTACTATAAAGACGGGGTAGCAACGGAGAATAATCGTGCAAGCCACCTTAATATGTCGTCCTACGGCACGAAGATACTAAACGTACACGGAGCAGAGGATAGGCAGCCAGTGACGATGCAACTTGAATTACACGAGCACAGGCGCCGCTAATGTGCCCGAGCCCTTCATAAGGTAACAACAATGCGTCTCTACGATGCACCTATACGTTGAACGTAAGCCGTGCAAGCGATACGCGAGCTACTAGGTCAAAAGAGAGGGAGAGAGAGAATCCCCGCGACCCTGGAACGCCGCGTCGTCGAAGGGTTAGGGAAAGGGGTTGAAGAGGATGCACTAAGACAAGGAGACAGGTCCGTGAGCTTTGGATGTACGCGGGGACGACTCGTTGGAACGGGCAAACGTGTCAAGTTGCCTTAGGTAAAGCTAACACCGTGATATATACAATCGTGGATGTACGAGCGCGTGCGCGCGCGCGCGCCAAGTACACGTCGAGGCATCAGAGACACACGATTCTAGTTAGCTACCTGGCTCCATCTCCGGACCTTCGTCCTCGGTTCTCCTCCTCTTAACGTCCTCGTTTCGCGTCTTATTCCCTATCTCCCTCTGAACCGATCAGATTCTTTCCCTCGTCCGCCATCAGCATCGCCAGCTTCGTATTGCATCCGTTGCACTCGTATCGCGAGCGTTTCATCTTCTACGACAAAAGAGCACACCAGCCCCGAGAGCAGCCTCCGATTGATATAGCTGGCGCCGTACCAACCGGTCGCGAGAGCATATTGGATTTCCCCCCCCCCCGTCGATGACTTCCATTTGCGCGATGATGAATTTATCGGAGATGCGCGACGCGGATACCCTCGAACGGCGCCGTGGGACCGCCGCGGCGTTTCGAACGCGCTCCGGGTAACTATGCGTCGACGATTATACCACCGCTTACGTGCTCTCGTTGCTTTCAAATTTCGTCTCGCGCTCTCCGCGTCTCGACGCGCCTGTTCGAGAGTATCGAACGGAATTCCGCTAGGTCTCTAACGCAAGACAGAGAATTTTACCCGAAGGATTCTTCGTTTCATTAATTACGAACGCTCGATGCACTCGTTAAGGAAAGTTTCGACGCGCAAAGTTCGCTTCCTCGTCCGTATCCCGTCTAACAGTTTTGCATGTAGAACGTACTCGTCGGACGCGGTGGCGGGTATCGCCCCGTGTTCCGCGATAGAAGGCGTTCGCCTTTCACAAAATCAACGACAGGCGGATCGCGCAAAGTTGCACAAAGAAGAGTTACGTAATTCGAGCGGAGTCAAGTTCCCATTAAAGCGGACGCAGGCGCCCGGGCAGCCCCGCGATACTAAGCAGATTGCACGTGTATAACGGGGTAGTCATCCAACGAGGTAGCTTACGTCAACAACTCTATGCTTTACACGCGTAGAAAATGTAACGCGAAGCTCGGGATCACGGTCGATTACTGCTTAGGGCGTTTAGATGCGAGGATATGAAAGGAACGGCTGCGTCGGTGCGCCAGTTTGCTGACGAGGAGCGTCGTTTCTTGCCTGAACGGAGGTAACGATTGGGGGAAGTAACGGACGACGCCTGGGAGCATCTGCCGGAGATCAAAGACCCTGAGATCGAGCTGTCACTCGTGCCCAGGATTCCCTTCGGAAAACAATTAAAAGACGCTTAGGGGAAAGTTGGTAGTTTTACGAGTTAGCTCGCTGAAAAACTGGTCGCTGACAGCGTCGCTTACGCGGGGGGGGGGGGGGGGCACCCGTGAAAGTGGAATCGGAAATATTGTCTCGCGCGTGGAATTCGGCCGGCAATTCGGCTGCTTTGAAATTGTAATGACAGCGGAGCACGGCCACGAATATCAGCGTAATCTGGCGCAGTATGGTCCGTGAACCGGCATCGAGCCGAATGTTGCAATTCATGCGATGATCGTTATGCGTTGCTCCATTCGAGTGGCTCGAGCGGCGAGTCCCATCGTTGGCCGGCTCGCAGAAACGCTGGGGAAATCGAATAATTCGACTCTGATCGCTTTAACGTTCGTGTTTCCCATTGGCGCATCCGTGGTATTAAGCGGATTATTGAAAACGTAGGAACCGACTGTTCGATGCAGAATTGTCCCGCACCTCCAACATTGCATCTAATTAGCATCCGGTGAATCGGCCCCGCCATCCGAGGAGAAGAAAAGCTGTTTCTCCGGAATCCTCCAGTTAACCGCGTAAGCTGCTCCCTTTGACATTGAACGATAGATTGCTGCGTCCCAAAAATCGATAACCGCCCTCGAATTACGAAACTCCGCCTGACTCTGTATTTCGAGCGTTCTCGAAGAACGTCTGACCAATCATGGGTCTATTCTACTTGCTGGCTTCCATTTACCGGAGGCTTCGATGGCGGCTGATTATGCACGAGTTAATACCACTCAAGGCGTAACTTCAATAGTTTCCACCAGCTTAAACATTTTCCTTTCGTTATCACATCACGATTCCTGAAACTTAATTAACGGTTGAACATTACAACATTTACATTAGAGGTAACGATTTCCGTTATTTGAACGTTGATATTTCAAAAAAATTCATTGTCGACGAACTGAACGCGGAAACCGAAACTCGAGCGCGCAACTTGTTGTTAGCGTAGAATGGTAATTAAGGAAAGCAAAGAACTCGGTCGCTCGTATGGGCTAATTACCGGGAAGTACGTTAAGTCAGCCAATTACACAAATTGCGGGGCGCGCACTCCATTCTTCGGCGGTTTTATCAAAAGGACAGCGCGTAACTTTTGCCCGGTATTAGCCATCGGATTTAACTTTAAATCCAGACTAGAGAGCTCGCGTCCAGCCTTGAGCACAAAGTTACACACGTGCCTCGTACCAATATCCATTTTCTTGGACCTCCTTGGACAACAGGGCGACCGCATTCTAACGAGCGTGGTTTACGAGCGGTTCTTCCCTCGATCCAACCCAGTGAAAATCGCGTTCCTTTATGAACCATCCGGCTCAGGGACAGTAGCGCGACGGAGAAATTACGGGAACAAGAAAGGCGTTCTTTTATCACCGGTAATTGCGCTCTAAAGAGGACTCCGTTAATTTCAACGAGCTCGCCGTTGCCCGTCGCAAAAAAACGTCAATGTTACCTCAAGAAAATTGAACGAAACCGTCGAGACGAGTTTATACACGTCCCTGGCCTGGCTCGCCCCGTTGTTCGAGGAAAGAATTGCAGCGGGAACTTAAAACGCCGCGGCACTGTCCGCAAACAAATTTCAGTTTCAACTTTGCAAGTTCTAATTTCACTTCTCCACAGTTTCTCCGTGGAAACCATGACGGATAAGGAGAGAGCCGTGTGCTCTTTATCTTTCCGCGTACCGTGCTATTTCATCGGGAGCCAAGATGGAGCGAAGCATTCGTAGCAAGCCACAGTCCAGTACGAAGAACAAGAGATCCGAGTAATTCGTTCGCGTTCCAACAGACGCGCTGTTTCCCCCGATGGCGTCGAGTCGGTTCGCCAGTATAGAAGTGGCACAATTATCGAGATTACCCCAGTATCCATCGCGACACCTTTTATCTGCATACAACTCGTTTTACTCTCTCGTTCACGGCGTAGAGGAACTTTCTGAATAATCGAGCGTCCCCCGGCATTGGTAGGCGTTATCGACGATCTCAAATGGAATTTCTAATTCGTCGATGCAATTAAACCACCTAGGCAATTCGAGGTTTTCGATTGTTGCGAACTTCCGCGGCTCTGTTCGCGTAAAAGTGCAGCGCGTCTATATCTCTCGCGCGGTGGCAACGATTTTCGAGGGGAAACCGTCCGCGTTGTCTCTCTAGAAATCGTCCCGAGTTTCGCGTGCACGCGTATCTCGAGATGCTCGAACGAAGTCGCCCCGTATTCCAGCCGGTAAACTTTCTTGTCATAAATAGAGAACGAAAATCGAAACTGCTGTGTCAACCTCTTGGAAAAGCTGGGTGTCGAGGCCGCGCGGTGGATGGCAAACAGAATGAATGTAATTCAAAACCAATATCTAAAACCACCGTCTCAATGGATATTACACGGCCAACAGAATTTATCCGTATAAGTTCCACCCGACTGTAGCGATTTTCTATCCACTCTTTCTGGCCCGTGATTTGAAACTCCGACTATCGATTGTCCGAAGTGGAGCACCGCGCGAACTCTGCGGGTATACTCAAATTTTTATTCGAAAAGTCTACGAAATCAATGCCACGCCACTGGTGCTACCGGCGACGAGAGTTGTCGTTTCACGAGTTACGAGGGACTGTGAAGGGTTGTTGTGGAACAGTCCAGTAGCAGGTGGTTGTGCGATTCCTCCTCCTCTTCTCGGTCTTTCTCCCCGCCCCTCTATTTTTTCCCCCTTTTACGAGCAAGAAAAGGAACGAGACCTGCATAATGTAATTGCATCGGGCCAAGGGTCGTGTGCCTGATTTTTCGACGGTGTACGTGAACGTACTTAACGAGAGACGGGGGCCATCGCGAGCCGTAAACGGGCGCGATCCGATTCGCTTCTGCGCGACTGTTATCGAAGGGAGGCTTCGCTGACAGGTATTCCGGTTCGCGCTCCCGCGGCGCGTCATCGACGATCACGGAATTAATTACCGCGGCTCCGATGAGTTCGCAACGAGCGCGAGGCAAATATTACCCTCGATAATTGCCTCTCCGATTGGATTCCCCGGTTAAACACAGGGGACACCCGTGATTCCGCTTCCCTATTTCACTTTTCATTCCGGCCAATCCCTGGCCGACGGAAAAGAGTTAGAAATTTCCGCGCGTACGTTTTATTAATAACCGTTCGCCGTGAATTTTCGGCCGCGGTGGAACCATCACTGAAAAATTTCAACCCCGTGAATAACAGGGCAATTTTCTCGGTCGAACCGTCGGACGGGGAAAAACACAGCTCGTGGACGATAAAAATTTATTATCCCCGCGCAATTTCTGCGCGTAGCCGGGGGTGGAGAAAAAAAAAACGGGGGAAAAAAAAAGAGGATAACAAGTGCGCTCGAGTATCCAGACGAGAAGATCGACCGACTGACAATAAGGCTAAAATAGACACGTAGACACAATTTGTGAAACTATGCGCCATCGTATGACCGGCCGCGCAGCTGCGCTCTTGTATATATCGTTTAAATTGTATGACTACGGGGATTCAACGGCGACACGTTCACCAGCGTGCATAGACGCGGCGCATACCCGCGCGTGTATTCAGTACAGGGGGTTGGCTGAAGTACGTTATTCGAGGTGAATTGGAGTAGCCTGACAGGGTCTGGGGACGGGTAGGGAAACGAGACTCGTTCCTTGTATCTTCGTGGCTGATGAATGTGTCTCGTTAGTCGTCAACTTGGCTTCGTAATATCAGCAAAATTCAGCTATTACCTCGTTGCAACGTCTACGACGCCGCCAGTAATTCTCTCTCGCCGCGCGCCGCACGGGCATTCAAACCGGCTGACATTTTACGTTTCTTTCTACTCGAGACGGGATTCGAGCGCGGCCCATTTTCACTCGAGATCAGGCCAGAAGCCGGCTACTTTGCAATCAACGCGCATCACGCCATTTTCTCCGACTCGACGCGCCCCGTTTAAGCCGCCGCCATTTAATCGTGGCTGCATTCAACCGGCCGCGTTCCCCAAATGCGCGTTCGACGCATTCCAGATACTTTCGATCAATCGAATCGACGCGTCCACGCGAGACGAATGAAAGCACGCCTGGTGCTTCGACAACGACAATGTGCGATAGATCGCATATGACGCGGACGTAACGCGCGACGCGCGGCTCGAGGCTGGCCCTCGAATATTGAACTGCTAAACAAACGACGCCGTTGGCAATGGTTCCTCGTGAAACGCCGCTGGCTAGCGTATTGCGCGCCATCGGTGATCCACAGGAGCCGCGTGATTGTCCATCGTTTGCGAATGTAGAAACAGCTGAGCTGGAATTCGTCAAATTATTGAAAGCGATACAGTTGAATCAGGACTTGAATCCTGCTTACGCATCGTGTCGATATAGAAAAATATTCCGCGAAAGAAAGGCCACGTATTCGACGTTCGCGACCGACATTTCGGAACGCTTTATTCCGCGAGAGGAAGCAGCAACGCGATTGTACCAGTGCGACGAACTTGGCGATTATGTAAATTGCAGGGGGAGCACGAGGAAGAATCAGAGTTTCCGTAAGAAGAGCGAGCGTGCCTTGTGGACCCTTCTTAAGAAAGGACACTTAATATTAAGCGGAAAATGAGCTTAATGAGAGCTTGCCGCGAGTAAAAAACTTGCGAAGGTAGAAGCTGGTTCGAGGGCGACAATGTTCGCGAAAGAGAGGCGAAATTCGTCCTTTTTTACTCCTTCCCTTCTCTTGTTTTCCTCTTTCCTTTTTTTCTTTTTTACTTTCCCTCGTTTCTGGCTCTCACCCTTACCGCCTCTGGCTTCTCTTTCACCACCATGGGACCTCCTCGACCGCTTGGCAGCCGCTCGGGGAAAAAAGTTTGGTCGAAAGCTCGTTACTTAGCTTGCGGACAGAGCTTTAGACGCCGTTTAGTGAGTAGACCGCGACACTCCCTTCACGCGCGCACTTATTTTCAACTTTTCCTCTCCCCTCCGCGTACACAATTTTTTGTCTCGTTTGACGAGACGCGGTGTAAATGGGGCTTCGTTAACGAGTGGCGTTTCGCTAAAAGAAATCGGACCGATCTCGCGTATCCGAGGAGGAATCTCCGTGTCGAAGGAAAAACACTGTAACGTCGGCTAAACTCGTAGCAGATTATGCTACGGCATTAATACGTCCGACTGGTAGGAAATTCGCAGTACACAGAGGAACGCGACGCGAGCGAAGTTTCCTCCCGGTGTCGCGTCGTTCTACTAACTTTTATCTGCAGCCGAGCGTCTTGCCAGGAAATGAGACTGCAGGGAAAGTCGGCGAGGTGGTCCTCGAAACAGAGAAACTCCCCGGGAAGCAGCGCGGAAGGAACGGAAAAAGGGCGAAGAGAGAACGCGACAATTTTGTCCCCGAAACGATAACGATATCCGCGAAGAGGAGCAACGGTGGATCGAAAACAATTCGTGTCAGATTGCCGCGTAAAGCCCCCGGCGAACGGGCTTCAAGAATCGCCGTAGAAAACGTCCAACGGACGTGGCACGAGCCGTTACTCGGTGCTGCGCCAGGGTGCAACGATGCGCGGCTCGTTATCGAAATACCGCGTGTGTTCCTCCACGGTATTACGCACCAGCCACCGCGTGCGGCGGCAGTCTCGCCACCCTCGCCCTCTCCGTTTGCCGTGCCGCAGAAAATGCTGGCAGTCTGAGCACGATCTATGTCGATGTCCCCATAAGCTCGCCCGGGAACGTATGGCACGTTTTCTCCCGTCGCTTTAAACGGTTCCCCACCGAAACGGAAACAATTAAGGAAGAATATAAGACGCCACCCTCCGATCCTATCTGCTCCGCATGGTAGTCTCGCGGGATTAGAAGAATTTTATTTACGAGATTTTATATTACCGGCCCGCTGGCCACTTTTGGACAGGTATATATGTTGGGTGGCGCATCGAGCGGTCGCGTAAACACCTCTCTTCGTGGCTGGTTTTCACCCCCCGGTGAGCCACGTTCACGGAATTCCAGCGCGAGGAACGCGATTTCACCGGCCGTCCTCGGTCATCCGACCGAAATGCACGCGGGCATGCACAGCGTATGACAACCGCGTGGGAATATTTCGCGATCTAGGCGACGCGGGACTGACGGCAGGGATGCGGAAAAATTTCGAGAAACAACACGAGCCAGCTGGAATAACACCTCGGGGACCGCGCAATTTTACGGGAGCTTCCGCGCGTCTTGTTTCCCGACGAAGACGATCATGCCAGCTCCGTTATTTCCATCGAGTTATGAATTAGAAATTACGGGGATCTACGTGTCTCGTTTCTTATTCACGGTAAGCAGAAATACAATTGCGAGAACCTATACAATTTTTATCAATTTGTTTCTATTATTATTTCTCTTTTCAGATACGATACTCTCGAAGCTCTTGGTGCGTTCAATCCGTTCCCATCGATTTCAGAATTTTCATTTCCAGCCGGAGAAAATGCCGTGGGGTGAATTCGTCTCATCGATTGTAATATCCTGTGCTTCGCGTCTGACTGCCTTTCCATTACCGGGCACTTAATTAAATAATCCAGACACTCAGCGAAGTTTGCCAAGGGTAGGACAGCCTTAACCGAGGAAACAGTTTCGTATAAATTCTCCGTCCATGGTTACGGGTTGCTCCTCGAACGGCGTCACCTCGTAATACGGAGGCTATTGGGCGAGCAACGCCGGCACGGTCACGAACAAAACGGTTAATAAAACACCGTTCCTCCGAGCAGATTGCTTCGCAATAAGTCCCAGAAACACGTGTACGCCGTATCTTTCGAACAATGAGCCCTTCTTCTTTTTCGTCTCGACGCTTAACGTGTCTTACGCTCCATTACCCTTACGTGCAACGGGGGGGAACGCCGGCGATGGAACGAACGCACGGCCCTGCCCCGTGGAGAATGTAAAAATAATTCGTCGATTCAGCGGCGTGGAACAAATGCAATTTACGGGAACGTGCAAGGGAAAAAGTCGGGATAGAGACCTTCCACCGGTATTTATTAGCGAAACGTAGTATCACGGGGAATAATCCTGTTGGAAATATTGAAAACGAAACGAGGTTTCATCGTGAAACGCGGTACCGCGCGGAGGTATGAATAAAAATGAATTTCTCCGCCGGTGGCAAAGGATTCAAAGGGCATTTAATAAAGATGAGCTTTCATTAGAAGGATCCCCGAGTGCAGTAACACGAGGAAAGGTTTGACACTCGGTTAGAACGGTCGGGGCCGTAACGAATGAAAATTGATCGTGGCGAAATTTAATTAACGCCAATCAGCTGGCTGGCTAAACCCTTATTCGATTACAAAAAACGGGACGGAGCCAAAGGTGTCTCTCTCCACGGGCGCGAGCGAAGGTGAGGAATAGAATGGGTCGAAGGACGGAAGTGAGAGAAATACCGAGGCACCGACCGGCGGGAAGACCGTGGATGGTATCAAAGAAAAATGAAAAGAGAGAGACAGAGAAAGAGAGGGACGACTAGCGGAGTGAACTGAATGAACACGAAGCACTGCAAGATCGACTATTAATTAAGCGACACGATTCTGTTGCAGAAAATGAATCTCGATTGAAGCAATCCCGTTTTCTCTGCTTTCCTTCTATCCCCGCTTTTATCAGAATGGCGTTAAAGAAGCGCGCACGGCTCGCTGAAGAGTTTAATGGAAAAGTCTCCTTCGAAGTTAAGATTATTTTGTTCTTAATGCAGCTAGGGTTACTTCGAGCAAAATGTGCCGGTGGAATCTCCGTCAGAGAATTGACGAAACGGATCTGATCGTGAAAGAAGTTTCTAATTTATATCTCTCCTTTCGGATATAAACCGGAGATGTACGTGTAGGCGAATTAACGAACACTATGTAGCGTGGAAGTTCGCCAACGAGACATTCATCGACCACAGTGTAACGTGCACGAAACACCGGAAGAGGTAAAAAAAAAAAAAAAGAGAGCGAGAGAGGGGATAGAAACGAGCTATTACGATTTCCGAGCGCAATTGGATGCATTTAATCCATTCCATCGGCAATTGCACGGAACGAGCAGAAATTCCGCTCGTCCCAAACTGCCGTCCGCTGGCAAACTGGATGACAGCTGATCGTGCAGTTTGTCGCCGGAAAATAGTCGAAACAGTTTTGAAGCGCCTCTGGAACCGGGGACGCGGATTTTATTTACGGACTAATCACCGTCGCGAAATGCCACTAGCCGGGCAAAACGTTACGCGGTAAATTAACGTTATTAACTGTTACTTGCCACCGTGTTTGACATGTTGAACTTGTTGAGCGGATTATATTTTCTCCCGGTTATTATAATTTATTGTCGACGCACGTGCGCCGCGAAAATTCCCCGAAATATCGTTGTTCCCGATTTGATTGTCCATCCTTAATTAGCTGCGATTGAATTTACCGTCCAATATCGTTTCGAATTAATAAGAACGTATTATCGCGGAATGCGTTCGATGACAAGTGTCCTTTGCGAAGTCCTGCGCTGCGAGAAAATATCGCTCGCCCCTTCTAGCAAAATGAAAAACCAAAACGAGATGATAAAGCGAACGAAAGCATAAAAATGTTCGCGATACGAGTAGTCCGATGCTCTATTTCTAAAATGAAAATAATCGCGGAATCACATGCCAGAGTGTTGGGGCGCGGAGCCGGCGAATAACGTCGTTGCACTCTGAACGCGAACCGGTCGCATAATCGATGCGGATTTAAATCTGCATCGCGTTTCAGTGGTAGAAGCCAGAGATGGTTGCGGCGTGGCATCGAAACGGGCGCGTGCTCCACCGGTTAGTCCACTCGTCGCGAATTTAATCCGTACCGCCAATTTTTTTTTCTCCACCGTCTTCTCTTTCCCCGTTCGCAGAGCAGCCGTTCGATCCACGGTTGGCCGTGGCAGCGCGGAACAACGCGAGGCGAGGAATATATCAGGACCGGGGATGAGATTGTACGGGAGGGTAAAGGGGAGGCGAGTGTCTCTAGCAGAGATGCAGGAGCTTGTTGATGAAGCACGCTGATTTCCATCGTGGCTGCAGCCGCGCGGAGCCAACGAAGAAACAAGAGAACTCGAACAGGACCGGGGGGACGCGGTGCGCGGGGGGCTCGCGAGAAAGTGGCGTGGATTTCCAGATTTTCGCATTAGCATACGTAATATCGACAGACGGTGGCTCGAGGGGGCAGCGTGAAACTTGGAATTCCCATTGGTAATAAAGAGTTATCCGTTACAACGGAATACGCGGTGCTTTCGGTGGAGGAAGAGAAATGGAGGGCGGCGCGAGGAGGCGGGCGGATGACGGAGGATTCTGTAAGGCGCGAAGAAGGGCTGCGAAAGGAGACTGCGAGAGTAACGGCAGTGTAAAGTTCGCAGGTCCATTATTACGTTCCGCTGACGGCACGTAGCCGCCTTGCGCTGGATGGAAAGGACTCGGAGAAAAATGGGCCTCCGTTGGAAAACCGAGTCCTTAGAACTGCGGCTATTTATTCTTCGCGTCTGTCGATACTGGTTGTTCGACGTCGCGCAATGATCGAAGACACTTTGCGATTTTGTAATTACCTTTACGATGCTCTCTGGTCGGACGTTGCAAGATTTTTAAGAAGGCGCACGATTTGTCCTGAAAGAAAAGTATTCTCTCGCAGCCCATAAATTGCGTGGAAAATTGCAGACTCGGCTTCGAAGAGATATCAGACGAATTCACAGGTAGATACCGCTACTCTTCCACGGAGCTGCTCGCGAGCGTACAGGTTTTGTTGGCGCGAAATTTAGAAGCCATTATCACGTTCGGCCAGAACGGAGCCGGTATTCCGCGATGGGGAAAGAAAGGCGGACAAGTGGTCGGGGTCGAGCCAGCGAGAGAAAACAAGAAGCGGAGGCGAGCAGAAAGAAGGATGGCGAGGAGCGGAGTAATATCGCTCGCGAGGCACATCGACCGGGTGGATCTCGTTATTATTTATTGCCAGCACGGAGCACTTTTCCTCTTTCATCGCTGCAGCGTGAATAAGCCGGCGATTCGGTGCCGACGGATGCGGAGAATTCGTCCGTGACGATTCGCGTGGCTGAAACGCTCGAGTGAAACGTGGAACGGGAAGAGAGAAAAAAAAAAAAAAAAATACACGGGAAGAGAGGGGACGTGATCGCTACCATTGAAAAATCGCCACTGTTCAAAAAGATTCATACGCGGTCGCGTATCGTTACTGTTTCTCTTTGTCCCTTTGAACTCGCGGATTGTTTCGTGCTCCAACGAACCGCGATCCGTCGCCACGTTTCGTTATGTTAATCGCGAACGCGTTTGAGATTTCCGTGGATACCACTTACGTGCTTCAGTTTGAATTCGATTGCAAACGCTACTATTTTCTATCAGCTGTGAATCTCGGTCGTGTAAGAGACTGGAAGAGTGGAAAATCTCGCGAGCGCGAGAAAGTCGCGCAAATTGGATTTCATGGGGACGGAGTCTTCACGGATAAATAATTAGACAGTTTGGCTTGGCTGAGAGCTGTACTTGGAATTGTACCTTTGAAGGTATAATCGGTTAACGAGCTTCGTTCGCGAACTTTAACTTGGCTAATGATGGGATTCGAATTAAGCTGTGAGCAAAATCCCTTTGACACTAAATAACTAACTGCGATACCGTAAATCGGCTTTTTCAAAAAGGACCTGAATTTTCCATCGAGCACTCAATTCCAAGTGTCCATCGTTCAAGCTCGTGTACAATATGGAATGCAAGTGCGATAAGTGCGCCATGGGCACAATGAAATTTCGATCCATGGAAAAACCAACGGGGAATATTTATCAAGCCGGAATATTGCAAACCGCATTTACCTGGGCCGCATCATAATTTACATGCCCATTATTACTCGTTTTTGCGACCACGGCTCTCATTAATTTCTCTTTAATCCAACCTACCCTCCGAACGCGAGACCCACATTGTCCGTATAATCTACCGACGCGAGATATTACGTCGGAGCTGACCAACGCGCTGCGAAATCTCTATCTCTCCAACGGCGAAATTATATCCCAATCTACGGGAAGCGTGAACAGTTCGGTTCGACGTTCCCGCGCGTTACAACGAAAGCGTCTCGAGGAATAACGGTGTTTCGTCTATCAGTAATGGAAAACAGTGTACGAGCGTGGAATTTCGCTGGGAACAGTGCGCCCCTCCCGATTCGAGTCACGGGCAGAGTTTAAAATCGAATCCAGCCAAGTTAAACAGAAATCCGTGTTTCATCGCGGAGCCAGGCGTCGTTCAAAAGTTGCGGGACACTAATGGAATTCTGGTGGGAAACCGCGAAACGGGCCGGACTCATCGATATCGACAAAAACAGGGTCCCCAAAGCCGATCCGGTCTATATCGAATCTTTACGATAATCTCGGGCCGGTACACTTCCTTTCAGCTAGTTCGCCTCAATATTGCTCGGTGGAGTCGAGGGAGGTTATTCGTGGCCGGAATGCGGCTTCCGGCCATGAGATTCTTCCAGCGAAGCTCCCAGAGAACTCCGTTCCGGATAAGAAGACAAAAAGCGAGCACGATGCTCGAGGGGGTCCCGAGCATCGAGGAATAAAGTTGAGCGTGCATAATTCGCCCCCGGTAGCATCCCTCGCGGAGGCCGCATTACGCGGTATTTCCAGGCGAGGCTTTGTTCGTCCGCGTACTTTTCCACCCCGCCAAGGTCGAAGGTAGCTCCGCGCACTACCGGCTTCGCATGAGCAATAAAACTGCATTATTTCAATAACCGAACCGATTCTTCCGAGCCAGCGGCCACCGACGACAGGAAACAACATCCCCTGGCATCCGGCCAAACGGTAAAGAAATGCCGAAATCCCGTCTTCCCAATAATCGGATGTGTTCCTCCAGTGTTTCTGGCACAATGCAGTTATCCACTTCAATGAATTTATCCCCCTTCGACGACTTTCCTCTGCTCCTAAGTTGTTTCACCCTTTCGCCCCTTTATCGTCCCCTGTCGCCTACTCCTCGAACCTATCTCTTTAAACGCCCTCCGATTCCGCACTCTGTCTCTCTCCACGCGTGCTCCTCGAGGATCGCTTCGATTCGCCGCCCACTTTCGATTCCACGGTGCAAATTTGATGCAACGAACTACGCGGCTAAGATCGTTGCTTTTCAACTGCGGTTAGGGGTGATTCTGTTTCCCTTTCGAGGTGTCCCGGAGTTTCTAACCGGTTTTACAAATTCTTCGCGAGTATTTGAATGTCTTCGTTGCGAAGTCAGGTTTTATGGGTCTCAGACGAGTTGCAGAGGACAGGAGTAACCACTGGCTCGAACAAAGTTGCCCGACGAGAAAGGCGGGATAGTAGTTTCGCGGGATTTGCATCGAAGAGCCTTTACCCACCACCAAAAGCGACCGCCGTCGAGGAATAACAGCAGTAACTACGGTAGATCTTGTAGACGGTAAGAAATGTTTAAACCACCAATTACGAACACGTGATTCCACGCGGAGTGAAATTGAATCCGCTTAGCAGATACAGCCTGGATATCGCCCGCCACAGAAATTTTCACGTACGTTCTCCAACTGGCTACGGAGAATCCTACGTATCTGCTTATACGTACTTGTCCTTTCTCCCGTTTCTCTTCGAAAAACTTGAACCTCTTTCGCGGTTGGTATCAAAGCAGCTTGGTATCGATCTCGTGGCTCGTGACCGGCTTGCGAAGAGTTTTCAACCGCGTCGCAATCCCTCGATCTTCGCCCACCCCTTTATCTAGGTCTATTCGTCTCTAAGCGAGACACAGAAGGAGGATAAAATTGTAGCCAGCGACAAATCTGATTCATAACGAATTAAAAATCAAACGAACGCAGGAAAAGTGCTAACAAAAGTGCAGAGCAACGAGTTTGTCCGCGCAAGCTTCTGGCGAATATTGAAAACGTTATTTCACGTTGTCTGGATGTTGGGCTGCTTCCAACACCCTCCAACTGCCCCACCTTTTTGCCCGCCTTTCCGATCTCGCTCCATCGACCCTCTCTCCTGATAGACTCCACGCTCGTTCCCACCCGCTCTCTCTCTCACTCATTTCCCTCGTTTCTTCTCTGTCTTTCGAGCCGACTCGAATAGCGGACGTTTACACGCATCGATGAATTCGCGCTTACCTGTCCGTTCGATCGATTCGCCAGTCAATCCCCATCCTTTTTCTTCTATCGTCACCGGCTGCCGTCACCGTTAATAATTGCATGAACAATCTCCGTGAATGCGCGACCGATTTCCCGGCGAAAACTAGCGTGGACCCGACGACGCGGATGCGCGTTGCAGGTGACAGACTAAAGTGGAACGGACGGTACCGCGAGGGAGGGTGAAAAAGTAAAGTCTGTTCATTACATGCGAGAGCGCGCGTATAGCTTTTTTTCGACTTCTTGTACTCTAAGGATAAGAGGAATTAATTCTTTTTGCTGGAAATGTTTTTTAAATAATTCCGTGTAGCCACTTTCCTGAGATTCCCGATTTTAAATCCTCCGCTTATCCAAAGTGGGAAACTATGGAAAAGTTAAAGTTACGGTTGCTATGGAAGTCGCATTTTTTTTTTTTTTCTAAAGAGGAGAATAGAATTTTCGAATAAGATTATACATTTGCCGGTGGCATTCAATTGTCGTAAGTTCGCGATCCTTTAATCCTTAACTCCCTGCCTGGCCTAGCACGCTAGGCTCGAACAAGATCGTTATCCTTAAAATATCGAAAGTTTCCGAAGTTCGAACTGCCGCCTGTTAAACTTTCAAATTGCTTCCTGGTTTATTAAAATCGTATATACTGCAATGAAGCTATCATCGGGGCTGCCTTAACGCACTGCCACCGGTGCGTATAAAAGTGGAATTCGTATTTTTCCTCGACGCCCTTATCTTAATACCACTTTTATATTTCTGTAATAATGAATTTATCGTCGATACCGTCGACCCTTGAAATATCGACGCGAGAGGAACCGTGCGCAATGTTACGAAGGTTTCATACTTTGTCCGCGTGAAGACATAGCGATGAGACGTTCTTTAATTAAACTGAAACTCAAACATTGAAAATCAAGTGTATATCAAATGTATATACTCGACGAATGAAAAGAACGATTTCCGACAGTTCTTACCTTCAATTTTCCACTCCGTTATATAACAACTTCTTCCATGCACCTATTGTTACTAGACTTTTCAATTTCCCGTAGAATTTACGACACGATAGGCCACCCGTCGAGACGCGATTTGAGCCACACGTCCTTCGATTTCCCCGGGAATATCGTTCCCAAACGTCGCCCAGCTGCGACTTGAAATTCGTTGGCCCTCTATGGTAACAAATGTACCAACCATGGCTCAATAATGCGTCTGGTATTATGGTCGGGCAAGAATGCCTGGAAGATCGAGTGCAATGTTCACATTCCATTCGGAGAGATACACCCACGATCTTCCTGGGTCACGATCAGTGGAGAACGATCGAAAGATCGATCAAACGTTCGAGTACCGAACGTCGAGTACTATCGTCCATGGAAACATTCGAAATCTTCCACAGTCCTCTCTCTCTCTCTCTCTCTTTCACTCTCTGTCCCCTTTTTATTCCCTCTGTTAACGCGTATCCGCGCACACGTACACGCGAAGGACGCGTACGTGTAGGTACGTATCCGCGTCTCTCCTGTGGATCTTTCCTCGGGATCGCAGGTGTCCCGCGGCGAAGATTCCCGGAGGAGATTTCCAGCAGTCTAACGCCGGTATCGTTTCCACGGTGTGCGAGATTGCGTCGCTCATGGCGGCCTTTTTTCCGCCCCTGCCCCGCCCTATTTTCGATTTCACCTCCTTCGCGACCCCTTATCTCGTTCCTTTTGCCGCGGCCACCAGTCGCCACCGGTGATGCACCGGACAGAGATTGGAAAGGACAACCGAGCCGAGTCCAGGGAGCAATGAAGTAGCGAGGGACATAACAGGGGACGGAAAGTTTATAACCGATGGGAGGTGCGAGAGTTCGTTGAGAACTCTCGCGACGCTGGGAAAATCCTGAGGACGAATCGATCAGGAATCACGAGGAATTGGATGGTGGTAAAAACCAGGGGGTCGAGGAAGAAAAAAAGACGCGGAGGATTCCGCGAAACAAAGTATCGGGGAAGCTACGCGTCTCTAGATATTCCGGTTGCTTTTTGCACGAATCGACGAGGAGGAACGTCAGGTTCTCTCGCCGTGCTTGTATCCATCCTTTTGTTAGCGCGGCTAGAAAAACGAACGAGACCTCGAGTGTCCAGGCATCTCTCAAAGAAATTGCTGCTTCAGAACTTCTCTAGACACTTCGTAAACGTTCATTTCCCGTTCCTCAAACCCTCGCCTGTCCCCCACTCCTACTGCCGTGTTATTTTTTTTTTTTTATCGAAGGTCTAACTGGCCAATTAAGTGGAATCAGCAGAGAAAAGAAAGCCCGGGACTTTTATCCCTTTTCTCCGGCTGTTTCCGTCGATTCGCCGGAAGTGTTGACAGCGAGGCAACGGGCGTGTTCTCGACAGACGAGGAAGCTTACACGGAACACCAATAACAATTGAAAACCGGGTCAATGGACGCTCCCAGTTTTTTGCCTGTCACTACCCCTTTCATCTTCCTGCTCTTCGACGAATTTATCGCACCTACCCCAACGATCCTCCGATGTTTGCTCTACTCGATGCTCCCTCCCCCCTCTTCTTTTTTTTTTAAATCCTTTTTGCACATCGAGTTTAATTTCGAAGGCAAGTTACCTCGTACTTATACGTACGCGGTATCACATGGGTGTAGGTGCGATGGAATCCTCCGCGAGTGGAATGAAAATTGTTTGGTCCCGAGAGATGGATGCGTGAATAGAAAGCATTTGGACCGGAACGATGGAAGTATACGAGAAAAGTGTTCGAAAGAAAGAGTGTCTCTGGTAGCGCGGCGGAAGAAGCAACAAGGAAGTCATGAGTAAATTTTCCAACTCGATTTCCTCGCAAACAACGCTTCGAGCGAACAAATTTTTGCGCAACATTTATGGACGCGCGATCGTACTGTTCCCGCTTGCGCGTATTACACGATCGGATCCTGTATTCTTGTTTCATTCGTATCGTTATTACTCGTACGAATACCGTGTATCGTCGTTATTATTGGCGATTCCCTATTACTACAATTAATATCACGGCCAATTGTTATTATCGCGTGTGTCATTATTATTTTATTCCATACGCGTTTTCATCACACGCGAACCGTTGCCCGCCGCCGGGCAGCGGTGCGATAAATTCATTCGCTGAATTTCTAAAAGTATACAACCGACCATCGACAATTATTTCCACGATGCGCACTCTTATCGTTACTATTATTGTCCGAGCGTGATCCTCGCCGGCGTTAAACTTTTATTTAAATCCGTATGCATCGAAATATCGCGGCGTGCATGAATATTCCGCGCGAATATGCGCGCACGAGTCGCCGGGAAAAACAATAACCTCCGCAGGCTAACGTTCTCCGTGGCGCGGCCGCATAATTCATCCCGACTTTCCGCCGCTGGTGCTCGCGTTTCCCGCATGCCCCCAAGATGTCACGCCGCCGCGGGGTGCAATTCGTAACGCGGAATTGATAGTAAATTAGGGATTCAGCGAACGGCGCACGGACGGCCGGTAAAAGTTAAAGAAACAGGGCTCGCCGATAAATCTTGCTTACGTAGCACCCGTGACGCGGGTGAACGTGGTCGCCGGATCGGGCAGAAGGAAACCCGCCCCCCCCCCCCCCCTCCCCTGGAAATAGTATTAAGTGCCCCGTTGATCATAAATAACGCGCGTCGCAGTAATAAATGAACGGCAGCCGTCCGTTATATCGCTAAACCGGGAAAGATACACCGCTGACATTAATCACCGACGAATCAGTCACCATTGAAAAACTGTCCGCGGGAGTGGTGGTTGCGCGGACAACACTAGAAAAGGAAGCCACTTGATATCATAAATCAAGCTCGCGAACGGTCAATCCGAAGGCGTCGTTCCGTTTGGCTAGCGTTGGATCGTCTTTGGACACCGTTTGTATATCGTTGCTAATGGAAAAACAGAAGATACATAGGAGAGGAGTCTTCTTAGTTGAATTGTTAAACGAAAAACCTGGACGCGCGTTATGATTCTGGATCGACGTTTTATAATATCTTGGAAAGTTCGTCGAAGTAGCCAGCTAAAGTCGTCCCACCTCGAATGCCCTGGAACTCGTCGTAAAACACCGGGACCCGGGTCGTTAATTCAATACCCGAAGCCCGATCGGACGTTTATTTAACTCAAAGTCTCTTAAACACCCGCAAAACCTATCCAGAGGCTCGCAGCTGCGCAACCGTTTTCGAGTTAGCCTTAACGCGATTGAACTTCCCGATTGTTTCCCCAGTTCTTACGACGACCGGTGCACTCCGCTCGAAGAGGAACGTTGCCCCCCCGCCCCTCTGTTCCAGCGAACCGATCCGCCAAGGCAAACCCTTAAATTGGTTCAATTAACGAACAGAAACGTGCTGACCCGTGACTTTTGAACGTTAATTGCCTCCACGCGTCCAAGTTCGTCGTTCCGCGTCTTTGTCCTTAGCCGTACGACCGCGTCTACGCCCTTACTCGCTCACGAGCGTCGATTTCTTCTCCGTCCCACTTCGGCGAAGTTTAACAGAGCGGCGCTGCGACTGGACTAATTATTAATTTATCCAGTGGCAAGTTAATGAGCCACGAACGCGCGAGTAACGTCGGTACGGACGGCGGTGGCCAGATTTAAAAGCAACGCTCGGTTGTACGAGTTGCATGCCGGACGCTCGGACGCGCGAGTCGCAATCAGGATGCCTTTGAAAAGCTCTCGTCGTTGGACATTATGTGCATAATACGTTTCTATTTGATAAACGGAACGGCGGATGAATTTGAAATTCAGGACTCGCGTATGAATTTAAATTCCTCTTTGACCGGACACTCGAAACGATCGTTGCGCGAAATCTTGTTCCTGAAAATCGTTCAAGTGGATAAATTCGATTCGCTGATGGGATACCGAAGCAGGGTGTGGGCGGATCTCGGAACTGTGACCGAATTTTAGAAAATTCTTCGGAGCCGTGCGCGCGTTTCTCGTTTCGTTTCGAACGGGAAACATTTCGTCGGTTTGCAATTAATCTAGAACGGAAATTCCGGCAAGACCGTTTCATCCCGGCCAGTTCCGGTAGGAATGCTCGCAACGGGTGCTTACACGAATCCTCGACAGAGTCTCAGAAGGAAAAAGGGGAAGGAGTAGACGCGAGCTTGAGGTTTTAATTTATAGCCAACGGATCCGCCCCTAATCTGGCAAATCTGTAGAGTGCCGTGTCGCTCGTAAATAACCGGGACAGAAAGTATTATTCCCTATGAAAAACAAACTGAGGACAAGAAATTAATACCAGCCTCTTTATTCCCGCGGAATAAACCGCATCGAGTAATCCCCCTGTAATCTTGTACACATCTGCGAAACGAGCTGGCCAGGTAGGTAAAAATGATCCTGCCGCGCCCTATCCTCGAACGCTCGATTGGTTCTCTCTCCACTCGCAGCGGTAGGAAACACATGTACACGTCGTTTCCCTCAGTTTCTCTGGCCATCTTCGAGCTATTCGCGACCGCTGTAACTATCGAGCTCCTCGCGACTGAACATTTTCCACCGTGCTCTCGCGTTCTATTAACTCCTAGGACCGTGATCGTCACGATTCCGCTTCGCCAGTGTCGGTCCTCTACATCGAGTTTCCATTAAGAAAAGATTCCCCTATCTCTGTGCCCGCGAATCCCCGTACAATGGCGCGTCATTAGACAGGCGCGTCGCGACAAAAGGATACGGATAGCGGATACTATTAGCCGAGACTCGAGCTGCTTGATATCGTCTTTTCTTACCCAGTCAGCTGGTATCGCGTAACGTTTTACACGACCACGTTTCACAACAATAACCGAGTACTGCCCGCGTCTCGTCGTTTACCAGCATCCTCCTCTCCCTCTACCCTCGCGCGGTCCTCTGACATTTTTCTAGAGGAGAGTAGATTAAGAACGGGACGAGAGGAGACGAGCGATACCGCGGAGATGGTAACGAGGGAGCTACGAGATCGAGCGTAAATTTTATTTTTCCCGTGGAAATGCTCCGCGAAGAGCAGCGCGTGCGAATAGGTAAGAGCCAGCTCGTTTTGTTCGTCGGCGAAGAACGAACGGTCGTATCGTGAAAATCCCCCAAGTATCCGACGGCATTCCAGGCGTCTAGCGGAGTCCGTTCTGCGAGTTTTACGACCGAGCTACGCCAGGCCGCGAACATCGAGGAATCGTCGACGATATTGCTCAGGCTTTTACAACGCACGTGCGCGACGAGCGTGTCTCGTATACGCGAGGCATGTAAAAATGTACGAACGTCAATCCGACGCGAGTCCTCTTTTCTGTCCGCAAGAAATTCGGGGGTGGACGAGCCGCGCAGGAAACGAGCGCCGTCCAATTAATCCGTCCGTGAACCGGAATTCTTCTCGAGCACGACGGACGATGCGCGTACGCGAGTCGAAAACACGGTCAAGGAATACGAGGAACGAGAAAAAGGTGCACGGAGAACGAAGCCTTCGACGTTCCTTTGTTACGGGGCGGAAAAGGTAATCTTTCATACGCGCGCGGTACGTTCGATACAAAAACGCGGTTAATTCAGCTTTATTAATGAATGGCCGGCGTCTCTTTCAGCGCTCGGGCTAATTACCCCTCTGTGCCGTGTACGACGTTTCAAAGAAGCGGATACGTTCCATCGCGCAACTTTTTAATTAATATCGAAGAAGAATTTTTCAGGTTTAATATATCGGACGCATCGCGCCGATAGCTGTACAGTAAAACTGATAAAATCTTGCTTCGAGAAGTCGGTGAAAAATGTTATCGTAAAAGTTAAGTACACCGGCGCAGGACGGCGCAACCCCACCCGCAGCCCCTCTCTTAAATTATGTCTGCAGCCTGCTGATAAAAGGTAGGAGGCATTTTTAGCATCATCGACGCCTCGCACTTTCCGCGGCCTTCCATTTTCTCTTATCCACGACGAGCTTCCGCGCTTTTTTTTCTCTCCCCCGCGTCACAGCAGCGCCCTTCTCTCGATATCGACCAGTCGGCGATGCAGTTGGCCTCCCCCTCTCCCCCCCCCCCCCAGGCCCTCCCCCACGGCTTAATAAATTACTCCGTGATAGATTCGCCCTTTTCATCCGAGATAATAACGGCATCCGTCGAAATAATTGAAGAAATCGTTGAATCGTGTCGCCATTATCTGACCCTCTATCGCTGGGATTTATCTACATAATAGTGATTCATAAACGGGCAGCGATAAAAGGTTGGAGAATTTTTCGAGACCCGGGGAATGACTCGACGGGGCCAGATTTTCAATGTGTTCTTCGTCCGACGATAAAGCTTTACGACGTGCAGCTTTTAAACCGTGGCCGGTGATGTATTACGAGCGCAACTTCGTTCCGCGGAAAAGTGGGTTATGGCTGATTTAAAATTCTTAACAGTTAAATTAAAAGCTCGCAGCTTCGCGGTAAATCCGTAGAAACGCGTTCCCGAGAGGATTTCAGAAACTTTCCATTCGTTAAGCCCGAAAAGTTCTACGGAGACCCGCGGAGTATGATTTAATTATGGTTAATTATTTATTGATGATATTCAGTACTGAATAAATAAGCGCAACGGTGATGTTGCAGAGTGAAAAGGGAGTGGACGCGGAAGAGAGAAATATTCAGCACCCGTGAAACGGTTCAAAACGGGCGAACCTGAACGAGTTCCGGGCAATAGAACCCTGAAAGAAAATAATTTCGTCGAGACCCCGTCCGTGCGACGGAAAATGACTCCCTTTTGCCTCTAACAGATAGCTCTCAGAATGGTTTGATAACTTGAGAAGTCTCGGTTCGAGATTACTCGAGTTAACGAACCGTACTGTCGTTCGCCGAGTGTTTAAAGTAGTTTCGCATTTAAAATCAATCTTCTAGCCATTTGTTACAACTGGGAAGTACGCTCATTTCTTACCAGCGTTAACGAACTTTCAGCGGGTCGCGGACCCCTCGATACAGGTACCCGACAACAAGTTGAAACGTCTCTCGTTAACCAATGAGACCGCGATTTCCTTTAGCGCTTTCGAATTTAAATATTCAAATTGATATATTCAAATTCAAATTCGAATGTTGAAATTCAAATACCGGAACTTTAATATTTATTTATTCAAATTGCTTCGAATACCCGAATTGTCCCCGTACACGTTCTCTTTACCGGATATAAACTTGAAAAACAATATCTTCGACCACTCTACGAGCCTCGCTCCAGGAGATCCGGGAACACCGCTGGCAACGATGCCAAAGCACCACCAAGAATTTACGACTCTCCCCTCACCAATCCCCTATCTATACCTACTCGCGCGACTTTATTTCACCTTTCAACCCTTCGAAAATTACCAGACACGTACGTCCACGGACCACCCTATCCTAGACGTACCGATCGTAACCGCAATTTGTCACACGTCGGATTTCAATGAAGCGACCGGCTTCCTTATCGCGGCAGTCCAATCTGTAGCGCCAGCGAACGAAGGCACCGTCGCGCGCCTCTCTTCGAGTTCCATCGGTCGACTCGTTTAGCCTCGCGTCCATCCGACTTCCAACCGCGACAGCCACACGTTCGAATTCAGACGGTCTACGGAGCGGGTACAAACGGCAATAAAGCCAATTCGGCCGGCGGAATTTAGCTGATCGCACTGCTCGTGCGTCATTCCGGCAATTTCTGTTATGTGACGCACGGCGGGGCCGCGCTCTCGCGAGGATTATTCCCTCGTCCGAGCCCAACGTCCGCGCGAATCCCGCGTAAACAGAGTTGAGCGAAAAACTCCGCGCCCCATAATTATCCATTTCGCGAAAGTTGCGCGACACCGTCCTCGTCGCGCGCGCAATTCAACCGCGGTCCCGTCCGCTGGAAACGCGGCGGATCAAACTCGTTTTAATTAGGAAATTTTCATTCATCCCCGCCGGGCGATTAACCACGGTATTCCTTTTAACTAGAAACGAAGAGGATCGCGACTAGCCCAGTTTCCCAAGGAATCAAACAGCTGCCCGTTGTCCCGTTTCACCTCTGGCCAACGTAAATACAGATAAAGCTAATTGAGAGCAATCGTTTGCCCGGGACGGACGGTGCTTCTTTAATCCTCCGGATAGAAGATAAAAGCTTCTCCTCCATTGCGCCTCGTCATCCCTCTGTCTCTCTATCTATCTCCACGGTGATTCCTCCTCGGATCGCGCTCAGTCCCGCTTCCCTTTGCCCCGGCTGGTATTAACCGAACTGCCAAACGATCACTGCCCCGCAGTATCGTTTATTAAAGAACACCGACACGCTGCTACTTCCCCGTTGACGCTCGTCCACGGCTCGTCCGCTCGATCCGCAAATAGACGCCGGTATCGGAAACGAACGTGGCCCCTGCGACTGGGCGTGGCCCACTGTGGTGCTCCTAAATGGAGACAGGATCTCCTTCGGCCGCTGTGCAAACTCCGGAGGACAAAGGCTCGTAATCGAAAGACGGGGGCAACGGCGGGCTTCCAGGGTCCAGAAATCCTCTAGGACGCTCCCACGTTCACAAACACTCGTCCTAGCCGAGGATTAGGGGCGGAAGTATACCGTGTCTCTCCTCCGCCCGACTCGCTGACGATTGCATTTCTCGGTTCTTCCGGCAGAAATTGTTTCAATTGCGAGGCTCCCCCTCTGGACGCCGCCGACGCGTCGATTACCAGATTAAATCGGACTTAGCCTCCACCCCGCCGTCCCTTCTGTCGCTACTTAGCCTTCGAGGCGCGGGCTTAGTCCGGCGTGGAAAACAATCCCGCGGATACGCCTCGATTAAAAGTCGTTCACCCGTGCCAAGTTTCGCCGGACTACCCAAGACGATCGATCAACTTCGATTATTAATTATCCGGCTAATGACTCGAAGGACGCGAACAGGGCGCGGGGTGACGTGGGGAAGAAACGACGCTGGCTGGCCGTCCCGTTCCCTCCTCTCGCGGATAGAGGGATTGTGACAAAGCAGTCTGTCCAAAGATAACATCTGCTCGCTCGAACGTAGCGACCTACACCGTTTCTTTGCTCCCGTTCTCGCATTCTCCATCGAGAGCTGACTTGCATTTTCTTTCTTCATTAGAGGTCGCGTCCATGGCACACAGGTAGCTAGTCCACGGAGGCCACCAAGTTTTTTCTAACTGGATCGTGACTGGCCAGGTATATGGGTGTTTTTCTTTCGCTACTCTTCCGGGAAAACACTCTTTTTCTGGTCCCTAGCCCTCTCTACTTTTAATGATACTTCGCGCGAAGAGCGTCCACTCGCGAAGCGTTTTGCGAGGACGACGGATTCGAGGAAGATAATTGTCGCGGCTTAAGGACATTCGACGCCCGCCGGAATTGACTGATGTATTAATGAGCCTAGTTGGTGCTTCAATTGCACAAGCGAAACTGACTTTGTGAGACCGACGGGGAACGATTAACTGTTCATCGAACTTTAATGAACGTAATCGTCGTGTTAGTAAGATATCTGCTGGAAACGCTTCGTCTCCGAAACGGAGTATATGAAGCTACTCTAACGTAATTGAAACTTGCACAATAGGTCAGAGTATTGGTATTCCCTGCTTCGTGTGATTAGTGGCTGGTAATTAGATATGGCTCGCTCGAATCTCATTCCCTGACATTTACGTAGAACGAATACTCGCATTCGTCCTGTTATTCTTATTTCACTCGTCCCGTACGAACCTGTTCTGTACAGAGAATTCTAAATACATTCGGAGGCCATAATTTCACCTCGAACTAGCGTACGTATATCGCGTGATCGATGACAAGCCGGAAGAAACTCCACGAGCATCCGTGCTGAACAGCTGACACAAAACACCCGGTCGTCGTACTTCAACCCAATTTCCCCCGTAACTCCTTGATCTCAATTAACTACCGCCCTCGTCGTCTACGCCAATTTACCATTTCGAGCGAGCTAGCAAACCCTGTCTGTCTTTCGTTAAACTACGATTCACCTGCCGGAGGAATACGCGTCTCGACTAATTCCGCGACGTTCCCTCATCGATCGTTCATCTCCCTCTTATCGCCAATCACCTCGACTATGTCCGTCGAATTCATAGTCCCGGGAATTCTTCTCGTAGACGTTCCTTTCTTAGATCACCGCTGCCATTATCCCGATTGATGCCCGGCAATATCTCTTCCAAGGCCATTTCGAAGATTCCGACTCGTCCGAATCGAGTGTGTCACACTCACATGCACACAGAGACACTTGCAAGAGCACCTGCACCGCTACGTACACGTCCATAGGCGCGTGTAGCATTCCGGGTCTCGAATGCGGTGGCTACACCCCTCTGCCCAACCCTCGGGAACACCGGGTACACCAAACGCGACCCCTTGTCGCTAGGCAGTGCGCCCGTGTCTTCGTGTGTACGTATCAAGCGCCGCCCAATAAATCCACCGGTTTAATTAAACTAAGTTTAAACGGATCCCTTCCACGGTACAAAGCAGTTATATGTATCACGTTCCTGATCCGCGGCTAAATCAATTATCGGAGTTACGTGACCGACAGGTAGGGTCGTTACACGCCGGTGGTTCCAAATTTCGAGTCTCGCCCCAAATATCGCCTCTTTCGTTCTTCGTTCGCAGGATCTCCCGCAGTGGATGTAAGGAAATTGGGTAAATTTCAACGGGACTTGGCCGTGAACGTCGCCACGTTTGAGCGTCGTCGATCGATATCCCCGCTCCTACATTCGTTAACGTGACAAGCGGAAAAGATTAGAATTCGGTTTTCGATCGAACGGTCCCCAATAAACAACAGATTGATGAATCGCTCGAATAATCGATCACGCCGGGGAAGAAGCAAATCGAGCGCAGGTAGAATAATTGAACGGTCACCGTTGCCTGGGGGCGCATCACGAATTCCTTCTACGGGCCCGTGTACCGCGTACACGATTAAGCCTAAGCTATGCCAACTATTTCCGTCCGGTACATGCGATGGGAAGGGCTCGATTAAACAGATCACTTCCACGGAACCGGCGCGCCGCCGGTTCTACTCGCTGTTGCGTTCGCAAACGAGATGCAACCGACCGTCTACTTTCCTCCGCGGAACAGTGATCCGGCGAGGGAGCAACAGTTTTACCAGGGGGAATTTTAAGAAGCCCATACATCACCGTATCAAACCCGCTGCATTATTCAGGCTAATGCATCTCCCTAATAAGAGACGAATGGATTCGACTCGACAGTTCACGGTGTTGTACCGATGCTTCTTAGGCGTGATGCGCGAGGCAAATACGAGGATCGCTGGAACGTAACGGAAACACCTAAAGTGTCTGGATACGAGAACGAAACGGCTCGAAGGAGCACGATCGCGATACATTATGCACGCCGAGGAGTATCGTCGACCAAGACCGAGCGTGCTTAATCGTGTGTAATTATGCAGCGAATCAACAATAGGTCGAAGAGCGTGGCAAAAATCAAAGAACCCAAGGGTGAAGGTGTCCGTGGTGTACGAGACGCGTGTGGGGTAAAGTACGATGCATGCATACGTAGTGACCCTCCTGCCAATTAAGCGATTGCTCCCACTTAAGCGCTGTGTAAAACGAAAATTCTTGTCCGGGTGTCCTGCTCCAAGTTTACAGGATAGTATTCAACATTTATCCTTTGATCTCCGTCCATCGACGCTGTACAAGTCTCTCTATGCCTCTAGGTATACAAGTGTATACCTTCGAGCAGGTTTGCGCACGGCGTGTTCCTTCGTCTACCGTGTATACACGGAACACGGAGTATTGGTATGAGAAAGGCAGGTTTGGCCTAGCTGTGTAACCACTTGGCAGGGTATGCTTGATCGGTTCATTTACCGTTGGCGAGGGTGCAGTCACCCCGTGGCCACCCTTGCCTCCAATCCGAGGGTCTCTAACCTGCACTTGGTTCTTCCGCTGTTCGGGACCCGCTTCTATCTGGCAATTAAAGACAGCGCTCGGGCGGCTCGGGGTAAAGACAGACGCGCGCTTATTGACACGAACAGGGGCAACACGTATACACAGGGAGCGCGGCCGGACGGGTGTGTTCGTAGCGAATTCGAGGACGAAATTGTGGCGACGGCGAGGAGATTTAAGGACTGTCTGCCTTTCTTGCTGCTGGCCCGATGGACGCTCAGTGACGCGTTAAAGTAGACTCGACTCGAACACGTGATATCAAAGAGGCACCTCGGTGGTAGTGAGACGTCGTATAAAAGCGGGGCGAGTCTTAGTCTTTGGGTCGTCGATTCGCTCTGTAGCATAGAGTAATTGAATCTACGGCGATCAAAAGGAGCACGATTCCTTTTTCATTGTCGAAGCATCGCGGACACGTGCAAATGAACGCGATACTTGTCTCGATGTCGATGCTCTCAGCGTTCGTGAGAATGTGCGAACCATTCGAAGCGAACGGATGATAAATCATTACATACAGGTTTCTCGAGACCCTACGAAGCGTGTAAAATATTGCAATTTCTCCTTTTTTTAAAGTGAGAAACGCGCGACGCTGGGAATATTTTCGAATATCCCGGGAAAAGAAAAATTGGTAGATAGAACGTTTTACTTGAGGAGGGCGGAGAAGAGTTTATGGCAGTTCTTGTTGGACAAATGACGACTTTTATCGAGCAAGTTTCACTCGACTTATAAAGTCATACGGCGCGTCGTACGAACGACACGTTCGTTGAATCGAGGATGTATAAGTGACCGTGGGATCGATCGGGATTTACTTGTTCTTTTAGCTGCCGCTAATTCGTACGGTGATTAATAATTCGCGCGTATCTATACAGGGGAAATGACGGTGAACAGGTGTCGGGATGGAAAGCGTTACAACAATATGCGGGTACGCAGCAATAAGTAATCGTTACACGATTTCGGTGCACGCGAGCCTGAAACGAAAACTAGCCATTATGCATATTGGTACGGTTTATGCTAATCTCTATAATTATGCGAATATTTCTCTGTCCAACGTTGCGCCACCCCCCAACATTTAATGAACTGCACCGTACCAGATATCATTGCTACCGACTCGTTAAAGCGGCCTGATTCCCTACCGGACCTTTCTCGCGGCCGTGTAAAATTATTTGTAATTGCGCTGATATAATTACTAACGTTCCTGGCGCACGGATTACGCGGACGAACGAACTAGATACACTCCCGGAACCAATGCGTGGACATTAATTCGTGAAATTAATTTCTGAATGGGATACCGCCAATTATGAATGAAAATGAAAATTTACTTATTTTTCGTTTACACCCTGGGCGAGAATTGTCATTATTCCCCCGCGAATACCGCCCCGTTACTCTGCGTGGCGTGCGATTGAAATGTTAGAAATTATTTACGAGCTGTCCGTCGAGAACCCGGTAAATGGTAGACTCTTAATATCGCTACTCACCACTCTGTCACCGGGATACTTCACGAAGCAATTCAATTCCGCTGTTTGGCCAACGATGGCGGTAACATTTCGTGGGGCGATGTCGTCGAAACCCGGTTTGTTCAATGGTTTCGTCGATTTACTTCCGGCTACCACGCTAGCCAGGCTCGATCCACCTGAAAAGAATAGGGACAAACACCATTAACGAAATTGTCCGGACGTCTCGTCGTCGAATGATCCCGTCAAGGTTCCGTAAACATTCGTAAGTTCGACAATCTTCGAGCGGACGACGCGGACGGACGTAGCACGGCCGTGGAGCGTGCACGGGTAACAGGGAAATCTATTCTTACTTAACGAGGCTGGCGTCTCGGCAACAGAGCAGTCACAGCGTACCTCGCAAAGTCAAAGTAAGTTCGGATGAATATGGAAACTCTTCGAGCTTTACGTTCAAACAAGGTTAGGCGTTGCAGCTGCTTTGCGACATCAAAAGTTCCATCTCTCGAGCGAACTGCTTGTCGCAGGTCTCGCTTTCGACGCGTGCAGAAACGCGCCCGCGCATCGTGCGCGTACCCGGCGCGGCTCACACGAGGCTAATACTAATAAGCACTTGATTAAGAGCGAACTTCCGGCAATGGTAACGCGCCCAGCCGTTCTGTATTGTCGCTAGGCGAAATCACGGTAAATGTATACGTTCTTTAATATCCTGTTGGCTACGCCAGCGGAACCTATCGTTTTCTTTGATCCACCGGTAATGCAAATAGTTTGCCAACTAATAATTTCGAGAATGCCAGGCTTCCCTCTGGCACGCGCCACCGGGGCAACTTTCATTGACCTTCGATCCGTGCGTGCGCACGGAGAGGGATAACTACGCCAGCAATTTGGTGATCGAGAAGCGCATCGCGAAAGGCGGTCGGGACACGGGATCCCCCGTGGAGATTCAATTGTTTCGCTGCTTATTTCACAATTAACGTAATTAATGCTCCGCGTTATGATGACATTTATTTTCGCGAACCACTTCATTACCCGTCGGACTAATGTGATTCCAACGTGAATCAGAACCCGTTGTTCATGGGATTGAATAAACGACGACGCTCATCGCTGGAGCATCGGTAATTCCATCTTTTGCATCGCGGATTTATCATTGAAATACGTCAATTAAACGGCGAGCAATTTATCAAACGATATGCGAAGCGAGATACACG
This sequence comes from Xylocopa sonorina, assembly GCF_050948175.1. Classification (NCBI taxonomy): domain Eukaryota; kingdom Metazoa; phylum Arthropoda; class Insecta; order Hymenoptera; family Apidae; genus Xylocopa; species Xylocopa sonorina. Next base: position 16,768,247 of record NC_135193.1, read on the forward strand.
GAACGGAGGACGAGAAAGATCGCGAGAAAGAGATAGAGGGGCAAACCCTCTTAAATCAGAAATGATTCAACAATTTCCCGGGACGCAAACGGTAACTATTATCATCGCAGCGAATCGGGTTACCCTGTAGCAGATTTATATGAATCACTCGATTCCCCATTAACCAGGATTTCGTCGATCGCAGAGATGAGAGAGTCGCCATTAACATAATCCCACGAGAGTGGGTGGAAACGGTGGAAAAACGGGAATGTGCCGGGCGGCGGTCGAAACGGCGAGGATAGAGGCGGAGGAGGGTGGCTCGGTCGGGTGCAGCGCGTCGAACACGGGGCGGGAAGGGTGAGATAGAAACGTTGAGCGCTCGATAAAATTTCCCATTGTATTCTACGGGTAAAATGGGATTTCGGCGGGGCAGAAATTGAAATTGTTACGAGGTACAACGTGGAATTGTGGAAACCGCCCGACGATATCCAGACGATATCGATATGCGTTACCGAAAGGAACGAGTCAAAGGGGATTGGCAGCCGATAACGAAGGGCCGACGAGTTGTCGTGAAATTAATTTACCGTGCCGCGGCCGCCGCTAACCCCTGGACCGCCGCGCCACGGTCATGGTCGTTCGTTACTTTCCGAATGGTCGATTTAATGGTGCCCCGTACCAGGTCGACGAAATGGGAGACCTGTAAGCGTCCGGCAAAAACGAATGTCGATGGAACGCGCCATCGAGCGTCGCGAGGAGAAATTTTTCGCTGGCACACGCGGAAATAGACCAAAACGAGGATGGATATCGATCGAATTCCTCCACGAAGGGAGTATGCTTCGGAAGATCGCCGATATATCAAGTCCTGACGTACGAATCAGCCGCAGAGGTATTTGAAAAATTTCAGAAATTTACGTTCCGTCTGTTTTCGCGTGTCCTTTGCGCTTTCTACTCCCGGCCGTTTCGCCATTTTCGACTTTAACGCGATCTCCAACGATTATCGTCGAACGACAACGATCGATGAATTTAACTGCGTCTTAAGATGGCATACGGAAATATTCTTTAGGATTCCCTCCGCGTTCGTTCATCTAAATTCATTTAAATCGAGATGGGTGCAGCATTCGTTGCGAGATATGCATGCGAATACATCTGCGCTTAATTCTTAGTATACGATTGCGGTACGAATAGAGAATTTAATCGAGAGCGCGGCGAGTATCGTTCGGTAACGGCGTCGGCCCTGATTTTTCCCCCACGAACGATAAACAAAACTGTGCTTTAAACAAACGTTTCGAGAAGTCGACCGCAATCTCTGCCGCTTGGTGATCCTCCAAATTTCGTACCTTCCAGTCGCAGCACGTACGTTCAGTTATTTGATCTGCCCCTTAGATTCGAAGCTAGCCGAAAGCACAGCCAGCGATACCTTTCGACCCGTTCCGATCGTTTACTACGTCCGTGAATTTAGAGTCGTCCCAGAAATGAACGGAGGAAAAACAACGAACGGAACACGCTGGAAGGTGGCCTGGTAGTAATCAAAGGAAAGCCTCGGTGCCGTACCGCGTCGCAGCGGTCGAAACGAAGAGCGGAAGGTGGAAAAAAGAAAGAGAGCCAAGCGAAATTATGGCGTAATACCAGTCGGCGTACGTATTCCGCGTCGACACGCAAAGCGAGCCCTTAAATTCGTCCGTTACTTCGCCCCGCGTTCTCGTGCCCTGTAATTTCGATGGAATGCATGGCGGGCAGATAAGGAATCGTAATTGAATCTTTGAACACTGCGCTCCGGCAATCTGATGTAAGCGAAATTGATAAAACCTTCCGACTGGATACAATCTGAGTCATGATTCGAGTTTTCTCTCCACCGCTTGAAATTATCTATCAAATTTACTCGGTCTACGCGCCCTCGACCCGCTTCCGTTTCAGCGGTAGTTACAGAACGAATACCCGCGGCGACGATCGAGCGTGCACGCCTACACGGAATGCCCCGTTGTTACGCGGTTCTTGTTTCACGACAGAGTTTTCCGAGCTGCTCCTCCGCGTGGTTTCCATTCGAGCCGTTGGCTGCACGCGGAACTGCGATGTCGATTCTTTGCACGTGAATCGTATCGTCGATTTCGGCATTGAGCTCGGTCCGAGCATCGCAGAAGGGTGGTCCGCGCACTTCCTTTCAATCGTTTCGTTCCCACGACGTTCGACCGACGCGATTCACCGCCGGATACGTACACCTGTGAATCCAGGGCTATTTATGCGATTGCTTGCCCTACCTTCCCCTTTTCGCTTCCTGCTCCGCTCTCTAAAGTGAACTACCTTCCTTTCTCTATCTCCCTCTTTCCCTCTGCCTTTCAGTTTCAACGGTCTCGAGCGATCAACGATGCGTCGAACGCGCTTCGATCGGATTCTCGACGAGGCTTTCGTAGAAAATCGCAAAGTTAACGACGGGATAATTAAATGAAACAATGAGAAAATAATACGAGATATTCGCACAATGTTGTTGGAGCTGTTGGAGGGGGCGAAATTCGGTGGTGCGCAGCCTCGCTAATTGATCGTATTAAAATTAACGGCCGAATAAACGCAGGCCGAGGTAATTAAATATCGGTCGCGTTTCGTTAATTGAACGTAGGTACCGGCCGTGGGAGTGCCTCGGTGAACGATCTTGTTTCTCCCTTTTTCTAGCCGCGATCGTTCGCTCTCCGCTGTAATCCGCGGTAATAAGGGCAGAAAATTCATTTTACCCTTCGAAGCGAACGCTGGAACGGCCGGTGACGATGAGAAACGGTAGAGGGACGAACGTTTGGGGAAACAGGGAGTTCTAATTGCACGATTAAAATATTCAACGGAAACGTGTAGCGAGCGGCTCGATTGTTTCGTACATATTTTACCGTCAAATGTGATTCTACATAAAATTACTCCCACTCCCCATACGCGTACATAAAATTTGACGAATGCCTTCCCTTTTCGAAATAAATCTCGCGCTCGAGATTCAATTTTCCAACAACGAACCGCGCGAGCAAATCACAGATCGCGCATCTACGCTGTCAAACGGCGAGAATGAACCCATTACGTATCATCGACCGATACGGCGTTATTTAATCGCGCAGTTGTATATAAACCGGGGCGCAAACAGTCCATTCCACAAATCAAGCTACGGCTCGGGCCTTCGTTTCAATAATCGTCCCGGAACTGCTAAATAACTCAACAGCTTCGGCCGTGAGCGAGCAGATTGCACGGGACGGCCGTGGCTCGTTGTGCAAAGTTGAACTCGGTCCCGGTTGCAGCGCGGGGAGGATCGCGATAACGCGGCGTAGCGACGCGGAGGTTACTCGTTACGGGTCTGAGCCCTTATGCTTCCTCCGGGGGCCGGGATATGGGCATATTCTATTAGCAGGGTGGTTTACACGGTTGCCCAACCTCGTAAATAGAGTCGGTAAACAGGTTCGCGCGCCAGCACACCGCGCGAAGCCATCGACGCTTGTAACCATTTCGTTCGCCAATTTCATCAGCGTGGAACGATACGTCGCGCAGGAAATAGCCACCGTTAATGAAATGACGATTCTCGTTTGCGCTTTTCTCCTTTTTGTTTTGGTCCGATGAAACGTCGTCCCTGGAAAATTGCAACGCGTGCGTTCTAACGCGATAATAGTTCTCGAAATCGAGGATAGAAAATGATATCCTCGCTGGAGATTTTGTTTCTTCTTGAACAGTGAACTTGACGTGGTGCAACGTGGAAATATTGGTACGAATAGAAATTTCGATGCCCCCGCGAATATTTTAAACCGTGTAAGAATGCAACTTTAGATAGCTCCATGAATCTCAAGTTTTTGCCTAGGAGTTCATAGTATGGATAGTTTCAGTAGTTATTAAATCTTGGAACGAGAGCGCGCAACCTCTTCCGCGTTAAGGAAGTTTTCTCGGATGTACACGGTACAGTGTCCCGCAAACATACGCGGCAACTATTCGAAATATCCGAGGGTACCGCTTACGGGACCGGACTACGGAGATTAAAATGCAGCAGCTAGAACCTAGAGTGGATTCGTTTACGTCGAGAATTCACTTAATAATGGTGCGTTCCAGGCAGCGAATAAAACCGGTCATCAGAACAGGCTAGCAAGGCGCATTAATCACAGAGATTGTCTTTAGTCGAGTAGATTACGCTGCAACTTTCCGTTAATTACTCGTTGTTGCGCTGAACTCTTTCGCGAAACTGCACCTCGCGTTTGCCTTCTCGGCCGTGCTTTATTTATCCGAACGATTCGACTAAAGCTAAGTAACGAAGTAGTTGGATAAAATAAATCGGGACCATTTACCAACGCGAACGTTGATGAGCGGTTAAGGATGGTTGCTCGAATCGTAATGAACGTCCATGCCCAGCCGCGTGTTATACGTGCTACGTGGAAACACTCCAAGGGAACAGCTGACGAGAACGATTATAATATCGTTAACGATTTTCCGAGGCAGCGTTCAACTCGCATCGATGATCAAACTTGCCGCGTAAGAGTGACCAAGTTTATGGATACAAGTACATCGCTAATGCATACGATATCCCAAGTGCAGATTAAACTTTTCCAAGACCATTAGCGCGCACCGAGGGAGCGTCGTATCTCGAGCCAAGTCAGCGGTTAAATTCACGGACGTCCTGGTCTCGTGAGGTTGTTCGGAACGGTGGCGTAAGTACGTCCTCCAGAATTCAAACGAGACCGTGTTCATCTGTCCTGTTACAAGATTCAAAATGACCGATTAAAATGACGAAACAATCCCAGTCCGCTCCTTCTCGCGGAGGAGTCGGTACGATCAAACGTAGCGACAGAGAGGCTTCCCGTTTAATGATTTCAAGCATGCCCTGTCTGTTTTCAAAGCTCGACGCGTGTGGTGTCCGCGAATCGTATAAATAATGCATACACGGTTGTATCGTATAATTTATACATATTCATCGTACTCGTCCCGTAAAATTTGCACGGTTCATCAAATCGTTACAAAATACGGCAATAAATTCCACGGCGCATCGCGAGAGTGTAGCAGAGTAGCCGCTGACAGATGTTGCGTTGCGTCGTGCGGGTGATGCGGATCGATCGTCGACGATACGAGGAAGAAGCGAATCTTGTGAATCGAGTCAAGCGAATTTGCTCGTAGCAATGTTGTTACATAACCGATGGGATTACGAAACTAGCGACGCGAGGAGAAAACGCGCGGCGGCGGCGGCGGCGTTGGCGCTTCGTCGTTGCAACCGCCCGGAACGTCACTCTTCCGCGATGTTCGGAAGGGACGCGCGGGACAGGCAAGACGATTTTACGTGTTCCTCGCCTCTGTTCCCGTGTCCCGATGGACCCGTTCGAGTCTCATGCAAATTAAGCGTTCATTTAATCGCGTTACGGGAAATAGGATTTCGTCGGATATTCCCGAATGAATAATCGATGGAAGTTGCAACGGAGGCGCATTCGCGATTTTCGCCCGCCGCCCAACGGCGAGAGTTCTCGCTCGACGAGGGTCGATGGCTGCTTTTACCGGGATTGTATGTACGCGCGCGCGGGACTCGACGAACCGGTCCTGCTGTTTGCACCCGGGGCCGTCGTGTGAGAAAGTCACGCGGCAACGTAACCCGACGGCGAACTGGAGAAAAGTTACGGGCCATCGAACGGGCTTATTACCGATTTATCACCCGGGGAAATTAGAACAGAAGCTCTGGCCGGAATCGGTGGCAAAAGTTTCCTCCTCGCGCCGCTTGAATGGGAATAAGGAAACGGCGAGCGCCTTCGTTGGCCCGTTTACAAAAGTTCCACCATCTCCACCCAACTATTATTCCGATGACGGATGATGACCGCTCCTCCAGGCCAGACACGGTCGTTTGTTATTTACTGACCATTACGCTTCGACGTGATCGAAATCTTCGCTCGCTGTTTTCGAGGAGAGCTTGTATCCGCCGCTGGAGATCCTCCGACTTCCGTGCCCCCGTCTTTTACGCTCGTCCAGATACCACTCGACCGATTCAATCGAATACAAGCTCGATCGTTTCTTCTCTCCGTAGAATTATATTCTACGGCTGTCGTACGTAGAGTTACAACGTAATAATGGAACGAATGCGCGTTGATGTTCGCGAGGAACGGGAAACGAGATTGATTGGGACGAAACTGCGAAACACGCATCCGCCTGCGCGGCGAGATGTTTATGTATTCGCGTGCAATTCGCATTTAACTCGAGCGAATTATTAAATGCGTTCAGCCTGGGCGTATCTAGCGTTCAGACGCGAATAAACGGATACAAATATCCTCGTTAACGCACTAGAAGTTGGCCGAATCGAACAAAGCCTATTTAGGGATATGCTCGTACAGGAACGAGCGGATCATTCATGAATCGACGCGTCTGCACACTTGGCCATTCTCTCAGTTCGTCGATTTCGAATCGATTCTTCCAGCCGACCTCTCCCTCTCTCTCTCTCTCTATCTCTATCTCTCTTTTCCTCTCTCTTTCTCTACCTCTTGATCGAGAAGTTAAATACGTGGATAATAAAAGTTCCATGGGAACTCGAGACCGGTGCGAAATGAACTTTCAACGGTGGCGTAAGGTCAGTATATACATCTCGTAATCGAACTTACTTTCGGGGGCATTCTTCTCGTACCTATCACCTCCCTTCTCTCTCTCTCTCTCTCTCCCATCCGCTCCCTTCTCTTACACTCCTCGCCCTTGTTCTTTATTCCTTTCCACCCTCGTCCCTTCTTCTTTTATTTCTCGTTCTTCTCGCACACGAGTTCCATAGGGTAGGTTATAAGAAGAGTTGCACGAGGCGCGAAAACCCGTTAAAGCCTTCGCTTTAAAGCTTCGCAACTTTGGCAGAAAGTTCGCCAGGTTCGAACTATCGGGAAAACCTCGCCGCAGTATAAGCTCGACCTTTCCGATATTATTATTGCCCTGGGCGAGTCTTGTACTTTCGACGTCCTCGTTTTTCTTCCGCGCTGCCTTTCTCGTTTTACTTTTCACTTACTTTCGACCCGCAGGACACGTATTGGCCCCAGGCTGGCACCACCGCGGGCCAAAGAAATCCCGCGGTTTATTCTATCCCGGACAGAGCGGTCGCGACGATTCTTGAATTAATCAACGGTTTGCGGTAACGGCGTCGAACTCGATCAATCCCATTCCCTCGAAATCAATGGCTAGACGCGTCTGTTATCGTCTATATCGAGTGCAATTCTTAGTGTAAGTATATCATCGTCGATGGTATTCAATTGGAGAACGGTCTCGTGCGTTTGCATCAGGCTCCATGGATAACAGCCCAAAGGTACGTACTGGCTAGAGAAATGGAGGAACAAACGCAGCTAGGACACGTAAACGATACACATTTCGTTTCTACGTGACTGAGCTACGAGCCGCGGAAAATGTCACAAACAGAGACGTTTGTAGGATCGGTCAGCGTAGACACTGACTGCCATGCGAATCGTTACGAACAGACAGAACCCATTCTATCGCATTTATTTCTGTTTTAAATGAAATTCATTGTTCTCCAATCGTCTTTTTCCTTCGATATCGTATACACGACTTCCTGTGAAACGGTATCTAGTTTTTCCACGTTGCGTTTACCCGATACGAAAACGAAATTAATTTTTTATGAACTAGAAAAATGAATGAAAACCTGTGGGTTGATTCATGCAAAAGAGAAAAGGGTGCCGCGCCTCTACTATTTTTATGCCATTTTTCCTCGCTGTTGCAAGTTTAATAATCGCATGTTCCGATAGCATGTTGACAAAAAATTTATTAACTGACTTGCATCGAGCATCCGGTATGACGAGGTACATTTTTTTAATCGGAATTTTCTCTAGTCACAAGTATTCCTTGATTAATATCTTCCTCTGCCGTCGCTCTTAATGAAATATATCGGCTGGAAATGTCGTCTCTGCGGATAGTAGCCTCTACTTTGTAGCTAAACTTTTTGTTTATATAATACTTTAATATCTGTACACTTTGACAGTCAGACGAATCAGTCTCGTGAAACAAGCTTCATTTCGGGAAAGATGGTCCTTGCGAACGAAGTGAACTGTACAACTTTTTAATTATCCGTTAGAATTCACCGTCGTATATTTCAAAATCGTACGTAAGCGATTGTCTGATTGTACAGAGACGAATTACTTTACAAGTGTATATACGGGGGCATATATAGGGTCAGGGTTACTTGAACCAATATACTCCTCAATGAATTCCATTGTGCACATTCCATGCGTCGCGAAGCCTCGTGGACAGTGAACGTTTGTAGATCTAAAAGTCAATTTTATTCTACCCCGTAGCCTCTTTCAAGTGATCCGCAGGCAGAAGGGTTAACGAGAGAAAGAACATCGGTATCTGGCGATTTAAAAGTGCTGATATTCCAGACATTTAAAAGTTGAGAGTTCAAGTATCTCCAATAGCGGGAACTCCTTCGAATCATTCGAATCGCATAAAACGTTCGATATTCCTATCGACACTTGAACGACCACATACATCGCACCTACAACTCTCCCTCGATACACCGGTCGAGCTCGAACCTATTCGAACAGGTTTCTATTCTCTCAGGCCTTTCACCAACCGGCGAAACATTTTCCTAACAATGCGAGTCGCACGTGCCTAGCCTACCCAGTCGAGGGTGGTCGTTTCGAGTGGCTCGCTCCGCTTCTGATTCGAAACTCGTTCCACCGTTCATACCTTATACCTCGAGGGATCCGTGGGAGCATGGATTCGTGATTCCTTGGAAACGCGAGGGCATCCGCGTCTACCATTCCGTGGAGTATCCTCTCTCCACGGCCCTGCCGGGTCGCTCGGAGATGTTTAATGCAAACTCATCGATTCTCCAAACCCTCGGACATTTTTCTCCCCCGTGCAAGCCTCTCCAAGGGGTTCGCCGCGAAAGATTGCGGCGAAGATTCTATGAGCGATGGCGGCTCATAAAGTCGGATGTGGGCTGCGGCTGCCCTCCAACGTTCCAGCCACCCTCCTTTGCCTTCTAAAACCACCCCTTGACCCGAGAATCGAGCGACCCCGGCCATTTCTTGCGGCGGATCCTCGGTGATACATCGACCAGGAAACGACACCCGCGACTCTTGATTAGCTGCATAATTTTTTCCCCATCCCCCCTCGACGGGGTAATGTCGTCTTCGTTTAGAGAATGGGAAACGATCGGTTCGCTCAGGGGGGGAAACGTGATCTTCCGCCGCCACTTATTTCACCCTCGTTCGCTAACCGAACGAAGATTCATCTTCTATATAATCAAGAATGATCGCGCAAGAATGTTACGGTGGGTAGGTTCTGTTGCACTTGTTGTTCCGTTGCTACAGTTTCGAAGCGATTGTAACACGAGTTAAGGTTTCCGTTGGCACATTGCGGGTGCCATTAATTTTCGAACGCAACACTTCGCGAGACAACCACTTATCATTTCGCTCGCCTGCTTCCCGCTCTTGAAATACAGGGATACGAGGTGTCCGTGGGAAACGCGCGACACAGCAAATCCTTAAATTGCAACTTTACAATCTGAAATCCTCTTTTGGCACGTACACGCACGCGACGAATTTCCGAATCGGCAACAGAATCTATTGGCGGACCGCGCATGTATCTCGGGGTCTCGGCGTGCCCGTGCGCCACCGTTTCACTCGAGTAATCTCGAGGATCGCAGGGAGAAAATATTTGCAAGGAATACCACGGGATATTTTCTTTATCGCCGGTCGAGCACATAAACCGCGTCTTGCGCACGTGATCGAAATGTATCCCGACGACGGCAGCCCCTAACTCCGGGGCGGACTCGAAATACGATTCGTCCGCGTTTACAGTCGTATCCAAAGTGGATATTCCTCGTGTCGTTTCGCGAAACGAGAATCGATGGCGAAAATTCGCGTCGTAAACGAAGAGCGGTCTTCCTTCCTCCCGCCTCCTTCAATTTTTCTAGTTGTTAACACGAAACCTAGTGAAACTCCTCGAGCTTAGGAAAACACGCGAGGACCAGACGTTCCAAACGGCAAAAAGACTACTTTAGACGTTCCACCCCTGTTTCGCCCGGTTTCGCGCCGTTTTTTTCCTCGTGGTTGGCTCCAAGCTGCCGTCGCCTCGAGCAAGAAACACGATTTATACCGGTTTCCTGAAGGTTTCTTTTAATTCGACGGTGATTTATGAAACTAGGCTGTTCAATCTTACGGTGGATGTGTTAACACCAAGAAGAACGTTGAAAAGGAAAACGGAAAGATCAGATACTGTTGAGGAATTTTCTTGAGAGTCGTGCCAAATTTTAAATCAGTCCGTGTTCTTACCATGAAAATCAATAGGGGCGATTTTTATGGGCAGAAGCAAGACTCTGGAATAGTTAGAGCGCAGACGACCCGAATGTGCCAAGGAAGGCAACAGACCATGAAGAAACCCTTAAGTTTGGCCATTTTTGCAGAACTATGGTCCAAGACCTGTCCCCTTGCCTCTTTACTTTCCTCCTTTCAGATTCCTTTCGCCGTACTACAACCACGGCTCGCTCGATTCTTCTTACTCGTTCCAGCTTTTCATTATCGTGTATACACAGGCCAACTTCTCCTCGAGACTCGTGAAAAAAAGCTACGTTACATATCTTCGCCCATTATGGCAAATCGAGGCCATTTTTTCCGACCAAAAAACCCAAATCAATGCTTTTATATTTTTTGCTGCTTTATTACCCTCGACGAACGACCGTGTATTTGTCTGTCGTCGTCGACGACGAATCGTCGTCGGAAGAAAAAAAAACCATCCCCTAACGTCGCGTATCAAGGAGCGTACGGTATCAATGAAACGTTACATCTGCTTGAAAAATCGTTCCCGCAACGCGAGGCTAATCAGTTTTTGCACCGCGCCCTTTTATCTCTCGTAGAGGGGAAATCACCAATTTCCACCCCAGTGAAACTAACTAAACCCTCGGCAACGAAACGGGAATCGAGTTTCCCCTTCGAATTTCAAGCACTCTGGAAGCTTCGGCGTGTTGTTCCGTTTCCAACAATTGTCCGCGAAACCACCTCTAATCGGAGCAGAGCGGAGAGAGGGGTTGGAGGGCGGGGGTAGTCTACAGTCGAGGAGAATTCATCGTGGTGGGCGCGTTTTCTTCGAGCGGCAGATCGAGGCGAGATTCCCTTAGTGACGCCAAGGGAGAATCATCCAGCCAGCCGAGCTGCCAAACGAGACGCTAAGGCGAGGGGGGTGTGGATTACCGCATGCGAGGTTAAGCCTTTAGGCAAGACGGAATAGCTGCGCATTTTTACGCCGAGCGGCGACCAACGCGACGCTCCCTTTGAGGGACGCCCAAAAGAAAATGAGTAAATACAGGGGGACGGGTGGCGATGGCGGCAGCCTGGTTTCGTCACCGCGACTTCGCGGCTGGCTGAAGCGTAAGCGTCTTTAGAAAATACACCCCCGCCCCCCCCCCCTACGCGCCCACCCCAGCCCTTTACCGGTCTCTTTCAACCCCCTACCCAGCCACGAGGATACCTCAAGACGGTTCCCTCGGCTGTCCCTCTCCGACCAGAAGAAACGACGACTCACCCAGCCGCTTTTCACTGGCACCGTCTTCTTCCACCCTCCCCCTTATATATTCCACGTCCGACCGCGCTAAAAAGAGAACGTCGCGATGCGAGCCGTTCACGTTTCTGGCTTGAAATCTCGTTGGCACGAGAACCGGAAGCGGGGCGACCGGGTCATTCGATGCTGGAGATAAATAGCCGTTGCTTTAAAGACCGGAAGACGCCGCGCCACCCCTGAATCGTAGTCGCCCGATGAAAAGAGGAGGAACGGCGGTACACTCGTACGTGTACTCGGATAAATAAGGAATTAGACGAGCAGGTGGGAACCGTTTCATTTCTCCTCGGTCAGCTCGTAAATAAACCGAGCGAGCGGAAAACGAAGGATTCTAGGGGAATGTGAAAGTCAGACGGTTGTAAATCGTGTAAGCGGTGTTTACGCGTCATATCTGGGAAGGAAGTTTGATTAGATGAAGAAAACGTCGGGCAACAAAAGTTGCAACTTTATTGGAGTCGCTCGTGTCGGCTACACGTGCTCCCAGAGATCTCATGCTGCTTTCCGCCGCGGTTCAAGATAGTCGTCGCGCAAACTGCGCGCGGCACTGTTTGCACTGTGTTTAACGACAATTTCCCTTCGTCTGCGGAGATTAAGATTACGTTGGATCGTTTCGCTCCTCGGCCATTGTTGGTTTTTACGCGACGCTGCCAGCCTGAGGTTGGTTTTGTTCGAGAGGAGCGCGATTATCGCGTGTACGTATGCGAGGCGCGCGTGTGTTACGAGTGGCAGTCATTACGAGTTCTTCAACGCCGTGGTTTCTCGTAACAGCCATTCGCAGCCGGCCGCTTCGTGCTTGAAAACTTTTCTTTCTTCTATTACAACAGTGCGCCGTTTAACTTGTACCGCCAGTGTATACTCGATATCGAGTGATATATAATTACTTATCACAGTCTCGTGAACCGGGTATTACCGGGCGTTAACCAAACAATATGCCGCGAATATAACAAAATTTATTCGTCATGAATATTAACGCATTTAATTGTTTAGAGATTAAATTTATTCAAGCCGTTGAATACGACGTAATGGAATACTTGGAAGAGCCATTACCCTTTACACGCGTCTATTTACATAAAACCTCAGCCTATGAGTGCCACGGCGGTCTGACTGAAAGGGTTTTCACGTCTCTTTGGCTCCTCTTCGGATTTGAATTAATCAGGCTAATTATGCCGGCCGCAAGCCGCGCCCTGAATTCGTAACGGGTACCTCTTTGAGATTTAAAGAACCGATCGTCGGTCTCCGTGGCACGGCCAGCTCTGTTTGCGATCGCGGTGCAAGATATCAGAAACAGACGAGGATGCTGTACCGTAGTCTCAGCAGTGGCTTCGAGGCGAGCTCGAAGAGCGTTCGCGAATATAATTCTCGGTAAACGTAACACAAATGTTAGCTTTTAAACCGTCGCGTTCGATTAGAGGCTGCACGATTGATATACCGCGAGGCGTAAGTAACAGTTAACGGGCAACAGTCTTTACGAGTCGACATTTACACGCGATAATTGCGATACCGTTAAACCAACAAACGGAGTGAAACCATAAAAGTAATCGTCGTGAAATGCAGGCTCGCGTGCATGGGAACGTGGCTCCAATCTTTCTCGGGTAACAACCGGCGGATTCGTCGCGACGTAGGTAGCAATAACTTGGCCGAGCACCGACTGGTTTTCTTAAAGGTAGGCCGTAACGCGCGGCACGACGGCGTTTAACATCGACAGCCGTTCTCTAAAGGCGATTCGACGTTACCCGCAACTCGCATAGGCTACTATCGGGAGTTTGCTCGCGTCTGCACGTTGTTAGCGACTACGCTGGCGGAGGCGAATTAAACTAGACGCAGTTTCGCTTCAATTTCGTTCGAATCAGTTATTCCTGGTACCGCTTGCGTAACCGGTTGCATGCGAGCGTGGAAAATTCTGCTCCTCGGCGCGCGCTACAACACGAGGATCGATGGAATCGTGCATAGCATGTCGTGTCCACGATTGCTTCGTAGAACTTTTGTAAACGTTCTTGCTCGTTGCTCGATCGCGACATTTAATCAAGCGTTCCACGTGGTTTACTGGCGTAATTGTGAAGAATAGAAGCGATCGCGTCGAAGAGGAAAGGAACGGCGCGAGGGGTCGCGCTCCGTATTTCCCGCGGCACGTAGCCACGATTCCTCTTGAAACCGGGCCAATTAATATTCTAAACACGCCGTTCACCCTTCTGCAATCGTTCGAGTCGCGAAAATCCTGCAGCCGGCAAGTTACGAGGCGTCGCGAACAGATTAGAGCCGGTTAAGCTTCCCGGGGATATCGGGAAGATCAGAGAGCACGCGACGAAATAACAACGAACAGAGTTCCGGGGAGACTTTAATCCCGTCATGCGTCAGGCTGTCTCTTAATTACGCGACAAAATTTTAGCACAGCGCCGGAGGACGATCGAAACTTCGGCTGGTACGTGCTGGGGCAACGATGATTATGAAACCCTTTGCCGCGGACACCGATAAGCCTTCTGTCGCGGGACCAGACGCTCCAAGGGTGAACGATTTCAACCGCGACGCTTTAACCAGCCACAGGCATCGTCCTCCCGTCTGTTCACCGGCCGTGGTTTAACGTTACCCCTTTGCCAGGTTTAATCTGCGATCGTCCGTCTATCGATGAATGAAATTATGCAAATTGTTTCTGGGCGCGATGCGCCAGCGAACGAATAATACAATTTTGTCGTTGAATAACCGCTGGAATCCGTAGAGCAGCTTACCGTTCCATTAACAAGTATCTCTGTAAACGCGTGTTACGCGATAAACAAATTCCAAGGCCTAGCGATCCGCGGCTAAGACGTTACGGATGAGCGGATGACCAGCACTTCGATCGTAGCGATATAATAATTGCAATTTCAACATCGATGCCGTTCTCGTACGTATACACGCAAGGTTTAATTGACAGTTTATCAGGTAGCGAGGCACGTGGCGGAGTGTATGAGAATGAAAACCGTCGTACGATCTTTATCCACGAGAATCACCGGGATGAACATCGGAACGACGACGCGCACTTATCGCAATATTGGCTGGTTAAATATTTGCACGGCGTCACCGGCGCTGGCCAAATAGAAACTGTATTGTTTGAGCTTCATTATTTGCCGTGAACGCGTTAAAGAGGAGCCCGGTTTGAGTCGGCGCATCGTTCCGTGTTGCTGGGATTAATCATAACGATGCCCGCAAGCAGGGCGCAAGTTAACGTCCGCGATCACCAGTTGTACGAAGACGTCGGCTTTTCCACGGGATCGATAATAAGGCCAAACGAAACTGGATGCCAGCCTCCGGCCGAGTATTAATCATAGGTATCTTGGATAATCCCACGAATTTCGGGGATCGAGCGAAACGAAGGCTGGGTTTGCGGCTGGGATATTCCGTGGCGTCATCTTCGGCTCAACTTGGCCTGATTATATCCTATCTCAGTTGGCGAATCGTCAGCTAATGCATCGGCTACGGAAGTAGATTTATGGTTTGTTCACTGTTAACCGTGGAGCTCATTTAACCGCGGTTCACGAAAGATCAATGTAGGTTTGCTCCTCTTCCTGCAAATTCTTCTTTCGCGAGACTAGAAGAATAGGATGGTTTAATGTTAAACGAAGCATTCTAAGATTCGTGTTGATATATTAACTGCGTTCACCCCTGTTTCCGCCTTTGCTAATGGCCGTTACGATTAAATATTATTGCAACGTCCGATGTGCTATGCGTACATTAATATCATTGTACATCCGTTAGGGTGAACATACTAGCGCAACCATTTTAACGTACAAATGACAAGTGTAAGTGCTGAGTCGCTTTAAGGTAAGTTGAATGTTTTTTAAGGAAGACACGGCAGGTGTACTTATATGGAATGTTTTCGTGCAACGATATCAGCGTCGCAGCACTGCATTTTCGATCGAAACAACTTAATCGTGCGAAACTTTCCGAAAATGACCGTTTGCTTTCTATTAGCGCTGATACATCATGACTGTACAGTCACGTTGATCTCGAAAAAGAACCACTTCATTGGTTGTAATATACAATTGGTACATACATCAACGAGCGATTATTGTTTTTGCGACTTCATTTCCGCAAAAACGACTCAGGATGACAGAGCCTTCCTCTTAACATTCAAAACAAATTACAAACGCAAATCTTCTCGCATATCAAATTGATATTTCACGCAAAACTAATCGACCCTGCTTTAAGACACGAAGGTCTTCTATTGCATAGTCAAGAGATCTCGCGGATCGAACGATTAGAGGATCGCGAAAAAAGTTGAGAAAAATATATAAGAGGAAAATATGGAAAATAATCGATTAAGATTAGAAATAGCCGCGAGAAGCCCGACAGAATACGGATTCGAGTTGCTCGTATCTATTCCCGGTGGCGAGCATCGTTATCTCGTAGGTATCGTAAGAACCGAAGAGACAGGCGTCGATATACAAAGCAGAAGGGTCCCTAATTCGAGATCGAAGCCCGTTCAGGGGCGGCGCCATTTCCGGTATCGGGAATTGGGATTTCGTGGGCGGAGGCGCGGCGCGTGATTCGACTTCGCAACCCGATAGCGATCGCCCGTTTATTTAGGTTCCTCCTAATAAATTTAATCGTCTACAAAGTGATCCCGTAAATTCTGGACACGCGTGTCTCTCGCCTGTTGTCCCCCTGGCAACGTCACCCGATCGAGCACCGTTGCCCGGCGAAATTTCCGCGATTAATTAAACTCTCGACACCGGCCAGGATACACGAGCGATTATTTTCACGAAACACGAGGAAGACCGTATAAACTGTCGTCGACGAGTAAGATTTCCCCGTTATTCACCGGTGACAATTATTCATCTTGATTGTGTAACCGTAGATACCCGCGCGAACGATGCTTTCGCGTGATTATTTGATTAAACGATATTCCAAAGTGAAATCAGCGATTGACAGGTAACGCGGGCGCGTTAAACGGTTGTGCAATGTGCTCGAGTCATGAACGAGCAATTAACCGTGAAAATCGCGCAACGAACGGCTCGTTTTGCAACATCATCCGTTATCGGCAGAAAATTAATGTCACGGGGGAAACGTGGCATGTATCTCACGGGTTTCGCCTGATAAGAAGCGATTGTTTTCTTGCCTCGATAGTTACTTGGTAGCATAATTCACGCGGGACAGAAACGATCGGCAGCTTCTTTCGGGGAACGTAACGCGCCACCACGAACGCGATATTACAGTTACCGATAACCACGTAAATGTTTGTCAATTAATGGCATTTACATTATTAACGATCAAGGTTAAAGGAGGGTCTCGCAGTTTGGAATTTCGCTGGCGAACGGGTGTGTTTCGAAACGATCGATCGTGCATGTCGGCCAGATTATCGCGATTTTAACGACCGTTTCTAGCAAGCCGTAAAAATTGCACCACCAAACACGATGCTCGAGAGATCCTTATGGCCGACCGTCCATTGACAATAATTGGATGAGCACCGTTACCTTATCGCCTTCCAATAACCAGAAATGAAGCACGGGGGAGCGAGCGCGGCAATGTTCAGCCACTTCACTCGATCATCGAGGAGTCATTGCTAACGCGATTTCACCAACTTCTTAACGCCCTTAAGCGCTCGTCGAGCCAAGACCACTTCGCCGATCAAAATCTCGATGCCGTCGATGCTTCGAAACGCACCTAAACCCTGTCGAGAAATCGTGGTAAACGTTCACCCGTGAAGTCTCGACGAGTTTTATTATTGTACAAATTTCTTGAGAACGTCCCCCTCTTATTTGCTCGCTGGAACATGCGAATACCACTGGTGTACGAGTACAAGGAAATGGTTATTTAAATAATATATGCCGCGTGACAGAAAACGATAACCCTTTCAGGGGGTAAACAGCGACGCGATAAACACGGACTTGTATGTGACGTGTATGTGACGTGTATCTGCTGATGATAATTAAGCTCGTATTATCGTTGTAAACTTTATTTTGTTATCATTTCATGAAATAAAACCGCGAGTTGTGAACAAACGTGTGACTGGGCGTAATTACATGTAGAAGTGATATGTCATGATGAAGTAAATACAGGAAATGGTGATTTTTGAAAATGGAATTAAGTGGCTACGGAGACGAGCCAACCCTTGGTCCCGCTTCCGCGCCTCTCTCTCGTTTTAGAGGCTTCTGTTCTTTTACCGACGTCGACTGGAAATTTTGCAGAGCCGACAGGGGTGATTGGATTGACTTCCCGGATGAAGCCAGCGGCAACGATAACGGCTGGAGTAAAGGGTGGCGGTAGGTTCTTCGAATAAGGTATTCCAACACGGGGAGAATATCGTAACAGGCGATCATTTGGAAAATTTTCACGGTATCGCGATTGGCACGCGTGAAACGGCAGCGTTCGAGAACGCTAAAATTTTGTGGCCGCATCTTCCGCGGCGTGCGCTCCGCTCCGATCTTCTCTCGAGTTTATCGCTGACATCGCGGACGATTTATTGTGGCATTTATATTTCAAAGTAAGGGGTACGCTGGGATTAAAAAAGAAAGATCGCGATCAAAGTTGAAAAATATTTTAAAAAATCTTGATAAACGGGAAGGCAAAAATTGCCACGTAGACTTACATAAAATACATTTATCTACTAGAAGTATACGCAATCACTTAACGTAATTTATTTTTGCGACGTATTGTTCGCATTACGTTTACCTTATTTGATCCTGTGAATGACTTAGCAGTGACTTGGCTACTTTTAGACGAAGGCACAAATAGCGCAATACTCTGCGCTCTTGAAGTTTGAACCCAGCTTCTTTGCAATACATAATTCTACAGATAATTTAGACAGATCTGTACACACGTGAAAGCACAAAGTAGATCTCCTTATCTGCATTCTGCACAATTTCATACCCTTTGAACGTCGTTAGCAGCGTATTTACCTTAGAAAAACTCTCCTCGTCTAACATACTACATTTTAGGAAAGCAAATGATTTCGTTACAGTTTACTCTATTATCGTACTCATTATCGTCGATTGCAAACCGTCAGAGATAAAGATCGTTTCCTCAAGTTACGAAATTCACGCGTCGAAAGACGAATGCTCGATCTTTAAACTCTAGGGTCGAAAATTATTCGAGACGCCTCTATCGAATCCTCTCGTCGTTCTTCCCCAACAGAATTTGAACCGCGATCGAGGGAAGCCTCCTCCTCCTCCTCCTCATCCTCCACGTAGAATTTGAAAAGCAATTGGAAAAAGTCCGCGCGGTTGAAGCGAGCCTCTTTTCCCGTGGCACAATTGTCTCGAACGAGGAGCAAACGGGCCGGGAGTCCGGCGGAAAGGAGCGCCGGGACACGGGAAGTGGACGCGGACGACTCGAAAGGGACGTCTGCACGGAACGGGATGAAAGGGCGAGGAGGGAATAAAGGTCGGGGTGGTCGAAACGTAACGACTGTATTCAAGCGAAGTGCTCGCAATCGCGGGCCGCTTCGCGACGACTTAGCGGCGGGCCGCGTTCCATCGATATTTGAACGTCGATATTCGAACGTGCCGTACGATCCCGGGGATACTCCCGGCTGCTGCGAGTCTGCGCCGCGTTCTCGATGCGAGCGCCGATAACAGTAAAGGTTTATTCGTAAGCAGTTTCATCCCCCCGTGGCGGGCGCCAGGAAGTTACGGGCCGGCTCTCTTTCGCGCGGGCCACGCCGCGCGTTACGCTCAACCTTGCTCCGGTGCCGTGCCAACAACGAGCCGTGCTACTTTCACCGGTTCTCGGTAATATGCTGGCTGGACATTACCGAGGAACGGTCCTTTCGGGAACAGTTCCTTTTTATTCTCGTTCACGGCTCTTTTATTGCTCCGCACGTCCGTGAAAGGCGAACGATGATCACGGTACCATTTTTTTTTCGCCGCCGGATGCTCTTGCAGAACGAGCCAGCGGTTTCGATTCGGAGAATTTGCGGACCAAAAATTCGCACCACAGCGTGCCTCGACGCGTCCATCATCCTTCTCGTACATATATCTCTGTGGGGTTTTCGATATTCGTACGTTCTTTTTCAACTCTGATGCTGTTCGATGATTTCCACGTTTTCGAACGTGGCGATAAACATTCCCTACCGGTGATCCGTGCGTTTGAGAGATCGCTACCGTATATTTGGGGAATTTAAAGCGTCACTGACGAGAATACGACCGTATCGTGGTGCCCGGCGATATAATTTTTTATTGCACAATAGCAAGAGGAGAAAGGGAAAGGTGGAGATTTAAACGTGACGCGTGTATCGAACCGCGTCCTGTACGATATCGGCGTTCCTTTTTCTCTTATCGGTTGATACCGAAATTTTAATTAACGATACATTGTGAATCGTAGAATTGTCGATAGATCGGATGGGATCAGATAAATCTAGCCAATTAATAATGTTCGAAGGAACACGGGCGTTGCATCTTTTACGTGTTCGTTCTTCAACGTGAAAGTGTTACGTGAGTGACGGGTGGCTCAATTCACGAATTATCTCATAATGGACCGATTGCCTGGGGACCGCACTCCCAACTGCAGTGATTGACACACTCAAGAATTTGACCTTCGCCGGAGCGAAGATTACTCCAATTTCAATCTCCAATTCAATAGGTCATTAAAGTCGAGCGAACGTAAAGATGTACATATGAAATTTATTTGGTGCAAGTTTAGTATTGGATTAACACGGATAACGTATCACATAAGCTACCTTTCGAGCACGTTATATAAAGGCCGTAAGGAAACTTGCAGATACTACGTTTGATTATTATTGCAATATCACATGACAACAGATGCACGTGTGCTTGCCTGTAGAAATCAATCCGCGAAGATTACGATATTATTACACAAACATCGTGAATTTAAAAAAAAAAAGAAAGTTCTAGTCATGTTCAACCGGCCGATAATTAACGAATTCCGAGAGATACTGTATCTCCTATAGTGTCATTCAAGCAGCTTAATCTAGTTGCGCGTAAAAAGTGTCTTTGGCGGTGTATGGCGCGGGATCATAATTCTCTGGATTCTGTGCGTCGCGCAGAAGCCCAGAGCCGTCCGGTTTAATTGAAACTTTCGACGGTTGCATCGGATCGACACGATCCGCGGCGAAGCTATCACTGAATAATGTAATTGAAAACTAGGTGGACGGCTCTGTTTAATCGGCTCATGTAAATAAATCGACCGGATTGTGACTGGTACGTGCTGGAATTCTAGAATTACGCGCGACTCTATAATTTTAGTCACGCAACTGTTCGCGCGATCCAGGCCAATCGGATGCATTTGGTGCCGCCCTTATCGATGTTTCCTTCGGAACGATTAAAATGGACACGAATAAAGCTGTACCCGACCATATGGGAATTGGACGTGTCGCGAGCGATGATCGTTTTCGGTAAATCGTCCATCACCTCACCGATCTCGAGGATATCTTAGCCGCGTCGTGGAATCGAACATCTCGAATCACGTTTTCCGGTACGTGTGATTTGACGAGTGCGACGACACTCGGTTGTACTTGTAAAAAAAAATATCCTTTATGGCCCCATCGAAGATCGGTATCCCTAACTCGAGTGTACATTATCTGACAGCTTCAACTGTGTAGAATTTTATCGTTAGGTATATCATGTGTTATCTAAATAAGTATGTCACAGATTGTGGATTGCAATAAGTTACACTAAATATTCTCATAATTGCACAATATTCCAATCCATGAAAAAATAATTCGCGATAAGGTTTCACGTAGCAACCTGACGTAGCAAAACTTGGGGACAACATGCACAGAGTCATCATAAGACTTTTCACAGTTTGAGGAGAGATAACATAACAGTGCCCATTCACCGCCTTGGACTTAAACCGAAGAACCGCGTTACTCGGTTACGTAAATTATTCGATGTCGCGTGCAACCACCGTCGATTTAGCAGCATTAAAACAGCCGCACGTGGCCGACCAATGTTAACCATTGGCGTGTCGATGATTAACGTTGGTAAAATGACACGACATTCTTTGATGGTGGATACGGTGTGTAATTAGCCGCGCGGCGACTTAAATTAGTAGCCATGGATGCGCGCACTCGCTGCTCGCGCAGATTGGCCGACATTTTCGAGCATAATTCCCTCTGCGCTTTGCTAGCCGGCTGCAGATTACCATTCGATGGACGAACGCGATGAATGAGCCTCGGTGTTCCGAGACGACCGAAACAAATCGTAATTTATCGTTACTGCTAATTGATCCGATCTTATCGGAAAGCGTTCTAACAATCGACGCAGTCATATTCTCATCTTCATAAATAACGAAGATCAGCGTTTCTTTATCCCGCATTGTTAGATCGATTTTTCTCACAATTCTCTAGGACTGTTATCGTTAGTTTTATTTGTCACGCGTCTTATCTGAGCAAGACCTTCAAACACGGCAGGAATTTAACCCACTCGAGAAGGGGATCTATGTTTTCCGCTATCAACAGGCTTCGATACAATTATTTCTTATCTGATTTACCATTACAAATTGGATTAAAAGGCGAAATCGGTGAGATACCTCTGCTCGTATCAAGCGTACCGCAAAAAGCCGCATGGAAATAGCAATCGGGGGAACTAACGAAGGTTGTGTACTATAACTGATTGTTATCCGGTAGTGTTAACGACAGATGACGTCGATGGTCTCCGGGCTCCTGATTGGAGTATAAATAATGTGTAGACGTCCGTATAAAACGTGACACACCGATTCCGCGTGGCTCACTCTGTACCAGACATCCACGGAGGCACAGTATAGTGAACATTTGGTGCACGCTTCTTGACCTACTTTCCGATCACTTGCAGGTCAGTGGTAGCAACGAACGATCTGTCCCGTTCTCGTGTGTTGGAAATTTGTGGAACGTGTGTGCGCGCGTGCATACGCGAAACGGCAGTGCAACAGATCGAGAGAAATTCTCAAGGACAAATGGTCTAACGAGCCATTCGCATTCGTTCTTCGTAAACTAACCGACAATGTACGTTTTGCATAACGCGTTTAAAAACCAACGCCAATTACCATGAACCACTTCAAGCCAATGTCTGTCTCGTATCATTGAACGCGCGTTCCTCGAAGAACACCGGACGAGTGGAGCAACGATCGTTCGTATAATCGCAACGCGTTCGATTCCGTGGATCTCGTTGGCGTCTGAATAAATTTCCGTCGCTACGGGGCGGCGAGAGTTTTTCGTCGGTTCGCACGCGCCGAACCGAGGGTAAAAACGATTCGAAACACGGCGCTCGGGCGCGTCCAACGCCGCGCTAAGGCGGATATAATTTGTTTACCGTTCTAATTGCATTACGCGTTATTATATTACACTTTCGACGAGCATAAAATAACCATGCATCACAGCCTGTCTACGGGATCTAACCGAACCGAAATAAACAGAGCCATTAATCTTCCCCAGTCCAATTTCTTGGGTCATTAGACTACAAATATTTCTGACCGACGGCTATTTTCGCGCGCGCCTCGGATCGTTGAGACAACAATTCTTTCTAACAATCGAACAGTCCCCTCGAGCCGACGATCAGGTGAACGCGGTCGTGTGTCGAGCTGAAAAAGAAGCGTGAGTCGTTAACGATTGCGTCGGGGAACTTCTCCAATTCCAATTTCTAAAGGAGGAACATCATAATCGTTTGCCCTCGATTCGTCCGTTCCCCAACGTCGGAATAATCTGCTACGCTGCCCGCTCTAAGTATCCACGCGTGATCTAAAAAGAGTTTGATAACCTCGATAGTGGCACAGTTATTTACAATCTTTCGCAGTTAATCAACTTGAAAGCGATTGGACTGTCGTAAATAGTAACCTATTGCGACCCTTGTGTAAACACGCGAACTGCATGCCGTATTATTCTACATAGTTACCGTTATTTCCTTCCCGAAGCAAACGGCACGACTTGTTCGACGCGTTCGCTAGATCCCCGGTTGAACTTTTAGGTACAGCTAGAAACGGTTCTGCGAGAGGAACGACCGTAACCGGCCCTTCGATACGTTCAGCTCTGCGCTCAGCTTATCGTTTGACTTATATACCGACAAATGAGAGGAGTAAAAACTGATAAATGAACGGAAATTAGCGCGATACGAACGAAATAATTATTAACGTCTATCGTATCGGAAGTGTATAAGTTATTTTAAAAATACTTTTTGATACAGCGACGATTGTAAGTACATTCGTATACTGACAAGTAAGATCCATTAATGGGTTAAGCATATACAGTTGCGAGCAAATTACTGACTGTAGGTTACTGCCTTGAAAAATCACCATCCGCGTACCATGATTTCTGATTCGATAGCCCTCGAAACGACCGCGGAAGTAGCCGACGCAAGAGTTTCCGTCCTTCGAGGGCGTCCGCGTTCGAAACGAAAGGAGCCGTGCTCGTCTCGAAGGTCCGCGTCCCGGAGGGGTCGATCGTAAATTTCCTTTGAAATATCGGGGCTCTCGATTGCGTTCGATGGAACCTGGGACGATGGAGCGCGGTGCATCGCGTGGAAATATCTAGGAAGGCTCTCCGTTCGATTACGTTTCTAATTGAAACAGCGATCTCGAACACGCGAGCAAACGTTCCCCGTGAATATCGAAAGGCCTTGCAGTCGTTTGAAAGTGAGAAAGGCGGAAGCCAGAGATATTCGTAGGTGGTGGGGCGAGGGGTCGAAGGCGGCAAGAAGTCGGTGGCCCGCGCGCGCGAGGCGGTGAAAAGGAAACGTGGAAACGAAGGGAGGAAGGTTGGGGCGTGTGATAAATCCTCGCCGTGAACGATAAGTTGCCGTAAGGAATCGTTTCCGCGTTTTCTCGCGCGGCCGCGAAGAACAATGATTTGTCGGGGAAATTCTCCAATTCCAATTCCAATTTCAGGTATGGCTCTGGGGATACCGTCATGGCTGAACGTCGACTTCACGGAGAGGATCCTTCGGCTGGCCGAAGACGACAACACCGTCCAGGTGATCGATATATTTACGAAAGCAGCGACTGCCAAGGGTGACAACTACACCAGCGATATGATAAGGGTGACGGTGGATTTCACGCGGATCCAGGGTGTCAAGAACGGCGTCAACGAGAAGAAGTCGTTCATATTCAAGTTCGAGCCGATCGAGAGCGGTACCAGGCAGGACCTGGTAAATTCTTCTCAGAGAACTATCGAGACATCGTTGTAACGTACACGTGTAACTGAGCACAGATTTTTCTGAACGTTTTAAAAGGTCCAGAAGATCCAACTGTTCGACACGGAGATCTCGATGATGACGACCACCTTGAACAAGATGAGCGACATGTTGAACTGCCGTCTGTGCGCTCGCGTTTATCACGTTAGGATGGAACGACCACTCTGCTTGATCATGGAGGATCTGGCTGTCGAGGGATTTCGCATGGCCGATCGTCAGGCTGGCCTCGATCTAACCCATAGCATGTTAACTATTAGAAGTTTGGCCAAGTTTCACGCCGCCTCGGTCGCTTTGTGCGAGAAGGTAAACAATTCGCGTGATCATTATTTTTAGGAGCGAGAGAGATTTTTCTTTTATCTAAGCTACTCCTCGGTCTGTGCAGGAACCAAAGCACAAGTCTATGTACAGGAACGGATTTTTCAGAGATGAATATCCGAAAGAGATGTCGCAATTCATCGAATACGCTTGTCAGGGCCTGATATCGGCGATTGAAAATTGGGACGAGATCGATAATAGGTAAAACTGATTCGCAATTCAAATGAAATTAAACAGACGGTGAGATATTAAAATTTTGTGAAACATTGGCGTTCACAGTTACGCAGAGAAACTGAGAAAGTTGCTCCCGGTTATATACTCAAAAGGTGTGGCAGTTACGAAGCGTGACGACGAAGATTTCAACGTCATTAACCACGGCGATTGTTGGGTGAACAATTTACTGTTCCGATACGACGAAAACTCGAAGCCTATCCAACATATCTTCGTAAGTGTCACGCCATATTTCTCACCCAAAATTTGATAAAACCGCCACAATCGTTACGCGAACGTTAATAACGGAATCTTCATAGACTCTTAACACGAGGTTGGTACGAGGTTAATAGAGGTTGGACTCTTAATACGAGGTTGGCTTGTTCGACCTTCTTTCGCGCTGCACAGATTTCATTTTCAATCGAACTCGCGCCGTCATGGTTCGATCAAAACTCGATCGACGTTTCAGGTGGACTTTCAACTGGCTGTCTACACCTCGCCGGCGATCGACCTGCACTACTTCTTCAACACCAGCCTGAACGAGAATGTTTACGACAACCACGCGAACGACTTGTACGAGGAGTACCTGCGAGTTCTGGCTGCTACCATGAAGCAGCTCGGTTGTAAGACGAAACCGCTCACCATGGAGGGATTGCACAGTGCTTTAGAGAAACGAAGAATATGCGCGTTGGTCGCGTCCATAAGCATTTTACCCTTGATCCTGGTAGACAAGGGGGACGTGCGGGATATTTCGGAATTGATGGACGAGGAGTCTATGTCCAGCCACCCGGGTTTCAATAATTTGCTCTATCGAAAGATAATAACCAAAAGATTGCAAAAATTCGACGAAATGGGCATGCTCGACCTGTGAATACGAAATCAACGTTCGCATGCTAACTAAAGGAAAATTTCAACCGAAGCGGTTCGACTGTCAAATGCGTTGGGTATCACGATTCACGTTGCAAAGGCTGTGAAATCGTGGTTGGCCATTTCGAGTAATTTTCATTCGACGACGAGATTGTCGCGACAATGATTAGCATCATCTGTCACCGTTTAGCCAAACTTTGACGCACTGGATGTAGTAAGAGAATTGACCAAAGTTGAGCATCTTTCGTAGGCGATGTAAGATAGGTTTAGCGGCAAACAGGAGTCTAGGGTATATAGTTTAGTATAAGTTAGTCGTCAGTCGGTGATTTAATTTCGATAGGATACTTTTCTAGAACGATCGTGACGGGCGTACCTTTCGCCGAGGATATGCAATCGACAAGGTATTAAGCTAAATGCTAACGGTTAAGTAATTGTCCACGAAGCGAGCGATAGAGCACACTAATCGCACTATATACCAGCGCGAATTGTTCACGTTGCGTGTCACGAATAAAAGGAAAGAAGAAGGAATAATAACCAAGAAAGCAGCTGAATAGTATTCCTCTGTTTATGCATCAATGGTCACATTTGATCGAGAGAAGAAAAAGGAAGAGCACGAGGTTTATCGCCTTTTTTCCCTCTCCCGTATTAGTCACCCTGTCGTTGAACCAGTCATTGTACAACTCGCGTAAATCTTCGCTGGATGCTGCGGGGGAAGATTTAGGGGCGAATTGCACTTTCGCGACGTGCAAACGAAACGCGTCGCGGTGTTTTGAATAAATGTCCGCGTCACGTTTTCCTCGCGTGTATCGCGCGGCGGCCGTTTCGGCGCAAACAAAGAGAGCCGGCGCGATGAAATTGCCGTTGAACACGCGTCGCGCACCGCGCGTACCTATTTTATGGATTAATTGCGCCTCCATAGCGGCCGCCGCGGGACTGACGGGCAAATCTGCGGACGAGGTGCCGCGGAACGGGAAACGGGATGAAAAAAATATGCGGCGCAGTTTCGCGATGCGACGAAAATTGCATCTAATTTCCCGTGAAACTCTTCTCGATTAACGACACGTGACGGAGACCTATCGCTGTCCTCCCAGCGGCTATGAAAATTAGACGACCACGTGTCCGACGAATTCAACTACGTATTCCATAAATTCGCGTTGTTACAAATACAGCCGAGCTGCGGAATTGAATGGGGCGAGTCGATTGAACAATTGCCAGTGAATTACTCTCCGAAGTCTCGTTAGATCGATAGCAACGGGGGTAATGAATGCTTAACGAGAACGCATTAAAAACGATCGATTGGAACTTTTCAAAGGTGTAGTTAAACACTGGCGCTGAAACGGCAATGGAGTATGAATAATAATTACCGAATGGTAAATCGAACGGGAAAAATTGGAATCCATTACGCGATAATTATCCCCCCTCGGCTGTCTCGAGTTCGAAAACTGTGTCGCTAAGAACGGTCGAACAATCAAATCCGACGTAGCCCTCGGCGGGAGTGACACGCGCGATCGGAGGACGGTTATTTGAATGAAACGCGGACAGGTGGATTTCGTAATATATCGATTTCATACAGAGAGGGGCGCGCGATACACTTGCCAAAGCAACTTGGTAACGAGCTTGATTCAAAGGCTGATTCGTATAAATCACAGCCGATTGTATGGCTCAGTTGCGAGTCACTTATTTCAAACGAACGTCTACTCGAAATTCATGGGACTATTCAACGAGCAAATTACAGCGGGATGATTCGACGTTCGACATTCGTGTCAGAGCGAGTCTCTCGTCTCGCTCGGCTAGTCCTTCTCAACTGCTCGCGCAATAATGATCGCGGGAAGTATCATCGACGGTTTCCTACGGAGCTAGAGTATCGAGCCAAGATCCATCGACGCTTCATCCTGCGCGCTCGTTCGACCATCGCCAGTAAGAATCCTTCGACTCGGACGATTTATTTTCCACGGTCATCGACTCTTCCGTCAATCGAGCGCGGCAAGGGATATTATCGAGGGTTGCGCTAAAACGCGTAGATTTCAGCGTACACAGCGGCAGGCATCATGGAGAACGCGATTAACTCTGAAAGCTAATTAATATCTTCAAAGCCTGGGACGCGCTAGTCGCCTTGCAATTAAATCGAACTTGTGTTAGTACCCGGGCATATTTATTCACGTGCGTGTACGTGACGCGAAACAAACGATCAAATTAATCACCCGGCGATTGCTATCTCCGATATGTGTACCGAAATGAACAGCTATTAGTTCGATCCTGCATACCCGAATGCCTCCAATTCTAATTTTTCACGTATCCGCGTATCGCGGACTGTTTCGTTCTTCGATCGATCGAACAAGGCACTTGTCGCATATTGCTCTTTAGAAATATCTTGAATAGGCTCGAATCGTATAGAGACGGTGATATTCATAAACTAGATACAACGAAATTTGTCATCTATTTCGGGTATAGCTAGTCGCCCTCAATCGGTGTCGCAATGTTTTAGCGATTAAATACGCGCTGACCTAATTAACCACTTGCCTCATAGCCACGCGTCATACTCGTGACACAAATTGTATCGAAACGAAACAAACGTATCTAAACTACGTTTGTAATAAAATTCAATTTTCTGCGCGTGTCGATCATTCGAATTAATCACGTTGCAGAAACGATCGACCTCGCGGCAACGAGACAGTGGTAAAACGTGGAGGATGCTAGCCGAGGATCGGAGACGCTTCGTCTTCTTTACCTCGAACCAAGGGGATGAGTAATAGGAAAAATTAGCATTCAGTTTGTGCGGCTGATAGAGGAACAAATTTCACGCAAGATTCCTTCTCCGCTTGATTCTTGACTCCTGGATAGCTATTACGAACGCGAGCGAAATCACTCCCGCAGGGACAAATATCGTCCGCAACAATCGATAGGAGGAGCCCTGAAAGGGGTTCGTGCTTCCGCAGGTAGCGACGATAGCGTCAAGACGCCGCAGACGTATCGTCGAATAGGATAAGTAATAGGCAATTTCGATAACAAATAAGTTGTTGCGGCGATATCATTAGTCACGGTCCTTCCGCCTTGCTGTGCACCGATAAAATGACACCCTCAGCCACGATCAGTCATGCGCCCCGTCGCTGTTACGCCTCGTAAAACGCGAAACCTGCGGCTTGGATATTTTATCAGTCGCTTTAACGTGAATTAATTCTCAACACAAATCACCGCGCGATGAATTAGCAGCCGTGTAATTTATAACGCGTAACCGCGATGCAACACGACTCACGCTACATCGTGGAACAAATTTCTTTGCGCATTATTCAAAGTTTAACTACGGGAGCGAGGGAAGGAAGAGAAACGGGACCCGGTTCCGTTCAACGGGGCAGCCATCGGGAAAGTTTCGGGAAAAATTTCTGAATCGAGCTGTTCAACTTTTTCGTATACCGTAGGGGTAGCACCCTGAGTGGCCGGCGAAACAGGTTGATCCTTTCAATCCCGCGTTTCTTTACGTAGAATCGACGGGGGGTAACTGGACCGGGAAATTAATACGAAAAGAAAGCGACGCGTCCGAAAACCGTGGCTAAAACGTAGGTACCCGGTACGTAGAAAGGAATAGAAAATTACTGCCATTCCAGTGAAATTGAGGCGCGCGTCAGCGCTCGTCCAACAACTTGCCGCGATCCGTCGCGTCGTTTCGCAACGTCATATATTCCCAGCCTTTGTCTCGAGGAACTGATGCGGTATCACGTGTATAAAAGTAATATCTGCTATCCCAGTACTAGTCAAAGGGGCCTCCGCGTTTGAGTTATAACGCCGCACGGTGACGGTGGTCTGGAACACTGACGAGAGACAGAGAGAATACCACGGTAGAGCCAACGGAGGCCTCGCATCTGTATACCTATACGTGCGCTCCGTCTGTATACGAGCTTGTCAGAAACAGAGGGTTGATAAACGCCCGTTGGTCCCACCTCCCCGTTTTCAACAGCGTCTCGACGACCCGAGTCATCCTCCGCGGACACAATCACCCCCCTCGCGTCGCGGTATTCATAAACTACTCAGACAACGTCCGAAACTTTGCGGGCCAGCGATGTTCTGATACGAAATAATGGCGACGGCAGCGCAATGAACGGACCTGTACACGTTCGCCTATAAATGGATATTTCACAACGCTGGCTACCCTCGCCACGCGAACGCCCACCGTAAGTATTTTCTGTTCGTTCGATTGCTCCTCCGCGTTACTGTCACGTACCGTACGTAACGCGGAGGGAAATCCACGGGGCTGTATCGGCTCGCAAATTGTATCGCGGCCGCATGTCGTTTCATAACCGTACCGGATAACGATGCCAACGAATCGCGGTCCGAGGGATAAGCCAATTAATCGATTTTTTTCTCCGTCCTTTTTTTCAACCCCTTCGCGTAAGTTACGGCGAGCGACGCGCAAGCGTTAAAAATAATCACTCATTTCTATTACTTTCAATCCGTGCGCTCTGTAACCGAGGGCAGGCCGGATATCGCGCGATCCTCCGATGACCGATTCGATTATAATCAAGGGAAATCGGTGTCGTTCCACAACCGTGGCGTCGTCCGCGGAGCACTGATTTCGGGGGCGTACTACGATGGATGGCTGCGAACAGGACGGCCAACGGGGAATAGCACGGGGGACAGGGCCGAATAAATAAACGCCATAATTCACGTTCAACAGTTACGAACGGTTCAATTCGCAATTGGAACCGGTCCAATCGGCAGGACGCGATATAGACCAAGAGCTGGGCAAAAGCGTCAGGTACGGGTGGGGGTGAGTTTAGAGAGCAACTGGAAAGCGGGACAGAGAGAGAGAGAGAGAGAGAGAGAGAGAGAGAGAGAGAGAGAGAGAGAGAGAGAGAGAAAAGGTATACGGTATTACACGACGAAGGGACAAACAGCTCGTCGTTTCTGTGTACGACGACGAACGTTCCCTGAAATTAATTTAAAAGGCAGTATTTCCTGCCGCGCGCTTTACACCTGCATAATCTCGCCCCCATACTCGCTATTCCACGACCGTATCTCATCCGACGCCCTCCACGGCCCACCTCGTTGCCGGTTGAAAATAAGTGGATTACGTTAACCTGATAAAGCGAGGATCACGTTTTATCGGGTTAAAGAAAACCCTTTCCACCGGAGCACTCTCTCTCCTCCTTGTCTATTCCGACTTTCGTACTCCTCTTTATCTCAACCACCCTCCTCCTCCTCCTCCTCCTCCTCCTCCTCCTCCTCCTCCTCCTCCTCCTCCTCCTCCTCCTCCTCCTCCTCCTCCTCCTCCTCCTCCTCTTTCTCCTCCTGCTCCTTTTTAATCCCTTTTTCTTCGCGTTTCGCGCCACGACCTACTACGCATTCCTATTCCTCCCGCGCGTTTTAGCCTAGTTTCGTCGCCGTGTCTCACCACTTGCCGCACCCCTCCGTACCGCGTCCGTTCGTTTCTCGCCTTATCTAATTTAGTTTAAACGAGTTAAGTCTATCCCGGGGTGCAACTTTCGCGCGTCCCGTAGCACGCGTGTTGCTAACTTTCAATCGAATTAAACAATGAGACGAGAAAGCCCGAGCATATTTCGTTCAACTTGCGCCGTTAATGTTTAATTGGACCGTTATCTCCGGTGGCCGCCTCGCCGCGGTACGTACGATCTTCCCTCTCGCGAGATCCACCCGCTACTTCCCGTGATTAATTAATATTGCATAAACTAATTACGCAGGGATATACTGTAACGTTTAACGTTTCGCGCGGTGAATTTTCCACGGAGAAAATTCGTACGGGAACCGGGCGAAAACCACCGCCACGTAGCTGCGCTCGCTAACGATTGCGGTCGCGCCTTTCTAACGACTCACTGTGTGCCCCATCTGCAAAATCGCATTTGTCCCCAGCTATTCCTCCTCGTGCGATTACGACTTTCGAAATTTTTCCACACGTACCAACGCTTAACCTCGACTTTTATTAACCCAACGTCAATTGTATTCGATCCAAACGAATTCTACGCATCATCGCGGCCGTTTGCATCGATCTGAATTGCGACGCGAGTCATGTGTTCGCCAAAAACAGATGAAGCGAACCTCGCACTGGATCCAGCCGCTAACAAAGCGATAATCACTTGTCCCGTGTACGTCACCAGTTCTTGCCCTCGAAGCCGCGACCGATTTAATCGCGAACCATGGCTGATGCGCCGCGCGCTACGTGCATCGAATGCGTCCGCCAGCTCCCACTGAGAACGGCAAATGAGACAGCCCGCGAAATCCACGGGAAATTAAGCGTGCACGCTTTTTACCCGCGCGTCCGCGGCTCCGGGCAAATTGAAATTGTTTTGCGAACCAGCGGACCGCGGGGCAGGGCGGTTCTAACAAGAGCGGGCGCGAACTTAACGCGCGCGGAGGAACGCAGCGTTGACGTTAAACTGCGGTAAATTTTTCCAAAACCGGCCGCGCCACGCGCGGCAAATTCTGCCGGGTAACAGTTGCGGCCAGCCACCGAATATGTTAATAGCTGGGAAAAACGGAAAAGGCTGAAATTAGAATTGCCGAAAATTTAAAACCGCTCCCATCCACTAGACTCGAGCCGTTTTAATTATCCGCGTTCCCCGCGCCCCGTCCATGATTTATTCCCCGTAATTCGCCGGTTTTACACAATTAAACCGTTCAACCGCTCCCTCGCCTCACCCCCTCGAGCCTCCTCCGGGTAATGAATTCTATAAAACTTTGCAAATATCGGCCGTGTCGGTCGGTTAAAACGGTCGTAAACGATCCGTCTGCCAGGCAATTCCCCGTGTTTCGCTACGCCTGTTTCTTCGTTTCCCTTGTTTCGGTAAATTGCTTCTTAAAAAGCGGGAAGGTTCGTCTCGTTAAAACGTTGGGAACGGCGGATCGCCGGCGTGTTTCTTTGAAAAGTAAGACACCCCAGCGGGGGAGAAAAAACGCATCCCCCTCGGTAACAACTATTGAACCGTCGTTCGTTCGACTCGACGCGTAGTCGAACGGCAACGGCGACGTATCGACGACATTTAATTATACCAGCAGCGGAATGTTTCCTCCACCTCTCCGGCTTGTTCCTTTCCCAATTACGAATATAACGACCGCGCCAGGACGGAGAAGAGAACGGCACGCGTGAGTGAATACAGAAAGATTGTAACGAGATAAACGGTGGTACGAGTCTCCGTTAATTGTTTTCGGAATTCGAATGACTGCGCCTCGTGGAGCAATTCTCTTTAACCAGCTACATTACTGAACCGTTTTCTCTGTGCTCGCGCGGGGTGCCCGCAAAAAGTGTCGGAACCTTCCCGTTGCTAAGCGCCAATTTCGGATACAAAAACGTCATTTGCTAAAGTATACTGGCACGGTATAACCTACAAATCCCCGGTATAAATCAACCGATCGGTACTATTCGCGATCGATAGCACAGCCATTATCCTCTCGGCTATTATTGCGGAAAATCCTACGCGTTTTCACGCACCCCACGCAGAGTGTCGTCGAATTTATCGATGGTACGCGTATAGAGCCATCCGATCGCATAGCTTAAATGGCGCGTGAAGGGGGATGAAATCTTGAAAGCAATAATATTCGCACTCCCCCCAGCCTGGGGTCATCGCGCGGGAGGCGGCGGCGGCGGCACTTTTTCGTCGATAATCCTCCTAGCAGGACGACGACGTGCTCGAGAACCTGTACCAGACCCGGTCTATCTATTCGCGTGTCTGTAGGGTAGTTTATTATTCATTGAGCTTGCATCCCCAACGCGGATAAACGGCGCATTGTTTATGCATTAGCCTACACCCTGCCTCTGGCCATCTCTCGATCTGGCCATCGAGTAGATCTCGGCCTTTCTCACGCCCACGGCCCCCGACAAACTTTCTCGGCTAATTTCCGTCTACGCGGTTAATGCGTCACTGTGATATCACGCGGTTGATCCGCCTTTATTCGCGACTACATCAATGACGTATAATTGAATTTTTCTGCCTCAAACTTCCTGTTGCGCGATTACAATTGGCTTCAGATAGTTACACGAATACAGTTACCGTTCGTTCGTTGGAAGCTGGAAGTAATTCGCTATCCAACGGTGGACTCTTAACGATGCTTCTTACGCTTTGGCGCTAATATACTTCTTGCATAAGAGAAATGTTATTTACGAGGCGTTCCGCGAGCGGGTAACGAATGAATCTGGAGCGAAAATTGAATTGGAAGAAAGCGGCGACGGTTTTTCCGTCATCGCTCGAATCGGATTCGCCGCTGATAAGAACGGAAGGCGATTAATCACGAATTTCTGTCGCGGACAATCGGACTACGAAATACAAGCAGAACAAGAGGAATCGAGACCGGCTCGTATGAATAAAATAACCATTAATTCGAGCCTCCGCGCGCGGAGGAGCAAGTGATAAAATCCGAAGCGGGGCCAGCGGCGGGGGCAATTTCGAAGGGAATTCCTCGTTCATCGTCGAGCGCGCCCCGGCAGCAGCCCGAAAACGTAATAAAGTTAACGAGTGGTCTAGTAACTTGAGCTGCGCGCGGGCACTTCAATTTCCGCGTACGAGTGCCGCGGCGACGTTCGCGCGACACATTTTCACAGAGACTTTCGCCGATCTCGGTCACGGAACCGTTTTCAAAAAATGCACTCCAGGCTTATTAGACTCGCAGCCAGCGCGCAGTTCAGTTCGCCGTTTGATGGAAATCGTTTCACAAGAAACGCTGTCGTCGGTAATTAGAGAAAGTGCCTCCAGTCCCGGAAGCGGATGGTTTTCCCGGGGCTCTCAGTGTGAATAATATAAAAATTGTATCTCGAAAACACGACGCTTCGATGCTACTAAAGTGCGCGGATTTAAATCTGAAAGAGCCTGGATTTCCGCGGGAAATTGAAATTAACCAGCGCGAGCGTCGCGAAATCGTCTCCTCGCGGGTGAAATTTCAAACACACCCCTCATCGCGGAAACCCCGTACCACCGTCCGTAGTTCGAGATAAACATACGTACTTTATCAACAGCGTAGTAGCTGCCGCGAGTAGCCGCGAAACTAATATAATTATCGCTTCAACAAGTGGTAGCGAGCGTGTACGTTCGCGTATTCACCGCCTGGTACCGCGATCGTATCGCGATCCTCGCGACTCCACCGAAAAACTCTCGCGGAAGGCGCAACAAACGGCCGATGATAGAATCGAAACGCAACGGCTGAGTGAGTAAATAATCAAGCTACCTCGATGAATACCGTTGCTTAACCGCGTGCAGCTTCACGAGTTGACCGGGGAATTTTCTTTCGGCCTCGACTCCCTTCGAACGTCGCGTTCTACCAGCAACTTTTTTGCAACGGGGGCGTACGCGCGACGCGGTCGCACAATCTGCCTCGAAGCAGCTCTTGGCAAAACAATAGTTTCGACCGGTAATCCCGGGCTGTGTTTTAATCTGAAAGAACCCTGGTACGCTGCTGATTGCATTGCATAGTAATCTTAGTTTTTACCGTATCCTGGGATTGCCGGCCAGGGGTACCCGCCTGCCTCTCTCTCTCTCTCTCTCTCCCTCTGACTTCTCCGTGTATTCCCTGGGCCGCGAATGATATCGAGGTCGCCACGGTGAACCGCATTATACACGCCATCGCGTATAATCCCCTGCAAGAATAAGGACGCGAAGCGAATCCGATGGAATCGGCTAGGGTAGAGAAAGAAGTGTCGCGGTAATACCCGTCCGACGACCCTGTCATCGACCGGGTTTGATAAATCGATCGTCGAATCGCCGATTAAACTACCCTCCGTCGTCTAGCCGTATCTATCCCATTTCTGTTTGACGACACTTTGCTCGCGAGCTGCACCGGAATCGATTTTACGACGAGTTTACCGAGGTATTAAAATTTGCAATATTATACAGACCCGTCTGTAGTGGATATCCGCGTTTAGAATTTCTATTCGTACGTTGTTCCCAGTCTCGAATAACACGGATGGTGCGCGCTGGATATTCGCGAGTCGAATCAATGTGTAGATAATATCGCGAGCACTTGAGCGTACTACCACTCGATTGTTATTTATCGTCGACTAAACTACTTCGGATACGTACGATGGTAACGTTCGAGTAATAGTTGCGAAATAAAGATATAGTTGTAACACGGGTTCTTAGAGGAGGAGTGGTAAAGAAAATATTAGAAACGTGTGTGTATTATAATTAAACAAGCAGCCTGTTCTCGAGCACCGCTTATTCCTCGACTAAAGAAACCGCGATGGTGGAATGGTGAATGCTCGTGATATTGGTTTTTTTCTCTCGAACGTAATCAAGACGCAAGTGGCACTCGAACAACTAGACGGCGTAAGAGGACCTTAACGGAAAGTCGATGTTGAGGTACACGATAGAGAACAGGCCAAGCCTGTCCGTTCCGAGACCATGCATCGATATCGGTTTTCAATGGAACGGAAACACGAAATACGCCGGTTGGAATTTCGTCCATTAAATGCGATGACGAATATAGGAATTGAATTTATCGCGTTCCGCTTTCTATTCCGACGACCGGGGGCTTTCTTCCTTTCTTCCTTCTTGTTTCGCGCACCGGTTATAACGGTGCCTCCTCTGGAACGTAATATTACTCGATAAATTACCGTTACTTTACGAGGCAATACCATTTTTCTACACAAAGAACCGCGTAATGGAACCTTCAATCGCCATAATTTCCATGTATCACGACCGAGAATTATTTTCTCAAAAGCAATCGAAACCCAATCTACCGACCGCTAATGTCGTCGAAAACCTAATATCAACGAAAGACGATGGCACGATAACTTCTGGGTACTATAATACTCGAATCGTCTGACGCTTTTCGCCTATTTAACAGGATTTAACAGGAAGCACGGAGAAACGTTCATTCAAAACGCAGAGTTACATCGAATCGAGAAACGAACAGCTGTCACAAATTTCGCTGTTCCATCGTTTCGACGCGCGCACGCAAGTAGTACGTATCAACGTTTCACGCAATTTACGCGTTCGATCTACCCTTAAAAGGGATCCTTCAATTCGAGCCGCGTATCAGACTGGAAAAACGGCTCGCTGAGAGGGGAACGACGTATTTAACGAAACGACAGACGCGTTTCGTCGGAGATAGGAACTGTCGAGCCGAATGACAGATGCGAAACGAAGTTGTATAATTACATTGTTACAATGCGTACACATCGGTCGTCGGTCTTCCCGACGGACTCGTACGCCTTGTTTCCAACGCGAGCCTCTGTTTGTACAGATTTCATTACCGCCCTTCCCCGGTTTCATAATTACGGGGAGGATGGATAGTCGTTAATTATACAGAAAACCGGACAGCGCCGTTCGTTTTCGCCGCTACGCTACCGCGGCGATTCGTAGCGGCTGGATAAAATATGGATTTCAACGGATCCCACCTGTTCTCGATAACGTCCCCCTCTCCAACCGTGCCTCGGATACAGACGAACGTGTTTTAAATTAATCATCGATCGAACCGTGATTCCGTCGGAAAACTGTTAAACTTTCGGATGGAGTGGAAATCTGCATGTAATCTGCGGTTTTTATGAGAGGATCTCGAGTGGAAAACTTCCGAGCCACCGACAGGCGATCCCCGTCTCTCTCTCATCCTTGTTATACTTTGACCTACATACCTCTGTCAGTGCGAGGAAAAGTTTCATTAGAGTTGATGATCTTGATTTCGATTATTTCACTTGTCTCGCGATGGAACGTCTTCGGGTGCTCGGGTTCACCGAGTGGATACATTTGACCCGGTTAACCGCGAGGAATAAAACTCGGCCGAGTGGTATAATTGCCAAGTATCCTGGTTTACGGCTCGTTTCGCCTTCGACGAGCTGTTCTACGCGCGGGATGTTCTTAAAATACGCGAGATTTAATCGCGGCCGAGCGATCGAACGGGAAGGAAATGGCGGACTCACCGGTGCTCTTCGCCGTCGGCGATGCGGATGGCTGCGCGCAGATAACGTGTGCGCCTCCCAGGAGCGCCAGGACGACGCGAAAAAACTTCATACTGACCATCGTTGCCTCGCTATTCCATGGAACTTCTGAAACAATCAACAGAACGGCAATTGAAACAGGTGCCGCACTTCGATTTCAATGGAACTGGGTAAACAGTCGAGGGGATTGGAAAATATTTCGCCCGCGTTCAAGTGGTATTCACCAGCTCGCAAAACATTTAACAATGGGGACCGTGTTCCGCTCCGTTCCCGTTACTGCGATTTCGTACACATCGATACTAATTTCCAAACATTTTGACGAGCCTGTTATTAGCGAATCTTGTGCCCGGCAGCTAGCCTCAACGCGGATACATCGATTATGCATTAGGCTACTTCCTGCATCTGGTCGTACCTCGATCTCGCATTTACGACCACCAAACTTGCCCAACGAATCCGCTCGCTATTCCACATCCTCGATTTACGATTGTTAAAACTAATTCGCTCCTCGCTGAACTTCTTGTTTTTATTAATCTTATCCACCGCTAATCCAAGATCGTTTCTTGGCCAAGCTCCGCTTCATTCCCCGAATTCGTTCAGGGACCCACTATCTCCACAGTTCAGAAGTCCTCCCGTCCCTCGAGTCCAGCGCCAGTTCTCATCCCCGCCGGCTCGTTTCTCGAGCAGCATTAATATGCTTCAGTCAAACCCTATCCACGCTTCGTTACGTAGCTTCTTAGGCACGATAAGCCAGCGAAAGAGCGACGAGGATGCACCAGGTACGAGCAAATCTATTTCAAATTCTCCAGCGGCCGCTTCATCCCTACGGTTCTCTAGGCCTCGTGGCCGAGGTGTTTTCGCCAAGCCTCACCAGCGCAGCATATTAATTTCCGATAAATCAAGCCTCCACCACCTTCATCGAGAAACCCTCGAAGCGTCACAGCTCCAAGCTCCGTCGATCCAATCGCTGTATCAGAATCTCATTTAACGTAGAAACGGTTACTACTGCTGCTTTATTTTTCTTGCGTTCCTTCCCGCGAGTAATCGGCTTCTCCAGTAACCGAATTGAGCAACGCAAGCGTTCGTTCACGCTCGTCATCTCTCTCCCCCTCGTTTATTTTCTCCCGTGTACATCAAGCGGGTGGGGGAATCGTGGAGTTCGGAATCGTAGATTTCACTTAACGAACAACGAGCTCGCGAAGATGTGACGGTGGCGGGGAAGAGGTCGAACGATTTTCGAACGGGGTAAAGCTCTTTTCACGTAGCGAAACAGAGTTTTTTCTCGCGGTTCGAGAATCGACCGTGTGTGCCATTGTGCGGTGGAATAAAGGCGCGAGGCAACAAAGAGAAAGAGGATTTAATAAACGTCAAAACGCGCCGATGAAAGGAGGGAAAAGGAAGCTGGGTGGGCGTGCGCGCGCGCGCGCGTCCGCACGGGCCAATAAAATTTTTGCAAATGAACTTCCAACCAAGTTGGACGGTCGTTCCAGAATCTCGTTACGCTTCTAACTCCATCCAACCCTGGCCACCGACGGGTCGTCGCTCTTTTTCTCGCGCGTTTCGCGCAAACACCGTATTTTTCAACCGCTTTACGCGGATACGCCCTCGAAAGTTCGCTCGAGCACGAGCAGAACCGACTTCGACGCGAGCGTTCCGTACACGGCTTGTGGACATTCGCGTTCGTGACGAGTTTACTCGACCAGCTACCTGACACAGCACCTCGCACGAACGATGAATGCAAGCCGAACGATTTATCACGCGACACGTGTACGACGTGGGAAGACAGGTGCGAGCGAAAAATCACGGCCGCTCCTCCTCGACGCGAAGAGGAAGAACGCGCGTACACTTGTACGCCATCCGCGCCTTAATCGACGAGCGGGTGTAATTCTGTACACGGCCGTTCCGTATAACCAGTTGCGCGGTTCTACCTCTTCGCGATGTGTGCAAACACGGTAAAGGATGTACGCCAGGAATAAACAGGGGAGCACCGGGAGCTGTCTCGCAGCCGCGAATGTGGGCCAACTTCGTTTCGAGATCTACGAAATCTCATTTTCAACGGCACGATTCGATTTACGGGAGGGAGGGCTGCGCCGGGGAAATAGCGGCGGAAAGAGTCCGTTAATGCGCCATCGCGATCAAAGAAATCGATGAGACCGATCCGTGATCGTAAATCATGGCTGAGCGAACGCCGGGGGAAAATAAATGTCCTGTCTGACTGGCGTTGAAAGACTTTGCGGCCGGGAACAATTTACGATTAAGTCGTGTGACGTATCGAAGGAGATCGCGTGAGAATATAAATCTATCTCTCTCTCTCTCTCTCTTTCTCTAACTCGTCATTCTATGCGAGAGGTTTACCTCGCGGGGAACGCGAACGTTTCACGGTTGCTCGGTTTATCGGGATAAAGGGAATTCATGATTAACGATTCGAGGG
This sequence comes from Xylocopa sonorina, assembly GCF_050948175.1. Taxonomy (NCBI): domain Eukaryota; kingdom Metazoa; phylum Arthropoda; class Insecta; order Hymenoptera; family Apidae; genus Xylocopa; species Xylocopa sonorina. The sequence goes on from NC_135193.1 coordinate 16,808,532, forward strand.
GGTGGGTCTGCCCAAATCGTTTAATCGTGTAATCAACGATCTCGAACTCTCGTGCTCGCGAAGTTCATTCCGAAAGGAAAGTTAATGCGGGGCCTACAGTCGCCTACTAACAACGTGGTACACTTTTTAGGGTACGCTTTGTTGTCGGTTTACACGTTCAGTTTCCTCGCTCGTAACAATAAAATGTCCGCTCCTTAAATTATCGCGTGGACTTTATTCGTGCCAGGGACGACACGCGAGCATCGAACGCGGACTAAGAACGAGGATAACGTTCTCAAGGAGGACGCGATAGTTGTTTGAAAAGCAGCAAACGACTCGGTGACATCGTATATACCGCGTGCCACTGCGAATTCGAGCAACCCGTGAATAGGGGATGACTCTGCTCTTTGAAGCGTGCATTTTTCTAAAATATTCATGCGCGTGCCCGCTGCAGTCGAGTCGGATACCGGAACCACCTCTTGTATTACCGTTTTCAAGTAACGAGAGAGCACCAGTCACGAGATCGCGTTGCTCCTCTGCTAACCTCTAAACCGACGCAACGTTAAACTCGCGTTCTTATTCAACAAACTCATTTCCACCGTCTATTTATAGCGAAAAAGAGGGAACGAGCGAGGGCACATTACTCGCGATGCTCAAACGAGTTGGTAAAGACTGCGAGCATGGCTGCTTGGATCGAATAAAAAAATCAGGGGTTGAAATTCGAGAGCCCAGGTAACAACGCGGCGCTGGCGAACCGCGCAACCCTGCCACGCTTCCGTGAACCTGCACGTCAACGCGTACATCCGCTGCACGCTGCACGCGGATAGCGTTCCGATGGATTCCTCGGCAGGGTATTCGTACCACCTTGGCGCAGGTTTCAACGTATTCGTTTACGGGGGCGGGGAACACGAGAATACACCTGGTGCGCCACGCGATACGTAAGACGAGTTGGAACCGTTTTTCCTCGTAATTTCACGGTGCCGCTGCGTTAAACGGCGTAATCAGTGCATCGAAACGCGGGCTCCGCCAGCTAGACTTAATGCAGATTGCTGTTTAAATGGGAACAATCGACGCCATTATCGGGATGGATTTGCGACGCGCGGGGTAATTTGCGGAAGCGAAGTCCGTCCCGTTTCACCTATTGTGCTGATTGTAGCGCGGATTACTCGATACGGTAAAATCGTTGATAATATCGAAGAATACCGGGAGGCTTCGATGCTTTTATTTCGATCCCCGTAAGAGGACGCGCGTTTCAGTGTTAATCGATCGTAGAAAAGCACGCGTTTCGATGAACACTGAAACGTGTTAATTAACGTCGAGTGCGTTCAGTGGTACAAATACCTGTAATTTTCTTAGTCTGAAGTTACACTTTCTGTAAAATAAGCAAGATCACCGGAACCATTTTCAACGGTATTTTACACAGATTTTGGTCGCGATGAAACAGATTTATCGATCAAAGACATAAAGTTAATCCCGTGCCGCGCTCCTATAAACAGCGCCGTTAGATACAGGTAATGCCGCTGTAAAATTCTGCTACACGTAACGCGCTGTTTATTCTACCATACTATACGGACAATGTAAATCGCTTTCGGCTAGTGTCACACCGATGTATTGCGTGCGCGGATGCGTGGGGCTGGGATCGCGCAAACACGCGATCCTTCGTTGCAAAAGCTGAAAATCAACATGGATCCTACTTTGCGCCCCGCGTCGTTATGTTTGTTTAATGGACGTCGCATCTGCATATCAACCTGCCCTCCGACCGTTTTTTAAATAAAACCGCGCGAGGGAACCGCGCGAACTGGCGTGACGCTAATGGAAACTAATCAGCCCGATTATTAGGATCCATTGATAAACCTAACGAGTCAATGTTGCACGAGCGGCGCATGAATATTTCTCCTGTGACTTCGAACCGTTCGATATGAATATTTATCGTAACCAGCGGGCAGAGATAAGCTTAGATGAAATTCAAATTTTGTAATAGACACGGAAGGCCGGAGGTTTAATTGGCATGTTACAGCCCGATACAAGCTGCGGCGAATCTGGTACGTCCTCGCGTGCGACAATGCAGCCCAATTAAAACGGGTCCTCAGGAGCGCCGCCTAATGATCATACGGTGAATCGGCGATTTTTCTCGATCGCCAGTTCCTAAAACTTCCGCCTTATCTTTCAAGTGACTTGCAACTTGCTTTCACCGGCGCCTTCGTAAAATGCTAATTACACCTCTGGAGAAACGTACGCTGTATAGTAAATGAAGATCGTATCCGCTGTCCGTAATAATTTCTTTTCAAATCAGTTCCCACCACATTTTTCGCGCATTAAAATTTAGAGCTGCCTTACTCTGGCGCCGTCCTATACGTTTCCATTCGAAATTGCCTATTACTATCCCATAGAAAGGAGCTCCCACGTCAAAGGGATAGAAGAGAGTAACGATGATTTCTCTTTTTTTTTTTTTTTCGTTCTCTCTCCCATCCGGAACAACGTTCCGTTCAATTTATCGCTTTCACTATTTCCAACGAATTTGAACAAGAGGGGGAACAAGATAAATGGTCTCGCGCGGGGATCTGCATTCATCGACTCGAAATTGTCGAACATGCCGTGGATTCTGTAAATAAGTTGATACGCGCCGCGTGTAAAATTATTATATCGGGCGTGGTGTAAGTCGCGCGATTTCTTACCGCGATACGCGCATGCAGAGCAAAAGGGTCAATGTAACACGCTCGCCGGCGCTTTCCGCGCGCGCTCGTAACTCTGTCAAATATACCTGGTTTATTACCCGGTTCGCGCCGTATATCTCCACCGATAACCATTAGCAGCATTTTTCTACCGCGACACTGAATATTGCGCCGTTAATAAATATCTCTCGACCGATTAAACGAGTCGCTGATATCCCAGCGACGCGTCGTCTGATTTGAACGATGGCTACCCGTCGAAGATACCGCGGGGGGCAGCCGACTGGTATCACCTATTTATTGTTTTACGAGCGATCGTAACTCGTGCCCCGCGAGAAGGTGGAAATAAACGTGTCGCGAACTTTAGAGTTCCAGGAGGATCAAGCGCGCTAAAGAGATACGGTAAGATCAGCAATTAGCTCGTAATCCTTAGGAGTCGTCTTACGGATTAATACGAGTGAGAAATTACCTAAGTACGGCGCGCAGTTAGAACGGACTGGTTGCGTGACATAATTCTGGAATACTTTGGAGATTCGCCGGTTGAAAGTTCACGGGTTCGAGGCCGTTCGAGGGAAGGGGAGAAAGGAAAAAGGGAAGAGGAACCGGTTTTAAATAATTTGAAGCTCTCGCGAGGTGCCTCGCGCGAGGATCTCGAACGATTAAACCAGCCACGCGACGCGGGATTTTTCGAGGCCGCGCATAAATTCACCCCGTCTAGTGCACTCGGCTAATAGTACACGTTGTAATGCGACCCTTGTTGCAACCGTGGTAACATCAGTCCCGCGTGTCGCGCATTAATCCACTTCAAAGTGGAAAGGACGACGTCACGCACAGAGTTCCACCAGGATGACGTACTGTTTCCCCACCCGAAATATAGGATTCCCATTGATCAGGCGGCGGCGTTCACTTAGCGGAGTCTGCCACCGTCTTTGCATACAGGCCATTGTCTGCCCGTGGCCACTAATGGGGTATTCGCGAGCCCGAATACCCCGCTCGCATGACAAATCTGCTAACCGGCCTTCGGCTCTGGAAACGTATAGAATCGTCGCGCTAGCGCGAACCCATGAGTGATTAGTTTGACCCGTTTGTGGCGCGGTCGGCTTCCTGAATATTGAACGGAAACGGGATTACATATTCCGTGGACGGTGCCACGGTTTTGCACCCTCGATATCCGTTGCTTTTTGCCCCTATTAAATGCCGCTCGCGCTCTAATCACGGCCACGCCTGTCCTCTTCATTCTACACCGTGTACACCAGCCATTTTATTCCCTCGCAAAATAATCATTTCGAATTCGATCGACCGGCAGAAACAAGCGCGAATCTATATAGGCGTCGCGATGAGGCTGCTTTATCAGCCGGATAGCACGATCGAGCGTCGCGATTCTACACGATGATACATTATGACGCGTAATTATCGATACAAATAGATCCGCGATATTATGAATCGTTGATACGACAAAATGTAGCTCGCTGTTATTGCTGGTTCGTTGTTAGATAACGGTTCTCCATTTTGATACACCGACGATAAACGAAAATGATAACGATTCTCGTCCGTAGAATAGAACAATATCGCGTGCATCTGAAAGTAAATGAAATACCAAAGGGTTTCGCTCGTGTTCGACGGAAGCGGAATCGTGGCAGAAATTGCACACGGCCCAAGTCGAACGATGACAAATGCCTGTCAGCAGGAAAGACTGGAAAACTCATTAACCGGAACAGCCGGTTGATGACTCCCAGCGCTATCACTATTATCGGAAGCATTCGAGTTAACTGCGTTCGAGCATCCTAGCCGTCGACGCTTGCTCTGTACACAAGCATAACTATTTCCTCTGAACCCTTTTGTTCGCCGAGCTGTTTCCTCGACCCTGCTCGCGTTGCCCGTCCCTTCGTACTTCCATCAATCATTTCAGTTTCGCGCTAGATTCGCCCATTATACTCGAGCCACCCGTCCCATCTACTCGAATTGAACCCTCGATACTCGAAACGCGAGCAATTTCATTCTACATCGGCTATCGATTTGACAAAACTTTTTCCATCCCCAAAGTGGAAAGTAAAAATGCTGGAGCTACGTCGTTACAAGCGTCATAAGTCGAGGAAGGTATTCGAACGTGGCAAGAGTAGCGAACAGTAGGATCTCGCGTGAAAAGGATCGTTTGTTTGCGTTCATTATCAGCGGTTAAAAAATTGAACACTCCTTCGCGGAAGTGATCGTGTAACAGTTTTGAAAATCGTCCGAGGAAATACAGACACGATCAGACAATTGTATTTACGAAGGGATTATTAAATAAATTGGAACTAAAATCCAATTTGCAGTTGCAGCGGTTGTTTTCGAAAAATATTTCACGACAGCACTGGCCGCCCGCGCGAACAGCAAATACTGCAAATGGATTTGGAATGGTTTTCAAAAACGATTCCTGGTCGGCGATATTGAATCTGTTTCGACTCGTTTCGTCGAGCGTATGTGTTTGCTGTTTTCGCGTTCGAAATGAGTGGGAATGATAAGAAACCGGCCGAAAAACTCTGTTTCCGCTGACAATAATCGGTGTTCATTCATGGCAACGTTCTTTCGACGAGAGAAAAAAGGAGAACAAGATTAACAAACGATCACTTCGCGGAATAAAGAAAATAAATGATCGATTAAAGGCACAGCTGTAGCTGCTCGAATTAAGCTTTAAACATTGCATATGTGTTTAACGCAAACATTCCTGTATCGACTTCACAGCAAATTACGTGCTGTTTAGCTGGCCGATTCGGCTCGCCAGTCGGCGTCCATAAAATATCGCAAACATTTTACGACAGAAACACTCGGCGGCTCGCTCGTATATTTGCATTCTGGGGCCGAGCACGAAGTTACTATTTCGATAAATTTTGTAGATGATGTAGACGCGATTCCGTCATGCGAACGCACCATAAATATTTGTCGAACATTTCATTGCGATGTACGGGAAGCCCTATCCGTTGTTCCCTGCATATTTCGCCGATACGTGCAACGCGTGTAAATAAAATTGAAATTTGCCCGTAAATAGAATTTATTAAGAATTTCCAATAAAAAATGTGAAACTTGTTGACTGCACGGCATTACGTGTGCCTGCATTTAACGCGGAAATTGCGACCTTCCGCGACCACCATTTCTTCCCTCTTTAAATACCGTCCTCTTCGTTAAACGTGGATTAAAATTTCCCGTTAAGGAGATATTTAATGCCCCCTTTGTTTCATCCTTGCCACCAAGATCGGAACTTATAAATCGGCCGCGATGCGTGTGGCGAAAAGTAATTAAAGTATCAAAGTATCCCGAACGACGGCATGACGAGAATAAATTTAACGTGGCTTCGTCTACGGGAACTAATAACGTCCCGCGGAAAGCAGCCTTGAAAGACCTAACGCAAGTTAGAGTATCGGTAAACTTTATCGAGAAAGTAGACCGACTGAAATTTTAATAAAGATCTTGGGAAGTTTGTCTTCCCTTCCACCCGACTTCCCTTCGGCATACGAATCTATATCAATCGAAATAACAATATTTCCATCCGGAACACCGTCCAACTAACTCCGTCCGGTTCCACCCTGCGATATTTCTACGCTTAATCTAGGCTAATACTACGGGCGGCGTTTTAATTACTCTTTTAGTTAAATCTTGATCAAACCAAGCCAGCCCGGCTAGCAAGCTATTACCCCATAATTAAATCCAGTTATAACACCGGCTCGAAACCTGCTAAACTTCATACGTCACGAGCAGACGCACCGAAACGAAGTCGGCGCACGTTAGCCTCGAAGGTTCGTTTTAAGGGTTTCGCTCACGAGCCAGCATCTAGCAGTTACGTGTCATAAAATCCAATAATAAAGCCATCGTACCGTGTTATCGAATCTCGAGCGAAAAAACGGAACCCCTTTACGAGGCCCGAAAACAAGAGTAAAGAAACCGTCGAACGACTAGTTGCTAGGTCGTTTCGCGTCAGAAGAAAAAGGACCATTGAACGGCGCAAAAAACTTACTTCCGTGTAAATCGTGTCTCCTTTGTCGCCTGACTGTCGATGTACACCTTGTCTACTCGCGGCGTTGAAACACTGGACCACGTACTGGAGCTGGTGACAATGCCACGAAATCAAGCGCCACGATTCAGGATGGAACTCGTGGAACTCGACGGAACTCCTTGTTCCGTGCACCCAGGAATCCCTGACCTCCCTACCGACACCTTTACCGGATACCTTCGTCACTTTTTCAATACCGCGGACGTTCCGCGGTTCGCACGCACTTTCTCACAGGCCCGTCGACCAGTCGACTCGAACGACGCGTACCAACGAACCTCGTTCTGTCGCGCGCGACCGGCTCGAACTTGAGCGTCGTTTCACGGTACGGGGCGATATCGAACGGCACACGAAGGATACGCGAGGATATTCGGGTCCGTGGCGATGAATCGAAAGGGCTCGCGCGGTACGGCACTCTCTTACTTTATCCAGGCGTAGTCGTATTTTTCTCCGTTGCGACACTCGGTGTAATTACGCTCGCGGCCCTCGAGGAAAGCTCGCCTGTGGGAAGGGGCTCGCACGGAAGGGAGAATAAAGGCGGTCGCCGTTCACAAGCGACCAGGTAACAAACTTTCGATTCCGGATCGATTCGTCGATCGCAGGAGCATCACTCGGCGAGACATCGCTCCAGGCAAGCTGGCGGTCGCAATTTTCCAAATATCCGACCTACAAATCATTCGCGCCCCAGTAACCAACTCGCGCACTTTAATTTCGTTTTGTGTTTCCTTTGCCCGTGATATTTTTCTACCGCCGCCCCTATATCTCCGCGGCCTTCCTCTTTTTTTCTCACCCTCCTCTCTGTCGCGCTTTCCTTCCGGGAACGATGAACCGTTCTCATTTATCGCCGATCGACGGATCGATGCCGCACGGGTCTTGCTCCACCGCTGGCATTTTCAACCAGCCAAGCATGATGCACCGCGACGAAGCCGGAACACCGCGTCTTGCATTGCTAACGTGATCGCCGGGGGGTGGTTCCGCTCGTAGATCGTCAAAGCTCGTCCGACGTCGAACGATTCGTCGATCCGTTTAACTGCTCGATCCGGATCGTGCTGGTTTCCATCGAACACGACGGAGATCGTTAATAAAGAGCGGGACACGCTCTGGAACTGATTAGAAGGATCCCAGCACGGATACGTGCGCGTTCCGCGGAACGATCCACACGACTGTCGTTTCGGCTCTCTCGCGCCTCTTCGACGGACGACCGCTTCCCCTCTATTACGACACGTAACGCGGAACAAAACAAATCGGTAAAATTCGCGTCGACCCGCGACGACCACCCGGACCGCACAACAAGTCCCGCGAGACTCGCGATCGAAACTCCTCCTTAGAAATTCGTGGCGCACGGAAGTGACCGCGTACCAATGCTGAAGATGATCACTCGCGCCGTTTCTAGAACACGCCTCGTCGATCCGTTGGAAAACGCGTTCCTGGAGTGTCCTCGTAACGATTGCAATTGCGTATTCCTCGTGCAACGTGCGCGTCCGTTTCTTGTCATCGACTTTTCCATCTTCACATGCTCGACGATCTTCTCCAGCCACGGCGCCCGTTCCCTGGACGCTTGTTTCGCCTCGCGATCATAGGGACAGCCGGAAAGTATCGTTTCTTTCTGTTTACTTGCCGTTTTATTTTCGGTGGCGCGACTCGCAAATAGCTTCACGACGTGTTTCGGGGTGTCGCGCGTGAAAAGGGGGTCGAAAGCGTGGCGGAATCGCCAGGACGGAATCTCTTTCCCTTTCCTCGAAAAGTAGTCGCACCTTGGCGGGGGATGCGCGCGCGAAACCACCACGAGTGATGCTGGGCTCGGACTGGAGCCTCCGGCGCGGCGCTAGCGTCGCGACTACTCGGGCCAAAGCGGAATCGCACCCCCTACACCCCTCCTCCTCGTGTCCACCACCCCGATCGGGCACGGGGTGGAAGCAGTGGCGGAACCTGGGGGTGAGTCACCCTTCACCTTATTTTTATGCATTATTCCGAAACTTTTCTTATTGTTCTCGTACCAGGCAAATGTTTGGAATATCAGTTTCTCCGAAGTGTACGTTTACCGTTTCGTTTCCTCTGCGTGGGACGTTCGATGCCGTACCACCGGTTATTAACACTTTCCGTGCCAGGGATTCCATAGAAATCTCTTCGGGTATTTATACATAATGTTTCATCGATGGTTGCTCGTATTGCCTGAAATATACCGTTCGAAATCGTCGCGCGTTCAATGCGTTAAGAAATGAATGACGCAATTAATGTTAATAGCAGTATTTCGAAGCAGATTTTGCGGAAAATCCGTACAAAAAGGAATATTAATTCGTAACGAGCATAGGTGGCCGACGAGGGCGATTGATGTAATATAATAATCATGCAAAATAACTGATTAAGTTGATCGATGTGGACGCACTCAATGAGTTCGTGGAACATTGAAAAGCCATTAAATACCCACTAGAAAATGTATGTTTATTAATTTACCGCAAATTTAATGAACTGAGCGGGAACCTACATCCGATAATGGTACAATTTGTGTTAACGTGGTCCCATAATTTATGCAATTTCACACGGGCGTCCATTAAAAATGATTGAGCAAGTATAAACGTACACGCGAAACGAAAGCTGTCCAAGGCAAACGTGGCAGAGCAAGCGAGCCACGAGTGAAAGTTGAAAAATCCGATGCGAAGCAGAACACGTGTCGTTTCTACGTTCCTGGACGCGGTGGATATAAACCATTCGGAGTTTATTGTAAAATCTTGGCGGTTCTTAAGGTTCCGAGACTTGACCGCAGAAGTATAAGTGAGCCGCGGCTAAACTAACTTTCCACCGGAGAGTTCAACTTAAAATTAAAGTTTAAAGACTTATAACTTCCTAACGTGCCCGGGCACTTGATCCCAGTGGGCGAGGATAGTTAACTCGATAGCTCCTATCTCTAAAATGTACCAGAGCAACGACGCCCCCCGTAACTTAGCAACAATATCGCCCCGTGTACATAATAAATTCGCGCGTTCCCAACAATCAACAGACCGAGCAATTGCCTGGCATAAACAGCCAGCGCAAATAATAATTTTACGGACTTCACCAAACCCCGAATAATATTGAACGATTCTACGTTCGTTCGTTAAACAGTCGCTATTCTGCAAACATAATGCGCCGTGCGCGTTACCGCCTCTCGCGCGTACCTGCACGTTTCCGTCTAAATCGCGGAAATGTTTACGTCATTTACTCCCCCGCTCGTTCTTCCCGTGCTTCGTTTTCCTTTTCACCCGCGGAGGAACGAAAACCTGCGTAAGAATTGCCCGTTTTTTTATCGGCAATCGCGAAATATTCGACGTATCCGCGCGGCGCTCGCCTGCTTCGCGGGACCGAGTTAATTAAAACGTGATATCAGATATCGGTTCGAACCGCGTGCGAGACAGGCGCAAATGGAACGATCGCGCCCCGACGACGTGGCCAGGCAAAAGGTTGATGCCTCGCGCGAACTGAGCAAACCGAAGGAATAACGATTGCCGTTACGACGGTGGCCAGTTATTGCTCGCTTTGGGTTCGCGGGCTTAAAACGGCGCGTGAGAAGTGAAAAAGAAATAGAGAAGGACTGGTAACAATAACGAGGACACCGACCCACATCGATTCGTCTCTGTCCGTTCGTTTGCTTCAGGAATTACGTTTTATACGACGGTCTACGCAGGGGACATCAATTTCCATGCTGCGCCGCACTCCTCGCGGCGTAACACCGCCGTGGAAACAAAATAGCCGAGTGATCCATTTATCGAGCTAATAAAAATGCCCGGTGAGATTGTAAAATTTTACTTGCGAATAAACGGTACACGAACACCGCGCGACGAGAAAAGTTATCGTCCGGTGGAACGGCTCGCGATGCTTCCACGTACACCACGCGTCGTCTCTTCAAACACTTTGCGACGCGAGGAACGATCGCCGTGGGAACGCGTGAACCGATCGTTTGCCAAAAATCGAGCGCGCGATTGACGGTGAACCCCGTGAATGGAAGGAAAGAAGGCGTCGATTAATTCTTATTGCCAGGGTCAGCCAGACATGGAGGGAAATATAACGTGACCCGATGACCGTCTGATCTGTACTCGTCGAGACGGAGACTGGCTATCACGGAGTTCCACTCTAGAGGGACAATTGGCTGACTGGTCGTCCGTACTCTCGATTCCGCTTCAATCGGATTTGTACAAGGTGGCCATTTCGAAACGTATCTCGTCGAGTAACCCCTCTTTCTTTCGGCTTCGTACGTCCCTCGAGTTCGCTTCTCGTACACTTCTCGAATTGAGGCGAAGGATTAGTCAAATCGTTTCAGCCGTGATTTATCAGAGTTCTAATTGGAATGCATGCCCCGGGTACAGGCAGCGATCGGTACAAGTGTATAGCACGATTGTACAGCGCGCGGTGCAAGGATCCTTCGACGCGCGAATCTGGATTGAGAGGAAATTAATTAAGATGGCACTGTCCGGGATCAAGCTTAGGGGCCGCCCCTTTTCGCACTCCCAATCTACCGACTTGGGCAGGAACATTCCATGCATAGCTTGCGGCTACATCTCAGCCTGCTACATCACCAAATCCGTCCCTTCCACCGCCTTGCACCCTTTGCCCCCAACCCCTGCGCACCATTCCCCCGTTCATACCCGAGCCTGTACACGATATAGCGTGTCCGTGTACCGTGCACAATATACCCCGGCTATGTGTACACATAGTTATGACTATGGATTATATTGCCAAAACTATCGATTAATACGTATCGACAACAATAACGATTCACGTCTTCCGCGTATATAGCGTGTTATACTTCGTCAGATTATTGTGGTCCACCGAGATCAGATATCGGAGAGAAAATCGTTGGTGGGTATTGTTGAGAAGCGTAGATTGTTAAGGTTCTTGAGTAAGTTATAAATTCGACGAAGCAAACGTTCGTGGCTCGAGTGTTGCTCTAGCCGAGGAAAAAAGGAGAAAAACTAAAAAGGAACTAACAGGAGGAAATTCTCCGCTGGTCGAGGGGTATCTCGGGGAAATTTTAATTGGCATCATTAGACTCGGGCGAATAATTAGCACTTGAACGATCGGGGGTTTAATAGCGCGCCGGGAACACGGTCTTTAGGGTCTTTTCATAGCGTCGAGTGAACGCTGCAAAACGCTACCCGTGGCTACGTTTACTCTAAACGGGGGCCGATGAAGTTTCATTATGGTTGCTTATTAATCCCGATATTAATATTGAACCTTTGGAAAGTTCGCAACAAACGCTACTGGAATTTCAACTGCCTCGCCCCCGTAAAATGCGACGCGTCGTCATTAAAAGGCTCGCGGATTCGAACATTTTTGCGCGTGGCTCGTGTTTCGGGACCCTGCGTCCAGAGCATTGTTCCAACTTTCGCCCTGGATGAAGCAATATGCTAGCCCGTCCCGGGCACCAAGAAATCTCTACCTGAGGGTAACAATGTTGTTGCACGCTGAATACTCCCTCGAGTGGAATATAACAGTTGCATGAACGCATAATAAACCTATTGTCCAGGGTGCAGAACTTTAATTAACTTTGACGGGAACCAAGTTCCCGTTGCTGTTGTAATCGCTTCTTGTTCCGCGTGCTCCTAGGCGAAACGTAAGAAAATCATCTGCGCGACGTTCGTTCTTGTCCGGTCGATTTTAATCAGCGAACAAGGGGCAGGGGAATTTTGATCGCGGGACAATCGTAAACGGCGCAGGCTCGCGTTCCAAAATCAAAGAGGCGCACCGGTTGTACGAAAAAAGTCCCCGATCCAATCGACGGGGCTATCAGAAGTAGTGATTAAAATGGTGGGGGGTTGAGCGCTTGGTCGGCAAAAGGGGTTGAAGGTGGCTTGAATGGTCGTCGACGGACGGCGACGGGGGGGTCTCGTTTCGGGCTTGGGGAAACGTAGATAACACTTCTTACCCGAGGGACTTCCCGCGACCCCAATCTCAAGTCAGATATTGTTCCGAGCTTTGAAAGCTCAAAAGAACTTGTGAAAAGGCATTTCATCCCGATTCGATGTATTATACTGGCCTCATACGTATTGTACCCGGCCAATCTCCCCTTCGGAGACCGGAAACGGGTGGTGGGAAAGTATCCAGAAGTCGAGATTTCCGCCCCGTAATTTATAGTCGTTACACGCGTCATACGGAGAAAGCGGCGCCTGACGGATGAAACAGGTTGGCGGGGAAAAAACAAAAGGGCGGAGGGAGAAACGCACCACTTTGCCCGGCATTTCGAGAACTATTATGGGGATTCAATGGAGTGGCCCTCGAGTTTATCACTTAAATCGCGCCGTAGCCGAATAGTCCCGGGTAAAACCGTGGAAAGGAGCGTTTCTGGGGTCCATAAGGTATAGCGGAGGAGGACAAGGGTCCGAGCCACGCGATAAATAAATCTCGAGTGGTGCACCGGTAGCCCGGCGTTGGGCGCCAGAGGTAGATAGATACTGCTTTCACTCCCTTTAACAGGCACGTTGGACCGGACGGTGAGGGAGAGAAGTTGCTTCTGTATGTTCTTCACGGTGGCACCGTTCACTCGGAAGGATTTAGGGGCGGCCTTGTAACTGTACGATACGAGCCTCCTCGAACGAGTGCAGGGAACGTAAAAGGACTCCGCGGCGGCGGCGACGGCGGCGACAACGACGAGAGAGGGCCTGCTCGTGCAGTAAAGAGGAGGAAAGTGCGCGTCGACAGGCGGCAGGCACGGCGAAATGGTAAGAAACTACTTGACGGGGTGTAGTTACGTAATAAGTGACAAGTTTGTGTACTTGTTCGATCGTTGGATCACTTATGCATGGTAACGCCGGTCCAAATAGCTTCGCGGGTGCCGCCACCTTCGAAACCGGAAGTTACCGCCTCGTGTAACGTATTCGGATTTACGCCAGAGATTACGTAACCGTGAGTAACCTATGCGACCCCGCGTGAACCCCTTTCGCCAGAGGTGAAACACCGCTATCTTTGACATTCTATCTGCATAAGGAAGCGACCGAGCTCCCATGGTCCCTTTTTGAGTAACGTCGACGAAATTGCTAAAACCTCGTTCGGATCCGTCGGGTTACTTGAATTCGCATCGCTTGGATTTAAGTAATTCCAGAGCACTTTACCAATGCAAACCTGTCCTCTAATTGACTCGGAATACTGTTTCAAGCGTCTACGCTTGTCCTCATTAGTCGAGTCGGTTGTCTACGGTTCGCTCGAATTTGAGTTAAGTTTAAACTACTTTACCGATGCGCGGGCTGGTCGCGTGGCGAATGACATAAAGACGAGTAACTCGACTTGCGTGAACAAAGTTTCGAGTAACTCGTCAGATCTGAACGGGGCTTTACTGTAAAGGCATACAGGCTTTTTGTTATACAGAATGGACCATCCTCGGGCGCAATCACTTTTAGAGTGATTACTTCGGCGCGATCAAAAGTTCGTTTTCCCGGCAACAGGGAAGATATTTACCCACCCCTGAAGCGAAAGACTCAAGGGCGTGGTTGCGGCAACTTTTATACGACCCGAAGGAACCGAACGAAACTTTCTTCTATACATTTTCGCCGTGAACTCGCACCTTTTTCCCGGGGAAAAAGTTATCCTCCGTGCTGCATCTCAATAGCTTAAGACGCGTCTTATATTTTTGAGGAATATCGCGGCCGACCTTTTTCCGTGTAACACGTCCGCGGTGCCCCGCGCGCAACCAGAAGTCGGCTTCGCCTTCCGCGGACGCGCGCGCTCGACGCACTCCCATTGATAAGAGGAAACGGGAGTAAAGAAAATAGGAAAGGAAGAATATCGTAGCGGCGGAGTATGAAATTAAAATTCCCCCCTCCACCCTATTTCCTGGTACCATTTTTGGAGATAAAATACGATGCTGCGACGGAAATAACCGTGCACAGAGTTCAGTGGAGTATCTGGGACGTCGGGACGGTGGTAGCGGAAGGTGAAAGGGAAGTCCTCTCTTCTTACGTTTCCGTTCCTCTCCTATGTCGCGTCGTTAGTCACATGATAGCGCGACACGTGACGAACCAACCGAGTCATTAATCCTTCAGACCCAGTAACCGACGATTTTTTGTCCCGAAAAGCGACTTCGAAAAATGCCAGTCTCAGTATAGGAAACTGGTCGATCCCCACCCCTCCCCCCCTCGATGTCCATCGGACCGAAATCGTCCGGCGAACGCTGCTGAATTTTTATTCGGCCGCCATTGAAAAGCGCCGAACCACCCGGAAGCATCCCGTACCGATTTTCGCGGGGGAAATTTCCCGGTCAATAGTCCCGCGTGCACGGAACGGGATGGTATTTTCGCGGTGAAACGCGGACAGAAGTCGGTGATAAATCGTTCACTTAGGCTTGTATTCATAGCAGTCTCTTCGTGCGACTCCGACTTTATCCACCCTTCCTGCAACTTTGACCCCGACAACGTCACCGGAACGATAGGAACTCCGTGTAATTTTCAGTGGCTAAAAAGTTCGCTCGATCGCTCGGACGAGAAAAACCATTCCGTTCGACGAGAAATCGTGGAAGCTTGCGGCAGTGAGCGCGTACCTCTCGCTCGGTTTTACAAACCGTGGCGTTCCTCGAGACGGAGTAACGAGTGGATGAATCACGGCGATCGGTTGCGAACGAAAAGGTTTACGATCGCGCGAGCGAAACAGTGGCACTCGATCAAATTCAATTAAAGTAACCGGAAGTTATTAGGAGCGACGCGGATAGCCGTACGGTCGTTTCGAGATCCGGGTACCCGATATAACGGGGATCCGGCTAGTTTCGTTCGTATAAAAAGCAGGGAAGAGCGCGCGGCTACTTCGATACCGCCGAAAAGTTTGTTTCCCGATTGGCTTATCTGATGCTGGCCAAGCTGGGAAAGTCTGAAATGGCTCTGCACCCGAGTGACGTAAACTGCTTTCCCCGAAAATCCTCGATCCCTCGACACCTGATTTCTTTCTGGCGTTACCGTTGCCTCCCGTATCGCGTTTCCGATCGCGCATACCTCGAGCCTCCGTATTTCCGCGCGAACATCCCCTCGCGACGTTAAATCTGACCCCCGTCTCGAACGATTTTACGTTCAATTCGCGCAGTTAGACGGGAAATTAATAATGACCGTGGAGGATTGAAGGTTTATCGTACGAACGAACGAATCGAGCCGCGTTTACACGAATCCAGGAAATCCGGAAGATGCAATCGTCCGTAGGCTGACCGAGTTCGCGAAGACGATGCCCCGCGGGCGCAATTTCCTGGGGTTTATGCCGTTCCTGAACGACGCAGGTGCACAAGCGCACCACGCTTCTGTTCGTTCATCGACGCGTAAGCCGTCGTGTGCGCGATTCTTTGCACACATCGCGCGCCCTGCGGTACTGGAGTCCTGTAACGCGATTAAACCCTCCCGTTGGACTCGTCATTTATTTCATTACGAATGGTAACGATGAAACAACGCGCGAGAAAATAGAAAGATCGACAAACGTTTCCTTAAACTCCCAACAGTCTCGTCACGCCTGTTTAACATTACGCTGAAGAGCGCATCGATAATCTGTGCCGTTCCGCGCTGCGAGCTCACGTGAACCAACCCGTACCATTTGGCTAACGCGAGTCGAGTTAAACTGGACACTCTTAGCAGGTTCGCCTTCGCGTCGGTAAGTGAAGGATTAATCGAATCGCAACCGAGAAATCCCGTGCCTCCACCGCGAGGTGTTAAATTATACGGCGGGTAACTGGTAATAGCGAGGACGTTACGAAGTGTTACCGGTTTAGCAGGGGAGCCCCTTACGAAGTGACTGTTTCAATTGGTTTGCGACCCGTGGGATTGTCACGGCGGCGGTGGAACGGCCGAACGCTGCTACCAGCGGCGTCACCATCGGTTCCCTTTAACCCCCTCGTGGTACCATACCCTTCGTATGGTAACTACGGGTTGCACCGGACCGCAATCTGCATTCCGTTACCTAATTGTCGTAACACGACGATGTATGTAGATGTATGGTACATATACGTATCGTATATACGCTCGAGTACGCGCGCTCTCTCGTATATACGCAGTGGCGACGTATGCGCGCGTATATATATGCGATACGTACATAAACGGTTTAGATACATGCCGGACGGATAAGTGGTAGCCCGGAAGGGACCCCGAGATCCGACCCAGCGGCGGGGGTTGGGCGCGAAAGGTGATATCAGGGCTTCTTATTCGGCCGCCGATAGAATTTATGATGCAACATGCCAGCCAGAGTCACGGGGACGTGACGAAGAAGTTTTCTTCTGGCTGAAGTTTAGTAGCTTGTCAGCGGGCTGGTGAAATATTGCGAATTTGAATTTATGGACTTGTATAGGACGCCCTTGGTAAGATGTATTACACGACCAACCCCCACTCCCGCCCCCTTCTCTCGCGGTAGGTACCTCTTTCGCGTACCCCGATCTGGAACGGGAGACTTTTGAAGAACGGGGCTTTGAATATTCCGCGTTCTTCTTCAACTATTTAGGGGGAACGATCGCGAGCGTACCTGACAGTGAAACGTGACCGAATGATCGGATAATTCAATATACGTGCGCGTGAGATATGCGCGTTCGGAGCGTCCCGTTTTCAGCTCGAGTCGCATTTGTAATGTCTTTGTACGTCCGTTTGATGTGTAGATCGGATGGTGTATAGGTGGACGCGAATAGATTCTTTAATTCGAATGGCAAACGACTAGCGCACAATCGTCCGATGATTGAATTTTCCGGTTCGCGTGGGACGGGACCGGTCGCAGGTGGGACGAACCGGTGCGTGTCCTCTAAGAGCAGCGTGATCCACGCGTGAACCATACCTGAACGTTCGAGCAAACGTCCGTAAATCAACGAACCCCTCTCTAACGCCGTAATGGATGGCGGCAAATTGATAGTTGCCACTGTACAAATAGCGATATAACCCGTTGACCCCCTCTATGGAACCGTAGCGGTGGTGTTACGGGTCGAAGTGTCAGCCCTGGCCACGCACGGAGTTAAAGGGGTTAAACGGGTGGACATTAGGGTAGGGCGATGAAGAGGAGAGGCAGAGGCACGGCCCAGTCCCCGTACCGGTGATGTTCCACAATATGTACCGAACGCCATACCCTCGTGGCTTGATTGTTGTTTGAGTACTTTGCAACCCCACCGCCCATATGCGAGCGTAACCCTCGTCCCGCGTAACGACGAGGAGCGCGTCGATCCAAAGATTCTAAGATAGAAGCGTTTCGAAACGCGCGGTCGACTTCGACACGATTGCCATTTCCAACTGAACGTCGACCGAACGAATAAGATCGGCTGGAGGGCAGAAAAATTGGAGAGTTCTGCGCCGCTTAGGTATTGAAACGCAAGAAATTTTTACCAGCAGCAGGTCCCCGAACAATTTAATTGGAATGATTTAACGAGCCTGGTTGTTTCAAGTTGAAAGGAACGGCTGTAATTAATTGAAGATCTGTGACCTCCGAGTGCCCCTTGACAGTGCTCGTGTTTCGTACGGAGCCGCGGACCTTCGACTAATTAGGTTTTAAGTGCTCGAGCCTTCTAATTGGTTGCTTCCCTGCTCGTTGCGCGATGGAAAAGAGAGGAAGGCCAAGGGAAGGGCGGCAGGTAATCCCAGTTGTCTGAGCGGGTTCGTTCATTTTCCGTCGAGGAAACGATTATCAAGGAGCGAGCCAACTGACCGCTTGCTTCCCTTCTCTCGCCTCTCTACATATTTCTTCGGTCAACTTTTTCCTCGCCGCGCGAGAACTCACCGCGTTCCCTCTCGAACTCTGATAAACCGTGGAAACTTCATTTACGTGTTACGGTCGGCGGAATCGGTAGCCGCGAAACGAATGGCTCCCCCTTTACAGCCGTGCCAGGGAGCTTCATCCGTCTCATTGCACCCTATTAAATCGCTTCATTTCCAAGCGGAAAATCAAGGGAGATAAAAGAATTCAGCCGCAGCTCCCGGCGGGCCGAACGACCCTTCCCGTTCGATAAGAAACGGCGAAGGCGGCAGATTACAAATAGCTTTTCACTCGCGATTCGTGGCAACCCCTTGCGTCCGTTCTCTCGCGCATCGACGATCTCTGGCAAGCGTGAACCGTGTACGCGACCGCGCGATTCTTAACTTCATCTCCAGACGCGTATCTCACCCCCCAAAATGGTATACCGTAAATACACCAAGCCATATCGCCATCGTTGTTGCAATTAGATTTTAACGCACATTAAAAGCCATTCGAATACTTCGCGTGACTTATTCATCGAACATTAGAATCATCAGCGACGAACAATAAAGTGGTCCTTCGGGACGTTCGCGGTACGCGGAACAGCGTGGATCGGAGGCGGATAGAACCGAGGGCGCAGAACCGAGAGAAACCTGTCGCGAAGAAGGAGCAAGCGATACACGGATGAGAACACTGCGATAGCAACGGATGCGAGCTGAAGGGGCGGCGCTACATTGGCTTTTACGAGCGAAACCCCATCATCGTAAAGCGCCTGTGCTCCGCTATTCTCTCTCTCTCTCTCCTCTTCTCTCTCCACCGCTCTATCCGTCCGTACCCTGTGTACTCTTTTTCTCTCTCGCGCCCCACGGCGGTCCTCTGCAGCGGTCGCAGTTGCCAGTCCGAGTTTCTCCGTTTCGCCACAGGATTTTCGACTCGACGGGTGTCCACCCCACCTCGCCGCTGACGTACTCCTCCGAGCGGACCGAGTATCCCTTCAAAGTGAATTCCAATACATCGGGATGCGACCAAAATGGTGAAACACGGACACACGGGGCTGCCCGTCGTTTCGAGATTTGAATGTCTTGCTACGAAATTGGCGACGGCTGAGCATCGGAATGGAAGGCAGAAATTGCTGGCAGCCCGGCAACAAGCCCCGTGCCTTTATCCTTTCGCCTTCGACTCCGAGTGATTCACGCTGTCGCCGCGCGCACCCCCCTCGACCCGTTTCGTAAATATCGACATGTCCTTTTGTCGTTGCTTTACGCGGCTCGAAGAGTCGCGAACAATCTCCCCCTTTCTCTCGCCGCGGTGCCTTCGGTTATCCAAACTTTAACCTCCTACCCTGGCCCGGGCTTCCTGCGGAGGCCCCGCTCGCTCGAATAGGTCTTTCTCTTTAACGCGGATTACGAACAGTCTCGTTGCCGGGGATCCTGTCGGGTGATAAATTCGTTCGGCTCTCTCAGCAACGCCGCTGCTATTCTACCCCAGCCTCGCCTCCGCGGATACGCGTCTCCCTCGCCCCGGGAAAAAGTCTCATGATAAATTCCAAAGATCCCGATAGTATGTACGCTCGCCTGGGTAATCCCCTCCTGGGCGTCGCAACCCCCAGGACGGGGCTTGCCCCGCGCAAACGAGCTTGGTTAGACGGGCTCCGTCGACCTTTTTTCGCCACCCTATCGGACGTAAAAATGGACGGCCGGTAATCAACGACGGCGTTGCAACCCGCAACTTCTTGATTGGACCGGCCGTTCGCGGGAACCGCGCGTCTATGCGAATCCTTTCAGCGGCAAATTCTCCGATCGAAGTGCCTCCCTTTCCGTGCCCTCCCTTCCGAGAGGATACGTTTACGCTGCCACGTGAAAACGGAGGCGTAAAAATGGATTCGAGCGCTCGGATCGTGATTGGAGCTCCGTGCGGACGTAAAGTTTAGAAGAAAAAAAGGAGAAGGCGAATCACGAGTGGAACGATTGTATTACACGACGCGTTTGAATGTCGCGTACTCGCTTCGATATCGACGCTCCATCGGTGTGGAACTTAATATCGTTCAGGTCTGTAACGTTTATTTGACAAGAGCTTTGACGCACATGCCGGTGCCCTATGAAAGTGTCTCTCTAAGGTTGCCGGGGGATGTAAAGAAAATATCTGCTACCATTGAAGCGTGCCCAGCGTGAAAAGCACATTGATGTATTGCGTAAATGTGTCTGATATCCTTGGCCCGCCAACGCGGTGTTCCTTTTGTGTCCCGCCCGTGTATGAATATAAGCATATCGAGAGCGTATCGTGAATGAAATCGAAGCCAGCGTTAAAAGCGTCGGTGTCATCGTGCCGTAACAGTCGTTTTCAACCCATAAACCTGCGCGCGGTTTTCTTTTCGAAGCGTAACCGGCGCGAGACCGTTTTACGACGTCTTAAAACCCCTCTCGGTGCCTTCGTCCGGCTCGAGTAATAAGTGGCGGGCATTTCTGCTGGATCTCGACTACGGATGTTCCCACGAAATGCATAACCATCGAAATCTTGCGTCTGATCTAGACGGTCGAGTTCCACTTCGATGGAGCAGCGGCGAGACTGAAGCGAGCTGCCGCGCCGCAAGTAGTATTAGACCGTGCAAGTCCGACGAAGTTCGAAATTCCCGTACTTCGTTCGTAACTCGGTGAAATGCCGCATGAAACGCGTCGAAAGGGCTACGTTTCGGGGGTTTCCATTTTTCTCGAACGTCGAGCGAATTCGTAACTCGAGCTCGATCGTGTTGTAAACAGGACGATTTAATCGATCGTAGGAGCGAGATTTTGTCTTAAGACACGCGGGTGGCGCGGAGAAATCCCGATCGTGGACGTTGAATGGGAACAACACTCGTGGATAGTCCGCCGGAAGTCCGTTCACTTAATGTTTAATTAGAGCTAAGTCCGTCGAAAGCTGGATACAAGCTGTTGTTCGTGAACAATGACTCAGCGTTCGCGCTCCTCGTGGTTCCTTTAGAAAGGACTGACTACCTAAGACCGGCTTTGGGAATATTTAAGGAGAGATTAAGCATTATATTCGGAAGCGCGATGTACATAGCGGAAGTCGGTATCGATTTGGGTCACCGTTAACGCTCCTCGCATCCCGTTTACCCTCCCGTTCAGAAATTTCATCCCGTTACAGGGCGACGTGTTTAAAAAACGCTAACCAAAGCGAACGGAAAGTTAGCCAAAAAGGAAGTCGACCGGTCGTCGGATCGATTAGAAGTTACCGAAGCGTTCCCTGGGTTCAAACTGGAACGTCAACCAGGAGCGATCAAAGCGAGCGTCGCCGGATTCCAAGAGCCACCCAGTCCCGCTCTGTTATTCCTTCGTCCCCTCTCTTACTGATTTTCCGGCAAGATGACTCGATAAGCCTCCAAGTAATGAAGTTCCAGTGGCAGCTGCCTACGACACCCCCGTACCTGCGATCGTAATCCGCGGGACGGCCATATTGAAACGGAAACACAGAGGCCGCTGACAGCAGAGATTAGAGAATTACTGCGAGCCAATAACCGTTAAAGAGAACGACCGACAGTGCCAATGTTCCAGCCACCGCAAGCTGGCTTTAAACTGCCCAATATTAAACGCCGTATTGCACGGATAGCAGGATGCAACGACGAGTGAACGAGCACGCTCGAACGCTCCTAGAAACCCGTCGCGTTCCTTATTCATCCTTACGCGAACGAAAAAGTCGCGCACGCGGGACCCGGAGGAACACTGAGGAACGCTGGCGTTCGTTCGCGTTACCAGGACCGTTCGCGGATTCGCTGCCTCGACCGGCGTCGGGGCTGGAAAATAAAAGTCGCGAACACGGGAAACGCGCAACTTTAACGACGCTCATGAAAAAATCAAGCTCGCCCGGTCGGCTCGCGTTGCCACTCCTGCGGCGGCAATAATTCACGAGCTTTGTTGCGCCGCCGCTGTGACGCGGGCTTACATATTTCAACGCACGCGTCGAGCTTAATTTTTCAAACGACAACATGCGAACGCCGTGACTCGACGCGGGCGAACCTGCTTTAGGGTTATATTTTACAATGATTCAAACTTATCCCCGCGCTCAGTCCGGACAATAATTTCCGGCAGCGTGGCGCAGATTCCACGGACACCGCGCATTTCGTAAAGCGAAGCATGCACGAATGCGCTCGAGGTTGTGGCTTCAGACGTGCGGTCTCGCGATAAAGCCACTGTACTCTCGAACGATTGATCAACTTTATCTCTGTCGCGTTACGCGCTCTCGAATAAGGACGTTCAATAGCTGTATCTCGAGTAGCGATCGTCAATGACGATTAATAAGGCGGACGTACGAGTATCGATATCGACAAAGTATGTGGATAGGCCGTTCACTTCGTATCTTATCAGTGGTATCGGATCGCAACTTGGGTGGGAAGATGTTGTGAAAGAATTTAGCGAGTAAACAAAGTGATAATCACTGATTAGCGTGAATGACACGAGTTTTTCCTTGAGTTCCCTTTGGACGCGGCAACGAGACGATACTCGAAAGATACGAAAGTTGAAGAGGATTAGACGAGCCGCTCGGTTGTCGAGCCATAATCGGCGACGCGAGCGACTAGCTGTTTTGTCGCGTGAGAATTCCAGCCGGGCTCGTCAGGCAATCGATCGGTCGCTACACAATTCTTTAACGAGCTTAACTTTGTCCTCGATTCGACCAGCCAGGCTCAAACCTGATGAAATTTTCCAATAATGCGAAAGCAGTTAACAATTTTTCGAGCGAGCATAGATATATATATATATATATATATATATATATATATATATATATATATATATATATATATATATAGAGAGAGAGAGAGAGAGAGAGAGAGAGAGATAGAGAGAGAGAGAGAGAGAGAGAGAGCCGTGTGTTAACAGGTATCGCCTTATCGAGCTCGGGTTATATATTTTTCTTTAAAACTTCATCTTAATTCGATAATGAAGAAACTTAATGAAAATTACTAATTAGTAGCGAAACACACTTTTTGTATCGGAACTTTTAACTTCTTGCAACAAGTTTCTGTCCAATGAAAATTTCAAGAGTAACCGGTTACAATTGCAGTGAAATTATTTAGGACAAGGTCGCTGCACGAAATTGATATACCACCAGAGGAAATCAAAGGCAGCGTTATCGAAGGAGAGCAGTAATTTAAAGTAATTGCCTATATATCACGTTCTATCGAATACTTGCACCGAGATAATGAATAATTACGCCCAGTCCCTTGAGCATTATACCTACGTTCCGAGCATTTATGCATTAATGCGCGATAATAGTTACAAATGGCCGGAAGCTATGACGAAACAGATCCGCGGTATATCTCTTAACACCATAAATGTCAGGCGATCGTTACATAATTACAGAACAATCTTCTATTTAATGGAAGTATCGGGTTCGCGGGGACGGGCGAGGGGTAACTCGATGGCCGCAACCAAAGCGTGGTAACCGCAAGAAATTTTAATTAAACCTCTCTTGTATGGCTGTAAATTTTAATTACGGGAGTGCTACTCGAATGGCCCCGCATCTACCTGCAACAATTTCATCTATGTGCTATTGGTTCTTCTTTTTCAATCGTTCCGCGCATTCAACGTCTGCCTTGCGCCCGCCGTGTCTTTCGAGTCCAACTGAATGAGCACTAATTACTGCGCATTCGCGTCCCATGTCAATGCGACAAAATTTCGCGGACGTATCTTGAACATCGCGCCTCGATTTCTCGCCTCGAAAATACGCGGAGGTGAATTCAACGGAACGACGTTTCGTTTCGAACTCGTGCACTTCACTGGAATAAAACACATTGCTGAAAGCTATAGATAACAACGGTTACGCCCTACGTAAAACGGTGAAGAAACAAGAGTATCGAACGTTATACGGACCGCGCATTATCGATACAAAACCGAAGACATCCTCGAGGCATCGCGCATCGATAGAACCCTCGTTTGAAAATCTTATTTCAGCCGTATAACTCGAAGCTTGTGTACCGTCTTAGGTATAATCTTGTACGATTTGACATGGGACGGGTCCACACGCAGCCGGATCGCGTATTGGTACACAGAAAGAGAGAGATGAGATCCTCGTTCAAGCGGTCGACGGATGGAAACACTGTGTACGTGTGCGACGGGGACAAAGAAGAGCCGCGAGTGAAGTGCCTTGGAAAAGAGAGTGGATGGTTTCCCTCGAGTGGCTCCCTGGTCAAAGATGGGGGGGAAAGATAGAAAGGCTGCGAGCAATGGCTGGTGGCCGGACCGTGGTGGACAGGAAACGAGGAATGGCGATGGAGAGATTATTTGCCATGCCGGTCAAACGAATCCTTGACATATTCCATTGTCAACATTCGGTTAGCACAACTCGGCCACTTTCCGTAGATACGGATCGAAACGCGATATCGGATGAAAGGATACGGTTTTTTCGAATTCGTGCGGACAAAACACGGGAAACGCGCGGCGGGCCCGCGGTGGATTTTTAACGTTCCACCGGGTTACTCGACGCGGATAACTTTGTCAAACATTTATTTGGCTTATCGTAGAAAAATTTGCGGGCATCAACGAACTTTTAACATTTTTCCCCGCGTCGAGGAAATGGAGCAATTATACGGTACCGTTTCTAAAATTGCGGGTGGTAGATGAGAGAGAAATAGGGGTGGAGAAAATAGGTAGAACGCGAAGGGTTTTTTTGCGGACAACCGTCTGGACAGCGCTGTAAAGTGGCGGAGCATTAGAAATGATGGCACGATTATCTGTCCTCGTATCCCAGGGGTGGTTGAGGGTTTGCGAAGTGACGGTAAGGGGGTGGGTCGGTGGTAAATGGCCAGGGTCATTGGGGAATATCGTAGTTACGCATTAGAGCGACGCAGGCACAACTGCTCTCTGATAGGTTAACGATATTACCTGGTTAACGGCGAAACTCCGCGTTACCAGACGGCTCATGATGCTTTCCTTGCCAAAAGGCACGAGATTGGGGATCTTCGTAGGCCAAGTCGCTGTTTGAAGCTTCACCGGGAACTTCTGCTCAAAGGACACAGTATGGAACGATTATTTCATCGGAACTTTGTTCGCAAATCCTGTTAAATTTCATTGGAATTTCATGCGGACAATTTCGAATGCTCTTTGTAAAAACGACGAAGCCTTTCAATTATCGTAAAAGCGTTATTATAAAATAATAACGGAACGACGGCGAGAAAAAAGGGGAGAAAAATAAAGAAAAAACACTTTGTCACATGGGAGGGATTAATAATTTCGCGACGCGATAAAATAGTTTTCGTTACCGCGATCCTTTTTGTCGCCGATAAATGCGCGAATTTACATTCGGCGAAACGAATTGCTCGGACTGGCCCCGGGGCTGTTCCCTTTTCCATGCGTGAAAATCGCTTATCGGTCGACGGGGCGCGCGCCGGCTGTGCGGAGCTGAACAAATTTCCGCGGCAATTTTCGAGAAAAACGCTTTGACATCGCGTAGGGCGGGCAATCCGTTTAGCATCCACTTTGCCGCGATGCATCACAACATCGCCTCGGATGACAAATCCGCTTCTCACGTTAAGCGTGTTTGTCTCGCGACGCATTCTCCCGTGATCTCACCCCATGCATCGTGATATTCCTCGTTCACTGGATGTCACAGCCAGAAGAAGCAAAATCACGTTACTCTCTTTCCGCGTTCCGCCTCGTAACGTTCACAACATTCCCCCGTGCGTAATTAATTTGATAAATTTTTATACATTAAAGTCGAAACACTTGACTCGGAATTAGACACGCGGTGCTCGCCGACTCGAGAACCCTTTACATCGCGACGAAAATTTGTATAGAGATCCACGACGATGGGAAATCTCGAATGTCACACGGTGCGAAGTAAAACAGGAGGAAGCTACGATTAATCGGCACGATTCTATTCCTCGCGTGAACCAGGAACTCATCGACTGGAATTCGATATAATCCCGCTCATTATTGGTGCGATTAATATGCAATTAGCAGTTAAACCGTGACGCGACGACACACATGCGAAATCCGGATTTCATTGAACGCGCGGGATGGTGTCAATTTATCCGATGTCAATCTGTAGATTATAATTATATTAAACGAGATTATATTTACCAACGCGTACGACGAAACGGAAAGACGGAACGTTACAATCCGGACCGTGGCACACACTCTGCCCCGACTCTGATTGCTAATCAACGCGAACATTTAGTTGAACGTTGCCAAACGCAAACAAAGCTCGGTTAGTCATCGGAGACAAGCGTCGGAGGTATTTCGAGGGGGGGGTGGTTGAACCGGAATCGTGGTGTATAGAAAGGGTTGACAGGACTGACAGCGCCCACCGCCAGCTGGAAAACGCGGAATAGTGAACGGGGGCTGTTTAGATATTATTTAGCAGTAAATCGCGAGCGAAACTGGCGGGGGTGTAACGCTGACGCGGCAACACGCTAAAGGCGGAACCGAGCCTCCGTCGAAATCAAATCCCACCCCCTTTACCATTTTGCTCCCTCTGGTAACCAGTTCGCCCTGTCTTTCGTTATTTTCCGACCTCATTGCCGAACCTCTCCCCGCAACGATCCTGCTGGTTTTCCTCTTCAGGCTTGGTCCTCAGTGGACAAGATCTATGTACGCCCGCTCGTTTCCTGTCCGACGAACAGGACACGTGTACGGCCCCTGATAAATAGTGACCGATTGGTACGATGTTGCTTCGATACTGATTGACATCCCTCCGCGTTATCGCGGAGGGGGGAAGATTGCCAGGATCCACTGGCGTTTTGGTATTAGGATCACGAGGCGATACGAGGGAATCGATTACGAGCAACGCCGCTTGGACTCGAAACTGAAAATATCGATGCGAGGTTCAATCGAAATCGCGACGATGGCTCGGTTGTTCGGTTGAAGTAGCAATTTTTGCGCGAGATACTGGGGGCACACACGGTCACGTAAGCCGTGTTACAATAAAAGGAAAAGGCGGCTATTAAACCGGGAGGCTGATTGCACCGGCCGGAATCGGCGCACGGTCAACCGTTTCACGGCATTCTAATTAGCAATCGCAGTCAGAGAAGGAGAGGGCGAGCGCAAGGGGCGCGGCGGTGCCTGCGGGAATTGTTGCCGCGCGGAACGCACCGTCCCAGGCATTACCCTTGGACGGGCCTCCCGTGGCGAGATTTCTCCGTTACACTGGCCCCTGGAAATCTCGTTGCCTGGCGCCGGCAAAATCTGTCGAACGGTTTCGATCTCGAGCCACGGAGACAGGGCCGGTATGGCCGCGCGAGCGGAAGCGAGAGAGTCGATTCCGTTCACGTCGGGACAGTGATTGACACTTTACGAGTCGGGACAAACGAGACGTGGATCGATCGGACGGCCGCGCGCCTGGGTATTCGATTAATAACCGAAATAAAAATTCCTCGTACGTCCTCTGCTCGCGTTATCCGGTACGTTTCACCGGGAAATAACGAGCGTATCTTGCCGCAGCTAAGGACACTGAGAGGGAAAGAGAAGGAGAGAGAGAGAGAGAGAGAGAGAGAGAGAGAGAAAGGAAAATGGATGGAGAAAGGAGTGAAACGCAGTTGCGCGAACGGTGAATGAAAATTCGCAGTCGAACGGGGGAAATTGAAATTGGAAGACGAATCGACGGGGCCGGTTCTCCTAAGGGGTGCGGAAAATAAACCGGAAGACAGTTCGATTGTGACCGCATTCCGATCTGACGCAGCAGCCACGGGAAACTGGGATACGAGACAGCCAGAGACACGGTTCCAGGAATAGTTACCACGTATGCTACATGCCTGCATATTCACCAGCCGTCCCATAAGGGAATTCTTGTCACTCGAGCGAAGAAATTCCACCGGCGTCGATCGATTATCGAATCGAACTGTGCGTTTCTCAGGCCGGTGGGCGAACAAGATCTACCAAAGGGAGGAATCTACCCGGGCGCTGTAACGATGGGTGCCAAGGGGGGGAGGGCAACGTGTAACGCGCGAGAAGCAACGTACAAATGGATAGACGGAGCGAAAGAGGAGGAACTAGAGAGGAGGAAGGAATTCGCATCGAGTCGCGAAGGTTCGCGAGACACGGGGTCGCAACAATGTAATCGAGGGAGCCGTGATTACAGACCTGCTACTACGGTACGATAGCATCTTCACTCATCTTAATTAGCAACTACGCCTCCGGGAGTTGTCGCGCCGTGTGTGCATTAGTATACACGACGACGACGATCGTCTTTGAAATTCTCACGCTGCGTGGAACTGACGAGCCCGTGGGACTGGATGCGCCATCGCGCCGCGAGAGAGCCTTTTCATTGCGAATATCATCGGCGGTTAATCGAACTTACCATCTTACAGGAATTAATCGTGCGATGTCAAATTCGGATAAATTCTCTGTACGCGGCCCTGGTGAAAGGGAACAATTCGCGTTTTATCATTAAACGCCATTCGACGTCGAACGACGATTTCGTCTCTTCCTTTTTTCAAGTGAAGAAGATCGTTGACACGTACGAGGTATTGAAAGTGAAAAATGATTCGCGTATAATTGAGAACGGTGGGCGAAAGGAGGCGAAGGAAATGAGACTCGTGACGGGCATTAGCAGCCATTGTTTGTCGAAGAAAAATATCTCCTCGAATGTCTCGGTCATCCTAATTAGCGGGCGCAGTCAGTAGAGGAACTAACTGCAGCTGCGCCGTTGGGAATTGTTACCCGGTTAGATACATACAGGCACCTGCATCGGTCTTCCTCCGGCTGCAATCGACCGTTGTTGTACAATCAAGCAAGTTCCGCTGACGCATCGATGGAAACTCGCGGAACGGACCAAGGACGAGAACTCCTGTTCGAATTCCTGCGTCTAATGAACGCGAACAGGAAAAACTCTCGACTCGGAATATTCTTATTCTTCCATCTAACATTAACCAAAGATATTTCCCACATCGAAATGTAACACCCCGACAGAGCGGTTATGGGATTAAAATCTGATCGAAATTGTTCGTCATCGAACGGCCGTGATCGTTAACAGTCGGCTGGCGATGATTGAGGGACGCTTTGGAGATTTCGAAGGGATTCAATACGTTAGAGCGCGGTTAGTTGGTACAAACGTTGCGCCAGATGTATCAATAGCTTTCAACGGGCATTACACCGGTTCCACATCGCGTCAATTGCGTCATAGCCTCAGGCATTAGTCAACAATTCAAGACCGTTGCCACGGTTCCGATTCAACGGCTAGTGACGGCATCGGTTAGAACTCGGCAAGAGGCGATGCGAGTAAAGCCCCTGCGAAACACCGGCATTCAATTCGAGCGGATGATTGATAACCAAGTAGGTCCTTCTCGAACTCATTAGCGTAAAACTTCTGGCACTCGCGCGGTCAATTTTACCTCGCCTCCGCGGGTGAAAGCTGGAGTGTCGAGCGGAGCTACGCTAATTACGATGACCAGGGTAGTCGCCGGTGCATCGGGACGGAAACGCAATCTGGGACAGGATGATGACGCGGGCAGCTCGTTCTTTCGCGATCGCTCCGATGGCCAGCTGCTTTCATGCTAACGTCTCTAGACATTCATTCACGTGGCCGGTTCGCGGGTACGGCTTGACGTGGCCCACATCCTTTCTCGGCTGGTGACGCAAATTGGAGCAGAAAAATAATCGTTGAATGGGAATAAGCGTGTAGAACGGAACCACGGAGACGGATAGTGTTATTATGCTCGGGTAGATTAGAATGGTAATGTTTCGTCCCTAACAGGAGGGACGCTAGCAAACATTTTCACCGACCGTCCCATTACTTTCCTACGAGCGATTCCTCCGGCGTTCGGACGATCCATCTGGGAAGCCTCCGCGTTCTCGAAAGGTGTTAACACGGGTTACCGTGGATCAGGTTCGTTCCACTGCAGGAATTTCACCAGTCCCACACCTCGAGGAGATCTCTGTCCTCCCGTGGCGCGAAAATATTCCGCGAAGAATCTCATAAATCATAGACACTGTTCTCGCGCGCCTAGCCTCGGATCGCGGGATTCAATTACAATACCAATCTTTCATAACAGTCCAGACTCGGTTCTTTCTCTGTAACATAATCGGCCCCATCGGATCTGATGTGCCATTAGATAAGTTAGATTCCAGTTAAATGTCCTCGCGGAACGCCAGAAAGCTTCTTCACCCGGGAACAGAAACGGTTCTCGCCCCCCCTATGAAAAATGGCAAATTCGTTCTCGCGTCTGTATTGGTGCGCGATAATTTAAAACGAGGTACACGCGTTAAATTTTAAGGGATCGACGATTCTCGTACGATAGTAGCTGCATAGGACGTTGGTGATGCACGAAAACCGAGAGGAAGCTGATTATCCGCTTAACCGAATCGCGTCTGACTTATGACCGAACTATCTACTTCCGCTGCTCTCCAACAGCAAGGCTCTGTTATTTTCTTGGAAAATTTGAATATCGACACCGTTTCAGCACCACGTAGAGGAGATTGGAAAGGGTCTCGGGGGCGAACAACAATGGGGAGAGAGGACATTCGGGGGCCGAAAGTCACGTCAAAGAAACGCTGAAATCTCAGTTTCGCGTCGTTCGCGCACGATTCCCTCGATATAAGGGGGAACGGGCACCGTCGACGGGAATCGTTTGAATGAACGCGTAATCCGGGGTCCCCGCCCCTTTCCTCGCGCACGCCAGAACGTGGTCAGGGCGGGTGAGCAATGATTGCGGCAGCCCGAGCGGCGATGCTTCCAAAGTTTCAACAACGTCCGCGGACGATCTCACGAAGTCGAAGTCGCGGGCAAAGTTTCATGCTTCCACCATTCTCGCCGGTCGAGGGGCGGGTCGGGTGAGTTGGTACACACAGAGTGGAAAGGTCGGACGGTGGGCGAAGGGAAGAACGAGAGGCGGCGCGAGAGTCACCCCGGGACGGACACAAATTTCCAAGGGTTCGCGGATAGCCTTGCTGATAGAAAGAATCGCGACGAAAAGAGGCGAGAGAACGACCAGTCGAAACGATACTGGCGATGCCCTGGTTCTCTCTACGAAATCACCGCGTCGAACCCTGTCGTATGGTCTGCGGCGACTCTTCTAGCCCGCACAGCAGCTACTACCCTGCGAAACTTTTGTTGGGGGTTGCGCCGTTGAAGTATCGCTCGTTAGATTTCCATTGAGGCGACAGTTATCGAACGATTCCAGTCAGACCCCAGTTCCGACCCTGAATTTCTTTGCTGCTTTGCATGCAGAAGGCAACGAGCAGTGTCCAATTTATTAATCGTTGAACGAAAATCGCGAGACAGTAGCGTATAGCGTGGACGCAGATATCAACTGACCGTTATGCGCGTTTCGATAGCTTCAGAGGGGGTATTTTATCATTGATTTGCACGAGAAGATAATGGTACGTCGCGTAACTCCCATCGACATACTCAAGGCAGCTGGAATGCGATAGCCAGACGACGTAGCAATAGGAGCATCGGAATTTCAATATGCGCGTAATAAATCGGCAAACCTGGCTGCTTATTTAAATACTTGAACCGTGTACCGGTCTGCCAGCGCTAGATGATAGAAATTCCGATTGAAATTCCGGTTTCCGGATTGCCGGCGTGGTCAAGTGTGTTTTTTACGTAACGAGGGGAAGAAAAAAGGGACGATCGCGGAAGGATTGCAATTACGCCGTCGGGGACAATAATGGCGCTCGTCCTTGAGGGCCCTTTAATATCGATCGACGCTCGTTCAAGTTTAGACGTCGAGGGAACGTTAAGGCGGGCGTCGCTTCGTAAACGGCGAGCCTCGTTTACGAAGTATAAATTACAAGTGGAATTAGTCGCGAGTTCGAAACGCTAATAAGGAGTTATACATTCTCCCCTAAAGAAGTTGGACACTTGCCTCTGTCACCCTGTGCCGTGCGCGCGTACGTGTGCGCGTCCGCCTTAAGTGGCGGTAGCGGGGCGAGCACGATGTTCGCTATAAAATAATTGAATTCCCCGTTCAAAGGGCGGCGCACTAACGACATTACCTCACACTAGGTGACGCAATTAAACTGTATAAAGCGTCTCGCCCGTGGCCCCGCCTAAATTCCGCGGCCAGCGAAAGTTTTTCCACCGTCCAGATGTTTTCGACGTTCGATCTCTCTCTCTTGGCGATCGATTGAACGTTTCTTTCGACTTTTCTTAATTTCACGCGGCACCAGAAAACGTTATGATAACGAGCTCCCTCTCTGTCTCTGTCTCTCTCTCTCTCTCAACAACACGGAAACCGTGAACGATGAAACGAGCTTCAATGGAGAAACTAGAACGGAGCGGTTACTAAGAGAAGCGTGAAGTAACGATTCGAGCGTGTTCAATTAACAGCAACGCGGCCAGGCTCAATTAAAGGATTCCGTTCAGGTGTAAAAGTTAACGCGCGGATCGGCCCCGACTCGAATCGACCTCGCCCACGAAGGAGACTGCCTCGCCGTTAAGGGAACTAATCAACACGTATCAGACTCGACCAGTAGAGAGGCGAAGAAACGACGAACGGCAATCATTTTTCTCCGGTTCTTTCGTACCAGTCTCGACTCACCCGTCTCTCTGCGGACAATCCCCGCTCTCGCAGGGACGCGAAACGACGAGAAGATACATAACCAGACTCCGACGAGGGGGACCGTCGAACACGGGAGTGGGCGGACGAGGAAGGACCATAAAGTTTCACGATGACGAGGCAAAGAACTCGGGGGACGGAACTCCTCGTTGATGTTTAATTATTTCAACGATAGTTCCGCGTCTGCGTTTACGCGCGGATAAAAACGTTCACCGTTCGAGCAACCAGCGGGAGCAGAAGTTTCTCTGGTCCGCGCGTAGCTCCCCGTGTTATTTCGCTGACTCGTTATGCGGGTTACAACGGTAACCGCGAGTATCGACTTCCTCTCCTCCAGCGTCCTCCCTCGCTCGGATCGATTTAAAAGAATCAGAGCAGATAACTGAGTTTCCGCGATTCAGAGAACCAATAGACAAGGAACCGAGCCAAGAAAACGGGCCAGCGGAAAACTGGGAATACATTTCCTATTTTTCCCCTCGCCCCCTTCGCTTATCCGTACCACCGTCTATTTACGTTCTTTATCGACCGTGGGGAATATGATCGCGGCGTCGAAACGAGGAAACGAATAGCTGCGGATCATCGATGAAACGGGAGATCGGGGCGAACGGGAAAACCGAGACTGGTTTAATCAGCTGCTATAATATCCTCGTCCTTCCTACTCCCGCGCGAACCCATCCCGCACATTCTCCACGATTTTCCCAAGCGACTGTATCCGTTGCGATTATCCGCTGTCAAGAATTCGTTCCGTCTCGATGGCATCCTGTTTGAGGGCGGTCCCGTTTCTCGATCATCCCCTGAAACAGAACGAGAGCATAACAAGCGGCAGCCGAACGTTTTTACGAGAAGTCGAGCGCTCGCGGAAGGACCGCTCGCCGCTTAATCGATCCTCGCGATCATCCGACGATGGTACTCGAAGTTCGCGAGGGGAGCCAGGACGAAAAGGGACGTCCCTTCGAGTTTAAAGGTAGGTATTTTCCGTGGCTCGACGACTACACGTATTCTTTTACAGTCTCGTTACGGACAAGGCGAGCGAAGCCAGCCAAGTAACGACCGCGGACCATCTGGATACTCGAGGTCGGTTGAAAGCTACCAAGGAGGATTGCGGGGGATGGACGGGTTGTTAGGATACGAGCGAAGGTGGGGGAGGGCAGAGGATTCGAAGAAGGGAGAAAGTGAGAAGAGGGCGGGGCGAACGAGGCACGGTAACAACGAGAGGAGACCCCCTTTTCTCTTCTCGCGTTTAACGAGGCTTGCATTGGCAGCTTTCGGCAAGCGATCGGCCGTGAATCTACGTTCGACAATAATGATGTACTCTGTTTGTGTTCCGCCAGTCGTGTCTCTCTGTTCTCCTTTCCCGGGGGTCGAGTAGAGTAGGTCGCGAGTCGTCGAGAATATCCAAGGGGGATGTACGTGCGTCTCGAGGGCATCGAGGCCGCGGCGCCTTTCGCTCGAACAGCAAACTCGTCGCGTTTCCACCCCCTCTATCTATCTCTCTCTATCTCTCTCTCTCTGTCCCTTCCTTTCTCCTAGCATTAGTCCTCTCGTCGCGTTCCTCGTGCCCCTCCACCAGGATGCCTACGATAATTATAGGAAATCTGGAGAGTGAAACACGGCCCGATATAAATTAGTATACTCGTGTAACGACGCTCGCGAACATCTGGGTCACTGTATACTAACGCGACGAGACGAGCGTAAATAGAACCGCTCGCGATACCCGACGCACGGTGAAGCGATGCACGAATCGCTGTATCCAGTAAGAATTATGATAATTAAGCGGTGGCAGGATTTCGCCGGGGCAATTCTGACGGAACAGGTGGAACCTTCGAAGGTATTATAAAATTAAGGCAAAGCGTTGGGCGGGAGTAAAATCGCGAGGCTTTCCAGCGCGGCTATACCACGGCATCGTTATCGCCTGTACACCCTAATCGCGTCTACGACGGTGTGTCTCGGGCGTGTACGTGCACGAGGCTCGCCGCCACTTGAGAACTCTCTTACGATCGTGCGCAAACGTGTGTTGTACGTGCGTGGAGCCGGGCTGTACGTGCGCGCGGAACGGCCGGGTATTACGGAAGTTCTCTTTGGATAGCGGTGCGCACACAACCCTGTTGCACAAAGATGCGGAGAATGCGGCGGTTGCATACAGGTAGGCAAATGTTTGGCGTGGCTCTTGGGTGCAGTTCGTTACTCCCGCGCCTCAAGTGCACTTGGGGGAAAATCGTAATTATAATCAAGTTTCGCCCTCGTCTGCTTGATTTTACGCGCCGCCGGGCCTCGAGGATGCTCTCTGTTCGCTGTTCTCTTTTTTTCTCTTTTTCGCCTCTTTCGTTTCCCACGCGTTTTTGTCTCGCCGTTCATTGTGACGGCGTAGGAACGCGTCGAACTGCGCGGCGCGCGCGGATCCGCGGCGCGAATCCGCCGGCTGAATCGCGCTGTAATCGTTGCCGCGGTAATCACGCTTTGAGGGACACGAGTGGTTCGTTAGGAATTCCGCGAAACGCCGGGGAAAACGCATTAAAAATCTTGGCTGCGCTGCCTGGCTCCACGAGGGGATTCCGTGCGCGTGGGCGTCGCCCCCGGGGGCTTGAAAATGAAATTCAAACGGTGGGTGAAAGCGGACGACGTACGTGTCCCTGTTGCGACGACGCGGCAAATTTCTCGCAAAACAACGGTTAGATTTCCGAAGAAATAGAACCGCTCTCCTTTTTCGCGCTTTCGTTTAAAGCGCTTCCCTCTTGCAGTGTCCACCGTTCGGAACCATTACAAAATGGAACGTTCGTATTGTTGTAGACGTTCGCCAACGTTCGAGCAATGAAGAATCACCGGCTAATCTCTCAGAAGTTGAATAAACCTCTGGTATATCGCGGTCGTGAAACCGTGCGGACAAAGGATAAAGAGAAACCTCTTTGATAGACAGCAAAACTCGAGTTTTCAGTCTCGACAACCTATTAGGGGACAGCTATTAGCGTGACGTAATGACGTCATTAGCCGGCACGAGATCACGTGATCGAAGGGACAATTATATTAGTGTCGGCCGCCACCTTGAAGGTTGGCCTCTTAACTACCTCCTCGACCCTGCCTATTCCTCGGCAAGTGAAAACACACTCGACTAGCTTGCCCGCCCCCCGCTTCCGTTCCCTTTTAATGAGATTCAACCGGCAGTCTAACGCTTTGCATAATCTTTTCGCTGCAACATAAGCTCGGTTATTCCTTCTCTCTCTCTCTCTCTCTCTCTCTTTCTCTCCCTCTCTCTTTCACTTCCTCTTTTCCTCACCCCCGACGAAAAATGCACTTCCTCTCTGAATTTCATTATGCCGATAATGCGAGCCCGGTAAAAAGGGAAATATTCTCGCTGGTGGGGTTGAGAAAGGGGTGGGCCGAGAAACACGAGAACCGCGGAGCGTGATCTCGTAAGATATCGATCTAAATTTATTCAAAGCGCACTTTATATGATACATAATCCGGCGCGTTATGAAAGCGAAATCTCTGATAATATCAACCGCGCACCGTGGGGGGATAACAGCGTCGGGATGATGAAACGACTGCGATACGCTGGCTCGCGAATCACAACGAAGCGTTCGGTTATGCTGATTAAATTCGCGGTCCTAGGTGTCGCGTCCTCGAGACGCGAGCTGACTTCGAGTCTTTTAAACGGCACCGGGAGTGTCTATTCGCAGTGGAAACGGAACGTTTACGGTCAGACGGACGTCGCTTTAAAACTACAGCCCGATATCACGCACGATGCCCAATAATTCCATTCCTCGACGAAGTGTAACAGCGGCCAGTGGTATCATTAGCGCCTGAGAGGTCATAAATATGCTTAAAACCCATGCAACCGGCCGTTTTAACGATATCTCTGCAATTTGCTTTAAATGCCTGGGTCCTCTATTCGACGCTAATACCGCTAAATCTCGCGCGAGAGCTCGCTCGTTGAGCAGAGAGCCGAAGAAGGAGGGGCAGGGACGAAAGTAAGATAGATGTTGCGGGGGACAGAGAAGAAATTTCCTCAAGGCCAACGATAAATAGCCCCTAATTACGGCTCTTTCTACAGGGTCCAACCAGTCCCCTCGCCATTACTGTCCCGTTCTCGTTGTCGACGTCATTGTCTTTGCCCGGCGAAAGGAGTATCAATTAATTTACAGAAAAAAGAAGGAAGCGAGAGAGGGACGAGGAGGAAAATCGCTCAAGACTGTTGAACAATGAGAACAGACTTACCGTGTCCGGTAGAAACACAATTCTCTCCTGGCATTCTACATTTTCTCTCCTTCGCCGCGTTCGCCTAATTTCGTTCGATTCTTTCGCGTTCGCAACGTCTTGGACAAACTAATGAAACAACAACGCGAGGCACGTGGCGATAGCGCAAAAGCTCTCAAATTAATTCGTATGACTCGCAACTGAATCGAGGACCGCGAAGATCGAGAGGTTAAATACAGAGAGAGAGGCTTGGTTTCTTCGTAATTTTCGTTAACGTCGAGCAATTGTTTAACGTTTAAACGAGCCAGAAATCGTGCACCCTCGCGAAGCAGTTCGTTGTCTGATCTGTTCACCCTTTACCTCGATGCATTCTCGTCATCGCGCGGCGGATCACCCGCCTCTGGCCCGTTTTCCGCCGCGCCCTGATTTCGAGAGCCACTAAAACGACTCGGATTGTTCCCGGAATAGCTATGCCTCGATGATAAACGGCCGAGCCAGCGGGCTTCCTTTCTGAGCAGCTCCTTCCGCTTATCTCGGCTTAAAGAGATACGCCGGCATCGAAGCTTATAGCCTCCCTCCTCGACAGCTTGCTGTCGCGAAGATTATTTCCGCGGGATTACTTTAATTGTTTTAACGCTCCGTCGAACGGGAGGGATCGGCCCCCGCCGTGCTCCATTAAACGAGCCGCTCCTTCGAACTCTTCGCCCCACATTTTTTCTAATTAGATTGTTCAAAGTCTCCGCTCCAACGGGGGTAGCTGGAAGAACGAAAAATTGCGATACTCCTACTCTCTCATAGTCGATCTTAAAATCCAAGGTAGGTAATCGTTTAACTAATCGTTCCAATAATTCACAATGTCGGGACAAGGTCACGAGATCGCGATCAGGAAGAAAGGAAACTTAGTCGATCCAGCGGTAGAAACCCAAGCAGGTATGCAGCCGTACGTCGAGAAAGGTACGATTCCTTTACGAGGTCGAAGAATCGAGAAAAGGAAGGTTCGATAGGTTCGAAGGCTCGTCGGTGGTAGCCGAGTGGTCGTTGGCGGAAGGTTCATAACCTCGATGGCAGGCGTCGGGGGACACCGGTGTGTACGTGAAAGGTGGAGGACGCGAGGTTTATTTTCTGGATCGCTGGAGGTCGTCATTCGAACCGACGGACGCCGTTGGAATCCCTTAATGGCGGCCAGACTCGTTCCCAGGAGCAGCTTCTACCACGTCAGCTCGAGGAAGCTCGTAACGATCGTGAGACCGCGCGTCGCTTTCACCCGAGCGGCGATGGAATCGGCTCGCACGCTGGCCGGCTCGTAAACCGCGGTCCAACCTTTTTCCTTCGGCTACCTCGCTACATCTGTGTTCCCACCCTCTGTGTCGCACCTCTTCCCTCATTTCCTCGGCTACGTGTACCCGCGTGTATTTTTACCAGGAACGACTGCGACGCGACAGGATCGGACGGTCGTAGGTGAAAAAGGTGGTAGCCTGGGTGGGAGAGGGAGCGACGGCGAAGAACACGGGGCTGGGAAGGGGTGCCGCAACGCGCCACAGGTGGCCGGTTTGAAACGCTTGATTTACGGTCGGCCTCACCTACGAACTTTAAAGTTCAAGCAACGGCGCGCGGGTAAACAGCCCGGGCGATCCTCTTTTCGAACACCGGAGTGCCTCTTCAAGCTGCCGAAAGCGCTCCAAGAATTTGTCTGCGGCGAACCCACCCCTCGCGCCGTCGACGCAACCCCGTCCGCTGCCACCCAAGGCCGTTGTCTACGCCTCAGCCTCGGGGACCGAGCACAGCGTGTTACACCACGGTGGCTCTTGAAAGCGAGACGACGCTCGCCAAATGGGACGTTCTCGATGCGCTGTCGCCAGCGATTGTCGCCGATTGTCGGCGTGTTCGCGCCTGTTTGCTCGCGCTGTTTGTGCTTCTTCCTCGAGAAGGGTACGCGAACGGTTGGCTGTCTGTCGTTTTACTTTAGGCTGCCGGCCCGATTTCGAAGAGAACCAGTGTATCTAGCTGGGAGATGAGTGGTTTCGCCGTCGTTCGTCACTCGAATCTGTCCTTGCAGCGTGCTTTTAGTAGGTCTTGTTCGAAGGCGGTTCGGCTCTTCGATTCGACCCGATTTTAGTCGCTTCCTGGCAGAATAAACATCGCGATTGGGATCGTTTCGCTGCGAGCTCTCCGATTACACCCTGTTCGCGCTAATACACTTTGCGAGTCTTCGAAAAAAGCGCTGGAAATCGAGCTATCGGGAAACCGTGACGCGAAACTCAACCGCCAACGTCCTCGTCAAAACTCGATTCTCGTTGAACGGGAAGATAACGCTAATTGATGCAAAAGACTCCACCGTGGCTTGACGTTCCATAGAAGAGATCAGAGAGGGAATTGCAGCCGTTCGAAATAGATATTTCTCGATAGTAGATTCGAACACCATCGACGCGACTATCGATCAGAGGCGGATTAACGATAGGCAACCGTTTTGAAGTCGAATCGTTGTAGCCGCGCAACACTGGTCACGATTCAAAGTCAATACAACGTGACGAAGAGTATTAGGTAATTTGAGTACACCGCTAAGCGGTTAATTGTAGTAGGATGTATCAGTATCTGTTAACCGAATGTGGTCGATCGGTCCTCCGGTTAATCGATTGCAGGCATAATCCAGTCGAGGGTCACGTACAGTAAACAGACTAATCGATTATCCCTATATATACAAATCGCTCACCCCTATAGGATAGACCAGTGATCGATATCTAAACGGTCCTATGGTATGTTCGAGTATACACCATCAGCGTTCTGAATTTTCACGTCGCACGGTGAAATCAAACATGGATTCTAATCGTGTTTCACCGTTTTCTATTTTCGCGCGTTTAAACCGTAAGTAACCGGTCGAGGAACGGAGGAATTTGTAAATTGAACGACAATCGAGCAAATTACTCTTCAAGGATTACCAAACATTTTTTAAATCAAGCTCCACCGTTTCGAGTTCAAAAAGACTAATATATTCGCAGGCGTATTTAAACGTCTGTCAATATTGCACGGCGGTCCCGTAATGCACTTTAAATTTCGTGCTTTATTCGACGATTAATCCGTCCCGCGGCGTGGAACGGGTAGAATTGCGCGGCTGATAATTTCGGGAACCTGGCTCCGAGTATTGTTAATGAAACGGAATAACGGTGAAGCAATAATGATCGATCGGTCGATGGGAATTTCTGGAAAATTCCCGGTTACCGGCGGGCCGTCTGAAGTGGCGGTAAACAGTAATAACTCCTATAAATTGCCGGGTCGCGTCCGAATAATTAATATCGACTTCGTGGACAGTCGTGAGCAACGCTCGAAACCCCCGTGGGGGACGGGACGAGATTCGTCCGCGCGCGTCCCCCATTACCGTGTCCATGTGTACTAAATAGTTTTCGAGGATGCACGTTCGTATGTGTCTCGCAAATTGTTTTCAGATTGTTCTGTTACGAACAAACCACGGCCGCATGCGGGGCAAACGCTGGAGCCATTAAACCCATTCACGATTACGACCTGTGTCCCATGATGCGTATAATTCGACCGCTGTATTTGCGATCCTCCTTTCCTCCGTTACTTGTGCGCTAAAATGGGAACGTAAAAGGAACGCGACAGAGGTAATAGATTTTATGTCGTTTCGAGAGAATACGGTTAATTAGCTGAGCGCATACATGCATGCCTGCAAAGGCCGCGCGGTGGTAAACGTTTAACGTGCAGCGAATAAACTGCCGATTGTAAATCTTTCCCGATCGAGTGGAAACCGTGGCACTTGACACTTGATTGAAATTCCGTCGGTTAATTGAACGCGCAACAAAAACATAATGGAGTACAACATTTTTACTAATCTACAAACGATTCCCTTTTGCGGTGGAAATGGGAACAGTTTAATTTCGCGGCGAACGCCACGGTGGAAGGTACGAAATTAAAATACTGGGTTCGAGCAATCGTCCCTAGCCCGTAAGGGTTCTAATTTTCGTGGGAGACCACTATTACCTTACAATTCTGGGAAATAATCTCCCCTCGTCCCCATTCGCGTAACGTTAATACGGTGTTTACAGCAATACGAGCATCGCACGGACGCAGGAACGTTGAATAAACGAGTCGACAGCCCTAAATGAGAGGGGTGCGCGACAACGGCATATCCGCAGCGTTACCGGGCGCATAGATAACGCTTTGGACAAGTCCAAGATTAACGTGGACGGGGAACGGCGGTTGGATATCACCCGATAAGCTCTTTTCCAATTTATTCTTCGTTCGAATGCGAAGCCAAAGACTAATGTCGATGCTGGCGTTAATCCAAATCGAACGTACCTCGACCTAGTGTCGGTCTCTATTATGTAGACGCGACTCGCCGCGGAAAGTTCACCGTCCCGCGAGCCGACAAAGAAACAGGTCCGCCGTGATGTAAAAATGTTCCGACAATGCATCACATTTTTTTACCCGACTCTCTTATTTTCCATGTCGTTACGCGTTCCGCTGGTCGCAGCCGCAGCTTTTCTATCTCGTACGAAAATAAAATACGGCCAGTAATTTCATTTGCATCCCCAAAGATTTTACGACGACCGGTACACAACCCCGCGCATCTCTACGAGGGACTAATAATCGAGTAATCGGGTTAACAGTTCATCTTCGAGAGGGGGGACGATGATGGCGGCTCCGTCGTAACGCGCCCCGCTCGTAACCGGCAAGATTTTTACGGTCGACATTCCGCAAACATTTCGGGTTTACTCTTTAACAAAACACGAGGAATAATATATCCACGTCGGTGTGCGCTGAACGTGCCGGTGAAAATTACGTCTGTATGTAAATTTTAAGCTTTAAACTATAGCTCGCATTTGCATAGCCCCATAAATCCACCGTTCAAACGGAAACCGACTGGTTCTCCTCGAAATTTTCGTTAAGTTTTAACGCAAACGTCCGCCGTTCCCCCGTATCGAGCGTCACGCGGCTACATAAAAAAATCAACGAGTATCAATGAATATTATTTGGATTCGACCCTATCCCAGCCCACGTTCCCTGTGTTGGTCTGTAAATTCAATGGGGGCACGACGAAAAGTGTAACCATCGATTTCGCTGCCACTCGAACAGAGCGAAACGATTTCCATCGATCTCGCGACGATCACGCGGACAGTGTAGTCAGTTGCGGTAATTATTCCATGGTAGACCTAAGAGGATGCAATTTTTCCGTCGAGCCGAGAAGATTCGCAATTTCCTTTTCGCTCTATCGTT
The DNA here is from genome assembly GCF_050948175.1 of Xylocopa sonorina. NCBI lineage: Eukaryota > Metazoa > Arthropoda > Insecta > Hymenoptera > Apidae > Xylocopa > Xylocopa sonorina. Next base: position 16,850,743 of record NC_135193.1, read on the forward strand.
CGCGACCCGAGAAGCTTCTTCGACAGAAGCCAGCCGGTAAACAAATTACAGAGCAAGCTCTTTCGGAATAGCAGCTTGAAAAGTACATTACCCAAGTTACAACACCGTCGTAGACCGGCGACGTGATGCGCAGCAACGAGGAGACGCGTTCAACGATCAATTTTGCACGCGAACCTCCGCGACTTCCTCGTCGAGGAAAATCGAGTACGCGCTGACAGGGTGAGTCTGAATAAATTCGCGTTGCAACGGATTACGAGGGAAGTATGCGTCGTAATAACCGCGGGACGCTGCGGTGCATTAAACGGAATACGCGTTGCGGTTGAATTAGCTTGACGAATGCGCGTGCCCCCGCTTCAATTGGCTCGCGTAAATTCCGTACCCTCCTTTAGAACTCTTCCGACTATTTTAATTAACGCGAGATTAAAATCGTCGACAAAAATGCTACTCGATCGAGGTTCGCGTGAGGTGAAATATTTCGAAAAAAACATCGATACCAAAGGCGTCCGATTTCTTCTCCACTGGAACCTCATTATCCCATCCCTCGACGGTTTCTTTCGCTGGTACAAAAACGCGATATTAAAAGTCGCTTCCGTCGGCAATGAGAAAAACAAACTCGACCTGTCGCTTAATAAAAACTGAACTAATTGCTTAGTAGCCGGATACGAGGGGCGAGAAAGTTGGTCGAACAACCGATATCGAGTACCGAGAGAAGAAAATTCCCCTCGTAATCCGCTTCCTCTCGTTAGCCGGCTGTTCCGTTGAATCGAGAGTCTGGCGTGCGGATTATTCGCGTGCCTCTCTTTATAAATACACGTGTATCCAGGACACGCGGGAAGCGAACGCGATTCTCCCTCGTCCTTCGCGTACGCGAACGAGCGCCCGTGGTTCCCTTTGAAAATGTAGAGGACGGTGACATTCAACGTTCCGTAAGGGTGTGCGGCGTGACGCGGAGGGTTGGCTGGCTCGATGGTCGGACGGCGGCGGTGGCGGGGACCGCGGCGTGTCCAGAAAATAAGGGCAAATGGAGTGTCGCGCGAGGCATAAACATCTATCACGCCGGCAATGTACATCAGATAGTCATGAAAGGCGGAACGACCGAACTCTGTGCGCGGCGAACGTTTTTATGCGCGCTCCACCCTGCCCGGCCCCGGGGCTTCCTCTGCACGGTGTAACTCCCGGGCAATCTCTGTGTGCGCGACCCAACGCGGATAGATTGGTCGTTTATTACGCCGTTCCGGCGTTAAATCTCGCGGGGCACACACGGAAGTGTATGACAAGGTGATTAACGATCTAATTAGATGGAGTGCCGGCGCGAAAGATCGCGGACAATTCGTTCTTAGGTGGGGACGCCGGAGAAGTTGAATCGTCGATTATCCCCCGAGATATTCTGAATGCGGAATTTTATGGCACGCGCGATTCATCCCTTTAACGATACGGGGAAGGAATATTTCAGGGAATAGATCGCGTGAGAATTGATAGAAGGGAAAGGAAAATTAAAAGGATCGGTGTAATTCCTATCTGCGTTCGCTGTTTTATCACGGTCGAGGCGAGCGAACTGTTTCAGGGCACGGAAGCAGAGGCAGCACGATCGTCTTTCGAATATTGAACAATTTCACCCATTCATCCTCCCCGTCTATACTTTTCCGATTTCTCGTACCCCTCTCTCTCCCTCTATCTGGCGTCTTTTTTACGCCAAGGATAATATCGTCGTAGCTACGGTTACCCCCGAAATTTACAGGCATTAAATCGTCCCAAAGACCAGCGGAATAAAACTTCGGGATCTGGAGCCACCTACATTTCGTACCCCTTCCTCGAGCCGAGACCCACCACTAAGCGACACGGATATCCCCTCGAAACGACTTTTCTCCCCCCCGGACTAACGAGCGATTTCGACGCCCTCGATCTTCGATCGGGTATTCGGCTCGGAGCCGCCTTTGCGCGAAAATTTGATCGACTGTAAATGCGAGGGAATTCTCGCTGAGCCGGGGATGGTAGCTTCGTTGATACGCTCTTTGAAATGTCGTGAAAGCGTCGGAAAAGTGGATGAAAAATTGGAGGAGTTGTATAAGTTGAAATTAACCGCGCCTTGCTATCGACGGGAGGGGGATAGCGGCTGGCGAAGAAAAGTAGAACATTTAACAAATCTCGAATTCGAGAGTTGCGATATAAAAGTTTTAATTTGCCAGCTAGAATTAATTGGATACGCGTTGCCTACTTTCCCGGGGATTCTATTCCCTCGCGTTTTCATCAAACCGCCTCTGCAACGGGATAGTCCTCGTCTAATTGAAATTACGTTTTATCGTTACCTAAACCGCGGCATTCTTGAGGGAATGACGTTCCATCGTGCGTCGCTTCTTCCGTGCTTTATAGGCAGATCGTTGCGTCGCGAATTCACCGCGAACGGAACATAAAATTTGAAATGCCGCGGCCATTTACGACGGGGTTGCGTTAAACGCGACGGTATTATTTTTAACAATATCCCCAAGGGCCGTGGTGAGAGGTACACTCGTAAAAATGGCGACGCCTTTGTGCAAGTCGGAAAACAGCGTAATTGCTATGAATAATTACTGCCGCGCACGGCACCGCTTGCAAGATTTCCCGACTAAAATGAGTAAAATATTAGAGGCAAGAGATGGCCGCGCACCGTCTACAAGTTGTATAATTACACTTGTTTTTAATCAAAGAAGCATACCCGCCCCTCCCCCCGAAAGAATGTTTCGACCTATCAGAGTAAGTTTTAACTATAACTCGCAGGACCGTGCCGTTAAACTAATTTCTAATTAACAGAAATTACAAACTTAAATTACCGCCAGTGGAATTTATCAAAATTTCTACCATTAATAGGATCCTCTACGTAAGGGGAATTCGCTCGCGATTAAATAATAAACTCGTTCGCAGTCTTGAGATTATTCGAACGTAATTGCGTTCTGTCGCAAGGGTCCCGGTTTTTAACGAAACCGTTAACCAGGTTAAATCGACGCAACTGCGACAAATGCGTCTATCGGTTTGCAGGGCATCGAACGGCCCTTAATCGGGGGCACAATTAATCACAGCTTCTTCAACGGAACTCTTATCCGATCGCCGGGCGAAGACTCGGCTGAGACGCGCGGCGCAAAACTTTTCCGCCCGCGATATCGCCCCGGACGATTATACCTCACTGACGTCACCTTCGTTAAGACCGAACACGTCATTGCACACGCTCTCTTCTAGTTATCGAGTGGATAATCTTCTCGTCGAATAAGTTCGCTCTTCCCGTTTTCGTGGAAAAACCAAACACAGTTGTGCGCTTCGTGGAAATAGGTCGAGGAACTCCTAATTAAACTACCGTTCGTGTGGATAATTGTAACGAGATCGATGCTCGTCGAGTTTCTACCCGGCGATGATGATTTCGTAATAACAACGTGAAACGCGATTATCCCTCTATCTAACAAAAACTCAGCGAGCAGCAGAGAACAGAATGCAAAATATACGTTTCAAGTAGAACAAGCGCACGATTGATCGGACAACTCGGTTCCACTGCATCGAACGCCAATGCTCGTCGTTTCTTATGCTCGTTGCTAAGTAACGGTGAATGTTAAACGAACGACGCTGTTACAGAGACTCTGGCGATGGTCTTTAAACAAAGCCTAAAAAAAAAAACTGCGAAGAGAAACAACGGAAACGCTGTCAGTGATAAGAAATTTGAGCCGCTCGGCGAGCATATCGAACAACGATGCCGGTCTTCGATACGGCCAGTCAATGGCCAGGCCGTGGGAAAAGGGTGATTTGCATATCGATTAACATATTAACGAGAAAGCGGGCCGCGATGGCAGGGCAAATAAAACTACAGGGCACGTTAGCGTGCTAGCAAAGCACTCGAGCACTCGCTAAGTCTCGTAATGGTTCGACGCGAGTCGTTGGTGAAATCAAATGCCGGCGCGGACCTTTTTCCCCGAGCCAGCCGTTATTCCCGCCGCCACCTCCACGCCGTTCGAGTATCGACGGTCAGCGGTAGCCATCGATACTTGAGCTCTGGGAGTCGAAACTTTCCCCGAGCGTACTTAAAACAAATTAACGCCGTTAATTCCACTGGGTAGAAGTGCCACGGCGAAGGGACGTGGAAGGGCGGCCGTCGGGGCGAGAGGAGCCAGAACGGGCGAGGGTAAAATAAAAGGAGCTGAATTTATATTCGCGCTGATAGCGAGCGAGCTGAGAAACTGCTTGACTAGCAAGATAGCGCCGGCTCAAGCCAATTACATTCACTTGCCCGGCCTTCTTCTACTTCTCCTCCTGCCTGCACTCGACCCACCTCGCTCTCGAAGCTGTCCTTTTTACTTAAACCGTCCACCGCCGATGGCTTCCCCCTCCTTCCATCGCCTCCTCGACGGCTACGCGTCGCGTCTACTTTCTTATCGTCCTGGCTCGCGCTGGCACGTTTCTTTGACCGAGCCCTCGAACGTCTTCCCCGCGGCTCTTTGACGTTCAGAACCCCCGTTTTTGTCCACCCGTCCGGCGGAACTCGCGCGGATGAAAGGTCCAGCTTGGACGCGAGTTCAGAGCACGCCTCGGTGATCCTCATTTAAGCGCGCTAATTGCGGTCAATTAGCCAGGTCCGCGGTTGGGTGAAGCCTCTGGTCGCCTTCAAAAACGTTCGTCGTACTGATGCGTCTTGTTTCGTGATGCGGTGAGCCGGACAGCATCGTCTGTTGCAATTCCACCGACTATCTCGGAACGACCAATTAAAATTGTCGAGTCGAGGCGACCAGAAGCTTTGAAGATTCTACTAATCGCGTGACAAATTCCGTTCGTACGAAACGCTACCTTCCGGGCTGCGAAGCAACTTCCGCCGCGACGCGAGATTCCCCGTCTCCGGAGCTGTCGCGCGACACGCTCGAAGCGTTCCCACGTGCACGGAGTACAAGGGACGAGGTCGTTTCGCGAGGAACGCGACTCGTCTACGTAAGTTTGCATCGTACATTTGTCAGAGGGCTTATTCTCAGACTGAAACGCGCGTGTGCCGAGAATCGCGATCGCCGCCATCGACATCGTCGACCGTGCAGCCAAGCCTCGCTAGCTGCGTCGTTCGCCGTCAGATTCCTTTCGCGTCCCATAAACGCACCCTTCGCGATTAATTTGCTTATTTTTATACGACCTCGCGACTCGTAATTGAACGCGGTTCAATCCGCCCCCCTCCTCGTTCGATTCTGATTCCGATTCGACTCGGAGTATAAACAGGATCGCGTAGGAAATTACATTTAGAAGAAAGCAAATATTGGAAAGGGGTTGAACAGCGGCGCCGATCGCGAGGGATGTCACAGCGCGGAGATAAATGAAGATCTAAGCCGGGAATTGAACCGCGAACGGGAAACGGGACCGGGTCCACGGTGGTTATTTGTTTTGAGGAATAATGGAGAGGAGGTGTGCTCTATTTCATTCGCCGGGAATGGAAAGAATTTAATATAAAATATCCGGCGATAGGGAATCATCCGACTGTAAACACGCTCCCGCGGACGAGGAACGTTTCAGCCTTTGTATTTATCCGTAATTTCCCATTATTGGCTGAACTAGACGAGTCGACCGGCTCATAAAGCGCAGAGGAAACTGTATTACTTACACATTTAAACGACCGGTTAACAACCTACTGAATATTGCATTACTTCGACCCGTATTGCATAGGATATTCTATTCAGAATAGAATGCAGCTGCGTTTAATACCATCTGGAAAATCATTTCGTCCCTCGGCGATGGACCCGGTTTGATTGTTCCAAACGAGTACGCGATCCTAACGAATTACATTTCTGACGTTCCGCCGGTGCGATTGAAGTGCCGGTTCCGTTGAATCACCGGTGGCGAGTAGCAAGAGCAAACGTTTCGAACGGACGTGAAATAACCAACGTTCGCTCGGCCCAGCGAAGGGAATAAAATAAATTAGTATCACAGAAAGGAGGTACAGAGATAGATAGAGAGAGAGAGAGAGAGAGAGAGAGAGAGAGAGAGAGAGAGAGAGAGAGAGAAGAGAGAGAGAGAGTGGCGCATGCTCCAACTTTCATCGTCCACGTGTAATTTTCGCTGCTGATTAAATTCCTGTTCGCGAGCACCTATCCCCCTTTCGATTCGCCTCGCCAACAAATGCACTCTCGCCCTTTTATCTTCCACCTTTGACCCACCCGCGGTAAGTTCGCGAGGTGCTCAATGGCCGATAACCGCAGACGTCGACGAATCGCGCATCCTCGCTCCTTATTACCCCTTTCGTTTCGTTCGTTTTCGGCCCTTGGCTTGTATTTAATTAAAGTCGTCCCGCTGGTCGATATCTCGATCGATCTGGCACGAACGTTCATCGATCCACGACGCGTAATCGAATCTAAACGCGAGCGTCTCGTTCGAAACCAAGAAGCGCGTTCGCGATCGGTAGTAATAAAAAAATTTGGTGCAATTAAATCCTGATCGAGACGACACGACGTTTCGAAGGCGCCGCGTCGACAAGTAGCGTTTTATTAATAAAGTCTTCGCCACGCGATTTTCACGCTGCGGAACTTGCTCGAAGAAATTCCGTCCGTTTCTACCTCGAACACGTTTAGACTTCCGCGTCAACGTTGTCCTCGGGATCGCGGTAATTTGGCACGGAGAAATGGCATCAGCGAAGTTGTTGCAGTTTCAACTGTTACCACGGGTGGAGGCGACGCGTTTAACGGTACGTGGCGAGGCAGGAAATAGAAACAAGCGGAATTAGTTGAGTATTCCGGTGGAATCGGTAACTCGATGGCCGAGCTCGATCGGGTAAACAGGTCGATGACGCATCGCTTCCGTCCTTGCGGGGGATACAAAGTTAGGGGACAGAGACAACGGGCCTGTAACTCATCCAGCTGGACGTTCCAGCTCTTTTTTTTTCGCGTTCGCCAAACTAGAATCGATCGTGACCATTCTTCGTACGAGGTCGATACTCCCGTCGGTTTACGTTGCACGATGCACCCATCGTTTACCCCTTTCGGGAGTTGGGATTTCCTTTACGCGAACTGGAACCGACTGGAACGATCGTACGCTCGGTGCTTGCGGGTTATTTGTCCGTAGAGCGCTAAAGAAGAATTGAAATAAATGATGGATTCCAATCTACATTGCAAACAGCGGTAATGAAATATGGGGGGATAATTTGAAGAAAATATAAATTCGTGTTACGGTTGCGTGGAAGGAATGCGTTGTCTAGCTGCTCCAAACATCGGTTCCACCTTGGAAATTTCCTTGACAAAAGGGACGGGACGAATGAAAAATTTCACTCGCGGCTGTTAGAATACGAAATCCCACAAGTGAATTCCTGGGAAACATCGTTCGGTCCTGGCGGGCCAATAAGAACGTCGTGCAATTTAGACTATCAGCGCGTTCGAGCTCGAAGGTCAGCGAAATCTGGGTTATTCTGCGGATGTAGCCGCGCGTTTTACGAAGTCGGAGGGAAGGAAGAAGCAGAAGCTCGGCTGGCAGGTGCGGCAGGTCGCACGTGGACGAACTCCAAGCGACGCAACTTCGAAATCGTATCGAGATGTGGAATCCTCGCTGGAAATAACGGAAGTACGAGGGAGGAGAGATTGACGTGGGAGCTGAAGGGGAGAGTCAGTATGTTCCGTCTTCCTCTCTCTCTCTCTCTCTCTGTACCGTCGTTCACCCGCGATGCAAGGATCAGCACGGAAAAGAGAAAGGATTTCTAGATCGTCGCGTTGCATACAGAGCGACCTATTTTGTTTAGTCGATTTGAAATGTGGGTCGCGGAGAGGTTATACGTCGGGATCGTCCTTTCTCTCTCCCTATCCCTAATCCCGCGTGGATCCTTTTTGTGTCACGGACCGCGGTCTGATATTTTGCGTTTTCATGGAGACTTAACTCCGCGGCATTTTAATCCACAAAATTCGCCTCGCTCGCCCCTTCGCCCCCCGTCAATGACGTTCGCACTGAAAACGGTCTGTTGGAGAAACAAAAAAAAAAGGGAACAGAAGAATAACAACGAAAATGGGTTTTCTGTTCTTCGTTAATGGGAACGAAATATTCGAATCGGGCCTGCGAAGAACCTGGCAATGCTTTTCACGTGATCCGCGTATCCTTGAGCTTTTGTGTCCCATTTCTGCTCTGTTAAATTCACAACACGGTTCGACGGTTCTGTCCTGTGACCAACGAAAGCATCAATCGACTGGGACTCGTTAATTTCCATAAGCTTGCCCTCGAGACAGGGAAAAACGAAAGGAAACGTGTCGCGAGTGGGCGTTTGCGTTCAGATGGCGCGAAAACAAATAAATTCGGATACATATATCTCGTTGACAATCCAGATGTCTTTTCGACACTGTGCTCCGTCCCGCGGCTACAATTCTCCTCGAGAATACCTGCGGTCGAGACCTAACATACATATTTATTTCACGAGCCGTCATTCGGCGCAGAGAGAAATTCGGCGCTACGGGGCGAGTGTTTCACCCTGAAGAAAAACGAGTTTATCCACATCGTAGCCACTCGGGGGAAGAATTTGCCAGGGTCGGCGGAACGCGAAGACAAAGAGCGGAATGCCTAGGGAGCTGCAAAGGATCTCGACGGAGCGAAATCGACTTTGCATGATATTCTCGAACGCGGGGGTGCTGGTCGCGTTGCATAACCCTTTGACTTCGGGTCCGATTCAACGAGAATCAGTAAGCCTCGCCTCGGGCCTCTAGCCGTCGAATTTCACCGGAAAAGAAACAGAGCAGAGCGAACGCGGAAAGGGGACGAAGGTGGGGTACAATAGGACAAAAGGCGGGGCGGGAAAAAGCAAAATAAGAGAAGAGAGGCAAGGCCACATCCTGGTGGGAACAAATTAACCTATTTTTTGGTTACCGCTGCGTATCCGTGTTCGCAAGACGAACAAAGTTGCCGCATTAGAATTTTAAATCGACGCCCATGCTGCGCTCGGAGTTTCTCGAATAGAGAGACGATCGAGCGTTCGCGAGACGAATTGCAGACAGTGGAATCGATGGACGTCTAGTCTAGATAGGACACTGACATTCCGATACTTAGGTAGTTGTTAGCTGCAAAGGACGATCCTGTCTATCGTTCAATAACGTCCTCTGATTTTCCAATGAATTATCCTCTCATCGGATGGATAAAAATTTCTGTCCTCAATTTCATAATATAACTCCATAATACCACGAGTCCAAGTAAAAGTGACGATGGGATTGGCAGATTACGCGAGAGCTTTTTCTGGACATTTTGGTAATAACGGAAATAGCCACGCTTTCGACTCGCAAATAGAAAATGTTTCGCTTCCAAATGGCTCCTCGAGCGAGCGAAACAAAAAAAAAGAGAATGAGGGAGAAAAGAGAAGAGGAGAGAAGAAACCGATTCCTGGATCAATCAATAGCAGCAGTCGATCGCGCCGTTGTAAATAGAAATCGCTGCAATTCGGAACAAACGACCGGTCGGTGAGAGCCGGGTGCATTTCGCGTGGCACGCCACTCGAAACTACAAAGAGTGTGCGTTTCACTGCGGAACGGGGCATTCACGTGGCGACGAAGCGTTGCCACGGGGGACCGTTTCCGTGAAAGGATCGCTGGAAACTTTATTAACGCGCATCGATATTCCGCGCGCTGCCCGGTATCAGATTTTTTTATGCGATTACCAGAGACACGCGACAAACCGATTTCGGGAGGCGCCAAGGAATTAACGGGCCACCGCCACAAATTCTGATAATGCACCCTTTGCCCGGCATCGGCAGAAGTGCACGCGCGCCCCTGTTTTTCCCTCATCCACGGGGCTAAACGCGGCCAAGTATTTATTGCGATTATTCTACTAATTGCCGGTAAAGCTCTCCTTCAGGTAAACCGCGCGAGATAAGGGTAATAGATTACGTGAAACGCGTTTAACGGAACTCGTTGAACCGGCCACTGCTTTAATGCCTATTGCCAGCTACAACGTATCGAATAAAAGTACAAAGCGTAAATTACTTACGATTCTAACGAGCACGATATCGTGTTTTATCACGCGATCACGAGCACAAACCAGTGGTAATAACGGTTACCAAACATTTCCACGAAGCGATCTAAGAAGGTGACGTCGCAAGGTGACACCACTAAATCTTTATATTCCCAAAGACGTCTGACGTAATCCGTTTGACGTGTCTCCCGGTGGACTGCGAACGATTCCTCGAAACTCGAGGAAACACGTGATTTCCCGGGGAAAGCGAGCAGAGGTCGTCGTTGGAATCCGTCGAGGCAATACAAGCTGCTGCGACCGGATCGATGACGGGATCGCGGACGTCCCATCGATGGATACGAAAATTTCACGTAGGGCGACGCCACGCTGAGAGAAAAAGCCGGCGCACGCGGAATGCGAAGCGTTTCGTACAGCGAGGCCAGCCAATCCCGCGACATCGACGTACGTCGTCGATCGACCGATCCAGGATCGATGGATCGACGCGACTGTCGACCGATCTCCCACGCTCCCGTCAATCGGCTCGTGCACCCACCGCGTGCATACGAATGTTGATGCAGCGTCCGTGAAAATAGCGGAATTATAGAGCGACGACGGTCCACATGGCCGAGATTATGTCGGTTGGATGAGCGCAAAGTGATTTCAAATCAAATATGGAGGCGCCCGCCGGGTCTCGAGCGCGTTACACATTCGCGGCCGCGTCTTCGTGCACGTCGACGCGCGTTCGTCGATGGTAGAGAAAGCGGGACGGGTTTTGCCGTTGATGATGTTTCACTCTGACCTCTCATTACTATTCCGATCGCCGCTCCCCCGTTTGTTACACGCGTTCGAATGTTTAATGTATTTACACGCGATACAGAGATCGCCCAAGTTCGCTCGTAACCTCTCGGATTACCCTAAATCTCGGAACGGCCGATCCTTGCCGCTTACTTTTCGGAAACAGTTTTTCCATCCCGGGTACAACCGTCCCGCCTCGATGGAAAGTTTACGAAGCCACTTTCGAAATCGAAGAATTATGCCGCCGTTTCGCGCGAACGATGGGTCGGGAAGCGGTGTTCCTTGAAACCGAGGCGGCCTAAGCCGGCGATTCACGGATCCGTCGGGTTCTTTGGTAGGCGACGAGGGTGGCTGGCGGCGTGCTATGGGCCAGAAAACGGGCGAAACAAATATCTCGATTTTGTCAGCCGACCAGAAGAAGGGCACCGCGGAGGGTGCTGACCGGGTAAGAAGCTGAAGGAGGCGGTAAAAGTGTCTCTCCCCGGGGAACGACGAAAAGAGCACGTAGCGCAAAGAGCAAAAAAAAAAAAAGAAAAAGAAAAAGAAAAATCCGTGGAAACGTTTACATTGGTATTCAATGGCCACGATTGAACTGTACGTTTTCGGCCGAGCTAAAATGGAGAAGCAACCGGAATGGGAAAACTCATCAAAGCCAAATCCAGGATTCGAGCCGGCCGTGGAATCCGTGAATCCCTTGAAAAAATACGGATATATTTTATATCACTTTCCGCTCCGCTATTCGGCCTCTCTGTCTCTACCCCCGCGCGCCCACCCCGGTATTCCTTTTGTTCCCGATTTTTTTTTCTCCGGCTCTTTAAATCATTCGCGCAAAAAAATGACAACGAAAACAAAGGGATTGATAAAAATTCGTACGATTTAAATATTTCGCGTTATCGCGGGGTATCGGGAAAGGGGGAGTGGGAATGTGAAGATCGACAGGAAGAAGCCACGGAATAGTCGGTGAAACGAAGAGAAAATTGGATAAAGATCACGAAAGAGGATTACACGGACGTTTACGGAGAGAGAGCCGTCTCATTTCAGACGAACAAAGAACGCAGCCACTCTTTGTGGATAAACGAGGATAACCAGAAAGCGGCGGGATAAATAGTTAAAGGTTTTTCGACGCGGCAAAAGCGAACGTCAGACCCGGCGGATGTTGTTACACTTGAACCGTCTCTAAAGGAAGCGTAAAAAGAATTAATAAAGGTCTGTCATCGTGAAAAGCGTATTAGCAGAAGCGTCCGTAAGCAATTATTTATCGCGCCGATGTTAACTCCGACTAGTAGCGATACCGAAAATACTTCTCTCTCCGATTCAACCGCTATCGCTGCTCGTCGTTATTGTACGGTATCAATAAATCCGTCCAATCGATTATAGATCACCGATATCGGAATTCAATAGTTCTTTTGGCCCAATACAGGACACAATCAGGCGTATCTTCAACGCCATCCCAATATTCAAGAATTTTCTCGAGGAATTTCAATTAGCTTTGTCTAGCTCCGTGCGTTCTAGCCGCTCGCCTCTCGCCTCTGTGACGTTGACTCTCAACGATATTTGCCTGTCTCAACCCTCCCCTTCAATTTCCATTATCGTGCAACCCTATCCAACGGTCAGCAACGCGAATCGTGATACATTTAAATGCTTCGTTCCCACCCTCTCGTTTAACTGCATCGTTTACAAACACTCGTCAGGCTTTCTTCGTTGCCCCGTCGAATAGCCGCGGACAAAGTAACCCGGTAATAGCAACAAAAAGCCACGAGCGACGTTCTCGATCCCACGGAACGCTCCCACGCCGAAACGTTTCCCCGTGGCTACGCTAACGACGACGCTCCCCGAAAGAACGATGGCTGTAGCTCCCCTCTTCATAGAGGAAACGAGGATGAGGAATGGAAGGAAGAAGTCGCTGACGACCGGCTACTAACACCTTTATTTACGGGTCCAAGCATCGCCAGGAAGCGGGTGCGACGCGCCGCGTTCAACTCGGCTCTCCGCGGGACTTCGTTACGTATTCATAAATGGAACGCACCCGGAATATAGGCGACGGCTAGAACACGCGGAATTCGTAATGTCGACGCCGTTGCCCACCCACCCTGGCATCCGCGACGACTTTCGTCGTCCCGCTACCACGCTCGACCCATTTTAATCCTCCCCGTCGAACATCCGGGGTTCGTACACGCGATTTTACCGCGTTTATGCGCGGAGACCCTTATCCACCGTCGCCACGTTCGAAAGGAGAACGGCTGGCGATGGGTGGTTCAGGGCAGCGATGGGATCGATCCGATTCCGAGGGGTTGAACCGCGTGGCTCCTGGAATCGCGTCACGGTGGACGTGGAATTTTGCTGGAACTGCTGAAACAGAAATCGTAAATGAATGAACTTTGGAAATCTACTGACGGGTACAGTAAATTGTATACCCGCGAATGGAGGGAGAGAAAACGAAACATGGTGGAAATCGAGGGGTGAAATAAAAGAGCAATATACAAATCGTCGAAAACGCTATCGCTATGCGTTACATACGCGACGCTCTCGATCCCAACGATTATTTCTACCAAGCCACAGTTTAAATCTCTCACTAGAAGCACCCCTTGAGCACGCGAGAAGGGCGGCCTGGTAACTGGAACGTTTGTACCTCACATATGATTCCCTCCGGCGGGTATTAGTGTGCTTTGCACACCTCTCGTAACGCACGTTTTCTCAGTGTTTCACGCACTTTACGCGCGTTCGCCGGGCGGCCTCCCCTAGTTACACGTTCGTCGAGATTGGATGTCGTGCGGAGAAGTTGAACCCAGCCTAGCCCCCGTTCGTGCCGTACACCCAGTTAACGGGATCGTTCCCAACCACTTAACGCGTAGTTCTCCCTAATCATCGCGCGAAACGACGTAAGTTTTTCTTTCGCGAAGGTTCAACTCGTTCGTTGAACGATTCAAATCGACCCGCGTCCCTCTGAAGCATCGCGTTCGAGGCGTTTCTGACACGGCTGGGAGGGATGTACTCGAATTCCAGGCTAAATTACCGTGGCCAGTGATAAAAAGCGCGATTTCACTCGACACGGAGGGACAATACGCTCGGCGTGGAAGCGTCGCGTCGTAAAAGCAAGAGGGTGTGCACCAGTATCGGACAACGGCGCGATCGGTTTCCGTAAAAGTTCGATCACGCATGCGTCGTGCACGCAGCCAATAAATCTTTCGTCGATATTCAAGCTGACGCACACGTGTCGGCCAGGTAAAGACACGTGTGCGCCGTGTAACCAGCGGATCGATCCAACGGCGGACCAATGACGTATGCCGGTGAAGTTGATCAAATCGTTTTCAACGATTTATCAGCGGCCCGCGAAGGGAGCCGGCGTTACGTGCCGGTCACGCGTCCGTGGTAAATGCGATCCAGGTCGCGCGATACACAATACGCCGCCGCGCGATATGAGATACAGAAAGGGGGTTGAAACGATCGCGAGTAATTACTTTCCGAGTGCAGCATCTCGATTCATCGACGCCGCTGGAAATTCGAGGCCCCGCCTCGCGGTATTCTATTGTGTCGTTAACGCGTGGCTGCCGACTGAAACAACGGGGGTTCGTTCACCCCTCATTTACGTATCCTCGTTGATTTCGCGAAACACCGAGATCGATACCTCCGAACGGGTCTCCGAAAAGGGGACGTTCGGCTCGTCAGAATTCATGGATCGGAGCCTCGCGAGCGAAGAAAGTCCGCGGCGCTTTTCTGCGGCGGCGGGGGATAATGTTTTCTCGAAAATATTTGCGCCAGCAGGCACGGATGTAAATCGACGGTTCAGGAGAACTGATAGCGATGCAAATTATCGCTGGCGTGTGGAATATTATTCTTTAATATCCAACGAGGGGATATTGAATTCACCCGATGCGGCTGTCGGGAGTGTAGACCGATGAAAAATTGGCCGTACCGCCGACCGCGTTAACCGTGCAACTATCAGACCTCGTATTCTAGTCGGGCCGCGAAGTGGTCGAGATTAAACCGCAAGTGGGCATTATATCGCGGCTAATTCAGTTAATACAGGGCCGTTATCATACCCGTGAGACATAATACGGCCGGCCGCGTGTGCATATCCGAAGCGCATAGCACGACGTCCACGATACACCGAGTGCATCCGTTATACGCGACCGTACGACCGATAAGAACGCGAAAAGTTCGCGCCTTTTCACGCTCGTCGGCTCTGAATGCGAATGAGATCTCGCTCTAATAGTCGCGATCCTTTACCCGCATCTCGACGCGCCAATTCTTTTTTCCAAACGCGTGGCATTGCTGTCGCGTGCAAAGTGGACGAGAGAAGACGAAGAGGAACGTGGAGACGAACGCGTTCGTGGTCACTCAACGGTGACTAGATGAAAACGTATCGAGAAATGTCCCGATCGAGGCGGGATAAGAGTGCGAGAACTGAGAATTAAGAGCAACATTTCTCGTTTAAATCTGTCGTCGTCGTTGTTTCCGCGAGGGGACGTGCGATTTTTTTTTTCGAGCCTAGCCACGACGTGTGCCGGATGAAATAGTCCGCGAGAGAAATGTTTGTTCGATCGACGGGTCAGGGGCGTAGTCTCCACGGCGTTATTCTCTGTTTCTCACGTGCGTTCGAAGGGGTCGCAAACCTCTTAGGGGGCGGCACTCTGTGGGAAAGTTCGTAAAAGAAACATCTTTCGTCCCCGATGGAACACGTTTCGGATATTATGTCCGAGGTACGATCGTAATGAAGTATCGACGAAACGTACGACGCCCGGAGAATTTCCGCGCGCTGGAGAAGAAACGAGAGAGCGGGACGGGGGGGGGGGGGGGGGGGGGGGGGTTGGTGTCCATCTCCGAGGCGAGGGTGGAACGTGAACCGAATCATATTTCCCCGGCAAACTTTTTTCAAGGAATTTACCGGACAAATACCGACTCGGAGCCCGGACTTTCGAACAGAAGAAGTGTCTGGAATCACGGCGAAACGGAAAACCACCGCCGCGCCAGATGTTAGTGGCCGGTCTAGGCTTCTGGATCAGCGTTTCTCAAACTTTCCAGCGTCGCGCTCGAACTCCCCGTGGTTTGCGTCGATACTAGCCGGACTGTATCCATAATATCCACGCGATCAGCGAAACCGTGGCAGCCGCTACGAGAGCCTGCCTCTAATTCGTCGACGTAACACCAGCATACCCTCTATCGAGGAGGGAACTTCGACGACGAGAGATCGCGTTGCGCGACGATTTTCCGAATCCACCTCCGTTGTTAAATAGAAATTCGCCGTGGGTGGAGTAATCTTAAATTCGAATGAAATTCCGGAGCACTCCGATTGTAATCAGACGGGGGAGCAACCGGTTGAGGAGCGCTGCTGGTTCGCTAAGCGAGGACTTCTAGACGTGTGGCAGCCGAAATTCACATGCGCGCGTGAGAGGACCGCGTATAGAACGGCGAATGGAAGTAGAGCACCTGGCTCCGCGCAAACGGGATATTTTCCATCCACCTGATCGCGACACTACACTACGGAAGATTGGATCGTACCAAAATATTGTCGTTACGCCCGTTGCCGTGTGCTCGAAATCACAGTACTTTCGGAGGCATACACGCGGACCGCTCTCGGAACGAGCTGCAATTTCGAGAGGACGTAAGCAACGAGAGTAATGGGTCTAGCGGGAATGTAAATAGATCCTAGATATCGATTCGATCCACGGTGAGTTAAGTAAACGTTTCGAACGGTTTGTCCGCTTGTAAAACGAGTATTCCGTATGCGTCGTTAATTAGCGAATAGCGCTCATTTTGTTGGTATTCAAAATTCCATCGATCGAGTCCGATCGCGAAAGGTACCGCGTATTCGTCTCGAGCGGACAAAAATTGCACGAAATTGTACGAGCCGCGCGTGTGCAAGGAACACGTATCGCGGAACAGCGGTCCGCCGATATTTACGATCGTAATAATATGCGCGTAACGCAGCTACGGTGGAATGCTCGTTAATTAACCTAATGAGGGTAATATTAATCACACGGTACATTCGCGATTCAAGCAGGAACCTAAATCGCGCGAACCCGATGTGCATCAATACGGTTCATCGATGAATCGCGGAGCGTTATCCGGATTCTTTTATTCCATGGCCCCTCGGCACAATAGCTGTCAAGAGCAGATTATAGGCCATTGTAGTGGCGACCGTTCAAAATCCATTCAGAGAACAACACCGACCTATGGTAGAAGTAATCAACTTTAGTGGGGGACTTATCAGCGGCACTTCACCGCTCTGTCGAGTTAATGACGGTCGGACAGGCCACGGGCAACAACTTCGCTAACAACAACGCGAGAACGAACGCTCGCGCGTACCGTCGCGCGGGGCTCGTCCCCACGGTTTCTCTCGGCCGTTTCGCGCGCCGTCACGTCCCCGTCCGCCTCCCTCGGCACGCCTCTCGAAAACTTGGACCATCGAGACCTCGATTAATCCGCGACACTTCAATTTCCCCGAGTTTAAATTGCACGCGGACGTATTTCGGAGCGGAGCCACAAAAGTTCGCTCCCCGAACGGAAAATTAGGTTCATTCGCGGCGATCCCTGTCATCGTATCTGTCAAACGCAGGCCGCGGAACCGGGTCCTGATCCGGGTCAACGATGAGACCGAGTATGTTCGCCGTTCAATTATCAGTCGCGCGAACTCGAATCAATTGCCGCGTTGTTGCGCGATTGCTTAGCGAACAGGCTGACGATCGAGGGAAATAACAGCGTATCTAATGCCTCGCAGTCCTGTCGCTGCAGGGTACGAAACCGACGTGTCTATAAGAAGAAAGAAAGCAACATCGGACGTGTATTTTCCCAATGACATTGACGGAGTAACCACGCGAAAGCGAACCATCTGCTCGGCGGTTTGTCTCGGATCCAGCTCGCGGACATTTTTCAAAGACTTATCGGGTGGTATCTGACTGCAGCCGGAAATGAACATCGCTCATACTAGCGGGCAACTTCATTATCGATAGCGTTCCACCGCGCACACATTGCGGACCTGGTCGTGGCTTTCCGCATCGAGCTGCTCGAACGTTTCCTACTCGTCTACACGTAGAACGAGTCCTCCGCGAGCAGACAAGTAGAACAGAATAATTCTTGCGCGGACGCGTAGAACAGGTCCCGTCCTGGCCAGACGAGTAGTAAAGATATCCCTTGATCGGACGAGTAGCCCATATTTGTCTTCGCCAGTCCAGTAGTAAGAACCCTTAATGGTCAGACAGCCCCCATTCCGGCTAAATACGTAGCGGAGATCGCAGTTTTAGTTGTACGAGTAGAGCGGAAGCTTTCTAATGAAACGAATGGCCGGACAAGTGAATAAAGACAGTGCAACAGCTGGCAATCATTCCACGACGCAACCTCGCACGAGCTAACCTGCAATTCTTTCCTCGCGAATTTGGTTGACCGCGCGAATGCCCGGCATCCGTCATCCGAGAATTCCGACACGAAACAACCAGCTCCGCTCTACCTGGCATTCCATTTACTCCCACGCGATCCCCCGCGCAAATTCGACCGCCTTACTTCCTGCGCTCGCGTCCTTTTGGTAATCGATTCGCATCCCTCGAGCGGGTTCATCGTCGATATCGGATGGAATGCGATACCATTTACGAAACAATAACGTCCAGCGCATGATTCACGGATACGCGCGGCTCGAAATCGAAGGAACCAACAGCAGTATTTTGACGGCGCAAACTCGATTAGCGATGGCCAGCGTGTGTGTGTGTACGATACAGCGCGTCGATAATTTCCACGTGTTTGGATCGCGCCAGACGTCAAAGGATCGAAAAGCGAGCGTATGTCGCGCGGATCCATCGGAGTGTGACAAGTCGATCAAACGTCGCCCGGCTGAATTTCCTCCGAGACGTCGCTGATAACATTGTGAGGAACGAGGAGCTCCAGGTGCCCCGAGGGCAACGAAGACCGGTCAACACTTGACCTAACTGAGACCAACCCTAAGTTAGCATAGGTTCCAACTTCCTTCGGCTTAGCTCCGTTTCAGCCAGCCTGGTTTACCGATCGATATTCGATCGACCTTAATGGAGTATGCTGATTGCTGAGCATACGGCTGCGACCTGGCTAAACGTTATCTCGCTCCGTGATTGTATCGTCACTTGCTAGATGTGATTATTTGATCGGCCAGTCTCTCCTTAAGCCTCCACGTTTCCATTCAAAACGTGAATCGCGGCACTTCCGCGCTTAATTGTTTCGCAAGCAATCGGTCTTTCCACGCCTGGCGTGGAAGGGGCGAAGTTCTCCAAGGGCGATGGAGATCAAAAGGCGGAATCAAAGACGCGGCTGGTCGCAACCGAGTCTTTTATGGAACGAGTCCGCGAGAAAACTCCTCAACATATTAATTAAATATTCTACTTTCCTCATTAGCGAAAGTTTGATTACCATCCAGGGCGATGTCCTGGCGGTAAGAAGTTGCTTCATCGCGCGCGTGCAACCGACATAATAATTCTTGGCGAAATGAAGAGGAAATCCGCGGGAACCGAGGGGGGGGGGGGGGGGGGCCGGTAAGTAACGTCGACGGAGGCCGTCTTAATTTCTTCCACCATCTTCGTCCCGCTGAGAATCCACGGTGCTCAGGGCCGTACCGGCGCCGCGGCAACACCCACGTCCAACTGGCCAACTTCATCTTCCCTTTCATCTTATATGAAGTTAATTACATTTTTATGAGCCGCCATCCTTCTTCCTTAACGATTCCTCTTCACGGCGGGGCTTTATGTTTCATCGCGGGAAAAAAGGCGAACCCTTTGCCCATCGTCTCTCTACCCCTTTCCCTTTTTCCCTCCGCGTTACTCAACTTCGTAGCCTCGACCGTCTCGTTTCTTCTGCCCATCGAAGAACACCGCGCTCCCGATTCCGCTTTTTCGCGCGGTCCTTTCTCACCTCGTAGCGTCTCCCCGTGTTCGATCGATCGATTCTGATGTCGTTTCGTCGCTGCGTCCTTCCTCCACAATGGGGTGCTCGACAACACGACCAGGAACCCACGAGAGAGAAAGGGAGAAAGGGTGACACGCGAATGGACGGATGAACGAATGGCTGTTAGAGCTAGAGGTAAATGAGAACGACTTTATTGTCTCCGTCTCCAAGTATCCGATACGCTGCACGATCGCAAAAGGGCGAACACCGATGGTACACGATATTATTGACCGTGCTCGCAGTGAAAATTATTTGCTTTCGAGTAATAATCACGAAACGTTTACAGACGGATAAAACGTTTACCCGTCACGTTGTTTCCCTTTTCTACCTCGATTCGGTTTAAAGAGAACAGAGAGGTGGAACGAAAACGTCGTTGAATTACATTAAGGAAATCCGTCTAATCGAATAAATCTTGCCGGAACGCTGCTCGACTAACGAGTAACCCGATATCCGTTCTGGGATCTAGTGTCTGGTCTCATCGTTAGATCCATGATTCAATAACGAGTACTCTCTGTCCACCTTCCCTCGATCCGGCCAGTGGCTGCCACCACCGGAGAGCAACTTTGTTTAAGTCCCACAGGGTCATCCACGATAACCTTTGGGATAAGATACCTCCAATCGATTAAGTATTTCACCCACGACCGAACGATAAGGGCCCTTTCTCTCTTGCTTCTTGCCCTTGCCCGGCTAATAAATTTCGTTAATCGCGCGCCACTTAAATGTATCGCGATTAAATCGTCGTTCGATCAATTCGTATTTTTGCGAACGCGTGCCCGATGGAACGAGAAATGAATACTTGAAACCCCGCTACGGAGCACCGGAACATTTTCAATTCAGCGGCGTTCATCTTTGTCGGGAAGAGTTTGCCGTTTCAACGTAACCTTTCGCACGAAATAAGAGTGTATTCAACGTCGAACAAATTTCGACGCGTCTGCATCGAGTTTCAATTTTCCACGGGTGCATAATAGAACACGGTATTGGATGAACAGCCGCGCATAATTAGTCAGACGATCGTTGGCTTCCGCGAGATTTGATTCGATGCATTTTATCTGGGTCGCTTTAATTCCTAATGCTATTACCATTGTTTTCTTTTTCCTTGTTAAGTCAAATGCCGGCTGATTAAATTACAATGCCTCCAGCTCCTGTTCGCGATACGGTCATTAACGTCCGTTGAATGCTGGCTCGAGAACGTACCTCGCCGTGCCTCGAAAAATACGTGTATACGCAACCTAGGAAATGGGAATAATGAAAATAAAAAAGAAAGTGCATAAAAAGATTCCTCGCACAAAGGGGGATGAAACAAAAAAAGTAAATAGCGGAGGAGGAGCAAGTATAACAACTTGAAAGAGAACGCAGAAGAAACCTGAAGCTGGAGAAACAAGCTGGGCAAAGTGGCAAAAGGTGAAACCAGGCGGAAAGAGGCAGAGAGAGAGAGAGAGAGGAAGAGAGAGAGTGGGGGGATGGCAGAGAGACAGCGGTGGACGTACGTTTCCCGTGTGTCATCGGGACGGCGGAGATTTAAATTGTGCCGGCAACAAAATGGAAATGAGGGTTGTAGAATGAAAATGGAAGGCGGTATAAAATAGAGCGAGGTGGAGAGAGAGAGAGAGAGAGAGAGAGAGAGAGGTTAAGGGGTGACTGCGCGGATTCTACAACGGTGTGCAGGAGGCCGCAGGACTCGCCTCCGTGGCGAATAATAGCTAGCGGATACGGCTGTTGTTCCATTTTTTGAGTTCGCAGCCATTCGCGTGGCCTTGTTTACGCGGCCGTTCGCCTTTCTTCGTCGACAGAGCGGGTGGCGGAAAAAAGAGACGGGAACCAGCATCCACCCCCGACCGTTTGCGCGGTGCACCACCGCTCGGGACCGTCTGCGAGACGTTCGCGCGCCTCGCGCGCGACGCAACTGCGGCCACGGATATGCTGTGCACGTGCACACACGCGCTGAATTCCGACCGAATATGTTTCAACCCGCTTGATGAATATTCACGTAAATAAGGCGGCGTTCTAACGAGAGCCAGGTTAATGTAAATCCAGTGCAGGTGCGAACCCCGGTTTCGAGAATATGCATGAATTTAGGGGGTGCTTTAGACCCGCGGATTAAAACCTTTACTCGATACGCTTGCCTCCTTTCCGCCGCAAGTCTGATACACGGTTAATCGGCCACTAATTCGAACGACGAATGGTATACTTAACGTGGGCGCGTTTAATCGTTCGAAGTTGGGGGAAAAATCGGAACGTTAGTGGATGGAACGATTCATAAATTGAAGCGAATCGCAGTCGAACGGAGTGGAACGGGGGAAAACTGTTTAGACGCAAAATCGACGGGGCAACGTTAATTCAATTCCAGAGTTCAATTAAGTGATTCTCCTCCCCCGGTGTGCGGCCATTATATTTCTTTTCCGACACGTTCCTGGCAGCTGGCGGGACACGAGACGGGCCGATAAAACGCAAATGGTCTGGCCGGTCGAAACGACAAACCGCCGTAGTCGTTCCGCTCTAGCGCGAGCTTCCGACGACGCGTTCAGAACTGGATTGAAAAAATAATACTCGAAAAACGGCCGGGCCACGGCGCGGATATATCGTTTGTTTCCCCGAGTCGAGTATCCGGGGACGCTGCAACCGACGCTTGAAGGAGATATAAAGATCCCGGGCAGCATAGAATTCGCGATTTCCTTCCGCGCAGATGGTACGAAATGATCCTTTTCACTCCGCATTATATACTGCAGCCACTCCATGCCCTTCCCTCCTGTTCCCCGAGGAAAGGATGGAAAAAAAATGGACAGAAAAAACGTGGACTACTAACCACGATTTTCCGCGACGATTCCACGTCTGCCTGGTGAGTTATCAAAAGAATTTTTAAAACGGGGATGCATTTATATATGATAAGATATTGTCAAAGCAGTGCGGTTGAATTGAAAAGAATTTGTGGATTCGGAAACGGAATTTCAAATGACGGGAAGAGCGGCTAGAATGAGGGAGGATGTGGTATTCGATGCTAGCCACGAGTATAATCCACCAGCGGAGGGGGTGTGCTCGAACGAGGGTATTCTCCCGCGCCCTTCGCGAGGCTATAACTTTTATTGTCTCACGGATCAAGCAGAGCTCTACGTTAGCCATCGAACGCATCCCTTCACCCTTGTAGAACTGAAAGGTCGACCACCAGAGGACGCGTAAGATCAAAGTGGTTTCGATTCGAATCGACGAAAGGTTCGCCGCAATTTTTCCTCTCGAATCATTGAAAAAGAATACCGTCGACTATTAGACCGCGGCCATAAAATTTAAAACATAATCCCCACGAAGGCTCGACGAACGTTCGACACGGTATATCGACGTGGTAACAGTTGGCGAGAGGACAAAGTGACAGAATCGAGAAGTATATCTTCCCTCGGGACGGAAACCAAGATCCCCCGAAGCGATGGAGGATTTTGCATAACGGCTGGCCCGATAATCTGGCTTTCCATCGTGGTACATTTATGAGGAGACTTCCGTGGACGAGCAGTCTGCTTCCATTTCCTCCTTGGACATCCCCGACACCCTGGAGATTCGTGTTCGAAAGTAAATGCCCTCTTCGACGTTCTCCCGGCCGCTTAGTTAGCCAGAGAGTCTGGTCCGCACCGGAGGGTGCTCGCAATCCCGTCGCCCTGCCACTGAGAGCCTGCCAACCCCTTCCGGCCGCTCCCAACACTCGGACTCTCGCAAATAGCCTCTTGTCCGACCGCTGCACTAATGCCCGGGGATTTTGAAATGTAATACGTAGGAAATCGGCGTACCGCTGCTGCCTTATGCGGCTCGTTTGCACAGAATTATTCGCAATTCAACGGAAAACTTGATGACGCACCAGGAAAAAATAGCGACCCCAATTTACGAAGTGTCGTAATTAATTATAAGTACCGACGACACTTTTAAGATCACGTTGGTCGTAGATACCGATCGCTTCGAGGCATCGCAGATCTATTTCTATCCTTATTATTGTCACTGGAAAAAATGATCATTGCGCACCAGGACGTCACAAGGAAAAGATATCGTAAGGCACGGAAAGGAGCAAGACCACGTATACGAAAGCAGGTTTCCGTATCGTGTAGCGACCGTAATCTTCCATAAGATTAGCCACTGCGACGATCCTCTCCCTCTCTCTCTCTCTCTCTCTTTACCGCTCTATCTATCTCCGTTCGTATGTAGATAGGTACACGTACACAAACGCACGGACACAAATCCAGGGGCGGCGGTGGTGCTCGTGTTACGAGACTGCGGGACAATGGTACGCGCGATAAATTAACAAATGAATTAAAAGCGCCTGGATAGAAGCTGAACAATTGCGGTTTCGGTTGCGTTCGTTGGTCACGTACGCTGCAAACGGGCTTTGGCCGTTGCCCTGTTTCTTCTTTTATCAATTATCTACGAACGAATCCGGGGCACGGTTACGGGGTATGAACGAATGGAAATACAGGGGAAGATTCACTGGCCCGGATAAATTATTGCGCAACGTGTGACTCGCGGAACGAACGATCTCTCGCGGCGAATCCCCGCGAAAATTTACTTCACCTTATTACCGTTCTGTCCTTAATCAAACTTTCCCCTTAATCAACCATCCGTTGCGAGACGTCCTCGCGGTGTCTCGGATTCTTCAGGAGTCCCTTCGCCTTAATACCGTCGTCCTTAATCAAACTTTCCCAAAGCACGGTACACTGTCCCCGATAATTAACAAGCTATCCAACGAGACAGTGCGCCCCGCGCAGTCGAGAAAACAAACGGAACTACGTATCCATTAGAGGGACAACAAGCAGCTACGTCGAAGATCGAAATCACATCGCAGTTTACTTTGGTCTATCGTTTGGGGACGGGTGTTTTTCCGGTTCCTGTGTCAGCAAAGAAGGGGTTGGGCGGGCGAATTAATGAAATTCGTTCCCCGTGGCCGGGCGATGCTGAAAATTTGGGAACGCGCGCGCGAAACAGGGCTCGCGGCGCCGTACGTAAATTGGCCGGTTACGATTCGAGGGACGCGACGGATCGAAACGAATTAGCAAATTAATTAAAAGCACTTGGGCCTGGGGATGAGCGGTGGGAATACAAACAATCGTTGGGACGGGGGTGCACGACGGTTTTTCGGTCACGTAGCCAGCCTCGCGTTCACCTTTTCCCGCCTCCCCTCTTCAGTCAGCCGGGCTTCCTCCGCGATCCGGAACACCGCCGTGTACAACCACCCCACTTTCCACAACGTTACGCCAAGGTGGAGGCAGATGCGCTAAATAGCCCGCAGGAAAACCGAAACGCTCGCCTCCGTCGCCATGAATGTAGCTCGAGGGTGCATTTTATGGGACAACGTTCAGCCACCCGTCGACCTTTCTCCGAGGGTTGACCTGGGACCAACTCTCGTCCCGAGATCAATCATCCATCTTCGGTTTACGACCTGGAGATCGGAGTTTAAATCGCTCGACAGACGATCCGGAAGGGTTCCGTTACAAGATCCAGGAACCTTCTATCGCTCTGTTTTTAACCGGAATTTTATTGTTTCTCGTCGATCTCGTCAGAAATCCTGCCAGCGAATACCAAACAGCGCACGTGTTGCTCTTACTCGCAATCTGAATTAGGATTCATTGTTTTCAATCGTCTACGATTTAAATCCTTCTCGAGTTGCCTTTCGCTTCTTCACCGGCAACCAGACTGGAAAGTTCGTTTTTAAATGAAATTCCGTTTGAACGTGCGCTCGCTGCTCGGTTTTCACCGGCACGCGTTTGCGATTGTGCTACTTTGAAAGTAAACAGCGCTCCTTTAAAACTAACCAGAGCTGCGGTCCCTCTTTCGCAATAAGAAGAGAGGTAACTTCGTTGCTTCGAAAAGGGCCATTTAAAATTCTCCTTCGAAAATTATCTGTATCATCCGAAAGGGGGCTTCTTTGGTGGCATAACCGACGAGCGAAGCGTGTACTCGCCGCCAGTCACAGTTTAACACGATCACGGTCCCGTTGCCGATCATTAACGACGACGAATTAGCTGAAAACGTTGGAAGCGAATTTCTCAACGCATTTGGAATCCTGCCACGGGATGTCCGAGTTCAGACCACAATATGGGCGCGTTGCGATAAAAGTCAATTGCCATAGACGCGGATGCGAGTTCGCACGGCTGCCGCGGGTACATGAACGCGGGTCAGCTGTACATACGTGCAGTATAAGCAACTCCTTGACACGTGCGATCACGTCGACCGCGTGTGGTTTATGGCCGTTGATCTACTGCCGGTGGCCGAAACGAACGACCCCCGTCGAAGCTGTTTCGAGGCGGTGAAAATATTACGCGGATGAAAAATTGGCCCGCGCGAATGGAAAACCGTACTTTTGTTTCAATCTCCGCGATAATTTCCGACGGAATAAAAAGGCACGGCGAAAGGAAGGTTCGCACCCCGAGTCTCCCGTCGAGAGATAGGGAGGCGGCGCGTGAATTCACGAGCAGCCCCGTCTCGGTTTACGAGACGAAATCTCTCTTTTAACGCGCGATAAGCAGTTCTCCGCAGACAATTAAACAATTCTTAATTATTCGATGGAGATAACACGGTTACCGCTTGTTGTTCCCCGCTGTTATCTGCCGGGACACTGGATAATGCACGAGGCTCGTTTTTAACCGTTAACGAGATCTTCGCGTTTTACAACGGGAAAAGAAGTTGGAGAGATAACAAAAAAAGAAGAAGGAAGGGAGGGAAAAAAGGGAGGAAGAAAGATTGAAAGGAAAAAGGTGAGAAAGGGAGATGGGAGATATTGTTTCGTGGACAGTTCCCTGTTGTCTCGCGAGAAGGAGAGTAAAAAGCATGATAAAACCACGGAACTTTTATCTGGCTCGATACAGCTCCCCCTTGTAATTCCGGATACTCGTGATATTTAAAGAATTTCCTCGCCGTAAAAAGCTCCTTTATAGCGCGAATTTCTTCGCCCGCCCGAGCGAAACGAGCGAAGCGTTCGGTAACGGGGAATGAATACAGAATAAACGAAGGAAGAACTAGCCCCCGTGCTCCGGTACCGAATTAATTAGAGGTAATTCCTATAAATATCTCGTTGGAGCAACAAACTGTACGAGCCGTAGTTAAAGCTCTAGTAGCCGTGTTAGGTCCGAGTTAGGTTGAGCAAGCTCTAAGACTGGATTAGATTGGGATTACCTAATACTATTTGATCTTCCCGCGCGATGTAATCGCTCCTTCTACAGTGAATTAATAACGAGCGAGCATTTACCTTCGACGAGAGAAAACGCGTCGCGACGATACTCCGTGCGCGCCTCCTCTCGTCGTCGCTTCGCAGCGTCGGGGTGTGTGTAAAAAAAAATCGCGTGGAAAGGGAGTCGCGAAAAACGAAACCGCCCACCAACGTTTAAGCGAAACCAAGAGCCGTAAACCGTGGCCGAAAAATCAATCTCCATTTACGGGCACCGCGATCATAGAAAAATAGAGGAGCGGTGAAACCGTGGCCAGCCCAGAGGAAGAGTAACGACCCACCGTTTCGACGAAACTTTCCTTCCATGCAACATAAGTCCGTATCGCGTTCGGCAAAATAAACGCGAACTCCTCGGAGGTCGATCGTGAAATATGTGGCCGGACCCTTGTTCCCGGGGCCCCGTTGCACAGAGTGGAAGTTTTCCGAATGCGTTTATAAAGCGCGGATGCGACTATGGGGGTCGATGGGGGGAGGGCACGAAATTCGCGCGAACAAAGGGCGGGGCAAGAAGCACCGGGAGCGCGACGTATAATTTATACGATCATAGATGTAATCGCATTTGAATATTCACAACTATGCGCGTCGCCGGAGCTGGTAACTTTATAATTACCAAGTAAATTACCTTTCCTCCACGCCTTCCGACCCTTCCTGCTCCTACCACTGTTCGAGACCCCTTTTCCCACCACGTACGAGAACGAGCAGCCGCCACCCCGCCGCCCCCGACCGTGGCGGGGAGGAATTTATTGAAAATTAAGTCCGATTTTATCGCGCGGAAACTTTCCAATTTTCTACGGTTACTTTCGCGTTCTATTTCGACCGACTAGCGAAGAATTTGCGAGGTAGCCGACGCTTAATAAACGTCACAGCCTGATTATGCCCTCGAATCGGACGGGAGAGGCGTTCTATCCCTTCGTCGGGTTAACTTTCGATTTAAGAGGCGAGACTTTTCATTCGAGACTGCTCGAGGATCAGCCTCGACGGGAAATGCAATGAATATTGTGATTGGAAGGTTCGCAGGTTCCAGGTTACTTAATTTTAGACACAAGTCACTGCTATCGTATCGCCGCACGATATTTGTAACTTAACCAGTTCGGCTTCTAAGCCCTTCGACTAGTATCGTCGTGATAGTCGATTATGGTGGGAATTGGACCGCGTGTTAAGTAGAATCTCGACCAGTGATAACGCGAACGCGATACGTAAACGCGTACGTGTGGATCTAGAAAGCGGAAGCGGGTGGGATACGTGGCGCCTTAATGAAATATACAAACTTCCGTTAACTATCGGAACGGAATTATGTGAAAACTGTCGGTGACTGGCATCCGAACATTCGAGCCTGTTAGCAGGAAAGTAATGCACGCTTCGGAGGTATAAACGATCGTCTCGAAATAGTTGGAACTCGTTGGCGGAGAGGGTAGAACGGACAAGTCCCGGCTGAAAATGGACGCGATCACCGAACGTCCTGCGCGTCCCGCGGAAAATCGAATTCCCCCCGCGTGAAAATGCTCGCAGATTCAACAAACGAATCGCTGCACATTTTCCATTCATTTTCACCGCTGTTAGTCGCCCGTTCCCCTTCAGCAAAATATTGATCCAATCGATACGGAACGCGACAGAGTTCTCTTAGGTATTAACGCTGTCGTTTTTATTATTCGCGATGCAAAACCGTGACAAAGATAGACAGTGTATCGGACGGTTCGACTAAACATTATTAAAGATCGTATCGAAAAGTGTTAAAAACTCGATAGAAAACAAAAACGAAAGAAAAATATCAAAGAAGAAAATAAAGTCGAAAAACAGTCTGGTCTTTTGTGTGCAAAGCTTACCGATAGAAAATATAAATTACATCGCGTTTTCGTTTCGACCAGAGCGGGAAATCCTTGCAAATAAAAGGAGCTACGATTTATCCCGAATTCGACGTGAGCAGGAGCAAAACGAGTCTCTTTTATCGACAGATATCCCGGGTCTTCTTTCCCTACAAACTTTACGACACCCGCTGCTTTCCTGTTTCTACTTTTATCGGCCAGTGTCTTCGCGTGTATATCTATCCGGAGACAGCCAGTAAGGGAGCTTGAATTTATTTATAAATAGTACCCTCTGGAGGCCGACAAAGTGAAGTCGCTCTAGACGGAAAATTGTAAAATCCTGTTTACCCCGTCCGCGTTTCTCATCGATCAATTACGTCGACATTTCCATATAAAATTCTGCCACAAATATGCCACCCATAGGTATTAAAGAAAAAGATAGTTTTTAATAATCCCACGTCGAAATAATCCACTCCAGCATCTCGCGTAAGAGATACACGCGAATCCTCGATAAATTGGAACGGGTTTTCAGTTTTCAATCGCCAGAGGGGGAGAAAGAGAGAGGGGGAGAGAAAAAAAATGAAGCGACAATGGCAAAGTCCATCGAACGCGTATTTAATCGATACGACCGACAAGTTCCACGTGTACGCTGTTAAACCGATTATCCCGAAGGATTTCGAGCGGCTTTCTACATATTACAGAAAATTTCGTACGAGCTTTAGACTCCTACCGATACAAATTATCCCGGGTAATCGTTCTCCCCCGAGAACGACGAGACTCGTAATAAAGCGTAATTGCAACGATACCTGAAATTTTGCTGGCAAAAAATTGCCACGACGACGAACAGCTGTAAACAACGCTCGAAATGTCGCGAAAAATATTTATCGACATTATGCAAGGGTGAGACGGGATTCGATTAATCGACGCACCCTCGCGACGTTTCGGAAAATGGGGGAATTATTCCGGACCATTTCGCGCGAGATTGACTCGCCGCCGGGTGTAATTGAGATGCGAAATAATGACGACGGCAAGACGCTTTGTGTTCTAGTCTCTGCAGATTCCTCGATGAAACCTAAACGCTTCCCTGGGCAAACACACTCGGAATTAATGGCAGCCTGCCTCAGACGCGGATGCGGAGATTGCGGTCTGAGCAGGGTGCAAGGAAATTGCGAAAAATTGATAACGAGAAATAAAAAGGAACGCTCGATAAAGGGGTAGCGTACTGGGGGTGTTACCTCGAAACGAACAGGCGATTTCAACCTCGTCCCTAATCGCGTCTTGTTTGCGTTATCACGTGCGTCACCCTTCCCGGGCTACCTGCAAGCCAGATGCCTGGTGGGGCAAGTGAATCCCCCTACAGGCAAAAAGGAGGATCGGAACTAATTGTCACACACACTGTTCGATCGGTTGTCATTCGGGATCCAATAGTCACCGAGCGAGCAGCTACGTTTGCTTGGCTCTTTCTGCAGAGGAGTCGAACGGAAGAGAAGATTCCTCCGATCGTGCGAGAAATATTAATTGCGACGATATGACAAGGTACTCGAGCATCTCGTTGCACTGCGAGTCGAGATTTTCTTCTTACATCTATTAATAACGAACACGCGTCAGTGATAAGTGAACCGTTGTTTCCAGCGAGTATCTGTGGATCATCACGTGCTGGATCATGGCGAACGTCGCGGGACATCGCGAGCGTCGAGAGGAATGGGTGGTCAGAGTCGAGGGTGGGCCTCAAGTCGCGTCGCTTTTGGCATTGCAGAGCGGATACGAGCATCTTGGTCCGGTGAGTCGACGAAAGGGATCGCTGAACGAACGACGCACAGGGCGAGTATTAAAAAACAAAAAGGGAGAGCAGTGGCGTGATTAAATGGAAGAGGTACGACGGTGGTTTAAACTAGCTAAGCGAGCGGGGAAATAGAAAGATATTCGGAGGAAATTACACGCGAAATTGTCTTTATACCCGTGCGTCGTTTGCGCGCGGATGGCGTTTTTAATATTGTAACAGCGGCCCTGGGAGTTAATATTTGAGGCTTGTGGGCGGGACACGTGATGAAAAAAACAAAAAACCGCGGCACCCGCCGTTCCATTGAATATTCACCAGTAATCCCGGGAATAAGTACGTCAACGTAACGCGGAACAGCTTCCGACGCGGTGAAAGCGGCAACTGCGAGAAGATGCAATTAAAACTTGAACAACTGCTTAATAACTTATTGTTAGCCACTTGTGCAACGCCCAATTCCAGTTTAACTTCGACCAGAGCATCCCGCCATTGTAACTTAACTTTCGTGTTTATCTCGGGGATAGAAGTAGACGCGAATGAACTTCGTTCACGTTCAACTGCGGGAAGAGGGCTCTTAGGGCGGGGAACTTATCGCCGCGAAAACCGAAACTATTCCCGCGCAATCAACGAAGCCGATGTCACGAAACTGCCAACTATCGCTAAACGCTCCGAGGATTATTTTCGATCCGAGCGGAGCGTCGAACATCGCGCGAAAAAATGCGGGCGATAAAAATTTCCGAAATTCCTCGCGTACTTGCAAAACCATTTCGCGCGATATTGAACGGTCGCCACAACAAACCGTGGACCCTGTGCTTTCCAGTGAACTAGGGTCGCGCGATAATGCTCGCAGTCGAATTACAAACGAGTGAGTTAAATTATGAAACACGTACACGAGCGTCATCGTGGAGACACTCGAGTGTCGTACGTGGAACGAAACTAATTAACAGTAATGAAACAGCTCGACGACACCATATGCGAGGTACGACCGAGCGTTTTACACGTCCGATAATCCGCGACGAGTCACTCTAATCTCAAGTGCTCGTTAAACAGCGTGACAAAACGCGCACGGTCGATTACACGCGTGACGCGGCCGCATTTGTTTCCAAGCGTTATCGTTACCACGGTGAATCGTAAATCTTGATTCCTCCGTATCCGTGCGGATTACAAAACTGTCACGAGTCACGATACTTTTACAGGCCGCAGCCCGCATATTCATACTATTCATCTCATCGAAAAACGGAGATCGTTGCCTCTCGATCGAAACGCGACGCTTCTTTTCACGCACTAACGTCCAATGACAAGTTCGTTACTACAAAAAATCGTAGGAGCGATCGAAATGCAAACCGTGGACAAACCTCTCGCGGGTATCTCTCGTCGACCGTTAGTTTTCCGCGTGTTCGATCTTGAGGGGTGAGATTTCTGTTGGCGCAAGCCTGGTACGTTTTATCGATAAATAATATTTACGTATAATTCCGGCTTAGCCGAGGCGAAGTAATTTCCCGGATGCTGCGAACGCTCTTTCGGACCTCCGTGCTCGATTCGCGAAATGGGAATAATTGAGGGGGTCGAAGGAATACACGGTGAACAGAATCTGGCGTTCGCTCGGATCGTTACGCTGTTAAACCCGGCGAGCATCGAATCGACAAATCGCCGGCGAAACTTTCCTTTGACGCGCGAGATCTGGATATATCGGTAGGAGGGGATCGGACAACAGCGGGAGCTGGGAGGAAACGGGGATGCGAGACGATCGAGCGGGTAAAACATCGAGCGGTTCGCGAGGAAACGGGGAGAGATACGGCTTGGATATCTTTTTGGTCGCCGGACGGTTTCTCTCGCGCGACTTGATCTCAAGGCGGAACTCGTTTTGCAAAGTGCACGAGCCGAGGGGGTGGGGAAAAGAAGCGAGGACGAGAAAGGGAACGGAGATCTGGCCGATGTCTCGGCGAATCTCCGCGCGGAAACGGAGGGAGAGAATGGGTAGAACGAGCGATCAAATGGTTCGTGAGGCTTGCTTACCGAGATAATCTCTTTGCAGCGATCCGTGCACCGGCGCGCGATGGGCGAGGGAGGTAAGCGATTTGCCCACACTTTTTCGACGCTCCTACGGGCTAC
Organism: Xylocopa sonorina; assembly: GCF_050948175.1. Classification (NCBI taxonomy): domain Eukaryota; kingdom Metazoa; phylum Arthropoda; class Insecta; order Hymenoptera; family Apidae; genus Xylocopa; species Xylocopa sonorina. The sequence continues at coordinate 16,883,219 of NC_135193.1, forward strand.
GTTCACGTCCCGCTGAGTCTCGAAGGCCTGAAATACGTTTACGCCCTCGCGCAGATTTACCAGGCCAACGAAAAGAAGCAAAAGCGGAAGGAGTTGCTTGGGAAAATGTACGGGGCTCGCGTTCAAAGGCTCGAAAAACTGGGGAAATTCCGAGAATGAACGGGAGCCGCAAAGCGGAAATTTCTCTCTGAGAGATCGAGACGCGTCCGTGATATTCGAATAACGATGACTTTTGGCTCCTGCTCTCTCACCCTCTTTCGCTCCTCTCCTTTCGCTGCTTGCACTTGACCAACGGGTGACACGCTTCCACTCCTACTGCTAGGTTCGTAACGCGTGCTCAGTTTTCATCGCTAACAGAGATGACCCAAATAAAGTCGCGTAAAATTCGACTGAGCCCACACCGCGCGAACGTCATCCTCGTTAAGGAAGAACACGCGCGTCGCGACCCTTCAACCGTCGCACTCGACGAGAATCAGCTCGCTTTCACGCGTTGAATCCACTCGCCAGCGAGACACTGGCGCAGCTCTATCGCTCGCGATGATCGTCGCAATTACCATAATCGTTTTCGTGGCTACGAAAAGTGAGGCGTGTTTTCTGAACATCAGCCAGCATAATACGAGTGGGCACAGCGGCATAATTACGGTAACAGAGTGGCTCCCCTTTTTCCACCGCTTTACCTGAACCTACCCCCCTGCCGTTACCGTCGTCGTCGAGCACCGCACTTCTGCGCCCGCGAAACTGCGTTTCCCTGCAGCTGCAGCCACGGAAGCCGACTGGCGCAGTTGCAGCCTCGCAGCCAGCCTCGCGGCCGACCGCAATCCACGGTGAACGCGATTCACGGGCCCTCGCTCGCTCGTATATTTCCCAGTCACGTCGTGTAATTATTTCGTATAATTAAGCTCACGTGGCCGACCTCCAACAGCGAAAAGGTGAAACGCCCGGACGCCAAAAAACGATTCGAACCTCGTTTTCAGTACCGCTTGGACAATGCTGCGGCCTGCCATTCAGGATTAATCTCGTTCCCTCTATTCCAACAACGAAATTAAACGCGTCGTCGCGATACACATTTCGCATCTCCGTTACGATGTTCCGCTGTTAGACGATTACCAGAAGAGAGCTTCAGGATTCACCGATTCGACAACGGGAACGCAAAGCGTCAGCCGCGTCCATTTTTCTCGCGCTATCAGTCGTAAATTACGAACGATACGTACGAGCTCTCTCTAGTCGTCTTGCCAAATCGCATCTCGCAATTACGCGATTCCTTCGCTCCCAGCGCCGTTGTTCGATCCCTTGTCAAAGGTATCGCCAAAAGAATTTTGCAAATTTCGCTTGCGTCCACGTCCGCGCGCGAAACAAGCGCTCGAGTCCGAAATTGAGTGACTGACGGAACTGGAATAAGAGAAAAAATAATTATTCGTCCAGCTACCGAAACGAACTTGGCTGAAATGCCTTTGACCGTTCGATGCACAGCCGCGTATAACGTCGGCCAATCGGAATTTTGACGACGCATGAAATTTCGTCGCCGCTGTCCCGCGAAACGCAGCCTCGTCGCAGCGTGACGCGTTCGAACGTTTTCGAAAAGGGGCGAAAAAAACGTGCGCTTGTCCATCCTTGAAAAACGATCGCCTGAATTCCATCGTGGAAACGCGAACAACGCTTCCGAAGATGCGACCCTCGCGAGTACGTCGCAATTTGTCGCCCGCCTCGGCAACGCGAGCAGAAAATCCGATAAGCGAGCTGATTACTCGCAGTGAAACTTCCGAACGTCTAGGTTAATCCGGTTTATCATATATCTTAAGCGAGCACCCTATATTATAAAAGCACGAGATTGCTCAATCAAGCCTCGCCCCCGGGCAAATTGAAATCGAGTTATCGAGAAGCTGTTACGAAACTGTCGGAATGAATTCCCTAACATTCATTTCCCGAGCGCGGTGTTTTCTTTATTCCCCGGGCAGGATCGAGCGACATAGCGTCGTACGAAAGTGGGAAACACCGATGGAAATTAAATCGTCCTCGCCAACGCGACGGAACTTATTATCCGCTCGTTTCAGGACGCGCCTCGGAAACGTCGAGCTCGACGGGGGTCTCTCGCTGGAATTATAATAATTATTTGTTACGTTGATACCTCGTACGTGTCAGGCGCGATGACTTTGGAAGTTAATTGGCTACGCTTTGAGCGAGCGAGCGGCCTTTGTCGGACGTCGTCTTTTGCGAAGTGGCAAGTCAGATAAATTTCATCAAATTTTGGCATTCATATTCATAGCCAGGCATCGCGAACGCTCATGTTTATTCACCAACGATACAATGTAAACCCTTCCTTTTTTCGTCGCGAACCAGAACAGCAGCGAAACGAATTAATCTTCGATTAGAATAAAAGGGGACGGGTCAGAGGAGGGGAGCGCGAGACGGAGCGATCGTAAAATTGAAAGTTTCTTTGATCAGGGATCGACGCCACCGTGACAGTTTTAACGTCTTCCTCTTGAGCCGCGGGCACTAATGGCGCGCGCTCGTAAATGGTCACGGCCGATGCGGAAGTCTGCCGATTCAGCTTTAGCGTTTGGCAGTAATTGAAATAAACGACGTGGCGCCCTGCTGAACGCCATAATGAACTTCCCCGTTACGGGGGTTGACAGATGTCACAGCGACCTGCCGCTTGGCTCTCGCCTTCGTTAGGTTCCTACCTTCGGAAAGGTTTAATCTTGGCCCCGAGTAGACCTCGATATTTGATCTCCGATCTCCGAGGGAAACTTTGCCCCCGATATTTCCTATCGTCGGCTCGATCGCTCCTAGTCCGCCGGATACGCTGACAAATATCTCATTACGCCACTCTGTTCGCTCCTTCCTCGCGACGAATAATCGTTTCACCGCTCGCTTCTCGCGCGAAGCGTATCATCTCGGATATCGCGACGCCAAATATTTAAAGTTTCCGTGCAACGCGTGAGCGCGATTTCGGCCGTGGAATTTTTCGGATCTTCCCGCTCCGACTTTGTTGAGACTGGGCGCGGGCAAAGGAACGCGTGCTCTCCCCGCACTCGTCCGAGCAAATACGCTTTTTCGCACTGGCAAATATTGTATCTGTCGGTGGCAAATACTCGCTCGCCTCGCGGGAACGCGTCGCGCGCGCCGCTCGAACCGATTTTGCAATTTCTTTGCGATTCGAACGCGACAGGGATTGTTCGAAATCTGGCCGTGGTTAACGACGCCCGTTCCGAATCGGACGGCCGTAAAGATTGATACGCGAGGGAACGGAACGTTACGATCGACTCCGTGCGGCGAGCAGGAATTTCCCCGGCGATATTGCTGCGAAATTAGGTACTAGTTTACGCGCACACTTACGGGTAGCGCCGCGTGTCAGCCACATAATTCCGATACATAACATAATCGATACGGTACTAATAGGTTCAAGAGTTAAGTGAGATGGAGTGTATGGAGCTAGTCGGGGCCCCCTCTTCGGCCAAATTCACGTGACGCTGGTTACGGCGTTGATTTCAATTAAAACTTTGACTTTGACGTAGCTGGATTTGACGTGGCATAGTTTCCAAGATTGTCTTTAATAATTCAATTTCCCGCGCATTGCATCGATCGTTGTTACACCCTGTACACGCAAACAAACTATTTTCGGAGATCGCCGTGCGCTTATTGTCGATTTAACGCTTTTTCACCTCGATAATTACCGCACGAGTTTCTTCGCGCGAGAACGTAACGCGAGGGAGCAACAAATTTGCCCAGATATTGCGCTCGGATCGCGTCATTTAGCTCCCTGGTGTAATAATCGCTTATGTATCGTTCAATGTCGTCGCGGTTTCCTGCTCGAAACGCTTTATCCGGTGCGTGTTGCTCGAGATTACGCGTTCCCAGCCACTTGAGCGCGGCAAATCCAATTATATACATTGAGTTCCGTGATGGAAATGGTAGTTTCATGGCACGAAGGCTCCCAGACCCGCGAACGAAAACAGACCACCGTTCGCGTCGATACGTAACTGGAACCACCGACCGTGATAACGACGATCTGCTCGCTTATGCCGGAAAACAATCTTCCGGATGGAAAGGCGTCTGCGCGTGGATTCGCGCGCGAATCTCGTAAAAATAGAAACTGACGGGGTACGAAGGTGCGAGGAACGCGCGAGAAGGGTGGAAAAGCGTCGAATTTATGAGAACGCCACGGTCGATTTTATTTTCTTGATTAGCAATCGTACGTTCGGTTACGTTCTCGAGCGGACGCAGAAATAATTCGTTCAACTCTATTACTCGGAAAAATTCGAGGGGCGTGATCGTCTGGTCATAAATTAAGCGGACGTTGCGCAGAGGAAGGGAACTAACCGCTTAACTACAGAAGCCAGAGGAAGATCCTCTCGGTTCGGAAAAGTAGTTAGAGAAACACGAGCGAAACGAAAAGTACGTAACAGCGAAAACAGCTCGCAGACAGCGATAATACGAAGGAACGGATCCATGGGGTAGACACGGCCCCGTACGAAAGGTGTCTCTGTTCCGCAGCACGATAGAGACGTTAGGGTTTTCATTGGAATCTGACGACGCCTGCGGGAGCTTACTGCCGCGGGATTACCAGAGACAGTTGGAAATCCGATCAAAACAAATGGACTGCGAAAATACTCCCTCTCCCTCTCTCTCTCTCTATTTCGCCCTCTTTCTCCCGTCCTCGCTGTCCTCCAATTCCATCGTACCATCCCTCTCCATCTCCCGGCGCATCTAGAATCAGTCGTTTGCTCGAAGACTGTTACAAACCGACCTGGATGGCCCCGAGCTCACAGATTTTCCCGCAAGAGAGACGCTCGAGCGCAGTTCAGCCGACCGATAAGACGAATCGTTGATCGCGAAGTAATGACCACCGCTGATTTCTCGCCCTCTATCTCGGCAGCCCTCGTTCCCTGGCGTGCACGAGCACGTCGCGGCGTCTCTTAGCCGCGCGGCGAGTTAACAAACACAGAGGGGGGTGGGGGATCGGGGAGAGTTCGCCGCGAGGGTAGTTTTGGACACCGTCGAGCGTCGATTGCCACAGGGACGAAGGGAACGTGGCCGTTATCACGTAACAGACGCAGTCGAGTTTGAACCGTTCCCACGTGGAATTCGAAGCGAACGGCATCGCACGTGCTCGATCTCGGGGTTGGATCCACTGTCTTCCGCCTCGAGAAATTGACCTTGATTCGTAGCCAGTTGTAACTTTCGAGACGCAGAAATTATAGACAGAACGTCGCGAACGAACGAGGACATCGACGCTATGAATCTTCTTACGCGCGTCGACGAAGAAATTCTTTACGGAGCGTCGTCGACGCGAGATGTAACTCTTCAGCTTCCTGCCGGGGCAGGGAATTGCGATAACATCGATACGTCGGGGTCGCTCGTGGAAATATTGCTAGCTGCTTACGCGATCACGTGCGATAGTTCGCACGTACGATCGTTTTTATCCGCCTGTCCAAACCCGACAGTTTGCTCCCCCGATGTCACCCCCTCCTACCGCGCTGCCTCGAAAAAAAGGTACAAAATAGCGGGATAAAGAAGGAAAACAAACGAACAGACAAGCGGAGGGGGGAAAAAAAGGAGGAGGAAAAATGGAGCACGTGTCGTCGAGAATATTCAGCCGTTTATCGCTCGGTTCGATGGCAACGATCGATCAGATTCATTCCCTCTGGGTGCGCGCGTTGCAAAATATAATGGATACCGAATTATAGGGTTTTTTCGCGAGCCAACCGAGATACATGCAGGATTATTGTTTCATAACGGGCTCCGCGGATTTCCCTGGCCTTTGTTCGTCGCGTCGATGCGATCCGATCGAAATTTGGGTCACTCTTGAGCCTATCGCGGAACCACGCGATATCCCGGGTAATATCACGCAAAACATCGTAACCGTGGCTGGCTGTTTTTCGACTATTAAATCGGTCCTGATTTTCGGCCGACGCTATCGCGTTTATTCGGTCGTTCGGACGCGTTCGAATGCGTCCGCGTATCTTCATCTGTTAATTAACGGCCGGGAAAATTATGGAACGCGTCATCGCCGATGAAAATCAGGATGGATATCTGTAATGAGATCGCGGCCTGATGAAACGCATCATTTTTCGACGTGCGCCGCGTATTATTTCCCTTTTTTTCCCCCTTCCCCGAAAACGTACTGCCGTTTGATAATGCGAGCGAGTTTTAGATAGCGCGTCGGCTCTTTTTCCCTCTATCCCAATGACGGGCGAGCTTTTTTTTTTTTAGATCGCAACGTCCATTGAAACGGCGCAAATATGGAAATGATCTAACGCGATGCAACGAGATATGACGTTACATCGGCAAAGGGATGCGGACACGTATCGAAGTCGCTCGGATACGTCCGATTTATGCAACGTTCGTAATCCATGAACTGTAATACTTGTAATTGACACTCATAGCGCAAAAAAGGAACACGCGCGTCGTTCACGCGGTACACATCGACGGTATCGGTGAAACGAATTATTCTCGAAATCGTTCGTTCATTGAACAACCACCGGCGTATTCAATTTATTATGTGTCGCGGGTGTACGTATTAAGTGCTTAAAATATTTCCAGTTAACAATTCAACAAACCTGGGAGCGCGGAATTAAAAAACCCGCTGGAAAATCCAGCCGCGGAGATTTAAAAAAAAGCATGATTTTATTCGCTCTGTTTCTGCGACCATAAGCCGTAAACCACTTTGCACCTGCAACTCCTCGTCACCCAATGCACGTATTCCCATGCGGCCTATTGCGTCGGCACACGCAGTCACCGCCACAATCATCAATCAGGCCAACTCGTGGATCGATAAACTATCAGGAGTAGCTAGTTGAATATCCTCAGCGTCAGGAGGTGGATCGAAAATAAAAGAGAGGGAAATAGGCGACGCGCCGTGTTACGGATACGGTGAAAGAGCGCCGCCAACGCCGCCGCCGCCACCCTACGTGGCGCCTGGATAATAATAACGCAACGATACCCCATTCTAGGCGTTCGATTCTCCCCCGAAAGCGTCCACGTCTGTTTCATTCTATTTGTCTATCTATCCGTTTCTCCTCGACGTTCGAAGACCAACCATCCGCTCATGCTGTCCTGTTCGAAGCGTCCCCTTCGATCGTTCGGAGGGTTGAAACGCCGCGACGTCCTGGCGCACCCTCGACGCTCGAGCACCCTGGGTGCTCGATTCGAGGGGCTGCGATGAGCCGGTCGAGGGCGGGAACGTTTTCATTTTCTGCGCAATGTCATTTTCACCCTTCGCGCGTTCATTTCTTCGTATAGTGGCCCTCCAAAATCCGAACGCAATTTCACTTCAGTTGTTCCGCTGCATTTTTTTCGCCGGGAGAGATTTTCGGCGTCGCAATCCGGCGCACCGTTGCGTTTGACGATTGGTAACATAAAAGATCGAAATAAAAAAGAGTTCTTGATGGAAGCAATATACAAAACTGCATATTGGCGCCGGGTTAATTTGAATTTTTATGAGCCAATATTTGCGCGACACCATTGTCCCTATCCATATTCGACCCTTGTATTTGCAACTTTTTATACGCTTCGATGTCGAAACGAGGCCCTTTACGAGTACTAACTGTGCGACGATACCCTGTACAGGTGTTGGGGTTCGCGGACACGTACATATGGCTGAAGGATGACGGTGGTGGGCAGAAAAAAAGGGCTGGAGTTCGTTTAACGAAGGCACTCAATTCCAGCACCAGGGTAACCGTGTCCGATTAACGAAATGTTGTTTAAAACCGACGATGTTTAACTCGGCTAACACGATTTTTCCGCTGCGAAGATCATTTGGGCGGATCAGCAGAAGGCGATCGAACGACACAAACGTGATTACGTTCCGTTATCCGATTTCGACTCGGAGATACCTCTAATAAGGGAGAAGAGGCTCGAGCTAGATCAGTATCACTCGAGCAGCATAAAGGAGGGCGATCAGGACTGGCAGAATGTTTGGCAGGACCATTTCGAGGATTCGAGGCTAACGTTCAATGATGAACTTTGGGATCAAGAGTGGTATCTGGTAATGAAACAACACGTATACCCGAAAGTTTGGAAAATTGAGAGTGGCAGTTAAAAAGGGGGGCATGGGAGTACTGAAAATGAAAAAAAAAAGAAACGATACATCGAGGAAGGGATAGCGGAAGAGAATCAATATGAAACCGGATCAATAACGGGGGTTGTTGGTAAAACGTTGGTTCTGTTATCTCGTGATAAGATAAGGTTGCTTTATCAACTGTTGCAGCAAGACACCAGATCGAACAAGGCTTTACCAAAGTTGGATCTAAACGTTCTACCCCTCTATCGACTGGGGGTAACTGGTCGAGGCGTGAGAATCGCGGTGTTGGACGATGGGTTAGAATACACCCACGAAGACCTGGCGAACAACTACGTGAGTAACCAGAAATTTTACTCGAAGCTACCCTTCGCACCCCACAGATGACGAGAGGCGTTACTTAAAATTACAGCCTCGAACACTTTGAAAGTACATGTATAGATTTGTCTGATTAATTCAATTTACTCTACTTGTTCGAACGTGATCCCTTATTACCTTAATCGATCTAGGATCCAGATATCAGTTACGACGTGAACGAGAATGATGACGATCCCCTGCCACGGTACGAAGTAACAGGTATGAAACGTTTAATATAAAGTCTAAGCGGCTCTTTCAACTATCACTGTCAAGCAATATTCTTTAAGTGCCTTAACAATTCCGATAAAGAAAAATTTGTAAAAGTTCGACCTGGTCGCTTGAATATCTTTTGTTCGAGTTTTATACCTCCCCAGCCAATCGAGTGCGCGAGTTTACCTACGTCATGTCGTAAAATTCGTACGACCGAGCCGCGGTTCAGTTGTCCGTCAAGTTCATTTCGCCGTGAGTAACTTTCCGAGACATCGTGGCTCGTGACAGAGGAACGGCTCGGCTGTTCAGGCGAACTCCACTAAATTGTTGACGAGCGAAACGTACAACGTAATACACCTTGATAGCTAAGACGTACGGAATTAATTTAAAACTCGACAAATTCCACCCGAACGTGCCATTCCCCGAACGGTACTCCACTTTGCAGAAATCAATACCAATAACTCTCGATGCTAATACCATAGCCGATAAATTTTCATTCTCTGCCCCATCTCCGAGGCTTTAAACGAAAGATACATTAAATAGTCACGAGTAGCACGGTGGACAGTAGTTTTTTCGCGTGTTACGACATATTCAACCGGTCGTAGGGATGAATGGGCACGGGACGAGATGCGCTGGAGAGATAGCGATGGAAGCGAACAACCGGAAGTGCGGCGTGGGCGTCGCTTTCGAGGCTTCCATCGGAGGGATCAAGCTACTCGACGGCTTGGTGAACGATCGCGTCGAGGGTGAGGCGCTCGGATACAAACCGGAGCTGGTGGACATTTACACAGCGTCCTGGGGACCTGCGGACGATGGTAAAAGTCTGGAGGCACCGGGTAGATTGGCCAGAGAAGCGCTCGAACGTGGTATCTCTGTGGTAACTACCGAAATACTTCTTAAATCTTTGCTGTCGTCTATTTCTTGCTCGAGAAACTCTTTCTAGCATTTTAATCAATTTTATATGAGAGCACGCAGCAACGTAAAGCGTGTCGCGAGGCAGATTCAAAAGTTCCAGCGTGGTCTGCGAGGAATTAAACATTCATGAAGAATAAATCGCAGGAAAGGGCGGCGAGCAAGATTCGATGCATATTTATGCCGTGGGTGCATATTTATCGAGTCGCATCCCGCGGGAACGTCGTGTTCCCCGTGTTACACCGTAAAAATATTATTTTATATGGAGGAGGGGAGCGAGGCGTTTAACGCGCCCTCTTAATGTTATCGATTCGATACGATTATCCAGGGCAGAGGCGGCAAGGGTAGCATTTACGTGTGGGCATCCGGAAACGGTGGCTCGAAATCGGACGACTGCGGATGCGACGGCTACGTAGGAAGTATTCACACGATCGCTGTCGGCTCCGCCAGTCAAACCGGAAGATTTCCATGGTACGGTGAAAGCTGTCCGGCTACGATGGCGACGACGTACAGCAGCGGCGCTTATCACGATCAAATGATAGTAAGCAACGCCGTTTCGTCGTCCGTTGGACCGTAATTCCATTAATCTCGGCGCCACGTTGCGGTGGCATGTTTAAAAGAATCGTAAATAATGCACAGTCCGACGGACTCCATTTTCTCCTTTCCAGGCGACCACGGACCTAAGGAACACCTGCACGACGGGACACACCGGCACTTCCGCGTCCGCTCCATTAGCCGCGGGAATCCTAGCTCTGGCTTTGCAAGTAAAGTACGAGCTCGTTGAACAGTTCCTTTCGAAAGCCCTGCAGCTTTTTAAAGTCACCGGGATCTGTCCTCCATTTTCAAGCCGGGTGCAAACCAGACAATTTTCTGGCGCGATCGTTAAGTGCATTAACGTCAGTGCGGTCGAATTTCGTTACGATTCGAATGGAAAGCCTCGAGTATCCGGGCGAGGTAGAGCGAGTGCACCAAGAGCGACGAGGGTGAATAAGAAATCGAAGCTTCCTCGTATGCGCACCGAATATCTGTTCGCGTTCGAGTTCGCGTAATATCTTTTCCGTTCGCGAGAATGTTGTTACCGAAAGCCCGCGGATTCCAGACGGAATAAACTGGTGGATGATAAATCCGGCCAATGAGGATGTAGCATAATACCAGACCCGATTAAAAACTTATCGTAATCAGACCCGGCGAGAAAATTCTCCGACGAGCCGCGGTACTCGCTGCCACGAAATTGCGAAACTTCCTGCTCCGCTCGAGTTGTTTTAAGCCATTAGCGAAAACACCTTGGGCTATTCCGCTTGCCCTATGCTGTTTCAGCGCATCGCAAGCTGGATTACAAAATATCCCGCTACCTAAGCTACGCAAACAGCTCTCTAAAAATATACCACGCGTCTAAACTATCTTCAATTTGTTATTCTTAAAGCAAGGATTTAACTTGGAGGGACGTGCAGCATCTCATCGTTTGGACCTCGGAATACAGCCCGCTCAGGTACGAATCTCGACGAAGCTCGCGAGATTTTAAACGGTCGTAATAAACGAAACGTTTTAGGCGCGGACTGTTTAACCCACGGTTACGGAGGTTAGACCCTCTCTCCTTTAAAATGCTTTTTGGTTCGTCCCGCCAAGTCTTCCGGTTCCCGAGATATCGTTGTTTCAAGCGAAGCGTAATTTAACCACCGTCCTTGTCGCATCGTTTCACTCGCACACCTGCCGTGACCTAACCCGCTATCAACCCTACCACCAACCCCATATACGATGGTCAATGATCATTTTTAAAACGATAAATGAACGGAACCGGTAAAACCACTCTCGAATAATTGACATCGAGGGGCCGAATCGAACCGACCAAATGACGTCAAATTGCTCGAGGTCGAAATTAATTTTAGGGGCTGTAAAACACTATCAGCAACACCATTGGAAAATATATCTTTTCAAAAGCCAACGCATGGTCGCGTAGAAAAAAAATATGTCCTCCGTTATCGAAACTTTAACAAATTATTTATCGAAAGGTAACAATCTCTTATCGACGAAATAAGGGTAGTAGGAAGTGGGTAACATTCCCCTTTAAAATTCATTTCGATTCGTGAAAATGCGACTTTTGGTTCTCGTTATATCGCCTTGTAAAGAGCAAGCTAATTTCTAATGGGTTTCTATACCTGGCCTTCTCTCGCGTACTCGGTCCTCCCTTTCGCACCCTCGTCACTGACCGACCCCAAGCTCGCACCGCGCAAGCTGCCCAGTGACAGACGCTCGGTCCGTGTATTTTTACTGCTACTACCGCTACTTGCGACGTACGCACTTCCAAGAAAAAATATGGGTCACGGCAGTTCGTGGTGTCATTCATGACCACGGCGTAATTTCATGGCGAACTTCGAAGGCTTCTGTCCCAAGAACCGATCGGGATATCGACTTGAAACGAAAACCGTTTTAAAGGGGATACCCTCTCCTCTCTATAGACCGTGGTAACTTCATTATCTCGAGGTTGCTTCCGACCTGATAATTGTTCAAAGTTAACGGCCTCGTTGAGGCACGATATTCGATCGTTGATAATTAATTCCACGGGTATAGAGCAATAAGTCATCGATTTCTGAAGCGAGTCGAGCCGAAAACGCGTGTTATCTTCGCGCACCGATCTCGCGGAAACACGACTGTCGATGTTTTCAGAGCAGCCACGGGCGGACGGGCACGTTCCTTCCGATTTCGCGGAACGATGAAAAAGCTTTCTCGCGAAATGGAAAGTCAGAGTCGATCCTCGTTGTTCTCGTTGGGTACTGCGAGCCACCGGTGGATTAGAGCATCGCGTCGTTCTTATTCGTTCCGCGGCCGTGGGGAATGTAGGTCGTGCAGTTTCGACGGGAGAGACAGCAGTAATTGAGGTGAAACGAACAGAAAAGCTTGGGGGTCGTTCCTTTTCCCGACACAAATAATACCGCGGTCGCTTTGCTCCTGCGGCTGTTTGATAGATCGCCAGGGTCAAGACGTGCTCGTGCCGTTCGAGGTTTCACCTTTACCTTACTCACCCCGTTTCACGCGGTACAATTCATTATTTACTTCCACGCGGATCCTCGAGAATTTGACGGTTAACCTCGCAATCTCCTCCGTTTCTATTAGAGGGGAGGAATAATTTTATCAAGCGAAACGGACGAGACGGTAGCTATTACGAGAGATGAGAAAACGCTTGCAAATCGTAGCCGTACGCGTTCGGAATTTTAACGGAGATATTATCCGGAACTGAATTTGCCGATCCATCCCGTTGCTCCGTATCAGATATTACCCGGTACGAGCGCGATAAGTTAAACAGCAGTGGAATTTATTCCCGGCGTTCGTTGATTTTCTGATATTTTATCCCACGGCGCGATGCGCGAAACTGAATTCACACGCGGAAAGAAAGCACGGGAAGGAGAATCCCGGTAAACGGCGTACGGCTGCGATTGGATTTATTAAGAATTTCCAGCTTCATTCACAGCGTCGAGAGTCACGCGATAGCAGCTCGAATTCAGTGACCTGATTGCGCGATTGTATCGGGCTCTCAGCGAGACGGGACGAACAATGCTTTATTCCGCGTCGATATCGCTTAAACGATACCATTGATCGCTCGCAACGATGTTTGCAAAAGTAATTCGTTATCGACCGCCCCGTTGTCACGATTTAACCAACGTACAATGATCCGGTCGCGAGAAAATATTTTCGCAGCACTCGCGGCTGGTCCCGCGGACGCGAGTTAAACGTGGAATCGTCCGCTCGAACGCCAAGCAGAATGTTAAATGAACAGCGTGTTAGCGTGAAAAGATAGAGGCTTCTTGCGGCGCGTAAAAAAGGATTACACGGAGCTACGCAAGGGAAACCGTTTCATTTTACGTTGGTCATTCTTCCTTTCACGCCAGCCGAGCGCCGTAATTGCATCAACTTTCAGGGAGAATCCAGGCTGGTTCAGAAACTCCGCCGGATTCTGGTTCAACTCGCGTTTCGGCTTTGGGCTGATGAACGCGTACGCTTTGGTCGCCGCTGCTTCGAATTGGACCACCGTGCCGGATAAAATCATTTGCCGAGTGAACATCGCCACCGCGTAAGTTGATCGCAGCGGTTGCAAAAAGATAATCGCTCCACGACTTAAACGAGATACCAATTTCCTCGAATCGAGAGACGAGATCTCGTCGAGGTAGAAAATAAATCGGACGTAACGCGAATTCGCGCTCGTTAATCGATAATATGCGAGTATCCCGTTGAAGTCGGGCACACGGTATGCACGTGCCGTTGGATTAACCACTCACGGTCCATTTAGATTACCACGGTAGAACGTGATGCTGCGCGGTGCTTTAAATACCGTTCAATCTGAATATTCGGACAAGCCTCCGTGGTATTCCAATAGTCCGTTCCGCCTTCTCCGTGATCTTTCGAATTAACGCAGCATTTTTCTATTCCTATGTATTCGCAGTCGAAGAGAGTAACACGCTCTTCTCTTATTCTCGTGGAAATCGCGGCACAGTTTCTTCGAATCACAGCAGCCCCTGCTGCTGATGCTCGGCTTGTCCACGGTTCTCTAAAAAGCGCAACGAAGCCGGCTGACATTTTGCGTCGTTAAACTCAACATACCGGGAAGTGCTCTTCAGTCATTCGTTACTGCACCGTAAGGAAGGCAGTCGGAAAAGTGGGACGTCTCGAGGACTTTTCGTGCGTTCCTCGTACGTCAATTTACCGTTCCTTGGGCTCGAAAGTGGCCCCGTTTTTTTTGCCTGCGATCAAAACTTTTGCGAATCGCACGATGAGACGCCTGCCGTCAGTTTCGAAACAACATTTCTATGTCACCACCCAATTGTTTTTAGAAACGATCCGTTAAAATCCCCGCGACGATAATTTCGAAACGTTCTCGCCGCGACGGATCGTCGTTTAAATCGCGTTAAACCCAATTACCGCGTGACGTTCGAAACCGACGTCGTGACGCGTGTCGATTCTCCTCCGCAACAGTTGCGGAGGAAACTGTCGATCGTCTCTGTCGACAAGACGGAAACGAGCCACGATTTCTACACACGTGTGCACATACGAGAGAACATCCTCATTGATTCAGACACGGGAAGAAACTGGCTTATGGAAATACCAAGAGGCTGCGATTCGAGACGGAGGACGAGTGTCGATCGGCGGGGAACGAGATTACGTTTTTGGAACACGTGGAGATCGAGGTCAACCTCGAGTACAGCGTTCGCGGTGCACTTCAGATGCACTTGACTGCACCCTCAGGTATCAACTTTCCATTTGCATCAACCCGACGTTCCTTCGAGTCGTTTCGTAGCCTGTACACAACGCGGACCGTTAAGGAAAGAGGATCCACGGTTGAAACAAGTGGTCGTTGCGCATAAAAAATCACGAATCGTTCTCCATCGGAGTGACGGATAAACGGTAGCTCCGCGCGCGTTCCCCTCGGTTTGACGTCCCCACTAAAAGACTTTAACGTTCAAGAGACGCGTAAAACGCTGGCTCTGACTCGTTGCACGCGTATCAGTGCAGCTCGAGATACCTGTTTCGATCTGTCGCGTGTTTATCGCCGCGTGAGATGGATTTCGCAGCATCTGCCATCGGGCGGGGGGAAAAATGCTCGCGGGAACGGCGCAGGAATAAGATTTTTACAACGGATGCACGCGAACTCGGTGCACGTCGCGTCGCGTGATCGATTCTTCGTTCAGGACCACCGTTTCGCGGTGGTGGAACCAGTCAAGAGCGTAGATTTATAGCCGCGATTCGAGCCAGTTTCTAAATTTAGCGAGAAATCTTTCGCGTTCGATCTCTTTCTCTCCTGCCTTGAAAGTTTCGAAAAGATTCCGCGCAGAACCGATATCAGAGCGAGGGTTATTAATAAAACTTGTGCCCCTCGCGACGCGCGGCGAAACATTCTGGAAATATACAATTTTCGCGAAGAAGCCTCGCATCTGGCCCCGCTCCCCAAGCGAAATGTGTCGCTTCTCCAAGGGCAGAAATTGAATTACATCGTCGTCGAACGCGAAAACGAGAGGCAACGAACCATTTTATCGCGACAGAACTGAATCGAGATAATTCAGCTGAACATAGAGAGAGAAAGAGATTGGTTCAAGCGTTGCACCGACAACTTTAATTCCGAGCACGTTCAGGGATCCTTGTTATATTAATAGTCGATGTACCGTGCGTGGGCGCATCGAGGAATATTCGAAAAATAACGGGCACCGACGGAACGTAATTTCGGTCAACCGGAAACCGGAGCCGCGTAAATTTCCACCCAGCGCACAAAATTCTCGCTGCTTGAGAACGCAAAAAATGAAATTATCCGCGTTAATTTAACTTAGCGCGCCTCGCGTTTGCGAATCTCGACCGCGAACGATTGTCCCGGAAACGTTCTCTAATGTACATTTAAGGGACGAAGGTGCAGATATTGAAGCCTAGGAAATTGGACGACTCGGCTGCCGGGTTCCAGAAGTGGAGATTTATGTCTGTGGCGTCTTGGGGCGAGGATCCACGCGGCAGTTGGCTGCTGGACATCCTCGACGAGGTGATTCACTCGCGAGAACAATTTCCGTTTGTCCACACTTTTTTCATCGTCTCTTTTTTTCTTTTTTTTTTTATTTCAATCGAAACGGTGGTCGATTCTATCGATTTGTAAGCTCTGACCGCGTACGTTTGCACCTCGACAGGTCGGGCCAAAAGAGAACAAGGGGACGATAGAGGCGTTCGCATTGATTTTACACGGGAGCAATGAAATTCCGGAGTATCGCAGGAACGGGCCGCGAATTTACAACCAGGACTACAACCGGATCCGAAAAACCGTGAGTAGCCCTTCTCGATTCCAGCGCGACGTTAGCTTCGCTGTTATTTTAATCCGCGGACGTAGCGAGCTCGAAATTCGCGTCCCCGTTTCCAATCCAGCTCGTAACGGAATACACGCTGTTGCAGAGCGAGAATCGGCTGGTGAA
This sequence comes from Xylocopa sonorina, assembly GCF_050948175.1. Taxonomy (NCBI): domain Eukaryota; kingdom Metazoa; phylum Arthropoda; class Insecta; order Hymenoptera; family Apidae; genus Xylocopa; species Xylocopa sonorina. Next base: position 16,899,653 of record NC_135193.1, read on the forward strand.
ATCCATGCTCGGGAAGGGACTGGGATCATGGATACGCGGGACGAACGATATCCACGACAGAGATTGGTTGGCGGAATTTTTGCAAACATAAATTTACGAAGCGAGCGAGCCGATTTGTTTGTACGCGCAAGGAAAATGCGCTGGCTGGTCCCAATAGAAGCAGAGCAACGTGACAGATGATCGTTCGTGGAACCTTTACTACCCATCCCTCTGTCCCTATCTCTGCCTACTCTTTTTATCTCGCTACAACGTCTCATACATCGCTCAACTAGCAGTAGTTAATGAGCAGTTGGTGAAATATTGACGACGCGGGGACTCTCGAACAAATGCTTACGCTACAAAGGGAATTTTAGAGCAGCCCGCATTTTCTAATGGTTCCGCTCGGGTGAGCTCGCGCGAACGCAAGAAAAAACGAAGCAAAAATAGGTTCACCGAGGATTTTCTTCCATGAACGGACTTTCACAGAAGCAAATTTCACCCATCCTTCTCCGCGCGACGATATTATTACTTCTCCCGCGGTAGCTGGATGAAGAATACAAAATGGTATTTAAAATACCCCGGCATACATCTTAAATAGACCGTGATCGACTTCCAATACTTGTCCCTCTTCGAGGAATACAATCAAGCTTTCGCAAAACCCACTCTCCACCCCCGAGAGAACTTCCCACTCGACATTTCCACGAGAGCGTTACGAAGATCAAATGTAACACCGCGAAGAGGCTGAATTTTTTATACGACCTCGGCGGACCGTGTTCGACGAGCGCGTTCCAAGTTAAATTTCGCGAAAATCCCATTGAAAATTATACTCGACCGAGTGCGAGTTAGCAGCCTCGCGAAGCCCTCTGTCACGAACGTCAGAAATACGACTCTTGAAGGCGGCTACTCGAACGCGTTACAACGATAAATCATTCCAGCGTGGAAAAACGTAACTCGCGCGGGATCCTGGGAATATTTTCGGGTAATACGTAACCGTGCAACGTTCCTGGTGAAATATGAGCAAGATTATTAGCGTGGCTCGCGAGCCTTGAGAACCCCCGTCCCTTAAGAACGAGCCTGTGCGAAATTCTTACCGGGAACCGTCCGCCCTCTCGCGCGAGCCGTGATTCACAGACGTTATTATAATTTTCTGCTCGCGGGCAAGAAGAAGGGGGCCACCCGCTTTATTCCCGAACGGAACCACAGTTCGAGATCAAAGGGCCAGGCGAGCGAGATTTGCGTTAGTCACTTTTCAATTTCGCCGGAGGAACGACACGAACCAGGCGACCACGGAAATTCAATTTTAACCGAGCCACCGGATGCAATAATAATAAGAGCGCGAGCATTGTGCGCTGGTTTTGCGCGATTTGCTTTTGATCAAAGAACGAACGCGGGGCCGCCCGCCGAGACAACGAGAGATGGTTGGTAATAAGGTGAAACAATATCCGTGGATAAAATCAATCGGTCCGTATGGAAAGCACCAGCGATCCTTCCCGGAGGATTTAATTAAAATACGAATTAGCCACGATTGGAGATACGTGCCCTCGGTTATCGCGTACCATTTATCAATTAATAATGATATTAATGCAAATTAATTTCGCAAACGTCGATGTAGATACTGAGGCTGCGATACCTCGTGTTCTGAAACTCGTTCGAAGGCATGTAAATATGCCAAGGTTCCGGTTTCTCCGTTGAGAAAAAAATTGCATCCGCCACGGAAGTTTGCACGTAGAATTCGCGATCTAATTCGATCTCGTAAAGAAAAAGCACCGCCCCGTTCCTCGAGTGTAGTTTCCCGTAACTTCGAAAAGAGAGAGATTGCGATCGATGTATAAATGATTACGCCTTCTAAATTGCCGCGGAGGCGTCACGTCGAAGTGTTACTAGAGAGATGGCAGAGCTACTTTAAAGTAGCCTTTCTATATTCAGAGCGTCTGAATGAATTATACATCGAAACTTTCGTGCCTCTTAAGTTCAGACGTGATTGCTTAAAAAATGGATGGGACCGTGACAAACGCGTTGACGTTCGTTTTCGAATGCTTGTAAAGCGGCTCGCGCGTTTATCGAGCAATTTGAAAAAAAGCTATAAAAATCCAGAGGCAGCTGTTGTCCGTTTCTTGAACGGCAGAAAAAATGCTCGCGAGAAAGGATGGAAGATTCGATTCGAGGAAGAAGGATAAGGGAAAAACGGAGGGCTCGAAATTTGACTTGCTGCCAGCGCCTATCCTAGTCGTAGCGAGCACCACGTAGCTGCGCTGCCGTCGACCTAATGGTAGGGTGAGTCGAGGGCGAAACGGGGGTGATTCGGCCAGTAGCATGCCGCCCTTCGTGCCGTGAACGTCGTGCAGCTCGCTGGGAACGGGACGTTAATGGTGTCTCTTCTCACCACCTGACTTTCACCTCTTCAACCCTTGCGAGCGAACACCTGGAATCACGCAGAAACGACACAGACTCCACGTTCAGCGTAAGTAAACCCTTCATTTTCGCGTTCCGTTCGTCACACGAATTGTAAAAGGAGTTCGATAACGTCTCGAACGAGGCACGAGTATTTAACGGGAGAGATTAGCGTTTAACTACGTTCGAGTTGCCGTCCGTGGCGATTAGACGATCATAAAGGGCGTGACGATGCGAACGGAGCATCGTGGAAGTAGCGTTTACAGCCGAGTGCTTTTACACTCGACGCGGATTCCGCTAATTAACCAGCAGCACCCCATTCACCGAGCAGCCCCTGACCTGTTGTCGACTTTGCGAGCGCCGCGAGCTGCGCGAATGTCCTCTTTGCCAGTTCGAATTTCCACGCAATACCGCCACGCACCTGTTCGAGCTTATGCGAACGTATCGTCTGTTAAATTTACCGCATCGTTCCCTATTCATCGAACGAGATGGGTTTCTAAACGTTTCCAACTGTATTTTAAATATAGCGCACGAGGCGGAAACGAGCAATCGAGAATATTTAATTAGGTCGAATAAATTTTGTAACGTTTAACTGTAACCGAGGTTGCAGTAGTCGCGTCGATGTTCCACTTCGTATTGTTCAGCTTCATTCTAGACGATGATTCAGCCCAGATAAGATAGAGATAAGATGTAAGATGAAAAATAGCATAAGCAACAATGGAACTACTTTCACGACGGAATCAGCGTAATTTCTCGTGTGTAGGGTGAACTTTCCTCTCGACAGGTCGATTATACCCAAGGAAAAAAAAATCATTAAACCCCTGGGTAATCATTGCGTGACCAATATTGTGGCTGACTTTATTTTACCCACGGTTTCGCTCGCGCTCGTCCAGGTATTCTAATTAATAAGATTTTTCATTAAAATCGGCATCGGAAACTTTTTAATTGCTCGCCCTTTTGAATATTCCTGCCACTTTGACGGAGGGCACAATTCATATAAATTTCAGCAAGCAAAATAACTCGGACGAAAAACAGAAAGGGGCAGGAGAATGCAATTAAGCTTCAAAAGGGTTGAACTCAAAAGTGATTATTAGGCAGACGTTGCTCCGCGCGTTTCATTCGTTTCCCTTTGTACGAAATTCATTATTTTATTCCGAAAAATAATCCTTCGACGAATGAACAAATTTTTCTATAAATGTGCGTAATAACTGGTTGTAAAATAACATACGAGTGAAAGGGTAAGTAAAATTGGTTCATGCGACAACACGCCGTTTCGTACCGAATGATACCTTCGCAGTGAAACATCCTTGACACACACCGTAGACAATTTCAGCTTGTTTGCTCGAACGAACCAAACGACATGCGATACACCCTTGTTACTTTCCCCCACGAAACAAATTGGAAGCAATTCTAATAACGTGTAATTTTACCGTTCTCCACGATCCTACGCGCCGATCGATCGACGCATCCATCACCGAGGAAGCTTGAGACAGCTTCCTTAAGAATTTCGCGGAGAAATTGAATCGTCTGTCCGGTGTTTCAACGGAATGGACGGCGAGTAATAAATGACACAACTGATTCACCGGATAGCGTAGGAATGGTAGCTTCGGTTCTGAAAAATGACGGTTCCTCCGTGCTCGATTTGTTCCGCCCGCGATACGCTTAATCCGCGGGACGCGCGTGCACCGTTTCCCGTTCGCATCTGAACCAGAATCCCGCGATACGGATTAATATCGGACAAATCTGAGGAATCGATGCGTCGAATGATATAATCCGTTATTAATTAACCGTATCGAGCATCGCGACGCCGCAATGAAATTACTTCGACTGCGATCGCTTCGACGAGACGATGAATATTTAATCTGTTGGCGGAAATATCGGGACGGTACGTTTTTCGAGCTACATCGCGTCGAGGCATCGCGACAAGATTCTTCCAAACGCGATTACCGTTTCAAATCAGGCGAAATCCCTCCGTACGAGCCGAATATTCGCCGGCGAACACTTTGGATACGGGATCGGCGGACGGCTGCAGAGTATTAGCGGATCGCGTCGCTGTTATCGAGAGCTTCGATCGATAATCGAAACGCGTGACATTTTTGTATCCGCGATTATATCGCCGCGAATACCAGCCGGATGTACACACACGTACGTACCTCGACAGCGCCTACTTGAATTATTGGTAAAACCGATGAGAATCTAAGCCGGTTAAGCACCGTTTCGATCGAGGAACTCGGTTACGCTCTTGTCACGGCGAGAGGTCGCGTTAATAGATCGTAATTAATAGCGGTGGTAGCGGGAAATTATCAGTTTTCCGTGATATACGAAACCAGGGGTGACCATTAAAGACCATCGAGTTGCGGACGGTTCCGATATCGGGGAAGGTGAAAAGGATCGGCGAAGATAATTTCCTCGAGTAACGCAAACTTCATTATGATTCAGAGGGTTGAATAGCTTCCCTTCTCCTTTCGTTTTCTCGGTCGTGTCTCGTGGGAAAAATTCCATCCCTTCATCCTTCTTGTAACGCGTGCATTATGCTCGCTGCCGCTAATGGAAAAGCTGCGCGGCTCGACTCGACGAAAACACAAACGTATTCCGCGCGGTAGATTAAGCGCGACGTTATACCCCGCGAACGTAACGGCGTGACGTCAAACGGATGAAACGGTGAATTCTACCGAGCGCCCAGGGACACCGTCTTCCGGAAAATTAGGAGGGATCGAGTGGCCGCGTATTCTCGAGCTCGAAAAAATCTACGCTCCGCAGAGCGAACTTGTTAGCTCCAATTTTTGAAAATACCTCGGAATCCAGCGCCCCGGGGCCCGTTCGAAAATCGATTCTATCGCGGCGCGTAATTACTCGCGCGAGTCTTGCGCTCGCCGCTAACGAACACCGGCAACTGGAAAATGAAAAGCAAATAGAGAAAACTGTTCCAAGCAAATGGGAAATGATTCGACGCTGGGAGGAAAAAAGGGGGAGAGAAATGCAGCCAGTATATTATTGAGAATAGAACTGAAAAGTAAAAAAGAAAATAAACGCGGAGGTAGACGGGAAGAATGAACTGTAATCTGCGGCTCGGTTGTACCGTGCTTATTTATGGCTCGTTACAAAAAGCTCGTCGCGTGTATGCGCAGGTGAAACGATCGAGCACGGTAGATAGACAGACAGCAATGGTGGAATTTTTTCTCAAAGCGTTGCTCTACGGTGAACGAGAACTTCGATCAGCCCTTCCGTTTCGTTCGAAGCAGGAGGTGCTCTTTCGTTGATAGATCGACGAGAGGAGTGTCGACGAGAAGAGTTGATCGCTGATAGGTAACACCCGTCGCCTTTATTCTCAGCGGGAAAGTCAAGCCAGGGGGGATGCCAGTCGCTTTAACGAAGGCGTCGTCGCGGCGACGATCATTCTTTATCCGTCGTCCCTACCGTTGGATCCTCATTTTTCTCACCGGCTGCCGCCGACGGAACAGAACGGAGAGCAAACAGAGGACAGGTTGCCCGCTAATTACTCGACTTCTCTTCGTGGAACCGCGCGCTAAATGCTCGCCCCTCTATTTGCATGGCTTCATTGATCCGGTGGAAGAAAAAAAGGGAGCACGCTCATTGCCTCCGTTACGCGAGGAGGCTCTTTAATTTTCTTCCACATTTTTCGGACATTCCGTGGACGGGCATATGTGGCCGATATCGATCGACTCGCAAACATTTGTCATTTTTATTGGATGATATTAAGCGCGAAAGCGTTACTTTACGAACGTCACGGGAATTGGAACGGCAATGGCCACTGCGCGTAATCGGAGTGAATTTCTTGCCGACCTGATCTATTGTACAATTAGCGTGGCTGGAATTATCTGATATTTACAAGTAAACAATGCCACTGGCTATTGATACAGTGTCGTATAGTGTGCATTGACATAACGTTCGAACGATCTGTTTAACGTTCCGAATATTGTTTAATCTATGGGGAACAATGGAGCTATTTGAATTTCATCGTACCTTCAGACACCGCGCAAGGACTTGACGTTATTCCGTTACAAGCATTCGCAATATCGCGCAAACTCATCGAGAAACAGATAATATGAAATAGAACAGTACTTTTAGCTTTGTTATTTATTTATTAGCAAATTCCAAGTGTCTTCGATGGCTCGATGTTCGCGATGCGACATAAACGACGCGATCAGCTCAAAAGCGGCGCAGTAAACGCTAGATTCGCTGATAAAATTTAGCAAGGGATGAAAGCCGACTAATTGATGACCTAGCTGTCGACCGCACTAACGGGAGGATATCAGCGATCCGTTCGAGCTGATCTCCCCTCCCCAAACTCTTTCCATCGCAGAACCAATTAAATCTGTCCCTTGACACGTGACGAACGACGATCTGTTCGTGTCGAAAATATCTGGAGACAGTCGGCTAAAATAATCCGGCAGTTTAGCGGAGATCTACGTCGGAGAACAAGTAGTACGGATCGCGATTAGTCAGACACGCCCGAGTAGATCGCGATTCGAACGATTTTTCAACGTATCCTTGAATTCTCGTGGAAACTTTGTAAATGGAACGCATCGAGAACCGTATCATCGAGCCAGCATAACGCATCGAAGGTACATCCCTCGCCTTTTACCGCTTCGAACGTTCTCTGTTCAACGGAACGTGTTATCTCGCTCGAGCCAGCGGGTGGCGTTGCATTTAAGCTAGAAAGATATACTAATTCCCAGGATTGGCCTGTCGATACCCGCGCGTCCCGTTTTAGTTATTTGCAGGTCGATCGAAGGAAGTTCGTTCTCTCCTGGTGGACGTTCGACGTGTAAGAATAATCGCGAGCGTATCGATGCCACGATTGTTGCGTTTAATTGGTGACGCGGACTCTATCTTGTCGCTTCTCGATTTCGCTAAATCGAATCGCTTCGATTCTGCAGTCGCTCGCAGCGAAAGGAAGACATCGAGCGAGCGCATTGACGTTAAGTCGTTGCAGGAAATACGTTCCGATGGAACCGGACACGCGAGCGAGTGTAACCTCGGGTTTCAAAGGCATTACGTGCCACGGCAATAAATCAGTGATACAGAGAGTCGCCGGTTCGATTGAATTTCAACGATGTAACGCTCGCAATGGCAGCTATGCCGGCGATCATCATTCACCAGAATTCGATTGACCGGTTGACCCGTGTCTCGAACAGCAAACGGTTCGTTTCGCCAGAATTTCAAAGCCGAACTTCCCGTCCGACTGAAAATATCCAGAGGATTAAATCGCAGCTGCCTGGTTCCGAGAGCGTGTCCCATTGTACCGCGCTTCTAGCTGCTCGTACATATTCGATGGGAAACGGAGTTCGGGGATAAACGGTCAGATTCGTCGAAGCGATCTTCACCCCGTTCTCTCTATCGAATCGTTCGTCCATCGGGAACAGCGAAAGAAAGAGCCAGAAGAAACGACTACGAGAATCATTTCCAAGCGATCCAACCGTTTCAACCCCTCTGCGTTTCCTGTGAGACGTCACTGTCCAGGTCTTATTATCGAGCGAAATTTCGCGGACCGTCCACGGAATATTAAGCGGTAGCCAAGGATCGTAGAAAAACGCTCGGAAGAGTAAAGAGGATCCTTATTAAAACTTTCCCGCGGAGGATTCTCGAGTTGCTGCTTCTGTTTTCCAAAGGTAACCGACGGCTGAACTTTCGCTCGTTGAATCCTATATCGCTGACGATCTGCGAACCCGTAACTCGTTAAACGTCTCGCGTTTCATCGAACGTAATTACGAGACGAGACAGAGAGTAAAGCTGCGAGTGTATACACATCTTTGAACGTGTTTTCGCGATTCGCGGGACTGACTGATCCGATAGCCTTTCGCTGGAACGGGGGACAAAATGAACAAAACCTTCGTTCACCCGTGAGAGGAATGCATCGCGTTTATACGCTCTCAAAGGGCGTCTCTTCTTTCCGTATCGCGTGCGACGATTCTTTTGCCAGTCGACGCTCGGAACGCGAGAGCCTCGCACGGACTACAATTTCATGTTTTCGAGGGAAATGCGCCGTTCCGTCGGCGGCCGGATAACGTTCAGATAACCGTTCGGAAAAAGGATACTCGCGAAACATGACGGGAACAGTTGTGCATTCGAAACGAAGCTAGCTGCTGGGAACAGCGACTGCTTCAAGGGACGTTACTGAATTTTATATGTCTCTTGGCATCGCGCTGCCGCGGTAACTTCTCGTGCTTACCGGATCGTATAGGATCGTATGGGTTCGCATAGCAGATCGCGCACAGCTAAAGAGGGTCGTACATTTCAATTTTCGTCCGCGTACGAGCCGCTAGTTAGCTAAACGACGAACCAGAGATAGATTTTTCACCGCTGCTGCCCTGTTTGCGAGACGCCTCCCCATTAATCTTCCTGAACGCTCTAATTATTCAGCGCGGGTACACTAGACACTGTACGGATCTCCGTGTACTCTTTGAACGCGATTTTCGTGAAAAATTATTACGTCCTCCCGATGAATAAAACATCGACCAGACGAGATGTTTCAACGGCTTAAAGAGCGCAAAGTCGTCTCTGCATGAATATCGCTGTGGCGTTTCACGGTTGATTCGAATCCCAAGCATCCGTTAACGAAATGTCGCCGTTCCACGAACATCGCCATAGAGGAAGCTCTCGTCTAAGTAATTTCGAAATTGAGCACGGGATTCTCTGTATAATAGTGCGGTTAATTGAAGCACGGTCACCGAGTCGAGCCATCGATGCAAATTACTAAATATAAGCTCGGTCTTTCGAGCATCGCGCGGAAGGCAAACCACAGGTATGCGTGCGATCATTTCAATTGTACACCGCGCGTAGTCCGCTCACGCTTGTTACGGTTTGTTAATTGTGAGTCGGACGGTTCGCATTTGCGGTCAGTCGCTAGCAGAAATATGTACATCTATTGGCCCGGACTAGACGAGAAACGTCGAAAAGTCGCTGAAACAAATATTAACTCTGTCTCAAAGCGTACGTACGCGTGTACCACCAGATAGGTGCGCGACGTGGTTTCAATAATAAATTTCACGACAAAATTGAAGCGAGCTGGAGGAGAATCGTTTGCATGATTTCGTATTATTAATAATTGCAACATCAGGGATTAACCGTTAATTGTATCGCTTAATATTAAATCGAATGATTACTGAAGTTAACGATTTTAAATATATATAGTATGTACCGCAAGCTTAGAGAAACGGGAAAAGAAGACACTTCTGTGTTCAGCTTCGATTTTCAGGTCTAATAATTACACGGAACTGGGGTAAACATGTAGACTAGAAGGTGAGCGCGAGGAAGCAAAAAATGGTGGACAAAGGGGAATTAACGAAGACACCCTCGCCCCTGAATATCAACGAGGCGATCGAAGGGGAGGTGTTGAATCAAAAGACTGCTAGGAGTAAGTACAAGGAAACGAAAAAACAAAAGTTTCCGAGAAACATCTTTCTTCCCTCTCGCGTAACTTTTATTCCGGCCGAAACTCGCGACCGAGGGAAACTGTGGATCAAGTTCCGCGCCTTTTCATCCCTCATCGTCGTTTCGATTAAGCGAGCAAATTTCCAGAAACTCTGATAGAATTCTGCCTTTCTATCTCCGACCGTTCCGACATAAAGATAACGATTTTTAAAAGCTCTGCGAAAGGAAAACTCTGCATAATGAGAAACAACGAACAAAAAAGAAGAAGTTCATCGCATCGGAAACGGAATAAAAGTTAGAAAGGAAGTCCGAGAATATTCAGACAATTCAATCTAACGAAACTGTTATTCTCTTCTTTTTCGTCAACGTTAATTAAAGGGTAGCTAATTCTCAACATTTCCGTTTGACAGTACTTAAGAACGATCTTCTATTATACGAGGCTGTGATAAAAAATGAAGCGGACACCGCTCGCAAAGTGCTCAAAGAGATCGTGGATGTCGATTCCAGAAACAACGTAAGTCGAAGGAAAAACCGCTATTTTTCACTGATTCGTTATTATTAAAGCCATAAAAAATGTATTGGATGACCCAAAATGAGAGATAACGCGGTTATGGCTATGGCTCGTAAATAGTGAGTCTGACTACATACAGGGTATTACTACTTAATATCCTATTACTGAAGTATCGTGCCCCTATAAAGGGAGGCGATATAATTACAAGCTGTTTCCTCGAAAATCACTTCGAATATTGATTTGAATTCTTCTCCTAAAATGAATAAGATAGGAGGGAAGGGGTGAGGGACTAATCATTAGCTTTAGGCTTTGAGGATATTATTGCTAAGAGGATAGCTGCTAAGACGGTAAAGGAAATCCTTCTCGCGATAGCATATAATACCATACGAGTTCTGAGAATACAGTTTAACGTAAATTAATGAAAGATTTTCAATTGGGAAATGACTGTCTAGTACGGCCGGGCGCCAATTCATTGGGCAGCGTCCAGGGGAAACACGGAGATCATCGAGATGTTGATACAAGCAAAATGCGACATCGAGGCAAGAGACAAGGTAATATTTTATCTGAAATATCGTTCTTCAAATATTTGCGGTAGCCAAATGGAATTAAATTAAGTCGGTCGACCATCGGTTCGGGCGTACGGCTGATGGTGTTTCAGATATTCTTACGCGTTTGTCAGTTATTTAATACGAAAAGTAATCATTTTTCGATCCTCCCGTATATTTGCACTTCTTTTTATTTTTGCCTTCGTAGAGAATTCGTATTAAACCTGGTGAAAAACGCGAACGAACCGGTGGCTCGAACGCGTGCACAATTTTTTAACGTCCACCGAAAAATCTGATTGAATTCTGTTTGCGATGTTTTAAGTTCGGTATGCGCCCGTTGCACATGGCCGCGCGATACGGGCACAGAGACGCGGTGAAAATGTTGATCAACGCTGGAGCCAACGTGTCTGCGGTGAACAAGGTACGTCCACGATAATCGATCGATCGACGATCCGTTCTCGCGCGAAGCGTCCCAACTGAATCAATCCCAACCCTTTAAAAGCTAGCTCGAAGTTGACTGGGCAAAGAAATTTCGCTGGCCACAAGAGGAGGTCGACGATTCCAAGCTTTGTTCCCGTATAGAATTACAAAATCGAGTCACGATTCCCTCTCGAGATAAAAGCACGCGCTCGAACGTGCTATTATCTCGAGGAAGAACCTTCCATGAGTCTGAGAAATTCTGACGAAATTCTAGACGCTGGAAATTAGTTCGAGCGAAGTTCCATTTCGTACGATTTTAACGTTGCGACGTTCACTAACATCGCGACGATATTCATCGAGCGAACAATGCACGTCACTGGCAGTCTATTTGGTTCTACAGAAGCAACACACCCTCTTAATGTGCGCTGCTCGAGGCAACAACGTCCGCGTCGTCGAATACCTCGCGGAGGCCGTGGAATCGTTGAACGGAGACGCGATAGACAGCACGGGTGCGACCGCGCTTCATCACGCAGCTAGCGCCGGCCATCCAACTATGATAACCACCCTCTCGAACGTGCCCAGGATCGAGTTGAACGCCACGGACAAAGTAAGAGCTGGCACCACTTTGTTCATTCGTTACGATCGACGGAGAGGAGCAATTTCGGGGATGAAATACGCGTCTAACTTTCTTACGATAGTCTTAGCTGCTAACCCCACGCGTCGTCTCTCGTAGACAGTTTACTCGGCCCTGCGATATTAATTCACAGAAACGGACGCAAAGGACTCAAGAAACTTCAATTTATACGGAAACTACTCCGACTCGGCTCCTCCTCCTTCATCCCTCTCGCTCTCTCCTTCTCTTTCGCGGCTTGGATACCGAGAAACTAGGTCTCCGACGTTAGCTATGTTGCCTTCTTATCGCGAAGACAAGTGAAATCCCCGAAGTAGAAGGAGAGCGCGGTGCAGCCGCACGAATCTAACGGCAGGGCCTTTGAGGGCATTTTATGGAACTCGCGCCGTTTTGACGGTGCTTCCAGCTTTCCGCTTTTACCCTGTGTATATTCGGCTGTTTCGATTCGTCGTCCGTAATCCCAGCCCCTCGTCTCCGTCTCCATATGCGCGGTGGATTATCCTCGAAAGGAAAAACCGTTTCATCTACCCAGCCGAGACGTCGACAAACCCTGGCAGAATTTTCAGTCGGAGAATTATTCAAACGATCATCGATTTTTAGAAAGGACAAACACCTATGCATTGTGGCTGCGCGGAGGAACACTTGGAGGCCGTGGAGGTTCTAATAGGACTTGGAGCAAACGTGGACGCACAGGACAACGAAGGGAACACGCCGCTTCACGTGGCCACCAGAACGAGGCACACGGCCATGGCTCAACTGCTGTTAAGAGCCGGCGCGGACACTGAATTAACCGACGAAGTAAATCGCGATTCGTCTCCGTTAACCAGCCGACGTCGAAACGAACGAATGTAACCGGAACGGGTACGTTTCAGATGGGTTACACCCCGCTTCACGTGGCTGCCAGCCAGGGCTGCAAGGGGATATTAGGCTCGATGATCCAGCACGGCGCAGCGTTGAACAAACAGTGCAAGGTACGTTTAAACCGCGTTTAACCGGCATCGAACCGCTATCAATCACCGTTGAATCGGTTCGCAGTACGGGAACACGCCTTTGCACTTGGCCTGTCAGAACAACGACGTAGAAACCGTCGAGATATTGATCAATAAAGGCGTCGATCTGAATTGCTTGAACTCGGTGCGTATTTCGAAGCGTACATCTCGCTGTTCGTTCACTCGTGGCACGATCTTGTTCGGCTGTTCGTTTCAGAGACAACAATCCCCGATCCACATCGCCGCGGAGAAGGGACACTCGGACATTTGTGAGCTGTTGCTAGCAGCAGGTGCGAATATCGAGCAAAGGGAACAGGTGAACACTGATCGTACACCGGCACTTTCCTTACTTCTCCTTTATTTATTTTACAAATCTCCGGCTTCGCTCCCCTATTCACTTGCCAAACGATTCGGTTTTAAGCGGTAAGATCCAAGTTGCGACGGGTGGTTAGCTCGTCGCGCGAGTTTGTTAGCTTCCGTCACCCTCGGACGGCGAACGCTAAACCAGAACTTAACCCTACCCACATGGTTGAACGCATTAAACTTAACTGGGGAAGCGGGACGCTATAGCTCTATTCGACGCCTCGGCTCGATCGAACGCAATCAAAGTAGGCGTCTCTTTGTAACCGAGTATGTTAACTCCGGTTTAACACGAGTGCGACGAGCTGACATCGTCGACGGGGCCTACCCACCCGAGGAGTTTGCACAGGTAGGGCGGCGCGCACAATGTCCCAGGGAAAATTTACGAGAACGTCAGCTTGGCGGGAGCGCAGCCAAGGCTGCCGCCCGTGGATGATTCTCTAATAAAGTTAAAGCGAAGTTTGTCGGGATATGTTCGCAGAGCGGCAGAACGCCACTCTACATAGCGGCGAGAGGCAGTTTCACAGCCATCGTCGACATGATAATTAAAACTGCGAGATTGGACTATCCTACACCGGTAGGTACCATTAGCGATCCATTATCGTGGTGTACAGCTGCTGGAATGTTGCATTCCCTCGGCTCGTACCTCATTCTTAAGTACATTATAGTAGAAAGAGTCCTCCGCGACAATAATTATACTTCGATACGAGCGTTTCAGGGAGACGCATTGAAGGATGAAAGTTTACGCAACCGATAGATAATTATTATTGTTAAGCAGAATGTTAGAAAACGATCTTTCCAGGAGGATTCGACGTCAGAGAAGGAAATCCACGACCTAACGCCGGCTAGAAGAAGATGGCGGGAGGGCTCGAGGGGTGGGAGTATCTCCAGTAACAATGGCGCTCTTCCGGAGCAAATCCGATCGGTTCTATGGAAATTGGCGTACAAACAATTGGGTCCCGAGGATTGGAAGAAGTTGGCGCTGCACTGGGCGTTCACGATGGATCAGATTCGAGCGATCGAACATCAGTACACGGGTAAAATATTTGTTTCGTCTCTCTTCTAGGAGGGGAAATTAAGTTGGATGCGCGGCAAGACACGTAAGAACTCATCGAGGTACAAAGGTGGATTTCTGAAGGCGAGTCATGATTAAATGTCGAAAAACGAGAGGCGATTTGCCCAGCGAACTGTGCCTCGTTGAATACTTTGTTCCTCGATGTTCCCTCTGTGAACCAAGAGCAGCCTTATGAAAAGGACGATAAAGCTCCTCTTATAGGTCCCTCGAGTTATAAGGAGCACGGTTTCCGGATGCTGATGATCTGGGCATCGGGATTGAATCCTGAGGTCTCCATCGACAAAGAACTCTGCGACGCTCTGTCTGCAGTGGATAAAAAGTCCGTCGCTGGTGAGAGGATTTGTCCGCGTAGATTCTCTACTTAAGCTTGTGAAAAATCTGGACGAACGATCATCCCTGAAATAATGATTGCAGAGTCGGTTCGTAAACACATGGACCAGGAGAAAGATGGGAAAATAAAGTCGAACAAACAGCGATGTCATAAATGTTCCATCACGTAGACGTGTAACGCTTTACGATTCCGTTTGAAGCGGAACGGGATTGTAAAAAATTGCGAAGGATATTCAGTAGAGAGTTTTAGCGATTCGAAACATGACATATCCGTAGAGACACTAATTTTACCTTTTTTACAGTCCGTTTCAATATGGAGTCGCGTGTCATAGTGGAATTGCGTAGATACGAAGGCGAATCAACGAAGAAACGAGTTCTACGAGTCAACGAAAGCTTTCGACATATCGCGTAAATCTCGGTTAAATCTCTCAATTCAAACAATGGACAAATCATTACGTCGATGTACAAATCTTACGAGTCTGAACATTTCGCGTGAATTGAAAGATGTCTCGCATATATTTTTGGAAAATGTCAGCCCTCTAAACTGTCTAACTGATAGCTTTCACTTTACGTTACCGCAAATAGACGATTGACGTTTGAAACCGTCCTATTTCGTTTCACTTCGAGTTCAATGTTCGTTCCGCTGCATAAAGTTATTCGAAAGTTCGGCTGTAAATACGTAAATATCTAATACGTACCTTAGACTCTTAACCCTTTGCGCTCGACGAGATTTTCGGTCGGGTGGTGCTGCAACTCGAAACGATTTTGCGCCTAAATGAATTTATTAAAAAATTAACATACGAAACTGTTATATTTTGATATATTATCTGTGTTTACATTTTGAAAAACATAATTATCAGAATTCAAGTTCTGTAGTTGCGTTTGGTGTGATATTTTACAAAACACTTACCAAGGTATTCTGAATAGCCAGAATCTTCTGGGTCATCGCTGCTACTTCCGGATTCATTGTCTATTATTCTAATTTTTCTATTTCTCACACCTGATACGTCATCACTGTTTACACTTGCTCTATCACCAAAATCAAACCCACCTTAAAACTTTCAAACGAGTGGTGCACAATTTCTCGGTACGTGTGCTCGCTACGATCGTCGAAACTGTACTAACGCTAGACACGTCGTATTGAGGACTACAGTCGTAGAGGAATTTTACGTCACAATGTCACTTCCCAACCGAAAACATAAACAGCCTAAAGGACCTATTCCCGAAGCAATACTTCGCTTCTATCAACTGGAGATAATGAAATTGAGCATAAACAGAGACTGTTGCCTCTCGCTCGCCGCTCGAGTTGTCACGCAAAACATCGTGGCGAGTGAGAGCCGCCATTCGAGCGCAAAAGGTTAAGCTTTAGAGTAAGCGCAAAGACGGGGTAAAGTTTTACAGGGCTTTCGATGTGATAAAAAGAAAGTGATAGAGGTTACGCGAGAGAAAAAAAGAAGAAAAACACGCGTTTCGAAGCTTTCGAGCGTCGTACAATTTGAGGAAGACAATCTACATATCCGAGTATTATGTACAATTAAATAAACGCGTAATCGAAGGTCTATAGGTATTTTTAAATAATCGTTTCCCGTTTAATCATCGGCGACATTAACGTGCTCAATAGAATTACTGATTAGAGGAAGAAGAAAAAGAGAGGAAATTTAATTTGTATGTCTGAATAAACTTAAACATTGAAATATATAGTTCTAACAACTTACACACTTGATTTCAATGTAATAAATTTATGCCATCTGGACAAATTTTTGCGACTACTCATTTCAATATACCTGGTGAATCCTAGAAAAAGATATTTATATATCAACGGAAATCCTTACCTCTGCGTTCCCTGGACCAATGATCTCGCTGGACGGCTTGAAAGAGCAAACGGTGAACAGAAGGATTGTTGTGCAGAATAAGGATCAGGAGATGAACCCTAAACAGAGTAATCTATTAAAATGTGAATGTTTATTAATCTATACGGAATATTCATTTGCTTCTATGCTATAAAAGAATGCATTTTTTTTTTGTTGCTTCCACCCTCGCAATATATATAACAAAATATGAACGATATCTATCATCATCATTATTATTACATCATTAGTAATCAATAATGTTTATCAACGGCGATGATAGAAACGGGGCCCGAGTGCCGTCAACGGCAATTGCTATAGTTGTATTATGAATTGTACAAATAAATTCGCGCAGAATTTCTTAACCCTTAACATTACAATTAATCGCTATCGAGAACTAATTATTATCAACATCGTCACGACGAGCGTCACTGTATCATGAGGCTTCATTGATTCACGCCTTCGTGAAATACTATTCGCTATTTTTTTCATTTGCTTTCCATTTATTCCTTTGTTTCCGCTCGAACGCCAGTATATGAAAAACTAACCGTGTGTCACATTCCATCGCAAACACGTACGACAAATACAAAAAGTGCGATGCTGTGTCCTCTCTCTCTCTCTCTCTCTCTTTCTTTCTCTCTCTCTCTCTCTCTCTCTCTCTCTCTCTCTCTCTCCCTCGCTCGCTTCCAGTATATTTCAAAGAAATACTGACGTATCGAGAAAAACGTTCACATTCGTGTTTCCATAGTTATTTGTTTATCGTAGCAACCGTTTGGGTGCATAAAAATATACGTTCGAATACAGCTTGTCTCGCGGACGTGTACAATTAATAAATTACAATTATTCATCGTTCACTGCGCTTACGTAAATATTAACGTCTGCTTAAATTCGTTTAAATTACATATTACCCTAAACGTGGACGAAGCTCGTATAAAACGAGTGGCAGAGCAATATTTTGCGAATAATTTGAACTCGTTTGCCCCTTTCGTGCTGCCTTCTTCCTCCTGTTCTCGAACCGTGAAAAAAAATATACTCTTTCTTCTTTACATCTGCTTGCTCCCAACCCCGATAGACGATGACACTGTCGCGAATCGTATCTCGAGACCTCTTTGAACTGATAGCTACGGGGGGTTGGGATCGTTCTCGTTACAGTGTATTTATGTCAACGTTACGCACAGAACAGATCGTGTTTTGTTCGTTCGATGTATTATATAGTACATATATATATATTTATACCCGGAGGCGGAATTCTCCAAGCAAAAGATAGAAAAGGGATCTAAATGATACACAAAATAGTACATGACAGACACGACAAATAGAAAAAAAGTACAGGTGTATAACGCAAAGGAAAAGAAAAAAAAAGAAAGAAAACAAGAAAGAAAAAAGGGAGACAAAAGATTCAATTAAGGACAAAGGACCAGTTTGATTATTTAAATTAATATGGAAAGTACCCCGTAATTATCGCGGCCCGATAAGCGGTGACCGCGGCTAATCGCGCGTTACCGGTTTTTTTTTACCTCAAGTCCACAAGCCTCGCGTCATCCAGTCAGAAAAATTAACAGGACGTCTAGGAAAGAAACTTCCTACGGCAGAAATTGAAAAAAACAAAGAATTAGGTTTTTTGTCGATTTTTGAAACGAATTTTGTTTTTTTTGTTTTTTTTTTTTTGTTGGTCATCGAACGCGACTACTAAATTAAAAGGAGAAAAAAATCAAACATTATTTTCCGTTCATGTTTGTTCATCGAATGATTCATGGTGAAGTACGATTTTAGCGCTGATTCAAATTATATACTTTTCTATATATATATGTATATATGTATTTTTAAGTCTCTTGCGTGCCTAACTAAATAAAAAGGGGGGGAAATGAAAAAGAGAACAGCGCCAAAGAATCGATAAGTAACGTTTCTGAAGTACTTGATTGCTTTCTGTCGCTAGACGTAAGTCGAAGACTTAGATATATAAAAATCTTAAATCTACAAGGGTTGCACTACCCGCGCTTCTCGCGATGGACGATCAAACTATCGACTATCACGTCGATACTTATCCTTAACGTTTAAAAATATCCTTCGGATACAGCGTCGCATTTTATTGCCCATTCTCTTCTGATTCGCGAAATCAACAGTGAACTATATCTGTTGATCTGACCGAAGTTTCCACGCGCGAATTTCCTTTCCAAAAGAAAATTAATACGACGATTTTTACCTCAACGGAAAAAAAAGTCCCTATCGGTCTGCAAGCTTTCTCCGTATTAAGAGAAACGTATTAGACTCTATGTTAGACAAACTAATACTATGTAAAATAACGATCCTTCGAGTCATACTCGTGGCTGGCATTCGCTGAGCGTGTAGAAAAATTGGTCCTTGATTTTTCCTCGCTGGTACGTCTTCCTCCTCTTAATGACCCTTCCCAGCGACTTCCAGGAAGTTCCATCCTTCGGTCAGTACGGCGTTCCTCTTTCCGAAACTCTTCTCCGAGTAGAAAATCCTTCGCGATCTACCCGTGGAACTTTTTGTTCATTGCTCTTCGAAATGAACTTGACGAAAAAGGGGATGGAGTTGGGCGGGAGGGGGACGAAAGCAAAAGAGTTGATCGCTTCGCTTTCCCGTACGCTCGCACGGAGAAATATACCTCGTATATCGTCACTCGTACTACCGTTGCTCTCGAACCACTCGCGATAAAAAGGGACGTACAAAAATCATCTTCGTCTCTTGCTCCGTAGTAACTCCCGTTTCGCGGATCCATACATCCATGCACACATGCACACGCACACGCAGACGGTCGAATAGTATGCGGACGTGGTACACGACCGACCGATCGATGATTAAGAAGAAGGGAAGAAGCGAAACCTCGCGCGAACCGGCGAGGGCTCGGTTCGTCTGTTATCCATTTTTCTAGCGGCGATAGGGATGGTAATTGTTGGAGCTGGACGAGGTTCCCGTGTAACCCCTTTGGGGACCACCGCCGCTGTAGTTGTTGTTGGTTCCTGGTGCAGCAGGAACGTTCCCTAGTCTCGAAGGTCCGTATTCGGTGCCTGTTAGAATCGTATAAAAGAACGTAGTACTGTGTGCCAGGTCGCGGCCCAGGGACGCGTTCAGGGAGAGAGTGTGTTGGCGTAAACCTCGCGAGCGAACGATGGTCATCGACGCGTTGCTGTACACGGGAATGATCGAAGAGGTTGACGCTGGGACGCGGTCCAAGATTTATTTTTACGGTCATTCCCAGTGTATTTTAAAATACAACGTGTGCGTGTGCAAAATCGATCAACCTCTTCGATTATCGAGTGGATGGAGTTTCGCACGGGTATCGAGCGGAACTGCGGGAGATTTCGAGGCCACGCTGCGATGAAGGAGAATTTTCAGATCACCGGGACGAAATGGAACTGCTGATCAAAGAAGAGGCCGCGCGTTAATGGAAAGAATCGAGGCTCGAACCGTGTGGGGTTAATTGAATTCGATCGAGCAGAGTGTATAGTCGCCGCTCGTATGGAGTTTAAGGTAAGCGAAACGATATAAATAATGTAAAACGAGGTTGTGCTACGCTGGAAGATCGATTCGCGAGCGGAAATCTTGACGAAGCTCCGCGAATACGTGGTCGTGTAAAATTTGCGTGAGTGGATGGTTTCAACGAATGAAACGAGTACGAACGAGATCGCGCGTAGCCAAAGAAATAAATCATATCAAAGATGTCTCGTAACGTGCAAGTAGGAAAAGCTTATATTACGTCCTTAATCACCTTAGTGGTGTAGTGCTTATCCATTAAACACACGGCGACTTAAAACGTACGAGATGAACGTACCAAGAAGTTATACTATGCTCTCATATTTTTTTTTTCTCGTCCAACTCTCTTTCTCACCCTCACTCTCTCTCTCTCTCCCTTACAATTTTCTGTACAAAATTTATACCTTCTATACCGCGGCCTTAATAATTAGCGTAAAAGTACTTAGTGCTACGTATCGCGAGCGTCGAGCAACTTCAAGGTTAATAAGGGAAGTTCACGAGCGATTTTAACCGGAGACTCTTGGGAGTTTCGGGTTGCTACACACGAGCACGGATTTTAGAGGGCACGTTTCCGGTTCGAATGACAGGCCGATGCAACGGACGGACAGGCAGATTAATTAAGTTTACCACGATTCGAACTTGACACAGATACGGACGTAACATTGCCTAATCTTAAAAAGAACCACACTCTTGTATAAATCCATGTAAATGTAATTAAGAACCTCTGTACTAAACTTCAATTTAAGCTTCGTTAACACTCTACCTCGTTAAATAGATCTGTAAACTATATCGACCCCATGATTCCATTCACTTTTTTTGTTCCACTAGAATTGATACGGGTATAAATTAAAAACGGAATAGCAAGAAAAACAGAACAGAGGTACAACTTAGACGTTACGCATCTAAAAAGGTCCTGCGATAAAATTTATTACAAGCGTTAACCTAATGACGGATCTAAGCGGTAGGGCCTTAAGTAGTCTTAATTTTTAAAAGGACGCATGCTTGCACACCGTCACTTGCACGTAACTTATATAAATCCTTAATAGATAAGTCGTCTTACGGGCTATTTACGAATAATCGTCCGACTGGAAGACTAAAAAGTGATCACTATAAAAGCAATTTTCCCTTAATAGTATATCAAAACGTGGATATGTGAATATTCAGGGCATAGGGAAGCAAAGAGGATGATGGCCACCTTCGGAAGCGATCGAGGACGCTTCCATCGAAATCTATCATCGCTTTTCGTTACACCTGACACCCCCATTCCTCCATCACAGCGCCGCCAACCTCTCTCTTCTCTATTCACGAAAGATTCTCCCTTTTGTTTTCGTTTTCTTTTTCTTTCTTTTCGTTTTTTTTTTTCGCATGAACCTAGATGGTTGATCTACGTCTTTGGTAGGTCGTTTCGATATTTTCTTAGCGCCTATATGGATGATAATTTGTATGCTGGGTCAAGGAGAATCGTTGGGGACCTGGGGCTGCGTCTCCATTCGGAATAAATGTCGGGCTTCCAGTTTCGGTGTTTTTGAACTTTGGGATCGGGGTATTGTCTGCGGGAAATAAAGGAGGAAATTAGGTGGTGTGGGCGGACCCTGACCGCCCTCCGCCAGGCGTGAAAATACGGGTTCATAGCGACCTAGCTAACAGGCGAGAATATGAATAAAAATTTCATGGGCTCGTATACCACGATGTTAAAAACTACTTGTGCTTTCTTAAATTTAAAAACGAAGAGTGTCTAACTATGTAAAGAAAAACTATTAAAACGAATGAAAGAATACTGAAGGGGCGAGCTATTTAAATTTCATAGATTCTTGTGTATTCTACTACGGTCGATGATTGCCAATTGAAACCTCGTTAAGCATCGATTAAAAATGGCTAGCCCCTAAAGTACCTTGTACCACCAAATTACCTCGAACCTGAGCTGCTTTCGCATATTACAATTTCATGAAATTCCCACAGGAATCATGAATTACAGTTTCATCGTGTTTAATCGAGGGAGCGTACGTTCTATCTCAGTTTCGAGGTGGTGTGGTGAATATGTTGGGACGCGCATAAAACACTGCACCAATAAGAAGCTCGGTCTTCACCGTTCCAGCAATGATGTAAAAGAAAAAAAAAGAATAAGAAGAAGAGTTTTTCTTTTGATGAAACAGTGGACCACCTCTGTGTAGTTCAATCGTAGACAATAAAACCATTCGTGTCCGCTTCGAGACCGTAAATAATTGTAATGAAAAGTACTCTCACGTAATAGAAATTAAGTTAAAGCCGAAGAGGAACCAGCAACCAAAGTTTCACGTGACGCTCTCGCGAACGAAATGACATAAAAAATGTTTTGCTCGCCAAGCTAACTGCAAAACAGAAGCGACAAAAAGAAAGTAGAAGGAACTAGTCTAAAATTATCGACCAACTGTTTGAGCGAACCGCAGGAAGGCGTGGCTACCGAAGCAATTAGGCGAAAAAGAAATTTTTTCTTCACGCGCACTCGCATGCTCGCTACCAATCGTACGCCCATCCATGCACAAACAATATTTTTTATCAGATCTTTTCAACGATTTAGAAAAAAAAAAGAAACTGATTCACTAGAGTTGCATACATTCCTCTTATGCAATTATTTCGCGATTATTTAAACGGTACTGAACATCAAACAACGACAGCATTAACCGTGCAGTGTTTTAAGTCTCTCAACTTTTAATAAAATTAGCTACTTAATACGAACATTAATTTTAAACGAAGGGAGAAGATTGTATGGATTCGATTGATAAGATCCATTTGTTTTCTTTTTTCATCAATAGCATTTTCTATTTAATCATCCTCATAATCTATACCAGTATGTACTTTACGAATAATGATCTACTCTTTCTCTCTATATTATCATTATATCATCATAATAATTATCAACTTATCATTCATTATATCATTATATATATATATTTATATATAATTATATATATATCATCATTATAATTGTGTTATATTAATATTATTAATATATAATATATAATATCTTTTAAGTATCAATTAATTAATTAATCCACTAGAAACACCGTTAAGTATATTAATATATATATTTATATATATATATATATGTGTATGTGTGTATTTGATGAATAATAATAGTAGTAATAATAATGACAATAATTAATAATAATTAATTAATAATAATCATAATAATAGTAGTAATTACAGTATAGTAGTAGCAGTAGTAGTAGTAGTAGTAGTAGTAGTAATAGTAGTAACGGTACAGTAGCAATAGTAGTGGTACTGTTTTATGTGTCATTTTGGGAGTGAGGAGAGCGGGTAGGTTGTATATTATATAAAGTGGGTGTTTCATTGAAGGAAAATAAAGAAACCAATCCAAGAATAGAAATTCTGCCCTCCCCAATTAGACCATCCTGACACTTTGACATCGCGATTTAACGAACCTCCCGTTCTCATTAGACGTCCTCCTTTCATCCAGACAGAACGCGGAAAATATTTAAACACCAAACACGAGGGACTCCCTTCCTCCCTCTCATCAATGAAAGAATTCATTCATGCATACGCACCTCCCCAATCTTCTAACTATTTTCCGCTCCCCTTCATTACCCAGCCAACCTGTTCATCTATCTTTTTGCTCATCTCATTTCCTCGCCTCATCTACACTCTCTCTTATAATATCGTGCCCAATTTTGTCAAGCAAACAGCGGGATTTAGATGGCTGACATTTGTTTTTCTCTGGCTCAGCATTGTAAATCACACTAGCGGCAAGGGACATCGTTGCGTATCTGTACTCCCCTCGTTTCTAACCGTGTTCCGTCATTATTACGGAATATTACGGAACTACCTATGCCTACAGACTGTCCTCAATCGATCCAAGAATCCACACGCGACAACATTCGACCCTCTTCCTACACCAATCACTCCTCCACTCTTATATGATAAACTAATGGTGCTAAAATTAGATAACGATCTTTAGTCCGCTATTAAACTACTCTTCGAACTTTTCGTTAGTCTCTGTCCCTTTCTCCCTTCCCTCGCTCACCGTGTGTCTTTCGCGTTTCCTTTCACAGATATATATGTATACGTCACCAGAGAAAGAAATTTACGATCGAACACCAATTCGTGAAGAAAATCACAAAGTAATCGACAAACAATCACAAGTAGTATATCGTTAAGAATTAATCTGAATGGGGAGGAAAACAGAATTTTTCTAATGTCACTTCCGTGTTCTGGTTGGCCGAATGTATTACAAAATTGTTGCAACAACTTCGTTAATCAAGAAGATAGAAGAGGTCTCTAACTAAAATTCCAATGGTGGTCAGGGTCTTCTTTTATACGATTTGGAAATATTGCGTTGACACTTTCATCACATCGTCGTATTTTAAGCACTAACGGTTTAGCTATAATTCTTTTAATGCAAGTACTTCCTATGCACTATATACGTAATGCAGCTTAATAAACTTTTACATTGTCTCGCATGTTTTTTATCTTGTTACTTTTTTTATTTTTCGTTTACTTATTAAAGATTTGGCAAATCTTAAACCTGGATCGACGCCAAACGGCGCAGAAACGCGTACAAAGTATATTTCCTTGTATTACTAGAAAAATCGTGTCAGCGTTACTGTGGGTTTCTGTCGTTTGAACGTTGAAAATTTATCTCTACACGCTCTCCTTTCGGAATTATGCCGACTTCGACTTACGTACAAATCTCATTCACGCCCGTCTAACTCTCTCCCTCTCTCTCTTACTCACTCTCTTATACATGAAACTTTCCGACAATCATTTACCTCTAGTCATTCAGTGTCACTCTTCTCCTTACAGTCACAGCGATTCATGCTCGTCTTTACCATTTCTTCCTTTCTCTCCTCTTTAACCTTTCGCACGCCCATTTATTACACCTTGCTTTCTAACGAAATAATTAAAATTACAACGACTAATCAACGACTTAGATACGCGTTTCTTTTGTTTCTTTTCACTTAAGAATTACGGAACAATTATGATTCTCACGAGAACACAATGGTTGGCATTTTGTTTTGTTTCATTAAAAATATCTTCGTTTCGCTCTATTTTAAAATACTTCCCTAAGCAACGGTCTCTTATGTCGAGTTTATACGCTTTAATTAATTAATTAGATAATTAATCGATACCTTAATTATTGATCCTACGCATGCTTCGTCCCCGTAAAAAGCACGGCCTGGAAATCGTTCCGCGACCTCGTCCGAAAAGGTTCAACCGTATAAAAACGGGGAGGTGGGGAGGATTTGAGAAAATTCTACGCAATATTGTATGTATGTGTCTGCGTGTGTGTTTAAGTCAAGGTGAGCTTCGTTTTCGTTTTCTCTCATCTTTCTGCGTTTAAGGTACTCTGCGGATAATCGTTAATTTATAATACATTTGTACACAACTTATCCCTTAATCAATAATTATATCGATTTACCTAACAACGTCGTTCAGATATCCACATTCACTCTCTCGTCTCTCACGCGCTCCCACCATTCGCATTACTCACTTTCTCCATCGACACCCTTTGTCCTTTCTCTCCGTTTTACGATTACTAGAATCGCACGACCGTCAGAGGCCGTGCGACTTTTTAAGACACGTTCTAAGAGCCTGCCGTTTCATCGAAACGCTGTGTAACATTCGAAAACGATACCCAAGTGAAACGAAGGAACGGCGAATCAACGATTACGATAACAACGACAAACGAAAAACCGACCACTGAAGAAAATGTTAACGAAAAGGAACTTGTCCGAACCGAACATAGTTCTCGTCTGAGGGAATTGAAGGAAACATTGCAAATAAATATCCGTTCTCTCTTAGGACTATTATATACGACGATTTCTTATCGTTCGAACGAAACGATCGATTCCCATTCCACCTGGTAGCACTTTTGGTGTACTTTCGAGTACTTACTGATCAACCCCCCGACCCGTGAAATTCTACTTCGTTAATTATCTTTATCTTATTTTCAAGTCGCTCTTAACCAGCTAACGATTTTTGTCTAATCATTTTTTTTGTCCCGTCGATTCGTACAATCTACCCTTAGGCGGAGGTAACAAGTTTTTCCTTTAATCCTTTATCGAGTAAACTAGACCGTTAAACGTTAGACAGCCTTCAACTATTATGTAATATAATAATAAACGTGATAGTCGAGAATAATCTTAAAAACGGCGATTTCCACTTCTAATTTGTATTTCGAGGAGATTCTATGGCCGCGAGATACCGGTCGTCAACACCCCGCGCGCATTAAATATAATAATTCTCTGTTTAAATTGGTTACTACGCTTATTTATCTATCTGTCCGTCCGTCTTTCCTATTTTTTTTTTTTTTTTTTTTTACATTAACTGCAGCCCGTCTTCCTCGTATTTCCGTTTTACCCACGCTTGCCCTTCTCTTGAAACGATTCGCTCTCATCCGTTCGTTCACCCGTTCATTCCCCGTTTTCTCACGTAACGTCAATTAAATTGCCTTTCACACTTGCACACCCTCCGTTCTCAACACTCTTTCCCCGCCAATCCTTTCTCCCTCCATTTCATTCTCACTGTCGGATTATTCGATCGAACGCAACGCGCTTCTCTCTTTATCCACCTTTCTCTAAACTTAAGCTATGCTGTTACTCGCGGCTCGAGAAGCTGTAGATATAGATATTTATCCAAGAAAATAGTAAAGCCATTGCTCGTAATCTGCGATGGTTAATTAATTAGAAAATAGGAAATAATAACAACAACGGTACAGTACCTCGTTTACGTGTTACTAGTCGTAAATAGTAGATCGTTTAGATAAATCGTAGCAGTACTTTGACACTTCTTTTACCTTTAATAGTTTCGTCGACGCCCACTTTTTTTCAACCATTCGTTTCACCGCGTTTATAACCCTAAGCCTAAAGTGGCACGGCAATATTTCCAAATCAATATGCTATCCGCAGGAGAAAAAGCAGAGGCGCTTTCATACAGTTAAAGTACGTTAGATTCATAACTTTTTTGTATCGTTTCGTTCTTCGTATCGTTCTTTTTCGCATTCTACCGTTCCTTTTCTTACACGAACCATTGCCTCTTTGACCAATCGAAGGGTCGACTTTACGCTACGCAAAAAAAGGGTCTTCTCTTTGCTTAAACTGTTTTCCTTTTAAAGGGCAGTGGTCGTTGGACGTATTTTGCTCAGCGAAAATGTACGTGACGAATTTAAACAAGCAAAGAGCATCGTGCCTCTATCTTTTCGTTTGAAACGTGAAAAATTAGAACTCACAGGATCCATTATATACGATACGACAAATATTTTGCTGTACAGCTCGTTTAACGTACGTTATTCTCCATTTAGTGTTCTTATCTTTGCTTTTCTATGTGTCCGAGAGCGTCAGTCTTCTTAGGACCGTTTCAACCACGACATGCTTGGAACGAGCAAAGTGATTTCCTTCATTCGTTTCGATCTTTCGCGTACTACTAATTTACACCGTTTCGAGGTTCAGTCGTGACTCGAGATATAAAATTACCAAAAACGAACATCTTAACGAACAAAACGACGAAATCTTAAATACGGACTATATACGATAAACGTGAAGAGTTATCGAAAATTCGTTCCAACCACCAGCCGGCCCTGACTTCTCATCGATTTTTACAGTTACAGTTATATACGCGATTCCTCTTCCCTCTACGTACGCGCGTAAATACGTTATACGTTAACTCTATGGTAAAAGGATTAGTGCATGCGCATACAGGACTCGTAAATACTATTCGTGTCTCTCGAATCTTGTATCGTACCGTCGTGTATACCGATTTAATAGTCGAACTGGTATACAGATATATACTTATATATCTCGTGTCTCTAATGAGGATAAAACGATCTTCTAGGTAAGTTCGTCAAGCGAGACGCTTGCCTGTGTACAAATCTCCGAAATAGTCTCTGTTACATCGCGTTGCTCTTCTCTTTCTCTGTTCGCGACCTGTTCAATCAATTGCATATATGTATACACGTATAGCTACGATAAAAGGAAAAAATATATCCCCGTTGTCGTCGTCACATTTGCGAGCTCGTTCGTCCAACTCTATATTGTTACGATGATTTCGGTCGCAGGGACAGTCACGTTCGTCGTGGCGATATTCACCGTGGCGAATTCTAAATGCAAGAGTGAACTTATCCCGACAGGAATTTAGCTTGATAGAAAGATAGACCCGCGTCCATGCGTACCAACCCGAGAACGGTCGCTTGTTTGATTCGGCAATTAACCATTTACATTTAAATCCCTTAATTAATTAATTAATTAATCGATTAATATCGGTAATAACAATCTAACAAGTTTTGTATCTTTCTCTCTTTCTCTCTCTCTCTCTCTCTCCCTTCGATCATGGACGTACCGTCTAAATATATTAACCAGTAGATTCTATACAAAGAGTAAAAGTACCGTTTATTTTTTGTTTAAGGCTTCGTTAATGGTTCTTTCATTACTGAAAAACTCTACGCCGCCCACCGTTTGCGCCCCCTAATTATCAACAGCTCTCGGTTCAGTCAGTTTCTTAGGTTGTATTTCTGCCCGTCCCCCGGTATCTCTAGGAATAATTACGATTACAATTAACTAGTACTTAATTGGAAAACGTTACTTTCGGGTCCCGAATTTGCTTAGAGGCTGACTTACTTAAGAAGAGAACGGTCTAAAACGTGAGCTACCCAGTACAGGATTCCCGTCGCCGTTTTAAACAATTTGCCGCGCGAACGTCCGGTTTGGCAAATTATGCTTATGGAAAATCAGAGCGGGGGGGGATACGTCTTAATCGTTTACGAGTTTTCAGTCTGAAACGTCCCGTCTGGATCCGTAACCCGTAACACCGTTGACACCTCTCGGACACTACGCGTGTGGCTCGTCCCGAAATGGAGTTGAAGAAGAAAGTAAACCGTGTGGATCTGAGAAATGGACGTTGTACCGTTGAATTCGTCGACCTATTGAACGTTCGACCGCGCAAAACTCCTACAGGCTGCTCGATAATCGTTCCACGGCTTTTCATTCCTTTTACTCCCAATAAACCACCGATCGCGGAAGTAGAAACGGGGTATCGAATGGATGAGAACGCGCGTGCTTAATTGTAACGTGAAAAACATTTAATCCCTTAGCGATTAATAATCCATTTATTACGTTTAGAGGAATAATACCGTTTTTTTTTTCAAGTATGTAACGCGTGTATAGATGCGTGTATAGAGTCGTAAAGTAGAAATCGAGCTAACGAGCGAAGGACTTATTGCGAAAGGACCGGCACATTTTCGGAACTTCAGGAACAAAGAAGAAGCATCTGACGCCTCGTTGACAATCGCGGTTCGTTAATTACGCTGAGGTATATATTATTTGAGAAATTCTTACAAACGATTAAAAAACATCTTATCGGCTCCCCTTCTAGATCGCGTCTCGTTTTCGTCTGCGTTCTTTTAACTCTATCAGTGTACCCTAAGTGATGATGCCCGAGAATAAATTGTATCCAAAGTGTGGTAAATTAAAGAGATTGTTAGCAGCTTTCCCTGACACACCCTCATCTTTCTCCTTCTTACTTTGTCTCGATCCCACTGTCTGCTAACAACTCGACTTATCGAAGTAAATAGTACGTTCGGACGAAAGTGACCATCACGCGAAACGGTCGCGACTGCAAATGTGACGACGCTCTTGCAAATTCCGTTTGATCAGCCACCATTATGGTATATTTAACAGTTTCAATGCTCAAAGTCGTTTAACCCCTGGCGCGCGGATAGAAGTATGAGAAAAGCATAAGAAACAGTTACCGAAACGATTAAAATATTGCAAAATGTGATGATGAATCGTAAGAAAATTAATAGTGGTAATAATAATAGTAATAAAAGTAACGATAATAGCAAAAGTGTGCGATAGTGATAGCTGGAGCAGTGGCTACTGTAGATTAAAAAGTGATAGCGACAGCAATACTAAATATGTAGCAATAATGGAAACCAGCGAATAGAAGAAGTCTACAAGGATCTCTACATGCACGTGGCATTTATCCAATTTTTGTTTAGCAGCTGCGAACGAAGCATGCGAAATTAATAATTCCCACGTATCTGTAGACAATTTTACAGATGTATACATACACATATATACGTTGTCTTCGAGCACTATACATCGAATATCGTTAGTAAAACGAAATCAAGTCGACTAACGCGAATCAGTTTATTAACCGGTTTCGTATCCGGCTGGACAATATTGGTTGAACAGTGCGTACCATACATTTAAATACCATTTAGGGAGGTAAGACTACGTTCAGTCTCCAAGAAATAGTTTAGTATCGAATTAATTAAAAGCTAAGCTATCGTTAAAACGTCGACGTAGAAATCGATTAAATGTATCTGTACAGAAAAGAAGTGAAGGTCCAGTGTCTAATTGCAATTTACTCTGTATATAATAACGGGAACCTACTACAATACCTGCCTCCCCAATTAGTACAACTAATTATCCTCTATCTCATTCGTACACTTTCCTTTCACTCTCTACCTGTCGCGCTATTTCTCTCTCTTTCTCTCCGTCCATTTCCCTTCCCTTGTGTTTTTTTTATTCGCGATTACTAAGTTCTCCTCCTTCTTATCGCGAATCGCTAACTTCGATTACCGATCGACAGAACTTAGTCTCAACGATATCTATTTCTCCGCTCCCTATACTTCACTTTTTACACCCCCTGATCATCGAGAAAAAAGAAACAGTTAAAAAAAAAAGAAAAAAAACGAAAAAGTCAAAGCAAACTTGTGATGTGTACGAAAGTGTATATATGTGGTATACATAGACATTAAATATGTCGACATCACGCGTGCACGAATGATCGTGCATGCAAAATGTACATACCTTTAAAAAAAAAAATACGTACGCCCCTACATCGATATATTTTTCTCCTTCTGCTTTTTAAAGGTATACATTTACACGAGCAGACATACGAGTGCGTGTACATACATATATGTTGCAATGAATAATATAGATAGCATATATGTATATATATATATTTGAAATATATATACACATATATATAGAGTATATATACGTATATATATACAAAATAATATGTAAACATATGTTTTCTCTCAACATCTCCTTGTCTCTCTCTCTCCCTCTCACTCTCTCTCTCTGTCTGTAATAGTAGTAATTATAATAATAATAATCAATCATCGTTCATTAAATCATTACTATCAGTAAACGCGCATAATATTATAATGTTCATCGCGACAAAAATCTCACTCTCTCCCTCTCTCTCTCTCTCTTTCTCTCTAATATTTTTCGCTCTTAATTTCTTGCGTGCTTATTCCTTCTATATAATTATCCATTTCCTTCCTCTCTCTCTTTATCTTATCCTGTTTTTTTTTTCTACTTCTTTCGCCTCTCTCTTGATTCTACATCTAATTTCGACTCTTCCTTAAGGGATACCTTAAGAGTAGAGACAATGCGCTTTGGCCTGGTACATTATCTACTGCTACTGTGCTGACAGCGGGGTGTTCGACTTTGTCCGCGTTAATAACTCGGAAAAGACACCGCCTTCCTTCGACTGAAAAGTTCCTTCATTTTTTTTGTTTGTAATTTCTAGTACGTTTATTCATTTTTTTTTTTTTTTAACATGTTCGAACCGTCGAACACCCCTCTCCGTACAGAGAGTTTTCTAATCCGGGGCACTGGGAATAAGATGGACAGAAAGCGTGCGAGCGTAAAGATCCTTAAATGTATCCTTAGGTCTGAGATAAAACACGATGAACATGGATACGTTTTTTTTTTCGCCGTTTCACGTGGTCACATCGGCCAGGCCATACCGTATTTCCTTTCTCGTTGACCAACGTAGCCGATGCGACCGTAATCTTACTAACATATATCATTTTCGTTTAATCGTTTCATTTATTTTTCTTCGTGTTTGTTTCACGTAAACTATCGTTCCACTACAAATATTCTAATCGTTTAACTCATACGGGGGGCACGATCTTACCAATATAATGCTAAAAGTTACAAGTATACAGGTCATGTTATTACAGTTAACAATTTCATTTATTATCGTTACAATCATCGTCGTCGACTTGTTTTTTGTTTCTTCGTTACGTTTATTTTACCTTATACTTCACACTAAAATATGATAAAAAGTAGATTGATCGATTCTCGTTCGTTCAATGCGAGACAAAGCATTCCAAACTGTAGGAATTCCATTCACTAAAGCGAATAATCGTTTCTCGTGTTAATCGGCCTTATTATCCTCGAGCAAAATGAATACAACGGCTTGTT
The DNA here is from genome assembly GCF_050948175.1 of Xylocopa sonorina. NCBI lineage: Eukaryota > Metazoa > Arthropoda > Insecta > Hymenoptera > Apidae > Xylocopa > Xylocopa sonorina. The sequence continues at coordinate 16,931,839 of NC_135193.1, forward strand.
TTCTTTTTTAATTATCGTGTCTGCTTTCGTTTCTTTTTTCCTCTGTATGCTTTTCTATTTTTTTTTCTCTTTTAACTTAACGGCTCTCTAGTAACATTTCAGGAAGAAGAAAGTCTTATTACGTTTAGTCGTTTCTATTCGATCGTTTCTCCAATCCACTAATGAACTCACGGTTTCGTCAAGAATCTCTAGAAAATTTTTCTCTCCCCTTTCATTTTACTCACTCCCATCCCTCCCTTCTCGGTTCTTAGTCCCCGTATCTGAAGCATTTTAATGTGGTGTGGAGTGGTGTGTGAACATGTGTGTCGATGGGTGTGTGTACACGTGTCGATTTTTCTTGCGCACACAACAGTGTCGTTAAACAGTTCGGCTGTAAGCCATTCTATATACGTCGACATAAAGTATCTCTCTCTCTCACACTTATAGCAGGGCACTTAACATAAACGTTTAGAATTTTTTTTTTTCTCCTATGTAAACCTCGAAGTGTTCGCGTTTTTTTTTTGCCTCTTTAAATCTCTACGTTTCTTCCTTCGCTACTATACAGGTTCTTTTATTAATTACTTATTTCGTTTTTTTTTTCATTTTTTGTTCATTTTCATTCATTAAGACAACAATTACTTCGTCCTATCCTTTGTAGAATTAGAATTTAATACCTTAACTGCGTCTACTGTAAACGTAATTTAGAATATCCACGGTGTGTGTACCTGTATACGCGTGCGTCATTAACAACATGTGTGTACGTCTGTATATGCATATACATATATGACACACAATCCCTTCCTTACTATTTAACACTGTTTTATTTCGTGTTTCGTTCGCGTGTAATCCTGCTGCGTTTCGCGTCTCCACGTTTACTCATGCGATGCCGAAATCATATTGCCACTATACGAGCGCTAATGCCGATGACAACTTTTCCCTTTCTCTAGCTTTCTCTCGCTGTATCGCCCGAATGTGACCAAACAAGTGATAAAAAAATTTCAACTTTAATCGACGTTTCATTCGTTTCTTCTTCTCTTTGTATTCGTGCCTCGCGATGGTAAAGATACAGTTGGCAACAGATCGGAAAATAATAAAATTCTGGAGTTATGCGAACTGATCGTAGAACGAAACCGACGATAGACAACGAACAAGCTCAGGCAGTGGTATTTTCGTTACTTAACACCGATAGAATTTTGTGCTCTGAATGGTGGGGGGGATAAACGATTTCTGTGTGAACAAGACAAAAATGTATACTCTCGCGACCAACAGATCTTTCCCGAACGTTATTCCTTACAACTTGGAAACATGTTCACGTATAATTCCGCGCGTCTCTAATTCGTGGCAAATATATGCGATAGTTATTCATCGAATTTCATCTCTGTCCATCTCGCCTATTTAAATAACAAACAAGAGAGGTGATAAAAAAAAATGCGAATGTGTCGAAGAGTCAATCGAAATACAATACAGACGTGTAAAAATGCAATGGCCAATACGTCGTTGTGATACCAACTAATTACATTAACAATGATTAAAGATACAAGGTAAACTCATCGTTAAAAATTGTTTCTCGTATATAGATTACAATTACAAATAGTAAGTTATTTAAGTATAATATTTAATTATAATGACCAGTCTTCAGTGAGCGGGACGTCAGGTATGCGTTAACGTTAAAAACAGACATGTAACGCCCCCGGAATTATAATATATTTATCGTTTCTCATCTTTAAATATTGAATGCTTAACTCTTTCTTTTTATTATTACCTTGGAACCTAATATGCGTATTCGTTAAATTAAAAAGATTTAATGCGTGCGCTACCTAATTAAAATTAAGACAAAAATGAGTAACACTAAATAGATTACACCTTCAAGAAATTCGTCGCCGAAAAAAAAAGAAAGTGAAAGAGACAATGATGAAATGCATGAAGAAATGAGGAAATGTTATTGTAATACACGGGAAACAGATCGAAGAATACACCTAAATTGTATAAACGAATATGAAAACGGATAGAAAACGAAAAATATTAAAACGTGGAAAAGTGTAAAAAATGTAAAAATTACATATCTAACGTGTTTATAAAGTCGAACTTTTTTTTTAATTTACTCTCCCTGTTGGTAGTGTCTTAAAAATAACGAAGAATTAAATCTACAAGCTGTCTGTGGTTTTCAATACTTAAATCTTAATGTACAATTATTATCTCTCTGTACAAAATAAGTGCTTCAGTTTTATGAATCAACAATAAATATTTTACAATTAAGAGAACTATGCGCTTCAGCGTGACATTTTACAAATGTTTGCTTCGAATACTGAGTTCAGTGCCTTCTCGTGTTAAAAAAAAGGAGGAGAAAAGAAAACCGACCTAAAAATATAAATACAACGATTCTTCAAGTTTCTACAAATAAAGTGAAAACTTATACACAGGGAGGACACAAAAAAAAAAGAAAAAAAAGACGAAAATAAAAAGTAATAACAAGAAAAAGAGGAAAAAAGACAGTAACAACCCTGAGAGCAAGTCATAATTCGTAATGTTACGAGATTACGACAGGTAGTAACAACGGCTAGAATCAAAGAGTTTTTCCCTATTTGCTACGTATTACGTTAATTAGATGCATTATCTCTGTATTGAAAAATATTAATAATATTGCGTTAAATATAAATATATTATCTGTTATAATTATTAATCGTCAATTATTCAAATAGTCCCGCTAGTTCCCGCTTTCTTGTCATCATTTTCTGTATTTTTTTTACTTTTTATTATTATTAGTATTATTTTTTTTTTAATCAAATCCATTGCTACCACTTTAGCTCATTATCTCAATACTTATACTCTTTTCAGCGTACCCTAAAATATATGTATATACAAGTACGGCAAGGCAGCCATTTAACTTTGTATCATCATTATGCATTTTTCTTCCTCGTATTTCCCATCCTTCACGCTAGAGTTAATTTAATCATCCCTCTGAGACTCGTTAATTATAATATAAATTAATTTACCTCGCTTACCGATCCCAACAAACATAGTAATTATCGTTAACGCGTTCTATAAATCAAATGTTACAATAATCACTTTCTCCTAACGCTTTGCATACACTTAAAAATCTTTTAAATTTATACGCTTTAACTTTATTTAAAAATCGTAAATAGTAAGGAATACAATAGTTAGTAGTAATAATTATAATCATAATCGATATACTAGTGGTTCTTGTTTCACGCGTTTCTTTATTTATATTACTTTATAAAATAAGTTCTAAAAAAACAGCCGTATATATAGAGATAAAAACGGTTTTTTTCTCTCTTTCTTTTCTCTCTATTTAAATTTGCCGTTCTCTCTCTCACTCTCTTTCTCTCCCTCCCTCGCTCTCCCTCTCTATCTCTCCCTCTGCCTCTCAAGTAGGTATTAAATAACGTATTATTTAGAACAACCACGAAGTCATCGCTTTCATTTTATTTAGTTTTTCTTCTTTATCTATTTTAGCATCTTATTAATTCACTATTATTTGGATGTTCAATAACTTGTGGCCTCTGTTTGATTAGTTTACTTCATTTATGCGCGTAAATGTGTACGTGTTAAGTGTGTATCTGTTCAGAGTACGTATGTTATGTATGTCCGTGTGATTACCATAACAATTAGTGTAAAAAGTGGCTTTATTTTCGTTTGATTGAGCTCCCTACTCGCCTTTTTTGTCTTTAGTTTAATCGGTAAATGTGTTATTGCGTTGATCCCAGAAGTTTCCACGAGTCGCGTTTGTTAATGCTTTCTCTTCGTCCCATTGACTTTTGCGTATCCCTGTTTCTACGATACTATACGATACTGTGTGTTAATTAAATACACCGAATCGGAAAATGGTAACGAGCAGTTTGATTAGACATGCGGAATAAGTACACGTAGGAATTAATTGATTTTGAATGTCGATCAATGACTGGTAAATTTCATCGCTCAGGGGAAGTTAGGCATAACCCAAACGAGTTACTTGCAATTCGATTAGAAAAAAATACAGGTGCCTATGAAGGGAAACAGAAAAGGAAAAAAATTACCTAAATTGTATTGAGATCAATCAGTGAGGAAGCTTACTGAAATTGCTGTTCCGTCATTAATTGTAACCTACTGATTAGTATTATTGTGATCTTGTGTAAAAAATTTAAAATTACATTAGCGTAATACTTGCGATTCTTATTGACAAAGTAAGACACAACGCGACCCGCTCAGTAATAAACATGAGCATTTAAGAGCATTCTTCCGAAATCTTTCTTGTTTAGAACTATGGTAAATCCTACAGAGTAAATACAATTAAGTCATATATTTAATCAGGTAGACTTTTCAGATCGACGCCCCCCGCCGAGTACACCGCACAAATTACAAATTACCCCTCCCTCCATCCGTTAGATACCATTGATCTCTTTCATCTCTAATCATCTAAAATTTAAACACTTATAAGCATCATCGTACAATATTTGTAATTATCATAGACGGTAATAATTAATAGTGTGTATAGTAGTGCAATCGTAATGGTTGCAGTAGGAGCAGTCGCAACAGTAAATAGTGGTAAATAGCTGTAAAGTTTTATAATGATAATAGTAGTATAATAGTAATAATTATCATAGAAGTAATAATAATAATAACAATAATTGTAGTCTTAAACGTGCCTAATAATTAACTATTATAAATTCGAGGTAAAAAATAAACTAGCTCCCATATTTGATGCAATATGACCGTACAGAAACCTGTCTAACGGTCCAGAGTGTTCTTATGATACAAATTTCTTTTTTCGTTTCATTCTTTATTTAAAAAATTCATTAACGTTCTTTCATGTTCGTTTCCTTTCTCGTCCTTTTCCATTCAGAAACGACAAACACTTTCGAATCGGTAGAAACGGAAAAGGACCAGACAACTTAAGTTAAAGAAAGTCAAAAGCGAAATAGAAGTAGAAGGGTGAACTAGGCATCGATATGCCTAAGATACTACTAGTGATATGAGGTGAAAAAAAAAGAAGAGAAAAAAATATATGCTTAAGGAAACTGCACCCTGCTGTCATAGAATTATAGATATACGTACACCATATTAAAATGATCTATTTATGTTACACTATCTCTGTAGTTTAGGTTATAAGTCAGCCTGTGTGAACACCTTACTTAATTATTTCATTAATTATTCGTTACGTTTTTTTCTTTTTCCGTCGGTTAACCAGCATAACAACTATTTTAATAAATACGAGATCGTGGAGGGACGGGTGTCTCGAATGTGCAAGTCAGTCGACGACTTTCCACCGGAGACCGTAATATAATATTTCTTTTATTTAATATTCTTATTTTCAAATTACCGAAGTGTGTCCACTAAAAGTATTAATATAGAGGTGAACGAGCATCGAAATTTGTGCCATCCACTGAGAAGAAATTTCTCAAAACGAAATCTCATTCACCCCCGCTTAAATGCTGTTAAGTAATTAATGATCAGCACTCCTTACTCTTTACACTCGCTCATTGTTTTTCTTCTTTTTTCTTTTACTGCTTTATATTTCATTTATTCCATTCGATCTAGTTTAACTTTTATAATACTTCTATGTTCCGCTTCCTACCCTCTATCCCAGTGCCATACAAAATTCGCTTGCACCATGGGTGTTCTTTCCGTTATATCCCAACCACTTTATTTTACTTTACTGCCTTCTTTTTTTTTTATTTTTTCATTTTTTTTATTCCTTTTGTTTTATTTTTCCCTCAACGTGTGTGGTTTCAACTGTATTTACTATACTTTTGAAACCCGGCAAGATCGTGAGCCGTTCTCGCGAGCGATCAATGAAATCAATACTTCGGGAAATCCAACGTACTAGTTTCCTTCGTGATATCGTTTCACAAATTTTGCCAAGTGCATTTCGTTTCATTTCTATTTACGAATGCCAAAGAGATACACATCAAAGACTACCCCAGGCATGCTATATAGAGATTATAAGAAAAAAATTACGAGTACGACCGCTCGCGAGCGATATACCGAGACAATCGAGATCGAGACATTCTTTGTACAAGATAATTCCCCTAAACTCTCCCTCTCTCTCTCTCTCTCTTTCTCCCTCTGTCGAAACAAAGTTCGAATGGCAATAAATAAAGATCTCAACTAGAATATTTAAATTTAAAACATAGTTGTATAATCGACGGTAAATTCTGCGAAAAGAATAATGTATATCAAAAACGGCGAAATATCTCTGAAACGGATCGAGAACCAGATGAAACTAAAGTGCAAACGGATCCAAAGAATGTCCCTCGATTCAAGCGGAAATTCTCACGATCAATGCACAATAATGTTGTAATGTTTATCTGAAAAATGTAATATGAAATAACCCACGAGCAAGGCCAAGCCATTCAGCGCATCTCTCCGTCACGGGTCAATTAAAATGGTCATGAGGTGGGCCACTCTTTGAAATCAAAGCCTTGCTGGGGTTTAGGGGCGCTGGCGGCATACCCACCTTGGTTGCTTTCTCCTCCTTGATACGAACGCTGAGGATAACTGGTATCAGCGTAATTACCATATGCGGAGTACCCAGTATAATCCGGAGTTTTAGCTGAACTGCTACTGGACCCAGGTGCACCTGAGCCGGTGGTTTGTCGTGAATACATGTCACCTGGAACATTGATTTTCGCTGTAGTATACAACTTCCCCACTTACCTCCGTTTCGTTTATTCATAAGCTGTGGGGCACAGGCTCTCTCCATGGTAAAGATACATTTTTGATACTTTTCGCATGATAATCGAGCCATCAACGGATAATCCAATTACTTTACGACGAGCTCCTATCGTGGAAGTGTTTAAAAGATAAATTACTGTGCACGCATTTGTGTGAAAAAAAAGTATCTAAAATATATCTCTTGTTTCTATCATTTTTTTTTTAAATGGATATGTTCGATGCAACAAGATATGGAGATCAGTACGTTTACAAGAGGGTCGTGCGATTAAAAAGCAACGTGAACGATCATAGATGAAAGTAATTCACAAACGCGACGTGATGCGTCGAAGAGAAACTGATTACACAGAATAAGCAGAGAATTGTACTGATCCCAGGAGTCTAAGATCTCTGTCGTTGTTGCAAGCATACGGCGGTGACTTTTTATAAAACGAAACTTTCATTGCACAACAGGAAGTGAAATGTAGTCTCACAATCTAAAAAAATTGTGAAACTTGGAATTTGGGTACGGGTGTGAATTCATCGTAAATTCTACGAGACGTTTTATGGAAATGGAAGGAGCGAGAGTAGGATTGCACTGTACTACATTACAGCCACATGTCGTTTTTTTTTCAAATGTTCAGGACTTTTATATTCCCCTTGTTTTACAATGACATTATATAATAACTTGAAAAAGAGAACGATATGGATACGCTTGAGAAATTAACTCCAAATACCTGGTCTATTCTAAAGGTATCACAAGCACTGACCAATTACTAGTTTCGGGAGGTATTAAAAACAACCAATGAAAATAGAAAGAAAATACTTGTATTGGTTTACATAGGACAAAGAATGATCGACCTCAAAACGAAATACAAAATCAGAAGTGATGTAATGGATGATTAAGTGCGAAATGCCGATGATTACATAACTACGATATTCACTGAATTCTATCTAACAATCGTAAGCATAACAAATATTTTAAGCGTAGCTCTACTTTTAACTATAATACTAACGGAAAACATACAGCTTGACGTAATTTACAATACTTTTAATTCTAACTGGATCTGCATTAAAACTACGTATACCTATAATTTGTACAAACGTAAGTACATGCTCTCGAAATTCCAGACGCAAAAAAAAAAGGAAACAAGCGCAGAGACACTTAAGTCAGAGTTGCCAGATAATTAGGCGAGCTAACGAATGTGCAAATGTGAAGGAAATCGGGAGAGTGTAGAGGGGATCTTACAAATGGGGAAAAAATTTTATTGAATAAAAGTAAGCTTTTCTCCTTCGTTTACAACATTATTGAATTCTTCGGTTTTCTCGTGTCTTCCGACCCCATGAATGCACGAAAAGCTCACCCCTTGGTGCATTCCGAAAGCCAATTACAACCAACAAATTGTATATTAACAGACAGAAGTATCATTAGACGGGCGTTACATTCTCGTACGATTCAAAGGAGAAAATGACACGTAACGGTACAATAATTGTTCGCAATAAAAAAATACTGTTAATAAGCGAAGCATGATTTCAATGTATCACGCCAAATTACAATTTTCATGCTACCTCTCGTCGCCGCGTGCTTATCGATCGTTAATAAAATTGAGTATCATTCTAAATACAAACACACCCGAATACGAGCGATAATAAAGATTCCCTGATCAGCTAATATTATTTAAAAAATAAGTTTTCTTTTAGATTAGACAGAGAGAGAGAGAGAGAGAGAGAGAGAGAAATAGAGAGAGAGAGAGAGAGAGAGAGAGAGAAATAGAGAGAGAGAGAGAGAGAAAGTAGGATGGGGAAATGAAGAGAAACAAAACAATAGACAAATTATTGTAGCCAGGTTCGACTAGGTGAAAATGGATGATGCGAAAGGGTGGAAAGAGGAAAGAGTTCGTTTGACTGAGCGTGAAGACTCACCCTGCGGGCCAGAGGGGTTCGAGTTGGAGTTAGGCTGCGAGGAGTTGGGCTGAGGGGGCTGAGGTGGTGGTTGGGTCCCAGGAGGTGGCCCGTTCTGTGGCATGTTCCAGGAGTTCCAAGAACCCCCGGGCCCGCCCCCCGCAGCCCCGCCAGTACCCGCCGTGGGCCCATAACCCCCTGAAGCGGCCGCCGCCGGCCCACCTGCGATCATTAACCACACAAAACACGTATCACCGACCACCGTCTTCTCTAAAGCATTTCTTTTTCTTTCCTATTAACCCTCTGTAACCTTCATTCTATTTGCCCCTGAAGAAGCAATGAAAAGGTCTGTAAACCAATCGTTCTTCTAACGATATCTATACCAACGGAGTACAATAATAAGAAATATCAACGTACGTGAACATGTCCTTTTCAAAGTTACAGAGAGTTAATCTGTGATCGACCAATCTAGTGCCAAGCACGACACGCCAATACCAGACAGCGTTCCAGTAAAATCTGAACGATCTTGAAAATTTCTTGAAATCGGATAGTGGAAGATAAACATCGATTGTATCGCTTAAGCAATATCTGAACAAGAACTTTGAACCATAAACTTGGAGCACGGTTCCTAATTGTTTTTGGAAAATGTGAACTGAAAAGGATAAGATGCTTACCTTGCAAGACCTTCGATTTAAAGGTAGGTAAATTATTTTCTTCTATCAGACGATGATCCCAAAGTTAATTTAGAGGCAAGTAATTTTCGCCGGTCGTGGCGGTCTTGGCACTTGAACGGTTCGATACTTACTTATGAAATGTCTTTTAGTATCGTTAACATTCAATGTCGTTTAACTTAAATATCCATGCTTGCTTTCCTCGACAGATAACGCGTCAAATCATTATCCCGATAAGAATATGCTTACATTGCAAAGGCATGCTGCACATACTTTTTATCTAGTCTCTTATACGACCATGGATAAAGACTTTCTTTTGTGAAACTTCAATTCCGTCGAATAGAAGCATTTTTTCAAGAAAAGCAAGCACAAACTTTATAGATAAGATTATGAGGTTCAATGTACCGGAAGTGTATATTATCGAAAAAAAATGTATCACGTCGACCCAGACTCAAGAAATTTAAATTACATTTCACAGATTTAAATAGTTTCAAAATGTTCTAACGACAAGGTAAAATGAGAGACTGCAATTTGTAACAAAAACTAGAGACTCTATAATACGATGAGTAATGAGTCTGAACTGACATAATTTCGATATACACTTGATATTTATGATGTCCTATTGTATTCTCTTTCCATAACAACCTCCAGAGGGCATCGAAAAATAGACAATTAATTATATACTATAGGTATTTGTTTGTTCGCGTTCTTATCTTTTTTTTTTTCTTTCCTAACATCTCCAAGGAAAATGGAGGGGAGAGGATAGGATCAATGTTATTCTTGATTTTTATATAGCTATGACCCTATTATGTGTTATACTTTGGAAAAATGTATGAATGGAATCAACAACTTATCACATGATTTTTAAATTAAGAATTACATTTCGGTATTATATCAAATTCAAAACGATATGTTACGGCTATTGTTATTGGTATTTTTTTTAAATTAATGGCAAACAAAAACGCTGCAATATTATTACACTCAACTTTACGGGAAGTTAAATCATACTCGTTAATGTTACAGTACTTATAGCTAAACTTATCAATATTTATATCATTATTTCCAAACTAAACGAGGACTCTATTAAGTGTACTTAAACTCTAAAGAAAAGTATAGAAGAAAACAATTAAATTGCGATATATCTAAAGGACTTACCGTAACTTCCATAACCTTGAGTAGCTGCTGCTGGCTGGACATTATAACTACTACCCCACTGATGATGTGGCGGTGGTGGAATTTGCTGTTGTTGAGGTGGGCCAGGGGGTGCACCCCAGCCCTGAGAATTATACTGAGTGGTATACCCAGCAGCGTATCCTCCGGTTTGAGGACTGGTACCCCAACCTTGATACTGTTGCATCATGTTTCCTGGTGGACCCATCGGTCCTCCCATCATAGGTCCACCCATTTGTCCGTTCGGACCACCCATAGGTCCCATATTACCAGCCATTCCCATCGGAGGTCCGCCCTGTTGAGGTGGCCCCCATTGGCCCTGATGACTATCGTTCATCTTACTAGAAGAATCTCTCGGTTCTGCACGTTTGATTTCAACCTGTAATCAGAAGCGAACGAAACGATCTGTATAAAAACATCGTTATCCTCTATCGTCCACAGATTTGATTAAATCAGATATTAAATAGGATTTTCACTTCGATCGAACAGAAGTAATCCCATTTAATTACCATTCTTAATTACCATTCTTTCTATTTTTTCGTAAGCGTACGATTAAACCTTTAAAACTCGCCAAGTCTTACATAAATACTAAGTATATACTAATTTTTGACTTGCCATATAACGCATAATGTACGATATTCTAGACGTGTTTCTTTCTTTTAAAAGTGTTACTTATATAATAAGAACTAAACACATACAATCGTTAAGAGTAACATAGCATGAGAAAATTGTGTAAAATAAAATAAGTACTATGACTAACATGAATCTGTAATACTATATGCGGTGGATAACAATAAATTGTGTTAAATATACGTACTTATTATTATTTTACATTACAAGTAATCTAGTGATATGTAATATATACTAGTGTGTAGGTATGCTATACCTGTTTTCCATTCAAGTTGACGAAATGCTCCACTACGCATCGGTCCACAGCATCTTCATCCTCGAAGCTGAGAAAGCCAAATCCTATCGTCCAAATTTGAGAGAGTATATCAAAAGGTGCCCCATATATTTACACAAAAAATACATTTCTTTTATATGACCCCCAATCTTACGAATTTCTATCGGCATTCTTTATTTGATTTATTGATACACACTGATCGTTACATCAACCGTCTTTCATCGTATTAATGATAGTAATTATTGTTAATTTGGAAAGACATTTTCACGGTTTATATTACACAGAATCCTTTAGTACCGATTGAGAAACATGCATCTTTAAAAAATTTTTAAATACCTATTGTACAGGCGTTTATGTAGTAGTTATTCATTTCGACTGCTCATAAACTTAAAATACTTAATCTAACAAATTTATGATGGCTGATTTGAAGAAGCTTCGTAGACCTCTTGTTTAATGTCATAAGCGACATTTTCGTATTACAAAAGATCGTAATGTTAATACATAAAATATCAACATTTTTTCCATTTTATTAGTTAGACTAGTATTCTGCTTGCAAAGTGAATAATTGACTACTCACCCCAAATGACTATCTACCAAATGTGTTAAATGAGTATCATTCAGTGCATGTCATTTCAATATTAATTGCAAAAAGCAATACATATTGTTAGAAAAATAAAATATTTAGGAAAGAATGTTCACTTTTTGTACTCTTCAAATACAGTAACTTCTTGAATGCAGCCACCAAAAATGAATAAAGGTATAAAGAATAAAGAAGTAATACACCTAACCGAGTAATGGACTTTTACTACATATTTAACTATGAAAATAGCAATGTATCAAGACAAAAAACTTTCAATATTAAAAAAGCAATTGAAATTAATAGTATCCTATTTATTTAGAATCTATTTAAAAACATAATTATTATAAATTATATTATGAATAATTTTTTATACACATATAATACGATTAAGAATAAATATAACTAAATGACTTTATTATTCAATGGAGTAATAAGTGAATAATACTAATAAAAAATCGAATTTACAACATATCTTACTAGTAGCTTAACTTGACTTAAGTTATGTACATTTTAACTTATGTACTTAATAACCTGATAAAGCCTTAAGCTATCCTTAATAAAACTTAGCCATACATTTAATGTAATTTAATATAACATAAATTATCTTAACGTTTTTTAAGGTAAGACAAGGCGAATTATTAAGAGTAGCAAAATGAGATCAGAATACTATATAAATAACTATTTATAATGCATTGTAACTTTTACGTAGGGCCTTAAAATATTTTATATAAATACATATCGAAAATAAACAATATATAATTAAGAAGACCGTGAATCAGGATGTATTAATTGTAATTATTAAAGGAAACAAGAGCAGGGTCATTAAAAAAAGGTCAATCAAGCAGAGGAAGTTCAATGACCACAAATTATTCATTAACTTAAGCACAAAACCATATTCAACTTTTTATTAATTAATTAATACCCTTTCAAGTTTATACTTATTTTTCATGATTACCATTAGAACAAACTTTAATATTTTATTTAAATAATGGGTGTGCTGCATTCAAGTCAGAATTTTTGATTCAATATGTATAAGAATATTGCTGTTATATTACATAAACTCTTACACACGCACTTATGTTTTTATATATGTCCATTCTTCACTATTATTATTTTTACTATAGCTTGTACTACATCTGCAAATCGTATCAAAAGTACTTTCTTGTGAAATTTTTCAAGAATTCTGACTATACTTTTGGTCATATAATAAATAAGATGAAATGAATCTAATTTAAATATTCATGAAGCATTGTTCTTTATAGTTCCCACAATTAATGCAAAAAAATATCATTATAAGTGCACAATATCAATAAATGAAATGATATGTTATATCTTATTGTATCGAATCATTAAACAGAAACCACTTTGAACAATGCCAATATATACATAGTGTGTATATATGTATGTGTACATAAAAAAATAATTATCAAAATATACTCACCCCTAGATTTCTTCTTTTCCTGATCATACATTATGACAACCTCCATAACTTTGCCAAAGCGAGTAAAGAAGGACCTCAAGTCGGTCTCCGTCACATTACTTGGTAAGCCGCCGAGGAACACTTTTGGAAAACCTCCACTGCGTTTTGGCTTTTGTTGTGTACGCGGATTACATGGTTTCGGGTCAATCTGAAACAAAAAATTAAATACCATGTAGAAATAATCATTTCATTGCACTACTACTACTTTTATTATATATGTAATTTATATATACTAACTGTACGCCCATCAAGTTGATGTGGTCCGTTCTGAAGAACTAAAGGAACGTTAGCTGGATCACTGAATGTTACAAATCCAAAACCACGACTACGACCAGATTCACTATTTTTCATTACAACACAGTCAATTACTTCTCCATAACGGCCGAAGTAGCGTTGAAGATTCTCCTGCGTTGTCTCCCAGGACAAGCCACCGACAAACAACTTTCTGTAACAAACAAATTTTTTTCCTAATAAATATTCAACAAACTCTTCTGTTATAAAAGGTTATGTAATGCAAAATTTCGAGAAACAGTTAAAAAATCATAAATTTAAACTCATTGGTATGACAAACAATTAGTAGAAACATGATAATGATAGCCATTTGTCAACGACCTAAACATTTTGATAATAATAAATTTTGATGCGGAAAAAATAATAGCCGAGTACCTCGCAGATAAATCTTTTCTATGTGTAATTATAATTAGTGGAAAAATCGAAGTCTAGCATCTATTAATAATCATAATTCTAGTGAGGCATATAAAAAGAAAATCACGCAGTCCGGGAGTACCGAAATGCTACGATCTTTCAGGATATAGAGCATAAAAATAGAGAATCTAGAACTAAAGGATGTAACGAGCGACAATGTAGTAGCATACTTTCACGCAGAAATAATATAGCGAAATTCTCGGCTAGCATATTTGTCCCTGTCGATTACCACAGTGGCATCGAGATGACACAAAAAGATGCCGGATCATAGATACACGACGGGAGCGATATGTAGAACCGGCGGCAGTAAATTATTCCCTCTCACAGAGAAGTACATATCCGAACCGCTTATTGCTATGGGGGAAAAAGGTTGTCCACGCATATCGTGGGCATCGCACCCGACTATACGAAGCTTCGTGACGTTTTACGTGGCTCAGATAAGCAATATAGCTCGGGACGAGGAAAACATCGAGGTGAAAAGTCAAAGATACGAGTTAACTGCAATACGCAAATGGAGATCCCACGCAATAAACCTGACGGGCCGTGAACGGCGTCGATCGAAAATTCTCGCGCAAAATATATCCTCGTACGGGCGCTAATACACAATTCAGACTTACCCCTTTTCGTCGTCGTCCATTTCGGCCTTCACTCTCATAATATTTCACTTAAAACTACGAGAATGTTGTTAGTATTAGGGCGCGAATGGGAATATGGCACGATGCTTAGCGCGGACGAGGGTAATGGCTCCCCACAATGAACGCGACGTCGAGAACAGAATGTAAACGTAACGAAGCGACTCGCGTCACTTCCGCCGAGAGTTTAGTCAAATCAGCAACCGTATCCAATAGCGCTCCAGGGACGCGAGTAGATGCGCGTCGCGCCCTCTACAACGCGACTGCCACGACCACGTATTTTATTTCCGTTACACGAGTCGCGATTCGAATCACTGTACAGTTTTCTGAATGAATTGCTCGTATTTGCTAACGAACTGATACTATCGGCATCAGGGGGATTAACTTTCACTGAAATCTAGAAACCATATGCGCCAATTTATGTCCTACTACCCGCAGAACTGGAATTGATACGACCCTGAACAAAATATCGTACACGTTTAATGAATTCAATACGCGGCTAAACCCGATCGAACAGACGATTAATAATAATTATTTCGCCTGCATTGTTAAGGAATAAATAACGAATATGATTGAATCAATATATTTGTTGAATGCAGTAGTGTTTCTGGGTTCAACGATCTGTCGTCACATAGCTGATTCCCGCCATTTTGTTCTTAGATTAGCGGGAAATTTTAAATCGCCTAGAATCTACCGGAGAGCGCATTCGAAAGGAGGTATTTAATGCACATGTAGACGCAGAAAATTAAACCTTATCTACTCGATCGTGCGAACCGGCACACCTGCAGAAGAAGGTGCATAGATATCACAGAATACCACGTATCTCCCTTCGATTCATATTTTTATCAAGCAAAAAATACTAATTTTTTTCTTAGATAGAATGCAATGTTCTAGTTATTGCATAATGCATAAGAAATTGTATTGTGTAATGCATTACTACTTATACCGGTAACAATTTCCTAAAGCACTCAAACAGAACGGTGCAAGTATTATAATTCATATGATTTTATTGCGCTGTTACCATGAAATTTAACTGATAACATTTTGTTTCATTTAAAAGTCGTACATCGTATTCGGGATGTGTAAGTTTCATAGAAAGTGCAGTGAGTCACATCTGTGCGATAAAAAAATATCAATTAACATACAAACATTATACGAATTAGACGGAAAAGCAAGATTAATTCAGCTGCACAGTTTTATTCCCTTTTTTGCATTCAAACCATATGCATAACTAGGTTTACATTACCTAATATTTCGAGTGCGTTATCTGATAAAACAGCGATAGTGTATAGCCAAGGTAAATCTAATAAGACTTCAAGTATTTTTCAACGTTTATTCCTAGTCCGAATATTTTTTTCTTCGAGCTAATCTGTCGTTACGTCATTACAAAATAGAACGCGTTCAATTGAAGCGGAAGTGGTGAAATAAACTTCACCAGCAAACAAGCGTAACAGATTCTAAATATCCGATATACGAACAGCGAGAGATCGTTCCTACACGGTTTCGTTTCTTATATGTGTGCCCATAATACGTTTCCATCCCCTTCTATCCCCGACACGTCGTTAGAGATCGCTAACTTCCCGGGACGCAATAAACCGTGTTCATGGTCGACGAATAGTAACCAAGATGCCCTAAACCAAAGGTTATCACATGCGTAGAATTCGAGGGATCGATTCCTCTTTCCCCACGGTCTTTCCGGCCGAAGGATTTCTATGTGACGGCTAAAAATAAAATTCTTTAACTCGGCTCGCGGCGTGAGTAAATTTTCCTCCATCGACTGATTCATCCGGCTAGGCGACTTACTTTCATCGTAACCGCCTGAATCATCGAATTCGCGTTATCCAACAGCGATAATTCGTTCCCGTTAACGGTCACGAAGTAAACTCCTATTGAAAACGAAAGAACGAAAGTGGCACTCGAGTTGAACGATCATTTAGTCTCGATCGAGCACCGCTCGACGTATATACTTGGCTGATCTTTCCGATACTTTTAAAACACACCTACTGTCGCTCCTTCGCGTCTTAATCCGATCGTTCCGCTTGAGCAAGGATCGAGCATGTCGAATGGGAGATAATATGAAATTCACGAAGCGTAAAGGTAGTTCAATTCGCTTCTATTTCGACGGAAGTTCCTGCTTTACGGACGCGGTGCTATAGTGTGTCAGCTTCGACTGTTCTTACTAGCCGGCGTTTAGCAACGTTCATTACTGCGTCCTAACGCGAGCACGCGACAATCGCGTAGGTGTTCGTTGCACATTTATTTTACGCATCTTGTTACACAATATGCTAACCAGATATGTGCTCGGGTAGACGTCTCGTTCCTCTCGCGACGCCCGCAAAGCTTAAACACGTGTACCGTTTACTATCATCCGGACGATCGTGAGTAGGGAAAATATGTATACAACGCGCGACAATGAATTCACAGGCAATCAGCTGTAGTTTCGCTGATACCGTACGACGATATTCAAACTAATTATCGTGCTCGATGTGCGTTCGAGCACACGTGGAGGATCGAGTAAGTGTACACCTTGTACTCGAGCCTATCTCCGATTGATAAAGTTTGCCACACGTAGCACGTCGTGCTCCGTTTCACTTCGAAATAATCGCGGAAAAAAAAAGAGAAGGACAAAAAAACCGTGTAACTTGGCACTCGACTTTTTTCTAAAGGCATGCCATATGTCTCGGGGTGCATAACGTCTCTATAGATAAGAACACTTTTAGAGGGTCACACGTTCTAAATTTAGAGCTCGTACACGGTTCGACCGTACCGGCAGCTCCAAAATGTAGGTAATCAGGCCTGCATCGATAACCTGCCGCCCATTAAAAATAGAACCCGCTCCCGGTTCCTCGTGTTCGATCGAGCAATTTGCGTTAATTAAATCACCGTGCTCTCGACGGACAATAACCACGGAGATAAAATGATTTCACGGTACATTTCTCGCCGCGTATCCCGACCGAGGGATGCTTCTGCTCGCGGAAGATAATATCCTATCTACGGGGAATACGTCGGGGAGTTTCTCGGACGATTCCCCCTTTTATCCCTCTGCTTAACGCGATCGCGCGCGTATCCGGAGATCTCGTGGAATCTAGTTAGCATCGCGGAGATCGTGGCTGGTTGACAGACAGAAAAATGCTGGAGGAAAGGGTCGGATCGGAGGTCGTCGAAGGTTGCGGAGGTCAGGAGCGTAGATTTCGATCTACGGTGTCGGCTCGTTACTCTGGTATCCGAAGGAAAACCTTCGGCTCTGTTCATCGAAGAGCTTCGATACACAATGGCGAGTCGATCAGGCTGGTTGGCAGTAGGTGGCCGACTGCTTGTTGCCCGACGACTGCTTGCCTGGCTGGCTGGCTGGCTGGCTGGCTGGCTGGCTGGCTGGCTGACTGCTAGCCGGCCCTCGGTCCCGTCTCGTTCAGTCGCCGCTCCGACATCCTGCTCGTAACACGCTCCGCGGCCGGCACATTTTCCACGTTTCTTTCATCATCTCTTCGTTTACGGTTTCTGTCATGCCGTGGCAGATGCGGCGGGACGGTAACGCGGCTTTTTTCGGCGCCAGCTAAAGACCCACGTGCACATGTCGAACGTGTACGCGGAACGGAGGAGGAAAACGGAGAAGAGTGTGAAGCTTGAAGAGCAAGGTGCATCCTAGCGCGCGTTCTTCGCTGACAGACAACGAGGATCTGCGCGTCGTTTTTCATAGGATAGAAGGAACCCAACGATCGGGGATGGTGTTACGCTATGCGCGTCGTGCCGAACAATCGGAGCTTCTCTGTGAAATAGTGAGTGTGCGAAAATCTCGAGGATGAAACGCGAAATTCTTTTTACCAGCCGGCTTATGTAAGTGCTTCCACGTATTAATCATTTAAGAAGCATCGAGTACAAAGGATCGTTTGTTTAGATGACCGGGCGGTCGTTTGACGAGGTTGTTCAGCCGTGAACCGAACCGTGGATCGGTTCTAGGAGCTGCGAGCCTTTTATTGTTATAGTGTTCTCGAACTCGAAAAGTGGACGACTCTCTCTTTCTCTCTCTCTCTCTTCTATTCGTCGATCGAGCAGACCTTCCGTTTTCGATTCGAGTCACGATTACCTACGACAAATCTGGTCATCCAACGTGCCTTTGCTCCGATGATACCGCCTTGGCCGCGGCTCGATGTCTGCGAGAACAATTAGCGGGTATCTACCTCGTTCCACGTAACAACTTCTAATCTGTCGGGTCTTGCTGGTCGGGTCGGTCTCTTATAAATCACAATCGTTCGGATGTTAACGCGAGTCGACAGCCAACAGTCTGTCCGCAACGTGTTTCTAACCAGTCGACCACTTTGTCCTGACTCACCTCTAAGTGTATGCAAATCCATCGTATAGATGCAAATTGAACTAATGTGACAGTTTCTTCATTCCTCGACACCTTGGTGTAACCAATAAAATTTGTCGTAATAGCGTTCGCGGCATCGTGACAATTGCTGAGTATCTCACGGGAAATCGATTCGAGTTCGGCGCATTTCTCTTGGCCGATTACGAACCCGACTTTCTCGCCACGGCGGAGGGATTTTAAAAGGGGACAAAAGTGCGCAGACACTTTTTCTTTCGTGCTACCAATAGCGTCCGACTAGCTCCGTTTCCTCGCCCTCGGCAACCAGTCGTCCGTAGCTCATCCTTGTCTTCTTCTATAAAACAAACTAGAAATCGTACCCTACCGTAGATGCTAGCGAAGACCTGGTCCCGCGTTTCGGCCTAAACCGGTTCTCCCGCCTTTCGTCCTCGTTCGTGCTCACGTCACTTTGAATCGGATCCTTTAACGGGACGAACACCGGTATTTCGCAGTTCTGCCGATCCAACCATATAATCGCGATTGTCAACACCATCATCGTCCCCCGTTTATCGATTCCGAGAAATCCTCAACAGTATTAACGCGAATATCCTCCGGATATCTCTTCGCTCCTTTATTTATCGACGGACGATCGAGTCTAGACGAAGGAGACGCGTGGAAATCCGGACAAAAACATCGCGTGAGCTTCGCCTCGCGCTTCAAATTATCTTGAATTTGTCGTTATTCAGGGCAATCTCCTTTCGGAATAGATAAGATTAAGACCATGCGTACGTAAATATAGAATTCACGTGTCGCCTCACCGCGAAAACATTCATTCAAGGCGTAATAAAATTCACATTGCAACCGTGAATTCGAACGGGAACTCGGCGTTCGTTCTTTCCTACGAGATGGATAAACGCGAGAGAGGTTTGTGAGAACGGAAACGTGAGTGCGCGAGTAACGACTGGGGAGAATCGACGATGACCATCAGCGATCTTGCTTAACGAATAATTAATTTACAGTTAAGGAGAAAGTCTTTTCTTTTTAATTGAATCTTATTATTGCCCAGTCACTCGAATCTTCCGCGTGGAATCCAACTAATGATACTTTTTCTTTAGTAGTTTTCTTGACGAATAACGGTTTCTCTTTCGTTCGACGTTCTCTGTTTTCTCGCGAACAGAAAGATGTAACGCCACGAAATTCAATAACCACCCGCATTGGGAGATGTATATCAACGTGCCTGGAACCGGTTTAGCTAAAGGACAATTCTTTGTCTACGCTGATTTTCAGAGAATACATTTCTACCATTCTACCGATCCTCTTGAAAGGAGATCCTGCCTCGTCGTTGGTTTTCAAGCTTAAATAGCATTCCTACCAAATTTTTACTATGTCCTGGTGATACGAGGAGCGGCAGAAAATCACAATTTAACGGTACTCGTTGAATAATCGAGAAACCACGCAAATATTCGAGTTATCGTGTGATAGTCAAGCAACGTGAAGCGCGCATTCTTCGATTCTTGATACAAAAATAACAGAACCGCCAGGTTAATTGATTTCCTAACGGCGCCAGGCTCTCATTTCTGGACACGACTATTATATCTTCTGTCCCGCGGCTTTCTAGGCTCGCACAATGACCGGCTCTGTTCGCGTTCTTATCATTCATTCCCATGACAGTGCACAAAACCACCAATTGCGCAGAAAAAGAAATGAAAAAAAGTGGCGGGTCCCATGGAGCGCATAAGAGTGGACGTCTGACAATCGTCGTCAGAAGTCAGCGATCGAATTCGACGAAATAAATCGGTCGGAACGACTCGAGGAGCATGTCGATCGGACATCGAGAACGATAATCAAGCTGTGCGCACACGCCGTTGATACGACGAATGAATACGAATGACTTATCAATTTATTAGGGTTTACCGCGGCACGGTTACGAAATGTTGAATAAATCAAAGGGCAACCTTGAACCATTGAGCGCTGACGTAGAAATCGAATCGTATCGTTAATGCACGTGCGCGACCCCAATCGGCCGTACAATTTAATCGTATCAATTCTTTTCCCGTCGATCATCCGCCACCGATACGTCACTCCACATTCGACCAGCTACATGCGCGCTCGCGCGTTTCTTTCAGGCTAACATGAACGCCCTTCCCTGATCGTATTAGAAACTTCTGGATCGGCCACGTGGAATTCAACGGAATGCAGTCGCTTGCATTGACGGAAATACTCGATGTAAGTAATCGTGATTTTAGAAGAGTGCCGTACGATTGCGTCATACCCAGAAAAAATATCGTATCCGGTAAACACAATCGGTTTCGTTGAATTCGCGTTTAGCAGTTCCAGCCCGAGGCTGGCGTAAAAATAAGTGACTGGCTAAACAATGAACGCTTCCACGGTTTAAGCCGCGAGCGGCAAAAACCGCGCACGGTCGACGTGTGCTTTTTTTAAATCTCGAACAAACGGGAGTCAAAGTCCAGTGAATGGGAAAGGAGCGCCTCTGAAGCGTCTCCAATGTCGGTCCGCGTTTAAAACGCGGATAAGGGACGATTGTTCGCTGAATTTTCGACGCAGCCTGTCGCGCAGTCGTCTCGACGTATAAAAGAGATCGCGTAATTTTGTTGAACAGGTCTGAGCAGAACGTGCTCGGTGTCGAGAAAAAGGAGCAATGGGATCGCACGACGAATTCCTGACGATTAAACTAATTAGCACGGTGAAATTGCTAAAGAACAGGGTCGCGGGTGCTAGAAAGATGACGATGAACCCAGCCGGAGGTCCAGGGACCCCGGAAGAGTACCAATGGAAGAGGTGACGTTTCACCCAGTGATGCGTAAACGACGTGGATTGGCCAGCGCCATTCTGGGCCTGACAGTGGGCCTGCTCCTCGGTTTTCTCATTCAAAGCTACAGGATACTCTCGTCGAGCCATCACCAACGCTCGAATGCCTACACGTCATCGATGCTGCCTGGGTCGCCGGTGTTGGTCAGACCATCGGCGCAGAACGTTCCCAAATTGAACGACGATGAACAGATAAACAGTTCTTCGACGAGTCTGGTGTTCGTAGGCGTAATGACGGCTAGCAAATACCTGAACTCGCGAGCGAAGGCGGTCTACGAGACGTGGGGAAAGGAGCTTCCGGGTAAGATCGCGTTCTTCTCGTCCGAGAGCTCGATCGTCCCGGAGAACTGTCCTGACCTGCCGTTGGTGCCATTACCGCGCGTGGACGATACCTACCCACCGCAGAAGAAGTCGTTCATGATGCTGCAGTACATGTGGAACAATTACGGCGATCGTTTCGAGTGGTTCCTCAGGGCTGACGACGACGTTTACGTGAGAACAGATCGTCTGGAGAAGTTGCTGCGATCCGTCGACTCCAGGAGAGCCATGTACATTGGCCAGGCTGGTCGAGGGAACTCCGAGGAGTTCGGTTTGCTCTCGTTGGAGTACGACGAGAATTTTTGCATGGGCGGGCCAGGTGTTATACTGTCCAGGGAGACGCTGAGGAGGGTCGTACCGCACATCAAGTACTGCCTGAGACATTTGTACACCACGCACGAGGACGTCGAGCTGGGAAGGTGCGTGCAAAAGTACGCCGGTATACCTTGCACCTGGAGCTACGAGGTAATTTCTTTTGTTCATTAATTTTTCTTCCTCCCAGTAAGATACACTTTCGTGCTTTTATCCCTTCTATGTAACTACACACGCGTTCCTCTGCATCGTACGGTCGCTTAACGCTTCTCACCGACGTTCACATAACTATTAAATCTATTTTCGCTCGTCCTCCTTTCTTCTCTCTCCTGGTGCACACAGTATCATAACTGTGAATCTACGGGGCATGTGTAATTTGTCGATCAACACAGGCTTACGGTTCATTAGAACGTCAGGCTATCCCACAGAAGTGAACACGTACACCTTAATGTTTCAATAAACTAACCACCAATGGTATCTCGCTGGTGGTAACGAATCATCTCGAGGGAAATCCGCGATTTCTGTACAAGCGAAGACGGATAAGACGCGTTACGACTCGAGTGATGTTTCACGGCGTCTAGAAGGAGATTAATTGTTGTCATTGGCCCCAGCTAACGCGATAGTTGCACGGCCAGGATTGATCTATCTACACGATAGGTATTATCGGTTTAAATACATAAGCTACGCATCTGCATCATGTACAGGGTACGCTATCATTGGGTTAACTCGGAAGGTACAATGCACAGATGAGGATGTTAGTCGTTAAGTACAAGCGAATAGTACCCTGCTAACCCAGTGGCCAGATCGAGTCATTTTCCTCCATCTTGACACTCAGCATTAGGTCGAAGTGCTTAAGTAACAATTTACAGCACGAAGCGCTTAAATCTTTGATCGCGCTTCTTGCAATAATTTCGTCGAACGTACACGGGTGCGTTCGCGGTTGCGCCCATGCTACGGGGGAACTATTATGTCACGGCTGTTAACAGTACCATTGACCGAAACACGATCCAATAAACTATTTTTTCCCATTCCATCTGTGCTTGTCACATTAAGCGAAACGGTTACACTGGATCGAGGAAGTTCCAATAAAAAAGGAAGAGAGAAAAAAACTGCTTCCTCCTCTCACTCGTTATTTATCATTCGAATTCAAAGTTCGAAAAGGAAAAAAAACAGAAAAGAGGACGTTTCAGACGAACGATCGTTCGGCGAAACGTTTTACCTCCAATTCCAATATTATCTCTCGAAGTTCGAAAAATATTGATTTAAGGTAATGCGCGTAGATTTCAGTGGAACGGCTGACTGGGAAGGTAAAACGCGGGTACGAGGATGTTAGTCGTTAGATTCGAACAAATCGTAGTCTGCTAATCCATCGGTACACTGTACGTTCTCTTCTTCGTGCTAGTCGTAAGGTCGAAACACTTAATAGCCAGTCGTACGACATGCAATAACTAAGTGTTTGCCGTGGACGTTTTGCGCGTTCGCTCCGTGAAACGATTGATTCATCAGCTTGTGTTGAACTTGCGACGACACGTTTACGATTTATGCGTTCAGTCGCGAGTGTTTAATGAATCACACCTCGTCATCCGACGAGAATCGACGTTTCGATTGTTTTTCGATCGCAGGATCCTCGCGAGCCACTAAAGGAAACGCTTTCGTGGCAAGCGGTGGTAGAACACGATCAAGTTGACCCGAGAGACGTAATACTAGAATAATTCCCCGTAACAGGACACCACCACACCCAGTCTCGTAGCTTGATTAATACTTGCTCTACAGCTGCAATAAGATGCAGCTTTGTATTCTTCACAATAATTACCTTGACACCGGCAGGAAGTTCGTACCTTTTGCTATCGATCTTTCATTTACGTCGGCTGTCACTGTTTTTTTCGTCAAGAATAAAAAAAGAGAATCACGTTCTCCATCGTCAAACGTGTTTGTCTCGCGAAACGATCGGCAAGACGAAACTATTATCAGAGAATTAGACGTCTCGGGACCTTCCGAAGTCAGCGTAACGATGACTGTCATCTATTTCCGTCCTTTTAATCTTAATTGCAGCTGGCGATACTGGATGCTTTTACTGTTACAGATGCAGTCCATTTTGTACCATAACAGTAGCGGAGCGCAGGCGTTCACCGGAAACTTGAAGAAAAAAGAAGTTCACCGTGCTATTACGTTGCATCCTGTTAAAAGCCCGCCGCACATGTACAGGTTACACAATTACATGAGGGTTGGTATCGACTCCGCGCTGCGTCCACCGTTGATCGTTTCCTCCACGGTGTGCTGAACTTTATTTCGATTCCAGGGACTTCAGATCCAAGACTTGCAACAGGAAAGGCTAAATCTTCACAGGGACATTTACACGATGGCTAAACAGTTGGAGATACCGTTGGAGAATCTGAAGAGCTTCGAGATCGCCGCGGGCGTACCATTGTTTTCGGTGCACCCTTTCTCGAAAGAGTATCCCGGCGACACGGAGATATTAGGTAAAAGAAATTCCGCGTGCGTGGAACTCGGCGAAAGAATGCGTACGGTTAAGCGATCGCGTTAACTAAGAATTTGATCCCGACCTTCCGGAGAGTTCTTGAACCTTGGGAATATTTCACGAGCGGGGCACTTGAATCGTTGATTTCAATAGCAGTCGCGTTTCCCTGGATCTGCATTGTTAATAGAGCCATTTAGACCGATTAGCCCGTGCGAATTGATCGCCGGCCAGACGGGGCGAAACGTGAAACGACACGATTCGTTTGAGCTCATCAGACGTAACGATCAGGACTTCGATCATGATTCCACTCATTTCCATCATTTCCACTTACAGGCGCGTTCGAGCCTGATACGAAACCGCGCGCGAAGCGGACTACGGTTTCGCGTGGCCCCCACGGCGATAAAAGCTTAATTACGTTAATGAGACGAGAAATTAGTGCGTCGCGATCGCGTGCGCAACGCGTAGCCCAAAATATAAATCGCTCTGCATAGCCGGAAAGTGATAGCGAGTTTTGCTAAAATAAATACTCGATTCTCATTTACTTTCTCTTCCAGGTGTTCCAGCGGGACTTTGCTCGTTCAAACCGCGAACCGGCGATGAAGTGATTCCCTGGGATTTTTTATCGAGATCCGAGTACAGCTTAGGCGATTCGAATCCCAGGAGAAGAATTCACAGCGATATAAAGGAGGGCCTGGAGGACATCACGAGGGAAGTGATGGCCTCCATAAATGCCTGCTCGCGGCAGCGTGGCCGAGTCGTCGAGGAAAGGTCAACCCTGTACGGGTACAGAAGAGTCGATTCTTATGGCGCTGATACGATACTGGATCTCCTGCTGGTCTATCGTAAATACAGAGGGAGAAAGGTCACTCTGCCAGTCAGAAGGCACGTGTACCTCCATCAACACTTCACAGGTACCCCTTTTCACCTTTTTAGAAAGCGGCGAGTGAGAAACGAGCCGGGGAAGACGGCGTCCCGTAATGTCTGACTGGGTTCTTTTTTGCTCGCAGGACTGGAAATACGAGAAACCCTGGACGGCGAAGAAGTTGACGAGACGCGAAGAAATGAAAGAAACGACAAATCCCTGCAAAGTATATTCCGCGGCGGTTTCCTGAACCTGAATTTCAACTCCGAGACGAAGGATCCCGTCAACGACAAGGTCGTACATTTCGTTCTACCTTTATCCGGAAGATACGAGATTTTCCAAAGGTTCCTGCAAAACTACGAAGAGATCTGTTTGACGAGCGGCGAGAAGACCGCGCTCTTGGTAGTTCTCTATCGTCACAAAACAGAGAACTCGTTCAATCAAACGATAGAACTGATAGAACGATTGAAATACAAACATCGTAGCGCCAGCATCGACGTCCTCCCCCTTTCCGGGACATTTTCCAGAGCCAAGGCGCTCGATTTCGGAGTCTCGAGATTGAACAACGACGATTTAATGTTCTTCGTCGACGTCGACATCGCGTTCACCGAGGCGGTTCTCCACAGAATTCGTGCCAATACACTGCTAGGTAGGCAAGTCTATTTCCCGGTGGTTTTCAGTCAGTACGATCAGAAGATCGTTCGCGAGGAGAACGGAAAGCGAGATACGTTCGCCATAAACGCAATGTCCGGTTACTGGAGGCAATTTGGATTCGGTATCGTTTCTCTGTACAAGCAAGACTACATCAACGTGGGCGGTTTCGATTTAACCATCCAAGGGTGGGGCAAAGAGGACGTGGACTTTTATGAGAAGGTAGTCAAGTCGAACGTGAAGATCTTCAGAGCGGCTGACAAGGATTTGGTTCACGTTTATCACGAGGTTGAGTGCAGCAAGGACCTCTCGAAAACGCAATGGTCCATGTGCATGGGAACCAAAGCCGACACTTACGCGGGGATAGAAACGCTGGCGAGAATGATTTACGAGAATCCAGAGATACTGAGATTTGCCAAAGCTAGAAGAGCGAATCTATCGAGTGCGGCGAGTTGAATAATTATCGGAGAAACTGAAGAATCACTGCTATATCTCGGTTGTTAAAGTAGGAATTACGTTTGCAACCACGTGGTGCCAGAACGTTTCATAGTTAGGATATTTTGTAAATACACGGAGTAATTGCGGCTCCTCTTGCGCGGGAGTCCGAACAGGACAATATTTAAAGCTGATCGCGGGGTTCACCAAAGTTCTCACCCTATTGAGTTTACTACGTTGTTCACGTTTATCGATAAAACAGAACGAAAACTCGAGGAATATTAATTCTCAATCTGTATACATAAGAAGTTGTGTTACCTTTCAACGTGTACATTATACAGAAATTGCCATTGATGTACAAAGTATTAGCAGATATAGAAGAGAGTATCAAAATTTTTAACTTTAAGATCGTATCAATACTTTGTACGTCGATCAATGAGAAAGATTTGACGTTATTTATATAATTAAATGTGATGTATCGTTTGTGGTTGCTAATAGAGTATAACATACATCGAATACTTTTTATTCTTACCAGAAAAGTATACTAGTATTTTTTTACAAATTAATACTGTATCGTATCGTGTGTAAAAAATTTGTTTCTCCTGTAACCTGAAAATTGATTAGATAGAGGTTACTGATAGTTCCATACGAGTGTGAATGATTTCGTGAACGTGTAGTTCAAGACGATTTAAGATGCCAATACTCCTAAGAATGTAATACAACGTTATAGTTGAATGAATTATGTAAGTACATGTGATATTATTGTGCCTTGTGTATAGACTTTTATTTCTTAATTTTACGTACTGCCTGTTTTATTGTATTTGTACCTACACACACCGACCGCCCGTAGAATACCGGCGATACAGGTTCTGTAACTTGCATAATCATTTATGCAATTCGCTAAGATGCTTCGACATTTCATCGAATTCCAAATAAAATTTCTCTATTAAATAACCGCGTTACATCAATCGTTGTATCCTCGATGCAAAAATAGCATCCTCTATCGCTCATCAATCGCCTTATCTGATGAGATAATAACATTTTTTTCCTCGTTAGCTAGCGAATCAATTTCATATCTCATTCCTCCAAGAAAACACTTGAAACGTTGCCCATTTTTCAACTTAGAAAGTGTCTTTCAGCTTATAAGGCTCCTCTCAAGGTCTCTTTAACGACCGTGATGAAATCACCCGATTAATCGATATCCTATGAATTTTTCCTTAACATCGCTCGATCCTGATCATTCCAATTAGTCTCCTCTTTGGATAGCTTGTAGCCAGTCCACCCTCTGAGCCGCAGCGTCCACTCTTTCCCAACAAACATCTACCATCTCGAGCGATAAGGTAGTAATAAAGAAGATACTGTGGCGACCACAAACATTCCTGTTCTATAATAATCTTCGTTTAAGGAAAGTCCGTCGTATCTGCTCTTATCAACGATCCCAAGTATCAGCCAGAAGTGTTAGCAACACTATAAAAAATCGTATCACCGGGATCGCTAAAGAAAAAGAAGAAATTCAAGTATACCGTAAACGTGGTACGAAAAACAAGGCAAACTGGCTCACACCGCCGAGTATTCTTTCCGGCCACGCAGCGCTTAGGGAATTGTAACTTATCGCTCAAGCTCAAGGTCATCGTATATCGTTCACGACATACCGGCGCTGTTCGCGAAGCAAGCTGCGTCATATTTAAGCGTGAATCCTCGCCGCGACCGTGTTGCAACGAATAGTTGAGCGTCGGGGCGACATCAAAGACGAGAGTCTCCGACCTGGTCGAAATCGACGAGCACCAAGGACGAAATGGATCGCAAGGTCGAGCTGTGCGTGATCCTGCCGCTCGTGGTCACCCTTCTGATTGGTGGCCAGACGGACGCGAAGATTCTAACGCAATGCGAGGCTGCGCTGGAGCTTCAAAAGGCCAAAGTGACGAGGACCCTGATCAGCAACTGGGTCTGCCTGATGCAGAGCGAGAGCGGATTGGACACGCAACTGGTCACCGGCCCGAAGACAGCCTCCAGCTACAGCTACGGTGTATTCCAGATAAGCAGCTCGAAATATTGCTCGAGGGGACACAGCGGCGGCCTCTGCAACAAGCGTTGCGAGGACTTCGCGAACGACGACATCCAGGACGACATCGAGTGCGCGAAGAAGATCCAAAGTTTGGAGGGGTTCAAGGCGTGGGACGGTTGGATGAAGAAGTGCAAGAACAAGCCGCTGCCGAACGTTGCCAATTGCAAACGGCGCCGTCGATGAAACCAGTCCGTGGGTGCACGTCCGTACGAGTTGGTACGACGATAAGAGGAATGACTGCCGTTCTTTATCGTATGGGTCGATGAACTTTTCGGTGATGGTTCTGCTGTGCATATATAGCGAGCATAGTTTATACAATATACAACTGTTATTTTTTACCGATTCGATTTAAGCCGACAGCTGTTCGCGTGCATCGCAAATGGAACAATGAAGTTTCATGTAATGACTTGTAGTCGTGGTTCGAGGTTTGCGTCGATCGAAGGGATCAAAGTTCATAGAAATGTTTAATTCGACGGTTGGTAGGCGACAATAATCAAATTATGTATAGATACATCTATCTGTGATGTTGACGAAACATATGTCTTAATTATATCCCTGGTACATAAAGTCATCGTTTCGAACGCGTTAACTGTCAATAATATCTTAACGATTTCGATAACTCCGCGTAATTACAATTTGAAAGTAGACGGATAATGTTTACCCGTCGCGTGTGTTGATTAATTACTGTCGACTGGAATATTTTTATCAACGGATTCTTCGAACACGATACGATCAGATAAAACAACGCGAATTTCCAGGAATCTGTCCGCGGATGTATTGTATGCGCAATTACGTAAGAGACAACAATATTAACCGCAATTTAATAATCCCTGTATGTAATAAACACAGATAAAAGATACTACTTGAAGGTAAACGCGATAGCTACCTGTACTCTTGGTATTCGTTCCGTTCGACGGCGCTAGCGGACAAAGTTGCACAAGAAACGGGAGGATGTTTCCCAAATATGAATACAAATCGGCTGGAAATAGGCCAATAATGATGCAAGAAATCGGCATGATCTTTGAACACGCCGCTCCACTTGGCAGACCGAATCGGTCGAAATAAAATGGTTTAGAAATTCTGACTATTAGAATTACAAAACGCATCGTGACGGGAATACGCGAGCTTCGTTTCGATTTCATTTTCTGCTCAGGGAAAAGTATCACGATATCGGCTCTTTCAAGAACAATTTCCATTCTAAGCTACGTAAACCGCGACACGTTTCACGCCGTACCAATAAAACGGTGCAAATTAAATTTACGATATAGAAAACCGCGGCAACTGTTCCGAAATCACGTGCAAATGTCAATTTCTGTGCCGACGTGTCCGGCGCAACGCGTCTGTCGAAAGTTCGCGCGAGTCAAGGATGCTCGCTCGAACCGATCAAGTTTTGACTAGAGACCGTCATCGAGGCTGTAATCAACTAGATTACTCGCCGCAAAAATCCAAAATTATGCAATCGATGCTTATCGAAATGTCAAGAACGCTTCGTGGCTTCTCGATGTGTAGCAATTTGCGCATTCCTGCGCGACAAAATTCTTGTACGATCTTCGTCCGCCTTTCCGCGTTTCTCTTTTTCTCCTTAAAATCGATCGGTGCCTCGTGTTCGAAACGTTTACACGGACCGCCTAGGAAAAGCGATGGCCAACGAGTAAACGATTACACAACGAATCCATAGACTCGTCGTGATCGAAAAACCCTATCGATTCCTAGCGACAAAACGCGGCGAGGATTCGCAGGAATACCTTTCTCCGTCACCATCTTCGTCGAGTTCGATTCTTCTCCGCGTCGCTCTGATGGAAAAAGTCAGCTTCGATCGCGCTAACGAATACAACCGATCGATTCGAGCATAATGGATTTCACGCGGGTGTGGGTAGGACGTGTTAAACGATGGGATACGAGGGGAGAAATCCGATCGTTTCTTACCGGGACACCCGTTAGAATTTCAATCAGAATGATGCGTCGATCCACGGCTGCCTTTCCAGGCAAACATCGCCGGTTACTGACGGAGGAGGCGTACTTGGCTAGTCCGATGCGCACGCGGGGATGCACGTAGGCGCACGTAAGCGCATTTTACCGTAGACGCCGAGGTGAGTGTGCATGCACCTTTCACTAGCGGAAGTGAACTGAGATAAACGCGTGAGAGCGACCCGGGTCAGCGTCGCTCTTTTATTTCGCGAACAACGGCTCGCTATCAAAATACGAACGACGTCTCGTGGTATCCGCCGATCGATCGCCCAGCGACGATTTAATCGTCCGCCTTTCTAATTGTCCGCCACTCGTCTTCGAATCATTGAATTTCTAAGAAACATTATCGCTGATCATCAACATTGCCGCGATTACGTTCCGTAATTAGTCTAGCGCTGAAAGCTCGCGCTTTCCGCGAACAGTCGGATTTAATCAGTTTGTTATAGAATACGTCTCGCGATCCCGCGGGTTTACGTAACGGGAGATAAGTTCTGTCTGAAGACCATTGATATAACTGTAAACGGAGCCGATGATAATTATTGACGACTACGTTTTATTAGCGGGATCCGTCGGTAAACGCAATGAAAAATTGGAATCTGCAATCTGCGAGCGGATAACCGTGAGAAGCGACGGGTATAATCGCCAAGCGGTAAATCATGTAACGTGTTTGTACAGGACCGCCGCAGACGCGGTAAACGTACAGCGCATGTCACATATCTCGTTGAATTGCCGTTGAATAACGGTACGCGTTTGATGAATATTAACAGGCTTTTTGTTGGAATTTAACAGGCAGCGTTCTTCAATGAGACGCTCTGTTCCACGTGCCAGAATCGCATTGAAAGCATCTGCGCGTGGCCGAGACGAATTTCTACGCTACCGCGAAGGTAGCTACCCTGGCTTCGACCTCGACGCTTTGTCTTCTCTTATCAGAACTTTCTAGACGTGATAATTTATGCACGAAAGCGTCAGCTAGCCGCAGAAAACAAATCGCGAATAATTACAAAGTCTGCGATGTTTCAACCGAGGAGTTTAGAATCGCCATCTGGAACGCGAAAGCGCGATGTTCGCGACCAATTACGAATGTTCGTTTCACCCTTAGAAGCGTCCCAATTACCGTGATTCCTGATCGATTACCGGTGCAGGTCTCGTGTTTCCGTGAACCGAACAATTTTGAATGCCTCGCACGCAAAACGACGGGGTCGAGCGTGGATTCTCAGGGCGCGTCGTGTTCTACCGTTTCTCCATAGGAAGACGGAAGTACCTTGCGGTTCGATCTTGGAATAAACGAGCCCGGGTAACGGTGAATCCAACCGCTCAGTATGAGCGTGCCGGTGAAACTCGAGCGTAGTTTAAGCGACCTCTGCAAAGGTCACTCCTCCGTGGATTCTCTGAAGAAAGTGAACCGATAAAGAGAAGGCAGACACGGCTTAGCAATTGCCTTAGATCCCGACGATTTTTCTCCGGAGCCGTTATTAGAGATCCTCTTCCGACATCTCTTCCTTCCCTTCGTTAGGACGCTGACAATCGCTCAGGTTGTTCGGAATTTTAAAAGTCGCCGGATACGTGGCGGCAGATCGTTTATCGAGTGGTTCAGCGACGATGGTTGAGCAACGACGTTTACGTAAAAAAAAAAAAAAAAAGAAGGAAGGAAACGGAATTTGAGCCGCGAATTACGTGACGCGCGGTGGCGGTAAAAGTATAGCGGCGAACGGAGAGAAGATGGCAGAGGAAGCATTTTAATGGACGTTACGCCGTGCCAAATAAGTATTTTGAGCCGGAAAGGAAAGCGACGAGATTAAAACGGTGCCAAGCTGATTAGAAAGAAGCGAAAGGAGCGAGACAACAAACTCGCGTGCATTCTTAACATTTTACGGGGACAATAACAGATTTCGTAAATTTACGAAACGGTGCCAGAAGCCGCTTAAGAAATTAACGACACCGTGCAACTTACGCTTTAAACAGCGATCCATCGCGCGATAAAATAGCGGGATGAATCGGTGGCTCAGAAGTGAAGAGCGACGAATAAAATCCTGGCTTCTGAGGCGCGAGATGTCGCCGAGGAATCGAGCAATTACTCCAAGTGGAAAAAGTTCAAATAATTTCCAGCCGGCTCCTAAGCGTTTCCAGCGAAACACACGTGCTTTTACGGAGATTCTCTAAATTCCCTTTCGATTCCTCTGACGTTTGTCCTGAATCGCTGAAAAATTTCCAATTAAACGCGGGTTTATGTAACTAGACAATTTTTTTCAGTCTACCTGTCAATAAACCGAGGAAACATCGGCTCGAAGAAAGTGAGCCGTAACCCCGGTAATTGTTCCCACTCTCCCAGTGGTTAATAAAATGATTAAAAAAGGAGGAGAGAGAGAGAGAGGGAGGGAGAGGAAAGATCCACTGGCAAGATTCCACGGATGTTATTAAACAACGGTGCGAGGGGTGTTCAAAAAATAGATACACAGACTGGCGCGTTCTGTCTCGCACAAACCAACCGGAAGCGTTTCTCCAGTTTTCACATACCACAGTGATAATTACGTACATGGGAAGATGTTCATAGCGCTCTTGTAGGACGTCTGGCCATAGTATTACCGGTTTTTGCTCGCGAGCACACAATGTCGCGTGGTATTAGTACGTTCCGTATGCATCTCGAGTGAACGTACTCACTATTCCATAGGTTCGATTCGAATCACCTGCAACTTCGCCTGCGAGAGAAAGGGGCGTAGAAATTTTTACGAATTGTCAATGAAAATCGTCCGGGTGCCCATTAATTACGTTTCAGATGACTCGAGACGGATTTAAAGGATATTCATATGCTAATAATCGCGGGGGACCAGGTTGCTTCGTTGCATTCAGAATAGCGTTGTCGCGTACGCTTTTGACAGAGGGGAAAAAGTTGTAATTTTATTGTTACAATGTGTGCCGTACATTGGCCTTCCGTGGCTGACTTCTGCAACAGGGACAAGGAACGTTTCGTCCTTATTATTTCGATAAACATCGCACGATGTAATAACCGAGATACGTCAACAAGACCTCTCATTAACGTTGCCGCGGGTTCAGCCAGGCTCTGCTCTCACAGAGCTAGACTACCTGGCTTGTACCAATTTCTCGCCGATGAGATCATTTTACATCCTCGCTATCTTTTTCCGTTCCAAACGATCCTCAAACGAATAAAATTCGCCCACTATCCGCCGCTTTCATCGCCGATTTCGTTCGACGATCGCCGATAAAACGAACTGCTGCGGCGAACTTTCGATCGAGCTCGAGTCTTTCGAGCTTTTCGAAATTTTCCATTTACTATTTCCTGTTCGATTCAGTGGCGAGCGATCGTCAAGGCTGCAAGTGTAACTCAAATCGATCGTTTGAGCATCGATGAGAAAGGAGAACTTGCATCGTTCTTGTGCAACAGCTAAACGCAAGCTTGCTCCGTTTCCCGTAAGCAATTTTGCGTAATCGTACTGGCTGCCTCAGTTACTTGCACATCGCTAACGAGTACTCCGCTCTTCTGCTACAGATCTTTCTCCCACAGCCGCTCCCTCGAGCGTACAAGTCGCTCGGTCTCGAAATTTTTCAATATTAGAAATATTATTCAATGTTCGATGGCAAATATTTACGTAACACAAACATTCTCATTAACATGCTAATGTGCCAAGTGTCCCATTGACGTTACCTTCATTGTTTACTCAGTTTGCGACTCTTTCGCTCTGCAAACTCGTTACCGATATCTCCTTAACAGGCTACCGTCGGATTAGGGATAATCCAGCCGAGACAGCCGTCGCGTTTCTTACCAACCGCCAAATTTTGTTCGACCATAGTGTAAAAATATTTTTCCCTTCACCTTTCACTGTGATTCCAGCCTTTCACCTTACGGGATTACGCACGATTTCGTTACGATGTTAGAATTTTTTTTCCGCGGGATTCCCGTCACATCCTCCTCGGTCATCGGAACCTTTTCTAAACGCGGCATGGAGGAAGTATCGAGCACAGATATCAAATCAGTTACGTTCATCGCGTGGAAAGAGGGTCAACATCTTGGGAATGTATGCAAACGAAATTCAATGTCCAAGTATTCAACAAATTCGATTACATAATTAAAAAGTATACGATCTTTTTTGTAGATCTACCAGGACTGAAATCTAAACAGTAAACACTTTCTTTTTTTCTGGCGCTCGAGAGCTACGGCGATTTTTTATACAAATTTCATTTAAAAATAGAGAACAAAAAACAGAAGCTGTGAAAGTTTGCAAGGTCGTACATATACGCCACGGATGCCTTGCTAATTGCTTGAATAAACGACTAATCAGGTTACCATCTGAAATTCTTGATACGCCAGCGGCGTTTTTGTCCCGCATCTATGAGGAAAGTTTCGTGCGAACGATGGACTACGAAACGAACGCCTGCGTCCGATAGACGAGCACTCGAAACACCCGGTACGCGTAGCAGATGACAAATGTCGCCTTTTCTCTTTTTAAATCGCGCGAGAGAATTGATTCGGACGACCACGATCGATGTAACTCGTCGAGACGGAACAAAAACGAGACGAACTAAACAGCTTCCAGGAGGAAGAGGATCGTTCCTTGAGAGAAGCTCCGACGACCGAGCGAAAGTCAAGCCCCAGGCCCACGGGTTCCCCTCCTCTCTTGCGACCCTGCAACATTAATATCCGAGAAACTCGGATGCAGTACACACCGAGCCGTGACTCGAGGGCTCGAGAATATACGTTACAAGTCATCGGGATCGACGAGCCACGATGGATCGCGTTAGCTAACAAGGAAATCGGCATTTTCCTGTCCAAAGATTAATCCACGCTTAATCTCCGATACGTTCTTCCCGCTCGAACACGGAGAACGGTTACACGAATATCTTCTTGCCTCTTTCGTCGCGAAGTGGGTCGAAGCCCCATCACATTTCCCTTCCTCCATTTTACATCGCCGACAAAGTGTGCGCGGCGATTAAAAAATATTTCGGCAATTTCATGCCTCGATCTCGTAATTGATAATAACTCGCGCACAGAGGTATATAGCTGCGAACCACGGAATACAATTTGAGAAACCTTGCAAGCTGGGTGAAGGATAACAAGATGCGGGCACCTTGGCCCGTGTAACTTTATAACCCGATGCAAAGGACCGGATCCAACCCCACCTCCGCAGCTTTAGCTTTCTCCCGTTCAATTCGTTTAAACGTGCCGCGATAAATTGTCACACGACAAACAGTGCCACCGTAGACCATACATTACAGGGAGCTGCTCGCGTCAGTAATGGTCCTGAGGATTTAACGTATATACAAACGCGAACAATGATTCCGATTCTACTGGCCCCACAAATGCGTGGTCGTTCAGTGAAATATGACGGCGGTGGAATAGAGTCGTTTAAGGGCGGCCATTGTCAAGCGCGTCCGCGCTACTGAATCGAGTAAGGGCAAACTCGCTGCTGGCGTTTTCACACGGTTCGATATATCGGTGTATCTATTCGCTACGATATATACATATGTATACATCGTTGCGTGAACATGCGGTTCGTGAAGATGCAATTATGAGCGGTAGCATTACAGAATATTTGATCAAGGAAAAAGTAAAAAAAAAATGTGGGTCAAAAGTGAACTGAATAAAAATCACTTTCACCCGAGGAGCGAAGCGGCACCGAAATGAATCCCCGGGCGAAACTAGCGGTCGTTCTAAAATATTTTACCCTCTTTCCTGGCGAAACAATATGCAAAGCGTTTACATACATGTCCTTCGTGTGCCACGGCGATAGTGGAACTTCAAATTTCTCGTTTTCGAGTTATGGGTGCAGAGAGACCGGTTTCGTGAGAATTCGTGGTATTCGATGGCGATATTATATCGGCTCCGTTCCAATGTCAATACCTTATTTCACATTAAAATAAATTCGCACCGTTTTCCCGGTGCAATCATAATATTTTAGTTACGTCACCGTTGCAGCGATCGAGCTGCGTGGATCACTGAAACTTTTTCACGGTTCTCTCTCGCCGCGGATTAAAAATCGACGGAAGCGAGACGGTGTATCCATCGAAGCACAAGAACCGCTAATTTCCCGTTTCCTTCATCGATAATCGATATACGACTTCCTAAATGCACCTTGCTTCCCGGTTTTCCGTCAACCGAGCGATCTACACCAGCTGGGACCGAGGCGTTCGCCTGGCGAACATCGCAGAGAAGCTTCGCGGGAACGATGGACCGCGAGTAACTCGTGAATCTGGCCAGCAATTGGATGAACGAGACGAAGAATGACGGGATCCAACCGTTTTCAGAAGTGGGTCAAGAGTTCACGAGCCGAATAAATTTAATTCCACACCGAAGAAAGCGTTTTCCCTCTCGTTTCGTCGTTCGTACACGTGATCGCCGCTTCGTGGACCAGAGCTGGACACCGTTCGATATCATCTGATATTTCTCTGCTCTCAGTCCCCTCCGTGTACGTATCTGTTGCGTTCCATGCGTGAACGTGTGTGCGAAGGTACACCTGACCGCGCGCAATATGAATACACTGTTACCAGAGTCGAGGATGATTACGCTCGAAACGCAAGGAAGCTAGATGATACTTTTCTTCCTGATACTCTCCCCCTGGAGATCAGGAATCTCGCGATCTAACGGGTGAGACTTTAGGCAGCTCGCGGTACCTGCGTGCCTGTAACAGTTTTTGTTCAATCCTGAAATACGTAACACGGTTACGTAAAACAGGCAAGGAGAACTGTGCAGGATGTTTAATGAAGTCTTCTATTGAAGGAAGATGGTTCACAGGTATGATTAGCGGTGTTTGATTGAATCAGAGAGGGCTTAGACGAATGGTGGCTGGATCAGTCGGAGAATATCATCGCGATCTGGTTTTTCGTCTGTTCGAAAGGTAAAACGATGGATGCGTTTAATAGGTTTCACACGAAAATGAAATATATCACTATTTCCTGCGCTCTAAAAACTAAACGGGTTCGACGGGAACACGCGGAAAATGGTTACGAGATATCCGTTCGGAGTACGAACCGATCGGTCGTATTATTGAACGCGATGCTTGGGTGAAATTTGCTCAGGCATATACTTAGACGCGAACCGATTTTCCAACGCGAGACTATAAAATCATTGAGAAAATTAGCCCGAAATAAATCGAAATTAAATAAGGAAGTAAGGAAAGATCATCGTCCTCGTGGTCTACTTACGGCGTTAGATGGATGGGTC
Source organism: Xylocopa sonorina (assembly GCF_050948175.1). NCBI lineage: Eukaryota > Metazoa > Arthropoda > Insecta > Hymenoptera > Apidae > Xylocopa > Xylocopa sonorina. The sequence goes on from NC_135193.1 coordinate 16,969,909, forward strand.
TACGTGTCTCTCGCGAAAACGTCGATGGAATATAAATGGCAGAAATTTTAAAAACCTCGTACTTAATAAGCAACATACGAATCGATCGATGTATCGAGGCGGAACTTCGTACGTTCTCTCAAACGATCTTTTCGTAACCAATTTTACATAAAAGAAGGGGAAGAGGAAAGCGAGGCACGGTACGATATCTAATAGCGGACTGCGCGTCATATTTTTGGAAAACATGTTGCGCCATGTAATTAGAAGACACCCTAGGCCAAGATCGTTGGATCGCCTCGCGATCGTCCCTAGCTGAAAGACTGTTGATTTGTGAAATCGTCCGAGGACTCCTCGCATCGAGTGTGTGCCGCCTCGAGTCTAGGTCTAGGACGCAGCTCGGGGGACCCGCCGGCCGTTCCGATACGAGGAAAGGGCCGTTTCGCAACGGCGGATCGTCCAAATTCGGCTATTCGTCCGAGCAGAGGGTCGGTGGGATCCTTGACGAGAGAGGAGGACGATCTGGGTGTATCGTCCGGCGGAGGAAGGGAGAAACGAACACAATTGAAAGGACAGAGGATCGACGAGGCAAGGGAGGGGAGGAGAGAATCGTCTCACAAGCTGAATTACTCTCACTCGAGAGGCCCCCGTCTCTTCTTCTTCGTGGGGGCCCCAAGATATCCCCCTGCTTCTCGTGGGGTATAAAGGACCCTGGTCTACCTTGCACAGAGTCACAGAACAGAGCGGCATCGCAGAAGCCGACATGAATCCTCTGATCGCGGTAAGCACGCTCAATTATTTCAAAGATTATCCTGACTGAGTCAGGGAGAAAGATTTGGGAGAAAGAGGGAGAGAGAGAGAGAGAGAGAGTGTGTGTGTGTGTGTGTATGTGTTGCGTACGTATGGACAAGTGTATAGAGGTATTTTCGAAAAGTGAGAACGTACAGGATATTTCAAAAGTGACCAGTGTCCTCAATTTCTGCTAACCGTGCGCCTCCATTGATTTTCCAGCCGGATAGTCAATTAAACCACGTTTGGATTATATTTTACCTATCCGTTCATCGGTTCGCTTTATTTTACCGCGTATACCTCTCGCATTTCCCCCCTGAACGACAACTCGCGCCGTCGCTTTCGCTCTCGATCCTGTCTTCTCTTTAGCTTCGACCACGCTTGAGCGATCGTATCGATTTCGGGTCATCCTTCTTCGAGCCACGCTTTCCCGCTTTTCTACGCGTTCCACGGTTAGTAACAGTAGAGTTAACGAATTTGTTATTTTTTTCTTTGTCCAGTGTATGATAGTCGGTCTAGCAGGGTTCGCCCTAGCCGAACCACCAATCTCTTCCGGCTACAGCTACAGCAGACCATCCGGAGGAGGCTACTCCCTCGGCGGTATCTCGCTCGGCGGTGGTGGTGGATACACCCAAGTATCCACCGGCTACCAGACAAGCGAGGGAGCGTCCGTCGATGGCGCGCTGCTCGAACAGATCCGTCAGATTCTGCTGAAGGAAGAGCTGCAAGCCCAACAGACAGGTGGATTCGGAGGTGGTGGTTACGCCCCTAGCTCGAGCTATGGCGCCCCATCCACCCAGTACGGTGTACCGAGCTCGGCTTACGGTGTACCGTCTTACCAGACCCGCGTGGTAGGCATCGATCTCGAAGGAATCAGGCAGGCTATCCAGGTGGCACAATTCAACCAAGTGACCCACGGGCCAGGTGGTTATCCAAGCGGGCCAAGCGGAAGCTACGGAGTACCAAGCAGACCAAGCGGTAGCTACGGTGCACCGTACTAAAACGGTCGTCAGACTTCAAAAATATACAGATTGGATGATGAGAGAGTGAGAGAGAGAACGTGAGAGAGAGAGAAAGAGAGAGAGAGCGAGTGGAGACACCAGTCGACCACCGCGACTGTCTTTCGAGCTGAGATTCCTATCCTCGAGACCAGAGTAAACCGATAATAGAACTCAAAATGATGAAAGACCAGATTTCCAACTCGCCAGGGGAAGTTATTCCAAGTGAAACGGAATAACGACTTCTCGGTTTCAATCCGCTCGGAAGGTTGTCGCACGAAGGATCGTTAAGAGTACTCTAACACTTGAAGACTAAACAGAAATGGCCTCCCTTGATGACACGAAGGTCGCACGACAATTCCGGATTCTCAGGGGAAAAATACAAAGATGTAACACAGGGGTGTACGTACAAGGTAACAGCGGGCAAGGATTCCAAAGGCTCCTGTTTCGTTGAAATCAAATCGTCGTCGCTTCAACGAGCCACGATCCTCGATGGAATCGCGGGCGTACGTACCAGAAGATAACAAAGCGGCTCCGGGCCGCTGACTCGTTGAGGAATAAAAGGTCGTCGCTTCAACGGGTCACGGCTCAAGGAGTGAACTTGAACGTTCAAACGTCAGGCCAAAGGCTTAACGATCCGAGGCGTTGGCGGGGTGTCGTTTTCTGTCGTACCAAAATCATCGTCGTCGCGGTCGGATCCATGAGGGGTCCAACGTAACAAGTGATAAGAAGAAAACAAAAAAACACAAGAAACGAGCCGAAAAATGAAACGAACCTCTATCGAAAAAGGATCTCAAAGGAGATTCGACACGTTATCGTAAACATTCGTTGAGACTTCAAGATGGCATAGCCGTGGAGCCAGAGCCGAAGTCGAAGTCGTGATCGGCGCCTTTGAGGCGCCTTGTAAATACAATTTACACAAGCTTCCCACAGCGTCCGCTGCGTCGTTCTGCCAGTACGAGGAGGAACAGGAGCGCGTGCAATACCGAATCTGGCCTAAAGCAGTCATTTCAAGGGATATCGAAGAGATACGAATCATAAAAGAAACAGAGTTTACAACGAAAAGTACAGAAAAACGAAAATCATCTCGTGGAACGGAGCAGGCGCTGGACGCGGAGACATATACAGCAAGACACACAGATACACACTATTTTTTATATGTCTTAAAACGCTACTCCTTAACCACGCATTTTTTTACATTTGTATAAAGGCTTTTTTGTAGGAAAAATAAAAAAAAAAAACGTCGCCACCGTTGAAACAGCCGCCTGTGCTCAATTACAATGTGCCTTCTCTCTAACGTACGGCTACGCAGCTCGCTTCTTCTCTGCGCCTCCGTAATTTCTCTTTTCCTCGGCGATTTTTGCCACTTTTTAAATCACGCTTCCCCTCGGCCTCTACACCAGGTTCCCAGTCCATTCGTGACCCCCCGAGGGCTGCTCGCTCGCTGAAACGCGCGTACCCCTCCCCACGTCCTACCAACTTTTTTTCCACTTCTTCCTCCTCTAAAGACGACCAATTTTTTGCTTCTTTTCGTCCGGCAGACGCCTTTCTCCTTTCACTGCACCGATCGGAGCCAACGACGCGACCCATTCCCGCAGGCCCCGAGGGGCCCAGCAGAGCTTCTCCGCGACGTGACGTAAATTCTCACGAGCAGCGTTTAACAGATGCTCGCAAAGCGGGGCCCGGTAACGTCTGACCACCGGTCAGGGATTCGAAAGTGATTTCAACTGGCTATTCTATATACTCGCAACGAACGGCCGCGGCTTCTTCGATCGTGTTACGTACTCCCGATCTTCAGTCACGACCCACTGTCGTGATTTCGAGCAGGGAATAATCAACGAGCCATTCCCATGAGGACGAAGACAGTTAATAAAGATTTATACGTTCGTTCCACTCGAGACGATCGAATAATGTACAGGAAACTTTCCGAGCTCGCGGCTCGTGTAATCCATAAACGTGTTTAAATAATCGCTACGTTTACGCGGTGAGTAACGAGCCGCGCAATACATCGCGTTAAGTCCCAATGAATGCTTAGATTTCGATGTTTACGCAATCGATGCACGTAACGGATTTATTAATGCTGTTGCGCGAGAATTTCGTTCCCCTCTGTCAGCGGCAAACTTGTTCCATGGGGTCCGTAACGTTCGATGAAAGGTGACAAATCGATCCGTCGCGATACGCTCATCTGATTGTCGGATAAGACTGTAATTAAATCAGCAGACTCTTACTAGCTTAGATCGTAAACGATTGTTGACCAATGTCGTTCCTGCTAGCCGAGTAATTAAAAACTGAGCAACGAGAGTCGGAATTGAGTAATCGACGACGCGTACACAATGCGTGTCTGGCGCAATTAAGCGCGCCCTGGCGAAGAACAAGTCGCGGACGCCACGCTGTAGTTAAATGAAATCATTAAGTTTCCCTGCATTCCGTATGAGTTTGTCGCGTTTAGTTTAAGCGACCGTTGCGTAACGGTGCGCGCAACGCGTTACAAGTCGCGGAAAGATCTTTGATCGTTGAAAATGGGAACGACATTGCGAACAATGCAAAATTAATAAGAAGAGAGCGGAAAGTGTTAAAAGAAAAGATGAAGAAGGGGATATTGCGTGAACAGGCTTTGGGGCAACTTCTATGATGCCTCTTGTTCTGTGTCGCGGCTGAGACGCTAACAAACAACATTGTCACGCGCCGCTGAACCACCATCTTTTATGCTCATCATCTGTTTCCCCTCGGGATGCGTCTCGCACGCACACATGATCCACACGTGTACACGCGAAATTATCGAGGCGACATTAAATAGTACCCCGTCAAGATTTTTTTTATACGAAATGCATCTCGCGTGTCCCAGAATGTATATCGGAATAATTGAAGTCGAGAAAGTGTTGCTTCTTCGAACAGCGAGAAAATCGAAATATCAACGATTCGGCCACACTGAAAGGACTTACGTATGTACGACCGTCCAGCGGGGAAAGTGCTGCGTTTCTTAGCCAGCAAGGATGGCGAGGTCGAGAAAGGGGAAAGGAGAGAAGAAGAGGAACTGTGAGACTCTCTGTGGAATTTTGTAAGAGCCGTACATAATCCATAAACGTGCCTGCCAGGCAGAAGCCGTGCGAAAGACGGAACGACACGCATGCAACGAGACCCGTGCTCCAATTCGAACGAATTAAATTGCGGAGTAGAATTTCTTCTTCCAAGGATCTTTACTTCGAACACGGCATCGTCGCGCCCACGCGCAATCTTTACGCCGTCGTCCAACTTTTCGATGATCTCATGTTCGAACAAATCCACAAAGAAAAACTCGTCAGAAAATTCATTAAAAGCAATCATTCTCCACGCGTATAATTACGCGTTTGAAAATTCTTAGTGCTCTTCGGGGAATTGAAAGTTCCTTCAATTAATTTCTGTACCCAAACCTTTAGCCGACTTTTTCCACGGAGAACACGCAATCGGACGACCGATCAGCGTGTGAAAGGAGAGAAAAACGCGGGCACGGTGACGCACAATGCGATCCGCTCGGCCAATTATGGGAAGAGGATTTGTCGAGCAGCCGGCTCGTAAAACGTGCTCGTTTACAATGGTCCTGCCTCTCGGTTGCTTTACTTTCGCCTAGTCCCGTTTCCGCGGCAGAAGCTTTTGAGCTGGTGCCAGTTGCCCAACGTACGGGTGACGGTCTTCGTTAACGCGCCTACGGATCCGTTTTTTAACGAACTGGTTAAACCCGCGCGCGATCCTCCTCCAACAATTATGGGACCCGCTAACAATTACTAGCGCTGGCAATTATATCGACGTCTTCCGCCAGCTTTAATTACGGTACTGCGAGGTTGGTGTAACCGTCCGCGACAGCCGAGTTTCACGGCATCCTATCGTAGATTTCGGCGAAAAAGACGAAAAACGTGCACGAGAAGCTCGCTCGTCAGATATTTCCATATTTCCTCCTCTCTCAAATTATACGTCTGATGGTTGTAATTACTTCTGGTATCCTACATACGCATATGTACATGTACACCTCCCTTCAAACGTATCAGGAGCACTTGTTTAATCCTAATAAATGTCCGAAGAAAATTTGAACGTCAGTTATCAATTTCGATAAGTATTTCCATCCTGTTAGAAAACACGTCAGACCAGTAATTCAGCGAGGGTCTCACGTTAAAGACCGATTCTAAGCTTCGAGGAGATTAGTCAAAAATGATAGCCGTAATCTGACTTGTTTAATAGTCAATTTGAGATCGTTATGTAAGATGATTGTGCTCTGTGAAAAATAACATCGACGTACCACGGAGATCTGCGTAACTAATAACGACGAATCGAACAGCCTCGTTCGTCCCGAGAAAAAATGAGAAAAAGAGGGAAAGACGGACTTTCCAGCGAGGATCACTTATGTAACTCGATAAGTATTACGCGAAAGAGTGCGGGGAATGCAGGCTGCGCTTGCAACCATCCAGCAGGCATCAACAGGAAAAAAAGCGGAGCAATTTTAAGGGGTCCGTACGTGCTCAGAAATTGTGGAAATCGGACGAGCTCGTTGCACAAGCGCGTGTGCCACCTTTGCGAGCATCGCGGTGAAGGAGATCGGTCAGAAACGACCGATTCGTTATATTGCCTCACGATTTCCGTTCGGATCGACCGCAAATGCATCTGAGATTAATCGACGGTAAAAATTAGACGAAACGGTTGAAACTAAGACGCGCGTAATACTCTGTTTACCGTTTCAAATATAGAATAAGCGGACGCAAACAAATTTGTATTTCGGTAAAGATTTTGTCTATCTAGTGAGCTTATTTTAAACGTTATAAATATAGAGGCGTTTTAAGTTACGCCTCGATGGAGTTAATGTGATCTTTGAAGTAATATGTATCTAATTAATGATTGTTTGAATTAGAAAACAAAAATGTTGGTGTTCATTTTTATAGAGTTCGCGAAGTGTGTAAAATAAGTTTGAAATTGAGTTGTCGTAATACAAAATAGAAGGTAGAGTCAGCTTAACACTTGTTCATTGATTGCACGGAGGTATATACTTCTACCCTGAGAAAGCAAAGTAGGGGAGAAAGTTTCGGGAAAATCATTAGTTTCCCGCGCGCGCCATTACGTCGTTCGTAAACACACGAAGACGAATAGGCCTAAAGCTTCTTTGCCGACTACTTGTACCTTCCACCGCGTCGAAGATAATTTGCAGTCTGTTCGTCGTTTGATTTACGATTCAAATTACGCGCGCGAGAGAGAACATTCTAAGACCATTAACGAAAAGAAAAGTCCTGTACCGGAAGTTCGCGACCGCCTCGCGTGTCCCCAACTGAATTTCTCCGCGTGTTCAATGATGAAGTGTTAATTGGCTAATCGTGGAAAAGAAATTCTAGTGGACAACTTGCATAAGTGACAATTAAAAGCGAATCGACACGAATGTTTATATGAATGAATATATGTACGATTCCGTAACTACGTATCTCGGGAATAATAAAATAATTGAATAAATGAAACTATGCGACTTACAGTTGTGCATCGAAGTTGTGTGATGGATTTGTTTTTATGGTGTCTGCATGAAACTTGATGGCTGGTTTGGTTTCATTTCAAAATGGTGGGATGGAGGATGCAAATGATTAATGTGTGTGGGACAGGAACTGTTGGGAACACATAGAAAGAAATGAGTTAGAAAAGTGAGCAAAATTTATACAAACATATAAATATATGAACGCATGTACGTTGATATAATAAAAAGTTAGTTTATTATTTAGATTTTTTAAATAAAATTTTGTACGTCTGATGAGTACTATTCTTCTTATATGACTCTTTTAGTATGCGAATAAGATTTTTGATATGATAAAAGTTCATTGAGACGTTGTTGAATTATTTCCTTTTATGATTAATGATTGTAGTGAAAAATGATGTACAACTAGCAATATCTTATAAATAGAGAGTCATCAGTTTAATAAGAAACATCCATTTGTAAAAAATATTGCTAATTCTCTCTTACAGCTACTTACAGTATAAAAATACACGAGAGTCCATAATAAAGAAAAGACTTTGATTCATAAAAAAAAAGACCAAAATTAAGGAATTTAATTCTTCACTTATTTACATCACTCCTGGCTTTCCACATTGTCCTCTTATTTACACAATTCAGTCTCTCCCATCATCCAAGTATCATTTTCACAAAAATTGTAACAATGTTCAGAAATATCAATGGAACTGCAACAGACAATATATTACACGTTTCAATATTCCTGTACTTACTGTAATAACTTATGACGATAATCTCCGTAATAATTACCACGCATCACTGTTCGTATCGATTTGATAAGATTCAACATCTGCGATTTCACAGAGGGGGGTTCACCAAAGCCTTGAACATTTTGCCACGACGCCCAACCGACTGTAATGAAATATTTGAAAAAATTTAACGAACAGTCCACGTAAATTTGCATACAATCGAATGTAAATACAAAGAGCGTATCATAACCACAAAATCGTGTTGCTCGACAGTTGCCGGACGAAGTTGAACATAAATGGACGCGATAGACAGAAATTAGTGTTATCGTAAAAATATATACCTTTGGCAAGAAACCTCTCTTCATTCAAAACGCACACCGCATTCAAACACAATACGGTCGCCTCAAAAATTGTCCACAAAGTAAACGCCATGTTATATCAATGGAATGAATTGAAAATGTCAATTACTATACACGCAGCGCCACATCGCTTAACATACGACAACCACAGACAAGAAATAGAATAGACTCCTCACCTAATTGGAACTTGGAGTCATACGGATTGAATTACCGACCGTGCGAACTGAAAGTTTAGATAATTCTGAACGAGGAACACGAATTTCAATAAGACGAGTGATCTATCTGGATATCTGGTCGGTGGTTTCGTATTTTACATCAAGATTCTCATAGCCGGCGCTATGATCTGTTTCTGTACTCGGTTGGTAATGTCGTGACATAGAAAAAATCACATACACCCCACAAAAATACACCGTGCAATATATCTATTTTATAATTCGTCTATGCTTCAACTTTGCAATTCGTATCGATTTACTAACGTCGTGCCATCTCCTGTGTTGCGCTGGAAACTATACGATTTAAAAGAACCGTATTACCTGGGAAATTCGAGTAAGAATTTCACAATGTTGCGACTGAATGGACGTATAAGTGAATACAATCAATTACTCCACCTATTGATTCAGATTAAGCCCATTTGTGCTGTCTAAAGAATTCTAGATTAGAGAAGAGAGTTAACGTTAATTCTAGTAACTACTCTTTCCAAACGCTTCTCGAAAGAGCATAATTTGCAGAATTCATAGACAGTAAACGCTTTGAAGCGTGTTCCTCAAAGGAATCAGATAACTTTACAAGTAGATTGTCAGCACGTTAGTACAGTGAATTGTTAGAGGCATTATTCTATTTATAGCAATTGAACGACAAAGTGCACCTTCTTGGCACTACCGCTTTTGGAACGAGGACCCTCTAAACCGGAATACGACCGTTTTTCTAGATGATTCGGTGCTCTCTTCTCAATTGAGTAACCTAACGGTTCATGCCGGCTCAGTTATTGAACGTAGAGTTCATTTTGCGTTACCCCCGATCGTTCATGACCTCTATTATCATTTTATCACGCAGCGTGCATGCCACACATTTATCACGTGAAAGGAAATTCGATGTTTCTCTTCTTATCTTTCCATGGATCCAGCCAGCTACCGATATCTCTCTACGTAGGTAAAGAAAACTTGAAATCTTCCATTTGTTACGTCTATCATAAAATTCTTGACGTATGCAGAACGCTTCCTCGTGCGCGAACGATTGCGATACACTCGGGGAATGCAAGAGGACTCAGCAGAAATTGTTACGAGTCGAACTAGAGCGGAATTACTGCAGGAAAAAATTGCAACACCAACGATGCCAGTTTCGGTGGGAGGCATGCGTGATTCACCCACGCGTGTCCCGAAAGGTCACACTCGTGCACCTTCGGGAAATACCACATTGTCTTAGGTCTCAGAAAAGTTCCCAACGCGAGGACGGTAATTGTCTGTTTCGAAGGAAAAGCAAAACTACGATTGCGACTTTCCTACGCGTATCCACGCGTCTGATGTGCCAATAGGAAAATCGTGCCAATAAACAATGCTTCCTCGGCGATCCGACTCTTCGACCGATTCAAGTTCGTGACTCATTATCCTTCACGGAATCACGATATGCGTGAAACGAGACAATTAGCCGCATCCAAGACATAATTTCCTTAACAGCGGCTTTCGTTTCGAATTACGAATGGGATACACGTGTCGTTCGTTTACTTCTTAATATTATGCAACGCATTGCTCAATAACGTTATAATTTTATCATTATAAACGTTATGTATTATTCGATCGATGGCACAGGGCTGTATTAAAATTATAAATAGACAGAGCGAGGGAGGGAGAGTTCCAAGAAATGGCACGATTCGACTGTACGTCAATGAGCGTAGAATTTTTTTTAATCGCGATGATACTTGACATGTCAATATGTAACGAAATAATGTTCTATAGACCAAAGTTAACGATTGTACGCGTATCTATATAGACGCGGCTCGTGCCTGTTAAATGGTATCGAAGAAATAGAAGAAACAAACGTGGACTTTGCTCGGTTAACAAGCCAAGAGAGAGAAAAAAAGAGATGAACGATTTATGCATGATCCCGCCACGCGATACTAATCAGGACAAATATCGTTTCAACGGTCCCGTAAATAGAAAAGAAGCTTGCAGTTTCTCGATTGTAAACAATCGTCATTTGTTATTGCTGCAAAATTTGTTTTCGATTCGTCGGAAATCGCGTAACATACGCAGTTAATGGTTGCACACAGATGGCGTTCGATCATTGGAGGGAACAGTGGTAACTGTTTAAAGCCCTACGATTAAGAGAGTTACGTGACATGTTGTGGTAGTAATTTACGATGCGTAACGTTAAATAATTGCACGAGGCAAGGGGAACGCGCTGATAGCGGCCCGTCGAAACCGCAGGCGAATTTAATTGGGCTGTTATGAACGACGCTCTATCTTGTCATCGTTCCAAGCATTACCGAGGTATATAGCCGATTTGATTAATTTCGTTGCTACAAAGTCGAGGCAGCGACTCGAAATAGTCGACGAAAATAAATATACTTGTAAAAGCCGCCATAGCAACCGATTCAAATTTGGAGCGGCGCCTATCTATGTCGGTCAAACCTTGAGATAAAAGATACGTATCTAATGCAACGTGTCATGGATACCGCCAAGTTTTCTAATGATTCTTGACTTATCTCGTAATTTTATGTAAAATCGCTGTCGTTAAGGCCTTACTGGCCGAATAAATAGAAACGTTTCGTCGGTAAACGTGAATACATTCGTTGTGTTCCCAGCGCGGTTGCTGCGCGAACGTGGAGGGGCCAGGGAGCTTCCGATTGGCTGGTTTCAACAGAGGGCGCCCACCAAGTCCGGTCGATGTTGCTAAAAGCTGCAGCAGATGAAGGAACACCAGTCGCTGGAACTTCCTCGAGCGGTCTGGAGACACTGCGTGTTCCACGTAACCACAACCACCATTTCTACTCCACTCCCATTTCGGCTGCACGACGGCTGTCTCGCGTGTATTCAGAGCTGTGACAAACGCTCGACCGAGTAAACGTCCTGAACGCAGATCCACGCCGGAGAGTAGAAGCGGATTTGAAATTCGAACGAGCGATCGGAGCGTCGAAAGTTTCTGGTACATCAAAAAGTTCACCTTGCAAACCGGTCGAACGAGGAGCAGCAGATCCTCTGCGTCGAACGATCAAATAAAGTGTCCAAGTGAAACCGTATTGTCCCGTGGCCGGGAAAGGGAGAGAAAGCGACAGAAAGGGTGAGAGTCTCTCTATCGTACGACGACAGAGTGGGAAAAGGATACGAAAAGGGAGCACCGGTGCGTAAGAAGACGGCGGGGCAGCACCGCGACTATGTAAACTACTAGCAAACACTTGTGCCAGCGCGTGCGCACAGCCGACCAGTTAGTATAAACAACTGTTGTAAAAGGTCGACCGCAACTCGTTAGACGGATCGACGATAATTCCATTGTCAGGTAAATCGACGACGGAGAAAGGTCTATCCAGGCAAGGGGAAGGACTAGGAGAACTGGGCTTTTCTTCGAGCAAAGACAAAGAAGCTCGCAAACTGGCTCCGGAAGTGAGGATCAAGCAAATTGGAATGAGGGAGGACCTGTTGTCCATAATACGGCACACGAGCAGCGACCACTTTTCGGAAGAACTTTAGCCTAAAAGTAAACGGCAGAAGGGACAAAAGGAGGGCTAGCAATAGGCCACCGTATTCGAGTATCTGTAGTACAAATAGAGGGCTCTTGCTCGCTGGATAATTCAAGGAGAAGTGTTGTCAGACTCCCTTTCATCCTTCCTGTCATTGATCCCTGTTCTCGTCTACCTGCTCTGGCTCGTATCTCCCGGAGGAAAAATCGAGAACCCAACGCCGTCTATCATCGTATAGCTTTGCCCACCGGGTTATGCCCTGGGTCGCCTCCTGCATTGACCTGCTGGCAGCACCGATTCTTGGCTACTGTCTCGCCGTGAGGAATCTCGCTCTACAAACGGGCATCCTCCAAGAAGGAGGCAATAAACCGATCATAGTACAGGCAGCTAACGCCTCCAGCGCAGCTGGACAGAGGGAAATCAAGCCGAGCGCCAACATTATGGCTCCGAGTGCCGAGGAGCAGCGCCAAGGTAAAACGAGCAACCAGACACGCTTACATGCAATAAAGTATTATTTTCATGCGCGACCAGTCTATTTTTGGTGATATTTCATATAGCACACGTTGACTCTACGAAATGTTCGTACGGTTACGTGATTCCCTTGTCTTTGAGAACGAAAGAGCCCTGTCGTTTGGAAATTGTCGCCTTAGCAAACAGGTAAACCGCGGAAAAATGCAAGATTCAACGCTGCCTCGACGATAACGGGGCAATATTTTTCTCGAGCCAAGCCACACGCGACACGGTATCGTGTTCGTCTCCTTCGGATTCTTGTTTCGACTCGTGTCAGGGAAAACGTAAACGCGGTTCGTGTAAAAGATCGTACGAAATCAGGCCACGGTTTCACAAACTTGAGACTCGCGAGAAATCGGAGTGTCTCTATAAATAAGCCTCGCGGTACAAATAGACTTTCGTGTCGCCTGCACGAAAATCGGGCGTACATTCTCGAGGGAGATTAGCGTGTTGTTCGAAACGAGGCGAGCCACGAGGAGGATAAACAATGAATAACAGATTCCCGAATGAAAAAGGGAGAAAAAACGCGTAATTTTTTACGCGAAGATTAATTTATCGAAAGGTCATTTCGCGGGTTGTGGCGGCTGTCGCGAAGTCTTGTTAAATAATAACGTACGTCGATAAAGGTATCGTGTAACATTTTATTTATCGCCGGTCGCGCGCTTTTTACGCTTCTCCGTCAATCCTCCGGGGGTTTCTATTTTCGAAACGATAAACCCTCTATCAATAAAAAGCGTGACGGGCACGAGCCAGTTCGCAAAAACAACGTCGATTGCAGAGGTTAACGACTACGCAGCGAAACAAATACGAGAGAAAGACTTAATGAAGCTACCAGTAAATTATACCAGCATACCATTTCCCGGATCTTCATTCTCGTGGTCGAAGAGAGGGAGACCGGCTAGTCGCGAGAAACCATACCGGAGACTTGGTTTTGCTGGTTAACGCGACCTCGAGTACAGAGGTTGTTATTCGCGAATGAATGCAGATTATTCAACGGCGGCCGACGTCGAAGGCCAATGTATAATAAACGCTCGACACTCACGCTAACATAAATTAACGATAGATACATAATAGTTGTAATTGACTGGCATTGTTGGTTGGAACGATCCACGCATCAAACAAATATCCGCACGTGTACGATTCGTTACTCACGAATTGGATGATTAAGATTTCATCGGGTAGGGCGTCGCTCGGTATTACGAGACGTTATAAGACGGCTGATTAATCTTGTAATCTAATCAAGAAACGACGTGGCGTTCATCGTGATACGGATGTCATATCGTTAGAACGATCAGCGACATAACAGATTAAACAGAAATTCGCGAAAGCCAAGTAATGTTTACCTCGCGATAAAACGTGAAAGGATTGTACGAAGCAGAGAGAGGGAAAGAACGGAAAGGAAAAAGTCACTTCAAGGATATTGCATGGGGTTATTATTAGAAACGCTTGTACGACGGACGACTGTCTCGCGCACGCCATACGCTGCACATGCTAATAAGCCCTAAAAAACACCTTCGTCACCCTGGAGTCTGCCTGTTGCGTTCATCTGAATCGCTACCTTCGGTTGGCGTATGCTCGTTGCATGTGCCTCGCTTTCAACAGATGTCAATTATTATGTATCGCCTTTGCAAACACAGGCGACAAAACAGTTCGCCTTATCATTTACGAGCGTCAGTCTCCAACGCGTTCTCATACATTTGACGCAAATGCTCGTTATCTAGAATCTATTTCGACTGTTCCAGTTCTTTATCAACAGCTTTTTTTATCTCAACTTCTAGGCTACCCACGAGAGCTTCTCAGGATACCACTTGTGTTATCAAACTCGTGTACCCTGACTCGCGTAGCGGTCGTAATTATCAAGCGGTACTTCTTTTTTTACCGTTTACGTAAAAGTCGTGAGAATTTCGCGAATTCGATACGCGTGCGTAAAGGGTTGCACCGCCCGTTCTGATGCAATGACCGTGGTTTTCTCCGTTGGACCGTTTATCGATTTTCCGCCACTGACCCTGTTTCCGCCGGATGACTTCCGCGGATACTTCTACTTGCGTCGTTCCAAGTGGACTTATGCGTTCGCGGTCGGACACGCAGCGATAAATGGCCGAAAAAATGCAATTGGGACGAAGCGCGAATGGGAATCTATTCTTACGTCCAATTAGAATGAGTTTGGATCGACGCGAACATGTTCAGGTAGAAAGCGACGATTAGCATTGCGCCACTTCGCAAGGTAAAAAATTGTCTGATTAGTATTCATGCGTACAATGCCAGGAGTTGCGTGACGGGTAGACGCGTACGTACGCACACATGTGACCGTCACAATTCAACGTTTGAATAATGAATCGAGCGATGACACTCAGGTCAACGCACGAATCATCAAACGACACGTTTCACGCGAATTCTCGGTGTACATACAATAACGTTCAGTATCGATCGATATCTGTTTCTTGTATCGATGATATTCGAAACTGCGCTTCGATCTATGAAATTATACATCGTATCGTTTAATCATTCTTGTAGCGAAATCGCGGTTTCTGCCGCGCTTTGTTTTTTTACTGGTCACAACATTGCGGGCGTGGAATGGTTATAAAGTAGTTTGACACGAACTCTGTTGATTTTTGACTCCAGTTCGAAAGGTCTATTTTATAATTAATTTCTTTTTTTTATGACACTCGCTAGCTGATACGAAAAGATACGCGAACGAAAATGAAGTCAAACGATCGCGAATTACGAAATTATTGACAAACATCTCGTGGCGAACGTGCTTTTGGTCATGGCGAAAATCCGTCGAAATTTATAATTAGATCGAGTGGAGTGACCCTTTTATCACTTCTAAAAGCGTTGATTGTTACGTTTAAGAACATCTCGAGTAAAAATATCGCGCGATAACGGGCATTTCCAACTTCTTATCCGAACATTTCTCATAGGATGAGATAACACTTTTTAGTCTTCGTATCGCTCGACTTTTTTCCCACTTATCTTGCAAACAACGTGCCAATTTTAATGCCTCTGATATTATCGTATACTTATTTTTAGCACGCGAACTGTAGTAAGAAAAATGTTTATATTTGCATAATTGTATATATTTGTGCACTGCATAACATGTATTAAAATACGGCAACGGTGTAGGAGAGAGTGTTTCTTGGACGATGAATCGGAGGTATGGAAAGCAAGTCTGTTTTTAAGGTTAATACCACGAAAGAGCTGGCAGTCGAGAAAGCACAGCCAAAAGCTCTCGGGCAAGAGGAGAATTCTAAATATAAAGTTCACCAACGGTCGGTTCTCGGTGTGTGACCAACGGGATAGAGTCAGTGTTCATTCGATATTCGCACGGTCGATTTGCCCGAACAATTCGCACGCTCGCGAACTGGTCTCGCCGGTGGTAGAGCATTGAAACGCATTCAACGTTATCGATTCAACATTGGTTCGAACGCGTGAGGGTCGAACACCGTGTTGATAGCACAGCGTAGTAAATATGTGTGTGATCGGTAAGAATTGTTGTTGCTTCTTCTTCGAATGCTAAATGGTAAAAAAGATTTTTATCTGAATATGTAAATAGCGCTCAGGCTTAATTTTTTATCTAGCCAATACACGCAATGATTGTGCAATATGAAATTTATTCCACGCCGTTTGGTGAAAAACTGAATATTTCATTCGATGATGGTGCAAAGGAATAATTTCAAGCTGTTGATCGTGGTTACGTCTCAACTAATTGTATAGCTTTTCTGTCCTCCGCGTTTGCACGATTTTGCGACACAATCGCAGTTTCCAATTTTTTATCAAGCTACGTGCGTCGCGTTCGTATCGCTAATGATCTTTCGGATAATGGTTGGCTTGCGTTTCACTTGGCGACGATCCAAAACTATCATCGTTGCACCGATGCACCTTCCAAAGTAGATCATTATATATAACAACGAGTAGACTGGTCGCGCAAAGGAACTCTTTGCGAAAATTCTTACATGCTATTTCGATCGCGATTTATCGTTAAATTTATGCGCGATGCGTGCATACAGCTGTTCGCGTAGACGTCTTTGTTACACAAGGGAGGCTTTGTCTCGCGGTTACAATGGCGGCCAAGCGTTCGGATAGGATCAGCGAGAATGCAACTAATTGTACGATTGATTGCGTAACCGGCGACTTATCGTAATTTCCACTGTTTCTAGAACCCGATAAGGAGAAAATCGGGATGAGGGCGCCAGGGATAACGAAATCGCCCCGCAAGTTCGCGGGGGTGGTGATCGCTATGTGCGGCTTACCAGGTCGTGGAAAAAGCCAAGTGGCCCAATGCCTTTCGCGCAGACTCAACTGGAATGGAGTATCCACTAAAGGTAGGGAATGTAACTTTATTTATTCCATAACGCATTCCAACGGACGTAACACGAACATAAAAGAACCCATGCTTTTACGAGGCTCTACAGCGTCCCAGCCTGCCTCCAATTATCTTCTTTTCTTTTTCACCGTCTCGATCGTTCACGGTTCAATTATGAGCAACTTATGCAGTTGATCGATTAGTTCCGCGCCTGCTGCATTTTTACTTCTCATATGCGTTCGAGACATTCGGCACATTGGTTACGTGGCTTGACATTAATGGCTTTCGGAATAACTATTAGACGGTATTTCGTAATGCATTTTTATTGTTTCCAAGCTGGTAATTTTCCACCTACTCGTTTTGAAAACCAGCGTCTTTTAGAATAGTAGATCCCAAGAACACATTATCGCTCCCGGTGCTATAAATGAAACTCTTGCGTCGAACTGGCTGGCCCTTAACGGCCTCGCTACGTTCTTTCGACAACAGATGTCTCGAGGTGAACCAGTAACGAACCGCTGTTGAAATATCGTTTTCAGTGATGAGGGTCAGCGACTATCGAAGGAAGAGGCTGGAGCCGTACGGCGAGGCGGTGTCGCACGAGCTGTTCCGTCCGGATCACACGGCGAACGCGGCACTGAGGGCCCTGGCCCAACGAGACGCGATGCACGACTGCGTCGCGTGGCTCGCAGCCGGGAATTCCGTAGCTGTAAGCATCACGAGAACGATCCGGAGGTGAATCCAGTGATCGAAACGGGAACGATACGTGGTTAGAAATTGATCGGAGAGGATCTGAGAAACAGGGTCGGGGTCGTTGTACCGTTCAACCGGCCGAAACGAGACAGCCGTGGCGATACGCGAGCATACTTGTCCCTCGAGTGTCGTTCGATATCTAATAAGTAGAACGGAGAGCAACGATCGTGGCGATGCTAGATTCATGGCTAACGGTGGTGGTCGACGCGAGAATTAGAGAGAAGCCGGTCGAGTCAGGTCTACCTTTCTCCGTCGAGTCGTATCGAAATCTCGTCGTGCAACTTTGTGCCTGGGTTATTTTTTTCCACGGCGTTTCTATTTACGTTCCATGA
The DNA here is from genome assembly GCF_050948175.1 of Xylocopa sonorina. Classification (NCBI taxonomy): domain Eukaryota; kingdom Metazoa; phylum Arthropoda; class Insecta; order Hymenoptera; family Apidae; genus Xylocopa; species Xylocopa sonorina. The sequence continues at coordinate 16,987,800 of NC_135193.1, forward strand.
TAGCAAACCGCAATAGTCGACCGTGTCTTAAAAGGTGGCTTTATGCTATTCGAAATCGTTGCTCGATCGATACACGCGTAACTTTAAAGTATTAAAGGATAGTTAAGAATTGGATAGACGGTACGATCTTTTGTACAGTAAGGATGTAATCTAAGAGAGATGAACATCACGATGTAAATTCGTATATATCTGTCAAATAAAACGATCATTGATTCCCAAACGAATGTTTGATACACGTGTACGCGTGTACGCATATCTATCTGCGAGAATCGCAGCAATTAGTTAATTTGAAGAGTTTTCCTGTTTGAAGATCCTGGACGCAACGCTGGTGACACGAGCGCAGCGCGCCGAGGTCTTCGATGTCTTTTGCGGACAGCTCGGTTACCGCGTCCTTTTCGTCGAGTGCGTCTGCGACGATCCTGTCGTCCTGGAGCACAATTACAAGGAGATACTGCGGTACAGCGCCGACTACGCCGGTATGGACTCGGTACGGGCCGAGGAGGATCTGCGGCTCAAGGTAGCGCACTACGTTCGTTGCTACGAGCCGATGGACGAGAAGATCTACCCTCGAATCCGTATCGACACCGGCAGCATGGACATCGAAGCTTGTAAAGTCTCGGGTCACGTGGAGACGAGCGTACTTAGCTATCTGGGAAGCGTCACCGTCAAACCGCACACACTTTATTTCTCACGGGTTGGTATTCGAGCAAGTTCACTCTTGGTATCATTCAAATTCGTAGCTTAGACGCATTCGAGCGTTTGCTCTTGACAACATTGCGCGCGTTACGAAGTTTGTACGATTTCACGACACATTCGCGAGCATTTTCAACGTAAGCCTCGTGTTTCGAGTCTTTCGCTATCTTATCTGCGGTTCGTTGTCAATTTTCGTAATTTTCTTTTCAATGGGTATTTACGTCCCGTTATCAGGTCATACTTATTCACGTCCGGTGTTCACGGTTAGTGCATTTCGTTTCTTTCGAAAGTGTTTCGACTCTTATCTCGAATGCAAGGCAAACGATATCAGATATAATCGTTCTATTACAGCACGGTGAAAGCGAGTTCAACGTGTTGGGAAAAGTTGGCGGCGACGCGGTGTTGAGCGCCCGTGGCGAAAGATACGCGCAGGCGTTGGCCAACAAGTTCAACGCCATGCGTATTCCTGACCTGCGCGTGCTGACCAGCCGCCTGCGAAGGACCATCGCGACCGCGCGCGGAGTCGAGGCGCCTCAGGAACACGTTGCGGCGCTCAACGAACTCCACGCCGGTATCTGCGAGGGCCTCTCCTACGAGGAGATGCAGGAGCATTACCCGCAGGTAATTCGAGATAAACCAAGCCCCGTTTGAATTCTACCTCGAGCTCTGTCGAGTAAACCTGCCAGTTTTATTAAAGTTTCGGTCCAGTTTATCTGGCTTCAGCCACTAGATAGGAAAACCGGCTCTAATCTTATCTTCCTAAAAAGTAACCACCTCTTGGCTTACCCCAAAGAGTTTCGAGCGACAGCTACGAAAGTATAGCTTTCAAGTAGATTGCAGGAAACTTCGTTCAATTGTACTTGTCACGGCGCGCTTAATTCGATCGTTCTGTTTAGGAATTCGCGTGGCGCGATCAGGATAAGCTGCGCTATCGTTATCCTTGGGGCGAGAGCTACATCGACGCGATGCACCGCGTGGACCCGGTCCTTTCCGAGCTGCAAAGATCCCACAACGTCCTGGTGGTGTCCCATCAAGCTATTCTGCGTTGCATCATCGGCTTCTTCATGGACAAGAAACCGGAAGAGCTGCCGTACATGGAAGTTCCGTTGCACACCATCATCCGGGTCAGCAGTCAGGGCTACAATTACAAGCTCGAGTATTTCAAGCTGCCCATCGAGTGCGTGAACACCACTCGAGTGAAGCCGAAGAACTGTAGCACGGATAGAACCGCGGACGACGCCCTGATCACGGTCCCACCTCATTTCGACAAACCGGATCCTTGGAGGAACCCTGGCAACGGACCAACTCTCGTCCAGCAACACTGAGGAAGCGCTCGACGATCCACGATCACGTCCAAAATTCGGTCCTTCTTCGACTGCGTTTCGCGGAGATGTAACCGGTAAAAAAACACCCTCCAACAGAATGGAGGGATCGATTGGCTTTAAAAGGAGAAATTGGAGATGAAAATCAATATATCATAGGGATGAATTATTAATAATTCGAAAATATTCGTGATACGTACGTAGATCGTTTTAAGCAATTATCGAGGATAACGGACGATTCGATGACATTAAATGGGCACGAAAGTCATTAAGCGATATACATGATAGTTAGCTACATGGTAGTTCGTAATTCTTGTTCAAGTTTGAAATTAATTTTATGTGAGGATCGTTTCGATTGTACTTTCTTTTTTTCGTTTTATTTGATTTGTCGTCGAGCTGCCACCCGTTGCTTTTGCGAGAGGTACTCTGACCGTTTGTTTTTCTTTAGGGATTCTGTTCTTTCATTGGCAGCAACTCTGTATCCCGCTGCTGGAGCCCTCTATATCCTATTTTTAAGCAATTTATTTTTAACCTTAGGATTTTTTTTTAGGAACAAGATTAGTAGCTGCATTAGGTATGATATACCAGATCGTACAACAAATACCTTAATTGTATATTTTTAAGTGCGAACAGATAGACAACTTTGAATACTTGTAACGTCATTTTAATTTTAAATCGATAGAGCGATCACGCGAACGAAAGAGCTTCCGTGACTGTCGCATTAGAATTTAAAATTTAGATTTGATATTGTTTTGCTTCGGTTCCCAATGTGACGTTATTTTTAGAAAATTGATGAATCACGGAATGAAATATTTTAACGATAATAATTAGTGTTTCTACCGTTGTAAGAGACGAGTAAAGGTCTTAGTATAGTCTAGCGTGATAGGATGTTTGGTCGTTCACCGAATTGACGCTACAAGTGTTAACAGAAAAATGTAACGATTAATTGTATTCGTAGACTGATGATAAACTGTCAACGTTGCGCTATCTGTCGGGATGCTTCGAAGCTGCATTCGAGTAAAATTATCTTTCTCCACGATAAGAAAACGCGAAAAATAATCGATAAGGCGGTTGCGATAAAAAGGACTGACGTATTTTTGCGAGAGCCACGTTCTAACGTTGATATAAAGTCACGTTTCGACGTAACGCTACGTAGATACACCTCGTAGATCGCATAAATGCGCATAATATTTCATTAGGCATTACGCGGAAATCCTCGAGTACATAATAGGAGACATCTTTCCGAGGATTCGCGCGTGTAGAATGTGATTAAGATGATTAATACGAACCGTACGGAGTATACTATTTACCAGGGAGAGACGAAGGAGTGTAAATTTATTTTTGATAGAAGTCGAAAATGTCTGTACCGTAGATACAATTGTTTCTCTGATTTGCGAGAAAGAAGTGACAAAAGCCATCTAGTCGAGATCCATTGGCGAACGTTTCAACGTTCTCTGCTTTCGTTTTTTAAATTTTGTTTCAATTCGAGGGACAAGAAATGTAAGTTTGCTGAGAGCGTTTTAAAAGTTTAAGATGTATCGTAGATACTTTAGAAGTTCTTTGTTTTTTTTTTTTTTTTAATTATACATTATAAATAAATATTTTTTACAAAATATCGTAGTGGTCTCATTCGTGACCGACCATTCGTATCCATAATTCCCAAGCATAGATATTATTATTATTCACGCAATAATTTAATTCGGTTTGAAATCACCTTACAATGCATACCACGCTTACGTATATTTAATTGTATCGTAGAAAAATATTTCAATGACTCATATACATGACTAGAGTGTTTCCTAAGAGACAGGTACAGCTTTCGATAAATCTGACTAGATCAAATATAGACGATCGACACTCGAAACCCTGGTTAGAACTTGCGAAAATGTAAAATTGCAAAATTACTTAGTAGAATTAAAAGTATACCGAAATGGAGAGAGGAGCTTCACCCTGATTTCAGTTAAATACACCGGGATGCCGGCAAATCCTCTTATTAGTCGACCTATATAGCTGACCTCATCAACTTGACGGTATAATCTCTTTGTTTATTCGCCAAATGCAGGTCCAAGCTCCTCAGCATTCTGTCTCGGATTTCTTGGTCGCGGGAGGAGTTTCTCAGCAAGCCGGTTCTACGATGCGCCATTTTGAGCTCGTTCCTCGAGTAAGTCCCCAGACGAAAGCCAGAGCAATTAGGCTGGGACGTTCCACCACCTTTCGTTTCGCGGACCGCATTCTTCATAAAATCGACTGCCGCTCTGCGACAGGTGTCGTAACCGAGCAGCTGAATCCTTTTACCGTGAATCGCGTCCAGCTGAGAGTTCTTCGGCTTCGACGCTCTGTCGATGATCTTTCCAACCGTATCCGGTGTCCCAGGAAGATCCTGGAATACTTTACGAAGTACTTCTTTCGACAGATCCTCCTCGCTGCTGGATTCACCTAACAAGCATTTTAATGAGAATCCTTTGAACTTTATCTGTCTAATTAGCCGAGGGAAAGTAGAAGGGTGGTACCCGGGGAACTAGTAATACGAGACAATTAATATCGTCAAAGTTATGCAGATTCCCGCTTAGAAGCGGAGAAGACACGATAGATGGAAATCTTGGAAACTATTCCGATCAATGAAACGAAACAAACATGGTCTAGTCGAAGGGGCTTCGAAATTCTGAGGATCGGTTAATGATCGCGGCAAATTGGCCTGGTAAGAGAATCGGTGAATACGTCGGGAATATCAGACGGTGAATTTATAGTATAAATCAGCGTTATATACCGAGGTCGCTGGTGTGGTTCGTCGTGTACGTTCCCTCTTTGATCTCTCGTTGCAGCTCCAGCACTCTAGCTAGCGCCAACTGCAGATACTCCCTGGCGTTTGGCTCCTGTATAAACACCATGTGCAGAACCCACGCTGTTAGGTACTCTCGGTTTACACTTAACAATTTCGAGAATCAATAATATTTCACGCGCGATCTCGCCCCCGCGTAACGAATTTACCTCGATCGATCTCGGCTTCTTACTGTCGCTGTTCCCGTCCGCCAAACAGGGTGCCTGCACGGTAAACAGAAAACAAAAGGAGGAAACAGGAGAGCCAGCAACGGAGATCGAAATGAATATCGGGTCGCGTGCACAGAAGAAAGAATCGAAACGTGTGCAGGACCCACGGACCACCTACCGACGAGTATCTCTTCATTTTCACTGGGGCCCTGGCAAAATTAGAAGACGCCTCACCATCGACCCACTAACGAGTTTTCACACGCGACTCGACTCGATAACACTTTCTTCGACCCGTGGCGCGGAAGTACACAACGGCGGCCAAAAATAATACGGAGCCCTCGCTCGTCACTCAAGTCTCCTTCCACGCTTCTTCCTTCTTCCTTCCCGGATCAGAGGCGTTCCGTTCCCGAGTTAATGGCTCCCTTGTCCATCCGATCTGCCCTCTTCGTCCCACCGGAAGGAATTCTTTGCTCGCGTCTCCACGCGGACCCGGTTGTGAAACGACCGTTGACTGGCGTCGATCGGCATCGACTAGACAAGCCCAAATCGTGGCGACCCTTATTGCAGGCGAAACTGCTGCGAGGGTGACGGTTTGGCCATGGCTTCGCCCCCTCCGGCCCCGCCGCACCCTCTGTCCCCAGAAAACCCCTGGAAACGACGTGCCCCACCAGCTATCGAATCTCCCCTGCAGATGCGAGGCGCATTGTACCAGGCGACCCCTGTTTGCTCGACGCGTGCCCCGTGTCCGATAAAGACGGCTGGCACGCGCCCCTCGCTTCGAACTCTGAACGGAACTCGAACGGAACACGTTGCCCACCGTTGTCGGGAACGATGCTAGACGATACGGTATTTTGTAGCCCGTTTCGCGAAAGATCCCGCGGATAAAACTGATAAATCTTACCAAACGGCACCGTATCGATTCCCGTGCAAAACGGGAACAGAACTGCCCGATATGGTAAACAGAGGTAAAGTTTGCGGAAGGCAATGCCGGAAGGATAGATAGCTTCTCTTGTTCAGAGCTGCTTTTTTCGGGGATTATACGATACGCTCGTATCGATTGCACCACGGTTTCATCCCCATTCTGTACATTCTCCCTGATGGATCGTATCGTCGTCCCATTAAAGGGGTTGCATTCTCGAGTTGCGTTGCGTTGCGTTGCGTCGCGTTTCGCTTCATCGGCTCGCACAACGGAATGGTAATAACTCGAATTATTTCGCGAGTACGGCTAAAGTTAATTCATTTTTCGTTAAACAATGGGGCTGATATGGGAGATATGGGCGGGTGGGGAGGATGGGGAGGGCGCGGGATATGGTCGATAATGGCATGCTGGCTCGGTGGGAATGACAAACCCCGCTCCGATCCGGTGAAATGAATTTTATTCGAGCCCACACAGAGAGATCGGGAAAAGGGGGGGCTACGAGAGCAGAGTTGCTCGGGTCGGGATGTTTAATATACATATTCCAACGTCGTATCGATTCACTTAGAGACGCATTCGCCGCTACGTTGGCCTAATTACAGTTATAATAGAGACACATCGAGAAGACGTCCAGGCGTTATCTGAACAACGCGAACGTCTATAACACGCGGGAACGTGACTGGCAATGGACGTGCGATACTAAATCCTGTTAACAGGGGGTGGTGCACGTCAAACAGGAATTCCCGATTAACAGGCAAAGGACGCAAGGTCATCGGACAGAACACGATTAATACACCGATTCTCCACCCCTCTCTTCCATTCCGGCTCGCTAATTAAACCTCCTGACGCGATTCCATAACGCCTGGAATCCTCCGTTCTCTTCGCTTCTCTTCTCTCCTACATTTAATCGCGGCGCCATCCCATCGATCGGTTCCGTTCAAGATGGACTCGCCGATTATCACGGTTAAGGGGAAACGAAAGGGAGAAGGAAACGAAGGCCGGATGAAAAGGATGCAACTAACAGTACTGATTATTCGGTGTAAATTAATTTGTCCCCGTCGCAAGATTTGCAGCGGGCTAATTAACGTCGATGGGCAGGATCGTTTCTGCGAATGAAAATTGCAGCTTATCCTACGATCGCAACCTTACAAGCGAGTTTCGTGGAAATGAGCTTAATTCGTGGACGATGATCGATTAAATGGTCGAAAAGTTCGGCGTGTACGTTAGTTACCGTTCACCCCGAGGACGCCTCTTCGTTGTTCGCGTTACGTGCTTGTGTTACTTATTTCACCGTGGAAGGCGTGGTGTAGGAGGAGATATTGGTCGAAAGCGTTCCACGTTTAGACGATTTCGTATCGGGGTGGCTCGCTTGGGAACGATAGTATGCGTCCTTACCTTACATCAAAGTCAGTAACATTAGCGACGTTGAAAATGTTCAAGCTACGTTTCTACGGTTGAAGCTGTACGCCCCTTCGCCGATCGGTCAAATATAAAATCGTCGCGACTCGACGCGCAGATTTTCGATAAATCGTCCGGCTGCGACGAACAATTCGAGTCGTTCACGCGTATCGTACAATACTCGACAATTAAAACATTCAGCGTAGATCTATCTTACGTCCGATGCTACCCCAAAATGGTCCTCGATTTTCAACGGCGTCTCAGCGTTTCGCGTTTACGCCGCGTTGTGTCCGTTGTGACGCCTCCTGCCTTCTTGTCCCGCGAGATCGTTCTCAGAATCTACTTACAACCCGACCCTCAAGTCGGTCTGGTGGTCTCCTCGTTACCTAGTTCGTAGAGAACCGTCGAGTTCAGTTCTTGAGTGTGCCTTCGAATCGTGGAGGTGAAGCTGGTCTCCCCTACGCGCCGTTTTTGAGAGAAATTCACACTACGGCTGCCGTTCCTCTCCGACCTTTGAGTGTCCCCCACCAAACCACAGCAAAGATATTCGTTGAATCTGCAAATAACGTCAGAAACGATAGATAAGTTGCACGTGGAAAGTAGCGATTTACAGAAATCGAAGCACTTCCGTATCTCCTCTAATCGTATTGTTAACGGAGAACGGCGGACATGCATATCGCCGTGTCGATTAACCATGGAATTCGATCAACGTGATCACTTTAACACGCCAATTCAACGCGTCGATTCCGTTCTACTTGCCTTTTGCGAAATGTTCCGCTGACAAAGTAAAGGGCAATTGGGTTGACGCAACTGTTAACGAAGCTCAGACAGAAACCGACGATCCTGAAGGCGTGCCAGAAGTCGTCGTAGTCGTTCTTCGACGACGGGCAGAAATGGAACCACAGCATGAACACGTGATACGGTAGGAAGCAAATGAAGAAGATAATCACGAAGGCGATTACCATCTTTCCGACCTGTCGATCATAGCGAACGGGATGAAATTAATTGAACCGAGTGGAAATTGATCGGCTGATCAATCGAACCTGTCATTTGTACCGTTTGAAAAGCCTTTCATTTCTCAGCGTCGACGTTCGAGCGTAATGCACTTTCTTCTTTACTTTCGCTCCGTCTCTCGACATACTATTTTTAATTCCCTTTTCGAAAGTATTATCCTCCCATCTTCTCGCGCATGATTAAAATAAATAGAGGATTAGTAAAGGAAAATGTCCAACTGAGATAATCAGGCTTCCATTAGTACGATAGAAACGAAGAGAATGGAAAGTTCATTCGCTGCAGACACTCCAGGGATTAGAAGAAATTAGCAAAAGATAAGAGGAACAGATTCGAGCGAATAGACCATTCCGATTCGCGTACGGTATGTCTACCCGTGGATCGCGATAGATAGCCCTTAAATTGAATCACGCCTCGACGTGATTCCCAGCCATTATCTGGAAACGATTTGCCATTGCGATGTTCAGAGGTTGTTCGTTTACGTATTTGTTCTAATAGGATTCCACGAGATCGTGAAACGGTGTTCCACCGACAAACGGTAGCTGTACCGATTGACGAACTTGGTTTCATATTGGCATCGAAACCGATTACGGGACGACTGAACGAACCCGACGCAGAGGAACGCGGAAGAAGCGAAGTTAAGAACGATGATTGGAAAGTTTCGTTGTATCTTCGGTTGTCACGCTTCGATGCTACTGGTTCGTGGAACGATTCAAGGCGATCCAAGGCATCGAGTCGTTCAAGCAGTCACAAGCGAGATGCACAATAAGGTAACGTCTTCGATGACATAAACGACGTTGACAGTTGCATGAATTCTAGTTATTCCTTTGCTGCAAACGTTCGAGATTATGAAGTTCAAGGGAGTCGACCGCGAAAATAACAGAGAAACGAGTAATCGAGTTTGAAAATTGTTAGACTACATTTCGATAGAAAAATTCGTTCTACCCTGCGGCTCTATTTTTGATGGAAAGTGCAACAGATAGGGACTTACATTATGTAAGAAGTTTCGACGTACGTGATATCAAGTGAAACGAAGTAAAGGTAATAAAACCGAAGGGTTGCCGCGCACGATACCAGGAAGTTCCAGCGGCTCGTGTATCGATGTAATTCAACCGATCGGTCCCGTCGCTTTTCATTCGGCTACAATGCGGAAAGTGTAATAGGTTGCGCGGCAGAGATATTGGCTGGGAACGCGGACTCGCGGCGACTTGTAATTAGTCTTCTTGCATTGAAAATTATGCCGCGTTCCTGGAGTTGTCATACTTGGCTTGCCTGCTCGATGCCTACTCGCCGCTATCAATTCAATGTACTTACACATCGCGCGACCTTATTGTGCATTATGCCCAGATTGCGCAAATAGCGGCCAGATCGTATCAATTGCACCGACGACTACGTGTCACACGTTAAATTACTCGCAATTGTTTGCCGTCTGCGGAACTAAATGTACGCGTGTACATTTGACACGAGTTACGCTTACGGTCGTTTAATGCGATTCAGTTCTACGAGAAACCACTCGTTCGTATCTGAACATACCTTTTCGCATACGCACCTTTTTACGCGCTTTAATTTGTTCCATGTGATGGCAACCGGTGGACAACTCGCCGGGCATATTTTTCGTCGAGAGTTCAAGGTGGCGTGCCATTCCCAGATAGAACCCAGTTATCACGCACAACGGTATCGCGTAGTACGCCAAAAATTTGAACATCACCATTCCTCTTTGATAGCCTTCACCTGCGATCCGAACCGATTAGTAAAAGGTACGCGTGCACGATTCATGAAGCGTTGCGGATGGTCGTGGGATCGTGGAACAGGGGGTGGCTGCGTAACTTTTTTTGCCGCGTACTCACCGAATTCTTCGGGGAAAGGGCTGCAAATCAGGATGGTGTGGTTACTTTGTAACATCACAGGCGGCACGTGGGAGAAGAGAGCAGCTGGCATCGCCAGAACAATCGCCAGCACCCAAATAAGGGAGGCTATTAGTATTGTTAATGGCTTCGCGCTGAGGCCGGCAACATGGCGGCGAATGGGATTCACGATCGCGCAGTACCTACGATACGCACGGGCAGCTGTTCTTTCTTTTCTTTTCTCTAGCGGAAATATATCGTTACCCATCCATGGAAACTTTAACATTATTCTCGCCTTGGGAACTCAATGAAGTTAACACGCGTCGGGAATTTCAGTCGCGTGTTGAATATTTTTCTTTTTAACCCGCGATGCGAATTAATCGATTACCGTGCGCGGGGCGTGGATGAATTAGTATTTAATAACTCGCTCGGATTACTGATTCGTTGGCCGAACGAGCACTCGATTGGTCCATTAATGAGCTGGAACTTCGTCAAAGTTTCGATGGCTATCCTATCCCTGAAACAACAATTTCCTCGGCCGTAACTGGGTTTGACAACTTACCTCTCGGCTGATAACGCGGTCAGAGTGAAAACCGAGACGCCGATCGAAATATCCTTGGCGCACTCCGATAATTTGCAAACTGCCAGGCCCCACGGCCATGACTCGATCGTGTACAGGATAGATGTGAACGGCACGCACGTCATGATCACCTGGAATGCATCAAAGTGACGGGAAAAAAGCGGAAGGACGAGGAAAAAAACAATCGCGTCGTTTTTGTTTTCTTTTTTTTCGCCACCTTCGCAAATACGGTCGTTCCATTTGGAATTTCATCCATTATATTTCTGCATCGTGCTCTATGTTTAATTGTTTCGAGTTCAGCGGTTGAAAGCCTATCGCTTTTAAAAATGGTATCGTCGAAGCTACGATACGAGGCGGCAAACGAAATGAAAAATGTCCCGCCGTCACATTTGCACGCGCTATCGAGTGAAGAATCGAGCACGGGAACGTTTACCGAAGTGCTTTCATTATTGCGCGAGCTAAATAAAATTAAATGGTTGTATACCGGCGACGGAAGCACATTCAGCAGAAAATAGTCGCGAGAAATACTGCAAATTGTTGTCGATTCGTAGAGGCGCGTCCTTTTAATATTTCACGTAGCTACCAGCGAATCCGTGGCATTGACTTATACAGGAAGCGTCTCTTTAATTAACTCCCGCTAAATTTAAAGGCAGGCATCCTTTTGATGCCTCGAAAAATGAAAGCCAGACGATAACGGGAAATTTTCGCATTAATGCGATATTGATAATTCCTACGCTACATTTCCGTCTTTTACTGCGCTCGCACAAAGGCCGTAATTGATGCGATTTTTATCCACTATACCGTGCGCATCAATCGTGGATCATCCGTCTGCAAGGTTATAAATTATGTATCGATCAATATGTACCATCATAAACCGGGGCTGTTGTCGATAAAGATATAGATCGCTTGTTCATAGGCGAATTTAATTCGTTCCCCGATATCGGTATCCGCGACAACGAATGTCGAAGACTTTAACGAAGACTGTCTCGAGGTGCACGATGGCTTTGTCCGCATCGACATACGTTCCTATCGAAATCGACGGGATAAAAAGTATCAGAAAACGGTGGTATTGCATGCGACAGATTTATCCGCGCTTGTACAACAGTATGCGCAAACCCGATACAGCTCGATACAAATGACACACCCTAGCTATTGCAAGATTTTCCGATTTACGCGAAATCGAACCAAGGAGGAGAGCTTCTGCCACGAGAGAGAGAAATGTTTTTTTTTCTTCGCGTAACACGTTTGGAAACCTATCCTGCGTGTACATTGATCGCGAAGTAAACACGATGAATTTCGTCCCGAATTTCTCAGCCTCGAATGCGAAACGTCGAGATGGGACTGGTTACGTTTTTTCCGTTTTTTTCTTTTTTCTTACCAAAAGATCACCCAGAGCCAGGGACAGCACGTAAGTGTTCGGGACGTTTCTCATGCTGGCGTGGCGCAGGAGGGTGAGCACCAGAAGTCCGTTCCCAGTTACACCCACCACCAGGATTAATAAGAATACCACAGGCACTATGTAAGTTTCCGGTCGCTGGTCGTACGGCACGTAACTATCGTCCTCGTCGTCGTCGTTTCCTCCCATGCTGGGAAACGACGTCCCGTTCAGGATCACTGCCATCTGCAAAAAATAACCCGCCCCTTCTATTGTGAATATTCCACGGCAATTTACCGCCCCGTCCTCGTCTAACATAAACGTTGAATTTTTCGCGCGAACGGTCCCGCCCGGAATTTATTCCTCTCCTCGTTCCTAGTAAGAATGTAACGAGTGACAGTACTATTCTTACACTTACAAACGATTCACAAATAGTTTCAACCTCCGTTCGTTATACATCCTTCTAAAAATTCAGAGTTCTCGAATGGTAATCTCCACGGAGATTTATTAGATCCTTCGCGCGTACAACGGGCCGTAAAGAGCGTTTTATCGTTTTATCGATCGACAGTGTTTAAGGATATTATATTTTTATCAATTAAGATCACCTCCGCGCTGCTAGGAAAATTCGATATCCGCGAAATTAAACGTGAAACTTATTTTAACAGCGGACACGGTGCTCGCGCACTTGAAAATGAATTTTAAAAATGAATATTTGCGTTTATTTCATCAATCGCTGCTCGTTCGGTAAATTGCATTTTAATCGACCACTGTGTCCCCCCGTAACCCGTTCGTAAGAGCCTCGATCATCCGGAAACCAGGTAAAAATTCACTTCGACCAGCCAGGACGATTGACCGGCCATCGGTTTGCAGGCGGTCGACCAAAATTCGAGCGATATTAGTGTATCCTCTGTTCTACGCGCCGCGAAACACCGATGATCGCTAAAGTGATCGAGTGCCCGAGCACATTGTTTCAATCGAAACAATGACGGTCCACTTTCGACGAATACTTGCGCGGATAGTACGAGTGGGGTGCACGCGTGGCCGATCGTAAATTCCCCGGCCAAAAATAAAACGAAAGGAGCACGTGTCAACCGTTGGACGCAGAACCGACCAAATAAATCGCCCTTATTTTCGGTATAAATTTGCGAGAGCTCTCGGCCGGAGTTATGCGCGGTCGAAGCAATTTCGACGAGGAACTCCGCGCGGAAAATAGTGTGTAATTTTCCCTCGAGGGGGAATCCGCGCGATGCAACGATTGTTAACACACCATGGAAGCTTGATGTTTGCAATGGAACGGAACACGGGAAAAGATAGGGACCCGCACGCTTACCAACGAGGGAGACGAATATTTTCTCCTGTTTTTTGTTCTCCGTTCGGATAGGAAAAGGGAGAGAAAAAAAAATCGAGGGACGTCCCGTGTTCCTCGAGCGAAAACGATTTCCCCTCAGTCATTGACGCTCGCCGAGAAATTACATCTCGTAAACTTTGTCTCGACGTTTTAATATCATCTCCTGACAGCGGCACGCAAATCCAATGTATATTCTTTAAAATAGAGTGCAGAGAAAAGGTACGGGAAAAATGGATCTCGGCCGAGCGACAGGCGATATTTCATCGAAGTATCAGTTTCTCGAAAAATCTTTTACTAAATAACGCGTACATCATTCTGTAAATCTCTATCGTTATTCCGAACATTTGTTTTTTGATCTCGGTCGTCTCTCATTGTGCTTTCCAATTTTTTACGTGATTTAGCGCTTACAGTTGTTTACAGAGGAAGAAATCGAGGGAAACATTTGGATCGCAGTTCAGAATTCTGATTTTCTCGAGCTAAAACGTCCCGTATGTTCACGTATCCAACATCTGATTCCGTGGATTTCTTCCACGTGTCTGGCCGCATACGAACGAAGTTACTTGTCCATTTTGCACCTTGATCCGCATCCTGTTCCGCAGCCCCTTCTCGCGTAATTTATTCGTTTGACGCAGTAATTTGACGCTGAAATTGGCTTGCGCGTAATTTTAGAAACATGGAGTTAACGCGCGAAGAACAGAATACGATCATTCTTAAAAATTCTCGCATTAAAATTACAAATTGCAGCCAAGCATCCTTGCAATCTCCGGAGATCTAACCACCACTCCATAAAACCTTTAGAGAAAATGAAGGAAATATTGTTGTAGGAGAGCCATCGAGGGGAAAAATGAAAATCTTTCCATCACCCGTTTTGTCAGACAATATGCACGCACTGTTTATCTGTTCTTTTTTTTTTGTAATCATTTTTCTGTTTCTCTTTTAATTTTCATATTTTTTTTTTCATACAAACCGTTCCGGTTGAAAAAGAGAAATGGTTTCGCTATAGAGAAATTTTTCATTCGACGTCGCGTCACGATTCTTTTTGTCCTGTGAAAACTTGCGTTTCGATATCTGGCTGCTCGATAACGAATCGCGTCACAATAAAAATTAATCAGATAGCGACGCTATATAAACTTTTTGCTCTAAATCGAAACGAACAGTCCACGGGTGACGGATTCGAAGCGCCGTCGGGGACTATTCCGGGTAGACGTTCCAAGTATTTTTTAATAAACTGCTTAGCGGCACTCGTACAAAACGCTGTACACTCTCGGGAGATTAATCACGTTCTCCACCTTTCATTAGCGAGAACCACTCGATGGCCTTCCACGTGGAACAATGTTTCGCCTCGCGAGGAATAAAATACTGATAGGTAGCAAGAATTTCGTTCCACGCTGTTTGACTTCCCAAAGGAATTTTCTATCCTTGTGTACGCGATTTTATGACGCGTCGCAACAACGTCATCGATGGACGTGTGTGTAAATTTCACGAGCGTCTTCGTAGCTCGCACCACCTCGTACGTATCTCTCGAAATTTTATAGGCTCCCATAACGATTCTTTCGACTGTGAAGTTATGACCCTACTTTGCCACCAGCTACTCGGATGCCTCGTCTTTCGACGGCGAAACGTTTCGCCCAGTTGATTGCGGAGAGCTTAAAAATACTAGAGGAGTCGCTTGCACTCGTAGGGAATTACATCGACGTTTGTCGCACACTTGTTGCGATCTGATTATGTCCCAGAAGTTTCGCACGCGATATATTGACGCGCCTCTGTGGTTTCACGACTTGGTATATTTCATTGGGTGTTCCGTGTCTCCTTATCCTATTTCGCGAAGGTTTATAGCGCTTTAATGCGACGTTCCCTGTCCCATGAATCACTCCAGATTTATACTCCTAACTTCATGAATGAGTTCGAGGCAGACGGTGCATGAACGAAATATAGCCGTGTGACGTGTTTCGCGCGACTTACATTAAAAGTATCCAGCGTGCTCGAACGGACGATGAAATACACGAGTTCTGAGTAGGTTACATCGGAAATGAAGGATGTGAAATGTCACAGGGCAGCGTAGATTGCGGGATGAATGGAGCTGTCCTGTTATATCTCTCTTAAAAACTTGCAATTTGCTTCTCCCATCGACTCATCGATGGGGACCAACGTGAACGTCTACCGTTCTCTTCAGTCGCGAATACCCGCGCTGCACTTTTCTGTCGGTTCTCAGTAGGTACGAAGAAATTAAATCGTGGTCTTGGAATTCCTCGACCAGAAGAGAGAAATCCGAATCGTGACGGGAGGAGCATCTCGTAGTCGCAATTCCCGTCTGGTGATTGAAATAAATTCACGTGAACCGCGCGGATTCGACGATCGATCCGTAGCTCTTGGAGCGGCTGGAATGAAATTGCCATCATCGCATTTAAGGCAAATATTGCCCATAATTTGCAATACGTCCAATATTTGATACGACCACTATCCCATCGTGTCACCGACGGCGTGACACGATTATATGAAACTGTTTCGCGTCGAAGCCAACTATATTCTACGTGAATTTGTTCAAACCGACGAGCTAACAGGTGTCACAGCGTAAATACGACGCGGTTGGCCTGCGATTAAATCCAATTTTTAACGATGATAATCTGGACGGTATACCCGGGTGCGATTCACGGGTTTCGCGTTTCTAAAAACGCGGCTGTCATTTACATATTTCGCGTACGCGACCGAAACCGATGGCTCGTGAAGTGTGGCTGAAAAATGGACGACGCGGACGCAACGACGTGCCATTTTAATTACCGCGCGCATATTCATGCGCGTTCAAACTCAATCGGTCATAAGCGCGAAACTTTGCCCCATCGACACGCTTTTCAACTTATCCAGGCGGGTCGTGACGTTCCCGCCATCAACGCCGCTGACGTTTTCGCCGGCCACGTCCGCTGAAACGAATTACCCCCGAACGCGGAACCCACGATCTTTATTATTACGGACGATCCACATCGGGGATGCTGTTAGATGCGCTGGCTACAGGGCACGGCCCATTAATTTTGACCGAGTCGAGATGCCACACGGACCAGAAATCCCTTCGAGGCTTTCGTGACTTACGTTCGCGTAATTAATATCGCTCGAAACTTTCGCGCTCGGACCGTGCCCTTTCACGCGAGTTTCCTCTGTGCAACGTCAATGTTACATACGTGTTACGAGGTGTGCGCCGCTTCGAGAAATTCCAAGAGTCGCTGGACTGTCTATCGAGAAGTTTGAGACGTTGCCGAATTACTGGTCGTTTGGATCGTGGAAAACAGGTGTACGGATTTCTAGGAGCGTGCACGCAGACGGGAGATGCGAACGATAAGCGGTAGGTCGATGGAAAATGGATGACTGGTAGAAGTGAATCGTGACAGGAGGAGATTTCGCTGAAAATTCCCTCCGTGTATTTTTACCAACTATACTCCCGTCATGATCCTTTTTAAGGGTTTCAGGATCGTTTAACTCCCGCACTAACGACCAGGCCGGGTATCGACGGAATAACGCTGATAGAACGTTTCCGAGCCTCGTGAAAGTTGGAAACTTCGATCTAAAAAAAGATCCTGCGATACGGTCGCGGCATCAGCATCGAATTCGGGCGCGGCTCTCTCGCGAGCGTTATTTCAGGCGAGCGATCGAGCGCGACCGTAATTATTTAAGGCATCGCTCGGTCGCATAATTTTTGCGAGCGTTGACGCACAGCTTAACCAAGCCCGCGAAGAGGCAACGTGTACGTATCACGGAAGATGTTTGCAAAGCGCAATTCCTGGATGCGAAATCTCTCGTCGCTAATAGGTGCTCTCAAACGAATCCATCGTCCTGGCTCCTGGGCTTTGTTCCGCTCCAAATTTCCTTACTAGCAATACCGAAACTTCACGCGTTCCTTTGCAGTGAGCGGTTAGTTAATGAGAAACTTCATAGGGTCTTTGACAGCATCGAAAATACAACTTTTCCAATTGGCGACAGCGGCCGAAGTTTCGGATTGCACCTGCCGCACCGTCGACCGTCGCGCAAACGAAACACCAGGGGAAGAAAAAGAGAAAGTTCGGGGCACGGTTACAGGCTAAAACTTGGCCAGGACGATAATCGGGGGGTGGTTTCGTTAGGGAGTAAAGACGGGAGGCGAGCGGAGGCTGTGCAAATATGTTGTTAAAATTTAATACCACGTAACGGATGTTTGCTCGACGTCGTTCCCGGAGGCTTCTCGATTTTATTAACTTCGGAAATTAGAAAACTCGCGGGGATCGATCCGACCCCGGATCGAATCGCCGGCAATTATTACGGAAAGATGAAATTTTTCGAGCGAGCTAGCTGAGAATTTATCAATCAGCCCGAACGGAACGCGTGGGGTAGCGCAGATTTGAACGAGGGAAGAGTCGCCTCCGGGTCGCATTTCGTGGAGCTTTCATTTCCATATCAATTTCGAATCCCGGCCGTTCCGACCTGGCTGGTTACGATTGCGTTTCCTTGCTTTTACCCAATTTTTACGGGGAACCGTGGTGGCACGTGTTACGTACACCCAGCTCCGTCGAGCATTCGTAACACGCGCTCCTAGAGCAAGGTCGAGATTTATTAAAAACTTGTTACCTAGTTTCGTTTTAATAAAACTCACCGTTCCGCTTGGAAATCGTTAATTTCCATTTAATGGCGCGGCGTCGCGTCCAGCGAAGTTTCCCTCGCGACGACTGTATCGCACGGTTAAGAAGAAGAAAATAGCGTTTCGCGGAAACGGTCTTGATCAGCCTCCTCGGGGCTGTACCTTCAAATGATCGCGACGCTAATTCCCGACGCCGTTGTACCTGCTACAAATCTCGTTTACGCCAGACTACGCGCCGCGGTATCGCGAACGCAGATGCCCCTCGCGACTCTCTCCCCTAAATAATGTATAACGTGTCTGTTCCCTTCTAATCGTGTCGCTTCTTCATCTGTACGACGTCGTCTGACACCGGAATGGTCGATGACGGGCGTGAAAAACGAGGGGGAAAAAGAGGCGCAGCCCCGTGTCAACACCGGCGGCGCGAGCACGGCGAATGAAGATCAATCTTCCGCCGTTTCAGTCAGCAATTTCGTGTTTCACGGTTGTAGAAGAGGAGAGTTATTAAAATAACGAGTCGCCAGTGTTCCGTCGGAGGTGCGCGAATCGAGCGCGATTCATCGTCTGCGAGCTGGCGAACTGGCTGAATGGCAGCTACTTTCCACCTAGGAATTGCGTTATAGCGTTGTCAGAGCGGTACAAAAGGCTTTAATCCATCGGCCCGACGTTCGTGTAAATGAATCTCGGAACAAGCACCGGATAATTAAAAAGGACGCATTGCTAATGGTATTTAAGACGCGACGGAACAAAAATTCGTTTACCCTACTGACCGTGTTGTAGATCGTGAAAGGGGATCGCGGGCGCGTAGTAGCCGGAGTCGGGGCAGGCTAATGGTTCCAGAAAATAAACTCGATTTCGATCGATTAATCGTCGAACTTTTCGCGCCGCGTTCGTTCGAGGCGAACGGTTCATTTTATTTTTCGCTCGACACCACCGTTTCGCCGGTTGCGCCTGTGTCGGCGCACGGTATTAATTACTCCATACCCAGGCAAGGACGATTATCGATACGAGCAGCTATCAATTAATTCCCGTATCCGTTTCCGCTATTAACTGCGATAATCGACGGTCATGCGACAGGCATCACATGGCAATACCACTTTAACCGAACTGCTAATCTATCGCGGATACTCCGTTATATAGGATTTAACGTAATTATCATAGCGCAGCCGTGTGTACGTCTGTAGAAGATCGATCCGCATCTCGCACGTGCGATATTGGCAGATTCGAGCATTTTGCATCGACCACTTTCCCCGGTCATTTTCACTACGGAAAATCTACAATCCGATGCGAGGCACGTATCCTGGGGGACAAGCATTACGCGAAGGAATAAAAATTTCGATCGCGCGTCCGCAACCGCCGATTTTCACGTCCCGTGTAATCTTTATTCACCGATTGTACATGACTAGTCCGTGACTGGGGGCCACGGAACACGGATTGTCGATCAAAGACGATGCCCGAGTTTCCTCCTCGTGCACGCCGTGCTTTTTTTCAATGAGCTCTCTCGAGGTGATTTCCGTTTCCCCCGGGGCTCCTGCGGTTGGCCGCCGGAGAAATTACACGGAATCGAACTAAAGCAGCTGACACAAGGTTCAGAGCGCAAAGGGGAAAAATCCACCACTGGAGAGAGATCTCGATTCTTCCCCTTTCAGAGGCATCTCTGTCACGATTAATTAGACTCAACCGAAGGGACGTCTGAGGCTCGAGTATACTTCCAGACATTCGATCGACGATCAATAAAATGTCCAGAGATCCGATAGAAATTGCTCGTTTACCGAAGGACGATCATTTTCCTCGCTGGTATTCGCGACGAACGAGAAATTCCGGTTCAGACTTGTCGGACAACGCGCTGGAGTGTACTATTTACCGGTTCGCCTCGGATTCGCATAAAAAATTCGAACGAAATCCACGGTACGCAAATCCGTTCGATATTCAATGCATTTGATATATTCTCTGGGGTGCACGCACAGAGAGAAGGAGAGAATTTGCGTGCTGTATCGACGATCCGTGAGCTGCGCCGCGTCCGAGGAAAAAACTGGCGAGAGGGAAAGAGTGTTCAGGATGACGGAAAAGCAATTTAATCAGCTGGACATTTAATTAATCGAGTATGCCCTTTGGATCGTGGAACTCAGATAAAGGAATATTTTACATTTGCTACGAATTAGCCTTCCGAGTGGATTTTTACGTCGTACCGAGGGGGAATCTTTTCAAACGGCTAAGAAAAGGATCGCAAACTTGCACAGCTCGAGTGGAAAATCTTTAATCGTTCCCGAGAGGCGATTATGAAATGACGTTTGCCCCCACCTTATCTCCTCGAGCCACTCTAATCGAGTGTAATTAAAACAGATCGTTTTCATTGCCGAAGGAGGATCTCAAGTCCGTACTCCGCGTTGCGTTTAATCCCTGCGAGTTACCTGCGATCGACAGTTTCATGGCGTTTCACATTCAGATCGACCCATACGCTTTTTTTCTACTTAACGCTGGAACCGCCAGCGAATAAAGGCGAACAATCAGCGATTGCTTATTTATACCAATCGCGGGAAGTAAAGCGAGAAACCAGGGAATAAGCGCGCGATGCACTAGTACAGAGTACTAACGAGCAAAGAGTACACATTACTAACGATATCCGTGTTAATTAAATATTAGCGCTTACAAAGTGAACCGAAGAGACATATCCCACGTCCAAAGAGGAGAACTTTATTCCCTTTCGCATGGAAAACATCCGAAGACCATTAAAATCGTACAAAGCATCCGAGCGACGCGCACGTACCTCGTTCAATTTGTACCCTCCAGTAGCTTTGTATCACTTTTTAAAAAGACAGAGAGGAAGGAACGCACCCGCGCTGTCTCGTACGATACGCCATTCCCATCGAGGTTGAAGCGCTAAAGCGTTTCGATGCGGATACACGCGGTCCTTCGGAAATACCCCCGAGCAACTCAATTTGCCAGGCTGCTCTTACCTAGTTCTCGCCGGAACCTGCGTTACGCCCTTGCGAGCGGACCAACTCGCAATTGCTCGTTGGTAAATAGCGAATGGTGATCAATTGAGAACGATGAAAATAACCGTAGAGCAGCATCCGCGGATACCGCGTCTCGGTTGGTTCATCATCGGTTCCACCGTTACGCGCATCGATTCTCGTCGTCGATACCCATCCTCGTTGTCGACACGCTCGCCGCGTTCTCGAGAGCTTCGGAGACCAACCCATACTGACGGCAAGTTTATCGCGGCACATTGTCTTCGGGAGTAAAGTTTTTAGAGCCCGTCAGAATCGTTGAAGTAAAGTTAGTTCGCGGTCTCCTTCGCCCCGAACAGGCAACCCTGACTGTACTCTCTGTTTCTCGTATTAAAAAGTTAAACTCGACACCGGTGTCGCCTCTTATTCGGTTTACTTTACACGTCGCGGATTATCCTCCCGTGTCCAACTTTCGTACGCGTACTCCTTGGGCATGATCAATTGCCGCGCGCCACTCCGTCTTCTAACAGTTACCAGCTTTAATCTTGATTTACAGCCGCGTCCGTGCTTCTCGTTCTGGAATTGTTTCCATGTTTGCTTTAAAAAGCGCGCAGCTGCCACTGGCTGGTACACAATTTTAATTCCGATCGGCTGGCGCCGATCGTAATCCACTATCGCGTTCGTTCGCTCGTTTCGAGCGTCGGTACGCGCGCCACGTTCCTCCCCTTACGGGCCACTTTGCACGCCTAATTCGCGGCTTATCCAAGACGTGGCCACTTGTTCACGTTTCCATCGTCCAACTCCATAATCGCGCGAGTGTTTCTTCTTCCACCAAATGGATCTCCGTGGCGTCACGAATTCGACGTTCGATCAATACGATAGCCGTTCCACGATATCTCGCGCCGCTTCCATCGCCCTGTTTTCGAAGTGCTCGCGTCCAGGTGCCATTTAGAAAGAACCGGACCGTTTCTCTAGCGCGTGTCGCAGCGGAGAGCGAAACTTCAACAAGTCGTACCACCTCGGCACGAGAAGCGGTACCCACTTGCTCCTTGACTTTCCATCGAGCGGGAAAACATTAGGGAATTAAACCAGCATCGACCGGTGGCTGATGTCCGCAACGAACGCAGGGGTAGTACGTTATTTACTTTATGATGGTAGTTTAACGTTGCAGTAACGCTTGTTACCTTAACGCCTCTCTGAACAAACGGAGCACATGCTCGAGGATACAACGGCAATCGCATTTGCATACACTGCAAGATTCCTTGCGGAAATTCCACTTAAACGCTATTAAAGTTAATTCGATTTATGCATAGACTCATCCCGCCCCAGTTCTCCCTCTGCCCCTTCTTTGTTTCTTACTTTCTTTGTCATTTCATGCAATCTCTTTGTTGTATCAAGAAACTTGCTACTACCGCTCGCGAAGTTACTTCGAATCGACGATATTGCCGTCGACGTACACGAGATATAAGGCGAAATGGATAAATAATTCTTCGAGGCACTACTCACCGTAGTCGAACATCACGACTCGGAAGCACAGGCTCAAACTTGAATTTTTCAAGCGAAACAAAAAGAGGCAGACGGTACACGAATGTAAGGTACGAAGGTTTCGTTCGACGTTTTGCGTGTCCAGTGCTTCCACACGGAAATAAATCTTTTTATCCCTTTCGTCAGGATTATTCCGCAAGTTACCAAGCGAATGCAACTTTCAGACGGTCTTGTACTTCCGTCTGCTACATAGGTCCTCGGCGCGGTGGCCCCCGGTAATCCGTCACTTGGGAAATACTGATCCGCCATCGAACGGAAGAAGGACAAAAACGGGATCGTGAAGAGAGTAGCGCGGATTTTCCAGCGATTCGAACGACGGAACCAGTCGTTCCTCTCAGTTTGCCCAATAAAACTAATTAAGGTAAATTAATTAGCTGGCTCGAGTGCGCGGAAAGGTTTGTTTATCCTTGCCCAGCTGAGCTTTCCGTAATCTTAATAATTGGCTGACACTTGCGAAGATATTAACGCTCGCCTAGTCCAAGTGATTAAATCGAGCAAAACGGATTAACACGGTCCTAGTATTACTCGTGATTGTTATTCCATGTCCAGTTCCCATTTCCACCGCCCCGTCTCGATTCACCCGTCTTCGATTACCGTCGATGTTTGCCAATTTCCGTTTCCTCGCTGGTCCGCCGCGGTGCCTCGTGATTCTTGCCCTCATTTGAATCAAATTGGCAACGACGAACAACGCAACGCATACGTGCCGCGAATGTCAACCGAACTGCAAAGCAAATAGCTATAGTACCTCGACGGATACTTAGCGCTGTGGGTAGCCTCGTTCTTTCTTACGAACAATCGATGCTACACTCGACGAGGCGGGCACTGTTCCCGCGACCGATTTCACCCAATATCGGAGAACATTGCGAACACTCGGAGCTCTCAAAGGATTGCTCGAACTTCCTCTACGTTCACTTGCGGTTAATGTAATTGAACGCGACCTGACAGGTTTAATTTTCATTTCCCATCGGATATGACGCTCGAACTGTCACGGAAGGTATTCAAACGGTCCAAGTTGAAAGAGAACTCTTCCTTCTTTGGTTTCAATTTTCTTCTCGATCGTATGTACGTTTCGCAAGTTTTACCTCGCGAGCATGGGAATGCTATGTTTCCCTCGCGCTTGGAAAACGCGACGCGAAAGGTTGCGGAATTTGGAAACGCGAGCCATTCGTAACGTTCCCTGCCAGTCTTTTTATAGATTGCCAGGATACGCGATTTCTCCCCGGGTTTCATATCTGCCGTGCATATTAAAATCGTCTTACGCTGCAACAATTTTAATCGGGGCTACCTCGCAACAAGATCCCGTCATTGTTAACGGAAAAACGTTCGCGCACGTCAGGCGATTCGAAGCCTGGTCCGTTCCGACTGGGAACACTTTAATTTAGACGCTGTTCTTTTCCCTGGTTTTCGCGGCGCGTTATTATAACAACGTCGTGGGGAGCAATTTAAACGAGCAAATTATGGTAATAAAGTACCACGTTTATGCGCGAAATGCACCGACAAACAGCCGTGTTCTGCGTGGTTGATGCGTCAAATTGCGAAATATGGAATTTCAAGGATGGAGCGTCTTAATTAAACGGTGCCGTTCGATAGAATCAATTATTATAAATTCGCGTACAAAGAACGCATCGTGCGTTTTGCGCAAACACCGTTCGCCTCTTCGAACGTCGTCGCCTGGCGAAGAACGAAAGTTTCGCTGCTCGTCGACGAGACGTTAATTCGACGAAACGCAACGATTCGATGCAACGTTCAATTTCGTATTAAGAACAAGGTGGAAAATTTGAAAGTAAATTCGTCAAACTGCCGAAACTTTTCCAATTAATTATAAGCGTAAGCAGGGGAAGGTAGATGCGCGCAGCGCTCCAACGGTTTCTATTTCAGTGACTGAAAATAGAATTACCCGGCTCCGAATCCGTTTACCAAGTCGCGACTACTCGTTATTCCGATGCAAATGACGAACGATAAGTGTTAGCGACGCCGATTTCGATGGACTTAGGGCACTGTAACGAACTTGGTCGACGCGCGGGACAACTGAAACGCGTTCAATCGCTACTTTCGAAGTGCACGATTCCTCGGTACAATTTGCTGTACCGTCGCACCGCTGAAAATATCCGAATTGTGTTCCTCGAATTGCCGCGGAGTCGTGTTCTAAAACTGTTCCCTCGAAATGAATTTCTGTATTATTAATATGTTTACAGTTTGCGCGGTGAACTCGCGCGGTGAATAATAAAACAGGCATCAGTTAGAGGGTTCTAAGGAATTAGTTGGGAGGTAGTAAAAAGTTCCCTGTCATCCGTAGCATATTTTCATTAACGACGGAACACGGGTGGAAATGAAAATTAACAGTGTTTCCCTGTCGACGTGGCTTTCCGTGTGCCCGCCCTCGTAAACTGGAAATTCTTCGCGGTGAAACTCGCATCCGCGCAGACAACCGACAACTTTTTCCCCCGATCTGCTTTCCAGCTACGCGTCGCCGCCATTTCTTCTTATTCCCGTCGATGGAGACCCGTTTTTCCCTTCAATTATCGCGGACGAGTCAAAGGGCGGATGGGATCGAACGATTCCACCTTTTCGTTCGCTGGCTTTCCACCGATTCGACCGAAATTTTCCTCGACCCGTATTATTTCCTATTTTTGTCTGACGTGCGAGTCGCATAGGTACGGGAAACAGCAAATTACCCGATCACGAGCGCAACGATTCCCAACCGTAGCAATTCCCCGGGCGTGTTTAAATTTTAACGAAACGTCGGAGGCGCGCAACCACGCTGCGAGCCGAGTCGAATTATTCGTCGAAACCGCGCTATGCTTTGACCCGCGAAACCGGTTGGAGAACTTCGCGTCTGCATCTATTCGGCTCTGGAGAATGAAATCCATTCGTCTTCCGGGAGTTTCATCGTGGGATTTCTCTGGGAATCGATGCTCGTGGATTATTCGGCCGCGTGTAGAGCCGGGAGGCGAGTTCGCGCGCGGAAACAGATGTACCTCGTAAATGAGCACGATGTTAATTTAAGGCGGCGTTAACAGTATCGTGATCACGCGTTGTCGGATCCGAGGCATCAACGTTTAAAATTAGAAAACCACTTGTAGGCTCGGCGATGTGTTCACGCGCTACGACTTCGCTGACCGAACGGGAAATGTTTGCCAATCAATTATTCGCCACTTCTCGCCCTGCTGCTCTCGCGGATTTGTTGAACTTCATTTTTACCCACCGCCGCCGATCCAGTTCCCGTGTTTCGCGATAGTTTCACCATTTTAAATTAATATATCCCATTTACGGAGCGAATTCTCGTTTCACCGATTTCCCATTGTTCTATTTTCTGTCGATTTTTTTATTTTATACTCGGTTGAACGGCGAATGGGTGGTCCGTGTAGAAACGAAAATGATAGCGTCGGTCCTCGGGGACCGACGCCGTCTAAACGGAGAGTTTAGCATCGGTTCTCCGAGGACAAGCAACCCTGTCGTTTAACGTGCAGTTGCAGTAATTTTTCCTAAACCGGAAACTGCCCAGCGAGTTTGTTATCATTTTTAATGCTAATATAGTTTACGATGGCTTCAGTGTCTAGTTATCTTGTTGTGTAATTACATCGAGCAGGATAACTCGATGGATCCTATTTAACGGTAACTCGATTTGCCAGGGACTTCGTAAATGATTTACCTTTCACGCTGGCTTCCCCTTTCCTCCGTGACAGGCCGCAGAGTTTCGTCTTCTCGTTGGCTCCTGTTAATAGCTCGCGTTCACACGTGCTTAATTTCTGTTTCAACGACTCTTATCCTCCCTGGCAGGCATAAACGTAACAACGCACACTCCCGCGCCATTCACTCGTGACTCTCCGGTTCGTCGTTCACGATTCTACGACTTTCGCATAATCGATCGAATATTTCAGCGTTCACGTCGAAATGGCCGTGCAAGCTAGCGAAAACGTTCGATCGCGATTCAATGGGTCATTGGAAATCACGAATTCCTGCTGGAAGTCTAACTTCTTTCTCCATTTTGCGAACGAGACGACGCGCGGCGTATTTTGACGAGTGTATCCGGCGTAAACCGTGTTAAAAATACGCGACACGGGACCGTATGTTTCTGCGTGTTCGTATCGCGATGCTTTCGTCTATTATCCCGACGATTCGCGGATTTCTCTGGACCCGATCAGGCGATCGTTCGCCAGTTTCAGTACCTCTGCGAAGCGAGACGGGAACATTCGCTATCATTTAAGATGGAATACACCGATGAATAAGCTCGCTAACGTTACCAACGGGATATCAATTCGGCGAAATCGACAGCGCGCCGTAAACTGAAGCAGAAACTTGGATCCGCGGAGGATCCACGCTCCCTTGACGCAGTCGCAAAACACGGTGCAACGTTTCGCGTCTTTCTTCCCCTTTCCAGACGCCCTCGTTCCCTCTCGCTCCCGTGGTTGCTACTCCCGGAATTCATCCCCCGTTCGAATCGAAAACGAAAAAATGCTTTGAAAAAACATGCTAAAATTTATCCGCGTCTATTTTAACACCCAGTCGCCGATTACTCGTACACCTGTGTCGCATTTCTTTTTTTTTTTTTTCAACGGACGCGTAATAAACGTAGCCGAATAAAAATATATCCATTACGACTAATTCAATTTCGCGATGAACGGGAGATTAATCAAAGGTAATTAGATACTTCGATGATTGCAATCACGCTGAACCGAAATACATCTGAATGGATGAAACGCCTACGCGCGTATTTATTCGATCAACTTAATTGCATTATCACGGATTATTATCGTGTGGTATATTTACGTTACGATGTACCTAGAAACGGTACATTTTTTTCTGATTCCGGTGAGTTCTTCGAGAAGCACAGGACCATAGAGCTGTACGTTCCATCGGTGATTCGCATTTAATCAATAGAGGGTTCGACGCAGCGATCAGAAAACAAGCGTTATTTATCTTACATTTCCTGTGCACCGCGTTTTTCTTCCAATATCGTCATCAGCCGCGCGCGGAATTTCTAGGAACGTCGAGGAACGGGGGAAGCTACGCGGGGTCGAGTCGCGTGTTCGTTGTTACGTTTGCCAATCCACTTGGAATTCAATTAGAATTCCCACGGTAAGTGACACGTCGAACACACCGGTACACAGCCGAGGGAACCTCAAGTCCGTCAGCGTCTGCATCGAAAGCAGCGCTCGATTGCAAAAAAGAATCATGCTAATTTTTAACGTTAGGTCCTCGGGATTAGTCAGTTGCGTTCGCGATGCGTCCGCGTGCGATTCGTTTGTTCGCGACCAGTTAGAACGGAATCGCGTTCCGCCGCCTCTGATTTTTCATTCCCGTCGAAATCTCTCTCTCCGTTCGTCGTTCTCGTTAATTGACCAATTAACAAGCTGCGCGGTAAATCTCTATAAAAATTCGCCGGCTAACGCGGACGTAATTCCGGTCCATCGTGCTCGAAAATATTGGGCAATTTTCCGTCTCGCGATTATCATCCCGCAAGTGTCCGACGAAATTTTCCCCGTCGAATTACTCGGCTGGCAAAAATGGATTCCGACGGTTCGCGAACACCAGCGGTAGCTCGGTTGATCGATCAATCGCGATAAAATCGTGGCCTTTTAATTACTGGGGCTCGAACGGAACGCGTTGGAAGAAGAATACCCCCGAGCAACAACCACTCAGGTAAACCGAACTGCCGTTTCGTCGTTGGAAAATAATTAATCCGTTGTCTAATCGTACCTCGTTCATCCTCGTCTACCGATCCAATTCATTCTTTCTTTGAATCGCTCCCAGCATCATTTCAAATGGATTTCGATCGATCGCAACAATTCCTCTTTTACA
The DNA here is from genome assembly GCF_050948175.1 of Xylocopa sonorina. Taxonomy (NCBI): domain Eukaryota; kingdom Metazoa; phylum Arthropoda; class Insecta; order Hymenoptera; family Apidae; genus Xylocopa; species Xylocopa sonorina. The sequence goes on from NC_135193.1 coordinate 17,016,170, forward strand.
AGGTTGCTACGATGTTCCTCCCTTCTTTTAAAAATGTAAATTCGAACATTTACATTTCAAATGTTTAGCCATCCCGACCAGGAGAATTGCGTCCCGTCGCGTTCTACCAAAATTCGATCACCCTGACTTTGCTTTCACGTCACAAAATTGTGATCGACGCTGTTCGATTCGAGCGAACAAAACGAACCCTTCGTAATCACTGTCATCTTCATGGCCCGCATTCTTCAACTGCGGAACGACAGCGGGAGAGCTGTTGGGATTTCTTCGTTTATTTGTCGATCGTTACGCCAACTCGCGCTGGCGATGATCGAGTAGAAGACAAACACGGATAGCTTAATTCGCTCTGCGGATTTTTCAAATATTCATGTTACAACCGCGTTCCGATAGATTGACCCAGAGAACGGGGGCATGGAATAAAGAAGAGACATTTCAACCGAGATTTACCTACCAACTTTCCAGCCCTGCCATTCTAAGTTCGTCGTGATTAATTTGCAGGGCGGCAAGTTAGCTGAACTTCTTCGTCTCTGTTTCGAATCCCCAACTCGCGCTACGTCAACTGGTTTTATCGCTTTCAACGCGACGGTCGCGACTTCTACGCGTTCCGTCTGCTAGAATTTATCGAAGGAGAATTGGAGCACCTCGATGAGTTCGATGATTGCATTCCATTTCACTGGCGAAATTAAAATATTTCGAGACTGCGTAAATTATCTTCTTTCTCTTTACCTCAATGGATCAATGAACGGTGACGCACGGTTCTTTGAATAAAGCTTGATAACGAGAAAACTGTATCGACAACCTTTGTAATTTCAATAACGTTTAACTAGTACAGTTTAATTGACATGCATGCATGCTGCGCGCATCAATTCGTACGGATTGCCAAAAAAAAATAAAAACAGGAAAAATGAAAAACTGAAAATTTATCTCCGCGATAGTTTAGGTATAAAAATATTTCCACGTGAATAATTAAACAGTTCCATACTCTGTATTAATATTCTGTGTTATTTTTGCTTTTTTTCGACGATGCACGAGAGATTTATTATTTGAACAAGTGCAAAAAAAAAAAAAACGTAGCACGGCGAATTAAGAGGACACATTCGTTTCGTGCGATATACATAAGTTCTGGCTGTCTCTGCGACAGAAACAATTTTGCAGCCGGACGAAACGGCGGAAAAAAGAATTCCAGAAAAAAGTAAATGCATGCGCGTAGTAACGAAGTTTGAGGAGGCGCGCATGAAAATTTCGGAGTAGAGGCGACACGTTGTATGCACGATGCAACCTATCGAAGACCATAGACATGCCGGATAAACGTTACAATCGATGCAATCAGCTGCATTTAACTTGATTAGCGTGTCGCTGGAATAGCAAGCGATTCCATCCTTGGACTAGCGATAAAATGAAAATCCACTTGATCTTCCCGATTTTTATCGAGACGAAAAAATTTGATGAAATTTGCGTCCGTCGTTCTCTGTTCAACAATTTTCTGGTTCATCAGATTTTCCATGCATTATGATTTCGATTATCGTTGAAGCCTCCTCTCATTCGTCTCGTGTCATCGTCGTTGATCCTCCGGTAACTAACAGGTACTACCGCGTATGAATTGATGATATTGTATTCTACTTAAGATTACTGAATGAGCTGCGTGTTATTGCCGTTAATCCAGATTAAGCGATTCCGTTGGAGAATTGAACGGCGCTTAAGTGTTACGGCAAACAGATCGCTAAAAGCACATTTTATTACTTTTAAAGCGTGAGATTACGTTCGCTATTCTTCTTGCTAGACATAATTGTAATTTTTTAGTGAAAACATCGCGATACACGCGCAGATATATAAACCAGTTACGAGGTCTTCTGGTGAATTTCAGCACGATGTACTACATCGTATGTAACCTTCGTAGGATCATTTCTGCTATTTTCAACTTGGTAGACGATAGAATAATGAGATCTTTACTGCAGAGATCAGGGAATACGAGCAGCGAATATCGAAGTTGCAATATCAAGTATCGATATTACAATCTGTTTCCTTTTAGGTGCTTCAATAGTTCCAATTTTGTAGTTCTACTTTTATGTCCATTTAAATACATCGCGAAATACATTAGAAATATTCGAAAGTGATCCAGTAATACGGATTTCTTTCTATCCAGCAAATCGAACGATTTGCGTGCATGGAAATAGGGCCCTTTGAACTTTGAAAATTGCTCGTTTGAAAATTCTAAACTCTTAAGCTTTCGTTTAATTCCCGCAAGAATTTGATTCGTTCAACTTTTTGTCTTCGTAATACTCATTGCCGGCTACTAATTACGTCGCAGCTTTGTCTCGAAACGGGTCCAAACTTTCCAACCGAACACGAAATTAAGCTCCATTTCCATTAGTTGACACTATGGCCATCTGGCGGCAACTGGTTTTTCTCGCGACGCGGGAAATTCTGATCGATGAGAGCCGAAGCCAGCTCACGTTGTTATCAGAACTGGATAAGAATAATCGCAACCGTTTCAACCGGTAGAACAAAACACCAGCGACAATGCGATCATACAAATATTCTGTTATCTTTGAAGGAGATCGAGCTTTGAACGCCATCTGATACCCGTCTGGTTCAGAGCGGATGTTGCCAGACTTCTGCGAGCTTTTTACTACTGACATCTGCGAACGAAGGATTTAAGAACGACCCTTTGGTGATTTTTTCAAACATCCTCGTTTGTTAATCGAGTTAACATGTACATATATTTATATTTAATGCGATCTTTCTGCGTTATTTCATGATCATTCTCCTCTGCAGTGCAACAGCACAAAGTTACTCCTTCGTACGTCTGCTTACCAAACTGCTATCGCAGCGCGGAACAGATTAAACCGACAGATCTATAATCAGCTTCTGTTTGCTCCATGATAAAAAGATTTGCTCGTATAATTGGTTAACCAAACGAACCAGAGATTCACGAGATCTCTGCGATCGTGGCGTCGTTAGTAAGGTCTCGAGAACAACGTAGATCAAAGGAAATGCCAGAAATCATGTGAACGCGTGGTCGCATGCTTCGCCGTACGTTCGTACCGCGACGAAAGAAGCGAACGGTTGATTTTTTTCGTCGATGCAAACGCAAATCCGTCGGCGAATATATTTCGACGATGGAAGGAGCGACGTCTGTTTGTATAAAGGCGGACAGAAAAACCTGACACTCAATTAGATATCAGGATAAGCCATCTTTTAGAAACGACCTGGCCCCGCGCGAAAATCAACGCCAAGTGTTTGCGCCAAATATTTGGCCAAGTACGAAATGACGCGAGTAGAAGCAGTGGGCTTCCTCGAGACCGCATCATGCACGCTCCTTGGATCCATATTTCAATAGGCGACCAACTTTCGTGCATTCAAATGCGATTCCGCGATTTCACGGAAGCGGTATCATTACGTGGCCCCGTATATTGCCATCGCCGCGATTGCGATATCGAACCGTTCGAATCGGTATTTTATATTCCATCAACGAATCCCTTCGAATATTTCATTCCAGCCTAGCGCCTAGTTCCTGTTCTATGGCTCGAGCAGCTTTACGAGCAAATAAGTCTCCACGGTGTTATTCGATTTTATCCGATAGCTGTTAAATTTATTCTATTTTCACGCTATCGGAGACAGAAAGAGGGAAAGAAAGATAGAGGGAGAGGGAGAAAGATGAAATCGCGAGTAAACGCGAAACAAGCCTGGTCCAAAGTTGTGTACGGTGATTAAGAGATTTTAATTAAGGCCAACTACGGTGGAACACACGGGGTATGAATATTTGCGCAGTGGGTGAATTTACCGGCAACGAGGACATCAACTCTTTACCTTAAATCGTTTTAATTACAACGGGAACGCGGTGCGGTAAGCCGATGCATGCACGTGGCATTTGACGTGCATTATGAATACGTGTACGAGCACGTGGACAGAACAAGTCTGTCCGTGGATCCTTATGCCCCTTCGAGGGTTCTTAAACTCCGAGTGTTCTCGTAACAGCCACGAAATTGAGCGAAATGCAATACCTTCTACCCACGCTGCTAATCTTAGTTGCTCTCGACCAACGAATAAAGAAAATTCTCAAGTCCAACAAATCGTCGATCCGCCCATTCTTCGTACTAATAAGGAAATCAAGATGTTACCCGAACGTGCCGTTTAAAATCGTACCGCGATTCATTTCACTCTGCGTACGCACAGTTTACACGGTACAGGCTCGTAAAGTCGTTAATCGCGTTCGGGCAGTTTAATGAACATTGTGTTGCGCGTTCGTTTAAAACAACGAAATCCATACGGAAAATTCACCGCGTCCAATTAACGTTCGCAGCGTTACGGAAAACATTCAATTACTCCTGCAAGTCCATTCTCATTCACTCATCGTTGGACCTATCGATCTGACGAGCGACGAAATAATTCACAGAGAAGTTCGAATCGACCGAAACTCGATGTACAGGAACAAGGTATCATCATTTTCTTAATAGATGTAATATTAATTGCCGCGGCAAATTGATCACTCTGGGGCGGTTCGATAACGAGGGGAGCGCAGGTCGATGTCGAAAACGCGTTCGCCACAAGATCCGATCGATGGCCATTACGATCGAAAATTAAAGTATCACCAGGATCCAACGTGGTGGTTGGCTAGCTTGCTCTATCACGAGCGGATCGGGGGTGGGTGGGGGTGGGTTCGTGGGTCGCTCATTCTCGCGTGGGTAGAGCAACCATCGCCAGTAGTATCGCGGTGACGAGCAGACGTGGTTGTCTCTTCCTACCTCTCTCGCCGATCTTTCCTCGGTTTCGTCGTTCAGTGTCCCTTCACGGCCACCGTTTCGAACGGCTTCGATCAATCGTGAGTAAATTGCCGTCGCCACCCGACGCGTTCGACTCATGAATTTCCCCGGTTGTTCCGCCGGTTTCGTCCCGTTCGGTTTGCTTTCGTTTCGCGCGTCGATGCACGAGCGTGGAAATTTTATTGGGAACCGAGAGCGCGACCGAAATTGGCAGTGGCACACACGTAGTTGAATCCTGAGCACGAGCGTTTAATTGGTGCTTTGATTTTACACGGGTGAAACAGGAATCTCCACCGCGCCGATCGGACAATGAGAATTCCACGTTCGATCGCAGTGACTGTCGATCGATCCTCGATTGGCTCTCTCGACGTTCACGTGCCCAAAGGTGATACCACGTAAAAGTGTCTTATCACGCGTCTTGTGGCTCGTTCTTTTTTTTTTTCATCGTTTTTATTAAACCGCAATTTTCTTCCGCGAAAGTTCGCTCGACTCGCGGTGCGGATATTTCGCGCCTCGATCGATCAACATCCACGCTACAGGATAAATATCGATCGCATGGTTTACGAGGCTCTGTTTCTCGTCTGGTCGTTTTCAAGCGTGTTACGCGCGCAGATCAGAACCGCAAAGTCCCGATGGTGAAGCGATCGTTCTATGCCCGTGTCGTTCGCTCGCACGCCTACTCCTCTCACTTAACGCGCTTTAAGGGCGCATTAAACGCCGCCAACCTAAATGGACGAGCAGCCCAACGCGATTAGTTTTAATTGCACGCGTGAAATTGTGCCGTTGATTTAACGGCCATCCGCCACGACCGCTCGAGGTATCGTTAATCCCTTTATTCGTCACTCGATGTTGCTCCCTCTGTTCCATTCAAATCTTATGCAAATACGTGCTGGCGTGCATGCACGACGCGGCGAATCATTGCTGTGTTCCGGCGATGCCACCAGGGAAGGACGTTCACGTTCGACGTCGACTTTCAAATTCAACGGTTCGACCTCGTCTTTGGCAAACTGGGCAGGTAATGGCCGCAAAATTAAAGCCTCCGTTTATCCACGGAGGATCGCAGAAAAGTAATTAAAGGTGCACGCAAAAGTGGGAATCAGTTATTGTTTTGTTAAACTTGCTAACGATGCTAAAAGTCAGACATTTTTTTTTACGCTTCTCGCATTCCGTTTGTTCCCTCTTTTTCTCTCTCTCTCTCTCTCTCTTTCGATCGATCGCGTAATTGTAATCGCGATAAAAACGCTTCTGCTTTTTTGTTATTGCACGCTCCGTAGGAATGATAATCCGTGACTTATTATCGTGTTTGGCTTTCACGGTTCCGTGACGATCAATATTTGAATCGTCGCGATACATAAAGCTAGATTAACCGATACTTTTTTATGCGTCCTCGGCACGCGTTATCGCCCTCGCACACCTTCCGCGACCGATTCCGCATTTCTTTTCGATAGCCTGCGAAGCCCACGGTCGCCGTGGTCCGAGACTTTTCCGTGCAATCGACGGGAAACGCGTCGTAAATTAACGCGAGGAGCCAGCCATGAATTCCGTCATTTATTCAGACGGGTCGCTTTGATCTGAACCGTGAAAGAGTCCTTGGAAATTGCATTATTTAGAAAACCAGTTCTGAAGCTCAGAGCCTCGGCAAACTTCGCGACACTCTTTTAGCGCGGCTAACAAAAGACGAATGGAATTCCGTAAGGTCGCGTAATCAGATTTTCGAGTTGAAAACTACGGTTTCGTGACCCGCCGTTATTTTTAGAACCCTGCGTTCGTTGGGCGGATACGCATTCGGTGTACCCGGGATTGAAACGCTTTGTGATCCACCGGACGAACCTGCGTCGAACCTTATTAGAGACAAGATCTCTTTGATGATCGATGGGCGCTCTGTACGTTCATTAAGTCAACAATGAATCGTCAGGAGTCATTTTTACGGAGCTTCATTTCTGCCCTCCTGGATATCCCTTTCATGTTCCCCCAAAATGAAAAGGGGTCTTGTGCAAACCGACGAAGGCTATTCTTCGTGCCCGTTAGGGGACCTCAAAGAGTCCTCGTACCATAGTTATTTCTACGTAACACGCGAAATAATCCTTTTCCATAAGCCTAATCCAGGGACCGCGCGGCACGAAATCTCGCAATATCGTGACTGTTTACGGGCCTGACAATAACCGTGCCGTTCGATTTTCCGCATTGTGATCAGTTAAGTTTATCAGACGGGGCTGCTAATTTTGGAGCAAAGTAAACGATACCGGTGGTAACGTTCTACGTGAATTTACACGAGGCATCAAACAGGCGACAGCTTCGATCGTTAACTCGCGGACGAAGTAACAGAGAAGATTTATAAAAATATCTACGTAACTTCCGTGCGTGCATAGTTTAATGCGTCGGTGACATTATATTTTTTGTTCTTTTTTTTTTTTGAGAGGTCGAAACCACTCGATTCTCTTAATCATCTACATTTTACACGAGACGAACTCTCTTATACTTTTTCGTTTAATGGCCTCGTATTTCTTTAGCTTATCAAGAGAGCATCTACTTCAAGTATAATATCGCCGGTGTATGAGTCATCTGTTCGTTTACACGGGCAATAAAAGGACTGCCTGTTTCAGCCAAGAAATAGAAACCCTCGTTCTTTTATTTTCCATTTCGTTATTAGTCGTTCATCCGTTACAAGCGGCTTATTTTCGCGAGGAGATTTCGTAAAAATAGTCTACGGAGAACGATATTGCTACGCATACAATCGAAAAGCTTCATGTTAAAGGGCACATTGAAGTGGAATCAACTGAATCGCGATGGAAGAAACATTCTTGTTGGCATACTCGAGGCGAATCAATCGGTTTCTCAAAGAGAAATATTTGTCGAAAGGGTTGCGTTTCAACTCGCGGAGATTGAATGTCTGTGGTCTTGAGACTATTTAAAAAGTATCGTTTGGTCGGTAAAAAAAAAAGGAATAATAACCCTAAACCCTGCGTATAACGCGTTAACCGCGGTCTCTGAAAGCGGCAAGAAACCCTTTTGTCCACGCTTCATGCAAGAATTTCATAGATTATGCCGTGAAACACGAATTACCGCGCGCTGAAAGGAATACGAGCAGCCGAGGTACCGAGTGTAAAAAAGTGACCTGAAAAAAGACGCGAAGACAAACGTACCGCGACCGGAAGTTTACGTTTACCTTTAATTTCGTTTAATCGCGCCGGCGGTGGTTGGTATCGCTTCAATTTCTCTATCTACCAGCATCGCGTTGTACAATCTATTTAATTCCGTTCCTTTATTAGAACGATAGAAAAACGGTATCGATCGTTTCACCGGAACTGCCCGTCGGATGCGTTTCAGGCGTTAATTCGACCGCGAATTGGTACGGAATACGAATTGTTGCGCGCGATTCCATTTATTTAGCATACGAAAAAACACGTAACACGGATTTCATTCGTCCCACCCCTTTGAGTCGGGATCGAAAGCGTCCCTTTGACAGCGCGAATTCCAAGGCAACCTTTGAATTCCACGGCTGATCGGAAAGCAGCTCGGTCAGGAAATACACCCGTTTCTCGCTAATCGGCTCGTGAACGGCAAACTTTTCTCACTCCCCATATAGATTGTTTCCGTATCTAATTCTCGACGAACGTGAATTTTAATGCGGGCTCGACTCGCGTTCTCCGCCCGACCGTATTCTCAGCGAGCCACCCCCTCCGGCTGCCGTCAACCCTTCGCGCGCGTAGCTTGTTCGCTCGTTTACAAGAATTCATACGAACCTGAGAGAATTCGAGCAATCAGAGCAAACACGAGCTCGAACGCGGGAAACGTCACCACGTAACACCGCCGTTCGTGTTTCGACTGATTACGTTTTAATGTCGCGCCTTAATTACTGCGATTTTAATTGATTCCGACGGCGCAGCGTCGTTGGGAATTTCCATGGAATTTCATATTTTCTCGCGCGCACCTTTGGACGGGCAGAGTTATTTTTTGCTCCGAAAGAATGGTAAATAATTCATAATCGAGCGATCTTTTCGGCTACTATCCTCATCAGACGATACTGGCTGAGTTATTGGTAATTTATACGCGCGTGGTATATGCGAGATACGTCGGGGAATGTTTTCTTGCGATTTTAAATAATCGATAATAGCCAGTCGAAACAACAGGCGATATGTCGCGTGAACATTTTATTTGTTTAGAGTATTTAAATTTTGCAGTTTTAGAGTAGCATTCTGTTTAGTATGTATGTATGCTAATTTCTAATAAAAGTAAGATACTTTAATCAGGGGTTCTGCCGTCCTTTGCGTTCAGCGCGAGCATTTTTCAGCTGATTAGCGTCAGCTTAAAATCAGCTGACCGTGTCGAGTGACATTCCATGGCGAAGCCGTGCCGGAAGTGAAGCTGGTCACAGGCGAGAATTCGTGTATCTGTCGCGGTGAATCAGAACTTGCTCGAAACTTGAACACTTTCTCTCGATTAACTGGAAATGGTACTTCATGGCAAACCAGCTAGAACGCGGGAACAATTTATCAGAGCGGAGGATTATCGAATTTTCGCCGGGCACGGATCGCCAGTGGGACTTAATTCCGCGTGCATTATTTATAGGAAACGTGAAATTAGTCGGCTGTAAAAAATGCCCACTGTCGCTGCGGAGATACCTCCGTACGTTTCCCACCCGCATATTTCATGTCCGGGGACGTGTAATTTGCCGGTACGCGACGTCTCCGAGAGAGCATCGCTGCGACGCGCTCCGATTTTCCTAAGCGATGCCTTTTGTTCCGCAAATTTCTCGCTTCTTTTCCGTGTAACACGCGTGACGCGATGTCTCGTCGTCGCGATCTTTGCATAGAGCCAAGGCTACAATCCTAAAAGAAAGATATCTCCTTTAATACATCCCCGATGATTAATCAGCTCTCTACCCACGAAATGATTAACGACCGCGCGTAGGAGAAAAAAAGGAACTTCCTCCGGTCGCGCTGAAACTGTGTGCTTTCGTTTTCTACGATGTTGATCCAATGACTGGACCAACAGCTGTCGTATCAATTACTCGACGGTGTAACGAAATGACGAGAACGATGAATTTAATTACGAGCATAATCTGAAAGGGGAGATCAAATAGCGTGTCGTGAATTTTTCCACAGTCGAAGCCTTGCGACGTAACCGTATCAGCGAAACGTTCCCCGTTACGGCATTAATGTCTGTAAACGCGACTTTGAAAGTGGCAAGGGTGGAAAAGTATGTAAATGGCTCGAGATAAGGGAAAGAGGAACACGTCCCGCCGGTCGGATAAAAATAGTGACACGACCGTACGTTTTTTCGTACGCGATCGTGTAGGCACTAATATTTCCCGTCGGTTTGGGGCTTCTATTTGCCGAACAGGCCTGATGAGAACGTTTCTGCGTGGTTCCGACGGAGTTGCTATGATACGACTCGTATTACGGTGGAAATTCGAATCGATCGGTTGCCTCTACGATAATTCGAGTGTTTCGTGGCTTTCCCAACCACGTCACGGTCCTTTTTCCAGAAAAATATAATCACATTTCCTCGAACGAAAAACTTTTCGTGTCGATTATATATCGCGAGTAGTCGACCTGAATTTGCGGGAACGAAGACCCCCGCAGAATCGAGATATTTTAACAAAATATGGATTTTAATCAATGTTATTCGAAGTTGCTGAGCTACCTGCCGCTCATCAGGAAGATAGAGTTTCATTTAAATTTAAAAGAGCTCCCGTCGAAGGGAAATACGCCTTTCTCAATAACTCGCGAACAAAACAGGTTCATAATTCACCGCGGAGGCGCCTCCTCGTGACACGCCAGAAGAAGAAACAGATTTATCAGTCAGAAAGCGTCAACGTCTCTCGTCATCCTTGATCCCTCCGCCATTTATCGTAATCCCTCAGGGTCAATTCTGCTACGGTATAAATCTGATGCGCGAATGTGCCGCGAAAAAACATTTTATCATCCATCCTCGATTTATGATCCTCGTCCCCCCGTTAGAAAAAGAATTCATTAGCGTTCCTTCGTCGATGGATGTTCTCATAAATAAAGCGATGGATCGCGAAATAGGGCAGGAACGTTCGATTTCTGCTACCGCGTTTTGTCGTTTTTCTTTCTTCATTTCGAAACGAAGGCGAAAAGAAATGTACTCCATGAATGCAATTAAAAATACGAGGAGCTATCGGTGTCTGATATAGCTTATTATAAACAGAGTTAATTAGAAGCTCGACTTCTGCCTGACTTCCGACATTCTATGACGCAACGTTCGTAGAAAACGGTTTAAAAAGCAGGATCGTACGCTGAAACGAGACACACGAATTCAAAGGACGACACCAATTAATCATTCATTAACTCGTCGAACCTGTTTCACGGCTTACGAGGCCGGTTCGGGTGCAGAATTCACGGTCGCGTGTGATTAAAGAGAAACGGCGGGCAGCTTGTATTTATCGCGCGTGTTCGCAGAATTGATTTCAAGGATGGAAATTGGTATTCGGTCATTGACTTCCCTCTTTCCGGGTCATCAATTCGAGACGCGAAAGGAAATTGTTCGATCATAGCCAATCTAAATCTACGAGCCCGATAACCGTCTGTTACGATTGTCAGTTCTAAATCGAATCGCGCGTCCTCTCGCGACTTTGATCTTTCTACCAGCTGGTGTCCACGCCAGGAATGCTTTCGCGCGCTGATTGCCCTCGAATAGTTTGATAATAAAAACGGAGAGGGCAAGGCTGAAGGCAAAGCGTAGATTCGAAGTTCGATTTATAGCCGTCGAATAGTTTGGGAACCGGCCTGATTCAAGTTCCATCGAGTTCGGGGAAACGATTGAAAATTTCCTAAGCATTCGACGTGATTAATGGTCCAGGATTCATAAGTACCAATAAATAACACAAATAGCCATAAATAACGCATTGACGGATCGGGTGGTTAATCAAAAGATTTTAAGGAGACACGTAGTTTCCGAGGATCTCCGTAATTGCGACAGTTGTGCCTAATGAACAGCTGGCTTAATTCGCATGGCTAATAGATGTACTTCCCGAATGTACACGGTAGGGAGCTGTCATGTTTGTTCAGACACGGGTTGCCCTATCCGCGAAAGTTCTGCAAGGCGCCAACTGTTTATTTGGCTTCAATGGTTCGTGATTGTCACGGTGCGCCTTTGTATCGCGTAATGCTTCCAGTGAATTGTCGCAAAGACGCGCATAGCCACCACTATGGAATCGTACAAAGATCGCGCGACTCGAAATGGAAAAAATACTATTTTACGCGTACGATATTACGGAACGCGTTCGCAGAACTGTTCCGTTCCTCGGGACGAATATTGTTTCGCAGAGCAGAACCGGAAGCGCGACGAATTTCCACGCGCAAACGAGCGATTAAATCAACAGGGGGAATGATTAAAGCAATTCGTAGCAATTCATCGTGGTGTCGTAAAATTCACGAGCCTAACACCGCGTCGGGTCAACTGGACGATCCTTCATATCCAGACACTCTTTTTTGGCGGAACGTGCTCGTGGTCCCGTCGCGAGGGGCCAAAACGATTTATGAACTTCCTTCCTCGCGCTCGTCAGTCGGCTATTCATCGAAAATCCATAAAGCTGTGCATTAGAAGCGCCGCTAGGGCCACGGTTAAAGAATTGCGTCCATTATTCCGACCGAACTTCGAACGTCGTTCCACAAAGCACCAGTAACACCCGACAGCGTACAAATTTTGATGAATAACTCTCTCCGCGCTTCGTCGTCCCGTCTCTCAGTTTCCTCCGTCGTTCAAACCGCCCGTTCGCTCGAACGTTCGCTACGAGTAAGCAGAAAATGAGTGACAAACGAGCGAGGGCTGATAAGTAGGGCTGGAAAGCGAATCGGTGCGAGCATCAAAGTAAGCTTGTCAGTCCGGACGTGAACAAATAGACGATCGTTCTAAGTAAACACCAGAGCGACTACGCGCTTAAAATGATCCACCTTTCGTCGTTTCGAGTCTATTCTCTCCGTCTGAGGGGAGGAGTCCGACTCATTTTCATCGCTTCCGTATTCAATCTTGGTTATTCGTTTAATATCACCCAGGTGCCGTTGGCTCTTCCTTTAATTGCGTTATCGATCGCGAGGAAGGATCCACGCTCGTTTCAACGTAAAGAATATTTAACTGGATTACGTTCGGGAGGCATTTGATACACTGAGACGGTGTTTGTATCCAGCTGCACAATTACCAAGTAACCGTCGGGACGGTCGCGATTTGTTCAAGCCGTTTTAATCTCGAAACGTCGCGTTCACGGAAATCCGGCCGTTAAGCGCGATATTAAGATTCCTTGGCTCGCCGTTTGACCCTTTTATCTTCGTCGACCGGGTAACATCTGCTGTCTGGAAATTCGAACAGAGGACACGCGTTAAAACGGAGCAGCGTGAGAGTGAACACGCGCGGAAGGGGTTGGAATTCGTTCGATTAAAAGCTAGCAATCAACCGCTGGCGAACGGAGTCGGTTCGACCGTCCGTTTTTTCGTCTACCATCACCGTTATTCCATCCCACGGTCCGTCCTTCCCTGCTCGAGAATGATGGTGAAAAATTAACTGCATTCCGTGGATTAATGGCATGTAAATCGAGCGACCGTGACGAATGGGACACCCTTTCAACGGGGACGACGGACTGCGACGCCTCAATCGGGTCCTATAATTGTGCTCCGAGTGTTTCTCCTTTGATCCAATAATCTTCTTCGACGTGTAGACGGAATTCAATTCTTCACCGAGGATTGACGTTCCACATCTCCGACTCGATTCCATGGGTCGAGTGGAGCGCGCAAGATATTTCTCGGAACAGCGGAGACCAACCGTGGACAGTGTGACGGATGGAACGTAAATAAGTTGGCTGGTGACGCGAGCAGTTCGTCAAATAAATCCGGAACTACGATGGTGTTTTACTTTCCGGAGTTTCTGCCCGCGATGCCATTGTATTTTATTACCCAAAGTAGCTAGAGAGTTTCGACTGTTCCTTGCGTTTCAATTCTGCGACGCGAGGCGAAATTGCGGGTCGCGAATTGACGAGTGGAAAAAATCATATCCAATTCTGGAGACACTGTTTCGATCTGAAACGAGCTCAGATAACAATCCGTCGTTAGAACATTGACAAGCCGCCAGATGCAACTGGTATTTCATTCAGTTTCCGGAGTACGTTTCCATTCCTGAATTCCACTTTATCGAAAGTTGGGCATCCGCTGGATGAGCATCGAGAAGACGTCGACGAAGGTCTGGGAACTTCGAAAGAACTAGCGAACGCGGGTAATCTCTCACAGGCCCCCTGAAACGCACCGCTGGTTTTGATCTCGCGTTTATTAATCAGTAGCCAGTGCAAAGTTCAACGGAACGAGTTATTCGAAAGGTACCAAAACCGGGATAATTTTGCCAAATGTGTATCGCACGTTTCGCTAGCCGAGCGTTTCATACGGAAGATGTTGATTAGCATTCCAGCTGCGGCCACCGTTTAATTACTGAACTACAAAACCGGCTGAAGTATTTATTATATCGCGGCACAGTTTCGATAGTGATAAATATTGAAATTTCTCGGTACCGGAATACCATAAATGTTCGATGGAATAATACCTGCGGCCTAACCCCCGAGCTGTAAACCGGAGGCGATGCCAGGCAACCCTCTCCCTATTGGAAGTCGTAGCGAGCGAATTGGTGGTGTGGACGGTCAAGAGCAGACACTTGCTCAACTTTACGAGCCTTCCACTCGACATTTACACTGGCACCCTCGTGAAAACGGCTACAAGACTGGCAGAGCGGCTGGTGTTCGATATTTTCGTAGGGTACGACTCCGTGGGAGAACGGTAATCAACCCTCGTGCGGTAGTAATTGCGAAAACATCCCCGATCGTTGCCCTCTTCTCTTCGTGTGCACGGCTGTTTGCACGAAACACACGCGGGCTGATTTCTTTCTCGAGTGTCACTTCGGTATTTTTGTTATCAAGGGGGGTTTAATTAAACGCCACGGTGTATTGTATTCCCGTCCGGGTCTTCGTTAAAATTGTAATTTATTAATTAAACCAGAATGGCTCGAGTAAACCGTAGAATGTGCCTGTAACTTTTGTTACGATTGAACTTGTACGAACATAGGAACGGCGTTTTAAATTGTTACCCGTCCTGACGGTGAACTGTAAATTTAATTTGTCCGCGTTCTCTTTACCTGTTGCTGAAAGTGCGTCTTCGACAGTGAAACGAATAATTGAGTTCGAAACGCGTTCCAACTATTTTTTTTTCTCCCTTACTTTCCGTCCGTTTCAGCGTGCTAGATTTCTTTCACCGCTTGGGAACATTACGAAACGAACGCATGAAATTCTAATTAAATCTAAAGGTAGGGTAAGCGAACAGATACAGTAGTTTTTATCGATAGTGGAGAGGATATATTAATCGTAACGAGTTGGAATTATCGGTGGGTTCCAATGGTGACTCGATTTCTCGAGCAGTATAAAAAGTTCGTCTCGATAACTCGTTGCTCCTCAAAGTTATTGGTGAAAATGAAGGCACGCAAATTGTGGTTGCAAAATCGAGTGAGCCTCCGCTAATAGCACTTCGGTTATCTCGGCATTAACTCGATAGCGGCGGCGAGCTCTTCTCGACACAGAACATTAAAAAACGATCTGATTGTATTTTTTCCCTTTAAATCGACTGTCATCATATTTTTAACGATTCTGTCAAAAAATATTGCCGCCGTTGTACTCAGATTTCCTTAACGCCGTCGAAACCAGACGGTCCTCCATTTTGTAGCACGCGCGTCAATCGAAACGCGCTTGTACGATGAAAAAATTTCGCTCCCCAGCAAAGAACAATGCGCGCACTTGATGGCCTGACAATATGAGTTTTCGACTACTGCGCGGAGGGGTTTCCTCTTAAATTCATCGTAATCCTCAGTTACCACCTCCCTACTATTTCCAATGCGAGCAAGATTTCGAAATATTTACCAAGCATCGTCGAAAGTCTCGCAAAGAAAATTTCAGTAGAAAAATCAATTTGCAAGAGACAGTTAATTAATCGTAAAATTGAGATTCATTCGAACTCATTCACCGTTAGTAACGTTACCTGCAATCGACACTGGATGCATCACGCTAATTGTAATCAGTTGAAAGACGCGTTCCAAAGACGAGTGACTGCCTCGTGTATACGCGTGATTCCAAGCGCGTCGTGCAAGTAGTAAAAGTCGGTATTGGTCGGACCAACGGTGAAAATGTTGACAAAGCCAGCGAATAAAGAAACAGGCGAGCCCGGGGGCTTAGGGGAGAGCCGTATAAACGTTTGTGAACCGAGCTACGCTCTTTTCCTCCCTTATATCGCAATTCCAACCGAACCGACGACCATGAATAATCTTCCATCGTTTTTCAACCGCGTCCTCCGCGTTCTTACTTTTTCGCGAATTTCCATTTTACTAGTCGCCTTTAGCATTTCACGCTTTATTCAACTTTCGCGAGAATAAAAGATACGCTAATGGATATTTCATACGATCCTCTTGATAGCCCGCGAAGGGAACGACGGTTTTTGCGAATCGACCCGGAAACCTCGTCGAATGGTCGACTGGAGTGTGTGCAATTATTTACAAATTCACCGAGCGCAAGTGATATTAACGGCGAGTAACGTTACCCCGGATCGGGCCATGTGCCTGACGTCTGATTATTTTCCTGGCGTCCCAATTAGCGGTCCCCGTGCGACCCCACGGGGGAAAAAGGTAGTCGGAAGTCGTTAAAGCGTTTATAATACCGTAGTTGGCGAGACGAACTTCTTTCCTCGTTAATATCGATTTCCCTGTGATCTGTTGAACAACAATTCCGCAACCCATACGAAATAGCAAATATTGTTACTCCGGCTCCGTGCGTGGCCGTGCATTGTTTCGTTACGTGCGAACAGTATCAGGCAATATCGCGATTGATCTTTTTATTTTTATTTCTATAGAGAAACAGCAGCCGTGAAACTATGCGGCACAATGCAGCAATGTTATCGCAGCTTTCAGCCGTAGTAATTAATCGATTCCCAGGGAGTTTTATCAAAACCGTTTTACGTAACACGCGTGCACGTTCCGACGACGCGTCATAACGCGAGGCAGTTTTAAATGACGTGCAAATAATTAATCATCGGGGTATCCGGGAAATGTGGCGCGGCAAAAATTTCCTGGCCAATTAATTCGTCCAGTGGGCACCGGGCGAGTATGAATTTCATCGGGCACACGGTGAATATCGACGGGCGACGGTCAATCGAGCGATACGTTTCTCGATAAAGCGGTAGAAGTAATTCGAAGGAATTTATCTATCGATTGACTCTCGTCAATTTTACAGGAATTACCGATGATTAAGTCGATTATCGAAGCTTTGCAACGCTCCTCGCGCAACCGTTCGAAAACTCAGCACGCAGCCGTCGAATGTCGACGCAGAATTTAAACTGATTCGTAAAAACCGTGTAGAAAATTGAAATTCGACGGATCGGTCCCTCTTCAATCGTGACTCGATGCCTGTGAGAATCGCCTCGCTTGATCGACCAGCTCACGGATGGATGATCGATGCTTAATTTGACGTTAATAACATTTCAACACTGTGCATACAGCTCTCTGCGCGTTCCATACTGCTCTTCACGCAGTGCTAGGAAAAAAAAAAAAGACGATACGCGTATCTTCGAGCGTGACGTAGAAGTTTCCGAATCGATCGCATTGAGAGAGCTATCGAAAAAATTTGGCGAACTCTAAATATACCGTACTTTTATCCTGTTAGATTAAACAATGAACTTTTTGCGAACCTTCCACGAAGGCTTGCACCGTTTAAATAAATGAACGTTCCTTCGCGCCACTCGGTGAATTAATATTTATAAGCTCTCGTATGAAGAAGTGCTAGTGTGACGTGTTCGAATCGTTATTCGCACGATAGCTGCTATTCGTCTTCGATTTAAAAGTAGTCCATCATTCCTTGGGAACTTCCTCCTTTATTATTACGACCTCGTGCCGCGTATTTTCGAAGTTCCATCCGTGTACGTTCATTAAAATTCATGCGGCACACTTCGTGCAGCTCCACTTTTAAGTAGCGTTATTTCTACACGGCTGGTAATGCATTCCGAAATTGCGAGACATTCGAATTGGCTGCATTTCGTTCGACGGTGATTCAGCGAAAGGTGAATACACGATAGGTGCGCGCGAGCCATTCAATGGTCAGCCCCGGTGTGTTTAATCCTGTCTAATCCTATCGTAATGGTCCTAAATGTCTTCGAATTCGATTTACGAGCCGTTGGCTCTGTCTTCCTCGATACGAGGATCGGGACTGTAACGTTCGATCATCATTGGGAATAAATACCACTGTCACGTCGCGTCCAATCGGACCCGGCTCTGATCGTAATTGAAACCTTGATATAAAACAGTTTATAGTCACCGACCCTGGACTTTTATGAGACTCGTTCTCCCATTCAGCTGTCGTAAAACGCATTTCAGGAAAATAGTCGATGTTTAGCGACCGTATAAGTCACGTTCAGGCACACCTACTCCGCAGTTCCCATTCGATTTTCACGCGGTTGTAGTGCGCCCGCTTCGATATAGCCGCGTGAAGTTGTCGAATGATTAAAGTCACCGGGAAACGGCTCGTCGCGCACCCCAGGCGAACTAACCGAAACCCCCGGAGTTTGAGCGATAATTTTGTGGTCGATCTGGCTTGTTTCAGCTTTTATCTATTCGCTGGGAATCTGATTACCACCGTAGTGGGACCATCTGTTGGGTAATCCTTCTCGGGGTAATGTAATTGTACACGTTTCCCGGATAATAATATTGAATCGCTGGCGAAGCTTCGAGGGGATTACGAAACGATGTTGTCGAGATTGAAAACGTGGTGCTAATTGTCCTCGAACGGACGAAACGTGAGTTTTCGCAACTACATTTTTCGCTCGAAGGCTAGGAAATTCACAACAATTCGTAATTTCGTAACGCTACGGTTGTACGTGTCTCGTAAACACTGGGACTGAGGCTCCCATTGTCTTTCGTCGACCAAGACAGGAATAAAGTATGCTTTTGCCATTATGCGGCTCACAAAAGAGCCCTACCCGAGCTAAAGCACCGGAAACGCTCGAGTGTATCATCCCTTTTTCCGCGGTACTTGCGATAAAATACTCGCTACGATTTACAGCGCCTCTTGTTAAATTGAATCAAAGGCTTGGTTAATGCTTTTCAGCGAAATATTTAAGCGTATCTTCTCATATCTCGAGAAATGAATTTCCGGAATGAACTCGACGGAGTTCAGTATCGAGACAGTACTGTCGGAAAGTTCAGGAAATTGGGTACGTTCCATTTTCCATTTCTAAGTGCGCAGTTTCGTGACTCACGGTTTTACTTAACTTCAACTTAATACGGTTGATCCTTTCACGATCCAGGCCAGGTTCGGCATTATATTGGACCATCGAGGCGGAGGATCAAGGGACCACGTAATACCGTCCGTGCAATTGACAAAATGAAGTGCCCCGTTTTTAGGATCAGAGTTATATCCTGTAGTCTGAGTACTGGTCCCTTGCCCGACTAAATATTCCAGGCATCGAATAGCGAAACTCGAACATCTGTTACCGTTAACAACGAAATTCGAGTCCAAGGTGTTGAAACTGTCACTCCTTTTAAATCATAACTAAAACGCAAAAGTTTAGAAAGGGTCCATTTCGTTATTTCTCCGGCAGATTTCTTCGCGCGCGGAAGAAAAACCGCTGGTTGAATCGCGTTAAAGATATTGTGCAACGGGACCCTTGGCCCGCATCGAGGCAAACCGCGCGGGCTTCAAACATCCCTTTTGAACCGTCGGCCTCGGTGAAATTACGGGCGTCTAAGCGAGTCGTTCACGGCTCGCGAAACGCCTCTGGCACGATTGAAAAAAGGAATACGATAAAAATTCTCGAGTCGCAGTTAACGAGGTCACGTAATATACCAACGGTTCGCTCTTTTTCCATGCGGCAAAAACACAGTCGACCGTCGTCTCCCCGTTGTGTGTGGCAAATTTATCGACGATGTTTTCACGTAATTCACGCGAAGGTTGAGGCGGCGGAGCGCTCGTTACGGCACGACCGTAAGCGAACGCGTGTCGGAGGAATCGTCGTCTCGAGTTCACTCGTTAAGCCCAAACGAAGAATATCCCGGCTGCTATCTTCGTTCGCAAAATTTATCTCCCTAATCGGTCCTTATGCCGCGGAAAGCGGGTGTTTGCGCCAGCACTTGGCGAGGGAAAAATGTGTGCCCTCGAGCGTGCAATTTCCTCCGCGCCCCCAGCGAGCCGTTCCTCCGCTACACGTCCTCGCGAATCATTTCCCCATTTATCCCGCGACCTTCCGCTCGATTTGCCGACAACTTTCGCTAACGCAGCTTGCTTCTCCAATTTCCAGCCACCCGAAAGCCAAGGAGGGACGAGCTGGTGAACCGCTCTCGAGGTCGCTGGCCACCGGAGAACGCGAGCAAGATGTGATACGCGAGGATCGTCCATCGGAAAGAAACGGGGACCACGCGCAGTCTCGATAAACGAATCGACGAAAACATGTACAAAGCTCGAACCACCGCCTCTCCGTTCGCCTCGTTCTCATGGACCGCACCGTCCGCAGCGTCCATCCTCAGAGCGACGTCCGGGATCGCGTCGACCACGCAGCGCTACAGCAGCGTGGACAACGTTTACGGCGGGATCGATCAGACGATGCTGAAGGAGCTCGACGACGAGGAGGTGGAGTACACGCCGTATGGAGAACGGCCGGAAACTTACATCGTGCCTATCGTCTTTCTGCTGATCCTTCTGATCGGTCTCACGGGGAACGGGGTGCTGGCGCTCACCATATTGCGGCACAGCAATATGAGGAACGTCCCCAATATTTACGTCTTCTCGCTGGCCCTTGGAGATCTCTTGGCACGTGACCCTTGTTATTTCACGTGCATGTATCAACTCTGCTTCTCTGTATTCTTCTGTCTTTTTTTCAGTCATGTTTTTCTTGCTTTTCCAGACTATCTCCCTTTCGTATATCCTCGTATATTCCTTTCTTTCCTTAATCTTTTCAATTTTGTTCATATAATCGAATATCCTTGAAACCTGTTATCCGCAGGTGATATTATTATTGCTTTTCTTATTTTTCTGATACGTCTGCTTATTATTGCGATGCAGGTGATCGTAACGTGCGTGCCGTTCACGTTCACGGTGTACATTCTGGACTCGTGGCCGTTCGGGCTTCTGCTCTGTAAGGTCTCCGAGTGCGCCAAGGATATCTCCATCGGGGTCTCCGTCTTCACGTTAACGGCCCTCTCGGCGGACAGATTCTTCGCCATCGTCGATCCAATGAGAAAACTTCACACCACCGGTACGAGCTTCGATTTCCCATCCCCCTGTCTATGAATTCCGTAGCGGAAATTTCCGCGCGGAGAAACGCGAGAACGTAAAATATCCCAGAATTTCAGTGTAAATTCTTTCGGCTTGATTTAACCTGTTAACCGAGGCGTTATTCGATAGTCGAGTGTGTACGTCGTTTCCGGAGTCGAGCGCCGAAGGACAATATCAAAAAGTTCTAACAAACGTTTATATTTTATTTTATTCGAGAAAAATACTTTCGGCCATTCCCTTCGAAATCTCTTTCATATCTTCGAAGTTATATTCAGAGAATAGTGGCGCGACTGTCACGGTGATGGTAAAGAAGAGGTTTGCAGTGGATGGATCCGCGAATTCCCTCTGCTCATAAAAGGAAAAGTATTTCAGTTATAGCGCGCCGTAAAAAAAAAGGCGAACATTCTCCGGCGGGCAAGAATACACGTATCATCCGTCGTGTAACCTGTCCCGACTACTCGACTTTTATTGTTTAAGGTACAGGGAGGCGAGCGACGCGTTTCACGGTGATCGTCGCGGCGTTGATTTGGCTGCTGGCCATTCTCTGCGCCATCCCGGCATCTTTCTCCTACATCAGGGTTTTCAGGGTGAACAGGAACGTCAGCTTTCGCGTGAGTTCGGTCGAACCACCGTGATCACTTTTATCGTTCGAACTTTTACGATCGATTAACGAAACGAGCGACACTTCTACCTCACGATCCATTTACCCCTCCCATTTTCATTGACAAGATCAACCGCCGTTACTCCACTTACTTGTTCAAGCAAATTATCATTCCCGCGTCCATTTAATCGGTTCCTTAGAAAGATCTTTGAAGCTACTTGCCCTGTTCGAAGGCCTGCTACCCATTCCCCGAGGAGTTCGGACCGAATTATCCAAAGACGATTTTAGTTTGCCGTTTCTTCATATACTACGCGACACCGTTGAGCATCATCGCGGTTTTCTACATCCTGATGGCGAGGCACCTGATGCGCAGCACCAGAAATATTCCTGGCGAGATGCAGGGGCAGGTGAGTCGAGAGACCAACCCTTAGCGGGGTTCCCCTTTTATCCGGCAACGTCTGCGCCACGAGTATCTTCTTTCGACGTATTTCGACGTATTTCGACGTCTACGACCGTCCGTGATCCTATTAAACTTGAGAAGGCAGCTATCAACCGGTGCACGCGAGGGCCGACGGCGCGATGATACCTTTCGATTCGACTCGCGTTCCGCAAACTTCATGCTCGATGTTGCAAACTTCGACCTGCACTGATTTATCGTAGAAGAGACGGGGACTCGTTTAAGCTCGTGGCGCAATATTCGCAGGGTCGGGCGGAATTTCGAACTAAGTCCGGGCAAAGTTTTTAGTCGTTGACGGAGAAACGTCGAGCGCGCCTGTTCTTTGGGGCCAGGTGACGCGCGACTCGAGTGACAACGATCGCGTTCGATTGTAGGTGAAGCAGGTGAAGGCGCGCAAGAAAGTGGCCAAGATGGTGATGGCGTTCGTGATCGTGTTCGCGGTGTGCTTTTTCCCCCAGCACGTGTTCATGCTCTGGTTCTACATCCACCCAACCGCGCAGAAGGACTACAACGCGTTCTGGCATTACTTCCGGATCCTCAGCTTCTGTCTGGCGTTCACCAACAGCTGCATCAATCCTATCGCTCTGTACTGCGTCAGCAGCACGTTCAGGAAATACTTCGACAGGTACGCGTGAAATTCTATTTGAACTTCCGATGTATGACGCCTGGATAATTGAGATTGCATGTGCATTTGAAGCTCGCGGGGATTCAAGTTTCGTTTCCCTGATGGGTGGTCGTGTTTCAACGGAAATTAGCGATCTATCGATAGAAAGTATGCAGTGTAAAAGGAAACTTGCCGGTAATACGATACTTGTCGCTAACCGCTCGTTCGACCTATTTCCATAATTCCCCGCGAACACGATAAAAATTTCATTGATTAACTGGCAACTGATGCCGTTCCACGTCGATTGGTGACTGCTCTCGCTGCTGCAATTCATTTACCGCACGTCGCACGGGTCTAGGCGAAAATCGATCCCGGTTGAACCCATCAAAAACTGAAACGAATCGATCGCCACCATGAATATTTATTATCGCGCGACTGCCAGCTGGAATAGAGTTTTATACAGAGTACCAATCTGTCTCTCAAGTTTCTATCAATATTCTATGCATACCCGGCTGGTTCCAATAAACCACACAATCGCGAATTCCCCTCTAATTCAGTTTCGCGTGATCTTATTTTACGTTTGAAAATTCTATCGTCCGGAACGCTCTCGCGGATCGTTTCGATCCCTCGAAAAACGGAGGAATTCTCGCGAGTAATTAGAGACGCGGGATCGTGTAACAAGCCAATTTGTAAGGTGGAATGATCGTTCGCCCGCGCTTCCTTGTTTTAACGTCGCAACGTGGGGGGACTAACTTTATCCTGGACAACTAATGAACTGTAGTTGGTAAACTGCGCGAACTTTCTCGCAGGTACCTGCTGTGTTGCGTGCCGAGGAGGATCCGCAGGCGATACCGCCGCTCTTCAGACCTGACCTCGCGAGGACGTGGACAGAGTTTCTCGTTGATAAGCTCGAAGAGGTACGACTCTCGTCGCGGGCAACGAAGCGTGCATCTGTCCATCCTAGGGACCGATCCGAGGGCCAGTATCCCGATCAAGGAACAGGAAACGACCATTAGTCTAACCGCGTGCCCGAACGGTGTCGAGGAAGGGCTGAAGAGCCATCGAGGCTCGACGTCCGAACAGCCGATTAGTCGCGAGTGCTCGTTAAAATCCAAGGACTGAATAGTTTGGCAATTATCCAGCGATCATTGGTAACACGTGCACACCAAACGCGCGCGTGCTCTACGTTCCTCTTTTTTTTTTTTTTTCTCGTGAGAGACTGTCCGCAGCGAAGGAACAGACATATCTTTAAGTTAAGTGCCACGTTTGTTCGTGTGACGCATCTCATATCTCTCGTGGGTTTCCGTCTGAGTCTCATTGTCTCTTCTAAAATGCACCAGCGAAGAAAGCTAGCTTCGGGTATCGCGACACGTGGATCGCGTTGCGATATCGCAAAGACTACGATAAGTAGCCACGATTAAAGCGTATTGATTTTTGTGAATAAAATTCAGACGTCTAATCTTGTTGTTTCTCTGCTTCACTCTCGTCCCTTTCCCGGCTCTCCTATTTTTCCCCTCGATAGAATCGTACACAGCCAATCCCACGCCCGTGTTTTCGCGTTTTCGTCTCGCGTGATCGATAATTTAATTTACCATCGAGAGGGTCCATTATTGCCGCTCCCGGGGAAAGTATCGTTTAAAACGCGATATAAATCCAACTTCGGGACGCGATGCATCGGAGATCGAGTGCTCTCTGGACAGCAACGAATCGTTCCACCAGGGATTCGGTCGACGTAGCGCGCTCGTCGCGAGGATCGAGCCCGGAAGTCGCCCCTTCTGACTTCTGACCTTCCGCGTCGTAACCACTTTCCGGCTGTACGAGAGCCTGGGGACCGGAGAGGGATACCTGGCAGATATGTATTCGAACGACTACGATGATGGTACACTTATGAATTCCTATATCAGATGGAGCAAGAGGTACAGAAATTCACGAACGTCACTTTCCATTTACCCTTCGGATGTTTCATTGTTTTATACACCTCCGCGTTCTCCATCTGCGCCACGGTTCACGGTGTTCGCAACGGTGAAACGCGGAGGTTCTACGGACCGATCTCGCTAACTTTTTTTCTGCGCAGACTGGCGAAATTACATCAACGTACCCTGGAAATTTACCGAGAGAACGAGTACATGCATCGAAACGACAAAGGTGCGTGCTCGAATCGAAATCCTTTCCATCGGCGCGTAACTAGGTTAAAGTTCGACGCGAACACGGTGCTCGTTATTGTGTTACGATACGTTCCACGGTTGTGCGGTTGTTGACAACGTCGGAAGGATAGAATATTCCTTGATTCGACTATTCACCGCAATTCTGCTCTTGAATTCCTGATTAACCTCGTAAATGCGATACAGGGCGCGGAATTGTAACCTCTCCGCAGCAGCGTGACGAATCGATACGCGCGCTTTGATTGTGGAAAATTTGTCTCGCAGACATTTCCCGTTTCGTTTGACACCGCGATGACACTAAAGGCCACGTGGCACGTGTTAATATATACGAAATCCAGTGGGCGAATGGAACGCCGCTCGTCTCGCTGTTTATATTACGAATCTGTCCTGTACGCTCGCAACGTTTCAAGTTGAAATGTAGGGAAATCCCTTTCATAGATGACAGTTATATCGGTCGAGCCGACGCGGCGTGCCGTCCATTCGTTTTCGTTAATAAAGGGGATACCGTTGTAACTGTTTAATCTTCGAGCAGACAAACGATCTCGACAGAGAGCGAAGAGGTGAAGGCTGACGAGGAATTCTGCTGGAAATGCAAAGGGGAACCTATGGACGCGGAGGGAGACGCGGCCTCGTTTCCTCACATACAAGATCTCTGCCCCGCGGACAGAAGAAGAATAGCCCAGCTAGTTAAGCAGCTGATTAAGTAAATTATCCTTCCGGGTCACCTCGCGTCGCGATATATTTTTTATTAAATACCCAGAGAGAAACGACTCGTTCATTCATTCCATCCCTCCATTCAACTGTTATCCTCTTATATCGAACCCGCGCGATCATTACTGTCCCAGTTTTTACTCGAACGACGTTATTTAAGCTGACGTACAGATAGACGTATACGACAGCGCTTAATAATTAATTTCGCTCGTTTACAAGCGGATATTACTTAAATCCGTTTTTTTCTTTGTCCACGTTTTACTGCACGATCGTTCGTGTTATCCGTCGCCACTCGATCCTTCATTTCCCGCCACTTCTGTCGCGTGCACCTCGCGTCTCATAATTAATTTTAACGGCAAACAGCGCGTATTTATTTCACCCGCGTGCCGCGACCGATCGACTTCTCATAAATTATAACGTACGCCGTCAATTGTTGGTAATAACCTGCGAACAGGGTCAGAAGGGATTCATCACGGAAATTGATCAGCGAACAGCTATTAAAAGTTCGACCGCGGAGTTCCAATGTGTTCGTCAGCGCAGCCGAGCTGAAATAACTTTGGGACACGATCCTGTTCACCGGCTATACGTCGAAGATTATCCCTGGTACCCTCGTATTTACGAGCGGCACCCTCTGTTTCAATTAGGATAGGTACGCGCGCTGCAGCTGTCGCGTATTGTTTCCCGTCTTCTCGTTTCTTTTCTTTTTTTTGCCCGCGAAAATAAAGTGACAATTAGAAGTTACGTAATTAACACGAGGGGCGAGCCGAATGGTCGTCTCGTTTTACAGGAATTTTATACGCGAGCGCAGTTACAGCGGGTTGGGAAAAAACGGAACGCGGAAAAAAAGAGAGACCGCGCGACTAATTCTGGCGGGAAAATGAATCGACCGGATGCCCTGGGTCGTTTTCATTTAAACTAGTGCGCCGCTAATTACGTTATTCCGCGCGGTATTGCAATTTTCTATCCGGTTTGTGGAGCCAGCCATCCTTTTTTTGTTTTCCTCGCGCAGATGCACCAAAGAGATGCGCGACGCCAAGTCCGAGCTGGTGGTCAACGAATCCGAGAAGGAAGCGATGAGAAACCAGTACCAGAAATCCCTGGATCGTTACGAAACCGACAAGAAGCAACTAGAATATCAAGTAACGTCGTTTCGTCCATCTAGATGCGCGCTGTATCGATGTGCTCATTTTTACGATTACATTCTGGGCAAAGGGTCGTGATCGGAAAATGAGGGACAGCGCGGTGAAACGGAGAAGGGGTCGGTTCTGATAAACGACGATGGGGGGTGAGCAGCCTCGATCTACGTCGGTAGTAAGTGTCTCGTAAGACACCCGAGACGCACTAGTCGATCGTAAAAGTATAGGCGTCGATTAGGAGTTCGAACGCGAATGGTACATAGTTACCCTCGTAACTTTAAATCAAAGTCCTTGGTAAATAACTCCGCGTAACTACATGGGACCTTGTTCCGAGTTGTAAAAGCATCGCTGTACGATATAGTTTAAGCGAACTCTGAACCAACGGGGCAATAGTGCGCGGGGAAGTGATTGAAATTTCGTTTTGTCGAGGCATTGACCGCGTTTGGCGCGGTTTAACTTCGACGGTTAAAGGGGAACCGGTGGATTTTGCGGCCGAAACCTGTTATGCTATTGATGCTTCGAATCGAATAGAAAAAAAAAAGAAAAAAGGGAAACACGGAAACACGAAACGGACTGGGAAATTCCGTTTGGTATCGCGTTTCATCATGTTCTGTTAGCTGAACCAGGCGCGAGCCGAAACGAACGAGCTGAAGACTCGAATTGCACATATCCTAGAGTTGTTGACACGGCAGATAGGGACCCAAGAAAAACAATTCCTGGAACTTACGGAGACTGTCAGGGAGCTGGTGCGAGAAAAGTCCCGTTTGCAGAACGCGCTGAACGAGAAGCAGACGGAAACCAATACGCTGGAAGGAAAATTCCAAAGGACAATGGATCTACTCGAGGCTGAGAGATTGGATCGCGACAAAATCGCCGCAGGGAGGGTTCACCAGGCTTGTCAAACGGAGGATCAGGAAACGATGACGTAAGGGAACACGATTAACGACCGGATGAAAGGAGGATAGACTTAATTCTCTTTCGTAAATGAAAAAGTGGATGCGGCGTTCCATCTGTTTCTCGAATGGACGACGACAACGGCGAGAAATTCCGCGATGAAATTCTTTCATGCTCAAATTGAATTTTCGCTCGTCATTTGCCACGCTTGCTGGAAATAAATTAGTTTGATTTTTGATAAAAAAAAGTCGAGGGAATTTAATTCCGGTTCGGGAACCTCATTGCGTCAATATTTCCACAGGAGGAGCATTCAAGAGGAATTCGACAAGGAGTCCATCTCGTGTCGTTCGCAAAACGTACGAATCAAGAGCAAACACGATCTGGACGAACCCACCACCGAAGGGACATTACTGCGAGAGCTGTTCTTTAGGAAACCGAGCGTCGAGGAAAGCGGAACCTTGGATATCATCCCCGTTTTGTCAGAAACGGACCTGCAAATTAAACGATCCAGCTCTATCCTCTTCCCTTGATGTATTATCCAATTGTAATAAAATTCCTTTCGTGCGGAAATATTGACGAAAGTCCCAATTTCTGGCGATGTTCAATTTCCTAAAAATATAGAGTTATGTGAATTCAGGAAAAATAGGTAAAATACAAGCAACAAAACAATAAAGTGGTACTACTGATGGATTTCCGCGGCTTAAATTAAACTGCGTTACCGATGTTGGACATTGCAGACATCGATCGATTCGAACAACTATTTTCTGAAATATACCGTACGAAAAATTTGTTTAATCAAATTTTATTAGGCTACACACTTGAGCTTAGATATCAGTTAGACTTGGAATGTTACATTAGCGATGTGGAGACAGCAACGAGTTAAAATGTATCCCAATTGAAATATAGTGTTATACTTTCCATATGTTACACTTTTTCTGAGGGTTCATTGGGCTACCCAAGGGACAAGAGTATGCATCGGCGAAATCTTGATTGTTCGAAAGAGACCCGATGGATCTTAATCGCGCGATGCTGTGTTGATATAATTTGGCTTCGATTATTAATCTATCGATCTCATCGGACTTGTCGCGTGTGCACCACAACTTAAACAAAAATAAAATAGTTACATCGATTAGATATCGATACCTTGAAATTTCGATTTTACGTTGAAAGAATTTACGTTTATTAAATAAGATGCCTACATTTGCGAACGATAGAAAGAAAAGTTGATCGTTGCTGAACGTTTCCAAGCCAGGCAGTGCCGAGTCTGGTTTGCCGTTTATTATTTCCCTTCGTTTGTACGCTTTGAACGCAGTTCTTACTCCCATGGTGTCTGACATATTTTCGTCAAAGGTTTGATTGCCGTAATTCTATGGAGCAATTTGCTGAAGGTTCTTAAACGGTTCTCGCGATAGTTTCATTAAGGATATAATTAATTATCACCTCGACTCGCGGCCCAGAAGGCGTCCCATCTAAAGTGTAATTATTATACTGTCGGACGAAACACTGAGCGCTCTTGTAATACTCTTTCGTCATTGTTTCTGGCCAATTTATCGCCTCGCCACGTTCGTTGTAAAGACGCCCTGGAAATATTTTCTGGTTAGTAAAGTTGCCGATATTATCGACTTTGATGAGAAAATGCTACGAACTTAGCTCGTCAAACGCATGATATAATTCATGAGCCAATAAAAATCCAGTCAATGCATAATTCATCGTGCTGTGAAAGAAAAATATTATAACTAAAGACGATTCCATGAATAATCAATTAGATACTTTTCTACGTACTTTGGCTGAGCAGTGCTAAATAATGGTTTCTGTAGATTGGCCAAGGGAACGGCTATATAATTTCGCAGATCAAAGGTTTGTACTTGCTTATATCATATAATTGTCACGTAATAAGGTCTTACTTACTTATCGAGTTCGATTTACTCAAATAAAAGGCATTGATCGTCAAAGGATCGACGATCCATCTAAGAAGAAAAGTACGAAATGAAATTCGAATATTCAATCTTCGTAGAATTTCAATCATTACACGAATACTTACGGTTTCTCCGCATCTTCGTTTTTTAGACTTTGTAGTTCCTTCAATTTGTAGTATCTTTGAAACTTCAAAGCATTCTCGATGTACGTCGGTCCCATCTCCAGCTACAAATTAAAGCCATAGCAGACAATTTCCTCAACGTTCACGACATTATTAACAAAGTAAAAATTAACGTACCCCGTGAAAATAATTTGCCATGACAGTCGCATTGTTGTACCACTCCGGGTAACCGATGTATCTCTTTACAGATCTAATTCTTTTTAAAGCAGTGTCTTTAATCTCTTCGTTCGGCCAATTCGAATTCTCGATATCGATCTCCATTTCCTTTTCCATATCGTCCAACGCGAGCAACGCCTGACGAGTCACAAGTTTCGCATTTAATTCCTATCCTCGTATCGATAACACGTTTCTTACCATCCTCTTCGTATCACTCGAGAAGTGTCTCCTCGCGTATTCGTACGCGACGACGTCTTCCATTTTCGCCTCCGCGATGCATAAGTCGGACCTGTGAATAATTTGAAAATAATCGCGCCGCCCGTGGCGATGTAATTCGGACGACTAATCCAAATTAAATCGCCGTCACGTGCCGCTGCATCCCGTGCACGCCATAATCTAAATTGGACCGCATCCGTATTCCGCTCGGGCCACCGTCCCACTTTCCATAGCTGCGTCAGATTCACCGCCAGATACCCGTTCGAACGTTTAATACTTTCCGCGTGTTACGACAGCCTCGCTTTTAATTTCCACCACCAGTCACTTCTAACCACTTTCGACTCTTAATCGAACGGTAATTCGTAGTACAAACCTGACCTCCTCTCCCGGCACGGCATCGTCGTCCATGCTCGCGAACAATTCTCTCATCTCGTTGGTAGTCCTCATGATTGTCGACGAAACGAAGCTCCAATGAAGGTAATTCACTGTGCGAGAGACAATAAATTGGAATAACAATTTCTAATCGATACGGTCGATCTTACCTATGGTTCTACTCGGAGATTCGTCGAGCAACAGGACTAAGTCCTTGAAATAATTGGGAGAGGTTACTTTGATTATCGTATCTTCGGAAATATCGACGTTCGATTCTCGAAAGATGGCGATTATTTTCTCAGCCCAGTTTACCTGCAAAGAATATTTTTGTTATCGAAAGTTCTATCGAGAGACACTCGAAGCGAAGTAGACACTTTAACCTTGGCATTTTTCGTACGGGGTCCTAAACTATCGTACCACCTTTGAAAGCCCCCTACAGTCATATTTACATAATCATCTAGTAAACTGGTTATCTGTAAATTGCAGTTCGAATCAGTGGTAAATTTAGGATAACAAAATTCTGTTAGAGATTACCGAAACCTTGGACAATTTCCATTCGAAATTAAGTAAATCCTCGACATCTTTCTCCAGCTGATCGGTCGTTAGGTTAAATCTTACAGCCTCAGCCATGGTTAAAATTATCTTCATAGCGAAGTCCCAATGTTTCTCGACTGCCCTAACGTGGTTTTTATCGGTCTCGTTGAAGAACACTTCCGTCATCCACGAGTACGGTGGCATGTTGGGAACGTCTAGCTGCATAAATTCGAGAAGAAAAGCAGTGAAATCGTCGCGGGATCGCGAGTCGATCACTCACCACCGCGGTTATCTCTGTCGAATTAGCGCCGTATATCGTGACACGGACATCGTGAAATAAATTGGACCCACTCAAATGGGAGTAATAATCGTCGATGTCCTGCCATCTCTGTTCAGTCCCGTTCCACTCGTCTAGTTCCATTAGAATCGGCCATCCACCGATGTCGTTCAACATCGACACTAACGGCTCCACACCTTGTCTCTCCATAGCCTCTACGAATAATCCGAAGCGATCGAATCGATGAAACGTTGCGATTTTCCGCATGAATCTTTGCTTAGCGGGTGAATCTAATCGATACCTGTGTCCATGCAAACGTTGTACCATTGCTTCGCTATTTTCACAGGAAATATTTCATCGTGTCTCGAGTCCTGCTTCAACATCTCTAAAAAATCGATCTCGTTACTGCCAGTAGAAGTTGGCGAGACGTGCGAAACTTACCCCTGACCGTACGTTTGTTCTCGATGGCAGAGGCCATTCGTATTTGCCCGGGATTCCACCCGGTTAGAAGTATATGCGTCCTTGCCAGATTGCCGCATGCATATTCATAGAAGTCCACGCACGGATCAGCGGTGGCGTTCATGTTCGTTAGTATTCTCCTAGCTATTTCATACGACCGTAAAAAGAGAGAGATTCTTTTCTATTCGCGCTAAGTATGAACGTCAATTTACCGAATTCTTTGCATCCCTCCGTCAAACAGATGGAACGCTCGTTCCGTTCAACG
This sequence comes from Xylocopa sonorina, assembly GCF_050948175.1. Lineage (NCBI taxonomy): Eukaryota > Metazoa > Arthropoda > Insecta > Hymenoptera > Apidae > Xylocopa > Xylocopa sonorina. The sequence goes on from NC_135193.1 coordinate 17,048,172, forward strand.
GCGATCACATGTCCGTCGACGAAAATCGCGAAACAAAATCTGTACAACAGTTGAGAATAATTTTCGGAAGTAAGAAAGAGAATAGTCGCATGGTAAAATTCTAACGAGGGGAATTATCGAAAGGAAAACGTATACGTACAAGAGAATTTCGAGCAACATTTTTAACGAAATTGCGCTGCCAATGTTTACGACGATACTGATTACGGAATCTGAATTTCTACAGAACGTCGAGCCAAACAACCGGCGATTATTTTATATCATGTAGGCGTTACGCGATATCGCTGTTAATCGCTCGTTCGAATTGATTCTCGCGTGAACATTTCCAGTCCATTGATTCGCGAGGAATTAATTGTAGCCGAGCAAACGGATTCGAAAAATTACTTCCCCGCATTATACTCGCGGCATCTGATCATGGGGAAATCCATTTCTCGAGTCGTATTTTCGTGAAAAGGTATGGAAGAACGCAGCTTCTCTCGTCGACTTTTAAACGAGCCGTTCATTATCAATATTGCGAATTGTTGATTAGAAGGTAATAGTATCGGTATTTCCTGACCAGTGACTCGAACATTTCTGCAGATATCGGTACTGTAACATCTCCTATTGCCGGTTGCGTAACGGTGCGGTATTCTCATGGAAAATAACGAAGGCGCGTTGCTTAATTACGGGGCAACGTCGTCGCAATAATTATCGTCCGTCTGAATATAGTTTCAGCGTGGAATTTATTGTAGCATTTGTTGATCGAAGAGAATTCTCGCGTCGACGAGCAAAATCGCGACGAAACGAGGCGGAAACTTCTCTGGTTTTCCGCGTAGTAACAACGAACTGATAGACGTGTACCCTTTTCCTTTGTAGGTGGATGGGAAGCAAACCACAAAATATCAAATTGACGTCAGCCGAGCGTTTCAGCCGACAGTTTTGAAACTGTTGCATTTATTTACATCAGTGATTGCAAAGAAATAATATACATACGAAGCATCGTTGTAAACGTACTGGTTTTCTGTTCCTCGTTTCGAGCATTCCCTCTATTTCATTTCTCGTTTCTCTATTCTCCTCTAAAGCATGTATATCTTCGTCCCTTTTACGGCACACTCGCGAACACCACGACCATCTCCGCTCTCGTTTATTTAATATTGCCTCATCGAAAATGGAGCGCAGCCTTAAACTAATTAAATCGCTGTACCGTTGTACTACTGCCACTTTTAGTAGAGCGAGCAATTTTCTTTACTTCTTATTTTAGTTTTCCTGTCTCTCCGCTTTACTCTGTCCCCTCTGTCGAATCGTTACTGTTTAACGGAGGCAAAACGGCGATAACACGCTTAATTCGCGTCGCTAGTAGAAGGATTATTCGTAGGTATATAGTAAGGCGTTATCGAATGATCGTGGATACAATCATCTGATGATTTAAAAACGCGTCGCTGTTCGTCTCTCCCTCTTACGTGTCTATCTAGAAACAAGACGTTTTGTTATATTGAAAGATAGGCAGAAATTTGTGTAAAACGATTCATCGATTTCTCACTCCCATCGAAATGTAAACGTGTAGGGAATTACGGAACGAACGAATCAAATTGTTCTTACTGTACGAAACTCAGTAGAGAAAAGGCAGAAACATTGGTTGAAAAAAATTCCACAAGATTCAAGGTATTTTCAGAAGACACGTTTCAGATTTCTACGTATATATGTATATATATATATATGAATCGTGGGTCGTTTAAAGAACGTGGAAGACGGTCTCTTTCGAGGCGTCTCGCGTCAAGTGGTGAGCAATCGAACGCGACACGGGTACGCAATTTCACTGCGAATTAGCTGGCGCAAGCTGATACGACGTGGTCGCTTGTTTTTATTACTTGTTTCGATTCACCGATAATCTTAGGGCAGGGAATACTTACTATAGAAATGCCATAATATTTACAATAGAACGACGCGTGAACACTCGCGTGAATTTGATGGATCCTCGTCGGCAACTACGACATCTTTTTCCCGACCAAGAGAAATCGCTGATCTACTCAACGTCGAACGGTCTAAGTCTATTTATTTAATCGTTACTTTCTAAAATGATAATCGCAGAGCGGTTTCGTGAGCAGCAACGGGGGTAAATGAACGTTTATACATCTGTACACGATAGTTCCTGCGTATACGTGCCTATATCGCCAGGGTTTCGAACGGTTCGACGACAAAATCTACTGACCGCCTTCTTGTCTACGAGTGTATCCGGATTATTGCACAGTTTACTCGAAGTTACACGAAGTCACTTCGAACGAACAAACAGTAGAGTGTAATTGAAAATTTTGAAATTTTTTCTCATCCAAGAGATTATGAAACGATCGCAAAGGCATTAAGTAGGTCAACAGCAGTCCGCTACTTCGCGATCGCAATCCGCTGTTTCGTTCCGTTTGAAACCGTGGCGTCTCCGCCCTCCTGTCTCCCCTCGAGTAGTTAATTAAACGTTAGTAGATAAAATGTCTTCATCCGTAGACGCATTCGAGGAATGCACTATATCAAAGAGAGAACGTTTTCGCGTGCGATGTGCACTATCTTAGGAACAGTCGTTCCGACGGGAAAGAATAGCCGTCGAATCGGCCCCGTGGCGCGCCCCTTTTCCTCCTCTTCGTTCTTTCCTCCTTTGCCTCCCTCAAATCTCTTCTCCCGCGGAGAACTTTCCTGGGTAACGTTAGACGCGCGGAATTTTTCAGCCGCGATCTGCATCCAGATAGCCGTGAAACTTGCCGCGAAAACTTTCAAGGGAAAAATTCTACGGACCCTCTAAGGCATGCCTAAGTACGTGATACGGTAGTTGAACGGTACGCTATCCAAAGGAGAGGAAATAGTTAACAGTGATCTGAACTGTCTTATGTACACACGACGCACCCCTCCGCGTAACACACTCGAGCACACCCAAGCACACACCGGTTTCTCGCGTAGCACGCATACCCGGGGGGACACGACAAGCACTCCGTCGCGGTTCGAGGCGAACGAATTTAAATCCACTGTCAGCGAATTATCCTGGAACCACCGCAAAGCATCCTCTTGAAGGCCTGCCTGAACTCTGGTGAAAATACAGTGTATATCACAGGGTTCAGGGTGCTGTTGAAGTAGCCCAGCCACAGGAAGACGCTTGCAATCAACTCCGGTGGCTCGCAGACCTCGCACGTGGCACGGAGTAACGCTACCAAGAAGAAAGGCAACCAACACGCGACGAACGCCCCGGTGATTATCGCGAGCGTTTTTGCGGCTTTCCTCTCGCGCTTCGACTCGATCGTCTCGCGTGTTCTCTTGGTGGAGGAGCTCGAGTGGCTGCTAGAAGGATTCGTCACTGTTGTCGTGGTCGTGGTCGTCGTCGTGGACACGGCTGACGGCGTCACTGTGGTCGACTGCGTCGCGTTCGCACCGTTGTACGAGGACGACTTCTCCGGCGAGATCGACGAGTGATCCGGCGTGGATCTCGTTATGGTGAACGCCGTCGACTCCTCCCTCGGTCTGAAACGTACGGGATCGTTCGTGAAACGAGAACCACGCGGCTCGTTACCGCTCTCTTAACGTAATATAAATATCCGACGAATCTGTTTAACGAAATTTAATGAAATTTCTACTTCGAGCGAGACTTGAAAAAAAGTCCAAGTAAAGTGATCGAGTAACAAACTTCCGTCGAGGGTGCTGTATGGTATAAGCGTGCTTAGCGATTCAGCAACGTAATTAATCTGGACCGAGCGCGGGGGCATCGGTCTGATGGAGATCGTGAATGGCGCGCCCCGCGCCTCTGATGGGAATCGTTAAGGCGCGCCGCTAACGAGTCTCGTAACCGTGTATATCTATTCAGAGTCGTAAGGAAGCGGAACCTTCTTGTGACGAGTCTAAGGATGCCTCTTCTTTCGCGAGGTGGTTGCACGATAGTCCCCGGTCTCTTTCTGATTCGCTTTCGTGCCGCCTGAAATATCCTCCAGTACAGGAATAGAATGGCCAGCAGGGGTGCGTAGAACGTGGCGCAGGTGGCGAAGATCTGGAAAGTATTTCAAGAAATGCCATCTGTAAACCTGCCCTTTAAAATATCTTTCTAAATGTGTTACGCAAACTATTTTTCGTTCCTTCCCTCCGTATCTCTCGACATCGACTGGTACGTCGATCGACGCGAACGATTCGACTTCGATTCGTCAGATTCGCTCGCGGCTAAGTAATTTCATTAACGCGGCGGGATCAATATCGAAATAATATCAGGCGGATTCTGATTTATCAAGGTGCACCCACCTGGTATGCGGTGTCCTGCGACACCAGACACGTTCCAGCTGCTATACGGTCCAAATAATGAGGATCTTTCCAGCCAAGTTGAGGCGCCAACGAGATTCCTATGGACACCACCCAGACTGCGGCGATCATCATACAGATCCACCGTGCATTCCTTGCCTGGAAGTAAAGAAATTCTTTCACCGGTTATCACACTCCTGCATCCGCGAGTCCCACACCTCTGGGATTCCTTTTTGGCCGCCCCCCGACATTTTTATATCGCGCCAGCTCGAGATAATATTCGGATCGAGGTTACAAGGCTACCGCGTCGATGTCGTTCTATCGTTCCGAGTAATACGAAATTCTTATTCTCTCTATCGACGACCCGTAAGTTACAACTATCCTCTCTATTAAAAGGGTATCGCCATAATCCGTGGTTTCGGATCTCGCAGCAACGACTGGCCTCGAACATGCGGGCGCCAGTACCAGGATATTACAGAATTTAGACTCCATCAAGTATTAACCGTCACCGATACGACACCAGCTCGATTGCCGGGTACAGAGTTACCTTCGAAATTTCCGTCGATCCCATCCGACAGTGGCGAGCAGAACCGAGTTTCGCGTAGAGATCTTTTAACGTCGATCAACGTTAATTAAACGGCGCGATCGAACTCTAATTCTAATTACTGACGTCTTCAGCGACGTTTCTGAAGAGTAATGCGCATTATCTCACGATCGCTGTGTTCCACGCGGTTCAATGAGAGCCTTTCCAGGAAAGAGGAACAAACAATTCCACGCGGGTGCACGCAATAACCCTACTAATTGCATCCTCCACTTTAATGATCTCTGGTCGCGCAAAGGGAGCAGGACACCGGAGTCCGATTATCGAATTGCATTCTACGATCAATATACGACCGTTCCCACAGCCGCGTCCTGATCTCCTTTTCGACACTGTCGCCCCAACGGGGCCCGTGGCCACGTGACGTAAGTTCGCCACTCGTTACCAGCCAGAGTTTCTCGACTACCTGTCGGGACCGCGGCGTTGTTAATTAACCTGTATATAATTGAGATCGGTGACTGCCCAATATCTGTCGACCGCGATAGCCACCAGATGCAATATCGAGGCAGTGCAGCAGAGGACGTCGCTGCTAGTCCACATGTCGCAAAGTCCAGGCCCGAGCGACCATCCTGAGTTTATCTGCAATAAACAGAATTATCTGTTAGAGAGTACGCGCAGTTTGCTTCGTCGTTCGATCGATTACATCTAACCCTAAGTGAATCCTAACGCTTCACTTTAACGCTTTCCTCGTGCGCGAACCGTACGCTTAACGGGTTTCATATCTCAAGTGTAAAGGTGAAACGGTTCACGTCGAATCTTCGAAAGAACGCTTAGACGTCGGATCTGCTTTTTGTCGTTTCAAAGGGAAACATTCGTGGTCGTACTTCCACCCTTATAGTTTGTTTCATGCAAGTGCATACACTCTCGTCTCTCGAATATCATTCGAGGCGAGAATAAAGTCGTTTGCGAAACATCATTTCCGTTTCACGGAGCATCATCATCTTGCCGCGCTTGAAAAGGAAGTTTAATTACAATGGTGTACCGTGGGAGAAAATATAGGAACGGGAACCGAAGGGGTCTGAAATTGTAATATCAGCTACTACGATAGAAACTGTAGTAATAACGGATGGCATAATGAAAACGACTGTAGCGGGTGACTCTCGACGGTGGAAATTCCTGGTAGCTAAGGCCAGCTCGAATTGAATTGTGCCTCCAATCCGGGATTCCGTCGACACGAAAATCCCCCCCGTATCCTCTTCTTTGTGGCAAGCGAAAACTACGCGACATACTCATTTCCAATTTCGCACACGCGCGAACAGTGCAATTGTGGATGTAAATAACACGCGCCCCGTTACAAAGTCTGTGACACTCGTCGGGTAACAAAAAAATATGGCAGACACGCGAATGTTTTTCTTCGTCTTCCGTTCGATTGGAAAAAGAGAGGGAAATGTTATTGCAAACCAGCAATTTAGTAGAACGCGCGCGTTCGATCGATGTACCTTCTAATTGGAAAAGAATTCAACCAAAATAAAACAAGCCAGTCAACACAGGATAACATGGCATTACGGTGAACGGTTGAAAGCGTTCATTAAATACGGAACGCAACGCGAAATGCATTCTACAATAACAACGGACATAAAAAGCTATCAATAAATCTGTTCATCCGTTGTTATTACAAGAATAAAAACACGGGATTAAAAAGTTCAACTTTTCACCGGCCGTCACGCTGGTTCTACATCCTCGCATGGAGAGAATATTAAAATCACTCGTAATTATTCAAAACCTTCACCACTACATATACTATAAAACAGCTTCGAAAATGAAACTAAAAATGTGATCACAGAAACCCTTCGAACAGATAGAGAAAAAATGATGCTTTTGAAATCAGTTCTAGTTCCGTCTCGATATCTCAATCGGTTGTCGAGATATAAGAGCTCAAAGTTTTGACGGCACGCAAGATGGCGGCGGAAGTTATGAATGGGCCCTCGAGCCAGATGACCGACATCCTTACCCGGAAATGCGTACGTCTCAATAGCAATAGTAAAAATACCATCGTCTCGCCGTCTGACACTGACCGATGTACGTGACAGACGGTTGTGATAGGTCAATGACGAGGTGCGAGCAGGAGGTCTGAGTCCTTTCGACGAGACCACAGTAACGAATTAAAAATTACCCTCTTCGACGATTCGAAAATCGTTTATTAAATTATTATAATGAATAAATAATAATAAATTATTATTTCGTTTATTGTATTAAATTTTAAGGGTCCCTTTTATGGTTTTGTTCGTTTATTACTTTAAAGACGAGAAAAAGGAAGCTTCTCGGTTATACTGATGCAGAGTAAGATGTCTACGATGAAAGATCGAAGACCGGAAGGCACGGTCCAGTGCTGCTTTTACGACAACGAGCTCCGCAAGATTCCACCCTCGTAATTGGCCTAGTTGTCGGTCAACGATCAGTCATTTTATCGATTCCTCGTACAAGTACCATTGTAACATGTGTCTAGAAATTTTCGTCCCCGCTGGCAGACACGTGCGCAGTGTCGCGGAGGCTCATTCTTATGCATCCCGTCGACGTAAGGGGCAGGGAATCGGGAGATTAATAAAAGGGGAGGCGAACGGAGAAGCACCTGTTCTAAAATGCATGTAACTTTATGGGGATCCTTTTGTGCCAGAAAGAAAAGAGCAGCCTTTCCTTTGCCTTTCTTTCGTTACGTTCCGTCGTTCCACTTCGTATATACAGAGGCGACCGAACGGGAATTTGTCGTTTCGACGTTCCACTATCTCCATTTTTCCCTTTAATGAAACTTTCCGTATTAAGGGTATTATCTAGTTAATTAAGCGTTAATTAAACTCCGCGCGTCGAGCTGCACGGAAAGAATGTCGCGTACAAAGCTTATTTTCCTTAATAGAAACAAGCAAAGTCACTTCCCGATGGCACGCCGCGAAACAATTTTTATAATCTATCCTTTCGGTCGACAAAAGGTTCATACGCTTTAATCGAACCGGCCCTGAAGCGAGGCTCGCGTTAATTTCGATAGAGATAAAGGGCAAGGAGCAACGAGATTCAAACACCGTCGCAATACCGTCCTCCGAGATAATTAATTCACCAGTAATAAATAATAAAAATGGCAATTGTGTCCGCGGTATGAAAGCCATCCGTACAAAGCCACCGCGAGTTCCGCGCAGAGGTATTGTACGGTATATTTTGCACAAAGTTTAATTCAGCGACGGCTGAAAGACAAATACAACTGGAACCAGGGACCACGAGCGTGTACCCGTTTCGCGAGCGAGCGGAAGCAAGTTTCTTTAAAAAACAGCACACTTTTCAAGTTCAAAACGCAGTCTCCTCGAATTAGCCGTCGAATGGAATTCGTTAAGTCCGGCGATTAAACACTCGAGGGAAGAAGTCTCGAGCGTACCATCGATGGAGCGTTCCCCATGGCAACGGGATTCAATTCCCAAGACGAGCGTTCTTTTTTTTTTCTCTTCTTCTTCTTCTTCTTCTTCTTCTTCTTCTTCTTCGGCAGATCCATTACACGATGAAGCAAGACGATCGGAGTTCGTGAACGTAACTGCAACGCTGGTGGTCGTGCATCAATGTGTTGAATACAAGCTATCTGAATTGGAAAGCGTTTGTTCCTGTACAATAGAATCTCCGGCTTCGGCCACCGCAACGGATCGACCTCGTAAATCATCTGCTGGTGTCAGTGCGCAACATAGTCGTAAGGAGATTAGGATCGATACGGCCGGTATCAGAATTCCAGTAGGCCGAATTTTTCCGCTCCGGGTGGCCGCGTTGCGTGAATTCCTACGATTATCGCGTTGATCGCGTAGCCACGCGGATTCGTCGCCCGATTTCAATCGCTCCGCCGATTCTTGGACCCGCTCCAAAAACTCTGCGAATCCATCGCGACAAATTTGCCGGCCAGTGAACATTCAATCAGTGAACTCGAGGCCACTTCTGCTTCGCTTCACTCCTTTCGAACAGACGATTAATTTTTATAGAAACGCTCCCTAGTATCGACCGTAATAATGGTCCGGATACTTAGCGATCCAGGTGATACAATTTTGAAATCGGTTTTGCGACGATTTCTTAAAATCCTGCCGCTTTTACAAAGCCACGTTTAATTCTTGATCAATTATACGAAGTAGGAATAGAATTAAAGGCTGGCTTTCATAGGTTTATTCGATTGGACTTTTTTGAATTCCAATGGCGCGGTAGTAACTCGGAGGTGGGTCGATTCGGATCGAGTACGTGAGGAGATTAATGTCTCCATTTCAATGCAACAAGTGCCGAAACTGTCACAACACCTGGCTCGAAATGAAGCGCTTAAAACAGTCGCACATGGTACGCGAAACCGTCGAGCTCTCGAACTTCGTCTTACGTCGATCCCGGCGTTAAGCAAACACCACTTGGCAGAACTTCTCGTCGGTGGAGCCGATTCGACTGTACGCTGTAACACTTGTCGACTTGATCGACGATTGAGACGGCAATCGTGAATGATTTCGATTTCGACGTAAGTCGTTTCGCCGGAGATTCGATCGAGAAATTCCAAAAGAAGTTTCAGTCGCGCGATCGAAACCGAGGCTCGTTAATTAATATCGATCCACGGCGAGGAAAGATGGGAATCGCGGTGCGAGGGAAGCCGACGAAATAAGGTCTTAAGTATTACGTCAAATGGCTGAAGCGAACTCAATTTCCACTTAGATTCGGGGCCTCGGTTATCTCGGATAAATGGAATCAGGCCAGACTCGTTGAATCGAGAGGCAACCGCGCCGGTTAAATGAGACGGCCACGCACAGTATAGAACTGAAAGTTACCGAGGGAGCTGGCCAGGGTGGGAAATTAATGACACTTCACAAAGGATACAATTCATGTGAGAACATTACTCCTCGCGTCGGCCCTGAGAAGCCCCAAACAGAATCTCGTCCTTACCCTCGGCTCTCTAAAAAATTCAATTACACGCTCTAGAAAAAAAAATACAGACCCACCTTTGTCGACCCGCTACACTTTGTATTTTTTAATAGCCGTCCTACCAAAAGAGACAGTTAAAGACTCTATATATATACCCGGTCACGTATCTTTGGTAACAAGAATTTTTCAGCGGAGAGACTCGCGACGGCCTTTGATAACGCCGTTTCGGAGCCACGTAACTTCTTGCGGTAATTAGCGTTCTTTCTGACGTTTCAGCGAAAAATTTCGCGCGAAATCGGAACGAGGTCGGCTCAAAGAATTCTCCAGACGGGGGAACGAATGGTCCGTGGAAAGGAGAGGACGGTTCATAAGAGCGGAGTACGAGGGAAGGATATAGGGGTGGGACTCTGGCGCACGCCTGCTTAAAAGTCCATTCGTGGTATTGGAATCCGCCTTCGAAAGTCAATCGACTTTTGTCTTTGCCACCGATTCCTATCCCTCGCTTCGCCTCTCCTCGTTTTTCTTCCACCGTCGCCCCCCTCCTCGGAGTCTATAATTTGAAGGCTAGACATAAAAAAAGATTGCAAGCGCCATGCGTTTAATAAAATTGTTTCCCCGTAAAATCGTGTCGAGGTCGGCGGCAATAACTCCGTCTAAGGATGGGAGATATCGTTATAATTAACCCTTTTCACGGGATAAAATTTCGTTTAACGAACGAGCTTGCAGCCATTTTTTTCTTTAACGCTCAATCTCCGTTGCGTTTCTGGGAGAGTCTGTTAAGAGAGGGTTCCCGTTGAAATAATTTCTTGCTCGCCCGGGTAAAGTAATTGTCGTTCTCGGTTTTTAGTTTGTAACGGCGGTACGAATATCGCGAGAGAACGTCCGCGATACCGAGAAGAAAGTGATCCAGAAAAACGTGATCCACCGACGAAATGGAATGGGAGTATATTCGGGTCCGAGATCACGAGAAGTGGAGCGGGCGAACAATAACGAACGGTACACAGGCGCCCCGAGATAAGGACGACGCTATAGAAAGAAACTTGCGCCCTTTTTGCCGCGCGCGCCAGGCGATTCTTTCGAGTGAAGAAAGCCGGAAGTGCCAGAATGCATCCGCATTTAGGACACATTTAACAAAACCGTGGAACGCCACCTTCGAAACGGCGAAATTTCCATCACACTTCAGGCGGTCGGACAAAAGGGTTATATTTTTCCTCAAGAAAATAGTATCGCCGCACTTTCAGCAATTTCACCACCACTATTCAGTGTTAAACATTTTTCAGCGTTCAAGGGTTAGAAATTGCCCGAAATTTCACGCTCGCGCTTCTTTCTTCTCGCCGTTTTCTAAAAGTGTGTACAAGGAAGTAAATTCTGCCTGAATCTCCAGCCACCGAGCCACCCTTTCGCACGCCCTCTTACCTACGGCCCCGACGTGTTTAGAACGCATTCGATCCGGAACACGGCTAAATTATCAGCCATCCGAAGAGTAAATAATTTCCTTAGACACCGTAAAGCTTTAGGGCCTCGTTTCTCTGGTAAAAGTTAAAGTACAAAGTATCAGGGGGTGAAGAGGCTTCGATAAACAGCGAGTGTCGCGGTAAATACTGCTTAAGCTTTATTTTACCGTGAGCTTCTTTTGCCCTTTCGGATTTTCCCTCGTCAGCCGTTATACGCGTGTGCAATCAACCGAATGAACGCTCCTCTGAAGAGCGTTTCTCGCCCGTAATACGCGGAAGTGCTTCGATCAATAATTTGTTACTTCCATCCGAGGTTCGCTACAAACGAAAGATCCGCCTTGAATGCATGCAATCGCGGGTGGATCTTAACAATTCGACCGATCCTCCGCGCGGAACGAGGATCGTCACTTAGATATTACGTTTCGGTGGAAATAAACGCTTCAGTCGCCGGTTCAACTTAACCGTTTGCGGTTGCTCGATAGAACCGCTCGATGCCTACACGATTTCGCAATCAAGACGAGTTCAAATCCCATTTTCATTTACAAGATATCTTTAACGTCATTCCTCGAATGCGAGACTGTTTTTCCTTTCAAAAAAGGGGGGCAATAATTTATGCGAATAGGTAACCAGAGAAATCGGATACGCGTACGAACCGCGGAACGTTTGTTCCTGGTACGATTCGTTGCATCGAGAGACAAACGGTTTCTCGGTGGCTCACGGGTACAAGCAATTTTCCACGGAGCGCGACGGATGGTCAAGCGCATCTTCCGGTTGCATATACGGGAAACGAGGGTAGCGCGCGACGAAGCGGAAGGATGTCGAGCAATCGAACGGACCTTTCAATAACCCTGCCGTGTGTGGGACGGGGCGAAAGATGCATCCGAGAATAGAAATGTCAGAACGGGGTAGATAAAGGGTGGCTGGTTGAAAAATAAGTAAGGAAATCCAACGGCCGTATCCTCCCTCGTGTCGCCCATCGCGCAGCAGGGCAAAATAAATCGAGACCACCGGAACCATTCGGGAGAATTCGTCTCGCGCTGCTTACTGCGCGCGAAAAAGGGATAGGAAGGCAAACAGCGATAAGTCACGTGCCTACTTTTTCACCTACGCCGTTCGATTCTTAGACGAGCGCGTCAGCATTAATAACGCGAACCTCTCACGTCGACATTTAAAGAAGACCCTGCGAGAGAGACCGTTCCAAACGAACAATGCTTACCAGCGACAGACAAAGGCCGAGAAATTTCCGATTGAATCTAGTTATCTCGATTGATCGAAATTATTATTCATAAGGTTCGTTCAATATTTTCATCGAGCCTCGCAGACGGAAGTTCCAAAGTGTTGTTCGAAAATTACACGGCGAAGGGGGAAGAAGTTCTCGAATAAAAGAGAACAGCCTTGAAACAGAACATCATGGGAGGAATTTAACGGACATTGCGAGCGTGGTAGTTACCTGAGCGCAATAGCGAGAACAGAGGCGGGCCTGGTAACTGTGAATGTAGAACTGGCTGAACGTCCAATCGTCGAAACGTCCCTCGTTGTAAAAAGGGCGGGCCAAGGCGAGAGGTGATATCGTCGTTGGTAAGTGACTTCTGACTAGGGACGTAGCAGAGAGCTCGCGGAGAATGGAGAACTTATCCGCGGGAAAAACGATGGAACGCGTTCGAAAGACGCTGGCGAGGTTCAAAGTTCCCGGCACCTCGAGGGGCGAGGTCCAACGTGGCTGCTCGGTGAACCGTACACGAGATTTGGAATCCGTTTCGCTCGAGAATCTGTCACGCGGCCTCTCTATCCGCGATTACGCGAGCTCCATCACATTACCGCCTATTCAAGCGAATTTCTAGATTCCAGAGATTACGCCGCGTCGCTAGGTGGCTCCGTAACGCTCCATCGGTGAATCGTACCTCTTCCGCGACGATCCAAAGCGCGAGATGATTCCGACATTCGATGCGCGGAAACAAATTTCGAGCAAGTAATTCCCTAACCATCGAAACTTTAATTAACAAAATGAATCGACCAGAGTGGAGTTACAACTCTCTCTGACTACAGTCAGAAACACGCTACAAATTTCTCTCCGCTTCTGTCGCGTATACCTTTATTTATTTTTTAAACTCGCGGACTGAAAAGGTTCGCAGAGAGGGAGAGGAAAAGTTATTCCGCGCGAGGTTTCGCATCATTCACCAACGGCAATGTAATTTTCCCCGAGTTCTCCGCGAGTGTCAGACGACCAATCAAGAATCACACGTGCGCACCGTCAAGAGTGGGTCGTAACGAGTCGCGAGAAATAAAGTCGGAACGACAGGTTCGACGGGGACCGTTTCAGCGCACTCCGTGAAGAGAATGGGCGACTTCGAGCGAGGGAAAGCAAGCAAACGGACCGAGTTCCACGGTGTGCGAGGAGCTTTCAAAGGATCCGACGCTTATCCGTGAAACCCGCCGTGGAAGCCTTCGAGGGATGCAATTGAAATTGAAAGGTCCTGTCGTCCTTGGATGGGCTCGATACAGACGCACGTGAAACTTTTACGACGGGAATCGGGGCCACTACGGCTTACCATCTCGCGTTTGATCCACCCGTGTCCCTACGTGGGCATTGCCTCTTTGTCGCGCGTCCCTAGGAACCGCTGATGACCACATCTTCCTCCCAATATGATCGTTCGATCAATTCTTCGAAACGTCTATTGGCTGAGTTCTACAAAGGACGCCAAAGACTACGAAGTATTCGCTATTGCTGACTGCGAACCTTCTCGTCGTCAGACTTTGCGATAATAAGGTATCTTAGATTCAATAATTTTGAAATACAATATTTTTTTCGAAATTCACTGAAAGTGATCTCTTAATTAACGACGACGGGTTATTAACCAGACACACTCGTTCCTCTGCGTCTTCTTCGCGCGCAACGACAGCAATTTCCAGTTACGTTGTTAAATATTTCGTTAGCACGAGGTAATCTTACAGGCTTTTCCCGAGCCGGAACGTAGCGAATCATTTTTCACTCCACGAGCGCGTGGCACTCGTAAATATTTCAGCGTTAACCTTCTCGCATGAGCGTTTATTAACCCGCGAGAGACATCAGCATCGCGAGTACCGCCTGTTACATTTTTCCAGTCGCTATACAAGCCCGTTCTCGTACTCGCGTATCTCGTACGCGAGCGAAATTGTTTTGCGTCCCATCTCGTAACGATGAAACTCGAGGATAACGCCTGTTGGAATTCTCTGTCGTCGTGCCATGGATAATTGTCGAGACGGATCTACCACCCTTTCGTTCGAAGGAAAAATCGATGTTATTACGTCGCTCCGACAGTATACTTCGTCTCGATTTTCAACCGAAGTTTATCACGTCAGTCGAGCTCCAATATTTGTTTGCCAATGCCAAATAGAAGCGCACCGTGTTGCGTACAATCCCATGCCGTTCGTTAAAACGATTCACTCGAGTGCTCGACGAGTTTCATATTCGAAACTTCCGCGAATCGTTGATCGGAATACGGCGCTACCTATGTCCCGCTTTAATTGCCTCGAATGTCGTCGCTCAAAGATGGAATACTGACCAATATCGTGCCGACAGTTGGTAAAGCGTATCCTCCTGCGACCATAACGCTTTCGCTTGCCGATCTTACTTATTGCTCGAGGGTTTTTCAATCAGAGAGAATCGATGCGTGATGGAGGGTAGTCTCTAGCTTCCTGCGAATTTAGGGTGGGACGGGGACAAAACGCAGCTTGCCACGACAGTCACGTATCGATAATTTACGCGAATCGCGTTTCTCTTGGTAATGACGTCACGGCAGGATCATTACGAGGATACGGACGACCGATCCCGTGTTGCTATTTAAAGGCGACCATCTCCTCGCTGGGTGCCGCCTAATTCCATCGAGATCCCTCGATAATTTGCCGCGAGCGACGCGTGGAAAATCGTGGCAACGGGTGCAACGAGGGCGCGCCGCGAAATTTCGCCAGCCAGCCGCGTTCTCGAAGAATAAAGAGGTAAATGGCGAAATAATAAAAAAAAAAACCGTGGAGAAAGGCAGTCGTTCCGGGTGCTTTTACGCGCGGAGGCATTCTTCAACGGGGACGTTGGCGCAACGTGTGCCTCGAAACGCCCACCAAGGGTAGCTAAATCCTTCGGGAGCAACTGGAACACCTCCACGCGGAAAGGTGAAGACGCTGCGAGTAAACGTTCGTCTCGAATCACTCCGTGAGCGCTCTTTAACTTCCCGTCGAGTTTAATACCGCGGCGAGCTGAGATCCGAAACAATAACCGTTTAAAAACTTCTCGATCTTCGCCTTGCCTCCGCTGTCAAAGGCCAGGCGAGGGAAGAAATATTCAACCAACGCCCCTCGCCAGACGAAGTTAATTCAAGTTTCTACCTTCGCGAGAGGGAAGGAAGCGCGGTGGCAATACCAATCAATGTATTAATATCCTTCGAGATAGAGGGAACCTGTCGGAGGATACACAGACGGCAGCCCCCAACGGTTCATCCGATATACACGGCCGAGCGTAGCAAAATGGGAAAGGAAATAGAAGTAGATGTATGCGAAACCAGCAGAGTAAAATTGTAGGCGAGTCGAGCTGCGATAAATAAGCTCGCTCGGCTCCGTTACCAGGAATACAGCCAGACAGCTTCTTACACGGGGTCGACGTCGTCCTCGCGTTCGCGTTTCTATTCATCCCGGTGGCGTGAACACCGCATCCCCCCGGAACTCGCTAAAAAGCGGCTGTAATATCGCCAGTTCTCAAATAAGAGCATTTACCGCTAGGAAGACGGCAACGTTTCTCGTTTCCCTTTGATCCTCCATTCTTTCTTTGATTCCCGGCTCGTATCTCCCTTCAGTTTTTCAGACAGATGGTTTATTCCAACGGATAAATTAACGTTCGAGGCTTGAAAGTCTGCCGAGATGGATCTCGAGGGTATACAGAAGGGAGAATGTATTTTTAACTCCTCGCCCAGAAGCGGAGGCGCATTTAAAGAAATATTTTCCCGCGATGCGCTCGATGAATATTCGCTGGGCATTTCATCGCGATGGACAAGACGCTCCGCGCGTTTTCACATCGAAGATCAATCCGACCGCGATGTTGCGCTCGTCGCGACGAGCTTATAAGTTTCGCGAACGATCGTCGATTTATCCTCGATACTCGATTAAATTTCTGCCAGCCGGACAGTATCTTCATCCGGGAAATATCGCGTGTTCGACAACGATTCCGTACTACTCGCCTCGCCTTGTCAATTGATTACGTTGAATTTTGCATCGCTCTAGTTTTCACCGTGTCGCCTATCGAAACTTTCGATACATGTACATTTCGACAGGACGAGAAAGAATAACTCCGGACAGATCCAGTCGGGCTTCGCGTTTCCATGCACTAGGTTCGACCGTTCCGCGCGACCGTTACAGCTGATTAAATTAATAGATCCGCAATTTCCGATCGCGGATAAATTTCAATTACCGCGGCAAATCCCTTCGCAAATTCCCAACTATTCCATATCACCGTGGATAAAATAAATCTTCGTCGCGCCGGCCCGATTCGTTACACTTGTAACGTAGTAACGATAACATACGCGGCAATTTGTACAGATTGTTACGAAGGATCGATCGTATCCCGGATTAATCCACACGAGCTTTGATTCTCGTAACTCGCGTGTCGACGCACTTCATGCGTCGGTCACGGTGCGAACGAGATATCGACGTCGAACGCGCGGAACGTAATACGCGACGTAAAAAGTAAAAGCGACGCGGGAAATTTGCAACGGATCACGATGCCAGCGTGAGTGTGACGAGAACGGAGAACAAACGATCTCGTGGATACTGCCGGTGGAATACAGAGACGAGAGAGAATAGCGTCGGAAGTATGAAGAAGATAAAGTGCGCGAAGCGAGGAAAAGCCTTTCTCCGTGTAGACGAGGAAAAAGAACGAGGTGGGAAGAAAGGAACCTTCCCTCAAAAAAAGTCGAGATAACCGAGGGATAGAAGGGAAAGTGAAAAGGCGAGATAAAGGATACGCGATGGAAGTGAGAGGGAAATGAAACGAATTTGTTCGAGGTAGAGAGAGGGGCAGACAGAAAAGGAAAGAAATCAGAAGGAGGAGGGAATTTGAAAACAGATAGACCGAACATGGCGCGATAAAAAGGAATAGATGGGACTTTTTAAATCGCGAAATCTCGGGCGAGAAACGGGTTATTCGATACGGGCGAATGAACAATAAGAGTTCCGTAACCGTGAAATTCAATTTGAGGTCGAATGGAATATTATAGATATATATATACGTTCATTTGTAAAATTGTGCGAACCCGAGGAGAAAATTTGTAGCGCACTCGACTCACGTACGTTCGTTTAAAGCGTCTAAGGAGTTTTTTGTACGGTTCCTGCGGTTGAATCTACATGTATCTGTCTGACATTCTGAAGAAAATTTGTTGCTACTCTACAAATAAAGAGAATACGAGGGTAGAAAGTTTGCAAATACATTTTCGCTTGGCATCATTTGCGGTGATCGAAACACAGCTTTGGAATGTTGCAACGGAAATGCGGTCTAACGAACGGAATAAAAATGTAGGCGTAACAAGCGCGCGATGATCGGCTTCGTTCATATTTTATGTATCGTGACAAATGGATCGACGAGATTCCCGTCCCGATCGGGTCTATAGCGCAGAATTAATCAACAATATCGACAGGGACGTTAATTAAATATCGGTGAAACGGGTAACTATGAAAATCTGTCGATTCCACCCTATCGAATCTGACGCCGCGTTCTTAAATGCCGTCGCATCTTTATCCCAGGGATGCGATTCGTTCGACCGACGTTAGAAATCCGGACAGCACATTTTTCTTCCTTTCAGAAGACAAACTGGCCCCGTTCCTTTGAGAC
The DNA here is from genome assembly GCF_050948175.1 of Xylocopa sonorina. Lineage (NCBI taxonomy): Eukaryota > Metazoa > Arthropoda > Insecta > Hymenoptera > Apidae > Xylocopa > Xylocopa sonorina. The sequence continues at coordinate 17,066,167 of NC_135193.1, forward strand.
TAAACCGACCGACAAGCGGACCTGAATAAAGAGATCCTGATAGCTGCATGGAAGCACGCCAGAGTAATACGAAACAGGATATCGTTCGATAAGTTTGAAGAAAACCTCGCGAACTTACTGTTTTCCGCTGTCACCTTTTTCTCGGGACGCTACGCAATGTACACCGCCTCGATATTTATTAGAAAACTTGCGAAAACGAGGGAGAAGTATAAAATCTAGTAGTATAACCGTATAAATACCCCGACAAATGGACGTACCACTTAAAATTAAACGCTACGCTTCGTTTTAACATAACGTATCACGTACAATTGTTATTAAAAACGTTGTAATATCGCTGTGAAAATCACTATGGCCTACAGCAGCGAGGAAAATTGTAGAGGCCAGTAGTACGAGCGTATAAACGTCCCGGCGATCCGTATACTCGGACGCACGTGTTTTCGCGGCAGCCACGAATAAATCGCCGGCCGCTTCTTCTCATTTCGCAAGATTTAATATAGAGCATTCCTAGGGCACACTCGAGCAGGCATTTCCCTATGAAATTGAGGCAGGGCCAGCCGGCTACACGGGGGTAACAATAAAATGCGCCGCGTCTGTAGGTATGCGACGCAACGTGCCAGGAATTCGCGGACGCCGAATTCCTCGGTGTAACCAAACGCGGCTCGCATTGTTGCATGGAAAAACGAACGGGCGGGCAACTGGCGACCGAACGGGGTCGGACGGTTGACACCAAGGCTTGACCGGGCCTGGAGCTTTCCAATTACATTACCGACCGTTCGTACTGGCGTCGCGCGGAAAGGTGATGGAACCGGAGGCGGACAAAAAGGGGAGGAACCGAGGACGGCGGCTGTTCTTCCGCTCCATGTGCTTTAAACGTGCCAGTGTCCCTGCGAATACGGAATAGAAAATTGATGAAGACCGCGCTATCTTCGCGCTGGAGTCCTGAGAACAGTCGCGCGGTGTTCTGAGACTTGCGAGATAAATTGGTAAGAGGAGGGGAGGTCGTCTTTCGCGGAACGAAAACGTACAAATGGCGGCTAATGTTGGTGTAATAAAAAATAGAAGCGATTATGGGGTGTAATAAAAATAGAAGTGATTATTGGAGAGGCAGGTGTACGTGGAGATGGTCAGGGTGGAGGTGGTAAATGAAGATCGAACGGGAAACGCTTAAGACGCGAGGTAAGGCGGAGTCGAGGTGGTAGTTCGTTCTAATTAGAAGGCTCCTGCTGTCGGCGGCACGCGTAGAAAGCAGAGAATTGTTCAGAGAGCCAGTTTCCATCTCATGGAGAGCAGTTAGAGATACTTTGTGCCGGCAGACGTTTGACTTAATTCCTGCACCTGTAACCGGTTGTTATCGTCCTCAAAGGCGAGCAACTAAAAATATTTTGCGCTGCAGTCTGTGCCTTTGCGATTCGCGGAACGCGCGTTTACGCCGAGAAGTTACCGCAGAGGTTCTCCCTGCGTGTAACGAACCTTTGTGGAATCTGAAACCACGGATTTTGGCTTCAAGATTAGTCGAAGCCGGAGTGTTCTGGAAAATGTAGCTGTCTATTGTTTTAAGAGATATTATGGGTCTTCGACAGAGTTGCTTGTACACGCTTGTTTCGTTACGACTATTATTCCAGAAGTAAGATGGTTTTAAATAAGTCGGAAACTGAGAATCTCTACTGTGGATGTGCAGCGTGCGCGTAAACGCCGAGCAAAGGCAAGAATGCACGTCAGATGGGCGAAACGCGTCGGAGATGCTCCTTGGCGGGATAAGAAGAGCGTGAATTTCAGCAACCGTCAGCTGAGACGGAGCCAACTTAACGGCACGGTGGTAACAGTCAAGAAGTTCCGTGTAAATCATCCAGGAGTGTTGAACGGGCCCTATAATTCCAAGACAATAACGCGAGCGGGCTTATTTGCCTAATGACGAGCTGCTTGTTGCGCTATTCAAGCAAACGATTGTACATGCGTTACGTGTATTACGAAATGAGAAATTGCTCCAAGATTGAGATCGAGTGGCTTCACTCCGTGGGATTACAAGCCTCGAAATTCCCCCGATACGTCTTGCATCTGATGGATAAACAACCCCTGCGATGGCTCGAATAGAATCTACGAAATTTTCATGCAAAGAAGGGCACCGCCTACTGAAACAACCTTCCGCGGAAGAGAAACGAAACGGGCAACAAGCACGTTCAATGTAAAATGAACAGTGGCGCAGAAAAAGCACGCTACGTTCAACAGTTCTGTTACAGAGTCTAGTTTGTCCCTATTGCTTGCTACAGTTTCGAATACACCGCGAGGACGCCTAAGGTCGTTATTTATTCTGTGAATTCGTCGTGAATTCCACTCCGTACGCACGCTCCCGTGTGTTCCCACTATTCGCCCGTCTGTTTTTAGTGAACGTAATGAAACCACAATATAAAGGCAGCGAAGCCTACGCTGCGCCCTCGTAACACAGAAACGCGCGCGGCGAGAGCACCGCAGAGCCGAGGGGTTGAATTCTCGGGGAGCCTTCAAAATAGGGACGCCCTCGGGCGCGCGCGATGGAGTTTCGAAAAGAAAACAAAACAGGAGCAGCTCCTGTGCGCCGCGAATTCATTCGAATCAGAACGGGGTATTATTCTGTCCTCGTGGAAATACGCCGGTAACAACCGTGCTACGAGATTATAATTCTCGATTTGCGTCAGACATTTTTACGGGCATACAGAGATATATACCTTCTCTTTCCCCTCCATTCCTGCTTCCGACGTTGCGCCGTGAATGAACGCGCACCGAATTAGCTGACACGGTTATTTCTACCGTGATGATTTACCGGATGTATCCTCGATGAACGACCAATTATGCGGCTTTGAAATTAGTTTTATTTAAAATCGTTGCATTTAAATTTGAAATTTTCTACCTCTCTCTAATAAACCGAGCTTTTCGGTTTCTTTTTCTTTCTTTTTTTTTTTTTTTTAATTAAAAATCACGACATCAGGCTGCACGTACTCCGAAGAGTTCCGGAGCGACTATGATCTCGTCTCGTCCGAGCTGGCGAACAACGGAAAAGCGGAGGGCGAGAGTAAAGTATTCGAGAGCGGTGTAAGCGATTGTGTAACTTGCCGGGTAATCGTCTTAGCAACTTCGAAATGGTAATTAATTCCCAAAGAACGACGCCGTAACGAGCTCCTTACATAACAGGAGTTCGTTTTAACTATACATCATCGCTTGGATGCTCGGCGGGCGCGGCGAGTCTCCTAAGATTTCTCAAATCCATCGGAATACATTAAAGCGAAACAATCCGACGTCCTCCCCGGCGGGGCCGCGAATGGAACTAAAATTGAATCTCACCCGGTGCTGAAAACAGCGCCGCTAAGTTCCACGATTATCATTATCGTCGTCGAAGTTCGTTTCCGAGTGACAAGCCCCCTGAAAACTTTCTTAACTTCGCCCTCACCCCCGTCGCTATCTTATCCTTTCTACTTTTTCGCACCAGTCCATTATGAGCCCGCGAAAAAAGATGTACCGTCCCGATTTCGCGGAAGTTTAGTTAACCCCCTTCGTCGAGACCCTCTATTTAAGTGGCGGAATTTAATCCCGCCCGCAGCGTTTCGTACGTCGCCGTGGTCGAGGCTGATTCCGAGCGATCATCGATACCGCGGCTTTGACCGGGCACGGTTCGTCGATGCTTAGCGGCACGGAACCCTATAACTGACCAGTAACGTTGGTTACTATTAATGAACATACGCTTACATATTGGAAAACCAGACGGGACCGGAATCCTCTTCGTTTGTGGAACGAAACCGTTTAATTACGCGTCGCCGACCGGCACACGCGCGGTAACCGAATTTTCGGCGGATTTTATGAAAAATTCTAGCCACGGTTTCGCTGCGAGAGAGATTAACGAGGCATCCTCGTTTTCCCCTACCCCCCGTGGAACGGGATACGTCCATCGACGTAATTGGAATTAAATTCTAGTTGCACGCTACCGCGAACGGTCTACGTAATATTTAACTAGAAAGAGAGAGAGAGAGAGAGAGCGGGAAAAATTTCGGTGGAAATTATTTTTCGAATACCTCGTAAACTGCTCCGAGTGGCATAACCAGACAGGCCACCATGAGATCCGCGACAGCCAGACTGACGATCAAATAATTCGCCACTGACCGCAGATTCCGCTCGAGCAGGATCGCTGCTATTACGAACAGGTTCCCTGGAACAAAAATTTCCATGCGGTTTCAGAGAGAAATTGCATTAACAAACACGCGAAAATTGTATTAAGTACCCGGCTGAAGCGCGTTTAAGCTCTCTGAACGATTGTATCAAGGACGGGGAAAATCTGAACAGGGTGCTCTCAGGCCCACCCGTTTCATGGTCCGTTGGATCACTGTCGAAAGACGCATCGTCATCGCTCCCTGCACGTATTTACCACGCGTTAACTTTTCCAGCTAGGCAAGAAGGCGTCGCTTTAATCGTGTATCCGGTTAGTTACGCGCGGCTCTTGAGGCTTGAATAAATAATTTATAATCTGATTACGAGGGATTCTCGAATAGGATAAAACTGGGCGATTCGCGTTCCATTTTCGCGAGATTCATCCGTCAGAATTGTTAATTCCCGGCAACGGACGGGTCCGTTTTTCGCGACAACTCGTAAATTGATTAGCAGCTTGAGAATTTTTCAGTTAAATCCCCGGTCGACCTCATCGGTTTCCTTCGCCTTTGATTGTCACGTTCGCAAACACACGTGGGACTCACTTCAGTTAATTATCAGTGGCCAGTGGCGACGGTATTTAGCGTAGCTTTTGTTGGCACGCAAACGAGAGACATTCGTGCAGAAACAGCTCCCTAATTAAGTCTTTCGACGGTGACATCGCTTTGAAGGCTCGGCAAACGTTTTGACAATCGTGTAATCAGTTTATGCGTCCGCCAGGGAGGCTTGGAACGGCGCAGACACGGGTCCAGATTTCTGTTGGCCGTTTCGCCGAAACGATTCGTCATCCCGGCCGTTTCGCCCGTGTTCTCGGTGCTGCTGTAGCCCATTATCGAAAAATGAATTCACAGTGTTGTTCGACGTGTCAACGGCCGCCCAGCGAGAAGCAATTAACGCGGTTCTGCTCGAACATTTTCATCAAAATTCCTTGATTCACCTAACGGTTCGAATTCGAGGTGAAAAATCGCGAAATGGTAACACCGTTCCGCGAGAGACGTCACGAGCAAATTAATTTTTAATTGCGCCCCGTTCACGGCCTAGCTTCCGCGATTAACGTACCCCCGAATCGATTTTTAATTCACGTTGGATCGCGCGACACGGGATAGAGGGATTTATGCGGTAGAATTCGTCCGTGTTTATAATTTATGGCGCGGCGTGGCTCGACGGTGACCAAAGCCGATACCGGACGCATCGGGCCGCGCAGGCTGTCGCGCAAGTTAAATTGGTTTCTATGCGGTTTAAATCAACGTTAAAATTAACGGTCGCCCGCGTTACAGGGCGTCACGGTTACGTTTAAACGGTTTTCTACTCCATTTAGATTACCCGCCGGGCTAATGACGCGACATACCGCGAATAGTACCACCGTGCGGTGGCGTAGTTATTTTTCCGCGCCGCGCGTAATCCCGTCGTCCCTGTTCGAGCGTTGCTACCACGCTTCGCGGATTCCCCCGTGTTTCTTACTGATGGCCGGCATAAAGTTCACGGGTGCGTAGATCACGCGACGCCGCCATCAATCGGCGCGGACGCGAGTATCAGAAAGGTGTAGCGCTCGGTTCCACGACCATCGGTGAAACTCGCCTGTTTCCCGGGTGTGTACACTTCAACTCTTCACCCCTCTCTATTTTTCTCGTCGAGTTTGCTTACTAAATCGCTTAAGTACCGGCAAATCGTGGCTCGAAGCCGTCGCGAGCATTTTACCGCGCTATAAATTCGCGAGTCCGCGTGAAGCTTTTCAGCGGGAATAAATGAACGGTGCTCGGCGAGGTGCTTTTTAAATTAGCAGCCACATTTCTCTTCGTTTGCCTCGCAGAAATTGTTCTTCATTTGGGAATGGGCGGCCGTGAAGGGCGTAGGTGGAATGATTACTACGTAAGCCGGAGCTTTAGTTGAATTGAAGATATAAGGGTTATTTTTTCCTTTTAAATGCCACGCGATAGCCGTAAGCGCAGGTATTAAGGCCGGTGGAAGGGCTCAAGTTCGGGGGCAGAGGCGACATAAAGGTTGCGAGCACGGTTCGAGCAAGTTTGTGTAATGGTCCGAGCTCAACTTCGAGATCGCTAGGCGATCGTTAGGCTAAAGTCAAAGTTATCCGGACCTCTCTGTTCCGCTTCGACGAGGCTACCAAGCTCGATAAAAACCTCGGCTCGGATCACGGTACTTCGGGAATGCAAACTCCTTTCAAGACCATTTGACGGACAAATGAATATTATCTCGACGCGAGCCAGCTCGAGCGTGTGACATTTAAACGAATTTCCCCGCCTCGCGCAAATACATCTTTTCAGCCCAGGCTACGTCGAAACTAATTGACACGCAGCCGTTTATGTTATTCTTTCTGGTTCATGAATAATAATTTAAATAGGGTATATATGCACAGGTATCCGGCGTCCATCGTATAATCCTCGGTAAAACTGTGCTTCAACCTGACTCAGGCTGGCTTAGAATTACTCGACTATATGACAAGCTCCACGTTAAAATGACCCGAGAGCGTAAGCTCGAACGCGCGGCTCGAAATCTATTTCTCGCTCGCGAGGAAATATCACTTACCCCTTGGAATTATGCTCGAAACTAGCCAATCTCGGAGACACCCCTTAGCCGTCACGAATTCACTTCCTATTTTATTGCTTTCCATCGCCTCGACGCGTAAAAAGAAGAAACCGTCACGGACTGCACTCACCCCGCTTTATACCGTCGCGTTCGCGTCTAATGGCAGCCTCCTCCGGCGCTACAGGTTCTTTCATTTAACAGTTTCGTTACGGGTATCGAACCGTTGTCGTTGAACGACGCCGCGCGAGATTTTATTACGAACGAGTTGACCGCGAACCGTTCCGCGCGCGAACACAAAATTGTCCGACGCGAAAAAGCGGAGCGCGCGTGCACGCGCGTTCGTGGAACCGGGATGTTTCTGTTTCTACGTTCAAGGCGAACTGTACGAACGCAAGTGGAATACGTAAAAGCCGTCACCGTTCGTGGCCGAATGCTTCTTAAATTATTCAGTCTCCCTCTGCGAGATACGCGGGCGGTAAGCGGGGACGTCTCGAATCGACGCGGGCGTTCTCAAATAATTTTTTCTACCTTCGTGCATCGTTGCATTTCGCGACGACTTCTTCCGCTTCGCAAGTTCGTGCTGTTTTCCTATCGAGTTCCCCGTGTTTTTTTTTCCTTTTTTACGACTCGTCGTCCGCTCCAAGGCGAGGCTTGAGCACACGGAATAAAATTCAGTGTGGATCAGCACGGGGGGGAAAAAAGTGCGCTTTCCTGCGGATAGCGATCGTAAAGCGTGGGAAGGACGATCGAGTAATCGTGCGTTTCAAGATGATCGCGGGTATGTTGAGAAAAAAGGAGGAAACCGAACGAGAATTATTACAAAGTTCATCGGTACGCGCCGTTCGAAGACCATCTGTCCCTCTCTCGCGGTATCTCCTATTAACATTTAATGGCCCCGGTCATTAGAGACGTAACGGCCGAGAGAAAGACAAATGGCGATTATTAATTGAGAATGATTAATTTTTCCATTACCCCTTTCGACCGATCAATTAAAATCGTTTCGAGCCGAGCCAAGGAATTCATAACTGTTTCGTGACTCGCCATTCGGCACGGTTAACTAGCCATTAAGTGCTGATGGAGACAATTATTCGCTAACAATATAACAAAGTATCGCAACGGTAATCAGTTTGAAATTTATTGGTCCATAACGTTGAAATTATGGACACCGGGTAACCGGTATACTCGCGGATTAGCGGTTTAATGGGAAACTAGTTGAATGCAAAGATCGACGTGACGATCGTGTTAGAGATAAAAACGAGACTCGCCCCATCGATCGATCCGATCGATGATCCGTGTTTACTGTACAAACGAAGGAAGATCCCACCGCGAAAGCGCGCGCCCCAATTAGAAATTTTGCGCGCTGTCAATTCGAGCACTTTGGGCTTCGCCAAGCGTCCGTGAAATCAGTCTAATTTTCGACACAGCTTCGGATAACCGTGCAATATTCAACAGGCCGTTAGTTAGCCGGTGAACTGTACTAATAACAGAATTCAGAGTCAGACAACTCCCAGCAAAGGGAGAAGATACAGGGAACTGCATATGAATATGTATGCCGGTCAGCGCTGACAGCGTCCCTCTTGCTCGTGCCGGTGGCCACTGTTAGCCCGGTCACTTTTCCGTGACGAAGTTTAATCGCATTCGACGTTTCCAGACGCTCTCCGCGGATCAACCCGGACGGAAAGTTCGCGCAACTTCCTCGCCGCGGTCCGATTCAATTGGCACGCGGCCATTAGCGATGCGAGCATTACCGCCTGCGGTTGTAAATAACGAAACTTGCCAACTAAGTTTTGCCACGCTTACGGTTGATACGCGTCAGGTTGATCCTGACTGCTCGATCGGCCTACGCGACGTTCGAATAAATGATTGAATAGATGGAACAGTGTCGATTACCAACGAGACCACCGTTCGATTGTAATGCGAATCGAAAATGAAAAAGAACGCTGTTATATCGTTAAAAAAAAAAAAAAATACAAATTCAAAAGGAACATTTAATGAAATTACTTCAGCGTTGAGGACGTTAATGCCTACGGTTTTTCGCGAGAGATTCAGCGAGCTCGTTTGTCACGAATCCACGATACATTTGTCGGAATGAATATCCAGAACGCAGAGGAGCCACGTACACGATGTGCGTTCGAGCGTTCGTTAGAACTGTCGGCCGGAAATCTGCAGTCGTATTTATTTCCGGCTCCGCGGCACGCTCGCTGGCGCGTGTAACCTTCCATCCCCGTGGCGCGATTGTCGGACCCGAAGTAGCTGAATTCTGGTTGTTCCACCCGAAGCGACGGTCCTCGAGCGATCCTGCGGTGCCTTAAATGAACGCTCGCGAAAGAAGTGCTCCGCTGTCTTCCGCGAATACTTGCCAAAGTACGTGAAATTCTTTCGCGGTAAGACTCATGGATTTCGCGTAAAACTCCGACGGCTTTAAGGAATTCCCGTGGCACCAGTGGTTGGGCCATTCTAATTAAACTACTTACGCGGATGCACCCAACTCACCGCAACTCATATATCCACCCACGGAACTTTTCTTATTCCCTCTCTATTATGGGTGACCCCATCTTTCGAGCTCCAACAGTGAAATTCCCTCGCTCTCTTCGTTCTCCTCCTCATTTCTTCCTATTATCGTCCGATTTAACAAGTCAAACGTGTCAGAAACAGCGTGTCGACGATCACGAATCCACCGTGAAAGAAGGACGATGAAAAGCTTCCGAAATTGGTAAGCGGCGTCCCGAGTACGGTAGAAAGTGAGTTTTTGTACGAGGAACGGGACAAGAGATAAGAATTATTATTTCAGCTCGTAACCAAAAGAAGTCATGATAGCTTCTGTTCCCAAAGAATAACTCGAGCGGCGCGACAGATAAAAGGTTTCGGAAAATTCCGAAAACAAAGGAACCTCTCGAAAATATAATTCTAAAAAAATACATCTTCGAAAGGTACAGGAGATGAAAACAGTGGAAAGGTGCGGAACGGACGCGTTCCCATCGAACGTCGGGACGGTGGAGGATATTCGAAGGTAAAATCCTGCCAATCTAGGGATGGATGAGGATCGAGAGAGCGTCAATCGTAGAATTAAATGAGAACGCTACGAGTATCGTGAATCGTCCGGGGAAGACTCGAATCCGCCAATGTTAAATGGTAATGCGTCTGGAGGCAGTTCGAAGTGGCATAAAGGTTTACTATCCTTTTCTATACAGCTTAAATGGACCATTCAATGTCCAGGACGTCTAAACTACCTTCTTTTTAGCGGAGCATCGCGTAGGTAGAGAGGAAACGCGGTCGATATAGAGAGCAACGCCTATCCTTGGTATCCCTCACGCGAGAAAGACGTCCTGCCTTCTCGGAACGCCTCCCGTACGTATACGTATTAAGGGAAGTCCGTGATTTCGTCCATATCGGTCTCTGACTTGGCGAAATCGAATCCGCCGGTTGAAAGCAAAGAAATTCTGCGATTTGGATGACTCGGATCGAGGCAGCTGGATGCCTTTTCATCGTGGCGCACGATAAATGACATTGTAATCTCCTAAAATCCGTTAACGTCGTTTCTTGTCATTATTCCGGCCGAAAGAACGTTCTATTTTTCGACGAGATCGCTCGCGTTTGATGAAAACGGTGATTTCATTCCGATCGAACTCGTCGATTGAGCCTAGCGATAAGAAAATCTGGTAATCGTCGTGGTCTAGTGTCTATCGTCGTTGTTACACGAGTATCATCGAATTATCGAGCGAGAGACTTCGCTCGCGTTTTATTGCTCGCGACAGGGGCAAATTTTCCGCACACCTGACCGTAAACTGCGAACTCACAAGTGTTACTAATGTCGGCTCCGGTAATTGATTTTCCAATGGATTGACCGCGCGGTCCAAGTTCGTGGGCACTAACCGGCTTATCCTACAAATTGGGAAAAACTCGTTAAAATTGAAGGCCGCCTGAATTTGCACGGGAAGAGGCTTCACAAGCAGTTTATAGGATACCGCCGCGAAGAGTGTGAGTCCATTTGACGATTGAATCGCGATCTCGTTTGGGGCTCAATTTTGGGCCACCGTTGAAGCATCATTTTTCCTTTTAATCGAATCCTCCGTTAATTCTTCTTCCCTCCTGCCCCTCGTTCTGAGAATACTTCTGCCCTGTAAACACGGTCTCTGTTGGATTTGCACGTGTGTAGTCGAGAAGAAGGAGGTTATCAAGGGATTGAACGTGCCAGCAAAAAATATAATTAACAATCCTTCCTTAAGACGATCCTAATCTCGCTAGCCGTTCTCGTCAGTGACGCAGATCGCATTTCAAGAAAAAGCTGCTTTCTCCTTCTCAATGATAATCGTAATTACTGTTCTCGTTTTTGTCGATGCAGTTTTAAGTAACATACAGAATATCGTACAACTCTTAGTGGTAACGGATTACCCGCGGCATTGCCTTTCTTCTTCACAGAAACACGAAACATAGGTTCGCGGTCCAACGGAGGGTCTCATGAAATTCTAATCGATCCATTAACCCGACCCGTTGATAACTCTCCCACCTTATCCTCGTCGTCGAATCGGATATTCCTACGTGCGGCACTTTCCAAATCCTTCTCCCGATCCTGTCCACGTAAACGCGTACGCGGAGGCGTCACGCGGTTACCCTCGTCATTCCCGATAATATATTACGCGACGCGTAAACGTGTCAGCTTTAAATTAATCTCCCATTGTACTTGTGCACAGTAGCGTGCAACGCCGTCGGCGAAGCTACACGGTGACAGCGACAACGACACCATTACATCAGCCAACTGAGAGACAGGGGCACGTGTACGTGTGTGTGTGTATGCAGGATTCTGGTATAATAACCGGAAGGAGGGCGATTAATTGATTAGATGCCCTGTATTCACCGCGATTCCTAGGTCCCGTTCGCGAAACGAAACGCGTTCGTCGCGGCGTTCCATCGATTTTCCACCCGACATCGCTCGTGATTCGAGTGGTCCCGACATTCGACGACTTAAATCAATTGAGACGCCTGCTACGAGAGATCTGTCTCCCGCGAGAACGTAACCGGAGACAATTACGTCGTTCCTCCTGTCTTGGAGCGCACATGCCACGCTGACGCGTCATCATTCACGGATAGATACGAATGGGCGCAGCGAATCATCGATAAGTGTCCTCCGTGTATCCGGAACACTTCTTAAACAGTTCACTCTACACGCGACTCCTCCAGTTTCTACTCACGGTTTTACGTCCGTGGTATTTTTCTTCCCCCGACGAGCACAGCTACGAGACAAACGAAACTTCCCCTCGAACCGTTTTAACAGTCGATGAAATTTGTTTCCGCGACGCAGCCTCGAACCGCGGACGATTTAGGTTGAGGAGGAGAGAAGACACTCACCGACAACGGTGACGAGTATTAGGAGACCGAGCACCAGAGCCCTGAGGATGATCGAGGCGTCAGTGAACGCCAGCCCGTCCGTGGACGAGTTTCCAGCCTGGTTCACGTGTTCCTCCATGACGCGCGAGATATATTCCCTGTCCTGGCAGGCTCTTCAATGTCCGTCGGTTATCATCTCCTTAAGTAATGTACCATGGTCCGCCGTCACGAGCAGATCCGCAGATATGAATCTTCTATTCGCAGCGAGCCCAGCTGCCCGGCACCCCTTCGTCAAGGAGTTAGTGTCTGTTCGTTGAGACTCGAATGCAACCGTCCTCGGGTAACGTTCTCGCTTCCTCTTCTCCGCAACTTTTCGCAACGTTTCCCATTTCGTAGAAGACGACGAGGTCCACACTCGCGCTGCTCGAGCTTAAGCTGTTTCCTTTCACCTGGAACTTGCCACTGGAACAAGAAAGAAAAAAGGCAGGAATTTAATTGGAGTTCTCGAAAAGCAAGCGTAAATTGTCCGCGAGTCGTTGTCGAACATCCAGGGTGTTTGCGCGAGTTAACCGTGTTATCCGCGTGGAATCTGTCCGGCGGAAAGGATCGGGAAGTATCACCCTCGCGATGCCACGCAAAACCAACGAAATTGGAGTAATCGATCGGCAATTACTGGAATTGAAACCCTGACTGTGGGAGCGCAGTCGAAGGTTCGCGTTATAAATACGAGGCGAAAAAAGGAACGAGGCTGAGAGGTAGGATAGGGAGGGGGACAAAAAAAAAAAAGTGGCGAGAGGCGAAGAGGTGTGTCCGCGATGAACGAGCATCAGAAAATTGCTTGGCGAGGTCACGTGAGCTATATTTAATTTTTCGATAGACACGTTTCATTAACTCCGCGAGCCAGGCCGCTCGCACTCCAGATTCGATTGTCACGCGGAACCGAATCGACGTTCCGTGAATTACCGTTTCATGGATCCTCGTCCGAGCGCGATGACACTTTTAAATACTTCATCAAATATCCATCGTCCATTTCGTAGTTACGCCGCACGCGCGCGGAAAAACACCAACGCGGTGATCGCGGTGAATTAAAGCGACGTCGATGGTGCTACACCAGCGCTGACGAGACGCGGCAGGAGAGGGTTATTTCGCGCCGTGTTATTCGCCAACCCTTCGAGGCAGTTAAAAAAGTTGCGAGAGATAGAGAAAGAGGCGGAGAGGGATTCGTAAAGATACGCTGTTCCACCTAAACAGCCACTTTCGCGGGTTATTATAATAAATAAATTTTACAGTGGCTGCCAGCGCAAGTACCATCGTTTTGCGACAACTCGACTTCTTTTTATTGCCATTCTATTTCAACACACTCGTTGAAACGATCCCTCGATCCCTTCGTCATCCGCCTACACCTGCTTCAAACGTTTCCAACGTTCGATCCACGAATCGTGGCACAGGTCATCCAACTGACGCAGTAATCGTTTCCTTAATCGATGAAATTTCTATTGATACAGATAATACGAAACGATTACCATAAAACACGAGAGTGACTGGCTGGAAGCGTACTCGAAAGGTATCTCTAGAGGGCTCATCGTTCGCAATCATCGTTCGTCGCGTTCGCGTATCGAACGCGAGCAAAGAGTAATTTCAATTAGAATTCGATTCGGAGAAATTCATCAAACCATTGTCACCCCACCCAACCCCCGACTCCCTCAATTTCGCGGGAATAACGTTGAGAAGCTTTCTACGACCTCTTCGCCTCTATCCCGCTCTTTTAAAGGGTGGGTCTCTTTTAACGACCAACCCTGTCCCAATAATCCTGAGAGTTTATGGAGCATCTATTCGCGCACCTTCGAAACGAGGATATCCCTTCTGGTTGTCGTTGAAGAGGATTTCTGGTACTCTTCGCGAGACCATTCTACCCGCAACTGGGCACACCAGCCAGGACGAAGGCTGTCGAGGAAATGCGCCATGCTCGTGTTGCTTTCCGTACCACGCGCATTGTATCATGCAGGGAAGTTTCGTCGAAACACGGACGAAAGGCTTCCTTACTGTTCCCTGAACGGACCGAGCGTTGTTGCGTCGAGTTGTTCCAGGGACGGGGCTTTAATTGCGCCATTGTTTCGACGATATCGTTAATCGAATAAAGCGGCAACTCGGCCCGAGAAGCCGGGTATTAATTAGTTTATTCCGCGAGTTATCGGGCTGAGAGCCTCTCGCAGGCTCCAACGAGCCGAATCCGCTAATGAAAATGAACGTGCCCGTGTAAACGATCATTCTTTCCGCGGCTCTGTAAAACAACGGTCGTTAAGCTTCTCGATGCGCGACTAATTACCGGCTCGAGCGAAATCGTGGCCGCGCGCGCTGCCTCTAACGCGGTTAAACTAATTTCTAAGCCGGCGATCGTTCCGAAATTTGCCGGAAACGAACAGCTTCTCGAGGAGCGATTAATATCAAAGCGATACGAGCAGGCCCTGTAGATGAAGAGGGGGTTAACGGTAATTATTGGCCAGGGTAGTTGCAGCGTATTAGAAATCGTTATTGGTCCCAGCGGCCGGACCCGCTTTCTAAGCAGATTCTCTGGCGCCTGTTCGGAAGCCTGCTCGGAAACGCAGTAATCCGCGGATCCCGTAAGCTTCTGTAAGCGGAAAGTCCTCCGAAGAGGAGGGAAGTTAGTTACACGAGGCTAATGGAAGCCAGAGGCGGCGCAGCTAAACAATATGGGCAGCGACACGCTAACAAAGTTGGCCAGGCCAAGAAACGTAATTAAGGGTGCAGAAGTTAAGTTAATTTGGAAATACCGAGTTACCCGAGCCGGCGGCTTCGGACGGCGAGAAAGGGCGAGAGAGCTCTATGGCTCAGACTAACGGGGGTTGTCTGTAAATCAATTCAAGTCGAGTGTTTAGTATGCTGGCTACGCTGGCTGAGCTGAATGCTGACTTTTGTGGATTAACAAGGGGCCCGGATGGAAGGGAATTTAATCGTGGAGCTGGTGTTTATTACTCGTAACAGTGGATTCAGTCATATTTTCACTTCGTCTCTGCTTTCGTGGCGAAGTAATTCGTACCTTTGGCGCGAGTTCGAACAACCAGAACAACAGATCCTGCAGCTTACAGTGCAGACACACGGTAGACCATTAATTGAACGAGAAAAAACCAAATCGTGGTTGTACGTTGCTCCTTAATCTAAATTCCAGGGACCTTCCCAGAATTGAATTTGAACCGATCCACAGGTACGTCGCACTCGGAGTACGTCGAGAGGAATCTCGACTGCGCTTAAGACGCGTATTTGCAAACCTGCTAAATAAATTTTCATCTCGCACCGTTCGATTTGAATTACGATACGTCGGTAAATCCAGGTCACGAAAAGCCAGCCCAACGCCAGGCGAACGTTATTGTCGCCAGACTTTACAACCGGCCGCAATAGTTGCCCCCCTCCCTCCCACGGGATATATCTCGAACTGGAACAAGAGCAGCCCGCGAGAAATCGGACGCGAACCCGGCCGGTTGCGCGTACCCATGAATAAAATATCAATCCACCGGCTATGCGGCGTTTTTAGTGAATGAAAGCGGAGGGACTTGTTTTTTAATTTCTCGTAACAAGCACCGCGTGATTTTTCTAATCCTCGTCCAAGAAAGATCAACGCTGTAGAACCCTCTCGCGCGGGTGCACTGGATTCTTCTTAAATCGAGCGGCAATTTAAACCACTGGACGGGAATCAAGCGAGAAGAGGGAAGAATCGCGATCCTGGCCCTGCCGTTTGAATATTCATGATTAGAACGTGGAAGAAGGCAATTAGAGAGGAACGAGTATCGTACCAAGGATTCGTGACTAGTTTCGCTGCCGGAAGGGTGCTGCCAATGCCCTCGAACGCCATTATCGCGTATCTATGCGCCGGTGGAGCCTTCTCTGGGAATGAAAAGACAGCGTGTCATCTCGGGAATGGATTTTCGGTGCTTCGCATCGCCGTGGCGCCTTTCTGTGTTTTCGTGCGACGAACCTTTCGCTCTCGCGCTTGCGCTGAACTCTTCAGAACAGAAGTAATCCCCAGATTTGTACTCTGTCTGGCCTTTTAATCGCACAGGCTCCCGGGGCGTCTCCTATAACGAACGTTAAGCATCGTTACTGCGTATAATCTTGCGGATGAACGCAATAAATGCTGAAAGAGGTGGATCCCTCTCGAGCCTCTCGTCGTCTAGCCACCGCGAAGAGCGCGCGCCTACCTCGAACACGCGAGGAACTTTAAAACTTGTCGACATAAGTCTAAATAACCGGCAGCGATACGTATCCGGCTAATTTGGCCGCGTTTACACGCAGGGCCGCAAAGTTTACCGTTAAATCATACGGCAGACTCTGGGCGCGGTGCCGCGGGCGCGAGACAAGGCTCGTGGTTGTTAAACGTATTCACTGGGAACTTAGTTAAGCGCGCAACTTTGGTATCAGGAGAATCGGAAAGACACACGTAGCACACACGTAGACGAGGAGATAGAGAAACAGATACGACTCTGATAAAGAGGCGAGAGGACACAGGGTTCCGCTTCGCGCTCGACGCGCGATGCTTCGATCCTCGCAAACGCGACTGCCGTGTTCTGCTCGAAATATCCGAATAGCTTACTTGTAACGCGCGTCCGCCGTATCAAAATCTCGTCAAAGATTTACCACCTGGTGGAATATTAATATTCACTTTGCGCGAGCCGCAGGCCTCGCGGCTTAAAATTTAATAACGTCAACAGTGTCGCCTCTACCCCTGTCTTTCGGCAGGACCTCCCGTCCCGTGCTCTTTCAACGTTGCTCTCCGGCGTCGTTCGTTTCCCCGTCGATAAATCAAAGTTGATCGAGCACCGTTCACGTGACTTAACGACGGATCCGCTTCCAGCCCTCCAGCCGACCTCTTTATGGATCCTGTCGCGTACGGCTTCCAAGGGAAATTCGAAGTGCCGCTCTTGATTGGAAAGTCGCGACAGTCGACGGGAGAAAGTTGTCGGCGAAGTTGACGCCGTGGCAGCAGGAATTTTTCAAAAAATTCGGCCACAGCCACTCTAAGCTCCCGGGGATTTAATATCCGAGGGCTTGCAACTTCTCGTAGGTCGTGAGATATTGGCCGAGGATCGAAGCGATTAACCCTCGACAAAAGAAAAATCGATCCACGGAGAGTCGGTAATCCTTCACGTTCAGACGAGGGAACGCTGTTCCTCTCGCGCTTGGCTAGAAGAGCAGACGCGCGGCGAAGGCGATTTACCGTCTCGGGAGTGTATTCTCTTCTCTCCTTTGAGATTCGAGACGTCACAAATGTTGCGAACGATGCACTGGCTTCCTCGCCCCTTCCCATCGTCGATTGATACTATTTTTTCGCGAGTTTCGAGGAAAAAAGTTCGCGATGCGAGCGGAAACTGGATGCTGCGAATACTACTCGAGTTTCCACGATCGATCTGCAGTTAGTTGGTGAAAAATCGTCGTGTACCGCGGCAGGTATCGGTAGCTTAAGCCGCGATAAATCACAGTCGCTCGATTTGTTTCGTTATCTAGCGCAGATTTTTTTTTTTTTTTTTTACTTTCTCTTTTTTTCACGACGATCAAGGAAACGCTGCAGCAAATAAATCATCCGCGGCGCGCAGAAAGCGAACGTAAAAACAGGGCTCGTACAAAGGAAGCGATTACAAGCAAATTTTGAGCTATCCTTCCGCGATTGGAACCGATCCAACCGCGTAGAAAGATTCATTGCGTTCACCATCGACACGATTTTAGCGCATCCGGTCTCTGCTTCTACTTCCCCTTCGGTAGGGAACGCTTGAAAGAGTAGCAATCATTGTTGCGTACCCAGCGCGTCGAAGGGAATGTAAACGGTAGATTCGCGAAGAGGAACGTCGGTGTATACCTTAATACCGCATAAAAAACATATATCGCGCCCCTATTTTACCCGACGTTTATCAGCGGGGATGTATATTATCCAATTTTCATTTCATTTTTCGTGTCTGGAACATGCGCGGGAACACGATTTATACGATTCAATTTACCCGGCGCAGAGCTGTAAAGTCGTGTTAATACGATTATAATAATGCACCACCGGTTGCAAAATTTATTCCCGCGCGAAATAAGTAGCTCGCAGACGTTGCGACTCGGCTCGGAACCATGACTGCCTGCGTCCGTCCGTGCGCGCGCGTGCACGCCCGCAAGCTCGCCCCAGGGTGGAAGTGACTTTGGTATAGATAAGAAAAGAAGAGAAGAAGATACCGCGGGAGGGAAAAACCGGAGAAATTATATCCGCGGATAATGCATCCGATATGCACGGGGAAATTGCACCCCGGCCATCACCATTATGATAGAATATCCTTACCGTAAATTTCTTTTCCCCCACGTTCGGCTATCAGCCGTAGCCACTCACCTCCACCGTAGCCCCTTCCTCTTGATTACGTTAATATAACGTATAGTTTGTACTTAAGCCCTCGTCGAGTTCGTTCTCGGATCCGGTACGAAAATACCTCGGACTCGCCGTCTCGACGATGGCGAAGGAAGACCGAGGGTGCCACTTGACCCTGTTCGTACGCTCAATCGTCTCAGTAATAAATACTTTATCAAGATCGATTGGCATAAAAGGGAGAGCTGAGACGGGAAGAAAAGACGAGAGGACCGGGCTGCAAGTGGCTCGAGGCTCCGCTGTTACCTCGCCCATTGACTTTCGGTGTTTATGCACGCGATAAATACGAGGGATGTGCTCCGACAGTGGGAAATTCGATCTGTTCGAAATAATTATTGATTAATGCTAACACGCTGGATCCTACAGTTTTATGTACAGGATGGATAAGCAAAAATTACAGCTTCGAATATCGTTCGAATTGCAACAGCGTGTCTAATGCATCAGCTAATACGCTCGTCTTTCATCGGATAATTCAACAAATTTACCTTCTGCTTTTGCGAGCCTAGAAATATATTCATGGTACCGATTTATATAATATATTCCTTCGTCTACCGTCCATGTTCCTGTTACTGGCACCATCGAAAGAGAGCGCGGACCGAGCGCAAGTATACCGGGCTCTGTTTACTTAACCATCAAGACTATGCGCATAAATTAAACGACACACGCTACCATTACCCGCCACTATCACGTCGATGCAATAAGGGCGTTAACGGCGGTAATAGAGCAGCCTAAGTACACCGTGGCTGGTAGCGAGCGCAACGAAAATTGCCTTCGTATAACTCGATAGAGTAGTGTGCATACATACAGCTGGCGGAATTTCCAAATGAGAAGCGAACCGTCGAAACGACTCGCGTCCCCTGTCTATTTCTACCGCGATCGAGCGTTGGCAGACAACGAGCCTACGGGATCCTCCGGGTACGATCGTGTCGCAGTTATGCATACGGTTTCAATTTGGGGGTAATCTAAACGCTCGACGCGCTTTAATTCTGTTTACACAGCGCAACATGTTACGCGCGATGAATGTCGCGTTAGCCGCGATAAATTGTCGACATGTCTATCCGGCGATGGGGCTTCTTTGAAGATTTCCACGCGCGATGCCAGACAATGGTGAACGAAGTTGCGCTATTATGCAAATTAAGGTCTCGCTGAATGGATATCCGTCGAAAGTAATAAATTTTACAAATTGCATTGTTGCCTGAAATTGAACGTCCGGAATACATTCGATACTGTATTCCCCTCTTTATTTCGATTTTTAATCTCACCGTGGAAGACAATGAGGAGACGCTGCAACGGGAGAGGGAAGCTGAACGATCAGAGATAATCAAGTAATACCGGATTACAGGATCTGATTGATATCGCTATCTTTGTCGGACGAGCGATATCAGACCTTTTCATTCGGTGTAAACGCGATCGTGCTCTCCGCGATAAATAACGAAGCTTTTCTTCGATCCTGCGATGCAGAAAGATGTCCAGGAAACCGACAACCGTTCCCTCGCTACCGACAATTGCTCTCGCGAAACGGACAAACACGCCCGGCTAGAAGCCAGCCAAAGTTTCCGCAGGTTTTTGCGCGGACCGGTGAAACTTCCGTGGGACGACGACGTTCCCAGTGATTTATCTATCGTCCGCCCTCTGATAACGCAGCGGCTCCAATCCAATCGCCATCAAAAATCTAATTCTCCATGCATGAACGCCAAAGCCGGCAACTTTCAACTTATTAATCGAGGCGACGCGGCTCGTGATTTATAAGCATCGCAACTTTCTCCAGGGCACCAGTTTCCCAAGTTCCCGAGACTCCCGACCGCTAAACTTGTTACCGCGCGACTCGGTCGCGATGAAATACAACGCGACACTCCAACTTTTTTCACCGCGAATAAGAACAGACTGCGAGCAGAACCGAACGAAGGCGTGGTATCATCGTTGACAGGTCGAACGCGTTCAGAACAAATAGGATTCGATACTTTACAGCTGGCGTGGATCCGGTTGATTTTATACGAGTTCATTTGTCACCCTTGGTGCGCTCCACTGACAACGAGGTCCGCTTCCTGGCGTCCCCTTAAACGCTATACACCGACATCGTCTCGCTATCCTATCGTCGCTGTTTTTCCTCCGGTTTATCGGTCCGCGACCGAGCTATAGAATTTTTAATGCCTCTTACGCGACCCCTCTCGTAAATGGCCCGAAAATGGCCTGGTTCTCGTCTAATGAAACCAACTCGACGTCGAGACTCCGCGCGAAAAAAGAGACCGGCGGGAAAAGGCTCGCCTTTTTTCCCCCTTGGACTTCGTGGCACCGTGGATGGCTTAACGAAAAAAGGCTCGTCTTTGCATTAGCCGTGATCACGACGAACGCGCATAGACACGCGAATACACGCGTAGCCTGTGCGAGTGTACGATGGCACCGAGGCGCCTGTTACCGTTACATTATGTAATTAAAAAGTAGGAAGAGTCGACGCTCGGCGAAACAAACTTTGCTCGGCCGAGTCTTCGCGTTACACTACGGGTCGTTTAATAATTTTCTCTCCTTGTCTCGAGGAAATTTCATCCGGCGGACCCTCGATAACCCGGTTCGACCAGGCGGAACAGCAGGGTTGGAGTAGAAAAAAAAAAGCTCAACGCGCATTTACGTTATCTATCCGTGGACGAGAAACGGAGACGAAAAGGAGAAAAGGCGTGCTCGATCGGACGGAGGGAAATGTTTCACGAGGAGGAGGATTTGTCTCGATATCGTATTACGTTCGACGACGCTTCCGAATTTATGGCCGACTACCTACGTCCGGTCCCTGTAATTCGATTATGAGATCAGGTTCCGGTATTGAACGAGTACCAAACGTGAAACGCGCGCGAGAGACTGTCTTCGCTCTTGGTAATAAATAATTTCACGTCTTGCCTATCTTTTACGGGTCAAATGTCGCACGCAAAAGCGCCGCCCTCCACCCCGTCTCCGCCGCTGTCCTGCGACAACGCAGGTATCCACGTTCGGCGGAGTTTTTGCCCAGCTACGTGACCGAATTATGAAGTACCCTGTCGCGAGACCAAGAATGGGAAAAAGAGGCGAATATTTTATTTGCATGCTGACGTTCCCAGCGTCTTCAGGGACTGGCTGTTTCATAAATAATTCGGGCGTCTTTCACCCTTGTTTTGCGCTCGAAAGATATACCCACTTGTCCCGAAATCCTACCAAAGAGAGAAGCGGACCTTCCCCGTTCCGACAATAAAATTTATCACGCTTCTCCCGGAGATACGATCGTAGTTTTAAACGTCCAAAGTAGAAATCGCGGCGAGAGAAAGAGGAGAGGAGGACAATCGTTGCCTCGCGTCGCGGCTTCCGTTAGAACGAGTGTCAATTAGACGGTCGAGCTCGTAGAAACGGCGTGGAAAATTGCCAGGAATTTTCCAGCGGACAGTATAGTGGAAAATCAGAGCGAAGGAAGGTCGTTCGCGGACCGCAGCTACAACGACGTCGATAATTCTCCGGTGACGAAGTTCGCAACAATTTAGTCGGACACTGGAGCGCATCGGTGGCGCTGGGTTTTCTGTTTGATCGTGGCAAACATCGCACGATCGAGCGCGATACGCGCAGGAAAACGCGCACCAGCCGCGACGCGGAGGCTACGCTGGTTGCGCCGTTGTTCTCGCCATCGACAGTCCACCAAGTGTAATTCAATTTTCCCTTCCCCTCGGTCCCAGAATTTCGCGAACTGCCGCGACGCGATGACAGCGTCTTTGAACCTTTACGGAGACGTGAAGTTGGTTTCCTTCAGAGAAATTTTGTTCATTAATTTTCCGCCGGTTCCTAGAAAGCCTAGTTAATTTCCGAGGCTCGTTCGCGTAAACTTCGTTCGCGGGGGTTCGCGATTAAATTCCTGCGAGCTTAACAAATTCAAACATCGCCGGGCGAATTCCATTTCCTCGAGTCGAAGCATTCGTCACGGGCAGCCGTCAACCAGAACACGGTGCGCGTTAGTTCAGTTCCTTCGAGTCGACGCGGGGGGATAAACCGCGGTGCCGTCTGATTATTCCCGGGAGCAACCCCTCTCGAAAGCCATCGCATCCACTCTCGGCTGGCTTTTTCATCGGTTGGCCCTTTTTCCTCTCCACTGGTGGAGGATTTACGGAAAGCAGACACGTATTCCCCCTCCCCCCCCTGCCAGTAGCGCGAGTCACGTAAAAATCGTGGCACACGAGCGAAACGATTCTTTCGCCCCGCAAACAACGAGCGTTTAAACCGCCACGGGGGTAGCGGCCGTTTCGCCTCGGCGAGCGTCGCTTTTTCTTCCTGTATCGGCGGCGACGCGTCGCGTCGACGCCAAGCCAACGCTGGCAGAAGGAAAAACCGGTGACTTCGTTACGGATGCTAATGAAAGGGGATTGTCGACAATTGAAACGGATTTACTCAGCTCGGGAGCAGGCGACGTGATACACCGGGACGAACAGGAATCGGCGGGGCAGGGGAAGTGGCTGGCACGTATTGTGCTGTAACTACAAGGCGATGTTATGGATTAATTCTCCGAGCGTTTCATTGTCCGCGTTCCGAACTGAAAATGGATTAGGATTTTCGGCATTGTTCGCGCCGCCTCACCTTCACTCTCGCTAGTTCGCGTAGAGGAAATTGCTGAATTACCAGCCGATCCGGATGGAATATACACCTATTCGGCTAGTGCTTGAAAACAAAAAGGATTACGCGTCTTTGGCACGGTTTTTTTTTTTTTTTTTTGTTTACTTTTAACTCCACCAAAGTGGTCCATCAACGTTGGGAAATTGTTATTCAACTCGTCGTGGTTTCGTTCGTGATCAAATTGTCAAGCGTCCGCGGCGCGCACGGTTTTTCTCGTCCTGTTCTCTCTTTCCGTCGGTACCGTTTCAAGCGCGAAGAACGGAAGCAGATTCCTGGAGACGTCGAAGTGAAAAATGTGGATTGTGGCTACGTGCGAGCTCGTCTCCCCGGTTAATATTGAAGACCGCTGAGCAAGCAGATTCCCCCGTCAACCTGTTAATGTTTTCGCACGACTCACACTTTACGTCCCTCCGCCGGCAAATATAATGATATCAACGCCGCGAGGAACAAAAGATTGCGCCGTTGTAACCGACGAACAATGTATCCTTCCCAAGACGGCGGTCTGGAACAGGAAACGCGACGAAACATGCGAATTTCCCGGGGAACAAAAGGGGACAAACGGAAAAACGGTTTGTTAAGCAGCACGGAATGTGGAATCATATTTTTGCCGTTACGTGGTCGTCGACGTTCAGTTTTCTCGCCTCCAACGGCGTAATAACAACGAACGCGTCGTCCACGTCCCTTGGGCACCATTCCTCAGGAACGAGGAACTGGCATTCGCAGCGGCAAAAATTCCAGAGAAATTAAGTTGTCGTTTCACTGGGAAAGCGTGGTCGTCCGGCGCGGATGAAATATTCATGGCCGTCGATAACAGAGCAACACTTTACATACGAAACGTCGGAACTAGCTGACTTCGCCAGACATCTTTTGTCTTTCGCGAGATAAGAAAATCTCGCTGGCTCGAGAGCACGCTGGATTTTCACCGTCCTTCGACGCTCGATTCGACGAACGACATCGAAATGATCAGGTTCTCCGACCCCGTTGACAAACTCTAATTATGTCCAAACCAGTCGACGATTATTCTTCGCGTCCTTTCCTCCCCCTTACCGACGTCATTTCTCCCTCGCAACTTCGTAATCTCGAGTTAAGATGCAATTCGAAACTCGGCAAATTTGATGGCAGGCAGAATGTTATTTTCGGGTAATGCATGAACTTTCTTCAATTGAATGAAACGAGTTTCGAGGTTTCCCGACGCCCGGGCACAGTCGAGCGGAATTTTCCGGAACGCTGCTAGATACGGACGCGACAGGATAAAAGGAATAAAACCGTGGGGGGAAAATATGCGACCGGCCGAAGCCATGGGATTAAATTCAAAGGAGGACGCGCCTCGCAAAGTATCGTAAACTAGAAAGTCATTTGTTTCTCTGACGCTGTACCTCCGGACGCCTAATCCGCTTCATAATATAATTTTCAGACCGATCGGGAGAGCGAAGGGACGGTGAAACGGATCCTTTCCGTTCCGTTCTCCGTTCGTTTAACCAGCCTCGGTGTCTGGTTCGATCGACGTTTAATTTTTAAAAGATTCCAAGTGTTTTCAACGGATGAAATTGGAAACCTAAAGGAGAGTTCTTTCTCTCTATCGATGACAAAGTATCTTGAAGCATTCATCGCTTTTAATAAATGCATAAGAAATTCGCTCGCTTTCGGCGCAAAAAAGTTAGCGAGATCGTTTCAGGCGTGCACAAAGAGTGGAACGGTTCGATGGAAACCGTTTCGAAGGAAAGTGTTTCGCTGGTGCGGCGATCTATCGACTGGTGCGGCCCGTCTGGACGATCTATGACGGCAGAACTTGCATCGACGGAGCCATCAATCGATAGAAAATACCTGTCGGCGAAGCAATCTATTCGACGAAAGTGTCGCTCGATGGAAAACAGAAAAAAAATGAGGGTGGAACAAACTTATCGCGGAGAATTGTCTGTCGTCGACGACCGCGACTTGCCCTGGCGAGTTGATCGCCGCGCGATCTCATTTCCGTCCACGTATGCCTGGATTGGAAGGTCGTGGAAAGGCTTTCGCGTTGGGAAAAAGAGGGAAGTATTTACAATCGATAGACGGGATAGAAAGACAAAAGAAGTACGTTGAACAGATTCAAAGATTCCCGTAATGGTAAAGAAAGTAAACCAAAGAGAGAAATAAAGGAAGATCTTGCCTCTAGGATCGTTTGCGAACTTTTGTACTCGAGTGTTAGAGAAAAAACTCGCAGTCGTTTTTCTATGGTTTCTCCACGGTTATTCTTGCTAGGGGAACTTCATTAAATTTATATCGCCCCCGAAAGTTACTTAATCGAATTAACTCTGACCGTGTCTCGTCATAACTCTTCATTCGACTCAACCCCTGGAACTTCGATGAAAATGAAATACACGTTATCCACGAGTTTCTTCTGTCCTAACTATCTTCAAGAATGAAAACGGAACCGCTTCGAGAGGCTAACGATAAAACTTCCAGACTTCATGAAGCTGCGACAAAATTCGTGAGAACAGGTCGAGTACGCTTCTTAATATCGCAAACAGAACTGAGAAAACGATGGAAGAACGAGGGACCACGAAACACTTGCGAATCAACAAGATAAAGCCACGCTCGACAGAGGGAACACCGAAGAACCTTAATTAAACTACGCCAAAATTTGCTAACAAGCGAAACTTTGGATGTCGATCGAACCACGGTGACGCGAGATCCCGCGGAGTCAATTTAATTAAGCAGAGTTCCATTTTTCTTCGCGCTACGACAAACGAGAGAACGTCCAACACCAGGTAGGAATAAAAATCGAGTGGAATTATGGATTGTAAGCGATCCTATCTAGCCGATCGAGGATCTCCATGGTAGAAGGAAGATGGGGGAAGCCAATAAGCCCCGGGAAATGGTACGTCCGGAGCGTATTACGGCTGCAATGCGGTAACGCGTGCCCCGTTGACGTCTTTGGCGATATAATTTCCTGCAAGAACACCATCTCTGGACGACGATAAGCGGTGTCGTACGAAGGGGGACCGAGGGCGACTCGGTGATCGACCAAATTATGTCTCGTTCGAGCGAGCCCCGGGTTAATCGACCCCGTCCAGATCGAATCTGCCGCCCCTAACGGCCTTATCTAAATAGACCGAAAGTCTTTCAGCGCGGATTGGACGTCGCGTATCTCGTCTCGATCAAACAGACACCCCGAATCGAAGGAAATCACGTCGAGCGTAATGATTAATGAGATCGAATGAAAACAGTCCGGTGGCAAAGAATAATAGACCCCGGAGACCGTTTCGCTGCTCGTATATTTACCGTGCAAGATTGTGGGGCTTCGTCAAAAAAACGGGGGAGAACGCGTTCTCCGTGCGATTCGCGTGGAATTTCGCGGAGCAAAACGGTGCGCCACGGCCTTTTGTGCCATCGTCACGTGCGTTTTAATGCGTCGCGATGGAATTAAATGGAAAGGTCCTGGCTTCGTTTTTCGCAGCCTTCTTTCTCGTTCCTCCGCCGGACGAAACGACCGTTCGCGCAGTAACGCGCTGCAATTGTTTCGTTTGTTCCTCGCGCCGAATGAGCTCTCTCCCCTGGCGGACGTTATCGTATACGATTATAAAATATTTAAGCGCTGTTGATTAAACGAATCTACGGAAACTGGCGAGAGAAATTAAAACGGGACGTGATTGGTGGTACTTGAATAAAAAAAAAAAAAGTATCAAGCAGCTCTGCAGCTGCGGGGAGCACGACGTTGGCCAAGTCGAAGGGACGCGAGTATAAGGGCGGATGTAAATGGGATTTAGCGGAACGTGGGCGAGATTAAAATGCTGCTCAGGGGCTCCAGGAGACCTTATTTTTATCTCGAACAGAAGACGGTCTAGGTAGCACGGTGGCGCAGCTTTTAGGATAATGAGACATGAGCAGGGTACGTTCGATGAATGATCAACGGGACGCCTCTCTGGAACGGGGTTCCGGGCCGCGCGCTGCACACCTCCGTCTTGAAAAGGAATTTGGCGAGAAAGCGGAAGGTATTGAGTTTAAGGAAAGAGCGCTGTGCACGCTCGCTTCTCTGTTCGCGTAACGCGATGAATACGGGAGAAAAAACTGGTCGATCTCGATATAAGGAACATCGCATTTACCCCGTCCATCCTTCTCTCTTCGTTCCATTTTCAACGTTCGTTCGAGCTCGTCTGGTGCCCGCATCCCCGAAGAGCGACACGTCGTTCGATTCCCAGGCGAGGGGAATCGATTCCCTGGCCGAAGGTTCGACCGGTTATTTGTAAGCAATTCTCGAGATGTCAGCGAGCCTTCTTTCCCTCGTCCGGCAATCGACAGGGTCGATTCTCAGGGCGTACAATGCCCCTTACAATGCCTGCACAAAGGGCCATTGTACCGTGTTCCAAGGGTCCACGTTAGTTTTACCATCGGTCCGGCTCGGTAATCGGCGAAACGCGATTATTGCGTTCCGCGCGCAAACGATCCGATAGTTCCTGGGCCGCGTATACGCGACCGATAGATTGGCTCCCTGCGGACCGTTTCTGAAGCTCGGCACGATGGGAAACACTTGTTGGATAGTAGCAATCTACCCGATAACTTAACGGCCAACTTACGCAACACGTATAATCAACGTTACACGGGGAACGAGCCGTTTCTTGTTACCCGTGTAATCTTGCTTAACGAAACTTTAATGAAACCCATTGTGCCGCCGCAGTCGAGAATAACATAGTTAGCCTATCGTTCGCTCGTCCGCTATAGATCGCGGTTATTCCGCCAGCTTGACTCGCCGGTCTCCCTCGATCGCGCGTACGCGAGAGGAAGCTTCGCGTCCGTCTCGGAAGAACCCGGCAACCGACGTACAATTAAGCTGCATAATTAAAACGACACGTGGAACAGAGGCGGAGAAAAGTGGTTACAAATGAAGCGCCTGACAACGTAATTTAACCAAGAAATAGGTTAGGCAAACACACGAATAAAAAAGTTGCGCCGGGACAGCCAGGGCTTAGATAAACGCGCAGAAGCGGGACCAAGGGAATTTAATTAAGGAACGTTAGAATAATTATCGCCCGAGCCATTTGCCTGATCCGTGTACAATGGTTCATTAACGGGTTCCGGAGATCGCATTAACGGGCCGATCGCGTCGCTGGGTGATTGAAAATCTTCGATTCCAGTCGTGCCAGCCGAGTGCAGGGTCCTGGTTTCGTTCACGCGAGATTCTTACCTGCTCTGCTGTCGAGATTTCCATAAAGGACGCGTTAAAACGAACGCCGTGCGATTGTCCGCGCGGTCAAGTCGTTTCCATCTCGAGTTTACGCAACAACGTGGACCAACGTGCACTTATGCCATCAAGAAGCCTGAACTGTAATATCGAGCGATGATTACGCAATATTTAACGCGTATTTAACGCGATACCGTTGAAATGTAACCAATTCATGGCGATCCGGTTCTATCGGATTCTGATTACGTAGAGAAATACTTGGTAGAGGATCTCGGTTTCATTGGCGATAGTTTGTTCCCGCGTGCGATGCGGTTCTTGGTTTAACTGAGATAGAATAGATAGACATAACGCGTTTCTATTAAAAGGAAATGAAATTTCTAGCGTCCCTCCTACGAGGAGATAGAGGAAGCCATTTAACAACTTCCAATCGGTTGAAACTGGAAACTCGATTCCGACGGAGGAATCGTTAATTCGCAAATCTCATTACCAAGGCTAACCCTGTTCACGATATAATGAACACAATTTTCCCTCCAGTGGAATCAACTCGTTTTACCATGCGAGATATAAGCCTGGGCGCGTCGTACAACACTCGTCCCCCTCCAGCGTTCCCGATATCCATATAGTTATTCGTAGTTAAATTTACTTTGGCGGTACGTCCGTTCATCCCACTATTGCCCCTGATAACGGTAAACCACGTACGTAATTTTACACTCTCCGGCTTCGTTTTAAGCTCGTTCGACTCGCGCCCTTTGTTCCCCGAATTTTCGTTCGGCTCGCGCTTGGGAAATTCACCAGCGCACTCTGATTAAAATCTCCAATTTCAAAATTACGCTGAAAGTCGTAAATCTTGGTGTGCTCTGCCTATAGAAACATAATGGCGACCCTACAGGCGTAAGCTCCGTGCGGTTAAAGTGGACCATAAAAATAATGTAAAAAATTTTACGGCCCAACAACGTACGCGTCGTATTTTTACATGAATTCGAAGCGTGCGTCGATTCGATACCGTTCCGTGCAAGTCGAGGAACAGGGGGAGACTATCAAATTCGCAGTAGACAAATGGGACGAAGATTAGATTCGAAACGGAGCGGAGCGAGGGAGGAAAGTTTTCTGTATGGGATAACATTTGGGTTTGCCGGCAACTTGGGAACAGCCTCTGACTTCTTGTTTATTTTACGTTGCTTAACTTCCCCGGGTGCGCAGCAAAACGGTCAACATTTTAAATAAATCAGCATACGGAACTTCTTAACTGTCGTAAATGCATTACGCGCGGGGATTCCGATCGCCCCGGCAACTTTCGAGGGTGAACTTTAGCAGGGAGGCGGGTCGAGCAACATCTGCGATTCCGATCCGTCGTGCCACGCGATTACAAATTTCCCGCCGGTGTTTCCCCGTGATGTCTACATTCGGGTACATTTTTCTTGTTCCGCGCAGTTTCGCTGCGAAAACAGATCGACTTCCGTGAAAAATTGCAGTGGACCATCGGCTGCTCGTTGAGACCATCGTCTCGTCATTCTACAATCGAAACGTTCGCTTCACAAATTTTTTTAGACATTTTTATATCTACTTTGGGTCGTTCTTTGTAGTCGAAATTCGAAAATCAAGTGCAAACGCGCGAGCGATGCCACCACTTGTTCCGCTCCGATTGTTTGCCAGAGAGTGTATCTTGGCAGAGTTCTCGCGCGCTTCCTCAAGGAGAGCAAGAAGAATGTTAAAATTTCGAGCACAAAGAAAATCTTGACGCGGCGTTATCTTTAGTGCACTCGAATCCATCGACGAGTTCCCGGCCTCTTAGCGTGGTGAGCAACCTGACAGAGCAATAAAGTCGAGCAGGAACGTGCGCCAATCCATTTGCTACAAATACCAGCATAAATAGAAAGAGGCATCGTGTACGCGTTTAAATCAACCATGTTGACTGGCTCGCGAGTGAAAATACGTTCGAGTTGTTCGATTGATATTTAAAAATGCCTCGGACGAGACTACTCGAGGGTAGCTCGCGTCGACCGGATGTAAAATGACCTATTAAGCATTCAGCTCGCGCGTCCTGACGTTTAATCATTTTTTACCTACCCAAACGTGGTACGGTCGGGTCGGCCAGAAAGGGAAACGATAGCTAACGGACAAGCGCAATAAAAATAAATCAGCTTGCCGGCTGGGAAAAGGGTCGGAGAGTATTACAAAGGGTTGAAGTGTCGTGGTACTCCTAGCGGAAGGCCGTGGGATAGAAGAGAAAATTTTGCGTGCACCAGGGAAGTTGCTGGTTCCCTTTGTGAGATTATTTTTCTTCCTCTCCCTTTTACGGAACAGTTCCCAACCATTTTCTTCCCGTTCGAAGGACTTCCATGAATTTATTATTTACGATTACGAAAAAGCCACCCGTTCATCGTCGTCTCGTCCCCTTTCGCGTCCGAGGACTTCGCCGCGAGGCCACGGCTTCTTTGAAGTCCACCACGAAGCCGGAAATTCTGATCTTAACGAACCTTTGCGACGAGCTACTTTCAGCTGCCTTCGACGTAAACATCGAGGAGGCTTTTCGTTCTCGCAAGGGTCGTCTTTGCGACTTAATCGATCGCGAAGAACGCGTGTATACTTGGACGTCCTTTTTTCCAACCCCCGTGTACACGCGGCTCGTCTAGTGTCGTTAAGCACTTTTTTATTCGCCTCTGAGACGCGTAATCGCGTTCTTTGAAGATGGAGCAGGGTTCGCGTAGCAGAGAAAACGAGTGAGCTCCTGGAGATGCACCGTCAGTCGGAAAGTCCTCGTCGACGAGCCAGCGTGCCAGTCTTACAGCAGAAACTTCCCCTAACCTCTACTCTGCCATTGCAAACTTCTCTCAGCGACGAACCCACGAGTTTTCGTTGATCGTATATTTCCAATGCAATTTTTGCCATTTGTTTCGCGCTTCTAACGAAAGCAAACTTTCCTCTCTTCCGGTTATTGTCAACGGCCTGTTATTTCCTCGATAGAATCTATGAATACGTAACAACAGCGCGGACTTTTGACGCCGCCGCGCGAAATGAAAGAAATTTTCCGAAGCGGCGACCTACATTTCAGTTTCTAATAATCTTTCTCGACGATATTTGTCTTCTGTTTCTCTTCCTCGCTCTCGAGGGACTGGTCCTCCGTCCCCAGCTTCTTGTCTAGCGGGAGACCCTGTTTACGAAACTGGCTGCAATTCCGTCGAGGGGTCCCCCAAAATCCCGTCGAAATTTTCTCAACCCGAACGACATCGGAAGTTGGCCTATTACCCAGCTGCGATATTGAAAGTTTCACGCTCGCGACACCATCGTAGACACCATAGACTCCACGTGGCGCCCGTCGAATTTCTTCGTCCCGATCAGAGCGGCGATGATGCAGGGGACGAATTTAATTCAACGAACCGCTCGTTTCGTCCGTCAGAGTATTCAGCGTTAATTAAAAGGTACATCGTAATTACCGATGCGCGTAACACGCGAAACGCGTATTAATTATAATACCCTGGAACACACTCCGCCATCAGTCGTCTATTAATATCCCCGCGGATCCTGTTCGAATCAATTTTTTCTTCTTAATTAATGCTCATCGCCGCGGAAGCCCGCCTGCATTATAAACGCATTAAGCTCACGTGGACCGTTAATGGGTAACGTTAAACGGTGAACAGTTAAATTCGTGGACACGTGGTCCCGTAATGGGAAGAAGATCGATGGAATTCCAAAAGAGGAACAAGAAAACGTTGCCTCGCTCGCGCTTCGTATCGTAATAAAAATCGTTCGCGTGGCGATGGCCACTCGGGGGAAAGGGAATCCTTAACGTCTTGTCTTTCAGAAACGGTCCCGGGGTCTAGGTTGGTTGGTTAGCCTCGAGTTACATTAGAGAATCTATGTACTGCGGTAGGAAAATGGATGCTGGTTTACACGAAACGAGGCAGATCGCTGAAGAGCGTACGCTTTCAGAGAGGAAACCGAAACTGGTACCGTTACTTTGATATTCCGTTTCTCGTATTATGCGTCTGGAGGAACTTGTATACCGTAATAACTCGGAAAATCTTTTATGCCCGCTCCTTTCCGCTTCGTACGTTCGATCAGCAGCGAGAGTATCCGTCGGGAAGTAATGTAGAACGTTTCGAGCGATCGAACGTTTCGAGGGATGAATGTCTAATTCGAAACGACGGCGGGTGCAAGATTCACAATCGGCACCGAATTACGCTCGCCTTTACCTGTTGCTGGCCGGGAACCTATGCCAAAAAGTCTTGGCGCTAGTCGCCGGCACGGCGTGACTATGATTGACGACAACGTGCCTGTCTACCGTGTAACTTGGCGCACGGAATTCCACGACGTAATCGTTCCCCATCGAGAGAGAGATTGATCGAGCGGCGTCGATTCCAACCAACTTTCCAACCGTGGATATCGGTCAATTTTTTGACCGTTCCATCGTCGCGAAGTTTCTCCCCCGTTTAAAATTGAATCCGCCGCAAGTGGCACTGCGGATGTAATTACACCTGCGGGCAATCTCGCGAGAAATTAGAGTCATTCCGCTCGTAAATATCCCTGGGAAATCGGCGAAGTTCGCCGCGATATTTTTCGCGTTACTGGCCCACTCGCCACGGCTTTTACTTCAAACTTTCGCGGCCGAGAGAAATTTAAATTTAACTACTCGACCGCTCCTGACCCGCGTCCCTGAGTCCCACTTAAATTTCAAATGGACACTGCTCTGCGAACAGTAGTCTCGGTACGACGGCTGAACTATTTGCACGCGGTCACAACGACGCCTTTTTCGAGGACTATCGCGAGTATTGGGCTTTATCCGTACATATTTTCGATACGATATGATTCCATGAACCATCCTCTCACTCTCTCTCTCTCTCTCTCTCTCCCGCTTGATAGATTTACAATTCTTATTTGGAGTTACGGTTGCGGGAGACGAATGAATCGCGAAAGGATCGCGGATACCGTCGAGACGCGGCGACTGCTCGAAATCCACGTAAAATTTTATGGACACTTCTGGCACATAATTTTTCGCCGACTCGAGATTTATCTCTCGCTGCGTTTCCCTTCTTTCCATGGGAAACAACCCCTGGGAAGAACGGGAATAAATCAATCCCGGTCGACCGATAATTTTCGGCCAACAGAAACTGTTTACCGTGATCCAATTACCGGGGATCTTCTACGCGAGGGCTAATCCCGGTTGCCCGATATATTATTCACCCGTCTTCCAAATATAGCCGGCATTCCGGGCCAAATGCTCTTTTCAGACGTTTCAATTTTTAAGTGGCATTCCATTTACCGGGTTCAACATTTCCTTTTCACTTGGCAAATAACCATGGCGAAGTATAACATCGCGAGGAACGCACAAAGATGGGACTCGAGGACCCCATCCCCTATTAAAACGAAACTTAACAACCCCGCGGAATCGGCGAGGAGTCTCCAGAGTCTGAATTAAGTTCGACGATGCGATTCGTCGTGCATTATCTGTGCGACGCGACGTCCCGATAAGTGGCTGGAGACTGCTAGAGTCGACTGTGCATTACCCACTCGGCTGTGGGCGAGCCTCGAGAGTAAACCTCGCGACCGAAAAGAAATTTATTAGCGATCGCGGGGCAAAGTTTTTCCATAAGGGCGCGCGAACGCGTAGGAAGAGCTAAAAGTGTGTGGGCAAGGGGGTAGTTATCGGCAGTCGAAGTTTTAAGTGGCCGCCTTTGGGGTCAACGAAATCGAATCGCCTCGAGAGGACGAAGCTCGCTCGTAAATGTATTCTGCGAACGCGATTAATTCGGGTGTGCGTCTATACGCGCTCACGCACGAGTGTACGGACATTTGTACGAGGACAGAGGCAGGTTCGTGCGCAAGTTTCGAAGGGGCTAAATCACGGTGGCTCGCTTTGGGTTAGGCGAAAATAAATCGTCCAACTTGCCACTAGCCTTCCACCTTCACCCTCGCGTTGAGAATGAAACACGACTTTTCAGCTACACCTCGACCTTCGCGACGGAATAATACCGCCGGTTGGATTTAATCGAGCACTCTTGGAACGGCCCGCAAAATCATCGCTCGTCGCGAGTTCGTTCGCGATCTTTCGTATTTCTATCGTACCAGCCGATAGTTCGCCGATATTCCGGTAAAAGTTATAAACGAGAGAAAGGAGGGAAAGCGATCGGTTGTTGGATTGCGTTTAAAACGCGTGGCATTCGAGATCTCTGATTCTATATGGTGACATCTGCGCGTTCGCGGTTTGGTGCTTTCATTCTGGTCAGATTTGGTCAGGTTATTTTTCAGTGGAAATCGGTGACCTGTAAATGAGACAGAATTAAACGACCGTTCAACCGCGGCGCCATGATATTCGTATAAATCAATTAATTCCCTGCGGTCGAAGCGTAGCATTACATAAGTCCCAGTGCAAATGATCGTCCATTGGTTCGCCGCTGTTATTTTATCACGTAAACGCTGTTAATCCCGGGCGAAATTCATGCGTTCGCTTCTGCAATTGCATTTCGCGGCTGCAAACATGGTCGAGCGCGGTGCAGGTAATTTTTGTCGAAATCCTCGGAATATTTCCTGGTTCGAAATCGTCGGGGATGTCTGTTCGGTTGAACTTGCAGACAATACCGCGCGAACTGCGACAGTTTAAGTGCATTGCCGGCTCGTTGTCGCCCGCGGCGTTACAGCGTCTCCGTTCGTCCCGCAAAAATCGCTTAATTGTGACTAAACGTTAGTTGCGAAATCGTGCCCTAAGTACAACGCGTCCCAGTTTACCGTTTAATAGCGGCGCGCGGTGATTTGTAAAGAGCTGATTTGGCACGGCGCGTAGCGCAACTCGAAACTGCACCCATTGAATCCGAAAGTTTTGCTTGCCCAGGAAACACGCCTTAGTTCACCGCTACCGTTTCAGCCCGTTAGAACCCCAAACGCGCTACGGATTACGAGTTTCGCACTGTCTCATTAAAACCGCCGTGAATTCTCCTTTCGGCTTTCTTTGTTCGAACGAAACTTTTAATCTCGCCTGTAGCGATATGAAACTATAACGAAGATACGGGAAGACGAAAGAATTCGCGAAAGGGAGAAAACTTCGCTGAGATCCGACGAGCACGGGGAACGTTTCGACGTTGGAGAACGCGACTTCTACCTCCGTGCGTGCGTGCACATCTTTTCGCCTTTAATTAACGACGTTCACGCGCGACAAACATTCCAGCTGAATTATTGCGCAATTCCGGAGAAATATCTGGTCTGTAATAGCGTAAAAACAGACGTTCCATTTGTACCACTTTTAGCGCGACAGGAATAAAGCTTCCGGGGAGCAAGTAGTATGGGGCCCGCATTTGTCAGACATCGTCCTCCATCTGCAAGGCCATTCTCCTTAATACAACGGGGCTGGTATCGCGTGCACGTGACACGTATTACGAGTTCGCCAGGTTTCGCCGGCGCCCTCCCCACTTAACTGTATTTCGTCCGGACAAGACAGACAGACAGACAGAAACGCAAGCGGGGGAATAATCAGTTTTCGGATTGTTCGACAAATTGAAAACTCGAGGCTTGCCATCTTGGTCGAGGTGCACCGAGTGCACACCATCGTGCACTTACAGCTGCACCTCGATAGCGCACAGGAAAAGGGGACGAGAAGGAACAATTTTCCTAGAACGCTCGCAAGAGCCGCAACCTCCAACACGGCGATCGTGCAGGACGTAGACACATATCCTTACGTAACCAAACACAGAGAAAGAATTTCCGTCCCGTGCGTGAGTGGGGTCGTGGTTATTTTCCCTTCGATTAACATCGAGTCGGGACAATTCTCAGTCCAAATCGGACCATAGTCGCGTTCTCCATCTTCGACAGAGCGGAACGTGTCAGGCACACTTCTGCGAGAGCGTCGCCGCCCCAAAGTGAATCCGCGCCATCCATTTCCCCCCGACTTAACTCGCTATTACGCGAGAAACTTAAATTAGATTCGCACGGTTTAACTTTTCACTTTTGACTGGCGAACAGACCCGCGCGGCGGTAAACTTCTCGCGGGACAGGCGAATCCGCCGCGGCTGGAAATTATGCGGTCGCTGGATTGATTTATCGCGATCAATCCCCGTCACGGGCACCCGCGGAAGGGGTTCCATCCGCGTCGGGTAAACATTACCGGGACGTTCTATTCTCCGTCGAGGTGGGCGACGTCGCGACGAGCAGGGACGGAATTCGTCGGGAAATTCTTGCCACCGGAGACGTTGCTCTGCGATGATAACGGGGTGCATGCACCCCGCGCATCCCTAAACAACGCGTGGAAAACGGCAAAGAAATATGGTCGAGCGCGTCGCGCTTCCTGAATTTTACGCCACCGCCGTCCGCCGCGCGTTATAACTTCATGCCAGGTTTTAATACGTGGAACACGTTGCACGGAAATAAAGCTTGGGACGGACCAGCGGTACGCGCGACTCGCCGCTCATTCTCGCGGCACTTGTACGTCCTCGAGCGAATTTCACGACGCCGTCTTCCAACGTTTACGAAGCGGTGCTGTCAGGGACCGGTTCCTGGGCGCCACGTCCTCGAGAATTCCGCGCGTTATAATAGTTGCAAACGAAACCTCGTCGGGGATACGGTTTACACGAGCCACGGTGTAAAACCAGCCCCAAATGGGGCTGTAAAACAACGGGTACCGATGATCGCGTAAAAGCAGCGTAAAACCAGCCTGATTTATACTTTCGATAGCGTGCGGCAGAATACGCCGAGTAACGAGTTGCCCGGCAATAAACTGGTTAATTTAATATTTATTTAAACAGCCGTGAATCAGCGATAATAGTAATAACGACAGAGCGCGCGCGATACTCGAAAGAGGCCACGTAGGTTCTGCTAGCATTTACCGTGCTCGTAAATTCGCCTGTCATTAAATCGAAGAACCCGACCGCTATGGTGATTACGTCGCCGTTGCTGAATATCAATAAACCGCCAGCCGTTGCGCAACTTCCAAAGATCCCAGTCGATCCCGTTGTTTTCCATCGGGCAAAGAAATATGAACGCCCTCCGCTGTCTCTCCATAGGTTCTTCACGCAGCGCGAGATATTGCTTCGACATCGACCCGATCACGTCAATAGCAATACGAACGGAGGTAAATACAGAACGGACTCCTGTTATTTGCCTTAAAGAACCAGCCTGTTTCGAGAGGATCTCGTCGCGTCTGTCTCGGATGCTGCGAGGATTAGCCGCGCGAGGCGGCTAGAATTTAATCGCAATCGATCAGGGTAGTTCGCTGGAGATCGTGAGATCGTGCGACGGGGGAACGAAATGAAATCCAACGACTGCGAACATTCGAGCGGCTTGTAACTTTGAGGCTGCAACGGGTACCGCCGAGTACCTCTCTGTTCGCGTTGCGTTTACCAGTCGTACCAGTCGTCAGCCAGGTTCCCGTCTATTCCTTTGCCGGTTTCGGATTCCCTTGTACCTGTCTGGTAATTTAACGGGCACCGTGTCCCGTTGTTTTCGAGTGGTATTAACTCGAACAAGCCGACGCGATGCGGCTCGAGCAGCGATCGTAAAGCGCAATTCGATAGGAATTTTCGTTCGGTCGAAATTCAACCGGGGCTGCCGGCTACCGTCCCGGCAGAAATTTCCATTCGCATCGCGGCCCCGGCATCCGGGCTTTAATTCGCCCGCGAGATTCAGCTCAGCTGGCGTATCCGAACGCGCGTCGGCTCTCGTTTCGATCCTGGCTGAGAATGGAAACAAGCTTCTTGATATTCGAACAACAGCCGGCGTGCTGTTTTCTTCCGTAATTAAGGTACGACGGAGGGGCTAAAATGGTGGGGGCACTTTTCGTGATTACGCGAATCCACGGATTCCAATTTGCGGGGGAAACGACCGACCGGTGAAATTCATATTCGCAATTCCCTCGAAAAATACACCTATCCATCCCGCGGATCGATTAGTTTGCAGAGAGTACGCTATCAACCCCTCCGGGCAATACCAGCGAGAGGAAATTAATATCGTCGTTTATCGTTCGTTATTTCGTTCCGATCCGTTGCACGCGCCGCTCTTATCGTGCTGCGAACGATTCCATAAACAGATTCGTCCGGGAACATTCGCGTGTGCGTCTTAAAACGCGCGTGGTATGAAAGGACCAAGTGTTTCCACGCGTTCACGCTTCTTCCGTGCAACGACGACGATAAAATTCCGCGCGCGGTGGAAAATGCTCGCGGATAACCGGCGTGCTTATCCTCCCTAATGGCGGGCGTGAAATCGTTAACACCCGTGCCCGTAAATTAAAGTACACTTTAATTAATTTATCGCCAGCAAGAGCGACGTGTTGATCGCTCGCGGGTATTAGAATCGCCTCCTTTTACCACTTCCGATTAACCTGACCCAAATGTGCAATTGACCCAAAAGCCCAAAGTCGGCTCGTGACATCTGTAATAGATAAGAGGGCAGCTGCTATTGACTTAACGAATGTCGTCGTCGACGACGACGACGCAGCAAGTGCGGACGGGTCCGTGCACAATGAGCGTTTACGGGTTTCATGCCGGCGCAGGGAATTTAACCTTTAATGGGCTGGCTGAGAGAGCGGCGCGCAGCTTCCCCTGGTCATCCAGTATTATTGTTCAGCCGTGCTTGTCCGTTGGCTTTTAGAAGTTCTCCGTGAGCCTCGATTAGACTGCACTCGACCAATAGCTATCCTCTTCGTGGAAAGGTTGCCCTTCTTGATCAGCTTCTCGGGAAGGGACGTAAAAAAAAAAAAAAAAGAAACAACCCCCTTCATTTATCGATGGTCGTCGCGGTGGTCGTTCGATGTGAACGCTGCTTAAACTCGTCGCTTTCGGAAAACGAAATTTCAACAGCAGATGACGCAACGGCCCGCGTGGCTGCCTGTTCCATATTTCTGACCGCGTATATTATTGACTCGTGCTACTTGGGACGCTGAATTTCAGATCGGATAACGGACTAGCTGGGCTCACGTTTGTCAGACGATCCGTGGGTAACCGTCGGTGTCGGTTCTTGAAAATTTAACCCAGAATCCACCGCTTGATAACCCTATCCTGATTGCCTGCTCGAAATTTCTAATCGAAGATATTATTGACCCGCGCTACTTGGCGACAGCGTTTGTATTTATTTAAACGGGCCGTGCATCGTGATCACCGCTGGTACTCGAAACTTCGCGAAACGCAGCGACACAGGGATCCGGTTTCTGAGATATTCAACCTCCAATGCTCGTCGAAAATGAAAACTTACTTTCGCCTGTGTCTCGCGTCGTTGTTACGCCGGGAATCATTTTAAGCTCGACGCTTTCGGAGAATTGAATTGTAATTGCAGATGGTGCGAACGCGATTTCCATTTTCCGGGAATGAATTTTGCGACGATTAATTAAGTAGACAATATCAAGCCTGGCTGCTTCGAATTTTCCACGGATTTGCGCCAAAATGTCAAATTCTAGTTTCGCCCGGCGCGGACGTCCCCGTCCAGTTAAGTGCTTCGTTAGCCACCGGGAGCCATCGCGAACGAGCTTTTATGCGGATCGAAAATCTCGGCCACGAATGCGACCAGACGTCACTGTTAGGAAGTCCGACGTGGCAGAAATTATTGACTCGCACCACTTCGAGTTCCAATCACGGGATTCCGATGAGCTCTTCGAAGCTCGAATCGAGGCTGGATAACAATTATATGCGGCTGGCTCTTCTCTAATTATCCGAGGTCAACGTATAACGAA
Organism: Xylocopa sonorina; assembly: GCF_050948175.1. NCBI lineage: Eukaryota > Metazoa > Arthropoda > Insecta > Hymenoptera > Apidae > Xylocopa > Xylocopa sonorina. The sequence goes on from NC_135193.1 coordinate 17,106,034, forward strand.
CGCGCCGTCTTCACCGCGAAACTAGCCTCGAACAACGCACCCCGATCTTCACAGAGAACGAACAATATCGCGTCGAGTTCCTGAGAAGTGTCAAGGAATTCTGATCCATGCTCGAGGCGCAATTTTTCGAATAAAACGAATTCCAGCAGGTAGTCCGCAATCAGGGCACGCATTGCATTCCATTCGTATGCGCATCACACGGCTTGTCCTTGCGGCTGCCTCGCCCGACGGCAAGCCGAAATATTCAACGAGTGTTTTCATTCGAGTCATTTTCCGCGTTCCGTCGCGTCGAGCTGCATAACTGACGCGGGATATGACGTTACGCGCCCCTTCTGAATTCAACGGCGGGCAGAAAGGCAACGCGCGCGCCATGCCTCCTGTTCCTTCTTTTGATTACGTTTCGCCTGTCTCGTTATCAAAACGATTCCCCGCGACGACAGACGTCTGACAACGAAAGAACAGATGGAAAGGTTCGATATCCCGTTTACTATTCAACGTTGGTGGTTGCCGTTGCGCGCCGCGGCGCAACTAAATAACTCCAATCGAAAACCGTCCACCTACGCGTGGAGGACCGCGGAGAATCGAGTTGGAAACGGGTGGTCCCCCTTGTTATGCGGAAGGCAGCAGAGGTGATACGGTGGAATCGTCCACTGGATTTCGCGGATTACAGAAATTACACCTTGAAATCTCCTCGACGAATCTGCCACGGATATTAGCCCTCCCCCACCGCGTAAAACTGCCGTCGAATTAACGTGAACGAAAAATAAAGTGATGCGAAATTAACACGGCGGACCAGCCGCGACGCACTGTGGCTCGCATTTCACCGAGCGATTTTACATCCGATGTAATTCCCCGCGATAGCGCACCGTCCGCGGCACGGACCTAAATAGCGTGAACAAAAATACGCGCGCTCCATCCTCGACGAGCGTTTGAACGGCCTGCGGCTTTTTTAATCCATTTTTCTCGCTGCTCCGCTGGTCTGTTACACAGTGAGGACGGTACAGTAACGGCAAACAGGTCGCGAAATAGGTCTCCCGACCGATCGACTCGATCGTTCTCCAAACAGTCAACGTCTCCCAGTCTGATGCGCGCGTATCGCGGCGTCACGCGTGAAAACGAGGGGGGCCGTCGCGATCCTCGAACGGTGGACTCGATTGAATTATCGTCGTCGAAGGTTCATCTGAAAATTATTCGCTGGCTGTACCGCGCGCTGGCCGCTGATTGAAATCGATAGGGTAATCAAGTGTACGGCGCTTCGAAGCCACGGTGTGATGTTTTTAAGGCCAGCGCACACGATTTGCATGGTGCATGAGCATACGTATGTCGTTTAAATCGCCGCGGGAGATCTTTCTGGTAATAAAATCCGCTCCCTGCCACGAAGATCCGAGGGAACAGGCTGGAAGGGTAATCGAATGAAAGCTATCGAGGTGCCTCAAAGCGTTCAAAATGCAGCCTCTCCCCGGCAAAGCCACCCCCAAACCGAATGCAAAATCGGATATTCCACGCAAGGCGGCTCCACATCGAATCGCGCTAATTTAGAACGTTTGCTCGAAACGAAACGATTTTGTTTCGCTGTGAAATATCCATCGAGACAGATATGCTCGAAAGGTGCCGTCGAATCGTTGATACTCCGCGAAGGTATCGTTGGTACACTGTATTAACGCGCGGCAAGAGAATATTCCGTTACGCAAACACGCAAGAAAACCGGGAACTAATACGGTCAGAGTGCAAACAGATAATCGAGATGTTTGCTCGGCTCCTGTGTACACATCCCGCGTTCGATCCCATCGAAACTTTCCGTACTGTCAACGTTTCGACGAACAGGAGCCCTGTTTCCAGCTCTCTTATTCGCTCGGTGAAAGAAACCGGAAGATCTCATTACCATTTGTATAGGAACACACTCCCATACCGCGTACGAATATTTACCCTTTCCGAAACTCCCGTCACGGATGATAATATCGAGGGAACCACCAAAACGCGAGATACTCTTTCGCGAAATTTGAAAAATTCCATCCCTCGTAACGGTCGGAAGAATAGATACGCCATACGACAAACAAATGAATACTCGTTCGCCGAACTTCGATCGCCGCTAAACGGTCCGAGGGGACACAAATCGTGTTCGCAAACAAGCTCCACGGTATCCTTTTCACGGATCCAGTTCCAAATAGTCGATCAATTTCGCTCGTAACCGCGCGTCGCGTACCGTGGCGTCGACCCAAACGCGAGGACCGTGGAGAACGTTGCTTACTTGGCAAGCCACGTTAGCCAACCCTTTCATCGAACCTCCGTGTTCACAGCTACGGACCCGCAAACGCAACTCGAGATACCGTGGTCCGCGACGTGCCAACTTTCCACTTAAAATCGTCGTCCCCGTGTCACGGTCCGCTATTTACTTCCGCTCGTCGAATAGGATCTGAACGGAAACGCACTCCTCGACCCCGTGGATTTTTCCTCGAACTCGCGTATTCGATCGAGCAGGATCTTCCTGGTCTCGCACACGTGGCGAGTTCATTAAAGAAAGCGGTTAATCGGAATTTACGGCCGCGAAGTTCTAGCCGGTATGTCGGTCGCGCAATTTATACGGTTGGCAAACATTCAACGCGATTAATCAAACGTCCGCGATCCGGCAAGATGATAGAACGCGTTTCGAGATTCCAGCGGAGGGAGGATCCTTGGATGGAACTTATTATTATGAATGGCTCCGTTGGACAACGAACGTAAGAACAAGTGGACAGCGTAATAATTTCGGTACGGTAACTGTTTCTTGCGCGGCTCGAGTGATATATCACGATAACCGGGGAACCAGTTCCATTGATTTAAGCGATACAATTTCGTTCGCTCCGCGTCGAGTCCCCGTTATTAATCCCCGGCCAGCCAGAAAGTTATAGTCAATTAACGAAGGGGGCCGGTGGAGCTGAAATTTTTCCAAACTACCAGCACCAACGAAATAAGGTCGGGGTAATTCGAAATTATTCCGAAGGGTGGAACGAGCCCTACTAACGCGCGTTCGTTAATAAACGACCTCGCACGTGCGAATTATAACGCGCGCCTCCGATATTTATATCGCTCTTCCAGCGCGTCACGCATTCTACGACTCTGTACAACAATCGATCGGCAGAACCGGACTTCCTCTTTCGCCCAACATCCGCGTTTCACGCGGCGTTCCGTGCGCGGTCCGTTTGGACATCGTCGCGTGCGGATGTGTTTCGTTGCTTAAAAAAGGTTCACGTGCCTCGTCCAAGTATAAGAGGCAAGGAAATTGCAATTTTCTTGGTCGTCGTTTCGAATAATGGGAAGGGACTTAACCGATTAGATTTAATTTGCAGAAGGATCCGAGACGATGCAAAAATTATTCTTCCATTGATTGAGTGACCAGAGGAAGTTTCTTTAAGCCGTTCGATAAGCAGTTTGTGTATTCTGGAGTTCATAACGCGGTGAGCACTACCGACATTGTACACGAAGAAATCGATAACCGAGCTTGTATAATTGAGCAAGCCTCGCGAAGTCAACATGGCGCCTCTGTGCAAACTCGGTGATTGATTGATGTCAGGCGGATTACATTTCGCATCTCGGAGATCCTGGCTGCGTCTTCGAGTAGTTTGAACAATCGTTCCTTCAGCCAGTAACTGAAATTCCTCTCGACGAAATCAAACGGGACGATTCCGACGTCGTTCGCCCGTTTCGCGCGTCGCCATAGAATCGGGATTTATTTCGAAAGCTGTCGCGTTTCGACAAATTCATTCCCCGATGGATCAACGTTTCTTTGAGCAGTCAAGTGTAGCAGCAGCTGTTTCGTTTTTAGCATCGCCACAATCGTCTCGCGCGGCGAACGGTTTCCGAGGAATCGAACGTATCGAAACGACAGGGCACTTCTGTCGGAGGGTGCTTCAGCGAAAGCTCGCACATCCCCATCGCTCGTCCCGTTTTCCTCTATCCGCCACTCGAATGGATTTTTTTCCCTTTTTCAAGTAATCGATATTCCTATCGTGACCGCGGAAAGCGACTCAGAAATGTACACCATTCACTCGAAACCACTCGAGGGTCTCCTCGATTTCTCAAAGAAGGCGGGACCGCCGGGACCGCCCCATTCTCCGCGCAGGAAAATTATTATTTCCACGTCCACTTCTCCCGACGGCGAACGAGGACGGAGTCCGTGGGACCAGCAGATTTCCCCGATAGCGGCAAAGTTTCGCGAGCCGGTCGCCACCCCTCTGTTAACGTTAATTGAAACCATCGAAGACAGCGCGGAGGGGCTGGGAACTAAAATTCCACCCTCGATGGCGGTAGCCTGGAACGCTCGACGAAATCTCCGCTCGCGATCGGCCACGAATTCCTGGTAGCCGCTCGCAGCTCGTTTCATCAACGTTAAAGGATTATCGTATCACCCAGGGTTTATCCTAATTAGCGACGCACAAGCGTCCCGCTATCCCGGACGCGTGTCCGAGATCCCCTGGTATCTCGGCGAGGTTGAACAGGCAATCGTAATAATCCGAATTCGATAGGCTACAGCGATGTATCGCAAAATACACAGCCTATCGGACGAGCCGTATCAAATTCCATAGCAGGCTACACCTGTTGCTCTGAGATATTCCCAACTAAAGTATGCCGGTATGCGGGCCTCTCCGCTCTAATTAACCTATTTTCAGCCGTTTAAACGAGACAACGATAAAACGTCCGCGCGGTGAAGAATGCGAGCGTTCAACAGCCGACGTCCAGGGATAACGGGGACTCCGCCTGTCCCCGGCAACGGACGACGGAAAACCGTAAGCGTTATGAGAAACGTGACGGTGGCAAATGGAAAAATTCCACCGCCGAACACCCTGTCCATGGTTTTAATATTCCTTTCGCGGAACACGATTTTAGAGGGTAACGCGAGCTTCTCGAATCCTCCTGTCTCATTCTCCGGCGACCGTGTCGCGAGAGTCACGAGAGTTTTACGAGGCATCCACGGGAAACAGCGAGCTCAACCTCCGCTGAAATTTTCAACGCAGATACCCCTCCGCTTTTCCCTAACGGGACTCGTGACGAACAAACGGAAGCGAAAGATTCTCGTTACGAGAACTTTCCGAGGAATTAACACCTCGGGGCGGAGAGGCTTTAGCTGTGAGAGAAGAGGAGAGTGGAGGGGCCAATTCCTCGTGGGGCGACGAAACTTTTGCAAACAAATCGCGAATTCTTTCGCGCGCCTAACTTTTCATCGTGGCTATCGCGGCGAGACGTTCGTTTCTCCGTCGAAGTAACGTTGCGTTGCAACCGTTTCGCGATGGACACGTCGACGCGTCGTCTGCGCCATTGACAGTTCGGATTAATCCGGGGAAAGGATTTCGATCTGCATCGACATTGACGCAAGCAAGATTGAAGAATTGTCATTTCCGTACGTACGTATATCGAACGTTGGAATATTCCGCGTCTGATCGCGTTACGTATCGCGTCACAAGCATTGCTTACATTTCTCGCGTCCGCTCTCCACCCTTCCGCGACACACGTTCCACGCGTTTCAGCCTGATAACCGTCGCGCTGCGCAACGCTATTACCTCCGCGGACTGGCAAAAAGAAAACCACCACCTGTTGTGTCATAATTATTCCAGTGGCTTTGAGAAACCGTGCCTTTAAATAACTTAGGTGGCGTGGCAGATAACATCGTTAACCGTGGCTCTCCTAAAATCAGCTCAACTTGTTGCGTGGCCGCTTATGCGGCAAGTTCGCGCGCCTCCGAATGCGAGGAACAATTTTTCAAAACGAATTACGAGGGCTGCGCCGAGCGAGTCGAGCGTTGGGCACCCACCGCCGCGATATTTACGCGCTCGCGTTCTGCTTTACGAACAGAATTCGAGCCGCCACCGGGTAATCGCAGGGGAAACCGAGGGCGAAGTATTCCTGCGAGTGCCACGAGTGGAGGAGCCAGGGCAGGCCTCGCGTAATATCGACCACGTGGCGCAGCAATGAGCTGTTTATCTCCCCCTTTTTCCCTCTCTTTACGACCGCCTGTACGATCCCACGAAAATACACCGGCATGCGTTCCGTCCAATATCGCGACTAAATTCCACCTCCGATTACCATGAATCTTCAATGAAACGTTCTACGTTCGACGTCGATGCGAGGCGAGCGGTATCACGCACATTTCTTTTCGACCATTTCCTTCCGCGAAGGAACCCACAAAAAAAAGAGAAGAGAAAGAAAAAAAAAAAAAGGAAAAATTCCGAGCGAGCGGGTTTTGCATTTTAATACGGTGTATTCTGTCCGCGTCGCTGTCTCCAGTGATTCGAGACAGCCACTGCGCCGACCGAAATGAAAAATATCTCGACAATGAAAACCACCGGGGAGAAATTCGCTCGTTCCCTCGGTCGGCTCCCGTGCGAAATTAGACGTTATGTTAATTGCGGTTCATTTGTTTCTGGCCGGGGCGTATCTTGAAACACGAGCAGACCTTAGTTCCGCCGCTATCACGTTCCCTTGTAATCCGATTTTAATCCGAATGCTAATTCAAGCGTCGACTATCTGCCATGAAATTACCGTAACCGTCGTTTAATACCGCGATTTGTCTAAATTAAATTAAAGGGACCCCCTCGAAAGCGGTGCGTATCGCTTCGCGTTGGCGAAACATCGCCGATTTAACCGTCGTTCGTTGCTTAACAAATTCGTTGCTCCTTCCTTCCAACGGATAGCCTATCTCGTTGGAAATGGAGTGATTCCTAGGCGATCAATTTGATTCTCGACCAAGTTTTTCAAATCCTCGGCGGGTTCGTTCGCGAGGAGGCGTCGTTTCGTAAAAGCACGGATTTATGGTAACGTCGCGGGCTCCGAGGACCTCAAACATCTACTTGGCATATGGAATGGAGACGTTTTCATAAACCTGTCGATTTTCTCTCCGATTCCCGTACGTTCGGTCGGCCCCATTTCCCTGGACGGGGGTCCCCTCTCGACCCACGCCTAAAAGTCGCAAAACATCGGCTACCGATAACCCGGGAAATGTGCCCTTCGCACAAGAGATCAATATCTAACGCAGTCACGAGCAGAAGTTTCGCGGTCCTGCGCCCCGGGCAAAAAAGTTCGCAGCTCGGGGAAAAAACGGAACCGATCCTCGAATTGGCTGAGACTTTCTCGCGAGCCGATCGTTTCTCTATACGTCAAAATCTGAATCGGATTAAGGTGACTCGGGCGAGGCGAGGAAAAAGCTCCAACTACAAATGAAATCTCTCGTAATACCTGATTGGGAATAAGATTGGTTTCAGTGTCGCGACGGTCGAAAAAGAACGATCGGTTTTTCTGACGAGATCGAAGGGAAACCTACGTGTCTCTGTGTGCTATACGTGTGTGCCAGGAGAGCACAAGGATCTCTGACAAAGATGCAGCTTGTAGACGCTACGATTTGGTCAATTTCAGTCGACGATCCTCTGAATTTGAACGAAGCACAGAGATCCGAAATGCTTGGAATTCTGCGGACACCAAATGGGGAAATAAAGAGTGAAAAATTGGACTTGGAGGTTGCTTTTCACCCGAAAGAAACGACGTTCCTCAAAGTACACTACTTCCCTACCAAATGTCACCCTCGCGCGAACAGCAAAAGGCACCATCGAGTTCCCTACCAAAGAACGAAATGGGAGGGTAGGGTGTAGTATCCGTACGAAAATCCCTCGATGACGCAGAGGACAACGCCCTGTATCAGTGCAACGAATGGCCCCCGGAGCAAGAAGGATTCTTTGAATGGTCCACGGTAGTACTACCCGACGAATGCGATTCGAGAGAGTCTCACGGCAGATGGGGACGGACCCGTATAGAAGATCACGAGTGGAGAGTAAGTAAAAGGAAAATAAAAACTGACCTTCCCCCTGGAAGAGAGCAGCGAGAGTAGTTGGGTGTGCGAGCTTTAAAAGGAGTCTAAAATCCAGACACACTGTCCTCTCTATGATTCTTAAACGGTAATCCAGCCAGCGTGGCGTGGAAATTACAGAAGGTATAGACTCCCGGAGATAGCGACGGAATTCCTTCGCTAAGAATTTCCCTCGAGTCGTTAACGAGGTGGATTTTCGAGGGAATCGTCGTCTCTCAAAATTTCACTACTGTCTCGCGACGAGCGCGCATTTAACGAGAACTCGCGAAGAGAAATGAAGACGAAACGAGGCGATCCAGCGGTTGGTTAGCTCTCTAAACGTGCCGCGAAAGGGAGGCAGAGGGGAGCAAGAAAGACCGCAGCCAGCCCGTCACATCTATTATCCCTGGGACGTATGACCGAAGAGCGGAACCTGGTAATCCAGGAAGTACGATCGCCGTTTATCACTGACTCTCACGATGCGGCGCTGCGTCGCGAGCGCGCGTATCTCCGCATCGATACGAGCTGGATAAGTGGCGAGAATCAGAGGAGATTAAAGGAGGACAAAATGGAGAGCGGGAGGGAAAAGATACTGGCACGAAATGGGATATACTGCGAAGACGGAAGACGCGAATAATACCTGATGCGGGCTCGATGGAACGACGAGTGATCTTAGCTCAGGAATTCCTCCTCCATTACTCGAATCCATGGAACGATAGTGAATCGATCGTTCGCGTTATCCGTATGCTTGACGCGAGTCCTTTAACAAATTTCTAATTACCACGGAATTGGAATTGTATGAAACTTTCGAATAATCAATGTGAATCCGTCCAAGCTCGATCAAATTATTGCTCCAATCGCGCGATACCGTCGAAATTACTGTGTCAGGTTAATTCAATCGGCTGTTGATTAAATTGCATCGTTTTTTCTCTCGAGCTGGAAGAGTGCTGGTTGAAATGAAATGAGAGCGGACGTTCGAACCGGTCGTCAATAAACGGAACGGTCTCGATTTAAATAGGAACAACGCGATTATCCGAAAAGGCGCGAACATCAAAGCCCAAGCTGCACGACTCCGTATGCAAAGCGACCACCGCGCTACTTGCAACGGAATTGCGCCCTTCGTTCTTCTCATTATTTACCGATCTTCGAATGTAAATGCGGAAGACCCGGATAAGGAAGGTTTTCTCGAGCAACAATCGCCTGATAACAATTGCGAAATTGTTGGAATTCCGTTCCCGTTCTCCCTCTGCCTTTGCCCTACCTATTGCCAGGCATATCTAATTGAAACGAGCTTTAATCTGTTTCGAAGCCCCTCCGCGTGCCCGAATATTCTTTTAATTAAAGCTCGATGGGAGCATCGCGGGGAAAATTGAAATAATAACGGCCTCGAGCGAATCAAGGGGCACGAGGATGTGGAATCAGCGGAGGAATTGTTAGTTCCGCGGCGCGACGAACGAATGGAGACGCGGAGTGCCTCTCTCGCTATCAGGTGGACGAGTGCCAATAAAACACGGAGATAGCGGAACCTAGTTTGACCAGCTGTTGACGCGTCGCGAAATATGAACAAGCCACACATCGCCGCGTCTGGGTGTAAGTACCCGGTACGTTTCGAACAATGGTAATGTTTAAATAACGATTCAACGGCCGTGGTACTGGCATCAAAAGGCTGACGTGGAATCGCGATCGCTCCATCCGTCCTGCAAACGAACTAATAGTCCCCCTTGGGACTCGCGCGTTACCCGTGCCGTTTCTCGCGTGATTTTCAGTCGAGCAAATTTTATACGTCAATCCGTTCCGCTCGGCCGGCTTGCCAGCGATATTTTAACGAGCAAATAAAACGTCCATCCTTCGCGGCCGCGACAGAGGCGAAACTTTTAATTCGAGCATCGCCCCATCGCGTTTATTCCCTCGCGTATCGCCACCGTCGAGCCAAGCGGAGAGAGTAACGATACGCGCGCAACTGGGAAAATATAACGCGGGTACAGCGCTCGCGCGATGCAAGAAGCACCGACCGGAGATACGGGACGAAAGTTCTCCACGTTGGAATGTAATTATACTCGCGGAGTTTCAGCGGCGCGTAGATGCAGATATTTCGCAAATACGGCTGAAAGCTTTTACGGAGCCGCAGATCCGACGTGCAATAACGTATTCCTCAAGATTGTCCGACCCGTTCGCGACGACAACGACGACGACGACGACGACGACAACGAATGTAATGTCCCGCAAGAAATGAAATTAGCACACTTTACAAACTAAGCCCAACCCCCGCAAAGAAGACAACCGCCGCCCCCTTCTCGACACGGACGAGCCAACTTCTTCGGTAGTGTGTTTCATTTAAGCTCGACTAGTTCCGTAGAAGGTAGGACGGCGGGACGTATCCTGGAAGTTTATGCCCCACGTTGCGCCACGGCGATTAAATCCACCGTTTCCACGCGAGATCGTCCGGCGATCGCGTGACGAAGATTGGACGAGCGATCGCTCGCAACGAGCCGCCAATCGCGTCCAATTCGAAAGGAATCCCGTTCGATCGAGTGACCTCGGATCAAAAGCCTCGAGACTCTCGTAACTCTAATTTTAAAACACCTATCCCCTCCCTCTAACGTTCACGCGCTGCTCTCTGACGATTCCAACTTTCAATCCACTCTCGTTTCTCGATACGAATTTAAGCGAACGAACGCTAAAGAGTCTAGAGCTTGTTCTACTCGAGAAAACTCATCGAGGCGATTGCGCGGAGTGTTGCAACGTAATCGAGACGAAGGTCACCGTGATAATCGATGTACGCGAAGAGGGTCCCACAGTAACAATTACCGACGCTTGTAATCCTGGGCACCAACATGCTCGTTTACCAACTCTAACGAATCAGATAACAGCTGCGGTTTTCGATATTACATCGTTCTAATCTGCGATCGCCCCCCTATCAGAGGCTGAATCTGTTCCTTCGAAAACGAAGTCTACGCGGCGAGAAAACCACGCGTGGTCTGACCAACGCGCGACAATTCCCCTCGCGAGCCTGTTCTCCAGACGCGCGTCGATCGAGCGACGCTTTTTACAGGCGAATAGCTCAACTTCGGACAGATCATGTTTAAGCAGGATCGAGGGATTCTCGGGTAAATTATCCCGGCACATTCTCCGCGTGCACGTAATGCCAGCTCAGCTTGGTCACCGCATCAGCGGTCTCTCTTCGTGGGTCATTGTCGAGCAAGAAATTTGCTACGTGACTAATTAGGCGAGAACTATTTGTCCGTCGTTCCGGTGGCGGGACAAACCGAGCGATGACTACAGAGAGATTCTCGTGATTCCGCGGTGTTACGATTTCGCAAGGATTAACAGTGATTCCCCGAATCTGGCGAAGTTTCCCGTAGAAATCCGTGATCCAGCGTAAAACGGTAACGCGCCGCGTAACAAGCCCGCCAGCGAGGGCCTGGATAATATCGCTGGACTCGCGTCGACGCCCCGTTCGATGATGACTGTGTATAATTTGCCACGGTCGCGGAAAGGGCTGTGACACAGCCTGTTTCTTGTCATCAGCACCGTGGCGCGGTATGAATCTTCGGCGAGTTTAATCGAAATGCAAATCGATCTTCGAGATGCAAGTCAAAGGGATTTATGGAATATGTAGCGCCGCGGGGTGGCACTTAATTCGACGCGTGTACGAGCGACCGTGAGTTATAGCCGTGCAACAATTTAATAAATGTCACCGACGTAAATGCTGCTGCACGTGCCGGATCGTAACACGTACTCAGTTTACCGTGGACACTAACGTATGACACTTCGGAACATCGCTTGTCCCTTGTTTCCATTTGGACGCCGATCAAGGGAACGCCATTACAGGGTTAGAGGAGTGGACATACTCGACCGTCGAAGGAGGCAACACCTTCTTCTTCGACTGCTGCTTCGAAACGTGCCGCGTTCTGACCTCTCGATTAACCAAATTTTTAAGGCCGCATAAAATCGCGAACTCCACATTTTTTTTCAATTTAAAACACAGCGAAACGACGTCAGCGTGAGAAACGAATTTCCAATAAGAAATGTTCTCTCACTTTTCACAGGCGACATTATCAAAAAGAGGACGGCGAGATCAAGGGGAGCAAAAAAATTGCTTCGCCGAAAGATTTCTCTCGTCTCCACGAAAATTATTCACCCTCCTTGCCCGAGCGTTTCTTGCATTCCCCATCTACGTATAATCTAAAGATTTGTCGTTCAATTAAATTTCGGCGGGTCAAGGCGAACGGAATCGGAATATTCGTATATCGTCGAGAGGATAGCGCGAGAGGATGCTTCGCGTTCCCGGAAATACATTTCCCGCGTGGGTCCGGACACGCGAGCCACGCCTTACCTTTGAAGTCTCGGCGTCAACTGATTCGACACGGGCCTAACCAAACCGTGACCGTACCCTTGGGAAGGCGTCTAAACGTCGTCAAACTTCAAGCTTATTAACCACAATTAAGCCCTGACAAGCTGCTCGAGGCCAAGTGCAGGGACGCCGATGCTCGACACACTTGGAGAATTCTTCGAATCGCACCGTTTCGGCACGTAACCCTCTCCAACCGGCTCGATTTAGAGCGCTCGAATTCTTCGGTCAGCGGAAGTGGCGGGCCAAGAAAGGCGCTGGTGATTCGGTTATTATAATTTAAAGTTTCGAGGGGAGAAATCTATTAAGCGGCGGGTCGGCGGAAAGTTTAACGTGGGATCAGCGGAGTCGCCGCGAGACTCGAGCCTCGAATCGATACCTGGAGATGCTATATTTCATATCCGCGCTCGTTCGAAAATTAGGACAATGATCAATGCGAGAGAGAGAGAGAGCGGGAGACGTTGATCTCCGTGAGGGAAGAACGATCGTCCGGGGAACGAAGGAACGAGTGTAATTCGGGATAATTGTTTCCTTCGTCGGGAACACATTTCACGGATACGAGCTGAATTATCTCGGTGGTCGTTAATCGGACGGGAACCAGTATTAAGGGCGGGGAGGGCAAAAAAAGCATAAGGCGATGGAAGAAGGGAAACAGTGTGGTGGGTACTTTATTTCTGGTAGAAAGGACGATTGTGTAATTTTCTAATGAACGTGGTAATTCGGGATAATTGCTCTTTTCAACGGAGGAAGACGCTTTTCCAAGGGATTTCATAACTTTCGCCGAGCTCCCAGATGTATTTTAGAATCTTTGTCTCTCGCAGATTAACGGACAGATTTCGTTTAAACCGCGACTACCCTCTCCTCGTCCCTCCTACCGTCGCTTTCCGTCTTACCTGCTGCACATTCTTTCGATCTTATGAAATATGCACGAAGCACAACCAAAGGTTAATCTAGTCAGCTATTTTCAGCCCGTCTTTAACAATCTATATGCGCTTCGTGACTCGTCCTATCTGCATTCCAATTGCTCGAAACTCTAACGATACTTTGCGCGGAACTCGATAGAGACTCTGCTTTCACCCCTAAACGCATCCGTAATTGGACGTGGATCTAGCCTACGGAGCATCAAGGAGAAACACGATAAATAACGGAATTCCATTTTCCTCCAGTTACGCGTGCGCTATATAACAGTCGGTGAAATTTTCACTCGCCTCGCCGCTCGGGAGCAAAGAGGAGAGCGTTAGTTTTCATCAGTCTTCCGTTTTTCTGGCTCCGCTCGTCGAGACGCGTTTCAATATTTAAATAGCTGAATTATTTATCAGTCGTATATCCGTTACAAGAACGATCCATTACAGATAAGTGTAACAGAGACTGGCCGCGGAGGGTAAAAAAAAAACAGCTCGCGAGAATCTCTGCCTACGAGCCTGGCTTCCCCGCACCCCCATGGGGATTCCGAAACTTCTCGCTCGCCACGTTTCTGCATTATTTAAAACAGAACCGGAAGGCTCGCGATCCACAGGAGGCTCATTTTATATTTCAATAAAAGCCTTTACGACACCGTGGATCCGCGGTTACCTTGATACAATCTAATTCGATCGAAGAGGGGGTTGGAACGAGCGCGACGGGGGTGCCTCTCGCGACCCTGTGCGGTTCGTCCGCGGAATAATAGAACGACCTCGACCGGCTCGAAATGTTGTTACTTGTCACGTCATAAGGGACCGGCGGTTAGGGTTATCTGTCGGCGAAACTTCGCGTCGACTGGCTGTTCGACGGTGTAAAGCGGACACGCTAGATTACCGTCCCATTGTAAATCCCCTTCTGTCGTAATATAACTTTTCTAATTACTACGCTCTAGGGTCGACGCAATGGCACGCAATTAGAAGGCGACGTTGCATTGATAGCGGGAGCGCTACTCGATCGAGCAACACCGGTATTTAACGGAGTGACGTACTGCCATTAAGCGCGTCAATCTTGCGAAAGCTCCCCGGGAAATCGAGCAATCCCTTTATTCCCTACTTTGTAACGCGTCAATGCATGTGTCTCCTTCGTCGTCTTCTGATAACGGAAGCAATATACTCTGCTCAACCCGTATTAAACTTACCGCTCGCGTGCTCTTTATCGCTTATTCTTTGTCCCATGAACATTCACTACTGTACGATGCTCGAACGTTTCCGCTGTCGACTTAACTCGCGACAGATTCGGTATCGATGGACAGGCAAAGTGTACTTTTTCTTTCGTACTTCCTGTTTCTGTTTCTACCTCTCGATAGATACAATATGAGACACAATCGTGACGTACAATACCGAGAGACGCGTTTGGTGTCGTCTCTCTTTCCCTGGCACTTTGTTCTGGCCGATCACCGGGCTCGATTTTCCAATACTAACTCAATGTGGATGGAAAAAGAAACACCGTCTAAACAACCATAAAACTTTCGGTCATTATTCACCCGGGGAGGAAGCTCGCGACTCGGAAAGTTCACGGTACGCTCGACGACCAACTACAACTCTCAACTCGATTTCTTGCCCGGTGAAACCGGGCAAGACAAGTCGCGAAAACAATTACGAATCAATAAATTGCTTTCGAGCGGGCGCGGCGATCGACGTAGCCAGACTACGTGAACGGACGAGAGGGACGGGAGGGACGGTTAAAATTTTCCACGGGATAAACTTCGGGACGAACGGCTTCGAGTAATTTCCTTTTGATTCGAGCTTCAGCGGTTTTTAATACCGTGGAAGTTGCTCGATCCCTCCTGTCCGGCGCGGCTGTAAAAGATCCCGAGCGGACTTCGCGACTCGCGATTAAATTCAGCCTCGTGAATAAAGCGGCCGATGACAGCCGAACACTGGCCCCGTTCGTTCAATTTTGACGCGGAAGAACCACGGGAAACTTCTTCCGCCCCGTCGTCGGACCAACAGTCAGAGAAAGGAACTTGAACTTCATAGATTGTACCACTCACGGAACTCGGTCAAACTGTGCTAATCATAGTTTTCGATTCATGCCGCCCTCCAAAATTTCGCCACGAGGAACAGGAAACCGGAGTCCCCTCATATTTTATCGAACCCTGCCGCGATAAGGAAGCTTCGTTATTCTAACGACGAGTAAAAATTCAATTTCTCCCCGTCCAATCTGTCGAACGCGTCGCAAAACCGTGGACGGATTTTTCGACTAATTATTTAACGTACCGTGGATCGACGTAAACGGGGCTTTACGAGCGACTGGAAGGAAGGTAAAGAAAAAGGTAGAAAAAAGAAAAAATGGAAGAAAAAAAAACACGCGAGTCGGAAAAAGCGAGGCAACGATAAATGAAGATCGTATAAATCGCAACTCGGCACGGTGTTTTCACCAGCAGTCGCGAACCATACCTCATTCGATAATCACCGCGTATAAAACCGAGGAATAAGCGGATCGCAGAGGAACGGTAAAAAAGAAGAAGATTGACAAGCCGGATTTTCAGTTCAACGAATCGCCCAAATGGTTGTATTTCGATCACTCGAACGTGTTTGTTTTGTCTACTATTTTTATGAGCACGTCGATCGGCGTAAAACGGACACTGCAGGCAACGGAATTACCCGTGACGCGGAGCAAAAAAAGATACGGAACGCGTGTTAATAAAAAGCGACTCGATTTATCCTTTATTTTCATAAGCCTGACGTCTCCGCGTTTCGCGCAGAGATCTGGAGATTTCTTTCCCTCGTCCACCTCGGTCCAGGTTATCATATTCAAATCCGTCCGTGGTGGTATTTTGACGTTTAAAACGAACACCGCGTAATTTAAAATTCGCACCAAGACTCGGATAACATTACCGGGGCAAACTGACCTTTATTCGCCGTATTTCACGTTGTTTCGCGGTTTCGAGATACATCGGCGGCGCGAAAATAAAATAAAGGAGTGAAAGTACGTACTTCGCAAGTTTCGTGCTGTTTTTCAACCCCCGCCGCAGCGCGCCGCGGCGCGCCGCTCCTGTTTTACACTTCGTTCTCAACGAGGCGAGTTAAGAAGCGCGCGGAAAAAAGATTGATTCCGGCAACTACCGAGGACGCTTGACGTTAAAATTTAACAGTTTCCTTGTTCGAAACTCTCGAAACCAGGCCGCTTAATCTTCTTTACTGCCGGCGAAAGATCGTACGAGTGAAAAGTCGGGAGGTAAAAGGCTTCGCCAATTTAGTCGGCGTTTCTGTTCGATTTCAGCAAAATACCACCGAACTTAAGTCGAGACTCTTAGGATCGTTTAACGTAGCGACTGTTTTTTCAATAAAATCGCTATTCCCCGCTACAGTTCCAGCCGTTTCGCGTTTCCTACATTTTTGTCTCGAATAACCACCCCTAAACCGCGCACCGATCGACACGGTGTCGCGATCCACAAACGACAGAAATAAAAGAAATCACCGTCGAGCGAAATCCTGGGCCCTCATCCACGGGGGCTGAAATAATATCCAGCTCGCTCACGACGATAACCCAGACGCGACGATATGAAACGGGGGGATAAGAAAATGAGCAAGAAAGTCAGGGGAGAACGCAATTTCCCGGGAGAGGATCCCTCTCCCTCCCGCCGTACATGGGAACGTTGCTCTGTTGTTTTTTTCTTTTCTTTCTCTTTTTTTTCTCTCTCTCTCTCTCCTTCCACGAATACCTTTCTCGCGGTTGTAACTGCGGGCGATAACACCCGAGGGGTGAGAGAAATGGCGCCACTTCGTTAGAACTCTGTTCTGGTCAATCCCCTGACATCGTGTAAACGAACGGGACACGATGGAAATGGACAGACAGATGGGCAACGGGGATGGAGAACAAGTAGGCCATGGATCCTATAAGGGTCGACATCCTTTTTCGGCTGTCCTAAATCCAATCAAAACCCTCTCCTCGCGCCGTCGACCACTTCACACCCTGGAACACTTCGCTCGACCCAGTTTCACAATTCAATGGGGGGGAAACAACAATTTAATTTACAAGTTCGCGCTCGGGAGGAGTCTGGATAGCCCTGAATCGACGACGAAAAATTAGACGCTCTCCGTCGCGTACTGCTCGAAGGATGGACGAAAGGGTGTCTCTCGAAACAAGCGACGAAGACATCGTCGTCCCTGTTATTAATTCGCGCGAATTATTTGTCACCGTTCTTTCTCATAAAGCCGTCAACGGTTGGCGTTGTTTGTCGGATTAGACGAACGAGGTAACAAGCCAAACAACAATTTCTTTGTCACGTGGCAACGTCACGATTCCCCGCATTCAAATGAATGGAATTGTAAAACACGCCCGGGGCGGCCATTCATCTTTGTGTCACGAAGTGTACTCGAAATGCAAATCCGTAGCAATTATGAACCACTGAAATTGTTCGATCCAGAGGACGAGCCCTTTCGTCAGCCCACGCGTCGCAATTTGCGATGCAATTTTTTTTTTTGTTCTCTCCTATTTCCATTCCGTCGGCTATGAAAATTCCGAGGCTCGCCAAACAAATTTCACGTTTCACGTATCGCGGATGGAAACAACAGCCCCTCGATTAAAGCGCGGGGATTTTCAAGAAATACCAGCTCGTTTCCGCTCGCGCTGGAGCCTCTCGGTGCAGGTTTTGAAAGTATAATTGGCATCGCGAGAGCCGCGCCGATCGCCTCGCATTAAGGCCGGATACGACGTCGAGCGAGTCTTTGACGTTTTACATCCACCCGTAATGCGATCGGCGATCGCGTTATGTGTCATTAAAGTGCGGCCGTCGATATAGCCGGGCCGCGAGGAGCGTGGCGAAAGAAGGCGGACATCGGATCGAATGATAGACCTTTGACGGGGATGAACAAAAAAAAAATGCAATAAATTATTCCTCTGGTAACGTTACACGAGACACGGGTGTCGTCCGTCGTGGTGGAACGATTGTAAAAAGGGCACGAAGACACGGGCGCAAATCGTTCCGTTCGTAATCCTATCGTCCCGGCCGCCAGTTTAATTAGATTGTCAAAGTCGAGCAGCGGGATTTTACGTTACTTTCAAACTTGCCGTCACTTTTCCCGTGTATAAATAGGATCGCTGGAGCGCGCGAGCGGATCCGCCGGCCGTGTAACAGTAGAACCGGCCGTGCTTGTAAAATTTACTTTGCCAGGTGTACGCGTCGGATGTATGGAACGTGCAGCACGGGTAAATATTTATAATACTCCGTACACACTCGGACCGATTTTATTCGAGGCATCGGCCGGTTCTCACTCCTGTTTGCGAATATAGAGGAGATAGTTTTCGACAGCCGGAATATATTCGGGAACCGTTCAATCCGTCCGACCGTTTTGTACCATCATCGTTCCGGGAGTCTCGTTTCCATGGTACGTAACCACGATCGCGGCCAATCGAGACGTTTACCGTCCCGCCAATGGTATTTTCGGGCCAGGAACGATGAATAGAGCCGGGCCTTTGATTAACAGCCGGGATAGAGCCATTCATCAGAGAACGGTATATTGTATAGGTCGAAGTAATGCACGTACGCGAGGCTCAATCACCGCGCAAGTTACACCAGCCCGTATTTACAGTGTCGCCCGTCGTTAGCTGCTCACGACGATCGGGTACAACGCCTAAGAGGTATTCAATACCAGCCGCAACCTGGTAAACCTAACGTAACGAAGACCCATAACAATTTATCGTCGATGCTTGGCCAGTTTAGACATCGAGGGCCTCGATTACAACCTGCCCACTCTGTTCGTTCCTTAACCAGTCGATCGAGGCCACTTCCGGACTCCGCATCTTCCAACGCGAAACGAAAAAGTAAACGAATAATCGTGCGCGTTCGTACTCGAAGAGTTCCTCCCCATCCGGAGAAATATCGTCGACCCCAACCAAGCCCTATAAACAACCGTCTAACTCCTTCATCCCCAACAGGAGCTCGATACGAGAAATCAAAATAGCGCAGAAGCCAAACGACCACTCTCCTCTCGACCATTACGCATCTGACATCCCCGACGAAAGGCACCCCTTGCGAAATCTACTTTTTCATCATCGTATGTCCAAGCAACCGTCCCTTCGTATTACAGATCGTTCATCCGAATGAACGTCGTGTATTGTCGAAAAATTAGGATCATCGTCCTTCTAAATATAACCACGGTTGTATGGACAGTTTTCTGCTGGATGGTCCACGCGAAGGACTAGGGGGCGCGTAGAGGGAGAACGTCCACGGAGGCTTGCAATCATAAATCTCGTATCGTGTAAAGTCGCAAAAAAGGCCGTCCCGTTCTGGCGGGGCAGGCATTTATCAGCCGGCTCGATCGATCGGTCTGATCCATCGCATTCTTTAAGCGCCATTCCACCTGCGAGCGTTGCGTACGTGCCCGGTGTTAAAGACGGAAGCAAGGATGCCAGTCTTACGGACGTAGCGCCCCTCTATTTTCCTGGTTTCCAACGGGAAAAATGGTTCCGTGTACGGATCTGCACGAACGAACGGCGGCGCAGAATTCCCGGTCGTCGTTACTGCGAATTAAAGAACCTGTTTGCTTTTACGATCGGAACGCAAACACGAAATTTACGGTAGGTCAAGCCTGAGCCGAGTTCGATCCTTTTGACCAATTACCAGGCCCTTCCATTTAAGTTCCGCCATTCTCACCGGCTCGCTAAAGCCTTAAGAGACGCCTCTCGACTGATGGGAATAGTTGGATGCGGTTTTTCCTTCCGTTTCGATTTAAAACTTTTCTGCCTTGTCTACCAGCGACTGAAGAGACGGACGACGTACGCACCGGAAGAATTCTGATGGCTCTGCCTGAGAATTCTCAACAAACGCAATTAGAGAAACGTGGACATAGCTGCTCGAGCGAATTGCGGTCGCAAATTCGATGAAAAATAAGAGAGAGCACGCAGTTAATTGATCGATTCAACCGGGAGCACGGTTAATTAGGCTGTTTACCGCTCCAGACCCGCACCTTTATCGGCAGTTCAACCCTCTTCGAACGGTTACTTCCGTTTCGAATGCAGCGGGCCTGCGACTGCACGCCTCGCGACCAACGAAACCTCGCAGCCAACTTTTCCTATACTTTATTAATTAACTCCATCGATCCGATAAATTATACGGAGAGGTGAGCCGTTAGCGAACGGGCTTGTTAATTATTAACTCAACCGACTATCGGCACCTCTGGCTGGCCGCCAGTGCTCCTCGAGAACTTCCTTTCGAGACACTCTCCGCGAGGGCAAAGATTTTTGGGAATTCTCCATTGTTCTCGAATTCGAACAATTTCGGGTGGAGGGCCATGCGACGGGAAGTGGCGGAGACACAAAAACCAGGAGGTACGTGGTTAATGGGAAATTCGAGGAGATCAAATTCTCCCCGGAAACTAAACACCCGTCACGAGGGTGGATGTTCTTCTGCCAGATTCAAGGATATTGATTCTGGGCCTCGCCTAAAGCCGTCGCGCGTTTCGTCCTCTCTTTACATCGGTTATTAACTTCGACTCGTTCCGTTATTTGAAAAATTGATAGAATATGGTACGTCATACCATCTCATTATAGGATAATTGGATTAATTGGAGCTATCACGCGCTATTCGATGAAAGACGGATCGTCGACTCTTTCGATTTTTCTAAAACCTCTTCACCCCGATCGGAATCCAGAGAAAAATGCCACGCGGATTCTACGCTCGTTAATTCTGAACAAAACGTCACGCACTCTGATCCGCACCGGAGGGCAAGATTTTGTTATCGCTGCGCGCACTCGTATTCTATATTTTATTTATAATCCCTGCAAGCGTACAATAAATATTTCCCCTATAAATTTTTCACGAAAACACACCGCGCGCTCGTCTGCCGTTCTAAACTGTTCAAAGTTGTTGACGCGTTTCAACAGTCACCCCTCGTAACCGGGTAATACAATTATCGACGCGAGCGTCGTGAAAACGTGAAATCTTCACGGCGTGGTAAGTGTTGAGCCCAAAACGAATGATACGACGGACAGACTGAAGAGGAACCGCGATACGAGTGCCTCGTGAATAACAAATTAACGATCGCATTCAACGTATTACCGATCGCAAGCCAGCGTCTCATTCAGTTTGAGACCCAAGACGGATACGCGAGTCGAACGTCTCGACTCTTCCGCTTTGCGTTTCCTTCGCGATGGTCACTCCTCGATGTAGCTGATCCCAGTGACAAGAAGTAGCGCAACGGCGAAAAGTAGAATCTCGCCGCGACCGTTTCTCCAAGCCGTTTTCCCGACCAAATTTCCGACGGCGCGCGCTCCAACGGCTCGTCCAAATTCACGTTCGTTCATTTCCATTATTTCTCGTTTAAAATGCAAAGCGCGCATTAGGACACGGCTAACGAGCCAAGAGAACAGCGGATTTTCTTTACGCGATTTTATTACGCTCGTGTCTGGCGTGAAAAAGAGAGCCAGGTGGAGCGAGGGGAAAGAAATGGGAAGCGAGTTGAGATAATTCCGTTGACATCATTTCAGAGTGGTAAATAGGAATTGTTTGACGTTAACGGCGGTCGTTAATTAAAAATAACGCGTTTAGCGTCCCTCCGGAGGGGAGTATCTTTCTTCGCGCTCGAAACTTTCTACCCGCTACCTTCCTCGAGAACTTGAGGGGGACAGATTTCGTTACGAATCGCTCGTATCTTGTTGCAACGATCGCGCGGTTAATTGAATAACGTCGAATGCTCGGAGCAGGTTTCCGTGCACACGGGAAATCACGTAGGTAAGGTTAACTTCATCGAGTTTCATTTCGAGGGGAGCCAATTAAAGGCTGCGTTGTTGTCAAACCTCGAAATATCATGGCGCGAGTAAACCGTAAGGACGAGTCAACAACGGCGGAATACACTTGTCCGCGGGTATTAGTAACTGCAACATTATTGGCGGAACATTGTAATATATTGGCGACGGTAATTAAAGTCTGGATACGATTCGGTAACAATGCGCGGACTGTACATATAATTATGCCCCGACAAGTATCGGGATTATTCCCATAATTATTTCTACAAGAGAACGCCATCGTTCCGCCGGTGGAATTAATATTCGAACGAGAGGACGAAAATTGTTCCGGAATAACTGTTCCCGGCTGGCGTGGAGCAAAAATTATTTTTGTACAGACGGTTCACGGGCTAGAGAATTGAATGACAACCCGTTGAAAGGACGATCGAGCAATGACGTTTTTTATTTAATTAATATGCGCAGACCGGCCGGATTCGTCTCATTTTCGGGGTATTTCGAGGTATATATTTTTTTTTTTATTTTTTTACAACCTGCTCGTCAGAGAGACGAGTTCGCTGTTTTCACAATTTTTTTCCCCCCCGGCAACGGTTGGTGCGTGAACATTCAAAATTAATTTCACGGATTTATTCAACGTTCCCGCGCGGAACGGCGTTGTGTGCTGTAAACTAATTAATTTAAAAAATAAAAAAAGGGTCGCGCAGTTGGATAACGTGTTCGAAGTGAATCGCTAGCTCGTTCCGCTTCACTCTGGGGATTCCTTTGGAAAATTTATAAGCTTCCTATTGCCCGGTTGCGTACAGATGCAATTGCAGGAATTATTTTCCGAAAAGTATCGAAATATATATGAATCGAACCGACGTGGACGCATGAATGTTCGATGCCGCGAGCGAATATAATTTTTCAACGAACACCTTCCGCGGAATGTCCCCCCATCGTGTTTCTTTTGATCTATCGTCTAAAAAACGTTATATTTTCTCTCGCGGCATCGCGATACGAGCCACTCTGTCGGCTCCACGTACAAATATTGAGCCATCGTTGCACGTTATTCGTTACACGTATCTCGATGCACACGCGTCGATGTTTAAACAATAACGCGGTACAAAGGATGAATTATTATTATTAATTCTATTAATTGCTCGGAAGCAGAGACAAAAGGCCATTACGTTTATCGCGTGCTCTATTAATTGCGTCTATCTTTGCTGCGTATCTATAAGCAATCTCTAGATTGCACTGTTACCAGCTGTTACCAACTACTAACCGACCAACTATTCTAACTATTCTCGCCCAGGGAGAATAGATCGAACAAGTTTGCTCTAACGATCCTTATAAATCGCAAAGAGTTGAACTTTTCCTCTTTCTCTCTCTCTCTCTCTCTCTCTATCTGCCTCTCTCTATCTTTCTCTGTTCGATGTGGTTTTACAGATCGTTCTTGTAAATTCACAGTTCCATAGTTCCGACGTCCCTGCAAAATTCCCCTGAAATTGGAAACAACGAGTTGTACAAATAAAACGGTCGTTTCGTCCTTGATTTCGAGGGAAATAAATATATTATGCACGACGAGCATAATTTAGTTAAAGTTATGGGAGCGCACTTTTAATTGCGTTCGCGCAGGTATTAATATGATACATTAAATTTCAAATTGTGAAATATCTCTATCGCGCTATAAATTGGGTTGGCCAGATTCGTGGCAAATACGAATACCCGCGACGTGATACAATGCCTATTCTAACATTTCATTTTCGCATTTAAATTAATCCACCAAAAATCGTCCCGCCTCGTTTAATTCACTCTGTAATAATCGCCTTGTTCCCGAATTGCGCTATCGAGATCTCGCGACGGCTGTGCGATTCGTTCCTAACCGTTTATCGGGAACGAGAACGCCGGATGACTTTGTCTCGAAAATCGCGTATCATCCCCGCAATCATCGGGGGTAATTTTAACACCGTTAACGCGTCCAATCATCCGTTAGCCCCGCAAATTGAACAGAAAAACGGGACTTTTACGACTCGAGACCTCTCTCGAACGCTTTTCCATCTTTCCTCCATTCGAACGCGCCACGCCGAATATCGAGCATCAGTTCTCCCAGCTATTTGCGCTATTCCTGCCGTTCATTCCCACATAACAGTCACGCGAACCTTTTTACACCCGCGCGTCCAAACATTTTTCACCAGCATCCGTGTCACAACATATTTCTCCCGCCTCTTTCTTTTTTTTTTTTTTTTGCCACTCTCCTCCACTTACAACGTTTGCTCGATACGCCAGGTAGCATTCGAAGGAAAAAAGAGCAACGATTCGATCGGTGCAGTGCAGACTGGTCGACCGTGTTTCCTCGTTAAGCGCGATTCATTCGAAGAACAGAAGACACGGAAGCGTTCGAGTCACGGGGTTCATTTTCCACTCGTAATCACTGGTTAATTATTCCGACGAGTGACTTCCAACGGCGTAACGACGATAACCGGTCCGACTGGTAATCCCGTTGCGTCGGCTGGTCCGATTAAACAGCGAGCGTAGGCGCGAGCAACGCCCGACGATCCCGCGCGATCGATACGCCTAATAATTCAAATTTTATTCCTCGCAGGCCACCGCGAAACTATTCGAGCTACCTGAAAATGATAATCCGCGCGGCGTCCTCAATTTCGTCGCCCTATCTTCGTTCGAATGCGAATCTCGCGGACGATCTCCCTGCGAATTAATTTATCGCCACGGTTATTCAAAGGAAATTAACGCGGGCGGAGGGCCGTTATTGCTTAGCCTGGGATAGATATTGTCGGCTAAACGTGACCAATCAACCGTAATTGCCGGTAACAAGTGGCCAGCCTCGCGAGTATTTATCAATTTGCGCTGGCTCGCTTAGCGAGCGACAACGAGCGCAGAGAAAGTGACGCTGAAACGTTCGCGACACTGGATTATATTCCAGACGAGAGCAGTTAAACTTCGACAATCAAGCAAATTTCTAGCGATAATTCGTTAACAACAGGCATAGACGTACTTTAGCCGACAGTGAATACGAGCGTAACTTCGACTGCCGTTTCGCAGTGCGAAATACGCTCGAATCGAAATCTTTTCGCCGTTCACTTTTATCAAGGAATCAGTCGTACGTTCGCCGTCTCACCCCGTAGAGAAGTGGTACGCGACTCGTAAAAGCGTAACAGTTTTCGAAACGTTTAAAGCTCTTTCGAGCGGCAGGATCGAGCCGCCATAAGTTTCCTACGCGCGTTCGATCGCTTCCTAGCCCCGGCTCTTTCAGGAGAGCCGTCGACTTTCTCTTTCGTGGCATCCTCATCGACAACCTGTCGTCGCTGACGATATTCCTTATAACCTAAACTGCTCGTTCCCCGCTGCGCGGCTCTTTCAGTATTCCAACGGAATCTATCGATAAACGAGCTCTAACGGCAGAGACGAACGTCTCGAAAATGTCGAATTACCAACGCGATGCGTTTAAAGAACGATTCGAATCTCACGAAATTATTAACACGTTACGATCGTTCGCTTATTCTCGATGGAAAGACAAATAATTTCTCTACGGAATCAGTTGAATCCCAGCGTACGACGGATTCGCGTCCAATGATGACTGCAAAACATTCGAGAACACGCCAGATCGACGTAACGCTCGCGATTCACGGACGGATGAATCGTAATGGCGAAGTGAGTACGCGTAAGAATTTCTCGAACGCGACCTTCCGCTCGCCGGACTGAAACGGACAACGAGATTAAACCTGGGAATCGGGGATTCAATTTAATAAAGGGGATCTTCGGCGGCTCGCCATGGAGCACGGTTTCCGACGCGTTACCACTCGGTTATTCGTTCTCGGATAGCTTGATGCGCCGCGAGAATCCTGGCAACAGTCGCAGAGAACGGCGTAACCGAGATGGACGTGCTGGATGAAAAAAAAGATCGTGATCGACTCCTAGAACGATTGCCAATGGGGATATTGAAATTTCCGCGTACGGCACGCGTCATAAAATTTTGATACGCTGTATTAACTCGATTGTTTAGAAACAAACACGATTATCCCAATCGTTCATTAATTTAGACCATCGATGTAGTTAATTAAATATTAATTGGTAACGATTCAACAGCAACAAGCTTGAGGATAAATTTAATTGAAAATAGCAATGGTAGCAAGCGGAATGTAAAACGGTACTGATAATTCATTACCAAAATTATGCACTCTAATGCACTGGTACTCTAACCATTTCAAATGTGTGAATTTTTCATTTGTCAGGAGAAAAATTCAACGTGAGAGCCCATTAATCTAAATTTTTCCGTCGTCCCGAGGAGCTGGCTTAACCGTTTTAACCGACCGTTTTCTATGACTTTAGAGAAAGCAGCGGGCAGTGAAAATGGCAAACGAGCAAACAATTGTGCCACGCAGAAACCACGTGAAAAGATCACTGGAGCCCAGCCAGGGTCACGCGACATAATTGGCCAGGCCAACCGGCACCCTCGCGATTCGCCATAAATTCGCGAGCACGCGTAACGCGCGAACGAATTGCCGCTGGTACTCGTAATAATTAGACGCGAATCCACGGATTTGTCTTGCCACGTTCGTACCCGTACGTCGCGTCGCAACGTACCAGAACTGGGGCGGAAAATCAACTAAAACGACGGGACCAATCCACTTTTCCAGCGACAGGAACACTTTGGGCACCGCCTAATGGAGAAATTGCTACTCCCGGCTACAGGAAATTCCGCTCCCGTTCGTCCTCCGAGTATCGGCATTGTTTGGTACCGCTAATGCAACGATTAGAAACGATTCGAGCCCCGAAGGATTTCGAGAATCGAACGAAGAGCAAATTTTCGAACGCGATCCACGCGTCGCGTACGCGTACAAGCGCAGAAGAATTTTTCCACGACTCTGTCAAAGCGAACGCGCGTTACTCGATCGAAATATTTTAGTCGACCGTTTAATCAAGTTTAGCTTGCGCTAAAAATGATACTCGAGAACGAATTCGTGCGCCATATTCCCGACGAGGATCCGTTTAAAAAAGTTCGCGACAGAACGTCGCGCGGTCCTTTAAAAATCATTTGCGTAATAGGCGGGGGAAAACACGCTAGAGAAGCAAACTCCGTGTTGTGTTTAGCGAAGAGGGGAAAAAAATTCTCAAACTCCCATCCGTGCCTGGATGTAAAGGAACTTTTACCCTTTTTCCGACGAATTAAACGAACACGTCGCAAAATTTGTTTCCCTTTCAGAGAACGGTCCGTTCGGAAATACCTGGCGAACGAGTAAACAAAAATTAACTGCCCGCGACGCACAATGTGTCGGATGCAAAATCTAGTTGGGAAAAATTAATAACTTATGCTCTGTCCCATTCAAAATTTGTATCAAACTACTTTTGGACTCGCTGGATCTAAATCTGGAATCGTCTGCGTTGTACGTTTCAATATGCACATTATGTTTCCAGTGATTTCTGGAAAGAATCTTGAAATTTGACATATCTTACGACTTCACCAACTTTGTCAAGAATAATTCCCTTAACACGTTCACGCCGGGGCGAAAATCTACGTTTCTCCGCGTGAGGCGGGACTGTCTTATCGCGTTAAGCTTCGTGGGGCGGGGCAATATCGTTGTAAATTTGAACTCGCTTATTGCGAAGGTAAAATTATCTTTTCTTCTACAGAGCCGGTTAGGATATATTTGAATTTTTGCCCTTATAAACAATAGATAAAATGGATCTGGAGGAAAGTGGTTCGTCTGAAGAAACGACTGATTTTCTGAAAACGCGTGACCCACCGGTGGGTCACGCCGCCCCACGGAGCAGTCAAGTGTGACCCACCGGTGGGTCACGCCGCCCCACGGAACAGTCAAGTGTGACCCACCGGTGGGTCACGCCGGCGTG
Source organism: Xylocopa sonorina (assembly GCF_050948175.1). Classification (NCBI taxonomy): domain Eukaryota; kingdom Metazoa; phylum Arthropoda; class Insecta; order Hymenoptera; family Apidae; genus Xylocopa; species Xylocopa sonorina. The sequence goes on from NC_135193.1 coordinate 17,133,690, forward strand.
AACGTGTTAATCCAATTCAATAACTAACACTGTAAGCCTTGAAGACTAGCGTAAAATTAATAATAATTGATATGCGATTATATTTTATTGAAGAGTATATGTATACGAGTATGCACGAGCGTTGGAATATTATAAGAATTAATAAATTATTGCATATTAAAGGAATAAATAATTAATAAACCATCATGCCAAGTGCCTTGCCACTCTAGCAGTGGTAGGGGAATTTGCAACCGGCGGAATATACCCAAGGACTGCGTAGTCATGCACAGTCGAGCGCGGTCATTTGGCAGTACGACCTCGACGCGATAACTATGATACAGTACTTGTCAACTAATCGAGATCTAACTAGCTTTGTTAATTCTAATTGCTACCTAATAATTAAAGCACCTCTCTAAATTAACTGATAGAATATTTTAATCGTAGCATTATTAACATTTATTAATATTTAATAATTTGTACGGATTTTTCTTAAATCTTTAAAGACTTTTCATTAATTTTAATACTGAAATTAAATTTTCTAATTTAATTTACAATGAAGAATCGTTTACGATTGTGCACTACTCACAGCCCTGGTCGTCGTAAACTACCCTCTCAGTCGGAGGACACCTCCATCGAACTGCAAACGTACTCAGCATGGAATTAAAGATGAATCACCGTGCAATATGTGAGTACATATCTTGTAAAGTCCATATTGTTAAGATGGGTCCCTGCGTAGTCACCTCCACGTGGTGGGCCTGGGCCCTTGGTAACGTTTTCGGGAAATTCTCTCTCGAAAACGATATCAAGCTAAGGACTACGTACTTAATTTTAAGTCATTTGCAATTCAGTCGAAATTTTCCAAGTCCTTATCAGGACTTTAAAACTTTCAATTAAATTGCAAATTGTATAATTATTTAAGCTATAGTTTAAGTTAAGTTAAGTTTATACCATATTTTCCACATAATATAACGAAAAATAAGAACGCGTCTTCGACTTATGGTGCGTTTGCTATCAAATGAGCCTATGTCCGGTTAGAATTTCGACAGCGACTGTTTTCCACCTAGATCTGATATTCGCCACAGTGTGCGACGCTGCATGTACCCGGAGGATTTCAACCGATATCGTTCGAACGTCGCGTCGCGAGATATTTGCACCTTTATTTCTATGATATATATTTATGCGAGCCCGTTTTTTCCTTTTTACATCCTCTCTCCAGCGTACCATCATAAATCTACGTCTTTACTAAAGCCACGTTATTCCACGGACAATTCAACGGGCGCGGTGTCCATTCCGCTTCGATTGGAGTCGTTGTTACCGTAGCGCATCCTTCCACATTCATGGAGAAATCTTGCTTCGATGCAGAGGGGCAGGAGCCGCGTCGCAACTCGCGAGCAACTCGCGAGCAACTCGCGCAAAGTACACGCTCGTAAAGTAATCATCCGTCAGGTTGCTACTTTGGAAAATGTTCTCAAGAATCGTTAACCGGTGTACGGTTTTCCTTCTTCAATTTTCACGATCCAATTAGGCGACTAGTTATATACTTCCGATCGATGCGTCATATTCTATCAACCGTGCCAGGGCACGATCCACGGTAAATTTTCAGCAGCGAGCCGAGTCGATCTCCCGTTGCACGCACGTCGGCGAATTTTCGACGCGGCGATGCGTTTTCCCGCGGTTACGATAACCCGGCTAACCGCATCGTCAAACTTTAAACGCGTTTCGTTAACTAATTAACCGCCGCTATTATAACTTTATAATACCGATGCCTCGGCTCGATCCGAATACCACCCGTAATACCCGCCGCAATTCCAAAACGGGAACGAACAACCGAACTAAACTCGATTCGAAGAGTAGAAACAAACACTCCGTCTCTGGTGTACTCGCCAACCCCTTCTCACAGCCCCTCGGCAACTGTTCAACTCCCTCTTCGCCTAATTAAGAGACAGTTTACACGGTCCACGGTGTGCAACGCTCACCCCCTCCTTGTTAACCGCCCACGAAATAGCGAGAAGGTGTCCGTGGAGGTTTAATAGCGAGACGTAGCGGGCCACTTTAAGAAACAGACCACCGAGGGCATCCATTATTCCGTACGTAATGCCGCGTCCCGGTTAATCGAACGTGAAAACCGTGTTCCGACTTCCGACAATAGGAAGCGACACGCTCGAGACGCAGTTTATACTCGCGAGATAAAGAGGCGGCGGAGGAGCCGCGCCACCCACCCTCGAACGTGAACGACGAGGAATTTCGAGCGAGGTGAACGTCTGTCCTAGTGCGCGGAGCCGGATGACATCGACCTGGCTGTTACCTGGGATCGATTTCCCGGCGCAGCGTCGAATTGTACGGGGTCGAGTCCGCGCATCGATGCATTTAACACGGGGGATGATCGATGAACGTTCGACTGCGTTCAGACGAGCAGAAAATGACGCCCTTGAAATTTGTCGTCATCCCGGATACGCACGCCGATCCGCGAATGATGAATACGTCGCCGTTTAGACCGCGTTATCGCTCAAGACACGCGAACGTTCTCGCTTCTCTTTTTCTTTTCTCTTAGAATTAGGGGTTGAATTTTTACTAGGACGCGGAACGTAGACTCGCAGACGATGCTACGCGAGTAAATACTCTCGCGGAACACTCGACGATTGTTCGAGGAACGGAATCTTATTTGCAATAACGCGAGGACGGCTGGCAGGGCGAGCCTCTCCGACGGTGCGCGCCCTCGAAGAATCCTCGGACGTGTTTTATAGAGAAACGGCACGTATCCGCGGTGCTCTATTCTACGATATCGCGCATTTATTCCCGGTGAATTGCGCCACGTCAAGGCGATCGTACATAACCGCGATGATCGATGGAACGCTTTCGACCGCACTTCTGTAATTCGCCGGGGCTGTTCGGTGCTCGATGCACTTCCTACGATCGATACATCGATAATTACTGCGACGAGTTCGAAAACGCCGGTACGGAATCGCGCGGTAATGGAAAAACACAGGCTAAACGCAACGTAATCGAAAAACGGGTCAAGGGAAAAGAGAGACAGACAGACGGACGCGGGACAGAGAGAACGGACTTTAAAGATATAACGTTCGCCGGGGCGCACCAAGGGTGCGCCGAAGCAATTTGCATGACTAAAAAATCAGACCAAAAGTATACCTCTTAAACGTCCAATCGAAATATTGTTATTTTTACCAAGCGCGAACTTCCTTACCGCCGTTATTCCGGTTAATGTATTCGAATTTCGTTCCTGGTTTAATTATTGCTCTTTAGCTACTGTGTGTCGCGGGTGCGCCAAGAGAACTCGCCAACTCCGCTCTTGCTTTAATGGGATTAAGAAACTGAAAACAGTATTCCAGCCGTGTCGCGATTACGTATTCGCGAGGTGTACGATTTAGAAAATTTCATATGAAAAATAAAAATCTAGCTCTCCCCTCCCGTTCTCGCCCTTAATCTCGCGGAATTAGAGAATTTCCCTTGCGCGCGATCGCGATACACCGAACGTAGTCATAATAGAAAATGTGGTCGCGCGAAGAGTCTCATATCTGATTCATAAAGGGTTGAAGAGTGGTATTACAGCGTTGTTGTACAACACGTCTCGAAAATCTCGGCACGGTGTAACGTTCAACGGCGGTACCATCGACGAGGCAGCACAATAACGATACCGATTATGCAACGAGACCGTGCACGCGGAAATTTCGGTACTGAGCGCGCCTCTAATTCCCAGCTGTAAAGTTCCTCATCGCCCTGTAAAAGTAAAGTGTAACGGTGTCGTTGCGATCTCGTCGCCCGCTATTATCCACGCTATTTATTGCCGCGATAATTCTCTTATGAGACGAGAATCTCGTTGTTGCGACCACGCTCGCGTTGGAAACGGCCAGGGAGAACTTTACGCCCGCTTATTTTCTCCTCCTCCCTCTAGTTTTCTTTTTTCTTTCTTCTTTTCTTTTTTCTCAACGACGATAATTGCACGCGCAGTGGGTAGTTCCCGCGTTTTAAAAGGGAAAATGAGAACGTTTCACCCCCCATGATCGATCTGAAACTTCTTGTTTTAATTACATCAACAGGGCCGTTCGTTCCCTTTCAGACTGCGTTAACTCCTTCGCGGGCGACGGAGGGCAGAAAAACGATCGTGTGGAACACGCGCGCGGAACGGAAGGGGCGTCGAAGACCGCGACAAACGGAAATCAAGAGCCCCGAGTTCGAAAGTGGGGCACGTTCACGACTGAACCGCGTGGACCGACGGAGAAGAAACTTATTTCGTGGCCCGGTGGCGATGAGCACGGTCTCCTCGATGAACTACAACTTTTAACGAACCATCGGGACCGGTCGTAAATTTCGCGATCGCCTCGACCCCGCGGAATCGACGGATCGCGGAACCGTGGGCCGACGACTGCCAGATAACTTTGATTAATAAATTTCCAGGCGTATTTGTGCGCAACGCCCATTAAATTGCATACGCGCCGCATCCTTTGCATTGTTGCATTCGACGCGGGCTCCGTGTAATATCCGTGAACGAACACGGTTAGCACAGCGCAACAGACACGGTTAAACACGCACGCGCGTTTACCCAACGATCGGTTCTGAATTTCGTTATCGATGCTTCGATGTTAATAACACGGACTACGAGTTCCCTGCTAATTATTTCCACGTCGATGCGACGTTTTCCAGCGATCACCGCCGACAGAGGGTGGACGCGATCGGATCGCGTGCAGAGCGCCGCGAGTCGCTTCCAAAAATCGCGACCAAACTTCCCTTCTCTCTTCTTTATGCTCCCGCGTCCTCTCCGTCGCTCGTCCCTCTCTCACTCCCCGGTTCGATTTTTATAGCCGAGCCTTTACGGTGACAATATCCCGGAAGAACCATGCGTCTCGAAGCATAAAAAGCTACGAGGGCCTTGGAAGAACCGCGAGATACTGAATCGGAGCACCGGTGAATAGCGGACTGTTTCCTGAAATATCCCGCACCGGCGCTTTTCCCTAAACATCGACGGCATTGGTAAAAATTGAACGAAAATTTGGGACGATACTCTTTATCAGGAACGATGGCGCCTGGCTCGCACTCTTGCGAGTAATCGTGGTTAGAGCGACGGAGCTATGCACGATATAATAAAAAGAGGGGGCGAACGGAGAACCGGTATAACGAAATATGAAGCAATATTGCATCGTTTGTTTTTGGAATTGTATCAGCGACCACCGTGAATGGGATTCCGAACTCTTAATGAATAAACAGAGAGCCGTTCTTTTTCCCCCTTTTTTTTCTGACCGAGAACAATGGAATTCTGATGAAAATTCAATTGGACAAACCAATTATGTTTTTTGCGGCACTGAAAACACACATCTGTTTGGTTGAATTATTACGGAAACCGTGAAGGTAAACAGAAATTTTAAAAGAACCACATAGCCGCGTCTACCTATGAGAAAACGCGAAGCGGAACCGCTGCCGTTATATCCTTTTTTCCCCCTCAGAAATGTTCATATTTCTGCGAGATTTCGACTCGTTGAGCAAGGAGAACGGCGCGCGTTATCGGTCTCTCCTGACGGGGGTGGATAGAGGGGGACGAATGGTCGAAAGAAAGGCGAGGGGTTTTTAAATATTACAGGCTAATTGAGTGCCTCCTGAAGTGGTGAAAGAAAATAGTCTCTGGCACTGTTTCAAAGGGAGCCTTCTTGAACGTGAATTCAACAAGTTAGCCGTTTCTCTTTGGGGAGACAGCCCTTTAAAAGCGGCTGCACCGTGTGCGACTCGCGAGAAATCTAGATTAAAGGAACAAGGGCTGCGCCGTCGTGGCAGCCACGGTACCAGCATCGCCTTCCCTTCTTTCCGCGGGACGAGGAGTGTTCCGTGGAGAAAATTCCCTTGATCTTTGCCCCGTCTTTACCTTCCGCGATAACACGCGCACTTTGACCGAGAACGAACACCTCTCTCCAACGGAAACATCGACTTCCGATGAGTCTGAATATGATTCGACTTTGCCGAAGCTCCGTTCGAAGTTATTAACCTAACGGGGGGTGGTAAGGTACATCCAGACGAGGCGCCATCCAGAAGGAAATATATACTTCGATGGCAAGTCGAAACGTCTACGAATCGGTCCGTGTTTTTCTTTCGACGCGCTGCCAGAAGTTAAACCAATTTACTTACGCTAATGCCCCGACGTCGAGTATAATATTTACCGTGCGATCGACGAGACTTCGACACGATTTACCTTACCGGAAGACTGTTGTCTTTCGTTAATTTCTATCCAGTGTCTCACTTTCGAACTACGATCGAAGTCGTTTACGAATAAACGAGGGACCGACGCTTCTGGTTTTTACGACGACACCATTTACCAAATGAATCTCTCGTTTGTCGAATAAATTCGAGTGCACGTCGATGCTCGAACGTGCATCGACGGAATTGCGCGACGGCGATCATTGATTCGAGTTGCATCGATGTAAAGCGTATATTTATTTCTCTACCCTCGTTCCGGATTACGTACGAAACAAATCTTTTACCGTTCGCTGTTCGCGCTTCATATTTTAGTCATCAATTCTCAGGGAAGCTCTCGAATAAACATTCCCTTTCGTATGTACATATTTTTGGTTACGAAACGCAATGGTAATGTTAATCGAGTTGGAGAAGCTCCGCGACAGCTGCGGAATGCATTTGTCAGGAGCGAAGGTCGGGGGCAGACCTTTATTACAGTCGAAGACGAATGAAAAATTAATCGACGCAGTTGCGCCGTTCACAGGACGATCGCGTGTAAATAGAATAAAGAACGAAATAAATTCCACGGGGACGAGGACGGCGAGGAGGCTCGAGGCAGATGGGAAATACGAAGCCCTGGAAGACGCTTGGATTACCAAAGGGGATGCTTTGTCTTTCTACACGGACGGTGCACCTTCGCGCCAAATTTATGCGCTTATTTACACTTATTACCATCCGCGACGTCTCTCAAAAGTCCATTTATCATTTAGCCGACCCGAATCCGGTGAATCAGTATTCAGCGGCGGGAACGTTTCGAGTGCTTAGTCGCTAATGAAACGGAGCCATCGACGCAATTAGCCGAGCTCTCTCCGCGAAGAATAAGGTTTCGTTGACTTTGGAATCGTTAACTGGACGCGTCTCGAACGGGGCTTGAATGAAAGCCTCGGAATGGGAACGCACAAATTTCTTTGTTACTTCTAGGGGAGCGTAAAACGCGAGAGAAAACTCTCGTCTCGAATCGAGGCCGTACTTCAGACGGAACGAACGCTCCTGTCTGTGGAAACCTATTTTCCCCGTAAATATACCTGTTCCTGGTGTCTCAGTTTGAAATTGCGCAGCGAGAGATCGCGAGTCTCTCGATATTTCTATTACTCTATCGATGTTCAAATAATTTTTAATTGCTATTACTCACAGGTTGATAAACGATGCTGTAGTTGGCCCAATACCTTGCAGTTACACCTCACGCTCTATTCACGCGCCATATTTTACCCACACTGCTTATCACTCGCGTATTTAATGGTATACGCGTATCGATCGTACGTTCGACGATAAATCGCGATTACGAGACGGGTAAAATACGCGGGTAGAAATGTCGCTGATTAAACTGATCAAAAATCCGACGAACGCCACGCGATTCGCGAAGGAAAGTACGCGCGTCTCGGTGGTCGAGCGACAACTAAACAACCAGGAGTGTCGCCGTACCCCAAATGTCAACCTTCGCTTCGCCGTTGTCCCATATTTCACGAATCCCGAATTATTTACAGCCGAATAAACGTCGAGACCGAAACAGACTTCGATAACACAGACGATGTAAAGAAAAACTGTGCCTGACAGCAATGCCACGATATCACAGTTCGTCGAGCACGTCCTTTTTCTTGGACGGGAACGCGGCCGCAGATGTTTACCTTCTCTGGGCGTAACCGTAATCGAGACTCGCGTAATTCGTGCGGGTATTAAAAGAAAAAAAAAAATAAATAAACCCCGTCGTAACAGTGACGCGAGAATATTCGCGAAAGTGGATGGAAAAAGTGCACGAGGAAAGGATTTTACCGCTACCCTTTCGATGCGAAGTTAATTCCTACATTATAAGATGTAATAGATCAAGCTGAGGGCAACAATGGAATCTTCTAGGTTAAAGCAGGCTGATCGCCCACGTAAAAGGGAACCATAACTCAAATTCTCCCTTTGATCTAAAATATGTACGTCAGCCATCCACGGGGAAGTGATTCCACCCCGTGATCGCCCTCTAACGCGCGATAAATCAGAGAACAGCGCACGGACGTCGCGACAAAAGTGACGCGTGTCGAGGCTACGTGATCGTTAAAGAGAGAATCGGGCTCATACCTGAAATCTGGACGCAGCCAGGGGGTCTCAGCGGGCGATGTCGCGCATCATCGCTCGAGCATAACTCGCAGGCGTCGCGACGCTGCACCAGGGCTGGCTTGTTCCGGCGCTACGTGACCCGCGAACGTGGACTCGCTCGCTGCCGTGGACAATTCGACGTGAACGATTAAACCGTTGAATCATTAGCGGTGCAGGGGACACGGAGGTGCTACCAGCGGCCTGCCCCCGTCGCTTTACCGCCTGCTGGACCAGCGACGAGCATTATCGGCTCAGACACCTACCAGAAATACCATTAGCGGCCATTTATTTCGGACGAATACCCAATCACGACGGCCGATAATCTAGCGTCGAGCACGTTTTAGCGGGAGCCGAAAGTACCAGCCGTCTGGACGGCCTCGTTTTTCGTTCGACGGTTTCGGAATTACCGGGTAGAAAAGGGTTGATCCGGGATTATTCTAGATACCTAGCATCTCGGCTGCTTAAAATATTTTAAGCCACTCGTGAATTTGCGAAGCTACCTGGGACTGCGTAGCAAAGACTGCACGCTCGCGGGTACTTGAATACAATTGATCGTCTCGCGTTGAAATTTGCACTTTTTCCGCCTCGCGACGAAACATGCCAGGGTCCCTCTGGAAGTCGAATAGAATTACCATTGAAGGAAGTCGTTTACTGTCTAGAATAATCCCATCGTTCGAAACGAATGGCGTGGAGGAAGGGCGCGATGGAAGGTCTTGCAGGTTCACACCAACACCTGTCCGAGCTTACGGTACGGTTTCGAGGGCCAGAACCTTCAGCCACGGCCAGTTCTCGCGAACGCGCCCACCAGGTAACATTTCGAGACGCATCCGTTGGTTCTCGCGCGAAAACATCGACGCTGTTTCCAACGTGGGGCTGGGAAATTATCCTCGAGAGTAATTCGGAATCGTTTGTCTTGCGGCCGGAGGAAGCTTGATTCTTCGATAGCGGCTGTTACGAGTAAAGTATGGGTTATGTGGAAATTGAATTCGCGGCGGAATCTAGAAATATTGCCATTTCCGGCGGGGAATAAAGCAAGGATCCGTCTAATCTAGAAACATTGCAATCCCAGGGGGGAAACAAGGTATAGGTGTATCAGTCGGAATGAAATATCTGGTTACCATTGAATCGAGATCTTCGGAGGGAAAGTAGCTACAGTTTGTTCCAGTTTCCGAAATCCACTTGGCCACTGTTCGGGACCCGTTCGATCGTCGTCGTAATGAAACATCCGAGCGAGCGATTCAATTTAAATCACTAATTGATTCCTGAGCCTCAACCCGGTGGGAGGTTAACGATATGACAGTTCATTTGACGAACGTCAGGACGGAAAAAAAGGGGAGAGAAAAAAGAGAGATAGGCTGAAATCGGTGATCTGAGATCGCGTGAAAGTTAGGCAACTAGGGGAAAAGGTCAACCTGACCGGTTGCCCTTAATCCTCTCATCGAGTTCCAATTAATATACGTCGACGGTCGTTACTTAACATTCAGAGGATAGAGGGGCGGTGGATTAATTGGTCCGCGGCGGTTTAAATTCGCCTACCACGATGGACTCCTTCGAGGCCTCTCCACTCCGTTTCCACCTCTATTTCCCTTTTCCTCGTCGCGAGCGTAGATTAAGGGAATCAACCTATCCGGACAAAGTATTTGTGCCGCGACCAAGAACTTTTGTAGCCGGATAAGGCGGCGGAATTAAATTCGATACGAGGCACGGGGTGAAGATTTCTGACCGCGTTTAATGACCGGAATGGAAAGCAAATAGGATGGAACAGAAACAACGCGCGCAGATGGATACATATATTGGAGACATTTTTTGTTTTAGTACGACACTTTTGATTGAAACGCGCGAAACGACGGTTCGAAATGAAAGTTTCTCCATCGTTCGATGAGAGTTCGAAAAATATTAAAAACTTAATAGTAATAAAAAGCTTTGTCGTGATATTTCGACGCAACATAAAGTCGCAGAATCCTCTTCTCGAAAGTTTCACTATAAGACTACCAGTGCTTTTCAACATTTTATTTTATTTTTTTTTATTTTTATTCTTTTAAGGCTGGAGAGAAAGACATGAAACTGTATACGGAAATACGAGGCGTGTTATGGCACTTTATGTAACGCGTTACGTTGGAAATATTAAAGTATTCCCTGCGCGTGGTGGAAGACAAAGGTGACCCTGTTAACGACCTATCTTAATCTACCGACCTTATGCTCCGTCGAGCGAAGGTTATCGTGCTCGATAAACCAATAAATTTTAATAATCGCCAACGGAAGGCGAACAAAAGGCCATCTGATCGCTGCCAGATCGAACGTTTCTCTTATTCTTTGAACAACGCGACGAGAGGATCACAAGGGTTGCATCGTAATGCTGCAGCGATCCGAGACGAGGATATTCGAAAGTGTCTCTTCGACTTGCAACAAAATGGGGACGTATCAACGATTTAAACACGACGATAGGAACATTTCTATGTACTTCTAATTAATAAAAATAAATTCCAACTATTCCAAGTAATATTAAAAAATGTATATACGAAAACTCGATGAACCACGTTAGAAAACTTTCGACGATACCCAACGATGACGTAATGCAAAAATCTATAACGGCAGAACAGGGGTAAGAAAACGGCCGGAGGAACTCCGAACTCATTACACGTCGTAATGAACCTTCTCTCTTTGGCGATCAAACATTTGCATCGAAGGAGCTGGTAGAAAAGTGACTGAGAAAGATCAAGACCGCCTCGAAGATTAAATCGAACGATCGAAAGTTTCCCAGTCGCTAATAACTCGGAGATAGGATTTCAACGACAACGAGTACAGCTGTCAGGCACAGGTACGTCCGATTTACCATCGAACTTGCGGCTCGTACGTCCGACGAGTCTCAAAACGAGCAGAGAACGTCGACGCCAGAGAACAACTGCGTCTGGTCCGATAAAACGGAACAATTCCACGGGACTTGAGGGATAATTACGACGCGTGTCATTGTTGGCTCATACGGGGAAAGAGTACAAAGAGCAACAATGCGTCCCTCTAATGGGAAAACCCCGGACAATGAGCAAAACTTCGCAAATCGTCGACCAGATGGTGGAGGAGAAACGGCGCGACCAGAGCGGCAAGAAGGGATCGAGGTCGGGTTAATGTCGGTTACATCGGTAGAAACCGTAATTGCTTAATTCTTGCTCGATCCGTCGCGACCCAACCAAAGAGAGCGCACTCCGATTTCAACTGTTTTCCTACCACGATTTATCTTTCGCGGGACAAACGAAAGGAACTTCTTGCTTTGGGTGATCGTCGAGATTTAAAAAAGGAAAAATAAATAAAAAGAAAGTGCCCCTTTCGGGCAGGGTTAGACAGCTGAGAGAAATCCAATTTATCTGCTGGCCGGATGTGCCTGAACCAAAGAAAGGAGTGGAAATTCCTGGCGGTTCGCGGAGTTTAGATTTCGGTGGGGCACTCGCGATCAAAGGCGTGACGGGAAACGTTCTCGCGGCGATTCAAAGTGGCCACCGGTCGTGGAAGGGACGGAATTCAAACGGTAACGCGACTTCCGTGGCCATCGTCCCGCGAATCAGGCGGCTGCGATCCGTTCGTTCCGTTTCTTCTCGCGACAGGATATGAAAACGATCGATTCGCGACACGCCAGCAAGTTTTTCGTCCGGGATGGCCGTTTACGGGGCGGAAGTAAGTAACGTTCGCCCTTTCGGGGGGGGTGGAATTTAAAACAAATTCAATTTGTCGGGTGGCTAAATCTCGAAATCGAATCTTTCTAAAGAAGGGGAAAGGATTAAAGCCCGGACGGGGAAGGACGATGGGGCTTGCGATCGCGCGAAATTAATGTAGAGTTTTCCGGCTGTTCTTCGAAAGTGCGCGTACCGGTAGGGCGAACCGGCGAAACAAGGAAATGAAATTAAGGAGGGAAAAAATTTCGATGAAATTTCGAGGTCGTATATTTCCAGTTTGAAACTGGGGAACGTAAAAAAGGGTAGGAATGACGGAACGATAAAACGCCATTCCCGAAAAGTGGAACGCTTTTTCCCCCGATATATCCCTTCGTTTTCCGGGATCCGTTCACCAACAAGCGAGAGATCTGCGAACGAAAGATTCAATCTGTCGGCCGATTCGAGCGCTGGAGGATCGACTTTTTCCCAGCAGGGGCAAAAGAGAGAGAGAAAGAGAGAGAGAGAGAGAGAGAGAGGGGGCGGGCGTAACGCAGGAATGGGGTGGCCCGTGAGAGCGAGAGGGAGAACACGCGAGTTAAGGGCCACGAAATTTCGACGCGTGAAATTGAAACCCGTGACGGTCTCACCTCGAAGCGACGATCAGAGCCCCTGTCGCTTTCTCCGCGAGCCCATTTTATTTCCCCGACGTGGATGGCCATTGGAACGCGTCGGTGCAAGTGAATAACCTCAGCCACCGCGGGCTTCGCCAGCATCCAGAAATGATCGTAGCCGAGGGTAAGGGAAACTTCATTTCCGAAAGGGTAATCTCGATCCTGTAAATCGATCTCAACCGCCGATGTTCAACGACTGCGGTGAAACACAAGATAGCGGAGGTGAAACGGGGGCAGGGACGCTCGTAAAGATGCCGACACTCGTCCCTGAGACTTTCCAATTTGCTTCCATCGTCGGTACTACACCGATTTCACTCGAACCCCTCCCGTCTACCCACCAGGAAAATCAGAAACAACTTCGCGTCGATCTTCCCTCGAGTAGTTCGTTTCCTTCGAGCGGCACGTAATTCAGCGTAATACGAATACGAAAGTACCATTCAGCTCCCTTCTTTTCTCTTCTCTCGCTCTCAGCTCGCTCGTTCTGTTCTCTCCGACGATCCCCTCGCAGGTAAGCGTAAACGAGTTTCGAGTTTCCGAACGCCCCCACAGACAGGTGCTAATGTTTGCGTGTCGTTGAACCTTCGATCGGTGGAAACTCGATCATCCTTAGCTCCCCCGGAAGATCCAAAGGGAAAACAGTCTAATCCAACGAGCAAATATCAAGGATGGAACGAGCTTGTTTGCCAACGGGCATCCTAAGCCGCAAATAACGAGAGGGCTCGTCCGAGACGACGGAAACACCCCGCCTCTTCGTGCATGATTTTCCACCCTCCAGTGCGAGGAGGAGAAATCGTTGATCCTGCTCGACGTGATTTCAAACGAAACTCTTGCTCGACACCAACGAATTCGACACGGTCGCTCCGGAAACGAAATGATCGAAGACGGCGAGGGGACGCGAACGGCAACTGGTCGCGGCGTGACGTTCTGGCACTCGACTCGCGATTTAAAATCGCAGCAACGATCGCGGCCACTGTGCGAGCCAGAGCAACAAGTTATACACCATAACAAGCGTACCGAGGGACAGGTGATGCCGTTCACTCGCGTCGATCGTCCTGAGATCTATTCGAACCGAAAAGAAATCCGGCGGACGTTCATCGATCAACGCGATACTTGAAAGCCTCGATCGAAGCCGCGACTCGTGCTCGGAAGCGACGAACCTGCTGCGTCGCGATCAACCGAAGCGTTGCTCGAGAGAGGGAAAAGGGAGGGAAATTTGTCACCACAGACGAACCGAGGAGATGTTGTACCGTCTCGTGACGCGTAGACGTCGTGGAGCCGCGGATCAAGTTCAACTGTCGCGTGTCCTCGAGGTCGACGGGATCGAGCTCGAATCCGCACGAGTCCGTTGGTCGAACGATGCCCGTCGAGGTATCGTCGCGTAAACACGGCTCTATCGATATCCGGTCGAAACGGTCCCCGATGAAAACGGCGCGATGTTCGAGCGACCCGGTGGTCCGGAGTACCGTGCCAGTACTGGTACTGTGGAGTTTGTTATCGAGTAGCGGCGAGAGGAAAAGCGGGCAGGGTGGTGGCAGCTCCGCTTGGCTGACAAGTAGACAGAGATGGTATTACGCAGGCGCTAACTCTCGGCTCGCCTCGCGGCAACCCTCCCGTACACCCTCGACAACCCCCTAAACTCGAGTGCTCGGCCGTCCCTACAACGACCAGCGATGCCACCTACACCGTCACCCATCCTTCGAACGCCGTATCTGTTCCTCCGAGATGTCCCCTTGCCGGGCGTGTACGCAATTCGAGGCTACTGACAGACGACGAATCCTGTTTCGATGCAAATTTATTATTCACCTGGACCGTTTCCAATGATTAAAAAGCTCCGTTTTCTCTCTTCGTTTCTCTCGCAGCCTGAAAGGAAAACTCTCCGACTGTACGGTATAATGGTATTACGGGAGGGTAGAGATATCGAGAGAATTCGTATTCCGATACCCGCTATGCATTATACTTATGTTTCTTCAGCGTGAAATATTCGATAAGATCCGACGAGGCTGAAAGCTCCTTTGAAAATGTTACAGAATTCCTGCAGCAAATACCAGACAAGAAGTTCCACGATCTTCAATTTCTTACGGGGAAGAGATCGTGAAGCGAAAAGGTAACGACTCGACGAGCAACAAAATATCAGAAGGTATCGCGAGCGATCTAGATTACCGCACTTCTCTCCCGACGGAACGATCGGCGAAAAATGAGGAAAAGAACAGAAGTAAGAAGAAAGCGCTCGAGCTTGGATTGTCGAAGAATTACAAGCAGCGAATCAACTTCGTCACCGGGAGCGGACACCCCCGTATACCCTGGGGCAAGCGACCCCTCCTGACTTCTCCGCGCTTTTCCATCTTTCTCACCCGTATTGCCCCAACATTCGCTCCGATCCGTTTTGTTAGACTGGCTGCATCCTAGAGGGCAACGCCGGTTGAACTTTCTCATCAACCATAACGCGTACCACTCCTCAGTCAACGTCGTTCACTCTCTGCTCGCATAGCAATCCAATTCTACGAAATTCTCGATTATTACACGACTGGCCGCTTAATGATTTTACGATTAAATTATGAAATCCGTGTTATCTCGCCACTTGCTTGTTTTCTTTTTTCGTTGCAGCGGGTTGGGATGGATAAATATTCTTGATTACCATCGTGCAATATCGCAACGTGCGTGCACGTCCGCGCAACCAGCTTCCCGACGGGGAGGAACCCAGCAAAGTAACGTTTCGGTTAACCGCCGTTCGATTATCCAAATTTTCCATTATCGGATCTCGATCATGACGTGGCCGTCAGTGAAACTATGCGAGATGAACGCGTTGTAAAATCGCTCGCATATTAACAAGATGAAACGCCGGCTGTGTAACACGGAAAGGCCATCGTTATTAAAGCTAGCACGTGACGTGTTTTATCGCAGCCTACGTGAAACATGTTGCGCGCACCCTTTTGACCATCGTTTCCGCCCTCGGTAACCAACGATCTGCTCTTGTTTTCTACAACGATCCAGATCTCTGAATTCCCCATTGACGAGCATCAAGACCCTTATTCTATTTTCATTCATGCTCCCCTCCCGGATGTATCGATAGGGGTGCTTTATTGCGCCGGGGTTAGCGAGGCCTCCGGTGCCCTTTAATTACCTGGCTAGCGAGCCTGATGAGCGTACGTCGAGCACACGCGTGCAATTTATCAGAAAAACAACATTTCGCCCACAGGAGAATTCCTTTGAACGTATCGATCGATAAAATAATCGATATCGTCGGGGCTCGACGCGATCAACAGGGTGAAAGCATCCATCTCCTTCGTATCTGGGTCCCCCCCTCGAAACCACTCCGGCTTACGAATGTCCTTGGCTAGTCTCGCAGAGACTTACGCCAATACTCGCGTATCTGCTTGAAACTTGCAGAAATCTGCCGTTATTTACAGCGAACTCGATCCAACCTGACCCAATCA
Source organism: Xylocopa sonorina (assembly GCF_050948175.1). Lineage (NCBI taxonomy): Eukaryota > Metazoa > Arthropoda > Insecta > Hymenoptera > Apidae > Xylocopa > Xylocopa sonorina. The sequence goes on from NC_135193.1 coordinate 17,149,734, forward strand.
CCTCCAATTCATAGGATCCCGCCCCAACTCGCTTGAAATCGCGGCAACCCCGGGTTGATATTACAGCGAACAAGCTTCAACTAGCCTCGAACACTTTGAATTCGCTGCTGCTGCGTCCAGCTTGGTCACAATCTACTTGAAACTGTTCGGCAACATTGATCGCCCAATTTGCTCTACGTGGAAACGTCGTTCCGATCAATTCGTCCGGGATATACTTTTGCTATATTTCTTTCTTTCTTTTTTCCACCTCTCTTTAACAATATTTATTAACAAATAATGGTCGTTCCATTTAATTCCGTTGATTTTTTATTACAACCATCGAACCAGTTCGTTATCGACCACGAGCATTTACGACGTCGAAGTGTGCGGTCGTTTATTATTACGCGAAAATTGAGCGCCGATATTTGGCCAATATTTGTGCAATATCATTGGCCCCGCTTCGTTCCCAGCCCGTGCCACCTTCCCGCCGCTATCCGTCCTGTCACACGGACAGGGAAGACCGTACTGCGAGACTCTTGGTGTTGGGACCCTTTCGGATTCGACGCGAGCATTCGACCGCACGCCAGAGCAGGCAAAGAAGACAGCCGGGGAATGAGAACGAAGAAAAATGGGAAGAATAACTCCTCGAAATATGATTTCCTCCAATGAGGCGAGTTATCTTCGGATCGAGATTGAAATCCACGGACGTGTTCTCCGTTCTTCGTGCGGGATCTTTCGTGGAACAGGTATAAACACTCGCCCCTTATCGACGCCGTCCGATGAAACGAACTTGAGATTTGCGAAAATTCCGCTCCGCGAGTCGAAGAACAAATCCTTCGGGTCAATAATCAGTCTCGACGACCGATTCGAGGCGAGAATTAAAGTAGCGCGCGACTATAAACGCGTCTATAGATCGCGTCTCTGTCGATACCGTGATTATTCGAAGAGAAAAATCGAACGATCTCGACGATCGTTGCCGAGTCCACAGCGTGCAGCGGTTAAACCACGCTAAACGCGGTCGTTTAATAAGATTGCTCGGACCTCTCGTTAATTCCGTGAAAGCTTAGCTGCATGGGGCGTGAACAAAGACGGGGGTGGCGGTGAAACAGGTAGCCGGTTTAACGAGCTGGAAGTGGAGAGAGAGAACGTGGTGTAAACGGCAAGAGGCACGAATCCACCGACTCTTACCTCCCGTCGACGTCCACCCCTAACGTGATTCCATCGATAGCCCCGCAGAGCTGCCCGCGCGATCGCCCCACGTCACCCTCCGGGAGCATCGAAACAGTCGAGGGACCCGGTTCGAGTCGTCGACGCCGGATTATATTTAATGCACGTCGCGACCAACTTAACTTTGACGCGATACACGAGTTACGCCGTTAAAATTCTATTCTCAAGAGAGCCGCCAGGGACCTTTCACCCCCTGAACTTCACTTTCGTTCGCAGTTAAAGGAGGTTTGGCTCGCGATTGAAAGTAACCGCGATTCAACGGGGAACCGCGACGAAGTGCGACGCGTGCGGCAACCTCTCGCGATCCGCGACAGCCATCGAAACGGCGGAAGGATCGATCGAGCAAGGAACTTGAAGATCGAACAATGAAGACAGCGAACAAAGTAGAACGGTAGCCGTAAAGCCGGTTTAATTATCGAAATTGTAGTGCACGCTGGCGTGCCAATAAACGGCCTCGATTCACGCTCGATGCATGTTTACCGATTATATACATATTCATCGGGCCGGCCCTGTACCCGGGATAGAACCGATAACGGGCGCTGATAATTTCCGTGATCAGAAAATCGGGGACAGCCGAACAATCGGCTTTTCCAGCTGACGAACTCCGCCCTTCTCGCGGTCGCGAGGCGTCCTGACCCTCTCCCTCGTCCTGCAACACTTTATCGAGCTAGTCACGGGGCAGGCGAGACGTAGCTCGATTTTTACCCACTTCTCGCTGGCGTCGAGAGGAATGAAATTTACCGACGGACTAAACGATCGACGACAATAGAACGAGGGTAGCGGCGTGTTCGAAAGCCACGATTTTACCCGTGCCAGTGAAATCGCTCGACGCGAGGCAACGTCGATACGCGTAACGGTCTCGTGACTTTTTTGTTTCCTCGTTCCTCGCGCTTCCGTTATTTACACGGACGAAACGTGTCTCTCTCTCCTCCGGGGGTTGAATTTTCACCCATTCTTCCCTTTTTCCCTTGTTTCTCTTTTAAAGGAACGAATCGTCGGCCAGGTCGTAGCGAACAAACGGCACGGGAAAGTGTCTTGCCCGTTGGTGCACGTTCGCGGGTTTCAGCGAACAAATTACACGGCGACGCGCATAAATAATCATAACGCTGGATGTCCATTTGCGTGCAATGAATTGTGCACCTGATCCAGCCGTCCGGTCCATCCCGCCGTCCCTTCCACCCTTCGTCTGTGTCTACACGTAAAGCTCTCAGCGGTTTGTTCATTGTCGGTGGAATAAATCGATGGCATCATCTGTGCCGCTGGTACCGGCGCTTCATTTTCCCCTATTTAACCCAAATGATGTATCGCGCGCGACAGAGACGCGCGGTCCTTTTCGATCTATTTCCTCTGCGCGGCAGGGATCGTTTTCTTTGGCCGTAGCCAACGTAGCAATCATGGAACGAGGAAAATAGAGCGCGCAGGGACTGGCATGATAAATAACATTAGTTTTATTAATCCCTTAGTCCGGCTGGATGAGTCTCGAGCGAGAAATTACGGTCGTATCGCATGTCGAAGGCAGTAAACCCCGCGTACGTGCAGCTTTTAAGGTGTATTTCATTTTTAAAACCGACCAACGATGCGGCGCGCCAATGTGGGACGTGGGAGGAAAAAAAATGGAGATTACACGGTTCCAGCGTAACGTCGCCGGATAAGAATTATATTCCTCGTTTCGAACTGTCCCCTCCCGTTCCCTTTATTCTTCGACAAATCACTGCTGCGCTGGCGAAGCGCAGGGAGGAGCTTTTTTCAGTGGATGTCCCCTTCCATTTTGGAGACAATATTCATAAGCGTACGAAAGACCTCACGCTCGAGACAAAATGGCAGGGGTCCGTGGAGACTTCGAACCGTGTGCGCCATCCACGCGTTCGCAAGTTAACGGAAATCCCTTCGATGGCATGCAAGTTTCTTCCGCGACGGAAGTTTCCGAGGCTCCTCGAGTTGCGACGCGCAACACACGTACGTCACACGGGGAACCGCTCCCCGACACGCTAGCCCAGACCACCCCGGGAAGAGGAAATGGTAACGCGGCGCGCTCGAACAGTGACGTTCCCACCGTGACGCAACGTTTCAATCGAAAAATACTTCAAATAACGATGCCCAATTTCCGTAGAATCGAACGGAATATCTTTGAGGGGATAAACGTCAAGGGAGTGCTGAATCTTGCCGAGTCTCAAGTTAGTTCCGACAAGATTGAACTCGCGAAAACTCCGCGTCGTTACCAATGGCAATCGTACGAGGAGTTCGCGAGCGTCGCGCGTGGGAATCGAGATGTTGTACGGTCTCGACGACGTACAAACGTGCGAATAAATGTTAGAATTTGCCAACGACTAAGTTCAACAATCATAGTGTCGTTATAACGTCTAACCATTTCTAAACGCGTTTATTCGACTTGCACGGTCGCTCGTGGCTGATTAGTTTCTTGTATTTCGCTTTTAGTGTCTATAATCTTTATATGTTTTTCCCCTCGGCGAATTGTTCTACCATAAACCGTGGCCATTCCGGAGGGCCATTCGACTTCGAATGACTTAACGATTCTGCGAGCATCGAAAACCGTATCAAGTCGTAAGAGAAACTCCGCGGAATTGGCCAGAACGGCGTCCATCCCAACTCTGTTGTGCGCGAAACGATCGGCAGCGCAGGTTCATACGTTGTCCCGTTGAATATATTAGTTAAAACCGTTCAGTCGTCCATTTATATTTTATCCAGGCTTAAACGGTTAGCTCCCGCGATGGCTACCGTCCACGACATCGTTGCGATCAAGCGTAAGTGGAATTTACAACTCCCCGAAGTTCGGCGAAAGAATTGCTGCGCTCGGGACAGTACAGATCCTCGCCTCGCCCCTCCTGCCCCTGGTGGAAGAATTCCAATAATGAAAATGGCGAGAGAACGCCGCGGACGAAATTCCAAAAATAGAAAAAACGGGAACGGTGGAAAGGAAATTTCAACGATAAAAACGACCACATCCCGCGAGAGCGTTAAAAAAAAAGGGATTGGAGACATAAGGAGGAGAAATGGCAACAGAAACGAACTGCACGGCCATGACTTCGTAACCGTGTGGTGTACACGCTCGCAGAGGGGGATATTAATAGGAATTGCATTAAGAATTACAAATGGAACAACTTGAAATGGCCTCGCAGTTGAACCGTGGCAGGATCAAGAGCAGTCTGAGGGAAAACCATGGTTCGGAGCAATTACTGCGAAGCCTTAGCGGGCTGTGGTAATGAGTTAGGGAATTGCTCGGAAGCGAACGCAATCGACGTTTCTTTCGCCTGTTGAATAAGCGTCGCTTAATTATCCTGAGAAATCGCGGGGCGACGTGACCATCGCCGGAGAGGAGCTTCCATCGTTCAGCGTCGTACGAAAACATTTAATCCAGAGTGCCTTCTATCACGTACCTTCAACCTCCGCTTGCATCACGCCTTGCACGCGCGTGTGTGCCTGTATGGGTGTTTAATGAAAAAAGTAAGGGCATAAATTGTTGGAGGGAAAATTCGTGTAAAGCGTCCAGTAAAATATGATCGCGTAAAAAATCGTAACCCTTTGCAATGGTATGTAACTGAGAAGATATACCTATCCAGGCGTTCACATATTTCTCTCATTCCTTTTAATTGCATTTTGTTAGCTCCTGTGGCGGTGGTTATTGCGTTGTAACGAATTCTTTATAACGGTCGTTAATTTCTACCTTTCACGTTCAAGTAAATAAAGGGCAATCAATTGGTGATTACTTTTACTACTTTTTCTATCACGAGTGATCGAAATTCTGGCTACAGAGGAGGCAACGAAGGAAACGTCCGTTCCACGGTACCGTTTAATTTTTCCTCATTATTATTCCTTGAATTATTGTACGCGGTTCGTTAATGCCTCCCCGTCTGCTTTCGATTCCCACCCTTGGCTCGCGCACGTGTTAACAGGCGGCGAGAACCGTATAAAACAGTCTCGCATGTATTTTGTTTCTTTTCGTCTCCACATTACGGAACGTTGCGATTACCCACGGTGACTAAACGCGAACAGAGCGTGCGAGGTCGCGTTGTTGGAATTTCTTTTAACCCCGGCAAACCAACGGGAAGGTGTATCCACTTCGAAACAGCGCGGCGTAATTTTTACCGGCGGTCCACGCGGTCTGAGGAACGTTCGCAGAAATCGTTTCGAGAGATTGAAAAAGGGAGAGGAGAATTCGCGCGAGAACCGAATTAAAAAACGTATCGTTACCGCTAGACCATAGAATCATCGTTACTTTCAGAGGTTGCTGCGTCTCACGCGATACGAGAAGGCCATCGAGAAGTGAAACGATTCATGGAAATGTCCGGAACCGTCGCACTGGCTAGAATGCAAATTACCGATTCATCTACCACCCTTTCACTCGAGAACTAAAGCTAATCGTTTTCTGAACGGAATTTTCTCGTTCCCGTGGAAAAAAATTCGATTCCCTCGCGATGATTAAATTGACTGGAATCGATTCTTTCCCGGGAGGAAACACCAGGAAACCCCGCGACAGCTATACTCGATACCCTGACAAGTCCCTCGTAAAGAAGAGAAATATGAGGAAACTTGAAAACGCTCCATCTTGGCGAGTAGCGTGTACAGAACGGTGGCGTGACCGTCGTTACCATCACGGGCTAAGCAATAACCGGATAAAAGTTTGCACGGTGGAATTAAAATTGATCAAAGAGGGGCTGATTAAGTTTGTTCGAAGCGGTTCCAGAAGCCATCCAATATGACCGGAGAAAGTAAATTGCGGTTGCTCGCAGGAAGGCCGCCAGGTTCTAGTTAATAGCTACCCTTGTAGAGCGTAGATTATCGTAAGACGCACGCTTCCGAATCGTTCGCCGGACGATCGATTAATTTGCCAGAACATTGAATTCTCGCGTAACGGTTGCCCCTGGAGAACGGCTGAAAGAAAGATTGAAATTTCGCCCCATCGAGGGAGGGAATGAAAGAGAGACAGAGGAAAAGGGAAGATGTGGACGAGCTGAATATTTCCCCGTGATCCCGACTCGAAACGATTTAATAAAGCCCCGATGGGAATAGCGAATTTAATTATTGACGATCTCCCAGTGATAGGAGATTTCGCGCAGTCCGAATACTTTTAAATACTCCGCAAATACCTGGAAAGAATTATCCTAAGTAGGTATTAAATCTTAGGTAAAATGAACCGGCTCTCGAGATTATTAAAATGCCTGGCAATTAACGAAAGAAGAATCCCTCTCGAAACCCTTTAAATCTACCAAAAGATATCGAAGAGAAATATTTGGAACGCATCGCACGGGGTTTTCTAATAAACGGCTATATCGATAAACCCGTGCGAGTAATATTAGTTTCGAAAATTCGGACCGGTTTGAAAAATCGCAGCGATTCGAAACCCGCGACGAGGAATTCTGTTTTATTAACACGATCCGCAGGGGCTGCTGGCTGTTTTTCACCGCTGGCAGCGTATAAAATATTCCAATAAAAGCCAGGAGGGGGGGGGGGGGGGGCCGATCTCCGGCGGAAAGTTTGGGCACATTTCAATTCGACTAGGCATAATGGTCGATATATCCGGTCTCGCTCGGCTGGCGAAACTTTTCCACCCGTTTCCGCGGGGCCTGCGAGTAGGGTGCGTCGCTTGAGAACTTTTTACTTTCGAAAATTGCACGCCACCGCGGCCCATGGATTTTTACGTCGCTCGCAAACCGCTCGTAACCGAGCGTTCTTGCGTAGGGCTAACGAGACATCGATTTCCGGGCACGGTTGCAACCGCGGCCCGTGGAAACGGTTGTTCCCGAAACTGTTCCCGTGTATCGGCCCGCTGTTTGCATAAATTCGCGAATTATTCCGGAAAGTTACGCGGCTGCCACGCATCCGGCGCAGCTGCTCGGCAATAAAAGACGGATAATAACGATCGACGAAACACTTTCAACATCACCCGACGCGTTACAGACCGAAAAGATGAACCAAAGTCGGCTCAGCTGAATTTCCTCGCGATCGCAATAGCCCGCGGTTCCGACGAAGCCAACCGAACCGTACCACTCGAAAACTTTCCTACGATAAATATTGCGGGGAAAAACAGCGAGGTACCGCTCGTATCCGATACATATTCCGGTGGATAAGTTCCCCCGTCGAGTTCCAACGGAACGGTCGCTAAAGAAACGGCGGTAATGATCGAATGATAGAATAGAGAAATACAGGGAAACGTTTGAGAAATGTTCGTCGGTTCCCTTTTGTGCGGCTGAGCCGGTGTTACGAATGATAAATAAAGTCTATCGCCTTGAAACAGATTGGTATCCGCTCGTTTAACACGAGATAACGAAATTGCTCGTACCTCTCGTTTCCATTATTTTAGTTTTTACTCCCTTTTTTTTTACTCCGCGTACCGTGTAAGCCTGTGGAGAGCAGTATCTCGGGTATAGTCAGCACGTACGATCCGTCCGTATCACGAAACGCTAATAAATTGCACTTATTTATTTCGACCGCGGTAACCGGTTAACGAGCGTGTCGTTTTATGTTCACGGGAACCTCTGGCAGGCGATATCGCGGTGGTTTCGCGTTTTTTTTTTTTTTTTTTTTTTACAACAAGCTGCCGCCGCTGAACCGCGAAAAATTCGAGATCGGTTCTTTCGCGATCGAACGGCGAAAATGCGCGATGCCTCGATTTATGAAATGCATAACCGTGGTTTACGACGGAAACCCGTCTAATGTTTGTCTTCCGGGTTAGCGGGAGCCTCCGAAATCCTGGGGAAATCTACGTGTTTATCGCATTGGCTTTGACAAATGTTTGCGCCCGATCCGTTGTACATCAAACGCTCGACGAATCTGGTTTACCGGCGTCGACATCAATTTTCAAGAAACCATCCGTCTGCTCTCGGTGACGGAAATACTACCAATAAAATCTCATAACCGAAAGCGTCGCGGGGATGGTTCGAACGGTGCGCTCCGCTTCTAATGGAAGCTTCCCTCGAAACAAAAGCACTCGCGATATTACGCTCTTGGCGCTGGATTTTACAGCTCGCGTACTGTTTACAACTATTGTAACATCGATTTCCTGTGGATCGTTATATTTTCATTAAACCGTAGCAGGGAACAGTGGCAGTTACGATACATTACCATCGCAGGCAGCGATCGATACGATCGAGTCGGCTCTTTTCAGGAAATAACGTCCGTAAGCTGAACGTCTTAGATCATTCCAGACCGTTAGTCGAGCATCGAGCAAGAGGAGACAATATTGGGAGCGTTCCGCGATTCGAAACGAGCCACGAATTTCTGAAATACCCCTCAGACGAGCACCCCTCATAAATTTGTCCCGTCGAATCGTACGAGATCGAGTTTGACTCGAAAGAAAGTCACTGCGAAGCTGTTTGTTCGAAGGTATCCACAGTGACTCGAGGGCAACAAAAAGGAACAGGAATTCGAATATCGACGTTCGAAGAATGTTCCTTCTCTCTCGCTCTCTCGTTCTCTCTCATTCTCTGGGAGCAGCGAAGGGGTTGGCAACGCAGCTCGATTGAAAGTCACTCGTCGTACTAATGCGGCTAACATATGGCCGTCTGTTTCCACTGTGCCTGAGAGCGAGCTCCATGCAGCTCGTGGCCGGTGATCGATAAGCCTAGATTCAAAACTGCTTCCCCGGTATTTCGTGCTGCGATTGAAACAATAAATCACCGCGGGCCCGGACAGAGTTTGAATCATATTAACGGTCCTTCGTTTTTCAGACCGTGGAAATAGGACCGGGCTGGGACGGATCCGACTCGAAAAACGATTTTTTGCCATTTGCGACGCTGATCAATTCTCCGAGGTCGGAAGAAGCGCGAGAAAAAATGAACCGGGTCCGTTGGCGAACAAAAGTTTCCCTCGTAACTGGCGCGTCGCGATTCGTTCTTCCCTTTTCCTGTTTTTTCTTTTTCTTCTTTCTTTTTTTTTTTTTTTTTTTTTCTTAACATTCGTAAATTCCGCGAGGATGGCAAAAATATAAACAGTCGTTGCATCAGCGATAAAGCGACAGGGAAAAAGGGATTACAAGATATTACCGCGAGTTCCTCGGGTCGAAATATACGCGGCGCGTCTGGCAGTTCAATTTTCTCAAGTTCTTTCTCTCACTCTCGACTAGCTTTTTCCCAAGTGCATACCCGGGACCATTTTTCACCGGCACGCACGGACACCGGTTTCCATAAAGCGGAACAGGTCCTCGTGAAACTACCTAAAACAGCAACCACTTTCAACCGGGAACCGTAGCGCGCGAAATTCCCAGATACGAACAACAGATGCCCCAATTAAAATTCCACTCATCGAGCCGCGCCTTCTGAATTATCGGCTGTTTCGTTCAGGATCGAGCGGATTTCTCGATTCGGAATGGACCTTTGAGGTAGCGACGCGACGCGGCCGTTATAAATCATACGACGGGAGAGCTCAGAAAATATCGATAGTCCGCCGCCCTACGTAAACTGTTACGTGTTATACCGGCGACGGTAAATCACATTCCATACTGATACGGTTAATACAGAGTAGTCCGTTTCTGTTGTCTACGAAAGGCCGTGCTCGTGAAACGATCGATGCGCATAGATTTAAAGTTATTTCCCGTGCCTTCCCGTCCGCCGTTCGAACTAATAAATCACGACCAGCCAAAAGGTAGGTACAGGACGATCTGCGATTTTGGCGCAGAGGAGCAGACGAGCGTCACCTTTTTTTCCGGATTAGGAATCGCGACTCTGTCGTTTCGACGCGCACGCGAAATTAATGGGGGTCGCCAAACAACACCGTTCTAAAGACGAACTGGAAGATGTACTCTGGCTCTTCGACTTTTTGATATTCCACCGGACAAACATACCCTTTGAGGCACGTTAGCCTACCTATACAGGTTTTTTAAACCAGCCATCCGCTCTCGTGAACTTATTTTCAAAAATTCTCCGCCGAAAAGTAATCTACCGGCGAGCTCGAAGCGGCGCAACACTCTCCTCAACCGAGACCCGTGTCGCGGGGCTGAGAAGTTCAGTAGTCGTTAAAATTAATGAGATGTAAATACGTCGGAGAAGTTAATTCAGAGACGACGAAGAAAAAAGAAGGAGAAACGGCTTGTAAGGGAATATGAAAGCCTCGCATAGTGGTAGAAAAAAATGACTGGAAATTTTCCTTAACGATCTCGAACATCATCTCGCTACGGAGACCGATGATTCCTCGATTCCAGCGATCTCGAAGCAAGACGAGTCGCTATTAAACCTCGTCTGGGTTCGATCGAGCGCGCTCTAAGCCTCGCTCGCGAGCGTCCAAACTTCCGGGGAGGAGGAACTCGTCTAAAGGGAGAAGCTGTGCCCATGAAGATTGTCTAGAATCTTCCGGCTGGAAGTTCGGACGGAAATCAAATAACCGACCTCGGAAAACTTCCGGCTAATTGAGTTACAAGTATCGCGTTCACGCTTCTACCTTTCTTTGCGGCTCGAGCCAGCCCTCCGCTCGCAGGAGGAGGCCCCGAAACTCGCGCAAGGAGGTCGCCGCAACCGCGAGCGCCGTGAAGCTGCACTATCGTTCGAAATTAATTACACCCGTGGATAATACGCTGAGCGATCCGCGCGTACGCGTCGCGTGTTCGCCAGTGCTCTTGGTAATTACACCTGTGCACTTCTTAATTACCATCTCGGAAACGAAGCCCCGGCGACTAGCGGTAAATATAATATCACGGCGAGCCGATCGATGCTGTCGCGACATCGGTGGCTGGCGTCTACACGAGAACAAAGCCGTTCTCGCAATGCAGCCATTGCGATTTAAAAGCTTCTCCTTAAAACGAACACCCTTGGTCGCTCCCTAAAAAAGGAACGCATCGAACGCGCAGACGTTCCCAGATACGGCAGACACGACAACTGAATCACGCGTATCCCGTCGAGTAAATGTCGTCGCGATAATCGAAAGGGATGCCAGGAGATAATCTCTACGCGAGAATTACCGCTGATATTCCGGGACATCGGCGAATACGAAGACGTGCTTTGATGTTGCGTAATAAGCTGTTGATCGTACGACATGGTCGACGCGTCGGATAGCTCTGACAGAAGGCGTCGTCTTTGACGTCGAATTCAGATATTAGACGGAATTGAAATGCAACGGGGGGATGGAGTTTGTTCGCGTGGAGACATCGGATAAGACGGAAGACGAATTCCGCCCGGGCTGGAAAGAGGCAGCTGCTGAGGAGAAATGCCGCAGCGCCGATTCAAATTTTATGCCTCCACGTGTCGCAAACGGAATGGACTTTATTGCTAGCCACCAAGGTGGAACCGTAATCAAAATTTTCTTCCAAGATTACCCGCCGTCATTGTTGTCGGAACTGCAGCCAGTCAGGGGGCGTGCGCGCGCGAAAATCGATCAGAAAAGCCTCAACAAGCTTGTGCAAACCAATCGTGGGAAAGTTAATCCTGTAATCCTGCTTGGAAATTCATAGTTGGGTTCGATTTCGTTGCACTTATCCAACGAACGAATTCTTGTTCTTGAGAGAATCCTTCGCTCGTCCTCAGTTTCATCCCCGTCGTCGAATAATCGTTCGACAAGCGAGTTCAACGAATCAGTGTGTTATTTTTTAAAAAAACTATGTGTTCATTTCTCGACCAGTTCGCCGTTGTAATTTCGTTCGCGTACGATCAAATGGGAATTTGTCAATTATTCCATGCATTATTCCTGCTTACCATTCCGATCCACGTGATTCCATGCAATTAAAATTTCGCTGCGCTAACCGGTGACGTTGGTAAACGTACAATCGTACAAATGGGAGGAAACACGTGACAATGATTATCCAATGGGAATTGACTCTATTTAGCGGGCTATAGATCGTATCTGATAGAGTCATTTCTCATTGGCCGCAAGCACGGCCGAATGCCCTAATTTCCCCTGCATGGCTGCGAACGTTTATTTTATTATCACCGCGTCGGATTCAGCTACGTTTCAGAGTTCCGGAACAATGCAATTATATCCACGGCTTTCCACCTTTGCAAGGTTTGTCGGTCAGATTAAAGAAAAGGCGTTTGTAATCGGCGACGATGTTCTCGCGATCCGTATCCTCGACGATGACCACTTCGTCGTCGTGTTCGATAGCTATATCGATATCCGGTTCCGCCCTCGCGTAGAATATGTAAGGCAGAGGTTCGTCCGCGCGTGCACAGTCCCTCACAAGATCGGACACCTCTGCTTCGCTTTCATACGTTTTTACGGATGCTTGGCTGTTACTCGTTTTTGCGAACTCGTTCGCCTCGCTCGTCTCCTCTGTTGATCTCTTCGCCGTCTATAAAAAAAATGACAACGTCCGCAAAAATACGAAACGCTCGTTCGTGCAGTCCCGCGGCGTGAGATACCCAAGTAGCAAGAAGTTCCGTCGAAGATAAACCCAAGCGTATACTTCGAGCGCGCCTCCCGTTCATTAATCTACCGTTTCGATAACGATCGAGCGTTACATCGATACCCCGATATCCACCGAGAATACCGATATCGAACGAGAGCGTATAACCGAGAATTAAACGGCTCTTAATGACGACGATGATGATAAATCGATCGCGATTCGAGTGGCGAAACGGCGAGAGAAATTATTGAAAGAAAAAAAAAAAGCAGTCACGAGCCTGGATCGTTCGTTATCGGGTGTTTTCCGTCGGATAATCAGGCTCGTTGTTAAGAATGAACCCCGGCTATCGAGAGGGAAAGTTTCAAAAAATACTTCATCCGGTACTTGTCGAGCTTTCGTTGATCGTATCAATAGAGCGAAAGGCGGCGAAAAGGATAAAAAGATGGAATTGTTTAATTGCGCGAATTAGCTCATCGACCACTGATTAAAATGCCTGTTCGTAATCGCGCGAACGACCGAGTCCGTTTCCCTTTAACGAACCACCGACTGCTCCCTCGCGTTGGTAAATAAAAGAGAAAGAATCCCGTCCGCTTTTCCGCCCTCCGCCCCCTGTCTCACTCGGATATCAAACGAACGCGAACAAGGGATCGCCTCGTTCTGGTATTTGTAAAAAGGCGGGCAAAAATCGTTGCGAGAGAACTTCTTGCTTAGCCGGGGGCGTTCTGTGGCTTCAGTCCCCCTGTAATTTATAAAATTCAACCTCTGTGTCCGGCCGTCTGACCATTGCGGGCTCTTTCTACTTGCCGGGCAAAAAACCTTCCGCGCTGCTGTTTCCTTTACCGCTCCCTCGCCCACCCTCGCCCCTTCTCGCGTTCCTGTACCGCGTCATCCCTTCCGAAGCTCGAAACTTCGACAAAAAAAAAAAAAAAGAAATGAAAAATAAAGCAAAACGCGGAAAAAAGCAAACGTCCGAGTCGCGGAATGAACAATACAAATTGAAAGCAACAAGGGTACGTGTTTGCGAAACTTGAAGCATAAAGAAGCGCCGAGTAAATACAACAATATATACGAGGGGAGCGAGCCCGTATCCCCTCGTGTTAAAACAGCGGTAACCGATCGTACGACTCTTTGTGCCCGATGGATCCGCGCTTTTTTCATTAGAGCAAGACCAAAGCGCTCGTTCGCGCGAACAGTCGAACATCGGATCGAACTGTCAAACAAGTCTGAACGAGGACCTCGTGGCAGCGGGGGATCAAGTTGAACCTGTGACTAGTGGTAAACATACCCCTTCTTCCGCTGCTGGTGACTCCTCTGTCGTCTCATTAGCTGAATTTCCCGGATTCGGCGGCGGAACATCGACCGCCTCCTCCTCGTCCACGATAGTTATCGACGACGGAGGAACGGCTTCCTCCGTGGTCGGAGCTGACTTTCCCCTGGCTTTCCTGGCAGGTTTCTTGCGTCTCGATCTCCTTGCAGCACGCGAGCGTTTGACGATCACCGGTTTCGGGCAAGGCGGCTTCTTCGTTCGTCCCTGTTCGTCCTTCCCTTGAACTCTGTACGTGGCCATCACCATTCTACATCCGACTGCCTTGATCGCCTGCCAAACGAAACGTTCCCCTCTGAACGAGGACAGAAAACGAAAAAGGGGTCGCGATTCGTGTCGCGCGATCGTTACCTGATCCGCAGTCTCCTTCCAATGCTTGTAGTAGGACCTGTAGACGGTCGCCTCGTGCGTGAACTTCTTCAGGAACTGCCTCATCTCCTCCTCGCTCTCAGGCAGCGGTAATCGCTGCAAGGAAACTCCCTCTTTTTTTCTAACAGTTTACGGCGTGTAAATGAAAGTTTGGAAGTTAGGGGGCGAGGAGGGTGCTCCCCACGGGGAGGAAACTGGAAAGTTTCGAGGCAGACTCCTCGCTCGTAAGATTGGACTGATCCTTACGAGATTGCGGGGACCGGACGCGATAAAGCTACGCGACTGTTATCTTTAATAACACCAGAGGAAGTTCTTACCTCGAACGGCGCCTCGTCCACCGCGTCCTCTATCCCCAAATGTACCCATGGCGCGCCTATAGGCCACATCCCTGTCGCGTCTTCCACCCCGTTTTCACCCTCGTCCTCGGCCGCCAGCGGTACTTTCGATTTCTCCGAAGCTACGACCGTCGCATCTGTTGCTTGTCCGTTCATGGAGATTTCCCTTTTTGCCACCGAAGTTTCTGCGACAACGACGCCTTCGTCGGGCAAATAATCCCCGCGGTTTAATCGAGTGTTAATAATCGCCGGGCGAGCGCGGAGCGAACTTTTTACGCGGCCACGCTCGGAGACTCGGCACTCGTCTTAATTAAATCGCCACGGGACTTTTGTCACGTTTGCTCGCAGTGGCGAAAAAACTCTCGACCGCCAGCGGCGCTTCGTCCCGTTTCGAGCTCGAGCCACAGCGAAACTTTCTGCTCGCCGTCGAAACAGTTTATTGCGGACGCGATGCAAAATGGCGCAAAAGACGCGGGATTAGTTATTAAATGTGAGAAACTTCGAGATAGGACTATCCCCCCCCCCCCCCTCGAATGTGCAGCTTTGCCAGAGCATCCTTCGCGAGGTCGTAAAATCTGTTTAGGCTAACGTGAAAGCATTACGCGATATACTTGGCCCCGCGGTGACACTACCCGTACTTTTCGATTTATTTCGTGATAAGTGCAATACCAGGACGCTATAGTAAAGAGTTTGAGACGAAATTACGATTTCTTATTGCTTCTCTCGCTGTGATTCACCCCTGTGTTTCATGTACCGCTGCTTCAAAAGCGAATGGGAGAAACGGGAGAACGGTAACCGCGGAGGAACTCGATTAAATCATTCTTTTCTCACCTGGGTGGACGTCGCCAGCCTCACCCGGAATGTCCACTTGATCCTCCGCGACATCGTTCGGAATTTCCGCTTGATCCACCGCAGACACGCTCAAAATTTCCGCTGAATCCACTTCGCTCTGAATTACTTCCAGCTGACTCTTCTGAGGAGAGGAAAATTTTCAAAGGTCATCGATAGGATTTTCTACGAATTTTCAATCTATCGCCAGGAACTGACACGCGTGAGCAGAAAAAAAATTGTACAAATACGTAGTTATTAATTTTTTGAGCATCTAGGTCCGTAGCAAGGATAAGCTGATAAATTTGTAAAACAACGCGGAAGATTTTTCTTGCGGTACCCGTCGCTTCAAGAACAAGAAGGGTCGGACGAGGGTTGAAAAATTACTTTCCAGTGTACCGAACGCCTCTTCTTTCAATCTCGTGATGTAATTCCATTAGAACTCGCAAATAATCAGTCGTTAGACGCGCGTGGTTCCCCGAGGCCAATAAAAAAATTCTCCTTCGGTACAGTTTGAAGATCGTGGAACTTTAAACGCCCGGGTACTGATAAGAATTTCGAAGGTGTTTCGTGACCAGGACTTTTATTACGAGAAAGGAGAAGAAATGTGATTTATAACGGAGGACAGAGTGGCGAAGGAGCAAAAGAAAGAGCACGTCGGTACACCCTGGCACGAATCGCGCTAAAGTTTGGCCCGTGCAAACAGAGCACCGAGCGATTAATGCATATTAAATGGAAAATTAAACTCTCTTATCTTCTTCACCGCCTGGCGAAGGGCGAGAAAAACGTAAGACGGTTCTCTTTCCTCCAGCCGTATAAATCGCCCGGCGGACAGTTTAAAATTACGCGGCAAATACATTTTTTCGGCTAGAACGTCCGCGAGATCGATCAACGGAGTCAATATTGCTCGATTTCGCAGGACTTTACAGCGAAACCGTGAGGGTCGCCCATTTTTCTCATTGATCTACGACGTAATTGTAATACGTTCCCCGTGACCCTGATTTCCTCGACAGCGGTTACTTTTATTAAACTAAGAACTGGCCGATTGCGCTCTCGACTAAATATATTACAGTCCCAGGATTGATCGTCCATCCACAGCCGCTTCGTTTCGACCGACTTCACCCCCGCCGAAGGTCGACCGCCTCCGCGAGCCGACGGAGCAACGATGCGTGGGCGACGCCTTCGCGTCGAGACGCTTCGTCTCGTTTCTCTCTTTCTTTCCACTTTTCCCGTCTGCCTAAGTCACTGGCACTGGGCTGAGGGAGGGGCGCGATAGGCGGGAGAGATTTAAACGCGTTCCCTCGGCGCCGTGGCGTGCGGAATCGCATATAAATCTCCGCGGATGGAGTGAAAAAGTGCGGCTAACACCTGAGCACCACGGACAGGGGTGTGCGTGGAACGCGTCGCCCTTCGGTTTTCGCGGTGCTCAAGGTTAACCGACCACTGGATGCGAAGATACTTCGGCTATTCCCAGCGGGCCGCGTAAATCATGCTGCTCGCGCGTCAACGTCGGTGAAACGCACCGCGCGAGGAAGCTGCGACGAAATGAAATCTCTCGCGCTTAAACGACCCACCCGGAGACCGAGTCGCGGCTCCGCGACAGAGGAAATTGGAAAATTTAATAGTCGACGATATCGCGGGGGAAGCATGAAATTTTCAACAGCTCCGTCATCCTCGCTCATACCCGCTGATGGAAAAACACAAGTTCCCATCGAGTCTATGAATTTTCATCGGCGAAGTCTCGTGTACTTTACCATCAATCTCCACCGGGCTCGTCACTTGTCTGTTTCAATGGAAACGCGGCGATTAAAGCTTGGGAATTTACGTTGGAATTTCCGTAATCGTTACCGCTCGATCTGCTGGGAACTGTTCGAAAGCTGTTCTAGTCGTCTCTAATTCCGCAAGAGGTTGACCCGACTGCTTGCACTCGATTGCGCATACTTTCGAAATATAAATGCGAATCGTCGAGCGTGTCGTGCAGTGTAGATAGAACGTAGAGACGAGAGATGGGTCTCTTTCTACCTGGTCCGTGATGAAACTCACCTCTTTAGGTTGGCTCGAGGCTTTTTCCATTGCGCGCAGTTGTTCCGCGAGTCGCGTAACGAGATCGATGTGAGCACGTAACCATCTCTGCCATTCGTCGGCTAAGTCACCGATCATCGTAAGCCAAATCGACCAGACACGCAACTCCTCCGATGCCACTGCGTACAACCTTTCCATCGACTTCACCGCGTCCCTGTCGCGTTTCAATGCGCTCGATCAATCCGATTGTCCTAACGGCTACTTCGCTTTTCTACAATTTATTCTCAACCGAATCGTGGAGAAATATTAGTCCACGTGCGGTACTTTTCGCGCACCCGTTGCGAAATATCTCTGCAGAGAGTTATTTCGTGGTTATTCGCGAAACTTGCGCGCGAGCTCAGTTGCAATCGAGTCAAATTAAGTTATAAACATAAGGCGAGATGACAAGTATGAAGCTAATATACACGTCGATGATGCCAACGGTTGAGAATAACTAAATTGTCGAATTAGCAGTATTTATAGAGACACCTCGGAATGTCTAACGCTTTCGTAAATGGCAAGTGCTCCCAAATATTTACTATGTTCTGATCGAAAATAATCGACGTGTCAACATAATGCGAAACGATACAGAGACGAACGATGCACGATCGATTAGACGGGCCGATAAAACGATTACACTGAACATTACGTAATTGAAAAAGAAAATTACTAGAAAATCGGCGAATGTCCGCGGTAATTTCCTGTTTCCCCCGACGGCCTCGATTTGCGTCACGCGGCCTACACGTCGGACTAAAATTACGTATCCAGTGATCATTAAACTATTTCGAGATCGAAATCACGAGCAACGCGTTCGAACGTCACTTTCCCCACGGCGGCGTTTTTCTAACCGGTCGAAGTTTAAATTCGCGGATACAAAATAAAACGTGTCGGATTTATGCGTGCCGCGGGACTGTATACATCCACGCGTTCTCCCTCCCCAAGACAAGTCGGAAATCTAAATACACAACAACGCGAAACATTCCTCGCGTGGGTGTTAAAAGGAGATTTCTTTATGTAAACGAATTACTTACGGCTTCGACTTGACCGTCCGGATTTCTTCAACTTCCTCCAACGGCGATTCTTGGTCCTCCTGTTGGAAAAGATGAACGATCGTTCCACGCGTGCTAGGTCAACGGCTGAAGGAATTTTGATTAATCATCGAGCCACGATACACCAGCCGTGACAAACGGACGATTGGTCAAGACGATTTTCAACGGAACGATCGAATTTATGGGGCACTCGATTCACGACGTAACCGTTCGCCTCTAACATATTCTGTTTGATATTGCTTGCTGCGAGATTGATGATCATTGGTCTGCCAGTTCGTGATGGGTGGATAATTAAGTTTCAGTGTTATTAACGACCAAGGGATGCTTAACGATGCCAATAACCATGCCGCGAAGCTATTGTCATGAGAGCATGGGAATTGCTGACAAAACGGCTACTCGACGAAACAGCCAATTGATGAATAAAAACAACAGATTTAATCCACGATTTCGACCACTCGTCGCTCGATGGGTGCACTGTTCGGCCCAGCCAAAAGCAACGATCGACATCGCGAAACTTTACGATTACGCGAGCGTTCATTTGCGAGTATCCACGTTAATGAAGTCCCATCTGATTCGCGGGGAAGAACGAACAATGAGCACGGTGTAGCGATAGTGGAAGCGTTAAGGGTAATGGAAATCTACCTGGGTTGTACGTACATACCAGCTAGAAGTTTAGGATCGCTCTCCAGTTTTTGCTCGCGTTAACCTCGATGACGAAATAACCGGACGAATCGACGATCGCGGTGTTTCTGATCGACGAACCGGACGAACACGAGTTTGGAGAGCGATAAAAAAAAAAAAAATCGTAGCGAATTGTGTTTTATGCCTCTCGCCCGCGTAAGGCGAACGGTTCGATTTTCCGCGAACGGACACGCGCTCGATAAACCCTACGATTGTTAATTTATCGTCGAGTCTGTTCCCCAGCGGCATTAATCCGTTTTGATCGCGAAATGGATACATAAATCTGTCCGCGCGTACCCGGCACGTTAAGAAACGTAATTAAAAATAAAGCACCGTCGCGGGATCGTGGTAATCAGAGAAACGCGAGGGAGGGCGCGGTAAGAAGAGAGATATTTTTACCCCGACGATAAATTAACGATACGGAAACATGATTCGACGAGGGAGAAAGAGAAAGGGAGAAAAAGAGAGAAAGAGAGAGAGAGAGAGAGAACTTTAATCCGTCGCTTTCAGAGAAAAAGCTTTCATGATAATTAAATTACATTAAACGAATATTTAATGAATATTACTTTCGCGTTCTACGTGTATTTTAATCATGCATCGCGTCCCGATGCGAGCGGCGACGGGGAGGGCCGCGCGTTCGAAGCGGAGTCCACGGCGCTGCCATATAAAGTGAAAGAAGAAGAAGAAATGGTCCGGACGATTACGAGGCGGCGTGTTTCCGACGTGAATCCAAGGGTCCGTAACTCCACGACAGATAGAAGTCGTGTCGACGGTGAAATAAGTCTGTTGTTATAAATATCACGCGGGGCGATAGCAAAAATAGCAGCCAGGGCCGTGACAATTCGGATGCTCCGCGGTGATCTCGCGCCGGATAGAGCGGGAATTACGAAGATGTTCCACGCCGCGGCGAATTTATCAACTCGGATAAATCACGGGGCCGCGAGAATTTATTAATACCAATAAACACCGATGGGAGGACGCCGCGTTAATTATCTCGCCGCTAACGAATCTCCCAAGCGGCGGGGCAAGAATGGAAGTCGCCCCCGCTCGTGTCTTTATAACCTGGCCGGTTATTAAAAGTTGTTATTCTTTTAAACAGAAGCTGCGAACTCCTCGAAGAAGGGGAGAACTAACGCGGGAACGCAACTACGAATAATTAACATCCTCCTCGTGTTCCCTTTCCCGCTATCACGGAACAACACCCAGCCGATATTCCCCGCGAAATTAGATCGCGATATTAATCCGCCGTCTCGTCCCAGTGGTACCCGTAAATTTCCCGAATTCTCAAAATACAACCAACCGCGCTCGACCTCCTCATTCGCGGATAACGCTAAATTACAAGTAGCGCTTTCGACCATAAGCGAGACCGTCGAACGGTACCGACAACTCTTCCATTTATTCTCCCTCTCGTTTCTTTTTCTGTCGTTTCGTTCGCAACCAACGAATTCCACGTGAAACTATCCCTCGACTGGTTCCGAGCGAATTTTTTCGTCGCGTGAAAAAATGCAATTTCCCAAAGAATTTCTTCGAGGCACCGGTCGGAACGAAACCACCTTTCCTGCCCTACCATTCTTCAGTCGACCGCCTGGTACACCGTTCCGGAATGGAAAACACGACGCAGCCAGCAAACGAACGAAGAAATTGCTGTTTGAACGATCGAATGTTATCGATCGCGCGTGTAAACGCGGCTTGTTGATTCGAACCTCTGGGCTTTCTCTCGGCTCCTCGTGCATCAGGTTAACGTTGAACAAATACCAAGTGGACATATTCGTGCAGCAATGCCCAACGGTCGCGTCTCGAAATTGCGCCGGGAACTCCGGTGGGAATGGAAACTGATGATCGTACACTTATGGAGGTGAAACGTCTTAATACTTTTTAAGAACCGAGACAAATAACAGGGGTGAGAAAGAAAAAGCAGAAAGGAGATGAATAAATAAAGCGACGACCAGTTGACTCGCAAAATTCATCTGACCTGGAATGGACCGTAATTTATTAATAAAATGGATAATCAAGGGATGTTCGTGTCTGACTTGCTTCGGTTCCCATAGAATATTCTCTATGTGGCACCATTACAAGTTCCACGTTTACTTTAGACTTGCAATTTCTTGCAGTTCCCTTGCCCTCTCGTTTAGATCGAAAGGGTCGACGATCGTGTCTCTTCGAGCGCAAGAAAAATCCGCGAGCCTGTTTCCCGTGAATTTCTCGAGAAGCACGAAGGATCCGTGCTGGTACAGTTGGGAGGAGAAAACGTGCGGTCCAGGGGGTTCATTTCATCATCCCGACGACGACAGACGAACAGACGATAAAACTCGGGGCTGAGAATTCCCGGATAAAAAAGCACGATGATTTATGAGCGCAATCTTCGGCAATCGATATCGCGCTTCAGACCGATCACGCGAAATTAGCCGCGCCGCTTTACAAATCGCTCGCTCGCCGAACTTACGAGTCCCAGCTCTGTGTTCCTCGCGTTTCTCCTTCTTATTCCTCGTTCTCGACGAAGAGCGTCGACGAAGAATACTCACCCCCGCGATTCTTCGAGCTGTCCATAAAATTCGAGGTGTCGTTCGCAAATTTCCACCCCGGAAACGCTCGAATTTAATTCTTTATTAGAATATAGGGTACGAAACGGCGCGTGGAAATTACGGGGCGGTCGAATTTCGAGCTCGAATTATTTCCCCTGTCGTTGATAAATTGAATGTCACGCCGCTGCGAATTTTTATCCCGTCAAAGCTGCGTGTAACGTATAAATTATACCCCGCGGGCAATTTCTAACGGGAAATTCGTTTGATTTATATCGAATCTGGCCGCGCGTTCGATTGTTCGAAACGAGAGGGATGGAATAAACGATGGCGTCGATGATTTTTCGGGGCAAAAGTGTTTTAAAGGTGATTAAGCGGCCCGCTTTCTCCAAAAGAGCGGAGAAGACTCATCTCGGTTAGAAACGTTTCGAAGATTATCGCTAAACAACCAGGCATTTGTCCGGTGACTCATCTTGCGTTCGTTTATTTATCACGGCGCTCGGGTAGACGACTAATGAGCTATGTAGGCGAAACTTCATCTCGAAATTGCAACGGTAATCCCGTTAAGTGGCCGGGAAATTATTTCGGTGCCGACGAAACTTTCCTTCGCTTTGCCGCTTGATATCGCGGAATGGATTAAACATCCGCGGCCCGTAAACGTTCATTTATCAATACCACGGTGAATTATTATCGCGGCGAAAACTACCGGCGCTGACTCCCTCGCCCGGTGAAGGAAAATCTCCCGTGTCACCGGTTATCTCCAATTAATTATCGTTCACCTGCCGTTGAACGAGATGAAAAACGCGATTCACGCGCCTCCTTAAACGACTCGCGTTTACGAAACGCTCCTCTCGATGCCAAGATCAATGCTACGACACACGCCTCGTACACCTGGTCCGTCGCGTAAAAGTTCGAGAGCTTCGCGAGAGCGTACGATCTCGCCGGAAGAACGGAGCCACGAACGCGGAACTAGATCTCTGTTTGTTAATTTAAACCACCCCTCCGAGGCGTCTCGCGATTTCATTAATCGCCGGCGATGTTTTGTCGGTAAAATTAGAACGCGGCCCACGAGCGTTACATCTTCCCGTTGGTCATCTAACGGTTCGCCTTATTTTTAGGGGGTGTACGCTTGCACGTAACTGACTCACGCGCGTGAGACTTTCCATCCGGCGTCCGTTCTCCGCGAGATTATAAACGAACGAGCGTATCGATTCAACGTCGCTGAACGATCGCGTCGAACGAGGGGCGCATGAAAGCCCTGCGAATCCGCGGACGCGAAACAGAGCTCCGCGACAATTCGCGCTAATGGCGATGCCCGTCCGGCCGATAATAATTCAACATTTAATTACGACTCTGTCATTTCGCCGGAGGGGCTGCCCGGTGCGTTCGACGCGCGACCGCAAATTGTACGCGGCGCGTGGCTCGCAGCTCGTATCGACGATGCAATAATCGTATCGAACCGGAAGATGGATCGTCGCGTCAGCCTCGCGACAAAGTCAAGAGCAGACCGGCGATATTTCATCGGCCGTGCCCGGCGTCACTGAAAATAAAACCGCCGGCCAGCCAGAGCGTACGTTCCGCGTCCCTCGTTCCGATGAATTACGCAAGCCGCGCATTCGTTCGGACGCGGAGGACAGTCGGAACGGCCTTTCGAGGAGAATGAATTTTCCTTACCGCGGGAGGACTGCCTCGTCGAAACTCGACGATACTTTGTCATTTATTACACGCGGAGTTGTGAAAGGACGGGGGATGTAAGGATGGGTCGTTAGTCGCTACCTATAAGTCGCGAGTACCAAGTACCCACTTTGTCATCTTTAAGTCCTTTCTTCGTTGATGGCAATAGATTACGGACGCTTTAACGATTCTGTCTCTGCCCCCTCTCTCCTTCTCTCTCTCTCTCTCTTTCTCTCCTGCGGTTTCTTTTGTGCGATGGAATGTCTACGTTTGGCGGAAAACATCGTTCGTCCCGTTGATAAGGTATCGACGGGAGAAGGGGAGGGAGATGAAAGTATAGGGAAAAAGCGAGACGCTTTTGATACAAAAAGTTTTCCCCATTAAGCGTACCGGCGAACAGTGACGCCGGGAATATTAAAAGATCCAGCCACTGGCTTATCTCCTAAGGGACGCGATGAATCTCGGGGACTTTAATCGAGCAAAAGTTCCGAACGCGTTTGTCGTTATTACTCGGTGCAAATGTTCGACACCGATCGCAAGAGGGGCCGCGGTTATTTGAAAGTTAACGAGCTCGAGCCCTGTACAAGTCGCGAAGCTCGCTGTTAAGACCGTCCAAAGGTACACGAGAACCCTCGATAATTTGTAGCTAATCGATGCTTCGAACGTAATAAGCGACGGCGATATCAAAGCGAACGAGAACGGGTACGTCGTTTCGCGCTGGGAGTCTTTTCATCGAAGAGTCCAGGTAGAGATCTATAGAGAAGAAATCACGTGGAAGTGAATACGACGAAGTCGGCTACGAATAACCGATCTGATTCATTTCGTGACGCGGATACGTTTGCGAAATGCACCGCGGGGGGTGAAAAGAATCGGAAGGCGGGCTGAGTTCAAGGACGGTGATCGAGGGAAAAGTGTCGTCGTCGTGGATGGATCCGCGCGAATCGAGGGGTCGAAGCGGGTTGAAGGTGAGAGCGAGACAAGGAGCTCCGCATCGGCGATCACGGGGTTCTTCTCTCGTTCGCGGCGATCGCCCGTACAAGCATCGAGGAAGGAACGGGAGCAGTTCGACGCGGGAGGGCCGGCGGAGGAGGGGTGCAAAAGCTCGGGCAGAGGATCAAGAAAAGACGAGTGAAGGAGAAGGAGAAGGTGGAAGGAGAAGGAGGAAGAGAGCGAGCGGTGAAGTAGCTGGCTAGAAATAACTAATAAGACATTCACTCTGAGACGGGCGGCCAGCCGGCCCGGACGAACGCGGTGCGTCTCGTGTACTCTCGTATAATCGGCAGCTTATCACCCCTCATCGATACGATAAAACACAACACACCGTTCGTATTCGCGGGGCAACGGTGACGAGGAGCGTGGCTACGGATCGGGGGAATATCGTTGTTGAACGCGGGCCTATACGTGCGTCCAGTGCCGTCGCCGGGAGCTAGTCGCGTATCGTTATCGCATCTCTTGGTGTCCTAGTTTCCGCGAAGTGCCTTCTACTGCTACCGGCTGCAATCTCCTCTGCTCCGGACTCTGTTGATTAAACGGAACGCGAACGTAACCAACGCGACCAACCGGCCAACCGAAAATAAACGGATGAATATATAAATGAAATAACGGAACGGAGAGAGCCGAGAGAGGAGAAAGGAGGGACCACGGAGAGGGAAAAGAGAGGAGAATAGAGGAAAAGAGAGCGGGGGCAAAGGAAACGGGGAAAGATCGGAAGGAACTACCATCAACCGTGTAATATATATATCGCCTCGAATCGAAGTGCTCAGTGTGAATCCGATTACTCTGGTTCGTGTGCCGATTCGCGGACAGGATCGCAGCCAGAGCGAGGGGCTGGTGTGCTCGCGCGAGAGAGGGACGAGGAATCCGCGATCGGATACGAGGGCCTGGACGCGGGAGAGGATCTCTTTTCGCCGCCGCCATCGGCCGTCTAATTTTAAGTGTTAGATAATGCACACCGGTGCGCACCGGTACGCTCCGTTACTAAAACGGTACAGCGCCGGCGATGCACACGCTCGCCCAGAGCGCACGCTCGTTCACGCGCTAACCATTGGCGTGGAAACGCTTCTTCTTCGTGTCTCCGATGCGAAAATCCGCAGCCACGGACGGGAAATGGAGAAACGGCGGTGATGCGTTCGCGCGGCGCGTTCCGTGATCGCCGAGCAGGGGACCCAGGAAATCTCGAGGATCCCGAATCTCTCGAAACTCGGTCCGTCCTCGCGCCAGAGGGGTTTTCACAGCCTTGCAAGCTCCAAGAGTTTCAAAGCGGAGGAGCTGGTTCACGGCGAGCCACGCTCCGGGCTGTTTATTATTTTAGAAGATCTTTCCGCTCTCTCCAGAGACGACTTATTAACGTCCTCTTTTTCTACGCGTGCCTCCGCAGGCTCCGGCTGCGATTCGGTGGCAGCAGACTCTTTCGGACGTTCCCGTAGAAAGTGAACTCGAGACTGTTTTCTAAATCTTTTTACCACGGATTCGAGACACCGGAGTGGTTTTTCCATCACCGCCGTGATCTCTCACGTCCACGCCTCTGCCCCGGCTCTCGTCGCCTCCTCGTTTTTCTGCCCGCTAACAAGTCTGTCCTCTTCGCTTCGACGGGCAAGCTTTGCGCTCGCAAACGGACGGCTACTTCTCTTTCCGTATCGCTTGGCAAGTTAACATCGCAACGATCGACTCGATTCGGTCACCTGTGCCCGGTGTGCGCTTAAAACTTTTTCACGCGCAACGTTTCTTCGTTCGCCTCGTTTCGCTGGCTCTTTTTTCCTCCTTTCTTTCTTTCTTCTTCTTCTTCTTCTTCTTTCGTCTTCTTCTCGCCTCGTCTCGATTCTCTTTTTCGAAACAGCAACCCTCCGGTGACCACCTTCTCTTCTCGCCCGATCTCGATCCGATCTCCTCTGTCCCTCTTAACCCCCACCAAACATCGCGCTCGCTAGTTCTCCCCCTTTCTCTATCCCTGTTCGCGCAGCTTCCACTCCTTCTCCGCGTTTCTCGCATCCCATCCTTCGATCCCACTATCTCCGTCTGTCTCTCCGTGCTCTAATATGGCCGGCCGGTGTCCAATTACTCGCTTCGTTCTCGCTACAGTTTTTCCAACGCTCTCTCCGCGACCGCGCGCCGTGCCGACGAAGAAAAGATCCTCATCAACCGTCGCGACGCGACCGTTCCATTTTCTGCTTTTTCTTCGCCGTCACGGTCGCCCGTTCGTCCCCGAACCGCCTCCTCCGTCCACCCCGTGCAACGTCCCATCGCTCGCCACCCCCAGCGCCCTTCCCCTCCAACGCTGCCGCCGCCGCCGCAGTCACCCAATCGACACCCAGTCCCCCTTCATCGTTCGAACGTTCGTCGTGCCTTTTTCCAAACGATCGTGCCGTAGATCTCGCGGAACGGAATCGATCCGGCGTGCGATTTAAATTGGGAAACCGTCGTGGCGCGACGACGACGACCGCCGGCGCCTCCGACAGTCGAGGGAAGGAGAGAGACAGAGAGAAAGAGGAAGCGATTAAAAATATATGCCACGGAGGGTGGGGCAAAAAAAACAAAAGAAAGATTCTCTAGGTTAGGAGAGACGAGGCGCGATTAAAGCGACGGAAAAAAAAGGGTATGAGATTTTCCCCACGTGGCGATTGTTCCTCCCGCTCTTTCACCAGGGAAATTGATGATTCCTGGATTACCGGTAATCCGCTGGCAAAGTGATTTTCACGCCGGATACCCTCCGGTAAAAGCGACGGAGGGAACTTTTTGTTTAACCGCGACACGGGTATCTTGGCTCGGGAATAACGTAATTAACGAACAAGCTGCCTTTGGAAATGTTCGGTGTGCGATCGCGAGGAATTCTTCCGTGGCACCGCTCGAGACCGCGTCCGACCGACGGTTTAGTTTATCTACTCGGGTCCAGTTCGCCGTCTGCCCAAACACCGACACGATCCACTTCGACCATTACACAGGGGGTTCGAGAAGAAACTTTGACGCCATTTTTCTTACGATCCTACGAATTTCAACCGTACCACCGCAACCTCACCTCACGGGGGGGAAGGGTGTAGTACAGTAACCACGGTTTCCCAATTTCCTCGCCTGCCGATTCGTGGTTATGTGATCGTCGCCGTCCGGTGTACACACGCGACGAGTCGTTTAACGGTGGTGATTTGATTTCCAGCTGTCACAGCGCCGGATATTGGTGATCGACAAGTGTTTCTACTTGGGGCCCCCATAGAGAGGGCCCCTAACCGGAAGAGGCCGCCGTAAGGCGGTCGATCTATCAAGTAAGTACCATCGTGCTTTGCCCCGTTCTCGTCCCCGAAACTCTAACATCACCGGTACTTACGCTTCGCACTCGCTCTTCGATCCAGCCCCGATCAGTTTGCTCGAATGATTGTGAATTAAAAATTCACTGAAAGGGGATTCCGGTTGAAAAAATATTTACCCAACTAAAATGGAATTTTAACGAACCTTTATTAGAGCCCAACGACGAATATCAGATTCTGTTTCGATACTGTTTGCCGTGCGAAAATCCCGCCCCGAACCGATCATCGACGCCGATGGAAATTTCGCGGATTATCGAAGGGGGACCCTGACGGGAATCTGGACGAGTCCGATCTCTCGTTAGATCCCTATCAGTGGCCTGTTTCTCGACGAAAGAAACGTCCGAAAGTTCGCCAGAATGATAGCGTGGCTCCCTTCTCCAAGCTATTAAGATCGTAGCCGGCGAATAAATGAATCCGAGCCAATCGATCTTCATTCGCGAGGCTTATGATCCTCTAGTAGCGCTAACTTCTCGCCGCAAACTTATTTCCTACACCGTTGTTGAAAAATCTGTTCGACGCGAGGAAACGACGGACGAGAGAAACGCCTCTATCGAACGTTTAATCGTTCGTCCGTCGATGCACGCGATTAGACGATTTATCCAGGAAATTAAAAACGACCACGCGAATAAACACGATACCGGCGAGCCGGCCAGAAATGGCGAGCGTCGGGTTAAAAAACATTATCGAGGAGCCGTGGGGACGCGTTCGCGGGCTGTAAAATTGAGCTGGTAAAAACGGTGTTTTCCGAACGAATTCAATTATCGTCTGTTCGCGAAATTTGCGTTCTTTCGAACGTGCCCGACAATAAATCGCTTTGGGACAACGAATGGAAATATTTTCCGCGCGTTTAAACCGATCGCGGGCTTCCGCGCGATCCTTTTTTTTCGGCCGGAACAGCGTTTTCAACCAAGTGCCCAGCCGCTTGATTAATCGGCGCGTTTTAATCTCGTTGCGACAATTTCGGAAATTGTTATCCTCAGAAAGGAGACGTAATCGTTTCGAACCTCAAATTTCAAATTAATTCCCATTCGAATTTCACGTTCGCCGACAGGCTTTCGCGAGTCGTTCACGAGCGAAACGAAACAGGTGATTACGGTAATTTAAAAATCAAACGAGAAACATTCTTTCAGCGAAGTGGGATTGTAATTTTTCTATTTAGAACAGCGGTCTATTCCATCGAGATGAACAGCTAATTAATTTCCACTCGCGTTAAGCGCCTTCTTTCCTATTCGACTCGCTGGAACGAGATGACTCTAATTACTCCTTTTCACTGGCGCGCATTCAAATCTCGCGGCAGCGTGAAACAGTAATTTCCAGCGAAACGTCGACGCGGCGGCCGCGCGCGCGGTCTCTGGTGAAAAAAAAAATTCCTCGGGCCAGAGCGGAAAATCACTTGACGGTGGAAGCTCGTTCGCGAGGAATCAACGAGCAGCAATTTCGTACGATGGCAGGAAAAAACTTAGTTACCGGGCTAGAGAGGGGGCTGCGAGCGAAATTTTGGCTCGTCATCCGTGCGAACGGAACGCGAGCGAAGAGGGGGCGACGGGGATTGGACGGCCACCGGCAAAGAAAGCGGGGAGGAGATGAAAAATGAAAAAAAAGCTGGGACGAGCGAGCGTTTAATTTGAAAGTCGTCGTTAACGAAACAGGCTGAGAAAAAGCGCGCGCGAAAGAGTCGCGATTCGGACGGTGCTATCCGCAAATTAGCGCCGTTAGACGCGCCGCGTTTCATTTCACTAATTAATGCCTGTTCCGCCGCCTCTGTCTCGAGCAGGAAATTCCGCCTTACAATGCGAACGGTCCCTCGAGTTTCATCCAGTTTTTCTGGTTCGCTTAACCGGCCGGACGAGTTGCGAGTGAGAGACATTAAAAGGGGGCAAAAAGAAATTGAAGCAGGACAACAAAATAACCGGTGTCCCGTCCAAATGGTTTGTTTCATTGAATACTTTTGTATCGGCCGACTAATGCATCTATCACGGGGGACCGGGCGAGATAACGTACGATAGGGTATAAATTCACAGTGTTGCAAAGACAAACGTCATCCGACCGACGCAGGAATCTACAATTCGGATTTAAACAATGACGTACATTCGTTATCCGTGACCGGCCCGGAACAGTTTATATCGAACCCATTCATCCTTCGATAAGAATAAATTCTAAACTGATAATCGGCCCGATACGTCAAAAGTCACGTGCGATCGTTACGCTATCCACGCGGATATAAATTCGGAAAGCGTTTCGGTTGTTCCTCGAATTAGATTTTTACGGTGCCGCATCGATATTTGTCTCCCGCCCTTTCTTAAGCTCCCGCCGCTCCCCCCTTTGTATTCCCTTGTTCGATCATCTCACTAGAAGATTGGATTTTCCATCGCGTTATTTTCAAAGGGACCCCGAAATGTAGGTCACCCTTCGAATCGTAGGCGAAACTTTTGTTATCCGCGCTCACGCTTATGCACTTTGTCGAACAATTTTTAACAGCACCGCGAAGCTGGGTTTCGACGCGAACGACACTGGCTGTTACATGCTAAATAGGAAACGGCCGGCGAAACGGCACGTCCCGAGGGACGCGACTGAAGCTTCGCGTCGCGTTGCGGAGCATTTTGAACACGTAAATCCGAACAATACTTGGCCGTGATCCCGTCAGGAATTAATGAATCGAGCGATTCAATTCGAAGCCACGTTCGTCCGAAACAATTCTCGCGTCCCCGTCGATCTTCACGATCGCTAAATACCCGCTTCGAAGGAATGCTCATCGTTTTAAATATCTTTCGAAAAATTGATCGTATCTAGACGACGTCGATCAAGAAGAGTGCGCTGTGTTTCTTTCGTATCCCCTAAATCACTGTTCAACGCCGAGGACAGACGCGAAAAACGGATTGGTCCGAGAGAAATTAGATCGATCCGCGACGTAGCGCAGCAAAAGTCGACGCCGGAAGAAAAATGAATTGCTTGTATTCGATGCTTACAGCGGACACGTGTGACGCAGTCGTACAAATGAAAATCCATTTTTCATCAAGGAAGACACATTCCTGGTCGACGAACCTCCGACGAGTTCGTCTCGCGTCTCAGCGATCCACCGATCCTTCGACGCCGCTTCGCAACGCCCTTTAAACCGCGCGTGACAGACTCACGCCCGGGCTCTTAATTTTTCTCTGTTTTCTCGAGGAGAGCCCGCGGAAAACGTCGTTACCTTAACGAAGTCGACGATTACTTTGAGATAATCATTCCCTAATGAGCTTACGTTTTCCTAACGGCGTGTTTCACTGGAACGAACCCTCTTATGGCGTCGGAACGAGCGACGGCAGAAATAATTTCGAAACCCCTTTTGATTTTCATTATCTCCGCTCGGGAAGCTGAACGTCACCGGGCATAGACCGTACCCGGTCGTTTAAATTGTTAAAGAGCCTCCTGTGAGCTCTC
The DNA here is from genome assembly GCF_050948175.1 of Xylocopa sonorina. Taxonomy (NCBI): domain Eukaryota; kingdom Metazoa; phylum Arthropoda; class Insecta; order Hymenoptera; family Apidae; genus Xylocopa; species Xylocopa sonorina. Next base: position 17,180,779 of record NC_135193.1, read on the forward strand.
CGTTTGATAATTACGAGATCCCCGCTGATGAATGAAACCCTTTCAACCAACCCCTCCGTCCGATCGTCGATAATATCTCCGACGGGGTGGTCGGTCCTCTTCTAACAGAATCTATTTGTGTTTCAAATTGGTTTTTACAAAGTCGAAGTCGTTCTTCTCGCGGACACGTTCTAACATCGATCTCTTCCGAACCCTTTAGCAATTTGCGAGGTTTTTAGCTGATCGAGAGAGCCGACGGACGCGAAAAATCGGAAACGGGAAAGGGAAACTGACATTGTCATAAATCTGCGGAGGAAACGGGATCGCGGGCGTGGCGATCAGAAGTTGAACGCGTGCAGATAAAACTCGGACACTCGCGCGGTAACGATCCTCGAGGTTCTTCGTTCCTCGAGAAACGCGTCCTTTGTCATGGAAATTCGAGCATTTGCCTAGCTGCAGGAATCGTACAAACGCTTTGATTCCTTTCGCTCGAAAAGGAACTCCGTACGCAGGAAGAACGAACGTGCGTATGCATCAACGTCAAAAAATGGATGCCGATGGTTTGTTTCCCTCCTTCGATACCAAAGAAACGTTCGAAACATCGATGCTGAATGGGTTATACCGCGGTAACTTACAGTGGTAATTTAGTACTATTGCCAAAGACGATTTATCTATCTGGAACGATAAAACATAGAAATCTCGCGAAGCGTTATCCATCGATTCCCATAAATCGTCCGTCATATCTACTAATTTCCTACATACATCGAGACGCCTGAGAAATAGACGCCGCGTGAGCCACGGTGCGATAGAATGCAATTTTCTGTAACCACAGGAGGCTGCTGATCTGCTCAGCGACCAAAAAGATAGCGCGTCTCAAAATTCTGTCCTATTTCTTACGCTCGCGACATCGATCGCGTATTGTTCTACAATTTTCAGATCCATCGCGAGGAATTGCTTTTTATTCGGAAACATCGTTCCTCGTTTCCCATTAACTCGATACGAAAGGGTAAATGAAATTTTCACGGTTTTCAAATCGGTACAACTAAAATCGTTACCGAACAGTCGTTCGCGCTGTTTAATTCGACTTCGGGTAACTTTACATCAATTTCATCGCTCACAGCCGTGTTTGCCTCGTTTTATCTCTAAACTGGCCGACGGTAATTGTTAACAAACATGTTTAATTAGCTTTATCGCCGCTCGTTCCAGCCGCCGTATCTTTTTCTACGCGCGTTTGTAATTTTCGACGGTGAAATTGCTCGCTTTAACCGCCCGTCTCATTTCCCGCGCCGTGATTCACTGGCCCAGTTTTTCTTTTTTTTCTCTCTCCTCCTCCTGTACCCTCGACAACCGATCGGCTCCGTGCACGCCTTTCTATTGTTTAATTAACTCCGAACGGCACGCCCTCTATCTCGAATGGAAATTAATTATTTCAATCGGCGAAATAACTAAACGCAACCAGTTACGTACGATTAAGCTCCGTGGAACGTTTCAATCTGCATGAATAAATGAAGCGGCACCGATGGAACATTCGGGAGGAAACTGCATAATGCATAACGACACCGTGTCCTGTGTATCGCGAAGTCGATGGGCGAGCGCGCGACCAGCCAACCCACCCCGTCCACCGATAATCTCGGACCGGTTCTACAGATTTTTTTCACCCGGAGTGTCGCGAGAGGTACGAGCGGAAAGTTCCTCTTTCTTCTTCGAGGACATTTATTACGTGCCTAGCTGCACTTTGTACCTCGTTAGTCCGCGATGCACCCTTTCCACTGGGGCAGCCCACCGGGCGTTCCCGGCGCTCTCACGCGTGCAACACCACCGGAAACGAGGCTGGAGGCGGAATGGAACGGAATGGAACGAAGACCAGGTAGAAGAACGGACGAAGAGTAAAGCGTTGAAAGAGCACTAAACCAAGTGAACGCTGCGAGAGCTTATCCGCTCGGCTCTTGTCGGTGGAGTGATCCAATTTTAGGCAGGCCGGCCGATTTAAACTGGTCCACTGCACCGTTAGACACGGATTCAGTCTCGAGAACGTGTTGCACCGATCGGCTTTGTGCACGCCGACTGCCCGAGCGTATGGCGTACCTCTGCTAATTCGACGTAACGCAACTTGACTCGAAACTTCGAACGCGAACGGAGAAAAATTGCATCACCCAATTTTTGGCCCCCGAAAAATTTGATATCGACGATGAAAAATAAAAACGGCGTCGATCCGTCGCTCGAAGTTCGAAAACTTGAGAGTCTCGCTCGGGACACGATGGACGCGAAGGGCGGAACGGTCGAATCCGGCGGGTGTATTTCGCCGTCGAACAGGAAATAAGTACCGAATGCCAATCACCATCGGTGAAAGTGTACAAAACCGATCCCATTAGTCCTATTAGCGGCACGGCGGGATGCAAATGACCGTGGCATTCGTAAATTCACCGATTATCCGTTGTCGCGATTCAACCGTGGCGCGGATTCGATCGCCGAACAGCCCACGCAGCGGGCTCCATAACGAATTGCCCGCGGCTGCGTCCACATTATAACGCGACGCAACTAATGATAGAGCAGCTACGATCATTAGCGAGACCTTCTTGTCGATATCGGCCAGAATTTTTTTCGTCTACTCCAATTACACGCCCCTGCTTTCGTAGCTCTAATGCGGTTGCGATAAATCGGTCAGAAAGTCTCGCGAGGAGTCAGGCTTTCTCACTTTCCCAGCAGGTTTGATACTCGATCTCGATCGGAGGGCGTTAATGAAGAAGATTATGAAGAAATCGAAAGACAGAGAGAGAGGAGAGATGAACATCTATTCTCGATTCCCTTTTGCTCCACTTACTTCCGCTCATCATGCAAATCACAGAGAGAATATTCAGAAAACGAGACCCGTATCGCCGCGACGCGCTTCGTTCAACCTATTATTCTCGTAAAACCACGACCTGCCGCCAATTACTAGAAGGGTTAATTGGTCAATTGGGAGAATGAATTAACTGATTAACCGCGTCGCGCGAAACTGGAAGCGTATCGAGCCGCGGCGTACCACGGCTTGCCGCAGAAACGCGCACTACCACCGAAATATCGGTTCGCCTTCCGGTGTCGCGATAAATCTTGCGCCACGTCGCTGCGAAAGAAGTCCCCGGACTCCCAGATTCGTCGAGAAATTCTACGCTAATCGTACGCGTTCTTCGTTCCCTCTCGACGCGAACTTTCACCTCGCAAGTCTCACGGTGCGTCAACTTTTTTAACAACTTTAGCAACTTTGGCTAAAAGGAGGATAACCATCGCGACTTTGGACAAGAAGTAATCCGCGAGCGAAACTTGCTGTTATATACGCGTCAAGTATCAAATCCTTTCGAAAACTATGTTAAAAATTTGACTGACGCCGCGTAGGAAAGCACCGCGAGGTACTGTTTCGTGCATCTCGAGCACGAAATCGATATTCCAACGGTGCGTTCAAAGGAGACGAAGTTAAACGTGACAAGCTGCACCGAGGCTGCGGCGTAGAAACCTGCTGGCATAATCATTTCGTCGAGACGACACGGCCTTCGTCTCTGCGCGTTCTCGCAGCAACGGTTTCCGCCTCCGAATGTCTCTTATTTTCCGTGGATACGATAAGAGGAGCATTCGCGCCAGACGAAGACGAGACTGGCCCTCTCGACGCGATCCCCGCGTTATTCATCCCCCATTATTCTTCGAAACTCGCGGCGCATTCTTAGCACGGCACGAGAGTTTTCGTAAAAATGCTTGGAAATAATACGCCGTCGCTCGATACAAAGCGCGTGTTCACTTAACGCGGCCTCTTCGGAAGAATCGGGGCTGCCCTCTGTTATTTCCGCGGCTCTCCGCTCGGAAACCACCCTTCGAGCGCGTCGCTCGACGCTAAAAGTGCCGATTCGTCGTCAGAATTCTCGCCAGTTCTCCATTTCGGAAGTTCTCGGCGAATTAATACCGCGTAAGGAGCACCCTGGGCCGCGTTAAACTGGCACCGCGAGTATCCGAGTGCAGACTTCCCCATGAAATTTCATCAGTTCCGACTGCGGGCTGTGAGCCCGTGAGCTTCCTATTTTACGATCGCGTTCTATGTACGGGAAGCAATTCCTTTGACTCGACGGCATTAAAACGACGCGTTATTGCCTCGCATTAAGAGAATTCTTCGGGGTGCAGACGGGAAGAGGGCAACAAGGGATACACTGTTTAATTTTATTTATTCTCGCCGCAGAAATGTTCGCGGCTCTTGGACCGGATGTTGTTACAACCACCGGAGGGTTGTACAGGGTTCGAGGATCTTTTGTTCGCCCTCTAATCCTGATTCGATCGAGGATCCTTCGATCGACCGGTTCGTTAACGAAGAGCCCGATTTGTCTCGAGGCGAAGAAAGGCCAGGCAAAGTGAATCGATGGGGAAACAAAAGGGTCAACGGCGTGGCATAGTGAATAGTGGGAAGGCAACGTCTTTGTCGTCGGTTATTGTCCCCGTCAGCTTTCCGACAGCCACCTCCCCTCTCTCAAGGAAAATAAAAAGATTTCATTTGATTCGAGAACGCCTCGAGTCTCGAGCTCGCTGGCGAACGAGCCCACCCCGTCCAATTAAACTCAGAACCCTGTCCCGCAATTTCGTTCGAATAAAACGCGTGGACTTCTTACGATATTGTGTTCCTGATCTACGACGGCGCGTTAATTAAGATTAACAATGCGAAGCACGATGATCATCTCTTTGTTGACTCGGCATAGTTCTGATTCTGGCAGTCGCGCATTGTCGGGCATCGCCGACCTACGACCCATTTCTCTCCCCGGGCTGAATAAAGACCGTCCTCGCATAATGCCACCGTATTAATTGAAAAACTCCGAGATAAGGCGCCCTCGAGTCAAATATAAGTCGAGAATAACCGCGTAGAAACAGAAAATTGTGTGTACCCCGAGCAACAGGAACTCGATGGCCCTTCCGACCGAGGGCCTCGCGCACCCGTCATACGTGAAACCTTCCACGAGGATAACACGGAATCGTAATTTGCGAGAAATTTTTAATTGACTCCTCGAGCCGGCCCGTTAATTAAATTCCACGCTCACGGTTTACCAGCGGCGAACGGAAGTTACGGTCGCGTAACCGGCGATCAATCGATGTTTTCAGGCAGTTTCTATCTGCCGGACGGCTAACGCGTCGTCCCCGGGGCGAGGCTGGAACTTAGTTTTACCAAGTTTTATCACCAAGCTGTTTAACATCGTTCCGTAAACCGTTGTTAAGCGAGCATCGAGCGTAAAGGACGGGCCGTAGATTACGCGGTTAGAAGGCGAGAGGCGGCGTATTACTTCGCAATATCGTCCCGCAACTTTCGCCGTCTATTGTCCGGAATTTCAAGTTCGAACTCGGCGACGATTTTCCCAGAAATTGTACGCGGAAATCCCCCTTTGTTCGAGGCTCGTCGACGTCGACCACGTCCGACGATGTCAATATTGGAACATCTTTTGTAATTACGCGCTCAAGCATGGGACTGGTTCGAGGGGGAGAAACTGAACGCGCGAGCGGAGTCAGTGCCCGCTTCGGGATTCGTTGAACGGCGAAACGATTTACTAGACAGTCGATTTAAAGCGACGCCGTTATTATACGCGGAGAACTGGGTTACGCGATAAATTCTTCGAACCGATAACGAGCCATCCGAGCAATGAAAATGAACGCCTGCAACATAGAGTCCTCCTTCTCGCCTCTCGAGGAAGGCATAAATTCCTCGGCGCAGACACTGTTTCGCCCGGGAAATTACGATAATTCAACCTGCTCGAATCAGAAACACCGCTCGTGAAATATCACTGAAACCCTGACGAGAATTCTAATCGCGCATTACGAGCGGTCTCTTTAGTGACGAGACCTGATCGCCGCGTGGCCCTCGTTTTCGCCAAACTCGCATCGAATTATATGTATTTATTATCGACGCGGAGCCGCCGAACCCGCGAAACCGGGCACGCGCGACTTTCTCCGGCGACTGTTTGTTCGATTTTCTGGAAAGAGCGCGAGCAAACATTGTTGAACCGCTGCCAGCAGAAGAACGGACCTCTAACGCGATAAACAACACGGCCAAAGAAGCCTTAAATCTTTCCGTTTTGTTATTGCGACGGGATCGTCGCGGTCAGAGGCGCAGCTCGCAAATCTTCGTTCCGCGCGCTTTAATCGTCGCGGCGCGATATCGTTTTTCGCGTGGACGTCGCGGCCCCGTGATGTACAACGCGGGTGGTCGCGCCGTTGGTTTCCGCGTGCATCGCTACAGAAATAATGGCGGAAAATCCGGGGGGATGGGCGGAGGAGAGACGGCGAGGTGGCAAGGAGAAGGCAGAAAGAATACAAAAGGGGCGAGGGAAAAAAAGGGATGGCGATGGGACGTTTTTAAATTGACACGATGACTTCGAAGAGGGGGTGGACGCGCAAAACAGCGTGACGTGCCTTAAAATATTACCACCGACCTCGGTTATCAACCGTTCGCGTGAAAAGGAGGAAGGAACAAGAGAAGGTCCCTTTTATTGTAACCGGGCGTCGAGGTCGCGCGCTGTGTCACGAGACGGGAAGTGCACGGTGCTCGCTTTTGTCGAGTTTCGGTTATTTTTTCGATCACGCTCGAATAAATTGCCAGGTAGGATAGAACGGTGGATGATTAAAAGAAATTCTCCTGCACCGAGTAGATATATCGCGCTAGATTAACGCAAACGAGATTCCCCGTGTCTTCGTGCGATCGCGACATAACAGGAAGTTAAGCCGCGCCCCGACGGTCCCGTTACACGACCCTGCCACATTTTTCTCGCAGGGTATCCTCCCTCTCGTTTCTTTCATTAGAAACCACGCTACGTTTACAGTTACTAAATCACTACCCCCGCGCGACGATGTACGCGAGATGAAACCGTGATCAGAGCGGCCATCGTTCTTTCCCGACGCACTTCATCGACGCGCCGTTCTCCTTACATCGACGCGAATTAAACGAGGAACAATGGCCACCCTCGAACACGTATCGGATGCCTCGATAAATTATTCGCCCGAGCGAAAGAAGAGTTCAGGGTATAATCGAGGGGGAATAACGCTGGAGCGATTCGGTTCACGTCTCGCGATAGAATTTTTCACCGAATCGAGTGGCCTTAGCTGTTAACAGGGGGTAGAAACGGAGGAGGATGCACGTAGCACGTAACCGAGGTGAAACACGAACGAGGGTCCTCTAATAAAACATTTTCCGGTCGCATGACTGTTGCGCGATGATAGCGCGCGGTGCCTCGAGCAATCTGGCCGGTTCGCGTCCACCACCCTCGAATGTAAAACCTTGCTCATTCGTCCCGAAGTTGAATGGATTCGCGTGACCGAGGAGAAACAAGCTGGGCGTAACTCGTGTTTATCTTGTCCCCGAGTCGAAGCCACGGGGCCATCTATCCGTATTCTGAGCCGAGGTTCTTTATCGACCAGCACTGCGACAATTTTAATGCCGAACTTTCGCGGTTGATACCGGAGGAAGGACGGTCGAAGGGCAAATTAGCGGGTGGTTTAACCCGGGGCTGGTGCACACGGCTGAATCTCCGGCGGCGGCGAGGGGGAAAGAACGTAAATGTCATTATTTGAACGAAATTTGTCAGAAAATGTAGGCGATTGTGGAAACGGAACGGCACCGGCGAAACTTTCCAACGTAATTACGGGTAGCTCAGGTGCGCCACGCGAATATGAACACGCGGTTCGTGACTGTCGCGCTCGAGAACAGTTGTTCGGAATTTTATACGCCCGCGACGTGCCCCCTCGCGCTAACTACCTAATCGTACAAAAAGCGCCGCGGCTTGCTGTTTAACGCGTTATCCTTTGTAACAGCCGTGGAACTTTCGCTTGTGGATTAGCCGAGCGAACTGCCCGTAGAGACAAACCGGCGAAACGGTGCTTATCAGGGGAAATATCGAACCAGGAGCCGCCACGTACGTGGAAAGAATAAGTATCGTGGATCGACGGGAACCGGCGGTGTACGCGCGGAAGATTAACGACGGCGTTGCTGTACAGCGATGAAAATTCATGGATAATCGGTGAAACGAAACGAGCCGTCGAAAAACAGAAAGTACAGGTCGCCATTAACGCGATACGCGCGTCGAATACGAAGGGAGAAAGGGCGAGGGCGGAGAGGATTCGCGCGACGATGGGGATGAGAAAACAGCGTGGAAGTAAGGCGAGTCGGGAAAGTCCTATGGGGAGAAAGAGCGAGGCGGAAAGCGAGGGTTGGAGCTGAGCCGGTGGTGAAAAAAGTTCCAGCCGGTCGGCTGACAGTGGAAAAATTCATACGGATTTATCCTGGATAGGGACTGCATTTTAGCTGGGCATTTGTCAATTAGAAAGCTCGAAAGGGCTACAAAGCGCGAGGGGCGTGTTGGGAATTTTTTCGCTGCCGACGGGAATCGATTAAAATGAACGGTGAACGAACGATGGCACGCCGTTTCGAAACTGTTCTGGCGCTTGGTTAATTGGAAAAAGAATACTCGACGAAAGTACCGACGCTGATGACGAATTTCATTAAATATGAGGCGCATTCGATTTTCCGCTACCTATTAGGGACGTGTTCGACTAATAATTCATAGGGAGAATCGTGCCGATCCCGCTTAAACTCCTCGGAATTTCAGTAGCGTTTTGCGTCAGTGTTTCGCAAGCCGCGAGGAATATTTAATGATCCATAATGAACGCGTGTTATCGCGACAATGAAAACAGCCAGATAGAGGCCGCGTCCGATTCGTTCGCTGCGGATAATTATATCCTGCCGTCACGGTTGATGACAAAGCTTCGAGCGTATAATGGGGGGGGGGGGGGGGGGGAATTCAGTCGAAAAAATTCGATTCAGTGGAATTTATCGACAAATGAGCCACGCGAGGACAAAAATAAACAGCGGCCAACAGGAACGTTCGATCAATCCGATACGAATTACGTTACACGTGCGTGACGCGGCCAATTAAATCGATCAACGCACTGCGATACGATTAATACGAACGAACCGCCGGGTAAAACGATGCGGATACAATGAGTTTAATGCCGTGGTAACCCTTTTATGCCGGATAATACATCTATTATTGCGGTGTCGCGCGTTAAACGCGACCGGATACGCCCCGCGTACATTTTTCACCGTGCCAAATGGAATTCCGCGAGCGTTATGAGCAATTTTCATTTAACGATCGTGTTCATTTGCAAGCGAATCACCAGGTACGCTCGATCGCGTCTCGCTCGCGATGGAACCGATTCACGTTACAATACTCCCGTTTTCTTTGAGCAAGAATTTTCGCGCCGATTACTCTCCATTGTCCGGCGACTTAAAATTAGTATACGATTCGGAATAGCAGAGGAGAAGCAGCGCGATTTAAAGAGCGACGCTTCGCGTCGACAATAGCGGACCGCGTTAAGCGACAATGGGTCTAATTAAATCGACACCCTCTTCTAACCCCCGACTCTAACCGTGGCAAGAGTGCCACCACTAGGTAAGAAAATTCCCAGTTATCGACTACGTGACGGAGCCGGCCGCCGACCGAGTTTTTCGACGGTTCGAAACGGCCACCCGGTAAATACCCGCGCAGAAAGCTGTCTTGCCGACGAGAGAAAAGCTCGGGTCGATAAGAAAAGCAGCGTACCGCCGTGGCCATTCCGAGAGCTCGCCATCAGAAAACGCAGCGCTGGAGAACCGAAACGGGCCCGGCTATCTTTAGCGCGGATTTCCACGCAGACGTTAGACGCTAATAGAACCATAGAATCGACGATCGGGTACACGTTCTCACGAGTACCACTATTTCTGGACGAAGACTTTTTCACTTCCCAATCGAAGCCCCGCGATCGTTCGCCCAAAGGTACATCGCGCCGCGTGCCCTCGTCCCCCTGAGAGCATCCACTCCGTTCTCCGCGCCCCTCGTTTCTACCATTTTCGAGGAAGCGCGAGTAACAACGTTCGTCTTCTCGAAACGTGTGTCTTCCTCTTTGGTCGTTTCGAGGGTTTAATTGAGAGAACGCGGAGACGACAGAGAGGAGACAAGAATTCCGTGACCGGCAACGAAATCGATACGAAAGGAATGTTATTGCAGCGTTTCGATATCACCGACTACTAGGAATGTCTGGTCATACTGGTGCATCGTGGATGGTTTTTTTTCCGGATGATCGTACACGGGGATGGAAAGCGAATCCATCGAGCTCGGCAGCCCTCGAAAATTTTCCTGCGTAACAGTATCCGATCATCGGGATTAGCCTTTAATATTGGCCTCGGTGCGCTTGGCCTGTTGCCAGATTGAATATAATTGATATCGATTCACGACTGACGCCGTGCACGTCGCTGCATCGTTTTAACTTTAATCACGGTAAACGGGTTAACTCGCGATTCCCGATCAACGTCTCGTACCGCTCGTCGCTCAGCGCGTTCGTAACGATCGTTTCGTCGATTCGCGTCGGTTGTCCTCTAAATACAGGGGAATAAGATAATTACGATATCGCGAGTAGAATCGCAATTACAATAAGATGTAGAACGAGGCGAAAATACTCCGCTGTCGGAGACGAGGGCTCGCGAAGATCCGCGCGACCGGCCGGTATGAATGCATCGTCTAAATTTATCGAGTCGCGTTGGCGTACCGATAAATAAATCATCGATCACGAGGTGACGAACAGAGACAAATATCCGTGCACGGGATCTAAAACGGGAACGATAATTAAAGACGCGGAAAAATAACAATGGCCGACGGTCCACTTTCACTGTTCCGTATCGATTCCCGATACGAGGCCAGCTGACAGGAAATTGAATCGGAATTTCCATCGATCCCCGCGGCGGAACGCCGAAATGCATATTAATGGAGGCGTTAAACAGAACGGTTTATTAAATGCCGCTCGTTACGCCGGGACCGGCAGTCCCCGGCTACAAAACGGACAATTGGAAATTAGAAATCAAATCCGGCATTGTCGCGGACAATTTAGAGTGAACGACATTCGACCAGGGAATTCTGCTCCGCCGTTGACAACGACTTCGGCCGGGGAATTTAATTGCGATTGATGAATGAAATTGGAAGCTTCCCACTGTTCTACAGGGGACGCCGTCCCTTCGCCGTCAACAATTTCCATCTTATTGAAACGTTTCACCGCACAGTCCTTCGACAGTTCGCGTCCGCGGTTCGTTTGCTCGTGAGAAATTGGAAAATTCTTCAAAACGATGCCTCCAGAAATGCGTTATATTTGTATCAAGGTCTCTTTTGTCGCTTCTCGCACGGTCGTTCACGCTCCCACGCACGCGTATCTCTCTCTCTCTCTCTCTCTGTCTCGCAATCGAAAACGGTTGCTCGATTCCGCGGCCAATACGTTCAGTGAGAAATCGTCGTCGAGACACGCGCGAGTCCGACGTGGAACACGCACGCGTGCGTGAATTCTAAGCGTCCGTGTGAGTTCCTCGCGTGGATCTTTCGTCGAAAAACGAGCCGGCGGAAATCGAAGGTCTCCGTCTAAGTATAGCACCCGCCTCGCTAGCGTAAGTCTGGCCACTGACGTCGAAAAGTGTCAGTATACCCTGGACCGACCGATTCCAGAAGCACGCCGATCCGCGCCGCTCAGTACACCGCGGATCGATCGCGCAGCATCGCATCGCGTGTGCCGCGTCTATCGCGATCCACTTTCACGGCTAACCGAAGGGGTACGGATCGATGAAGCGCGCCCGCGAGAGTGTGTCGCGTGTGAATTCAGCATTTTGTGCACGTTTCTAAACTTCGTCCGTTCTCCGCGAGCTAGGAAAAACGACAAAAGAAAAAAGAGTCCTCTTCATTCGCGTCCCTACCTACCGCTTCGTTCATTTTAGCCGCTGGTTTTTTCTTCCACGATCGAGAGACAGCCACTCGAATTTGTTTTATGCCGACGCTTTGAAGTTCGCGATCGAAGAGGGGAAAAAGAGAGACGGAGGAGAGTTTAACATATAATTCTCTGGGTACGTATGCGAGCTACGCGAATACTGGATAAACCGAGTACCATTTTGCCTGTCGTAAACAGATCGATCGAGTTCGAGTAGCCTCGCGAAAATGCTGACAACTTTCGGAAAATTGCCACGCGACCTTATCGGACGCGAATCGGGATATCCTCGAATAACCAGCGGGACCAAGAAAATTTGGAACGTCCACGTGCGCCGGTGCATCTTTCAACGTGCGTGAGACGAAAATATGAGATCGTTAGAGCAGAATGCGTCCCTCGTTCGGATGAATAAATTCCGCACCGTCACGATTTGGACGGAGGCTACGCAGACCGACGGTTGACAAATTCTCAACGTATACCGGGGTTCAAAGAATCGTTGGAAATAAAGCAAAGGGTATCGCGTTTCACGCGATTTCTACATCTAGCCGAGGAGCATGGGGCGAGTAGACCGAGCGAACGCGGGGTCGGATTCGAGCGATGGCCGGTCGAAACGACGCCCACGGCTTTCGTTTCGGCTCGAACCAGACAAAGGAGAAAGCTGAATCAGCCCGCGACGCCATTCGATTAGTTGGCGCGAAAATAATAACGCGCCACGTGCATCCGCGTCTCGCGCCCCGCCGCCCAACGTGAATTCGAGGAACCTGACGAACGTTGTACTCGCGGTTCTTGCTAAAAAAAGGACTTCCCTCGCGACCTTGAAATCGCGACAAGTGGAAAAGCTCTCGAAATCAAACTAGAAACTTCGCGCGCGGCGACTTTCCATTGTCCCTCGTGCTGCGTTTGATCCCCGACGATACGCAGATCGGCTCCGCTCTTTGTCCCCCTCCGTTCTCGGAACGTCTTTCTATTTTTCACCGAAATTTCCCCGCGATCAAGAACAGCTCACTGTTTTTGCACTTTGTTGCCCGCTGAACAAATATCGTCGCCAAAAATATCATCCGCGTTGGATCTCGATACCGATTCCGAGCAACCGGCTAGTCATTTGCGAAAACAATGAGTTAAGCTAAACAACATTGACGCCCGGCCAAATAATCTGTTATTCGGTCTCGATCGTTGCTAGATAACAACATGCGAGATCGACGCAACGCGAAGATCCACACCAATGCTGGAGGCCGCGAAGCTTCCGGTTCGCTGCTAGGATTAACATTCCGTTTAGTACCTCCGCCGTGGCATCCTGAAAGTTGCTAATACAATACCCACCGGCGTCTAGCCGCCTGTTGCACCCTAGAATTCGCTTCAAGATCAACAAGTGGTTCGTCTAAGAGTATAACAATGCCTTCTAACGGTTCCCGGTGGTTTCCGCGCGGCGAGTCACACCGCGAGCCCGATCGGCCCTTGGCACGGCCTTCGAACCGCGTCTGCCTACGAGTATCCTGCCCGTTGCGAAACCGACAATGAATTTTGGCTCTGGCCGCGTGTCCGAGAGAACGAACGCTTCGAAATAATCCCCGATACTTCGTCGCGGTTCTACGCGCGTGTAGCCGGATTTTAAATTTAACCCACCCGCGTTCATCGGTGTCTCTCTCTCTCTCTCTCTCTCTCTCTCTCTCTCTCTCTCTCTCTCTCTCTCTCTCTCTCTCTCTCTCTCTCTCTCTCGAGGCTCGATCGGAGGACGAGCCAGAGCCGCCGGATAAATTATCGCCGGAGGCTTCCCGCGCGACGGTTCGTTTCACGACAAAGTTGAACGCGTCACGCGGTCGTTTCTACGCTTATTAATGACCCGCGAGAGACGGCGATCTTCCACGGAAAATCTGAATAAGAAACAATTTCGAAACGTTTAGGATAATCGGTGTTCGAAGGTCTCTAGTCGACGAGGGTGTATTATTGGAACGTTGATCGAATCCGTAGGCCGCGCGATCGAGAGTAGATCTCGCGGTTTCATGGAAATTCGTACGAATTATTTTGCTTGGCTCGAAATACGACACTCTAGCGATCTACGGATTCGAGTTTCGCACGCGGACCAAGGTAGACTCCGCTTACGATCATTCTGTGCCGAAATCCGGGCTATAAATCGACCGAGAATGATATGAAACAGCGATCGCGTCGCCAAACCGTTGGCCAAATCGCGGGATCGTTCCAACTCGCGACGTACGTACAAAGTTCGCGAGGACGTTACTCGCGGAGTTCACCCATCTTTTCGAGCACCAACGTCCCGTCGATGATACACCGTGCCTCGAAATAGAAGAGCAACGACTTTTTCGAAACCACTTGGCATTGTCTCGTTGGACCACGGGACGAGACTTCGTTAAGTCAGATCGAACCCTTTTGCCACAAAAGGGTGAACGACGAAAGGATCGCGATTTATCTCTGGTAGCTCGTCGGTTGACTCGCGATAGGAGGACGTAATAACTCGTAGGGAACCCTGGGACACGATGAATAACGACTTGGCAGAATAGCGATCTCGAATTGCAACAGGCTACGGATTACACGTTTCGACTATTTATTAGCTATGACGAGGATGACTCGGTATATCGAATAGTGGCGTAAGGCTCCCGGTTATTTTACAGGAAATTGATTAAACCTGTGACGCGTGTCGACTGAAACGAATTTCTTTTAATATAACAAGATCATCCTCGGGCTGGCTCCGTGTGTCTCGGATGTTTCGCGTTTTTCAAGCGTTCAAAAATAAACTAGGATTCGAGCAACGAGACGACCGACGAGTGACGAGTTGTTTTCTCTGTGCTTTCAGGCATGGAGCAGTTCGAGCAACTGCTAACGTGCGCGATATGCCTGGACCGGTACAGGAACCCGAAGCTCTTGCCGTGCCAGCACAGCTTCTGCATGGAACCGTGCATGGATGGCCTGGTTGACTACGTCCGTCGACAGGTGAAATGTCCAGAATGCCGCGCGGAACATCGTATACCTTATCAGGTGAGCAAGCGTTAACTTTTTCCGCGATTACACGCGAACCACTTCCGCGTCTCGCGAAACGTTATTACTTTCCTTCAGGCGCGAGTCCGCGAGTTTTCGTTGTTTCTCTGCAAGTTCGCGGAAACAAAAGCAATGGTAAAGGTTAGCATCGCGCTTCCTCTCAGACGGGAAAACTCGTTCGATCAGCGGAATTAAAATTGGTTCGCGCGACGTCAAGCGGCTCGTTTGACGTCAGCGTTGGATCGGGGAAGAAACGCGAGCTCGCCGCTCGAGGCAAAGCCGAAACGAACGATAACGCCGTACGCGCACGTCCGTGAAATTAAATATATACCCGCGAACCCGGTTTCGTTTAACCGGGTATAATACGCGTGGGCTCATCTTTATTCAACGACGAATCTACGGGGGATCTCGTGAAATTGGATCGAGTCCCGCGTTTCGTACCGACGCCTCCGCGCGGATCGTTTCTCTTACTTTTTCACCATCCGAAAACCGCGACCGTTCGACGTCGGTTGACCTTAATTGGAAAGCTCAAAACCCCGTAGGAATGCGAACGCGAATCGCGCTACTAAAATGATAGCCTCGAGAACAACCACGGGAAAATAGAAATCGAGAGGAAAGTAAGGCGACGCGAGGTGGTAAACCGAGGAAATGCAGCGGAAACGACTCCACCGTGGAATTCAATTTCAGATAAAAGCTACGCGCGCTCGTCTCGCGATCAAAGTCGGCCCCCCGAAAAGGGCCCCCGTTTCGAAACTCTTTCGCGGTTCTAAATCCAATGGCGTTGTCACCAGGGTGTGCAGGCGTTCCCGACCAACGTGACCCTGCAGCGATTCCTGGAATTGCACATCGAGATCACCGGGGAGCTACCGGACCCGACCAGCGGCCAGACGATGGAACGTTGCGGCGTCTGCTCCGAGAAGAGCTACTGCTCCCTCTGCGTCCACTGTGAGAAAAAGTGCTGCCCCGAATGCAAGGACGCTCACATGGACATCCTCAGGCGCGAAATAACGCGCATCAATTCCCAGGTAAGCGTTGCTTTTCTCCGATGAGAATCTATTTTTGAACGCGGCGAGGTAACCTTGCCAGAGAGAAGTCGACGTGGAAATATCGACTCGTCGAGCCGAGGGAAAGGGTTTCACGGTCGAACACCCGCGAACCCCTTCACCCTCGCGTCTACCAGCCTCGACTAATTTACCGGTTACGCGTTTCTATCTGAAAATCGATGTGCACGCGAATCGTCTCGCGAGATGTTCACGGTTATCGCCTCCGGTCATAAGACGAAGAAGAATCTGCGATCGGGTATTTCTCGACGCGAAGCGGGTAGAATGGGGAAAAAGGTAGTCGTGGCTGAACTTCAGGATCGATTCGACCGATCAAAGTCCACGACGCTATACGCGACTCGATTCGCCCTAGCCGTACGAAAAACGTGCCGGATCGCACGTTCCTCGCGCGCGGCTCCCATTCGCTTCTCTCCATCGGTCCGCAACGCGGACTGATTTCACCGGGCGACTTCCATTTTCCGGCTGCTCTCCTCCCACCGTATTCCGGGGTTCTCGAAAATCCACGCGTTAAGTTATTGGAAAAATGACGGCGTCGCGTTGAAACGCGAACGTAATCTCAAGATCGCGCGACGGAGAAATGGAACGGTTGAAACTTCCACCGAGCGTGTCGAATGTAGACGCGCGAGTTACCAAGTGACGTAGAACCCGACGATAACGTACCTGGGCAGGTGGTAACACGTTATCCGCGAATTCACCTTGTACGTTACCAGCGGGATGATAAAGGCAGACCAAGTAAATTTTTCCCATTTCGTCGCTGGCCATTCCCAGGCCTATCGTTCTCGAATTCTTCCATACCAGTTGAGCGAAGTGGCGATCCTCCAAGCATCGTACCTCCTTCGCCCCGTACTTGAAGTAATTACCCTCTCGATACCTGGCGACCGATTGAATTCAATTCTTCGACGCGTATTCCAAGTTCGAAAACTAACCACGATTCCAATGGATCCTGCGGCTTGATATCACGAGGCACGTCCCTCCAGAAGCTCACGTATATATTCTCGCCGTGCTCCGGGTCCGATCTGTACTCGATAACAGCCTTTCTCGCCAATCTCTCCGCCCATTCTTGCGCTGGCTCGTTCAGCTTGAAAAGAATTTTACTCGTTAAACGCGAAATCTCCCGGCTACGTCCGAGATTCCGTTCTACCGTGTTACGTTTCAACGTTATCGAAATTTACCACCCACCAGTCGGGGTGTTTTCGCGTCAATAAAAATGTGCAGAGGCGGTTCCCAGAGAAATGGCTCTGTTCAATATTTCATGCAGCCCCCGTGGAGTAAACGAGCCCACCGCGAGTAGAATATTTCTGCGGGGAAATAAGAGGGAACCCTTGTATACCTGATCATCGATTGTTAATGGCGGAGAACCGTGAATGGCTCGGTACCGATTATGCAGTTCCAGGAAATCTTCCACGAACCTTGGAGGAAAATTTCTGTAACGAAAAGAACGCCACGGTTATCCCTCTGTATAGATCCAGCAAATATTTTGGTATTCCAATATTATGATTACTCCATTTTTAATCGTAACGTTCTCAAGACTCAGCAGACATGTCGATCGATAGTTGTGACTAAGTGGAAAGTATAGCAGCCATAGCGGGTGGCATTTTTCGTGAGGTTTGAATGAAAATATCGAGGCTACATGTTGGAGGATTGACGATACTTTAGGTTATGCCTGTCTTTCGCGAACAGTCGCGAAACAACGAAGAGCCTTCGCGCTCCTAGTTTCACGGCGATGCGAATTACATTATTGTCCGCGATACAATGCTCGTTCCGATGAGAACATTGTTAATCCTTCCTAGCTCCACGTTCGATAGCGTTCAGAAGACAAAGCGTTCGTTTTGAAATTTGAAAGCGGATTCGGAAATATTGAAATGAAGTTGCGCGTCGACGGGTCGCAGATTCGACCGCGCGTTGAATACCGCGAATTCAGGTCAACATAACCGCGTACCGTGCAACTACGCGCTATGTAGGTGCAATCCAAAAATAAGCCAGCCGGTATATTTGTTCGCCCCTAATGTATTCAAAACAAGCGCCTCCCTTTCGCGATGCGAATTCCGTTTCTCTAAGCGGGATACGAAACGTAACGCCCGAGCGGATGCACCCCTGTCACGGTCAGATGGCTCCTCCAGGGAGGAAAAAGGGGGAAAAAAGGGAGGAAAAAGGGAAACGGAAGAGGAGAGTCTCTTAAGAGCGGTTTAGCGTGGCGCGTAGAAAACGTAGACGCTGTGTGTCGATCGATTCAATGATAATCCTCTTTTGCAGATTCGCAGAGGGTTGCACAGGTTGCAGGACGCGTTGGCTTTGGTGGAGAAAAACACGTTGGGTCTGCAAACAAACTGCGCCTCGGTCGCGGAGGAGGTGGACGAGATTTATCGGAGGCTGAGCAAGGCTTTGAAAGACCGTACGGAGCATCTGCGTAACGAGGTCGATCGATACCTGAGCAACGAGCTCAGAGGCCTGATTCAGCTCAAAGAGAATCTCGAATTGGAAATCGCGAATATCCAGAGCAACTGCGATTTGGCGGAGGCTCACATCAACGAGAACGTGCCGTGGGACGATTCGGAGCTCCTCGACACAAAAGAACTGTTCCTGCGCACCGTGGAATTCATCAGGTTTGTCACCTTCTAACCACCCCCCCTGGACAGAAGCGACCGCTGCGATTACGCGGGCACAGACTTGATTTCGATCTAAATTCCGTTTGCCGTAACGAAGTGTTCTTTGAATTGAGTGCCGCGCTTCATGGCTTCTATCGTGGAAATAAAATTCATCGCGATGCCTGTTATTTTCCGAGGGTTGTAAAAGGTTTACACGGGGATTGAGATTAATATTTGCCGAGCGGAAGAAGCGCGGCGGAGTAGCAGTTCCCTTTGAGAACGCTCCTTGTAACTAACGCGGCCGGAATGTAATGTGATTAATGTTAGAGACTGAAACACGGACTCGGTTTGAATCGCGTCCAAATTGCATTTTAATTAGACCTCGCTCGGGGAAAGAAAGCTTTCGAAATTCATTTTTCATCGTTCTTAAACGACGTTAGGATCTGCAGAGCATCCGGATCCCTTGGAAATTCATTGTGGACTCCACCGGGAATAACGATCCCCTTGAAATATAAAGTACGTTGAATTTCATCCGCGGAAAGGCAATTTCCCGGTCGCCTGTTTCATTTTTTCCGTGCTTTATCGAGCGCCAAGTTCACCGGTCAAAGCGGACCGCGTTCTTGCTTCAAGTTACGGCCGCCTTCCCCTTTTCTATCTCTCTCTCTCTCTCTCTCTCTCTCTCTCTCTCTCTCTCTCTCTCTCTCTCTCTCTCTCTCTCTCTCTCTCTCCATCCGTTCGTCTTCTCTGAACATTCATTTAAGAAGTAACAAATTTCACGTGGAACCGTCTACGTTTCGTAGGTAATCGGAACGTGTAGGTTTTTTCTCTCGATAAATCTCCACGAGATAGAAAGTGGCCGCATCAAACAAATAGGGCAATAAGAACGTAATTCAAACGGTAAACCATAAATCATTCCACCCACGCTTAAATGGAATTACGTTACATCCCTTAATTGTTTTTCATTTGTGGTTCAGGCTCTACCGTACTAAAAACAAATTTATTACTCTCCAAGTGGACAGAGTCGTTGAAAGAAGTTGAGAAAAGATGTCCAAATCGAACGTAGACCAACACTCGAACCGTCTCCCCTGAAACGCGGCGTATCCCTTGCACGCAATAACATCCTTTCCATTTTTAACGCAGCAATTTATAGATCACTGTAAACCGATCAAATCCCATGGAAGGCCGACGTTGTAACGATATGAATCATTCAATTTGGCCAGCTGGTTCCTCCGGAGAGTTATACGCTGACGTTTCATTCTCCAAGGAGAATACTCCCGCCATTGGTCAGACGTCAACAGTCGGTAGACGATGAAAGTCCCGTTGTAATTCCGTTTCCGCCCCCGCCTTCCTCTTTTTCCCCCCCAAATTGCTTCTCCGATATTCCGTGAAACTTTTTTACCGCGAGAGACAGACGGCCAGACGGAAACGCTGGGCCACTCAACTTTTTTCACTCGATCCTCCGTCGCGCATAACGTAAACGCGGCCTTTCATCCGGGGCTTGTCGAAATTCTGCTTACCCTTCCGCGTTGCTCGCGACACGGCGGCATACTAAACGTCTTTCACCTCTGAACAGTGCCCCTCGCGTCGACCTGTCGCGGTTTTTATTCTCGTAGAGGAGAAATCGTCGAATCGCGAGGGCCAAAAAAGCTCTCGGCTCTAAGAAACTTTACGAAATATTTAAGAGCTATCCTCTCCTCGACGCGATAAATACGAAGCAAAGACGTGTAACAGAGGGTAAAAGAGGAAACAAGGGACCAGAGCTTCCTCGTATGAAATGCAGAACCTGTACCCGAGGCGGATTCGGTAACTGTTAAGGGTTGAAAAACTCGTAAGCACTCGATAAACTTTCTTCAGCCGCGTCGAACTACATCCGCTTCGATGATCGAATTTAAAAAAAGTTGATGGGTTCTCTCGATGTAAAACACTTGACTTTCATTGGAATTAACGAGGCGGAATTTCCTCGGTGACAACCGAGCGTCAACGCGGGGGTGAGAAAAAGAAAGCAGCTGAAAAGTTGCGTCGTTAAACGAAAGTTTCGCTGGATCTCCGGAAGCAGTCGGTGACCGTAACGGTGTAACTTCTCGTTTTAATGACAGAGGTAAAAATCTAGTTAGCCAGGCCCCTAATTTACGTTCGCGGTTTCAGGAACTTCGAGTACGAGGCCGGGGACTACAGTCGGCGGGTGCGTTTCGTGATGGCGCACGACCCGAACCAGCTGGTCCTCCACGTAGCGGGTTACGGGGAGCTAAATATTAAGCCGGAGACAGGAAGCGGAGGATTGCTGGGTAGCTCGAGCAGTCTGGCACCCCCCGGAGGATCGCCTGGCCTCATGAGAAGCAAAAGCGACCATCGTCTCGCCTCCCAATACAGACAGCAAGAGGAGGAGCGGCTGGCGAGAAATCGATACGTACCCGAATACGAGTAATTATCCTCACTATTTTCTCCGTTCTTAGACGCTTACCAACCGTGCGTCCATTCTCGATCGCAGCGGCTAGCCTCTTTATATATAGAAGCCTCGTCTCGTCGAACTAGAAACCTGTATCGGGAGTGAACGCTTTTAGGCGAACGCTCTCGATGAAACTTCCTCCTCTTCCTCCGCCGCCTCGACGCTGGAGTTAGTTATTAGAGGGAAGAAAGAGTCGCGCGAATGGCTTTCGAGATTACGAGTAAACGTGTGGAGCGTGTTACGGTACTGGTTCGTAACGCGGTAAACGCGATCGAGTTTATCGTTTATACGCGACACGAGGTAACCATGGGACCGTTTATTTCGGCAAGACGACGGGAATTTGGCTGGCCGATGCGTGGCTGGGCGCGTTTTAAAAGCGAATCCAGGTCTTCGAGCGTTTCGTAAGAATCGATGAGGCACGTCGAGGCGGAAAGGAATATCGTTGAACCGGGGGGGAGGACGGATCGGGTTTTCCTCCCGGCGAAAGGGTGTATCTGTCGTAGGAAACAAAGCCAGGGAAAGAAAGGAGGCATTCGGTTGGTAACTAGCTGACCGGTAAAAACGTGTTTGACCGTGGACGCAGATTACATTGGAATGTTGCCAAACGGCATCCGTGGTGGGCATACATTTTTCAGGATGTCCCACATATCTATTCTAGCAAATGTTATAAATACACGTGGCTCGCTCCTCTGGCTGTATCTTTTTCCCTGGCGTGGGCCGGGAACAACTTCCTCGAGGCCGAAATAGGCATGGTCGAGTTTAATTACCGGCCGTTTCGCGTAGTACGCGGCCAGCGTCCGACCAGTTTTATCAAAGCCACCTCGTCAAAATGTAAATGAAAAACTTCTCGACGCACACGCGATGCCACGCGTAGCGAACAGTAATTAACGAAGCCGAGAAGAGTTACGAACACCGTGCCCCCCCCCCTCCTCCCCCCTCGCAAGTCCTCGACAAGACGACGGGGAACGATAATTAAGAAGCATTCCGTTCGGCTGACGATCTTGGTTCATCCGCGAATTTTCTGGCTGATAATCAGGGGCAATTACGCGAGACGGTTGCGTGCAAATTCGTCGTGCGCCGCTCAAAATTCCTCGCAACAACTATTCGCGCTTTGTTCGTTTCACGAATTCACTTGGAGAACGCTCGCGTTTCGCTTCTCCTCGAGGAAGGGAATTATAATATTCCAGCTTCACGTGGCAATAATTGGAATGAATATTCGTAGGACGAGCTAAATCTAAACGGGAAGTCCGAAGCGTAAAAAGTTGGAGAAATTGGATTTTAAATCCGACGTCGTTTAATCCCCCGATTCGACTGTCTTCGAACAATTTAGGACGATCACGAACGAAACACGCTTTGCATTTCTAACGCGGCAAGTGGCTGTACGTCCTGTACGAATTCGAACGAGATCAATTACCATCGCTGCACGCGCTCGCACCCCTGCTCGATCTTCTCTCGTTAGACAAAGCTACCCCCGTGTCTGTACGCCGATAATTAAGCAACACTCGGATAAACCCGATGGATCTATTGCTGTGCACTGCCTCGAAAGGCAGATAACCCAGTTTCAGAAAATCGTGCGGAACGAAACCTATCGTTTCCAGTCGGACTCCCAATCCCGTTCGAAGAAATTGATCATGAAACTCGGAAATCGTTACCCCCTTCGACGTCTGAAATTAAACAAGACTTACCTCCCGAACGCGAAACAGAGAGCTTTAAACGTTAATAAACATCTTTTTCCTCTTTATTATCTCCTCGATGTAGATCGAGGATCGTTTAGGGTGTTCGTTTCCAAAAGTACGATACCGTCTCTGACGTATCGATGATAACGTACCGTACGAGATTACCAAGACAAATGGTAGCTGATCGTTACGCTAAAACGGCTCCCTTTATCGTCAGATTACCTCATTGTCCGTTCGATTAGAGCGGGCGTTCCAGCAGAGATTAACCGTAGATACCATCACCTGGTTCAAATTTATTAGACGAACCGATTCGAAACTGTCATCCCCCGTGTAAAATATCGGCGATGGACAGTGTTGTAACGGGGGGAAATTATTTTTATTGCGACAGGTACGACGCGCCGGAATACGAAGTGCCGAGGAACAAATCGAGGTACAGAAGTCGATTCATGCGGCACCGGGACGGGGACGACTCCGACGGTGACTCGAGGTCGACCGTCAGGTTCACGTCGACGCCGCAGGAGCCCTCGGGACTTCGCGAACGTGTCCTGGACACGGAAGACGCGGCACGCGGACCTCTTTCCGGGATTTTTCGTCTGACCGACTCGCCGCGTGTCATGAAGAAGCTTCAAGAGTACGAAAGGGCCGGGAAAAGGAAGAAGGAGGAGCCGGCGACGCACCCCGTTCAACCTCAGCCACCAAAGCCTCAGGTTAATTGAATGATATTTTCACCAGCACAATTATTATACTACCTTCGTCGTAACGGGCACTCTGCGAGGAGACGAAAGATGCGTCGAATGCGTTGTTCGCGATTACATTCCCCTTTATCCCGTGTGAATCGTACAATGTAATTCGCGAGAGCGCGTTTCTATTTAGCCGATGTCACGGCGGTTATCGATTCCTCGGTCGGTCGGTCGGTTGGTTCTCGTTCCCTGAAACGAGTCCTGCCCGTTTTCATGGATTTCCCGTTGAACAGAGGAGACAATACCCCGCGCGAAACAAAATGTTTGCGTTCATAATTGCGCTGTTCGGCACCGCGCATCGCGTATCGGTAGATACTTTTTCCATTCGAACGGTCGCATTTTCTATTGCCGCGGGCAACGGAAACCGTCGCCGCGTAGCGACGCGCGATTAATGATTCCATTTGTAAATTGAAACGTTGTCCCGACTGATGATTTCACAGTTCGTCCATTTCACACGGTCGTATTTGTTTTTGACAGTGATTCCGCAGCACAGAATTTTCACACGGATTCCCTTATTACGGCGAAATAGAGGAATGGATCGTGAGGGGCTGTTCGATGGGCGAGTACCACAAAAGTAGCTTCGAAATCTCGCGTAATATCGCTTGGATGCGGTTCAATGGGAACTAAATTTTTGATCGGTCGACGTGTACACACGTTCTTCTGCGGCCGCAGACAGTCGCACGGGAACGTATCGTTCCCTCTACGGACACGTAAAGGGAATAAATCTCGACGAATTTAAAATAATTCAATATTTCACACGGAAAACAGAAGCGTGCCGCAATATGGAATGTATACTTGATCTCGACTCATAAATATGTAAATAATACGAGACACGAGTGGATAAATTTAAACGAAAAGGACTAACAAACAAACAAAAAAAAAGAAAGAAAGTACACGAAAAAAAAATGGATAAAATTTAGATTAAATTTAGTTTGTAGTTAGCCGTTGTATTTTTGTACGAAATTCTATTATAATACAAATGAAACATATGAATACACGAATATATTCTGCTCATCAAGAAAAAAATATTCACCTCTTTTTCTCGTGTTCATTTGCGACGTACCCTCTCTTCTGTCCCACAATCGCACATCTATTCATTTGCCATCGCATTTTTATGCGAACGTAAAACCAGACCAGCATATTAATTGCGCTGCGCGCATGTTACCGCATACATACCGAAACACGCGGTCAGCATAAAAAATCTCAGCTCGTTTACAAGCACCTAATCACCGACGAATAATTTATCTCTGGACACGTTTTACGCCGAGAAACAAACGGGAGGGGGAGGGGGGCGGCGAGGTAACGGAAAGAAAAGAAACAAAGGGAAAAACTCTGAACATGTCCGAGGGAGGTTCACCTATCAGCGATATCCTCGTTAAATGTTTCTGTTTATCGCGTAGGTGCAAGTTAGAAAAGTGCCGACAGCGATGGCAAGGCAGACCAGCGAGGACGACGAGATTTCCAGGATTAAGAAGCAGAACAAATCGGCCGCCGCACCCGCGACAGAAACGGTGGAGGAACGACAACCAGCGGTAACGCCTACGCCTACGCATCCATCCCCGAGGGAAACACCGCCTGAACGAGAGCCAGAGGAACCTGCGCGAAGACCCATGCCAGCGAGGTAGGCTCCCGATATTGCATCCCCTCGCTCGAATCGAAACAATTCTTCCTCTACTAGCCTACGACGACGTGTCTCATAAATCGAATTCTCCATCCACGTCTGCGCCCTTCGATCGCATTACGCTTGCGGAATAAGTCTCTGCGACGGGTTATATGCATCTAATCGATAGCAGAACGTGTAATTCAATCGAATTCGAGCAACGACGCTGGCGTCAAGTCACAGGGATCTCGGTTGGTACACGCTCCGAGTAGTGGTGCTCGGTACCTAGTCAGACGGACTGATTTACGCCGGCGTTCCAGGGAAACGGATCGTTTCGATTGAATGCTCGAAATTCTGGGGACGCGTCCAATTCCATCTCCTGTTCCAGAATTACATTTTAACAGACGGAACGACGATACCGTAAATATGGAAAACTTTTCGCCAACGATTATCGCCCATTTATTCGCGATGATGTATATAGATATATATATAGATAGCGATATCATAAATTGCAGCGTACGAATGCTCGCTTCTCCCGACGAGTTTACCGACTCGAGGAAGCCGTTAATTGAAATGTCGTTGCTCGCAGGAGAACTTCGACGGATATCCACGCTCCTGCGACGCGAAGCGCTTCATCAGACTCGAGCACGGGCTCCGAGAGCTCCGGAGGATCAGGAATCCGCAGCACGGGCGCGCCATTCACCGCCGAGGAAATGAAGCAGAAATACTTGTCGAGGGCACCGGCGTCGAACACAACATCCACCGTCTCGTCACCGCCCGGCACACCACCGTCGGCCAAAGACACGCCGAACGCCAGCCCCTCGACGCGCTCCTTTCAGAGTCGTTTTTTAGGCGCAGGTGACTCTTTCCTCCTAACAGATCTCCTCTCGCTTGATTCTAAATTATTAAACGAACGAAAGTACGACGTATTTACGCGCGACGAATCGAAACATTCGGCGACCTAGATCGCCGCGCAGCGTCGTTACAGACCGCCATTAACGAGCCCTACCACCTCCTTTCGAACGATACGTCTGAACGTTATTTCACTTCGAAACCGGAACGGGGAAGAGCAGCGGATATTTATCGGAGCGAATTTTCTCGTATTTCTGTAGGTAACCGTGCAGCACCTCCGCCACCCGCGCAACCGCCACCAGTGCGGGAGGAGCCCGCGATAAAGAAGAAGGAGGAAGAGGAAGAGGAGGACGAGGAAACGAGTAGCTCGTCGGAGGAAACGGAGTCGGAGACCGAGGAGGAATCGGAAACCGATGCTCATCCGTCGGCCACTGTCACCTCGACGACGCCCACGAGCGCCGCGCAGGATCGTCAAAGAAACGAATCGGCGATGGCCAGGACGGACATCGGTCCTCTGCTCGCGCGAAGCGCCGAGGCGAGACGCGGCAGTAAAGAAGACTCACCTACGACTAGGCAAGTATACACTTTCCTACGGGGGTTTTTTATTGCAGGGTTTCCATTAACAACAAGTAACATCGCGTGAAATTACGAGTTTTTTTTTTTTTTTTATTCCGCCTTCTCCGATCGTCCATCGCGAGACGAATTTAACGGGAGAAGCACCCGCGACATTTACCACCGTTCTCTCTCTCTCTCTCTCTCTCTATATGTATACATGTATTTCGTGGAATAACGAGCGCGATGCAACAACTCTCGAGGAGATGAAAATCAATACCGCGAACGAACGGCGTAGATGGTGTCCGTCGCGATGACTTAGACGCGCGGAACAGATCAGATCCATGGGTGATATCGAAACTAGAATGTCGAGCGATCAACTCGTGTCTCAGGTATTCGTCGCCGAGAGGAAGCCCCGCGCATTCGGTGACGAGCCCGACGACGACGACGACGACGACGACACCAACGAGCGGCGCCGCGACGTTGACCACGCCGGGCGGCTACACCAGCAGGTTCGTAGCAAACGTAGATCACGGTCAGACTCATCAGGCCAGTTCTAATTCCAGTAACCCCCACGACCGTAATCGTTTTAGGACGTTTAGTGACGAACACGATGAACCGTCAACCGATCGTGTCGAGGATTACGAAATCGCGGCTAAGAACGCGGCTAACGATATTGACGGTGCGATGGTTAAACGAACCAACACGGACGATAGTACGGACACCGACGAAACGATCACCTCATCCTCCTCCTCCTCCGCGACTAAACTCGAAAGTCTCGAAGGTAGCGGTAACGACACTCGTGTAGAGAACCGCAGCGGGATCAACGAAGACGCGTTAGTGGAAGGTCGTTCGGGGAACGACGTGAACTCTTCGTTAACCGCTCGAAACGATCGACGAGCGTCGCTCGCTCGGCCAGCTGCTATTCCGCTGAGGGAATACCAACTGGATCGCGTGCCGAGTGAAAACGAGCCCGTCAACACCGACGAGAGGAGAAGATCCCCGGAAACCATGGACGGATCCACCGGTAACCACGTCGCCGCGGAGGTTCGCTCGGACAGCGAGACCACCAGCGAGTCCGAAACCGGCACAGAGACCGACTCCGAGACGGACGAGGAGTCCAGAGACGAGAACAGTAATATAAAGAATAAAAAGACTGAGAACCCGGAGAAAGGGGACGACGGTCGAGCCTCGGACAGCGAGCATCGTCGCAACGACGACAGCGACGACGACGATGACGACTCCAGCGACGAAGAGACGAGCAGCTCCGAGACCGACGACCAGACCACTGTATTAAGCGTACCGTCCAACTCTCATTCCGATAATAGCTACAACCTCGTGGAACGATACGACGACAGCACCGTGAAACGACGGAGTTCCTCGATACTCGAGGAGAAAAGTATCGAGGAATTGTTCGACGATAACGGGTGGGTGATCACCGATCCGGATCTGCAGCCGGAAAACCACCGGAGAACGTCCCGAAGTTTCGAATCGATCGACGGCGAGGACGAGGGAGGACGCCGCGTGGGAACGAGTCGCGAGGGAAACGAGGCGAACGGGAACGAGGACGAAACGATCGAGAACGGGAAATCGTTGAGCGTGTCGGAGTCCTCCGACAGCCTGTCGAGGAGTCGAGTGTACAGGCAAAGCAGCATCGGGAAGAACGGCTGGCTGGTGTCCGACGAATCCGAGACCGAGTCGGACAGGGCTACCTCGCCCGTCGAGGATCAGACGGGTCAAGGTGTCGTCGAGAATAGCCACGAGAATATCGAAGACGAGACACCAGTATTATTAACCACGACGAATAGCACGAGCGGCGGAGACTCGATCGTACCTGACGACGAACGGAGCGTCGAGGAGAACGGGTGGACGATACCGAAGAACGCGTCCACCGGGAAAGGTGTCGAGGGCGAAAGCACGGACGAGACGAGCACGATTCGTTCCCAAACGACCGACCTCGTACTGAGAACTAACGTTGAGAACGGTGCATTAGTCGCGAACGCTACCCAATCCAAAGAGACAGAAAGTTCCAACGAGCACGAGGACACGCCTGGTGTCGATATCAGTATACCGATGCAAATGGTAACCACCGTTTTCTGTGTGTCCGTACTGTGTTACAGCGTTCTAATCAATCTGTTCCTCTAACCTCTTCTTACAAACACGCGCCCTCCACCACCCTCTCACCCCATTCTCACCGTATTTTATATATATATATATATATTCTTTTTCTTTCGTTGTTCGTCGGTGTTTAGTCGTAAAAGACTGCAAAGACTCACCACTACCACGTATACAGACGAGACTGCCTCAATACAGCTAAGAGATCCGACGCAGCAGTTTCTCTTCTCTTTCCTTCTACGTACTGTTTCTTATCTCATCTCATCTTATATTATCGACCGGTCTCTCGTACGTTCGCTCAATTTTCTCGTTCCTCGCCGTTTACGCCGAATTCGTCCGGCGCATTGGAGAGAAACGCGCGCGAGGTGTATCGGACCGAGATAATCGCGTTCCACCGTCTCGTCTCGTCTCGTCTCGTACTCGCGAAACTGCTGCCCGGTATCCTTCGCGCACTAACGTCTTTCAATCGACATCATCTACCATCCATACGCATCGAGTGGCAACTAAACTAAAATCGCACAAACGAAAAGAAAGAAACGTTGACTCGCGCGATCTTATTGTATGGTGAAATACTTGCATTTTATACATTGTGATAATCGTACGTACGATCGTAAGTGTAACTTTTTGTTCCTACGTTGATCACCCGCGGTACGTATCTCCCCCCCCAGAACCCGCTATTGCTCAAACCCACGTAGCTTCGTAGGCGCAAGAAAAGAAACGGAGAGAAAAGAAAAAGAAAAAAAAAAAAGAGAAATCGCGTAGTTTAGTCGGCAACGCAAACTAAGCGTAGTATGAAAAACCGTCCTTCTATTATACAAAGCAGCTTAAAGTCCATTGCTGAAGTAAACGCTTCCGAGTCGTTCCCATCGAGAGACGGTCGCGTTAATGGCGTGTCACGCGGTACGCGAGCCTTCTCGTTGATCGAGCGACATGCCGCTCGCGCTACCGTCACGTTTTCATATCGTTTCAGACTTTTTGTACTCTTTTTTCCTAGTGAATAGGCTTGCGTCAGTTTGTTGGTGTGGTAAATAAACTGCATTTCTTTGTGATAACTCGTATTATTTATTTCCCTCTCAACTTGTCCTCAGTTCATATAAGTTGCGTGTACGGAACAACGGAACAGAGAAATGTCGTGTCCCGCCTGCAAATTTTCATTATCTTCTTCTCTCTATCTGTTTTCGTACGTGTATAATTTGCCTCTGTCATATATGTTAACTTATACGTTTACTCTGTTTTTTTTTCTTTTACACTTCTTTTCGTCCCAGTTTTCTAAGTTATCTTTGTCGCTCTTTTCTCTCGCATGTACGTTGTTTCCGCACCCCCTGCCCCCTGAAAAGTACGTAAAAAGTAGAAGTTTGAAAGAGAAGAAAAAAAAGAACAGAAAAAATGCATCTTTATTTATTGCACTAACAGATTGATGAACGAAATTGTTCGTCGGAATCGATCACGTGAAATCCATTCCTATCGTTACTTCGTTGAACGCACCCCCAGCGAGAGCTTCCACGAAGCCGCTCGGCTTTTAATTTAGACTCACGAAAATCCCGCGTCCTCTGTTGCACCACCTCAAGATGCGCGCACGTTCGCACCACGAATTTACAACGTACTCGACGGAAAACGTAATTCCGAGGAGAAGGTAACGATTCGATCGACGCGTAGGACGAGGGCTCGGCCACGATCAAGGTATCATGCTCACACGCGTGTTGTGCGAATGTTCCTTTCCGATACTTGAAAGAACAGCTTGAAACTGGCTCGAGGCTTCTTTACCAAACGACTCGTCGAACAGACCAAGCAGACGCTCGCAGACGCTCGCAAACCCGTTTATTAACGTTTTGATAATTAAGCAGCGAGACTTTGACACTCGTAACACTGCTTCGACTTTGATTAACACTTTGAGCGCGGCTGACGCGAACGCAAGACAAGGGGGTGCCCACCCCGTTCCGCAGCGAGTGACGCATACACGCTAACGCGAGTACGGTGTCTCGGATAGACGAAACGTTCCACGGTTCTCTTTGTATGACGAACGTAACGAGCGCACCGGATGCCGATTCCACGGCTGTCAACGGCAGAGTAAACGGAAAATATTACGGAATAGACGGAACTAATGTGACCGCATTGTGCGCGATACGAAAAGCCCGGAGGCATGCACCGAGTAAAAGGTTTAAATATAACCCGTTTGTTACTTTAAATATCCGCTGCAGCTCAGATAGTCAGTCGAGTTATATCGGTCTGTAGTCTACTTGACTGGAAACACGGATGTTATTCCAATACGTTTTCACCGTTCAACATCCATTAAACGCGATAGCTCGAGAACCATTCTGAATTTCAAAGCAAACGGCAGAAAATTCTGATCCCGTTCCGTTAAAACGTTACGAGTTATCTGAATTTGTATTTACCCGCGCTTAAAATACGACGGCCAGGGGGGAGGGGGGGATGTACGGGGAAAAAATTGCGACGCAACCAAAGTATATCGACGCTGGTCGAAGTTTACGAGGAAACCCGAAAAAATATAGGTTAAAAGTGGCTCTAAAATTTTACGACCGCCGCTCGCAGTAACTCCGGTGTCATACATGTTTACCGCGTCCATTAAAACGGGAAACGTTTATCGTAGCCAAGAGAGAGTCTCGGAGGATTTCGATGAAATACGTAAAAGTGATTTTCGAAAAGATCCATTCGAACGATAGGGACATATTCCTTATTCCGCGGTTCTATGCAAAAGTTAATCGATCTCGAATTAAAACGCGATACGCGAGACGCACGATCAACGAAAATGTTCCCGTGGAACCGTTTGCGCTTGACTTTGCACGGTTTATGGGAACAGCGATAAAGAACTGACACGCCAAGGGTCGTGCTTTAGACTGATATATAACAGTGCCAGATTCGCATCCGTTTTCACTACTCGTACGCCACAGATACACGACTGATTACGCGGCAGACGTATACACCACGTTGCGATTAATCGCTATGGATCCCACCATGTAATTGTAACTAACACCCGGACCGATCTAACAGCGAGAAACATGTAACGACGTACGTACGGTTATCGACGAACGAAACTGATTAACGGTTAGATCAACGAAAATCATGGCCACCGATTCTGTTATCCGTCAAAGATATTTCGCTGCGACGAAAAGCTTCGATTCTCCGCTCATCGTCAAAAACATAACGATATACCAATCGTTCGCTTGCAACCACGCGAACACTCATCAACCATACCTCCCACACGATCGATAACCCCTCGATACATACGTTTACACCTGTGACATTACGGCCTACGATGTTTTATCACCTTTAATCCAGCGAGTAACCAGTGTCTCGATTGATAAGGACGATCTGAACGAGCCCAACGTTCGTTTCCGGAATGTTGCAGGTTTCTAAACAAGAGCAGGAGCCAGGCGGCGGTGATGGCCAGCCGGGAACGAGAACGGGAACGCGAAAGGGAACGAGAGCGGGAACGCGAAAGAGAAAGAGAACGGGAGAGAGAACGCGAACGAGAACGAGACGCGGACACCGAGGTCGACTCGCCGCTGTCGACGAGGTCACGGTACGCCGCGATGAAAGAAAGAAGGCAACGGCTGGCTCGGTCCAGAAGCTCGCACAACTTCGGCGGAGATGACCTCGACCTAGACGAGGAGCCACCCTCGCCGACTACCCAGTCGCCGAACGCATACTTGGCCGCCAAGTACGGGGCCGGCTCGGAACTGGCCAGAAGTCGGAGTACCCACGCTCTCAAGTCGAGAGAGCCGAGCCCGGAACGCGACAGACCCGGTACGGAGAAGGATGGCGCCGCTCTCAGTTCTTGGGCGCGATACCTGAAGAACAAGTACGGGAACCGCACCACCAAGGACAAGGAGCCTTCGTCTTCGACGTCGACAATACCATCGTCGAGGTGAGCCACTTTAACTTTCCTCTCGCTCTGTATAGCGGTAGCGGACGTTTCCTCTACGAATAGCTGAATTCGTTCGCAGCGGAAGCTCGACCTCGAGGAGGTTATCGCTGGGGCTACCGTTGAGGCACGGTGGCCAGACGTCCTTCGAATCTTCTGACGACGACCAAAAAAACCCGTCAGGCTCCCCCACGTCCCCTACAGCAGCTCTCGTTATACCCGCGGCAGCAGGTTCCTCCACTAGGTGAGTGTCTTTAATTCTCTTACCAGAGAAGTAGCTGCGGTTTTCACGTGACAGAATTTGTTGTTGATAACGCGACAGCAATGGCCGGAGGAGTCACTATTTGCTGAAGCGGCGGCAGCTGTTCAAGTTCGGGATGCGGGGGAGCGAAGCCGGATGCTTTACCTGGCCGAGAGGCCTAGCGGTTGGCCCGGACAACTCCATCGTCGTGGCCGACAGCTCTAACCATCGTGTTCAAGTAGCTATCGCTTCGAACGTACGTACGGGACGAATGATTCGATTTGGGTGACGTGTCACGTTTCGATTCACAGGTATTCGACGGTAATGGGAACTTCATGAAGGAGTTCGGAACATACGGAAGCGGCGAGGGTGAATTCGACTGCCTCGCCGGTGTGGCCGTGAACAGGATCGGACAATACATCATCGCGGATCGTTACAACCACAGAATTCAGGTTCTCGATCCATCCGGTCGTTTTCTGAGAGCCTTTGGCTCCCAAGGGACCGCCGACGGTCGGTTTAATTACCCTTGGGGAATCACCACGGACGCTCTTGGATTTATTTATGTGTGCGATAAAGAGAACCACCGCGTCCAGGTACGTGCCCTCGCGATATTGCTGTTTATTTTTCTTTCTGTTATAAATTATTCGCGATACCGTGTGAGCAAAGAGCAACACCGGGAACGGCACCGCCGATGCTACGACGCGCCCAAGTCCCGCGAAGAATCTACACTATGTGAGATTTATTCGCCTATACTCTACTGTGAACATATGATTATGATATAGATACAAATGATGTTAGTTTCAGTGTTCGTTAACCCCATTCAAGTCCTCGCTATGTGTACCTAGACTGTGTATAGCTTTAATCCTGAATAAAAGCCTTCAACTTTTTTCTGCAATAAACGATTAATTCCGAGTGATTCTCTGTTCGAACCCCCTGAACATCGAGACGAGAACCGCGAATGCGGCAACGGAAAAGAAAAAGAAAGAGAAAAACAAAAACAGAAAAAATATACCAGTCGAAGTTAGTAGGAAGGGAAACACAGCGGTTCAACAATCGACGAGGGCGTGAGCGACACGTTTACGGCACAGCGTGATCCGAACACGCGATCCCCCGACTTACATTCGATCCCCTTTGCGTTCTGGGACTACTTTTAGGTTTGTAGACGATAAGTAGGTTTGTGCAAGGATCGATTGCCTGTTAATGGTGTGTGGCGTAGCGTGTCGTGTAGGAAAATGATCCACGGGAGATGTAACAAGGATATTTCTAATGTAAAACAAATAACCCCGTTCTAACCAGAGAGCTCGATCCACCAGTATGTGTCAGAATTGCTACAAACGCGCGTCTCTTTTCGCAGGTATTTCAGTCGGACGGCACGTTCGTGGGGAAATTCGGTTCCTGCGGAAGCGGACGCGGCCAATTGGAACACCCTCATTACATAGCGGTGAGCAACACGAACCGCGTGATCGTCAGCGACGGCAACAACCATCGCATACAGATATTCGACGTGAACGGCCGTGTGCTGACCTCCTTCGGATCGGAGGGCTCCGACGAGGGTCAGTTCAAGTTTCCAAGGGGCGTCGCTGTCGACGACCAGGGCTACATCGTCGTCGCCGACTCCGGCAACAACAGGATACAAATATTTAGCCCAGAGGGGGCGTACCTCAAGTCCTTCGGCGGCTGGGGTAGCGGTGACGGTGAATTCAAGGGCCTAGAGGGTGTTGCTGTCACGTCGACCGGTAACATCGTCGTCTGCGACCGCGAGAATCACCGCGTCCAAGTGTTCTGATTTCGTTTCGTCTCGTTTCGTTTCGTTTCGTTTCGTTTCATTTCGTGTTCTTCTCTTTTTTACTCTCCTACGATTCATCGGCCAGGGACGTCGTGCGATCTTGAGGAGGATGCGTTTTAAATAAAAAGAACAAAAAAAAAAAAATCGATACATCATCTGTCAGAGGTATAATTTAAAAGGAGCAACGCTGTGGTACTCCGTACATTCGATCGGAGGGATCTCGACAGGTGAATGGATTTCGCGTGGAAAGATAAGGGTGCATTTCAACGTTTCGATCGGCCTCGTTTCGGTTTAATGAGATGTCGCGATTTAACCGCTTGCTTTCGCTAGCAATTAACATGTAGCTGTGTTGTGTTGAGCTAATATTCTCGCGAAGAGGCCCTTTGGTGCAGACCGGAGGAAGCTTCGAGGGGAAAATACTATTCGTACGGTGTGACCTATTTCGATGGTACACGCGTTTCAGTGCGACGAATCGATAACGGAACCGAAAAAAAACTCTTGGACGTCGGTTGATTTACAAGATTTTAGCTTAAAGAAATGAGAAAACGAAAAAAAAGGAAAAAAAAACAAAAAAAATGCCATTTATCTTTTTCTTCTCTCTCGTCTTACCCCCGTCCCTCATTCTACCATCTTCTTCGTACGCACATCATATCCGCGTAAATTAATTTAATTTATACTCAAAGTGACAATGCAGTTTGTACCGTTTGTATGCTTTAAATAAATTGTTGCGGAAGTAATAAAAGGGAAACGAAAAGGCACGCCTCGTTCATTGAAACTCAAACCCCCCACCGATCCGTTCGTTGGACGTTGTTCAAATGAAATAAAGAAACAGGAAGCTACGGTCTCACCTTTTCTGTCTTTCGATCGGCTGGTGACCTCGTTTTTAAAAAACCACCCCTGGAAATTAGGACGATTCGGTAGCGTGACTTGGAAGAGTGCCTAGAAGCTAGAATAGAGAAATAAGCGGGGGTAAGTCAAAAGGTAAGTGAGTCAATAAATATATAATTTATTAAATGCAATGATGAAATGGTGTAACAATAGGGGGCTGGGCGAACGGCGATCGTGTGATCGCCATAAGGGCGGACAAGAGGTAATACGCTGCCCCGCTCAGTGCCCCCGGATCGGAAATATAGATAAAATATTTTCGTTATTATTTACAATATTAGTTGAACGTTAGTCAATAAATAATAAACAGTGGCGTAATCCTTTATTTAATATAATTTAATAATGTAATATTACGTTTGCGATAATAAAAATATTACAAGAGATGGAGCCTTTACCATTATTCGTTTCTACTAAAAGTAGCACGAACCTGTTTTAAATTATTGCCGCCATCGTTCGGAAATTCACGCGACCAGAGGAACCCGATTGGCGAACCGCGATCGACCACCGTGCCGCGATCGAACGACTCGTTCGAACATTCTTCAACAAGGGTGGGCAAAGGGGTAGGCGGCGCGTCCAACGGGGTCTGATTCGCGAATTTTCGAACGTGATTTACGTCGGCTGGATATAGATGTCGAAACAGCTGTCGAAACCATCAACCTTCCGGGATAGTCGCTCTTCCTCGCGAAATCGAATGGGATTTTAACAAATAATTAATCGGCGTTACGATTCCTCGATATTCGTATAGAAAAACCGCAGGGACGGCGACGGACGTCGGATGGACGCCACGCCGTCGGATTATCACAACGAAAGTACGCGACATGCTTGGACGTTATTATCGAGTAAAATACAAGAGCGTTGATACCTCGATAAGACTAGAAATATGTTTATGTAACGCACGAGCCAGGCAGGCAGCAAGCAGGTACAAAGTGACCGTCTTAATCAAGGAACAGTGAATAGAACATGAGCTAGGCACCGATATCCGATCGTTTCGACCTTTTCGACATCGTGATACAAACGTCCTACAGGATGTCTCGTGATACACCAACACGACATCAAGTTTGATATTGTTTCTCATAACGAAAACGTGCGAATACAATTTCTTTTTGTTTTTTCTTTTTTTTTCTTTTTAAGAACTTACTCGTTCGGTCGCGCGCAATGCTTCCTCCTCGGTTCTGATTATTCGATTTATCGTTCGTTGAGGGAAATTAATTTCGTTCGATCGGAGTTGCGACAGTCGTGCTGGTTTATAACGAGGCATCTTACACGCGTATATATCTCGTGCGATTTTCTGGAGACTGGACAATTGGAAATATTCGAATCTATAGCGCGAATCAATCATTCCCAATTAGAAGAGAAGTTTCTTTGTTTTTAATAGTCCTCTATACCTACTGATTCGCCTCTGCATCTAGAAAGTTTAGTTTGAAAAGTGGCATGACATATTTTCTGATCTGTATCGAGTTTAATTAAGTAGTAATAAAGTTATAATTAATTATTTAATTAATTAAAGTGGCAGCAGTTAGGCCATGCGGCTCCTATCATCTAGTCGTCTTTGACTCTTGGCTTTCTTACGTAGATTTAAAAATTTGTTTACTTATTAAACTTTTATATTTTGAGAATAATTTGTATTAAGTGACTTTTAAAGTTTATGTATCCTCGAAGCGCCTATCCTAGCGATGTCTTTTAATTAATATTATTTTTTAGCATTTTCTCCTTTTTTTTTGTATTTTTAATCCCGCTGTTCTCCATACCTCGATAATTTTGGTGTACGTGGTAATTTAATGCGACTCTAAATACAATAATGGGGAACTCTGTGAAATATTTTACCCGCGGCGTCGACTTTTCCATTCGTCAACTTTCCTTTTGTCGCGACCGAAAAATACCGTGTGCAAATATTCTTATTTCTCTTCTCGTCGGCTCTCTATCCCCCCGAATACCAGAAAAGCGACGTTATACCGCCTTGCATAAAAACCGGGCCACTGTCTCGGATACTCTTGAAAGAAACCCGTTCGTTTCGGCTTGTGTACGGAGCTTCAATTTCTGTTTTCCTCGTTACTCCTTCCATTAAATTTTTTTTTTCGTTTTGTATTTCATGCTCGCTGCCTCAAAAAATTTGTTTATCGTAAAATTCGAAAATTGATTGCCACGCACGAAGTTGTACAAGCCCGACAGACTAAAAATATTCCTAAGGTAAGACTTCCTTTCAGCCGTCAGCCAAACTCCCCCATTTTTTTACTTTTTAATCGTTTTTTGCGTTTTGTAATGTACTATACTCGCTAGCCCTCGTTTAATAGTTTCTTAAATATGTAATAAGCAAAAATATGAATATAATAATAGTTTTGTGTATATAATAATAATTATTATTTTACTCGTCTCGTTTTTAAGTATCGATAGGATCGTGATTAATTAATTAATTAACAATGATTAAAAGAGTGTAAGAATTTGTTATTCTCTTTCTTCCTCTTCTTCCATTCGCATCCTTCCCTCTCGCCATTCTTTTTTTGTTTGTTTTCATTATTAACTAATAATTCTTTAAGCTTAGTGGCATGAAAATGCTCGTTGGAATTGACTCGTGTGTACAGTTTATCATAATTCACTTTTTTTTCTCTCTCTCGCTCTCTTTCTCTCTCTCTCTCTCTCTCTCTCTCTCTCTCTCTCTCTCTCTCTCTCTCTCTCGCTCTCTCTTATCCATTCGCGCTCCGCACAATTTTACCTCGCTACAAAACTCTCGTAGCTTGTCTCAAACACCGGAGGATCAACACAGGATTTTTTTTTTTCTTCTTTACTTTATATCGAAGACGAGGATAAAATCGGTCCTTCTATCGACAGAGATTCTCCCGACAAATCTGACCGCGTGCGTCACGATTCATCGATTACTGGATTTGTCTGTCTGTCTGTCTGCTCTCCATCTCGACGACTCGCGTCCCCAGCGGACGTCGAGACGCACGATTTTTTTATTTTTTTCCCGTTACTTTTTACTTCTTTAGTATTCACCGCGGAAATACTTTCGTGGATCACCATTTAATTTATCACAATAGATTTTTTGTCTTCTTAAATCAATTTGAACGCGGGTACCACGGCTGTGCCCCCGTGCGCATATACTCCGCCCTGCTATGCCTTAATTTACCACTATTTTTTTTTTTTTTTCATCTTCTTCTCCTTCTTTATCTCTAAAGAACCTTTAAAAAAATCCCCTACTGGAGAGAGAAACGGTAGGTAGTTTTGTAACAATGTAATCGACTATCTTACCCTAATGTAATTCTACGAAGTTGATTATACTGTGACTTTAAGCACAGCCCGTGGATGAAGTGCCCCCTCGTTTAAATGGAGAAAGGGCTCTTTAATTTTTTTCTTATTTTTTTTTTATTCCTTACTTTTAACTTTTACTTTTTTTTCTTTAAACTCTCCCTATAGTTCTCATTTTTGTTTCTCTAGCAGCCTTCTGTGTTCACACGCTCACTCGTCCATGCTCTCTTTCTCTCTCTCTCTCTCTCTCTTTCTCTCTCTCTCTCTCTCTCTCTTCCTAGATCTCAGATATACCAAATTTCATCGAAAATAAGATACACTTCTTCTCGTTCATCGACCTGAATTGTATTGCCTTTCATATTTCAAGCAACAAAGATACTGTGTGTCGTGCAAAGAAGAGATCAATTGCTGCCACCTAATACGATTACGCGGTATCAATATCTTCCGAACGTTCACGTACAACAGATGTTGCACCGTATTGTCACGGGCAAATTAGACATTCGCGTCATGCTTCGTCCGTAAAGGAACAGAAACGAACGGAAAGATTCGTAAAGAAAAGCGTTCGATACGCCACAAATGTATAATTTTCCGTTTTACGAAAAAAAGTAACGTTACACACTTAAAGATTAAACAAAGCAAGAAAATCGAGCGTCTTTCAATTGCATTAAAAAAAAGAAAGAAAAAAGAAAAACGCGTAACATAAATACTTAGTAGGCGATTTTCTCGCTCCGAGATTAATACGTAAAAACGTGAATTAAATTCCACAAACACAATTGTAAATTGTACAAAAGAGAAAAAAGAAAAAAAAACCAGAAAAAACGGAAAAAAGGAACACAAGAATTCGCATTCAACGATACTTCTACAAGTCTTAAACAATACTGTTCTTCATACGTCGCTGTCCACGTCGAGTCTTGTACCGATCACGTAACGAGTCGTAGGTAAAAGTGAACCGGAAAAAGGAAACAAGCAAACGACACGTCAGCGACATTTCTCCCGCGCGAAACACTTCGACGGAACACGCGACGAGAAAGAGTAGACCTCGAGAACAAGTTGTTCGACTTCGGTGCTAGACAAGGCAAGGATGAGAAAAAAAGGGTGTATAGTGTGTATAGTGTGCCAGAGATCGATGGAAATTCGAATAGTTCCGTAAAAGGGTTTCAGCAAATAACGTAGCCTCTTTTGTACTCTCAGTCGTAAAAATGATTCCGATAACCGAAACATGCTCTCGACCATCTCGACCGTCCTGAATGCGATCTTAAATAGTTAACGCGTACTCTGCTATGCCTGACGTATTATGCATTACGCGGCAGAGAGACCACGACGGACCACCTACCTCTGATACCACTTAGCGTGACGTCGACCGTAGAAAGGAAATGCAGAAAATAGATAGAAAAACGGCAGCGTTGAACGTATCGTAGCGAAACGGAAAGGTGGGTCTCGAAGATGCGAAGGATGGAAAGACGAGATTAGATGAAAAAGGCAGGTAGATGATTAATCATGGATGTGGAGAGCGAAGCGTGTCCGTGTCCGGTTGATCGCCAAATGAAAAGGCTTCTCGGGCAAACGGTATCCGTGGGAAGAACCCTCGCGAACCTCGACGATAAATCCCGCTAGGGCTCTGTTACTTTGCGTCCGACTTATCATCACCGTTCTGCGTGCTGTTCGATCGACAGTCGATTAAGTGACCTCTGGGTTGGCGGCTACTAGGCTGGCCCCTGGGCTAGATGAGGGCGAGCTTTGGGGGACAGCAACCGCCCGTAAAATGCCCGCTGGCGGCCTCCCGTTCCCGTTTGCGGCGGCCCTGGCGTTCTGCAGCCTACGTCGAGAAATGCATTCGTTTCATGTAGATCGTATTTACCTCGCTAATCTACTGCGAATGTGCATACATGACACTGAATGATCAAGCACTCTGAGGAACACGTCAACTACGAAACAAACGAGCGCATCTAACTCGGTGAAAAGAGCGATTAACAGTTTGCTCGGCAATTCGAGTAGTTTGTCAGCCGATCGGATCGATAAAACGAAACGAACAAATAAAAATTCTGCTCGGAGCAAAGTGTTAATCGAAAAGAATATTCTTCTCGTCGCTATGAGAAGCTCCGTATACGAAGACCGTAGCATGGACTGGTTACTTCCGTTCAATAAACACGATTAAGACATATATAAAACAGAAAACACAAAGCACCGGTTACATTCCGTAATAACACAGAAGCTAATCAAGATGATTCGTCGAATCGGAAAGAATATAGATCGTTATTCGGTGTCGTGAAACAGGGTGCACTGATCGTCCTGGTGAAAGCGAAAGAGCGAGTATCCTTCAAAAAAGAGATACGGGAGCGATAAACGAGCAGTGTTTGCCGCGCGACAATCGCCCTACTTGTTTTTCGTTACTTACCGGTCGTGAATCGTCCCACGACAAGCTGCATTAGTACACACAGAAGAGGGAGACTTTAGAACTTTAGATGTCTTTCGTACGATAAGCCTTTCGTGTGCTAACAAGAAGTCTACATAACTAATAATGCGTGCACATCGTTGCAACAGGAAATGCAATTATGTGCACCTCATGGATACTAACTTGATTTTCGACTGGCGCATAAACTGTTGGATCTTCCTGGCGGCTTGGTGCGCGGCCTGCTGATGGACCGTTTGCTGCCTCGAACTAGCCGATCCTGGCCGCGAGCGATAATTCCTGTAGTTACTTTGTATCACCAGAGCTGCCTTCGTAGCTTGTCTGTGAACGGGGTGGGAGGGAAGAAAAGTAGAACACCGTGAAATAAGAGCTTCCAGAAGACACGCTCTGGGGATGCGCTACGTAATATATACACATTATGGGCACAAGAGCGAAAGAAGCAGGGTAGGTAGGGGCTAAGCTTTCATCTCAAACAAAAGTCGTATTAATTTAATGCCAGGTTAATTTTGTATTCGGAACACCGCGGCGGAGGTAAGGAACTTGCTAAAGTTTCCGAATTATTTACGATCCCAATTAAAAGTTCACCGCGCGGCGTCCTCCTCCCAAACCCACCGAAGTAGCTAGAGAGGTAGATAGAATGAACTTTGGTGAAATCCGTCCGATTCAACCGGATCGTTAAATTGGCCCCGCGCAATGGTACGCCCTGTCATCCCGCCATTTTTATTAATTGCCGGTTATTAAAACTAACGTCCCCCAACTCGCGGGATACGGAATGCAAATTCGACGATCTCGCGCGGCCACGGTTAGTTAGAAAATCGATGGGGAGGTTTCCGTGTCGCGAATATGGATCGGGGGCTACTCGTTCTCGAGAGTATTATTAGTATCGTTATATTTTGGTGTTCGTGTCCCCGCGCAGTGGGACCGCGCGACGGAACCGAAACCCGTCCTCTCGCCGGACAAATCGAGAAAAGAGAACCGAAGAGCAAATAATACGGCCCCGACGTGTTAAGCTAAAAACAGATTACCTAAAATAAGCGTACTGTTTATGTCGACGATAAAATTGTTGGATGAGCACAGCAGCGTGTCTCTCGGCTTCCTCCTGCCTCTGACGTCCCTTGTAATTTCTGTAGGCTTTCTGGATCATTCTAGCGGCATGATAAAGCTCTCTTTGCTCCCGATCGGACAGAGTTAGCCTGCTCAGATCCGCTTCGTTCCCGTCACCGTTTCCGTTACCTCCACCTGTTACAGTTCCGCGAATTCCAGATTCGATCACGTTACCGAACTTTCGATCTCCACCGGTCGAATAGTATTGCCCGTTATGGCCGTTACTGCCGTCGAGCTGCAGTTGCAGCTTCAAGAATTCGCAGAAGTCGGCCGTGGTAGGCGGTGGAGATGGCGAGTCCGGTGTGAGGCAGCTGCTAGATGGACTCGAAGGACTAGCATCTGCGTCAGCATCCGAGACTGATGCCGCTCCTCCACTGCACTCGCGATACGAGTCGAACAATTCTCCAGAATCGAGCGGCTACAAGAATTACGATCACCACGCGGTATGAATTTGACCAGCACAAAAGAAAATCGGAAGTGTTGCTTAAGCAATATATTTGAACGAAATATACCTTATGTCAGAAACGAAAGGTGTTATATAGAGAGACACGTCGGACACTTACCATCTGTTCCATCAGAGCATCCTCCAGAGATGACAAGGGCGGTGCCGGGGGAGGTGGCGAGGAAGAAGACGGAGAATCACCTTCCGCTCTCTTGATCCTTTCCGGTAGCGCTGCTATAATTTGCTCAGCCAATGTCAGCACCCTCGCGTCTTCTTCCCCTATAAAAAGGAATCACCACCCTAGCCAAACTCGAAAAAGGTGTTACGGGACCGCCGAAATCACATTGATCACAACATCGAGGTTTTTTTGTTTGTTAGTTTTTTTTTTTTTTTTTTTGTTAAGCCGTGAACGTATTTGTATACGATGAATTGGACGTTAATAAAACGTGTGACACCAAAAATTGCGGATTATTGCGCTTTCACGCTGCGGAGATTTTTACACACGACACGAAATCGAACGTCTTCGAACAGGCAAATCAGATGGCGAGCGTAGACGTATTTTCTCAGCTTGAAAGTTCTGCTCTACGGGTGACCTGACGTAGCCCGTGGTATTCGACAGTGTGCGTTTCCGGATTTAGTTGGCTTGTACGAATCACGTGTTCTTGTGTAAATTGTCTTGTAGCTTCCAATTTAGTATTTTGTTACTTTTTCTACTTTTTTTCTTTTTTTTTTGTTAGTCACGAATACATATCGGCTTTTTAAAATTCGTGTCGGCATAGCCCAGAGGCGAGATTGTTCTATCTCTCGAGGAATTGGTCGGCAGCCGATAATAGGCGGCTAAGAAAGTTTTAGACGTTTACACAGCAATCATCCAACACCAGCAGTTACGAAGGCCAAGCAACACCAATACTGCTTTAAGCTGCAAGAGTTCAGAGGAGTTAGAGGACAGCGAGCCTGGACCATATACCCGGTCGTCTGGTACGCATAGACAGAGAGACAAAAAAAAAGGAACACTGTGTATGTGTGTACGTGTGTGTATGTAGTGTGTCAGAAAGAGAGATAGATAGATAGATAGATAGAGAGAGAGAGAGAGAGAGAGAGAGAGAGAGAGAGAGAGAGAGAGAGAGAAAGAGAGAAAGAGAGTAAGGGGGCGCAGTTTTAGCTAGGAATACTACGGATCACAGCCCGCGCAGTACTGTTTTATCTAGGCCGATGAATCTATACGTGTAGTATTAGAAAACAGATTTACGAATATATATTAATATGTATATATAATACATATATATAGTGTATACATATATATATATATGTATATATAGTTACAGACAGACAGGCAGACAGACAGACAAATAGAAGGGGAAACGAGGAAGGTACGGACCTACAGTCTCCTGAGGGGTCGGAGCGCTTTCCATTCCCTGCTCGCTGAGGGCTAATGACGAGTCATCCTCTTGCAACAATTCCATGTTGTCCAGCAGCGGCGAGCCACCTGTGTTTTTCGATAAACCCCTTAATGCTACGTTTCCTGATTAATTTTTACGCTCGCATGTGACTTACGACCTTGTACTCTAAATCTTACGGTGGGGATTGGCGCGGGGAGATATCTTTTATGGCGCGGGTCGTTATAGGAAAAGGAACTGTGATTTACGTGTTGGACGTGAATGTATGTGCGTGTATATATATACATATATATACGGAAGAGGGCAGTATAATAGCAAACGAGACTAACACAACGCCAGATCGAGACCGCTGTCTTGAGATGGCCTCCTAGGACTAGGGCTGGCGGGTCGCAAGAAAAGCCTCTCGTCTTGCCTTCTCGCTTCGAGTCGATTCAATTCTTCAGCGATCGCCGTGTGACCATTCTCCGCCGCTAACTCGGTCGCAGTTCTGTTCTGACAATCCCTCACGCGAAGCGCCATTGCGTTCCATCTGTGCAGACACGGACGGATATTCGCAAGACGAACTCACGAACATAGTACACGCGTTGACGAGAGTTCGTAGAGAATAGACAGGGAGATACGAACCTATAAAGGATCCTGGCAGTATCCGCGTGTCCCGCTGCACAAGCCCAAGCAAGTGGCGTAAGACCTGCACTATCCTGCCTCAGGGCATCGACTTCGGCATCTAACACGCTACTAGGATTTTCCGCTCTCCAATGAAGGAGCGCGCAGGCTAACCTGGAGAAGCCCAACCCAGCGGCCAAATGTAACAGAGTAGGGCCACCGGATTGTAAGGGTTCCGCTCCGGCTCGCCACGGACGGACAACAGCATCCTGTAACACGAACGATTAAACCCATTCAGACCGAGAATCCGGATACAGCGATCGGAAGTGACAGCGTGAAATCTGTGCGAGATACTGACTTGACAATATGCCACTAATCGTTCTTCCAAATGAGTTGCGGGAGATGGAGGACCGGGTCCTTGTAAACGAGACTCCACGTCCGCCAAACGATCCAAAAGAGCTCGTTCAGGACTGGGCTCGGTCGTTGGTGCTCGACGATATTCGAAAGCAACGC
Organism: Xylocopa sonorina; assembly: GCF_050948175.1. Classification (NCBI taxonomy): domain Eukaryota; kingdom Metazoa; phylum Arthropoda; class Insecta; order Hymenoptera; family Apidae; genus Xylocopa; species Xylocopa sonorina. The sequence goes on from NC_135193.1 coordinate 17,225,652, forward strand.
TATCGGAAACAACGAAGCCATCGCAGGCCACTTGAAGGGACGCCACACCCGGAGCATGAGCTGGGCAACGACACCGTAATACTCCCGGTTGTACCAAACACGCTTCGACCGGCTCGGCATCGAACAATACCGAATAGGACTGAGAATTACTACCACCGGTCCAGGGACCAGCGACCAACACCTGTAACAAAAATTAAATCCCCTCTACTCTTTCCTGAGCTCTGTATAAGCCTCGACAAACGAAAGTGTACAACCATCTACGTTAAACGACACGATACGCAGAATAGATCAGGCTCACCTTGACGCCACCCTCTGTGTAACTCCACTCCGGACTATACTCGGCAATATGGACGGTTGTTCCAGGATGACATCCCACGTCGTTATCAGACCCACCTCTCTCGTCAGCCTTACTCTGTTCAGCCTCGAAATCGTGAAGCTCCGGCAAATCGCCGAACACATCAAACGCGTCCAAGTTGACCAGAACATCGTCCGACGAATCGATAAAGTCCATCGGATTGATCATGCTATTGTCAGCCGGAGAAGGTGACGGAGACGGTGGGACCATATTCGCGGACAACGTTCGCTGAATATCCTCTTGACTGAGGTCCAAGGTCTCGGCGAAATCGGTGACCTCGGTACCGGCACCACCGATCGGTAACGATTGAACCGTGGAACGATCCATACTTTCCTGAGCGTCTATCTCCTGTTGGGTCTGCTGTTCTCTGTCCACGCTCGTTTGCTGTACAATTTGTTGCTCCGTTACCTGTTGCATCTCCACTTGTTGGCTTTGTTGCTGCTGTTGCTGTTGTTGCTGCTGTTGTTGCTGCTGCTGCTGCTGTTGCTGCTGCTGTTGTTGTTGTTGTTGTTGTTGCTGATGGTGATACGGTTGGCTGTTGAGTATCAATAGTCCACCACCACCTTGGATTTGTTGCAAACTTAAAACTAGAGGAGCCGGTTGTTGATTTTGAGTCGTATGGGAATGTCTTGAGTAAACGCGGGGTGCCGGTGAGGCTGTAGTTGACGATTGCTGACCTCCGGTAGTCGAAGAAACCTGATCGTTAGAATCGGTATTAAACAGAGGTAATTATTGAGGAACGGCGCACGCGTGAAACGCGTACGTACCTGATTGTCCGGTGTTAGTCTCCTAGGTGCAAGCTGAGTGCTGCTGGTAGAAGACGTGGAAGATGCTCTCTGTCTGTCCAACAGTTGAGAAACTATCATGTCGACAGGATGATTCGAGTGTTGTGTAAGATGAGGATTGTTTGGATCGTCATCTCCACCGAGGAACATGGGTCTAAGCTGAGAAGCCAGTTCGTCTCGCGTCCACTCCTTCTTGTCTGGCGGCAGTGCGAGACACGGTGGCAGCGCCGCTAGCTTTGCGTCACCGTCCGGGTAAGGAACGTTTAAGTAATGAACGAGGACGACGTCTGGATTCTGTAGTAGCCAATAACATCGCCGATGAAACGTCGGGAGGATCGCCGAGTGCACGTAACAGCCGTAGATGCACTCGACCCCCTGGACCTGTGATTCAAGATCGAAGAAACAAATCTCGGTTGAGCGACCACGCTCCGATCCGCGTCTGATTTCACCTGTAAGTTTCAGGAAGGATACCTTCAATTTCATGTGATCCTCTCGTGTAGTTTTGCCATCTTTCCGTTTCTTCCAGCAATAACCGTCTCGCCGGTAACGGACTTTCTTTCTCGAGTACAGTAACATCGAACCACTTCGAGGTCGTACCTTCACCTCCCGACTTTGCCATTCCGCGTGCCTTTGGAAACTGATCAAGATGGCAGCAATTTCCTGACAACAGAACCGAACCATTTCAATTTAAAGGGACACCCTGCACCGTGTCCCCTGCTCTTGTTTCGTTTTCACCTTAGGTCACGGTGCTCGACGCGTCGCAAGCTTCGAGGATGGAATCGGAAACCCCTCGAGATGACGAGAGGATAAGGCAGCCCCGACAAAAGGGGAGGATACGCGGATTCGAAGGAATCATACAGACAGCTCTTCAACCGGCCTCGCTGACATCCGCCTTTTCCGACGATTTCGCTTACTTTCGCAAATCGCCCCGATACATCTTTCAATCTTCCTCCAATACTCATCTTCGCGAGTGCACCAGCGTTGCCAGCCGAGGCTAGACGCTCAAAATATTCGCATACATTTCCCCGACTACGTCTAAGAGATTCGTCTCCTCGAAATCCTCGGTGTCGAGAACCGTACGAAGAAATACGAACTTGGAGAGAGGAGTTAAATTTTCGCCCTCTCCTCTGACATAGGAAAGTTCGCGAGCACGTCGAATAAAAACTTTTCCTAACCTACATGCGTGAGAGCAACCTTTTCTACATGCATAATGTTCGAAGATATGAAAACTAATGCGCGCGTTCGTTTCCTTCATGTTTACGTACAACTAATAATAGCAACTCGGTTATTATACGGTTCTTTATTGATTTTCCTCACGAAGAACCAGCTGGAAAGAGGAAGAGAGAGAAAGAGAGAGAGAGAGAGGCTCGAGCTCTTAAAACGAAACGCGTAGCGATACAAGAGGGTGAAAAGAACATGGCAGGAGTCAGTTTGGCTAGAGGGAGAGAAAAAAATGAAAAAAAAATCCAATTACCGACGAACAAATTTTGCATGGCTAATCGTGACACGTCGTTTCTCGCGCCGGACGCTGTTTCAGCTTGTCGTGCAATCAACGAAAAAGGGAAACGTTACGAGACGTGTACAAGGGGTGAAAAAAAGGGGCACGTCGCGAGAGTCGGAAAGAATTTGGTCCTATAAATATTCGAGGAACGATGGAGATGGTTATCCGCAATTTCCACCGGCTGACGACAGAATGTACGGAAAGTGAACCCCTACGGGGAAAAAAAATTGAACACTCGCAGGTGAAATAAGTACGCGGGCAGAAAACTGCACGGCACGCGATCTGACGTGGTGAAATGCAAATCGAACGCCAAACTGCGGCTGATTCGTCTAACCATGGAAAGGTGGCTGGTAATAAAACTCTCAATGTTGATATAAAGTTTAGCCAGCGGCGCTTCGCGTGTCGCTCCCGTTCGAAAACCGTTCGCGATCGTATCGACGTTGTAAAATGATTCCAACGGCTCGGGGGGGGGAGGGGAGATCACCCGGTGAGATTCTGCAAATCTCCCCGTCGTAATATCGAGAATAGTACGGATACCAGGCGGTAATTGAAGCGACACGACCGCAACGGTCGTGGAATTTCGCGTACATTTCGTACCGACAGATGGTCCCCGATTGGGGTTACTTGGCTGGCCTAGCAGGACCCGCAAATCGTACATTTCAAATGATCCACGACAAGATTGCGCTCGCCGTGGTTTCAGTTCTGTTACAAGGACGCGATCGTAGCGGGCACACGAGCACTGAACCGGTAGAGTTAATCTTGCCTTCGATTATGTAACAGAATTGGTGCGAAGACTGTCGAGGAGCTTTATCCCGTCGCGAAAGAGGTAATTGGTGGAGAGGGGAAAAAAGGAGGAGCAGAGCATGGTTCAGAGTGCTTAATGTCTTTGGGCGGACCTTCGAGTTTCCAAAGGTTCTCCAGTGAACGTGGTCTGGTTATAAATATTCTTAACGAGGGATGGATGAGAATGAGCGGGACGGATAACTGGAATGGGTGGGAAGGGTGAAATAGAATAAGAGCACGGCGTAGTGGCCGCAGCCATTAGGCCAGCCGAGCACCGAGAGCGAACCTAGATAAAGCTTGCTCGCTGTATTGCATTGATTTACAACTGGTTAATTGATCATTTGCATTCTGTCGGAGATACATTGCGTGGTCATCCGTATAGAAACTGGAAGTTACCGGCTCGACTTTCCCCGTGAATTCACGAACACGTTTCCCTCGCCTTTGGCTATAATTACCAGCTCGCTGATCAATGGTAGAAAAGGTCAAGAGAACTCCAGCTCGGATGCATCGTATGATCGCCGCTCGTTTCTCATTCGAATCGAAATCGTTTTCTATTTCGCGATAACGTACTGTTACGTAAGAGACGAGTGGGAACCAGCAGAATTATTATATTCACCGGGCATATTAATAGCCCGTCATCGCATCATATTTAATCAGCCCTGGAACCACCACCACCACCACCACCACCCACCCTGCCACGAACAAAATCTTCTTCACGCGAAGCACCCACGTGAATTGATTTTGTGTATGCGTTACCATATTTTGTAACGTGCCAGACGTGAAATGGGTCAGGCAACGTGGAGAATAGTTTAACTTGTAAGACGGCGTCTGACAGTGCATATCGTTATATTGCGTGCAAGGTCGGCTTCCATGCAACGCCAGTCAGACCCACAAAAATTTTACTGTAACGCCGCTCCGTAATTGCGTACGTAACGCTCGCGACTTTTTGTTTCGCCCCGTGTTGCACATTTTTTTTTTCTACGGACGCGTTTCACAAAAATCAACCGTGCAAATTCATCGCCTTCGCAATGAATCCACGCGAAAGAAGGTCAGCTAACGTACTCTTCGAACGACCGGACACCGTATAGATCTTTCAAGATACGATGAAAGAGCCCATAGATTCCTGTATTCAGTTTAGCGGATACGTAAACGAGACGCCTTCTGTCCCGCGTGTTACCGGAAAGGATGTATTCTCCTTGATTTACGAATGGAAAAGGACCGATAAATCGACCCTCCTTCCGACACCCAAAACGAGGATGTTACGTCCTTTCGACGCTTCCTGTTTACGAACACATGCGCTTGACGAACTTAATCGAAGATTGATAATCGATGGTAGAACGGTATCAATTAAAGACAACCATACGTGTCACGTAAATAGTCGTAGTCCGACAATGACGATTCTTTTTTAATACATAAATGTATATTTTTTCACTTTTTGAGACCTGAATAGAAATTTCTTGAAAGAATAAGCATCGCTTCGAAATGTCTGCAAGTTCTTAAGCCCCTGTCAGTAGTATAAGGCAGCGTTCGATCAGACAAGGGGAAGCGGACACAAGTAAGTGGCACAGGAACGTCGATGACAAGCCAGAGACTCTTGTCTACCATGTCAAAAAGCTACTCGATAGTTCCCTGACAGACTGGTGACACTTTAATCGCCGATGACATGGAAACAATAAAGTTCGCATGTTCTCTAAGCAACCCAACTATTCGAGAACACGGTCTGCCGAGCGGACCATTAAATTTAGACGCTCGAAATCCTCAAAACCTCGTTCACCAAAATTGTATGCGTTCGATAACATATTTGATTCGAATCGGAGGCTCACCGTGGTGGTTCGGTACCGAAATACATCCGAGAAATTGCATATCGATGCAACCCACATAAACGTTCCAATACATTGGTTGCTCCGTCGTCTCAGAAAAATTAACCGATTCGCAACGCACCGAATGACATCCAGTAGATATCTCAGTGGGACGATAATCAATCCATGGATCGTTTAGTCGTTAATTCACGTGAAACGTTGGAAATCAGGGACGCTTGAAACGGACGTAGTCAGGGGCAAGCAAATGTTGACGCCATAATAATAACAGCTCGTGTTTGTCGAAATCAATTTCGGTGTTACGTCCAAATACAATTTACGAAAAAACGGCCGAGTCGGAAATTGCATTACTAACAGTGCAAACTAACGTTTAATTGCGTCGACTGTCATTGTGTGCCCGGGTAAACTGTAGCCATTCAATGCATCTATACGCCGCTGCAATCGGAAATCAATAACCAAACAGAAACATTGTTTTCGGATCGATTTCCGCTTACAGATAGGCGGCGCGGCTTCGTATGCTCATCAATTAAACGAAATGTTATCGCAGAAAAGTGACGAGAGGCCCTCCGTCAACGTGGAACGAAAAATCCAACGGTAATCCAGAAATATCGCTGTTGGGACTTGAGATAATGTTGAACGGTTGACCTCAAACGAACGAAGCAGAAGAAATAATCAACTTTCTATCCTAATCCGCATAACGGTGTAAATAAAATGTAAATGGAACAATCGATGATATTCCAACGCCCGGATAAAGGTAACAGATCTACGTATTATTACGTGTTCCAGATTTCAAACACTTATCTACCGTAATAGTTTCTTATCGGTTACCAGCTAATAAATCAACGTCGTTGGGCCTCATTACCGATGCCGAAAATGCGCAGAACAAACAATGTGCTTTTCCCAGATATGTGCTAAAAATTGTTACTATAATTCCCATCGCGGGAGCTACGTTCGCCGTCGTGTCTGGTAATAAATGGAATTTCATCAGGCAACGATAATAAGAACGGAAGCGACACGACAGAAAAGTTGGTAAGTTGTCAGGCATCAATTTGGTTGCGAAGGGAAAAGCGGGAATGCGAAAAGCTCAGCGGCGCTCTCGGTGGGCAAAAATCGATGAGGCAACCTGAGGGTACATACGTGTCTCTTTCTTTTTTTTTTCTTCTTTTTTTACCTCTCTTCGGGCAATAAATTCTAGTTCCGTATAATCGGGGCTATTAAAAAAGTTAATAGGAAAAGTTTCCGCGGAAGAATTGTACGAACGGCAACGGGAATTGATTCGCTTCGGGAACAGAACAGAACACCGAGCGACTTTCAGCTCGTTTGAAGTTTAGACTTGATTGCGACCTGTCTCCCAATAACAACTTAGAATTTGGCATCGGCTCAATAAAAATTCAGCCCCGGCCACGGTCTGAACAATGGACTCCTCGCTACGTCAATCGAGTAAACCGAATTTCCATCCCCAACTAGTTCGCCCCCGTTGGTTAGTTAAACTTCTCGTGGATGCAGCACAGTCGGAAGGTGGAATCAAAGTTTACCGCGCTCCATTTATCTCGTAGTAGCCCCGTTTATTCGCAAAATTTCCATGCCCCGACCGTGAAAGATGAGAGAGAGAGAGAGAGAGAGAGAGGAGCTAAAAGTCCGCTGATGACGTGCCCGCGTATGCGTCGCATCAGAGACGAGCTCGAGAGAAATGGCGTTGAAGAAGAGATGGGCGACACGGCCGGGGCGAGGGCAAAGGAGTAGAAAAAAGAAAGAAAGCAGGCGAGAAAACAAGATCACTCCGAGCGGAGCGTAGCAAAGGATTTCGACTGCGTACGCGAGGCTCTCCGTACTTGCCCCTGCCACAAAAAGTTGCTCCGTTAACTTCCTAAGAACTTCGCCCTATGAATAGTTTCGCGAGCATGAATCGCTGATGCGCTGGGCTTTCATCAGTCTCGCGGATCTTCAGGGTACGTAAAAACGAACGAGCGGAGAAAAAAACATAGAGCGGGGGGAGAAGAGAGGGAAAGAAAAATGATTCGACGTATTATTAATAGCGATACTTTGTGCTCGCTTCGAATTTCTAAGAGGCTGATAATGCCGGGTTCATTCATATTTATGATCCCGCTAATCCCGCCCGTCGAAGTTTACGTCAACGTAAAAACTTTGGCGATACGAGATATAAAAAGATGATGCGGCGGCCGAGTTCCAGGTTGACCTCATTAGCGATGCATATTACACGCGACAATAGATAAGGGAAACAAGAGGCAGCTTCCACGCTTCATCGTCGACCCTCGACGATCAATTAAAGGTGAACCGGTGGAAATCCTTGGAACGAGCGAATCGAACTTTCGCGATAACAATAATCTCCGAACAAAATCGTTCCGAAACTTCTCCCGGGCCGTGAGATTAATCCTGCAGACAATGCGTGAAACGATAGATAGGGGAATAAGAGTCGACGAGGTCGGTTTCTCCGAATGATCGGCTCGAGCGAGGTGATTTTCTTCAGACTCCTCGGTACCCTTAATTTCCGGTACCGTTTAGAGGTAGGGTGGCTCGATGAAGGAGAGATTCGTAGAAAAAAGAAAGAGAGAGGTAGAGTTATCACTGGGAAAGGATTGCAATGGGGCAAGCATAGGCTCGCAATTGGGTTCGACTCGACGGAACTGAAAACTCAACTCGGCTCGGCTAAGCTCTCTAGCTGGCTCCAGCTATTGATCGGAGGCCGACCGGGGTCAGAGTAGCAGTGGACTACATCGGTACACCTACGAGTGCACGGTGCTCCACGTGTTGGTATGTGCACCCTTGCACACCGATGCGAGCTTGCACACGGACGGATAGCATCTATCCTCTCTAACCACCAACGGCGTTGCGACGTCGCTATTTACTTTACAGTTGTGCCTACTGGAAAACGCCGTGTAAATGTGTATCCAGTTGGTGCCGTTAGAAACCGTACGCTCTTTTGTTGGAATTCGACCGAGACGTTACTTCTTTTTTTTTTTTTTTTGCCTTTTAACCTGTTTGTTTTTAATCGCAACTTTCTGCGTCGTTGAATTTACTCTGCTCGAGAGCACCGTTCTCCTCTTTTTTTCCTCCCTCCCCTCTCTTAATCCGGAAGGTTACCAAAAGTCCAACCGTTGCCCGGAACGTTTCGTACACAATTTGGAATTAAAAATAATCAGTTTCCAACTCACCTCGTTGGTGTTCCATCGGTGCCTCTGGGTTGGAAAATGCTCAGCTCGCGGCAAGGTCTCCAAATTCTCCGGAAGTTTTATCGGATCTCCATCTAAACAGACGGAAAGGAATGCGATGAAAAAAGTCACTCTAGCGGGTATGAATTTTTTCGTTTTCTGTTTTTTTTTTTTTTTTGGCGAAAAAAGAACGGATCCTGATATCCAAATGATTTCAATTACCTTTATCGTACACGCGTTAACTAGTCCGATTATTCTCGTATCACGCGAGTTGCCGTAATTTGTGCTCGCGTATTTATTTCGACGAAAGCATAGACGTTTGCATAACACATCATTAGTCGTGTTTATATGCAACGGATCGAAGTCGTTATCGATCGTAATACTAATACAATCCGAGTGCAAGAGCAAGAAAACAGCAGTTTTAAAAGTAATGCACCTCTCACGTGCATGATATTACATTTCCGAGAATTCAAACACATGATTCGTCGAAAGAAAAAAAAGAAAGGAAAGAATATAGAATGAACGCCTTCTTTCTTTTTTTTAGGAAATAATGTATGGAAAGCTTAAGCAAAGTTCACGTTTTCAAAATACAAAAACGATCGATTTTCTGGAGCACGTGACATAATCTGTCGCACCGAAACTATTAGCTAAGAACTGTTCGTACGAAAATCTACGACAGCGCTATCAAAGACCATCGAAAAAAAGATTTCCAATTTCCGGAGAATTCGTAGCTTCCTCATTAAACGTGAAGCGTCCGACGCATAAATTATCGAAATAAATTACGCGTATCGGCATTTCGAGATATTAAGGAAACGGGTGTTCGTTGGATGAAATATTTCACTATACCACCCCAGATTTCCCTACTACGATGCTATCGGTATCACCGGTAGTGCAGCTGCACTTTCTCGCGTCCCTGACAATTTATTGCCAATACCTTTGCCGTGTTATGCATTTTTCCAGCGGTTCTCATCTAGATCGCGATCTAAGATGAATAAAAAATGGTTCGAAGCAGAAGCAGAAGCCGTTCAAGAAAAAGCTCTAAATTAAATAATGACCAGCAAAGAGAGGACTAAGATCATCTTCAACTATCAGAAAGATAATGGAATGTAAAAAGAAAAATGCCAGTTTGTGCAGCGTTTAACCCCTTAGTCCCTTATCGTCGAGTCGAAAAGGCACACAGGGGTGAAATTGTATAACCCTCGCCGTGTCAGACGAGAATAAGGACTCACTTGGTGCGAGAGGCGTCGGGTAGGTCGCGTGATAGACGACACGCTGTGGATTCGAATGATTGTAGCCCGCCATTTCCGTGGCGCTCGTCAGAGCGACCGCTTCTTGGATCTTACCGATCGTGGCCGATCGTCATCGTCCTTGAACATACGCGTGCCGCGATCGTTTCTGTGCTCTCGCAGGCATTCCCAGGCTCCTCGTGTACTTGGACGAGTGTGCGGCTGATACGGCGACCCGACAGTGGTCGGTGTTCGCGATTCTTGACCGTGACAAGCTACGACGGCACTCTTTTTGTCAGGAGAGCTTGCTGCCGGGTTCTAGGATGGAAACACGACTCGCTTGACGTTGTCCTCTGCGTGAGGCTCGTGCACGTGGGTGGTGATTCCCCTTAGAACGGCAGGACATATCCCCCAAAGGATCGTGTACGCGAGCCAGGTTGTTCGTTTCAAATTGTTCTACCCTCGATTGTAAAATGTCAATTAATTTAGGGACCGTCGCTTGAAAAAAGAAATCAACAGTCACAGAGAGATAATATGTATTCACAACAGACGTTGCAGACGTTTCTCGACGTGACGTACGACGGATAACACACGTGCGGACAGACGCGTGGAAACGATACCGCGGTAAAGGTCGGACCTTCGCCTTCTTCTCTCCTTCCTTTATACACTCTTCCGTCTTTTTCTTCCTGTTCTTCGTACTAGTATAAAAAACTAGAGCCCCATTGTATTCTATACTCGCGGTTAACCCGGAACAATTCCCTCCTTCTTTCTTTCCTGCCTTCCTTCCTTCCTTCCTTCCTTCCTTCCTTCCTTTCTCTCCTCTTCGTCTACCACCCTATCTCTTAGTGTCCTCTTTATTACCTCTTCGACCTTGTTTCTGTTTCTTCCCGTTTGAATCCTTGTTCTCGGATCTTTCCACGAATCTCTCTCTTTCTCTGTTTCACAGCCGTGCACCCATACACACACACATGCACACACACGCACACACGCAAGCACACACGCACTCTCTCTCTCTCTCTCTCTCTCTCTCTCTCCCTCTCTCGCTCACTCCCTTTCTCACTCACTCTCTCTCTCTCTCTCTCTCTCTACCTTTCTCTCGATCTTATTCTTTCTCTGTCTCTCCTCTTTTATTCCGTTTCCTTTTCCTTGTGCGTTCCAGGAGCTCGAATTCTTCTTATATCCTAAGTTACAACACTGAACCTGTCCCTATCGGAGGGACAAAATAATGTAAGGGTCACACAGTACAGAGAAAACTTAAAAAGAGATTCGCCCGCAGCTGACGCGTTTTACGATCGCCTTTTCCGCGTTCAATCCTTTACTTTCACGTTTTGCTTCTCTTCCTTGCTTCCCTTTCTTTCGTCCTTCCTTCCTTCCTTTCTTCCTCCCTTTCTTCCTTCCTTCCCTTCCGCCCTTCTCTTTCTCACACTCTCTCTCTCTCCCTCTCTCTCCCTATCACTCTTGCTCTCCCTTCTCGCACGCGCGCCTTTCCTTCGCCGACACCACCAGTGATCAGAGCTTCAGAAACAAGACCCTCTCTCTTTGCCTTTACTCTTCCCCTTATCCTCAAACGTAATCCTCCTTTTTGGTTGCGTTATAGGCTTCGTAACGATTCGCTTAGGGACTGGAAATAGTTACTTTGTCGCTTGCGTTCCGTGTTCTTTTGTTTGTTCTTTTTTTTTTATACAGAGGTCTAAGAGTTTTCGTATTTTTTGTAGAGTAGGTTGAAGAGACTTTAGGAGAGACGTGTGTATTTCGTGTTATTTAGTGTTATTTACAAATATGTATGTTTTTGTTTTGTTAATAAAATAGGTTCGAATTAGTCTTTGGCCCCGCGTGTCTGCTCCCGAGCGGCGGGAGCCGCAGAGTGAGCCAACCCGCGACTCTCGACCTCCGTCCATCGCCCCTCTTTTCGTCCTTCCACGACTGTCCCCTACCCCTTTCCTATTCCACCATTTCATAGCCCCCAACCCCCACCAACGGGACCAGTCCGATTATCCAGCCCCAGCCACAGCCCCTGTCTGCCGAATCCCTTTTCCTTCTACCCCTCTCTACCTCTCACCCTCTCCCGTCTGCTGCACCTTCAACGTTCATCCCCCACTTTACCTCGCATTTCCCTCTACCCCTTGGTTTCACCCCACTACCGTACGCCCCGACCATCCTCCCCCTTTCTCTCTATCTCTCTCTCACTCTTCTACATGTTTCTCATTGGCAAAAGGTGTGAGTGCACACCGAGAGCCAATTCCGCGGAGAACTCGCCGATGCTACCCGACCATCCCCACCCCCGTACCGCCCCATCCCTTAAAACTCCGCTGGAGTTGTAAATTAAGGATTACCGAGGATGCAAATTAATGCCTAAGCGTACGTTTCTCTACCTTTACCATCTCCGTTCCGTTCTACGGAGGCAAGGATCATCCTGCACGCTGGGAACGCTGCTGGAGTGTTGCGCTCTAGTGTCGAGCCGCGATAATCGATTGTTATCCGACCTTCTGCGGCATTTAGAACACCATGCAGGATAATTCCTGTATGAGCGTTTAACGACTCCCGGACTCGTTCGTGCTTTTCCGCGATGGTGGTTTTCTCTTTGCCGGATTTACGAGGCTTTGCCTTTCGCCCCGGGAACCCTCGAGAACCGCTCCGCGTAAAGTATTCCGAATAGGGTGGAGGGAAAGAAATAAAAAAGAAAAAAAAAGGACGAACACGCGAGTGCGAGAAACAACTTCCTTGTTTTCCGGTTTTTTTCCCTCCTTTCCCCTTCTTTTTTAATTAGCCGGGGCTAGTTTAACTGGGACAAGCGAGAAAACGTTCCCCCCGAATTTGACGATAAATCGGCTTTACACTGTGGAAATCAAAGGGTAAAAGAACGGGGGACAACCCACATTCTTTCTCCGGGGGAATTTCCAGCGTGCTCCGCCGAGGGAAATAGACTAGGACAGAAGGGGCAGGACTTTAAAAATGCAAAATTGCAGTGATTCAGCATTTATCGAACACCTGACATCCTACCTACCGCCAACAGGGAGGTTCCTCGGAGCTGCCATCAATATTTGCGCTCTGAGCGTAGAATCTCCAGCAGGCGGTGAAAAAAAAAACGAAAGAGACTGCGAATCGAACGCGTTACAAGTTAACAAATCGAGAACAGTTCAACGTAGAAGAAGAAAAAACGAGCGGAAAGCGAGAGGAAGGGAAAAAACGAATTCTCTCCGGAGACAGAGAGAAAAAACGATGGAGGAGAAAAATGTTGAGCAGATTCTCCCGTCCGGGGACACATAGGCGAAGCCCGTGGACCTCATCCTCCCTGAAACCCCCCTAAACCATATTCCACTCACAACCTACGGGCCCGTAGTGGGTTATAGGCGGGTTCCTTCGCGCCTACACACGTATTTTCCACACGTACAATGACAGCCGTACCTTTTGCAGACTTGCAACCTAGGCTGTACAGAGCTATAAGCAGGACATGACACAGCATACATTGGATTCTCGCAGAAGGTTCGCGTCGAATTTTAATGGAGGTGCTGCCATCTCCCAGTGACCCCTGCAAACGGACCTCCTATAGGTGTAGGTGAAAGAAAAAAAAAAACGGGGGGAAAGCCGGAAAAAGAGCCGACGAGGGATGGGGGGTTGAAATCACTCGGGCGTCTGGTCCGCCGAGTCCCCCTATCGCGAATCTGATTAATGGATGGATTCGTGGGCACGTATTTATATGGATTTAAGCGGCGCTTTCGCGCACACATCGCCACGCAGAGAGTAATACGTGTGAATTGGCCTGTATAACTCGTTAGGTCTGAATTAGGCTTTCGGAAACGTGTGTGCGTGTACAGTCTGTTTACACGGACGCACGTGTGGAGAGCATGTGCAGTCGAGAGCACCAGAGCAGAGGGGTGGTACTTGGATAACGGTGGGGTCGTAGATTTTCTCGCATAAGCTCGTAATTTATCCAGGAACTCGTAATTGAGCGGATCCCGTAACGAGATCCGCTGACGAAATGAAATAAGCCTGGAATGCCTCTGGACAACTTCATCCATGCGCCACCCCCTACCCCTTGGTGTCGATTTATCGACAATCCTTGTGTATTATTTTAGAACCACGCGAATCTCCGGGCTTACTTTTTTATCTGGGATAACGATGTCACTGTTAATGGAATGAAAATGTTCTCCTCTCTCCACCTTTTTCGTTCACTATTTTCTTCTTCAAACCACCCCCATCGCTCCTCCATCAGGCTTCACTCATCGCGTGATGAAACGATCCCGCGTGCGTTTACACCTGCTTGAACATTCGACCTACGTGTGCGGTAGATGGTGGGCGAGGGATAATTGGAAAATAGAGAAGATCGCGGAAAATAGAGACGGGACCTTATTTATAGATAAGTAGAAGGACGAAAGTGGAACACATAAGGTGCACAATTCTCTAGCTTATAACCAACGTATGGTCAAGAATGATCTCTATTGTTTCCTGGAGCCGGACCGCCAACTAATTTTTGGTATCGCGCCGAGTTTACTCGTATGCTCCGTGGCTGCATAATTTCTGACTAACCGTCGAAATGGAACGTTATACATAGCTGAATTCGTTCAGGACAGATTTATCGTTTCGCCCATAGAAGAACACGGAATAGCCGGCCGTTTTGAGAATTGCGTTCACATTCTGATAGGAAGCTTCCAATTACAAGAGGGGACAATCAACAGTGATAAATCATCGCGGTTTATAACAGCCCCTCTGGGCACGTGAATAAAAATAATTAAATCACCGGGAGTCGACGGCGGGGTGGTGACGTTTTCAAGATCAATATGTTGCACGAATTTTAAATTGCACGTCATTTAGGTCAGCACGCAAAGCTAAAAGGGCTAATAACCGAAAGGTCTTCTCGTGCGTTAAACGCGATATTAATAGAGCTGTTGTTCGCTCATCCCCTGTCGCTTTGTCTAACGTCCTCAAAGAATAAAAAAGTAATTGCAATTAAAAATATGTCTACCCTTAACATCTTTTCACAAACCAGCATTTCGTCGTGTTAAAAACCTTCGGTTAGATAAATGTTCGAAGATCCCAACTAACGGGTGTATCACGCGTGATCCATAAACCACGGGCTACTCTTATGTGACAAGTTGTACACAAACAGCAAACTTTCTCGAAACAACTACACAGTTTCACATCGAAGTGGCACAAAGGAAAAAGCATCGCAGTAGGAAGATTCGGAGGGAATAGCGAAACCGGATAAATAAAAGGCAGGATCGAAATAATAACAAGGGGAAATTAAAAAAGAGGGTGGAAAGAAAGAGAAAGGGGATTCGGCCTCGTAGATTCCGCGATGCAAACGGGGCAGGCGCGAGACGATCAATTACGTAACTCGATAAAACTAGGTCACGTGTCAAAGTGCGGAGCCATCCCCAAGGTGTCCAACTTTTTGGTATAAGCTCGTAAATTACCAGTCAGCTAGCTGCTGCTACCCCCACAGCTTTAAATAGAACGTTGGCAGAGGCTCCTGTCCAACTATCACTCCCTTACTCCCCTCTCCATCCTCTTTCCCTGTCCGCCTCGCTCTCTTCTTGTCCCTCGGCCATCCTTCAATCCTTTGCCTTCCCCTTTTCACTCGGTACGAAACTTCCCCTTTATCTCCCACTCGGCCGCTCTGTTGTCCCTTTATCACGTAGATCGCTCTTCGTTTCGGCGAACACGCGGCAAAGTTAGCCGGACACGTAAGTCGCCGGTCGTTAGTCGGCGACGACGATAGCCTCGTCGCGCAACCAGGAGAAGAAAACAAGAGAGACGAGAGAGGGAGGAGGCTGAGAATGGGACTCTTTGAGAGAAGAGGAGAGAGAGAGAAGTTGAAGGGGTTGGAAGAAGAGGAGGCGTAAAGGGGAGGGTAAAAAGAAAATTCCTGTGTACCTATTCCAGCGTGAGGTAGACAGAGATAGAGACAGAGAAGAACGAGAACGTCTCTGTATGTACGTGTGGAAGTGTTCCCGCGTGCAGGCCAGGCGAAGTGGAAGAGGGAGCGAGAGAGAGAGAGAGAGAAAGAGAGAGCGTGACGGCAGGAAAGCTAAGACAATCAATAAGATCGCCGGGTCCGAAGGAGCTCGTGCTCGGATTCGTCGAGTTGCTTCAGTACTTCCTGCCAGGGACCGCGAGGCTCGCGTTTAACAGCTAAGTCGTAGTCTATCGTCGTTAAACGCAACGTCTCGAATTAGGATCCCCTCGAGGAAATGAACGAGAGAGGAATGAAGACGGACCAGCTCGGGAGAGCGTGGGCAAAAAGAAAAACAGACGTAAGGAGAACTAAAGGTACCGAAGGGCGGGGAATTAGGAGGGACACCAGCGGGATTTTATAGAAGAGAAGACGAATAGAAAGGCAGATCGAGACAGAGAGACAGGGAAGGGGGAGAGAGAGGGTGGATGGCAAAGAGCGAAACGGAAGACTTGCTACCTCGAAAGGTCGATACCTAGTCAGCGGCGATCGGATAGGGCAGGATAGACAGGGATAGGCTAGGATGGTCGTTGGTATAAGGCATATGTGTGTACAGAACAGCCAACCAGCGACGCTCTGTTTGGAGGATGCATTCCAACGCTTGCACGAAGATAGTAATTTCTAGATACCCGACCATTAAATTCCGACGATCAGTCGTTGTCTAGCAGCAGAGGAATTACGATCCGAGATCCGCTCGATTGCCTGGCTGGTTCGACCTTCGGGCAGAAATGAGATTCTGTGAAAATCGATTGAGGAACGGGAGCCTGGAGGGAGAGAGGGGGTTGCAAGAAGAAATAACGAAAGGATCCTTTTCCTTGAGGGATCAAAAATTCTAAAGCTACCCTGCTGCACGTGCAAATCAGGCACAAGTGCGCAGAGGGGTGACAGAATCGCCGCTCTGGCGGATATTGCCGGAACTAGGAATTATCCCCATCGGAGCTTACCCGCCAGGGTGCAGTTCTTTCGAGGGTGTTTCAATGGAGGGTTGCGAGCTGCAAGTCCTGGAACGTCCAAACTGGGCCGTTACACCAGTCGATAAGGAAGACAGCCAGCTTAACAATGGTTTCCGGAGAGAGGAAATATAATTCCTGTTAACGACCGGTATAGTTGTTATTCCAGGAAAGCCATTAAGGTGGAACTATAGCAAGGTGAACGTCAAAAGAATTTTTTACAACTTCTAATCTGTGTATATAGCTGGTTGTATCGTACTTTATGCTGATTTTTTATTTATGCGACACATTCGGTAAGTTCGCACAAAGGAAACGATGAACGAGTTTGTGAAAGCCTGTGTCCGCGTCCCGACGTAACGCGTCGATAGTACTTGTCGCGTCAAAAATAGTTTTCGAAGCAGCTTATGTCCAAGCTCCTTAATAGGACTTGATAGAACTTTACGTTCAAGTTTAAAACTGTAATGAAACCTGGATTGCATAAGAACTCGCTTCGATATTCCCTCTATAGGACTGTTCCTATTTATTTCTCATTTATCTGTCTCGTTCCCTTTCCACAACGAGGGTGAGAGAACCTTTGTTTTATATTCGACATTCAACAAAACGAAGACGACAGTGTTGTACACGCGACGTTAAAACATTTCAAAAACGCATCGGATCGTGAAATTCCAGCGAGTCGAGAAGAGGGTAGTTTCAAGATCGAAACTGGCTGTCCTACTTTCAGTAAAAGCATTATACGGACCTACATGCGTGGATTCGAAGCAAAACATTTTTTCAACCACCCTATCCACCGTCCCAACGTAACTAGAGAATGAAAATAGCTCCTAGCGTTTCACGAGGCCTCCCAACCCTCTCCGGAACACTCGACGACCAAAAAACGTTTCAATTGTTTCACTTACGACATTATAATATTACGCCGTGCGTTTTCCGATAGTTTACGTCGCGCTCGTCGTTATCATAACCAACAGGAGTCTACGACCAATCGACTTGGCGATTCGTTCGCGAGTACGCATTCGTGGAATATGTTTCGAGACGAATTGAACACGACTACGTGTATTTCTGTCACGCTACGTATATTCCGACGACTACGTGTAACTAGGACTGCATGTGCATACCGCGTGCATACATTGAATTCTGGAAACGTGGAACAAGCAAGTCACTTCACAGAGCGATAAAGTGGTAGGCCTTTGACGACGGAAGAATAGAACACGTGACGCCGAAGTTCAGGATGGAAAAAAGAGAGCGGGAGAGAAAGAGAGCGGCAGAAAAATTATACGAGCTTGATAGCACGGCACTCGTAAGAAGGATCCGGATAAAAAAAAAATGTTCAAGAAGGCCTCGGAAGTGGATTTCTTTCTCTTTTTTTTTTTTTTTTTTTTCTCTCAAAAGATTAACCAGACTCCTGCTTCGAGTGACGGGATCCTTGACGTAATAAAAATAGAACGCTCTCCTTTTCTTTCAGGTCTAAACACCGCTTTTAATACAAGAGAAAGAGAAGAAGTGAAAAAGTAATGTTGAACGCGAGTGTCGCTCGACTAATTCCATATGCTCGCGAGATATTTTCGGATCTCGCGAATCAATAAGTATGCATATTATTCGTTAGGTGACGGTACACGAAACACTTAGCACGCTCAACCCCCCGCGGTGATGTTAAAAATTCATTAATACGAAGCTCGAGTAATTGTTTCCCCTGTCGTGGAAGTTAATATAAACTATGTATAATTCATGCAGGCTTAAATAGTTTTGATTCCGAACGAAATTCGATCGATGAGCTTCATTTAAAATTTAAATACGAGACTTAAAGGGGAAGAATTAAAGAGCGCGCTCGTTGCATAAAATCCGACAGTGTTATGCACAGAATTCTGAATTTCCTCTGGCAACACGCTCTCGTCTATTGAAACGGAGGCGAAAAAGTAGGAAAAGCTGAAATAACAAGGTGGTTCGTCGAAAAAAAATTCACACATATTAAACGATGCTTTTTTTCTGTTCACAATATTGTATTATAACTTCCACCTGATGTATGTATATGTATAGTCATCATTTTATTTCGTATCCTGAAATGCATCAAACTTTCTGTTTGTCTTATCTGGTTAATTAATCTACCAATACATAAGATAAGATACATCGTCACGAGATCTTCAATTTGCTAAGAACTTTTATTAAAGTGCTTTGTCGTGTTGCGAAAACCTGTGCCACGTTGGAAATACTCTTTTAGAAGCCGTTTCTTAATATCGAGAAAAGGAACGGGAAAGGCTTGCGAACAGTCGTTGGAAGGATAATAAAACAAAAAAATGATCGTTTCGCGTGTACGTGCCTCCGTTTACCGAACTTGTTCCCTCGCACAAAGGAGCATTCGTCGAATCGAAACACCGCGGCCCGTTTCTTCGTCGAACGAACGCACTTTCGCCGAGTGTGGCCCGTTGTCGATCGAGCACGATCGACTACTACGATCCAACGATGACAAAAATCGCGATTGCCCCGTCCCATTTTCCATCGACGACAAATAAAACGATTCGAATCGAGGCACGAGGGTCGTTCCAATCGCAAACAGGAACACAAAGCCATAACTCGATAAACGTTTCCATCGAGTGGAAATCGAGGATCGTAACGGTGGAGAGTCGCGAGGTAGTTTCATCTCGATGCATAAATACTATCTAGCAATAGTAAATTATTAGCTCCTAAGAAGTAGACGGCCGATAGAGGAATAAATAATTCACGGCGGGATCGGCTGGTCTGTCAAAGGTAAAAGCAAGTAATGGCGGAAGTACTTACCGGAGATGGGATCCGCGCCATCGAGTTTCCTGTCTAAGGAGACGTTCTCGTGAGCAGCTTCCTTACTCGTCCTTGGACGACATCCAGAGTTCGATTCACCGGTACCGATCCCTTCTTGGCTCTTGTGATCGTTCCTAAGGTGATCGTTTCTCTCGTTGGATTTGGAACCTCCACTGGCAACCCCGACCTTCGTCGATGTTTTGCTACCGATCGCCCCGGAGTTTCCGTTCAGGTTTCCGTTAACGTTGATGTTGATGTTGTTACCGTTCGCGGACGAATGATTGTCGGCCTGGTGAAAAATGTTGGACGTCTTCTGTGGAACCTTTGTCGATAGAAGATCGCAAGAACTTTCTAGTCATCGTGATGAAACATTTATTCGGGGGGAAAAATATGTATAGTGTGTGCGTGCGCGTGTCGAAAGTAAAGGGGAGAGAAACGAAATCCTAGCTAATCAAATATTAATGCGGCTAGATAAGAAAATCGGCTTTGTTCTTTCCAGAGGCAACCTCCAGCACAAGTACCTATACAAGGTCACGCAAAGTTATCCAATAGGGAAATCCAATTTCAATTTTGTCAATCACAGAATGAATTAATCGACTCACTCACCGTGGTGGTCATGCAGGTCGAGGAGGATGAACGCACGACGACGATACGATTCTGATTGTGATCATTGGAGGCAATCGTGGACACGGCAGCGTGATTGGCGAGCCCATGGGTCTCGTGAGCGTTATTGGATCCAGCATTGGAATTGGTGTTACCGGTAGTGACGTTGCCGCCAAGGGAAGTCTGCCTGATCACCAGAACGCTGCCAGCCGGCTCCAGCACGACTACTTGCCTCATCCTCACCGTCCCCTTTTTAAGTCTTCCCTGCTGTTACTGACGAAGAAGGAGAACGTGCACAGGTTGCACGAAAGCTTCCTTGAAAACGATCCTCCTTCTTCGGCTGATCCAAGTATCCGACGGGAAATGCGTTCTCCAGCCTCCGCCCCTCGGTTCTTAAAGCTCCAGCGCGATTGCTGCCAC
The DNA here is from genome assembly GCF_050948175.1 of Xylocopa sonorina. NCBI lineage: Eukaryota > Metazoa > Arthropoda > Insecta > Hymenoptera > Apidae > Xylocopa > Xylocopa sonorina. Next base: position 17,245,984 of record NC_135193.1, read on the forward strand.
CTGCTCCTCCTGTACACACGTACACGAAGATACCCGATATTAAAGCTGTCGTCTTAAAGGATGATCCTACTCCCATCCTATTCCATGCCATGGCCTCCCCCTTCTCTCTCCCTCTCTCTCTCTCTCTCTCTCTCTCTCTCTCTCTCTCTCTTTCTCTTATGAACGTGTCATCCGAGCGTGTACCAGCGTGGCTTCTTTCGGAAGGCAAATCGATGAGATTATTTTACCAGTCCTCTGTGTCTACCTTTGACGATCACTTTTTATAGCCTATTTTACTAAAGTATGAGTAGCAATGCCTGACTTTAAATCCCTCGTCCGCGACTATATGGTAGTAAACATCGAACACGACGGGTTGAAACGTCGGTATACGAATTTTTAGATCTAATCCAGTTTTTGATAGGTACGTCTCGCAATACTCGTTTCGCGCATTACCTACCATTTATTCGAACCTTTACGCCGACGAGAGTATTTCTTTTTTTTGCGCCATTTAATTGCCACAATTAAAGCGCATTCCGAAGGAGGAATGATAAAAAGCTACAAGCATGAAATACATTAATAGCCAGTTGTCACGGGGGATTTCGTGGACTCATGATGGATCGTCTACAAAAATAAGAAATGAATATACGCGGGCTCGAACATTTGAAACCGCTCCAACTAACGTCGCGATATTAAGTTCTTGGATCGGAAGCACGCGAGGGTGTTGCGAGTATCCAAAATCACGTCTGGAGAACGTATATCTTTTTAAATTAATCTCCGTATATACGAAAAATGTTATTTCTCTCTTGGGCGTACGTGTATCGGGTATCCACTGGTATTTGAGAAACGATCGATTCATTTACCATGTACTATCATGAATTTTCGAATAATCGCGCTACCAAATCCGCGTAAGTATCCGCAATTCTATTTTTTATATCTTCATAGCTAGTTGGCTTTCCGAGGTTGATTCTAGTTGGCAGCCATTATCATACATGCGATTCTTGGCAGCCATTATCATAGATTTAGCCAGTAAAACTGAGTCAAAGTCTTCCGAAAAGCGATTCCATCACAGACGCATGTGGGACTTGAAATTATTCGAATAACAATAGGGTTAGCAACGTTGCCAGTTTCTCGATGAAAACAGGAAAAACGATCAACATTCTTCTCAGACAAACTGTCCCCTTCCATTTTGAGTATAGACTAATTCGCTGTTTCTAGACATCTCTCTATAATACTTGTAAATGACATAAATACAAACTAATTAGAACAGCAGCAGTAACTTGTCTCAATCCCGTATGACTGAAACACAATTTCATCTGTTTAGCATTACACGATTGTGACAACATGTTCAAGCGTCCTACATTTGTAAATTCACCGATCGATAGCGAGCTTTGTGTGGTTCGCATTCTAAGACAAACATCTCCTAATGGTACCGATTAACTCGAACACACTTTCGATTGTTCCGCCGATGAATAGCTAAGAACTTTCCAAATCCCTCCGTACTTCTTGTTGGCGAAACGTCGTCTGGTTCCCTCATCCGGAAATCGAAGGGAACCCGATAATTCACAAAAGAGCGCACGGTCTACTCGGAATTTCGTCATCCTCCACGCCCTCTCAGTTCGTACGACCCCATCCCCTTGTACGCCCTGACTTCACGACTCGCCTCGACGACAGTTACTCTCCCTTTGAGGAAAACAAACTCAATTTCCGGCCCGCTCGTGCTTGGATTTTAACTAAACTCTTCCAGAATTCCATACAATAGATTCGCGGAATTAAAGTAGAATCAAACGAAAATTAATTAAACGAGGTGCTTAATCGCTCCTTAATCACTCCAAGCTAAACTATGAGCGAAACAATGCGAGGTCTGATCGCACTTCCTGCGAAAATTTCCCTCCTCACTCGGAAGTCCATAACGACTAAGTACTCGAGAGAAGAGAGTTGTCTACTCGGAATTTCATCATTCTCCACGCCCTTCCAGGCTCTTATCCTCTCTCTCTCTCTCTCTCTCTCTCTGCTTCTTCTCTCATACTCTTACTCGCTCTCTCCCTCTCACTATCTTTACTACACTTCAAAGTTTGGGATTCACCTTGGAGACAGTTACCCTCTTGCCCTCCACTTTGAGAGCAGAGACCTAATTCCCCGACGTATTTCAACCCTCATAAAATACGATTCCACACGAGAAGATTACCACGGTAGAACAAAACTATCGCTTCTTAATTAAACATAAAATATGTATATCTATTTTTTCCCTGGAAAAGTATATCTGCGGGAAAGAAAAAGAGAAAACCAGTGAGTATCAAAAGTTGACGTGACATAAAGCAAAGTTGACGCAACACGGACACGCGCACTTATCTTCCTCCTATTTGCTAGGTTGCTTGATCGCAAATCAACCAATTTAATGGTCGATCAAGCACCAATAACAGTGTCCAACAAAAGGCGTAGCAACCGTCTGCGATAGGCACGTGGCTTACAAAGGAGCACGATCTACGTGGAATTTCGTCATGGTTTCTCGTTCGGTTCAATCACCCTCCACGCCCTTCCGGCCTGTTACACCCATCCCTAGGACCCCTTTACCCTCTTAATATCTCTCTCGCTCGCTTTAACTTTCCGATTCACCTTGGAGCCAACCGCCCTCCCTTTGAGACGCACTGACCCAGTTTCGTTCTCCCCATGAATCGGGAAATTCAAGGCATGAATTTTGGAAAAAGGCGCGCACGATAGCTTGTAACCAGTTTACGAGCACTTCACGCGACATCGCGACAACTTTTGAATAACATATGAAATCGAGAACAACGCTTTTTTCTCTCCTCCTCTAGCGACAGCAATCGAATAAATAACGAATCGATCGGGAATTTTGCACGCGTCTGCGATCGTAAAAAAAATTTGAATTTAAAATCGGCCCTCAGCGGGACGTGTACGGCTCGCACGGCCTCGCCGGATGAACGAACGAAATCCCGATGGCGCAATTTTTTTCGATGACGTACGAGTCTTAAATGGACACGGTTTCAAAGCAGTCATCCGGAAGCTCTAATTAGCCGGGTTACGAAACGCTGTTAGCAATTCTGCTAAACAAGATATACTTTCGCACGCAAATGCCGCGCTACAAACACCTGAAACACTTTTCCAGTATGTGTGGAATGCCGATCAATTCCGTGTGTCGCGTGTCGGTTAACATAACAGCTGACGAGTTTCTGCAAACGAGACTACGTCCAACAAGCTGAACAGAATAATTTTCGTGAAATTTCAGAGCGCGTTACCAACTCTGCTGCTACGTTCACAGGTGACAACGCGGTACGTAGAAAGAAGTATCTATATACAGGCCACGATCGAACCATGAGGATAAGCTTATTCTTCTACATGGAAAACAAGTGAACTCCCACGCGTGCATGAAATTACCAACAAAGTGCGTTCCTTTGCTTTTGGTCGGGATACAACGTTCGGCTTTATATTTCCTTCCATTATTTGTTTATTCTACCTTCGAGAGACGCCGACCTAGTTTCCATCCATACATGTACATACGGTACATATGTACATCCGAGGAAACGATGAGTGGTGGACTTGAATTTTGGAAAAGGACTTCGTCATCCGAGTATCTTTACATTATTTACTCTCGACTTTGCCTTCGACGCGTACTTTTTTACGAATCCGATGTATAAGGGATTGTGCAAACGAGACATACGCGGAAAATAAATCGCGTTCAAAAATCGGAAAATTACCAAGCTCAAAAATCGTTGAGCGTTCGTTTTTCTATGTTTGCCTTCGCGTATCATACGTAAATATTTACGAAAAAAACTTGCTACGTACTAATCATCGATTTTAGTACGTAACGCAATTACAATATGTGTGCTTGATACACGTTGATTTAGCACGTTCAAGCTAATACAATTTACGTATGTTAGTTTCGTACAGACGGAGCGAGCAAAAACATTCCTTGTTTTTCCTAAACAACTTCCAACATCTCTAGGCAAAGTTCGCGGAAAAGAACGAAGCATTTTAGCCCCTTGTGAACTTGTTTGCCTTAACTTTCCTACGATGCCCGTGTCTGCCACACATTTCAGTTTACCCAACATTAATATCCTACCGAAATGCACACAACATCGTGGCCATCTGCAACCCTGTTCAGCCGAAGAGACTATCGCTGTAAAGGGTTACATCTTCCTAACTTCACTGCCGCGTGTTTGCTAACACGGGTGTCAAAGTTTAAAAGTAAAAAACTAAAGAAAAAGACGGACAGATCGAGTAGGTGTTATCTTAGACGTATGCTCACCACCCTTTGGGGGAGGTGGCAGCACCGAACTGGAAGGAGAATCGCCTTTTTCAAAGTCGACGCGATAACTTCCGGGAGCGATACTTTCAAGAGCAAGGTGAATCGTTCACCAGCACGACCTCGACTGGCGAGCGAGATAGGAGGCGACGAGGCAGCCAGTCGAGAAAGCGAAGGAAGTCGTCCCGAGTCTCGTGTAGGTTGTCAACAAGTACGTACATACGTCCGAAATTGTGCCGGGAGCATAAGCAGCAGTCGGGAAAATTGATCGAGTTGGCTGGACATTACTCACGCCAAGGGAAGTGCATTGTGAACGGCAGCGAATAAAAATACGGGAAAGCTAGTAAATTCTACTTTTCTCCGAAAAGGTCGGAACTACGCGGAACGAAAAATATGTTTGCCACGAATACAGACGTTTTCGAGGAAAACGATATTACACGGAAATGACGAGAAACGTGCGAAACTAGCAAAGAAACTAATCCCAATTCCCCTCGTTTCCGTCTTTTCAAATCCAATTCATTTGCGTGTATCTGATCTGTTAATTGAGTTTCCGAGTACGACCATTTAACCCGTTACGGTAGTAACGTTAATTGCCCGTTTGTAACATCGCAATGGTACATTGACGATGACCGTATTAAGGGTGAAAATCGTGCGGAAACACGGCGATTATAAGGGGAATGATAAAACATGAATGACCACGACCTCGCACGCCTCCATTTAACGCAACGTAAAAATAGATCCGCCCTTTCGAGCAACATCATTTTCCACAAATTGCTATTAACGTATTCAATCGCGTTACATCGTTCGCCATCGTTTTTCCCAGCAAATCATCCCGGAGCACGGGAACACCGAACGCTGTTCATATTCGATATATACTTCGACGGCGTGTCATTTCGATAAAATAAACGTTACTGCAAATCGAAACGAGCGGAGAGAGCGCTTGCTGGAATGCATTTATTTCGATCGAACGAAGTAGATGCATTTGTTTGGTTTTATACGCGGCATTTGCGAGACTACAATGTGTGTTTCTCGCCAAGAAAGAAGCCCGAACACGGTATACCATACACGTTCTACAATAACGCAGGAAATGATAACGGATACGCGCGTTTCCGCACAGAGCGATAAAAAATGTTACGTCAACGCTTAAGGGACCCGTCAAATCGTACAGATCGTTTTGTTTATGGAAAACTTGAAAAATGCAAAAAAACGAAATCGGCACAATTATATTCTGCTACTTGTGACGTGCAATTGACTCGCATCCGAAAATTTATACATCTTCCTCAAACTCCACCCTTATTCCCTAATTATCTTTGTTAGACACCACGTGATTAGCAACGCAGCCTTTCCTATCATTGATCCAACGTACGTGGCACGAAAGTGCCATGGATTTTAGCTGTAATATCTGGTAGCCTGGCTACCAGAGTATAAAGAGGTACCTGATCGAGAAAAAAACAATCTTGAAAGACGTAATATCCGCTGTTCGATATGCTATATATATATATGACTACGTCGTCGAGCGAGCAATAAAGATAATTCGCGATAGAATTGGAATGAAATTTCACACAATTTTTAGTATCTTCTTCATCGAATCAACTGTTCGTGACGAATGGCTCGGATGATTAAATTTATATTTAACGGCAGGAAACAATGAATTTCTAGGTTACAACGTGCTTTCTAATTGTAGTTGAATTTCATTATCACGTGCAAGCGACCTTGGACAAAAAAAAGCCAGTTGATAAACATTCATATCAACGTACAAACCTTGAAACGACGCCACGGGGATAACTTATTCGTTACAATATATCAAAAATTACGAGCACGACAGCACGTGGCGTACAAAGTGCTGATTCTAAGAGCGATCAAATTTAATGTCTCGTAGACGATAATGTCGACCTAATTTCTTTAAATAGAAGATATTGATACCTGGGAAAGTACTAAAAATGTATACAGCCTGTTTGGATCATCAAAGGGTGAACACTTGGACAGGAAACCGTACAAGACGAACCACGATAATTGGCTTCAGTAATTAATTATTGGACAATAATAAACTAACAAACGATGCCAGATAATATTAGAAATTGGAGCAGTTTATTAACATGTACACCGTTCGTAGATATTACGGAGACGCGAAACCATATTTTACCATACCACAGCTCGATTGGATATATCGATTTAACAAGGTCTAATCCCACCGATGATTGAAGTGAGCCTGAGCGTGAAACTTTGTGTCTTTAACATACTACACAACAGGTATCCCTCGTATGTGAATGCACCGAGAGTTCTATTATTATCGTTGCACGTGCCGCTCTATCGGCAGATAACCGCTATACACGTTCGACAGCCGCCTCACACATAATGGTCTATCATATTTATTCGTATTTTTTAACGCTACACATGTGCGCCCTCGACACTCACCGTAATTTAAACAGCTGGTTATGTGCGCGTACAGGTGTCGTGTGTAGCCACGTTCTATGATCTTGGAATTGTATACAATTTCTAAGCGGCCGATATGATGCCAGATATGATACGAGTTATACGTTCGACTCAACAAGTCCAAAGAAGTCTGTGTCTACTTTTACTTGCATTATCCGTGCCAAGAAATTCTATGTACACATACACATACACATGTGTATATATCTGTGATCATTAGCAAAAAATATAGAAAAAAAAAAAGGAATAAGAAATTATTGATGCGACCAAAGACAGATAACTAGATCGCGTACCGAAAGATTCGGTCCAGTAAACAAAACTTATTTATAATGGTCCATGTAGTGAAACAACCGAGTGCGTGCAAGTACCTAAATAACTCGTGAGACAGATGCACGTACAAACTGTACACTAGACGCAGCATAGGACAACAATACTAGCGCGATAAACGATCGACTATATGTGTCGAACAGTCGAATTCACTTTTTCTGTAGAACTTTACGCGCGTGTGTGTGTGTGTGTGTGTGTGTGTGTGTGTGTGTGGGCATCGAGCGCAAGGTTTCTTTTAAACAAAAGATTACAACTTGGCTTCTAAGTATGCTCTGAATCGACCAGCTTTTCGCCCCTAAGGCACCACCGTTCTTTTTGTCTTTTAATAGCCCCTGGTGAAACTTAAAATTTCACCCAGCCCGGTGGCCGAATATCGATTATCGTTTCCAATATAGCGCGATAAGATGTATGATAAAATAACCGAGGAGGAAAAAGAAATGGTTAACGCGAGACGATGCTGGTCCAATGGTAAGAATTCGGTGCGGAATGAAGCCGTAAAAGTGACTGGCATCAGTTACGACAGAGAACAACTCGCTAGAACTACAAGTGGCAGGAAACACGTACAGCAATGTTCTTGATAACAGCTGATTACGATGAGCTCGCCCAGACACAACGGTCATCGGTTAATGAATCACATTGCACGTTGACACTTCGATGCACGTCATATTATTATAATCGTACCCCTTTCATTTCCCGCCAAAAACGATAATCGAACACTACACTGGATTCTTGACTCCTGTCAAGATGTCATCGACGGGACGGGCACCTTTCTCACCGATATTACACCGATACTTTCAAGACGTTTCACGTAGAGCCATGACACGATTACACCAGTCGCGGTCACGGGATTTTAAGAAACGCATTTTTTGACACCACCCGGAGCCGACAGTTCGCTAGACAACACGTGCCGGTAAATAATGAAAATTGTAAAATTCTCGATACCCTTCGTTTATGCGAGAGCTGCAGGTTTACGGTATGAACTAAAAATAGCGGTACCCATAAAACTGCTCGGTGAGAATCGCCACGAGACTTCGAGGACGTAGCGTATACAATTCGCAACCGCGGCGTAACCTAAACACGCCGACGAACTGATCGAAATTCCAAGAATTTTGTATTCACCGAAAGTCATCGAAGGCGAGAAACAATCGTGGGCAATCGGTCACGTTCGGGAAAATTTCTCCAAGACACGACAACGTAGCACGGCGACAAAACGCAGAAGAGATCGTACGGTAAATTGTGTCACAGAAACGTATATCGTGTCGTTTATCGCGTATAAAAATCTGTTTTATCGGGTTAAATGAGATATTGTATCGAATACTTACGATATCTGTGCTCCGTGTGACAGAAGGCCCGTAACCCACGTCGAGAGAGTTCATCTTGAGACGATTGTTTACGACGTGTCGACACTTGGATCAATGAAAATTCACCACTTTACCACCGGCTCATAATCGTGCATTACTTTCGTACACGAGTCTCTCGATGTACCGTTGATTTTCACGCATAAAATCGTGTAATCACGCGTGCCTGCGCTCGCGGTCGATCCTTGGAATCCATGACAGGTACGAGCACGGGTATGGCTGCGAACCGCATGCGCCAAAGCCGAAGTTATCACGCTCTGCCACCAAGCCAAGCGGCCGATATGTAGATGAGAAACTCCGTTTCGAATTTAAATTTCTACTTCAAATCCACGCCGGTTCAATCGTATTCACTCGCCAGCTTAATTAATCCAACAGATTAAAACTAATTAGGGCACGTCCCTTCGTCTCTTCGTTCTCCGTGCGATGTTCGTGACAACATTCAATTTGTTGCACGTCAAATCAATTACTCGATCGATTATAAAAAAAAATGCTATTTTAAATTGACAAACATCTCGCTGAAATGTATTAAATCTCTCGTTTATTTTATGATCGTTACATATGTACGTCTTTCTGCTGTAATTTAAATGAAAAATGTCGTAATATTTTTAATTCTTTTAAAAATTCGTTATAAATAATTTCTATAATCTTGACTTCCGGTATAAAGGCTGACTTAGTTATTAAAATTTTCTATTCGAAAGAAATCAATTTGTGAAGTAGTAATTATTACAAATATGATTTGTTAATAAAAGAAGCAGGTTTATTTTACTGCAAGAATGCATTAAATTAAGAAGTACACAGTTAAATATAATTACACATAATCGATTTCAAATTTTACCGGTATCGACCAATCACTGCGCGTAGGCGCATTAATTCGACTCCCGTGGTTTGACTCCACTTGGAATTTGAACGATAGTCGTTAGTTCGTTTTGCCGCGGTGTCGTTCGGTTTATCGCGATAATTTCGGTGTGCATACGGTAGTGCAATTTTTGGATAAGAAAGATGAAATTCGAGATGACATCGCAATTCTGGGTCTGGTCGCTGCAGAAACAATCGTGAATGGTGAGTATTTAATACAAATTTCCGCAGAATATTTCAACATTCGAAAATGATCGTTACGATTGTCGTTTGACGACCATACTGTTCTCCCATTTGGTCGTTAGAATTTGAATTGGAACTTCGCAAGAACAATGCAAAAAATAATTCACTGTTAACAATATAGAAACCAATCATTTAACAATTAACAATTTAAATTACATACATACTTTATTATGCATATGAAGTTTAACATAGAGAGACAAAATTATTCCTTTACAATGAATCAAGACATTCTCTATTCACTTTCATAAATCACAACAAATATTTTCAATAATCTAAACTCGATTGAGCGCATTTTACATCGATTCATATTTAGCAATTGTCTAGAATTTTCTCGTCGTAACGATACCAAAGAGGTCGCGATATCTTTCGTGTTATAAAAAGGATTTAAAAAAATGATAGTAACGTAATGTATAATGAGGTATGACGTGTAATACGTGTAATACATTACAATCAAGATTAAAATCTAATTCGATGCACGAAAAATTACAAACGGTAACTTTCATAGATGCGTAAAGAATTTAGTAAAACTGAGAATAAAATCTTATACACAAAAGGTTCCTAAAAAGAACCTAGTTGCGTTACAATAAAATATAACATACCAGAAATCAGATTACAGAAAACATTGGCACAAAATATTTCCCTCTTGGTATCAGTTGTTTCGTTCCTTAGCCGTTTTCCAGTTAATCTGAGTATTGCAGAAAACTGTTCTAAATATGCGCCGCAAAGAGTAATTTTGGGAAAATCGTATTTATGCATGGAGATTACTCATTTACAATTAATGTGATGAGACGTTATTAACATCGTGTCTCATACAGACCACTTCGACCTATATATCTCACCCACTTTATAACATCGTGATCAGAATAGTTCAGTTTGGATTCAAATACTTTCAAATAGCGAACTTTGAATCCAGAGGGTGCAAATGGTACTTCGAAATTCATAGAAATCGGTGGTCGGGTCCATTTTTTCTTCGTATCAGTTTCAAGCAGATCGATCTCCGCTGATAGCTGTGTTTCCTTCATGCCAGCCATGCGCTTGATTTTCCATACAATTGCATTTTCGGATGCTTTGTACTTTGCTTTCCCTTTCAAGCAAATCAATTGTACTCCTGCGGTGTTCAACGGGGTCGGCACTCTTACTTCAATCTTTTGGCTCAGTAGAGAAGGCTTAAAGTTCGATTTTAGTACTGCTTTTACTTCCATCTTCGTACGTCCCACTTCTCGCACTAACGGAATGACACGGAATGGCAATGATATATCCTTGGTTGTACGATATCTGGAAAGCATTGCGCAGAAAAAATGTCATAAAATTGGATAATATTTTATAATTGTATTTGATTCTTAATAAGAATTTTTACTTCATCAATTCAAATTCTCCATCGGGAGGTATGAAACTGATGGCATGTTCCGTCTCAAATTTACTAAGCTTGACACACTGGTGAAATTGGCAGTCATCGATTACGACAGCAGGTTTACCAGATCTAGCACCGGTAGGGTCATCTCCAGCACTCGCTAAACCACTTCCCCCTTTCATACCCTTAGCTTCCATAACAATTTTATCGTTGATCCCAAATTTGCATTCTGGCATCCCAGACAAATAAGACTTCATCACAACCTATTACAGTAAAAATAAATCTTTAATTTGTTTTCAAATACTCACTTTGTTTGGGAATTTTAGATAGTTTGAAATAATAACCTTCCCAGCAACATGTGCGCTCAACACTTGCCCCTGAGGGCTCATTAAGAGATTCACATATTCAAGAACATCAAGGAATAATTCATTGCGTCTGTACTTGATACCTTCTCTTCTCCAACCGATCTGTCCAGTTACTTGCGAAGTTATTTGAGCCTGTTCTTCTTTTGTTGCTGATTTCACCCCCTGTTGAGTGATGAATGTCTTTAATACTCCAGTGTCAGAATTCTGTGGATACCCAAAATCTAAGATCTCTAAACAAAAAATTGAATTGTCCTTTAACATCATAGAATCAACATATGTTACATATATGTAGACATTCTTAATCCAGCATACATATTAAAATACTAACCATCCAATAGCTCGTAGATTAGCACAAAGTTATTCTTGATATTGTCTTCGGAAATCTTACCAAAGTACGATTGCATAACATCAATAATTTTTAACAAAAATTCGAACACCATTGCAGCATTAACATTTTGCTTCGTAACAGCAGCCAGCCATATATTAGCACGTTTTATATGAAAGAATGACGTTCTGGCTATGTTTGTGACAGGGGACCGTACTTGTTGTCTAGCATGGATGACATTAACGCGAAATGCATCAACTGCATTTCGTCCAATGTCATCTCTATATACTCGGGAGATGAGTACCTCTCCCTTGTGATTGTATACAAATAAACCCCCTATCATTTTGACAGAGGGTAGCTTTTACTGCTTCAACTACAACCAATCTATAAACAAACAATATGTATTATTTCACCAAGTTGAAACACAGACATTAAAGGCTATTAGCGGTTCATGATTGTGATCCTAAATTTGTTTAAAAATATTAAATGGAATAATGCAAATTTTTAGTAAGATTAATGTAATATTCCAATTGAAAAGTACATGTATATATACACATATATATATCACAGAAAAATCTTTTTGGATTAGTATTGTAGAAACTCTATCTGAGTATTATAAAGATAACACTTGACAAAATTGGTAGATACAATTTATTTAAGAATGAACATGAACCTTTTGTATGTATATGTATATCACATATTTCATTGAACAATTAAATGAACAAGTGAAGTGGATAACGCCCCTTTTCTTAAATGACATTTGAGGTTCTCTAATATGTCTTGTAAACGGTTAGTATTATTGATCGGAAATGAATGGCCTATACCGTAGGCACTATCACTATCGAGAATTCCTCAAGAAATATAAGGTGTAATTATTCGTAATTACGAATCTTACAATTATAGAAATCACTTACGCATGACTCTTACAGCGATTAATAAAAATAACCGATACTAATTTGTATCAGCCTCCGAAACGTACGGTAACAGTACCAACCTATTGATACAAGTGCGAACTATCAAATGACGAAAGCAACACCCACTTCTTTATACTACGTATCTCAGAAGCACATACATTTAGGATAAGTTGAGATTAAAATAACAATTAATTCGAACAATATACCGCGATATATTGCCTCTGAGTTTAGATTTACTTATCCACTGTTGCGTTTTCAAATACCTTAGTTTTACGTTTATAGGCCAAATAGGGTTGTTCTATTGATTTCAAAACCGGTAGTTGTACATTTCTATCTCTCTAATCACTATAATAAAAGCATTTTAAAATATTGAATAATGTCCAATAAACGATTTGCCGGTTAAACCCTTTTTTCACACATATTCAGAAATAATTTTTCATCTGAATTGACTGTAATTTGTTCTTGTTCATATTGTAGTCACCAAATATATACCAATCACATAATTATGGGTATACTCTTTGAATGATTCAGGAAATTCATATCTATCTTTCTTTATTTTAAACCTGTGCATACAATATATTTATTATCAGTCGGGCAATACAAAGTCCACCAATTTACTCTCTTTCTCCATACTTAAAATTGTTGTTCGGTCCAAAACAGATAGTATATCAAATGTTTATATCAACGCTTGCGCATTGTAATATCTGTAGATGCATGTGTACCCAGTATTCCAAAATGATTTGCATATACAAAAATTATTAACTTCATAGTTGTAAGATTTTAGTTAAAGTGGTCAAGTTTGTAATTATGAGAATGGCCGATCAAGATGCAAATAATAATAACCTCCTTTTGAGGGAAAATTTAGTAAGTTTTATCATTCTTAGGTTATAAATATGTATATATGTAGAATTCTAATTATTTTTCGTGCAGAAGAAAGATGTACAATATATATTTTTCAATAGTAGTATGTCAAACGATTACATAATTATTGAAAATAGGCTGAGTTGGTATGTACATTTAAGTTGACTACAATTTTTTCTTTAAGGTAAAAACTGCTGTGGAATTTTTACAAAATCCTAAGGTACAAAATAGTCCTGTTGGACGTAAACAGGAATTTCTTAGAAAAAAGGGTTTAACTGAGGATGAAATTAAGACAGCTTTTAAACTAGCTTCTATTGATTTAACAGTCGATCAGAATGTTCATAATTCAAAGGATTATACTGTGGTTCCTATCCCACCGGGGCAAATTCATCCATATCTTCAAACACATCCATACCAAATATCTAGTTTCCAAAGAATGAAGGAATTCTTTAATACTACTGCCCTAATTGGAGCTACTATATATTGTGTTTATTGGTTTTACAAGGTACTATCAAACATATGCGATAAAATCTTCTTTTGAAATCTTACAACAAATTAACTAAGGGCCGTGTCATATTTTAGAAATTTATTGAACCATTTCTATTCGGTCGGAAAAAGAAAGATAGTATAAGGGATTCGGTCAATGAATTAGACAAGACTATTCAAAATTCCATGAAAGAAGTAAAACAGTCTATTTCGAAAGTTGAGGGAGATGTACAAAAATTGACACAGAATCAATCCATTGACCCAATGATACCTCAGTTGGTACAAGAATTGAAACAAGATTTAGCTAGTCTCAAGTCTTTACTCTTATCAAGGTATAACATATGCTTACTTCATATATTGTCCATTTTATACCAAAATCATAAGTGTACAATTTTACTTTTATAATGAAAAAGTAGGATAAATTTCTTTTTCTATTGCTATCCTCTTGATATAATGATAAAATTATGTTTTATAGTAATTAAACTGTAAAGCAAATATCAGCGTCTAACAAATTCGTATCTCGAAAATTATTTAATTACATTTTATGTTCGATATGTAAATTTCTATAATTTATCAAATTGGGCATTCATGAACTTGGCATAAGGGGGGCAGCATTGTATATAACTAGACTTTATATAATATCGATTATATGATTACATATCAAAGCATTACTAGAATACAGTATGTAGTCAACAGTTTGAATAGTAATATTTATTGCTATACAAGATAGTTCTGTTCGTACATCATTTACTATTTTTAAATTTACACATTCATCTTAAGGTATATAATTTTTTTACAAAAGTTTTATTTTTAATTTTTCTTTATATCGATTCACACGCATACGAACATGTATATATTTTCGGATTCTATCACTCACAATCTTACATAACCGTTTTTTAAAGATACAAAAGTAAAAATTTTTGTTGAAAAAATAACTATAAAATAGATCAATCAAATTTTTATCAATTTAACAAAACGTGTAAAAATTTAGTATTTTTGTATTACTTCGTAATTAGTATCGCCAAAAACGAGATACAGTTACAGTATAAAATTTGTACGTAGAGTCATATGGATTGATAAGCATACGTATTTATCGAAACTTCGAATTTTAAACAGAAAACAATTTCCGAGTGCACCAGCATCTGTACCATCTATATCTATACCAACGTGGCAATTAGATGCTGCTGGTACAAATCAGGAAAAACCAAGTGAGCGAGAAGATGATGCTGGAAGTGGAAGTAGCGCTAATAATTCAGATAGCTCACTGGAAATGATCCGCGAAGATCCACCCAAGGTGTAAAATTAGCATAGTTCAGAAACATTCACTTCCATCATAACAGTCTTCGATATGCAGAATATTTTGGGATGTCTATTGAAAGGAATAGATGATTTTAATTACGTGTAATGTACATTTGCGGAGAGTCGACGTTCTTACAATTATTGCGTTACCGATTCGACTTTCGTTCTGTCCAATTCTACTTTGTACTGTAAAATCGAATTAAAATCGTTCTTATTTCTATAAAGGGTATTTAAGGGTTGCTTATGGACGTAAAGGGACACATGTAATTGCATCATTCCTTTAAGTATTATTAAATCTTACAAATGGTGGTTGCTACTTAATCATTTTTTTTAAAATCCTACAGAAAAATTAGCATTTGTTCCGTCTCGGTTGTATTAGCATCGATGTTCCATTTCTGCTTTTAAAGGCCTCTCTTACACATTATTTAATAAATTTTATGAAAATCAAATGAAAAATTAAATAAAGAGAACTTTTATTTTAAATAAACAGTGTTCAGTATTTTACAATACTTAACAGAAGAATTATCTATTTAAGGTATTTAACAATATAATGGGAAAGGTATAAAAATCAAAAATACGATCTTTATAAACTAAATATGTACATTTTAATCCGTACTTAAATTTAAAAAGACAATCGCGATGCACAGAACCATAATTAAGTCACGGATCATATTTATATAACAAATTACTTTTTTGCACTGTATATTTGAAATTGAAAAATTAGTATTTCTTCTCGACATATACATATAATTGCATGTATGTGACAACAGAATATACATACATGTACATACAGGTATATTATGTACAGAAAGACATTATTTTATTGAATGTGTTGTAATCCTGCTTTATCCTACATCTACTACCCATGTTTATTTTTACTTTGGGATAAATTACAATTAATAATATAAATCCATGTGTGAGCAACTCGTTTGATATACGTCAATAAATAAACAAATGTTCTCAATTGCCTAAAATTTATTTGAGAACAAATTATTATTACTTCCATCTTGTGCACATGGGCATTTCCTTCCATTTTTTTTGTTTATTTTTTTCTAACTCGAAGTTCTATGATTAAGTAAAACTAACATTTATATATGTGTATATACATATCCACATATATGCATATATATAAATGTTATCTAAAATGTTTAATGGCTTGATTACACTGATCATACTCACGAAACAATCATACCGCAATCAACGCATTCTTTCCTTTCTTCATAGTATGTACAAACTATATAATCTTCAATAGTACTTTTGGATGATTAAACAAGTGAATAAAGTATACAGCTACACGTGTAATTATATCCGTTCACTGTTGCTTTATTCCTTTTTCTTTTCTTAACGTCTCAACGTACATTGCGTTTTAAATAATTCTACTCTTTTAAAAAATTCTATTGTGAAATCAAATATCGCCCCTTCATAGTTCTTTAATACTTTTTTTTTTATTATTAGGTATATTCAGTAGCTGCCTCACTGATACAGTGAGTCACAGCAAAGTCCATTTAAAGTGTGACTTAGTGTTTTTTTTTCTTTTCTCTCTTTTTATAGTACACCTTAGGTTTAATAATATTATATTTAACAGAAATAATTCGTTTAAAAAAATATAACATTTTTTTTATCATGTGTGGCAAAATACTTAAAACGTTTCGTATAATATATCTTTACTTAGAGCAAAATTATTTAGAGAGTGAAATATATAAATCTATGTTACTTGAAATATCCATCTTTGGCAAATACATTTTTAAGAAAACATTATATATATATATATGTGTGTGTGTATATATATGTATATGTTATTGCGCACACATGAACATAACGAAAATATACCAGGGTATTTTGTGCTGCAAATAGTTTGGTTGAAGGTCCCATTCCCTTTTAAACTTACTCGCTATGGTTTCGCTTTTTTCTTTTCTTTTTTCCTTTTTTTTGTTAACGAGCGTAGAAAATGAGGACAGGGTCGAGGGATCATCGTCTCATCGTTTAGACAGCATCCTAGTGTCTATTGTCAGTAACAATAATAATCCTAGATTAAACACGCTAACGGTCTTGCAGCTCGATCTCTAATAAACCTAATTTGTTGATTAATCCAAACTATGCTACCAAGTATGATGTAAATGTAAATTCCTTGAAAGAACGGACCGCACGTCCTGTGTGAAACGAAGTGCATCCAAAACTGGAAGTAAACTTAATAGAGCAGTATCTCCCGCGTCGCTAAACCATGATTTTATTGGAATTGCGTTATCTGCGATAACAGAAAGAAAGTAACGTACGTTTTAAAATATTGCTGCCTGATGATACTTGATACATTCTTTTAAGTCTACAAACGCAACATCTGGCATGAAACGATAATTTTACAATATAACATCCAAGAAAATTTCATTACACACAATTAATACTCTTTCTTATGAAAGTTAGCATACTTATCAAATTTCAGGTACATACGTTGTCAAGCGCAACATATACATAGTATAAAGTTTAAGTTGTCATTTTCTTGAATGCTGCATGGAGAGATGATAAACTTCGAATATGTAAAAATAAAATCTAATTTTTAAACTAGTACCTGATACACAGGAATTATTTAAAAAAATTATTAAAACAGTCGAAAGATATTAGTTCGTTGCCGATTCGGCGTTGTGTCCCGTGTTTATTCAAGTGGAGGAGCATTGGCAATTGAGCATATTTTAACATCTATCCATAGGCCTGTATTCAGTGCTTGCTTACAGAACATCAACGCTGATAGCTGCAAATAGATACGGTTCTCAATAAAATTAATCTCGACTTTCGATTTTCTTATTTGTTTATCCAGCCAAACTATATAAAATATAAAAATCTAAGAGCTAAACAGCTTCAAATTAAATTATAAAATACACCAATACTTTTTATCATTAATGCAACGCCGTTTATTTAAAATAAATACAACGACAATGTATCAACAGTAGCAGTAAATATTATAAACACATAATATTAGCAGTAATAATTAGCAGTAAATTTATGTATATATATTACGTATATATATTAGTAGTGGAAACAGAGAGAGTAATTTTAATAGTTAAAATTAAACATTTTGAAAAATATTTTAAGTCATAGCTTTGGTGTTTTATATTATCTTACGAGATAAGTATCGTAATGATTGAATTATTTAGTATCGGCGGTATAAACAGTATAGGGAAACGCGAATCTGTATTTCTAAATGGATGAAAGTAAATATCTGAATTCCTAGAAATTGCAATCAGTATACAAAACCTATATTTTTATTAAAGCATACAAGCATCGTAATGTAAATGTATAATATTATTTACGAGTTTAATTTCTTTACAATCTTATTTAACAAACTTATCAAACAATATCGATCAAACATTCTTTTAATATTTTCACTTTGGAGATAAAATTATTTCACTACCGATAGTTGTGCACGTGTAAGCAAGTTCTGGCTACAGGTCATAATATATGAAATACATGATACACAGCAATAGCATTTGAACTGTTAACGTAAGATTATGTAGATAGATACTAAATTATATACTGATTTCCATTTCATCTTTTACTAATTAGTTGTACATTTGCAAGAATTTGCACATTAATATTGCTGTGTCATGCCATACTAGTCGTAAACACAATTAAAAGTTTAACAATATACGATTATTTTTAGTATGTGTATAAAACAATTAAAAAAATTATTTAAATTGTTATCTCTTAAACCAGACAACTACATCACAATTCATATTATTGAAGGAAAATAAATATTAGGTATATACTTACGAGGATATGCTCTGTAGGCTCCAGGACTATTATCAAGTATAAAGACTGATGCTAGATCTGAACAAATTGCAGACAGATCTTTAGTATAGGAACCCATTTCTGGTGTACAATGTTGTCTATAGTATCTTCTTCTTAGGATACCCCTGTTGTTATCTAACTTTTCTGCTACAGCTGCTCCATAAATTTCCATGGAAGCAGTGAAGACCACTAGTTCATACCTGAAAAGAGAATGGAATTATATCTATTATATTTCGTTCATTACAGTAAAAGTACCAATTGTTCATAACAAATACAACCTCTTGTCTAAAACCATAATGGATACCAAGATTGAATTTTAATTTAAATGAAAGTTAAGTCCAACAATGAAACTTACCACTGACTAACAATATCTAAAAAGAAGTCCACGTGTGGTCTTTTGTGGACAAAAAATCTGACTGGATGTCTGTCGATCTTCACCTTAAGAATAAAGTCTGGAGGTGTACCAAACCTAACTGTTGGTCTTGCTACTCCGTCGTGATGGGAGTGAATTAATGTTTCATCTAAATCCAATACTAATACTTTCCTCTTAACTATACCTGCAAAATACTTTGGTTATATACAAACAGTAATACCTTTTAGTAGAAGGTATAACATATTTACTAAAACATTAACAAATACTCACTAAGCCTATGCCTTGACAATGGAGATAGTGGGAAGATCTCGTATTTAACAGGTTGCATTTGTGATATCTAAAAAATTGATCAACTATGAATACAGTTGAATTTTATGAAAACAGATAAGCAATGGGAATAATGATTAATTGCCATGTGCTGATAAAATATATTTTTACAAATGAAATACTAGGCATATGTAAAATTAAAGAATGAGGGATAACTGTAAAAAATCCATTAACATTAGAATAACTTGCTCTTTATGATAAATGATTATCATAAAATATAATAATACTACTTCAAAAACAAATTGTTGAAAAGTTCAAGAAACAAAAATTAATGACACATATATTTATTACACGAGGTTATATATATTATAAACTAAAGGATAAGATAAACAGTGCAAAACTGAAGAAATTTCAATCATCAGACAGAATATTTGAATGCAGTCAGCGATGCATCACGGAACACGTTGTATTGTGACAACAAGATCATGATAAATATTCACTGGAACCGGCAAAAATTTTCTGCAAATAGGAAAACATAGCCCAATATATTCAGTGGGAAGACTAGCACAATATCGAAAAGACATTATGTTATAAAAATCGTGAAGCAAAAGAAAGCTGATAGAGGCGCGAAGCACCTACTTACGGCTCTAACCTGCTTCTTCAGGAGAAAGAAGACGCATGTCCACACACGGGAGGCCATCAAGAGAAAAGCTCTCATCCCCATCTGCAATTGCTTCAGCATCTCTACTGATCTCCTCACCGGGCCGAAGTCCGGTAACACTTTATCTCCAGTCTCGTCACGTTAGGGTCTCTTTTACCCTTTTCAACACTCCACTTCACGTTCAAGTATCATACAAACTTTATCGTAAACAAACGTCTTTTACGCGAACAGGAAACATGGAAACTGAATATTCAGCAACATTACGAACCTTCCGTGTATAATAGCGCGTGGCACGTGCGAAGAGAATTTTCCATATCTTGTCATGTTTTGGTAAAAAAATTACGGACAAAATCTACACACGTATCTTTTTCACACATACCACGCAGTGGTCGCCATCTTTCGCACATCGACCCAATTTTTCCATGCGCTCAGCTAGCGCGCATGATGTTCTGAAAATTCTATTTTACGTCCATTTACACGGAGTTTGGATTTTCAGCGAGTTCAATGCATAAGGGGAAATCGAGAAACCCAAAGAAAAAGTTAATTGCATATACTGCAAAATACAACTGAATAATAATCAGCAGAATAACGATCGTAGATCTCACAAACAAATGTTGAATTTTAAATATTATTTTTTCATGCTATTACAGATGTACACAGCATGTAAATAACTGTGATTAATGTTGTTAAAAGTACCGGCACACTGTGTACTATATATCATATGCATCAGTTATAAGTTAGTAGGATCAAGATAACCAGAAACGAAAAAAGAATTATCATTTTTTTATCTGAAATAAAAGTGTTAGCTGCACAAAATTAATACTAAAGCGTTATACTCAGCTTCTGTTATGGCTAAAAACCAAACCACGCGGTCACTTTTCTTTTTTGTACAAAGATAGCTTTATATTTTGTTCTTTTATTACTATATTTCTTTTGATTAAGCAATGTTACTAAAATTCACTAGATGTTTGTCAATTTATTCTACTGTTTTTGAGCAATATTAATTAAACGACACGAATCGTTGCTTAGTAGGAACTTGGAGAAAATGTTACTACTTGCTTTTAATCCATTTTCTTCCTTAATTAACAGAACTTACCGTAAATGTAGAAATATAAAAATAACTTTCTCCGGGGCCTGTAAATTGCATTTATATGCATTTAAAGATACATATGTACTGTGTATATATGAGCAGCATTATAATTATATTATTGTCATATTATTGGCTTGCATTTTCAAAATTTCTGTCAATTTGATTGGTTAAACGGTAGTACGGCTCTCTTTTTAATCTTGGGAGTCGGTTTTAACGTATCTGATTCCTCGGTATCCACCAATCGGAAACGAACATCGGGCAAAACGAAAGAAAGCGTCGGTATTCTACGATGTTACCAACTCGCAGGTATAACAACGGTATCAACCTTAAAATCTAGTATGACGTTTATTATACAAGCAGCTGCTTACGTTATATCAAAATACTGTGCTGTTAGTGATCGGCTTGAACGGTTAAATTAAATTTCGATTGAATCAAGAAAAGAGCTATTAGTGTTACATTTAACGAGTTGTATATCACCAAGTTGTAAGAGGCACAATGACGGATCTAACAGAGTTACGAATGAACGTGGCCGCTCTGAAACGAGTAGACCCCTACGTGAAGGATATACTGGAGACTGCGACGCACGTTGCACTTTATACTTTTAATGCAGATAATAATGAATGGGAAAAAACCGATATTGCAGGTGCTTTATTCGTATATTCGCGACATGGCGAGCCTTATAACAGTGTTCTTATCATGAATAGGTAACATACATATACATATACATATATATATATATACACGTATATTTACGTATACGTATTCACATTTTTAATTTTTAATATTCTGGATATAGTGATTGATTATGATAATAGTTGAATTTGTATAAATAATACTATATGTTAATACATTTAATAATGTTAATATTCCGAAAAGCATGGTTTGGTTAAAGGCATTGAACATTTTAATATTTATAATTTTATTCCAAAGGGTAAACTATTTTTGTATTTAGTTTTTCTTAATACAACAAATCAATATGTACATGCATCGCAATTAACATATTTTTTTATGCAAAGTAAGGGTATATATTAAGCGAATTGTTTGCATTATGGATTTTTACAGATTAAATACAAATAACTTAGTTGAACCAGTTACGCAGGGTTTAGACTTACAACTTCAAGAGCCCTTTTTACTCTATAGAAATTCTAGATGCAATATTTATGGCATTTGGTTTTATGATAAAGACGAATGTGTACGCATTGGTGCGATGTTGAATAAACTTATCAAAGAATCTGAAGAGACCCGCAAAGCTAGTAATAAACCTGCTGTTAATATTAAGGATTCCGGATCTGACATGAACATATTTGATATATTCAGTATGCTTAGCAAAGCTCAAGAAAATTTTAATACAAACAGAAACAATAGTAGTAACAGTGGAGGAGGTACCAGAGAGGGGCTTAGTTCCAAGTCTCCTCTGGGTACTCCTACAACGGATAACGTATCTGGACCACTGGCTGCTCCATTAGGTCCTGATGTTACTTCACAGAGTGTGATGGACTTTTTTGCAAAGGCAAAAGTTAGTAACTATTACATGCATGATCAACGGTGTTTACTATTTTGAGATCAGTGGCAAGAATATGTTGGTTCTTCAAAATTTTTCAGGTTAATACAGGACATTTCAAGACTGGAGATCAGCCTACTCCAGGGGGTACTGTTGCAAATGAAAGTAAACCTTTGCTTGCACGATTAATGTCATACCCAGCAGCACATACTGTAGAACATATTGAAAAACAGCATAGATCTATAACTCCTCAACCGGCTACACAACATCAGTCTCAAACGACTCCGACTGCTATAATGACCGCTAATAATGCTGGCAGTGCTACAGCATCAAATAAGTCTAAAAGACGTAGCAAGATAGCTATGACATCTATACCTGCACCTACAATGCCGGAGGTACAACCATCTACCAATCAAAGTACTACTGATACAAATGGTACAACAGGATTTCTCAGGATACAATCACCAACAAATGTACCATCATCTGATTCAACAAATCACGAAGCCTCAGATATTATTGCTTCCAGTAGTTCAAATCCACTTGTATCTTTGTTTGCTCAGGCACCTATAACAACGGTGAGTGGAAGTGTTTGCCAATTCGTGTTAGGTTGTGCGTTTGTATAGTTTTCGAGGTACAAGTTTTGAGAATTTCTTTTCTTTTTTTTTTTTTGTTTTTTTTTTTTTAAATTGAATTAGGCACCAGAGGATATTATTACGGCACCTACATTATCGGGAAGAGGATCGGCACCAGCGTTAATCCCGCCGGTTATGTTCGCGGCCCCTAGTCCACCTGAACCTTTAACTAGACCAGTAGAACCACTGACGAGAAATCAGCTTCTTCAGGCTTTCAATTATCTGCTAAGAAGCGATCCGGATTTTATCAACAAACTTCACGAAGCTTATGTTAAATCGTTTGGCGAAATACTATCCTAAAGCTACGATCTGTTAACTGGTGTTATTGAAAACCCGTCATGCGGGTTGTGACGGTCGACTGATTATTTAGCATCGAGCGAAACTTAGTATGTCTATGTTACGTGTACATAGGTGGAACACACAGTCCTGCTCGAATTTCAACTGAATTTGACTGGTAGCCCAACGTTTGGGAAGAACAAAATATAGATACAAATGAAGATACATACCATAAGCAGTATTTTTATAAGCTAATACACTTTTTCCCAAGAAAAGAGATGGAATGGACCGTGGATACGTAACAAGGTATAGGCCAGAGCGTGAAATGGTAAAAGGGACCGGAGACTAGAAATGTGAAAATTGTACGATTTTTAAACTGTGATGCCAAAACTTTATATTATACTAACGTTTTATGGTTAATATTTCGAAACGGAACGAGACAAATTTTTCTGAGCCGATCAAATGGATTACCTATTTTACAGAATAATGACATACCCTCCCTATATATCGGGTATCGATATGGTATGTGTATGTAATGGAATAAAAAAGGAACAAATAAATAGAGACCGGTTACTGAAAAATTATTTCAATATATTTTAAGTCGATCTTCGTATCGATTTATCCCTCATAAGTAACACGTGTTGTAAAACAAAATCGTGGTACATATTTAATAATATATAATTATCGTATAGTTACGTCATACTATCACAATATAATAATATTTATATGGAATACGATTATTATGTGAGAAGTACATAATGTACCAGAATAACAATTTTCCGGAAGAAGGTATTCTACACGATTGAAAAAAAAACAAACAGATATCTCAGACTTTCAATGTTCTTCGTTTATTTTTCCATCAATATCGTTTCTCGATGGAAAAAGCAATTATTCTTATTGCAGGATTATATGTGTATCCCCTTGAGATTATATTGTAACATTATTACCATGTTGTGGCTAGATCCGTCTTTAAATATCGAGGTTCGACGACATCGTGGAACGTGATTACATTACAATTTGTACGCCGCCTAAGTAAGCGATATTATCTAATACACGATAGAAAATACATCATCTATTAACAATGCTACAATAAAGGCGATACCATGCGTTTCATTTTTTTTTCGTTTTTTTTTCTTTTTAATTAACGTCACATATGGGTGTACAAAGGTCCTGTTTCGTTGGCCTTTTCTCACTCTTCAATCTCATGACGACCGTTAAGCGTCGTCGCTCGGAGGAATTGCAGCAATCGATGCACAACACGCAATGTTATAATTTACAGCAGTCGCGTTATTTATTATTTTTTTTTTTTTTTTTCACAAAAATTCACAGCCAAGTGGAGCTATGCAAGCCCGCTAGCTTTCTAGATAGTCTTTACTAATGTCTATCCGCTAGAACACTTTATCGAACGTCTTTGGGATCGCGAGATAATTAAACGAGAGGCACTTTCGGTGGTCCTAATAACGGCGGCCCATTGTCGGGCATCCGATGTGGTCCGAGTTTGTCGTTTTGCGTTGGCACAGGCTGTAGTAATCTAATGGCGAGACTGGCCAATATCAGTAGAACGATTAAGCCGCAAATCGGTACAGCGATCGTGGCAGTCTTGAACCACCCATCTGTCGACTGACCTCCGTGATTGATCGGCTGTATCGGGTTGAGAAGAAGTCGCTGATCACCCACCAACACTGTTAACAATGAAAAGTGCCTCGTTATACACCGCACAGTTCGAAATTAGACGGAAATTTTCATTATTCATAAATTCACACAACCTTCGACTTTCACTATTGTTTTAAATCAACGATTCGAGACTTCGTGGAAGTTGAAGTTGCGTGAACTTGTATATGTGTGTGTATGTGTGTGAACAATATATGTGCATTATAAAACTAAAATGACGTGTATTGGACAAGTTGCTTATATCGAACAGATGGATATAGTTAAACTCAAGGTTCTTCACAATGTAGAAGGATTAAATTTGAATAATCGAATTAAAAGAGCGAGCCTCGGGCAAAATTGCTATCTTGCAATCCCTATACGTAATGAACGATACGTGACTTGTATTAAAATGAATCTGTTGCAAAATAAACATCGCGATGCGTTACGAAAATAGCATTGTAGAGAAAAATGATAATAACACTCGTGATGGCACCTGTATCGGGTTAGGTCTGTATAATCTTACTAATCGTGCAACGAAAACATTCGTTTTACCTTGAAGAGTCTTGTTTAGCCTGTTTCTCATGGCTGGGCTATCTACATGGTTGCAGAGATCCTGCTCGCAACAGAGGTATCCCGTGGGACATTGCCGCTCTTTAAAGCTCTCATCAAGGCAACCGCTGTAAGCGTTATGCTCTGCTCTTAATAACGATGGATTTGCATTCGATGGTAATTCGGTGAAACAGCCCCTGCCGCGGCACATGTATCCTTGAGGCACGCATTCCGGTTGATTGCAATAACATCTCACTTCTCGGACGTACGGCGAGTCTGCGAATAAAAAGAGTATCGAGATTAATTAATCTTCCCCGTTATTTCATCTGAGAGATTTAGCATGATTGAAAGTTTCGTGCCTATCAACGCGAATGAAAAGTAACGTAAACGCATTCGATGTTTGCGACACGATCGACACGAGGGAGAGAAGTTTGCGGTCAGAGAACTCTTCTGTACTGGAATAATACTGAAAGTGCGATAAAGCGTTCTCCCGAGGAAGGGAATCTAGCTATTCCTTTTCCACACTGTTCTCGATAGTAATTAACGTGATTAATCCTAAACGACTTATACAAAATAACGATGCAATATGCATGGGTGGTCTTGTATGTGTACACGACAAATTGCGTCCGTCGCATGCACTATGCACTCGCCGTCTCCTAAACAATAAAATTCGATCGTCGAATTTCGCTGCTCGGACTCCTAATTGGCTGAAACTCGTCTTTATTTAAATGTCTCTGCTCGATAAGATCATTCCATTATAGCGGAACGTAATTCCACGAACGTTGCGCATTTTCGCGTTCAAGCATCTTAAAGTACTACGACACCGACGCTTCGCGACTCTCCCTAATGAGTAGCCGACTGAAAGTCATAAAGGATCGTACATACCCTGCTCGCCGGAACAGGTACACAGAGCTCGCTTTCATTTACCTGTCGGCTACCAAGCCGTACGCTGAAGCGAAATATAATTCTCATTGTACGCGTGTGCGGAGATACTGTTAATAAGTTAGGGAAGAAAAACGAAATGGAGCGCAATGTATACGCGTTTCATCGGCGTGGTGTTCGCCAAACAAATTTCTGAAAATAAATGGCTCCGAGTTGAAAGATTTCTGTAAAAGGGGTGATGTTTGGGATCGTTTGCTTGGAGGGATTTCAACCGGAGGTTCTGGAAGAAATCTACCTTGAGAAACAAGCTCGATACACTGGGACCGTGCTTGACACAGCGTAAATATACATACATTACACGGATAGAGAGTGGAGTTCTCTCACCGTGGTGTGTTAATGAGGCCCGTACGAAATAAACAGAGAGACATGGAGCAGTTCGCGGTGACTAAGCATCGTGCCGCTTGTTTATTATGATAATGCGGAACCATCTTTATCCGTGGCTTTACTCTTGCCCGTTCGGTCGTTTTCTCGGCCTCTCCCTTCGCGTTGCTTCCCTCGGTCAACGGCATAATTTATTTTGCTGCGCGAGCTGCCACGCGGATTTCGTCGAAACGTGCCACGCTCGAACGTAACGAAATAATTCATTAGCATGATCATACGTCGTCGATTCACGCGAACCTCCCGAGGCGACGCGTTCTCCTCGCGTTCTCCTCGCGTTCTATCATCGGACGAGCGAGAAGACACCGAGACAAATCGATCGATGCAAATCTCTGAAATCACGAACCGCGTCAAAGCCTTCATTATACCAGCTGTCGGTCGAACAAAAGGACTTTGATTTTGCAACGATTAGCCACAAAGCGCAGTTGTTTATTATGGTAATGCGAGGCCATCTTTGTCCCGCGCGACATTGCGCCGTCTACCCCTCGAACCCTCCCTTCGCCTCTTCCCTATTAAACGATCCTTTCTCCCCCGAAGAAACTTCTTACGTTCGTCGTCCCCTCTTTCCCTCCTGACTTCTTGCTAATAAGCTTACAGCGCGCGGTACTCTCCCTACGTTCTCCACCCCCTCTCCCTCTCTCTCTCTCTCTCTCCTTTATGTTCACTCTTTCGTTTTCTCTTCAACCGCCGCGGCTCTTTCTCTCTGTTTCGTCCACGGGGCGGCCCGGCTCATCGGGGAATAAAAAACGCTAAAACAGCCGAGTCACAAAAGAAAGATTAAAGTGGAGAGAATATATGGAGAGAGGCATGCGGCTTCTCGGTTGTGTGCAGTCGCTGCTGTACGGCTGTCCGCCCGGTTGCTCCGCTCTCACGGAGTCGTCCACGGAGAGACGAAGAAGCCACCGGAGAGTCGTAACAGAGTTTTGTACGGAAACCACTCTCTCCGCGTAGGTTTTCAGATTACGTAAACTTCTCGCAGAGGGTCCGATTAAAATCCCCCCCCTCGTCCCTGGAGCACTATCAAATTTCGTTCCTCGAGACAATCCTATCTTGTTTCGAGAAACTATTCGACAGTCGTTACGGAGATTATACTTTAATTTGCATCATCTTTCAGTATCCATTACGAGCTAATTTGTAGTTTCTTCAAAAGGTATTCTCAACCGAAGCTGCGATAAGAAAGATTGGTTCGAGAAAATGGTACACCGTTACGAAAGGAGTAAAGGGGAAAGACAGAAGGAACTTGAGAGAAAGAGAGAGAGAGAGAGAGAGAGAGAGAGAGAGAGAGAGAGAGAGAGAAAGAAGGGCCTTGTGTGCGTTTAAAATAAAAAGGGAAAAGGGGAAGCAGCGGGAGGTCGAGAAGGCCCAGGCAAAAGAGAGATACGGCCGACATGCCTGGAGCCGAAGAAGACCCGTCCGAAAACAAACAGACTGCTTCGCGGGGTCGTTCGTTATGCGTCCATGGCATATTAATTATTTCCCGACGGGCCCTACCCCCTGCCTCTCTACTTCTCTACCCGTATTGCTCGTATTTCTTTCTCTTACATTTTTTTCATCGGTTACCAAACGATTACGGGCTCGAGGAGCACGTGAATCGATGTTAAGGTCGTACGATCCCCCTCGTTGCATTATTTTCGCAGCGGATGCACGCACACAGAACGCGTTCGTTGCTATTTATGTTAATTGTTCTCCTTCTCGACCGAAAATACGGCACCACCGATTAAATGCAACGGATTGCAAAATTCTGTTCCACATTCGTCGGATGATTGGCTCGATTTAATAATGTTATAATGGGTAATTTACGTGAATGCACGTGCCCGTGCGCGTGCACACGGGATCGAATAAAGATGAAGAGAGGAATAGGGGCAAGAAAAAGAAAGAAAAAACAAAAGAAAAAAAGAAAGAAAGAATAATGCCGCGATGCCGGAGGCAAAAAGGTAGACAGGTCTGAAACGCTTGACGAACGTTCTCCCCGTATGTTTTGCGCTCGTAAAACTGTCCGATTTCTTCGGGTACGATCGGCGAATTCTTCGTATCCGTATCGCTCGATAAAAGGTTTCAGCGACGCACACCACACGGACACGCTTTCGATGAAGCTTAACCTTTAACTTACTGACGTTAGATATACTATGTAGCCAGTCGAGCCATCGGGCATATCTAACGAGATACACGTGCTGGTTACTTGTAACACTCAGATAAGCTTGTTTATTTGTTAAAACTACAACAACAGGCTGAGAGTTCATTTGACTCGTTGTTTTATCCAGAGTCTAAATATTCATTTATGTAGACGAACTCCGAGCATTCTTTCCTCTTGTCGTTCATTTACTTTTACAATTAGCTAATTAGTTGCACTATTTTTCTCTCTTTCCCCCTTCCCTGGTCTATTCGCGAGGGCATCATACGCGCGTTACTTAAATTATATAACCCCTACAGTCCACGTATATAGAATCCAGCCTCGAAACTTGAGCGATACTATTTTCTCCCGTTATGCTTCGTTAGAATTTCGCTTGGCAATAAGAAGCACACCGGGCAAAGCGCGGCTCGATCGACGTGGAATTCAACGAGCAAAAAGATAATCGATACTCGCGTCGATAACGAGTCGCTAAAAGCGCGCTCGGAAGGGTTACGATTCGTTTATCCAAACGACTCGAGCAACCATGCCCGAGGATAGAAAGCCGTGCTCGACGGAAACTTGATTTGAACGAGCCCCGTTGTATATGCAATTAGAAGAGCGACGACCTGTGTATGTATATACGTATAGACGGGTTGCGTTGTGCCTGACCGTACACCACCGTCGACGAATGATGAAACTAATGAGTTTCTCTCAGTTCCCTCGAGTGTATCCGTAATGCACGTACATTGCGTAACAACGTCCCTCGTATGTACGCGGGCATTTATTTAAATCCCGTGAACTCCATTCTTCTTTTTTCGTTTACGGAGGAGCCCCACGCGAGGACGAGTTGCAGCGCGCGGCTAACGACATTACTCGGGCAATTAGGTGGTGAACCCGTCGGTGTCGATAGCCTATGAATATTGGATTCTCTAATTAAATAGGAGCAACGTTAACGCGTTACGCAACGGCAATTAGTGGTCGTTGTCGAGCAACGGCGATTATCGAAGCGATTCGTTTTAGTTTAATCAGGACAGGATTTATCTTGCCTCACCGGTGGTACCCATCGAGCACTATTGACAATTCACGGCATGATTTCTGTTCGCTCCAGGGAGAAAGGACACACGTGACCAATTTCACAACCGTTTCGCGTCAACGCCACGATTACGAATTCATTTAGGACAATCCTATTTTGTTTCTTTTTTCACCGGTGGTTCTCGATTCTCTCTACAGCGATGATAACGAAAGAGCGGCGGGTGAAAGTGTACCTAGACGATGCTGCGGTCAATTGTTCATTCCGGTAACCGCGTTACGGGGTAATTGTAAAACACAGAGCGACTCGGCTATCTTAATTTCTAATTAGCAACGACCACCGTTCTAAATTGCCGCAATTAGTATTCCACGGCGACATGAGACCGCGTTGGTGGTCGGGCGTCACGACGTCAACGTTGAATTTCACGGGAGCACACCCGTGGCGATCAGTTCGTGTTGCCCCTGCCACGGAAAAGAAAGTTGTCGTTGCCGCGATGAGAAAGGAAAAAGTGTTCGCCGAGACAACGATCAGGGATTACGATACAGCCGAGATTACCGGCTCTCTAAGACCGCGTCGGGTTCGCGTGTGCACGGAAGACGAATAGCGTGCGAGGAAAGGGTCGTTTCTCAATCTTGGCAATGGAGCACACTGACTTTTGTGCGTGCCTCAACGGCAGCAACTCTGCCGACCTATTGAGTAAACGATTTTTAACCGATGCTCCGAGACGTTACGAAATTTACAAGGACCAGTATTTTATACGATTCTATACTAGCACTCCTGGAAGACGCAGTATCGGAGTCTAACATAATTCACCACTGCTCACGATAAGGCTTCCACTTTCATCGTCCGTAACGCGGTGGAACGTGTGCAACAGCAATCACCTGAATCGCTACCCATCGACGTCTTAACAATGACGATTGGCTATCGCGATCCTCGTATAAGGGGACACGCGATCAAAGGCAGAAACGAATGGAGCGAGCCGGCGAGAGTATTAAGGTAGCGGTGGGAATTATAAACGGTTTTTAAAACGACTAAAAAGCTGAAGGGGGGAAAAAAGAAAGAAAAGAAGAAAAAGAGGAAAAGGTTGCCGAAGCGAGTCACGTTCTACGATCCACCGCGGGACACCTGTTCGTACCCTGACCGCGAGTGGGCTATGAACCTGCGGAGTTATGCGAAAACAAAAAGGCCCTCAGGAACGAAGGTTCCTCATCGACGACGGAGTCGAAAGGAGTGGCCACCGGAGGCAGAGGACGAGGACGAGGACGAAGAAGGAGAAGCCGAAGAAGATGAAAGAGAAGAAGGAGGAGAGGCAGAGGATGGAGAGAAAGTAGGGGAAGGAAAGAGGACGAGAACAGAGGGACCGGTCCTCGGGGAGTTCCTCGAAAGATTCGTGAGAAACTTTCGTCGAGCGGCACGCTGTCTTCGTGGTATTCGAACGCGCAGGTCGTCGGATCGATGCACAGGAAGAGGGTTAAGCAGTGATCCGCGATGAATGGGATCGGATACTGAACAAATTCGACGGACCTTTTATTAGCCTCCGTTGGTATCTCCGATCGGTGGATACTTTCGGAGCAACAACTGGAATTATTCGATTACGGGTTCTCAGTTATGTCGTAATAAGTCCCGAGGGAATTTTAAACGTCGCTTCGAGACTTTCGATGTCAGTCGAATTGTGCTCGTAAATCGAGAATGGTCCCTCGATAAACGTACGCCACGAAACAGACAGCGAATATGCTACGTACGTTCACTAATCGTCGAGATTAGTAAAGATTAGCAGGGGACCTGCTAATTGGTTCGTTAGGCTAGAATATATGCGCTTTTTCAACCGGCGATATTTTATTACCGAGTATACTCAGCTACGATCGGGACAGTGGACAGACAACCGATAAAAGCTGTAACTAATGATCCCCATTAAACGGGGCCGGATACCGCACGAATTTAGCCGATTCTTCATTGACTTGCAACGAAAGACGAGGCCCCGTGTCTCTCCCCGGGAGGTCTAAGATATTGGTTTTATTGCAGCCGCGTGGATATTTCGACCGGGGCCGGATGGTTCTGGATTATCAAGGTACACGTCCGTACGTGGCAGCGTTATATATAATCTCGAAAGACAACAGTGCATCCGTTTAATGGGCCCGGGTTTCCTTCTTTTCTCCTTTTTAACAGAGATGACTGGTCAAGAACAAGGCACCGATTAAACTTCTCCTCACGAGATCCCACGTCGTGATTGAAAAAAAAACCAAGAAAGAAGAAGAATATTATCTCGGCAGTTTCTTCGGCTCGATATTAAGAGCAAAATTAATTTTCTTACCAAGCATCTTTGGCACGGATAGGAAACTGGTCCGGTCTCTCGTTCGATAACGTCGAACATATTTCGTCGCGTGCGGAAGGTATAAAGAAAAAGAAAAAGAAAAAGAGAAAGAGAAAGAGAAAGAGAAAGAGAAAGAGAAAGAGTAAAATACAAAGCGTTGAGAGTAACGGGGTGAAGCAAACCCTACGGTGGACGCAACGATGCAAAGCGGTTCGCCGAACGGACGACAAGTGCAGCACCCGCATAATGGGCTGGTTTTTCTCCCTTCCTCCTTTCGGAGCCGAGCGGCTGGTCAGGAACTCGGGACCCAATAAAAGTTTTGCTACCCGCGCTGTCGCAGAGTCCTCGATCGTGGTAGGGAGCCCGACCGGATTCCGCGTCGAAACGAAGAAAGGGCTGTTTAAGTTCTTTATCGACGATGACACGAGCCAAATCAATTTCGCGAGTGCCCGCTCTCCCAGGTGTCGCGATCTTCCTTGCCGGAAGTTTACGTCTCTTCGGAACTTGCCGACGCACCCTCCTCCTCCTTCGTCTTTCTTTCGTCGCCAGGATCGACGGTGGTATTAGGTCAGGGCAATTTACAGGACTGGCGGGACGATAAAAATGGGGGGTCGCAACAATTTTTCGTGTCCCACGATCGAACGCTCAATGTTTACATCGATACGACCAGGTGATTCGCGAAGATAGTAAAGGAAATATGAGTTATACCAGGTTTATGCGTTTGTTTTGAAAGTACGATAATTTCTTAAAGCCTCTATAAACTTCCATCGAGGTTGCCTCGTAAAAAGCTACGATGATCTTTTTATTCGACGGACGGAAGGATAGTTGAAACAATTTTGCTGTGGACGCGATCGAGTAGAGCGCGCCGTAGCATCCAACGTTGATAACTCGTTGCGTTCAACGTTGGACAACGAGAAAAGAGTGGCAGCCACCCGCGACGGGTCGTGTAATTGCAATTAGCGTTGCCCGATGGAAGGGGTGTAGACGTTATCGTGAACATATACCGGCGGTGAAATGATTTCATTTCCGTTTACACTCCGGATCAGCCGGTCGATTACGATACGCGCAGACGACAACGACAAGAAAGTTAAATTAGCTCGAAGGTAACCCTTTACCGCGGGACGCGAAGCTTTAAATCATCCTGTAAATCAACGATACGATCTTGGAACACGACAGAGCCCCTGTACACGTACGGTTGCGCGGATCGATTTGAATCAATTAAACAAGAGAAAGCTTTACTCGGTCACCATCGAGGGCACTAATTTCACCGATTGCATCTCGAACGCGAACGATGATATTTATGGCGGCGAGTGGACAGAATAAAGGTCCGTAAATCAAACGGAGGCAATAAAATCGTAGGCTGGATTCTCGATTGTACGCGGCACTCGGTACCGACGAAATCGAAACGGAACGTTCAAGGAGAAATCGTTTCCATCCGAAACGAAGACAAAGGCTCGGAAAGAGTCGGTACAATTGGGAACGGCGTTCCTCGTAGTCTTTCTATACCTAAAACCGTATAGAGGGAGGCTATAAACCTACCTACCGCCGGAAGATTTCTCATCGACGGTTGTATAGCCGATGGGCAGCGCGTTGTTCTTGTAACAGATACCACGGCCGAGAAAAATTGTCCCCGTTCAAGGGTAACTGTTGAGGGTTTCGGCTAATTTTCGTTTCACAAAGGGTACGTACGAAGCCCGGTATTTGCGTTGGGACCGGTAACTATCATCCCCGGGAGTACCTGGCCATTAAGAAAGGGGAGAGGGGCCAGGCAAAGCATAGGCTGGGTGGTTATGCGGGGTGGCAATTAGCAAGAACAATAGGGACTCGGAGGCCCTTATTTCTGGGAAGTAGGAGGGTCCCTCCGGGTCCTGCCATTCCAGGGGCCCCGCAGGTATATATGTATTTTAGTCTATAACCGGGCGATGTCGTGCTCGCGTGTCCGTGTGCGTCTGTAAGGTACGCGAGCGTTGGTATTTTCGGCGCTAGAAGGCAGGTTCTTGATGTTTTCGAGAGAGGCAAACCAGTGATTAGCCCTACTTAACTCGGCTACGTGGACGCGGCGCGGGCATCGTCAAGTAAAAGGCATGCTCATCAATTATATGCAATTGCCAAATTGCTCCAAATTACATGCGTGGACCGCGGACCTTTTATGATAATACTTGCTCGTTTTGCCCCGGCGGATGCAGAGACCACCTTTAATTATCGCTGTTCCGGCGTTCCGATTTCGAATCGAACCGTTTCGACCCGATAAGTAGCACTTCGTCCGTGCACGATCATCGCAACGAATGATCGTTTTCGAGAAGGGTTCTAGAACGATGGGCGAAAAGAGAGGCTGAGAAGCGCAGGGGATCGTTAACAATGTCGCTCGTTAAAAAATTCGCGTAACGACGCCGCGTACTACCGGTGCCTCGCGTCCAGATTTTATGACGTACCATTGGCTGTTGGATGAAGTAAACTTTCTCGATGGCTTGTCACGGCTCGTCGAATAATGTCCTCTTAAGTCTTTGTTCTTCGCTCGTTCGTGCGTACAGTTAAAGTGCAATTGGACAGCGAGACGACAACCGCGGTTCTTTAACTGCGTTGGTCGTGTAAATAGCACGGATCGCTTGTAGAAACAGGCTTGCGTGTCGATACACCACTCGTTGATTAATCTCACGTAACGCCAAAGCGTATCTATCGTTACGCGAAACGAATTCCATTCTATCGAGAGTAACAAGACGCGAACGTTTTGAAAGTTACGTGAAAAAAAAAAAAACAAAATGTTTCCCTGGAAACGGTCACGATCGCCCAGGTAGCTGGGCATCTTTTTCCTGATCACTGAAGTATTCGATGATTTATTACAGGAACAAAGAGCCCGGTCGGCCACCCTGTAGGAAGTGCAGCTCGATCGTTTGGAACAGGTCCTCCTTTACGCAACTCTCGAAGGAAGCGAAACCTTTCTCTCTCGGATTTCAACGGGTGTCTCTACCGGTCCTGCCTGGTAAGTGACCGTCTACTGTTACCTTAACGCAATCCACGGGTTAACATGTTCGATGGAATACCGTCGCATGTGAAACGTTCATGGTTTTTATCCACTTTTTACACCGTTTAACGAGGATACGCCATTAACTATATGGAACGCGCCTCCTCATTTGTCGCGTCGCTTAACTGCACTGGCATCGAAGTGTAATAAGCGAGATTTACGTTCGCGTTTACGGGCGTAATGCACGCCGTTGCGTTTCTTTTACGGTTACGAGCAAGGGACCGTATCAGCAGACCTCGAGCGAGTTGCAATCAATCGAAACAATCGGAAAACGTTGCGAGACCACCGGCAAATTGCTACTTGCGCACGCGTCTAATTACACCGGTAGCTCGTAAAACGTGTACGGTTCGATGTATACATCGGTAACTCTCGTCTCGATGGATAATGCACGATACGATGCTGATTTAGTTGTAATAAAAGACTTCCCGTGTTATTATTTCTTTGGAACGCGATTGCCTCGTTGGGAAGTTTCGAAACGCGAAGTGCTGGCAGGAATGTTGCGGTAAATAGGGTACTATGAATTCAAGGTGTACAGGCCTAGGCTAATTCAGTTGGTCGAGTTTGAAAATTCGACGTCTCGTATAAGCGAGCGAGTAAGGAGGCAACAATGGATGGTCGATCGTCGTTGTTCTATCGTTCTCCCGCACAGTTTTCCAGCCTTCCATCCCTCGAGCAACTTGATTCGCGTGGCACGTACGTTTAGGCGCTCACGTGCCTGTACGCAGGTTCAGGAAGAGTCGACGGAGATTTTTCTGGGCTTTCTTCCTTTTATTCCTCTTTCGCTTTGGTTGTTACGCGGTACGCTGGTCGGTGAATACACGACGAGCCGCGATTCCACGAAACGCGCGGAATCTTGGATATCGCGTAGAACAGGGTGGAGAACGTCTCGCTTGGAAACTACTGCCACGGTACAAAGTGCCGTCGTCGGATCGTAAAAGATGTTAAACAACGTGTCGTCGGTGGATGTCGGATACAAACGATTTCCCTTTTACCTCGTCTCTGTTTGTTTTACTCGACCAGGCTCCGCCTTCTAATTACCCTGGCTACGAGATCGCGTACGTATATCGCGGTTCTTCACGCCTCGTACGATTCCGTTTCGAACGCGGGCGAGGTTGTTCGGTTTTATTCGTAATAAGCACGAAAGAATTCAGCGGCAGGAGTTGCGTGACAACTGGCGCGCGCGTGCGTGCGTTCACGCTGCTTTTGGAATGGCACGCAACGCCTTTCTGTTCTGTATTCACGCGATGACGAAGCACCGTCAAGATTGACAAATTTTATTGGACCGATCACGAAGGATGTAACGAGGTTAACGAATTACCGGTTGGCTGCCAACGAGCTGTCCGGCCGATCGATCGATTCCGCGCGTCCCCGTTCGATCCCCGATCCATTCGTCCTACGATTATGTGGAAATAGATCGATTTGTATTTCCACTTGTGCGCACGGCTAGATTCGAGGAGGCATGTATTTATAGAGACGTCTCCTTGGAATCGTTGACATTGATTCCGCAAATCTGTCACGGCGTCCGCTATATATAGAGGCTCATTGTAATTACACCGCCGTAGGAATGCGCTATTAAGCATAGCTAATGCGTAGGGTACCCGTTCCTGGCTATGGAAAATCGATGCCTGGCATTATTTAATAATCAACCGGCGTGATAATTACTCGATCTTGCCCGGATTATTCACCACGAGTATGCAAACGACGATGACTTGCGCTGGAACGAAATTACACCGATTATCGGTAATATCCAACTAAATCTATTTCTCCTCGGATGTCTTACAGAGTTATCGTTTCCGAAGAGAGGCTTGATTACACAGAAGTAACGTATATCTTCTGGAAAATCGTATAGAGCTTGAAATTCGTAATGCATGGCTTAATTATGCGGAAATTCGTAACGATGAACAGCGAGGGATAATTTTCAATGCTCGATGAAAGGTCGACGCTCGACGAAAACTTGTCGAAGCGGGGGCCTATCGAAAGTACCGCGTTGCATCGCCGGCTGTTCCGTTTAATTCCTGTAATTACAAAAGCAACCTGCTTCCTTAATTTGAATAATTATCCGGTAAAGCAGATCGTACGTGTTCCGATCGTATCGGTGCATTCGTTTCGGCGAGCGCCCGGCACTTTTTGCTATTATCCCCGATTACTATCGCCGCTCGAGCAAATGCGTTAATTAAGAAATAAAAAAGAGCCCCTAATAATGCATCTCCGGACCGATCGACTTAATTCGGACGATTTTATGCTACCTTTTAAGAAGAACAGCTCTTTTTTTTTTTTCTTTACCGCGAATCCCTCGTTCAACAATTCCTCATGGCCTGTTGCGCGTTAAACGAACAACCGACCGACGATTAAATTAGAGAATAACTCGGCAGAAGCGCCGTTGCTTCTCCAGATTCCAAAGGAATTTCGACATTTTCTAAGCCGATCGATCGAGTTAAGAATTCTGATTGATACCAGAGAGGAGGACGTGAAAATGATTCAATTTCCATCGACGTTTCGCTCAATGAAGATTACCATATCCTCGTACAAACACGGTTCATTGAGAAAGGATTTTTCCTGTTATCAAACAGGTATTTACGAGCGTAACGCGATATCGACATAGTTGCAACGAGGTAACGAGCAAAGAGACCGCAGCCACGGACGGCGTGCTCGTCGGTCGAGCGTTATTTAACAGCAAATCATTCGAGAAAAGGAAATAGCGATCGTGCGTGCAAGATAAAAACAATTGCGTATTACAACGCGTTATGTCTGACGATAAAAATGCATCTCTGCATGACGTTTACGCGTATCGCAGGTGTTAAGCGAAACGTAAATTAACATGCACATATACCAGTGATATCAACGATTAATAAAACGAGGATAATAATTTGCTGTAATTAAACGCGCGCCAGTAATTTCGAAGATTAAAGAGGGGAGTGTCTTGATGTTTCTACGTGGGTTATCAAAGAATTTCGACGATTCCAGTGAAAATGACGAAACATCTAACCGATAACGTCAATGTCGATTAATTAGATTTAGAGATATCGAACGATTGGGAATTCGTTCGTGATCCACTCTTTCTTCCTCTCCCTCTCTCTCTCTTCCTGGCGTTGGTTCGTCTTTAATAGAATCACGAACGACTACGCGGGACAAAAAGTTCTTTATACCGAAGTAGGAAGCTTGCAGCTAAGCTAATTGATCGGGAACGAGCGTGCGGCAAAACGGCGATCGTTTCGAGTGTCGGAAGCACGTGAGACCGATGTTCGCGACGAGCCGCGGCAAGTGAGAGATTTCGATCCAGCCGCAACACGTGGCATTAAGCCGCGAATGGAAATAACTGGTTTCCCGATGACGGACGTTAATTCGTGTCCTCCGCGAAGGACGAGGTTGGTTGCGTCGCGCTCGAGCGCGATTTCGATTCGCCGCGAATCGATGGGGAGGACGCGCGCGCGGGAACAAGAGATATCGCGTGGCGCGCGCGCGGCAAATCCACCTCCTGTGTGCCGTGCAAATATTCGTGCGCCGATACGGAAAGAGTGCTTGACATTTCTATATATTCGCTGGCTAATATTCAAGCGAAACATAACGTAATAACTATCGCCAGTCGCCGTGACTCAGTCGTTTGAATAACTGGCGTTATCTCGGGGAACGATACGCGCAGCCGTCCGCTGAAAACAAAACGCTTCTCTGTTTAAACAACAGGAAGGCTGTAATGGGATTCTATTAAAGTAATAACAAGAGTAGGACGCGATTGAGGAGCACGCGTCCCGTAATGACTCGTACCATTTTTCACGCCTGCACCTTGTACCTGTGATACAGGCGTATACCTCACCGGCGCGGTTTATCGCGATGATCGAAGATAAATTAGCCGGACGGTGTTATTCGCGTTTGGCTGACATTCCAAGCCGGGGCGCGTTTCACGATTATTAGACACGCGAGAGGGAACGCGAGAGGGAACGCGAGGTAGACGGGGGGAACGGACGGACGGAGTCGTCGCAGAGGCAGAAGCAGAAGCAGAAGCAGAAGTAGAAACGGCCAGGGGTGCCCGCGTTCATTTGAATTCGACGCGTCCGCGTTCGCGCTGGACGCATGCATGCCGCATGCACGCGTGCGTGCCTGCACGCGGCATCATGGCGCATACGAAGCACCGAATTAACATAACGCGCCGGGGCTCGCAGCCTCGAACTCCGCCGCGCGTACGGGTTCCAACCCCGACGGCCGCCAATTCGAATAAGCTACAAATAGGCGCTACGGCTCGAAACACCCGCTGTCCTCGGCTCTGATCGATAGCCGATAGTAAAACGCGGAACGAAAACGACTATTATCCGAGCGACGAGCGCCGGCTCTCCTCGCATTTTCGATCGTTCGTCGTTACGACCGGTACGACCGTTCAGGCGCCGTCGAGCACCATTCGTGGAATTCTTTACCGCGCGACGCGTCGCTGTCGAGAGAGAAATCAAATTCAGAAATATACCGGCACGGAATACATACGAAGCGTTCCCAATCGAGTTCCGCCGCCGCGGCCATCGAGACAGACGGGACCGGTCGGGGAAAGGAAAAGTGTTGGGTAACGGGGTCGACGGTGTCTCTCCGGAGGATCGAACGTGTCTATTGGCTGCTCGAAGCGCGATCGAAAACGGGATTACATCACCGAGCCTGGCATTATTCGCGCACGGATATCCCGGAATCGTAGCAAAACGAGAGAGAGAGAGAAGGAGAGAGCGATCGATCGCGTTCAACCGTTGCTCCAAGTTTATCCGTATCGTCGTGGATCGAGGCATATGTACGGCGACTGAACGCGCGATACGTCTTGCATTTATGATGAGACGAACGAGGAATTATGGCCGTTTGGCGCCACCGATGAAAGAAAAAAAAAAGCAGAGAAATATTCGTTACGTGACCGTCTAGGAAGTTTAACTTGGCGATGGTTCCCCTATGGAATGCAACGATCCGCGCCTTTCGCGTCGCGTTTTCCTCGCAAAGTTCAATATTCAATGGGTTCCGATCAATTTCTGTCTGGTTATTAAAAGGATGCAAATCGATGCGAATTTCAACGAGCCGCGCTTCAAGAGTAACGCGCGTCGCGTATCGTTCGACGAGCATAGAGGCTCGCGATGCGCGTATGCGTGGAACATCAGGCTGGCAGGGGTGCACTGCTACCATTGTTGAATTACAACAAGTTCGACAGGACGGGACGCGCGTTTTAAGCAGCTTCGAGGCTTATATTTGTCCCTCGAACCGTCATATTTTTTAATCGGCTTTCGACTGGGTACGCGCGGTAAAATCGACGCGAGGAGCGATCGTAAAAACGAATTCCCCGAATCGCCTCTTAAACGGCCGAGACCGGCGATAAGAAAAATTGAGACATGATTATTCATCGGACGTCTGTGTCCGCGTGTGTGGTCGCGACGCACGCGATTCCCGACAGCTCGAGGAACGAGCTGAATTCTCAGTCGGCAAACATCGCCGCCGTAACGAGAACCATTTTTGCATAGTACGTATTCGCGACTAATGCGGTCAGGCTCGAGGAGGCGAAATGACAAAACAGGCTAATGCATTTTTCACGTGGCGCGATA
This sequence comes from Xylocopa sonorina, assembly GCF_050948175.1. Classification (NCBI taxonomy): domain Eukaryota; kingdom Metazoa; phylum Arthropoda; class Insecta; order Hymenoptera; family Apidae; genus Xylocopa; species Xylocopa sonorina. The sequence continues at coordinate 17,287,165 of NC_135193.1, forward strand.
TAGATGCAGCGAGCATTGTTGGCAATGCCAAGAAACTTGGGAGAAGAAATCCGTTGGTTGCGTCATGTCCGATGAAAGTAATCAAAGAGTATCGAGACGACGCGTCGCGTCGCGCCGGTTTTGCTCGACTCCGACTCCGACTCCGGGGAGCAATTACGTCCGCGTAATCCATCCGGCGAAAGTGTGCGGCCATTAACACGCGGCGTAACCTACCCCTTATCTCGTCGAATTTCCGATCTAACCTGGTCACTTTGATTAACGCGCCTCTATATTTAATTAATAATGGAAGAGGCGACTGTCCGGGGTGTAAAAATACGGCCGGTTGCATGAATTATCGCGCACGCTCGCCCGTAAATAAGCGTTCCGCGAATAAAACTTTCTCCTTCCCGTTGACGTCCCGCAGATTTATGTACGCGAGCTCGCAAGCGGCCGCGATGCCAATTAATTGATCGTTATTTTTCAGTAAATCGACAGGAATTATCCGTTGCACGGGCGTTCGCCGATAATTAAGAGCTCGCTGACATATTTCTCAATCGATCGCCGATTTCGCGGGGAACTCGTCCGTTAGTTTTAGTGCTCGTTGTACAATTTCATTGAAACGTTCGATTCGAAACGATAGCGAGGTGGTGGCACGTAAATAACTCGTCGAGCCCCGATTCGGAAGCAGATAGGCGACCGGTTAGATACGTGGGTGGCGAGTATGGAGCGCGAGGGCGCCAAGAAAAGTCTCTTTAACTTTTATCCACGGCTTCGCGCACGCCGTGTCCGTTCCGTTCCGTTCCGTTCCTTTCCGTGCCGATGCACGTAATAATATCCGGCTGTGTACGCGACAATCGCCGCTTCCGCGTACGCTACGACCATTTTCGCCAAACCTCCTCAATTTTTCTCCTCCCAACCTCCTCCGTTCGATGGATAAACGATCGACGACGCACTTTGTCGAATCGAGACGAGACCACCGTCGCACCGCTACGGCCGGCGGTCGTAAAATCGCTCGGGAAACGTGCCCGTGCACGTGTGCGTACACGTACCGGAGCTGTACACACCGTGTATTTACGTACGCGTGGACGTGGACAAGACAAAGAGGCATAAACTCGTCACGCACGCATGCACATTTGTGTGGCCGACAGGCGCCACCGTGCCGGTTCTCTGTTCGCCTGTGTGTAGAGGCCCGACGCACGTAACACCAGCTGCAACTCGGACGAGTGTGCGAACACGTGAAACACCGCCGGGCTCTGGCGCGCGCGTGTGCGTGCCTACGTTACGTTTGTCGGCCGCCGCGCGGATGAGCTCGCATTTTTCAACGAGCTTTCCTCTCTGCGCCCGTCACAACGATACTTTCCGTCACGCTTCCCGTTTTCCAAACGTTCGAACGCCGAGAACCGCTCTCTTCCACTCTCTCTCTCTCTCTCTCTCTCTCGCAACCCTTTCGCGCCGCCACGCTTTCGCCTTTGTCCCCGCGAGTAACAGTATCCACGTACGCGCGTAGTTTCCCCGGCGAGCTGATTTTCAAATAAAAGCCGGAAGTCTGATGTCGGACCGATTATCGACGGCGGTTCACGCGCCAGTTCGAAATTTCGAACTTGCACGCTCGACGCGAACGATTCTTTTTGTTCGGTAACGGTTTGTAAAACTAACAATCGTGCGTCTGAGATTCGAAGCGAATGAGTCATATTATAAAATCGACCTCGCCTGTGTCTATAAATATGCAACTGACTGCGCGAACCGAACTGAGAATTATCACAATTCCGTAATTTGTTTGTATCGCGTAGATAACACGCTCGAATCTCGGTATACGTACGGCGTTTTTTCGCCTTTTCTTTTTTCATCTTCTTTTTCCTTCATTTCTCTTACGAATCTCTGAAGTAACAATGTTACCAGATAACGCGCGAGTCAATCGCGAGTTAACGATTCCGGGGGAACGCGAGGAACCTTCTAATCAACGCGGATTATTGAATATAAAATTCAGCTCGCCGATCGTTCTTCCTCGAACTCGGGCGAAGATTGACGGGGCTCGCAGATAAACGCCGCGGTTTCGTCGGATGCATCGGGTTAACGGTTTGGTTAGCGATCGCCGGGCCAGCGGCCAGTGGCTAAGACGAAGACGAACGGACGGCGAGGCGACGAAGGCATTTTTCCCGGGGCGAGGAATGCGATGCGCCGCGTGTCTGAGAAACTATAACGGCCAGTGAAATGGTTCCGCGGAACAGAATCCCCCCACCGACTCTGTATACGTAGAAAGAACCCAGGGAATCCGAGGCACACGCGCAAAAACGCGTATCGAAATATCGGACGTTTCAGCGGGATTGAAAAATCAATGAGGACAAAGTTAGGTAACGGTTACGAACAACGCCGCATAATCTGCATAAGTTATGATTTATTGTTCGTATCGCGCGGGTTGCGTAACCCGGACTCTTCTTCTCTCTCATTATCTGCGAGATTAAGCAAAAATTCGGTCACTATCTGGGAACCTGTAGCAACTGGTCTGATTCGAGGCGGCGAACGTTCGCCGGCGAGCTTCTCTCGCCGAGCCGCGTGCGCGCGGTACGATCCCCGATGGGCGAAAAAATCGGCGTGTTTCCCGACACGTTAACCCCGCGAACGCGCGATGCGATTCGCGATCCACGGATGGAGACCCGCGGTGTGCTTGTGTAAACGAGGACCGCGCAGACAAGCGTGTCGGAAGGTAGCTATCGTGCACATAGGCATTATATTATGTACTCTGCTATCCGCGCGCCTAGCTGGCGCCCGACATACTTTATCGTCTTTCTAAACTCGGTACCGTGCGAACGGTAAAATTTAAATATTTATTATTTCGCAACCGCGCCGCGCGTTTCACCGGAATTCGTGTGCCTTGGCCACACGTCCGCGTATTGTCCCGGCTAGTCGACGCATCCCGTGGGACTAGCACGTACGCGTACACACACGCGTAACAGTTCACGTGGCGCCAGTTGACCGTGTAAATCCATCGGTCGATCGTGAATCATTCGAATATCGTGAATCGCAGATCGAACGCGTTCCCTTTTTCGGTACGACACCATCGCTCCTCCTCCGCCTGGATCGTGAGCCTCGTGTACGCGGCTCGCGATTTCTCGCGCGATCCTTTCGTAATCCATCGACTCCGTGGATTCCACCGGGTCCGCGGTATCGTCGCTTTTGCTTTTCCTGTTCTCGTGGAAACAAGCCCGGCTCGGTGCGCGTCACAGAGGGAAGGAAGCTCCGAGAGGACGGTATGCCTTTTTCTTCCCATCGAATACTCACGTGCATCGATAAAACGTTGAAATTGCACGCGTCCTTAATTACGCCGCGCTGCCCGACCGGCAGACGAGAACAGAGAAGAAAAAAAATCAGGGAAAAGGAAACGAAAAGAGCAAAACCACCGACAGACGGGTTTAAAACGCGGCGGTGCGAACCTTTTTTCCTTTCGTTCCGGAGTACGTACAATTTTGCAATTACCGCGGCCCGCGCTCCGTGCGACGTAGGCGCACCGCGTCTGCATCTGGTTCTTTCCTCTTATCTCGCGTTTCGTTTCGTTTTTCTCTTTTATTTATTTATTTATTTTTTTTTTTTTTTTATCGCCGGGACACTTGCGGCGCTGAAACGATCCCGGTCGTGCATCCCGTGCCTATGTTATTCTACCTGATTACGCTCGACAACGATAAACACGGTCGTCCCAATCTTTTATTAGCTCACCGGTGAGATTACCGGGTTCGTTACAGGTTCGCGCGCGTCCCTTCCACGAGACGACGACGACGACGACGACGAAGAGTAGTTCCGTCTCGGAGCGCAATTTGACAGGGGCGTCCGCGATTTTCGTGACTCGTTCCACGAACACGAAGCGTCGCGGGGCATGCAGAAAAGGCCGAGTCAATTAATGTACTTCGCCGACTTCAGTGGTCTTAATTTAGAGAGCGGCGTTTCCCGACTTTTATTGCCCCGGCGTCAAAGTCAAACAGCGAAACAGTTGAAAAGCTTTCGGTACGACTCGGTCACGAACCGGGTTGCCACCGGTTTCGCTGGACGTTCCTTTCGCAACCAGAAGAGAGAAGGGAAAAAAATAATAGCTGCACTTCCGTTTTAATTAATTCCCAGCGATCGGTATCGCGCCGGCCAGTTTCAAAAGACTCGGTGCATATCGTAAGTTTAATTGCCGCCGCGGTGCCGATACGAATCGCACGCATTAATCACGGACGAGATACGGGATGGGCTCTCGGTGTTCGGGAAAAGTTGGTACACGGGTAATCGATGGTTTCCCAGCGAGAAACGCGGACGGCACGTGTAATAATAAACGTTGGCCGCGAGAACAATGAAGCAGCGTGGAGAAAGACGACCGCCAAAGATCGCGAGGAATCCGTGGGCAACCTTCGAATCGATAGCTAGGCTAAAATTCGTCTAGCCTCCGAGGATGGATTCGCGATCGCGATCCAGTGCTCCGATTGGCTTCCGGTCCCGGTATCTGGCGCCACCCACGTGTACCCCGTTCACGCGGTCGGTCTCGCGAGTCGCGGCACGGACCACGGCCCACCCCTGGCTTTCCCATGAAATCACGCGCCCAAAATGTAACCTTACCGTTGTCATCGGGTTTCCCCTCGTTATCGGCGAGCACCTCGTAGTCCCCTGAATCGAGATCCACGGAAGCACCAACGACCACAGTCAGACTGGACACCATCGTCGCGAAAGTCAACAAATCCCGCGACCACATCGTTATCTTCTGTTCGACGTGAGTGTGTCTGTCGCGCGCACCCTGCGTCTTTTATCCTCGATGCCGAGAGGGAGAACCGCGTCGATCGCGTCGCGTACTCCCGCACGGTGTTTACTTCCGATGGAACGATGATCTCACACGGCGAAACGATGAATCGATGCGAACGACCGAATACCCCATCGAATATCGTTCTCGGTCGAAGAGCGTCCCGCGTAGTCACGATCGCGCGATCCTGTTGCCGATTCCCGGACAATTCATAACGATCAACAAAGTGCGGAACGGTTCACGGACAGACACGGAAGATCGAGCGTCCGGTCCCAACGATGGTCGACGCTTGACTGACTGACTCACTTCGGTCTCGAAAAGCAAACGCCGTGCAGCCGGACGACTCCGCCGCGGCTGGCGCGCACCAGGGGCACCCGCCGGAGTACACTCGCTAGATAGTTTTTAAACGAGTCCCGCCTCCGGCTGCGATAGTGTGCCCCTTGTCGGTGAACCACGCACCGTGAACGCGTACAATATGCACGTTCAACGACTGTCGTTAATCTGCGATCTAGCCACCGCAATTTCCGACGATAGTCGGGTTCCCCGTTTCGACTCGACCGTTTCCACCGCCACCTACTTCCTATTATTTCAACCGTTTCGATATTTACGAGCAATTCGGATCAACGTTCGTCTCTCGAGCCGATTTTCAACCGTTCGAATCGATGGGTCGAGATTTCCGTGTTTGCCAGTTATTTCAAGCATCGTCGCTCGACGATGGCTTCGACTTAGGATAGACGCGTACCGATCGATCGCCGTTGGATCACGATCGGAGCGATTCGATCGAGAGCGGCGCACATGGCCCGTGTGCCACTTACGTTAATGGCAGCCACTGTACCAGAACGTAGTATGCGGGCAGGCCGGTGGGCTCGTGTGTTGGTAAAAGGTTGAGTGGTGCGGACCGACGCCGGGAAATGGGCGGTTGGTGAGGGAAACGAGGGACAGGGAGAAGGGAGACAGTGGCGCCTGAGCCCCGAGGCGGAGACGCCACGTTTCTCTGGTGTGGGTGAGTGTCTGTGGGTGTCGTGCGCGCGAACGCGACCGCGCGCGCATGGTTCGTGCGTCCTGAACGCGGAGGAAGAAGGGACGAGGTAAAAGAGCAGCAGCAACAGCAGCAGCAGCAGCAGCTTACTTTTGCTGTGGATCGTCAGCCCTCCTTCTGACAGCCGGTCTCCTTTTTAGCTTTTGTCGCGCGCTACGTCGCGACCCTACCCGCTTTTTCCTCGTCCTCCTCGCGCGAATTAAAACGCAGCTTCTTTCAACGCGCCACGCGATGTGTCACCATTGATCGGACGTCTTTCAATGAAATCGTCGCGCGAGTCTAGTTAGACACGATCAAGAACCGTTGACGGGGTATCGGTCGAAGGCTCCGCCGGAAGCGTTAGTTTCATTTTCCGTATCTGCGCGAGATCTCTTCCGTTCGCGGTTGGATCGATCGTCGACAGGTAGAGATCATCCAGCTGGACCGACCGGTTTCGATCGGATCACGCGAACGAAGCGGAGGCAGCAGACGCGCGTATTAAGTTCGCTCGGTTAATTCATCGAATCTCCCCGTCCGCAGACATTGTTTACGTCGCGCGGTTTATTCGCCAGACGGCGGTCCGTTTTATGGAAAACCGCGGCCGCACACACTCGCAGCCGCGTTTTCCTTTTTCGGGCACGAAGCGCCTCGGCGTCGGTTCGATACTTTGAATACAGCCATCGCGTTAGTCGACGGTATGCCGCTTATTTTTAGCCAGGCATTAGCCAATTAACTATTAACTCGTTGGCGCCACGGCGGTGCTCCTATTTCTGCTTATTTTCTTACACGAGTAATGCATCGTTGCCCTCTTCCGAATCCTCGGTATGTCCAACGCCGGATAATCCGATCCCCGCAGTGACGTGCCGCGTACATACGTTAAGCGCGATGCTCGCCCAAACGCTATGCCAAATGAAATATGCTTCTGGCACGATCGCGTTACCGATATTATTCTTAAGCGTGCTCCATCGACTGCTCGTCCACCCGTCGACCCGTCCAAACCGGAGACGAAGCGACAGGTTTAACGTGCCAGTAAACACCAGATTCCTCCCGGAGCGGTTCAAAGCGTTTCATTGTTAACGCACCAGATAACGAGGAAGACAAAAACACGTTCGACGCGGAGTATCGCTGCCGCGTTCGTTGACACCGAACCGCGATACAAACGCCACCGAAACAACAACGATCCGCTTCTGCTGCGTGATTACCACCGCGGTGCTCGTTACGGAGAGACCACGGGACACATATGCGCGCGTGTACATGGAAATTATTTCACGCGGCTAGAGGGGATTGAACTTGCCCGAGGAATCTCCGGTACGGCAAAAAAAGGAGCACGCGTGAGGAACGCTCTTCTGTATTGGCTCGTGGATGAACCAGTTAGACAACCCGAAGATGCTCGTCCGAGATATTTGGTCATTCGTAGGATGCCCCGGGGACACCGACGTATCTCTACCTCCGAATCGAGACCGTATGTTTAACGGAGTGATTGATTTTAGTCGGCCGCGGCGAACGCGGTGGTCGAGCGGTCGCTCGGGTTGGATCCAAAGTTGGATCCGAACGAGCACCAGGTTACGGCCGCTCGGTTGGTTCTCAGGCCGGGCCTGATGGAGTACGCTCGTCGTCTCTCGTGTTTGCCGTGGCCCCAGCCGGCACGACCAACGCTCTCCGTCCCTCTGTCAGTCGTCATATGATCGAAGACGTTGAGTAAAAAAACGTTTCAATTCCGATAATACACCGCGTCGATCGAGAACGATCTAACGCCACGAGCAGCTGCCTGTTTTTCCATTATCCTTCCAACAGTTGTATATTCAATCTCCGCGTACATGTTTAATTAATCCTTGAGAATTACATTACTACCCACACTTTCTACTGTACATGTAAATCAATCGTAGAAGGCATACAAAACTGGATCCGCATACCGCGAGACACCTCTTTTACACCAATTAAACGGATTATGTACAATAGAAACAAAAACGTAACAGCTGTGAAACGGGAATGCAGTTTGCCGTACGCATAATAATTTATCTGATCGCCGTCGAACGTTACATACACACTGGCGTACAGTCATCGACGGTTCTCGACTACCGTTAAATTTACTTTTCAGCCGTCGTTGCGCACTTATATTACACGTCCATCGCGACCAGGCTTGTTGACACGCCCAAAAACGCTCGAACCCGTCTCTACCGCTCCACGCGCGACTGGTTGCTTCTTCATCCCCGCTACACACGTGCGTCCCAGGGATAACTAATTACATCGAGACCGGCGAAGGCACCTGGTCCCAGGCCCGTGCGACCGGCAGTACGGAATTCGTGCAACGAGCGCTGAAACCGGCAGACGTTAGTCATAACGCACGAAACAAAAGATCTCGAGCCGCGTTGTTTGCCTGAAACTGTCCCTCGGCGAGCTTCGTCACGCATTCGATGACTCTTGAAACCACAAGGCATCCCACGTTTCCTGACTGTCCGTTCGGCACCGCGCCATCCATCACCCTGAGCAAACACCAAGAATATTCGATTGAACCGGGGGACAATGGAGCGGTCGTGTAAACGATTGAAAATTCATGCGAACGCGGTGGCGTGAAATTTTCCAAACGCGACTACGCGTTGATCACAATTCGAGAAACACGGCTATCGCCCTGGGGAAGATCGATATCGATCGAATTACTCGCGTCCCTGTTATTGTCGGTAATGTTCACGCTGCTACCGACTAGTAGGAAAGTTGTTCGGTATTATCCAGGAGAAAAATCTGCTCGATACGTGCTCGTTTCGCTTGTCGGAGGCAGTTATCTCCCGCACGGCAAGCTTCTATTTATATTTTACGTTCGTTAGCCGATCAACGGCGTACAATTGAGGCGGAAAGTATCCGCGAGCCGATTCAACTCCGACATGGGCGCAGCGTAATTTCTCTATCTCGCTCACCTGATTTATCGAACCCATCGACGGGAAAACCTGAGAATCCATGAAAGAAGACTTCGACTTTGACGGATCGCGAACGGTCGGGGAAGCACCGTCGTTACTCCACACTGCTGACAGTGTAAGGATTCGTCTTCAGAAACCTGGAAAAGAAAAGCGTACAGAGGGATGATCGGTATCGAATAATCGTAGGAGGGGATTATAAAATGATGAGCCGACCGGAACGAAAAATGTCCCGCGATAAACGAGCGGTCGAGGCCAGTAATCGCGCCTCCACGAAAATGTACACAGACCGGATGTTATCGGGGAGCCCCTTATCCTAATTCACCTCTATTTTCCCTGCACTCGAGGCGCCGTTCCTTCGCGATAAAGAGGAATCCCTACCGATCCCATGGCCGGCGCGTTATCCTCGCGACAAGGCGACGTCGTTACAGCCAGATAGAGACGCGCCCACATTAGGGATCCCTTACCGTGTGAAACACGAAGAAATCGAGGAACGAAGGCGGCGACGCTCGAAAGCCGAGCAACAAGTCCGGCAAGGTGTACGCGCGTCGAGCGCGTCGAGCGCGAGGACACTCTCGAACTCGAAAACCCACTTAACCGTACGGTGGCCAGGAGATTAGAGGGTAGACCTCTCGGTGGGTCTTTGGGTCTTCGTTATCTGTCTCGAGGGGCCCGGATGAACGAGGAGGATTGATAAGAGGACGGCTGGAGGACGGCTTTTAGCGGACCGCGACAAAACCTGCCGGAGACGGGACCCGCTGAAATCGGACGGCTCGGGAAAGGAAGAGGAGTATCCGTATAGGCGGATAGTAAAAAAGTGCATCGAGGACAGGGAGAGAGAGAGAGGCAGCGGTGACAGGCCGCGCGACTGAGCGGAAAGTTAAGCGATGGTCGTCGACGCGACCTTTGTTTAGCTTCGATTCGATGAAATTTTTTCGAACGAGGAAAATTGATCGTTTCCGTTTCGATGGGCGCGATGACTAATCGAGCTCTTTGCGAACGCTCGCCGCCGGTTCGCGTTCGTACGAGCGCGCGGCAAGCTTATCGGATCGACAATGAGGGAGCTCGTCGTGCCAGCTACTAATATCGGTAATATATTTGAAGTTCGAGCTGTCCGACCAGGCAGGTAATCGCGTATAACGCACGCAACGCACCGATTTTCGACACGCGAGCACTCAATTGACCGTGGCGTTCCGGCGACTTATCGAGGGACAGTTGCGGCTGGTAACGTCGCGACCGGTGATTGTTAACGGATCGGCGAGTTAATATTAGCACAAGGTTTTCCATCGTGCTGTGCCTTCCAATGGGAGAGTTTTCAAAGCGCGCTTGCAAACACGACGCGTATACCGGAGGAAACGCGTCAGCTAATAAAGGTAGCTCGCCTTCGAGCGCGTGCTTTCGCCTCGATTGGATTTTTCTGGCACGCCTATTGTTTCTTGACCGGAGGTGAATCGAGGCTTTTGCCTCGTTCGCGAATTCGAAAACCCGTGTCGCGCGGCTCGGTGCTCGCGCTGGAGAAACCTGCCAGGCTGCCATGCCAGCGAGCAATGCCAAGCAATTACAATTACGAACTTACCATATGAATGTTGTTTCCCTTAACAAAGAGGGGGACAGATTTTTGGCAGGGTACCAAGAAATGCGGCGAAAATACAGGAATATTTCTCGAACGCATCGAAATGGAAAAGAAAGGAAAAAGCATGCACTCCGGGAGGGGCGAAGCATGGGGTTGCAGGAGGGGGTGAAAAAGGAACGGAAAGGAACGACTGATTAAAGATCGCTTACTACTTACTTGTAATCGGCAAATAGCCACGAAATAAGAAAACGGTCGAGCGATGTTTCTGGCAATACGTCAAACGTTTATTCCTGAAAACACGGTACACGTGAACGCGCGTGGCGTCGTAAAATACACGCTTTATCGAGGATCCTGCCAGCGGTGTGTTTTCGTTTTGCAGGAAAAATCGTGGTCGGCAAAGAAAGAACTTGTTACCGCGAGATCCGACACATTTCCGTGGGCATACACGCGATACTTGTACGATTAGCCGTGATAAAGGTACAATTTACAGACCTTGTAATAACGTAGCAGGCAGCCAGAACCGATATCAGGGCAGCGATCGTCAAGGCCAACGCTGCGACGTGGAGCGGCTTCACGCGACTTTGAAGAGGCTGATCCCTCGATTCCCGACCTCCGGTAATCGGGCCTGGATCAGGCTGCATCGATCCCATTACGTCGCGGCTCGACGACATCCCGTTTAACGTACCTTTGCATACAACACTCGCTAGAAAATCCGTTAGAAACAAACAAGCTCGGTTTCGTTACGCTGTCGAGTATAGCGGCGCCTTGTTAATGTCTCGACATCCGATCACGGTGTTACGAAATTTCTCTAGAAATTCTCGGAGATATCCAAGCGCGATCCAACACGGAATTGTCTCGATTGTCGTGTCAACGATACGTAATAACGAACAACGGTATATAAGCTGAAGTCAGGTATACGAGAGTAGTCGAATATTTGGGATGGTCTCGGCTGTGTTGAATGGTTGTAAATGGTCGTGTTACGAATCGGGAAGGTAAAAAAGAGATCTTTTACCGGCATAGTTTAAAGCGGGCTCGACGGAATCAGGCTTCCCTCGGTCGTGGATCCACGTGGATACGTTCACGTGGTGATCGGCGTTACAGTAGTCGTGGCTGTCGCAACACTTCAATCTGGGCCAGGCGGCGAACGATCGGTCCACGTTGTCGCTCGACTTCGACCTCGTGACCCAGGACTTTGTCTCGCACAACAATGGCGTGGCACTCCTGTGCAATGGGCAACGCGCAACGTTCCGATAAAATGCCCTCTGCTCGATAAAATGTTCCGTGACCCCGGTGATAGTCCGGATTTAAATAACCGTTTTGCACGATTTACGTCGCGAGATTTCACCATCGCCACGCTTTCGGAAGAATCGATCGTTCCCCCGGCGATTCTCGCGGAACGATTTCTGAGAATACATCGCGGAGGAATTCGATCGAGAAACGGGCCGAGTTTCGGTTGTTTGCGAATTCAATTATATTCGGTGGCAATTAATTTTTTTTTCACCACGAAAACCTCGTAATCGTCGGGTGATTGATGTCACGCTATCTTCTCGGTAGATAATTGTCAGGGAACTCGATTATCGAAAGCAATAAAAACTGATTGGATATTCCGTATCGAGACGATTTCGACGTCTGGTCGTTTCAGCACGACTAGAAAGAATTCGTGAAAATCATGCGTGCCGATTATCTCGTCAAGGCTATCCGCTTTGCCACAGAGCCGCGGTGAATTTACGACGGCGCGTTAGTCGTAAGATTCAGCAAATTAAATCGTATCCGAGACAACCGGTCTTGTAATCGTCGAAATTTATTGTCCATCGGGAAGGAAAGGTTAGAGGTCGGCCAGTTACTTTTTATACAGTGTTTACCACTATCGTAACCGTACGAATTTGCCTAAAACACGCGTACCGCTTCCTCCTCCACGGAAACGTAATATTCGCAAACAACTCGGACCTGTCTTCGTTCTTTTTTCGACAGGCTGTTACTTAACGTCTAATTTTGGAATGAAAAATCATACGAACTCCGTGCATCCTCGCGTGGTGATGTTTTCCCCGAGCTGTTGGTTCCCAGTCAAGATTAGCTCCGTGTAACAGGAAAATTTGGTCTTGCACGTGTCCACGCCGGCTTCCTTGCAGGCCTTACTGGTGCACACACATTTTCTACCTGCGAATATCGACAAAGATCTCTGGCGTTGAACGCGAGCAAGCGTGTCACACGCGTATCATAAATCATCGCGTTCATATTGTTTATTTCCCGTCGCATCGTTCTGTCCGCGGCTCGTTACGAACATTCGCGTTGATAGGTCGGACGATAATACGCGTGCGTTGGGTATGTCGGGTTCTAGAACGATTGTGATGCATAAAAGAAAAAAGAAAAAATGAATCGATACCGGCATACCCGGACTCGTGTGATACGTAAACGCTTACAACCTTGGTCAACTTACCTTCGATTCGTTCAACGTTCGCTGACAGAAAAATGAGTAACAACAGAACTGTGTGTACAGAGATTGACGCCTCGATACCGAATCGATTTAAATACATACCGTAGCCTAACTAGAATCGAACACTCGCGGAGATGACGAAAACAGTCGATAACGAGGGGAAGGCTCGTCGAGGAAGAATCACTTGCACGCGGGACTACTATCCGGCTCGGAGAATTTCATTGATAAGGAAATTAAGAGTGCGGTAAGTAGCTACGGCCTGTTATCCGCGCGATGGCCACTTAAAACGCATGCAGAAGACGGGAACGTGGGTTATCATCTTAAAAGGCTGGGCTGCGTCTATTAAATGCAGAGACGATCTCGATAAAGATAACACGATTAACGGCAAAAAGGGAAACCCGGGTTGCGTATCCGCGGCTATAATATTTATGGAGAGGTTGGAATTAATCGGAGCCACTCGACGCGATCGAAACGGAAAGAACGGCCAAGAAAATCAGCGCCCGTTGATTCTCCCCCACCCCCCGTTTTTCTACCAATCGAGCAGAGCCATCGATTACGGTAATTCGTCGTTGATAAAAAACGAACGATTATTCAATGTCTCTGTTCGCCAGTCGGAATATCTGGAGTCACTTGGACGTTGAATGGGTTCCAAGGAGGCGACCGTGTCTCCCGAGGAAGTCACTCGTAAGCCAATCGAATCGAACGCAGAATCACGGCGCCGAGTCGCGACTGACAGCGAGACGTCGCGAAAACACGCCGTGTTATCGGCGTAAAGGACTATTTGAAAATGTCCGAAGGAAGCTTCAAGAAGAAACTGTTACCCGCGTAGGCTCCTCTAATTTTAGTACCTCCCACTGGAAGAGAAACACATCCTTCTCTCTTTCTCTCTTTCGCATCTTCCATACGCCAGCTATACTCTCGGTTTCCACCTCTTTCTCTCTCCCTCCCACCGTCACATTTTTTTCCTCTTTTTTTCCCCGTTTCTCCGCGCCGGTATCAACTCACGAATTTACTTCCACGTCTATTTTAATTCCGTCATCGGTGACATTATACCGGTCGCGCAGCCTCGTCGTCAAGGCGGCGACACATAATCGGGTCCCTTCGAGGAGATTTCTTTTTCGGTGGCGATACGAGGGAACAGGGAACTCGTAAACGAGGAAAACTGGCTAGACGCCGCCGCCTCCAGGGAGAATAGCCGTCACCGAGGCTCGAAACAAAATCGAATCACCGACGCCTCTTTTAATTAAGCTCTTTGCGTACACCGCGAGCCGACTAATCGTCTTTCTCTCTGCCATTCCGTTTGCCAACTTTTTCCGTTCCCACTCCTCGTTCTTCCACCGATTTATATTCGCGCTCCCGTGCGATTTTTCCCGGCCTATTCGCTCGCTTCGGCCTCTTTTAAAGCCGGCCGATTTATTGGAACAACATCGGGGATACGTGTTCGCAGTTTACGCACCCACGGGACGCGTTTCACGGACGACTTCCAGATGGAGGAACGAGGCCTCCTGTTTCGACGCAGCCAACCGTGAAACCGCTCGCATCACAATGCGGAATCGGTGTTTTCGCCGGCGTTCGCCTTTAATTTATCCAACCGCGATCAATGCCCTCCCTCCCGATCGATATTCCAGCGATTTTCCTCTGATCTCTGCTCGACCGATGTTTCGCTGAACACATTTTTTCATCCCCTCGTTCGTACCACGCGAAACCGAGGTTGTATCTCGAATTCAAAAAGAATTCCAGCGACCTTTTTTTCTCTTTTGGTAGAGAGCTCGCAGACTCGAGAAATCCTTTAAGTCTGCACGATTTATTGGAACAATAACATCTAGACTGTACCGCGCGTCCGTATCTTTCTTTGATGTATGTCGGTCATCCAGATGTGACCAATCTTTGATGGGACGACGTTGTACCACCGATGCTGTGGTCCAGCTGACGCGTTTATCGCGTGTTTTATCTCCAGTACAATACGTATATAACATCGAAACCCTTTGGGAGGCGAAGCGAAGGAATCGCGAAATGAAAAAGATCGATTCAATTCGATGCATTCATCTCTATTTCCTCTCAAGTGTTAAATACGACGACTGAAATAGCCACGGCTCCTCGAGCGGCGGTAGCCATCGTGGAAAAATTGCTGGTGTTCGCGGATGGTTCGCAATCGAGGAACGCTCGGGACGTCTTAATCGCAGCCAGTGGCATCCTAGCGGCAAGCCGGACGAGAATTTAATTCCCCGGTTGGTTTCCTGTCCATGCAACATTAAGCAGAGCCCCGCTGGTTGCACATTTCTTTATCGTCATCCGTCGAGTGACAGTAAAAGCTGGCCTGGGTTATCGGAATGACACTTCGTTACAGTCGAACGAGGTCGCCGGCAGTCTGCTCCGTTCCTACTTCTTATTGCGCGAGCGGATCAAGTGTTCGCCGTAAAAAGATATACAGGGAGCACACAACGATTTCTTTCACGCTGGTAATTTATTGAAACGTATCGCGAACCGTTCGAAGGATCGTTCGAATTGACGGATCCCAATGAGGTGAGGAGTAGGCAATTTAAATTCCATCTGTGGCGCGGACGGTTGTCTCATTGGGAACCGAGTCTTTTTCAATCGATTGCCGTGCTCTCGAGCCTGCAAGTCGAGTGCTTTCGTCGAAAAATTTTTACTATCCCAGAAAATTCGCGAATTCCGATCAATTTCTAATTGAACGAACGAAAGACTCGACTGCGAGAATCGGTGCTTCTCCGGGTGGATATATTTCGGAGCCAGTAATACTTAATGGGTGTCTTGCGCGAGCCCATTGTCGTATGGGATTCGTGGAAGATGAAAAAGAAGGCTGTGAATAATAATTATCATTAAACGCAACACACATCGAAATCGTTTATTTATAGATATGATAATCGGACAGTAGTTTCCACTCTCATCCTACGCAGCTAATTACAATCACACTTGTGCAAAATGTCAAACGTATATCTGTTTTCCTTTCCGTGCATATTAATTAGTTTGGTTTCCCGCGTGAAGTGTCGCGATCGATACACCCTCGTGCCAAGACTATCGTTTATAAATTACGCTCTTCTCTCTTCGAATGTTTCGATAAAACTACCGCTGCGATTCGGTTCTCGCACACTCGCGTTTCAAATTGACACGATCACAGCCGATCGTTACAAAAACGTCGAACGTTTAAAACACGCGAATACGGTACGGTATATCGAGTCATTTTACTTTCGAAAAGTGACTAGATACGCGCGCACGAATCCGTCATCGATCTATCGTACGATCGAACGCTCTATAAAAATAAAAAAACAAAATGCATCGAAAGGGAACATCTGACAACGCCATAGACGCGTGCGCGTCTTCGAATCGCTCGCGCGGCTCGATAAACGCGAGAGTTCCTCTCGGTTCCTCCCTTCTGTGAGGATCACCGCGATTAACTGTTATCGCAGGATCGATCTTGGGACAGAGAAACGGCGAGAACAAGCCAGATGAAAAAGGAAGACGAGGAGTTGGTCGGATAAGGAGAAAGAAAGCGAGGGAAGTAGAGAAAGAGATAGAGAGAGAGAGAGAGAGGGAGATTAAGAAAGATACGCGAAAAGATAAAGAGTGCACGTCGCTTTGAATTGCATTCGCTGGATTGTCCTTTTTAATTAGCCCCCCCGAGCCCTTGGTGCCCAGGCAGGTACGTTGACCGGGCTCGAGCGTGTCTTCTTAATTGTTAATGGGAGTTACGCCTATTCGAGAGCTCGAGAACGAGTTTCGATCGGGTTGGCTGCGTCGTGCTCGACACTAAATGGAAGCAGAACGCTTCGACCAGGGAATTCTGAAACCCTCGACCGATGTTCCAAAGTGCCAAAACGACCGCGGGCCTAATCAATTCCGAATCTACAATTTGTACTTTGGGAAGGTTATCGTAAATCTCTTCTAATCCTAAAAATCTCGACATCGTGCCAGCCATCCTTTCCCCCATCGTGTCCTCGATTAAATCGAATAACCGTGAATTCATCGCTCGTAATACGTTGTATTGTTAATGCGGTGCATCGTTGGTGGTTTAATTAAATCGCAAGTAAGTAAACCTAGTGTCGAGTTGATTGTTACGAAGCTAGACGAGTAGACGGCGTCCCGAATCCTGAGCAAAATTGTGTTTCTTATTCGCGAAGAATGTTGGCTGCGATCAGAGCGCTTGACCGTTATCAGTTATTACGTACCAGCGAGTAAAAAGACACAATTTATCGTAAACGTTATTTAACAGATATAGCCGTGTAAAATGCCAAACGACGGTCTCCAGGCCTTTTACGCCTGCTTCTTCTCGGCGACATAATCACTCCGTTAAAACGAAGCGAGTTTCACGCGACGACGGGGGCTGCAATATAAATCAATGCGCGCGAATGATTACTGTTGCTGGAAATTACGCGAATTATTCTCTCGTTCGTAGCCTCGAACGAATTAATAGATGATCGATAATTTTAAAAAGTGGCTAACGTCGACGAAATACATTTACTTGGAATTGATTACGTGTACGGTCCGTAACGCGAATGCTACAAGTTTTCGAAGGGCGTTCTCCAGATTTACATGCGATGATCTATACTTACTCAGATGACTGACGCCTGGCTGAGAGGCAATCACGAACATTTTCCTGTGGGACGGAAAAAATTCCGACGTCGGAATTATGCTTATCGATATCTCGTTCTGATTGCTTCCCGGACGGCTGCGGTCGTTTCGTCGATTCCCATGCGCGCTGTGTCTTAGTGGTACACCTTGAATGTTATGTCTGCAATTACTGACTATATAGCTGCTCACCTAGTTTCGAGAAGGAATCAAAATGTCTCTTAAAATATTGCCGATCCCTATGGGAGATCGAGACGAACACGCTACATCGATTCTAAAGGGGACGGACAGCGACGACAGCTACCGAAGACGAAGATACGAACGTGGACGGATACGATGCTCAGTTTTGCGTACGCGAACAGTTCCAAGATCAAAGATCATTTTGGATCACTTACCGAAGATATGATAAAAACAGCGAGTAAAGCAATGCCTAGCCAAAAGTACCAGGCTTCCCAAAAGTGTCGTGGAGGCCGTCTTTGTACCAGCAGGCAACACTGCGAGTTGCAACAACAGTACAAGCAATATTTGTCCTGGGTACAGGCGTACGGTTTGGTCGTTTCGCTGCCGTCCGTGTTGTTCCTAAAATCTCCGTTACATTCGTAGTAGAAGCGAGCCATATCACAAGCGAAGCATGATTCCCTTGTTTCGATCGGCGAGCAACTGCTTCAAACAGTAACCAAGATTTATCGGGAGTGGTTCGATTTAATTGAAACGAACGTGCGAAAGGGGCGTCGCACGAATCGATGGAACCGCATTGAGTCACGAACGATCTAAAAAAAAATCGTGTTATTTTCAGAATGCATAAAGCCGCCGGCGCCTCTTAATTTACCACTCTGGACACCTGTTCCCCTTACTTACCCGGTTGGTGACACGCGGCAAACATGCGATTTCGGTTCGCTTCTTTTTCGATTTTCCGTCTCGTTTCGTACGCGAAACGGCCGCCGAATACTTTCTACGCGACGGCTGACTCGAGGACAACTGTGTCCCTACTCATTTGTCCGTTCGGTGTTATCACTATCTGAACTGGACAGGGTTGAAATAATCGATAGAACGAGCTTGGCATGTCCTTATTCACACACGCGACTTCTGATCGATAAACCGACCGCATTTATAATTGTTGAAAACGTGGATTGCGAATTTTGTACTAACGGTATTATTCTCGCTAACTTTCGATCACTTTGGCTTGCTGTTTAAGGATAGGCAGAAATATGCGGGAGTGAAAATTTAGAATTTTATTGCGACCTTGCCATATAAAATACACGTTTGTACAATCGATAATACGTTCAACCAACCGGAACAATGCGAGCATAGTTTAGATTGCTGCGTTTATGCAATGAGAAGGAATGAACAGATAACATCGGAAAAATAATGAGAAACTAAGCCTAATACTGATTCGAATCGTGGGGCGGTGGTGGCGGAGGTGGACCTCTTGGCGGGAAGGGTGGTCGAAACTGTGGAGGCGGAGGAGGCGGTGGTCCACCTTGAGAGACGGGCGGAGGCGGTGGATGTCTCCAAGTTGGTGGAGGTCGCGGTGGTGGTGGTTGAAATTGTCCAAATTGCGGGGGTGGTGGTGCGCCGGTTGACGACGGCGGTGGCGGCGGTGGAAATTGACCTTGCGGCGGTCCACTGACACCCCAATGAGGGGGTGGTGGCGCCATCATTCTTGCTGTTGTCTGTTGCGATTGAGATGTTGGAACGGGCATAGGTGGCAACGGGGGTGGCATTCCGGGTGGTAGAGGAGGATGGGCTGCCATTGACATCGGGGGCAGTGGAGGCGGAGGAATACTTGCCGGAGGAAAGCCACTCGACGGCGGTGGTGGGACGGGAGGCGGTGGAGGATGACCCATTGGTGGTCCAGGTGTGGACGGAGGAGGTGGGGGTGGTACAACCATTCCGTGATGCATCACGTGATGTTGAGGATGATGAGCAGTTTGATGAGGTACCACGTTCGAATTCGGCATCGGGGGTGGCGCCAAAGGAGGGGCGTCGGCGAACAATTGATGAGGTCTGTCCGCTTGGCTTAGAGGATTTTGAGCGGCGAGCAATCGCTCGGCAGCGCTACCGTGTCTTTCCCCCTTGGCATCGCGTTTGAATGCATACGAGACAGAGATCGGTCTGTTGCATAGGTATTGACCATTCATAGCCTCGATACTTGCATCGGATGCATCGAACGAGGCAAAGTTTATAAATGCGAAACCCTTCGAATTTCCTGTTTCAGGATCTCTCATTATCTGTAACAAATATTTTCTTATACACTCTAAGAATTACCGCTAGTTGCTATTTATCATTAGGATATGTTACCTTTGGTGTTTGGAGGATCACTCCGAATGCGCTGAAGGTATCGTATAACAGTTTCTCATCCACTTCTGGATCCAGATTTCCAATGAAAATATTAGCTCCGACATCTAGATTCTTTTGATGAGCGCTTGCTTTATTCACTCTTATCGGTTTTCCATACAGCTTTATCATATTCATTATTTTAATAGCATAATCTGCATCTTCTTCCCCCATAAATTCTACAAATCCATAGCCTTGGTGCATCTGAGTCACCCTATCTTTAGGCATGTGTACGTTAACTGGAAAATTAACACAAAGTTAATTCAATCTGTTTTATATTTAAGATTGTAATAACGGAGCAATACATACCCACGGGTCCTGATTGAACAAACAGTTCCCACATAAGGGATTCCGTAACTTTGTCATCCAGTCCGCCCACGTAAATTGTGGCATCTAGAAAATTAAAATATTTACAAATAATTGATATAAATATTCGGTACGTGGAAATTTATAGGATTGTTAATTTACACACAGTGTTTATGTATGCATAACCTAATGCAACGTAACATCTTTAATCTTAATATATTATGGATGATTGGCATCACAAAAATAATTATTGCTTTTCGCACGTAGCTATTAAAAAGATATGTCGCAAAAAGTAATAATTCATATCTTAAACAAAAATTTACCTTGATTCCGTTCAGCAATAGGACCGGCTGCCATGATGCCAAGTTACTAGTAACACTGGTTGAATATATTTTACATCCAGATGATTGGTAGTCTTGCCATCTTAAAATATCACTAGACTCCATTTCTTGGAATACCATAAATACTGTTATAATCATCAATCTTAGTCAATCAATAGATTATCTCTTGGATAAGAGAACACGATGATCATATTTATTTCAACACATAATAATACAAACATAAAATAATATTAAAAGTTATAACAGTATTCAATAACTCTTATTCTCATAGTCCCTTAAACAAGATCATAATACTGTGCACAGATATTTTTCAATCTTTATGTAGTATTAGATCCTTGAGCTTCTTGAGTTGCTAAAACAATTGCATTCATTAAATTTTGTACACTTCTGTTTATTACAATATAATGAACACAAATGATTATTCACCTTTGTACGAATATTCTAAAGCAGTTGCTATAGTCCTCATATCTCCTTCGATGCTACGTGCCCAATTTTCAGCATCTCCAATTTCTTTTAAGGCACTGGAAAAAGCTTCCACCAAATTCAACCATGATTGTGTTTGTCTTGCAAAGTTTGTCGCGCTGTGGTGCAATTGCTTTGCTTCTGCATCCAACTTCTTTTGATTAAGATATGCTTGTGCCACTCTGTACGATCGAACACTTGTTGAATAATCAAATACATTGCATCTTGACGCAGAATATTTAACTTACCCAACATTCAAATGATCAACTAAAGCTTGCGTTAAGTTGTTCGCAGCTTGCACAGCTTCTTTCCTTTTCTGTTCTGTTGAAACAATATTGAAATTAGTCATTTACAATTGTAGTTAATCCATGAAAAATCATGAAAAATTTTACCTTGTCTTTCCTTCCTTGCTGCCTGTTTGCTTTGATGTTCTTTTACAATAGTAGATAACATCCTTCTTAAATGAATATGACAATCTGTAAGACTAAAATATCAGCAGGTTACACTTACAGTAAATACCAAGCTTATCCCTCTTTACATATTCATAAGTAATATCACACGACAGTGATTACATTTTTTTTAGCATAATTTATTCATCATCTATTATTCGATATTAATATATTTATTGATTTAAAAAAAAAAGTTAATTTCGGTTAGCTATTTCGGGCATTAAAATTATTGTGAATTCTCCTTAAAACAGTACATACATATATAATGAGTGATCAGCATTTGAATGCCTTAGCAGTGGATGTACATCGAGAGTGTTGGTTGATTAGCAAAACAATGGTTAATTGTGTCAGACTAGCAGTCTAATAGCGAACAGTGTATAATATATGTTGACTGAAGAATTGGACAAAATTTGTACAAAAGCAAGAATAGAGATTGGCATTCTTTTGGAATGAATAGTGTTCGCCTGTAGATGGCACCATGCTTGTACTTTTTTAACCCCTAGTATACGGAATAACGAGTATGGCGACAAGTTCTAGTTGGTGTAAAGTTTACCTGTTGATAATCGAATCGGATTTGGCTTAAACAAAATTATACAGTTATCGTAACTCTAACGAGGCGAATTGTTTCCGACAAACTCTTCGTTCAACTCGACATTCTGCTCTAATGAGCTGGTCAACACTTTCATACATAAAAAGTGTAACCAAACGATGTATCAGAATCTCAAGAGTACGAAAATTAGGAAAGAAGTGTTGTCATTACTTATACATCTAGCATAGGCTGCTGGACAATGGTTTACAACGTCACAAATGCTCTGTAAAGGGCCCGATAGTTAAGGATTCGTCCGTGTTTTCATTCACGTGTAACCAGAGAAATAAAAATGTAATGTAATTGCTGTGTTTCACAAAGTCCAGTATCAAAGATTAGTATAATAAAATGAATACACCAGCTAGTTATGAGCTATTACAATGTTTAGACTGTTTTAATAATCCATACATTAGTTACGAGTTAATGTATTCTAACATGCTTGATACCATTTTAGAACAAAAACTTGAGTTAATAAAAGCTCTAGCTAGATTGATGCTGTATTCAGCTGACTGTAGAGGACATAGAATCGCTATAGAATTAATCCCGAATGTGTCGTCCGCAATACACTAATCCCACAATGACACAACGAATGGACTAATACATACCACTTTTGTTCCATTTCCCGTAAAATGTTCAATTTAAATCGTACATCGATAATAAATATTGCGGTCGCCCTGTTGAAAAGGAGGAAGTTTATAGAAATGGACTAATGGCATTAATTTTAGTAACTAAGCGCATTGTTCTAATACATGTCTAATTAATTGTGGAGTGTTATAGTTGTAGTTAGTAATTGCTGTGTTTATCCGCATAATTAGCCTCCTCTGTTTTCTCTTTGAAAAAGTTTGTAACAAAAATTTCATATGAGAGAATGGCAATTCGCATTACGTTAGAATGTGGACACGCATCAGTGTTACGTGTGCATACCACCCCTGAGGGTTACACTCATGATTGGGAAGTATTTGTGCGGGGTATTGACAATGCTGACATTCACCACTATGTTGAAAAAGGTAAATATAACTTTAACCGAACATCGAACACCCTTCGATGCAAAGTAAACCTTTGGGAAAGAAAGGAAGTCCTGACATTATTTTATGTTCCAGTGGTTTTTCAATTACACGATACATTCCCAAAACCAAGGAGGGTCTTGAAAGAGCCACCATTCGTGGTAAAACAGTCTGGTTATGCAGGTTTTGAGATACCGATTCATATTTATTTCAAGAACAAGGATGAAAATCCCAAAAAGATAGAAATTTTATATGATCTTAACTTGCAATCAAGCGGGCCAGCAATCACAAATGTTGTAAGACACAGCGAAATAATCCATAACCCTTCAGATGAATTCAGAAGGAAACTATTGAAGGGTGGTGGTGTAAGTATACTTAATACTATTTTTCATAGACGATTAAGCTGTTACACCGATTCTAAAGAGTGTTATATTATTAGGTTCTTATGACCAGTTCTGAAAGTTCAGCTGAAAAAAGTGAAACTAAAACCCCAGCTATGGTTGGGAAACCAAAGTTGAGCGGAAGTGATTCGAAGAAGCACAAAAGTATAGAGTCAAAAACTTCAAATTCTTTCGCTGAATTATTTGGAACTCCTCTGAAACCCACAAAAGTTTCCCAGGACAATAAAAAACCTCCACAGCCGGAAAAATCGTCGGCCTCCTCCAAATCGTTAGTTACCACGGAAAAGGCTGATAAAGTGGACAAAACGAAGCTCAAAGATAGCCCTCACAAAGACAGCAGAAAAGAGAAGGTAGACGATAAGAAGGATAAAAAGGTTAAAGACCAGTCTAAAGATAAAAATCGAAGTAAAGAGAAATCGAAAAGGCCTCCTAGTCCGGGAAATAAAAGTCATTCTAGCCCTTCTAATAAAAGACCTCCATCACCTCCATCGGTACCATTAAAAAGACCCCCTAGTCCTTCTCTTCCTCCTGCAAAACGACCGGCTTCTCCAAAGTCCAAGGACAAAGAGCTAAAAAAGCCAGCCGTGGAGAAAGAGAAGGACAAGAGTAAAGAGAAAGATAAAGTAAAAGACAGCTCTAAGAATGTTGCTGACTCTTCGAAGAGCGAGAAGAAAAAGGATAAGAAAAAGCATAAAGAGGATCGAGATAAAGAGCGGAAAGACAAATATAAGGAAGGGGAGCGATCCGTTTCGAAAGAAACGGTAAAACTGGCCGAGAAAAAGAGCGATAAACCAGAGAAATCGGAAAAGCCAGAGAAAGAAAAGAGTCAAGAGTACAAATCGGCGAAGGATGGAAGAAAGTCGCCGAAACCTCCGAAAGAGAGCGAGAAGCCAAAGGACGAAAAGTTAGCGAAGGTAGAGAAATCGGAGAGGACCGAGAAGTCCGATAAGACGAGGGAAGGCAAGAGTGAGAAGGATCGGCAAAAGCACAAGCACAAAAAGAGGGATAAGAAGGATAAACGTGATAGCAGCAAAGATAGGGATAAGAAGGAGAAACGTGACAGGATAAAGTCGTCATCGGAGAAGCAAAATAATGTGCCTAATGTTCCACCTAACAACCCGATCCAGAGGTTGTTGGAGGAAATGCGAGAAAGGGATAGTAGCGATTCAGCGCCATCCATCGATGACGATTCCTTCTCCGAATCAAAAGCAGTGCCTGCTACTAAAAAAGAGACGGAGAATCTGACGGTGTCGACGCCGCCCTTGGAGATGGCGAAGCCATTATCACCGGCTATTCCGGACATCAAGAAGGAAAAGATCGATCGAATTAAAAGGGAGAAACCGAAGGGAAGCAAAGGGGAGGAAAAGGAAACTCGAAAGAGGAAACGGAGAAGTGATAGCAAAGGCGACGAGGAGCATGCTGTTAAGAGGGAAAAAGACAGAGGTCATTCGACGTCTCCTCCTTTGGAACCAGTTTCGTCGAGTCAGTCGCCAGTTGTGGTGGACCAGGAAACGGTTCATATGAAGGAAGTTCATATGAAGGAGGAACCAGTCGTCGAGAAAGGTATCAAGCCCGAAGTGGAACAAGTGGCGCCTGACTCGACGAACAATACTTTGGTCGACTCAGACATGGGAGAACCGCCAGTGTTCTCGGAAGACTATGTGTCGCAATTGAAGGACTTGCAGCAGAAAATAATGACCCTGCAAGACAACCAAGAGCTCCAGAGAGTCGTTCAGGTGATCGCAGAGACCGGTCAGTACGAGATCACAAAGAAGACGTTTGACTTTGATCTGTGTGCTTTAGATCGTAGAACGGTGCAGCGTCTTCAACAGTTCTTTGCGTCGTGACCGTCTGTAGCTTAAATCATGACATCCTTTATTACATATTATTCTATGTATTAAGTCATTAAGTTATTTGAGCTTACAACAGAGATTCTTTCACATTAATATAAAAAAGCAAGTAATAATACAATAAGACCCCAAAATGAATTTTGTAGATACCGATCTCCTCGGTAAAAAAAAAAGCGGAACCCGCTTTTATCTGGGTGTACAACTCACATTTCGTATACTTTCGTCATTTCGTCATCTTGTCATTGATCGATCGTGTATTTCTGATTGCAATTACGAACACGTGCATGGAAAAAATGTTAGTTACGGATCGCACTGAGACACGTTATCCTTTATAAAGTCCACATCATAAATTCGCTCACGAGATCAGCTTATTTTCTTACATTTTTACGTTTCCAGCACTTGTTATTTTTACATTTTTTTGTACATAGGTAATATATATATATATATATATATATATAATATGTATAAAGCACAGATTGGGAATTTTACGTTGTGTCATGTTTTAACACAATTTTATCGTTCCTCCGGGCGACATTAAAATGTGTTCTATAGTGCATTTATTGACGTTTCATAGACATTCACGTTATGTATATATATATATCTCCACGCGTAATTAATATGAACATTATGTTGACTTTTATAGCAATTGGGGTCGTTCGAAAATTTTGTGCATCACATTGCCTTGTAATATAGATATATTCTTGATATCTCGCGAAGAGTTTAATGTAGGTTCATCTGCCTGAACCGAGGACACCTATTATATTTATTGATATTTTCATACGCGACATAAGTAATGTAAGAACGAACGAAACGATCATTTGGTAATTTATATTCATTGATGATCGTCGACGTATATATATATATATGTATATATATATATATACATTTTTTTTTTTTTGTTTTCTTTATTGAGTGAGATGCAATGTTGGAATTCGTTTCGTTGAATTCCCGTGGTCTCCAAAATATTTTACACGCGGTGATAATACGTTTGAGATTAAACGTTTCTCTTTATTTTTGTTCTTCTTCATTTGTACAGAGCATTTTATGAGTATTAGGCTGGATTAGGTGTTAGTTCGCAGAGGGGTAAACGACATTGACGTAGCGTCGTTAGAAGATCGCAAAATTTTGTTAAGATTCCCGGTCAGCAGTTCCGCTGTTAATTATTTCGGTACGCGTTAATGTTTTATCCCTCTGTTCGTCTCACGATTCATCGAAGTTGCGTTTAATTCGAATGGAAATCGATATATCGTCTCTCACGAATACAGCACGTACCTGTGTCACGTATTTTCGTCTTGTTCTGCGAGACTTATATCGCGCAAAACTACACCGATATATCCGATTCGTACTGTGTGAATGTATGTTCGAGGCATCGGGAAATTATTGTCTGTTTCGCTATCATAAATTGTCACAAAGCGGTTATGATGTTGCGTGCAATTGATACACCAAATAGTCTAATGTTTTTTTATAACGTTATCTATAGAGATAATGAAAAATTGTACACTAGATAAATATCGTGGTAATTTGTATAGTTTTTGCAGTGCGTTATTTATTATACTAAAGGGAAGCAACGTCCTAAACGTCGATCGATCGAGCAAGTACTTCGATCGGCATCGAAGCACTCTCGTCTGCTGCTGGTTTCCACGGCGATCGGACAACGTGTTGCCAAAACTTTGTAGTAACTTTTAATAATGTTTAAACGGGAAATGTTTGAGTGACCGACCGTAACGCGCGTGTCACGGAATAGATTCCGAACTCTGTCACTTTGCTGTTGGAACAGTGAACGTTTCACGACCCAGTGTGTAGTTTTAGCTACGAGAACGATTACGGGGGTTGAGATTTTTCGAAGCGGAACGTTTGTATTATCAGATCCGTTGTTTTCGATTGTTACAATTATTTCTGATACACGTGTGTATATAGATATCTATACGATGTCCGTGGTTTGGATGCGTGTGCTGTTTTATTAATTTCCCCCCTTTTTTTTTTTGTTTTACAGATACTATTCATGTTTTACAGGCAAGATTGTATATTTCTGTTTGTTGCATGCTTGAGTTTTAATTAGTCGTTAAATTTCTGTGGGGTTGTCGTACGCGTCTGAACAGATGCGTATATCCGTCGGAGTTGAACAGTCTCGAGCTTTTACTCGCGGAGGGCGTCAAGGTAGATTAATAGAACGTTGTATAAAGATTATGCACAATTACGCGAAATGACGTTTTTTCAGATGTAAATATTAGATAAGAGAACGTGCGTATAATTAATCTTGTCCTACGAGGATATAGTACAAGACAGCACTCCTGAATTGATATGCCATTCGGTGTACATTTATACGTTCAATGTACATTTAATAAGTACCTTGGTGACTAATAAACATCTCATATACCTGTGCCTCTATAAAAAGTATGTCTCACGAGTCGACACGAGTTTTACAAATTAACCAAGGAACATCAACGTTTTCATTTTTACTTGGGTGCGTCTGGTATTCCGGGAATTTTCGATACTCACCTGGCGGAAGGCACCGACGGTATTTTAACTTTAACGTTGTCAAAGGTAGAAGTAGCTTTCCAAACGGAATCTATCGAAAGCCGTTGTAATTAGTAACGCATACATTACAGCAGTTTATTGGGTCTTGTGTAATATATCTCGTACAACAGTGTAACAGAGTAAAATTCCTTACGGATCTCCATACATTGACCATCTTCGTCGCGGTAACGTCGTATAATTAGATAAATAATATCCGATCCCCGACGAATCGATCCTCGGCCCATCCCCTGGTGGCTCATCCCCCGATGCTGATCGTGCAACGATTGGTCGTGTTTTAGAGTCCTTTATGCGAAACAACCAGTGTAGTTCCATTCCCACGCGTGACATTGTAATTATATTATAGGAAGCATTAAAGGACGAAATAACTTAGTATCCTGCCAATTCGGCGAACGTGGAGTCCATCTCGTCGGCGAGCGACTTGTATCTGTCCTTGTTGATGCCCAATTCGTCTGGAAAAGTTTTTAGAACAATTTAGTCTCTCGAACGCTATTCTTTTTTCGCTAGTTCTATTTTTCCTATCACGCCTGGGTTTTTTTTCTTTTTTTTCGTATTTACATCTAGTCAATAATCGATCCTACATATTTTCTACTCGTTTCTCATGCGTTTGCCCGATAAACAGTTGCGACTCGTACAGAATTGGACATGTTCCAATTGTGTCTCGTCTTAACCAACTGTTTCGTTTACCGGTCAAGCACGAAACGATACACTACTTATTCTAATGAACCTAAGGTTTGGAATTAATTTGAACATAGAGATCATCGTTTGTTCGCTATGGAAGGAGTACATGTTAAACCCTACGCTAAAAAAAAAGAAAAGAGAAAAAACAACAATTAGAAGGAGTATTCTGGTGCAACGCCATTCATCCTAAGAAAAAGCACACTTGTAACCTCGTCAAAAGATCTAGAAGTCTCTCATACGACGTAATGTATGTCAGTGTGTTCTTGTGCGATGCAAAATTGTACACAAAAAGCGTCGTGTGAAAGCAAACGTTAAACGAAGCATTAATAGTTTCGGCAATTTTACTCGAAGCATGCAAGAATCGTGAGGTGTGGTATACCTTTGCACAAGTGTAAGGCAAACAGTTTTGCGAGGGGTTGGCAAATGTACGTGACGTACGACGGCCCACATAAACGTGCGAAGCTTTTTTTTTTAATTTTTTTTTATTCAATTTTATTCTGTTAAGCGCCCTGTGTGTGCTCGTGCGTTCTTGTACGCGTATATTAATGGACGATGCTCCACGCGAACGACAAGTGTACTAATTAAACTGTTCTCATAAGAAAAAAAACTAAGCAAAGCGCTCTCAAAACGGACGACTAAAAAAGGATGACGTATAACAGAGGAAAGAATACGAGAATTGAATCGAACGAAGAGAGCCTTGAAGGTGAACGATGATCGAACAAAAATGGTAATAGTATACTGCTGATTTTGTGCGAGCGTGGAAACGTATAGAGGAAAGCAGAACATATAATGATTATCATTTCTTTTGATTTTTCTTCTGGTAAAAAAAAGTTTGTTAAAGTGATAGTAAAATATACGCCCAATTCTGGAAGCCATTGCAGCGAGTAGGGAAAAAAACAGTTATAATGGTAAAGTATCTTTGAAAACAGACAAGATAGGCGTGTTTTGTATAGAGTAATAAACGAGAAAATTTCAAACGAGTATGAGTAATTGTTTTTTTTTTCTTTTTTTTTTAGTAGCCAGAAAGCTCAGAGAATGTCTTGTCCAATTCTTCGCAAATCGTTTTGCGTTTCTCCTTCTGCTGATGCAATACGTCTGTAAAGAAAATCAGTTGTGTTGCACAATGAAGTGTCATTCATTAACGCGGATATCAATATTAAACGAACACTACCGCCGTAATCGCTGTAACTATAAATCAATTTTTCTCGGAAATCTCCATAGATCCAGATCGATTGAATCATCGGGCGCGCAATACGTTCGCCAAGATTGATCTTGCGACAGGTGCAGCATTTACTGAAACGTTTCTGACGTTGCTCGAGGTTGGCAAATTGACTACGAATCTTTGATTCCATTCCAGTAGAATCAGATAACGGAAATGTCGTTGTCATTTTGCCAAATTACGTCAGACAGCTGTCTAAATTCAGTACAAAGTATTCTGACAACATTCCGCAGCGAGAAAGTGGGAAACACTTATAGAAATAGAAGAAAAGGAGAGGCTCTTCCTCTTTAAATTCCTGGTTCGAATAAAATGCGGCTGTACCAGCGTATAAATAACAATTGAGGAAGGTGTTAGAACAGATGGAAAAATTTGAAAACCGACCTTCGAGCCTGTCGACCTCCTTTTGAAGCTTCTTGACAGTTTTCTCGGCGAACTCGGCGCGGGCTTCGGCCTCCTTTAGTTTCACTGTCAAGGTTTTGAGCTGGCGCTTGAATTCCTCGACTCTTTGGTTAGCCTAAACGAACGCGTTAAAATGAATCGTCGAACAATGAGGAAGGCCACGCGGTGACTCACCTTCTCCTCGGACACCTCCAAAGACTTCAAGCTGTTACCGACGACCTTAAGTTCTTCTTCCAGCTCCATGATCTTACTGTAACAACGAGCAAGGGTCACTTATATCGTAGAAATACTTATCTCGAATAGAGAAAGAAGGAAACTTACGCTTCACCGGACTTGACTCGATCCTCTGCCACTTCCAGCTCGTCTTCAACGAAGGCCAGCTTTCGCGACACTTCGTCCGACTTTCCATCGGCGTCTTCAGCCAGTAAACGCGCCTCTTTCAGTTGGTTCGTCAGCTGATCCATCCTCTCTTCATCCTGCTGCGCGCGATTCTCCAATACTTTGCACATGCTGCAATTGAATTCGTCGATGTAACCTCACCGTCTCGAATCATTTGATTCCGTCGTTTATTTACCGGCTGGATTCATCGGCGGCCTGAGAAGCTTCGGCTAATTTCGCAGTAGCGGTGTTCAATCGTTCCTCGGATCTCTCCAAGTCCTCTTCAATCAGTTGCACTTTCCGGTTCAGAGCGGCGACCTCGGATTCGGCCTGAAATTAGAAAGTTCCATGCGACTCGGTGACTCATTGTCCTCCCCCTGGCAAAGAGGCGAAACAGGGAGGGCAGGGTGGAACAGATGATTTTTCGGGTTACGAGGCGGCCGCGTCGCGAACAGTAACATCTACGTCACACTGAATCATCGACCTTTAACACGAAAATAAAGCAGGCTTCCCTACGAAAAACTGGTTTGGACACGGTCCAAGATAAACTGGAGCAATGACAGCTAGGAGCGGGAGTTTTTCACGAAGGGCACTCACGTTAGTCAGAGCCTTCTCCTTCTCCTCGAGGTCCTTGTTGGCCTGCTCCAGGGCCTGTTTGTTCGCCTCGAGATCACCCTCCACCTGGGTGAGCTTCTTCTGCAACTCGCTCACTTCCTCGAGGACCTTGTCCGCGCGCATATTCGCCTCCTTCGCCTGGCCCTCGCAGGCGTCGGCTTTATCCATCGCGTTGTCCTTCTCAAGCTTCATCGCTTGCATCTTCTTCTTGATCGCGTCCATGGTGGCGACCTTTTTCTCTTCCTGGTCTCCTTCAAGAAACTATCGAGTCCGCTGAAACCGTCCATATCTATCGTTCGAGAGAATATTCCCTTCTCGATCGGCGGGCGGTTAGTTTCGGTGGTTAAAACATGGCGGTCCTCGTGCTCGACAATTAAACAGGAACGATCCGGTCCGCGTTGGCGGTACAGCGCGTCTATTAATAGTTATTTTTCAACGAGACGATAATTGATCGTCCCGTGGAAATATCCTTAGCGCGGCGGTTCTAGCGGTAGTGGTTTCGAAGCGTAAAGCGTCCACGGGCCGTAATCGTTTTAACCCTGAAAATAGGCGAGCCTGGGGGCAGCGGCGGATCGCGAATGGAAGCAGGGGTTCGATCGGAGCGGGGTTTGCATATTTTCACGATCCCCGTGAGTTCTGCGAGTCATAATCCGGCGGATGATACCGTCCGGCTTCGTTCGGCCGAGGAACGGGCCGCGTCGTTGCGTCTACGGAAATAGCATCCATAGGCAGGCTCTATAAATATGCGCGGAACGACGAAGAGAGGACGGCGGCCGACGTTACCGAGGCCGCGAGGCGAGGAGTCCAAAAACCCACGAGCGTAACCCAGAAGAACGGGCTTTACTTGGCCGCCATCGACGACCGACATTCGATCTAACTGCCCGCGTATTAATAGCATTTACGAAATCATCGTCGCCGCCTCGCGATCTCGCGGTTCGATCCAGCATCTTGTTTATAGGATTTCTCGATCGTCCGGAACGTTTCCTTTCGATCCGACCGATAAATACGAAGCTTTGATTTCTGGTTCTTCTGGCTTTTTCGGTGGGTCCAAGGTAATGTTTGAGCTGTTGGTCGCGTAAAATAAATAGTTAACGAAGTAGTAACGAGTTAATCGGTTCGGGGTTTGCAAACAGTGTAGGGTGTCGAGAGGCACGGGTATATGCCGATTCATCAAATCGATCGTTCGGTTGTTGAATGGCAATGTTCGACCCTCTTTCCGGATATAAATAGCACCTGGAAGGTTTTGGCATCTGGTTACACACGAGTGCCAAAATGACATAGGAAAGTAGCTTCTCGATGGTCAATAACAGCACCGGGACTCGTACGTGATGTTATTTAATCGCAAACAGGCGTGGTTAGATAATAGATTTTAGGCGTTTCATAGGGATTAGTGGCGCAAATTAATGGTTATGCGAACGCTACTTACGACATTGCGTTATATCAAGTCCAAAAGCAAATTCTTGAAGCAGTTCTTTAGCAGTGCTGTTATTAAATTCGCAGCGGTTAATACGTTGCAAAAGCATTGCGATCCACTATATCGTCGATGTGTCCTGCAAGCATTTAAATTACTTTGCGCGTCTACATCGCGTGGAAGGTAGTATCTGTTCGTAAAAATTGTTCAGTTGTTCAAACAGTCCATCGGCAGAAATGGTAATCGAGGCTCGTTTTTTAAAACATACAGTTCGACGGATTCGGTGCGTGAACATTGGCGGGTTGAAAATAGCACGCGTAAACGGAACGATACGATGATGGCAACCGGTTTATTTTTGCCGCGAAGTGGACCACGATATCTCATCTTTTCGAGGCTTCTGTTTAACGCTTTTAATTAGATCGAGTTTTGTTAATGTCAAGCGGTGTTAGAAAGATCATCGCTACTTACAAGCATCGCCAAAGCGGAACTCTCTTAAAAACCTTCAGGAACGGAAACGCTGCACGCAGCGAAAGCTGACTAAGTCGCCTCCAGATTCTCCGAGCGTAGCAGCATTCTCTCGTCGAAAGCCAGGGATTCTCGAGCGAGAGCCATTTCGAAGCTGAAGCTTGTTAGTCGACGAAGCAACACCATTAGTAGCGTAATTTATTTCTATATAGATATACATGTCTTCACGGTTAGCGATTAATCGAACTAGCACGTAGTCTTCGTCCACGAAGGTTTCCATCGTTGAAGGACAATTCGTCTCCGAGGAATCCTCCACGAGCGAACCTCCCACGCAAAACGTTCATCCACGTCCTATCTTTCTTTCGTTCACACTCGCGCCGCGGTCACCGATTTTCTTTTTTTTATGAAACGCGCATCGAGGACGAGGCGAAGAATACAAAGCCAGAGAATGATAGAAGAATAGAAGCGATCGTCGGCAGAGAGTCTTCGTGCTGAATTCACTTACCTAACCCGAGCGAGCAGTCACAGTGGCGCGAGTCGAGTGTCCCGAGGGTGCTTCGAAAAGCTTCTTCTCGGAGAGGAGGATACGTTAACCGTGGCGACGCCGAAGGTGGGGAGCCCAAAAATGGACCGCCACGGAAAGCTCTACGGGGGTGGGGTCCTGCACGTTTATTTTCTGCTCGCGTCTCTTCGAAAATTTCTCTCTCACCTTCCATCGATTTTTCAATTTATACGTCGATCGTGGGATCATTGTTACGAACTAACAGAAATCACCACGAACGTCCGCGCAGATTTTACTGATAGACGACAAACTAGACTTGTTGAACGATCGAAAATATTATGTTTTCTCTCTATGAGTTACAATCTTTTTTTACAACAAAAAGTATATACTTTTCAGTCGATGGTACTAAAAAATTGGAATTCAAGTACTAAGATAATGATCCTCTACGATCTGACAATGGTCTACTTCCTTCTCGCTAGTTTCAACTATTTTGTAGCAGGTTGTACACCGAATAGGAGGTCTTGATCAGCTACAATCAGATAGGCGGAACGAATAAACGATTGATTCACGATCGAGCAATTTTCGAGAAAAGATAAATGTATAATATTACTGACGACTACGAATAAGTCGACGTTCACCGTGATCACGTGCGCTGTCTCCAGTTCGATCGGTGATTGCGTTCGATTCATGGCGATCAAAAGTATCTGTTTCGAATCCTTGTTCAACTTTGTCCAATTGCTGTGAAAGATCACGTCGGACAGATCGATGCTCTGCAAAAATCGTTTACTGTTAGACCAGCTTAAAAAAATCATGGCACTCGAGGAAATTGTACGAACAAACCTTCAGCTTCACCTCGTTTCCGTACCAACAATAAAGAAAGCTTTGCAATGTCATCACCAGCATGTAGCACATCGTTGCGAAGAATTCAGTGCTTAGCATATCCACTCTTATCAATTGAACCAAGCTCAGGCACAGTAGCAGAGAGCTACCGAAAATTTGCGAGAATATAGTCAAATACAGAGTCTTGTTCATCGTCTCAGCTAACCTGCAATGAAACGACATTTCTACAGCACGAGTCCTCTGCTTCGTTCGCGAAGCGGATTGAGAACAACGATTTGATCGTGAATCAGTTACTGGTAGATACAATTGTGATGGCGAACGAATTTCTGCAAAGTACCCTGGCTGATCGCTGTCACATCGTTCAGACGGAACAGAAGGATGTCGAATTGGCAATAGATTTGCGTCAAGACCCCGAAGAACAGTGCGTCGGCGGCGCCGTGCACCAGCGACAGCACGACTATCGGTGCAAGCTGAAACGCGAATGTCAATGGGAAAAGGATCTCGGACGTGTAATTGTACGGTATCCAGCTATTGTAGGTCAGTCTGCCGTGTTGAAAATTAGTCAGATACGAGTTGAAGATCGTTATGCTGACACTGACTTCGATCAGTATCGTGTAGCGAAGTGTAGTCCGCCTGTGAAAGTATTACAGCGAGTGATAAACACAAAACTTTGATTCTTCGATCGATCGTACTAACCGAACTCGATCGTCGTACTTCATTTGGATACGTTCTTCGTCGGTGTTCGATGTAGTGCACGGTTCCTGGAGAAACATGTTCACCAGATCTATGATCTCTTTCCGACGAGTCAGCACGTTCGTCAACTTGCAAGAGCCAACGGACGCGGCGATTAATATATTAGTAATGGCCGCGAATTCGTTCATGTTATTTACGGTGAATATGCTGGCGATAGCCGAAAACACGAACGCAGCGGATGTAGCGATCACCAGCAGACTATAGGCGTTGTAGATGGTTGTTTTTATGGGCGAGGACCACGATATGGGTCGCCAGCATCCAGTACACGTGAGAAGCGTAAAAATTAACGACACCCTCATGTTTCTTTCGTCAATGAAACAAGTGTTTCGTTTACGACCTCGTCTTCGAAACGTCGATACACGCGGACATTTTAATTTTAGTATAGGCTCACAGCCGCTCTAGGATGTACCGGTGGCGTTCCACGGCCGATTCTTATAAAGCTCATTACTAATGCACCCCATTCTACCATATCGCATAATTAGATTACCTTTCGTCAAATGACTTCTAATTCGAGCTGGAGAAATGCCAGCAATTCTACGATATCGTACGTTGCAGTGGTCGTATCATTTTTTTATGAAACCTAATAGCGACGTACGATGTAACGTGTACATTCGTTTTTTTCTCAAGCAATACGTGCGTCAGTAGCGTCCGATTGTCAATGACGAGTGCATCGTCGTATCATAGCGATGCGAAGTTCACGAATTTTAGTCAGTTGCGAGAGAAACGTTACCCTGGCATTCGTTTTATTTAAATAATAAACGATAGAGCGGTGAGTAGGAAGTGAGTACATTTATCACTTGTTCTAGACAGTTTCCACTGCGTTTACCAAACGCACACAGAGGGCGTAATTTAATCAGATTTATTGTAATAGTAATGTCTATTACTAACAATTGTAATGTATACATTTTGTATAACGTATACTTATCAATGGTATGTGAGAATTGGAACGACGACACTCGATTTCTTCGACTCGCACATGGTTTGGTTACTTTCGATTACTTTGTAGCAGGTTGTACACCGAATAGGAACTTTTAAGTAGCTACAATTAGATAGAAATATACAGAAATACTTGGACCACATGACTCACCTTTTAAGATAAAAAGAGAAATAAAATATTACTGACAGTCATGAAGAAGTCAATGTTCACCGTCATCACGTGCGCGCTTTCCAATTCTATGGGCGATTGCGTTCGATTCATCGCAATTAAAAGTATCTTCTTGGCACTCGCGTCGAACTCTGTCCAATCGATTTGAAACATCATGTCAGCCAGATTGATGCTCTGAGAAAATCATCGAAACAAACGTCGTTTAGTTTAATTCGCAAAGTGACCAGCTGATACAGAAAAATGTTTCTCGAAACTCGACGAACGTACCTTTAATTTCACTTCGTTCCCGTACCAGCAATAGAGAAAGCTCTGCAAAAGAATCGTGGTCAGATAAAATATCGTCGCTAAGAATTCGGTGCTGAAAATATCTGCCTTTAACAACTGAATCAAACTCAAGCAAAGGACTAGGAAGCTTCCAAAATACTGCGAGAAGATTATTAGATTCAGAGTGTCGTTTATCATGGCGGCCAGTCTGCAATGAAATTTCTTTAAATTAGAAATCTCGGCTACAATTTTCTTCCTAGATCGAATTAATAGTCACAAGCGTCTAATCGCGTCGATTACTGGTAAATGTAATTGTGGTGGCGAACGATTCTTCTTAAAGTAACGTCGCTGTTCGCTTGCACATTGTTCAAACGTGACAGAAGAATTTCGAATTGGCAACAGACTTGCATCAGAACACCGACGAACAGTACGTCTGTGGCAATGTGCACCAAAGACTGCATTAGTACGTATACCAGCTGGGAAGCAAACGTTAACGAGTACACGATCGCTGTTGTATAATCGTACGGTATCCAGGCTCTGTAAGTTAGTCTGCCGTGCTTGAAATTAGTCAGTATCGAATTGAAAATAGTCATGCCAATGGAGGATTCGATCAGGGCTGTGTAACGGAAAGCGTTTCTCCTGTGTGAAAATGCAACAGTTGACAATAGCAAAGAAACGAAGCGTCGTTTTAATTGATCGTACTTACCGTAATCGAGCGTCGTATATCATTTGAATCTCTGTCTCCTCGTTAGTCGAAGTAGCGCACGGTTCTTCCAGAAAGACGTTCATCAAACTTATTATCCGTTCTCGATACAGTAACACGTTCAACGATTTGCAACAACCGACGAATATAGTGATCAATATGTAAGTGTTGTCCACGAATTCGTCGACGTTTTTCACGGTGAAGAGACTGCCAGTTCCGGTGATCACAAAGACAATGGAAAGAAGTACGAATGACATAGTGTAGGCATTGTAAATTAACGTTTTCAGTGGAGAGGACCACGATATTGGCCGCCAGCATCCGCTGCACGAGAGAAGCGTGAAAAATGTAGATAATTGCATTTCTGTTTCGCACAAATGGAACCAAAAGTATCGTTTACGGTCTCAGCTTCGAATGATCGATGTACTTTAGCATTTTTGTTTCGTGAGTCGAACGATTGAAAGTGTAGTACACGTATACCTGCTAGGTTGCTACGTCAAAACTGTTCACATTGCGATGTCTCGTCTGCGTCTGAGGGGGTGATTCTTATAAAGCTCATTACTAATGCACCCCGTTCTACCTTCGCGTCGTGCATCGGCAACTCTAATTTGACCAGGAAAACTGCCTGCCATTTCGTGAAATCAACATTAGAACGGTAGTATCACTTTTTGATGAAAGAAGGTAATGAAGAGTTTCGACCAAACGTGTACTTTTACCTCCTCACATACGAGTTTCGTTCCGTAATACAGTATAGGTGCAGTAGCTTTTTATTGTCAAGAGCGAACGTATCGTTGTTCTCTACAGCGATATGAAATCTTCTATCAGTCTTCTAGAAATCTTCTATCAGCTTCTATCAGTCACGAGTAAAACTGAAGCTGGTATTTATCTTTTGAAATTGAAATTGATTCAATGGTGAGTAAAATTAAATACTATATCTAAAATTTTCATTGATCAATGGTATTATTATGCTTATCGAATAATCACGGAATTTCTAATTTGATAGTTTTATTTGAATATTACTATGAAATATACAAAACGATAATTATTTAGTAAACTATTAATTGATCAACTCTATATATTTCGACTATGATCCACTTCCTGGGCCGTTTTTATGTCTAAGAGCCTTGTAGTAGATTGTACACCGAATACGAGGTCTTAATTAACTACAATCAAACGATTAATCCGATAGTAGACGATACTAACATTAGAGAAAACGGACATAAGTAGAAAATTACTGACGATTACGAATAAGTCGATGTTCACCGTAATAATGTGCGCAGCCTCGAATTCTATCGGTGATCGCGTTCGATTCATGGTGATCAGAAGTATCTTTTTCGCACTATCGTTGAGGCCCGTCCAATCAACTTGAAAAATCATGTCCGCTAGATCGATACTCTGAAAGAATCGTTGACTTATTCATTGTTCCACGCACGTACGATTTGTAAAATGGCAATCCTTGTAAACCTTCATTTTCACTTCGTTCCCATACCAACAATAAAGAAAGCTCTGCATTATCATTATGGCCATATAAGTAACCGTAGCTAGAAATTCGGTGCTTAGGATATCTAACTTGATCAACTGAATCAGGCTCAGGCACAGCAGCAAGGAGCTTCCGAAAAGTTGCGAGAAGATATTCAAGTAGAGAGCTTTGTTTGTCATCCCGGCTAACCTGCAACGAAACCATGCTTTCGTTCAAGATCCCACGTTTTGTCCGCGGTCAAGAAAAATCAATTGACTGAGCCTGTTACTGGTAGATACAATTGTGATGGCGAACGAATCTCCGCAAAGTACCCTGGCTGTTCGTTGTCACGTCGTTCAGACGGAACAGAAGAATTTCGAATTGGCAACAGATTTGAGCCAACACGCCGAAGAACAGACTGTCGGTTGCACCTTGCACCAGCGACTGCATAACAACTGGTAACAGCTGAAACGTAAACGTCAATGGAAAAGTGATCTCGGACGTGTAATTGTACGGTATCCAGCCTCTGTACGTTAATCTGCCGTATTGGAAATTGGTTCGCAACGAGTTCAGAACAGTTATGCTGACGGCGGTTTCGATCAGTAACGTGTATCGAACAGCGTTCCTCCTACGAAAATGTTACGGTTAACAGTAGAAAAATATTGAAACTTCCAGCTGATCGTACGATACCAACCAAACTCGATCGTCGTACTTGAGTTGAATCTGTGCCTCCTCGTTGTTCGTGGTAGCGCACGGTTCCTCGAGGAAGCTGTTCATCAAATTTATAATCGCTTCCCGCTTATGCAGCACGTTAACCAATTTTGAACAGCTGATGCACATGGCGATCAGTATATTACTGCTGTCCGCGAACTCGTTCATGTCCTTTACTGTGAATATGCTGGCGATCGCGGAAATCACGAACGCGAACGACAGAATGATTATTATCAGGCTGTAAAGCCTGTAGATTCCGGTTTTTAGTGGCGAAGTCCACGATACAGGTCGCAGACATCCGGTGCACGAGAGAAGCGTGAAAAATGTCGACACTCTCATTTTCTCTTTGTCGACGAATCTAAAGTTTCATTGTTTCGCACGATGCGAATGTACAATGCAAAGTCAGGAGAGAGAGACAGTCACTGTGCGATATCCGGTGTGCGTTCGAGGGATGACTCTTATAAAGCTCATTACTAATGCACCCCGTATTGTCGTCTACAATTACTTACTCTCCGTGAAATTACCGCTAATCGGGGTGGAAAAAATGATTGCAATTGGTGCGTGGTATCAACATTGCAGAGGAGATGTTATTTTTTATGACTACGCGGAACGTAGTATAGTCGCGGTAAAGAGAAAACGTGCATTCTTTACTTCTAACTAGTCTAGACCAGTTTCGCTCTTAAAATAGACACACGGTACGTAGTGATCGACAGACACGAGTGCATCGTTTCGGGTGGTTGAAATTTGTCCAATTTCTCGTCAGTTGGTCAATTGATAAAATTCAAGTATTATAAAGAAACAAATATTTGTACAAATTATTCCATCGTGACGCATGGTGCGCGAAGTCGAATGGAATGTAATACCAACTGTCTTTTCTAAACGATCACAGAGCTGTCATTTATTGTAACAATCGTATTACTAAGGAGTTATAACGTTTTTTTCGGTAGAATGTAAATTGATCGGTAGTAGGTGGGTATCTGGAACGAAAGGTCTCCATGGGAATCCTCTACGTTCCAATCGTGGTCCGTTTTCTCGTTTGCTGCTATTTTCGAGAGCTTTGCAACACGTTGTAGACCGAATAGGAGCTTTTAACCAGCTACAATCAGATAGACGGGAACAACAAACTCTTTAGCCAGATAAATCGCGAGATCGGTGTTTAAAACTACGTTTCTATGTAGAATGTTACCGACGTTCACGAAGAAGTCTATGTCCACCGTCATCACGTGCACGCTGTCCAATTGAATGGGCGACCGTGTTCGATTCATAGCGATCAGAAGCACCTTTTTCGCACCTTTGCCAAGTCCCGTCCAATCGATTTGAAAGATCGCGTCTGTCACGTCGATCGACTGAAACAAGCATCAAATTCGTATCGATGATAATCAAATACTGTTCGAAATGAGGGTTGCACGGCGCACCTTCAATTTCACTTCGTTCCCGTGCCAACAGTAGAGAAAACTTTGCAAAAGAATCGTCGCCAAGTAAAGTATCGTCGCGAGAAATTCGGTGCTCAGTATGTCAGCTTTCAACAGCTGAATCATGCTCAGGCAGAGTACCAGGAAGCTTCCGAAGAATTGCGAGAAGATCATCAAGTTGAGCGTGTTGTTCATCGCCTCGGCTAATCTGGAATCGAACCGTTCGATAAGTCTCCGTTTCCTTGCAGATCGAATGGAGAGGGTAGTTGGACCGATCCGGTTAACTCGTAAATGCAGTTGTGGTGGCGAACGAATCTCCGCAACGTGGCCACGCTGTTCGTCGCTACGTCGTCAAGACGTGACACGAGGATCTCGAATTGGCAACAGATTTGCATCAACAGCCCGACGAACAGAACATCGGTAGCGACGTGGACCAACGACTGCATGAGCACAGGTAACAACTGAAACGTGAACGTTAATGTGAAAACGATCGTCGATGTGTAATTGTAAGGTATCCAGGCTCTGTATGTTAGTCTGCCCTCCTGAAAATTGGTCAGTAACGAGCTGATGGTAGTCATCATGACGGAGGCCTCGATCATTATCCCATAACACAGAGCGTTCCTCCTGCGAAAATGTGTTTATCGTCAATAAGAGGAGGTGGAACAAATTTGATCTTCCGATCGGTTCTACTGACCATAGTCGATTGTCGTATCTCAGTTGAATCTCCGATTCTTCCATACTCGACGTAGCGCACGGTTCCTCGAGAAACATGTTTACCAAATTCATAATCTCCCTCCGGAAAAACAGAACGTTCATCAATTTGCAGAAGCCAACGAAGATGGTAATCAATATGTAAGTGATGTCCACGAATTCGTCCACGTTCTCTACTGTAAAGATACTGCCGATTTCCGAAACGAAGAAGGCGATCGTGCAAAGTATCACGGTGAGAGTATAGACGCTGTAGATTCCGATTTTCAATGGCGAGGTCCACGATATCGGCCGCCAACATCCGGTACATGAGAGAAGAGTGAAAAATGTCGACACTCTCATATCTGTTTCGTCGATTCAGCGACAGCTTCGTTTACGGTCTCGTTCTCGAGGCGTCGATGTACTCTATCATTTCTATCACTGTATAGAAACCTTAAGATCGCGATAGAGGTAAAATCACGAAGATAGCCACTCTACGACATCTCGTGGGCATCTGAGGGACGATTCTTATAAAGCTCATTACTAATGCACCCCGCTCTACCATATCGCACAATTAGATTACCTATCGTCAAATGACTCCTAAATCGAGCAGGATAAATGCCAGCAATTCTACGATATCGTACATTGCGGTGTTCGTATCATTTTTTGATGAAACCTAATAGTGACGTACGACGTAACGTGTACTTTTGTTTTTCTCAAGAAATACGTGGACAGTGGTAGTCAGTAGTGTTCGATAGTCAATGATGAGTGCATCGTCGTATCTATAGATGATGCACAGTCTGCGAACTTCAATCAATTTCGAGGAAAACATTAAGCTGGTATTAGTTTTATCAAATAGAAACAGTGAGTAGAAATTGAGTACTGTGTCAATAATTGATATTCTAAATTTGAGCAAGTCCTCGCATATAGTTCTCAGTTAAATAATCTCTTGTCAATCGTTTCATGGAAAACAGTTTACCGTCAACAAGATATTTTCATTGCGTCAATCAAACAGTCATAGAAGGCGCAATTAAATCAGATTTATTTTGATAGAAGTGTCTATTATTAAAGAATTATATAACGTTTACATTTTGTATAACGTATACTTATCAATGGTACGTGGGAATTGGAACGCCGGCATTCGATTTCTGTCTCGGTGGTAGGTTTGGTTATTTTCGATTACTTTGTAGCAGGTTGTACACCGAGTAGGAACTTTTAAGTAGCTACAATTAAACAGAAATATACAGAAATACTTGGACCATATGACACGCCTTTTAAGATAAAAAGAGGAATAAAATATTACTGACGGTCATGAAGAAGTCAATGTTCACCGTCATCACATGCGCGCTTTCCAATTCTATGGGTGATTGCGTCCGATTCATCGCAATTAAAAGGATCTTCTTGGCACTCGCGTCCAATTCTGTCCAATCGATTTGAAACATCATGTCAGCCAGGTCGGTGCTCTGAAAAAATTATCCAAACAAACGTCGTTTAGTTAAATTCGTAAAGTGGCCAGCTGATACAGAAAAACGTTCCTCGAAGCTCGTCGAACGAACCTTTAATTTCACTTCGTTCCCATACCAGCAATAGATAAAGCTCTGCAATAGGATCGAGGTCAGATAAAATATCGTCGCTACGAACTCAGTGCTGAAAATATTAATTTTCAGTAACTGAATCACATTCAAGCAGAGAACCAAAAAGCTTCCAAAATATTGGGAGAAGATTATCAGGTTCATAGTGTCGTTTATCGTCGCGGTCAGTCTGCAATGAAATTTCTCTAAATTAGAAATCTCGACGAAACTTCTCTCCCTAGATCGAATTTAATAATCACGAGTGTTTAATCGTGTCGATTACTGGTAAATGCAATTGTGGTGATGAACGATTCTCCTTAGAGTAACGTTGCTGTTCGCTTCCATATTGTTCAAACGTGACAGAAGGATTTCGAATTGGCAACAGACTTGCATCAGAACACCGACAAAGAGTACGTCTGTGGCAAGATGCACCAAAGACTGCATCAGTATGTATACCAGCTGAGAAGCAAACGTTAACGAGTACACGATCGCTGTTGTATAATCGTACGGTATCCAGGCTCTGTAAGTTAGTCTGCCGTGCTTGAAATTAGTCAGTATCGAGTTGAAAATAGTCATGCCAATGGAGAATTCGATCAGAGCTGTGTAACGGAAAGCGTTTCTCCTGTGTGAAAATGTAACAGTTGACAATAGCAATGAAAAAGAAGCGTCATTTCAATCGATTGTACTCACCTTAATTGAGCGTCGTATATCATTTGAATCTCTGTCTCCTCTTTAGTCGAAGTAGCGTATGGTTCCTCCAGAAAGGCGTTCATCAAACTTATTATCCGTTCTCGATAGAGCAACACGTTCAACGATTTGCAACAGCCGACGAATATAGTGATCAATACATAAGTATTGTCCACGAATTCGTCGACGCTTTTCACTGTGAAGAGACTGCCAGTTCCGGTGATCACAAAAATGATGGAAAGAAGTACGAAGGACAGAGTGTAGACATTGTAAATTAACGTTTTCAGTGGCGAGGACCACGATATTGGCCGCCAGCATCCACTGCACGAGAGAAGCGTGAAAAACGTAGATAATTGCATTTCTGCTTCGCACGAATGGAACCAAAAATTTTGTTTACGATCTCGTCTTCGAACGATCGATATACTTTAGCATTTTTATTTCGTAAATCGAACGATTGAAAGTGCGATGCACGTATACAGTATAGATTGTTATGTCGATAGTATTCACATTGCGATGTCTCGTGTACGTCTGAGGAGGCGATTCTTATACAGCTTATTACTAATGCACCCCCTTTTGTCGTGTTGCTCGATCGTGTTGCCATTCGCGTAATGGTTCCTAATCTATTTCGGAAAAATGTCTGTAATTTATTAAATAGTTATAAGAAGTGGCTATAAGAAGTATAATAGAAGGTTAAGGATGCCTCTTCTTTCCGCACACGAGACCATTTTTACACTTGAACACGATGCACAGTAGCATCTGATTAATGAAGATGAGTGCATCGTCAAGAGGGACCATCGTTTGAATCTTTTTGGAATTTTTATCAAAGTGGTGTATTGTTGGTTACTTCGAAGCATTCGTAATAACTGCACGGATTAAAGTATTGCATCATAAGGAACTAATTCGAAGAGAGAAGTATCCGAGAGTGGTATTCAAGCGATATTTTATTGGTAAGCGATAATATTATCGGTTAGAATTACTTATTGTATTTTTGTATGGAACAGTAACAATACTTGCAGCTGGAATAGATTTATCCTACAATGTTCTACAATGTATAATATGTTTCGTATAATATGCATATTAATCAGTGGCATGTAAGAAATAGATCGAA
Organism: Xylocopa sonorina; assembly: GCF_050948175.1. Taxonomy (NCBI): domain Eukaryota; kingdom Metazoa; phylum Arthropoda; class Insecta; order Hymenoptera; family Apidae; genus Xylocopa; species Xylocopa sonorina. Next base: position 17,331,668 of record NC_135193.1, read on the forward strand.
CGTACTTGATAAACGGTATTTCAGCTGTGGCTCGCTCGTTCGTTGCTAACCGCGAGAGTTCTGCAGCAGATTGTACAACGAATAGGAACCCTTAACTAGCTACAATTAGATAGACATACAGTTTTACTGGCGTAACCAGTTTCATGGGAAAAGTATACGTGCGATGTCACAGACCGTCATGAAGAAGTCGAGGTTCACCGTAATCACGTGTGCGCTGTCCAACTCGATGGGCGATCGCGTTCGATTCATCACGATTAGAAGTATCTTCTTGGTGCTCTCGGTTAGGTCTGTCCAATCGCTTTGAAAGATGGCGTCGGATAGGTCCATGCTCTGGAAAAGTAACGTAACAAATTGTCGTTAGGTCAGGTTTAGAGGATTACAACCCTCGAAGTACGAACCTTCAGTTTCACCTTGTTTCCGAACCAACAGTAAATGAAGTTCTGTACTAGAATCGCGCCCAAATAGGATATCGTCGCTAAGAATTGGGTGCTCACTATGTCCATGTTTAACAGCTGGACCATGCTTAGACAGAACACTAGGAAGCTCCCGAAAAATTGGGAGAAGATTATTAAATGCAGAGTGCTGTTCGTCATCTCGGCTAATCTGCAACGGAATCACTTTAGCATCGTCCCAAGGTTTCACTCGATTCGCTTATGGGATCAAGAATGATTCGATCGTGTAAAGTTACTGATAAATGCAATGGTGGTGGCGGATGAATTTCTGCAAATTGGACTTTCCACTCGTCGACAATCTGTACAGCCGTGACAGGAGAATGTCGAATTGGCAGCAGATCTGTAGCAGCAGCCCGACGAACAGAACGTCGGCAGCAGCGTGCACCAGCGACTGCATCAGCAGGTAGACCATCTGAAGGGTGAACGTTATCGTGAAAATGATAAAATTTTTACACTCGTACGGCACCCAGGTTGTGTAAGTCAACCTGCGGTGCTGAAAGTTGGTTGTATACGAGTTGAAAATGATCAGGCCGACCGTTGTTTCCATCATTATCGTGTAGTGAATGGCGTATTTCCTGTGAAAGTATACATCGTCGATATTAGCGTAGAGAAAATAGACGTTTCCTGTCGATCGTACGAACCATATTCGATTGTCGTAGATCAGTTGGATCTGTGTTTCTTCAGTGTTCGAAGCGACGCACGGTTCCTCCAGGAACGTGTCCATCAGGTTTAGAATCTTCTTTCTGTAGGCCAGTACGTTGAACACTTTGCAACAACCAACGAATAAAGCGACTAATAAATAAGTGTTGTCCACGAATTCGTCGACGTCCTCTACGTCAAACATTTTGGTGATCGCAGTCGTCACGAAGACGCACGAAAGTCCTACGAAGAAGAAAGTGTAGACACTGTAAATTACTATTTTCACGGGCGTAGACCAGGACGTTGGTCGCCAGCATCCAACGCAGGTCAAAAGTATAAGCAGCGTCGACACTTTCATAATTTTCGAGCGACGTACGGAGATGAGACGTCGATGACGTTCACTCCACGATAGCCTGCGTACATCTCAGGAGCGGATCTTATAACGCTTATTACTAATGCACCCCATGTTATGTATGCAGTTCGATCGCAATGCGTTTCGCAGAACGAACTGCTAATTCGAGGAGAAAAACTCCCTCTAATTCGACGCGATCGATATTACTGCGTAAGAATGACTCTTAGGACGAAACGTAATGGAAACTTGCGAGAGAACATATACTTTCGTTCCCCCTCGCTGTTTCCTCCTGAAATAGAATGCGGACACAGCGGTCTTTCATTGGCGACGACGTGTACATTGTCTTGCGCCGATGGTGCTCTGAAAGCGATCTGAAATCCTATCAGTTACGAGTGAAATGAACGCAGACGTTCGTCCGTTGAATCGCAAACCTGTGCAATGGTGAGTAGAAACTGATTACTAGACTAGACTGGTTTAGACTGTGTCTAATCGAATCGATCGTTTATTTTAACGTTAAGATTATCGTGGAATGTATATTCGAATAACGTTCGGTTCAGCAGAATGTAAGTCGATCGGCAATAGATGAGAACCGGGACGAGAGAATCCCGATCGTGGCCCACACTCTTGTCCGTTGTTATCCCTGAGAGCTTTGTAGCAAGTTGTACACCGAATAGGAGCACTTGACCAGCTACGATCAGGCACGTGAAAGTAATAAACGATTAGTCAGAGCATTCGCGACATCGGCATTAGGAAAATGAATACCAACGATCACGAAGAAGTCGATGTTCACCATGATCACGTGCGCGCTCTGCAATTCTATGGGCGATCTTGTTCTGGTCATGGCGATCAATAGTATCTTCTTCGATTCCTCGTTCAGCTCTGTCCAATCGATATGGAAGATCGTGTCAACCATATCGATGCTCTGAAAAATATGATCGAATCCTTTTCTACACTCGCAAAACACTCCTCGACTATGTTGGAAGTATACGAACCTTTAATTTCACTTCGTTCCCGTGCCAGCAGTAAAGAAAGCTCTGCATCAGCATCGCGCTCGTGTAAGACATGAACGCTAGGAACTCGGCGCTTCGGATGTCTGTATTTATTATCTGAGCCAGACTCAGACAGAGCACCAGGGAGCTGCCAAACAGTTGCGAGAAGATCGTCAATTGTAGCGTCTTGTTTATCTTTCGGGCTAATCTGCGACAAAATTGTACTCGTGTATTAACGATCCTCCGTTCGATCCCTGGATCGAGCTAGAGAGAAGAATTTGACTGCGTCGATTACTGGTAAATACACTCGTGGTGCAGGACGAATCTCTGTAAAGCGGCCCTGCTGTTCGTCGTCACGTCGTTCAGCCGGTTCAGCAGAATCGCGAATTGACAGCAGATTTGGGTTAACATCGCGAAGAACAGAACGTCCGTGCCGATGTGCAGCAGCGACTGCAGGTAGACGGATAATATCTGCACGACGAACGTCAATGGGAATACGATCTCAGACGTGTAATTGTACGGTATCCAGCCTCTGAACGTTAGTTTGCCCTCTTTAAAGTTGGTTCGAAACGAGTTGATGAACATCACGCCGTTTGTGATCTCGACCAGCATGATGTACGGAAGTGAGTTTTTCCTGTGAAACAAATCTTGTTGAAATATCGTAGAAACGACTCTCTGGACAATAGTTACTAACCGTACTTGATTGTCGTATATCAGTTGAATATGCGCCTCTTGGATGTTCGAGGCGGCGCACGGCTCCGTGCGGAAAACGTTCGTCAGGTCTATAATTTCTTTTCGATACAGCAACAGGTTCGCTATCTTACAACAGCCGGCAAGTATGGTGATAAACATGTAAGTGGAGTCGACGAATTCGTCTAGATTGTTCACGGTAAATACGCTACCGATTTCAGACACCAAGAAGGCGACCGATAGAAATATCAGAACGAACGTATAGAGGTTGTAGAATATCACTTTCAATGGCGAGGTCCATGATATCGGTCGCCAACAGCCCACGCAGGAGAGGAACGTGAAAATTGCACTCACTTTCATTTTCCTTTCATCGACGAACCGTTGGATTCCGTTTAATTAGGAAAGTCGAGTAGGTCGACGGTTTTATTTCATCGCCAACCCTTGAGATTATGAGGAGAATGTGGAGGGTGCACGACTCGTGCACGTTCGAGGGGGAGATTCTTATACGGCTTATTATTAATGCACCCCATTCCGTTTTGTTGTTTGACAAGGTTGCATTTCGCGTAATCGCTCGTAATGACCTAACTGTCAACGTAACAGTGTCCAAGAGAAACGTTCGCAATTTAAAAAGTAGGTAGTGGGTACTGTGGAAAAATGATTTGTTTATGAGGTGTAGAGAACGTGTAATTTTGTTTTCTTCCTGTACACGCGATCTTTCTTGCGATCCGACGAAGCGTGAAAATGGTAGTTTTTCATGAACAAACACCATGGTTGCACCATCGCGTTTTTAACATCGAATTCTGTGTTCTCTGCTCTTACGAACGTTCTCTGGTTCACGATGAGTGCACTCGTCGATAAAAGTGTTACGATACAATTAGTACATGCTAATTAAAAAGGAGGTAAACTTGGCACGCTAACTTTCAGTGATGAATCCCGTGTTTTTATTCCTGAATAATATTCACGACGAATGTATCGATGAAAGTGTTGCATGACAATGGACAATAGACAGAGGGATATACAAACGCTCATAACAAACACAGAAAGTATTACAACAATCAGTCATTTTGCATCCGCATCGATCAAGTTTCTTACTTGCTAGTAGTCTTTATCAGGAGATTGTACGACGTGTACGTGGTGTTCATGATCTGCAACGAGCAATAATTATCAATCATTACAATCGCAATATTCGAAGTTAGCATTTGGAAATATCTCAATTCTACTGACGGTCATGAAGGATTTCACGGACAAGACGACGACGTAACCGCTGGTCATTTTAACCGGTTTCTTGGATTTCGCCATGATGAACAACAAATCCTTTCTCACCTCGGTTGGTAGTATCGTCCAGTCCATTTCATAAATGGCATCGCTCGCTTTGTCGCTCTGCGCGCATAAAATTGACAGATTGGCGAGCAGAAGTAAATCGTAAACGCCACTTGAAAAATGTATTCTGCTTGTATTATTCGTGCTTACTCATCCTACCAAATACCCAACCTTTAACGTCACCTCGTTCCCGAACCAGCAGTACAAGTACACCTGCATCAGCATGCTGCACAAGTAGAACCCGCTCCAAAGGAAGTTCACGGTGAGAGGATTATCCGTTGACATTTTAAGGATACTCAGACAGAGCACTATAGAGCTTATGGAGAACTGCAGGAAGATCGTGTACTGGAACACGGTGTTAATCGTTCTGGAGAGTCTGTGACCGAATAACAGTTAAGACAAAACTTCAATTGATATCAGCTGTTCGAAACACTTTTTACCTGTTCTTTACCTGTAAATCTCGACGTGATACTCCACCAAATCCTTGAGAATCCTCTTGTACCTGATCCTTTTGTCCGCTCTGGATTCACAGTTCCCTCTCGTTTCCATCAGCAACGCGGACAGATTTCGCGCTCGATGACAGAACATCTCGAATTGTGCACCAGCTTCGATCATCAGCCCCGCGATCAGAGTCTCGTTGCCCACGCTGGTATTCGCGCAGATCATCAAACCGATCGTCTGAAAGAGCAACGATATCGCGTACAACGTATTCGACGATAGATCGTACGGCATCCAGTCGGACACAGGCAACTTTTTCGTCCTTATGAGTTCGTTGTACTGCGCCACTGTCGCGAAGAATACGGCGGACTCGTTCAGAATCTCGCAGTACATGGTCAGTTTCCTGTGGAAGGCAGAAAACTCGCCGATAAAATGGAAAAATACTATGGGTGGAATCTGTAAAATATGTATTCTCCTTTTTATTCGAATTGGTTGTAGTTTAAGTTTAAGAACGAGACCTGGCGTAACGATCCTTCTTCAACTGAAGAATCCTCTCCTGCTTGTCCCTCGGAACACAGTTCTTGCTCGTCAAAGCATCCATAATGTGTAGAATATTTTTGCGTTGGAGGAACAGATTGGTCACTTTCAGGGAGACGCCTATCACAGAGATGCACAAGGAAAATTTGTCTGTCATGGTTTTGAAGTCTTTGCTGACGAACGTGTCCACGCAGGTACACGAGGTGAAGAAATATAACGCTAGGACCATAAACACCGAGTAGATATTGTAGAGACGGTATCTAAGCGAGTGCGTGGACCAGCTCGTTGGTCTCCAGTATCCGCAGAAGCTGAGCAAGTTATAGGATAAAGCTAGTTTGCGCATCCTCTTCCTTTTATTGTCTACGTTTATTCGTAAATTTCTTTAGGACGAAGAAGAAGAAGAAGAAGAAGAAGAAGAAAAAGAAATTTTCTTAATAACTCGTAAAAATATTTTAGAAAAGTGTTGCACGCAGGAGAGCCGTCTTTCGACTGAGCAGTTTCTTCAGTCTCGCAACGATTTTCTCATTTCGACGGACAGGTTGCAACTATCAATACTCGTGTCAGTTGTTTTCGGTTGTAGAAAGGGTAATTTCATCGCTGGGAACTTCCGTTGAAGTAAAATTGCGTTTCAGAGTCGGGTGTCCAGCCGGAGGGTCTTTAGAAAGTTTCATAGTCGACGGGTGTGTTATTTGATTGGCTGGAAAATCATTACCTACGACTACTTTGTCGCGAAACGTGTTATTTTTCTCCACTTGAAACGGCGCTGCTGACGTGAGTCGATCGAGAGGGCGAAACGACGAGGGCTCGAATTTGTTGGGGAAATGGATAATGTTTCACTCGACTATTATTCGTCCCCCTCTCTTCTACGAAAATAAATAAACAATAAACCGCGGAATAGGAAGCCCGTTCAGTTCGCTGTTGTCGACCGTAGGAGACAGGTGTGTTGCTCGGTTAGTTGCTCGGAATTTCATCGACGAACGTTCGAGCTTCGCAAAGGATATTATCAAATTATTTCAAACGTATTACGTAAAACATATAATACATATTCTGTGATATATCTTTCCATCAAGGAGTAAATATTGTGGACATCGAGAAAATTCGAAGCGACGGTCCCTGTTTCTGTTCGAAGCGTCAGAGGAGGACGAAGGAAAACGTGAGTTAGCAATAGTATCATCTTTACTAACGAATTAGTTACTGTAATGAGTTATAAATGTTTACATAAATATGATACACGAGGATTCGATAGAACAAGTAAATGCGTATAAAACATGATGCGTGTGCAAGGAAAAGCGTGAAAAGAGAAAGAGCGATATGCAGAAAGAAACAAGTAAACGTATCGGTCATTGCTTTTGTTATTGATAATAATCTTTCTGTTATTATTGTTTCTGTGTTAAAGACCAATCTGTTTTTCATTGTCATCCTACATACATGTGTGTGTCCGACGTTTCGCGTTATTTTTCTCTCCTTTCGTTTAGGGGAAGGTTACTCTCTCTCATTCTAAATATTGCGCATTACTTTGTTGGAGCACGTTGTACGCTGAATAGGAAGTCTTCAGTAGCTGCAACAGACAGAATACTGAGACGACTAACGTTGACTTGGAAGACTGTTTTTCATTAGAAATATAACAGAATTGTATTAGAGGAACGTAATTAAATAATCTTTGATACTAACTGACGTGAAACATTGGATGTTCATGGTGATAACATGCAGACTGTTAAACTGAACTGGTTCTAACGCGCGTCTCATGATTAACAAAAGAATCTTCTTCGACTTTTCGTCCAATAACATCAAGTCGCATTCCATTACCACGTCTGACACTTGTAGACTCTGGGGAAGGAAAAATCACAACACACGTACTCTAGAATTCCATAAATTCGTACGGAAGTTGAGATCGCGTGGGAAATGAACCTTCAGTTTGACTTCGTTGCCGAACCAGCAGTAGTAAAATATCTGTAAGAGCAGACACGACGTGTAGCACGTCGTCTCGATGAATTTCGCGCCGAACGTTAACAATGACAGCCGATAAAGATTGAAGCACACCGCTCCGGTGCTTATCAAGAACTGAACGGACGTCATCATTTTGAAATTGTTGTCCACCATCAGAGCGAGTCTGCAATTTGACGCGACAAAGAAAAAAATCGTCTCTTTCAAAATCGTTCGAGAATATGCGTCAAAGAGTACTCGTATTAGAGAACTAACTTGTATATATGATCGTGGTGATAAGCGCACAGTCTTGCCGAGTAACTTTTGTTCATCGTGATATTCCTCATGCGGTGTTCGAGAATCTCGAATTGACAGTAAATGTGAATTAACAAACTGCTGAACAGGCAGTCGAAGATAACGTTCATGTTCGTGCTGAACAACGTGGCTACGATTTGGTGAACGAAATTGAGGGGAAATAAACGGGGCGAGGACAGGCACTTTGGTAACCAGACTCGAAACTTTAGGTTTCCGTGTCTGAAGTCGGTGAAAAGTGCGCTTATCCATAGTAAGGTTGTGAAACAGTCCAATGTAGCTGTGTAAGCCATGGAGTTCCACCTTAGAATACGATAGAATTTATAATTAATTCGCGTTTTATCGATATTAGTAACGAACTCACTCGATCTGATCCTCGAACCTCAATCGAATCTCAATCTCTTCGTCGTTTAGAGGCACCAGAGGCTCCTCTTCTATAATGTCCAGTAAACTTTTGATATCTCCCAGGTAAATGAACAGCATCAAAGTCTTACAGCAGCTGGAGAGCAGTGTAAGCGTCACGTATAGATTTTCGCTGAGATCGTCCTGATTGTCCACGTTGAGAAAAAGGTCCAGAATCAAAAAAATTTCCATGGCCACCATCAGTGTACTCAATACGGTCGTATAAAGGTAGTACAAAACCCTTTTCCATACGGACTTCCAAGACGATGGTCGTAACAAACCGATCAGTGTGAGAAGTTTAAATATTAACTGCAATGTATGCATCGCGAGATCCTTTCTCTAATTACACTCGGATTCTGTCGCACGTGTGTTTCATTCTCGAGAAATCGTTCACAGAAATTGCGAAGAAACGTAATTTTTACAGAAAAATGTTGATATTTCTTAACAAGATTTCGTCAAATCTAGCACGATACGTATAGACTACAATTGTGTGTGCTTTTTCTGACTTACGTTTCTTTTAAATCCCTCTTACACGATCAAATAAAAAACACATGCGTTCGTAATATGTGAAAATTGAGGAAGAGAATTTTTCTTCATAAAATTAGGCATCATTTTGAGAAAATTGGTGTTATCGAACAAATGTTACAAAACGGGGTGCATCGTTAATAAGCTATATAAGAATCGTTTCGAAGTAGCGCACGATACATCGCCATAGGACAATCTTCGAGATTTTACCTTTTCGTATTACTGCCTGTGCTATAATCTTAAGCATTCGATGCTGAAATAAAAATGACAAAGTATATCGATCCTTTTCACTGTGTCGACGTCTGTTGCGAGTTTACACGCGTTCAGACGTGTTTCACCAGTGAAGGAGTGCAAACATATTTTACGTCAGTGACATATTTCAGAAGAAAAGAAAAAGGTATACAAAGGAAAAACCGTGAGTACTTTGATACTTCAAAAACTGATGTCAGAAGAAGGTTGTTGTTAAAGTTCAACAAATTTCACGGATTTCATTTAGTTTATTAGAACGTTGCCAATGAACAGTGTGTTCCAATCCAACACCAGAATGTATTCTTCCAGAAAAATCGACAGAAAGGCTTCCGTTTCGTATTAAGGAGTTTTAGTTCGTTGCAATAGATTAAACATGGAATACGATGTTTTCATTAACTATAATAGAAACATTCAGTTTATTAGATTATTCAATTGTCAAGCGAATTATCGTTCACTAACCGCCGTGAAGGAATCGAGGTTCAGAGACACCAGATTGAGGCTGGTAAATTCGATAGGCTTCGTTGCTCGATTCATGATCGTTAACAAAATCTTCTTTGCTTTTGTGTCCCACGATACCCAATCGCTTTTGAATATCATGTTAGATAGCTCGAGGCTCTAAAACGAAGAAGTATTACGTATACACGGCAGTCGTTAAAATATATATTTCTTTCGTCTCGATGACGAACCTTCAATTTCACTTCGTTACTGTACCAACAGTAGTACAAGATCTCGGTGAGCATGCAAGCTGCATAAAGCATACATTCCACCATTAGAGAAACCGTGGTTACTTGCGACATTCGATAGAAGTTGAAGCACACCGTGAACGAGCTTACGCAAAATTGTAAGAACACGATTACACTGAATTCCCGGTTCAACCTTTTCGCATATCTGCAATGATTCAGTATCTACTTGCTGCGCTGATCTCGTTAACCTTCGACTGCTAATCGCTCTATATACGAAATAATATGTTAAATTCGTCTATCGCATACAAACTTGTATATCGTGTAATGGTGTTTAGCGCACTGCTTTGCCAAATGAATTTTGTCTTGTTCGACATTCTTCAGACGTTCCTCGAGTATGTCGAATTGACCATAGATGTGAATTAATAAGCCACCAAATAGGGAGTCGCAACCGACGTTCGTGATACCGGTCAACAGCAAAGTCGTCACTTGGTAAACATAAGTAAACACGTACGACAATTGATCAGAATAATCGTACGGTAACCAGACTCGAAGCGGTGGCTTTCTATCCTTAAAATCGGTGAAAAATGATCTCACTGCTATCCATATTATACAGGTCAAGACCAGAATCATGTAAACGACCGCGTTTCGTCTACAAACACGACACATCAAATCATATCAAACGGCGTTTCCACTTTTCACGTTTTTAGAAATGCATATACTTACTCGATTATCCTGTTGAATCTCCTTTGTATTCTCACTTCCTCTTTGGTTACCGTTAAGAATGGTTTTGTCTGCAGGTCGTTGATCAAAGATAAAATCCCTTTGCGATGTATTACCAGACTTGTCATTTTACAACCGCTAATGAGTATTGTCGGAGTCATGTAGATATTATCACTGAAATCATCTTGATTTTCCACGTTGATGATTATGTCCAAAATCTGTGCAGCCACGTGAGTGTGCAGTATTGACCATGGGATTAATGTGAACAGGTTGTACAGAAGCTTTCTGGTAGGCGACGTCCACGAGGGTGGCGGCCAACAGCCGCAAAGCGAAAGAAAAATGCACGAATATCGTAACGTACGCATAACTAATTTAAGATGAACCGCTAACGTGAACGTAAAGAGCACTACAGAAAGTTTTAGACACTACTGACGATTTTAGAGTATCGACAGGTTCCTGTACCCCCTCGATTCAACATACTTCCCCCCAGAAAATTTACCCTCCGATAAGCGCTCGGTTCATCGTTACTTATGTATGTTAATGACGTAACGATAAATGAGGCCTAGGAAAGTAGGTAGTTGCAGATACTACTCAGCAACCCTTTCAACTATAATACACCATTATTTACATCTTTAGATCGTACAATTTCGAGGAGCTTCATTGAAATATAGATTAGTTGAGACTGAAATGTCGTCTCCAGCAACATTCTATAGAGAAGAGTGAGTTAGTTGGTGAAAAAAAAATGGTCGTTTCAGAGGAACGCACATATCTTCAGTAACACAGCAGTTTTTTGTCATTTTTTGCAAAAATTCCGTACTAACGTTAACTGTTCCATTGATATCTCCGTGAAACGCGAAAAGAAAAGTTCGTAGTAAAAGTGCGTAAGATATTTACAGATTTCGCTAGATTATCAGATTTCGTATACAGATTTCGCAAATATTTAATATATCTAAATTCTTATCACCGTGGCGTTGTCTATTACGAAACAAAAATCGTAAGTATTGTGATAAATTTGAAAAATGTCACCAGAAGGTGGTTATTATTAAAGTGTGTTCCAATCCAACAACAGAATGTATTCTTGCGGAAAAAACAACGAAAAGGGTTTCAGTTCGCATTAAGCATATTTAGTTTGTTGCAACAGGTTAAACATGGAATACGATGTTTTCATTAGCTGTAAGAAAAACAGAGTTGTTCAAATTATTTAATTCTACAGCGATTTATCGTTTACTAACCGCCATGAACGAATCGAGGTTCAGAGACACTAGGTAGATACTGGTAAATTCGATAGGCTTCGTTGCTCGATTCATGATCGTTAATAAAATTTTCGTTGCTCTTGTATCCCACGATGTCCAGTCGCTTCTGAATATCACATCTGACAGCTCGAGGCTCTGCAACGAAGAAGCATTATACACAGCAGTCGTTGAAATATATTATTCTTCCGTCTCGATGACGAACCTTCAATTTCACTTCGTTACTGTACCAACAGTAGTACAAGATCTCGGTGAGCATGCAAGCTGCATAAAGCACAGTTTCCACCATTAGTGAAATCATGGTTACTTGCGACATTCGATAGAAGTTGAAGCACACCGTGAACGAGCTTACGCAAAATTGTGAGAACATGATTACACTGAATTCCCGGTTCACCCTCTTCGCATATCTGCAATGTATCGACTTACTACGCTGATTTCATTAACCCTTCGACTGTTAATCATTTTATCATTTTCCACCCTCATAAGCATATAACAGTCGAAGAGTTAGATTTGTGCATCGCATACATACTTGTATATCTGGTAATGATGCTTAGCGCACTGTTTTGCCAAATGAATTTGGCCTTGCTCGACGTTTTTCAGACGTTCTTCGAGTATCTCAAATTGGCCGTAAATGTGAATTAAGAATCCACTGAACAGAGAGTCGCAACCGACGTTCATAAGGCAAGTTGACATCGAAGTTATCATTTGGTAAACGTAGGTGAACGTGTACGACCACTGTTTCGAATAATCGTACGGTAACCAAGCTCGAAGCGTTAACTTTCTATCAGTAAAATCGGTGAAAAATGATCTCACCGATATCCACATTACACAGGCTAATACTAGAACCAAGTAAACGATCGCGTTTCGTCTAGGAAAATATCAGTTTAAATTCTCTCATCCAGCGTTTCCACTTTTTTTGCTCTTATCCTACTTTAGGACGTACAGACATGCATATACTTACTCAATTATTCTGTTAAATCTCCTCTGTATTCTCACTTCCTCTTCGGTTACCGTTATGAAAGGTTTTGTGTGCAGATCGTCGATCAGAGATAAAATCCCTTTGCGATATATCACCAGGATTGTCATTTTAAAGCCGCCAATGAGTATCGTTGGAGTAATGTAGATGTTATCACTGAAATCATCTTGATTCTCCACGTTAATGATTATATCTAAAATTTGTGCAGTCACGTGGGTATGTACAATTAACCATACGATTAACGTGAACAGGTTGTAGAGAAGCTTCTTGATAGGGGACGTCCACGAGGGTGGTAGCCAACAGCCGCTGAGCGAAAGAAAAATACACGAATATCGTAACGCACGCATAACTAATTTAATCTGTTCCGTTAACGCGAACGAGAACAGTTCTGCAGAAAGTTTTAGATACTACTGTCGATCTTAGAGTATCGATAGGTTCCTGTACCCTTTCGATTCAACATACTTCTCCCCAGAAAATTTACCCTCCGATATGTGCTCGGTTCATCATTACTTATGTATGTTAATGACGCAATGATAAATGAGAAAGTAGGTAGGTAGTTGCAGGTACTACTCAGCAACCCTTTCAATTATAATACGCCACTATTTACATCTTTAGATCGTACAATTTCGAAGGGCTTCATTGAAATATAGATTAGTGGAGACTAAAATTTTGTCCCCAACAACATTCTGTAGTGAAGGGTGAGTTAGTTGGTGAAAAAAAATGGTCGTTTCAGAGAAACGCGAGTATCTTCAACGGCACAGCAGTTTTCTATCATTTTTAGCGAAAATTCAGTGCTAACGTTAACAGTTTCATCTTTGTGAAACGCAAAAAAGAAAGACCGTAATAAAAATACTTAAGATATTTGTTGATTTCGCCATATTATCAAATTTCGTATACATATAGGTATGAATTTTTTTCACTGTGACATTGTCTATACGAAGATTGTACGAGTTCCATCGTAATGTTCCTTCACTGACACACTTCGAAAGAAGTTAAACATCGTCAGCTCTTTCCAACATACAAGAAGCATAATTATCTTTTCGTCGAGCAAAAGAATAAGGTAGACCAAGATAAAACTGTAAGCAACTTGACAGATTTAAGAAGTGCACAAATATCATGAATTTCATATAGTTTATTAAACTATTGCCAATGCACAGTGTGTTGAAATTCATCGTCAGAATTGCATTCTTTCGAAAACATGGACGGAAAGGTTTCCGGTTCGTATTAAGGATTTTTAGTACGTTGCAGTAAGTTAAACATGGAATATGATGTTTTCATTAGCTAGAATAAAAACATACAGTTCTTCAAATTATTTAATTCCACAGAGAATTGTCGTTTACTAACCGCCATGAAGGAATCGAGGTTCAAAGACACCAGGTTGAGGCTGGTAAATTCGATGGGCTTTGTTGATCGATTCATGATCGTTAATAAAATTTTTGTTGCTCTTGTGTCCCACGATGTCCAGTCGCTTTTGAATATCACAGTAGATAGCTCGAGGCTCTAAAATAAAAAGGAAGTACGTATACACAGCAGACGTTGAAATTTATTTCTCTGTCGTCTCAATGACGAACCTTCAATTTCACTTCATTACTGTACCAACAGTAGTACAAGATCTCGGTGAGCATGCAAGCTGCATAAAGCATGCATTCCACCATTAGAGAAACCATGGTTACTTGCGACATTCGATAGAAGTTGAAGCATACCGTGAACGAGCTTACGCAAAATTGTAAGAACATGATTACACTGAATTCCCGGTTCACCCTTTTCGCATATCTGCAATGATTCAGTATCTACTTGCTACGCGGATCTCGTTAACCTTTCGATTGTTTAATGTTCGATTTATTAACAGATACGTAAGTTGTCAGATTTTTCATCTTTAAAAGCACACAGCAGCCGAAGAGTTAAATACGTATATCGCATACAAACTTGTATATCTTGTAATGGTGTTTAGCGCACTGTTTTGCCAAATGAATTCCGTCTTGTTCGATATTCTTTAGACGTTCCTCGAGTATCTCGAATTGACCGTAGATGTGAATTAATAAGCCACCAAATAGAGAGTCGCAACCAACGTTTGTGAAACAGGTCAGCGTCGAAGTCGTCACTTGATAAACGTAAGTGAATGTGTATGACAGTTGTTCGGAATAGTCGTACGGTAACCAAGCTCGAAGCATTAATTTTCTATCCTTAAAATCAGTAAAAAATGTCCTCACTGATACCCACATCAAGCAGCTTAAGACCAAAATCATATAAACGATCACGTTTCGTCTGCAAACGCGACACATTAAATCCTATCAAACGGCGTTTAGAATGTACAGGCATACATGTACTTACGCGATTATTTTGTTGAATCTCCTTTGTATTCTCACTTCCTCCTTAGTTACCGTTAAGAAAGGATTCTTCTCGAGGTCGTTGATCAAGGATAATATCTCTTTGCGATGTATCACCAGACTTGTCATTTTACAACCGCTAATGAGTACTGTCGGAGTCATGTAGATATTATCACTGAACTCATCTTGATTTTCCACGTTGATGATTATGTCCAAAATTTGTGCAACCACGTGAGTGTGCAGTATTGACCATGGGATTAATGTGAACAGGTTGTACAGAAGCTTTTTGGTAGGCGACGTCCACGAGGGTGGCAGCCAGCAGCCGCAAAGCGATAGAAAAATGCACGAATATCGTAACGCACGCATAATTAATTTAATATGAGCCGTTGACACGAGTGCAAACAGCCCCGTAGAAAGTTTTAGACACCACTGTCGATCTTAGAATATCGACAGGTTTCTGTACCCTCTCGATTCAGCATATTCTTCCTCAGAAAATTTACCCTCCGACATTGCTCTTTTTGTCATTACTTATGTATGTTAATGACGCAACGATAAATGAAGCTTAAGGAAGTTGGTAGTTGCAGATACTACTCAGCAACTCTTTCCACTGTAATACACGACTATTTACATTTTTAGATTGTATACTATTGTATACACTCGTCATGGCAATTTCAAAGAGCTTCCTTGAAATGTAGATTAGTTGAGACTGAAATGTTGTCTCAAACAATAGTCTATAAATAAGGATGAGTTAATTGGTGAAAAGATATGTTTATTTCAAAAAAACGCGAGTATCTTCAGCGACACAGCAGTTCTTTATTATTTTTCGCGTATATACCGTGCTAACGTCAACTCTTCCATCGACATCTGCGTGAAACGCGAAAGAAAAAGTCCGTAGATTTCGTACACAGATAGATATGCATTCTCTTCACTGTGACGTTGTCTATTACGAAGGAAAAACCGTGGGCATTATGGTAAATTTAAAAAATATTGGCAGAAGGAGGTTATTATTCGGGTGCACATTATTCATGGATTTCGTTTGCTCTATTAGAAGGTTACTAATGCACAGTGTATTTCAATCCATCTTCGGAATGCATTTCTTCGGAAAAATCGACGGAAATGCTTTCGGTTCGTATTAGGGATTATCAGTTTGTTGCAACAGGTTAAATATGGAATACGACGTTTTCATTAGCTATAATAAAGACATTAATTTTTTCAGATTCTTTAATTCTCAAGTGAATTATCGATTACTAACCGCCGTGAAGGAATCGAGGTTCAGGGACACCATGCTGAGGCTGGTAAATTCGATGGGCTTTGCTGATCGATTCATGATCGTTAATAAAATTTTCGTTGCTCTTGTGTCCCACGATGTCCAGTCGCTTCTGAATATCACGTCAGATAGCTCGAGGCTCTAAAATAAAAAGGAAGTACGTATATTTATTTCTTTTTAGTAGTAAAATTTATTTCTCTGCCGTCTCAAGGACGAACCTTCAATTTCACTTCATTACTGTACCAACAGTAGTACAAGATCTCGGTAAGCATGCAAGTTGCATAAAGCATACATTCTACCATTAGAGAAACCATGGTTACTTGCGACATTCGATAGAAGTTGAAGCACACCGTGAACGAGCTTACGCAAAATTGTGAGAACATGATTACACTGAATTCCTGGTTCACCCTTTTCGCATATCTGCAATGATTCAATATCTACTTGCTGCGCGGATCTCGTTAACCCTTCAACTGCTAATCTTTTTACATTCGTGGTAATAAATTCATTTTCCGTCGTTAAACGCATGCAACAGTCGAAGTGTTAAAGTGCGCTGCATACAAACTTGTATATCCTGTAATGGTGTTTAGCGCACTGTTTCGCCAAATGAACTCCGTCTTGTTCGACATTCTTCAGACGTTCCTCGAGTATCTCGAATTGACCGTAAATATGAATTAACAGCCCACTGAACAGAGTGTCGCAACCAACGTTCATGAAACAGGCCGATATTGAAGTCATTACTTGGTAAATGTAAGTGTATATGTATGGCCTCTGTTCAGAATAGTCATATGGTAACCAGACTCGAAACGTTAACTTTCTAGCCTCAAAATCTGTGAAAAATGATCTTATCCAGGTCCATATTATACAGCTCAGGACCATAGTCGTGTAAACGATCGAGTTTCGTCTGCAGACACATCGAATTGAATCTTATCTTCGTTTAGAATATACAGTCATACATGTACTTACTCGATTGTTCTATTGAATCTCTTCTGTATTCTCACTTCCTCTTCGGTTGCCGTCAAGAAAGGTTTCTTCTCGAGATCGTCGATCAAAGATAAAATCCCTTTGTGATGTAACACCAGACTTGTCATTTTACAACCGCTGACGAGTATCGTCGGAGTGATGTATACATTATCACTGAAATCATCTTGATTCTCCACGTTGATGATTATATCTAATATCTGTGTAGCCAGGAGGCTGTGTATTAAAAGCCACAGGAATAACGTGAAGAGGCTGTACAGAAGCTTTTTGATTGGCTACGTCCACGAGCGTGGTAACCAGCAGCCGCAGAGCGAAAGAAAAATACACGAAAACCGTAATGTACGCATGACTAATTTAATATGAGCCGTCCACGAGAACGAGAACAGCTCTGTAGAAAGTTTTAGATACTACTGTCGAAATTAGAGTATCGACAGGTTCCTGTACCCTCTCGATTCAATATACTTTCCCCCGTAAAATGTACCCCCCGATAAGTGCTCGATTTATCATTAATTATGTATGTTAATGACGTAACGATGAATGAGGCTTAAGGAAGTAGGGTTGCTGATACTTAGCAACCCTTTCCGCTATAATACATTACTACTTACATTTTTCGATTGTATACACTTGTCATGACAATTTCGTTTAGAGTTCTTGAAATATGGATTAGCTGAGACTGAAATGTCGTCTCAAACGACATTCTATGGATAGACGTGAATTAGTCGGTTAAAAAATATATTCGCTTCAGAAAGACTCGAGTATTTTGAGCGACACGGCAGTTGTTTATTAATTTTGTTCGAAATTCCGTTCCAACGTCAGCTGTTCCATCTTCGTGAAACGCGAACGGGAGAGTTCGTAAGGAAAGTGTGTAAGATATTTACAGATTTTGAACAATTTATTAGAATTCACTCTACACCTCTGATCGCATCTGCCGAGTGTTTTGTTCAGTTCGTTTCTCTTCTCTTCTCTTGAATGTTTGTGTTTTCTTCACGACCTCCGGCTTTGCTGCAACATGTTGAAAGCGGAATACGAAGTTTTCAATAACTGTAACAGTAAGTGGATTTTTCGCAACATTTAGTCCAAAAATACGAAGAGTAGGGACGATCAGAGTTACAGAATTACTGACTGTCATGAAAGAATCAAGATTCACGGAGATAATATGGCCTGTGCTAAATTCTATGGGCTTTCTGGATCTTCTCATTACAATGAGAAAAGCCTTTTTGGTATTGTTGTTCAACGACGTCCAATCGCTTCTAAATATCATGTCAGGAAGTTCTAAACTCTGTAGAGAAAGTTTTTGCATAAGGTTACATTGTTTCTCTTGTACCAAACTCATGAATGCGCATTTCGATGGATCGTAGAGGTTCTCAGCTCAAAATTGCTATCAATCATGCTCATTCATAACTTGAGTACAGGAGTGCGACACAGCGCTACCAAATAATTGTTAAATTGTTGAAATTAGTTTGATGGTGACAATGGACCTTAAGCTTCACTTCGTTGCCGTACCAACAATAATAGAATATCTGCGTCAACGTGCAGATCGAGTAGAGGGTCGTCTCCACGAATCTTGAATCCATTTTGATCTGCGTCAGTCGATAGAGATTGAAACAGAGCACCGACATGCTTATGCAGAATTGGCAAAATACGATTATCTTGAATTCGTTGTTCACCATCCGAGCGAATCTGCAAATACGTGGAATAAAAACTGTTCAATCTTATTTCAGGTGTTTTAAGTCGCTGGGAAGCGAAGATCGGTAAATCGCGAAACAAACTTGTATATTCGATCGTGATGGCGGGCGCACAGTTTCACCGTGTATTCACCGTCCCTGGCGACGTTCCTCACACGATGTTCGAGTATCTCGAACTGGCAATAAATGTGAATCAACAGGCCGCTGTACAAAGAATCACCAGCGACACTGGCTAAACAGCATATCGTCGCGGCTACAGCCTGATGAGCGAACGTAAGCAGAAATACAGACGCGGACGAGTAATCGTACGGTAGCCATGCGCGAAACGTTAGCTTTCTGTTCTTGAAATCGGTGAGGAGCGATCTCACGTATATCCAGAACGCGCAGATCAAAAGCAGGCTCGTGTAGCCGATCGTGTTCCAGCTAGAAAAAAGATAGAGATCGAGAAGCAATGGTTACCTGTACTTACTCCCGCAGCTTGGGACTTACTCGGAAATCTTTCCAAATCTCAGTCGCATTTCGTGCTCCTCCGCGTCCACAGGCAAGAATGGTTCCTTCTGAAGCCAGTCGATCAAAAGGAGGACGCTTCGTCGACGTATCAGTATGGTAGAAATTTTCCAAGTCGTGACAAGTACCACTAGCGTTATGCAGAAATTGTCGCTGAACTCGTCTTGGCTCTCGACGTTGAACACCACGTCCAATATTTGGGACAGTAGCAAACTGTTGAGCAATAGCAAGGTGAACACCGCGTAAATGTGGTACAAGGATTTCTTAAACGGTGTTGTCCACGATGGGGGTGGAAAGCAGCCGCAAATCGTGAGTAAAAAGTACGTCCACTGTAATATACGCATCGTTTCTCTGTTCTTCTTCTGTTCAGACTGTTATTCAAACGTCGAGGAGATTTTCGATCAAGCTTATTAATTTATTGTCGCAAACATCAGAAGATGAATGTAAAGAGATCTTGTCTTATCTTTGAACCACGACTGTTACTCGATGCTGGTTCAGTAGCCACTGACCAAGTACCACCCCTTGTGCCCCTCGGATCGACTTATTTTCTATCGGAAAATACCCTTCCCGGTTAAACAGACCGTGTCATTAAAGTAATTGCCGACAATACCACGCGACATATGGAATGCTGTTTTTAACCATAATGTTGCAACCCTCTACCTTCAGGTTTTTCCCCTTTATTGTATACCAGTGCAACACCAATATTTCCCTTTTTCGAGTGAGACAAGAGGAGAATATTGTCGATACTCGCATTTGTTGAGACATTATTCAGCGAGAAGCTAATGTAAGCTAATAATATAGTTTCTTTCTTTAACAAATAACAACAGACAGTAACCATATTTCCAATGTTCTTGGAAAAAAAAATGTGAATGTTAAATATATTATACGGTCGCGGGTTTCTATGGTAAAAAATAACGAAGAACGTAAGGTAGAATTTGATCGAAGGCAAGTTAAAATCAAATGCAATTTATTAGAACGAGTCTACGTAATTCACAGCATCTGTCAAGTGCAGTTATTCGGAAGAATCGGAGAAAGATGTTGTTTACTACGCGAGTGAGATCTTCATCTACGACGGCCTGCTCTGTTGTAAAACATTCAGCACAGAGTAAGAGGTTTTTAGTACCTGTAACGTAACACTTTTCTAACACTTTTCTTCGGAGTGTTGAAGGAAAGTGTTAAAGTTAACGCGATACTGACTGCCATGAAGGATTCGAGGTCCACGGAGATGATGTGGCCGGTGCTAAATTCTAAAGGCCTTATCGCACGCGCCATCATGATCAGGAACGCCTTCCTAACGCTGTTGTTCAATGATGTCCAGTCGCTCTCGAATATGACACCAGGAAGTTGCACGCTCTACGGAGAGATAATCATTTCATTTTATATTAAAACGAGTATCCATACGTCGTCTTATGTATGTTCTTATCATGACGGTGGACCTTGAGTTTCACTTCGTTGCCGTACCAACTATAATAAAATATCTGCGTCAGCGTGGTAACAATGTAAAGGGCCATCTCCACGAACCGCGCATCCATTCTGAATTGCGACATTTGATAGAGATTGAAACAGTGCACCAACATGGTCGTGCAGAATTGAATGAAAACGATTACCTTGAACTCGCCGTTCACCATTCGGGCAAATCTGCAAACGACGCGTTTTGGTCGGTCCGAGTTTTTATATTATCAAAGCAGCGGTAAAATAGCGAGGACGAACTTGTATATTTTTTCGTGATGACGAGCGCACAGTTTCACCATGTAATCTCGATCTTGCGTAATATTTTTCAGGCGATGCTCCAGGATTTCGAATTGGCAATAAATGTGGATCAACAGGCCGCTGTAGAGAGAATCGCTAGCGACGCACGAAAGGCTGCACACTGTCGCGGCTGTCAGCTGATGAAAATAGGTAAGCAAGAATACCCATGCAGACGAGTAATCGTACGGTACCCACAGTATAGTCGAAAATTCACGACTTTTGAAATCTGTCACGATCGATCGTGTGTATATCCAAAAGCAGCAGCTCATAATTAGGAACACGTAGCCAATGGTGTGCCAGCTAAAACAACAGAGAGTATACATTTCATTTTTAGACGAAAAATTTGTTTAATATTCCACGATTCATCCCTAAAGGGGTTAAGAACGAACTTACTCGGTAATCTTTTCGAATTTCGCATGAATCTCATCCTCTTCCGCGTTTTCCGGCAAGAATGGCTCCTTCTGGAGGCAGTCGACCAAACGCGCGATATTCGCACGACGTACCAATATGGTACTAATCTTCCACGTTGTGCAGAACACCACTAGGGTTACACGGATGTTTTCGCTGAACTCGTCCTGGTTCTCCACGTTGAATACCACGTCAAACATTTGGGTGCATAGGAAAGTATTCAGAAACGCGAAAGCGAATACGGTGTAAACGTGGTACAGAGATCGTTTTAACGGCGTTGTCCACGTTGCGGGTGGAGAGCAACCGCACATGGTTAGCAAAATGTAGGTCCATCGTAGTATGCGCATCGTCGATGAACAATTCCTCGATCTTTACACTAGCTTTGCACCACGCGAGTTTTACTCGATACCAGCTCAAAAGTCACTGCCGGCTATAATGAATCGACCCATTTCACCCCCTCGAATCAGCTTCGTTTTTTTCCCCAGCAGTTACTCTTTCGTTCCACGCACCTTGCCATTATCGTAATTAATGTCGATAATAGCAGACGAGCTATTAGGTCGCAATCGATGCATTCAAGAATAATGATACCATCCTTCTTCTTACTATTACCCCCTGTATTCTACTATGTTGCAATCATCGCAATGTCCATAGTTTTTTCTTAACGTTTCTCGGAGAAAACGAATAAATACGCGTTGCGTGTCGTTGTTCTTCTTTTAACATGTCGAACGGAATAAATGTAAATGGTACATTTTCTACAATCGAGCAGGTATTTAGGAATAATTGTTTTACATTTTAAATGTGGAGTATTT
Source organism: Xylocopa sonorina (assembly GCF_050948175.1). NCBI lineage: Eukaryota > Metazoa > Arthropoda > Insecta > Hymenoptera > Apidae > Xylocopa > Xylocopa sonorina. The sequence goes on from NC_135193.1 coordinate 17,353,855, forward strand.
TTTAGGTGTATTTATTGTCGGAATTATTAGTTCGCATGTTATTTTCTGTTCGCATGCTCTATTTATTCTTTCTATCTACACATACTACATTTTACCTATCTACACTTTCTCATTGCATCGTACGTTTATTCTCGACAACGAAGCAGGTTGTACGCCGAATAAGAAGTCTTCAATAACTACGATCAACAGAATATAAAAGCGATATCAGTAAGTGATTAGTAAGAATTGATCAGCTTCCTTGGAAAAAGAACTCGCGTATTATAAGTAAAAAGTTTAAGTGAAGCGAAAGGTAAGAAGAGTGCGGTGCTTTGGGACGCGAAATTCTTTTTCCATGAAAGCGGTACGAGAATTTGGCTCAAACGGTGCAGTTCGTTGAACATTCCCCAATTATTTTAGTCCATTTTCTACTAACGATCTTGAACGACTCGAGATTCATAGTCACTAGGTATGCGGAGGTTATTTCGATGGGAGACATCGCGCGCGTCATGATCAGCAACAGGTCACGTTTGATGGGTGCGCCCAGAGGTGTCCAGTTAAGTTCGAAAATCATGTTCGAAATGTCGAGGCTCTACACGGAAACAGAACACGTTCGAGAAAGATTTGATGAAATACGCTGTGAACAGGATCAAGTACCTTCAATTTAATTTCGTTCCCGTACCAACAGAACACGTATATCTGCGTGAGGAGGGTGCTACTGTAGCATAGCGCTTCGAGGGCGCGCACAGGTGTGATCTCTCTTAACGTCAGCACGTAAAATCTGATGCATATCGTCAGTATGCTTTGCGCGAACTGAACGAGGATCACCGTCTTAAATTCTTCGTTCAACCTCGCGGCGAACCTGAAATCGTTCGTTTCCCGTGCAAATCGGGAAACACACTCGCATTAACGATCGAACGGTAGAAATTCGAAAATGCAGAAACGTGATAGAGATCATACTGGTAGATGAGATTGTGGTAACATATGCACTGTTTGGCGGCGTTCTTCTCGTTTCGTTTGATCTTCTTCAGACGACACTTGAAGATCTCGATCTGGCTGTAAATGTACATTAACAGTCCCCATATTAAGCTGTCGACAGAAACGTTTACCATCCCGGCAATGACCATGCTCATCACTTGCTGAACGTAAATAAAGATGTGTGCAGTTAACGAGGTATAGTTGTAGGGTAGCCAGACTCGATATGGTAGCGTGTTTCTTCCGGCTTTCAGCGCTCCACCGATCGCCACTGTCGTCACCGTCGATTCGATTAGAACCGCGTATAATATCGCGTTCGATCTGCACTCGTTTGTAAAGGAATTCGTAAACGAAATCGTTTCCTATATTTTCGTCTCATTAAATTCGATATTGTTAATTAAATACGCGATTATATCTGTTTTCTAACTCGAAGAAAAAGATATGAATATTTCTTACACATACAATTGTAATAGCTCCAAAAATTTATAGTAAAATACGTAGTTACCTGGCCTGTTTGTCGCATTTGTTTCGTATCTGAGCCTCCTCTTCCGTTTCCGGCCGGAACGGCTCGTTTTCCAGCATATTGGTCATACCTACGATATTTTTATACCCGATCAGCACGCTACATATCTTTTGACAAGCGACAATCATCGCCAGAGTCAAGTAAACGTTATCGCAGAATTCATCCTCGGTCTTCACGTTCAATAGTAAATCCATGAACTGGCAAAACGTGCACGCGTATAACAGCAACAGCACGTAATAACAGTAGACTTTGTACGCGTATCGTCTCAACAGCGACGAGGAGCGTGGCCGCCAACAGCCGCACGATGTTAAGAGATAATGCGTGGTGCGCAGCAGATGCATCGTTCAATTTTCGACAACTATTTTTCTCCAAAAATCTATCGCTAGAAAACGTTGCCTCGCTCCCTCTCGATGTTCTCAAACTTCGTCTTCGACCGTACCAAACCGATTGGCAGCTTGCGCGAGCTCTCTGTCTCGAGGCTGACTTCGAAAACGGTGTTCTTTCTACGAAGTTGTCGACCCCTTTCGAGCCTCGACATTATTACTACCGGATGATAAGTGAGCTGCGAACAGAAGAAGGAGAAACGGCTCGGTTGAAATATGATTAGTGTATAACATATTCATGGGTATAGTACATCAATACTCCTCGTGTTTTCTGAAATAAGTAAGCAGCTGCCCCTCACGGGGATTGTCGTCACTGAGTAGACTCGGTAATTTCGATTAAATGCATAGAGAGCTTCTTGGAAGGAACGTTAGATCCCTTGCTTTTCCGTTACCCTCTTTCTCGAGGCGTGTCGTTTTCTATCTTCAATTGCATCGATCTTGTAGTACGAGTTTTGCTGAATATTTAATGAGCGATGGGTACAGAAGTTGGACTTGGACGCTTTATTCGTTTCGTAGACCTGTTGACGAACATCGACGAGGAATCTTCGTTCGCAAAGAGGCCAGCAGTGGTGATTTCGGAATTTTATCAGCTCAAGGTACTTTGGACTGTGGAATACTATTGATAATTGTACGTTTAGAATCGCGCTGTTGCTTGTTATCGAGAGTTCCATTTCATTCATTTATTACTTAGCATATATTTAGTAAGTAATTAATGAAAATAAATGTAATTTCTCAGAGAAAGTATCGGTGAAATATTAAGATTAGGATAAGCAGTCGAAAGGAGTTGGGGAAAAAGCTATGTTTCTGTCGTGAACTTAACACTCCTGCATATTATTTATTACATTGCTTAGTTTACACTTCTTCCTAACATCATAAGCTTATTATATTCATCAACAAGACGTATTCTTCTAGTTACGAATTATTCCCTGATTTTACGACGTGAATCGACTATGTAGTGCTTGGTTTACTATCCTTGGCTATTTTGGAGCAAGCTGTACGCCGAATAAGAGGCTTTCAGCAACTACGAATCAATAAATAATTATATGAGTAATATTGTGCTTTTAGACGTGAGATTTGCTGTGAAAAAAATGTTGCTCTCTTAAGTAGAATAGACGAAAAGTAGCGTATCATTTTATACTGACGACTCCAAATGACTCGAGATTCACGGTGACCACGTGGACGCTGGTTATTTCGATGGGAGACATCGCGCGCATCATGATCATCAACAGGTCGCGTTTAGTGGTTCTGTCGAAGAGCGTCCAGTCGAGTTGGAAGATGATACTCGAAATATCGAGGCTCTAAACGGGAACGAGAAACGTCAGAAAAAAAACTGCAGAAGTCGTCTTAACTTCAACCGAAATTACCTTCAGTTTAACCTCGTTCCCGTACCAACAGAAAATGTAGATCTGTACCAGGATCGTGGAGCTGAGGAACACCGTCTCGAAAATCTTCACTGCCGTTATTTCCATGATCGTTAATATGTACAGTCGCATGCATATCGTCACGATGCTCGTCGCGAACTGAATGAATATCACCGTTTTGAACTCTTCGTTCAACATCGTGGCGAACCTGCAATCGTATCGTCGACAAGCCGATCGGAGAACGGTTTTTTTTCGAACGGTGCGGCAAATGGTAACGACGTACCTGTAGATGAGATTATGGTAGCGGACGCATTGTTTAGTGACGTTCTTCTCGTTGATCCTTTTCAGACGGCACTCGAGGATCTCGATCTGACTGTAGGTGTACATTAGCAGGGCCCAAATGAAATTGTCGACCGCGACGTGTATCATCGCGGCGATGGCCATACTTATGACTTGTTGCACGTAAAGGAAGGTATACACCGGGGGTGAAGTGTAATTGTAAGGTAGCCACACTCTGTACGGCAGCGTGTACTTTTCCGCTTTGAACACCCCGCTGAGCGACAGGCCTGTCACCGCCAATTCGGCTAGAATTGCGAAAGAAATCGCGTTCGATCTGCACTCGTTTACAAAAGTGCAACGACATCGTTTCGTAAATATTAATGGTATTCAGACCAATTGGATATTGTTAAACAGATATACGCGTGGAAAGAAATTGAATAGGACGCGTAGCAAACTTTGTTATAGTACGTGAAATGTATCTACCTGGCCTGCTGGTCGCACTTTTCTCGTATCTCAGTTTCTTCCTTCGTCTCCGGGCGAAAGGGCTCGCTCTCCAGTATTTTGGTCAACTCGACGATATTCTTGCGGTTGATCAACATGCTGTGTATCTTATGGCATGCGGCGGTCATCCCCATGGTTATGTAAAAGTTGGTACAGAACTCGTCCTCCGTTTCCACGTTGAAAACTAGATCCATGTAGACGCAGAACGTGGCCATATTTATCACCAGCAACACGTAGAAGCAGTAAACGGTGTACGCGAACTCTTTCAATGGCGACGACAAAGTTGGCTGCCAACAACCGCACGAGGTTAAAAGGTAGCATATCGTGCGCAACAGATTCATCGTTCGATCTACAATTCAATATCGTTTTCCAAACTCTCTCTCTCTTTCTCTCTCTTTACTTCTACAGAAAATCGTTCGAATACTATTCTTCTTCACTCGCGACGTTACAGTCGTTCTGTTTAATCTAACGTCGTTTCAATAGAAATGGAGAAGGATTTCCAGGAACGATGTTCACTCTGCAAGGGCCAAGTATTCTTTCAACCCCTTTACACCGTTCCAACGGGACGATAATCAACTATTAACAAGAGAATAAAAAGTACAGCGGCGAGGTACGATTGCAATTGACATATTATGTATTCATACGTGCACGAGGGTGTATTAGAGTGGAGCGTCGATATTATTTACGCTCCCTACCATAATCAAGTAGTCATTTCAGTTATAGCTACTTGCACGCACCGTTTATGTGCGTTGACAATATTAGTATCTATGAATTCCTTTTCTCGAACACGGACCATGTTATTATCGTGACTCGAATCGTTTTTTATTCTTTACCATCTGTTTTTAAATTATACTACCTCTCGCCGCCTGTTTCATAGTAGTTTTTGTTCAGAATCACTCTTTGTAAATGGACCAGGATAGCTATTGGGCATTGGCTGACCCGGAATTTGTATCCTTCGCGAGGATAGAGGAAGAGGAATAAACAGCGTAAGCATTAAATTCGTGTTATAATAGATCTAGCACTCTTGCATATGATTTATTACTTCGTTTAATCTACATACTATCACAGCGACGCACGTTTATCCTTGCGTTATTCGCAAGTTGTTTCTTCACTGATCTCATCATCGAGCACTCCTTGTTCTATGAAAGTAGAGTGGAAAACGACGACACGTCGATCCACTATCCGTGACTGCTTTGGAGCAAGTTATACGCCGAATAAGCACTTTTCAGTATCTACAATTCATAGAAAAGAACGTTACGTTTCTTCCTAATATGTTACAAATTAAAAATAGATATTTCTGTATACTGACGACACCAAACGATTTGAGCGTCATCGTGACTACGTGGCCGCTGGTCATCTCGATTGGCGACATCGCGCGCATCATGATCATCAACAGATCTCGTTTGACAGCTCGATCGAGCACCGTCCAGTCGATGTCGAAGATCATGCTCGGTATCGCGATGCTCTGAACGGAAACAGATTGCACTGGGAAATGTGTTTGAATCGCGTGGCATTCTACCGTTCTCACGGATGACTGTTCGAAATACCTTGAGCGTAACTTCGTTTCCATACCAGCAGAAAATGTATATCTGCGTGAGAATCGCGCAGGCGAAGCAGAGTGCTTCCAGGACTTTCTCAGGTGTAGCCTGCATTTCTGTTAGAATGTACAGCCTGATGCATATCACCAGTATGCTCGTCGCGGTCTGGCTGAACATCAACATTTTGAACTCGTCGTTCAATATTTCGGCGAATCTGTAACATTTGCGTAATTTTATATAATCTGGCGATAGCCAGAGAAGGTTTCGACATTTATTAACGATACCTGTATATATGATTGTGGTAACGAACGCAAAGCTTGACGATCTCCTTCTCGTTACGTTCGATCTTCTTCAGACGACACTCGAATATCTCGATCTGATTGTGGGTGTACATCAGTAAACCCCATATCAACGTGTCGACAGCCGCGTGCGACATCGCACCGATCATAAGACTCATCACTTCTTGAACGTATACAAAAGTGTGCGCGGATAACGAGGTGTAGTTGTAAGGCAGCCACAACCGATACGGTAGAGAATTCCTTTCCGTTTTAAAGTATCCTCCGATTATGACGGACATCACCGTTAATCCGATTAGAACTGCGTAACGAATCGCATTCAGTCTGCGGTCATTCATAACTGAGTTACGATGCCGTTTGGTAAACGAAGCATTAATTTATCAGCACTGATCGATGAATATATACAGGGTGAATAACATCTAAATCAGTGAGCAAATTGCTCTCGATACAGCTTGTTCGTTCGAGGAGAATGTTATTCCCACATTATCGCTGGTCTCGCTGTTTTTCATTAAATGACTCGTTAACGAAGAGCAACGAAATATTTTCGCAAAGGAGAACGTTTCTTAGAATCGTCCTTTAAAAGTTATTATTTGAGATTATCAGAACATCCTGTATATAACTATCGAGCATTTCTAAGAAATGTTTACTCAACAAGGTAACATAATTTTACATTTCGACTGGTCTGAGAAACAATTAAGTAGATTAGGTAAACCATTTACCTGACCTGCTTCATACACCTGTTTCGTATCTTGATCTCCTCCTCCGTTTCCGGTCGGAACGGCTCGCTTTCCAACATGTCGACCATAACGATGATATTTTTACGGCTGAAGAATGCGCTGCACATCTTATGGCAGCCGATGCCCATTCCCATGGTTATGTAAATGTTGTCGCAGAACTCGTCCTCGTTTTCGACGTTCAATACCAAATCCATCACTTCGCAAAACATGGCTACGTTTACTACTAGAAACGCGTAGTAATGGTAGACATTGTACGCAAATTTTTTGAATGGCGATGACAATGGTGGTGGCCAGCATCCGCATAATGTTAATAGATAGCATATCGTGCGCAGCAGACGCATCGCTGTATCACTGTCACTTCACTCTATAACGATATCTTATTCGTAATAAGATCTCTCATATAATCTTGGATCCTCGAATTATTATATCTTATAATTGTCCCTGGGCAGTTAAATGTTTCAACTGTTGGAAGGGCGCTCGATATTCTGTGTCGGATTCTGAAACGACGTTTGCCTCGCAAAGTTCGTAAACACTGTCTGGTCTTGACATTGTTAGAGAGTAGAACGATGACAAACTACAAATAAAACGATAAGAAATACTATATCGAGGGCGTACGATCGGCTTATTAGATATTTATAAGTATGCGACAGAGTACAGGCGTAAAGCATCAATATTCCTTGCGTTCTTCGATTTAAGCAAGTAGTCGTCTCTGGCAATACTTTTCTCCGTCAATTTTCCTCTTCCGGAACATGAATTAAGTATCGTGAGGCTGGACAAAATTCATTAAAAATTTCTTGAAAGAACGTCTCTTCTTCACTATACTTCAATTTTCAGATTACGCTATTTTCCATCGCTAGTTTCTTAACCGTTCGATACGCATAAGTGACTTACAGTAAATAGTTAAGAATGTAGCAACTAAGAACTTGGACTTTCATATTCTTTTCGAGCAGTTCTACTCGAACGAGAACTAAGATTTTCTATCGCGAAGAGTGAACAAGTATGAAGATGATATCCCTTCAAAGCGAGCAGAGTAAAGGATTTACGAATAGGAATGGATAGCGTAAGAGTTAAATTTATATTATAGATATAGCACTTTTACGTATGATTTATTACTTCATTTAATCCACATAGCGACGCACGCTTATCCTTCTATTATTCTCAAGTTGTTCCTCCACTGATCTCGCCATCGAGTCGAGTGGCAAACGACGAATTCTCTGCTCACTATCCGTTCTGGAGCAAGTTATACGCCGAATAAGCGCTCTTCAGTATCTACAATCCATAGAAAAGAATGTTACACTTTTTCGCAATATATTATAAGTTAAAAACAGATATATTTTATACTAACAACACTAAACGATTTGAGCGTCATCGTGACTACGTGGCCGCTGGTCATTTCGATCGGCGACATCGAGCGCATCATGATCATCAACAGATCGCGTTTCACGGTTCTGTCGAGCACCGTCCAATCCATGTCGAAGATCATGTCCGGTATCGCAAGGCTCTGAACAGAAAACAAACTGTGCTGGGAAAATTGTTTGAATCGCGAGGTAATCTATCATTCTCACAGACGTCTATTCGAAATACCTTAAGTTTAACTTCGTTTCCATACCAGCAGAAAATGTATATCTGCGCGAGTGTCACGCAAGCGAAGCAGAGTGCTTCCAATACTCTGTTAGGTGTAAGCTTCATTCCCGTCAGAATGTGCAGTCTCATACATATCATCAGTATGCTCATCGCGGTCTGACTGAACATCACCATTTTGAACTCGTCGTTCAATATCCTGGCGAACCTGTGATATTTTCTTAATTTTCGTAAATTCCTGCGACCACGTAGAGAAATGTTCGGTATTTAGACTAGTGTGTATGATACCGGTATATATGATTATGATAACGAACGCAAAGCTTGACGGTATCCTTCTCGTTACGCTCGATCTTCTTCAGACGACACTCGAAGATCTCGATCTGGTTGTGGGTGTACATCAGTAAACTCCATATCAACGTATCGACAGCGGCGTGCGACATTGCGCCGATCAGAAGGCTCATTGCTTCTTGAACGTATACAAAAGCGTGCGCGGACAACGAGGTGTAGTTGTAAGGCAGCCACAACCGATACGGTAGCGAGTTTGTTTCCGTTTTAAAGTATCCTCCGCTTACAATGGATACTACCGCTATTGCCATTAAAACTAGGTAACGAATCGCGATCGATCTGCAGTCATTCATAACAGAATTAAGGTATCGTTTGGTAAAAGAGGTATTAATATGTTAGCACCATTTTCACAAATGGCAACATTTCTTTTGGAAATCCAATTCAGGAATCTTTTTCTAAGTTTATCCTTTGATATTATCGAAACGTTGATTCCATAAAATAACATATGATTTTGTAATTTCTAATGCATACACGAGCGTACCGACGCTTTAAATAGTATCAGAAAGAATTGGGTAGATTAGGTAAACCATTTACCTGACCTGCTCGATACATCTGTTTCGTATCTTGATCTCCTCCTCCGTTTCCGGTCGGAACGGCTCGCTTTCCAACATGTCGGCCATAGCGATGATATTTTTACGGCTGACTAATATGCTGTGCATCTTGTGGTAGCCAATGCCTATCCCTAAGATTATGTAAATGTTGTCGCAGAAGTCGTCCACGGTTTCGACGTTGAATATCAAATCCATCACTTCGCAAAACATGGCTACGTTTATTACTAGAAGCGCGTAGTAATGGTAGACATTGTACGCAAATTTTTTGAATGGCGATGATAATGGTGGTGGCCAGCATCCGCATAATGTTAATAGATAGCATACTGTGCGCAGTACACGCATCACTGTACCGCTATCACTTCACTCTATAACAATATCTTACACGTAACAAGGCTTCTTATACAATCTTGGATCGTCGAATTATCATTTTACAATTGCCGCTCAGCAATTAGACGTTTCGAGTGTTACAAAGAGTGTTTGACTCTGAAACGATGCTTGCTCCGCAAAGTTTGTAATCTCTGTCTGCTCTCGACATTGTTCGAGCGCAGATCGACGACAAGCTACAAATAAAACAATAGGAAATAGTAAATCGAGAACGTACGATCGGCTTATTAGATATTTATGGGTATGCGACGGAGTAGGGACGTGGAGCATCAATATTCCTTGCGTTCCTCGACCTAAGCAGGTAGCCCTCCCTGGGAACACTTGCCTCCGCGAATTTTTCCCTTCCGGAACGTGAATTAATTATCGTGACTCTGGTCGAATTCATAAAAGATTCCTCGAGAGAACGTCTCTTTACCATTCTTCAATTTTTAGACCGAGCTATTTTTCCATCGCCAGTTTTTCAACCGTTCGATACGCATAAGCGAGTTACAGTAAATCTTCAACGAATATCATAGGGCAACATGGACTCCTTCATTCGTTTCGCGAGGATTGAACGGACGTGAAGAAGACGTTCTCTCAAGGACAGTAAAGAAGAGGATCTGCGAGCAGGAATGAATAGCGTAAGAGTTATATTTATGTGGTAGAACCAGCACTCTCGCATCTTATTTATTTCTTCTATTAGTCCACATTCTCTCGTACCGTCCTACGCTTATCCTCGCGAATAACTCGTTCTTCTACTCTATCTAGTCCTCAAGTGCTTCTTGTTCTATAAAAGTATTCTACAAAATGGCTATTTCTCGGTTCAATGTTCTTGACTACTCTGCAGCAAGTTGTACGACGAATAAGAAGTCTTCAATATCTACAATTAATTCGACAAGATATAGCAATTACGAGACGTAGCCAATAATGGAAAACATGTTACTTTTTCGTACTAACAGCACCAAACGATTCGAGGTTCATAGTCATAATGTGACCACTGGTCATTTCGATAGGCGACATCGCGCGCATCATGATCATCAACAGATCTCGTTTAACAGCTTTGTCGAGAACCATCCAGTCGATGTCAAAAATCATGCTGGGTATCGCGAGGCTCTGAACGAAAGCATATTGTATGTCTAAGACGTCTTCGTGTTTAGCTATCGATAACTCCAGCAATCGTTATTATCGTAATTGGAATACCTTGAGTTTAACTTCGTTTCCATACCAACAGAAGATATAAATCTGCACCAAGATCGAACTGCAATAGCAGAACGTTTCCAGGATCTTCTCAGGCGAAAGTTTCATCGTCGTTAGCATGTACAGTCTGATACATATTAACAGTATACTCATCATGAACTGGATGAAGATCACCATTTTAAACTCGTCGTTTATCTTTGTAGCGAATCTGAAACGTTTGCTTTAGAAGAAACGAATTTGTTCATAGCGAATAGACATACCTGTACACGAGATTATGGTAACGAACGCAGAGCTTGATGATATCCCTCTCGTTTCGCTCGATCTTCTTCAGACGACACTCGAAGATCTCGATCTGGTTGTGGGTGTACATCAGTAAACTCCATATCAACGTATCGAGTGCGGCGTGCGACATTGCGCCGATGGCCATGCTCAGCATTTGGTGTACGTATATAAAGATATGCGTACTTAACGAGCTGTAGTTGTAGGGTATCCATGCTCGATACGGTAGCGAGTATCTTCCGGGTTTTAAGATCCCGCTGATCGACACTGACACCATCGCCATTTCGACTAGAGTCGCGTATAAAATCGCGTTCAATCTGCGCGAACATTCGCAAAGAGCAACGATGGAAACGTGGGTATTTTAAAAAGTATTCTTGTCTAGGATCAGAAATAATTGTTAAGACATAAGACATTTACCTGACCTGCTTGTAACACTTGTTTCGTATCTTGACTTCTTCCTCTGTTTCCGGTTGAAACGGCTCGCTCTTCAGCATGTCCTCCATAATGATGATATTCTTACGGCTGACCAGCAAGGTGTACATCTTGTGACAGCCGATGCTGATCCCCATTGTTACGTAAATGTTGTCGCAGAAATCATCCTCATTCCTGACGTTCAATATCAGGTCCATGATTTCGCAAAACGCGGATACGTTTACCACTATGAGCGCGTAGTATCGATAGGTGGTGTACGCGAATTTTGCCAGAGGCGATGAAAACAACGGCCGCCAACAGCCGCATAATGCTAAAAGACAATGTATCGTGTGCAACAAGTGCATCTCTCGCAAAATCGTCTGCTAATTGTCGACTGACACAACAGTCGATCGACTTTGCAAAGCACTGGATAAACTACGTTCGATTCGAAAACGATGTTTACTCCGTAAAGTTCGCGATCCCTTTCTGCTTTCGATATCGTTGGAGAACAGGACGAGATGGCGAATTATAAATAAAACAATAAAAAATATATCAGCGAGGCACGCTCGGTTTATTACATATTTATGTGTTACGCGACACCGTATGGGCGTAGAACATCAATATTTCCCGCGTTCTCCAACGTGAGTAACCAGTCGTGTCGTCGATGAAAACATTTTTCATCAACGATTTCCCCCTTCCGGAACACGGAAGAAAACGCATAAACAATTCCTCGCAAGAATATTAGATTCCGTTTTGTTCTTTATCCTCGGGCTTTAAACCGTGCTATATTTTCCATAGCCAGTTTTTCTCCACTGTGCGGTACGCAGCAAACGGCAAGTGCGGAAGTCGTTCTTGAAGTCTTCGTCCCTTCGAGAGAGTGTTCGTGAATATGAACCAGGAGTTTCTTTCAAAAGTAAGAAAGAACGGACGAGAGAGAGATTCGTTTAAAAGGCGAGTCAGATTTCCATTTGCTTTTTTATTTTATACATCGTGTTGTTAATGGTAATATGGGAATGCATTGATATTTTCTTGCGTATCTGCACGTACGTATTTCATTGGTTACTTACATCGACGATGTAAGAATCGTTGCTAGATAATTTCCAGTAAAGAGTTTAAAGTTTCACTCTAAAATTTCGAGATCGTACTGGTTTTATTCGATATTTGTTACGAAAGATTCTACCTTCTTGCTTTATGGTTCCTTCGTTCTCTGAAGCAAATTATGCGCAGAGTACGACATTTTCAGTATCTGTAATAAATATACGAATCAAAGGGGAAGGAAAATTATTTTCATAGACGATTTTCTGTTCAATCGCTGTACTAACACCCACGAAAGTATTCAAATCCATGGTGAAGATGTACGCGCAAGACAGTTCAATCGGATTCATAGCTCTCCTCATTATGATTATTAAACTCTTTTTGCTGCTGTTATCGAGGAGTATCCAATCCATTTCGAAAATCGCACTCACGACCTCGCCACTCTGTGTTTTCACGTATAAAACATTATAGATTTTCCATTTTATAACGATAACTCTACGAAATACCTTTAATTTCAGCTGGTTTCCGTACCAACAGTAAAAAAAAATTTGTGTCATCATACAGGCCAAGTACAACACGAATTGCAAGTACTTGGAGCTCATCGTTGAGGTGCTCGTCAATTCGTACAAAATGAAACAAACTACCAGGGTACTCGATAAAAGCTGAATGCTTATTATGCTCCTAAATTTTTTTCGAACTGTGAAAGCGTATCTGTAAGCAAACGTAATGACCCGTTCAATTAGCATCCAATCGTTTTAATTCTAATCACTTTTCTACTTTGAATGATACAACGAAACTAACCCGTATAGGTAATCGTGGAAACGCACGATCTTCCCGATATCAGGCTTCCTTTCTTTCGTGATGCATTTTAATCTGTACTTGAAGATTTCCAGCTGGCTGCAGACGTGAACGAAGTATCCGCATACGATCACGTCGCAGGCGACATTCAGAAGTGATGTGCCGACCAGAGCGACGATCTGATGAGCGTACGCGACGTAATAATAGTTCAATGCGGAGTAATCGAAAGGTAACCAGGCTCTGTACGCGAGTTTCTGGTCTTTGAAGTCGGTGAATAGCGAGGATAAAATCATACAGACGACCGTCAGCTCCACCAGAAACGTATAATAGATAGTGATCGACCTGTAAACCCGAATTTCATCAAGGTCCGTAATTCCTAATTCGTGGTATTCCCTTATCGATCGTTGCATCTTGTTGCATATTTGCTGTCGTCGACATAATCGAAAAAAAACGAGAATAATTGAAAGAAACGAGAATCGTTTACCCTATGCTCTTGTCGAATTTCTTCTGAATGGCAACCTCCTCCTCGTTCATCGGCTTGCAGGGCTCCTCCTCCAATTTTTTGCTCAGAACTTTAATCGCTCTGCGGTTGATCAGAAGCGTGACGATCTTGCAGCATGAGAGAACGGACGCGATGAACATGTACAGGCTGTCGCTTAACTCGTTCGTCATTCGTACGTTCATTATCAAATGTAGAAACTGCGAGACGCAGAAGGTGTAGAGTAAAAGGAGCACGAACACCGTGTACAAAGCGTACAGCGTCTTTCTGCACGGCGTTCGACACACGGATGGTCTCCAGCAACCGCAGACGATTAGTATGTTAAATGCTGGCTGTAGAATGGTCATTTCTCGCACGAAGACAATCGATGCTACGTCAGAATCTCATGAGAATGTATTATTAGAGTACGATCATTGATACTGTGACCTCACTGTTCCATTTTCGTTTACTTTTCTATCGCTCGGTGAAGAAGTACTGATCGATGTAGAGACTTTTCGTATCGTGAAAGAATTTAATTCGCGTATATAGAGTTGTTTGAGAAATTGTAGAAAACACTGTCTGTTGTATATTGGTTATAACTTTCGGGAACGGCATGTATAGAGATAGTCCACGATAGTCTCCCTCTGCATGCACGCAAGGTATCATTATCGTAATGTCCAGTCTGTGACGAAGCCGTTTGTAAAGTTACATTTTTATGAAACTTGGTTCATCGTAAAATTAGTGGCATTTATCATTCATTATTCTTCCGCATAACGTCGTTTGTACGAGATCGATTTTTTTCATTAGCAGGGGGGCAAGATACGCGGAGAACCGGAGAGTTCTCAGAGAAAAAAGTATACGTGGACGTTCAATTCGGGGTTTAGATTTGGTGAATACAACAGCGATAAATATGTGTAAAATCTGTGCTAAAATTAAATGTTAAAACGAATAATTTTCCGAGGATATTTTAAAACGTGAACGATCCACAAAAGGCTGAAAACGTGAATGTATGCAAAGCTTGATTTATTTTTATAATTAAAATAGATTACACTAGATTTTCAATTTTCATATTCCTTAATTACAAATATATATATGTAAATTGTACAGCGGGCTCTTTACTTTTTATATTACAAGATACAAATGCCTTACGAGAATACGGAATATTTTATTCTACATGTTTAAAAAATAACGTTGCAAAAGTCACAGCTTTTTGTACAGTGTAATTTTATACAAATTATAAATTGTACAGTTGTTTAATTGCTAATGCGATTAGTTGGTTCCATCTGGGCGCGACCGTCCCGCGACTTTTGGCATCTTTTTATTCGTAGAATCCTCCAGTTCTTTCGGTTTGTAATAATGCGGAGCTACCTCCAGAAGCCATTTGCTCTCGATCTCTGTTACCTGTAAAATGAAACAAAATTATAATGGCATTAACAATTTTTTGGCACGAGGAAAAAGTGTTAAATAAGGATTAAACTTTACCTGCCGCATAAATTCTTTTGTGGTGAAAACAAGCTCGTGGTACAGCAACCAACGCGGTAGCTCTTGAAACAACGAGCTATTGGGATGTATCGATACTGTCTGATTGTGTTTCGCAGTCTTGTAGTGCCCTCCTTTCGATAATCGCGCCACGTGATAGAAATATCCAGCCGTAATAGCCTGAAATTCAACAAAACACCAGTCATTCTTCTGTCCAGTCTTTTACATCCATCTTTAATCGCACGCGAAACTAAACTGCAACCAAACGATAATTAGAGGAGAAACACATTTCACTCTACTTTTCTGATATTCATCGTTTCCGTGATTCCCGAGACGAGTTCCATCTCGACTCGTTGCATAAGCCCAACTAATTGCTCCCTAACGTCTCTGGCTCTCTTCATCGACCGATGTTGGATGAAATTTTCGTAGCACCAATGCGTGCTGAAGTCACTCTGTTGCCATTGATTGTAGACGTTCAACAAAGTCAAATGATCGCCGCCAGGCACGTGGAAGTTCTTTCGTGCCGTGTCCGCGTGGATGATCTTGTCCTTAGGCCTGTAGAAGATGGCCCCGTTCACTGACAACATGGCGGCGATCGTGGCTACTTCTTCCGAGCAGCGATACTGTTCGCTGGCTAACAGCATTTTTGCCATCATGGGATCCAACGGGAACTCGGCCATCCTTCGACCGAGTTTCGTCAATTCCCCGCGATGATTCAATGCACCCAAAGCATATAGCTGTTCGAGAGCTAGAACCAGCGTTTCGTGCGGTGGTGGATCCAAGAAATCAAAATGGACGAGATCGTTTATGCCTAGAGCTTTTAAGGTTAACACCGCGTTCCCTGCGATGTATAATAATCTTAATTAGGTAAAAAAGAAAGTGCGAGGAATGGAAAAAGGAAGCCAAATTTCGAGAATGCTCCTCGTACCGAGATTGATTCTTTGAATTTCAGGGACGGTGTTGTCTTCGAGTTCGTGCTGGTACGCCCAGGCTGTGTACAACCGGAAACACTTCCCTGGCGCTACTCGTCCCGCTCTGCCGGCTCTTTGGTTAGCGGAGGCTTTACTAATTGGTACGACCATTAAACTCTCCATACCGGTTCGCGAATTAAAATTGTTCTGTTTCGCAAATCCAGGATCTATCACGTATACTATATTGTCTATAGTTAACGAAGTTTCTGCTATATTAGTAGCAAGAATCACCTGAATAATTAACCACGACAAATATTATTACGAAGGAAAGAAAATTGGTATTTTTATTAAACGGGAGACAAAGGTCTACTTTGCGTACTTTTCTCGCTCCGATCGGAGTTGGCTGGAATATTTTTGCTTGCATGTCGCTCGGGAGATTCGCGTAAACGGGCAGAATTAAGAGTTCCGATAACTTCGAGCCTAACCTTCTCACTCTCTCTTGTAACATTTCCTGGCATGTTTCTATTTCATCTTGACCTAACAGAAATTTGGCAAATTGTTGAACAATATTACGACCATGTTAAAAATTGTATACCTGTTAGAAAGACCAGCACATCGCCAGGTGGTTGCGTGGCATGTATCTGTAGAATGGATACTACACAGGCGTCGATGTAGTCCGCCTCTGGGGCCTTAGTGTAATAAATATCAACGGGGAACCGCCGACCAGGTATCCGAAATATCGGCGCATCGTCGAAGAATTCACTAAATTTTGTCGCGTCTAATGTGGCGGACGAAATTAAGAGCTTCAGATCTGTTCGAAACCTTGTTATATCTTTTACCAATCCAAACAGAATGTCCGTGTGTAAAGTACGTTCGTGTGCTTCGTCGATGATCATGACACTAGAAATAATATCGTTTTACAGCGAATTAAAGAATTTCTCGAATCAGATCTGTGGGAAAATTCTTTTTTTTTATTATATACCTGTATGATGCTAAATCTGGTTCACTAAGAAATTCGCGATGCAGTGTACCATCGGTCATATACTTGATACGTGTACGATGGGAGGTACAATCCTCGAAACGAATCGCGTAGCCCACTTCGTTGCCCAATTTCACAGCCATCTCATGTGCAACCCTAGCTGCAACAGACATGGCTGCGACACGACGTGGCTCCGTGCAGCCAATCATTTTATTGTTCTCTGCGAATCCAGCTTCGTACAAATACTGCGGAATTTGAGTGGTTTTTCCTGAACCCGTTTCTCCTTCGATAATCAACACCTACGTTAGAGCGCAAATTAGAAATAATTAGTAACAAATATTAATCGTATTTTATATAATACAGTTCCTCTAGGTACCTGATGGTCTTTAATAGCTTGAATGAGATCGTTTCGAAACGGATAAATTGGTAAACTCTTTTTCGTCTCTTGTATAGTTTGCAATGCTTTCACTTGCGGGGGTGGACTCTCCTCTCGTCTTCGATCTTTTTCGCTACCAGGCATACGTAATGCCTGAACGAATTCAACTTCATCCTCCAACAGAAGATCGTAGTCCTGTTGCGCTGCAACCAGTCGAAATTATCCTAAATAAGCACGGTTAACGATAGATGTTATTCTAACTAAAAATATCGCCCACCTTTCCTGTCTTTGGCGCCGAATCGAAAAACAGCAGACGACATTTGATCGGATTCCCATTTACTTTGTTCGGATTGCGGCGGTTCGTTATCGTGTACCTCTTGTTCTGGTTCGAGTTTTCCCTTCTCCAAGGGCATATGATATCGCTGTACCCTTTCGAGCTCTCTAGCTTTTTCATGTTCTTTGGCTAACTGAAGAAGTTGTTTCTTATGTTCGCGTTCTTTCCTTTCCCGCTCTGTCAAACTAATATTTGAAAGTAAAGATTACATACACAGACATTATTGATCTAATTCTTTTTACAAGTCATGTTTTTAATGAGACATTACACTTCATCCTCGAATAAATATTCATCGTCAATTATATCAGCCTCCAATTCGGCCACTTTATCCTCTTTACGTTTCTCCAAATACTTCCGCCGTGACTCGACACGCAGTTTTGGTACAAGTTTCTCCCGCATATCTGTTTCCATGATCTTGAGACGTTTTGCTGCCTCGGCTGTTTAAAATATTTGTAGAATGAAACAAATGTAAGACTAGAATATTAATTATTCTAGAGATACTGCTACAAAACAGTGATATAGTTTACCTGCTCCTGAACCAGCCGGCATAGCCACCTTACGTATCTTGCTCTCATCTTTTGCTTTCAGTCGATTAGCAAACTCATCTCTTTCCTTAATATCCTTCTTACGTCTCTCCTCTTCGCTGTCGCTATCCTCGCTCGAGGATTCCTTCCTTCTGTACTTACTCATTGTGTATTTGTAGTCAGTAACAGGTTATGTTTATACTTTATTCGGTAACCGCGAGAAAAGATTTTCAATATTCGTAATACTATTTCTTTTTTTTGAACCTAAAGTCGTAGATCATTTTGAACGCATAAAGTATAAGATACTGCTCGTTTTATAACAAACAGTTATTAAAATCCATGGAAAACAGAGCGACGCTCATCGAGGTTAGCTTTCCTTAACCTCTTTGACTCTGTTTTAAAGTAAGTCCTATGCTCATCTACGTTCGTTCGACCGCATGTATCGTCGAGCGATTGGTAAACAATGTAATTTGAACAACCGTTACGGAAGAAAAGCAGAAAGACTTGTTTAATCACGACAAGAAGCTGTCAGAAGGTCACAGGTCGAGCGCTGAATTGGCTCGACGCCATGCGGCATACGAGTAAAGAGCGTTTCCTAGCAACCTGCGTAGCGTCACGTGATGCGCAGCGTGAGTAAATTCATTCAAAGGAGAGCACGCGCGCAGCTCCATTCAGTATTCCTTTGAATTCTCGCTTCTCAATATCTTCTTTCCGTTTCATTTATAATTATCAGTACTTTGCTTCTATTCATTTTAAATATTATATATTCATTTTAAATTTACATAATAAAGTACTGACATAACTATAAAATAATAAAAACGACCGAGGTTTTATCGAGATAATGGTGAAGAAAGGAATACAAGACTTGATTGGGACCTTGAAGACACCTTGAAGACAAGATCAGGAATAGAAGACTATAAGTATTCATCGAGAAGTTTACAAGAATATCTGGAATCAATGTAGGCTGGTCGTTGTCTCGAATATACTTTTTATTATACATACATTAATGAAAATATATACATGGTAGACTGTAGCTTGTCGAAGCAGCGAAATGTCAATGTATAATCAGCTACAGTATTCGTACACGAACCTGTGTGTGATATTTTGCTTTTCTTTTATTCTCCTTCCGTTACTTCTCACGACGTTCTCTTGCTTTCTCGTTATTTAAAGGGAGAGATCGCCGTGATTTTAGGAGAGACGCGTGGGCCAACGCGTGTAGAGCATTAAAATGTGTTACGGACCCGTTTCAACCACCTCTCATCAATTACTTCCCGTTTCCACGTCCATTTCGTCACAACACGAAGATAATGTACGTACACGAGAAGGCCGAAACGTATGACCAGGATACACAATATAGTATTTAATACTTTCGCTGACTTCGATTAACATCTGAACTCTTTGTCTCTCTCGTTCACACCGTCTCGTTCTCTCAAATCTCACGTTCTCTCTCTCTCTTTCTCTCTCTCTCTAACGTTCTTTCTCTGTCTCTTTCCTATTCTACTGCACAGCCAAACACTTGCCCGATCACTCGGCTTCGAAAAAAGATTCGTTTTTTTTTTTAAATCTCCCTCTAACATTATCCCAATTTCCATTCCCCCGCTTTCGCATCAACCCTTTCGCGTCAATCCTTTCAACCGTCGTTACGACACGATCTTCCTCTTACAGCGACGCATTGCGCGTTTACTATATCAGTAGACTACAACACTGCGATCGGTGAACAAAATTCATTTTCGTCCCCTCTTGTCGTTCATACTCCTTTGTTTCCTCGTTTGAAAAACGTTCGTTCGTCGTTACAAGAATCTTCTGTTTTCTCCTTCGTTTCGATCGCAAAACGAATGTTAACGTACATCGCTCTCAAAAAAATCGCTCGCGACTTGTTAACGCCCGATCAACGGGATTCACGACAGGCTCTTGCGTCTCGTAGTATATATCGACGTAACGGGACCTCGATTTTATAATATTCGACGTACAATTCGTTGAACTAACGATCAAGCCGATACACGGACCCATGGATCGGTTGTAATCGATTGTCAGATCCGGTCTGCGACCGTGATACCGCGCAACGGACTTCCCCGTCATCGATTACCAATGGATTTAATAAAATAACATCTCACGAGCGATTATGATAATTAAGAAACTATAGATCCTCGATCATTTCCTTGCCACGGACGACTTCGAATAAATTCCCAATACGTTCAGGGAATATTGGGAATCGTGCGGCAACGATGGACATTTGCACATCTCTTTGCGCCTTTTAGAAATAATTTACAATTTGAGAAATACTTGGAATACAACGAGAAGAAACGTGGATGGAAAAAAATCTTGGAATCGGTTCGCATAGTTTTTCGAATTGTCTCGAATATCGTTTGAAATAGTATTCATCATGATCTATGATGTACGCTTTCGAGTTAGATTTAAGAATACGAAAAAGGAATAAAGTGAAGTTTCGAGACTTTATGGTATCTTTCGAGAATACGTTAAATGATCGACGATCGTTTCCAAATTGGAACGATATTCGAGGAAGCTTGAGCCGTTGAAGCGTCGAATGTCCATCGTCGAGTATCACTGATTGGGCGTGGGTGCACGGCTGTCGGGTGCTCGACAAGTTACGTTTCAGCCAGAAACAGGAGTACGCTCGGATATTCTTTGAATGGCGCTGGCATATGAGTCTTTTCGTTTCGTGTTATTATTAAAATTTCATTTTTTTAAATCTTGTACATCCTCCGCGACACCGTAATTATTAATGGAATTTCGACTACGTAATTATTATATAATTTACAAGTTCAGCGGCGATTCAGGCACTGCGATTGACTTCATATATTTGAGCCGAACTCGGTCGAACGTGGCGCCAGGCGACAGTCGTGCGTACAATTACGTCCACGGTTGTTTTTTACGATCATTTTGAACGACGATAAACCCAAAGGAGGTGCGTGGACGAAACAACGGAACAGGTTCCCCTTCTCTTCATCTCTTCGTCCTCTTCCATCATCTTCCGCGAGACTCGCGAGAGAGGTCAGAAACCGTTCCACGAGCGCTGAATAGAATGGCGTTATTGTTCGTTTGTCCCTCCGCGTGAAACGCTGTTCTACAAAACACCTGCTGACTCCGTTTCGCGCGTGCATCGCTTCAAACGGCTGGACAAAAAAGAAAAAAATGTAAACTCGACTCCGAACGACACACGTTACGATGATCACGTTATCTTTCCTCCTAAGGATGACATGCAGCGTATAAAACATATCTTATCTATATATTTATTTTTTACTTTTTTTCTCTTTTTTGTTAATATATACCTTTTATATATATTTGCATTTTATATTTATATTCACAAATTTATATCTAGTTGCTTCATCCGGTACTTTGTTTACACGGCTATGTATATATGTATATATATATATATATATTATGCGTGTATATATATTAAATATATACGCAGTGTACGTTCCTCTTACGCGCTAGCAAGGATTAACAAATCGATACTTCGCTTCGCTCGATGCAACGACACGCCGTTGATGCACATTATATCATGTACGTGGCTGGCTCTTCGAAATTCGTCGAAACAACGGGAAGGAGAGAAACGGAGTGCGTCACGTAGCAACTCTATTGCACTTTGGGATGGACCGTCACTTTTGTTATTTCCTCTTCTTTTCTTACGAACGTTTATCTGGTCTGGATCTCGCGTATAGCTTTCCCGATCGCAATCGGAGCATCCTCTCCTCGGCTACGGCAAGTAGAACACACGCTTCATCGGCGATTCAAATTAAAACATCGATCACGAACTCGAACGTACTACCGTGAGAATGTTCTCACGAACGAAGATTCATCTCCGCTTGTTCCTCTTTCCTTGTACACGCGATACGAGCTGATTACCGTTTAATACGCCTTGTCATCCTGAAATTCTGGCTCCCGAACGACATACATTGCTCCAAATTCTAATCTTCGGCTCTGTTCTTTTTTTTCTTCTCGATCAAACAGGAATAAAATGGCGACGCGTATTCCTGTCCGAGACGTACAGTTTCTTCCTCTTCTCTTTCTTTTTTGGTTTCTTTCTCTACTCTTTCGTTCGTACATGGTACGTACACGCGACTCGAGGGACAAGGGACGAACGACTTCCCTCGTGGTGTCTCGTCCACAACGCGTGGTCGTCGAATTGCAAGCGCGCGTACCGGACACACCCGGATACGACTTGCATCCACGGTACTCGTACAGCCACCGTTCCGTAAACCTAGGCTTAAAAAGTAACGATTAGCCAGCGAGTCGTACACTGGGCCCAAGTGAATCGGTTTACAAACGTATCAACGCTTTGATTCGTTTTGTCAGTCTGTGCTCTCCTAGTCCATGACGAGTTAAAAAATGAAAAAAAAAGAAGCAAAACGGAACAAAATGAAACAAAAGGAGACGAAAAAAGAAGAAGGAAAAAAATATATATAATATACATAGCTGTGGGCCGTCGAGAGGTGGAACATGGTACGTTTGGGACTCGATAAGCGCGTGATTCGCGGTCAGAACCCGTTTTCTGTCCGCCCGTACGTGAATCCTCGTAAAATGCATCGTAAACGTGCCATCGTCAAACGCCACCAGCAATTAAACAGGAGTATCCTCTTTACATCTCTCTTCCTTTCCTTTCGTCGCTTAGCGCCGGTTTGATGGTTCCTCTTCGGCTCGCTATTCGGAAGGTGAGAAGCGAACAACCGCGCTCTTGATTGCGAACATCTTCGCGTTCCTCATTTCCATCCTCGGTTTTTAAGTGTGCTTTGCCCAGCGACGTGCGCGCGCGTCTCGTTCAAAAGAATAGGCGTCGCTGTTTAACAGTCGCGCGTGTGAGATCGTGAACTTCGCATTTCGGACGAGATAGGAAGAAAACACGCTTCTGCGACTTCTCGTCGAAAAAAAAACACGGATACACGTACATTCTCGTATATTTAGTCGAAACGAACGACGAGATTCGAAGAAACGAAATTCAGCGATCGTCGCTGCGACGCTCGTTTCTCTCTGTCGTTCTCTTCTCTTTTTGTTTTCTCCTTTTTAATTTCCTTTTTTTATCGTTTTCTTCTTCGTCGAGTTTTCTTCGTTTAATTTGTTTTCTCCTCCTTTTTTTTTGTTTATTAATAACGCTATAATAGGCAGTGTTCGTTTGAGAAACTGCTACAGAAACTCACGCGCGCGCGCACAAACACGCATACGTACATACATAGATACACGCATACACACGCACACACACGCGAAACATACACGGATCGTCGATAGAAATTGAGTGTCTAGAATAATAGCACGGCGTTTATACGTAAGTTGAAACACGTTCGATGCGACGACTTTTTCCCCTTCCTTTTTCTTTTTTTCTTTTTTTTTTGTTCGTCATCCACTTTGCTTATCTGAAGAGAAGTGTTATCGTTTGGACGCGTAATTGTTGTGTGCCTTGTTATCGCTCGGAACGAATCGCGATTTCTTTTCCTTTTGACGTTTCACGTTTTAGCAGAAAAGAGAACGCGTCGTACTAAAAAAATATATATATATGTATATATAATATGTATGATACATATACGTATGTATATATGCTTATCGTTTTGTTTCACGTGGAACATCGAACCGCGAGAATTTCGGGCTCGCGATCGATACTACGTGCACGATCGTGTTGGCCCGTGTGGGAACCGGAGCGTGTCACTTTGATGCGGGAGAAACGAAAATAAGAGAAACGGAAAAGAAAAAAAGAACAAAGAAACAAGAATGCACGTTCTATCGTGCGCGTAGTCATCGTCATCTTTAGTCGTAATTGTTGTCCCGAATAAATTCGTTAACGGGCGTGATTGGAAATGAAGCGATCGCCAACGAAATTCCGTGAATTTCTTCCCCTCGCCGCGGCGATTATACATAGTTACACTCGCGCGATGAAACGACGGTGATTAGTAGCGATGTACGTATTATCGAAAGTCAATAGGGTTCCGATGATAGGAACGATATTCGTAATTTGTACACCGTGACAGTGTCGAATAGCGGTGATAGAAACAGTTTCCTAGCGAGCGATAGAATAGCAGCGACACATTGGTAATTATTTGCAATTAGCAGCTGGTGGCTTTGTGTGTTGTATGTGTGTATATGTGTGTGTGTGTACGTGTGTCTGTGTGTACGTGTTTGTATCTAGGTGAGGGTGACGTACTGCTCCTTTTGTACTCGTTGTCTGTGTTTGCGAGTCGAATTGTTAAACATGTACATCTGTCGAAGGATTCGCGATTTCATTCACGACGAGGCTCGTTTCTCACTATTTGACGACAGACGACCAGACACGTGTATCCCCGCGACCTGGCCAACCAGGACGAGAGAAGGTCCCATAACCGCCGTGTGCCGGCGATCAACGAGATTAAAAGTCCACTGGTTGCGTGGTACATCGGACGATTTGCATCAGTGCCACTTTAATGCGGAATCACAGAATTACGCAGCATCGGCAGTATCGTTGCCGGGACGCTCCTGCGCTTGGCGGCGGTGTGACGGGCGCGAAATACGCGTGGACTTTGATGTTTGGCAAATGCGTCTGAAACAGCACGATTGCATTTTTGGTTACCAAGGGGCTCGGCTGAAATGTCCATTAAAATTATAATACCACTACTGAGTCATAGTATTATAATGATAAAATTGTTATTTCTTTCAGATGGGGCCTATTACGATCAGGTGTGAGGATTTGTACGCAAGCAACGCGTCGACGAAGAGAATAGCGAGGTTTTTGCAAGAATTGAGGATACGGTACTCTGAGTCTACGTATGCCAGCTCTGGTGATCAGTTGGCAGTCGTAAAGCTCGATTCGCGCGAGATTGTGGCAGGCCTGAAGCAGATGATCCAGGCTGGCATCCGTGATGAGAGGGCAGTTGTCCAATTCCAGCACCGCCAGATGTTCCGCCGCGCACGGCGAGAGTGCCAACTGCCGGATACCTTCGTCGGTAATCAGTTCGCAATGGGATAAACTCTGCGTGGAAAGAAATCATCGATTTCAGATGTAAATAAATCACTCGGTACTGGTGTTAACGATCCTAAATCTGTACGATCTCTGCAAACTGTTTAACCTTTGACTGTAGACCGCTTTCAATTATTATTACTGCGTTAGAACCCCGCGAGGAATATTGGAAGCTCTAGCGATAACCTTACGAACATACTGTTTCAGTGAGAATATTGCAAAACAGACCTTAACAAATAAACACGTGTCATTAAACGAAACGGTTGCGTCGGATTAACACGGGCGACGCAACCGGTTTAACAAAGACTGTCTGGCGAGATGTACGTCCGCTTACCAACTTCTCCAATCTGGGACAGCCCATCGCTAGGTGAATGAGGGTGGCGTCTGTTATTAAAAGGCACTCTTCCAGGTCCATCTTTTCTAGTAGTCTGCAATTCTGCAAAGCGAAAAGAAACTCTCTGTTGACCAGATACCGGTGATCATCTATCGATCGACGATCGACTCACTTTCGCCAAGGCCTGAAAGCCCGCGTCGGTGAAATGAGTGCAAGCGACGCATTCGAGCACGCTAAGGAGCGGGCAGTGTTGCGCCAGCATGACGAGGGACGCGTCCGTCAGATTGGGACAGTTCGACAGGCAAACGTAGTGCAGCCGTGGACACTGTTCGCTCAGCTCTTTGACCGCGTCGTCCGTTATGTTCTGCAATCAATCTGTTTTCATAAAGCACGCTCTAGGACGGAGATTAACGTTTCAATCGGCTCAGCGTCGCGGCCAGTATACAAAAGGGAAAGTTATTTCCCGCTGCGACGCTGAACCCATCGAGAGTCCCGTCCCCACCCGTACGTTCGTCCGTATTTTTCGTTTTACCCTTCGGAAGCACACACTTTCGCTCTTTTTTTCCATCTGGACGAGTCGTACGAGCGCGAAATCAGGGTTATCAGAGTTGATAATAGTTAATCGGACTGGCGAGTACCCTGCATTCGTGTAGATTGATCGCCTCCAAATTGTGGCAGCTCTTGGCGAGACACTTGACTGCCTTGTCGGTCATTTGACGGCAGCCTTTGCATAGGAAGCTACGCAGCTGGCTGCAACCATTCGCCAACGCCTCGACTCCATTGTCGGTAAGTAACTCGCACCAGGAGAGGTTGATGTGAGTGAGGAGACGGCAGCCGTGGGAGAGATTCTTCAGGGAAATGTCCGTTATCTCCGGACACGAGTCCAGGTTCAATCGCTGGAGTTTCGGGCAACGGGTGCTGAGCGCAGCGCACGTCGCGTCCGTGATCTTTTTGCATTGGCTGAGGTTCAGCTCCTCGATATTGGGGCACGAGGCGGCCAGCATGATCATCGAGTCGTCCTGTATGCTCTGGCATCCCCTAAGAGACAGCTTTCTCAGGAAACCTCCGCATCGATTCGATATATTTTCTATCACCGATCCCTGCGTTTCGAACATATTCGCGTTAACCTTCCCTGCTTTTCTTTCCCCCGTTTTTCTTTTTTTTATTACCGCGATCGACACCCGTTGCTTACCGCCTGAAAGAAGCTCTAGCTCTCTCGGACCACGGAGGATTCGATTCTCTCTGGCGAACTGTTATTAAATACTCGAGAGAGCTGTCGAGCAAAATTAAGAGCGTTTCAATAGCGTCGTTCAAGTTTTTTCTCGATCCGTTGTATTTGGGAGTTAAAAGAGGAAGAAGAAAAAGAGAGAGAGGGAGAGAAAGAGAGAGAGAGAAAGTTTGCCAAGTGGTAAGCAACGACGGTTCGATGGTTCGATTTACCTCCACGTCTCGTTGGAAATCGAAGAGATCGATCCTCTGCCAGTTGGATCCGTCGAGCGCCAACACGTTCCAGGCTTTGCTTACTTGCGCGCACCGGCATAGCGATACCACGTCCAGATACGAGAGAATTCTATCAATTATACGCCAGTTATGTTACACCCTTTCCCGATTTTCCGCTACCGTAAAAACAAAGCGCGGGACAGGAAGGAAACACCACCAAAATCAAAAAGAGAGAACAGTGGTGAGAAAAAAAAAAAAGATAACAAATAAAAAAGATAGAAAAAAAGGAAGAACAACGAGAAACCAATAAAGGAAAGTGTGTGTATGTGTGTACGGTATTACGATACCTAAGCAGCAACTCTTTCGGCAGTTTCTTATTAATCTGCGCCTCGTCGTCATGAAACACCCATGTTAGCTGTAACCAGAAAAAAAAGGAACAGATTCGAATGAGTCCGCCGGGGGGTGGGGCAAGAATTGGTCCCGTTTAGTCAGCTGGTAACATAAATACGCGCGGCGCATCAGGTAAAGCGGTCCGGTTCGCTTATTGTTACATCGTAAGACCAAACGGACCAAAGTTAGACGTAGGAAGGATACGACCGCGCGTTTAGCCGATGATAACGCGAAGCGAGAGAGCAAAGTGGCATGCTTGACGGTACCCGTTGTTAACCAACCTGCATGTAAGACTGCTTCATGGCCGTGACAGGGTTGTTGTGAGTGTGCAATTGCGATGTGTAATAACCGGCCTGATGATGATAATGGTGGTGATGTTGGTGATGATGATGATGATACGATGGGTGCTGTTGTCTCCACCATTGACCGCTTGCACCGGATTCCTCGACCGCCTGCACCCCTTGCCCGACCTGGCCCACTCCTCCAACGCCCACGCGACTTACTTTTTTCTAAAAAACAACGGTGATCACCATCGGTCAAAACAGAGAGAGCTTCGACGCCTCCTCGATCTGGTTCACGCGAATCTACCGTGCTTCGATCGAAAAGTCAGACGATTTTCTTTTCTGTCCTCTTCTTCATCTTCCTCCCTGTTCTTACTTAACTTTCTCGTTAAATTCTAAGTCGACTCTTTAGCGCGGACGATCGACGTCTGATATTCGACCGCCGAATCGAAAGCAAACACGAATTTGCTCTCTCCTTCCCGATTTTCTAACCGCCGAGTGACGCGCGAGATTAACGTCCACTTTGTCCGAGTAGACGGAAAATCTAGATCGGCGCGTAGCATCGGGGTGCATTGAACCGTCCGTCGATCGATTCTCCCCCGACATAATTCATAAACGGTTAATTGTACCGGTGTGGTGGAATGGATTTAAAATAATGTCTCCGAGCCGGCATCTGAACCGGTATCCGGGGGAAACGAAGCGGGCCGCGGGATCAATACACGATCCGTCCATCGATCCCCCTCTATAAATACCGTTTTGTAGCTTCGAATTCTTTTTAACGAGGATGCGCTGCCATTACGATCGGTTCAATTGGTTCGTATCAAGAGGGACCCGGCTCTTCCGGACTTGCTTACGGTTTCGTTTAATGCTTTCCAACAGCGATATCGAGATTCGAGTAGGGGGGTTGGGGGGGGGGGGGGGGGGGGAGGCGAAATCCACGGATCTCGGAGGCGAGTGCAACAGTTTCCCCCCAGCGAAATTGGTGTCCAGGTTCTCTCGCCTCGGTTGCGACGACCCGTTTCGCGGTGAAAATTTTCGCGCTCGAGGCCGGCGTGCTTCCGGTGCTCGCGAAGAAAACAAAAAGGAAATGGAGTGAGCGAAGAAACGAGCGACCGTCACGCGATAGCGATGAACGATTTTGTAAAATAACGAACGTGTCTGGTAGAGGACGATAACGAGGGCGAGGTAATCTGAAATTTCGACTCGTTGGGAATAACGATGGTAGGAGCGACGGGAGAGTTTTTTTTTTCTTTTTTACGAGGCTGCATCGAGGCGACGCGACGCGATAACGAGGCTTCCTTAAGGTTCGATCACCTATCCACGCGTCGTCGCACCTGCATGTGACCTTGATTGACCTTGCGATGTAGATCGTTGAACTTGTCCCGGCATCCCAGCCTGGAAGACTTCGCTCGCGATTCTACCTTTTAACGATCCAGTTTTTCCACACGATTCGTTCCCTACCACCGTCGCGCCTCCCACGTGCGTCTCAACGCTCGTAGACAACAAACAGCCTCGCGATCTGCCCGCGTAAAAGGTGCGATCGATCCCCGTCGTTCTCGTTTAATCGTTCGCAAATACAGCTGCTCGATAAATCACGCGTGTACGTGTTCGTTTGTTCGTCAAGCGACAGGTTGCGTAAGCGAAATTACGAGCCGCGTATCGATCATCGGGGCTAGCTGGTCGCGTGCACGGCACCGCGGCCGATCGAAAGGGGACGCGCGCGTTTATCGCGAACGAAGGAAACGATAAACGGCTCAGCCCCCTGGACCGTCCCATCTCGTCCCATTTTCGGGAGAGACTCGAGCAGGAAACGCGCACGGGTTGGCGGACGACACCGCTCCGTCCGTTTCGACGATCTCTCTCACGCAACGCGATCGGAACGCGACGTTGAATCGCGCGCGCACGCGGTCAAACGAGACCCGACGCTCGCGCCGCGACTAACATCTGATTGTTTATCGGCGAAGAAGCGAGCAGCGTGGGATCTGGATTTTCAGGGGAACACTGGGTCAATGCGTTTGCAATAGAGGGATTACACAGTTCTCTCTTTGCTGGCGCGTTGCGTTCGACTCGCGTTTCAATTCAGCTTTGAAAGTTTCAGATCGACGATTTCTGACTAGATCCTGGACGGGTGATGGTAGCGAATCTATGTTTCATGAAATATTTGAGGCTTTTTTTAAGACGCAAGTCGCTTATGGTACTTTAATCTACCAGAGAATTTACGAACGATTTTCGCGATTCTCTATGAGATTAAAGGGAGAAGAGCAGAGAGAGAGAAGGTGCACGACGTGTCTTCGACGCTGAACGCGTGCCGCTTCTGTTTACGTACGAGTCGCATCACGGTCGGCCAGTTTTCCCTCCAAATCTGCTGCACCGGTGCAACGTGCTCTCGCAACGATCGGACGTGATCGCGCGCGGTGGTCGTAGGAAACGACTAAAGACGTTTCCGACGTTCCGCGTCGCAACAAGGATCCGTCCGCGTAAAAGCACCCGCACAAGTGAGACGTAGCGCGGCGAGGGGCCGGAGGAGGAGGATGCTCGGCTCGAGCGGAAAGGGAGAGGAAGGCCGGGAGAGACAAAGACGCGAAACGGCGACAAAGCGGAGGGAAACAAGTTCGAAATGAAAGAGTCGATTTTTCGTGGCCGACAGCCCGGACTGTTCGACCGGCGAGGACAACAAAACGCTCATTGACATTCTAATAGCACGTAACGATCCTCGAATGAGAAAGAGAGGCACGACGCGAGCAAAAGGGAAAGAAAAAGTGTGTGTGCATCGGAGAGAGAGAGAGAGAGAGAGTGAGAGAGGGACAGGTGAAGTAAGACAAAGGAAAGAAAAATAGAGTAAGAGAGGGAGAGAGAGAAAGAGAGACAGGTATGGACAGATAAATCAAGTCAGAGCGAGAAAGATAGAATGAAAGAGAGAGAGAGAGAGACATGGACCTCGTTGACAACGACGGTATTCCTCGAGTTTGTATACGATGCACCCATCGAAGATGGATCGAAGTAACCCACACATCAACTGGGACGGGACGGTACACTGTGAAACTGACGCCGGACTTTGCGCGATTGACGACCACGAAGACGAGGGCGACGACGACGACGACGACGACAACGACGACGACGGAACAAAGGTAAAAAGCAAACGCACGAAATGCACGAACAACACGATCCTCGAATAGTACCGTTGTCGCTGCGACACAATCACGTTTACGAAGATGACGACGGTCCTACGGAAGACGGAGAAACTGAAAGCGTACGAACCAAGGTATAGAAAGAAAGAAAGAAAGAAAGAAAGAAAGAAAGAAGAACAAAGGATGGAGTTGGCTAGTCGTTGGTTGGTCGATCAGTGAAACAGAGATAGTAAACGAGGAGAGAGAAAGAGAGAAGACGGAGAGAGAGAGAGAGAGAGAGAGAGAGAGAGAGAGAGAGGGAGAGAGAGAGCAACGATAGAGACGCAGACAGAAAGGAGAGCGAGAAAGGTAGATATATACGCGAAATGGTAGCGATCAAAAAGTAAGAAGCCTTTAACTCGTTCGCGGACGACAGAACGTCGAAACGTGTTCACGATCGGGTTTAGTCGGTCGTCGTGACGGCACAGGGCTGAGAACCGCACGAGAAAACGTTGCCAGGCATTACGGAGGCCAGGGGAGCGGATCAGCTGTTCGCCTCGGCAATGACAACATTGGACACACGCACGACCCCCCCGTGTGGTGACTTTGACGCGCGTTTTACACTCGGCCCGTTTACTGTCAGACGATGCGTTGACTTACCTCGAGCCTGGTGCGCCCGGAGTGTATCATCCTTTTGCGTCGCGTTATTTTGCAAAGCTTACGGGAATACCCGCACGGTTTTACGAAAAAAGAAATATCGCCGCCGAGCGAATTGCTACGCTTCACGAGAGAAATGGCCGAGTCTACTGAATATGAGCCGTGCCGCCGTCGCTGGTGGGGGTAAAGGACGACCGATGCATTTTCCGTTGGATCCGACCACGCGGCGCGCGATTCGCTCCGCTGACCCGACTTGGCGACAACGCGGCCAATCCCGTCCCGTCCAGCCATTGTTTACACGCTCCTCATTGGATCGTTATTTTTGAGGGAGCGTGACGAAGACGTGCATCACCGATGCAACGATGCTAGAGATCCTGGTGTTGCATTTTTCAGCTACCTTCTGCCCGCGACACCACCCTCCCTTTCCAACGGTTATCCTATGCGTCTCGCTTTTATCGACTGCCGATAACGGCAACTACCTTCCTAGCCTTAGACGGTGCGAAGAAACGTGCTTTCGTAGCCGTCAGTAGACTAGCCTCGGCATGGTCGGACAGTAGCGGCGGTTCTTTTCGAATCGTACTACGAAATTCTAATCATTCGAAGAATGTTACCTCGTAAGGATTTTGAACGCAAACGTCCGATCGATGTGAATCGATTGTTCAATCATTCGTCGAATCATACAACATCCTAGAATGACCAATTGCAATCCTTGAACGAGAAAAAACTCGTAAAAAATAGTCCTGATCGTGATAAATTTGAACTCAGAAATAAAGTTCAAATATTCTTGGAATATCGCGAAATTCCGGAAGTGACGTCATTTTCCAGCAAGTAGCTAAACAAGAATACCTCCTCGGCGACCAAGTTCTCCCGATACAATGACACGAAATTAATAATATAATATACTTGTCGCGTCATTACACGTGTCTTTTTTATTCCTTTCCTGTCTTCTCTCTCTTCTTAATCATACAGTTTTAGAGTAATGTTGATTGATCGAAGAAATTCTTCAAATTAATCCTTAATCCCTCAAAGTTCTATATCTTCCCTCCTCGTGACGCCTGGGGCAGAAATAAAAGAATATTATTTTAATCTACTTCTAGTACGAAGTATTGCGACAAGTTTCATTAAATTAGTAATATACCACAAAATGATATCCTGCACCGAATCTGTATCATTCAGAGTGACGCTAAAATAGTACGAAGCCTCTGGAACCCCCGAATCATACGTCTCCTGCTGCACGCGATTCTAACGAGATGCATAGATAAACCCAAGAAATCTATCGGCATGACCAAGCGTTCGTCGATATTGCTATCGCGATTCATTCTTAACGGTACAAGTCGTGCGAAATCGGTACAATGACCAGTAATGGTTTTTAATGGTTTTATCCGCGCTTTAATCAATGTTACGTATACAGCGATCGAATTCAGTTACGTTATTTTCCGATTACGTAAATCCTTTAGAACCTCAGAAATATAACTATTATCTCTTTATCGGCAAATTCATTATCTATTTTCGTTAATGCGATAATTTCATTTGTTCAACAGATAGGATGCATATCTTTATACATTTTGGGGTGGCCGCACGGTCTTCGTGGTTGTATCGACTTACTTAAAATTCGGTAAATCGTCGTCTAAGAAGAATTCCAATTGTACGACGTTAAGTACGACGTAACTGGCATTAAGTCGTAGGCACGTATCAAATACGCGTATCGCAGGTTCAAAGTATAAAACGAATTCAGTTATTAGAAGGTATCTTGTTAGGGAAAACAGCTAGATACGATAAACCAAATCGCGGATCTGTGATAAGACGTTTCCCTATAAAAGTCGGTTCATGTATCTTAAATTTGTCAGTTACTTTTGAATAAGCGATAACAGAGAGATCGACGTGTACTGTTTCTAAAAATTGTAACAATTATTTTTCTCGTAATGAGAGGTGAGTAATAGTTACGACGCCCCGATCGTTTTATCTTAGCATCGGTTATCGATCATACCCGAAACTTCGTTTCGTTTACGACAATAACGATCAATTTTCGTTCGCCTCGCGTTCATTTAGATACGCAATTAGAACCGCAGGGTAGATACGCGGTCCCATTGTAATCGCGTAACGATAAAGTCCCTGCTTGCCTATTGCCCGATAAACATTTCCTTCCGATAAAATCGAATCTGTCGCCGTGTCGAAGTAAACGAGCGTTCGTTAAATCTGAGAATCGAAACGAGGAACCGCATCGAGTAATAACGAGACGCGAGAACCGATCGATCTTTTTTCTACGTTTCAGAACTATTGTTACCAGTCGTTGCCATTTTGGCAGTGGCGTGTGCCGCGTCACCGGATACGCTGGCAATTCCGACCAGCTGTCCAAAGGTGGACCCTACAGACGAGACCGTGCACCTCGCTCACGAGACCGACTGCACCAAGTTCTACAAGTGCTCGAACGGGCAGAAACATGTCATGGACTGTCCGAAGGACGCGACGGGGCACAAGTTGCATTTCGACCCGACGCTGCAAGTTTGCGTCTACCCATGGCAGACGAACTGCACGACGCAGACATCGGACTGCTCGAGCGATGGTTACGTGGAGCCGCATCCGTACAATTGCGCGATGTATTACGTATGCGAGAACGGCGCGAGGTCTTTGAAACAGTGCGACTCCGATCGGCTGTTCGACTCGAAGAGCATGAGCTGCGTCCCGCAGGCAGACGCGACGTGCGGCACTTACCTGCTCGACTGTCCCACGCGCAACTTGTTCGACACTGTATTTCTGCCCCACGAATGCAAGTGCAGCCAATATTACGAATGCGTGAACGGGATGGCGGTCGAGAGATGGTGCGAGACTGGTAAGAACTTCGACGTTGAGCGCAGACAGTGCGTCGCGGCTCAGAACGCGAAATGCCATGGCGATCAGAAGCGTCCGTCCGGCGTGAAATGTCCCTCGACCGGTGTCAAGTATGTCGCTGATAAGAACGACTGCGGTTCGTATTACGAGTGCAGGGACGGGGCCAGCCAGAAGTTCGAGTGCAACGATGGACTATCCTTCGATCCGATTACATCGATGTGCACTTGGCCACCGAGCGTCGAGTGTTCTCCGGAAGCGAGGACGCGGGTGAACGCGCGTTACCCCTCAGAGGCGATTAAAAGAACGACCCATGCCAAATGTCCGCCGGTGGGGTCCGCGCGTTTGCCTCACGAGTGCTCTTGCAACATTTATTACACTTGCAACGAGGGGAAAATGACACGCGAGGAATGTCCAGAGGGTCTGATATACGATTACATAATGGAGCAGTGCGATCACCCGCAAAATGCTGTGTGCCCGCACAGCAAGTTCAACCCCGCGTTCACCTTCGCCGACAGCCTAAAAATGTTGGGAGTTTCGCCGTTAGCAGCCACGGAATGCTCGACGTACGGTACCGAACGCATACCTCACGAGTCGCTCTGCAGATATTATTACCAATGTAGAAACGGTCAGAAACACCTGCGATGGTGTCACGAGGGCCACTACTTCAACGAGATCATCGAATCGTGCGACTTACCCAGCAACACGAATTGCATCGACAAATCGATCGAGTCAACCAGCACCAATCCGAATCCGGTGTGTTCCTGTCCCATGAACGATTGCGGTATCATCCGGTGTCCCGACGAAAGAAATTGTTCCTGGTACTACCAATGCGAGAACACCATAGCGGTGTCGAAGAAATGCCCCAACGGTCTCTACTACGACCGCAAGAATCAGATCTGCGATTATCCGGAGAACGTGAACTGCGCGCCTAACCAATGTCCCGAAGGGGAGAAGAGCCATCACGAGTGCCAATGCGACCAGTACTACGAATGCGACGCGGACGGGAAGAAGGTAGTTCAACACTGTCCATCGGGACTGTACTTCGACTACGAGAGGAAGATCTGCGACTTCCGGGAGAGAGTAAAATGCTGGCCGCCCACCAACACCACCGACGAGTGCCAGGGTAAGTGTCCAAAGGATTCCATGGAGAGGTTACCCCACGAGGAGTGCAACAAGTACTGCCAGTGCAACGGTGGAACAGGCAAGGTTGTCACTTGCACGGACCATCTATTCTACAATGAAAAGAAGAAGATTTGCGATTGGCCAGAGAACGTGGAAGACTTGAAATGCGACCCGTTCCCGTGCAACGCTCAGTCGTCGGGGACGCTGCTCCCCAACGAATGTTACTGCAACCTGTACTACGAGTGCAGGAACGGGGTGAAAATCCGCGAGCGATGCGAGGACGGGAAGAACTTCGACTACGAGAAGCAACGTTGCGTCACGTGCTCGAGCGCCCACTGCTACGCGAAGATGGAGCCCGAGGGTATCGTCGACTGCAAGGAAACCTGTTCGTGGCAGAACGCTTCGTCCGCCATCGAGCATAGCGATTGCGACAAGTACTGCGAATGCAACGAGTGCAGGCTGCAAGTGGTACGCGAGTGCGGCAAGCACCAGTATTTCAACCCGGAGAAGAGGAAGTGCGACTGGCCCGAGAACATAAAGGACCTGAGCTGCGACCCGTTCCCGTGTCTTCCTGACGCGGACGAGAACCTACCGCACGAATGCAACTGCCATCTTTACTACGTATGCAAGAAGGGAAAGAAATACGTCGAAAGTTGCCCGGATGGGTACAACTTCGATTACGTATATGGCAGATGCGTCACGTCCACGGCTCACTGTTACAAGAAGCCTTCGAAGGGCAAGGGTCTAGGAGTCGAGGATTCCGTTGAGCTGCGCTGCCAGGCGTAAAGAGAAACTCGCGTTCCTCGGCAGACTTTTCACCACGTGTACGCTACGATTACTTATGTTATTTATTAATTATTCGCGCGCGTTAACGTTTATCGAGCGCCCCTTAATGTGTAATAACTCGCACTTAATTTATACATGCCACGACAAATGTATTTTATTTATACACACGAGAATAAAGTAAAAATAAAACACTCGAAATTGTATTATATGGAACGTCGTTTGATTAACTATTATTAAAAGCAATTTGTACTACTTTTTAATCCTGCAACCAGTACGATCGAATGCTAAACTTTCTCAGGGATGTTCTTTCGATGCATTGAAGAGTTGACGGTAACCTTTGTCCGGAATGCGATTAGATGGCTTCGAGATAGATGTAGAAACGTATTTGTACGATGATTCTTTAAGTTAAGTTTAAGTAAGACGGTTGAAACTTGATCAGCACGGTTTAGAGGAATGGCTCTGCCTTATCGAGGAGTGATATTTATGGCCGTACGCTTACCTATACATATGTTAGTCATTACCGCGTTCTTTCGTTGGTCACGGATAGGGCAATCGGCTCGATCGGGTGAAATTGCTTCGACAAAGGCGTCAACCAGAGGTCTGACGCAATGGATCGTGATCGCGGTAATCTTTTCTGGCCGCGAAAGAATATTTCAGGGGAGTAGAGGGATGGGAAATTGGTCCGTTTATCGATACAAATCTAGGCTAGCTTGCTATGGGGACAATCTTATTTACACAATGTTGTTTTGGGTGACGTTCCGACCGGATTTACGAAGCCAAACTTGCAACATCGAGATCTTCGAGAGATTCGATAATTCGATTTTAACGAACACTAATGCGGCAAAATGTTTTCATCGACGGTTTTAAAAGTATTAGTTTATTATCTCGAGAAGTAATAGTAATTCCATAATATCGCAGAGTTTGGCTATCTTTAACGGCAAGCAAATTTCATCGACTCAATTGGTAGGTAATAAACGCTAAGTAGTTTGCAGCGAACGATTAAGTATTGGAAAGATAATACGTGATTTGTTCCATTTTTTCTCGATGACACACAACCGTAACGTTGCATAACGAATCAAAGCAACAGGTAGAAAAGTAGACCTTTAATCGATGGATTTTCTTGCATCCTAAACTAGGTTTTAGGTTCCATGAATAGGGTCACGTACACGAAAATAATAAAAGAAGAAGGAGAAATCGAGGAGCATGTAGAAATTTTCGGAATTGATCAACGAGTATACAATGAGATGCGTTCGTATTAGTTGTGATAAGATAAATAATATATTTATGATAAGAGTTTATCGGCTATAAAAGTCGAATCGTGTCAAAAAAGTTTGTCAGTATCCCTTGGAAGAAATCTTAACGTGTACTACTTTCTAAATTTCCAGTGACATTGCGTTATTGTTCGTAATGAACGGTAAGCGATCCCAAGTATCGAATCAATATTTCCCATAGAATTACGTCGCATTTCTCGCATAAATCAGTGCCGTGTGTCAAAATACTACAATGTAACGAGTAAAACCGTAAAAACCCAGACCTTCTTTTTCGAATCGAATTACTATAAACGAATGAAAGTTTGCGGCATAAAAATTGGATAAAATCGGAATTGAAACTAGTTTACGGGGAATATCAATAACGTTGTCCATTTACAAATTTCAGGCTTACATTTTTTACTGATTGCCGCCGTTCTGGGAACGACGAGCGTTGTATCGGCTAGAGAGATGGGAGAAAAATGTATGGCGACCAACAGATGTCCGCCGGAACAAAATCCGGAGGATAAAGTAATCCACCTTCCTAACGATGAAGACTGTCACATGTTCTACAAATGCAACTTTGGAGAGGCGTGCCTGTGGGAATGTCCCAGAGTGAACGCGACGTTCCAGTTGGTCTACAATCCTAGATTGGAAATCTGCGATTGGCCATGGTCCGTGGAACTGCGACCAAACTGTCCTGAACAAGGGTATCCACCGTATCCAACGAACCCAACGTATCCAACGTATCCAACCAGACCAACGTATCCAACGTATCCAACGTATCCAACCAGACCAACGTATCCAACGTATCCAACGTATCCAACTTATCCAACGTATCCAACGTATCCAACGAAACCAACGTATCCAACGTATCCACCGTATCCAACACCTACACCTACACTGCCACCTATAATCACATCGTGTCCACCAACTGGTCGAGTAAACGTAGCTCACGAGACGGACTGCAATTATTACTACGAGTGTCGAGATGGGGTGGGAATACTTCATAAATGTTTAGAAAACCACGTTTTCAACCCTATCATCGAAGATTGCGATATCAGCTGGAATTATCATTGTACAACGACGCGTCCTATCAGCCCAGTTCCAATATAGACCATCAGAATGAACGAAAGACACTTTCGTTTAAACTATTTATCAATTTTTATTATTTACCGGTTTAACGGACGAATGTTTCCCGAAACATTAACCGTGAAACGAGTTCCAGCGAAAGGAGTTCTTCGAGCGATCGTTTCGTGCAATTTTTATAATCGTGCTTTTTTAATGTATATATTTTCCGATTGTACTAACAAAGTACTATTGTATGTGTTGTGAAATTGTAATCGGCAATAAAACGTGAGGGTTTTATGTCGCGTGAAATGTTATTTATTCTTGAAGCATGACCCAAAAGAACCATGAACTTGTTCCGCATTTGATCCACTTCCATCGTCACTTTTTTAGGTCATGATTAAAGTGTGCAGTGCTCGCAGATAGACTTTATCGTGTTTTAATATTTGGCTAGACTAAAACTCTGATGAAAAGATACGTAGTTATTTGTAAGGTGTTAAACGTAGTCATTTGTAAAGTTCAAAAGAAGTTTCGTCGTTCAATGACGACAATTACGTGGGAACGCTCGTCGTACTCGCTTGAGCGTCTCAGTTTTCCTCAATTCCTGTAATACTGAATAAATACAATTTTGCAAACCGATCGCGAATTGAATAGAATGTAAATATTAGCTATGATAAGATGAGCAGTATGCTAATGATTTCAGCGACTATAAAAGTCTGCTCGTATTAATAAAATCTATCAGTATCCCCGAGACGAGATAATATCGTGAATCGCTTTTTAAATATAGTGAATGCGCGTTGTCAATCTTATTAAATATCAATCATGAACGGTAAGTGAAACTTCTAGAACAATTTCTGATTGAAAAAGATCTATAAGCGCGAAACAAACTTACTATTACCAGTAAACACAATATTTTCTTTTCATTCGATCGCAAAATCAATAAATATTTAAACATTTTAAAACGTTTAAAAATGGAACTTCATTAACATTTATCTTATATAAATTTCAGGTTTGTTCATACTGTTAGTTACTGTGGCCGCAGCGACGGCGTACGTTATACAGCCTAGAAACAACATAGACTGTATACCTACTGTATTGTGTGCACAAAGACCAAATCGCACGGCGGTGGCCATTCAGATCCCTTACTACGATGATTGCCACAAATTTTACAAATGCAGCTACGGAGAAGCGTGTTTATGGGATTGTCCGACGTACGACGGTACAAACCGATTGGTCTTCAATCCGGAAGAGCAAGTCTGCGACTGGCCATGGAACGTACCGGACCGCCCGAATTGCTCTAATAATGACGGGAAGATCGAGGTACCCATATCACTAGTACCGTCTGCTTCTGGAACAAAACCAGGAACGTCTCATAGTGAAACAAAACCAGAAGCATCTCATATTGAAACGAAACCAGAAGAGTCTTATACTGAAACAAAACCAGAAGCATCTCATGCTGAAACAAAACCAGAAGCATCTCATGCTGAAACAAAACCAGAAGCATCTCATGCTGAAACAAAACCAGTAGCACTTCCTACTGAAACAAAACCAGAAGCCTCTCATACTGAAACGAAACCAGAAGCGTCTCATACTGAAACGAAACCAGAAGAGTCTCATGCTGAATCGAAACCAGAAGCGTCTCATACTGAAACGAAACCAGAAGAGTCTCATGCTGAATCGAGACCAGAAGCGTCTCATACTGAAACGAAACCAGAAGCGTCTCATGCTGAATCAAAACCAGAAGCATCTCATGCTAAAACAAAACCAGAAGCGTCTCATGCTGAAACAAAACCAGTAGTACCTCCTACTGAAACAAAACCAGAAGAGTCTCATGCTGAATCGAAACCAGAAGCGCCTCATACTGAAACGAAACCAGAAGCGTCTCATGCTGAAGCAAAACCAGTAGCACCTCCTACTGAAACAAAACCAGAAGCGTCTCATACTGAAACGAAACCAGAAGAGTCTCATGCTGAAACGAAACCAGTAGCACCTCCTACTGAAACAAAACCAGAAGCGTCTCATACTGAAACGAAGCCAGAAGCGTCTCATGCTGAATCAAAACCAGAAGCATCTCATGCTGAAACAAAACCAGAAGCGTCTCATGCTGAAGCAAAACCAGTAGCACCTCCTACTGAAACAAAACCAGAAGCATCTCATACTGAAACGAAACCAGAAGAGTCTCATGCTGAAACAAAACCAGAAGAGTCTCATGCTGAAACAAAACCAGAAGAGTCTCATACTGAAACAAAACCAGAAGCATCTCATGCTGAAACAAAGCCAGTAGTACCTCCTACTGAAACAAAACCAGAAACGTCTCATACTGAAACGAAACCAGAAGCATCTCATGTTGAAATAGAAGCAATAGCATCTCATACTGAAACAAAACCAGAAGCGTCTCATACTGAAACGAAACAAGTATCGTCTCCTACTGGTAACTAAGTAATATTTCACCGACTAATACAAAAGCTATAACTGAGGGTATAACAGTTTCTGGAAACGTAAAAAAATTCGCAATACCCGCGCGATCCGTCAGACAGATCGCAACTACTTTGATGCCGCCATAAGAAATGAAGAAATTCTTCAGCAGTACTTGAAACCCAATTATTTAATTAAGATTAAGGAAGAAATTGTCATTTCAGCAACACCCTGACATTACTATATTGTCGTGTAGACAATTAAATATTCTTAAATTAATTCCATATATACTCATGTAAATCTTATAAGTTTGAATAATATATTTCAAGGTTGTCTTAACAAGGACTTTGAATAACAATAAAACATTAAAAACCATATCACGTGTATGACTACTGATCGTCAATTATTACCTCATCCCGCGATCATTCCTTTTTAACAAACACCTTCAAACCTTTGTGTTAATTTATCATAAAAAAATATTATACTATCTACTTATCTATTCCGCGTACGATGTGCTTGAAATCTTTTCTAACATATGTAGATATAAAGGAAAATTTGCACATAAACCAGCAGACAATCTTTCAATCGATGAGTGTTATCACGTTTCGCCAATGTATTAGATTACGATAAATAATTATGGACAATTTACACAGCAAATTTCAATCGTAGAACGGCGTTATAGTGCTAATTAACATCTGTTCGGTTTAATTCAGATTTTCCAATCACAATCGTGAATACATTAATCGCTACAGTAGTTAACGGATCTATCAATCGCTTCGACTCAAGAAAGACGAACGAGTGCGAGCGTACAATTTCTACGACGCATACACGACAGTTCAAATTTGAAAGAATGCACCTGAGATGAAGGCAGAATAAAATGCAACGAAACTGCACGCAGTTTGATCTCCCACGAATCATGGTTGAACAATAAAATGATTAACTAACATTTAAATCGCAGCTTTCTCCTTTTTACTATACATCCAATCACGTATATTATGTAAAGTATATGTGTTTATCGATGGTATAGACAATCGCAATTATGACATTTCATTAACCGCTTCATATCTGTAAACGAGATATCTTCCGAACTGATATTAACTGCAAAACACTGGACGCGATATCTCGTGTCTTAATAAGAAGACTCTCTTCGATTGTTTTACACGATCGTCGAAAAGACGTCGATCAGTGTCAACTGAACCATCTACTCATAATCAAGTAAAGTCGTGCTGTGAAGCAACAAGTG
Organism: Xylocopa sonorina; assembly: GCF_050948175.1. Taxonomy (NCBI): domain Eukaryota; kingdom Metazoa; phylum Arthropoda; class Insecta; order Hymenoptera; family Apidae; genus Xylocopa; species Xylocopa sonorina. The sequence goes on from NC_135193.1 coordinate 17,395,924, forward strand.
CAGGGCGAGAAGTATGCTCGACGATTAGAGGAAAAGGAAGGACGATAAAACATTGAAGAATAAAATTTAAAAAATTAGAAGGAGAAGACGATTCTCGCTGCGTTTCAAATCGATAGAAAAATTTATTGAAACGCGGATACGTATACGTAAAACGTAAAAGTGTACGCAATTAGTTCGAGGTACTCAAACACAACTGGTAGCGTAAAACAACCATGACGTGTGATATGGAACATACAGTTACTGGTAGAAGCAATCAATTCTTTACGAGGAAACGGAACGATAACATTACAAGTAGGTAGAGGTGTGAATTTAATTTGCTGAAACCTTAACCAAAAATCGGAAATCGTCTCGTAAAGAACCAATGATCAGAGATCGCGCGGCATGTATTTTCTCATTTTTCTTCGATACCTATATATACATTGAACAAATAAAATTTCTGACACTGATCGTAAATTCAATAGAATGTAAATATTAGCTATGATAAGATGAATAGTATGTTAATGACTACCTTATCGAGTATAAAAGTCGGCTCACGAATAAAATCTGTCAGTGTCCCTGAGTCGAAGCGGTATTAACCATAAAAAGTATATCGATACGTACCAATCACAATGAACGGTGAGTTAATGTTTCCAATAAATATCTAACAACAAAATCCCCTCGATAAAATAAGAACGCGTCTTGAAATAGTGTACAATGAATTTTAATCAATTTCATTCTTTCTGTAAATTTCAGGATTACTTTTACTACTTATCAGCGCCACCGCTATAACCGCGAATATTATACTGCCTCTGGAGAATAAACAATGCGAACGGAATGCAAACTGTACGAGGCCAACGAACGATAGTTCACCAGTGATTCATTTACCGTACGAGCCAGATTGCCACAAATTCTACAAATGCAGCTACGGAGAAGCGTGTCTATGGGATTGTCCGACGTACGACGGTACAAACCGATTGGTCTTCAATCCGGAAGAGCAGGTCTGCGACTGGCCATGGAACGTACCGGATCTGCCAAATTGCTCTAACGATGGCGGGTCCAGCGATTCGAAAACGACGTCGACGACGACCCCGTCCACCACCACCACGACCGAGGACGATGGAATAATCACGCGACGCAAACGGGACGCGAAACCGTTCGTGCAATGCCCCAAAACGGGCGACGTAAGGATGAGCCACGAAAACAATTGCAATTACTACTACGAGTGTCACAACGGAAGTCCAACGCTGAGAAAATGCGGAGTAGGGTTAGTCTTCAATCCGTTCATAGAATCGTGCGACTACCCGTCTAACTATGAGTGTTACTCCTCCGATTAGGAGGCAACCGAGTGATCTCCTGTCGGAAGTCATCGTCCACCTTTATTATGTATCACTTAAAAAAAAAAAAAAAGAAAAGAATAAACGATTCTTAAATTAACCACCTCGTGATTCTTAGGGAAACGAATAGTTTTAAGTTCTATTCCTAATTTTTATGTAACTCGCAGTTGCCTTTTGATAAGGAAGTATCATACACGCTGTACGATTTCAGTTGAGAATAAAACGCACGAAATTGTATCGTATGGGAAGTATTACTTCTGACCGTGTCCCGAGAACGTCAAAATTCGCATCGTAATCGTTCCTTTTTAATCGATGTCTTTAATTGTACACAACCAGACAATTTATTATTATAAACGTATATAACATTCGTCTATTCGACATAACAGATGTGCACTAACCAGTACAAAATCGAGAAGCAACGAGTACTTTCAGTCGATTCATTATATCACATTTCATCAATGGAAAGCGACAGACTTCGTAAAACTGGGGAAATGTAAATTCTCCATTCTTAATCGTAAGAGCCTAAGCGTTGTTGATTGTTTCGATGTAAGAGGGCTAGACAAACATGGATGTTGGTTAGCAAAGGTCGCTTAATATTGCAAGTTTCGAAAAATGGGAACAGAAGAAGGGAGAAAAAAACGGGGAGAGGAAGCTGAAAGAAAATTTTTACGTTTCCTTTGTATTTCTTATGGACATCCGGCACAACTTGCACAAAAATGAGGTTCGTCAATGACGGAAGTGTTCGTGCGACCACACGATGAAGAAACGATCTCGTGTGACGAGAAGATAAGGTCAACAGGCTCAGAGAAGAATTTAATAACTTCATTATGGTCTAAATCGTGATTAGTAATCGAATATATTGGAATACGTGTGCGAGAGAGATGATAAAGAGCACTTGGAACATTCGAGAATCGATGTTGATGTAGAGTTAACAACTGAATTGACATTTGCCAGGCCGATAACTTTTATGACTGTTAGATACGAAGCGTTCGGAAATAATTTCGTTTCGAACTGCGTTAATGCTATTCAATTTGCAGGTAAACGAATAATCGTTACGCGGGAATTATGAGAATCATCGATAGAAAATTGTCGCGACGCAGAGTGCTTGAATCGAAGTGGCACGAATCGACGATTAAAGGTCACGGACCGTACCTAATCTCGCTTGAACCTTCGATTTTTCCCACCTGCTTCTACACTGTACAAATAAAATTTTCAAAACTGATTACAAGCTCCATAGAATGTAAATATTAGTCGTGATAAGGCGCATACTATGTTAATTGCGATATCTTCTATAAAAGTCAGCTGGTGTGAATAAAATCCGTGAGTATTCTTGAGGCGTGATAATAAGGTGTATCGCTGGCAAGATACAATAAATAATCGATATAAATCGTACCCATATACATATATAATGAAGCGTAAGTGAAATCTGTCGATAATTCAATTGAAATATATTTCTAACAAGTCTCAAAAAAAGTGATAAAATCTCTAAAAATTTCAGACTTACTACCGTTACTCGTTACCAGCATCATAGCAACGGCGTATTGTGAAATCTTTATCCGAGAATACTCAGAATGTATAATACATCCAGATTGTAAACACACGAATTCTGTCTACGCAACTCACCTCCCTTATTACGATGACTGTCACAAATTTTATGTATGCACCAATGGACGGGCGTGTTTAATGGAATGTCCAAAGTACGATGACCAAAATCGATTGGTTTTTAACCCAGAACGGAATGTCTGCGACTGGCCATGGGAAGCACCGGATCTACCAAATTGCTCAAATCAAGATCCACCAGGACCGCCATCATCATCGTCGTCTTCGTCCACAGAATCAACAACGCCCATTTCGACAAGATCAACAACTCCGTCCATCATTACAGAATCGACAACTCTGTCCACCAGTACGGAAACGACAGCTTCGTCCATTAGTACGGAAACAACGAGCATTCGTCCTGTAACGCCGCCACATCCGGACCCGAGGTGTCCACGGACTGGTACCAAGGACATACCCCACGAGACGGATTGCAATTACTACTACCATTGCCAGAACGGACGAAAAACACTTATGAAATGTTACGAGAATCTCGTTTTCAATCCTATCATCGAAAGCTGCGACCAATCCTGGAATTACTCGTGCAAGACGACTCGTCCCGTCGATCCTGAGGACATTAAAAGGGAATAAGATCACCGCTTCGTCAACGCTGTTTATCGTTTATTAGCTTAAGAAAGATGTGTCTCTCAAAGCATCGATCATGTTATGACTCTTAGGGGAATGTACGTTTTTAAGCTCATTCAATATTTCATGCAATATCTATTGTACAATTACTTCCATAATGTATATATCTTTCCTTTATTAGGTTCTTTCCTAATAAGTACGCAACTGTCGCGCGTTCCGTGTAAGACTTTTTTCTTCCTTTTTTATCAACAATAAAACGAAAGAAAGCTGCATCGTACGAAGTGTTATTTACTTTGAATCACGGCCAGATGTTACGTAAATTTATCTCGCGATCATCTCTGTTTGATTAGTATTTTTACCGCTTGTGCAGAATAATTTTTAAATAGCTACTAAATATAACTTTGTTCGAGTTTGAAAAAGACGAGCTAGCGGATAGAGAGTGAGAGACGAGGAGAGAGAGAGAAGGAGAGGGAGGCGGTAGAGGGAAAGAGGGAACATTGAATGGTAGATTAAAAAGCGAAAGAAATTCGCATGGGGCTGGAGTTAAAAAGGAACTGTCGGGTGCGATCGCGTCTGTACTGGCGGCGAGGACTCTTTGCACTCTTTCCTTTTATTGCTGCTGGTGCAACGGCATATTTCGAATTATTTATCGATCGTGAAAACCAGTGAAATTCCGCTGGAGACATCGAGGGTTCGCTCGTGGCAGAGGTATCTACGAACGTACGAGGCGACGATATCAAAGCGGTCTGGATTAACAAAAAATGGCGGACGAATACGCGAGAGGGGAAACCATGGTTTCCACGTTCGATTCCTTGTCCGCTATTGAACAAATAATATTTTCTAGAACTAATCGTAAGATTGATGATATGTAAATACTAATCGTGATAAAATTGTACGAACGATAAGGCTGTATCAACTATAAAAGTCGGTCAGTGTAGATATAATGTCAGTATTTCTGGGGCAAAATAGCACCGCGTGTGTCAGATTTGAAACACAGCGGGTACACAGTGTCAACCATAATGAACGGTAAGTAATTCCGAATTCTTGTACGATCTCTAAGTAATATACGATATAGAGCTCATTAATTCTCTCCACCTCGTACGATTACACGCTGAAACGATGGCAATCGTCAGTGGTGTAGGTAACCAAAATTCGACGAGAGTTAACAGACCATCCGTTAGAATTTCGTTCCACTAAGTGGAATTCTATTGCGCGTGATACTGCGTGGCTTAGTAACGTCTGTAAACTTAATAACTATGTTAACAACGCTCGATGAACTTAATCATTCCTTTGCTGCTCAATTTTAGGATTATTCATATTGCTCGTTACCGTTGCCGTGGCAGCGGCTAATATCGTGCACCCAAGAAGCGCCTCGAAATGCGTAGATCACGCATCGTGCTCGAAGGTACCAAACGCTTCGCCCGCGGTTCAATTCGCTGACGAGGAAAACTGCCACAGATTTTACAAGTGCACCTACGGAAAAGCGTGTTTATGGGACTGTCCGATGTACGACGGCGTGAACCGTCTGGTCTTCAACCCCGTCGACCAAGTCTGCGACTGGCCGGAGAACGTGCCCAACTTGCCAAACTGTGCTGCACCAGAGGCGTTTGCGTTGGATGACGAGCCTGACAACGGTTGCCCAAAAACTGGCGACGTGTCGATCAAGCACGAAACCAACTGCAATTACTACTACCAGTGCCACAATGGGAAGAGAACGCTGAAAAAATGCGGAGATGGCCTCGTTTTCAATCCATACGTGGAAGTATGCGACCTGCCGTCGAACTATTCCTGCGAATAGTCTCAGTAAGAAGGAGCAAGTGATCTTCTTTTCGAAACATGGCTTATACCTAGCTACTGTACGCATTATTTTATCCATCTCACTTTATTGTTGTTCTAATAAAGAACCATTGTACACGCTGTGAAGAATTCAATAATAAAACACTCGCATCTGTATCACGTGAAGTATCGTTTATTTCGTATTATAACCATCTGACTCGCGGTGATCTTAAACGAAACGATTGGCTGCCAGTTCGTTAATGGTTTAGTCTGAGGAGGCACTCTGTTTCCAACTGAAAACCGGAGTTAACTTTCTTGCAAACGATGCTGTTAACATACGATATACAATCAAATGGCTGAACTAAATGGAATAAACAAATTATACGTATATATATATTTACAAAAAGAAAAAAAATATATATATATATACTTTTTTTATTGCGTATCGTCGTAGTATCTTTCGACTATGTTTAGCACGTGGCAAGGCCGAGCGTCGATTCGTGAAGCGTCCTTTTTAACGCCGTAGCTTCCTGGCTCGTCGAGGTAGCGACTCTTCTCGAATCTTGGTCGTTGCGATCGTTGAGAATTCTCCTGGATTGTTCTTATCACGTCCCAAACATGATTAACGTCTACCGCCGATGGAACGTTCCCTCGTTTTCCAAACCTATTCACGTGTAATTAACATTATCACTACTATCAACCAAAGCGGCTCGAATCTCTTTCCTTTCCATTGATCTCAGCGATAATCGAACTGTTATATAAACGATGGCACACTTTTCGAACGTCAAGTAGAGCGCTCGAATTTTCGAGAATTTTTCTACGACATTCTTTTACCAGCTACTTCCTCATTTAAAGAACCGCGTTAAGAAATCGTTAAAGAATCCGCGTGTCCCATTGTTACCTCGCTTTTCCTTTAAGCAAGTAGTAATCAATGACATGATCAGCGTATCCTCTTAATTCTTCCGGGCTTGCGAATACTTCCGGTCGAGTAGGCCTGGCCATGGTTTCCGGTTCACCGCGAACAATGACAGTTCCAAGCGCGAACAGGACCAGAAACAAGTAGATGGTATCCGAACACGATGGCATTTCTGTTAACGGAAATCGTCGTTGTTTACTGGAAAAGAAGAAACTTGTACACCTTCCGCGACATCGTATACATTTTCCGTTCTAGACGCGCTGCGTAATAAAAGATAGAATTTATCCGTCGTACGCGATTATTTCTATACTTCGCGATCCAGCTGTTTAAATTTCGCACGCGTTAATTACACCTGTATCCACACGGCTGTTATTTTCAGTTTCGTTCTATTCAATATTTCGCCGAATATTTCGCATTATCACCATTCAAACACCGTTGTTCAATGTAACGCGATACCACGCATGAACAAGCCCCGTACGGTTCGGTTCATTCGCCAATCGCGATTAATTAACATTTCGTTACAGCTGGCTTGCTTTACACGTGTTTAAATTTCGGCTCGCGGAGGCAAAGGTGATTCTGCTCGACAATTGCGATACGAAACGACGAGAATGCACGGCGTTGCGAATTGTTGCCGCGACGAAACGGATTAAATGGATTTTGAAACCCACTCGATCCGCGCGATCTGCAAACGGCTTGGGAACGGACTACAAGTGGTTAACGCGAGCAGAAATTGGTCTCAGAGTTGAGTTACCTGTTGCATCGCGTGGCACCGTTTCAATACAATGTTAACGACAATGGAAGGTTTCCGCGGGGAGTAGTCGGTGTTCAAAATCGAATATCGAAACGCGATCGAACGGACGTTTGGTTTGTATCTAGAAATTTTTGGAATCTTATCAAAAATTAGCGACCATCGTTTCGAGTTATCGTCGATCCAACGATCCTGACAAATATTGTATCCATTTCGCGAATTTCACGATCGCGAGATGACGCGGATCGGTTAAAAGGACAACGTTAGAGACACTGCGATGGCTTAGCTTCTACTATGGCTCATCCCCTCGTTTTATGGAGGTCTAAAGAATACAGACGGTTAAGTGTAAACTGCTACGCGGAAGGTACTCTAATGAGCTTGATAATCCAGCGTCAAAGCTGCTTGCAGGATATCTACGGATGTTCCAATATTATATCGCGAGCCACGTGTTTTCCCGTTGCACTTTCTCACAAACGCGTTAAATTCTTTCTCATACGTGTGACATTATACGATGGACATTATTAATCCGACAATCTAGCTGATTAAAAGTACTCGTCACAAAGCGAACGTTAAAGAGGGAAATCCAGCCGGAGCGCTAATGGACCCGAGATTATTATTCTCGATTAAATGGATAACAATGTGGGAGAAGGAGTTGCTTCGATAACGGACGACAGCGACGATAATTCAACTTTTACCAGCGGGTTCATTTGCATCGGTATGATTGAGAAATGTAGTTCGTATTCATGAAAAGCGTACCGGCGCATTGATTGACAAGGTAACTCTTACTGAATATGTAAAACCGATCGCGGTGTTACGTAAAATATAAATACAAACCGGAACACCGAATCGACCGTGCGACGCGATTTTCAAATCAGAATTTTAATCGCGGAATGTATTAAACCCATGAATAAGGAAACCGCGGAGAGCGAGTTTGCGTTCGTCGGCTGTCGAAACGTCACACACGGTGGCGACAGGAAACTTTCCGTCTCATCAATGAAAGCGGAAATTTTTAATTAATCGGAAGGCAAATACCAAATCCTCTCGTTTGCATACCTATTGGAGCGCGTTAAAAATGATCGCGCGTAAAATCGAATCGATATCGCCATGCTTAATTTCAATTGAAAACGATCTCGATTTAGAACACCGCGTGTCCGAAATACTTTCGCTCTTGCGAGTAATCAGATATCACTGTTGAATTACAGCTCGGTACTCTCCTTTAACAATATCGCCGACGAGTACACAAACGATCGTCGCGCAAACCGTCCATAACCAAGCATCCCCGACAAGCGAGTTTAATCGTGAGAAACACTTTACTCACCGAACGACTGAGAAATCAACGCAAATTCCACGTGCGACGAGTGGGAAATTAATCCAGCCTGACGGAAAAATGTCTGTGCGCCCTACCGAGTGATTCAACAGCTGAAATCGTATCGGCCGCTTCTGCCCTACGACAGGAGTATATATACCTGGGAACGCACCCTCTGGCGCATCCCCCTCGGCAACGTACCGTGTACCGTGCAGCCAATCCACGAGATTCAACCCCACCAGCGGATCCTCCCCACTTATCCTTCCGTCGATCCTATTTTCCTTCGATCTTGCACCTCGTACCAGGATTACGTAGAAACCGTTCGATTCGAACGATCGATTCGAACCACCGATCCTCCTCGAATCAGAATTATCAACCTCTACACCCTAACGACCTACACCCAAACCTGTTGCAACTTTAACGAGCAAACCACGACCAACTACGTGCAAACACCATCTGGAACAAAGTCGAAGGGAAGTTTGATGAAAGAAGAAATGGAAAATAGGAACGCGTTCGCAGGGTGACGTCCACGTTACTAAGCATTGCAGTTTACGGTAAACGTCTTTCTCTCCAGGAAGCTCCTCCTTCGCGAGCAATAAATTCTCGCAAAAGTGTAATCAGATTGGTTTGAGACGCAGTTTCACCGCGCGGATTTTATGAAACGTCCCCGCAAACAAGGTATCCGTAGGATGTAAACAGGGATATTACTTCCGCGAGGAATTGAACAGCCGTTTAACCGATTCCTTTGGTACGAATTGCGCGCGACGATTAGACATTATTTTCATAAAGAGGGAAAACGCGCGTCAATAAGTGATAGAGCCGCTATCGAGGGACCATGGTCTCTTCCGGGGATCGATACGTTAACCGCGTACCTTCGAGGTAATTTTTTGGGGCAGATCGGACCCTTCGAATCCTCCCGAGGTCACCCTCGTCTACTTTATATTTAAAACGAAAACAGGCTACCGCCCACCGTGGTTTTCGTTGCATCAGCACATGTAGGTCGGATGGATATCCACTCTCGGAAGTTTAACAGGCAGATACACCCGGCTGACACGCTCGCCGATCTTAAGATCGTTAAATCTGAGGCAGGGCTTCCGAAACTTAGGAATGCCGATAACGACGCGAGAGCCGTACGCCGCGAAAGTAGCTCGGCGAAGGTGTATTACTTCTCGCACGTGGGCTCGATGGAATCGTGATGAACATATTGATAGGCGCGTGAAATGAGATTGCGGACACGTCCGCAAACAGGTAGACGGCGCGCAGTCAATGGGAAGAGAACTATATTAATAAAGGGACGTCCTACTGCTTTCATAGGTTCGTGGTTATCGATCTTACGATATGAAAGCTGCTCCAGGCACTCTCATTAATCCATGCCTCATCCTTTTTTCGCTTCCTCGTCCGACGTAAGACGCTGCCGACAAGCAGAGTGCTCGCAACTTCCATTCGTCTCGCTCGCGACTACGACCTGTCGATGGTTACAATTTTCACGGTGATCAATATAGCGTGTAATACCTTTTATAAACAATCGTGAATAACTGATGAATAGCCAATAATTAAACTCCCCGGCTGATAACTCTTCTGATGATTTCCGCGAATAGGAACATATGTTCGTATTTGTGGATCTTAAGTTAGATCTAGCGACTCGTGTGTTTAATGAATATTATGAATTGCAGTGTTCCTCAACAAATTGTTACACCATCGTAATTATAGAAGAGTTGCGCGAAATTTTTGGCGTTGCTAATTTCCGTTCGAGTCGAAGATCGATCGAGAGGTCCTCCAGGTTTGCGATTAGAACTGTCTGAGAAGTGCGTCCGTTAAAATTTGCCAGCTGATCTATTTGAGAGGCACTGCGACGACGAAAGGGCTCATATAAATTTATTTCGCGCTTATCGTGGACTCGTTATCTTTTCGGTAATTCTTGTGTTTCACGATTCGTCTATAAAGCTTATCGTTCCGCTGGATTTCTACCCTCTGCTATATTTCCACCGATTGATCTTCTCCTGTATATGAAGTACAATAAACTGAACAAACTTTCGAACGATACCACCGTGGATGTTTTATTTGCGCAAACACTTTCCATTTTTGTAGCTCGAGAAGGTTTTGAAAAATCGTCGAGAGCGCTGCGATCAGTATCGTTGGACGCCTGCCGGTTCGGCAGGTGGAGGACTTACCTTCCAAGGATAAGTCGCGTGTAAGTACGGGTACGCAACTATCTCTTCATGAAATACACGCAACTTTTTCGAATAGTTTTCTATCAACAAGAACGTGTCCAAATACTTGAATCGCTGATAAATTAATACTAGACACCCTCGTCTCTTTCCACCCTTATTTCGAAGTTTTCAAGTCCTCAGAAAAGAACATAACGACAGTTGAAGAAGGACGCGTACGCGATTAATGAACAAGGCTATCGGCAGATCTTCCTCGCGCTAAGCTTACCTCCGAGCTTGTAAGACCGGAAAGAAAGATCGCGAGATGAAGATCAGGAAGAGAGAAGGAACGAGAGAAGAAGAAAAAAGGGCAAAGATAGTGCCGAAGAAGAAGCTACGTCTTTCCCTCCGCGGCGGCACGCGGCGACCTGCCACGACAATCAGGTCGAGGTGGGGACGTTGGAAAGGGCAGAAGAGTGGCAACCAACTGGCCCCCGGTGAAGAAGAGGCGGAAAGGTGGTCTCGGTTAGCGAAAGAAGGACGGGCGTTCGTTTAGAAGGAGAGAAGCAACGGAGGAGAACGGTCATTGCCACCACCTCACCTCGAGCCGGTGCTAAAGTCCTCGACACGAGGAATATCCTCGACCCTGGGACGGTCTATAGCGCGGAATTGTATCGTAGTTTAGGCTGGCTTCGTTCTATCGGTCATGGTGGGGCCTTCACGAACGGCGATGCGTCCTGCTGGGATTCGTGCATGCGGAGCGCACCCGAGAGTACCTGGATCGGTGATCCAGGAGTTGTAAACTACGCTAAGATCACCGAGAAACCAGTTCGATCGGTGGCTACCTGGTGGCGAGCAGGTCGAATTCGTTCGTCCCTTTTCCACCGGAGATCCTCACACGGCCGCGAGGACGGGGCCCGCTAGGACAGCCAACGACCGTTCGTTCCCGAGTCCGAGTCTGACAGATCCCGTGCGTTCGGCCAAGGTATCGGGTCAAAAAGACCGACGTGTCCGCTTCAGAGGTGCCGATCGTTGCTCGATGAGACCCGGTGCTTTCTGTCCGCGACACAGAAATTCGACGGGGTGAAATCGCGATTCGACGGGGTTCGTGACCGTTCGTGGTGGCAACGGCTCCCCAGAGCTGAGAAAGCATTCAGGGACCGCGTGAATTCCGAGCTCGCTGGGGGGATGATGCCTCTTCAAGTCTGACAGCGGAGAAGAAGTCCTCATCGTCGCAGTCGCTTGCCGGTATTAGTAAAGGTAAGCCGATCGTTACGCCTCAAGGTTCCTCGCGATGGATCCGCCGGTACGTTCGACGGTTCGCTCTTTTATTGCTTGTTACAAGCGTTTTTAAATGTATCGACAAACCTGTTATATCGTTTCGAGGCCGTGGATAATTGGCGCGGAGATAGATAAATAGATGTATCGTTACTTTGTAGGTATCGTTTCGTAGAAATGGATAGGGGAAATTTGAAAAGACTTCCGTGTCGTCAAAAGGTTTCGGGGACACTCGAGATGATCGATTTAAATAGGACACCGTGTACATTGCAATTTATGGTTAATTGGTTAAGTAAGAATATTCGCGGTGTAGTAGCTGTTCGAAAGAAATTTCGATGGTACAGATTTGCTAAAGTAAACCGTATGTCGTTCACGAATAGCGGTACCACTCGTTCCTTTAAGCAGAATTCAAACTTTCACGCACAGTGGGCTCTTAGTATGAGTGTCATTCTCTCCTTGATATCGGCCCGGTTCGTATGTGATTCACAAGCGAATCGGAAGAAAAATTCATGCCAAACGCTGATTCTTCGTTCGACATCGAATTGTACTTTGCGATCGAAGATATTTAATCGTGCCGCGCGATATATATAGAGATATAACGATATAATCGCGTGTATGTTAAATAATTGCGAGTGAAAAAATTTGATGTAACGTTTCGTAGAATCGATAAGAATTTTGGACTTAATGAAATTAACTTTCAATTCAAGGAATCGCTTCCTTTCTCACGACGAAACATTCCGTTCGAGATACAGACGAATCTATTCACGAATCGAGTCGCGGTATTCTCTGACCGTCCTCTTAACGAGTTTTACCCGTTTAATCAGACCTTTTCGTTCCCAAACGAGCATTTTATACCAGTGAACCGTAACTTCGGTTTACTCGAACCCACATGTGCGCCTCGTATTAGATACGTGCGTACAAATGAAAGTGGCCTGTACCGTTACAACATACGCACCGCGTTACAACAAAAGGTTTTTATACACGGACACACACGTGCGCACTTCGCTTTTGCCCCAGGGTGTCCACGACCACGAGAAATTCGCGATCTTGAAAAGCGTATCGCGTAGGATCCTCGGCAACACGTCGAAGTCGCTCGATTACAGTCCAAGCGCGTAGAAAAAAGGCTGCCTGACCGACGCAGTTCCATCGAAACAAGTAAATTACGAGTCGAAGGAAGCGAGGCCGGGTAAACCCTAATAATCAACCGTCGACGGAAATGGCCTGTCTTATTTTTCAACAAAGAAATGTTAGAAATGCCCGCACGATTTCCTACGAAACTATGCGCGAGTTCTCGAGAAGGGTAAAACGAGGGGAAAAAAAAAAGGAGAAAACTGTTCCAAATCGAGACGGAGAAGATAACTGTCGCCTAACTAATCAGAACCAGGAAACTAGTGGCAACCTGACCATCGACAAGCTGGCGCGGCTCACGTCGACATTTGTTGCTTCATCCACCCGAATTCCTGCCTCTGGGTAACTGTAACGGTTTTTATCACTTCCTCAAGGAGGAGGAACGAGTGCACGGTGGATGAGATCATTGCGTTTCTTCGGGGCTAGCTGAAAGAGGACGGGAGTGACCTGAAATTTCGAAACGGAAACTAATCACTCTCCTCGGAATTTCGATTCCTTTCCTTTATTTTTTCTTTCCTTACGATCACTTTTGCTATCTCGTCCCGAAACAGTGGGACACTCGTGCACTTGGACGAATGTCGAGAAGAGGGTCGCATTCTTTCGAGTCGAATCAACGATCCACGGGTCTACGGCTATCCGTGATACGACCGGACAGGATATAACGTTACACCCGAATTCTTGCTTCTGAGTAACTGTAACTTAGTTCTTGCACGATGAGTATCAGGTAACCGTGACTCGATGTCGTGTCAGCCTCGTGGACGACATTAGCGTCGTCGTGTCAGGCAAAAAGGAGGAAAGGATGCGTACGTGGAATGTATTTGGGTATCGCAGGGAAGATACAATAATCTCCATCGGCGTCTTCTCGTTGCTTTCACACCGATATTGTACTGCCACCGTTGAAAACGAGTCTCCGTTCTCATAAGGTCGTTCACTTGATCCCCTCTACCTATTTCAGCCACTTTTATTTCGCCACTTATATTTTAAACGAACGCTACTTAGTTCCGTCGTTAATAGAGAGTTAATATTTTAAAGCTGACCGCCTAATTCTTACGAAACGCTCGTTTATATCTTATCGAAATAACTTAGCGTTCGACAAACCGGACGCTCACCGCGTATCGCATATTTCTTTTATCGAGCAGGATTTATTTTTATCTTACGATTTTCGCCAACTAATTGTTACCTACCGTAATTACGAGGGACCGAGGCACGCGTAATCTCCTTCGCTTTTCAACCGAAAGTATTCTACGCGTATCGTTTGAAAATCGTAAGACGGCTTCCGAAAGAGAGGGAGATTCCTAGCTAGCTCGTTCCATGAGAATTTTCTCAGGCGTGTTGCAAAGAGGAATGCCATTTCCCATGAGGACGCGAATACGCTGACGTTAAGTGGTAGCTGCGTTCGCGCTCATCTAACATTCATTTTCTTTTCTCTGATTTTTTCCAGATGTGGGATCGAGAGAGAAAAGTTTGGGCGGTCGTCTTCCTGGCCAACGCGCTGATGAACACCGTCACCGCTACCCCGCTCTACGTCCCGCAATTTATTCCAGGAAGTAAGTCCCCTTTCGTCGATAACAACCCCTGAACAGTCGTAAGTACCGTCGCGAGGAATTCAAAGTCGATCGAAACCAACTGAAATTCGCATCGATTTCACTTACAAAACTGTTCAACGTTAGACAACGGTACAGAGAGCAGTCTCGAAGCAACGAAATGATTATTAATCTCCCTCGCGGTTCGCGATCCGTCACCGAATCTACATAGGCATCCAAGGTAGCAACGTTCGAATGGCTACCGCGAATTCTCCTTCTTCCACGCGCGCGCGTTCCTTATTTCTCCGACCTTTTTCTTCTTCTTTTGTACCATTCTTGGATTTCCCTGGAGTGTCAGCTGAATAACGGATCGGTACGCAAATACGAGGCAACGGGCTGGGCCAAAGCTTGTACGTATTCCCGAACGTATTCGAACCCATACGCGCGCGGCTTACCTGCGCGCGCGAGCCGCCAGGCGACATTGAATCTACCTTGGATTCGAGTTCGAACAAAACGTGGGCGAACTGGTCAGTTTTCTATAGAAGTGGGTCAGCCGCGGTCATCGGCACACACGCACGACTTACACTGATTTTTCCGATTTTGTCACCGCGTATCTCATCGGTATTCCCAACGCCTCGCTTGACCATCGCCGCCATCGTGGTGGCGGCACGGTGAAATTGATCGTTAGACGGGAGCATCCGAGAGCCCCGGTTACAGTTTTCACCATCGGCAATAAACGAATCGGTCGTCCAACCAGCGAAACTATTTTCACTATCCTTTCGTCATTTCACGCAGCGCGTCTTATCGACGTGTGGCGAATCGTCAGGCTTGTTTGTGTTCGATCCTTTTGAGGTGCACGACGGTACACTTTCTTGCCGTCAGTGAAATCCTCGCACGCTGTCGCACGGGCCCGCGTGGGCGTTCACGCGTACGCTACGCGTATGGTCGCCGCTGAAATTCCGACAAGTGCGTAATGGGATTCGGCAACTTTCTTTCGCGGCTCTGACTCAGACGACACTTCCGCTAGCACACATTTTTCTACGCGGAAGGACGCGTAGAACGATCTTGGAACAAGGAGACTGACCGAGTGACCCGAAGGAAAGGGTGCCAGGTTTGTATATAATTTCACGGTCGATTTTCACTCGCCACGGCCGTCAACCTCTATTACCGGGAAGAAAGTAAATATTCTGGCAAAAAGAAACTCACCAATACTACCGTTCACTCGCGCAATTTTTCTCCGTACGAATTTCGATGCACCTTCCTCATCGCTGTCTTCCGTGGAATCCCTGTGTTTCCGCGTGTACGCGGTTCATCGCGTCCAGCGAGCGGTCAACGATTGAATTTCGCGCGAACGATTTAAAAACGGAAAGGAGAACGTCCAAGGAGAGAGAGTTTCCTTCGTGAAAATGTATCATTGACGCGCTCGGGTAAGAATCGTCACCGTGCAGGTGTGCCCGATCCAACGTGACAGTTCGGGTCAGGTATGTCGATTTAATCACGCAGAGCCGTGGAACCTTGGAATGCGCGCGCGAGGGTTTCGTTTGGTAGCTGGCACGAGAAAGGATGAGAAGAAGCCAGGATTGTGAGGTGTCTTGGAGGGAAACGGGCTGTTACATTATGACTGTGACCCACTTTTGGGTCGGGTAACTAGCTCATACATCGAAACGTAACGGTACCAAGATGCTTGCCTTGCCTGACATCAATTCGTTCTTCGATAACGCCCGCCACATTATATGCATCATTGCCGTTCCATAATCGACGATCGACGTATCAATAGACAGCGACGGGGCCCGCGATAAAAACACCGAATATGACAATCGACGATTTTTGCCGATCCCATCGACGAAGCGCTGTCGGAAGGAAGTCGAGCGACGCCAGAGCACCGTTTAAAATATCGTTTCCCCGTTATCTATTTCTAATAACATCCTGGAATGTTTCTGCTCGACGCGAACTCGTCCCGTTCTAAAGCGATGTTTCGATTCTATTACAATAATTACGCCCGCTGTTCCGTAGTAACCGTTCAATAACGGATGCAATTAGAGGGCAGAAACTGGCGAGGTACGCGCTTCCGTTGGGAGATTCGCAGCTTCTTTCGACGCGGTTATTAATCGATTACAGTGCACGGCGCAGTTCATTATCGGTGACAGGATCGTGGCTGCGCACAGTGGGACGATTACGAGGAATTAGAAACGATGACGATAGTCGGTTCTAGTATCGCGGCGTGAATGTGGAACGCGTACAGGCGAATGCACAGTTATAGGGTACAAAGCAAAGGTTGACACCAACGCGGCATTAGAGATCGAACCACGGCGATCGCCTCGTTTAACGTTTCCATTTTGGATTCGATAGCGGTATTTCGAAAGAGGAACAGGGTTGATTTTAAGGGAGGCTTTAAAGCGTTCGTTGTTTCGCAGATACGGGAAGGAACATCAGGCATTTACCATGCGTGTCCCGAAGATCCGGCGAGACCGGCGTGTGCATGTTCGCGTTCACGTGTGCGAAGGCGAATGGCACGCATCTCGGGACATGCATCGATCGCTTCTACTTCGGTAGTTGTTGCAAGATAGACGAGGAGCCGGACATATTCCCCCAGGATAACAGCATCGACGACGGGCCGCCAGCAAGGCCGTTCGCCACGACCCATGGCCCCATCGAGAGCAACGACATACCCGAGTATATCTCAAGGCCGAAACCGATCAGCGAGAAGAAGCCACCTGCGATGT
This sequence comes from Xylocopa sonorina, assembly GCF_050948175.1. NCBI lineage: Eukaryota > Metazoa > Arthropoda > Insecta > Hymenoptera > Apidae > Xylocopa > Xylocopa sonorina. The sequence continues at coordinate 17,412,963 of NC_135193.1, forward strand.
ACACCACCACCGAGGCAAGTGCATTTCAGCGCGTCACGATTCGCTTTAATCGTAGAGGTTGCTTCGAGGGCCACTCGATCGGTATTCCATCCTCGAATCGTTCAATTTTCTCAATTACGATATTGCAGCCGATACGCGCACCCGTGTCATAGGTCAATGAATATTATCGCGATGTTCTTTTCTCACGAACGTTTAGGTGGCGACCAGCGCGTACACGACGCAGAGCACTCGCACGCCGGCGACCACCGTGAAAGAAACGACGAAACTCGTGACGAAAAAACCGGTACTCACGACCGTCGAAACAACCACGCAATCGGTACGATTGTCGACCTTTCAAACCGTGCAGAACTCGTCGAAGGAGGATTCGACCACAAAAAGTCCACCGAGAGTCACGACCAGTACGGTACGAGCACCGCAAAAACCGTCGTCCAGCACGACGATCATGGAAATTGCGAGCACCGCGAGTAGCAAACCTTCCACATTGATCGCGTCGATCTCCCAGAGGCCAACGACATTGGAAACCGTGACAAAGGCGCCGTCCACCACGCAAACCTTCGCTCAGACGACTAAACCGATTACCAGAAGGCCGATTCATTCGTCCACGACTCTGAAACCAACGTACTCGTCGACGCAGAAGCCAGTTCACTCGACTATCCATAGGCCCACGGGCTCGTCCACGGTTAGACCATCCGAATCGACCACGGACCGAACAACCGAGACGACAACCTCAAAAATCGTGATCACGACTACTCAGAGAACTACACCGTTCACCAGGTTCCCACCGAGAAATACGACGACTGCGAGACCTTTGACTCACGCCACCACTAGGAAACCCATCAGCAGTACTAAGAAACCAGTGATCACCACCAGTACAAAGCGACCAACGGTTACCACGAAGAAACCGAATACCCACACGAAAAGACCGGCAACCACTGCGAAACCATCGACTAGTCCCAGTTTCAGCACCTCTTCGTCAACGACGACAACAACGAAGCCGCTTCTGACGTCCATCAGGGATCGACCGACCATCGCAACGACCACCGACAGCGTCCCCCTGTCGACGATCGCGAAACCAGCAACCACTGGCAGCCCCGAGACCGTGATCGTTCAAAAACCCACGACCACGACTACCACGACGAGAACGACTCAAAAAGTGAGGCCAACGACGATTCGAACAACCACTCAGAAGCCTTTGACGACCATCTCGAGGCCGAAACCAACCAGACCCAGCACGACGACACCGAAAACGGTATCCAAGCCAGAGTACGCGAGTACCACGGAAAAAACGGGACCTTTATCGTCGTTCGATGCTACCACCGTTGCTGTTACGAAACCGAGGCCAACGGTGGAACAAACGAAACCAACGAGACCGTTGGGCAAGCCTTTCTCAACGACACCCTCGACGGTGCTCGGTAACACCGTAACCGATGGAAGTTTCGCGACCGTGTCCTCCACCGACGCGACCACTGCGACCACAGCACAGTTCATCCCTTCGACGAGGGTGCCAATCGTCGGTCAATCGCCCGACGAGAGCTCGTATACGACGTACGCGCCTGGGCTGGTTACGTGGACGTCGAGCTCGGACGACACGACTACCAAGACGCCGGAGATTTCCTCGACAACGATCACGCAACTGGGTGAGTTAACAGTTAAACGCTCGTTTCGCTGAGCTAGCAAATTGGAATGTTCGATTCGCGGCGGCGTGTGGTCGAGCGTGTCACGCGCGATTCAAGTTTAAGTAATATCGATGGAGAGGTAGAAAAAGTTGGTTATATAATTACAGGTGTATATAATTGAAAGCTCTCCGGTAACTCGTAATTAAACGAGCGTGGAGGCGCGATCGGTTCGGGCACGAACGCAGGCGCAGAGGTGCTATTTGCATTTTCTATTCGCATGCCGTACGAAAACTGTTCACCGCGGCGCGGTGAAATCGAAGAAAACGGATGTCCATTGTGTAGCGTGACGCACTTGTCGACAATAGGAAACGATCTCGGTGGCAATTCACGTCGAGCCGCACACGCCTCCTGCATTAACTAGCATCAAGGGAGCCGTGAGAGCTGCGAGAATTTGATTGATTACCAGCGTATCACCGTTGTTTGCCCGTTCATCCGCGCTTTTCGCGCATTCATCGAAATTCCGACGCTTTGACAACGGCGGTTAATGATATCGCGCGGAGGAATGACACGTCGGGATTACGTTTGAAAATTATACGGAAATTCCCCGTAATTCGTTTATATTTTACGCGTAGAGCCTGATGATAAACAGGACGCGATAAACTGTAACGATGCGAAACGTCTGAGTGTATTATCGCAAAGCCGTTTTCGAAATGATCGTTCCATCGTCAAGTAGCAATTTCCGCGCGCGATCCATCGCGATTTGTTAGCGTTACCGCCCGTACGGGCTGCGTGACTCCGGCTACGAGTAATCGCATTCCCGCCGCGCGTGCTACAGTCGCGTAAAATACAATTTTCCCCGTACGATTCCCGATCCTTTTCCTGGTATACCCGGTATTTCATTAAAGAATCAAAGGTCGAACCATCCGCGTATCGATGGGAGATGAAATTCTGTTGCGCCGGAACGTTGTAACGGTTTAAACCGTCCACCGTAATCTTTCCTCTCGACTGCGTCTCGAACATCCACACTATACCCCCTCCCCCGTACACGCATCCCTCCCCTTCTAATTTAAACGAGTCGAATTATTTTCCAATAACTGCACTCTGCCCTAGTTTTCGCTAGCAACGAGCTTCCGATTATTTTGCTCGCCGTTAAACAAGAAAATCGATCGCCCGTCGCCGCGACTCCCTGTTTCCCGTTGGTTAACGACACGTTTCGAATCAATGCTGCAGATCAAACCGAGGGCGACTGGACACCATTGACCACGCCGGACGGTTGGATCATGATTCAATCGCCCAGCACGAAAAAACCACCGCAAACAATGGACGAAACAACCGAGAGACCGATTCTGCAGTCGCAACCACCGACTTCTGGTACGGATGATGGACGTTCGATTTTTCTACTCCCGTCCTCGCGTATTTTACTTTCATTTCGTTTCTTGATTAAAATTTGCGATCTTTCAAATTTTCCAGCTAAACCAATTACCGAAAGCAGCACGGAATACGTGACGAAAATGCCCAGCATTCTGTCAACTTTATCGACCATAGCTAGCGTGACGATAGATACCGAACTTCCGGTACCAATGGAAACGCTCAATATGTCGGATTACAAGCAAGGTGAGCTGGTTCAAGCAGCAAAACAGTTTAATCTCTTTTACGTAACGTGCGATTCGATCGACGAAGATAGCGTCCGACGATATTTTCGGGTGGAACGAATTTAAGCCTGATTTACAGCCGTAAATTTATTATGATCGATAGAGAACTCGTTTCAACTGCTTCCGTCCGATCTCGTAATAAACGGAAATCCATAGTCGATAATATAGAAATCTTCGCGTTATCGAACGCGATTGTGGAAGCCGCGGAACGCGCGACTATGGAGAGAAGAGAAGAAAGAATTTACAAACACTGTTACATAAATATACGCGAGAATGTACGGCACGCAATGGCATTTACGATTCGCGGTTTCGTTGAACCAGGAACGATTTTTTTAACGGTACGCGGCGATTTCTCTCTTTCTTCTCTTCTCATATATTGACCGTGAAAGAGAGAATAGCGCGTATAATTAGAGTCATCGGGAAAAAAGAGCTGCGCTCAGAAGGGGCGCTCGCGGTGATACCGGTTCGTCCACTTGGATAAATATAAAAGGCTCGTTCACCAACATGGCTGTCTCAATGAGACTCCCGAATTTGTTGAAAGGATTAAATTCGACGTTGCTTCTTCTTGCAGTTTGCGGGCGAAGATTGTTCCCGGAGTCACGAATTGTCGGCGGTAATCGCAGCTCGTTTGGGAAGTGGCCTTGGCAGGTGAGTGGAATTCGTGAAACCTTTGCGAGAAACTTTAATCGCGTACGAGCTTTAGATCGAGAACGATTCTGTTCTTCGTCGTTAAACGTGGCGGACCGTGTTTTCTCTTGAATTACGTTATACGACGGCTGGTGTATGCCGAGGAACGATCGTGGTTCTATACGTGGCTGTTGAATCTCCGCGTCTCCGAGTGTGCTTTCATAATTGATACACAGTCCCGGTCATTGGCAAACATCGTTCTTCGTTAAACAACACGAGTGTTTTCTTTTTAGATCTCGTTACGGCAATGGAGAACGTCGACGTATCTGCACAAGTGTGGCGCGGCTTTGCTCAACGAGAATTGGGCCATAACCGCAGCGCATTGCGTCGAAAAGTAAGTATTCGTGTTTGTCATCGCGATTACTTTCCATCAAGATCATCTCCTGCCTCGTGACAACTTGATCTTTGTTACCGCGCGTTGGGATTAAATCGCGAGTGCAAAATAATCTGTGGCATTTAAAACAATAATCGACCGATATTACGTATATATACATTTCTAAAATAGAATTGGGCCATTCGTTCGAAATGAATATTTCACGTGTTCCTCCTTTCATCTTGCAGCGTACCACCCAGCGATTTATTGTTGAGGATAGGCGAGCACGATCTCGCGAACGAAGACGAACCGTACGGCTATCAAGAGAGAAGGGTACAAATCGTGGCCAGCCATCCGCAGTTCGATCCTCGAACCTTCGAATACGACCTCGCACTGCTCAGATTCTACGAGCCCCTGTTACCGTTCCAACCGAACGTATTACCTATCTGCCTGCCGGACGACGACGAAACTTACGTCGGTCGTACCGCTTACGTTACCGGCTGGGGTCGACTCTATGACGGTACCAATATGTCCACCTCTTTAAATCGATCTCGCAATGCCGCGTAAGCGCATGTACTCACTGAAACTCCGTTCCCAGAGGGACCATTGCCGTCTACCCTCCAAGAAGTGGCCGTCCCAGTGATAAACAATACGATGTGCGAGGGCATGTACAGAAACGCTGGTTACATCGAGCACATACCGCATATCTTCATTTGCGCCGGATGGAGGAACGGTGGTTTCGATTCCTGCGAGGTATGCGAATTTCGCTCGATTCTTACGAGATGGTGAAAGATAGAAGAAGAAACGGAAGATGAGAGTTTCCGTGTGTTTCAGGGTGACAGCGGTGGACCAATGGTGATTCAAAGAGCTCGCGACAAACGATGGATCTTGGCTGGGGTGATTAGCTGGGGAATCGGGTGCGCGGTACCGAACCAACCGGGCGTCTACACGCGCATCTCCGAGTTCCGCGAATGGATAAATCAAATTCTTCAGTTCTAAGGTGAAAGCTTAACCAGCGGCTCGCGTGACCACGGGACTGACATTTAGTGAGAAGCGCGCGAACGGACACGCGGATTCGAACGTCGATTTCGGACGGTGAAGTCTTCTCTCGTGTACATTATACAATATTTAACGCGAATCGCGTGCGACGACAGCCTCCCTCGAACGGGGTGAAATTACTCGCGTCTAGTGAACATTTAAGAAAAAGAGCACGACAAGGAACGGTGTATGGAAGACCACGTGCAATACCTTCCACGGAAGCTTATTAAGTACGATATCTAATAAGATTAACGTCTTGTACTAGGCGATGTACGATATATTTATGAAATATTTACGTGACGATATCCCTAGCTGCGCGTTGGCGGAATTCGCGTCGATCGTATCAGTGCCTTATCGCCGCGACCTGTACGCTCCACCACAGGTAACTGGTGCCACCTTTCGCTCGTATCGCAACTGGAATCTTCGATCCGACAAACCAGCCAACAGACCAGTGCTCTACGATGCCATCTGCGTTACTGTCGCTAAGTATTTCCAGCGATGCTCAAAAGCGATAGCGTTTATTCGACACCTGACGACTCGATTAGCGTTACGTCGTTAGCAAGAAGATTTATAGGAGCAAATTGTTCAGACCGGCTGACGATAACGGACACTCTCTCGTCCCACTGCGAGATCGATACACAACCATGGTGCAATTAAACGTAATTTGTTCTCTGTAAAACGCTCGTCGCTGAGACGATACTGTGAAAACTGTAAAGGGTTCGCAGAGGGAATGAAAGATATCTGATCATTCCCAAATACATTTTTACGTCTTCCAACGCCCTAAACGGTGTTACAAGCTGGTGGCGCGCAATCATCCGCGTTATTACGCATGTAGTTTCGTTTCGTTTTCGATCGCAACGCACTCTTGTCGATTGTTGTTGATCGTGCGTAAAGAAACGTCGAGGAAACAGGATCGAACAATAAATCTAAACCCCTTCCACGTGTACATTACTATCAGAATATAATATATCGTTGTTATAGTTATTTTAATCGACCTGCTGCAACTATAAATATGCCGTATTACGTCAAAGATTCGAGGTTTTTTCGCTGTGTTCTCTCGATTGTATCGAACAGCGGGGCATCGAGTGCTTTTCTCGTATTAATTTGATTTTTATCTCGGATAAAGCAATTATTTAAGGCGATCCGATAACGATACAAATTCCGTTTTGGCGGAACAGAGTAAATAAAGTATCATCGATCTTCGAGCAAGTCATCGTCGCTGATACCGACTAAAAGCTCCTCGAATTTTAATGCCATTTCGTTACACGCGATTTCGTCGCAGATTTAACTATCGTCGAATAAAGCACTCGATGCTGTTTGCGTCGAATTCTCTAACGAAATAGAAAATGAACTCGTAAAAGAAACGAGTTACTTATCTTATAACAGACGAAACTGTATTCGTCGTCTCTACCATTTCGTAGCACGCAATCGATCACTGTGATAAGCGTTACAATCGGGTAACGACGCAGACAATTGTAAGACGATTTACGAAATTTTGTGATCCTGTCGCGTGAACGAAATTCGAACTCGACCGAGTTGTCCGATGTAATTTATACGAAGTTTTACGTGAAATGCACGCGTGCGTACGACAATGTATAACACACGCGGCTACAGTCAGCCGTATATGCGAACAAATAATTTATTAATGTACGTTGCAGTTGGGGCTGCGAAAATACAAATCCCCGAGCTTGTAAATACTCGATCGATTGGTGGTGCGTATTCTACTGTATCAAGCTCTGTTATTTTCTTTTACCATTTTTTTTATCCCGCTTCCACCTCTCCTACCACCTCTGCGAGCGTTTTTATATTTACCAGTCGAGCATTAAAAATCGACGTCCCTTATCAATAGGAAGCTGATTACACTGCTCGTCGAATGTAATTCCTCGAGCCACTCTGTTTGTTCTTGCAGCCAATCGGCGTGGGTGTTGATATTAATGGACCAATCTCGAGCAAGAGTTTGAACTTTGCCCACGCAGGAACGCCTACTTTGTCAGCCTGCTAGCAGCGTCGAGCGGCTGCGAAATCGGAAAATAATGGGACGGGATTTTTGCTAATACGCCATAACGAGGATACGAGCATTAAGTCGGGTCCCGTTTAATAAAGGAGAAACCTGTGATTTCACGAAATTGTAACGGCGCAATCGTTTACATCGAGAACGTTTAAGCTCCTTGTTGCGCGCGATCGAGAGATTAAAATATACATACGATCTTCCATAAAAAATGCTCGCGGAAGCGGAACGATTTTCTAAAACTTTCTACAGCCTGTGAATATCGAGTAGTAAAAAATTCATGGTACTCTAAGAGTCCTTTTAATGGTGTATTATTAGCGCTGCAGCATCTGCGTAAACCGAGCTCGCTTCGATTCGTGCGAACGATGTAAAACAAGAGCACAGTGACCAGCCACGATCTACTTCGAATTGGAATCGAAGCGAAATTTACGCCTTTGGCGTATCCGTTTAATTGACGGACACCTCCAATTGGATACTACTTTCGCAACAATTAACGTTCGACTCCAACGAAACAAACGAAATATACTTCCATTGAAAAATTCAATCGCTCAAGTTCGTACTTTCTTCGATCGTTCACGACTTCCCGTTCCCTCCTTGTGCTCAGAAGAGTCGATGCTCAATTTAATTAATGAAATGTGAAAATTAGAAGGCGAGCATTAAGATACTGAGCTGAAAGGCTTCGTTAGCTGCTCAACTTTTGTTTCGTCCTGTTTTTCGTGTCTCGATTGGTTATTGAACCGAGACCACGATCGTAAATCAGATAGTTCGGGTAATCGTACAGCAGATAGGAATCTCCCGGTCGTGAAGTTTACGACGCGTCGAATGAATATCAGCGAATAAATAAAAAATTTTCCATCTGATCTACGCCACTATTACATTATCGCAAACAATTATTTAATTAGTTTCTCGCGCCGTTTACTTTTAGAAGCATAGATTTACGAATCGCTCGTTACGATCTCACTGATCCACGATCATCGCGACGATTCGAAGGATCGTTATCGATTGTTACGACGTACTTGGATCATTTCGAAACCGTGAACGACCATCGCGGTCTATCTGGCGCGGTTACCAAATAATCAGAGCGATCGTTCCATTTCCGTACTTATCTGTGGGACAGTGAAACTGTACGAGTCGGATCGTGAAAGAATACCGGCGAAACGATCGCGACGCTCGTTTTCTCGTCGGAGGACAGCCTGTCCTAGAAAGTATCGCGGTTTTTAGATTTCCGTCGAACGGGGCAAACAGATCGTCGCGCCCAATTCTGTCGTATGGTGTCGCCGGGAATGTGACTCTCTCTCCTTTCACGCCGCTATGTCAATTTTGACTTCACCTCCCGCCGCGTGACGCTCCTCAACATTTCTAGATCGCGATCGCGCCTCGTTCCGCCGGCGTTTCTCCGCGTTTCAATTACGTCCAATTTAAATTCCGCGCCACGAGGGCTGATAAACGCGGGGAAATTCCGCGGACCCGTTCGGCTGTTGAACATTTAATGACACTCGGGTGCAATTCAAGTAGCGCCCGGCAAAGGAAGTGCTCTCCGACTATTCGCATCGTATCCGTTGCTCTAGAGCACTCGTCTCGAATGAAAATTAAAGGGGAGGAGGGAAAAAGAAAGAGAGAATCTGTCGGGACCTATTTTCGCGAGACGCTCGTTTCATAAATGCCACCCTGGACGGTAGCTCCGCGTGAACCATCGAGTTTCAATTTCGACGCCCCGATTCCTTCACCATCCTTATTATCTCCGATCGCGAACAACGCCAGCGTCTATCGTTACTCCGTGCAGACCGCAACACCGTTGCCAGCGTAATTTATTTTAATACCATGGAAAAGTGAGTAATTTAAATGTCTGGCCCCTCCCTGGATCGTGTAACCTCTAATTGGAACGGTAATAGAATGTAACTGTTACGAACCGCACGAAATGCAGGCTTAGTGTCTCTCTGGAAACAATAATCGTCCGCAATTCCAGCGGCGTTTTATGTATCCCGGCCGAACCCGTGGCTCGGGTCGTAAAGTTACGTGTTCGCGTTCGTCCTGGCTTCCGTGCCGCTCGGGACGAAAACGTAATCGGGGAGAGATTTCTACGGCCACGCCGAATCGTGCGCAGACCGATCGAAAATGTCACAGGCGTGACGGTTCATGGATGGATGTTACTGGACCGGGTTAAGTGGCTTTGGAGAAAGCCAGCTACCTCCGCCTTTTCCTTATGAAGTCACGAAACGGCGCGGGTAGCAGGTAGACAGGAAGCCATCGACGGCCTTCACCCGTTCGGTCGTCGAGTCGCTCGCGAACGATGCAAATCTCTGCTCAGATGATAATCCCGTTCGATTTTTACGCGGCACCCAACGATTCGCGATAACACGATCGCGCGATCGTCCAACCGTTTCTTCTCTTCTCCGTTCTTTCTCCTTCCGTTCGGATTTCGTTGGCAGAACTGAAAGTGCCGGCCGTACTACTATTTAGTATGCAAGCAGAATGTAGAGAAGTGGTACGGCTGTAAGGATCTGCTCCGGGCTGGAACGAGCGAGACGTAACGCGGAGGACGAGGTGCGTCGGCGCCGGCATCCTACTGCGCCCTGATCGATCAACAAATTTTGTTCGAATCACCATCGGGCAGGGTCATGGTCTGACCTTAGTTGAGTGGAATGACGTCACGCGGATTTCGTTGGCTCAGTATTACGTTGGCACCTGAGCTGCATTGCGATCTTATCAATGTAATTGCGAGTCAAGGATACCAGATGGCTGTCGCAATCAACGGAGTACGCGTACGTGTACGTTTTCGCGAGCAGAGCAAAGAGGGATTTGTAATATCTTCGGGTTTTCGCTAGCGCGAAAATGATTCCCTTCAGCTGTGAGTCGATATCGAAAGAGCAGTCGATGGAAAAAAAACGACCAGGTCTACGACTTCACGGTTTTTTCCGAAGAAAAAATGAAGCGAGCAAGGGAGAAGATATATAATAAAGAAATGTTATTCCGCAGAGCCTGGTGAATTCGTATGAGCAACGGTAAAGAAAAATGATGCACGGAACGTGAAAAGACACGGCTAAATTCTGACCCAGTTTTGTCAAGCGTGTCCTGGGTCATGACCATCGATTGTTTCACCTCGTTCCTTCTCGCAGGTGCATTCTCATGGTTATGGGGTCACGACCCAAATGGGAGGGATCTACTCTCGGAATTAGGCGTTACGCAACGTTGGACGATCAGTGGAGATCGGCGACAGACGCGGAAGAGTTGTATAAGAACGTCGTGCCATTTTCCTCAGCAACGATATTAGAGATCGCAGAACGCATCTCGCGTATCCTTGGACCGAGGAATCCGCGTTACTCTTGAGCCCTCGATACGCACAAGGTTCCAGTTACGTGGATCCCCCGCCTCGTTCGCGTGACGCGCGAGCGAAAAATTTTTAATTTTCCTCCATCCTCGAATCCGACTCGGCCGTTCGAGCTTCCTCGATGTTTATTTTTACGTAACACTCGTTATTTCTTTCACCGCTGTTGTGATTCCGTGAGGTAACAGAAGCATTCTATTCGATGATCGTTACGCCGCGAACAGTTAATTACCGTAATGACTTTAATTAAGAGAAACTTGATAAATGTTACGCAGGCTCGTATTTTAACGACGGTATTCTTTGTACGTGGGCTCGCGGAGGTGTAAAATCATTCGAACACGGACGAGTTCTAACCTACTTAACGAAAGTCACGATCACGGTCGCACATTCGTACGCTCCTGTAACGGGCGTCACGTCCCAAAGGACGAAGAAAAATTCTCGCCGCTACTCGCGAACGTCCGAAAGATTAATTTCCCATACGGTGAAGTACGTCGTTGCTTTTCAGCAATCGACTCGACCATTCCGAAGTAACTGTACAAGCCGACGAGCATACGCTCGTTTTACCAGGGACCCCTCGACTCTTGTCTTGGCGTTTGATCGACGCTCAATAAGGGCTGACACGAAAGTACATCGAAAGTTCGTCCGTTAAATTTCTACCGCGCGGAACGCTCGCACGCTCGATGGGACGAGCGGCTTCGATGCGTATTCGATGCTCGATTATACTCTCGCTATTTCTAAGTAAACGAGACGCCGCATCGGGGAAAACGTTGAGCGTGCTGAAAGGCACAGGTCCTGGCCCACTTAAAACGAGTCACGTTCACGATCAAGGACTGAACTTTATCCACTCTCTACAGAGGCGCACAGGCAAGCTGCTCCGCACCGCACAATTATTCCGAAGGATCTACTACCGAGCACCTTGACGCTCGCTGTTACGGCAAGGGTAAAGCTGTTAGATGAGATCTTAACGGGGATTCTTAGTCGCAAGGTGAAGCCGAAGGTACCGTAAAAGGTGTCCCGGTGAAGTTTGACACACTTTGGGACTTTGACCCCGTGAGATTTCGGCTGGCGGGTTTATCGGTGTACCTGGGACGAAAATGTCTTTTCGACTGAAATCAGAGGAAATGTTAGGTCTTCTTAGCGCTACTTTTTTGTCGTTCTTTTCTTGGTATCTCTTATGGACGATTGTATTTAAGTATTTCACGAAAAGTGAACGAAATTTTTGTACAGTATATGTAGGAATATGGTCGCTTCCTGTCACGTGCTGAATGATATGAAATTGCCAGTCTCAAGGAAACTACGCAACTCTCTTTCCAGTTTAGGATGATAATTATCTTCTTCCGAATATAGTACAACTTCGAGATGGTAATTAAGTTATAAGCGAAGAGACAGATAAGTTTTTTCATGTCTTCCGGCTTTCAATGCCGCGTAACTGGTGCGTTTAGGTTGTAATTACGGATTTTTAAGATGGCCGATAGGCGCGATACGATTCGTCATAAGCGGTTGGCACCGATTGACGTTCTGACTCCGAAATGAAGTGAAATTCGACCAATTGAGATTCTCGATAGTGTCGTTCCTCTATTTTTTGTGTCAGTCTTCCTTTTGTTCTAATTTCTCGTATAAATTTGCCAGCGTGTCGTGTCCAGCATCGCCGCGTGAACGCGTACACCGCCGCAAGTGACACGAATTAATTCGAGAATTCGAGATTGCCAGTGAACCGTATCGAGCAGCCGTCTGTATTTAATAAAAGCGGCTTGCTAATTCGCACGGTGATAGCCTCGGACAATCGGCGGGAAAAATTTCAATCCAATTTCATTAGCGAAACCCATTAGCCTTAATGAAAGCTGTTGTAAAGTTAATTCATCCTATACTCCGTTTTTTCTCGTAATACTTTAATTAAACAGTCAGAGGAGTCGACGTAAACACACTGTCCAATCAAGTTGACCAAGAAACGAGACTCCTCTTCGTTTTCTTTTACCGAATGACCCGCAAGAGAAATTTTCTATTTACCATAAACGCTCAAACAAAGAAAACCAGTTACTTAAATACTCCGTCACGTAAACTTGGTTATCTCTGCTGACTCTGCCCTATAATTTCTAAGCTCGAGCTGACAAAGCGTTTATTATCGTTACCCAATAACCTAACCGCGGGGTCAAGCGTCATTTTTTACCGGTGCCAAAGCTAATCGACGTTCTCTGCACTCTCGTCGAAACTTCGCATATATTAAGCAACGGTATCTCCGGTGTCTTATTGAAGGTGCGACGCTTATCGCCGAAAACTCCGCCATAACTCGTGGCAAACGTTCGAAAAGGGAAACGGCCGGTAATCTATTACCTCGATCGGGTCGCGTCACGACCGCGCAGCAGCATTCTTCGCCCCATCGCGGACCATCGACGAGGAGGCCAAGTGCTCGTAATTGAACGGGGCTCGCTCGAAATTGGCCCGATCGCGGCACGAACTGCAACCGCGGATAAGTGAGTGGAGGCTGAACGCATCGCGATACGCTTCCTGAATGGACAGATAGAAGCAGGAGCGGCGACGACGCCGATGAGTAGGACAGTGTGTCGGTGTCGTGCGCGTTGGGCCTCGTTCTTCTCCACGTGACCTGGTCACTGGCCCACTTTGATTTCTCCTGGTTCGCGTTCTCTCTTTCCACCGCGTCCTCTTCTCCTTTTCCCATCCCTGACGGCGGTGGCACGCCGGCGTTTCTGCCTTCGAAGACGGTCCCCACCTCTGCCGATCGCCGATCGGTCTTCCTGGCTGCGTTACCTCCACCATAAGCGACCTCCACCACCGTTCGTTCCACCACGACCACCACCACGATTCCTGCTCGAAGGCGCCGCTTATGACTTAGCCATGCGATTCCAGCACATGCCGTGGCACGAGGTACAACAACCAGACAGGTACCATCCAGTTGACTAGCCGGATGGTCGAACGGTGCGCGGAAGAGATCGGTATTGGGATCGCGTGAAAAGTTCAACCTCCAAGTGTCAACTCTCGACCCGTTTCCTACCGCCATTGGATCCCATCCGAGCTGATTTTATGATTTACCTCGCGATCGGTGTCGATAGTGCGTCGTGGACTGGGTTCGATCGGGTCTCGTTGGATCAGTGGACGTTCACGGCTTCCCTTTTAACGTCGTCCAGGTTGGCTGGTAGCGCGACTCGTAAACCGTGGAACCGGGGAAAGGGAAGTGTAGGAAGTTCAGTGACGAAGTGCGACGCGTACAGGAACTGGGGTGACAACGTGTGAACTTGACGAAAGACGTTCGTGTGACGTGAGAAAGGTCGTGTTTTCTTCCGGGGAACGACCGACCAGGCTTCCCATCGAGGATTTAAGGGCGACGTTATGAGACGGGTCTAACGAATCGACGAACGTATCACGGTTAATACGTTGCATGGTAAGTTGTCATCGGAAATCGATTATCGATAGGATCGCGTGTACGGCGGTTTATATAGCCGCTTTATTTTAATCGTAAGTGATTTAAGAACGAGCACGCGGAACAATGACGGAGGGTGTCCATTCTTGTCCCTGAATCGTCGATCCCCAACACGTGCGGGTTTCGCCTCGCAAGTATCGAGCTAACTCGATCCTATTTTCACGTGGCCACGTTCACGGTGACACTTTCCTACGGCCGACATGCCTTCCGTTCCACATCGATAGAACAGAAACGATACGATAAGTGTTGACGTAGAAAGTTTCGATGGTTGCCAGGTTGAAAAGAAGAAAAATCGGTCAAGTTGACACGTAGGATCGTTTATCGGAACCAGGACGTGATCAGGAATCAGCGCGATCGTACAAAAGGTAATCTGACCGTGGAGCGCCGGAGAAAGCTGGGCTTCCGACTTTGGCCCGTAGTAAACGAGGCGATATACATAGAGGATCATTTGGCATGCTCCGCTGCCTCGAACCATCCTTCCACCCTTTTTTCTATTTTCCTCCATCGCGATTCAGATCCTCCACTCCCGGTGATCCCATCCACGCGTCGTTACCCGCGCGATCCGTTGGCATTCTTCTTAAACTCTCGTTTCCCCGGATTAAACGAAACGGCTGAGTCACGTGCAAAACTTAACCGTGTCCCTTTCCCGCGATTAGTCGTGTTTTTAGTCGCGCGCGAAATTTCCCCCGCAATCGTGTAATTGACATTTGAACGGGTGTGTCGCGAACACCCCCGCTCGGTCCCGGCTCGGCAGTTTCACCGATTTTTTGGCCGACGAAACGTTTTAGCTTAAATCGATGACGCAACTACAAGGGCGTTAACCCCGTTTCCATCAAACGGCAGCGAACGCGCTCGAAAATATCCGTTAACGGATTTCAGCTTCGTCCGAGGCGTGTTCGGACATTTACATCCGAGATAATGTTAGACGTTCAACAACCTCTATCTTGATTAACCGAGAGAACTGGTTCAGATGTTATCGGCGAAATTTCCTGCCGATCGAGTGTCCGATTCGAGTGTCCCTGACTCTTCGAGCGTGGAACAGCTCGAAGAGATACGAACGGAGAGAATGAGATTCCTCGCGTTGACCCCGAGTACCAGCGTCTGACACATCGGTACGAGCAAGTACACGCTGAAAGCCGGCGTGTGTGCGCCTAACTTAGGTATGCCACGGCACCAAGTGGTGGTAAGTTGGTAACGGTTGTCAGCGCGCAGACAGGCTCGTGTCACTCTTTCCAATCGTGCTCGTTGATTTGTGCATTTAACGCCTGTTCGCGATTCTTCCCGCTGCTCCATTTTCGCGCGCCGCGCCGGCTCATCGTGATCGCTAGATCGTTACGAGGGGGTAATAAAAGTGCTCCCCGTCGATAAATCTGATAACCAGACGTATAGTAATAAGTCTACGACGTTGTCCGTGTCCCGCGCGTTGATACGACCATCCAGATCGCGAGGGAGATGCGAAACGGTAGGGGAAAATCGGCAACCAGCGGCTAGCCGCGTGAAATCTGATTTAACGCACTTATTGTTAACCCTTCTAATCACGCGCATCTGCGTCCAGCAGGCGCAACTTCCCGACGAGCGACTTCTGTCGGCGTGACTAGCGTGAATTAGCGAACTGGATGCCAGTTCGTGTTGCTCGTGCCGCCCTACATTCGGGGACTACTTTTCGAGCCTCTTAAAATGCAGACGACGCACTGTCCCTTTCAAGTTGCTCGAAACCACATACATCTTCTTTATTTCGGCACGTACATACGCGTACATACCGACAATAGAAAGTGGTCATCGAACGTTACCTCGCGCTCCAGTTCGCCGCGCTGTCCCGCGCGTGCATACCGTTTTTCATCTGTCGCCACTGTCAAACGTTTTCCTCGGTTGTTTTGCCGCGGGTTTCGATATGGAGCACGAAGGCGAACTATCACTTTCTGCGA
Source organism: Xylocopa sonorina (assembly GCF_050948175.1). NCBI lineage: Eukaryota > Metazoa > Arthropoda > Insecta > Hymenoptera > Apidae > Xylocopa > Xylocopa sonorina. Next base: position 17,428,963 of record NC_135193.1, read on the forward strand.
TTCGTACGAAGCGAGATGGCAGCCTTAACGATCGTTCCGATCGTTCGACCCGAACCGAGCAAAAGGAGGCGATCGGTTTTGCATGAATGGTCGTGTATAATATACTGAGACATCCGAGTGAAAGCGGTGTATTTTCGCGATCACCGTGTCTCCCGTGTTTCTGCGGTTTCTTCTAAACGCCTACATTTTTATCTGCCCTCGCGCGATTTCCTGCATCTGTTCATTAGCGATCGAAGCGTATTCGGGTCGCTGAAACTCTCTGCTTCGATGACTCAAGAGAACCGACCGGTATTTTAGCCCCGACTGTAAAGTAGAAACCAAGAAAGTCGTAAAATACGATATCGCGAGTCGCCCCGTGACACGCGCGGCTACGCGAAACACGGCGAGAAAGCTAAACGATCGTCGCCCGATTCCGCGACGAGGAAGAAGTGGACGCGGTTCTCGCGGAAGAGGACGACGACGAGGACGATGACGATGACTACTGTAACGACGAGGAAGCGTCTGTTGGTTGGTCGCCGAGGCCAAGCCAATCGGGTCACCCAGATCCAATAATGAAGAAGAGTTGAACCGAGCTTTCTCCCAGGTTTACGTGTACGTACGCGCGCGCGCAGAATCTTATGCACGCCTCTGTCCACCGGCTTCTACGAGCCTCTCCTCGCATACTGACGAACGGCCAACGAACGCCCAAGAATTTTCGAGCCGCTCGTGTCTACACTTTGACTCTTATCCCGCGCGAGCTACGAGGAACACCGGATCGTGACCGTGCCCGGTGCTTCGTGCTCGTACGCTGCCCATACACGGGGTGTCTTCCCGTAACCTCCGCGATGGACGAGCGAACTTGAACCGCGTTACCATCGACGCCACGGGGTGAAACCTGTCCGCGTATCTACGCTTCTGACAAGTTCGCCTGGCGAACTTTGCGCGTCGCTCGAACCACGTTCAGTGGTTAAACACACCTCTCGGTGGGCTTTAAAAGAAACGCGTGAAATTTGCACGAAGTAACGGAGAATCGATTTTGCACGGGCATATTTCTCTCTGCAAAACGTCGAACGCTGTCGAGTTACGGTTTTAATTTGTTGCTGTAATAGGTATTCGTTCATAGAAGTCGATCTACCGTGCAGTGTCGATTCAGAAGAAAGTTGTACGAATGTAAAACGCTAATTTTAATGTAGGGTTAAATTCGATCGAAGGTCCATCGGAGTTGGTGGCAAGTAACGATCTGTTTAAATCGAGCGTCGCACTTTCCGCTGACATTTCGTCGGGAAGGTAACCGTTAACCACGCTAGTTGAAATGTGAGGGTCGTTAGCGATAATTACCCTCATTTTGAGCCGGGCGGTTTTTGTCGCGATCGAAACTGCTTGAAACCGAGGCGACCCGAGAAACGGAACGGTTCGAAGGAAAGTGACTTCCGCGTATTCGCGCGTGCGCCGCTGGCTTGCATAGCGCGCGACTAAATGGCGAACGAAAGGGAAGCTATTGTCGCGTTATCAACGCGAAATATTCCCACGTTGCGGACGCTCGAACGTGTAATTATTCGGAGTGGCTAACGAACGGTTGCGCAATCGACTTCGCCAGGAGCCGGGCTGGTACTTTCCCTGTGATCGTGGAATCGAAACGCCCGCGAGAGATGCTAGTAACGAGTGCAACGTTTACTGAAATCTTGTAAACAGCAATGCCAGAAAGGAGAAAGAAAGAAAAAATGCGAACTTTCTACACACTCTGCGTGACGCTCGTGATTCGCGATCAGCGGAAAACGAATTTGAAGCGAATCTCATTTCTACAGCGAATCGTCGCGGTCCCCGCGGCTAATTTGGTATCGCGTGCGGGTAACGACGTTCCGCGACGGGAAGGCGAGAAAAAGAAATGGGACGGATGACACGAGTTAAATTGATAATTGATAGTACCGATACTTTCTGCCACTGTCGAATATTCAACCTGCCGTCCGCGCTATATTTACCGAATTAGCATCGAACGTGCGAAAAAAAATCGAGCACGCCACCGCGTCTGACCTTTTCGAAGCCCTCGAGAAGGCGCTGACGAGCGTCACGCGAGGTCCCTCCAGCGATGATTTCGCCGGTGAAAAATGAATTCGCTGTCGCGAGACGCGGGATCGGGGTTCTCGGGTCTTAAAGAAGGTCAGAACGAACGGCGAAGAATAGGACAGTGAGGGGAATTGGTAACTGGGTTACCGGTGGCTTGGTGAAGCAGCGCTGGAGCGATCAACTCCTCGCTCTCCTCGTCTTTCACACGGCCCCTTCCCTCGCCCCGTCGCCGCCGATGTAAGATCACGAACGATGATCTTGTCCCTTGTTCCTCTCCGTTCTCCCTCTCGTCGCGAGATCGTTCCTCGCCTCTCTGTTTAGCATTACACGCAGCCGTGATACGTAGAACGCCTTCCACGTCTCTCAGCCGAGTGGATAACGGGATTTCGGGACACGTAGGGACACAGTGTGTGCTCATCTTCGGGACACGCGCGTGCACTCGAACGTGTAAGCCTCGGAGGACATCGTCGAGATGAGAAGAAGCGAGACATCGGATCGAGACCGAGCGCCGTGGCACCCGATCGGCTCTCTGAATCTCAATGCGCTGGCTTCCATCGCTGCGTTGGAATCTAGTCGCTTAATTGACTCGTTCGGGAAGGAAACGATCCTGTTTCGATCGCTGGAACGAGCATCGTCGAAACTTCGTATTCCGCGCTACATTTTTCCTGGCCGATTTCCGTGCGTCGCGTACGCGCTGGACTCGACCCGGAGGGCGGTTAGCCGGCAAATGAAAACCGAGTCGAAACTCGTTTGTAATTCGTTACTTTTTACGACGCACGCGCGATACTAATTTCTTGTACCGTTATCGAACGATGGTACACTTGATATAAACAGATTTGAAGGAACGATTAATATGTATCTTCCGTTCTCCGCGCGAAGCGTGATATTAGCCGGTTGAAAGCGTAGTTAGGAGGATTCTGATTTATGATAGATATAGTACGTGTAATCTTCTGGCCTCTCGTGTGAATTATAATTCCTTCCAACGAAACGATCCAACTTTTTGTTGCAGATGGCTGTCGGGAAGAACGTCCATTTATTCCTCGTCATCCTTTCTTCGACGTCCGTCATTTCACACTCTTTTGTGCCCCAAGCCACAGGTAATAATTACGTTATGTAACTAGTAAGCTGGCACAAGCGTGGAATTAAGTACGTTATTGTACGCGAACGGGTGGATCGCGATGTACATCGCGACGCGAATCGTTCGCGTTTCAAGCGAACCTCCATCCTACATACGCGTGAAAACGGTCGCACGATCATACATACGGATAGCAACCTTTGACTTTTATACCTGCGCGGGAGTTCTATTTAATTTTCTTTTTCCATCGACGCGAACAGCTTTTCCATCCGTGCTCCGACAGTCGCCATTAAATGGTTTTCCTCTGTAACGATGGTGGTACGATGAATTTCGGTCGATCAAAAAATCGAGTAACCACTCGTCCACTGTTCACGGTCGCGCGAGCGTATAAACGGAGTATTGTTCTTTAAAACGAGGAATCGATATTACATGCGCCCGTTACACTTCTCTTGCCGTTCCCGAGGCAAAGGAAATGTTGAAGGTCAACGTAAAGTTTCAGTCGCGTGGAATTCTCTAATCCAACATCTACGCGCGGTTCAGCGCGCAGTTACAGGCGTTCGTTAAAGTGTCGCAACCGATAACGCGACGCAGGCCCGCGGGTTGATTAATCGCGACGCCGTAATTGCACGTGTCAACGTGGCTAAGCAAACGCGTCTTCCCACGCGTAGGATCTTTCAGTTGCAGCCATTACGAGATTACATGGGTGGGTACGTCGAGTGTTTCACGTTTCCGCGTACCCTTATGCACGCGGGTGTGCTCGCAGCTTTTCAGGAATCGCAGGCGTACCAACATTGACACCGAATTCTACTTACATCTCGCTTGCTTTCGAAAGTCGCGAATTCCACGGGACGAGTGTACATATATATTTATACGCGCGCAAATCCCATTTCGAATACACGCTGCCGCGTTCTCGATGCGCGACGCTAATTTCACGTGTCGTTATTATCGAAGTAACGCATGGTAACACATGCTCGATAGTCACGTCCAGGATTTAATAAAGTCCTCCCAGATAATCCCAGATAGATCTGTTGTACACTGTAAAGACCGAGCGACGTACACATACAGCGCAATCGATACGACAACGCTCCTACATCCAGAGTGGGCGGTAACATTCCTCTAGTCATTCATTAAAACTGTTAATTGAATTCCTGGAGAAATAGCAGAGTGAAATGTTACAGCTACGCGTTCTATTCGATTGCGAACTCTAACAACATTAACAATGTTGATCGCGCCGCGTGAAAAACTCTTTCGTTTCTTCTACGCCAGAGAAATGTATAACGGACTGTCCGGATATATTTTTAAAATAGACGTTATCGTTATGGACAGACCATTAGAGCGAAAAGTGTTGTGCACAATTTGCACTCACGAACGATTCGAGGAGCAGCCGTCGATCGCTCGTCGAAACGCAAATTCGTAGCGTGCCGGAGCCAGAGTTCACTTGGCTCGTGACATAGTTCGGCGCGAAACGAAAGTCTGCGAAAAATAATAATAAAAAAAAAAAAAAGAATCTGGAACGCCGGAAGGATCCTGACAAGCACTACGGACGATTCACAGAGTAGGTCATTATATCGGTAGTATGCAGGCATATAAGGAGGTACGTGCAAAGCCTACATGCTTGCTCGCCTATGGCTTAGTCACCTGAGCATAACCGATCACATTAAATACTGACTTTTATGAATATAAAGACACAAGGGATATACCTCAAACTGTTATTCGGTCGAATCGAAATTGCACCTTTTACCGATTAATTTTCGCGAGATTTCGTCGAGCACGCCACGCACACTGTTCGCAGCAATTCAAAAAGGAATTCCATTAAAAGACTCGCGTATCGACGGACGAACAACCGATTCCTCGCAGGAATTAAAGACAGAATTTAGGACAGACTGTTTCTCGATTTGCATGTCTGTAGAATCCCGAAACAGCCTGAATACAAAACGAGACCGGTTAGTTTCGTTTTCAACTCGTTTATCGTGAACCGTTGTAGACTCGCGGCTAATTACGGCAACGTGGCCTGGCGTGAATACCAAAAGCTCGAGGCGTCTCGAGCGTAGCGAGCGTCCAGGAATTTGTTCGCGAAACAGAGTTTTACGCGGTGATTTCCTTTTGCAGGCAGAAGATTGTTCGGCGGATATAGAATAGTACCGAAAGCATGTCAGCCAACGATACCATCCCGGATGAAGTCAAACGAGCCCGCGATATGCATGTTCAATTACGAGTGCTCGCGTCGAAACGGACAAGTGGTCGGCGCGTGTATGGACGGTTTCCTTTTCGGTGCATGCTGTCAGCTGCCATCGAAAAATTCAGCCAGCAGCAGCGGTGGCGTCGAAAATGTCCCAGCCACCGATGAAATATTCAACGTGCACGAGATCGATCACGTCCCAGATATTCCTATCTTGTTGAACTCGGATGGGACGCCGCTCGGAATGACGATATCGCAGGACGATAATGGGAAAATAGAAATGACCGGTATACTGTCGGGCCAACAGAATAACGAAGGCGGCACGTATACGAAAATTTCAACGTACAACGCGCCGTCGACCACTACCAGACCGATATCCGGTATTTCGCAAATTCAGGACAGCCTACAAAACGCGGAGAGGCCGCAATTACCAGCCCAGCCGGACATAAGCCACCTCGAGGAGGACTTTTCGGCTTTGTTGGGTCAGCAGAGCGTCCTGGACGATCTGGGTCTCCCGGGACTGTTGAGTCATACCACCGCGAACAATGATATTCAGAATCACCAGGACAATTCTGCCATTAATCCGGTTACCACTTTACTCAGCCCGGATCAGATACTTCAGATAGCCGATCCGGTTGACCAACTTCCAGCCTTGTTCTCGCAGGGGTTAGGCCAGAGCAATCACACCTCGCCCGATACGATACTGTTGGACGAGAACGGAACGATGCTGAACGAGACGAACAATCCCGACGATCTCTTCAAGCCTAACGTCGAAACCAGCACCGATAGAAGGAGAGTGACCGTAACATCGACCACCACTCAGAAACCGAGAGTGACCGGAAGCGTGTCGTTTACGAAGATTAAGAACCAGCCACCGCGCGACTCTGTTTATCAAAGTACTCCGACGAAGCAGTGGGTGAAGTATCCCGGTCAATTTCCATCCTCCGTGCACGACGCGATGTCTCCATCCACGGGACATCAAACGTTCAGCACGTCGTCGATGACAAGAAAACCGGCGGTGACGCAGGCGTACGCCAGCACGCAAAGACTCACGACTGCTTCTCTACCGAGTAAAACATCTGTCGACAACTTCGAAAAGGTCAGCACGATCGAGGAAAGGGTGTCGACGAAGAACGTGGAAGCTGTCGGCTCTGCCAATCATAGGACAACCACGCCGATGACTACCTCGAGCGATAAGAAAGACGAATTGGTGAGAGTCCCAACGATTACTTACGACGTATCCTCGGGCAACAAGAACGAGGACACGTCGGACAAGGAAGAATTGGCCATCAATCACATTATCTCCATACTGAACGATACGAAGCCGGGCTCGGGAACTACGATTCAGACGCCGAACTCGTCCATTCATAAATGGGTCAGCATCGACGAGACGTCGAAGCCGTCCTTGGTTCGAATATCCACGCGACCTTCTCCTACATACGGACCTACCACCGCTCAAACTTTTCCTTACACCTTTTACAAACCTGGCCAATCGTCCAATTATTACAGCTACGAGACCGTCCCCACAGAGGCGTCGTACGCTTCCTACTCGACGTCTAGTTTACATTCGTCGAGACCATCGACTCAGTCGAACTATCCCAGCATCAGCACCGGCGATTATTCCGCCAAGACAACCACGAATCCGCCTGCACCAACGGTGATTGTTCTTGGATCGCTCGGGACAGAGTTCGCTACGGAAACTACTCAGAAGACTGTCACGAGGAGGCCGGCACCCGAAACTGAGAGACCAACTACGACAGCTTTCAGACCCACTACCGAATCGATGAGACCAAATCCACTTACCACGAGGAAACCCAGTGTTTCGACAACTATAACGCACAATATTAGCACGGTGATCTCCAACGTCGCTAACAATACCGTGGTTTCGACGAGTTTCATCAGCGTCAACGTGAAAGACGGGACTACCTCGAAACCGATGGTGGGCGAGTACAGCACGGAATCGGTCGCTGCTGAGAGCGAATCTGAGCAGAATTTTGAAAAGCTGTCGACGAAAGCTCCCACGACGTGGATCACGCAATCCATCTGGTCCAACAAACCGAGTTTCCATTTGAAACCAGTTACGTCTTCGCCTATCACCTTCGAAGAGAGCCCAACGTCTGCCAGCACTGTAGCCTTTAAAGAACCTACCGCTTCAACGATGATCGACTTCAAAGCGACAACTCCTCTGCCACATTGCGACGAGGAAACAGCCGCGCCAGACGACTTGATCAATTTCCCACCAGTTCGCAATCCAAATCTCAACACCTCGACGCCGATCTCGCAACAAGAGAAGCCAACCATCGTCGAGACGTTCAACAACACAGGCTATCCTAACATAGAGATCATAAGCGAGAATGATATCCCAACACCGACCTTCATCGAAGACGATGTTCTAACGAATAAAGTGGACACGTTTGTGAACAAGATCGTGCAATCCTTACAAGGCAATTTCCAGGTACATATTCTCCTTTTAATTCGATTTAGCACTTAAGTCAATTCGATAGCCAAGACCAATTCCACGATTTTCTTCAGGATCTCAAAGACATCGTGTACAATCGTATCAACTCGACAACGACCGCACCAGTCACCGCAACGAAGCGGCCAGCGACCACCACGAAGAAACCAACGCGAAAACCAACGTCAACGGCGAAACCCTCGTACACGACGACGAAGAAGCCAGCGACAACGAAAAGGCCAGCAAACCGTCCGACAACTGTAAGACCGTCGGTGTCGGAGAAACCAGTCCGCCCTGCGAAACCGACAACGTTGAAACCGAAACCAACGACCGCGTCAGGCGCGACCACGAAGAGACCCCAGGTAACAACGAAACGCACCAGACCAACCAGAAGGCCTACCACGACGCCGGCTACGAGCACGGAACCAGCCGCTGAGGAGGAAAGCGGTACCTCGAACGCGTACGAGACTACAACTGTCCAGCAGCAGATCACGTCGACCAGTGACTTTCGTTCCCGTAAGCGTCTCCATTGTTTCTCGATCGCTGTACTACCGCTGCGCAATCTGCGTCATTGATCGTTATGAATTTTCCAGAGTGCGGGATAAGGCCGTTGGTAAAATCAGCGAGAATCGTCGGCGGTAAATCGGCCGCGTTCGGCGAATGGCCATGGCAAGTCTTAGTTCGCGAAGCCACTTGGCTAGGTCTCTTTACGAAAAATAAATGCGGCGGTGTTCTGATTACAGACAAGTACGTGATAACCGCGGCCCACTGTCAGCCAGGGTAAGGAGTTTCTTCTTGTATTAGCGTGGTATAGTTTGGACATTTCTTTTTTTCGAGAGAGAGAGATATTGATGGACGTCGCGTTGAACATTTTGCAGATTCTTAGCAACTCTGGTAGCCGTTTTCGGAGAGTACGATTTATCTGGCGAACTGGAGCCGAAGCGCAGCGTGTCGAGGAACGTTCGACGGGTGATCGTTAACAGGGGTTACAACCCGACGACGTTCGAAAATGATTTGGCCCTTCTGGAACTGGAATCACCGGTTCAGTTCGATGTCCACATAGTGCCGATTTGCATGCCCGAGGACGGTATAGATTTCACTGGTAGAATGGCAACTGTGACAGGGTGGGGACGATTGAAGTACAGTGAGTACTATAATGGATTCCACTCGAGGTTCACTCGACTCTCGCATAATGTGCTCACGAATCAAATTTCGATATTCAGATGGCGGCGTGCCTTCCGTTTTACAAGAGGTTCAAGTGCCCATAATAAAGAACTCCGTGTGTCAAGAAATGTTCCAGACAGGTGGCCATTCCAAGCTGATTCTCGACAGCTTCCTGTGCGCTGGATACGCCAATGGACAGAAGGACTCTTGCGAGGTGATTTGAGCTTCTCTCGTGTTTAAATTTGATCGATCTTGTGATCCACTTTATTTGTTTAGCGTTGATTATATTTGGGAATTTTTTAATCATTTCTTAACGACTTTCAGGGTGACAGTGGCGGTCCTCTGGTAATGCAGCGACCAGACGGAAGATGGTTTTTGGTAGGCACGGTGTCTCATGGGATAACATGCGCTGCACCTTATCTTCCAGGTGTTTACATGAGGACAACCTTTTTCAAACCCTGGCTGCACAGTATCACTGGCGTCTGAAAATCGGGGAATAAGCGTATTCCTTGAACGAGGCGGCAGGCACTTGTATAAATGTACAAAGGAAGATTAATTTATTTCCTTCGGAATAGATTGAAGAATATCGATTATGGGACTAAGAGAGATCTAGGCGAACACGAATGCGTTTCGTATACTATTTCCAACGTTAAATAATTTCACCTGATCATCGTTGTCCTTGACAGATGTGTGCGTGTACAACCGACAGGAATTCTTATCAGTTTCCGATTATTTAAATTTTGGAATAGTATCGGAATCGATACACCGTGGCAATTGTTTCGAGACATTCTTATCAGTATACGAAAAATGATCGCGTATTTATGTGTATCCAACATTGAACGTATCGTGTGTTCCGTGTATATACATATACGTGAGTACGTATTTCGCGTGCTACTATGTATGCAATTACGAGTTGCGAGCCTTATTTATTTCGTTGTTAGCTGTTATTTATTAAACTCATTTTTATACGAGATAACAGTTTTTTCCTTTCAACCCTACCACGAACTAACCAAACCTAGTATTTGTGCGAAGAAGGAGGAAAAAGCGAAGCGTTCTAATTCGATAGAGGGCAAGGGGTTTGAAATAAAGCTATAAAAATGAACGATCTGCTCATTAATCTTGCGAACTTCAGCCATCTTAGATGAAGCTTCCTGGAAACCCAGAACTCGTTAGCACGCGACGATTAATCGGCATTAATGTTGCCATGCAACGAAAATACGTTAATAAGCATTACGGGTGAACTGGCTGGGACATGCACAAACGCTCAAGGCGACGTAACTTAGCGAAAAGTAAAAATATAAAACTGATTGAACAAGCATGGCCATTACGTCGCACGTACACGTTCTACTTCGTCCCTTCGGCTCCCTTTTTTTTTTTTTAAATCTTGATTCCTTTGGCTGTTCTCCCTCCACAAAGAAATGCGTGTCGCGCGAGCCGCGCTGTTGCGTGTTATAAATAGCTGCTGCACATGCAACGCAAATTGCATACTTTGGCATTTCCACGGGCAGGTGGTTGTGTGTTTAGGATAGGTATGTTTACGGGAAATCTTCAGAAAGGCGTGCGTGTCGGGAGCACCTGAACCGTAATCTACAAACATAACCACGATTCACGTAAACCTAACGTTTCCTTGGGGGAGGAATTTCCTATTTCCTTTTTTATCTCCCAGCTGTTACCGCATCCCGCACAATCACGGACAACGGACGAAAAACGATAGAAAAACGAACCATTCTGTGGCCAAAAGTGGAATGAGGCGGGTGCACAATCGTACTTTGGCTAAAAACATCCTCGTCATTATTGCCTGTAACGGGTATAGGTATTATTCATGGGTCACCTAGGAGACATATGTACGTATATACGAAGCAGGATCGACCGCCCGGTAGAACTTCAGGACACCCCGGATCAATACGACCAACAGAGACAGAAACAATGGCGGTGAGGTGGAACAACGAAGAAAGAGCTGAACACCTACGCGAAAATGTACCCTCCAAATGAATGGCGCTGCTGCATCCTGGAATAGGATGCAATCTCGTCACAGAGACTTATGCTGCTTTAAAAAAAAACCGTGTAATCGGTAAACACCTTGCACTAAATCTTCCAACCATAGAATGAGAGGCTGCTGGTACCTTTCGCTGGAATACGAAATTTTTCATTCGTTATGCGAACACGCATGCATTCCCTTGAAACCGAAGTGCGCGTAGCTACCTCTCGTCTCTCTGCGTGCGACATTGCTTATTTAATGCAAATTGCATTTACGAAACGACACAAACTTCGCAGGCAGATTCAAAGCAAACAAACCTGAGTTATTCTCTCTATAATCGAACAACGTCACGTCCAAGCGTGCTCTCGTAATCCGATGAGTCCGTGTTTGCTAAGAAATTTGATCGAAGATATTGAAAAAAACGCATCAATTTCGTTCCTGTCGGATAGGACAGACGTAAACGAGAAAAGTGCGAGCTGGGAATCTGAATGAAGAAAATGTCATCCGGGGTTGTGCGCGTAAAAAAGTCAAGTGTCGCGCTTGCGCGAGACGTTTCCGTGAGCCTGTACAAGGGAAACCGGAACGACGTAGGAGTATAGATTGCCTATGCGAGCGCGGCTCGGATCAGTCCTCCAGCGAACTCCATCGGGGACTTGTTGATCCCGAGAACGGCCACGAAAAGCAGCTGATCCTTTCTGCTCGATCTACTAAGGAATACCGGGCGAGATAAACCACGGCGACTGGTGACTTGGTAAGTTCAACGATTGAACAAACTCCTCTGTTTCCACTTGCAAAATTGCCACGAAAGTACCTTATTCTTCACCCCCTTCTAAATCGTTGCTTCGTCGCATATTCAAGAACGAACTCTATCGTAACAGCAAACAAGTTATTTCTAATTCCACGAAAAATATCAGACAGGATTTAAAAATTTACTGCTCCTTTTTTCATAATTTGCATTACTTCTCTTGATGCGTTACGATGTCAACTCAACAATTACGAAGTATGCTGCAATTGCTATCGTGCATTAGATTCGTTGGATTTCCCAATAGACAAATCAATTGATTTTCGTTCGGTGTTCGAATGAGTATCACCGTACTGCTAGGCAGAGTGAATTTAATATAAGAATTGACGAGAAGTCGTTTGGATTTCAGAGGTTCAGGGAGTAGTATCCTTGTGCATGAGACAGAAAATGTACACGTGTGTTGCACTGACCGTCGTCGCTCTAGCGAGCACGATGCACTTTGGCGTCGAGGCATGGGGTGGTCTCTTTAATCGTTTCAGCCCGGAAATGCTGTCAAACCTTGGCTACGGCAGTCACGGCGACTACATGACCAAGACAGGATTGTATCAGGTATGAAAGAAGTAATTTCGGGGCGTGTAAACTTTCATCGACGTCGAGGGGACTCTTTGGAACTTTTTGCCGCAGTACGACCGGCGTACGATCGATACGTTATCTTTACAGTATTACGTACAATTTACGTGCAACGTTTTATGTTACGAGCAACTCCCACGAGAGGAATGCCGTCGGTCTTGCTTCGACGTTAATTACCAATTAGACTAAAACGATTTCGTCGCACGCCCTCTCGTTAAATCACACAACGCGCGTACGCTGGATCGGGGGAATTCGTTTGTAACACGTAATCGTGAAAACGTGCACGTTCTCCATTAAGCGTTAATTTATGATAGCCGAAGACATGACCTGCTCCACTTTCGGTGGCGCCACGCAATATTTGATTGCACGTACGCGCGTCGCATCTAACGTCGTACGTTTCGTTTCAAGCGTCCATTGTCAAACGGCTACGGAAATTCTTACGGCGACTCCCTGGAAGAAGTCGATCCGTGCTACGAAAGGAGGTGCACAGCTAACGAGCACTGCTGCCCCGGTTCTATTTGCATGAACGTAGACGGAGGTAATTTTCCGCGGCCGCGGAAGTACGCGCGCGACGATTCTAAAACGTACATCGTTCGATGGTAACCGTTCGCCTGGTATTCCAGTGATGGGCCACTGCGTTTTCGAATTGGGGCAAAAGCAGGGCGAGCTGTGCAGAAACGACAACGACTGCGAAACTGGGCTGATGTGCGTCGAGGTAGCCGGTAGCGAGACTCGTTCGTGTCAGCCGCCAGTGACTTCGAACAAGCTATATAGTAAGTGCGGCTTCGCATCGAACACTTTTACAGGACAGGAATTTATAGGCGATCGTTAAAAGGTCAATTCACAAACGGTTACGTCAAAAAGGAAAAAAGACCCGCTTACGTAAGGACCGATATATTTTATGCCACTAAATTTAGAAAATTCTATTCCCGATTGTTGCAGACGAGGAGTGTAACATGTCTGGCGAGTGTGACATCACTCGTGGTCTGTGCTGTCAACTCCAAAGACGCCATCGACAAACACCGAGAAAGGTACGCTCTTGCGATCCATATCGGAACGATCGCACATCCCTTTGCGAAAATCGTATCGCCACGAATTCTTTGAATATCTTTGTTTTCCGTTAGGTATGCTCGTACTTCAAAGACCCTCTGGTCTGCATCGGGCCAGTTGCAACGGACCGGATAAAATCTGTGGTACAGTACACTTCCGGCGAGAAACGGATCACCGGACAGGGGAATCGAATCTTTAAACGGGTTCCTTTCGCCTAAAAAGTTTCGTCGTACCTCGTGAACCGGTGAGAATGGAAGGCGTGTCTACGTAAATCAAATCCTCCTTATCATTACACGGGAAACTTACGATAAGTCTATCACTTCGAATATTACCACGATTGATTCGATGTTACCTAGTTCTTCTTCTTTACCGTTAAGACGGAATGCGGAAAGTTTGGGAACATCATGAACGCGCTTTTCAATTGATTTCCCCCCCCCCCCCCCCCCCCCGAAATGTTGCGACTGACAAATACGATACATATCAGAATAGCCCGTCTCGTAGAATTATAAGGTGCGCGCTTACTAACGAGAAGATGTGGCGCGATTGCTAAGAGTTGATCTTAATTTTTGACGAACGCCGTGTACGGGGTGTTCGAAGTCTCGTTTTGCCATTTTTATTCTTGCCCACTTCTCCGATTGAAACGTAAAGCGAATAGAAGTCGTGTAGATAGAATACAGACGTAAGTAGCGGTAGAAGTGTTCGGGTGAATTTGAGAATTAACTAAACCTCTGTTACAACTTCTGCAAATGGCGAATAATTTTTACTTTGCCTCAGCCTGTACACGGCTAAACTAACTTCCATTTTCGACGATTGTCAAAATTTAGGATCTCCAGTAATCCTTGAGTAGAGTTTTTCTAAATCTATTCTTAAGGTGTCTGTTCGACTTACACAAACGCACACAGAATACAGTATATTTTGACTCATCCGATCCTCAGAAAAGTATCCCTACACATTCTTGATCTCAGTGGTAAGAAAGTATTTTTCATAGGGAAGTGAATCGAACATTGAAACGGTATTACCTTATAAGATAAATGTTTTAAATTTAATCGCGAGTCGTGTATAGAAGAGTTAGCTCGATCGAAACAATCTCAAAAATCTTCGTCGGTGTCTAACGAACGTAACTTATGTATCGTTACGTTGTTAATAGCAATGTTCGAAAGTAAAGCGTTTCAATTGACGTGAGTTCTGAAAAGGATTTGAAAAAAGCAAAAAAAAACATATCAATGAAGTACAGCTTTGCCTAACGTATATTCCAAACTATTAGAGGTATACGTATGTACGTAAACGTTTAGTAGAGAAATTTGTTTAAACGCGTGAAATATTATCACGGAATTCGCTCCGTTCTAAGCATGGTAATCGCGGGAATCGCTCTATTGAACATTGATACCTCGGAGGTCGCTTCGTCAAGTGTGTTATTGAAAAATACTAACATTAAATATAATACGATTAAAAGATTATATGTATATATATACGTATATGTGGAGAAACGTTACGTCAAAATGTTAATTAGAGTTGTGATTTTAAAAGATATATACGACGAAGGAACATGTTACACGCGAACGTAGTCGCGATGATAAAGAATATGAATAAAGCAAATGTTACAACTGTAATCACGAGAAACCGCGGTGTTACTTTTGAACACCGTCGGGAAACAATTTCTGATGCGTAAAGTACCTGTTGCGAAATCTGGACAACCCCTCGTTTCTATGCCACTGATGCTAGTCATCGAGAGTCCAACCACACAAAGAGAACATATTTCTAGTTACCACGATATTATACTTACAACTGTTGACCTTTTATCCTATAAGGGAACTCTAACATATCATGTGAATGCCTAATCCATTAAGAAAGTTTTAAATGTGAATGTTAGTACGAGATATATCTTATTGAAATTATATTTTTATCTTCAATCGATATGTATACCTAAACGCTATATATTTATATAGTATTCATATATTTTCCGGAAGCGTATATCTATAATATAATGTAAAACTACCCTCCGATGCGTCGTGCGTATCTCATATGATTGGTAGCTGTGAGTTTAGTTAGAGATTATAATAAGTAGCTAAATATCAATCCTTCTGTACTGTTACCTTTACATTACTTGCTACACTTTCGCTACACTTCGTTTACGCGATTTATTTTGTCATCGAATCGACGATACCCTCGTAACTTAACGAAAAATGGAGATGAGATAATGAACTGAAATTAACACATATCATAGAATAGTAAGTTCTTTCCCGGCATGAAGGTATTGAGCAGGAAACGTTTTCCGCGTTTAGTTTGAACGTACGACTCATTGAGGGATTACGACCATCGCGGTCTTGAGTCAAAAGTACCTCTATCAAATGAATTAATTCCAAAATAATTATATGTGTATAACTATGTATATGCAAATGTTCGAAATTATAATACAGAGTTATAATAGTTTAATGTGAAATAAACTGTGGTGCATAAAAAACAGTTAAACCTGTTTCTTGTTTATTCTTCCATACCCTTTAAAAGAAAATTCTTTCCCCTCTCACACTTTTCTCACTGCGTACTCACTTCATACATTCTCCTTGTACACTTTTCGCATCTAATATCTAATAAAATTCATTACTTTTCTCTACATCTTTGTTAACTCTTTCTTCCCCCTATTAGTCGCCTCTTACGACAAGCAGGGGATACTGTGGGTGTATTCTGATCCCCACCGCACAGGGATGACTTTGAAATTGATTCATTCATTTGTGTCAGCGTTAGATTCATGTTCCGGAATTAGAACCAGAAATATGCTAAAGCAAACTCGATTAATGAGCATGTAGTGTGTCACATATGTAACTCTTTCTTAGCTAATTTTTTTTAGACAAAATTTATGCTCGTACATAATTTTACAAGTCATTTAGACCGTGTGTAACCGGCATAATACCAAACCCAGTTTAATCCGAATATTCCAGAATAGATGGCGCTACTAACCCAGGAACATCCGCTGAGTTCAACAAAATGGTTGTACAGTTGTGCTGAGGAAGAAACGTGAGTTTATAAGGACTGACGTTCTTTTAATCGAATCTGTTCCCTAAACGTGAAGCGTCCACATTCTTTGGACGAGCAAAATGACGGCAATACCGGGTACTATGGCCTTCGACGAATACGGCCGAACCTTTATCATCCTCCGTGACCAAGAAAGGCAAAAGCGCCTGACCGGCAGTGATGCTATTAAAGTAAGATCACATTTTCTAAACAATTCTTTGTGAGCTTGTAAAATCGTAATTACGCCAGTATTTTTTCTGTATAATTTTTCATTATCCTATTGGATCGAAAGCTTTAAAAGTTCCGTGAATCTTTCTCACATCGACCACGTGAAAGACAACGGCGACATTTTGGGCTTAGTAATTAATTCTGAAACTGTTACTTCAAAAATCTCTCCTAAGTTAATGTTTTGCTTATTTTTGTACTTGAGATCATACTTGTAATATATATAATTAGTATTCCAATGTAATTTAAATTAATATCGAAATAATTTGAGTAACAGAATAAGTTATACGGATAGAGATATTTTGTCCATATAAGGACATCAATAGTACTATGAGTAATCCAAGGAATATTCCATTATTTTCTCTTGAATTTAATACCTTGTGTAATGATATATGCATTTTATAATTGAATATTTTTAATTGCAGTCACATATTTTGGCAGCTCGTAATGTAGCTAATATTTTGAAAACCTCATTAGGCCCTAAGGGCCTTGACAAATTAATGGTGAGCTCTGATGGTGATGTCACTGTAACAAATGATGGAGCAACAATCCTGAAGAACATGGATGTGGATCATGAAATTGCTAAACTAATGGTTCAGCTGTCTCAATCTCAAGACGATGAAATTGGAGATGGTACCACTGGAGTGGTTGTCTTAGCTGGTGCTCTTTTAGATCAAGCAGAACAGCTCTTGGATAAAGGAATTCATCCAATTAGAATAGCAGATGGTTTCGAAATGGCAGCAAAATGTGCGATAGATCACTTAAAAAAAATTGTACGTGATTTTGAAGGTAGTCCAGATAATCTGGAGCCTTATATCAAGATTGCAATGACCAGTCTTGGCTCAAAAATGTAATAAGAATATTTCAGACATAAGAATTCAGTACTAATTATTCGTGCAAAAAATAACAATATCTTATTTTTTTCAGCATCAACAAGTGCCATAGACAAATGGCAGAAATAGCTGTAAATGCTGTATTTGCAGTTTTAGATCCTGCTACATGTGATGTAAATTTTGAACTAATAAAGGTAGAAGGGAAAGTTGGAGGTAGATTAGAAGATACTGTTCTAGTACATGGTGTCGTTATTGACAAAGATTTCAGTCATCCTCAAATGCCTAAGGTAATGCAGTATATTCACATATGACTTATTCTGAGAAAATACTCTAATTCGCCTAATGATGATAAAAAAAAACAGAGAAGGGTAAATGTTCAGAAGATTTGTTTTGTTACTTATTTCTGAGACTGAAATTGTTTCTTTGGATAACTTTATTATCTTTTGAAAGAATGAAAGTCTATATTCTAGTAACTATTCAATGATCTGAACTTTACAGTGGCTTCAATGATCAAAAGATTATGAGAGCTGAAGGCATTTTTTTTTCTTCCTCTATATTTAATCTTTTATCTTTCTAAGAAAATCTATATTTGGTATTTATTATGTTCCAGAGATTAGAAAACGTCAAGTTGGCAATTTTGACATGTCCATTTGAACCACCTAAACCAAAAACTAAGCATAAGTTAGATGTTACATCGGTCGAGGATTACAGAGCGTTGCGCGAATACGAACGAGAAAAATTCACTGATATGGTAAAGAGGGTTAAAGATGCTGGTGCAACCCTTGCTATTTGTCAATGGGGATTTGATGATGAAGCCAATCACCTCCTTCTACAAAATGATTTACCCGCGGTTAGGTGGGTTGGTGGCCCAGAAATCGAAGTAAGTTTTACGTTTCATCACTGCATGGTCATTTAGTTTGCCCAATGATGACAAAGCGCAATGGAAGAGAGTGAATGGTTAGATAACATGCTAATATAATTTTTGAGATCTTATGTTCTTGTATTAGTTTTTTATTACAAGAGTAAAGAGATCCCTCAAATGTTTTAGTAAGTTAACTTTCTTTTGCAGTGGCTCTAATGACCAACAGATTATGAGATCTGAGGGCTCTATTCTTTGTTTTTTATTAACTTCGAAACAAAATGGGGGAAAAAAAACATTATGAATCAGTAGCGAACTTTTTTCAGTTAATAGCTATTGCCACTGGTGGTCGTATTGTTCCCCGCTTCGAGGAATTGACACCAGAAAAACTTGGACATGCCGGCGTTGTCCGGGAATTAACGTTTGGTACCACGAAGGATCGAATGCTTGTTATCGAGGAGTGCAAGAACTCTCGCGCGGTTACCATTTTTATCCGCGGTGGAAATAAAATGGTAAGCGGTACATTTAATTTACTTTTCGAAAAATAAGCAAGGAGAATTTCAGCGGTATTCAAATATACCTAACTGACCAGACACCTTGCAAAAATAACGCATTATGACACGTTTATTTTATTGTTCATATTAAATGAACCTAAGTGAGCTAAATTTTGTTGTATAATGCTACAATCTTATATACTATTACTTGCTACTTATTTGTTCAGTGTGCAAATCTATAAATCTTCATTTTTATATTTAGATTATCGAGGAAGCGAAACGAGCTATTCACGATGCACTGTGCACAGTTCGCAATGTGATTAAGAATCAGAAGATTGTTTATGGAGGAGGTGCTGCTGAAATTTCTTGTTCACTTGCATGTGCAGCTAAGGCCAACAAGATCAGCACATTGGAACAATATGCATTCCGTGCATTTGCCGAAGCCTTAGAAGCTGTGCCTATGGCACTTGCTGAAAATTCGGGTCTCTCGCCCGTAGATTCGTTAGCTGAAATTAAGGCTCGACAACTGGCTGAAAATAATCCAACCCTTGGTATCGATTGCTTGAATCGTGGTACATCTGGTACGCATTGAATATTCATAACTATATACTTATCATTTTATCGATGTATTAAGAATAAATAATTGTTTGTCGTTGCAGATATGCAAATGCAAAACGTTATCGAGACATTGACAAGTAAAACGCAACAAATCTCACTGGCCACGCAGTTGGTAAAAATGATACTGAAAATTGATGATATACGTTCACCGAATGATGCTGGCAATGTTGCCTAAATGCATCGAGTCTCTCTTATTTTTGCTTCGACACTTACATTATTAAATTCTTCGACACTTCATAGTGTTTGCTTCTTCGAGCTTCATTTACACTTCTAATTGATAATTGCATTAAAATTTAGTTCACTTTTTGTCGTCACTATGATATAATAATAATTTATACGATAATTATTGCGATACGAAATAAAACGATTCACTTTTATCAAAAGTCATAGAGTTGTTCTTTCCCACTTCCTTTAATCCTAGCAATATATACAACACGCTGATTAAGTAAGATACCTCTTTCCATCAACGACTTTTTTATTTTCATCGTAGGAACAAATAAATTTGTCACATCGAGTCAAGGTGTATTGGTGTAAATAGACGTTTCTTTTTCTGTACATTCTAGGTTATGGAAGTTTGGTTTTCAAGAAATTGCTTTATAGAATGCACTCGTAAAGCGTAAAATTAAACGCAAATCGAACAACATAGGAAACAGAATTTGGTTACATTCTACTAATAAAATGGCACAAAATACAATCGCTTGTACATATTTATAAATTATGTTATAACAACAATATATATACCTCTGTCTTCATTTCTCCTTTCTCCGGTACCTTCTGCCATCAGTCTGCGGGAACAGACTCCATATACTCTTCTCGTATCACAAAATATACACTGTTATCCCAACGTAACATTATATCACTCCCGCTTTTCTGTTTACTTTTTTTTTTTTACATGTTAAGTGTACACCTCTCTCCAATTGATTCCTGTATTACACTTGAATAAAGTTCTTGCTTGGAGTTGCAACATTTCGCCATAACAATTTTCGGTAGACTAACAATACCGAGAAACAACGCATATCTTAAACATCTTTAATCTCGATAACAACGTTTCTGTACCTCGCGGTACAGAATTCGGCACTTCGTTTCATCGTATATACTTGCACTCATAAATCTCACTATTCTTGTTTGCTTAGAATACTTTCTTTTATCCAATTCAGATGTACTGATTGCAAGCTCCAGCAGAGCTTTATATCGATACTGTCCTCAAATCTCGACTTACAATCGATAGATACGAAGAATAACGAAAAATGTGTTTCGATTAGAACGAATTCAATCGGAAACGACAGTTTTACGCGGACACAAGAATAGGAGAATGATACTTTTATAAAATACAAATTACTCGAGTAAAAAAAAATATATAAAATGTGATATCTCGATGACCCGCTCGATGCGTTACCTAACTTGGCCAAAGTAATTTAATCATTCCTTCCCTTTGCCTTTTTTTTTCTTTCGCTTTTTTAATAAATAGGCTATATACGAATTTCATTACTCGTTAGACGGTTACTCAACTAAAAGTTATATACGCAGCAGGGCCTCTAAGTTTCTCCTTTTGTTACGATTACACCTTTTTGAGCATGGGCAAGTGAAGTACTTCCGGTACTTCGATATCTTCCAACCGAATGTCCGATGGATTGAATGGGAACCTTACCGGGTACGAATACATCAGATCCATCAGCAGCTGAGAAAAGTATATTCTCGTTTAATATAAATACATTCTCGTAAATGTATTCTCGTATATGCAAAATGATATTTAAACTTACTTGTTCGTTGTTCTCGCCACGTTCACTCAATTTAGCCTGCACCTTCTTGATAAATGAGACGGGCACGCGTTTCTCAAAATCGTCAGCGGGTGTGTATAAATTTAGAATTTTCACTATTTGATTCGCGGTTAATTTGTTGCACATTTCGCAAACAGAATTCACATCCTCGTCGGTCTTACGAGCCTGTAAAAGCTGCGCCGCTTGTACGATAGGCTCCAGAGCCTCGGATACCGTCTCCAATTTTCGGTCCTTTCCCCATTGCTCCAAATGACTCAAATTATACCTACGGTAAAAGTATGACGTGAAACGATTAAATAATTCTGTTCAAATAAACACAGACGAAACCTTACGCACCTTATTTGCATGCCCTTTGTCCACCGGCAAAGTTCATTTCTCAGGAGCAAATTATTCAGGGCACTGGCGCACATGAAGTAGAACAATTGTTTGAAAAGTTGCACTACGATCTCGGGATCCACACCGTGGTACTGAAGAGTTTTGTAGACCGATGTGAGCTCGGTCAGAAGTTTGTCGAGCTTCTGTTGAGTCGATTCTGGTTCTTCTCCCATGGAGGAGGATCGTGGTCGGCCAAGTTTGTTCGAATTCACGCCCGATATGGCCTCGTGTTCGAGGAGAGCTGGGACGGTCAGGGCCTGAATTCTCTCCTTAACGTTCGTCACGATGTTGCCGAAAACCCATAGCGCCAGGTTGCTCAACACGACCCGATACTCGCTTAGATCAAAGTTTCTGAGACACTGCTCGTTCTGCCTTGGAGTGTTCTTTATTTGAAACGGTTTGTCTCCGGAATACTGTTTCATGCAATGCAACAGTCTTAAGGTGTTACTAAGCCAGAGCACACTAGAATCGAAGTCCTCGCGTTTCTTTACTACACGTTTCACAACATTGAGGTAGGTCGTTAGTAACAATCTCACTTTCTCATCGTCATTTATACAGTCCGTATGTCGTATACACATGAAAAGAATATAGGCCGGTAGACCGGGAAGTAACGTTACCGCGACCCTCGGTTTCAAATCTGAAATAAAATTGGTAAATTTGGATGATACAGCGAGCACTCGAATTATAGGAAAATACACTAAATTTAAGAAATTTACCAATAACGAGGTGACGTATTATCACGTTGATGTCTTCTTTCCTGAACTCGAATATACCTTCGTAGTCCCTTTCTTTCTTACGAATTGCTGGCAAATTACTTGCACCATTATCTCGCGTGTGACTGGTGGAAGACATTATCGCGGAATCGGCTGTAGATTCTGTAGTATCTGGTACTGTAAAATAGATACGAGGTGTTATGTAAGTGTCCAGAGTGGATACTAATTCTTATATGTTCGTTAAACGAATCGACAAACGAACGAAATTCTTTTATCACGTATAATTATAAACTATCATGTATGCTGCCAGTGAACGATCGTAGAACTTTCTCATGATAGATGATTATTTGATTGCTAGAGCTAGGGTGAGTTATGGTCTGCGTGAAGTGCAATAAAAATGAACATCGGACCATGCACTCACCGGTGCCCTTTGAATTGTAAGGACGATCCCTACGTTCCTTAACATCGTCTCCCTCATCTTTGAAAGCATTTAAATATTACAAACTTTTAATGCCACTCTCTAACAACTATTCTTTTACTATGTGTTTACTATGTGTAATACTTTGTATCGCCAAGAACTGTTAAACGTTAATTCGCTAGCTCAGTCAAAATTTATACTCACAGCCTGCATCTCTCAGACGTTTCGTAAGTATTTTACATTGTCTCTTGAATTTCCTGCACTCTTCAGCTATTTTGTCGTATTTCTCTTGCAGGTCCTGCGATCCATTTAATTTTATTATTCAACGTAACGTTCATTTTTATTTTGAGTAACAGTAGATGTAAAATTTACCAGATTCTCGGTAGTTAGCCTGGCGATTTCGTGTTGCATATAAGCCTCGGTCTGAGTCTGCGGGGATTTGCTCAAATTTATGGACAGCAATCTCTGTTGTTTCTCAATTTCTTCCTGAAGCCTATCGATTTCCGCCATCCACTCGTCCCTCTGCGCCCTCCACCCTTTCTCCTTCATTTGTAGCTCGTCCTCCAATTGCCTTCAAACGGAAAAACGCATATTATTTGCTTAATCGAAAGAAACTGTAGTCGCCGCTACTAAATGATAACGAGTAAAGGAGGTATGTAGCTATGAACGTTTCTCGATAAACAAATATCGTTGATTTATCACGATCGAACAGTATGAAAATCGTTGAATGGATCGTCGATTACTCGCGGCAAAATGTCTTCTCAACTCACTCTCTTGACGCCCTTCGCTTTCTCTTAAGACTACTGAAAATCGAATTGCATGCACAAACGACAAAACACGATTAGACACGGTGTTTTTCTCTCGTGGAAACAGATTTGCTGGACGATTGCGGAACAAGCTTAAATTACCTGTTGATCTTTTTCTGTGTCTCAAAGGCGAGTACCAGCTCCCCGTCTTCATTAATGATGTCCACGTCTCGGCCATAATTCGAGCCTAGACTCTTCATTCTCTGTGTATTATCTGCCAGCACGCTGTGCAGTTGAATACATTCTTCTCGTCTTCTCTCAAGCTCCTCTTGGAGTGCGTCGAATTGTCCTAAAATACAAATTATTTATCGCATTCCATTTTTGCCCACTACATCTCTCATACACATTTAACGGGCTGGCCGTGCGATATAAAGAAAAGGAAGAGGTGAAAAGGAAACAGATTTTTGCTGAAACACTTTATTGCTTAAAACGTTATATAAAGCCGCACGAGGTGGTGGTGTATTGTACGATATTGTACAGCGTTTATTCATTGACGTTAATATGCGTGCATTTATCAAGCAGATGAAGGACAGGGAAAGGAAAAGCAATATTCACAAAGATGCAATATATTTGTACGTCTCGCTAACCAAGCCTTGGTTAATAGTACAATGGAAAATAAGACAAATGTATCACGCATTGAGAAAGAGCTAAACTATAAACAGAACTGAAGAGAAAGCAAAAAAGAAACCGAATTTATAACACACGATAAAGAAAATAATGTAAGACTTCCTTAACCATTAGAATGAGCAAGTTACCCATGAGATTTTGGTGTGCACCCGCCTTGCCTGTCGCAGCCACGCTTTTTCTTAGCGTGCCTAAATCTCTCTTCAACTGAGCATTCTCCATTTCCAGTTCTTGGAGCTGCGAAAATTAAGACATATCAATTATACTCGTCCGATCTATCCGGACGATAAGTCGAACTTTCTCTCGCGCGAGATTACCCTAAACGTGTCTTGCGTCCTCGAAGTTTCCTCAGGAGTATCGCGCTCCAGATCTTCTACAATCCTGATCAATCTCCCTTTCTCTTTCTCAACGTCCTTCAATCTCTGTTGAAGTTTCAATACTAGGCCGATGTCAACCGGTGCGTGCGTCGGTCCATCGGCATGCGGCTGAACCTCTCCATCCGGTGGGCTGTCGGATCTATGCTGATTCCAGTCGATCGTCTCCACTCGCGAGTAAGGCGTCGAAGAAGAAGCTGTCGATCTCACCGATCCGTAACCCAAATCCTTCAAAATAAAACGAAATCTCTGTGTACGCGCATCATCGTAAAGATTTCCTATGAAACGTGTGGAGACCGATCTTACGATATTCTGATCGTCGTGCGGAAGTTCCGTGGGTCCAGGGATCTGTCCGCTATTGCTGGAAGCATTGCTGAGAGAACGCGAATGCGCGGGAGCGTGCATTGCGAGTTTTTGCTCCAGCATCTCAGCATGCTGTTCCAATTCGTGGTATTCTTTCAATAGTTTCTGATATGCACCCCGGTCCTGATCCTGGTCCAACAGGAGGAGATCTTTCTCTTGTTCCAATCGGTACTTCAAATTCTCCTCGGCACCGCGTTGGTTGTTCTTCAGTTTCTCCTTGGCCACCGATAGTTCTTTCTGTAACTTCTCGATCTCGCTCTGGAGCTTCTGATTCTCCGCCTCCTTCTCTTGGTTACACCTTTCTTTGTCCTACATAAAGCGTAGAAACTTCAATAATAATGATAATGAGTCTAAACGAGTGAAACCTATCGCTAAAAAGTTTGCGTAACGTTATTATAACCAGTGAGTACCTGTAAAATGTCCATCTTCTCATCTCTTTCCAGTTTGATTATGTCCTGTACTTTTTCCAATTCTTTCTCTTTCTCTATGAGCACCGCGCTCAGTTTTTTATATTCCGCGTCCACCGACTTGAATCCGTCCAGTTTGTGTTTCAATTCCACCATTTCGTTTTGAACGTTCTTTAACGATTGATTTTCTTTCGTCTAAATAAAAGAACAAACAAAAAAATGTTCCAATCGACGCGAACCCAATCCGAAGTGTTGCTTAAACCTTTAACTGAAAAAGAGCTAGGTAGATAAACGTGAAAACGTACAAGCTCGGTGATCTTTTGCTGCAGCGTAATGATCTTCTTTTCCAAACCCTTGTTCAACGATTTCACGTGCTCCACGCTTCTCGCTTCAGCCTTCAGACGTTTGAACACCTTCTTCGCCAAGTACCTTCGAACGCAGGACTGTACAGTAATTATATCGTTCAACTTCTTCTTGCACGCCATCCGCACAAGGTATCCCCTCGCGAATCTCTGAACAACGATCGCCGCGGCGTTGTCCTTCATCAATTCGTATCTCTGTCTTGCCAGTTTCCCTCTGCCAAACGTCTGGATACCAAGGATTGTGCGCTTTGTCTGAAGGTACCGACGCCTCTTCAGCCAGCCTTTGACGCGAGCCTGGATTTTTATCGCGGCTCTTTCCTCCCTCACCGCCTGAGCTTTCTGCCTCGCGATGTAACCCCTTCCGTACCTTTGAAGGCCCAGCACAGCGTGTCGCACCTTTTTGTACATGCTGCGACAGATCAGACCGCGTACCGTTTTCTGGATCACGATACAAGCGTCGCGTTGTCTCTCCGCTCGCAGCTTCTCCAAGTAGGCCACTTGGCCTGCCCGGAAGAGCACCTTCGTCTTGCCGAATTTAAATTTGTCCTCATCCTTGATGTACCTGAGGGGGTTGCGTTCGTTTCTTATGGATTCGAAGTAGGGGAAAGGAAGACGCGCGATAATGGACAATAATGAGAAACGATGGTAACTGACCTCCCCAATATGCGTCGACAGGTCTCTTTAAAGTCGTCTCGTCGTATATCCTTGAACCTGCAGAGGCTCCTGTATCTGTGAAAGAACTCGATGTACGTTCTCTGACTGGGAAACCCGGCTGCGGATATCCTGATCGTCTCCAAAACACCGCATGCTCGTAATTGCTGGACAGCGCGTACCGGATTGTACTCGAAAGCCTCCTTCGTATCGTTCGGCTTGATACACCGCACGTAATGCGGGGTGGTCGCGTTTAATGTCGACATTAGCATGTTCAGCGAGTCACGGAACTGCGATCCTACCTACGGATTTCGTACAACCATTTAGTGGCCGAGTTTTTCAACAAACGGTCCGGACAAGCGACATTTCGTTCTTCGTTGTACCGTTTTCTTATTCTGCTTGGGTGTACTCAGCACTGGCTTCTGGGCGGATACCTTCACCCTCACGTTCGACGGTACTACGAGCTTCGGATCTTCCTCGCTGAACAACTTCTTCAATAGTTTGTTCTGGAACAAAAAATGCCGCGGAAGATCATCGAATAACTTATGCGGGACTAACAGAGATAAAAAGGTTCACGCGAGTTCGCGTCTTACGTACATCTCCGTTTCGCAGTACATCGACTTGCTCCTCGATAACGGTGTCCCTATTCTTCTCTAAGAATCCGATGGTTTCGTATTGCACCAGGTCCGCGAAATGGTGGATCAAGAAGGCCGAAGTTCCGAATCGTGGCTTCTCGAAGTGCTTCGACTTGCCGCATTTCGCGTAAAGTTTCTCTGCCCACGAGCCGTCCGAGCCCTTTGGCATCTGTACAAAATGGCCGTGGATGTGTATCGTACAAGGATCGTACGTTCCATCGCGTGTACGTTTGAAAACATTCCGGAATTGTTACCCACCCTGCACTCCTCGTCCAGCAGATCGAGGATACCCAGTTTCGTCTCTATAAGATCGATACACGGTTGATTGTCATAGAAGTCTATGAAAGTCCATTCGATTTCCTCTTTAAAGTACTCCTCCTGTTCGAGTTTGAATACGTGCTGGTTGAACTGTTGCTGGAGCTTCTCGTTCGCGTAATTTATGCAGAACTGTTCGAACGAGTTGATCTCGAACGTCTCGAAGCCGTAAATGTCGAGGACACCGATGAAACACTGCGGTTTGTTCTGCGATTGCAACGAATTGTTGATACCGGTTACGATCCAATTGAACAATTCCGCGTAAATGTGCTTCGCGAGCGCGTCTCTGGCGCCGATCGCCTGCTCGACATTCATAGGCTTCAGGAACACTTCCCTCATCGAGACGATCTTCCTGTGACACAGCCATTTTCGCATCGCGTTCACATCGGTGCCCAACAACTCGCAGATCGTTAAAAGATGCTTGTCCGATGGCTGAAAAGAAGGCAATTAAGATCGCTCGACTCGAGTACCATCGCCAACCGGTTACATCTGTAGAATCGTAATATATTTACGTGAATGAAGCTGGCCTCGGTGTCGTTTTCGTTGACCGAATTCTGGCTATCGGAATTCTCTATATTTACATTCCCTAAATGAATAATGGCCGCTAGAATGCGAAGCATATCGTCCTGCTGTTTCGACGAGAACCCGAGCATGGTGAGCGCGGTTATCGTCTCGTCGAAACACACCAGGTCGTCCACACCGTCTATCTTGGGATTGTTCCCTTGATTTAAATAGTGGAACTTGTTCTGGTGGTCTAAGTGCAAGTGCGGTAGACGCGACGCCGCTGCGCACATTTGGTAAAATATGTGATAATTCCTTTCCTCGTACGCCTACGCAATCACTCGTGTAACTAATACATTCACCTGTTTATACAAATTGCTATTTAGAAGGCTAAGCTGGTTGTACCTGGAACACGACCCTCGACTTTTCCAGCAGATAAGTTCTCATACTAGCCCCAGTGATGTGGTAGTGTTTATTGAATTGTATTTCGATAAACTTCCCGAACCTCGATGAATTATCGTTTCTAGTTGTCTTCGCGTTACCAATCGCCTCCATGATCGGCAGGGACGCGAGCACCTTCTTCTCTACCTGCGTTTCGGTCGTGGAACCGCCGACAGTGGCGAAATATCGCATCGTGTATTTCGCGGACACTGTTTTCCCGGCTCCAGACTCGCCGGAAACGATGATGGACTGATCGTGGCCTTCCCTACATTTATCATGGAACATTAAAACATCCTAAACACGATCGGCACACGCGTTCGAGTAACTTTGCAATAAAATAATTAAAAACGCAGAACCTTTCCAACTTCGTGTACGCCTCCTCGGCGACAGCGAATATATGGGGCTCCAGATCGCCCATCGCTTGCCCTCTGTACGCCCAAATCGTGTCGTTCCCGTAAATCGGGAGTTCATTGTACGGATTAAAAGCGACCAGAACGATGCCGCAGTACGTGTAAATGTAGTGTCGCTGGAAACGGATTTGAAGATTGTAGAGTACGGCCGGTTCGTGCAGGAACGACAACGACGTCAGATTATTCTCCCCTATGAGTATGTCGGGGTTCCTCAACGGTGGTAGATCGGTGTCCGATTTTATATGCAACACCTTCGTCTGATTCGAGTCGTCCGTGTGGACCTTCAACGTCGGCTGGTTCAATTTGTAATCCTCCAAAAGAACCGCGCCTTCCCAAACTTTCTCCGGATGTGGCACCCATACCTTACCACCCTGGACAACATAGACGAACCCCGTATCGATAACTTCGTTTTTAGTTTTTACAGAGTTGAGAGGAACAGATACATCAGAGCAACGAGGTACTCCGCGCAGTTCGTCACGATGGCAACGTTTCACGGTAAAACTTTGACGAATTCTTTAGAATCCTCTTAAAACCTAAGCTGAGTTCAACGGCGAAAGATCGCCTCCAGGTATGCCTCTGCATAGGAAGCTTTCCAACGGCGCGAACGAGCTCGTACGAGTTAATTACTTACCGTCTAATTTTCCTTCTTTTCAAAAGATGACCTGCTTTTCCTGTTTTTTTTTTTTTTTGCGCTGGTAGCATCGTATGTATGAAAACGGGGTCGACAATACAGCATATCGATTTCGACGTCGAGCGCGGCGAATCAGAGGATTGGTTATCGCGTTAGAACTGTTATTACTTTTTAACGACGAACGGTAGGGAACGGTGTTCGATTTACGTACGGGGGAAAAAAACGTCGACTGTTGCGTGGGAAAAACGAAACGAGCACGGTCGAACGCATTTTTTCCTTAGAAGAAAAAAATATCTGTAACGGTATCGACGAAATCGTTGTTGGATGTGCCTCGCGATCATACAAATGAGCCACGGGATACCAAAATGTACTGTTACCGGGCACAGTGTACAGACAAAAGAAGGATTACGTGATCTGAAGGAATAGCGAGCAACGGTAAAGCTCGTCGCCTCTTTGAACTTTTCTGTCTATCCAGGCTGTTTCCCGTACACTGGGAAACCGATCGGAAATATCATGTTAAACGACGAAACGCATGTCGTCTTTAAACGAGCCGGTGACACACGCGTGAGTCAAATGTGCTTAGAAAGAGGTAGAAAGCAACCGTAAACTCTCACGATCCAATCTTGTGTGTCAACAATATTATGCAAGACTCCTCCTGCGAAGGGCACTGAGAAAAAATGAAGCGAGAAAAAAAATACGAGACGTGAACGAGAGTTGGGGAAATGTCGATATTCTAATTGAAAGTGATTTACGATTGGTATTTTAATCTACTCGCGGTTGTTACCGCGATGATTTAGTAATTAACCAATAATTCCAATTACTTTACCTCGACGAAATTTATAGCACACGTAGCCATCGCGAAACCATCAGCCCAACCATAAAGCGTACGGTATAATTTGACAATAAGTACCAATGCGACGTTGCGCTTAGCATGGTTATTTTATCTTTTCGCATCGAGGTCAGCCAATGGTCAACCACGGAATTATGAACCGTGCAATTAGAAATTCACCCTTGGGCGCATCTATGCAAATTATCAGCTTTCATAACGTAACTAAAACTTTCGTGGCTTAACGTAATCTGTGGCACGTGGAAAAAACGAAACGGGAAGGTGCTAACCAGATTACACAGTTCCACTTGGCACAGTGTTATCAGGGAAAGACTATTAAGCGAGATGTTTTAATGATAGTAAATAATGAAAGGACCAAGATAATATTGTACGTCGATCGCAAACATAAACGCTCGATAAATTATAGATACCAGTACTCGGTTGATTCTAATAATTCCTACCCCTTTCTCTTGCGATGGTCGACTTCGTTCGTCGAAGTGTACCAAGGAAACAGTTCCCATGCTTTCTACGTTACGTACCAAATAACGATTACTCTCCTCAGTCTTACTCACGGAAAGGCATAGAAAAAGCAGAATCCTACCGGGTTCCCACGCAGCCTGTTAATTGAAAAGGTGGTCAGAATGAGAGTGAACTGCGCGCGACTGAGTCTACCATGCGACAATCGTTAAGTTCAAAGATGAGAGCACCCAACTTTCACCCCCTTTTTCCTTTTTCGACATTAATTACTGAAATCTTCTCAATCGTCGAATTCTCTCGGGACTCTCGTAAATTGCATAACTCGTAATTGTGTACGCAAATCCCGTTCATTCGCGAATGCCTCTCGCGTCTCCCTCAACCAACAAGTTCGCGGTGAGTCATTAGAAAAATGGTGGTACGTGGTTGGAATAGGTCAAGATGGATACGTACGTTCGAGCCTGTTTCAATGTCGCATCGCAGAAATACAAGGGAAGCTCTGGCGCCTCTGAAACGCAACCCTCTCATATGTTGCGTCCGAGCTTTGCCAACTGACCATCCGATCTACGGCTTCTGTCGCGTTCCACCCACGCCACGGATCGTCTCGATGCTCGAACTACGCAACTTTCAACCACGTTCCACGACGTTGAAACGTCGGATGTGTTATCCGTTCTAGCGGCGATAAATTAAACGTAAATGCAATTAACGAGAGCGAAAACTCGACGGTGACTCAGTCCCCGCGAGCGTCGAAATTATTTGTGACAGTCGCGCAGAAATAGAGAAAAGCAGATAGGGGCGTATAATCTTATCGACGACCGCAAAGCCACTCCAGAGTGATTCATTTGCTCACTGATTCCTCCCATAAAGTGGAAACAGACGCGGTACACTCGCGTCGCGAGAATAAAATTTCACGAGCCTCCGAACGTGGAAGGAACAAGCGGCGGGTACCGCGCATCTCGAATTCCTCCGCTCGTCTATTGTTCAGAACGAAAGCTAAGGACGACGGAAATTCCCTTGGAAATTAAGCGTACCTAACGTAACGAAGTAACGCAATCGTCGACGAAATTGCAACATTGGAAGAGCGGACATTCGACGTCAAACGCGATCCTCGGTTGCACTTGCTCCTTTGTTCGGTATATTTGCCCAAACTTCATCGACCGTCCGCGTGAAACTGAACTTTAACATTTGCCTCGAGTCGATCGTGTTTGCGCCACCAAGGTTTAACACTCGTGACAAGCGAGGCTGGGTATCGAATTCGAAGCGCAATCAAAATCGCCATGCTGCAGTGCGAGACGCCTTTTCGATAGTCTCGCGTATTTGTCGTCGGTAGATCGATCGTAGTTGCTCGACATCGTTGCTCTTGAGAAAGGTGCCGGGTTCTCCGTTATTGAGGGTAACCGGGTCAAGTTTCCCGCCCACGTATGGTATTCTTTACTTTTTTTTTTACCACGTGCGTTCAAATTGGCATCGTTGACACCGGTAGCCCGCCACCATTACGCATGCACTCGTTCGAGTCGCTGCTCGACGAGTTTCCCTTTCGACCAACATAACGAAGCCGCCGTAAACTCGACCAATATGGCAGGAAGCTTCGTACATATGCGTATGATTTGTTACTTTCTTAAAAGAACAAACGAAACTCGTATAGAATCCTGGAAGTAACGAACGCTAGTAGTAAAGATGGATGGAACGCGAGTTTGTCGTATTGGGGATTAATTTACGAGCTGGTTGTATCGCTTCCACCAGTTCTACACTTGTTCACGTCCGGTCTGAACTCTTTCGCGTTATCGAGTTCAATTATGAAGCAGCTGGTGATACGGTATCGCGTGGAGGACAGCGTCGAGTGGTACTACGAATGCAAATTCGAATGCACAATTTCCAACGTGCAAAGTTTACGAGCGTGAGAACACGGGTTTGTACTTTCAACGGTGTCCCTGTTGAGTAAGATCGCGAAACGGGATGCCTTCGTGGGAGATTGCTGCAAGGAATCCTCGATTTTTTTCACGGAGGCTGCACAAAACGGTGACCGCAACACGAGCGTTCGATCGGTAGACAGATTCGTTCCGGGTATTTGGCATATTCGCTCGAACAGAGCTTGTATTATGTCGCGCGGTTTTTTCCTCGCGGATCAATTTGCAAAAATCGAAAGCGCGACGAAAGAACGGCGATCGTTTCTGTACGGATTGGTGACACCGGGAATAAGTTGTCGGTCATCGCGCGATGACGAGACCGAGAAGAAATCTTTCCTGACCTCGGAGTGAAAATCTCACGGGACGCGAAACAGAGTCTACGACGACGGTGGGATCGTCCCCTTCTGACGAAGAGGCAAGGAGAACGACCTATTCCGTGATGTTTTGCTCTTCTGTTCGGAGAGAAAGGGAACTGCTTGCTCGTGAGCGAAGTCTAGCGATCACGTTCCTCGAACCGATCGTCCGAGCAACAGTTTCGAATGGGGTTAGCTTACCTTTAAATGTAAAGGCACGATCGGGCCTCCGGTTCGAGTTTCAATTCGTTGCATAATATAATTTCATTATTTCCTTATGCCTGAAACCGGCTAGGCGCCTTACCTGGACGACATTCTACGATATTTTACTCGAACTACGCCTGTCGCGTTACGAACGTGTCCCCAAACTGGTTCACAAAACGTTCGTAACCGACCATTACGCAATTGACACTTTACAACGAATCGAGGATAGTCGAATCTGTACCCAGGGCTCTCGCGTCCATAAATCGTCGAACAGAAAGGCCATCCGTAAGATGGCTAAATCAATACGCGCGTTCTCCGCGAGCGATAGTTGTCCCTGAGTACACGGATGCCCCACGGATGGTTACGAATGTACGTGCACGCGTACGTATCTCGCGTGTACCTCGCGTGTACCACATGCTTCTCCATCTTTTCATAGTTAGCGTAGTTTTTAGACGGACGATAAAAATTGCTGCGCGACCTCCGATAAACCCTAGCCGGTTCACCTGACCGAGGCAATAAATCAGCCAAGATGGAGAACCACGGGCGCGACCTTAAAGGGGCAGGTTCGAGCTGGATGAAACTCTGTTCTCATCGACTAAGTATTCCCACAGTGTCGTTCTTCTACGCTCGTCGTGTGCATGCCGAACGCGACATTCCCACGGCTAATAACGCGATCGAAATAAATTATCGGCTGATTCGCCGCCTCGTGTCCCTGCTTCGTTCTCTCGCCACGCGATAACGATCTCGTTTCGCGTTAATTGTAATAATAATTCTATTAGTTGGTCGTCGCTGCTCGGGTATTCAAATATCGCTGCTAAGTACCGGCGAACATGCCCCGAGACTGTGCGAGGCGGTATTTCATGTTCAAGGACATCGAACAAATGCTTCAACGTGACAATCTCCTTGTCAAGGTACACTTCGTTTGTACACAACGAATGTTATCGCGTTCGCTAACCAAGCTGTTAAAACCGTTGAACCACTTGGTTTTAAAGCGGGACTCAGGCCTCGAGCCTCCGCGGTTTCCTCGCGACAATTATTGATTTTCCCTTTAAAAAGAGGCTCACCCCGATTTCGAATTCGTTCGTCCCTCGTGCTTAGACGGTGAAGCATATGTTGCGTCGAATCATCGGTTAGGAACGATCGGTTCGATGGAATGATTGGTACTTAAGCTTTTTACCGTCGAATCGATCGCTATCGAACCTCCTATCGTTCGAATCGCCGATGATTTCGTCTTTTTCTCGCGAACGGGAAGACGATGATGTAAATTTACAAGCTTCCGTGGTTTATCAAGCGTGCAATCCTATACTTGGAAACGTCGCAAACTGCTCGGGTAAAAAGTTCAAAGCGACGGACAGTTTTCGTGAAAGTTGTTTCTAAGTAAGTATGCGCATAACTTGAGAGAGACACCTTCATACGAATCGATGATGTATAAGCTTAACGATAATCTGAGCGATATATCCAGTCCCGTAATTTTCTCAAATAATTAACCCGCGCAGGCATTAAGCGTCACCGATGGAAAAGAAGAAAGTATCATCTTCGAACATGAAAGAACGCTCGACACCTCTCGCCACGCTTCGGATTTTAACGAAGCTTTTCAACGTTAAAAAACGTAATCGATATCACGTTTCCACGCACACGGACTGGCATGAATTGCAACAAGAGCATAATATCGTGGACAAATTGAAAATCGATGAAATCACAGCGAATCTGCGCGCGGCAGATATTTACTCCGAAACGAAAAGCGTTGTGCAATCTTAATTGTAAAGTTGGGGGGAAAAAGGAGCACGAAGGCATTACGTTTCGGAGCCTTAGCAGTTCCCAGCAACATTTCACATATGTTTACGCGAGTCCTACTTAAACGACCTTCGCTGTTTCTTTGTTTAACGACCAGGCATATTTTTGCACGCAACATTTCTCGCAGAACATACGAACATCCGTGAACGAATTTCGTTAAGGATTACGATGAACACCGAATACCGACGGTAGATGGAACAAGAAAGTTCTCGTTCTAAGTCCCGAAAAAGACTCCGCTTCGATAAAGAACACGGAGAACTCGCGATGCTTGTCCCAACGTCACATTATTTGTAATCACTGGAACATGTCAACGTGATAAGCGGTCCGAAAAAATTACTCCTCCGGTAGTCTACTCGACGATGAAAGAGACCCTTCGCTCCTAGTTTCGTACGGTATTTCAGAAAAATGACAATTAGAAGTGTCAACAGATGAGCCCGTTAGAATGCCACTGGACCAGTTGCCATCGTAGAACTGTACACGTATATACCTGCGGGTGTTCCGAACTGGTTCGTACCTTAACGTATAATTCCCTTGTGGTCATCGTTGTTGGTCCAGGTGCTCACCTGGGTCAGGTCAGGTACAAGCGACGAGAGCAGCACCCACAGACACACACGACTTCACTCACACACGCACACACCTGAGCACAGATAAAGGTACCTACGACATTTGTCGCGAAATCAAAAGTTATACCGCGCTACGAGCACCGTGATTTACCATCGACTGTACGATACATTCTCGTGTAAATCTAAGGTGCGGTCACGGCATGTTTCTGTTTTTATTTTTTCACTCTTATTCTCTCTCCCCTGGTTTTCGATCGTTTCGTTCAGGGAATCACCAACAGAAGACGAAGATCCGACGGTATACTCGCAACAATCACACCACTGGCTCGAACGGGTACCGATTTGACGACACCGTGTCTCTCGATTCTCAAAATTTCCCGTTCAAATCATCGGACAGCGGGCCAGCGGGAAATGGATTTTCGCGCAAAGCCCGTGCTTCCACGTAAACGTCGTACGACGGCACTGCCACCAGCTGGTTCGTTATCGGGTTTAGATTCGGCGCCCCTCTACGCCTACATGCACGACTACTCTTCGGCTCCGAATGCCGAAGAGGCGTCCTCTCTCCTCGTCCTTTCCATTCCCGACGCCTCTCGTTGTCTCTCTTCGACGATCGAACTGCTAGTTTCGCGCCATCTCACAGGCGCGTTGAAAAATG
Source organism: Xylocopa sonorina (assembly GCF_050948175.1). Lineage (NCBI taxonomy): Eukaryota > Metazoa > Arthropoda > Insecta > Hymenoptera > Apidae > Xylocopa > Xylocopa sonorina. Next base: position 17,464,894 of record NC_135193.1, read on the forward strand.
TGCCGTGGATTTTCTATCGCATTCCACGCGGCAAATTTGCTTAGATAACGATAGATGATCGTGGGAAAATTGATTCTCCTGTACGGCGTAATTCTTCGGATCGAAGATACGCTATGCGCAGTTGCTCGTTTTTACTGATAATCATATTGCGTGAATGTTTAAGCGGTGACTGTTTAGAACTGTTCGGTTCTTTTATTTTAACGAGTCATTTGCTGATAAGGAATCTCGTGATTGTTATGTTTCTTTGATGCAATAAAGAGATAGCGTGTTACTGTGGGAACTTTTGTTCATTCACTGAAAAGATTTTCAGTCGTTTGCTCCAACGATACGTTATCGGCACTGTTTATGAGAAAACAAGAATTATTTACTTGCGATGTTAAAACATGATAATCTACGGTTCGTACTACATTTTGTTCAAATTCTCCCGGTGGAATTTAAAAACTATGCGGTGAATTTCGAATTTTAGCGGTAAGTTAACCGCGTCTCCGGGCTGGCGAAGTAGAATAAGACACTACCCGTACGGACAACACCGTTGAGTCAGATTCCTACATCAGTTCTACCATAGAGAAGGTATAATATAGAAGTACCACCTTATGAGACATCGTGTTACGTATTCTGATGTACCGATTGTGTAAAAAGCTGTAGGGTTTATTATGCGCTCTACGATTTACAGCGGGAAACTTAAAAATTATATTTAATTAATTAATTGAAGTGGACAAATTTCATATTCTAAACAATATCATTACATATTTACCTCAATCTATAATCGATTGTAAAGTCCAAAAAGTGTTAGCAATTATAACAAATTGCAAATGATTTACATCTCATGCGTAGTCCTTAACACGATAACGTTTCGGAGTTTTCCGATACCACCAATTCAGAAACAGAACGGAAGGTGGACAAACCTCAACAGCGTGAAACTGAAACTCTGCTAGATGATCCCATCGATGATCCCACGGAGATTCCACAACGAGAATAATGCTTAACTTAACTTATATTATAGATTCTATTACATATTTTGCAATCCAATTGCAAGTTTCAAAGCCCTGAATAGGACTTGGACAATTTCAGATGTATCGCAAAGGACTCAACGCTAGAACCACCCGCGATAAAGGTATTCTAATTTCTTGCATGGAGCAAGTATAATAATGAATCCATTAGAATGACGATCAAATCTACAGAATGAAAGTCATTTTCATTGATTTGGTGGTTCTTAGCGTTAAGTCTACAATTATACTTATGTTTATGTGCGTAGTCCTTAGCTTGATATCGTTTTCGAGAGGGCAATCTTTCGAAGACGTTATCAAGGGCCCGGGTCCACCAACGGGGAGGTGACTACGCAGGGACCCATCTCTATTTCTTTAACAACACTCACCTCCGTTTCATTTCGTTTTATTCCGCTCCATTTCGCTCGATTCCGCTGGACTCCAATCAGCTTCGCTTCGTTCTATTCCGCTCCATTTTGTTTCATTCGCTCCAATCTGCTCGGCTCCGCTTCGCTTGACTCCTCTCGTCTTCGCTCGTCTCGGCTCGGCTCAACAATTAATCACTCGCACAACACCCTTCACGACCGACACGTACGACAGCTCGAAGGCAAATGACATACAACACGAGTTACGCCGTCCTATGTTCCCCCACTCCGTCGTCACGGTTGTCTAATCACAGTTTCGAGTTTATCTTCACACAATAATTTTTATATTATAATAGTCTATTATATAATTAATCTTCATATCTTTATTGAAAATTTATATTCTTAGCATATTATATAATACATGCTACTACGTAATGCTCTAGTGTGTATATTGCCTTGATACATAAGCTTATTTAATTTTTATGTGATTATTTTATTACTGCTTAGGCAAAATGTATCAACAATATTACGCACGCTATCAGCATTATCTCTAATTTTAATTCCGACCACTATGAATGTCAAAGTCTAATTCTATACTGAGTCGATAACACTGCAAATAATAGTAAAATGGTAAAAGAATTCATTCCATGACCAATAGAAAAAAATGAATCGAGATACCTTATTAAAAGTTGTCACATTTTTACGATCAACCGCGCGCAGTAAAAGTTAACCATGTAATTCACAATAAGTTAAGCAATTGATGTAAAGAAAATCAATTCCAGTTGTTATTAGCAGTATGATGTATTGATAACAGACAGACACTTCGATCATGGCGTTTTTCCAATTGGTACTGAAAGCCAGAAAGTTGGAAAAAGCGAGGCAAAGATACGAGGATGAGAAACTGACATCGATCGAGATCTCGAAAGGCGCGAAGCCTACGTATACCTTGAGGCAACGATATCGTCGACAAAAATTATGGTTAGATACGAACTTTATTCCCGTTTTTACTTCTACTGTAACAATATCTGGAAAATCGATGCAGGCTTAAGAGAAAGGTCAAGCATCTCTGTGACAAAATCTTTGCCGTTCCGAGAAATACTTGGACGTATAAGAAAATGATCGCGATTCGTACCGATGGTACATTCGAGAATTACATAGCGAAAAGCCTAGCTGGATTCGTCGGTGGCATATTTTTGACGTACATATTTTTCATATTTTTCGTTTTCCAACTCCATTTCAAACTCTCATCCGCAACGTTCCTCTGTACGATTGTAGGAGCGATTCTCACTATCGGTCTTGCTTTCTCCTTTCGAATTCGGTACGTGTACACGTCAAATAGACAGACCTTCGTCGGTATTCCTGATAAAAGTAAGGTATTCCTGTCATTTTTCAGATGTATAGTGTTCTTATTGCTGCCACAATTTTTCTCGAAACGAGGGAGGCAAGCCTTGATGGCGTACGCGTTCATTTTAGCCTTAACTGGCCCTGTGAAGAACACACTGCACAACACTGGTGTGCTTTCAGAGTCATTAACCTGCGCACAAGTATTTCACGCGACTTTAGATCACTAAACGTGCGAACGTACGATCGACGATAAATTTGTTTCAAGGAGCAGTTGAAAGAAGCGGTGAGGACCATCGTGGACTTGGCGAAGCAACCATTTTACGCTTTACGAGAAGCAATATCGAAAGTTATAAAGACGGTCAAGGTAGTCGTAAAGAGGATCAAGCAGACTCTCGTTGCGATCAAGAGACTCGTTCTCAGTATACGTAAGAACGAGCTCCACGAAGTGCAAGGTTAAACGCGCCATTCGCACGAATTCTCGTCTTTTTTCTTTTAGTTCGAGTCATCACTTCGGTATTTCAATGGCTGGGAAGTGTAATAAACATGTGCAACAAAAAATTGGGCACCCCCTTCGAGCGATGCCAAAGCGTTTTCGAGGGTGCGGTAGCCGACTGCAAGGCGAAGCTGGGCCCAATTTTAGGGGTGGTCTGCAACATAACATACGTAGTCAGCGCGCTCTGTTACACGGTGAAACCGCTCGACTTCATTTGCATGCTCGTCTCTTACATCGCTGATACCGTTGTCGGTGCTGTGCGAGGCAGTAAGCATCGATAGATTCCCCAATAAATTCTGATCTCCCTGCTTCACGTCCCACTGTCGATGTTGCAGAAGTAAAAAAGTTCACGATGCACATGAAAGCGATGTTCTACGTGAAAGTGAAGTTCTCGCATTCGTTTCATTTCGAGACGAACCAAAGCAGGACGATGACGGACGTGTCGACGAGCATCGCGACGGAAGTTCGCTCGAGGACCAAAACGCTGTTCGGTTTCTTCGACTGGATGAGTTTCGTCGCGTCGTTCTTCTTCCTCTTTATCTTGCTCAGGTAAAATCGCGCGATTTATCGTATCCGTAGAAACGAGAGCCAATCGCGAACGTAATCGCAGGGTGTTGCGTTATCGTTACAAATGGTTGACCAGCGAGCGTTTCGACAATCGATACATTACGAACGATCTGCGTGCCATCGATTTCATAAGAGCGCGTCAGGATAAAGAGACAGTTTTGCCGCTGAACGTGCGAGAACGGAACAGATACGCGTCATTGTCCTCCGTTACGTTAATCAAATCCGAGAGGATCAAAATGGCGAGGTCCGTGTTATTTTTAAGCTTGGCCACGATCAAACTAATCGTGTACATGTCGATCGACTATAGCCTTTACTGGGTGCTGAACACCATTCAAATTTACGGACGATTTCAAAGTAAGGTAAAACAATAAATCATTTTATTACTTTCCTCTGGTGTGGACTGTAAATAAAGAAATCATTAGGTGGAACGATCAAACGTTGTGACCATTCACGTAACAGGGGATGGTTATTTATCAGAACTGTACAGAAGTATCGTGAAAGCGTTCACCCCTCGAGGGAAGGAAGCAAACATCGACACGATGCTCTGCCTTCCAGACCCTATTCCTCCTGATTACGACAAATACACTCAGATCGTCGTTTTAATTATATTCTGCTGGCTGATGGCGTTCCTCGAACCGTACGGTTTGCGACTGAGACACGTGGTTATGTGCCAGTATTATCCTGACAGAGCCAAGCAGAGAGCGACTTGGTTGTACAATCACATCATCAGGTAAAAAGCGTTCTCTATCGTTTCCATCAATTTAATTTACGTATGTCTGTCTGGATGCGATCAGATCAAGGGGTAGCTTTCTGAAGTTCGCCAGGCGCCAGTTGCGTCGGAAATTCGGTCTAGCCGAAGGGGAGAAAACGGAAAAAGTGACGTTGAAGGAAAGACTGTGGGCAGCGTGCCCGTTTCTGAACACTTTGTCCCCGTTGAAACAGAAATCGTGTCTTCTGTGCGGCGCGATCGAACGGTCCGAGGATAATCCGCATGTTAAGTGTCCGACGCCCGGCTGCGTCGGTCTGTTCTGCACGCAGTGCTTCGCCGATCTGCAGAATGTGTGTACCATTTGTCGGTCACCGATGGAGTACGGCGATCTGTCCGATCTGAGCGAGGAGAAGTAAATCGAATCAATTATTACCGCCACGGTTGCGAAACTTTGCAAGCTTATTAATCTTCGACTCAATTAACGATAGAGATCTCGATTGGTCTTGTTAACGATCGTGAATGTTTTTGGAACGCTAGAGACTCTTCCGAAAACCAGTTCGAAGTGCCAAAAGAAGTAACGGTGGGACCAGAATTGGAAGAAGAGGAGCCAGAATGGGAGGAGGAAGATAAATCGCTGGAAGAGATAGTGGAGGAAGATAGGGAGGAAGAAGAAACGGAGGTAACAGCGGAGGAAGATGGAGAGGTAGAGGAAGAAGAAGCGGAAGTAACTGCGGAGGAAGAAGAAAAAGTGGAAGAGGAAGAGTTGATAAAAGTGGAGAAAGATGTGGCTGAACAGACAGAGGAAAAATACATGGAAGATACCGAGTCGGTGTACAGTTACAGTAAGAAATCGATTTAGAAGTTAAATCTGATTGAATCGCAAGCTTTCTAAGATTCATTAATCGCCTCAGCGTATCAAGACGAGTCTCCCGAGGAGGTCGAAATTGAGAGACGCAGAGAACCCTTTAGAGATGTTGAAGCTCAGCGAATTAGGGACGACGTGACGATTCAAGTGCGTTTAAGCATCATTTGCTAATGTTTTCTCCGCTAATTACCTGTGATACGCGTTTACTGTTCAGATATTCAACGAGCCATTCCTAAGGGAGCCATCTTCGAGCAGCGAGTCGCCGACATCTTGTTTCGTTGTGAGGGCACGTAGGAAGATTCGTTCGAAGGGGAAAAAACGAGCGTGCGGACCGAGGGATTCCGATTCGTCGAGTTCGATCGGCGATACGGAATCCTGGCCAAGCGAGGAAGTCGAGGAGGAGGAAGTAATACACATAGAGGTGGACGACGGCTCGGAAGAATTATTTCCGAAGGATCGGAGGGATAAGGAGAAACTGGGCCGTATAAATAGAATCGTTGGTGCAGTTGCGAGGATTCCTTGGCTCGGCAAAGGAGAGGTATGAATCGCGCCAAATCCTCCTGACTTTTTTCATATCTTCCTATTGCATTTATTTTCCGAAGAACATCCGAGAAGACGAAATTTGAGAGAGTATTTCGTTCTTCCGACAGAATGATGAGAAGACCTGCAAGGGGCTGAGGAGAAAGCGTCCATCTCTTATGAACAGAATCGTTAGTATGCTTAATAAGAAGCAGTCGCTACCTGTACAATCGTACAGAAGAACCAAGAGGACAAAGGGCGCGTTGTCCTCTTCGTGCTCGTGCGACGATGAAACCGAGTCTCTGTTAACGGTACGAGACAGGGAAACTAATTATTTAACTAGAAGGAAAGGTAGGGGGATGAGGAGAGAAGATGAGTTCGACGAGAACTTAATTGAGACGATTCCATGCGACGAAAAATTCGTCACGAAAAGACTACCAAGGTAATGTTATAAAAACGATGAAAAAAACTTACAGTTTTTTTTCATTAAGAATTGTTGAAATAGATATTTAGAGTCTGCTGCAAAAGACACGGCTTATTTCGAAGTAGACGAAACAGAAAGTTCGCGTTCACGAAAATGTGTCCGGCAAGTAGAGAGTATCAACGAACTCTCTGACGTGAAAGTATCCTCGGGAGCTATTAAAAGAGGCGAATGGAACATTACAGAGGATCGCGAATTAGTAAAACGACAATCATATTTAAATGAATCGTGTATCGCGATTAAAAATATTTGAGTGCGTAAAAGATCGTTTTTAGGGTCCTTGTTCTTGCACTTCGGAGATAACAACCTTTGAGACCACCGGGGATAAAGACATTTATTCCTTGGGAATGAGAACTGTATCTGAACGGGCAGAGAGTGCATTGAACACTGACGATGCAACGGAAACCGAGACTGCATCCAAAAGTGATGTAGATTACATGGAAGAAACGGAGTCTTCGTTGAAAATGTTCAAAGAAAATCCTAGGAATTCAGAATCAACTCCTGAGAATCCAGAAAGAAGTCTTAGGATGTCAGAAGAAGGACCTGGAATCTCAGAAGAGAAACCTAGGACTTCGAAGCGAATACGTAGATCTTTAGAAGCAACATCAATAAAAGTCGACGACGCAAATAATACAGTGATCATTGATTCGCGAGCTACAGATACAAAAGTTGACAAAGCCACTGATTTACCAAATAGAAGTAGATCCACGCAGACGGCGTTCCAGAAATCCGATAAGAAGAGCAAACATACTAGGAACGATACTATTTCAGACGCTGGAGAAATTGGTAAACCTTCTAAAGACTATAATATAAAAAGTAAAGAAGAGAAAGGATGTTGGATGAAAAGAAAGAATCGGAAAAGGTGAGTAGCAATTACCACGACTTTTCAGGAAGTAACGAGGTCGTTAATATTCATTAGGTGCAAGGAAGGTCGCGTTAAACGCGGTTCTTCTGCGAAAAGAAGAAAATGCAGTTGTTCGGATAAATCAACGTCAATAGATGAAGAAGAAATGTATGCTTTTAAACGAAAATCGAAGCCAAAAATGTTGGATCGATTTATTGCTGGAAGAGAGGACGCAGATGAATGGGAACCATGCGCAAATGTATTTCCTCGTCATGGATATGAAGGATATTCGCAAAGTTATGAAACAGACGTTTATAAGAGCTCTGTTTTCGAAAGTCCTCACGAAATCCTTACAACTGATCACCCAGAAGCGACAAAACGAAGCTACGAAAGGATACCTATGATAAAGAAATACTTGCCTATGTATCAAAGTCCAGAACTGATCGAAGAATTAAAAATGCATGATCGTATCAGATTAATTCAAGAGAAAGAAGCTAGGAAACGTAGAACTGGAAGTTCCTTTCGATCCTCAAATCCTGCCACGGCACGTCCCAAAATGGAAGACGAACGAATCAATCGATGTGTCACATCCGATACTTCAGTGAGTAATATAATTATAACAGTTTATATTTGCCATTTAAAATTCATTAAAAATGATATTTTAAGTTTAGAGCAGTGGACGAAGCTGACAGACTCCCTTATCAAGAGACTCAGGCTTACAGAAATGTTTTAAGCGAATTGCAAAAAAGGACTCAGTATTGTCAAAGTTGTAAAGAGCCTGATGACAATATACCTTTGATACGTTTATCCCAAAAAGCTGACAAAAGTAAGAGAGTGGAGCAACTGTATCCACTTGGAAATCAAGTTCGAAGAAAATCGGACGCGGTGAAAAAGTTCGCACGTAAAATGGCGGCGCCGTTCAAGGTATCTTGAAGCGTTGATGGAAATTATTGTATTTTTCTGTCATGTTAACCATTTTTTCCAGCCAAGGAAATGTGAAAGACAGAAATGCAAAGTGCACGCGGAAAATGTCGAGTTGGTGGAACAAACGGGTGTTACAACTTACGATAGTTCATACGATCCAGAAATTTTTACCGAGATATCGTCCGTTTGTAGATGCCTTAAACCGACGCGGAGATCGTCAGCATCTGAGACAACAGATAACAACGAATCCACTTGGTAGAAGAATAAAAAGTGATTTTTTTGACTCGATAAAAAATTTTTACAATTTCAATATCTATTTCGACACACTTTATAATCTCGCGAAGATAGTTTCAACTGTTTCAAATCGTGTATATTATGTTATCAAAATGAGATAACCTACTAGATAAATGTTCGACAAAAAGTTTATCATTACTTGCCTGAGATGAATGAAAATTAATATGTTGCGACGCGAGAACGAATTTCGGCGATGTCGAGGGAAACGCACAAGTTTCTTCGAAGAGGAAGAACATTATATTCGGGAGACAGCGTGAAATTTGAGAAAGTCAGACACAAAAGGAAAAAAGTAGACGAAAATTGTACTAAAAAATGTTGCTTAGAAAATGGTTCGATCGTATGAGAACGAAACCAAAAACGGAACCTTTGGAAGAAAAGGACAATGTGCCAGATCCGTCTCCAAAATTAGAAGAATCTCCCAAACACATCGATGCAAATGTAATTTATCCGTTTCACGATGTAAAAGCAACCAGTTTTCCTCCACCACTTTCACTGGACGCGTCTGTCTACACCGATCCTCAAGCTGCAACCGCGACGCTTCCGGAGAACCAGAAGGAAAATGGAACCGAAGACAAAAATGAAAAAGAAGCGACGCAGACGGACGAAAAAGGAAAATCGAAAGAGGATGAAATCGGGGATGAGATTAAAGACGATAAAAAGATATATTTGGATGCGTATGGAACTTGTGACTTGGAAACTTGCGCGAAAGAAAAATGCAGTCCTGAAACTTGCGAGGAGCCGCTAAAAACAACCAGCCTCGAGAGTTCAAAGGAAAAAATCAATCACATAAAATTAACAGAAATGATCAATAGTTCGATTAAAGAAGCCATGCAGACTATCGTGAAGCAATGTAGAATGGTATTTAAGATGCAAGTATCCAAGATACTTAAAGTGTACAAATTTTTTCATTAAATTTGCATTAGTTATTTCTACGTGGAACAAATCTGCTTCGATGTGTGTTGTGACATAGTTTTACGTTTACGAAAAGCAGGATGAAGAGCAGGATAAGAAACGAGAAGAAGAGTACGACAAATCCGTCTGTTACGTCAGCAAAAAAACGAGTCCAGTAAAAGTCAAGCACGAGTACCGACCACGCACCATTAAAGAACAGATGAATAATCGTTCGAGAACCGCGAAACCGAGTCGCCTTCAGGAAAACTATACCAACTCGCGCGCACGCTCTAAAAAATTGCACGAAAAGAGTGGCAGAAGTCGCAGTAAAAAGAAAAGCATCTTCGAGGAGGTGAAAAACAAGAGGCACTCGAAATCAGCGAGCAACGTGAAAACTGATAACCGTAGAATGACTGGGAACGTGAACATTTACATCTGCTCGGAGGCTACTGAAAATGCTCAAGTAATTTGGCTATCCTTCTGCCTACAGCGCTCTCATTATTTGGAAGAATTACTCTGTTTGCCGTTTTCTTCGTCAGGCAACCAGCAAGCAGAAGAAGCCTCAACCGTGCACGGAATCGAGCTCGGAAACAACGACGGAGCGGTCAAAGATTTCATCGAGCAAGCTGATCGCTTGCATTCGCGACAAGCGCAGAAAATCGAAGGAGCAGAATTCGCTCGATTCTCCTACGAAGACGGATGAGACCAGCGATAACAGCACCGCTTGCAGTTGCGTGTCCAAGCGCGCGAGCAGCGCGACGAAATTGGAAACGAAAAATTCTGTCGACGTCTGCAATAATATTGACACAGATATCTGTACAAAGAGCTCGGAGTCTACTTTGCCTGATTACGTCCGCGATGTAACAAATATTAGTGATTCGATCGTGGCGATCGATAAATCGGATTCCTCGTTCGAGAGATCGAAGTTTCTGGTATGCGAGAAAACGGAGAAACCCTGCTCGACGATCTACCCCGCGAAGAACTCGTCGATCTCGGAAAGCGAAGGATGGTCGTCGAGATCGGTCTGCAGCAGTCGAGACGCGGATTACGCTCCGTCCGACGCGTGGTCGCTGGAGCCTAATTTTAATTACTGTTCCAATCAGACTGAGAAACGCGGAGTGTCCAAAAGAACTGTTGAAAATAAATGTAAATGCCATGAAAAGGATCGAGAATCAATAGCTACGTATAACGTACGATGCAATTGTAAGAATAAGAAACGACTCTCTAAAACAGTAGACGACGGTCGAGAATCGTGGTTAATTTGTGATTGTATAGCAGAAGAAGAAGAGGAAGATGTATGCGTCGATTCCAGAGAATGTAATAAATTAAGCGAACGAGAAAAAGAGAAAGTAACTGCTTGTCGAAAGGTCTCTGAAGATATAGAAGAATCTGCAAAGCTTGTACCATGTTTGAAAGATTTAACAGATTCAAAGGAAGAAACAGATAAATTACAAAAAGAATTGCCTAAAGATGCAGAGCATCCTGAGAAGAGTACAAATGACACAGAGATACCTAAAATCAGTGTGGAAGAGCAAGTCGAGAAATTATCCACTGTACAAGAAGCGGACCAAGAAGCGAAGGAGAGCCTACGCGAACCACCGATGCTTCTTAAACGACGAAAATTAATAAGACCTGAAGCTATGATACTTAAGAATATTTTAAAACAGCAAGCAATGCCTGTAGAAGCTACAGATCGAAAACTCGATCCACAAACTTCTGTTAAGGAAGCAGGTTTGCCAGAACAAACAGCAAATGATACAACAATCGAGCAACCTAACTCGAAAGCAGACGGTCAAGTGTCTCCGAATATTTTAAAGAAATTCAACTTGCGTGATCAGCGCGCAGTTCGAGAGGAACGAACGATGGAAGAAAAGGAAAAATCTCCTCAGGAGAAAAGTGTCAATAAGATAGAAGAGAACACGTCGGAGAGAATGTCGGGAGGGAAAGATACGAAGAATTTCCCAGGCAAACTGAGGGAAACGTTCCTTTTCAAGAGCTTGAAGAAAATGATAGGCAGAACCGAACGTTCGGAAACAAAAACCGAGCGATCCATGGGGAACGATAAGATCGTTGAACCAGCGTCGGCTGATGCAAATACCGATAGAACGATGGAAATTCCTAAAACCGAATCCGAGGTCCCGTCTACGAGTAGAGAGGCGAAGGAAACGCATAAAGGGAAAGAGAAATTTGTTCCCTTTAAGATGTACTCTCACAAACCGTTGAAGATGAAAAAGGATGAAACCCAACCGAGTACAGTTACTTCGACAGTCCCTGCTGTGAATGAACGAAACGAAGAGGCCAATAAAAATAATCCAACTACCGATGCTTCGAATTCCACCAAAGGAAATATAGCTTCTAACTTGGACGAAGAGGAACGAAAAGAGTCAAAATTGTTGACTGTTACGGAAGACAAAAAGAATTCGTCTGTCTCGCCAACTCAAAATACAGCTAATGAGTCATCGAGACAAGAAAATTCGGGAAAACACTCAAAAACATCAGATGCTCAGGAGAAAGCTAAACGAGGCGAGTTTCATGGGCCAATAATAAAGTCACAGTTCGAAAGAACAGCTGATATTGGAGGAAAAAAGGAATCTGGACCTCGACAGAGTGCAACACGCGAGGAGAAATCAGTCAGGAGGATGCACGTTGACACGCACTCTGGGAAAGAAACTACCGCGGCAAGCAGACAGCCTGATAGATCGCAATCTCGTACGATATGCGTTAATTCGATGTACACGATGCATAATGAAGAGGTTGACGAACGTTTTAATAGCGAAGGAAACGCGTGTAATTGCCGCTATCTGTCGATGCCTCGATACAACAACGAACCCATAAATTATCCTAAAAGCTGTTTAAAACAGGACAGGCAATGCTACCATATCGACTCTCGGGAAACTACTTGTTCGACGTCCTGTTACGATAAGAGAAACTGGGAAGAGTGTGGTTGCAGGAAATTAAACGCATGCAATGGCTGTTGCATACCGCGAAACGAATGCGGGTGAGTATTGCACCTCATTTCGAACGGCGTCCTCGATTGTTAGTTAAGTTTCAGGATACGATGAAAATCGAATAGTTGCAGACGAACAAAGATCTGCGTCAGCTGTTGCAAGCCCAAGAATAAGTGCCGTTGCAAATCGATTCAAGGAACGAAAAACGCCTGTGGGTGCATGAAATCGATGTTCTGCCTTTACTGCGACAATCCCCGCGACAAGTGCACGTGCAAGGCCCCCGTGGAGAAATGCCCACGTTGCGGGTTATCCGCGGACCTGTGCGCGTGCAAGGATGAGAGGACGATCTGCGATGGGAGAGCAATCCTCGCTGAACCCGATAACGACAGAACCATGTACATCACCGCGTGGAAACCCAGGGAGGAAGTGCGACGTTACTTTTCCAGAGGCATGGCCGAGGCTCGAGCCGACTCCATCAACGAGTGCTGTTGCTGCGAGAAGGTGAAGTCGCACAACTCCGATGACCTTCCTTATCAACGGCTGAGCGTATTTTCTGACGTGATGGACGAGTTACAACAAAAATTGAGCGGCTCCACGTGTTGCACGCGATGTGAAAAGATTCCATGCTGCTGTAACGTCGCAGCTGATAGAGACGACGCGAAGGAGGAGAGGAGAACCAAGTATCGCATCAGGTGTGCAATTTCGCTAAATTAACTAACGTAGAAATCGTATTTAGAAGCAGTTTCGAAGTATCTCGTTGCGCGTTTGCCGCGTTTATTGCAGTCCCAAAACGCGACGGAAAATCATAGCGGTATGCATGGAAAAGTCGAGAAACAGGCTGTTGAACAATTGCAAGTGCGATGTCGGCCAAGCGAGGACCGAGAAGCAGAAGAAGATAATAGTGGCCCTTTGTTGCGCTTGTAAAGCGACACCCTGTAGATGCAACCGATCGAAATCGAACCAGAAGAAGCCGCGGGCCAAGTGTTATTACTGCAAAAACTCGCCTTGCGTGTAAGTAATAATTTGATTGTTCGATTGGACGCGAGACGGCAGGGAAGGGCGTATAAATTTCGCGTTATCGGAAACGATTTACGTGGTTAATTGCCGCCTCGCGTAGATCTGGTACTTCCAGTTACCGATTTTCTTGTTGCATTCTTCGGTGCACACAGCTGCATCGCGGCCAGAGAGCGCAGCAAGCCGAGGCCGTGCAGGTGCACTGATTCACCTTGCCGCGCGAAAGAGAAGGAAAGCATACCGTGTGGAACAACATCGACGAAACCAAAGAACAACGATGAAAAGACAATTTGTCCGCGGTAATGCGACGCCTGTGGTCGATCGGAGCGGACTAATGTGCTCGAGGTTTTTAAACAAACGCAAATGATACTCGCGTTTTTCCAAGTTCTTCCAGGATCTCTCTAGTAGCCGTCGCCATTGTAATTTGTTAATAACAGACAATTTTCCTTCAATTCTACTATTAAATGTATTTCGTTAACGATAAATATATCCTCGATTTTTTAATTTACCAATGATAACAATCTTTAATCGATTACCAGACGAGACCCTTGTTGTTCACATATTTGCTCCCATATACTCTAATTACGAGAAAGAAATGCTTAATTTCTCAAATTGTATCGTCTACTCGTAATAGTGTTTTCAAAGCAAAAGAAAGGCAAGTAGCTATTATATAAAATCAATTTGAATTCTAAAATCTGTCGAATACCCTAATTTTTTGTTCTCGATCATTAAAAGTGTTCGCGCCATCGAATTGAAATAGAGAAGAAAATTGAACAAGGCACCGAAGGAATTAGCTCGCGATCATGCACAAAATATCTGATATTACTAAGAACCGGCTGGAGTAGGGGGTATCTTAGGCTTCATACGGGACGCTGTCTCCCGTGTTTTGCTAGATCGGTACGAACCGTAGACCGGCAACGTGTTCTTCCTTTGGTGAACGCGTACCACGTTCGCTCTTGCTTTCGAACGACGCCAACGTCCTTCTCCGAGTGTATCAGTCGCCTATTATCTTCTCGTTTGCACGCCATTCGCCTCTGTAGCGTTCCAATCCGCAAGAGTGGACAAGTGACAGGACCGAGGGAGAACGGAGAGTGACCAATTACGAAGAGAATGGAGGTCTACGGTGAAGATCCTGGTGTACGATGTGCTTCTCGCGACAAACTGTTAAACGAGAAGAACACGCGCCGGGAAAAGGTCTCTTTGACGCTTCGCGAGCTCATAGACGCTTTGCACGAAGCTTTCAAAGCGGACCGCGTGAACATCGACGACGTGCAGGAGTTGATGGCGTCCTACAGGAGCAACCCCGTCGAGTGGAAGAAATTCGCCAAGTTCGACAGATATAGGTAAAGGAAGGCGATTGAGAGAGGAAGGCGATTGAGTTTAACGCGATATCTAACATTTGGAAAATGTAAATATAACACTTTTAACTCGGTACTTTTCTATCGAATAGTTTACAACGATACACATGTTTGTGTACATGTCAAGTAAAATAATTATCGCAACAAGAATAATCGTTAGAACGTTCTGAACGACAAGAAATAAAAAACATCCGGACGTGTTTGGTTCTCTGTAACATTAATCGATTCGACCAACACATTCGCGAACGATCGAATTTTCTCGGTAAACAGTTTATCGGTCGGCACACAAACAGAACGGTGATACAACCAAGTACGTAGGGATTGTGAAATAAAATTGATGCGACCGAGTTCACGATAGGTTATCGTTTGGTTACTGATTCTCCAACCCCGATCGTCACACTATTCTTCGCTATCGTTCGAGACATAATCGGTCGTTTCAGCCTGATGAAGAATTAAACAATCTTGCAACACGACACGCGAGACGCGAAGTAAATGACCTACAGAAAAAAATAAGAAGGGAACGCGAACAAGCGTCAATAAATTTTTAATGAACGCAACAATATAGAAAATTCACCACAAGTATCGGTACTCTTATCTGAAGACATTGCGTACTTCTCTCTGTGACGGACGTTATTCACGCCGTTAAAACAATAAGTAGTATGTAATGTGTGTACAGTAGAAAGCTGTCAATGCGAGAACGATAAGAGAGAGGGTTCCAGAATTGCTTCGAAAACGCGGGAATAACGATTTGCACTGATAGCTACGCTGCAGCTAAAAGCTTGATAAGGGGTGGAATTTTATTTCTGTAATTAGAAGAAGTAATCGGCGATAAATCGCGTGGCGAAATACTGACAGGCTATTGAAAGATGTATCGATTGTCAAGAATGAAACATCAATTAGTATAATTCGATCTTCCGTTCGTGGGCTAATTAAATTTCGCATCGATTAGCGTTCGAACGACAGATCTCTCGTCCGATGGCATATCCATGTCGGATGAATGGCAATTCGAATTTTTTTATGGAAATTAGAAGAACAAATCGAAAGTGAACCACTTTCGATCAATTTATAATGAATCCGCGGTCTGTATAGAATATAATGTACAGCGAAATTGTCCCACGGAATTGCGAATGTGGCCGATTTCCACGCGAAAGTGTGGAAACTTGTAGTCCACGTACAATCTCTGCGCAAAGTAGGGCGTACTAAAACGAATAGAAGAAAAACGATCGGCAAACACATGCAGATTACGAAAACAGTCATCGCAATGTTCTATCGATTTCGAGTGTTTGATCCGTTCGACTTTGCATCGAGTTTATCTAACGAATTTTTTGCCCTCGTCCATCTTGAGGTTGTTAAGGAACCTCCCGCTGCCCTCGTACCCGTTATTTAACGATAAAGCACCGAAGAAGATTCGATTTACAAAGAATCGTAAAGAACGTTGTTGCAACCCGAATTCTGTCCCAAGTATGCGGAACACTTAAGCGTCTATGTGTGTTGCACGTAAATCAATGGTGTGAGTACGGTGAACGGCTGGTTACACACACTTTCCACGTACGTCCCCCTTCTCCATCAGACTTGATTCAGAACATCGGTTCTTTGACACGCGACACTTGTATCGAAAGTAAACGAACAACGAAAAATCGCGATGCAGTTACGAATCTGGTGATCATGAAAATGGTAATTGTCCTTTAAATAAGGCTGATTCGCAATGACCATTCGTGACCTCGTGATTCACGGTTTAACAGTGTCCTTAGAGGGAGTAATTAAATGAATCATTGTACGTACCCAGGTACACGAGGAATTTAGTCGACGAAGGAAACGGAAGGTTCAACCTGATGGTCCTGTGTTGGGGAGAAGGTCACGGTTCGGCTATACACGATCACGCCAATGCGCACTGCGTGATGAAAGTTCTTCAGGGCGAGCTTTGCGAGGTATTAAATGGAACTTATTGTACGTTTGATGCATGTGATGGTGAAGATGAGCCATTTATTTAAACGTGCCCCTCTCTGTAGACACGGTACGCGTGGCCTGCAAGATGTAAAAATGAAACTGATGAAACGGAAGAACCAGAAGAATTGAAGGAACTGAAAAGAAACACGCTTGGTCTGAATGAAATCTGTTACATCAATGGTGAAATTAATTACATATGACTAGTGTAATGTCCCGTCATTGTTACATAACTATGTTTCTAAATGACTATGTTTCCAGACTCTCTGGGACTTCACCGAGTGGAAAATCCAAGCACCGTGAATCCCGCTGTTTCGTTACACTTGTACTCGCCACCGTTTTCCGCGTGTTCCGTTTTTAATAAACAAACTGGGCAAAGGATGACGTGTAAAGTCACGTTTTGGTCGAAATATGGAGAGAAACGAAACCGGGTAAGATGTTTTATCTTTTGCGTTCATTTCCCTCCAAATTGCAGAAAATCAGAAGAAAAAGTTACAGGTAAATTTCTTTTTAAATTATAGGAAGTTCAAGAAGCCAGGTGTCCAGAGGACAATTAACGTGTCGAAGTCAAAGTTGGCGATATCGATCAGTTTTTCAACTATTTTTTAAAGTTATACGAGGAGGTAGTGCACAAATTTCGAGATATTAATATGTAGTGCTGCGAGACGGAGGGTTTAAATGTCGAGTACTTAAAATGACTTCCGTGTCAGTTTGACGTATATAATTATACCAAATAATGAGTACCTTTAACTAAACGATACCTTCATATGTGATTAATGAAATATTTATATGGATTAATTTCTATATCTTCGTATTAATATAGATATGTATACATGGAACTATATGCAATGAGATAATCTCTAAGAAACATTTATTCGCGATCATATAACTGAACGAAGAGCAAAATAAATATAGAAAAAGCATATACTATTTGTCCACTAACATTTATCTTTTGCTTCAGATTTCCAAATAGTTTAAACTAAAATCAATCACTGCACTTTCTTTCAAATTTGAATTTGGTACCTGTGGCGCCATTTCTGTGCAAAATGCCCAAACTGATCGGGAATTAAGTTTCAGCGTTCTTCGCAGAGATGGCGTCTAAATTTTGTCGGTAGTTTCATTCGCTATCGATAAAATGTGCGACCAGTTTGAACACATTTTACAGAGATGGTACCACGTGTAATACCACAAATGCAACGTTTGATTGCAGTGGTGACTAAATATATAGATTTTGTTTCTCTCTCTCTCTCTCTATTCTTTTATTTGTCTTTCTTCTCTTGTCACGAGACCTACACATATAAACCATGATATTTGGCGCGACATTTTATTGATTTCATCCGTTTCTATTTGTTAATTAATAGATCGTGATATAAAAAGAGTATATGCGAATCTAGTATGCATAGGTGACATTTATCGAATCAATTATGATGAGTTTATCTCACGTACAGCGCGTTAGGAAGCTGTACAAAATGATTTTAAGGTTACATCGTGGTTTGCCAGCTGAAATTCAAGCTTTAGGAACCGAATATGTTCGAGACGAATTTAGGAGACATAAGAATTGCGATGAAACGACAGCAATCGTATTCTTAAATGAATGGACGGTAAGTAATTATGAATCATCAAGTAGAATACTAATTTCTGTATGTAAAGTTGTTTTCCCTTTAGGTTATCTTCCTCGTCTTGCTTTTACAAATTTATTTTGAAACTGAACAATAAAATAATTGTTTCACTTTGTAGCAATATGCTATAATGCTTACCCAGCAACTTGGACTGAGAGGGCCGCACACAGCCAAGCCGCTAGGCAAACAGCTAAAGGAAGAAGATTTTAACAAATTTAACGATGAACAAATGTGTCAGCTGTATGAACTAATGAATGCTGCAACTGGTAAAACTGATAAAGATACTGGTACAAAAGACACCTAGTCAAGTCTGTTGAAACTCTTTTAAGTAATTTGTGTCATGTAATTCTCTTAGAATGTACAATACTATTTTAAGATCATAATCATTAGTGTAATTTATAAATGTATATAACTCATCTGAATTTTATGTATATAAATTATGCATAACATTGTAAATTTCAACAGAGAATAATATGTAGATATTCCTTGACGATTGCCTACCGTATTTGTACATAAATCTTCAAAGATACTATTGTATATTTATTATTAATAAATATACAACTTTACTATTAGAAAATGTTTAATTCAATTCAACTAGTTCTTTACGTTCTTAACTAATTGTTCTGTAAAAGTAGCATGATAACGATAATTATTCAGTTATTCTGTCGTCACACGAATCATACCAATTAGATTAAGCGAATTGTAAACGCGTATATCACTTAGGTTATAAAGAAGCCTTACTTGATCGTAATCTTGCATACTAAATTTTATAGCCGGAAATTCTTTTAATGTGTACACGTACATATACACACGCACGCACGCACGCACACACACAGACAAATAATAATATAAAATAAAAGGTGAATTAACATATTAATCAAAATATGGCAGCTTGGAAAGAAGCTGCAAGTTTAATACTAGCAGCTCGTCATACACAAAAATCTATTCGTTCGCCTTGTTCAAATGTAAGTAATTAATTATATTTCTATTATATTTCTATTATTATTTGTTTTATCATAAAAAATATTTTGTTCGTTTATATAATATTATTACAGGATAGAAAATGCAAGATAACCAAATTTTTATACGAATGAAAATCGATAATCGATCGTATCGCATACGCGAAATAAGCGCGAAAATTTAAATTGTTTCAAAATTTAGACTTTCGTTAGAAAGGTGGTTTAACAATACTTACTAGGTTAACATCTAATATCCAATTTCAGTATGATTACAACCTGTTGTGGTTGAAACGTCATCAAAACTCGAAATTTATGCCAAATGCATACGTATTTCCTGGAGGAGCAATAGATCCATCTGACGCCGATTTAAAATGGCACAGTCTATTTTTCAGTTTCGGTTTCAATGAAAACAGTTTCAAATCGTTGAGCCCAAATACTTCTGCTCGTCCGTCAATATTCAAATCTAAAGCGAACGAATTGCCAAGGGATGTTTCGTTACGCATTTCTGCGATCCGGGAAACTTTCGAAGAATGCGGCATCCTTATTTGCAGGCAGTTGCAAAAGACAACTAACGATATTGGTTGGGCAAACTATATACAAAGTAAGTTGACTAATCTCTAAATTTATTCTTACCATGAAAACAATATTTCATCCCTTGAAATAAGTACGAAAGAATTTTTCATTCTCTAGTTTCTAAAAATGAATTACAAAATTGGCAGACAAGGGTGCATAACGATGCCAGAGAATTTTATAGGCTGTGCGAGAATTTTAACTGTTATCCAGACCTATGGTCTCTTCACGAATGGAGCAATTGGTTAACACCGACTTTTATACCTGGAAAACGTTTCGATACTGCCTTCTATTTGGCGTGTATTTCAGCTACGCCTTCAACTATTTGCGAAACTACAGAAATACAAGATTTGAAAGTAAACTGATTCTAATAATACATTAACATTACATGCATTCCGATTTTATCAATATTCTTTTATGATTTAGTGGTGCGAGCCTGCAAATTTCTTGGTTCCTTCACCGGATGTTGTACTACCACCACCTCAACGGTATGAAATTACGAGAATAGCGAAATTCGAAAGTATAGATGGTTTGTTAGATTTCGCAATCGATCGAACAAAAGCAGGAGTGATTTTAAATGTACCAGTACGTAAGAAATGAAACTAATCCTTTCTCTCGTCAGAAGAATAATTATAACAATGTATATGTGTATATTATCAGGTATTGATAGAGTTGCGCGATGGGGTAATGCACCTTCTGCCAGGGGACTCAATGTATCCTAAAGAAGTCAGTTTAGTTGAGAAACAAATTATCGATAGAACCGACATTACACTGCGTGAATTTCAAGACATGTCACCCGTGAAAAATAGATTAGAGATTTTCGATCGTCAAGTGAAGAAAATTTATGCTCAATATTTGGATAGCGCTGATGTTCAGACGCGAGAATTATAAACTGTAATGCAATTTTCTATTTTATCGTATGCTATAGGGTGATGAAGGGGCATTTTTATCTTTATCAAGGTTTTGTACAATTTACGTGCCTTTTACGCAAAATCAAAGATATAATATTCCAGTATGCATTGAGATTCTCAGTTTGAGAATGACCGACACGCGAAGTAAACTGTATAAAAATGTATTAGAAAAATGTTGTATCTTATTTTAATTACAAATAAATAAAAAATATTTTTATAACTCTTAGCTAGCTCGTATCAATTGTTTCCTAAACGACATCGCGTTACACGTAACTGTTTACCTCTTTCAGTGATCTTTTCGTTAAAAAATTTTTCTTCACATCGCGTACCATCGATTCCACAAGTTTCTCTAAGTTGTACTTGTGTTGCCATCCCCAATCTCGACGCGCCTCGCTATCGTCAAAAACTTGCGGCCAATTTTCAGCTGAAATTGAAAAACACATTCCTTACGAACCTCTCCAATCGATATCGATAGAAAAATATTATACACCGACCGATATATTGCCTGCCATCCGGCTTGTACGAGATCTTCAAGTCAGGTACGTGCTTTTTAAGTTCATTGAACAATTCTTCCGGTGTGAAACTCATAGCAGTTACATTATACACTCTTCTTAGCAGTCGTTCGTTCGGAGTATTCAGAAATTGAAAGAGCGCTGATAAGCAATCTTCTATGTACATCATTGGCAATCTCGTATGGGGTTCTAGATAACATTCGTACTTTTGGGTAACCAGCCCTTCGTGAAAGACTGCAACTGCATAGTCTGGAAGACAATGCATACGTGATTGAAATCATATAATTAATAGTTATTTTATTGAAGATCATAGCTGAAAATCGTCGTAAGACTTCGCTGTTATTTTAATATTTACGCATCAGGAGGTAAGAGAAACACGAGAAGCGATCTCACGGTTCATGATCAAGAGATGCTCAACAATTTACTGGTACTATTGTCCCTGAAGAACGCGATAGATTGTGCTATTATGCTTGTTATTCTAATCACGATTGGAACGTGCTCCACTTCTTGCTGTACGAAGATATATTTTATAACAAACCTATATTTATTCTGACCCGGAAGTGTAGTAGGTAACGTAGAAAATAAAAGAATGCAATAGAATACGGTGACGAATACCTGTGGTACCACCACCTGGCGGGTCGCTGCTGATGACTCCCGGAAATCGAAGGCATCGGAAGTCGAGACCGAATCTGTGATGATAATATTCACCTAGGAGCTCAGCGTGGACTTTACTAACGCCATAAATTGTTCGCGGACGTTGTACAGTTACATTTGGCGTTGGATTCCGTGGTGAGTCTGGACCGAATGCTCCGATTGTCGATGGAATGAATATCCTTAATTTGTACTGTTTCGCCAACTCGATAACGTTATGCATCCCTAACAAAAATCTTTGTATTGAATTATAACATCGCCTAACTTTCGGACTTTTTCGAATACGCGCTAAGAAAGTTACTTTCTCCGACGCACTTTCTTCCATCGCTACAGCAACAATATAATTATAATCGCGGACAACCGAGTCACTTGACACGAAATTCTATTTTGTTCGGGTGTTCTATGATTTGTTTTGAATTTTTTAAAAACGACCTTACCTTCTATGTTAACCCTCACGGCGAGAGGGACGTTTTGCTCGCCCACGGCGCTAAGGAGAGCGCTGAAATGAATCAGCCAGTCGATTCTGTAATTAACCACTATTTTCTGTAGTCCCTTGAAGTCGAGGATGTCGGCGAAAATGAAAGGCCCATTCGCCAAGCTTTCTTCCGTTGGCTTGATTATGTCAGACAATATCACGTTCTCGCTTCCATAATTTTTCCGAAGTAGCTTCGCGCACTCGGTGCCCAACTGTCCCAGGCCACCTGGTAAAAATACAAAATGTCGTCAGATATGATATAAGGTATAATGTATCTTAAATATTCCAAAAAGTTTTATTAAAAAACAAGAAGAAAAAATAGGAAAAATAAATGTCATTTTTTAAATCTATATCGAATGAATTATGATCGTTGCGTTTATATGTAAATGCGTAACAAATAGTCTCTGCTTCCTCTGGAATTACAGCTACACAATAACTGGTTTCAGAAAGAGAGATTCCAACTGGTTTTTTTTTAAAGCATACGCACCAGTAATAAGTATCCTTGGTAACTTTTCGGTGGTATTCGGTAATACATTGATCGGACTCTTTTTTATTTCCTGAGACGAAAGACAGCTCGTAACGTGGCAATCTCGATAAATGTTTCTTGGCAATCGTTGAGCAGTTTTAAACAAATGTTTGCACCACATGTTTCAAGATCCGTAAACAAAAATTAAAATGGAAAAAGTGGATTTCTTCTCACCGATAAAAAAAGACTTTGATTCTGATTAAACGTGCATACATCGAATGCGATTAAATGCGATTTCTATCGTCTTACTTATTATTCTCAATGAAAAATCAAGAGAACCTTTCTCGTCCTGATGTCGATAAACAACTGCCGTAGGCGCGCATAATCATACGTTATTATAACACGATTGATTCTGAAAACCAGTTAGAACACAGATTTCTTCTCAACATTGTGTCTGTGTGTTAATAAATGTGGGACCTTCGCGTCGTTTCTGTCATTTGCCACGCTGGCTTAGCCATTTGTCGAAGGAATATTAAAGATAACAGTACTAACCATTAGTATTGTTATACTAATGTAATACTATTATCTAATTCTATACTACTATTAACAGTACTACCTATACTACCCATGGTGTAAAGATGTTCACAAGGTTTTATTTCAAATAGTTTCAAAGTACGTTACGACTTTGTATAAACACCTTGCACTTGTAGAACAATCGCAATGCTAGTTGCAGCGTAATTAATATTTATGTTATGCGAGCGAATCGAAGAATGAAAACATTTACAAAAACATCGTAATTGTATTTAAACAAAAAAGCTTGATTATACGTAACTGACGATTATGATAATAGAGCGAAACAGGAGTTCGGGCTTCTTTAAGATATACAAATAATTCAGTACCGGTTGTCTCGGAAAGATGGAAAACTATTTTACATCTTGAAAAAAAGCGTATAAAGGAAGGGACAACTCGTGGCATTTGGACTGGAACACGTTTAACTGCACGTTTCTAGGAAAATCATGGAAATCGCGTCCTTTTTCGATGTCAATCAAAGAAATGTCAAACGTAACTGTATAAACAGGATTTATAATAGAGCGAAAGGAATAGCAGACTATATTAATTTCTTAGAAATCTCCATTTTTACTTCGTTCGTTCGGTAGCTGACGAAATTCAGCCGCAATCGCGGGTCGATTATTCGAAATTTGTTGACAGTTCCACTTCTAAAGGATTTTAAACGAAGAAATTTTGGATTCGATATTTACGACTGTCACCGATCTAGTAGAATACGAAGATTTAGTGGAAAGGGAAGAATTTCCTGGAAGCGTGCCTTCACGGTGGTTGAACACAGCACTTCGCAATTCTCTTTTCGTCCCGCTCGCCATCACCCACGCCACAGTCATCTTCTCCCCTCGACTTTGTGCATCAGCACGCTTTGCACAGAACTTCTTCGTGTAGTTAGTTCGTACCTGCTCGCAACAAGAGTGTCGACACTTGTTTTTCGGAGCAACAGTCGAAACGTGACGAGGTGCGTTTTCATTTGTGAATCAGTGGTGCTGTCCAATCTTAATATTAAAAGAAAAACGAGTATAAACAGTTGCGAAGAGATCATCAAACCTTTAAGAGGAAGAAAAAGGAGAATACATCTTTATCGTGGAATGAATTGAGCCTTTGGAAAGTCAGGCAGACCCAAAAGGTAGGAACGATTCGATAGACGCAACGTCGACACACACGCAAGGGGTAGTTTTCTAAGGAAATGGCGAAACTAATGTCGTTTCTTATTATTCTGTTTGATTCCAATTTGTTTGCAATGTGCACGACCCATTTCGAAGTTACACAATCCCGTCTGGTTGAACGTAGAGTGAGGTTTAGAGAGAACAAGAGCCAAGAGGGAAAACGAAAGAACTAAGTACATATCACTTTCACTGGAATCGTACGCGATCGCTGTAGTTCGATCGCGGTTACGGACGATGACGTTCGCGATTGAAAAGCAGCTGCACCTGTACCAATTGTACCTGTACATTGTAAACTGCGTCTACACAGTAGAGTACGCGACATGATTATGTCAACTGTTCGCCCGATCGATTCGAGTCACGCGAGGCTCCATTTGTTCGGAAGCGATCGTACGAGACACCGCGTTTACCATCGAATAGGATAATTTTAAAGTTCGAACGAACGATCAGAAACACTTTACAAATAATCGCGCGATCTAGTTCAGGAGGATACAAACGCACTCACGTGAGTGCGGCGACCTCTATTCCTCGATGACGCGCTCCTTTAAATATTCAATAAAACATGCGACTTAAGTCGTACGTGGTCCTTTAATTGAACTTCTTTTATTGACGATCACGCGATATCGAAATACTTTATGTCCGACTGCGTTTCCAGGCCGTCCGATTGTTTCTACTTACGGAAGGCACATTATGAAACACACGTGGTCACCCGTGACACCATCCACGAGGAACACCTTTGTTTTCGTTCTATCTGATCGAGTAAAAAGACTTTCCTCTTCCGTATCGATCTCTTTAACTTGATACTTTTACTCCGTATTTTGAGGCTTTGTACACCCGTAGTGACAAATTAATGCGAACTTTATCAATCTCATCAAAGAGGGACATATAATTTAACTGTGCGTCGTGAAGTCTCAGGCGACAATAATTATACCGAGCGAAGATTGTCCTAGCGGTGTTTAGCTTACGGTACGAAGCATTAATTTTGTCGACTACGACCGTGACGTGCACCAGACACGTATAGACGCGTGTGTTCCTCGCTTTACGTATAGAAAACACCGTGACAACCAAGGGCAGTTTAACACTTAACGATAATCACGCTCGGTAAAAAGGGGGAATAATTTTTTACAGAAAATGTGGGGCTGGTATTTGAGGTCGTAAACCAACATCCAAATGCGCTATGATTAAACCACCGAGGGGTGGATGCCTCTTTACGACTGGCTGGCTTCTGGCGTTGTTCTCCGTCAGTGTCAGCGCCCAGTTAGGTTCAGAGTATGGATGTCCTACTCAAGAGAAGATTCTACCTTGCAGATGTTCCACTCGCGATATGGAGATTCAGATATGGCAAGTGTCGCGCTTTAAGCACGAAGAACAACCCCATCGGGTCGAATTCATTCGTTCTCTTCCAATAGGTGCAGTCATAGTGAATTACCGAAGGTCCTGGAGGGTCTGAGAGCGGTGAGCCACTATTTGGATCGACCAGTAGACGAGTTGATCCTGGAGAACAATAATCTACCTAGTCTACCAGGGAAAGTGTTCGCCACCTTGCGTGTTCTCCGTTTAATGCTTCGAAACAATCGTCTTGAAAGAGTGTCGCCCGGATGGTTAGAAGGGCTTCACGACTCTCTGTTAGAGTTATTCGTCGTGGAGCCAGATTTACGTTCTTTGCCAGTAGACAGCCTCGAGAATCTGCAAGGCCTCGAGGCGGTGACGTTGCAGAGCAAAGTGATGAAGAAACTGCCAAAGTTCTCTAGCCTTCCGAAACTCAGATACCTGCAGATCAATTCACCGGGTTTGCTGGAACTGGCGCCGAGAAATTTCCGCGACTTGCCAAATCTGGAGCAGCTACACGTGTTTGGTAGTCCACATTTGATACGTTTAGAAGCTGGTCTCTTTCGGAGCCTACCCAGGCTGGAGTTGGTGAACGTCACCGATTGCGGGGTTCATTGGGTTCACCCGCGGGCGTTTATAGATCTACCGAAGTTGAGGGAGATCTCGTTGGTTGGGAATTCGATCGTGGACGCTGGCATGATCGGTCGTGCCTGCACGGATCTACCTTCCCTCTCGGTGATACGTTTGGACGAAAATCGAATAAACCGCCTCGGCGAGGCAGCCTTCACGGATCTACCGGTTCTCTCCCGCCTGTACTTATCGAGGAATCACATAACAGAGGTGTTCGCTGGAGCATTTCAAAGAATGCCGACCCTGAAGACCGTGGATCTCAATCACAATCTAATACACCGCATACATCCTGAATTCTTCCCGCACAGGCCTGGGAACGCGCTGGAGGAGATGTGGCTGATCGACAACGATTTGAGCCACGTGAGCGAACTGAGGTCCCTGATGGAGGCTCTGCCCAGGCTGAAGTTCCTCGACGTCAGCCACAATCAAATCGAAGAGATACCGTTCGGATCGCTGAGGGGCCATCCCACGTTGGAAAGACTCCATCTTGATCACAACAGAGTGGCCTTCCTGCAGAGGGAAACCTTCACCGCGATGCCCGCTCTTCGTGAACTCCGATTGAAGAATAATTCGTTGTCGAACTTATTGGAGGCGCCGTTCTGGAACTTGCCGGCGTTGAAAGTAAGTGCCCCGAAAACGTGAAACGTCCTCTGGACATTTTCAGCTTAACCGTGGCGTATTACAATTTCAGGGGCTGGATCTTTCCGAGAACTACTTCCGCCATATAGAGCCTCGCTTGCTGGCGAACTTGCCAAATCTGAGACGTTTGGACGTCAGCGGGAACGCGGTTGGTTTAATAGAGCCAGATTCGTTTTTGGGCACACCAGCTCTAGAGCACGTGAACATCTCCGGGAACGCGCTCTCCGTCCTTCATCCGCTTACGTTTCATCACCTGACCAATCTCTACGAGCTAGACGTTGGCTGGAACCGAATGCTTGAAATAGTCCCGGGTTTGCCACGAAATATAGAACACCTCTACATGCCCATGAACCGTATCGTCGTCCTGCCGGCTGTATCTTCCCCGGATCTGGACCTTCCGGTGCTGAGATCTCTGGATCTTAGCGCGAACGGTATCGAGAGGATACTTCCAGGCGCCTTGAGCAATTTGCCAAATCTGAGGAAACTGAATCTTGGCTACAACTCTCTTCGACTTCTGGAGGACGGCGCGTTCGACGCGTTGTCCAGATTGGAGCAATTAGACCTGCGATACAATCGATTGGTCACGCTACATGGTCGAAGTTTTAGGCCGCTAAGATCGCTCATGGATTTGAATCTTCGAGGGAACCGTTTAGAAGTCCTGAGGCCAGACATCTTCCAGGAAAATATTCGATTGCAGAGGCTGGATCTCAGCAGAAACAATCTTGCTCAAATACCTCATGCGACCTTCTCGAACACCAGGTAACACGTACTAAAAGTATCATCGTTCGTCGCGCAAGTTTCCATAGCGCTCTTCTTTCTCAAAATTACGTGAGGTCGTGCTGTTTTTTGCGCGTTAACGCGCTGGTAGCAAAGTAGTTTCACTCGTGGTTATATGGTTGCGTCACCTGCAAATTGGTACCTAGAAAGTTCTTCGTGCTAGCGTTGAATGTCCCCTTTTGCCTGTGAGGTGGCACCATCCTGGCGTGTCGTTCATTTTTACCAGTTCGCCGTAGAAGAAATATCGAGTCTCGACCTCCTCTTTCATTCGATGCTCGATCACGTTCAGGCGGGGCAATATCGCTCGAGTCGGAAACGATTGTTTCTGTTAACTATTTCGATGTCAAACGAAGGGAACGGCATTAATTACAGAGACCTTCGTGAATTGTACGCGTCGCACAATACTTTGACCGAGTTACCCGGATCGTTGCACGGCTTAACAGCTCTTCAGGTACTCGACTTGAGCTTCAACAAGCTGAACATCCTGTCGCCGGAAACACTGAGCAGCCTGTCGGCCTTGCTCGAGCTTAAACTTGTCCGGAATCGCATCCGCGAGTTGCGGGAAGGCGCGTTCGATGGTCTGCCACGATTAACGTTGATCGATTTGGAGAATAACGATCTCAGAATCATCGAGAGGAACGCTATCAGAGCTCTGCCGGAGTTACAAGCGATAAGGCTTGGAAAAAATAGACTGCAGGTAGGGAAAAATATTTTTGTCCCTTTTTTGCCTGTTTCTTCTTTAAGGTTTAGTACTAATTCGGTTGATTGCACACGTAGATAATTCCAAGCGGAGTTTTTACCGAGTTACCATTGCTGCAAAGTGCGGAACTCCAGGAAAATCGTATACAGGAAATTGCAAGCAACGCCTTCATTAACGTGCCTCACCTTCTCTTCCTCAATCTCAGTCACAATCGTTTGCCTTCGTTGAATTACGTTGGTTTAGAGAGTTTGCGATCTTTGGAGGTTCTGGATTTAAGCAACAATCGATTGTCCAGGGTGTCGAGCAATAGTTTAGCATCGATGGAGTGGCTGGTTGAATTGAAGGTAAGTGAAACGGGAGCAAGACGACGGAACGGATTACTTTAAGGATCATTTATCAGTGGGCATGTTAATTAAAACCGTTAATAACTCTCGTTCTTGAGGGATAATTAATGGAACAGTTGCGATAAAAATCGTATTTTTCGTAACGACCGTATTAAACGCAAACGAAGAATGAAACAAATTACGCGATGGTGGGGATGGTCTTTAGTAATAACGGAGAATACTTTCTCGTCGAGAGTGAAACTTCTTCACGAACCGTGGTGCGAGGCCGCTCGTTATGCTAGCAGAGCAATTATTTGTATAGCTGCATCGTTAATTAGGAAGATAGCGGACCGCTTTATATGTCTACGTTTTCCACTTTAATCGCAGATGGACAATAATCGAATTTGCGCCATCCAAGGCTCGCCTTTCGACGAAATGCCCAGGCTTCGGGTCCTGAGCTTGAGAAACAATCGAATGGCTTCTGTTTCAGAAGTAGCATTCAAACGATTGCGATCAAATATTGCTGTCTTGGATATCGATGGTAAACTTTTTCTTTTATTAAACCTTCTAGACGCTATAAAAGGCGTTTTGTTTTATAAGAACAATATCTTCAAACAAGGAAATCCACTTTCGTGTTCCTGTGGTATGTTATGGCTGAGAGGGTGGTTGCAACAGGCCTCTTCCGAGGGTCCAAGATGCGCGGATGGATCTTTGTTCAGAGAAATCAGATTGTCACGTCAAGATTGCCAACGAGAGAGACAGATCGATCCAATACATCCCGGTTGTGAGTCTGAAATTATCGACACTGCATCGTATCCTATCTCCTCTTCGAGTAAGTAAAATTTCCAAAGGCAAACGCTCGATTATTTTGCCTTCCGTCAAATCATCGAATGAACCTTTTTGCCAGTATTTGGAGCGACGGAGATGGTACCGCTTCGCATGAATTTGAAGGAGTCGTCTACGCAAAATCCTTCCAGTTCCCAAGACTCCGATTACTTCTACGAATACCCTGACTATCAAGATAATAAAAATGATACATCGAACATAACTTTCACAGCCAGTCAGTTCACGACTACTGTACCAACGGATACAGTGAAAGTACCACAGCATACAACCGAACGAATTCCATCCCCGATTAATAATACTATTCCAATAAAAAAAGCTACCTCAATGCCTCCCTCTCCTAGCAGTTCTGGTTTCACCTTTTTTGGAGTGCCCTTGCCTAGCCTCAACTTTAACCTTTGGGGTAATTCCGGGAGAAAATCCGAGAGGAAAAATTCTTCGGGAAGACCTGGAAGAGGCCGTTACAGAATGTTCCCACCTACGGAACCGGAGATCCACAGAGGAGGCTTTGTACCTTTACCACGTGGGCAAGGAGGGTTCGTGCCCATCGTTGATCCTAGATTAAATTACGAGAGACAAGTTAAGAATGAAACCGCGAAGCTCCAGAATTCAAGCGTTCCGCAAGAAGAGCGGAAACAGTGGAAGAATGGAAACGCCACGGTGGTGAGGATCGAAAAGACTCATCCGAGAACGAGCAAGCCTAAAATGGGATCCAAGGAAAGAGAAGAGTTGTCCACAGTGCCGACTAATGAACCAGATCTTCGATGGCAAATGAGAGGCACGAAAAGGCCCAAGTAAGCGATCGAATGAAATATGTAGTTGAATACGAAAGAAGAATTGCTATATTTTATTATTTCTTACAGCCCTCCTGCTTTCAAATCATCGAAAACATCGGATTCGAGTACTGCAGCGGACGAATCACCTCAAAAGGCGAACGAAACTTCTGTATCTACTGAAATTTACAATGGAGAGACTTTGGAGATGAATAAAAAACCAGTTAAAAGTGAAGAAAGAGCACAAGTGAAAGGTGCAAGCCGAATCGTCTGGACCACGCCGAAAACGATTTTGGAAACGACAAAGGAGAGTATATTTGAGGAAACGTCGAGAGAGGTGTTAAAAGAAGAAAAGAATTGGGATTCTGAGGTAATCGAATTCCAGAGAACATCGAGTCCTGCAACAAATATTCGAACTGAATCAATTGGTAATATTAACATGTTTATTACATAATAATTTTTCTATGTGACATCAAGTAAGTAATTACTTAATTTTTATTATAGATGATTTAACTGCTGTCATAACAGAACGACCAACTTCCTCACCAGCTCTTTTGGAAAATCGGAAAAATTTCTCCTCGATACTTCAGACTTCTCGAGAAACGGAAGCATCAGCTCTTTCAACGTTTCTAGTTCCAGGCGGCCAAGTGCCTTCTTCGATACCAAATTTGCGTCCACTAGGTAGGCCAACGATAACGAAGGTTCCATCACCACGTATCGGTCTCTCTACCGAGCCAGAGAAACAGAAATCTGTCGCAGAAGCTGTTCAAAGAAACGTGGAAGTTGAGGAAGAAAAATTATTAGGCAAACATAGTCCGTTTAATGAAAACGCCGAAGTTGTTGAGGACAATCCATTTAACTGGTACTTTCAACATTATAACGATACCAATTTAGAACCTTTCGTGGGCGTAGCATATAGTGGTGGTGAAAAGACAAGTGTCACTCGATGGACTTTATTGGGTCAAATATATCTTACTTTGTACATTTTCATATAAAAACATGGAATCAGTTTCCGGCAATTAATTTATTACCTAATTAATATCCGAAGTGTTCTTAATTGTGTAAGATATCAATTTGAATGATGGAATCGAAACGAAAACTAGAGTGTTATGGGATAAAATTAAGGAGTGCTTTGCTGATGAAGAATAGACTGTATATCTGAAATTATATGTCATACAGGTACATGCATCGTAAAAATTTTGTTCTAAAGTTCACATTTTCGTATGGTATAAAAAATGCACGATCGATTTCTCGTGCGTTACACAGTGACTTTCGTAAAGTTCTTGTATGCTATCGAAAAATAAATAAAATTGTAAGTTTGAATGATCGATTTTTTTTATTAACAACGCAGTATTAGTTTCGAAAGCTTAGGTTTTCTAAAAAATATGTTTCTAACACCTAAAAAATGTATGTCATGAAAACTTTATCTGGCATTTTCACGTAATATAGAAAATTATGGTATACTGAAGCATATCGTTTACAATAATTAAACGATGTTGATCCATGAAGAAATTATGAAATTTTTTTACCGATATTTATACATTATATAAAAGTTATAAGTAGTTTGAAGCAGTTCCTCATTTCTAATATAAAATAAAAGCTACTAGTGAACACAATCACTGTGTTTATACCTCGTAATCATTGCTAACCTTCTTTTAATAATTGTGCAATATGTTTATTCTATTTCACGTTTACTACAAATTGTGGAAATGTGTAACTGCACTCTTACTATCATATCCTTTATCTAATGTAGTTACTATACTATGTTAGAACACTTTAAGAACAAGTTTATTTTGGTGTTAATTTCAGATACCAATTGTTTGTAAACACAAAATACATTTGTACATGTAGAAACAAACTCTGTAACTTTTGTGAACTTCTGCAATGTAAACAGTCTCAATCACACAAATTAGTCTCAATCTCACTTTATTCACTTAGCTTTCGCTTTTTCTTTTTCATCCTTTTTTTCTTCTTCTTTCTTCTCATCTTTTTTCGTTTCCTTTTTATCTGTCTCTTTTTTCTCGGCATCGCGATTGGTTAATTTATTATTGATCAAATTGTGCAAAGCCACTATAGATCTAACAAGAGCAGCAAGATACACAACTAACATTTGATCATTTGTTTTCACATATAGCGAATCAACAAAGCTACTTTGCGTCATATCGGGTAGTAAGTTAAAAATGTCTTGAAGTTGATAAACAATCTGATGGTTAATGGGTAATTTACCACTACCAACTTGTAGCAGATAATCTCTAATTTCCCTAATTTGTTCATGAAGACCTTTTAAACCTAATAATTGATTTGTAATTCTCTGGCTAAGAGTACCAACTGTGGTATCCTTGATATCTCTTAATAAATGTTCTACACCTACTTCCTCAGCTTCTTCGGCACCAATTTCACTAGGAATATGCTCAAAAGTCTTAGACGTCGGAGAACCGTCCTACAAGCGATACCATATTTTTAAAAACTATTTACATATTCATTACGCTATGGAACTTACATCGTGAACTTCTTCGACAGCTTGATATGCTTCTGTAGGAAGACCAAGATCTTTGGGTTTAGCATCAATTATAACCAAAACAGAATTAGGGCAGTATCTCCTGATTAATTCATTAATTGCAACATCATTTTGATGCAGCTTAGGCCCGGTGTGATACCATCCCACTACCTTTTCACGGGCTGCGCAAATCGGTTGATGAAAAGTTAGATTCAAGCTTGTAACTGCTATCGAACTCATATACACGTCAATATATACCTACCATTAACTTTTTTGAACATTCCATACATATTTTCAAGATAATCATGGTCAAGGAACCACACACTTTTATCTTTATCATCCTCATCAAAAGGTACTGTAAATAAAAATACTAGCGTTTGATTTCTTTACTTACTCAAGTGAGTTTAGGTTAAGGAGATCACAAATCGTTAAAGCGACAATATCTTCGTTTTGTTTACATATACGTTAAGAGGACGATAAATTAATCCACGATCAGAAAATTTATCAGTGAAATGAATAAAAATCTCGTAATAAAACAACGAATCTTAGTAGAGTTAACCTAACCTGCAAAACTGTTTGACACGTCCAGAACGCCTTTAGCCCTCCAACATCCAAGAAGAACGCCAACAACTCTTTTCTGATTGCCAATCTTTCCCATACGATTAAAGTGATCCACCACACTTAGTAATACTAAAGGGTGCACCACTACTTTCGTAGTTACAACCTCTTGACTCGGCATTTTTGAGCAATTCCTTTGACTTTTCTCAGTGAACGTAGCCGCAACAGAAACAACATCCAAGTGATTCACTGGTCATTCACAAAAGACCCTTCTACGTATATGCAATAAGGTAAACAATATAAGCGCCATTTTTAGGAAAATATGCGAACTATGATTTCATATAAATGATTTTAAATTATAATAATTTCAAAAAAAGTAAAAAAGTTCCAATTATTGTATGAGAAACACACCTTCAAACGTAATTTAAGGTTAATTATGAAATTCGGTACATGTAGAATTTTTACATAACTTTATATTAATTTATATTTTTCTTTAATTAGAATGAAAAGCCTGAAAAGCCAAAGTTTTAGGATTAATTTATTTTTTTAGATAATTATAAGATATTTGTGCAGGATATTAAAGTTAGCAACACTGTGCTGAAAACACGTTGCCTAACAAGTGTTTTGCTCCGATTCTTAAATATTAGAAGGTAATTCTTAGTGGAATGTGTGTGATAGTAGCATTCATAGAGGTGTAATAAATACAATATTGATTAATATAAAACTAGCCTGTGTATCTACTTTCTATAACAACCAAATTCAATTTATTCGAGAATAAACGAAGCGTTTACATTCTCGTTCTACGTATCCATTCCTGCCAGCAAGTGTACCAACTGAAGAATGAAGAAAGGCGCGAAATTTTAGATTTCAAATTTTTGTTACAGGATGTCGAGACAAATAGTTTTTGTAACGGGAAACGCGAAAAAATTGGAAGAATTCGTGGCTATTCTAGGAAAGAATTTTCCACGAACGATTACAAGTAAAAAGATTGATCTTCCGGAATATCAAGGAGATATTGATGATATATGTCGAAACAAGTGCCGAGCAGCGGCAGATTTAATAAAAGGTCCTGTTATTATCGAAGACACGTGTTTGTGTTTCAACGCGATGAAAGGTTTACCTGGACCTTATATAAAATGGTTCCTAGATAAATTAGGTCCCGAGGGATTGCATCAAATGCTCCACGGTTGGGAAGATAAAACAGCGGAAGCGGTTTGCACTTTTGCCTACTGCGCTGGAGAACCGGAAGATCCGGTTTTATTGTTTCAAGGTAGAACGCAAGGCATTATTGTAGATCCTCGAGGACCGCGAGACTTTGGTTGGGACCCGTGTTTTCAGCCTTTCGGCTACGAAAAGACGTACGCAGAATTGCCAAAAGAAGAAAAGAATAAAATTTCTCATCGTAGTAAAGCATTGGAGAAATTAAAAGATTACTTTATGAAAGATATTCAACCTTAGCTTTAAATAAATTACTCTCTGAAAGCACAGTATTGATTTAATTTTATGTATCTGCAAATACTAATAACATTTGTAAACACACATGATTTAGAAATACAATGATTGCACATCAATGAAAGTTTGTTTTTTTTACTTTCTATTTAAACATGTATCTTTTTTATGAATGATTATGTTCGTATCATCAAAATATGTAATTCGAATGTTGACCGCACATTAGTAAGCATTATTTTCGTATTATCAAAAGTGATTTTGTATTTAAAATACATTTCGGTTGAACTGATAATATACAGATGGACTTCGTTACAAGTTGGGTTACACACTAAAATTTTTTACAACATACAGCAACAAAGCAACTTGAATGTTGATTCCTCCAATCAATATCCCACGAATCGTAAATATGTACGATATATTTATCAAAATGTTTCCAAAGTGATGCAAAAATTATTGATATTTTATCATACTATTTTTAGTGAAAATTTATGGATTTTGCGTTTTAAATTTTACGGTTTTATACTTGAAAAATTTCGTATAAACTTATATATTATATGCGTATTTTTACTTCATCTTAACAAGTATACGTTTGTATTATTGTTGATTGTCGTGAGCGATGGTAAACAAGCGTGTTTTATTTGTTATTTTTCTGCAGCATTATTGATAAGGCTAATTAAACTCGTTAATGGAGAGAGCTCACAATACTGTGACTTATTATTACAAAAGCAATCTCGAGGGAAGTTTCCAATCTCGCTGTCACCGTAATAAAATTAATAGCGAAGCTTGTTTGTTATTACTGATATTAGAACACCATAAATGATTAACATGAATTAATTAATTAATTAATGGACGAACCAATTTACTGGATCAATTATGTTCGGCATGTAATAAAAGTTATAAAGAAGTTTGCACATAATTCGTTTTTTTCAATTTTTTTTTAATTCCGTAGAAAGAAATAGCGATAAACGGAGAATGATCGAAGGCAGAAAACTTTAAGACGTTTTCAATTATCCGCTATTACTGACGGGGGAAAAATTACGAACCAGTTTAATATAAAATCATCAGGTGATATTTTTAAAAGCCTTTCGCATACAATAGTAAACGTAACTTACAATGATGCCAGAACGGGTTATCTTTTGAATTGATTATACCAGCACGGTCGGTTCATAACACCCCTTCGATAGGGGTTATCATTATATTTGCACTTTCTTATTCTACTGGGATCTACCGATTTTTCGCCTTATAAAAGGAGACAACTGTGCAGCAGCGTTACCAGTCTTTCTACAAGGGCCGCGCAATAATGAATGCCCTAATCGGTAAGTAAAACGAAAGAAGAAAGAAAAGTTCGTTTCGCGTCTTTTGTTTTAATGTATTCGCGGGAGTTACATTTTTACTGAAATTATATTATACAAGCTTCCTTTTTGTTTTGCAGTGTTTTTGGGAACGCTAGCTACAACTCTTGCCATTTCTGGTACGTTAACTCCAAACAAAATAAATTAATCTGTCCAATCTCTTGGAATACATCAACGCAGTTGCTAAAATAATTTTATTAAATACTATTACAGCTTACGTTCCTCATGGAAAAACTGTAACTTACAAATATACCGCTGATGTGAAGGCCGGAGTGATCGAGCCGGCTTCTCTCGCGTCTCAGTACGGCATCGAGTGTCTTCTTCATGTAAAGCATGATGCCACCGACCCAACATTGAAAAATGCCTACTATGTCACTTTAACCGATGTGAAACATGGTATGCATAATGGGCATACAACGTATCATGAGCATGTTCACCTTGTGCATCCGATCGTCGAAGCTGCTGAGGCGATCGAGACACCATTCTTGGTTGTCTACGACGAAAGTGGTAACGTGAGTAAAAGAGAAAAGACTGAAGTCAGAACTTGACCAATTTTTATTTGAATCTATTAAAATTATTACAGTTACAAGGTGTGAAGCTAACGGAAAATGAGCCTGGATGGTCGCGGAACATCAAAAAGGCCATCGCTTCTATGCTTCACTTGAATTTGTCCAATATTCCCGTTCAAACTTCTACGAAGTCGCACACTTTCTCAACTCACGAGGTAGGTAACGACTGATGGGAACATCCTGTAATTTTGGCTAATGTTCTCTTTGGTTGTTACCACTAGGACACCATTCATGGAATTTGTAAAGTAGAATATCAGGTGCATTCAGTGAATCGAACGTCCACCACTGACTTTGTAGTCACAAAAATATACGAACCAAAGTACTGCTCACACTTCAACTATTATGAGTTCCATCAATTTGAATGTGAGAAGTGTCACACAGGAAAACAGGTATTAATAAGTATCGATGTTTGGATTTTTCCATTATTCTAAACATTAACAATGATTGTTTCATAACTTTTGTTTCCATATTCTCGTGCAGGATGATATGACGACTACTAGTAAGCGCGTTTTCGAAATAGAACAGCAAGGCAACGATCTACTCATTAAAAAATTGATTAGTTACGGAGTGATCAACTACCTGCCGTGGTCGGCCAACTCAGAGGCTCATTATCTTTTGACAAAGTAACTTGAAAAGCCTTTGCCGCAGTTTTAATTATAAGAAATTCGTACTATATTTAAGAACGATGTTCGTTTTTACAGCCAAACGTTGGTACTTCAAAACGTTGTTCCTGTATCTAATATTCAACTACCAGTTGTCAACTTCCAAAATAATCCAGTTTTAAACAAAGTTTTCTACGACAAACCGCAAACACAATATACTTCTCAGGCCGAGGTAGACATAACTTATGGCCGACATGTTGTTAAGCTCGACGAGCTTACCGTTAAACTGAAGCAGATGTTGGAGGAAGCTGCCAATTATCTAAAAGACCATCATGGACAACCAGACTGGAAGCATGGCCAAACAATTAACAGACTTTTACGTACTATGAGTTACATGAACGTTGAAACTTTAAAAAGGGTATATAACGAACTCAAATTTACCCAGGATAGCAAACAAGAAATGATGAAGTATGTATTTCGACATTTATTGATATCATTGATATGCATTATGTACATTTGTTCCCATATTTTTTCAGGAATATTTTCCTCTTGGTAGTTCCGAACGTA
Source organism: Xylocopa sonorina (assembly GCF_050948175.1). Classification (NCBI taxonomy): domain Eukaryota; kingdom Metazoa; phylum Arthropoda; class Insecta; order Hymenoptera; family Apidae; genus Xylocopa; species Xylocopa sonorina. Next base: position 17,502,938 of record NC_135193.1, read on the forward strand.
GGAACCACAGCCGCATGTATTTTCACGCGTAATCTGATTCAAACAGGGAGCATTCCGAATTGGATTGCGGTCACAATGCTCACTAATCTTCCGATGCATGTAAAAGATCCTTCGGAGGAACTGCTTTTACAGATGGAAAAACTTCTCTACTTAGGAAGCACCGTTTCCGCACGCGTTAAAGATGCTGGCATATTTTGCTTCGCCACACTGGTCCACAAAACGTTCAAGGACAAGTATACAGGAGCTGCCAACAATCTTTTGGATAAATACTTGCAGCACTTCATGGATCATATTAAAAGTATGTAACCTTTCTAATACCCCAATTCGACTAATCTTGACTTCGTTTCGTAACAAATGTTGCAGACGAGCCAACGCATCACATGAAGACGGTGTACATGATGGCCATGAAAAACGTTAAACTGAGCCATATTCTGACACACCTTGAGCCCATAATTCGCGGCGAAACGGTTATCTCTCAAAAACCGCATACCATTCGTACACAAGCTATTTGGGCCATCAAATCGATGCATGTCACCGGTACTCATCGCATTTATGTTCTACTCTGGCCAATCCTTTCTGATGTTACACTTCCAACGGCGACTAGAATTGCCGCTTACGATGCATTGGTGCATCATTTACCAGACCCAAGAGATCTCGTAAATATTCATTGGTTTATGACTACCGAAAAGAATGACCATTTGTACAATTATCACGTGGACACCATCAAAGGACTCGCTAACTCAGTTGACTCTTGCATGTTGCCACTACAAGAAGTGGCCAAGGAAATATTAAGTTTTATTACAACGCGACATGCTACCGTCCCACTATCAGGCAAAGTTTATGTTGATTACGTAGATGAAAAATACGGATACGGCGAAGCTGTGAAAGGCTCTTACGTTGTCCATCATTTGACTGGCTTGCCCTACGTTGGCTCGGTCGAGCACATTACGTCTGTCAGCCACAAACGTATCACTGGTGTGGGAGTGAGTGTCTTTATTGACTATTACAGCTAATGAATTTTGTTTATGTTCCTTTTTAATGTCATTCAGCTTTTTTTTCATGTACCATAGATTCATTGGAATATCGAAGGTCTGCACGAAATCATGAAGAACGTAAAGCATAAAGTATTCAACCAGTCTGTACAAGCGATTAAAAACACCAACGTGAAGAATGTGCTAACCAAAGCAGCAAGAGACATGCCTGTGCTCGAAGATGTAGACGTTAATGTGATCCTAACAATAAATGATTACGTCGTATCAATGTACCATTACAACAAGGATAACTGGATGCACGCTCTCGATGAAATGGCGCAATGGAAGGAATTCTTTACAGAGAACATGAATGACATTAACTGGCAAAGTTATTACAGCAGCGTTGCGTATCGCAACCATTTCGAAATGCATATGCCCACTGATCTCGGTGTACCGGCCATTTTGAGCGCGAAAGTCCCTTCGTTCGATTCTTTGGTTGGAACTGTTTCTTTTTCGGAAGATAAAAATCTGTCGGACTACACTGTACAAGTGAAATACCATAGTTGGACGCATGCTGAACCTGCAATGTCAGTCTACAATCCCATCGTCGATGTCTGGCACGTTATTCGCAGGCCATCGGTCCAGGACATTGTTTTACCCATTAAAATGCACGTTCGTTACAATTCAGAGACGAAGAACATTAAAGTTACGCTGGCAAGACTGCCCGTTTCGGAGTACTCGGTTGCTGAGATGTCGACTTATGTTAAAAGCTACGTCAGCATTTTCGGTGACGAGACCGATCATTTGAAAAAGAGTTGCGATACATGTCATCATCACGAGATGGTTACAGGTGTCGTCAACCCGAAAAAGTACGAAAACGTCGTGGAATCAAAAGACACCGGACTTAAATTTACCACATCAGTGTACAATTGTGAAAGCACTGTTACACCTGTTCCACCTATGGTCGAGTGGATGAAGACACTCACAGATGGACATAAAAACACTATGTATGTATTAACATACCTGTCCAATTAATCGAATCATGGACGATTTCGAAGAAAATGAAATAAAATTAAAATTTATTTTCACGTTGCAGGGGCTACACATGGGTTCACGTTATTATGGGTATTCGCCAGCAAATGATAAATGACGTTATTTCGGGACATGAAAAGAGTTGCGCGACTACTATCAAAGTCGAACCAAGTATCGTTCATCCCACTTCTGTGGTAAGTTGGAGAACATGTTTTAGATATAATACGTTTACGTTCAAGCTTTAATTCTCTATTTTCTCGTATATACGATTAGATTGAAATAGTTGGAAAAGTTAATGTTCAAAACATGGATCACACCAGTGAAACAATGAGTCTGCTTAGCAGCACGAGGTTTGATGTTCGCGGGACGTTGACAGCTAAGGCAGCCTCCACTTATGAGGTTGTAAGACAATGGGATGTGAATGTTAACGCTTTGCTGTCACAAGGCCACGTGAATAATAATGTGAAAGTTATGGCCACTCGTACCACGATAGGAGAGAAAAATTTGAAGGTACGAGAGGAATTTATAGATATCACAAGTTAAATACTCTAATTATTGACACTAGAAATGTAATCGATACATTACTTCAGATATGCGTGACGGCGCGTAAGGATTATTCGGCGGATACTTCAGATTTATTCAAAGTTGGTACCGGAAAGAAGGAAGTCAATTCGAAAGTCACAATTACCATGGGAGAAACAACTGAAGACAAATGCGTGAATGATCAAATGGACGTAACAATTACCATGAAAGGGGAATTAACGGATGAACAAAAGGAACATACTGTGGAAGACAGTGTACATAGTACATGCGCTACACAAACACAGAATTCCTTGTACCACTCTGGGGGTTTACACGTCCCTCATACTTGGCATTGCATGCAAGAAGCTGTACTTCATTCAACGATGAGGAAATTTACCGTGAATATGGCACTAAGAAAGGTACATGACGATCCTTCGGCACGGACATGTTTCGTAATTACAGTTCGATTATGTATGTACTGATCTTGAGTTCACATTGTAGGTACCTCTGCAACTGGTATCCTGCGCAAACATATTGCAAGATGTTGTGCGTAGTCTTTCTCATCCACATGTAACATATTCTTGGGATCACGTCGAGACTGGAAATGTAAAAGCTGTCGTAGAATTCCCATACCATACGAACGTTCTTAACACCGAGATTACCACTCCGACATACACTTACGATTTAGTTGAATTACCATTTGGTGATCCACTTTGGAATGTGTGGATGGATAATACTCATTACGACGTTACAAAATTGTATAATTACGTTAATAAACGTACCAGTGAGTTTTTATCTACTTCATAGTAGTAATTATATATTATATAAATGTGTTAAACAAATTTTACGCTGTCTACAGTGCCATGCTCGATCTATCCTCGAGTTCTTCTCACTTTGGATAATGGTACTATGCCATTTATCGTACCCGATAAATGGACTCTGATGACTGGTGATCATATAGACCAGACGTACAGTGTTTTCGTAAAATCAGTGCAGACTGATAAATTGGCCATGAAAGTTATCGTGGGTGAACACGAATTGGAAGTTAAACCTTTAGATTCAGAAGTAACAGTCATCGTAAATAACAAAGTGATCCCCGATTATAAAAAGGGTATAATGGTGCCCGAAGGTGATCAGAATTCCTACGCTATTAAGTAAGTATGCCTCTCTGTAATTATTGTAAAATATCGTTTTAAACGCAATAAGTTTATGATAATATACTTTTCCCGTACAGGGTGACCAAAGCTTATGAACATTTAGTAGTTGAGTCAACAATGGTACCAGTTCACATTTATTATGTACCGCATACCGTCACCGTTGATCTGAAAACCGAACTTCAGGGTCAAGTGACTGGTTTGTGCGGTTGCATGGATGGCACCCATAAAGTTGAAATACCAAAAATATATACCGTATCGCATGTTTAAGGGTATCATAAAAAATCATTTAATCATTTTTTCATCTAATAAAGAGACTGTAGTAGAAATTGGATGTAGCAGTAGGTGATTACTATTAAACAAGAGACCTTTCTATCGTAGGGTATATCGAATGATAATATAGATGTAGGAAATGGAAGAATAAAGTTCTATTTTGGATAATTTTTCAGTGTTTATTTTTTACCTTGTTCCCCGTAATATAAATATCCATGAATTTCATGTTACCTTATTTTGTAACTTTGATGCAATTACATTTTAGTATTAAAATGAAAATATAAAAATTATTAATTTCGAATTTATGTGATGAAATATATTAAAATAAAGAAGTATTTTTATTTGAACATATTCGATAATGTAAAAACTGTAATTTAAAGAGTCTCGTCACGTGGCCTCCGTGGCGCAATCGGCTAGCGCGTTCGGCTGTTAACCGAAAGGTTGGTGGTTCGAGCCCACCCGGGGGCGGATTATTTTTTGCTTTTTAAATGTACGTATTACAAATTTTCTATAAAACTCTAAGCACTTTTACCATCTTTGTTTATTGTCGAAATCTAATCATCGAAATTGATAAAATAAGCAAGTGTCTCTTCGTTATATCCATAAAGATGTATTGCTTGTCTTTCCAAAATGTAAAAATGTTAAGTATAGTATCCATATGATACAGTACACTATTAATACAAATTAAGTGTCTGTGTATGAAAGCAATTTATTTAAAATATGGTAACTTTCCATGTTATGTCTGACTTGTTTTTTGCATTTGGTTCTAAAGAGGTTTGAATCTACTTCCGAGAATTCACTAGCAGCGCCACTATCGATTTCCTTTTTAAATTCTGTCTAGACTCCATCTTCCTTCTACGGACACCCATATCCCACGCGAGGAGAAAAGTGAATTCTGATTTCAAAGATAGCATTTATTACGTAAGTATTGATTATGTCTATATAAAAAAGTTAATAATTTTCATTTAAATAATACTCTCTCTTTTATTACTACTCCCGAAATTATGTCTTGTACGTATATTTGGTTGAGTTCGCTGCCGGTTTTGTAACATTTTTAGATTTTTGTTCCTCTTTTAACGATTATCTATAGAGTATTTATATTTATCAGATATTTTTACAACTTTATTGCATTACATTTCGGGATTTTGTGTGAGCAAAGAATTTGCTAGAACACCTTCCATCGTGAGTTTAAATTGTAGCACTATTTTTAGGTTAGAGTTGTTTGACCACAGTGTAACGAAATAGATAAGTGTTACATCAGATCACGTTTTTTTTTGTTTTACAAAATGTTCTCCATTTTGATTTTCAGGTCCTTTTTTAAAGAAAATGGCTCAGTATCTGAATCGACTTGGACAGTTTGGTTTAACTATGGCTATAACTGGAAGTGTTATTAATACTGCCTTATACACTGGTTAGTATCTTCCTTATTTCTGTGGTGAAGATTCCATGAAATTAAGTTCAATGTACTTCATATTTCCTATTGATTGTTTCAGTTGACGGAGGTCATCGAGCTGTTATTTTTGATAGGTTTACTGGAATAAAGAATCAGGTTGTAGGGGAAGGAACACATTTTTTCATTCCCTGGGTACAGAAACCTATCATATTTGATATTCGATCTAGACCAAGAAATATTCCTGTAATCACTGGAAGTAAGGATCTGCAAAATGTAAACATCACACTTCGTATTCTCTTCAGACCTGTGCCAGATACATTGCCAAAAATCTACACTATCCTTGGTGTAGATTATGATGAAAGAGTACTTCCTTCCATTACAAATGAAGTATTAAAAGCTGTAGTCGCTCAATTCGATGCTGGAGAGCTAATCACACAGAGAGAGATTGTCTCTCAAAAAGTTAGGGAAGATTTGATGGAGAGAGCTACTCAGTTTGGATTAATTTTGGACGATATTTCAATTGTAAGTGTTACGTAATAGTTTTTTTTTACTATAAATATAGTATCTCTTTTTACATTGGTTGCTATCTTGTTACAGACACATTTAACATTTGGAAAAGAATTTACTCAGGCTGTGGAAATGAAACAAGTAGCGCAGCAAGAAGCAGAGAAGGCGCGTTTCTTGGTAGAAAAAGCAGAACAACATAAGAAAGCTGCCATTATTAGTGCAGAAGGTGATGCCCAAGCTGCTAGCCTGATTGCAAAATCTCTTGGTGAAGCAGGCGATGGATTAGTTGAACTTAGAAGAATCGAAGCTGCTGAAGACATAGCTCATAATTTGTCTAGATCCCGTCAAGTAGCATATTTGCCACCAGGTCAAAATGTCTTATTAAACTTACCACAGTAAAACTAAGATTCGAATAAAAATTGCATACATAAATTGTGCATTTATATTGTAATGTATGTTTCGATATAATGGCGGTGTAATAATAATAGTTGCTTTAAGATTATATTGAAAAATACGGCATAGGAGGAATACATATACATATATACATAGCATTTTCGTAGTGTTGAAGTTTAAAATTAAATTTTTAATATGCAAACTCGTTCCTAAATACATAAATGCATTTAATTTTTTCAGCATTTCATTCTACACTTTGGGATATATTATACTATATATATATGTCTTTTTCTTTTGTTTTTTATATAATAGTGACTTGATTAATTGGAAGTATTTTTTATTGTTAGCTACAGATCAGTTTGTTTTCTTTTCAGGAGAGGAGAGCGTCTTTCTTCAGGGTTTTCAGTAGTCTAATGTTAGGTTGAAAATACTAAGTATAAAATTTTTTAATATATACATTTTTAGCATTTACTGCATACTGCTACTGCATATAGGGTTATTGAGTGGACAATAACTAGCTATATATCTCTATATAAACATTCATTTGAATCGGGATGCGACAATATAGTTGTGTTCATTTCAGCGATAAGGAATAAAAGCTACATTTTTACCAGAATCAACATATATAAATATATGATATATTCGTTGCATAAATTTGAATTAATTATTACAGTGAATATTCTTGTAAAAGATGTATCAATGTAGATTTTATTTTTTTAGAGCAGAAATTTTCTGACAGTTTTATTTTATCCGTACCTAATTTAATTTGTAAAACTTAATTTTTGCCTTTAAGAATTTCGTTTGTTAATGTTTTCAAATCATTTGTATATTTAGTAAATAATTTTTTATTTCGCGATTGATTATCAGGCAAGGAACATTGAAATTCCATCATAGCCAGGCATTCGTCTATCGAAATCACCGATGAATTATGATCATCAATCAACGACTCAAAATTGGTGAAAGATTATCCCAGTTGGAGTCCTCCGTTTCGGTGTTTGTCGGCATTGCCAGTTAACAGAAAAAACAATTCATCACAATTAGGTGAACACCGTGGGGGTTTCCTTGATGGACCGCAAAGAAAATTGGAAATATTTTATCGTCAATAATTTTAATTTTTGCTTTGTTATATTTAAATTCTATTTTCAGAGCTGATTTATTTTGTATTCGTACATTAATTAACCAGCTTGAGATTTACAGAAAGAGCGAACTGTCGAAGAATAATAATTGCGCATAAAAGTGATGCTCGCGTCGCGGTAGATTTCATTAGTATAATTTTCGGTAGAGTATAAACTAACCGAGAGAACTCGGTTTCGAGAAGGAAGGGGCAAGATCAAGGTGGTAGGAGTACGAAGCAAAAGCAGATTAGCGTGAATAATGAAGACACGACCCCGTGAAAGCCTAAGCGGGTCTCCTTAAGTCTGCTCCTTCGAGTAGAAGCCGAAGCCGGAAAGGAAGGATGCTGGCTGAGAGGTGGAGCGGACAGAAAGGAGGTAGAAGCAGTTAATTACTCCTCCCATCCAGGGGATAACGACTTCCCCTTATTTGTCGAGAGGCGCAAACAGCCAACCCTCGGTGTAATCCCCTGGCAAGACGCTTTCTCGGATATGTACCTCGGAGTCTTGGATCCATCCCATAACTCAAACATTACTCCGTTTCAATGAGTATTGATAGATCGAAAAACTTTTCAGATACTTCTTATTACGAAACATACTTGAACGAATCTTACGATCCATAAATTTCTGTCATTCTCGTAAAATCACATTGTAAATTTTGTTAATCGTGCTTTAAGGCACCGATGATTCCGCGATCCCCCAAAAGTTTTAGCGTACCAACTTGGTTGCTTTGTCGTCATATATCGTAGAGCGTTATATGTTAAAATGTCGCGAACATGCGGAACATTTCTAACGAAAGTTAAAAATCGTCATCGTCAGTTTCGTTGTATGTTTTGTAGGTGACGCAGGGAACTGCGAACCATAAAGAATAGCACATGTTCCCCGGACCATGCATGCGTGCAGCGAAATAAATAATAGGTGCATCCGAATACGCATACGAGGAACGTAGAGAGATGGAGAGAAGGGAGACTAATTACGAAAGAAATCATAATAGGCGCACATGCACCGCGGGCTGTCGAGCTAACGATCGTTTCCTCTGCATCTGCACCTGTTACTGCGATCCTACGGTTGCATCGATGCACGCGAGCCGCATATGCCGATGGCCTTCCTCGGAGAGACGACCGGCTAAGGTAAGTTTTCTTGACGAATTCGTAACTTTCAGTATTTTGTGAATATTCAGATGTTGTGGTGATACCGTAAAATCTACGATTTAAATATGCTCTCATTGCTTTTGCTTTTTACAATTCATTATTTTATATAACTGATTCATCAATAATTTGGTCCTTAAAACAAGCGATCATAGATACGGCAATTAGAATGTAATGAACATTCGTATAGAGTTTTCGTATACAGAGTCAGAGAAACGTTCTCTTTGAAGTCGGCAGCGTAATAAACGCGGTCACTGCATAAATCTTGTTTAATTAAGGGAGGAAATATGAAAACGAAAACAAGTGCCCGATGGTTCGCGACTATGTCCCTCTTTCTGCTAGGAAGAACACGAGACTTCGGGGCATATGACAAAGCGCCATTGACCATCGTCCGAATTAAAGTCCGGAAAATTGGATGGGTCGCAACGTTAAATAACCATGTTTCGCGATTTCTTCTCTTCCGTTTCGCTAATTCCATCTACCTATGGCAGTTCCTGCGACACTGTCATTGTTTCTTGCATAAAGCTTTTAGCGATCGTCTCGAACTTTGTGCTAGGCGGTCACTAAATAAGATTAAAAGTTTCGTTTATTTTCTTGGCATAAAATAGAAAGTGTTCATTTATTATCTATCCGTATGAGAAATTTCGAAATTTTTAAACGTTTCAGGGTGGTGCGCACCCTTGAAGTGTTTCAACTAATTAAAGCAAGCGCCATTCGGTTAGCATAATCGTGGGGTCGGGACGATCGGTCGATTCCGACACTACTTCACCCTCGTCTTCCTCATTTTCGTGAAGCCCGCACGCGAGGAGTAATTTTCAATAAATGCACCCTGGTCCGACTTTGTCGTTGATCCTCTTCTGCCTTGGCGTACAGGCAACGGTAGCCTCGCCATTCATCTCTTCCACCTTCCATTCTTCTTGTTTCTTCTCTAGCCTCGAAAACATGGTACTTGGCTGACGCACGAGAGCAACAAGAAGTTCGTAGTTTCGAACGAACATCCGACACCTCGCGCGATTGCCATTCACCTTTCGCCGTAGAACAGTTTAGACGAGAGCCCCGGGGAAGTTTCGTGGCAGATTGATTTACATCGAAGTCCGCCTGGAGCCGGCCTGTAATCTCGCGACCGTGCCGGTCAGAATGCACGTGACCGCCGCCACTGCCGCCTCATCCCTTTCACGATCTATCTAGGGTGCATTAGGGCTTGAGTGTTGCAACGGGAGGCAACCAACTTACGCTTAATATCGCGATTAGCTCGGCCCATCGATAACTAGTGGTTTGAGCAATCGTTTCTGCGGCTTTATCGTTTGTTTCTTCATGATTTGCCTGTCGCGTGTCTCTGTCCCGATTTCGGCTAACTAGAACAGGACGGCTAGGCCTCGTGGAACAAAGGGTGAAGTCTTTTGAACGGAAAGTGGAGCCGCTCTCCCGTTAGGACATTTCCTCTTCAAGTGTCCTCAGGAAGTACGCAGGTCATCGCGTGCAGAGACCCGCGAGACGATCGTGGCTCGCCATTGTCAACGGCACACGAGAAAAGAAAGTTCACGGCTACGGGGGTTACACGCTGTCCTCAGGGTCACCGTTATCCAGCGATCATCGTGTACACGATTCGCGATGAAACTGGAACGAATTCTTCGATTCTAACGCAACGACTAACTGCCCAGACGAATCATTAAAAGACTCGAACGTGTAATCCGCGTGTTTATCTTGAAAATGTGTAATCGTTCGGATTTACCCATACTTTCGAAGCAATTTCGTGGTCCACGTTACCACGAATCCGCTATTCTCTCATTTTGCCTGTTTCTTTTCTTCGCTACCTGGCCATTCTTCGCGGTACACAAAGCTGCTGGTTGCAGAGTTATTTATCACTTGGTCCGTATAATTCCGAGTAACGAATGCTTGCGTGATGATCACAACATCTCGGATAATATTCTGTTAAGGAACAGAAACCAACTCCTCTCCTCGAGGTCCCGCTTTTTCATTCCCCCTCCGCGTTGTCTGAGAACGATCATTTTCTCGTAAGAAGCCAATATTTTTGCATAACGCTCATCTTAATACTTTTCCTGTTTCCTTCAAAGAAGCTGCGGGCTACCGTCTGCATTCTCAGTACGTCAATTTCCAAGTTATACTTGAACCAAACCACTATACAACGTTGTCTAATAAATTCCAAGCGTTTAACGCTTCAGCTGGTCCTGGGCTAGTTCATCTTGCTCGTTACCCGGCTCGTCTTCATTAACCCTACCGCGTTCTCCAAGTTCATCCTCCGGCTCGTGTATAGTAGCTGCTCTCCACGATCTCCTTGACTCTGGTAATCGTTCGCCAGGCGTTCGTCGACCGGGATGAACGTCGACAAAGCCGCGTTCCGCTGTTCCCACAGGAGCGTCTTTCGTGCTGGCCGTACGAACATTAATTCGGTCAGGAAGGAATGAACGGTAAGGTGAGGAGGGGCGAGAGGCAAGGAGGAAAGGGAAAAGGGACAGAAGGGAAGGCTGTAACATATGTGTAACGCAAGGGGCGTTTCGTGGCTGCGGTCCCGTCCATCTGTGGCAAGGAGTCCAGACGTAATTGCTACATCCTCAGATGCTGTTACCATACCTGTGAGTACACCGTCGGAGCGATTCGCCAAAATCGCCACGATTCAGTGACAAGTATGGTTCAAAGTCAGGAGTATATCAGTTGGAGTATATCAGAGATAGATCGATAAGTAAATCGTCCCTATCGTCTATGTATACGTGTCAAAAGACGCGACGACAAAAGATAGGCTGATTTTTCGGAAATTCTTGATCTTCATCACGAATACACGTGGGTAAGATGCAAATACGCATGCACGTGTGCTCACGGTCACGGATTCGTTCGTCACGCGACGCACCATGGCCTCTTTTCTTCTTCTTTTTCTTTTTTTCCACGAAATGTCCCTCTTCTTTTTGCCCAAGCATTTTCGTGAACTCGTTGCACGTGAGGACGAAGACCCGCGGGTGCAAATCGTCGTGAAATTGACGGTTCCTGTGAACGCGAATGTCAATTTGACGTACACCGGTGTACGTCAAAATTAGTGACTCGAGAATTTCCTGGCTCCATCGACGTTAACCCTTCTCATTCGTGCCCGTACCATTTCGTTGCTTCCGTGTGTAACGTGGTTTTTAAAGAGTCTTTACGCTGATGATAAGTAATCAACGATGTACGATAGTTTCTTTTTTGTACAAAGTTCCAGTTTTAATGTCTTGGATCGATGGAAAAAAGTGATTTCATCCTGTCGCAGTTTGTTAAGGTAATTGGAATGTATATAAGTACATAGGTGGATAATGCGAAGATAAATGCTGGCATTCTATTTATTTATCGAACTGTGGTTTTAATTTAGCGAACATCTTAATTACGTGAGGTAGACAACAGCCAAACCGTATAGCAAAGATTCATTATTTTACCGTTTGCCAAGCAAACAGACACGTTGAGGGTGCTTCTGTGTCTTCTCTGCCGACTCTCTACTATTCGAAATGAAGGGTTGCTGATAAATGTCGGGTTAACCTGCTCTCGTGGTCCCTGCTTAGAAAATCCTCCGTATTTTCTAATTCAATTAGGATTCCACCGCGAAAAGACCTAAAATCAGTCGACGATTAGGAGAACCTTATTATTAGGTAAGAGGGCCCTCGACTAATTTGACACTTCGAAGTGGAACATCGAAGGAATGTAAAACTTCCGGCGCAAATTTTTCTAATAAAAACGTGTACAATTTTTTGTTTTTTTTTTCACCCACTGTCACTGTCTCGAACGCTAATTATTGATTTCACTTGTCAGTCATCGTTGATTGTAGTTTGGTTCCTGCGAATTGGAGGGGCTGCGTCTTCGATCGCTTCCGCTGGCACCGGAAGTTGGACCTGTAATTTTCCGCGTAATTTCAACCGAACTTTCGTCAAATCCGTGGCGTCAGTCAGGCAAGGGAGCGCCGTTTCTTTTCTCACAAACGTTCTCCTCTGCTCTTTATTAAATGGCAATCTCTTATCCGGCGGAAGAGGAAGAAAAGGAAACCGCGGCTGCTCCTCCGGACGTATCAAGGGACGCGAGCTGTCGTTGACATCGGGAAAAAAATGTGTTTAGAGGAGCCGCGCGGCTTCGAATCTAATTGAACGGGAGTGCAGCCGGCTTAATTTCATGTTCAGCGCGGAGATGGGACGCGCATAACCCCGAGGAGGGTCTTTGAAAAGATCTCCGTGTGTCCCGGTGTGTGCGGTTGCCGCCCTTGCGCCTCGGTGGCAGAAGCAGACGTTGTAACGCCGAGATTTACAGTGGCGCTTGTAGGCAATAAGTCATGTCCGGTGAACATGTCGCCTACCGCAGACCTTCCACGCGTGGCCCGTCTGCATATATAAAGATGGCCGTGGCATGAAACGCGATACGCGCATACGAGCAGCCACTCCTTCTCGATAATATCGCCGCGATACGCTCTGCCACGATTTCGGTGCATTCGACGCGTTTCTACGGTGCATCCGACCTCCCTTGCAATTAAGTCACCAGCTTTTACTTGTCACGGTGGAATTTATTCTCGTTCTTAGTCGGTCGAAGAATTGAACTCTACCGTTCCCGTTGGGAAACGCGATAGAATTTGAATTCGGAACGAGAGGACAGACGATTTTTTGTTTTTGCTTTCTTTTCGACACGAATTTCGCGAAAAATCTGTCCCAGAATTTGCTTCGTTTTCTTCGCCCTTTTTTTCTGACATCAGGCACGGCTTACAATGGACGGAGCAGAAGATTGCTCCGTTCTCTTTCGACGTAATGATGATTGTTCGTAATAATTCCGGCGGCGCGCGGGTCCTTTTAGTTCCACGTTATACGTGAAACCGAATCTTGGGATGTAAATTTCTCCCTGTTACGTTTCTTCGTTTCGTTTTGGCAGCGGCGCGGTTGCCGACGACGAAGTTGTTGGTAATTCGCACGTCCGATCCTGCGTGTTTTCGTGTCGGTTTCACATCCGGTCGATTCGACGTTCACGTTCCTTTTGATCTTCGCGCGTGGACGTTCCTTTAAAAAGGAGCAACTTTGATGCAACGAGCTTCGATTTCAAGGAATTATCATAAAATTATCGGGGAACGCGTAAGGACGCGCAGGATCGAAGATCGTAGAGATATACAATAACGACGATACAGAGATAAAAAAAAAAGAGGACACGTAACAGCCGCGGAGGGTTTGGTAGGAGGCGGGGGTCCGAGGAGCCGGAACGAGTGAAGACCTCAGCCGGAGTGTGACCTCCGACCCCCGTGGATCTCGAGCGCGCATAATGCCTTATTGTAATTACAATAAAGGTTATCTCGCCGGGATTTCGAGGCTCTGGCGCCATTCAGTCATTCGCGTTATTGAGATGGTAAGCGAGAGCCAAGAGAAAAGGTGAGAGACCGTAGTTCGGCCTTCGTCCATCGGGCGAGGTGCGCGAGAGAGAGAGAGGAAGCGAGGCGGTGCAAGTAACGTCGTGATACAAGAGGAGGACCGCGTGCGTGTGTTTCTTTTCGACGTAGACGAGCCAGAAACCATGTGGGCGATAAGGTATCGGGATATTGTATATCTGACCGAGGTGGAACCTGAAGAAGATAGATAGCCTGATACTGGAGGTTTCGCGAAGAACGAAGAAAGATAGAGCGGTATCTCCCGAGAAGGACCAGCGAAGAGGGATCAACACTGGTGGAACGATCGTTCCACGATTCGAATTTCATCGTGCTGGATCAACGGGGGCTCCCGTATGAGCAATTATGCTGCATCTCATCTCTCTCTTTCTTCCTCTATAACCCTACGATTCTCGACACACACGCACGCGCCACACACTCTCATTCTAAATATCTTTTCGTGCACTGGCAAATATTGGCACCAGAGATTTTGTACCTTACTCGGAGTAAATGATAGGTAACGTGGTTGTTCTTGTACATCAGCTTGTAACATAAGCAGAGGGAGGATGAACGGAGAGAAAGGAGGGAGTAGGAAAGGGAGAGAGCACGGAGAAGGTAGAAATAGAGAAGATCGAGTGGAGCGGAGGGTGAAAGCAGAGAAGAAGGTAAAAGGGCCGAATGGGGAGGGAAAGAGGAGGAAGGAAGAAAGAGGACGACGAGATGCCTTTTCAATTAATTCGTTTGCGCGTAAACGCCTCTTCCTGCCGATGATTTACGGATTTGCAATCGACGGATCTCTCTCTACCGACCGGTCCTCGAGCGTGCTCGAGCGTGTAGTGAATCAGTCACGAAGGCACACGTGCTTTATGCACACGTATGCGCCGATGCGAGAGGAAATACGAGTGGCTGAGCGAGTGGATCCAGTATTCCAGCAGAACTGAATCAGGGAACTTTTAGATTGAACGACTTCGAAATTTCATTCGAAATGTTCCCTTTGACTTTCAAATTACACACATATATATATATACGCGGTGTGCACGCCATTTTGGGGCGCCTAAAATTCTTACAATTTCGATTGGTAGCGCCGTCGAAAATATATTAATAACCACGCAGCAGCCGGTATAATTATACGAATATTAATAATTTAATCAGTTATGATTAACAGGTGGTACGTGCCTCTCGTTTCGCGTCTCTTCCTCTTACTTGGGGGTTGGGAAGCAATCGGGGGCGGTACCGGCGACCACACAAGCCGCCAACGTGAATCACATACCCGTGTACCCAAAAATACGAGTACACTGCGTACGTTATTTATTATACGTCTCTTAATCGCCACTTTTATCGTAAAATTTGTCGATCGATTGGCTATTTTAATCACCAACAAACATCCGTATCAATCTTCCACGATACTTACGAGACGTATCGAAGTTGTCAATCACGCCAGTCGTAAATCCGATTAGAAGCGAAAATTACCGGAAATTAAATAATAGACGGCTCGTGCCTTACGATCGCGCGACTAAGTATAATAGAAGCGAGCCGAAATTGCCGTTCGTGAACGATCACTTACTTCTTGCCGTGCGTTATACCACCCGTTAGAGAGGCTCTTACCGCAGAGGGTGTGATTTACGTGTCCCCTGATTTACACTGATTACGGGCCCCGCCACGTCGCAAAGCAAACACTGCCTCCTTCCCGCTCTTCTCCCCCTTCGTGCCGTTCAGTTTGGTCAGCCGACTTGTAGATCGTCCGGCACCCACTCTTCGAAGCAACATCAATTTCCGTTGATTGATTTTACTCAGGTATTAAATTAATCCCCCATCCCCTCTCTCTTGACCGCCTTGCCAATCGTCGCTAACCCTAGCACACTCGCCAGTGTACTTTTGTTCACGCGCTACGTCCATACCTGCTCGAGGTCTCACTCGTCAAAACTTTGATACTGTTTTCCTTAAACTAGGATTACGATTAATTCGGTGCGAAGTTCGAGTGTCGAGTGAGCATGCTGTAACATTCTCCTATTGCTCCGTTGTTAACCTTTTCGAAGAAACGAAGAACTATATTAACGCGAGCGGCGTCGTTCCTCTCCTCGAATCGCGTGTCATCGTTCTCCAGGAGTTCGGTCGATTTTTCCAGGTGTTTCGAAATCTCCGAACGACCGGTTCTGCGATTTCGTTCTTTTCTAGCTCTATTCAACCAGACGATACTCGTTAAAGACTCGTTCGTGCCGGTGAATACTCGTAGGAGCTAGAGTTTACACTTAAGTCCGCCTAGTGTTTATCACCTCGTGGACATGCCGTGGCAAATTGGCTCCAGAGAAGGTGTTTAAAAGAGCGCTCGTGCACGAGACTCTAATAATCCGTCCTTCTCCTCTCCAGTTAGACTTTCTTTTCTTATATTTCGTTCATATCTCCTCTTCGTTTTCCCCATTTTCAATCGTCGAGCAGGAGCATCGCGATCCACGCGAATTTAACCAATATCTAGAGTGTCGCGAAGGCAGCGTGGCAAATTGGGCTGCGTTTAAGGTTGCTGTCTCTTACTCGTTGCACCTCCTTCCAGGATTTTATCATCACCTCGACCTTTTTTCCTCCTTGTCCCGTTTCGAGGCGCCTCTCTTCTTCCTTCCCGGCCAACTTTCTTTTTGCTCTTCCGGAGCGCCTTCGAGGAGGAGCCCTCCGGCAAACGTGACCGGACGGGCCCGAATCATAAATTCCGCCGAGTAATGTAACGTCCGACGCGATTATTTACTGATACTTACTCGATGGCCAGAACCGACCAGAGCAACCTACCCAGTGTTCCCTCAGACTTTTCTTAGCTCGCGGGGGGACAAACTTTGCCCACGATTTGCAAGATTTCCAAGATTTAACCGAATTCGTTCCTCTCCATACGTCGAGTCGAGCAAACTTTCTCACAATACGGTCAACGAATTCATAGCGATACGTCGTTTGTTTGGTTTTTTTTCCTTCTTTTAAAAAGAGAGACAAAGAGAGCGGAAGAAAGTAAGGAAAAACGAGGGGACAGTTGGTTGATGCAAGCAAAGCTAAAGGTTCTTCGAACGGTACATTTGAGCAACTTTTTCCTTCGCTTTTTCTATTTCGCAGGCAAACGCGTAACGAATTACTGTCACCGCAGATATTAACGGGGCACTCTTCTTGCCTGAGAATAAAGGAGGAAGTTAGGGCGTATATTATCCGGTCGGCCACCCCCCTTCGTCGAATTATTAAAAGCTAAACTGGCTTTGATTTATAAGAGGGCAGAGCCCATCCCGCGCCGCCAAAATTCAACGGTGGGTTAAAAGGAGTCGCGCGGGGTTGCGGTGAGGCGGTACCGAGATTAATTTTATTACTTCCGCTCGGGTAATTATCGCATTACTTGTCGGCGGAGAAAGTTGCCGGCGTGGTTCTTAGATAACGCTTGTATCTTGTCGAGACATTTGTTTGCCTCTTCAGTTTTCCACGCTGACGATATTCAGCGTTACATCTTAGCGCTCGAAATTAGAGGAACAATTAAATTTCCCGGTGGACGTAGCGCGCGAAGAAACAACCCCAACGCGTGACGGTTAGCCGGGCCCGCGTCTCAATCCCTCCGTAAATCGCGTCATCGTCCAAGCAAAAAGTGGGGAAACCGTGCGGCATCCGACGAAAAGTGCGAAGGCAGAGGGATGCGGGATTGGAAGAATGGGTCGGCGTGGGGAAGAGAGAGGGCGATGGAAATCTGGCCGTATACCGTTGTAACCCTCTCGTATTCACCCACGTAGCCGCGAATTGTACCTGTAAGAAGATCCTCGTTCGAGTCTCTCTTCAGTCTAACGCCGGTGGTTGGTGGTCGGGCGGAAAAAAGGGGATGAACTCGCAGAAAAAGGGGAAAAAAATAAAGGGGTTGGCGGGCGGTGGGTAGGAAGCGAGTCTCATCTCCAGCTGAACTTCTCGCGCGATACACGTACACCTTTTCTCGGGCGCAGCCACACGGATCTCCGTGCGAGCAAATATTTTAGCGGCTTGGTTAGGGGATGAAGTCGTCGTTCCTTCCTCTTTCTCCCGTTTTCTTTCTCTCTCCCTCCTGGCGAGTCGCAAACTCCCCGGCTCCACTCGTGGCGCGCAAATGAGGTGGAAAAGATAAAGGCCGTGGCAGGCGATCATTAACATGCGCGCTCCGCTTTTGAGGAGCCGCTGGAGGGTGACTTGGTGGTAGGTTTAGCTCCGCGAGTTTTAGATGTGCGCGTTCCTATATATATATTTCTCTCTTTCTCTCTCTCTCTCTCTCTCTCTCTCTCTCTCTCTCTCTCTCCACACTTTATATAAACAGTAGGAAAAAATGTATATATAGTTAGGCTGGCATTATATGTACCGATCCACGATGGTACAGGTATCCGTGAACTCGCACAAGCTGGAAAAGATTCGACGTACCCCCCGAAGCCGCGTATATATTAACGCGAGTCTATATATGTATTTATTATATAACCGTGCCCCGTGTACCATCCCTGGGTGACAGTGCGAGGAGAAGAAGGTGGGAAGATAGAAAAAGGAAGGAGGCCGAAAGAGGTAGAGAACGAAAGGCGGGGACGAGGAGAGGGTACGAGCGGAAGAGAGGAAGAGGATGGCTACGGGTGGTGGAAACTCGTGAGGAGATGCCAACCTAATGGCGGCAGCAATTAACAACAAACACCGCTCATTAATCGCGAGAGAGTCCTCTCGTTCTCTCCATCTTCCTTCGTTTTCTCATCTTTTCCCTCCCTCCATCGGTTACGTTCTGAAAATCTGTCTCGCTCCCCCCAGCCCGAGCTTCCACCGGCGTCTTCTATTTTTTATCCCTCTCGCTACCCTAGCCTGCCGTCCTCCCCTTGCCCCGGGAGCATCGCTTACCCCTTTCACCCTTCAGCGAGCCTTCCAACCGTCCGCGAAGTTTCCTATTAAAAGGGAAGGTATGATAATAACGCCGCGGCTCTCGACGCGGTCTTTTCACTCGAACGACCAGTAGGTTGTTGCAGGCTCCTCTCGTGTGTGCGTGTACGTGCCAGGGGGAGGAAAGGCCGTTACTTTTACGGGGATGTGTGCCTCGTTTATCCGCCCGCCGGTACGACGGGACAGGTCTTGCTACTCGCCGTAACAATTGGTTAAAACGAAATTAAGAGATGCCATCGTTTCGGTTCGTCTTATTGTTTCGTTGAAAAACCGTCGAATAATCGTCTGGATTCGAAAAGGGCGGGCGAAGCAGTGCGAGGAATCGAGCGACTTATCGAACGTTTCGGTGGCCAGGCAGAAATCAACTCCGACACTCTCTGGGGCAGGATAATTTTCATCCGCGCGTGACGGGGAAGAGTCCTGTTTTCTCTCGTGCCCGGCCGCGGCGTTTTTGCACAAAGTATTCGTGGGGGAGCCGGCGCGGACGTTAGCGCGAGAAGTGGGAAGGCAAAGCGACAAAGAAGAAAGCCAGGAGACGAGTCGAAGCTACCGGTCCGAGGCGCGAAAGAGGAACAGAAGGCGAGACAGCAAACTGCGACAGGACATGCGAGCACAAAGATGAATCCTGATCACGCACGCTTCTCGCCCCTACCGCGCCATCCCTGTCCCACTCGCTCGTAGACGGAGCCGGCACCGCTCCCGTTCCTTCGTATCTTCGATAATTGGAAATCGGTCTGAATATAAATAAACCTCCGCGATCCTACTCCGTTCCCTCTCTCTCTCTCAATCTTTACCCCGTGGATCCACCTCACGGAGAAATGCTTCTTCATTTGCATAATGGTTACTGGCCGGCTAGAGAGCGACAGAGTACGAGAATTCGGTTTCTTTCGAGCCGTGGAAGAAAAAAGGTCAGCCGGTGTCTAGAAAGTTGTTACTTCGGAATTTCTTCGTTGCCCCCCTTCGGTCCCTCTCCGGTTCGATCTTTAATCGGTGCTTAAGCGGCGTTATTAACTCAGCGGGGCTCGCGGCCCGTTCAATTCCTTATCAAATATTTTGCTACGGGTAAATTAATTAATACCTAATTAGACAGCAGGAAAGCCGGCGCCGCGTTTCTTGTTGCTCCGTTAGCGTAGCCCCGTTTTTTTCCATCGATCCGCCGCTTATTACCGCTCTGTTTTCGTTTTCTTCTCGTTGCAGACACACTTCCAGTTACATCTCGCCACCCTCGAGGAAGCCGGAGAACCGGGGGAAGAAAAAACGGCGACCGACTCTGGCAATTCCACGCTACATCGTGTAAATTGCTGCGATTTAATTACTCGGTGACACTCGGTGCCGCGTCACCGGTCACGGGTTAATTATCGCGTTAACAAGACTCGATATTAACGCGTTCGCTCCGCGAAACCGAGGTCCGTTCGCTTTTGTGCACCGGGCTGAAGCCGTTGCGACACACTCGTCTCGTCCACGGATCGCGAGCGAGTCGTTAACGCGACGAAATCTTTGAGGGATCCAGTGCTGGTTAAGAGACTTGTCCCTTCGTCGCGAAACGGTCCGCGTAACACTGTGCAAGCCGCTGCGCGACCTTCCGCTCTCGTGGTCGACGAGTGTCGGAGCATTTAGGCGCGAGGAGAAGCGGTGGCTTCTTTTCCTGCGATTTCGAAAGTCGACGGAGTAATGAGGAAGGCAGGCAGCCGTCTTAAAGATGGCATTCAAGGGGGTCGGCCGCGAAAGGGCGAGGAACGTCCGAGGAAACGTTAAAACGTGGCCAGGTATAACGAACGGCACCCACACAGCGGCGAGCGACCGGCGAAACTTTGAAGAGCGCGGCTCTTTTGATTTTTCCGACATTTTTCCACGGACGAGTCGAGGTTACCGCGGCCGGGACACAGTCGTTGCGCATCCGCTGACAAATTATGTGGAAAACTGCATAGAAAGGCCGCGCGACGACACCATTCACCGGGGCCGCTTGAATATGCAAACATGGCGGACGGTGAGATCGTTTAAATGAGTTTCGCGGTGTGAAACATGGGCGCGAAACGGTCGCGATTTACGCGAACCCAGCCACTGTGCGGCATATTTAATCGTTTTATTTCACCACCGGAAGCGGCGGTGAAGCGCGTCGAAAAATCCTGGTTTGGGTCTCGTCGCGCATTTAAGAGCTCGTTAAAATTTGATCGTCGCGTTCGCGCGACGACGAATCACGCCGTGTTACAAGTTCGTCGCATTTTCTGTTCGTACCCAGCGCGTTGCAACGGAGTTTAGATTAAATCGCGAAAGAAAGCCGCGCGTCCCTGTTTTACGAAGGCGTCCTCGCACGAACAGACTCTCGTGCATCTCGAACGATCGTACTAGGCGTTCGTAGGTTCGTAGGCAGCTCCTAGGGTCCAGGACCCGGGGGCAGGTATGTAACGTTGTAATTTCAGATAAGCGTGTCCCAGGAGACACGCATTGTGTCGGTGGACGGCTGTTCTCTGGCTTCCTTCGACGCGGTGCCGCGTGTCGCAGGATGTTCCCGTGTGGTACGCGTACGCATACACGCGTCGACTCCCCCTCGTTCATTACGCGTTGAATCGCGATATCTCGGCAGCCACGACACCCTTCGACGTCGAGATTTTCGGGGCCGCGAGGATCCTTGCACTTTGACGCTCGTTGCTTACGTTTATTATTACGATGCAACCGGTTACATCGTAATTTACGACGATACGCCACTCTCGCGCGGGCCGCGCGTATTGTACCCCCTTCCCTCCCGCCCGTCTCCCTCTTCGCTTAATTAACAGCGCAATTAACGCGACCGCGATAAGTGAGACGAAGAAAGGCGTCTTTATTTTCGGGAACGTCCCACTTTATTTCGTAACGCGCTCGGTAACTACTCGACGCGGAATTTTTGTCCATCCGTTTTTCCTGCCTCTCGCTTTCAGGAAAGAGGCATTTTTTTTCACGTCGAAAATTAACAAAAAGAAGAGGATCGTATCTCCGAGCGACTCGTTACAGGGAGAGCTAATGGCTTTCATTATCGCTGGTTTCGTAGTCGTTCGCGGCTCGGCATCGACGGGAAAAGAGTACGTGAACTTCACCCTAAACGCTTGACAGGCGGCTGGGAGGAGGGGGGAGGAGACGGGCGAGGACAGAGGGGGACAGAGAAAATGACGAACCGATGATCTTCCCTAGGGACGCCCACGTGGGGACACACCAGAATGGGATTCTTAATTAATCTTTGCATTTCCATTAGGATTTACGTTATTGCTCCGGCTGCCCACCAAATAGATTCTTCAACGACAGGGAGATAAAACCTGTCGCGTGCTGGTACGATGCTCCTGATTCGATTCATCGGTGCGCCATATTCGACAACGTACCGTGGCGTATCTATGGCTGTACTGGCCTGCAAGGAGAAAAACTGGGTGTAACGTAGGAGTTAGGAAGGAACGGGAGGAATTCGATCATCTACCTGTTTTAAACCGAACGATGTAGCAACGTGTGTAACAGCAACGGTAGCCGATGCTGTTGTTCCTAACAGTTTCGTCGAAACCGGAACATTCTTCTAATAAGTAAACAGTGGAACGGTCCACTTTGTACAAAAAAAGGAGATCATTGTAACTGTAGTATATTGTTTCACTCTTAAGCAGTTTTCGAGGTTTTGCCTACACGTCCACCACCAGAAAAGAATACAAGTAGCGTCCGGTATCCAGTATCAATTGACGGACCACTTAACACCCGTAACGCGTGTAGACTGTTTGACTTTTACATGGGTTTCGGTGGGCGTAGTGTGGGCGAGCCCTACAAGCCCCTTGCTTATGCATTCTCGTTATAACGTGGCGAGAAAATTAATGCACACGCGTTAAATTAGATCTCGGATACACCGTTCCAGCGAACCGGGTGCAATCTGGGGCAAACATTTAAATAGGAAACTTTATATACGTCCTGGAATTTATCCCACCCTCGCCGCCCCACCCCGGCTCTTTTCACCACTTCAGCCGCGAGTACATTAATTAACGTAAAATTGTTAAACGTCGGTAAAAAGAAAATTTCCCGCCACGGGAAGTCTAGCGAAATTCGCGTAACAGGGAGACGCGGGTTTTTCGAGGGACCGAGTTTCGAAAGGTTTCAGGTAAATCGACGACACGATTCGTGTACGTACGTTCGTTCGGTCGAGTATCTCGAACGGGGCGTGACCAGCCGGTCGTTTAACCAGGAACATAATTAAGAGGACCTCCCATCTTCTTCGTTTTTATCCCGCGGGGCTGGAATGTGGGGCGTGAATTATCCTGCGATGTTGCTCGATAAATTTCACCTCGTTGATTACACGAAAGCACATTCAGTTCTGCGGGGATGGTAAAAGTTTACTCGGCGAACTCGCCTCGCGGTAGCGAAAATAAAGGGAAGAAAAAAAGGAAGGGAAAGGGAGGAAAGAAAGGGAAAAAAAACGAGGGAAAGAGCCGCAGGTAGATGGGAAAGAAGACCGCGCGAAAAGTACGACGCGCGAATATAATATGCATTCAGCTTTACCCATTCGAGAACGAGCTACCTTTTTCGGCGAGCCTGTTCTGTTCGCAAATTCGGAGCAAAGTATCTTTGTTTAAAACCAGTAGTCGTGTCAAAACCTTGGTCTACAGTGGCACGTACAGGATTTCCCTTCTCCTCCTTTTTTCACCGAAACTCACCGGTATTAAAAGTAAAAAGTTCCACGCTTTCGTTATCCTCGTCACGCGCGTCGATCCTCGAATATCACCGATACTTTCTTTCCCGATTGTTAGTTAAATCCAGCATATACCGTTCTACGAAACGTTGGCCGTCGTCTTATTAACATCGCGTCGTTAAGATCGAAACTCGGCCCGAAATGGAAGAATGCAAAGTGTTCATTATTCCATTATGCCAAAAAGCGGCTGGGTTGGTGCAATATGTTACTGGTCTTAACGCACCTGCGGGAGCGCGAGGCGAGTCGTAGGCGATCCTGGCAAAGTGTGAGGCCACGGGGCCACCTATGAGGGTCTCTCCTCATATTTTTCTTTCCTCCGCTCGCACCAGGCCTCCAGGAATGCGGTCGAAAGGATTTTACTTTCTATTTTACCGTGACGTTTATCGATACTTATTTTAAGGACACCGACGCTCGCCCCGCGCGTTCACCTCCTCCCCCGATCCGATATTTATAATTTTCGTATTTTAACATGAAACGCGTGCGAAGCTGCCGCTGAAACGTCGCTTTTAATTGCCGCAACAAATTCCCGGCTATAACGGTCCGCGGCCCGGGGTGGGTTGCGGATAAAATGGCTTTAGAAATCCGATTGAATTTGAGCGAAATTTTCGACTGTTATCGTCGTGTTTGTCGCGCGTTTTATCAATGACCATTGAAAACGGCGGAACAGTCGGCCGAAACGGCGACGTAGACCCAATTCGAACGGTGAGAGCTCAGCCTGGATCGAAACTAGTGGTATCGACGAAGAAAGCTTCCTATAAACAGGGGTGTTTTAGAATTCGAACGGCGGACCGCGGGGGTGGGTAGCAAACAACCATCAGACGTGCCACCCTCCTTGCAATACGACCACTTCGGTGGCTCCCCGCATTTCATCCTCGAGAGGAATTTCGCCTCAAATTAAAAGATCTCAGCCGGGCCCCGAATGAAATCTCGTCGCACGAGGGGTAGATACGTTCCCGAACTACGACCTACTATAATCTATACACGGGGTGGCCGGAAACTCGGCGACAACTCCACGAATGGACACTTGCAAAATTCCCCACGCCATCTCGAATCAGCCACCCACAACATTCGAGATGCGTTCTTTCTTGTGTCTCATTACGAGAACCATTTTTATCCTACTTTTTGACCAGGTTGTTTTCACGCGAAAATATGTTTCTAATATAAACGTATCAACGCGTCGTGTAAATTTGCAAGTACAAGGCGATTGCAAACACTTTTCGCAATAAGGAAGGTCCAGAGAAGCGTATGGATTCCGTAATGGTTTCAATTTTACGTTTAACAAGATCTCCCAGAATTCTCACACACCCAGTAGATGGGAGGATCGCGTATATAACGGAGGAGGCCGACTAACAGGCGTATCCGCGGGCTTTAATGCTACCAATATCCCAAAATTAAAACGCGCCGGTGACCCCGCAAATCATTTGCGCAACAACGTGTACGGCGAACAAAAGTAACGACGCAATCGGGACCAGCGAAACGGAGGGGCCAAGTGGTCGAATCTCGTCCCGGTTCGCGTGATATTGTTACCTTCGAAGACGTCGCGTCGCCTCGCCTCGCCTCGCGCTTCGTCCTTTACTTCGTTTTTCCTCGATCTTCCTCTCTCCTCTGATAAAAAAAGACCACGAGGAAGGACTTTGGTCGCAAGAGGATAACGCGCGGTACGAGTTTGTTAATTCACCCTTTGGATCCCTTCGGGATGACCGATACACCTACGAGGGTGCAGCGTGTCAAAGACAGGGTTTACGAAGGAAAATAGAGTAGCACGGCTGGGAATCCGGTTTCTGTACGGGCATCCTCGTTACACTGGAACTCGTTACATCTGGATCGCAGGTACCCGTGGCAGCTTTATTACAATTCCAATTAAATGGATAGTAATGAGAAAATAATTCTCGCGCTCGCGCGACGGGATGAATGATGAAGGGACGAAGGATTCCAAGGATCGTTTCAAAATTCGTCGCTAGATAGCGATTGTTTGACGGTTATTTCATACGAGAATGAACGTTGCGCGTACTTTTTGTTTGTTCGTGATTGGAGTCGAAAAATTTAATTACCCCTGCGACGGGGTGAACGCGAGCCGAGTCAAAGGGCATTAATGTCCAGCCACGGCTGGTGGACTCACGATGCTAAATAACGAAATCTCGAAGGGTAAACGAGTTCGTTTCGACCCTCGCCGTGGTCGCTGGAGAGCCTAAGAATTTCAATCTGCGGTCAGAAGGGTGGCAGCGATGAAGGGTGGATCGAGAGACAACTCCCTTCGCGTGTCCCTCTGGGGTGCGACGTGATTTCATTGCACCCTCCCCCTCTGTGCTCGCCGGGATCAACTTAAAAAATGATCCAGCAACCGCCACCAAACCGATCTGTCAATGCAGAAGCTAATCGAAAGATCAGTCTCGCACGCTTGACTTCGTCTTCTTCAATTCCCGACGAAGATAACGTAGGATAAACTGCGTTTCGCATGAATTGCGTTCGACTGTCTCGATTGAAACGAAACGATTCGAATCTCTGACAATGCTGATAGACGCGTCACTTCTTTCTTTTGCGTTCGTGTTCGCCTCTTTTTTTTTTTTCTTTTCATTTAGAAGCGAGTTGTTTCTATGACGGTTTTTGATATTATTTAGCCAACGTGTCGTAACGCGTGACGGTTGAAAATCCCGGGAAAATGGAACGGCGGAAGGAAAAGAATGGACCCGACTTGGCTGGTCAGAACGATACGAGCTATCAGAGGCGACCAACTGGCCTGTTGCACGGTGACAAGCTGCATTTGCATTTCAACTCTTTGCATTCTCCTATGCTGACTTTCAAATTCCGTCCATTGAAACATTTTTGATACAGTCGATGCCGATGCAGCGCGGCGATTTTCGACTCGGATAATCGAGAAAGCGCGCCAGACCCGAGCGCTATTCCGCCGATTTAATAATTAGAACACTAGGCGGACCGATGACCGTTCCATTGATCTACTTTTTTAATCAGATCTTTTTCATCCTCCATTCACCGCAACAATCTCCGAGCGAACGTACGGTTCGCAAACGTAGCTAAGCAATTCGAGCGTGGTAGCCAAGGGCTGAAAATCGCGTGACCACGTTCAACCACCGAATTCCCTGCCGGTGCAAAAGCAATGACCGAGGTGGAGACGCTCGCGTGTCACGAAAACGCTCCTGTTTAACCACGACATCCTTTCACACGTGAGTAAACAAATAAACGAATAAAGAACGTACGGTCGTTGCGACGATATGTCCGAGGGCTTCAGCCTCTGGCGTCGATTTAAAACTTCGATCCCAAACTTTCGAGAGCGTCAAAGGATTCCACCGCGAATTCAGAACGACCATTAGTCCTTCTCTCCTATTTTATTTTATCATTCCTCGTTTCTAGGAATTTATTTCGTGTTGCATAAAATTGGTACCTATCCATCGTTTCGTTAATTTCCACCGGTGGCTGAAAGAAAGTTCGAAAACCTTCGGACCGGGGTGAAGTTCTTAAAAAATAAACGGAATCGTTGGCGAACGAGGGAGAACAAGCCCGAGACATCCGTTCCCATCCTATTCGTGGGCCCCTTTATCGCGTTCCACATCCTCGGTCTCTTTCTCGCGAATGCCGCCGAGGCGATCCACCTTAATTAATGAGTTTATCGGAAACTCTCGCGATGTTGGTCTTGGGCCACGCCAGCCCGGAGGGCAGAGCGGCAAGCGGCTCGAAACTACTCGCTCCGTCACTCCCCGCCATTTTAATTTCGCCAAGAAACTTTCTAATTACGAACTTTTCTGATTAATCACAGTAATTAATTAGTAACGTTCGCCAGAGGAGAGAAAATACGAACCTACCCGGGGATGTAGCAAACTGCCTTCAGTTTCATCGAATAACCACCGTCACCCTTCTTCCTTCTTCCCTCGAATTTTCTCTTCTCAGCATCGTTTCAGAACCCGTTCGTTCCTCCATTTTCATTATTTTTCAACTTTCCACCTTCTCGTTTTTCGCTTTCTCGTACGCTCCCAATTTTTTTTTTCGTACGACTTCCCTCGCTTCGATCGCCTCGAGGGTGGCTCGCTACTTCACCCAACCACTCGCATTCTTCTTTCCGGAATTTTTCAAGTTTCTTGTTCTCCCAGGGATTAACGACCACGAATCATGACGCCAGTAGTGGCAGATCAGACTGCAGCGCTGATCGACTAAAACGGAAACTTGTTTCAGCGGAACTCTTTCCAAACAAAATTTCCCATCGCTGCCGTTCATCTTTTTTATTCCCATCGAGAGGAACGATAAGAAGCGTTAATGATTAATATCCGTGGGTACAGGGCTCTCATTGACGGTGTAATTAATTCACGAAAATATCCAGCCACCTTATCTCCCCAGGTTCTTCGCGACTGCTTAACGCGCTTCTTCGAAGTCTCGTCGATTAACAGGTCTCAGCAGTTTTCGCTATCGTTCGTGAAGTTTCGATGCCAGCCACGTCTGCTGCGCAAGCTGGGGAAAGAACTCTATCATCGAGTGATTTTCACTAGAAAGCTCGAAACGTTAGTCCCGTTACTACATTATCGTCTCGGATTGGAAAATAGAAATTTCGTCGTTAAAACCGTCCGCAATAGCATGAGGTTGCATCGTAGATATCTCTTATCCTTTCCCTCGTCCCATTTCGTATTTCTAATAAGATGTTTTGATTGGCTTACCCGCTGGGCTTCGCACCTCGTAGCCGGTTCCTGCGAAGCTCCGGTCAGGTAGCCGATGACTCCGCAGGATCACCTGTACAGTGCTCCTAGTGAACGAAACGAAATTCCGTAGACGCTTCGAATCGCGAATCCAACCACCGTTCTTATTTTCGCCCAGCAAAACGGGACGGATAGATATCTCGAACGCTAATCCATTCGCGAAATTGTTCCAGCCTTCGTTAGGGAACGGATCGTCGTAAAAACTGTGTAAACCCAACGCGTACGCGCTTTGTCGCCGACTGTACTCGAGCCGAACGAGCCAAAGCGCCTGGAACGGACGCATCTGTATCCGTGTTCTGTGACCAATTTCAATTCGGGAATTGCCGGTTTCTTAACAGCCATAGCGCCATTTAGAGTCCACTCTGATTCGATCACCCCTTTTCCAGATACCGATCGTCGATTCTGACAAAGTTGAACGTCCTTAGCCTCGCGAGTTTGCAACGCGACGCATTCATACGCGATGATTAGGATCGTTTTAAGGGGAATGGTTAATAGGATGTCAAAACATTGATATCATCAGACGACAGGGACAAAGGTGAAAGAGAAAACGGTGCTCCCCGCTGGAAGGGACATTAATTGTGGCCTCTTTTGCCGCGCGATCGTGCATTAATTGCGCGATAATCTTTATTGACACACCGCGAGTCCGTGAAAAAGACGTTCCTCCTGAACGCTGCTCAGGTATCGGGCTTACAAGGTACGTTTTTCGAGTTCCCCTCCGAGGCGGCCAGCGGAGAAGGAACACCGAACTTCGTGCATGCCATACCTATCATCCGCTCTCCCTTCGTCTCTTTCTGTATTTCTTTCACGGATGGGGCCTCTCTTTCCATCGCGCGTGGTCTCTGTTTCTTGGCGTACCTCACGATCGTCGAGTCATCGTGTAATGACGTGCCGCGGCTGTCAGACCGCGAGGCGAAGCAGCACAGCACAATTCGAGCCACGAAACGATTGGTGGTGGCGAGGTGTATCGTCGAGAATACGCGGCGAAGAAGGATCGAGGCATCGTCGTGGCTGGGACGGAAGAAAGATCGTGGAAGAGTAAAAAACTGTTTGGAAAACAGGAGGAGGGGGTCGAAGATCGCGGAAAGTATTACAATAAATCACCAGTTCCAGTGTCGTATGTATTAATCGCGTACCCGATAGGAAGAAGGAAGAAAGAGGAATAGAGAAATATTATCTCGTCGAGCACAGTTTCACGCGGTTGTCTGAGCAGCGCGATTAGCACGGATCGCGACTACTTAGCGAGTAGTATTTACGCGGGAACAGCGCCGTGTCTGGGAGAATTAGACGGAAGCACGCGGGCACGTAAAGTAGGTATCTCTTGGACAGGTTCACGCGATAACGTGACATAATTAACCGCGGCTAGGAAGAAGGACGGGAACGCGTGAAACGGTGGGGATCTAATTTCGTCGAGGATTCTGACACCCAGACGGACGTGAACGTGAGGCGAACGTTATAGGCGATGTCCATAATGGCGATGACGCGCGGACAATGGTGCGTGGACATAAATACCACGATCGGATCTCCGGACACGCCTCCGATTAAATTAGGAACGGTCCGAGTGGCAAAAAACGATTTAAGTGTTTAGACGCTCGAGTGGATCTTTCTACCGCTTAAGGACGCTTCAGTGTTACTGACGTTGCCGCGAGGGCATCGAAAATCATCGCCGATCATTTTCGACCCGAGTATTCCACTTATACACGATCGTTCTCGGCTCTGATCGCTGTCTGTCGAAGAATACCTGGAGAATATCTGGAACAGCTTCGTCCCTTGTACCCGCGTTGCATCGATGGATTCGAGCGTCTTCGATTGTCCACCGTTGGATTTAGCACGCTGCGCCAGCGCTACCTAATGAAATTAATTATCCGACGGGTCGATCGCCTAAGATCAACGTTCCAAATCAAAGCAAATCCGAGCAAGCGAAGCGACGATGGTATTCAGAGCTGGTGAAAAGACAGCGCGAAATAATCAGGGGCCCGCGTGTTTCTAGACGAAACAAGCTGGAAAACGAATCGGGACACGTCGCGGAGCAAAGAACGAAGTCGAGGAGTCACGATAATTCGTGTGATCAAAGCGGCCGACTCGTTGGCGTCGTCTCACCTTTAATAAAGCTATCTGCCATCTCTAATATCTCTTCGCTGGCTCTCCTCTCTGGATAGCGAAGGAGGGACGACGAAGAGCGAGGAGGAACGACGACGACGACGACGAAGACGACTACAAGGAAGAAGAGGACCACTGCGAGGATGTAGGAGCAGGGAAGAAGCAAGAACGGATACGAAGAAGACGAAGAGGAAGAAGAAGGACGCCGGTGTCGAACGCAACGTGTACAAGGAACTTGGCATAAGAGAGAAGAAAAGGGGAGAGATCTCGAGGATCGTCGCTCGAGACACCTTTCCACAACGAGGCCTTGTTCACCAGGAGAAAAGACACGTCAGCCGTGTACGCACCTCGTCTCTTCGGGGCCATCGATACGACGCGACGTCCGAACCCTTCTTCTCGTTTTCTCATGGTTAATGTCTTCCTCGCTCTGCCCACCGAGTCTTACCTTATTATAGTTACCATTCGCAGCCGATGGTTATCAGCGACCGCCGTCAATTAAGCAATTATCGACACCTCCGAGCCGATGCCCAAGCAAGGACCCAAGATCACCGCGTCTGCTGGCTCACGGCCTCGAATATCGATCGTACGATCGATCGGACGTCGCCAGGGATCTTTGTGCTCCCCCTGTTTTGTCGGTCACGAGCACTCGATGCAATTTCACCAATATCGACGACGATCCTTCGCTCTCGAGCAGTCCGCTCCCGCGGCCCTTTTAATAATACTTATCCACGGGCCCGCAGCTAATTAAGCAATTAAACGTCCTGCTCCGCGGACCATCGGAAAATTGCAGGAAAGTCGTTCCCCTCTTGCCGATACTCGGCAGCCACGGACGCGGAGATACGGAAACGTTTCTATGGACTTAATTGACCGTGGCGGAGAAGCGTCGTGCGAGCCATTAGCGAAGTTATCGAAGTCCACCGGGGTAGTCCATCAACAAACTCGTTAAGTTGATTAACCTCCGATGCACCCTGCGACTTCTTGCGCTGGGCTAATAAATGGGGGATGTGTAGATAAAACCGTGAAATATGTACGGTTATTAATTTCACGGTTAACGATTGTCTGCGGCGTGCTAAAGTAGATTACGCTCTGCTTCGAGCAGTCTCTAGCTTTCTTTTCCCCGTTTTTACTTAACCCAGTGAACTTGGTTTAACAAAAATCGTCGTCGTCGTCGTCGTCGTCGTCGTCGTTATCGAGTCCGTGAAGAATGCGTCGAGTGCTCGAAGTAACAGAGAATCGGTAGCATACATACGTCAAAGAGTTTGCGAATTGATAAATTTTAATAAACCACAGAGGGGCGAGTGCGGCGGAACGAAGAAGCTCGACAAATAAACGACTCGTGTACGGTTAATTGGTGCCGACACGGTTTCCTTAAATCAAAAACTGTCACCGGCCACGATACCGGTGTA
Organism: Xylocopa sonorina; assembly: GCF_050948175.1. Classification (NCBI taxonomy): domain Eukaryota; kingdom Metazoa; phylum Arthropoda; class Insecta; order Hymenoptera; family Apidae; genus Xylocopa; species Xylocopa sonorina. The sequence goes on from NC_135193.1 coordinate 17,534,594, forward strand.
TATCAGATATCGATCGATCCGCTGTTATTTACGAGGCCAACCGGATCGTGTCAACGTAACAGCTTCCAGGATACCGGTGTCCTGATCACGTTCCACGTGTCCCCCGCCGTGTTGTCCTTACAGGACGCGTTTACGCTGCCCAGTACACGCATATATGCGTGTAGCAATTTACTGGCCGAAGAGGAGGCGTCGGGCTACATAAATCAGAAAGACAACGCGTCAGCTTATTAACCACCGACGATTTATTTCCGCCTGTTGGTACACGGGACTTTCCGCGCACCCATCCGCTCGTTCCCGGGCCGAACTGTTACGGCAAAATTGAAAAATTCCTGCGAAACAAGCGACGCTGCTACGCGAACTCGAATTCTTCGTCGGTTCTATTGGAATTCTTATTTCTTTCTTTTCTTTTTTTTTTTTTTTTGTTGGAATTTCAACGTAGAGGAAAATTCTTTTCTCTACGTTGAAAATTCGAACGGTCCCGCCTTTGTTTCACGAACGTGCTGCTCGATAAATATTTCGACGTATTATCGAGGAATTTTCCGTTGCCAGAAGATGGCTTCCTTTCAACTATTCTCCTTATCTGTTCGAAACGACAAACGGATGCGCGTGCATGTAAACGAATTCCAGACATAAATTTACCAACTTCCGCTCTCCATTCAGCGGCAGAGAACGCCGAGACATCGGTATATTCGACGATACTTCCGGCAATTCTTGGAAACTCTCCTCTCCTCTCGGCGTTTCGACGTGCACGATAATGCTATCAATGTCAGGTGAAAAATAACATTCGCTCCGCGGCTGGTTCTCGCGTTTATGCCTCTCTGTCAAGCCATTTTTACGTCCAATTTAAACCCTGCCTGTCCTTATTGTACGGTTACGGGGATTCCACCGCGGAATCGGCGTAATTTTTTATCATCTTAATGCTCTCCGCTATAATTGCGTAATTGAATGCACGCCCGGAAAGAGTAGAGGGTATAAAAGGGACGGCGTAGTACGATCGGAAAAGAATACAGCGTATCAGGAATGCCAGGAAATATGGCGAGGGGTTAATCGTGGCGGGGTGAAAGGGGCAGGGGAAGGGGGAGGTAGAGAGATCTCTCGCAATTAATCGAGGGAGGAGCACGTCGGATTTTAAGGACTCCTCCTGGTGCGTGAGGACCCACCGCGGGTTCCGTCTTCCGTTATTTATGTTCCTGGATCCAACGAGCTCGGGGGGTCCAGGAATGTCCACCGTTCCTCCAAAACGAGATCCGGCCGTGACTATTAATTATTTCTGGTCCGTTCGCGCCTAAAACAGTTCGCCGGAACGGCAGCACGGCTATTCCGAGCGATCCTTACCTTCGAAAGAATCCGCCCGACTCGTCCGATCGTTCCTTCGCCCCGTTGCGGTTCTGCGTCCGATCTCCTGGTAATGGTGGTAAATCGTCGGGGTATAGGGTCTGGCGGGGCGAATAAATCAAGACTACGCGTGTTTCCCCAATACTTTATTCACCCGACCGTCTCAATCCGCGCGAAATCGCAACTTTTTCGCGGCGTTTCGCAGCGTCTCTGTTTTACTTTGAACGAGCGTCACGCTGCGCCAGAGACACGAGCTTATATCTACGATCGCGTATATTCCAGTGGCATACGTGCACGCCTGGAATAATTAACGAGAAAACGCCAGAAAGGGGAAGAAGGCAGCGGGTATGGAACAGGAATAAACTGTCAGGTACCTTCTCACGGCTTTTACCCGTTTCTTCATGAATTTTACATTCACCGGCACGACGTCACCGTTTCGAGCACGGCGTCATCGTAGCCACCGCACTTCCCAACCGCCCCACGCACTATTCGTTTGTTCGCCGCGCAACTTTTTTCGTTCTACTCGATTTTTAAGTATCGTTCTCCCTTCAGTCAGGACGCGTGACACGCATCGAGGGTCTCGTTATTTCCACGAAAAAATCGGCGAGATCCGCGGTACGCGAGGGTAGAAACAGGGGCGGGGGACAATGCGCGGGGAGGCGGCTGTCCCGGGGGTGGCGGTGGAACACGGGCGAACGACAAAACGCCGCGGCAACATCACGATTTATCCTCGCACACGCGTGATTTATAACGACGCGTACAGTCACTACGCCGCGCGACGTCTCATTTGTACGTACTTTCTCTCATTTGCGCTCGCGACGGATCCACCGAAAAGAAGAGGAGAGCCACGGGAAAAGAGGAGGAACCGAGCGGAAGGGAAAGAGGTAGTACGGGCGAGTCGTGAGTGGCGCATGAATTATTCAACCGGCGGCTCTCGTTTGCCGCGTCGTTGATAATAACAATCGTGGATACCCCGGTAATGATAACTGTTCGTCGATCTCGTTCTTTGGACGGATCACAATAAGAGCGACACTAATCACACGTTGACGGGCCAAACATCGTTGATCGATTCGCGAGTCGTCCCTGGATACGTTCCTCGGTTCCACCGTTAATTGAACGATGCGCTGGTTAACGAACGGGCTCCACTCTATTTTTCCGAGTAATAACAGTCCCAGGGGGCTGCGTTCGGATGTTGGTCCCCGTACCTCTTCCACATGTATCGATACCTGAAACACAGAATCGAGATATGCACTGTCGCGTTCCATCTCGGAGAGTCCTACGATCTAATTTCGCCGCGCCAATCGTGTAAGCTTCGTCGCGAGACCAGCGTCGAAGGGGAAAGAAAATAGGAAAACGGGGAAAAAAAGGAGACACGGCTCTCGAGCGGAAGAGGGGGTCCAGGTAGAAGGTGATCTGTACCGTGGCCACGTTGCACGGAGGAGCACGTCGCTGTAGGTAAAACGTACCTACGGCATCCTGCACCCTCTCCCCGCCACCCTTTCCTTTTTCCTGCCCCTCCCGCGTGGATCTGACCCACCGACGATGGCAGTAGCGGCGTGCATAACAGGGTGGACGTTTAACATATGACCGGCTACCAGTGTTATTAATGCGCCGGTAGCGTCGTGCTCGGTTTCTTCCGAGCCCACGTACGGTGCCTACGATCCCGTGGCCGGGTTGGGGCCACCCGCGGGTCCTCCCCGGCTCGGGCTGGGTCCCTCGATCGCGGACGCCGGGGCCCACGAGCCGAGTGGGGTGCAACGTAACACGACACTCGGGAACTGCGCCGCGACTCATCCCCCGAAACGAGTTATGCCTTCCTGCTGAACCCGGGTCTAATTAATATGTGTTTAGGCAGAGACAGTGTACCTGCTAGCCACGGTCGTTAGAGTCGGTTACGCGCGTTGGTATTCTCGGAGATCCCATGGTTAACGAACGCAGTCGAGAGACGTTGTTCCACGCCCTTGTAAATTGGTACGCGCGAGCCGATGTCTGCTCGCGGAGGATAAATCGATGGATACGTCTTCATTGTGTATTATGAAAGAGGATGGAAAACTCGCGGAAGGGAAACGAAAAAAAAACAGAGAGAGTCGTCGTGGGTGTGCCTATTTGTCCGGACGGTGGTGCGCGCCGATTCCACGCGGATGAAGGAACCGTCCGACACGATCGCGCGAGCCTATAGGCAAATATCTCCCGCTCAGCCAGGACATTAGGAGTTCTCCGGCGTCCGGAGGATTATAAATCCTTAATACAGATCGGCACGCGATGCCCGGCTCGTTAGGGTGATGCATGGCCGACTCTGGTGTCCCGGGGTGTACGGTAGCCGATACCAACACTGCCGCCGCTGAACATCCGAGAGGCTCGTTCCTGCGGGAACGGCTACACCCTCGCACACCACCAACCACCAGGTAATAATGAGAGATCAGAGATACGGCTCGATATTAATTGTGCGCATCGAGTGTGGCGGTGGTGCTTGCTGCTGCTGCTGGCTGCTGCTTCTGCTGGTGCTGCTGTTGCTGCCGTTGCCTCCAGTTCGGTATCGGGGAGAGAACCGACTGCTACCGGCTTACACCGATCCTTCGATGCGATATGTGCGATATACGATACAGGACCGTGGACCTGATCCCGCTGGCTCGTTCGCGAAAAGGCCATGCGTACGCACACTGGTACCACCCTGGCCCACCGTGGACAGTTTTATTGCGAATTTATTACGAATTCTTTTCACGATCCTCCCGACGCTGGTGCCCAACCGGTACCCCAAGTATATCGATTGATTTCGAGGAAGCGGTTTTATGTAGGTCGTTTAATTAAGAGGCGAGATAAGGAACATTGATTTTATTTTCTGGTTAAGAGATTGTCAGCAACGGTTATTCCATTTTGTTGTACACAAAATTTCGGCTTCTCTACATGCTCGCGATACCCTATTACTCGTACCGCGGCACTCGGAATATTTCCCACCCAATCGACGTGGGGGCCCACTTCGGAGATACGATCTCGAAACAAATTACGAGCGCAGCTCGCGCTGCCCTGCCGTTTGCTCGTCCTTCGCAGCTGGATCGGAATAATCGCCGCCCGTTAGCGAGCCGAGTGAGATCGCGACTTTTTAAATCGACGCGCGTATCGTTCACCCTCCCCGCGCGTATCCCCCTCCATCCACGTCGAAGGAACGCGGGGATTTATGTCCCGGCAGAGTAATAAGTTCCCTCGGAATTAAAGTTCCACGCCTGGGTACCAGTTCGCCCCGATAACGATCGAAGTCCAAGCCGAAGATTGTCGCGAATTACTTTCTCCTCTTTCGTTTCCTTTTCCCCCCCGACTACTATATTAAATATATCTTGGCGCGAACGGTGCGTACAAAAGTACTTAAACTTGGCTCCAATCTTAGGCGCCTGCGATCCTTCTTGACACCTTCTAATCGTAACAACGTCTACTATTATCATAAAAAGTAGCGGCAAGTATCTCTAACATGATACGATGTCAACTCGTAAACAGTATGCTGTTGCGAGGTGACACCCTCGAGTCTGTCAGTCGAGTTTCAACGATCCTTCCCCGAGAAAGTCGAGACGATTCTAATCCTCGCGGAGAGAAAGGACCGCTAATCACGCGGGAACAAGGGAGCGCGCAGGGGTTCCGTACAAAGTGGAGCAGGTGTATGCGCGCGTAGCTTCCGGAAGGTCCGTTGCTCGTCTCAATCCGGATTACGGTAACACCTGGCCATCCGCAATTTTATCATCCTCCGTCCCGGAAGGATTCCAATTTTCTTCTCTCCCCGTTACGCCACCCCCTCGCGGCCTCTTATCCCAGCCTCGCTCCTGGCGACCGCTTCTTCCTTTTTTCCCTTTTCTCTCCCGCCCCCTCCTCTTTTTTTTCTTCCTCTTCTTTTTCTCTCCACCGTCTGCGGGAGACTCAATCTGTGTCTCATCGTGGATTATTGGGATTTCGTTCGGATAGGAGAACGAGGCGGGGGCAGCGACGGGGGGAAGTTGGCTGGCTGCTTGCGTCGACCGTCTTCGCCAGGGGAATCGGTTAGGAGGAATAGAAGGAGAAAGGAACTCCGGTTGACCAGCCCGCGAGCCTTTAATTCTTTTCCTCCGTGAACCGTTTCGACGGACGTTCGTTCGCTTCCAGCCGAAATAAGGAGCACCGCCGGGGACGGTGATTTCGTCGAATTGTCCCGGCTGACAATTTACGCCGCGCCTCCCACGCCCGGCCTCCGTTTAAGTGGCAACGGTGAATCCGGATTTTTAAGTCTCCTTCGTCCACCGTCTCTTCCTTCTTCCATTAGAGCGGGAGACACGGAAGCAGGGGTTGCAGGATTTTTAATTTCGTCTTGTTCTTTCGCCGGACACCGGCCGCGGGGGGGTCCTGACGATTGGTGATTGCGAGGACTTCTTCGAAATCGACGGGTCTGCGAGCGAACTGCCGCTGTCTTTTCTACGTGTGTTACAGAACAAGCGATCGCGGAAAAGACTTTAGAGAACAGACTCGAGTGATCAGTGCGAATTGAGAAAGAATCGTCTGGTTCCTAGGCGGAGTTTATTCACTTCTCCGCCGGTTGAAAGGACACCGTCTCGCGAGTAGATTTCTCGAAACGTCCTCGGGGTGGCCCCATTCGCGGCAACTAATACCAATAATCCTGAAGACGATTCCACGACCAGGAGCTCTGTCATAAACCCACGGAAAAATCCTCTTACGTCGCAGCGCGAAGGGACGCGAGGCGGAGTCGAAGAGCGAGGCGAGAGGGGCTGTGGACCAGCTCTCGAAAAAGCGTGGCACGAAGCGCGAAGGAAGCCACGGGCAGGGAAACGCAACGCGATGGAACGCGATGGAACGCGGAAATAATGATCCCGTGGCCGCGGGATAATTGGCGTAAGGAGCTTGCCGCGTAAAGCGAGAGAACTGAAGAGAAAGAGCACGCGACGGCGGTGGAGGAGGGAGGAAGGGTTAGGTTTGTAGTTAGATCAAAGGAATACGTACAGGCCTTCAGCCTCCGGTGGACGTACTCCCTTTCACCGTTTCCTCCGTGACGCTAGGACGGCGATGCACGACGTAATCGATCCGCGATGATTAATTTTCAATCGCGGCTTAATTACGCCAGCCGGCTAAGCTGCGATTGAAGAGGCGTCCCTGGGTGACGGTGGAAAGGGCGGTCTGCGCCGCAGAAAAAAAAGGGGAAACGAAGAGAGAATGGAGAAGAGGGTGGAGAAAGAGAGAGAGAGAGAGAGAGAGAGAGAAAGGGGAAAGAAGAAACGAAGGAGGAAGTGTAAAGAGAAAGGAAGAGAAGGCAGCCGTGTCCCTGCGGCCCTCGAAATAGGAGGGACACCCCCTTCGTCGGTCTTTCTCAACTTTCTGTTAGCCAGGATTGTGTCCAAGATGGAGGGTTGCGCGCGGGCATGGACCGGGTAGGGCGGTCACGGGACACGATTGCCGGGAACACGTGATTAGATGGCCCTCTCCTTCCACGCGATTCTCCAGATTGGACACCCCCTGGGCCGCGCGCGGGGGGACGCCAAAAAAATGCAATCGGCTCTTACCGTAATGAAAAAGAACCGACCCCGGGTAATTCGAACGAGGACGACAGTAGTGTCCCCGCGTACGCGTACGCCTCGCTTTTCCGTCCTCGTTTTTTACGTTCCGCGACTGTGCCTCAGCGTCGAGGGCGAGGGTTGTTAGCTGGTCCCCCCCGCCCTGCTTCGCGCGAACCTGCAATTGCAGCTGTCGCCTTTGAGGATATCGGCGACTTTGAGGACTGACGGCCGGGAACGAAGCGATCCCTCTCTGTAATCGCTGTAATTCCTCGATGATGGCCATCGGAAGACGTTCATCCGTCGTAATATCGCTCTAATTGATTTCAACCGCGGTGAATATCGTCGCCGGCGAAATTGGCGGGGTGCGTGAAATACGTACGAAATTGTCGTGTCTACAAAATGAAGACGTAGTTACGGGTGGCTGCCATACGGCGAGGGACAAGATTCCACGCCAGCGAGGGCAAAAAGCCCATGATTCCCGTGATTCATGAGACTTTTTACGCTGGGTGGCCGGAATAATTCACCCTAATGCTCCTGCTAACTGCCTGCGGCCGTAGCGCGCGATTGTTTATTGCCAAAAAGCATCTCTTTAATATATATCATCGCCTCTCTCCGCGCGGGGGATGAGATCCTGTATTCGAATAAAAAGAGACGGAAGAACAGGATCGAGGTGCCGCGAAAACGAAACGAATGGAACGAGGTTTCCTTTTTTTTCCCTCTGTTCTTTTTTTTTTTGCCTTTTTTGCTTTTTACAGAGATCGTCTCGAGGCCCCCGGGACTTCTGCCGCGTAAATAAACGTCACGTTAAGTCGGATGTATCGCGAACAAAGGCATTCGTCGAGACCTTCTTCTCGGTCGTCGAAATTTCGTCGAAGACGCGGGTTTAATCGCGTCACGAGCTACCGGTGTATCAAGGGCGTTAAGGGTTGCCACCGCTTTGTGCAAAAGGTGAACTCGTTACGAAGGGTGAATGGGAACGTTCGGGATTAATGAATGTCGATCATATTTCGACTAGGTGTGCGGCTCTAGAACACGTTTGATGGAGAGAAGGGTACAGTTTTTTGTTTTTCTTTTTCGCTTTTTTTTTTCCTCCCCTTTCGATGTCGGTGCGACAGACCGTCGAGTATCAACAGTGATTGCAAAACGACCACGCGGACAGGAGTGCCGTTAGACACGTACATTAATAACACTCGATATTCAGTATTCTTCCAGCGCGCAGACTGGTTTCTCTATTTCTCTGTCCTCTGCCGGTCGGAAACATCTCTGCGAGACACCGGGACGGGATTTCAATGTGATTTCGCACGGCAAAACTGGATATTTTAGAGGGACTCGTTAATCTTGCACACTTTTGTTTAACGATGATTTATAGCAGCTCGCCGGCTATTTCCTTCTTTTGCCAGATACGTTCGATCCTCTGAAAGAGGAGTACGACGGTCCCTCGTGGTGGAAAAATTCGATTTTCAGCCGAGGCTGGGGGCAAAGGTGCGCGAAAGGAAGTTCGCGGCGAAACTGGAACAGTGAAACTGACGTTGCGCCAGAAGAGCGGTGTATTAATTAGCGGCGGAAGAGAAAATAGCGAGCGAGCGATAGGCCCCAGGGTTGAAATCGTTAGCGAGGGTGCGCCTCGCGATTCTGATTTAGCCCCGGCCAACCACGTCAATTCTAATTGCGTTTGACAGTAATTTGGCAGGGGAGAGAGGGCTGATTGACGGGCGGACCCGCGCCGAGGCGTTCCTCTTGCGCTTTCTCCATTCACTTCCCGCCTTTTTCGTCCACTGCAACAATACTTGCGCGACGTGCTACGTTACCCTCTTGAATATGTATACCGTGCCTCGATATGCCCGATAAGTTTCCAATTTCACCGACGCTAATTAAGAGTAATCGATACCGCGTCCGTGTTCTTAACAGATTCTGACACCGAGTATAAGGTATTCCCCTCTTCTGCTACGGAATCGGCTTAGTCGATCGAATTTTTACGTACAAATCGCGTACACATTTTCCGTTGCCCGCTTATTAACGATTGCGTTCCGGTTTTTCGAACGATCAAACTACGGAGCGCAAGAAAAGCGTTGTCAGGTAGAGATAGAAAGTGATTTCGATGGGTCACGAAATCACGCGTGTAACGCTACGGGGTCGATTCGTTTCATTGGACGCGGAGCGTGGACGTGACGCGAAATCGACGTCTGTTACGATCCGACGATTCTTCCATCGTTTCGACGCGCGGGCTAAGGAGGGAAGCGTGACGAAGAGGACGCGGCCAGTGAGCGCCGTTCTGGCCCACGCGCGTTAATTAAGGTCCTCGCGACCACGATGCGCGCCTCGTCTTGTTTTACTCGCCGCCGTGAGTCGCGCGTCTAACGAAGAATGCCTGCTAAATTATTGATTGTACCCCTAATTAGTAATTAACGTTCTCCGCAAGATGCAACTGTTGAGGTCCGATTTATCGATCGGTTAATGCCGACTCTAATTAACGCCGACAGTCGCTTATTGATTTTCACGCGGGGATCCAAACGCGAATTGATATTTTTACGTCGCGCGGACATTCAAGTCGAACTGTCCGCGAATTAAGAACGCGGATCGAAATTTTCCTCTTTCCTTTCGGATCGTTCGCACACGGAACTCCGTCGACGAAGACAGGTAACGAGGTATCTACGTTGAGAACGAGGACAGGAATTTATGCGTTCGATTCGGTGGACGTTCCTTGACGCCGTTTGACAGCCAGAAAATAACTTTGACAAAAATATCGTAACAAAGTCTGGAAATAATACGATCCCCTTTGTCTCGGAACAATGGCTGAAATATAAGTATCAATGGAAATATTAATATCGCGTGAATGGGAGATACGTGATGTCTCGGTTTAAATATGCGCTCGTACAAATCACGGCAGCTCTAAACGTCGGCTCTATTCGATACCAATATCGACCGGATCGGAGCCAACTTAATTAATTCACAGCTCGATATTGTATCTGTTTTAACGGCTTATTCAGTGTTCCCCTAATTTCGTCTACCCAAGACCGCATCCTCTCGATACGAACGAACTATTACAAAAGAGAGAATTCCTTTCCGTTTCGTCCCTCTCGAAGAAAGTCATTGTACGCAGAAACGTCGGAGGAATCAGCGAACACCGAGGAAGAAGCGTGGCTCGCACTTCCGGAAAAGGCGACGGCGAGAGAAACCGAAGAAACCCAAGGAGGAAGGGACGAGGAAGGTTGAAGTGGAACCGAGATAAAGGGTAAAATCTAGAGGGAGAAGAGGAGGGGCTGGGGGGGTCGAGGAAACGCGGCACGAAGAAGAATGAACGAAGAACAGAGGCGGCGGGGGTGCGTTGGGAAAGCAGGAAAATGAAGAGAAACCAGCGGGACGCGGTAGAGAAGGAGAGGAGATTCTAGGCGGATGAGAAACAAGGGTGCAAAAGGAGAGGTGGGAGAAAGAAAGAGAGCCACGGGTGGATGAAGCGAAACGGAGCCGGAGGTGGGTTTATCTCGCTCATCCTCATTAAAACCCTTCGCGGCCCACCCCCTTCTTCCTGCCGGCAGCTCGTTCCTCTCTTCCTCGTCGCGGCTCCTCTTCTCTTCCTTCAGCACCGCGGGTACCCTCGGTGTCCCTCCTCTCTTCGCGCACCAACAGACTACGGACGACACGACGACGTTGACTCCCGCGATGTCCCCGTGTTGGTAACACGAAGACAAACACCGACGCCGGGTTGAAAACCGCCTCGACGCGCGCACGTCCGCGTGCACGTTCTCTCGCTCGGTGTGTACGTGCGGCGGGATATACCCGGTAGGCATCCCCGGCTCGTTGTAGCACGCTCTATTAATTAAAAAAATGGGGACTCCGGGGAATGCTGGTCAGCGACAGGGGGTGAGAGCGCATCGACGCCTCCGTAATTGGAGAGGGATAGAGGGAAGAATGAAGATTTCGTTGCTCTCTAACTACGCTCCTAATGATTCTTTAATCATTCCTTAATGTCGCTCGAAATTTATGCCCCCTCTGTTCTTTCGCGCCACGATACGACAATTTTTCTGTTTTTATTGATGCGCACCCCCTACACGCGTTTTTGTTTCGTCGCTTGGACTTCACCAATCCTCGCATGCTCCGTTATCTGGGTCTTTTCGTATCTTTTATCCAGTTTATCAGTCAGTTTCATCAGGTTTCTATCTAATTAATTATTGTGTTGTTGGGTTTTTTGAAGATTCACCGTTTTTCATTGGTTGTATGTATATTTTAGCTTCTACCACCTGTCTATAGTAGTACAAATATCGTCAGAGATAGTCTCTTTAAGTTTGCAAGGAAGTGGAGAATAACTTACGATCAGTTCGAGGCGTCACCCCATAATCGTCGACGATATTGACTCGAACTACTTAAATACGATGCTATACTACTTAAATCGCCACCCATGCGTGACAACTACAACCGATAGTCTATTACTCGATTGATCGTCGTAACGATAAACTCTTGATTCTTCTCTCTAGCTGAGTATCTCGTAATCGATGCTCCGGATGATTATATACACCGGGAATAAATGAAACGGAATTATCTATCGAAACACGGTCGCAGAGTTTGGTAGACGGAAGTTCCGGGCAGCCGGCTCGATTTTCTCTAAACGCAGCCAGGAAAGAAATCTCCTCTCTCGAGGGTGCTCATCTTCCTCTGCTTCAGGTTAGGTACCTTCGATATAACGAAGGGTGGTGGCTAAAACAAAGAGCCGGTCGCGGGTTGGTCGATAGTCCACGGCCGCCAATCAGGCGAGACCTCGCCGGCAACCCTCGTCCTTGCAACTTGCTATCCGCCGAGGGTGGGTTACACTGCGGGGAGAGTTTGCTCATCCCCGTAGGAGAGGAACTCCCGAGGAACGAGGATGGCCAGGGTGTCTCGTCGCCAGGGTTACGACTCGATGGCGAAGAGACAGCTTCTTCTCTCTGCGCGTTCCTCTCGTCCCTGTGTCTACGCCTATGGCTCTGTCTGTATTTGTGTCTGCTTTCCGCGCGTGTTTGTTTTGCAGGGGAACGCCTCGAAAATGGTGCGCACGCGGACGTCTTGAAAATGGTGAAAGAAAACGAGAGAGAAGAGAGAGAGAGAGAGAGAGTAAGAGAGGGAGAGGGAGAAGACTGAGAGAAAAAAATGAACGATCTTATTCATCGACGCGATGACGAACTATCGCGTTGCCGCTGGTGAGACGCGCGTTTCGTTCTCGTCGGCTTCGTGAGATGAGCTGCGAAGGAAAAAGAGAGGGTTGCGTTTTAATCAGTGTCGAGAAATAAGTGGCCGCCCTCCTGTCTCAACGTATCTCGTTTATTCAACACTTACTTTTATCATACATCCTTACGCGTAAGATCTACATAAAAACTTATTAAAACGAGCTTAATCATATGTTCATAACTGGTTCTGGGCTGGGGCAGCTTCGCGGAGCGCATCGGTGCACGGTGTTCCCGTTCTAAAACAAACAAGAGTACCAACATCGGCATCAGTGTTGCTGTTTAAACAGATGTACGATTTTTCACTCTGTCCGAGCAATAAATTTCATTTTCTTTTTCGTACTCTAAAAAGCTAAGACGAGATTTGTCTCTCTCTAATCGTAAATTTGAGTAAAAAAAAAAAGAAGACATGTAGCTTTAAATTACTGAAAAGGCTTTACGCGACGAGTGCGCCGCGAACAATAAAGAACCACGAGGAAAGGGACGGAAGGAGAAAAATGAACGAGAGTAGGGACGAAAGGGAGAGGTTCGCTTGGGGGTTCCACTTTTGTGGAGCGGACAAACGAGAGGCAATCGCTCGATCGGTGATCAGTCTTCAGTGCCACCGTCGAAGTGGCAATATTAATTTATTCCTCGCAATGGCTGCCGACCCGCTCGGGATTTCGAGCGGAAGGAAAAAGCACGCCAGTCTTCGCGATTCCGCGGATCGACGATCATCGATTGTTCAGGGGCGTCAGGCTAGAACGATCTCAGAACCATTATTAACCCGTGCCTGCCTCGCGGGACGCTCCTTCCTCTTTCGCGTGCCGTTTCTGCACGAGCACCACGTGTATCCCCGTAATTAATAATTGCGAGTAATTACCCCTATCCCGTTCCCATGGGGGAAACACGCTGCGCTGTCCGGGAGGGCGTCCATTTCGCGTTTCGATTTACCTCGACGGGATTGTTGTACAATTTTTCTACGCGTTTCAAGAAACTATACGAACCCTACGTTTCTAAATAAAAAAGGCAATTTTGTCGAGAAAAAATCGCAAACTTCCTTCTGCAAACTCGAAGAAAAATTACAGTCAGTTTCTTAAGCAAGAAAACGCTCGAATCGTACCCGATCGGTCGCGCGGAAAATGGCCTCTGCGCTGCTCGAGGATAAAGAAGAGAGAAAAGCACGACGCGAATAAGACGCGCGCATCATCTCCAAAAGGCCGTGACAAATGAATTTTTATTAAGCCCCGTACCTCCGCGGCTTATCAGCCGATCCGATTGGCACAATAGTGCCGAATGAACGAGACCGGCAATATCGGCGGAGGCCCCCGTTGCTCTAACCTCGCCTCTACCCTCTCTGTAATTATTTTTACGAGGGTGAGAAGCCGGCTGCCGCTGACAGGCTCACGGTGCCCGGAGGTGGAGTACTAGCTGACGGAGACACGACGAGGATAAAGCCAGAGAACCAACCGACCGTTCCATCAAACAGAGACACGAGCCGATGAAACAGGTAGAGGAACGGGTACCACCCCTTTTCTACGCTTTTTACGCTCCTTCGAAGGCGGGGGCGGATAAAGGTGGACGGGAGTACCGACGAAGACAAAGATTCGTGTCATTGACAGTGTCTCGGACGCTCGGGAACTGACAGCCGGGACACGTGGCTCGAACACCTGTCCGAGGACTGGGAAACGTGCCCGGTTCGTTTCGCGGACTCGCCTCCGTTCGTTTCCTCTGGCGACGTTGCGCGTCCAAGCCGGACGGTTTCTTCGGTTTCGTAAGCGGCGGTCTCGATATCGCTTGCGAGCGAGAACAGACAGAAGAGGCTCTCGGGGATGGTGTCGAGTCGGCGTGGAAGATCGCCGCGATCCAACGAGCCGATCTAATTCTATTATTCGTCGAAAGGACGCGCGATTTAATTTTATTTCCCCGCGGCGAGTTTTGTAATTTACAACTTTGTAAAGTGGCCGAGGCGGCCGATCCTCCGCGCGGAATATTAAACTGGTTAGAATCCACGGGTGGAAGACGCGTTATTTCGATCCTGGCAGGATGATTCGGGCAGAAGAAAGAGGCGGGGTGGAGGGACGCGGAGGATGACTCGACGAGAAACGACCGCACAGCCATCGAGCGCGATGCGCCGGCTCTCTGGTTCAATTTCTGGCGTCAATTAAAAAGTGACGCGGACCGAGGAAAATCAGTAATTAACGAACCAGCCACCTTCGCCGCTCCGCCCTACCCCTCCCCTCCCACAGCTGTCTTCCACGATTCCGCCGCCAACGTTTTCGCCACTCGTCTTTAATCGTTCATCGATAAATCCCGAGCCGTCCCTATCTCCGATCGAAATCATTTTGAATTTTATACAAAGTAACCTAGACAAATAAACGACTAACTCTGACTGACGTCCAATTTATCGCGGAGTCCTTTCTCGCTCGAACGCGTGGTCCTGCAAGTACAAGGACCATATAAATACGGTGTAACTCGCGCAAAGTGGTCTCGACAAGTGGAAACTAGCAATTCTTCGGGAGTCGATTATCGAGGGTCGGGAGTATTAGGGTGCGGGTATCGAGTAAAATTCAGCCAATGGCGGACCATCGCGGTCCATCGAACCGACGGCGCGCCTCGTTCGAAGACAAAACAACCCTCAGGATCGAGGAATCAAGGTGTAACCTCGTTCCCGGAGCAGGCTGCGGTATCGGGCCGTTAATGACGCCTCATCCTGTGACAGGGAAACGGTCAGCGAGGATTTGGCATCGTCGATAAAAGAGGCGATGGTTGACGCGCGGGGTGCTAGCAGGAGGCGAGAGAGTCCAGCTCAAGTTCGTTACACGCCGTGACTCGGCAGAGACGGCGTTCCTCGAAGGTGCCACAGAGAGCCATTCCCCGCCGCTCTTCGACACCTTTTTACCAACGCGTTGGATCGCTCGTCATTAGCACTGGGCCCCGTAATTGCCAAATTCACGGGTCCCGGGACCCGCGGTCGCGCTTAATCGACCGATTACACAGCGCCCTAGGCGAGACGTCCGGTGATCGCGATCGCTTCTTTCGATAAGCGGTGCTCATTGTCCGGAACGGGCCTCGATACTGTCCGATCCGACGACTGTTTGCTAGATTGTATAAGATCGCATTCGGATAATTAATTGGCTGTCGCTCGAGGCTACTCGAGGTGGCCGCGTTTCTTTCCGATCGAACGTGTCGGATATTTTCAACGATAGCTGGGAAAAATAGCTCGAAACGGTTTCGATCGGCTATCCCCGGTAGTGCTGATTAATTCAATGAAATGGATCGGGACCACGTTCTACGCGCGTGCAAATGCGATCGTTCAGTGCGTGAGAGGTGAGAGGTAGAAAAGAGAAAAGAAAAAAAAAAACTTGCTGAGAAACAATTCTTCACGGGGCGCTGAAGAAGACAGTTTAATATCCTCGCAGGGGACGCGAGGACGTGACGCAATTAACCGACGTCGAGGCGAAAGAAATCGGTCGGGGATGATTCGTCGAAGGGGCGTGGAGGGATCGAACCGGTGTACGCAAATAGAGAGGTGTACGGAGGAGCGCGCGAAATCGCGGCGCAGCCTGGCTCCGTGGCTTTTTGCCATCGTGCAGAAGAAAAACGAGGGCCCGCCGGCTAATTACCTGAAATAACCCATTAGTCCTGTATACACGAGAAATTACAGGAGCAACGCCCGGGGGAGGGGGATAGAAGCGTCATCTCTGACGAGTCAATCTCGAGGAACCAGCGCAGCCCCCTTTTCGCTCCACCCGATCGAGCCTTGTTGTTTCCATGAATCAGCGGAAATCCGCGGACCGAGGAAAATCGCCGTCGCGACTCCTTCGCTCGGTTTTACGCGCGAAACGATCGCATCGACGATTATCGTTATCGATCGAGAAAGCATTTCGACGTGAACCTGCGTTATCGTCTGTCGAAATACGAATTCGATAGATTCACGGGATATTTGATGAACGATAGGAACGAAAATATAGCGCGAAATGGAGGAACCCCGAGGTAGCGCCTTGGGCGAACGTTTATCGTGAATTCGGAGCATGTAATTTCCAGAGGACCAGGGAAACAACAATTGCCAGAGGGATGAAACGAGAGGTGCAATCAACGGCGATTTCATAGCTGTCGTCTACACTGGAAGCTTCGAAGGGCCGTTTCAAGGTTTCTGCGGTACCGAGCCGGGGATCCATGGGATGACGAGGCGCATTCTCTTCTCACCCTTCGAGCTTTCCCTTTCGAAAAAATTCTGGATGACACCTTACTCTATGAGCCGGCGTCTCGAGCTGTTCTAACAGCTGACAGACTAATTTTTAATTAAACCGGGATGAGAACCGAAAGTCTTAAGAGCTGTTCATTAGAAGTCACGCTCGATTTCGAATGGCGATAAACACTGTTACCGTCGAACGAACCGGAGGAAGAAAGCCAGAGAATCGCAGGAGGAAGCGACGCGTGTACGCGTGCGATTTTATTTTCTCTCTCTTGACCAGAGATTTCATCGACTTGTTTCCGTCGCGAGTCGAGAACCTCGCGCGGAGCGAGTTACGAGTCCTCCCATTTTAAACGGGCCGATCGATCGATGGGATATCGAGGATCGCCTAACTAAGCCGAGCGGAACGAACGCGGCGTACAGATCGGGCTGTCAGCTGAAACTGGGGCAAAACACTTGATCGGCGACTTTAATCCGACTTGGGGAATCGGTCACGGCGTGAGAGAGAGAGAGAGAGCTCGGCTCGTCTATCGACGAGATCTTCGATTGCGCGAAATCTTTCGTGCAACGTGAATATGTCGCGGCAGCGGTAGGTCTCGGAACGCGGGACGTTCCAATTGCAACCTTGAATCAATTAATTCCCGTGTAATTGCTTTTTCGGCTGGACTCGACGCTGGCTTGTTTCTCAAACGGGAGACCGTCGATGAAACGTGTCTCGGGAACGAACCATCGCGTCGCTGGACTTTGCGTAACTTTCATTAATTTCGACGATCGATATAGGCAACTTTGAAACCGGTCTACTAATTGTAACGTAAAATCGACGCGAAAAGAATGTACGATAAGGATAACGAAAGAGCCATTGGTAATCGCGACATGGAACATTCGTAAAGACAAACCACCGATTCGTGAGCAGGCCTTGGAAAAGAAGTTTGCCAAGAGTGTAATTATCGAGGAAACGGTGGTGACAGGGAGCGCATAAATCCGTGGCTTATCTAATCCCGTGATGAAGAAAGAGACTCACCGTCAGGCGCGAAACAATCAAGGAGCCTGATCCTTCGGTGCTGAAGAGGTTCGAGTTCGCCGTGCCGAAGGACGCTCACGTTGGCCAGGATTCTTGTACGCGCACGTTGCTCGTCGCGTTCCAATCCCTGAAACACACACCACGAACACGTCTGAGCGATCAGTCGAATCCTTTCGGATAATCAGCGTGATCGAGAGACTGTTATCTGGTGACAATTAGTGATATCACGTCTCGGTATAAGGTATCGATAATTTCGTTAAACATCTTTATTATTGTCGTCGTTATCGTTATTTTCTTTTTATCATCGTGTATTTATTATTTTCCGCCTGATAATTGCACTTTACAATGGGCGATTCGAGAATCGAGGATGAATTCTTAAACGAAAGTTCGAAGCGTCGAAATTCCTCGCGCACGGGGATCGAGCTCGCGTTCCGTGGGCCCTTGTTATAGATCTTCGTCGAGGTGTGAAAATGACGGATGACCGTAACGAGACGAGAGAGCCAAGGCAGAAACTCCTTTTCTCCTCGCCTCCTTTCATTTTACTCGACGCACACGAACGTCACGCGAGAAGAAGTAATGAGCCGGCTTCGTTACTTAACGCCACGCAAGTCGTTTCACGCCCACGCGCGAAACAGCTTCGTGGGGGCCGGATTGATTCGAGAATGACAGTTACGTCGCCACGTCGTCCCTGGTTTATTGCCACGGAATCATTCACGATCTCCTCTCTGTCGCTGGAACCATTACCGTCGTCGACCTTTCTCTTCTGTCTCGACGAGAAATTTATACGATCGACATTCATAAATCTGTCCAGAGGAAAGTGTCGCCTCGTGTCCTCGAGGGAAGACAAAATTTCGTGGAAAAAAAATTGTCCGACGACGTAAGTCGAAAAATTTATCGATGGGTCACGAACGCGATCCACGAACGGCGGAAGAAGTTCAGAGACGAGAAAAAGTGGAGCAGGGAAAAACGAAACGACGGAGAGAGAGAGAGAGAGAGAGAGAGAGAGAGAGAGAGAGAGAGAGAGAGAGAGAGAGATGGAAAGGGAGAGGGTGGTAGGAGAGAAAAAGGCAGCAAATAAACGCGAGAGACGAGGCGGCGGAGCGGACTGAGAAGACGAGAGAGAAAAGGAGAGCAGAGGAGGATGCGCCTTTATCAGCCAGCCCAAAGACCAACCAGACTGGGGCCAGGCTAACCAACCAGAGGCATCCTTCAGCTACGGATGCTCAGCTGGTACGAGCGGCCGCGCACCGTAGACGCCGACGCCGTCGACGCCGACGGCTAATGAGCAGAACCTCAATGATACCCGACAAATGAAAAATCAGCTTCCCCTAATTACGGGATCCTTGGCAACGCTGCATCTTGATGACGTCTGCCGCGCCGTTTTCGGCTTAACCCGCGATTTTATTCGTTTTTCCTCGTCTTTGATTTTGCGGCCACGTTAATTAGAGCCGCCGAAAGTCGCGCACCCGACTGCACAGTGCTCGCGGTTTTCCCGTACCACGTCCTCACAATGCAGGGAAAAACGTCGAAGGTGTTTCGAATTTTAACTTCGATAGTTTCTGGTAGACTGTAACACTGCTCTTTCGCGAATTTCAAAACAAACGGAGATATCGATTGTTCGTGGAACGTCCACTTTTTGTGACCACGGTGTTCAAAAGTTTAGTTGTCGTAATCAATGAATTATAGAACTACTTTAGAAAAAAGGAAAAGTTTCTCCGCACGAGATAGCGACTTTTGGTTGGCTACCGACCGGGCCATGAATCCCATTAGCTTTCGATTTATACGGCGACACGCGATTGCGTCCAGTTGGGTGGGACTGACCGATGTAAAATAGCACGGGGGTGTCTACCCTCCTCCGGCGACCACAACAGTCCGGTCCATTGTTCGAAAAAAATTAACTCTGGACTTTTATTTACTATCCTACCGGTTGACGCTCGAGCCTATGACCCTGACGAGACGACGACCGATCGATCGTGAAATTTACATCTCCCCTAGCGAGCGAAATGGAGGACGCCGTGGTTCATCTTTGAATAAGGCTTCTAACGTGAAACATTTTATTTCACGTACAATTACTCCCGTTAATAATCGGATACGATATGACCGGCGAAACGAAATCGTAGAATTAATTAACGACGAGTAATTGCGCGCGTAACAATTTTTAGCAACGATTCGTCTCACGATTAATTTCGTCCCGGCAAATGGAGGATCGTGGAAGAGCAGCGTTTCCTCCACGGTATTCCTCGCGTTGCTCTTCGGTGACGGTTTTCAACTGACCCCTTCCCGGGTCGAGAGCGGGGTTGAACGGGACAGGTCGAGGGCGGACAGAGAGGGAGAAAGGAACGTCCGCGGAACGATGGTCCGCGCCGCTAGTTTTTATGAATTCCGGTGCGACGGAACTTCCGGCTAGCGACCTCATCTCCAAACCGCCCCCACCCCTCCTACCAGTCACGTTTTTACCCCGTTCTTCCTGGCCCGACCTCCGTCGATTCTCGATCGGCCGTGACATCGTCGAGCTACATTAATAACTGACCACGTTACTCGTCGCCGCGTTTTTATCGCCATCGATCCATCATTTCTCCTCTATTTTCTGCTAATCCCGCAGCTCGTCTACCGATACTTTTTACCCCGCCTAGACACCGACGATCGTCTCGTTACACGGAGTTTCGCCGCGTATCCACCCCGCCCAGCACAGCTCTTCGTCTCTTCGTTCTCGTTTCATTCCCCCCGTTTCAAATTCATTTTATTACCCTCTAATTTGTCGGGTCCCCCGAGGGCCCGACGTACTTCGACGCGCTTTCACGCGACGCCCCTCCCGAATAATTCAGACAATTCCTCGGTCGATCTTCCTACCGGCGTTTCAATTCGCGTTCCTCCGCGCTGAAGTCGCGACGGTCGATTTTTCCGAAAGAAAGAAAGAAAAAGAACCGCGAGGGGTGGGATGTACGACGCGTCTCGACTGGCGAACCAACCCCTCCTCGGACTCGCGTCTCGCGTGCCGGCTGTCTCTCGTTCGACAGTCATTACGCTGCGATTCGCGAGCAATTAAAGCGAAGTGGCCGGGGCAAACATCGATCAGGAAGAGTGTACGCGTAGGGAGGGGAGAATCGGTGTACACACGGGAGGCTCTTGGTTACCGCGAATAGAAGGCAAACACCGACACTCAAATATTTGTAGGAGCGTGCAAACGGTCCCGTTCATTGTTTCACGGCGCTACTATGTGTAAATTTAATCTTCCGAAGAACCCCGAAAATAAGCAGACCGCCGCCCGCCTGCACGTGCAACGGGCAGCCCCCATCGCCTCGTACCGCGTTTCCACGATCGTTTCGAAGTGATTTACAGGGCCTCGATTTTCTGCCCACGCCTCCGACGCGTTCGCTCGTGAAATATCCGTCAGGCGCCTACTTACGCGGGTGCGCGTCGCGTAGCGCGATGAACTGATTAAAAAACTGGCAAACCGCAGGATGAATGAGAGACACATATCCGAAATGGGTCGAGCGAGAGTAACGGCGCGTTTCTTCTCGCTCGATCTTCTTCTCGTGGTCAAGTCGCTTTCCAAAGTATCGTCGAACGGGATGCAAGAGCGGAAGGAATCGATAAGAGCGAGTCGCGGTGGATCGCGCGGTGGGCGACATCAGAAGCGCCGCCCTCGGTGTTAACTGGCCTTAAAGCATCGGCCAAACACCGAGGGTAAAGAGTGACACCGCGGTGTTAACTGGCCCGTGGTTTCTCCGGCGTTCTCGTCCCTTCGGGACGACCGAGAGATCGTTGGGATACCCTTTCGATGACCCCGTGCCAGCCGAAGAAGAAGATAACCAGGGCCCGCGGTGTCCAGGTGTCTCGTGATCGACCGACAAAGGGGCCGTTCGAAGAGAGCCACGCATCGAAACTGGCCGAAGACGTGTCGGCAGAGTCATCCTTCCTCGCACGTTGCCGGAGGAGGGTGGAAGAAGAACTTTGGTCCTTTTCGACTCGACTTCGACGCGGTCCTGGGTGGGGGAAGATGAAGATGTCACCTTGGCGAGCCGCGATGGTGACCCCTCCGGGACGAGTCAGCGAATTCCTCTCCGGTTGATCCACGATGACGACTTTATTCCTTTGACATCCTCCTGGCTGACGGAGTTTATGAATGATCGATCGTACGATGGTTGAATAGTGTTTGTCTATGCGGACGCGTTCCCTGAGCTCCAGCCGATAGGGCACCGTGATTAGTGCCCACGAGCCTGGCAATTAATCGTCCAACGACGTTCAGCTGGTGGTGCAACCGGCATTTTCTCCGGGAATTTTCGACGGCGAGTGGACACAGTTTCTCGAATCGATCGTTGCCTACGTTTTACACGTGGCGGCGTGAGAGAGGCCCGTTCGAGGGCGGCGGAGGCAGACGGGATCGTGGATCGACGAAGGAATGCCATCGTTGGCCCACGGTCTCTCTACCTAGGAACGTAGCTAATGGGCCCACTTAACGTCTCAACCATCTCACGAAGACACGCACCATCTCCTGGGTCCATCTCTAGGGCTGTTCGCCGCGCGCGGCGTGCCGCGTTAATAATCGCCAATATTTATTCCGGATTGGTCACGGCTCGGTCCGGAGAGCGATGAGGAGCTAGCTGAAGAATGAGACGACTCCGAGATCGGGCCACGCCACATTGTAACGCAGGAGATTAATATGTACCGTTCGCTTTCGTTTCGTCCTCGTTGCGGCCACGCTTCGAAGGTCGTGGCGTCTCTTCGGTCCTCTTCGCCCTCTGTTCGATCTCCCCGCGTAGATTATTGAATCATCCTTGTTCGAACTCGTCGTTGGACGATGTTCAGTATTTCGAACAGAAGGAAATCGAGTAACCGATTGGTCGATCGGTTGGCAAACTGTTCGACCCGTTTCGTCGCATCCCTACCCCCGGGGGTAATCTCGGTGTCAAGGGACGCCGAAAGGACGACGAAGTTATTAAGGGAATTAGCTTAAAGGCGATTACCAACTGTCGACAGGTTCGCCTAGCGCCTAACGGGCCCTCGATCCACGGCCAACACTTAACGATTTGTCTCTCGAGTTAATGAGTGTCGGGTCTTAACGCCAGATTAGTGACCTAATCCTTCTGATGAGCAATTCGCGTGTACGCCACGCAGTGTGACTTAACGCGCGCGTATCTATCCGCATAATAGACACGTCCGCCGCGTCCATTATGGCGACAGGTGCCGCTCAACGGTAAGCAAATAATGTAATTATCACGCCATTGAAATCCCCCCCCGTGTCTTTTAAATCGTTCGATCGATCGATCGCTTCGTGCGCGTTTTCAATCGACCGATCGAATGAAAACCGTAGGCGCGATTTCCGTGGCCGCGTCGCGTTTCGCGAAAGTTTGCCCGCCTCGGGTGTCTCGGATTTTATTTTTCGAACGAGCGAACAATTTTCCGAATGCACCAGCGGGCCCGGGTGTGTCGAATAAATCAGGCGACCGCGAGAAAAACGCGGCGCGTCCAGTCGGTTAATTTCTTCCGAGTTACAGTTTTCAGGATGAAAAGGCGAGCGTGGAATGGGCGGAGGTGATACGGTGTGTCGCTTATATGGGACGCCATGTCCTGCGGACGCACAAAGGGCGAGGATGAATCGCCTCCGGAGAGCCGCAGGACAAATGGGGACATTAAGTCGCTTTTGCGACCTGGTACCAGAGCTACCGGAGTTCTATGCGCCGCTCCCACCCAACTTCTTCCTTCCCGTCCACGTGTCCGCGATTCCTGGATACATTTCGCTCGTCCCTCTGATGTAAATCGCGTTTCTTGCGGGAATTTCAGACCCTGCCCCTACCTCTATTCGGATATTTATTCGAGCCATCGTCAGCGTCTCGAGGTGTTACGTAAAATGATTTGCTT
This sequence comes from Xylocopa sonorina, assembly GCF_050948175.1. NCBI lineage: Eukaryota > Metazoa > Arthropoda > Insecta > Hymenoptera > Apidae > Xylocopa > Xylocopa sonorina. The sequence goes on from NC_135193.1 coordinate 17,557,709, forward strand.
TCGCTAGGAAACGATCGAATCTTCTCGAAACGGGGCAAATGAATCTTCTTCTTGGGACGATCATTATTTAGATATCAATCGTTGGAGTACAGAGAGAGAGAGAGAGAGACGTCGACAAGCAGCGGGAAGAAAATTTCGCGCAATGTTTCATCGGCTCTGCGTGCTTTTCTGTTCGCGACTGATTTATATCGAAATGGAAGGCGCGCGTGTCCGTGGCTGCGCCGGACGCTACAGTGGCTATCCGATTGCTATCGAGTTCCGGCGGAAAGGAGGAAGCGCCAAGCGACGAGCCACCCCGCTCGCTACCTCTGATCTATCTTTCCTGCTGGAAACTCTAGCGACGACGTTATCCGTCCGCAAGGTATCGTTATCGATTCAAAGTCGAGGTTGCGGTTCCTGCGACGAGGCCGTTGCATACTCGCCAGTCGTTCTACGATAATTCGCACTCGATCTTTCCGATCGAATTTCCATTTCCGAAAACATTTCGATCTCGAGAACTGATTCTCTATCGAGAGAACTTCTTCGCGTGAGAAAATTCAACGGGAATATCTTCGACTATTTCCTCCAATTAAACGGTACCGATCGATTCCTCGAGTGTTCGCTGTAGAGAGGGGAAAAAAGTTTCAGGACACCCGGTGGATAGTAGCGCAATGCCGTAGGATGGTTCTCTCGGGGGTAGGAGCGAGGACCTGTCACATTACGGAGTGGAATTTATGTCCGATGCCCAGCGGCGTGACAAGTTGCCGCTGATGAACGGCCCCACCGCGAACTCTTGGCCCTCCTCGAGGATACGAACGAAGAAGGTGGAGAAGGACGGGGCAGGAGAGTCCTTACTTCTCTCGACCGTCCTTGGCCTTCCCTACGAATTTCCTGGAACTTTTCCTGCGACTTTAATCGTCGCTTCCTTTCACTCCAATTTCTTCCTCGAACCCTGACCTTTCTCTCGCTACCGATCCTTTCAAAGGATTACGTTCGGCTGTCCGTTTAAATGCTACAAACTGATATAAACCACGAGTCGCTTAACGTTGGTTAAAGGGATGTTACTCGAGGGTTCGTCTATTACCAAAGACACTGAAGGTAACCTGGCTAAATTCGCTCTCGCTGTTACCAGTGTTCGCGAGGCACCGCCATTTTAATTACTACAAGTTTCTAGAAGGGAGCAGAATAGTGACACGGTTTTTCTGCGAAGCTCGCGATGACGTGGGTGGTGGTGGGTCGGAAAGAATAGCCGACGGAGGGGACAAAACAGGACGGGAGGTCCCCACGGCCGCGGGCTTTTAAAAAAGTCCCATATGATTTTAACGCCCCACGCAAGAAGTCGTTCCTCGCGCTAACGCCGCCGGCCGTGCACGGCCTGCCGGTGATAAACACGCCAAGTTACGATTTCTCGGAGCCAGGGGCCCGGTACGAGTCCCCGTGCGTGTCTCGCGACCGTGGAATATCGCGTGTCCCACGTATGCACGGAGAAAGCGGCCAAATTCGACGGTACCCGATCCAATTCCTGCGCCCATCCGATCGCGCGCTTCCCTCTCCTCGATCCCCGTCAAAGGTACGCTCGTATCCGGGTGTAGACAACGCGACGCATCTGTTTCGCATACTAGTCGCATGTGCCGAAATTTCGTCTCGCTTGCGACGCAGAGAGCAGCCAGCTGGTTGGCAGACCGGCGCTTTCTACCCTTGGAGATAATAAAAAAAAAGCACGTGCGGTAACAACCCTGCGTAACGTCCGCGCAATTTGCATTTTTTCACGCGACGTTGCGAGAGAGGTATGCAAGATTTTCAGAGAGCTCGGTAAAATTACCCGCGTCTCGAATGAAAATGCGCAACCGTGGCTTTTGTAGAGTCCTCGCTCGTGGAAGAAATTGCGAAGCGAGGTCGCGGCTTCGTACCAGGCAACGGTCCGAGTCGCGGAGCGTATTTCTTGGCGGTCGACTCGCGAGTGTCCCCTTACGAATACGTTCCGGGAAGCTGTCGTTTCGCGAAACGTCATCGTTTGCCTCGTTCGTCGCGTGACCATTGCACGTGCGCGATCTCTCGATCCTACGTGCTGGTGCACGTGCACCATCGTCGTGTTCCGCGTCCTCGTGTTGCACGTCGTCACCAGACGCCGCGATCTACGAAGCTTTGCATTCCGGAAACTTTCTCGTCTTTCGTGGGCCGAACATTTTTCTGGAGCGAACCTGCTTCCGACGCGAAAACGAACTATCAACATCGAGCCCGTTACCATTCCTTTTTTCTCTCCACTTCTTTCACAGTTTCTTTGTAGTCACCCTTTGCAGCGTTGGGATGTTACGTGGCGAACGGAGCTGATTCAGTGGAGCTTGAGCACCTACACGCACGGCTAAGTGATTAGACCAAGTGTCAGGAAGAGGAACGTTTCGTACGGCGGGACAGAGAAATCCAATCGGAACACTTGTTACCGCGCTCCATTCTGCATGATTGATGTCGCAAATGGGTTCCGATCGCTCGATTTGCAGTAATTTCGATCCGCAAACAGCTGCTTCTGAACGCTAGAGAATTATTCCCACCATTCCGCCGGAGCTTATTTCCTCTCGACCAGCGGTCGCACATCAGGTGTGTACTACGGAAAGTATGAAATATCCGTGCCGTCATCCGCGCGAGTCACACGCGACACGGTAATTAAACGAAGCAAAGTAGCGCGAGGCGAAGCAATAAGTGGAAAAGTTTCAATTTCGAACGGAAAACATCGCTGGCCAACCGACCGGTTGGTTTTAGAACCTTCGTTCCATCCGCGCTTTTAGCTTGCGATTTTTAACCGCGATCAAAGTTACGAGCGCGAAAGAATCGTCCGCGCGAGCGTGAAAACGCGACTCGATAACGAGGCATCGATACGCGTAGGCTGGCACCGCGGCGCCTGTAAACCAGCGAGCGGAGCAGATACGAGCGTAAACTTTCCGATGTCCGTCCCAACGTGGTCGATCTGGCCGATTTCACCGTGCGCAAGATAGCGCTGCCGCGTCGTCTGGGAGAACGATACCGGATGCGGTGCGGCCAGGAACACGCCGGCCCGCTTTCAGAGACCAACCGAGGAGCCAGATGAGGACACTTTCCGTGCCCAGTGAATTGTTCCCGTCCACCGTACCCTCTATCTGATTCGTCGCGATACAATGGTCCGCGTAAAATTACGCGGACTCGCTCTCTCCCAACTTGCTCCTCGATCGCGTTTTCTCTGTCTTTGTTGGCTCGCGGTTCCCCCGCCGTCCTTCCGCGTGCACGTCCACTCGGAGTATCGATCGCCGGAAGTTGGCCACCGCTAGCCTCTGGATACTTGCCGCGGACCGATATTCGCTCGACTTCGCAGCGAGGAATTTCGATTCCCATCGAGGCGACGGAATTTTCGCGGCGGAACGACCGGGATTCTGGAAACCAGGCAATTTGTTTCGTTTTCGATGCCGCTCGAGTGGCTGGTTTTCGGTGTCGATCATCGATCCGACGAGTTCGCTGCCGGAAACTGGGACGACCGTTCGTGCTCGAAGATTGACACGGTTTTTTTTGCTTTTGGGCAAGCAAGATGGAATTATTAACTTTGCAGGGGGAGGATCATCGCGGGGACGGAAGGAGTGTGGGAGTAACGAGACGGTCGGACAGGAAACGGACGATACTGATACGAGGCATCCACGAAATTGCGGCGTATCGGCTCGCTGAGATACGATGCGCTCTCGCAGGGAATAGGAACAGTTTACGTCAGTTTCAGGGCGAGATACGAGGAACCAGACCCGGCGACTGGTTTATATGTATACACGCGCGATCGGAATCGAACGGACTCGTTATCGTTGGGAACGCCGTTCACGGTATTCCCTCGTGTTTCTCTCTTTTTTTCCTTTCTCCCAGGGAATTCTGTTTTCCGCACGACTACGATATCGACGTCCATCGTGAATCGCCGCGAAAACAACGACGGATCGTACGGAAGTTTTGGGACAAAGCTCGCCTTCGCAAATTCTCGGTCGCGATCGACGCTTGTAACTCGAGAGGGACGCGTTTATTCGATCAAATTGATCAGGAGAAAAAGGTCGTCCGACGATTTCGCGTGTAACCTGAATTATCCCTTTGCGCTCGAATGACGACTCTCACTCGCCACGATGTTTCGCGTGGCAACTCGAGCGGCTGTATTTATGCTGAATTTCGTTATCTCCAGTTGATAGATGCGAAGTATTGGTTCGTGAATAAGCCTCCTTGGGCTGTTTATGTCTTCGGTCGGAAAGTGACATTGTGACGTAAAATTCCTCTACGACTGTAGTTCTGAATACGATGCATCTAGCATTAGTACAGTTTCGACGGTCGTAGCGAGCACACGTATCGCGAAATTTTTCACCACTCGTCTTTAATTTCGAGCCAGTGTAAACAGTAATGACGTATCGGGTGTGAGAAATAGGAAAATTAGTGTAATAGACAGTGAATCCGGAAGTAGCAGAGACGACCCACAAGATCCTGGCAACTCAGAATGTTCTGGTAAGTGTTTCGTATAAATATCACACCAAACGCCACTACAGAACTTGAACTTCGATAATTATCTTTTTCAAAATGTAAGCACAGATAATATATCAATACATACCACTTTCGTATGTTAATTCTTCTGTACATTCATTTACGCGCGAAATTGTCTCGAGTTGCAGCGCCGCCCGATCGAAAAAGTCATCGAGCACAAAGGGTTGAAATTCCATAAGTTAGCGAAGGAAGGAGCCGTGAGGTCGCAACCACGCGTAGAATCCGCGACCGTTCGAATTGGCGGGTCGCGCGTCTCGCGCGGGACCGGAAATGCAAATGCGTCGCCGTAAATTCGGACGCGAGCGAACGGCAGGCCAGGCGCGAGACTGTGGGGAAAGCGTAAAGGAAAGTTTCGGAAATTTATGCTCCCGAGGAAGGGCTGGCGGGTGCGCGGACGGTTGAGCATCCCTGTCGCGGCCACCGAGGGTTCTCTGTTTGCACCGCTTTACTCAAAACAATCTCATCCTCTCGTTAACCCTGTCCATTGTCTTTGGAGGCTTTCACGACCGGCTAAGTATCGCTGCGGTTTCGCAGACAGCACGCCTATCGACTTCCAATCGACTTTCCAGCCCGCTGGAGCTGACAAAGAGTGGAGGATGGACGAGGCCCCCGTAGGACCCGGTAACCGGTCCAGGTCTCATTTGTCTGCGAGCCCCTTTTTACCCTTATCTCGTCGCTGATACCCGTTTAGGCAAATTTTTCGCGCCCCCGCAGAGCCAGTTCCACGACCTTCGAAAGTTGACGCCGATTTCTAACGATCCGGTTAATTGTCAAGCCGTTCTCGGGGCTTCCCGTTGCTCGAGCCTACTGTCGTTGGCTTCTATTTGCATAATACTACTTGTCTGCGGTGGCTGCGTTTCTCTTTTCCTGGCTTGCGGGAATTTCATTTGAATAAATTTGCTAGCTGATCCGTTTGGTCTTTGGAAAAATTTTAGTACGATCGGGATAAATTTAAATAAAAAAAAAAAAGAAATTGTGCTGTGGTCAGAAAGTAGCATATCGACGATTGGTTACGTTCACCTGATCGTCGCAAGAGAATTCGTCTCGACTGGTAAAATCGAGCGGCATGGTTCCGCAGAAAAGTGACGACGGAGGGACAATCCATCGCGGAGGATTAACGGCAATTAGTCAAGACCCGAGGGTTGGTAGGCGTGGCGTGTCCTGTCGTCACGCTTGAGCCGTTCCGCGACGACGACGATGACGACGACGACGAAGTCGCAGACAGAGACGAGAGGACGAGGAACGACGAAAAAGCAGCTCAGAAGAGACGCGAAACGGCGGAAAAGGAGGAAGTTAAGACTGGCGGTTGGATAGTTGAAGGGAGACGGCGAACGTCCGGGGAAGGTGGAGGAACGAACGAGTCCTTGGCCGATTACCTGCTCGTTCCCCCGGGTGGTTCCTGCCACGGTGGCCATAAACCAAGCATCGAGCATCAGGGTGGACACTTTTATGGTCGGCAGCTTTGTCTAGCTACGGCCTGGCCACGTTATGGTCGTAGTATCCTCGCAATATAGCCCTTTGGAGGGCCACGGGGGAGTGAGAGGCGAACGAAGGCAGGAGGAATGGGTCAACGCGCACCGCAGGGCTACCAGGACACTGGCAGGATACTGCTGGGCACCAGGAGGGTGGACGGAACGAAAGAAGGAACTCATAACGTTTCCACCAACCGACTGGATTGCCCCAATCGATCACCCACTGGCTTTTTTCCTGGACCTTCCATGAAGAGGACAGTCGAGCGAGCCCCACCTCGCCCCGCTCGTAAAAGATACCCCGGTCGATTTGTAAGTTCACTTTCGGTGTCGCGAGTCCTGCTCGGAGGAATGTAATAAAAACGAAAAATGTCTGAGCCGAGGTGGGCTCGTTCGAAAGATCGAGCCTAGGCCCGGGAATTACGACTTCTGAAAATATTTAACAAACTACTCCCACCGAGCAGCTGACCGAGAGCTCGTGAAAACCATTCGACGCGGGAAGGATATCAGCGACGGCGGCGCTTCCATCCACGATACCTCCTCGAGGCGTCGCGTTACTCTTTCTGCCAGAGATATCGACAAGTATCGATGTCATTAGCATTCCGATCGGAGCGTTCCCGCGCCTCAATTTCTGACGGGCATTAAGACAGTCGGGACTGATGGGCCCTGGACAGGGCGAGGCGGGTCCTGCCGGGCGCAGGATCAGGATCAGGAGGAATCGAGGGATTCGAGCGGCTCGCTCCCCCGTTGCGAGGCACGGCGGACTTCAAAGAAGCCGGAGACTTCATCATCGATACTGGGTCCTGATCACTGCCGACAGATTAGACGCCTCTACCGTCCCTCTTTCTTTTCCTTTTCGCTCGCCACTTCATCTCGCTCTTCCACCCGCGCGACCTTCGCCGGCGTGATTATAGATACATCGATCTCGAGAACGGCTCCTACCCGAGAGCTCCGCGTTCGTGCTCCGTTCGCGTTGTCGCAACCGCGATGAAACGCCCTGACACGTTCCCCGCCGTCGAAAAACACGATCGTCCCTGGCCGATACGAATCCCACGGAGTGGACTATTAGACGCAGAGGAATGTCTTCGGTCCCGATCTCTCCCCGGCCGGTTACCGCCGCGGGATCGAATCTATACGCGTGCCATTCGTATTACGCCGTCCAGGATTGATGGCGTAATGCGTTAAACGCGCGGAAGAATAAGACGTTCCGTGAGCCATAAGTCGGTGTCAAAACGGGAAAGTTGAACGACGTCGTTCGAAACTCGCCGCGCAATTTTCTCGAGCCGTTTCCGACCGCATCGCCGCCGACTTCGCCCGTCTCTCCCACGAGAGTTTCCAGCCGAACATTTCCTAGAACGTAATTGCTCGTCGAACCGCAGCTCGCACGCGGAAATAAGGAAACCGAGCAGAAGTTAAGGGGTAGAACGAGGAAGTTGGTACCGTTCGATGCTCTTCGTTCGAGTAACTACAAGAAGCAGAAGAAGAAGCAGAAGAGAAGAAGGAGGAGTAGGAGGTGGAATAAGAGGAAGGAGAAGATAAAGAAGAAGAAGAAGATGGGAAAAGTTTTCATTTGCAGAGGAACGGAGGTCGAGGCCAATGGCGGCTTTAAATCGTTCGCAATTGAGAGGCGTCGTTTCTCCCCTCTCGCGGTCCTCTTTCTCTTCAGAAGGCTCGCCGGAAGTCGGCCGGTCGAGGAACAACCTGTTGACCGGCTCTTGCGAACGTGAAATCCTGCGGTCGCTCGTAAACCGTTGTTTTAATCGTTAACCTATTTGCAACTGTCTCGCAATCATATCGCGATGAAATACGAGAGAGCCGACGCGTTCTCGACTTTTCCACGGAGACGCGTCGGTGTAGCAAACTTCGCCGGATCGCAACTTCCGCCAATAACGCTTAATTTCGAAATTGGCGAACAATACGCAGGATTTAGACGGGCGATTGTTCCGTAATCCACAGCTGTCGTCAGCTTTATCGGGACGACTTCGTCCGGCATTAACGCTTCTCCGGCGAGCACCAGAGAATCGTAAAAGGAGGAAGGTCGGCGCGAAACAAGGGTTAAGTTTCGTCAACAACAAATTGTTCCCTGGCGCTGCATCTAATCGGCTTAGCAGCCACCTGTAGCCCCGGAAAGGGCTTACGGGATAAGGTGCTCCCGTCCTTGAGGAGGGTAACGTTCCCGGGAAAAACCGTCTGCGCGATTTTGGCACCTGCGACAGGTAGCGCTCGAGTATTTGCACTGCAACACGACCCTTCTCGGTTCCTGAAACGAACGCCGGATCCTCCGAGTTCACCTTCCGTTTCGACGCACGATACGCTGAGTAACAACATTTTTTCCAATTTTTCTCTTCCCCCCTCCGATATTAAAGTCTCGAGCAATTTCTACCTCTCCACGCCGCTGGTTCCCTTCAAAATGGCCACGTTTCGAGCCATTGTCCCTCGGGACTCTGTCGAAAATCGCGTCGCTCGCCCGATTCCGCAAGTCAACGTCGAACTTTCAGGGATCGCCGGTTGTAACGAGCTTTTAAGGCGGCGTGGAATTCCGTGAAAAATCTTCGTACCTCCGGCGCGATGACGTTGCAGCTTCGAGGGAGGCTCGCCGTGTCGGCCGCGCGGACTTGTTTGGCTACACAAACGGGGCGTTCTCCGGCGAACGAGCGCGAGTCCACGCGTTCCTCCGTCGAGGCAACGAGCACCTGCTCGCGGTCTCGATAAGTCACCGGCTAAAATCGACGATTTTCTGGTGGCTACTCCTTTTGGTCGACGAAATCCACCCGCTGACGATAATTCATGGCGATACGTCTTCATCGTTCGCGAAGAAATGCTTCGTTGCATCGCCAAAATTTGGTTAATTACGAGAAATTCGGTGAAAATATCGTCGACGAATGATTCTCTATTAATCTTTCGTTCGTTGGAGGAACTGGTAGCGGAGTTTGGCATTCCTCTCTTTATTTTTTCGTTCTCTATCTTTTTTTCGCATGGAGCATCAGAGGAGAAAATCGCTCGCAAGATTTTATCAAGAGCCCCGAACGACACATCGCTGCTGGCCATTTACCGTTTCAGGAAACGCAACCGCCGTGCAAAACTGCACGTAGGATGCACTGAATCGTAGACACTCGCGAGAGTTTCGCATAAGAGGGCCCGGCAATATTCACGAGCACAAGCGAACCAGGCACTCGAATAACCCGTCGGCCACTCGAAACCAGCGGAACTGGCGATATTCCAACGTATGCGCATGCATGGAAGGTCGAGTGCGCGGCTTTTCCTACTTTTTTCCCTTTTTTCTTCTTTATATTCCATCGACCCGCCGCGAAAATATCGCCGGCCGATCGCGCTGATTCTTCCGTGCCATGAGTCGCGAAAGCGGCTGCCGATCGATCGATCCGGACCAGTAGATTTCGTTTTGCTCGATTACGGAAAAAGAAAAAAGCGATAGAGAAAGAGTGAGAGAGAGAGAGAGAGAGAGAGAGAGAGAAAAGAAAAACGTTTAAGTCCGCCCAATGGTGTAATTAACGAAGAAGAAAGTTCCCTGCGGTAGCAAGATTACGAGCGAAAAATTTCTGCAAAATTCTCGAACGGAATAGAGATAATCGTTATTACCGTGGCGCGGTTTACGCGATCATAACGGTTAGGTTAGAATCGACTGGTTCTCTCGCCAGGCTTCGAGAGTTAAACGGAATGCAGGCATAAAAACGCCGGCGTGGTTGGGACACGCCGGTGTGCGCGATAATTATCAGCCACCCACGCAACCGTTAAGAGTAAACCTCGTTATCCGGATGCGAAAGAGCCGTGCAAAACTCTCGAGATCTCTCGAGCAACCCGCGGCCGTCGGTCTGTTACTCCCTGTTAATCGGCGGGAAAAAAATGGCAATCTCGAAACCGGCGTTCCAGAAAATTGAAAAATCCTTTCTCTCCCATCGTCATCGTTTCCACCAAAAAATCGTTCCCGCTGCCGCTGTTCTTCGCTCGACTCGCGCGCGCTGCCTGATAATTAACGGTTTCGCGAACGATCGAACGGGAAGCTGGTTTAACAAACGAGCGTCGCCACGGACGACAATGATAAGCGAAACGTGGCGGGTGTGCGCGGGACTCGCTCGGATCGATCGATTTTCGGGCAGCCGTTAAGGGACGTCCACACCCGCGAAATCGGAATCGCGATCTCCGGCGCGGCGCGTCGTCCGCCAGCCTGGAAACTGATAAATTGCGACTTCCGCCTGCGTTTCGATCGTGCCGCGTAATTTCCTGCGGAGTAGCCGGCTATGATGGCGGCAGAGAGGGGACAGGCTGGTAGCCAACGGCGATCGGAAATTGGCCCGATGACATTGATTAAAGCGTTTAGCGACGGCGACAATGTCGTAATTATTAATCGGTGACGACGCCGCGGCGAGATTCACCGATCTATCGCTCTGCCTCTCGAAATACAACGCCGCGATCGTCGCTGTACCTTACAATCGTCGAAACAAATACAATTTCGAGGGAATTCCGACGAAAAGAAGGTGGGATCGCGGTTCGAAAACTTTTCAACATCGTCTGTTGCGGTCGTAAAATTAATTACGCGACCATAGCCGGAGGAATTAATACCGGTGGTTTCGATAATAGGTATACAGGTCCGTTTCTAATCTGAATCAGAAATAGAATCGATAATAGATAATAACGCGGTAGATAATAGCGCGGCGGAATGGCTGGGGGTGGAGAGAACGAAGGGAGGTCGAGGGAGAAGGGAAAAAGGAAGCTGCCGAGTCATCGGGCAAACGAGCTGATATTTTCGCACCTCGGTTCGCCGACTGATTCAGGTAGGTGTCTGCAACAACGAATTTCATGCTACCTGACCACTCGTAAGCGCAAGAACTTTCGATGGAAACACTGCGGCGGCGAAGAAACTTCGTGCAAACACCGATAAAAATAACGCGCGGGAGAAACTGCTGTTTGGGGACAACGGTGGAAAGTGCAAGTTACGGCGAAAAGAAACGGCGAGATCCGTAACGTAAGAACAAACACCAAACAGTGGAGGTGCTAAACAATATTCCACAGTACGATCTCGCTTATTAGTGGCGCGCTGGAATTGTGGGACGAGCGTGTGCGATCGAACGGTCGTGGACAAAAGGCAAACAGAAATATCTATCGATTAAATCGCCGGAACGAACTCGTAATGACATAAAACGCAGAAGTGACCAGCAAATGAAGACAGAGAGCGCCGCGAAGTGTGCCACCTTAATGAACGAGAGATCGCGTGAAAAAACAGCCGCCTAAGGGGCAACGACACGAGATTTGCGCCAACAAAAAAAAAATGAAAAAAAAAAAAAAAAGAACGAACACGACCATTTGGAAGAAAGATGCGAAGTACTAAGAAGAGGGAGTAGAAAACGCGGCAGCAGCAGCAGCAACGGCAGCAATAGCAGCAGCAACGGTCGCATAAGGAGAAGAAGAAGAAGAAGAAGGAGAAGAAGGAACATCGTAGAGAAGAAGCAGCCGATTTATTGGCGAGTTTAAAAGAGCTCGGACCCTCGACATAACTCAGCATTCGTCTGATGTTGACTGAGTGGCCGACTCGCGGCTGCCAGAGGCGCGGATAGCTACGTACCTGAGGTTCGCTCGTCGCCGGCTACCTCGTCTGCCAATCAAGAAGCATTCAACGGTACTAAGTGGCTCGGCTTAATTAAGCGCGCACGGACCAGACGCCGGGGGAGGGAGGAGGCAAGGAAATTGCAGGACGTTTCGACGGACGGCTCGTTGCGTCCTGAAAAATATGTTTTCCCCGACGAGGGCCGCGCCGCGGTGCGATCTCGCGGAAAATCGCCTAGACAGCGGCCGGTTTTTCTTTGAAATTTCCCTCTTGGTCCATCGACTGAAACCCCTGTAGTATCTTCGTCCTCCCTTTTCGTTTCGCCGCTGAACAACCATTTTTTCGAAACGCAACGCGCGTCAAAGGAAATCATTGGTCGCCTCGTTTCCCTTTGTCTCCAGAACCGATCGAACAGATTCGACGAATCGACCCCGGTGATCTCTCACCTGTTCCGTTGAGATTGATCGACTTCGCAATGACGGAATCACGTTACGAAAGTAGGCGACGCCGTTTCGAACGGCCCTCGAGATGCGGTCGGGTCGCGCGTGCACCAGTAGATACCTACGGCGTAATCCGGCGTGTCATTCGATTGGGTCGCCGCAATAAAATCGAATGACGAGCCAATAAAATATTTATGGAATCGTATGCAAGCCCCGTAGCCGCACAATCGACCTTTAAACCCCTCGTGCTGTTTCCTCGATGGTTACACAGTGTTTACCCCTCGGCAACCCTCTGGAGGGTTGCTTCTGCGTTCTCGCATACAACTACGCGTATGTCTACACGTGCATTATATTGCACCAGGAGGAACGCGGAGAATGCTCTTCGATCGAATCCCCTAGCGTGGTGGTCCTATTAACGCGTCTATTCCTCTCTCGCTCCTTCTCTGTCTCACGCGCGCGCTTTCTCTGTCTTTTCCCCGCTTCCTTTCTCTTCCTGTCATTCCACTCGCGCCTCTTCTCCTCCATCGTCATCTTCAACACTTCGCCCGTCTTCCCTCTGTTATTCCCCGGCCTTTCTTCCTCTAGTCTTCTTCACGCGGTGTACACGTCCCTCCCCTCGGACGATTTTGATCCTTTTGGTTACGGGCAATTCTTTTTTCCTCGCATCGCCTCAAGTGTCAAAGCTAGGCGCGGGCGCGTGCTGGTCGGCCGCGAAGGGCGAATTAATAATCCCAGCGTAGCAGGCGTTGAAGAATATCCTATTCAGTGATCGCGATTAGGACCGTTTCTCTTCCTCGTCCCTCGCGCTCGGCTCGCGTGATTGCGTTGCCCGTGAAACGAACCCGTTCGGACTGGCGAGCGCGCGCGCGATAACGTGACTGGTAAGAAAGCTAGATACACGTCGAAACCGACGGAAATTAACCCGAAACCGATCGAATTCGATTCGAAGAGAGTGCAACTTTGACCGTTCTCCCTCCTCGTCCACCCCTCTTTCACCTGTTCCGTCGATCGTCGATTCGTTCCGGAGACCCGGAGGCGATCGAAGGTCGTGCCTGCCGTCGAATCGAAGGACCGATCGACGTTCCGTTCGACACGCGTGCGATCATTTCTATACAGACCCACGATGATATCGATGACCCTGTTCGCAGCTGTGGGACCGGCCCCGGACCCCTCCATTTTCGCGCGCAGCTGCGCATCGGGACCTTCTCGCGCGCAGTACCATCCCTTCACCCGAAGCTAATCGAGCCTGGCAGACCTCTCGATCTTTATCGAGTCCCCGGCCTCCCGCTTAATCCTTTCCCGATCGAATTCGCTCTGCACTTTGTCGGGGGTGTATTAAACCGTCGTTAGAACGAGAGGGGTAGATTATAGCCGGTGGTTGAAGTAAGCTTGCACGCGCGTACACGGAATTTGTTTAAACGAGGGGCGATAAAGGGTGAAATATTTCGCAAGATTGAAAATGATCGCCCCGAGACGAGGACTCTTAAATCAGGTGGCCATAATGAAGTTACCACCGAGATTCCATCCTAAATTCAGCTCCACTATAGAGGGGACTCTCATAAATACGCGCACCTCGAAGACGAACGTTCTCGGAAGGATAAAATCTAATGTATGCAAATCCCCGCAGCGGGCCACGCTCGAGGAGGCCGTTGAAACAGTGGTTTCGCGGAATCGATCCATAATTTAGAATACCACGGCCGCGCTGTCTGTTTCGCGGCTGAGAGTCGCTAGACCAAAATCCAGCCGGCGTCCCCCGCGCGTTTCGACATTCCAATTTTTCGCTAACGATCGGAATTAGTCGCCCCGGCGAGCCGCTCTCTCCTAAAGAACTTCTCGCGAACAAACAGCCAAAGGCAGAGAACCATCGTACCGATCACGTCCCGTGGAAGCAAACGCGTCCGAATAAATCCGTCAAACGGCGGAATCCTCTGATCAGAAACGAGCCACCAATTAAACCCTTCCAGTCGTGTCCTCCTGCTGTTTCAAAGGACTCCGTCAGAGACACGGAGAAGCTGCGACAGGAAAAAAAAAGCGAAGGGAACCACGGAAGGGAGAGAGCGAGAGAGAGAGAGGGGGGAAGAGGTCCTCTCTGTTTGTGTTGCTTATCTCAGACAAATTTGCTGTCTTGTAAGCGACACCGGAGGGTCCTCTTGACAAACTGGGGTGCTTCTGGGAGGAGCCTGGCCATGTAAGGACGCACGCGGACAACTTTCGACCGCGTACACCGGAGGATCCTCGGCGTTTGCTCCTGAAAGACCAAAACGAGTTGCCTCTGCTCTCTCTCTCGATCTCTCGGACCGTACCACCCTCCCGTGGAACCCTCGTAAAACTTGACCAAGTTATTTCTACGAAGGATGCGCCATGGAAAACCACGCGGCGGATGGAAAAGTAAAGGGGGCGCGCGGTTATTTATCGCTGCGTCGACGCGAAATTTATCGCGGATCATAGGTGTCCTGGGAGGAAAATATTTTCGAAATATCCTTCGGCTTTCCTCGTCGCCATTCCTCCCAACGAGGACACCGCAATTTTTCCGCTGGAAACGAAGATCCCCCCGTGGAATTCCACGATTGTCCGGAAGATTAATGCAGCTAAATCGAAATCCCATCGCGCTTAATACCCCGCCATATTTAATCGATCCGCGGGCCCGATTCGTGGAAAACGTGAAGAACAATGTCTCCGATGAATCGAGGGCCTTCGTTGTTCCCGAGTTACCGAGCGTGGAACAGAATCATCCCGATAAATCAAGCTCCTCCCTTAGCGCAGGAAGAATTCAATCGGCCATTTATTCCCCTACCCGTGGTAATTAATTATTAATTAGGATTACAGGCTCGACCCCGGGGGCGGCCTCTCGACGACGTAACGACTTCCTTCTTCCCCGGTGGCAAGATAAACGAGTAAGCTTGGAAGACTGCTAAGTAACTCCATGAATTTTCCGCCAGCACCCTCGACTCGGTGCCTCTGGGGGTGTAGCTTCTAATCATCCCTATCTCCTGGCCACACCCTTGTCTTGCAACCTGAACACGAAGAACCGCGTCTTTCCTTCTCCTTCTTTTTCCTACTCTTCATCCATCTCTTCTTCTCACATATATACTACACTCTTTCTCGTTTCGAGATAAATATCGTCTTATTCGCCTGCTCTTTCTATCGTTCTCTCTCCCTCCGTCTCATCCTTTCCCCTTCCGACGGCTTTAGCCCCATTCTTCGGAGTTAATGCGACGTTCAGCCGATGTTACGCGAGGGTGGGTGTTGACGACGAGGCTTAACGAATCTCGAAATGCCTTCTGACACGTATGTCCGGCCGCGTGTCGCACGCGACCTTTTTAAATCGATTCCCTCGTGTCTCTTCTCCTTCTCCCTCCCCTATTTTCTCGAAAAATTTCGTTACCCTGACGAGAATTGCGAACGAATGCCTACTGAAAGCTCCACGTACCATCGTTCTTGCGCCATTTCCTCTGTTTTATTTTTCTCTGGTTCTTTTAAAAAATCGTGGCAGAAAATTTTGCAAGTTTACAAGGTGACAGGAACCCGGCGGCGAAAGGCTCGCGTGTAAAATTGATTCGCACGCGAGAAGGAAGGCGCGAGAGCCGGCGGCAAGAAAATCGCCGGCAGGAAACGGAGGGCGCGAAAGGAGGGAAGCGGAAGTAAATCATGCAACCCCCGTGACGACGTCGCGCGATGACAAACGAGCGCGTCTACGTCATCGCGCAAGAAACGCCGGCGACATCTGATAACGACCTTAATCGCATTAAGGCCCAACTCCCTCCCCTCCCCCGAGTACCACGGCCAACGATCCTTTCCCCCGACCGGGTGATCGTGTCCCTAATGTCCCGAGAAAAGCACCGCCGCGATTGCGGATAAATCGCCCCCTCCCAAAAGACTCGCCTAATATATTTCTTTGCCCGCCATTCCGCTCGCTGTCTCGCTAATACAAACCAACACGTGGCCCGTTAAACAAATTTCTCGCAACTCTCCCTCGCCACGGGATTAGCCACTTTTGCACGCTAAACGATTCGTTCCAAAGTTTATCTTCCGGATCGTTCGTTCGTTCGCGCTTCGAGGATGAAAGAAGATGAAAGAAGGAAGCAGTCGTTACTCGAAAAGAGATGCATGAAAAGTTCAAAGTCGCGTTCTTTCGCGACTTTCACGCGTTCGTACGCAGGCATCGACGCTACTGTCCACGAAATATACGAAGAGGAGGCTCAAAAGGGTTGGTCGAAAAATCGCGGGGCCAGAGAAACGGGTGGCGGAGCAATGAGAGGTTCGCGCAACCCTTTCGCCGCACAATGCGACATTTCATTATTAAGCTTGGCTGCGGCGGCGGTAGCTTCGAGGCCAGCGTGATTCAAATTAAACGCGCAAATATTTGGGTATTTTATTTCCGACGGAGGGTTCGCCGGCCGTCGAGGGCGTTTTGTTACCTATCCGCCCGGCCCGGCGAGTTTAATTCGTTTCGTTATAAATACATCAGCGGCGGTCGAGCCCGGGAAATTACCTTTGCCAGGCATAATGGCAAAAACACGAAAACCAGCACGGAAATAACAGGCGCGGCGGCGTGGCCGAGGCGTGGGGGTTGTGGGGGGAGGTTGGGGGCGATTGAATTTTGCGCACGGCCACCGGCTGAATTATGAAAAATCGGCTCGATATTTCGAGCGTAGCCGCGCAAAATCGGCCCGACCACCGTTCGTTAAAATTCATGCGCGCAATTTGGACTGAATCGCGGCCCTGTTTGTTTCCTTGCCCAGCATATTTACGGCTGATCCGGCCGGTTCCTGTTCGCCACGCGAATCTACTATCCCCCCGCCCCTCTCTTTTCGAGCGCGCTGTTCCGCGAGTTATCGTTCAATTAAGCCGAAAAACCCGTATCAACCGATCCGCGACTATCAGCGCTAACGATTTCATTTAAATAACGGATATCTTGATCCCCCTTTTCTTTTTTTTTCTTTTTAGAAACGCTTGCGCGTCCGCGAAGGAAAAGATTTTTTATTTTTCCTTTTTACGTCTGATCGACGCGATATCGATGAGGAGTTAATAAGGATGCAGAAATTTGATCGCAGAACAGGAACGCACCTTTTCGACTCCGTTTTGCACTTGGCAAAGCGTTTATCAGAGCATGTAACCGAGATTGTACGTGCTGTTCTCGTTTCTACTCATTACTATCAATCATTCGAGACTCTCTGGTATTACGACCCGCAAAAATTCCCGCCATCTTAACGGCGGCGTTGAAGCGAACGCGGTTTCAATTACGCTGTCATCAGCGACGCGTGTACCACACGACCGTTACACTTGTAGTTTATATGTAGACAGTTGCACGCGACTAACTCGCGGGCAAAGTAGACGTGTCCTCTCGAGTATCGCGAGACGCTTCACGGTCTTAAGTTAAAATTCGCGGCAGCGCGACCCGCGGATCGATTCGCGAATCGAACGATCGGGCGAACGAGGCGACGAGCATTGTCGAGGCTCGAGTTGGCTTCTGAAGAATCGATTCGCACCTAGCCAACGACTGACCCGACTTGACCTGACACAGAAAGAGTTCCTTTACTCCTGCGATAATTGCATACAAGAGTCCTTTCACCGTAATACTTCGAATCGTAGAGCCAGTGGTAACAATCAATTACGGGACGTCCATTAGCCAGTTTCATTCATAAATCAAAAGAGATTGCGATATCAGTAACGTTGAATCAAAGAAAAGTGAAATTCGTTACGATTCCTGGAACCCCCTTTCGATCACTCCGCGGCTAAGTACGCTGTTACGATAATGTTACAATAACGCCACGATAACGGACGGATTATTCGCGTTAAATCTCGTTGAGAGAGAGGGAGAGAGAGATATATATATATATATAGAGAGAGAGAGAGAGTGGCACGAGAACGAAAGGAAGTTAAACGGTCGATTATCTGAAGGTACGCTCGTAGCTGGACGCGTCCTCGTAACACGAAGCCGATTTGTACTTAATTAAGATTACGCGTTGATGAGAACACGCGCGGCACGCGAACCGAGATATTCGAGGGAGATTAGAGGGCCGTGTAGCCATGCCCGATTCGAAACGTGGACACATTCTTACGGCGAGGCCTGGCCGCGCTTATGCGTCCCGTAAATTAACCCCTAACGTCGAATTCTTTTTTATCTGATTGCGTTACTCACCATGCCCGAACGGACTCCGAGTAACAGCCGGTCTCTGGATTCAACATTTTGCGGTCACTCTCCGACCTGTAACAGACGAAGAAACAGGACTCGTGTAAACGAAATTCGTGATCGCACCTCCGGGGAGGAATAACTTAATTCACTTCGCGACAGCGAATTCAGTTTCGCGTTCTCATTAATTCGCTCGCGCGTCGAAGCGTGTACGCACAAAATTTCGCTTCGCCATCGATCTTCGATCCTGTGGAAAAAGAAAAAAAAAAAAAAATGGAAATACACTGGTCCGCGAGAGTAACCAGCGAGGCGACTGGTCATTATCAGGCCGACAAAGTCGAGTGGACGTCGAATAAAAGACAAAGACGGTGACAAGGTGTAACGCGGGCGCACGTCGCGCCGCGGGACGTGTGTCGATAAATTTATTCGCATCGCGGTGGTTTTATAATAAAACAAGCTCGTTGCTTTCGTCGGGCATTCACGCCGGACGATACATTATCCGTGGGACGCGAGAAATTTATTCGACGCATCATCCACCCCCGTTCCGATTCTTCCCCGTCATCTTTTTACTCCCTTCTCTCTTGCCTTGCTTTTATTTTCTATTTTATTTAGCGAACGCGCCGCGGGCACCGAGTTTCGCCGTTATTGTCATCCGTGTATCGTCGATTAAACCGCGTGTCAGCCGACACTCTCTTTCACCGCGGGGCAGAACGTTTCCGTGTTGCGCCACGCGGGGAGAGATAAAAACGTGACGGCTGTCCTTGCCTCTGAATCGAGCCCGCGACAGACGCCCTCGCGAAAATCCACGGGGCAATTTTTCGTCGTCGAGCACCAGCCTCTCGCGTCTCTCGCTTTGAGCGTCAACCTTTCCGCGTTCCTCTTTGACAAGATCAGACACCGGTTATGCTAATTGCCGCTACTTATTACATCTCACTTGTTGCTACGGAAGATCGATCGGTTCCGCCGGCTCTTCAATTTCAAACGAATTCAATCGCGAATGAAAACCCACCCCTGCTTACTTCCAGGCAACTAACTCGTTCGAACGGGTATAAATATTTCATCGAATTAAATCGGATCTCTCGTAGGACTTGTGCTCCGATGTACCCCCTTCTGGTACCGTCTCCGTCACGTTCGCTAGCGATGGCCGCGGAACCACCCCCTCCGCGAGAACCAAGATCACGAGCAAATCCTTTGATTTTTCAATCTGCCGCGGGCAATTGTTTGCGTGTTGTGACAGCGAGCATTATCGGGACCGATTATGAGCGGTATTAAGGGTGACTCGTGAGAACCCCATCTGGTCGTGGAAAGGGGGCGGCGTCCGCGGTCATCGAGGGTGGAAATCACTGTCCGCCGGCATTACGCATTCATGCACGCAGCTTGCGTGACTGTTCGCGTGCTTTGCGTACCTCGTTGTCTTCGTGCACACACTCCTCTCCAATAACAATTTACCCTGCATTCCTACGCATCGAATATCCGAACGATGTTCTATCGTTTTTTCTTTATACGATATTTTTTAACATTCTACTATTCTACTGTCGATTCGTTGTTCGTTTCGAACCGTTTCGAGCGTACTATCTTCCATTATCAAATTCCACGAGTATCTTTATGGAATCGAGTTTGTCCCTCTGTTGGAATGATATGCAATTATCGCGGGAGATTGTACGCGTGTTGGCGCGGCTATGGGAATGCGAATTTGGCGCGGTACCACGCAGTAATTCGAGGGGTCGGCAGGAATGTGATTTTTGGCTAGGAGGGTGAACCGCCCCCTCCGACTATGCGGTTTGCGCGTGACGCTCGTACCCGCCGATTCCTTGCGGTTCTCCCTTCTTTTTCTTTTTTTTTATTTCCACTCATCGAAATACTTGGCTCCCCGTGAAATTATTCACCGTGAAAATCGTGAATCGCAATAACGAGAGCCCACGGAAATGTTGCACGGTCACCCTTCGGGGGATCATGACTGGATCGAAATGCAGAGCGTTTCGAGAGCGAACGATTTTCAGCGTTTACAGCATCCGAAGCGTTTGAAAAGAGCAATTTCTTTTTTGAAATCACGACTGTTTTTTTTTTTTTTTTCAAAGCGTCACGGTCAGACACGTTCCTGACACGGTCGAATTCTTTCCTCCGCTCGCAACCAGCCGCGTCAGTTTAGTACGCGTCCCCGTTGCTCGTTCTCGCGCGCCTCGTATTGTCGAATTTCGTCTGTGACTCGAAAAACAGAGACGGAAAAAGGATTCGCTGATCCGCGATATGTACGCGAAACGATGTTCGCGGAATACCGCGGAACGTGACGAGTGGCTCTTAATTCAGGTAACCGGAGAACGATCGCCGCGGTCTGATAGGAACATCGAGTTTACACGGCCGAACAGGATCGCGTTTCAATTCGTCGACAGGTTGCGAATAATGCCGGGAGCCAGCAATCGCGCGGAAATGTTTCGCGAGCGGAGGAACGGCGGGGCTCTCAATTATGCAACCGGGGACGATCTGCGTCGGGGCGAATAAAATTTCGCGCGTAGCTCACCGTCGAAATTCAAACGGGCGCGGGCCGCGCGACGCGGATGAAATCGCGCTGGGTTTAACTAAAAATCAATCGCGCCGCTTTCATTCGCGGGAAAGTAATTAGACGACTCGCAATTAGAGGTACTCGTAGAAGATGGAACGTTCGATCCGATGCTTCGATAGCGAATCGATTAAAATTGGTGATCAAGTGGACACAGTAATTTTTCTCTCCCCTGAAAACGTCGGCTTATCCTCGATATTTAATTATATTCCTCGCAAGGTGTCGGCACACGTACCGATTTCCTGCTCGTGTTTAGGGATTATTCTCGTGGCATTTAATAACCTTGAACCGTGGCTATTTGTCAAGCCTGTCGATGGTTAATGACTAATCGTCAGCAGGGGTGTTCGTACCGCTGTCTTCGAGGGCCCCGTGAGAGACGAGCAGGTGGTGGAAGAGGTAGAAAGGAGTCCACCAGGCGGAAGGGAGACGGGGCGAAAATTTCAGGGACTGGTAGAACGCGGCGCGTTTCTACGTTGCCTGGTACCTTTCGTTCTCCAACCATTTGTCAAGGTGACAAGGCAATCTCACCCCTCTGCGCTATCACCCCTCTCCAAGCAACGCGAATTCGTTCTCCAGTTACGTCGGTGTCATCGATCAAAGTTATTTGGAGATTGGATGCTCGCTGTTCTTGTCCACGAAATATCTTCTCTCTCTCTCTTTCTCTATCTATCTATCTCTGTCTCTTTTCCTCTCTTTTTCAGCTTTCGTCGAATTTTTGCGGATTTCTATTTAATAAGGGAGAAAGAGGAAAATTGAATTCGACCGACGGAGGGTGAGAGGAGACGCCCTCCCGTCAAAAAAACAGCCGCGATTTCAGAGAGATTGTAGGGAACGGGGGAGAGTCCGGACCAATCTACCGGCAATCCGGCTAAAAGTCGCCGACTTCAAGTATCGTATCCCTCGCGACGTAATCGTTACACTCAAGAAGAGTGGTTACCTCATCCAGCTAAACGGCAAACGCCTCTACTTCCATTAACCCACCAGAAAAAGAAATAAAAAAGAAAAACTGGGAGAAACGTAGGGAATTTAAAAAAATCTACCGATAACTTTTTGCAACACTTTTCTGCCTTTCAATTTGAAATAAAACGCAACACCTTTCCGCGACGCATGAAACGAGGAAATTTACGATTAATTCGCAAACGATCGCTCGAACTGTCACCGTAGAAGCTGGCGACAGATTTCCCTCGTGGATTTTCCACGGTTACTTTTTACTCGAAAGAGAGTCGAATCGATCCATGTTAATAATCGTCGAGCGGTACGCAAGTACCGTGTCCCCAGTCACATAATCACTGTACTTAAGGGGAGTGCTCGCTCCACCCGTGACCGGGTTCCCACAACCTCGCCGTCATTAAACAACCAGGCGAATCACTGCGCTCTCCTCGTCCCATGCGATCGACCGTTTTGGCAGGTGGTGCGTCCACGGATTTCCCATAAAACCGCGGACTACAACCGTACGCTTTAATTACGACCCCCTGCGCTCACGAAATTCCCATGGAACGTGGACGTCGATAACAACTCGCGTGTTTACCAATCTGTTACGTTTTATTACAATACACGTGATACCAAGAAAAAAAAAACACTCGCTGATACCTGCTGCTGTTAACGCGTAGATACGAATCGCACGCATGGGGAGAATGTTAATTAGACCGGAATTCGAACTGGGCCCGCTGGCATGGCGAACTGGAAACGATGCGACGTCGCGTCGTTCCGCGCGAAGTCTTGGAAAGGTAGGGAAGCAGGACTTCCTCCGATCGGTTGGCTCGCGACGGTCAGACTCGTGTAACAAATCGAGCTTTTAATCACGAGTGGCTCGCTGCCTCCAGTCGTTTTCGTCTAATGGGTGCCCCTTGTTTAGGCGGTGCGCCGCAGTGCGGTAGGTTGGTGCGGCCAATTTCACCGTGCCCCGACGATTCGACGTTTTGTTTAAGCCCCGAGCTGGCCATTAGTCATCGTTCACATCGGGGAACACCGGTCACCCTTCGATCGAAAGGATCACTTTCTCGAGGATCGGGACGCGCTACTCGACGGAAGGAGAGGAAGCAGCGGGACACTCGAAAACTGAGCAGAAGCGTGTTTGATCGTTCAATAGTGTCTGGGGAGGAAATGGACGAAGAGTCGAATTACAATTTCGCCTGAACGGCGGATATATCACGTTGGAGGCGGCAGTGAGAAAATTCGCGGGTCGAGTCGCGTTATGACCGGAAGTAGGAACGAAAACGAGTTCGAGGGTCGATCGATTAACGAAGAAGAGAGATGGGAATTGGGCGAGTGAGACGGATAGAGGAAGGAGGATCCATGGATCCATGGATCCGAAACGTGACGGCGCTCGGCTGAGCGTGTATCCCACCTGAAAACCGGAAACCGGGGTTCCCCTGCGGAGAGAGAGAAGGCAAGCCTACCGGAACACCGGAACCGGAAGGGTGCGGGACCTAGGCGACCGACGACGCGCCGGACAGCACCGGCTCGCACTGATTACCCGCTGATGAAACGTACCGGCTCGTTGACTTCGGCCAGGGTCGTCATTAGGTACGCCCCTGGTGTGCTGACTGCGCGATGGAAAAATCGTTCGAGAAACTTGCGCGTAAATAATTCAAACCGTTCGTTGTTTAAGAATCTTGGGTTGAAGAAAAATGAGAGTACAGAGTGCAGTATGTGCAATAATAAAATTGTTCGATTTAATTTCAAACGTAGAAATTGAATGTCCAGATATATTTGGAATTCGTTCGCTCGTTGGATGCAAGAGTTGGAACCTGGAATATCGCAAGTGCAACAAAATGTAATGAACGCAATGTCGGTGCAAAAAGTTGATGGAAGGATCTTGGAAAAAAAAATAATTTCGACCAACTATGTTCCATGCCTCTTCCCGATCCGGTCATTTTTATTGCTTCGCGGTTTCGCGTGACAATGGGGCGCGTGTTTTTTAGGCTCGGCCGATGGGAAAAAGCGATCGCGGCCGGAAGTGGAAGTGGAAGTGGAAATTGTGGCAATGAGAGCGTTGCCCGGCGTGGCTCTTATCGAGATATCGCCGGTTTCTCGTTTCCGCAATTTCCTATCTGCCCTGGGCTCGCAGGTCCGTCAATAAAAATATATTTCAACGATTCCCGGTGAAATCTGCTAGCCTATCGTGTCCAATATCCTAGACGTTACACTCTCGTCGCTTAACAAAAAACAAAACAAAAAAAAAAAATTCGTTTAACCCGGTTGAACCACGGCAACGCGTTCCTTTCCAACTGTTACGCGAAATCGCGAAAATCAATTCGTAATTCACATTTTTCACGGCCGCTGACAGCTCGCGACGGAATTAACCGTCATAAATCTGTCAGAATTATAGTAATTTCGCGTACAGTTAGGCAAATTAAGTCGTTCAACGTAGAAAGAGAGAACTAGAGAGACAGTGCCGCGTTCCCAGCGATTAAGAAGTAAGGGAACGCAATTTTCTACACGATTTGCAAACCGTTTCCTCGAACGATACTTCTAGCTTGAAGGTTTTCCACGTAGGAAAGTCTAAGCATACTCGTCGACACGTTTCCGTTCGCGATTCGAAATTCGTCAGGATTATTTTTGTACCGTTGTCTTGGCTGCTCTCGAGGATTCGATCGAACGATTCTGTGGCCTTGGCAAGGGGGCTGCGTTTCGACGCAAAATCGTCGTTTTGATCGGGCTTGCGCGCGTCTCGCCGCGCTCCAACGGAGAAACAGCCACGGGCAGGATGATAGAGGGGTGAAGAGCGACAGAGAGGGAGAGGAGAGGAGGAGAGAAATTCACCCTTGCGGTAACATTGCGAGAGAGCACACCTGGTCGGAGCTGCAGCTGCAGCTACAGCCCCCCGTCACCGAGCAGGGGATGAAAAGGGGAGGGAAAAACGAGCGCACCGTAGGGTCGTTGCGGGGCATCACGGGTTCCACTGGCCCGTTCGAGGGGGGAGGTCGGTCTGGATGCTGAGATTTCAGTTACGCGTTTGCTCGTCAACGATTTCCAGACTCCAGCGAGCCAGCAAAAATGTACACAAGCGACACATTGTTTTCGGCCCTACGCCGTTCGCCCGCCTATCAAGGGGGTGAGACGTTGTTTAACCGTCGTTATTTTTATCAAACCACTTCGTTTCTGTTACCGTTCCAATGTTGCGATATTTAGAAGAGAGAGAGGGAGAGAGAGAAAGAGAAAGACTGCAGCGAGCATTGTATCGATTAAGAAATAAAAGTGTTCCTTATCACGCGCGTAACAAGTGAAGCGTTATTGTCATCGTAGAAACAGATACACGAGCGTCTGTTTTACATTCGCACGGAAACAGTTTCCGAATAGAAATCGAACCCGAGTCGCTAGTTAAAATGGAATCGATTTCACGAAATCGCGTCCCTCTTAATCGATTCGAACATCCTCTCTCCTCGTCTTTCTCCCTGGCTCTCGGCCCATCTCCGGCCACAACGAGCGCCGTGCAGGTGAATTTATTCAAATGCCGATCAATTCAGAAGGATGACACTCATCGACACGGCGGTACCACCACTTCTGCTTCTCCTCGCTCGTGTTTTTTTTTTTTTATTCCTCCTTTGTCATCCGCGTTACGATCCTTTTGTGCGGCCGCCTCAGAAGGGGCGGGCCCGGAACAATGATCGTGATGTACGATTCGAGAATTTGTTTATAAATGCCGTGGCGTCGTCTTTCGAGGATATCCGCCGATGAAACCCGTCCGCGAACGAGAGGATTTCCCGGTGGAGAACCACCGGCGACAGGTTCATTCGCATTATCTTCCCGCCGCCTGGCTGACGGTCGTTCGAAAAATCATCCCGCCCCGTCGTTTGTGCAATTGGCGTTCGATTAAAAAAAAAAAGAGAGAAGGAAAACACGAAAAAAGCGAGGAAAAATTAAAATAGAAAAAAGAGAAAACGAACAAAGGGAAAAACAATGGAGAACCGTAACTGAACAGTGGCTCGAAAAAAACGACGAGAGAATTCCGTCTACGTAAACGTCCACGTGCGCTCGATTCGATCAATCTACGAGAGGAGATATTCGGTATCTTATCAGCGAAGTAGCAGCAGAAGTTTTAACTCGCCCCGATAAGCGACACGGATAATTCCAATTTAACGACGTTCACCGCGTTTAAATGTAACATTAATCGAGGCGCGTTCGGTCGATTATCAGCGCGAGGGGGCGCGCCGCTAGACGGCGGGGGATGAAAAATGTTTGCCCGGTCGGTTGACGCGTCCCGGGGGTCCCAGCGTTAGTCCGGGTAGACAAAGGAGCAGCAATTACAAAAGAAGAAGCGTGTCCGCCTCGAGGAAGAAGATCCGGAAGCCTAAGTTTATTTACATTACAGTGCCAGGGCCGGTCTCTCGCTCCTTTTGTCGGCGGTGGCGTAATGCATATTAATAGGAAATAATCCCCCCCTGGAAGAGGGCGGGTGTCGCGGGTGGCCACGGGGACGTAACGAAGGACTCGTGGAAAAGCCCCCGAGTAGAACGTTCTGCCAGATAGAACGTCGTCTCGCGTCACGTGGAAATTCCTCGCGGATTCCGGCCACCGGGGGATAAATATTCATGGACGCGGAACTGAATTTTTATCGGGTCGTTCTCGGCCGGATTCAACGCGCGTAGACTCCGTGGCGGGCGGGGATGCGCGGTGGAGAAAAAAATTTCCACGGGGAACGCGCGGTTTAATTCGAAACGAAATTTCGAGGAATTAACGTATCAATTTTCCACGATTACCGCGCGACCGCCGCGCGAGAGATTATTGTCCCGCGGAGTAACGAAGAATTATTCTTGCCGGCCCGGGGAGAACGGGAGAATTTGAATATGGAGAAGGAGGGAAAAAAGAAGAGGAAATTGGGTCGCCTGGAAAGAAAGACGGGCTACAACGGGGCCGGTGAATGAAAGGAGCCTGGTAAATCCTGGAAGCACGAACGACGAAATCGCTGAGCTGGCTACACCTCCTCGCAACTACAACCTTCGCCAGAGAAGAAATCCTACTTCCGAGAATTTTAGCCGGAGAAGCAACTTTCCTTTTTTTCCCTCTCTCTCTCCCCCCTCTACTGGCCAGGATTATCTTCCCACGGGACTACGGACCGGGAACAATTACCCGCTCTTCGGAAATCCACCGCGAAAGAGTTCCCGCGTTCGTTCAGGAGCGTGCGAGGGAAATTCGAAGAAGTGTCGCGTCTCTTCTGGCCGAACTGTTCGAGCTGAGTCGGTACGGTCCTAATAACGCGGGGTACCGGGAAGTTTGTCCCATTTACTCGCTACTGTCACCGCCGAGACGGCACGCAACTCGGCTTCCGCGCGTCCAAGTACGAAACGGGTCTGTTCAAATATTAACACGGGAAACAGAGGAGATTCCCAGACCTTGGTTTCGTAACACCGGTAGCCGAGTTTACACGTTTACCCTGAGGTTATCTGTACCGGTGTTTACCGACACCTCCGCGTGTACGTGTAACTTAAAGCCCGCACCCACGCGTATACACGGTAGCGCGTGTTACATCACGCTCGTTTACATCGACCGTTTGATATTTGGCGCCTGGTCGAGACGGCAGCCTTAGGAACGGCGATCTGTAAAACCCTCTTCGACGACTTCCCGCGGTCGTCGAAGCACGACGAAGCAGACTGAACTCGAGATACTCGAGGGATAGCATCGAAATGGAATTAAACGATTAATAGTACAGTTAAGAATAGTCGTAGCCGCGTCGCTACGAAAATAGCAGTCCGCTATTGACGAGATTCTCGGCGGAATGGAAAGCGTCCAAGGTTCAAGGTTCGAGAAACACGGAGGAGAGAAAGAAAGAGAGAGCAGTCAGGTATATACCCGTTCGGAACGTGGAAAAAATCGCTGCTCCACCGACGCGTACCGAAGAAGGATCGGCAGACAGTTGGGCGCCCAAAGCTCGTACCGGGAAGGTCCTGGGCGCGAGGACCTCAGGTAGCCGTGTCCCTACCTTCGTTCACGGTCCCCTTCTGCGTGGTCCTTCGCAGTTAGGACCGCAGTGGGACGAGAGAGGTGCCCCCTCGTCTATCCGTGAACACCCTGATCTCTTCCTCCCCTCTGGCTCTCGTCGACAACGAGCGCACCTGGCCATAGCCTGATCCTGGTCAGGGTTGCCAGGATGCTCGGACTCGATTCTTCCTCTCCTCCGAGTTTCCGCTCCCGATGCAGAGCTATCTCGACGGTTCCGTTCGAAACGTGTAATACAACGGTTGGTCATCGAGTTTACAGAAATCGCTTCCGCAATTAAAGTGCCATTTGGCAAAAATTAGAAGGTACGCGAGACCCGAAATGAACCGGAATATCGTCTCTAAACTCCCCCCCCCCCCCCCCCCCCGGCTCGAAACAGGAATTACGTGAATCTCCTCTGTCAGGTCGAATTTATTCGAGCGACGAAGGCCAGGATCGACGCCTCGTCGGCACGCTGGCTGTACCTGGTAACCTGAAATTGGTAATCACACACCGGGTAGCCGACGGTTCTCGAGCGGGTGGCGCGCTGAAGAGACGGCACAGGGGGCGGCAGGCTGCGGGGAAAGAGAAAGGGCCGCGAGGGGCAGGGCTGGTGGTTTCTCGTTACAGAGCTTCCTGTATGGAAATCACAGAATGCCCGGGTCCTTCTCTCTCTCTCTCTCTCCTTCTGCCATCGTGTCTGGTACAGCGATCTCAGATTCGAATCGAATCTAGGCTATATAACCGTCCCCCTTCTGTTCCCAATTTGGCCTCGTCTCTACCGGAACTGGTCCCCAGATCGATAAACCCGGTAATCGATTTTCGAGCCGGTCCGCACCGAAAAATGTCGTGATACTTGTTGCTCCGCTCGCGCGATCGATGAAACCTTCGATTGGTTCGTTTCTATGTATATAAGATCGTCCTCGGTGACGCGTGCATCGGTTTGTCGTGGTAAACAGGCGGAACTCGGATGAAATCGATCGAGGGAGTGCAGCAAGCTGGGTGGCGTGCTCGCGTGATAATCGAATTAATTAACGAGCGAGGACCGCGGTCCTGGACGGGTTCGTGGGCCGAGCGTGTGCTCGCGGCCCGGTGAAAAGGAAACTTTGTTTCGATTCAGGAGCCACGGGGGTCCGGCGGGTCGAGCCGCGGACTGGAACTCGTCTACAGGTCGTCTACGGCGAACAATTACTTTCCACTTGTCATGCTAATCGCGCGTACGTGAGCGCCCAGGGAATTCCACTTTGTGCGTGACGGCCTCTTTTTCACCGCGGCGCGCATTCGTCCGATACCGGCGCGGTCCCCACGGCTTTTAAAATTCAAATAGGAAACTACGCGACTCCGTCGTCTAACGATCTGCTCGCGACTATCCGGTTCGCGTATCGCGTTCCCTAAAAAAACGTTTCGAGGGTGTCGATGGGACGGAGCGGGGGTAAAGACGATTCCTCGCGAGACCGATCATTCGTGTAACTAGCGTCGCTTCGAAATGAAAAACAGACACGTCGCGCGCGCACCACCGGCGTCCGTCGTGGCGTGAGTGTCCCGTGAACGGCCGGTATCTTGATAGCCATGCAAATAGCCCGGTGTCAGATCTTATCGTGGAGCCGCATAATCAAAAGCGGAGGCACGCAAGCGCGCGAACCCATCTGCCCCCACTTCGACCATCTCTATCCATCTCTCCCTTCCTCCGTCTCGTTCCCCGTGGTTCCTCGTCCATCCTTCTCTTTCCCTTTCTTCCCTCTTCTTCTTCTCTTTTTTTTTCGATTAGAAGAGATCAGAAAGCTCCAACCTCCGTGACAGTCCTCCGCCTACTGAATTAAGCGTCGCGAGGCTCGTCCGCGGCGACCTGGCCTCGCCCAGAATCACGCGGGCAACGCATGCGCCCACCGTGATACGGATTTCCTGCTATAGATCCGCGAGGAACGATCTACGGGGACTTCGACGATGCCCCGTCGCATTTTTGGATACACCCCGCGTTCTTTGTGGAACCTCGGACTCATGGTCAGAATTTTTAGGACCCCAGGCAAAGAGCAATTGCATTCCCGGTTGATTTCGATGGACGAGAGACAGAAACTCGCCACGGGAATTGAATTCCGGAAGAAACGTCGGACAATGGAAGTGCATCGCTTTCCGCGACTCGCTCGAAACGCGACAGTTTCACGAAATTCCGCGGAAGATAAGATGATTATGCCGCGGCGACTTTGCCACGGTGGCGAGAAGCGTTTCGCAGTCGAAAGCGGCGGCGGGTTTGTTAGAATTCCGCGGAAACAGGGTTAGCAGACGAGGGGGTGGAAAGGTACAAAGCTGGACATCAAAAGGAACCTCGCTCGGTCGGAGATGCTCGTGGAAATTCGTTTCGCGAAAACAGAACCGCGTTGTTCGCGAAATTTTGCGGTGAAACGCGAGGAGAACGTTCGAAGAGCGTATCGAACCACCGCGAAAGCCTGTCGGAGCCGATAAAGCCGAGGGATTCGTCTGTTTTTTTTTTTCAAGTTCGCGGGGCTGGCCAACGAAAACAGAGGAGAGGAACCGGCTACGATGGATGCTTTCTTCCCCTCTACCCCACGCGTTCGTCCACCTACGTACGTTTTCCTCCTCCCCGTCTCGCTGGTTCCCCCCGTGGTTTCTTTCCCCCGTTGGCCTCCCTTCGTTTCGCCGTTCCACGGAGCTAACGTCCAGAGACGAAGATATTCCGGCTGAGTTGCGGCTCCTCCGGCCTCCTCCGCCTCCGCCGCCTTCTGGCTATCGTGGGCCAGATCAAATGGCGGTCTAAGAACGCCGGGTACGAGGCGAGAGAGAAATATCGTGGACTGGAGAGAGAGTGTGTAGCCAGGGGTGAAATCCGGTAGCCACGACCACGTCGACCCACGTTTGTGTTCGACGGGGCGCAAAACGGTCCGAGCTGGAGCGCGGCGCGTGGATTTCGACGGCAACGAGCTTGGAAATTTTCTTCTATCGGCGTTCGATTCATCGAGCTCCTCGTTCGAGATCGTCCACTTTCTCGAATTCGCGCGGCGGTGATTCGGATACGAGACGATTCGCGGAGAAGGCGAGAGACGGATGAAACAAACGGCGAAGACGAGTCGCGAGGAGACGTATAGCGGCGCGTGATGGAGACGCGAGTGGCGCGCGAGATAAAGACCGCGAGAGATACGTCTCGCTGTGGAGTAGTAATTTCCAGGCTGTCACAGCCACCTCGTGGCACAGCTGTCTGGAGGCTCCGTTAACCGGTCTCGGTTATTCCTCGGTTACCTCGTTCCCTTTATTCCTCGTATGTATCTGATAAGCGCAGAAATCGGTGGCCGGTGATAACGTACCCCGGGCGAAGTCAAACGAGACCGATCGATTCGAGCTCGCGAACAGCGGCTCGTTCTTCTGGCCGGTGAATTTTTACGAAAGCCTTTACGAGGCTTTGCGTTCACGGTTGAAGGCAAGGGAAGTACGAGCGATTCGCGAGAGCAAGGAGTGCGTGTGCCTTGCGCCAGGACACGCCAATTACGAGCACGATTTAAGGTTCATTACGCAAGACGGCAAGACCGAAGCGGGGAACGGTAAAAAGGTCAAGAGCCCGACGACGACGACGACGACGAGGACGACGACGAGGCGTTTCAAACCTGAAAGCTAGTCGTGCGATTCGAGAAACCGAAACCTCTTCTAGCGCGCAGGGTGGCTAAGGGTGGTGGTGGCGAAATAAACGTCCCAGAAATCGCGCGCGGCTTCCTCGTGGCACGGAAAAATCTCGCGGAAGAGAAACCCATCGAGAGGACATCGGGGCGACGAGGGACTCTGATCGTTTCCCGGAACGGCGCGCGGCGAGCGCGCCTCCCACGTGAAAATTACGTGACGGTTCTTACCAAGGGAACCGATTTCCCTGTAATCGCCGACTCCCGTTTCCTGTTACGATGGCACGTGGCCGTTTTCGTGTAATTTCCCCTCGTCAGCCAGGGCCGCCTCACCTATACGTGGCCCGACCAGCCGACGATCACTTACCGATCGTTTAATTAATGCGCCGCGCCACGTGGCACGCTTTGGCTTTCGTCTCACGCGCATCGATACCTTCCTCACGATCATTCGAAATGAGGGGGAAAATGCCGTCCACGCGCACTTACTCATTCGACTTTACTCCCGGGGGAGAGAGCCGAGTACACGGCGCTCCTTTGCTATGCACGGTGAATAATCGTCGCGTGATTCCAGGAGGATCGGAGCGCCGGCTAAATAAAGCTCGGCTAACGACGATACGTGGCCGCGGTGCCGACAAAGTAACCGCGATCCCGTCAGACGGAATTTTAAACAGCCCCTCGACCAGATGGGTCGATCGATGGACGAATTCTAGTTGAACATCTCGAGGGAAGAAATTAAAACTACCCGTAGTACGTATGTGTATATAATACTACGTACGCGGAGCGTTCGGGAAGCGAGTCAATTACGAAAAGCACAACGCGAGGAGAGAGGCCACCAGGAAGAAGGGAGCTCGACTTCCGCGGTTCCGAATTTACTGCGGTTCGGAGTCGTCGCGCGCACAACGGGGAAAGACGCCCACGCTCTCCCACCCCCATATCCCGCCCCCTCGAGCTGTGTGCGTCAAAACCGGCGGAGTTTCTTGCCGTAACTAACTACTCGTGAATTTATCGAGGCACCGAGACTCGAGTTTCTCGCCTGCCGCCTCTCGCCGCCCCTCGAGCCCTTCGCGAGCCGCGCGGCAAGGTAACCCGTAGGAAACTTTCCAACAGTTTCTCCCGCGGCTACGGCGAGGGTCGCGGGACGATGGCGGCGACGGCGACGGCGGCGGCGGCGGTCGGGAGCGGCCCGGTCGACAAGGGACGAACTTGTAGTTTATGAATTTATAGCGGCGGAAAGCGGCAAAGGCGAGCGCGAGTTACGCGCGCTCCAGTTTATTCCGTCTCACCTCCAAGATTTTCCTCCCATTGAAATTCCGGGCAGCCGCCACCGCATCGCCACCCAATGCTCTCCCTCTCTCTCTCTCTCTCCCCTACGCGGCGACCGAACGTCTTCGCCTTTCTCCGTTCCCGGGAAACTTCCGTCCCCGACTTTTGCCGCCCGCTCGGGAAATAGTCGCGAGCCATTAACGAGACCGCCGCGGCTGCAATTGCGAGAATCCCGCGGACGAACCGCGCCGATAACTTTCGCGGATCGTCGAGTCGTTAATGGAAGTTTCCCTCGCACTGTTCGCCTCCGCCCACGCCGGCTGCGAGTGTCATCGCGGCGTACGATATCGATCGACGCCACCAGAGGAGGGGGTGGAAAAATAATGCTCGCGGTAACAGCGTCAGAGATTTTCGGCCCGCGAATCGATGGGAGTCTGTCGGTGGGCGCAGCGAAAAGTACGACGATTAAAACACGATACACGTGACCGCGAAACTCTAAACCCGCGTCGCGACCGCGTCCTTCCCACTCTGGTGCAGCGGCTCGTAATTGCATCGTTCGAAAGCGTTCCACGGGGCCTAGGCGCAGCACGGAAACCGATGTAACTGCATATGCAGTGTCGTATATACCTACCTGCGTACACCTGTTCCGTTTCCTGCGAAAACACGCCGAGTTCCAGTTACACAATGCGAGCACACCGCACGATTGCTCGACCGCTCTCGCGGTGCGAACGCGATGCGTGGTGGCGCTTACGCAGGTGCAAACAGGTGAACCGCCCCTCGCGTTACACTCGTCGGACTTAACAAGCTACGCTCGTGATCGCGTTCGCGATGTAATTTTCACGTTCTGAAATTCACCCTTGTTACCAGCGGAATTTTCAGTGGAACCACCCTTTTGGAAACGCGATCCGCGTTCGTTGGAATTTTCCACGGAATCGGCGAGGATTTAATAGTTCGAACGGCGTCGATTGCGATATGAAAATTCAGCCGATCGATTAATGTAAATTGTCCGACGCTTTGGTCTTTTCCACTGCTTCCGTTTAGCAGCAGAACGAAGGGGCTACGCCAGCAACGCATGACGCCGGCGGTGTCGGAGTTCCACAGATTCAGATTCGGTCACGCTGCCCGCGCGACACCACGGGGCACCCACCGTGTCTCCTCTCCCATACACGCGTGAATTTATACGACGCGTGGGTGCGTCGGCTCTCCTAGGATCGCGCCGTCGTCTCGTCACTGATACCTTCCCGCTTCCTTTCGCTCCGGTTTCCGTAAAATCGCCTGCACGCCGCCAGCAATTGATACTACCGCGAATTACTTGTAATTTTACCCTCCATCCTGTGTTCCCACGAGACGCGCCAAGACTCGCTTTCCTTCGCCAGCCGGAGAATTAAAAAATTCCACGGTGCTGGTCTCCAAGTGAAACGGGACTGAGATTCCACTGTTTCTTCCTCTCGTACTTTTTTTTCGTTCGCCTTTCGAGATTCTAATTACGGGAAACTGACGGGGCGAAGCTCGGGCATCGACGAATTAGGAGAATTTACGGAGCCGGGTCTTTCGAGACGGGGCCAATATTTGGTCAATAATGTCAATAACCTCGCGCACGACACTCGACACTTCGCGTCCCTTCGCGCGTGTTCACGCGCGCGCGACGGAGAACACGCCAGGTTTTGTTGGCCGAACATGTGCATCGTGACTGGGCAGTTAACACCTCGAACGACGAGGAGCGTCCTGAGTCATCGATGAACCGTGGAATCGATCCTTCCACGAACCCAAAGTACCAGTCGAAATATTCTTCTTTATCATTTCTCGCGTTACTTCATCCTGAATCGAAGCCAGCGTCGAGACAACCCGCTTCGTATTACACGAATACAAAAACCACCCCTAAATGTTTTACGGATGCATTCGAAGCGATTATTTCATCGAGGAAGGTGTAGCCTTTACTCGAAGGTGATTCCAAGTTGGCCAAACGAAAACTCGGTTCTTACAGACGCGAGCGTCCAGGCTGATGGATTTGCCGGTCGGTTAGAGAAAAGGGTCAGAAAACTAGCTTCCCGCTTGTGCTGCGAGCGCGTAATCGAGGAGCAGAAGCGAGAACCTTGTCCGGTGAAACTCGAAACGCCCTGTAACGTCTCTGATGTCGCTACTTCGCTTTCCTAACAGGCTGTCCACTTTGCGCGGTCGTCTTATCGTCCTCACTTCGCGGTGGACATCGGGCTCTTCGCGCCGATTTACGTATCCGAACGTTTAACCGGTAGAAGTCACGAATGCTTGATCCAACGTCCACCCTCGATACGATCGCTCGATCGAATGAAATAGTTTTCGCGGTGGCTACGTATCTATCGTTTCGATTCAAACTATCGTTTCGAAGATGAAGTAATCCAAAAATTCATCCGTCCTACGAAATGTCCTGGAAATCTTAGACGTTAAGTAATGGACGAACCATTAGCTCCTATACCACCCCGTGGCATATCGTGTTGCAGGAACATTACGTGACTCGTCGCATCCCGTTCGATGCCACTGTCGCTCGGCCATGACGAGTGGGACGCGTTCGACGTTAATTCGCCCCGACAGAGGAATACCTCGAATCCTTTTTCGCCGCGTGGGACAGATGGGTGTCGCGCGCCTCGACACCC
This sequence comes from Xylocopa sonorina, assembly GCF_050948175.1. Lineage (NCBI taxonomy): Eukaryota > Metazoa > Arthropoda > Insecta > Hymenoptera > Apidae > Xylocopa > Xylocopa sonorina. Next base: position 17,592,808 of record NC_135193.1, read on the forward strand.
TCGGATCGGTGGTGCAATCGGTGAAAGAACGCGGGAGGTTCGCCCGTTGAACGGGAAATTCAATTTATCAAGCGATACTACCGGAAGATCGCGAGCAGTCGAACTCGAACGATTTACTTGCAACGATCGCTAAGGGTGCAAACGATCGCTCGTTCTTTTTCCTTTTTTTTTCCCCTCTCTGTTCCCTCCTTTTCCCGTTACTTCCAGTCGTCGAAGCTTGAACTCGTCGAGAGCGCGACGATCAGCAGCGATTTACCAGCGCGTCGGATTAATTCTCAGCCCACGCCATTCAAGCGTTAAGCAACGTTAACTCGTCCCGGTAACTTCTCCCTCGCGGCACTTCACGTCTGAATTACGAGCTCGCGAGTTCCCCAACAGCGGCCGTCGAGGGAAGAGAGAGCCGGTCGACTAAACACGGCCTCGCGGGCCGATTGCGACGAGCAGAGAGCGCGGAGAGACGACGAAGACGAGCACCGGAACAGGATATCGCTCCCTCGGTACGGGCGGTGCGCGCTCCGGTGCCGTTAATTAATTAGAAGCGACGGTGACACTTGTTACTCGGTGATTTCACCGGTACGACGCGGGTTGTACGCGTGTACCTGCCAGCTACGCGGTTGTCCCCCGTCCGACCCGCTCGAGCGGAGGAAGCCTCGTGGAGAGGATCGCTCGAGTGCGCCAGGAACGATCTCGTCGCGAGAGAGTTTGTTTAATGCACGGGAAAAGAGTATTCACAGCCGCGCGTCACGACTTTCCGTCGATTGTCGCGGAAATTATCGGTGGAACGATCCTCCACCCTATTCCCACCCCTGTCCCACGGGTCCTCGAGAGCAATCGAGGAATTAAGGTCGATCCGAGTCGGCTAAACTTTCGCGTCCCTCCTCTCCCCACCGTCTGTGGTCCCATTTAAATTCGCGTATCCAAGTAGAAGCCGAAGGAGCCGCTATCTAATTGGTATTGTCCCTCGGTTGTTGTTGGCCGTCGAGCGTCGAGATAAAATCGTGAACGGTTTAGAGGTAAACCGCCCCGAGGCTTGAAACCCGGGCTGATCAAGCAGGAAGCGGTGGTTTACGCGCGCGACAAGCCAGCCGACGACACGTAAATCGTCGCGTTTCCTTCACGGGAGACCGATTCACGCCTGATTGTCCCCGTAGGTGCAAACGTGCCGTCGTATCCGTGGCACCATTAACGGGGCGACGCATTCAATTTCCACGGGGTTCGACAAAGGCCTCGGAATTACAAATTCAAATCCCGCCGGTTCACGCGGCGCGCGTGTCACGTAAGGCTGAGATTCTTTTCACGAAACGAGGAGAGAGAGCCACCTGTAAAACGCTCGCAGGCGTGGTACACTCCGCCCACAAATATAAAAAGAAACGGGAAAGACAGAAGGAAAGGGAGGAGGGGGGAAAAAAAAGGAAGCGAGAACAGATTCGCGGCGGGTTGAGAAGAGAAAAAAAAAAGAAGAAGAGAAGGAACGATCGACCGTGAGCATCGATACGGAGGAAACAATACGTCGAAGAATCTGGTTGCTGCTTTTTTGTGTCGTCGAGATCAATAGCCTCGATATCGTCGAACGTACCCGAAGAATGGATTCTTTTCTTCCTTTTTTTTCTTTTTTGTTTAACAGGAAAGATTGTTTGGAAAAGGAGCGTTGTCGTCGCGCATAGTTTGAATATTATTAGATGTTACGGAGCGTCGGGTGTAAACGTGGAAACGTTCGATGTAAAAGCAATTAAGAGAGGAAGGAAATCCCGTCTCGACGCTTTCCTCGAGCACTGGTCGAGGATTTGCTCGGTTCTATGAATAATTAAAGAAACTCCCGTCCATCTTCGACGTTTGCGCGTTCCCTATGCAAATTCGCGACCGACTACTGCGTTTCGAGCATCCTCCGTAGCTACTCGACCGAACTCCACCCACGTACCACCAGTCGGACGCTGGGAAATTTACTACCTACACGGTTATTCAGAAACTGACCGCGATCCGGAACACATAATTTAGCGTGTTAGAAATCCGCGACCCTCCTGCACCTTTGCCCACCGTCGAACGGCTAATCCTCCCGACGAATATCCTCCGCGAAATCCTGCAACTTCGAGAGAAAACCCTAATCACCGCGAACGAAAGGAGCCTCCAACCCCTTACGCGGCTGAACGCTCGTAAAGCAAAAAAAAAAAAAAAAAAAATAGAAAAAAAAGGACACGATAGTGTATTAAAAGAGACTTCTGTTTACAGTCGATGTATGTACTCGTGTATAACTCGAGTTTCCCGCAACCTACATGTTCATTCGCGAAGAAAAGGAACCAGCGGGGAGAGAAAAAAAAGGAAGGAGAAAAAAAAAAAGGAGAAAGGAGCGCGAGTACGGGGCTCCGTTCGAACGTCCCCCAGGCTGATTCGTATCCGACTGCTGCGTTTCGAGGATCCTCGAAAGCTACTCGAGGCCACGAACGCGCCGGACGAAACTCGCGAGAGAACGGTCACGAGAGCAAACACGCGCGGATCGAACGAACGCCACACGCACGACGCCGGACGACGAACGGCGAGCCACTCGAGAATACTTAAAGCCTTGTACACCGAGCTTAATTAGGGGTATGCCAGGAGCGGTGGTCGATGCACCGTGGGCCTGGCTGCTCCGCGCCACGTGCGTTTTCTCGCGCTTTCAGCCTCGTCCGACGACGAGCTACGTCCTGGACCAGGAGTGTTTGCCGTTCGTTTCGTGTTGCACGCGGGTCCCCCTGACGGGATCCGCGCGTGTTCGATCGCCTCCTGCCTTTTTCGTGGTCCTGCCGAGTGTTTGCCCTCTTTGCGAAGGTGCTGGGCTTCGCATCGGCATCGGAACTCGTTCGAGCGTACGATCGACGACGATCTATGGAACGTTCTAAGCGAGTACGAGGGACACGGATGATCGTCGATACCTGTTAGAGGAACTTTTTAACCCGTCGACTGTTTCTGATTATCTTTCGCCGACCAGTCCCGGCCGCGGTGCTTTTTTTCCATCGCCTGCACGCGCCCAGTATCGGACAGTGCACTTTCTGGAATCGAACTGCGACGGTGAATGGAAAAAGCGCGGCCCGTTCGGAAAGCACGTTTCACAGGGCGATAACGTTGAATGGACCGGTGGAGGGACAGTTATCGCGAACGAGACGGGGTTCAACTACGGATTAATTTATTAAACGCGTCTGGGTACCGCGACGGGGAACCCGTCTATTTTATTTCGTCGAACGACAACTTTGCCGTTGTTGGCCACCGGCAAAAGAACAGTTGTCAGGGAAGATAGAGGGGAAAAGCGGGCGGAAAAAACGTGGAAAAAAGACAAAAATATCGGAGAGTTTGGCGCGGGGTGTGGCGAGCCGATGAGCAGAGGAGCCGGTAAAAGCCGAATGAAGGGTCACCGAAAACGCATCGATATTCAAACGGATCGTCACCTAAAAAGGACACATCCGATAAACCATCAGCGCGGCGCGGACAGGCTCGAATTACCATTGAAACCGGACAAAATGCTCTCTAACGAACGAAATAGACAGCGGTTCGACGCGGCATTCACCGTCGAAACGCGTACAAAGGATCGATGAAAATGATCAGAGACACGGTGGTCGAAATCGAGAAAAACGCGATGGTCCAGCGAGCCGCCGCGAGATTTTTCACCTTATCGATGGACAGCCCTGACAGGGGAAAATTAAGTTGGAAAGCGACACCGAGCGCGACCATCAAAACGGGCGGGGGAGATGGATAAAAAAAAAAAGAAAGAAAAAAAAAAGAAAAATAGACCAGATAGGATACGAGTGGGATCCCTCGCAATGGCGCGGAAACGGGCGACTGTTCAAACAGGAATTTATTAGCGCCGCTATGATGCCCGTTCGTCGACGGTCTAAATAACCGTGGAAAAAGGCCGCGGCTAAACCGAGTTCTATCTTGTTGAATTTCAAATTGCGAGCCTGACTCGATTATCGGGCCGATATGAAACTGCGTGTGCGAAACGAATATAAAAAACGAGGAATGGGACGTGTCGTAACGAACCATCGGTGGAATTTTTCACCTTATCGATGGTAACTGGCTTTTGACACGGGGAAATTAAGTTGGAAAGCGACGCTGAACGCGACCAGTAAATCGCGAGGAAATAAACAGGAAAAAGTGCCAAAAAAAAAAAGAAAACAGAGAAAAAGAACAGCAAAAAGAGAAAGAAAGAGGCAACAACGGCAACGAGAAAAAGAAAAACGAGGAGAGAACGGGACTGGTGGCACAACGAGCGACTGTTCAAATAGGTCGGTGGCTGGCCAAAAAGGAATTTATTAGCGGCGCTGGAGTACATTCGCAATAAACCGTATGTCATGGGTAGGCCACGGTGTGAGGTTGGTTATGGCGATGCTGGCAACTAGCAGCCAGACAGCGCAGGCTCTCGAGCAACAGCCACCGTTGCTGCTGCCGTTGCTGCCGCGCGAGCTGGATGATTTAATGCCGGGGCTGCCCCACCCTGGAATGCCGTCGTTTGCGCGAGATTTTCAAAAATAATATCGGCCCACCCGAGAGCCGCCGCGTTCCCGCTGCTGCCGTTGCTCTCCTCGCAGGAAGAGCGCCGGGAATTATGCTGGAATGTTTCCTAGTATTTCACCGTGCCAGCCGAGCGTCCGTTGAAATTTCTGATAGATTTACGCCGACCGGACCCGGTGAATTAACGCGGATTAATTATTTTCTTTATTCCGTTCTCCTTCTTCCTTTTACGTCGAGGATAACTCGAGCGAGCGAGCCTCGGCTGATTTTAGCGATCGACCATTTCAATTTTCAATGTCCAACCAACGCTTTACGTAACGCTTTTCTGTCCGGTATCCGTGCGTTCTTTACTCGTGCATATTAAGTACGTTCGATTACGTAAGAGTGGAGAGACCCGCGTCAATCCGAACAATGTTAAACCTGGACGTCACGTGAACGGGATAGAGAGGGGGAGGTAGAGAGAGGGTCGGCAGGCCGTGGCATAAGAGTATGACGCGCGACCCGTTGAAATAATATGGAGGCTTGCACGCGACGGGCTAATAAAAATCGTTAATCGATCGACCGCATCTGCGGACTAATGAATTTTTTCACGCGTACTCCCGCTGCCACGTGACACGGTCTCGTATATCAGCGGCTACTGTAGTAGAGGCTGTAGCCTCACCTCCCTAGTTTCGCCCTGCTCCTGCCGCACCCTCCCCTACCGTAAACGCGCAACTATTTATTAACGACGATCGTCCAGTGTACACAGCGCGAAATAATAAATAGATGCTAAAGGGAGGATGTAATGCTCTGTACGTTTAGGGGCCACTATTTCTTCCTTCTTGTTGCTCCTCACCTGTCGTTGGCCACGCGTGAACGAATCCACGCCCTGGTACCCGCGAGTGCCCCACGGCGGACATGTTTCTCTACCGGTCCAAAGGGAAACAGCCTCTCGCCTATCGTGTCTCCTATCGTTATCGGGATCTACGATCCTGATATCTTATAGATCGTTCCGGAACCGAACTGGCCCGACCAACCAGATCCAGCCGCGCTCGAACCCGTTCGTGGGACAATTTAGTAATTGCCGCGTCACGAGCAGGGAGCACCAGCAGCCACTTTGATACCTTCTTCTCTCGTTTTACCGCGAATCGATGCTCATCGAGAGCTCTCGCCCACGTACGAGTGAGAACGATCGATTTTCCACGCGATGATCGCGACGTAGAACGTACGACGGCCATTTTGCAACATTCGACTGCGAGCTTGAGGATCGTGGAAGGTCCCGCAAGGCGGCGATTCGATATCTGGCCGGTTAAAAATGTCCAGACGCGATCCTGCTAGAGGCATCCAGTCGAGGACACCGGGTAGAGGTATATAAAGGACCTGGTCCCAACGGAAGGCCGTTGGTCACGTTTGGATGTGTCATATTAGGGTAACCAGGACTCCAAGGCTCCGTTCCCTATTCTTTTTCAATTCCAGCCAACAAGAAACCGCGAAGAATTTACGAGAGACACACTTCGCGCCTTCATCGGACCCTGTGTCTATTGTAATTTGCATCCAGGGACGAACAAAGCGCCAGGATATCGGTCAAAGTCGCGAATATAACTGTCCCTCCACCCTTTCGCCCCCCTTCTCCCCCCAAACCGATCGGAGTCAATAGCACCGGACGTGGCTAGCCGGGTTAATAGTGACAAAGGAGCCGGTTAATCGCGGTAAGCTGACCAGTAAATTACCACGATCAGCCAGGCCGTGGAACCGGTAACTGGTAAATCGGCGGCCAACGAAGGACGTCACCGAATCTTTAATGGGCATTCGCATTTTTCAACTTCCCACGTTTCGGTTAGGACCCCGGGCCTCTAGACCAGTCCTAAGCCGTGTGCGCCCGTAAATTAGATTTCTTCGAGGATGATTTGTGGCACGGCCCACCACTTCCCTCCCCGTGCTCGCCCCGTTCTGTCCCCGTGCTCGTTCCGAGCCGATTTAGAAGACGAGCCCGAGAGCCGATCCCCGGCAGCGAGCATCGCGAAATATTTTCATCGAGCGCCGTTCGACAGTTGTTAAATGGCCGCGTCAGCTTAACGCCTCGGAAGCTTATCACCGGGAGTTCGAGTGAGCCGATCTCTGCACGATTTTTCGTTTCCCTTCGTTTCCTTCTCGAGCGAAATCGCGCGATTCTAGATGGAATTTTTGCTCGACGCGGAATTTGTTTAATTTTCGCACAAATCACCGCGACATAATCCGAAATTATGAGACCCACGTTCGTTCGATCGCTGAACAAAAAAGATAGGCTCGAGAAGTGTCTCGAGAATTTCTCACGACGCGCCAAATTCCAGCCTCTGTCTCGACAGTTCACCTTTTTTTTCTTCGCTGTTTCGTAGACGAGTGCGCGATGCTTGAGCAAAAAAAAAGAGAGAGAGAGAGAGAGAGGGAGAGATGGTACAGCTGCAACTCATCGACGCGGTGTTATTAATTGATACGCATCTTCGGGCGATTAAACCGATAATGAGATTAATTAGCGCCGGTGCGAGGCGCGAAGTTTGAGAGAGCGGATCCGCGATGGCTGACGAACGTGTACGGTACGTCTTCGATCGAGCGTTCGTCGAGTCATCGGCATTTTTCGAGTCGCGCCTCGAATTATTATCCGCGGCGAGGAGAACAGAGGGAAGCAATTATGTTCGACGCCGCTCGACGCTGCACATTCCTACGAGTTTTTCTTCCTCGGAATTCCTACACGCGTTGCCAGAGCATCATTATCATCGCTTACAACGCGACCGATACCGTCCTCACATAATGTTAAACTTCTTCTCGACAGAAACCATACATTGAATCTTGATACCGTAATAAACAGATTCATCTTTCCATCGATCCTCAAGATTCGCATTCCATAGGCTACTTCCGTTCGCCGTTAATTAAAATCGAATTCTCATCGATTACGCTGATCAACTAATCGATCGTCTCGCAAAACCAGAAAGCTCCTCGACCACAGTCAACTTCCGTCGTTTCTACGAGTATTTCTCGGGAAAGGGAAAGAGTGGCGTTAATTTACAGCCAGCCGGTAGTCCCCACAGCGATTCTTCCTTCCGGCTGGCAGGTCGTCGCGGCGATGCGCAAGCAGGACCGCGAGAAACACGGAATCGCGTGTGTCGAACCGGGCGAAAAGGTTTATTAGCCGCGCGCAGGGCTAATATCGAGAATGTACAGCCGGCGGCGATAACTTTGACTCCCCCGTCTTTGATGTCGCGCACCCCTTTGTACCCGACGCTGCGCGGACAATGAGATCGCTGAAAACTCGCCTTTACGCCAGAGCTTGGCCCAGACGCGGCGCATCCGATTTTCCCTTCCCCTTCCCGCCGCTCGTCTTTTTTCCTCGCCTCGTTTTCTTCCCCGTTCCCTTCTCCCACCCATCCGCCGCCGCGAAACGAACCGTCCACCGGAATGGGAAGTTAATAACGTCGACGTTTTTCAAACCCGGTTCCCTCGCCGCGGCACTCACCGGTCCGAGACCTGGTAACGAGATGTCTTTATGGGGACGTTTACAATTACGCGTGACGCGCATGGATCATTTGCTGGCAAAAGAGGATCCGGGCTTAAATTGTTCGGAGGGTGGGCCGCGCGACGTCCTCCGCATCGGTGGATATATTTTCTCCAGGTAGAAGGGGGATGAGGTGGCGGCTGGCGGGGTCGCGGTAGCTACGCGTGGCTCTCTCCTCTTTTTTCGAAGATTCCGCGTGCACGGCGTCTACTTCACGAAGTAATTGACGTCGTTTGTTTCTCCATGGAACGATTGTTCGAGGTAACGAGGGATGAACACACGCGTTTCATCCCCTGTCCGTCAATGTGCCGTTTATGAGTATCGCGCGATGGCGAGCGGAGCTCTTCCTCTCTTCCTTTCTGTCTTCCGCGTTTTAATAACGAAGCATCAACCCACCCTGATCCGCTGTGTCAAAATTAAAGGAGAGTTTCCGACGGGATAACGGAACGATTGAAATTTTTTCAACGCAAATTCATACGCGACTCGCTAGGGGGTCCCTTTTTCCAGCAACTTCACCCCTTCAGAGTGGTAAGGGTGCTCGAGATGGCGCGAGGCAGAAAACGTTCGACGAAACGTTTCGCCGCGAACGCAACCCCGCGTTTTTCGGACATCTCGTCGCTGGCGGTTGATATCGCGACGATTCGACGGACGAAAGCCATTTTTTTTGCCTCCGTTTCTAGTTGGTCGGCCGTGAATCCGGATTCGAATGGCTCCGCTCGTGGCGCATGCGTGGCCACGCATTTAGCGTCGCGTTCTCGCGCAACGGCACGTACGTGTGCGTGTACACGCATTTGTTAATGCACACGATGCAAACGCGCAGACGTCGCGGTGCATCCGATGCACTGGTTAGGCCGCACTGACCGACGATCGCCACGAATAACAGTCGAGCCTCGTGCTGCGACGAAATGGACACGCTTGGCAATCTGCTCGATCGTGTCGCGTTACGTATTTTCAGTTTCCCTGGTTTTCTTCGACGGTGTCGTGAGGTTAACAGGAAGAAGAACCGCGAAAAGTGGCAACGGTGTTATAGAAATCGCGCGTCACCCCGGAGAATTCCACCCCGACGAGCAAGCGCGCGCGACAAACCTAAGACTTATTAGATCCCCAAACGTAATAGGTCAGGGAAGAAAGGACGCGACCGGCATGAAATTCATCAAAGGACTCTCCTTTGGTTTCGCCAGCTACGGCGGCAGTAGCTTCCTAAAAAATGAGACTGTAACGCCCGCGCGCGGCGTAAACGCTTCAAAAGAAGCGAACAGAGCCGCGAGGGAGGAGGAGCGCGAAAAGAAAGTCGCAAGGAAAAGGGGAGAGAAAATCTCCGGTGCTCGCACCTGTGCACGTTATGAGCGAACATGTAAAGACGAATAGCAAGAGGGATAGAGGAAGAGGAGTGAGAGAAAGGGAGCAAGAGGGAGGCAAGAGAAGCGCGCAAAAAAAAGGGGGAAGGTGCGAATCACGCTCCCGCGAATCCTTTCTTCGACGCCGCGAGGGTGCACTTAATTGCGAGTTTAAGTAATTAGTACGCGAGCTGGGAACGCGTCGCTCGTCCTCGCTCGCTCGCTCGCTCGCTCGGTTCTGCGAGCACGACCAAGCCCTTTATTTCTTTCTTGCCTTCGCTCGCTCTCTCCCTCTCTCTCTTTTCCTCGCGTACACGTTTTTTTTTTCATTTTCATTTTCTAGAGGATTCTTCAAGCCGCGACGCTGCAACGGTAACAGGGTTGTTTCTCTTACGCGGCGAATAATTGCGACGACGGGATTGTAATTATAAAATGGTATTTCGGATGTCCTTGCCACTTTTCAGAGAAGAAGGACCATCGTGAGGTGACGCTGGAGAGGAACAGGAGTGCCCGTTACGTCGAGTATTGGGACGTGTAATGAGCAAGCCGTGAGTTAAAGCTCGTCGCTCCGACGCGTACAATACGCGCCGTGCCCCTGCTACGTCCCTGCTGCGCCCCCGGGACCTCGCGTAACCACCCGTCCTACGGAAATCTTGGATTGAATAAAAAAAAAAAAAAAAACAATAAGAAGAAAATACGTGAATCGCAATGCGATCACGCCAGCGTTTCGTACTCTTAGCGTAGCCGAGAAGTTTCGAAGTCAAATTTGTTCGTCATCAACCGCGAGAATGACCTAGTTTCTTGAATTAGAAGACGGCGTAGGCGTGGCTGGATGTTGCACGCGAAATCATTCAACGATCCGTCTGCGGCGAGCGAGGCGAGGAGGGATGAGGTGCCTTCGAGATTCACCCTTAGCTTTCGAAACTACCCCCGCGTCTCTAATAAACGCGACAAAAGGCGAACGCGAGCCGTATCGCGGCCGACTCACAATGTACGCGTATTCGTTTACAATTCGCGCTGCTCTTTGCGAACGTGGAAGCCCCTCGAGGCATTCTACCTTTTAATTAGCCTCATTACCATAAAATAATTACAAAAAATTACAGTAGCGTGCAACGGGCCCGCGGCGCGCTGCCGGGGAGCAGAGGGATGCCAGAACGTCACACGTCGACGAGCTTATACGTCACCGGGTACGCGTGAACCGCGTGAAAAACGGGTCTACGTTCCTTTTTCTATTTATTACGAGCGACGCGCAGCCGCTCTCTCGACGCAAGATAATACACACTTTTTGCATTTACATTCGACAGAGAGAGAGAGAGAGAGGGAGAGAGAAAAGACGTGGAAAGGTGAAAAGGGGGTGGTAGAAGGGGAGATGGGGCCGGTCTGGCAGCCACGTGCTCTAATGAGTAATTAGTAATTAGCAGCGACACCCCGCGCATCCAACGCGAGCAGTCACGCATTTATTGCGTAATTAGGTGAGCCTGAGCGTTATTCGAGTTTATCGAATCTTTCTTCTCTCCATCCCAGCCACCAGTGAGCCGCGATTGTGTCGAATGGATGAAAAAAGTATTTTCTTCGCCGCTCTCCTCTGTTTTCCCTCCCTTTTTTCCTCGCTAAGCGCGCTTTTCTTCGCGTCCTCGGATAAAAAAAAAACGAGGAGAAGGGAGAGGAACAGTGCAATTTCGTTCGCCAGAGGGGAAACACGAGCACGAGAGTGGGTAGAAAAAAAATGCGATGTAATTAATGGGAAGAATGGCCGAACGAAAACGGTCTGAAGCGGCTGCGCTGCTTCGGTTTTATTGCTGTGCTGTAAAGATGGAGGAAGAGAGAAGGAAGGAAAAGAGAGGGGAAGAACGTTTCGTCCTGGGCCTGCTAGTGGACTCATCAGTAAGGCTACCTAGCAGGCCCTGCCTTAGACGCTGGGATATTAGGGACAGTTCAGAACTTCTATATATTGGAAACGATGGGTCATCGGGTACTTTCAGGAAAGTGTAAATGGTGCTGTCCCTCTAGTGGCGAGTGCCGCCACATCACCCCCTTGCCAGTGGTGAACGATATCCAGCTGTGCGTCTTTCGTTCTTCAAGGTGTTCCCTCAGATGCGACGACGTGTGTAGAACCTCGTATTGATTGATTACTGGGTGTAGAATCCGCGATGCCATGTCTGCTGCTCCCTCGGAGCGCGGCGAATGCCGCGGTGCTCAAGCCTAGCCGGCGAGCGCGCTGTGAGAATACCAGCGCTGTGCAGTCGTATACTCTGCTGTCCTAGGATGGCCCGTGTGTAAACGACGAAATTCGTCGCGCGTTGTGGTAATTGCCGGAAAGTCCCAGTGATCCTTGCCTGCAGGTCCGGACTCCTGCGAGATCTTCGTGGGCTCGGCGTAGGGGCGTGGCCACCCTAGGAGAGGGGTTACGATTTCGGCGTGCTGCGGCGGTACCCAAGGCCCAACGATGAATACTTCATCCTCCCAGATGTTCTGGGCGAGGTTGTCGTCGCAGGTGGTATGCTCGACGAGCTGCTTCCTTGTCTTCCTGTGTCGTAGTAGGCTGCGTGTCCATATCACGTCGGGGTCACCAATTGAAGCGGCTGCGCTGCTTCGGTTTTCGCTGCTGTGCTGTAAAGATGGAGGAAGAGAGAAGGAAGGAAAAGAGAGGGGAAGAACGTTTCGTCCTGGGCCTGCTAGTGGACTCATCAGTAAGGCTACCTAGCAGGCCCTGCCTTAGACGCTGGGATATTAGGGACAGTTCAGAACTTCTATATATTGGAAACGATGGGTCATCGGGTACTTTCAGGAAAGTGTAAATGGTGCTGTCCCTCTAGTGGCGAGTGCCGCCACAGGTCGAAACGAAATTTCGCGCCGCCCTCTTTGTCGGGGAATTTTTTCGCGGCGACGGATACGACGATCGAATTCTAAAACGTAGCTCCATTGGCCTGCCAGAGTCGCGTCGGCAATTTTCCACTTAACATCGTACGGCGCAATGGGCAACAGCGTCACGCACGGGAAACATTGCTCGCGTCGCATCTGAAGGGAGACTCGATGGAACAGACGCGCGGCCGAAACGCTCGCGTATCGCCAGCGACGATGTCTTAATAATTAAGTATATGCGGCATCTGTGACAACGTTCCGTTATCGCGTGTAAATGCGAACACTTGGCCGCGATAACGAGACAAGTACTAGCACCCATCGGCCACGTTTTCCACGAACCGATCGACGGGGACGTGACGTCGTCGCGCGATTTTACGACTCTCGCCGTGCAATTTTCTCGCCGCGAGGGAAACGTTACACAGCTGCGGTGTGTTCGAGGCTCGAGAATATTTCACGTAAAATTAGCCGAGGTAACATCAGAAACGAACCTCGCTCCGTCGTAAACTGGCGATCTTTTCAGGAAACGGTCGAAGAACCGACGTTACGGTTCCACGATCCAAAACGGTCTCGCATAATTTCCCCTCGGCATCGGTGGTCTATCGAGGCGATCAGCGGCGCTTAAACGGCGATTAAACTCTAAGATCACGATGACGGAATCCTTTCGAATCGGAGGGTCGCGCACGGATCCTTTTGAAACGGCGACGAATCCAGCGGAGCGGCCCGTTCAACTCGGACAGAAGAAAAGAAATGGCATAATTTGTCACCGTGGACGTCGCGGGCGATACATCCACCGGCGTGGAACGCGACGCCGGCTATAATTAATCAACGATGCAGCGATAAATAATTAAGATTCGAGCGGAGGTCTGGTCGTCTCATTAATTACGACTACGCGTACCGCGCGACTTTCTACTAATTGTGTGTGTCGCCCGTTCCTGCCAACTGCCAGCTTCCTTTGCCGGCCCCTCTCACGCCTCGTCGTTCCTTTCTTCTTCTTCTTCTTCTTCTACCTTCTCGTCTTCTTTTCTCGCGATGACGGTCTACGCATACGAATCGTTCGAATGAAACGCGACAAGCGTCAACCTCGAAAAATATCCCGTTATCGAGCACGGTGTTTCTTCCATTCGCGGTAGCCGCGAATTAATTGCGTTATCGTTGCCGCTTTACCGCGCACAGTAATCTCCTATCTCGTGTTTTCCCGTGGCCCTCCCCCTTATCGATCATCGAATTTTAATTACCTGCCGCGATTGCTCGTCACGTGTGACGAACGAATTCTTTTATCGAGACATTTTTTGGTCCGTTATTAACCGAGAAGAAAAGGAAATCTCAGGTAATCTCGGGTCTCATAGGTTCACTTCGTACACTGAGGATTTACACGGTACGTACAGCGAGGATTTTGTCGGTGTGTCATTTCCGCGATCGTTCGAATTCGAAAACTTCCGTGGCGCAAGACGTCGAGCTATCGTGGCTGTTATCGTTCCTCAGCAGCAGCGAGAAAAACATTTCGCGCGATAAGTAGCCGCGAGAAATCGGTCGCGTCGCACCTGGGTCCCGTCCAAAACTGGCGTCCATCGCGGCTCGTGAAATTCCACGCGATACAGGAAGCACGAAGAAGAACGTTTCGCGGATGCCGACGTCGCGTTTAATTAACCGGGAAATTAGCGAGCGGGAATCGTAGCGGGAATCAATTATAGAAATAATTTACGGGCCTCGAATCGAGCGGGCGCGTTTCGCGCGTCGTAGCCACGCGGGTTCGCCGCTCGACGGCTACATCGCCGCCAGAGATGATGAGAATATAATTGCGGAGTCATTCATCAGGCATCGGACGCGGGGCCTGTGCACGTGAATCACGTTAGAACGGATCGCCGTGCCTCGACGATACGTCGATAGCTACGCGTGTGCCTGGATACGCAAGCATTCCGCGGAATCATTGAATTCTCCGGCGAAATAGCTTTTCCATTTCCCGCTCGCTAATTTCGAGCGCGTCTCCCTGCGATTCGATTTGCCTCCCAGCGTCTGCGCTCTCGATAATAGCAATAAAACAGCCGACGGTGATCTCATTTATTCGCGTCAGACCAAGGAACGGTTTTACTGAGATTCTCGCGCGCAAAAGTGCATCAAATTGAAAGGAACACCTCGATTTCGGTTTGCAAACTCCGCGAATGTTCAATGGTTAACACGTTCCACCACTCGCGAGCTTCCACGTATCCGTTGTCGAGGTATTCACGGACGCCGAATTTCTTTCGCGCGTTTCCTTGTGGAGCCATGTACGTTCCCTCGTCGATCGTTTGCACAACGATATTTGCGGTTTCTCCGGTGATCGTTCGACGTTTAAACGCTGTTGCTACCTTCATCGATGGAAACGCGACGGCGAACACGGCCGTAAATTATCCGCGAACAATCCCGATAGACTCCCGATGAAACTGAAGCTGCCAATTATCGTTGCTCTACTGACTCGACAAATATTCATAAATCTTGAACCTTAACGAGTGCGCGGCCGCTCGAGCGGCATCCACCGCTTAATAATCGTGGCCGCGTTCACCGGTCGAATCACTGTTGGCGGGACGCGGTTCGCGAGCTCAGGAGTCGTTAAAAATCGACTGGTCTCACCGCGACGGAGTCCTCGCGAGCCACACGATGGAAGCACGCTTTCCGCGCGCCTCGAAGGGGATGAGGGGACGCGATCCTCGTTATATTACGCGGCGTATAGTTAAAAGAGTGCCTCCTGCCAACGCTTACCGGGAGAATGGAAAATTGCATAAGAGTCCCTCGAGCGGGGCCCGTTCGATAAATATGCATCAGCCACGCATCGGTGCATTTGCGTTAGGAGTATGCGTCGATGCGTCCTCTTCGTAGGATTTTTTCTCTCTCAGAGCCGCTTGTCCGTCTGTCTGCAGCTCGAGGTGGGAAACGAAGGAACGCGGTGTCTGTCGAAATTGTACGATTCCCTGGGAAAGCTTTCTTCATCGTTTTTTGTTCATCGAGGCATTAATTTGCAATTAGAAGATACGGAGACGTGCGATATCGGAACAGACCGCGAGCGATTGCGTATCGATTCGTGGCGCGTAGAAACAGAATGTAACCTTGCTTCTTAAGAACGTTAAAGCGGATCGTTCGCAAGCGTCGTCGTGTCAAGTTTGAATTTTATACAGGTCGATGAGTCGAGCTCTCTCCCTCTCTCTCTTCTGCGACCATTCGTGGTGAACGCGAGCGGTTCTCCATTCTCGAGGGACGTTCAGAACCGACATCGTTAAACGCGATCGTGAACGAAAATGGTTACGAAGCGGCGCGCTAAGATGATATTGAAAAATTATAGTCTTACGTAATCGCCGGTCGAAAAGTACCGGAGATAAATACGCGTCTCGCTAATTTCCGCCCTCCCGGCCATCCCCGTCTTCCTTACTCGACGCACGCTCTCTTCGTGGTACGGGTATAGATGTCAGAACGATAGCAAATTTCATTTATTATTCCCGACCCGTGGCCGCCTCCTCCCTCCTCGGCCTCGTCGAGAGGAGGCCGGCCACGACGATTTCTTTTCACGCGACACACGCGACATTTATCACGCGTGTGACATTTTAATTAAATACGATGACACTCACGGTCCGGCCCGTCTCTCGTCGACGTACGCGGGCTACGAACTGTACCAACACGCGCGTCTTTCTAGCGGGCACGTTTCGTGAGGCGTTCGTGAGCGGCCTGCCTCCACGTGGAGCGTCGTACGTGGATCATTCGGTCACGGATTTCGACGCGTCTCGCCGTCAATATTTCTCCGTCCACCTATAACTCCAAGTCTTCTTTAAACCGTCTCCCTCCTTTCCGTTTCCGTATAAACATTCCAGATGACGTCGCCTACGCGTCCTCTTAGTAACAATTCCAAGAAGAATTCCCTGCTGATCACCTGGCGATTTTCTTCAACCGTGAAGCCCCTGATTTTCCTCTCCTCTCTTTAAGCCAATCCGAACGAGAAACGAGAAGGAAAGAGAAACGATAATCGGGACGACGTTAGGGCAGCTGGCCAGGAATAATTAAGACGCAACCATGGTCGGTCGTTAGATCTCTTACGGGGGCTCGTTCAGCGGCGAAATTAGCGTCCAACGGCACCGAAATCCCAATCGCTGGCTGGCGATCTCCCCGCGCGACGATGGCCAGGCCGCGATAGCGGGCACGCGTGACGCCGCTTTCGAACGCTTCCCAGACGTAGAGGCGGCGGACGATAAGCGCGTAGGAAGAAGGCGAGAGCCCAGAAGGAGAGAAAGACCCGGTGGCTCACGGCCCACCGAAATTAAGACAAATCGCAAGGGCAACGATTGCGATCGCGTTCAATTAAGCCGGACGTAGATCTCGACGGCGGTGGCGATTCGTCGCCGCGAGGTACACCGGCTCGCCGCTCTCTCACATGCGAATCGAGCATTAGGGGTTGCTGCCTGGCGCGATCTCCACCGGCTGGCCGCCACCAACGTTCTCGTTTCGGGGACGATTACTCGACGCGGTCTCCGCGGACGTTTGCGAGCGAGGGTACAATCTCGTCCGTGAGTCAGTGAACGCTTCTCAGTCTCGATTCGAGCGAATCGACGCTGTGCTCGTGGCGAGTACAACGGTTAGTCAACGAACCTGACGCTGGGACGAGCGTACGCGTGGTTTTTCGAAACGTGCGATTTCAATGAATCCACGTTTCGAACTGATATCCGCAGCGGGAAGTAGGAAGAGCGTTCTGGTGACTTATGAACCGGAGTGTACGGTGCACAGGTTTGGGAGCTGGGGTTATCGGCCGGGACACCGGTTTATCAGCGGCTGCCCGCGACCGGCTGAAAAATCGCCGGCCGGAAAATAATTGTTAAGTGCTTTATTAGCGCAATAACGCGCGTCTGGGTGGCAGCGGCAGCCACGCCGGGGGTTTGGAAGCGTAGCGTCCGAAGGGGGGAGATAGCGTGTCCGCTGCCGGAATCCTACCACGCGATTTATGGCACCCCCGTCCCGTGTCGGTCGCTTTCCGATTTTCTTGTTTGTTTTTATGACGCTTTCGTTGGCGAAGAATGCATTAAACTAGCCACGCGGACGATGGTATGCGAGCGAGCGAGCGAGCGAGCGGTCGAACGAGCAGTCGTAACGTCGCGACGATGAATCAGAGGCGAAGGGGGGGCGGAAGGTATAATAAGGTGACTTCTTCTAGGCTAGACGACTAATCCCACTCTCCCCCGGTCGTGGTTGACTCACTCGAACGGGAAACGAGCCCTAACAGAAGCGCGACAAATCGTTCGCGTAAGGGTCAATTTAAGAAAGCACCGCTGGCTACGGGAAAAAAGGGGTTTCGATCCGTGCGAGTGTTTACCCGCCGCCGAGTTTGTCGCATTAAGGACGCATTAGCGTCGAGTCCGTGTTGGGTTAACTGATTGGCGTGATATAGGCTGCGATGCGGGGCGACACGAGCCGAGGCGAAGAACGACGGAAAGAGAACGCGGAGGGCGAGGGAATAACCTGGAAATCGGTCCCCGTCACGAGCTCGGCTACGAGTATCGTAATGACCGGGATTGACGTCTAATTAAAGCACCTGCCGTTGATTAGTGCTGCTCGTGCGGCAAGTTAGCGGAGGGCGACTTTCGTAATTTGCGAGAAATTTCATCGACGTGTTTCGAGAACAAGTGTGTAATTACTCCGACAAGTTCGCAACGGAAAATATCGCGAAAACTCTGGCCCTGAAGGCAGTCGAACGAGGCACTCGTCCCCTCCCCCTTTGGCCTAATATCTTCATACGCGAACCGCCTTCCATCCCGTTATCGCGGTCGTTCGTCACGATACGAACGCCATAATCCAGAACCTAACCAGCGGGTCAACGTTCCTGGAGGGCAATAAATACCCGGTGAACGGCGTCATTTCCAGAAGACAGTAACTCCTACGTTCCCAACGAGAGAAGGGCCGGTTAATTTCACCGGGAACGCGGGATGATCCGAAAATAAAACCGTAGAAAGAAAGAAAGAAAGAAAGAAAGAGCTCGTTCGCGAAGAACAGGAGGAGAGGAAGCGAGAGACGAAAAGAGGAGCTGCGGGGAGGAGGAGGGAAACCCGTCCCCGAGGTTTTGTCCCCGTATCGGGTGCCGGTGGTTGGCAGTCGAACCGGTGGTGCTATTAACGACATTAACGCTACTCCGGGCAAACACGGCCCTATATCATCCCGGGTCTGCGGAATAATAAACAATAAATTTCGGTGAAATACGGCGTCGAACAAGCGTAACCCATTTGTTTGCGATAAACTGACCCCGCGGCTAGTCGAACCAGTCTGCGTCGATCGTCTCTCTCGCGTCGTTTCACCCTTTCCTCGCGGTGTCCGCACGGTACCCCCTAGCCGCTGCATGCGACGTGTAGCCTAACCCTCGCTGGACGTTCGAGCGGAACGTCGTTTCGTGGAGGATGGGATTTCCTCCTCGCGTACGAGGATGCGAAACGACGATGGAAATTTGTTTGCGCGAACGGCGGAACGATTTGCGAAATAAAAGGACTCGCTGGAACGTTGAAACGTGTTGTTGACAAGTTACCTCGGCGTCGATGTATGGAAAATGTTTCATTGTTGCGTAATTGCTTTCGATCGAATTCCTTTCGTGTACAGCGTTAAGTACGTACGACACGGTTGCGACACAGCCGGCCGTACGTCGGATTAAGAAGCTTAATCAGCGCGAGCAGCATGTGCAAATAAACGCGAGGCGAGCTGCGCGAGACGAAAAAACGAGGCGATAATACGGCGAGAGGTCGGGTTCCCCGGGAAAATACGATCGCGCGTATGTTATCGTGCCAATTAACAAATTGGAATGGGCCCTGCGGAGTCCCGATGACGGCCGTTCGTTGCCATAACTGTCCCGCCCGTGCCATAAACACGGGCAGCCTTGAAAAACGACGGAAAGGAAGAGGAGAGCCGGCATTACGGGAGGCAGAACAGAAGCGGGCATAAGCGTAACCGAGGAAAGTTGCCCCGCGGCGTCTGTCGAACGTTTTCAGGAGCCTGGCGAAAGTCTGACACTTGACTAATTTCAAAAGTGTCGATCGCGATCGAATAGAGAGAATCAGATCGCCAGTCTCCTCGTAGAGAATAGGAAGCCTGTCGCGTGAAACCGTCGAAATATACCGGGCTCGCGTGTAAATTGGCTCGCGTAAAGTGATCAACTCATCGGCCCCCGTGGCGTGAAAGTATCGCGTGAGGTTCAGCGAATCCTTTTCGCCCGTGGAATCCGGGGTTATTGGCTGGTAAAGCTTACTTGAACGTTAATAACAAGGTCGTTTCACACCGGATACTCGATTGCACGGTGGCAGCCTGCCAATAACCCCGCGCGGCTCTATAAGGAGTGCGTTTTAGGTAATTGGCCGTGAATATTATCTTACTCAGGGGTTAGCCCCGCTCGGGAAGGCCGAGAAAGGGAGAACGCCAAACCGCGATACCTTCGCCACCACGAGGGGATCCACCTCCGTCTCTTTCTCTCTTCTTTTTTTACTCGATCACCCACGTGCCTGCGAAATTCAATTCATCCGAGATTGATGGTTTCTTTAACGCCGCGCGATATTCAACGCGATACCACCCACGGCACGATGCGTCTGCTCTTTGTTTTTTCGTTTCTAAATTAATCAGAGTACGGAGAATCTAGCATCGCGCGCAGAGGAGAGAATATTATACACTTCTCGCTGTAAGAAAATCGCTTTATCCCCAGCCTTTAATTTACTTCCAAAGCGTCGGTGGTCAACTCTGAAAGACAAAATAGCACGAGGGTATCCCTTTTCATAGAAATGGCGCACGATCCTCAAAGGAGCCATCGCAGCGAACGCGAGAGGCAAACATTCCAGCTCCGCTGGCGAGTAGCTGGCCAGGGGTTAAAATTCCGCAGGGAAAGGAAAGTCGGTACGTTTCAATTAGAGGATTTTTCGATTCCCAAGTAACCAAGGGGAGAGGCCTACGCGACCTTGGCATCACGGTGTCAAGATTAATCACGCGCCGTAGCGTTCCCGGCTTGCCGGCGATTAATTAAATGGTCGCGGGTTAGCAAGAGCGGGTCTATTCACCAGATAGCTTTATCAATGCCCGGTTTCCCTTTTGCCGAACGAGCGAGCGCGCGCGCGCCTCATCCGTCGCGGAAACCGAGGAAATTCCACGCTAATATATGCGCGAACATCCCCATCGGGCCGTGCACGGGAGGGACCACGCGTAAATCAGCCGAGAGGAATAGAGTCAGGTGCGAGACGCGACACCGTGTGGGCGTACAGGGTTTTAGAAGCCAACCAATGGGTAATACGCGAACTCGTCCACGCGTTACTCGGTTTCGAACGCGTTAGGAAAGAGCTGTGGACTCCCTGTTTTTGCGCGTTAATAATTGCCGCGCCGAAAAATCGTTCCGCTTCCGCGGCTCTGAATACGCGTTTAATTTATTAACGCGTCGTCGTTCGAACGCGATTGATACGCGGCCACCTTCTAATTGAGGGTGGGAAAAAATTCGTCCAATCACCGGCGATTTCGCACGCTCTTTTTGCCCCCGCGAGGTTGGACGATTTGAATCGTATCAGCTGCGACGGGAAGATACGTTCCCGGCGATACTGCGCGGCCTCGCGCTCAGACTTTCGTTCGAGCTGGACACGGTGTTTCGTCTAACTGGCGTGGCAAAAAGTTGATTCTATCCGCGAACGATTTGGTACAATGTTTCTCGGGAAATCGCGGCCCGTCGAGCATCGATCTCGCAAGAAATTGAATATAGGCGGACAATGGCCAGCAGGTATTTACGATCGGCTCGAATTAGCACCGGCGATCGCGAACTAGTTTACAACTTGTTTACGGCGATCGGCTGCGCGCGCGGCGTCGATTCGCGCCGCGCGATAACGCGAAACCTCGCTTGATTGATATCTATCTCCCGACCAAGTAGACTTTCAACGAGATTAATTCGCGTCGACGTTTCAACAAAACGTTCTCTCTTTTTACGCGTTCGATCGAACGATCCGCGCCGATCGAACGTTGGAACGGCGGTGCGCGCCTACCGCGCGGCACGTTCGACCGTTTCCATTTTATGCAGTAACAAACAACCGCTCCTTATCGAGCGTTTATTGTACGTATCGCGCAAGTAATAGCGCGATATTGCATCGTCCGATGGAACGAGCGAGCGCAAAGAGCGACGGGCGAGCGGCAGATAACGGGGAAGAGATCGAAAATTAATCGCCCGGTCGAGCGGTCGCCGATCTGTGTTGCAACTCTGTGCGAATCGAGAATGCATGCGAGCAAGAGACGATGCGAAATTCACACGGTGCACGTGGCAAACGAGAGTTCGACGAACATCCACGAAGCACGGTCGTACACAGAGACACGGAACGCCGCTCTTTCCCTCGATCGTTGTACGCGATGCTTCGGGGGTTGGTCGACGATCAGAAGCCGAGGACGAAGAAAGACGAGTGGGAGAGACAAAGGATGAAAGGAAGAGGCCAGGCGAAAGAGGCAAGAAAGCTAGGAAGGCTCGTTAAAGCTCGATTGCTGGGGCAGAGGGTGGGATGAAGGAATGGCTGGTGGACCGGCTTGGCGCGAAGCGCGTTGGCCCGGCGCGGCGTGCGCGGCGCAGCGTCGCGCGTCCTCGTGGGGCGCGTGAAACACTTGAAAATCCCGGTTATGCAAAACATAGGAAAACGGCCCTCCAGGCCAGGACGTTAGGTGGAACACGTAATTGAAAGCACTTTAGAGACCCTACGGCACGCACAACGAGCACTCGCATTTGCATTCAGTGGCAGAGGGAATGCCTTTTAACCGAAATGACTGCGTGTATATGACAAACGCCAGGTTTATGTGCCGGAACGATGGGAATATTTATTGGCACGAATTAATGTCTCCACTCGTCCGTGCCGGGCGTTATATTTATTGGGATATTTCGCGACGGCTACGAGCCGAGCCGCCGCGAATAAAAATAGCCATTCGACGGGGTAAAGGATAGACACCGAGAAATCCGACCGTCCCGTTACGCGCGTCGCCCGGATCGACGCCTTCCTCGCGGTACCCCATCGCAGACGTATCCATCCCTGATCATCATTTTTCCCTTTTGTTCTTCTCTTTTTTTGCTTTTTTTTTCAAATCAACGTTACTGGAACTTCGCTCCCGTCCTCGAGATCGATTGGAAGAGACATTTTTTGCAAGACGTCCACAGCGGCGCGTCGAAGGAACGATCGAGAGGTGACAGACAGGTAGACAGATAGATAGATCCACGCAGAGAGTGCATGCAAAGTACACACAAGAATGAAACCGTGGATCTTCCGTGGAAGATGCAATTACCTGATTCATCAGTCACATCGGCTCTTTGATATTCGCTTAACAGGATTGTCGATGGAGATTTGAGTAGAAATAAAAAAAAAAGTAAAACACAGATGTTCTGCTCTTAATTATAATATACATATGTATATGTGTATATATATATACATATACATATATACATATGTATATGTATATATATATATTCGAAAATACCACGGCGTATCGTTGCCGTAGCGAACGTATTTACATTACAGAGTTTGCGCCTTGAAAACTCCACGTTTACGGATTATCGATAATTTGTACAAAGCTTGAATAAACCTTCATCCTCGTTTGTTTTTGCCCGCTCGTATGCGCGAGGCGATACGAGGCGTTGTCGCGTGAAAACAAACGGGGGGAGCGACATTTGTCTTTCCGTTTCATTTTTTCCCGTTCTCTTTTTGCCGGAGCGTCTTTCTGCGCGTCTTTTCGCTCGCTGCGACCCGACGTTTTCGTAAAAAGATTCCAAGATCCTCGATCGTATTGAGAACCGCGAGCGTCTTACAGCTACTCATCCAGTGTCAGAGTTCAATGTGCACGGTATTTACGACGGAATCTGCGAGAATGGCATCTGGATGCTCTCGATCGATCGTCCATACCGCGGTGCGATCGATCGATCCGAGGAACGAACAATGCTGCGCGACGCTTTCTAAAAAATAAAAGAAAAGGGAAAAACAAATCTGCTCCCCTTTCGCTCAATCGGATTTCACCACGAGGACGACCCGAAGAAATCTCGAGACGCTGACTGAACTTCATCTAAAAAGGAAAAAAAGAAAAAGCAGAAGTGTACAAACTTGAAATGCTACGATTCCCAGGAGAGGTCGGCCGTGGTGAAATTTCGCCGATCGATCGAGGATTTCGGAAGCTTCTTATCACAGACCAAGTCGCGGTTACAGCGAGAGGAGCGTCGAAAGTTCCACCAACAACTGGACAGGATGCAAATTTCGCGGCTTCTTCCTGCGATGCGCTCGATTCGGTCGTCCTCCGTTCGTTACCGAACGTCGCACAGATCGGCCGCGATTCGGTCGATTCTCGAAATTGATCCAGCCTACGCGCGAGTAGGTGTAAACGCACAGACACGCGTGTACAGAGATCGTCACTCGGGTCCGAAACGATCGAATTCGTTCGAGGATGATAATGGGCTCGTGCGGCGGTGTAACGGGCGAAAATGAAAGGGGGGAGGCGGAGGGACGTGGAGCGGGACGAGTCGTGAGGGATGAAACGATGATGGTAATTATAATAATTACAGTGGTAATAATAAAGTTACGAATAATAATAAAAAGAAGTCATATTGATAATAATAATAATAATAATAGTAATAATAATATTTTTTGTTAAGGTCACAGTAATAATAATAATAAACGTAATGCGTCCGCGTGACGTAATAATAAAATATCGTTTATAATGATAAAATTCTCTACGGGTCACGGAGATGCGTCTTGGTTCGATTAATTCCAATACGAAGCGTCTAATTTCTCTCTTCCTCTCCTTCCCTCGCGTGACCAAAAAGAGACAGGGCTTTACTTCTATGTACCAAAAATAGGAGTCCGGGAGTGAGGAACTGGGGTTGACGATCAACGACCAATCTACAAGCTTTTTCCCACTCTCGCACACGAACGCACAGTTTTCCTGGGAACACTGAAAGGGTTTCTTCCTTCTACGTGAGCTACGTTCGTGGGATCAGTTTTGTGGGGGACGATATGCACAATAAATACTATTCTCGTTTTGTCACTTGGTTTTTTTCTATTCTCCTTCCTTTTATTTTTTTTATTTTTTCAATCGTTTTCTCGTGCCTCTTTAATCGATATACAATCGTCATTTCGTCTCTTCTCCGGACGCCTAATCCTCCGACGTCGCATCACTCACGTCGCACACGTTCTTTCACACCTATACGCACACATACGCGTCCTATCTTCCTTTCTCTCACTCGCCCTTTCTCTGCTCTCCGTACACGTTATATCTAGCGTTCGTTTCGCACCTAGTCCGTTCATCCGTCTGTTTCGCTCTCCCCCGCACAATTGGGATGATCACGCGCGAAGAGAAACCGCGATAGAAACTGATGGACGCACCGACGGATGTCGAACGAGACGTCGTTAGAACGGGAGAGAGAAAAACGGGAAATATTGCTAACGCGGAAAATATAATACACAAGTGCCTCTTCTACACGCTTCTCTCTCTCTATATATATATATATAATATTTGATATAGATGCATAGTTTTATATAAATATCTATATATATATATATATACAGTTATGCGAAATCGCGACACGTTTCACGCCATTTTTTCCGTCTCCCCTTCTCCGTTTCTACGTCTCGACACTTTCACATTTAGGTACCATCTAGCCTGATCCTTCTACCCTGAACCCTCTTCTCTTCGGTCATCCCCATTCTCGAACGGCTCTCCGTTCGCAACGACTATACCCTGGATATTTCTTTACCTGCACGCGTGCTACGTGCGTGCAACGTTCGATTTTATATTTGTTTTATCACAGTAAGAGGTTTGATCGTTTCGCGTTTAATCTCGTCTCCTTTTCTCTCTCTGTACGCGTCCCTTCCTCTGTCTGAAATTCGCAACGTCCCTCGATCTACTCTCGATTCAAGGAATCGCGGGATCGAAGAGACGTGGTGTCTCCCTCGCAACGCAACGAATGACTAATCGAACAGCACGAATCGAAAACTGTATTTTTGCGAGAAAGGCAAAGAAAAAATAACGCGTCCTCGTTCTAGTGTTCTGCGATCGAGCATCGTTCGTTCGCGGCGGCACGTCGACGGAAAGAAGGAACGCCCTCCAACGTAACGAGACTCGAAGATGAACGTGGGGGGCCGCAGAAGCGCAGATTCGTCGCAAGCTTGGGGGGCCACAACCGGAAGTCGTTACGCACAGGTCCGACAGCAGTTCTAGCGCGACTTTCAACGGCGGTTCTCTTCCACGCGACTCGCGATCAATTCACGTTCTCCGTTCCGTTCTCGCATCTTCTTTCGGTACAACGTTTCCGGTCCGTGTTGGATCCTTGCTGCGTTACACACGCAAAATGGCGACGAGCTTCTTGACATTTAGTTCACGGCTGCCGCCAAAGAAGAAATCATTTCCCTCTCTCTCTCTCTCTCTCTCACCCGATTAAGTTTATTTTCTTTCACCACTCTTCCATCTGTGAAATTTTCACCCGAGGTTGCGAGAAACCTTTTTGCGATCCCGCCTCGGCCCCCACGGTCTCTCCGAGTTTCTCCACGAGCGACAGTCTCGCCCACTTTCGCACTCGTTCCTTTTTTCTCCTCCTTTTTCTCTTTCTCGTTTAATTATCGCTCTTTTTTCTCGCTCGTTCTCCGTCACTTTTTTGCAAGGGCAGTTCCAATACGTACAGCCGTCCGTCCAAGCTTGTCACTTTAAGCTATCCTACGAGGTTATTTTGTTGCGTTAGGTATCAGGGCTGTATTGCAATTTTTGGTTTTTCTTTTTTTTTTTGGATTTGATTTTATTCGGATATAGGATGAGTCAGAAGAAACCCTCGCGAGTAGCCGAAAATTTCGCTCGTTCCTCCGAGACGATCGGACGAATCGATACACTCGACGAAGATGCGATTCCTCGGTCGACGATCGGTTGTTCCTCGAAGAAACGGAAACGAGTAGAGGCGAACGCGACGAGGGGAGGCCCGTGTGAGGAGCGATGCAACGACGTGTCGGATGTCGATGATCGAACGCGAGAACGCGATGGAAACGGCGGCCGACGAGGTTCTCTTGACTCAACCCACGGACTCGATACACGTTCAAACTCGACGCTTATGTTATCGGGGGGGCTACCGGAGAGATAAATCGTGAGTTCAAACCGCTCGAAATTCCCTACGTTCTGGACCCTAGAGCAAGATAATCGCGGCCGCGGATCGAAGCGAAGACTCGAGCGAATAAATAAATAAATAACTGAATGAATAAACGGAGGAAACGAAGAGAGACGCGGCGAAAAATGAAACGGAGGGGAAAAGAAGAGAAGGTCGACGAGGGAACATTCGAACCATTCACGTCTGAGAAAAAAGGATACGTTATACAAGGAGAAGAGAGAAAGAGAGGGAGAGAGAGAGAGAGAGAGAGAGAGAGAGAGACAGAGCACGAGGAGCAAACAAAGCTGAACAGTCGCTTTGCATCGTGCTCTTACCACGTCGAACGAGTTTCTCTGTTTACCTACCGCGTCGGTCGACCGTCGTCTCAAGACTTTCCTCGTAAATCTTCCTAAATATCGTTAGTTTCGCGCCCGCGGCACGATCGACCGTACGACCCGCGAGATTAATTCGTAAACGCGTACCTGATGTCTCCAGACGCTTTATCTAGCCGGTCGATCTTCGAATCGAACGCAATCGCTCTTCCAACCGATTCAAGAGGAACAGAGGAGCGGACGGAAAAAAGGACGGCGACGCCCTTTATCCGTCTCGTTACGAAAATGTACGATTCACGATCGAGATCGTCGTCTCAATAAGAAGAGGGAATGCTAATCATCGATATATCAGATTGCAGATGGGGCAAGCTTGCCACGTAACTGGAAGGCGCGTTTCGCCCTCGATCGAGCGGTCGATCGAGGGTGGCTCGCGATACGTCTCGTTGCGCAACAATCTGCTCGCAGTTACGCTCGCCACTAGCTCGAATCTACTAGCTCGGGGGCCAGGGTGTCGGGTGTCGGTGGTATATACGATTGTCACGTACTCAGGATTGATCATTAGGGTCCAGAAGTGGAAATGTCGTCGCGACGGTGTTAGCACGCGATACGCGGGGCGCGCAAGATTTGCGAACACAAAGCGTGGCGAGTTGCCTCCGAGGGGTGGTGGTGGTAGCGCGGCGGGCGATTCGGAGCGGAGATCTCCGCTCCGAGTCGCACGACGGCAGCCTTTTCACGCTCGAGTTAATCTTTCCGTAATTAAATCTGTATCGTGACAGAACGTTTTCTCTGCTCGTATACTTTGTCGAGGGAAAAGTAGTAAGTCGAGCGTGTAATTAAGCTACAATACCCACGAGAAGGATAAACCGGTTGCGCGATTTAATTGACAACGGGCAAAAGAAGAAAGAAAAAAAAAAAAAAGGTACCACGATCGTACGGAACTAGAATCGCACGAATCGAGGACGGATGCCTCTGAGACGAATCCCGGACGCAATCAAGGTTTATCCAGCCCTCGAAGGTAAGGGGAGAGAGTCCAAGGAAATCGATACCAGCTCCGCGACAAATTTCAGAAACGTCGAACCACCCTTCGTCGCGTGGTCGAACGATCGAGAAATTCGCACGCGGAACGTGGCGTCGATCGGAGTGGGTGTCGAATCTACGCCCGTAAGCAGGCAGAGGTGTGTAATAGCGATAATAACGATAGTTAGTAATAAGAAAAATAGTCTGCTTACATGTGAGTGAGAGGCGGAATGGAAGAGTGATGCTGCGCGAGAGGGTCCGGCGACGGTCCAGGCGAGTAGACACCGGCGCTGTGTTGCACGACTCCCTGCTCGACGCCCTGTGGCAGATACATCGAGATCATCTGTCTGAGGTCACCCTGCGTCTGCTGCGTCTGTTGCTGGCCCATGTATTCCCGTTTGACGACCTGGCCACCGGCCCCGGCCGTCGACGAGGCTCCCGTTGGCGTTGGCGTGTGGATACCGCCGCTCGCTGGACTCGTCGGCTCCGATTTTATGCTGCTACCGCTCGGACTGTGGCTGGACATCTGCGACCCGGGCTGCGCTTGATGATAAGGCGACGGCGAGCCACCGGGCACGGTGGTGCTGCCGTAACCCCCGTAACCGTTCATGTAGCTGTTTATCGGGCTCGGACTGCCGCCGCCCATGTGATGGCCCATGTCGTACCTCGGATAAGCGGCCGCCGTGGCTGCTGCCGCGGCCGCTGCGCCGCCCATGTGACCGCCGTACGCGACGTGTTGCTGATACGCGGCCGTCGGATCGTGCATCATGTACCCATTTGGCATGTAACCGTTCGGCATTTGGTAAACGTCCCGCGACAATTGCGCCTGCTGAGGACCACCGGTAGCGCCCACTTGCCGTTGATCGACGCCCAGCATACCGCCGACGCCGGCCACGCCGCCGCCAAGGGGGAATTTGTCCTTCTTCAGCAACGTTTTGGTCTTGCGTCGCGGCCTGTATTTGTAGTCGGGGTGCTCCTTCATGTGCACGGCGCGCAATCGTTTCGCCTCGTCGATGAACGGCCGTTTCTCCGTCTCGCTGAGCAGCTTCCACTCGGCGCCCAGCCGTTTCGAGATCTCCGAGTTGTGCATCTTCGGGTTCTCCTGCGCCATCTTGCGCCGCTGCCCGCGGGACCACACCATGAACGCGTTCATCGGCCTCTTCACGCGGTCGATGTTGTTGTTTTTGCTGGTGTTGTTGTTGTTGTTCGGCGGCTGATGGTGCTGCTGCTGCTGCGGCTGCTGTTGCTGCTGCTGGTGCGGATGGTGCTGTTGCTGTTGCTGACCCGCGCCCTGTTGCGCCAGCGAGTGCATGCTCTGCTGCTGCTGCTGCTGTTGTTGTTGTTGCTGCTGCTGTTGCGCCGCCTGCATCGAGGCGTAGTGATGCTGCTGGGTCTGATGGTGGTGCTGAAGACCGAGGCCCAGGCCTCCGGTGCTCGGAGGGCTTCCGGACAACGCTGGACTGTGCACTATCGAGCCGAGGCTACCATACGGCGACACCCCCGTATGGTGGCCCATCGGCGATACACCCTGATGTGGGTGCGGTGGCATCTGACCGTGCAGGCTGCCGCCCTTCAGGTCCGTCTCCATCGTGAGCATGTCTTCCTCCCTGTGCCCGTACAGTTTGCCGCCCTTTCCTGGTACCTCTCGACGTCAAGAAATTCGACGAAACGTCGAGATGAGCACGCACGCACGCCTCTCGAACCGTTATTATCCTGTGTCGAATGTCGAGATCTCGTGCAACGACGTAACCGGTGTGCCGCACCGCGTCCCCTGCGAACCGGTGGAACACACTACGCCGCGACGTGTCTGCTCCGCGTTCGCCTTCGACAGTGTGACATGGAAAACGATTCCCGCGATCCTCCCTCGGTCATACGGAGTCGGATCCTCTTCCTTTCCTTCGTTCCCTTTCGTACGCCGTTCAACCGCACCACTTGTTGGAATTACGCGCGGCGACACAACCACCGGCACTGGCTCACTTTCTTTCCCGATCAGTCACTATTATCTGTGTTTACAGTTTATCTCGCTCCGAATATTTCGCTCCGTCCGTTTTTTCTGGTAAACATCGGAAAGAGTCACCGAGTATACGTGTATACGCGTGTACCAATAATCCTCGGTTTCTTTACCGCCACGTTTCTCCTCCTCACTGCGAATCGTCTGTGCCAAAAGCGTCAGTCAGTCGAGCACACGATCACCGCGCACCTTCGTTCCCTCGTCGAGTTCACGATCGAGCATTCCTACGGGACTGCCGCCGAGAATCAGCCTCTCCGTGCCGGGAGCACCGACGACAGCGTGTAAATATGTTTGGTAATCACGAAAAGTCACCGTGTTCCCCGTCTGCTGCTGATCACCGTACAACACTCGATGCTCTTCATATCAACACGATACCCCTCTCTCTCCTTTCCTCTTTCTTTCTCTCTCTCTCTGGTGTAGTGCTCGTCGCACTCCTCGACTCTGTTCTGTCGTAGCGAGCTCTAGCTCGACGCGCAACGTCGTGTCTACGATCCAAGCCAGAGTCCGACCGAGAACTGACGCACTGTCACTTTCTTCCCCTAACACGCTGGTGTGTGCGCGTCCTCTCCGTCCCTCTCGCACCGTTTCTCTGTCGAGCTCGACAGCTCGCTCGTGACTGGCTGCAGGCTCGCGATACGCTCGACGAATCGGATCGCGACGATGCAACGATACCGCTGGTCCTCGCGATTCGCCTTTTTTTTTTTCTTCTCTCCTCTACGTCGACTCTGCCTCGTAGCACCGATAAATAAACTTTCGGGAAATCGTTCGATCACTTTCCCGACACGACGGTCTACTACACCGAAACGACGATCTCGACGCTCGGAGAACCGTGCCGCTACAACAACCGTTTTTCACTGCTCGTGTCAATGACGATCATCCACTGTCACTAGCTCCGCTCGGGTAACAACGGCCACGACGATGACGACGACGAACGTCCGGCGATGCGACTCCTCGTCCCACCTGATGGTGCACGCGTGGCTCTCCTCTGTATACTGTTGCGCACGGACACGCGCACGACTTCTTTCATCCGACGTCGCGCTCCTCCCGTACTGCCGCGTCTGGATGCGACAAGCGTCGGTGGCGAACGTGGAGAATAAGAAGAGGAGGAAGAAGAAGGAGAAGAAGAACAAGAATAAGAACAAGTAGCAGCGACCTCCACTCTCCACGAAAGAACGGAACCGTCTGAGCATTTGTGGATTTCGCCTTGGGGTCCCACTCTCGGGGCTCACTTCCTGCCGAGGCGGCTGTCCCCCTCTCTCTGTTTCGCTCGCTCACCGCGTTCGCCGCCCCTCCTCCACGCTACCCTACCTGCCTTGCTACCAGCAACCATACCCAACGGACCGTCGTCGGACCAGACCCGAGCCTACCAACGGCAATCGATTGGCACACAAGCCTGCCATCATTTCTCTCGACCAATCGCGCGGCTCCCTCCGACGCCGAAGGCGGCGCCATTACGCCGTGACGTCATACCAACAACCCCGACGACCTCTCGCGGCGACGCTTTCCACCCCTCTCTCCCTCGTTCGCTCGCCCCCTTCGTCGGCTCTCGCTTCCACCGACGCCTTTTTCTCGCCCGTTTCGCTCGTCCAGGCCTTCTCTCTCTCTCTCTCTCTCCCTCTGACCTCCTCTTCTCGGGTCGCCAGTGTTTCGTCCACGCGTTCTTCCACCCGACACTCTCACCCCTTTCCACATCGCCACCCCACCCCCTCGCCCCTCAAACCGCCTCTCCAAGCGCGCGCGCACACACACACATATGAGGGGAAACCTCGCCAACGCCGAACGCTCGCTCTTCCGCGAATTTCCTTCCTCCCTTCGTACTCCCGTTCGTTTTCCTACGCTCCACGCGCGAGAACACCGCGTGTCTCTCCTTTTTTCCACCCCCTCCGGCGTTCCTCCGATGCCGGCGCGACCGAGCGCCGCGCCTGCCTCCGCGCGCGCTAACCGTGTCGCGCGATTCCTCCAGTGACCTTCGAATATCGCGGACCAACGTGTCGAACTTTCGGATTTCCTGGTCTATCGACGGTCCCACGGGGGTTGAGGCGCGGGGGCTCGAGATCTCTCGCGAGCACGGTGCGCCCGTGCTCCCGTTCCCGGGCCGCCGGTATATTTATCCACATGAGTCAAGGGTGTTTAAATAGGACGTAGCGAACGGGTAAACAACGTCGCGAACGTTTAGCATCCGACGACTCAGCGACGTTTCTCAACCAGACAATGGTACGCCACTCGATGCGAGCGCTACGAAGCGCATCGTACAGGTGCATTGTAACTGCGTAAGCGTTCGTATCTTATCGCCTCTTCGGCTCGTATCGCGCGCTTTCTTTCTGCCCGCGAATTTTTCCCGGGCAAAGACACGGGGCTTTGTTGAAAGTCATTTTTGCTTCGACGTAATCGGTATTGCACGATGAGGCATCAACCTCCCGTTGCGTTTCTCCAATTTCGACCGACGAACGCAACCGTTGCTTGGAAAAATGAGTCTCCTATATTTATTTCTATTATCTAAACGCTCCTGATAGAGAGATCTACGATTGTCTCTTAGGCGAAGCAACAATCTCGTCGAAAGCAAAATTCGGCGAGTTAATTTACCGAGTGCGGAGGTACTACCTCCTGTCGTTCGTTCCTCGTATTCAAATCTCCCATTATATCCGGTCGACTTGACCCATTTTCTCCTTGTCTCCTCTCGTTCCCCTTTCTCTCTCTCTGTTCTACTCGCGCGCCTTTTTTCCTTTCCATTCAGCCTCCCGTGTTCCTTCGTCCTCTCCTCTCCGACTGCCGTTCGTGAAATCCACAAAGAGGCTCACGAGCCATTCCTGAAAGAACCTCCATCGGCCGATGCGACTCCGTTTAAGCGCGGCTCCTGCGTAGGACCTGTTGCCGCGGCACCGTCAGCTAGACAGAGACGGCTCGAATCGGCGCGGGGGCAAGTCGGAGAAAGAACGAAACGCATAATGGAAGAATGCGTCATAGATAATCGTAGCGCAACCCCGGCGTGCCTCGTGCGTCAGCTACAATGAAACTAACGGCGGCGGCCGGATGGAGAGCCGTCCCCATTCGAACCGTTCAGCGTCGTTCAATTTCGACGGATACTTGTAGACGTATACTTTTGCTCGTCTCTCTCTCTCTCTCTCTCTTTACTCGTCTTTCTTTCTCTCCTTCGCTTTCCAACCACCGTTTTCCCGTTACGTTTCGTTCGAAGGGTAAGCGTTCTACGACGTAATCGTTCGAAAATGGAAGGTTTCCTCTGTGTTTGCAATCGCAGATAATGCACCGCGGTTCGTCAGGGGTTTCACAATAACGTGTACACCTCTTCGCGATATTACTCAACAACGACGGGGAAAGAAGTCGATTTCAGTAGCTACTGCAATTATGCACGGCCAAGAGGACGACGGCTGGCACTCGATAAGCCGGCAAGGCCGTCCCGATAAGATTATCGTCCGCGATAAACGAAGTGCAAGGTCCCCACGGATGACTCAATCCGGCCGATCAATCGATCTTTCTAATCGGTGACGCGCGGTGCGGTCGTTATCTCGCGGGCGCTGCTTTCGCCACGGTTGGATCCCGCGGACGACCAGGTCCCACGGCGATCACGCGGAGATGCACCGTGCCTGGCGGAACGGGCGATAAATCAAAACGGGAAAGGGTAATCAGAGGAGCATTGTGACGTTAGGCGACAGTCGCCGTAATGAAAACCGCGCGAACGAGGCGAGCGAGGAGACCGCGGCCGCCACCAACGGCACGCCGTGACTCGCGCGGCTACGACCAGCCTCGAAGAGCATTGACACCTGCTTTAACGAACCTACGGGAATTTATTGCTAATTGTCGGTGACCGGCGTTGCGACGCCGCGCCGAGCCGCGCCGCCCCGCTTCGGGGTACGGGTCAGCAGTTGACCGTAAACGGTGCCCTTTTGTTTGCCGATCGATCGCCATCCAGCCGTACCTACTCGCGGTACCTGCACCGGTAACCACCCGAGGAGAAATAATAAAACCGCGCCGAATACCTGCGCGCAGAACCTGTTAGGTTCCCAGCTACGACTAATTAGCGCGGCCAACGAGCTGGCCTTTCCGCTCGTTTCAGCCGCGAAAACAGCCGTTTCGTCGCCTCCGCAGGTCACAGATGACCATCTCTCGGTTTCGACGCCTCTATGGTGCTTTGCGACACTGGGAACCGTGTTCGTCCTAACAGCGTGAAATCTAGCGCGGTTTATACCTTGTTTCCCGCTGTTCCAATTCGAACAGGGTTTCGAATAACACTAGCTACTACCTATTATGCCACGAACGAGCCACAAACAGGCAGCTGATGAATTTCAGACGCGCACATTCGACAGGCAAGCTCGTTGTTTGTCTTAAAATTCCTCGACTCGTTAACGCGCGACAATGATCGCCAATTTCGTCGCGCGCCTCCATCAAGGACGAAGGAAAAACCGGCGCGCGCGACGCCACCGAAATTCTCATTTCGCGCGCGGCTGCGGAGCGCCGGGGCTGACAGTCTCATTTCACGGGAAGACAATCGCCGATCGGCGGCAATGGACGCGGCGTCCGCGCGTCTCTGCGCAAATTTCCCGAAAATTATCGCGTCACGTCGATCGCGGGGACAATGGCGTCGGGTGACGCGCGAAGTACCGTCGCCCCCGATGATCGCGTCGGCGCTCGCTGATTAAACCCCGACTTCGACGACGTTTCGTCACCCCTCTGGCCCCGTGCGAGCCCTGTTGCGTTCGCGGTTCCATTTTCGCGGTCCGCGGACGCGCCACAAGTGGCACATAAACGGCCGCGGAATAAGTGGATTGATAGGTCGTTACCCAGCTCTAGCTAGGGAGAAAGAGAAAGGAAGGAAGAGGGAGCGTGCGCTAGGAGAAGACAGTGGAAGAGGATCGTAGCGGCTAGACAGTGGAAACTGTACAATAAGTCGGGCCCCGACAATGGCGTACCGCGGGCGGTCTTTGTGATTCAAATCAATGTTTGTGATACTCGATGGCACGCTGCTTTTGTGGCTGTCGAGCTTTCGTTTAAGCGGATACGTACCTGCGCGTACGTACGTATCGGATACGCGCAACTTGAATGCTTCTTTCCACCGATTTCCCTCTCTCTCTCTCTCTACGCCGCTGCACACTTTTTCTTTCATCGTCTCACAGCTCTGTCTCTGTTTTAATAGTTAGGTTCGCACGAGAGCGTCGCTGTGCCGTTATTACACGTGTATAATTGGATTTGCAGGTAGCCCGGTTCGAATGAAACACCGGCCAGCGGATTCGATTGAAACGCGCACCTTGCGCGCTCGGTGCTTCTCGCGTTTCTCGCTCGATCGTACGTTTCTCGCTTAGCGCGTAAGAATATTTCGATACTGTTTCGAACAAATTGCGGAAGAATCGCGAAAAAGGAAATCAAGGATAAGCGTGAAACGAAAGTCGAGAGAGTTTCGTGGCGGGAGAAACCATTTTCGCGTATCGAAAGAGAA
The DNA here is from genome assembly GCF_050948175.1 of Xylocopa sonorina. Classification (NCBI taxonomy): domain Eukaryota; kingdom Metazoa; phylum Arthropoda; class Insecta; order Hymenoptera; family Apidae; genus Xylocopa; species Xylocopa sonorina. The sequence continues at coordinate 17,627,904 of NC_135193.1, forward strand.
ACCGCGAGGTGAGCTACGGCACAATGGCGTTGTGTACGCCATTGTCGTTCACCATTATCTTCATCCCATTAACCGCGTTTATGCGAAGGCGGTCGACCTCTCCGTCGACCACGGTCGAACTTCTATCGTTTCGAGAAAAAAGCCTTGGCTCAGGCTGCGCGAGGATAGGCACAGGGGGTGGAAGAGGGTGGAAGAAGCAACGCGGAAAGGAGGATAGGTGGGCGAAGCGGAGGGGCGAGCCGCGGTGCGAGGGGAGAAATAAAAAGTAAAACAACGGGCGAAGGAATTCGTGGGCGTGCAATTGCCAACAGGTGATACCATTGGTGCCTCCTCTTAGAACCGGAATAATAAGAGAAAGGCCGACTGTGTGTCGACGGGTAGAGAAAGGGAGAGAGAAATGGGGTGGAAATCAAGGGGGTGGTGGCGGTGCTGGAAGGGTGGCCAACAAAGTCTTTATCGTTTCGAGGACCGATTACAAAGCTCGATTGTTGCCATTCTTCGGGATCCAAATAATCTCGCCGCGCCGACCACGATCAGTCAGCTATAACGGGGTGGAAATACCGACCCGTCCGTTCTTTCTCGGCGTGTGTATCGCGGAACTCGCTGGAAAGGCGTCCAGAAAATTCCAGTGCAATATCCTAAACGAGCATTAAGTTTTACGACGCGTACCCTTGCACGAATATTAACCGCAAACCCCAATAAACGTACGGATTCCCGGATCCACCCCCTGCGAGCGTTTACGATTGCTTTTCCCGTCGTCGAGCGAGCGGGACACGTGCACTTGACAGGTGTGCGGGGAATACCGAGTAATCAGGAGTAAACGGGCCGCGAGTAGGCGGAAGGGTTGCCCTTTTTCCAGCTTAACCCGGTAAATTCAGGTCGCGCTGACCTGCCGCCTTTTCCACCGGTGCACGCGGTACCGAAAACGAACCTCGTACAGATCCACGTCCGTGTTATAAAATTCCGACGGCCATAAAAGTTCGCCTCGTAAATGAACAGTGCTCGAGAATCCTAAGGGGTGGATTTCCCTGCAGGCGGTGCGCAATCGCGTTTGCCGTTCCTGTTAATCCGACCCTAATTCCCGGCTTCGGGAACGAAACATCGGCCAACAGGATAATTAGGCCGGTCTTCCGAGCGGGCAACGCGTAAACAAGCTTTAGAAACAGATCGCGTTACGGACAGAAACCGGCGAATACCACTTAATGATTTGTGCCAACCGGAATGACGAACGAAGAATGCGCGACGGTCCGCTCATTCTTGGTCTGGCTCATGCCGGGCATTATCTCTCGGTACGCGTGTCTAATTGTCGCCGATTAGACGCAATTATCGGTAATTATCGGCGCGAAGAAAAAAAAAAAAAAACGGCTGCTCGCGCGTCCGTCCAGGACAGGCTGTTCTGTTCGCGAAATTCCATGTGTACCGATAGAAAACCAACTCGTAGGTGCAAGAACGTAAACAGTCGGGAGGGTTTCGCGAGAAGAGCGTGGCTCGCTGGAATGAATAAAACAAATTGGAGGATTGGCCTGAGAACGGCTCGTATAACGCGTCGACGAGGCGGAATCTGAAATCGCATTTTTCGACGCACGCGCGCGGCCAATTAGCGCGATTATCCGGGACGGCCGCTAATTATAATCGTCGACGATTTCTCACGACGACGGCTCGCCGCGCGCAAACTCTCACGGGAGGAGGAAGACGGTGGCCCGTTGGGCGCGCACGGGGATCCCCGGATCGGTCCCGCGGGACTAAAAGACGACTCTCTCTCCCTCTCTTTCTCTCTCGCGTGCACAGGTGTACAAATAAATTGCGCGGGAATCCGATTGGCTCGCCTCCGGTTCTGGCTGCATCATCCTCCCTGATTGCTAAACGACCCGCGTGCAACTGGTCGCGCGAGCGCTCGCAAGCGGACCGTTCCACGGCGATTATGCGCGTCCGCGCAAATCAGAATCTCATTGCGCTGTCATCGGACGATGCTTACACGGGTCGCGCGTATACGCGCCACTCTGACGACGTAATCTCCCCGGACATGCGTCGCGCGTTCCTTTTCCCCCCTCGACTTTTAATCCTCCTTTTCCTCCTCGTCTTCTTCATTTTTTCTTCCCCTCGTCGTTTGTATCTTTACAGTTTTCCCGGTCGAAAACGCCCGGACGCTGTTACAAAGTCGTCGATCGCTTCGATCCGACGTTACGTCGGGCAATTTAATTATCAGCCAGAGAATTCTACAGCTCTCGCGGCTGCTCACGGGGGTAGACGGTGTAATTACATTAATTGCAGCCAGGTTTTCGATGGTTCGACGTTTAATGAATGGCGGCGCGGTCGGACGGGCAGGGGGATATTTTGAGGCCGTTTTACTTCGTAGCCGAATCGAGTGTAGAGCGTTCTAAATGCGAACTGTAGCAAAACAGAGCCGGGACAATGCACTGGGTGGTGCTTTGTCCCGAATTAATCCACGTCACCCGATCCGAGGACGGTATCGCGGACTCGGATTCGACACAGGCCGATCCTCCGTTACGAAATGCGCGGCGAGTACGAGCAGGGAAATCACGGTGCTCGATGTTACACTTAATCCGTGACCTGTCACCGTTTGACACCCGGGTGACACGGTCCTGCGCTCACCCGGCGCACGCGATATCGAATAATTCGTTCCGCGCCCCGAATGTTGCCCAACAGATGCTCTTAAGTGCAATGGAAACCGCGCTACGGGTTGCTCGCGATGAGAACACTCGCACGTTTTCGTTTCGTGCGGATTCCTCGTGCCGCTTGCCTTCTGGTAACAACGAGAGGACACCAAGGAAGCACGGAACTGGCAGATCTGATCGAGCGGAAGCGATTTCCTGTAACGGCACGCTTCGAAACGCGATTCCCACGTTCCCGTCGCTGGATACCAGCAGGAAGTTGAGAGCCACTGGCGGGGGTCAGGCCCCATTTTTCGCAAAGCTCCCCCTCGGCACAACCGGGCCCCATATAGCTTTGCTCCACATAGTTGAGGTGAGCCTTCGAGGTAGACCGTGAAGACGAGGGTACCGTGAACGGTGGATGGAAACCGGCCGCGAAGGGCGAAGAGGGCGGCCGTCCTTCTCGCCCCTCGCTGGCTCGATATTTATTGCAGGGATGCGTGCCGACTAGATATTATTATTTGTACCGCGGGCATAATTCAAGCGGCTCGTTAAAATTATTTTATTACTTGTTCTACGTTCTCTCGCTTCTCCCAGATTCGCCACCCCTTTTTGCGGCCATTGTCATCGCCGGACGATCCACTTCGCGTATCCTACGTACGTCTTCGAACGATTCTGTTATTTATTTCGTTCTTATTTCGAAGAAAAAGTGAGAAACTTTTTTTTCTCGAATACCACTGGGAAATAGATTGGACGGAGTTGAATTCTGATGGCGCGCGTCTAAACAAGTAGATTAAAAAATGCGAGCACAGCGAAAGGGTAAATAACGACTAGGAGCGCCCGCTGGGTGGCACTTGCAGCCATCCCCAGCTGAAATGTTCGATCACGAGGAGTAACCGTGCTCTCGTTCCAGCGTCATTATCCGCGGAACACGTTCCACGGTGTGTCACAATGGAAGGTGAGCATAGCGTCGGTCAACGGCATGGGCGTACCTCGGCTCTCTTCTTCTCGACGCTCCTGTCTCTTCAGAACGCGCAAAGTGGCGTGACGAGTGGCTCGATGGAGAAAGAGAGAGTGAGAGAGGGAGAGAGAGAAAGCTGGGCCTAGGATCCTTCGATTACTCCCTTCCTTTTCAGTATCGTCGAGTCGAGTAACTTAAAGTCGTATCAATCTCATTTATGCCAATTTCGCGTCTGGTCGAGCCCTCCGCCTAACCCATTTTCTAGGCCCGTGCCCCCGTTCGAGCACGTCATTGGCGCGTCAGACACGTTTTTCGAGCGGAGAATTTTCATGACAATCGCGCGGCGTGCAACGGGGTGGTAAAGAAAGAAGGAAGACGAAGAAAAGAGGGGGGATTTAACGGGGTACGCGTCGTCGTCGTCGTCGTCATCGTCGTCTACTTGGGTATACGCTCGCGACACGTTCCGTGGATATGCAAATCGCGTGGCTCGGGTGGAATCCAGAGGCTCCAGGCCGATTTATTTCGCGCGCCACCTCTCTCGCCTCGCCTCGATTGATTATTCGACGATCGAACCCGTTTGTCGACTCGATTAATCTTCGTGAAAAATGTGACGATTCTCCCCGTGCTACCTACGACCGCGGACCCAGCTGCGGCTGAGAGGGAGGAAATAATTTAGCGGAGCCGCGTGCACGGCAGCCCGCTAATGAGCGCGCCGACCGAGATCGATGATAAATAATTACGCCTGGATTTGCTTCCTTTTTTTTTTCCCCCCCTCTCCATCGTCGTGGCTACCGATCGCTTTACTCGCTGGCGATTTTCGCCGCAATCGAGTAATTTACTGGACCCGTGAAATATTTGGCTCCCCTCGAACGATATTTCGAGTTCCACCAGTCTCTATTACAAAGATCCGCTGTTCCAATTTGATCGCAGGTAATAAGCGGTCACGAGGTACGCGCGAATCTAGCCTCGAGTAGTTTCGCGTGTGTACACAAGGGTGGAAAAGTGTACGCGCAAAGTAGCCGTCTCTAACTCTGGCTGACGGCAGCCACTCGACTGCATAATTTCGAATACACAATAAATCGCTGCTCTCGAGCACAATAATGTGTAACGCGCGGCGCTCCTTGGACGAGTTTGGCACGATTCACGTGGACCGTACGGATCCAGGACGTACCTCCTGACGTACGACTTGCAGGGCTCGAAGATCGCGTCAAGGACGAAGGGTACGCGGCGAAGGGTAGATACCCTCGTCAGAATCGTCATCGAGGTGACAGGTAAATACAGGGGGAGAGCTCTATCTACCCGGGCGAGGATGTATATAATATACACTCACGAGCCAGAAGACGATCTAGACGATGCTAGGCGGTGGTGGTATGGAAGGGCCGGCTCGAGTCCTTGCAAGTAAACGAGGATTAAATCCGAGACGGTCTCGTTTGCTCGTCATTCGGCTGCCGCTGTTTTGACCTACGAGAAATCGTGCGTGTAAAGCGAACACCGTGATTATTGTTCGACTTTACGTCGCACGAAAGTAGAACTTTCGAAGAGACAACTGAATGGGAGGAAGGGGGTCGACGTTTACCTGTTGATGGGCTAGAAAATTTCCTTCCTGCGTGAAATTGTCCTCCATGGTTCTTACGATCGTTAGGAAAGCCGGAAAAACAAATAGATCGTCTTTTAATTAAAAGAAAAAAATGATGTGGAAACTACCGTAGACACCTCGAGAGGAATTAACGGAAATGATTCATGATGAAATTGATGGCAGCGCCAGGTACGCCTGAAACGGGTAGCCGAGCCGTCGATATTTCCCTTAATTATGATGATTATGTCGGCTGGAAGAGTACGACGTTTATGAGCGCGAGTTATGGTTCTACGGCCGCGTAGCCAGAATACGCAATTTGCGCAAATCGATCGTTCATCCGGCAAATGACGCGCGATCATTAGTTTGCAACCGCTGGAAACCGCCTGGCAAGAACCACCGACGTCGACGTTCCACCGTTCTCTTCGTCGTCGGTTATCCCTTTCTCTCTCTCTCTCTCTCTCTCTCGCCACCTCGCAGACGAGATACTAATCCGCCTGTGGCTTGCACACGCGTCATTACGCTCACTGGACGTAACATTCTCCTACGCTGGTGTGCACGCACGGAGATTGCGAACACCGAGAACAGGAAGAAATCATTTCGATTGGCCAAACGATATGTGCGTATGTTTTGCGGTAACGGGGACCAAGGTGTGACGAGGAAAGAGAGAGAGAGTGAGCGAAACGGGGAAGATGGAACGGATCCAGCGGAAGAGAAGAAGAAGGAAGAAGAAGAGAGCGAAGGGTTGCAGAAAGAGGGTGAAAGAGATTGAAACAGGGCTCGAAGAGCGAACAGGGTAAAGGGACGAGGAGCAGAAACGGGGAGATGACGAGGAAGAAAGGAGAAAGAGGAAAACAGAAGGTACAAAAAAGTGCGTGTATATACGTATATATCCAGCATCCATCCCCTGTTTCCCTCCTCGTCGTTCTGGCGTGAGGGGTGGAAGCCATCTGCATCGCGATGAATGCCACTAACCACCCTGCGAGCACCCCTGAAAAACCCCCTTCACCTTCGTTTCAACCCCTGTGCGAAGCGGCCCAGCCGGACCCGGCTTGCCATGGGTTCTCAATTTATGTGCGACGCATGCTTACTGATTTACTACATTAGGATCATCTAGAATCATCCGAAATTGCCCTTATACGTTCACTTCCGCTCGTAGATAATCAAATGGGCATACACGTGTGCACGTTTATCGAAATAATTAATCTCGACTTCAAACGAAGGAATATCGACGTTGACGAAGGTGGACGTTCGAATTCTTTAAAAATAAATTAAAGAGGGACGAGAGAAGCGGGGAAGATTTATAGTGACAATTATGCAGAAAGGGTGCTCGTTCCATTTTTGTTCTCCGGTCCTCTCTTCGTATCGTCTCGGTAAGCTTTATTATCGCGGGGCGATGATTTGCAAAATAAGCCCTTCCGTTCGTTTGACTTTCGCCAGCTTCGCCAAAGTCGGCCAGCTTTATCAAGTGTATGAATTAAATTGCCGTTTTATTACCCACGGGGGAGCACCGTAAGGGCAACCACCCCCTTGCACTCCTTTTCAACGCGGGCAAGATTAGGCACCGTTAAACTTTAACCTCTGAAAATATTATATACTACCCTCACGGAAAAGTGTATAATCGTGTTTATAAAATTCAAATTAAATTCTTAATATTCGCAATTCCAGTAATCGAATTAACAAATTTTAACCAGAACTTTCAAGGATAGTTTTGCGAGAAGAAATGCGAAGTAAATAGAGCGTCGTCAAACGAACATTTATCCCGTATCGACGACTTCCGGAAACGCGACACGATTTCCGCATTATGTCGACTACACGGCGACGACTGTTACGAATCGCCACTCTAAAACCCCCTGTCGGATTCTAAACACACCCTTTACGTACCGCCGACCGACCCGTGGGTGGATTTAAGGGTTTCGCGACACGAGGGGTTTCCGACTGATCGATCGTGTACGTCGCTCGGTACGTTTCTTCGACCCTGAAGTTTTACGCTCCGCGATTTCGATCGACGAAAATTTTCGTCGTACTTCTTCGCGTCGAACTCTCGCCGAGTCAACGATATTCCCGACATCGCGGGGGAAACGCCGTGGCGCTGAAGGAACCGTTACAGTTCCATACGTCGATATCATGTTTATCAGGCTTTCAGTCGCTCGCGTTTCGCAAACAAACACGCTTTTCAACCCCCTCTGGAGTGTTTGCCCGGTCCCTGTTTATCGTTGAATTATAGACAAAGCTCGTTCCACGCCGGCATCCCTCCTCGTACGACATACTTAATCGCCCTATTTCGCGCACGCACGCACACCAACGGCGGTGGGTTAAAAAGGAAACGGTTGGTGAAAGAAGGAAGATGGCGTCGATCATCACAGAGGCCAGGGGAAAATTTGAAAAAGTCCGTCTTCTCTCGGCCCGTTCCCTCCTCTACTTCCGCTTCAGGCGCGCTCGCTGCCTCCTCTTCGTCGTCGCCGTCGTCGTCGTCGTCGTCGTCGTCGTCATCCCGTTCGTCTCTGTCTGTCTTTCGGCCCGGCGGAACCCACGGCAATCACGGTGGCTGCAATTTTTATGAAGTCCTCGTCGGGTCTTCGAGTTCTTGAATAATTCAGGGTCAAGCGGCGTGGGCGAAAATGGCGCCTGCGCGAGCGGCGTGCAAGGTAATACGCGGTGAAATTTTTTGGTCGAGCACGCTGAAAAACTCGCCCCGTTCGTGCGCGCCACTTGTGCGATGCTTGAACGGTCCACCACTTTAATAATTTCGTGGTACGTCGAGTAGTTGCGATGGCGGAAATAAAATAGGGAACCACCCGGAGTCGTTGCCGCGGCGAAAAAAAATTTGTTTCCCCTCTCCATCGTTTCGTCCTGCCGTCCCTCTCTTTTCGTTCGCTTCACTTCTTTTTTTTTTTACCCTTTACCCTGTCCTCATCAAAGAATACGTTGTTCGCTAATATTTTCCTGCGAATAAAAAAAAAAAAAAAAAAAAGATGGAAGAGAAAAAACCGCGATCTCGACCAGCCGGTCGAACTGGTATTATATGTGTATAACCAACTTTCTAACGCTCGTTGAAAAATAATTATCTCTGAAGGATCGTCGGTTCCTCTGGACGTTTTCCCGTCATTGTTTCGTACAACAGTTCGAACTCTAACTGCTGCATAATTGTTTAAATAACCAGACTCGAGGGGGGCACAGGTCGACCGTGGTTGAACGTTGTACATCTACAATATAAAATTGAAATTTTATATTGCTACCTCGATATCGAGAGTCCGCAACGACATCGTATCCCGTGCTGATTATTATTTAATGATCCTAGAAGTAATTCAGTTGACAGAAATTGGACATGTACGAAAACCATCGGATTATATCGTTAAGGAAGAGAGGCGTCACATTTTCGAGGCGTACGGGTGGGACATCCCCAGTTACCATTCGCGTCTTATGGATCAAGGACACTGTCGTAATCCTTTTATTGCGACCGTAATCCTAGCTTTACGGCCTCACGACCAGGATCGTTCGAGCGCAGGATTAACGAGTAATTAGCAAGACACGCGACGGGGATACCTACAAGTTCCCTAACGTTGACCCTTATTTTCCATCAACGATTCTAATGGGCCCCTTGCGCCTTACACTTCGAATGCCGCGGCGAGTTTTATTACGGTCACGGAAACACGCTAGTCTCCCGAAGAAGCACTTCTCGGTTTTTAGAATAGCAGGAATCACCAAATTTTATGGCACGACAATCGACCTGAATATTCGCAAGTAATTATACGAAGTCGACCAAGAATCCTTTTAGGAACGCCCAGGGATTCCGCCAGGTTGACAGGGATCCGGAATAATTCCGGTCTGGCGGGGTAATTGAATGGTCACCTCGGCGTATATAGGGAAGGATTAACCGCGGCTCCTACAAAAGGATTCTTGCAACACAATAAATCACTGTAACGATCGACATGATTACCTATTGCCGAATTCCGAGCGCAGCCCGGCTTTACCTGCTCCACCTTCGATTTCTATTATTACGGTCAACGATTCACAGAATGAAACGGGAGAGGGTTATAAAAATCGCTACCGTGTTTTACATCCCCCAGCACCCGTTTCCAATTTTCTCGCGTCGTTCCCCGATCTGTTTCCAAATGATCTTGCTGTTAAATAAATTTTCTGAAAAATCTCCAAACTTTTGGAAACGCGGAAAGGTCAACGTGGAAAAGGGTCAGAAGATACCCACGTGAAGCAACCGTCACGATGACGGTGCGAGCCTTCAGATAGGAAAAGATAAATGAAAATCGAGTCCGTGGACAAAAACCGATTGATCCTAGAGAGAGAGAAAGAGTGAGAGTTCGCGTAAAGGGGTGGGAGGGATGAATGAGAGAGAGGGAGAGAGAGAGAGAGAGTACGTAGGTGAGGCTTCGAGGTAGCTTCGAGGACGGTGGACATCGATCAGAGAACCGTCGTCGTAAGGACGGACGTCCCTTCGTCCTGCGGAGGGGTTGATGGATGCGAGATTACAGCGGCAGGGACACTCGTTGACACCCTGTGATGTATCACCCGCAGCCTCCAGCTAGTAGCTCGGCTACTTACCACACAGGGAACGGGCTCTCGCAGGCCTTCCACGAGAACGAAAAAGAGAAGTCGTGCCTCCGTGTTTCCCCGCCCCCTGCGTCCTCGCGTGGCGAATTAATACCACCCCGAATCGATTCTAATCTTAATCGTTCTTCCCTGCTGGGACAGGTGCATTCAGTATGTAATGAATATAAGTATCAGCTCGCGGGAGCTCGTTGGGGAAACATTAGCGTGGAGAACGTTGGCACGTTCGTTCAGAAATGGATCGATGTCAGCTGGAAAGTTCTACGCTCCCGTTCAGAACGGGAGAAAGTCAAGTTTAATCGCGAGAACGAATTGCAATTTGATCGAACGGCCACGTTACTACCCTCCTCGCGTGGTATCAACACGCGCGGCCATTGCGACCTCGTACGGAAATATCCGACGATAGAGAAAGGGGGGGGGGGGGGGGGGGCGGCGGACACGGAAGCGAGAGGACGGGACGAAACGAGAAAAAGAAGGACAGGATAGAGGGTAGCGTAGATAAGTCGGGGTTGTCGGGGCATCTGCTTTCTTTCGTGCTTCCGGCCATCTTCTGCCCACCACCCCTTTCGTCCTTCTTTTCGGAAAGGGGTGGAAACGGCTCCGGTCCATTCTCGTCGAGACGTTGTATCGGGCCAACACACCGAGACCCTTGTGCGAGCAACCGCTACGGGTGGGTGGGGTGGTGTACGCGGAGAAGAGAGAGAGAGAGAATACCGTGGGTGGGTTGGGCGAAGAAGAACGTGCTGAATAGAAGATTGGAACTCTTTCTGCGGTGACGGCGCTTCTTCCGGCGGGGTGGCTGATAGTGCCGGCTATTTCCGGTGGCCACCGTGACATTGCTATCGCCGTGCAACGTCTACTATACCCTGGAGGCCATCCACGTTAAACGTCCTCCTCCTCGAAGGCTCGCGCGTACCAACGTTCCGACTTCTACCCACGTATACGTATTTTTGCATCGGAGGACGTGGATTTTTGCCCGAGTTTCTCGCTGCGTTCCCGCGGCCTGAATTCTGGACACCTCGCTCTCTCTCTCTCTCTTTCTCTGGAGAAGATTTCCACGACGCCGCAATCGGGGGTTTCTTCGCATTGTTCCTTTTCTGTTTCGCGAATCGTCGCCCCGTTGATTTATATCGCGCGATATCCCTCCGTCGAGAATACGTACGCGTGCACAGGGGGTGACGGCGCTCGATGAATAAAATATTTTTCATTCGCGATAAAAATAAAGAGTTACGATAATGAATAATCTTCGCGGACGTTCGTTCCTCGATATCGCTTGGTCGATGCGGGATTCCGTATGGAAATTCGAACGCAATCGACAGACAGATACGCGGATGGCGTCGCGCGGATCAAAGTCCCCGATAAGGGACGTTTACCAACGTCGCAATTGATCGCGAGAAAAGATAGAGGTATCGCGATGTCTGTGTACCCACTGACACCGGATGCACTTCGCGGCTTATCGGTTATCGCATATCGAGCGCCCTGCAACCCAATGAGCTCTCAGACATATCGTGGCCCGGCCGAACATCGACCCTTCGATTATGCCAGTTTATCGCCGGTGTCCCGCGAACAAAGGAGATCGCCTCGACACGTCGCGACGAGCAACACATTCCTCGATGGTGGATCCACCGACCTTCCTAAGTAATCCAATCATTCAATTTCTATCCAACGTCAATTGCGAGCAACAGAAAAAATCCTACATTCTTTTGCCTCGCATTAAACAGGGTTCGCACCCCGTTGAAACTTTCCTAGTACGCTGTTTGCGAACGTGAAAAATTTCATTTGGAACGAGGAACAGCATGAGAACCAGGGATAACGATTATTGCACGGATTCGTGCCGGGTCTCGAGCGAGCCCCGCTGCTACGATTCCTGGTAACCAAAGCCCAGACGGGAGGGCTAACGGTTTGGTATTACAGCATCGAACGATAAGTACGAGCGCGCGCGCAACCTGGAAAGACGGCGTAAGGACACCGCGAGGTCCCAGGTAGTCCTGGCCAGGGGTATTCAGCTGTCAATCAGGCCGCGCCGAATCCCGGTAGTCCTGGTGCACATCTGCTCTTGGAGAACGCGATACGTCGGCGGACGGGGGCGTTGCTTGCCCCACGTTCCGCTGTTCCGCTCTCTTTCCCTTTCACCCTCCCCTTTTTTCTACCTCCGCTATTTTTTCCCACCCTCGATTCTCTATTCACTCTTTTCTTTTTTTTTTTTTCTGGGGACGCTACTTACAAGTTCCTCCTCCCTCGCTATTTCTATCTCGTTCCTCGATGTTTTCGCTACCACCATCGACAAAGGGGAATTAGAAAACGATTAAACGAAAGAATACAAAGTATGACAATATAAAAGCACTTGCTAATCGCGCGAAATTGTTTCGTACCGTACGAGATCGCAGCGCGCAAAGCATGCTCGGATTCGCACTTAGCCGGAATTGAATGACGCCGAGGGGTGGCTTCCAGCACGCTGATTCATAAGAGACCGGCACGCGATTAGCTGCTGTTTGGATCCATTTAGCATTCGGCCGAGCCATTAAGGACCGGTCGATACACCGGAATCGTTGAACTTGCAATCGAGACACCGCTGTCCTTCAATAGACACCTCTCGACTCGGTAATGCCTCTGTGGCCGAGCCCCCCTTTCAATCGACACTTTCGATAATCCGGCCAGAAATTCCGCCGCGTCAAAGGTGAACGACAAATTGAGAACTGATCCCTGCCCCGTTTCCAGCCCTCCCAACTATCCCAACCGCTCCTGAAACTTCATTGATTTCGCGCTCCTACCCGCTCGCCACCGATCGAGGGAAAGAAACAGTGGCGACAGGCGGGAAAGAAAGGAGGATTCCACCGCCTGTTCCGCGATACCATTCCGGGGCGCACAATGGAGGCCACCGTTTCTGAATGAGCCTGAAAATTGTTTACTTTCCACGTTTTTTCTTTTCCTTCGCCCGGTGGCGCGGGACGGGGATTCGTGACCGTTCTCGAAAGCGGCGACGCGTTTCGTCCAGAGCCACGTTCAATGGCCGTGTTAACGAGTTACGATTCACCGCGGTGACACCCTTCCAGGGACACGGCTCTTCCCGTGGCTGTCGACCGATCGCATGTCCACCCTTGTCCCTCGACCCGCCATCTTTCGTTCCCTTTCACCCTCCGAGGAACGCGCGCGCAGGAATCGCCTTGCGACTCCAGGTAATTTCAGGTACGAAGGGGAGATAACACGATACCGGAGCACGGCCATCGTTTTTTCTGCTTCCATTTTTCTTCTTCACTTTTTTCTCCCCTTCTTCTCTACGCCTTCCTCTCTCTCTTTTGCTCTCTGCCTCGTTTCTCTTGTTCTTCCTTCTTAATTCGAGGGATTCACCCTTCGTTCGGGACCGTGGTGGAGTTTCGGTTCGACGACCCCTTGGATTCCACCCCGTGCTCCCGATTGCTCGTTCGCTCGTTATTTCGGTAAGAGAAGAAAAAAAAAACGAAAGAAAAAAAGAGGAGAACAGGAGCTCGCGATGAGACAAAGACGCTGGCGAACGACGGCGATCCGATATTTTCACCGGTTTCACACAGAGCGGGCAGGGCTCTTTTCTCCGCCGCGTGGAAAGCCACGGGAGGGCCTTTCGTGGAAATTGCGAGAGCCTGTGGGAAGCTGTGAATGGAGCCGCGCGCTCTCTCCTACCTGATCGCCAAGATACCGGGAAACGCGGTCCTCGAGTTTCGATGGAATTTATGGCCACGATTCGCTGACAGTTACCCCCCTCGAGTTTCCCATTCGATGGAAATTTTATTGCCACGCCGTTCCATTGATTCGGCTTGTTTCGAAATTGATCCATGGTGTTCCAAACGGGTAGCCAGAAAGTTTCGCTCAGAGATACGTTCATTATGTCGTACGCGATCTCGTATTTTGTGATCTCTCGCGGCGAAAATGTCGGAGACACTTTCGCTTAGACGCGCGAGGCAGAGAAAGGAAGTGGGTGGCGCAAGGATAAATACAGACAGTTTATCGATGATCTCGTCGCAGGACGAGGGCCGAAATGAATGGCGGGCAGGAATTTCATTCATGACCTCGCAGCGGTCATCTCGAGAGGACATCTCTGCCACCCGAGACCCGGCCCCCTCCGGAACGAGAAAATAATCGCGGCAAAAACAGCTCCTATTGAGTTTCCTACGGGATCTGGCCGCTTTTCAATCGGTCGGATGTTCGAGGCAAAGGAGAACACCTAGGCGAGCCGCGAAACGCGCGGAGAGAACGGCTGTTAAGGATCTGGCGGATCGTTTTACCTCGAATTCGCGCGAGCAAGTAGAGTAGCTTAATGAACGAGTCGCATCGGCGAATTTGATTTTCCGGATCAGGTCTCGCATTCGGAGGCGATCGTGTGGAAACGGTCGGTCCATTTCGAATCATCGATTTTCCAGACACTGATCTCGAGCTGCTCGCAGACGACGACGACGACGACGACGACGACAACGGTGGCGACACTGCCAAATTTCTCTTCGAAGGAATTCTTCTCTTCTGCCGGTTCGGAAAGCTCGGACGACCGATCTCGTGGAAAATTGAAAAATGCTCGTGGAGACAAACGCGGTTCCCCGCGCGTGAGAGACAGCGCCGGGGCTCGATGCTACCGAAAATCTGCGAGGCATGCGTCTGCAAGCGTTGCAACCCTAGTGCAACGAGTTAACGATTTTTCTCCCCACCCGGCAGAACGGAAACGAGTTCGAAACGAGTTCGAGGCCCGCGTCGACAGGTTCGTTATCGCGGCGAACCCTTTGTTTGCCAAGCGGTTATTCTTACTCGCGCTACTCTCCTTTCTTTCTCTATCTCCCTTCTCTCTCTCTCTCTCCTTTTTTCTCTCTTGGTTCCTTCGCAAACAGCCGCGTACACAGCCTCTCTTCTCCCGTACTCGTCCTGAATAGGTGTGCCACGCCGCAGGACACCAGCAGCCGGTCAGGACACAGGTGGCACTGGCGACGATCTGCTCGTCCACGGACAAGATCTCTTCTAATCTCAGCTCGTCCCAGCGACGGGATTAGGCTCATTAACTCCTGCAAGACATCCTCTTTTCCCACGCGCCCTCTCTCGCCATCGTTTCTATCTCTCTCATCGACGCAAACTTGGTAATTCTTAACCGCACCGCGATCATCTAGCATCACGTATTAACGAAACGCAACAATGTCACACTGTTACCTTTCATTAATACCGGCGGCGATAATATAATTTGAAATTTCCCAACGATGCCGCTTTTTAAACGCGTCCCGTTTCATGATCCGCGATTATTCGACTTCAACGGAGTAGCGGTACGCTCGCAGCGGATTTTGATCGATGCACAGATATTTCGGGACAATAAAGCGCGCGTTGATACCCGTCGAATATGCCGGTATAATTTTCAACGGATCGTTTATCCCGCGTTTCGACGGTTTTCTATTTTTTTTTTCTTTTTTTTTCCCCTCCCAACCAACACCAACCTCGCCCTCCCGCCCAACACCGGAGACCGCGTCGATGATTTATCGTGTACGGAAAATCACGCGCGTATACACGCGCGTATATATCGTATAATAATGTAATCGTCGATACGGCTGACGAGCGCGGCGAAAAATTTTCGTCGAACGTCGGGAATAAATATCCTGCGGTGGAACATAACGAAAATAATTCCCCATGTGACGCACTGTCCGCAGATTATTTTATTCCCTAGCAACAGGTGATCACACTTTTGCCACTGTTTTTCCGCGGCTCTCTGGACAAACGATGACGCATCGCGAAACGATCAACGAAAAACCGACCCGCGAACTATCCGATAATACGACCCCCCAATAATCAACCGCCATTTTGGTCGCGTTAACACGAACGTTTACAGCCTGTTCCTCTGGCGCTTACACCAAAAATGATTCCAAACATTTTCCAGCGACTTTAATTGTCCTTCGAAGAACACGAATTCTACTATCGTTGGTACAAATCCTTTTTGTCGGAGGAATATTTTGAAAGCGATGCGTCCCCTTGCGAAAACAAAATTCCACGCTTCTAGGACGCGCGAGCAAACAAAGGCGCCGCAGCTCGTGGAACACCGTCGACGGGGCAATGTTTTTTCAACGACCCTCTTCAGACGGATGGATCTCGCGCGAGCAGGATCTACGATTCCGGTAAACCGTATTATCCCGGCGGATCTCGTGTTCCGCGTACAGATCTCGCAGGCGAGAGAAAAGACCAGCGCAAACCGTGTCTACCTTCCCTTTAAACGCGAGCCAACTTCCTCGGGCGCGCCTTCGGAGATTTTCCCGAAGGACGAACAGTTCGCCGAGGGAAAAGCCTATTAGTCGCGAGGGAGCCGAGGGTACCCCTCGCCTCGGGGAAACATTCAAGCCTGCCGGCCTAGCGAATCGCAAAATCCCCCCGACAAAGCCCGCTCGCCGCGTACTTTCGAGAAAACCGCGCGCCACGGCCCCGCTCTCGTTCCGTTCCTCCGCCACTGACGAGTCTGCCTCCTCTTTCTTGCCATCTTTCCACCTGCTGAAGGCATAAATCATGCCCCGCGGGGTCGTTCTCGGCCGAGAGATCGGTTTGCAGGTGTCTCGACCGCCAAATTTCATGGCTCTGAGAGGGCCGGCCCTGTTCTTACGCCTTGCGATGTACGCGCGATTTCACGGTGCCCCTCCGGGAAACTCTCCCCCTGCCACTTCCCGTTTCCCTGCCTTTTTCTCGCTACCGAAGAACGGGCACGCGAAGTGGGCACCGAGTAATTGTTCGGTTGCTGGTACCTCTGCGGTGCTTGGCCGCGCGTAAATCAACCTCGAAGAACTCTATCGTGTTGCCTCGTGACGGGAGGGAAAAACGGATGAAAGCGTTCTGCGACGCGTCTGTATTTTGCGCGATGTTTACGGTTTTGAGTTAACGTAGGTGTTTTTAGAGGATCTGCTAGTTTTTCAGTTGCCCCTCGTCGCGTTTCTGTAGCTAGCGACGAGACGAGGGAAACTTTTGTCAAGGGGTACGTTCGATCTTACGCTCAAAGGGGATCCTTTGTCGACGCGTCCCAGAAGATCGTCCCTTTGACGAGCGATCGGTCGTGGGACGAGTCCCGATCGCTTCTAACCCTGAAATTACTCGCAAGTTTACCATTCAGATCGATCGTGTCTAACTTCCTGGCGGCGAACGTTTGCCGGTACCGTCGACGAGGGAGTTCGCGTCTTCAGATTTCTTTCGTGACAAGTTAAGGATCCTCGTCTGGTGTGTCTAATTGAGACAACAGTCGGACGTTATCTCTCGTCAGATCTCGTACTAGGAGAGAAGAAAAAAAAGGACCTTGTAGGGTCTGGAGCGGTAGTCGTGAACGCGTCGCCGACCCGTCGATATTACGATTAATTTGCTCGTAAATTTTCACCCCAGGGTGTTCCTGGAAATCCCGAAGGATAATTTATATATTTCTCGGCCCGACCTGGTCCACACCTGGCACTCGCAGCAGGCGTTTACCTGAACGAAACGGACCAGACAGCGTCGCGCCATCTTCTCGAGGATTCGTCCCCTCTTTTTCTCTTTCGCCTCTGCTGTGCCAAAATTTTACTCGACATTTACACGAATTTTTTCGCAGCAAAAACCAAGCCTAATCTCTCACTAAGATATAAATAAAAAATATCTCTTGGAGAAATATTTATCAGTTCTAATAAAATTGGAATTCTAATAAAAGAAACCGAAGAATCCTCGTCCGCCCTCGGATCGAACGTCTTTTAAGGAGTTTCGAACAGCTTTCGAGGAATCGCTCGATGGCCGTGAAACGCGAAAGCGGGCGCAACGAATCGCGCGTAACGCACCTTTCCGGCCGAGTTCCGCATCCGTCAGAAAGTTCGTGGGTCGTCGAGGGTGGGTTGGAGCGCCGCGAGATTCCGGGGCGAGTTCGCGCTGAAAAAAAAAAACTTTCCTCCCGCAATAACTCATCAAAGGGACACGCGGGGAGGCGGCTCCTCGCTGCCGTTCGCCAAATCAAGTGTAAAACGCGAGGTAATTGTCAACGCGAGAGGGTTCACTCCGTGCGCCGGAAGGGTGGCTGCAGGCGAGATTAGAGGGTAGAACGGCGGCACGTCGAATGTTTATAAACTCCTCGTCGTCCGATTTTCACGGCTAACGATGCACTCCGTGGATTCGATTTGCGTTTAACCATCTGGAATCGATACGGGCATTTCTCATACAACACTCATCCAGCCCCTTCGAGGAAATGTAATTCCAACGCGTCGCTCTTCAATTTTCGCAGCCATATGTCTCGCGTCCGATCCATTCCTATCATCCAGTGAACCATTTACGATTATATAAAACGTTCTCCCGTTGCTAATCGCAAATGGCAGCTTTTCGAATTGACATCGTATTAGGAACGTGGGTTATTACATCTCGATTAGTCGTCCCGCGATGTTTACCCGTAACCGCTAAACACCATTCTAAACGGTGGCACTTCGATCGTCCCCAAGTGACGAGCCACCTCAAAGGAAGTATCAAAAGGACGAAAGCCATAGGTGCTATTTAAACGAATTTCCAATAAAAAGATCTACCGGCTAGGTTGACTCCGTACGGCTGGGAATCAAGATCAAGAGGCGGCCGAACAATCGGTGGCGCGTTTCTATGAAGTGCGCCGGGGTGAATAGAATTCGCGATGAAAAGGACGCACGCGTCTGTGCGCGCGAGTTCGGCCCTCTTCTTTTTTCCTTCCGCTTTTTTTCCCCCCCTCCCTTCCCTTTTTCCTTTTTCGGTAGAAAACCGGGGCCGCCGCGTCGCGTTTTTCATACGGCCCTCGATAGACGGCCGTAAGTGCATTCACCGTGCAAATCGGGTTGCCTCGAGAGTGCAACAATACGCAACAGGTGAGGAGGAGAGATCGGTACGCTTTCAATGGCAGGTGAAGTTTCTTTTCGTACACCAATAAGTACTCGAGATTGTGCCCGATCCGAGGAATTCCGCAAGGAAACGCTGCGCGACACCCTTCTAGGGGAGGGGGGAAAAAGAAAAAAACAGCGGAAAGTGCGATTTGTATTAAGTTCTCGGTGCTTACCAATTGGACGAAGCGTATTGCGGTTTTGACGAATCGCTCTTGTTACCGCGAAGAAAAACTGGGTCCAACGAAGACGACGAGGAGGGACGGAAGATTGGGAGCAAAGGGCGAGGAGAAACGGAGCACCTGCGCGGGGATGTTGATGCATCTGTCGGCGTTAATTAACGGGCCATTAATTATACGGAATGGACCAATTAGGGGGACGGTCTTGTTTCAGGCTATCGCGTCCGAGCCGGGCACCTCTTTAAGAACTTGGCGTAGCATAGATCACGGCGGCTGAAAGACGCAAGGATTTATCGGCACGATAAAACTGGCGATCTCTGCAACTGTTCAAGGTACTCCTCGATTTTCCACGCTATCGGGAACTTTGATACGGCGATGACGAAACTCTAGACACATGAATATTTAATCGAACCTGATATATTGCTCGGTCGCGTCTCTAAAAAGTCCCTGTTTTTCTTCTCGCGTTCACGGAACAACAGCCTGAAAAAATTCGTTTCACGTCACAGCTGCCGCTCCATTCTCGAGCGCGTATTTTTTAAGTATGATAATTTATGAGAGACGCTCGCTGAGAGTCGATGTCACGCTCGAGTCCAGACGGATCTCTGCCCCGTCCCCGCGACACGGACGAACAGGCGAAGAATGCAAGAAAAATGTGTTCGAACGCGCGAGACGCGTAATCGATTAACCGCGATCCATAACAGATTCATGGATCGTTCTCCAACGAGGGAAACCGCCACTTATCCCCCTCATTGTCCACGGTTCGTCAACACCCCGAATTACCACCGATATCACCGGTCCGTTCTAAGCCACCGTTTCAAAGGCGGTTTCTTATCGAGTCGAAAAATCAAAGTACAGCAATCAGTTGCGGGATCAGCGTTATTCATACGGAGCGGAAGATGGGGCACAAAGGACAAATTAAACAGTTCCATCGACGGCGAACTCCGACGCAACCCTCTCCGGTGTACACGGTCATTATCTGTCCATCGTAGTTTCCTCGGCCCTTCGTCGGTGCTTCGCCTCGTAATCGGTCGTGAATCAAGATGGACCGCGCGGAAGGGTGTACAGCCTCTATCGAAATATGCATCGACGCGAAGGAAGTACCGACGAGATTCAACAACGTAAAAAAGAATCCATTGAGGCGTTCTAGAAAACAGGACCGCTTCTCACGATTCCTTTCTTCCGATCGTGCTCCATCTACCGCTTGTTTGGGCAACGTTCTCTCTCCGAGCATTCCGATCGTAGATCAGCCGTGCCTCTATCGACGAGTGTTCGATAATTTCCCGGCGCGCGATTAAGAATAGCGCACCCAATTTGAATTTCGTGGTCGAGAGAACGCGGGGGTTGAAGAGCATCGAGGCTCGACGATCGTCTACGACTACAAAGGAGGAGGGGGAGTCTCTCGTAACGGAACGGCTTCCGAGAAAACCGCGAAACAAAGCTCGCATGGAAGCGCTATCTCGAGTAGATCGATCGATCCATGGGATCTCGTGCGCCCCGCTGCCAACAAAGAGAGATTCCTTTGGATTCGGAGAAACAAAAAGGCCCGCGACCCCGTAGAAATCGATCGATCAGAAAGAAGGGGTTCTCGAAAAAATGCACGGCGACCCCCTCGAGCGTGGCCTGCCGGAATAGTAGGCTGGTCGATGGATAAGCAGGTAGAGTAGCCGGACCCTGGCAGATCGGATCTAGCCTCTCTGATTCGCCTGGATCCTTAGTCCTGGTAATAAGTACACAAAAGTAGGGACCTGCTTTGGTAGCAGGGACGAGCGAGAGCAACGAGAACCGCGTGTCGTTGTAAGTGAAAAAGAAAAAAAAAAAAGAAAAAAATGCGAAATAAAAAGGGAGACGGTGAAGCGTTCAGTGTCTCGAGTAAGGAGAGATTTCCGGAGGCTGCGCGCAAGGTTCGACCTCACCCTCGCCCCGTGCACGCTCTTACCTGGTGTTCCAGGACCCACCCCCTTCTTCCTCGACACGGCCACCCCACCCTGGTCCGACGATCGCCGCCTTACCTATGGGAAAAATCTACATTGAGTCGAGGGCGAATGAATGGAGGGAGGGGAGGTGGCCGGTTCGCGGCGGAATCTTTTGTGGGCCGGATTCCTTCTGTCGGGTCCATCCGTTGCAACAACGTCCTCCGCCACGGCAACGACAACCCGAGGGCCCTTCCTGGACCCCGCGAGACCCCGTGCGCCCACACCCCCGGGGCTACCTGAAAAACTTTGCCCGCACGTGCAGGTAACGGAGGTGAACGCGATTCGCTTTCTCACGGGACTACGACGTGGGTAACCCCGTGGCGCGAGCTTCCTGCGCTCTCGTTTTCGCGCGAGCTTCTACTGGACAGGAGCTGACACGTTTACTGGCGATTTTTCTTCTGGTTCTGGTACGCTTCTGTGGGAAACGTTCGTGCGATGCGAACTTTCCGTTTCTTTCACGAATATATGTTCTCGATGCTAGGTTTAAGGTACAATCGTTTCAGGGTAGTAGTGCGTGAGTATATTCGAAATGGCTCAAGGTCGTATAATGGCGGTCGAGAGTTCGAGAAAATTGATTGGGATTATCTGTGTCCGCTTGGATCCCAGCTTTTTCTTCGTGAATTAATTACGCGATGATCGTCCGGATGTTGTCGCGTCTGACCCATTTCTCACCGTTTAAAGGCTTGAAACAATTCGCGCCACTTCCGCGTCCCCGGCAGACAAACGCCGGCAGCGCAAAAAACACGATCCTCGCTGCTCCTCGAAATAAATTACCGCCACGCCCTTCGGCAAATGGGCGTGTAAGCGGCCTCACCCTGGTCAAAGACTCCTCTGGAAACAGACGTACAGCACGATCGTAATTATCCAGCGACGGAGCAGCACGCTCGCCACACTCCGCCCTGCCTTTCTCTCTTCTTCGCCGTGACGCGTCTATCCGGACGGATAACGCGCGAGCTTAACTCACTAACCTCCTCTCGCGCGAGATCAGAGCAGGAGGTGAACGCAAAGGTCGTGGATACTGCATCGTCACGTGCCTCTATTAGAAGCCCGTGGAAAAATACTTTTTACTCGCGTTCCACTGCCTTCCCTCCATCCGTGTCCGTTCCGACACCGTCTTTTTCTTCTATAAACGCCTCGTTTTTCCCCCTTCTTTTTTTTTTTAATTCCGTTCCACGTCCACAGCGTGGAGTGTCGTAAGATTTTCCTCGGTTTATACGTTTCCAAGTAATCAATTTTTAATCAGTCGTTGTCGGAAGCCACGGTATTCGAGGGTAGCAGAGACACGAACAGCAGTTTCAGCATCAGGAGTCGAAGAAATCTGAAGCATCGCCCTACTACACGAGGATATGCACCCCCCGTTTGGAGGGAACCCATTTCTTCTGGGTTCTTTCTCCACGGTTACGGGGGAAATCCACTGCGTACCGGGTGGAGGAAATATTTTTATTGGAACGATCGCGGTTGACGTGTAAGAGTACTTCGAATTCGTGGCAGGATCCATCTTAGGATTCACGTTCCCTCGAGTGTCCCCGATCGATCTTCCCTGCCGCGCGAACTTCACGCGCGGAAGATTCACGAATAATTCCATAGCAGCGTTTCCCTTCGATTCTTAACGCTTTTTTGTACATTTCTAAACTGGAGATAAACGGTACGGATTTTAATTAAGAGAGGGAATAGCGAGGGTCCGAGGAATCTTGGCTAGGAGAGATTTAGACACAGCCTCCGCGTTATGCCACATTAGCGCTCCTCGGGATTCCGGTTTTTCAATACGACCAGTCATCCTCGAAGAATCGGCAGACAATGTGGCGGCAGCCCTCTTCCTCGTCACCGGACCCTCGTAAGCACTGCGCGCCCTCTTTATCTTCCCTCGACTCGTCAGCCGGGTCAGTGAAATAAAAAGGAGAGAGGAGAAAAATAATAAAAGCAAGGAAAAACTTTCGGATGTTCGTTTGCCTAAAGACTCGAGAATTGCGGCGTCAGTTCTAATCGCACGGAAACTCGAGCCATACTGTTGCTTATCGATCATTCCAGGCAACGGTCCCGCGATTCGATCCGCACCTCGCGATTAAATCTATCGCGATGATAATTAAATTTTCCTCGATCGAATCGAGCGAGATTTCTCAGTCTCGTGAACGTACTCCGTCTGCGACAGCCAGCAACGGTCAACTCGATCATTGCCAAGGTATCGAGCGATCCTGACGAAGCAGATGCCAGCCGGCGTCTCTCTCCGGGCAGGGCCCTGATTTTATTCGCCAGGAGCGCAAAAGGTGAACGGTGGCGCAAGGGCGGACCGTGGCAGCAGCCGCGTCTGCGAAGGCTTGTGTAATTATGTGCGAGGATAGAGTAACATGTCGGACATTCCAGCAGCCACCGGAGTCAGAATCCACCCTCGCCGGTTGGCCCGTTGAACTGAATAGCCGGCTAATGAACGCGAAGCCTCCAGTCTGTCAGTCCCGCGCGTCCACCATGGGGAACGATCATTGCTCGGCCGAGGATGAAACCGATGCGACGCGGAGCATGGCTTCTAGCCTGGCCAGTCACGGACTGACTCATCTCGCGACCCGTTTCAGCCGACTCTTCACGCCGTTGCTGCTCGATCGTTTCCTCGATAAACCGTTCGATCGAACTGGGCTAAACTCCGACGATCGAGCATCGAGCTTATTATACCTCGACTTAATCATCGAGTCTCTTCGCTGTTTCGCGCGCGAAGTCAATTTAGTCTCGGCACTCGCAACGATCGTAGATCGTCATCGAAAATGATTAATTTTCCGTCGTAATTTTCCTTCAACCAGAGAAGCACTGGGAGGGTGGCCATGGTTGCCAACGTCCCTTCGACTTCGGATCCTATCCACCAGCAGAAACCATTTCGTCGAACAGAATGGGACGTGTATATCGGTAGGTACAATTTCAATTTCGCTATCTCCCCCCTTCGGGTTAGTTCCTCGATTCCTGTTCGAAACGGCGGGGGTAAGGGAACGGAAGGGTGGCGACGCGGGGGTGTAAGATTCGACGTTAGATAGGCGAGAGAGTTAGGCCCGCGTCAGGCGGCTTCTCCTTCTAGGCTGTCACTCAAATCCTTCCTCCCTTTTCACCTCGAACCCTCGCCACGGTTCTCCAGTTCGGCTCCCGACGTGCACCCCCTTCGATCACCCTCTCTCGCACGTTCCACGGCAAGGGCCACCCCCGCGGACTCGGTAATTGAATTTCACGAGTTGGTTACCCAAACCCTCGGGATCCTGGCCGTCTCGTGGGCTGTTCCACGCTCGCCGGGAGGAGGGTCGCCGTCGTTTCTGATGCCGACGCTGGCTCCGCCGGTTCCGCGTGTACGCCAGGGGTCTGCCAACCCACTTGATGCCCGCTTAATGTCGTATCACAACATTGATTACGACACTGGCGCGCACGATTGCCGCGAGAATGCCTTTCGCCCTGATTTCTGCCGATGAAACGCCTCGACGCCTTGCGAAGGTTCCTCGAGGCTCTCTCGTTTCTCGCTCGATCGAAAAGTATTCGAAAGATAATCGTCGTCTCGATTCGTAGTCATCCTATACGCAACTATATCGTTCTCTAATCATCATTGTACGATTTCATATTATTTTGCCAGCCGTTGAATCGGACGAGTGCCGTGTACAGTTTCTTATACGACAGGATCATCATCCGATCCGACGTTCTTCGTGTTCATAAATATTTAGCGAGATCAGGAAGAATTTATTCCCGGAATAAGAAGAAGCTCCGTCATTCGGTCCTGAATTTAATGAACCGAGCTGATTTTTCATGGAGCCTCTCCGCTTGTTTGTATCCATCTTCTCCCCCCTCTCCTCGGCTCGTTTCTCTTTTTGTCTCTCTTTCGGTCTACCCGGAAGCACCCTTCATCCCGTTCCACCCGTACGATACGTCGAATTCGAGGTTTTTCACCGGCTCTTCCCGACCGATAATAATTTTAAAAAGGGGGATGCCCGGGTGGCCCTCTAGGTGTCGGCCCGGCGAAGACGAATTATCGCCGCGTGACGCGTACTCTTATTTATGATCCCTCCCCGTCCTACATCACCCTTCCTCCTCCCCCTGTCATCGTCGAGAACGATCGAGAATTCTTGGATTGGCGAAAATTATAAATCCATCAGTCGTCGCGGGCGAGAAACGATATAACGGGACAAAAATCGCGGAGAGCGTTTCGTTGTTAACAAAAAAAAAAAAAAAAAAAAATGTTAAACTCATCCGACAAAGAGTATCGGAATAATGAAATTCCGGAGGAAAGTTCATTTCCCTCCGAACCCCCTCTCTGGTGGATTACACGAGATATATAGCCTCGATTCTTCCAGTTAACCCTTTCAACGGCGCGAGGAGAGGGGGGATGACGGGTGAAATAGATCGCGTTCGGCTGGCATCGACAAATCGACGACAGCGAAGGAATCAGCCGGCGAAAATACGAAAGGGGAGGAAAGATAGCGGCGCTGACAATTGGGGCAACGGTGTGATCCGATAT
Organism: Xylocopa sonorina; assembly: GCF_050948175.1. Classification (NCBI taxonomy): domain Eukaryota; kingdom Metazoa; phylum Arthropoda; class Insecta; order Hymenoptera; family Apidae; genus Xylocopa; species Xylocopa sonorina. The sequence continues at coordinate 17,653,070 of NC_135193.1, forward strand.
TGCGACGGCAACCGTGCGCCACTTCAGGGCGGATCTGGTTGGTCAATCAGCGGTGCATTGTACGTAACGAACCTCCGCACTCGGCCGAGTTTAATGCCCGTACGTGGACCTTCGCGGGCGTGTGTGCGCGTGGGTTATTAAATATGACGAGAAGGGGGCGGGGGGCCCTGCGGGGGCCGGGGTACAGGCCTCCTCCTAGCTTCCTGAACGTCGTCGTTTGACGTCGAGATTGTCGTTTAACGTTTCTCCTGTCCAGATCTTCCAGTTCGCGATTCTCGACCTTATCTTCCGTCTTCTTCATTCTACTTTTTAATTCCAGCAATTTCATGCTTTCTTTCCACCACTTTCTCCTCACAACTTAATTGTAAAGCGATGTACACCGATCTCCTCGTAATTTTTAGACCGTAATACGTTTTTAGAAATTTCTTAATGGCATTCAAAGCACTGGGTACTAATGAAAATGCACAAATCCGTTAATCTCGATGCGCGTGGAGGAGATGTTCGTTCCCTCCCGGGGATAAAGGCAAGAAGAGTGCGGTGGTACCACCCGGCAGTGTTTTCCACCGGCATCGTTCGACGAGGGGGTGGCGGTGTATCGCGGCGCGGAGCGTGCATAAATTTGGACGGTAGCGTCTCATAGCTCAGGCGGATGGTGCTCGAAAGCGGTGAAGTGGACCTCTTGGTAACGGCGAGCACTTATTCGCTCGCTCGCTCGCCAATCCAAATGAATTGGATAATTTGATCAGCTCGTTGCTGGCCCTTTGTTGCCTCCTGGGAACTTTGAATGGTCCGGTCGACCGACGTCCCTCTTTTTCGCTCTTTCCCTCCCGGTCCCTCTTTTTTCCTCCCTCTCTCGCTCTAACCCACCCGCCCCATCCCCGATGCTCCGTTTCTCTCTTGTCTCCTCGATTCTTTCCCTTTCGTTTCCTCCTCTTCTGGCACTCGCGCTCGCGTTCCGATCTTCCCTCCATCCAGACGCTCTGATACCCGGCCGCCTGGCGAAGATTCGCGGGTGAATAAAGAAAGCACCGGTTCTCCTCCGACTCGTCCCGGCTACCCGGCCATGAATCGCGATTGGCGGTTACACCGGCCGATGGGAAGAGACACCGCGAACGTTTCGTGGCATTAAAGTAATAATTCGCCGGATGCGCGTGGAAAGGGAATCGTTTCAACGGGAGGGAAAGATTCGTTGGTTCGACGTCCGTGATTCGTACAGAGCGTTTCCTCTCCTTGTGAGATCGCTAAGAAAACATGCTCGAGTGCTGTTCTCGACGAACGTGGCACACGGGACGATTCTGTATCGCGCGTCGTAATGACGAGAGGTCCACGAGATTTGATTCGATGGAGCGTGGACTTTTTTCGATCATGATTAACCGTCTCGCATTCAATCTGCTCGTTGCTACGTTATATACGTTGGAACAATTTTAAGAAACTCCTAAAGATAGTAGAGGAGGACGAAGGCACGGAGATGTTTCGCAAGATTTCGAGGAGGACTCCATTCGGTGATAATCGCGCGGCTCGTCGAAGATCAAAATTTCGACTCGGATTAACTGCGTGCACGACCGCGACGAGGGTGGGCGAGCGAGAAAAGAAAGGGAAAACGGAGCGTCCCGAGGGTTGAACGGTTGAATATGATAATGCAGTCCCGGAATCGGGAGAAGCGGGGGTGTGGAGGTGGAAAAAAAAAAAAAAATCAAGCAACGCTTTTCAGCCAATTGATCCGAAAGATCCCCCGGCCGCGGTCGAGGATTTTAAATGCCGCACGAACATATCCCTTCATCTCGACCCGTTCCCTGAATAGGCCCGCGCTTGCATCCTGAAAGGAATCCGCAAGATGAATCCGCGAACTCAAGACAGCCGACCCATTTAACCGTGGAAAAAAATATCCTCGAGCCCGTGCCGCTGCTATCTTAAGCCCTACATTCACGATGGCGAGCTAACGGAGATATTATTTCTTTTTTCTTTTTCCCTCTTCGTTCATCCTCTCCTTTTTTCCTCCTCTCCCTCGCGGTTTTTCCCGCCCCAAACCACCACCGCACGACTAACCACCCACGCCCCCGCAGAGTATCTCTGCACGTCGAAATATTATTCGGACGATCGCCGGCCTCATCGCTGGCCGACTATTTTTTTTTTTCTTCGCTTCTCACCCCCGTCTTCTTCCTCCAGCCACGTTCGCATTCTTTCCGCTTTTTGTTCGCGATCTTACTCCTTCTCGACACTAGCCCATAAGCACGGAGGATTCCTTACGACCCCCGGAGGCTCGCAAGATCGTGGTCACACAGCCTGGAGGGCCTCCGGTCGCAGAGAAGCACGGAGAAGGACGGAGGGATGGAAAGGGAGTGACGGCACGAAGAGAGAATGGAAGAAGCGGGTACGCGAGATACCGAGAAACGAGCTGGTTCGTTGACGAATTCATCAAAAACGTTTCGGTGTAATAGTGCCGTGATTACTGGCGGACAGAGAGAGGCTGGGAAATTAAAAAAGAAAAAAGAAGAGCGGGGAAAATGGTAGAGGGTGGCGGGCAGAGGGGAAGGGCGCGGAGGTGCTCTCCTCTGTGGCCGGAAGGTGAGTCTCCCGGCGAAGGGAAAAGGTGGAGATGATTAAAATGAATTCTACGGAGACGCGAGCGCGGCCGTTTCACGGCATATTTTTTTTTTTCCATAGTATTCTTCGAGAGGCGTACCGTGCGGCTGGCGTTCGATGATATTTCGGTCGTCCCTTCAACGGCGTGAATGGGGATCGATCGACGAGGGATGCCGTTCCGGGGATTGAGGAAGCGTGGATTTGTCGCGGCCGCCTCTGGGAGCTGGATTCATCTTGAAACTGACGAAGAATAGCACTTGATACGTGTCTCACAACGCCATTTTCTGATGAAACGCCGACAAGGAGGAACGCGACCGCGGTCTACCGCGACGCTCTTGACACCGCTCGAAATTCATCCCCACGAGCGAATCGATGGTATCCCCCACTCGCGCGATCCATCGAATTCCCGAGGTCCATATTTACGCAACAAACATCGAGAGTATTTATTTATTAGAATTCCATCGATTCCAAGCAATCGGATTGTCCGACTCGATCGAACCCCTTTTTTTCTTTCCTTCGTCCGAACCGAGAGAAACCTGCGACGCAGCATTCTCGCTTCCACCGCGTGGATGTCGATAGCAAAAATCACCCTGTCCCATTTCATTTTCCTTCCTCCCTCGACTCCCCTCCCCACGTTTTTTCCCTTCTCTTTTTCTTTCGTTCGGTTAGCGCGCCGGGCAAAGCGGCGCGGAGCATATTTCCGAGCGCAGCGGGACGTATTACCGAGCCGCTCTCGTCCGATAATGTGTTTCTGATTGCCGGCACGTCTAGATTTCGCCCACGCCGGGACTTCGAGCCGATGCAAATCCACCGTCGCGAAATATCGCGTCCTCGAATACTCGCGCGTATACGTTTAGCCCGGTTCGGCTCGTTCCACTCTCTCGATGCTATTCTTATACCATCGGTAATCTTCGTGAGTCGAGCAAGTTCCCAGATTAAAGTGGACGAGCTTCTCGATTCGCTCTAAATAATTTCCTCTACTTCGATACTAATCTGGGCCAGACGAGGATCATCTAATTATCGTTCTGCCTGATTCTTACCGATCGGATCGTCGTCGCGCGACGACGACGGATGACACCAAGCCGAGTTCCTGTAAACAACTTTCCCCTCTCGGCGCTCGACTCCGTCCCGCTGTTTAATAATAATATTGTTTAATACGGTTCTTTGAGCGGTGGCTTATTGACGAAAGGTACGCCGTCGCTGCGACGGATTCACCGTGGGGAATAGCGTCATTATTCGGCGGCGCGTCGAAGCGGCCGTTTTTAATGAGATCCTACAATATTTAAGCCGAGTCTCCAGCGATTTTGCGCCATCCGCGTTGTCACCGTGAAACCTGCCCTCGCTACGATCGATGCCACGAAATATTCCTCTCTCCTCCCGATTGTCGAGTGTAATTAAAAAAAAAAAGGAAAGAGAGAAAAAATGTATCGAGGTAAGTTCGCTTTCTACGTCGAATCGATCGTTAAGGGAATTTATCGCAACGCAGAAAGTGGTCGTTGGAATGACTCCAGAGCGCGCCGGATAAACGTCCGCGTGCCGCAGGAATACACGCGCACACGTCTGATCGCGGACAAAAACGGATCGGTCGCATCGTTTTATTCCAGTCGTCGCGAGATCAATACCTATAGACGAGCCCGTCTCCGCAGGTCGGATCGATCGTCGCAGGTATGCCTGGTACGTATGTACGCGCGGAGGAGTATCGAGACGCGGGAAGGAGAATCGAGAACGCGGCGTAGGAACGATGGATGGTTGGGAACGTATCAAATTATCGGTTATTAATAACGCGCGCCCCGCTCGCCCACGCTCTACGCCTCGCGTTTTTCCTTTTACGGGATGGAGCGATCTCGATCCTGGTTAATTGAACCGGTTGATCTGCGATCCGTGCTTTTCCAATCTGGATCCTCTCCTCCTTCGTGCGTTTCTTCATCATCGAGACCAAGCTCGACGAAAAGCGTCTCGCGTGATTCTTCGTGGGATTCAGAAAGCTGAACGAAAGAGGACAGTTTCGCGGATCGGTTCTCGTAACGACAGGACCGATTTGTCTTACGAAGTAGCTGAACGAAATTCGCGCAAGGAACGTCGAAACGCGCGCTTGGCGAAGGTGGAAAGGTTCAGACGGCGAGGTGGGGACAGCGGTCAGATTAAATCGGCATTTTCGAGCTAGATCGAGTTTTCGAGGCGCGGGTGTACCGCGCGCAAATTAAATAGTCGATGATTAATAGCCGCGCATAATGGTCACCTACGTACAGGATTTACATCTCGCCGGTTTCCAGGCTCGCCTGCCAAGGTCAGAGTACCGCGGACCACTCGGCGAACGAATCGATTAATAACCGCTCGCCGGCTGATAGCCGGCACCGCAACGCGTATACGCGTTCCTCTGTTCCTCTATATATAGAGCTAGAAACCGATGAGAATCACGAGCGAGCAAGGCTGCTCCGTTCCGAGGCGGAGGCTCGCTTTGACTTCGCCGCCGGAAGATCCACACCTTCGATCGCGTGCAGGTGTCTGATGGCCCGGCAGACTCATCAACCGGTGATTTTGTATGATTGCAATACTCGTAACGCGGTAACACTCGCTCGTGTTCGACGTCAATCGCGATCTCCGATTCGATACCCCCTTTTACGCGAAGCGTCTTATCCGATTGTTTTTCATTTCTCAAGACGCAAGCAAGTTTTCTACTCTCCACTTTCAACGCTGGTAAGAATAATTTTTGCATTCACTCACCAGAAGCGGCACTCTCAAGGTTACAGCTGCTACCAGCCTCGGCATCTACGAACAAATAGAAAATCAAGGGTTGGCGGATGCCATGATGAAACTTTTAAGAGGTAACGAGGATACGAGCGCAAGCAGGGAAACTCGCAAGGTTACAGCGTATTCCGGTGCAGTGTAATCAGTTAAATATCGTGTCAGGGTCCCCTGAAAGATTCATCAACGGGTGGCCAGCAGAGATCCGCTTTCCACGGCGCGCCCTATTCGCGAAGGCAAACCACTCGTGCCGCCTAACCCACCCCCCTCGTGCGCGGGGCCCTTCTTACGTAATCCGTCTGTTAAAATATCAATCTCAACATTTCACTCTTTGCACAGCATTCCGTGCAGGGGTCGCCCCGATCCCTCTCTCACCCTCCTCTTCACTGTCTGGACGAGGTCATCAAAGATGCAGCAGCAATCAGCGGAGCTAGTCGAGCGGACGAGCAAGCAGAGAACCGGCCGACTACCGGCCTGCACCCCAGGGATGCACGCGGGATTTTCTTTGAGCCTCTAAATCGATCCCTCTCGCGCGGGATAAATATATTCGAGCGCGGCGCACCCCTTTCGATTTTCCATTCGAATCGCTGCGAAATCCTGCCCGAGGACAGGAAAAGAAGCCTCGAATTCATCCCGCGAATCTGAAATCGACGCTGTTCTTCTCTCGAATTTCATGCGGAGATTTTCGTATTTAACTATGCGTCCGATCGATGGAATCCGTGAATCGATTCGCAGACACCTCGATAAAAAGATCGCGAGCTTTACCGATGGGAACAGGACATCAAAGTATCCTGGATGGGCAACGATCCGTGGCACCGAGGTCTCGTCGTTGAAATCTCTGCCTTCCACCCGTACCAGCGCCCCGCCTCTGACCGCGGCGCACCACGGCGGGGGGTTGGGGCGAATTCTATTAAAAATGCAATATTCTCGTTAATCCCTGCCGGTATGTGGTACCGGCTAATTAGCGAGTACCGAGGACGGGGCGTACGCGCACCTCCGTTGTCATGCAAATACCTGACGGTGGGCGCACGAAACGTCCATTCAACCGGTACACTTCTGTGCGCGGAACCCGTCCGTATGCCCGGTTATACTCGCCGCGTATTAATAACGGAACAAATATTGCTTATCGAATATTAAATTTCCACGATACCACGGCCGACTGCGATATCGCGTTCATCTCGCGTTCACCCGGCCCGCGTTTCAAGATAAAATTATTCCAGACCGGTGTATTCCATCGACGATTCCCCGCGACCTATGACCTGCATCGCTAATCTTTTATATTCAGATCGAACGTCGAACGTTTCGCGAGCTGATAGACGAGGAAACTGCTTCGCGAACGATTACGTAGTAACGATCAGCCGTGATTCTACGTCCGGTAGATATCCGCGCATATCAAGCCTCATACGTGGCCGCTGCGAGGGGCGGTTAAAGGAGAGGGTGGGTTATATCAATAAGCATCGGACGGCCACGGAGGACGGCAGGGAGCTGTTGATTAAGGGGCGAGCACAATGAGGAGATATCCTCCGAGAAGGGAACGCGATGGATCCGTGGTAAGGGTCTCCCTCCGCGCGCCTCTGCTCGATCTGATCTCTAACGAGCAAGAGAGACTCTGTTAGACGCCGATTACTGCCGATCCCGAGCGCGCACAATGCTCTCGTCTCCCTGTCATCGAGCGGGCTGACTGGGTCACCTTGTCGCGTGACAGAACGACGATCCAGCCGTTCCACCGGAAGTTGCGCGACGTTCTATGCAAGCCTTCGATGCGCCCCGCGTCACGGTGGAGGAGCGTCGCGATGCAAACCCGCGAACCGTAGTTTTCGTTGACCCTGGTTCGTTGATTCGGTCGGCTAGATCGGTTCTCATCGCTTCCAAATCTATACGAACTGAAACGTGTTTTTTGCGATTCTTTTTGTACTCGAAAAATCGAGACTCAAACGTTTCTGAGTACAGAATCGACGATCGATACCATCGACGGAATCGATCGTTCCTCTCAGAAGAATTCTCCCGGCAACGAGGCTAAACAGCGACCGCGGACGAACGGGCGTTCACGGCGGCAACTCGCAGGCCCCTAAATTAACAGTAATGAAAATTGGTTATCAGTCGAAGCGACATCCTGCAGACCGAACAGTGTTACCAGCACTGGAGCGCGTAATATCCCATTGAGGACGAACGGACGGCGAGCACGGTACTGGGATTCGGGTGCACGGGAAGCGGATCACGTTGACACAAAGCGGCCGTAATCCGTTTATCTTCTCTCCGGGCACTCTGCGCCCACGTGTTACGCTTCGCGTTATTCGAGGATGGCCCTGCCCGTCACCCTATCCCACCGCTACTCTTGCGACCACCCCCAGCCAGCCGGCGCTCGCACCCTTTGCGACCTCGCGCCGGTTCTCTCGCGGAAAACGATCAGCCTCTGCACGTTGCAGAATGAATCGCCGACGCGTCTCGGAATCTTATCGACCTTATCGCGCGCCGCGGAAATTATTTACCGTTGCCACGACGTACTCGTTCGATATTCTCGAGTGCTCGAAAGGTATCTCGAGTTGCGCGACACGTGCCAATGTTATTCCGCGAGATAAAAAAATATAAAGGTCGATGGATAGAGTATATAATAATTTGCTGTTTATATATGGCGTCGGAGTGTTTCGTCGCGATAATTCGAAGGCGCACGGGGGAATTTTAGGAAAACGGTCGCGTCGCGTTGGGAACCAACGAGGGGGTTCGCCCTCGGACGGGCGAGCGAACGTATTCTGCCCACGCGGCTGCTCGCGTCTCTCCGGCTGAAATCCCCTTCGACAGGTCTCTCTGAATGGGCCGCGAGGAATGTCCTTCGCGACACGTATTCCTCTTGAGTAATGACGCGGCCCCGAAGAAGGAATGCAGAAGGAGGTGTCTTTCTCGCCGGAGATTTCATTGGTTTCGAACAGAGCCATCCCTGCCCCTTCTCCCTGTCGCCTGGTCCCAGGCCTGAAAACGGCTTAACGAATGACGACGAGTCGTCACGCGTTTTGTCTCGCGGCGTGGAACACATTTGTCTCGAGGCCGGATGCCGGGTGGTTTTTGAATCCCGTCGGGCTCACCGCTCGCATATATATATGTATATATATGTATATATATACATATAACTTGCACACCGCGGATCACCCTCCATCCTCGTCGGACGCGACCGACTGTCTTTCGCTCTCCTACCATCGTGTTCCTTCTCCCATTCTTCATCATCAAACTGTCGTTCCTCGTCTATCCTTGGACGTGGCAGACGAGCGTCTCCCTCTGTTTCTCCTTTCATCGTGGTCCACGGCTCGCCAGGATTCGGCTTGACGCGCCGTTGAAAGACGCTCGCTGCTCACAAAGGACTCCCTAATATATTACGCTTATTAATGTCCCGTCCTCGTCTGTCTTTCTGCCACCCTCTTCTCAGGGATCCACCAGCAGCGCGTCGTGGAAATATCGTGGCGGATGATAAAAAGAGCAACGCGGCGATAGCTACGCCCGTAACAGAGAGGGCGGGTGAGGCGGGAAGTCGACTAACAGTCGAAGAATTCGACCGGCGAGCCTTCTGAATGGTTCCTTGGCCCTGGCTCCGGTACTCGATATCGAGGGGCGGCGGAGGGTGGAAAGGGGTGCTGTGTTAATCTCGACACGAATTAAACCTGAGATTTCTTTAAGCTATTTAAAGGCTCGCGCATATACACGCGTATACACAGGGTAAGGAATAAGAGGGTGACGAGAGAAATCAGCCCGAATTCGTCCAGGATCCTTGCAGATTGGTCCATTCAGCGGGAGCAAAAAAATTGGCGGCTCGGCGTGGCCCATTCGATTTCTCGAATCGCGCGTTTCTCTTCTCGGCGCGCGTTGTTCGCGATTAATTGGACGACCGAATTGTTGTTTCGTTCACCGTTCAATGGCTCCGGCTCGATTTTTTTTCTCCGTCCGCGTTGCCTCTGTGTGGGTGTTTGTTTTTTAAGTACCTACACGCCGTCGTGTGTTTGCACCGGCTATATATTTTTACCTTCCTCTTTTTTTCTTTTTTTTCCTGGCTTTTTTTTTTTTTTTACCTTTTTACCCCTTTTTTGCCTCCGCGCGTTTTTCACCACCCCCTCCCGCCCCGCCCGGCGCCCCTTTCCGGGTGCTCTCGACGAAATTTCGCCAGGACCACCAGCCCAGCCCAGCCAGCCAACCAGCCAGCCAAGCCCCGGCCGGGTGAAATCTTTTATCGTTCACCGTAAAGAGCGACTGGGCACTCTCTCTCCAAATTTCTCTCTCCTTGCGCCGCTCTCTGTTCTCTTCGCCATTCTTCCCCGTATTTCTTCGCCCTCCGTTTCCACCCCCGACGGGAGGGAGGGGTCGCCGTGTCACCACGTGGATTTTTCGTCGCGGGCCAACGCATAATGCATAAAAGTCGGTCCCGGGCTCATTCACCGAGGGCCACCGGGAAGTCGCTCGAATTTAAACAAACAACCACCCAAGCAAACTCGCTCCCGCGCCCCTTACCTTTCCAAGCTTCCTTCGTTCCTTTCTCGCCGAGCTATTTCCTGCTCGAGCGGTCGCGCTCTCGCGGAACGCGAAAATGCCGCTTAATCTTCGCGGGTTCGGTCCGCGGCATTGTTGCGCCCCGGAACCGCGACCATTATTTACAGCGGAACAATAAAACGCCGCGGATGATTTTCATGCGTGTGCCGCGCCCGTTTAATTCCACTAACCAACCCTCCCCTCCCTGAACACCAGACCGCACCGCCCCATCGTCGACCGTCGCCTCCGCTTACCACGCCATGCACCACGGTTCCTTCGATAATTCCCGGATGAAAATTAATCGCGATCGTCGATTAATTACCGTTTCGTACGCACCGGCTACGTTCGAACCCGTGTAAACCACGGGTAACCGCACAATGGGCCGCCTCGTCGTGGACGACGAATGGGCTCTTTGAAAGAGCACGGGCAGGGAGAAAAGAAGCGACTTATTTACCAGGAAGGGAACAACGCGGGCGTATGTAAATGGAGAGGAGGTAAAGAAAGGGAAGGAAATCGTGGAAAAATCTGAAACCTGCGAGAAACGCGGCGAGGAGGAGGGGAGGGGTGGCTGGTAAGCGCGGCGAGACGAGCGCGAGGTTGCAAAGGTGGTGGCTAAGCAGAGCTAATCTCAGCGGCGATGTCCCTCTTCCTCTCTTATTCTTTTCTCGGCCACGCTCTCGCTGCTCGTTGTGCGGGTGTATTTGTTTCGCGGTATGGTGCACCATGGATAACAATACCCGCTCGGATCGAGTCGGCGGCCTTTTTGAAGGCAGCTGCCCTCTCTCTTTTTTTCCTCCAAGACCAAGCTTTTTCTTTCTTCACCCACGGACCAACCCCTGCCTTCGCTCTGTTTTCTCCCCTGCCGCCGTTGCGCCCCTCTCGCTCGAACCTCTCTTCCCGCCTTTGTCTCGCGCCGAGAGATCTCGCTAATAAGCAACAGCGGCTGCGATAAGCTCCGAAAAACCGGGTACGATTATCGATTTATCTCCTGCGGGTCTAGCCGACGGCTTACGCCGAGGATCGGTCCCTGGTGGCGGAAGGACGATCGGTTAGGCAGGATTAAGGCGCTGGTCGTCGATGCACGCTCGAAACTTCCGACGGTGCTAATCGACTGATGATTTTTCCAGCTGTGGCTCGCTGGTGCTAATTAGTCTCGTTATAAAGAAATCGGGGTTTAAGAACCCGAGAAAGTTCCCTCGGAAATTGTTCGGCAAGTTCAGCCGCGTGTCTAATCGCTTCCGGCGATTGAACGTGAAATCGAAATTTTCCAAACGTTCGTTTAATTAATTTATTCCTCTCTCTCTCTCTCTCTCTCTCTCATCGTCGTAATTACCAGAACGAGTGTATCGACGCGTACAAATCTGACAAGTTTTTACAAAAATTCGTATTCTTAAACGCTTATATAATTTTAGAGACGAACGAGATGAATTCCAGTGGAGGTGATTTGCATTTGCACAGGTGAACGGAGCATGGGTCCCAAACGGAGCGACCGCGGTCCCAAAACTCTTATGGGATCCGCGGTGATCCGGGAGTAAGATCCTCAGGGAACGTGGGCCGTGGACTGTGGTCGGTCCTCCCACGCATGGGATCACGCATGCGTCGGGCCTCCCTTAAAACAATGCGCCGACCAATCTCGTAAGGTAAAGGGGCTCTTGTCCCATTGGCTCGTTCCTTCGACTGGATCTTTTTTCGACACGGCCACCATTCTACGCTCCCTGGTCCCATGGAGTTCCACTCGTCCCGATCGCTCGAGCTCTTCGCTTCCTCTTTCAACTTCCCTTCTCGCGAAACGAATCGTCGAACGTCCCGCTCGAGACGCACGTGGCGCGCGGTGCGAAAGTATGACAGAGTATCGCGGTTAAACGCGAAATTAAGCGCGAGGCCCTGAATCATCGGCGCGGAGCAGCCCTAGAAGAGAACAGAGACGAGGTGGCGCGAGTGGTGGGTTCCCCTCTGCGAAACGTTTTACCGAAGGTAATGGCCGTGCCGGAAGCGAGATGACGCGTGACCCCAGACGGATGCATTAGACGCACTTCCGGCGGTGCGACGCCCGGCGCCCTCGTTCATCCGTGAACCCAGCTGCATCCCGCCTATCGCGAGTCCTAATGCGTCCCTCCCGCGATCGCGTCTTCGAGTCTCGTTACCCTCCTTTCCGACTGTTCGATCGAATCGTTGCCACTTCTTCCTTCTATCCATATCTGATAAATAATTCCAGATCAAACAATACAATTCTTACGGTACGTACGAGCGAGTAAAATTAATTGAACGCGAAACGTTCATCCCGAATAAAGGCAAGCGGCGTTCGAGTCAAAGTGTCCGTATAATCCAAGAAGAATTCGCTAATCGAACAACCGGAATAACCAGTCCTCGTCCCAAGCAATTTCCCCGAGTGTCACAGAAGGATGGCGAGCGTACAGAATCCGAAGTTTCCCGGTGAAACCGTAGGACTCGTCCTCCCGGTTGCTACACAACGCACGCCTCGCAGTCTAAGCGGCTGTCGAGCGAATTCTTGTACGAAGCGGCGGGATGCTTTGTTCAACAACTAGCTGGAGGCGACGCTATCGAAAGACGGGGGCTTGCGAGCCAGGGGGATCGATCCTCCCCCTCGATCCACCCTCTACCCCACCACAGACTACTCGTCGACGTCGTCGCTCGCGACCGCTCATCCTACGGGCGAGAGGAAATGAAATCCCGTCCGGGACGCGATTCGCGCGACGTTTGTCCCGTTATTAGATCAACGTTACTCCGTGAGAGTTGCCGTCTCGAAAGAGACGAAGCGAGAGAGAGAGAGAGAGAGAGAGAGAGGGATGCAACAGCGTACGCGTCTGACTCTCCTCGCTACCCTACGTGGCCGTGGAGTACGTCTTTCGCGTTTCAAAGCGTATCCAGCCTTCCGGCCGATATTTCCTGCGAAAATCGCTCCACTCTCGTACCATCGACGTCCTCCACTGTAATCAATCGAGGGGACGAGCGGAGAAACGGCCTGTCGCGTTCTTTTTCGCCGCCATTTCAAAGCGCCGCGAACACGCGCCACCCTTACCACCCCGTTCGCTCGCCGCTTAATAGAATTCGTCGGACGCATCGTTTTTATTGGCCAAACGGTGTTGTCCGTTTGGAAACCGCACTCTCTACGTGGCTACTTGCGTTCTCGCGGCTCAAATTCCGGGGACGATATTTTCGAAAGTGAATCCGAAGGATGGCGATCGCGATCTTGAAACGGATTTTCGCGGTCAAGGAACACGGGCTGGAATGTCGGCGCGCATTTACCACCTGGATCGAGCCCGAATTAATAGTTCGCTCCACCGCGAAACCCGTAAATAATGCCTCCTGACAGCCGGAGCCGAACGTCGATGAATAACGAGCCACGGAACCTTCGACTTCCAACATTTTTTTCCTCTCTTTTTCCTTCTCCCTTCTTCCCATCTCTTCGCTCTGCGATGCGAGCGCACGCCCGCCCGGACCACACACGCGTTCCCCGGCATGCGAAGTGTGCAAGACACCGGGCTCGTATATAATCTTTTATGCGCCGACGAAACAGAGGGACGCGCAAGCTGGTCGAAGTGGAAAAGCGAAAATGGCGAAAAAAAAAAGAGGAGAGCACAAGAAATAAAAACAAACAGAAGCAGAAGCCAGGGAAAACTCGTAGTGGAAGGGGAAGGAAACGAGAAGGGAAAGAGAGACGAGGGAAACGGGCGACGGACACACGCGCAAACGCGTGCGGCATACCCGCGTGCCGGAGACAAAGCTGGTCTCCGACGAACTCTTCCGCGTAAACGCGGTGCTCGATGCATCGATACCGGAAACGACGCCGATACACCGGGCAAAAAGAGAGTTTCGCGTGGTTGGCTGGGTGCGTGCGAGCGCTGGGCTCGCGTCTATAGACCCCGCTCGTGAATATTTCAAGAGACATCCAACCGCTTTCTCACCCCTCCGCGTCCCCTCGCCCTCGCCCGCGACGATGGGCCTCCAGCCGACTCTCTGGACGTTATCGCAATTTCTCACGTGGGCGTCGAACGTACCGGCGGACACGTGTTCCCGCGGCTCGTTTCCGTTCGACGCACGCGAGCCTTTTCTTCGAATCGACTTTTCACGGTTCCGAGGGCCGGGGTAACCGATTCGACGAGACAGCCAGCCACTCTCTGTTCGTTCGTTAGACACGCGTTTCGGTGACGGGGGATCATTGTGGCCGAACGATTCCGCTCGATACCACTCCTGAACGGCGTGACGCAATTGGTTATAGAGACACAGAAGTTTCGCGACTGGCACCGCTGTTTTCCTTCACGGTCTTCGCGATAGCGGACGTTGTCGGATGTATTAGCATTCGCTGCTTCGTTCGGTTCTGCGTTCCACGGACGGTACGTACCCGGGTGAACAATGACAGGTCGAACGTCGTGGAGGAACGAGAGAGAAGAAGCGGTGGCGAACGGGGGGAGTAAAGAAATGGCGGTCAAGAGAGGAGACCGGCAACGCGGCAAGGTTAAATCCACGCGAGAGGCGAGAGGAACGAAGACGAGCGGCGAGAGAAGTGAATGATGAGAGTATAATGACGGTGCCGTCTCCTGGTTCCAGTCGACGCCGCTCTTTTTCTCTTCCTCCTCCGTTTCCGACACCTATAAAAGGAGAGACGCGATGGAACTCGCGCGGCGGCGCGGAGTGGGAAAAGATCGTAAGGAGATGGGAAACGAGAGGATTAGAAGCTACGGTAGAGAACAGGGGCGAATCTTCTCCCTTGCTGTCTTTCGCCCTCTTTCCTTCTCGCCCTTCGTTCCGTCTATTCTTCGCCGCTCTCGCCGGGAATTAATAACGGCCTACCATTGTCGCCATGGCAGCTCTCGGAGCGTTAAAAACTCCCTCCGTCCCGGCTCCGATCGTTCGCTTAAACTTTCACGGCGAAAGGGTTCAAGTCACCCTTCGAACGATCCCGATGGACGCGCGGCGACGACGGCTCCTGATTTCCTCCCCGTGGAATAGCTGACGAGGATCGTCGCGATTCTCAACGCGATGGAGACGAACCTTCCACGCGCGTATTTCCAAGCTGGAGATCGAGTCGAACCGATCTACGATCTCGAGAACGAACCGTGAACTCGAGACGGATCCGCACCACTCGAGAAACCACGCGCTCCCAACTGCGACGTCGACGATGGAACAACGATGGAACGAGATTCGATGATCGTGGGGCGATCCCGCACAATGATCCTGCGTAGTGGGTCGTGCCTGGCATAACTAGATCACGTCAAGATAAAGTCCGTCGTAAATAGAATCCGGTGTTTGCCGGGTCAGGAGGGTCCACGGGACGACGGAGGATCGGTTGCTGGAAGGAGGAGAAAAAGACGCGGCGGTAGTTGGCGGGTGGAAAGGACGCGAAGTGTCCCGATGGAAGGACGCGCTGCGTGAGAGTAGGACGACGCGCGATAGAACAGGGCTGATCAATATTCATGGCCCGCTCGTGGGGTGGTTCCAGAGGCCGGTCAGGGTAGGGTGGATTTATACGAATCTTTCCTTCCGACTCGCCGTGCGGGAGCGAACCCTTTTTCTTTGGTATCGCGCGTTTCCTTTTCGATTCCACGATTCGAGGAAGAGGCGGGTTTCCGTTAAAGGTCGCCTGGCGTCCCTTTTTACACTCGCGCGCATCGCTCTTTTCAGAGTCGATAGGTAATTACGTTAAACAGACGAAACGGAAAGCGCGTGAATTGTTGCCTGGACGTGAAAAGGCTGGATGCATCCACCCGGTGAAATCTCTGTAAAAAGTGCATTTGACTCTTGTGTGCACTCTCGCCAATCTCGAGTGAACATCGTTTGGCACCGTGCACCAAGCGGAAACTAGACGGGAAGGTCGTTCAGTGTCCTGCACACGGTTCCGCGAAACTCCAAACCGCTCTGGCTTTCTCTCGGAACTGGAACATCGGCGTCGGCTTATACAGCAATAACGCTAAACATCCGAAATGAAGTAGCGTCGGTGCAATCCAGATTGGTAGACGTCGCGCAAGGCGGACGCGGTGCATCTATTCGTCGCGACGGGCTCCGCGACGCTGGGGGAGGGTGAGAAGCTACGACGCGACGAGCGCGCGTGTGTGCGCGTGTGTGTGTGCGCGCGCGCGGGATGGAGAAAAAGGGTTCGCGAGGGACAGAGGCACACGGAAGTGATGCGAGCAAGGGAGAGTGAGAGAGAGAGGAAGAGAGGACGCGTGCATCCACAGACGTGTGCGCACACGTGTACACCGCGGAGGCAACGTAGGCGAGTCTGTCCGTACGAGAAGGTAGTTCAGTTCCGGTCCGGGCCATTAGTTGATGAGCTACCTCGTTTCCATCTCCTCTCGTAGGCCACGCTACCGGCAACCACCCTCCCCGCCCCTTTCTAACCAGTCCGACGTTCCACCTACATCCCGCACCACCTACGGGAGGCCCTGAAAAGCTCGCGTGGCATTGTGGGATCTATTATTGCCCTCCTGGACTTACATGTTTCGATGCAGTGGCAGCAAACTCAGCCAGTCAGCCAGCCAACCACCCAACCAGTCAGCCAGACGAACGAACGGACGGACGTACCAGCAGACACACGGGGAAAATCGAGCTCCCCGCTAGCCGACACACCACTTCGTCGATTCCCAACAGCCAGAATGAGGGAGAGAGAGAGAGAGAGAGAGAGAGAGAGTAGGAGAGAAAGACTGTCCTCCTTTTCTCACCCTGCGCTCGCTCGTTCGCTCGCTGAAATCCGGCGTACCGGCTGGTGTATCGCGAAACGTGGAATCCTCCTCACCCCTTTGGTTACCGTGAAAGTCGTACACCCTACCACCCAGAGGCTGTTTCCACGTGTATACAGGGGGAGGGGGAGGGGGGTGGAACCAGCTCCCAGACACCGGTACCACTCTTTCATCCGCGGCACTCCGGGGATCGCGGTTTCGCGGGTACTCGCTTCTCGATTCTCGCGGTTCCTCTCTCCGGCCGCGTCTCCATCGTTGATAGTATCGTCACCTAATTGTGAGACAGATCCAGCGCGTTCACGGGCTCCTCCACTTCGCGTCGATGCATCTTTTTTCGATCGCAGGGTCAAGGGTGACGCGTTTACACCCGCTCCAATCTTCACCCTCTCTGTGATTGGACGTTCCTTCGCGTTCTAACCGATCGAGGTTTCCCCGACGCGTTTCCGTCGATTCCACGAGTTTTACTCGCGCTCGCATCCGTGTACTATTTTCAGATTATTTATCGTCGCGCCGGCTGCTCTTATTCCGTTCGGCGAAAGATACATAACCGGTCTCGGCGACGGAACTTTCCAGAGTGGCACACGATAGTTCCGGTCGCCGGCGGTTCTTGGTGCTCAGAGAAGCGATAAGCGCATAAATGCAAACACGGGCGCAGCTACACAGAGAGATGGATGCACGCCGTGGCACAAAGTCGTTGGAAAAAGAGGAAAACGGCTGGGCTGGCGGAGGGACGGAGAAAGAGAAAGCGGCAGGAAGGCATTCAGCGCATTCACGGGGAAGAACTCTGCACGAACGAGCGAGCCCGTGAATGAACCAAGTCCCGACCCGGCGAACCGGCCCCCTTAACCACCCTATCTCGGGCATTATCGTTATTAAACACCTCGAAGGGCTGCCGCCGTAGGATATCCTCCTAGCCTCAAGATTCAAACCGACGCGTACCACGCTATCTTTTCTCCAAGTAATTCTGTCTCCGTCGATGCGTACGATCGGGAGAACGCTCCTTCTCGGGGGTGTTTACGGAAAGAACAAAAAATAAAATTCTAGCTTAACCACGTGGTATACATCCATGAAATAATAATTCAGCTCGATTTAGCTTGGCGATCGTAAAGAGCGTTGAAAATCTCGGCACGACGATCTCGGGACGATCTATATTTATCCAACGAGATAACACGAGGGTTTTTCGAGGCTCGAAAATTCTATCTCGCCACTCAAGACAGCCGCCATTGTTTCGAAGAAAGCCGGTCCGTTCCACGAGCACTAAAACCAACCCCCTTAACCGTGGCATCGGCGAAACGCCGGATGATGTACTGCGCCCCCAGCCCCTTAATTACTGCCGCGTGCAAATTGGAAGGAAAAATTAATCGCAGAAATGACTTAGAGCCGTCGGTGAACGGGGCGGGGGCGCGGGTGGACGGCGAAGGGAGGCCAAGGGAGAGGGTGGATGAGGAAGCGCACCCGAGGGTCGCACAAAGGGGATGAAAGGAAGTCCGGGGCAATTAGAATGATGCCCTTTGCACGGTCTTCCTCGCTGAACCCCTCTCCCTGCTCTCTCCCCCGCGAGTACTGTCTTCCTTCTTTCCACCCCCTCTGCGAAAAATCATAGAGCGATCCTGGCTGCCTGCTCGAGGTACGCGGAAGCGAAGATTCGATGGAAACCGAAAGATCGAGCGTATTTCAAGCGAGATGAAAAATAGTATTCGTACGTAGTAGAATTAGCCAGGATGTTGAAAAAATCGTGCGAAAAAAGGCTGGTCTTTACAAATCGACGTCTACAAAGTGACGAGAGAGGAATAACGCGCGAGGAGCGAGGGGGGGGGGGGGGGGGGGGGCCGTGGATGGACATTTAATCTCGATTTCGGGGTCGACCGCCGATCGACGTCACCCTCGTAGTCGGTGGAAGGCCTCTGTCATATCTCCGGGGGATGATTCGACGTGACAGCTCTCCCTGGAGGGTCGCGTTGCCCTGCTAGCAACACCGCCGCCTCTTCCCATGGCGAAGGCGTCCTCGCACCATCGCCGTAGGCGGCAATATACGTCGTGACGTCCGCGGATTCTTCGCGTGCCACCCCACCCGGACCGTGACGACCACCCTCCGACGTATGAGGTTTAATGACGTATAAACTATGCGCCGGATTAGCAACGCGGTTACGCCCGGGGTAGTTTTACCCCTACGAGGCGCCATAAGACGCCTCTCTATGGGGCTACTGCGCGGCTCTGTTGACGGACAAGGGTGGAAACCGCGCACCCCTCCAACAACGGACTTTTCCCAACCGTTCGCGTTCAGCTATCCCCGTTACCGTCGTTATCACCGGAATTAACGTCGAGAAGGAGGCAGAATCGTTCCCATCGTAGGAACGACGGCACGACAATGAGACGAATTCGGAACCGGGTTTTTGCGTAACTGTCGCAACAGTGGAGCCGACCTTTTCATTCCGCACCGAAAATGTCACGTATTGTAAAGTAAAAAATTGAACGCAACGTGCAACGCGCGGCAAGGCTTTTTTCTCCGGTCGAGAAGACAACGAAAGCGAAATATGGAAAACGCGAGCCCCGGCGGAACAAAAACCCTGAATGGATAGATACCTGTCAGACGCACGTGCAACCCAGCGGAGAAAAAAATCAAGGAATACCGCGTATATAACAACAGGGGCACGCGGCACGGAGTTAATGTATCAGTCAGACCGTATCTATAAAAATAGACGCACGAATCAAAGGGCTTCGATGCCTAACGTTTCACGGGATCGGTTCCCGTGGTCCCCCCCCTCGCTGCTAGTCCATTAATGAATAAACCGCGAACAACGAGTGCCGAACAATTTGCGGGATTCCATCCTGAATTACTCCGGGATCAAAGTTGACTGTAGAGAACGGCACCACCGTTGGCGGCCTCGTCGCGACGCAACGGGATCACCCCCGTTCGACTCACGCGTTCCGTGGCGATTCGAGAAATCTCGTCGATGGTTAACGCGCACAAAACGAGGATAATTAACCGGACAAAGGAAAGCGGCGTTCGAGGATGTAAAAGTAAACGCGTGCGTCGCGGGCCAGAGCGGGACGGAG
The DNA here is from genome assembly GCF_050948175.1 of Xylocopa sonorina. Lineage (NCBI taxonomy): Eukaryota > Metazoa > Arthropoda > Insecta > Hymenoptera > Apidae > Xylocopa > Xylocopa sonorina. The sequence continues at coordinate 17,672,662 of NC_135193.1, forward strand.
CGCGCGAGCCACTCCGGGAAGCGGAGCGAGATGGCCCCGGCGATGGGGATAAAAGTGTGCGAGGAAGTGAGACGGGACAGAAATGGCACAAAAGGGCCCCGGCAACAAAGTCAAGTGGGGCACAATGAGCCGCGGCGTGAGTACATTGAATGCCATGGTCGTCTCATGTAGTCACGGTCCCATGCCTCTTTACCGAGTCGTCCTACTGCTCGTGTCTCATGGTGTGGTTATGGTGTGTCTACAAAGGCGTTGATTCAATAACCTGTCCGTGTCACCGATATAGAAAATTGTCGGGCAACCGGCCGAACGCGGTAGCATCCGTTACGAAATTTATCGACACGTTCTAGGCGATGCGTCAGTGATAATGAGTTTACCTTGCGTCGTTCGATTTTATCGTCGCCGATACAGGATGATAGAGAAGATAATCGTTAATTAACGGCGAGGCGACTAAAGCTTCTGGAATGTCGGAGGCGAAGTTTGGTGGGAAATAGGAAATTGGTCACCGCGCGAGTTCGTTATCTAGGCCGTACGCTTGTAACGTCCCGTGTCTTTTTCACGATTCCCACCAGGCGCAGCGGTTTTCCGCGGCAGCGGTGATAGCGGCGTTATCGGGCGGCCCGCGAAGGGAGGGAAAACGAGAAAAAAAGGAGACACAGCCAAAGGACGTCGACTGAAACGTCACCGTCTATTAACACCATTCCGCAGCGACGGTGTCCGTATAAAAGCCCCTGCGCCCCCGATAATCCTATCCGTGTGTCACCGATCTATTTAAATTAACGCACGTACGAATACGCGGCGGGCAGATAAGTGTCATACGTCTGACGGCGCGGCGGGCGTGTTTACGCTCGGGAAAATCGGGACTATCGCCGATTCTTTGCCCGCGGGAGGCGGCCCAACGGTCCCTCTCCCCGATAAAGGGAGCCGCGTCTGGTTCCGGTTTTGTGTTACTCAAATTCACTAGAAAAACCGTCGGGGCACACAGGTTTGACGTACGTTTCGAGTGAACGGAACGTTCGCCGCGCCGCTATCCGTCGCGCTCCTTTTATAATAGATAGGAAACAAAAATCCAACGGCAGCCGCGCACCGAGGATATAAATTATAAAGTAACGCTCGAGGAGCGCGCGTTAAGCTCGTTCCCGCGTGAATCGGCGAGTGATGGATAGAACGTCGAGATATTCCGAGAGAACGGGAAAGAGAGAGGGCGCGGCGGCGGGGCGAGAGCGTAAGAGAGAGGACGCGGGGTCGAGCAAAAGGACCGATTTAGAGGATTGTCGAGAGAGATCGCCGGTCAAGCTCGACAATCCTGATAAATGAAAGAAGCAAATGCCGAATTCGGATTCCGAATAAGGGTGGTCGATGTCAAGCGACGTGGAACGGCTGGATGGAAATGAGGATGGGAAAGAGTGGACGCAAGAGCCCGGCTTTAACCCCATGACGTGGTCTGCCGGCGACGATCGGGATCTATATTCCACCCCCCTTCTCCACCGGTCTTCCGCGTTATTTCGTGCTACGAATATCTCTCGTCCGAACCGTCGTATTCTCTCTGACGTCCAAGTCCGTCAAACTCTCCGCTCCGCGAATCGACCCTCGAATTTCTCTTCTCGAATAAATTCACTCGCTCCTCGTCGTCCCTCGAGATCCTGTTCGATCGACAAATTGGAGGGAAAGGAACGAAACAACGCGTCGTTCGACGTTCGATTCCGGTAAGAGATCTAGATCTCGACGCTGGAAACAGTACGGACCGTGGCGTTGCGACTCACCGATAAACGCAACAGCAACAACAATCGTAACAATAACAGCAACAACCCCGTGAACATCCGGCGGTGATCCAAAACGCATATTCGCCGCTTCCGGGCTAACTTCCCCACTCCATTTTTCCTGTCGCGTTATATCAAGCTGGAGGGGTTGTCCGCGTTTCCGCCATCCCCTCCTCTCTCTCTCTCTCTTTTCGACTATCCGTCCGTCCGTCTCCTTTCTACGTTTCCTTGCCTTCTCCACCCCTCTCTGTCGCTCTCCGTCGCATTCGGAACGATCCACGATTCTCTGTTTTTGCCCGCGCTTGTCTCCGTTCGGCTGGATGCAATCAATAAGACATTCGTGACGCGATGGTTATGGCTGATGGGGACGTGAACACAGGGGCCAACGGCCAGCCCCATGAATATCTTTCGATAGATTGCACATCGGCCTCGTTCACCCCCGATGCGTCGATCCTGTGGACGGTAGGGGTAGATCGAGACGGGCCCACGAGGGTGGACGATGTGCAGCCACGCGTCCACTGCGGTTAACTTTCCTCCTCTTCCTCCTCCGCCCCCAACTCTTTTTCCCTTTCTCTCTCCCTTTCTCTTTCTGTTTCCACCCTCGTCCGTCTCTCCTATATTTCTTCTCTACCGCGCGTCACTGCGGTTCCGGCTTCATCTTCTCTGTCGTCGCTGACCAGATAAACCAGCTCTCGCCGTCGTTTTGCATTCTTTCATCGACGACGAGAACGACGACGACGACGACGACGACGACGACGACGACGACGGTAATCAGAAGTTTTTCGTGGGACAGACGAGACGGGGGATTACGAATTGGATTTCTCGAGGAAAGAATCAGCGTCGTTCCTCAATCATCGTTTCCCTCGTCTCGCCGATTCTCTCCGGCCACCCCCGAGTAATCGAAGCCCCGACACAAACGCGATCCGTGATCTCTCCACTCCTGGCCTTCTGGATTCGTCACGGCGCGCGATGCTCGAGGGCCTGAGAGCCTGACGCCGCATTAATAATGCATACCCTGTCAAGAAAAATGCATACGAAATAGGAACGCGAGGCGGCCGGGTGGTAACCACGGTATCGCGTCCGGACCTTCGACGCGCGGCCTGATCCTTGGTCCGTTTCAGCTTCTCTACGCTTCGAAATACGAAATTTGTCCTCGTTAAACGGTCGAAAGCGGCTCGTGGACAATCGTGTCGGCTGAATTACCGGGTCTCCGGCGTTTCCTTTCACCTTCTCCCGTCCGTGTGCGTTCACGGTGAAAAGCCCGTGGTCCCTCCGACACGAACAGGATACACACGCAGACGCGTCGTAGGTCCGGCGAGCTCTCGCGGAGTTTTCGGACTGATTAGCATTTTTTTCTTTCCTTTTTTTTTTTCTCCTTCTGTCCCCACGCCCCTCACCCTCCTTCTTCACGCTTCCAGCGTGACCCGATGACGCCCGTGGCCGGACAATGAGGCTACTTATTTATTTAAATACCAGGCATCCTGTCCTTTCACGCGAAGATTTATGCACGCCGCCGAGCTAATTGCCGGCCCATTATCCGGATAATGGTATTCCGTCGCGTAACGACGCGTCGTCTGCCTCCCACCTTTCTACACCTCCTACCACCCTGCCCCGCGTTTCACCTGTGTGCGTGTGTGTTTTTTATTTTTTCTTCGTCCCCGCTGTTTCCACGGGACGCGTTCCTCCGGGCCGGCTCGCCGTGGCTCCTCCTCGTCGGACAAAGGACGAATCGCTGGCGGAATATTCGATCGGCTCGCTCAAGGATGCAGAAACGATAGCCTGTTATATACCTTTCGACGACGATCCCTGTTTGCGGGATCGCTGGCTCGCTCTCCTGAAATTCCTTCGACGTTTCACGTTCGTTCGTTCGTTCGTTCGTTCGTTCGTTCGTTCGTTCCTCAGCCACTCGCTGCGCAATCTTATCTTATCCGACGCTGAGCGCAGGGATTCAACAGCGATTAGATGCGCGGACCTGTATCAACGATAAGCCGCGATGTGTTTTGAAATCCTCGAGGGGATACTTTAGCTTTCGAAGACGGGAATACGACTGCGCGCGGAGCGAACTATGACGGAAGCAGATCGTGAATTCGATAAAACGATCGACTCGACTCCAAGCGAAACCAATAGACCGCCGATATTCCGTTAATCAGAATTCCAGGCTGCGATCGTGACGAGCACCGTCCGATCGATGGCGACTCGCGATATCATGAAACTTCGGAAAGCAACCAAAAGGGTCCCGCGCGGTGTCCAATAAATTTTCCAATCAATCAAACGTACAGTAATCATTATCAGCCGACAAACGCCATTATAACGGTTGGATCGAACTAAAATCGGGAAAAAGGAAGCCAAAGGGAGCGTGCAAAAAGGAAACAACAATCTCCAATGGACAGCATGCACGAAATACTTTTCAACGAGTCCGCCATTGAAGAGAATGGTTCTTGGTATATCGTGGACATTGATTTCTAAACGGGCTGTACCGTAAACGAGCTCTCTCTCTCCCTCTCTCTCGCTCTCCCGCCTCCTCACCATCCCCTGTGCGACCTCCTGTCAGCCAGCCGACCAGCCTCCACATCCAACCCCCGCGAAACGCTCGAAAACGCGCGCTTTCGCGTTCACCATCGAATTGGGAAAACGGGCAAAGGGTTGCTGCTCTCTCTCCCGTTGCCTTTCACCCGTGGCCTGGCCAGACGACTCGACGGTGGGAGGGTGGCTAGCGCGAGGAAAAGAGCCCCGAGGGGGTGGATCGCGGAGTCGAAATGTTTGGGCGCGCGGATCGGACGACCGTGCCCGAGCGAGACCGTGGTGAATCGAATGATAATCGAGTTACAGCGTGACGATCACGGTGGCCACGGATGGCCACGTTTATTGTTATTCATACGGGGAATTAACAAGCTGGAGAGATCGATGCGTACCCTACTTTCGTGCTCGATAAGCCGAGGGCTTTTCGACGGTTCTACGGTTCAGTTCGATCGGTGGTATTTCATTGAGAATTTAATAAGAACCGTAACCGTGTATCTATTTGTAATTATGATTCACAATGAAACGATACCGGTGACCAGGCGAGATTAAGTTCGAAGAAAGATATCTAATTATCAGACCAATATCGGGAGAATGATTCACATCTTGCTCGTAAGCGAAAGGGGAATCGATAGAGGGACTTTTCTTCTTTTTTTTTTTCTTTTCTCACGCTGGAACGATTCGATTAAGGTATTCGGAGGCGGTAACGTTAATTCCCGGTTTTCAATTGCAACCACCGGGAGATCCGTCAGTAATCGCGAATGACTGCGATAAGGCAACGATATACGGAGCCGCTGCATTAGCATTTGACGTTAAGAAACGGGCGGTCAGGGTTTCCGCGAAACGGGAGGGAGGATCCTATTTAAAAAGTTTGATTAAGAAAGCCGGCTGGCCATTATTCTCATGCTAATTGCGCGGTCGCAGACGCGGTGAAAAATACACGTCGAAATGGAAGGAGCGCCCTGTCACCGGGTAGTGATGCATTTCTCATCAGTTCTCCCTTTCTTCCTTTCCTTTTGGTATTTCCCTCCTCTGAACACGGTCCGTGTCGCGCGTACCAACGGTGGTACACGCGTTAAAACGACCGCTTTCTAATTTCCACGATCCGTGAAATTCCAATCGCAATACCGACTCATCCGCCTCGAGCACGTGAAATTTCCTATGATTTCACCTTCTATCGCTGCTGCGCGTTTTTATTTCTTTACTTTATCTACTTCTTAATTATCGATCGAATAACACCCGAGGAACGAAGCGTTCCGGTCGATCGGTCGCGCGGAAAAATCAACGTCGGAACTTTCGTCCGTTCCGCTGAAACTTTTCACGTTTCTCCCCTTGGAGAAAAAAAATCATATGCACCACTTCGCGGCCAAGTTCCACGTTTCCTGCGACGTTCGAGCATGCGTAGGCCGGAAGTAGGGTTCTCGAGCATCCCTCCACTCAGCCAGGATTTTTAGCCGAGCCGTGCCCTTTACGCGCAGACACGAGCTGCAGTTTATGGCCGACCCGACACCGCTCTCCCGTCATGGATATCATCGCATCCTGGAACATCCCCAGCCACGTTCCACCTACATAAGTCGGCCATATACGCGTACCGGTCGAACGCCTCGTAGTCGTAAAAACGCGTGGCTTACGCGCATTACGCGGAAATCCCAGCGATTTTTCATCCGCCGCGCGAGGGAGCCTTTCAACCCTCAGAAGGTGCTTCCGAAAATTATGCTAAAAGATACTTTCCCCGCTCTGAAACGATAGGTTTCCACGTATAACTCGCTCCCATTTTCTCGTCGATATCGTCCAGAACCCAACAACGATAGTAACTGCGCCTCGTCGTAGCTCGATCATCGATTCTTCTCGATCCGAGACGCCGCGCGCGGACGTGAATGTCGGCCCGTCGTCTCTCGTACAAAAGTCACCTCGACTCGGTTACGTGATGTATTTTCAGCGATGAAATAAATCACGCGGCACATACATCATTCCGCGCGGGGGTGACGACGACGACGCCGCGTGAAAAAGTAACTGAAAAGCTGGGCGAGCGACAAACCGCCGGCTTATCCAGTTACACGCCGGAGGGTTACCCACTTTTTTTCTTTTCTGTCTCCCTTCATTTCGCATTTCCTCCCTGCTAGCTGACGCGGACTTTCGTCGACTGTTTGTCTTAAGCCACGAGCCTTCCCTTCTCGTTGAATCAGAAGATTCGAAACAAAAAAAACGTAGGTTTACCAAAAAATTCCGTAGAACTACCTCCGCCCTTGTCAAACCCTGCATTCTCTTTCGATTAGACGGAAGATCGATTTCGCCAATTTCCCTCGAATCGAACCTGCCCATCGACTCGTCCCCCATCGGATGGAATACGTCGATCTTAGGAGAAAAGTCACCGCTCTGAGTGGGTAGAATCTCACGCACTCGAGGTCCCAATCGAGGGGCCAATTAGAGAAGGTGAATACGAAGATCGTTCGAGGGTTGCGGGATAAATCGGTGCTGCGTCCATCGTCATTGGCGCGCGCCATTCTCGTATTCATGAATCGTTACGTAAGGCTAATGATGTCACTGGGAGCGTTCCAAGACAATGGGGTGCGGGGTGAGTGGTGTAAGAGAGAAAAAGGGAAACAGAGAAAGAGCGAAACGGAGGAGAATGGGGTAGGGGGTGGGGTGAGGGGTGGTAGGCTGACGCAGGAAGGCTACTTTGTCCGGGAATGCGGGAAGATTGTTGTCGCGGAAACAAAAAGTCACCGCGAAAGCACGAACACCCGGTATTAGCGTTCATCGGGACCCCTGATTACGGGCCACGCGGAGCGTGTGCGTGTATCCATTTGCCGCGGCCATTGTTCGCCGATCCGCTAGGAAGCATTGTAACCAACGAGGGGGAAGGTAATAACGTGGCGCCTTGTTCGTCGATTAAACGACACATTGTACCGAACTTTTCTTTGATTGGATTACGCTTTAACGGAGCGGATCCGTGCGAGCGGGGACCGTGAAAAATGACCACGCGACCGTCAAATCCCCGTGAGAAGTCGCGGAAGCGGACGCGACGGGGATTTCTTCCCTTTCAACCGCGACGGAGGCCTCGCCTCTTTAAGGAGCCATACATCTTTCGCTGGTCCACGATCGTCCTTTCAATGTTCTGATCGTCCTTAATTTTTCAACACCCGAAACGAGGAGATCGACGCGCGCCGCGCAGCCACCCACGAACAAAGCGGGATTTAATTCGATCTAGACGAGAGAGCTTTGCCAGTTGAACGATAGTAACCCCGTAGTAACCGCGCTAGGATCCCAGCGACTTCCACGATCGAATTTTCTTACTTCGCCCAGATTCAACCCGACAAGTTCAACCCTCCCCGTGGCCACCCCGTGAACTCGAGGTCGGCAGCCAGCCAGAGGGTAGTTGTCGCCGTTGCGCTCGCGGTCAGCGACGCGAGATCGTGCAGCGAAGGAGCACGGGAGGGGAGCGGAGAAGGAGCGCGCGAAGGAACGGAGAGCCGGGAAGATGGGAAGAACGCGGAAAAGCTGTAGAACGGCGAGAACGCGGAGGAACGAGGGAAGAAGAGGGAACAGAGCGTGGAAAAGAGCGAGAGAGAGAGAGAGAGAGAGACGAAGAGAGAACGTGGCTTGGGCAGTGCGTATCGATCTGGCCGCGTTACGTGCGTGCCGGAGGTTGGGGTCCTGGCGTGGACCAATCGGAGGGCCACTCCTCTCTCTTCCTCTCTCTAGCTCTCTCTTTTTCTCTCTGGAAACTTACTCGCGCCCTCCTTGTCCCGGTTGCCTCCGGTTCTCTCCCTCCGACCAACGTCGGAGCGTACACACGCACACGGGCGGCACACGCGCTCACGCACGTAACTGGCGTGTGGCTGGTTGATTACGTCGACTGATAACGCAACGCGGCCATGTCGATACAATGAAATGGCGGACGATCAAGAGCGGAACGCGGTGTTCTTTCGTCTATTTCGGGACTCTCTCGACGGTTCCAAGTTTCGTTTCTTTCGATCACTGAGAGAGGAGACCAGTCTCGGTTTCTCGGAAACGGCGAAGCTGTAAAATTGTGAACGTCGCGGCTACCGAAAGGAGCGCGCCGCCGTGTACGCGTACGTGAAACTACGTCACGTCGCGAAACAATGAAACGAGGAACGATAAAGATTTCACCGTGAAATCCGACGCAACCGGATGTCGCTCGCAGGAAACGGCTTATGAAACCATTTCCTGTTCGATGTTTCGAGCGTAGAAATATTGGTGAACGACGGGGACATCGAGATACGGCGGGACGAAGGGACTTCACTCCCTCCCCCCTCCACCTTCCAAGCTTTTCAGGGCGACGAAAATTTGTCCTCGGTTTAACGAGAAGATCCGGACGAGCTCATGAATATTCACCGGCAGTTAGGCGAAAAGATAGAGGAAAGTTAAACAGCGAGAGGCAAGATCCCCGTGAAGCCTTTTAGAAAGTTCGTGGGATCGAGGCGTTCGTCTGTCCCCCGGCGATCTATTAGGGCCACAATTAGGCAAAACATCCGCGGAAACTGGCTGTCGGGCAACCGTGAAAATTGCTCGGAACTTTTGGAATTCGACTCGGTCCCGCGGTCGTACAAATGACGCCTCGTTCGCGAGACAATGCCCAGCTATTCGCTCGCTTTATAAATAATATATTAGCCAGTGTACGCGGCTCGAGGTCGCAGTGGTCGAAACGGAAACCTGTCCTCCCCCTCCCCCGTCGAATTATTCAATTTCGTCCACCGTTCTCCCCCGCGCGACCGAATTCGCGATATTGAACCCTTCAAGATGGATCAGACGCGGGTGGTGCATCGTCGGTGCACGGGAAAATTGTACGAAACGCAACGGCGAAACGTTGCCTGAAAAGGTTCGAACTGCATCAGCGTGTCTGGTCGCGCGATGACGTTCCGAATCTACTTCCATCCGTTGGTAGCCGAAAACTCTTTGAAGTATCGTGGCAAAAGGAGTTCTCGCCGGGCGGGCAGGGAAATAAAAGAGGACACGAGCCGAGCTCGGTTCACGAGGCGGCCATCTCGTCGAACTTTAACCGGACAGAGAACAGGCCTCTGCACAGCTCGTCCGAGCGTGAATCCCGGAACGGCGTATACCGTCGATTAACGAGGAAATTCGATGAAATCGTAAATTCGTCCGCTCGGCTCCCGGTGTTCCCGGCGAACCCGTCGTCCTCTCTCCCTCTCTCTCCCTTTCTCTCTCTCTCTTTCTCTCTACATTTGCCAATAAACGCTCGAGTATATTCACGCACGTGCACAGGCGCGCACGCGGCTACGAGAGCGCCGGCATGGCGGCCCATCGGGGACCAGTAAAATTTGCTAAACGATGTAAATAATGGATGGGAACAGTTGGACAGTTTTCAGTTATTTTCGCCTCCCTCCGGCCGCTCGTTCCCCCGGTCGTTCGCGCATAATTCAACCGAAATTTATTGCCGCTGCTCAATTACGCAAAATATTGTCAAAAAACGCGACCTCGGCTCCCCCTCTTTCCCCAGCGCGATGCAACGCGGGCTCACGGCCTCTAAATCATTCTGTTAAACGCAGGATGCTCGTTGTCTCTCCGCGGCTTCCCAATTCGATCCGTCGCGTTTCGCGATCGCGATATCGCCTCGCAATTTACGCGAGATAAATCCTGATATTATTCTATAACGCGAGCTCGTACGCGATCGCGGCAGCGTCGAGATTCGAATTTACGAAGCGAACACCGCGCGAGGTCTAAGTTTCCGGTTGAAATTCTCGGGAACACGGCGATCGCCACGGATCGGATCGTTCCTCCATTACCGCTTTTCCACCTTGGCCACCATTGTTTCCCGCGAAAGTAACGGCCGTGGGGACGGTGCACGCGCGCGAGATACGAGGCCCCGAAGTGGAAATCACGAAAGTCCTGCGGCCGCCCGGGATTCGCCCCCTCTAATCCGGTCTCCTTGGTTTCGCCCTCCGGGCGAAAGGAGAGAGGAGTCGTCCCTGCCCTCCCCCGGGGCCGCCGTCGACTGGGTTACTTCCAAGGGTGCAAACGAGCGAGCAGGACCGTCTAAGAAACCCGCCGTAAGACGGTGCGAGATGGATAAAGAGGCCGGCGAAACCGTGTGGAAGGGAGGACAGGGGGCGGTTTAAAGGGTAGCGAACGCCTCGACAAAAGCAACCCTCTTAAAGTTCACTCGGCGCTCTGCGTACCAATGCGGATTCAAAGCCAGACTCCGCGTGCCAGATTTTCGGAAAAGGGCTCGAATTAGCCCAATAAAACGAAGAATACCTCTATCGAGATTTTGATTTATACGTGGGAACTTGTGCCAATAAGGGAGAGAGCTTGGTAAGGTGCGTCTTGCCGCGTGATAACTGATACGGGGACGGTGGGGAAAGGAGAACGAGGTTGCTAGTCGGAGGATGTTCGCTCGTTCGAGTTTTCTCCTCCCCACGGGTCCGCGAGAGTCGTTATTTCGATCGAGAAAAGAAACGGAGGCGAAAAAACAAGCAGGGGAAAAGAGCGAAATCGTAAGTAGGGACGCGAGCGTCGTCGTCTCTAATCTGGGACGCGGCACGAGAGCGAACCCTAATCCAGCTTATCCAGAAAGTAATTTTGAGTCTTTTGAAAGCGACCCTCCTACCCCACCGTCGACAGCCTCGTCCAGGAAGGAATCCCGCGCGAGGGAGAGAAAGTACGAAGGTGGTCGGACCCCGCGAGACTGCCAGAGGATTTTAAGTCCTCTGGAAGGACCTCGCCACCCTTGGAACAGAACTTTTCCACCATCCCCGTCCGGCGTACTGCCGGTGACGCTATCAGCGGGAAGCAGTTGTTTTTCTCGATTTCGGTCGGGGAAATTAGTAAGGGAAAAAAGCGACGAGGGGGAGTGGGTCGAAACGGGAGATCGTCGGGCAGGATAACGGGCGACAAGTTAGAACCGGGTGGGGATGAATTAAACGGTTCAACTTCTTTCGCAGCGCTTCCGAATAATTAGCGAACGTTGAAACGATGATCGAATTTTTCACGAGCGATGAAATCGAAACAACGACGGGGCGCGTTTTTGCGCGCAACATTTCGAGCCGGGCGTTAATTAAAATATGTGGAAATCCCCGTTCACCGAAATGTCCGCGGCAACCTGCCGGCTGGCGGCAAGTTATCTGGCATCAAAATGGCAAATGATCATCGAGTAATGGCCGACGGGGAGGAAGGGAGACGGGCACGAGGCAGGGCCGTCGAACGCAGACGAAACGGACGCAGGGACAGCGATGGAAAGAAGGAGAGAGAGAGAGAGAGAGAGAGTGAGGGATAGGGAGAGGGGGAGAAGAGAGGAGGGTGCATCTCGTGTGCTGGAATATTTCGAGAGTACTCGATGCATTGTCACTCGGGCCTACCCTTGGTCCACCCTCTCGACGATTCGAAACCAGCCCCGGTTTACCAGGAGGAGGTAGATGCACGTGCAGAGCTAACGGCTCGTTGGCCGAGTTGCGCGTCTATACACGGTGTCGCATTCAACATCGAGCACACCGACGCACAACGCCGCCGATAAACTTTTAATCTAGTCGATATGTTTTTGTACGCCGATACAGAGGTGCCCCGTCGAGCAATCGATCGCATTCACCAGAATTCCTGCACGATGCATCTAAACCGTTCTCCGCTATCGATTGCCTTCGTTCCTCGACCATCGTGTCTGTGTCCGCGTCCGCGTAAATAATTTTCGAACAATCGTAACCTTCTAATCGGTTAAAGACGTCCTCGTCCATGCGAATACGAGCCGTTCGAGTCGATTAAATAGTTCGCGTTCAAAGGGACTGCGCAAGGTACAATGCATCGAGGATCGTTCAGGATAATCAAGAGGAGCCTTCCGAGACAGATAGTTACGTGAACCGAACAACGCATCCCATCCAGAACACGACGAACCACCGATGATATCAAGGACAACGTCCACCTTGGCCAGAAGCAACCCTTCGGTGTCCTTCGACTCAGGACACCCCGTATGACGGCCACACAGGCACGCCTAGCTATTACATAACCTAACCTGCGTAGGCAGCCGCCCGTACATGGCCAGGATGGTCTACGGTACATAGACAGGCTCGCAGGTACGTACCTAGAGGGCCAGCCTCCATCCTAAGCAGCCTCCCCGTTGCCCGGGTAGGTAGGTAGCGTATTATATACGTAGTGGAGGCTCGAGGGTCCTCACCGCCGCAACATTACGCTGATTGCCTGAATTATCCGTAACCAGGCTGGCTGTACGCCTCTGTGTACGCGCGTACACGCGCGACGGGGAGCGTTCGCACGCGTACACGTAGACACGTGCACACGTACGCGTGCATCCTGGTGCTCGACGTGCCGGCTGGCTAGGTACTCGCGAGATTTCGTCTCGGCCTCTGTGCACCGGGAACAGCGTGCGTATCCGCGGATCGCCAGCGGCCCGTTCGCGTGTACAAGCGTCGGTGGTATCGTCGCGCTTCCACGACGGTTTACGAGGAGAGAATTGAAAACGGAGCAAAGACGACGCGCGCGTTCGTTCGAAATAATGAATCGACCCGTCGCATCCGCCGGATGCCGCTGAATCGCCACCATCTTGAAGAACGTCCTGGACTCGCGTCGAGCTGAGCGCGTCCACCGATTTGTCAGCGACCAACCGATTCCCCCTCACAGTCCTCGTTGCTTAGTTTCCGTCAAGTACTCGATCGTTATCGACACCTCTTTTCACGTCCAGTGAATCTCTGCGCGAGCGAGGTTACACCAAACTTCGCAGTCCGTTTCACAGTGCCTACACCGATCGCCGTTGCCCGGCCCCGCGTTCAATCGGCGCATTCAAGGCAGCGGAATCGGTAACTCTAAGCAGCACGTTTCAAAGAATCGGAGCGGGAGCGCGTTGTGCCGGAGACAAAAGTCCGACCGGCGATTCACCGGGCAGGCCGTTTTGCATTTTTTTTTTTTTTTTTCTCTTTTTCAGCCGCGGCGCACCGTTCAGCGGATCGACCGGTTAATGGAGCCGGCTCTCAGGCGTCCATTTAGCGATCCTTGTGGAGGCTGCGTCCCTTTCGATCGTCTCTATACAACCTACGGGGCAATCACGATGGACGGCCGAGCGGATAGCCGCGCGTAGACGCGTGCTCGCGCGGCCAGCCTCGCGATCAACCAGCGGAAAATGGTAGACAGAGAAAAACAGAGCGGTGGTGAGAGTGAGGGAGAGAGAGAGAAAGGTGGAGAGACGGTGAGAGGAGGTTCGATAACGCGACCGTTTCGATTCCAGTGACACAGTGACACGGAGCCTGTCAACGGAGGCCAGCCATTGGCTCGTTCCTGATAAATAGAACGCTACCGGGAACAGTGTCGCGAGTACCGACAATGGGGGTGCCGGAAGACCGGGGCAGCTTTAATTTCCCCCCGTAGTTCCTGGCAATTACCGCGTGGCGCACCCCGATAGCCATCTCTATCTCCGACCACAATGCACCCGGTTCCGAGTCCCCCTCCTCCCCTCTCTGCTATCAACCCCACCTCGACGGCATCTCCGACGCAGTGTCTCTCAAACCCTTCGTTGACCGCAACCCTGTCTTCCATCGTGATTTCCTGAGAAAAGGCTGGAATAATTCTACTGAAATCGCTAATTTTTCTATCACGTCGATCGAGGATGAAGATACGAAAAGATTTTTAGTCGTTAATGTTTGGACTCTGATTCGATTCTGTTTGGGGATGCGTTCCGGTTGTTGGGAGACACTGGTGCACCCTCGCACGTTACCGGAATCTTCGCTAGCCTTTCCGCGATTCAGCATTTCACGGTCGAAGGTGAAAAGTATCGTCAGAGATCCGCTCGCGGTTTTGTTCTTTTTCAATCGCGCGATTGACTCTTGTTGCTAACGAGAAGTAATGAGATGTAATCGTTCGGTAATGCCGAGATCGAGAAAATTTCGCGGCACAGCCAACAGTTGACGGGGGAGTTGGTCGTTTACCTAGTTTCGAATTAGAAACATCGGCTGCACGGTGCGTTATACGGAATATTAATTATGCTTCGCGCGTAATGAACTTACGCGTAATTACGTGCAACGACCTGTTACTCTCTGAAACATCTGACGGATGTTACCACTCTAACGTGCCGGTTTGCCATTTCGAATAAACCATTCCGCTGAAACTTCTTCTTTCAGCGACGCGAAAGGTCACGCGCGGGTGGAATTGCTACCGGAATTTCAACTGGACAGGATCAATTCTTCCTCCGTGTTCGTCGTACATCGCTGAGAAACGATTTTGGGGTGTCGCGCGAGACGAAGCTTTGGCCAGAGGCCAAAGCAAACGCGTGACGAAGTTTTATCAAGGTTCGAAGGCCGATTAAGCCAGTCGATATCATAAATATTCGCGGAACAAACGAGCCGAGAAGAAGAACCGCTCGCGGGATCGCCGGCACATCGAGCTGTTTAACTCGCTTCGTCCAAGTCCTTCGAGCAGTTTGCGAACGACTCGACTGCGATTCCGCCACGATAGTTCAAGTTTCAGTTTCTTCCCCATCGAGAGAGAGAGAGAGGGGGGGGGGGGGAGATCGTCTCCTCGACCAGAGGCAGAGACTGCCGGCAACATTATCGTGTTTTAATTTAACTTGCAGCTGCACTTTAATTAGACTTCGCCTGAATGAGAAGACGTCGAGGAGACGGGCAAAGCGGCCGAGACCAGACCGAGTCTCTTCCTTCCAACTTCCGATTTCAAGTCTCCTCTCTTTTCCTACCATCCTTTCCCCTTCCGCGTAGCTCGTCTTTTCCTTGATAAATCTTCACTTTTCACCAGCTTTCTCGCGGCGTTTTTTCGTCGTTCCCCGCCAGATTATTTATCCGAAATTTTAATAGCAGGTGAAATATTTTGTTTCAATTTTTTCGGTGAACGAATTAATCGAAGAACTTTGGTGTAACGAAGGATGCTCGCGGATGTTTCGTTTCACGCGAAATACGCGACATCGGGACGGATTCCTCTATTTTCCACGACACCCTCCTTATCTGATCGCGCTTAATGAACGCCCAAAACTGTCGCGAAGCCCGCCCCGCGACGCTTTTCGCCGCTGCGCGCAACAATTGCAACAATGGCTGGCTCCAGTGGTAGCGGAGATCAAAGGGAACGCGAAGACTTATCGAGACCGCGGGAAATAAACTCGTAGATCGACTAGGATTAATCCGGTCGCCGAAATTGGGGCTCGCGCGCCGCTATGGCTGCCTGGAAATCCCGATTCCGCCGTGTTTCCCCTCCGGGCGAAGTTTCCCGGCGCGCGTTGGCCAAGTTTCCCTAGAAATTGTAATAAAGTCTGAAAGAAATTCCAACCGCAAAAAAGACGTATTCTAAACGAGACATACGTCCCGCAGGAAACTCCTGTCAGTGAAAAGAGAACGCGAGGACCCGAACAAGTTCGAAGAAACGAACTGGAACAACTTGTGTATCCCTTTCTACAAGTAGAAATTGATGAAAAAAAGCAAATTGAACGTTCCAACGGGGACTGTCTTTTGATAATACGTAACTGCCATTAATATGTATATTTTAATAGCGCAGAGGGGTGGCTAAGTGGGAGCAAAAATCCCTGGTAACGCCGAGAAGCCTCGAGATCCGCGAAAGCTCGCGAAAAATTCCATCAGCGATCCCGATTCCCTTCCCATTTGAGAATCCCTGTCCGAGGTCGAGAGCACTTATTCGGGCCATAACTCCCGCACGCGTACCCACCGCGTTTCTGCCCTCCCGCCCTCATAAATACACGAGATGGCGGGCACGAGGAGCCGGAGGGAACGACGAAAACGACAAACCAGGCAATGGGGCGGGAACGGATACCAGGCACGGGAATCCGGGACTTTAAAACAAATATATCGCGCGTAAATCCCAGCCTGGATGTAAGTCAACCCGCGAGAAGGGACGCCGGGATATACGTAGGAGGCAGATCGCGGCTGGAAACAGGGGTGGAAAAGGAGCAGCAAATCGTCGCCGCTTCGTTTTACGTGTTTCCTGCGCGGAGTCGGGCACTGTCAGTGACGGCGAAAAGAAAATGGCGTACAACAGGGGGGGAACGAACGCGTTGTTTTCACGTCGATTGTTCCCGAGTCACCGTTCTTTGCGGATGTTTAATTATTGCGACGTGCTCGAATCGAACGCGATTTCCATCGTCGTTCCGTTCTCGCCGCCTTGCAGGAAACGATGAAATTTCCGTTCGAGCGAGTCCCCGTTTCCGTAATTATTTCTTAGAATATTCCAGCGGCCTCGGGCAACAGCGGCAAGGTTCGCCCGGCGCGATTGTAAGTAAGGCGCGAACGCGCCAGGCGAAACGAAACATTTTTCCAGCGTCGCGGAAACAAATTACTTGAAAATTACTCGCCTGGGATTGACGTTTGATTGCGCCGCTGCCTCCTTTCTCCCGGTCCCTCTTTTTCTCACTCCCCCGCCCCCTCGCGCGAGCTAGCACCTCGCGTAATCGCGCGCGAAAGGTAGGTCGAAGGCAGAAGGACACGTTTATACACGTCAGACGCGGGAGAACAGCGTAACCCCGCGTAAACGCACAGGTGAATGTGCGCGCGTGTGAAACGCGCATACACGCGAGACCAGCCTCTTCTCACCCTTCATCTCGCACGATCCTTTGCTCCTCGCTAGTTCCGTCACTTTTCACTCCTTTCCCCATCCGTTCGTCCTTCTTTCGCTTCGCTCCTCTCTCCCACCCTTTTCTCCCCTCTCGCTCACCCCTCCGCCACCCTTTCTCACTCTCCATTCCCTTTTCTCCTCTTTCTATTTACGTCGCTTTTCGCATTATCGCCTTTTTCGTCGAGCGAGTCTGGCTTAATTCACTGGAAATTATTCATTTGCCTAATTGCCACTCGTCGACCTGGATCGTCGACGCTTCGCCGCGGAAACCTCCGCCACCCTTCAAACCCACCCCCTCCTACTTTCGACGCCGATTCCTATCCTATTCCGTGACAACGACGAGTTTCGCCTTTCATTCTGTAACCGAGCCTCTCGCGTGAAAAGCGTTTCGTTAATTCGTGCTCGGGCATCGTATCGCGATCCTCCTAGTTCAGCTTCACCCCCTCTCCCCCATCTCAAACTACCCGGATTTAGAAATCCTTTCATTTTAAAAACCAATTAGCGCAACCGACGTTTAGCGAGGGCACGGTTGGCTCGGATGATTCGTTAAAATTTGTGGCCAGATGTCTGCGATCGATTGTCAGAAGAATCCAACGGTATCATAGTAGCGAACAGCCGACCAAGGTTATGGTTCGCGGGGGTGGCGGTCGGTAGGAGTCGGTCTAGCGGTGGTCCAGCCGTGCATTTCCCGTGGGCGAGCACCGGGATTCATGAATACCGGAGTATTTGCACACTGTGCGCTCCGACACATACGCGCGATGCCGCGCAGACACCTTCGTGGACGCGCGGTTCGACGCTCGCGCGCGTTCAGCTGGCGGACGCGACGCGACGCGACGCGAGGCGAAGCGACGCGACACGGCGAGGAGTGTGTCGGTGTTTGGTAACGCGGCAGAGCAAAGTCCCTGGGGGCTTAATACGGTATGCACGTCTGTCGTTCGCTGGCTCGACCCAATGTGGGCTCGAACCAACTACCAGCTAATATTCCACGAGAGGGCCCTGGGCTACGTGCCTCGACTACCGAATACCTTGCGAAACCTGTGGAAACTCGTGATCCAGCCATCGCGTCGTCTCGCGAGCGGGGACGGTTTATTTTTCGCGAGAAAAACCGGTTCAATTGCCTGGCTGCCGACAAGTAGCCACTCGGAACTTTCGTTGCGAAACGATGAACGGCTTTCGTCACGCAGACTTGCGTACAACCGTGTACATATCGTATACGCGCGTACATAAGTTTCGATTTCGTCTAGAAAATCGTTTGCTCGGACTACTTGCACGACTGTCTCTGCGAAGAAAAATCGAGGCAACGAGCGATCGAACGATCGATTAGGAGGGTGTAATCGGATCGAAACTGTGATCGCGGTTAGCTCGAATGGAGGCTGGTGTATCCCAGATGACTTGCGATTAAAAATCGTCGCATGACACGCGGCGCACGGCTCTTTTCAGGATATGAAAAGCGCGTACGGATCCATGCATCAGCGGGCGGATCGATCAGGGATGGCGGGCGCGTTTTCACGGAACCGCGAGCGGGAAATTTCGGCGCGCAGCCGCGATTAAAATCCCGCGACGCATCCAGGCGGCCGACAATGGTGGCCGAAAGTTCGTTTGCGACGCGTTTACCAGTAGCGGATGGTTTTAAAGCCATCGGGCGTAGAGCACGGGGGTTGGGGGTGTATGGCGCTAGGGGCGGCGGGGGCGGTGGACAGAGGGGGACGGCCGGCACAATAGCAAAGCGGCGAACAAAGCCTATCCACGGGTAATTCGAAATTCGCATCGTCCTGTGCCCGCGCGCGTCCGTAATTAACGGTAACCCCGTGTCCTGGCCCGATTAAAAAAGGACGTCGTATAATTGCACCGCTGCTGGCCACCGCTCGTCACTACCCACCGCTAGGGGTTTTAACGAACTTTGCCCCGTTACCGGCGGGCCAAAGGTTCGTTATCAGATTGGAAATTCCGCGACCGAAAGGACCAGTTTTTTTTTTTCCCCCTATTTTTTTCTGGAAATGGCCGTACTTCGATGAATCGATTCGACGGGATATCGCACGGGAATCCGGAGGATTCCAGTCGCGCCTGGACGATGCGATTATTAAGAATTTGGTAAAAACTTTTGGGGAAGTTTCGCGAGCGAATCGGTCCCCGGGGGAATGTTTAGAACCGAAATCGAATTACGCAACGGAGGAAGAGTTCGCGTTGTTTCCACGATTCCGTCGACTGGCCATGGAAACTGTTTTGTCGGCCAACAAACGGACACCCTTATCGTGGCCCGATATCGTCGACAATCGACGGGGAACGAAACGCGGCTGGAACGCGGCAGCTATCGATGAATATTCATCGCGCGCCGCCGCCTCGTTGATCCTGCTCCATCTATCTTTCGGACATCGGCGTCGACGATGAGAAGGAGCGACGCAGAGGAGGCTGAAACGTAGACAGAGAAACGGAGAGGACGTGGTGTACGTATGCGCGTGTATATACATATACATATATATATATATACATTCGTAGCGCGATGCGAGAATGGTGAAAAGGGGATCGCGCGGGTTGTGTCGAATAATTGCCAACTATTCCAGGCACGCAGCTTAAGACGCGAGGGGAAACGGTTCTTGCCGGCGGCTGGAGGAGGCAGTCGGCTCGAGGGGGGGTTTGGGCGGCGGGAGGCGGGCCGTGGGGGTGAGGAGGACGAAGAGAATGGAGGCGGAAAATGAGAGAAACAAAGAGGACGGCCGCGTAGAGACGAGCGACAGAGCGAGAGGCCATCAACTGTTCCACGTTAGGGAGCCTGGGTGGCAGAGAAGGAGGCGAAACGGGGGCAGGGTGAAGAAGTAAGAGAGCGTTCGGGACGAACGATGGAGAGTAGTACCGTGAGAAGGGCAGAGAGAGGCAGCAGAGGAGAAAAGGAGAGTGGGAGTTGCCAAGATGGCGCCACCAAGAGTAGTACTGGCCAGAGGTAGGAGAGGTGAGAGGTGGAGAACGTGCTCCAGCGGGAGGAAGGGTAAAAGATAAATGACGTGTCCACCGCCTCCACCGGCAACCTCGACTGCCACCGACATTGCCGCGAAGACGCGGCGAAAGAAGAAGAAGAAGCGGCAAGAGGCCGACGGGAAGCCTCCATTAAACATTGGCTCGCTTGCTTACCCTTTAGCCTCTCTTGGTTTCCTTGGCCTCCATGCTCCTCACCTTCGCTCGCTGCTTCCGCCGCCGGGATTATGGATCGAGTTGCCAGTAAATTTCTGCGTTCTTCTTTTTTTCCCTTCCTTTTTCTCCTCTTTTCCCTCCCTTTTTTCTCTCCCCCGCAACTCTTTCCTACTCCGTTGCCCCTCGCGAGGGCACTTCCCGCAGGAAGGAAAACCTGACTTCGCGGTTTTCGTCTTCTCGCCTGTCGCGAAACGAATTCGCCCGCTTCGAGTTGTTGTTCTCTTCCGAGAGAACAAGAAATCTTTCGCGAAAGGTCCGAGCGGTTCTCAAAGCGAGACGAGGACGGTGAAACCGATCGGCTAATAGCGCGTCTGATCTCGTAATGCGATTATTTCGACGAACGCGAGCAGAAATACAAGTTCGCAAAACATCGCGTAAAGCTGGAATAAAATACTACTTACAGCTCCGTTGGAAACTGCGAGTCTCCGTCGCGAACGATATCAGACCATCGCCGCTCCTGCAACAAAGAAGATAAGCGCAAATTAATCCCACGCGAAACTTCGAAAGTGGAACTCGGCGAATCTACCTCACCCACCCTCTCAGTCGTCTTTCGAAAAAAAAAACAACCCTCTCGCAAGGATCATTCGTAATCCGCGAAGTTTCGTCGAACAGCGAGTAACTAACCCGCTTTCTGGAAACTTCTTCGCATCCACCACCGAGTGTAGGGTTGCGTTTTCCGCTCGAGGAAGCTCTAGTTTACGAGTTCACGGTTCCGTGAACCACCGCGGCCCGGTAGACGAGGACAGAGCGAACCACCCCTCCGTTTCGAAGGGATCGGGCGTTATGAACTATCAGAAGACACATTAGCGCAAATCTGCGAGGCCAATAACGGTCTCCGCGTCGGCAACGGCGGAGGCGGCTGGAGGTGGTTGAACGTAGATGAAGAACGACGCAGGAGGGGGTGCTGGCAGGGGGTGCATCATCGCCTCTGTCGCCGGGGCGTCAAATTATTCGGCGATTAATAATCCGCGCGTTACACGCGTGATCGGGCCTTTATCCCGATAGCCGTGCTCGCATCGCTGTCTCTCTTCCTTCCTTCCTGTCATACCAATCCCCCTAAAGGTATCAATGGCTGGCGGCACGTCGAAGCGATTGTCCTTCTGTGTCGAGGGCATTTATCGCCGCGCGGGACGCGCATGAATCGATCGCTGGCGAGTGTGTCCTTTAATGAAACGCGGCTCGATCGCGTTCCAAACGCACCCCCCGCGTCACCCAGGGCGACCTCTAATCGGAAGATTCATTAGATCGCTCGAACCTGTGCCATCGAATGCTCGCGAACAGTCTTACGTTGCGAAGGCGCTTCTTTAAACGTTTGTCGTATTAAATCTACACGAGGATCGTTCGCAACCCTTCTTCTTCTCCTACAACCCTCTCATCGCTGCAAGAAATCTCGGTAAAATTCGATGAACTGCGATTCTTCGACGTGGCGATTTCAGAGTATTCGCAGCGAATGGAATCGGTACAAAGGGATTATATTGAGTTCCGCAATATTCCGATTCCGCACCTCCTCCGCGCTCGCCTCTTCGTCCCTTCCGTCCACGGGGGGTGGAGTGTTCGCGAAAATTCGCAGACAGCCGCACACGTATCTCATACTCCGTCATATCCGCGTCGTTCCGACGATTTCGCATTGTGCCGTGAAGAATATGAACCGGCGCGCGCGTGTCCGTTCGTACGTGTGGAAAAAGGGTGATATCATCCCCGTAATGCGATGCAGGCGCGATGATCCGGGAGCAATATACCTTGGGACGGCGCACCGGGAGTCGGGACCCCCCGCAGGATAACCCGGGAGCATCTTTGGCCCCGGGACATCGCGATATTGCTTGTTTTATTGGAGCGTGACACCCATTTTTTCCACCCTCTCTCTGTCTCTGCGTCGACCTCGTCTGTGGAAAAGGCTCCCTTAAACCGGGCGAGACAACGTACAAGGAGAGAGGAATGGAGAGAGAGAGAGGCGGTGGAGGGAAAAAGGAAAACGGAGAAAAAAAATCATCTCTGCGGATGTTTAGGCGTGGCGGAAACAAGTCAGGAGCTAAAGGGCCGAGGGGAACGGAGCAGGGGGTTAGCTGCGATAAACGAAACAGATTGTCGGGACGATCGTACCTTGGGGAGAGATACCGTGGATAAATATATGCCCGGTGTTTTATGGAAACTGTTCGGAGCACAACGAGGGGTAATTTAATGGGGCCGCGCTGATTTCGGACACCGCGATTCGAGGTGAAATTTTACGACGGCTACCGGGACGCTCGTCGTATCGCGACGTTGAAAATAACGCGATCGATCCGGCCGTTAATCGACGAAACGAGACTTGTCCCTTGGCTCGCCTCGAATGCGTACGATTTATGCAGAGGGGAGGGGAGGAAGTAAATCGTGCCTTTAGAATTTTCTTTAATCGCTCGGCAATCGATCCTCTGTCCGTCGAAAAGAACTACGCACTTAACAGATTAATCATCGTCGAGGAGAGGAGCGCGACGCGAAATAAGCACATAGTTTCTCGACGGTACCGATCGTCGGGGGAACATTTGATGCGCCGTGAAAAATAAAGCGCACGGAAGAAACCAATTAAGGTTATTGCTCGGCCGTGACGACGCGAGGATCAAAGCCACTCGACGAATTAAACTCCGCGTCTCGGAGTGGATATCGGGAGAGAGAGAGAGAGAGGCACGCGGAACGTTGGAGAAGAAGAGGGAACACACCGAGAGAGGGAAACGGACCGAAATTTCCGCGAAGCCGGTCGAGTACAATTTCTCATATGGAAAAGTTTCTCCTCTGTTTGGCTAACAGACGCGGGGAGGGGTGGAACGGCAGGTTGCTGGAATCTCGCGTTTTCCCCCGCTTTTTCCCAACTTCTGTCGTCCGCGGTGGAGGATCGTGCAAGCGATGGGACAAACAAAACCGATGCCAGACGATCCATCTCCTAAATGCCGGGGGTCGAAGACTGTTCCCAACGAATTTCCGCGTCGTTTCCCCAAAACTTCTCCTCTAAACGCTCTTTAACAATTTCCTTCGACTCCGATTCGCGACGCGTACCCAGCGCGGGGTATTCGCCGATCGCGCGCGACTCGAACGAAAAACCGAACGATTCGACGCGCGGTGGAGAAAGTGGAACGAAGAACGAGAGAAAGAGGAGAGGAGGTGTGTAGCAGGCGCGACAGCCGGAAGAGAAGGAGGATCTAGTAAATTTATCAGCGGTCATCCGAGGGCGGAACCGTCGGGGACAAATTCCATCGCGAGCATCGCCCTCTTTTGCGAACCGGCTCGAAACCTGCACCCTCCCCCTCGCCCGTTTCTATACGGGGATGGTTGGCCGGCTCGTTGGCTGGACGCTGCTTCGCCCACCGCCACCCAGCAGCCTCCTGAGCCACCCTTCGACTGGCGTAAGTCATTGCGGGTGACCGGAAGTCACAGGATCACCGGAACCAGGGATATTTATGCGAGCTCACCCACCGACCGGGGCATTACCCGTAATAAGGAAATTGCGAATTTATTACGTACCCACCCTTCGTCTTCCTTTCCTGTACGCGGCTCCCGCCCATCCAACCCCGCTTTCACGTCCCTTCGTCTGATATTGTCCGAGCAGGCCGCCGAAGGAGGTGGAGGCGAGGACCAAGAGTTATTTCGGGTTTTATGGGTCGAGACTGGCCTGGGTCATCCGGCAGCGTTCCAGATGATGGGGAAAAAAGCTCCGGGGAAGCTCCTGGAATCGGTGCTACGGAATTCTGGCTGGCATGGAACGCGCGGTTCCTTTCTTTTAGAAGCCTGCACACCTCTGGGCGCGGTTTCCTACGCGAGGGTGGCGAGAAACGCGAAGGGACTCGGTGTTGTCGATATAATAATTCTCGTTTTTAACAAATTATTCGTCTAGCCTGGCGAAATGCCGACCAACGAATCGATCGTAGAGTACAGACAAATTGAATTTCGAATATCAAACGAAATCGTAACTATTGTAAATTGAACACGTTACACGGCAATCGCGGGAAACTGATTAAACAATTAATTAATTACTCCAATTTGCTGAATTAAATATCGTTCTACTTTTACGGCTACACCCTTTCATCCCAGACTCGGCGGGGTCCCTCTCGACCCTCCAAATTAACCGAAATCAATATCATTCCACCTGTGTGCACTGGACATTTCGCGCGATTTTAATCAACCGCTATTCCCCCCCGCCCCAGAGCCGGTACGCGAAATCAAACTATTCTACCAGGCGGATAAAAATACATCTCGAAGCGAGCGCGAATCGCGATCGCACCCGGAGCGTTCTCGCGATCGCGCGCGAGGGCGGCCCCGCAAAGCGCGTGCGGCGTTTTCATCTCGCAGCGACGAGACCCAGTGAATGGCCGCCGGCCTGGAGGCGGAAAAAATTGTGTCACGGGATCTGGATACTGTGGGCGAAAAGCCACGGGGGACTATTAGCACACATCATCGACAGTCGGGTCGCTGCTCGTGATGCGCCGGCATTGTTGTGCCGGGTTGAGCGCTGGCAGGAGGCGTGGTTCCGCGATAATTCATTCTTGATTGCGTGTCTGATACATACGACCAGTAATTATACCGCGGTGCCGTGCGCACCGGCGGCGCCCCGGTACTCCAAATCATTTCGCGGGAGGAACTCGCGCCGACTCTGTCTGCCCTCTCGCAGCCGGACAATCGGTGGGGCCGCCCCTTTGTTTCAACTTTCCCGTCTTGCCCTTTTGCGCGCGGGCATCTCCCTTGGCGAGGATGCCAAGTTAAAGAAGACGTACCCTGGCAAGCGGGGAGTCTTCGAGCGATCGAGTTTCGTCTCGAGTTCGTCGACGAGAAAATATCACGGGGCAACCAGCCGCGATGCGCGCGATGGTACCCCGACGACGACGAAGGGTGGTACACGGTCTGGTAAATAAGCGAGAAAGGACACAACGAG
The DNA here is from genome assembly GCF_050948175.1 of Xylocopa sonorina. Lineage (NCBI taxonomy): Eukaryota > Metazoa > Arthropoda > Insecta > Hymenoptera > Apidae > Xylocopa > Xylocopa sonorina. The sequence goes on from NC_135193.1 coordinate 17,697,568, forward strand.
AGAGATAACGCAGCGTGAGTCGACTTAACGACGACGATTACGCGATGCCATTAACGACTTCCAGACGAGAGCAGGCTCCATCGTCCGACAGCACCGACAGGTACCATTATTTCATAATCACGCGGCTGCCGTTATTAGGCACGTACTCCTGACAAATGACAAGTGAGGCTAACGAACGGAACAGCCGCTCCTCCACCGAAAGTTACACCTTCGATCCGGCGCAGGGTCACGCGCATCGTTCATGCATCGCGCATCGCATTAAACATCCTACCGACCCGTTTTCACGGCTCGGAGAGGATCCTCATTGTCAGAGGCTGTGTGTCGCGATCTCTCTGTCGGACGGAGCGGAGGAACGATAGCCGAGCCCGGAGAGAGAGTTATTGATGATGCACGGGCACGGACACCGCCGGATACCGGCTAGTAACCTAAGTCCCGTTTCATCTATCAAGCTAAGGACTCGGTTTAATATCACCGGCGAGCGGGGACGTGGCTCTGCATTTCTAATTCGTCGTACGCTACGCCGACGCTTCGTCAACCGGATCCATCTTCCTTCCACGTTTCTCACAATCGTGTTTCACTCTTCTCGCTAACGAACTGGTACGTTTGCCAAAAGGGAAACGAAACCATTTCGACGGAAGGTCCGCATCAAAATTTGCCCTCGATCCCCTCGAATCGACCCCTGCACGCCTCGCAGTCTTCGCAACGAGAGCAAAGTAAAGAGAATTTTGCTAGACGCGATGAAATTTTAACTAGCGCGGCCCGCGGCGCGAAACGACGCAGCCACCCCAAGAATTTCGACGCGGACCTTCGCTCGCCTCCGCGTACCCGCCTCCCCCGAGGGAGGCTCTGGCTCTCCCCAAAGAATTTCCGCCCTATAAACTTGAAATCCAATCTGTGCCGGTACATCAGCCGGCCAGCAAACATAACCTTAGCAAAATATTGGCGTTGCTCGGCACAGTCGCGGCCTCCGCGCGTGCCTCCGTGCGTGTAGGACGCGTCTGTGGTCGTAAACCTGGGCGCCCAGGTGGTGCTGCTCGATCCCGCCGGCCTCGAGCCGCGGCTACCGGGAGGGTTCGAATGGCGCGGCCAAACACGAGGGTGTGTTGGTACATATGGTGTATCGTGAAACCCCCGTAGGCTGTTTGGCCGCGCGTATACGAGACCGGCATTATGCTGGCTTGATTGGGTAACGGCAAACGTTTGCTCTCGCTATTACCAGCATCGGGATCGGTGCATTGACCTGTTTCGTTGGATCGACGCTGGGCATCGAACATTCATTAACTTCGCGGGAAACCGGGTATCCGTGGAATTTTTAAATAATTATCAGGACTCACCGTCGAGGTTCGCCCTCTCTCTCTCTCGTTTCTGTTTCTCATTGATTTTTCTCGTCTACATGAAATCCCAGCTTTCTGAATTCCCAGCGTTACCATTTCGTTTCATAATATTTTAATTCAATACCCCGCTGATAACACACGTACGAGAAGCAACGCTTCCAGCGACGGAGGCTAGACTCGCGAAATGCATTCCGCGTTCACCGTGGAAAGATACCACCTCGCGCCTTTCCCTTTTCCCCGTTCCGCCATTACGGTCTTTCTTCTTCTTCGCTCCGACTGCGCTCGCATCGTCGGACGGATTCGTCGCGGCTGCATTAGCGAAATAAATTGCCAGCCTCGGCCACGGTATTCACTTTCAGCCTGGCGCGGTACATTTTTCCGGCAGCCGCGCGACGTTGAACGTAATCATGCGGATTTCGACCGGCTCGGAATCTTAATTATTTCAATTTCGCGGTTGAATCTGCCTCGCACGCTGACTCGCGAATATACTACCCACCTCGAGCTGGTTCCGCGACTCTCGAGAGGTTCCGTTCCTAATTACGACGCCCGTTTCGATCGCGTCATCGATTAAACGTGCGAACAATGCGCGCGGAGCATCAAACGCGAGACGACACAGAGGGGGGAGGAAGGGTAGAGAGTTTACAGGAGAAGAATGTTAATCTCGCAAATGAATCGCATCCGATTGAACCCTGGTGACCACGGCGGCCCTTTGCACTTTCGCATCCGATATGCAAGTTCCCGTCGAACGCGATCCGTGGCGCGTGAAACGGGCGCGCACGCGTGCGTCCGGCCGAAGTACCCCCTCGCTTGTTCCGGAGACCGCTATTAGCAGGAGCCTCTCGTCGGTCACGTCGCGCCGCTGCAAAGTTTCAAGTAGTTCGGTAGACACATGGCGCGGCACCGTCCCGAGTTCTCTGCCCTCTCGACCGATCGCAATTATCCCTAAACACCGAGCCGCCGCTACATCTGTTCCCTTTCGCGTTCCTCGGATGGCGGGTTCGCGCGAGCGCACCGCCTGCGCGCTTTACCGTGGAGAACAGAGGGTAAGAGGTAGAAGAGCGAGGGAGAGAGAGAGAGAGAGAGATGCTGGAACACACAGCCAAAGGAGAGAAGTTCGCGGGCAACTACCACGGCGAACTTCCACTTCACGACGGTTAATCCGAGTTTCGGGAACTAGTTGGACCGACCGAACTGATGCTGCAGCGGAATCGCGCCGGGCAAAGTGCAAGAGGACCGCCTCGCCGCTGGAATATCTTCGAGTCGTCGAGAGTGAAATTTTCTTCCAGCGATCTCTCTTGTTCTTTCGAAGCTCCTTCAGAGAGACGCGTCGACGTATCGCCACTCGTGGAGAACGGATATTGGGACGAAACGTTCGGTTAGCCTTGCGTACCGATCGGAAAGGGAGCGGAAGGCCTGGAAACGAGGATTGATGCGCCGCGAGGATAGCAGCGGGGTTCGTTACCGCGGACGGACAAACGATCAAGGCTGAACTAAGGAAAGAACGGATAAAACGGGGGAAAGGAAGGAAGTCGGAGAGGGTGGAAAACCGTCTGTGGCAGCGCGGAAGCCGCGAGCCGGATGGCGTAACCGAAATTACTTAGCCAGGCTTTCAGAGGCAACCGAGGAGAAAGGACTTGTTGCGCGAGTAAGCTGCGGCCGCCGGTTAAAATATCGGAAATTTAAGCATCGTTCCAACCGCCCACCCCCACCTGCCCGAGCAACGCCACCCTTCTGCCACCTATCCGTGCCGCGGCGTAGCAGAGGCGATGGATTTACGTTTCGTCTACCGTTTCTTCTGGCTCCGCTCTCTATTCCCATCCCGTTTCTTTCGCCCATCCCTTTGCCAAGCCGTCGGAAGCGACCGCGATCGCCGAGATTTTCCGCCTCCGGTAGACGGACCAGCCCTCTGCGCGCGGCTCGATTCCCTCTCCGTCTGATTGCTCCTCTGCGTGTCCGCTGTCGAACTCGTCGAAAACGGCCAATCCCTCGAGAAACGATCGAAGGGATCGTTGTTGGATGTTGGCGTTTTATTGTCTCGCTAGATTCACTCAAATTTCTCTGCTCTTGTTATTTTTTTCTGTTTCGCAGATTCTTCGACGGATCATAACCGAGACGATGAGTCGCGAGCGGCTCGAATAGGTTGCTCGAAATACGAGATCGATGAGAGCGATACAGGCCGGGGCTGCAATTACGACTCTAAACGATAATAACATTAGTTTCATCCCACCCCCGCGTGCGCGCGTTCCCGGGAAACACGCGCGCGGAACGCAATAAACCGAGATTCTTTATCGCCTGGATGAAACAAGTTGCATTGATGTTATCGTCCAACGTCAAATAGCGCGAATTCTCCATAATCCGCGCTCGCGCCTCTGCATTAATTAGCGCGGATTGGTCTCTGCGGTATTTATTAACGCGATTGTACGGTTAAAACCGATTCGTCTAGTCATCTCCATATCGTGGCCATTCGGCGACCGCGATAATCAATTTCCAGGCAAAAATATCAATGCCGCCCGGACGGTTCTAATCATTTCGCCGCTGTTTCACCCGCGATCGACTATTTTTCATCCGATCGCGACTGCGCCGCGCGTTTCCGCGGATCGGCGACGAGGCTGCAACGCGACGTAGGGAAAATAAAAAACGTATCGATTCGAGGGACGACGGACGCTTATTCGGCGCTCGAAAGAAAGGAGCCACCGTTCCACGTAACCGGCTACCGGGATCCGCGATGCGATAATTGTCAGCTTACCCTTAATTAGACGTCATTAAACCGAGCCATCGGCTCGTGGCGTTATTTTATTAATAACGAGCGTATCGCCGATGATTCATCGATACCCAGGCATTGTCCCTCCCGCTCCTCCAAACTTTTTCTTCGCGCCCGTATCCCCGGCATTAATTAGTCCGAATTACCGTCGACGGTGCTAATTGTCGCGACCATTGTCCCGCCGCGTGAAACCGATTTATTGTTCCATTCGGGCGTCCCCCGCGATTCCTCGCTGCCGGCTCGAAAGTCGCGAACCACCACCACCACCACCACCCCTGGGAATTGATCGAATCGTCGTAACACAATTCCTCGGCTAGGAGCCACCGTTCCTAACGATCCCTTTCTTCCTCACCTTTTTCTCCTCTCTCTCTCTCTCTCTCTCTCTCTTTCTCTCTCTCTCTTTCTCCCTCCACAGGGTCGATCCGCGGGGGGAATTCGCGACGGATAAATAGCTCGCGCTCTTCTCGTCCCGCGAGGACGCTTCGCGCCACGATTCCGTCGACCTCCGCGCGCGAATGCGATCGCATTCGCCGGTTGCCATCACCAGGCGTCGAGCAGGTAGATCATTTAATTTCCACGCGGCGGAAGGGAGCGGTTTCGTACCCCCGATGGGAGACCACCCTCGTTTCGATATTCAAGTTTTATCGACTCGGTTAATTCGTTCGCGGATGGCTGGTATATAATTTTCAGTTTGAAACCAGGTTTTGCCCCCCCCCCCCCACTCTTCTCGGTCCGCGACTCGCAAATGGTTGGAATTTCCGTCGGAATAATAGGAGGATCGCGGCTTTTCACCACGAATGTCCACGACGACACGAATTTCCCGGAGCGACGCGGCAAGCATTCCCGGAGTAAATCCCAGGAAGGACGGGGGCCGCCATCGCAAATCCAAACGGCAGGCGAAACGATTTTTCTCACAAGCGGGTAGGTAGCCGTGCACGTGAGACTACCTGCTCGGATTCCTGCGAGCCCTCGCCAGGGCCCGTCGTGCTCCAGTTGGTAAAAAGGTTCCCACGACATAGGATACGCTCCCGGAGCGGCCATCTTAGCTCGCGTACCAAGGGGTAGGGGGTTCGTTCCTTCTCTCCCTTTCGAGGCGCGCCGGCGAACGCTGCACGGGCGAGCCTTTGAGAAAAAGCCCACCTCGACGGGACCATTCCCGATACGCGCGAGAAATCTGACCAGCGAGCGGATCGATCCGATTCACGCGCGATTTCATCGACAGTGCTACCTGTTCTGTCGATCGCGTTACCGCGCCCGAGGCTTTTCCTCCTCCCCTGAAAGGAACCAGCTCCTGCTCGGCCAACGCTGGACGCTGGATCCGCGCTCGAGGGACGGGGCATTAGGCAAATCCACGTGCGGATCGAGTACTCGTCCCGACGCCTCGAGTAAATAGACCGAGGAAGATTAATATTTCGCTGAATGCCAATGGAAAGTTTCCCTGGCCGGGGTGCGCGTCGATCAGGGGCGAGCGAGCTGAAATAATCCCCCCCGTACCGGTAGGAGGGAAATATTAGGCAGTTAAAAAACGGTCGTACAATTTAATATGCTGCGAACGAGTTCCGGCTACCTGTGTGTCGCGCGGCAATAAAGCGCGGACGCATCAGGTGCCTCCCGTTTAACGTCTGCCTAGACTGGTACCAATTGTTGCCGATCGAATGAGCGTACCGTGGCCACGTACTTTAGAACCGGACTCGAGGATCGATTCACAGCCGCGTCGGAGCACGAGAAATATATACTCCTCTGCTTGCGCGCCGCTCTGTCCGTCGATGGAACGAAACGGGATGAGACGAGACGGGATGAAACGACAGAACGAGGATTATTTTTGCCGAGGGGACCAATGTTCCATTACGAGGCGATCGCGATCCAGGCTCGAGGATACCTCCTGGCCGACGAGGGACCACTCGCGCGATCCACGATCGATCCCCGGATTCTAACCACCGCCGCGGGGCGAATCATCGATCGCTGGCGCGCGCTGGATCCAACGCGCACGGCCATCATCGGCATTGTGATGCCTCGCGGCGTCGATCATTAATCAACTGAGAGTCACTGGGAGTGCTCATTGTGGGCGGGTTATTAATCAAATGAGAACTACTGCGGCCTATTGTCGGCCCCTGGCAGGGGTTCCCGCGAGAGGGACCGAGAACGAGGGCAAGGGATACCGTGATCCTGGAGAGGAGAGGAGAGACTCTCCTTCCCGTATCGACCAAGCCAGGAATAGCGGGTGCTCCGCGGCAGCCTGGATGTGAAAAGCTTAACTGTACCAAGCGGGGAGATACGACTTTGCGGTTTCTAGATGCGACTCCATTGTGGAGAACAGAGTTAAAAACTGGATCGCGGGTTTTGGGGAGGGTTTCGTCTTGGCGAACGCGGATCGTTGTGTTCGAGATGCAAGGGGTTAAGTAAGCTAACGCGGTCAGATCGGTTCGATCTCGAATGGTTCTGATTATCGTGCGTTGCATCCTGTCGATTTATTTCCTTCCGACGAACCAAGGAGAAGGGACAAAGGGAGATTATCAAGAGGAATCTTCGTGTATTTTCCACTGTGGGAACAGCGCGATCTGGAATCAAAGTAGGGCCGACCGACTGTGAACTCGTGGCGGCCGTTGATGAAGACGTCGACGGGCAGCTGGAGATTTCTGAAGATTACGACCGCCACCCGCCGACACCGATTCTCTCGTTCGCACCTTATTCAAGCCGTCTACAACAATGACGTGTAACGAGAACTTTACAGCTTCCCTCGCTGGGAAACCTCGCTAGTCGCGAGACTGATCTAGATTCTCGAGAAGAAAAAAAAAAGGAAAAAGAAGGGGATTCAGATTTCATTTGGTATTGAATTATTTCGGATATCAGGAGGATCGTGGTGAATTTTGTAGAATCTACGGAGAAGTTAGAGAGAAAGAAGCGTAAACTTCTAGCGCAAATAACAAACGAAGAACTTTGCAGCCCCAAGTTACAGGAATGACGCGAGTATCGCGTCTGGTTTCATACGTGCGGCGGAAAGGCGATTACAACGAAAGCGTGTTCCGCTGAATCGGACATTATCCCAGGAACGAGTAGCGAACTCAGACAATCGTAAGCCGTGTCATTGTGAGACGCGAAGATATTAAATTCCTTTCCAACTTCGCCTCTGAAGAAAAACACAAGAGACGTTAAACGCGGGGAGGACGCAGGGGCGGCAGGCGAGGAGAGGGAAACGGATCGTCGACGAGACGGCTCGATTTCCTAATCAACGTCGATGGCACGAGCTAATCAGCGGCACGGTGGTACGCGACACGGCAAGCCGACGGTCTGGGCGAGGGCTCCTTTGTGGCACGTCAGAAATCTCGTGATGTGGGAATGGACGCAGCGAGTTGGTCCAGGCTCCCGTGCTCCCTGCGATTATTCCATGTAATTAAGTCGACGGAACTTTTCTCGGAGCTTTCAGGTCTCTCCCCCTCGGCGGGTGAAGAGGGCCAGAGAAACAGGGACGAGGGAGAGGAGACGGAGAATGGAAGTAAACGGAGGGAACGAGGGAGGGAAAGAAGGACGAAAAAGGGAGACGCGTAGGAGAAAGCTGGTCGAGAAAGGACTGCAAAGAACCCCCAGGGGGTGGTTGAGAAGGAGGCAAAGAGAACGCGGCGGTAGGTGGAGACAGACCGACGAGAAGGTGGTGGCGCAGGAGGTGGAGGCTGACGGGGGAGAGGCGAGGAAGTAGAGGCGGTAATTAAGAGAGTTAGTTGCCGGTCTCCCAATTAGAAGCCAGTAGGAGCCAACCCTGCTACCGCGACGCCTGCCGTCTCTGCCCTGGAGCGAACTCCACCTAAAGACCACCCGATCCTCTCGGTTCCGTAGCTGGCTACCCGCGTCGTACAAACGGAAAGACTACACCCTCGAATTTGTCGGTTCGCTCTGTCCCGCTTCCTGGGACCGGCACACCACCTCTGGTATCGAGATTTCCTAGGATTTCGCAACGACACCACCTCCCCCGTCCCGGCAACGCGGATACCTCGCCCGTCCTCGCTTCGTCTACGGGGGATCCTCTTTTAAATCGGTCGCCAAGTTAAAAGAACCGACGTCTCCTTCTACGCGAGCTTTCTAACGAACGAAAGGGGTGAATAATTGTAACGAGCAGAGATTGCACGATCCGTGGTACGATAAGAATTCGAATAAGGGGTGGATGATCCTGTGGCGCGAAGGGGTAGAACGTTAGAAAGGGTTTTGCTCTGCTTGCCGTCCCGACGAAATTGTCGCGATCGAAATGGCCGACGAATCAAGTCCTTTGAGTCCCGACACCCCTCTCCTCCGGGAAGAAACAGAATTACAGTCGTCTTCGGCGAGAGGGGCGTACAAAGCGAGAAAGAAGAGGGCTCCCCAATGCGATGAATTTTAACGGAGGACGATAAACTGTCGTCAACATTCCTCGACATCCAGCACGAGCTAAGACTATACGGACCCTTTCAGTGTCGTCTTTTACGACCTGCGGGGTGTGTGCCCTCGGTGAATTCTGGCCCGCAACGCGGACAGGGTGCCAATAAAAATATTTGAATGATAATCAAGATAATCGATTCTGTTCAACCATCGCGCTAAACGATCGACCATCCCCCTAATCCCCTTTGAACGCGTCGACAATGACACGCGAAGCGTTCTCCAGTTTCGACGGGCTCACCACGTGGCCAACAATTTACAGTGCTCGTTCGGAAGAAGAATGCAGACAGCGGTATCCGCAGAAAATAGAGGCGCCTTCCACGGTGCCACCGAAGATGGCGTCGTCTCGTTCGCGAGACGTCGAGCGGAGGGCTCGTACAATATCTAGACGCGCGGGGTCGAAGTCAGGAAGCGGGAAAAGGGTTGCCAGCGCATCGATATTGTGCGGAGAACATCCTCCTCCGTGGCCTGGCAACCCCTTCCATCGGCCGATTGACTCGTTGAAAAGGTATCGACAGATCGACGCACCGGAAACTACCGTTGCGACGCGGCACCCGCGAGCACGCGCTTGTCAGCCCCGTCGTTGCTCTTGCCAGCGTCCTCTCTAACCGGGCTTCAACAGGTTGCGCGTTCTCCTCGCGATAACACGGGATTCGACTCGCGATTCCCCGATCTCCCTGTCGATAGACCTCGCCTCGTTTCCTCCGCGAGGCGGTAGATAAATAAACAACCCTTTCTCACAACTCGAAGAAGATCGCCGAGCTTTTTCATCCTCGACTCTCAACGAGACGAAAATAATGCTGGTATTCTCTCTCTCTCTCTCTCTCTCTCTTTATCAATTCGAAAGAGATAGAACTAAATCGAAATATCAACGACGAAGATCGCTTTCAGAAAGCGATTTGGAAACACAGAGCGCGTGTGAAATATCACGTCGGTGGTTAAGACAGCGGGACATCGGTACACTCGGATCGTGACCGCAATCGCGACACGCGGTCCGCAATACCGGCTCGTCTCCGACGCCATTCCGACAGGAATATTCGCGCGTGCACCCCTCCCCCTTTGTGTAAGGGCTGGCCGGTTTTCTCAGTCGGAATCGTGGATCAGCCGAGATCCCTCCGTGACGCGATCGGGTGACAGAGGGTCCCGAGGAACTCCTCCGGGCACAAGGATCGAACACCTGGCCTGGGTACTCGCTCGACGAGGGTAGCGCGATAGGCGGAGAGAAAGAGCGCGATGGAAGGGCTGGCCAGGGGGTTGTCGACGGACGGGGCGAGGAGCGGCGTGGCGCATTACCATGACAAAAGGGCCCCACGGAGGCCCGGTCGACCAAGGGACCCAGGTGCGTGGGACTGAGTTTTCGGGCCCGGTAGCCGCTGGAGGGCGTTTCGAGAACACCCCCGCCGCGCGACTCACCCTACCGGCCTGCTCAATGAGGCTGTCATTCACGGGGACGGGAGTCCGTGAACACCGTGCGCGGATGCCCTTCCACCGTCCCGACAACTCGAGAGAACCCCCGACTACGCAGATCTTATTACGACGACCTCGAGATTTCAGACCGCGAGGATCTTGATCCTCTTAACGTTCCAAAGTTTCGCCGGCAATTAGGAATGATTAGGATCAATTAGCGGAGGTAACTCGCGCAACGGCCTCGATGGATGTTACGGGGTGTAATCTCGAGACTTGGCTCCGGGGGTTGAATCGAGACGAACGCAGTTGGATAACGTCGGTGAAACGAAGAGCAGCCTTCGGGAGCGAGAGCGACGCGAGGATCCAGCTTCGAATCGTGATTTCGTTCAGGCGTCGCAACAGGGAGCGTTAAACCGAATTATGCCCGTCTGGATATCCGTGAAACAAGGCTACGCATAAACGAAGGCAGGGACGAGTGGAAAAAAAAAAACGACGCGGCAGGCCCCGTGAGCGTGAACCGCGATGCCAGCCGCGTTCGTGCGTGGCGTTTAAGCCGCGTTCTCAGCGTGCCCTCACACCCCGGCTCTTTTTCCACGAGGCCGACGGCTACGAGCTCGCGGCGGGCGGGTGGCACGGCCAGAGAGGAAGAAGGAAGTTCCTCCGACGCGTGAAAACGTGCCGACGCGGGAGTGCCAGGTTCTGGAAGGATGCGGACCCGCGACGCATATGCGAGCGAGGCTTTACGTAAGCAGGTGTGACGATGCGTGGACACGCGTCTACCAGGAAAGGCGGACCCTCGTACCGTGGCCAGACCAGGTGTTCTTTATTACGAATCTCGGCTCGAAGCACGAGCTTTCGCGCGAAACTACGAGTTTCCGACTAACCTACGCGAGTTCTGCTTCTGGGAATCGCGCGAAGACGCTGCGCGCGGCAATTCGTTCGGGGGTTGGTTCACGACGAGAACGGGTAGCGACGCGAAGCGGAAATCTTCGCTGCGAATTCGAACGGTACCCCCGAAAGAGATCGCAAGTTATTTTTAGGAGCGTGTAAACTTGAGGAGAACATCGACGTCGCACAAAGGACATTTGCTGTGCGTTATTGACTTCGTCAAATATCGGCATTGTGGGTGCTTGACATTAGCGGAGCACGATGCGGTGTATTGTTCGAGAACACACATTGGTACGTCCAGAGAACAAGCCCGGCGCATTGTGCCGTTTCAATCCACCCCTCCCCGCGTGATTTACCATCGCGCGTCAAGGATCGTTCGAAAGTTACGAAAACAACCCCGCGCGGATTTACCAAGATAAAATTCATCCCCGGGCGTGCTCGAGCGCAACGCGCGCTCCCCGTTTGTAACGTCGATTCTCCGTTCGTCCGATGAAAAGGGACGTTGAATTTTCGAACGGCCGTCGCAGGCGTCGAGGCAAAGTTACGGGGAAACTCGGCAGGAAAGGAGCGGAAAAATTGGGTCAGCGGGCCGTTCGAGCTGAACAGAGTATTTATTTCAATAGTTCCACGGCGGCAAGTTGGAACTTCTTCCATCCTATTTCCGCGCTTTCATTACAAGGAATAATGGGACGGAAAGCGAGACCGATCGCGCGGCCCGCGAAAGTTGCTATCGCCGGTTGAATTTCCTGCTGCTGACAATTATCCGCGCGGAGACGAGCGCCGCGATTGCCTGCGCCTGACGGCAACTCTTTACTCCACATAGATATCGCGGGGGCCGCGGGAAATATTTCAACGAACGCGTCGACCAAGCTGCGAGAATTTGCCGCCAATTGCCACCGACTATTGGAAGGTATAACGTGAAATAACGATGACTGCACGGTAATCGCGCGGCTCCAACAGTCTCGAATCTCAAGACGCCATCGATCTCTTTCGAAACGACTTCGCCGTCCGGTATTTCGGCTCACAGTCCGCTTTTTCAGGAACAAGTTTCGCCACGGGGTGATGCATGCGCCCGCCTGAAAATTAGGGGGCTGCCGTGTACACGGTGCAACAAATTCACGACCAGACCGGCGAACAATGCACCTCCTGCGAGTCGAGAATCGCGTCCCTCGGAAGACGGCGCGGGGCATAAAACGAGAACGAGAGTAGCTCGGCCCTGATTATTTACAGGACAAATATTGTGACTCCCCGGCAGAGCCGTCTCGATCGAAGAGCGAGCGAAAAATCCGTTGCGTCTAGAATCGGCGGAAGCGATCGATCGAAAGGCTCGATCTTCGTTTATACATCGCGGGGATCCGCTCGCAGCGGGGCGAGGCGCAAACGCGTTTCCAACACCCGGGGTTCCCTGTTCCTATCTAAATTGCTGACCCCTCCGGCAGCAGCGACGACGGCACAGTTAATTACCCGCGCGGGGTCCTGCTGCGTCCGATGCGTTTGAAAATTCGCGGCTGTCATGTCGGTACGTCTTATCTCCCAGGGACGTGTCGTGAGTTATCATCGGCCGGGCGTTATAGTGGCCGATATTGCCCTGGCCCGGACGGAGTGATTAATCTTAGCTCTCGGGCCAGGACACTGTATCCCACCAGCGGCCCCGGCAGGGTAATGATCCGTGGCACACACGATAACCCGCCGCCCTTGTCCGACGCCCGTGCGTGTCCTACGGACGTCCTTCCAACTTGTAACCGTCGCCTAATGGTATCGAGGATCCCGGAAATTTCGTGGCCAGTCGCGGGGACCGCCTTCCTCCTGCGACGCCGCCAGGTTCGCGCCTCGAAACGTCCGCGAATGTCGGGCGACGTCGATGGACAAGTGTCGCGGAACGTCTCCGATCGTCTCCCTTTTGGGAGCCAGTCTTGCTTTCACGGGTCAACGAATCCGTCTGTTTTGAACGCTCTGCGGTGTCCCCCGATTTCACGGCCAGGGTGAGCCGTACGTTTCACCCTGCACTCGGTTTTCGTGGCGTGTCGTGCGGCCCGATTGTTTTTCAGGATCCGCACGGGGAACCAGTCGCGACGCGGCTGGTGATCTTGTAACTCGAACTACGCCCAGCCGACGAGTTTGACCGGTATGAAAATCGACCGACCACCCGGCGTATCACTTTGAGTTACGACCGTGTACTGGGTGTTTTGGAAAAATGCGTCTGGTTTAATGAGACATTGCCGCAGCTACTCTCGTCTCTCGACAGGATTTCACGTTTTCGTTTCCATTTCGAATGCCAATTTCGTTTCGCAGACGATTCGTACTCGGCGGCGAACCGTTCGTCGCGCAGCAGTGGCGACTGGTCCACGACGCTCGTGCTCGCTGGACACCCCGTATAGAGCGTCGTGAGAGCAGCGCAGACAGGGCCGCGTGAAATCAATGTTTCATAAGCATGGATAACAGAGAGCCGACCGCCATGTACACCGTGACCAATGTACATCTTGATTTAGTAGATCCGTTGGACGCGTTTAGGTAGCCCGGTTGGTCGTTGGAGGTAGGCTTAGGGTGGACGCGCCGTTCTCCCGGCTGCTACTCGGCTGCTCACGAGCTGTCTCGTTAGCAGCTGGACTGGAACGAGCAGACCATGCCAGATGAGCACGGAGGCCCCGAGAACGAGCAGATACCGCGAGAAGGAAGAGGCACGCAAGCGTGTAGAAGCGAGAGGGCGGATCGTAGCTGAGATTCGAGCGAGAACAGGGACGAAACGGGAGCGAAACCGAGAAAGGGAGAAAGAGAGACGTCGGCGACGGCGACGACGGCGAAGAGGAGGAGAAGGGAACCTGGGGAGACTGTCTAATAAAGCAATTCCGTTATGGTGGTCGGCGTAATATGAGAAGCTATCCGCCCTCGTTGAATGCGTCGAGATTTTTATGCAGTTACCTGTCCGCCACCCCAAAAAGGGACCACGAGCGAGGAGATGCAGCGAGCGTAGTGGGAGTCGGCACGGTCGGCTGGAAAGTGTACCGTCGAGTGTTCTAAAGCGGTTTCGAAGTAATTTTCAAGTTGGTCGTGAACAGAGAGAGAGAGAGAGGGAAGGGTCGCTCGAGAATGCTTTCGAGAACATAACGGAAGTAAAACGGCCGGCTTTAATTAAGCTTCGTTACGACGTCTGGCCGCTCCTTTCGTTGGTAAATTCTTAGAAATTTTTAATTAAAAGTTACACCAGAATCGATGTCTTCGCGAGTTTGGCCCTTGGCTCGCCGCGCGACTCGTTCGAACGGAATCGCCTCGATGTTACTTCGATTAAATCCCCGTTTTCAGGTGCAAACCACCGAGTGATTCGTAGCTGGCCCTTCTCCCGCCTTCTCCCGTCTTTCCATCAATCCACGCAGCATTTGGGTCACGCGAAAGAAACACGCCAAGAATCCAGCCGGTACCTACCCCTCGTTAGACGAGATGTACCGCGTTAACAATCCGCTCGCGCGTATAATAGATCGGTCCCACGGCGTGTCAATTATCAATTCGCGTCTCATTATCCCGAGTTTCGAATTCGCCGGCAACTTGGACGGCATTTGTGCGCCGCGGGCTTTCATCGCGCGGCGAGGACAGCCGCGTCTCGGAGATTCGTTCGCTCGAGCGCAACTTGGCGGGGTAAGTTTCGCGACAATGGCGATCTATATAGCTTCATTAAACCCGCGGCCATTCGTCAGGGCGAACGGCATCCGCGACGCCTCTGGACTCTCGACGAGCGAATTAGGGAGATTTACGGCCCTGGGACGTGACCGTGCCGCGTCTGGCTCCGGATGGACCGTGGCCGCTTCCCAGCTCGGCCCAGCCGAAGTTACGGCCCTGACCGGTGACCCCTGCGAAAACGTTCGTCTGGCGAACGACCGGCTGGGACCCGGTGTCCCCCTAAAACCAGCCTGACTTTTCAACTGTGAACTCTAAGCAGCCGACTCTCTCGACTGCCATTCTTATCTAGGCCGACGGGTATCAAAAACCGCGTACCCCACGTTCAACTCCATCGGAGTATACAATCCGCGAGTCGTTCAGCGTTCCTCGTTCTCTGCCTTCCGACGAGCACAAAACCTTTGAGAGGCAGGCTAATGCGGGAGATACAAGAAATATGTCCGCTGTCGGCGGAGGGCGGAAAAAGCGAGGAGAAAACGGGTGGGTTCGCTGTAGAAACGCGGCAGGCCAGCCGGAAAAGAATCTCCATTGTTTTAGTCTAATCGTGAGACGAGGAGCCGGCCGATTCTCACAGGGAACGGGAGAAAGAAAGAGAGAGAGGGTGAGAGAAGGATGAAACAAGGAGAGCTTACGCTGGCCAACCGGAAGCCGGTATCGTTGCACGAGACCTGGCCTACTCGAGCGTGTTCCAGAGAACGCTACTCGTTCCGTCGAAACCCGGTCCCAATCCCACGGTGTAAACGCCGCGGGGGTCCGCAACAGGATTCGCCGGTTCGAGCCCCGCACATACTCGAGCCGTGCCTCTGCACGTACACGCGTGCGTCGGTTATAAATCATTAGCAGTGCCGGCGATTAGTCCCTGCGGAGGGTTGCAGGAGGGGATGTCGCGCGCGATGCGTGGCAGAAGGACGCCAACGACCACGGAGGGAATGATTATTGCCGTGGCACGGCTCGCTTCGAGGGGGGGCAGATTATTAGCAGCCTCTGATTGGACCCACTTCCCTTCGCTATCGGTGCCTTCCAACGCGTCTACGAGTAGCGACGTCCAAGATTTATCACGGTCCGTCGCCGACGACCCTCGCGTTCGTCTCGCAAGGAAATCGATGATTCTTACCGAAGATCAGTCGCTGATAACTCATTTAACCATCCGTGATCGCGTGAATCCAATCGTGGAACGCGTTGCGATAAATTTCAACGAGTCGCTCGAGCTCGAATTACCACAGAATTTCTAGGCTAACGAGTAAACAACGAAACAGCAGGGCTCTGGCGTAAATGACAGAAACCACCGTCAATTAGAAACGGGGAAATCGAATTTCGTCATGGATCTAAGGTCATGAATACTTGGAGAACGAGCTACCCGGCGCGATGTGACACGCACGCGGGACGAGGGTCGAGGGTGAACGCGTTAGCTACCCCGAAAAATCAGGCGATCTCGCAGACAACGATGATATTCTAACTATCCCACAGTGGCGAGTGGCATTAGGGTGGCATGACGTGTGGTGGCCGCCCCTGAGGTTCGTTCTCGCGAGGGGTACCGTGGCTGCATCTCCGACAATTCTCTCCTTCCTTCTCTATTTCTCCCTCGCAATATGCTATCCCACCCCCTCTGTTAGGCAGCATATGCCTCGTCCCTTCGCGCACGGGTAATCCGATTTATTATATACGAGTTCATACGTCGGTATCGAGATTTTATCGCGCCATCGATATCGGCAACGCCGAGGCCAAGGGTGGATTAAGTCAGAAGCCATCCTAGGAAGGGATGCCACGAATTAACAGGCTTGTTTTACTCGATATCCATTCGCTGCGAGTGTTGATAACGACGCGCCCTGTCCTATTTGCGTTCGAGGGCGGGGGCGGTTGAACCCCTTCGATCTCGTCGAGACAATGGACACGTCGAGCCGACAGATCGCGAGGAAAATCGAGTGACGCGAAAATTGAGAATGTCTGGCAAGCTTTTCAACGTATGTATGGAATAAAAAAAAGGGAAACTGGATTCCTCGTGTTTTCTTGCAAGTCGCACAGCAACGAACCCTCTGTTCCTCCACCGACGCGGTCAACGACGAGAAACTCTGGCCGCGGTTCGACTACTGAGTGGCTAGGAGGGTCAGAGGGGTCGAACACCGCGACGCAAAATTATTCTCCCAATTAAGCTAAGACGCGGTGGACTCGTAATGCGTTAAT
This sequence comes from Xylocopa sonorina, assembly GCF_050948175.1. Lineage (NCBI taxonomy): Eukaryota > Metazoa > Arthropoda > Insecta > Hymenoptera > Apidae > Xylocopa > Xylocopa sonorina. The sequence continues at coordinate 17,714,212 of NC_135193.1, forward strand.
TAAATCAAGACGGCGAGCGTGTGAAAAATAATTAAGGCGGCCAGCGATAGGACAAAAGAGCGTCGCTGTAGCGTTGCGCCGCGAACACCCTGGTGCACGCCAGGAACGGAAGGGGTGAAGTCTCCTGCGTCGCTGCCTTCTAGCTGTCGTTTATTGTCTTGCGCGCGGTGTACGCGAAAAAGAAAATAACTAAGAGGAGTACCGCGGAGGACGGGGATTTTCCTAACTCCCAGGGAAAGAATTATCGGCGTGGCGCAATTAGACCAGGCCTAGAATTAAATTAATAACAATCGTAACACCGGCGCTGTGCAAGCGAAATTCCCTTTTGAACGCGTTATTTTAATTAAAAGGCTGTGCAGCCGTGTTGTACGCGGCCGCGGGGAAAGAGAAAGTTTGCGGTGTGTGGGAACATTTTTATTCTTCAATAAATTATTTTTTATCGTGTCCGCATTGTGCCGTGATTTTATGGTCCCGCGTTGTTCGGATAAACGAGACACCCTTTCCCCCCTCCCCCACCTAGGGCGCCTTCTAACAGCCCTGAATATGTAAAGTTTCAATTTTCGTTATTTAACCTGTGCTGCCGGTTTTTAACGACATTTTATTAATAACGGCCAGCCTCGCGGAAACTTTCCGGCTTCGTGCCCTCGCGTGCTTATGTGAACGAGGCTTCCACCAACCCCTGGTCGAAAAAATAAATCGTTAACAATATTTTTTCGCGGAAAAAGCGATGGAAATAATGCTGGATATACGTACGCGAGAGATCGGTTCGAACGATCGTTGGCAAGAGAGAAAGAGAGGGAGAGAGAGAGAGAGTATCAGCGAGAGAAGTGGTCTTGTATGAAATTCAATGATGTTCCTAGCGGTGTTCTCAACCCTCCCCGTGAAACGCGTCCCCAAAGCATGGCCACAGATTCACTTAGCACCAGTTAACGCGCACGATGTCTCCATCTCTCTCGTTCCTCACGACGAAAACTATTTAGCATCCTTCTTGATCCCCCGCCCCGTGGCGCGTACTTCACGTCACCACGTGGCTCGGTCGACCCTAACGTCGCGCAAGAAGGGGGACACACCCCCTCGCCACACAATTCACGCCCTGCCGTGCACTCTACAATGCCACATATAGACTTTGTAATAGCAAAGTGCCTTCCAATTTTTAAACTACCCTCCGCGCTCGATAATAATAAACTAATTTGCCGTGCCCCAAAAACTAAACGCATCAGTTTCAGCTTCCGCGAGCAACCCCCGAGTCGTATCGTTTTCGTTCGTACGCGGAGCGAGCGTTTAACGCTTATCCACCCGTCGTTCGGGATCTGCTCCATTAAGAAAACCAGCATCCCAGGTGATCTTTATCTCGACGATCCGGTACCAGCCGCCATGAGAAATGAGCTGTTCGAACCCCGTGAGCCGAAAGAATCCACGTAGATCTGGGATGCTCGTGTAGGCGTCAATCACATACCGCGCATATATTTAGGAGAGTCGTGCTCCCGGTGGCAACCGTTCTCCAACTCGTCGCAGTGCGTGGCATCAATCAGACGTCGAAACACACCCCCAAGGAGAACGTACCCCCTCCTGCGGCAGAATGTTGGCTAAATAATGGTCCCTGAAAGGGAGGGTACAACGTGTCAACTGGTTTGACAGTATCCTGACGTTTCCTAGCTCGCGCACACCTACGTAGACCTCGAGGTTGAACCACGATCCGCGTTCCCCTTATAAAGGATGACGCCGTGGGAGGGTGTTCCTGTGTGTCGCGATAAAATTTGACAGTCGCGTCGAGATTCACGCGATCCAATTCGAGGCGTAAATAAAATTACGTCGTGCTTCCTTCTTCCTTTTTTTTTTTTAAATAAACACACAGTTCAAGGGTGGTAACGCGAGCGCAGCGAACTATCAGCCAAAAAGTACGGATCTGAATTCCATTGTACTCGCGTACGACTGTTGGTTTGCAGAGAACGCGGCCCCGAAAACGGAAATAAAATTTCCATCTGCGCTTCGCCGACGCGCGTCAACGAAATTACTAAAGCGATTAAGACAATGCCGGGCGAGGGTTGGCGGGGCGTAGAATTCGATTCCATCGGGCGTGCACAAAAGGGAAGGCATTCGCTTTCTAACGTCGTGCATCCGTGGCGAGGCGTGGAACCACCCCTCGAATATCTGCGCGTCGTTCAAAAACCCACCCCTGAACCCCCTCCCGTCCCCCTGTTTCTGGACGACCGCGACATTGCCGACGCACGACTCGTTTACACGAACAATCGTGCGTTTTCTGCGAACAAAAAAGCTCCCGTCGACCTGTCCAAAGTTGCTGCGACAACAACTGTCTCGTGACGCGTGGCGGGGGTCAACGGGGCACGGACGTTTCTCTTCGTTACCACGGCTGCGGGACCGGGGGCTGTCGTGGCGCTCAAGAACCGCCAACTTTGCAGCCACCGTGTGAGCGTGTCCTCGATTTTATTTTTCATTTTTATTCGTGGCATCGTTAGCGAGTGGAGCTTCCAAGCACGGTTGTTTCTCGCCTCCTGCGAGCTTCGACTCGTCGACAGGCTCCCTGTCGAGCGATTTAGAAGGATGTTCGTCGGGTTATAAAGCTCTCGATGGAATGACTCGGACGGATTTTATCGCGCGCTTTAGAGGCTCCGATTCGGAAGAGCGTCCCCCTGAGGACGATGTTTTAGATTTAGTTTAAAGTATCCCGACCGGTTATTGATAGGCCTCGCGACGCTATCGCGAGAATTGACCCGGCCTCGTAACGGGGGATCTCGAATAGGGGTCGTTGAATCTATTCCCCCCACAAAAAAAAAATCAGCCCCTGAAACATTTTTCAGCCCGGAGAAGCGAAAAAAAGTCAAAACAATCACGTTCGAAAACACTTTCAATTCAATTTAAACCGGAATACTAATTGACCAAGAATGAGAACACGCTGTGCGGAGGTTTGAACGCGAATAAAAAAAAAAAGAGTAAAAAAAAAAAACAACGACAACAACATTCCCGTTAAAACAGAAAAGAGAACAAAGGACGCGTGAAAGGGGTAGCAACGAAACAATTTCGATTCACCGTGTCGACGAACCGTGCACCGGAGGCCGGCCAGTATCGATAACGCCAAGATGACGGATTGTAACGGAGCATAAAACCCCGTCGTACGTTCTAAAATAATAATCAGCCCCGGGGAGCCGTTGGCGGTTGGTAGCCGGGAATATCAGGAATTCCGGTCGCGTCCAGGCTGTCGCACGAGGCGCCAATCATGCCAACATTCAGTCGTACGACGTGCAACGGTGTTACACGCCGAGCCCGGAGCCAGGGGTAGACACACACGGGACGAAAGAAGAGAGCAACAGAGGGAAAACCCGGAGCTACCGACTCGATTCGCGAAACTCACCAATTATTTGGCCATTCGTTGGCAACGTGCGCCAAATCTACAAGTGTTTACCCTGCGCTCCGCCCCCGTCACGGGGCTCTGACACTAGCGCACAGGAACGAAGGGGGGGGGGGGGGAGGTGTGGAGGGACGGGTTTCATCGGGAGGTTCTTGCAGAGACAAACGGACGGCGAAGAGAGAGGAGTCGGGATTCGGTGGAGAAAGACAGAAAAAGCGAAAACAGAAAAGGAAAAAAGGAGAAAACAAAAATCGAGCAAACAGTGGGAGCCCGGAAAATCGCTGATTTCTCGGAAAGAAACGGGAAAACAAACGGATAGCGACAGAGGGTATAAGGGAGGAGAGAGATCAAAGCTGCTGTTCCTTCCTGCGCTCGACTGTCCGGCTGGAATCCCACCGGCGACGTACAAGCGAAACGATTTTAATTGGAGGACGATAATTGTTCGGCAAACTTGTCGTCTTCCTTGCCGTGGATTTTCCACGGCTCCGTTTCAATTTAACCATTGTCCGACGATTCTTCGATGACTCGTCGCTGAATCCACCGGGGTGTTTACCCCGGCGCTGTTTCGTCGGACGTCGGGAGTCGAAACGGCGCGTGGGGTACGGGGCGAGCCCCGATTGTCTCGGTGAATTTAATTTAAAGTCGCCAATTAGTCGTTCGTCGCTCTACGAACAACGCGCTCGAAACGTTCTCTACGATTCCTCCTAATTAATTCGTGCTAATTACGCGTGATCCCGATGGATGGTGGAACGTTGCCGGAACGAGATTCGACGACGAGAACGAGGACGAATTTCGAACGACTTTTTCCAGCGACGAATCTCGCCTCGACCAGACCGGAAATTGCCGCCTCGACGATGCGGGTCAAGCTGAGCCAGCTTTCGGCGGAGTGATGAGCGAAAAAAAAAAAAGGAAAAGAGAAAAAGGGAAAGGGGAGGGAAAGAGGAGGTCGACGTTGTCGCGACGCGCGGATGCCGTGACGGAGAAGTGGGCGTAAAGGTGTCGAGGGTGTTACGGTAGCCAGGTTGCGGGGCACGAGTACACGGTCGACGGTCTCTCGCAGCGGGGTTGCTCCGTATCTGCACCGGTGCCGGGCGGCTCGAGGGCCAACGAGTGGCTGACATATTTTATAATTGATTCCGGCAAATTCGATCGCCGATAATGACGTGTAAACACTAATTACGCCGCGGTGCCACTAATTAGTGGCTGCCGTGACGTCCTGGTCCGCGCCTAGTCCCTGGAAGCTGGGTATTAATTAATTAGAACCACTCTCTCTGGCGTACGCCGGTGATTGCACACGGGCCGCGTCACACTCTGCCGGAGATCCTCTGCCGTCGAGAGACGCGGCTTGGTAACATCGTCGTTGCTCCTAATTGCCGACCGGTGAACTCGCCAGGATAAACAGCCGCCTCTGCGTGCCGACGGTGAATCGTTTCCATTGGGAAGAAACGTTGAGTCGGGAAAAAACGGACGGTCGGATGGTTCTGAAATCGCGAGTCGAAGATTCAGAACCGCCCGAATTTAATTGATCGAATCGTGCTAGCTGAGCGGTCGAAGGAAGCCTCAGAGGTTCCTGTCTGGAGTCTCGACGACACGAGCGTCGATAAAAGGACGACGACGGCGAAAGAAAGAAAGAGCGTGGAATTAAGAAGAACGAGGCGGGACAGAAGATCGAACGCGCGAGCACCGTGCGCGAGGGGGAGAGGGAAAGAAGGACGAAGATCCAAGGGAAGTTCGGCTCTTTGACTGATGATTGGCAATCGGTAAGCCGATTACGAGGCCGAATGAATGTGCTCGCCGGGCCGAGTCTAGCCCGGTCCAACCCTGGCTGCTTTCGCTTGCTTGTCTACCACGCTCTATATATCCCTCGCAACCACCATCGTGCCGTGAGCGCCGCCCCTCACGGCCTGGAAACCAGCCCTCGGTGATCTCCTTATTAACCGCAGCCCGGTAATTGCGATCGACGAGCGATTACGGTGCACCTCGCTGACTGCCCTCTGCGGCTAGGATTAGGCAGATTAGTCGTCGGTTATGCCGTCGGATAATTGATTGCACCCCCGACAGCCTCGCGGTGCAATTAGAGGCGGCCGACGTCTTTTATGGGAGCTCACCTGCGGCTGATCGTATGCGCCTCGCGTCTCACACTGATTAAGTCGCCCAATTTCGACGAGCAACCACCGATCCGCAGATCCTTCTCCCGTCGAGCGAGAAATTTTTAACCGTTAATTTCGTACGCGTGGAAATTCATTTTCCTAGCCAAGATCGTCTCGTTCAGAAATACGTTCGGAAGAGAAGGAACAACCGAAAGAGTCGATTCGTTGAAAAATAAAAAAGAAAAGGAATTAATCGACCGATTTCAAGGCGTTGGTCAAAGGTGAATAACGACGCGTCCGAGCGTCGCCGCGTGGCCTTCGAACATAAATCGAGCCACAGAGCGAGCGGCCGGGAATTTTTTCCTCGACGCTCCGCACGGGAATTATTCCCTCTCGATTTCCTCCCTTAATTTTCCCGGCGAGCAAAGAGAGCACGACCGCGACGCAGACCACATATTTAATACGGCGGTCGACACGAGGGGGGCGTGTGTACATCTGTCAATGCGCCGCTCTGGACCTTGCAATTTAAAGGGGGTGTCGAGGCGGGCTGAAGGCTTGCTTGAGTTATTGGAGGTTGTCAATGCTTGGCTTCTGCTGCCAGGAACACGTGCTCCGATTTCGCGGTAAATCGTCGCCTCAACCGCTGCTAACCCCGGTCGATCGCCTCGATCGACCCCCGGCATCAACTACCCGGCCTCGATTCTTCCCGACGACGAGCCGAGGTGACGGGCTAAAATAGAAAAAAAAAATCTCTCCCGGCCAACTTCCACGCGAAAAATAATGGAGCCGAGCGAGAGCCGTGGGATTAGAAAAAAGGAACGTACGAAAAACCCGCTGCCGTTCGACCGAGAACGATGGCCACCGATGGGTAAATTATAGCAGGGTAAAGAGCGTGGCGTTCGGATCTATTTTTCAAAGAACCCTCGTCCCCTCTCCATTTTTTTCGCGATGGATAATCGAACGCACTCGCGGATAAAAACGTGCAACGAATCGTTTGTTAGAGACGCGAAACGCGACGTGGTAATTAGTTGCGTCGAGGGACAAACAAATTTCCATCGTAACGATGAAAACCTTTGCCCGGCGAAGATTGCCCTCATCCCTTCGACGAAATCCACTGACTACTACCCCCCGCGCAAATACGAGATGTTTGGACGAAAAGCAATATGTACTCGAGCCCGCATACCGAGGCATTTGTGGAACGAAAACGCGCGGTAACACGAAGCACGCAATGTTTGGCCTGCTAAAAGTCCTCGCAGCCATCTTCTACGTCATCGAGGACAGCACTTTTAAAACGCGACACGTGTCGACCCCGGCTCTGGAAAGGGTGGCTCCGCTCGACGTACCCGAAATCAAAGGGCGAAGGCACGGGTTTAAACACCGCCTGCTCGGGTTCGCACGGTTTCCACCGCACGGTTAAATCGACCGGGACATTTATTTCCTCGATTCGAGGCGAGGTCTGCTCGAGTTTGCCCGATTCCACTTCGGGCTGATTACGCGCGGTTTGAACGTTCGAAGCGCGCGCGCGCGAGGACTCTCGCGTTCCTCTCGGAAGAGATACCCGATTGTTCCGTTTAAAAGGCGAATCGATGCCGAGAACAGAGGAAACTGGAACGTATTCGGCAAGAATCGAGGAATAATCGATGGAGGATGTTTCTCGAGGGGCCACGCGGCGGAGATGACGAATGGGAGCGTGACTACTCGGCGGAAGTTTTCTGGAAAAAAAAGGAGAAAGAAAAAAAAATCATGCTCGCCCATAGAAGCACCCTTCTTGTCTATTCACTCGAGTTGCCCTTCGCCAGCTTTATCGATTTCTTTTCATCGCGATACGAAAATAGTTTCGAGTGGCCCGACGGAACTCGAGGGCTCCTTAAGGCCGACGAAAGGGTGTACTTCTCAGTGACAGAGAACCGAAAATGGTGTCCTGATACAGGAACAATCGTGCCCGTGGAACGATCGTACACGGGAAACGCATTAAATTCAGGCAGTCGAAGTAACGCCGACACGGGGAAAGAACATCTCGAAATGGAAATCCGAACGGACGTCTGCCCGCGCAAACAACGAAACGGACGAGGAAAGGGGTGGTCGAAACGCTCCTCGACGAGAATAACCAAAACGAGCAACGAATCGGCGTTTTTAACGAACAAATTTCGCCGACCGCAACCGAGACTTAGACAACTGGCATACACCGTCGGAAACCGCGATTCGCCGGGTTAATCCAGCCGCGAGGAAGGTAAAGAAGAACGGCGGAAACTGTAAGTCGGACCGCGTGCGCGTTAATTAACAAAGGCACAACGACGGAAAGAAAGCCAGCCGGTGATGAGGCGAACGCAAACAAGAACGGCGGTGGGGAAGAAAGAAAGGTGAAACGAGAGAGGAGGCGGTGGGTGGAGGAAAGGGAGAAGAAAGAACGAACAAAGAGCACGCAAAATTTATACACGCTCCCGCACAATGTCAATGAACCTTTCTAGCCCCGGCCGTGTGGGTCGGGTTGGACAAAAAAAGCAACGCCAGCGACAGAGGTAAAGGCCGCGGGAGGGGACGAGAGAGAGAGAGAGAGAGACGGAGGATGTTTTAATTGGACCAAATAACAAACTGTGATTGTTAGCGACAATCAGCCCGGTCGCGCGTCGCGCGCTACCAAGCCCGTGTCGAGGGACACCGGTGCCCCCGTCGCTTAACGGGATCGTTTCCCAGCTTTTCCTACCCGGTTCAGCTGTTTTCTCGCTGCTTCGTAACAATATCTCGAAACGTTCGCTCTCTTTCTTTATCCGCGCGACAATTCCGTTAATCTGCGGTTCCTTGCGATAGCAACTGCAACAGTTCACGCGTTCTCCGCGCGAGACTCAGTGGAACAAACCACGAAGAACACAAGGGAAGCTGGAAAGATGTTTTTTAAAGAAGGACACGCGAAATCGGCAAATTAACAGAGTCGATGTTCGCGTCTGGCTACAACTGCGAGACCGGATAATGACTTAAAGGATAATGGCTGCGCGTGTAGAATAATGCGGTCAAGCGCATTAGAGGCATTTAAACAGCGGAGCGACTACTCCGGATGATTTGCAATTAAATTGCCGGGGATTGCACAATCCCGTGTCCCGTGACTCAATTACGAGTACGTACGCGCCGGATGGGAAATCTCTCTGAAAAGATTACGACCGTTTCGCGGCGGTAATTCGAATCGAAATATCTGGAACGTACCACCCGGTAGATAAGTCTGGTCTTCGCCGCGTCGCTCCTATTGCGTAGATCGGGGAAGGATTTTAATACGAAGAGAGCCGCAAGGTAGGCAAGCCTCATAAATACAGTTTATCCGGTGGCACGCCCATCCACGCTCATTATTCCGAAATATCTCATTCCACCGGCACCGCGGTGCCGTGTCGCCAGATTTAAAAAAGTCTTATCTCAGACACGGCCACGGGGACAGAGACAGGCGCAAAAGAGGGTGGGACGAACGGCGGCTGGCGAACCCTCGAGGTGCGGGGGAAGAGATTGGAAATAAGGAGAGGCAACCGTCTACACGGTAACAGAAAGGAACTCGCCCATGGGGGAGAACGCGGTGGAAACGTTAATTGTCCAATAAAGCCGAGTTACGGCCGGCAAAAATATGCCGTTAACGGCCTCGTAAGGAGACCTGGAAATGACGCGGAAAGACGTTACCTCTACCCGCTTAACTTTGCCATCCTGCTGGCTCTACCTCGACGAATAGAAACAGAGAGAGAGAGAGAGAGAGAGAGAGAGAGAGGGGGAGGGAGAGCGAGATAGAAAAAAGGGAAACCTTGTTATTGGATCGTTTTCAATTTTTTCTACTTTCTTTTTTTGCTCTCTTTTTTTACCATCATTCGAATTCGAAATCGATGAAACGTACAAGAGAGGCATCGATCGCGTGCAGGCGCATCGTGGCGGTTTTTAATTATTTTCGATACGCGCACGGGGCAGGGAGAAACGAGGGCAGTTTGGTCCGTCTGGCAATCACGGCAGCATTCAGGCTGTCCCCCGATAATGGCCGCTTCCACCACGAGCTGGCGTCTCGCAGGATCAAAATATTTCAATCCAAGGAGCCGTGGCTCGGTGACACAATGGCGGCACGTGTTAATGGGATTAGTCGGGTTACCGTGGGGGCATACCAACAGGGAGACACACCGGGGACGAGGCCAAACTGCGCGCCCACGCGCGTATCCCGCCCTGTCAGGATGTGCCTCGGTAACGTACGCCCCGAGGAGAGGAGCTACACCTTTACATAATCCTGATATTTATCGATATTTGTTACGGCACTTCGGACGTGGCACGCATCAACCGATAAAATTTCATTGCCCCGCCGCGGGGCCGAGAGAAACAAAGTTGATCGCGAAGAACAAGATACGAGGTGGGAGGGGGCCGTGACCGGTACCGTTCTCTTCTTCTTTGGGCAATGGTACCGTAAACTATACCTACGTTACGAAATCTGCCGAATCTTGAACCAACTTTGGAAATTTGGAAAAGAACGAAAGAAAAAAAAGAGACGTCTACCATGGTGATTACCGAAGAAATTCCATTAGACGATTTATTAAAAGATCCCTCGCGACGTGGCAGAGATCCGTCAGCTTCGTTCAGACAGTCTCCCGGGACGGTCAGGTGATGGCGGAATTCCCGGCTCGAGAAGAAGCCAAACGAAACGGACGGGTCGGTGGAAGCGCGGCGCAAAGAAAGTGGAATTTCTCGCGAGACGGAAGAAAGCAAGACGGCTCCGGGAAAATGAATTCCGTGTCCCCGCGGAGACGGAAGGTGAACATCCGCGCGGAACTCCCGGGAACAGGATCGCCCCGGGATTATGATTATCCTTACCACGCGAAACGAGTGATTTATCCTGTCGCCGTCCTCATTACTGCTCCCGGTCACATAATCCAACCTGCTGCCACACCCTGCTGACCGCTCGCGCATAGATTAAGCCACGTCCATATCAGCGTAGCTGCATCCTGCTGGCTGCCGTGTAAATTAACCGTGGCCGCGAGCGGAATATTTAACGCCACCGGGCGTCCTTTTCGTTATTCGCACGGCGCTCTGGTCCGCAGCCAGGGAAATTTATCGCTCCCCGTCGAAGAAGAGCTCGCGCGCTTTTCGAAATCGTTTCACGAAACGGAACGAGAGAAAAAAATTCGAGCGGGAGAGCGACGCGAAGAGCAGCGGGGGAGGAAAAAGAGGAAAGAAAAAAAAACAGCTCGTCTGACTGGATTCGCGAGCAACAAAAGGCAGATTTCCCGATAGAATTTTTGCAATTGAAATCAACCGTGACTTATCCGTGTATCTTTCCCGCGTGACAATGCGATACTTCGCGGAAAGTATGGACCGTTTAAACGCGCGGCCAGCCAAGTTTTCCCCTGGAGCCGATCCTCTGGCCCCGCGTAGGAAAAACCGGAGCCGACGCGAGACGACGGGTTCGCGCGTGGATGGGCGAACCGCACGCCGCGCAGAGGGTGTGAGGGAAACGGAACGGGGTAGGTTGGACGGGAATTTTTACGGAGAAGAACATAAATATGGGGTATTATTCTCCGGAGCTGGTCGGTCGGCTGGCTGTCCCTCTGATTTATAGGCTCGGCTTGTGAACACCGCTCCCGGTATTTTTATTTAAATTTAATACACTCCACTTGCCACGCGGGGGTGTATTAGGCAGCTTTAATAAGCGGCCATGTACCCGGAGTAAATATATAACGCGCAGCGCGTGCGCGGGTCGCGCTGGCTGCGTGTCTGATGATGATAAACGACTGAAATACTCGCGACTTTCCCCGCGAGCTAGCTCGATTCTAAACAAAAGTTCTCGTCGCGCGAGCGTCCGTCGATCGTCCAGGCGACGATCTTCGATCGCGAGCCCGTTGACCGGAACTATGTTTCCCGGGTATGCTCGCGATCAGCGGCACATCGTCTCGCTGTGGGACGAAAAATCGACGGGGGGGATTAAAAAGTACTTCGTCAGGATATCCAACGGTGTATCGATGTCCGTCGGACGCTAATTCGGAGGGTAGTCTGTGTACAGTCGAGCTCCCGATATGTACATACGCTAAGTCGATCCTTCTCGCATGATGGATCGAGTTAATGTAGCGTATTACGCGTTTACGCAACACCCAGACAGAGACGGGCCCGCGTGTTGATCCTAAGCTCGTGGCCGCCTAGGGTAAGGGTGACCGTGGGAGAAATTGCAACGAGTGCCCGCGAGCGGCACGCAGGTACATCTGTAATCGGGGTTCGCGTCGCTTCGACGAGGTCTTCGGTTCTTTAATGCCTGCCGCGCACCCTCGTCGTTACCGCTATCCAAACTATTATCTATACGTTCCTTCCTATCGCGATGATGCGATCATTCAACGAAGAAGAACGTGCAAACGGACGCGCGTGCAAACGTGATGCTGGTGAAAGAGGAACGCGCGAGACAGGTGTCGGAAGAGGAAAATATCTTTAACGTTTCACCGTCCGCTCCTTTTCAACGAAGACAGACCACCAGCCTGACCAGCGTACCGTTTATCGCGATAAGAAAGAAGACAGGGATTTTCACGGAAGGATCCGTGAAACGGACGTTTTCAGCTGGAATCGCGAAAGGATTCGACCACGGACGGTTTCTAAAAATTCCAGCGATGAACACGGCGAGGGGGCGAGATGATCGGACGATTCAGGGGCAACGAGAGAGGGAGAGGTTTATTCGCGGACAATATGTTTCCTCGTGCTTGCAACGAGAGAAGCGCCGCTCTAGGGTCGCCGCCGCTTTTGGGGTCGCTCACGGGGCTTGTAACTCGGTTAAACTGGCACGGATATTTCATTAGCCGTCCCTCGAAGGGAGAGAGAGAGAGTCGACCCTAGGCGCACGACCCCCAGAAGCCCGTAGGAGCACGGAGACAGGCCGAGGGCTGCCGCGTCCTCTGATCCTCGAAAGGCATCGTCGTTTCGCTGTTCGAGGCTCGTCGCATTAAGTCGAGTGCCGCGCGCCACCCCACTTTCCGCTAAATTGTTGACACGACAAATATATCGCTCCTCGTTGTCTCCTTCTCTCGAGGGTGTGTTTCGAAGATTCACCCACCCCCAAGGGAGAATGCGTAACTTTACGCGCCCCTGTTATGATTTTAATTTTCACTCCTCGCCGCCTTTCTCTCTCTCTCTCTCTCTCTCTCTCTCTCTCTGGATTCCCCTTATTTTTTTTGTTACTTAACGACTAGAAAAGCAGGAGTGCGAAACGCGTTCCTACAGCGACACCAAAATTCCTCTTCTCCAGGAAGTGCATCCCTTAAGGACGGGGTCCTTTAAATTCTACGAGCCTTATTTCGCGACGCGAAGGAAGCTCTAGCTCGAAGACTCCAAAGGATGGTACAGCTGGCCAGAGTAGAGGGGCGTGCTGTTATCACGGACATTAGCTTTCAACGGGTCTCCCAGGATATAAAAGTAGCCCGGAGCGACCATTACTCGGACATTGTCCGCGCGAGTCTCTTTCCTTCTTTCCGTCTGCTTCTCTAGCTTCGCTTCCCTTCGCCGTCGCCATCGTCGTCGTCGTCGTCATCCCCTGTCTTTCTTGCTGGAATCGCTCGACCGAGGTGCAACCAGGGAGACGAGAAAGAGAGAGAGAGAGAGAGAGAGCAAGAGTAAGGGAGGGAAGCGGAAAGAGAAGTCTCCTTATCAGAATTCCTGGTCCGTTCCAGCGTCACCTTGTCGCAAATCCATTTCGCAGTCGGCGAATTTCCACTCGTACACGTCCCTGGATTCGGGACGAGGGCTGAGTTTCAATCGCGCGAATTTCCTTCGAGTCCTTCGCAGCCCTTTTTCTCTCCCCTCTCGCTCTCTCACCCTCGCGTTCGCTATCGGCCTCGCGACGAAAATGGACGAAGAATCTCTTAATGGATCGTGCCTAATTCGCGCGAGAGGCTCTTTCGGAATTGTATCGGCAACGAAAATGGCAACGCGGACACGGTTCGCCGGATGCTCGTCGAACAGTAGTCGGACGCGTTAGACAGTCCAGTTTCAGCTGTTAGAGCAGCGCGAATTTAAACCGGCCCTCGTAAATCAGAGCGCAACGATCCCGTTGCAATAAGTTCCAGCCACCCCACCCAAATGCCGATTATACGGCGGACCATTATCGGTCGCTAATAAATCTACATATACCCCGTTAATTATACCCGCCGCTAAAGTTTCCCAGTGAATCTGCTCGACGCGCGTCGCGCATGGTTAGTCAGAGGACTCGGATGCTGCCGTCAGGAGACAGGAAGCAATTATCCGTCTCGTGATCGCGGCGAGAGCGAGAGCGTCCCGCCCCCTCCTCGCTCGACCCGATGGGGTAAAAAGGACTGAAATATTGGCAAGCGGTATCTCAACAAATTAGCCCGATGAAACGCAGATGGAACACAAAGTGGAGGCCCGTGCTGACGGTGGTGAAGAAGAAAAGAGAGAGAAAGAGAGCGAGAGAAAAGGGCAGAGAGGACGAAAAGACAGGGGCGAGGGGGGTGGCGACACGGACGAGAAGAGAGAAAAAACGAGGAACGCGAGGAAACGAGGAAAGGAGAAACCCATAGGCGAACGTAAAAGAGACGGAGCGGGAGAGAGAGAGAGAGAGAGAGAGAGAGAGAGTGAGAGAGAGGAGGGTGAATCAAAGTAAAGTCGTTCAGACTCATTGAACTGGAAGTAACCGACAGAGTGGCTTCCGCGCCTGCCGCTACTAATCTTATGCAATTACTTTACAATTCACTCTGCCGCTTCGCACTCACTGCCGATAGAACAATCTCTGAAATCGAGTTACCCCCTCGAAACTTTCCAGGCGACCCCACTGTTCTCGCGCCCGCGACTTTTTCAGGTAACGCCTGGTGAGCATCGCAGCGATACTCGACGATACATTTCGCTTCAAACACGCCCTCCCAGTCGGCCTCTGTTCGCTCCCTTCGAACTCCTCCGCGCGTTACCGCGTCTTCTCGTTGGGAATAAACTGTTCGTCTACGGCGAAAGGGGGATATAACGAGAGCCAGGGAATAAAACGGCGGAACAAAAGGAGAACGATAGTGTCGTTTAACCGCGTCCAGGAGCGTATCAACGCCAACGGGGAACCGGTTAACGCGAAACGAAAAACGTAACGTCGTAACCAAGGGCACACGGTATCGATACCCACGGTCTGCTCGTATCCCTATCCAATCTTAGTTATTGAAAAACTGCAAGACCTTCCTAAACAATGGCGGTCCCATGGGGAAACGGGAAAGGCGGTGCCATTTCATTAAGGAGCGGCGCGGCGCGCTCCTCCAGCCCGCGTTTCCGCGATTCAATTCGCATAAAACGAAGATCGAAATACTTTTGTAGGCGATCGAACTCGAAAACTTTGTCCCCGGCATCCATCCGAACCAGCCGTTCCTAGAAATTAATTTTTCCCTCCGTGTTTTTCGTTCCGCCCCGCTGCACGCTCCGCGTTACGCGCTCGGTCTGATTTCCTTTTTTCTCTCTCTCTCTTTTTGCTCATCACAGCACGCTCTTTCGATCGGTAACGCGCGCGCAACTGTCCCCGACAGGAACAGCGGCCAGATAGAAATCGTTCATTAGATCGTACGCGCACGGCAAAGACGCTGCCCTTATCGCGCGTCGCGATCTTTCGATCAGATGTACAGAACCACTTGAAAATCCACTTGACGAGAAGGGGAATACCCGCTACCTTTCACCGTCAGCTGGCCCGTTCTGGCTCCAGTCGCTGGAACGACCGGCGAATTAATCAGGCTCCGCTGCACGGACAACGCCGGCTCGATTTCCAGCGACGCGATCGCAGACGGTCCATTAGCATAATTGCCGCGCGACCTTCGTCCTTAAAGAATATCTCGCAACCCTCACGGAAAGCTATGTGGCTCCAACCCCGTCGACTCTCGCAACTCGCGAAGAACGTTTAGCCTCGACTAGCGTCGGGGACCCCGGATAGTTGAACGATTTCATTCGATTCTACGAATCCCGTTCGATCGAGCGACCCACTGATTAATTCCAGTAGTAGTTCCAAGGCGACCAGCCGTGACGACGTGCCCCCCGTCCCCACGCTCATAATTGTTTCCTAACGGGGCCCGGAGTCGGACAAAACAAACAGCACCATATGGGCCGACCAGGCGAAAGAGAGAACGCGGGTGAGAGAGGGACGAAGAGGGGGCGAAATACGGTCCCGAAAACGCCCCGTGCACCGACGGGGGTGCGTTGCATCCGCGATCGAGATACGCCCATGTAATCAAGGGAACCAAAGGGGCAACCCCTTGTTACACCCCCGAAAAGCCTCCCTTACAACGATATGGTGAGCCGTGATTAACTTTTCGTCGTGGCGCCGCGCCCCATTCATTTGCCATTCATTCGTGTCCGCACGGATTACCACCGGTATATAGGCACGGAACGCTAGCCGGACTGGTGTGCGCGCGTGGAAAGATCAGAGAACGAAATCACTGACTGACTGGGTGACTGAGTGACTGAACGGCTGATTCGAGCGTCGTTTCCGCGAGGCTGGATTGCTCATGTCCGATGTTTCGCTGGCGTTCTCTATCGTCGATGAAAAAAATCGGAATTGTAACGCGATCGGTTGCGCGCGTCGATGTTGGACTCACCGACGCATTCCTCGCCAATCCTTGGTAAGCACGGATAATCGTAGGGGATCGAAGACGTCTTAACAAAACGAGAATCGCCACAGACGATGAGTTTAAAGTATACCAGTCCCGTGACTCATCGCCTTAAAATCGCGGCAACCTGTGACAAAGAGCAGAAGGGGTTTCAGCCCTCTCCTCGGACCAAGATTTAATGCCATGTTGGTTATCAGAGTAATCGTGAAACTCACCCCACTGAGCTGCGGCCCGATTTCGGCGGCCCTCGCGGGGCGATCGTTGATTGAAACGTTCTGATTGCGTCCCCGAGGGGGTGGCATGCGGGTGCCACAGGGGGTTGGCCACCCCCGCTCTTCCACGAACCCCGGCGACGCGACGCGGCGCGTACCCACTTATTTGGTAGTCTAATGTCTAACGCGAACGTCACCGTGACGAGGAGGCTGATGATGTCGTTCGTGACTAGATCGAGGACAATGGGAACCCCCTGCGAGAGTCTGGATTTCCGGATGGAGGGCAAGAAGGGGATCCTTCGAGAACTCCTGACGCACTCGATTATTTATGATTTTTTAACCGTTCGCTTTCGTAGAATTTGTCTCGTAGTTTTTTTTTTTTGTTTTTTTAAGAACAGGGGTGCCGAAGATGACGGGACGAAGAGAAAGAAGCATTCTCCACTCGGCACACGTAGCCGAAACGATTTCAACCCCAATATTCAGCCACCGTGCGCGCCGTGAGATCGAAAAATCAACCACTCGAGGGCGCGAATTGAAAATCTGGCCGCGATAAAAAGAAAAGGAGAGGAGGAGGAAGACTAGGGGAGAAGGACGATCCTCCGGCAATTTCTTGCGCCCCCCGAGCGCGATAAAGCGCGCTCGTGGCCGCGTGGAAAAAAAGGTGGATGGAACAGTGGCGACGAAAGATGGGTGGAAAAGAGGCAGTTGGTTGAGGAGGATGGTCTATCAGCATATTTCAAAGATAAGCCTGGCCACCCTACCCGGCGAAACCCCCGCCGGGCCATCAGCCATAATAACAATCCGATATGATTACACCATAATCGTAACGCAGTCGACGGGACGGGAGGGTGAAATTACGCCGGTGAATTGAGATACCGTGTTTACGTCTTCTAAAGTGCTCGCATAAACAAAATTAAACGGCCCACCCCCCTTGTAGTATATACGACAGTGCTCGCGTACGGGGTGGCGATTATACGCTTGCAAATCGTAGCCAGAAAATTTACGAATTTTCCCGTTCAGTTAAAATATAATTAAAATTACAGTTGCAACAAAATTACATGGACAGAGATTCTCATCAGCTGTCGCGAAAAGTTCGAGGAACGTTTCGATCGATCTCGACAAATCGACGAGCAATTTCTTCGCGTCGAAAGTATCACCCGAAGCGAGGCACGTCGGTTAAAGAGGAACGTTGAAAAGTTCGCGGCTCCTTCCGCTTCTTGCGGAACACCACCGCGAGTAATACTTCATCGGCCCCTCTGATCCGGTCCGATTCTAGAAATACAAGAAGCGGCCACTCGAGGCCAGTCGGGGATCTGGCGGCGACCTTCGTCTCGGTGGCCAAGTCGCGGCTTCGACGTCTAGAGAAAAGGGTTATCCGCTGAGGGCGGTTTCCCAAGGGATGGGAATGGCTACGTATTCCTGGTTCCACCAAGATCGGGACAATATACCCTCGACGTCACTCTCAATGCCTTCGACGTTCGTTCGTTCGCAGAGGTCGAGGAAAAGGCGGCAACCAGCCGGAGGGAGGAAGATAGAACGTGTCAAGGGGATGAAGAAGGGGGATAGAGAACCGATCGGCAGTCAGCTGACGAGGAACGAGTATAATGGATCGAGGAGAGAACGAAGAAAACTGGCGAGGGAAAGAGAGAAAGAGAGGAGGATGAGGAGGATGGTAGGGGGAGGAGGGGGAGACTCTCACTTTCCTGTCGGCAGTCGACGGTCCGGATTGTCGATGGAATGCTAAACGACCCGGAATCGCTGAATCGGTATTGAGTCCTCTTTCGTGGTCTCTCGTCCTTCGTCTCGCCTCTCTGTCGGCCGTGACAGAGAGTGGCTCGCTCGATCTTCGTCGCGCTTTCACCCGTTCCTTCTGCCACCTAGCCGCCAACTTCCGACCGCCCTTAGCATGCCGGTGATTGTGCCCCGCCGTTTTGTACGAATTTGCCTGTTGACTTCGATATCTCACCTTCGGACGAATCGCTCGCCGGAAGTCCCGGCATGGGAATCGAATATTTGCGCCCGTCTCCTTTGCCAATCGCGTTCACCCCGCCCCAGGAGGAGCCGCCTCTTGGAAAGCGAAAGCGATCGCTGGCTAGATCGATCCTCGCCGCTGTTCTACGACTCCTCCTGTTCTCGCCTTTGCGTCCTCGAATCTCGATCGTGGCGAGGGAACGTAATGATTCCAAGAACGCTCGAGCAGAATCCGTGACCGCCTAATCATCCCGCTCGACGCCTCGAAACGACGTATCGGTACGCTTCCGTCGTCTTTCCGCGCGCTGAACCTACGCGGCGGACAGGGCACACGAACGTGACTGGTGAACGTGTCTACGCGGTAACGGTTGTACGTGTGTACGTTCCGTTCGGCATTATCCGAGCTCTAGTATCTGATGACCCGCCCAGGGCTGCGTCTGACAGCAGCAGCCGGGAAATGAGGACTTCTAGGAGGCGAGTCTCGCGCGCGGCCCGCGGGGGGGAGGGGGTGGCCGAGGGTGAGAGTTTTGCGGAGGGCTCTCCGTTTCCACGGGTTTGCGGGTTCAGCGTTAGAGAGAGAGACAGGCGGCGGGCACGGAAAAGGGGGGACGGTGGGGTGACAGTCTTCATGTCATGCACTTAAATATGTACCCGAGATAATGCCGTCGAGAGGACCTGCGGGGCTCGCCGAGTTCTCGAATGGAATGGCACGACCCGGAGTGTTTCAGACAGTTTGTTTACCAGCCGAGTGTTTCTCGCTCCCCTCTCCCCTTTTTCTGTGTCTATCGCATTCTCTCCGTCTCTCTTTCTCTCTCTGTTTCTCTCATCTTTTACGCTCGACCAACGTCAACCCTCTCCTACGCGGCGGTCTCTTTAAACGGCGTTCACATCCGGTCGATTGATATTCAGAAATATCCCGTGCGAGTTCGAAGATCTGGCTAGAAAATTCGAAACAGCGACTGTAAAGAGTTGGCGTCGGTTAACCTGTGTCACGCGTTACTCGCAGGATTTACAGAGAAAGAAGGGAGAAGCAGTGGTGGCGTCAAGAAGCGAGTTAATTCGTAAAAAGGAGCGGGAGAAAGACGCGCAACCGATAGCATATGCGAATCGTCCACCGTGTGTGCATATGCTAATGCGAGAATAAACGGTTCTATTAGAAGAGCCAACAAACGCCCCACTCGATGAGCGCGGGGATTTGAATACATAAATACTCGAGTTCCTGGCGGGTAGGTACGCGTGGGTATATACGCGAGGCGGCCGCGCGATCTGCATACGTTCAGGATCCTGGGGTGTGATGTTTTAATCCGTCCACGACCCCGCGATTATTTCTTTCACGGCGGGATATGCAACGCGATATGCAAAACGGTTACGGACACTCCTGGAATTCCATTTCTGATTTATCGAACACGAGGTGTCGCGATGCGGTCTTGGCGCAAATCAGGTTTACGTGAATATCGATTAAAAGAAAAAGGGTGGCAGGAGCTGCGTGGTCCCTTCGTGGAAAACCTTCGATTCGTCGTCGCGCGGTAACTCGAGCATTCCCCGCGCAACCCTTCGACTATGCCCCAACATATCAAACCATTCCAAGCCATCGGGACGTTCAATTATTTTTATCCAAAATTATCGAAAGCAAGACAAGGATAGGAAAACAACAATCAGAGATAAAGCACGCAGTGACAGCCGAAGTGTTTCGCGCGAAACGTCGATGGGGCAAGGGGGCGAATAACCGGGCGGGGTGGCGAAGTGGGCGGAAGAAAAATAGAATCCTCAGTTTTCTTGGCAGCCAAAAGGAGAATTCCCGTGGCACTCGACTAATGGATGCCGGCAGTCTTATGGCAGGGCGGAGTGAGAATATAACGCGCTAGAACGAAGACGGAGTTCGAGGAGCTGCGAGGAAGAAGCCGGGAGGGTGGTCGCGAGTAAGGGAGAGAGAGAGAGAGAGAGAGGGAGAGAGAGGACGTCGCGACGCCAAACTTTAACTCGTTAATTACCGGCGCGAGGGCAACTTCTTGCCGGCGCTCGAATATTTCAAACTATTGTGTTCGTAAACCCCTCGGGCTTGGCTCGGGCAAGGAGATCCCGTGTATATAGTATATATATATAGTATACACCAGGTCCTGCACTCCTGTTCCTGGTTCCAGACTCGGTGCTTCGTGTACGATCACACGGACGACGGTCTGCGTCGGTGGTACGTATTTGCAGGCGCACGCATACGTCTCTCGTCACGAGTCTCGACCGAACGTCCCAGAAATCCCTCGGCTGCGAGTCGAGTCGAGTGTCGTTTGGACTAAGAAGAGGTGGAGGTTGGAAGAAATTGAAGAAGAGAGAGTAGGCTAGAATGGGCTGTGTCGCTCGAGTGGGTTGGTCGAAAGAAGCGCGACGAACACGACGGGAGGGACGATGTCTTCTGACCGAAGTTCCCGAGGAAAATCGCGATCGATGAGGCAACGGGCAGAGCGGCATCGATAAACGTACGAATTAATTCGATGGTAATTTAGTTGAGAGCTTGCTCGAGAGTACTTTCACGATTACACGAACCGTTGCCCCGTTGTCGGTGGCGTAACCGACTCTGACGCGATCGTTTCACAGTTCCAACCTCGCGATCCATCGACAGAATGCGGAATGTAGAGAACCGTCGCGGCACGAGGCGAACAAGGGTCTCCGCGAACGTCGAGGCGCGAGAACGGTGGAAATTTTTGTGGTTATTGCGCGCGAATAAGCGAGAGAAATCCCACGGATCGCAGCGTCCCGGGCCAACACGGTTCATTTCTGGGGAAACACCTGCCGCGGATTGCGCGATCCAAAGAGCGGAAACCATATCCGGTCTTTCAGCGTTTCTTCGTCCGGAAGAGAAATAAAAATCCGTGAACACGCGTTCCGCGCGAGCGAAACGGGGGTGCAGCAGCGGCGTGGGCGAGGAAAGGAAACGGTGAAAAGGAGGGAGCTGGGAAACGTTGGAAAAACTGAGAGCGCGGGGGAGGAGGCATCATCCTGGGGGCCAGTTCGTACATAACGTTAATTGTCGCAATTATTACGATATTATAATTCACCCTAATTGTACGGCCAATCGGCACGCGAAGTGCTTAATTGCTTCTTCCGGTGGTGAGAGGGGAGGCGTAGAACGGGACCGTGGCGCGCGGCGGTGTGGGTGGAGAAAGTTACATGCAATTAAATTAATCGCTACCACTCTCGACTACAATGATAATCTCTGTTACACCGCTACTTTCCAGAGCACTCGTCCCGTATTTGTTGTATTTCCCAGCGGTTTTCGAACGTGGAATAAATCAGAGAAATCCATATTCGCTGGTAATAATGATAATTCCTCGTTTAGCTATCGGTGAAATTAACGAAACCCTCCGAAGGGGCGAGGGGGAGAGATTGAATGGGTTTAAAGGGAAACGCGATTAGGGGCTCGCGAGCGAACGAGCCAGTCGTCCGATCTTAGCTCGAGACGAGGAACGTCGCGGGACAAAAAGCGTTCGCGAGAGAGGAAAAGGCTGGACGGAAATTTTGACGCTCTGGCGGGAAAAATAAAGGCGTGCAACGTGGCGCGTTGCTCGCTTAATTCGTCGGCCTACGGCTTTGTGCGCGCGTTCAGGGCTCGCGTTCCTCGCCGTTCGCCAAGCGAACAAGGGAAATATATTTAACGAGGTACTCTAAAGAAATAATTCCGTTTCTCGCCGACTACTTCTCGGACCGCGCGCGCCGCCACAGCGAAACAAATAATTACCGCCGTATTGTTGGAAAGGGCCCAAGGTTGTGAACGTTGCGCCATCGTCAAAGTCGAGTAAGAAAGAGGGAGGTTCGAGGGAAAAGAAACGCGGTTCTGAAAAATGTATCGAGGCAACGATCCATCGAACGTTCTTTCGAGCTGAACGAGCCTGAACGGCGAGAAACAGCGATATCGAACGGTTCTAATCGGTGGATCGATGAGACGATTAGTACCGATGGGAAGTCGAGAGTTCGGTCATTATTAAAACGAAAGGAACGCGGTACCGTAAACATGCAAGAACGTCCAGAACGATGCTTCCATTGTTCCTCGACCGCGAGCGTGTATCCCACGGCCAGACATTTTCTCTTTGGTTGTGCACGATTTTCCCTCTTAATAAGCCGCTGCCTGGCTGACCCGCGAATATACACGTTCGCTGAAAAACAGCCGTAAAGACGGCCGCGACAGGGTGAGCGTGGAACGCCGTGCCGGAAGTAGCGGCGTTCATTTGCTGATGAGACTCCTCCAGCCATCTTGTTCACACCCTGGAGACTTCGTTATTCGAAATCTCCTGGCCATTCTTCGGCCGATCGCGACTCGAAAAGAGCACCTTTATTGTCCTCGCGGAGGGCTGGTGGTAATAAGCCCCAGGTATACGCGGGTGTACGCGGGTAGCCGCGAAATGCTCGCGTCGTTGCAGCCAGGATTCATGCTCGTTTCGCCGAGGACAGAGGCAAGGAACGGAGTCGGTGGCGCGATGCCCGTTCACAGCTGGCCAACCACGTTATGAAAAGTCTTCCAGGCACAGGTGACGTTCTCGGTTCGAGGCGCGCCACCGTCCATGGAGAACGGGAGCGAGCGCGTAGGGTACGGCCCTGCCGCGTCGGGATGAGGCTAATGGACTAAGGGGTAGGAGCGAGGAAGCTGGCGTGCGCCAGTGCGCAGCCGTGAAAGGGTGCAACCAACGATTAACAACGAGAAGGCCGAGAGT
This sequence comes from Xylocopa sonorina, assembly GCF_050948175.1. NCBI lineage: Eukaryota > Metazoa > Arthropoda > Insecta > Hymenoptera > Apidae > Xylocopa > Xylocopa sonorina. The sequence continues at coordinate 17,737,120 of NC_135193.1, forward strand.
GTCGCCGAGAGTGTTGTCTTCGTGTGCCGTTTTCACGCAGTCATCGTCCTCGACCCGCTCTCTCTGCTCTGTGTCTTTCCATCCCTACGCGTCTCTCCTTTCTTTCCCGCGTTCGCCGTCTCCTCCACCCCTTCTCTCACTCTCTCTCCCTCTTTCTCTCTCTCTCTCTCTCTCGCATCCGCGCTTGCCCACGGTTCGTTTTCGTAATTGAAAGACGACCCGCGCAACCTACGCCATCCTACCCCCAGCGTTATTATGCAGAATCTTCGAGGCGCGGATCATCCCCGTGACCGTAGCCGCAGCGAACATCGGAGAACGTCATATTTTTGAGTTTTCCCGAGATAACGAAAATCGTAGATGCTCCTCGCGAACGCTGGCTGTTTAGTAATAATTGCGATCACCTTCGTAACCACGAAGCTCGAATTCATCGGGAACACGAGAGTTCTCCGGAAGCGGTAGACTGGCGAACAAAAAGAAGAAGTGCAACCGGTAACACGTGTCGCGTCGTGAAAAGGTGCAGCCCATGATGAACAACGACGCAAGGGTGTCGTTGTGTTTCGTTCTCCCCGTCGACATCTCGGCGTAGCCCTGGCTAACGCTGGTCGCGCTCTATTTCTTCCCTCTTTAGAAAAATACCCGCGAGCACGTTCCCTGAACCGTCTCGAATGTTAATGTCGACCTTTCAGCCGCGTCTATTCCGTTCGATCGTTAGACCAGCCGAACAATTACTTCGTTCCCCTGCACTTTAACCGGCACTACGCGATACTGCACCGAGCGTCGCGGTTTCTTACGCGACCGCGGACGGATTTTCCAAGGAAAATCGAACGAGGCGCGGTTACGCAACGGATCACCCTACCTTCTTACTCGTTCGTGGATGAAAGTTCACGCGTTGAAATCTCGTCGAGGCCGCGGTGATGGATCGAGCCGCGTTACAAAGCGATTTTTAGCTCCGAACTCGAGATACGAGGACGGATCCCGGCGAAGGCCGCCTGCGAAGACGCGCAGATGACGCCGAATGACGGGGCTGTTCTCTCATTAGGCACGAAAACTCGCGGCTGAATTATAGCCCTTAATTTACACCGGACTAACGGTGTTTGTTCCCACCCGGCAGGCTCTCGCGAGGCAACCGAGCGGATGAAAACTAGGCTAACGATGCGGACGCAGAAAGGAAGCCACTCGTCGCGGGGGTAGAAGTTAAAATCGATAAGCAAAATGCGCCGTCACGTTGCCACGGAATCCAGCGAAAAGTGTGACGAGGATCAGGGATGCACCCTCTCGAGCGTTGTGCCCTGAAAAAATAAATTCCACTTCACGGGGGAACCAAATTTCAACCCCCTCGATCCTCCGATTGTTACTTTAAGCAAAATCTCTTGCTCGTTCGCTTGTTTGATCGGATTTCGATACGATACACGTAAAAGAAGTGACACGATGATATGGTTAAGACAGAGGTAATTAATTAAATTTGTCCAAAGAGCGCCACAGCTCGAAGTCGAAAAATTCCACGGCGAACGGGTTAAAATCGTTCTCGGCTGTTCTCGAGGAACGTTAACAAAGCGGAAATCACGGTGAAAACGAGATCGCGAGGCTGACAAACCGCGAGGTGGATCGCGCGATTCGCGAAACACCTGGCAGCCTCTTTCTCTCGCCGGGTGTCGCGAGAAAAGCAGGCGCGAGGTGTCGTCATTACGCGAGGCCGCTTTGACGCGCCTCGTACGCATCGAGCGCGACGAAAAATTAAAAAAAAAAAAAAACCAGCGAGATAGAGAGAGAGAGAAAGAAAAGAGAAGAAGGTGGGGAGGGCGCGAAGAGAGTTTCGGGAAAAAACAGGCGCGCCCTTTTCAGTCGTCCGGCGTAGCTGGTGAATTAAGCGCCGGCACGCTTTCGCCTGGCGAAAGGCGAAACGGAAAAAGGAAAAGAGGAAGGAGAAGATAGAAGGAAGACAGAGAAGCGGGGCCGCGGAAGAGGGGAAAAATGGTCGGTTGGAGGGCGAGAGGGGGACGACGACGTAGTCGCCCCGCGCGTTTGATCCGCGTGCGGATTAAACCGGTGGAATTCACGGAGGAACGCGAGCGAGCAACTTCCCCGAGCGTGGAGGATGTTACTTCAACAGCCGACCGACGGTCGCGTTCAAAGAAACGATTCGAAACACGCGCGCGCGCGCCCAACACCTGAAAAGGATCCTCGCTCCCTCTCCCTCTCTCTCGCTGCCGCGTTTCTTCCGTCGGTGCTCGTCTCGCGGCTCGCTGGCTGCCGCTACGCGAGTTAGCCCGACACGATAATTAGCTCGCGAGCTAATTTCCCGTTGATTGTCGCGAATCATCGCCGAGTGTCGGGGTTTAAACGATGAAAGCCATGCGCGCGAGACAAAGAAGATACGTCAAAGAGGATTCTGTCTCCTCTCTAACGCAATGGCTGACTCGACGGGGGGCGCCGAAGGGGGTGGAGATGCGCTCAAAGCGTAAAGCTTCACTTTTCGGCCGCGTTTGATGTCGAGCACTTGCACAACCGGCAATGGTCGCGCTCCTCCCGCAGCGCCGCGTTTTAATTTAAACCCACCGATCGTTATTGGGAGATGAGAACGATACCCGACTCGTGCGCCAATGATCGCATCGTACCAGACCGGTCAGGTGAAAGAGTTACTCGATTCAACCGTTCCGTGTTCCCTCGGCAAGTGAAAAACGTAGGCGTGAAAACGACAATCCCGATATCCCGTCCGATGCCATTCGAGGTGGAAAGGAAAAAAAAAAAGGGGGCGCGCCCGATGACACTTTTTTTTCGCTCGCAAACTTCGAAACCGCCAAGAGTCCGTTAAATTCTCAATTACGATGCTCCGGCTGATGGCGCATCGGGACTTCTACCTCGAGGCTCTCCTCGAGTTCGTCCCCGCGTCGCGATTTTCACGCCGCTCTAACCATCGTCGTCTCCCTTTCCGTCTCTGTCGACCGACACAGAGCGATGGGTGCTGGTTTCGCGCGCGAGTGCGAAGGGCGACACTTCCGCGTCGCGGCGCATTGCCGTGTTCACGATGCGTGTCACGACGACAACGACGACGGCGGCGGCGACGGCGACGATGGCGACGACGGCTAGAAGGAGGACGACGGTGTCAGCCGTGGCGCGCACACGGACGCCCACTTTCACGGAACCCTTCCTCCTACCCCTGTGTACGTACGCGATGCACACGCCTCTGCGTCTGTCCGTTTGCGCGCCCATGGCGTGCACGCACGCATTAAGAACGCTCAGATGTATGCCTCGATGAAGTCGCACCGGTGTTGCTGCACTTGCTTGACATAAGTGCGAATTGCAACACCACTCTCTCCTCCGCGCGTCACCGCCGCCCTTCTTCGCTCGCCGCCCGCGCTCCTGTCTCCGCCGCGGCGCAGAGGGTGGTTGCGAGCTGAGTACCGTTGCGTGCATAACGTGCGGACGCGCATACTAATTACGGCGTTTCCATTTTGCGCCATCCGCCGCCCGTTATCTGCCATCCGCCCTCTGGCCCCTCCGCTTTCGTTTCCGACAGCCTTCCAGCGCCGTCTACGTCTACCCGAACTAAAGGGTAAACCTGTCCCTTTATTTTTATCGCCGCTTGAAAAGACCGGCCCCTGAACTTTGCTCTCGAAAAAGGCACCAACGATTCTCTGCACGAATACCCACTGGCGTAGCGGAATTGGGGTACCAGTGATTCGATGGCGCACCAGAGACACCAGAGTCGCTGAGAATTAATCTCTCTGACATTTTTCGCGTATTCTTTGGGAATAGAGAAAAACCCTCGCTAACTCGATGTTCGAGATCAGACGATTTTGCATCTAATTCTACACGAACGTGCGTCGTCTGAATATTCCATTCGTTGCCAGTTGCGACGAGATGGGAAAAACCGGGGAGAAAGATGCCCGAACAGCCGGGAAGAAGAGGGAGCGAGACGAATCCAGCAGCCCTTTTGTCAGCCCGCCTCGTCATTCGTATTCTGGTAATTAGTTCATTTGCCTGTGCTAATTACGTTACTTTTTAATACCGTACAAGAGAGAAACGGCCGGGGCTATGCGCGCGTGCGGGTCGTCGCAACGCGAGCGCGCGCACAAACACCGTCTTCTCTTTCTCTTCTTTTTTTTTCGGGAATTCGAAAGCAGCACCCGTGCGTCTCCTATTAACCGCGACCCCTTTTTCTCCGAACGCGAGCTGACTCGAAATCGCGCCCCGTCGTTCGTGCGAACGCTAGCTTGCCAGGGTGTTTCTATCGCGACGCGTTAACGTCTCCGATTCTCAAAGACAACTCTGCAACTTTGCACGAATAATCGTAAAATTTGTTCTTACGCGTGGTGATCTATTAACTCGAGCTTTTATTGCAGCGTATACTATACGATATATGTATACAGACATCGTATTTTTGAAAGTAAAAGCAGAGGACGAATTAAGAGGCAAGAAACGTCGTTCGACATAATCCGAGCGATTCGGTACGACTCACCCCCGTAGCGGGTGTTTATCTCTCGTCCTCTCAGGGCTGTAGCCCTCTCCGGTGGCTGCTCCAGCCTCCTCCAGGCTCGCAATTAGGGGGCGTCGGGACGGTACACGACGCTACGTCGCCCTTTTGCCTGTTATTTAATTGGGATGTGCAATTGAATGACACTCGGTACACCAAGTAACGGGAAAGAGTTGCGTCGCGGTCGCTGCCGTGCCTAACGACGTCATTGTGAACTCCCACTTTCGGCCTACTTCAAATCTCTCTTTTCTCCCGTCTCCTTTTTTTTCTCTCTCTCCGCCCGCCCTTCTCACCAGCCGCCTCTCGATGATGGTTAACGCCTTACGAATCGACGTCGCTTCTGTTCGCAAAACAGGCAGAAATCCACCCGTCACCGTTTAACGAGGACCGCCGGGTCTCTATTTCCATCCGCCGATAGGGGAGGCCTGCGAACAAAAGGAGGGAGGCGACTCCTCTGCCCCGGCGTTAATTCGCCGCGATGAAACTGGCGGCGACGCGGCAGCCTAGCCGGCTGGATTTCCCGGAGCGGATTTCTGTCTCGCGTGCGAAAGCTCGAGATTCCCAAAACAGCTATTATAACGAGCCCCGATCCGAGGCCACGGTCAATGAAACGAGGGCTGACAGAGGCTGATTGACAGCTGAAACGGCCCCGAAGAGGAGCTTTTATTGTCGCCCTAGGCGCAACGCCGTCACCGGCAGAAATAATTCCCGCAAGGACTTAAGGGATCACTCTCTCGCACTCTTTATTGCTGGTCTACACCCCACGACACCGTATCCGCGTGCTTTCTCTCTGGGAGAAAGAAAGAGTAAACTAGACCGTACCTGGCACCCTGCGTTCGATTATTCCATCGAAAATAAACCTGGAGTCGATTTCCGCCAGGTTAAACAAACAATCCTCCTCGAGTGTTTTAGGAACGATCGGGTCTAATAAAAAAAAAATGTTTCGATTCGATCATGTAACGGATTATCAACCGAATACACCTCGAGCGAGCCTAAAAACTCATTTCCCTCCCTGCGACGTGATTGGATCCCAGGTGGAAAAAAAAAGGAGAAAACAGACGGCGCGAGCAGTTCGTCGCGGGGCTAAACTCGCCGAGACGCACTAACAAGGCGCAACCGGGCGTCAGTGTTAGAACGAAGGAGGTCCCTTAACGAGATCAACTCCGTGGAAAGACGCGGTGATGCAGATCCGCGAGATATATCCCGTAGGATTGCCAGGGAGAAGGAAAAAGAGCAAAAACGCGACAAGGAGAGAGAGAAAGAGAGCGAGCAAGGGAGAAGCTTTGACGCTCCTCGAACAAGCAGCAGCGAAGGGGGTGGTGGCAGGGGAGAAAGAGTGAAAGAGTAAGAGACGTGTTGCCGCGGCCGAGAGAAGAAGACGGACGGTGAAAGGTCGGGGGAGAACGGGAGGGCAGCAGAGTCTGCATCTTGGAAGACTTCCTCGAGCTCATTACGCCGACAATAATTAACGTTGCTTAAAGTGTCGTTATGGAAATAACCGGAGAAGAGGGACACACCGGTGGAAGACGCGGCAGGTCTGCGCGGGGGAGCTGGCAGAAGAGACAGTGGTTGGTGGAACCGAGGTCTCTTCTGGTCGAAGAATAACGAAAGGGACAGGTTGGTGAAACATGGATGGAAGGAGAGTGAGTGAGAGAGAGAGAGAGAGAGAGAGTTTGAGAAAGGGGTCGAAGAAGAAAGAGAGAGGGACGGTATCCTTACGCTATCCAACGCATTCTACGATGGAAAATGTTTCCATTGGTGCCCCGTACACCGGGTTGGCCTTCGTTCGTTGCCCGTTTGCACTGGAGCCCCCGTCGTCCCCGTCGCCCGGGGAATATAATTCAACGATCCTCCCTGGTGAAAGGCGAATGGCCGTGGGAGGGCGAAGAAGGGGAGGATCGAGCTGAATGCCTAATTATTATATCGTGAAATATCTGCTAGAAAATTGGATAATGCACTCCTCTCTTCCTCGGCGAGAGCACGAGACGGCCTCCTGGCTCCGACTGTGAGCGAGGCGGAGGGTGGGGAAGGAAGAAAAGCGGGAAAGTAACCAACGGGCGAAATGGAAAGAGAGAAGGAAAACCGAGGACCAGTCAGTCAGCCATAGGAAAGAAGCTCCGGTGAACCGAGCGGGGCTGGAGGCGGGGGTGGGCGAAGATCTGGCTCACGCACGGTATGCATAACGGCCTCTACGTGGGAGAAACGAAACCGCAGAAAACGCCAGTCAACGGCAGCCAGTATGCGGAAACCGCGGCGGAATGACACTCGTGCTCGCGCTAATTGGGCCCTCGAGGTGACGCCGCCGAGAGGGATGCTCTTCCACCCTCGGGATCGTCCTCTCTCACCTCTCTCACCCTTTCTCTCTCTCTCTCTCTCTCTCTCTCTCTCTCTCTCCCTCTTCTGTCTGGTCTTCCACGCGAAACTGTCCTCCTTCCTCCTTTCCCGCGGCAAACGAGGGTTTTCGGCGGTTGAAAATGCCTGGAGGACGAGTCGGCAAGTGGGGAGAGGCGGTGGATGCGCGAGGAAAAAGGCTGATTGGGTGGTGACGAATGAAAAGAAAGGAGGACGAGAGAGAAAACACGCGAGGGATCATGTTAAATCTTACTGGGTGCACGCCTCTGCGGCGCATCTCTGCCGCACCCCTTTTCAGTATTCTCCTTGTCTCTCTCCTTTTAACCTTCGCGTGAATTACCGGACCACCTTGCGGGGGAGATGGAGGGCGGATGGTAAGGGCAAAAAATCGTGTTCAGAGGTCTCGCGAAGAACGAAGTCCTCGAAGCCAAACGTCTTCCTATGGGGGATGAAGTTTACTCGAGCTACCCCCGCGAGCCTCTCTGTAGTCTTCGACAAACGACGTTAAATTCAGGATGGTTCGACGAAAAGTCACTCACCCAACCGTTGAAGCGAGGACCATCCCTTCGGGCGCCTATGATCCAACCAATTCATCTGAAACAATAAATCGTACGTTAGTAAAACGGAGGACGTAATTTCGCGATGTTGAGCGAAGAAAGCGAGGAGGAAACAGGAGGGGGGAGGGGGGTAAAGCGGAGTAAAATTGCACTTTTACGGGGTTCCTGAATAACCAGGAATTACCGCGAGAGTTCGAAAACGAGGCGGAAGGGGGATAAAAACAGTCGGCTGCGAGAATGGGAGGGTGGAGGCGAAATGAACGAGTTAACGGGCGAAGGAAGGAAGGAAGGAGTTCAGTGAAGAAGACGGAGTCTTCGGGCATTTATATACGCTGCCGGGCTTTCTGCGCCTCCATGTATATATATTTTATTGCGATATTCATAACGTTTACAAAGACGGTTCGCGAAACTGCCTCGTTAAATATTTTACGGTGCGATCGACCCGCCCTACCGCGTATCCGCAATGCACGAGCCACTGGAGTGAATCGAATTCAATGGGGACTTCTATAGATGCGTGCACCTCCGGCGAAAAGTGATGAAAAGCCGGAGTAAATCGCGATCCGCGCCTCAGAAATACGGATAATCGACCGTGGAACAGTCTGTCTCTATTTCGTATGACTTCGCGTTGTTTGCTCCGCCGTAACAAATTTCGATAATCTTTTAATTGCCAGCATTTTTTTCGATCATGTCGAACAACATATTTTCCACGAACCAACGAATCATCAGGTGTTTGTTACAACGATGTATTTCCCGATAAAATCACTGAAAACAAAGCGTCGTATTTTCATCGATGAATAATTATTGCGCACCGAAGGAAAATCGAACGTCGAAGCGCGAATAGAACGTGGAGAGGGAAGGGTGTCCCTGCCAGTCGAACTTCCCAGGCTAAAGTTTCTTCGTTCGCGAGGAGAAGGAAGTTTTATTGCGCCGTTACGAGGAAGTATCGCACCGCGAAAGATAGTTTTAATGTTTCTTCTCGCGCCTTTCGAAACCCCCGTCCCGTTGATTTCCAAAGCCTTCGGAGACGTCGACTTGTATTCCGGATTCTAAACCCGGTTATTATCCTCCCCTCTTCCCTTCGATTTGTAGAAAACCCAGCCAACTTTCCCTTTCGCATACCAGCCACGCATAAAGCTTTGGAATTGCGCGATTAAACGCGAAGAAATACTCCGCCCACGATCTCACCCCTTCGTACACGCAAACACTCTCCCGCGCAGCTACTTCGCGATCGTTCCGCGAAAAAACGGCGTCTACCTATATGATTCGAAGCAGCCTAGATCGTTTCTCCATGGACCGCACTTTAGCCAGCGCGCACCGCTCGTCTCTCGAGTAAGACACCGTCTGGAGAACGAGAAGAAAAGTGTGGCAGCGAGTGAGAAAGAAGCAGATCAACGTTGTCGCCGTCGTCGTCGACAACCCGGCTTTTTTCACCGACACAAAGCTCGAAAGAGAGAGAGAGAGAGAGAAAGAGAGAGATTCACCGCGAACAGTGCGTCGAAAGAGCAACGAGGAGCCGTAAAGAAGCAACTAGAAGCAGCTTGAAGCGGCAAGTAGAGAGAGGGAGAGAGAGAGAGAGAGAGAGAGAGAGGGATAGAAGAAGAGAGGCTCTGCCGAAGAGGCAGCGGAGGAGGCTGCTGGTCGAGCTGGCCCTCGACCTCGATTTTCGAAACGATCCTAACTCCGTGTCGAGACAAGGGAGCGAGGGGGTGGTGGTTGCCGTATTCATTCGACCGTTTCGGGTGGTAGTACACCGCCGGCGAAATAAATGACCAAGCATCGGGGGCCAGGCATTCATAGACCCGGCACTGGCGCGCGCTGCTTTGCTCTAGTGCCTTTTGGAATTCCGATTGAGGAGAAACCAACGCGGCAGCAACAGAGACGGTGGTAGCGGTGGCGAAACAGAGCAACAAGGAGGCGAGGCTGCCTGCGAGGGGGGCGAAAGGGAGAAAGAGACGAAATGGATGAAGGCTGAACGCGAACAGGCCAACGGGATGGATCGGTGTATTTCTGAGGTGGGCGATGCGGGGGTGGCGGTGGCGGAGGGGCCGGAGGACCAGTGGGTGGAGGAGGCGGCGAGGCTTCTTTCACGTCAGGATAGTGAGCGATCGACCAAATCGCAGGTGAGTGGCTGCGACCGCGTACAATTTATTTATATAAACGCCGAGTCACCGGTTATTAATGAGAACTGCCGCCTCCTTCTGTCAGCGGAGACTGACGAGTTCCCTCGCGCCGTCCTTGCCCGCCGTGACGTCGTCCCGCGGACTGGAAACTGGTCGGTGCATCGTCGATTAATCGATAGCCTGGCTCAGGTACGAACCACGCGTTTATCAAGAGAATCATCTTTCCGTGTTCCTTGGAAACGCGTCCGCTTGATTACCGTTCGAGTGAAAAAAAGAAATCCTACCGATCGGAAACCGAATCGCGAAACGATATTGAAATTCAACGAAAATCGTAACGAATGTACCAGACGATACGATCGGGGAGAAATCTCGTTTCATCGAGCCGTCATCAATCCCAGTCGCGTGTCAACCCTTTCACGGTGGGTGCCCGTAATCGGTCGGAAATCGACAAAGTACCAGGGAGCACGAACAAGGGATCCAGCTTGGAAAATTCGCTCCACCGCCCGCGCACCCTGTCCTTCTTTCATTCGACGCACAGCGGCGGCTTTATTGCTCGGTAGCCAGAATCCACCGTGGAAGAGGTGGGACACCTGCACCTGGCTGCTTCCTAGCCCATTGACGAGTTAAAATATGAAGGTTCCCGAGGACGTACAGACACCTGGACTCAGCCATCGCGATCAATGAGAGAAACTCTCGACGGGAGGGTCACATCGAAGGTCCGGTTCTCCAAGTTTCCTTTTTCCTGAAAGCGACTCGACCGGCTAATGCGTCCTCTGGGATTTCGCGAGAGGTATTCCCGTCAAAAACAAGGCGTGGATGCACTTCAGCCCGAGTCTTCTCGGAGAATCGAGGCGAGACTTTAATGCATTTTCGGCTCGTTTCAGAGCAGAGTCCCCGGAAAAAGTATCTCGCGAGATTCAGCGTTGACCGTTCATCTGCAGCTCCGAGAGATGACACGGAGGAACTTGTGCCGCGTAACGTCCGGAATCGATTACCTTAATGACAACACGGATGCGATGGAATTTATCATTGTGGTCCTCGTGAGGCGGCAGAATTCGGTTCGCCTCGTTGAACAACGAGTCGCATTTTCAACCGTATCTGTAACTTCCTGTATCCACGATACACATTGAGAAAGTCGGATTTGTCAACGAGTGTTTCGCGTCAATTATTATCAATAATAGCGGATATCGCTTGCAGCTAAAAGTGCAACGGAATACAGCTGCACCGTTCAAATGGAATTCAAAAGCACGTTCACTTTGCCGTATCCTATTATTTCCGAAATCCTTTTTCCCGATTTTTGCCGCGCGCGAAACTCGCGGGTCATCAATAAAAATAATCCCGGCTTTACGGTGGCTTACCGATCACCGAACTCTCCCAGCGCACTTTCGTTTATTTTTAAACCGCTACGCGTCATTGCTCCGGGGTGTTTCTCGGGGGTGGTTCCGGCCACCATGGCCGTCGAAGCGAACTTTCAAAGGAAGCTGATGGGTGTACTCGGTACCGAACGGGTGAGAGGGGTGGCTAAGAACCAGGTGTCACTCTACGACTGTACAAAGGAGTGATGGATGTCTGGCACAGCTACCCTCGTAACGTGTCACGACCTCACCTCAGGTGTCACTTTGGGTCCACGCCTCGTTATCTTCTCGATAGGGAGAAAGTAAAGCTGTTTCTTCTTCTTCTTTTTATCTGCGAACTTGACGCGAACTCGCTCCTCCCCTCTGCTCCCGTTAGTCTCGATTCAATTTTCTTAAAGTCGAGGCCGATTTGAAGATGAGATACAAGTCGAGTTACAGAGTCGAGTTGCGATATTCGTTGACGAACGCGGATCATCGTTGGAGCACGATTTCTAAGCAACGACCAGCTTCTTTTATTCTCTCGTCGTGCACCCTGGGTCCTGGAAGGGCCGCCAATAAACTTCCCGCGACAAATGGTGCGAACCATGAAAGCGAAACGTTTCGCCTCGCGTAATGCCTTTCAATTACACGGGTTTCCTTTGAATTTTCGAAATTGACCGGAACCAATGACGTTTCGATGGCAGTTTCGAGGATGCTGCGAGAGGAGCCATTGGAAAATTCCTGGAAGACCTTACGTCTTCCAAGACCTTCCGCGTAACTGAGCATTTATGCGAGCATTTCGTCGGTCGGATGCCTCATTCATACCTACAGCAGGGGGGCCTGCAAACCTGAACACTTCTAATACGATTTTCATCCACTTTTCGTTTCGTCCGACTAAAGTAAAAAGAAAGTTCATTTTTAATTAAGTGACGATAGTATCATATATTAAAGAGCATAAAAAACTACGGAAGAAAAAGAAATACAAAAAAGTACATTTTGATTTCGAGGAGATTCGAACAGCGTGAAACCGTCTTTGGACTGTCCTATGGGTACACGTACACAAACAAACGTACAAGTTTCTCTAAATCGCAAAGCGAGCGAAATGTTATTTTTAAACCCTGAGAAGTGTCAAACCCCGGTAAAACCGATCGCGCACAAAGTCGCACCTGGGCGCATCCCCGAGTCACTTAAATCGTAGGTGGCGTGAAAATTGAATGGCCAAGGTGTGATCCTTAGAAAGGAGCCTTCTCTCTGTTGCGGCGTCGCCGTAGCGAGAAGTCGTGGAAGGTCCTGCGCGTGTTTCCTAGCACCTGGAGAATCGGGAGCTCGTCTCAAAGTCGGATCCTGTTATTATTCTTTCGCTACCGCACCTCCCCTACGCCTTTGTGCAGCCACGCGACCATCGAAATAAAAGGTTGGATCGGGACGCGTTTAATTTATCTGTCCCTTCGAATCCCTGCCTATATACCTCTTGCTCGGTCTTTACCGTGACAAAACCACTTAAACTATGGTCGTAAATTGAGAAAACCAAATGTATTTTATCTGCACACGTTTCCACGCGTTGGAAAATCGAGCACAGAAATGGCAAAAGTTGAACCAGAAATATTGCAGAAAATGGCAGCCAAGTTGATGGTGGAGATCGCGCGTATCTGACACGAAAAACGAACGTTCCGAGGAAGGCAAAAGAGGTTGGTCGAAGCGTGTCACCGGAGACCGATCCGGAGGAAATGTCCGTCATTCGCGGCGAGGGGGGTGGTTTTCTTTCCCTCGACGTAGCCCAGTGGCTTCTTTCTCGTTGGGATAGGTCCTGTCGTGGGGCACCTCATTTCCTTTTGAGCTGACCGCCACGGTGGAGGGACAGTTCTACGACGACAATCCTTCCCCCCACCCCCGCTGGTTCAAGCATCATCCATTGAGTCCGAGCCGACAATGGACCGTTGGTCCACCGCGCGGAGAGAAGCTAAACCGGTGAAAGAGCGACGGAGAGGGAGGAAGCGGGACGAGGCGAGAGGGTGCAGGGGTCTCCGGTATATATATCTGGAAATACCATTCATACGCGAAGGCTAAAGTCACCATTCAGAAACGACAATCCCAAAAACGAGCTCACCACCGGGATAAGTACGATGGACTCGGTCGCGCTTTTCTAACCAGCCAGTCGACTTCATCCTTTGGTTATTCCTCGGGACCGACACCCCTCGAGACTCGCGTCAACGTTGCACAATGCTTTTCCAAAGAGATTTCCCGCTAACTGTAACGACGAGACAACTCTGTAGCGCGTCCAGCGTTAGTTTCAACCCTTCGAGAGGATTCATCGCTTCGATCTTGGTTCAGTCGACGACCCCTTCCTAGGTTTAATTCTTCGAGATAGTTCTTGGAGAAGACGGTGTTCGATGGCAACGATCGAACACGGTCGATTTGACATCGGAAGGAATCGGAAACGCGGGGAAAATAGACGGAGCACGCGTGTGTCGTCGAAGTCTAGTTGAAAACTGGGATGAAGGCGGGCAGCAGGCAAAGGGGGTGAATGGGAGTGACCTTGACAAAACATCGCGGCCACGGAGCGAAGCCGTTGAGCCGCGAGAACAAAGAGATTCTGTCGTCCTTTGTCAGACGAGGTCCCTATCTCTGTCTCCCCGCGGCTTTCGCTGTCTCTGCCGACTTTTATCTCCTGCCCCCTTTCTCTTTCACTTACTTTTATCTATTTCTATTCGCCACCCCTATTCGTATTATCGCGCGATTGTTTTCATCGTGCTCCGCGTCGTCGCTTCCCCGGCTACTTTTCGACGGACTTTTAATCATCCCCTGTACTCCTGTTTCCAAAGTGGTTTAATTGAAACACAGGAGAACCGAGAAAGAAACGCGAAACTTTCAGGGAACACCGTTTCAATTACTCGACGCGGGGATTTCCCCCCCCCCCCCCCCCCCCGTTTTTTGGAGGACAATGCCAGCGAAGCCAATTAAACGGACATCACCGCGCTGAACGACCTTTCCTCGTCGACTCTCGAGGGAACGAGACATTTCGAGGCCAGTTCACCAGTGTCCCTTTAATGTCGTCGACCTTATTCCGTTCTGATTCGATGACCGACGCGGTCGACCGGTTCGTTCGTCGAAAGGGTAGCCGGTGAAATTTCGCGTGGAACGTCGAATTTGAGGACGACGGCTTCGGATCGCGGGATCTTGACGAGAAAAAAAAAAAAAAAAAGAAAAGAACCGGTCCGACTGTCGATACCAGAGATGTAACGTTTATGTAACGACACGACAGGGAGGAAAGCGGAGAGAGAAAGGGGAGCACAAAAAGGGGGAGAGAACGTCGGAACAAGTTGGGAAAACACTTAGCCGCGCGACTAATGCTTTTATCGTGACCCTTGATTTCGGGCTTGGCCGATTTTCGGCACAAATCAAGGCATTTGTCCCCGCGTTACGACGGTAAATATGTTTTCGGCGTCCCCTGCGTGAAATAATGCGTGCGAGGGCCGCGCGCTTATGAGCGCGTGACAATATGCGCCAGCGAATCCGACTCGAAGGGTGAGAGATAGACCGAGTGGCGGAAGAATGGCACTTTATTAAGACCTCGTAACGGCATTTACCGCGAGACGCAACGACGCCGAATATACTACCCGCTATTGTCTTCCTAAAGAGAACTACGATAAATGTGAATGCCTCCCGAATCAAAGAACATAGACCCCTTCTTACTTTAAGGAAAAAATCGTGAAAGAAGCGTTTCCCCTTTTCCTTGAAAATTCACCGCGAAACGCATCGGAACGCACGATCGAAATAATCACACCGTGGAACGTTCGAGTACCCTTCCTAGCCGCGTAGGAACATCGAATCAAACTCTGCAGAATCCCCGGGCGTCTCTTAAACCGAGTTCACCGCGACTCTCCGCGGGAATCGAATTACCCTCGCCGGATTCCACATCGACGGCACATCCTCGAGTCCTCGCGGAAATAAAATGCCCGGGATACGCGTACCGAGTCGGCCGGTTCGCGGGTTGTCCGGCGGGAACGCCGGCGGCAGCACCTACCACTCCGTGAGGCAAACAACCCCTGAGCATCGGGCACACGGGTAGGAGGTGGAGTAGCCCGTAGGCAGAGGAGGAGAAAAGAGGAGGAGGCACTCCATCGCAGTCCGTCGCCTTATCTAGAGGGTGGGAGTAGCCGGCGGGGTGGTTTTGTCTTCCCTACCCCCTGTCCCCTTCGCCGTCTACGTTAACGCGCCTGCGCCACGGAAACCACCCCCGCAACGGGTCTATCGTACGGGCTTCTCTCCCTCCGCCACTCCACCCACCCAACCACCCCTGCGCCGCGTGTCCTCTCGCGCGCCACCCCTCTATTGATTTTGTTACAAACCGGCTCCAACCCCCGACTCACCCTCGCCGAGTCTCGCGGACTCTGTCGGAACGATACGCGCCGATGTACGTATACATGCGTATATATGGTCTGCACCTATGTACGTCTCCGCACGGCCGTGTTTGATTGTTTATTCGCGTATGCACGCTCTCTTAGATGCATCCGGGCTACCGCGGCCAGAGGGAGGAAGAACGACGCAGCCACCTTCGCGACCGACCGCCTGCCCATTCTTTTTTCCATCTCGAAGCGTTCCAGCTGGAAACCCGACTCGTGTCCCTTTATCGATTCTATTTCGCGATGATTACCAGCCATGGAAACGGAGATCGGCGTGCTCGTTCGAAAATTCACGGTCAAAGTTACAAGTCTGCGCCTACATCCGCCAGAGACATCCAGATCTCTCCCACCCGCCTCGCTATTCATCGGTGAATCCTGCTTTTTTCCAGCGATTTTACGAGTCTAGTCGCGTGGTATTCGCGCGTGAAATGTCGTAAACGAGCTCGAGGAGTAAGTGGCAGGAGAAAAAAAAAAAAACAACTACGACCTACGTAATATATTTCTCGCTCCGCCGTGACACTTGCCTTTTTATTTATTTTTCCTTTTTTTTTTTTTCTTCCTTCCCTCGTTACTCTGACCGATCGTGTACGCGCAAGCAAGCAACATTCGGGCAGCCACTCGGTGGTCCCCAACTGGTTCAAGTACCACGTGCTCTCTCGTGGTCGCCCTTGCGCTCACGTCCGACCAAGAAGAAGTACTCGAGAGCATTTGCGGTGGATTTGACGGTGCTTCTCGCCACGGGAGCCCCACTTCTGGCCGCCGGTAACCATGGGGTTCTCTCTCCGAGTTCACTACCTCTCTCCCTCTCTTTCTCCCTCTCTCACTTTCCCTCTCCCTCTTTTTCCCCGCTTTCGCGTCGTTCCTACGCTTTTTCTCGTTCACTTTCGAGAGGCTCCATATGATACCCCGTGATAATCCCCCGCCTATCGGCTGGGGAGTCTCTCTCTTCCTCCCTGGTGGATTAAAAGGGTGCCTTTTCCCGGGGTTGCGCCAGATTTACATTTTTTTTTCTCCTACGCTAGCCTCGCCGCTGCTGGCTGATCCTGAATCATTTGGACTGTACCCAGGGTGTCTCCCGTGGAAAACGTCGAACAAGCGAAAACCGCGGAAAAACGAAGATCCTTGGACCCTGCTGGGAAAAATTCCGTTCGTCGAGAACGCGCGACATCGTACACGCGTATACCGGGTACGTATGTTCTGTCTCCCCGAGACAACGACGAACTCGATCCAACGCCGCGTTCCTCGGGAAAAGAGGAAAGAGAAAAGAAAGGGAAAAAAACGTCGATATTTATCAAGGAGGTAACACAGGCAGGGTGAAATATTCAGATCGACATCTGGTGGCTTCGTTTGTGCAAACGAACCCGGCTTGGTCCGTTAAGCCGGCTCCCGCGTAAGTCAGGCGTGCGGATATTCAAGAGCCTTGTTTCGTGGGATTGCCGGATCTCCCGGCGATATATTGCGCTACGACGGCTGTATACACGATCCAATTTGCGACATCTTCACCGCGTCTACGGGGTGTCCGGTACAATGCGCGCCACGGCCACAAAGAGGACCCGGCGAGCGGGCAACGAACCCGGCTCGAGAAGACTCGGCCCTCGCCGGCTCGACAAGACGCAAAAATTAATATCAATCGCGGCCAGACGTATCGAGAATTAACGAGCCGGTTCCTGTGACCGGGCAGCACGCGCTGCGCAGCTCGAGCGCAGCGGAGATCAAACGAACGACGGGTCGCCAGCTGGAATCGTTTCCACCGAACGTCCTCGCGGGTTCGAACAGGAGGACACGGGGAGGAAATTTCTCGGGACCATCTACCAGGCAATTATCGAGTCGGCGGATACCGGCTGGTCTCGTAAAAGAGAATCAAGTTAAGTGCCCGTAGATCGCGATGACAAAGCCTGTTTTTTCCGTACCACCGAAATGGATTACGATCGGGTTCCGTCGCGAGGATCACCGAGAGAAAGCCCGTCCCACGGGCAAAGTGGGTTAATAAAGCGATATTAAAGCCACAGGGGGGGCTGTACCGTCGCAGAGAATCCCCAATGTCCACCGCGGCGCGGAGGTACGGAATTACGCGGTCACTCCGACACCCTCTACGATCCGCCATTGCGTTTCATTATCGCCTGACTATCTCGGCAACCTACATACGCGGGCAACTCTCCTCGCCCTCTCGCCACCCTACCCCGTTCGATCTAATGTCCGCATAGGTGGCCAAATACCGTGGGCATCGAGTAAACTTTGCAAACACAAACGCCCGCCGCGCGTTATTATCCCGTAATCCCGGTGTTTTACATGTTATGAGGATGCGCCGAATGGCCTGTTACCGGCGACCTTCAATCTTACGTTATTACGCGGCCACGCCGGGTCCACATATGGCCAGCGCCATCGCCGGGGGCAGCGCATGATTTTACATAAATTTCACGAGTCGGAACACCTTGCGGCTGGCCGCCGACGACAACGATCCCTCCATGCGAACGCGAGACGCTACATACGTTTCTGTTCGCGAGTTCTCGCTCGCCTCTGATTATTCATCCTCACCCCCGTCCAAAGTATTCGAGAGATCGCGAGGAAACGAAAATTGATCGAAGGATACGTACGCGTGGAACGAAATCTCGGTCGGTTCGTCGTGCGATTTCCACGTGTGTTTTGACAACCACCCCGCCCACGCGTGTTCTCTCTCACGCAACGGCTCGTGCACGCACGGCAACTCGCTATTAAGTGCATTAGCACGCTTTTAATGCCGGCCGGATCGCGTTTATGGGGTCCTGCGCACGGTCGCGGGGGTCCACGCTCGCGTGCACGGTGGGTGTGTCTGGTTTCATTCTTCACGCGCACCGGACACGTGGCCGCAGCACGAGGTTCGTAGACGTCGAACGGCTCTCGTCCCGTCTCGCCTCCTTTTTCATCCCCCCTGATTGGCACTTTAAAAGCCGGACGCGGCACGGACGCGATCGCAGCACGTCGCGTTGAAAACGAACGTGGAACGTACGCGTCCTACCCCGTGCGTCGACGCTGCGACGTTCGTCCGCGATCGTTTCGCAAAGCGAACCGACCACGCGCGCGCTTTTCGATGCGACGAACCGTGTCCCCAAAATGGTCCCGGCTCCAGCGTAACCCTTTCTCACGACGAGCCGCCATTTTATTTCCACCGTCCCAATGTTTTCCCGTCTTGCATTACGGTCAATTAATAGGAGTCATTTATAAGGGGCAAACCGGAGAATCTGGGAATCCGCAATCCACCGGGGAGCAATAAATCTCAAGTCGCCGAGCGGAATGGAAACGGAACCCCTCTTGTAAGCTGGTTGTATTGTAGCTATTACCGAGCCATGCATCACTAGGTAACAACCACACGGTTCACTATCCTCGTCCCTCTACCTCGCCCTCGGACCTACCGCCTCTCCGTCTGTCCTTCCCTTTTTGCCCCCCTCCGTTTACCCCCGTGGCCGTTTCCCGGAGGAGAGCAAAGGACGCGACGCGGAGGAACGGGACGTCTGGGAAGTTTCGCAGCTGATATCGTGCATGGACCACCCAGGTGTGCCCCCCGCGCACCTCTCACGGTGGAAGAGCGTTCGGGGTGTTTCGGCATTAAGAGAAATATTAAGCCACGCAACGTGGTGAACCGGCGTTGCGTGACCCGAGTGGACCGGACGGATCGTTGATGAGCGTATCGCGACACCGAGGGACGTTCGTGGAGCTCCTCGGATCGACGTGAGTCACGTTCGTCGCCTTTTCGAGTAGCTCGGGAAAAAAAAAACAAGCTCCGATGGAACTCGACGTCCGCTGGATTCGCGGTCTGAAAATCGCCACGTCGCGAATCGAGGTGACAACGGCAACAACCGATAGCGAAATAAAGGGAAGACTAACGTAGGAAAGCTGGTGCGCGAGACAGAAGGCCGCGTGCAGGAAAAAAAAGGACAAGAGGGGGGAAAGAAACGAAAGACCGGAAGGGAATCCACGTCCACCGGCATAGTCTCTCTCATCGGACGACCGTCGGTTGGAAGAACAGAATACAGGGTGGCTGGCTGCGCGGGATGGTTGACGAGGGTGGTACCTGCCTTCTCCTCGCGCCCTCACCGGGCGCTATAGTAACAATACGGGGAAACATAGGGAAATCAATATGGCTTCCGTTGCCCTCTTCCCTCTCGTCTCACCCTGTCTTTCATCCTCTCGCTTCCTCCTACGGTTCCTCTCCTTCCGACACCCTTCGACCCTCTTCCCGTCTCTTTCCCGCGAGCTCTCCCGCGCTCAGCGCGGACGGGTGAACCCATTATGAGGGGGTGTTACTCCGGGCCAATCCCCAACCATCCGGAGAGAGAAACTGGAGAGACGAGAGTCCAAGGAGGGCGCATGTGCGTTGCTAGGGCCACCGGATGGGTCGTCGTAGTTGCGCGCGTGAATCGGTCACCCGTTATACGCGGTCAGGCCGGTTCGCAAGAAAGCCCGCCATTATGTGCGAACCGAAAGTAGTTGCGCGCCGTACGAGCGTGAAATCTAGACGTTCAAATTGTGTTTGAACGATCAATGGATAGGTTTCGTAGAATACGCAGCAATGACTATGTTTGAATGGCCATTTAAGTTACCCAATATGTATTTGTAATAAAGAATATATTTGTATCTAATCTACCATTGCGCGCGTGTAGTCTGTCCAACTTTTTTTATCCAACGATCTTGCAATCGAGAATTTATGATAAAATTCGACAATGTCCATACCCGAAATAGGGGTAGCGAATGCACCCCTATACCGATGCTCTAACGGTGCATCCGAGAAACAGCCACGCGTCGTAGGTTGTCGGTACAGCAGAAAAGTGCAACCTCGGTGCAGTAAATGCACCGCGTGCGTCAGATTTGTGTATCGCGGCGAAAAAAATAAATTGTGCACCGAGTCAAAAAATGTGGTCAATTGTGATTACTACTACAGTCGAGTTATTCATCGTTAATGGAGATTTGTTTTTAAGGGTGAGATGGAAAGGGGTCATCATGAGGATTTTAAGGGAAAGCTGGGGATTGTTGCGCGCTGGGGTGTTGTTGATTTCGATTCGATGATGACAAGTTTTGTTCACCTTAGGGGCAGGGAACTAACCTTCTCAGTTTTCACATCCTGCTCCCGTCAGGTAAATTCACTTGGTCAACCATCTTTCTCTCTCTCTTTTTTCTCTCTCTCTCTCTCTTTGATGATTTGAAGATTTGGACTGCTGCAACAATTTTCCAGAATCTGCGAAGATTTGGAGAATTTTTCCTTGGTGTTTTTTTATTCTCCTCACTTCCCTCTTCGTGTGAAAGAGTGGATGAAGGAGGAGGAGAAGAGCGACGAAGTTGATCGATGTTTGGTTGGATTCGCAGAAGCCCCTACGAGAACCTTGGTTGTTTTTCTTTTCCTATCCATCCTGGAGTCTTCATTTCCTGAGTAGCACCAGACCACGGGAGTAGTTCGTACGAACCGTCCTTATATAGTAACTGCAAGGGCTCGCGAGTACTAGCGAGAAACCCATAGTTCGACGATTTTTTCTTATTAATCACTTATTATAATATTGTAAAAATAATCCAGGTGATTTCTCGCGCTAATAAATGTATATTCTATCGAAAAAACACTCCATATAGCTTATATTTTGTTAAAAAACCGCGAAAAACAATATCGCTTAAATCCACTTCATCCTAATGTCCCCCTAGTAGCCATTGGCGCAACATAAACTTAGAGGGTCGATAAAGTAACATGCATGTTACCGTCATTTGAGAGAAGCAGCGGCAAAGTTGAGAAAGAAAGTCATAAAATCTCTAAATGTATATCAAGGAACTCTAGAGCCTATCCCGTAGTAAATTATTTTAGTAAAGTCTAATAATAAAAAAATACTACAAGCTTGAATTCCCAAATAAATCTCCTGCTGTCGATAAAGAAACATCCCTCTGCGGTACCTTTCTTGGTACAAACTGGAAATGAGCTGCGTCGGTAAAAGCTGACGCTGTAAACTGTTACCGACGATGGATCATGTCTTCATCGATAAAATACGGGCACATCCTTATCGTTACATCCCCTCAATGAGGGATGTTAATGTTAAAAATCAACTTTTCGTTAACACGAAGGAATGATATCGTTTTGTTCGCACTTGAATTACAGATGAACATTAAGAGATATCCTGTGCAAATTCAATCGAACCTTTAATACACTCTACGCGTTAATTAAGCTCGATTAGTAACCAAAAGATGCAAATATTTACCTCGTCAGTACCTATAATCAAAAATATACGTTCCTACTTCGAATCTAAACTGAGAAAGGTCATGTTTACATCGTTCAAATCTATCCACGTATCGCGAAGAGCACACGCACGCATCGATAGAAGGACGGTACGTTATATCAAGAAGAAGGGAGCCCAGCAAACTTTCGATTAGTTGTCGGTTGACGTCGCAAGTGTCTCGAACAATCGAACGGTTATCATAACTGAAAAGAAATCGTCGGGAAAATTGATATACTTTGATAGCAACCGAAACATTCATGCTTGTACGCGATAAGGACTCGTAGAACTATATATATAGTGCGAAGAAGAAAACGTAGAATGGCATTAACGATAGCCCTGCCACTGTCTGGCCTGGAACCGGAGCATTTTAACTCGTTGGGTGCCAGACTTCTGTACGAGCAAGGTTTGAGAACTCTGGCTGGTTACGGGCCGATTTCACCGAGTACAGGAAGCGAGTCGAGTGGAGTCAGCAGCTTCGTACCTTCTGTGGAGTCATTAACGCCGGAACAAACACCAGCATCTTCCAGACCGGACACACCCGCCGAAGAAATGGTCAAAAAACAGCCAGAGGTACGCGATTCGATGACGGCGAGTGTTTGAAATAATGCTCGACTTTTATTCTGCTTTCAGCCACCGCTGCGAATCTATTACAGACAGCGGGACATTTTAAATTTGGGGGCCAACATCCGGGAACCGTTCTGGCAGATGAGAATTCCAATGATGCCCCGTTACGATTTCAAAAGTTTCATGGAGAACAGGTCGGTGTATTATCGCTTAGGAGAGTACGGTTTAACGGAGGATTATCCAATGGTAAGTGTCTGTTTACCTCCAGATTCGATACGAAAAAAAAAGAGGACGAAACTATTTTCGATCATGTCACATTTAATACCAACAACAATTTGACGGACGTGTTACACCAAAATCTACACTAGGTTCGATTACATCGCACGATAGACAATTATTTTCGTAACCATCGGTAATTGAACCGATTCGTTATTCGTTTCGAAAGCTTTCCCTATTCCTATTGATACGACTACCACGCTATCACGGTACGTAAAATTATTCTAAGTAATTTAGAGTCGCCTCCAGCAGTGTTCCGCTTTAATTACGCGTAATCCCTCGTCTAACCTTCTCCCACCTTCAAGAAACGCGTCAAAGGAAACGTCTTCGGGAGTGTTTCAGTTCGAATCAGTCGCTACCACGTGGAATGTTTCCTTCCTTCGTACCTCCCCCGCTTTCTGTCCGCGTTTCCACGCTCGGTCTGAGACCGTCCAACTTCTCTGGGCTCGTTCGTGCGCTCGTCATCGTTTGAAATTGATAAAATACGGGCAAACAGACGACCAGACCGACGGTCCAATACCTGAAGGGCCAAGACTTACGCCAGTAACGACCGTACGGGAATTGTGCAATTTTTCTGCTAACGAGGGTGACCTTGTCCAGCAGAGGTGGCGATGACAAATGATCCAGTAACGACAATGCTTTCATCTCCCTGATATTCTGAGAATCAACGAATAATTGATGAAGTTCAATCGATCAACTCGTTTACGCACGATTTCAACTTTGATTTCTGCTCGCTTACTTTCGGAAATTTAGCCCTCAGATTCGACATTCGCACGTCTTTGATTTTGTTGTGAACCTGGCGGTAACGCGCCGTTAAATAGTTCTGCATCGCGAATTTCTTCTGGCAGGGATCGAACGATCGAACGAAACACTGGGAAAAGAACCAAATGAATTTCCGTCAGCTGGACAGATCCGGACGGTTCTCTCCCTTCGTATTAGGTACTAGGCCATTTTGTACGCGTCGGAAATAATCGAGGACAAAACAAACTCGGAACGAGCTCCCTTCAAACACGAATCGACGGCTGACAATGTTTGATCGTAGAAGGCGCGAAATCTATTGGTACTCGTGGCATTTTTCTAAACGAACCATCCTTTCTGTTTTTCATCCAGAGAGTGTGCAAAGACTGCAGCTTCTGCGAACCATCGCCGTACCTGTTCTAATCTGTCGTCGATGGTGTAACCGCCGACGAGAGAGGACGACGTCGCGGACTGCAAACTGTGATAAAATTGATAGACAAGCGGCAGCCGGCTCGGGACGAGTCCACGGGGAGCAAGACTAGGAAGAATCAGCGAGAACTGGTGGCAAAGTACACGTTTCTCGAGGAAGCGTTTAACGATCGCGTGTTTGGTACCGAGGGCGCGAAAATCCCACTCCGTACTAATAAATAATTTAACAAACAGAGAAACAATGTGTGTATCCACGCGTTCCAAGAGCGACACGAATTTTTGCGTACAATTTTTCTTCATTGTTTTTTTTTTCTTTTTTTTTCTGTGCACCGGTATCGCGCTGACTGGATGATTGATTGTCAAATATAGCGGGCGAGAGTTTGTTGAAAACTTTTTTTCATCATTTTTTTTTTGTTCCCTCATAATGCGCTTGCTTTTGTTCGACGTTAATCGTACCAGACAATTCTGCCAATTTTCATTCCTAAATTGACGTTACATCGCCGTGTATCTGACAATTACATCATCGCCGATTATTTGATAGCCGGTTACGGGCTGCGATGGTCATATATTTCTTATATTTTTTTTTAATATATTTATACATATATGCGTGTCAAAAAAAAAAAAAAAGAACAGGGAGAATGAGGCGGATCACTTTGCTATGCAACCTGTGCATACGCAGTCAATGGCTCGTTTAGAATACGTTCTACTGCTGAACGATTTTAGAGTAGACGCCATCGTCGAGCGATTCAACGAGAATCGAATGATGCACACGCATACATTATTTTTTTTTTATTTTAGAAACCGTGTAGGAGCAATTCACACCTGTACACGCGTCGCAGCGAGAAGAATTTCAAACAAACGGGAAGCGTGTTCAAAGAGAACAAAAGGTATTTAAAGACGACCGAATCCCTCGACGATGCCCGTGCGTTTCCCCTTCGTTTCAAAGCTGTATCGTTGTCGCAACATCAAGAGCGTTCTCCGCTGTCGATGACGATATGTGTGACGATACGCATATATCTTAATCGACGTTACGTTAGTAATTTCAAGTTTCATTCTTTTCACAAATGAAATTATTAACAGACATTCCATTAAGTATGCCATTCCGCGCGGCACGATATAGCTAGCTATTATAATATTACGAACAATCGACCAGTGCGTTATAATTATAATTGGCTTATACATTTTCGCGATAAATGTAATGCCCGCGCGCAGAGTATTGTAATCATGCCGAAGCCATTTCGCTAGAGTCTTTACTGACCATTGTTTATAAGCGGGTAATAAACAATATTTTACAACAGCCCAGCGTTACGTTCGATTATTTAACTAATTCCTGTCGAGCATACGATTTTCATTCATCATCTTCGAACGATCAATGAATCTCGCCCGCGCGACCGCGTCGCCTTTCGCAATTCAAATGGAACCGAGCATCGAAACGCGGATAATTCCTATCAAAGTAGAGGCAAAAAAAAAAAAATGTAAAAGCGTCGCGGTTCTCCGCCCATAATGATTCCCATCAGCGATACCAAAACCAGAACGGATTCGGCTCGCGGTCCGAAAGATCTGGCGCGAGATGGTGCACAAAGGGACGGTGGTGCGGCCGTTAACCGTTTACCCGAATCCGTAGGACGCGTGGCGTACGTGCGAACGTGTAAAAGAGACGTTACGGCGGGAGCGTGCGAAGGGATGCGCGAGGGCCGCCGTTCCAAAGGGATGCGCGCGAGACGCACGGATGCACGCGTGCGAACGCGAGCCCGTGCGTGGGTGCGTGGAACGCGCGCGCGTCAGAGATGTACACGGCGACTATTCAGATATTGTTGTTATTGTTGAGGGAACAATCGCCCGTCAATAGGCTGCCCCGGCACAATGTATCTATTCAGGTGCGGTCAGGGGTGCTCAATCGATCGGCCCCCCTTTCGCTCGCGATTCTCGAAAAACCCTCGCGAAAGAGCCGAGCTAAGCCGCTCGATCTGGGGACCAGGCGTCGTCACCGCGGGGTTCGAATCTGTCGAATGGGTTCGCGTGGCCGTTACCAACTTTAGAGCAGCGGTTCGTTAACCGGCTGGCGACGAGCGAGGTGTTACAGCACGGCCTGTACGTTAATCTCGTCGATCGATGGTAAATCGATCGTGCCTTCGGACGAGACGACTCTACTGAGCGTCGATTCGATCGATTTTAAAGGTTCGATTTATTAAAGCGACCGTGCCAATGGAACCGATGATCCAGGAAACGGCGGCGCGATCGTAGAATATTAAGCAGCGATGCCCCGCGTAATTATCAGTTTCACATTTAAATAGCCACGCCGCTTTGGCATTAACTGCCATTGATTAGATACATTGTAGCGAGCCGCTAGAAACACGGCTTATTGCGGGCATAAATCGACTATCGCTTACAATTATTATTATCCGGCCTGTGCTGGTATTTAAACCGATAAACGGCTCGCGGAATCGCGATGGCGCGGCGTCATTGTGCGTTAGAGGCGCGAGCGGGAGAGAGTGAGAGAGAGAGAGAGAGAAAGAGAGAGAGAAAGGGAGCATTGAAAAGCCCCCGGATGGACGGTCGGGAAACGGGACCAGGCTGGAACCAAGGCCGGTAGAGCTTGAATTGGGAGGGAAAAAGAGGGCGCGTGTGAGAGCCACTGCCTCGCGAGTGTACCAGCCTTCCCTGCCCATAGCGATGATTACGTATGCGGGAATCATTGTCGAGTAACGCGCGATGCACATGCAAAGGCCAAAAATCGTCGAAATCAGTCGAGTTCAACATCAGCATTGTACCTGGCCTTTGTCTCTGCCTCATTGTTGTCGGTACTCGGTGTACAACGTACACGTACGAGCCGCGGACCGAACGAGAGGGAGGCAGAGAAAGAGAGAGAAAGAGAGAGCGAGAGAGAGAGAGAGAGAGAGAGCAGCACACGCTGGGATAGTTCGTTCGCTGGTCCACGGGTGCCACACACCTACAGGACCTTCGCTATTTGCTATTTATGCTAGCGAGATCCCGAAAATCGGAGCATTGTTGCCGGTCCGCTCCAGCATTGACTAGAAAATCGATTCGAACCGGCGGCGCGCGGACGCGCCTGGGAAACTCGCTTTCACCCTACCGAAATGTCTCTCCACTTCGCGTGAATATTGCAATTTGGATAAATATTCGTCTCGGCTGGACTCGCGTCGGTTGCTTCGCGGGACGCGACGCATTCCGGATCCCCCGCCAAACGGCCGGAACGGTCCCGAATCCGCGGATACCGCGAGACAGCGTCGCCTCGACTCGCGTTTAGCGACGAGCGTTGTATATGGGTAACCAGGCCAACGGTACACTCTAGTTTTATCGATGGTCCGCGTGAAATGCTTCCCGATGCTTGCGCAACGTTTGCTACCAGTCGTCGAAGCTTGGACGTCCGAGTCCAAGACGACCCACATCCGGAGAACGTAAATCGAATCATCCGGTAACGACTCAAACAGATCGACGTTCAAAGGTAAGTTCGGTGTGATTATAAATCTCGTGGTGTAAAAATGACGCGAAATTCTTACGCAGCACTGACACAACCCCTTCGAATATTTATCCGAGCCAAACTTCCTATAAGAAGATCGTAAACCTCTTTCGTCATCGGCCAAAGTAATAACTCGAGCTGCTAGCTGGGACGGATAAAAATTACGTTCGCCATACAAACCCTACCGCGCTGCACTCCTCGGAGACAACGATGGACATCACGAGGAACTGCTCCAACGACCGTTCGCGTCTTCCTTTTCATCCCTACGTTCGATACCATGTCCAACCTGTGTCAGGCTATAATTTTCAAACTTTTCCTCGAGTAACCAACGAGTAAAACGAGATAAAGACGCTAATAACAAAGTATCGGAATGATATTGAGAGCGATCGTGAGCAGGTACCGGAAGCTCGGAACGGGAACGGATACCCCCATGATTTTTCGCGTGCGCAGAGGTTCAGGCCCGATAGGATAAGATTTCCGTGGCGATATCGGAACGAACGAGGGGAGAGGGGGAAGATAGCGGACGAAGGGGTGAGAAAGAGCAGGAACAGCAGAAGCAGTGGGGGTGTAGAAGGAGGCGAAGA
Source organism: Xylocopa sonorina (assembly GCF_050948175.1). NCBI lineage: Eukaryota > Metazoa > Arthropoda > Insecta > Hymenoptera > Apidae > Xylocopa > Xylocopa sonorina. The sequence continues at coordinate 17,764,659 of NC_135193.1, forward strand.
GGGGATAGGAGGAGAAGAGGGCATAGAGCAGCTGAATAGGAAGCGACACAATGGACCTGGGTGGCTGTGGAGGCGTGTTATCAAATGGGTTCCTCATTCACATACTGCGGCCTGAGCTACCTGTGTCTGTCTGTACCGGTGTCTGTCTGTTATACTTATTCATACCGCCCATTGTGTCCTCCACTGTTGAGTCGAGTTCAGTTCAGTTGAGAACGCGATGGAACGTGCCACAATGCACGAATATGGGCTGCGCTGCTCTCCTCCCCCTCCATCCAAGCTAACTCTTTCTCTTTCTCACCCCACCTACCCCACTGCCATTTGCCACCCACCGCCCAGGCCAGGCTAGATTCGCTCGGGCGACTGAAAAGAAAATTGTGTTGGGAAATTGTATCCGCGAGAAACCCGGCCGATAATGTGGAATTCTTGGCCGGAACAGCCGAACCAGACAGTCTCTTGCCGGTTCGACAGTCTCGGTAGAATCGACGACCTCGTTAATTCCGACTTTGGAAATCGTGCGAGGTTTCGTGAAACAAGTTTCGCTCGCAATTGCGGCGCATTGTTGGAAACGAAGAAAAACGATACGATCTCATCCTGTGTCGCGAAAACCTTAAACCTGCGAGAACCACTTTTGTCTCGACAGAAAGTACGCGAAGCATTTCTCGAAAACTTCGACTCTCTTTTTATTTATTTTTTTTTTTTTGTTTTCTTTTTGGAACCGAGAGAGCTCGAATCAAAAGACGAACATCGTAGAAGAGAAGAATCTTTGCCGCTACGCAAAATTACGTTTCACTCTCCGATTCTATAGGAAAAGAAAGAAGTTGGAAGTTCGCGAGGAACGATGTTTCGCGAAAGAGTCACAGAATCCTTGGGTAGGCGATGGACCATCGATTGAATGCACGACTTCGCGTCCCGGCGATTTCTCATCGAACAAAGAAGGAGAGGAAGAAAGAGAAGTCGGAGAAAGTGTCAGGGGGCACGTCAAAGTCAGACGTCAATTGTTCGCGAAGGAAAGCACCAATGCCCGATTAAGTCCGCAAGATCACCCACCCTTCCCGTCACTTTCGGATCCTACGCCCATCCCTCGGTTCTCCGGTTCACCCAAACCGCCTCCGCGGACCCTCGCGGACCCTCCTTTCATTCCAGCCGACACATAACGAAGGTAATTACTGGATTCGGACAGGTAATGGTCGGTGGAACGACGATCATTCGCGACGATACCGCGACTCATGGCGTTCCCCGTCGTAATCAGAAAATTCTATGGTAGAGTCGATCGTTGGCTATTGAAAGGACCGAATTGCATTCGCGCATGGCTGAGTTCGAAGAAAAATTTCGCGCGTAGAAAAAATTCGCGCGACCCGAGCAAGTAACGAAGGAATGGTAAAAGAATGTTAGAGAAAAGCGGGCAGGAGAAAAGACGGGAACGAAGAAAAAGAGCAACGCTGCGGGCCCTCTCCTTCGTAGCGAGAAACGTACGAAGAGAAAAGAGAGAACGTATTACGTATAAGCAGGCATAGGCTCTGGATGAGCCACACGCGGACGCAACGGCATACAAAACTCGCTCAATACGTCATTCAACCGAAGAATACGGTTCGTTCTCGCCATTTTGCTCCCAGAATGAGAGTTTCAAAGGGAATTAAGGATTCAAAGGCATCTTTTGCGCGGCGCGCACAAAACGGCCAGCCACGATCTTCCTTCTCTCTTCTCTTTTTCTCCTTCTATCTTCTTCCTCCCCGCGATTCTCTTGCTACCAGCCTATCCTCCTCCAACTATCTCTGTATCTGTGCACGGTTGCTCTTTTCCTCCCGTTCAACGGAGAGAGAGAGAGAGAGAGAGAGAGAGAGAGAGAGAGCATAGAACGCGCTCTCAAGACGAGGCGATCCCGAGGCGTTGCGTGTACGCGCCCACACAGCAAAAGAACTGAAATCCCGTACAAATCGTTGTACAATGCGCGGAGCGCGGGTTAACGCGCGGCGGCGTCCGCTTCTCTATTTCGCCCAACGACGGCACAAGCGTGCCCGGCAGCCAGGCTCTGATGAAGAAATCCGCGTGAATGCCCACTCGAACAAGAGACTGGCCACGTTTCGAGAGATATTCAAGCCGGTTCGCCGTTGAAACGGGCGAAATCGCCCAAGTAAGACGCAGGGATGGAAGGAACATCGCGGAGCCGCGAGAATTCGCGGAAACTGGGCCGAGCATCGAGGGGGGAATTCTACCGGTGAAATAGGTACCTCGAGGTAGCTTCGTTTCGTAATTCTTCCACGCTGAAATCACTCCCGAGCGGAGTATTCGAATTCGCGCGCCAATCCGCGGGATAATACCGCAAATATTTGACGAGGAACACCCCAACCTCGCCACGGCTATTATCGAATTGGAATTCATCAGTACCGTGAAAAAAGGAGACAATAAATAGGAGGCCCCAAATAGGAATTGCTGCGAGGCATTAACGCTAAAAAAAAGTGTCCCCCCGTGGAGGAAAAATCCACTATGTCCCGGGTCAATCGTCCCATTCTATGGACTCGGCCCACCAGGCTGGACCCTGCGCGTGCACCCTCGCGAGAGATCCCTTACTTTACGATCTTGGTCGCGTTCCTCTTTTTTTTCCGCGCCGCCGCGGAACAAATTCGTGCGACGATTTCTGCTCGCAATAGGGAACGGGAACGAGAGGGAGACAGAGAATGGAGGCGCGGAAAGAAGGGAAAATCGCCGGAACGCCGGCCTGTCCCCCGATTGGCTGATTAACATAAAAATGCCCGTGCTCGTAAAGGGCACCGTATACATATATTACGGGCGTTATATAGATCGCGAGGGAGGAGTTATAGTTTCTGATTGTTATTCATATTCGGCCGGTAGCCACGCGGCCGGGCATGAATGCGCGCTTCTGTGTTGGGTCAATATAAACGTCAGCGTGAGAGGAGGGTGCACGCGTGGGGGTGGCGTGGACTGGGGTACTTCCTTCTCAATGACACTCTTTCCTTTTTTTCTCCTTCCTTTTTTTTCCTTTTTTTTTTTCTTTCCAACGTTAATGCCACGGGCCGTGGCGCACGGGTTTAAACGATTACTCACCCGCGGCTCTGTCTGGAATGAAAAGGGCGAAAGTGCCACTTACCGCGCCACGGGCCTCCGAGACTCCCAGGCACCTGGAACAGAAATCACGTCCTAATGAGACCGGCGGAGTTAAGCAGCAAAGTTGTAGAAATTGCTGGGAATTTCGAGCGAGCCGAGTGGAGGCCCCCGGTTCTCGGCCTTTTAAAGCGCGTTTCGCGCCGAATCAGTGGCGCTAAGCTCTCGCGATCGAGTTCCGTGTCGACGCGTCAGATAAAACCGAGCCTCTCGTTGAAAGACACCTCCGGTGTCCCTCGATCGTAGAAACGATAGGAGGACGAGGCGAAACGTTATCGATGCCCGAGGTATCGCTGGCTGGCGCGCTACAACACCGGAAGCGAACAAAGCGGACAGGTAATAGGTGAAACGTTCGAGGCGCGGAAGCTCCCGTCCTCCTAGCGAACCGGCGAAAGGAAAGCTTAATCGCGAGTCTGAGCTGGCACGCAACCGCGTCTGGATCCACTTTCCAATAACTGGGAAGTATCGGTGAATGCAGCAGTGGGAGTTCAAGGCTCGGCCCGGCGCATTCTATCGTCAGGGACGCTGAGAGGCACAAAGGACGAGCGTTTAGCAGCGGCATGCGATTTCGATCCGCGGAAGAGGAACGAGGAATCAGAAGAATAAAGGGGCGAGTACCCCGCAAAGTCACTCGACCTCCATCAGCCATCCTCTCCTCTCCCGGGGCAACGACGCTCTCTATATAGCTTCTACCTACATTATATTTCTTTCGTATCTACCCCCTTTCTCTCTCCTACTTTCTCTCTCGCTCTCTCTCTCTCTCTCTCTCTCTCTCTCTCTCTCTCTCCGCGGCCAAACACACAAACGATCGTACGTACACGTGCACACAAGCTGAGCATTGCCGCGGTCTTATCGGCAGTTATCGGGCCGTGATGTCACACAATGGGGCAGACAATGCTCGGTACAATACACCCCTGCTTCTAAACCATCCAACCCTCACCAGCCGCCACCTCCTGGCTCATCCTCTTTCCGCGCTCACCACCTTCGCCACCCCTTTCGAACCCCCGCGAATCCGACGCTCCTTTCCTCTCTCGGAATCAGCCCAACCCGGACAACTTAATAAACATAATAGCTGACTACGCCGCGGCGTGCTCGCAACGAGAGGTCCGTACGGGGAGATATCCGAAAATAACTACGACGATCAAACGCGCGAGATCCCATTGTGCCGCGTGCTCATCGAGCTTCTGTTTCCAATGGATTATCCTGGACACTCGGTTGGATTGGATTTGCGATGGCAAACGAATCACGCGGATGGTATCTCGTCGAGGAGAGCATCGAGCGATTCCAAGTGATTCGCAGCACCGTGGACTAAAACGAAACGGGAAATTGTTCAAACATTCCGGGAACAGTGAATTATTGTCCATAAAGCCGATAATGATCATAGCTGGAGATATCGTCGAAGAGAATGGAGCATCTTCGAAAACAAAGGGAAAGATGGAAGGTGAAGAGAAAAAAGAGTAGATCGAGGACGGAGGGTGAATCTCTGCACGCACCATCGAACCGACACCACGCCCCCGTGCACGCTTCCAGTCGATCCACCCCTGCGATCGCACAATATGCTACCCCGCGTGTAATCACCCTAAACCACGTGCACGAGTAGATGCACGAGCCATTGAAAAATGCGGTCAACCACCCATTATTTCGAGAAGTTTTCACTTTACGCGCATCCACGCGTGCTGGGACAGGGGTTGACAAAGGTACCCGGGAAGGGGGCGGGTGTAAACAGCGTAGTCGGTGAATTCGGAACGCGCACGGCCGACAAGATCGCGTTTCACCGCTCGCAAACTATCCGACGGATTGTTTTTCGTGTATGCTGAACCAAAAAACGCGAGCACAAAAGAACAAAAAAATAAAAAAAAACTAAATGATTTATCGACAACAATTACAGGCTTCCAATGCTGGCCTGTTTTAAAGTTGTCAGCAGCGTGGGCATTTTTATTCTTTTTTTCCCTTTTTTTCGTTCTGTTTTTTTTTCTTTTTTTTTTTTTTTTTTGTTCCGTACACATATAACCCGCCGGTTAAAAATATAAATCGAAACGTGCCTGCGAGGTTGACTGATTAAATAAAACGGCGAACGGTTCGAATAAATCAAAACGAACCTCGAGAATAGGAAGGAATCCCACGTCGGTGAATTTTATCGCTCGGCAATAAAGCACGTCACGAAACACAATTACATCGACTGCTGACATTTCCAAGCTACACCTTTCAACGCGGTTCCGCGCGCGGTACGACTGCCGGGAGACCGTTGATACGTATCTTCGAAATGGCATCGGAGAAACGTTAATTAAGCGAGCAGATGCGCCGAGGAAATAGTAAATCATACGACCACCCCGCGCGAATACAACACTCGCGGTGTCGACCGCCTTATCTTCCTTGGGTTATCGAGATAATGATAAATCGTTCGTTCGAAGTGGTCCCTCCAAGGGTGGACTTTAACGACCCCGGTGAAGGGTTGACGACTGTATAATGCAGGAATCGTAAAGTCATCCTTTCTAGGGGTTATCCCTAATGATACTTTCGACATCTCACCCTTCCCTCCATCGAATGCCTATTTAAAGAGTACATACGTATATAGCCAAGACCGGACAAAAATCATTCTTCGAATATTTATGTCCCTGATCGATGGATAATGAAGCCAATAAGCGAATAACCGTCCGATAATAACCCTGGTGGCACCAGCTGGTCGAAAAATAATAATATCACGGCGCGGTACATTAACGAGTAATTAACTGCTTCGGTCGATTCGGTAGACAATCCGGAAGACGGCAGTAAAACAAGGTTAGCTTCGCGGGGTTGAAGCGAACACGGCACCGGTTACCGATGGTGGTGGTGGTGGTGGTGGAAGCGGTGGTAGTGGTGGCGTCGGAACCGCCCCGGCTTTGCAACCCCGGCGAATGGAGTGACAATGCTGCCACGGGATTCACAGTTCTCTACCACCCCTTTTGTCTTTCCCCTCTTTCCTCTCTATCTCTCGCTCGAGCTGCCGTCCCCTTTCATCCCATTTGCAACTTTCCGGCTTTCCAACCGCCCGCGCAGCCCTTCGCTCCTACGCCACCCACGCAGCCCCTTTATCCTGTCTTCATACGCTGTTACATTCGCGCCGCACGCGCACCTTAAGGCGAACGCCTCTCCTGTCGAAACGATTAACTTCACCACGTGGAAGGCAAAAACCCGGGATGAGGTCGAGCCGGGATCGCGCGTTTCTATTACTATGAACCTTCACGCCTCGTAGATATTATTGCGCGTGACGCATCGAGCAGCGCAGGACGAAACGTCGAGCCGCGAGAAAAGGGAAGAATTCGACGAACAGCGAATCGAACATTGTTTACCCCTCGCAAAAGAATATCGAGGCACACGTGCCACGGGGCGAGACAACGAACGGGAGAAGCCCGCGTGCCAGTTGAGTATAAAGACACGCAATCGAGTAGGAAAAAGGGTGGAGGGATGCGGGCTGAAACGTATCGAAAGGATCCACCACCCCTATTTCACAGGAACGACGTTCGGCGTCCTCCCTTCTCTTGTCGTCCTTGTCGTAGTCGTCGTATCCGTCTCGTTCCACCTCTGGAATCTCTATCACTTCCTCTCTCTCTCTCTCTCTCTTCCTCGCGCTTTCTATCTCGGTCTCACCCCGAGCGAGCAACCCTCACACTCTTTTCCTCGTATCAGATCGAGTCCCTCTATTTCGCGTCCTCTATTATTTCTTTTATCAATCTGCGCGCTTTCAGGACGCTTTGAGGCCCGCTGAAAGCTGCGTGATAAATCATGAAATGTAAGAACCTACACTCACACAGCCCCGTGGCCTACCTACATGCATTTATAGATATTCCCTCGTACGTGTAAACACACGTACCGAGGGAAGGTGTTAGCGTTACGCGGAAGAGGATGTGTGCAACAAGCCCCCCATACGTGCACGCGTGCGTACGTGTACGATCGCGTGTACGTGTACACGTACGGACGTGTGTAAATACGTACATATATAAGCAACGGTTCAATAGGCGGCATTGCCGGGGCGAACGGCATCCATACAGCTCGCCAGATGAGGTCTTCTAGCTTCCGTCGAGTCCGCGTGAAAGGATGCCCCAATAATATTCCATTCACCAAACCACCCCCAACTTCCACCCTGTAGCTTTCCCTTCCGCGTATATTCCCCCATCCCCGGGCAGGTCTGGCCCGTGCCCACCCGCCATTGATTTTTCATTCGTTGCCTTTTCAATAGTTTGTTATGAGCTTTCCTTCGACGACGTCTCCTCTCCCGGTCTGCACCGACCAGAGGCTTACTCTTCTTTGAAACCAGAAAACGCCGGCCGGTTCGGGGCGAATTTCCGCCGGGGCAAGTCCGACGTGCGACCTCCGCGCCGCCCGCCCCGTCGAATTAGATGCGTTTGTTGCGCGAATCCGTTAAGCCGAATCTTTTCACCGGTTCGAGGCTCTCCGGGACCGCGTTTGATAACCGACGCGCGCGATCATGCCTAAAAATATACGCCAGATGGAAGAGGGACGCGGTGACTGCTGATTTGAATTTCAATATTTCGCGGTGCGAATGCAGGTGACAGGTGTTGAGGGTCTGGGGAGGAGATTGGGATCGAACGAGTTCGAAGAATGCACGAGAAGCATTGAATGTTCCATTGGTGTTAATTGAGCGTATGTACGTAGAAGAGGGTCGACGACGACGATCGATCGGTCGAAGGATGACTTGGAACACTTTTAATGCTAATACGGTGGAAGGATGGGACGCGTTTGCAACCACCCACGAGTCGATTTCACTTGATTTTCCATTCAACGGAAATTGCACGAGCCCGCATCGATGGACAATTCTGGTTTAGTTCGAGAGCAATGACAGAGGCGCGGTGAAAATCTTAGAAAGTATTTCACCGCGAAACAGAGCGAAAATAACCTATAACTTTAATCAGGGATGAATAAAGGCAACCCTTTTCGGAGCGGCGCTGCGTCAAGGCGAAGAATGGAGATGAGGATGTAGCCGAGTATCGGCATTGTTTCCAAACAAAGCACGCCTTTCATACCACCGTGTACCCGCCCTGCAACCCCCATCCGCTTGGTCCACCCACAAACTCCCCCCGCCCGTGCACTCCCCACGGCTTTTCAGTCATTTGACACGCAAAGAAGTCAGGCAAGCCGGCATTGTGGCGACCACCACCACTGCGACCTATTGTTACCAGACCACTACCATAACCACCACCCCCGAAATCCACCCTTTCCTTGTTACCCTCTTACCACCTTTGTGGAATTTGACGGTCGATTCGATGACGACCACCCAACGGAAATCGCTGTTCAAACCTTTACCGCGTTCTTTTAATCCCGATGGATATTCGATAGGAATTCTCCGTGATTACTATTTCCTAACGTCTGTTCGAACGAGAACGAGATCGTGTATTTAACCAGAGATCGATCCGACGATCGAATTCCATCGTACGACGCGTGTGATCGTCGTTGAAAATCGCAATACCAGCTTACCGAGATAATTCTTACGAGAAACGTCGGAACAGAGGGGTACTCCGGAACGAGGTTGGATCTATCTTAGGACGATAACGAGCACGCACGCGACACAAACGCTGATCGGCGCGGCACGTCAGGAGAAATTGCGGTCACGCTTGGACCGCGTCGGCGAATCAGTCGTAGCGCGGCGGTCGCGAAAGCATCGACGGAATTATGCATCGAGCTGCATAATTCCGGTCGCACACGGCACGGCACGCGAGTCAGCGGGGCGGCTCGCGGCGCGCCGCCGCGTGTCGGTGGGGAAAAGTCGATGGCTCGTAATGTGACAAACGAGGCGTCGTGACGCTGTCACGAAAATACCAGCCGAATGTCCGATACGCTCGTTCAAAGCCATTCTATTTGAATGTCGATACCTCGCGTCAGTCTTATTAATCTTCCGACGCGCTGGCGTTGGGATATATTGCGTATTATAAACCGTAATAAAAAGAGGCTCCAAACGCGAAGAGAAAAAGGGTAGGAGGGGAGGAGAGAGAAAAAAAAACGAGGAGGTTGTACGCTGGAGAAAGGAAAACAGTGAAGGTGGGAACAAAGATAGAGAGAGAGAGGGAGAGAGAGAGAAAGGAAAGAGGAGGGGTCGGGGGTGGGTGTGGGGTGGCGAGTATTCAGTACGCGAATTCTATGCGACTCGTACAATGCGAGTCCTCTCGCGGAAAGCTTGCACGCGGGGCTGCTGCTCGAGATTTCCAGATTTCACGGCGCTGAATAAGCTGCCGATGCAAATTTAACCGGCGCGCTGTCGTTCCCCGCAGAAAAAGCCTAAATGCGTGCCGGAATAATTTGAATTTTTTCCCTCGTTTCCGGCCGCACAATGCCGGCTTCTCGCCGATCCGAGGGAAAGTTCGCGCGAACGAACCTTCTCTCTGTGTCTCCACGGTTACTCGTCTGCCCCCTTAAACAGCAATTTCCCGGCCCGATTCGAGCCGCGAGTCCGAGTAATCGAACGAAATTTAGCAGAGGACGACGGACACGAGGGATCGGCTAATCGAAGGACCCGTTGGGATCGTCAGGATCGTCGGGATTGCAGAACGATGCAAACAACCGTCTCCGCGAACAGAGGGACCTGTTAAAAGTTGGAAACTACGCTGGCAGAATGGGAGGGCGCGATGAAAAGGTATACACAGGTGCAGGATGGTCGGGTGTGGAGGAGCCAGTGTCCTCGGGCGCACGTACAGGAGGAAGGGCGATCGCCGGATAAAAGGGATCGAGGAGAAGCAGGAGAACGTTGGGCTGATGTCGGATAAAGGGTAGGAAAAGGGTGGTACAGCGTGGGGCTGGTGGTGGAGAATGCGAGCGAGAGAGAAAGAGGGGGGACAGTCCATGCGAATATGTTATACGCTCAAGCTCGTTCGCTCGTAACCGCGCAGTAGAATAGACGAATTGTTCGGCAGCGGAGCTTTTGTCTATTTTACGGAGTTCCAAGGGCTCCCAGTGGAGGGGTGAGTGTGGCGCAGCCAGAGCGGAGAAAGACGCGGAGAGAGCGAGCTGAAAGCTCGGAAATATATTCTCAACTGAACGTTGTACGGATTCGCGCACCGGGCGTTCCTAATTATTGTTTTCCAGGCATCCGTCCTTTCTGGTTGCAGCGGTGACTGAAATTCTCGTTTCGAAACTTTCTCTTCACTGCTGGCGTCGACGAATTACTGCGCGAACCACCGCTTGGCTCATTTTTTTCCCCGTCTATTCCCCGATTCCATTCGAAGTGGGCGTCTATACGCTTTACCGCCCCCGCGGTATCAAACGATGTATGGAAATTAATAAATTAACGATGAACGGATGCGTTTTCTAAAGCGTTCTATAATTTGAAACGGTAGCGCCAACACGTGCTCACCGTGTAACGCAACATTAAATTCCGTCCGAAATAATCTCCGTCTGTATAGACGCGACTCCGCTATTTCCATTTTCCCCATACGTGCACTTAAATGCATATCCAGAAGACGAGATAACGAACGTCTCGTTAGCTTTTCAAAGCGCACACGGCCGTGCGTGTATACGGACACTCGCACAGACGAAAACGCCGTGGAGGAGACCGCGGAGGATGCGATAGAGTAAAGGACCGGTACGACGGAGTAAGAGAAAGCGAAGAAATAGGGGTGGCTAGTGGAGAACAGAAAGGAGAGCCGAGGAAAGGGATGATGTTGGTGGGGCGTATCGGTTAAGTGGGGGAAATTGCAAAACAATGAGACGACGGGGTAGGGGTAACAATGTGAGGGACAATAGGCCTGATAATGTGCCAGAGAATGGACGCCTAGACAAAAGAGTCGAATAAGGGCGCGCGCACCTACCCGATCCACCACCCACATTACACCATCGACTCGTCCACCGGGGTAAGAGAACAGAAAAAAAGACACCCGCAAGCCTCGATGTGGGTTATTTTAAGTTTCAAACAATACCCTACCCCGTGTGTGTTAATTTTTTTCCACCGGTGAGAGGGAAACGAGCAAAAATGTTTCCGAACCAACGAAAGGAGCGCGTGTCAACGTTTTATCTGTCGGGTGAGAGAGAAGCTCCTATAGCAAAAAAAAAACCACCTCGTCATTCTGGAAAATTGCGCGTACGTCTTTTAGAGGGTGGTAATCGAGTCAAAGAATCGGTTAAGGCAAAACGATCGGGTTATCACGCGAAGGGATGAAACACCACCGGGTAACCGCTATGCGGAATAAACCAGAGGGATCAGAGGCGGAGATCAGGGACGAGGGTAACGCGTGGAACCTACCGCAATGCCAGAGGCTAACGCCTGACATAACCGCGAGCTCTGGAGGGGTTGCGAGTCAAGGGGTTGAGGGATCGAAACCTCGGTGTTACCAGCCCGCTCGCCCGTCTGGCGTACACCTGTTGTTTCTACTTGGCCTGAATCAGTCGGCGCACGTATCACTGCCACGACCGATCTATCGGCATTTATATTCGAATCATTTTTAACGAGTTCGACGTACAGTATACCTGCGATCCTTATCTAACATTTTGACGAATAACATTATTAGTTCGTAGAGCACGCCAAGGAATATTTCATTGTACCATGCGTTTCGTTGTCGACGCGATTACAGCATATTTCGTAGCGTTCTCGTCAATGGAGACACGCTAATGACGAGTACGGTCTCGCGGAAGTTCTACTTTCATCGTCAGTTGCCGCGACGCAACGTCCCTTTCGTTAAAGAACGCGGGGTCCCTCCTCGCGACGCCCTCCAATAATTAGCATTTAACGCGGCTGCCGGGCTACAAGGAGGATACACGGCTAGGTAGAGAACAAGAAAGTGAACCCTTCTCGTTTTTTCGCTCGCTGAAAAATGTGTCTCGACGACGTCTACGAGATCGCGGCGCTGTCGTTTCTTCCGAGTTAAGGAAGCAAGTGAACTCGACGTCTCTGAACGAAGAAAAGGAAGAAAGAAGCGGCCGCTGGTCGTGAGGGAAGGTGAAGAAAGCGAAGGACGAGGAGGGTAGGAAAGCATCGAAGAAAATGAAGAAGAAGAAGAAGAAGAAGAAGCAGATGATGAAGTGAGGAAGGCAGGAAGGAACGGACGAAGAAGATGAGCGAGAACGACGAAGCGGCGGAGGACGATGAAGAAAAAGAAGAATCACGACGAGAGGAAAGAGAGAAGTTCTGAAGAGCGAAAGACCAGGGCACCGAGGACAGAAGTGGCCGTACAAGGCTGGAGCGCCACAAACAGTCCATAGAAATTCCCCGGCCGTAGAATGCAACTGCTTCTTTGTGTGGCAGCTTACACAGATAACCGTGAGTCCGTGTTTAAGCGAGCGTCGGTGTGCGCGAGCGTTCGCCAGCGCGCGCCTGTTATTTAAGCTTCGCATAATGGCAACTCTTTTATGCTTCTTGTGTCTTACATCTGAGACTGTGTCGCTCCAGAGGGCGCATTCATTCCCGTGAATGCCGTGCACGGGCCTCACAATGGCCTTCTCTACGCCGCCTGCAGCCGCCTACGGCACACCACCGAGCTGCGCGCTCAAAGTGCAGCCACTCTAAGGATGCGCGCGACGCGGTCGCCTTAGTTTACAGCCTTAGGACAACCACCGTGTCGCCTCTCTTTTCGCCTATCTCTATCCACGGCTCCTAACTCTTCCTAAGCTGCGACTCTTTTCGCGAGATCGCGTCGTCTTAGCGTCCGCGTCCCCACGTCTTTGCCGAACCATCCGGTTTGATAGTTCATTTACACCGCGACCCAACGAATTCGCGTTCTCCTTTGCTCTTGGATCGCTCTTGGATCGATAAGAAGAAAAAAAATGAGGTTCACGTTTGGGAAGAATACGTTGTTCGAACAACTGTTTCCCTCGAAACGACGCGAAACGAGCCAGAAGGAACAACGCTAGCCCCCCCCCCCCCCCCCTCTCTCACTCTTCCATTTATTCCGCGAGGGTCGTCAATAGGAGAAAAAGCTCGATCCGCAAACTTTTGTGCGCGCTCGTTCCGCGACGACCTTCCGCGGTAGGTAGGCGACTTTCGAGGCCGGTTTATCGTCGAATGATCGTTTCTCCGAATAATCGCGAACGTGCCTAACGATCGTGGCCGAGGCACGCCACCTTGCGATCGGTCACAAAACAGCGACACAATAACCGGGCCGCAACAATACCGGGCGACAATGCAGCGCCACCAACACACCGCCGGGCCGAATCTATTGTCTGTACTTCTCTTGTTCTCCTTTCATCCCCTGCACTTCCACGACGAGCCGCAAAGAACGAGGGAGAGACCGGGAGAATCGAGCCCCGCGTGGCGCGAGAGGGGTAAAGCTATCCGCGAATGTCGCGACCTCACGGGACGACTTTGTTTAATTGCGCTGACTCGATTAGACGACCGCTCTGCCGAGTCCTCCGACTTCCTCACCCGTTACATTTTCGCGCGTATCTTTTACGCCGTCTAACTGCAATTCGACGCATCGTTCTCCATAAACTATTCAACCGTTTTCCGTTTCGATTTCCTCGGCCCTCTGTCACGATCGTGCTTCTTAAATGAAGCGGGGAAACCTTTTCAGCCTGACCAGCAGGAAATCGTGCAATCCTCGTAGCGAATCAAAAATGCAACTATCAGCAGAGGGGGTGGAGAAGTAGATCGCCCACTTGGCGATACCAGCCCAAAGAATATGGAATACCGGGCGAAGGAGAGTACCTACACGCAGGAATACGTATAAGGGGGAGAAAAAGAGAGGCGATACGGGCGAGCGGAGGCTGCGAGAGGGATAAAGAAGGAGAGAGAATCGGCCGCCCCACTCATCCTCCCGTCCGTCTCATTGTGTCGGACGATTGTCTTAGAATAATGGCGGAGACTCACAATAGTGACTACAATGCTTGCTCGTCTAACAATGCGGTGACGTCACGCAGCGTCGTGTACGTGAATGTACCGGCACGGGCGCCCCGACGTCGTGTGCGTCGTCTCTTCAGAGTTCCTCTTTCTCCCTCCCCTTTCTTCGCGGCTCCAGCCATCTTTCTCCCGCGGCACCCCGAGCCGCCTCCCCTTCGCGCGATTCTTCCTTTCGTTATTCGCAGCCCGATCACCCACTTACGCTCGAGTGGGGTTCAATTGGCACTAGCCCTCCAAGATTGCACGCGTTGGATACAATTAACGACCCGGTCCCGGGCCCCCTGAGCATCGGGGAAACAGCAAAGATCACCGTCTCGGTTTACGCGAAACCGAGATGGCCGCCTAACAGGACGAGGAGGTTAATGGAAACAGCGCCGACAAAAGGCTCGGGGGAAGAATACGACGGAAAGGTGAAAGGATGTATCGACGGAATTCGATCGCGTTCCCAAACAAATTTGTTCCCCGCACAATGGGCCAGGTTCCGAGGAGGACAAATCAGCTTTCAGACGCGCTACCTTCCCTGTCTCTGTTACATCGATCAACTTTGACTTTCATTGGTCGCGTGTACGCGATCCCTTGCCTTACCATCGGGCCACCCCTGCGTGACTCTCGATTCGGTCAAGTCATCCCCAGGGATGACTTCGAAACGCGATTCCACTCCCCTTACTTTATTACTGGACAGGGCGTCGGTTAGCAGGGTCATTAAGCGAAACGATAAGTGCAATTACACATCGACCATACCGTGCATGAAATTCGTATGTTTTTAAATGAAATAAAGCTACTTGGTCGATGGTTCGCGAATAACGGTTCGAGCAAGAACAGAAATCACGCTGGCGACTACCAGCACTTCCGTGCCGCAAAAAGTAACCTATCGACGAGGAATAAGAATAAACCGGCGCGACTTGAGCGCGTGAATGAAGCCGACTGTTAATTAATACAGGCATTCAGGTCTCATTAAATTCCACAAATTGTACGGCATCGCCGACGCCGTCTTTTGCGAAGACCAGGTGCGCGCTGAAAAGACTCTTATTAGCAAATAGCACGGTGCAACTGACGTAGCTGATACACGAACGAATCGAAAGAACGAGAGGAGGATCCTCTTCCTTGTGCGCGGCCGCGAATCCAACAGGATCTCGCAAAGGTGGAGAAAGCCAGTCTGCACAAGTGGAGTAGAGTGGAATGAGGGAGGCGAGTTCTTTCGACGCGAACGGGATTGCGAGACGTTACGCGCCGCCGGAGGTTGGGTTTAAATACCTTTTAGCGGATCCGAGCTGTCTTTGGAAGCGAGATGCGTTTCAATCGCACGCGTCTGGAGGAACTGCCAACGAATTTAGTATCTTTCTTTCCCTCGTTCTCTTGAAACGAATATAATGCGCAACCTTAAAAGTTTCTTTTTCTTTTTTTTTACAAAATCGAATAATTCAGCAGAGTTCGCACAAAGGTAAACGCATCAAGACGATATAAATCAGCGTCGACCAAAAACGCGAAATAATATCGCAACGCAGCCATCGCGGGGCGAACGTTCGGTTTGTTCGTCGCGCTTTAACCAACAGGAACGTCCTTTTCAGGCCTCGTCGTTTGATGAATGAGAAACGATCGGCGACGTTCAAAGCGATCTTGCGCGCAGCGGGATGAACGACGATAGCACAAAGATTTCGCGAAAGGGGTGGAACGGGTGGGTGGGCGAACGGAGGAGGGAAAGAGATAAAGGGTACCCAGAAAGACAGGGGTACATTGTGCCGAGCCGCTTGATACTTTATTCCGTATAAAAGGAACGACGGAACAATGGCGGGAACGCGGAAGAATGGAATGAAATGGGACCGAGGGAAACGGATCCCGGGTGGAAGGGAGAAAGAGAGAGGCGCACTCGCGCCAGTGTGAAGACTCATCACTCTGTAAACAATGCGAGAAGCGAGAGTGACTCAAAGAGTGGCGGGATCCTCAGAGTCCTTCCCTCGGTCGAGAAGAGAGGGATGACAGGGGACCGGAGAGGAGAGTCCATCTACGCTTTCATTTTTCTAACGTTTCGACTTTCTTGATCATCGACGGGGCTTTCTTCGTGCACTCGTCGAGGACTTTGCGGTTCCACTCTCGACTCCAATCCCAATGATTACAATCATCAGACATATAAGAGTCCAACGAGAAAAATTTTAACAAGAAAGTGTCCATTCTGAAAAACAACTCGCAGTAAAATGGAAAGAGATCGGAATTCTAGGATGGTCAAAGCGCGTGGCGATCGAAAGATCCCAGGAACGTAACGGCAAATAGGAGTTCGCGGATCGAGCTGGCCAGGAAGCAGCGTTCGCGCAAAATTCGAGCGACTACGACGTCAGCGTCGTGATCGTCGTGGTCGTTGTTAGGCGAAGGGCTCACAAAGCTATCGGCCAGGCAGGGGCCGTGGTATTGTTGGATGAAGATAGGATTCCTTTGATTGTCCGGGACTGTGCAAAACCGTCCAGGAGCGAAGGGAGGAAGAGGCGAGAGGCACTGGCAGAAGAGAACCCGCTTTACATAACGCGTTATCCACCGCGACAATGGCCGCCGAGAGCCGCGCCTCGAGAAAGAATCGTTTGATGTCGAAGGATTCATCGCAACCGTGCTTCAAGCGAGACCGACGGAGAAGAGAAAAGGGGCCAGGAAACGTGGGGAGTGAGACAAGGAGGGATGGAAAATTAATTTCACTCGATGAACAGAGAGGGAAAGCACGGGAAGCATCGGCTCTGGTTGAACGCTTTAGAATAGCCGAGCAAGACGGAGAAACCTTTCGACTGTCCGAGATCGAAGCGGGACGTCGCCTACGAGCGATCCTTTTTCCCTTTTTTTATCGCCGTATTGGCACGCTTCACAGATGAACTCCCATTTTATCATAAATATCGTATACATCGATCTGCATAGCGTTTGTATCTAACGTGGGCCATTTCGTTGTTTAATAACTGCAATAAAAGTAACAGTCGTTCTGTCGCGAGTTGAAAAAATTGAAAAGAATCTCATCTTCGCGCGAAACGCCATACCAACAACGAAACCTACGCTGGACGCCTGAAACGATTCTTGTCCCTCGGCAGCAGGTTGAAGAGACTCAAATCTGGCGCCAATGGTAGGAGGGTGCGCGGCGCCAGCCGGGGTAAGTCCCATAGAAGCCCGTGGAATGAGAACGCGAGGCAGAAGAAGACGACCCACAAAGAGAGCCGAGGATGGGAAAGAAAGACGAAGGGGGTGGGATGGGGGTTGAAAATATTTAGACATCCGCGAAGGGATGAATAAGACTAAATTGTATCCACAATGCTGTCTCAGAGGCAGACGCGCTCTGAATAGCCTTAATAAACTCGCTGAATCCTCGGAAATATTTCCAAGCCGGAGGAGTACCGAATGCGGCGAAAACTCTTCTCCTTCCCCACCGCCACGTTTCGCGTTCTTCTCGTTCTAGCAAAGCAACCACCCCCAGCCCACCGTTCGCGACCAACACCGCCACCCTCTGCCCCTCTTTATCGTCTACATATCCGCGAGACGCGAACGTGACGGGGCCTCTTGGAAATTTCCTCGAACACCTCTCGCGACGGAACGTAAATTTTTCGACATTGTTAAAAGAGGGAATCAGAGGGATTTGTTCTCCACGGTTAAAAGTAAATAAGAACGATCCGTGTCGGACCGGTAGAAGTGATTCGTGAAAAATAAGAACACGAGTCTACCATCTCGCATTTAGGGTCGCGTCAATGGGTGTCGGGCGCGTGGCACGTTTACGCATAGCCCTCCCATCGGTCTGCATAATGCCTAGATTTGCTACCCGCTGCGATACACTTTTCCCTGCATTAGGAAAAGAGCATTCGCTCGTTTGTCCCGCCGAGCGATTTGTTCGAATGTGACACCGGCGCGCTCGACGCCGCCTGTCGATTTTCGAGTGTTCCGGCCAAGGTCTCGATATAAAATTAACGCTTCTCACTTTTTCGTAATCGACTCGAAGATCGCGCGGTAAACTAAAGAACCGACGACTTTTTCGGCTGCCAATCGAACGACGAGGGTAAATTTCGAGTGGCAAATCGATACGTCGTCACGTAACGTGTCGACGGGGATCGTGAAAGTTCACCGTTCACGACTCGACGCGAAACGACGAGGAACACGTCGAACGGTCGTTGCAGAAGACGAGAGCGAGAGAAACGAACTGCGTGGATGGGTGCGGAAAAGGAAACGGTAGATGGAATGGGACAGGTGGAAGCGAAGCCGGGCAGAAACGGATTCACGATTTCGCATGAATCGCTAGTTACTGAATAAAGTCCTTTCGGCCGGGTTGGCCGGAGCTGGCGGTGGCTGACTTTACTTTATTATATGTATATTCGCTGCAGCAGGATGGAAGAGGGTTTTCGCGGAGTTGAAGGGATCCGGAGGGCGGTGGAAGGGCGATAGTGGGGAGGGAGGGTGGTTGACGGCGGAGGGCGGTGGGTGGAGGTAGTCATTCAACCGTGCGGTTCTATGAAATCAAAGGCCACATTGTCACCGGAATTACCTCCATTCGGAAACGACGTATTCAGGCTAGCAGGCGCACGTGGAATTAACCCTATTTGTTTGCCGCCTTCGAGTCGCGTGTAACGAAGCCACGATTTATTCTCGTATGCCCGCACCGCTTCGCGAGGGACACACGGATCCTCTGTGTATGGAGGAGAGATTCAGCGGCCGGAATCGATAGGACGCGCGCACCGGGCGCCAGGACGAAAGGAAAAGGAGTTTGTTCCACGGCAAGAATCCTGAATCGCGGCTAATGACTCGTTACCAGCCGTTCGTTCTTGAATAAAATCCGCGCGTCAAACGGGCACGATAACGTCACGTTGCCTTACGCTGAAATGCCAATTACACGGACACGACGATTAAGCGAGATAGCCCTTATTCGAGAGCGCGACGATTACACCGACGTTGCGTTTCTTATGACGCGTACGAACGTTTGTATGTATACGCGTGGTACGCTTAACGATTCCTCTACGAAAGAAAAAGAGAAAAAAAAAACAGAGAAACGAACGTCGAATAAATTATACGTTCTTTTTCATTGAACTCGACAACAATCGACGGGGGACGTTAAGACGTAAAAAATGTATAGTCTATATCTAGCTGTTCAACTTCTATACGAGCCACCACGGCGAGGCTTTCCGTTTGGATCCGACTGACGATGAATAGAAAACGCGTGGACATCTATCGTTTCCCGAATGGGAAGTGCAGCCGAATTTTATTGATTAATTGATCGACGATCCGTCATCGAGGTAGTTCACCAATAGGGTTATTATATAGGCTATCGCGTCGATCCTGTCAGCTGTTGGCGTTACGGTTAAACCCACCCGAAATTTCACGCCTGCAGATGACACCGCCTAATTCACCGGCTATCCCACGCTGCGGTATCGGTTTAGAGATTGGACTAGCCGCAGTGAATTTTCGTTTATTACAGGCAGGTGTAAATTATAATTATTTCGGTAACATCTGCCACCCCCGAACGATCTTCGTACACTATTCGAAGCTGGGAAACGAGCTCCTCCGTCGATTACATCGAACGCTAAATTTTCCACGCCTCCTCGTATTCCGTAAAACTAATATCTCCTACTAATAACCGCATTGAAACCGCAATTAAAGTTCGATCGATTACATAATCTGCTAACGAGGATTCGATCGTTCTTTAATTTTTTACCACGACCATCTTTTATTGAACGAAATCGATGAAACTTTTCATCAACGAACAAAAATAATGTTAAAAGTACAAAGTCGAAAATGTATCCGGCACTCAGCCACGTGCGTTCACACAACGAAATAGCCATAGGTTCACAGGTGGCTGAAGGTCTTCCATGCTCGTTTCAGCCGTGCTAGACGCGACAGAGGGGATTCGCACGAGCTGTATTATTTCAAAAGCTTTCAGAACCCACGATTCTTGCGGTCGCATCGACGACCGCTGACGGAGCACCCTGTTTCCACTCTAAAACCGCTACCCGTACCACCCCCTTCTACCTACGATAACAATGGTCGATTTTAATACACCTCGCGCGACAAGGGTGCGCGAGATGGACCAGCAACGAAGGGGCGAAGAGGCGAAGAGGCGGTGTGCGTTTGATGTGAGTCGCGCGAACGCAAGTCGGGATAGACAGTCGAAAATGGGAAAGAAAACGAGGCGGGCGGAACGACTAAAGGAGCAGAAGGAGACGAGAAAATAGGGTGACATGATAGGGGAGTGTAGGACGAAAAGGTAGAGAAAAAGCGAGAAGAGCGAGGAAGAGCAGAGGAGCGTGCAAAAGCGCACGCAAAGAAAAACAAATGAACGCTGCCTAGCCGAAACAATTGAAGCCTGCGTGGAATAGGGGTTGCTGGCCTTTTATGTTGCCCACCCTCTATGCTCGCCACCCCCGACCAACCACCACCTTCCTCGGTGTGCCTAACCCGCAGCTATATCCAACGACGCCACCTCCACCACCGCTTCCTCCTCTCCTTCCGTCAACCCTCTACCCCCATTTTTATTCCCCCGTTTTTGGCCCCTCCCTCCGCCCCCGCGCGTTTTGCCTCGACGGGACTCGAACGAGGATATTCGAGCGATCGTTCTGATGAGGCCTTTATGCGATTCGCAAGAGCCTTTCAGCCGCGCACGCCTCGGATAAGAATTTCAATTTCTCTCTAGCGGCGTGCGATTGTATCGGCGGCCGCTTATGCATCGCTGATCGCTTCCTCGTTTCCCAGGGATAGGACTCTTTATATATACTCTTTTTCCCTCTTTTCCGTTCCTCTGTCTTTTTTCTTTTCAACAGGCCAGTCCCCCCCGAAGTGGTTTTCGAGCCGAGCAACGGCGGGCTGGCTTTTCCGTTTTCGCAACGAAATCGCGAGTCGCGGGTTCCGATTTTTTTTTCTACGGTTCCGTGACCACAGGAAACAATCGAAACTGCCTGCCTTTCCCTCCGTTTCTGTCCCTACCTAACTCTCCTTGAGATTCGAGATCGAACGAATTCCTCGTCTATAGTGTACATTGCGAAAAATTAAAGATAACCTAATCGATGTTTATTTCGCGAAATCTTTCAATTACAAGATGTTACCGCATTTCGAGCAATTTATAAACGAGCATTGGAATATATTTTACATGGTACCGCGCATCGTCCTGCCCTTGAGCTTGAAAACATCGTACTACAGTTTGCAGACTTGATAAAACAATGAGCGAAAAAAAATGACCACCATGCGTAAACACAAGCCGTACGCTTTGAATAGAATTATCTAATCGATATCTTGGAAAAAAATCTGCGTAATCGCGGTGGACGCTAGATTGTCACGCGACCAGTCACCAAGTAGGCGAGTAAAAGCGTGAACGAGATGCAATGGCGCCGAATTGGCGAACGTACGCCGGTCAGGTGTTAAAGGGCAGCATTTAAAAGCGTACTCACCGCTCGATGTCGCGGGAAATTTGGTACACGGCAACATAAATCAGATCCCCCAGGATGATAGAGGTAGAGCACTCTAACAGCCACTCAGTCAAAGCCAAATGTCATAGCAATCCGTGCACTACATCGAGCCTCGTCGACGCGTGTCACGTCAAAGCAAAATTCAAAACCGAAATTCCGAGTATTGTCCTCGTGTCATTGCGTCAGTCACACGCGATTCCGAGAAACCTGATCTCGCTCGAAATCGGCTCGGGTCAACACGACTCGGACACTGCCCGAAGCAAAGACGCGATGTAACGCGATGTAAACACGACCGCGAAGGCCAAACAGCACACGCCCGCGGGCGTATTAACATAACGCGTTAAAACGCGACAAACACGAACGCGAAGTGAACGTATCGTATAGACACGCAACATTTACACAACATATGTAATTCCTTGCTTCTAAAAACGGTTCGCACTACGCGAGTACGTATTTACTCACGTTATTGGCTCAACAAGCTGTCCCGCCACGGAAACGTTAAAATTCCTGGTCCACGGAATGCGACAGCTCCCATTGGTTGCTCTTTTTGCAGTGGCGAATCACCTTCGCCGACGTGCGAGGCTTCTACTACGCTGGTCAAGATTAGGTTATGTCCAATGGTAGGCACCCGCGAAGCGATAAATTCCAATAAACGTAAATGCGTAAAGTTGCCACGCAATCGACGCATTTTACACGAAATGTCGCATCCAAAGGGCAATTATTTAGTTTATTCGCGACGTGATGCACTGTCAACGCGATATTCGGTAATAACGTTCCTGCGCGTAAAACAAACGAACACTTATTCACTCCGATTGATCCGACGAGTGCGGACATTATTTTTCACGACACGCTTAAACAACAGACCGAACAATTACGTGGACTTACGTGGCACTGTTACCTGTCGTGGAGAACGCGCAAAGACAGAATTTTCAATTGGAGAACGGGAACGAACACTATCACGTTGTTTACGGTCTCGCGCGCAGCATGGAACTGATCGTCGCACGGCACGACTTTAGTGCCTCGCTACTGCGCATCCCCACTATTGCACACCGCGGGCTCCTACGACGTGGATTAAATGCCTACGTACATCGAAAGGATTGATAAAATTCGATTCGATGTTTGTTTGTAAAGTACAGAATGAGAAACTCGAACGCAGTTAAAATATACACGACAATTTTAATATTTATGAATAATTTTCTTTACAAAATGCCCACCGTATCGTGAAATATGAACGATTAATGTTGGACTCTCTTCTCTTTGGAACCTTATTAACCATTTATTATTACAGAAAGGGAGAATAAATAATGTGCAAGAAAGAAATTCTTCTATGGAAATTCTTATAATATCGAGAAGAATAGAAGGTTGTTCTTGATTGGAAGTTACATTGAAAGACGCCTCTCATATTGTTGCACGGTATAATAAAGATAACTGGGTATTGTGAATGTAACATTCAACGAAAGATTGTTACGGTATTTATATGAAAATAAAGAAGAAATTTAACATCGAGTCAAAAGTCTTCCTGAACAATTAAAATGTCCAATAAAATAAAATTTCTCCGGTATTAGAAGAATTGAAGAACGATACATTATTCACCGGAAATGGGAATCCCCCTCGGACATTTAACGCGTCCTCGAGTCTCGCCCTTCGGACATCAAGGGTCCCACCTTCGTCCACCCTAAAATGAGCTCGAGGCATACAGCAAAAGGCTTTGTTACATCCAATCCCTCGATATCATCGTTGTCGATTCATTCGACACGTTGAAAAGAACTGCCCCTTTCTTCATCGCCACGAAGCATATTCGTGGAGAACACGTTAGTCCGCAGGTGCCGTACGATTCTCTTTTTTTAACCCGGAATCAAGAAAGGAACCAGGGATACGGGGGTGAGAGGGGTGAGGGGGGAGGCGAAAGACGCGTTTCCTTTCTATTACGAGGGAAGAAAGAAACGAGGGATGCACGCTGGCTCATATGCATCGCGGTCGACGGCCAGAATGCGATGAGACTTCCATGGGCATTGTCGCGAAATTCCGTGGACGTAATTTCGAGCGGCTCCGAAGCTCCGCGATAAATTGCACGCGCGATGAAAGAAGCTTCCCCCGAAGAAATACGGGAAATCCTTGAATTGTCTCTCAAATAGGGTTTTAAGCAGATGCAATGGGCTCCGCGAATCTGTCAGCGTCGCGAATGGAATCGTAGCAATCTGTTTGAAATAGCGTTTTCAACTAGGAGGGGATACTTTCGGAGAGAAGTTTCGACGCGATGGGATTCCAGCCTACGATTGATTCGCACTTGAGGACAGTCCACCGTTCGAACGGGCAGCTATTACTTCGTTGTGGCACGAATTAGCAATTATTCCTGCGCAGGCGTCGGCGAATCGCAGGAAACGATTATTAAAGCCTGTACCGTTTTGTCTTCTTCTCCGAACGAGATGCAATTTATAATTCGACCGTCTGTCCAGCGGTATCTAATTGCGTTCGCTCCGAAGATCTCCGGATATGCATCTAATTGTTACGGTTGTTCCCACTTAAACGCAACTTTGCATTCCTCCGTCCCTGTTAATTCTCTCTCTCATTGTACCTGAATCTTCACTTAGCCGTCGGTAATCCGGAGCAATTAGACAAATTATCGGAATCTTGGCCCTGCGGCGCGTTCTCGAAAAATCCTCCGCGACGCTGCATGTGAACCAAGACGATGGAAACCGCGTAGCGTCGTCGACCATCATAAAATCATCATCCTATTTACCTCAATCAATTAGGCGTCCCCCAACGGGATATCGGGTTACCTTCTTCATTGGATCATCAATAAAACCAATTGTTACCGGTACTGCTTTCTCATGCCGTGCCCCTCTGGTCTTGGCCAATCGTTGGAGATTGTCCTTTGAACCGTGGTTATTAAATTACAATTGTCGAGCACTATTCACTAGCGTAGTACAGCTCCGTGAAAGTGAATAACAAAAAGAGAGTAAGACGAAGAAGAGAGACGGAGAAGTCTGTTCGTCGTTTGCGAGCGTAGACGCGATGTCTAGGTGCTCCGGACATCGATTCGCGATTTTTAATCGGCGAGGAGAGAAACGCGTCTCGGTCGGCGCACGCGCCGCTTCTTATATCGCCTTAAGAAGACAATTGCCGCGGGAAGAATGGCACCGTAAATGTGATAGCGGGATAAAAGAATACGGAATAAGAACGGCTCGCTTGGTGACCGCGGCGGTGTTGGTGCTCGTGCACGTACACAAAGAGGCGGGCTCGTGGACCGCGAGGGTGGAGGAAAGCCGTGGGGGCTCGCTGGTGGCACCGTGGCACCTATACATTTAAATAAATAGCGTTTCATTATAACTTTTGTGCGCGCGTTACTGTCCGCCTGACAATGCCTGAAACAAAGCGCCCTTCCATTGTTTTCGAAATAAAAGAGCGCCGGCCCCGCGGTATGGCCGCCGACGACGACCAAGCGTCGTTCACGCTGCCTCCAGCTTAGAATCGACACCGTCTTCCACGGATTTGCAAGACAACCTCGTACGAGTATCCTTTTTCAATCGACGCGTGGAACACCGTCAACGTCATCTGAAATTGTTGAACCCTAAACGAATATACGACAACGAATGAGCGACGGAAAGGATATACCGTGCGAGATACGAGGCAAGGAATAAGAAAGGGTAGGACGAATGCAAAAATAGAAATCTCCAGCTGTGGTGAATACGAGTCGCGATGCAATTCCGCGCAAATTTCACCAAGAGAGATTGCAACGAATTCCGATGCAATAAAAATCGCAAACGCGGCATCTGTAAATAATATATAGAGGGTACGTGTGCGCGCACTTCCCGCGCAAGCCTCCACAGTGCATAAAGGCCCCAGTAAATATAGCTCGCGATATTGTGCACGCGGCCCGGTTTGTAAGGAGCGAGGCTGCCGTCTTAATATCACACGGGAGGAAGGATTAACCGCGAGACCCGTCTAAGAATGGAAGGATCACGGTGGGATTCTAATTAAACGGAAAACAGCTTCATTAAGTTCGTAACTGCCTCGGGGCCATGTTTCACGGTACCGTACCTGTGCCGTGTTAAGGCGAAACCTATGGATGCACGGGCTGTGTAACGATGAGTCGTGTATTTCACCCTAATTACATAACTATCTGCGCGATATCATCAGGGCGGATCGATCGGACCCATTTCTTTTTCATGTACAATGCAATACGTTTTTAAAACTGTTTTCAAGTTCTCTACGTTTTATCGTCCAACGGCGGCGGTACACATCGATCAACGTCGTTAATTTCCTTTTCGATTCAATCGGATCTAGCCGAGCTCATCAGATAGCGAAGGATCGATATTAAACGCAATTTTCGCCCCGCTTGAAACGAGGCTGGCCGGCTGTGCCGGCTGGATATTTATGAATCGGACGTGTTTTCGCGATTTCGCGCGTCCAACGGTGGATTCGAACGATGGAACACGGCAGACGAAACGGCGGTGTTGCAGTTCGCAGAATCAAAAGCGGCGCAAAGTTGTCGCCGTGGATGCAGTTACAGTGGCTTCGTTACGTGTCGATTTGCCGTCCGGTTGAAAGACACCAATTTATAATTATTGCATTGAATAGACCGGCACCGTACACGGCAACTCCCTACCATTCGATATTACCATCCATTGTGCAGTTTAGATCCTATACGGCCGTCGCTCTCTTCCCGTTGACGTCTCCCCCTTTCACCTCTCTTTCTCTTTCATTTCCAACGCGGATTTCTGGTGCCTCGCGGTTTCCGCGCTACCTTAAAACGCTGTTTAATGCATAAAAGCATTTGCGCAACGCGTTGCTCGGTGAAACGAAACGAAACGAAGCGGGGATGCTCTCCATTCGAAAGTTCTACAGATGTCCGTCGATCCGGTTACAATTGAAGGAACATCGGAAAATATTAGGGGGAAGCTTCTAGGAAAAAAGAAGAAGAAAAAGAAAGAGGGAGGGAGAGAGAGAGAGAGAGAGAGAATTGACCGCATACTCGGAGAACGCCGCATCGGGTCGCAGCCCCTCAATTAACGCTTTCCGGGTGCCTTCGCCGGTGGCTCGTGCTCGAGGGGCTAAGGAAAAAAGAGCAACGAGACAAAGGGCCGGCAGATTGGCGATTGCAATTTGCAGAATGGTCCCGCGACGATGTGTGCAGATCGAGGTGAACGAGGAGCAGATGAACGGAACGGCCGCGCCGATAGGAGAGAGGCTCCGAAGCGTAGGAGGAAAAAGATGGCGGTAGGAGGGTAGGCGGGGGCGGTAACGGAAAGGCAGAGACAGAATGCAACGAATTCGAAAAGAGCGGAGCCCTGTGCCTGCATACGTAATGCCATCGGGCCATTGTCAACCGGCGCCGGCCCCCTTTTGTCTACCGCGGGGGCAACGGGGCTAAGGGGCAGGGGGGGGATGGGCGAAAGGGCAGAGCTGCCCCCGGTACCATTCCGCGGGAAAATTCTGATCGTACCCAGGGACCGATATCGATCTTCGGCCGATCATTTGCATGCTCATTGTTCGAGCATCCGAGGACGGAAATTCCGCCGACGACGCCCGTCGAGAACAATATTCTCCGCAGCCGCGGCCTTTCCTTTTCACGCCACGCGTTCTAAGGGGTTGGGGGCGGTGGGGCACAGGTGTCCGTCGCAATAAGCGTTCACCATCGGATCCCTCCGTGGCTGTCTATGAAACGTCGCGTCGCCCGACGCTCGATTCGACGTTTCCCGAAGAATTGAAACTTGCGCGCGCTCCCCGAGCGAGCAGAAATCGCGGAAACGCGCGATATTCTCCTTCCGACAAGGCGAATTAATTCGCGCGTGGAACTCGCTCGCGCGACACCGACAGACGTTCGTCTATGACAGGGCCGCGAGAGGGTGGCCGGGCTCGGAGATGGTGGAAAGTAACAGACGGAGAAAAAGACGGGGTAGGGGCGGAGAGAAAGAGAGACATCGGTGCACATATTTTTATGTCATCGCAGTAGAGGCGATGCATTGTTGTCGCGAGACAAAGGCAAATGTGGCGGAAAAATTGCGGAGGAAAGGCGAGGCGCGCGGGGTGGAATCCTGGCTCTGGGATGGGTGTCGGACGGCGGAAAAGAACGGAAGAGGGATGGTGGATCCCCTGGAGGGAGGAGGGTGCTACACGCACGCGACAAAGCGGAATAGGTTAATGCCGGATCTCGCACGATTGCATGACGATCCTTTCCGCGAAATGTACGCCCGCTGAATAAATTCTCCGCGCAAACAGAAAGCTCCTCGTTGCGTGAAAATCGTACAGCTCTCTGATTGATCGTCGAACACCGGCCGATTAAA
Source organism: Xylocopa sonorina (assembly GCF_050948175.1). Taxonomy (NCBI): domain Eukaryota; kingdom Metazoa; phylum Arthropoda; class Insecta; order Hymenoptera; family Apidae; genus Xylocopa; species Xylocopa sonorina. Next base: position 17,792,288 of record NC_135193.1, read on the forward strand.
ATATATTCGATGGAAAATGCGTTATTTATTTCCTTTCCCCGTTCAATAGGGTCGCTCTTCGCTCGTCGTCGATGTAATCGGTCTCTCTATCGCGTGGGTGCTGGCAGGAAGACTTTCCGAAACGCATGTCGAGCCGAAGGAAACGACTCCTGACGTAGGCTGGGAGAGGGGCGGGAAACGGAAAAAAAAAACGAAATCGGGGTAGAGGAGACGTAGCAACTACAATTAAGCCAGTCAGTCCGTGGCTGAGTTGTTCCATTGAGAGAATTGGCCTGCACAGGCAGCGAACTATCGAGCAGAATTGAGAGCCGGCGGGGAGATTTCGCAGATTATCAAGCATCAGTTGCCGGGAAGAATAAGCAACCGCCAACCGTCATTTAACTTTAACGCTCGAACTGCCCTCGTCCGCACCCCCGGCAACCCCCGAGGGCCTCCGTTGGTCCATGCTAATTAAATCTGCCTACGTACCTACCCCCTCCGTGGTATTGCCCTCGACTAGACCTCTTCGTCGACCTTCTGCCCCTTCGAACCGTTCCGATGATGCTACTTTATTTACGTGCGCACCGTGACTCCGCTATTTCCGCCATCTTATACCTCGTCTCGTCGTTATTTTTTATAACCTCTTCCTCGTACCGACATATTTTTCAACCGGGAAGAAGCACCGAAAATAGTAGTCTCCCGATTAGAATTTTGCATTATCAGCGAACGAAAAATTGTAGAGAGACGCCCGAAAGATCCGTGTCAAGGCACCCCGATGTGTAATGCCCTCGAATGAAACGACTCAAAGTTCTCCATAGGAACCATGCTGCATTCATATTCGTTATTTCCTGGAAACAGCGCGGAGCGTGCAATGCTGTCTGACGCATAAGCGACCGGAACTACTGGCTTACACGACCCAGTATCCCGTGTAAGTTTCCTCGCGTGTACCGTATATTTCCCGTTCGTATATGGAGCAACGTACCGGCATCCCCTCTCGGCTATCGTTCGAATTTTCAAGATACACCGCGTCTTGCAACGGCAATCTTGCGAATGTCAAGTAATAAATACCGTGTTTCGGATGGAAAATTTTCGAATGTTTTGATACCGTCGTAAATTCTTTCTCGCTTGGAAGTACGTCTTAGCGATGGCACTCTCGTATTCATTTGATTCAGCTATGCAGCTTACCCCCGCACGAGGCGCAGGGTAAAGCGTAGGAGTATGTGTTATTCGTTTCCACAATAGCGTCATTGTTGGAGCATTGTGCTTCCACCCCATTCCGTAGATTCGTCGCGAACATTTTACCTCCTACCCCTGCGCTGCTCGCGAATACACGTATACGTGCTTTACACGCGCGAGCTCCCTTCTTCTTCTTCTTCCTTCTTCTCGTCCTGGCCCTCCTCCACCTCCTGCTGCCGCTGCCGTCGCCTGTTTACTGCTCCACGATTCGCGTTCCTCCTCGTTTTCTTGTCCCATTGGAAAGAAAGAACATCGCGAGTTAAATGAACGACATCGATTTCTCGCGTGACGCCGTAAACAATTCCGAGGGACGAGTATACCCGGGCGATGATCGATTCAGCTGGCGAAAGAGATCGCGCGATTTCTGGGAGCCTGAAAAATCAGCGTGCAGTCAATCGGTATGCAGATGGTAGAGCGGCACAATGAGATTCCGAACAGGGTGGACTCGGTACGTCACTCGGACCGTTAAACCCAACGTTATCGAGTTTCCAGTATCATGTCTAAGCTAGTATCACGGGTATAGCAGGCTGTGAATCTAAATGCGTGCTCCGCGGGCATAAACCTCCACGAATTACTATGTGGCTCGTCCAGGAACGATGCCTGATTAACGACGGCACGATATTGTCCCGGGGTTGCTCGAAAAGGGGGACAAGGGACAGTAATGCGCTCATCTCCCGTGCACAATAGAACAATGCGTTCCATAAGTAAAGCGCCACCACTCTCACGAAATATACCAGGCGCGCGAGCGCGCGCGCGTACACGCTTCTGCCGATGTGTACGCGCCTTCGAATAAACCCCGCGCTTAAATGTCCCGGGTATTCGTGGCGATACTCGCCAGACACGATCTTGATCGTCTACGGGGTCGATCGATTCGATTCCGAGGATTTTTCTTCGATTTATCGATCGAGAGACGAACTCGCCGTACGATCAAGGGGAGGCAGTGGTACGGATGCACGACTGGGCGGACATCGGGGAACCACTTAATTCCCGAAAGTAAGAAAGCGGCTCGGAAGTCGACGCCTAAAGTTCACAATGCTCAAGGTAAGAGAACGAAAAGGCGGACGGACGCGCAACAACGAGGAAACAATGAGTCGCCGTCGGCCGAGGAGGACGAACGAGCGAGCCACCGTCAAACAATGCGCCGAAACAATACGGGGAAGGAGGATGCCACCGCGTAACAATGTGGACAATAGACAGATGGGCACAAAGAGGGAGGGAGAGAGAGAGAGAGAGAGAGAGAGCGAAAGAGAGACGGGGATGGAGATTGGTGGATAGACAGAGAGAGAGAGAGATGGCCGCGAAAAGCGCGAGTGTAAGGTGAAAAGGAAGGTACGGTCGCTGACAGGAGAATAGGGGAGGTAAAGAAAAAGGACAGGAGGTCGTGACTGGTCAACGCAGCTTCAACGCGGACGATGCGTGCGATTTTGACGTCCACGGTGTGTATCGCGATCTAAACCATAGGACCGTGAAAAAATCGTACTTAAACTCCTTCGATCACTTCGAGTCGACAGCCCCGTTCCTCGCAATACACTGGGGAACGAAACGGCAGCGGACGTTCCGTTTAAAGTAGAACGGCGAAAAGTCAAGGTAACCCAATTCGCGGTGGAAAAAAAAAAAGAAAATCGAGCGCGTATCGTCCAGCGGCGGAAGAAGAAAGCCCTCAAGGCGTGTCCAGAAGCGGAATCGCGACGCACGCCGGCCGGCTGCTGGAAGCTTTACGATCGAAAGAGAGACCGCGCGGAGGATGGGTTAACAATGCGCCCGAGCGAGAAGGAGAATGTCAAGTGGACATTGTTGACGGTGACAATGCCGCTGAAATTGCCGGAGAACAAAGAGGTCTTATGATGACGCTGCTGGCGAGCGAGCGAGCGAACAAGCGAATTGAGCGAGTTGCTCGTGGACAGGGACTTCCCCTACATTCTCCGCCACCCTCTCTTTCTCCCTTATCCGAGCCGAGCGGCACAGGTAGCCCGCGCTTCGTCTTCGTCGGTGGCCGAGTATGTGTGTACGCGCGCGGCCACGCACACCTACAGACGGCACCCACCCCCTCGTGTATCGCATGGCATTATAACCATCGGCTCCATCGCGACGCCTGTGTCGATACTCGTGAATTAAGCACCTTGATCCATTAAGGACCGGCGTACTTGTGTGCTCGGAGTTAACGGGTCTGTTTGGCATTGTTTTAACGCCGCGGTCGACGGTGCGCGCCGCGTTAACGCGACGGCTGATAACGCGTTAACGGCGTAACACGTCATCGTTGCCTGGCGTCCAGACGTTTAACGTGCCACGAGTAAGATGCGAACCGGACGACGCGTACGTCGCTGGGTCATCGATTCCGCTGTAACGAATATTAGCTCGACACCCTCGAGAACTTGGAGGCTACGCTCGTGTTGCTCGCGCGACGCGAAGAAATGCGCGGCACGCGTGCATCTTCAACCCCCGTGGCAACGCGTGCACTCGTCGCGCGGGCACGGGAACGCGAGGGAAAGTTGTACACGTATACGCGCGGGAACGACGTACGTACGTATCCGTATATACGCGCGGGTATACATCGCCATCGTTCCGTGCTTTCATTCGTTCGCGGAAAGAAGTAAAGAGCTTTGTCGCCGCGGCATCAAAAGCTTGAATGACGCGACGATGAAAGAAGGAAGTATCGGTACAAGAAACTGCACAGTGAATACTGAAAAGAATGTAGTCACGGGAAGAAGGAGGACCGGGGTGGGGGAGGTGCAGGGGCGAGACGAGAGAAGAAGTTAGAAAGGAAAGGAAAAGATAGCGAAAAAACGGGAGAGCGAGAGATGGAAGGAACCGGAGGAGCGTTGCGGGGTGAAAACGTTCTAGGGAAAGACCGATAAAAGTTTCTGCTCCGGCATGGATATTGGAAATACGTTCTTCGATCGACTGCCGCGATTTATTAATTAATTCGTCCACCGGTCTCGCAGGAAATCGACCAAGATCGTATCGCGTAGGAGGAAATTCGAGCAACTTCGGGAAAAGAAAGAAACAGCGACAATAGCATTGTTAGGGCAAACTATATCGAACTAGATCCCTTAACAACGCCTGATATTACCATCTTGTTAAAGTTTTCAGGAAAACACACCGTTGGATACATCACTGCGAAGCGTGGCCAAGTTCTAATAGTTAAGTCGGGTACACCGAATTACACTAAACTATCACGACGAAACAACGCCAAGCTAAAAGGGATGTCTTACAAATTCCTCGAGAAACAATTATCAAAAATCGCCTGATTGGCGAAAGATTTCAGATCTGTTCGAGACGAGAATCTGAAATACGCGTGATTTCGACGAGCGCGTCGACAACGCGTCAAAATGCAACATCTTACTTCGATAAAAGTCGCGGAAGTCTATTAATCACTGGAGCGCATTGTGACATTCAACCGAGCGGCATTCAGGGTTTCAATATTATCGATACTCAACAGCAGGGCCAGCATCCGCGTCTATTGAAAGAGAGTTTATCAATAGAGCGCAGGACACTCTTGCTGTATCCGCCTGTAAAGCGCCCCGAGTTCACCGAGACTCCTCGCACGATCTTTCAAAAACGTTCCACTGTTCGTTGGCAACAATTTTTCCGTTCAGCCTAGTCGAGATCTCGACTCATCGATCTCTCGTGGACTCGGAACTTCCGCAACGAAGAGAAAAGTAGTCCAGAAAATAGCGTTCGAATTTATTTTTTCGACCAGTTTGACCATCCGAGCACGTACGCATAAGAAGGATCTTCGAGGTATCCGGAGGACAAGAACGGTCTGATTTAGCGCGGTAAAAGGGATTTCCAAAAAAAGAAACGGTCCAGATAGGTGATATTTTTTCTCTCCTGTCAACTTTCAGTGCGCAAAATACAGCAAAAATATATAATTCATTCGAATCTTGACGGTCTCTCAGTAGGTACGGGCGTTGCTGATCGGACACACGCGAACAGCAAAGCGTAAGGGGAATCGAAGCGCCATGGTCGGACGCCTGTTTCCACCGGCAGAGTCAGATATATTAGTAGATAGGGTATATTCGTATACGGACTCGATTCTCATTCTCCGCTCGATCTAATTACACAGTTTCGACGAAATGCAGCATCTCTCCGTATCGAGGATCCGAAGCGAATGCCGGCGTTAATCCGGCCAGCCTGGAAGTGGAAAAAAGCAGGAAAGCCCGGCGAATTCGCGGAATGCACGGTTTCCTGACCAACAGACGATTCCCTCCACGGTCCAGTTAGACGATACAGAATTAAGCTCGAAAAGTACTCGGCGAGTACCGAGGACCGTGGAATACCGCATCTATAGAACTATAAACAGCGACAAAAGGATACCGAGTGGGCGACGAGCATTGAATGTACGAGAAAGGATTGTATGCCAGCGAACGGCGGGCTGACGATGGTAGCGACGTTGCTTTTGGCATACGTGTGTCACGTACGGGCACGGCTGTCTGCGGGCTGGTTTTCGGTGTGTTGCCGTGCTGCCGGCAGAAAAGAGGAGTATTTTAGCCCGCGTCCATATGAACGTAGGGACGAAACAATGTAGCTTTTGTGCGAGAAAGGAACGGAAAAGCCAAGCCAAAGAGAGAGCCTAAGAGCGATTGAAATGCTCGGCCGTCTGTCTCTCGTTCTCCACTGCTCGCCCTCCTCCACCTCCTCCTCTTCCTCCCGCCCTCTTTATCAATCCTCTTTTTCTTCCCCCGCGTCGTTGCTCTCCTGTCTTTCTGCACTCGCTCATCCACGTCCGCCTTCTACCATCGCATCGCCTCGCCTCGCCTCGTCTCCTCCCTTTGATCGCGGCCACTGCCGCCGCGCTAAAACGATTGCGAACGCGTTCACGTCCACCTCGGACAACGACGATCCATTCGGAGTCTCTTCATACTTTGCCCGATTCGCTTACCCCATTGGCCTTGACCCGGTGAATTTACGACGCGGAGAATCCTGCTGCGTCGTCCCTGCGGATTCTTCTCGCCGTGGAAATCGTTCGCGAACGACGAAATAAAACGCGATTCGTTATTATATTCGAAAATCTCGTCGACGACAAAGGCATCGGTTTTTCCATCTTTCTTTTTCTTCTTTTTTTCTTTTTTCCTTCTTCTTTTTTCAAGAGTGACAGAACGAGAAAGTAACAACGCGCGGAACGAAGGCGCGGTTGGCAATGGAAGGGTGGTACGCGCAAGAGGGGTGAGTATTGGTAGACACAGATGCGAAGGGGTGGTTGCAGGTTGATAGTCAAGACTGCCTTCAGATTCCAGAGTGAAGCATTGTGTCCCGAACACGCATTGTCCTCCCGTCACCGGGAACTCGACAATGCCGAGTCCGTAAGTTAGTAACCCTACCGTAAAAACTTATCTCCACCCCAAACCATCGACCTCGAGCCTCCGTGATTCCGTTCGATCTCCAACCTCCTCCCGTCTACCCTTCCGCTTTTCTGCCCTGTCTCGTGACTTCTGCTGCTGCTTTTCCTCACCCTCCTACCTTCCTCCCGCCCTTCGATTCCAACAGTCGACGATCTCTGTAACGTTCTTGTTCCTCCGCGAGCGAAACTTTGCGTCTCTCGTCGCCAATACGATTATGAACGTCATCGGTAACGATCAAATTGTTAACCGAAACAGTTGTCTAAATGATATATGTCTCAACCGTTCGTCCAAGCATACAAGTTGTCGCGTCGCGTCGAAGTTAAAACGCGCAACGGACCAATCCACGTCGGTGAATCGAACAAGTCGATGGTCAGCAAACGGCAAGGCATTTTCGAATCGGAAGCGAACGTCCTGGGGACCGGATACAAACATTAGGGGTTAGCGGGCGGTCCTCTCGTTGGGACTCAAGTTGCCGAGCAGCCGGACAACGCGTGGTCGCCGGACAAAGCTCTTCTAATTGTCCCCATCAACGACGAAGAATGGACCGCGGGCCTGCCGCTGACAATTTCATTTGTAATTTGCATAAGGCTTATTAAAATCACAATGGACGCGGACCCACTGGGACGCTCGATCGCGGTGGCCGCAGCCTTCTTTTTTGGCCTGCCCGATAGAGAATAATCACGGTCACCGCTGCGCTGGTAATTCAACTTTAATAAGGAGCAAGGCTCGTTTCGGCCGCGTACAACTACTCGTGAAAAAGGGGTAAAATAAAATAGAGGGAATGATCGTCGCGACGGACTTACGTTTCGAAGCGGATGATCCAATGCGTTCTCTTATCCATCATTGTATCCAGGTACACTTGGCACACTGTCACACTCAATTACAATCGTTTAACACGAACGAATCGTACTAAAGGTGCAAAAGAAACGTTTTAATAAATTATTAACAATTGCTATCGTGGACGCGAAAAAAGTTGAACGAAATATTTTTCTCTCGGTAGAAAAGGAACGAATGAAAATGTTAATATAAAAAAGAATCAAAGAAAAGGTATCAAATTAAAGAATCGTACGATTGAAAAATAAATTCACCGATACTTTTTATACGGACTTCCAACTCGGACGACTTCGCGTTTCCTGAAATGTGTCGCGCACGTGAAAGACGGCGCGGAACTGAACCATCTCAAAACGCTATCATATCGCGCGCCGCCACATTCCCCCACCAGTTTCTACCAAAATGCGTCTACGCATCTCTTATCCGCGCTACTGCAAAAATAGTCGTTGCGATACAGTTGTAGTTATTACTGATAAAAGTGAAAAAAAGGCAATTATTTCACGCTTGATAAAAACATGTGTATATATATATCGGTGACTTACATATGTAAATGAAGCAATGAACAAAAAGAAAGTGTTACGTTCAAAGCAAACAAGCATAAAGTACGATTATTTCTTGAACATTTTTTACTATGGACATACTAAAAATGGCTCGCGTGACGTGACTTGGTTTCACCCGGAATTAATGCCTAACTCGGGGGCAGCTGTTCTCCAGAACGCAGATCCCTTGGTTGTTGCGTACGTATCCCATGCTGCAGATGCAACCGCTCAAGCAATTTTTCGTTTGAACGCAAGGTACAGACTCCCAGACATCGAGATTATCGCAACTCTTCTCGCAATTCGGATTCGCTTGGCATTGACTGAAAACTTCATTTTCCCCGCATGTGCCTTCGACGTAGACTATTTCGGGCTCTTAAAAATTGAATACACACGGAACGAATAGAATCTGTTCGCTAGAGATTCGATCTTTGCCGCGTGAAGAAAAAAAAATTAAAGATCGAAATTACTTACTAAAGAGCACCGCTCCCATCACCGTGTCTGAATACTGAAGTAGAAAGAGACCCGAGATAACGAAAACGAACTGTGCTCGTGGAAGCTTCATGTTGTTGCTGGAAGTATCGAAGAATAAATGCAGGCGACGAACGAGACCGCAGGTTTAAATAGCCGACCGCGAATGGAACACGTAGCGATATCCAAATCGGTGCGCTATCAATAAAAGAACCAGTTTTAATCGCGCAGAGGCAACGTTCTCTGAACGAGGACTCTGTAAGTGGCGCATCGGAGATAAAAAAAGAAAAAAACACGGCGAAACAAAGTACTTACAAAGAGTCGTGTATGCGGGCGGAAATTTTAACAACCATTAAGGAACAATCAGAGGTTTTCTGTTATCGTATTATGTATTTGCGGATCTTTGAATTGTACAGCAACTCGTTTACATACAACGTTATATAAGTGTCTTACTAGTAAATTATTTGCATGAAATCTTAAAATAAGTATTCGTAATAAAGAGGGAGGGGGATTGTGATAACGTGTTCCGAAACAAAGCAATTATGAAGAATAATCCAAGGATGCAAGACGTGAGGGAGAAACTATTTACCTTACTAAGAAAGTCTCTTCTTTGCGCTGGCGATTCTCGATTCGGATTAATTCGATCGGAATCGAGGTTTTTCGTAAATGATTACAGTTTTCCTTCAAATCGTTACGCAGCGTTTGAGAATGTGATGTGCAACACTAAACCTTGCGAGTCAATTGGAGGGAAACGTCGTGAATCGGGAATAAATTCATTCAATATTAAAACCGCGAACGATGTGATAGCGACTCTCCTAGTCGTGACAATGAATGATAATGAAAAGCCACTCGCGTACATCGAACATTGCGACCAAAATACTTCCCTTCGAAAGCGCGTGTTACAGCAGAAGCTTCTCTTTTTCCCTACCTTAATTACTTATATATGCGATAGTAGTTACCTAAGTTACGGTAAGAAAAAAATGCTACAATATATGAGGGAATAAGTACTAGAGTCAAAATGTGAGTAAAATCTTTTCGCTAACAATTGAAAAAAATTTAAGGAGAGGGTTTAAACGCAACGAGTACGTCGACGTTCAGTAATTTTACGATACGAACGCGTTATTGAATCGAGACGAGAGACGCATATTAATACGTGTCGTACCACCAAGATTATTTACTACGTAGATATTCAGGCGCGAGCATGACAATCGAGTGAAACGACCCCGAATTGTGATCTCATTCGATAATACGGCACATGATTACGTTACTGCAGTTCTGATAAAGCTTAAAAAAAAATTGAAAGAAAAATGTTTGCATTTCTCTCGACCGTCATGACGGCAGCTGTACTTATTTCTCTTTATGATATATTCCCCTCTACACACTGTTTTTAATTATACCGAAATCGCTCGGTACAAGAATAGAGAGTAAGAAGTCTGTCTCACGTGATCCGGTCCATGTTTCAACGTTGAAGAAAAGTAACTATATCACAGATGAAGGAGAAGAATCGAAGAAGCAGCAACGTGGCAACGTGGTATCTACCAAACCTTTGCAGCAAGGGCTCTCTGCATTAAAACATTCTTGCTTCGCTGCTTCATGCGCTCAATGAAGTACTCCTTGCCTTCCAGGTTATCGTCGACAGGTCCAACCTCCTCATTCTAGCAACAAACGAGAGTTAGTTGGCTCCTAGGTCGCGTGTTTCTTGCACGTGTGGCTCATCACCATCATCATCATCATCACCATCATCACCATCATCATCATTATTATCATCACCATCATCATCATTATTATCATCATCATCATCATCATCATTATCATCATCATCATTATCCTCATCATATACTCCTCATATTTTATCATCCGGATTATCATGATCGTCAGCACGAAGATAGGTTGTTCGTTCGCGAAAGCCTATACAGAAGAGACCTAACCAACCTTGTTAGCTGTGTCGCCCCCCTCGCCCTCTCCCCACCTCTCGTAGTCATCGTCGTCCCTTTCTTCGCCCTCGCTCAGAGGTCCATCTTGTCTTTTACTCGGAGGAACGTTCGAGCCACCACCACCTTGTTGATGTTCTATCACGTCGTCCCCGCCTTCCAACATTTTGTTGATCTTCTCCTTCGCTTCGTCTACTTTTCTCATCGGGTCCGGTGAATAACTACGATCGCTGTATCTATCGCGAGAAGCGGCGCGACGATCTCTGAAGTCTCGCCTATCACGGAAGTCGCGGAAGCCCTGTTTACCGTGGAAGAATCTACCACCACGATTACCGCCACGCCCGCGTCCACCGCCGCGATTATTAAAACCACCGCCGCGTCTATTGCCAAACCGATTGTTATGCTGATTGTTATAGAATCGATTACGATTTTGGAAATTGTTACCACCGCCACGATGGTTAGGATTATTGAAGCCCTGGAAACGTGGCTTGTAATAAGTGCCGCGATTATTGTACGGTCGGAACTGCCTCTTGCGGTAGTAGCTCCTGTCCCCAGACCTGCTGCGACTGCGACTTCTGGTGTAAGATCGGGAACGCGATCTAGACCGCGATCTGCTGTACGTGCCTGACGGAGATCGGCTATATTTTCTCTCGTAACTACCGGATCTTCTGTTCGAGTACGATCGAGAGCGGCTTCGTCTGGGCGAACGGGATCTCGAAGAGCCTGAACTCGAAGCGCTGCGCGATCTACTGCGCGAACGTTTCGCTGGACGGTCTCTGCTCATTCGCTTCGATACGGCACCGCCTCTGCTGCTCGATTCCCGTTTTTTAGGCGTTTGTCTGTGTTGCCTTTCTGCCTCGCTATCCGAATCCGTTCTGGGACCTTTCGCCTGGTTCTGACTCTTCGTCGGTGGAGGTGGACGCGGTGGTTCCGGTGGATGACCAGCACCGCTATTGCCACTCTGTCCGATCGGCTGAAATTTACCACCAAGATTGTTACTGGAGCTAAACTTGGTAGGCGTTGTCTGCGGTGCGGATATCGAGGGGTCCTTGTACGACTGGAATTTATTCTGCGGCTGTGGCGTTGGATATTTCACTGGTGCCTGTTTCGGAATCGGCGGTTCTTTGGGCAACGGCGGTGGCGTAGGCGCAGACATGGGCTGAGCTGCAGCTGCTCTCTTCTCTGCGAGTTCACGTTGCATTTGCTTCCGTATATTCATCGACTTTTCCAATGCTGCTCGTTGCAGCTTCTCTTCCAATTCGTTATCGTCGTCTTCGTCACTGTCTACGTTCGGCTGCATCTTTTTGCTGTCCGGCGCCACATCCTGCCACTTTTGCGGAAGAACATCCTTTTGCCTGGACAAATAAAAATAAAATTACCACATTTTATTTACGGATATACGCGTAACATCTCTCAAGAATTACAGCCAAACGCAATCTTCTTACCTGGCGGCTTGTGCAGCTTTCCACTTTGCGTTTAGTGCAGCTGTATCGAGAGTAGGTAATTTCGGTTCGGGATGAATCAGTTGAGACTCTTGCTCAAATATGTCTGTCAGTGGTTTCCTCTGAATCTCTGTGTAGAAAAAGCAAAATTAAACGATACTGAAGCCTCTTTTTCCCTTGCTACATTTTTCTGATCCTTTACCTTTACGTTGCTGTGCGGTCATTGGCACCCTAGCTTCGCGCTCGTGATACGCCTTTGAAGCCTCTTCTCTCTCCCTTTCCCTCTCTCTGCGCAGCTCCTCCTCCCTTCGTGAACTCTCAGCGAGCTTCTCCGCGTTGCTAAGAGGGGAAGCTATGTCATTATACTGAGCTACATACCTAGTGAATATAAAAACATAAATAAAATACGATAGGTTAAAACCCGCGTTTCCATTCATGTATCTTTAAAAATTAGATCAACCACGGAAAATGAATCAAGAGAACAAAAATTAAATTCGACGCCAAAAGTAATAATATTTGTTTCTACTATTAATTTGTTCTTCCCTTCTTTTTCTCGTTAACGAAGTCATTAATGAGATAGACAAAAATTTGTCACGAAAATAAATAACCGAAACGAAAGAATGATCATGAACGGGCCACATAAAGGTTCCAACCTTTTCAAGACAGCAGTCTCTTTTTCAACTTTCGCATAATACGCATTCAGTTTTGACTCCAACTGTTCTAAATCAGGTAACGAAGATTTTTTCAAGGCTTCTAAGTCTCTTTCAAGCTTGTCCTTGTTTTTACGTTTCTTTCTTTCCTCCTTCTTCTTCTTCTTTCTGCTCTTCTTATCCTCCTTTTCTTTGTCCTTCCCCTTCTTTTCTTTCTTCTTCTTTTTCTTCATTTTCTCACTTTCCGAATGTTTCTTTTCCTTCTCCCTTTCTCTCTTCCATCTGGCGGTTTCTTCCAAGAATTTCCTTACCTAACGACACAAAATAAATTAATAATTCATTTAAATCGCGTAACAAGCAATACCTATGTAAGGAAAAACGTATAATTTTTTACCTTATCTTCGTAATCAGAATCGTCCTTAGTTTGTTCCAGGAATTTCCGCACTTTTATTTCATAATCGTCCATTTTATCGCGAGTATTTGAACTGTAGGTTACAGGAGCAATTACGTCATGCGCAGCTGTGGTAGCAGCTGGTGGATTGTTGTACTGAGCCATACGCTTGCTAAGAGGTGAAAGTGAACCACGGTGATCTTTCTTGTGTTTCCGTTTGCGGCTAGGTGATCGAGATGCTGATCGCGAACTTGCGGACGACGAAGAGCTGCTTGACTCAGAGCTGGAGGAACTCGAAGATCCGCTTGATGATGAACTGGAGCTAGAACTCCATCTCTGCCTCTTCTTTGAACGTGACTTCCTCTCCTTCTTGCGTTTCTTCTTCTCCTTTTTATTTTCGCTAACGTCATTCTCAGTCTCGAAACTTTTGAACGAATCCAGAGGGTTCAGGGATGACGTCAACGTCTTGGATTTGATATATTCGATAGAGTTTCTGGCTTCCTCGTGAAACGGGGCAATCGCAAGGCAGTTTTCATATGCCTTTTGAGCTTCTTCGTACTTCTTTTCATCCTCGTAACTTCGACCCAGAGCAACGAGAGTCTCGGCCATATATTTACGCGCGTTTGTATGAGTTTGGTTCAGCTTCAAAGCTGTCTCAAAATCATCGATAGCTTTTTTAAAACTACCGCTATTCGCGTATCTGTAACAAAAGATACGTATACAAGGTTAACACGTAATTTAAACAATTCGTATCTGGTTAACCGAAGGCGGAAGTCATGACTTACAATGCTCCACGGGCTACTAATCCCTCAACGTTTCGTGGATCAACGGTAAGTGCTTTGTTGAGACACTGGAAGGCTTCTGTATGACGACCAGCCTTGAAATGATCTATACCCTCAGCCACGCTTCGGAACGCCCACTTACTGGCCTGTGCCTGTCTCAATTCGGATGCATATTCATTGGGTGGGAATCTTTCTCTGCAAAATGTTTCAGAACCACTTAATTAGAATCTCACCGAGTACCGATACGATGGTTGCATACAAAATACATACATTACATACAATGTAAAGAAAAACAGTTTAAAATGTCTATACTTTACCTCAAACCGACCATATTGGAGTGATTCTCTTGCCCGAGACCCATCAAGTCGCAAAGATATTTAATGTTGTTTGGATTGTTGAAGCCAGTACTATTCTCCAACATCGCTTCGTATGACTGTCCTTTGTTGTCCATTGCTTTCCTACACCACAAAGAGAAACGACCAATTATCAAGATGTAAAGATCGTTTTGACCTTTGCCAAAAAGAGGATACCAAAGCTACTTCGTTAACGGTAAAACTAAAGACTTGATAATCATGACGACCGAATCTCCAACAAGTCCTGAGTTTATGTTCCTGGCAGACGATTCTGTTTGTGTTTTTTCTTTTTTTTCGGACTGATTGTACTTTCCGTTCAACTGTTTTTTCGACGTCTCATCGTCTTATCTATGTTCATGCATATTATAGTATGCACGTTTCCTTTTTGCTGTTATTCCTTGCCTGCACGTGTTAACGTACACCACGTAATCTTCATCGGTTTGTTTCAACTCTGCATAACGATTTCCTTCTTCTCTTCGATCTACATGAATTATTCAACGATACGACACTAATGCCAAAGATGCTTCGAAGGAAAAGAATTTTCATCCATGTAGAAGAGAAAGCAAAATGACCAGACAGCTCATGGTATTAGAGTCGATCAAAATCTACGTTTGTACCGTTAACAAGCAGCAGGGGTCCGAAACGGGGATACATTGCAGAAAGTTTGGTAAGCTTCCTTTATTACCAGATAATTTCTTACGTATAAATTTACAATGGTACACAACCTCATTATTATGTAAACTCGTCTCTCACCTTTCATGTACCGCTAAGACGTATATTTCTAGTATTTTGTATCATGTTTGTAATCAGAGGATTTCTCAACACAAAAGCACACAGCCTATCATCAATCGACGGTGGTTTGGTTTTTATAAGTTTTTTTGGTGCGATAAAATAAATTGCATAGCCCTAGGATAGGTTGGGAGCCACGCCTGAGTATATTTTATCTTCCAAGTTGACCAAAAAAATTTTTTTATACATGTAGTAGTATTGTCGCCTGTTTTTGCATTTTGTGGTGTCAATTCAAACATGACATCATATTTTTTATATTTTTTATTTGTCAATTTAAGCTGTAAGTTTAAATGAGGCATTATTATGACAAGGCGCGATTCTTTTGAGGCTTAAAGGTAAAGGTTCGGGCGATTAGGATTTTAGTTATTTGGTCTCTGCTTTAACTTCATGACAACTTCTAAAAGGTGTTATTACTGTATCTCACTTAATTTTATACGTACGAAAAAGGTACATGGAGAGCGCGTTGACATATCATGCAGTTTAGCTGCTCGGTAAACTCTAATGAAAAACGTTCTTCGGCAGACCAAAAATATTTTGATGAAACATTTAAAAAATTATATTTTTTAAACATTTGTTTTTTATTTGTTTTACTTAGTTTATTATTCGCCTAGAATAAGAGACCAAACAACAGTAAATCATTATTATACCTACCGTCTGCAGCACTCACTCTGACCACCCAAGGCTCAACATCTCATACTGGAAATGCAACCTCAAAAGACATTGATGTCATTTGGCGCCATTGTTTGGCTGGTGCTTTGAGAGTAACATATCACAAACGTAGATAGAATATTGTGCGCAACAGAGCCATGTCAACCAATGCTCAAGGTTTGAATCATTTGTATCACATTATAAATTCATCATCATACTGACTATCAACTTTTTACGTTACTGAGAGTGTCTGGCACCTAAATTCATAAAAACGTGTAAGAGGAATCAAATCTAATTTACCTTGTTTTGTTAGTATCACAGTGCGTCTGTTAAATCTCAACTTCTTTTGGCCACCAATACCACTTTCCTTACCTTCTCTTTCAACGAAAAATATTAAACAAAACACTAAAGATGCAAATCTGTACTCTCTCACTTAATATGCAATTTACAAACAAGATAATAACTACACTGTCAATAGAAGATGCATTTCGATCACGATCGAGACCATTATAATATATGTATATAAATATATATATACATATCGATCCTAAATTCGAAACTACCACTGTCGGAAAAAATTCCCCCTGCCTTCTGTTAGTGCACAAGTGCTCTCAAAAAAGTATGTCGCAATAAGCAAATGATCAAAGAAATTGATAATCGAAATAAAAATTTTTTAACTAAAAGTGCTACTGATGCATCACAAGACACTTTTTACCATTTATATCGTGTATACAATATCTCCTATATATAGTGATGTACATATCAATTTACAAGAGTTAGTGAAGCGTTATTAGAAATACCAAAAAAGTGTACTTATCCAGACTTTTTGTCACTTACTTATAAGCTTCTGGAAGATCATCAGAATGGATAAGTCCCATAGGTGGGTGTGGCGCTTGCCCTTCGCGGGCAGGTACGTTCATAACTGCAACAACTCGCTCGGCTTCAACGTTAACTTCACTGACTACGACGCAGATGAGATCATTTGCCATGTAGCCTCTTGTTACACCTTTCTTGTCCACCGCCGGCACTGTGGCCGTGTTCAATATTAGAGCCTGTTCGAAGCGCATCATTTTAGTACTTGATTTGAGACCATATAGAGGATTGATTATAGATCAGGCCTGTGTAACTAGTGTCTATCCAAGCAACATCTTCTATGACACAGCGTGCAATGCACATAGAGTTTAATTGCACAGGCCTACTATGGACAAAGTACAACGATGTACCTTAACACCTAAATCAGTAACAACCCTGGGGCAGTCACTGCAGTTGCAAAGCACCTTCAGTAGAAGCCCAGCAGCACTTTTACCCATCACTTGCGCGTAAATAACATCTCCAACGACCAAACTCTGAAATCGAACATTTCACTGTAGCTTATTAATCCTATCAATAATAAAGGAAAAAGGGAATAAAAAAGAAAAAAAAAAAAAAACAAATAATTACCTCCAAAAAATTACGAATACGTTGAGATTTCTCCATGGTGACAAAAGTATCAAGACCTGGCATTGTGGCATAAAATTCTGAAACAATACACGCAAAGTATTCATTACACGTGATTGTGCAACACATATGGAAGATAAAATTCAAGTAATACGAGACAAAGTTGTACCTTCATCGCCTAATTCCTGCTTGATAGGTTCAACTGTTTTCTCCAAATTTGCCTTATCATAAAGAGCATCTGCCTTCTTTGCAAGGAACTGTTGTAGCTTTAGCCTTTTTCCTCTATCGCCAAAACTATTAAGAAACAAATGTAATAAATGATATATGTGAGAAATTTAAGAATGTACGTATACGTAAAATTGGATTATACGTTTGGAAATGTACCTGAGAGTCTTTTGACGTTGTTGGTAGATCTCAAAATTTGGTTCCTTGAGATTGAGCATAGCCAGTTCGTTCTCGTTACGTTCTCCCTCCCACACTTTCTGCAACTGTTGGCCATGGTAGTTCAATGCTTGCGCCACAAGACGCGCATCCATTGATTCCATTTTGATTCAGTACTGC
Source organism: Xylocopa sonorina (assembly GCF_050948175.1). Classification (NCBI taxonomy): domain Eukaryota; kingdom Metazoa; phylum Arthropoda; class Insecta; order Hymenoptera; family Apidae; genus Xylocopa; species Xylocopa sonorina. The sequence continues at coordinate 17,809,667 of NC_135193.1, forward strand.
AAGCAACCTAGTCCTGCAATACTATGAAAAATCGGCGGATTCGTAATGCTTTCCCTTTTTTTCTTCAATATCCGAGATATTATCCAAATATAGAAGATAAAATTTTTTTAATAGCTGCCTCTGACCGACTGCCCGAAATTGGCATGCAAAAAGGATCATCATCCAAACAGCCAAGGACACATGTTTTGTAACCGATAAACCGCTCTCCACGATGATATCCAGAATATTCTGGTATTGCAATCGTCTAAGGATTGGTCGAATGCTAGCGGTAGAAAAGTTATCGGCCTCGTACGGTTTCATGAACCGCAGATCGCATATCTCCAAAAAGGGAATGGTACTCTGCGCAAGAACGCGCTTACACAAAGCGAATTATACCAAGAACCGGTTCCCTGAACAATTTACCTGTAGCTGTTGATATCCCTCTGGCGAATAGTAAAAACGACGTAACAGGATAAATCTCTCAGAATATTCTTTTGTTCAAAAGAGACGCTTACATAGAAAGAGAGAGGCGCGTTATATTGATTTATCGATAACAAGATGGTCGTCGGGAAGCCGGATTTGTGAAGGCTGATGGCGCCATAACGCTCCAAATGGCCACCTCTTTTACTCCAACTCTCATCCACGCCCGTTTTTTTTTCATGGGCATGCCAGACTGGCCAAAAAAGTACCCGGATTATTACTCACCGTTGCTCCCTTATTATCTTCCGACGATTTGTTAATGTGCTTTCCAACTATATCACGGCCCACTACGTAACATTATCGACGATTAAACAACTGCGCGCCTCTATTTCACCATTCGATGCACAAGTCACGATTATGACAAAACCGGAAACGATAGACTCGTGAAAGAGCTTGCGCAAATCGACTGTTCCCGCCGCCCTTGCCGCGTTTCTTAATATGTCACTTCCGGTTTACCGGGCATTTCAAAGTGGTACAACATCTTCTCACTGAAACTTCGTTCAAGTTTTTGTAAATAACAATACGTATACGATTTTTATAATATTTTTATTTTCATTATTTTTTACAGTCAATTTTCAAACCGCCTTATCATTTTTTCAAATTCCATTGTCCCTTTATAAAAATCAATATTACATCTTTCCGATACTTCTAATACCAGAATTATCATTATATTAGTTTTTATTTCGCTATTGGAATACAAAATGTTTTATTAATTTACTTATTGTACTTTTTTCATTTTGCTTTTAGATTTTGTATCTACATTCCAGTAGTACAGAATTTGAAGAGCTAGTACAGCATTTGCACTAGTCGAGCACGTGTATGTTACTATCATTGTTACATCTCCTGTTTCTTGATAAGAAGTGAATATTCTTGCGAGAGATCCAAAGAATAGCAAAAACCCTGTTATTGCGGAGAGTTGACCTGTACTCCCATTTGAATAATTTGTGTATGCTTGCATCAACTATAAGCAGATGATTTATATAACTTGTGCAAACAGTATTATATTGTGACCTCGATTTCAAGATAAGCGTACCTTACTGGTAAGAACAATAGGTATGTTCATTGTTTGACAAAACCAAAGAACCTCTACTGGTGTTAATCCACTAGTGGCAGCAATTATTATTGATAAATAAGCAGCAAGAAATGCAGTTGCGTGAATCATATTACCACTGTAATACATTATTAAAACAGCAATAGCTAAGGTTTGCAAACTTAGAAAAATTCCATCACCCCATGAGCTGAAACATGTATATTTATAGACTTTACAAATGTTAATGCGTCACACTTTATAAATATTTAGTATTTTATTTATATTACCTAAATGGAAAACCGCTAATAAAACTATAAGACACTGTAGCAGTAATGGCGAATAGATCCATTAACACGCTGAAGATATTAATACCCTCTGCGCTTTTGCTTTGAAGGAGTTTTACAATTTGTGGCACTTTAACTAAAATACAGAGAGTAATATAAAAACAAAATAGCGTTAAACACAAAAATTAATCTTTTGAGTAATAGTTCAATTGTAATATAGATATGTTGCTTAAAGAGAGAGATAACATAGTGGGTATAATTGCAAATATTGTTTAAAAATAAATTCTCTAACCGAGAAGGGATCCGGCGATGATACAAAAGCCTAAAACCTTGCTTAACGTTGCTTTGAAACATCCAACTGAAACATGTTTAAAATTTTCATGTTTTACTTGAAGAGGTTCGTGTCTTCTTCTCAGGAAATTCATTTTAACTTATGTAATAATTAATTTTAAATTGTCACGAAACGCGGTAATGACTTTAGATTTATGATCAGAAAAAAAAATTGATCATCGTCGACTCGCTACGAACAATACAAAATTCGATCATTCAGCGACTTCACTGTTTAAACGCGAGATAAAATTGTATAAAGTAACAGAATACGAAATGAACAAAATATTAATGGATCTGGAGAAATAAAAATTCATTTTTCAAATTATACTTCTCCTTTTTCTTTTGAACAATGCGCTCTCTCATAGCGTTCGCGTGAACCTGACGGAGACACAAAATCATGTTACGCATGTGTAAACGTCAAGTTACACATTTAATATCACATATGTTAATAAATATGCGAGAATTGCTTACCATGTGCGAAGTTCAAATTATCGAAATACTCCTCCAAACATTCCTCCGTAAGCACTAATAAAGATAAATTTTTCAACCGAGCCATTTTTCACAATGTATTCATGTATAGTCTACCACACCGTTTCGTGGAATGTACACGCATTAACCGTACAACGTTATTTTACGACATTAAGAGTAGCATAAGCATCATTCAATTAGAAAAGAAACTATTACATTCGAATAATATTTATATTCATGAACATATATGTAGAAGATCGTTAAATATTTTATAACACGTTTTTAGGACACGTAGTAATGTCACTCCCAATGATACCGATTGGGTAACCTAATACGATTACAGCGCCACGGAAAAGTGATAAGTAGAATCGTATAATTTTGTAATTTTTCATCATGCAAACTAAAATATCATTTAAACAAAAGGCGCAAGTTTCACGTCCTATTTTAGCATATTTTAACATATATCTTATTCTTCCAATATTAATGTTCGACATTGGTTCCGATAAGGAGTATTGAAGCTGATAACACTCGAACAACTTCATTTCTTACCATTTTCAAATACTTCCTGTCACCGACAGTGACATGTTTATCCCCCGGATCATTCGTTTTTTCGGAGTTCGTCTGTATTTAGTAGTAATTTCTTCAATATTTCAGTAACAAATCTTCAAACAACCATCAGCATTACACAATCATACACCTGTATCCTATACCTTACGAATGCAGTCGTACAGCTGTATTCTATGATTTCCCTCAACATATATCCCACCATATCTAATGGTAAGAAATTAAGATACGCGTAATAGCGACAACGTAAGATCGTAAAATAGACCACGGAAAAATAGCCGATTCTTTATCTGACATGTACACGACATGGATTCGTAATTCCAGCAAGGAACTCGCTATCTTGTAGGCGGTTAATTCTTTAGCGTCGCTTTTATCGCACGCGACCATCGGCTCAGCGGGAAGGCCTGATAAGAAAAGCGCGTAAGGATCGACCGAATTCTAAAAATAGTACAACGCGATGCATATATCGGGGATTATCAGCGTAAAATCGAACTGTAGCAATTAGACGATAGCAGGAGTGATTCTTCACGCGAACCAAGATGCACTCGCGTTAAGTAGGTCAGAGTTTGTAGAACGGGAGTGGTTAGGGCAACCCACGCGATCCGTTTCGTTTCTTTACCTGCATTCGACCATCGCGAAGTTCCGCAGGGGTGCCTGGTACGTTCCTGTTGTTTCTACCTTTCTTACTTTTAATTCCATCGCAATTACATTGCGTGACGCATTTTGAATCTGAAAAGCTGTGTTTCGTTTAAACTAATACTGCGATGGTATTTGACGTTTTGGAGTTGAAAGGTTGGATCGGGTGCAATATAATTGAGAAAAACGTGGTTCAATTTATACGTGACCTTTGAGGATCTTGAATGGCCATCCTCGACCCGACATTCTTCACTCTCGTACTGTGACGTATAATTAGAGCTCGAGGAGGACACAGTCATGCGATCTTATCCAATCCGACGAATAGTTAGGGTGGTTTAAAACGCTTTCAGGGCGCACGCTTACAGAATTCTAGATTCGGAACACATGCCCTGTGTCTGTCGTCGATGACGTTCAGTTGGAGTTTTGGTTCCGTCTCGTCGATTACTTATTGGCTTTGACGGGACGCACGAAAATTCTATCGCGGAACAGTTTAGACATAAAGTGACAATCATCATCGAGTAAAGATCGAAATTAATTACATCGAATTAAGACGGAAGGATGTTGATAAAACGACAAAGATTCAACAGGTACCGAATGAAATCCAATTTGAATCTACAGACTGTCAATGTAGTTTCTCTTTGATCGTCGAAATCTACGTTCGAGGTAATGCTTTCTTTTTTTTTTCTTTTTATTATTGCCATGAAATTTTGTTAGCTGATCCAGGATAAAGTAACATCGGCCTCCTCGGTTCCGTCCTTCCTTAAACAAATCCTGCTGCGATGAAGTAAAATTGAAGGTCGACGGAGTGTGTCAGTGCAGAGGAATCCACAGGTTTGCAAGTGTGTTACATGAAAGCGAACGATGAGACGGCGTCGAATTTGGAGTCGACCGGCCAGAATAAAGCGGACAAGAATGAAGAGGAGAACCTCGGAGATGAATCTGCAGAGCCTAACGAGAAACCAACTCCAGACACCGACGCGATTGAAACGAAAGTAGTCGAAGGTGCGCGATCCAACGTCCGCTCTTGTTTAATTCACTGACGCGTGCATTAACGCGTCAATTTTTCAACGTAGAAAAAGTTGACTCGACATTCGAACTTCCACCGACGCTTCACGAGCGATTTATGCGAATCAAACAGATGGTCAAAGATGCCATAGCTGCGCATCACACGTTCATGATTTATGGAAGGGCTCGTGTGATTCGTGAATGTTTAGTAAAGAGAGGATGGTGCGAAAAGTTCTTCAGAAAGAATACCAATGGTACCACGACTGTTCCGCATAGTTTCGCCAAGTTTTCTACCATTTTTGTCGTCAGAGAAATCGATTTTTTTTAGTCGAACAGCATTTCAACGTCGACGCGAGTCCCGTGTTGCTACTAGCCGGCATTGGGGACTTGAGAGACCAGCAAAGCGAACGGCAATTGATCTCCAGAATGCTCACAAATCACACGGTGGATTTTCTTTGGAACACCGGATCGGAATGGCCCGGTTGGCCATCGCAAGACAACAAGACTACAATTTTTAATAGATACTGCCGAGCGGGATTCACCTCGAAGGTATCTGAAATGGCCTCGATTTAGTTCCTTCGGCGAATACGACACATCGAACGAGGATAATATATGCTTCTAAGAAAATCGATTGCCTTAGGTGGGCTTGTGTTCGAACGTCAGACAAATGCACTGGTATTACGAGGCCGGGGTTGCGAACACGCTTTTCCCGCGTTGCTACAATTTATGCCAAGGCGACCAAATGCACGCTTTCATTGAAGATTTTCGGTGAACCATACGTTTCATTCATAGAAAAAGAAAACCTTCCATTGTATTTATGCTTTAACGTATAGATTTCCATTTCGTTTCGTTTCTCTGTTAGATTCACAGCTTGTCTAAGCTTGTTAAAGTGGCTGGTTAACAAGATCAGCGTTGAAGGCGAGAACGCGGTTAGATCACCAACTGGCACGGTGCCTTTGAAGGCGTTGGAGTTCGCAATTAAACGATGCAGCGATTATATTAGCGCACAGTCCCACGAGGACATCGATCAGGAGGTGGAAAGGGTTTGGGTGCATCAATGGGATCAGTTTATCAGCTGGTACTATCAGATCGTTCACGGTCAAACCCTCTTCGTTCGAAACAATGTGCCGTTTCAAGTAAGCAATTCGATCGCGACGAAATCGCTGGCAAGTGACGTGATGAGAACTATATTAATTTAGCATGCTGTGAACAGAAATTCTTTCTGGCCTCGAAGCACATCTTGAAGAAGATGAAAAAGTACTGGCCGCAGCTCGATATGGACGGCGTGTCGAACGTGTGGATCATGAAACCGGGTAACAAAAGTCGCGGCCGAGGGATCGTGCTTCTGAACAAACTGGAAGATGTTATGGCGAAGATGAACCCGTCGAATAAATCGGACACTCGTTATGTCGTACAAAAGTACATTGGTAATCGTTGCGAATCGTTCAGAATATCAATTAGTCTGTTGTAGCGTGAAAAATGGTGTTTTCAGGTAGACATTGCTCTTTTATGTTTATAGAACGGCCATTGCTGATACACAGTACGAAATTCGACATCAGGCAATGGTTCGTTATTACCTGCGCCCAGCCCCTTACTCTCTGGATATACAAGTAAATTTTCGATCGCAATTATATGGGACATACTACTTGGATAAGTACAAAACGCACATAAGTTGAAACAATTTCCGTTTCGTGCCGCGTCTTCGTGGTTATAAATATCTGGGTCGTTTAATTACCGTGCGCTAGATATATTCCCAGCAATTATCGTCGATGAACGTCCGGAATAGTTCGGTAATCGAGAAAGAAGCTCCGTTCCGTTCTATATTTGGAGTTAGAACTGGGTGATTCGCTACTTTCGAACAAACCACCCCCACCCAATTACCGGTTATGAATTCACCCCTTTGTGAAATTGATCCTTCCTAACCCAGTTCGCGTACATGCTTGTCCCTTTATTATGTTCATCGAGTGATATTTTTGGCGTACTATTCATAAGAGCAACACGATACATCGAGGAATAGTATCGCGATATAGGACCGTCTGTTTGCAGAGAAAGTTATTTGCGGTTTTGCTCCCAGAAATTCAGCCTGACGGATTTCCATGAATCGATACATTTGTGCAACCATTCGATCCAGTGCAAGTACACGAATTGCGGTGATAGGGATCCTGCTTTGCCTTCGGATAACATGTGGGACGCGACCACTTTCAAGGAGTTCCTCAAGTATAGCCCGAATCTCCGTTAAAATTACGTGATGAGATTGAAGGTTCCTAAATTAACGAACTCCCGACAGGTCTCAGGGACACGATAAAGCGTGGGACGATGTAATTTATCCGGGAATGAAGCAGGGCTTGGTTGGTTCATTATTAGCTAGCCAGGAAGCTATGGATCGTCGAAAGAACAGTTTCGAACTCTACGGGGCTGATTTTATGATTATGGATGATTTCTCTGTCTGGTTAATCGAAATCAACAGTCATCCTGATATGAGCTATTCGAGTAGAGTTACGACGCGTCTTTGCAGACAGGTCCTAGAGGATACTATAAAAGGTGGTCGAAGCTTTTCATTTATTTCTATAAATTGTTAGATCATTTTTTTCTTATTCCTTGCTGATGGATGTTCAAAGTGGTCATAGACCATCGAGAGGACAAAGACGCGGACACGGGACAGTTTGAGCTGGCTTACAAGCAAAGAATGCCCAGCTGCCAGCCATATCTAGGCGCGGCGCTGTCCCTTCAAGGGACTAAAATAACTACATGTGGAAAGAAATCCGGTTTAAATAATCAAGAATCGAAAGTCAGCCTTGTGTCGAAATCTCCTACGGTAGGTGTACAAGAGAAATTTCGTTCCTAGTTTCATTTACATTTATATTTACATGGAAACGACCGTAGACTTGTCTGACGAAGAAGAAGTCAATTGTGCAGAATCAAATCGGCCCTGTGATCGTCGATTTGATCGAAGAGCTGGAAATACAACTCGATCAGGAGTTTTATGCTTACTACAAAGTGGATTCGCCTAAACTAAGACAAGCACTGCCGACTACTGCACCAGCAAAACCTTCGAAACCTGCTGTGCTAATCGATAAGCAAGAATCGACTGTAAAAAGTGCACCCGTGGGTAATACGATAGCTAGCTACAAATCGAAATCTCCAACATTGATTCAGGTATGCGTTACAATCGTTAAAAACTGTATCGCACGATTAAAAAATTGACACGTTAATCGAAATTATTAGGAAAAGACTGGTGGTAATCAGAAGCACGTATCACGGGCGCCAAAAAAGTCGCACACCTTCGCTGGAACAGTAAACAGTAGAACAGAGTCGTCTCCGGTGAGACAGTCGTTGGTCTCGAAGATTATGGCTTTTCAGAAGCAATCGGCAAAGTTGTCCACAAAAACTGAGAAATCTTTTAGACAAACCGATGAAAAGGTTGTAATCCAGCCACAGTAACTCTCTCACTACGTAGCTTAGCTAGATATAATATTTTCTTTGAAACGTATTAGATTATTAAGACAGCGGTACGCGACGTCATTAAAAAGTACAAAAAGACCGGTGCTTTATCCGCTGTTCCGCCGGAAACGCCTACGGCGACATTTCTAACAGCAGCTAACAAAGTCGGTCGAGCAGCGACAGGGAAAAATAAAAATCGCAACGTCCCGAAGAAGTATCCTCGACAGAAGAACAACAAAGTTCTGACGGACATCACGGACATGTATGCCGTCGGTTTAAGGGTGACCAAATGATCGAAAAGGAATATTTGTGATCTGCACTCGTTACGCGTTACTTCCGACCACTGTTGATCTGTTCTTGAAGTCTATATTTCGACCTGTACTTGCGCACACGATCAATAAAAAATGATATTAACAAACGTTAGAACATTTGAGTTTTTATTCGATGCATAAAATACCGAAACAAAATCCAATCTAACTTTCTCAACTTTCTCAAAACCATGATTTGACACACGTACGTGTTTAAATTGCACGGGCATCGATGGAAATTTTAAAAAATTAAACTTGTACGCGAACCAGTCACACAAATGGAGCCCACGCAGTTCCCCAAAACACCTTTTTTCTAAATTTAATGACAGGCAGAGAAAAAATCAAGAAGTATACATTCTTTTTGTCCATACTTGTAACGTGGAATGGATTGTACCGGTTTATCTTGGAATTCTGGAGATACTGCGTCCGTGAAGAATTCACCGGATAATCAAACCAGCATCGATCGCGCTCCCGTTGACGAAGATAATTTTCAATGCACATTTTTCCGACAACCTAAATCGAAATTTGCAGTAGGAAACGTGACAAAGGTTAGTCCTTCCTCTCGTCCAACTAAATTCCAATAGTTCTCTCGCGAAAGACTAAAATTGACACTTCGCAGCCGACAGACGAGAATTCGATAACGTTCAATTTCTCTGACACTTGTACTGATTCGGAGAGCGAGTTTGACGAACCGACGAGCACAACACCGTGTCTACAAACGGCCCCAACGAAATCGAGCAGTCCATCCACGATCGATGATCAAATTCCGCAGCCTGGCGGAAGGGCATTCGTTGCACCGAGAGTAACGTTCGATCGCGCGTTGCACTTCCCCTCGGATGGAACCGCGAAATCCTGCTTGAAGAAACCGCCGATAAAGGAAGAAGAAAATGGTTCCATAAAAGTTGCACGCTCGCTCGTATCGGAAAAAGAAAGCAACGCGAAGAAAAGAAATAACCCGAAAAGAAATACGTATCGCGTGAAATTCGGTGCAGTAGAATCTCCCAGAGCGCGTGAAAATCACATAGAACGTAAAGTGAACTGTAGGGATATACATTTAGGTGAATTTTTGAAAAATTGCACTTTCCTTTAAACCATACCTTAAATGTCTCGTGAGACATTTTAGATTTATTTCACACAGGTTTAAAAGGTATTCTTTCCGGAGAGAGAAAGAGAACCAAGAGATCTTACCATCTTCCAAACTTAGCACGAGACGAGGAGAGTACTTGCAAGAGGAAAAGGTTGATCGAAAAGAGGATCGTGAAGAACAAACGTTTGTTAAAATCTATGAAAGAAGTAATTCGCGAGATAGAGGAGGAGGAGAGACCACTTCAATTGAGCTTGGCTTCCGTCCAAAGTATCAAGCCTCTGAACAAAACTGCAGAGATCGATCTAACGAAATTGCGAGAACACGAAGAAGGTCAGAAACCAAGGAAAATTGCGAGCAAACGCGCAGTTGAGGCAAAGGTAACAAAGCCAATCTTCAAGAAGCCCGAGCTGGTGAAATTGTTGGACAAATCCATGCACGAAGCAGTGAAAAAATACAGAACCTGTAGGAGTACGTGGGGCGATATAAGGAGACAAAAGTTCATCAAAGTGTAACGAGTGAACGTGGAATAATATCGAAACAGTGTTTATCGATTATGTGGACCTATCAGAGAAAATTTCTGACCTGTCAATTTTTGTATAAAATTTGTAGAACATGAAAAATTGAAATGTGAAGATACTGAAATGAATAATAAAAAATGTTAAAAAATATAGATTCGTCATTAATGAAAATATTGCACAATGCGCCAAAGGAAGGATTCCATAATATTTTTGGGAAGTAACGAAAATCAAATAAATGCGATCGCAGATCTGATTACAAATTCTAACGATGGACACGTTGATATCCACGAGAATTTAAAGAAAACGAGAAATAATCAGGGATACGATTTGAAAGGCATAAATGACGTAAAAACTATTAACACGCGCAAATGGCAAATTATGTTAACCTCCGCGGACTGCACGATTGAAAAGCACTGTCTAGGTTGGCAGGTACGAAAGAACTGATTTAAAAAACCAACCGACTTTCCTCGACCACTAGAGTACACATAAAAAAATATTATTTCCCCACATTTTCTGTAAGATATATCCGAAAGACTCAAAGAGAACCGAGGAACTATCGCAGTTAACTTTAAGAGTTTCCGATTGCCCAATGATTTCGAACGTAGAGCCCGTGAAAACCGCGAACGCAGAGATCCTTTGCAATCGCGACGATCTCGACGATTTACTCGACGAAGACGATAACGAGAACGCGAATTCACACGGCAAAATCATCCTGAGGGAATATCTGAGGCTTCTGACCACCGAGGAAGCGAAGATCAATTTCATCCTAAAAATTTTGCAGAAGGCAGTGAACGAACATAAAATTTTCGTGATCTACGGCACTTTTCCGGTGCTGAGGAAACCTTTAGGGAAGAGAGGTTGGATAGAGAAAAGATTTATCAGAAGAATGCTCGCGATGTCTCCGGAAATCTCCGAAGGTTGCTAACAGAAACCCATCCCACTTGCGAAAAACTGAGAAACGAGAGGAACGTATATATTCCCCGATATTTTTCAGCTGGTCTGGACACTATCGAGAAATTACTGCGTTATCCTGCAAATTTTATATGGTACACCAATAAAAGAGTAGCTGTTAGAACGGACGAAAAAACGGTAGTTAACAAATTCTCCGGTTGCTACTTCACGTCAAAGGTTACTTTTACCGAATGATTTTTAATCTTCGTTATTTATTGATCCAGACAATTTACATTGAGACATTTTCAGGTCGACATGTGTAACAATTTGGAGAACGTCTCTTGGTTTTACGAAGACGGTGTATCGGACATACAATTCCCGCGCTGCTACAACGTTTATCAGGTCTGTATCTAGCATTCGTGTATCGTAACGGTAATTAGAAAATATCCGCATGCATACAGCCTGCACAGATAGCGGAATTTGTACAAGATTTTTACATCACGGCAACCATGGGAATCCTCAAGTGGTTCTTATTGATGGCCGCTGTCGTTGGACCAAATGCTGTTTGGTCCCCAGACGGCACCATCCCCATAAGAGCGATTTTATTCGCTCTTGAGCGGTGCGCGGAGTATATAAGGTTCTTTAAGAAAGCGATTCGAAAAAATTGAACTGGAACTTCTTGTTATTGATGTTTAAAAATAACTTATAGCGTCTGCGTGCACGAGGACATCGATAGAGAGGATTATAAGAACTTATCCATTTCTGATTGGAATGAATTTTTATCGTGGTACGAACGACTTTCGCAAAGACGCGAAATACTGCAGAAGAAGGATGGAATAGTGATTGAAGTATGCAATTGGCATTGAGAAAAAGAAAGCGATGAGTATATTCTATCGAACACTCTTTTTGCTAGGAACTCTTGCAATTCACAGCAAACACTGTGAAAGAAATGGCGCGATGTCGTCCTCAGAGTGAAATCGATGGAATACGAAATGTCTGGATTCTAAAACCAGGTGACAAAAGTTTAGGGAGGGGTATAGTTCTTAAAGATTCGTTGCAGGATATCTTGAGCAAGATAAATCAAGCTACCAAAGAATGTATGCAATATGTCGTGCAAAAATACATAGGTGAACTGTCTATTCAGTTGCGAGGATAATTCTATGGTATTAAATATTAACGGAGTTGCTAATTATTTTCAGAACGGCCTCTGCTCGTTCATAAAACGAAAGTTGATGTTAGACAGTGGTTTTTAATCACCAGCACGCAACCACTTACGGTCTGGATGTACAGGTATCGATTTTTTTCTCATCCCTTGAACATCCTGCTTCGCTTAATATTTCCTCACTGAATTGCATTTATTTTTAAAGGGATATTCTGCTTCGTTTCGCGTCGAAAGATTTCACCCTTGACAACTTTCACGAATCGATTCATTTGTGCAACACAACGGTGCAGTTGAAATATAGAAAAACATTAAGACAGAACTCTCAAATACCTAGCGAACTTCATTGGAATCTTCAGAACTTCAAGGAATATCTAAAGTACGTATTTAAGACGATTTTTGATGTACACCTCGAGCAAGCATTCCATTATTTGTTACCTCAGAGATACCGATCGGGAATGGGCATGGGAGAAGCTCATCAAACCAGGCATAAAGCAAAATTTAATCGGAGCGCTTCTGGCGTCGCAAGAAAATATGGTCAATCGAAAAAACAGCTTTCAATTGTACGGTGCTGATTTCTTAATAATGGATGACCTATCGGTCTGGTTAATTGAAATCAATACAAACCCGCGACTGCACCCCCCAAGTAGCTCTGTTACGGAAAAACTTTATCCGGAAATAATAGAGGATACTATAAAAAGTAACCAATCGAGATTCTATCATAATCAGATTATGCAAAGAAAATCAATTTATAAACGATTACGATTATTTTCTGTTCGATAGTCATTTTAGATCGTCGTAAAAATAGGAAAGCTGCTCGTGGGAAATTCGAGTGCATTTTCAAACAACGCAATCCATTTTATGGCAATGTTTTAGGAAAAGGAGTAAGCCTTGGAATTCGTGGTAAAGGTCTTTCGCCACCAAATTCAGCTCGAAAATAGCGAACGTTGAAAACTATGATACAGCAGAAATATAGTAAAGGTGGTATGACGGTAGATGGAAAAATGCAATAAGAAAGCTGAATTTTAATAAAAACGTGTTTATTTTACAAGTAACAATGTGTTGTGGGTATACAATCGTATATGAACAGATGTTTTTTCGTTATATTAATACACATCTATACACGACTACGTACAAGACATACTCGTACAAAATGATATATTCAACGTGTCATTTGTCTTTTTAATTAGCATTATTCCTTATTTTAATTTTGATTAGAAAAAAAAACAATTGTTTATTTTGCTGTTTCTCAACAGTACGGATTCTGTGGTAAACCCATAACGTTCTTAGTTTATGGTACTAAAAAAAAACTAGCTCTCCTGTTACTACCTCCTCGAAATTGGTTTATGTATTACGTGTTACAGATGCATAGTAGATCTATGTTCTCGTAGAAAATTCGTTTATGCACTTGTGTCATTTAATTACAAAATCTATTTGGTCGTGTTAATAATGTGACCGTCTGAAAATTACCAACTGCCATCGAGCTTGAAGACGCGAATGCTTTAAATACGATTCTTGTTTCGTTAGTACATATCTAACTGAAATAAAATTATTTTCTGTATACTATAATTACAGAGAAACGGCATTATATAAACTGCATTTGCAATTTGTAGAACACACCTAACTAGGCTAGACCACACTTTTGTCAACCAGACTAAGCAAACCTGTGTAGAGAATAATGTTATTATATTATTATTATCGTGTAAAAAAATGTAGAGCGTGTATGTGCATAAATAACGATTCTATTATTTGTCCTGCGTAAAAGAAATGCTAGTCTGTATTGACATCGGTGTAGTCTTGAACAGGTAACATCCCATCTGTATCGGGCATTTCGAAATCTGGCAAGTATAGAATGAATTATTCAATTCTGACGCGCGTTCTGTCATCACAATTAAATAAAACAATTCAACGTTGCCGAATTTCGATGGTTATCGCAAATACATTCGGGTGAGCTTTGGATCTTGTTGCTGCACAGTTTCGTGTACCTATGTACGCGCAGCGAATGACGAACGTTCTTGTGGAATACGAATAATTCCAAAACCGACAAGATGTATAAATATCACATGTAAAACTGCACGAAATGAGACAGACTCACGTAACTGGCTTTAGCGTAAAGGACAATTTAGGCCTCGAGTTGTTCTTCCCGAGGATTTTCTTTTGCTCCTCTTTAACACGCTTTTCATGTTCTTTCCTCATTCTCTGCCTCTCTTCTTCCATCAAACGTTGCTGTTCGACCATGGCCAATCTTTCTTCAGCCTATCGACAGAAATGCACGTTTGTAACGTCCTCCGAGACAATCCCTGCACGATTTCGTCCATCGACCTACCAGTTTCTTCTGAGCTTCTTCTATCTTTCTGTTGTTCTCCTCCATGATCCTCTCTAGTTCCTCACGCTTCTTCCGCTCTTCCTCCTACAACGACAATGGGATCTATTTACATGTAGCAATGATAATATCGTTCACCAGCTGTTGTTACACCGTACATATCCAAAATCATAGTGCCGCTATGTCAACAGCCTAGTGTTATACATCCTAAGAACCATTCTTTTTTTTCTTTTTTATTTATTTTTTTTTTGTTTTAATATGGGAAAGATTTGTTGGGAATATTATGAAATTTCATGGTCGGGTAGCAAAGAATCAAGGATGGCTTGTCGAGACAAAAATAACAGAGGACGCATGTAAACCCAGTTTCCTTTCGTTTCGGTTTAAACGAGCTCCTCTTAGTTCCCAGCGAATGCTGTTTATTGTCAGATTCCCCAGATGGAAATACGACGACTTAGGATGCCACTTGAAAGTGAAAAAACGTGAATTATGATTCTGAATCAATCCACTGTGCATGCAAAGGAACGTACTGAAAATTGTAACTCTCTTCTTTCTTAAACGCGACACGTTGGATAACTCTGTTAAGTGCAGAATAAATTCTAAATGCAGATGGTGTAAAAATACTTTGGCGAAAAAAAAAGAAACAAAAAACAAAAAAACGAAACTTCTTCCACAGAAAACAATAAATAACTGTTTATGTACGTATCTTCGATAATGGTTGATGTGCGTTCGAAAAAAAAAGAAAAAAATGGAAAATGTATTAAAAAAATATATACGAACGAGTGGTGCCATCCGCCCCGACCTGTCGACGAAATGCGTTGTGTCCCAGGTACTAATATATATTTAGCAAATCTAAAATGATCCCTAATAATTTCTTTCCGATACATAGTGTTTAAACAAAGAATGATAATAATAATAATATTGGTATAAAATGAATTATGAATATATAAATTGGATAATACCTGAATGATGCTCACGCCAGCACGTAGGGGATGCCTTCTTCATCGACAATCACTCAGCAGTGAGTAAAAAACCGGCATCTTCTGTTGGTAGTCAGTAAGGAAGGTGACCTATATATTGCTAGGTCGTGCTTTGTTGCTATGGGATTCTAATTCTGCCCTTTAATGTCTACTTCTCCCTCTCTAATTAATTTTCTCCCAAACTTGTTCACATATTCAGTGCAAACTCAATGTGCAAAAGCAATAAGGACAAAAGTATGGTCAACTTGTAATCAGGGTCGCTGTCCATTTGACCGGAACGTGCTGATTTCCCGAGGGTGAGAATAAATAATTGTGCACATACATAAAGAACACGGTAGAAGAAAACTCCTACTCGTATTTGAAGAAAAATGAAATATTAAAAAATAAAGTTTCATTATAAAAATATTACTCTCTAAACCTTTATTGCCAATTAGATCAAATAACAGGACCCCTTTTTATAACTGATGGAATATTGGTTATACTAGATTAGTTAAAGCTGTTATTATAGAGCTTAAAATGCGAAGTTATGGGACAAAATATATGTTTCTTTCCGTTATTACATTAAAACTATTATAGCGATACTATTTTTTATTTCCATCATAGTTTGCAAAATTTTTGAAGCATTTTACTAAGAACAGTCTATGTAAACTATTTTTAAACCCTAAACTTAGAAGTAATCACACAATATTATTTTTCTTACAGTTCTCATTAGGTACTGTATGATTATTAAAAAGCAAAAATTGAATATTTGTATATGAAAAAAAGATATCTATTAAAAAAGAATGAAATATCTACTTCGTAATCTTTAGTACTATAAATGAAGATAAATCGTTCTCGTTATAGTGGCTAAATAACACTGAAAAAAATGTTTCAAGTCTTCTTAAAGATAAAAGTTAACGTGATTATCATAAAAAAATTCAGCAATTTAATAAAGCTACTGTTTCACTGACAGCAAAAACTGTTCAGGGAAAAATATCACTTTCCTATAGTTTTATAGAAAAATAACTTTATTTCAAACTTACGTGTGTTATTAACTGCTTAGCAAGTTACAAATTTTGGGATCACTAACTGTAAGTAATTGCTATGCTTCTTCGTCTACTCTTTTAAAAGACTGAACGATGCAATTATGTGGACTTTCACAGACGCGGATATAAACTAGATCGATAAGTAATTAGGTCTGCTGGATTGTCAGGTACAGCGATTGTAAAAAAAAGTGCGTGCAAGAACGCAGCTAATGCGTTCGGACACAATTTTTCCAATAGCAGATACGACTGACAATCGAAATATTTGTGTGATGAAAAGGTATTAATGTTGTACAAATATATAAATATATACATGGTACAAATACAATATTCTGTTCATAAATAACTGATACATGCGCCTATAATAGCAAAATTCTTCCCACAAGAGAAAGTATACATTCCCAACAACGCGACCTCAGTGGATGCTGGGAAGTCGAAGCAATGTGGCTTTTTCAATAATACTTTTTCTCATAGTTATCAACCACAATGCTTCAAGCCCAAACGCTGTGATCGCGAAATAGAGACTTAATATAGCGCTACAATCACACGTGTTAGTTTTCTCCATAGACGTATCCAACTAGTAACATTTAATATAATTTCTAAAATGTCCAATCAGAATTTTCTAACTTTTTCACGTCGATACACGCAAATGTACGATACCCTAATCTTTCTTTGTAGCTTTAAATATATTTAAATTAAAGTGCATCTTACCAGTCAAGCTAAGTATAAAAGACACTTTCTCCATTATATATTTAATTCACATATTATAACTCTGTCTCTATCAAAATAGATTGTTCGTTTAAGATATAAACGTACTGCAACGATAGAGCACCAGACTTATTTCCTGTTGATCGAAACAGCGCTTGGGCTAACACTGGCCAATGTTTCTCTGGATTGGTCTTACCTCTCTTCGTTTCTCCTCCTCACGAAGTTTTGCTTGTCTCCATTCCATTTCCTCCATCATCTGACGCTCCATAGCCCTTTTAGCTTCCTCTACTCTCCTTTGTACTTCGGCTTCTATTTCCTCTTTACGTTTTTCTAGTTCTTCCTCCACCCTTTTTTGCACTAGTTCTTCTATTCGTTTGGCAGCTTCTTCTTCTACCATTTTTTGTTCCACCTCACGTTGCCTTCTGGAAGCACAGAAATATTTTGTTGTTCTAATGCTACAGGAGTAGCACACACTCTCCAGATCTAGTGAATCACCTGGCATGCTTTTTCGTAGAATTTATTTCTCAACAATTTGTAGATAGAACCATATAAAAAAATATGTCCTTCCGGCTTAACAAAATGCAATATATTTCACTTCATAAAAGTATTTAGTAACATGTATTTGAAATCGATGTTTCCATATGTATATTTATTATAAAACTCCAAAATATCATTTATTTAAGTATCAGGTACATTTATATGTATATGAATGCGGTATAATTAAGCCACCACCATGAGATAGTTATTCAATCTTACCCAACTGCACTTGCGGTGAAGATTTTGTTCGATAATTCTTTCTTTTTCCTGACAACATAATTTATAAATAAAAAAAGGTATACCAGTACAATTAAAATATAAAGCAAATGATTTTATATTCATTAAAAAATAATTAAAAGTATCAAGCTCTTTTTAAATATTCTCTTTATTATAGCAAAAAAGTGTAACAAAATACCATAAATGCAACACGTAATATCTAGACGTAAGTACCTCAATTCTACAACAACATGAAGCGCACATGGAAATTGTTTTTATAAAAAACAGAAATCATTACGTACAAATGTTATTTATTAGTATGGGCATACATAATCAATGAATAAGTAAATTGAACACAAACTAAATAGATTTGCATTGGTTAATCACCTTTGACGTTCCATTTCTGCTAGCCTCTCTACTTCATCCATCTTACGATCCCTGTCCCTGTACGAACGTTTCTTGTGACTGACAATGTGCACATCATCCGAAGCATCTGAGGCCGAGCTAGACGATGCAGAATGAGATCGTTTCCTGCACGAACAGACAAATGTGTTCAAATTATATTTAACTGCAAAATTCTGAGGTATCAACATGATAAATGAAATGCGAGTAGTTGAATATACCGTAACGTTTATTAATAGAAAATACCACGTAGTGAGACGTACATCTATATGTAATAAGAAAATGCGTAAATCTTCAATTAGGCCTAACACATATATATCAAATACGTAACAAACGCAAGAGATTTCTCCTATCGAATGTATGGCAAAATGGCGGAAAACTCGATAGAATAAAATAATTTCAATATGTATGTTATTTGGGAGCAAAGTAAAATGTATTACCTTGACTTTGAACTACGTTCTTTTGGCTTGTCTGAGTATTTGTTATTCGAGTGCTTCTCACGTGATTTTGAACGTTTTCTCGAATGCTTACTCTTATGACGCCGCCTACTAGGAGATTTTGTCCTGGATCTGGATCGGCCCATTTCAATGAGCTCTAATGTTTTTGTAAAAGGATCACTTGCAAAACTAAGAATACGTTAAACACATTAGATGCAACTACACATAAAAATAACCGAACACTACGCGAACACCACGATATAACAATAAACCAAACACTGTTAACGTGTACACTGCACCACTGACTTATGCCGCAGTTCTAGCGGCCATTTTTAAGTTAGTATCTAAGATGGCGCAAACGCTCGAAGTGTCCTTTTGTCCGTCCTAGTATTTTTTCCGCAAAATTTCTGAAAAATATTCAATATTATCTATAAAAAGTAATACTCTCGCATATTTAAGTGTCCTAGTTGCTTTCGCAACATTTTCTTTATCCATTTCATCGTCGTTTGGTGAGATGTAATACAAGTTGAAGTTTCGCATTCAAATTCGACGCTAAGGTTTGTTTCATTCATATTTCGCCAATCGTAAAACAGTTGCAGACTCGTACAATTAATCCGATTTCTAATTATTACTTAATATAAATATCGAAAAGAAAATATATAACTTTGTACTTTACAGTTACTGCAAGCAAGTATAGTTCAGGAAAAAGGAATAATGTCGCGAATGTGGATTGAATTTGTCCGGAAAGAAACGTTCGAACGTAACCGCAGCATAAAAAGAACGATCAAAGCCTCGAATGTGTTTCGATGAAATAAATAACGGGCCCGAAGATGCGATCGCATGGTGTGCGTTCCGAAAACCGCGGGTCTTCGTTGGTAGTGGCACCCGTTCACAGCTGTGTCGGCGTCGCGCGCATCTCATTCGACTCGTTCCGCGACAGCAGAAATCAAGATGGCGCCCCTCTGTTTGCGGATAGTTCTACGACGGATATAAATACGTGAAAAAAACAGTGCGAGAAACGGTAACGGAGTATCGGTGAAGCCGTGGCGATCGGTGTACACGTGTCGTAGGGTGACAGTTGATTGGTAACACGTTGCGATAACTGTAAAAGAGCCGGTAGCCGGGTAAGCCGCTGCGGGATTTGGAACGTCGGCGAAGGTGCCTGTCGGTGCCCACCTGAGGAATGCCAGATTATCCTAGCCACGGGAACTCGCTCGGCAGGGGGATGTTGATCGCGTGACGGATCGCGTGCAAGTCGATCGAAAGTGTTTCGTAAGGTGGCCCCCCGGAAAGGTATACGGTCGTGTTTGTTCCGTGACGTATGTGTGTCGCGGAGGGCTGTAAGACAGGTCGGTCGCGAGTGTCGTCGTCGTCGTCACCGTCGTCGCCGTCGTCGCTATCGTCGTCGTGGTCAGGTACGTCGTGTTCCCGGTTAGTGTGCCGCGAGTGGCGTTTTTCGCGGCTTCGATGTGCTCTCGTCCTCCCCTGGATTTCTGGACAGGCGAGATCAGCTGCTGCTGGAACAACTAGTCCGGCGGCTCTGGGAGACGATCATCTACAGGAGCAGTGGGGCAAGGAGGTGCCGGAAGCAGTCGCGAGCCCGGAAGCATAACGAAGAAGATGGCCTTCAACGAGGTAAGTTTCATTGCTATTGCTGTATCCCGCTATATCTCCTATCTTGCCATCCCGTTCGGTCGTTCGATCCCGTGGGCTGACCTCGCGACCCCCAAACGCCAATTCTAACCTAACCTCCGTTCCTGCGCACAGCTGGCATGTTATCAACTACCCCCTCCCATGCGTCTCTTCGTTCTCATCCGCTCTTTCTTCCTCGCACCGATAGAACCGCGCGTTGTCTCCTCTCGTTTATCTCGTGACACCGACCACGAGACGGGTCGAAGTCGCCGCGATCCGGTTATCCTTCGGTAACATCGGTTTATACGCGTTTTTTAACCTTGCATTGCTAATCGAATGATCGTGCGTTTTTTACCCTTTTTGCTCATTACCAAATATACTATTTCCTTCGTGCTAATTTAATCTACTCCGATAATTTATTATCACCTTCGCGTCGAAATAGTTCTCTGATCGGTTTGTTATCTTCCATTGTGATTGTTACAAGTTTGTGCGCGTCGACATAGCTCTCTTTGTTGTCATAAAAGGCCTTCCTTTCATCCGAGATTATGTTCTCCAAGAATTTCACAAGTACGAAGAAACGTTGTTATGTCTCACCAAAAGAAACAGCGACACGTACATATCGCATCATGGAAGATTACGCTCTGAGTACGATTTAGTAAACGATTACATCATTGTAAAATGACGCTATAAAAAGAGACGAGATTTCGTGCCTACGTGTGCGCCATGACTATATCACCGATTGCTTGCTTCTGTAACATTTCTCCGTAACTATATTGCGTAACCATATCCCATAAAGAGACACGGGATATCTTGTTTCTGCGACGGAGAAAGAAACTAAAAAGTGTTTCAATGTACCTGATTCAGGTGCAAGATGATACACCGGAATGGCTCCATACTCCTGAGCTTCTGCCGGGAGACGTCATCTTTAAGAAAACAAAAAAAGAAAAAGACTCGTGGATCGTTTTATCAGAAAAAACGTGTCACGCATACGGTAAATGGCATGTTATCCGTTGGACACCTTATATAGTTGCATAGTATAAAGTATAAGATTATCGTTTGACAAATTCTTATCGTGGTCGATGACGCATACATTGCGAGTTCGATTGTAATTTTACGCTCCTTTCATTGTACACATCTATTTCTTTCTGCTGATCGTTTGACGAACAAAAAAGAGCGCCAGTTGGTAATTAATATACCGCGATCGGATTTCATCGATACATAGTCATATCGTGTGATACGAAACGGAGGAAATGCATACGTACTGTAATTGTATGCGAGCTTGGCGATTTTTCTGTTTGCTCGGTTTTACTCAATGGTCACGTGTGTCACGCATCGGTATCACGAGGATTTCCGGTACACGCGAACGAGCGAGTATTGCTTAAAAGGTTTGAGGGAAAATTAGAGTTGAGAAGCAAGGGACTTGGTATTAAAGCAGATGGCTAAAGAGTTAATCGTTGTTATTTAGTCACGTCTTTTGAAGGTGTCAGCGGGGAGAGCAAAGTTTGTATATTTTGCCTCCAGCGCTGTAGCATGTGCCTAGAATGTTACGTGTACACGCTTACGTACACGTACGCGCGCTGGCTTACGCTTAGATCATTCATCCGTTCCACGCGTGGTCTTTAAACGAGGAATTAATGAAAGAACGCATCAACGTTTACCATTAATCTTCATACGCTCTGGTGCGTAATATTTGTTACGATTTTCTACCACTCGGTTCGCACCGCTACGATTACTCACCGAAACGTATGTTATGCCTGCACTTGGACTCATTTTTTATTCACTAAACGAGCATAGGAGAAAACTCGCGATTGCTTTCATAAAAAATGAAGTTTAACCGGTGTCGCACCTGCGGTACACTGTACGACGGGACGTAACGTATAGAAACGTAGAATGTGAAAGTTGTAGCAGAAAAAAGAGAGAGAGATAAAAGTGATAGCCCTTACGGACAAAAGCACCTGCTATTCGGTCATATCGATCGAAATGGAATATATACGAGTGACCAGGGTGAGATTCCACCGTTGTCATCCCTTTTATGGCACCTACTCATTCGTCGGCGGTCTTGTGGCTTCTCCCCCTCGTACCTAGCCTTCGTGTTCTTTACGCCTCCACGAGATAACTTGTCCATCTATATTCGAGACGGTTCCATGTCCTTGCAGGATGTTCAATCCTTGTCTGCTTATCCTTCCAAACTTTTGAACTCTTTGCCGAGTTGTCCTCGCTTTTTGTAGTTCCCGACTATTTTTCTCTCTAAAAGGTTGTGTTTTCGTAGCTTCTCGAATAAGGCGCGGTGAAGGCCGAGAGTGTTAACCATCGAAACAAGTGACGGAGCCCCCGGTTGCTTTATACGTCGATACACAGTATGTGGTTATTTGACTTGAAAAAGTAAACACTTCAACGAAGTATTTTTCGCGCGAAATCGACTAATGCTTACACGGTAGGAAATTATGAAAACAAGGGACTCGTTGCCAGGAGAATGATAGCACCATATTGCGTCTACACCGATATGTATATTACAAGCCTGTTATCGACTTCGTTATTCTTATCGTATTCTGGATGGCCTAGGTCCCACCCCGGGTAGCCGAGACGCGCATAAACAAACGTATAATGCATACATATGCATGCTCGTGCATACGTACATGCACGTGCCTGGTTATCGCTGCGTTGTTCCACGTAAAGTTTATCGACGTCTGAATTTCAGAGTCGTGCGCCGAGACACACCGTGAGTTTTGTTACCTGTGCCACACGCGCTCCTGTACGGTTATACCGTTATTACGTAGGCGGCCAGGACGAAGAAGTTTCGATGATCGCTCTTTTTTCGTTTGATCGTCCTATATAAGCGGTCGCGGAGGCGTGGGCGGAAAGCAGGTTACATCAAAGACTCGTCGCTTCGATATCACGGTGTCGATCGAAAAATTTATCTCCTCGAATCTTTATTATTATTTTAAAACGCGTTATCCCGCGTCAGGATCGCGGGCTCGTGAGAACGTGGGCACCTACAATTTTTAATTAACATCGATTCGTAAGTGTCAAGGATACCGTCGTTGGTGTCAGACGAATAATTTGCCGGGTACGTTGACACGTTTCGCGGGAAGTGCGAAAGGGGTTGTCATCACGCGAACACTTGCGAAATCCATTTCTATAATAGAGATATCAACGTTCACGTTGAGACAGTCGTTAGTATCGCTTACGTTGCACAATAGACATTGTTCGATCGTGACCTCGATGCAACGTTCGCCGGTTATCTCTTTCTCGCCGCGGGGGGATGTAAAGTACCCGCGGACAAATGCGTATTAGATGCACCAACGTTTCGCCTGAAGCCGTGGGCGAGCGCCGTAGACAACATAGAATCGAACTATGAAAATTGACAAAGGCGAGTACATCCGTGATTAAAGCCGGTGACGGTTGTCCGCGTACAATGCACCATTGTGTGCTCCGTTTCCAGGTGTAATCTCTATTTCCTGGTAAATTAAAATCTGTCGTCGTTCGTTTCTATAGAACGCGACTATTTCTTCTCTTTTTTTCTTTCCTCTCGCAATACCTTGCGCGATTGTAACGTTACACGATGAAAAACGTCGATTTGATTTCGATTGAACCATACACAGGAGAATCGTCGAGATAGAAAAGGATGTAGGCAGTATGTGAGCGCGTGGTACCCAACAAAAAGCGCAAAGATCGAAACTTGCAACAAAAAACGCAATCCACGTCATAAAATTGAAATTTATCGGCCCTTGCCCGCTCGCTGCTCGCTGCTTTTGTGAATTTAAATCGTTGCGTCGTGACCACTGTCATAACGCTAGAAAAAGATACGACGGGGCTGAGGTTGCACGAGCTTGCGAGTCGTCTCCGCGCCGCTCGTGGTTCTTGGCTATTTTCCATTTTATTTTCGATAAAATATGTGCCGTAAGAAAGAAAAGACCGTCCTTTGCGTCACGCAAATACGCATTCGAAAGCAGCGTTAAAAATTGGCACCGTTGCCAAACCGAAACTAGTCGTAATCGCTGAATAATGGCTATCCTATTATTCAGCCAGGATGATAAAACATCGAACAACCCTGAGTAACCTTCACCGGTGCATTATTTATTAGACGACGCGATAATATAAATCTCAGATTCGTCGTCCATCGAATAATTTACAAAGGAGGAATAACGTCCTGACTATACCACTGCGGTAACATATATTATCCTTACGTTGCACCACAACAAGTGTTACCAGAATTCCCGCCGCCCCGCGCGGATAATTTCGGTGGAAAATGCAACGGTGCTTTAATTACCCGTTTTCTGGCCGCGTCGTTCACCGGCTTCGCTCCGCTATAGAGTCTACGAGGACCACGGTGGATTCCATGGCGTAGCGGGCAAGGTGCTCGTCGACTGCTCCCCCAGGTATCGTATTTTCCGTAAAACTTTCGGATTGGAACAAGGCGCGCGTAGAATTAATCATGGTGGTGCATTCGGCGGGTTTCGTTCGGCCGTAAATGTCAGCAGCGTGTTGCCCCTCGTAAAGCGAGTAATATCTTCGTGCTCGTGCACCCCTCGTACACGTGCGTATCCGTGTGCGCGTGTCTATGCGCGAACCCTGCGAAGCCTGTGTTTACATGCGTGCACCCCTCAACGAGACGGCTCGCATCGGTGCATCTATGCATGTGCACGCTCGCGCGCGCTCCTGGTTGCATGCCCTGTGCTCTCGCGTACTTCACCGGTGCATAGGTGATAACGTGGAGCCGGCGCGCTCAAACAGACGGTGTACAGGGTGTCTCCTGGGTAGGGACTGGACATTTTTGGAGCGGCGTCTAATTGCTCCGAGAAGGCACAAAGCACCGTGTATATCGGGTCTGGAAGCAATTCTCGTCTGTGTCAGGGCCACCTATCTCTTGGATACATCCGAAATTGTTGATCTTCGCCGAGACTTCCGAACAATCACGAACTTGTAACACGCTCCTAGGAAGCAAGTTTTGTTGCAAACAGACGTGACTGCAACTTGGCTGGCAAGTGTTTACGACCCCGCGTCTAATCAAAATTCTCATCCTCCATAATTTGCTATTTAGTTTAGGAACACAGGGTATACGAATGCGTTGAAGCATGGTGTGTTGTATATGTAAAATAGCGGGAAGTTTGGAAAGGGTAGACGGGTATTTTCAGTGCGGCAACTATCAGCGCACTGGCTGACGCGGAGTTTAATCTCGAGTCGATAAAACTTCATTAATAGGTTTCCATGCCGGTGGGATTAATAATTAGCCAAAGACGGTGAGAAAGGTAGCTGATCCGGAAGAGAAATTTCGCTGGATTAGTTGAAATATTAAAAGCACGATCGTTTCTTGTTTGGATCTCTTTATCGAGTTCGGGCTAAATAATTATCCGGTAAATTGTTTTAACGAAGTGTGGTCGTGCACGCGAGCACGATTTTGCTGGTTCACGCTGCTTTCTCAGGAAGGCAGCCGTGACAGGTCAGGAGAACGTGTTTCTCGGTTTCAGAGGCAGGAAACGCTACTCCGGGTGTCACGGGGATCCAGTTTTCCTGTCTCCACGAAACAGGTTCGTTTTTTTTACGAGCGAGGAGCCCGAGTTGATCGCGACCGGTGGTTCCAAAGTTCTCCTTTATCCACGTGTGTCGAGAAAAATTCAATTAGATACCACGGTTACCGGCCTGCGCCGTGTTTCATGATCCGTGAGCAGGGAAAGATGTAATAATCCAATTTTGCTACATTACCTCGGAACTCGATCAACCTGTTCGCCCGTTCACCCGTGCGCCGCGTAAAGTTCGCGTCCTGTTCTTTACTCTTTTTTTTTTATCTCGACGGCTCGGTCGATATAACAAGTTAGCGTACTTTCAGTTCGTTTACCTTATCAATTTTTATCCGTTTCGAAATCACCGGTCCTGATAACGGGATAGTTACGTAATCGGCAAACGAAGGGGACAGGTCGCGAGCGCGGGGTACAGTAAAAAAGGCTGTTGCACAACTGGTTTTCGTTCATGGTGAAAGGAAATTCCGATTCCGCGGTGATGCGTTGCGTGCGCCCGTCTACGAAGAATCGAGATGGAACTCTTCGTCTAATCCGGAAAAAACTTGATTCTATTTGCGGCGAGGCCTTCGGATGCCTCGGACAACTAACCCTGCCGACTCGATCCGAGGTAAATGTGACGAAAACAGACAGTACGTTGAACCGCATCGCGCGTACGTGTCCCCATTATATCCAAACCCGGGATCCGAAGCAAAAAAAACATCAATTTTGGCTCTCTTGTTTTCTCGATCGACCCAAAGGTTCGATTCTGTCGGACGCGTGGAATCGTTAAAAGTTCCGGCACAAGTGCAATTACTAAACTAGCTTATACGATTCTCGCCGATCGCTATATGTCCACTTGCTACTCTACGTCTTCTAATTTCGTGCCAGTTCGAAAGTTGCGTTTGCTTTATAGCCGAAACTTCTTGGCTTCGAGATATTCTCTTGCCACTGAACTTACGATGTAGTTATAACACCGGTAAGAAAGCACGATCGAAGAAAAGAGTCGGGGAAGTGTATGGCTCTCGAACTGCCGAGAAGCACGAGCCCGACAAAAGTTCGCGGCAAAAAGCGGAAAAGTAAAGAAAAAAGGGAACTCTGAGAGACATGACGGAATCGGGTGGAACTCGAACGCTCGATGGAAAACCGATACGTGTTTATTTTGATACTGCGATTCCTTTGTTCACGGCGAAATCATCAATCGAATTATTTCCCATTCTTGTCCTAATAACGCGCGAAGACGGTTCTGTGCAGCTATTTCAAACGTTTCCTCCATTTCGTCTTAGCTTCGTCAAGTGTGGTGTAAATTCGGTAGTGCATGGCACGGTTAGTGCATTGCCAGGTGTTCATGCAACCAGATTGTTCGGTTCACTTGAGTTGTTTCTTCTAGAACAGTGGCGTTGAAGGTGTCAGGCTGACCTGTCTTTTTTGAATACGCGCAAGAGAAGAGGTGTATCGACCTGAATTGGTATTTCGGTCGTAACACTCGTCCCGTTCGCCTTTTCTTCAGCGAGGATATCTTTTGTGCGAAAGACACAGATGTATCGATCGGTAGCATCGATACCTTGGTAGCCTTGAGCGCGAACAAAGAAATAACGCGATTCGAGCGGGAGACTCTTGGGAAGTAAATGCATCCCGGGTATATCCGTGAAAGAATTCATTTAAAAGCAATTATACTGGAAAAGAGGGGTAGATAGACTCGTAGCGATTCGGGAAGAAGGGGGTTCTGAAATGCTACGATCCGTAGCTCGGTTAACGTTCGTAGTTTTAATATCGCATGGACGAGCTTCGATCCATTCGCAATTGAATATCCTCGAAGAGGAGGAAACCGAGGCGAGACTCGAATCTCGTAAAAGTTGGACGCGCAATTTACCGAGTTTCAGAGCAAGCCGACCAATTCCGTTCTGTCCAAGGCTACGGACGCGGGCGGGGCTGTACTTTCGAGACTAGGAATCGCCTGGATTGTGAGAAAGACCGCGGACAAAGGAAATGAGGTATTCCGAGCAGTAGGCTCGTGTAGGGTTGAGCTGGTGAAGGAGGTAGGAAGGAAGGAAGGAACTAGCCCGATACCGGGACGAGAACTGGCTGGATGCAGCCTCTGGGATAATGGAATTCCTTCGTTGCTTCTCTCACCCACTTCTGGGCGTCGGAAAAGGTCCTGCTCCCATCGAAGATCTCGAGAATAAAACAGAGACAGCGACCGGCTCTCGATCAGACGTCGATTCCCTGGCAACCGTCAGAATGCGTCCATAATTTATCGAGGTCTAAGGCGAGCCTCGAATTGCGTCTTATGAAAAATTTATTCCGATCTCCCTACCCTCCACCCTTCCGTTAATTCTGTCTCGCAAGCCTTTCAAGTGTACTTGACAACGTTTAATCCCCCTACATTTATTATACTGTTATCGGGGATCCCACGACCAAATGGTTTTCGCGCCCTAACGATCCATAGACGGCGATTCCGTGTTCCTACGATGATTTCAATCTCTCGTACTGTTTCAAAGCGATTTACCGTCTCGTTGCAACGAGTGGGCTTCTCTGATCGATTTGAGCGATCCAAGTACACGTATCAAGGCAGCGAAAGGACATGTAAGCATTCGATACACTTTCGATGACAGTTGACCGACGTGAGTTTCGATTGACGCATTACACTCGCCAAGATCGTCAATCAAAGCACAGTCGTAGCAAACTATTTTCGTAAACGATTTGTCAAGACAAATTGGATTGCTAGAAAGAGCAAAGAACGAGCTCCTTTTCTTTTCCCTTTTTTACGATGTCGCATTCTATTCGTTTTGATCGTGATAAATGCAATCGTGACAGGAATCGCAAATTATCCAGACTAAAGGTCGATGAATAATTCCGTGTCTTGCATCCATTGCATTCACGTAGATGATTAAAGAAAGTCGGTTCGTGCTGGCTGTTCGGAATCTTCCGCGGTCGAACAATTCTGTGTCTGTACTTTCTACGGGGTGGACTACTCGGAAGGAAATTGTCTCATTAGGAACGAAGCAAGCGATAGTATCCTTTCGGTTTACTTTTATTTTTTCTCCCCTCGTCGTCTCTTTCAGACGGTTCTTGTCTCCGGCTCCTTTTCCACTAATCTCGCTCTGTTTCATTTTTTCTTAATTATTATTCTTCTTTCACTGGACTCCCATTCCATCCTTTATAAAGAAACGCCAATCATCTGTCGTAACCAAGAATATCGAAGTCGTCGAACGTTAATTATTCTCGTCAATTCACGTGTAAAACATTTAATATTCAGCTGGCCGTGGAATTGGCATCGAGGCGATTAGAAGCTCGACCACCGGTTTCTTATCGACGTTAGTTCCATAAATTCAATTGGAATAAATTATCGTAACTGTAACGATGCTCCTGGCGAAATTCTCTAGGCACGAAGTGAAACATTTTCTTCTCCGTGCTTGGAATGAGTGCAGAGAAATTGGTATCACGCTATCGATGTGTTCCTCCGGCAAGTTGTGAAAACAGTCGAGGATATTAATAAGACTCGAATGACGTCGAGTATTGTGTTGGTTTTCTTTGAGCGTCGAGCATTGCGCATTTTTAAATCGGATGATCAGACTTCTCTTTATTGGCAAAGCGTAGAGATAACATCGTATGCGAGCGCGTATACGCCCTGTCGTACGTAGAAGTACGTAGAACGTGTACGGGACGGGTATTTTCTCTTATAAAAAGTCATTCGCGAGGCAAGAACACGTTCCACATTTACTCGCACACTGAGAGAATCCTCTTTAAAAACGAGCTGCGGCAAACGGGAGCCGCCTGTGGACGATTCAAAGAATTCGTGAGCCCGTGTGTAAGCGCCTCAAAACATTTCGTTCCGCATTGCTTTCTAACCCGTTCCACTTTCCTGGACATTCTTTGGAGGGATCTGAATGTTGTAATCCCGTGATAAACCAGCCGAAATGTTCCTCAGACATCGGCAGACCCCGTCGGTGCTTGGCGAAACGCGGAAGAGTCGCGTCGCGAATTCAAAGGGGAGAATCATGCGTGAACTATTGCAAAAATGCATCGACGAGTTAACGAAATGTTTCAGCTGAAATCCGCGTTTGATCCCGCGGAATAGGCGATGCTTGATCACGGCTCAGATAGTATTCCTCTTAGAGACGATCGACCGCTCGAACCGTTCGACGGATGATGCACCGTAAACGTAAAATTATTTTTCGGAATGACGCGTTCCAATTTCGCATAGCGATTGAAATGTCTGTAATCTCTACGAAGCCGAGGGTTCCATGGCGCGAGGACGCGCGTTAAATATCTCGGTTATTCCTAGGCGATACCATCGAACCACGTTCCTCCAGTTGGATTCCATCTGAATAAGGAAATTTTACAAAAGGATATCGTTGCCTCGCATGCCTTTGGAACTGTTTTATGGCCGCCGTGATGTTGCCATTTTATAGCTTCATCGGGCTCGCGCAAAGAAGAGTGGAAAAAAACGTCCATTATCCTTCGGAAAGAGCTTTCGACGACTGCCAGTTGCAAATCAGGAAGTGGTTTCTATCGACAGACACGTCGCTTTGCTGTCCGTTATCTCGCGAGCATTGATCGGTGCCGAACGTCAGCATAAAATCGAACCATCCATCGAACAGATAACATTCGTGTAATAGTAGGAACGGGGCAACCAAATAGAAAGGTAATTCGGAGCGAGTTAAGTTAAGAAAACGGCCGGATATATCGGGGAACGTGTTTCAAGCAGAAAATCCTTGGTGCATACGAAATGAAACGTACTAAGAATGATGTAGTACCGCATGAAGTTAGTTTCACGCTGGGATTCACTCTTGGATTAAGATTAATCCGTAAAGAGCTCATTCTGAAGAGATACTCGAATTGCATTCTACTAGATATTCTGATGTTCCCTTATCGTTTACACGTCGCTATTCTAACCGCTGCAATTAACAACGCTAATGCGTTTCAATTGCTTTTCACTTGGATTCCGTCAAGATCGTCTCGTTATCTCCGTCGATATTAACATCTCGTAAAGTACATATTTACGCAAGTGTCGCGTACACGTGCATTGTGGTAAAGCCCGTTTCGTGAATCGAATTATGCACCGAAGACATAACCGTACTTTAAACGGGTTCGAAATTCTAAATCCGATGCAGCTACCAATCGAGACGCGTTAATTGCAGGGATAAACCCTAGCGGTTAAGCTAATTTTTGTTATGCTTATTAACAGCTATGCGATACTGTACTCGTTACTGTCTAAATTATAATTATATTATCGTTGTTCTTCGTGCTTTGGGTCTCATAACGGTCTCGCTAGCTCGGATCTTGGTATAATCTAAAGTTAACGAGATAATTAATAAGCGTACCGGGCGATTATCTTTCGTCCTTGATTAAGCTCCACATATTAGTGTCTACGAAATATTAACAACGAAAGGGGACAATGCGTGTGACTCGTGAACGAATGGACTTCGGAATACTAATTGGAAGAAGGTTGGTACAAAAAATTGGAGAGTTTCCATCTTGAAGAATGTATAGAAATTCGGAAGGGCTGAACAGGTGGCTAAACAAACGTGCGACATCGATTTGAGATGGTCTTTCTTTTATTTATATTCAAAAATATTTCGTTCTTCAGACGGGTTGTTTTAAAGCATCGCATCGGAATTTTTGGTGATATCGGAATTCAAATTTAAAACGGAGCGTAATATTATTTTTCATCGCATTCCCAATGCGGCGAAGCGTTAGAAACGGCTCATAGGATATATGAGAAACGAAGGTCCTTGCCCCAGGACACGCGCTCCGCAGACGGTCGATGGCCAGGGTAACAACCGAAGGAAATACGTACGTATTCCACACTCAAGGGGGTAACTACCCTCCTATAGTCTGCGTCGACACAATTGCGCTCTGCTTGGGATACGGAAATCCCTTCTATTTTCCGCCCTGGGGCATTGCTCGTCTAATTAGCAAGAATAATCGACTGCGAAATGTTCTTTTAAGCTGATCGGAAGAGCGCGCGATGCCACCGTCGAAAATAGCGCCTGGTGCAGTTTAAACTATTCAAGAGGTTCCGATCCGAAAATCGATGCCGGGAGTACCAAAAATACACGCCAGTGTAGACCTACGTTATAATCCGCGCAGAAGCACACGTCAGTTCGGTAGATTCGATTTCCCCCCTGCACCGATGTAATAAAATCCATTTCGAAACGATACCTTCCAGGACAAATTAAGGATTAACGTTCAATCTCATGCTCAATTTCCTGCATCGGGTTCGAGCGACTCGTAGCCGCGTCGCGCCACCGACGTTTCGCACGTGAAATTGCAACTCGGTGCTCGACGACGATAGGCTGTCGGATGGGGGCAGGAAAAAAAAAAAAAGAAGAACGCAATTAACGATTGAATTCCAGTGAAAATACAGCGAACCTTTTAATTAAAGATGGCGAGATTTCGCCGATAAGTCTTAATACTCTGGTGTACGTCTCGACGCGGAGACCTCTTTGAACGAACGAGATAAAGCGATAGGACGGAATTAGAGGGTGGACGCCTTTAATTAAGACGATCCCTAATCAAATAGTTTCGGGAGAAGGATCGATAAGGGTGGCCGAAGTCAAGGGCAAACATCAAACGAGCTCTCTAGCCAGTTCCAAGGTAACCAGACAGGCTAAAGTTCGTCACCGCCGTTTTATTGCCACGGATCTGTTCACCTTTGTATCTGAATTCATTACGGTGCAATGTCCATTGAAAAGTGGTCTCCGTTTCTTATACGCATTTTTGCGTTCGAACGAAATTGTAGCGTGGCAGTTCGATTTTGTTCAATCACATTTCCGACTGGTGTAACGTGCCTCCTCAAAGAGAACGTGACCTTTCGTCACCGCGCTCTTATCTTCACTTTTTCTTTTTACAAAGCTATTTCGTTTATATCACCTGGAAGGTGTCGTTTTATCCGAAACGTAATTTATCTGGCCGATAAAAGCCTTCAAGGTTATTGATCCCGATGATGCGTCGACGCTTTTGCACGAGGAGAACTCTGACGCCAACGACGTGGGCCATCAGCGTATCGCGTAGTTATAGCGCAGCTAATCTTCGCGCTGCTCGCGAGTTAATGAAGGATTATGCATTTTCATCGTACCGTTTTAAACGTATTAAACATTTTAATCGCTGTTTATTATCGTTTCGTTGCGTAAATCTTGCACAATTCCAACTTCGATAAACGAAGTATAAAAGCTGATAATTTATCGATGAAAAAATGTCATACCTGTTATACTTATTCACCAGTTCTCTTGTTCATTTCGTGAGTCCTTGGATAGAGAATCAGATACGATAGATTTGAAATCTCATCAGAGAGTATGTGTTAATCATTCCAAATATATCTTCTTTCGTGTGGTCTGCCGTAAAATAGTACAGGTTTATAACCGTGGAAAGATCTGTGACTTCTTAAACTGTTCTGTGCTTCCAAACTTGTTTCCTTCAATTAATACTTGTTATTTCACATCGTTGTCGGCTAGCATTTGGGTACAGTATCTTCTCATTTATCTAATTGCGTGGTATAATATGCAGTACAGCGAGTTACCGTAAGGTGAAACTACGAGCTCCTACTTGTATCGAGATATTTTCGACGCAGTTACTTTAAAAGGCATCCATACACTCTAAAACGCGAAACTGTTGAACAACGTTTGCATGCATAAAAATGTGTGCAAACAAGAATAACTCAAGAATGCACAACAATATCTGTCACGTATTTTCACAAACATTTATTTCTAGTATTTTTTGTACATCTAGAGAGTCAATGTCATCGAATTGTGATCGACGTTACCCAACTTTTCGATACAATACGTGCAGACCGAATCTCAGGGAAATATCCGGTGCTCGTAAAGTTGACGGACGTAAACGAAATCCTTGAACGGACCCGCAGTTTCTTTGAAATTC
The DNA here is from genome assembly GCF_050948175.1 of Xylocopa sonorina. NCBI lineage: Eukaryota > Metazoa > Arthropoda > Insecta > Hymenoptera > Apidae > Xylocopa > Xylocopa sonorina. Next base: position 17,843,477 of record NC_135193.1, read on the forward strand.
TTTCATCGTTACGGCTGTCTGTTTTACACGCATAACTCGTCGTGTTCTTTGCGATACTTCTTGTTCGCCTCTCTTTTTTTTTTTGCCTTTTTTGGACCTGGTACGCCGTCTCCCCTCTCCTCTCTCGCTCTTTCTTTTCAAGAACACGGTTGTTCCGTGCGTTTCCACTGATTCACCGTGGCCCCGAGTTAAAAGGAAGAAGCATCGGAGAAACCTAGCCTCGGTGGCGACTTCCCAGACGTCGTGCCACAGTCGAGAACTTGGCACGGGTCTTTCCACGAAGACGATTTACTCACCGAGATCGAGCCTGGATATCTTACGCGAGAGATAGGCCACTCTCGAGCACCGATTCCAACTGTCTTCAGGCTCGTTATCAGGGCGACGAACGAGAATGAAAATTTTAACCTGTCCCCGTCGAGATCTTAATTCTTCTCGATCTAATTCGTCCACTGCCCTTTTAGAAGGTCGAGAACATGATCGTAGAAACCAGAATTCATTCGAACGATCAGCGAAAATTAACGGGGGATAATCCGAAGGTACGATTATCACGATTGATCGTAACCGCAATACGGACGTGTGGAATCGAATTTTTGGTAAGAGCGATAAGGGGTTTCGTTGGGTCCCTGTACGCTTGTGAACGGTAAAACAAATAGCCTTGGCCGTTTTTAATGGGTTCTTACCGGGGGTGGTAATCTCCGCGCTGTATTCGAGCCACGAACTCGTTCACGGTTCTCCCATCGCGGGCGAACGTTAATTAACGTTAATTAATTTTACATACTTAAACGCCAGCCCGCCGTCCCGTCGGAAGTAGACATCGGGATGAAGCCCTGTGTACACACGGGAGCGCCATTTTTCAATTGCTCCCTGAACGTTAATCAGAACTTTCCGGAGCACGGTACATTTCCGCGGACCTCTCTATCATAATTAAGCCTCGCTCGACAACCCTACATCCCTTTTGACGAGCGAGCCTTAAGCTTCCGTGCCACCGGCAGACGTTAAGAATCGATGGACCAGCTATCGGTCCTCGATTCGATGATAAATTCGACCGATGAAAATTAACCGAACGTCGGATGCGACCAACGTTATTCCAGCTTCGCGGATCGTGCTTTCTGCGTACCTATATTTCATACGCAACCATTTCGAGCAGCTACGTGAGTCACATCCGTATGACAGAAGCGGATCGTGCTATTAGAGGCGACGCAGAACGCGCGCATCAATCGACGTAAATCAGATATCGAGAATTCTGGCGTACAAGATCCAATCATTATTAAATGTTTCAGTTCGAAGATACGATTCTGTTATCGGGTGTCGTTCGATAACATTTAGACGAATCATACAGTACAATTCTGTTTACTCCTTTTTTGTGCGTAACGTGGTACGATGTATGACGTGGACCTATGTATCTACGTAGTATATCAGTATTTCCAATGACGTCAGCGTCGTTTTGCACAATTCCGCGGGGTTTTTTTTTTGTCAAGCCGAACGTCCTTCCGAGTATGTCACGATCCTAAATTATCGCGTGCCCGTGTCCGTCGTTCCTTATGTGTCACGATCATCGGAACTCTATGGTTGGTTTTCTGAAAGATGAGTAATCGTCACGAGTCCCGTCCTCGTGGGAGGAATAGCAATGGGCGTTAGAAAACGCGGCACCTCGCGAATAGGCTCCCGTTGCGGCGGGTTTACCTAAACGAGGGGTTCTCTCGCCCGCGCGATGAATTTTCATGGAGATTCCGAAAAGTTCGGTTACTCGCGGGATACTTGGAACATCGGTTGGGTACGTTTTAAGATCGAGACGCGCGGGAAGAGTTGATAAGTCGGTTCGACGTTGAACTTTCGACGGGTTGGTTAAATGGGACAGAAGTGGAAGTGAGTTATTCCCAAGTTGCAAGCGTAGGACAAGAATGAGTAACGCGGGCGAACGAAATGCTCTTAAAATGGAAAAGAGGTTACGAGAACGGGTTGGAAGCGCATGGAAGAGAAAAATTAATGCCTCGTGTTGCTCCATAAATCGTGGTGCAACGAACTCTACGTAAGTGCTCGCTTTGTACGCTCGTTATGCATCCTTTCGGGGATTACAAAGCCGAGTTGCGTCTATGGGCAATCGATGCGTTTACTGCTTACCCTGCCTTGCGTTTGGCATCAACCGTTACGGCGTCGAAAGATCACCGATGTTCCTTAAATTTGCTTTACAGTTCGTTCATTTTGTTTCTTCCGTTGTTTGTTTCAGGTAAGGTGGACCGATAAATAAGAAGAAATTAATTCCGTAGAGTTTGGCCACGTTCCTTTGGGTAAGCGATTTTATATCGATACTTTATGCTGCCGACGCAGCGTTCACTTTTGCGTCCCTAATTTTGAAGCGTCCTTTTCATTAGCAACATTGAGAAAGTCGCTACTGGATGGAGATGTAGGTTGTAAGCGACTTTAAAGCCCATATTTATTTTGTTTCTCATCGGTTTCTGGATGAGAAGCTTCAGCCCTTGGTTGGCTGGCACAGAAATCGCGACGAGAATAAAACTAACGAGACCGTGGTGTCGAAGGGGAAACTCTGGCGTTGTACTGCGGAGTAGACACACCCTTGATACATATAGCACGCTCTATAAAGCTGGTAACCCTTATTACACGCGAATAATCTGATCTCTTGCTCGGAGGCCATTGCGAAAGGATCCCATAAAATACGATGACACACATTTCTCGCGAATTCGATCGAATTGCCGTTTTTCGTACCGAGTATAGGAAGAAGTCCGTTTCCGATGAGGTTCTTCAAGCCTTCGGACCTCGTTTTCCATTGTGAATTCGGATGAAGTGCGAGAAGAATCGACGCGAAACAATATATCCCTCTTTTTAATCAAAGGAGCCTGGCGAATTTCCAGAAAAATTTCGACGCAGTCGTGGCACGTTCTCCTCGTAACTAGTCTGCTTTGTGATTGCCGAGGATAAGGGTGTAGGGTAGAAAAAAGAGAAGGTTCCTCGTGTTTATACAAGTTGAAAAATAAATGATCATCGACCGCGTGAATTCTCTCATCTTTTCGAATCAGTTGCTCGCGTCTAACCTGGCAACGGATCATTTCGCTTCCCGATACTGCTAGTTCGCCCTCGAGATTTATTAGTTTTCTCAAAAGTGCGTAAGTGGCCGAAATTATACGATACGCCGGATTCGTCGCTCTTACCCGACGTGATCGATTTTCCACTCGTTCCTCCTTCGTACTGCCGTCGAAGTTCCTTGCCTTCGTCCAAGCACCGCAACATCCTTCAACCCGCTCGAGAAACCGGTTTCTCCTTCGTGTTCGTGCACCAATCTCGTCTCGATCGGAGTCTGAACCGCCGCCGCCGCCGCCGCCGCCGCCATCCCCACGAAATCCTACTAGCAGAACTTATTTTTCACCGTCCCGCGTCCGCGAACTGGTCCGTCAGCCCAGAATTTGTATTCCTCCGGTCGAAGATGCATCGGCGAGCATCGAGCTTAAAGGAAAGATGAATATTCATGTTTTTCGAAATGCACGCTCGCATTGTACCACGGGATTTACGGAAGCCGCGATCGGCTCGTGAATCCTGGACCTTTAAATACAACTTGGAAACGCACTTTGCGAATCGTTCGATCATGGCTGATCTACAGTTTCGATTCGCGCGATTTATGCGAGTCTCGTTAAAATTCTACTTCGTTTTCGCACAGCGTGTGCGAATAATTGTTGTTGGAACAAATATGAAAACGTGTACAAAATAAATTTCTTTGTACTCCGTGTTCCACTCTGTATGATGTATTAATATCAGTCACGCAACACAGTGGGTGTACGTTAACGAATCGCACTCTCCATTCTATTGATCAACTTTTTATCGCCCACCCTTCGCGTCTTCAGAAAGCATCTCGTTCTCTTGAAGAAATAACGCAGCACCGCCAACCGAATCCGTTTCCCTTTTCTTCGCCTCCTATCTTGACAGATTCTAATTTATCTTCCCCGTTGCTTGCGATAGAGTGGAAAAAAAGTTTGTTTCAACGTTGGGGATAGTTCTTATTTTACGAGCGACTGTCAACCAAAGTTAACGAAAAGTTCCGATTGCAGAAGTTAACGCGCGTGAGTTTTTACTTTCGCAAATGGCCACGTGCTATCCCTCGTTGTCTGGTGGGAAGATTGCGAGGGAGAGAAAGCTTTTAATTTCACTTTAGGGGTAGGAGATCATGGGATGTCCGCCCGGTAAGTCGTCAAATATTACCTGGCATTTATAAAGATTTGGAAACAATGGATTCAGCAGCAACAGTGCCGCGAGATTCATTCATGAGTCTCGTATTTAAAATTTAAATCCTTCTTCGTGGAAGTTGGATATCTCTGCGCGACCATTTACCAGATACTTTTCCTTTTTCTCGTTTAGCGAAAGAGAATCGTAAAAATATTAGCTGTTTCGCGAAGGTTGTACTCGTTTCGGATTCATTTTTTGTTTAAATTTCATTTTTGCGAAAGACTTATATATAGCTTGTCGCGATAGAGTATCCTACTTTGTGGATTTATCACCCGTCTTATCAATTGTTCGACGATGAACGAAGGGGCGGTTCCCGATATCTTCAGAGACGACGTAAGTTTTCCTGGTTCGATTTATTCGTCTGTGAATCCGAAAGATTTCGTGGGTGCCGAATCCTAATTTACTTTTTTCATCTCTACGCCACGACCTTTTGCGCCGCGGTACATTGCCCTCGTCTTCTAGTTCTCCCATTTCCCTGCTCGATCCGAGGTTCGTTCATCCGTGCAAAAAAAGGGAGAGAGAGTTTCGTCGATTTCAAAACTTCTGATCTTCAATTCCATACAATATTCATTTTACTTTATATCATTCCTGTAAATATTCATCTAGCTCCCAAGTAGCCGTGTAACGTTTAATTATAATTTAGCTTCCGCACATATTCTTGTCTTTGTTTAAAATACAGAGAAAAGGTGAATTGGATCTTTTTACCTCGGGTATACGTATGTATGATTCATTTGCCTGTTAAGCGCAATGCCTCGAAGATTAAATATTAATCTACTTCCCAGAATCTATTCTCCGGTAATTCCCAAGCTTCCAATTATAGTTCGAAAGAGGAGCGAGCTAAACACTTGAAACAATCCTCTCGTCGAGGAATCAGTAACAATCCCGAAATCCCGATTTATCTTTGTCCCGCCACCGCCGCGACCTTCGTAATGGAGTGCATCGGCCTCCCTCGGATCTTAAGTCGCCCCAAAACTTGTCCATCTCACGGTATTAAGAGGGAATCCTGGTTCTTCTGAGAAATTTCGAAAGACGTCGATAATAGTTAAGCGTTTCTCCGTGTTTTAATTGGTATCGAGCGGTTGGCGTATTCGATCGGGTGTTCCACTCGAGCAGGAATTACGGGAACACCCGGTTGTATGCGCGCGCGGCAATAAAATAAAATCAGACGCTCCAGAGCCAGGAACAATCCGAAATTCCAATTTATCTGGTTTGTGCCTGGCGACCTTCAGATGGAGGTACATCGGTCTCTGACAGACCCCTGACTCCTCGCTCCGCGCTCGTCATATTCCTAAACTCTCCTCGAACCCTTTCTAACCAAGGATAAAGCGAGCGAGCGAGAGAGAGAGAGAGAGAGAGAGAGAGAGAGAGAGAGAGAGAGAGAGAGAGAGAGAGAGAGAGAGAGAGAGAGAGACGGTTACAGGGGGTGAGTTTTTGCCAGGCGAAGTAATTCCACCGGCAGACACCCCCACCAGTTTGTCGGGCGCGTGGCGATACACGCAACCCCTCTCCGCGTGGTTTTCAACCCCTGCTGGTGGGGGTTGTTACAGGCAGAACGGGGGCTGCGACGACACTGCGGGGAGAGAGAATCACTGGCTGGCTGGCTAGCTGGATGGTTCGCCGACTGGTTGGTTGGCTGGTCGGGTAAGGGGTTGCGTCGTGGCGCCGCCGTTGTCGTTTCTACGCGAATTCGTTTCTCGTAAGGGAGCTTTCAGTCGACGCGCGACTGTCTCCGTAGACGCGTATACTCGCACCCCGTCGCCGGGCACGTAACGTCACCCCCATCGCGAAGTGCAGCGTTCGTCTGTTATTCCGGGGGTGCACACTGGTACGCGAGCAGCGGGTGGATTCGTCCCTGAGAGGTAAACGCGATCTCGAAACACTTTCTCCTCGTTACGCTTTTATTTTCATCAGGTTCCGTGATTGTTTACCATAGAGTCGGGGGTTGATGACGTATCGGATTAAGTGGATGGATTCGACGCGACGTCTAAGCTGATTTTATACGACCAGCAGAATTTAATCGAAACGTGCTAGCTGGAGAACGGCTGCCGACTATATGGAAAGGTTTGCGTCATAACGAAAGAACGTTTATTCGTTTTATTATACCGGGCTCTCACCCTCGCCCTATCATGCGAGCAGTCTTGCTCGCTCGCCAGCCAAATCTGGAAAGAACGTAAAGATAGTAGTACCATTCTAGTTATACGCCTGAGTCATCGAACAACAGGCGCTGTTCCATATCGCGATATTCAAGCCGCATCGCGCCTCTCTCCTATTCCCTAATTCCAAACTTGGATTGAACGCGAACTTCAACGGGATATCGATCGCGGCCACGAACGTTCCTCCTGGCTCGCATCATTTCCCTTAATTGCGATCGATATCGAGCTACGCAAACTTTCTTCGGTCAGTTTATTTTTAGACCCGGTGGAAAACCGGCTTCCACGAAACTTTACCCCCCGCGGTAACACGTTCGATTCCCAGGCCGTTTTCGCAGGATCGTGACGTTGTTCCGCGTATTTTCTACCTAGCCGTGGCCTACGTAGCTAGAGTAAGCGCGGGGCAGAACGCGACAACCGTTAGCCAGCGAACACGCGACGTCCGCGACTAAAAATCCATCTCTTAGCGAGCGAGTTCGTTAAAGAACAGTGATATCGGGGTTTATTTATAGATTCATAGCGAGTCATTGCGGGCGAAGTGGCAGTCTCGCGGGGCGAGGATCAACGGGTCCGGCACGAAACACTGGTGGAACCGTTTCGTGTCCCGTAAGAGCCACGAAGAACAAGGCGGTCAGCTACCGGGTTTTAGCTGACGGCGATATCGATTTCCAACTTGTTGACGAGCCTCGCGTGACGCGCTGGTTTCTCTCCTCGGTCGTAGCGACGTATTCGTCGTATTACGTGCACGAGCCAGACGGTTTCGTTCGAACGTCTTCCAATCTGGTTTCGGTCGAGGCGCCATTGTGGACGAGAGAACCGGTCACGAGACGCCTATCCGATACACGGCGAAAAATAAGAATACCGATGACGCCTGTTTGTTTCTTCTGCTCTTTCCCTTTTTAGAGGCCGCGCGCGATATCTGCGAGCTCTGCTATTCTCTTCCAATTCGAGCGTTAGCCGAAAGCAAAAACCGATGGAAGTCGCCGCGGTCTCGCCGCGTAATATTCAATGAGACGTACAAATTGTACGTGACGTCGCGTCCAGCTTCAAAGTCCCAGGCAAAGTGGCTTATTATGATCCGTCCTTTGTCTCCTCGCCTCCTGTGGGGGCTCTTCCTACCAGGCAAAGATTTACGGTGGCTATGGGGAAGAAGTTTGGATAATACTCGCGGAACGCTGCCGCGCACGCCGATCCTTCCAGGGGTTGGTTTCTCCTCTGGGGATAGAAGGAACACATAGTCGAGCAGAAACAAAAGAAATATCGCCGGGAGATAAGAAACGTTGGAGAGCAAAAATTGTTTGCCTCTCTTGGACCTTTCAGCGTAACTGCCGCTTCCGGGGAATTAATGTATGTCTCCTTTGCAAAAATTCTACGTCTACCTGGATAACGAGCGCTCTCGGGCACCGTAGCCGCGTTTCCTTTTCTTTTCCTTTTCTTTTCCTTTTTTTTTCTTATCGTTCGTACCTGGGGGCGAAGGATAGTTTAGTCCGGCTCAGCGATTCTGCGAATAGCCGCGCCGCGAAGAAATTCGAATTTACCGGTCTAACACAACAGGACTTATCGTTCGTGTCCGGAAGCCAACCGGTTAACGAATGGTACGCGAATGTGTTTCAGGCGTCTGCGCTTACCACGCTCAGAATATTTACACCCGTTTAATACGCTACGAGATATTGCGGAGATCGTAAAGTGTCCGGCGATAAAACCGCCGCCGGTAGAGATGCCCGACTATAACGCAAACAGGGGCCACCTAGTGTTAATAAGTAGAGAGAGAGTGTAACAACTGAATCAATTATGAAGGACTGTAACCAGAAACTAGCGGCCCGTGTCGCTCCAATATCCTACAGCGGTGCTGTTTTCAAAGCGAAACGAATTTCAGTCACTCGCCAGCGAGCGAACGGCCTCTTTATTCCTAAATTGATTCGCCTCGTATCGGAGAAACCCCTTTTTATAGTCGTGGAATTAACGCAGTTTATAGTCGAGGTGTGGTTACAACGCGATCGTATATCTCGCGTGTATATTATACTTAGGCAGTCCATTGATCTTCAACTTCCTTCCTTTAACTTCTCGTCGATGATGTCGATCTTTCACGCGTTCGATTATCAATGGAATAAATTGGTCGTAGTGGCACTAAATTATTCGTGAACGTTAGGGCACCGCGTCCGTTAAGCAATTTTCTCCCGTGATTCATAATGTCGCTCGTATCGGGTAATTCATGCACGCCGCGTAGGTGTTATCCGATTTTTTCCGTCGTAGGCGCGCGCGCGAACCGCTCCGGGTCGATATTTTTCGTGCACGGAAACTTTCCTAACCATTAGAGGCACGCAAGCCTCTAGGCCTCGCGTTCACAGCGAATCGAGTCGCAATTGCTTGGAAATCGATCCACCGGTAGCTCCTTCGAGTTTCTCCTAGCTATCGTCGTTTCCGTATCCTTCTGCACCGTAGCAGCGCACGCTGGACCAAGCAAATCGGAGCAATTAACGTGCGCAACGTTTAAAATCGGGAAACGTTAACGTCTGTTAAATTGTTTCACGGATCTTTTTCCAGTTCCACGGGCAACAAACAAAAAATATTTTACAGTCAGCGCATCGTCTCGCGCGTGCAAAAGTTATTTCCATCCGCTGGCAAAGCAACGTCTGGTGCGATGCACTATGATCGATCGACCGACGTATATGTACGCCCGTATTTTTAGACGACCGCCTCTGACAGGTGAGAGATGTCGCAGACGGGGAAGCACTCCTTCACCGATATCACGAATTTCGCGAGCGCGTCGGATACCTGACAGTCCGCGCAGCCATCGAGACCTCTTGCTCCGATACATTAGTTATTTCTCGGAACGGTCGCGGCCAATTTCCCATCAATTCTCGTCGAATTACCGGCTACGGAGCTAGCGCGAAAATATCCCGTCTGGAATAATGGCCGATTCACTTTGTCCAACATCCGATTGCCCGTATTTATTCATTATTCGTTCGAAACGATTCGCAGAACGGTCGCTTTGAAAAATGATCTGCCACTACCGATCAAGTAAGCTGCATATTTCTAGAGTGTTTAAAAAGGAAGTTACGCCTCGTGGGTTTCTGTTCTTTTTTTTTTTCTTTTTTTTCTTTTTTTTCTTTTTTTCTACCAGATACGAAATGGGCGCGGTGATGCACTGTTTGCACGCGGAGATCAAAGGCTCTCTAAAAATATTGCTCGCCTATTTAGATTCACAACTTGTATATTTCGCGTAACACAGCTCCGAGAGGCCACCTTAAAAATAACCCAACCGCGTTTACAGAGACATACTTCCTGATCGGCAGATGTCCCTTATTCGATCGTCGAGACTCCGCTTTCAACGAGCTCCTGCGCGCTACGGTGAAAACAAAACGGTCGAGTGGATCCTCGGGGGAGCGGACTCGAAACGATTTCTTTGTACCGTCCTGATTCCGAGTCCCCAGTCAGGATTTTATATTTCCGGCTTTTCGACGCGGACACTTTTTAGACGATTTAAATGTCGCACACGGATCGCGAACGGATCGTTTGATAGCGAGAACGCGTCCGCCGTCACCGGGAACGTTTTCAACCGGGGCTGCAGATGCGACTGCATTGTGGGACGTGTCCGACGCTGCGGACCGCCGATAGGATTCATGAAAACTGGTCCATAGAAATTCTCCGCAGACTTGGCTGTTCGCGTGGATACGAGCACGCGGAGGAAACGTATTGTTTGTGGTAGACAGATTCATTTAGACTTGTCGCTCGCCTCGAAGCGGCATCGATTAAGGGCTGCTTGGACAAACGGAGGACCCGGTGGATGATTCGCGCGTCGACGCATACTTCCCCTCGCGTCATTGCGTTTCGAGTCGCGTTGTTCCACGGCGTTTGGCCTCGCTCCATAAAGACTCGTGTCGATCGTTCCGTTCTTCTACAGCGAATCAATTCGTCCGAACAGTGGCATGAAAATGGGAAATACGAGCATCCGCGCGCCCTTAGGAATTCGACGACACGCGTTGGGTTAGCAATCGATTACTCGGATCGAATCGAGCGTCGATGCTAACGATACAAATTGCTTAGAGCAGGTTGGCACAAAGCCCAAACACGGGGCATAGAAATTATCAGAGAATAGAATTTCTATGTAGGTTCAAGAACGAAATGCTCATTCGCTTCGCGAGGCACAGCTAAACGGTGATTTTTAAAGAAATCAATTATTTTTGGTCGCTTTTATTTCCGCGAACTGGTCTGCGTATCTATTGTTCTCACGGTCGACAAATCATTAAGAGGGCACCGATTCTGTCAGGAGATTAACGAGATCAATGCGACTCGCTGGTCGCGCGGCGGCTTTTGTTAATCTCGGACGTTCCATTAGGCCGTGTTCACAGTGGCGCGTTGCCCCGTGTCCTGTAATCCGACCGCATAAAGACTAGAATCGTGTAATGCCAGGACACTACCCCTCGCCATTCGCAATCAGGCTCGCCGAACGACATCGTGCATTGTTTTCCAGGCGATAGCCGCGTTCATCGTGCTCGAGTGCTGCTCCGCCAGCCGAATTTATGCTACCGTTATTGCGACTCTGTTCGTTAAACGACGATTCCTTTTAATCCCGTCTGGTTATTCTTCGTCCGGCCTAAATCAGCTTCCGTTCACGATTCGGTTTATTTCATTCACGGTGGAAGTCTTCTGAAATGGAATGCTCACCGAAAGCATCGTGCAAACTCATCGTAGAAAATATAAAACGTTCCGATTGGTCGCGAAACAATTGGGTTGCCGTATCCGTTTGGCGATCGAGTTAATCGAATTTGCCAAGGGAATCAAGTACGTATAGACCACTCGTCGAGGACCGTATGTGTTGTACGGCAGCTGGAAAACTGTCTATCTCGACCGTGATTTTACGGTCCATTTTAACAGGAGATTACACGAAATCGAGGATACGATGCGAAAGTAGGAAAAATTGGATGAAACGATACATCGGTTCGCGTTCTATGGGAGTTGCATTAATCATGCCTATCTGTAAAGAAATCTGCGTCCGTTGGCTTTTCTGTCTCGTAAAATCTACAATTTATATGCCGAGCAAGCGTCAGCTATACGTCCCGATCTTAGATCGTTCGTTAGTTAATCGACTTGCGAGCTTATCGGTTGATGAACGCGCGGAGTGCATTTACCGTAGTCGTAATCGCGGGCTCGCGTGTTGTCAAATCACGGCCATCGTGTGTCACGTGCGCTGTACACGAACGTGTGCCACATATGTCCATCGACGTTGCACAGGAAATGTTACGGAGTTGCGACGAATGTACAGGGTGTCCTGTCTTACCGAGCCACCGATCATCGCGAACGGATATTCGATTACCAGCACATTTGACTTTCAATCGTCCAAGTCGCCAGCTAGGTCCGCGCATTCTATTCCCCCCCGAGCAATTTGCGCTCTAATCTAGGTTCAACAGTATCGCAGTTAATCGAGCACGGCGTAGATGATTAGTTATGTCAGATCGATCATAATTGAACACGTCCCCGGTCCATCTGGCTTTCTATTTCGGCTGATTCGATCTCCCAATCTCTTTGCGCGGTTAAAGGGCCGGAACGCTTGTGGCTGGCCTGCAAATCAATTATCTCGAGGGCATTAATTGGAATTAACGTTGCGGCGATTTTATAACGAGACCATGGAGAGACCGGTGGCTCGCGTGCAAGGATTTTCGTCGACGAAATATCGCCATCGAGTTGCGCTGTGTACTCGCGAGGTGTACACCTATCGTTGAATAAAGTGCTCCGTAATTGACCTCGTTATGTAATCGATCGAGCGATGTCTCGCGGACTCTGCGATGTTAAACAGGGCCGTTGCAAAATCTGTAATACGATTAATTAAACACCAAGCGCGCCTGTTTTAAAGGAGCCAACGTGCAAGCTTGCCGCGGAGCACCGAAAACCTGCCGCAGGCGTTTTAATTCTTCGCATCGGAACGCTCGCGGAATGTTCAGTTACGGGGTAAAAAAATGCACGAGCGATTCTTCGATTACCAAACTCGCTCGTAATATGCTGAAAGTAGTTTCGCAGCGCGGGGTTGCTAAATACCGAAAGTTATTGCTCCCCGAGCGTGGTGAATAATCGCGCGGGATCCACGTTCCGCTCGGATATTTTCCGTTCTCCTCGCGGTTTTTCCTCCGGCCGCTGTCCAACTTGATAAACGCGGACACGCGCTCTCGTGTACGCAACCGATGGCAGCGCGGATACACGCGGCTCATCCGTATCGGAGCGTGCACATGTCGGCACATTTGCGACAGCCGTACCCGCGCGGACGTGTACACACCGGCCAGACACAGGTTGGCTTATGTAAATGGACACGTAACAGTGGATGCACGTTCCGAGAGCAGGTGGAATATGACCCCCATAGTCTGTGCACCGGGAGAATGCACCTCGACGAGGACTTTGAGTTTTTGTTCGCCGCTGCCTGTGTTCCTTTTTATCCCTTCTGCACTCCCAGAACCCTCTCGCCTCCCTTCGACTGCTTTTTCCGACGCTGTCCCGTAAAAAAAAAAAAAAACAAACACAAATGGATCGTCCGACGAGTCATGGAATTTGGTTAGAGATGACTACAATCGTACATTGTTGGAGACTATTCGTTCGTCTGGCACGATATAGCTAGGTACTAAATTAATGCGTCGACCAGTGGCCACTGATTGATTCACCGACATTCAGGGCCATCTGGTACCGCAGCTAAGGTACGCTCTGGTAAAGTTTCTGCCCGAGATCGAAGTGTCGAAATCAGAGGATAAATCCGTTTGACAAAATGGGGTCGTAAAAATACTCTGGTCGAATTGGTACCGTTGTTTCCGCTCACTGCAATTGTCGTCATTAATGTTACACGAACTCTATCCATATTCGGATTCACCGTAGCATGTAAAATTTCTAGAGAAGATCCGGTACCAGACTGGAACACGTCGCCTACTTTAACCAGTCAATATTTTATTTAGCCTGCATCCGAGCGCGGCTCCTCGTACGCTTCCGTTCTTTCGCCTTTCTTTCGCTGCCAGAAAAGAGCTCCGAGATAATCCCGGCGCTCGTAGAATCCGTTTCAAGACTGCGGCGCCCAAGGTCGACAGGAAAGGGAACTCGGGTGCACGAACACAATCGCGTTCCACTAAAGCCGATTCTTCCATGCACTCGTGCCTCCCACGAAAGCAGCCGTGGAGACCTTTGCCGCTCGAGCATCGTTCTTCAAAGTTTAACTCGATACACCCTCGGCTCCCGTTCATTTCGAGTGTTTTCAAATATCGGAAACAATTTTTCGAACGCTCCCGTACAGCGTGCATAAAGTCCCTTTATTTTCCGATACGAAACGAATGCAATCCCCGACGCTCTGATCCAATAACACCTTCCTGTCGGCTACGGTCGCAACCAAATCCCTGATACTCTTATCCAATATTCCCATTCGTCTTCCAAAGGAACGCAACGGAACGAAAAAAAAAGAAGGAAAAAGAAAAATAAGACTCTAGCGATCCCCGAACCAATATTTCCATTCTCTTGATATCGGCGCGCATTTGAACTCTCGCAAGCTGGTTTGCAATATATTCTCGAAGCCCGCGGCACCTACTCGCGAACGTGTCCCCACGCCAAACGCAATAATTCGCGCGAGCTTCCGCGAACGATACGATACCGCTTCGTATCGAATAGGATACGCGAGGAAATCCGTGGACCGTTCCGGCAGAGCAACAATACGGGCGACGAATAAACCAGCTGGCTGGCCTGCATACAAATTGTTTCGCGACACTCCACGATGAAACTTGCAACCGCTATCTTTCCACCGGAGTAGCTTGTTTCTTAATATAGTTATTGTACTTAGAGTCGAAGGAGGCACGTCGTTCGCGTGTTGCACGCGTCTTTCGACACTTCCCTCTGACGTTACTATTCGCTTAATCCCATGAGAAAAACTATACCCTTCGGAGAGTGTGTCTCGAATTCCACGGACGACCATTTTGCATGAATTAAATGCTCAGGAACAGACAGAAGAAGAGAGACGGAGTCTTCGGACGGGAATGTTTGCCGTCTCTGCAGTCATCCCTCTGACTGGCGGCCTCCTCGAGTTTATTTTCGAGAACGGCGCATCCTGTCTTCCTCCCAGAGATTTTTATGCGTCGCTTTCCAATTGAAATCGACTTGAGCGAAATCTCGCTTCCGCATAAAGTAACGGAGTGGTCATATTGTCGAGTATAAGAATCTAGAGAAAGAGAGAGAGAGAATCTCTGCCCAACAGCTGTACCATCCATTTAATTCTTTTTCCGTTTATAAGCACCTCTGGAAAGTAAAATTTCATCTCGAACCTTTCCATTTTCGCCTCGAGTTTCAAAGGTGAAACGTCGATTGCTCTCGACGCGAATCGTGGATCGTTGCGATTAACGAGCAGCAAAGAAGCGAGAAGTATTTCTGGTGTCATACGAATTGAGTCGTGCGCAAGCTAAGCACCTTCGCAAGGAGAATCGTACGTTCGCGGAGAGACTCGCGTGCGGATCATGATTCACGAAACCTCTGGGAAATACTTCTTCGTGTACGTATACGGTTATTTATTATATTGTTCGTAATCGCGTTTGCGAAATAATTATCGGACTTTCCGCTGGGCTTAATGGGTTTCGCGAATTCGCGGCGACAATTTACGCGGCGCTATAAAACGCGAAATTTACAATGCAGTCGGTCCGCGACACGCGGCGTTTTCGAGGGCCAGGGACTCGATTAACTCACATACGAGCAGCTCGAACCTGTTCCGCGGCTCACGGCTACGCGAGGGCTTCGTAAAACGAGCAGAGCACTGCTTGAGGACGCAATTTTTGGTGGTTCGATAATTACGTCGGCGGTGTTTGCCGAGAAGCTAGCGCGAAAAAAAGAGGACTGCCTGGACGGAACGTGCTCTTCTATCTTCGGAATTGTCTCGCCACGAGTCATTAGCGATAATTGCGCAAAAATTCTATCTATGCGCGTTGATTACTGTCGATTAGTGCGGAAGGTATGTGGTGCGATGTTTTTCTGCGAATGACGCCGTTAGAACGAAACCGGACACACGCTCGTTCACAATGCACCGTTTGCCGCTAACAAAGCACAATCTGTTCTGCTTTTTTCAATCCTGTTTCGCCGCACAGCCCTCGGTAGATCTCCCACTGTATTAGGAGACAAATATTACGAGCGTTCGTGCTCCAGTGCCGCGTGGAAAAAGAACAAAACGAGCAACGATTGTCTCGCGTCGCGAGCTTCGAATTTCGCTGGTGATGCACGAGCGTTTCCTTCAGCTCGATGGTTTCCGTTCGCCAGGATTTATTGGTAATTGGAAAAGTTACTATCAGCGATCGCGATGCACGCAGGATACACGGCCCATTCGTACCGCGCGACCCTTTACCCCCGAGTTGTTCCCGAAACACCGCTGACCGGATACTTACGCCACGATCTCGGTTCGTTTAATGAAGTTACCTCTCGTACAACTTCCTATCTCGCGACTCCACCGATGTTCCAGCGAAATTGCCGGCCAAAGCTGGCTCGCGAAACTCGGCAATTATCGTGATTTCGAACGGTTCGGTTTCGGATTAAAGTATTTATTCACCGACCGTAATTTATCGAGGGGTTTAAAGAAAATCCAGTCTCGTTAAAGTTTCCCTCTGCTCCTGGCGTACGTATGTAGTTGTAACTCGACGCAACCCCTTAACGTTAATCACCCGCGGTGCAGTGGAGTTCTTCGTTTATTCGTACAATTTTGCCCGGACTCGCCGCGAACGAGGCGCACAGTTGCCACGCGTGCACCCAGGGGATCGCGCGCCAACCCCCGTACCGATACCGTGCTGTTTATTGTTAATTGGAACAATTATTGCAAGTCGGAGATGCGATTGCAGGTCGATGGACGCCGGACGGAGCGGCAGGTTGCAGTTCCGTCTGGCGAACCTAACGTGGTTAGCCCCGAGGTAATAATTGCGGCCAGAACATTGCCTTGTAATCAAATTGGGTCGCCTACGATCCACGGCTACCGTGACGTGCTGCTCGGACTCCAATTATCGCAATTCGCCGCTGCGTTACCTGTGCTAAGATGATTGTCGCGCGTGCCTTGCGTAATTCGTGCGCGATGACATTTCGGATTGGGTCGCCGGTCAATGCGAACAGAGTCGAGAAACGGGAAGAAAATTCAAAGCAAAGTTGAACATTTATCGCCCCTATAATCGATCTGTATGATGTTTTCTTTTTGTTTCGTCTTTTTTTTTGGAGTAATTTGCAAACTTGTCTGACGATGGTTCTCGACTAGGAAAATATTCTCAATTTGAAAGGGACAAGGCAGGAGAGAAAGAGGCCGCAGCCGATTGCACGCGACTATTTATAACGAATCGATACCAGCCGTCGGCTGGCGCGTTCTTCACGTGCTCGAGGCTCGCACGTGCAAAACGATGCGAGCACCGAGCAACGTCGTTCGTTTCGCACTGGATCGATGAAAAAGAGGCCTCGCGAATCGCAGGCTACCAGAACAGGACTCGCGTGTTACTTTCGAACCCGGGAACGCACTCGATGCGACGGTACGATAACGTATTCCGTCCGATTATACATCGGACGCGATAGTAAGTGGTTCGGGTCGAGCCGGCTATAAGTTGGAGCGTTAATTGGACGAAGTTCAGATTTGTCGCGTGCGAGATTTAATGAACCAAGCATACGTGGATCACGATTTATCGTTGCGAGCAGACAGCTGCCGTGGAGCATCCTTTTTCCTGGAGATTTAATTTTCCATCGAGCAATCGCCGCTACGAGGATAATTATTCGTACTACGCTCACCGCCGATAAATCGACGCGATCACGTTCGAGAGACGAGCATCGATTTCACAGTCGTCGAGCTGTGTCCCGAATCTATCCACTTTTCTCTGATCCCCTTTCGTCCTCCAGCTCTCAGGGCGAATCGGCGACACTCACGATCCTCCTTCCTCTTAGCTTATCCGAATTATGCGCCGCGGCGACGAATGAAATTGCGGATCGCTGAAAGGACGATAAATCGTTTGACTGGCATCCGGTCGGGGAAGAAGAGCAAAATGTTCGTCGCTATGGTGTTGCACAAGCACAACAAGCACAACAATGGAAACCACTCGAACCACCATTCGAGCAACAACAACTCAACCCGCACAACGAATAACCTGAACAACAACCACATCAACAACAACGTCGCCAATCTGAATCAGACGTTCAACTCGAGGGCGGTAAGTGTTGAGAATTTCGAATATTTTTCGACTAAACAGCAACGCGAACGTCATCGAGTAACTCTCAGGAAGGAACGCCGCCTACAATGTATACACGTATTCCTTTTCGTTCGCGCAGCGTTGCATGAATTAATAGCTGCGCAATTTTCCAGTATCGCGAGGCGGTTAATTCAGGAAACGAATTTTGTTTGAAGTAGCATAACATATAAATGGCCACGCGTATACACCTGTTGCTCGTTGCCCGAAACGAAACCTGTTCGATTAATCGAAGTGACAGTAATCTTGACGAACAGTCGCAATTAACCGCGTGTCCAGGCGGACGCATTTGGAACCGGTAATACTCGAAACCAGTGTTAAAAATTATTATCCAGCTGTCGACGTTGTTACGTGACTTTTTCATCCGCGTCCGCTTAATTACGGACCTTTGGAAATAACAGCCACGATTTTCCCGTGCGCGTTTCAGATTCCTCGAGCGATTTCACCCGATCTTTCGTCTCACTAATTTTGCGTCCGCACGTACCTTTCGCAGACGCGGTGGCTATAAGTTCGCCGGGAAAAACGACGTCCTTTTGGCACGATCCAGACGGATTTTTATCATTCGACGGCGAAAAAGTCGGCTGCTCCTTTCGACGTGGTTAAAGCCACCGGGGAAAGAAAAATTTTTCCGCTCGACGGGAAATCGCGTTTGCGGTGCAAAGGGAAGTTATCTTCGTCGGTGCAGCAAATCCTATGAAAATGCGACGATTTCGCTGACGCGAACGGGCGGCTTGCCATCTTCCACGTTTTCCTCTTGCTCGCAACGCGTCGTCGCACCGCGTCGTCCCTCTTCTTCCATTACCTTTTACATCCGCTCGTCTTAATTCAGCTACTGCGTGATTCGCTTTTATTTCGCGCCTCGATCGTCTCGTGTCCGCGAGCTTCCGTAATGCGGCCACGCGTTATCTTTCGCGGCTGGACCAGTTGATTTCGTCTCCATCGGTTTAGATTGGCTGGAATCAATCGCATTGTCCCAATTTCGGATCCCGGTTGTGTATTCAGGTTAGATACATCATCGGACAGATGGGACGAGAATTGTGCATTCTCCGCGTGGTTGAAGTTCAAACGGACCGATAACGCCGATCGAATAACGACGTTTGAATATCGCCAACCGTATCGTTCCGATGGGCCCCGTAATATTAATTTTATCGCCGCCATTAAAAACAGATTCATTAAAAGCTGAGCGTTTTCGATGGAATTGTCGAGCCTCCGTAGGTCGTTGGCTCGGACGTGTGTGTGCCACTTTGTTTGTCGCGCTGTATCGACGATTTTTCTGGCCTGGAATGCGATTGTAACGATGCTGCTCGTTTACAGTTGTCCCCCGACAACTGTTATCGGACTCCATTAAAAGTTCGATCATTGATTTACGAGCAATTATTCAGCGCTCGTCTTCCGATCGCGCGCGCGCGTTACATTTACGCGCTCCTTTCGCGAGCGAGTCGTTTAATTTCCCTCTTTAAAACGCTCGGCCGTGGAAGGGCCGTCGATATTGTACCCGGAGAACGATGTCAGAGAACGGTTATCGCGCGCCTGCTACTTCATTCGCGATCCAATTTCGCTTCAATTTCTGTCGCGGATTGACTAGACGGGCCATCGATATTCGACGAGGGGGCCCCTTTTTATTCCGAAACCCGCCTGATTGTTTTTCATCTCTGTGTTTGAATATATTTCTTTGGCCCCCTCTCGGTTCCTTTTTTTTCCTCTTTTGCCCCCCCCCCCCCCCCCCCCCCCCCCCCCCCGTTCTGTCATCCCACCCAAGTAATTTCCCTGTGGCGCGATTTGCATGCTGTTTGCCAGCGGGCGGTCGGTTTATTTTTCGAGGAAAAGGGTGGAGGACTACGAATAAGTTAATTGCATCTATCAGAGGGTTCCGTCTCGGTCCTGGCCGACGCTTCAAGAGGTTTGCATGCAAATGAATCTGCGAGATTAAGTCCTTTGTGTTATTCGGTCCTGATAACGAACGTGTTAAAGGACTCGCCTGAAAGGCTATAAATTAACAACTAGATTAAACTGTCCATCGCGGAAGTCCCCGTGTCCCGTCGCCACGCGGCTTTGCATTCCAAAGGGTCTTGGTCGTCTCGTACCTTCAAACGGTTTCGATCCGCATCTCGCGATTCGATGTCTCCGATTTATCGTCGTTTATTTCGCGATTCTTAATTAAAGGAGGAACCGTCTGTGAAAGTTACGTAATTACGTTGACGAAGCAAACCTTTCCGGGGTAAACGATTTTTTTCACTTTTCACGAGATTCAAAGGGACGTCTTATCCTTCTTACGAGTGCCTCTGACGGACCGGGGATGCTCGAACTTCGTCTACGTCGACGAGCAACTTTCTCGATTACCTACGGTGGGTAGCGTTCACTCTGGCTGGTCAGTCAGTGGTGTGACTTTCTTCAAAATCAATCCCGACGAAGCGCGACGACGCTGAAAAGGGAGATTTCCAGCGATAGAAATACGGTAGGAAAAGAAACCGCGGTAATAGAAAATACCCGTTTAAGAACGGTAAAGAGGAAGTTCCAATTGCACGTTAACGAAGTAAATGTGTTCGTTAACGGAGTGAACATGCCCGTTAACGAAGCGGCCGGATCAAGCCTCCGGTCGCTCGATGCAACGAACGTGTTAAAGGACTCCCTCGAAATGCTATAAATCGCCTAGTAGATTAAGCCGTTTATCATGCAGCGAGACGCGTGCCTGTATCGGTCGCAACCCCGAATCCTTCAAACGCGATCCAAACCCCCGCGATAAATCAGTCCGCGCCATGTGCGATCGTGCCCGAGGTTTTCACGGTACGTTAGTAAGTATAGCGCGATGCATCGATCGTTGCTAACAAGTTTATTTAACATTTCAACTAAATTACATCGCAACTATCTTCCCTGTTGGCGCCTCAGAGGCGCGATTGCGTATCTCGTTTCCTATCGAGAGGGTGGAAGAAAATTCAGAAGCGAAGGGCGTGAGTATCGGTACGTGGCGAGGAATAAAGACGGTTAAATAGATCGTGGGAGAAGTGGATTAACGCTCCTTTTCGTTAAAAGACACCCCTCTCGATATCGAACGGTCGACCCTTTCACGTTCTTCACTCTGCTCACCCTTCGAAACCCCAGTCGGCACGCAACCCGGTTCGGAAGCAGTCCAATCTGATTTTCCAGACGTTTCGCCTTCCCTATTCTTGCCACGCGTTTTCACAAGATTTTTCCACGCGACTATTCTTCGTCGAACGTTCTCCTCTCGTTCCCTCGGTTCCTCGAGGGTTCCTCAAATTTGATAGCGGCCGTGTACGATCCCCTTGTTACGGATCCTATCAGTTGCGGGAAACAAAGAGCTCTAAAACGCTGATGCGTTTAATTAACGGTGCCCACTCGAGATGGCCGCATTAGCCGAAAATCCACCCTCGGCCGTTGTTCCGTGGGGGTTGCACGGGCTGCTCCCGTGTCCGTGGCAGTCACGGCTGACAGCGGCGGTCACGTTGCCGGGGTGCTTATGCTCGAACAATCAGTGGAGGAAGCCCGGTCGTAATCAGCGCGATTACGCCGGCCGCTCGTTTAATTCCGTGCGAGTGTCGTTAATACTCGACAAATTGGACGAACCGTTCCGCTTTCGCGAACGGAAAATCGAAATGTTGCGGCGATGATTGAGGTGGGCGGGATGCAAGACGCCACGAGAAACACGATCAACGGCCCCCGTTGAGCGCCATTTCCGGTGGATGCGAACGCGATTATCGATGCATGCCAGATATTTGATCAGCTATTTCGAGCCTGATTTTGACGCTTCCTTACTGTTTACCGAAATTCTTCAACTCCGGCTCTCCCCTTTACGTGATTCAATGGATTATTAACCCGGCCGGAAATGAAGGGGTCGGCAAACAGGACGCGATCGAGCTTAAATATTTAAAATGAACGTACTTCTCAACCGTCGTTTCGAAGCTTGCGATACGTTCGCTTGCATTGTTCCCTTTCCTCGATACCCCGCGATAGTTCTTCTCTCCTCGCTGCCGTTTAATCGGCCAGAGTCGCGCACCGTTTTCACCTCTAATCGATCTCGCGGACACACTGGTTGCTCTCGAAACAAAAAGCCAGCGATTTTTGCACGCTCGCAGCCGGGACCAGCGACGGGGGGCGTAGCTAAGCGAAGGGTTTTTGTTGAAAAGCCAGCCGAGGCCCGATCGATGAACTTTAGGCGACGTTCGCACGGAGCGAGAGAACCATCGCGAATGTCACGCCGAAGATCGACGCCGTTCCGTTCCGCGGACGATGAATTGGAAATAGCGACGACAAAGACGGGAAATCGGTGGAGCACCGTGCGCGTCTGCCGTCGAACAACCAGCCCTGAACAGTCGTCGGACGGTACCCGGTGTCCCGAATAAAGCCTGAGCGTACCGAACGATCAATCGACCTACTTCGCGAACGGTGGAGGGAAGAATTTAATTACGCCGTATAAGGTGGCGCTTAAGCACGAGCGAGAGGAGACGAGAGAAGCAACGGCGAAGTGAGAAAGGAAAGAGGGTACCGTGTAACGGGATAAGTGCCAGTGTCAGGCGTTGTGTAATCGGCCGCATGAGAAAGGTCGGTGGAACCGAACGATCGTTGCTCCGTAAACGGTGGACGTGCCGTGGAAATTCCGATGTTCCTCGCAAACACACCGGCCAGATTTCAACGGTTTTGCGTTCGACGATCGACTTGTTCGCCCGCGATACGTCCGCGCGTTATCTTTGTTACCTTCGCCAGGGAAATTACGAACAAATCTATACTATGGATTCGATAAAAGCTTGCTCGAAGAAGCTTATCGGGCGTTATCGTTCTATTTGCGTTCGGCTTGAAAATTATCCAGTGGTTAACCGTTTCTACCGTATAAAAGAGTCGTTTAACAAGCCAGCCTCGGCGCATCGAATAATTAGCCGGCTCTGCCGGTAGTTACGCTATTAAACACTCACGGCTGCCGCCATTAATGCATCCCACGTGCATTTCCCCTGCGGCCACTAACAGGAAGCCCTCCCAATGCTAGCAGGGGCCAGATCGTCTAATGGCAACGATGTAACGACCTTGCCGGCACGGTATCTTCCGCTTACGAGCTTCCTGATGCCAACCACGAGCAGGCCCGATCGTAAAACTCGGAACTTCTGCCACGAAACGCGTCGGGTTGTCCGTTGCTTTTATGATCGACCGTCCCGGCCATCCCACGAGAAACTCGCGCGTTTAAGGGCAATCGCCTCGAGACCATAAATAATGCTTCGCCATCCCGAAACAGATATCGACAGCTACGTAATTGCGTCTTCGTACTAGCTCCTTTCCCACCACTTTTTTTTTCCCTCGCCTCGAAAGAGGAGGATCTCGCTTTTGCCCACACCCGATTCGGTCGTTCGATGCATGCTGGTTTCGTATCTCGCGGCGTCGATACCGTTGATAGGGATTGCGCGATGCGGGCGTGCCGTTCAGTTTTCTTTTAACGAAACGCGCGCAAGAGGGACTTTATAATCACCGGGCGATGGAAGCCAACCTCGTTCGCGGAACGAACTTTTTCAGCCGATGTTTCCATCGCCGCGATTACTTCCCACGTGGAAACTCCTACTCACCGTGTAATTCGCCTTTAATGCACTGCTTTTACGTATCGACGCTGTGATATTAAGAGCGGCCTGAATCAAAAGCCGACGGGATAATAGACATTCCGTTGCCTACTTTCTCAACCGGCTCGGTTGAATCCTGACGACAACTATTTCTTGTAATTGTCTCGCACGGTCCTCTCGCATTCCACACGATTCGCCGCCACGCACTTCCCATCCCGTCTCGTTTCGCTTTTTCACCCCGTTAACCTCGAGCTCTCTTTTTCCCGCTCTCTCGTCTCTCTCTCCCGTCACGATTTTTTAATGAATCCCCACTCGAAATTGTCTTTGACTTCGATTCCCCTCTCTCGGACTTTTTGGCATAAAACAGGGTGCTTAACGTCGCGCGGTAGCTCTATTTCCTCGCGTCCTCGAAAGGTAACGATTCTCAACCGCGTCTCCATTTCTCGCTGGTTAACTTTTTAAGGAACGTCGACGTGGTCGTACGTCCCGGCACTCCATCTGCTTTTAGACCACCGAATGCAAATATGGCGCAGCTGAAACTTTCGTTTAGTGGCGTGCTTAACCCCCTGCGCCGGAGGAGGTCTTTACCGTCCCGCTTGCATCGCAGCCACTCCGGAAAAATCGAATATTCTCCGAGCCCTTAACCTAACCCACCCATCGCCTTCCACCTTTTGGCTGGCTAGTCCTTTCTTCTTTGGCCCTGCCAACCGCCCGTTCTACTTCGGGGCTCCGTAATGCTGGAATTGGCAAGCTTCCTAGAGACTCGCACCACGGGGCGAAACCAGGCCCCGTTCGAACTCCATCGTCGAGTATTTACTAACGATTGCATTCCTCCGGATATATTATTTACGAGCCGGTCGAAGCGACGTGAGGAATCGAGAACCCCCCCCTCTCTCTCTCTCTCTCTCTCTCTCTGTTTGGGATGATAAACTTGGAATGGGACTCGCCGAGGTGGATACCGCGCGACCCTTCTGCGGATATAAATCTCGTCGGAGGCTAGTCGGAGCCTCCCTAAATCGCGATTTGACTCGCGTAAGATCGAGGTGCCACGTGGCTCATAAATACACCGGTCGGGGTGCTAGCAAGGAAAGGAGTATCTCGGTTGTTCCCGTATGAAAATCCACGGGACGGTTTATCACGTCTGTCGATGCCGATTTACGAC
Organism: Xylocopa sonorina; assembly: GCF_050948175.1. NCBI lineage: Eukaryota > Metazoa > Arthropoda > Insecta > Hymenoptera > Apidae > Xylocopa > Xylocopa sonorina. The sequence goes on from NC_135193.1 coordinate 17,867,784, forward strand.
GAGCAATCTAGACGTTACGAGCGCGAATGGATAGGTAATTGTCCATGGGAAATTATGCAACTCGCGCCATCGAGTTTCCCCGGGGTTTGACGCCGCGGCGATAGTTACAGAGTCAAACACCGAATGACAAACAACGTTACAGGTAGCTCGAACGGACTCGACTGTATAAATGGCCGAAATTTTCGTGATTGCACCATGGTCAAGTGGTACGAAGTTTACCGGTCAAAGTAAATAGCGTATTTACGCTAATAGCCGACGCGCATCGTTTAGCCCGTGGATTATAGTGGACTACTAGGCGCGTAAGTTTGATTATTACTATACAGTATTTGTCGAAGTTGTTAGCGAGGCAAATGTTCGCCGGAACGGTCCACGATGTAGTCTGGATCGCGCGGACTAAATTCATATTATCGTCCCGCGAGTTGATCGCGGATCGTAACGCCGTTTTACCGTCGAATAAACGAAGTTACGCGTTACGGTATCACCCGATAAACTGGGCGGCGGCGCTGAATTGCGGAGCGCGCGAACTTTTTTGCCGTTCGAAAGAGCGGCTACGAAAAAAGGGAAAAGTAAACGGCGGGGGGTTGGAGGGGGTGGCAAAAGAGAGGAGCGCGCGGTGCACTCAAATAAATGAAGAGCGGTGTTCGCGACGCGCACACGTCGTCGTTCCTTCGAACGGCAAGTTTCCCGTGTCCCAGTGGGGCTCTTTTTAAAAGTAGCGTCGCGCATACTTGTTGTTACAAACGCCTTTCTACCTAAGATGGATGTATCCTTGGAAACTCGCGGACGTCTCGAAAGATTCCGCCACGGCGACACGGAGAAACTTGCTCGTAGAGAGCCACGTGAAACTTGCTGACTCCCGTAGCTTCCGAAACTTGCAGCGAAATTTCGTTTATCTTCGGTCTTTGACGCGACATCGACGTTCGATTCGAAACCTTCGCCGTCGTCTCCGGCTTGCATTCTACGCACTGTCTCGATCGCGTCAAATGTCAGAGCCGCCATTCGAAAGGGAAACGAGCACCGGTGCTCTTTAATGCCAGCGTGCTTTCAGCACCGGGGGCCGCTTTAAAAATATTTCGCCTTGCCGCGACTGCCGAGATGCTTTCGCAACCGCGACCAGATGATTGCTAGGTGCGAGTAGTTGACTCCGGTGAAAGATAAGAAGGGAACTGCGACTTCTCTCGACGTATCAACCGAGAGAGATAGGAAATTAGAGAACGCGAGGACGTGAAATATATTATTTAGGACGTGGTCGATCGACGTGGCTTATCGAGCTCGATCAATCGAAGCCTTTATCCAGCGGGCAATCGACATCGAAAATTTCATCACCAACGGGGAAGGAGACTCGTGACCGATCGTGACACAATTGGGGCAAATTCGTAACGCGGTCGACCCCAACGGCGCATTTCTGACACTCGATAAGGCGAATATATATCGATCGCACGGCGATTATGTCATCCCTTGTTCTACCACGGCGACGCTCGGCGTCGCCTTGTTCCGCTCCATCGTCCGTGAACGAATTCTTGTCTTCTCTCGCCGCGCGGAGTAGCCGTGGTGAAACCTTTCGGAAATTTGCGCCGCGTCCGAATGAGAATTCAGACCTCGTAAGAGGCGTCGACTCTCGATTAAGTAATCGCACGGGGGGAGGAGAGAATGGACGGTGGCTACGTTTCACTGAAATTTCATCAAGAGGAGAAACCGCGGAATTATTTCCGTGGAAAATTTGTAGCCGAATCGTTGCTAAAGTGCCGTTAAATTGTGTACCGCCGGCTGGCTCTCGATGTTCATCGCTCCTCGCTCGACGTGGACCTTACGAACCGTTCGGGAACTAAAAATGCGCCAGCCTCGTAGACCGCAGAAATGAAACCGAATCGAATTAGCTCGACGGATGTATGCGCGGATATTTATGGACGTATAGTTTGTAACTGTAAATGCGGCGACGTACGTATTCGATCGCTCGTGTTAGTTTCAAGCGCCTCGCGGTATCTCGTCGCCTTTCACTCGGCTATACTTCGCGCCATTGTGCAGCCACCAGTTGTGCAACGATATTTTAGTTCGCTCGCGTTGCAAAACGGACGCGTACCGTGTACACGGACAAGGGATTATCGTTACCGTTCCATTGTCTTCTCTCCCGTGACATTCCCATTTAATTCGGTGACACATTTCGTACCCCAGCTGCTAAAGATACCGTACGAAGATACCATTAACGACATTTTTCCGTCGAATCTAATCTTCTCCATCGAATAGAAAGTTTTCCTCGTACTTTCTTCCAGCCACTTTGCCGGCATCGCTCGACAATTAACAAAGGTGGCCAGATAATCGCGATTTCGTATTATACCACTTCTCCAGAACCGCGCAGTCAGACCGATCTATTCTCCTATCGTTCGATATCGCGAGGAGATACGAGATCGCGCACTCTCCTCCGCCGCGGTTGGCTTTACAGCTACGTCGCGAGTCAAAGCCCGAGACTAATGAACCATTTAGCCGTGAAGGAACACCGCTACGATGGAAAGTCGGCCCATGGATTCGCGGTGCTCTCGTCTCTCATTCAGAACGGTCATAAAACCGTGGAGAGCGGATTTATTTGCGAGCCGGCACGCGAAAATACGGCCAGCCGACGCGCGGATTTTAAATCGAGTCCGCTCATGGTCGCCGCTATTAAAATTCATCCCGCGCCGGCGATACCATTAAAATTTAATAGCCACCGACGCACGCGTCTCCGATTCGACCCTTCTGTCCACCATCGCCCCTCTGCTACTACTTCTGCTCCCATCCCGCTAAATACTCGGGGTGAGGTATGATTCTCCATTCGTACGGGCGAAAAAAATGTACGCGTCGCGTCAGTTTTCGCAATGCGGATCGCATTCGAACTATTTTACGGCATTATTAATAGCCCAGCGCGATTGACGGTCAGTGATAAATTCTACTTTCCGATCGATCCTCCCCGACGATCAATCGTGAACGAGACTCGAGGAAATTGGTCGACCGTTTCGAGGCCCGCTGCGATCTACGAAATTGCGCTCGCGTACTCGAGACGTCTCACACGTCTCGTTTCATCCACGGAGAAATACGCTCGAGCGTTCGAATGACGATATCACGAGGCTGCGCTCATGATTAAAGCTACTCGAACGAACGGGATCGGTTTGGAAATAATTTTCCACGGCTGTGGGAACGGATCGGGCCCGCGGGATTTTATTAGTCTGCTCACCGATTATGTTTATCTCCGTGTTAAAACCGATCGCGCTTTAAGCGTCACGATTTCGTCCGTGGATCGCGCGACGAGCTTCGCATGATTTCTTTATAGATCACGTCCCAGCGGGTAGGCGAGCGCGAGCACGTAAAGTAAGAGTCGTCGTTCCGCGTACAATCCAATTCACGACGGGGCAAGCTTGTTTGTTATTCCCTCTTGTTCCCTTTGCCTCGCGTTATCGATTCCTCGACGCCGTTCGACTCGGCTCCGAACGATAACTCGGATAGGTTCGATCGCGGCCAATCGATTGCAACATCCGTCACGGACGCGTCTCGGTGGGAAGTTTCGAAAAACACGTTTTCACTCTCCTTACGGGTTTGTTAATAGGATTTTACAGCCGACATATTTCACGAAGGAACCTTCGAACGAAGAGGCTTGGTGGCAGCGTAGAGGGAACGTTAGACGGAACGACGATCCTTCTCGAATCGAAGCACGAACCGTTCGAACGTATTCCCGAAGACGAAACAGACGGTCGCCGCCATTGTTTCGCAACGGTGAAATAACTGCAGTCGAAGGTGTTACCATCGAACCGTTGAATTTAATAACGATCGGAGTTACGAAGGCGAATAGAGTTTCGATGTCTTCCGCGCGGTGGGTCGAAAGGATTCAATGGCGCTCGATAATTCGGATCTCGGCGTGTTTGCAGAATCGCGATGTTTGACGAAGCGGGGCGAAAGAATATCGAAAACCGTGCTCACCGGCGGCCCTGAACGTTGCTCAAGCGTGATCCTCGCACAATAGCCCGTCGAATAATGCGACTTCCTGTTATAGCGTTTGCTTCCTTTTCATCCATACGCGGAAATTGAATCGAATTTTTGTTCCCTCCTCCCGTACGCGAACTTCATCGACACCAACTCCGAAATGTAGTTATCGCACCCGAGTCGCGGTAGATTAATACGCGCGAGCCATACGAATGAATGATAACAGTTGTGGAACGTATTCTGGACTTCGTTGAACTTGATCGGGTTATAAATCCGGGGCTTCGTTAAGCCAGGATCGAACTTTTCCTAAATGCAACGCCAGATGCACAGCTGAATGCAATCGTGTTAAATCCAGCGTAATTACTCGTAGATGAGAGATAGCCGGTACCGTTACAGTTGTTAAACCGTTCATCAGTAGGCACGTTGCAGGCTGGTTTACATAAAAACCTGGAAACAGCAGATTCGTGTCGGTATCGAAGCGGACGTTGTCACTGCCAACGGTCGTCGAGGTATTACAAAATTCCTTGTCCATTGGCCATAGTTAAGCAATTGTTTCGTCACTTTCCCTATCACAGCCCACGCCCAGATTGTTTCTCCTAATTAGAATGGTAAAACCATCTATTATCAACGCGAACGCCGCGTAATGATCGCTGGGAAGAAGATGGTCGCCGTTGAAACTGCTGCGCGTTACGTCGAAGATGTAATAACCCGTGCAGGGGGATGAAAGGGATCAGTGTCAGCGGAGTATTCATTCGTGTACGGAAAAAGTATCGCGTCTTCGCGTGGATTCGCTTGAATCGTCGCCGATTCTGCGCGAGCCACCGGTGATTTCCCGCAAGAACGATTTGCATACGAGTTCCAGTTGCAGCGGCGTTTTTTGTCAGCGTAACGGGCAACGGAGGAAAAAACGAGGGAGAGAGAGAGAGAGAGAGGTGGAAAATTATTTAGCACATGGAAAATAAAGCGGGACGTCGCGCCGTGAAATTGCGTTGCTCGTGTTTCGCGATCCAGTTACCCGGGGCTTCCAGCTTTGAACCGTAATTAAGCGGCGCTTTTCCGCGAGCCGGCTCGTCGCTCGAGATATCCCGCAAACTTCGAGAACCGACCGTCGCTTTTTTTCACGCGGATCGAATCAGTCGAGCGACCGCGAGGGTGTCGGTCGATTCACGAGCGGTCGACCGACCAGTTTCAATTTCCCGGCTAGCGAATCCGCCGGATAGAACCAGCCATCTTACACTCTTGATTGACCTTTTCGATACCGATGGTGCTTACAGTTATCCAACATCTGGCACTTGTTGTACGCCAAAGGTGAGCACAGTCATCCGCTGAATGTTTCTCTCGCGGTACGAACATCGCGATAGTCATCGCCCGTCGAAGTATACTAAATTAGCCAAAGTTCCAATTAGTCCCGTTCAGGTCAAGAGAGACCGAACCGCGCATCCGATTTTCCGAGCTTTCGTACGGTATCGAGTCCTCATTGGCGATCGATCACGTTTACGCTCCGTAAACCGGCGTGTAATTTCGTAATGATTCCCATCGTCGTCGTGACCGGCGATCCGTAAGCTTGGCCACCGATCACAACCTTTTCAAGGCCTCGAAGGAGGGGCCCGGTCTCTTGCGTATCGTGTGTCCCATTATCGTTTCGATCAAGGTCACCACGCTTATGAATATTCACCCGTTCGAATCGTGACGCGCCGCGTGTCCTATCGAAACGAGCCACTCGTTCTCCACTCCGTTTTACTCTCGAGCTGTACCTACTCTGGCTATAGCTGTACTATCTGGTATCAGCCACGAGCCACTTAACCAACCGACTATCAGCGGCTCTTCCACTCGGTTACTTCTTCCCGATTACCCGAATGCAAAATCGAGTCCGTTACCAGCGATATCGGTAATGTTTCTAATCGACGTTAGAAAACGCGATCGTCCAAGGGCAAAAGAAACGAGTCGCAAGATGTCCGTTCGCCGGTAACACTCGTAGGAACGAGTTCACGCTATATCCATCGGGTGTCCGTATTGTCCGGCGACCATTCTCCAGGCTCTTCCCCTACTCCGATCGCGTTTGATGTCCTACGGCAGGCCGCTCGCAGCGGTCTCTCCCGCGCCTTTCTTCGCGCTGCTGCACCGCGTGTCAGTTCGAAAGCAACCGCGGACAATAACTGACAGGCAACCGGTCAGCCAGCCAGCCGTTCTGGCTGCGAAAACCGCGTTCCTTTCCTTTCTCGCCCAGGCGATTCTAGCTTCGTCCATGTTCCGCGAACGTGTGCCGCCGGACATGGCGTGTTTTCGACGATACGTGAAAATGTGAGCAACCGCCCGTGCGAGATGGATGAAACGTGACTGGTGTGTTGTGACCCCGATACCAAGATACCACTCCGGGTGATTCTGTGTTTCCGATAGTGTTCGACGACGATCCTGCGGGTAATCGAGACAGTGCGATCGATGCGTCGACGTTTCCAGGTACAACGTCGGATCCGAAGGAACGGACTCCCGTCGTGGTGTCGATATCGTGGAATACAGAACGAGCGCGTCGCGCGAAAAAAAAAAAGACAAGAACGGTGGAGAGGTATCGATAAATGGCCGCGCTTCGAAGGAGGAAACATATGTTATCAGGGTCGCGAGTCGCGCTCGCGATTATCTCCTCGTATGGGTGATGATAACGCGCGACATCGAATCCGGGGATTTATCGACGTCAATGAGTAACCCCGCCCAACGCGTGTCTACGTCGATTCATTGTTCTGAAACCCGATCGCCGAGCGTCGTTCCCTCTTAGAACACCGCTGTTTCTGGATAAAGCGAAGTATCGCGCGCTCGCAGCGTGTGACATTTAAATGTCAGCGGAGCGCGGACCCATCTCGCCGTGGCGTTCGCGAGTCGATCTCGGAGTGCTAACCGCGCGGTCTACGCTCTGTCCTTGCTTGGTCCGCTGATTTTGGCACGACGTTTCCGTGAAAAAGAGATCGCGTCGATGGTAATTATTTGAGCGGTGTGTACGGTCGGTTAAACGCTGCTACGACGTCTCGGACAGGAGGCTGTCGTCGGGATAAGTAAGGTAGTGGTGCTTTCGAGCACGGTAGGTTAATTCTCGTCTAATAGTGGCTGGGTTATTCAGAGCATAAAATGGTCTGCGCGCGGGTTCGCTTGCCGCATCGAGACGCTGGAAGAGCGAGCGGGTGGAGAAGACGGAGACGAAAGGATTACTCGAAATAATTATTGTTCTTCGATGCGAGATCGAGTTTTCTCGAGTTGATGGCTCGACCGTTTAAGGTTGCTAGGAATAACGAGCGTGGCCGAGGAAACGTTTCCGTGGAAAGTAGTCGTCGCTCGTTTCATCGAAGGAGGGAACGGTCGAAGAGACGCGTTCTCGTTCGAAGTCGAGTAAAGAAACGTGAGAAAAGATGCTGCTAGCGTCGCGGGAGAACCGGCGAATTTTTATCAGGGAAAAGCGTATCGACCCCCTGGTTCGTCCATCGTGGAAACGAGTGAAAGTGGTCGTTACTTAACTCTTTGGTCCGTCTGGCGTACGAAAAGCGCTCCTTTGCCGGTGGTAATTAACCGGGAAAATATTCAAGGATCGACGGGGCTGCGCGCGCGGCCCCTCTCTCCTCCCCACTTTTGGCCGTCGCGCTTTAATCTCAGCGAGCTGGTGGCTGTCTCGTTTAGCGATGCAAAAAACGGCAGCTTGTCCCGGTGCACCGAGAACAAAGGGAACGAGTGGAACGGTGCGGACGGCGGGGTGCAGTCGGGGTGGCAGTCATTGACTTTCGTTTAAAGTTTCGAAGGAAAAATGCCGGTGAAACAGCGTCGAGCCGCGAAAAAACAATAAGCCGCGCGCTTTAAACCGCGGCTGCGGACGTGAAATCGTGCACGCGAAAATACCGCATTCTCTTTTACGGGGGAGCCTTTTATTGTCCCTCGCGAGATGCAGACCGCGCGTTTTTCTTCTACCGTTTAGTTTTCTCGTTTTTCCTTCTCGCGATTGGCATTTCCCCCGCGAACGAACCGGCCACAGCCTGGTCAGCTGTCCTCGGTCAATCGCGAGATCGGTAGGCGAAGAAAAGTGCGCGCTATCGGTACCCAGCAGTCTTCTAACGCGTATCGTTTCGATAACCGCGAGTGGAAATTTGTCGCGAAATCGTCGGCGAACGATAGTAAGCGGAGAAACGAGTTTTTGTTTGGAGGCGATCGGTTTATCGCGTATCCGTCGTCGCCGGTTATCCGTTCGACGCAACTCGGTTACTTTCACTAGCGACGCGCGGAAAGAGAAAAGGGATCGATGTGCCCGAGCCGCGTTATATAAATTAGCCATTTCTCGAGCACCGCCGCGTTTACCCTGCCGCCTACTTTTCAAACCAGCCTCTTCTGCCCGGGATTACCCGTTACGCTCGTCGAGCCGACGTTAGAAAATTTTTCCGCCGGTTCGTAGCGTGAACGATTGCTTTCCGTTTTGCAGGCGAGGTGCAAGAAAGTTTCATGCAAATGAAAAGTGATTTAGAAAAACACCGCTATGTTCTCTGGCGATGGATCGGCTTAAATAGTAATTAGACTGGATATGCAGGCAAATTAGTAAACGATCCCATTCGTGCGGCTGACCGTTTAGTCGAACCAGGCTCGAGCGAAAGTCACTGACCGATATTCTTTTTATCGCCTGACACACGTATAATACACGTATCGTGCGCCGCGTTATATTCGTTTCTTCTTTCTTTTCCCCCTTTTTACCCTTTCATGCCGCTAGAACGTTTCCTGCCGCAAGAAATGCAGTTCGCTGGTAGAAAACTCGAGCGCGAAACGTGTCCCCATCGAACGGGGAGAGCTTTCGAAGCCGATAACGCTGGTTATCGCGACAGCCGATATAATCGATGCATAAAAACGCCGTATCGGTGTCACGAGTTTCGCGAGTTTTAACGTAACAGGTTCACGGAAGCGATTGCCGTGCGTCGATAATCGAGCAGTTTTCGCGATGGCATCGCCAGTGCAGCGGTAGACAATTATTCGAACCCGGGCGCACGGTACGCTTTTCGGTGTTCGCACGAGTTTTTGATCGATACGCGAACAGAGCCGGAAATCTATTCGCGCAGAAGAGTTCACCATCCACGGCGCGGAGAAAGCGACGCTTTCCTCGTTCAATTTCCCTCGGTTACGCGTCGATTCGACCGGTCGTTCGTTCGTTCGTTCGCCATCCCGCGGTGCAGCTGATGCCGGTAGGCCGAGGAAACGTTAATTCTAATCGCGGCGGCAACGCTTCCCGACGCGGCACGCTCGACGATACCGTTATGCCAGCTGCCGTTCAAAAGTTACACAAGAAGTTATTGTACGTCGTAATGGGTGCTTCCGTGCGTGCACCGCCTGCCGGCAGGTGCATTCTGTGCCGTTCCACCGGCGTGCCGCGCCAGCCAAAACGAAAAATTTCGTCCCGCGTATTATTTCGCCGATAAAACGCCGGGACGCCCTCGTACGGGTGCCGTAAAACGCAGCCGCGTGCTCCGCGTAATGAAAGTCGCTAATTTTTCCCGACGATTTTCCACCTCCCATCCCCGCCGCGCGCGTGCACAATGGACGCGTGCAAACGCCACCGTTTCAAAGAGTGCCCGAGTTTCGCCCGCCACTCGATACCGTTTCCTTCCCTCCGCCTTAGAAAGGCGTCCGTCTCTGCGATTACTACGCTCCGTTCGAGAGGTGCGCGTATCTGCGAGGAACGATTTAAAGGATTAGGGCGATAGCCACGTTCTCGAATAGGAACGATGCGGCAAAAGACTGGTGGTACGGTTAGGAATTTCTTTTTCTGTTTCTTTTTCTGCTTCTCCTTTTTTTCGCTGCAATTCCACGCTCTGTCCAATCGCGGAAAGCACTTATTCTTCGTAGAGGAGAGGCATGAACTAACGGCACGTCTAACACGAACGATTTCCCATTGTTCGGCGAAATGTGTCGCTTAACGCCCCCTGCGCGAGTCGCTTAAGAAATGGAGCGATTTTCAGCTGAAACCAGGAGTTCCTTTCCAGACCAGGAAGAGTCGAACCACGCTTCAACACTTTTCTCGGTTGCTAGGCGGGATTTCTTTGAGAGCTCGTTCGATAGTCGCGTCCGGCGCTTTTTCACGGCCCGAAGACGCGACGGGTGACAATCGAACGGAGGAAAGTAACTCTTGATCGATGCGAAAAAGATTCTTCCCTTCTAAACGGCTATTCTCGTTCGATTTAATGGAAGCGCCGCCAGGGACATAATAAATTTCACTTGCGAAAAGTTGAACGCGACCTCACGAATCGCTCGCGCGAACCTAGAATTGCTAACGAGATCGTACCCTCGACAACGGCCTGGCGTCTACGCGTACTAAGCGCGACAGTAGAAAGTGCGTCTGATCACGAACGCGTAAATCTACTTAACCGTGAAACTCGCTCGCTCGCGCTCGACTCCATTTTCCAAAGATTACCATCTTCCCGGGGTAACGTTTCGACGGAGACAGACTCGTTTCTACTTTCCTACGAACGAAATGCCGCGGATATGGTGGATACCTTTCGCGATCGAACGGTGAACCGTAAAAAGGCAACGCGCACAGAGGGCTACGGGCCGATCCCACGGCACATCGCGTACCCTAATAAAGCCACGCTTTCGTATCCGCCTACGCGTCACGATTAACAATCGTTGCTCGCCTATCGAATACCAACCCGGCCAGGGAAGCGTGTGCATCGGGTGACATCACGCACGTGCAACCAGCCGAGCCCTAATTATTCCGGCTAACGGGCGACCTACGGACGTGCGACATGCGACGATCACGCGCATTTTAAACGATAACGCGCGTCCTTCCACTAGGCCTTCGCCAAGGATCAACCTCTACGCTTCCCTGCAATTCAACGAGGAGCTCTATTCCTACCGCGAGCGCGCGAGCCGTTCAAACGCGAGCTCGCCGGCTGCAATTTCGCCGCGTGATTAATTCAAAGCAAACGGCGCGATTATCCCCCCTCCTAAACGCGTAACGCATCCTCTCATTGTGCCTCTCGGCTGATGCATTCTCACGTTTTCACTGTTCATAGCAGGGACAAAAGGCAAGGTTTTCGCCGCGACGACCGAAAACGAGAGTTCCTCCTCCTCCTCCTCCTCCCTCTCGTGGCTTCGAGCATCGAGAAACAATGCGAAAGTAATTAGACGCCGGGACGCCGGTCGTGCCTACCAGCCTCTCTGACCCTTCCGCGGGGGTAGTTTAACGAGAAAGCCCAAAGTCGTTCCCCGTCTCAGCGGGGATTCCGCGTCCCCGGCGACGCGCATTCATTTAAACTTTCAATTTATCGGTCCGCGCCTCGGCCCAGAGACTGTTGCCCCGTTTGTATCGCGGCGCGCCTCGTTAAAGAGTTCAAACCCGGGAACTTTCGACTGTGAAAGTTCGCTCGGAGGTGGTACCTTTCGCGCGCTATGAATAACACCGAAACGAAGAACGTTCCCCGTATACTTTGCGGAATTTATTCCCCGTATTACCGAACTTTACAGACGCGATGCAATTAGAGGTTCTCCCGGGCATCCGCATTGCGTCGCGCGGTGTCTGATCAACGCTGCACGCTTCCACTGCGAGACCGCGTTAACTCGATCGAACCAATCCCAACGCCATATTACTTGGTCGCGCGGAAAGAAAAAATGAAAGATCGAAGGGATAAAAATACCTGGAAACCGTAACGAATGACGGGAACGGGCCGGGATTGTGAAACTGGAGGAAGCGCAACGACCGCGAACGATTCTATCCTCCTCGAACGAGGATTAGTTCCGAGGACGAGGATCCGAGTTAATCACCGTTCGGCTCGGTGATTTAGAATCCCGGCGAGCATCGATGGAGCAGCGAACTCGATCTTCTACGCACACTTCCGCCGGAAACTGCCGCCCTGAAAATTATTCGAGCGTGTCCGATCGGTTGCGTGATCACGAATAACGCGACGCGTCTGTTCTCTCGTCTCGATCGATGCGCCTCGATCGGATGGCCCCTCGCGTCCCTTCCTCCACCTACAGCCAATGCAATTTAGGTTAATTCTCTAACGCGACCAGCTTCCGTGCTGCGTTCCCACCTGCGTACATTAATCACCCTCCTTTCCTCCGCGTTGTTACTTGAAACGTAAAAGTCGCCTCGTCGATCTGGTACGCGGAAAACGCGCGACAACTGACCGATTCTTTTCTCGCTCGCCTCTCCATTTCGGTCCCTTCGCGACCTCCCAGATCGTTGCTCGGATAATCTATGGCACGGATCGGGCAGCGGGTGACGTTGATAGATCGAGAACACTGTCGACTCATTACGCTGAATATTCATCAAGGCGAAACCTCTTTACTCGGTGAATTTTAATCGGCTAGCGAGGGCGAAGCGGGGAGGGACCGAGAGTCAAGAAACGAATTCGTGACTTCTTTGAAATGATTCATGACAGATCGAAAATACCAATCGCGATCCGTTCGATGAAAGATCCTCTCCCTCTCTCTCTCTCTCTCTCTCTCTCTCTCTCTCTCTCTCTCTCTCTCTTTCACCCTCGACGGTCGATATTCCGTTCATGTGCCAGTGCAAACAAAAATTCAATCTGATAGCGCCCCGTTTCGAATCTTGCTCCCCTGCCGACCCAGATTATCATCTCCTGCCGGTGCTCCTATTTTTATTCGATCGGCCGTGTGTCGTGCTGGCCACCGAGCCCAGACGAACTCGGTCCAATCGAGCATCGGCCACTCGTGCAGCGGCGAGAAGTTCGATCGATCGGCTGAAATAATCGGCTGGCTTCATTTATTAGCCCATATAAATGCGGCGGCGGCGGCGGCGTCGTCGTCGTCGAAAACAGCGTCGGGCAACTTTTGGTCCGCGACGCAGGAATTCCGCGCGCGCAACTTTACGATCGAGTATCTTAGCCCGCGGAACGACGATGGGTTTGGCTGAAAGCTCGCACTCGTAAAATCTGGTATACGCGAGCTGCCGCGCTTTGAGCCGGGCGTAAATCCCGTTCCCTTTATATGAAACAGAACCAGTCGCGTTTTTCTTCGCTTTTGTCCGACTACCGGCCTCGATAATTCATAGAGGGGAAGACAAAGGGGCTCGGGACGGCGTAGCTGTTGCGCAGTGTCGGGATACCAGAGACGAAAGAGGACCGGCTTTTAAGAAGAAGCCAAGAACTCGGGAAGATCCGTAGAAAATGTGCTGTGAACAGGTGATTTTCCGAGCGGCTAGCTGCACTAATTCTTCTTCTCCTCTGGTGTCTGAAAGCCGGGGTGATCTTATGGATCGTTCAAAGGCGCTGCGTCTTCTTCTCGGAATCGTTTGTACGGGGTTTCAAGTCGCGGTGATTAAAAGCGAAAGAAGCGCGTCGAAAGGAAAGTCAAGATCTCGCGAAAAACGTTTCTTTTTCGGAGAAGATATTCGCCTCGAGGAGCGATGGACAATAGGCGTAGGAAGTCGTTCGGTTTATCTATGCAGATTTTATGGAATCCCAGCAGAATTAATCCCCGAGCAAAACGTACACCGAGAACGAGCTCTTTGTGTTGTGTAGGCACGTTTCGTAACCGCGCGATAGCATCGCCGAAAAATGCGATATACGACAGCATTGGTGGAAAGGAAGAAGCAAAAAAAAAAAAAAAGAGAGAAAGAGAGAGAGAGAGAAATAGATAAACCGATATCGATGATAATCTGGGTCAACCGAGAATGAGATTGAACGGGCGAAACCGCGGCGGAATCGAAATTCAACGCACGGCGACGTATCGACAGAAACCGGTAGCTTGTAGGTCGAGCCGGGTACAGGGTGAACCACCGAGAGAAGCACCGCTCGGAGCGGCTTCGATTCGATTAAAATCGCGTGACTTTACCTCGTACGAGTTCCGTGCGAAACGCGGCTACTCCTACGCGTCGATCCGTCGTTATTCGTGCCGCGCGGCCGTCGAGACACGTCGCGCGATAAGATAGCGTGTAACCGGGGGGCGATTTCGCGCGACGTCGTCATTCTCGTTCTGTAATTTCACAAATCCCCGCGCGAGTACCGCGTTATCTCGCATTTAAAAACGAGGAACGGGAAGGGAAACGACGAATATATATCCGTATATCCGCAGAGAGAAAAAAAAGTGGCGAACGCAACGTAGCAGGGGATAGCGAAGGGTGGTCCCCCCGTCAGATGCGCGGCAGAAGAGAACGAGGTGATCGCGAGAAGCGGCCAGGAACAGCTGTCCCCGCGGAATGTTGACCTAGTGATCGAGCCGCGAGTGTGCTGATTTGACAGAATTGCGACGAAACGTGCGGGCGAAAAAATGCGAAACGGCGGACAGCCGCAGCAGACGGCGGTAATGACGCCGCCGCATCTGAACGGGTCCGCGCAGTTCGTTTCCGGCGGTTACGTCGGCTACGTGCCGCGTCAGTCCTGGGGCCAATTCCAAGGGCCGCAACATCCGAGGAACACGGCCAGACCTCTCTCGCATCCGCCGCCACCGCCGTCCAGAAGGGAGAGCCAAAGACCCCCTGGCAACGGGTCCGCCAACCCTAAGAACGCGTCCCTTCCGCATTCCAAGCCGGGAATGCACAGGAGCACCACCCCCTCGGTGAGTTTACTCTTCCCGGCGAGAAACTTTGTCGCAAACGGTTCCGCGTCCAACGGAACGATTGCCATTTCTCGATGTCGACCTTCTTAAGGATCGAGTTGTTGTTCAGCTGGTGGACTAGGGATTTCGGAATTGATTCAGAATTGGTAGCGTTCCCGTCGAGACGCGTTGCAAAATTTATTCCTAACGGAGCGTTAGATGGTTTACGGTTCGATTAGTCTCGGCTACCGTACGCCGATTGGCCACGGTGGGAAAAAGTATAGAGAACAAACAGCAGAAAAAGAGAAAGGTAAGGAAACAGGAGTCTTCTTATGCGTTGCGGGTATCTGGAGGAACACGCCGTGGAATACCATATGAAGCTTAAAGCAGTCCGTGACGGAATGTCACGAAACCTACCCGGTGTCTTACCCACACTCGATATTCCTTTGTCATCGGATTGAAAATTCCATCCTGGATTCGGTGTTGAATGTTTCTAGCAACTTAAACGAGGATCATTACCATAGATGCGTAGGATACATCTGATACTGCTCTGCTATCAGTTTTCCATTTTAAATGTCGTCGCGATCACCTACGCTCCGAAGACTTTAGAATTTGTCACGAAAAATGTCCGCGTAGCAATAAAAAAGACGTAGGAAAGCAAAATTTCACGTCATTACCGCGACTGACCAAATTCTCTCTCGGTACGTATCTAATATCCGAGCCGATCGCTTCGAGTCGCGAAAGGATAGTTCACGGCTGTTACTTTAGTTCGTAGAACGCCGAGTCCCATAAAATGGTAAGCCTATGACGTAGCTGGACTATTCCGCGAGATTGACATCGACGTGTACGACGCGATACGCGGATCGAGCAACGTGCGAGGAAGAAAGAGAGAGAGACCAGTTTCGCTCGTAATGCTTTTGCTTAACCCTAACCTCAGAATCCCGTAGGCAACCCGAGACACGGGCTGAGATGCTGGAAAGTGGTCGCGGTGTCGCGTTTCCAGCAATTCGATCGAACGCATCGGGGACTCGACTGGCATCGGGGGTTGGAGGGAGGGGAAAAAATGAAGAACCGATCCCGTAGTAATTTGCGGTTGAACGAAAACCGATAGCCACCGGCCGATGCGCTTTTTACGCGGCTCGAGAAGGGAAACGAAATAAGAAACGTTTCCAAGTTGGAGGTTGGAATTTCTCGAGCCGTTAATAATTCGACGGTGAGGCGAAACAGCGGACTAGCTGGCTGAATCCAGCCTCTCTATCGCTGGCTCGATGAAATAAAATCATAACTCACGGATGCCAATTATTCCCGGATACCCGGCACCTTTTTAACTTGTTGCCGGCCGTAATTAGAAAGATAAATTTCGACAAAGAGAAGAGATCGACAAAGGAACGTTTTACAGAGATTATCCCGGTGCACGGAGGAAATACCGGTGTAACAGGATTCCCGAGGACCGTACGATCTCTCGGAGGCTGTGCGCTCTTTTTTTCCACCTTTGTACGAGATCGGCCGAGGCCGGTGCAAGGACGACTCTCCTCGACTCGACTCCGTTTGCTCGTACGGATACACGAGGCAAGAAGAAAAGAACGTTCGCGTTTCGGACGGCGATGAACCACGAACGATGAGGGAACGCGCGTCATCGGGATTCCAGAGATTGCTTCGTACTCCGTATCCAGTGGGAAGAAAGGAATTCCACGCGAAGCTAGTCCAACGTCGCCGGCTCGAGATTCGTCGGTGGTTTCTACGGCTGAAAAACGTCGGTTGCACGGTTGACGAGTCGCCGTGGCACAAATGCAGTTTCAATCTCCCGTGTCAAATCGTCGCCGCGTACCGCTCGCGCGTGATTGTCGTCCATATTCTATCGGCGTTCCTACGGCTGGCATTCATAAACGAGCGGACAGCGTTGCGCGTATCGCGCGTAAGTTTCTAGCGAGTGGTATCGCTCCAAGTTATCCGTGGCTCGTGCGCTGCATCGGGAAACGTGCTCCACTCGTCCCACCTTTCCGTTAGATCGCGTCGTCCATGTTCGCGTGTCTGCTCGTGTCCGCCAGCCGTTCCTTCGATTAGCGCCTCGCGTCCGCTTTCACGGATATTAATATTCCGTGGCTCTATTGCTCCTCATATTTATGTATCAACCGCGTGGCCAAAGGAACAGTTACGCGTCCCACGGTCTTTCCATTCACTCGTTTCTTCCACGGTCCCGAACGCCAGTTTTAAGTGCCGGCGTTCTGGCCTCCGCGGGGAAAAAGAATTGAAAATCCTCGAGGCAGTCGATACGGGACTCTCGACGAAGTTGCCAATCGAGTTACCAGAGAGACTGACGGTGCTTCCGAAGACAATTAGGGAGTTACGTCATAACTGTTGAAGCAATTCATTCGAGCGAACGCGAAATCTAAAGACCGCATCGGACGCATGATGCACCGTTGCTAACGAATTCGTGTGAATTCGCGCGGACTGTCTACCCATTCAACGTTCTCGACTTGGTTTATTAAAGAATACGCAGGATCGTGATATTCACCGCGCGTTTCGTTCCCGTTAGTGGAACGCCGTTGGAGCTTAAGTAAACAAGGCCGCGTCGAAGCCACGTCTTCCCGGGCGATTTTCATTTATTTCACAGCAGACGGAGCACACGCGACTCGACTCGACTCGACTCGACTCGACTCGCCTCGCCTGGTCTCGTCTCGGCGCGGCGCGCTCGGTATCACTCGGCCAACCCCTGAAGTGCCCGTTTAAACTTTAATTTCAGCTCCCACTCGCACGATGAATTACTCTCGCGGCAAACGAGGTCGAACGACACATGGCGCTAACGCACGCTCGTTGAACTACTTTCGAACCTTCGAAGTTCGCTGTGCCGTGGCTCAGTCCAGAATCTTTCCTCTCTCTCTCGGCGCCGACCGTTTCCTCTCTCCCTCCCCGCGCGATCGTAAATTGGATTTTTATGGAAATGCCGTAGTAACGACGTGCCAACGTCGAAGAATCTTCGGCAATTACCTAACGTCCCCGTTAGAAAATCGTCTTGGTCCACTTTTGCTCGCTCCCCGCTTCCCTTCCCCTTCTCGTGAAATTAACATGAATTTACAACCACCGTTTACAATCAGGCTTCCTCCTCGCGCGCGTACCACGTCGATTCGATCGAGCCTCGAGGAACGGTTTCACGCCTGTGCCCTGACTATTTACGGCCTCCGAGAAATGATCCATCGAGGCTTTTCCCGATACTCCGATGAAAAAGAAATCGATGGACGCGGTTCGAGGAAGGACGCGTCTTAAAAATACCCACCGTCTGACTAGCCCACGGAGCCGATCTCCTTCGGCGCGTCACTTTCTCCCGGCGAAGTTAAAGGTCGCTGGTCCCTCCGTTTCTGTCGGGTCGGACCGCGTTATTACTTCTCGTTTCACGGGTCGACGATCTCGTAACGCTTCGTGAAAACGCCGCAGAACGTAACATCGAACCGTTTTTCCATGACTTTCGCTCGCTCGAATCGAGATTCGGCCTGAAACTCCAATTTCTCGTTACCCTCGCTCCGACTCTCGAACCGATACCGTTCATTAGCGGGCAATTACCAATCCATTGTCGATTAAGAACTCGCTCGAGTTACTGGCGAACCTGGAAGTACCTAAACCTGGATAAGCGTCCCATCGATCCTCGTATATACGAGGGCCAGGTTGCGCGTCGCAATCCCCAGGCGTAAAATTTCGTTTGCTCGTTCTATTATTGCCGATGTTGACTCTGCTGATTGACCCTGGAACGTTCACCGTGTCAGCTCGAACGCTCGTCGCGTTCACCATCTCCCGTCCTCCCGCGTCTACCACCACGTTAATTCCGTTGCAGTTGTCGGCGTTTAGTCGGTCGAGAAACACCGACGACGCGCGCCTACGTGATCTTCGATGAGATTCAGCGGCTGGAAAATCCGTCGAAGCGCTCGGATGTGTTCGAGGCGTTGCTTATTAGCGCGGAGATTGCGCGTGACAAGCGTATAGACATCGATTTTACGGGTTCTCTTGACAAATTCGCTGGCAGCCGCGAGAAGACGATGGAAACTCGTTGCTGAAATAGACTCGTAGCGTCGAGGAAGTTGGCATCGCCTCGCTTCGACGAGTGAAGTCGAGGATGCGCGGCGCTTGTCCGCGCCCAACGCGTCGACGAGAGATCGGTCAAAATTCACCATCGTCGATGCTCCAATTAACGCTTGTCGGTCTGATACCCGAGTCGTCTCCGCTTTAATCCAGGCGTCTTCATCGCTTTACTTTACTCGATGCAATCTAGTCAGCGGTTGTTGAAACATTCCGCGGTATTCTTTCTACTTTGGTCAACAATTTCGTAACGCAAACAGAAATGTTTAGCCACGGTTTTGTAGGTCGCCCATGAACGGTTGTGGTTTCGTACAATGGGATCGTGCTGTGGAAACATTAATTGCACGATGGCGTTGTTACTCCGTCCATTATGTAACGCCGAGCATAACTGGACGGGCAACGATACGAAGCGTAACACACACGCCCCTTTTAACGCGAGCCTGCTGTATAATTCAGTTTTGGGACGGGTAACTTGCCCATCAGGATTCTAGTTGCTCTCGTGGCGCGCCGCCTAGCCGAATCAATGGTCCGAGTTTGAAACAACAGGCGCAGACGTCCGGTTTCGCAGACTTCCTAGCTAATTGTCCGGCCACGCGCTGCTCTAATTCACTGCCTCGGACGCATCTGACGTCACAAGTCCGAGCAGAAGAAAGTAATGGGATTGTTTCAAACCTGACGCGATACGATTCTCGTTCCGCGTGAAAGATAAGAGCCGTACGAGTTTCATTCGCCTGTTGAGAAATCCGAAATAAGCCAGCCAGCTCGCCGCGTGCCTTTCAATTTTCTTTTGCTCGATCAATGTTCCTCGTGTCATAAGCGAGAAAGAGAACGCACAAGTGATACAACCTTGGTCAGCTCGCGGAACTTTGTTAATCTCGGCGGCGAACAGTAGGCGTTAATTGCTTAAGAAGTAACCGCACGGACGGAATGCGAGGGGAATAAAACAGCTGGAACGTTCGATCGTGGTTTCGACGAGCACGCGTTCAACGAAAGGCGCAAAACACGGTTGAAATCTTACAGCTCGCCGTCGAATCGTAGATGAGACTCGGTTCTTCGTCTATCCTTTAATTATGCAAGCATCGGGCGAAGATCTCGGGCAAATCGCGAAGAACCCTCCCGGCGCGAGGTGGCGGTGCTCTTCGCCATCCCTTGCTCGGTGCTTTAACCACCTACGTGCCGGTTCTCTGTGCCGCTGACACCCGCTAATTATAATTTGTGTCGTGAGTTTCGCGCAGTACGCCCGACGAGCAGACGCGAAAGGGGCTAAGATGCAACCTGCCGCCTCTCGACTTCATCCCAGAGAAACATCGCGCGAGCACGAATCCTCTCTTTATCGCTGGTGTTACGAACGTGTCTGCCCGTTGAAATACACGCACCACGGATTCCCTTTCGTTCCCCCGTGTCAAAGTATCCCGCTGCTTTTACATCTTTTCTCTTTGCGCGGAGGAACGGCGGCAGCCAGCAGCTCTAATCGGCGTAACGGCGGTGGTTCACGCTGCGAAAAAGAGAGAGGAAGTCGAGGTCATTCGAGAATTAGTCGGGGAATATTTCGGTATATTCTCGTTTTCACTCTCCTCCTCGCTCGCCTCTCCGTTCTTTTTCCAGTCCACCTACGCGCGCGTACCGTTTGTTTTTCTTTCGAAGCTCGCCCGTTTCTTCTCGTCGCAAGCTGTTCCTTCGCGGGGAACGTGATTGGAAAGTGAAGTCGCGATATAGGGCAGATCTTAGCCGCTCGGTGGGACGTCGAGCAAAGCCGAGGGCTTCGTGGCGTGCATTTCACGCCGAGCGATATCGCGCGTGTGTACCGTGCGTAGCCGAATTAATACGCGACGAGAGACGGTGTCGCGCGAGCGACGAACTCTGGTACCGTGAAACGCGAAAGATTTCGTTCGTCCGCGAGATGAAAGCGGCGATAAACAGACGCACGCGCTCGCCTATTTTCCTCTCTGGTTTTTCGCCCGCTTTTGGAGTCTGCTCTCGCTCAAAGTCGCGCAGATAAAAAAGCCCGTATCAGAGAGAGGCTGGATTGGAAGATAAAGAGGACCGTGGGAGGGGTGGGCGCAAAGGGTGGGAAAGCCACGACAGACGGCCAGGTAAAATGCGGGAAATCTGCTTTGCAAATTTCCCTCGTACAGCTCCGTACCGCAGACGCCGCCGCCGCCGCCGCCGCGCCGTTTCGAGAACGTTCCCAACGCCTCGATGAATTTACAGGATATCGATTTTATTCCCGCGCTTTTAGCGTTCTCCTTTCGGTACGACGATCC
This sequence comes from Xylocopa sonorina, assembly GCF_050948175.1. Classification (NCBI taxonomy): domain Eukaryota; kingdom Metazoa; phylum Arthropoda; class Insecta; order Hymenoptera; family Apidae; genus Xylocopa; species Xylocopa sonorina. Next base: position 17,888,573 of record NC_135193.1, read on the forward strand.
ATAACTTTCTTCTGACGTCGCGCGATGCTCGTTAATTATTATATGCCCGCGGAGTGCGCTTCGTAAAAGAGCGTATCGAGGGAAATCGGTTCGGCTGCCGCGTCAAAGTTCTCGCGCAAGATATTGCGCAATGTATCACGCCGCGTGTATGTACATCGGCAAGTCGCCTGTTCGGAGTCACGTAACGTCGAAACGAACCAGTGGACGTTACTCGATTAGCCGGTACTGCGTGTGATTCACTCATTTCTCTACTATCCGCTCTGTGACATCACGTGTCATCGGCTAGAAAGGAGCCAAGGAGAACTGCATTTCTCACCGACGTAACCGCATTCCTCGGCTTTCGAAGGACGGGGCGTCGAAGAAAGTCCCACGTGGATCGTCTCCGCGAATCTCCTATTCTCTCGAGGATGACGCGCCGCGTAATTTTATCCGGGACCGGCTACGTACGGACTCTCGTAATGCATCCAGGATCGATCCTCCAACACCTCTCGCGTAGCGTGAAAGAACGCGGCGAGGAATCGGCGACTCGCTCGAACGCGTCTCGCCTCTCCGTGTTCTTCGCGGTGACGTAACGCGCGCGATCTGACGCAAACAAGCGCCAACGCGAGTCAAAGTAACGACACCGCGTCAACGTGGACGAGCTCCTTTTAATTCCCGAAGTTTGCCAAAACGCAGCGACACGGCTGTTTCGAAATCCGCCAGGACTACTGCAATCGTGAAACCCAGGCCCCCGTAAACTCCGTTAAAACTTTCGCTATTACGGCATTCCGGGCCTCCGTGAAATTTGCCAAAAACCCGTGCCGCGACAAAACTTTGGAAAATCCTTCACCCGTGCGGTGAACCGGAGGAGACCCAGCAACGAAACAGCGTAGCGTACTCGACTGACGGTGGGCGTATTTATTTCTGTTGCAGAAGGTGGACCCCGAGCTGATATTCACGAAACAAGAACGAATTGGTAAGGGTAGTTTCGGCGAGGTGTTCAAAGGGATCGACAATAGGACTCAGCAGGTTGTTGCCATCAAGATCATCGATCTCGAGGAGGCGGAAGATGAGATCGAGGATATACAGCAGGAGATCATGGTGCTGTCACAGTGCGACAGCCCGTACGTCACCAAGTATTATGGGTCCTATCTCAAAGTAAGCATCGACGTTTAATCCTCGCTCGATTTTCGTTTCCCATCCGTACGGTTCGCGAATACACGCGTGTCTACGTGATCGAAACAAGCGAGAACCATTGGCGTTTCGCACAAATACTCGAGGTAATCACGGGCGTTTCGACGGGGAATTATTCACCGTGAAATAAATTACCGGTGGTCGATTTCGCGTTCACGTGTGTCGAACGTAAAAAGCCGGAACCGGTGAATTGCAGGCTGCCGTGGACGAAAAGTCCGACGCGAGCCACGCCTTTCTGTCGCCGTTCCGAACCGATGAATGTTCACAATATTTTCGGAGGTGTAGCGAGAACGAAACCCCTTTCGGTCCTCTATTACGGACACACTCCACCGATACGCCCCCATCATTTTTCATACGCGAAGAATGGGAAGGGCTTGACGCTCGGTTAACCATCGCTTCCGGCTGGACAGTGTCGCGTACACGCTTCCGCTTCCTGCGGCCGGTTCACCGTGCTCGCTCGAAAGTATCGTCAAATAAAATTGCATCCATCGAAGCGATTCTAACGTTGCAACGTCGGTCGTTTCGTTCCTATTCTCGATTCGGTGCCTCCGTTTTCCCTTCGCGATCGTTTCGAGACGAAAAATGATGCCGATCGCGGAATTCGGCTTGTTTTTTCGCGCGAACGACCGAGCCGAGGCTCCACGGCGAACTTGCACGCGTTTCGCCAGCTTTATGAGGCTCGCAAATAGCACCGGCTGCTGAACAATGCAACAAAAGCAGCAAGCTTTAACGCGTCTTGTCTTGGACGAAGGCGAAAGCGTGTCGAGGAACGCGACTCCGTTACGGTTCACCAAGTTTGTCCGGTGAATGGTGGTCGCTGCGAGAACACCTTTCCAACCGATCGAACCATTTTTCTATCCGTCTATAATTCCCTGGCCAATAGGCGAACGCGTCGCTCGTTCGAAGATCTCGTTTCGTTATCATATCCCGATCGAACTGTGCAATACCGGACGAGTAGCCAAACGATCGCTAATGACCGCTTCGCGCGGTCATTAACGAACGTTCTCCTAGAGGGGCTTAATATCGAGCACCGCTTCGTTTCACGGCTAATCATCTTACTTTTCCGCTACTCGAGCCCGGAAACGAAGGGATCCGTACGCTTCTCGGCAATCCGTTTCCTCGTCCCTTGGAGCCCCCAGTGGGAAATCGGCGAACCTGTTTCCACCCTTGTCTCGCAATTAATGCACTCTCGGTTCCCTCCCGTTCTTATTCGTCCGAGATAATGATCGTTTTGATTCACTCCGTACTGCAAAGTTCACTCTACGTATAATCGTTGATGCGCCGTTCTAATGAATCCGTATCACGTAATATCTGTGCGCGGCGGATCTGGTTCGACCGCGCAGCTTTCGAACCCTCTAACGATCGTTATCAAGTGTGCGTACGCGTCTCTAAATAGACACGCTCGCAATATTTCGAGACAGTACGTTGCACCAGAGCCTGCCCTTCTTTCGTTCCCTACTTTCTTTCACGGGCGAAGCGTTTCGCGGTTCATCAATCACGAGACGCCTGGCTAAAGGATTACCAGGTATCAGGGGAAGATTACGGCGTTACGTCAGCCGCGAGGTATGTCTTCGATATTGATTTTTCTGGGCCTCGCTGCGTGTCGCGGTAATAACGGCATTAAACCGATCTTCGGCCGTGTGTTGCGTACCATTATATCCCACGGCACGCGGCTATTGTGCCGCCATTAATCACAGCCGCGCGCACAAAAGGATCCTCCGTCCTCCGCAATCCCATTCCCGATACCTATTCTCCATCGATGCCACGGAAGGAGGCGCGAGAGAACGAACAAAAGCATCGAGCCTCTTCCGGAGATTTCCTCACGCTCGCCTACGAGATTTCATTTTCCTCTCCCGACCCCGTCTCGCTGGTTCGCGTCCAAGGATGCCCCTGTTCCCCTTCCCGTCTCGCGCCTGGAACAATGCGGAGGATCGATCACAGATCCGTGATAATTGGTGGCTCGAAATGTCGCGGACGTCTCTACGTGGTCCCGAGATGTCTTGCAACGCGATTGATCTTCGTCCATCCCGCAATCGTCGTTAAAGTCGAGCCAGTCTGGACAGCACAGCGTTTCATCCCTCTCCAAAGCTGTACCATTCCTACGGATTCTTGATTTCTCGTTTCGATTTTTCCCCTCTCGAGAATTGTAGCCCGCGAGAGTATCGATTCCAAGCCCCTTCATCGTTTTAATGAACTAAGGGTTAATTCAGGTAGCCGCGTGGGCGAGGCGGAGGCAGCGAAGAAAGGCGGCAGCTAAATGAAAGGCAACATTTCCCTCCTGCCGGTTTTACAGGCGCAGCCATCATCAGTTTTCCCCGTTGCCGAGCGAGTGGACGGGTGTTCCGTCCGGGTTTTGAAATCGCAGTCGAGAAACGTCTGGGACACGGTGCTTTCCTCTCTCAGGTACAGGCCGAGAAAAACGCGCGAGAAACGCATTTCTACCGAGCGGTAACAGCCATCGCGCTTCGGCGACACTCCTTAACGTTTCGCAATCCGGATGCATCGAGGATGATGAGGGGCGTTTCGTCGCGATTCTCGTCTCGCTGCCTCCGCGTCCTTTTTCCTCTACGCCTCTCCCCCTTTCGCTCGACCCTATTACTCTCTTCAGGCACGGTGATTACGATTGTTATTGGTCGTGTCTAGTCGGGGAACAGCGTTATTGTCGTCTGTTAGGAGCGGCATTATTTAATGCATTCCACCCCCGAGTAATTACAAAACGGTTCGACTTCGCAATCGGGAATTTTCGAAGTCTTCGTACCCTTGCCAATTGCGCTTAATTGTTCTCTCCTCCATTGTCACTTTCGCGTTCCCCCTGTTTGTCATGCTTCGTTCGTACATAATTCACTTCTCTCCGTCGGAAAATTCATCCCCCTTTTCCGTCCTTCTTCGATCAGCGACGAGTACGACGTAAAATTCCCTCGAATCGAATATCGAAACGGAACGATGCTGCGTTTATCCTTCATTATGATCGTCTCATTGTCTCTCGAACAAAAGACGATTCTCCACGGCGCTACTTGTGCCGTGCTCCAGCTGAACCAAGTATCTCAGATCTGGCGAACGAATAAGTCTAATTGGACGCTTATTATTTTGTCGTTCGGAACCGAACGATCTTTACTAAATCGCGATTCTCTTGTTCTGGTCTTTTTTATTCTTAATCGTCGATTACCTCGTCCTGCTGCCAATGCACGGAAAGTATCGTTCCCTACCATCTCCAGAATTCCATCTTCTGTTATACGAGTGAAATTCAACGAGAAAAAGAGGCGTATGTAGGTTAACCAGATCGTCGAACAGAGATAGCAGACGGTGGTTTCCTTTTAAGGGTGCAAGGGGCAAAATTAACGCCGACAGGACTAATAACCGTGAACCATTCCGCGGGACTGTAACCTCGAGGAAAAAAATACCGTACCCTGGTTAAAGAGGACGACTTTATGTAACGATCCTCTAGCGACCAAGCTGCTATTATTAGCCAACCAATTTTCTAATGCTTCCAATCTCCACGATTTGACCACGATCCAAGACCCACGCAACCCAACAACGATAGATTCCTTTTCTCATTCTTCTCTATTTTTTTCTTTCCTTTCTTCTCTTTTCATTTGTTTTAATAACTGCCCTGTGCTCTTGTCTTCCTCCTTTCGTAGCAATTACCACTAACAGGAGGCTCACCCAAGTCGTCCGCTTTCTCTCTCGTTAAAGCACCGGTGTCGACAGAGCTCGCGGTTAATTCCACGTTTCCCTCCCCATTCCGGCTGTCGTATCCACTATGCAAAAATTTTTTCTGTCCCGCTGCATCGCGGTACGCGATCAACGTTGCTCAACCCGTCCTCCATAATTCCAGCCGAGGAATCCTCGGCCTGAGAATTATGTTCTCAGTGTCGTTCCATTTAACTCGCGACCATTTTCCCTTTCGAGTGCCGTAACGCGGCGATTCCAGACTCGATCGCAGCAAGAAAAATTCTCCGCTGTTATTTGTTAACGGTAATTAATATCACGGCGCGCGCGCGCGCGGCAGCCAATGAAATGGACAATGCGAGGGCGCGAGGGAGAATTAATTCCGTCGCATCGTTCATCACTGCCATCGGCAGGCCTGCCGTTTTGCGAAACGCGGGCACAAAAGGACACGCGCGATCGGGAGACGCAAAGTCGGCCATTAATCACACATTCGTCCGGTCTTCCTTCGCCTCCCTACATTGACCCTCTGTTTTTCGCGCCCTGACTTTCCTCTCTTCCCATTCGTCTCGATGCGACGAACCATTGCAGATATCGCGCAATATTGAACGCAATCGCGTCTACGTTTGTCGCATTCGTTTCGAAAACTTTGATCGACTGGCAGCCACGGTTTCGAGACACGAATCGGACGCGATTGAAGGGTTGCCAATCGATCACGCGATAAGAATGTCCATACCGATAGCTGATTCGCGCGCGCTCGACGTCCGTTTTAATCCTCCCGTCGCGGGATGAACATTTTAATTGTCGCACAGATCCGACGGGAGTGTCGCGGTGAATTAAGCTGGAACGTGCGCCGTTCGTTTATCAGGTGTCGTTTATTTTTATTCGCGGCGCTTTCAGCGCTCCTCGAGAACGTCTGAATGCGACATTCCAGACGTGACACACTCGTGACGCGGCTGTTTTTAACGCGAGGCGACATTCATTAAACTGAAAAGCATTTTTTCTCCTCTCCTTTTTTTCCCCCTCCCTTTTCTCTTCTTTTTTTTTGTTTCCCTCATTCAGCCGCCATCCCTATCCGCGAGATAAAGGAATCCGCGAGAACAACTGCGCTAGGGTGAAAGCCAGGGAGCGAGGAACGCCACCGGGCACCTATAGGGTTAACGTCACGTGTTTTGTTTTAATCGTTCGCGCCGAATTATCGAACCCTTTTTTCAAACACGCGAAACGATTGTGCCTGGAGATAATCGAGACTTTGTCGAACGAGCGAGCAAAGGGATCCTCGAGAACGTACTGGGCATATTTTTGTCAGCGGCAGCCGCGACTGAATCCTTTTTCTTTTTATTTATTTTTTCTTTCTTTTTTGTTAGACAATAGTTTGCGCTTCGCTCTTATCAGGAGCGAGACGTAATTAATCTCGACCGTACGTTCCTTAATTAGAAGCAACCTTGTAACTTCCACGGGACGCGAATGGAGAATGGCATTTTTTTTTTCTCTCTCGTAGAAAATAATAAGAAGACGAGGGAAAAGAGTGGAGAGAAATTGAAAAGCGGCAGTTTTCCCCTACTTTCAACCCTTGGCGAGACACGCGCAACTCTCGAGCGAAATCCTTCGGAGTAAAAAAAGAAAAAAAAAAAGAAAAGAACAAGAACGTCCGGCTGGCAAAGTGAAATTCAAGAAAAGCACACCGTAATACCTTCCTTCGCGTTCCACCCCCCTCGCGTTCGCCTCGCCCCGTCCCGTTTCGGTCCCCGTAGCGAACGCACGGGAAAGGAAGAAGGAAAAAAGTGTCTACCGGACGGCGGAATGATTTAGCAACCCCTCGTTTTGCGTCTGCAGAAGTGGCCTGGTTGAAAACCGGGTTGAACGAACCCTCGCGAGCCTTGGCCACCTACGTCGACGTGGATCTACATGAGAATAAACGCCAGCTAGCCCCGTCGTTGCGCCTTCTCTTCGTAGGACGATGATAAATGGTGCCATTTTATGGGCAACCGTACATGCTTACCCCGTGCCATGAATGTAGAGCCGCTAGTCGAACCGGACACCCTATGCCTCGCCACGTGAAAATTATACCCCATAAAGTGTCGGTTCCCTGTCAACCTCTTCGTCCGTTCTGACGGCTGAAACGTGATCGAGAGATCTTGACGAGTTGCTCGACGAAAAATTCTTCTCTCTCCCTCTCTCTCTCTCCTGTCCTTTGATTTACGATCCCGATACACGCCCTTGAACTCTACCTACAATTATTATGTTACGATGGATTTCCCTTCTGCCTATACAAATTCCTCCGCGCTATTATCGCACGCGGCGAAGTAGGCCTTTATAACGTTCCACGATCGCAGCCTGTATCGTCAGGGTTCAGCCAGTCCAGCTGTGAAAGGTTCCATTGATCCATCGTCGATGGAATCCGTCGAACCGTTTATTCGCTCTCCCCGACCTCATCTACCTTGACTATCGTTTTCCCATTGCTCGAAGATGACCGAGCCACCTCTCTCCGCGCATCGAGTCGTCGCGCCGTCCTCGCGCCTCGATCCCGGCTGCTTACTGTGATTCCTTCACAACCCGGTGACCAAAGACCGGGAATCTTGGACATCCTTGTGCGAGCCACTGATCAATTTGTCGATTACCGCCAGCCGATTATCGGATAACCGATGAATCAACCTTACGCCGGTGCGCGATGCAACGCCTGGTAGCCACAGTGATTGAATATCGATGTCGGATATAATTATCGATTATAGGCGCGGTCCTCGCGGACGCTACGCGTTGTAACAACAAAAATTACCGTTACTAATGAAGACGTATCGTTTAACATACAGCCTGCGCGATTCTCCCAGCGATTTTACTGTCGCGGCTTCCTTTACCATGCTAAACTCTGAGAAACGACGTGTTTACAAGATTTCCTTTTTTCTAAAAATGGAACGACTGCGCTGTCTCCTCGGATCGGAATCTTTATTACGTTTTCAAGGACTACGCGTGTACGTCATAGCGTCCCAAGGTTCGAGTTCGAATTCGTAGGATACCAACGAAGTCCCGTGATTGCTTTCCGTAGACCCCATGGATCTCTTTCTCTGTTCGCAGGGAACGAAACTATGGATTATTATGGAGTACTTGGGTGGCGGCTCGGCCCTGGACTTGATGAAGGCCGGTAGCTTCGAGGAAATGCACATCGCGGTGATATTGCGCGAGGTGCTCAAAGGGTTGGACTACCTTCACAGCGAACGGAAGCTTCATCGCGATATTAAAGGTGCACTTGCCAATGCAACGAATGATAATGTTGGCCGCGTGAGAATTCTGGTTTTTAACTATTTTGCTAATTGTTGGTTCTTCTATTTCTTTTAAAGCGGCGAACGTTCTGTTGAGCGAAATGGGTGACGTTAAGTTAGCGGACTTCGGCGTAGCCGGCCAGCTGACCAACACGACCAGTAAACGGAACACCTTCGTCGGGACACCGTTCTGGATGGCACCAGAAGTTATCAAACAGGCCTCTTACGATTCCAAGGTAATCGCTAGAGGAAACAACGATACTTTCGAGACCTTCTGGTGTACTTTTCATCTCTTCGCGACTTCTGCTCGAGGCTGCCGCAAGCAGGTCATTGCAGTCTGGTCACGTATCATGGGAGATTTAATTTTATTACCTACCTCCGACTTTCCGTCTCCGAGTTTTACGCGTACTCGTGTGCGTTGTTTACCCCTTTGCAATCTTTCTGCAACTCGAATCTCCCGCCAATATTTATCCATCTGCTTTTTACACGCGAGAGAATTAATAGCGAAACGTTAATAAAAAGGAACGAAGCGAGCAATAAAATGCGATCGTAACATAGCTTAGAATAGACAACCTTGCCTGAGAGCGCTCGAAGGCAATTTCTCGAATCGCAGAGGACGGTCGGGTCGTGATTAGCGGCTGGTTAACACGTTTCGCGCGGTAAAGCAAAGAACGGTTGTCCCACAGGCTGACATTTGGTCGCTGGGCATCACGGCGATCGAGCTGGCCAAGGGAGAACCGCCTAACAGCGAACTGCATCCCATGAGGGTCCTCTTCCTCATACCGAAGAACAATCCGCCTCAACTAACCGGAAATTACACGAAGCAGTTCAAAGAGTTCGTCGAGGCCTGCCTCAACAAGGACCCCGAAAACGTAAGTTCGTTAGCCATCCGTTGTGTAGCCTAGCCGTAAGCATTTGCGTTCCCGTATTTACTTCCCATTTCCGTGGTTCAGAGGCCAACAGCGAAGGAGCTGTTAAAGTTCCAGTTCATCAGAAAGGCGAAGAAAAACTCGTACCTGATCGACCTCATAGACCGGTACAAAAAGTGGAAGTCGCAGCGTAGCGAGGAGTCCGAAACCGAGAGCGAGAATTCGGACTCGTAAGTGTCGATCGTCGACGGACAGCGACGCAGCGCGATTAACGGCCTGCTATATCGATTGGCCTCGTTTCCAGGGAGGAGTCGAAGCAGGACAGCGACATGGACGAGCCATGGATAATGACCGTGAAGGGTCCGCACGGGGTGAAAGGTTCCGTGGTACCGATGCTGCCGCTCGACGAACAGCCGGCCTCGTTGACCATCACCCACACGCCGAACCACAGATCGACGAATCACAATCAGCAATCGAAGCCGCACGCGAACGGTGCCTCGAGATCTCCGCCAAAGGATTCCACGTTGAATCACTACAGGAGCGAGTCGAGGGACTCGGTGCGCGATGGCCAAGCGAAACACACGCCGGTGAGTGGTTCGTCCCGTAAAGTCGCGATTAAATTCCGCTGGAACGCCGTTCGTTGCGTCTGGTTTTAATGTCGTTGGTATTCGATTGTCCGTTTCAGTCCCGACCGCACGAAGCCGCGCCACCACCGCCAGTGGACACGCGAGAGAAACGAGACGACCGGGACTACCGGGACTTCAATCGGGACTCCTCGTTGAGAGATTTGAAGGAGATGCGGGAGAACAGAGACAGCAGAGACAGGGAACGGGACAGAGAGGGACGGGAAAGGGACAGGGAAAGGGAAAGGGAAAGGGAACGGGAAAGAGAACGGGAAAGGGAGTTCACCGCGAAGGAGAAGAGGAGTAGTAAACCGGACGTACCTGTCGTATCTATGGTGGACCATAGGCCCGTCGAAGACAAACAAAGGCCGAGGAGCTCGCAGGAACTGAAGCATCCGCGAAGCGCAGCTCTTTCCGGTGTCCTTTTACCTCTCCTCTCCGAGGTAAATGTTAGAGCGGTGTACTACTACAGAAAGAGAAAAAAGCACGCCGGTCTCGTGTCGTTTTCGTTCGCGAAACGTTATCGACACCTGGCGGTATCGAAATTTATTCTTCACCGTGGCCCTATTATGCATGCAGCTTCAACGGAAGCATCAATATTCGGCAAGAGACAATAACGGCGAAGGCGGAAGCGGCATCGGCAAAAATGGTGGCGCGATAGAGGAGCTACGCAACGCGTTCGAGACAGCGGAACGCACTTCGCCAGGAATGACCGAGGCCCTTATCAGGGAGCTACTCAAGTCCTTACTTCCTGCCAATCACTCGGAGGGTCGTTTGTCTATGCTGTTGGAAAAGGTGATCCTAAGGTAACCGTTGTGCTTCCACGATTCCACCTCTCTCGTTACAACTACCCAAGGTAAATGGCACCGTTCAATCTCATCGATCACCACTTCTACCCGCACGAGAGACATTTCATTTCCAGTATCTTATCCAACACGCCACCACGTTCCAATCAGCCTCTCTCACTTCTTTCATCGCACCACCCATTCATCGGAGTATGTAGTTGAATTTTTTTCCAGGGATACGTAGGGACGCGAGAGGGCGAGGGTTCGCAAGAGATTGTGGTCCGAAAACATCCTGACGTTGTAACGATTCGTTATTTCTCGTTTATCAGAGTCATTATTCCGTACGAAGCCGTACCGATCGTTGACGACGATCGCCGGATACGAATGTCAGAGGAGAGTAGGAGAAGAAACGTCGCTGCAACGGCCCGGACATTTTCTTTCCCTTCCGTCTGCAGAGTCTAGACTCGTCAACAAAGCTCGTCAAACTGTAACTTTTATCCAATTATCCCGTATCTATGTCCGTTTCGACGCGAAGTGCTCGTTAGATAGAGAGAGAAAGAGAGAGAGGGAGAGAGAGAGAGAGAGAGAGAGAGAGAGAGAGAGAGAGAGACATTTCGCCGTGCGAAATTGATTCACTTTGAATGCGGTAATATCGATTTTTCGTTCGAAACAGAACAGAACTTAGAGATTTATCTAATACAGTAAAGAGAGAGAGAAAGAGAAAAAGAAAGAGAAGAAAATTATACCATCCAATAGTCCTCGCGCGAGGACGACAGTTATATCGTTATCTCTTAAAAAGATATTAGTCCTCCCATCGTTAAAAAAAGTTAGTATTTGGAAAAAATGAAGTATAGAAGAAAAAAAAATTAAAAAGAATAAGAGAGCAAAAAAAAAGTGTAGGAAATAGTTGAGAGATATTTTTGCAAATCGTGCAACCACCCGTGCAGGATGCTTTGTACGTTCTTCGTGTTCGGTATGGACGTAACCTGAGAGAGGGCGAGGATGGATATAGCGTTAGGTACAGTCGTGGTCCGATGGATGGCGAATGGGTATTCGTTGAAGGGATCTTGCCTCATTGTAGATACGTCCGGAACATGCACTATCATCACGATTTTACTAGGAAACATCGTAGCCGTTCCGAGTCGCGAGTTCGTTTCGAGCGATGCCGACGCGATTATTGGATGAATCGCGATTTTAGCGATTTTAGTGACGGTAGTTCGAAGATATTTATTTTAACCGGGTAATTCAGTCCAGAGATAGGGGGTGTGATTAGAGTCCACGGTAAGCAGGAGGAGATAGCCGCCCTTTAAGCGAATGCCTTCCCGTTGCTTCCTGCGTTAGTGCACGTTTCGGATTCAGGGAATAAAATCGAAGGAAGGGAGAGAGTGCCTCCGTGTCGGAGACTTTGTACATATGTATGTAGCACGATAAGATAGTTTTATTGTTCTAATGATCGACGTCTCTGCCAGTCGGTTGCGCAGCTCCGTAACGCGATCCCGTTTTATCCCGCTACTTCTACTATTTTCTATGATTAAAGAAGTAGAGCGAAGAGAAAGACGAAAGAGGGGGGGTGGAAAGCGAGGGTGAAAAAATGATGCGTTCACTTGTCTTTTCGAAACGCACCCGGTTCAAGGAGGAATAATAGCTTAAGCGATATTTATCGAGTAGTTCATGCGAGTGGTAACCGCGCGAATCACACGGAATTATGCTTTTCGTTTCTCGAGCTGGAGTTCTTCCACTAGTTTCGCCCGGATTTCTCAGTCGAGCTGTTCCAACGATCGAGCCTGAGCTGTGATAACTTCCGCGGGACGTCGGCACTTAATCCACGTTGTTTGTAAACTAATGTATTTTATAAAGTATATTATATAGAGAAGGAACGAAGGGAGACGGAGACACGAAGTAATTCCTCGTGACGATCGGTTGAACAGAGAAATTTAATAAACGAGGCAGTCGCCGTGTAACGCGGAATGGTTACGCGAACGAGACGAGCAACGATTGCGACCACGATCGTTCCTCGCGAATGTTCGCGTGCCATTCTGCACACCGTGGAAGATCGAGACGGAAGAAAAACGCGAGAAACGCTGGAGAGGGTGTTAGAGTGCGAGAGAGGGAGAGAGTGAGAGAGGCGCGCGCGTGTGTGTGAAAGGAAGCGAGTAAAAGAATAAAGATGGTTCAAACGAGAAGAAGAAAAGAAGAAATAGACGAAAAAATGTTTAACGTTGCGCGAGGAGTGGAGCTAGCGTAATGTAACGAGAACATAGTATTAATTGCCAGGAAGTCGTGCAGAAAAAAGAGAGGCGACAGAGAGGGAGAGAGAGAGAGAGAAAGAGAGAGAGAGAGAGAGAGAGAGAGAGAGACCTAACTATCGTAAGTCCACAATACAATATTATGTAGTTGCGTTTTATCCCAGTCAGCGAGGCGGTCGATAGGAGAGAGCCGTGAACTCCTACAATTATTATTATTATCATAATATTGTCAACGACGACGAACGAGTTAATTGTTAGAACGTGAACACCACTGATCTCCGCTCTACCACGCTCCTTTTGTTCTCTCTTTTCCGACTCGTTCTCCTGCCGCCTGTAATATTTCCTATCCTGTTTCTTCTTTCATTTCCGTTCTATTTTCTGGACCTAGAATGCGAAAGAGGAGGAGACGACACACAGAAATACGTAGGAGGATCTTACTATTCTTTAGTTGAATTACATTAGTTGATATCAATACACTCTACTGTTAATATTATGGATTTATTCGTCTTATCGTTATTCTCACACCGTTGGGTTAGGTTTTCTTTTTCGATGACTTTTACGACGGTCGCTACCCCAGTCATCCTCATAAAGCTGCCATAAACGCTTACCGGCTACGCTCTAATAAAGAACTCAGAAAACTCGAAAGGTTTCAACGAATTATCTTCCCGTATCTCTTCTTCCGATCCTTATTGCAACGAACGAACCCCGATCCTATGGAAAATAAAACACCAGTCGATCGCAGATCGTGTAGCTCGCCAAGCGTTTCACCCTATACGATTCACCGAGTGCTGTTCCTCGAGATACTCTTTATTCCCTCTGGGACACGTTTGAAGGTTTTCAGTCGCGTATCGAACGTACGGTCGTGCGAGCAACGCGTTTCAATTCGTCGAGGATCCGAAGCGAGGATGTCGTTCGCGTTGTTATCGTTCGACAGCTTTCGGTTTCCTTGGAATTCGGCAGCAATAAATTATATAGCGCGTTCTAATTGTACCGACACACCGTTCCTAACAAAACGAGCGAGTTCATCAGAGACGCGAGAAGTTAACAGAGAGGCGTGAAAAAACGATTAACGTTGTCGAGAGTCTCCCTAGAATCGTGCATGTTCGTACTTCCGCCGAAGCGGAGAGATATCAAGCAGATTTTTGCGCGGAACATCAAGACCAATCATGTTCGTCTTCGACGTGCGTATTATTCATATTTTTCACATAGCCATGCGTAACGTTTAATGAAGTTTTTAAGTTTTTTGAGGTTCTTTCTTCTCGTTACTTGTCAAATATTTTCGATAGTGTTTAAAATTTTCTTTTGCTCATAAATTTTGCGCTGGATCATCGTGTGAGAGCTATGATTTAATTTTCGGATTTTATTTCTGAAGACCTTTACGCATGTTGTATTCGGTTATACATGGTGATATAGAGCGAGGATCCGAGACGCAAGGATCGCGATCATTTCTTTTAGCGATCCCTCGAGGAGACGCTGAAAAATATTCGTAAACCGCACCACGTTCAATCCGAATTACGTGTCCTACTGTATAACCAGCACTCTTCTTTGTATTATATTCTTAGCTATTACCCATAATATATTCAGCGTTATAACATCGTGGTAACAATAATATTAACTATCGACGTAGAATATAAACATATAAATATATATATATATATTTTTTGTATTTTACTTCTACCTTGGCTGCATTGGACTTGTATTATATTGATTGTATGTGGCATGCTGAGGGCGTGTACAAATACGAAATAAAGATCAAATAAATCACGAACGTTTCTCTGTACGTTTCTCCGATAGAATGGCGAGTGAATGGAATACGTAAACGTTCGAGATGTACCCTTGAAAATCAGAGAATTAAAACGTTATTTTCGTCGCTGATTCAGACGAGCAACCAAGGGCTCGTGCAACTGAATTATGCATTTTCGGAGCGAGCCCGCAACAACACGCCTCGTTTTCTCCTACGAAGACTGTCCTCGCCAGAAGCGACGCTCTTCTACAACCGGGACCGATTGAATCGTTGCGAAACAATGCTACACGTGAGAGCCCACGTGCAACCGGAGGACAGAGCACACCTTCGCTACGATCGACAAAATCTTGCGTCAGCCTCGACGACGATTCTTCATCCCATCGCAGCTTCGTCCTACCATCGACCATCTCTGACTGTTAATCGGAATGCGCGTCTCTTGGATTGTTCAATTTTCGAAACGAGAAGCTTTCAAGAGGAATACACCGAGCACCCAACATTTGATCGCTTCGAGATTCAACGTAGAAAGCTGCGAAGGGAAGCGTGATTGGAAAATCTGAAAATTCTGCAGAAATTAAGAATCGCGACGAGGAAGGAGACAAGGAATTCAAGGCCAAAAAGGAATTAACGTAAAAGTATCTTTTATTTGAACGACAATGTATCATACGACGATATTCGAGAGTTGATATTATAAATAAACGCAGTCCTCCTTTAATTAGACACGAATAGGGGAGAAGAAAAATTACCGCGGTGAATAAAGTCGCTGTGAAGTTTGTTCGATTGAAACGTAGGTTGTTACGAACCTTCTTTATCACGCACCCGGTCGATAAAACTCAGCCCGCAGAAGTGTCTAGCCGTGATTGCCAAAACGCGAGAGTGCAGTCGCGGAGGGCGCAGGTCCGATGGTTCGCGGGCAAGGTGAGAGAGGACAAGGGAGGGACGAGAGAGCACTGGGGTTCCCTCGACGCATCCCGATGCAGTAGTCGACAGCATCCCGCGGATGGTCGCGATCGAACGGTCAGGGACGGGAGAGCTAGCGAGCGGAGTGTTCATCGTGAACCTCTATCGCTTCCTCTCTCTCTCTCTCTCTCTCTCTCTCACTCTCTCTCCCTCTCTCTCTCTCTTTTTCCCTACTTTGACTCCGTCCTCGACGAATTAGATAAAAAGAAAAGGAAAACAGTAGCAGGTGTTTCTACGAGAGAGAGAAGCCCGCGTTCGACACGCGATCGCGACCAGACTGTTGTGCCCATTCGTACTTGAGCGATCAATTATCACGGTGGATTTCTTCGCGTAGTAAACACGAGGGCAGCGACGACGCCCATTCGGCGGTAACCGTGATAGGAACGAACCCGACGAAGAGCCCGGTCGAACCGCTCGAGTCCTCGAGAACAGGGGATCCTGGCACGCCTCCAACCTCTCCTCGTCGACGCAACGCCAACCTGGCGACGTTCGATGTCAGCGGAGCAGACCGCGAAGTGTGTCGTAGCTATTTTCAAGTAGTACGTATCTCACGCACAGCCGAGCTTCGTAGGGGCTTGCAAGCTTAACACGGCTGGCTCCTAGTCCATATAGCGATAGAGCTGGTTATCAAACCCCTCGTTTTTGCTCGGCAGCACGTCCTCGAGCAGTGTTTCGGGCACGCGGCATTTCTTAAGCCACGGCTAGCCGATTGATTAACTTTTCACGAGGCGACCGCGCGCCTCTACGCTTCCGGCGCGCACGTGCCCGCGTGGACGGACGACGATGGGAGTTCCCGGCGTGCAAACACACCGGTTTATGGGACTGTGGGAGGCCGTTGGGTTTCAATTAAGCCTTGATTAAATTCGATGGGCGTGGGTGGATAACGAGTAACGTCGCTTTATTATCCGTCGATGATAAAGTATCGCATTGGAGCCCACGAGCGGTTGGTAATACCGTTTTAGTTAGAAAAAGAATAACCAGCCGTTTCGTCGACGCGAAACGGTTAGCAGACGTATCGTTTCACGGTGTAATCCATTTACGCTACGCTGAACCCTTAAGTCCAGACGATCCCTCGCTACTTACCCCAACGGCCGAACGTGCGAGAGCTTTGCCGCCCTCTTTTAAAATCGTAGCACCAAACGACGAATGTTACTCACTGATCGCGTTTCTCGTTCACCTTTTTAGTAGCCCAGCATGCCCCCAATTACCGAGCCTGTAATAAACGCACGATTTATTTGAAAGCGTGATAAACACGGGGGAGGGAGCGGAGAGAACTCGATGCGGCGTGGAAATTCACGATCGAAGAATGTTTGAGCCGGTCCGTCGAGCAACGATCGGTAAACCGTGACGGCGCACAAGTCGCGTATAGCCATCCGCGCTTTAATTTGCTTATTTATTTCTCGCCGCTCCAAAAAGCCACCGATGTGTAATACGGTCCTTTGTGTGCCGCGGGGCTTCTGTGTGCGCGCGTTAAGCGCAACGATCGTACGTCAAAGCCGGCAGTGAATCTCCGCGGGCCGCGGAGCGCGGATGTTCGAACGCGACGAAGCCGCGCGAATACGGTCAAACGGTGCGGAGAGAACGGCTCTCCGACCTGACTCCTTTCTCGTCTTTATGTCTCGGTTGTTTCATTTTTTTTTTTCCCCACGTCTGCCTCGCGCTTTCAATCGTACGACTATCGATTCGTCACCACGTCGAGACACGGAACACTCGTCGTCGGTATCGCTGTTTCGCGCGACGCTGGTTGCACTAGCCGTGCCGATCCGTCTACTCCGTTCGAAGTTCTATCCAGTGAACTGTCCAACTAAATCATACGTGGTTTCGTTCGGTTGTCGAGTTGAAGTGTTTTGGTGCGACCATCGCGTACACGGTACGTCGTTTTATTTTTACCGAGATCGATAGAAAATTCCTTTCGAAGGCTGCGACGAGCGCCCAGTCGAGCGAGTATTTTAATCGATCGTTCTTGAATGAAAATGTTCGCGGAGCTAGTTTTCGTTCGCCCCTGCCGTTTCATCGATGCGCGACGCCTATCCTCCGACAGGTTCACGAAAGTTTGTTAAACCGAGGATCTGTTAGTTTCCGAGCGGTCTAGGAGTCCAGGCATCGAATTATTCTGCACTTTCTTTTTTAATTAGAAGTTGCTCCTCGGAACACGAACGGTGTTCCGTGCAATTATGGAGATCCGTATACCGCTTCGACGTAAGCTCCCGTATTCGTTGCTATTAATTAGCGACTTAATTGCCGAGCGAATTCCGCGTTTCGTTCGAACTGGACGAAAGCTTGTCGAGCGCGTCCGATGGAAACGCGGATAGAGAGCTTCCCCCCGTGACAATTCGGACGGGATCACGCGAATCGATTCCGTTTTCTTCCTTCCCGTAGAAACGCGGTACCCGCGCGATTCACTCGAACCGTATCGTCTCTCGAATGGAACAGACGAACTCGTTTCTTTACGCTCTTCCACCCGCGAAATACGATTCCAGACGCGTACAAAAGACTCGAAAACGGTATATAGTTGGTACGCCGCGTAAAACGTAAAGTAATCCCGTTCAAAAGGAAATCTCGAGCAAATTCTCTAGCGACGTTCCGGTTAGTCTTCTTTCGAGCTCCCAACGAACGAGCGAACGCTATCGTTCAATGTAAGTCAAGTTGTGCATTGTCCTCCTTCTAATCATAATTGACGATTGCACAATCACCGCTTGAAAATAGGCGAGCGACGAAGCAGCGCGGTGCGATAGAGAAAAATCATCGTTAATGCTCGGCTCTTTATTTAGGAAATTGAGGCCGGCTGTTCGCTGTTTGACACGATTCAGGCCGGCGATACGCCGCGAGTGAAACCAGCGGACGGACTGTAGAAACTACGCGCGTCGGAAAAGGGAACGGAAAGCTCGATAGACGCTGGGGAGGATCGGGAACAGGTCCCGTTCGAATTATGCAAAGTGCGAGTGCCGCGCGGACGGACCAACTTTTTCCGTGACACGCTCTCACGTGAAATCTTTTTATATCAGAATCCCATCTATATTTGTACACCCTTTTACACGATACATTTATTCTGCGACTACGTTTCATTAAACGAAGCGTCGAGGCGAACCGAGCCAACGCGGCTTCGTAGATACTCGCGCGTTAATCTAACCAACGTTAGAGGTGATCGTGCGAAGAGATAAGCAAGGATTCTAATGGAGTGAAGGAACGTGACCCCGTCGAGCTATTGCACGGAAGAAGCGGGACAGAGGTTCCGTGTAATCGCACGTGCTTGGTGAATCGACGAAGATCTACCGAGAGCCGAAATGGTTGCGCGTGCCAAACGCTTTGAGGAATCAACCGTTACGATGTGGCATAACTGCGAGAGGACTTTCGATAGAAGTAGCTCGCAAGGTTTCCGCGACTATTTTAAGAACCTCGACGACCATAGTTTCTGAGAGGAAACTGGAAACACAGACGTCGCGAAGTGTACAACCGGTACATCTTCCAATCATAGCCGGCTTTCAATTTTTTACCAATTTTTATCGCCGTATCGAGTGGCGAACCAGCGATACATCGGATGAGTCGCGTAGAGAAGAAGAAAACCATGGAGGCGAGACCGAAAATCGAAATCCTCCGCGTGCCTTCGAACGAGCGCGGTAACTTCCGGTCCGTGGACGGTGTCCGTAGCGGTTACAGCCACATTCGCGTGGGCACGTATTGTCCGGAACCGGAAGTCAAAGTGGTAGTTTGCGACAGTAAACCGCCTATCGAGCAGACACGGAAATTCAAAAAGTACGTATTCTGTTCCATACCCCTCCGTTCATCCGTTCACCCGATTATTTTTACTCGGCTCTGACGTTTCGATCGGATTTCAGGAACCTGGGACCAGTGTCGAAGCTGCTCAGACGTCGACACCACGCGACGTATCTCGCAACGAAATCCTGTGATAACATTTATAGCGTGAATAGAAGTAGCGGCTCCTTGGACTGGAGGATCAGCCAGTCGACGAACGACCAAGGTGAGCTGAATTGTTTGCTCGGAATGATCGCTATATTGTACCGTTATCGTACTAACTAGGTGTTCGGGCTACACGAGCGGCATTCTAAATTGCTTTTCAGCCTTTCAATCTCGTCAAAGCACCAGCCTCGATTGGCGAGTAGGAAGATCCATCAACAAACTGCACTGGAGGGACACCACCCGTAGCGCGGAGCACCTCTCGAGGAGCGGAGCGATCAGTTCCGATCATCTGCAGACACCCAGCACAAAGTAGCCGACGTTCGATCGCTGCGTACTCGATCTCTAAACGATAGCTAACAGGGAAACGCGATTCTTGCAGGTCGAAGCTCATCTCGTTGCTACGACGACTCTCCCCTCGACTTTCACGGCCGGGTAGCAAAAATTCCTTGCAAGCCTCGCCGACGATTTGCCCCTGGGTACAGGTAGAGTACTCCTCGGAATCGATTAACGATGGAGTACGCGGTGATTCGCAGGAGAGCGACGTCAGCTTCCAGAGGGAATTGCAGCTGAACGAGCTGCGAAAACGAATGGCTGGAATCCCCGCCACTTCTCAGGTAATTTTCATGCTAAGCGCCAAGGATTTGGTAGTGTCTTTATTTTTGTTCCAATACGACGAGATGGTTACGCGATAGTCGCGCATTGTATTTCGCGCGATTAGAACCGATCGATTGTTGGTTTAAGTCGTGTGGAACGAAAATAAATCGAAGGCGTGCCCATTAATGGTTTCCGCTTCGAATGGCTTGAAAAGAAGACAATCGAAGAAGATAGTCCGAGTTCGTCGGTGTCATTTTTACCGAGAGATTTTACGTCCTAGGTCACCGCGAAAGTCATTAAGGAAAGTAAGGAAGAGCAAAATTCTTCGCAGCACAGGATCCAAGTGCAGAAATCGGAGAACGAGTGTAGTAACGCCTCAGAATCGTAAGCTTTATTTTTCATTTCATTTTCTTTCCCTTTTCTTAATACTTAGTACAACAATTTTTACCGCTTTTGCATTCAACGAACAACTACGAACTGCTCCCGAATCCCATCCCCCACCCCCTCAGTATCCCTTGCATCATAAAAATCGAATACTTTAAAAACCCTGCATGTAGCCTAACTGCACCTAACGTTAGTTCCATAAGTGAACAGAAACGATAGATGTATCACACCCAATAAATAACTGAGAATGTTTTCTGCACTGTGGTCTTAATCTCCACCTTAGTTTCCGTAAAACGCACGAACATTCTGATTACAAGTAAACTCCATCGAGCATCTAATACGTAGTTCGTAAGGGTAGAAATAAACAAGAGAGATAGAGTTGCTCGACGATAAATACTGACAATTTTATTAATACGAATACTATGATACATGCTGCAAACGGACGCTTCTTGTCCGCGGTACATTATACGGTTGTCAACTTGTCCAAGGAGCATACGAGACAACTCGAATGGTATGCGTAATTACTATTCATAATATGTACAAATCAGATTGTAGAAGTAATCTGTACAATAATGATTCACGTACTTGTGGACGCGGCAAGTGCCTAACGCCTTGTATACGAGGCAAAGGTGGTTGTCTTTCGCCGGCACGTGAATCAATGCACCCTCTTGCTCTTTGGGATCAACGTAATCTATGGTGTCGTCCTCGGACACGTGACTTGTATTAAATTGAATTATTACATCGAGAGCTCCAGATTCGGAAGTGTTCGCATCGTCCATCTCTTCTTCCTGATCGGAACATTCCAGTGAACAGTCCAAGGGATCGGATAAATAGTCTCCGATATCGGATACATCGGAATCGTCGGTATCGAGAATCCTTGCTGATTTCTGTGGCGAGAGACTGTCCAGTTTCGACGAGGTGGATTGTTGTAAAAAGTTTTTCTTTTTCGACCGCGGTGATTTCGCCTTAAGTATCTTCCTCAATATCTCGTCTTCGTCAATGTCCTCATCGCCTTTAGTGCTCATCGGAGTATTGCAACCTGACTCCATAATCTTATGCTCACTCCTCGGCGTCGACTTCTCTTGATCCTCTTTGCTAGTTTTGCTCAATGTTTCCGATCCATCTTCTTGCATTTCATCGCTCTGACTCATACATCCGTTACTATTCGATTTTTGATCGCTCGCGAGGAGAACGGAATCGTTTCCCGATTTGTCACACATCAGAGTGTAACAACCACTGGACCACCTCTGAAGCTCCAAAACCATCTTGGGTTTCATCGTCTCTTTCTCTGGCACCAAATCTAGTTCCGTGTAATCCTTTAATAGTTGGAACATCGTCATGGACTTGAACATGTCGCAGAAGTTCTTTACTAACTCTGGCAAGCCTTCTTCCTCGGCCACTTCGTAGTTACGACTATCAGCTGGTCCAACCTTCTTCCAAACGATCGCATCTGAAGTCAAATCTGTGGCGAGTTTCTCGTAAATATCGTCTCGTAAGAAATCGGATAAAAATGCGAACGATTCTTCCTCCATATCTCGATGAATTTCTCTAACAATACCAGGAAATAAATAGCACTCTGTTACCCAGTCGTTCAAATCCACTCGTACATCCGATGGTTCTATGTAGTTGGGTTCAATTTCTGGTCTTGGAGGCCTGGAACTTTCCTTAAGTGGTCCATGAAACCAACCATTAATGGACCAACGTGATTTATCAGGTGATGTTACTTCAGCTACTTGATGATAAGAATTATCTACAACTTCGAAAAATACAAGGGAATTGTACTCTGGTATCAAAGATTTTACAACATTTCTAGGTAAGTTATGTTCATCCGTATCAAACAAATCCAGAGCTCCTCCATCTTTTTCGGTCCAATTTTTTGAGAGATACAGCACAAAAGCAATTCTGCGGTCACCCATATTGTCGTCATGACAGAGTAAATAATCTGTATCGTAATAGCAAGAACTTGACATGGATATTTTCTTGTTAAGCTGTATCTTCGTGTTTCTTTCCATCCATGTTGCAAAATCTGTTTGAAAGGTCTCGTATAGTAGCTTTAAATTTTCAGTGTCGACATTAGCAAGATCACTGGTTTGCTCAAATTGATAAAGATCTATGCTGTTTCTTCTACTCTTAATATCCAGTAATTCATTTTTTATCTCATCCATAAACTCTTCGCTGCGAAGAAAGTTTGAAATTCTACATACTCTAAAAGGTTTCGATATAATTTCAAGGTTTTCTACCTTTACATCGGTACAATTGTGCCAGTTCTCAAAGAATTGCTGCTGAAAGTCAGGCGATAGAATGAAATCAGAGATGACAGAATGCTTTAATTTTTTTACTTGCGGTTCTTCCTCAGCCATTACTTCGTCTCTTCCTTTAAGACACCCAAGAAGAATTTCTACTTATATATTCTAATTCTGTCAGTCTTTTTACTCTTGTATTTGCATCAGCAGTACATGTCCCTCGTTAATTTACTTATAAAATACTTTTATAAATTGATTTAAGCTATATCACATTTCTTTTATCTGGTGACAAAGTGTATAACATTACATATTTCAACAGCCGTAACCAATATCCATTGATAATGAGATTTTTGTAAAAATATAAAATTCCTGAGCACCGCTTATCTTTCTGCAAATATCATCATCGAAGGTTAACGGTTTTGATGTTAATTAACGGGACATCGGACAGATGACAATGCTTGCTGTAGATGAGATTTATTTAAAAAATAGGCATTTCATTATTTGCAAAGGTGTAGAGTGCAGATTATACAAATATCACAGCTCGTCTAAATGCACTCACCGAACGATGCGGCACTTGCTTTTCGATACACGCGGCCCACGTGGTCGCTCGACCCACACGTGTTCTGAAAGCAGTCGGTCGAAAAGTCGATTAATTAAGTTCCACCGCGTTCCGTGGTTTCATTGATTCTTTAAATAAATGACCAACGAACGAGTCGCGAGTCCTTTTCCCGATAACTACGTACCAGAAATTACACGTGTGTCCAAATTTAGCGAATTAGGTCTATCGCTCCGTATCACCACGCAGTTGCATTCTGCCCAGGGACTGGTACTACCGCTGGCGAAAACGTTGATTCGATCGAAGCCAGGGACGTCGCGAATTATTCGCGAACCCTGACCATACACAGCCCCCTCACTACGTGCGATACGTACCTAACCTTATTTCGTATCATGTGACGTCATGTCATGCAAAATTTCAATGTCACGGTGGTTTCAAATACGAGCAAAATTCGTCTTTTTTTTTCTTTTTCCCTACAATTTTGTCAGTAAAATGATGCTATTCACATGGTCAAATTTATCGAGAGTCAGAAGAACCGTTGATCAATTTTATAACCTATCGTAGTATGCGACTACGCATGATGAAAAAAATGAAAACGGTAATGTTATAACTTCTTTTTTCGCTGAAAATTGATTGCGAATTATACACTTTACTGTGTTTCTTTCGCGACGCGTAGTAGTATTACATTTATTTAAATACACTTTAATGGTAATATCGTATTTTGAAATCTGATCTGTGATTGCTAAATAATTCACATTTTTTTAACAACCAGTTCCATCGATATAATTAAAGTAACTAGTAAGAAACGATGTACCGTCGTTACCTTTCGTATTTTATGAGATTTGTGTATAAATTTTCACACGTGCGATATAAAATACAGCACGAGTCGAATAATTTCGAGAGCAATCAATTTTTTAAAAGGTACAACATCTCGCGCAGGAAATTGGAGCGTTTTGAATAGTCCGCGCAGCTCTGTCGTAGTTCGCGGATTCGCCGCGAAGCGTCGCGTTGAGCGATCGTGTCAAGATGGCGGCAGTAGTTCACGTTTGACGGATGCCGTTGGTCGCATGGAAATTCGGGGCACACCCTGGCCGTAAAATTATACAAAGTGTAATATAATCAGGTCGAATGTTCGATTAGTGTGAAATCCTTGTGCAAAGAACACCCTGGCAATCCTGAAACCGAGCAACAGAACGACGGACGCATACGTGAGTAACGACACACAAGCGAAACATACACACACAGAGCGTGACAAGTCTCGTCTTCTCCGCGTTTTTATCCCCCAAGATCTGTCAACACGCAATCCTCTTTTTTCCTGAAAATGCACGTTGCCTGTTCGCTGTACGTCGATAAGCTCAATAACGAAAGGGTGGGGTCCTGCGGTTGAAATCGACGAGGTAAACAGGCGGTTAAGGTGCCGAGGATCGCTCAGTCATCTTTTGTTTGTGTCGGGAGCACGTTGTGCCGGGACGGCCAGTGAAGCGATATCTTTCAAGTGGTATCTAAACTGTCATTGTAAAGGCCAGCTTTCGATCCGTCACGTTCAGCTGTCATTATCAAAGACTCGTCTTCGACTCAGAGTCCCTACGATTCCCGTTTATTCCCTCGATTCGTTATCGTGACCTTGAACCGGACTCTTAGTGCCCTACTGTAACGATTATGGCGTGAAGGAGCTTTCGAATTTTGAAATCCACGAAACGCGTTGCGGAGAATAAAGGTGAGTCGAATGGAATTTTTCTATTACGAGCGAGCCTCTTCGATTATTCAATTTCCCGTACGGTTTTACGCGTTTCCCTCAGTCGTATATACGTCGAGATTCTTTCCGTCTATAAGTGACTATCGATTGCCATAGGGAGCCCCGTTTCTCCCACGTCACAGTTTGTTTTTCTTTTTAACCACTGCTGTGTTCCTCTGCCCGATAATGATCGACCGAAGTCAGGATGTTTGTTAAACGACTGCCAGCGTAGCACTCTTGCGATTTAATTTTACATTGATAAGTGACTTATAAAAAGAACAATGCGCTACGTGACGATCGACGGTGTTTTCACCAGTAATGCTAATTCAGATAAGACGGAGTCGTGGAAATTTCGAGTGACTTGCTCGCGATGAGGTAGGTCATTCCCCCTTTTTTTTTCCTCCTTCGATGGAATACCTTCGACAAGATGCCAAGTGGCTCGTTTAACGATTACGCCACTCGAACCACTGAGCCTGTCGGTCGTGGCATTAAGTGTACTGTTAAATCCAAAGTACGTCCATTAATGTTGCCATGTAAACGTTTCTTATACACGGTGACCTATCTATTTGACACCTTTGCGCGTTCTAACTTAAAGAACTGGTTATAACTTCTCTTCCACTTCTGATTATCCTTCGGAGGAAGAGTATTTGCATCTCACGCCTCGAGTTTCGATCTCCATCGCTCGCTATCGAAGAATAAACATTTTTCGAGCCGCCAGAGACGAGTGTCCCGTCAAGTGACGTTGAAAACACGTCAAGACACCTGGTATAGAGGCAAACCGTTACCTGTTTCATCGACCTGAAGAAGGTACGATCCATTCTCATCCGCCTAGCCGATTTTTCCTGCAAGTTTCGTGTACGTTAAGCTCGCACCAATAATCTGGAACACTTCTAAATTTTCTCCCCTCCGAGCAGGGTGGCTTGGGCGTAAAAACAAGAAAATTATAACATTGCGTGACCGGCGTAATTATTCTCGCGTTGTACCTGCTGCCGCGTAGCTGTGCCGTCCTATATGGCAATAAATTCCAGTTATCGACCTCGTGAGATCGTTTTTATTTCCACGTGAATCGAATTAATTCGATTCGTCTAACTGGTTCTCCCTTAACAAGAACTCAATCGAAATTGGAGCAAACGCGCTTTAGTAACCTTTACGAGGAATGCAGCTAGCACACTTTTACCATTCATCTTTTTTAATTAGACAATTAATTTGAAAATCGCGATCCATATCGCGAGTATGTAATGTACTGTTTACCCTTCGGCTACGGTTGCGTAATCTTTTTTCCTTTTTCTTTTTTCTAAAATACCTCCATTACGTAAATGCAATGGAAGAGCACGCGGAGAGCATTCGTGTATTCGAAGCTACGAAACGTGGAAATAATTTCGTAAGGACGTGGAACGGCGATACGCTCGAATACGTGGTCGGTCGCCGCGAAATATGCCGTGCGGCGTTTCTTCTTTTCTCTCGAGCTTAGAGAACACCGTGTAGCGGCACTCGAATCGTTTATGG
This sequence comes from Xylocopa sonorina, assembly GCF_050948175.1. Classification (NCBI taxonomy): domain Eukaryota; kingdom Metazoa; phylum Arthropoda; class Insecta; order Hymenoptera; family Apidae; genus Xylocopa; species Xylocopa sonorina. Next base: position 17,914,829 of record NC_135193.1, read on the forward strand.
CATCGTTCGTCAGTAGAGTGCGACGGGATCGACGGAAACGAGCTGGTGTTCCTCAGAAGGAATCACTTTGGTTGGCCAGAGTTGATCAGAGTCTTCGAATCGATCGTTACCACCTCCGCCTGTCGTCCTTTTTCTCGTCGAAACCGTCTTCACGTTTTACTTCCTACGGCGGACGCTCCATTTCGACGCGCGCCATTGTTGCCTAGAGCAGCAGGAAATTTCACTGTAAAAAGTGGAACACCGTCCCCGTCCTCGTGTAAACACCGCGGCGTTATTCGAGCAGTGACGTAAGTTCCACGATCGACGAAACTCGTTTTTTACTCTGGCACTCGTGCGCTTTGATTCGACGCACGTACTTGCTGCATTTAGAGAGAGAAAAAAAAACAGAGCTACGACTAGAACGAAATACGGGAGAGGCTTTCAAGTATTCACTGTTTCATTAACCGCAAGTGACGAAACGATTCGAAGAAATGATCGTGTAATGAGCTTCGAGCAGCATAAGCGATTAGAATAACACAACCGCTGACGTAGCCGAAGGGTTGGATATAACGATGTCGCGTAATTCCATGCAAACGACGTCGCGGTGCGGCTAGTTCTCATTTCCGCGGTAATTAAAGAGGAAGCATCGGGATATCCCCTGAGCAAAGAAAGCTTTCTTGCAGTCTGCGAGGTTCGAGACCAGTCGAACAGAGCTCGCGTACGTTCGTATCGGCGACGCGAGCGCAATAAAAGCCAGTTGGCAATAAAAGGCCACGGAATCGAGCAGCTGCTGCATTCTCAGTTCACGCGTCGCATCTGCGACCAGCTGATTGCAATTTCTTTTCTGCCCCGGCCTCTCGCGGCCAGCGAGATTGCACGGGACACAAGAGATTAATTCTTCGTCGATTTAGTCTTCGTTAGACTTCAATCTCTCTAATCCAGTCACAGCTGCAGGTGGCACGCGCGTAGCATTGCAATTACCCTCGCATTCATCCCCATCGAGCGGTATTTCGTTGTTCGCGAGCCGACTCGTTAAGAGAGAGTATCGCGGATTCTCTCGCCGATTCGAGAGTTCGTAGCCTGGCCGTTGCAGTCTCGAAACGGCGCAGGAAGTGCACGTACAATTCCGTGGGAACACGTCGCGCCATTACGCGGAGATTAAAAGTGGTCTCGCGTGACGTTGAACAGCGCGATCCATTTTTTTTCTCGGAGAAGCCTCGACCTTATTTCTTCCAGCGGCCACGTTTTTTCAGCCACTTTTTCCCGCCTCGACTCTGGAACGTTTTATACACCATTTTCTAAGCGTCGTTCTTCTCTGTTGAAACGGCGATCCCAGCGAGCTCTCGCAGTAGCGAGCACAGAAACCACGCCAGACCGGGGACCCTTTCCTTTGTCGTCGTGCCCTTCGTTTTGCACGAAACATCGTACGTACCGGTTCTGGACGATCGATAAAAAGGATAGAGAACCGCAAAGAGTTCGCACTCGACTGCTTCCTCTCGTCGTACCGGACAAAAACCTGAAGAGTAGATTTTAGTCGAAGGAATTCCACGATTCCGTTTTCGAAGAGCGATTCGAGGCGACGATCTCATCGATTCGTCGTAATCTCGTTTCCTCGCGGCTGTAAGAGTGCTACTTACGAAACGGGAGAAGCCGAAAGTGTACTTTAATCGAACGGAAGCCACCATTAACTTAGAGCCAGTCGAGCAGTTATCGATAGTACCCACGTGTTCTCCATTTACGGGATAACGATTCAATTAAAAGCTCATCTGGTATTATCGTGGTAGCCGTGGTAACGCGCGAGTTCCCCGTCACCGATTCGCCGGCTCGACGCAAAAGGAAACGGAACGAAAGCCTAATTGCGCGAACAGCCGGCCGTAACTCGCGTTCCCTGTTTGTTCGATATTTCGTCTTGGCGGACGCGCTTTTATTACGCGATCACCGACGTCAGCTTAATCGCGTAGTAACGGACGATAGGATCGGTCGAATTGGATCGTGGGACAACCCCATTCACGCTCGGTCTTTTATCAGGTTATCGACCGATGGAGGACCCCTCCCGCGTGGTAGGCGCTTCGTTTTATAGGTTGATCATTATCTGGGCTTGAAACACGGCAGGCTTCCTTCGACGAGCTACGAAATATCTGACGTGGCTAAGATCGCTACGGATTGGAACGTTAGTTCCTTGGAAAAACCGCGGAGTCCAATAATAGACGGCTCGATCGTGAATCAACAAGTAGGTAGGTGCACGATTAACGTTCGAGGCACTGCGAGAGGACTGGGAGCGGGTGCAAAGTTCATTTTCCATGGGGCTATTGTTATGCCGAACAGCGAGGGGGTAGCGGGCGGCGTTAGTCGATTTCATGCCCGCTCGCCGGATTAATATCTGGAACGTAACAGGTTCTTTTATGGTGACCCCTTCGCTCCCGCCTCCTCGTATAATTTATCGCATTCGCGGGGGCGTGAGGGCAGCTCGCGACACGTACGCACACAGGCAACCTGCGTCCCGAGACGCTTTCCCTTTTTCGGAAATCCGGTTCCCCGCGCCACCCTTCCCGCTTTCCCGCCCTGCTCCGTGCCCTGGTGAACGCGTAACAGAGACGACAGAAGAAAAGCTCGCGCTTTCGTTGGCCGTTTTTCAAACGAGAAGACTTTCAGGGACCGTGTCGACCCCGATTTCTTCAAACAGCGGGAATTTTAATTGCAGAGGGATGGTTATGGCGCAGACTAGCCGGCGTCTGCCGCGAGAATTTTGATCGAGGCATGAATGGGTGGATAGCGAGGAATTGTGCAGAGGAAAACGTGATAAATCGAGCTCGCGTATGGAGAAAGAAAGAGAGAGAGAGAGAAAGTGAGAGAGAGTAAAGTGGTATGCGGGGTAGCGCGCAGCTGCAGACAAAGCAATGGATGATAATTAATCGGTGCCTCGAAGAGCAATGATTATAGCTACGTCGGTAGTAATTTACGATTGCAGATTATTCGACGTTGGAATAACTCGCGTGCTCTGCAATTCTGATACGATTACGGGATTGGTTGTGTTTTACAATCAACTTTCGCGAGTCTTCTCTTCTGTCTTCTCTCATTTGAAATCACCTGGGAACCCACTGTTTTGTTACGTCCTTTAGAGTGTCCATGTTCTTATTTCGTTCGAAACTGAATGTTAAGTAAGAGGATATGGGTTTTCTGTGTTACACATGTAGTCGTTAAGGAGGATAATAATGGTAATCGACAAGACAAATAATACCGTACACATAATCCGTAGGTTAGGGTAGTTCTTGGTAAACGCATACGTTCGATCGCAAAGAACCACCCTAGTGTACATAGTTTTGTGCTCGGCAAATGCACGCAATGTTTAGCACCATCGTCTCATGTCGCATACGACCGTCCACGAAATAACAAGATTCTCTCATTCATTAACACCGTTCATTTAGAAGAAATAGATCGCATTTTGCACGCAATACCAAAAATAGCACGGATGATCATGATGTTCCTTTGTATCTTTTCATTGAACGAACGCGGATGATTCACGTTGGCGTGCAGCCAGCCTTCATTCATTTTTCCGCGAGCGCCGCGAAAACGAGAACGCTTTTCAACGACGGAATCTTCGTTCGTTAAAAGCGAAGTCATTGCTCGTCCCGTGAATCAGCATCGAAGAATGCCGTGTCACGAACCTGAGGCCTTAATTTAGCGCGGCGAAATTTGCAATTTCAAGTTCTAAACAAGACCACTTGATCCCGACGAGGCTCGACCCGGGGGGGGGAAGAGAGCCCGCGGCTGCACACCTCGGTTTTCGATCCAATAAATCTCCGTGTAAATTCGACGGAAGACGGAGAGCCAGGCCATCGCGATTCTAGGTCGTGAACGACAAGAGCCCACGCTCAATTTATGCACGGTTCGTATCCAAGGCTGGAAAGTAGCTCCAATTGGCTCTAATTTTTCAAGTATCTTCATTTAAATCGGTCCACCCGACCATAGTGTTCAACCCTCCGCGCAGCAATACGGAACGTCTCGAAACGCGTGTCGTTGTAGATCGAGCAGATACGAGCGCGTTCGGTGAACGGCGGATTTAATAAAATCCACGTGCGTCGAACCACCGCGTCCGGAATACCATCTATCCGCGGGTGCAACGTTGTTTGACAATGCGGACGTGATTTCATCCGAGACGATATTAATCCCCCGGTACACCATATATTAATAACGGTGCTCGTTACGCATTCTTCCGTTGCACGTGCGACCGCGCGCACGCCTTTTTATTTCCTGCCCCGCATCTCGCGCGAGCGAGCCTCAACCCGCACGCGATTCGCGATAAAAATAAAGCGAGCCGGCATTCCCCGACCGATTTCCAAAACCGACCGACCCCGAATGTCGACCCTCAAATAAATACGGATTTATCTCGTCGCGAGCCGCCAATAGCTTGCCCCGAGATATTTATGCGCCGCTATAAAAATCGCCGTTTAAAACGGACCTTAGAATTGGGATGGAATTGTCGAGCGGCAGTCGTCGCTGTCCGACAAAAATCGAGCCTCGATTTCGCGAGACTTCGGGAAAATTCGTTTTCCTCTTTGTCGAAGCGTCAGTATCTGTCACACGGTATTTACAAGCGATTTTTCGATCCGAGCGTGTCTGCGTCGCGTCCTGAAGAAACCTACTCCTCGTCACGAAGTATATTTTTTCTCCCTCGAACAGTCGACCAGAAGAGAGAATTGTTTGTTTGTGTTTCCGTTGGAGAGGCGCGACGGGGATGATCGAAGGGAATAATCGCGCCTTTTTCCGGGGCCACGAGCCGCGACTGTTAAACGCACGAGCGTATCGCAGCGTTGCTAATCGTTATTCCTGACGCGTGTCGAAACAATGCTTGCGATTTCCGCGCGCCGCTTTATTAGAATCGTTTAGGAAACGCTGACGAACGCGACGAACGCATCGTCTTGGTAATATTCGGATCGACACGGGGGAGGACGCGAAGACCGCTATAGAGGGCGACGCGTCGTTAAATATATCGTCGTTCGTTAATATGCGACGGCGTAGTCGCAAGGTTATCGACCAACGATTTTAAGGCTGTTTAGAAGGGAAAGTAAAACTTTCCTGCCTACGTGAAACGTAGCGGCTCCGACAAACATATTTGCCAATCACGCGCGACACGTCCACCTACACGGCGCGGAATGAATCACGCTCGAAGCGAAGCGACGGAATCGATCGATCGATCGAAGAAAGGGCGGCCGTGGAGGCGTCCAAATATCAATTTTCCTCCTCGATTTCTTCGTTACGTTTAAAAAACGTCGAGATCGTCGAGCTCCTCTCTCGATCGGCTGGACGGAGGCGCAGAAAAACCGCGAGCTCGCTTTCTTGGCGGGGCCCCGTAGTCCTGGTGGTGGCTTGGCAGGGGATTGATTAATCGCCGCGCGTTTCCAATGTAAACGAAACCGCGCGCACGCGGGAAGGAAAAGAAAAGGAGCGGTTCTGAAAGCGGCGGAGAACGGCGTTCGCCTAATTTAGCTGACACAATTTTTCTCGTGCGGTCGTCGCGACGCTGCAACGTCGTTTCCCTTTTGGTACACCGTCGTCGCGGCCTGAAGAGGGGGGGGGGGGACCAGGGGAGAGCGTCCGCGCTAGACGAAGAGAGCGCGGTTCAAATGTCACTCTGGTTTATTTTCGTTTATATATAGAAACGGGAGAGTTCAGCCGGTGTCACTTACCCCTGGCTACGCCAGCGGCACTTGGATCCAGTGATTCCCCCGAAAAAGAAGGATCGCCCTCTCGAGATCCACCCTGGACGAGAGAGACTCGTCACGTTTCTGTTCCAGTGGGACCGGTTATTTGGAGAACCTTTCTATACTTGCCTTTGCGGTGGACCGATTTCTTTGCGTCCACGTTCCCCGTTTTTATCGCGAACTCCTCCAGAAACGTCTATTTATTTGTTTGCCACGCGTGTACGCGTATGTAGGGAAAATTTGTCTAACACCGTGACTCTGTTCCGATTGCGCACGCTTTTGTCCGAGCGCAGGCATCCTCGTGGCCCGTGGGTATAACCGGAAGATCGTCTTAACGCCGGTATTTAAACCATGTCGCGGTGGCAGCGGCTCTCTATTTTAGGCCCGTCTCCCCTCGATTTACCGTTCATTTCGTAACTCAATATACTTCGCGAGCTCTCGACCACGACTCTCTAGGGTAGAGTTACCCGGTTGCACCGCGCGTATCCTCTTCGAATCGGAGGATTCTTGCCGTATCGCGATCGATAAAACGAAAATCGATCAACAACAGAAATCAAGCTGCTCGAGATACCGTGCTGTCGTCGAGCACGTGATAATCCAATTCGCGTTTCATCGAATTACATCGGCTCGATCCGACCTTCGATTATCGTCGATCAGCCGTCGATCGTCAAATAGAAATTAAACAGAAACGAAGTTCTGCGTTCGATCCGACGGCGAGAAGAGTGAAACTCGTTATTTGCTCGTTAAGTAACACGTAATTACTCGGAATTCATTCCGTCCAATGGTGACGCGGGCTGAATGCATCGCAATCTTTATTATGTATGACGATTAGAGGCACGCGGACATCGCGTACACGTGGACACTTTGCGAAATTAATGCGTTAGCCGACACCTGCGGCTCGCAGTGTCTCGGGTAGCCGTTCAGCTTTCCGTTCGCTCAGCAAACAGATACGCCTAGGAGAAATCCTCGAGTCGGAACCGATCTGATCGAGCGCGAAATTCCTGACGCGGCGTTAGTTCGCTTTTAAATTTCCTTTCCCGGACGAACAGCTTCGAACGACTGGAAAGAAGGTTCTCCCGATAGAAATTGGTCGTTCGAGCGAAGGGACGATCGAGGAACGGAAAAAACGACGGAGGTGTCGGAGAGCAAGGGACTCGGAAGACACGACTCGGCATACTTGATAAGGTGCTATCTTCGACGGACACGCGACCTGCACAATAATACGCCCGTACAGGTTGTTTCATCCGCAGAATTTCCAGCGTCCAGCAACGACGGTGTAGCACAATATCTCGGCGTTGTTTGCCTACACGTTTGACGTAGTTATATTTCAACAGTGAAACGAGCTACCGAGCGCTGACTCGTCGATATCTTATCACGTTCGAGACCTAAGTTATTGCTTGTCCGCGACGAGATAAATTCAGGTGCTTTAGTGCCCGCTGTATGCACTGTTTCTCGCCTTTCAACGAGAAGAATAGTTGTTTGCACGCGGTCTGCGATATTAACGAACGAAAGCTGTGCAACCATGATCTTTCTTTCAAGATCCGGTCCTGGGTGTCTTTAAACACGTGTCTCTGATAAAATTGCGTTATCAGAGTCATTCGTGAAAGCGACCGCGATGCGATTCGACAAATTTCACGAGGTTTGCAGACAGTCGATCGTTCGGACGACTCTGGGGAACGGTCCGCGCAAATTTCCATCCGCCCAGCTGCACCCCCCGTTACGAGGGCTTCGCCGCAACCGCACCATATTGCATTTGAATTCATAGCCGCGCTTTCTGCATTCCCAGACGGCGGCTCTTGTTTCACGCTAGTCATGCGTGTACGTCGACCGTATTTATGTCGTCCGCGGAGTTTTTCGGTCAGCCGGGATGCATTCGTTTCGCATGAAACGAGCCCGACTTCTGCCGAGAACCCGCGCGAACCGACCCCTTCGCGCGTGGAATTTTTACGAGCGCGCTTAGGGGACCGATCGGTTCGTCCGAGGTTCGAACGACCGGCGCCTGATTTCCTCGAATGAGAAAATTGAACGGTGGACCAGGATTTTTCGGCTGCCTACCGTAGATTAACTCTATCCTCTCCACGGTTATTTTCGTACGCCGAGGCAAACGCTCTGGTCGTGATTTATGGGCACGGTAATTGAAACCGACAAGCTGCAGCATGTCGCAGTCAGGGAAGGAATCAAGGGTAGCGTCCCTGGTTTTGGGGAACGTCTGCGTTTCAACGATCCGCGTGTCAACGCGTGGAAATAAACGTGTAAACATTTGAGTTTCGATTAAGAAAACAATTATTGGGCGACTTCGACTTCCGTCCACTGGGACGCGATGGAATCTACTTTCGAAGACAATGTCGAACGGTACGTGACATCAAAAGTGGACACGATGTAGTAGCTTGTAACGGTTAGTGTACTTGACACACGCGGGCTTTATCGCGAGAAAACGTGACGCTTGTGTAAAAATGCTTCTGGACGGGAATTGTACTTTCCCAGATAAATCGACGGTCAATAATTATCGATCACGTGCGCTTTGCGATAATCGAATTTAAATCCAGACGAGTTTACTTTTCAACATTCTAGGAAAGGAAATCTTGCCGCGTGGGCAGAGATTTTCAATTTTGGTACACCCGTTAGGAGACTCGGGAAAACTCACGAATTTCCAAGCCACCACTTCAAAGCACCGTAACCGTTTCCGCGTACGCTATGGCCGTGCAGCGCGTTACGCCAGCCATAAAGGCGGCGGCGGTTAAAGAGCGAGTCTCTGAAAAGGCCTCTGGAAAGAGAGGGTTATTAACCCTTCGAACTCTTCTGGCTGATACTTTGCTGCTCTTACGAACGTGAAATCGAACGCACGAGCCACTCCTGCGGCGCGTGAACCGCCTGCGGAAAACGACGCGCGTGTCGGACACGTGCACCAAAGCCGCCAACCCCCATATTTTTCAACCCCGCCATTACAGCCCACCGATTCGTCGCGTGTCTCGCTACGCGCGAACTTTCCAACCGTTGCATTGTCCAGATTCCACTTTCCTTTTTTGCACAAAAGGCACGTATACTAAAATAGCAAAACGAAGTCTGTGACCACGTGTACGTGTGCATACGGTCATTTGAACTGGAAAGTCTTGAAATTCGAAAGACGCAGTCTTTCGTTCGTTCGTTCCAGAGTTCGCTTCGCCGCGCATAGGTGTAGGAGAGCGAAAAATTGATTGGACGTCGATGTGGAGGAATGAAAAAATGTGTTTAGCTGGCAGGAATGGGCGACGCGTGTTCCGGAGGGCCGTGAAAAAGGCTGGTAGCAGAGGTCGCGGAGGGAAGCGAGTCGTGCGCTTTCGTGGTTTTTTGAGTGCTCCCGAAATATCCTCGTGGCGAGGGCACGGGGAAAGATCAAGGGGGAGGAGAGAGAGGGAGAGCGCGCGTTTGAGCCGCGGAAGAGAGAGATGAGACGGGAATGCCAGTCTTCGGTAACTAGTCATCCTAGCAACGTGCATTCGCGAGTTCTTGCCACGCTTACAGACCTCCTCGGGGACTAAAAAAGACTTGGTACGCTACTATCTAGCGTTCTTCTCGTACGTGATTCATCGGGAGAATTGGGAACGCGCTAAGTTCTATCCGCGACGATCCTCGACGCGATACCGCTCCAGTTTTCGAGTTGGTGTCATCGTTCTCCACCGTGGCGGAGCAATACTCGAAAACATTGTCGCATGGAGGAAGGAGGGAGCGCGTAGAACTGGTTCTAACAACATTTTAAGGTGCAAAGTCGCCGGAAACTTGCTACGAGGAATGAGCGATTCCGCGTGAATGGAAATCTAGAGGAGGAGTTCGAATCGATATCTCGATAGGAAGACGCGTTATTCGACTCCGATATCGAGCACGGGGTAATATTCCCGGGTGAAGACGATCGGGAGCGGCAGTCGATGATCGTCGAGCACGGTCGCGAGTGTGTCGAAGATGCCTTTGAAAATTGAAAGCGGCACCTACACGGTGAACCCGGTGACGAAAAAGAACGTCTCGAAGTTCCTGCTTTGGAAACACTGGCGTAGGAGGTACGACAAGTTTTTTTTTCCCTCCTCGAGTAGTGGTTTTCAAGCCTGTCCACTTACACGTCTCCTATTGATTTCACTCGAGCAGTTTCACCGATCGTATCGCTTCTCTTCGCGGGTACTAGCGATAGTTTCCAGCGATCGGTTTCCATATTTCTGTAAGTACTCGAACGCGCGTCAGGTCGAACGTTTTGTTCCAGTAATTTTCCGTTTAACTCACCGTGAAACTGTACGCGTAATTCCGTTTAGCGAACGAGAATCTCGCGGATGCAACCAGCCGTTTTATTTACTCAACAATAGTTTCACTGTTTCCACTGGCGGCTCCGTTCAAACGCGACCGGCGATATCTCCTTTTACCCTCGAGACGGTGTTCAGGGCTTGCTCGCAGCCCGTGCTCGTTCACGTTACGTTCGACGATCGCTTCGCCTGAAGAAACGGATTCCGATCGACACGCGGTTTCCTCGATCGACGGACACGAGGATCCTCGCGTGACGCTTTGACATTTTGTAGAGGCGCGCGTAGAGGTGTTCTTCGCGCCCCTCTCTCCTCTCCTCGTTCATTCCCACGCGTGTGCGTCCACATTCATGATCAACTCGTTCACGATCAAGCATGATTCGATCACCTTGCACTATCTTGGCATATGTATACCTCCGCTTCGCTGCACGTCACACGCAACGCCTTCTTCTCGACCCGTTCTAACTCGTTTACGGTTAAATAAACATCACGCACCGGGCGACTCGTGGTAAAAAAAACGACACAGGCTGCGGAACATTCGAAAGAAAGTGGATCCCGTGTAACCTGTCGTTTGGAAAGTGTTATTTGGTTGTGTAGGATGTGCCGTGTGTGTAACTAACAGTCTCACTTTTTAACAAGATCGAAAGTTCTCACTCTGTACATTGTCGATGTGTTTGTCCTTTACACGGATGCTAGAAACCGCCACGTACCACTGTACAGCATATCTAATTAATCTGTAGTGTGACAACTAGATGGGAGGAATCGAACGAGCGACACCGCTCGATTTATCCATCGATTCCCTCGCCGCGCGCAGCAGCCCACCTCGCGTTCCTTTTAAATGCATGCGATTCTCTCGCGAGCGAATTGTACTCGATCGATGCACCAGCTTGAATCGCCTTTCTGATTGTGCAGAGCAGCCCCGCGCGATTCGTGTAAAATCGCCAGGGGGCCTCGTCGTCGATTAGCGTGCAATTAGTGCCGCGTTAAGTCGACCGTAACAATTAACCGACCAATTAGCGAACGCTAGCAAATGGCGATGTGAAACGTCGAATCTCTCGAGGAGCATCTGCTCTTTCACCGATCCTGAACTTTCGCGGATTCTATTTACCGATTGCCCCCCCCAGCTTTCAGTCCATTCGAACGCAGTCTCGTTTTCATCGCTATTTGCGAGCGCCGCGAGTCGCGTTGTAAAAAAGGAAGTAGCCTTTGTATCAAGAGATGGAAACGCGGGAGCTCGTGCTGTGCGCTAACAGACGCGTCGATTTATTACGTCCGTCTCGTCTGCGTTCTGCCATCGGTCGAATCTTAAAATTAGATCCACGGGGATGAGTTTACGCGGGTGTTATTTGCTTTTTAAACCCGCGGGATCACGGGGACCGTTCTCGTTCCGTGATTCGAAACGGTGAAAAATTGTTCGCTCGATCGCGGTGGCACGTTTCACGACGCGAAATTAACCGAGATTCCTGCGATCTCGTTGAGTAATCTTTTCATTGTTCCCCGCGATTGCGAGAGGAATCGCAAGATTTTTCACGAAACGATGCAACTCGATCGGAAACCAAATTTCGTGATATCGTACTCTCAATTCAGATCTGCATCGCGAGATAAACATCGACTCAGATCGTTCTCGATTAAAACGACCCGGTGATAGTTCGCACCGAGATTAGAGTCCGCATGCGAGACAGCACCAGCTTCCAATTAATGTCCCGCGATGCCCTCGAGATTCGTTCCATCGATCGACTAAGTCGATCCACCTGCCAGCGCGGTTTCTGTCGTTGAAACGAGAACAAAACGGCACCGGTGATTCAAGGCTCCATGCTAATTCGTTCCGCTTTCACGTGCCACGGGATTCCACCGACAGTTTACGCGCCGTTAATAATTTCCCCGCTCGAAGAGACAGAAACTAGATCGTTCGAGTAACAACGGGTCGTGATCTCCGATCGTGTTCGATCGTGAGATAGATCGCGAGGTACAGTGGAACAGCTCGAGAGTATCGAGGCGTCGCAACAGAATTCTACGTCGCGATTGCTTCGGGGGATGATAGTCGCGAAGCAATTCGCTTCGGTACAATTCTTTGATCCATCATCTTTTTACGCGCGAGGAAACGTGTCACGGATAACACAAAGATTTCAATAGATACACCGCCTGGCATGATTCCTCGTAGACGGTGTTAAACTCGATCTTATCAATTAGTTGGGAGCAGAGATGTGTAAATGAAAGATCGAACGAAACGAATTATCGCGGAGGGAAAAGAAAAGAAACGAAAGGGAAAAAAACTCAACAGCGTGCACGAGGACCGCGGAGACGAGGAACGTCGACGAGCTAGCGGGCAGACGCGCGGTGGCGGCGAGGTAGCGGGCCTGGAGGACGTCGGCGACTGCTGCGCCGCGACGCTGACGCCGTCGGTCCCAGGCGCCGCCGGCACCAGGTCGAATCGCCGCACGAGACCGCTGTCACTTGCGGTGCAACCACTTAATTACCGCCGCCTCGACCCGGACCCGAAAATCGCCATCGACATCGTCACCAGCTATCATCCTAACATGACTAGCCAGGAGAGCATCGGCAGCTGCAGTCTGGACGTCGATCAATCCGCGTCCGACCGATCAGGTTGGCTATTCACCGATGCTTACCGATTCTCTGCTATTAGCTTTCACCTTTCTTCTGCCACCACGCCGCGTATCCGTCTATCCCGCTGTAGGACAGATTAGAGAAGCTAACGAGGAAACAGGACGTAGGGTTCCATTGATTACGCGGTATGTAGTAGGCGACGTGGCGTACTCGACACTTTGCTGGCTGCACCAGAAATTTGATCGCGATCGTTCCTCTCTTGCGATGGCAACGAGTCGATGTTTGTTGCGCACGGTTTCGAAAGGGTCTTCGAGGGGCTGCGTCGCGTTTCGCGGCCAGCAAAGTGTTAAGCGAATTAGAGGCTGTTCGGAGAGTGATCCGCGAGGAAATAGCAGGCGTTTGAGGCGTAAGCGGTGGAATTCAGGGGTCGTCGTCGGATGACCTTGCACTTGACGCGTCGAAGGCCACGTAAGTACGATCGGCGTTCACCAGCCCTCGCGACCAATTTCAAGCGGGGCGGTCTTGAAACGTCCAAGGTCACCGGTTTCCCTCCGCCTAGTTGCGGATCCGTTCGTTTTCGCCCGACCCCACGGGTGTCGATCGAATTTAGATCGTAGGCGAACGCGCGGAGGGCACTGGTTCTTTCTATCCTCGGTGCCAAGAAGAGCAGCGGAGATGCGGAGAGAGTCGGTCTCCTTGTCTCTTTTGCATCGCGAGTCGACCAGCCTCTTCTCGCCATTCCAGGGTTATTCCTGTGTCGCGTTTCGGACGGGCACGTTTCAGCCTTTCCGCGGGCTCTTCTCGCGTCCGCTTCGATTTTCCGTCGGGCGTATCGCTTCTCCATATCAGGTGGTTTTCTTTCGCCTTCCCTTCTTATTGTCCATGGGATTCGTGCTAAAGTGTATCATTTGGATCGTGCAATCGGGCCATTGAAAAATCCGCGTCGAGTGCAAACGACACGGAGCTTGCAGTTAGCATTGCGTGCCATACGTATGAGAATTACTATTTTCTAACATGAATATCAGCTTGCAGAGAGTAAGAGAGAGGGAGAGAGAGAGAGAAAGAGAGAGAGAGAAAGTGCGTGCGTATGCGTGTGTGCGTGAAAAACAGGGAAAGCAGGTATATCAGGGAAATAAGTAGAGGAAAAAGCAGGCCTCCTCGTTGTCGGAGCAGCCTCTGTGGATTCAATAAAAGTCTCCGCTTTACAGAGAACACCGCCGTAGACACTGTATCGAAGAAGACGTTGCACAGTCTGACTTTATCCTGCAACGGTGACTCGGTGTCCTCGCCGGATAATCTAGCAAACGGTAGCAGTGAAACGCTGCAGAAGTCCCACTTGTCGCCAGATGAGAAATTAAACGTTAGCAATGGTCATCGGGGCAGTCCGGAACCAGAGCAGCTGACAGTGAAGAAACCGAGTTATTTAGGCCTGGCCTGCAGCATCAGCGGCTACTCAGGAATCAATCGATACGACAGCAAGCTCAGGGACGGATTTCGTTCGAGGGATAGCAGTCCTGGCACCAGGTTGATCACCAGAGACACCAGTCCAGCAGGTTTTAGGTAAACCGTACTTCTCGGTCCGACAATTCACACGTGACCGATGGTCGTTGAAACGTTTCAGATCGAACGAGAATCTCGACGTGCCAGCGCACCTCTACCCGCCTAAGAGCCAGTCGATCTCGCCCCTAGCGATGGATAGACAAAACGGTTTCTCGAACGGTCTGAAGGAGGAGTGCAAAGTGGAGGCTTACAGGGAGTCGAGAAGTTCGATAAGTATATGTCAGGGGTATTCGGAGGTCGACAAGGGCGTATTACACGCAGGATTCCCGGACATTAGCCCGATTCGACCTTCCAACTCCGTGAAACGTAGTCCTGGGATGTCGCAGATGATGTCCTGCAGTCAACAGAACAAGCATTTCACGATATCCTCTCCGAAGCAAGCAAGCGCCAATCGTAAGCTTTCAATCGCCGTCCAACGTTTCGCGAATTAGAATCAAGCATCCAATCATCGTTTCCGATCAACCGTTTGCAGTTTCAAACGCCTCGTTCAGCGACACGAGTATATTGAACGGATCGTCGGAGGAGATGGAAAGTCAAGTGACGAACAACACCACGAGCAGCGAGAAATCTTTCATTCAGCAACGGGTCGAGCGACTTTACGGTCCTGGGGCGCTCGCACAGGGCTTCTTCTTCAAGCGCAGCACCAGCAGACTGAACAGCAGCGAGAGTTTCAATAAGTCGAGCAACAACAACGACGTGTCGGCGGAGAACGCGAATACCGAGGAGTCCCTGAAGAATCTTCCAGTGTTGAGACACTTGAGACCGGAGTTCCGAGCCCAGCTTCCTGTAGTTAGTTCTAGGAGAGCCACGGATGGCTCGGAACAAATTCTAAAACCTTTGCAGAGGTAATTTCGATGCGCAGAAACGCCGTTGCAACTGTTGTAAGAAGGATGGAGGTACGATTACCAGTTTCTCTAATTCTCAGGGTAACGCCAGGGTCACGGAAGGTTGAGCAGAAACCAAAAATACCGGCGGCTTCGAATTTGGATGGAAATCTAGCGGATAGCAGCGCGCAGAAGTTGAATGCCAGCGTGACCAGCATCCCCGATCAGCAACCGGCTGCGCCGAAAGTAGTGTTGCCCGTGCTGGAGCCGAGCGCCAGCTCGACGAACGTGGCGAAACAGGTTCAAGAGGCGGAGAAAACGGTCGAGGAGAAAAATGGACATTACTTCATAAAGGTACACCCGGCGAGAATAATGAGCACCGCGTAGAAGGAAATGGTTCACCGACATTTCTTGCTCGATTGTTACAGCTGCTGAAACAGGAAACGGATAGGCTTTTCTCGTTAGCCGCGTCGGCGGAAGCGGAATTGGCCAGCGGCGATACTGTTGCACTTCCGGAAGAGGCAGCCGGAAAACTGCGATCAGCTGCGGGCAAAGCTAGATTGTTGGCTTCGCAGAAGATGCAACAGTTCGAGGGCCTGTGCCAGAAGAACATTGTAAGACTTCCCATTACATGTAGATATATTCCACTTGGTACAATTTTCGATACGGTTCGTATATTCATCCGATGTTTATCTCTTTATTTCAGAATCAGGTGCCTGGCGAGGAGTTCCCGACGACGAACGAGGATCTAGCCGGGTTTTGGGACATGGTGATGCTGCAGGTGGTTCAAGTAAACGAGCTCTTCGATCAAATCGAAAAGCTACGAAATTCCCAGTGGCAAGAGGTATGTTCAGATTCCGTTCACCCTCGGACATCCCATTCCCAGATGCCTCCGCAGAGAAATGCTTACCCCCACTACAATTCCGATCGTATCAAGCGAGCCAACATACCTTCCCGTAGATCCTCCTCGCATTCTGTCAAAGATAAACGTGTACGATTCGATATCGCGACGTCTAGCCACGCGGAAGAATCGAATCAGACGCTTGAACAATTCCCCCTCGAGACGCGTTTATGCGACGACGCTTTTCAAGTTTTAACGCTGTCGAAAAGTTTGAAGCAAAATGAAAGTCATTGCGAGAATTATGACGAAAATATTCTATTCCTGCCTGATAGCGCGACTGGGATACAGCCAGTAGAAAATTATAATTTCCCTATTCAACCAACCACTTCGTTCGTCGTCAATTACGCGAACATATTGCACGCCAACATGACACCCTTTTACTTCGAAGATTCCTGTAATTTATATCCTCGTGGCGATTTTTTCGACAACGATTTCTCCTCAAAGTTCGAGGTGTTATTTAAAAAAGATGAGTGCGAGCAACAAAAAAATGACGATCCTGTCGGTAAACAACAAGGAAAAAAATGCTCCGAGCCATTAACCGGAGATACGAAAAAATGTATAAAAGACGGGAAAAGTTATACCTCCGATTCAAAAGAGAACTTTTTATCCGATAAAAAAACTACAACTGTCGAAAAAAAGAAAGAAACCGTACGATCGAAGGTAAAATCTTGTAGTCCCGTAGGTAGGAATCTTAAGCACGAAACGAAGATGAAAGATTATCGGAGAACAAGATCTCATACTCCAGAAAACAAGCAACGAAAAAGCGATTTAATTAAATCAAGTGTTGTCGTCCAGCATAATTACCATAATTTAAAACCAGTCGATACCCGAAGAAGGGACGAAGAGAAAGTTTCCGTTCTGTCGAAAAATGACAGGTTTCCTTACAAATCTCCGTCACCATCGCGTAAAGAAAACGTTAAGAAACTCGCGCGTAACGTTAAATTCTCTAGCGACATTCAGCAACCATCGCAAACGCGAAAGGGAATCTTGTCGGGTGATTCTAATTCCGATAATGTTGCTAAATCATTTACGAAAAGTGTGTCATACAAATCAGAGAGAAATTCTCATCTGTACAGAACGAAAAATGCGACGAAAGTGAGTCGTAACTCTGACAGAAAAAGTAACTTCTCTATCGTGACCGATGCATGGTCAAATCTTGATTCTTTGGACGATAAGCACAAATTGCAATGGAAAACCGCTACGCCCGAAGAAAACTGCACTTTTGCTGGAGTGTGGAATGTAAAAAGTCGGGTAATGAAACCGGAACGTAAAAAACAACCAGAAGGAACTGAACGTAAGAAACGGGTGAAGGAGCAAGCGAAAGAATTTCCAAGAATAATCGAGCAAGAACCAGAAGTTTCGTCTGATATATCGGACAGTGTCTTTTGGAGACTCAGCGACTCGAAGCCCTTCATTCCATTGTCCTGTGAAACTCTACGTCAATTGAGACAAGTGTATAATACCGGTAATCTGGTGAATTTATCCGCAACCTCGAGCAAGTCCGAAAAATTGGAAAGAATGAAGTTTTACGATAAGAGAAGGAAACAAATTTGCAGGAGTCAAGAGGATGCAACTTTAAGAAAAATCCTTCCTCGAGATGTCACATCTAACTCTTTAAATAACCATCTTAACGATAATTTTGCGAATGAAATCGACGTTGAGGATACAAATTCTATTAGTTTACAAAATGAGACCGGAACTATCAGCGAAGTAATAGAACCTATACATGAAAATTGTGATTTTTCGATACAATGCTTAATTTCTTCCAGCAATTTACGATCCTGCGTAATGAACACCAAAAATGAATCCACTATTGTTCTAAACAATATCACGAATAACATCTCAAAATGGTCGGCCAAAAACGAGAACGTACAAAACATATTGTCCGTTTTATTGTCCCCCTTAAGTTCTGAGATCGTGTCGAAAGTCGCGAAACGTAGCGGTTCGAAATTAAAAAATCGCGTTAATGTAAAAAAGTTAAGCTACAGTCTAATTGCAAAGAGTTTGGGGTCATCCGATGTTAACGCTAATGTCTTGGTGGACATTTCTCAGCACGTTCACTCGGACTTTGTTGTTCGTCCGTTGTCCGAGCGAAAAAGCCGCACGAGTATCAAGTCCATTGATTTCGATGATTACGTGCCATTGAAAAGAGGGTTTAACGTGAATCGTTACTTGGAAGATTTGAAATACATACAATTATTTCCCGACAGTATCGAGATTGAATCGAATCTGTCGGACACCAAGAGCTTCCAAGTCAAAGTCAGACAGCTCTGTACATTTCTCAAATCGAATCGAACCCTTTGTCGGTTATCGTTGTATTTGTACGTCTACGGTGTTCTGAGTCTCGTTCTGATATTCCTAAAAATCGGTTCGAATAATCAGTATTTCCTGGATCCCAGGCTTTTGTATAATTCGTATTGAATTTAATCAGCGATCGAATGTACCCTCAATTGCATTTGTGGAATAAAAGTCCCCTCTCTACTGTGCTTCCGGTATTGTTTCTTAATTCGTAAAAAATACGGAAACAACGAAGAGCCGAAGCAGTTAATTAATCTCAGAGGAACTGTATCGAAGAAGTTTGAAACGAGTCATCTTTCCATAAGTACGTTTTCCTCATTAACTACCCTTCGGTTTCCTCATTATCTACCCTGTCTCTACTATTCTCATTTAAATTAACTTTCCAGATCGAGCCCTGACCCCTGTTAACGCTTCTCAGTCCTGTCGAGGCGAATAATTTACAGCCACTAATCGTTGGAGTGAATTTTGAACTGTTTTTCAGACCGTGCCAGAGAAGAAGGCAGTAACGACAGCGGCGCAAAACGGTGGGACGGCGAAACGCCGCGTCGCGCCGATTCACAAGCCGAAATCGACGGCGAACAGCGAGGCGAACAAGAAGGCGCGAGAGGCCAGGGAACAGGCCCGAAGGCAACTGATCGAGGAAAGAAGGCGAGCGATGCGCTCGAAAGCGAACAATTCCGAGGACACCGTCAAGATATTCGCCCCCGACACGTAACGATAGAAACACCGGCGAATCTGTCGAGCAATTCGTAGCAGCGTTTCCAGTGTAATGCTTACGCCTCGAGCCAAATCAAACCGCGGTATTTTTTATGCATTTTCTTGAACAGCTCGAGACTTTGGAGCAGCCTGACGTGTAATACGACGCTTTCTCAAAGACTAATTAATTGCCGATTAGAACGCGATGCTCATTGTTAAGTTTAAGCGCGCGTCACGTTTTCTCAAGTTAATCAACGACGATTACGCGTCAGATTGCTCCACAGAAGGGTCGATTAAAAAACAATCACCGATAATGCTTCGAATTACAATCAAACTCGCTTTGTATCGTTGATAAAATTGGGCATTTTGCCTACGGTAGGACATCGCGCGAGCGATACGATTCTTTTTTTATTTTACTAATTGACGTTACGAAAAATGGACTGGTACAATCGTGTCGATAAGTTTTTAACTATTTTATGGTATTTTTTATTACGACGTTTCTCCCGTCTCGCGCTTTATGTACGTTCGTTTCACTTCGATTTACACGCTGTGATGTTTCGTACTAATCTTGTTACGTTTTATATCGATTTTACGCTGTCGTTCAATTTGTACGATGTTTTAATGTTCATTCTACGAGCGGAACAGCACAGTGACGTTGACCATTCTCGATATCTCCGTTTCTTTTTGTAAAAATTTTTTAACGCCGGCAGAAGATCGACGAAAGAAGTTGTTCGATGAAAGAGTGAAACGGAAGGGGATAACGCTGTGAACGAGCATCAAGGAAAGCGAAAGGATAAAAGGTGAATCGTAATGCGCGCCTCTGTTCCGTAGTACGAAGCGCTGACATAGAGAGACTGCCTCTTGTTCATAGGAACCTTTTTTTTATACTATAGCTGAAACTAAAAGTTACTCGAACAGGCCTGTCTGACTATATTTCTATATCGCGTTTCTAGTAACCACGAGTAACTTATATTTACGCAAATCGCATGAAGAACGATCGAGCACCCGCGAGACGATGATAGAGGAGGCTATAATCATGGAAGTTAGTCACAGCTTAGGAACTCGACGAGTCTGAAGTAAAGGCTCAAGGGCAGGATATATACTTGAATAACTCTCTTAAACCGGGTTTAATTTTTGTCGCGTAGCGCTCCTGTATATAATAAGAAGGCAAAGAAATTGAGACCGGGAAAGGTTTGTTAGTTGCAGATTAAACCAGAATGATTCCTATTACTTTTATTATCCGCATCGTTTCTTGTAACGCCTAATTATTATTATTACTATTTTAATCCCAATCGTTATTTTAATCGTATCAACACCTTCAGTGAACAATCGTGAATCGATTTTGCGAGTCGCACGAGAAACACAAGAGGCGTGAGACTGTTCACAGTGTCTCTGTGAAATCGTGCGTACTACCTACGTTTGTCTCAAGCTGACATTCCCGTAGCGACGGTATCGAAACGGCCGATAGTTTAATTCCCATGTTAATGTTAAGATGTATCCGGTAGATAGACAGGCGTCGGCAAAAAGTAATTAGAGCTCCGTTCAACCAAATAACACGCGCTACCTAATTAAATACTCGATGTGCTATGTGTGCCGCGATTCTCACGATGGTATATTGATTGATCACGATGGTATATTGATTGATCACGCTGGCGAGTTTCAATTCCGCGCGCGCGTTGACAACGGGGGAAGAGAATGGATGGAGACAAGAGAAAAAAGAAAGAATAACGGAAATGAAATTTTTCGTCGACAAGCGTCGTTCTGCTCGCGATTACGCAGGATCACGTGTGTCAGCCCGCGTTATTTATTGACTGTTGATTCCCTTGGTGCCTTGATTATTTATACGTGTGTACATAAAATCGACTGACAGCCGACGCAACGTCGCGTCTGATCGCTCTCGATCGTTTGTACCGCTGCCCGATCGAAAGGCAACACAATTGAGGCGATAAATGAGAATGAAATGGGGAGACACGTTAGGCGCGTCTTTCATTAATCAGGTTTGATCGATTGATTCATTTGATCGCGCGATGCGAAGATCGCTCGAGGTGACGTTGAGGGAGCATGGAATTAGCGAGATCGTTCTCATTTATCCGCGTACCGCCTAAAAACGATGGAAGATATTCGATGACGATCTGTTTTAGATTTTTAGCATGTCGAGCGGCACCCCTTTTTTTCTTGCAAAACGTCGCCGTGCGCTAGTAGCTGTTAATTTTTCTAATGCAACAGAACCGTGTGCCGCGAACGAGTGATAAGCGTGTGAGAGAGAGAGAGAAAGAGATTATTGTGTGGCTGGAAAAGCGAACGACTGCTGGCAAAGTTAATCGTATAATTTACGGAAATCGATATATATTTGTGTATATTGGCTAGCAAAACGCAGAACCTACACGCGCAGCAATTAATTTACGGTTCTCCATTAGTTTGACTCGTCCTTTATTAGTTGCATCTTTGCGCGTACAGTCCGCGTTCAGAGACTCGTCTTAATCTACACGTAGTAATTTATATTCAGAACAGTTCCCTTCTGTCGCTTCTTTTTACGTAAGATCCTTTTGTGCGCCGTCGAACCTTCCGAGAGATCGATCCAAAGCGTACACGTTGGTAATCGTCGCGACAACGGTCATCATATTCTCTTTACCTTCTCTATCGTCATATTTTTTTCCCAATCTTTGAAGCGTTCGTCGGAGGAACAGCTTTTCCGGAAACGACAGGAAGCGCGAAGTTTATACGCACGTCGCTCGAACCGATTCGACATCGATCGAACGCCTCATGCGTCGAACGTTCCCTTTCCCCTTTTTTATGCGGATAAACCCGTTACGATTATTTATTTATTAGATTCTAGTAAGCTGTCCATACATTTGTTCTCAATGGATTAATAAAAACGGAAAACGAACGAAGGCAGAGCAAGTTTACCCGAGCGATAGGTCGAGATATCGAAGGTGTGAAGAAAGAAGAGACAGCTTTCGAACAGCATCCTAGATCTGATTCATCCTTATACAATATTATTCTTCTCTTATCATACCTTATCTCCTATGAATATCAGTGGCATGTACATTTATTTATAAAACGGATTGTAAATATCGTCAATATACCAAAGTACGCTCATTGTCAATGGTACTTCGCTTGAAACATCTACAGTTGTATATTCGAGTGAAAAGTCACGGAAGAAAGGGTAATGGATTTCCACGGGAAGTGCTCGATCGAGAAACAGTTCAACCGCCCCACAGAAAGTACCATCGAGCTTGAACACTGTCCAATGTCCAACTTGGTCCCACCATTGATTTCCTCCTTTCTTCTTGTCACGTTCGACGTGTCCAAGAAGAAGAAGAAGAAAAAGGAAACGTCTGTTTTCCCAATGCCTGATTCCATCTTATTCCCTTGGCGAACGAAAAATAGACGCTTCGAAAACAACGACGAAATGCATTTCCCAGTCTTGCACGTTTCACGCGAGACAGATCAAAGTCTTCCCTTCGTTCATCTTGTCCTGAACTTTGTCGCTGGCTGTGGACTTTTCCGCTTGACCACTGATCACGGCGCAAACAAATGTCAGTCCAATCCCTATGACAGCGCTGTAGAAGGCCCAACCTGAAAGAAGAGACCCATAATCCTCTGTCCCGACGGTACGATTAACGATTCGTCACGGATAAAGGTTTTCATTAAACGAGAAAGACCGACAATGGGATGCTCCCTAATCTGTACGATTTTATTTTAAATATTTCTTACCGAGGGTGCATTCAGCGAGGTAGAAAGCGTCAGCTTCCGGTCCACAGATCCTCTGTACCCTTTCTGCGCCCCAGCCAGCGGAGTACAATACCATCCCCAACAAATAAAATATTCCTGTTAACAGAAACGTAAGTAAAATTGAAAACTCCAGGAATTACAAGTGGCTGCGAGTATTGGACATTGCGTTAGAGAGCATTACCAGCAATTACTTGCGCGACACCGGCCAAATTGAAAATACTCTTTCTACCGATGCTCTGTATGCAACAGCCAACCAAGGCTGCCAATACAGTCATCGCCATGATCGCTAGGCCAAGTGACAGGAAGAAGTAGGCAGCTTTCCAACAGCCTGGAAACACGCTGGAGTCTGTGGCGAAGCCATCCACGTTGAAGTTCGCGCAATGAGTCTTCCCATGCAGCCTGATGCAACGATTAAAGATTCCTACCGTTGGAACGTACAACTCCGATCCGTTTCCTAATAATCGAAAAATGATTATCGATCGAAGCCTACGAGCGACAGGTACTAATTAGACAAGTGTCTCATCAGTGCCGACGTAGGTCGTTAACATTATACATGTCTTTTATACCGTTGTACACGTCCCAATCAATGGACCACGCGGTGATGTTATAATTACGGATTAAGCAAGAGAAAGTAATTACTCGTATCCTTCGTCTGCGGTCCCACGAGCCATTTGGGGGTGATGAGGCCCGATAAAACCGCCATTAACGCCCCCAGGGACAGCAGCGTCCACAACAGGCTACGACCAGTGACTATCACATAGCACATGCTGCCGTTCAATAGTGGATCTATGCCATCCTTCAACCTTCAACCTCCACCTGTACAAAACAGTGTCTTTCAGTGTTTCGGTCAGTCGAGCTAGATCGACCGCATTTCTGTACTTCCGTAATCCGTGGACGTCCTTATCGCGACGCAGACGACTTTAGGGGTCAACGATTCGTCGATCGAACCGAACAAAGTTCCCGGGCAACTGCGCGGGAATAAATGCCGCTCACATATATTTCGGGGAAACGTTACGTACGGTTCCTTTCCCGCGAACCAGCGGACAGCTCGGCATTAAAAGTAAAGTCGTAAGCGTCGACCGTGTGCACCTACCTCCCGCTCTCTTTCTCTCTCTCTCTCTCTATCTCTCCACCCTTTTCGTTTTCTCTCGCGTTACCGGTTTCGATTTTTTATTCTGATTTCGTGGGAATCGTAAACCCGTGCCCGCCAACAAAGCGCCTCTTTCTTCTGGCCGCTCGTAAAACAAAACGCCGCGCGTTTTCGCGCCGATTCGAATCGCGACGACTTCGATCGCACGGAAGAATGGCGGAAGATCTCTCCGAGATGCGACGACTCTGCGGTTGGAATTGTTGATTCGCTTCGCCTCGACCAGGCGTTACAACTCTGGCATTCGCAATTCTGGAATTTACAAGAACAGCGGAGCATTCGCAACGATATTTTTAAGAGATGTGATTTATGTTTTTTGTCTTTCGACGAACAGGCTGCGGCGAAGGCTGGAGAGATCGATCGGATACCTGCCTCCCTCACAAAACTGACCTATTTCGCCTTCTAACTTTAGATCGACCCAGGTTTGGGACTCGCGCGGATGATCTAGTGGGCGGTGGCCCCTCGTTGTCGAATATGCGCGTCCTCCTCCACTACTCTCGAGATTTTTGATCCCCTTCAAACTATACTTTAATCGCTTTCATTCCTCCGCGCCAGATGAACGATCCGCTTTGATGGTGCCGCGACGTGGCGAATCGGTAGGCCACGATATGACGTGTTCTTCGAATGGGAAACAGCCTTTCGATCTGCATCGTTCTTTTATTCGTGGGCCCAACGAACACGTAGAATTTTTATTTCGACGTGGGTAACGCTCTTTAGATTCAAGCGTAATAGAATTTTAAAAAGAAATGCTTGTACACCATCCTTACTATAATTATGCTAAATAAGTAGTCTGCGTTTCCATCGACGTAATAGCGTTTAAGTGGCGAGATTAAATATGAAACGAAGAAGACCTCAGAGGCAACAATAACGTCGCCTTGGTGAGTAACGAGTGGGAGCAGCGATGTTTAATTAAATTCGTGTCTCGCTGTACATCTGCCGGTCTTATTTTTATCATTTCTTGCGCGGGACCTCCTCGAGACCCGCTCGAGGGGCCATGTTTACTTAGGTTCGTCCTATAATCGCTGTTTGTATTTATACTGTCCCCGAATTTGCGTCGAATTCAATGAATCCCCCAACATCGGAAGCGTTGATTCACCGCAGCCCAGAAACCGGTGACCTCGCGACGGGACAAGTTGACACGATCTCGCGCATCTAAAAAACTCGAACATCTGTTATCAGCCTAGAAAGCACGCTCTTCGCCTCGCCTTTGAACGGTTTCGAACGTGAAAACGTCCAGCATCCGTCGCGCGACTTAATAAACCGCGCGGTTTAAACCCAGTCGTTCGAGGAACGACCGATGAGATAAGACCGATCACAACCTCGCGTGTAGGCTGACTGCCGTTCGACGGACGGCTATTCTTTTCTTTCTTTTCCCCATTTTAATCGGTGCGTTCATTGTTGCGACCTGCCACGCCTTCGTGGAGTCCAGTTGGGACCCATTGTCTCGCCCCAAGAGTCCCCTCGCTGAATTAATTTTCGATGTTTAATTCGTTGAAAGGGAACAGGTCAGAATAATGGACCTTTTAACTAGACGGAACGAAACGTTACTCGACGGAGTGACAAGGCTGTCGATCGGATTAACATTCTAGAGAGGTTCTAAAGCGTCTACGCGACTATTCGCGTTTGGTCAGGTGAACACTCGGTGGTGAGAACAGAGAGAGAGAGAGGAACGAGATATCGTGCGATGTTCGTGAATTTCTTTCTCGGTTTTCGCATCACGGAATGCGATATCTTCGGTCTTCCTCTTTCGTTGCGATCCCCGGAGAAGAGTCGACGACCATTACTCATCCAGCAATGGGTCCTCTGTCCGGCAGCTCGTTATCAGAAGGGCGTAAGTCGCCGGCCAGTGCGAACTCCGCACTCGTAAATTCAAATCACACGTTTCCTGCCTACGACCGTTGCCTCGCTAGACTTCTTTATCCCCAAGAACCAGCCAGAATCTCCGATCCTGCATTTCTCGAACCGCGTCGAAAAACACTATAAATTCTGTTCGCTGTCGCGTTTGTTTCGTTCGATGCTCCATTTTTCCGCAGCCGATTCTTCGAAGCGTTCGTCCGTTTTGGTAGAAAAAATGATTTGGCGCCGCGCGAAGTCGCCGGTGGTTTGAACAATTGGCGTACGATTACAGAAACACGAGACACCTACTCGTTGCATAATCCAAAGACTATGCAGACCATCTGCAAGGCAGCTGTTGGACAGGTGCTGCCTTACTTCTCCAGCCTCTTGTTTTCTTCCCCTCTTCCCATCCGGAGATCCACCCAGGTTTACCTTCTTCGTCCTCCTCCTCCTTCTCTACTCCCTCCGTTTACCCCTTTTCTTTTTTCCGTTTTACCTGCCTCCTCGTGGCGTACACACCGTTGATTTTATCCGACGATAATTTATCGTGATTTCAGCCGATCGTGGCCGATTAAATATTTCGGAAAAACGATTCCGCGAACCATCGTTCTTCCCCCATTGGTACGGATACATCGACGTCATTTGTAATTGCGGTTGAACGATTTACTCGTCTCGCGTGTAACAATAAATGATCGCCCCTCGAAGATGAATATTGTTTAAAGCGGTGTATCTCCTTTTCTCGTCTCTGCTTCGGGTTAGAGCGAGGGAGTAAATATTTTTAGGCTCGTTTTTAATCCGAGGCTCGGTCGATGGCGAATTACCAGGCTGAATTCCCTTTTGTTCACCGGCAGATTTACAGTTTCGTAGAACGATTTGCGTTCTCGGAACAGCCACGCCTATCTCCATGAATCTCTTTCGGAAGGGCTGCGCGGCATTCCACGTTAGATGTATTCCTCACAAAAACGTGGGAGGTGTTGCGCCGGGTTGTAACGTTTACAGTATCCTGGCCCGCCATTCTTCATCCAGCGCAGCATCCTCGCCCCGCACGAAAATTGATCGACCGTTAATCAGGAGCTTATCTCGGGCCCCTAAAAATTCTCTTGGCCGTTGAACGATTCCCAATCGAACGCGACTCGGGGTCGATCGTCGGAAGAAGCGTCGCATAAATTCACGCGGTGGGCATTCGCGCGTGAAAAGATTCCCGGATGTTCGACGACTCGTTTTGGCTGAATGTAAAGGGTTAGAGATCAACGATCGACGCGTATCGCCGCGATCAGCAGGAAGTGCACGACTCGACGGAATTACTTCCGAGGCGGAATCTTATTTACGACGGGCGCATGATAACAGCTCGATGCCTAGGCGCCTTTCCAGTGGAACGACCGCGGAGATAATTAAGGTACCACGAGCAAGACGACCAGCTTAACGGTGATTTCCAGTGCATCCAGCTAGTCCCGACAATTAAGATAATCGCCGATCGCGAGCTACGACCACGCGTCCTCGTCGTCTCTTCCTCGTGGACATCGACGCCCGTGGAATTCTTCTGGAATTCTTCCTCGCTCAACCGTTGCTACTTGCGTCGCGTCAGAAATTTCGTCGAATGGGAAGGTGTTACGTCAGACGTATTAAGATTTTCCTTATTCTCGACGAACTTTCACTTCTTTTTACGTTACACGGTGTCGCAAAGGATTAGAACCTCAGTCTCCACTTTTAGATCGATTTACTTCCAAGCGAGAGACGTCCGACAGTCACCTCCTAGAATAAAGAAGCTGCGCGAGCGTCCACTTTCCTCGCGACCGCCCATTTTCATTCCCTCGCGCCCGGTTCCCATCTTTCCTGCCCTCCCTCCCGCCGTTCCTCCCGTTCTTCGTCGCTCTCCTCCATTTGTTCCTGCTGCACAGTGTCCCGGCTGGTTCGAGACCAGCATAGCCAGTCGCTGTGTCATCGAGCCCCGATACATCATAAATATAAATTGGTTTCTGGATACGTATTGGTACAAATGGTACTCGGCGTACGCAGCCGCACACGTGCGCCGCGCGAAAGTCGTTGGCATGTGTGTACGGGGCGCAACGAACGGCCTATGGGCTGCGCGCGTACCGGAATCGTAATGCGAACACGCGCGCGGAAAATGACGGATGAATCGGCCGACGAATTTCGCGGCGTTCAATTTAACGGCCGGCTCGTTATTTCTCATTAAACCGCACTCCCAGCTCGCGATTATTCTGTTACGAAAACCTGTTGCGAACCGTCCCACGCGGGGGACGACACGACGCGCAGCCTTTTCCCTCGCTCAAAATGCTACTCTATTGTTACCTGTACCGAAGACGTTCGTCTTTCTTCTATACGTCCGCGCGATTGTCTTATGCGGAAGTATTGTATCGTTTTCCTCTTCCGTTATATCAATTTCTGTTAACGCTTACATTGCAACTGCGATAATAACGGAACGGTACAAAAATAGCGTTTAAAGAGACGTTCGAAAACGTCAGCGTCCCTTCTGACAGTCGATCCATAATCCTATCGTTACCAAAGATTGCTCGTCTTCTCGAATCGATAACAAAACCAATACCCCGTTCCTCGCTACGATCGATCGAAGTAGGCCGTCCAAATGGTATCGATAGGCCACGCGCGAGCCACGTGTCACAGGTTGCCGTCGCCCTATCTGAACGCCGGCAAGGCGCCTACGAATAATGCGATTTATTCAACAACAGTAAGTCTGGCAATAATCGCGTTTCCCAACAGTGGAAGTTGCAAGTGGGCATTTCCTGAAGATCGCGATAAACCCGTCCCCAGGAAAGTGCTATGAACTCGACACGATAAACGTAAACGAGTCGCGTGACGAGCTGCATCGCTCGCGTCGAAATCTCGTGGAAACTCCACCACGGACGCTCGCATACGCGGCGGCGTTGGTTCCGTTCCCGTAGCCGAGGGAAACGTTTCATCCCACGCTTCGAATACCTGCAGCTTCTGATTCCTTGGGAACGCGTTAACGACCGATTACGAATCCATTCCAGATCGGCGGGGATTGCCACGGGGGCTGGTTTTCTCCGTAGAACGAACCGTCCGCTGGCGTCCGTGGGTTGCATCGTTGCAGCCGGTCGGAAGATTAGAATGCACCGCGCGTCTCGCTCTCCGAACGGGCTGCGCGCGCGTTACCATCGCCGCGCGACCGAATCATCCTCGAAGCTCGAGATCCCAAGGAATCACTCTCGTTCGCCCCCTTTCCGCGTCTCCCCTGGCGGACCACTGGCATTCCCGATGGTATCGGCCGCGAATAAACTGGAGCGCTGGTTTTGAACCACGGCATTGCGAACCACGCTCGCGCGCGCTTGTTTACAAGCAGATCGCAATTTTTCGTACCATTTTCGCGTTCGCTCCAGCAACTGAGTCACACACGGAACGGAGCGCCAGAGGCGGTTGCAAGTGGCACAGTAGCGCGGTGAAATTAGTCAGACGAGTCAGGGGTGGGTCTGCCAGTAGATTAAGCCGGCAGCGAAATTTCCATGCGGCTTTTGCCGGGCTCGAAGCCAACGACGATGGCTGCACGTTCGTTATACCTCGGTCTCGTTTGACAGGGAGCTTCACGCATCGGGCAGCCGCGTCTGGCATTACTTAGCGGGGGACGTCCATCGAATTCTAATTAAATTCCACGGATCCTAATGTCCCTCGCTCCCAGCTGGCGCTCCACGAAGACTTTTTTTCGAACGGAAACTTCGCGACGATGCGCTCGCGAACGTGTCGTCGCGGGTCTCGTCGAAGGTTAACGGATAACGTTTACGAGACGAGTGATTTATCGCGGCGGTCAATTAGTGACATGATTAACGTATCGCCGCGGTCGTTAATTAAGCATTATCGTGGAAATCCATTTGCGCGCGACCCAGTTCGAGAAGGAAAGCGGCGACGAAAGCGTTATCTGCCGACGAAAATCGGGGAACTCCCCTTTGTTCGTGCAGCCTAGGCTCCACCACGGACACGAGTCGCCTGCATTCCTTCGTTGGGTATATACACGTACGTAGCGGGGAAAAAGCAGCCGGGGAGCCATCCTCTCCGAGGGGAAAGGGAGGGAAGGGAAAAAAAAAGCGAGAGAGAAGGAAAGGAAAGGTGAATTTACAGGCGAGCGTGGCCGTAATGTAGTCGAGGCTGCCAGTTCAAAGCGAGCTCGCGTACGAGGACGCGAGAGGCTCGATTCACGCTTTGAAGCATGGACAGGGAACGCGCTTGCAATTATTTTCTACTCTATTTTCTCCTCTATTTTTAACATCCGTTGAAACGCGTCGAAATGTAAAATCTCTGACGGATTTCGCGCCCCACCAGCGAGAATCATCATACCGTTCCTCGATATCCCTAAAAATACCGCTGCTCCCTCGCCGTTGGGTCTAGCAAATAGTCGGGGCACACCATTATCGTTGGGCTGAAAGGAGACGCGTGAAAAGCAATTGCAGCGTCGCGCATTCAAAGACACACGTCCCGTCAGCGGTGAGCATTCTCTCCTCTGTACGCGTCGGTGACGCATCTCCGTGTACACACGGAAGCCGGTTGGAACGTGTGTGCACGCGTCCGTCTGTACGCGCGGGCGTCGAGACACGCGCGTCGACGCTCGCGAGGGTGATATCGAAATACTATCGCTTCCCACGCGAGCAGGAGCCTCGATTCTGTCTGCCCGTGCGCCTCGACTGCGTTCACGTGCCTGCGTAAAAGCTGCCTTATTCGGAAACTTTAATGGCTAGTCCACGGCCAACCAGGCACACGTCGAGCATACCTCGCGCCTCTATGTATTCGCCTTGCGATTCGGATCGTGACGGCGGAGACGAATTCGGTAACGACTCCCTCCTGGTCTGGCTTTCGCGGCGAACATTTCACCGCTGTTGATTGTACCGTAGACGGTCTCGGAATTCTAGTCGAAAAGTTTTACTCCTCTGGCTGTGCTTCCTCGATTCATCGATCATGAATAGCGTGTACATACGTTCTCGCGTACGTAAGATGCTTTGGAAAATGTAGTTGCAACGTTTGAACGCTTTTAGTGCTGCCTTCACTCTTCCGCAAAGAAACGTGTGTACATAGCACTGACAAATTTATCGATACACGCGAAGGATGTAAATATACGCTATCTATACTGATGCTGGAATGCATCGTAATCAAAGAGTTAAGGAAACACTTGGAGCGTTCAAACTTTGCAACTATGATTTCCAAACGATCCGATAAACGTGAGTGCATACACGCTTTCCGTAGTCAAAGTGTTATGAAGCACTCGAATCTTTCCGTATAGCCAACTTAGTTTTCTTTTCGTCTATTTGCGAATTTAACGTTTCTCGAGTTCGAAGAAGTCGCAAGGGTCCCCCCGCGTGAGAACGCGTCTCTGCCTTGGAGCCAGACGTCGTTACGTCTAAGAAGTACCTTCGCGGGATGTTTTGTTCGTAATAGCAAGTCATAGATGTTCGCAGACGTGGTCCACGTTGGCCAGAAACCTCGTCGTTCACCAGATCGTAACGAAATTTTCATGTATCGAAGTTTACGACCTCGCAACGAGTCGCAGGAACGCGCGTTTGGTCCGCGTTTCGCTTAAGGTGTCGTCGCCAATTTTTTCACTCGACTAACGAGGGACACATCGAAAAGGAAGCGAGGATTTGAGGAATTGCAATTTAGCGAAAAGATTCTGCGAGTCTCCGCGCAATATTTGACACCGTTACGCGAAACTTCTTCGCCAGCTTCGCTATCTCTAGCCGAACGCTTCGAGTCCGTACGAAACGTCGGAAACGAGGAAACGAGGGAAAAAGGAATGGTCGAGCGGAACGACGATTAATTGATCGTTACCCTGTCGTTCTCGTTTAAGCGTAATTCGTTCCAATTTAGCGGTCAGTGTATCGTCTCTTAATACAAATTCACGCGCGCTTTTCGATGTGTTAAGTTTAGAGCTAAAATTTGATTTTAGATCGCTAGATACGAATCTAGAGATCCTCGATACAAATTTGGTTGTAGAACAAAGCGAACGCGAGCTAGCGCGCGCGTGATGGAGCGAAAGAGGGAGCGTGAAAGAGAGCCGAAATCACCCCGCGATGCATAATTCATAGTGGTGGGTCCCGGGGTTTATGGCACACCCTGATGCGTCGTGACGTAAACAGTCGTAAATTAATGAAATTGACCGCGGCTGGTTCACGTGTGCGGTTAAAAAAGACCGAGCTGGGGCTACGATCACGAAAGCGTTCGTCTGCGACGCATTAATTTCGCGTCCACCGATCCTCTCGCCTTTTCGCTTCCTAAATTCGAACGCTCCGCGGTTCTCGCCAGCCTGTTGCCGACTGGTGTCAACCAGAACAACGAAGAAGAACTTCCATTTCAATATCCGTTATTTCCGACTTCTCGAACGACCGTGAACTTTTCTATTTTCCACAGAATCGAATCTCGAGCGAGGGTAATCGCGAACGATTTCCACGTCGAATCCGCGGCAAGTGTTTCGCGCGCGAAGCGAAGCGACTCGCGTGTGTCACTCGAGATGCGACTATCAATGGGCCTGTTTTGCATCGCAAAGGACTGCTCGTCCCATTGTTCGCCTCTCTCCGTCCCTCCGTTTAATCGGCCAGCGAAACGCGAAGTTGAACGTTCGATCGTCGACTCACCGTCCACGTAACCCGTCCACGAAACGCTCGTCCATACGAGATCCGTACTCCTCTAACTAGCTGAGTAACAAAACCCACCTCGAACCGTAGCTTCCTCGAACGCGGATGCCACACGGCTAGAACCGTTTCACTGTCGCTCGTTCGAATAACTCCGTGTTCGTCACGAAAAACGGAACTGTCAACCGAGCGTCCCTTCTGTCAAGTGTTTCTCCTCGTCGCGACGAGCAAACTGTTTCCTGGACACGCGTAGGTTCGCGGTCAGAGCGCCGGAGCCGAACTGAAGCGGTGGCCGCTCGAGATCGCCGCTATAACGCCGCGGCGAACGTGAACGGCAGACCTGATGGCGGGACGAGCGATTTCGTCATCGGTTCTCGTTCCAACCGAGTATCACCACGTTTCGGTAATAATTAATAAACAGGGGATCGATGAAGTCATAACGTCGAAACGGGAGTGTTTATCTTGGAACGTTTTAATATGGAAACGCGCGTAGCCAACGCATTTCTCCTGGTTCAATTTGAAAAATACGATTAGATTAGATACGGTTTGATAGGACTGTTCTATCGATTTAAATCCCGTGTTATAAATGCAGCTGGACGAAATTGAAGTTTATGGATTTGGACTTTATGTGCGCAGTGAGAATGGAAAGAATCACTGAACAGGTAGAAATCAAATGGCGTAGAGATTAATCATCGTTTTAACGAGAGCCTCGAATTTACGAAGCTAATTCCATGAAATCTTGACGAGGACCATTTAACTGTTTCGTTAGGGGTCTTTGCCATTATGTCGCACTACCAGAAATCGTTCGATGCTTACCCTACGCAGGCGTTCCCCCCGTTTTCATTCACGGGGGTTGTCGTTCTGGCATTCTTCAGGCGTCGAGTTACAACCACCGTGGGGCGGATGCTTTACGAGAGGGTGCCCTGGCCACGTCTAGAGGCGCCAGCATTTATGGATTTATTGCTGGTGTAATGTTTCGTTGTTTCGTCGAAAAGAAGAGCAAGCAAACATGCGATTACCGAGTAATGTTCTATGGAAACGTTACCTCAACCGAGCGGTTCATCGATCGATTAATTAAAATCCATGTTCGCTTGTTTTTACGAACGACGGTGCATTTTGCGACGGTTCATTTTAACCCCTTCAATCGAGAGTGCAACAGGAATCATGGCAGATAAAAAGAGCAAACACAACGCTTCTGCTCGAGACAAATTGTCATCGATAGGAGGTAGTTCTCGAAATTTTCTTCGTTATAAAAGATGGATAACGTAGTAATATTAATTAGGCGACACTTCGAGGACCGTCCAAGAGGATTTTGTAACCGAGTTTCTAAGACACGCGGATATTTACAAACTCGATCCGTTGCCTATAATTATCGTAAGTATTTTCGTGGAATTAAGCTTGCATTTTCCAATGAAAACCAGGGACTCATTAAAAACAGAGAAGCACGATGGATTCTGATCGTTCTAGCATTGTATCGACCGTAACCGATAGGTAATCAATTTCAAATATCAAACTAATTAATACAATTAATTGAACGCATTGTGTTTTTTAACATTCAAAGACAGCAGGATAAATCTCCCATTTTTCACTTGACTTACCAAAACAGGAAGCATGTAGCTCCGATAAAAATTGAGAGCAAAGATAAGTATCATTAAAAAACGGACACTTCACTTCTAATAGTAATACATGATTCATCGAATCGTTTGCGGCTCTTATCACAGGTCGTGAAGTATCAATCTGCGTGCTGGATGCTTTGAACTCCACGATGCAAAGATACAACGCTGTCACGGTTTTAAAGTAAAATAGAACGATTATCTCCCTCTCTGAACAGGCGGGTGATGGTTCAACGTTCCTACAGATTATCTGATTGCCATATAAACGCTTACGGTATCATGCAAATCGCGGAGATGTTAACGAACATCGGATGCGTGGAGGACTTGAACCTGGACATGAACCCCAACGTGCAAGAGAATTATCATTTGTTATGCGCGGCTGCTGGAAGGTAAATTATTGCCAAAATCGAATCCACGATACTTATTTTCACGAATGATCGTGCTCAGGTTGAAGTATTTGTCTTTGAGACTTTGTAAAATAACCGACGAAGGAGTGAAGAAAATCGCGAATGAATTGCGATATCGGGACCCTCCGAATGATCCTAAATTGACTATTTTAAATTTGGCAAATAATCATGTGACGACGAATGGAGCGGTTTACGTGGCTAAAATGCTTCGAACGAACAGGTAAAATTAAGATAGTATCGTTTTGCGTAAAATACATTGATTCTTCGTTTACAGATCTTTGAGGTGTCTAGTTCTGCTTGGGAATAGGATATGTGACGAAGGAGCATCGTTGATACTACGGGAACTTCAAATGTATCGTAGATTCATCAAACTAATTTTACGTCAGTCGATATCCTGGTCAATTAATCTATTCAATTAATTAGATCAGAATTACTTTGGAACACGAAGAAATTGTGGAGCTTCGTCGTAGCAAGTTCGCTGAATTAGCGTTGAAAGACGAAGTGGTAATAGAATGATTAGCGAAACAGTTTTCCTTCGCTTCAATGCCGATTATTTTGTTTAATTATGGAAAATAAACTAGGCGGAGAAGAAGGAAAGCGAGGAAATCGATAGAAGTACGAGCGAAGAACCGTTGAAGAAGAACAATAAATCTAGATCGCGTCAAAGATTAAATAAACGATCCAAAAATTGTATGACTTGTACAAAAGTTCTATATATAAATAGTTCTTTATTCGTCGATTAAATATATTATTTATAGTTGTTCAGGAAACATCGGTTAATACGAAGAACGAGGAAACTACGATTCAACGCTCGGATTCTGTGCAAGTAATGATTAAATGCTAAATAAATTACTTTTCGATTGTTCACGGAGATAATTGTCAATATTCGTTACTTGTAGAAGATGAAAGAAATAGTAGGACAGGAGAAATGCCATCCTTTTAGGAAAGAAAGCTTTCCAATGAAGGGGGAGATAATGGCGACTGGAAATTTGGATTTGCAATACTTGGATTTGAGCTGTAACTATTTCCACTTTATTCAGAATGCTTAAAAATACTGAAATTAAGTCGTTTTCTATTTAGACAATTATTTGACGAACAATATTCTACAAGAATTTATAAACTGTCTCTATTATCAAAATTATATGCTATTTGGTGAGACACGCAGAGGTCTTTTATACATGCTCCTCGAGGTAATAGCGTAAAACGAACTTGGAATTAGTTCTTTCTATTCTAATTTGTGCATTTCTTTAGGGAGGCAATGTAAGAGAGAAAGGTGGAAAAGATTGGGACACGTTCGAGGAACTTTTACGACAACGACAAAGCGGAGAACGTTTGAAGAGCGATGCTTTTCGTGAATTTGTATCCGACGAAATAGAAACTTTGCGACAAAGTGTCACTAGTCTATCGTTTGCATGAGTTTTGTAAAAATTGCAATTGTTAAAGTGCAATCGTTAAAAAACGTTGACAAATGAGATCTCTCTCAATTCGCATAAAAATATAGACTTGAGTCATTTGCGATCTACTTTCAATTTTTTAAGTCCTTTTCGGGACTTTGAAACTGTTGTAATTATAGAATAATAATGTAGAAACTAAAAAAATACATTATTTTAATAAAATATTTAAATGTTAACTAGATTAATATGTTCGATAGCTATTTAATTTTTACGATGACTGAGTCAGACGATACAATTTTCAGTAAAATATTCGATGATTAATAAAAAATTACCTTATAATAGTATAAGTATAGGTTCAACTAGTAAAAAATGTATAAAAAATTATGTATACTGCTGCAATAAGTTGTAAAGAACATAAATTTACAATAAATATATAAAAATTATTAAAGTACAGACTGTTGTAGTATGAAAATTGATTTTGTCAGCTTGCGGATCTTGAGGAGAGTGGGGGAGGTGGCAGTAATGGGGGCAGGTGTATAAAAGCAGTGCGAGCCAGTCAAGGGCCTTTTGGCTGTTTGGACGTCGAGGCGATAAGGTCATGGTGAAGATGAGAATGGTCACTGCTGGTGGCTAGCTGTGGACGAGCCAAGAGTAGTGGACACTGGTGGATGATTATGGACGGCGGTGGATGACGGTGGACGGTGGTGGAGGAGCCAAGGCTAGTGGACACTGGTAGACACTGGTGGATACTGATGAACACTGATGAACACTGATGAACACTGATGGACACTGGTGGACACTGATGGACACTGATGGACACTGGTGGACACTGATGGACACTGATGGACACTTATGGACACTGATAGATACTGATGGACACTGGTGGACACTGGTGGACACTGATAGATACTGATAGATACTGATGGACACTGGTGGACACTGGTGGACACTTGTGGACACTTGTGGACACTTGTGGACACTGATGGACACTGGTGGACACTGGTGGACACTTGTGGACACTTGTGGACACTTGTAGACACTGGTGGACACTGGTAGACAAGGGTGGAGAAACCAGTCCTAGTGGACACTGATGGATGATGGTGGACGGTGGTAGATGGCGGTGGACCGCGGTGGATGGTGATGACAACAATTTTTGTCTACCGATTGGTAAGTGAACAATGAATGGGTCCCTGCGTAGTCACCTCCACGGGGTGGGCCTGGGCACTTGGTAACGTTTTCGAGAGATTGCGCTCTCGAAAACGATATCATGCTAAGGACTACGCGCGTAGATTTAAGTACAGATGTAAATTCGATATTAGAACTACCAAAGCATTTAAACTGATTGTCATTTCCAATTTATAGATTCTTGCTAACTTCTTATAGAGATCTCATACATTAATTTTTAGAATTTTTTATAATTTTTCATCAATTAAAATTTTCTTTTAACTTCTTGTTTTCTATTCTTTGCTTTCCCTTTCGAGTATTTTGTTTGCATGAAATTAAAATATTTTGCTGCGAGTAGTTCTAATGTTGAGTTAATTGCGAACTTTGTATTGGATTGTAAATTGTATAGTTAGTTAAGCTAGAGTTTAAGTTAAGTTAAGTTAAATTTAAATTCTCGCCGCTGGATCGCCGATGGATCGCCGATGGAGCGCCGATGGATCGCCGCTGGATCGCCGAGGGATTTTAGTTATTGATTTTTTTTACTTGTTTTACTTGTTGTACATGTATGTAATTCCCCTATTCCTTTCTTCACCTTTCCAATAAAATTGTAAAGGAATACATTTTCTTATCAAAAGTGAGAACTAGCCACTTCCCCAATCCGTTACCGCTTGTCTATCAAGATAGAACTAATTGTTCTCTCATAAATCGGTTCGCGTTTAGTCTGTACCGATGAAAATGCGTTACATACTCCCTTGAGCATTCTTATTTTCTGCTACGTGGAATCGCTTCACGTAGTTCTTCTTTTTTCTTTTTTCTTTATTCGTTCGAGATTCCGTCTTCCATCGCCACGCAGTGAAACAGACGAGACTCAATCAAACTGATGTGGTTTTCGGAGCCCATTGAGATTTCGCAGCCCTTGTCGATTGGTACGCCCGTTGGGTACTCGACTTGGGTATAGGCTTAGTACATTGGACGCGCTCACCGCGGGTTCGTTCCGAGTAGCTCCTACCCCGTGTCGCTGGGGTCCTAGACCTGCTGTAAGACGACTTGGGGCGGTCTACGGAGTTCGTTCTTGTCGGTGGGCAATGCGTCCTACTGCTAAGCCTCGCTGAGATCTTGATGGTACCCGCATTCACCATTGGGGAGAGCGTGGTTTCGACAGTTTCAACGTAAGTCGTGGCATAACTTGCTCGCGATTCGCGTCGGGTACGGTTCGCACTAGTGACTAGTGATGAACCATCGGGGTAGAATGCTCTCGCGAGAATCTAACGCAGGTTCATTGGTACTTGTTCGTTTCGGTCGCGCCGCGAATTCTATTCAGTTTATTTCTTAGCTTAACTTTAGTTTAACTTAATTTTGTTTCCATTTCTACTAAGATTCTTATCAATTTTTCTTGTAATAAAAGTAGAGAATTTAGTATATCGTACCGTAGACCCCTTTGCGAAACACTTGAATTTTTCCAAAGTGTGAGTAGAGTCATTTTAGAGATTTCATTTTGGGTAAGACAATGGCATTCCTCGTTATCCCTTTCGCAAAGGTCCATACTGCAATCTCTAAAATCTATGTGAAGAGAATGTATTATGGATTCCGGTTGTTTGAAATTCAGAAGTAGAGTCGGTCCTCGGTACCTTCTGTACCGAGGACACACGAATGTAATGGAGGGTGGATGGGATTAGGGAAATTAGGGATGGGTCCCTGCGTAGTCACCTCCGCGTGGTGGGCCTGGCTCCTTGGTAACGTTTTCGAGAGATTGCGCTCTGGAAAACGATATCATGCTAAGGACTACGCGCGTAGACTTAAGTACAGATGTAAACTCGAAACTAGAAATATCAGAGCATTTAAATTGATTGCCTTTTGCAACTTGTAGATTCTCAGTAACTTTCTATGTAGATCTCATTAAGTCATTTTTTAAATTTGCTATAGTTTTCCATGAATTAAAATTTTCTTCCAACTATTAATTTGTTACTCTTTGGTTTCCTTTTCGAGAATTTTTCCTTTTTAATTTTACCATCATTCTACTTTGTTTGAATGAAATTAAGATACTTTTATTGCTGGTAGTTCTAGTGTCGAGTTAGTAAACTTTTAATTGGATTGTTAATTGTATTAAATTAATTAGTTAGATTGTAGTTTAAGTTAATTTAAGTTTAGGTTCTCGCCGATGGATCGCCGATGGAGCGCCGATGGAGCGCCGATGGAGCGCCGCTGGAGCGCCGAGGGATTTTAATTATTGATATTTTAATATGTTTTGTATATTTTATATGTATGTAATTATATGTATGTAATTATATGTATGTAATTCCCCTGTTCCCTTATCCACCTTTGTAATAAAATTGTGAAGGAATACATTTTCTTATTCGAAGTGAGAAACAGCCATTTCTATGATCGCGTTTAGTCAGTACTGATAAACACACGTGATACTCCCTAGAGCATTCTAAGTTTGTACTACGTGAAATCGCTTCACGTAGTTTTCTTTTTCTCTATTCGCTCGATATTTCATTTTCCATTGCCACGCAACGAGACAGTTGGTACTCGATCAAACTGATGTAGTTTTCGTTGTCCATCGAGATTTTGCAGCTCTGGTCGAATACGCTCGGGGTACTCGAACAGAGTATGGGCTTAGCACAGTGGACGTACCTCTTGATGAGGAGTCCACTTGCTAAGCCTTGCTAAGATCTCGATGGTACCCGCATTCACCATTGGGGAGATCGTGGTATCAACTATTTCGACGTAAGACGTGGCATAATTTGTTCGCGATTCGCGTCTGGTATGATTTGCTTAGTGACTAATTCCAAACCATCGGGTTAGAATGCTCTCGCGAGAATCTAACGCATGTTTTTCGGTACTTGTTCGTTTTGCTCGTGTCGCGATTTTCTTCTTTCTCCAGATTAGTTTCATTTCTTAACTTTGATTTAACTTAATTTTATTCGAACTTTTTCTAACAGTCATCATCTTAAATATCGTACCGTAGAACACTTTAATTTTTCTAAAGTGTAAACAGAGTTATCTTAGAAATTTCACTTTGGGTATGATAATGGCATTCCTCGTCAACCCTTTCGCAAAAGTCCATACTGCAATTTCAAAGATTTATAATAGATTGTACAAAATGTAGTATGGATTCCGGTTTTAAATTCATAAGTAGAGTCAGTTCTCGGTACCTTCTGTACCGAGAACACACGAATGTAATGGAGGGTGGATGGGATTAGGGTTGTTTTAGGGATGGGTCCCTGCGTAGTCACCTCGACGAGGTGGGCCTGGCTCCTTGGTAACGTTTTCGAGAGATTGCGCTCTGGAAAACGATATCAAGCTAAGGACTACGCGCGTAGACTTAAGTACAGATGTAAATTCGATATTAGAACTACCAAAGCATTTAAACTGATTGTCTTATACATTAATTTTTAGAATTTTCTATAACATTGCATTAACTTAAATTTACTTCTCACTTTTCATTTTCTATTCTTTGCTTTCCCTTTCGAGTGTTTTTACTTTTTCGCACAACTATCGTTCTACTTTGTTCGCATGAAATCAGAATACTTTTATTGCGAGTAGTTCTAATGTTGAGTTAGTTGAAAAATATGTACTGGATTGTAAATTGTGTAGTTAGTTAAGCTAGAGTCTAAGTTAAGTTAGGTTTAGGTTCTCGCCGTTGGATCGCCGATGGAGCGCCGTTGGATCGCCGAGGGATCGCCGCTGGATCGCCGAGGGATTTTAATTACTGATATTTTTCTATATAATATTGTATGTGTATGTAATTTCCTTATATCCTTTCTCTCATATCCCTATCGTATAATGTCCATACTGCAATCTCTAAAATCTATGTAAAGAGAATGTATTATGGATTCCGGTTGTTTGAAATTTAGAAGTAGAGTCAGTCCTCGGTACCTTCTGTACCGAGAACACACGAATGTAATGGAGGGTGGATGGGATTAGGGAAATTAGGGTTGGGTCCCTGCGTAGTCACCTCCACGGGGTGGGCCTGGGCCCTTGGTACCATTTTCCAGAGACCGGTCTCTCGAAAATGGTACCAAGCTAAGGACTACGTACCTAGATTTAAGTCGAAATTTTCCAAGTCCTTCTCAGGACTTTGAAAATTTCTATTCGATTGTATTTTGTAATTGTATAATTCGATTGTAAATTGTATAATTGATTATGGTTTTGTTTAAATTAAGTTAAATTAGGTTTTCGCCGCTGGATCGCCGTTGGAGCACCGTTGGAACGCCGATGGATCGCCGTTGGATCGCCGAGGGATTTTAATTATAATTATTTTTCTATGTATTATGTATGTACTACCCTTCTTCCCATCTTCTCCTTAGTTATAGATATTTTTATATATATTGTATATGTTTTATGTATATTTTGTATCTAACACCCGTATTCCCATCTTCTCCTTTCTAATAAAATCATAAAGGAATCCATTTCCTTATCCAAAGTGAGAGAGCCATTTCTACAATCGCGTTAGTCAGTACTGATGAACATGCGTTACATTTTCCCTTGAGTATTCTAAGTTCCCCTGTTACTTGAAACCGCTTCACGTATTTTTCTTTTCTTTTCCATTCGTTCGTGATTTAGTCTTCCATTTCCACGCAGCGAAATAGTCGATACTCAATCAAACTGATGTGGTTTTCGGAGCCCATTGAGATTTCGCAGCCCTTGTCGATTGGTACGCCCGTTGGGTACTCGACTTGGGTATAGGCTTAGTACATTGGACGCGCTCACCGCGGTTCGTTCCGAGTAGCTCCTACCCCGTGTCGCTGGGGTCTTCGGACCTGCTGTAAGACGACTTGGGGCGGTCTACGAAGTTCGTTCTTGTCGGTGGGCAATGCGTCCTACTGCTAAGTCTCGCTGAGATCTTGATGGTAGCCGCATTCACCATTGGGGAGAGCGTGGTATCAGCTGTTTCGTTGTAAGACGTGGCATAAACTTTATTTGCTCGCGATTCGCGTCGGGTATGGTTCACCTAGTGGCTAGAGTTGGACCATCGGGTTAGAATCCTCTCGCGAGAATCTAACGCAGGTTTCATTGGTACTTGTTCGCTTTGCTCGTGCCGTGAATTTCATCTTGCTTCCAATTAGTATCTTTTCTTAACTTTAGTTTAATTTCATCTTAAATATCGTACCGTAGAACACTTTAAATTTTCTAAAGTGTCTGTAGATTCACTTTACAAATTTCACTTTGGTTAAGAGAATGGCATTTCTTATCATCCCTTTCGTAAAGTCCATACTGCAGTCTCTAAAATCTATGTAAAGAGAATGTATTATGGATTCCGCGATTAAATGATTAAAGTAGAGTCAGTCCTCGGTACCTTCCGTACCGAGAACACATGAATGTAATGGAGGGTGGATGGGATTAGGGATTATTCTAGGGATGGGTCCCTGCGTAGTCACCTCCTCGTTGGTGGACCTGGTTCCTTGATAACGTTTTTGAGAGACTGTCCTCTGAAAACGATATCAAGCTAAGGACTACGTGCCTAAATTTAAGTAATTTGCAATTCAGTCGAAATTTTCCAAGTCCTTTTCAGGACTTTGAAACTTTCAGTTGGTTTGCAAATTGTATAATTAAGCTATAGTTTCAGTTAAGTTAATTTTATATTAAAGAATATACTTCCTACTACAAATTACTCGGTAGCACTCTTAATATCTGCAGTTATCTTTCTCTACGTTCTTAATTACAAAATTAAGATATCCTATTTTTTGACGAGGTAATTTATCGTGTAAAAGCTAAGGCGGTTGAAGAAATCGTGAACTCTCTCTTAATTGAAAAAGGAGAGGATAGTGCGTGGATGCGAGCCGTGAGAGCTCTTATCTTTTGAACTTTCGACCCCTCGTGCAACCGATGGGATCAGGATTATACGTATCGAACGCCAGCTGAAATCGCTACTTTGCCGCGTTGCACTTCGCGAGAATGCTGTTTCACATTGCTGCCACTGCAGTGCTGACGAGCATCGCAATTTTAGAGATCTACTCGTTTTACGAAGTATCACCAAGCGTGGACATTCATCTCTTAATAAACGAGGTAAATAGGTACTTCAATTTCTTCATCGTTGCACGAATCATTAAATGATTAAACTAGTACTTAAATTACCATTCGCACAATATTCTTTACAAATTTTTATACTACAAGGTTAGCGAATGAAATAAATGTGTATTAAAATCAAAAGAAGTGTAGGGAGCATTGATCATTCTAAGTTGTGGGCGCTTACCTTCTAATTGAAAAATCCTACGTAATGTTTTCGATAATAGTTTAAATTCTCTCCGCAAAGGAATGCCGGAAACGGAATGTGTTAAACATCGAAAGTGATTTCCGGCAAACAAGTGAACACGCATGACCTCTGGTGTGTCGTAATCTGTGCAATATTGTCGGGTGTGTCGCAATTTACATTTCATGTATTTGCCAGTCGTTGGTCGGGATCGAAGTTGAGGATATACAGAGCCACTACGTGAAAGATAATAATATCTAGTGAACAGTCGAGTAACTCGAAGGATTGCCCATTTTCCTCAAGAAAGTAAGAAATCTATTCTTGTTTGTCATAACCAAACTAAATTTCTAAAACTCGACTGGCACCGCCATCCCTTCGAAAAGTGCTCAAACTGATCGCGCATCGTTATCGACAGCGAAGTGAATTACCTCAACGGTAGCACCATCTCTTTGAAAAGTGCTCGAACTGGTCGTGCATCATTATCGGGAGCAAAGTGAATTAGTCGAACTGTAGGAATTATTATGAACAGTGAAGTGATTAATTACTTGAGAATAATAAAAGAATTTTATTTTTAATCCAATCATTTTTACACGAAATGAAAAATATAATTCATCGATCTGATTGACGCAGAAATTACCAATTCAAAATGTATGAAAATTTATTCAAGAGTCCTCTTCACCGCGTGTTCGTATATGGAACATTAAAGCGAGGAGAGCCCAATCACAATTTAATTCAGGACGCAGCAAATGGGTATTCGAAGTTTTTGGGAATCGGACGAACTGCAACTCCTTATCCACTAGTAATTGCCACTAAATATAATATACCGTTTTTATTGAAGAAACCTGGCTTTGGTCACGTAAGTATTCGATACATTGATTAATGTCGACGTATGTAAGTAACGATGCTGAGCAACTACCACGACAATACAACTTTGTCACAGTAAGAACACTGTGATGTTACTTCCGCCGTGTGACACTTCCATTGCAAACTAAGGAAATATACAATAAATTACAAGAAAACTACTTGTTGGTTTTATTGCAATTCATTGTATATTTCAATAGTTCTATTGTAATTTATTGTATATTTCAATAATTTCCTTATAATTTCTTGTATATTTCCCGCTTTAGATATAAGAGAGAGAAAGATATATAAGAAAGCT
The DNA here is from genome assembly GCF_050948175.1 of Xylocopa sonorina. NCBI lineage: Eukaryota > Metazoa > Arthropoda > Insecta > Hymenoptera > Apidae > Xylocopa > Xylocopa sonorina. Next base: position 17,958,869 of record NC_135193.1, read on the forward strand.
ATAAGTAAGAGTGAGACAGACGATACCGACCCTCCTCTAGAACCCCTGGCGCCATCTCTGTAAAAACTGCTCAAACTGGTCGCACATAATTATCGACAGCGAAATAAACTACTCAAAAAAAAGTGCCATTTCTTGGAGAAGCGCTGAAACTGGTCGGGCATTAATTCCAGTACTATCCACAGAGATTGCGTTACGGGTTCTGGAAGAGGGTCCGTATCGTCTGTCTCACTCTTTCCTATAGTTTTATTATATATCTTTCTCTCTCTTACCTCTAAAGTGGAAAATATATAACAAATTACAATAAAACTATTGAATGCTTAAAGCTATTGTGGCGTTACAGAACCTGGGGGCGTCACCGTGATACGCTGATACTTTTTGAGGTGTTATGTGATTTGCTGTGTTGTCTGGGTAGTTTCACCGAGTTGTTAATAGACGGTGCCAGCAGTCGTAAATTCGTTTTTCTCTTAGGGTATTATTTAAAAAAATGCTTGTAAAGAGAGTGTATGTAACAGTATATTCATTTATCAAGTTTGAGTTTTGCTAAATCCATTACAACCTTCACCGACATGTATATTTTATATTTCGAACCTTAACACTGTTATTAATTTGAATGTTCACTTAAATGTTCACTCTTGTTTCGTGTTATTAAAAATTAACACAGGCTGTTAAACTTAGATGAACCAACTCTTGTAGTTTGCTTTGTACAATTAAGATTACATATAAAAATGACTGATCTCTATTTTTTATATTTTCCACTGTATAGTTTGTATTTGGAGAAGTATACGATGTTGACACGAAAATGTTAAGCAAGTTAGACGAGCTGGAAGAACATCCGGCATTTTACAAACGTTCGGAGGAAGATGTTCTCTACGCTCCAGAGTCCAAAGCCAAATCTACCGATAACTTTGAAGAGGTAATTACTCTTAAAGTACACATCATTCTTTCACAGATATTGCTGCGTAGAATATAACGAGCTCTTTTTATTACTACTGTTCTCTAAATAGTCTCGAAGTAGTGGGTGGAGGGAGGGGACGGAAAGAAACATATACATCTCAATCTTTTAAAAACCCAAAAGACTAAGCACACTTCGTCAATCAATACACGCAGTTGTTATTAAATTAATCTGCTCAATTTATTATCAAACTTGTTCTCAGGTCAGTACCTTGATAAAGGTCTGGATATATTTTCTACCAAAGTTCAAGGCGTCCTTATTGGAGAGTCCCATGTACACTTCGTACAGCAACGAGGGAAGCCACGGACTCAAGTATTGCGAAAAGTACGTTCGCGATCCCTCGTACAATCATAGAAGCGAAGTTCAGTGATATCTTACACCCCCAAATATATTTGTTTCCAGCGAGGAGAGTACAATAAGGCCGGAAGACCTGTTCTGACCAAGGTGTCCTGCGTAAAATATCGTTGTCCCCCTTGTCGTATGAACGCTCCAACGATGAATTATTATTCGTGGTAGTTAATAAAGGGCCATACGTCTCGAATTAAATCAGTGAAATTTAACCCTCTGCAATCCGATATGTCTTTTAGCTATCGACCGCGATTATATTTATCGAATTCCTGCCCCCCTCCACCCCCCCTTCAGACGTTCAAGACTGCAGAGCGCTAAATCGTATCTTTCGTTAATTTTCTTCACAACGAGTAACAATTGGAACGACGTTAAACTTTTCATAAAGCGAACCGATTATTGAAAAGACGTTTCGAAGCGCATAATCGGGACTTCGTGGTGCGAAGCACCATGAAACTCCGTGTAACAATCAAAGTATTGCCTTCGTAATACATTTATGTACATTCTCCAAAATATATCTCGCACAGCGTGATGTACAATTGCTACTTACAAAAAACAATTCTCCTTTCCTTTCTTTTTCTTTTTATTAGTCATTCCACACACAAAAAAATCGGACACGAGTATCGTGAATTTCATCGAAGGTATAATGAAATAAAACAAGAACAAGAAATGTAATGGGAAACAAGTCTTTTAGCGCGTTCGATTCTGGTTTTCTCCGTTATTTATTGTATTAAGTTCATCGTTCGTCACGTTGCACCCTTATCCTCTTTCTTGCGCGCGCACTCTCTCGCTTCCATTGTCATTCTATCGTTTTCTCTCGATCAACAGTCGTTATAAAATTATTTCAACTATTCTGTAACAAAAGGCAGGCGAAGTCCACGTCGCTACGACGGCAATCCTGACTTCATTATGTTTCTCTTTTTAAACGTTCGTTTAGTATTTATCAAAGGGCTCCATCCCCTTTCCGTTCTGTTATTGGCCACGATTCTTTTTCTACCTCCGACCACTCGAATCGGCCGGTCGAAATTAATCGATAAATCATGGGAATGGTTAACTCCCGCGCGGTACAAAATATGAAGTCGATCAACCAGTTCGTTCACGTTTAAAAAGGAAAACGATAGAAAAATTTGTACAACCTTTTAATCGCTATCTAATGTATCTAAACACGCGTTCTTAAACGTCTCATTGTATAAATAACTATATGGCTCGATCGGCGAAACGAACAAACTGATCGGCCAAACCGAACGAACAACTTTCGACTCTCGCATGTGGAATTTGCGTACTTCTACGTGGAAATGCCCGTGAAAAGTGCCTTTGATTCTCCAGATAGAACGACTGTGACGGCCGATCGCGCGAACAGAACACTGATCTTTGTATCCTCTTCCCTCGTCTTCACAGAGCCAGCCGCGAGATCACCGACACATCCTCTGATGGTTCGCGAAATTAAAATGTTTAAGGCAGTACTTATAAGTTGTCCTAGGAAATTTATTATAAATAATCACATTTTTTGTTTCTTATCGTTCACTATACAAGGCTCCGTTTCTCTCTCTCTATCTCGTTCCTATGTGTATGACTCGCGTTTTCTCTTTTTGCTCTGCTCCTTCGAGATATTCATTTCTTTGTCCGTTCCTTCCTCAATCTCAAAAAGTAATCATGCTAGCACCCCGAACTCCCGCTTTCACGCAGGAGAACCCGTACGTATCTCTCGACTACTTCTTTCTCCCACTCTGACTCGAACTCAACTCTCCCTAGTCCACATTTCTTTCTCGTAAAACAAGTCCCTAAATCAACGAAACTAATTAAACAAGCGTCAACAAAAGAGTACATACATCTTCCGTTCTTTTATATTGTATATTCGTTTACGCGTGTGTATCTCTTCTTTTTTGTATCTCTCGTACACTCTTCGCACTTGCATCGGTTTCACTTATCCCGATTTATTATACTCCAGCTGTACGTTCTCTGTGTTTGTTTAATTATTTTTCTTTTTTTATCTTTTCTTTACGCAGTTCTGTCGTGACGACGTGTATTAGCAATGTTTTCCGCACCGTTCCAAAGCCCAGCCCCGGAATTCAAATATTTCCAAGTAATTATATCATATATATTTATACATATATATATATATATTTTTTAATTTACCTAGACTTTTGTGTTCGTTGACGTACGTTGCCGTTGAGCGAAACAATTATTCGAAAAAAAAAAACCAGGATCGACCTTACTTCGAAAAGTCTCTCGTAATTGTCAGCCATTATAATCGATCTTTTTGTCTCGCGCAATGCAACACGTGTGTAATTATATAATATCTCTCGTTTCCTCTCGCGTGTTTGAAGGTTGTCATGTTTGAGTATCCGAGTTCCTTAATTCTACATAATATATTCCCGTGACGTTTCGAAGGCGATCGATCGACTGACGCGCAAGCAAGCATGCTGAATGAAAACAGCAGCACCGTGTGAAAAATAGAGCGATTGCGGGCACGAACCACCCCAGAGCGATTAACTGGGAAGTTTAAACACCGTCTCGCGCGAAGTTGCTAATCGTTTCGGTTCGTTGCGCGATTTCGCGATTCATCCCCCCATTCTACGTCTATCGAAAACTTAAATACAAAACTGGTGCTAAACGAGTGTTTTGAGCATATTCGTTCTTATGTGAAAAAATAAACGTTACCGTCGCTACGCGAATATTCGTCGCAAGCACGGAATAGCGGCGATTACCTCCTATCGAACGAAACAGGATTCTTATTTTGCTTTAAATAACCGCGGACCTTTCAAAAGCTAGGGCACTGTACGTGAGTCAATGATGCGTCCTATCCGTTACATATTTTATCGCGTATTCTATATCCTAGAAAACATATTTCATAGCGTAGCTGGGCCACGAAACGGAGAGAGGCGCTGATGTATATAATGATGATTGTGTTTATCGAATTTGATCGAGTCGGGGACGATTTCAGCTCTGATCTTGTGACAAGGCACCGTATTTGTTGCCCAACGACAGTTTCGGCGCTTGAGCTTGCGCATCCTGCACGCTGTACGATCTGCTCCCGCCTCGGTTACGTACTTCCTCGAACGTACCCTCGTCTCGTTTCCTGAAAACAAAATTTTCATCCCCAGGTTAATTAACTTATCCGTTTTATCGCATTTGAAAGAATTCGTGAGTCTCGCCAAATGCCTACCGCCTGCCCCATGGTCCAGTGGGTTCGTTGCTCTGTTGCTGCTTCGAGTTTAAGGTTGGGAAATATTCTTCGCTGTGTATGTCTGGGGCTACGTTCTTCGCTCGTTGTCTGGGGCTAGGGGTAGTCACTGTTTGGACGTTCCTTAAGTGCGGCGGCCTATAACTATTTCCTACGGTAACGGCTGATGGCGGTGCAGGGGCTGTTACTTCTACCGGTTCTTCTGCTTGTGGAGGGAGTTCGGGTTTCTTCCATGGACCGGAATGCTTGGTGCCACCTTCTCCTGACTCTCCATCCGAGCTGTTGTCCCCTGTACCTTTCTCATCGTCGGACTCCGCGTCTATGGATTCATTCAGCGTTAGGTTTCCAATCTTCAATCCGGTATAGTCCTTTTTCTCTTCTTCGAATTCTTTCCATTCATCTTCATCCTAAGAGGATATATTATAAAGAATGCAAGCATGTTTACCAAATGAAATATTTCGCGCATTTTGATAGTACTTTCAAGTTTATATTACACGGTCGGGAAAAATAGACAGGCAGTGAAACAGCCAAGTCATTTCCACTAAAAGGGTATAGATTGTCGGCAGAGAAAATATCGAGACAATCGTGCATGATAACGATCTAAGAACAGCTGCTCGATTTCGATGACTTCGCAATGAAAATTATTCACGGCTACGTAACGAACCAATTATATAACAAACAATCCGATCAGTTGACAATAAAGGAAGGCGGATCATGTTAGATTTGGGGAACTCCAAGTAAGCAGATTAATTTCAACGATCGTAAGAATGACGTTTGCACGAACAAATATGGCAGCGACCTATGGGCACACCGTAATCGGCAGTTTCGTCGGAAGAATTCACGTATCGAGAATCGTTCCATCTAAAGGAAATAAACGAATGGGGAACACACGCGAAACGGGTTGATGTTCACCTCGGTCTGTTGAGTTTCTTCGCCCTCCGGGTTCACTGGTTTGTCTTTCGATTTCTTTCCCAATCGTTTGCCCGTCTCCTCCAATTTCTTAGCTATTTCCTCGGTGGTCGTGAACTTCTTCCCCTTCGCTTTTTTGCGATCCTTTTTCGCGAAGAAATCGTCCAAATCAGCCATGCTGCGACAACTTACGCGACGTACACGCGATTACCCCTTAGGAAAAACTTTTTTTTCACGAGAGCACGAGGAACAGGCCTCAACACGGAGTGATCTGAGGCACCGCTGCTGCTGTCCACATGGGCTTGTCTTGGCCGGAAGTCAAGCATTCACTTCGAAGTCAATGGAACTACCGAATACGGGTTCGAGTTCCGTGGGAACCGTTTTTCACCGCGGAAAATACGCGGAAAAATCGTGCGAAACGATAACGCAGCCTTCTTATAGCTGTGTACCATTTTAATTTTATCAGACATCGGGAAATGTTCTTCTCGACAGCGAATATGTGGCGCTGAGTGTCTAGCAGAAGACCGACACAAAAAACTCAAGGGCTACCTAACCTAAAAGCGTTGTTGCATGCGCCGAAATTACCGTATCATCTGAACCATTTCAAGGAAGTTGGATATAGCCGACTCGCCAGATTACTTACGAGGTCAGACTGCTAATCGAGAAATCGCGAGAAGGGGTACCACGTGCCGAAAGCGTGACTCGAGCAGAGGTTAATTGATCCCCGATTATTGTATTTAGCTTGCATCGTCGATGGCGCTACGTGTCTTCTTTCTCTACTTCCGGAATACGAAATGACGCCCGAGCTCGAGTAACTATCCCGTCCTAAATAAAATAAAAAACAATCCTATATGCTAATCTCAAATAAAACGTAATGAAATCACAAGATATTTCCAAACAAGCGTATATAGCGTTTTAAAACGTGACTGTTTACGTATTTCCAATAATGAATGTAACAGTAGATTGTGATACATTATTTAGCGGATCGCAACGTCATTCTTAGCGCATAATCGTTTATATTTAACATGAATGCAAATCGTTTCACTATATTCTATGTATCCATATTGCATGCATATTTTTTTTTTATCCTTCATAGATCTTTTGTCTTATATGGTAGTAGCAGAACCGTCGACGAGGTATAGGACAGACTACTCGTCTAACGGGACTTTGTTCCATACTCTGTATTACCGATTGTACAAAAGAACCGTAAGTTTTGTTACGCCCTCTACACGTTAGCGTTTAGTTGTACGTGCCGATATCTTACGCCTTCTATTTGCGCGGATACGCAGCAATAAATTGTATATCAGTTAGATTTCTTCGGAGCAAACGAAGAATAAATTAGTTTTGACCAGGAATAGAAGAAATCTAATACAAGGGGACAGGATATTCATCGTTTGGCGATTACCACAGCCTGAAACATCTATGTAATTCGCAATTCGGCGTGGAATTAAGACAAGAATGACTAAGAACGCTTGGAGCAGTGATCATTGACTTCTTCATCAAGAATAAAGAAGAATTTCGATAAAATTTATATATGTTTTAGTTATATAAGATGTATTCAATAGGAGTTTATAAAAATTAGCTTATAACTTTTAGCGTGTAAGTTTTAGTTATATAGGATTATAAAGATAGTTTATAACAATTAGCTTGTAAGAACGCTGCTATACTTTATAAATGGCTTAATAGCTTCAATAAACGTTCATTTATTATACATTAATTGCTTAATCATTTAATGATCCATCTAGCATCCTAGAATTACCAATCCCAATCCTTAAACGAGAAGAAACTCGTAAAAAGTAGTACTGCTCACGATAAAATTAATTCTAAGTTCGAATATTATTGGAATTTTGCGAATTCCTGGAAATGACGTCATTTTCCAAGAAATGGCAAAATAAGAATACCTCCTCGATCATTATGTTCTCCTGATACAAAGTCCAAATTTTCAATCGTGGCCCCCGATTTTCGATTTTGTATCAGGAGAACATAATATGTGAGGAGGTATCCGTAATGTGCCATTTCTTGCAAATGACGTCATCAATAATTCCAAGAATTTCGGCAATTCTTGGAAATGACGTCATTTTCCTAGAAGTGGCAGGAATACCTCCTATGACGTCATGTTCTCCTGATACAAAGTCGGATTTTCAGATTTTCAGTCGAAAAATTGTTAATGTATCAGGAGAATATAAGTGGTGAAGAGGTATGCGTGCCACTTCTAGGAAAATGACGTCACTTCCTAGAATCGCTGAAATTCCAGGAATTCTCGATGACGTCATTTCCAAGAAGTGGCACTATTCGGATACCTCCTATGACGTCATGTTCTCCTGTTACATTGCCGTTTTTTCTACCAAAATCTTGAAAATCCGACTTTGTATCAGGAGAACATAATAATTGAGGAGGTATCCGTAATGTGCCATTTCCTGGAAATGACGTCATCAATAATTCTGAGAATTTCGGCAATTCCTGGAAATGACGTCATTTTCCTAGAAGTGGCAAGAATACCTCCTATGACGTTATGTTCTCCTGATACAAAGTGAAATTTTCGATCGAGACCCCGATTTTGCGACTTTGTAACAGGAGAACATAATATGTAAGGAGGTATCCGTAATGTGCCATTTCCTGGAAATGACGTCATTTCTAAGAATTCGTGAGATTTTAATATTCTCTCGCTCACTATCGTTATATGACAAGGAAAATGTTATGGAAAGGTGATAGAAAACACTGCATTCTTCTTAAATAATTGATTTATTTAACCAAATTATTTAATAATACAATAAATTACCCTTAAACTATACTTATTACAATGGTAATACAACTTATAATACAATATATTTCATGTTTTCCAAGAGTATGTTGGTTGATCGAAGAGAACCTTTGAATCAACTCCGCAAAGTCTCCCTTTTATCCCTCTCGCCCTATGGTACCTGTGGCATAAAGAAAATACGATTAGCTAATCAGCATAATTTGAAGTATCGTCGCAAAGTAAATGTCGTTGACGAACGACAGCATAAGCGCAACGATATTTCGAATGTGGCGCCTTCAGGCAGCCCCACTTTTTATCCGCTTTGTTAGGGGCCACGCGGCTGCGCTTACACGGGAGAGAACATATAGAGGAGATCCCTTTCTTGAAACGCCAGTAATCGTGTCTAGTCTTGTCACGAACCACTTGCGAACGGAGGTGTCTCCTACCCTCGTGTTGGCGTACTACTCGGAGAATCCTCGCTATTTAACCTGCCTGCAGTAGATCCTCTGCACATTGAACACTTGACAGTTCACGCGTGTTGTTTTTTTCATTTGGAAACAACAGAAACAACTATCGCCAGGCGAAGCTGATCACGCTTGTTCCGAGAGGAGAAGCCCGCGGTCCCTAAGGTTCATGTGTTACGACGCACGACAAAATGAAGCTCACGCGAAAGTGCTTCGGAAACATCAGCAAGATGCTGGACTTTTACTCGCAGTTCAACCCCTCGCCGCTTTCGATAAAACAGTTCATCGATTTCGGTGAGTGTGAAAACGACCAGTCGAAACGGAGCTCGCTTTATTGGCAAACGCTACACCACCTCGTCCAACTTCGAGCCTCGAGTGTCTATATACTCGGGCCGGTACATTTTTCTCGCATTTCTCTCTTCCCGCATCGTTCTCGTTCCCTGTTAGCGTTGTTTTGGGACTGAGAAGGGGAAAAAAAATGGAGCACGGAATCGATCGATCAATGACCTCGAGGAGGCACGGAACATCGTTTTCACGGTCGCTTCACTAAAATCGTGTAACAATCCAGGGGCATCGCACCCGTGGCTAATTTACATGCTCTCTTCATGCTGGTTTACATAGCAAATGCCAGGCGATGGCGTTGCTATACCATTTGACTTTCGTTGGTCTGATTCATTCGCGATTAAGATTTTTTTCTTTTATCAATCGTAATGGAGAATTTAGCTATGTTGTTCGCATAATTGATTAAATGGCTCGTAGTAAAATACAAGATGGGGCGAATGAAAACATGATGTAACAGTACGTACAGATGTTACGCGTAAACAATGCAGATAACGCGACCGAGTTCCTTTTCCATTTACAGGGGTAACTAATATATGTTTAAGCACTATGATTAGATATCATGCGAGGGTAATTATCGTCTGTACAGGTGATCAATTACGCTTGTCTAAATCTGAAGTTAAATGCATGCAATTTTATATACTATACTTATCTTTTCAATTTGTTATTTTTATAGATGGTCTTAGTATCTTTCATGCTAAATCTCTGACGTCAAACAGACATTGAAGGCTTCAAACGTTTCCATCGCGCTGTATACAATGTTATGAAATAATTTTATACTTCCTTCGCGAAAAATGCGAAAAATCCGAAAAAAGTTCATACTCGAAAAGTAGAGACATTCACGACGTTAAAATCCAAGGTTTGCCTCCGTGTTTGCCTCCAATCGGTTTCGAAATGTCACTGGACTCTTAAATAACACTAGATTCGAACATAAAGCTTTTCTTCCTCGGAACGCGGTAAATATTTTCGATTCCAAAAAACGGTTCGCCTCCATTCTCCGGCATTGCACATTCGTTCGTAATCATTCGACTGTAAAGGTCACATGAAACCGAGATTAATCCATATTTTGCGAATTAACATTGCGTCATACATCACGATCGCTGCTAAATGATTACGAGTTCATTGAGTCCCTTTTTTTTTCCTTGTTATTGTACGAATAAACATCATTTTTAAGTTTTTAAGTTGCGAACCAGTTAAAGATACGAAGAGTTCCCCCTGGCGCTATAAACGGTAACATATGCTACAAACACTAAACTAACATGTGTTTTCTCCCAAAAAATGAAAGAGAAGAGAAAATCCATATGTTTCGTCTGTCAGTCGGTTCTGTTTTCGAGTTGTCAAACGTCACAGACGAGAGCTGCTTCGTCTCGTGTTTCAATATCGCTCATTGTTCACCACTATTAATGAATCAACCGCCTCGTATGCTCTATACATCGACACGCAACGAAAAGAGTAGCTTACCAAGACTTTAGTCGCCTGGGACAGTTTTGTCACGATCAACTCTGACGCGTGGATTCTATACGTAACGCGTATAAAGGGTGCAAAACAAGTAACGACGCTGCGCTCTAAATGTTTTATTCCAATTTTTTTCGATACAGATTTCGCATCAATATCGCTCCGGTCAAACGTGTTTTGTTAAAACAATTACGCTGCGGACAAATATGTTAATGACTCATGCCACAACCGGCAATAACATCCGCGCTCGCCTTTAATCCGTTCCGTCTACCGTTCGGAATTAACGACACCGGTCCTCCCGTCATTTCCGACTCGTAAACATCGAGCGGTACTGCTCGCGGCCATTGCTTTCTGGGAGGCAAAAAGTGAGATACAATTTTTATCGCGCATCTAGTAAAAATGAAACGGAACACCACCGATAACGGGAACCTGATTCCAGAGTAAATATTGATATACTGTCTGCCTTTTAAATTTCACGCGGGAAAAGCAACGCTTGGTAATACAAATCCGCTTCGCATAGAGCGGTTTAGCTAACGACCATATGACGAACTGATACCCCGAAGGAAGACCCTATCTATCAGTTTAGCGGTATATCGTTCTCTTTTGTGCTGAAGTATCTCAAATCCGCTTTTAAAGTGTACCAAATAAGAATCCACTTTCAACAGGTATCTCGGTGACTGTTTCTATTGTCGACAGAATGACTGAATCGGTTCGTTCCGATGTACCATTGCCACTCGCATCTAAAGTTCGCGAGCAGGTTGTCGTGGCGGGGAGGTCAAGGTTGACCAATCGCGTTTGAAAAGCCGCGCTGTCCCACGAATTCGTTTGCCGTCATTGGTCCACGGTGTCACGGCTTTCGCGAAAATAGCGTGCCGCGTATCGCGCTATGCAGAGACACTGGAAAGCTGCCATTTTCCCGAGCGTCACACACCGGACGTAGGCCACGCGAACCCTTGGAGTTTGAACTGTCGATAAATTCGCGTTTAAATTTGCGCCCGTGCCGTTCCCCCATCCGGATGTAGCGGGCGTCGTTCTTGGCGTAGCGTCCGCGAGCTTTGGACCGCTTTTGTGCTTTCCAAGAAGCCACGGCGATCTTTGAACCGGTTGAGAAAGACGCGGTGACGAAAGTACGGACGGCCGTTTCAAAATTTAATCTCCGTACTGTCAACGAACTTTGTAGGAGATATCGCGTCCGACTTTTCTCTTGACTACAGGGATAGCGCTCTTCCTTACCAACTTGTTAAACATCCTGGAGGGAGAGAAAGGAGTTTCTGGAAGTTGTCGGACGACTTTGACCGTAATCGCGTTGCCAGGCCTCTGTTTAGTTAGGCACTTCCACCCCTTGTTTCCTCGCAGAAACAGGGTATACTCGTACCAACGCAAACGACGGTATAATTTTTTTTATCTAGATAAAAATGTTCATATTTTGAATAAGCAGCATGACTAACGAAAATGTATAAAACAGTATTTTTCTCTATTACGTCAGAGTCACGAATACGCAAATTCATTTTTCCAGTCAGGAAGCAGTTTATACTTGAATTCATGAATTATTCTATTATCTGTTTAACGTTCAATTTGGACGATACTTTTTTATTTTCGATTATTCTTATTGTACCATTATACGATACCATTGTACACATCGTTACATATTTATTATGCACGGAAATGAAAATTACTTTAGTGCTCGAGCGTCAATACAAGCAATTAACGTATCTAGGATAGCACCGATTAAGCATGTGGCATTAATGAGGACAAGGACTCTGTTATCGGCAGCCTTCGTCGAGTTTGACGAGGAAACTTAATTCCACTCCGTGAACGTCTACAATACACTCGCCATGTTGCTTAATAACCTTAAACTCCATTCAGGATCAAGTCTGAACATCGATTGCCCTGTATCGCACGTTTTGGGATTCCTTTGTTGCTGGCAATTGCTGCTGAAACGGATTGACATTAATTCGACACACTTACCAACCGTTATTCACTTCGTTCGGCGAGATCATGCATATTTTATGCATGCAGCCGGTGTAGTCACGAGACGTGCATTGGCCTAACCACTGTGTGTGTGCGCGCGCCCACTGATGCACGTTCAGATAGAAGGTTTAAAACTAAACAGCTGCTTCCTCTGTCCGGTTATAGCCGCACGTTGACGGTTCTAGAACCGACTATGGGACGGCGAACGGCTCGTACCACGAGACATACAGTCTGCCACAAAAGCCTGACCGCGCGCACACGCTTCTCAAATTTCAAATATTAGATGAATAGCGATTTTCAATATTTCACAAATATTCCACGAAAGTAGCATCGCTCGCGTTTAAACGCGCCGAGAGGTGTTATTTTATTTACGCGAAAACAAACGATAAAAAGTCAGAAATGCCTCGGTGAGCCAGACGAAGTACAAATATCGCGTGTCTCGATATGTCAATACTAACTTTGTGCAGACTCTGTGAAATACAACGGGATTTAAATATTTCAGATACCAAATACTTTTGTGGCTGATACTACAAGTTGGAACGCATCGTTGTCAATGATAAGATTTACGTCTCATTGTTTAGAAATCTAATCGAGGATAAATTTGAAAGTAACCGAAGAGTAAGCTCGTTAAGGTAGTAAAAAGCAATGTTTGTCGAGGCGGTGTTAACAGCGAGTCGAGTGGCATTGTTGACTTATGCGTAACGTTATCTTGTCCCATGCGTGGTGCTCCCACGCAATGCCGGACAGGCTGTTTGAGAGCGCGATTGGGATGCTTCCAGCAGGTTCTCCGCGATGGGAGGAGACCAGGGCCGCGGTCTGTGCGAGTTTTTCTACCGTCGATGTATCAGGTTCGCAATGGAACAAGTATCGTTTGTTCGAGCGACCTTCTATAAAGTGTGCGCGCCTTTCGTTCCTTCCGGAAAACTCTCAAGTACGTTTCCCAATTTGGATTTACAATTGATTAGTCGAGAGGATTTTCGTTCGAAGGTTTCTATCAATCTTCCACGCGATGAAAAATATTTTTCTGCCGTTACGTAACAATAACGCGCTAATTATACTGCATTAAGTATGGTCATGGATATCATGGCTTTGCATCAAATTGTGGTACAATGTAATTAAAGTTTCAGCGATGCTCGTTAGCTTTACTCGACTCGAGTTACCAGGAAATATGAATTATTCAAAATTCTTCTTCCTGGAATTGGTTAAAAAACAAAGCGGTTACGAACGATTATTACAGCACAACATTTGCGAAATCCCTCGTATATCTATTCGAACTGCGGAAGTATCCATAATCGAATCGCGATCGAGATCAGTTTCGTAGATCAATCCAGAAACATTTCGTAACACACGATACGGCATTCGAGACGAAAATAAAACGGCCGTGTCTTTCCTTTTTCCGAGACTGCTTTCTAATTTTGCCAAGAAAATTGTTACTGATCCACGATTATTATTCCGAATTTTTATACGATTATCACTTTCTACCTTTTTTATAAAAACGTGTACCCTCTATAGATAATCTTGTCTTTATCAGCTATATAAAAAAATACTTCTATCTCGTTCGATGCGATCGTAAAATACGTGAAAACAGAATCGTGACTAATATCAGGATTTCTGTCGAGTTTCAAAGTATAAAGATACTAAAAGGTGTCATAAATAGTATATAGCATCGAAAATCTAAAGTTCTTAGTATTTCTTAAAGGTTGATCATCAAGGTAATTACACGATTAAACCGGGAAACCTTGAGCGATGGAATAAAGCGGAGGTGCAGTAGTCAAGATCGAGGTATAGCCAGGCTAGTCAACGCGTCAGAACTTCCGCCATTTCTCCGACTCGAAAGAACACGTAGCCCATCTAATTACCTCTCGAACCGCCATAAAATCGATTGATCGCCACGTACATCGCTCCTCGTCATCTCATCTTCGACTTTCCCATTCGAAAACCATTCTGCATGTCATCGCGTTCGTTTCCCCGTGGGAAAATTTCAAAGCCGTTCAATTCCACTGTCTCCTCGTTACACGCGCGCTCTGTTGACGTAACTGTTAACATTGTTAATAGACGATAATTACATTCTCGTTGAGCATGGAACAGCATTTTGCACGCTCACTTTCTGCATCTTACGTAAGGTGTTCGATGCATTTTTGTCTCGTGGAAATTGAACCGATAATTATCTACGGTGAGGCGAGTGTTCTCTTCCCGCGCAAACCCCTCGCGGAGATAGGAAACCGACGCGAGCGGAAAATCGTATTTAATCGTTGCTGGCGGATTGCAGGTCCCGCAGAAGTCCAATTTATTCCCTTTGTATTAAAAGGTTCAATCGGCGCAGAGGCTTGTTCCTGGTCGACCAACGTGCAATTTCTGGTATTGCGTTGTCCCATTTCCCATCCGGATCCTTCCGAGAACTCGACGAACGAAGGCGAATGAAATTAGAACGGCGATTTCAAACTTGTATCGAAACGCAGCGGCGATCATCTGCGATTCATTTGTCCTTAAATAGATTAGAAGCCGCAAGGGAGCCGTGCATCGTACCGGATGAGATTCTCGCCTCCATCGGTAGTTCACTAAGCATCGTATAAATAAATAGATGGATATAACCCGTTCCATACGTTTCCCCTGAATGTTAGCTCTCTGAGATGTCGAACGTGTATATGACTGTTCGATGGATCAACAGTTATTTCGCGCAGCTAATCTTTGCTTTTCAGATAATTCATTCCTATGTACATTACGCACAAGTATTCAAAACTTTTCCACGAATTTATGGTACGATACTGATCATCCAACTACTATACGAGAAAGAAGAAAAAATATACTCGTATTACTAAATCCTTCTTCATTTCGTCTAAGCAAGAACATTTCAGAAAGTATGATCTCAATGTTTCAGACTTGCAAGAAACAAGACAGAAGAAACGAGCAAACAGATTATGTGTCGTTTACATCACAATAAGGATTCAATTACTAGTTTCACCTCGAATAACGGTCGCCATTTTTCATCCAACTCCTCGCGTCGCTCTACTCATTATGAGCAACGTCAACCTGTTGACTACCGTCAGACTGTTTTCTCGCATTACCAGTGTCACTTAAAATCGTACGTTTACATTAAATTTAATGATCACGAAAATACGATACGAACGATGCAAATGGTTTAAAGTTACGATCGGACGTGTTAATTACATCACTCGTCCCTGCTGGACCAAGTTCAAGATCCATTCCTGAATTTGCACGCTCATTACTAACACTTCGCATCGTTAATGATTTACAACGACGCGGATTGAATAGGTCTAGCCTATTCCGCATCAAACGAACGTAAAATATGACGCACCGCTTGTCTGATGCACATCCGCTTTTATCGCTAGTCGGAACGCAACATTGAAATTCGCGGTTTGGTAATTAAAACTTGGCTCGTCGCACGAGCGAGACACGTGTTCGTGAATCGCGGAAGAATCGCTCCGGCCATCCACAGACGATAAGTATTCGAATGGAGAAACATTGCAACGCGTTTGTTATCCGCGTGCGAATACATGTTTCATGATTACCTTTAAATACGAGTCAGTGCTTGTACAATAAAGGGATCGCAGTTTATACGTTTGCAAGCGGTAGGAAAGCTGTTCGATGACGAATGTCGGAGGTATCATTGAAATTGGATAAACAGCCCGACTTTCCCGGCGGTTGTGACAAACTGGGCAGAACAGCCACGTGGAGCGCGCGACCTCTAAAAGAAACCTATTTTCGTTCAAGTGGGCGTGAATTCACTTCGGCGAATGTGTATTAAAAAGCGCGTATGCATCTGCACATATGCAAAGTCCAAAGGCCGGGAGGCTCGCCCACCTTCGATCATGCGGAGTTTGTAAATAAACGTTTCGAGACAATCATCACCGTCGCCTCGTGTTTTTATCGCGAACGAGCCACTCTCCTCGTTCCAATGCCTCCGTCATCAGGCGCATTGATCCGATTTTGCAACGCATCGAGCGGAGCCACTCTCTTATCACGTCCGTCTGCATCGCGCTATCGGTGTCAACTTCAGCTGTTTTTTTTTCATTCACCTCGAAAAACAACGCACCTCGTTGAGATAAACATATTTCGCCCAGCAACGAACGCCGATAATCACCGCCGGTTTCAATCGTCGTTCGTCCGTCGACGCTGTTATTTTTTCTTCACTCTTGCGCCCGTCCCCGGGCTTTCCCCGATTAATTAACACGCGTGCTCGTTCAAAGCCACGAAAGTTTTAGCGCCTGTCGGGGACACAAAAACGGACCAGAAGTAGATAACGAATAAACAAGCGGCGTTTTCAATGTTTGAACAAATACATCGTTATCGTAAGCTTGTTTATCATTTTCAAAGTGGAAACACGCTCTCGTTTCATTAAGAGGAACCCGAATCGTATCTACAGAGGCACTGGGAACTATAATAGATACGCTATTGGATTCGAGAATTATCTACGCGAAATGTCGGCTGATTTAAATGTTATCGCACGAGCGATAAACTATGATAAATAAGAAATAAGGAAGAAAATGATTAAACATGCGATATAAATTATGCATAATTATAGAAGTAACGATTTAATGTTGTGTTATGCGCGAGCGGATGATTCAGCCAATAATCCGTGAAACGTAACTGCGAAATCGTCTACGATTTACTCCGATCGGACGGAATCGTTTTCACGCGAGAAAGGACTTTTACGGTAACCCTGAACAGTCTGCTTGCCGCGGCTAGATTCGATACGTGATTTCACAGCAATTTATTATCGACAATCGATTGTACTTGCCAGTGACTCAGCTGCCCGCCTATCTCTACCCTGCGAGAAAATGCAATTTCCTTTAATGCAAGACTTGGCGTACATGAAACTCCGATAGAGGATCGCGTTTCCCCTTGGGACGACAGGCTTGCGATTATTTCCACGGAAAACTATCGTACAACGATTCTAATTCGATGAACGGCAAAAATAGAACTTTAGTAAAGCGCTCAATTAGTATGCATTAGCGTTCCATTAGCATAATTTCCATCTTTATATCTCGACCCTCCTTATATCTCGAGCAACGCCTCTTCAAGTCGATACGAAAAATATTTAAAATAGCAATTTTTGGATATCTCGAAAATAGTCGGTTGCCAGTGTAAATTGACGGTTTCCGTTCGCACTTTGCAGTTTCCCTGCGATCGGAGAAAGTTGTCTGTACACGGTCCGTACTCGGCTGCCTCCGAGTGAACGCAAAGGAAATTTAATTAAGCAATGGGATCAAACCGTTCCTCGATGGAAGTACTTTATCGACGATGACGTAAACGGTGGTCAAGTTTAGTTTCGCGATGTCCCCATTATATTGACCACCCGCGTCGTAAACGTACACACACGGTTCGTACACGGAATCGATCGCTCGACGTTTTCCGCAGACAACACGCGAGGCGAGTTGATTTCACTAAAAACCGATTGACTAAAGACCGGTCTCTCGGAAGCAGGTCTATTGAAATTATTATTCCCACACGTGTAAATGGAAAACCTTGGCGCGCGTTCCTTTCCTTTTTTTCTGCAACGACATCTTCGTCGACGACTTTTGTTCGAATCGTGGTCAATCCATCGTTCGATTGGTTCATTCAATTTTACAATAGATACTCCCTCGGAGTGTCGAAAGCGATCAATGATTACCTCGATACGAGGTCAACTACGCGAGCACTGAGAGCAGTGATAAAGTGGTATCGGTCTAGCCGCAGCCGCGCACACACTATCGTATTTTCTAAAATACGCTGAAGAAATATAAATACGTAAATATATAGCATACGCAGCATAATAGAAAATTCTGTTGCGCAACGACTTTTCTCGCGTAACGCGTTGCATTAAACAATGGTCACCTAAAGAAATAAACAACTATGAAACGGAAGAAGTTGTTATACGACGAGGAAAGCAATGCAATGCTAGATTATAGCGATTCTAATGTTGATTATTTACCGTGTTGTACGAGAAAGAAAACAACAGTCGCAATATGTTTGCCTAATTATATGAATTCGCGTTACACGAGAGTTTAATATAAACAGTATTTCTTTATACGTTAATGCGCATTTTGAAATACCAACAGGTTTCTCTTTCACCGCTAGCGAAGGTGTTTTTACCTCGTTGGAATTTACGATGCTTACAAAGAAAAAAAAGTTAAATAGGAAATTCTCTTTTTCATCTGAAGCGGAACGTATTGCGAGATACGCTACGAGCGAAGTGATACTTCCCGTGAAATCGTTCCCGATTTCCGACAAGACAATCGGGCTTGTGCAATTCCGTAAACGCTGTTTACAGAGTTCATCGTTCGCCGTCTATTCGATTCATCAAAACAACGCCGAGAGGAACGGCTTTTTTCTTCTTTGATAACGGGTATAAAACGCCGCGATAAGATCGCTGGGAACTATCGCGGTTTTTCTTCGCGATTCCTCTTCAAACATTCTGGGTTATCATTCAAACAAACAACTCGCTCATAAATAAAGCATAAACAAGAACCGCGGCGAATGCGATTACTAGGATCGTTGATATGTTTCCAGGTCT
This sequence comes from Xylocopa sonorina, assembly GCF_050948175.1. Taxonomy (NCBI): domain Eukaryota; kingdom Metazoa; phylum Arthropoda; class Insecta; order Hymenoptera; family Apidae; genus Xylocopa; species Xylocopa sonorina. The sequence goes on from NC_135193.1 coordinate 17,977,742, forward strand.
AAGTGCCTGTGAGAGGAAGTCCTTCATATTCTTGAGGAAAGAGCTACCAGTCCGGCTGGCCAATATTATGAAAGAGATCCACTTGTTACCGGAGAATCTGCTGAAAATGCCCAGCATGGGCACGGTTAATAATTTATACGTCACCTCGTTCGAGGATATCTTGCAGTTCGAGAAGGTTGAAGTCAACGAGTCCACTTTAGACAAGTGAGTGTTCCTAGTTCCTCCAACGATTCGCGTATACGCTCTCTACATCCAATACTATTGATCCTACCATTTTTCTAATCAATTTTTATAGACAAGACTGAATCGTGCTCGTTCATTGTTCGCAGATTCTGTCAGACTCTGGTCAAAATTCGGAACAGACACAAGGACATCGTCGAAACGATGGCGCAGGGTGTCCTCGAGCTGAAGGAGTCGCACGACGTCGACACCCAGACGGAGAACAATATTCAGTATTTCTTGGACAGATTTCTGATGTCCCGTATCTCGATTCGTATGCTGATCAATCAACACAGTGAGTTGGTTGGTCGATTTTGCTGACGCGGTCGGTTAGAATGAAATTGATTCGATTTCCGATGGTATGTTGCAGCGCTTCTGTTTGGCAGCGAGTTAAACGGACACAGTAGACACGTAGGATCCATAGACCCGTCGTGTGACGTTATCAGCGTTGTGGAAGACGCGTACGAGAAAGCGCGGCTACTCTGCGATCAATATTATCTGGCTAGCCCCGAACTGATAGTCAAGCAACATAACGGCAAGTTTGAAAAATGTTGATTGTACTAGAATATGGCTAGTAAGTAATACCTGCGTAAACAATCATCTGTAATTAAGTATAATATCGTATATCATGGAAAGAAAAAAAGGCTAATTTTCGCGTTGACAAATAACAGATATAGAGTTGTTTAGAGATAAGTAAGAATAAATAGTCTTCAAGCTTTTGATACGGCGATTCGCCGTGACCTTCCGGTTTAAATAGACGTTGATAATGCAATTGATGAACATTAGTATTCTTCGAGGCAGGATCGTTGAAATATAATATTTCGATCTTCTGATCGTTCGTTTCTCTTCTTTCAGAATTTGAACGATGTAGCCAAATTAGAATAGTTTACGTACCGAGCCATCTGTTCCATATGCTGTTCGAGCTCTTTAAAAACAGCATGCGAGCAGTGATGGAACACCATAGCTCCACTGCGGAGTATCCACCGATCGAAGTGATCGTTTCACGCGGCAAAGAAGACATTTGCGTGAAGGTAAAAATTGGCAAATTATTTTACAATTACCGACAACTATCGAAAACGATCGATATATATTTGTTCGCGTGGAAATTGTGTACGACCTTCCGTCAGCATTGACATTCAATATCAATGCACAACACGAAACGTGCTGCGAATCGTCGAACAGCTGTTGTTCGTAACGTCAGAATCAATTTTCACGTGATGTATACACGTCACGATCTCAATCGATTTGGAATTCAGTTTTGATGAATGTTTCTCTAGTGAAATCATTCTTGCAGATGTCCGATCGAGGCGGTGGTATTCCTCGCTCGCAGATGGACCATTTGTTCAAGTACATGTACAGCACAGCGCCTAAGCCAAGCCCGTCTGACGCGCACACTGTTCCGCTCGCCGGATACGGTTACGGTCTTCCAGTGTCTCGACTATACGCCAGATACTTCCACGGCGATCTCGTCCTCCAGAGTTGCGACGGTTACGGCACGGACGCAATCGTATATCTCAAGGTGAGCGACGTCTCGCATCGTTCTCGCGTAACATCACGTGTAACGCCACGTTGTCCCATTTGTACGAGAATTTCCTTCGACAGGCTCTATCGAACGAAGCGAACGAGTTGTTGCCGATCTTCAACAAGACTTCCTCCAAGTTCTATCGGACGCAAGTGTCCACCACCGACTGGAGTAGCCAATGCGGCGGCGGGATGGCCACGAGGCAACTGCGTATGAGCCAGTTACAGAGTCACAAGCAACCACGCGGGATGCAAGTCAGCCAATGCTAGCGAAATTCCAGCCCTACGGATCGAACAACGGAGAAGTAAGTACGTAGATCTCGACCATCCCTCTCGCGAGACACGCTTTGGATGTTCGCTTTGGAACACTCTTCCGTCGTAAAGTTTAGGAACAGTATTTGAAGGTCTAGAGCCTGGCAGACTGGGTTTTACGGAGCTCGTGTTCCGAAGTGTCGCGTTCTACGTCTCTAATTAGATCCGATATCGAATCGAAGAAAGTCGAAGCGCTGTTTCAGTCGTAGATAAATGTCTGTTCGATTTCTGATGTTTCCGTTCGTGTCTGTATTTGAATCGATCTTAGTGTTTCGTTTTTAATTGGACGTTTCCGTGACGAGCACCCGGAACGATCGACGGAACGTTCGAGTTCGACAGATCGTCTAATCAGACCAACTACTTCTGCTGTAGGTGGTTCGGGAAAAGCCTTGCGTCTTTCGTGTCACGATATGTAGGGAAATTGCGTTCGCAGTGGAAATAATAGACTGACCGTGGTGGTCGCAACGGTACCGCTTCTTTGTCTGGGAAATATCTGGCTGCACATTATACCCACGGTTACAACATCCACATATCACACGACTTATCAAAATTCGACTGTACTTGACGTTCCCCATATTTTTTCCTCTTCATTTGCTTCTGTTCATCAAGTATTTAGCATAAACATGTACAATGGAGCATCCAGATAACACAGAAAGCTTGTCTTTTAAACATTTTGCAGTTTGAAAAATTTGCTTTAACAAAATGTTCAAGTATTTAAAGAAAATTGTAGACTTTATCTGGACGCTCTATAAAGATTACTCTTTGTGTTTTATATTATAATACAAGTACACATACATACACACACACACATCTTGTTACGTCTTGATTAAATTAACATTTTAATTATACAACTAATTGTAAAGAGCATTTGATTTTGTACGAACGAGAAACTGTACAAACAAACGTTTAGACGAACATCACCAACGATCGATACGAAAGCGAGAAGGGATTTTTCATTGGTTAAAGTGATTTTTATAAATGGATGCCACAAATTGTGAACTGTGATCTGATGCGTAATTTTAGTTGAACGTAGCTAGGCAATTTCAGACCTGTTTAATGCACGACGCGATCCAGGATTCTTACCCTTAAACCGTGCGAAGGAAAAGATGGTCGTCGATTTATCGATCGCTTGAGAGCACAAGCTACGCGAGGTAGCGTGCAATTTAAAAGAACTGGCTGCAAGTAGAATAGCGTTACTCTGATTTACTTTATCCCCTGGAAAGTATTTTATATATACCGTGACCGGAGTGAGGGAGCACTCCGGATGATCCACTTTTCCATATACTTTTATAAGACTAAACGGAAACAAGGATTTGTAAAACGAGCGAATTCATTCATTCGTTCGTATTCCAAGGTATTCCACACGCAGACTCGTTTACAACGGACGCCTCAATCTCAGTCGATAAAGCTTGAATAAATTTGACAAGGATGCGAGCCTAGATTGCGTTTCCTGTTCCGTAAACTCTGCACTTTCTAATTTAAAACGAACACCACTACTTTGTATATCTGAACCGATCCGAAAGTGAAATAAAGTTTCTGTACGTTTGTAACAAACACAGTGCGATGACGTTTTATTTTCACCGAGAAACGGGAACAACGCGCGCGTACCTTCGAATGTAGAACAGTCTCTCCGAGGCGATCACGCGTAACTCGCGTGACCAGCGCGTTTTCCAAGACTCGCGGATGTTGCTTTTCAATGAACGGATCCGCGAGCGTCACGAATTGTTCCTAAAATCGATACACGATGTCAGTTTTGTGCGAATGTCTCCCGTGTTTTACTCGATTCGCGGACAATTCCGTGGTGCAGCCGCGAATGTACTCTCTATGTTCCATTGTGTATATAATCAGACGGTTTTAGACTAATCGGTATGGCGTTCGTCTGGGATCTGTACAATTTCTAGGTACAATTACAAACCGTAGGGGCATTCGCGTGCACGGCATAAGCGATCACTTGTAAAAACATTGTTAATAAACGTATTACAAGATTAAAAAGATGTTTCTTCTTTTACACGATCCTTACGAATCAATTGTAAATTATTCAAGGAAAAGGCTGACGAGTCGTCTCGTTTGACAAGGAAGGCAGAAAATACGGGCGTTGTAATGCATCGCTGTACTTTTATTACATTTGGCCATGCGTACCATAAGTGTGAGCTCGCTCCCGACAAATGTTCCTCTCTTACCGCACGCTTCGCTCGCTAAATAATAAAAAGTACGCCTTAGCAATAACAAGAATTTTCGTTTATAAAATAACGCTACCCTATTTACACGCCTGGCGATCATCGGTGTGCCCAGGTGACTCAACAGAACATCCTACAATTAGCATTGACAAGTAAAACTGGTAATTACCGTCGATCGGATCGCGATCCGGGACGACCTTCCAGTTCTCTCCAGCCACGAACCAACCGACGATAATTTACAAACTCAGATTACAGTCGATTCGACGATTCACAACTAAAACTCTCGAAGCACTAGCGGTGTAATGATAAAAACGAAAATGTATGATCGTCGCGAAAGAAGAACGGGAACGGGCTTAAAACACGATGAGAAATTGAAACACGTCGAACAAAAGAAGAGAGGCTCGAAACGAACCGAAATCGATTGCGAGTAAAACGGTAAAATGAAATAATTTAGTGAGCCAAATAAAACGATTAAAAAATGGTGATCGAAGCTATTCGGAACGGACTCGAAACGTTTATGTCGATGAGCTCCTCCGAGAACCCTTATTCTTCTCTCCTCTCTATTTCCCCTCGAGTTTGGCACCGTCTAATCAACGCGTCTCCCTTATTTCAGAAAATCACGGATCTCCCTAATCCGATAAAAGTTTATATCACAATAATAAAGTTCTTAGCGCGCGTCCCGCGAAGTTTCCTTGTGTACAGGTCGCCCTCTCGGTTGTAGATTCGAAAAATACAATCTCGCGTTCACCTCGTATCTGCACGAATTTCGAAAAAGGTACGCTAACGCAATTGCACGCATTTTCCGACCGGTTTGCGTCGTACGAAAATTAAATTACACCCGTCGTGGTGGTTGTTCTCGCCGCTACGTTTCAATCGTCTGGAAAAATATACCGTCCGAGAATTTACAGAGTCGCGTGCTTTCTGTTTCTTTGATCGTTCCACGAGCGAGACAATTTCGGGGTAGAAACGATGGAAATGAAAAAAGAAAGGAACGAATTTTGTACGCGATTTAGAAGATCGTTCAACGGACCCCGCTTATGCTTCCTGTTTCTGGTCAAATCGATCAGGCGAAGAGCTATTGCTAAAACTCCCCTAAACTTCGTTATTCAACGATTCACCCTATGCTACAATGTATATACAGCATGGCAGTGATTACACACTCTACATTTCTTTGCCGTACAATACACGTGCTACGATAGAATTTTGTAACGTTAAAAATTGCATGATCTCGAGAGCCTGCGAACGATTATTCGCAGATCCCTCTTATATATATCCGTAATCATCCGGTGAAATTAAACGTCCTGATTCACTTCAGCTACTTCTCGCGCGGTTCAGGCGAAGGATTATCGGCGCGGATCAACGTGGACACGCTCGCGAGCTCGCCTACGCATTTCACAAGCCTTGCGTTAGAAAGGCAAATCTCTTTCGACAAATCACAAACCGTGCCCCTGTTACACCCACGGCTCTCTATCGCGTGAAACTGATCGAGCGCCGATTTACACCAGAAGCGAGCACAAAAAGTCCGAAGAAATTCACCTGAATTCTATTCTTTCTTTTTAGTTCCCCTGAACGGTGAATTTGGTCGTACGTAGGTCTGCAAACGCTTGTCTCCTGATCCGAATGAAATTTACAATTAACAGGTATAACGGTGTTCAGGTGAAATTCGAGCGGTCATCGTGCGAATGCGAATAATTCCGTTCTGAGTGGTTTTGTTCTTTCTTCTTGCTCTGACGCGAGTAGAAAAATAAGGGAAACGAACTGCCGTTCGACACGGAGACAATAATGAGCGCCCTGTGACTGCGAAAGGTATGTGTAATTTTTTTACGGTTAGTAAATTACGCTCGGTTACATTCCTCATACGACATTAGTACAATTATTAATTAATCTAGGACATATTCACTACTCAAATAGATACTTTATATAATAATTACTCTTTATAGTCTATCAAAATATTCATCACAGTGCTACGGACACAAAATTGTGTTCTGTTTATACGTGTAAATAATGATTCTTTTTTTTCATCGAGCAGGAAAAGTCGCGTAATCCAGCCACTCGTTGATCGCAAGTCTACATTATCCCACACGGAAGCGTGTTATTAGATATTCTTCCCTTTCCTACCTCCCTCCTTCTACCTCTTTCTTTATTCTTTCTTGTTCTCTCTTTTTTCTTTATTTTTTTTAATAAAATAAACGACGTTTGTCAACCGTCTTTCAATTTTCCTCTGAAAATATCAACAAATCGATAAATGGTATCTATTTAAATTACACTTTAAACGATTCTCTAGATCACATAGTTCCATTTTCATCTTTTGTACAATAGTTTGAGGATTCCTTTAACGTGTCAACGAGAGACCCGATTCTTGGTATTTTCTGTGCTCGTATCACTTATTTCCTTCCCTTCTTCTATTTTTTTCTTTTTTTCCTTTAAACGTAGAGTGCTACACACACACATGACAGTATCGTCCCGTTCAAAAAATTCTTATTCGATTTTACACATGACTTATATGTACAACAATAAATTAAGAAGATGGCCTTCCAAGGAGATCGTCTAGCTTACGATTGAATCGACCAGCTCAGGCAGCTAGAAAACTCGTCACGTTTCTCTGTCTACTAAACTCAGAGACGAAGCGTTCACGAATCGCGCGACACGTGAAAGACAAAAATCCAAGGGCAACAGAACCCTCGCGAGAAAACGGAAAACGCACCGAGTGAATGGAAATTAATTTAAACGAGAAACGATCTGCCATCGGCTCGCTAACAAATTTCGATCGAGCGACGAAACCAAAACCAAAGAAGCTCTCGCGAAACTAAGACTAACGCGCGCGCGCACTTTCTCGCACTAAACGTAAACGTAACCAACGAATCTACGGAAAGAACAAATTAAATCGGAGCTAAATGATTCCTGTACGAAGCGAATCACAGTGTTCCCCTTAGTACGCCCTTTCTCCTTGTTCTATCAGCAATGTTTCTCTCCCAAGGGAAACAATCTCCCGAAACTTCCTCCAAAAATTTCCATCCATCCTTCTTCTTTGCAAAAAATCATCCCAAAATATTACTACCTTGTTAAGAATTTCCAGTATACGTTGCTCTCGCGAGCAATAGCCTTACTGTACTATAAAAATCTTTCTCAACTTTGCGATTTTCTTTTTAGTTTCTTTTTAACATCTCCCATTCGTGTCGGAACAATGACTCCCGCAAAATTTCTCACCGTAGTTCACCTCTCGCAATCATTCTCAGATGAAGAAACGTTTCTCTTTCTTCGAGTGGCGGTTCGAGCGAAGACGTTTCGTCGCCTCGTTCTCTTTATACTTGCTTCTCGAAATTGGATCTCCAATCGTTTGAACTCTGACAATTAATGGCCACTCTGTTTGAAAACGTTCCTTAAAAGAAAAACAAAAAAAAAAAGAAACAATAACCGGTGCATTATTTCCCTGAATATCCGTCTGGAATTGCTTGAGAACTGGTCTCTGTTAAACCTCTGCGTGAAGGGGACTAGGCGAGCGGAGCGACTGACAGCAACCCCATGGAAAGAGCCACGTGGCTCAGCACCTTGGCGAAAATTTCGGGTTGGTAGGGCCGTGGATGTAGCTTCGTAGTTCCTTTGGTGGCTCTGACCCGAAGTCCGACGCCGTGTCAACGTCGGACTTGCGACAGATGATCATGCGAATGTCGGTGTGCAAGTAAATCCGGCCCGACTTGCCGGACATAAATCTGAAACGAAACGTACTCCTCTTAACGGCTGCTACGCGCAATCTCTACGTGCATGCGGGGGTGTTAATTAGCCGTACGTTGCCAGACAGTGGAAGCCTTTAGTCGGTTACAAACATCAGCCACAGAGAAGGGAAACGAGTAAAGCGGGGATAGGAGAGACATTTAAAACGAGTGAAATCAATAATCGTCGCTTCCAGTCGTGTGGTAAATGTAAACTGGATACGTAGCGTTTCTCTTCACTCGATCTTCGACCACGAAGACGAGAAAGATGGCGTGCGAAAGCCTCGATTATTGTTGGAACACTGGTTGTGGAAGCTTGAAAACTTTAATTAGCGACCGGGAGAGCATCGTCCCTCCGACGAGTCGCGGGTAATGAAAATTTTCAAGTTTACAAGGCGGACAAAATTCGACGTCTCTCGCTGAAACAGAGATGTACGCACCTAAGATGTACGAGGTAGCGTAGTGTTTTGTCCCGCAGTGTTCTCTGACGTAAAAAAGTATGAGATCGTGGTGGCATATCAGAAAGATCGTATAGTACTACGAACATCTTAACGACTGTACCCAATGGATTGAGAAGCGTTACTTGAATAGTACCGCTTCTTGGTACTTGGTAGCCCTTTTTGCCCAAATTAATATGTGCCTACGCAAAAGTAACAGGATTCGTTTCATCAATGTCCCGTTACGGTCTAAATACATTATTTAAAAAAAAAAAAAAAAAAAAAAAAAACACAAAAACAACAAATCTTTTTCCACATGAAATTCAAAAACAGAAAGAAAAAAAAGTACACAGAAAAATTACGAAAATCACCAATTCGTAAAGGATCGATATTATAAAAAAAAAAAAAAAAAATAGGCGAAATGAAACGGGGAAAGAGTAACGATCGTTGGTGTACGTACGAGATAGGGCGTAGAAACTTTATCATTGTCGCCGAGCGTGTAGAAGAACACAGTGACTGGAAGCTTTCGGTGTTTTGGACAGAAAGAGCCGCTGGCACCCAGCTCTGCCGTGAAACCGTGAACCGTGGACACAGGTTCGAGTCTGCCGTTCAAAGCGGACTCCTCGAAGCTACCGAGAAGAGCGTGGCTCTGCGGTCTACTGCGGGAAGACGATCGTCTCTTCGGTGTCTCCTCGCCTTCGCCAGCGTTCTCAGCCTCCCTGTCGGTCTCCTCCAGCGACACTGCCCCTGGACTCGGCGGGGTGTTCAACTCGAACAGCGCGCTAGAACGAAGAAAGCTCGTAAGAATTCTCTTCCTAAGAAACGTCGAGCATTTCACGGGCCACGAGTTTTTCTCAACGAGTAATTCGTACCTTCTCTTCGAGGAGACAGAGTTCAGACTGCTGTCGTAATCGAAGCAACAGCTGCCTCTTCTCAACGGCGCCGGGCTGGAAGTTAAGGGCAAACCGGTTCTACTGTGGAACACCATGGAGGCAGCGTTCTCCAGGGAACGTCGAAATCGTTCTTGCTCGATGGCGGTCGGTACCGCCTTGTCCACTGTCTCGTCTTCCTCCACGGTGGTGTTGTCCTTGGCTGAACCGTTGCTTCGAACTTTCGCGGTCGAATAGCCGTTGCTCTTCCCGATGATCGCGACGGTTTCGTTGCTCGGCTTCGATGCAGCTTCAGCTTCCTTCTCCTCGCGCTCGGCTGTGCTAGCTTCTCCATTTGTACTATGCAGCCTGTTCTGCCACTTGGACACCTCGACCTTATCATTGTCGAAGCTGCCCTCCTTGTAATTTGTACTATAGGTTTGTGGATTTTGATGTGCGCCATTTGTACTAAACTCTGAAAGGTCGGGGCACGGGTCACGTTTCTCCGTCTGCTCGACGATGTTCGAGAAGTCTATCCTCCTCTTGACCTTGCTGTCTCTCAAGTTCTTTGGATCGTGCAGATTGGGCTGGACGTTGTTGTACGAGAACGAACGCTGGCCTGCCTGTGGTACCGCGTCCTGTGAGTTCTCCTTCGGAGGTAAGGTCGCCATCTTCCTCTCTTGCTCCTTCTTAAAAAGCTGCCGAATCCGAGTGAAACCGTTGTACTTATGGAATGCCATTGGTAAGGACTTCTCGTCCTCCGATGGCGCGGTTCTCTGTTCTTGGTTCACCTTCTCACAGGCCACGTTATTTCGACCGTTTTCCGTGTCGTTGATGTTCGACGCCAACACGGACCTGGATTTGGTCCCGTTGGAAACCTCCGTCAGGTTCCTCCGGTCTCTACTAGTTCGTAAGATTGCTCCCAATAATATGTCCGCTTTGTTCGAAACGTTTTGCAGACAGTCCACGGTGTTGTTCGTTCGTTTCTCGGAGTTATTGCATTTTGCCGTCTGCAGATCCTCTTTCGATGCGCTGCCCTCGAGTTTCTCGCGTTTCTGAGACGGATTGTAGATATTCTTGTTACCGTAGATATCGACGAAATGGGTCTTCTCCAAAGCCTGATGGTCGTTTTTCTTGCACAATTTGTGATTGCATCCGTTGCAAGGCCTCGTGCAGTTCACCATATTGTTCACCGTACACTCGGTGCCCTCCAGGTTCGCGTACTTCATCGTCGACTTCTCCGCCGGGTCTTCGATCGACTTTTCCAACCTCTCCCGTCTCTTCATTGTCCTGACACTCGTTCTCTTACGTTCGGACGGCGTTCTAACCCTTAATACAGCCAAAACCTCGTCGAACTCTTGCTGACTCAGCTCCAGGTTACAATTCTTGAATCTGACCTCGTTCCCGTGCTGTTGCTCCTGACTCTTCAAATTTGTAGCCTTCACCTTGTTCTCCACGTAATCGCTGCTTGGCGCGACACCCAGAACTCGTCCAGGAACTCTGCTGAACCAATCCAAGAAACCTCCCTCCTCCTTCGACTTGTCCTTCTCCTCGGGCAACGACAACTTCGATATCAATTGACTCAGATCCTTCCCGGGTCTACCTCTGTTGTTTGCTCCGCCGTCCAAGTCCGGCTCCAATGATTTCGGCCCGTGCGACGCTGCCTCGACGTTCGACAGCTTGTTCGACGATGACTTGGCGCAGCTCTGATGCACCATGCAGACAGAGTTCAAAGAGTCTTGCTTCAGCCGATTATTCGTCGATGGGCCTGGATTTGATTCGTGAAAGGGACTCGGTTGCCTGAACGGATTAATCACGAGACTCGTGTCCTTGCTGACCGGCGGTTTACATGTTCTCTCGGAATCGTTGAAGTAGCCGTCCTTGTTCCCGCGCAAGCTCTGAAAAGCGCACTTCCCGTGCACGTTACTGTTGTTCCAGGACTCCACGAAGGACCAAGGCAGCGACGAATTGAACGGTATCAGGTTCTCGAACAACCCGTTCTTCTCCGTTGATTTCATCTCCGTCTGATTTTGTTTCTTCTCCAAGTTGCACTGCTTCTCCTTGCAATTCGACGCTGGCTTCAGCTCGGGATCCTCGATCGTCCGCTTGTATCGTTTCTCCAGGTTCCCCTCTCTCTCGTCGATGTTCAGCTGCGTCTTGAAGCAGCGTTCCAGATTGTCGGAGTTCAGATTATTCCGGTTTCTGACGGTGTTCTCCTCGAGCTTGCAGCTCTGACCCTGCGCGGACTTGATCCCACGGTTGTTCACGATCTCGGTGGAACACTTCGAACCCTGGCCGTCCTTCGAGTCCTGCGTCACGGTTTCCTGCACGGATGGTAGAGGCGTCGGTTGAACGGTAACGCAGGTGTTCGTCTCCGTAGGGCCGCAAGGAAGCGAACGACGACGCTTCCTCTCGCGATTCTGCCGCGGAATCGCCGGTGACGGTGGCGGGACGTCTTCCTCCTCGCAAGCGCAGTGATGTTTACCGGGCTTGTTGCACGGCGTCTGCAGTCTGTCGTCCACCAAAGCTGTTGCAGAAAATCAGATTCGTTTCGCGACACGCTCGAGCTAAATCGTTATATATCGGATATCTTTCGAGCATCAGCTTCGCCAATTGATCGACGACCGAACCGAAATCGGTAAATAAAGTAATACGATGGTGTTAAAATATTAGCGAGAAGAAACTAAAAGAGCCATTTCTTGTAAAACAAGGGAATAAAGGAACGATAAATCGATCGATATCGATTAGCAGAATGAACGTATACAGACACGCGAAGGTGATACTCGAGCGGCGAAATATCACGCCTATCGATTCGGAATCCCCTCATTACCAGGCAAAACGAGGCCCTCGGTATTTTGCGGGGCGCTGGGCACCGGGGTCGCCTTGGTGGGTGTCAAAGCCCTCGCGACACCCTCCTCGTCTTTCTCTTTGATCGGGTGCAACGGGCAGGTGAGGATCGGCACCTCCTCCATCCTCGGCAGTGCCCAAACGGTGACCTAAAATTTACACGAGAAATCCTCTTCAGCTCCATTAAATGCAGTCACGGTACTCGGAACGAGATCGGGTAGCCGGTGTGACTCATCTGCTGGTTAAAAGTAGGCATTCGTTAGTGTCCTCGAACCACCAGAATAGAACCGTGGAAGGTACTCCGAGAGTACGCGGACGAAGAGAACCACCATGCGAATTACATGGACGGTTCGAGGAACATTGACCTCGCCTTCGTCGCGAGTCAAACGCGTCAGTTAGAGCGTTCCTCGCGAGCTGTTCTAGAGCTGTCGCTTGCCAGAGAATCCCCGGATCGATTAAGAGCGTCTATCTTCATCCGATGCGCTTTCATAACATTTTACACGCCAATGTACAGGGGGTAGGGGGTGACAATGATTTTGTTCGAGCGAATCTACGATGACAACAACGGTAACGTGGAAGATGAAACGGACGTTAATGGAAGGCTCAAGTTTTTCATCTTCCGACTGGTGACAATGTTCCTGGATTTACGGTATGCGGATAGCAAAGAGACGATTTCAAGAATATGGCGGCGATTCGTTCGATCGATCTCCCTTTACCTTCGTGGAATTTCCATCGCCGTTGCCAGCCAAGGGGAACGTGTGCTCGACAGGGGTGTCCCGGAACTTTCTCAGATTCTCGTCGTTATGAGGCACCACCCTGGTCGCGATGTAACTGGGATCGGCGCCGTTGCTCCTCGACCACCAAGCGGCTACCTGGCTGAAGTGAAGCCGTGAACGAACTGCCTGATACAATCCATAGAAATTCATCGTCTCCGGGCTCCTGAGGATCATTATTCATTCGCCTTGTTAATGACAAAGAAAATGTTCGTTTAATTATTCCGAGTCATCCGTGGTTCGATAATGGGCATATGCGTCCTATCGCGAGGCACCCAACACACCAAACAACGACAGCTCAGAGGTACGGGCAGATGAGTAATACTCACTTGCTGGCAACGACGCAGACACACCAATACTCCAGCAGCATCTCCGACGCTTGTTGCCATGGTGAGATTGATAAGGACGGCACGGTGCTGATCGGATTCTTGCTCGTGGATTTGGCCAGACCGCATGGACAATCGCTGCACAGCACTACCTCGATGCACAGGAACGTACCAATCGCGACACGGTCAGCGATTTCTCGAACGAGCACAAGATATCGATCACACTGGACAGATTTTTTTGATTTTTTTTTTTAAGTAGCTATAACATTCGAACAGAGAATAACGTAAACGAGATTTAGTTGGTTTACCAAGTAATTATCTTCCTCGCACACATGGTCTTTAGGCGCCGGCTGCATAGGCGCTGCGCAGTGTGGGCCCTCTTTGTAACCACGTGGAGGGCCCTGAATCCTCCCTTCGCAAACAAGGACTCCAAGGGCTCGGAACACGCTAAGAATGCCACCCCGACCGCCAGCCCCATTCGGGCTGGGAATGCCTCCTGTCACTGCACCTAAACAGTGCATACCTGCAACGAACAAACACAAGTCTCTCGTTAATATCGCGAGTAAACCGCATCCCTCGGAAAACCACAGGTGTTCAAGGATACGATCAACGATCGAAATCGTTTCTTCGCGGGAACCGGACACGCGCGCACGAACCTGCGAGCACTCCACCTCCTTGGAAGCAATTTCCAACGCATTGGAACAGAATCGTCGACATTTTCGTGAGCCACCCCCCCGGGGGTAAATGAAGACTGGAACGATTCGGCCACGACCTCCGTTATCGTTAATCCCGTACACACCAGCACGACGGGTCATGCTTCGAACCTTCGACTCAGGTACACGTCTCTATCGCGGGACCGAACTTTGTTCCTCGAATTGGTCACGTTCGCAATGGAAAACATGCGTCATCGTAGCAGTTTGTTCCCCTCTGAATCATGGATGAAAAAAGAAAAAGTTGCACGTTCATCGTGTACACCGATCGATTCGTTCGTTGTTCGACTTAAGTGGACGGAGAATTGCCGCGCGGAATTGTTCTCCCTTGAACGACGCGAGTGTTCAGAGGTGGGCATACGCGGTACTCGCAAGTCCTGAAAATCGCACTTGTACGGTATCGAGATGCCTGGCTTTCGTACGGTATTTCTCGTTCCTTTTCACCTGACACCCGATCCGAGATTTCGTCAACCGTCTTCCGCCGGTCATTATGTAAGGGTGAATAAGCAGGAGGGCGATGGGCATTATTTATAACTTTGCCCGTGCCGCCATACGCGGCGAAACCGACCGACCGGATTGGCTTCCACGCGGCTTTTCTCCGTGCGCTTTCAGCGTCCGAGGGAACGAACGAAGAGGAACCTCCCGCCGGGTGCTGCGGCGCCCACGGCGCAGTAAAGGGAGACGCGACCTTTTTCTCGCGGAAAATCCGTCGCTGGTTTCGTTGGAAAATTTCTGGTCAACTTCACGACCAGTCGAGAGAAGTATCGTCTGGTCCGGTTATAGGTTCTCGCCACGGCTATTCCTGGCTGTTCGCAGCAATGTGAAATCTCGCCTGCGTCTATCGATACAGCATGGTCTCGTTGACTCCTGTTGCGATTTTTTTAGGGAAGAATTCAACAGCTTTACGAGGAATCGCTAGAGTCGTTTAATCGATAAGATAAATGCGTGTCGCGTACTTGAGAAGCCGATCGAATTGATACTTGAGGAACGGTGAAACGTTGTTTCTACAAGATTACGGGAACTATCCGGACGATAACACGGCACGACTGGTTCGAGTCCCCCGTGTCAGACCGTACACTGTGGTCCCACTCGCGTTTCGGCGACGCGAAAAGTCGGTGCGGACGCGACGAGGAATTTGAATAAAGAACTGGCCGGCAGCAGCGACCTCTCGCACGCAGGCTGTTCACGCGTGTCGAGGGTCTGCACACAAGAGAGAGCTTGTGGGGCTCCACGAGGGTGATCGTACTCGAGTGTCATGCGCAAAAAGTTCCCAACCCTTCGCGAGGTCCATCGAGAGACGGTATCAGGATTAACCGCGACCTCGAGACGCGTCTTTCGAGTATAGCATAAACGGTGAACAATTAAAGTAGCTTGGAAGTCGGCGCTAATTAATGCTCGTCTCGAGAAACGGACGAGATTTCTTCGTAGCTGTGGATCCTGATCCTGAAGCCGATAACCGTTCGCCTCGAGCGGCGTCCCGCTCAGGTATCTCAGAGCGATCTACTTGCGACAAAAAGTTCCTTTGTACCGCTTCTAATCGTGCCAGCTAATACCTAGTCTGGAACAGCCGATAATCCGTAACTGAAATCTTGTTAGCGCCTGGCATTGTCGGAGTTTTCCCGTACAATTAGTCGCACTGAAACCGGTAAGCGACCGACCAGGAGACGAGGCCAAGCATGGCTGCCCAGACTGGAGGATTTTTAACACGGGACTCGATGCGAACGAAGATGAAACTACCTACGTCGCGTAATCCAGAGATCGATCAGAGATGAAACGAAGGCGTCGAACTCGTTGGTTCTCCGTACGCAAGAGACTCGATACATCGAGTTCTTTTCGAACGATAAAAGGAAACCGGGTGCGGTATATCCCTTAACGATGGAGGAAAAAAAAAGAGGATTTCGTCGCAGGGCGTTTCATTGTACGAAAGTTCAAAGCGTTCGCTCCCTCCTCGAAGCTTCGAAGCCTCGATCGAGAAAGAATCCGGGCTACGGAGACCCGCGACTCAAGGTAAGAAGCAGAGTGGCCGAACGCGAAACTTTCATCGCACGATCAAAGCGGCGAGATGGGTTCTGGCCTGGTCATTGGTCGACGGAAAGCGGTTCGAACCTCGAAGAAGACCCTCGGGAAGAGCGAGCAGGGAAAGGGTGGTGGAATAAAAGGCAGAGAGGTTGGCGTCGAAGGTACGACGTGGCGGGAGGCTGAGGGAAAGGGCAATGCGCTTCTGGTGCAGCACGGTGTGAATGCACCGGCTGGTCCAGCTGAGAAAACACCGGTTCGTTGGCGCCAGCGTTATCCATCGCGGAGTAAACAAGTCGCGAAGAAGAGTTATTCGGGCGAACGTAGGTGCTCTCTCGATTTGCTGTCCGCGATCCTTCAACGCGATACTCTCCTCGGACGAGACGAAACCACGCAGATGCTCTTAATTGCGTCGACCTTCGCGCGTTCCCAATAAACATCGCCGCATCCTGGGAATTCCGCGAAGAATAGCCGCTGTTGCCTCGAGGAACAATGGAGGAAAAGTGCGAAAGTCGACGGGCGGAAGGTGGAAACTTCGCGCGAGGCGCAATGGCTGGGCTGGTTGCTAAATCGTCGGCTCGAACGGACGTTGGGGCTAGTCGAGAGACGCGAGTTGCTTAGCCACTGCGTGGAAGGTTTCGCGAGGCAGTCCGTCAACAAACAGATAGCCAGAATTAGTCACTAAACGACTATCAATTATCGCGATCCACATGCCTGCTGTTGCAGACTCGAACGGCTTACGTTCGGCTCGTCCGCCAGCCAGAGAGCAGACCAAGGGGAGAGAGGATCGAACGACGCGGTTTCTAGACGATAATGATTATCGAACGAGCGTCGATGATACAAAGGACACACTGGTGACTTTTACAAGCGACTTCTGTGCTCGATAAGCGGAAATAGACGTCTCGCCTTCTCTGCTACTGGCTCGCCCCGTTGCAGCGGACGAGGGAACCGTGTAATTTTATCGAGCGACGATTTACGACACCACGAGAACTCCGCGTTTCTTCTGAAATCTCCGATTAACTTAATGAACGCTGGTACGAAGTGTGTCGCGCTTTTTTTTTGCTCGATCGGATTCCCCGATGAAAGACGAGGTGGCCACGCGGGAGCGCAACAACGCGAGACGCCCATTAACCGCTGCATATATGAGACAACGACGCGTGAAATTTATGGTTGAAACGCGTGCGCAAACGCGTTACCTGAATTACACGGCTTCCAGTGGTGGTTGCTTGCTAATTCTATTAGCCGTGACAATTTTTCTTTTTCTATTCGCGTTTCAAAGGAAACGCGATCGCGTTCTTTCCGTTCGCGACACGAAATCAATCCGTCTCTTATCGAAGTCGAAACCAACTCCCTCCCGCCGTCGTTTCGATAACGCAGATATACCCCAGTCCTGGGTCAACTTTTCGTTTCTTGTAAACAATCCAATATCAGACACGACGGTTCCGTGGCTGACTCGAACCGCGATCAAAACGCTAATAAAACAATCACGATCTTAATTCGATTATTTCACAGCACGTGGGTATCGAGCTATTTTTCAGTCGCGACGCAGACAAGCAAAAACTATATGCTCGCCCCTGTGCCATTCTGCGAGTCGACAGAGTGGCAGAGCACATGGTGGAAAATAAATTGAATCCACGCTGTTGCCGAAATAATTGGTTGCAATCAGCGGCATCCGGCTAGTCAGGGAGCAAATAAAACGCGAAATTACAGGTTCCCCGTCTATGATATTTCGCTGTAACGCGTGACAAGCAAGATTCGTTACGCGCGTTCACGTGCAAATCTTGTCGAAGCCGAGACGGAGTTGGCCGCTGTGTTCAATTAGAAAGCGGTTCTTCAGGAACGCGCATCGTTTCATTAACAAAACGGCCACGGTTCCAAGTGAGGGGGCGATAAATGTTTCGCGATTTAACCAGGATTCAGATTTCTAGCGGATGGACGACGAAGGATTCGCACGTAGCCCCCACTTTCCCCTTTCATTTTGCAAGCTGGAAATTTTTGGTGGTGCAAATTTCACAAAACACTTCCGAATAGAACTAATTCAGATTGCGCTCGCTGCGTCGACGGTTGATTCGATTAGTGAAGGATAATTCGAAGCGAGCGAATGATTTTCGTCCAAGGCTTGGCGATCCGCGTCGCTTATCGGCGAGCAACCGGACGCGTAATGTACGAGTAGAGCCTAATCGGGTGTGTTTACACGCTCGATGAAGGAAATCATTGATCAGGAGGAGGCCGTCTTCTGTTGGCACCGGTCCGTTACCAATTAGCTCGTTAACATGCCTCGCGATGCGCTAAGGCCGCGCCTCTGCACACGCGCATCCCGTGCAATAAACCATCTCTAACACCCAACCGTTGTCTAGCTTCTGAGAACCGGCTCTCCGTTCCCCCCTCGAGAAAGTCGCGAGAGATCCACTTGCGTTCTGTTCGCGATTTATTCCGTGACCCGTTGAACGGGTAACACGACGGGACACAGGCGAACGGGTAACCGCGAACCAACGACGACGACGACGACGATGACGACGACGAAGTCTCGAACACGCTCGCTCCAGCGAACGAACTTTCGAAGGATAACGGGGATCTCGCAGCGGCCTCTAATTTTAGTGACTGCTCGAGCACCAACTCTGGCTCGGAAAGTGAACGATAAACAAGATAGACGCGATATTCTTTTTGCGACGCGAGTCGAGAGAGCACGGATCCGAACGCGTACCGTGGAATCAGCTCTCGACGGTTGAAAAGGGGTAACGATTGCTAGCCGCCTCGTCGAACCGATCCTATAAATCTTGGCGCGTCACGCGTCGACGGGCTCTCCACCTCCTCGAGGGAGATCCGAGACCGGTGGAAATGGTGATTTTCTTATTTCGAACGCGGCGCATCCAGCCACCGGGATATATTGGAAACGGGAAATCAGAGATGTCTGTTGACCGTGTGGCAGAGAACACCGAGGAGGAAATGCGTATATCAACCAGCATTTGAATACCCTCTGCCTCCGACAACTTTATTTCTCTCATCGCGGAGTCAAATGCGGCAGAAATTATACGACACGGAACCGATGATCGTTCGCGTCTGTATATTTGATGCGTCGAGTGTAATAAATCTCGAACGACTGAAAGACGTGCACTTACACGCGCGCAGCCATTTTTCAAGCAAGACGAATAAAGTTTCCAGACGAATTCGAGACCGTTTTTCGTAATATCTCGAGCCGAAGGGACTCGAGCAGCTCGGCGACCGATGAATCGTTATCATCCTAACGTAGCCCTTTTCACTCTCCCTTCGTCCTTCGAGAAAAGGGTCGCCGGTTGCCGCGTCTAGACGCGGTCGACCCTCCTCTGTCTGATTTCGGGGGAACAGCCAGCGCGGAGGTTGAAGAACCCTCTGCCAACATCGAGAAAACCCAAACGGAAACAAAGACCTCCTGATTACGCATGCGAGGGTGAAGATGAGCGAGTCGCTGATTAATCGAAAAGCATCTCCGTACCGCTTTAATTATTCCCCCCTTCCCATCGCCGTTACGTTTAACCAGCCGATGCTCCTTTCGTACTTTCGATCGAGACGCAGATCGATAGTTCTCGATACGGATTAACTGTTTAATTTAAGTACACCGTAGAATCCTCCCGTCTCGGTAATTACGGTTCTGAAATGGCGTTGTAAATTGTTGGCACAGCGGTGAAAAGGGAAACTGAGGCGGTAAAAATGGCCGCGTTGCACAATAGCCGCGCGGCGGTGAAATTTATCGTCCGGCGAAAAGAAAACGCGACCTGGTGGATTCGGTAATCTACGTTGTCGACACTGGCGAGGTGATAACTGGTTCCGAACTTTGCGTAACGGTCGTGAGAAACCGGTGAAAGGGACAAAACGGAGCTTCGTTAGAGCACGTGGAATCGGGGACGAACGGAATTAAAGGGGGGTATCGGAGACTTTAAGAAACGGGGTCGATTCCGGTGGCTCGCGAGGGTGCGATCAATCTCGCCGTTTTATTTCCCTGAATCTATAACCCGCGCAACCGTGCGCGATAAATGGCCCGTTGAAGCTGCGACTGTCCTGCTATCAGCGGTTGCTGTTATTTATTACGCGATAGCGGTGCCTCGTAGTTTGTTAACCCCGTTCGGAAGGTTCTCTTACTTCATCGTGCCGAAACAATGAAAGCGTGCGACGGAAAAATCGCGACGGATCGAACAACCGAAGAAGCAAGCATCTCGAAACGAATCTAACGAGTAAACAGCGACGACAAAGCGTCGTACGCGCGTCGTAAAAGAGCGCGCTGCTCTAATCGCGGGGAGACCTACATTTCCTTGGCGAAATCTCGCGATAAATTTGAGGCGAACAAAGGAAAAGTCTGGAAAACGAATGGAATTGCTATCTGCCATGCGTGGCACAGTTTCGCCGCGACAAAAACGTCGATGATTCGATCAAGGTTGAGCGCGCTCGTTTCTGCGTGGCCCTGCGAGCAACACACTGGGGTGGTGTACGACGTTTTTATTCGCTAATAAAACTGGCCAAAGTGTCCGAGCGTTTCGGGTATTGCCGCGAAGGCAGCCCCTTTTACGGGAATTAATGGACGCTGGGGAACGGATTGTCAATAAGGAGCGCGCGTTTCCATTGATTCCATCCTGGTAGAGGCGATCAGCTCGGCCCTAAAGACGTATACCCGCGTACTAACCGTTCAGGAAACCTAGAACCCGCTGCACCGGCCGGACTGCATCTTGTTTTCTTTCGTCACGTGCACCAGGGAAGGAACACGAGCCCAATGGCCGCGGACGTGACACAACAACAAATTTAAAGGGACTACAAAAATCTCGAACGCTATGCGAACCCGTTCCGAATGCATCCGCTCGTCCCTCCGACTCGGTAATTAAAGTTTCGACTCTGCTGCGGGTCCCAAGATTTCGGAGCTCGTTTAGAACTCGTTCGAGAATTTCCATTCGTCTTTTCTTCCCCTATTAAGGCGTCAAGGGGGGTGAGTTTCGTGTCGACTACGAATTCTGAGGGTAATTTGCTCCAAGTTCATCCAGATTCAGTTTAATCCGCGGAGGGAGTACAAAGACGAGGCCGTTGCGTTCGGGAGAGTCTATTTAATCCCGTGGCTGGCACCTCTTCGAGACGTCGATGGTGTCGAACGATCTTGAAAAGGGCTGCTAGACAAAGGGCGCTCCGATCTCTGTCGTATCGAATGTCGCGACAAATTTAATCGCGTTCCATTTTTGGCTGCAACGCGTGCAGGCTACGGAGTTTAATTACACCGCTTCGCTTCCTTCCGTCAGGCAAACGACGTCTCTCTGGTTTCTCGCTCGCCAAGGCCACGAATGACGCGCGTGATACGGGAGGTAATTAATTGGACGATCAAAAATCGCGATTCACGAGCCGCGGGTAAACAAATTTTGCTGGCGAACGGATCGTGTCCACCAGCTAACGACACCGACGACCGATTTCGCTTTTAGGCTGCGAGCAGTTCCGCCGGCTAGACTTTAAATTTAAACGGTACTCGTTCGCTTCGACAAGTCGTCGAGACGCGTTTTTCTCCGCGCGCGTCTCCTTCGATGTCTCTATCGAACTCCGCTGCGAACCAATTCGAGATGATGCTCTCTCGATCCTGAAGTCTGACTTTGAACTAAATCCTCGTAAACGCAGATTTCAGAACGCGTCCTTTCTTTGTAGATCCCGATCGAACTGAGACAATCCATATCGATTAATAGCTTCGACGCGCTCGTTGAAGCAAACAGTGAACATCCGAGACAACGAAACACATTCGTGCACGGATAACGATTTACACCCTGTTTTATTACCACCAAGTTTACTGTACGATTGTTTGCGCCAGATACGCCCAAAATACCCTTTGTCGCAGGATTCTACCAGTCCCAAGGATTTCCCGGCAGAGCTAACGGAACGCAGCCTTTTGCCGTGATTCCCATACCGATGCCGCTCTCCGCGACAAAAACCTTTATACGATGAATAATATTTTCTCACTGACCCGGAGCGTCGAAACGACTTAATGGGCTCCCTCTCTGTACAACTTGTGGCCCACACGATGCCCGTATGTATCGTGTGGGTTTGAAAAGCGATGGTAATACCAAACAATCGAAAGACATCGGTCTCGGCTAACTGCGTTTCATCCGGCGCTGTATTATATTCCGCCTCTACGGGGAAATCGCCGTTTTACGTAATTACATCGAATTGACGGCAAGCTTTTCTCTCTGCTTCCCTCTCAATTACTCCGCGGAGCAATCAGCTTCAACCATTAATCATGAATCACCGCTTAGCGCTAACAATTTTAGTTCGTTTTCTTTTTCTTCCCTTTTTTTTCTGTTTCAACTGATTACCCCCTTAAATGGTACTCCCTTTCGAGGCATAAATAACTGCTAAGGAAATCTAATAGCGGCTGCGTCGCGGTGTCGGCCAAGGGAAACGCGCATCGTCGTCCGTAAGATGTTATTACAGGGAACAAAGTGCGACGTAATCGAAAAGCCTCCGTCGCGAGGGCGGCGGGTCCCGGAAGACTCGTCCGAGAAAGGACTCGTCTCGCAACCCCGCGCTCGGCTTCCAAGATCACAGTTCGATCGCGAGGTGGGGCGTGAAAATTCGCGGCCAACTGCAAATAGCGGATCGTTGCGTAACGGGAAAATTTGATCGGCGAAATGTCGGCTAACGACGAATTAAGAATCGCGCAGCAGGTCGGCTGGCATCGCTAATGGCGGCACGGTTTAACCATCCACCTTGCGAATGACTTTCTATTTCCAGAGGCATTAGAGGGTCTCGCGTGCGCAGCTGTTGCACACACGTGGAGTCATGTATATTAAACAGGAGCGAGTGAAATCTCTCCGTTGAAAAAGCAAACCGTTGATGACCTTAGACGAACGGCCTGGGATCCGCCGGCAGGAGGCTACGCAGCCGAGTGTAGAACGCGGTGAGAACGATGGAAATTTCAAGTCGCGGCCCGGCACGAAAAGAAAACCGTGTATCGCGTTACGAGCACCGCTGGCTGCGACCCTGAGAGCTTGTGCAGCGGTCGGCAAAGGAAAAACCGGGATCTAAACTAAGTCGGCCACAGGCGATTCGAGTATCCACCGCCACGTGAGACCGTTTCTATTTCTATTTCCAGAAACACGGTGGACATTGGAGACTCGCGCGGCTCGCACCGCTCGAATCAGGATGTTCTTAGAAGGCTTACTCCAAAACGGACGTATCCGATACCGAAACGAGAGTATCTGTCGATGGACTCGAGCAAAGTGGCGAGAGCCATCAAACATCCGCTTGGTTCGAGCCAAATCGAAATCATTGGAAAACCAAACGGAAAACAGTTGAGAGCAGATATCGAGAGAGACCTCAAACTTCCGTTTCTACTTCTTTTCCTGTCAACATAATCCACTTAGCGTCCGCGAAGCTCACAACCGATCGTTCCACTGCGTTTTCGATTTTGATTTTCTTTTTCAACGTTAAAAAACCGAGGATTTCTATCGCGAATGCTTGCGAACGCCATGAGGAAACACTTGTACGACACTTTCGGTGTCTCGAGATTTGTCGACGCTCTTGACCACGCTCGCCTAAATCCAGATCCCGTGAACAAGGATCGCGTAGAACGTTCGAGACGGTTCAAAACGGAGCCAAGAGGCACACGGAGGTGCGGGTCCCGTGTAAACTGGTAAAAGAAACAGCGATGGTAGGAGCTGGGTCGGAGCAAAAGAAGCGGAGGTGAAAGAGCGGTCCTCTGGATATCATGTCAAGGCTAATGTTTATCGATCGAATAGTAGGTACACAAGCCTCTACGGTTGCTTATCGACTCTGCTCGCACATCGTCTACCTCTGTATCCTTTTCCCTCCCTGCTTTAAACTCGTCGCGGTTTCTTCGTCCTGTGTTCACGAGTAGGTGCAGTGTCGAGCCAAAAACAGGCACCTCTGCGTACTGTTGTTCGAATCGAACAACATCTCACTGCTTGTGCGTTTATTGCTATTAAAAAAGGCTGTTGCGATTATTTCTAATTCATAGTTGCCTTCTTTCCTTTCCTTCTTTCTCGAAGAAGAAATGTCGTACAAAATCTTGCGAGAAACTTTACAGATATAACATGAGTTACTTCTCTGTAATTCGTAGAAATGAAAGAGGAAAAAAGAGAGAATCAATGGAGAAATAACGAGAAAGTAAGGAGACCACTGGGCCCCAGCTAGGTACGAGCCTGGCTGGTGCTGGGGGCTCGGTATCAGCGGCGAGGTCAGCTGAGCGTGGCGTCGAGCCCTCAGCTGGGTAGGAAAGATGGCGTCGAACAGCTGATCGGGCGTCCGTGCATGCGCAGTGCCGCGCACGCCAGCAGACGCCGTGCGAGCGCACGTGCGAAATATCGAAAGTCTATTTCCAGGTTGGAACGAAAATGGCTCGCCGTTTCCCGTGCCATATGGCTCGATTCGCGGCTGATTCCCACCAAGGGAACAAAGGCCGCCGGCTAACCCTTTGACCATGAGACTATTTTAGGAAGAAAGCACAATGCCGTGCAATCTTTCCATTGAACCACTTCATTACGAATGGGGGGAGCTCTTTGACGTCGAGCCTCGTTGAGACAACAAATTATACCCGCGCGTTGATTACGTTGCGGGAAGAAAAGAGGAAAAGAAAAAGGAAAAAAAATACCCTCTCGAATCCATTGTCGTCTCGCGTATCGGGGCATGAATTCTTCGACTGACAATGGCGCGGACCGTATTTATCGAGCAGAACTTGAATCGACCTCTTCAATCGTCCCTGTTATTGATCGGGCATTTTTTTTTTCTAATATCACGTCGTGAAAGCCTTGCAACGGAGAATTACGAGGTCGTAGGGAGCTTTATCTTATCGCTCGCTGGCTGTATCCACTATCTCTGGGACAAATAGTACTTTCACTTGAGAACGATGACGTTACGAGCAAGCTCGAGCTCTCCGCTTGCAGCGAATCGAACGGGAGGCTCGCGAAAAGCGCTCGAGGGCGGCTTTCCGAGCATTTTCCGGCGAGTCGAGCCCTTGAAATTGCCGCGGTTAGGTTGCATCGATCGATGCCACGTACAGCTGTTCGAACTGGTTACCAAAAGTCTGCTTTATATGCTTGACATTCCAGCTGGTATCGTGCCAACGCTAATCGTCACGATATTGCGGCACGTTCGTGACGTTTCTCGCTCCGTGTCCTTTCACTCTGGCCAGGTGCTCGAGTCTCCCGTTGCATCGATCGCGTCGCGTGTACGTGTGTACGAAAATCCAAAAGGAAAGTACCGTTCCGTTTTGCAACGGCGCGCGACTGTCAAATCGACCTGCGTTCTACCGTCGAACGCTTTCAGAACCCGCCACGGTTCGAAACCAGATTCGACCAGTCGCGGCGGTCTCGAGTTACCCGAGGAAACCCCAAAGTTCTACGACGAAGTTGTCGCAACGAGGACCTCGCGTCGTTAAATGACCCGTCGCCATAGACGGAAAGAATGGTCGGAGAACGCTTCGGCTACGGGGGCAACAATGTCGAATATCCTGTTTCCATTTCGTCGCCGAGTAAATCACGGTGACCACCGCCTGGGATCCCTGGTACCTGACGGCATGAACGAGCAATCCTTTCTCGTTCGTGTGTCCTTTCACTCGAGCCAGGTGCTACGAATTTTTACGGGACGGTCGAAATAGGCAGAAGCGGTCAGAAAAACAACGGCACCTCTCTCGTTACCGAGGGAAGCCACGGAACTACGGACACGTAGAAGTCTAGACGAAAGCAGTTCCGAGGCTCGAATTCAATAGGGATTTGAATTTCGAACCGACAACTATTTTCGACTGCTCTTGAATAATTCAACGAACGGTGAGGGAACGATGTTGCAGCGTGTAACTCGTACAAGAAAAGCCTAAACCGCGTCCAAGAGAAGCTTGAATATCACGAGCGACAGCTATGAGCTCACAGTTTCCCCTTGACGAGTCACCGCTTTTGCCATCGATTAATGCGCGTTGCGTTGTATAACTTAATTACGATTCCCAATGAGCCGCTCGTTAGTACCTCGAGGCGTACACGGATACGGCTGGGAGATTAGATTAAGTCCCCGTGAATGACAACGGCGAATGGCAAACGGGACATGTCTCGTTTATAAATCTCGGGCAACTGCGTAAATCGAAATGCAACGCGGCTCTCGTCGATTTGGAAATCACGCGGTGGAATCCTTTCACCTGGCGACGAACGAGTGGATATAGAACGACCCGTTGGAACCAAGTCAAACGATTTTGCGTAACGAGTTCGTTTGTCTCGGCGCAAGGGTTCGATTCGGTAAAAATGCACGAAAGGCAGAAAGGCGGCACTCGAAGCGACGAGGATGGGCGTTATTCAGGCGAACGGCATTCCGAGGGAAAAATGGGAGACTACTTGAAATCGTGACGGAAGAAAGTGCACGGTAATTGAAAGGCGACACGCGATATCTCGATCACGTGTTCGCCGATCGATCTCTCGCAGACCAACCGTCTGGTGACACTGATCTGGCCCCGAGTTCCGCGTGGCGTCCACACGCGGTGCATCCGCGGAGCTTGCGAATTGCGCGTAAAATCGGCGCGCGCGATTGCATAATGCGCTTGCACGAGTGCAGCGGCGAACACGTGTCGGTGCGTGGTACGGTGCAACGATACCGTGGCACCACAACTGGCTGTTGCTAACTCGCGAAACCGCACCCTGCCCGGCTGGTGTCGTTTCGTGACATCGGAACGATTTCAAAAGGAAGGGAAACGGGACGAGCCTCCGAACCAGTCCGCGAACGAGACATTCGATCGTTCGACTCGCTCGTACGCAGCGAAATTCGAGTTTCCCGGGACTTAACCAACGCGAACCACACTTCGCGTGAATTACCCGTGTAACTACGATGGATACGTGTCGAGCGAATGAATCGAGATCATGCGGGTGTCGCGTGAACGAGGGGCGAACAACGAGATGAACCAAGTAACGATATTTTACGATGTAGTAACAGTTCGAACGGAATCGTTTCGCGGTTTACCGTTTGGTCAGCCTATCCTACTTCCTACGGCGACTTCCTGTTTTCTTAACGCGAAAAACAGGGCCGAGCCCATTGCGCTGCCCGGCGATCTGTTAAACCCGATGGCAAGCTGTGCAACAGAGGGAACGAGATCGCTAGAAATACACCGCGAGTCGCGCGTACCTTTCGATTCCATCCGCGATTCCACTGCCAAAAGAACGAATCCAACGGCCGCCTAAAAATAAACCCGCGCTTCCGGTAGGCTCCGTGGCTCTGTTTCGCAGAGCCGTCCACGACGGAATACCGTCTCTGCAGAACGAGCACCGCGCGGTGAAAACGCACCACTCCGCGACGTTGTTCCCGTTTTCCTCCGTCACGGCTTTCTATCGCGCACTTCCGCGCACACCGTCGCGGGAAACACGAAGTACGCGATCGATTTAGGAAAAGACGACGACGCTCGAAAATCGCGAAAAACAAAAAGCGAAGGAAATCGAGGGTTCTCTCGCGATTTCTCGAGATTGACCCACACAGCGTTTCACTTTTGCGGTGTACAGGCTTGAAACTGGGTCGGCTGGCCGAAGTAACAAGGGGTGCACGGTTCATGTGGACGAATCTATCCCGGCTAGCTCCGCTCTGACGCGGGGAGAACGTCCACCCTCTCAGACGTCACTCGAATTATCCTATCAACTCAAAGAGCCCAGATGAAAGCGGTACGATATCGCATAGTTTCCATAGACAAAATTTGATACGACACCAAACACACGGCTGAAAGCTGCGTCTATATACGAGACCGCCAGGTTGCCTTTCAAATCCGGACGTTCGATTTCCAGTCGAATTTCATGGGATGTATAATTCACGAGATTAAAACTAGTCGGTCTAACGAGCGTTCAACCTTGTACGAGATTAGTTAGGAATTCCTTTTAGCCAGATCATTACAAGTTTCATAATTCGTACAACGATTCGTGCAATTTTCCTTGTCGAGATCGATATCCGTGCAATCGGACGCTCTCTCGTGTCTCTCTGGTGCCTGATTTTTACGTCTCAGCGAGTATTCTTAATTTTAATCCATGTAAAAAAAAAAAGAAAAAAAACGAAAAGAGGCAGAAAATATTTGCAGCGATGTGCTTTACCATGATAACGTTATCGCGCAAAGGCAAACAGCTCGACTCGAGCCGACACGTTATGACATAACACACGGGGGAAGACAATGTCCCCACTTGTTTCCCCCCCAGAATCGCGGGGAATCGAAGATCGCGCGGTTAGAGACGCGATCTCTCGGGAGTACGGGAAGTGGCTCGTACCTGTTTCGTGCCTCTAATATGCGTGGAGGCCGTCGCTATCCAGTTTCACGATGATAATCAACGCTGTAAGAGTAGACTGCAATATCGAAATCCGAGACGGCCCCGAACGAGATACAGAGGTGTCGTTTTGGATTCTTTTCGCTACATCCGTGGTGCCTTTCGCGTGCGCGCGGCCATACCCCGGTGCGTGTACCTGCCGCCTCGAATATCGACTCTCTCAGTGTGAACTTGAATGACTCGGCAGGTATTGCCAGCCGATTTATGGCTACCATCAAGCTTTCCCGTTCGAGTCAGTCGCGACTCCATTTTGGCTACTGCACGTCGATCGATCGTCCGCGTAGCTTTCAGAAAAATATAAGACGCGTCCTCCGGTTAGTCTGGACACCGCGATAAATAATTGCGTTATTCCGTGGCAGCGTGCACCGTGTCGCGAATAAATGACACGCCGTGCCGGAGCGTGACGCACAATACGCCTTCCGCATTGACGAATGTCTCGACGAGGGACGGGAATGACGTCAATTTGCCGGAGGGTGAAAAAGGACTCGACGAGGATCCTTTTTATACACCGTACAACCACTTCACCTCCTTCTTGCGTTCGAGTTCTACACGCGAGTACTCGCTAAATGCTGCGCGCTACTCGACGACCGTGCACCGCTCGTTCCCGCCTCTCCAACCCCCTGGCAGAGAACACCCTCTATCGCCGCGAGAGACCGATGCGAAGAGACGAAAAGGAGAAGAAAGCAAAAAAAAGAGCGCGAATGCTGGTTAATTAAAAAACCATCGTTATCGCGGTCCAATTAGCCAAACGACGATACGCGAGGAGCGAATCGAGACCGTCGACCAGGGGAGCCGGCGAGGGCCGCGACAACCGTGAAGACGGTTGTTCGCCGGCGCAATTACGCGAAAATACATTCGCGTCCGGTGAACCCGGTACTGGGACGCCTCGAAAACGGCACGGCGAGGGTCTTGACGCGGGACAAAGGTTTTCTAGAGTGACTCCGGGGACAGGTGGAGAGAGGAGAGGCGTCTCAAAGGGGTAATGAGGCCGGTGGGTGGGAAGAAGTGGGTGCGGATCTAGGTTACCTGTATATTATGCAACCAACACCACGGAAATTTCGCGGTTGCACGTGCAACTGCGTGCACATGCACGATGGATCGTTAACCGCTCCGCGTTCGGATCTTTCCTGTTCAATTTCTAATTAACGCGTCGACGTGCAATCTCGCGTACGGACACTATCAATCTCCCGGAGAGTCGCACAGCCGCGGTGCACACCGCTTCCAAGATGGTGCGCGCGCGAAAGATTCGAGGAACTAAACGACAGCTGTTGGTGTACGCGGAACGCGAAACACGGGAAAGCCAAGATTCGAGACGAGGCGAATATTTCTGGCACGAGAACGCGTATCTTGCCCTCGACTCTGCGTCGTTCCTCGCGAACTGTTCACGATTTCTATAGCTTCCTTTTTGTTTTCAGGGTCGTTGAACCAGCGATACCGTTTTTATCATCGGACAAAAGCGAACACGCGCGACTTTCGGCGGTTCCCAATAACAAATCGGGGTCGGGCTTTTGTTTCCACGCTCGTTCACGGGACGACGAAACACGTGGCGGGCGAATCGTGCGTGAAAACAACGCGGGGGCGTCGCGTTCCGAACGAGGATCGACGAACCGGGGCTGTTTCGGTCGAGCACGCGTGAAAATTCAAGGACGAGCCGGGGTTCCTCCGCGTTCCGCCCCCGACGGATTCGGTCTCGCGATTCTCGAGATAAATTTACCGCCAACTACGCGCGTCGAGAGCCAAACCGTGGGTCCGTTTGCGAGCGACGAAACGACACGCGCGAATTTCAACAATAATTCGGAATCGAGACCTGCCGGAAAGAAACCGTGGCAACGCTAGCGAGCCACTACTCGAACTGGCAATTATCGAGCGGCGATTTATCCCGACTTTCACGGATCTTGCGATTTAAACGATAATTAACGCACGAATCCCGGTGAAAGCGAGCGAAACCGATAGTTATCGAAATGCACGTGGCGGCTGGTGCTGGGCTACGGGCAATCGTCATATTTGTGATTCATAGAGAACACTCGCTTCCTACTTCCTTGCGATTTCTACGAATCGCTTAATCGCTGACTAAGACCGCGCGATCGATCAGAAAACTCACTCGCGCTCCTTTCGAATCGCGATACGAGCTTCGACTTTTCTGGCTGTAATTGGAAAAACTTCTATATCTCGCTGACGCATCGAATCTTCCCGATTAATCGAATTTCGCTAAGATCGTTGCGCAAAACGGAGCGATTCGTTTCGCAAGTCGAGTCGAGCGGCAAGGTAAGCTAATTTTTCTCGAAACCGCGCGTGCAGATATGGAAGCGACGTGTTCCGTTCAGCTGGATGAGAACGATGAATCAACCGCAGATTAACAACTGGGATGAGCACCAAAGAATAGGTAGATACGATATCGCGGCGTGGCCAAGAAGCGGTTGCAGACGCACGCTGGTACAAGGCTGCGGTAAACGGGTCTCGTCCCTCGGATAACTCGTGCACTTGTACCTTTTATCTCGGCTGTATCGAGCTTACATAATGTCGAAATATATCGCGGCAGATATTACGCCTCGTCGACGACCGTGCGACGATCAGCCGCGAGACTGTTTCTACTCTGACTCGACGTAGCCTCGCTAGGTTTCGTGCGACCGTAATCTCGTCTCGATTCTGGCTCGTTTCTAAACGGAAAACCGACCATCGAGAGCACCGCGCCGCTGAGGTAATCCGCGCGGCCGTACAAAATGCGCGGACCGCTCGCGATGTGCTACTTGCACTCGTGAAAGTGGAGCCATGCGAGAGAACTTAACGAGTCTATCGCGATTAGCCCGGTGAGTCATTCACGTGCCGGTTGTGAGATGGTAAATGAATGTATCGCCTGGCATCGCGGTGCCATCGTTGTTTCGTTGCGCGAGAAATTACGCTCGCACGTGGAACACCGAGCAATCGATCGACGCTCGCCATTGAAATTTTCAAGTAGTTACAATACGATCTCTCGACTGTAATCGCTGCGTTCTCTCTCCGTTTAAGCTAAGCCCAGCTTCGAATTAGCCGCGCAGCGATACGAATCCTGAAAAATGACGGGCAAGGAAACCCACCGGGTGGACCCGTTTCTGCGCGCGTAACGGAAAGGGCCTTCGATTCGCTTTTTCAATTGATGCATTCCGTCGTCACGGAATACTCGCGCGTTCCGGTGCATACAGACGCTGAAGCGGACACGTACACATCCTGCCGGTACGAACGGTTCTTCGATAATGTGGGTCAGCTCGTTTACACGACCGGCTCTCTCGGCTTATCTAACCGCTAAAGCTGAATAATATAGTTCCGACAAGTTTTACGAATCCTTCGATCGTCGAGAGAAAAATGCTCGACGAGGCTGAAACGAAGCGGCAGCAGCAGGAGAAGAATATGGAAGCGAAAGAAGCTGACGCGAACGCGCTGGCTGATAACGAAACGAACGGAAAGGAGGTCGAAACGCGCGTTACCAACGTGCTCGCGAAAATTCACGCCTTTAGAACGCTCGTCGAAAATGTACAATTAAATAAACCGCCGCGCCGGGTTGTCTCGCGAGGCGAAGTTGAAAAAAAAAAAAAAAATACTCGACGATTTCCGTGTTTTCACTGTTACCGCATCGCGCACGCGCACGCGCGGCCAGACTAACGTAACGTCGGTACTTATTTACGAGTACGTCAGGTCTAAATGCGATTCAAAGAGATCGCCGATAATGCAAACCCAGCGCGTTTGGCAGGCGCGCGCGTTTATCCATTTTGCGTAACGTCGTGAAAACTTCGCCGGTCCATTGGCTCGGTATCATTGGGAATTATCAGGAGTGTTTATTTGCGTTTAGAGACGTATCTATAACAATGGTTCATTTATAGAACCGACGGTTTGCGCTCGGAAATAAAGCGGAAAAACAACCGACTGCACGTGACTTCCTGTTTCGCAGAGGACCAACCGTAGCTTGTAGAGGTCCCCGCGGTTGTAGACCCGTGCTCGAATCTTCGCGTGTAACTGAACTTTGACCTTGATTCGGTATCAGTTATGCGCATACGAATTATTCGTGTAAAAACCAGCCTGCACGGAAGTAACTCTTAGATAGATGTGACGTAACTATCGCGAATCATTATTCCTATCGAATATTTCACGTCATCTTGTTCGAATCTTGTTTAAATGCGTCTGGTTAGCGGCAAAAAAATAAATATTCCTCGCTAATATCGTAAACATTTCGATTTGTATTTCTCGCGAAATTAATTTCTTTTTTTTCTTCTCTCAAAGTGAATTGAATAAGTAATAACTGACGCAAGCGATGCCTACGTGCGATCATTAAAATAACGCGGCTGATTGGCATCAATTGACGCGGAAGCTCGTTGAATCCATTTAACGGTAACAAAAAATAAAAAGTTCTATCATCCCGCTGTCTCCCAAAGGCGGAAAAGTCCCTCCAAGCGATTGTTCGAATCTCGCGACAGTCCGCGTAGGTGCGAATCATTCGTACGTCGGCACAAGGTTACCGGAGCGAGGTACACGCGCGCGATGACGAGGCCGAAACTAACGATGGGACACTGATGCATCTACAATGCAAGGTAACCGCGGCAAAAAGCTCGCGTCCGGACACGGTTAGAAGAAACGGCACGACTCGTGCTTGTGCACGCGATTTTCTTCAAACGCAATTTCGTTGCTCGACGAAAGATCGGACTTATCAATACGCTGCGCTGATTAGTCAACAATGTGACGCAACGTGTATGATCAAGTGTCGAACGTTGTGCAAGCTGTACGGCTCTGTGTAACCTATAACCGTTGAACTTATCCAATTTTCGAATCTCCAAATTTCACGCGTTTCCTCGTCTCCGTACGCGAGATGAAAATTCTCGACGTGCGACACGATCTTTCGTAATTGCATCGGTATCCTCGTCCAAGTGCGTACGACCATGCGCCGGGTGCATATCTACGCACACGTGTCTCTCCTGACGTTAAAAGTCTGACGCAACGAACTCCTACGGATGCGTAGCGTCCAGCCGTGCGAATTACGAAAACTGCACGAGAACTTTTGCACGCGATTAAAATAGCCCTTCGCGCTAATCGTCGAGAGGTCTTGGGTCGGATTTTGGCGAGCCGCGAGTACTCCACGTGCACGTCTCCTGTGCGTCAATGTTGCGACGCAACGCGTGGTCGAAATTTAAATAGGTAGCACGGGAAATTTGAAGCGCGACTCCGCTGCGTTAGAAAAGGAACGGAAGGTCAAAGTTTACGTCGGCCACCAGCGTGATTTATATCGGGCAACGTCGAACCACCGCTCACCCTCGAGTTTCGCACATATGTATCTAAACGCGTCGCAAAAGTTTGTTGCAGCAGTTTGTTCCGCGACTCGTAACGAGCAACGGGTCGATGGAAACGTGGAAATGTTCCCGAATCGATCTAAACGATTTTAAAAACAACGTTGGCACGATTTATCGTAACGACAACATATGCGAAACGCTACGGATCGTTTAAGGTAATAGGCATACATTTCGAAACATAAAATAACCGTCGTTACGCATTTAGAGTGTCCTGTAACATTTATTAGATACAAGTCAAACAGGCCAACGCAAGGTTGACTCGTTAGACGTTCGGATTTGAAAAGAAATCCAGACTCTGAACGATCTTTCTAAACCACTGAGTATTTAAAACGCAGAATTTAACAGAACGCGTGATTTCTGCCGTTCGCGAAATTATCCGCGACCAACGGATAGACGTACTTCTATACGAGGCCTCTATTTCTAAACAATAATTAAGAGCACGACGCTCGGAACGAGGAAAGGAAAAAAATTAGCAGCGGTGATAGGACCATCGCGTTGGGAACCTAGCATCGACTCTGCGAAGGACAGTTTTCAAAAAGTTCGAAACCTCTGTCTGGAATATTCCTGTCACGCGACATTTAATCAGCTGCGTGAATTTCCTAACATGTCCCTAATGCGTGTCCAACTTATCAGCCAAGGTAAACCGAGCAGATAAAGGACGTTCGATCGGAAAGTTTGCAACTATAAAAGGTTACGTTTGTTAAGTGGAGAACCTCAAGCTTCTCGATTGGACAAGGTACATACGCGTGGCGAGAGATAAATACGCATTAAACCCGTGTGTTCTCTTCCTTTCGCAATACAACGCACCTACAATGGGCAGTTTATGCGACCACTGCGTTACGCACACATGTCAGGCGAGGAAATCGCGTTCGATCATCTCGCTGGTAATTACGACGTAACCCTCCGGGGGGTGGCGAAGATAGAGAAAAAGCATAAGGTTCGCAATATGGTACGCGATGCAGGTGAATAACATGGTGTCCCTTCGTGGGGCACACGCAAACACATGCATCGCATATCCATACCGAGCGTTTACATGACGCATGTAATGAGACGTGTTCCATTTGTATTCCTCTGAGGAAGCATAGAGACGAACTGTCACACGGGTAAAGAGAAAGAAAACGAACCGAGTACTCACCGATTTGTAATATCACGCGAGGTAGCACGATCCACCGAGCCTGGAGTCGTTCCCGTGGGTCAAATGATCCTGACGAGCTCCATGGTTTTTCCGATCTATCGTCGCGCTCGCAGATTCGTCCTTTGCTGTCGCTGTCCCTCTGTCACGGTCTACGAGCGGCGGACCCTTCGATTGTCCTCTGCGTGCAGGCTCGACGAGAGAGGTTTGACGGGTGCAGGACCAAAGCCACACAAGCACTTACGACCACCTCGAAGGTCTGTTGCCAACTGACCCAGCCAGTGACAGCTCTCCGCGAACACCCACGACCACCAACCGGTGTTCGACAAAGTAACTACTCGATGTCCGGACGATATTGTCCCGATTACCTAAAACTGAACGACACGCTTTATGTTAGAACAATCATGTATACGTGCCATGTGTTTTTCTTAGAAACTACTAATTATCCAATTTTACCCATATTTGGTGAACGATTTGATTTAATTGTAAGGTTTGCACACGATTTTATTGATAATATAATCGAACGACGATGTAAGCGAACAAAGGATACCTAAAAAGGATAGTAATGGATATACTTTTTATGTTCTTGCTTCATTTGAGGAGTTATGGAAGTATTCAGAGATGCTGCGTTTTATTAGTCTCTGTTAAGCAAAGATATTTCACGCGAAAATCAGCAATATGTGAAATATGACGAACTGGGAAGAGAATGGAGTCGAGAAATTTTTTTCGCGACAGTTGCCGACACTGTCGATCATATGGCAATCAGCTGTAATTCACGTTTCTTCAATGGACATATGCTTCCATTTGGAATAAATATTCAAAGACATTACGCAAATACATATTATTTACATCATATTATTCGTGTCTTCTGTGACTCTATTTATCTGATATTGCATAACAATATCCTCGACTTAATACACGTAATTGCATCGTTGAAACGTGCGTTCGAAATATTTGAATGAAGTATTTTAACGTCAAGGTTAATTGATGTAATGATTTATTATTCGATCGTTAAACGATACCGATTCTATGATTAAACAATGAAAATGTACAAGTTTTTGCAATTCTAAACAAAGAAATTCAGCCGCAGATAGGATCGTAGGTTTGTTTTTAGTCTTCAGAAGACACGTTTAATAAAAATTGTATTATTCTATTACTATCAATACCTTAATGCTTAAGCAGGTCGCATACAAATTTATGAAGTGCATCGGTTAAATCAGTCCATTATATTTGAATCGTAACATTAAGCAAAAGTATGTGAATGCCTATTAAATGTGTATATTGCAGTGGTTTAATCCATAAACGATTTATTTACAAGTGTTCTTCAGAGTAAGATGTCCAAGGCATATGTCGGATGATACACTAATCAATAATATCAAAATCGTATTTTGACAAGAACATGGTGTGCACGATGATCACGTGTTTCTTCGTCAGTCTTAATTGGATCATTTTTTGCCAGATTTCTTTATGCCGCCTGTGACGAGAGGACCCCTCTGACTTGCTTTCTTCGCAGCTTCAGCGAGCGCCTTCTGTTGCTCCTTCTGCTTTTGCTTGTACGCCATGTCTTCGTCATCCAAAACTTTCTGGTCCTTTTTCGGTGCCTTAAGAGGCTTTTTCTTACCACCGTCACGACCAGACATTCTAGAAGTATATCCCCAATTTTACGCGATATATTTAGAACCGTCGACCAGATTTTCTAAAAAGTTTCTACATAGCATAACCTATAAAATATCTCTTATGTCAGAATTTGTAATATTTTGAAATTAATAGGGAGCACTGTTTCGGAATTTATAGTAAATCGTAATCTAATTCAAGCTCGAGCAAATATCTCTACATTAATTTAGTATAAAAAATGAATCAAAACTATTCCAAACATATATACACAACGTGTAAAATACAAGGAAAAAAAGTTGAATTCAAAGAACAACTACTTAAGATATAGTATCAATGATTATCACTTTTTACCTTACTGTGCGGTCAAAATTTTTATGCAAAATCACCAGCTAATCTCTGAGATTTGATGTACTAAAATTCAATGCACTTGTTCGGAAACAAAGTTTGGTTAACACGTCTAAAAGTAGAATGTCGCATGACACTACGTAGTCAAGGTAGTTGTACTGCCACCTACTAGAGAAAGATTACAGAACTGCTGGTTCAGAGTACTCGCGCTGCCATCTATCGGAACGAAACGAAAGTATAAACGGATAACGTTTCGCCGATCTGCCACTAGGTGGTAAGAACACTTTCCCGCCTTATTTGCCCAATTATTCCTTAACATTCAAAGTCTAGTGTACACCTGCATATTTTCGCCTGCAATACAGCAACGAATGTGTGAAACCTGATTAAAACTTATGTGGAAATATACTTTTAAATGATTTCAAGCAAGTGCCTCAGTGGTTTCTCGATTATTCATTGTAAATGCAAAACACACGCTTTACACACTAATAAATTTTTATAAACAAGAAAGTGTTTCGTGTAAGCGTTCAATGCCACATATTTGTTCCGTGACAGCTACGATTCTAAACGTTTTCTGGTGTAAACATATTTCTCTGCCCTAAGCGAATATTTAGGATAAAATAAGTAGAATTATTTACATACGTTGTTGTTCTTAACGGTGTACATTAAACTTAAGTATTTGTACTCCTTACATTTATAAGATTGTGCTGTCCTCTGGATCATTTATATTACATATCTTTAATGACGTTCCATTCATGCTCGCGAATTGTTAACGCTGCGAAGGATCAGTGAATTACACAACTACAGAGATTGTTTGTCACGTGTCAGAGTCTTAATATTAAAAAATGTGTTCAAGTTTAAATTTAATTGCGGCAGCGTGCGAAGGAATGGGCATCGGTGTAAAAGGAAATTTACCATGGAAACTTAAGTGAGAGATACCTGAGATTACATCACAAGTTAAGTACAAGTAATACAGAACGTTCTAATCCATCTTTCGTCATGGTCATAATTGTAGAAGTGAAATGGCGTTCTTTACATCCATGACCACGACTACGAAGGATCCCGCAAAAAAGAATGTTGTTCTTATGGGACGAAGAACGTGGGAATGTATACCACCGAAATATAGGCCGTTACAAAATCGAATAAATATAGTTTTGTCGTCGAAACTTTTGTACGGATTATTTCCATTAATAATACAAATGCCGTCGAGAACATAACGAATAAAATTTTGATTACGCAGGGTTTGCGGAGATGAGGCTATCGTATGTAAAAGTATTCCACATGCTCTTGAAGTCATAAACAAATCTCCATTAAAAGATAACGTAGAAAATATATGGGTTATAGGAGGGAGCTCTGTGTACAAGGTGACGTTAACTTATATGCTTATTAAGAATACTTAATTACGAATTACATATACACGTTTGATTTGCAGGCTGCAATGGAGTCCCCGCACTTTCATCGTTTGTATTTAACGAGAATAAAAAAATATTTCGAGTGTGATACATTTTTTCCGCCTATTCCCAATGATTTCGTTTTAACTTAGTAAGTTTTGTTACTTTTGTTAACTGATTATTTATTTATCTTTCCTTTGCTTTTATTTTAATTTTTTTTTTCATTAATTCAGCGAGCCAAACATTCCTCAAGGTATTCAAGAAGAGAATGGTATACAATTCGTATATGAAGTTTACAAGAAAAATTAGATCAACATTTGCATTTGAAAATTACTTATTATTTCAAACTAACACGATTAAATATATGTTGCGTTATTTTTTTTATACTCTTTTATTGGTGTAAGGTATTTCTTTTTTGTAATTGGAAATTACAATTCCTCGCAATGTTATATCGGATCGAATAAAGTTTTTTAACCTGGAGGCCATCTCATTTGACGACCACCGAGGACGTGTATGTGCAAATGATACACTGATTGCGCACCGTTTCTACCGTCGTTGATGACTATACGGAAACCATCATCGAGACCTTGTTCTTTCGCCACTTTTCGAGCGACAATCATTAAGTGACCCAATAAAGCTTCGTCCCCATCTTCGGCTTTCGAAAGTTGCGGAATTGGTTTTCGTGGAATCACCAGAAAATGCACCGGTGCTTGGCCGTTAATGTCTTGAAATGCAACACACTAGCACAACAAAAAGTGTTTCCTTTTTTAATGAAATCTTAATTACGAAATAAATTATGTAACAATATTGAAATAATATTAAGAAAGTGTATCTGGAGCAAGTTAAAGAACATAGTATTACGTTCGACTTGACAAATTTACTATTGTCAACATATTATAATTATTTGATATCGAGTGACTATTGAAATGTGTAAAGCCGGAAGATAACCTTACAGTCTGACAACAGGAACAAGTTACTTGAACATTTTTCGAAACGACATCTTTGAAACGTTTGATTAAATTTACCTGGTCGTCTTCATAAATGAAGTTACAAGGTATTTCTTTGCGAAGTATCTTCCCAAAAATTGTATCTCCACCGGGCGCAGCGGTTTGTGCTTTCTCTACTTCGGTCGCCATTTTTCTCCAGCATGGAGCACGATTCGGTAGATTGGCATTTAAGTATGGTAGCCGTTTCGATGAATTTAGCACGATATTTAAGAGCAGCCTCATTTCGAGTGCACTTTATTGTGTCTTCGGTGTGTGAAATCAACGCATTAATATTGCGGATATATTACTGATTAAATTGTGCGATTAAGAGAGTGCAACGTTCAAGACGCCATGTTACGAATAATAAATGGCGGTAAATTCGAATTAGAGATGCGCATCGTTGCACTTTGCGTTACACTCAGCTTGTTGGTTTACAGTTCTAATTTTCCTACCTAATTTCAATTTAAGAATAGTTTCTCGATATATAAAACTATAAAATCTTTATTCTGCACAGTCTTATCAAAGGTCTTTCACACTTTTTTTTTACAAACTGTGTAATATAGGTGTATATAAATATTGTTCGTATAGTTAAGATTTATACACATACTGAACATAAAATACATTATTAAACGCTATTAATTATTTGCTTTACATACATATGGCAGTGTACTTTCTGGTTTTTCGAGGAAGATTCTATGTCTCCCCGACAAATCTAACGGGTCAATAGGCCCCAGTCTTACAAGAATAACGTTATTTAATAGTACTACGCTTACTATTAAGTATAATTACATAGAAGGCAAGGGTTACGAACGTTCGAGCAACTTTGGAAGGCACACCTAGTTAATCGTTATACGAAATTATATTTGGTGCGCATTCGTGAATTCTATTCGTGCTTGATTGTTCGGTAGGTACCATAAAGCAAATGAATAATCGACAGATTTATAATAGATTTGGGTTCACATTAGTTTCTTGGAAATAAAAAATATATAATGCAATTATTCTACTTAAACGTTACTTAAATAAATAACGAACTAATAATATTATCGTTAAATACACTAACTAAGTGAAAATTATACAGTCCACTAAATAAATCAGATAAAGCGCTATTTGTCTCGATGTATAACGACTGCATGTAATTAAGTTACGATAATGCTCCGACGCAACGCAACAGTCGTATGAATTAAATATGGTGATAGTTTCGTAAAACGTAGTAAACGTGTTTTGCAATTGTAATTTCTAATCGGAGAAAAGAATATTTATAAGCCGTACGTGCTTACGGAGATTCGTATCGTATTATCCTCGTGAACTATATTACCTGCTTAAAACAAAAATTACTTAGACGTCTCTTAAAATGATACACTTACGTATTTTTGGATACCGTCACGTCAGTCTGTACTTGAAAAACTACTAAAGACACCAAAAAATACTCACAGAAAGTAATCATCACGAGTCATTTTGAGTGAAATACCGGTGTCTGAGGGCCTGAGCTGCTGTCAACCGTCTATGTGGGTCAAACGTAAGCAAACTTTTAATTAAATCTAGTCCGTGCTCATTGAGATCAGGTATTATTGCTGCAAGAGGTTTTGGTTGTCTGTACGGGAATGCAGTCCAACTAAGCGATACGTTTTCTGGCCACTCCTCTTGCGACGGGGTTCCAATTACTCTGCGAGGCGATTAAAGCACTATGAGAATAATCACTATTCGCTGTCGTAAAGTCGAAAACGTCGAGTAAACTTACTGGAAAATCCTGTCGAGTTGGTCACCTTCGCTCGTACCAGGGAACAATGGTTCGAGCCTGCTCAATTCTGCTAGTATGCATCCCACGGACCAAACGTCAACGGGTGTTGCATAAGAGCATCCTAGAAGGACTTCTGGTGCGCGATACCACTGCGTCACGACCTGTACACGGGAATTGATTCTCATCATCTCCCACCGACTGAAATACCCATAAGCGACCCGCGTAACTTAATTAACTCACCACGGAAGTCAATCTCATCTCAAAGTCGTACGTTTTTGCCAAACCAAAATCAGCTATCTTTATTCTCCCCTCTCTGGATACCAACAAATTTTGAGGCTTTAAATCCCTGTGTATGATCCTATGGCTATGTAAAAATTCTACTCCCTTGAGTATCTCCTCCGACATTTGCTTCACCAGATGCGACGGGATGCCTGACCTTGGACAAGAGGACATGTAGGATGCTAGATCTCTTTCGACGTGCTCGAACACCAGCCATAACGTTAGTCCCCGATCCAGCCTCTCTGACCTCCCATCGGCGGAAGGTAAATGCAAATAATTTCCTTGACAAACGTCCAGTAGTCTCACCTGCGTAACACAACAGAAGAATATAAACGTAACGCGAATAGAGAGAGAGAGAGAGAAAGAGTTAGAGCGAGCGTACAATGCAATACAATACAACTCACAATGTGGGGATGCTCAAATCTCTCGAGCTGCTTCAACGTGGCGATTTC
The DNA here is from genome assembly GCF_050948175.1 of Xylocopa sonorina. Lineage (NCBI taxonomy): Eukaryota > Metazoa > Arthropoda > Insecta > Hymenoptera > Apidae > Xylocopa > Xylocopa sonorina. Next base: position 18,019,195 of record NC_135193.1, read on the forward strand.
TCTCAACGTAGAGGTAGGCAGACCGTCTTCCGTTAGGGGCACCCTGACCTTTTTCAACGCCACCACCTGGCCCGTATTCAAGTCCTTGGCCTTGTAGACAGTACCGTAGGCACCGTTCCCGATCAACGACAAGTCCTGGTACAACGCCGCCTCACCGAGGATCTGCACCTCGCTGTCCGACTCCGACCTCTTGCTAGAGCTACCGGACAGCTCCTCCTGGCTGCCGTACTTCATTTGTACGATCGTTTCGAAGCTACCAAAGTGTCCTTCCTTAGAGGAACCGGCCGTCACTTTCGCCGGCCCCTCCAAACTAGTTTTGATCAGCTGCTTCGCGCTGTCCAGAGACTCCTCGCTGATGCCGAACGGATTCGCCTCGGACGCATCCCCCGGTATCAGCTCGATCGTGTTCCCGGAGAGAGTGGCGGCCACCGAGCTGGTCAACTTGTCGACGCGCTCCAATTCCTCCGTGGTCAGTTCGTGCTCCTTACCGGACGTCCCCTCGATCGAGACATCGGAGAACTTGGACTTCTTGGGCGGCGTCGGGGACGACAGATCAGGTCCGAGCTCTGAGCTCGGACGCCGCGACGTTCCAGCCATCACAACATTTCGGCTTCTACCTGAAACAAACGAGATCGTTCGCTGTCTACGTCTGCTGGTGTGAATCGAACGGCTGTCTCGCGCAAATGTCGCGTCTGTCCCGTGGACGGCGAGTTCATCGAACACGGTACTCGCGTGCGTGGGGGATGCTACAGAGTATTAAGACGTGAACGATACAATGTTTAACGTGAAACAATAATCGAGCCGGGGACAAATATACCTGATATACCGGCGAGAAGACACTTGTGCCACCTCGCACGGACAAATATTGGCGTTTCATTAAAATTTCCGTATACCGGCCGCGCGACGGTATTGCACCGTCTGCTACTACTCGACATCTGCACCGACACCTGCGTTCGCATAATACCCGTCTGCCTCGGCCGCGGGTTCCCGGAACATCTTGTTAATGTACGAAGGGCACGCCGTTCCACAGCCGGGGTCCTTGTCCTTTGTTTTCTTCGGGAACGACGACCGGACGGTCGAAAATCGTGTTACCTGGGTCAACGCGTCCCTTTAAGGAACACGTCCGCCCGTTCGTTTACACTTCCGTCTAATAATTATCGCCGGTTTCTCAGAAGTACAGCCGCGTCGGAAAATGTCTCCGCGGCCGTCGAAACCGCGGGTAGAAACGAGCCTGAGTCGACTATAAGAATGGGAACCTGTTTTCTTCGTTATTACGAGAAAACTAATACGCACGATCGTAAAAGGAAGCAATTATGCTGTTCGTCCGTGTATACACGGTAATTAAACGTCATGCTAACAACAAAGTTGAATGGAGAATGCGTGAAAGATAATACCGGGTTGCGTAGAGCGATAGGAAGACCTAGTTTTAGTAACAGCTAGCCGCGATAAGGCTAGAAAATTCAAATGGTAACTTAAGGGCCGTGAAAAGCCAGTACGCTGTTAAAGGTTTCGTAATGTTTACATAGATCTAACAGTACGTAATATACGGTGGTTATCGCTTTTAAATTTATAATATTTACCGCGTAACTCTACGTTTTTTACCGCTTGTTCTCCCCTCCCTCTCTCTCGCTCTCTTTCCTTTCTTTTCATTTTATCGGTCGAAAGTACTGCATCGTAGGAAATCTTTGGTGAATGAGGCGTTAATTTATTCAACGATAACGCATTGCCTCTTTTTGCCGAGCACGCTTCGAAAAGTTGTCAACGTAAACTATAAATACCGATGAAACGTCATCTTCGCGGAGGAAGCCTCGGCAGTCGGCGTTCATTCGACGCTTTGATTAAATTCTTTTATCGACTTCCCTTTACGATAAGTACGCGGGGAGAGAAAAAAAAAAGAAAAGAAAAAATAAATAAATTCGACGAGAACAGAGGAACGACGAACGTGACATCATTCGAACGAGCATAACGATCGCGAGGCGAAACAGTGGCGACGGTCTAAAACGTAAATACGCCCCTATGAATTTTATCGGTGATTTTCTAGATCGTTCCTTTTCGTAACCGGGCCGAGAAGACGGAATCGAGAGTAAAGCGAGGCGGTCGACGAATTTGGTAGGACTCTCGATACGGTAACATTATCTCGGGACCACCTACGCTAGAGCACGTCACGGTGTCGTCTCCCTCGTAGGACTATTGGAAAGGTTTTTCCACGAAGAGAAGGCGGACGAAGCGTTACTCCATAGAAACGAAGAGACTCGTGCCTCGTGTTTCGTCACGAGCCAAGAGCCGGGCTGAAGGAATGCAAACGCGACGAATTTTTCTGGGAATCGGAAAAAGAAAAACTGGACCCGAACGGGGAGAGCAATAACACGAGAAAAGGTAGGTCCGACTCGATCGGAGATAAGGGGACGGAACCGTCGAACGAAATGCGAGGAATGTGGAAAAGTAAATAGCAAGGAGGTACGCGTGGTATCAAACTATCTCTATTATCTCGCGTGCTCGGACGGAACGAGCACATGGTTGTTAGATGACTCGTTACACGCTACGCAATATTTGGTTTGTTGGTAAATCGGTGTTGGTACATCGGATTGCGCAACGTGTTCTGCCCCCGTATCTTTCACTACGTTACACGTGTTACACTGTTTACGTACTGCGCGGCACAGGGCAGATAAACAAGCTTCTAACGAGAAATTTCACGAAATGTGATTTTTCGAACCGCGAAAAAGGCTTGGTCGCATGAATGAATGGAGGTGCCAACTCTGGCGTGCTCTGGTAGCCAAGATCGTAACTTCACGATCGATCGTTATCGTCTATCGTTGTTCGTTTCAAATTTCTCCGATGCATTAAACATTACTCGCGTACCATCGAACGTTTAAAGGTAGAATTATCACCGGGGACGTACCTGAGATTCCGTGGACGATCGTCGAATCGAAAATTAGATATAGATCAGGAAGCGTGATACTCGAAGACTTTTCGTGAGACAGGAAACGACGCATCGACGGTTGAAGTAAACGGAGGCGCCAATGGACTTCGGATTATTCATGGGGTTGACACTACTATCTGGCCGGGTCTTTCACACGACGACGAACACTACTAACCAGCCCTCTCCCATTCACTTCCATTTCTAAGCCGTACCAGCCAGCTAACCGAGCCGCTGTAACGCGTGTGCGTCACGTAGATAGAAGAATTACATAGCGCTACTATCGATCTGAAATTTACGGTTCGAGCCGAGATGAATGAGTCGTCGGGGCCAGCGGATCGTGCGTTGCGGAAAAACGGCGAGCGGTTACTCAACGCGTGGAATCACCCATTGTAGAACGTGCTTATTGATTTATAGTTTCTCGATGACTAATCGAATGGCCGCGTCGTACACGGCGTTTCACGAACGGTCGTTCGAAAAATCGCTTGTATTATTATTATTACTATTATTATTATTATTATTACACACGGATCCTTGGGATGGGAACGTTTCGAAGGTGGTTATTAGAATTTCCCGCGACGCGTCGCGTACCGTTTCGATGTTGTAACTCTTCGAGGAGAGTCGGACGAAATTCTATCGCTTCTGTTCGAATTCGAGAAGCTTGCAAAGCACAACCACGTGGTTCGCCGAGCGACGTTCCCTGTGCGCGCGGTTCGTAAACAAGAGAAGCGCGGGGGGATCCACCCCCGGCCGGTAAGTGGTTGACTCTTGTCTTATCTTCGCGTGTCGCGACATTCCACGTTCTCACGTTCCACAGATACGCCACCGTAACGTGACCAGAGTTCTCACGATGAAAAATCCGGAGGAAATCGAACGACGTGCCCGACTCCCGTCGCCGAGTCGAAGGACAAGGAGTCGCGAACGGGAGTCGAAAACGATTCCCCGTGGCCTAAGAGCGTTCGGAATTTTTGCTCGGCCTGCAAAGAGAGGAGAACGAGCAACAAGTGTCGCGTCTCTCGTGTCTATCGTGCGTGAACGCGATAAAGAAAAACGACGTGCTCGATTCGCGGATCCGGGCTTTCAAGGAGTTATAACGCGTATCCTTGAGCCGCGCGAGTTTATCGCGAAAGGTGTACAGTCTGCGACGTGGTTTCTTCACTTACCCACCAGCTAGGTGCTGACCTCCCGCGAGAGAAGCTCGGAGCGATGGCAGAGCGGAGAAAAACAGAGTGCGGTACGGTTCCACGTGCCGGAAGCGGGTATTAACGTATCCGTACTCCTCTCCCTCTATCTTCCTCCGTCTCGTTCTTCCTCTCTCTCTCTCTCTCCCTCTCGTTCTCCCTCTGTCTCTGTTCGCTCCTCGTATTCTACGAGACGCGAGCACGCGGCGGACGAGTTCTGGCTTGCATACTGAGAGACGCGAGAGGCACGAGGAACAAGGCAGGATGCACGAGAGAAACACTCCGGTCGCGGCAACAGTCGACCACTCGCGAGCGTAACCCAACGGCGACTCGACGAATCGTCGTCGTGCAGCCAGAACTCGATGGTAAGTCGACTGCACTGTGGACCGACCTGAAAAGTACTGACACACGACCGACGGGCACGCATACGGCCAACACCAGACGGAGTCAGTCGTTGTCGAGCCCTCGAGGAAATAGGCCCGCCGTCTCTCACTCTCGAGGGGACCTCGATCGAGCTCCGTTCGCATCGACCGCTACCGACAGCTGCCACTACAGCCCTTCCAACGCTCCTGTCGCCACGATCGGCTTATCCGTATGCACGAGGAGAGGGAGACGAGTAAGCGTCGCGTCGCCTCGCGCCGCACCGCGCCGACTACCGGGATGCACGACCACGACCGCCGGGTACCCCTCGAATTAACCACTGACAGGACGACCGTCTCTTCCTTCGACTTTATATTACCCCTATGGTGTACGATGACTAGACCCGCTCGATCGCTGATGCCCCCTGTTCCAAGAAACGGGTGTTCACTTCACCAGCCTGATGCCTGTGTTTAAAGCCACTCTGATTCACCTCGGTTACCTCTTCCCGGCGCTGCCGCTAATGATTCACCCTCGGGTACAACTAAATTTTCAACGCTGCTCGCTCGCTCATTGATTGGACGCTGTAGGTGGAAGACACCGGGATCGAGTTCGAGGGAGCACCGTTCGTTACTTTCAACGACTACGGGAGTCGTAAAGATTTTCCGATGCCTCCTCCTCCCGTTTGTTTCGACCGTGCTTCCTTCGCTCCGAGTTTCGGCGAAACACCGCGGGAAAAGAACGAAGAGGGTACTAGGAAAGAACGAGAGAGTGAACGAATGAGAGGGAGAGAGAGAGAGAGAGAGAGAGAGGGAGAGAGAAAGAGAGAGGGAGAGAGAACGACAACGAGACGCTGTGAGAGAAAGCGAGATCGCAATGGGAACGAGACGGTGCGAGGGAACGGAAAAAAGAGGGACGAACCCCGAGGATTCAGCAAAAATCACAATCTCCGCATCCGACGAGAAATCGTAGTTCGTAAATGAAACCTGCCACGATACTCACAAACGCGGCGTTATCCTCGCAGCGAGGTATCGGCTTCGAACAGAGAGTAAACTTCCAACAGCGGCTCGGACACTGTCACTTCTCGGCACACTCGGCAATTAATTAAACGAGCGCACACCTCCGTAGACCGATCGTCCGTTCGACGACCGCCTCCTGCACGGCTCGCTAGCCAAGCCGGGTTCACCTTAGAAGCGGAAAAGTCGCGATTAACACCACGTGGTTCGGTGATTCTCGCGTTAACTCGCCGATTGTCATCGCGACTACGCGTATCGTCAGGTCGTTGTTCCTGACGGTGGCGCCAGCCAGCGCTAGCCCTAGCGAGGAGTCCCGGTTATCCGGCTCTATCTCTCTCTCGTCCTCCGATCAGCGTCCGTTGCGCGTCCCGAAACATGAATGGAATGCTTCCTCCGGCGGCCGATGTACGCGAGAGACGACGGCTCTCGAATGGAATGGGCCGGGAGAGCCTCCACTCCAGGGACGGACCATTATCGTCGGAGCCCTTCGTAGGGCGAGACCGAGGAACGCGTCGTGGCCACGGGCTTTCTAAACGCTCCTTTCCCCCTTCGAGTGGAACCACGGACGGGCAGGGATTACGTACGTGATTCGAATCGCGTGTAAATATAGGTTGACCACCGGCTCCGACGAAATTTCGTTTGTTAGACGAGCGAGCTCGATTCGTATTCCGTTCGGTTAGATCACCGAGGATCCGGTTCAAGTGGTAATGTAACGCGTGTCCCTTGCTCCGCGCGGCCGTATTTCGTTCGTCTCGCCTGGGTCTCCTCTCGGCATCCGTGGAGAGAAGTATGTACGCGTACAGGTTTCCGTGGAACCGTCCAAGGTGTCGTGAAACATGGCTCGTTCGAACGATCGATGCGCCGTACGCGACCGTGACGGAGCCGAACGTTTTCTAATTAAGAGGTATTCGGCGCCTTGATTAAACGAGTACGCCACTGCTCGCGCAATACAGGGAGGGAGAGAAAGAAAATCATTTCGCGCATCTGCGTGCGAGTAAAAAACGGTTGTTCGTTGTGTACGGTAGAACGATTACGAGAGCATTTTCGTGCGCGTCATTGGTTGTTCAAGCTGTTTACACCGACTTATCTGCTGGCCGCGATGAAAGGTGCCAGTGTGCTGGCAGGTTTCTGGAAACGTGGATAACACGATCGGCGAAGGAAACGCATCCCGGCTAGACCCGCGAATCGATATACGACCGCCTTCGTCATTCTAATGACCGTTTTCGAAACGGGTTCCGCACACGTTGCCAGCCGCGTGACTAATTGGAAAATGTAGGTAAAAATCATTTTTCCTCGAACCGCCGTACACGCCGACATAGTGGAATAGATTATCGCCGTTCACCGTTAACGCATCGTTCGGTTATTGCGGCAACCGTGGCTTCCCCGGTGGAACAAATATTCCAGGGTTTACGATACGGCTGTTAACGCGAACACCGAATTCAGGGGAGACGGCGGGCCAATCGTTGGAAATTTCGCCAAAGGAGTCCCGTTATGTACCATAAAGTTAGAAGTCCAGACAAAGTGAGCATTGTCCCGCTTTTCGAGCGGTAGCTGGATTATTATGTTGACCGTTCGAGAAAAGCGTTTACTTTGACGTGTCGTGTTTTGGGGAAAACCAAGAGACCGAAAGATCTAACATATTGGGGACTGGATATTCTTTCGAGGATTACTCGAAGGGACAAAAGGAAACGGGGTTTATCGAACGAACTTATCGAACGAACGCAAGATTAATTGTCTTTCCCCGTATCGATCCAAAAATTCAGTTCTAACCACCTGGAAACCGTGTACACCTGGTGAGCTCCCACAAAGGCGTAAAATTTTCGAGGCTAACACAGAGGAAGAAAAAGGGAGAACGAGAGAACACAATGAACCGATTGTAGAACCACGAGCGAACTCCGGAATGTCACGGAAATGTGCATTTCGAGTTCTTATCATCCTTAGTGGAACATCGTGCGTATCGACCCCGTCCCCTACTCCAGGTTCGTATCGGTTGAACCGCTAAAAATAATTCCGACCTTTTAGTCACTCGGCTGTAACTACCCTAGTCGATCACTGTGGCAATAAAGCGGGTGAATCGTTCAGCGAGTTTAGATGCGATTGTAGCCCAGGTACCTATTTAATGGTATACCCAATAGACGAGCTCACGATCGGTAGGAAAGAATCGACATAGTTGCACGCGGCGTACCTCGCGCTCGATACGATCGCCGAGATCCGATCAAACGTGGCATCGAGATCGAACAAACCAGATTTCGCGAGGCGGAGGAAGCACCGCCGCGAAATAGGTAGATGTCGTCTCGAAAAGATGCACGATAATAAGAGAGGCGATGGGTAAATAAAAGAAGGACGTGTGACGGTGTCATAACCGGTCGAGAGTACGATGAACCACTCGCGACAGGGTCCCCGGAACGACAGAGGAATGGGACATTCCATTCGGTGCGCGTCGTTAATTACCACTTTCACCCGTGGCTGCGGAAAAGGAGTCGGCGACGGGGCCAGCCGGGTGCCGATCGATTTTAGGCACCGGCTGCTACGTCGACGGGGGCCTTATTGTGGGACCCCCGACTGTCGGTGTCTGGCCGTGTCCCGGCTGCACCAGAGAATGCCTTCAGCCTCGCCAAACTAGACGGCGGACTGGTTTTTGCCCAATTTAGATCCCCTATTGTTCGCCCCGGGTTGGAATGAAAATAGAGAACCGAACACGCGGTCGTATCCTGGGCCCGCGTCTTGCATAGAGAAACACGCACGAAACGAGGGTATTAACGCGGCCTTCGAGCCGCCGTCCGATTACGCTCCGATACGACTGCGTATTTTCACGCCTAGATTTTTTCACTCCTCGTTGCTGCTCGGCTTTCCGATCGCGTTTCGCGAACAAGTTCATTCTCTTTTTCCATCGGTGGCCATTTTTATCCGCGTCCTAGAAACGATTGCAACGTCGGAGGAAACTTTTATCGATTCGATACGTGGTACACTCGATGGTATCTTTTTCTTAAATTGAGACGCGCGTTAATGTTTGTGGAACGTACATGCATTCTAATTAACTCTCTCGTGTAATCGATAAAAGCTGGAACGAAGCTGAAAACCCTAGGAACCTTCGAAGTACCGACTGCGGAGCGCTAGTGGTTTGATTATCGACCGAAGGAACCTGTCTTTCCAGTACCTAACTGTCGAACAAGCTACCTGATCAGTGGCGGGTCAAGTCTCATTGTTTTCGAATTTACATGCCCAAAAAGTGTCCAGTGCCATTTATCGTGAACGAGATATACAGCGTAGACGTAAGTATTCGACGAAACTTTTTGCGATACGAAACGAAACGAAATACGATAGCAATACAAAAATGCATATCCGAGACTCGTCGAGCCCTCTGCTCAGCAAAGTAGATCGACTACAACTAAATTTTACGGAGAGCATAAAATTTAGGACACTCGTCTAATCGGCAAAACTTTCATCGAGCGTATCGTTAAATATTGAAAGACCAGAGAAGTAAAGTAACACAGCTGTAATTAAAGCTAGGCGTTCAGTTCTTTGAACCGGCAGGAATAATGAAACGATTTTCATTCTGCTATCCGATTCCGGACGAGGATGAGTTACTGACCGAGCAATTTCATGGATACTTGCCCAACGGGTTACCCGTTATACAGAACTGCAATTTTAATTCTCTCTACGTATCGCGTTGCAATGCGGAGGGGCCCGCTAAGCTTCTCAAACTTCGAGGATAGGAAAAGGTGCGCCCGTATTACGTGAGGTCAATAATGGGTAAAAATACAGTTTGCCCGTTCGACAAAAGAATTCTAAACGAAACCTTAAAAAGAGAAGACCGATCTCATTCGGGTGAAGAAAAAAGGAAAACCGGAGAAATTTCTAGGCTCGTACGACTCGAGCTCGAGTTTCGTGACACTTTGTAGCAAATTTCCGTGGATTCGACGCGCGGCATGGTTTTTTTTATTAAGATGGTAGGGACAGGTTGCTCGATGGCGAAACGAAATTGAAGATTGCGATGCAATTCCCGTGACGACGGCACCGCGTCGCTTCGAAGATCAATGTTGCTCGAGTGATCGAGGACGCAACCCCGCGTCGCACTTCGGTCTGGTTTCACCGTACCGAGAATGAAGAAAGGGGAAGAAGAAGAAACTGCACGGGCACAGCTGTACGGCAACGCGGGACCATTACTTCGAGGCCAAAAGAACAACCGAGAGGCTCGGGAGAAACTTCGTGAGACTCGCACCTGTTGAACTTTCGTGAGTGTGCAACTCTCTCGTCGAATTGCTGTAATTGTGCAAAATATTCCTTAACTGATTAGCGTTTTAACGATTACGATCGCTCTCCACCTGAAAGCGAGCGCGTTGCGTGCTATTATTCCACGTATCTCGAATTCCGAAAAATCCAGATCTGGTTCAGAGACATTTCACCAATCGTAACGACGATTTCGATGCGTGGCTATCAATCTTAATACCCTCGACACCTCGACTCGTCGAATCTCGTCACGTTTGTTCCTCGATGGCGCTTCGACAATGGCTGCTCGCTATGTAATTGGCTCGCGAATAGAGCGGAACAGAAACCGGCGAAACAAATGTAAACCATGTTGAATAGATAAATGTCAGTGGTGATCGATAAATTTCTGGCATTCGCGTTCTGGTTGCAAAATGCCGTTATCATCGCGTACGCTTCGGCACGGGCGTCTTCTTGCGCAATGCTGCCCGCATCGAAAGAAATCGGTCAGGCGGCTGTCGCGATGTACTTCCCATCGCGGAAAAAATTCGCGTTTCCCTTTCGCGGCGGCGAAAATACCGGGTAGACGAGACGAGAGGCGTTGCGGCGCAGGTGGAAAATCGGCGTGCAGGTCGTCGGGAACCGGGACCGCCGCGGCAGGTAGACACGCTTCGCTGCGGCTACGACGACCGGGGGAACGAGGAAGAAGCCGAGACGCGGAAAAAAGTAGTGGCGAACCTTGAGAGATGCACGAGGCCGCGCGAGACCCGCTGCTGGATGAAGTTCAGAAAGAGCGGAAAGTCCCGAAAGAATCGAAAGGTAGGTCGAGGTAAAGCCGGCCGATCGAAATGACGCCGGCGGAGAAAGAAGACGGGACCAGTACGAGGTGGAGATCGGCGTGAAACAGAAGAACGACGGGAACGGGTTGAAGAGAGAAATTTTTCGTGGTGGAGGGGAGAGCAGCAGCCGAGTAGACGGCCGGGCATGGTGGAAACGAGCCACGAAGACGTGACGTATACACTCCTGAAGAGTGTGGTATAGTGCACCATGGTGTAGCATGGGACAGTTCAAGTGGGAGAAACCGTGTATGACCGGCCTCAAACGTAAGCCAGTCCCGTGTGAACGACCGTGAAGAGAGCTTCGAACGAAACTCGATCAAGCCTCGAAGGATTTCGTTCTCCCTGCTCGAATTTACCTTCCAATTCCTTTCAGGATTGATCGAACGAACTGCTCGACCGACACGGTGGTATTATCGGGCGAAGGTAGATTGGTTCGTGCTCCAGTAATTAGAAAGCCGAATAGTCCTGTCAGTGGGTGATAATTCCATAGGAAATCGATAATACGTTCCGAACGGATTTACGCGTGTAGGTTTGCCGATAGTGTGCAAGGGATCAGTGCAGTTTTGTGAGACGGGGTGAAAAGTGATCGACGAGAACCACGGGAAAATCATGTAAAAGAAGCCAGCCGAAGAAAAGCAGAGTTCAAGATCCAAGAGAAAATCTATACCAGCTATGTGGAATAGTCGAGGCAATATGTACAGCGATTAGAGTCGCGTAGAACTTGTACGGCTGTCTCGCTGGACGTTTCTAAAATCCGAGTTCAAGTGAAACTTCCTGCTTAATCGGGACACACCGTGTATCTCCGTTCGACGTCAGCCCGCATCGCGAGGCACGGTGAAATACTGGCACAGCGTCGTGACACAGGTTGGAAAAAGAAAAGAAACACGAGAAAGCTGCAAAGTCGGAAGAGAAAAAAAGCGAGGAAGTAGCTCTAAGAAGCGTTGCGAAACGCACCGGGAATTGGGTGACAAACGACCGAAAAGCTGACGCGTACACCGGACCTATCCGCGGGCAAGTAGGTCAGCCGGCGTGCGCGAGAGTGCGAGACCGAACAAAAGAGACGAAGAGAAAAAAAAAGCCACCGGTGGAAGGATAAGAGGAGGAAAGGAAAGAATGGTGAGACGGGGGCATTGAAGTTTCCACGATGCTCGACGTTTTTACTCGGCATAGGCTCGCAATCCAAAATGGCGGCGATCGGCTGGTATCATGGCACGTTTTACAACGATAGAGACTGGTCCAGCCGCGAGCACTCCTGAAGAGATCCTTCCAAGTGTCCTTGACATTAGCCTGACCTTGATCAGGACGACTAACCGCGGTACACCTCTCGACCGCACCACGCCAAAGGAATCAGGATGGTAGGGCGCATGGCGTCGAAGGTCCTAGTGACCTTGTCGCTCCAAATCCTACTAGGTAAGTGGATAGATCCTGCTCGTGCCCAGACGAGCACCCAACTAGCATCCGGTATCCTTATCGAAGGATACGAATTAATACGACTAACAAGGGCAGCGTGGTATTTCGTTAGAGAAGACGATTTGCGGTTTCTCTTGACGATGAAACGCCGTTTCACTGGCGCTTGACGATCCCCCACGGATAACAATTTAGCGTAGAATCGCGAGCGTGTACCAAGGATTGTCCACCGCGACAATAATTCTCATTAGCCGTAAGACGATGCAAATATTCGACGAATTAACGCGTGAACCTGTTTGATGGGCTTTCGAAGCAGCCACGTGCGGTCGAGTTTTAAACCGGTATCTTGACCTCTGTCGAAAATCTCGCGACGATCCACCGAGCAAGATCGATGTAAAAACCGATACACTTGTCTTTGGAATTTCCATCCGGAGAACCTTGTAACGATCGCGTCGTGAAATATTACGGTGACATTGAAATAATCGCTCGCGCCATTCCCAGAATTGTTGATAACGATCGAGAAACAGTCGAAGCCAGTTTCGCCGGTGTAATTATAAAGATCGAGTAATTGATTCATCGTAATTACAGTGGGAACAGATAATAACCGATAATTTAGCATTTCCACGATGCAGACATCTAGGTAGGCATACATCCGGTTCCATATGACTTTGTGCCTAATACCGAGCGAGGTGTATAAACAATTTACAATGAGAACCTTGCAGCTGCAACACTGCAACTAGAGCCGGGCGAACAATATGGAAAAAGGAAAAAAGGGAAGTTCGACGACCCGCCAAGACTTAACCGTACTATAAATATTCAAAAGCGATGTAAAGTTGTCGAGAGTATAATTAACTCCTCTCGCGTACCGAGTGTCGTCGGTTCTTCCGTTGCGCGAAGACAAAGCTAATTGCGGAGTGGAAATAAAAATCGAATTAACAAAATCGAGCCACGAACCGACGCGAACCGTCCGCGAAACAAAACACGCGTCATAGCCGCGTTTCAGGAGCGACAGAGGAGAAAGCTGCAAGCATGACGTGCATTCGCGTTCTGGCGCACGTACCTGCTACCTCGAGATTTTCACGACCCAGACAAATATGCTGTTCGATAAAAATTTATGCTTTCACGGCTGGCCACTATGACCGACAGTTTTTGTACGCGAGGCTACAAACCAACGGAATCGTCGTGGAAATTGAAAAACTGGATGGAAATGGAAACGTGTTCGAAAGCTTACAATTTGTAATAGTTTCCGACTCTCGAACGGTTCATTGCCTTATGCAAATTCCACATTCTTCGGAGTCCAAACGTGGCTTGATTGCGAGGGCCCGCGAGTCATCGACACGGAAGCCCCCGGCGCAATTAACCGGCGCCCGTATATGGGTTTCATCATTTTTTTCGGATTTCATCTTGTTTATCGTCTCGTTTACGTAACGCGAGGAATTTGCGTGAGACAGCTACCGTGATCGCTAACGCGGATGAACAACAGCACAAAGGAACGTATCCGGCACCGGGTTTCGTCACTCGACTTTCGCCCAACAACCACGTTAGTCGTGAAAGTGTCACGAAATCGCGTGGTACGCGGTAGAACAGAAAGTCGATTGGTTCGTCATTCTCCAAAAGGAAACACGAACGATTCCCAATAATATTCGTCATACGAAATCTGCTGACGTTCGTGGAACGGGTCTACAAGCCCCGGCTGAATGAAGCTAAACTGCTTGCTTTCAAGTCGATTTCTCGCGACACTAATATGACGAATAAACTCTTCTATGAATCGTCTATATCGTTTATCGCGTCGACGATCGCATCGATAGCCAAACGAACGCGAACACCGCGTGCGGATGCGAAAATGACGATCTCGTCCTGCAAGGTATCGAGAGAGGTATCTCTGATCTGAACAGCTCCTCGAAGCCACGTGTCGAAGGTCGAACGTACCCCACACCTGTCGAATCCGTAGGCGGTGGTACCAAATGCCACGTTTACCAGCGAAAAGAATAAATATTAGGCTGGAATGGTGTACCGTTAACTCTGCCGTTACCGCCTCGAGAGACGGCGCATAGCTCGGTCTACGCTTCCACGAATAAACCCCTTCGACGTTTCTTTCCTCCTCCTCGATGTCGTGTTCTTTACGCGGTTCGAATTGCGTCACGGGGTCATAAGCTTACCTCACGCGGCTCTAGATATATCTATAACAAACCAGCACGGGCAACCAGCGAAACTGGCGATTTCCAGGGGGTTTGTCCAGATGCATCGCCTTTATTGATCCTCCTTTTACCCATCCGCCGGTGGAATCAATAATGGCGGCGTGATCGACTGCTCGCGAGGTCGGCGTTTATATCGAGCAAGACAGAGGAGGTTGCGGAGAGGCGCGATGAGAAAAATGCGGTTGAAATTAGTAAGCAGAGACGGACGGTCGTTAATCCTATAGAAGATTCCATTAGCAGAGTCCACTCGCTGGTAAATATTATCATTGCAATACGCATGTATCCGAGCAGGCAATCGAAGCTATCTAGAACCGGTAATATTTTTACGGACGTTTCGCTCACGAGACAGAACTGTGTTACCTCGTTACGTCTCGTAAGCTCGTGATGTGTTTACCGTGAACTTCACCGCGACGAGAGAGAAAGAGAGAGAGAGGGAGGTCTTTTAACTCTTGCATTTTCTCGAAACTGTTCGAGAACGCCCTGCGTTTAGGAAAAATAGCCCCGTGGCGGCTGTGCGAGCTTGTCGTTGGTGGAAAGTATCACGAAAGGGAGGATCGAGAACGAGCACGTGCCTAATCGGTAGATCTTTCCTCGTTTCGTACGAGATGATCGCGTGCGTGGCCGAGACGGGCAAAAATGCATAAAATGGAATTAATTAGCGAAGTAAAAGTTGCGCCGATTCGAAAAGAGCAATTAAACCGGGGAACGCATCGCTAATTATTTCGGGTAACGAGTTGGAGTATTCAGCGTGCGCGAACTGAGAGAGACAGAGAGAGAGAGAGAGAGATTCTCTCTCTCTCTACTACCGGGGGATCCAGGACAGCAGCGAGGTTCCGAACCTGGCCAAGAGACTGCATTCCGTTCGTTGCGACAGAATCAACCATGCAATTCACCTACATTCTCACGGGATCTCTATCCGTTGCTCTCACGTTAGCAAGGTTATGGTGTTCCCAAACACCGTTATTCGTTCGCAACGCGCAGCCTGCCTTCAGAATTATTATCCATGCAACCGATCCAAATGGGAAACGAAAGTCCTGGCGACACGCGCGCGACGAACTGGCTCGCCGATTAAGTCCACGCCGGATACGAAACATAAGCGGCTACGGTCACGCGAGATTTCAACAATGTAATCGATTAATTAACGGCTGACGGGACGAGAAACCGATAAACGAGCAACTATAATAATTTCAACCCGCGAACAGATGTAACGATACCAGAAAGTGGAACGTATCGTTCAATGGGAGTTACCATCGGTTTTACCGCACCATTTAAGACCGCAACAGCTTCGTAATTCACCTACTTAGATTCTCACGCTATTTGATAACGGCCCCGTCTGTTCTAGATGCGATACACGCCTTGGAAACCAAGTCGGCTGCTGTCCGCTTTAACATCGACAATTAAAACTGTAATTCTCACGACGCCAGCGAAGATAGCCGTGACCCGAACTTACGCGAAATGTCGCGATGATTCGATCTCGAAGAGACTCGTGCTGTTCATCGATATATATTTTTCTAGCGTTCGCAGTGGAATCAAAGAGGGAACATCGAGAGCACGATGTTCGCCAAGTAGAACGAAGCAGCGATTAGCTTAATTGGAACTGCGAACTGTTTGAAAATCGTGTCGCTTCGTACAATTCCTAATTAGCGATAGATCTTAGTTGAGGTGTTACGCGAGTTACAGGAAATGGGAAACATTGGCTCACGAAGAACGCGATTAGAACGTATCAGCATCGAAAAGTGAAGTTAATCATCGAAGACGCCATTGTACCTTATCTACCCGAACGGTTTACTGTTGCATTAACCAAGAATTAATTATCAACAACGAACCGTAAAGATCGCTATACGCGATTCGACTCGACGACTGGCTTCCTATCTAATCCTGCCTTTAATGAAACGCACCAGCCCCGTTAGAACGTTGTTCTTATTATCCCGTTAACAACAGGAACTGTCTCGGGGCTCGGTTATTCCTCGAAACGGTCGGTCATAGACGGTGAAAGCTCTGAAAAGAAGGAAAAAGTCCGCGGAGGAAAATGATACTGTGTAATATGCACACTTTCTACGAGACAAAGCCGAACGTGTCGTTCGCGGGCTGCTGCCTCTCGACAAGATCGAAGAGCGAGCGTCCCACTCGAGCGCATACTCGCGTGTGTTACACACCGCGATCGGAACGGTTAATTACATCGGCTGGTAGTATTCCAGATTCCGGCACGATATTCAGGGCACCGGTCGTTACTATCGAGCAGCGATGATCTACGCCAACCGGTCGGCAATCGTAGTTTCACTTAAATTGCTTCGCGCGTCGTTGAATTGTTGCATAGAAATTCTCCCATTGTTTCCCCTCTGTCTACCAACGGAATTTCAATGCACGCCCTACCCCCCCCCCCCTGCGGTAAACGCGCGGATCGTAAAACGGCTGGTGTCGCGCGCGTCTCCCAACGAGGGTACGGTAAAAGCGATATTAAACGTTGGAAAGTCGAATAAACGGGCTGACAACGGGGGCGAAATCGTAAACCGCGTTGATTGCATCGTAAACCGCGTAATCCGTGGCCGGGGATTAAAAAAGAAAGTATCCCGGGATCGATCGATCGATCGGCTGCCGAAATCGTAACCGATCGAACACGATCGATGTCAACGAACTTGTTGCCACCATCCCAGTTTTACGCGAGAGGAGCGGTGTGACGCGAGCGACGAGAACACCGGGGGAACGAAAGAACAACCAGGAAAGAGATAGTAGTAATTTCATACGCGTCACGTCCACGGTTGGTCAAACCACTCGATACCGGATTGGAGAATGTCAACCGTTCGAGTACCGTTTTCCTTCCCGATCGGCTCGTTGATCTTCTCGATTTTTTGCAACGCCCGATCGCGGCCCTTCCACGGCCAACGACGACGCGGCGTTTTTTGCGATCACCGACGCGATTTAACTGGGATCCCTGATTGATCGAACGATCCAAGGAAACCTTCTCAAACGATCTTTACCTTTCGACGCTAAACTCGTAACAAAAACGATCGAACAATACCGCGGAATAATTGTAGGGTACCATTTATAGCCAGATTATTTCTCACGCGAACAATGTCTAAATTATTACGTGCAGGTGTCTCGGCTATCCAAAACGATCGAACCTCCTCTCGTCCCTCTCGGGAGGACATAATTCTCAGTGCCAGCGCGTACACGGGCCCGGAAAGGACCTCCAGCGTGTTCCATCGCGACGGATCACAGACCTTCCAAAGAACTGTTCCAGCGTTTCAACTCGAAAGCTCGAAAAGTATTAACGGCTACGACAAAGACGATGCTAGGTTCGAGCATGGTAACACCAGGCACGTGGAGTCCATCGACGAATTAACATCCTCGAAACACGTGGATCATATCGATGGGAACAACATCGAAGTTAAACCGGGTGAATATTATCAGTAAGTCCGACTTGTATTCTCGAAGAAAATCGTGAAACCTCGTCGATGAGAGCAGAAACTCGAACGAGAGGATGTTTCCTGGATTATTGTTACAGCATATCACCGACAACCAGCGAGTCCATGTCGGGGGAAGGACAAGGGGCTCCGCAGAGGCCAAAACTCTTGTCGGAGCCCCGTCAAATGGCTGGAGTGTCGAACCAACAGGCACATTATTTGCAAGCTATAGATCAACAAAGACGAGCTCGGCAAGAGACCCCCAGGATCTATAGCGAGCACGCTCCACCGCCCATTCTGCAGACCGCCTCGCCAGGGCATCGACAGGCAAACCCTGACATACAGGACATCATCACGGGTATTGTCAAGTTGTTGAATGGGAACGTGAACGTGGCTGCCAACACGGTGAGACCTCTGAGGCCGATTCAAGCCACTAGGTACAGAGATTTGTGAATGATGCGCGATTATAATTCTCAATTGGCTATCTAAGAGTGTCTGATCGTATTTTTCCAGAATTAATAACAGAGGACCACCGAGAATTTCCGACGTTCCACCGTTACCACCCGATTTTGACACGCCTGGAATGAATCCACCCCCGCCGCCGGATCATCCGTACCCTTTCGAAAAACCACCAGCACCGGATAGACCGATGGTCAATCAACTACCACCCGAGAGGCCGATCAGACCTTTCGTGAACGGAGTTCCATTGCCAGAACAGATCGTACCGCAAGGAAATCGTCCGTGGACTTGGAATCGTCCTGGTAACCTTGCTGTTTAAGACTTCGCTCGTGTTATTCCTCTCCGTTCTAAATTGGAATTTTTCCACTTTCAGGTGGAAACAGACGGCCGATATCCCCGTACAAACCACTGCCACCATCGTCGGATTCCACTTTCAATCGTGAGAAGGAACAAGACGACAAACACTCGGACAAACCTCAGGCTGACCTGAATTCATCGACAGAGGAATCCACCACGAGAAAGGAAGACACCGAACAGAACGAAACCGCCACGAGCGTGGCGAAGAACACGACCAAGAGTCACGAGGAGAATAATAACAAAAAAGATAAAGTCGATTCGAAGACTACCGAAAAGCCGATCAACGAGGAACCAGCGAAAGGTTCCGAATCTCAGAGCCCCGCCAAAAAAGAAAATAAACATCAATTCCCGTACAAAGAGAACAAGGTAAATATTGAAAGTACGTCGCCAGCTGCGGTGCAGCCCAGCCACGACGACGAGACGATCACCAACCACGGAGATTCACCGAAACCTGTAATGCCGTTGGAATCGCCGATCAAACCCACGAAAACGTTGAAAATCAACGACTCTCACAGACCCAGTTCCAGCGCGAACAATGGAAAGCCAAACAGTAAGGAGAGCATAGCTAAAACGTCGACGAAATCCTACTCCACGTCGACGTTGAATATCGAAACCAGTTCGTCGGTTCAGATAATCGAGCTAACTACCACGAAAACGATGGCCCATTCGACCGCGAGCCAGACGAATAATGGTCCGAACAATACCGGGAGTACACCGAGCACGGTCGCTTTGGAACCGAGCAAATCATCCGTTCTTGAGAGCACAATCGCTTCGAGCATAGCAACACCGACGGAGAATTTACCCTCGACTTTCACGAGGACCACGTCGACCACGTCGGAGAAGAGTATAGTTCACACGCCAGTCTCTAATACGTTCTCCAAGAACTCAGGTAGGGTGAAACTTTTTTTTTTCTTCGTTCGATAAGACAATATCGCGTTCTATAATGAATTCCTCACGCAGCTCTAACGAACAAAAGCATGCTCGATTAAGTTTCCTTTGTAGAGGAGGTCTGGCAAACTGTCATGCTCAATTAATTTCCTTTGTAGCCCCTACGGATCGCTATGCTTACCGACCCCGACCTGGGATCGTCCTTGATGATACCTTGGATTACACGGGGTCTCAAGGGCTGGCTACTCAACGACCTTATGCACCTCCGAGACACCCACCACTGGGTGATATTTTTGATGTCACAGTCTCGGCCATTCAAGGTCCTGGTGGAGGTTCAGGTAAACGTTTACACCTTTGATCATCGTCGAACTTTCATCGATAATTCTAAATCGTGGTCTACGTTTAGGCGAAGGTGTTAGAGTACCGGTGAATGCTGGAGGAAACGCGGATGTGATCCTGACATCAGCGGTGGAGGGTCAAGGATTTGTGAGTATCGACGGGAAGAGGACCTACTTGAATCTGTTCGAGAATTCGGATCGAACATCGACGCACGTGCAAACTCAGCCTCAACCGACCAGGACGCAAGCACCTCCCATTGTTGGAACGGGGTTGGCAATCTTCGACAATTTCCAATGAAAACATTTCGATCTGATCTGTTAATTTTCATCGCTGTCTCCCCCTACAGATTTGCAATCGCCCAACCAGATCCACCGACGGCTACTCCTCGACCTAGTGGGCCGATTCGAAGGCCAACGTTCCAGAGGAGACCAACCCCACCTCCGGTCAGAATTGACACTTGCATCGTGGGTGACACGAGCACTTGCGACATCAGCCAACACGAGGCTTGTGCCACTGTTCAAGGCGTGTCTGCCTGCCATTGCAAGCCAGGATTCGCCAGATTGCAGCATTCGTTGCCATGCAAAAGTTCGTAAATATCTGATCGTTTCGATTATAGTAGATGCTGATTCAGATAGCGATTGTTAAACCTCGCTCTGAAATTTTCTCGTTAGAAATTATCAGCATCGTGGTGTCCATCAGAGTGGACAAAATTTATGATAGAAAAGTCGTCTGGGACCGAGGGTTCACCGACCGCGACTCCGAGCCCTATCAGACCTTAGCTTACGAAGCGAACCGAGCTGTGAGTCAACTTTATTTTAAATTATTCTACCGAGCAGGTATACAGACACAAAAGAACTTGTTTCTACGGTTTAGATCGAGTCTGCTATGTCGATGACACCATTTTCGGACGAGTACATGGGTTCCTTCGTAAATGGACTGTATCAAGGGGACGTGAGCCAAGGACAAGGCGGAGTCTTTGTGAACGCAACCCTGAAACTCACTTACGAACCGAGAACAATTAGACCGAATTTGGCTGGGGAGCTGCAGAGGCATCTGCTCGGCGTTATTCACAGAAGGAGTAACAATATAGGGAATAGTGCCCTTTACGTCGAGAGCCCTGCTGGATCTATATCAAATTTACAAGGTCAGCCTAGAAAAAAAAATACCACTCGATACATTCGCAACAGCAATTTAATCTGTGCTTCGTTTCGTAGATTTGGACGAATGCGCGTCGTCAGAACTGAATGACTGTCATTCTTCGGCAATTTGTACAAATAACTGGGGTGGCTTTACTTGCACCTGCAATACAGGACTGAAGGATCCCCACAAGGATGACCTCAACGAATCTGGCAGGACTTGCATTTCGTGTCCTTCCACGTATTGCAACAATCGAGGGTCGTGTTCTTATCAGGGTGACCACATGCAGTGCACGTGAGTATATTGAACTACGCAACGGTAAGAAAAAGATCTGTTTCTTTGTACTAATTTTCGTTCATCTCAAAGATGCACTGGGAATTATTATGGTGCTCAATGCGAGGTCGATGGAGAGGTCCTGGGTGTAGCAATAGGAGCGTCCGTAGCAGCTTTAATAATTATAGTTTTGACACTAGTGTGTCTGGTTATGTGGAGGTCTGTTTCATTTCTTACTATTACGCGTAAAAATCAGAAAAGGCATCTCAGAATATGTTTCTACACGCGTTTCAGTCGAAGGTGGTCGCGTGAGCAGAAATCTGTTGGCTCTCCGGTGTACGGTTACATCCAGGGTGGCATACCTGGTACGCTTCCAGGAACCCTGGCAAGGGTGGGTTCCGTGGGTACCCTTGCTTCTGTGAAACAAGGACCACCGACCAATCTGCCACCTTACATGTGGGCACATTTTGGCGACCATATGGCAACGGCCAACGTATACGCTGTACGTAATAAGAACCCTTATGGTTCTTTGACTTACTTACACGGAAAGCTCGTCTCGTCTGCTCCGATCGGGGAACTCGAGGGGCAAGGGAATAGAACGTTACGTAGTTTCGTGTATATTTTACATTTTTCGCTGGCAAATGCTATAACAAACTCTTGACTGACTTTAGACGGAGCCCATGGGTCCTACTAGGCCAAGTTCCGCGGTGTTCGGTTATCCACCCATCAACGTCCATGGAACGTTACCACCAGTACCACTGCCAAGACTTCAAGCGCCAACGAGACCGCGACAAAGACACCAACCAGATCCGGACAGCTCGGATTCCGAGCCGCAGGATAAAGACAGGGCTGATCTGATCCCGCAGCACAGTGGTTTCCATGTTCCCAGGCCAAAGTCTAGATCATCCTTGGCAGTGAGTATTCGCTTTTCCGATATGTCACTTCCCCTACGCTTGGCCGCCTCTGATATTCGATGATACTGCTATTTCAGAATCAAAGCGGAATCTACAACGACGTAGAATACGACCAAGGTGACGTTCACCATTTATCGAAAAACAATATTCCGATGTCTACTTACAGGCCGTACTATCGGACCTAAAATCCGCAAAGAGGGTGGTTTGTATCTCGATAAGGTCATCCGTGTCGCGAAACGAAACGGGAGAACAGATTTACCTGGATATTCTAATCGAACTCGTAACTGATATCAGTTGCGTTTAAGTAAAGCTAAAAAAAGAACCGAGCGTTGTAGAACAACGAAAGGGAGGAACGAAATTAATGCACCTAAGTACGTACGTTCGTAACATTGCTCGCGTCAATGTAAGTCAATTTCAGCATTACTTAACTTCTAGTTACTTATCCACTACTACTCTATAAATATTTATTATTCTAGTATTACCTTCTCGAAATAACTTAATGTCTTGAAAACATTGCAAAAAAGAAAAAGAAAGATGTTCAGACTGTATTTTCATAACGAATTGCGAAATCGAAGGGTGCATACTGAAGGATTAGTATTATAGCGATTGCTCCTTCTAGACATTAATTTAATATTTGTATCACTGTTAGTTATTTATACTACACCGTTCAGCAATAAGTATCGACGAAAACGCGATGCAATTTGACACGCAAGAGCTCTGCAAATTTGTTAAATAAATATTCAATACCTTCCTATCGCGTGTTATTTTGCAGTTACTATGCTCTGGATACTTATCGCTAAATTAATGTTCAATGCAGCAGTACCGCATGTAATATCGTTTATGTTTTACGCAAACTTGAAAGAGGATGTACTGATAATTTTAAAAAATCACTCAAGTATACGAATTGCGTTGCGTGCGACAAAATTACGATACGAAATGAGACGCAAAGATCGACGGACAGTACAGAAAATACTCGATAATGCGTGCATCGCGTTGCGGGATGTTAATACGATAATTCACCATGTAACTTCTGTAATTATACATTATATATTTTTGCAAATTGAATACAATATACACTTGAAAATTCATGCGCCCCGTCGCTTCTCTTTTATTCGTTTCCTTTTTTTAATTCTCCGATGCCTAAGGTACAATCTTCAACAGTGTAACCAGATCAAACGTACGCCGGAAATACTGTGCGCATAATGAGCAAAACGTTAAACCCTTTGTTTTAACGGTAACTTTAACAAACACCAAGTATCTCGTTAAAATACGATGAACGGAGAATCGAAAATCCAGTTGTGCTGAAAAAAATAGGTATCGGTAAAACGCTTAGCGATCGTTCGGATACGTCCGAAGGAACAAAAGTTTCATCGTACCGAACGACCCTGTCCAGAGTGAGGAAAGTAATACGGGAAAGTGAAATCACTCGCACGGGAATTGAACTTCGATTACCATTTGGAAGTATTCGACAGTATTGTTTCGATCGTTTCACTGCGCGTTAACGATAAACGTGGCACCTGACCTGAGAAAGAGGAGAGAGGACCTTGGAGCGTGTGATGATTCGTAAAGATTTAAAAAGTACATTGATAAAATTCCAAAGCTGAGGCGAACGGAGTGCATCCATTTACAATAACTGATTATAGACTCGAAAGACAAAGTTTCTAAACAGAGGTTTCTTTCCTCTTTTTATAATTCTCTGTGAACATGCGAACATTGTGATAAAAGTATTCGTGATTCATTTCTTCCCTTTGGAATCGTAGAATATGTATATGATATATCGCAGAGTGAGAATGATAAGAGAATAGGTCATCAGACGTCGATAATATGGTATAATTCAACATTCTCGACTAAACTCTCTTACCGGTGTATCGAAATTGATACAATATAATTAAATATATCGATATAATAAATATGAAATATTGATAAATATATATATATGTATGTATATGTATACAATATATATATATAATAATAATAATCATCATCATCATAATAATATATAATAACTTTTTCAGATATATTTAGTAGTATCTTGAACGATAAAGAGATTAGGTCTTTTTTTCCATTTTTTCTTTTTTTTATCATTTTTGTTTCGTTTTCTATTTTGGTAATCGAAGGTATTACACGCTAAAAAAATCGGTCCCGGGTTTTCCACATACGATGCCGGTGTTCATGTAAATGCGACAAGACCGTTCCATGTCACGTATCGTACTCGACATCGGAAAGATACATTCAGTGACTAGGTTTTACGTAGTCGCAGATACGGCTGCTTACAAATACGTATGCAAATAGTAGTAACATGGTATACGTGAATTGGAGAGAAACACATGTCGATGATAAAGACAAAGAGATCAAGTGAATGATTCTGGAAGGCAAAGAGTGGACGAACTCTTAAACTATCGACGTGACTCTCGGTTCTTCGTCTTTTTCAACGATCCCTTCTTTTATTTTTCTTCCTTCTCCCCGTTTGACGAACCGATAGCCAGCCGTTTTGCGTTCGCTTGTCGATCGAATTTTCCATCGAATCGTTTCACGCCAAGTTAGAGCGAAAGACAACTGGTTCGGTAGTGCGTCTACTAATACGATACGATCTTGATGCTATTTCGAAGTGATTTTTCAGTGGTATCGCGTAAGAATCTGTATGCCAATACAAGTTTCCCGTTTCGTAGCTTCTTCGAGAAGAACTATTTTTGGAATATTTCGAAAGATACTAAGCAAGTGAAAAGTAACAGAGAAACCTACTATAATACATACGTAAGCAGAGTCTACGCTCAGAGTAATTCTCTCTTTTTTTTTCTGGAAGATCAAAAATCCCGAGTTTTCGTTGTTAAAATTCTCTGTCGGGATTCTAATAGATGTATTCGTTGACTCGAATGAAATCTTTCGATGTTGACAATTGGTCGTGTGGAAGATTTAATATAACATACCCTTACGCGTGTTCGAATTGCATCTTGATTTTCGCTACGAGCAAAGTACCGTTTCGCGAGAGGATTACAGAGGTGTCGACAAGCGAACGCACGGTCATTTTAAGAATCAGTTTTTAGTACAAACAGTAGACAAGTATAGCGTAGGTATTCAAAGTAGAAAGTGTAAAGTATCACAAGAATTACAATAATCGTAATAATTACATTATCTCGCAAAGATCAAGTTCTTGCCCTTACTATATCGATTGCACAATAATAATAAGCGCTTTAGCCGCGTCTGGTCCATCCGGACGCGCACTAACAGATGTATATGTATATGTATATCTTCGGAGAGGCAATCTCCTCGAGTTTTGAAAATTGTTCGTAAATACATCAGTCTTTGACACAATAATTATAACGATAATACCACCGATAGAGCAAAGCCGTGACAAAGATTTACGCATTATGGTAAAACGTATGAGAAGACGAGGACACTCGTGTAACCACGACTCAAAAAACTTGGAATACGGTCGATAGTTAACGTGTAGCACACGTCAGAGACGAGAGGGTCTCCGCAAGGCTCTGCACACAAAAGAGGCATTTAAAAAGAGGGAAACAAACATATCGGCGTAGCCTAGAAATACAACAGGCAAATAGTTATTGAGACTATTGGAAAAAGCAGCGCGGTGCGATCGTTATTCACACACGATAAGCCGAATCGCTCGACTGCGAACTTGCGTATCGATATAGACAACGCGACAACTTTTTTTTTTTACTTTTTTTACTACCGACACATCTAACGAGGGGAGTACGCGTCCTTGGGAAAACCAATTTTCACGACAACGGTACTCTACTCGTGGCTATTCATAGCAAGCATTTTCGAGAGACACGCCCCATCGTCTCATCCCAATATTCATAAATAATACTATCGCCGTAAAAGATCATTTTCCCAAGGACGTACCTTCCTTCGGCAAGTTTTGATTTTTTTTTCAATAGAACGGACAAATCCGAAGCAAACACTGGAACCGCGTAGCTCTCGACAACAATATTATAGGTAATCCGTGTCGCTTAAGTAACGGCACTTAACGATATTTAAACAAACGTTGTGCGTCAATCAAAAATACTTTGCAATTAAATCTGATCAGAAATAAGATTAAAAAAAGGGCGTGCGATACGTTTAATGTAAAGGGAGCTATTAAAATCACGTATATCAAAATCAGGAATGTCCGTGGAAATGAATCGATCGGTTCCAATCTAGTTGTCATCGTTCGCTAAATATCTGGCTGCGATTTTGAGTTAATTAGCAACGATTAAGTAACGTTATCATCGAATTCTGACCGAATAATTCAGCTCACAAAGAGGTACATGCACCTAACCAATTCCCTTAGGCCATACGATTGGTAATTTTCTTGACAATTGGAAATCGAAGCAAACAATCGTTATCCTGACGGAACTTACATAGCGGTTTACTTAAGTCGGTGTCGGTTGCGGTTGAGGTGTACGAGGGGCCGTTACGTTCGCGTTCGGCCTATGAAATCGGTCGAATAATTGCTCTAAAGTCAATACAACCCCGAACCCGGTCCCCGGGTCCATGTTAATAAAGGAATCCAAGTTGTCCCTGCAGGCTGGAATGTTTGCAAAAAAAGAAAACAAAGAAATGCATGTGTGAGAGAAAGAGAAAAGTAGAGAGATTCCTTCAGTTTTTTTTCTTTTTTTTTTTACGTAGACAGCATATCCCTTCTTAATCTACTTCGATAAACGTACTTGGTGTTGAGATTGGCGGATAATCCGGTGGCGTTTTGATCCATGTGCCGTCCTCCCGTTTCATGTGGCGCCGATCCGACGCGAACTCTCGCAAATACACGCTGGCTGGGACCACTCTGAATCTTCTGTGATGCTCCGGTTGTAACGCTTCGTCCGATCTAAACGTTTCCATCGCGTATTTCCAGAAATGCGTCGGAAATGGCAACGCGCTATCTAAATCGTACACGACCGCCCTTTCGTCGGGTGAGTAGATAAGGATTACGTGGAAGTCCTACAGATACAAACAGACACGTTTTTTTTCCGCAGAGCCAGCCCCTTCATAAAACAGGCTTAAGAATAGGAGAAATCGTGGTATCTTCGATTTTAAAGTCGTTTTCTTTTTTCTTTTTTTTTTTTTAATTTCCAACTGACCCAAACTACGAGCTTATCCTCGTCCTTCCCTGCCCGTTGTCGCCAAAGCGGTACGCTGCGCCAGGAATTGCTCACGAACGCAACGTAACAATGCTGTAATTCCGATCCGTGTCTGGTCGCTACATGTTGACAGAGCTTCCATACATTTTCTTCGCTGGAACGACACAGTTTGTTCTTGCAGACGAACGTGTTGCAGGAATCGAACGCGCGTCTTAATTATGTGCAAATCTGATGCAATACGGTGTAACACAGACGATGCACGATTGAAAAAGGGGAGAGCAAGAAATAGAGAAAAGAAAACGATGATTGGAGTCGGAAGCCTCAGATCTGATGAAGTGGAAAACGAAACGAGTGCGCAAAAGTAGAGAAGGTGCAAGTGATATTCGACGAAGAACGTTTGCGGAACGTATACAAGCAGGATGGGAACGTAAACAGTGCATGGAAATACTGTTTGAACATACGAATGATAAATCGCGTGACTCGTAAAACGACTCTACTCAAAGCTTTGCAGGGCAGAGGATGGAAATGAAGTTGGTGGATATGCAAAAGATGATTAACGTACAGTTTGTGTGCTACGATGTTTGTCAGGAAATAAACGTCGTAGATTCGTGCGTGTCGAAGCACAGAAAATACATATTGCTGCTGATAGCGTCTCGTACCAATTATCTACCGGCACGCATGCATTATTAATCAAAGAAACACGTTCAACATCGTATATCCCCGTTGTGCAGAGATAACAATGAGCAAAATCCGTAATCATTTCGATAAGCAAGGGCATGAGAACGCGCGGGCCTGTTCAAAGCGTAGCAAACGGTGCACCCTGATTCGTGAGTATTTCGTACATTACAAAGATGGCGGCATCATATCGCACTGCCGTCTCTGTGCCACTGCAACGTATCGATCCATCGCGGAATATACCGCAATACGACAACGTTTATTTGTCCAAATCGATATTACTGTCGCTAGATAAGTCGTGCAGATTTCGGTGATGCACTTACCAATAACAACTTGTATACACGCATTCTGATGCTTTTGGGAAAAGCTGCACCAGTGGCTTCGTATGCCCGGTCTCACGAGGCTCCACGGCCATTCTTTGTTTACAAACTCCAACTGCACGATTCGATAGATTGAATTAAACACAGATCTGGCTCGTTAGAACGTGTGCGATTCCTCAGTCGAACTGTACGCGAACATCATACCGATTGATCCGATCAGCTTAAAACAGTTTTACTAAACTCAAAACGAACCCGTGCATCCGACCACCCGGAACAGCATTGTTTAACTACCGCTAGTCGCTGCTGCTCTGTGTGGCCTTCCGACATCGGGCCAGCACCTGGATCGCTGCGGCAGCACGCACGCGCCAAAACACTCCATTTAAATCACTAAACTTGTACCACGGTAGATTAGAAAATATGTTTCGCAGATTGATCAACGCGATGCACGCTTGTCGTACGCATTAACATTTTATTTGTTTCTGACAGAGCACGTCGAACGTGGTTTTACAATTACGCACTTATACTTATTATACACTTGGTCCCTCGATCTTCTACGTTTTCAATTTTTATTCTTGCCTCTATAGCCTTAATACAGCCATAAAATCATAATGTATCAAAAGTTCTGATCTACACAGTCAAATTCAATAAACTAGGTTTAATTTAAACACCTTCGTAATTATAGACATTAATATAGTTCCACTACAGGGTTATCCACTGAGAACGCAACCCGGATTTGCGAGCACACACACGGATACCTCACTACTACACTTTAATGTCGCACTGCCTCCTACTGGTTCTTGTCAGAAATATACGATTTCGACAGAGGACAGAAGATACGTTTTCTCATTGCTATACAATTTGAAAACTAATGTATCTATCTATCGCATAAGGAAACTAGGGTCCTCTGCAATTGCACATGCTCCAAAACGTATCCCTAGCCCAACGCGGTAGAGATTTAGTCAAAGATACGCGCAATTTAATCGTAACGCAATCGGAAAATGTACTTTCTGTTCTCTGTCGAAATCACATATTTCTGATAACAACCAGCAGAGAGCAGTGCGACGTTAAAGTGTAGTAGTGAGATAATCGTGTTATATGCGCTTGCGAATCCAAGTTGCGTTTTTAGTGGATAACCCTGTATATATTTATTACAATGTCTTTATGCACTTAATTATATCGCTTGCGCATCGGGGGGTTCGTTAAAAATCGATTAAGTGCAACACGTCTAAAGTTAGTAAAGCTAAGACTGACCATGAACTTTGAATATCACAGAATAATATCACGTGCGTCACAACATGAAAGCAAGTTAGCTTGCGCTACGGAAGCTAGTCGACATTGTACCAGTGACCTCGCTAACTGGTTCACTCTGTGACATCACAGAACCATTTTATTTTGTATTTACACGCAAACTTTTTACGCACAATTCCACATATGGCTATGAACGCGGCCAAAGCGATTCTAAAAGAAGGAAAAACTGTTCTACTAATATGTGATGTTCAAGAAGCATTTGTTAAAGTTATGTACGATTTCGATAAAATCGTGCAGAACTCGGTGAAATTGGTAAATATTAATATCGTGAATATCATGTATGCCATAAAAGCAATACTTTTCCATTCAGTTTTCTACTATAGTTCAAGGTTATACATGAGCTAAACTATGTATATATCTGCAGATAAAAGCACTAAAATTTTTAAATGTGCCTACGATAGTCTCTGAACAGTATCCGAAAGCTTTGGGCAAAACAATTCCTCAATTTGATATTTCTGGAGTCAAGAACCCATATGCAAAGACTTCATTCAGTATGTGTACTCCTGAAGTATGATCATTATGCGATTTATTTCATTCTAAACCATTAATATCTTGAACTATTTTCTTAAGAAATTTTATCAATTTTAGATAATGAAAGACCTCAACACAATTTGTTCTGGGCAAAAACCAGACTCGGTTATTCTCATTGGACTTGAAACTCACGTATGCATAGAGAATACAGCGATCGACTTGAGACAACATGGATTTGAAGTACATACTGTCGCAGACTGCTGTACTTCACGTACTCAAGAGGATAGAATATTAGCCTTAGAAGTAAAAATGCAACAATATAATATGTATACAGACAAAAAGTTATGAATCAATTGCATGATTACATTATATTATTTTTGCAGAGGATGAGAGGAATAGGATGTCATATAGCTACTTCGGAGAATGTCATTTTTAAACTGCTGGCAGATGCAAAGCACAAGGAATTCAAAAATGTTCAAAGTTTGTTAAAGGCACCAACATTACAAACAAACTTAGTTCCTAATGCAAAAATATGAATCACAGTGATAAATATTCTACAGTGCCATACTTAATTTTTTTACATTAGTGTGAATGTTTTTATTAAAAAAGTATAAAAAGCTTTATTGATATATTAGTGATAGCAATAAACAAAAAACAACATATTTTTCAGTCACTGTCTTAATTCTTTCCTGTTGAACCGAACCCTCCTTCTCCTCTGTCTGTGTTATTTAATGTATCTAATTCCTGAAGCTCAGGATATGTGATTTTTTCACAAATTAATTGGGCTACACGATCTCCTGGTGCGACTTTAAAGTCCTCATTACTATGATTAAATAATACCACACCCACGTTTCCCCTGTATTTAAAAAAAAAAAAAATAAATTTTTGTATCTTTAACGCACGCATTCACTGACCGCAAGCACACATCTTTGAAGATAACTAACGATAACTGCGTAGTAGCTCTAACCAAAGTCCAGAAATCGCATACATTCCATATTTTCCTGATAACTTAAGCGCATTAAAAATGTATTGAAAATCTTAATACAATCCAAAAGACAATAATTGCTCATGAAAAAGTAAATAAAATAATAATTTCTTACAGAACATTTTCGATTTACACGAGAAATTGTATTTTTTTAGGTTGTACTACGATTTTCCATACATTCGATACATGCCATTTAGAATATTTGTCTAAAAACTCACCGATAATCAGCATCAATAACGCCGGCACCTACATCTATATGATTCTTCCATGCCAATCCAGAACGTGGTGCTACTCTTCCGTACGTGCCATCAGGAACTTCAATTTGCAAATCAGTTTTAACGAGCTCCTTACCACGTGCTGGCACAACATATTCATAGGCACTGTTTAAAGAATAAGAAATATATTTAATGACATACGCTAGAAATTATGATACAAGAAACAAATGAAAACAGAGTTGGTCGCAACCTAAATATTTTATTCACGCATATACCTTCTCAGATCATATCCAGCAGCGTATTTTGATCCTTTCATTGGTGCATACGCTTTATTAGTTAATTTCGCGAACTTCAATATTGCTGTAGTGTTTTTCGTTGACATGATGAATTTAAGAAGCTTTTTAATCGGAATAAACGTGTTAACACTTCACAAGCAGCTCTTTTCTTACGTTATTTTACCGCGCTTTTAGTACCGGATACAACACCACGTTATTCAATTGCGCAACTATGTATATTTTGACTCATTCGGAAAGCGCGGGATTTAAACGGTTTTGTACAGTACTTTCGAACAAATGCGTTTAAAATGATTTTATAGTGTACTTAAATTATACAATTTGCAATTACCACTTCTGTAAAATCAATAATAATTTTGTACTCATATATCTCTTTAAGTTCGATAGAATAATTATGTTTAAAAAGTAATAAATTTATTGATTTCCTACTTCCAAATGAATTGCTTGTGCACTATTCCTTTTTAGAAGTTTTGGGCTGTCCAACGGTGAAACATTATTATAAACTTAACAAACGTATAAAAATTGATACAGCGTCGGCGCTACACTTATAAATCAATATATACAAATTGTCTATTTATGTACAAGTATCACTATCGGAATTTTACCGGTGTATTTTGAACAGAAAAATATCGAAGCAAACTGAATTTTTTTTTTAATTAGCTAGCAACAAAGAGAAGTACTGTTATTTGCCACGAATTTCTTAACCTCAAAATAATGTAGGCTTCCTAGATGGCGTTAACGTGACACCTGTTTCAGTGATCAGATACTATATATTTGTTCCTAAAAATTTGTTGATATTTTCACGTATTTCGAGATGGTGGATCTTAGCAGTGGTTTCGACGGTCCAATCGAACACGGATTCAGCAACAGCATCTTCGTAATACCTGCAATTATAGTCATTGGTCTCGCCGGTAAGATCCGTATCAGTAAAAGCGCGGCATATAATTCTTTGCATACAAATAATAGATGCTTTTCTAAAACATATGGTTTCCTTGACGAGTATACTTTATTACTATTGACCTGGACTAGGTATTCTATTCTTTTTTCAACTTACTGTCCGCCACTGATCGATCGCAAGAGTTTCTCAGAGGCAACAAGTACGAACCTCGTTACAGAGGTCAAACACCTGCAGTTTACACGTGATTCAAATTTGTGAATATAGATACACGATTTCATTGATCCAAATGCTTGAACGTTACAAATCTCTTTCTATGAGAATGCATAAATATCATTCGTTATCTTTGGCGGAAATAACGACCTTATTACGCAGCTCAGCATGCATAACGCGTATTCAATACGCAAGTACGATTCGTTCGAAACAATTCCTTCGGGCACGTCTTACGAAATACTGTTAACGTTGACAATTAATCGCGTACAACATACTTGTGTACCCCACCAACCGTGCAACGTGTTACGCAGCGACATACGAGAAACGCAATGCGCCTGCTTAACGCGGTTTAATCTACACGTTGTAAAGGTCGGGCTACTCAGCTGGGGACAACTCGCATGTCGTGGCTTCTCCATTAACACGTTGGAAGTGGCCACGTTGGCCCGACGTATATACGACTACCAATATGATAAGAATACTCCTTCGAAGTGGCCAATCATCGGCCGTATGTTTAATCATCGCTTATCTTCCCGCCAAACACGAGTGTCTTTTTCAGTAAACGATCATCATTTTTCGGTGGCATCCGCTGTATTGGTGATATTTTTCGTTTTCTCGTACTAGACGATTTCTTCTACAAAAACCCTTCCAGGTACGCCAGTTAATTACAGTTCGAATATTGTGAACAACTTGTTTCGCACTTTTCATCGCGAAGTAAAGAGAGACGATACTTCTAATTTTTGTGCAAATTTATCTGTGTATCAGTTGAGTAATTCGTTTTCGAAGTGGTACTCGTTAATTGTTTAAATGTATAAACATATGGTGCGATCAGCAATGTTCTTTATCAGTTATCATTGTTTGAAAGTATTGTTATCTGATCCTCCAGAGGAACGCGAGCATTTCGAAACGTTCGCGACTCAAGATCTATCAGTATGACACGGATAATGTTTTTTATTAGGATGTGGATGAGACTCGCGAGTGCCCTTCTGGTTATTGCGTTAGCTGCTGCGGATGATGGAGCGACCGTTCCACCGGAAGCGGCTTCAGAGGCAAATGTCCCACCCGCTGCGATGCCCGATTTCAATGGGCAAACTCCAACAGCTGAGCAACTTATCGAGATAATAGAATCGATGACTAGCATCACAGACGAGGAAAAAGCGATTCTTAAGGAGGATCTGTTGAAAAATATGCGGGAAGGTGGCGGTGACTTCCTAGGGCAGAACGCTGGCAATGATTTAACTATGCAAACCATGGTCCTCTTGTCCTTGTTGGGCTTAGTTGCTCTCATCTTTGGTAAATATTCTGTTCACTCGAGTTCTTCAAGAAACTTGCCATTTTCTTCGGAAGGTACGCGTTACGAGAATTGTAGGTCGGCCACAGTTTTTTTCCATTACCCTCACTTCCCCGCTGAAGAACTTGGTGTTTATTTAAAAACAATTTTTGTTTTAACAACTGTCTTGCATAATATGTAGACCCGACTGAATTACGGATTATCATTTACACGCGATGTACAATCAGTTTGGTTCGACGTGTCACCTGTTATCTAATCGATCAGTTAACGACACGATCAATCGTTTCATCGGTTTAATTCTGTTTCGCTATCGGAATCAGTGATTGGATTTGTCGACTAGGCTCTTGTACCTGCGAAAAAGGTCTGTGTTTGAATAATGGCAGAAAATTTTTGGGATTCACTACTGAATCAGAGTGTACTGTCCGACGATGCGCAAGAAAAATTATTGAGCATCTTACCGAAGGGTGCTAAGGAAAAATTATCGATTATCTTTCAGAAGTATCAAGAATTAAGTGACGAAGAAAAGAAAAATTTTTCGAAAGAAATGGTCCAAAAGTTCATGGAATCGTTACATGATAAAGTGTCCAACAGCTCGAACTTGTACACGCAGTTCTTTTATTCTCATTCGTATATCATTTTCATTTTTGCCGTGCTACTTATAGTTTCCATTCTTGGTACGTCGTTCATGCGAATGGTTTAAAATTTAACGTGGATTCTATTAATCGAAATTACCATATTGTTCTGAATAATAACCGCTTTACTTAATCCTATATTTAACAGTGTTACGAACTCGTATCTTTGTGATTGCAGTTTTCTTCGTCTACAAATTGTTCAAAGTTTTGTCTGAGAGGAAAGCGAAACGGGAGGAGAAAAAGAAGAACAAACAGATGAAGAAGAAAAAGTAACGCGAGCGATGGTATCGCGCGGTGAAATGTGATGAAAAGAAGGAGATGCAACGTGTCAAATTATCGCAACAGCACGCTACACGTTGTTTCACGTACAACCTAACATATTTTACATTTTATTATGACTCATTCTATTTTGTTAAATAAAATAATATATTTATGAATAAAAAGTGAAATCTACATACTTATTGCAAAACGATATATTCTGGCAACAGATATTTATTGTGCCGTTCTGCGACATACATGATTATGCGTCGAAATGTTTATCGAAATATAAAGCATGCAACCGAAATACACGGATCTCTCGCGTGTCAATGGTGGAAGTATATCGAGTTCACCTTAAGTTTTGTCTAAATTAAAATACGCAAACATACTTTCTCCCTGTCTTCTAACGCGTATACAAATCCTATTGATTGTTACACGATTCGTTGTGATGTAAATGACATGCGTTCCGCGTAGTATTGAGCATTGAGACACGCTATTAGTTCAACTCGGGTATAAAAGATCGCTTGCTCGTTCGCTTGATTATACATCAAAAATGTAGACTGTAGAAAATGACGAACGTACCGAGGTACGTTCAGATATTCGTGCCTACTTATGGTAGATTTCAGAGTTGATTCTTTGCGATTACTCCCAGCTTATGATTTAACATTTGGTAATAGATTATAATACTTGGTACGTTACTTGTAGTGTTCAAAGATGTCCGAGGAAACTTTGTTATTCCTTTAGTTTGTACTACGAATAGAATAGATATCTCTCTCTCTCGGTCGAGGTAATCGTAATTTCTTCGAATTTGTCAAGCACTTATTGAATATTTATAGGGAGAAACGAATCGATTCAAAAACTAAGGCACCTTTAGTTCTTTCGTGGTTGTCCATTAAATATCCAAGAATAGAAACTTCGCTATACTATTCTTCCTTCTTTGCTTTAGTAAAGAATAACTCCTTTTAGGAGAAACATACTTCATGTCCTTTTAGGTCTCGCGACATGACATCATGATAATTTATAACAATAAAAATATATTACACTTCGTGTAAATAGAGATCGTATTCATCAGCAGCATTGTCCATACATTTCTTAAGGCTCTAATTAAAGATTCAAATCTGTAAATTCGTAATAACAATCGATTTTTCACTGATGAATAATCTTGACAATAACAATGTTCGTAATATACATGATTTTCAAAGTTTCTCGAGCCACACCGTCCCTTGAATAATTCTTAAATATACAAGTCTTCGAACTAAACAAATTACCTAAATGGCGATTCGACAAAAAAAAGAAATGGTTAGACCATATTTTTATACTACAATAATTGAAATTTCTGTTGTAAAGTTATACATATAAAATATATATTCTGATATATACGTATTTTTTAGTGCTGAGAATAACACATCCGTTTAACGCCAGAAGTATCGATTACTCCTGAAATATAACTATACTGGAAACTTCTAATGAGTATTACACATTTAGCGAGGAAAAATTCCCTCGTCGTCCTGCTAACAAGTTTCTATTTTTGTGTACCTATCTACGTTAAATATTTCTCTCTAATCCGATCAAATGAAAAGACTGTGGTTAGTCCAAAATGAAACATCTTCGCGAATGTTTGTATTCGCTAATAAATAATCCAAAAATATTCTCCCATAAAATCTGTCGTCGTAATTTAAACCGAAAGAATATAGTGTTGTTCAATACATTGTCGAAATCCTGATTAAAATGCCGGACAAAAGTCTTTGGATAAACAGCTTCTTCACGCTAGAATAAAAAATACTATTGATATCGCGTCGAAGAAGCTGGAGCGTTGGACCAATAATAAACAATTCGACAAAGCTATAACATATCCGAACTTGTTTGTCCAGCACTGTACTAATCATACTTTTTCTCACTCTATTAGATAACAAATTTCTTGTTGAATCACAGACACGTTTGGCAAATTTAAGACCGTATGGGAGATCTGTTATACAATTTCGCAATTAATTAGCAACAGATGTACCTTTTAGGAACGCGACGATGGCTTTAGAAGTAGCTTGTAGCGCTCGCTCGCGTTATCTGCAACACAAGGTAAAAATTATTTCGTATCGTTAATGAATCGACAGAAAATTTCAAATCTCTCGTCTTCTTTCTACTCTTCGCGTTACCTTTGATAGTTTCAACGAAGTACATGCTCTCGTCTTTCATGTTCGCTACCAACTCGTCGGTAACTAACACGTGAATACCCTGGGGACCGAGAAACAGTACAGAATGTAGTCGATCGTGAGGCAAGCTCAAAGTGTTCAGTAGCTTGTTCATCAAACCGCTGCTGGTCAGGCTGTCCAGGTAAGCGACTCTCCAGAGCGAACCGTTGTCCTCCAGCGAGAAATAGAGAGTGAGCTTTGGCGTTGGCGCCTTCGAGTGGAGCGCGTTGAATAATCGGATTCCATCGGCTAGGCCACAGATTTGGATCAGGTCGTCCCTAGAGAGCCGCAAAATATCCGAGGCAGAGAAGCTTGCGAAGGTGGACTCGAAAGCGGTGAATCGGGCAGCGCGGAGCCAAGCGGTCGTCTGTGCCGTGTTCGCGTCAGGTGACAATTCAGCCACGCACGATGATCCCTACAGAATCAGACAACGACGTATGTAATAAAACTACCAGCTCGCATGACTCTTATCGATTTTAATTATTCAGAGACGTGACTTCGTTAAGAAGCACGTCACAATTAATGTAATTTCGTATTTATAGAGGATTGAAACCTTACGATTCTCACTGAGTCTACTTGTTTCGGGCCAGACGATATTTTTGCAGGGAAACTAACATCGGTTTCGATGCAGGACTGATCTGGCAAAATGGCCGCAGGCGATGGCAGGGCCGGCGCTGTCCCCACGTTTTCCTTTACAGCATCGGAGGCAGGAACTAATGGCACGACACCAGGATTGGAAACCGAAAGCGCCAAGGGAGCTACTACCGGCGAAGTATTGCCGCTTATGGTAGAACGACTTTGGGGTGATCTACAACGATACAAATATACGATCAAGTATATTCGAACGAAGTCGATTCGAACGCTCGAGTATTTTTGCATCGAGATGAAACGCGACGAATCGCAGAGCACAGACGACGTGGAAGATTGCTGTACGTGCGGAACGATGAATTAACGGCATTAGGCGCAATGAAAGCAAACACGGTAATAATTGACACCGCAACCTATCGCTTGCCTTTGCACGAGTATCAAGTAATCAGACCCGGTCGGTGTCTGTTCGAGGAATACGCCGGTTATTATTCATAATGAGCCGCACTTTTTGCAACGCGGCAAAGCATAAATAATGTTACTTAATCCCTGACCTTAAAAATCGTTCAATTTATCGCCCGGTTATGTAAGAACGCGGGAACGAGATCTAGAAACACGCGAACCAACGGAATAATTTATTCGTTTATTATCCCTCGGGGCAAACCGAGGCTGTATCGGCAGACGGTCTTACATGGCGCGCCTCTTCAAACGAAATATCAGCTTGGAGATCCCTTTCCCGTCGATCCTCTTGTTGTTTCTGCCTTTTCTTATTGTGAGACTGACTAATCCGCCGCGCATGAGATTACCGCTTCTCGCTCTGGATTCCGAAATAGAATGAATAAACTTAGCCACGACTTCCACTTGCAGGGGCCCTCCGCTGACCGTTACTTCGTGCTCCAGAAGATAAGCCAACGCGTTACCGCGATATTTGCTCGTCGATCTGATGGCCCAGCAGCTCTTCAACCTCCAAGCGGGACAGCTCTTTGTCATCTCGAAGTGATTGCTTCGTAAATCGTATCAACGTTTGCAGAAAGTAGTTCCTTCGACCGTTTATCTTCGCGAACAATTCTATTGCACGCTAAGATTTCTTTCTGCTCTTCTTCATTCGTTCTCTGATGAACGCGTGCGATCCGAACATGCGCCCACTCGATCGATCTTCGACTCTCTCGCCCATTCGTACGAATTTCGACGTGAAACCGATCTCTGTTACCGGTTCAATCTCGAGCAGCTCGCCTGTTCATTGACGACTACATTTTTACTACCGTCCCCGGTTCGTTCACCTTGATTATCCACGTAAACCAGCTCGCAGTTACGTCAGTTTCTTCTAGACTCGGGCACCTAACGATCGCTCGGAGCGTGGGCAGTTTTACGTTTCATTCGCAACTGAGATCCGATTGATCGTTCGAAAGTCTCGATCGGAGGAGGTTGATGTCGGTTACGATCGGTGCGAATCAGATCGCTATTGGTACCACCGAGTCCGCTGCGAACCGGATATCACTAGTTTCCGCTCTTCGCTCGCAACTGTAACGCTAAATTTAAAAAACAATAAGAACTCGGTCTTCCCTTGCCGATAATAGAGAAGCTTATACTACCCCCTCTCTTCCTCTCGCTCCTATGATTAAGACGACGATCTCGTACGATTTCAACAACTACCAACCGTACCACCTGTAGCCACGGCGGTGCATTCTAATCGAAGCGTGCTTCTTGTTACGTGACGCGCAACTTTTCGAAGGCTCGTTTGTTCGCCAGACTAGCAGACCGGCAAACCCCTCAAGAGCATCTTCAACCGGTCGTTTGCCTGTTGGCTTCGCCGTTCTTCTTGTTCCTCACGTCCTCTCCTTTTCACGATCGTTCAGAGAAATCGAATTTTTTATCTCCAACAGGACGAGTCGAGTGAAATCGCCAACATCCGTTTCGACACGGAGATCCGTCCGATATCCCTGGTGTTTCGCCAAGCCCTTCGATCGAGGGCAAAAAAATCGCGCGCTCTCTCCGTTCACGCGTATCGGTAAGGAAGTTTCTCACGTGCGAACGTGTCTTAGTTCAAGGCTGAATCGAACCGCCCTGGCATCAGCTTTTCGGCGGCCAGGCTGCTCGTCATCTGAGGAAGTGATCCTGGCGTGACAGGAACACCTGGCTGGCCAGGATCTCGCGCACAAGCACGCTCTGATCGTCGCCGCGTAACAATTCGAGATCAAGGATACTCGACACGCGGAACGATTCCGTATGACCAGCTGGAGATTGCGATTCTACACCGGACGAGGGCATTCCAACGGCGTGCGACGGCTTCACTCTCGATTCGATGCCCGATCGATAAACTTTCGCCGATCCCGAGTTCCGTTCCCTCCTCGTTGCGCTATGGTTACCGCCAGAAAGATGGACGAATCACAGTGCGCGACGCATGCGAGCCACGGCTTTCGTTCCCAGCGAAAAGATTACCGCGTAAGGGATAGTCGCGATATCACGGACATCACACGTTTGGTTATTTTAATTTCTTTAGTTTATTCGTCTCTTTTCTGAATGTCCCCTCTTCTTCTTTTATTTCACTGTCGGCGTTCGTTCAATTACGTAACGACAATACGGACGACGACCGTGCTGCTGTCCGTTCGGCTCTTCGTCCCCCACGATCGAATCCTCTCTGCAGGGGAACCGCGAACAATTTATTTTTAAATTCACGGTCGATGCTGTAATATCCCTCTGTTTGCGGACGCTTTATTTGTCGAAGGACGTCGTAGCCAACATACGCGGGCGCCGGAACCAAATAGGAGGCTGCCACCGAAGGTTCGTCGATTTATTTTACAAGGCAGATTTCGTTGCACTCGTTCCCGTGCATCGTGCGCACGTACCCCAACGGAGAATTACCGGTGCACGACGACACTGGCCAGTCCACGCGAGATTTAATTCCCTATAGAAGAGGAGAACGTTAATTCCCTATTAAGCGAACGTTCGACGCTTCCGTCGTCGGATCCGTTTCTCCAGGGCTCGGAACGAGAACGTCGGATCACGATCGTTTCTCCACGGCCTCGAGAGCAGAAATTGGCTCGAGGTCACGGGAATGAACGATAACGAGAGCGTATCGATTACCACCGCGTTAAATATCGCGTGACCAGCGACCGTCCTTGCAGTGAAATAATCGGCCAGCAATCGTTCGCCCGATCGTAGATCGCACGGGGAAAAAGACAATCTCACCGGTCACCGTATTTCTTTGATTATTTGTAAACATGCACGTCCTCAGCGGTAGATCATGTCTGCGACTCTCACTGGTCTACCGTTCTCGACGACTATCGTTCTGATCTTCGCCAACAACGTGGCTCGTCCCCCGGGAGAAGTATAACCACGGCACACGATCGCAAAATGGTGGGAGGAAACGATCGTACCGGCGTACAATTAGAGAAATTCCAGCATCCGACCCGGGTATACCGCGAATGGCGCGCACGACACCGACGAAAGTGGCTGACGGATAAAAACCCAAGAGTAACCAAGCGGCTGCGCGGCGACGCGTGTATCGTACGGCGTTCTGAATTTATTTGTCGTCGAGGCTGTCTCTCTCTTTTACACGGAGCATCGTTGTCGGCTCTACCAGACCGCCGGCTTGTGCCAGTTCGAGCCAGTTTCACGACTTCTCCCGTACCGGCACCTCCTCTACCACCACCATCGACCGCTTAAAGCCTCGGTGGTATCGTCCATTGCCATTACCATCGCCACTTTGCGAACTACTTCTGCCTCCTCCACATTTGATTCATTCGCGATCCCCCACCTTTCGATCGCTCGACAGAGAAACGGCAACGCAGCGCTGCATTTCTGCATTGCGTGCCATCCAGCTGTTACGCCGCGTCGTCTATGTACGTGCGTATGTACGGACACGTACATGCCCTGCGTCTCGAGAGGATCTTTCTAGTACTCGTGATTTTCCGTCCCGATCTGCACATCCTTTCCC
The DNA here is from genome assembly GCF_050948175.1 of Xylocopa sonorina. Lineage (NCBI taxonomy): Eukaryota > Metazoa > Arthropoda > Insecta > Hymenoptera > Apidae > Xylocopa > Xylocopa sonorina. The sequence goes on from NC_135193.1 coordinate 18,060,426, forward strand.
AATGTCGCTCTTCTCTCAACGCCAAGAACGACACCGACACGCAACGTTTCCTCCTTTTGCGTTCACGCGAAGGACACGTCGTTCTTCGCCTTTCTTTTTTTTTTCCTTTTCCCCACCATCGCTATCGATATTGTTAGACAAAACATGGTAATTCTGCGTCGGAATTTCTCGACGTGGATATTTACGTGTCTACTTCTAAGGTTACTAGTAAAAAAGTAATTGCAGGAAAAAGCTAATCGAATAATGTGATCGATGTTTTGTTGAACGAAATGACGGGAACTCGTCGTATCCGGAACGGGCCAGTTTCAAGTTTGTGGCAAAATGAATGTTTACTAAATCACCTGACGCCTCCTTGACTAAGTATATTTCGCGACAGCACCATCTAACGAACCCCACGCACGATATAGTTGAGCAACGAAGTAAAGTCGTGATTCGAGAAAGGAAAAGCGGCTTTGTCCGCAAATTGTTATCTGCAATCGATGCAGTGAAATTTAAAACGTTCTTACGTAAGCAATAGAAAAATATGTATCGCCAATAAACACCGATAACGATACGCAACGTTAACAGACGTTACAAATAGAACAAGCCTAATAATATCGAGCATCGCATAAACCGGGCTTTTTGATACGTGTAAATGACAACATTTTTACGGGCTACGTAGGATCGGCGTAGTTACGGAAAATGCGGACTAGCACAGAAAGTTTCTACTTACATTGCCTCCGTCGAAGCGTAGGGGCTTCCGCCATTTTGCGTGATCAAATTGGACGGTGATAAAGAGTCTAGGGGAATCTGTAATCAGATATAGGATCCGCACTTGGTAGCTTTCCGTGGTAGAAAAAAAAACGCGACGCGGTCACTTACGTCGGAGAGAACCGTGCATTCGTAGCTTGGCTGGTACTTGTCTTGCTCGTGCGGCGGTCGTCGCAATATTTTGTCCCGATCTTGTTTGTGCTTGCGATCCGCTCCCTTCAGCTTGAAGACTTTCACCTGGCAAGACGCAGCATGCAAACGTGGACCTCCCGGTAGTCGCGTTTCCACTTGGATTCGAAACGGCACGCCTTTTTCCCCACCGTGTTTCTTGGGCGTGAATTCAGTGCTAATACAGTTCACCTGACATAGAAAAGATACTTAAATACTATTTTAAGTATAGGCGTTTATTTGTCGCCCAAATATGATCGATTCCGATGATTGGTGCAGCTTGTCAGCTTCCCTAGTTCTTCGCTTAGCGTTCGATCGGTTTAAAAAATAGACAAGGGGATGACGGAACACGAGGATCGAGGTTACGAGAGGTGTCTTTTATTCGCTCTTCGCTATTGTGTACCTTTATATAAACGCCGACTTCTTTGGTGGGATCCCACATAAATTCCACGTTATTATTGGACGGGGATGGTTGACAAATGTCTACCATCCCATAACTAAGGGGAACATCGACCTCGAGCAATCTCTCACCGGGTCTCGCGCGTTGCCACGCTAGCATCTGCTCCCGTTCGGTATACTGAAGTCTCCTCTCGTGGAAGCATATGCGAATCGTCGACTGGAACAGAAACGTTTGATGGCCCTTCAGAGACGTTGTAGCACCGTTTGGGTGACTCACATCTTTCGAACGTCGAGGACCTATGAGCTCACGCCGAACCTGCGACGTCGCGATCGAGGAATGCGCGGAGGAATGATTACGATTAGATGATCCGTATCGAACGACCGTTGTCAATGACCATTGACCAGCATGAGCTCGCTTGATTCCGTTTCTTAAGCGATTAGCACGTTTTATAAGATGTCGATACCCAAACATAGATGTCCTGACGCAATCCAGAGCGTACACAACCAATGTATGCACTTGCGTACCTTCAAAATTTTCCCGCGATAAGCAGACAGATCGCCCAATTTCTTCAGCTTGATCTCGTACGATTGGCCCTGGTTCAGGTAGGTAAGCGTCTCCTCGTTGACCTTCGTCGCGATGCTCGTGGCAGCGGCAAGCACGTACTGAAAACTACAGGAAGCATCGTTTTTTTTCTCTGTTAGCTGGCGTAATTGTTAAACTTTCTGTTACTCAACAATGACGTACCGGCAGTCCTCGTTGAGCTCGTTTCCTTGTTGCGAGGAGGAAACGTGATTTCCCGTGGACGACGTCGGAGGATATTCCTCGTTCGAGGAGTAAAGCAACTGATGTAGACTAGCTGTTGTCTGCCCATTATTGTTACTGTCAGCCTCGACAGAGCCGTTCGCGTTGTTCGCCGGTGCCGAATTAATTGTTCTCTGCGACACGTGGTTCAAACTGAAGCAAAAATTCAACAAGGAACACCATCAATCCTACGCGTTCACGCATATTTAATTAACAACAACATCGTGCTACTTCCGTACGAACTTAACCATCGATCGCGACTAATTTCATGCAGACTGCACTCACTATAAATTAAAAAACATCAAGGGCGAGGGGATTACGTCCAACGGAGTTTTCATTATCGTTGAAACTAGCTTAAGAAGCGATTGTATCTATCCGAAATGAAATTACACTCGATCCACGGTTGCCACGAACAGTTTTCACCGATCCGTTGAAACACTCAGGGCTATTACTCCCGCGTGGGTCGCTCGAAACGCCTAGTTCCTAATTAGCGGCAATTCCTACGGACACGGTTCATTCATTACTCGCTCCATTTCTTCCCCCGTATAAGTTCATCCATAAAAACGTCGAAACACTTGGAAAGTAATCACCGTTCCCAGGTTATCGTTCTCGAGAGAAGAGCGTACGAGCGTCGAAGCGTATTCGGGGGGGACGAGAGCGCTCGTTCGGTCGGTTTCGCGCAAGAACTACCCCTCGCGTACGTGTGTCGCTCGCGAGCCAGGCGCCGCGCAAGATAAACGGAATACGAGTAACCGCGGCGACCGCGCGGGGCAGTTCGAGACGATGTCACGTTTTTTACTGGTATCGAGTAGATCACGTTTTTCGCACGATCGACTGGCATTTAACACTGACGGAATAACGCTGTCGAGATACCCGGTGGAACCTTGCGAGATTAAAGGTCTGACCTGCGTGCCATTTGTTCGATTATTCGCCCGAAGATACGCGACTATGGAAGGAATCGCCGCTTATCAGCCCCGGGTCTCTGCAGGGGGGGGTCACGCGCGGCAAATTCCGCTCCCGGTTTTGTTTTCCCTCTTTCAGTCCTCCGTCTGCTTTCTTCCACTTGGTTTCGCGCGCGGTTACGCATTCAGCGTGCCGATCTATCGCGACTGACGTTTCACGTTTCCAGCGATTGCCTTATGACGAGAGAACCGTGGCGATCGTGCCACGATAGGTGGAAAGACAGATGGGAAAAGGGGAGAAATATTCGCGGCCGACGGACAAAGGACGCGATTACGAAACGAATACCGCGAGTATGTGGCGGCGGCGGCGCGATGCGACGACGACGCCTCAGGTATTACAGGTGCACGTGGACGTTGCAATGTTTCTTCCCGTGCCGTGCACACGGGGGACTTACTTGGAATTTTGTTGATTTTCCGGCGACGGTGCTTCTTGCTTGAACACCGTTAACGATGGCAAGGCAAGCAGGGCTTCGCTGCGAACAAACATTGACTAATTACTATTTATGTATACGCTGCTACTTTTCACCGTGAATCGAAGCGTGTTCATCGGGGCGGTAAAGTAGAGCCTGACCTCTCGTCGTAGACGACGCTACAGCGATTACCTAATACGTTTCTCATTCGGATGTGCTCGTAGCGGTCGTGTTTACCGGTTGGGCTGTTTGCTCTTGGGAAATGCCATTAACATTGATTTAGGCCTACGATCGGAGAGAATGTTGTAGCCAATGATAACCGATCGATTCTGGTATTCATTAAAGATGCAGGACTTGTGATGTAAGTGGTTGAGAAACGATCGAAACTAATCTGTTCGAAAAATCCATTGATGTATTTTCGATCGCGTTAATATCGAGGAGTTTGGTTGGAAATATTTGAAAGCTGCTTTACAGGATTCGCTACATGTAAAAATAATCGTCCATCATCAATTATCGATTAAAGTCAGACACAATGATAATTATAACAATTTTTGAATGCGCGAATGTATGGTATTACTATGATCAAATCCCTGCCAAATCGGAAAAAATAAAAGATCCATCGTCAGAGAAAATCCAGTACAAGCCGGAAACAGCTTACGTAAACCACATTTGATGAGATCTAAAGAAAAAAGGATCTTCGATATTGTTATCGCCATATGTTTTTACGCTGATCGTGTTGATCGCGATGGGTTTGAAAAGGGGCACTATATAGACGCTGTATCGTAGGTTGTATCGACGCTGTATCTTAATGATCGGTCATAATAGCGATAGATTAATTGGCGCCCCACGTGATCTCTGTCTTGCACCTTAATTGCTGACACGAAAACAATACATGGAAGAATAGTTTGAGAACCGCTATGATAAGAATTGAATCGTTAAGGTCAACCAAAACCGGAACGTACCGGTTTGCGAATGCAGCGAAATTAATATCAGCTATAAGCCAAGAACCGCGATAAAATATCGCCAAAAATACAATAAAAATTAATCTCGCACATTTCTTGTACTACTATTAATAATTGCTAATTGTTTCACTCTAAATGCTTCCACTTCGATCCGTTATGTAAAACATTTCAAGGTCATTTGAAATACCAGACCGATAATATTATGTCTGTTAATCGATAAATAGACGAATGAAAAAAAAAATGAAATGCACAATGAAGTTCTAGTTTCGAACTTATTGGTAACCACTCACCTACTTTTCAAATATTGATGCATAATTCCGCTAGTCGAAGCTCAAGTTCGATTCCGTGCGTTCGCGACCGATCGACAATTGCACAAACACTATTGAACTCTTTCGAATTCACTTATCGATTAACACTTTGGAAAGCATTTTTCATTTATGTTGAATCTCGCGAACGGTCCCAGAGTGTCACGTGCTCGTGAAAGTTTTGGGGTATTCTAGGTGCGTAGTATGCCTAGAAAGTGGAAAGTGATTCACCGGTAGTAAATTCAAATCGCCAAGAATAACTGGTTCTGCACTCGCGAATAGTTCCAGGGTTGGTCCCAGCCGAGTAGCCGTCGAGATACGCCCGTTTTTCGGAACTTTTCATTCATGAATTATCGGAAAACCGTCGCGACGTTTTATAGCTGCAAACTGGCGCGTCCACGTGTGAAGCGCAACTCCATCAGCTGATTCTGGTACGTAAATGCTTCTCGTAACAGCATTCACAATTGCGAGTGACGCGTGTTATCTGTCATTCACTAGTTTTGAACGATTCGTATATTACTTCCCGTTACTTCATTCTGCCTACGGGGAGCGGTCGTATGAACGTACAGAAGCGTTCAAGGTATCTCTCTCTGGTTTAAACCTTTTATATCTGGGGCTTCCGTTGCAAGAATGCCAATAAACTTGTGAATGGTTAATCTACTACTTATCACCGGAGATATATTAGCAGAAGCGTACTACTGTACAGAGGTGGGGCAACAGGCAACGATATGGTCATTTAAAATATACGAAGGAGACACGTCAACAAATTTGTTACCAAACGCGACTCTGAACAACACCTATACTCGTTGAAATGAATACTAAATAGCAAGGTAAACGAATGGACGGTTTGCTCAGGTGCAATTGGAAATAAGCAGCAGACCGAACGAGTTCTCGAGTTGAATTCACGCAGAGCGATAACGAAAGTTTGGAGAAATTCGGAGGCGGACGTAGAAATTGCTGAGAAATGCGGTACGGTTGGTTCCGGGACGGAAACACACGTGCCCGTACACGCGGACACTCGCCAAGCGTCTAAGCGTCTGCAGGCAGCGTGATTTCCCAGCGTATACCGTTCAAGCCGCGAAACACCGACAACTGTGTCTGGTTCTAACCGGATTCCTCCTCGACGTTCTCGTTCCCACTACCGTCCACGATTTTAATCGAGATTCGATCCACTTCTGCACGTGGCTCTCCCGGGAAACCTACTTTATCGGCACGAAGCTCGTACTTCAAACGCGGGCAAATTCTTCGTGATCGACCATCGGTCGAGTTTCGACGCAGATCCGAAAACGTTCTGTTTTTCAATCCAAGCCAGTCGATTATTTGTATACTTGGTAAATTACAACGAGGGTGGTCGAAACTTGCGCTTCTACAGAACTGACTTCGAAGAGATTAGGACTCTACCTTACTTTTCCCGCCTTGCAAATATTTAAGACAATAATACCAAGAAGATATTGTTGTAAGAAAAAGAATTCAGTTTACCTCATGTTGTAGGAGGCGACGGCTGTCGCAAGATCGGAGGCTGCCAGCGCTGAAAGGGATCCATCGAAATCGGCGGCAAGATGTTCTGCCAACTCCTCCACTTGGGTTGACCATCCTTGTCCAGAACCATTGTTCCCGACTAATCCTACAAACACGAACAACTTTCAATTATTTATGCTCAACAACGGTTGGTCTCACCGCCGCGAAGCCTCATCCCACGAAATCAACATCTCGGTTCCCTTAATTTTACTAATCGACCTTGTACATTAGCATAATTGATGTAAAACTGATGGTGCATGGCGCCGATCCTAGGCTTGGTATCCTGGAGGGCCATCAACGTGTTTCGCCGTCGACTCTTCGAAATTATAGGAGAGTATCGTTGATTATGTAGCAACGGCAGTCTGGCGCTGTCGACTTCACACCACTTCATTATATTTTTCAGCGCTTTGGTAAACGTAAGCCAGCACACGTGTCGGAGAACCACCGAGATGGAAATTGATGCGCGTGATACACCTTTGCGAATAGCTGATCGCGGATAGTTTATTCGGACGAAGAATTAGTAACCTCCTCTCTTTCTTCCCACGGGTGGAATTAATCTGCGATACACTGTGTACTCGGAGAGTTATCAGCTTCCGTGACCACGTGGTCAAAAAGGCGTCGAACATACGTGACGCGAAGCTTTTCACGAATCAGTCTCGAGGCGTGCTCCGAAGCAGCATCTGCTGGCTTCGATATGCATATAGTTTAATAAAGTTCAACGTCTTGTCAACAAGCGGGGAAGAAACCTTTCGTCGACGAACGTGGCCTTTTAGACTTCGAGCCTGACTTGGGAACACGTCTCGCGTCGTTACTCCGCCACAATTTCCGAGCTTTCGATGAGAATCTTGTTTTACGGGACACTCCAAGTATTGTGCAATTTGTGTACGGTAAACGAAAGTTTCACTGACAAGGAATTATCAATGTTTTTCAACTATGTAGAAACTGTTATTGTACGCGATGACTGGCAGGCCAAAATGCTTAGTGTCGTTGTACGAACGTGACTGGATAAAACGTGGTAAGAGTTTAGAGTCTGTGCCTACGACTGTGTATCTGAGGTCGTTTATACGCGACCTTTCAAACGATATATATCTATATTGAGAGCCATAACGATAGCAATGGCGACAGTGCATTCGAACACGCGAATACGTATTAAAAAGTTGGGAAGCAAAACGAAAAAATCTATGGGTAGGCATATTTCTTTGTAGGATCTATTCGTTCTTCCAGGAACGAAAACGCGGGAAAATGAATTCATTCTACTATTTTCTACGCTTATAAGGTCGAGAGTGAATCGTCAGGCATCCATCTTTGATATATCAACCATGAACTTTAACCCATTGCATTCTTTAAACACCGATAAATGAATACTGCCTTATGCTTTACATTCCATGTAAAATGGTCTAAATCTCTACTAACCGTCTCTTCTAGCATGCTTCTTCTCGAGTTCGGTGATTTGCAATGCCTCTCCGGCTCGGCGTTTCAGGCTGGTTTGCTGGCAGCTCGCGTTATTATCGGTCGACGGGCTGAGATGTTGCGGCGACTCACTGCTCGAACGTACCTGGGCACTGTCCTCCGGAGAATCCTTCGGTGAGTTGTACTTGTCCTGCCATAAAGAATTTTGTGGACTGTGATATCCCATTGACGCCTACAAAACGTTTCATCACCGTCAGTTCACGCAGAGCTTCACGGCATCCGCTCGGTGGGCCGACAGAATTTCGCGGAACGAACAAGAACGAGAGGACGTGAGACATTGGTTCACCGAGCTTAGCTTTTTTCCTTTTCGTTCTCGCGGGGTCAATGAAAATGAGCGCCGTGAAGCGTCGCGTTCACCGTGTACCAACAGAGCGATACCAATACGCGGTGGGACGGACATGGCGAAACTTACGTGCTGGGTGGCGATGGGATCGCATCTGTTCTGACGAACCGGGGACAGCTGCTCGTACGGAGGCGACGGTGTATTCGGAAACCATATCGTCCCGTTCAAAGCGTCTGCACCGCCGTCCATGATGAATTGGAGCTCCATTCAACGAGTTTAAACCTCGAGACACTCGACGTACCAGGGTTTGTTTCTCCCGAGATACGCTACCACCTTTTCGAATAACAACTGTTTCGGTCCTGACGACGATTCTGTTTCTCGCCTTTGCCGTTCGAGTGCTCGAGGATTCTTTGGAGAACGCTTTGGTAGCCTATTTGGCAGAGAAGGCGATAAGTCCAGGCTAGTTAGAACGTCAACGGTGATTGTCCACGATGAAATTTCTGGATCAACCGGGACTTGGGGACTTCTCTTTTTCACCTCTCTAAACACTAGTGTACATCTTCCCGGTATCGCTTAGGTTCCTTCGTTCCACTCGACGCTTCCCAGCCCTGGTTCGTGTAACCAAAACGTCCTCCTTTTTCGTGCGTTCTCCGCGTACCTTTCTTCAGGATCAGCAACGATCCCGGGAGTGCACGGTGCATCACTCGATCACCTTAAATGAAAGGCCGGCTTTTCTCGCGACGAAGAGCTATCCTTAGAACATCACAAAGAAGCTGTTGTACAATTTCTTGATGCCAGTTGTTTCACGTTGCCGGTGCGTTTCCAAGAGTGCGCAACCCCGCGACTTCAGTGACAAAAAACGCGAAAAGACGACGAACGCGTCTTCGAATACCATTGCCACACCTTGGCTGCAACGCATTTTGTTACTATTTTCTTCGGGAATCTTAATGGTTCGCGAAAGGACGGCTGTCTGCTGTGCTGTCTCTTCTCTCGAACGTATATTCGATCTCTCGAACGGAACGGTCCACGCGATCGGTGTTCTACGTTCAACGGGGAACTGGTCACTTTGGGGGGTCGTTCGAAAGAAACTTTGCGTCGTTTATCCCACGACAAAATTTCGTTTCGTATTAATGGATACGTTAAATGGATTAGCGCTGCCTGTCAGCGAGTGTCACTGGACACGGAAACTATATCTCGATTTGGTTTCTAACGACTATGGCTCACACCACTTGATAGTGTCTTGGTAATCGGAGGCCTTCGCCTGCCACGTCGTCACCACATTTTCAGAATCCTTCGTTCCATGGTGCCGACGGAAAGATAAACTTGACCAAGGAGGAGAAAAAGCGAGGCTTCGTGGCGTGAAACCAAATTGAATATGTATTTCGTTTCTCGACGTGTCTCAAAGTCTTTTCCACGTGAGAATGGGCGAGTCTTTCGAAGAGGCCAACCCAGGAATAGTTTTTCTTCGCCGGACGCTAACAACGGGAACCTTTCCTCGTAGCTGCCTGCTCTTCCTCCAACTTGCAAATATCTCGTTTCGTTATCTCAGCCGAGAAACGGACCGATTAAGATCTTTCAAACAGTAACAGCCAATAAATTTGAGCCATTCAACCGGCGATTCGGACTGCGGTTGCTCCGCGGGGTCTCTGTTTATCGACCACTTCCTTGTTCGCAAAACACACCGATCCCAAGAATTGTTTATTCGCGAGTATATTGTTCGGTGGTATCCTTTGGTGGGCGAACCGTCAGCGAGGCGAATCTTCTTTCGAAATCAATCGCGGAAGGAACGAAACGTTTCGACTTCGTTCGTACTGTTCTGGTTGATTATCCGTAGGAGTGCTCGGTGCTACCGTTGACCGACTTAAACCGACTGAGATGAACCGGACTAGGCGGATCTCTTTTGGTTCTGTACCCTTTGCGAGCGACGACGACGGACAGAGCAAATTGCGCGACACTGGCGACGTTAAAACTTTTCAACCGAATACTTCAGCGATGTCTTCTGTCTAAGAACGATCCGGGTATCTGATCCAATCGCGACCGCCGGTATTAAAAGGCTGACCAATAGTGTCTACGCTGGAGGGTCGACCCGACCGTCAATTGGAACCACTCAGTGCTGATGAGCAAAATGTGACTCGGTTTACCTCGTAAAATCGTCCCGCATTTGCTCGCGTACTGAATTCGAATTTCGATCGAATACCTGATACGTTGCGTCTTTCTGCCGACTGTTTCCGGAACGTACCTTTATTTACGGTTATTCAGCCTGGTTCATACGTCTTCGTTAATAACTGATAGTACGATGATGTTGTATACGACGATTTAACGAGCAGTCACGTCGTAAAAGATACCTGTTTGCCACGTGGATTAATTGTTGCGCGAAACGTTATCTGTCTCTCTTTTCTCTCTCTCTCTCACTCTCCCTCTACGTGGAATATGATTTTGTTGCAAGATTACGATCGCGAGATCAGAAGAATGTAAAGGAAAACGTTTCGTCCAACCCCCTCTCCTTTCGAGTCAAAGCTGAGAAGCGACGAAGGTGCGAAAGAGAGGACGTCGATGCGTTTCCGGGTGACGTTATTGGAGCCACGTGCCAGCTGGTCCAACGAAGGACGTGGAACAACTGTTAGTCGTCGTTAGAGCATCTTCAAACTGTGCGAAAGTGTATTTGAATAAAGATTCTCTCACGTTTGCGGTTGAGTTAGACGATGGTTATTTATCCGTATCTTTATTCTCTTTTTTTTTCTCTCTCTCGTGCGACACACTTCTAGACTGCCTTCCGACGGCAATCTTAAACTTCGAGGTTGTTGTACGCCCCAGAAAATCGACGAATTAAATTAATATCGTCGAAACAGAACCTGAAACAACAAAATTAATATACGTCCAAGGAAGAGGTGCATCGTGGTGTCTGGGGGGAACCTGTTCCCGTAAACCCATATAGTCTAGTCGTTTGAACAAATCACACTTTTATTTACAGACATGGTAACAGCGTGGTGGTTATTGCGTCCGTGGAAATCTTTGATTACAATCTACAGGGCAAGGCTTTCATCACCATCGACGGGTTTATCGTGAGAAACATTAGTTAAATCGTAGCTGCGGTTGATGCTGTTCGCCGTGCGACGAACTCGTCGCCGCGCTTCCTAATTCCCCGCAGCGTCGTTTTCCCTGTGCGTCTTCCACTGCCTCTACGTGTCTTCGCACGTACATCCGTTCAACGATGCTGGCCAGCTCAACGGGGTTAGACGTCTGAAGTTTCGCTGATTGAAGTTAATCCGCGAGGTCATTGTTATACGCGCTACTCGCTTCTACACAAATTAAACGGTGCGTGTCTTGTACAGGAAAGCTCCGCGGAACAGCGGCCATCGTCGTACCAACGGCACTCGGTCTGATCCGCGCGGACGACCGTCGCGGTGAGGAACTCCTCGTTAGGAAGTCCTCGGCGACGTTTCGACCGGTCCTTGGGGATCAACGACCACCGACGAATCGCTTCGCGACCTTGCCCCTCGCCGCAGCGAAGATTACGACTCGGTTCCGTCGACGAGGAACATTTACTCGTCCGCTGGACAGCTATTCGTTCTACATTGACGTCACTTTTGTAACGGAGCGATCTGTTTGCGTAGCTAATGGAATAATTTCCAGCATCGTCGATTCGGTTGATTTATGCAACCGATCGAGCGAGCTCGCGTGTCGCGATAAATCGTCTTTCTAATTCGTAATTTCTGTTCGTAGTCTGGCCGCTCGGATCGTTCCTCGAGGAGGCCAGGAATATGTTTTCAGCACTGATGTAACCGTTCGAAAAGAACTGTTTTAATTAACGAACTGCGAGTTGTCTCTAAGCCGTATTTGGTTTTAAAGAACGTTACGTTTGCCAACGGAACGATCTTCCAGGGATGAACAAATTGGAGATGATCACGGCGCTTAATTAAGCTTAATTCGAATGATACCGGAGCAAAAGTATTCGAGAACATGATTTTTTCGATCGTTCAACTAGGAACGCGTTATTGTATAATAGACGCGACTGTTATCTCGTCGCGTAGATGAAGGAGTAGTAGCAGACACGGGTAGAGATCTCTATTCCTGCAAATTACACTAAGACACCAAGGTCGTACATATATCTGCCCGGTAATGGACGAATGCACGTCCGAACCACGTGTAAGATCTACTACGCCGCCGGCATTTGATTGAAATTATAAACCGGCTACATTGATGTTATAGCACCGCAACTAGACTAGCTTACACCGAGACAATGCCAGGGACGGGTCTTTCGTAGCTGAGATTAGCAGAGGTTTTAAAAAAAAAGCCACGATTACGGTTGGGGAATTTCATGGGAAACACGCGCGGCGGCTGTGCTGGAGTCGTTTTTTAATTTCTAAAAATAGGTACAAAAGATAGGTTAACATATTTTCCTTGTACTCTTATGACTTTCGTTCCGTTCCGTGAATCGTTCATCGGATCGGTTAATCGAGCCTTGGGAAATCATAATCAATTATTGCGAACGTACGGGGTGAGTCAATTTATATTTCTGTGCTGTACGTCTTGCAACACTTGCCGACATTCTCGCTCCAGAACGCCGCTCCAAACTTGATACCGATGATTCAACCCCGGAACAGCGTGCAGAACCGTCTTCGAGCCCAGCAGCCCTGTGTTTTCATTAGGCACGCCGTAAAATATCCTGGAGACCCTAGAATGCAAGAGCGCCATGGCGCAAAGAGGGCAGGGCTCCCTCAGGAGAAACGTCCAATACCCCGTGCATAAGTAAGGGCCGCACTTTTTCGCGGTGCTCGCTTCAATCTGCTCGGATCCCTCCGAGTCCATTGTCTTTGCCGAACAATTATTACTCCGCCCCCGTCTAACGACACCGGACTTCAAAGGCTCCTCTTTTGGTAGACTAATCTCGAATAGCGACGTCGGGTAACAAAGTGGAGCCTCCTCGATATACTTTCGTTTGATCCCGGTTTCCCTCGTCGCGCGGCCATCCGTTTCCCTTTGATCAGCGTGCAGAGAACTTTTCGATTCGCTGCCGGTCCGTCCCAATTTTCCCTCCAACTTCCAAGCACCACCGCCTTGGAGTTTGGCAACAAGATCCACCGCTAGCATAGCCGCGTGCCACATCGGATGCTGGTCGATTTTCGAGGCGGCAACCGCGAGGACTCTTCCATCCTCCGGGTCAACGATCACCGCGCTGCCGTTGCAATTCGAATCTCCGCAGGCTTCCAACCTGGCTGCGTCCAACGCGATCCTCATATGCCTCTCTATCAGATCTAATTGGTGTTCCGTGAACACCGATCCATCGACCAGACATTCAACGTTGGGATCAGGGTGAAAGTTCAAGGGCCAAATCTTTGAGGCTCGTGCCGCTTGAACTTTCGTTCTCGCTGCTCTGGCTGGTACCTTTAACACGTGAAAGTCATCCTCCAATAAGGAGAGATCGAATCCTCTTTCCTTCAATACAGTTTTCAGCCCATCTTCGCTCAAAGTGCATTCTTTCGATGAGATATCTGTTTCTTTTGATAGTCTCGAAGCTTTTAGTGGCGCCAGTAGCAGTTTGTTCGACGAGCAGCGTTTCAGGTGATGGAAGCCCGGTAGAACGGAGGATATACTTTGGATAGCGATCGAGGTGTCCTTTTTTTGCTTGAGTAAACCCACGTAGACATCTTCGAGGGGTAGATCATCGACGAAGTCGGGGTTTAAAATCGGTCTTGGCATCCACCCTCTAGTCGTGGTTCCCATTTTACCCTCCTTGGCGTACTTGGGCAAGGTGACCGCCATCCTTCCTGAAAAGACGGTGCCTTCACTTTTCGTCGGTTCATCTTCCGTCGACGCTTTCAAAAGCTCTATCCCCAGTGTCTTTTTAATAGCATCTTAACATCGTCTCTTCCGTGAAGCTTAACTTTACTCGATACACGGTTATTTAGTCCCATATTTGATATTCAAATTAGCGATAAGTGAGTCGGCGTGATAAGAAGAAGAGGCGGAAGAGCGTTTCACGGCGTGCACGTTTCGTGGGAGAAGAATCAGTTCGTGGCGGTGCACTTGGTACGGCTCGCAGGAGGAGAAGCGATTTTAAATTGCTGTCAAGTTGGGCCACGGTCGGATCGATTGTCAGAGTTAGGCACAATTGTACATACGTCGTCGATCCGCGAACGAACGAAATAAGGTCTTTATTGCCAGCCCGTTTCGATCCTGCGGCGATCGCTTTTCAATTTAAACCTGCGGAGGGAATGATAGCCACGCACGATCGTGAAATCTTGAGCTATCTCAACGGTTTCACGGACGACAAGTACGACTGTTGGGCACGAGTCGTGAACTGGGCCTTCGAGCGACCCACAGAAGCAATTGGTACGCGCGCTGGAAATTTTATACATTTTATCGACGATGTTGAAAATGAGATACCGAACCATGATGGAGATCGAGGAAAATCGGCGAGAGACCAGGGAAATATTTGTTAACTTTGTGTACCGGTGTCTTATTATCAGACGAGCAAGATATCGTAGAAAGTAGGTCTTCTCCAAGCATGATTCAAGACGAGTTCAACTCACAAGGGAATAGGTATAACCGTTTTGGTCTCGAAGTCGAGTGTGACACTCGAGGAATGTTTTAATAAATGGAACAAGCATCTGTTAAATAAATATGATAGACGTGAAACGTTAGTATCGAAAACGTTATTCGGCGTGGTCGGGAAGCAGCATCTTAGAGCGTATTAACTGAGCAACGGGTGGAAAATATGCCATGGTCGGATGTTCTGTGAATGGATAAGTGAGTGGACAGGGCAGATTAAATTATAAAACGTTCATAGCGTAATAGCGTGCCACGAATGCGAGGTTATTGTTAAAGATGGTCATTAGGCGACTGATAATTTTATTATGCACCACGGTGAAAGAACGCGATGACCGAGCGAGGTTCATTCAAAATTGTTGAATTAAAGATATCAGCACGCTAATGTACGTTTTATAACGAGATAAAAAAGACCTGATCCCATACGTTTTATCGATAACCATCTGGTATCGAGAAAACCGAATGCGAATCATGGTTAAAGCATTAGAAACAGCAACTCGGCTCGAACGATTCAATGGCCAAAGTAAAACGTTGCGTTGTAATCGTTTGGTGACAGAAGCAGCGACAGGGACAAGTCAAATTTCGCGCTACGTTACGTCACCAAGATGGTGCTGGCACATTCGTGCGAAGCGTGTTCCTTATATAACAGAAAAGAAACAACAAGCGGTCTCGAGTGACGCAGCACGGGTAAACGTAAACTCCCCAAGCGAATGCACTCAACGAACGAAGCCGTTGACGATAAACGCAACCTCGTAAAAACTTGTAATCAATCGGAACGTTGCGGTCCCCTTCGTTCGGGGAGGCTCATTTTTTAATGGGTTCTGTTCACGTGCCAATATGTCTT
Organism: Xylocopa sonorina; assembly: GCF_050948175.1. NCBI lineage: Eukaryota > Metazoa > Arthropoda > Insecta > Hymenoptera > Apidae > Xylocopa > Xylocopa sonorina. Next base: position 18,075,848 of record NC_135193.1, read on the forward strand.
CCCTGGCCTTGAATCAAGACGTGACACGCGTGTCCCGCATCTCGCACGCTTGTCAAACAAAACAAATCGACTCGATCGAGGAAGACGTGTTACGTTACGATCGAAGTGGCACGATCGTGACACCGATGCACGTGCACGCTCATCACGCGAATACCATTGAACACGATGAAAAATCTTACCTGCTGCTGTGAGAACGTAGCTTTCAATCCCTGCTTTCCAACTGGTCGTTTCTTGTTCTGTCGGACAAGTGGATCGTTCTCAGCCACACCTCGCACACCATTCGATACTTTTTACACTTGACCACGACACACGAATACCACGGAAAAGCACGTGAATATATCCGCGGAGATGGACGTTTACAGGAGGTCGACTTATACCTTTCGTGATTACGAGTTATCGGCGCTACTGGCCTGCCCTCTGTCGGTCGCTGGTCCAAGCTCCCGACTGGAGGAAGGGAAACACAACCGCACCACGCTCTCTTTCTTTTCTTCTTTTTCTTGTCAATTCTTTTTATTTCTACTTTAACAACACGTCGTGTAAGCTGACTGACATCTTCACGAATGCGGAGGACCAACGATTTTTCCCGATCCTGTCACAAATTCGATGCTTCCTGCGTGGAACGTAAGTAGTCGCCGATACACTGCGTTTTGTTTACACGCTGCGTATTATCAAAGTCAGATTTTGCGATGTTAAACTTTGTCCGCGTGTAAATACGGACGCAACGAGTCTGGTTTCGGATGTTTCAAAGCCGCTGAGATGTTCTTACTTTATCGTTCGATATTAATATTATACTTGTCCACGTTAACAGGAACGGAAAGACTTCAACCAGCCTGTCGTTTGGCGCGAAAATGCGGATGATAGCGTCACTGGTTCTCTCGATTTATCGACGTTTGCACACGGCGCGAATTCCATCGGAATCATCTCGTGACAAATGACTGTTCATCTTCGAATTTGGTGAGTACATTTTTAGTGATCATCAATTGTCTCCTTCCTCGTAAATAATCGTACGTCCATTAAAATCGATGTTTTAACATCGCTGCGATTCAACGAGAGGAAGATGCTTCTTTCTACGAACGGTACATGCGGTTCGTGATGTAAAGGAAATAATACCAACGACGAGGTCGTTACTGCATATATTATCATGTATCATGATAGCATTCGTGGGAACGAAAGTTGTTCGTCTTGAATACACGAAAGTAAGGGAAAATAGGAAGAGTATTAAGTAATTACGTGATAACATAATTTATAATTTAAATAATACAAGCACGCTAATTTAGTATTATGCGCATAAGTTAGTAATATATGTAAAATATTGAAAATTATTTAACCGAAATACTTTAAATATGGTATGGCTGCGTCGATACCCTATGCGTTCCTAAAAGCAAAAATATACGCGCTACGTCATCGCTAGCATAACATTTTTAAACGATACTACAAACACGTTGAATCGAATTATCAATGTCTTGACGAAATCAGGCCTTGATTTTCTAATAGCGTAAATTGCTAAGTAAACATCGCATTCGCGTTCTATAGTCGTTCTTTCCGAAGGAAAACTCAACGCTAAATAAAGTCCACAACCGGTTACACCGTTGCTAATTGGAAAGAGGCGATTTAGCACATCTTGCAATAACCGTTCAATTTATATGAAGATATTTCTGCAAATTCTGGGACTCACTGGCAGAGAACGACGATAGGCTCGTCTCGCTTTGAAATTCTCTCCGCTGCTTGCCATAGAGTTACCAACGATGAAGTCGTAGGTGGATCTTGATTTCTGCCAGTTTCCCATTCCGTGGAGCATAGAATCGTTATTCGCTGTTCCGTAGCAGGTCTCTCAAACCATTTATGTACAAATCGGTACATTTCACTCTCCGTGAGATAGAGTCCATGACTCACCTGGGAATTATCGGTGGAGTATCAACTTCTGCGTCGTGTGGCTTTCAAATTCAACGAACTCTTTCGCCTAGACGTTTATATATGGCACCGGTTTAAATTCTTCGCGTGATATAAAAGGGTATAAAAGGGTAACGTGTCTACTAATTAGTTTTATGATATCGAGCGAACAAATGTTTGTTCGCTTTTCACCATATTAGGCTTTTGGCTCCTGATTGCCTCCGTTTCGGAGGATACGTCCACTATCCGAAAATAATTTTTTAGAAAACGAGACGTTCGATAATGCTTTTAAAAAGTATTTTATTCTCTTAATGTGACTAAAGAATGAATGAAAGACAGTCACGTTGTACAGTGCATCGAGCAATTCGGAATCGATCGCATGTTTGAGCTAGTCTTCAAAGTGAAATGTTCGTTCTTCTTTATAAGTAACATCGTTTTTGTGTGTCGAGTTATCGTCACGAGGTGCGTTTTCATATGATAAATGCTATTTACCGGACGAGGTAAGTGAACTCCGCCTGGAATTCGATGAGATCGATTCTCGTTCAGAACTTTGGGGAACAGTCTCCAAAGGCACTTCGTCCTCTGCAACTATGTGCTCCAGAGATCTGCTTCTTCTTCTTCTACGATTAATATAACAGGTCTTGGATTAGCTATTTCATTTATTCTTTAAACGACGAGCGCAAAATTCGGTCGTACCTTCGAAAAGAGTAAAAAATTGCTCCCAATATTCCAATAATAAGAAACGAAATGGTCACGTGCCAAATTATGTCGTACCGCCTCGGCACCTCGTTGATATAAACCGATGCTCTGTTCACAATCACGATCTTACTATCCTGTCCTAATTCCTGGTTAATCAGCACAATAACCATTACTTCGTAAATCTCTTTTGACTTAAGCGGGCAATTCTTTGCAGGGCCGTACATCTTGTTATCGCCTATCGTAAATGTTTTACCCGCGAACTCGTCGGTCTGTTGCGGAGGAGAAAGTTCGCTCGATAAGAAAACGCTGTTAATTACATTTTGCGAAGCCGGGGGAATCGTTGCGCAAAAACACGGGATACTTACGGAGAACGAGGCGGCGTACCAGAAGATCTCATCACGATCGATGCCTGCCTTTGCACGTAGATCGGGGATCAATTCCACGTCGTTCTCGCAGGTCTTCGGACCTTTTACGAGCACGTTCGTAACGCTGTCTTTCGTGTCGTTCACAACGGCGGGAAAGTGCAACGAGATCGTCGAGTCTGCGTCGCCCGGTTCCATTGTTAGCTGCCTCTCGAATGCCATCGCTAAAGGCGTCTGAACATTTATTACCTGTTGCTTGCTATATTTCTCTCCATTCGTGACGGATTGAATTGAAATATCGTAAATAGACGCGGGCGATAGATACAGTTTCTCGTTGTACCGTGGTTGGTACTCCTTAACTTGGTATTCGTGAACCGTGCCGTTTTGCGGCCATTCGGTTTGCATTTTGAGACGCGACGATATCATTTCGATGAGTATTGAAAATTTCTGGAGACGCCCGTGAGTTCTCCAAGGATGATACCATTCGAGATTCACCACTCCTTTCTTGAGAGCATCGGCGGTAAGCTTCTCTGGCGCTTCTGGCTCGACTTCCTCCCAAACGATCGGTACGGTTGACAACGTACCAGGCGTTGATACGTTCGCGTTTACAGCCGCCACCTGAAACACATTTGGTGTCATCGCTCGAGATTAATAACAGATTGAAGCCACAGCGTACCGCGATTAATTCAGCTGTTCGATTAGGCTGTTTAACAGCAGCGCAGATATATTCGTCCCATAGTTGGCAGCGTTCCGTTGATTGTATTTCTATTACAGTTTCGCACGTAGTGTTACAACTGCTCACAACGTAATGCTGAATTTTACCATTGGTAGGTGGTGTCAGTTCGTGCCATCTTAAATACACGTCGTTGGTTTCCGAGTCGATTTCATAAATTTCTAAATTTCTTACCGAAGGCGGAGCTATCGCAAATAAATCTCGATTGTTATCTACATTTTTACTCTCATCTATTTTACTTCTATAATAAGCTAACCTTTAGGGGCAGTGGTAAACGTAAGTGTCTCGTAACACGATTTGTTATATTCCATACTATTAGATCTGACCGTATAGACGTGTGCATTGTACGTTTCAGCCCCATAAAGCGACTCGCTTAAATTAAAAAAGTATTTTGTAGTTTGTCCCGTGAGAGTAAAATTCTCTACTGCCTTGCTGACACCAGTGACGATGATTTTCGCAGCGATAGGCCCAGAGATCGTAGTGCAATCTCTTGGAGCGTCCCACATAAGTGTATTGTTCTTAAATCTAAAATTACTGTATGTTGCGGTTGGGATTTCTGAAAGTATAGGGGTTCCACAGTTTGTCCAATAAGACTTTTATGTCATTTAACAAAGATCGAACGTTTCGTTCACCTGTCGAATTCGTGGAAAACTCGATCTCTCTTTCCAGTTCGGTTTTCGAAATGTGGGCCACGATTGTTGCTACGTAACGCGTATATGGGATCAGGTCCGAGAACGTGATGCTAGGAACCGAGGTACAGCCAGAAATCTTCTCGCTTTTTGGAGACTGGAGCTTCAGATTCTCGCAGCCAAGGTATGCTTGCACCTTGAAACAGGCACGTTAATACGTTGTCGATTGACTCGCTGATTTCTATAACTTTGTGTTTGGTTACCCGCAGTTCAACTTCGTATTTAAGTATGACTCCATTTGGATTTAGAGGGGGATCCCATTTCAATGTGACTTTTGTATTCGATCTCAATAGCGCTTCGATATTCCTCAGTTCTGACGGCACTATTAATCGAAACAGATACCTTAGAATTGCCAGTGATCACGAAGTTAAGTCGCGTATAATTACCTTCGTCGACAGTTTGAACAACACGCGAGAACAGAATCGTTGAACCTTTATTTATCGTGATTTTGTAGAAAGTATACGATGTCAGGTTTGTAAGTTCCAGTGGCAGTTTAGTCAAGTTTCCTTTGCTAATTGCAGCCCCTGTAGTGTAATTTTGAAGTACGAAATCGTACCATCTATTCGGACAGATATACTCCTCCTGAAAAGGTGTAACATTTCACTTTAGCACGATACATTTCTCCGAGAAATGATAGCTGATTAATCACGTACAACTTCGTCACCCCTTCGCAGTGTTAAACTAGTGTTCCTCATTTCTATCAGGAAATCCTTAGTTGCTGAAACATTTGGTACTTTCTTTAGCATCGTTAATTTGATATTTATCGGTAGTTTACTGAAAGTAGCGACAGCTCACAAATGCAGGGAGTCGTAAAATTCTTCCACTCGCCATCTATGGAGACGGTTTTAACGGTTTCGTTGATATACAACGTGCAAGAAACTCTGTAAGAAACGCCCGGTTCTAAATTATGCATGTGTCCAATTATCGTTGAAGCGTTCTTGAATATCTCAACACGGTTTCCAATGGGATAGCTTTTGGTCTCTTCTTCTTTCTAATGGAACGATACAGTCTTTTATGTAACTGCAATAGGGACGTATCAATAAAAGAATATTCCAATTACCCATAAATAAAATTGATAGCTAGATGACACCAGTTTATATTCCTCCCTCGTTGGAAGGATCGCGCGGATGCTTGTTTCATTCATAAAATCGATATCGGGTGATGGAGGAGCGTCTATGCCTTAAAACAGATCCATCGGTATTTTTATCAGCTTCGCATATCATTAATAGCAAATCGAATACCTGTTTTACAAAATGGCGGTACGTGGTATCGTTTGGAATTGTCGCAGCCAGATTTACAGTGACCCGTTACAAAGCTACAGTTGTTTAGATAACACGAACCACAAGTTTCAAAGCACATGTATCCGTATTGATCAACCATGCAATCTGTAATCAAGATCTATTAACAAATACGACCGCCTCCCAGTACTCTCTCGCATTGCGATATAGGATCTTTACTAGAAGAGCAATCCGGTTCCAGAAAGCCTGCTGGACACGTGCAGCCGTTTTCATCGCACCTCACGGTTCCTTTGCAGTTTTTGTTGCTCTCCAAATGGTCCTGGCAACTTATAGAACAGTACGGTCCCACCTTTCCCTCGGGACAGTGCCAATCATCTACGGGAAAGCCGATCAAGTCTCTCTGTTCGTTTCGATGGGTGAACGGGGAAAATATGCAACATTACCGAAAGTGAAATCGTACACTGCGATCGCAGATTGAGCGCGCACGATGATGTTCTCATCGTTCAACATTTTCTGGCACGTCACGGTCGGCCAAACGTTGTTATGTTCCATAATCTTTATCTTACTGTATCGTGTAGTGCCTGCAAATGAGTTTGCCATTGTAGTCGTGATCCAGTCTGCAAATTATAAGGCAGACGCACCTATTGGTGGGCATACGCGGACGCTGGCCACAGCCCACAGCGGATTTTCGCTTTTTCCTACCAGCTCTGGGATTAATTTAACTTTGGCCGAGATTCGCTTTGCGTTCATGAAGTCAGCCGAAATTGTTTTGTTGATTCGAACGTGTCGCCACATGGCCAGTTTATGGGGCTTTGGTGCAGAGCTTTTTATTCTTTCAACATATCCTACCTTGGTCTCATTAAGCGAATCTACCAACGTTATATTCATTTCGCATTCCGCGCACAGTCCGACTACTAGTTCTATACAGAGATTCTCGGTGTTTAAATCCAAGGTAGGACTTGTTAGCGTTGCGTTCGGGACAGTCGTGTGAAGGAAAGTATCTGGAATAAAGATGCGCGACTCTACGTGGATACGTATTCTCTTTTTGTCGATCGATTACGACCGAACGTTAGACGAATAACTCACACGTGTGAATTCGAAATAGCACGGAGGATCGAGTGCCTAAGAATAAGTTAAAACGTAAATTTGTATCGTCCCACAGTCTATCCGTGTCCCTGTACGTCATAAGTAATTTCTGGCTATCATAAACCGATATAGTTTTTAACGTTTCGTTCCACGTGATAACGAACGTCCTCCATTCCTTCTCAGAAAGCGCAATATGCTGTGTTATAAGATAAGACAAGATTAGATAATTATATCTATTTAGTTAGATGTTTGAATATGTATCGTTAACACGTAGTGTAGAAGTATTACGGTATAAGAAGCCCTAAACGAAGCACATGACCTATACGTAGTATATTTCGTCAGATCTGGTACACCATAAGCACACTTCCGGAGCGCAGATTTCGCGTTGGACCAGCCACCAAGGATAATCCAGTAACAGTAACCTTTTTCGTAGCGTTCACTGTTGCACAACAGTATTAGTGCATCTTTGTATCCACGAATCGAGAGCGCAATAGCTCCCGAATGCGAGAACTTATCAACCATAGCGTACTTGCTTATGTTACCGCTGTAACTGTATTCTCTGAAGCCTAAAAAGAAACTCAATTGTTAGCTCAAGCTCGATCGAATTGTTATTGGACGATCAAATCGAACCTTCCCATCGACGATCGAGCACTGGTCCCATAGGTGTCTCTTTAGAGTTTGTTGGTTTCCAATGTTCAAATTGCCACGTTGACGCGTATTCGTGCCAATGTAGATCATCGTTTATTTCCCCTTTCTGATGCGCGCTACTCGACTCGTTTAGTAATTGAAAGTCTGCAATGCGTGCATATTCAAGACATTGTAAACTTTGCATCGGTTTGCCGAACGAACGTTTTCATTTTGTAGAAACTTACCAGCCTCACTTTTTTCAGGAAATAAATGCCACGTGTTTTGGTAATGAAGCTCCCCGTTCCATACTAAACTTCCACCATCGTCTTCTGATGCGCATAACAGGTTTCTTATTCTATTCTGCGTAATGCTCTTTTTCCCCGTGAAGACGATTAGATTTCCAGAAATTATGATTCCTTGCGTCGCGAGAACTAATATCGCTAACAATTTCATTGTCAATGGTGGTATCGTTATTTGGAACACGTTCGTATCACCATCAGTTCGATAAAAAAGAAAAGTTTGCAAACAAATTGGATCTATCGCGATGAACGTTTAACGTGCTTCTGACTTGAATACTAATATTGAGTGAGTAACGAAGGAAATCGACTTCCTGCAACGAAGAGCCTATCTAATAAAATTAACAGTAATAAGTAATAAGATAATACACTTGTACGAGTGATAATGTATAAAATAAATGCTATGCGCTTAGATAGGCCTTCGGTGGAAATGATGCGAGAAGGATGTAGAAATTTTTATTTGAAAATCGATACAAAATATACAGGACCTTAAAAAAGAAAATACAAAGTGTTGTATTTAGGTACTTGTGTCATGAGCAGGTATTATAAATTGATTTCTCTTAAAATAATAATGCGTTTCGGGAATAAATTGTCCCCTTATATAGTACATCATTATTATAATAATAAGTGTTCATTCTCTCTCGACGAAACAGTAGACTAGGATTTCGATGTTGTTCAGTCGGACATCGTGTCTGCACAGGAATAATTCCAATCGATAGAATCGCGGCTGGAATTATTTTTAAACAGGGCGCTTCGAGAACAGATATCCGAAGACCGAATACGAGAATCAGGGTGAGAGACGAGGTATCCACGAGTGCACCCTTCTGTGCCGTCCTAAGTTGCATCTGGGAGACAGGAGCGCGATTAACGCCAAAATAGCACCCAGTAAGGAAACTCCGCATAAGGCGCCAGCTGTGACATCGTGAAGAGGGGTGCCAGCTTTGGGCGACTTGGCAGCAAGTAGTAAAAGTCCTGCGCAGCTCAGCGCCGACAGTCCAGCTAATCCGAGACCCGTCCAAGTTTTCCTCAGCGTCCTGCAGGCCCCGGCTAACGCGCAACAGGCCCCACAACCCGTAGCGCTGTCATAATAGTACCTGAATATAAACGTTCACCCGTTTAGCGTCTGATACCGGACAATCAAGCTGCAGTATTGATCTTTTTGTTCGCGTATAACTACTTTCTTCCGTGCATCCAAGATAAATACAACGCCAGACCGCAAGTTAAGATTCCAACTAGTACCAACAAGAGAGGCGCGTTTCTTCTCTCGTTCTTCTCTAAACCGCTGGCCAAGGTTGTGTTCGCGTCGCTGTTCGGCGGTGACAATGGTGGTACCTGCACGATTGAAATCATCCTTTCATTTTCTGCTCGCCACGGTTGCGTAATGGGGGGGAATGAAATTTACTTACCACCGCGGTTCTAGCAATAAAGGCGCTTTCCACGCTTTGATAGCCATTTCTTTTCTGGCCGGCAGGTATCACTTGATACCTCGGTGAACCGGACACCATCGGCATAGACTCTGGCCCATTTTCCATGTACGCGTAACGAGGCGGTGGATCGCCGTGACCCATCGTCACAAGGTCGACCGGAGCCGTGCCGACGTATCGCAGTCGGCCGCAGTTGCTGGCTGGACAGACATCCTGCTGTCTGGACGGGTTTTCCAATAACGGTAGACATCTTCGCGCCGATGACTCTTTGTTCGGGGTGGAAGTTTGAGGCCCCGTGGGGAATCCACGGCTCTGCGGAGTTCCTTGAGGCGTCGTTCGAGTCGGACTAAACGTTCGACCTGCAATTTTCGTAGTAAACGCGTCAATTCTTATACTCGACGCAATAGTACGATACGAATAATTTTTGACTAAGAAATGCTTACCAGTTGGGGAGCCGCCTGGTGTAACCGCTCTTCTTTGTGGGGTACCGGTTTGATTGAAAGATTGTTGCCTCTTTGGAGATAGAGTCCTCTCTTCGGATCTGGATCGAGGCTTTCTGGGAGTGGTCAATATCTCGTGCAGTTTTTGCGTCGCTAAGTTATTTCTCGGTGAAACCGATAGCTCTTGGCCGTTTCGTTCCGGAAGAGCTGGAGGGTCCTCTTCTTGCAGAGGCACTCTGGCGTAACGACCTAGTAACACGTTGCCGCTTTATTACCGCGCTCGCGAGGAAATCGTAGCAGTATCTCCGCACTTTATCACCGATTAATCAACTTACCCTGAGGCGTGTTAGTGTACCTCCGCACCGGCGATACGTGTTTCGCCGTGCCCCATGTGCTTTCCTCGTCCTGGTAATCCTGATCACCCGGTACAATGGCGTATCTTCCGCTGTTGTTTCGACAACTTTGCATCTGTAACTCCCGTCCGTCGTCTTGGTTGGTCGCCAGCGCGGAACGCTGTTGCACCTGCTGGTGTGGAATGAATTCGTACCTCGAGGAACCCCTCCTCTGCAACTGACCCCTCTGCTCGTCCTGTATGTACTCGTACCTTGAACTTTGATTATACACCGCCCGGTGCTCCTCCACTGGAACGCTTCCATACCTTCGATGCGTCGGGTAATTACTGTTATCCTCTAAGTAGCAGTATCTATCTTTGACTTCGCAGCTCTCGACCCTACCCTCGGTCGGTCCTTGAAACGCGGGGTTGCTCTGCCCGCCGTTGCACTGTAGCTGCAACGGGGGCGGCGGTGGCGGTAAATCGTCGCCACTTTGAAACTGCGGCGGCGGTGGTAGATCGTTAGCTTGATCTTCGGGTATGTACTCCGACTGGCGACAAAACGACGGGTTGGTGTAACAATGCACCGGCGCTGGTACCGACATTTGGGCCATCCTTTCGTCGTCCCGTAGCAGTTGGCGAACGATTACGATAGTCTATCACTATTAACCAATCCCTGGCGTGACGCTCTGCTGGTTTAACGTTCGTTTCACCAAAGGCACCGGGCACGCTGTCTTGATAAGTCGCGTGCGACACTGGACGTAAACGAATGACTCTCTATTAAGACGCGCACGACGTTCGTCACGCACGTTTAAAGTTTCTCGTAGCGTTCATCGTTTAGGGAGGACTTCAGTGACGCCACTTGATATTCAGGATTGATTTTTTCGGTTCACGAGGATCAGTAAGGTGCTGCTGACGAAGGAGGGCGGTATCCAAGTCTCGAGGGAGAATGTCACCGTTCGCGTAGGTGGCGAGATGATCTCTTGCGTGGGAATACGATATACCTTGCACATTTTTTTTCAATTGTCGTGTCCCTTGGTGAGCTTCTTATCAAATCCCGCCAAACCACGTGTTGCTTTCGCGTAATAAAAACTCACTACCTCGAACACTGCGGCAAGTTACAAGTTTTCGAAATCGAATTCGGTGTATTGGATTAATTACATTTAACAAAATGATTCGTTGGAGTATTTTTGCAACTTTTTTGTGGACAGTTAATGAGTTCGCTGGGGCAAAGTCCGATGCTCGAACGCGTTCGATCCGTGCAGTACGGTTGCCTCCAACAAACTGCCACATGAGTTCCCTTAGGAGCAGATGCACGAAGGGCGTTTCTCCAAGCGTTTCCACTGCACGAGCGTATGTGTATGTGAGACACACTACCTGAGGGGTTGTCAGAGGGTTCACATAATACGGGCCTGGTGTGCCGTCACAGGGTGGCGACTCTGTCATCTATAGTGTGTTCCATCCAACGTTTTCAATGCTACTGCAACCCTCGACGGTACGTTAAGGAATTTATATGACCCTCGTTGCGCCTCTCGTGCGACATTTAAATTTTAAATCCCGCGCGCTATATCAATTCTAGCAATTCAAATGGTTTTTCTCTTCTGTAACATTCTGTAAAGCGTATGCGAAGTAATTGAAGATTGCCGAGTTAATGGTTACGTTCATTGAACTGATTTCAGCGCGATATGTTAGGCGGTATAGTTGGTCGTTGCAAGAAATGAAGCGTAGAGAACATTTTTGGACTTTCTTTTCGATATATCAACGATCCAACCACTAACTTCAATTCTCTATCAAAATCTGACGATATTAAGACTTTATCATTAACGTTTCTCGCGTTCGTCGAAACGATTCTTTACTCTCGGAATAAATTGTTCCCTATAAATGTACAGTGGAGAATCAGCCTTTGTCATATGAGCATCGTAAGAGAACTTCAGTGGAGGGTACTATAGACAATTTTCTGGGCAGCTGCTGCGACCGTTGGGACGCGTGCCCCAATCGTAACAGCTGCTCCAACACAAATGCACCCCGATCACAAACACGCTCTTTATCTTTCACTCTTCGTGCACCAAATACACTGTTGGCGCGTATGTAATGGCGAACGCCACGTTAACGGACGAAAAGTCACTTCTTGGAACACGATACGTTAAAATTCCGGCCGCAAATTGGCCGACATATTCCGGAAGCTGGAGTTTTTCGGAAATTGCGTCCGGAGACTTGAATGCCCTGCGAGGGCGTTGTTTAGGGGCCTGCTCGATTTGCTATTAGAATCGTTTGGCTTTCAGCGGAGCTGCTTGATCAATGTTTCAACGAGTGGAATTCGTTTTTTTTCAGAGATTCGACAGGACTGAATACAAACACATTCGAAACAGCGAACCGTGGTGAAAATAGAGAGGGATCGACTTACAATAGAAATCGAGAACAGAAGAAATATCCATGAATAGGATACTTACTTTCTTCTCGCTGAGATCGTACACGTTTTCAGCTGCGTTTTAATAAATGATAACAAGTATTCATATTATCGTAGATAATATACTAGACGATGCAGGCATATTTTCTAAGCTGGTCATAACGCGTTTCTTTTCAATCTCGCTAAACGTATAACGTAGAAATTCCCCGTTACTCTCCGTGGGATTAAAATCAGTCTCCACGAAAGTGTAGCAGATTTTCTGCTCGAGCGATCTATCAACGGCGGAAGGAATTTTGTTCCGAAAGATCGTGAAAGTGCACTTTTCTCTTTTCTTGCGGTGAACTCGAGGTTAATATATTTCTTCAGCCATTTTCGTCGCGTCCGCGCCGATTCGTTTCCGAATTCTTTGTCCGTTGAATAGAGTCGACGCGTGTTTGTTCAGCTACGTGTACTCGTAAAATGGGATGCGATTTCTGGAGGGACACCTCCGGAGATCGATTTGGAAAACAGGGGCATACACGTGCGTGGCCGTTCACGCGGCGACACGTGCCGAAACGCGCCGCTTTTATTCCTTTTTGCTCGGTCGCATCGACATCAGGCTCTCTGACTCATCCGACTATTTTCTCCGCTACCGCATACGATGTTCAACCGCGATCGCAACATTTACCATCGAAGCGTACAATTGTCCGTGGAAGAGAGTTGAAAATTATTTCAGGGTATGCAGCGAACAATTCCGACGTCACGGGACACGATCGGCTTGGCTGGAGGTACGCATGCCGTAACAAACTTTATTGACCTTCGTTCCAATCGCTCTGTCAAAGCAGCGCAATTGCGTTAATTAAGCTGTGTCGTTTAGGAATCATCTCCGCATAAAACGCCGCGTGTCCGTGGAAAACTTCCCATGTGTACCAATCCTTTGTTTCGGAGCAAATGAACAGTAAAGTTGCATTTACAGCTTCTAACAGCCAGGAGAAAAGGTCGGGTGCCAAGCCCGTTTATTTCTGTCCTGAGGAATAAAGGTTAGCGTGATCCCTCGCGAGGATTCTGGGATGTATTTACTTTCCCGAAGTAGTTTTAAATCGGCGCGATAAAGCGTCGAACAGAAGTAGACGCTACGCCCAAGATATTTGCTCCTGTTATCTCATTCCGAGGTACTCGAGCACTCGATATCTGCTTTTTCCACGGAGAAGCGAAGCGTGACTCTCGCATTTTTCGCTTCGAAGCGTGACATCGTTTCACGACCACGAAAGTGGTGTGAAGACGGCTTAAAACAACGCGAAGGTTCATCTATCCATCGTTCTCTGTTGTCCCTTTCACTGGAAACCGACCGCGTGGGAGGCCTGTTCAGAATCTCGTAGTAATTTCAACCCGAACTAGTCTTCGTTCGCAGCTCAGTCTCCACCGTAGTGTCTCTCGCGGCAATCCTCTACGATCGCGAGTCGCTCGCGAAACAATTCGCCCGTCGACTAGAATTTTCTCTAATCGACCGTTCGATACGGAGAATATGAAATTTCATCGAATGGATGGAAACGTGGAATATGGGACGCAGGAAAATGTGCGCCTCGTTGAAATGAAGTGAAACGTTGCCGAGAGAGAGAGAGAGAGAGAGAGAACAGCGATCCGAAAGGAATCACTTGCCGCCGTGTCCTTCGGGTTATCTTAATAACGTTAATTACACCATTCATCACGTCAATAAATGTTGCTAATTAACCGACGGCGGTCAGTCGAGGGAAGTCAATGGAGAGGTCCAACGAGGTTCGAGTAGCGATCTGTAAGGAGAGCGGAGCAATTGATTACTCGTGATCGGTGACATACCAGACGGTTCTCATCGACGGAAACTGGATCAGTGATTTCCCAAGAGATCGAAAATCCGGAGCGGCTCGCGCTTACTGGCAAGAAATCGGTGAAAACGGTGTCTGAGAAAAGCCGAGCCGGCGTACACCGGTAACTGCGTGCAACGAGATAATCGCATCGCCTCGTAATCAACCGATGTTGCATAATATTCGCGGGCAAGAGAGGAAAAGGGGGAAAAAGAAGAGTCGAGGCAACGGCGACGCGTCAGGTTGTTAAACCTCTTTACCGTTCCGTGTTCACGCTCATTGGATACAGCCGCGGTTGTGCAGCTCTTCTTCCTTTTCCCCGTGTTATCGTCCTCGATCCATTGTTAGAGGCGAATTGCACAAGCCTGCTCGCGGCGACGAAATCCGCGCGACGGTGGGACGTAGATTTCAATTAAACTCGAGCGGTTAGCATAATTGGCTGGCTGTTCGCTTATGCCCAGCCCGGAAGTCATCGTCGATATTGTCTGAATTAACGTTCCGACAATTCACCCCCGTAGTCCTCGAATGATTACGACTGCGTGCTGGAACAGTGAAATCAGTCCCGACTCTTCGCGAAGTACCTCCGTGTGATCGTATCTGCTCGTGGTACGGTTCGTGGGCGTCGTATCTCGGGACTCGCTCTTTCTCTTATTATTACAGCTGATACGACCCTTGCGACTTCGTAACACCCGGTGCGTTTCGTTCACGGTCAAGTGCCTTCGGTTCCGAAGCAACAGGAAACGCGAGCCAACTTCCGTCCGAGGGATCCAGGTTGTAACATTCTGTTACGCGTGTACGTGCGACTGGAAAATTGAACACCATCGACGATGGGCTACCGCGGCAGGTGTGCCAGACTTTCCACGGCCACTGTCCAAAATATCCTCTTCCTGCCGTAGTTCGTCGAGTTCGCTTCTGGTTCGTGCGACGCCTCGTGAAACCGATTACGCGACACACGCTGGACGAACAATGATGGAGAACGTGTACGTGATAAAGGTGAAAACGAAGCCGCCGCTGTCCTCCCTGTACCCATCGGAACGACGCTATTCCGCGTCCACCGTGGGAGGTCTGTCCTTCGTACATTTCGGGCTGGGCGCGCTTTCCCTTTTGCTGGGCAGCCTGGCCTTATCGCTTCAAGGTCCGATTCTATCGGTCACGTGTTTGGTTCCCTTCGTGACCGGTCTACTCGCTTGGAGGCGATGGTACATCGATCGGAACATCGCCTTGTTCTTCTACGGAAGCCTGTTTTCCTTGATAGCAGCCGCCCTGTGCTTTATCGCCACAGCGTTCGACGTCGCAGCCGCGGTGAAGAGCAAAGGTTCGGTGTGGTCCATCGATCGAATTCTCGAGCAACCGCTGGATCATTCTCATCTCGCGCGACACATCGAGAACGGTACTCTGCACAACGGGACGACGTACCTCTACGAAGACAGTTACAATTTCAGCAGAATCGACGGGCAACCTTCGAAGATCGATTTCTACGCTCCCACGCCTGGAATCGTGTTCGATAACATGTCGAACATATCTGGATACATATTGACGACTTCGACGAGCGATTTTGGAGGGGGTGGTATCGGGAACTCCAGCGGGTTATCCGCGAGCGGCGATCGTAGAGGCGGTGAGAGTTTGCAAGATCGGGAGAATGTCACGGAGGAATCCTTGGAAACGATCAAGAACAGGGTGATGTCATTCTGGCATAAAGATCACGACGAGTCGTCGCATACTAAGATCTTGCTTACGGTGAACGTGCTGGTCGCGTCTCTCCTCGAAGCTTTCTGGTCGGCACTGAGCGCCAGAATAGCGCTACGGGGGATGCTGAATCGATTGCCAGAAGGGAGCTACGTGCACGGAGCGGCTGGGAACGCAAAGTCGGATGGGGCAACGTCGGCGAACGGAAAGCCATCGGGCCCAAGACCGGATATTTTGGACCACGACCATGGACTGTCGGAGAGTTTGCAAAATTTAAGCACGATGCACGGACTCAGGAACTCTGGACCGAAATTACCTCTGCCGGAATCCAGTAGGGAGTTCAGAGAAAGGGTCGAGAGGTTCCTGGCGAATCAGGCTGCGCATTGTGTCGTCGAGGGGCCCTATTCTTGAAATAAAAACGATTTCATTGCGAATCTCACTGTGTAGATTTTGGTTTCGAATATTAAAATTAGAGAGGGTGTAATTACACGTAGCATCGCAAATTGTACGCGTTCCTTGATCTCAAAATACATGCGTGTACCTACGAGTTTATGCAATTGTGGGGTAGTAATATCTGCTTGGTATCGCAATCACGCGTCACGCTGCACAATATTCGATTGACGCAATAAAGTTTCGAGCAACGATTACTTGTTGATTTACTTAATTCACGGTGTCGTTAATTAGTTCTACGCGATTGTTACGTATACCGTAAGTAATTTCTAATTAAACAGCGTGCAGCGAAACGGTGGCAATTGCAACAGAGCGCTGTCGCGCGGACGTTTCATAGCTGCGAGTGGAAACGGTTGTGATGAACGGTGGTCGTTCCTAACGAGTCTTCATTCCGAAAGATCGTATCGGGCTAGACCACGATTCTAGAAAACACTTTAATTGCAATTTATTAACTTTGGTCGGCACGATCCTTCACCTCCGTTAATTAAATGATTCAGGTTGCCACATCGAACCATGGTGAATTCAGAGTCAGATGGGATCTTGGGAGCACGAGAACGCGTTTCACCGAGGTCCCGTTGCTCCCGCGCGAGGATAGAGCGTTCCGACGAAAAGGGGTGGAAATTTCGCCGTTCCTACCAATTAATCGAGAACCACGCAGCCGCTACACGATGATCCATGAATCATTCTTCCGTGACAGATTTTATTTTCGTCGGTATGATTCACGAGCCGAGATCATTTGTGTCGCGCGTGTCGCCAGATATGCTGTTTCTAATTACGCCCATTCATTCCTGCGCTCGGTTGAACTTGGAATATAAATGCGAACAAATAAACGGCGGTCGGTTGATAACGACAGGCTTACTTCGATCTCGTTCGCTACCGGGGCCAGCGATTAATCTAGATCAGGTGAAATTAATGTTACGTACAATGGGTGCCAGGGCTCTCGTGTGTGCGCGCGTGCATTGCGAAAGTTCAACGATCGTGCCGCCTGTTGCGAAATCTCATAATCAGATATTGGCCAACGCGCCGCGGAGCGCGGGAGTTTGCTAAGGAAATTGCTGACAATAGCGAACGCTGGCTATATAGATCCTGCATTCCGCGTTAAATGCCTACCTGGGTGTGTTGCCCAGTGACATATCGGCCACGATAAAATCGTCGGCTCGGAGATAATTAGAGCGTCCGGTTCGTATCCGTCTCTTCAATTCAATTATCATACGGGAATGTCGCAGAGGGGGCACTTTTCGCGTTCGTTTTCCTCTTTCTCGTTTATTACGCTCCGAAGAATAGATACAACTCATCGAGCCGACGCGGTTTCTTTACAAAACAAAGCTTTATTCTTAATCATTGTTAGTTACACCGTCCGACAATCCGTCGGGCTTCCTACGTACGTATCTTTCTTAAGGTACACTTTATCGAGTAAACAACGTTAAACTACTGCCCTAAGCTGGCCCTCTCTTTCGATCTTCGATCCTGATTAGAAAATATGCATCTGTTTCGTGAGTCGCGCTAACGAATGGCTGATAACGACAATGGACGATCGACGGTACCTCTAATTTGTAATACTAATTCAGTAAAATCGATCGCTCTCCCTCTCTGTCTATACATATATCGCTCTTGGTCCACCTGGGTCATATGTTTGAAAGTGAATGCGGCCATGCAACGTAACGAGCTTGTGGGGGGGAATTAACACGGATCACGAGCACGATTACATATTCACTTGCATATTACGGTGCGCGATGAATGGTTTCTTTCTTTTCCTTTTTTTTCTTGTAAAAAAAAAAAATGCAAAATCCTTCCAGACTTCCTAACATCGTAGACATGCAAAAACATTTAGCGTGTGGCAGTGACCGAGAATGTTACGTATGTTGAGTTTAACGTGCTCGAATGGGAACTCATCGCTGAATGGTAAATATTTTCGCGATAATTAACGTCTAAGTGCGAATTCGACCCGACGTCTAGCAATATATTGGCAAGAGTAAAGCACACACATTTGTACATGGACGTTTCTAACGGATGGCCGAAATTAAACACCCCCGTTAAGGGCTCGAGTCGCGTTCTCTCTTCGGCAAGCGACTCTCCTACCCTTCTTAGAGATCTTTCTTTCGGCGTGTCACCTATGAAACTAACTCTTCTTTTTTCTGCTCCGACACACATTAACCTTTAATGTTACGAACAACACGGGCGACATCGTTTACTTAACAAAAATACATATATGCTACGTAGGATTTCTCACGTGTACCCTCTGGCGTGGCGTCCGCTCCTCGCGGTCCTTCTCAGACTTGTAGTAACACGCTGCTCGTGGAAAAGTCACGATCCAACGCGATCCATTCTCATCCACTTAGACTCTAACGGTTAAGGTTTACGACTTAAGGTTACTGTAACCACAAATCACATCGCTTACGTTCTAATACGAATACGGTCGAATCCTAGACTTTGCACTCTTATCACCATCTTTGTATTCTACGTGGACAATTTTCTATCTAGTTTACGGCAGTTCGTGGATGCTGATCAACTTGACACACCACCGAGGTGATACGAAACATAAAGTTATAATATAAATGGGCACGGTTTTCATCTACTCTCTCGTCCTACGGATCGAACAACACGTTGTACTGATACGAGGTTCCGGTCTTCTCATTAATTTAACGCTACCGTCTCCCGACAATCGTTTCGTTCGTCGTCTAAATACAATCACACGTTCACTGGTCGGACGTTGTCGTCCGACTGTTGCTGTTCACCACTTTGCCAGCCCGAGTCCAGCGTCGTCGAGTCGCTCAAGCAGCATTGGGGCGTCTCTTCTTCCTGACCGCCCCTGTATTCCCTGTAATCCCTCTCTCTTCCCCTGTCAGTCTCCTCGTCTCTGAAGTATCCCGAGGTCGCTGGTCCTTCCTGGAGCTGTTCGTCGTCCTTGGGCGTGTAATAGGAATATCGACCTTGTTGTATGACTTCGTACTGCGCGTCGGGCGCCAGGAACGGTCCCCTGGCATTTCTGGGCTCGTCGCTGTTCGCGTAATTGTCGGATGGTATGTCACCGCTGTCCGACGGCAATGGCAGAGGCATTCTGGACCTCTTCGACAGCTGTCGTTTGCCTAAACGAGCCGCCAGGTAGTCCACGCCCTCTGAATGTTCTGCACCTACGAAAATTAACGCGAGCGATCAGTACCGATCTGTTTCCTTCTCTTTCGAATCTTGATATGTCGTCGTATACCTTCTTTCTCTACGGCTAAATCGTAAAAACTACTCTCTGGCCCGCAACACGAGGAGACGTCGCCGAAATACAATTCACTCTCGGACTGTTTTGGTCCAGGGTTGGCTTCCTGTTGGAACGCACCGTTTTCCACCCCCTTTAAAGGCTTCCTGATTCTTCGACCCTTCATGGTCCCTTCGTTACCTGCCTCCGGATCGGTACTGTTCGATATCTCTTCAGCGTTCTCGTAGTTATCAGACGGACGTTTCGCGGACCTTGGTCTATGGTCTGGAAGAACGATATATCACGTTTGAGCACGTTTCCTTACTAACTCGTCTGTCTAATACACGCTTCGTTGCTCACCTTCGTTATTCTCGAAGTTGTCTATTCGTTTGGCAATTCTGGGCCTTTGCTCGGTCACCTGCGGCCGCCTAGCGGGACTGTTGGGGTCGCTGTAAGGCGGCGGAGGGCCCCACAGAGGGACAGGAGTCTCTAGAACGCTGTAAGAAGCCGTGCTAGGCGTGTACGGTCCGTTCTGCGTGTTCAAAACGGAGTAAGGTCCGCTCGATTGGGAATTGAGGACGCTGTAAGGGCCATTCGTGTTCTCCACGTTGGCCTCTGTCTGCCTGGTCTGCGTGTGAAACCCATAATTGGAGTCTGGACTCGGCGCTGGCCCTCTCGATCTAGACCAAGGCAAACGCCATCTTCTGCTGGAGAACAAAAATATACGATCCCTTAGTGCATCTCAAGAATTAAATTCGCGCACCGTTCAGTTGGCGAGCAAGAAACGAATTTCTATCGTACTAAACGCAGCTTTTTTTTTGTACGAAGGAATTTCTTCTCGGGTCAGAGTTTTTCGCGCAAAATGTTGCGACCGCTCGCAGATCGTATCTTTCCGCGAACGGTCGCCAGATTAATCGAAGAGCACGTTCGACGGTTTTTGCCGTTGGACTTGGGCAAAAGCGAACTTCGGGGAACGCGTCGTCCATCATCGTTTACTTCGAAGACGAAGAAGTCTCTCAGCTAAATGTCCGAACCAGAACGGAACGCCGGCTTAATTAATGCCATACATTAGCGGATTACTGGAATACAATGCGTCCTGGGAGCCCTCGAGGATCGTTGCCTCGTTTACAGGTTTGTTGCACCCCGCACAGCCGATATTCGTGACGTTCGTGAATGAAATCTGCTGAATATGTATCGTTACGCCCGGCGGCAAATGCACGGGGTGCATTTGAATTGCATCGATAATTTCTCAATGAACCTTACCGGGCACAGCATCGCGGTATTGAATTCCTAATAACGCGATAACTGTACCGATGACGCTTGCTGTTATTATACAACTTTCGCGCGGACAATCTAATCGAATGGATATCTATCGATCTGCGTAATCCATCGTTACCTAATAGACTGAGATTGGTACGATAAAATGATCGCACTTTCAAAATCGACTAGATCGATACTCGATCCGTCGATTATACGTACCTCGATGGCGCCAAATCAGGGTTCGGCGTGTAGAGATTTCCGGGCGTTTGGGCCCACCATGGACTAGCGCCGCCGCAGTCGTTGCAACATCCGCAGGAGCCGGTCGCTGGTCCCACGGTGCCTCCTTGCCCGTACAGAGATCTACATCTAAGCTCCAGCTGTTCCCAGTACATCTTCTTTTTCTCGTGACTTAGCAACTGGTAGACCAGCATGCACGAGAATATGCAGGCCAAGATTCCAGCGACCGAAACGCCGAACAGCGCTCGCAGACAGGCGTGCAGAGCGCCGTGAACCGCCTCGCAGTGAGGTGTGCCCTCGAACCGGACCCCTGCGTCTTCCTCTGGCGTACCGTAACACGTACAGGACCTGGTGTTGAAATAGTTCGATTGCAACTGTCGATTCCGATATATCGTGTAAAAATAGATGAACAGTCCGTGGTACCTACCTCGCTTTCACGGTGTAAACGCATTTCCGAAGACCTTGCAGCCGGGACATGTGTATCACTGTCGTCGTAACGGTGACAAGCATGCATACCAGCGCGCATACCACACCGACGGACCCGCAGACTTTCATCTACGAAAGGTTACACGTTCTTGTCTTAAGAAAGGAAGTACGCGCGAAGCGATATCGTTATCGAGGAGTGGAATGTCGGGTGAACGCTTACCAGAAGTCCGTATCTGTGTTTCCGCCTGGCCAGTAGCATCGTGAACAGACCCATTAAAATTAACTGCAAAACAATATCGAGCGCAAACCATTAATAGGGCTGTCAGACGGTTTTTCGCCGCCTCATTGTTTCCGTACGCGTTCCCCATGAAAGGAGTTCGGTTCATAGATTCCGATCTTCGCGTCTTACCATTATGCCAGGAATGTAAGATGGTACAGTCTCAAAGAGAGCTAGGCTGGCCGTGTGGGCTGAAAGGACCGCGTGCACCGCCAAAAAGAGACTGCCAACCGCAGCGCTCAGCCCGCCACAAAGGCAACAAAGGACAACGTACTTCTTGCAGCAACCACCTTCCCCCGTGTGGCCTGTAAAATTAAAGTCGGTCACTGATAGCGCCGTAGCGATAGGTGGAGGATTAAAAGGGGGCACGGAGCAGGGCAGCTAACAACGTGGTTTCGAAAATCTTCGACGTGACAGGCGAGGCGGACGTTTCTTTTTTTTTGTTTCTTTCTTTTTTTCTTCCGTCGGCTTGAAAAATGAAAGTGTCCGTGCCGGGCGCAATATCTCGCGACTCGAATCTTTACGCCGCTATCGTCTCAAAGGATCGCTAAGGAACACGGAATAGCTCGAAGGAGATTTTTCGGCAGCCGGACAGAATCTTTTGTACGACTATCGACCCTTTTCAGACAGAGGCCCCGCGCGACTTATTCCCATCGTACTGGCTCCTTCTTTCACGGGATTATGATTGTCCTTGCGTGAGAACCGAACAACGCGAGCCTTTATCTAACCACGAGAAACGTGCCGCTGAACGAAATCCCGTGAATTCTATTAGTCACCGATTACCCCCTACGTCGTCTCGATTCTGTTTCATCGGTAAATACATTGTAGACTCGCTCGACGATGCTTAGACGCGCGTCGATTGTGTTCCCTTTTATCTAGATCGAACGTTGAGCCGCGTACAGTCGCGTCGATTAATAATTCAACCGATAATGCGAACGATAATGCAGTTACGTTAAAGCCCGACAGCGTATGAAATTGCCTTCGCGCGGTGCAAGTGCTAATTTTTCCGATACGTAGCCGACGCGTTCGATTCTCAATCGTCGGGGCTCGACTTTTGTTGTCAAAGCTCGCAATTGAGCCCGCCACGCTGTATTGGAAATTCCTTCGATGAATGTTGAGCGACGGAAGCGCCCGACGCTGTGTCGGTTCAAAGACAATAGCAGATTCTCTCTCCCTCCCTCTGCGAAAGAAAGAGCGTCGACAGAGCTGAACTTTTTAATCAGGTTTCCCATTAATAAAACAGAGTACTGCGCCTTTCTGTACCACGGGCTCGAAGAGCGAGTGGAGAGAGAGATCATCTTCTGTAATTAAAAATCTAATTATTTTTCTGCCGGCGAGTGGAATCTACGAGGATTATGTGCGACTGGTTCTAAATTGAAAAATTCTTTCGGAACAGGTACAACACGCGATTGTTATTCCCGCAAGTGTACGCAATTTGGTCAGACATTCCTCAGGGAGAGCATTACGCGATGAATGAAATGGCGAACGCGATCATACGTAGTTTTCGATGGTCTTCGCTATTGTCAGACCTGAACAAGTAGATCGCTGGTGGAGGCTGAATTAGAAGATCGCGCTTTGTAGGGAACTGGTTTCCTTTAGCGATATCTTCTCGAAGAACGGTTGGCATGTTTGGGATCTCGCTTTCGATGACTCGAAAATTGTTTTCCTCGACTTGAATGCGCGCAACCTTGCTCGAAACTCACCCTGCTTTCTATTGAAACTGCTACGGGAAATCGTTTTACCGAATACCTCGAAATACCTGTTACCTTCGTGAATGCAACCAAGATTCTGGATCGAATTCTTACAATGCTACCTTGTGCTACCTGAGTTACGACTTTGGGAAACGTAGCTTTTGGAGCGAGCGAAGAAAAAGTGGGATTTAAATGCTAGCCTGCTAGTAAGGGGATGTTTGCCTGACCTTCCTTACAAATGGTCCCTACCTTTCATCTTACTCCTAATCTAATTCTTTCATTTTGTTAGAAACCGAAAAAGCTTATCTCGCGATACGTTCAAGCTGAATTTTCAATATTTTTATCGAGACACCTCTAGTCCAGCGTTAAACGCGTTTTATTAAGAATCCTGTCGATATCTATTTATACGGCAACCTTTTGCTATACACGTGACCTTCCACGTCGATGTAACATATCACTTCCCAGGTAAAAATAGGACGGTGGATGCTGGAAAATCTTTGCGTACGCAGTTTCAAAGAAATCTCTTGCTTTCCGTTGGCATGAAAATTCATTGAAACTATATTTCATCTCGTAAGCGAGATGAAGTGGCGGCGCGAATATTTGAGAAAAATCGATGATTTTAATTTCGTCGCGTCAGAGGGGACGTAATTGGATCGCTAATAGCGGATTATACGGGTATGTAGATCACTGGTTGAGACAGAATGGGGTTTCGAGGACCGATTGATAAATTAACAAGAAGGGTTAATCGGCATACCGCAGGGGTGAGGGTAATGCGATCTCGGGAAGTGCGCGTGGTTTGCCGGATGTGGCAAGTGGGAATGCGAGTGCGCCGCCATTGTGAATGGATAACCCTGGTTATCCATCTCCATTTCCATCCCAAGACGACATCGCACTATCTGCAGCACTGGATATCCATCCATCTTCCCTCTTGCGACTCGCACAGCCGCGAGATCTCGGTCACTTTTTATCCCTCGTCGAACTACTAACACGTGCCAGTCGTAGCCAATGTTTTTCTTCGCCAGAAATTGTATGTCGTTGAACTTTCGTGGTGCTCGGCTCGCACAATCGTTTCGTTAACGCGTTGCGAGATTTGAATTGCAAAACGCGCGAGTTGACGTTAACGAGAACCGGATAAATCGAAGATGATGTTGCGGCACGCACTGTCTTCCCCGATAGTTTATGAACTACGTTTGCGCATCACATGTTCCCACGAGAGGGGATTTCTTCCGAAGGTCAGCTCTTCGTCAAGCACTCTCTCATTGATCGTTTCACGATCACGTATGATAATCACCAGCGTCGATTATTTTTAATACCGTCTTCCGATCGAATTATTGTCATTCAATGCTGCTGCAACCCCATTGAAAACGCTTGCGAGTATCTCTTCGAGGGATGTCGCATCGATGCAATCGCCTCTCCCTCCCGTTTCTTGTGTCACGTCTTTGCACGTTCACTGAGATCGTTTGCGAGACGAATGCGAGAGCACAACAACTCGAGAGACACTCCACGAGATCTCTGCTGGCCCGCACGTTGAGGTGTCCCACAGGTGGTGGCGGCGTTGATTCCTACCCGAAGCTGAAGCTTGGAATTCTTTTCAAACGGGGCTTCCAAAATGGCATTCCTCGCCGCGACCATTCACTCGCCAGCTTGGATTATCGCCGGCGAACGTAAAAGTATCGCAGCCTGTTGTACGATTCGTAGCATTCTTCGACACGATGTTCCTGCTCTTGGTTGCTGCGAGCATCGACTGGTCGATATACCGTGACGATTCGAGCGACTCGACGCGGTCGAGGGTTGAAATTCCAAGGGGGTTGTTCCTCGAGGCGAGCAGAATCGGTGAACGGTGCGTTTCGGTGTCGATAACGCGTGTCAGCAATTGATAAGATGGACAACAGCGATACTGAGCTTGCTCTCAGTCACCACCCGGCTGATACTGCAGACATCGTCGAATGAAATGACTAAGGGTGGTAGCTAGGGGTTTACTTTTCCCGTGTCTGTTTAATTTCGTTCGATTCTCAGGAAATATTTCCCGACTGCGTGACGCATGTCCGCTTTAAAATGAAATCGAGTGTGAGTGGGTAGAGTATGTCGCATAGAAGCGAAATTGCATATCCGTCATTCGAGTTGACAAGCTAACGAGTAAGATATATCGATTCGCTGTCGCGACGAATATCGTCTGCTCAAGTTCTCGGGTTTCATATATTCGTTATTTACCACCATTTACAGTTACGTACCATTTGCATTTTAGGGAACGCGATTAGCGTTAATAGTACGGACGCGAGATAGAAAGGATACTTACATTGATTGACAGCCGTTGTTTCGTATCGCCTGGTCGGTCTAGGGGGTGGACGAGGCGGAAGCGCGGGAGGTTGATGCGTTCTTGACGTCACCTCAACACCACCGTCGCTCTCACCCTCTTGTCCCCTTTTGTTTCCTCCAGTTTGTACCACGTGACATTGACACTTGCTCTTAGAAGGAGCGGACACCTAAACGTAAAAATTTCACATCGAGTTTCTGGCGACTTTCGAAACGATACGAATTCAATCTTCCAAGTTGGAAAAACAGCAAAGGTACCTGTATCGCGTCCACCCCGATAAGAGACGTATTTTTGGTATCGTTGTTCTGCGGGTGTTGATGCCCGTGACTGTGCATGTGTCCATGATGATGACCGTGATGCTCGAGACTCGACGGAGCTCTGTCCCGTTGTCGAGAATCAGGGTGGCCGGTGTGCAACGAATGCACTTGCTGTAAATGATGATGATGATCGTGGACATGATCCAGACGGCTGTGCGTTCTCGTATTGGCGTTCGACGAGGAGGACTCGCAGGATATCCCAGAACTGACGTGATGATGATTTACGCTCGAATGTCCTGTTAAACTTCCCGACGAGCTGCCACGATGGTGACTAGCCAGCGGCGTGGTCGAAAGACTGCTGTTCGCGTTGACCACGTGCCGATGGACCGCTGGCGAACCACCGTGATTCAACATGCTCGAATTCGAGGAGGCGCCGCTCATCGCGCTGGAGGTGCCGTGGTGATCGCTGGAAAAGCCAGAGTTCGAAGGGTAGTGACCGGCTAGGCCGGTGGTACCGCCTAGCCGGTGATGACTCGTCGGCGAACTTCTGTGCCCCATCGTGGTCGAGGTCGGTATCGGATTCGGATGGTGATGGGTGCTCGGGTTCCCCGGCGCAGTTTGGCTCCCGTGATTCGAATTGGAGCTACTCAAGGGTCCAGAGTTTCCATGAACGTGGCCGGCTAGGGTGGGCGGCAGGTTTCCGTGATGGTGGCCCGTAATTCCTTGCGGGCCGTGCGGATGATGCACGGTCGCCGGCCCGTGGTGATGGGTTACGTTCGCGGTCTTGGTGTTCCCGTGGTGATGATGAGTGTGTTGTCGCTGGTGCTGCTGAAATCCCATCAGGCCGTCTCCCACGTCCAAATTCGTGGTGCTGCGGAAATTGTCCGCGTGCTTGTGAACGTGCGCGTGAGTGTCGCCGTGGAAATGCCCGTGGACGTTACGCTCCGGCGACGTCGGCTCGTGATGGTGTTGATACGGATTCAGGACCTGCTGAATATTCTTCAGCTTATCTTTGCCGGAAGCTGCCTGTTTCTGCGACATACCGGCGTGGTCGTCGAGCTGTTTCTCCAGATCCTTGCCGGAGGTTTCGAGAAGGGCCGAGGCGGACTCCAACAAGGGGCTAGGGCTGGAAGTTAGGCTGTGTTGGTTATCCTGCAAGTTGCTGGATTCCTGAACTCTTCGCGCGGCCTCGAACGCCAAGTTCCGCGAGAGATCCAGGTTCCTCGGGCTGCACGAAAGGTTGTGACCGTGTCTCGACAGAATCGCGCTCTGACCGTCCATCGATCTCGCGTTCGGTGATAAACCGGCCTGATGTTCCAAGATATCGACGTTCCTGCTGTTCTCTAAATTGATCTGTTGGCTTTCTTGATGAGATAGCGGACTTTCGAGCCTTCTTATTGGCTCGAAAGCGCTCTGAAGTGCCTCCAAACCTCTGGGGAGTTCTTGGTTGTTGGAAATTCTTGTACTTCCCACGCCCCTCTCCCCTCTGTCCCTCTGCGTTCTCATGGAATCCATGCTACTCATCGCGGAGCATTGGCAAGGGTGTTTCGGACTTTCCGGAACGTCCAGGTCGGTGGTTAATTGCGGCTGGGACATTTTAATACCTGAAAATGCAGATCGCGATTGCGTTAACTGACGTGGCGAAAAGATCGATTAATTATCGTTGAAAATTCGATTCGAGAGAGAGAGAGAGGCAGGTACAAATTAAGGCGTTCATCGATTAAGCGTCTATCCGATCATCTAAGATCCGTGGAGGTACGATACGTGATAGATTACGATCGATCACGGACGATCCGCGGGTTAGTCGCCGCGCATTTCTCACATCTCATCGAGCGGCGATTCGTTTCCATACCGCCGTCTCGTTGGACTTGATAGATCGTTCAAAATCGTTTCGCATTTACCGAACAGCGGCAGGCAAAATTTAAGTAGGCGACAAAACAAAAAGTATAATTCGCTGCGAATCGGCTGGCGAAGGGACTCGTGGCTTTGTCGATAATCCACGGAAAGATGGGCAGTCGGTTAAGGAACTAACGAATCTCCCAATTACGACACAACGCGAGCGTCCGGGAAACGGGATGATGCTAACTGTGGATATCGCATCCGTTCCGGACACGGAAATGCGGAAAACTTTCGCAGCCTATTAGCGCCTTCCGTCGTTAAAACTTCCCGAACAGCTTCCAACGAACTTATATAAATATCTCGGCGTGCACATTAGACGATTCTTCTCGAGTTGCGAAGAGTGGCTTTCATGGTTCGGTATTGTACTTATTTACGAAGAATTCCACCCTCGGACTCGGCCCATATTACCTTGTTAAAAAAATTCTTACCAATTCCCGCTAATAGACACTGTCGGAAAGTATCGTTCTGGCTCGTACGGGGGGGGGGGGGGGGGGGCCCGATTAATGGGCTCGCGGGTACAGACAACGCGTATCGCGCGAGAAAAAGTGCGTGTCGCGTGGCACACAGGTTCGATCGATCAACTAGGCGCATCATCGTCGCGATCATTACGGTAGATACATTTAACCCGATGCCAGTTCAAAGTACCGTAACTCTGGCTCGTCACAACCGAGCTACGCGTAAAACGTATGTACGTATCGATGTTGAAAATCTGACAGGAAATATCGCGTCATCGTTTCCCCCGGTTAGCCATTATCGAAGATGGGGCGCGGGCCGATTTACGGCTACTTTAAAGGAAAATCTACTTTGCCTAATGGACCCGTTGCGTTTCACCTGCAGAGTCGATCACATCGTCCGCTACCTTAAGGCACATTTCGTATCGAGCATCTAGTTAGAGGCGACCGGTACGAAGTAGTCCTCGTAAGTACACCCGGTTGACTCCCGGCCACTCACATTCCTCGTATCTCGTTATACGAGCGTAAAGACTTGCGAAGGCCACGGTCAAGTTCGATGCCGATGGCGTTGCTCGGACGCGGTTCAGTTTTTCTGTCGTTCGACGATCTCCCGATCGAACGAAGAATGGGAATACTTGCCGGCACGTGGATTTAATTTGGTTCGCGCAGAAAATCGACGACGATCCGGTGTCCCCTCGCCCGAGCGCGGCCGTTCCGGACCGATCCTTGTCCGAACGGTCGAGCCGTAAAAAATTTCTCGCGATGTTTATACGCGACCGTAAACCCGATGCAACCTGCCCGGGTTACGGGTCCCCGATTGATCGACGGCCAAGCCGGCTGGAAATTACTTTCGTTTAAGTCGGTCTATTCGTCGAAACGAGAAGGGAACGGAAAGGGAAAACGGTGCGCGACTCGCGAAGATTAACGATCGTTCGACAACCTGTACCCGGGATTCAGGAGCCGTTCGTTTCTAGTGTTCGGATAAGCTCTATCTGGTCTACTCCTCCTTGGTACGCGAATACCGGTTTCACCGTCGCGAATAAATGGAACGGCCGTGTCAACAGTGTCGAGTTCGCGAACGAAATCCACCTTAACCTATCCGGGCTGCATCAAAGGTTCGACGCGGTTCGCCATTCCTTGGCGATCGTACGCCGTGTTAGGGGACTAGCGTGAGAAAAATCTTTATCGAAACGAACACTCCCAGTTTTCGTTTAGATCGCGCAGCGTACGTCTACTACAGGTACGCCCTTCGATCGTTTCGTTTACGCGCAACAGTCCGGGCACGTTGCGAGTCGGCATCCATCGCTTATCCATATTAAAAGAAGATAGTCGCGGCTCACCTGCACGATCGAATATTCAAGTGTTCCAGTCTGCCGGATCCTCTCAATCACTGTCTCCCGGTGACGCTCCTTCCGCATGCTCGACGATCGGAGCACGGATCTGAACACGGGGCGAATGTCTATTTTCGACACGGACTCTCAGTTCCTTGGTCTTCCTACTGGAATACCGTGGTGCGTCGGTAGGTGCGGGCATTTTCGAAACTCGTCGTAGCACGCGCGTATAGCACCCGCCAAAAACGACGACCGTCTACACGCGCGTTTTACCCGCGTGTGCCGGTCTCCGTACCGCAGAACACGAAACCTCTATCACATCCACGTCGGGGGTCTCTCTCTCTCTCTCTCTCTCTCTCTCCTCGACGGCGTCGACCGCGAATTCTCGTTAATCCGATTCCGAGAGTCGGCTCGCGTCGCGTCCCGTCTCGTACACCATCGGAACACGGGACACGGGCAGACCAGAACGCGCACAGCGATGCAACAGAAGACGGCGGTCCCACGGGGACGGGTGAAAACGAGCGACGAGCACTCCCGAAGAAAGGAACCGACGAGGATAGCAGCGGAGCGCAATATCGTGAGAGACTGTTGGTGCCTTCCACCTTCACTGGCAGCCGTTCCGCCTTGGAATGTGCCTTTGCCCCCCGCTTCCTACCCCTCGCCGCACCTCTACCGGGCCCAGAGCCCGACCGAGGGACCCTCGGGGCCCCTCTTACACTCTTCCACCGCAACCTCCGCTCTGTCCCGCCATTCGAGCCTCCGACCGTCGATTTCGTTCTGGGACCGCAAGTGTCAGGCCCACCCACCCACTCTCGTTGGGCCACGATGGGACTCGCTGGATAGGGTAGATCCTACGACCGAATCAGGCCCCGTATTAAATTCGCGAACATTCCTCGTCCCCTTTGTCCACGTACGAACGTTGATTAAATGTCGTATCGATGTTCGCGCGCGCCAACGGGACTTCCATCGTCGAGACGCGAACGGAAACCACCCGAACTCTCTATATATACCCTCGACCGTTTCCTGGTACGGTTTAAACAAAGGATAGTGGCGAGTTTCGGCTCGTACGGAATATTAGGTAGCGTCCGAGGCAGGTACGACCGCTCGCAGGTTAGCTCGGTTCGTAAGCGCGGTGGTATATAATTTTCAGGGAGGGAATAGCCGAGCGATTCTCGCGGGCTCTTCAGCCCCTCCGTCTTCGTTCCTTCTGTCCTATTAACACGATTACTCCGAGTAATGGGTAATTGGAGATAATGGCCGCGATGCGGATTATCCTTTAAATTTAGTTATAAAAATTCCTGGCCGGTTACGTAGCGCACGACGCCGCGGCCTTTCTCTTATCCGGTGAGAACTCTCCAACGAGTCGCACGCTGGAACGGTCTCTCATCGATCGATCGTTGGTTTCTCCCCGTTCACCGGTGCTCGAAACGTTTCAGCTGTTGTTTACGAGTATGTTGTTTATACGAACAATCAGCGCACATTGACCGACGTTAATGTTACGCGAGAGCTGTCGGCCGAACGTTAATTGTTCCATTGTACAATGCGCATCGGGTGTATGATTTAACGCAATGCGGGAAAGTGTAACGCGATATTGGTTGTCAATAAAGATCTGAATGGATCGTCGAGAAGGAGAGCAATTGTAACGATGCTTCTCGCTCGCAGTAGACCGCGACCTGTTCCACATAAATATTCGATACTTTTAAACAACCAGACGCCAACGAGAGTCTATAAAAATAACGTGGAAGCACGAATATCTGCGAACGCCTCTGCGCGAATGCCCGACCGTTTCTGAATCGGAGCGAGACAATGGGCATTGTGAGATTTTGGGATAGTCTTTGGCCATTTTCAGATTTTCCAGTTATCCTCGCAACCAGATTGTTATCTCTGCCGATGGGATTTATTGTTTCGCCAGACCCATCGCATTCAACGATATGGGTCACCCAATCGGTGTCAAGACGGTCGAACCTTAAATTTGTTAATTAACAACTGGATGTAACCCGGCGGGTAGATGGTGCTTATATTATTTACTCCCTGAGACATTCATTGATCGCAATACGGCCCGTATTCTTTATTCGCATTCTTATAGTAGTCCAGAGGAAGAAAGAACTCTCCGAAGTACAATGGGCAGCGTAATTAAGGGTCAAAAGTTTTTAGCTTCATTAATTACGCGAACACTTCAAACGATGCCATTATCATCCCGAGAGTGCTGCAAGCAAAACGGTGCGCTATGCATAATGTAGTTTCATCTCTTCTCGACTTCGGGGCTATTTTTCTGAATCAATTCGGGGAACGAAATAAGAAGTACGAGTTTCTTAATTGCGACAGGCTCGTAATTATGAGGAACGAAAAAAAAGTGGAGGATTCAAAACTGTGATTCACTTTCACTGTCTTTGTTCAAGCATTATCAATAACATACAATTAAAAAATTATAGTTGCTCAAATAATAGTTCACAACACGTCTATGGTAATGTTTCATGTATTTAAGGCGTATCGTCTACTTAAATTTATTAAAAGCAGGAAATATCAGGGAACCACCATAACCGGTTATGGTGTTTGCGTAATAAAATATGATTGTTTTTTTAAAAGAGGAAATTATTTAATGCGGCAGCAATCGATAACTCGCAGTAGATAATTCAAACTGCCGGTACAGTTCACGGTATTGCCTCTAGATGGCGGTAGTAACGCCCGCCGATTGGACGAACGTTTGATTTGATGTTTTCTTTCTCAAAAGTGTTGGTTGACGTGAAGTGGTGCGCGTGTTGGTTAATTGCTAGTTAATTTATGTCAATTGATTGCAGAAACTTGGTGAGCGTGTACTACAGTGTATGCCCAGAAATTGGTCGTTTCGATGCGATGCATCGAAATTTCATGAAATTCGTTCCCGCGATATAAATCTGGTGAGTAAAAATTTATAGTAACAAAATAGCCGTTAACCAAACTTTCTGAGAATCTAAAAATGGTGGGAAAGGTCGGTCATCCTTGTCGAATTGCACGTTACCTAATATCGCTTAAATTTCCTCTTTTGGGGATGAGAGGCTGAATTAGTTATTTCGGAATTAATCGAAATGTTTATGAATATTTGAAAATAGATCATATTATCTATCTATCTATCTATCTATCCGCATAATAATCGGAATCCAATATGTCAGCCATTAACGACACTTGTTCCCGATTATCCGTGAAAATTTGTTGCTCTTGCAAATTATCATTTACGACGATTACAACATACATCTATACGTAATAAATATATTTATAATTACAGGTATATGCGTATCGAAATAATGCAACGTGGTAGCACTAAAATTTTCATCGCTCTAAATATCGTTACTAACATTATCCAAGATTGAATATTTAGTTGTTCGATACACGTGGTAGATTTTCCGTGATGTTCTAATGGAACTTTCACGGTATTAGCGGTGTAAACAGTTGTTTTTTTCCCTCGTCATGATCTGTGGTAAGTAAGGCCAGGTCGAGCTGGTTGTATATATTTTTAGAATATACTCTCGTTGGTGGTTCGTCTTTGTTGACGTTTTTTCTCTCGTTACGTTCGACGATATCGCTCGCTAGTGCCGCGCATACCTCAGTCCTCCTTTCTCGTCCGAGCGTGTTCGAGCTTGTTTCGTATTCTCGCCCTCCATTTCGAGATTATGTTTCGATCGCCGGCCGAATATTTTAAGAGCCAGTTTGAAGGAAAGCGGCGCACTTAATCGACCTATTTTTCCAAACTCGCACCCCGATATTTCGGTGACGTTGATTTTTAGTATCCGCCGGGGAAAGTGTTCGCCGCCCTCGAGGAACGTCTCGGTTCAATCGTGACGACATATTTTTCTGGTAAGAACTTCTAATTTATATCAGTCTACTTGAACCTGTTCCAAATACTAGAATAGATTGAAACGTAGACCGCATATTTGTTACATAAATCTGTAATGCCGTAGTAAATGTTCTCATTCATACAGCGCTGCGTCCTGGTGTTGGCCAGCCGCGTGAAATATTAACGGTTCGCAGATTGAAATAGTTTTGAATTTGGAAATTCGAATTTTCGAAACACGAACACGTTAATGGAGAAACCGTGTGAAAGACACCCTCGCCGCTGACTCGTTTCGGCATTGATTTTCGAAAATGAAACCGAGCAAAAGCATCGATGTTTCCCTCGGCATCCGTTCGAGCGTGTTCTCGTTTTTTCCTCCAGCTTCTCCAGACCGAAATGGCGGAGAATTATGAGCAGGTTATAGTTTTACGAAGGGCGTAGGGTAGGGGGGGGTTCGACAATTTTGCTAGGAAGCCGCGAGTCAGAGGCCGGCTGGTCCAGCCCCAGAGCCTTCGTATTCGGACCATTAGTCCAATACGGCAATTCGTCAAATCGGGAGAAATGTAGTATCAATAACGTCCTGCAGCTGCTGCCATCGAAGCATGCATTTTCCTGACGCGCAAATTGCGCGCGCACGAGCCCTCTCTTCGAACCTACACGAGCGACAATTGTTTCCGATTTTCCCGATCCCCTCGAGCAGCCCCTCTCCCCGGCCCCGCGCACACATTGCTCCGGCCTCCTCATTCGATTGTTTTTGTCCCATCCCGGTGTTTTCGCTGTTGTTTTGCCCACCGCGTAATCTGTGAATCGATTTCTCGATTCATACCGTTTCACTGAATCCTTAACCAGTTTCTATTTTTCATTGGACCACCCCGCTGCCCGCTCGTTCCGACCTTCCATTTTATTAATCGTAAACAGTCGCGGTTGACATTTTTCGCATTCGACGCTAGAAATATAGCACGCGATTAATAAAAAAATATGACGTCGTTGCGGTACACTCGAGACGTGGTATCAAAGATGGTCTCGAGATCCGAATCGAAGGTTCCACGGGGCGCGGTGTGTATTTTTCATCGTTAGCACGCGGCTAAACACGTGTCCACCCCGACCACGTGTCACCGTTAATTTCCTGCGGTTTCCATTCTCGAAATCGTGCTCAACGGAAGTCTACGGCCGATGTGTGATGTTTGCGGATAAATCCTCGTAGCCTGCCAGCGCTGACCTTCTCTCGCAGGCCATCTTCCCTCTTTCACCTTCGCTCCATCCCCTTGGCTCTCTCTCTCTCCGTTCCTCTTTCCCCGACTCGCTTCCTCCCACCCAGTATTCTCGCTAAATAATAAATACGAGAGGGTTCTCCGGGAATACCCCGAGGGTGCCATTAGCGGGGTACAGGCCACGGACCACCCTCTCGCACCCTTCGAAACCGTCCTCCGGCTCGCACCCATCCCCCCACCCGCGTAGCTTCTTCCACGACCCGAAACGCGAGTCTAATACACTTAGAGGAGAGAAAGAAAGAGAGAGAAAGAGAGAGAGAGCGTGAGAGGTTCGCGTCTATGGGTGTAAGGGGTGGCGAGGGTCTCTCCGATCGCTTTATGGCGGCTGCTCCTTTTCTTTTCGTTTTCCTCGACTCGCTTGACGAACGAGCCTCGAATAGACGAATGTCTTAAAGTTCACGGGAAACTCGAGGGGGTAGATCATATTTTCAATGCCATCGGTCCGGGTTCGTTTGCGTTTTTCTTCCTCTCCTTTCACTCCCCTTTAGGCTTGGTTCGAACCGATATCGGTTTTTGGTTTCCACGGGTCGCTCGAAGAAGCCACGATTAATCTCGCATCGAACGGATTTAGCGAAGGAACGACCACGATATCGAGTGGAAAACTTTTAATCAGCGAACAGTGCTTTTCTTCCTCTGTTTTCTTCTTTTTTTTTCCCCCTCCCCGCCCCGGTCGATCTTTTCCTCCGCGGGAACAGATCGGCTACGTCTAGAATTCGATGCAAAGAAACATTGAAACGGTACGTCCACCTCCGGATATCTGTACCAGGCTTCCTGCAGATCTAATAGGACGAGCCGGACGCCTGGAAAACGTTGACCACTGGCTCTAGCCGGTCAAACGGCTAATCGAGGCCATTGCGATCAACAGCGGTTCTCAGCCTCGTCCCCTCTTAATTTACGAACTCCGAAACTAGTGGCACTTTCGAAACTTTCAGTCCTCGGCTCGGATAGCTCCATCCACCCCACCCTTCGCTCCTCCTGATTAAGATCAGCCATCGACCCGGACCAAGAATATTTCCTATATCGAAACGATCCAATTTCGTCCCTTAAAATGCGCTCGTTTCCGTCTCCTAAAATATTTCATGCAACGAATAAAGTCTCGCAGACTCCGGAGTTAGTTACGTTCACGTCCGTTTCAGATGAATTATCGACCGCAGATTATCGATCGATCCTCGATCGCAGGGGCCAGCTGCATCCGCGTGGACAGAATCGAAGGACGGCAACGCATCGGGAACATGCAGCCGGGGATACGCGAGGCGGCAGCGAGGGGTAAGTATCAATAATTGAGCACCATGGGGGTGGCTCCGCTTGGCCATTTAGCGGTCGAACGAAGGGGATGGACCGCGGATACCCATGGTACGGGGATATCGGTGGATGTATCGCACGGCGAGGCCTGCTATCGACATGTCGACGATGCCAGGCCGGGGCTGTATATTCCACGATATAGGAAACTATCCTAGCCGCGATCATGATACGCGAAAATACCATCTGTCATTCGGGGGTGCGTGCCAGATCCCGTCCCAACGGCCGACCACCACCCATTTCTATCTTTCCACCGCGATTTTCACTCCGCCCCTCCCCGCGCCCTTCGTTCTGCCTTTCGTTGCCTTTCTGCCTCGCATTTTTCCCGTTCTCTCTCTCTCTCTCTCTTTCCTTGAACGACCGCAGAATGACACTGTTCTTTGGAAGGTATACATTTTTTTTGTTTAACACAGGATATTCACCTAT
The DNA here is from genome assembly GCF_050948175.1 of Xylocopa sonorina. NCBI lineage: Eukaryota > Metazoa > Arthropoda > Insecta > Hymenoptera > Apidae > Xylocopa > Xylocopa sonorina. The sequence goes on from NC_135193.1 coordinate 18,112,161, forward strand.
TCTTTTCACTATGCGTACGAGTTTGTGGAGTGTTTGTCGAGTGGCTGTAAAAAAGTGAGCGTCGCTCGAACGTCGGAAACGTTTCCTTAAATAGTGTGACCCGTAAAACCCGAGTTGATCCAGATCGCGGAACAATTCCGTATCTGGAAACAATTGGCATAAACGGCAGGGAGATTCGCGGCGGGGCTGTATCGAAACTAGTTGCCACCGGCAGTCCTGCCCTCGTGAATAATTGTGTCCCGTAGTCGAATTCATTTTCCAATTAAGAGCTACGATTTGCATTTAACTACGGCCGTCGATCGATAAGCCAAATCGAGGTCGTCCAAGTCGGGAATCACCGTCGAAAAATGTGATTAACGGTGCGGGCTAACGATAGCTCCGACGTCGGGGTGCAATGTGTCGAACAATGTGTACTTATCGCGGCACAAATGTTCCCTACCGAGGATCGGGCCGGCCCTCCTCCCTTTTTCCTCTCTTTCTTCGTTTCATGATTGCGCATCCCCATTCTTCCATTCCTCGCCTGCATGAAATCGTATCAGTTGCCTCTAAAAGCTAGCGAGCTCGGCATTAATGCTTCACGGTTCCGCGCGTTATTAAAAATTTCTTCGCCTCGCTCGGAATGAACCCGGGTCCCCATTGTGGTTACTTTGGGAAATCGATAGACCGACCGTACGAGTACCGGCCCTTAATTCGCAAGCGATTTTAATTATTCTTATTAGAAAGGGTGGATACGAGAAGTGAGAAATGGTGGCGGTCGATCGGTGAAATTCTTACCCCGGATGCGTCGTTGTCGCGTCTCCGCGTAACTTTTGACCTCCCCATTAGTGGAACCAACCCTAGGGGGGGACGGTGAGGCCAGAGCTCCGTTAGACGGACAACTTAATGTTATGGAAAAATAGCTGGGTTTTCCGGATGGTCGCAGACGCACCGGTTCTCCGGTGTGTATATTAATGCGGGGCCGAAAGAAGAGCGAGAACGAGGAGGAAAACCGCGGCAGACAAGAGCGAGTCGAACCTCGAGCAGATGCTCACCGCTGGAATATCTAAATAAATCTGCGTGTCGGCCACCCTTAAAATCCTTGAGTCGAATAAGTAATAACGTTCGTCGATCGCGGGGTTGGACCTTTCCCTTTTCCGTATTCCGCCTTGCCCTTGCCTGCATAAGCGAGCGCGTCCGATTTCGGGACTTTAATTGGCCCGGGGGAATTCCGCTGCGTGGACTTACTTTACGAGGAAACTTTCGAGATATTTCGTGCCCCGAGAGACGAGAGAATGCATATTTTCTTTTTTCTTTTTTTTTTTTTGTTTCTCTCCCACCGCGTGTTTGGGAGCGACAGGGGTGGAGCGCGAGGGGGACGGTGGAGAAGGGCGAAAGAGGAACGAACGATCGCGACGAGCTACTCTTTTTTTCTTCCCGGTGAGGTTTAATCAGTTTTGCCGTCGGAGTTGCGGTCGATCTAGGCAGATTATAGAATCGTTCAAACAAGCGCAAAAGTTTCGCTTGTCCGTCTCAATTTGAGAAGTTTTGAGACGGCTATGAAAATTATCGAGACACTTCTGTCTCTGTTTAGAGTATCGAAACGATTCGATGCGATAGCGGAAGGGAGATATTCCACGGTATTAATTTCTTCTTGTTCTTTAAGGGAGGAACTTCCGTGATAACTCCGTTTATGTACCTTTGTCGGTTTTAATAAAGTTAGGAAGTTTACGAGTGCTGTAACAGAGAGGTTTCTGCAAATTTTGCTCATCAGCACGTTTGTAGCTTCTTTTTTCTTTAGAACGATAGCACGTAATAAAATCTCGATTTTCAGAACGCCAATGAAATGACAGGAGTCTTCGAATATCTGCTCGAAAATTGTTACCATCTCGTTTGACATTAACATTCGCGAATGGTTCTCCCTATCGAAGTGTGATTCCGTTTAAAGAATTCATCTGGGATCGAAAAAAGGACGAATTTCATCGCCGCGCGCGCAAATAAAGGGTGAAAATCGCTCGGAAGTGAAATATTAGGTACCGTTTGCCCGTAATAGGGTACCGCTTAGTAAATTGCAGAGTTCGCGAAGCGCAATTAGTTGATAGTAATCGGTGGCTTTAGACGGTTTTCGTACATAGATTAGCACGGGCGTTGTACGCGCGTGCAAACATACGAGAGGCCGTCGAGTTCATCGCAACGACAGGACGATTTACGAGGTTTCACAGGCTCGCCTGTCGGCCAGATAGAGCGAATGTGTCAATTACGATAAAGCTCATCGGCGATCGATGTATCTGATGAAATTATTTAGACGTCCGCTGTCGAGCAACGACGCGAACCTACCCCCCTAACGGTTCACCGCGATATTACGCAGCCTCGCACTATCCTATCGCAAAATACAATTACTCCGCCTATAAATGTCCACTGTTGCACTCTAGTTATTGCTTTATTTATACAATACGCTCGACAATTAAACGGAATTATCGGCCGGTTAAAATTATAAACGCCACAAATAGGACACCGTATAGTAATATTCGATGGTACCGTGTTACGCATCGAATTTATTCTAAATACAGCGTGTATCGTTGTAAAATTGGACGACGGTTCGATGTTATGGATTCTACCGCCGCGTTTGTAATCGTTTAATATAATGTCCGATCCACCGCGATCGTGGTCCACGGTTAATCGTTTCTACCCCGCTGTGTTTGATCCCCGCCTCATCTTTCACAAGTTAAAGGGAAACTTTTTCCGCGAAACTCTCGGGACAAACTCGTTACGGTATTGCGATGAACTTGGCGAATGCTCCGCGTAATTGCATAATCCGTTTCGGTGCATCCTCTTGTCGTTTGTTCTACGAACTACGGGATCTTCTTCAACGTCGTCGTCCACCCCTTCAGAACGTTCCGCTTCATCCTGCAATTTATCGCGGGCCAGCTCGTCCACGGTGTACGTGTCAACTTCATCACCTCGCGCAACTTCCTCTCCTGCGTTCACTTTTTCCCCGCTCGCTTTTCCTCCCGCTTGTCCGCGTAAACATTTATCTTCCCTTCGAGCATTCTCAGCTTGTCCTCATTTGACAAATCATGGCCGCTGTTCCGCGCGCGCGTCTCGTTTAACTCGTTCTGTTTCTTGTCGATTTCGGTCAGTTTTTCGAACAGCTCCTTGTCCCTCGTCGCTCTCCTCATGTCCTCGCCAAACGCCACTTCTTCCAGTTGTTGCTCGTTCTTCTTCCTCCACGCCTGCCGTTTGTTCAGCAGTAGTATTTCATCCTCCAGCCAGTTCTTCCCGGTTATCGGTTCTTCTTCTCCCTCTTCGGATAAATCTGAAGCGAAAATACGGAGAGTGACGATAAAAAATGCGATTAGAACAGAGAATACTTACCTTCATTGTCATCAACGTTGCTCCGTTCTCGAGACTGGGCGTTAGTCACAGATTTCGACGTATCTCCTTTAGTTTTAATACTTTTCTCCGCAACCACCGTATTATTCTTTTTTAAATCGTTCGTCTTTTCTGTCCAAGATCTAACGCTGCACTTGTATAAAAAATATAACCATAACGATACGTACACGTTCTGCCAGGCTTAATCGTACGTCATTCGTGTGATACATACTTCTTAGCTACCTTATTTTTGACACTTTCCTTGCTTTTCAACGCGCTATCACCACCTTCGTTCGATTCCACGTTCAACTCCATGGAACTATAAATTAGAGGTTTCTCGTATCCCGTATCGGAAGTATCCCAAAAGATTTGGTCCAGGTATTCACGTTTCTGTCGCGTCGCCGCGGCTTTATGCACAGCATCCTTCTGTCGCGACTGATCAATAGCATATGCACCTTTGCGATGCCTGCCGCGTTTCCTCTTGCGCTTTTTACGCTCCCTTCGCCTCTTATTGTGCTTCCCGCGGTCGTCCAGACTTCGAATTGTCCGTCGTCCTCTACGGTGGACGTCGAGGCCGTCTAAAACATGCAGGCAGGTCTCTGTAGACGCGAGAGTAGCGAACCGGACGAAGTAATCGTCGCGGACGTTCGAACAGCGAGGCCCACCCTCTGGGAAAAGTTGCTCGTCCTCGCGGAACTTTCTGTTGCTCGGCTTCAAGTGGTTCGCCGCGTTCATTAAAGGCGAAAAAGTATCCGGCCTCGTCGAATAACTTCCGTTACTCGCGTTACTCGTTCCTATTTGGTACTGAAGAACGCCCGCTCCAATTCGAGGCGATGATTTCCCTTTCTTTTCGGCCTCCTCTCTCGCCTCGATGTACTCCAACAACAAATCCAGCTGCTTCGCCTGGAACAGCCAGCGAAACGAACGGTAGAGACCGTGAAATGTTACGGGGTACGCGGGCCGGAACTCCTCGCAGCGCTAACCAGGTAATCCTGAATCGACTCGATTCTCGCCTTATCCTTTGCCGTCAGAGCACTGTACTCCTTGATCAAACTTTTTAATAATCGTATCTTCGCGTACAACTCGGCGATCTCCGCTTCCATCGCCTCGTTTGGAAAACTCTGGAAGAGGAACTTGTTCCGCGGGAAATAATCTTCCGCTCCTCCGTTGCGTATTGATGGCAACGTGGATGCCTGGAACAATCAGGCTGCTTCAATCTACAATATATGACGATCACCTTCAATTAGCGTTTTCACTCAATATCTGTTACTTGTTCCATTAAAGTTTCCTGCGGGTTCGCGTCTAGCATCCAGTTTAAAAATTCGATCGATTCCGGCGGCAGGGAGACGCAGCTCTTCCTTTGGACCTCGTCGAAGATCAGCTGATTGAGCAGCAGCATTATTTTATTCAGCAACTCTTCCGTGTGCTTGATCTGGTAGATGAAGGATAAGACTCGTTACATTTTCGAATGGCAGCAAACTGATTTTTGAAAAGAAGTACACGCACTTCATCGTCGTTTAGAGTTTGACGATACGATTTATCAGCAGCCACGGTGTCCCTAGTTTTGTGCTTTTGGTAAAGACCTGGGCCTAAAGACACTTTCAGAACCTCGTTCTTTTGTACCTGATAATTTTATCAGAATTTAGTAGTGGTGTCTTTGAAGGTAACGTGTTTATACCTGATCGAAAATCTGTTCCACGATTTTCCCAGCAAGCTCACCGTGAAGAGCAGAATCCATCTGCGACTCGTCTTCCATATTGTCAGCTATTAGTAGCGAGGAGATTCCTTTCTTTCGAGTATGGCTGTCCGAGCTCGTCTGAAACATCATCGTCGAGCTTTTTCTCTAATTAAATTATATAACACCCGTGATCATATTTCTTTGTAGATCGACGGAATTATCGCTCGATCACTTACATCCTCCTTTTTCATTTTAACACGATGCTCCTTCTTCTCGCCGTGAAGTTTCTCTTCGTTTCGACTAGCTTTGCTCTTTTTGACGTTCGTATGATGACTGGTGCTTTTCGACGCATTCTTTTTATGCTTCTTGTCGTGGCTCTTCGTTTTCGAATCGTTCGCGTGTTTTTTGCGATGGCGTCGTTTTCTGCGACTCTTGTTGGATTTACCCTTCCTCTTCTGCTTCTTCGACTTCTTTTTCTTCCCGTGCTTTTTCCGCTTCGAACTTGCGCTCCTGGCAACTTTGTCATAGTCGTCTTCATCGTCTAAAATATCGTACTCCTCCAGCACCTTGTTCGAGTCGAAAAGCTTCCGATGCGCGTCGTCCGTATCTTCGTACGAGTTCGACAGTTGCACGTTATTGTCAACTTCTTCGCCGTGCTGATTAACATCGTCGTAAATTGTGTCGCGAGGCAATGCGGCGTCTCGTTTGATTCTGATATCGCCTCGAGACGATCGTGGCTCGTCCAATGGTGGACGCGTGGCGAGTGCCACCTTGGACGCTGCAGATTTCAAAGTAGTACTGTCCACAGCTCGAACCGCAGCGACTGTGCTATTGTTAATTGAACTTTTCTCGTGTACTGCGGTATTAGCGTCGATGCGCGCAACGTTCCCGTTCGCCTCGACGGTTTTCAAGCTTCTGCTCAGTCTCACTGTCGCGTCTTCGTCGAAATCGTCGATCCATTCCAAGGGTTCCACGAAGGACTCGTGCAAGTCCCTCGAGCTAATAACCGTCTGTTTCTCGCGATCTATATTTCGAACGCGTCCCGATTCACGTGGCCGCTGCGATTCCAGATATTTACCGTTCTCGTAAGGAGAACGCGAATCTGTGTCAATATATTGTCCCCGGTTCGTTAATGACCAGCCCGCGGCATCTTTTCCGGGAGCCGCGCCGTTTCTCACCCCGCTCACCTGCGATTCGAGGTTTATAGAGCGAAAGGGAAGTAAGTCGGGGCAATAATTTATTGGGAATGCTTAGGTTTACTCCCCTTTCTTCCCTTCCTTTTTTTTTTCCTTTACCTTTTGCGCACGCCATTCACCAGCGGCGCCGATAGCACTCGGTCCTCGTAATTTCTCCCCGGTGCTGTTACTTTGCTCCGACCCGCCTTTAAACATATCGTCCGTGGTTTTCAGGGCGAGATAATTGCCCCGAGACGCGTTGCCCGCGGTCGCGTAAGAAGGTGTCTCGCTGACTTCCGGCGTCCCCGATCCATCGCGAACGAGCAAGAGGGGGAGCAAGTTCGGGCTAGAAGCTGAACGGCAAAGTTGACCACGGTCGACACGGAGTTCGACCCGATTCAACGTAATTGATTCGCTAACGTTTACCATACGTCTTGGTTGGGCCGTGGATTTCTTCGGGTTCGACTCGATCTTTAAACGATCCGACCGTTCTATCGGCCGGATCTAATTTATCGTTAGCCCCGTAATACATTCTCTGATCTCCTTTAACTCTCGGCTTGCTTCTCGCCTCCTCCTCGGTCCAATCGTATACTTTCTTCAATTCTTCGTACAGCGGTTCCGCGTTACCAGACGTTTTCTCCTTTCTGGCGAACACACACTCGCTAGACAACGTTCCGTATATCGATACGAGCTACAGGGAGACATACTTTTCATCCAAAGACTGGACGTCCTCCAAGATATCGTCGATCACACCCGGGTCGAAACTCTTGTCCGCTTTCAGAATGTACTTAGCCGGGTCTAACGCCGTTTGTCTCGCGTCGTTCTCCAAAAACTCGTCCTCGCACGACCTGCTTGGACACCGTAATCGGTCCGTGGATTAAAATTGTATCACGCGCACGGACAATACACCCGCGTCGCGATCACGTAGGTCAGTGTTATCTTCGTTGGATAAACTTTGCCGTCTAGCTCGAAAATTGACCGCTGACCTCCCGCGACCAATGCTCGCGTTCTCTTCACCTGGATCCCGGTCTCTGCTCGCTGGTGGATCCCTCGTCTTTCGCGAGTTTAACCTTCCCCAGTAGTTCCAACGAGCCGCTCGGTTCCACGGTTCTATCGGTCTCGTTCTTCATGTCCGTACCAGGGCTGAGGAACTGCTCTTTCGGTAGCTTGTGCCTCAGCTTTTCCCTCTGTCGTTGCTCCTTCAGTATCGCCTCCTCGTGCTCGCTTTTCCTCTGCTCGAACGGTATACAAGTCTGTCCAGCCTCTCCGTTATCCGCTACGGTTCGAAACAAACATGAATTCGCCGACGAATTCGTCCGATCGTGAAACAACGATAGGTTGCGATACGAAATTCAATGAAACTTTACTAGACGGTTGATTTTAGCGGGTTTTCACGTTAGATTTTCGAGGATGGGGAATTGCACTGATGATTACCGAGTCCCGCGTCGGATTCGATAGTATTCTTGTCTGGGTAATTGTTCTTGCTTCGCTCTTGTTCGCTTGCAGGAGACATCGCTTCGTGATCTCGTTGCTCGCTGTCGCTATCGTAATCGTAATACTCGATCACGCTTGGATGGCGTCTTTTCCTACCGCGACGCGAGCCCTTCTTCTTCTTCATCTTTTCTTTTATCAACAGATTCACTTTCGCTTTCTTTTTATCGGCGTACGCGGATCGTTCCTTCCTATTTGCCGGTGCATCGCTCTTTTCTGAAAATAATCGTTATATCTGTATTCTATCCTGATTCTTTTCGGTACAATGAAATTTCTTATCTACATACCCGCACCGATTTCTTGCCGATTATCTTCTTCTTCCTTGTCACCGTAAGGCTGATCAACATCCTCGACGTCGTCGTTGGAGTACTCCATGTATTGGAGTAGCTTTCGATTACCGCGTCCATCGTTCGTTACGCGATCGTCCATTCCATTGGTCATTAGGAATATCTCGCGATACTTCTTCTTCTTCCCTTCACCATTCGCGTCGTTTAATTCTATTTTATCGTTGGAATCGTGCGCGATATCTTTACAGCCGCTTAATCGCTCCTCCTCGTTTTTGAATTTACCCCTTTCATTTCGATCATCGCACTTCTCCGGCGCGATCCGATCAACGTTCGCGCCCACTTGATCAGGAACCGCGCCTTCGGACCAGTTTCGAATTCCATTCTCATTGACGCCGCTTTGTTCCGACCCTTTGTCCGATTCTATAGAGTTCGTAAGTCGTTTTTCATCCGCGTTCCTTTCCTTTAAATTGTTCGCAGACCCGGGCGTGTCCCCGTACGGCACTTCCTTCTCCTTATTCTCGCCAAAATCGGGAACCCCACCGCGAAACTGCGCGCCATCGTTCTTCCGGTTTCTCTCTCGCTCGCCGATAGCTTTCACGGGCGCGTCGACCCGCGCCTTCTCGATTTTCACGTTGAAAACGGTGGAGACCGATTTACCAGGCGCGTCCTCGTTCTCCACGTACACTTTCTTCTTCACGTCGAACGCGTTCAACACAAATGGCGGCTGTCCACCTTTTACCGACTCCTCGCTGGTGCCGCCAGTGTTGCTGAATTTCAACAGATTTTTATTCTCCGATGCGACGAGGATATTAATATTGCCCGATTCTTTGGCGGACCTTCGACCTTCGACCAGTTGTTCAGACAATTTTCCGCGGTCCTCGCCTGGCTCGGTTCCTCGAGTTTCCTTCGCGCGATCACTGTTTTGATACCCCTCAGGTTTAAAGACTTTGATCACCTGTTCTCCCGTAGCTGGGTAGGCGTTTTCTTGATTCTCTTCCGTTTTCTGCATTCTGGCTTCCTCAGCCCTCTCTCTCGCGTCCGTGTTCAGACGCGAGATCTCGCTGCGCGAAATTGGTCGCAATTCATTCGACACTGATTCGAAGGTTCGTAAAGAATTTTCGGGGCTTTCACTCTTTTCATTGTTCTTCGTCAACTCGTTTCCCATCGTGTTCAAATTTTCCCGCGATAGATCCGATTGTTCGTAATTCTTGGTTGCATCCGCGTTTCCGTCTCCCTTCTGTCGCGTCTTTAAGACGTTCACGGAGTTTTCGATGTCCACTGGATCATTCGTCAGTTCGTTCGTCCCTCGCGAATCATTCGAGGGCAGTTCTCGTTCACCGGAAGCACCCGCGTCGCTGCGACCGGCTGCCTTTGATATTCTTATCGAATTTTTCTCGTCATCCCCCGAGTTGTTTTTATCCTCCTTTAAATGATGTTGCTCATCCGACGGCGTTCCTTTGCTACGCCTTTTACGGCCGTGGATCTCTTTCAGGACGTCCTCTTCAAGGTACGGTGCCCCAAACCCCGCTCTGTGAAAGAGCTTCCGGTTACTATCGTCGTTATTAACTTCGGTCCTCTTCGTTCTCCACACTTTCAGACGAGCATTCCTCTCGCCCAGATCCTCGGAGACGTGTTCGCGCTTTCTTAAGTCCAACGTATCTGGGTCTCCCGTCCAATCGGAGATTGCTGCGCGAAATAAAAAGAGGATTCGAAATTAGCGAGAAATTTGTACGTTCGAATACCAAGCGCGCGAAATTAGAAAATTCGCGGTGCACCTTCCGCGTCATTCTCTGTTTTTCGGTGGTTGCTTCTCGCGCGAGTTCTCCGCTCTTTCTGATTACGCTTCATACTTCCCCCTTCATCTCCAGCTTTCGCGGTGTCCACGCTTTTCGAATCCTCGCGACGCCGTTCGTCCGCCTCGTTCAGACTTTTCTTCAATTCTAATATCGTCTCCTTGAGAGATTCCAGCGATGGCGCTCCCGCCTTCTTCGTTTCATCTCGTTGATTTCTCACGTTAAGTCTGGCGTCCGCTTTCGCGTTCGCCGTTTTATCAAAGTCCGAGGAATCTGATGGAATATTTTCTCTGTGAATCGCTAAATCTTACCTCGGTACTAGTGTTTTAATTTACCAAGCGCCTTCTTTTGTTCCCCTTGACGATCGTGGATCCATCGATCCTCTGACTTGTCCTGTTCGATGTCGGTGTTCTTCGAGTTCGAATTCAACCAGTCGTTTAAAGAGCAAAGGTCTTTCGGTTTAGTCCAACTATTTGGAACCTGATCATCTACTGTTTGCTTCTCGTAGGAAGCAAAAGGATGATCCTGTTTTCTGCTCACTCTACAAGAGACAGATTTGTACGATATACGATTGATTATATTTAAGATAATTTGAAACTAGAAAATCGGTACCCATTTTGAGATGCATCGAGATCATCGAAGTCTGTTTCCCTTTTAAACGACATATCGTTATCGAAACTACTTCTCTGACCAAGTTCAACGGAATCCTCATCGCTGTACATATTTCTATTCGTCTTCCAAATATCGTCATAGCTTCGATCAGAGCCTCTCTTCTCTCGCAACTTCGAGTTACGATGATTACTTTCAACATAAATATTATATTCGTAACCAGACGTATCCACTAACTATCGTTCCTCGTTAAATAACTCACTTCTCCGAATTCTTCCCTCGATTCACATCACGCACAGCTTGATCTATCCATCTCAAATCCTTGCGAGCCTTCAGAACATCCTGCAGAAACTTGTCCAGTGCCGGGCTGTTACGATCGCTGGTCTTACTCGATAGTCCATCTCCGTGATCTTCGTCGATCCTAGACTTCCCCTAGTGTTAAAGCACTCTCGTGAATCTCGATCATAAAAAGGAATTACAAATTTTCTAAATTCTTTCTTTCTCATCGACGAAGCTAGAAGTAACACGTTAACGTTTCCGCTGAACTTTCCCTCAGGAAAGCGATCGCTGGAGCAGCGCAGAAACCCCGGGACGCGGTATCCAGCGGGGCCAGGCGTGTCCTGTCGCTGACAATCCTCCTCCTATAATAATACCGGGCGCGGTTCCGCAACGCATCGTCCGCGCCACGGCCCTCGTCCTTTTTCCAGCGCGTACGAGACGCGGCCAAGACAATGGGATTCTCTGCCGTAGAGAAACGCGCGGGGCCGCGGATACGGGCACGGTGTTATTAAAAATTCACTCCCTCTAGCGGCTGAAGTGGCCTCTGGCAATCTGCATCTCATTCCCGGCGGGTCCTTGTGCCAGCCAGTCATCAGGTGGCTGGCAGCACGCGGAAAAAGGGGTGGCAGGCTCCGAGCATGGAAACGCCGAGGGGGTCGCTGCTGCCCTATAACGCCGCTGCGAGGAGTTGGCCCTTTTCGTTAGACGGCCAGCGTCGCCTCGACGGCGAACAAAAAAGTCTTACACCCAATTACACGCGGCATTTAACTAAATAAACACTCGCCGTTTTCCTTTTTCTCCCACCCGCGGAACCGAGCCGGGCGTCGGTCGTTGTCTGCGCCGCTTCAACCGCCGTACGTTTTTCCTTCGCCTCCGACCCGCGCACCTATCTTTTTCTTCCTCTCGCCTCACCTTCCGCCACCGCGGACCTTAATGAAGTCCCGGTTTTAATGTACTCCCCGCTTGTTTCCTCCTCTGTTTTTCCCAGTCCACGGTGTTAACAGAATTTTTTAGATTCCCCGCGTTCTCCGCTAGCTCCGTCGCGTAAGCAAATCGGAACATTCCCCTATGCGAATCACTTGTTGAACGTTATGGAAAACGGTCATTTGCATCGTGGCACGATCGCGCGATCCTGTTATCGCGTTCGTTTCGCGCGTCGCTCGTCGATGACGTTGCCGCGGAAAAAATTCTGGTTCCGCTCGGCAGGTACCCGAGTAACGACATCTCGATCGTTCGCAGCAACGGTGGCGGTTCGTTTCGCGGCGTCTCTCCATCAATCGCGTTCCGTGGAGGGTGGCCGTGGAGCCAAAAGTACGGCGAGCATAATCAATCACGAGACGTTTTCGGGCTGGATAACGCGGGCTGGTGGGGTGTAGACAGTTCGCATAGTTCCGAAACGGAAACGGTAATATCGCTGGCCCGGGGCGACCACCCCTTTGTCATTTTGTCATCCGGCGTAAGGACGAATCGGCCTGAGCGGTGGGCTGGCGGGGGCGGCGAGCCAGGAGCAGAGAGACGTGGAACGAAGACACGGTGAAAGACAAAGCGGGACGGACAGTATGTTTTCCACAAAAAGAAATTAATGCTTGAGATATTAAAACGCGTCCGAAAGGAAAGGTCTGTCGGCGACGTGGTCTGCCACGTCGACCGCGTCTTGCGACGATGCTTCAGAGGACGAGCCGATGGTCGCGCACGAACCTTTCGCGCGGCCTTTAAGGGTACATCTCTGTTGATCGATTCCTTGGTTGGAGTCGCGAGCACGAATTTACATGCTCGTTAATTATTTCCTTACCGTCGAACTGTTTCCATCGTCGACGGAGGGGACGTTCGATTCCTTGGTGCTCTTCGACAGCTCCGAATTGTCCTCGTTCTTCCGAGCGTTGACCGACAGCAGAATTGGAAAAACGAGGGCGACGCAGATCAGATGACGAGCCGCGGGCACGACGGTCTTCATAGCTCTACCTGAAAGCGCAAACGTCGGCCGTAGCTTCTCTCGTCGGGTTGTACGATTCAATTTCGTTAGACCCGTGAAAGAATCGAACCTGCCCCCCCCCCCCCCCCCCCCCCCCCGTGACTTAATGAGTTCGTACACGGCTACGACCGAGTGGAAGTGCATAACGGCCTATTAAGTCCCGATCCCCGGGTAAGACATTAATTTCACGGTGCGCATAACTTTCCTGTCACAATTTGCATTCGCTCGGCTCTATTCTTTCGACGCGCGCGGGGGGAAATTAAAAACGTCCGATCGTAAAGCCTCGAAAAGAGGTAAAATATTACCAGGCCCGCACTCTGAATCGTAATCAACCGTTTCTGGCCGGCGAGAAACGGCGGGCGTTGCGTTCGACTCCTCGGTATCGGATCGGCCAGCAGCCGGGGTTGGGGAAGAAAAACAGGGCGCGCGCGCCTCGATAAGGGAACCTCCTCGAATTTCAGGAATTAATGCTGAACGCGGTTAATTTTACAAGGGGGTAATTCCGGCGAGTCCGGAACGGAGAAGTCCACTCGGGCAGGGTTACTAAATTGGGGCTCTATAGAGGCGTGGCGGCGGCGGTACGCTCGCGAGGAAAACGAGCTAGCCGCAAAATGTGAGACAAGACAAAGGAAAATAGGGCAAGTAATTTCAAACGAACGGGGGCTATTTCACCGCGTGCCGGCGTACGGTTATTCGGACCAGAAGGTTTTCAATGGGAATAATTCTGGCGATGATTCCTACCCGTTTCGCATCACCGGATTCCACCGGGCGAGCCCTGAATATATCGCGGATCTGTCGTTTTCAATAACGAATCGCGAAATCTCTGCCTAATATATCATTCCCTGTGCGTTTTGCCATCGTCATTGTATATTAATTGAATTTAATCGTTGTCAGTTAAATCGTATCGAATAAGCGGCGGGCCACGTTCGGCGGAAATAATCGGCACTGCCCACGGTTCGGTTATCGCGGGATTTACCTGCAAGAGGTGTAAACGATAATGATCGATTTGAACGTTTCAATGACGCTGCCCGCGGTGTACCCTCTTGGGGCTAATTACCCGCGGCGGGGTGGCTCCCAGCTTTTCACCGCAAAAATCCACGGAGAGCACAGTGAATTTCCTCTCGATGGGAACGCAAAGAACGACGAGTTAAGCGATCGTTTCTTCCTCGACTGATCGTTCGAACGAGGGTACAAGAGGGAGGTGGAGCCGCAAAAGATTTTTGTTCGGTTCGGGGGAAAGCCACTCTCTCCCTTTCCATCCTTCCACGGAGCCCCTTTCCACGGTCCATACGTTCCTTCCTTTCACCCTTTTTTTTTCCTTTCTTTTTTTCTCTCTTTTTCTTTTCGCTCAGACAAAAGTTTTGCATGCCGCGAGCAACGCGAGCAAGCAACCGGCGGGCAAGTACCTGTTTCGAGACGAGAAAAGGGATAGAGGGAACGAAGGAAATATCGCAAATAAAAGGGCGAAGTCACGAAAATAAAGCTGCAAAGGAAGGTACCGGGAGAGTCCGTTCGGCGGGTAGAGAAGAAGGGATGCCCGTCGACATAATGTACCGCGTAAGAGCCATTAGGTTATTAAAAACAGTGCCGGGCTAAACACGAGTAACGAACCGGCTGGTGGCCACCGAGGGATGCGACAAAGGCGAAAAATTAGCCTTGATAACTTGCCGTTCCGATGCAAAGGAGGAACAGGGGTGGAAAACGGCCGGTTCAGGCGGGTAGAAAAGACCACCGGAACCGGAGGGAACGGAACAAGGAATAATCTCGACTTCCTTGTCCGTGCGTTCGCCGCGAGAATTGGTTCTCCCGTAAAATGCTTTCGTTTTCATTTGGCCAGGCTCGCTAGTCATTTGTAGCCGCCCCTTTCTCTATTCGTTAACTTCCCGTTTATGGGCCGGGCGTCAGGTTAAGGGGTTGTCGGATAAGGGATTGGAACTATTAATCCCGGACTCACGGCTAACCGGTGTAAGTGTGTACGCGTAACGCGAATCGGCTACCAAATTTCATCGTTCCGCAATGGCAAACGTCTCGACGCGCGTATTACGCGAAATTCGTACTGCGATCTAACGATACCTGGTATTACTTTGATCGTTGGGATCCTCGAACGAGCAACCTCGTTTCCAGATACGTAGAGATGCGTACGTCATCGGTGATAATGTCGGCGAGATCGATTCACGTAACGACGTGCCAGCGAAACGATTGCACGCGTTGACGTCGTCGTCGCGTAACAAAATTCCGATTGCACGCCGACTGTTTCGTCTCGAGGAATCGATATGTCGTTTCTGCTCCGCGCTTCGATTCTCGCGCGCTCGTTGGCTCCCTGATGTCTTGGCGTGTTCGCGCTCCTATCGGTAACGAACGGATAAATCTCGAGACGAGAGCGTAACCCGGCTTGCATTTATTTCGACGCAACGGCGGGAAGTACGTCGAAGTGTGCCGCGTTCGCGCGAGCCAACGAATAATGACTGGTTGAAATTCAGTTTATTTCGGCATATGGACGTAAACGAAACTTCTTACGAGTTCGAACGGGAAGAACGGGGAGGGTGGGAAGAGGCGAGGCGGCGCGAAGTTAGTCGAGAATTTCGTTACGAGGCTCGCAGCCCTCGCGAGGA
Source organism: Xylocopa sonorina (assembly GCF_050948175.1). NCBI lineage: Eukaryota > Metazoa > Arthropoda > Insecta > Hymenoptera > Apidae > Xylocopa > Xylocopa sonorina. Next base: position 18,127,405 of record NC_135193.1, read on the forward strand.
AATATTCAAACCCAAGGCGTCTACTGTAAACGCATAAAATACCGTATAAGTCTCTTCTATATTAGTTTCCCCGTACGGATGAACGAGTATGTATATATATACATATAACTAAATAGCGTACAGTTCGAACGATTCGTGGGCGAGCTTCGTTAATACTCCTGTAATTCGAAATAGGTTAGAGAGAGAGAAAAAATATGGTTCACCGCGTCGTACGCATTTTTCGAAAAAAGCTCCCCGATCGAGACGCGTTTACGTTTCATCAGCTCGTCCGAAGTGATTGCTGGGACGCGGTGCCCGAACAAACGATAGCGAGCGGGTTTTCAGGAAGAAAAATCAGGGACGATGACGCCGGGCGGGGAATGATCACGCGACCTCCATCCCTCTCGCTCTTTCTCTCTCTCTCTCTCTTTCCCACCGCCCCCGTCTTTTCCGCTCTGACTGATTGCGTATACACGCATGGCGGCTCGCTTTTGCTCAGGTTAACGCAAATGCAAAGGGAACAAACAAACGGGGAATACAAATCTAGAGTGAAATGAACAATGCCTGGGAGAGTTACTGCCTCCTAATTGAAACCAACCCCCGGCACACCCTCCGTTTCCTCTTTCCCCTACCTCCGTACCCTTTCTCTCTTTCACCCTGCCGCACGGTGTCCCGTTCCCTCCCGGTCGCGTCCCGTTCCGATCCTCTTTTTCCCTCCGTTACCCGCCGCTCCACCTTCTCTCGTTCCCTCTTTTCACTCTGCGCCGCCTAATCGTCCCGTACAGATGTGCGTGCCGCGCTTTCTCTCTATCCGCGCATAAAGCGTATAGTTTACGACAAAAGTTCGGGCTCGAGTTTAACAAAACGGCCGTTGGCCCGTTGGAAAACGCGGCTCGCTGTTTACATGCGTGGAATGAACAAGTATCGATCTACCCCGTTCTATAGGTGCACCAAGGTACACCGAACAAAGAAATCAACGTAACGCATTATTTCCCGGTATTTCCGGCGTAAATGCGACTCCTCTCTGTGTTCGGATACGAACGGAGTGGGGGAACGACGAAGAAGGGAAGGGAAAAAAAAAAGAAAAAAAAGAACCGGTTAGCCCACGCCGACGAATCTTCGGCTCTTTATGCCACCGCCCATTGCATCCTCGATAACGTTCGCCCCGTTATCTGCCTCGCAGAATGGAAGTGGATCCTCTTTCTGTCTCTTCGATCGTCGCTCGTTTCGATCGTAGTCCCGGTCGTAGGCCGTTTCGTCAATACGTTACCCAATAAACTCCAGTCGTCGTCGGTTCCATCCCGCGGTGCCATTTATACGCGAACTCGGTCACGACCCGTTCCGCAATTACTCCGGTCCCGCTCCTTCCGGTTCGATTAACGAAGAAAATAGCACTCGAAGGAGCGAACTCGTTGTTTCCGCGGGACCGTTGCCAAAATAACTTCCCCGGGCCGCCATAATCGACGCGTCTCCACCGTCTTCCCTCGGCCACGTTCCTGCCGCGGCCGCGGATAAAAACGGTGAAAAACTGGGGAACCGAGCGAATCCAACGGCGAAAAGAACGACGCTCTTTATAGACAAAGTTTCGTCCTGCATTCGTACAAGGAGCCAGTGTAATTTTATAAATAATTCCGCGGATGGAAGGCTTGGCTGAAGGAGACGAAGCCGAGGAAGAAGAAGAAGAAGAAAGAGCGAAAGAGGCAGCGGGGGGAGGGGGTGAGTTTTATCCAAGGGTAGTTTACAGCGGATATTACAGCTAGCTGCTCGCGCGGGTAAGCAGTAAACAATTCGAGGCATTTTAATGCAGCCCCCAGTGGGCCGTAAGGAGGACTCGAAACTAACGTACCTCGCGTACCCCTCCTGTGCCACCACCCTCTCTTACCCTTGGAACTGTTCCTTCGAAAGGAACGAAAGCGCGAATGAAAGAGGAGGCGAACGGAGAGAGGCCTTATCCCTTAAGGCGTTCGTACGACCATCGAAAAGGCATAGTATAAGGCGGCTTCGATCTCGAACAGCCGGGTAAGCCTACTCTCGTTTCTTTATCCCCCCCTCGGTCTCTTCGTCTGCGGCTCGTTCCATTCTATGGTGCCTGTTCCGTGTTTGGCTCTCGCGCCGCGAACGTCAAACCGAAATCCCCCACAGATTTGCGGCTAACACCTGGTCACACCGTAATACGGACATTTTGCAGCGCAATTTTTGAGCGGAGGGTTCTACGCACACGTGTGCCGTGTAAAATGTTGCGCAGACTTGCGCGTGAATTCGCGAAACGTGTTCGAGGGAAATTTCGAAGAACAGCGCGTTCGAGTTCGATGAGATGCGTCGTGGCGGGGTCTGGTCTTTCATTCGTGGGATTTTTAACGAGCCGTTACGTTTGCGCCACTCGACGATGGCAGAAATTTGCCAAGCCTCCTTGGGAAAGCTCGGTATTTTTTTCGCCTCTTTAGCCGAGAAAAAGTTTGATAATTTAGCGCGACGCTCGCGGCGAACGCTCGTTCCTAATATATTTTCACTTAGCGAAAATTTTGCCCTGGCATCCACCCAATTCGAGGCGATTCTTCGGCATGCACCTTTAAACTGGATGCTTTTAAGGAGCGTCCACAAAGATCGTAGCTTTAAGTATAGTGGCATCTAAACGAAATACGATAAGCACTTAGCCCGGCCGTATCTATCAAATATAACCCTTATGCTGGCGGTTAGAGGGTGTGCTGCACCCCTGGGAGAACCAGGAAAGGACAACCTTCTGGAATTTATACTACGACCCCTCTACCTCGTCCTCCTACCGCTTTATCACTTATTCATATAGCGTTGCGCGAGGAAAAGTTGCCCTAAGTGCCTATAAACGTTTAGTCGCGCCGTATGTACTTCTGTGTTTTCAAAAACGTACCTTTCGTGATTCGATATCGTTCGATTTCCACGCGAGATCTACGTAAGAACGTAAGAAGACCTCGACGCCCTTCCATCGCCACCTTCGGAGGTCCTCCGTACGCGTTTCTCCCGTCGATTGAACTACTAATACGGTTAAAAGATCCAAGGCCAGCCGGTGAAATATTAATGCAGGATTGCCACTCGAAATCGTCATAAGCAGACAGGTATACGGGGACCAGAAATATACGGTTCCTGGACGGAGAAATCTCGTTCGGCTCCTTCGGGATATTCCTCAAATCCTTTCTTCCTTCCCATCGTTTCCTCTTTCCCAGGAGTTTCAATTTCGTCTTCTCATCTCGCGGAAATTTATAGTACCCTGCCCGTCGATGGTAGCGCGGGGCAGAAAATTGGATAAACTTTTAGACGGTCATCGTTGGCCGTGCAATCGATTCGTTCGGAAAATTTATTCGCGTCCAGGTCGATGGATAATTAATACGTAGCGACGAGATGGCGGCGGGTGCTCGATAATGTCGTTCCAATTATCGGCCTCGAAATTCCTGGGCGAGACGCGAAAATAGGGCCGCCGGATACGGTTTACGAAACCAAAAGAGGAGCGTCTTTGGTCATTTTCCCCATGAGAGCGAGAACTGAAAATTATTTTCCAGTCGTTCGTCGGCCCGACCAGTATCAACGGGTATAACGGGTGATCCCGAAATTCCCGCGGGGAAACGAGCGCCCCTATGCGCCCGCCCCCCACGGATACAACCGCACGAAATATCCCACCTTATGGTGATCCCATGGCACATCCACCCCAGAACTACAACCACATAACTCGTCTGTCGCGCTTTGACCTCTCGCGTCTTCGTGCGTAGGAACCTTATGCAGGAACCCCAAATGGTATTGGTTTCTCGATCTTCCATCGACCTACTGGGAAACGTGGCGGAGAGACGGGCCCGCTCTCCGCGGTAAAATATTTCGATTCGTTTAGTCGACGGCCGTTTTATGGTCAACGTCGGTGGGCCCTTGTATTTGTATTCATTTGCGGGCTCGTTGAAACCTTACCGTCCTAGATAACATCGATCCTTTCCCTAATCGGGGCTAACCACGCTTGTAACCGGGGATGATAGGATCGCTCGAGGGTTGTTGTAATGCGATCACGCTATCTTGACGTTGTGACGGCAGTGCGCGAATTGCATGTAATCAGCAGCTCTCGCGTCGATCCTGATATAGACGTTTCCTGGGTTGTCACGGCTGTCGGTGACATCCTACTGTTAATACGAACGCGCAAGACGTCACGCGCGTTTCGTTTTCGAAACAGTGTCTACAGCGTGCCACGTTCGTTTCACTTCGGCTCCCGTATCTTTGGCTACGCGAATCGACCGGGCTCCACGGTAATCGCGATCGTAAACAGTTTGCATTGGCACGAAGAAACGACGAGGTATCTTGGGGACGAAAAATTTAAAAGAATCGACCGATCGGCACCAACGGTATCGAAACATCCGTTTAATATTGGAAGAGCGAGGGTGGGCGGGACGCTATAGCAGGCAGATTTTAATCCTTGTCGTACCCGTGAAGGGAAGGGAACGATGCTGAAGTGACTTGAAGTCTCTTCAGGCGAGATGCTTAATTCCACCCCGTTCTTCTGCAACCACCCTCCGGCGTCCCCTCCTTCTCCTCTTTTTGCACCCCTGGAGGAATAATCCTCTGTTCTTTAATTCTCCTCCGTCGGATGGACTGAAAATTGTATCTAAACGTTGTAGATGCAAACGCTTGCGCGTTATCTACACTTTCGGTGCAAACATTTCTGGTTGCATCTAGCCGGGGATAACGCGCGCGAGAAGGAAAAAAATCCCCGCGAAAAATATCGGGGGAACGACGGATACGGATACACGGAGGCGATGTATAATTTTCATTTTAATCGGGATGCAGCAGACGCGTTAGAGAAACGGAGATCCTTCCGTAAATAACCAATAGCGAACGGTGATCATTGTCGCGGTTGTATCAATTTTCTAAGCTAACGTGGCATGCGAAACGGAAAGATTTCTCCAGAGAACGGAAAATTCCGGAGGACTGGCGAGTTACACCCTCTTCCATCCCCCTACCATCCGTCCTTTACTTCCTTTTTTTCATTATTTTTTAGTATCCTCCCTGACAAATGTATCTGTGTCCTCGAGCGCGCTACGCCTTTCATCTCTCGTCTCTGCAGCCGGAGCACTTATACACTCCTCTCCTTTTTCCTCTGCTCTCTGTTTCTCGTACTCCTTCCTCTCCCCTACTCTACCGGCCCCTCCTTCCCCCTTCTCATCTTTTTTTTCGGTCTCTTTGGTCTCTGTCCTTTTCCTCCGCGCTTCATACCACTCCAGTGTTTCGCGTTCCTCGCCTTCCGGCCTCGCCCTCGTCGTTTCTCTGCTTCCTCTCCCCCGTCTCCCCTTTCGTCCTTCTCTGTCGCCCGTGTTTTCGAGAACGCGGCTCCACCAGCGCCAACTTGAAATACGTCGTGATTTTAATACTTTTAACTTCTCCGGTAATCCGCTTTGCGCCTACACAACCCGATCCAGGGACCACCGCGGTATTCCGTCCGGACATCTTCTCGCAGCATCCACCCCCCGCGAGCAGAGTCCCCGTTCGCGTCCTTCCGATGCGCTCGCGGTGCATCGAGCACAGGTTGCGGGATTGCTTCGCGAGTGTAATTTCACCATTCATTTCTACTTATCCGCCGCGACGAAGGGACGAGACAAAAGGGAGGGTAGCGAGTTGAACGCGATACGAGGCGGGGTTCCCCGTTCTCCATTTGGGTCGACAAGTGGAACCGTACGCGTCACCGTGGTCGCGTGTGCGGTCTTTAAGATAATCTCTCGGGGCTCGCGGTAGCCGACTTTTGTTCCTCTGTTATCGGTTATCTCGAGCTACATCCCCGTTTTCCACGGAAAATAAATAATTACGCCGGAAAACGGGCGATTTCATTCTGGGAATAAAAATTAGCGAGGACAGGAGCACGGTCGGCGAGATTAATAGAAATGAAGGACGAGGGGACACCCTGGTAATCGTGACTCGTCGCGTACGCGGGTTACTCGAGAAGCGGTTCGGTAAGCGCAGGTAAGACCCGAAGCAAATCCCGCGATTGGCTCGAGCGGTGTTTAAAAGGGGGTGTTTTAGCCGCAGCGCGCAGAAGGCACGCTGTTAAGTAAAGATTGCAAGGCAAAAGGGGTTGCCGTCTTAATCCGCGGCCCGTCTGTTTGTGGTATTACCCGCGTTAAGGGATGAACCAGCCCCCGAAACACAGCCGCGTTCCCCTTAGGCGGTTGTTACCCGTGAACGATTTCGAATCGCGGTATCGTCGCGACGATCCTTGGACCGTGCACGAACTATTTCCTCCGAGCGAGTGAAAACTCCCGCGACGACGGTTAAACCGGCTTAACGGCGAAGTAGGTGGCGGTGGTTGGTTCCCCTTGGCGCGGATTGGTATCGTTCGTCGCCGTGGTAAACTGGGTTCCCTGCCGGAGGGCGTGATCGTTACTGGTGGATCGCGCTGCGGAGAGTAAGGAGAAATCGAACGACAGGTAGGTGTCGGCGGACGAAACGCGGTTGCGGCGCGTCGCCACGGCTGCGGCCGCGTTTCTATTCGCGGCCCGCAATAGTTCGATAGGCGGTCGCGAATTTGAATGGGTGGCTTTCTGCCAGCGGAGTAGCTCGCGTGGCATACATTCCGCCGCGAATCACGCCGGGGCTGACACGTCTTCTGACGGGGACGAGGACGTTCCTGTGTGCCGGAAACGCAACGTCCGGCGATAATGTCCGTCAACAGCGACGATGCGAACGTCCCGGCAAACAATGCGCCATTGTTGCCAACTTATTCCATTACAGATAACTCCCTCTCGTTCATTGTCTCTTCTCTCTCGCACGCGTTACCCGCGTCTCGCCCCTTCCGAACCGCCTCGAACGTTCCTCTCTCTCTTTCTCCCTGCGCCTCTCGAGGAACGTTCCTCCGGTTCGCCGTCCCTTTCTTATCCGTTCCGATCGTCCCTCTCCCTCCCGATAACCACGACGGTGTGCCTCTCTCCTTGGTCTAAAGGATGCACCTGGGATCCGGATGGTAAAAGAAATCGTGCCAATAAGTCCGCCGCATCGATAATTGTCGCGATCAATCGTTGGTAAACCGTTAAAAAGAACGTTCCTTAATGCACTCGCGAGTAATTAATACTTCGCTGGGGTAGGAACCACCACCGCTGCGTAACGATCGGTGGGGCGAATCGAGAGAACGAGCAACCACTTTTGCAATCTGGATTTTGTTGCCGTTCCCCCCCACGAGGACGGCTTTGTTCGAGTCGAGACGCGAAATGATCGTTTTCAAAGAAACGTTCTCAAAGACAAACGCGAGGACGCGTTCCGCGAGAGCCAAGGTCTTTAATGGAGAACGCGTCTACAGCGGAGGGATACTTGCGCCGCGTTCGAACTCTTTGATGCCGGTGGCTTCTGCCGATAAAAATTTGGTAGCCAGCAGGGGCACACAACGAGGGGGCCGAGGTTCGACCGTGTGCAAGAAGGGGATGAAGTATCCATCGGGATCGGGGAACAATCCCTTCACTCGTGGATTGCTTGTTCCGCTATTTAAAAGTGTCCTCCGTGTGCCGGCGTAAGTTAAGTCCCCGGTGCCGGCGTTAAACGCGGCCTGGCTCGATCGACAATACCACGGCCGTGTTCGGAAAAGTGGCGCTGTTTAATATTAATAAGCCGGGGCGGCTCTGCCCTTGGCAGGCACGTAGATGCATATCAGACCAGGCATTACGAAAAGACGAGTCCCGACGCGAGACATTTTTCGCTTTGGAATTTGAATGGTCGCATCGCAGCCGACCGCGTCTTTCGTATCTTCGATGCGTCAGCGCGTTCACCATCTCGCGACCACGTGCGATCGTCCGATCTCTCAACTCCTTATTTATATATCGACTGTTCGTATGTGCCGGTGTTTCATTTTTCCCCCGCGTGTCACCCACGACATTTCGTGTCACCGCGATGTGAGATAACGCTTTCGCGCACGTTCCGAATTTATAGGAACTTAACGCTCGTTAAAAGTACAATTTTGAAGCAGAAGTGTTTTTCTTATTCCGCGTTTTATCGTTAAATTGTAAAACGAAGCGTGGGCGCTCGCTTCGTCGCGCGTTAGATCGGAGCGAACGAATCCCGCTCGAACAATACCGCAGCCGAGTCGCGGAAATAACTTCGTTATTTTCCCAACACCCGTATGATCAATATCACATCCAAACACCGCTATTGATTTAATCGCGGCCGTATCCCACCGCACGGTAATTAAAATTAAAATCTCCCGCGCGACCAGCCTCGACCGCGCACCTTCCGGGCTCGTAACGCGCGCGTAACCCAAAGGACGGCACCGTGCGCGATCAAATGGCAGGGTGAGAGGGGGGTTGGAAACGAATATACGTAAACACCCTCTTAACTGGCGCGCGATTCTTTGAGAGAGGAGCGGAGAGACACAAAGTCGTCGCGCATTGTCCGCGCATTTTGAAGTCTTCATTCGTAAACCATCATCGAGCCCCCATGATAGAGGCAGGGGTGGCGTCTCTTCGCAGCGTGGCGCACGTTAAAACTCCTGCGAGCCTTTCCCCCTTCTTCCTTTTTTTTCTTTTCCTTCTCTTTTCTTTTTTCGTTTCACCCCCCGTCGCCCTTGGTTCGCGATTACACACGTAGCGGCGATTTAATGCAAAACGGTGCTTCGCGGCGAACCCTGAAAAAGAGGGACAGAAGCGACGACGTCGGCCGCCGGGGTGTGTTGTACGCGTGTACACGTCGGGCTGAAGAATACTCGGACGCGTGTATATCGCATGCGGGCTCCATTTGAAATTATTTCTTTTTCGCTCTCTCGCCATTTGCGAGTCCCGCACAAAGCCCATTTTCTGTCCCTGAACCCGCCTCTCCTTCCTCCTCCCGCCACGGGCATCGTTGAAAGAGAACGAAATCGCGTGTGATCCGTCCTCCTTCCGGGATAAGAGTCGTCCGGGTAAGTGACACGATCCGAAGTGAACTTTACATCTCCCGTTTCCTGCGTCTCGCTCAACCTGCGCCGTAGCCCCTGTCCAACCCCCTTCGATAACGCACCGTGGTTTCTGTACACGACGTAAAGATTTTCGGGAGATGTCTCGCGCGATGGACTCGTTCGTTGGACCGGAAACAACGTCTTACGTGTCGTAAGCCCTGTAACGACGTTCGCATAGACATCCGCGCGGTGCCTCTCGAGGATCGCGCGTTCTCCTGCTAATCAATTAGCAGCGAGCTAAAGAAGGTTGACAAATAATTTGCCCGCGACGCGCGGGGAGAGGATCACGGTGTGCTCGGCCGAGATGCTGCGAGGCTTAAAAGCCAATATATCAGAATAATAACTTGTCCATTAAAACGCTTAAGTAGTAATAAGTACGCGAGCCTAACTGACAGGCACTTCGAAGTTCCCGCGGATTAAAGTGTCCAACTTCTCGAATTTATTGGAGAAAATAAATACTAAACGTGTATTCGCGCGAATCAGTTTTCCTACCCGAGAGCGGTCTAGGCTAAATTTCTACGATTCCCCGTATCGTCTCGACGCGGATCAATTTTCGTAAACCAGCCTTCCACGAAGCCTCTTAATCTGTTTTCGTGCCTGGTCGTTCGGCACTCCGCGGGGAAAGATTCAATTTTCGATAGACAAGAGCGCGACTTTTAATCCGAAAAGAATGCGCGTACGTGCTTTATTGATCCTCGACTTATCGCGGGGATCTTAATACGATTTTCGTCGCCGAGCACCTCAGACGGCGAACCACCTACCGTCGTCTACGATTAATTGCTACATTAAATATTCACCAGCCGTTATCGGCTGGAACGATACGCGATAAATTTCGCATCGGTAACGGAAAACGTATTCGAACGTGTATCAAGAATTTTACTAAAAGATGAGCCAGCGAAATAGAAAATATATTCGACGCCCGCGGATACAGTATAAGGCGGAGGTACGAGGCGTACGAGAGCGTTCCATACGGAAAAAGGGGGCCAGCGTTCTCTCCTCCCCGGAAGAGGCATTACCGGGCGGCGGAGAGGAGATCAGTCCAGGCGTCATTGCTGGCTGGAGAAGAAATTTCGCTCGGCTCAGAAGCAGCACTCGGGAACAAATCGAAAATGGATTTCTGCGGGCCTCTCCTTGTACCTTCGAGCGTCGAACGAAAGCATTTACCAGTTTATTCGCGGCTGGCTGTTACCCGGCAGCCATCTTCCAGGCGTCTCACCGCATGAAAGTTGCAGGCGTCTTTCGAGGTACGCCCATACGTTCCGGACACACACGCGGCCGCTGTGTCGGGATTACGACCGCGAACGTAACACACGCGCGCGAGGCTACTTCCACGCAGGTATCCAACCTGTCTGGGTACCAACCCACGGCCAACTTCTTCTATCGCCTTTCTCCCCCCCTTCTGTCTTTCGGTTCACCTTCCTGCTCCCCCCTCTCCGTTCTCCGCTCGCTCGAGGAGGATATGGGAGGAGTACCAAAAAGTATTTCTTCGGCGAAATACGTATCTACGTGCCTCCATATTCTTGGCTCGTACGTGGAATACTCGAGACGTCTGTCGTTGGACAGAGAAAGGTCTCGAGGATGTATCTTGACCTTTGCTCCAGAGAGGAGGGAGCTTTATGCCCGCAGCCCCTCTACGCGATGGCCTTGTTCCGTCGAAATTTCAGATCGCTTCGTCGAGGCGACGCACACTTTTTTTTTTGCAATTAAAAAGAGAACGACAGCGAGAGCATCGATATTTCTACCGTTCCATGGCGAACGGAAGTGTACGTACGCGAACTTCTCGTTATTTAAAATCCTCCGAAATTACGCTGTAATCTAGAATCCCCTTCGTTGACTCGATGGTTCGTCGTTCGTGTCAGCTGATTCAAAGCAGCGAAAAAAAAAAAAAGGCGGAGAATGGGAAAAAATGCGGGTTTCGATCATTTGCGTGGAACGGTGACGCATTTAAGGATTAATATCGTCCATTTTCGGGGGAGACATTTGCGTGTGCCTGCGGCCTTCTCGGCGAAAGGGGCGGTGGTGCTCCGGGACAAAGGGGCCGGTGGGGTAGAGGGGGGGTCTGGTTCGAAAAAGCCGGGAGACGGAGGCGAAAAGGGTGCACCGTACACGTCACGAATTCGGCGTCGACCCGTAGGAATCTCGCGTTTCACCTGCGTTTTCCACCTGTCCTCCTGGGGCGTCGCTCTTCCAAGCTCCACCTACGACCCTCCTAGCAACGGGCGTGCGTCCAACGACGTCACGGGCTTTCCCAGATTCTCATTGGTCCCGTCGTATCGACGCGGTACAACCGAGGTTGCTTGTATTTTATTATTTTACTTACCTATCGCACGGCCTCGATGCATGCGCCTTTCTTGCTCCTTTTTTGCGGCCTAACGTACTGCACACGCCGCAGTACGCCGTTGCGGTACCTCTCCGAGGTGGGAGGTGGTCCCCTCCCCCCTCTGTCTCTCTACCGCTCCCTTCCTTCGAACTTGCCAACGAAAATGCATTTTCTCGAGCATGTTTCTTTTCCGTCCTCCATACCACCGCATCATCTTTCCGAGTTCTCTTCCCTTCTTCGCCCTCGTCTTCGCCGCCTTAAGCCGCCGCGTCCTCCATCTTGCGAAATGTGCATGTTATTAAGCACATCCAGCGGGGAAGCCCGTTCCATTAGAGAATATCAATTAGAACACCGGGGGAGGTATATCAGTCGCGTAAATAAAATAACCGACTTCATGCTCGAAAGCAAAATTCACCGGCCTTAAAGAAGTCAGTCGTGTAATAAACGATTTGGGGCAGGGGCAGGAGGGGGGGGGTGGGGTTCGGTTAAAATTCCGTCCACGTCGCCGCAACCAGTTGCCGTTTACCTTTCACCCTCGTTGCATTCGTTTCGTTTAATGTCCGGAAGCGTCATTTTATCCGGCTTTCTCAAGGGTCACGCGGGAGCACGACGCGAGAGCTTAACGACCGCGGGAATGGCGGTTCCCGCTGAAGAATTCATCGGGACCGGCTCGCAGTTTTATTGCGCGATACTTTCGAACCGCGAAACGATTACCGGTTCTAAGCGCATCGAGCAGCCCTGCGCTCGGCCTAATAAATCTTCTCGCGCGTTAAGTCATCCATAAACGTTGCACCGGATGCCACGGTGGATAGAAATTTACAGTGTATCGTTTAAAACAGCGTAGGATCACCCTCTCTCTTTCTCTCTCTCTCTCTCTATAGATACCGCGAAGAAGAATGACTTCCCCGGTCACGTAGAAAACGTTCTCTCGCGCGTCTAGACGGTATTCCGCCTTGTTTTCTTGTCACTCCGTCCCCGTCCGCATCCCAGACCTTACGAACCGATTGGTTACCACCTTCTGGTTACGAAACGACAGGGTAACGCGCCGCCTAAAGACATCTAAGCCGCAGGGGTTAACCCGGCACCTGGTGCACACTCCCACGAGACACTGCTTGCTATTCGTCCTGCGCACCTCCACCCCGCCACACCCCGTCTTACCTTGCCTTCCTTTTACACAGTACTGCTCTTACACACCCCCTCATCTTCGACCCCCTCCTCCCGTCCCCAGATCGTCTTTTCTCTTCCACGGACACGAGGCGTTCTCCTAGGTGGTTCGCGAACAACCCGCGACCCAAACTTTCGTTTTTACATAGTTACACCGTTTCGAAATTGCAACCATTCGAAAATGATCGAATCGTTCTTCGTCCTCCTCGCTTCCACGCGAGTCCACGCGGTGGTTTCCTTCTTCCTCCGCGGCACAAGCTCGCGTAACTGTCATGTGTGTACAAGAGACGGTGTGTTTTGTCTTTCGCCTACGCGCGCGTCTCTCCCGGCACCGGCGTCGTGTCAGAATCCAATAAGACAGTCGATGCAACCTGGTCCCGCCATAAAACAAGGCAAACAAATTTCGAGCCCGACATCCGCCAACGGGATGGCGTCCCTACGGTCGGCATAAATCGACGGCAATAAAGTTCGACGGGGTAAATTAGTCCGAGAGCAGACGAGACTTACCACGAAATAAAAGAAACGGTTCCCTCCGGGAGGGGTAGCGACGACGCGCAGGTAACGTCGGATCGCATCGGGAATTAACGATCTCGTCAAAGTTCAGGCAACCGTTCGAAACTAGATGAATTTTATAGTATTAACTAGTAATTGGTCAACATGTACGGTACCGTGGATGACAACGACGAGATCTCAAGAAGATCGTCCAAGTTCAGCGTCGAACGGGCCTTCCGTGGCCCGTTTACTTCGGTATGCTCGTCGTTAGCCAGCTAGTCTGGGAAGTTGGATTGCGTTTAATATTACAGACTCAATCAGACCGGTTAGCATCGTCTCAAGATCGCCGCGTGTTAATCACGTATACCTGTTGATGGTTCCCAGTGATTCCGATCAAAATTGCAAAGCGTCCCTCGTATCGTGGCATAGTGATAAGGGCGGCGCGTGGGCCGAGGCGTCGCTATGAAAATAGCGATTTCATAATGAATCGGACAGCCGGAGGTCACCGGTTCCGATGAATGTTTGATGGCACGCGGCGTACGAAGAACGGTTCCGGGGGGCGGCGTGAATCTTGCAGGGAAATTCGAGAGCGCCGGATGAGAAACGCGGTATCGGCGGGTATACCTGCGGAAACAGCCGCGGCCACATCTCGCCAAGATGGACGATAATCGTCATTTCGATGGCGCAGCCACTCTCAGAGCCTCCCACGGAATGCATGCAAAGAGACCCTGCCGATGCACTCTCCATAAAATCCCGTGTTATACGAGATCACTTAGGGGCGAGCCCTACCTAACGAGCCGCGCTGCGTTACCTTACGGGGCTGTTTAATCGCTTCCAGCAACCTGGAAAACTTCTCGAACTCTTCGCTCGTCCGTATTGTCGTATCTTTGCCGACTCCCCCTCTCAGACCGTGCCCACGATCCGGCTACATCAATTTCGTTGTTCTCGAAAGTGGTTGCTTACCTTAACGCCTACCCTAGCGGGTCGTGCAGGTTTTAAGAGACGCTCGTTGGCCTCGTTGGCGGTAACTGATTCGATCGTAAAGTTCGTCGTAACGAAACAATCCCTCGGTGGTTAAGAAGTTGGATAATTTTATTCCGCTTAATCGATCGTTGTTCTTGTTACGCGGCCGCAAGGATTATCTCCGGGATATCGAGTTAGTTTCGTTTCAGTAACGGGGCGAGAGCGTTCCCGAAGGCGGCTGCGACGTCCACTAACTAACCTACAACCACACGTTCTAACGTGGCCGCACAACGGGTCTCGATGGGGCGGCAGAATGACCACTTTATTAGCGACTGAGTAGATGGCGGTTAATTTAACGGCTTGGGCGTTTAATGATCGATTCGCCAATTTCACGCACCTAGCCCGCCTTCAATTAAAGCGTTCTCGCAACTCGCGTGTTAATATTCCGCTCCGCCTGCGGATTATTAAACGCCATATCTCTAATCCGCTCTTTCGATCGCGGTTAATCGATCAACGCGACGCGATTCCGCCTAGGCTCTCTCATCAGTCGCGAGTAAAGAAGAGAAAAAGAACGGATAGCGTGAAAAATTGGACGTCGCGCGTATAATGCGCGAAGGGAACGAAGCACGTGTAGAATGTAGGTCGTCTTTAGGCTAGTGGAATTAATTCAACAGGATGTCCATGGGAAGGGAAAGGCATCTCGCGTCACAAGGGAACTATTCGCGAGTCCTTCGGGGTATCAATTGGCGTGCTCGTCCAGGTCGACAGCTGCGATAGTGAGACGCATTGTCCACCGCTTGGCGCGGTCAGTTCCTTAATATTGAATAAGACCGACCCAGCTACCGCACCAATGGCGGCGAAATATTGACGGCTTCGTTGCGCAATTTCTGCCTCGACCACCAGCAAAGCTTTACGAGTTTCGACGAAAAAAATCCACGAATCTCTCTGTATTTCCTGTCTAACGATGATCAGTTAAACGCCTGCAAATGTACGCATAATTGACTGTACACGATCGTCTTAATTTAACGGCTGAATTTTTACATCCGTTCGAGAGACATTCGTTAAGATCGTTCCCTCGCAGAAGTAATCGCCTCGAAACGAATACCACCGACGAGGTCAGAAACAGGGGTCCCAACGAATTTCCGTCCACCAACTATCGGCGACGGTCACGCTCGGATTTTCTCCGGTAAATTAAATTTTCCGAATCGCAAGCCACAACGAAACCGTCGATGCGAACGTTCCTTGGCCATAAATCATAATCAATTGTGTTTCTAACAGCATTTGATTCTGACACATCGTTTCTCCTCTCCCCGCAGGTTTCTTCCTCGATCCACCGACCCGGCGTGTCCCCGCTCTTTCGTCTTGGCTGGTTTCATCGACGAACCGCTACCAGCCTGCGAGCCCCTTTACGTTCCAAGGGAACACCAAGATCCATTGCGATCGTCCGCTGGCCAGCATCACGAGAAATGGCAGAGATTACCGCGATACGTTCATCCGATCTCTTACATAAGTTCTCATGAAACCGCGTAATCCGGCGGTCTCTCAGCGAAGAGAAAGACCGACGAAACATCTCCGATTGTCTCGTCCGATCGGAGAGAAGAAACTTGCGAGAGTAGTCAGACGCGTCTCGTTTACGCTTAGGAAATGAAATCTCTTCGGCGAGAGGGATCTTTGAAGGCTCGATCTTAGGAGATGCGCGTTACTCGCGGTAAGTCGAATGACGTTGGGACTTCATCGGGTAAATTCGCAGCGGCGCGCGTCCGATTATTTGCCAGCCTCGTCCGTGCAGAAATAAACGGAACGTCAAAGAACGAAAATCGTCGTTCGATAGGGATGTGTCTATTCACGAAAACGCACCCCACCCGCCTCTTCGAAGACAAGCGTGTGCGCGGGTTCCTCGCAGACACTCTTAAATTTGCGTCCCATTGTCGTGCACGACGAAAAGGAAGACGGAAGTCGCTCACTTGGCAGAAGTAGCGATATCGTGTATTATGGCGGTATTCGGTACCGGCAACAATTGGGGTTGGGGTGGTAAAAGAGAGAGAGAGAGAGAGAGAGAGAGAGAGAGAGAGAGACGAGGAAAGAGAGCGATTCCTCCTGTATACACGGGAGGGACGCTCGACTTTGGCGAAACCAGAATCGGCCATTGTTCGTTACGAGTGGCTATCTCGCTGGACATTTCCGTACCCGAGTAGATACATACTCTGGCCACTGCGGCCTACCAGATATTTCGATGTCGTGCTCGAAACTGCCATCGAATGTCATTGTCGTGTTCGACTTCTCGATGTCGGTCGGTGGGTACGAATTTACTGCCCAACGGCGAGTACCAGCCGAATAAAACAATTTACTCGCTTTTCTGCCACTCGCGTGGAATAGCGCGGCGAACGATCGTCTCCCCGTCGTAGTCGTTTTCGCGTCGCGCTTCTTTTTTTTTCCCGCACGGAAAACACCGTTGTTGGAGCGCAAGGATGCAGTCCTCGTCGTAGACGCGGTCGGCACGCTCGGATCTCGCGACGCTTCCGATGGCGGCGCGATTTATTAAATTATCTCGCGGGGATGCGGGAAAGAACGCGGGATTGCGACGATTATCGGAAAGACATAATTTCGCGTGGAAGACGGCGGCGTTAGGGCGGCTCCTGGTGCATTTGCGGCGTAGTCGCGATGAAAAATACGTCGCCTCGGCGCGCACAACTATAACGCATCTCTGGGCCAGCGTACGGTGGTTACCGCGGCTATTGCTAAATCGTGCTCGAAATTCCCGCTCCACATCATTATGGAATTCACTCTGGCAACAATGACCTATTTACCGATCGAAAGAAATTTATCGTTCGCTAAAATTCCGGCCATTCGTCCACGGGTACAATGGCGTCGCGTACCGTTCGGATGTTCGATGGTATTTTTCCCGTACAATGGGCAGATTTGCGCACAGATAAACGTGTTTCGAAACATATTGGGCAGAATGTTAAACAACACTGCGTCACGGTAAAGAGCGACGGAGTAACGCGTCGCGTGACATCGACTGGAAAGATATGTAATTGGTCGGATCGTTAGCGGAATCCTTGGTAATTAAGGAGGTCGATGCCTGTCCAGGATGGACGTCGGACGAGCACGGACAGGGCGTGGTTGCAGTAAACGTCATCGGCAGGACACTAGACGTCATGGGCCACACGAGTATCACATACGCGTCACATTTGCATGATCCTGTATACGCACACCATGGCTAGGCTAGGAACAACGGACGCCCATCGCGATGCAATGTGTTACCCTCCCCGTCGAGTGCCCGCCACTAGGACTCTTGCGCGCCGAATTTTCGACGCCACTCAATGCTCCATTGCGATAGAGCTAGACACGACGCGTTTAGGTTTTCGTTTGTTCGTCACGAAACACCGCGATAAGGCAGGCCATTATTCATCTTCCGACTCGTGATTCTACCGGGCCTCGATTCGCACTGTTCGACGATAGGCGCGCGTGTAGATGTACCACGCGTATAATAGGGCAGACACGCGCGTCTCGCGCTCGTTGAATTCCGTGAGATCCTAACGATTCCGCTTCGTTCGGACCCCGGATTATTCTTCCGTCCGTAGCAAGCCGTAAGAAACGGAGACCACGGTAGGGCTATCAGATTTTTGTCGGGGCGACGGATGATCGCTAATGGCCGTCGTTACCAGTCGCGTGCACTAGTCGGATCGGCATTAGCTTCGACGCGTTCCTGAATAGTTGATGAGAAGAGTGTCCCGATGAATCTCTGCGTCACAGCGATCGCTCGCGGTGCACGCACGCACGCTCGATGGATTATCGTTGCGAATCTAATGGAAATATTTCATTTCTCCCGAACGGGCGGTCTCGATTTCCATTCGATAGGAACGCGAGTCCCCGTCGCGAAAGTAAGGGACGGCGGTATCGACAGCGTGACATTAACAGAATTCGAAATTTCCATCGGCAGGTGCTCACTTTTTTATACCATTTATAATAGGTCCGCTAATTTGAGAGGATCTCTTTTTAAATCTCCGGCTCCCAGCGTCATCGTTTCGTATCTCTGACGTGGCGCACGTCATAAAACGGCCGATAATCCACTTGGCTGGTAGGCACTAATAACTGACGGAATCGAGGGAGAAAATGTGATGATCCGCGTCGCGAATAGCCACCCTTTGGTAGTTCCCACCCAATAATACTTTTGCTCGACGGTAAATCTTCGTTAATTCGTGCCTACCTCCTTCGATTCTCCCCGCGATTCCGTGGTACAAAGGCAGGCGTTATTCCGACCGGGCAAGATCGTCCATGAAGCTGCCGCTCCATTCTAACCATTCCATGCCACAGGAATGTCAATACTACCCTCCCGTGCAATCGTCACCCCCCTCCCCCGCCTCTCTGCCCACCCCCCATCACTGCTCGCATTGACGTATCCGTTCTCGTCGAAGTCATCCGGAACCGCTCAACCTGACCCCTTTCTTCCCGAACCGCCCGGCCAGAAAACCCGGGAACGCCAGCAGGATACCGGCCGCCTCGATAACCCCAAGTACCTCCTCGCGATGCAAGGACAATTCCTGCCGATAGAGGGAGAGTCGATGACACGAAATCGCGAGTACTTGTCCATTGTTTTCGCAAGAGGAAAGGACAAGGAGAGCCAGTCACGGGGGTTGGAACCACCACCGCCGTCGTCGTCGTCGTCGTCGCCGCCGCCGCCGCCACCGCCGCCATCGCCGCCACCCACCGCGTGTCTTTATCGGGCCTCGGTATCGGTTACGCATTCCCAGATACCGCTGGAAGGGGCGAGAAACGCGGAAACGAAAAAGGGAGGAAAGAAAGAAACGGAGGAGGAAAAGACGAATGGGTGGTGAATACGCGGGAGAGAGAGAGAGGGAAAAAAGAAGCGGAGAGAAAAGGGAGGGAAGAGTCGCGCGGTAGGCCGACTTTTTAATATCCAGGGATGATCTGTAGCTGCGGGATGCTGCGTCAGCCGCTGTCATTGTTATATGCCCGGACCTCTTCAGCACAATGACAATTTCTCTGGTTTTATTCTCCGCTAGGCACTGCCTTTTTCCCGCCCGTTTCCGTCTCGCGTATTACCGTGCCCTCCTACTCCCCCTCCGGCCACCCCCGCGCTGCTCGTTGCTCCTCACCGTTTTCCGCCTAGCCTCCGCCTCCCTACGCTCCTCTTTTTTTCTTCCTCGTTTCAACCCAGCTGCAAAGAGAGAGAGAGAGAGAGAGAGAGAGAGCACCCCGCTCGTTTTCTAGTCGGTCTCAGCCACCGGCTTCGCTTGGGTATCGTTTGTCTACGCCGCGCCTCCGTCCGTCCGACCAACCGTTCGTCGTGTCCATCCGTCGACGGTTAACGCTTCCAGTTCCCGTCGTTTCGACGTTCAGCCGGCTTTTTTGTCCATGACAATTGCTCGGAAAGTGGTCTCCTCTTTTTTTCCGGCAACCTCGCTTGCCAGCCTGGCGAGCGAACCCCGCGACGGTCCCATCGGTGAACCGGCGGGCGACGCGCGCGCAAATCGGGAGGAGCCAGAACACGTTGGCGTCTACCGCGAGACGATCAGAAAAGAGGATGACAGCCAGGGGGTACCAGGAGAAGCAAACGGCGCGCGGTCCCCGAAGGTCTCGGAAAAACGAATATAGATACCGCTCAGGAGAGAGCGCAGCCTGCACCGTGGGGTAAACACCGTGTGGGCTGTCGTTCGCGGAACTACGGAAGAAAGATGAAGGTATAAAGGAGAGGTAGGCAGCGGCGTAGACAGGGTCGCCTGGTAGAAAAAAGGAAAAGAGAAGAGAGAAGGAAACGGCGCGGCGATCGCCTTTCGTGGCGCTCGGCTGGAAGTCATAACGGAGATAGACGCGCATCGGAGCAATCCCTCATGCAGTCTATACACCGGTAGTCACGTACGTGTTCCCGGCGATGCGTGTATTTGTTTGTATGGCACGGCCACCGGTTCCAACCCCCTGGGACCGGGTAATAGATTTATTGGACACCCGGTACATGGGATATAGATATGGATGTTATAGGCGCTCGAGTTAGAGATACAACCCCCACCGCCTAGTCGGCAGCCACTGCCACCACCACCACCATCGCCACCACCGACATCGCCACCACCGCCGCTACCACCACCCTTGGCAAATACGAATGGCACATCTAACTTTATGAAATGTACACCCCGCTCGCTCTTTCGTGGCTCCCTCTCCCATTTTTTTTTCCTTTCTTCCACTGTTCGTCTTCGTTCACCTTGGCCCCCTTCCGAAAGTTTACGGAGTGGGGTGATTTCGAAAAGAATAATAGAGTCGTCGCGCATGCACTGTGATTTAATTTACGAGCGGCAGAGTGGGGTGATGAACGGAGGGTGTGAAAGACACACGGTCGACGTCTCGGCTAAACGTTCCGCCGTAGCCGCCACGGTTCGTTTCGGAAATTAGAAACATTATCTCTCTTTCTCATCTGTCGTATCGCGTTCTTCTCGCGAGCAACTACGCGGGCGTAGCTTTACGAGAGCGTAGCTGGCGCATGCCGCATAATAGCGTCGCGTTGTAATCAAATATGAATCTTCGTTACGCTGCGAATCTACCGCTTTTAATCAAACATTCAGCGAAACGTACTCGATTTAGCAGGCCAAATGGGTAACGGTATCTCGCGTAATAATTATGAGATCTCCGGCAGCATCTAGTTTCATCGGTAGCTTTGTATCTCTTAAGACATTGTAGTCGCCGAGACCTTCATCCTTTCACCCTTTCATCCCTTGCAAGCTTGTCGACCATGAAATTACACGCTCACGAAAAAGGTAAGCTTCAGCGGTGGAAATATTCCGACCGTTCCACCACCACCACCATCGTCCCCCCAGCCCTTTCGTGTACGCACACCCGCACGTTAGCGCAGAAACTTAGCTCCGAGTCGGCTCTTATTTACCTAGAACCGGTCACCAATACGATCCCACTACCGTTACCATACGTACACGCGTGCACATGTGTGTGAAGTCGCGAGGAACGGGTAGGAGGAGAGAGTGGTCTGTTGAAAGGGCTGGTTTTGATTAGCTCTGTAGACAATACCCACTCTCTGATACCGCTGTGATTCTCTCTCTCTCTCTCTCTTAGCCCCAACTCCACCTACCGTGGCACCCTCAACCCTCGACCCACCCCCTCATCACCCACTGGCTCTCCTCGGCTTCGCCTTCGCCGCAGCGAACGCAGCAGCCACTTTGTACGCCGACTGTTTTGTGTCCGACGAACAATGGGCCTGCACCACTGACAGTGCACCACCACCAGCGCACCTATCATCATCGTTCTATGCGCCATTGCCAGGCTAGTTTCTCACTAACACTGATAAACCGCGGGGCGGCCTGCTCCTCCTCCGCCACCGCCGCCGCGGTATTAAATAGCGCGCGTGGCAGACGCGTGTATCGAGATAACTTTATCGTACTCCCTTTAAGTAACGACATTTAGAGAGAACCACCGTGTCCCATGCCAGAGTTCTTAAGCTCGTTGTCTACCACTAGTTGCGCGGCTCCGCCGAGACCGCCCCGTGTCATCCCCGGACCACTGATTTTCGATATCTAACCCGCGCACCTGATCTACTCGCGCCGCATCGAACCAACCGAGTCGCACGCTCGCCAAACAAAACCGATTGTTCGTCGAGAAAAGGGTGCTCGCGGTGGACCAACCCTCCGTCTCGTCCCTCGAAGAATCGATAAGTTTCGACATCGAATAAAAGTCGTTAAACGTCGGTCTCCCGTTGAAAGTTTAAAGGTTCGATTTCGCGCGGCACCTCGGCTTGGCATCGCGTATATTTTTAATGACCTTCCCCATACGACGAAGTTCCGTGTCCGCACGCGCACCGTCCGCTCCCAGGCTCGAAACGAACGAGGCACGCTCGTCGCCGGATGAAAGGATGGCTTTACTCTTCGATATTTAATCCCGCAAAATGGCGCGCGCGCGATCTTATCCGGTCGCTGGCGTCGCGGGTAGAGGCGACGGCAACCGTTACGCGATATTCCATTAACGAGAGGTGCAACTTGTAACTCGATGAATAGCATAGTTAATAAATGACGCGGGTGATGGCGAGCATAGTTGACGAGTCGTACCGTTAATGCCTCGTTATGTATATTAAACTAGTTTGAGAACTATTTTGCTCGCGGTGCCCGAAACTAGTTGTCCGCAAACTATCGATAAGCCACGAAACGGGTTTCCGTTGGTTACTCTTTCCAGGTTACGCGTCCTATCGCTCGGTTTCATTCGTACGGAAATTCATCAGCCCAGCCGCGTAACCGTCCACGCTCGTTTCTCGCCTCGACCCCTGGGTCCCTGTCGGTGGGTGGCGTCGTCTCGAGCGAGGGACGGGGGGCGCGGATATCGCTTTTGGTCTTCGAGATTTAATCGCGCGCAATGGCAGACGATCCTGTTGCGGTATTGTCACCGTTGTCGGTGCCAGACAAATCTAGGTGGCGAAGGGGTTGAGGAGGAAACTTAGTTACCCGATAGAGCACACGGGGAAATTTGTTACTCCCTGCTCGGCGGCGTGAGTGACGATGTGACATCGCGACTATCCTTGGCCTACCTCGCGAGACATCTAATTCGCTTATACATCCAGCTCCGCGAGATTATAACTCGTACGAGCGCGGCGGTGGTTCGAACAAGTTTCATCGCTTTCGCTGTAATTGAATACGGCGGACAAGTTGACGCGCGGCGGTGGAAAAGAAATATTCGGCTATGCGTCAATCGAGGAGAGTAATATCCGAAGGATAGCCTGTCCGCCATCGTTTATTCACCGTGGGAGAAAGCGGGGGGCGGTAGTGGCGCGGGTACCGTTCGACTGTTGCACATAATTGATTCCGCAGCGAACCGTGCTCAGCTCGGAAAGTTTCCCGTTCTGCGCGCGGAAATTAACACGAACTTCTGGAAAAGTTCCGGTTATCCGAAGATCACTTCGCGGGATTAAGTTTTCGCCGTTATTATTCGCGCTTGTTCGAAATCTGGCTTTTGATCGCGTCGAGTTTGCCGGGCTCGCGATACAGGCCCGATCGCGTCGAACAATCGGATCGGTGGAATTCCAATTACGCCTCTGGGCCTCGACGACGCCGCGATAGAAGAAACGGGGCCGCGTCACGGGGGTGGCAATTCCTTCGTACGCGTTTATGGCGCGAAAGATGAGATCGCCACGGGTAAAAATTAACGGCGATCAGAAAGCTATCCGCTCGTTCTCGTATGTACGTCTGGTCGTTTCGTTGTCCGATATTAGCCGATCAATTTTCATGCGATCCAGCACACTTACCGCTGTTCATTCAACGCGCATCGCAACCCCTTTCCACTCTGCTCGGGTGTAGCTCGACGCGACGATGGAACGAGCGAGAGAGGGTGAAGAGCGTCGACTGAAAAAGGCCAGGGGATTGGAAAGAGAAAACAGAAGCATCAGCCCGTGTAGCCGAGTCTCGATTGGAAATTACTCCCTTTCATCCTTTCACGGGGTGAAAGAGTAAGTAAGAAAAGCAACGCGGTCGACGCTATCCAGCTGCGCCTCGAATACATTTTTTTACTTTCCCCGTTAATGCGCGCGCCCCTTTCCTCCTGCTGCTCGTGAATTTCGTTAGATCGAACAGCCGATGGCCCGGGAGTACGCGAGCCGCGAACTTGTTGCCGATACGGATTTAATTAAAAAATGTTCAACAAACTGCGGGCCTGGTGTTCCCGTGGCGGAAACCGCGTAAATATTAGCCGGCATTCCGCGGTTAATTTCCTTGACGTGCCGCCGAGGCTGGTGGCCCGTTATTATCGCCAAAATAAGGATAAAACTCTCGCGCGACCACGAGAAGAGAAGAGCCGCCGGGCGGATAATTGCTCCGGCTAAATTAAAAATCGCGCCACCGTCGTGCCACGTTCGCGTAATGAAGAGCCGCGACGAGGCTCGCTCCGGATGGCCGGTGCGCGTCCATCTCATCGCGTGGCACTCGCGCGGTGCCCTGTGCATTCGGCTCGCTCCGAGACGAAGAATGCGTTACGCGTCGCTGCCGCGCGCGGCTGCACCCTAAACGCATCCCCTTAGCAGCGACTCGAAAAGCGTTCCGCGCGTGCCTGCGCCTCCTAAGCGAGCGCTTTATTGCGCTCGACATTCTGAACGCGCTCTTTTTTTCTTTTCCTCCTCCCCTCTTTCCACTGCCTTACGCGACCACCGTTCCACGACGAGAAAGAACGCGAACAGGTACACCGCCATGGATCGTTTACTTAGTCGATGGGTTTCGCTTATCCATCTTTCGATACGTTTACCCCGGCCTGATGGAATAAAAATATTTCCAACGATCGTCCGTGGCGTCGCGCGCACCTTTGCGAATCATGATTTCGTCCCTGGTATATCTGATCTCTCAAATTGTCTCGTATTCTCGTCTTACCCCCGTTGCGTCGTCTAGTCGAGAGACGCATATCGTACGAACAAGGCTACGATAGAGGTTTTTCCAACGATATACACGCTGGGGATGAAATACGCTTTGGGAAGACTGTATTAGAGGGTAGGCGCGCGCTGTATGTATCGGAGGGACGTTCGCGTGGAATTTTTTAATTAGCAAAAGCAAAACCCGATGCCGCAACCGGGCCGTTACGCTCTCGCCTCGATGAAGTCGTCGACACCGGGTACACGCGCGCACGGGTTCGCGTAAATCCAATCGAGAACTCGAGAGTTTCGGTGGCCCCCGAGCCGATTGTCGAGCCCTTCGATCGAACGATGCGTGGCATTTATTATTGATACGCGCGGCCGGTCGATGCGTGCCCAGAGACTGTGCCTCAAAGCGGACTTTGCGTGTTACGTGCCGATTCGGTTGGCAATTGTTGTATCTCGTGCAACGGTAGTCGACGGTAGTGGCTCGAAACGTAAAGAGAATTCACGTACGACCGTAGAGGGAACAACAGGGCGCGGGGATACGAGCGCGGTCCGTCTTTCGATGTTCCTCGAACAAACGGTTATCGTCGCCGCGTTCGATTAAGAGAGCGTTCGTATTTAAAACGAATCGTCGTCGTTCGGTATTTCCGTGTAAACGTTTCGGAGATCGGCGGGGAAAAAAGCGGTGCCGGCGAAAAGCGATGGAATTGTTGTCATTGCTCGTACGCCGGGCTGATACGAAAATGAGGCGCAAATCGTTTTATGGAATAGCCGGATGAATTTTCGGAATAGCACGATCGGGGCGGAACGCCGAAATTCCGATAGGATTACCTCCTGTGTAGATGCATTAGATTAAATCAACGGGAGTCGCCTGTGTCGATGTGTGAATATTCGATGGATCGGGTACAGGGGCTGCGATGTTCTTAAAAAAATTCATTAGCGAACGATAAATAGCAGGCGCGATGTTCGACGATCGAAAGCGTGCCCTCGTCGATGCGTACATTTCCCCTCTTTTTTTTTTTTTTTTGATGACGATGCAATTATCTTTTATCTATCCAGTACATTAGCGTGATAGAATCTGAAAAATATTCCCCTCCCCCTGGTCCGCTGGTTCGGTATTTTTGAGATACAGCATCAATCAAGTTTAGCGAGATCCGCGTAATATATCATGCACGGGGATTGTAAAAGCATAAACTTAGAAATGTCAGATCACGGGACGTTTCGCCTAGTATCTTTATCTCTCCGAAACCGCTCGACGGTGACGCGGTGCCTGTCCGTGCCTCCTACGGGGGGCGAACGAGGGGTGGCGCCACGCGTAATGGGGTTATGACAGTGTTAAAAACCTCCCTTATCCGGGTATAATGTCAGCCGCGATCGCGATAAAGCTTCCGTTGCTCGGTTAAATGACTACGACTTATCTGGAATTTGTACTGTCCCTCTGTTGCCGCCTTTTTTTACTTTATCCGGTTACCCGGTTATCGTTATCGCGCCGTTCGACTCACGGAGCGTTTCTACGCGGAGCGTAACGTCGTCCGAGGCGAAACGATCGGTCTTTCGATCGCGCGATTCTAGGCGAAAGTTGGGTTGGGAAAGTTAGCTTAACGCGCGATGAAAATGTTCTCGGTTGAATTTCGATCGCGGCCGAACAGTCGGTCGACGCGTTCTACTTTAAACGCAATCACGATGTATAAAGCAACGGCCTCCCTTGGTGCCCGCACCCCCGGTCGGTCAAAGGCTGTCGAGAGGCAATCGGTGAATGGTACGCAACGAGAGGACGCGCGTCGGCTCGTGTCGAACCGCCCGATGATCTCTGCCAGCCGGTGGTCGAAATCTTTGCCCGGCGAAAGAGCACCGTAGGAAAACAGCCGCGCGGCGTCTGCATACCGGCTGATATAACGCCGCGTAGCTCTCTCGCGACGCGAATCATTCACGCCAGGCGCGCATAAGCACGTAAGTCCATACTTGGACGCGTGCTTTCGTACGAATACGAAGTCCATAATGCGTGTGCGGTAGGGCCGCGCGCGAGTAAGCTGAGTGAGGGGTTTGTATTCACCCCTTCTACATCCGTGGCAACACTGTGATGGTCCACGGGCGCAGCGATCAATGCCACCGTCGGCCCTCTATGCTTCATCCCCACCGATGCATAGGTCTCCATGACGACAGCATCCCTACAGCCACCCCACCAGGACGGCCCGCGGACGGTTGGTGGGGTCGAAAGCCACGAAAGGGGTTACCCAGCACCCCTATCCTCGGCGCAACAAGGAATTCCTAGGGTGCGCGGGAGACGACCAGGGGATTTTGACCCTCTCCTGTCTACTCTCCTCTCCTCCACGCTGGATACCCCTTACCCCACCTTTCACCCTTGCTTCTCGACCATCTCTCGCTGTCTGCGTTCATCCCTCTCGCCTCGTCATCGTCGCGCGTCCTCTTCGCGTCACCGTATGCACCGAGGGTCAGGTGGGTCACTCCAGGTGGCTCGGCCCTGACACGATACCTTCGACACGATTTCTGGACTCGTTGATTAGATTATCGCGATCAACCTGGCGAGAATTCAACCACGGCACCCTTACGGTCACTGCGTTCCTTTCATCCTTCAGTCCCTACGATCCGAGTAGTTTCTTTTCTCGATCGACCGAGCATTTTCATTAACCGACGCTGCTCGTTGCGACCGCCAGCGCGAGGAGACGGTCTTCCGCGACTCGCGTCCGTGGCGAGAAATTAAAAAGCACCGCCAGTGGGCGTGCGAGCGGCAGGTCCTCGCTGCCTACGAGAGAGGGATGATCGACGAGATAGACGCGGGTATCAGCGAGACGAGAGGAAGAAAGAGGGCCGCCGAAAGGGCTGAAGCGGGAATCCGCGGGGCGGTGGGTGTTCGATCCGCCTCGAAATCGAGTTACGCGGACTGCTGGAGATAATGATATTTATGCGCGTCAAGTGTATGATGCGTGGTACGCCACACATGGATCGCACATATGCCTCGAACGAAGAACGAGGAGCGGGGAAAGAGAGCGAGCGTATCCGAGCGGCAAAAACGCCGGTAACTACGAAAATGTGTCGCACGCTCGCTCTCTCGTCCCGTGAGAACGCACACGCGAGCGCGCGCGCGCGCGTCCACGGAAGGCCACGGATTTTTAAAGTTCGCCGACAGTTTGATTTAAGAGCAGCATCCACCTTGGGATGCGTTACGTTGATTTACAGAGGCGACACCCAGCGTCCGTTTCATTATTTTCAATCCCGCGATTGGCGTTCGAAGGGTTTCGAACGTTCGAATTCACGCGTTCGACTTACGCTACTCGAGAGCGGCCGCAGCGGTAGCGCGCGCAAAGAGACGTAACGATAATATAAAAGAGCCACTAAAGGAACGGGAGTACGAGTCAGCTTATTTTTCTGCTATTGTTCCGGCTCCTTTATTACGCGACGCTTTGTGTCGCTCCGGTTTTTTAACACGAGTCATGTACACGCGTGGTTATTCGTATCGCGTCGCGAACCTCTCGTAGACGACCGTACGTAATCTTGACCGAAAACAACGATATTGTTACTCCCGCTTTTAATCGCGTCTCGCCCCCTTGTTTGCGGTATCTCGAAACGACAACTCGTCTCCGCTTTTCACCGCTTTTCGCGATATTAAAAGCTCGCTTCGGAAACTGCCACCCCTCTCGAGGAACGTCTCCCCGGATATTATTAAAAACTAGTCGTGGCGTCGCGAGAGGAAACTATTAGCAACGATCCGATTACTCGCACGTGTCGTAACACAGCTCCGTTTTGCAATTTCTAGCGTTCCTGGCCGCTCGTAGCGGGCCGCTGCGAGGAGGCATCGCCGCGCGAACGAAGATTAAACGTCGCGGGAGGAACGTAGCCGGCCGTTTCGCGCGAGCTACGCGGCCGCATTCTCCTGAATGAACACGCTCGGCTCGAGCGCACCTGTCGCAGCCGCGTGAACGTTCATCGCTGCATAATCCACCCTGGGACGCGTGTACCACTTCTGTCGGTTTCTTTTCTCGGATCTTCTCTCTCTCTCTCTCTCTCTCTCTCTCTATCTATCTATCTCTCTCTCTTTCTCTCTCGCACTCCCTCCGTTGGCGCTCCGGCCCTGAGGGACATTCCTGGCATGACGCGCGTAAGATCCGTCCCGACGAACGGCGAGGAGAACGAGACGACGACGACGACGACGACGGGCAGAGAGACACGGGTAGAGAAAGGCTTAGGCTGGTGAGCCACGGGGTTTCGAGCACGAAGTTTACACATTGTCATTTGGGACACGGCGCGACAGAGCTGGACGATGTGGCGGCGAGGCAGAGATGCTCGCAGCCGGTCGGAGGATGGAAGAGGAGCGACGAGCCCCCGCACGGATCGAGGCAGAGGGTAGGGGAGCCGGATGGCGCTGGAGAGAGAAAGGGAAAGGCGAAGAAGGAAAGGAGGGAGAATTTTAGAGAGGGTTAAAGGGAGAGAAAGGGACGATCGAGGGCGAGAATGGCAGAGACGGAGAAAGGGCGAGCGAGTCCTTGGTGGACCACTAGGATCCATCCCCACGTAGTTGGCGTCCTTCGTGCAGGGGTTGCACCGGTGGAAGGGATGCTCAGGGGAAGATTAGAGGGTTGGGGGTGCTGCTATAAGGCCGGCGCAAGGGGGGGAGAGCTCAGTTCGTCCAAGAGAAGCGTATCGGTCACGTCGTTGCGGCGATCGTTCACTTAGAGTCCAATGGAGCACGGGACTAGGTCTTCACACACACGACACCGTGCCTGTACCGCTCTGCGATAACAGCAAGCTTCTCCGCAACCCCCGATACACACACGCACAGAAGAACGCAAGAACTTCTTGGGACCGGCGAATTTCGACTGGGATTCGAGGTGTTTCGCGAGCACATTTCGCGGAGAGGCGGACACAGGGTGCTTGGCTGCTGCGGGAACGGTAAGTACGTCGTCGAGCTACCTTACGTAACCTTGAAACGTGCTCTTTGCTAACGGAAGGACGCACGACGACGAGAAGGCCGGGCCGCGTTACGAGTAGAGCAGCCGAGACGTCCGCGTTCGTCCACGTCGGACATGGTGAACTCGGGTTCGTCCGTATCCGTGAATAAATCGGGACGATGGAGGGAGCCCACCACGTTCGTGCGCTCAATTATCCGTTCACGGGTTAAATAATCGAGACGCGACGAGAGTTCTCGTTCATTGATCGATCGAGCTGGACCGTGGCTGTCGCTGTAAAAGACGTGCAGAGGAGAAACTCGTGGTCGAGTCGTCGAGTGCAGTGTACTCAAATCGCTCTACGCCTCCGGCGCTTTCGTCCTCGGCTTGAACCCAATTCTCGGTCGTGTATGCACTCTCCGCTCTAGCTACCGTTACCGTCTCACCCCTGTGTGCTCGCTCGTCCTTCGCCGTGCGGGATCGGACCCCGTCTGCTCCGAGGTAGAATAGTTTCCGGTGGACGCGTGCCAGCCTGTTTGATCGCCAAGTTAACGTTTATTAGAACTTCATCGGGAATCGGAACGGGGAACGGTGTTAACGATCGTGTAAACCGACGTCGTCTCGGGAGATTGATCCGCGTTCCAGTTTTTCTCGATGCGTTCAATTCTACGGCGAGAAAGTAGATTCAAACGATACACCACCTTCGCAATTAACGCGGCGTAGGCGCTTTTCGAAATACCGTACGCGTGATTTCTCGAACAAACCGAGTTAATTTTAATTGAGTTATTTGTTCGCACGCCGACCCGCCCGGCCAGAAATAGTACGCGCAGGATTAATTTATCAACAGTATCGATAACAGCCGGGAGGACGTTGATATTTGCCGTTAGATTTAGCAATAATAAGAGCTGCTAATGGGATCTAATGTATTCGATTATCAACGAGAATTGGAAAATTCGCATTGAAATTAACATTATCGTCGAGAGTGGCCATTGAAACGGCGCGCGATTAATTTTAGCTCGTCGCATTGTTTCATTTCTATCGGGCGAAAAAGAGCCAATTACAGGAACGTTTAAAACGATCGTTTCGCATTTTGCCAAGTTAACGTAACAAGTAACGATGGCGAACTTTCTCTCCCTCGCTCTTCGGTTAATTCGCGAACAATAAACGAGCGGCGTCAAGCAAATACGCATGTACGTGACTCACTTTGAAACTTTGCCTCCGGCTCAATTTAATCGGACAAAAGGAGATCTCTCTCGCCTTACCGGATAACAACCGGACGTTGAACGATCGCCGAATACACGTCGGTAGGAAGCGTGGGATTAACGCATATTATATTCGCCAGCCGCGACAGTAAGCCGTGCGAACGAGCGTTTTCATCGAATCGAATTATCCGCCTTGCGCGAACGCCGCCACGTACGTCCGACGAGAGACGCGTTCTCGCTCGGTCTCGCGGATCCGCGATATTAATATATCCAGTGGTGAACCGGGTCAAATGTCCACGATGGGGAACACGGGTCTGAAAACAAATATTTCACGCGAGCGAACCGGTACGCGTATCGGTTAACTTTCGCGCTCGAGCTCCCTACTTTACTCGCTCGCAGCGTTTTCTATTACGCGCGCGTTTCCGTATGCAACGGGTTCGCGGCCGCTCGCAGCCGAGGCGCGTGCATTTTTTCAATTTAATTCGCGCTGAAACGCGCACGCCGCCTACTTAAGAAACTTTACGTTTGTCTACTTGCCCGGACTCGATTTACATACACCAACCCCGCGTCGGTGGAAATGTACAAACTTTTCCCTCTCGTTTCTTCTTCCCCCGCTTCCTCTGCTTCCCTTTCTTCTCGCAGCCGCGCCGCTTTCGGACATCGCTTGCAAATTTCCAGGACCGCGTCTCCGTGAACGCGGGCAGCTTAACCGAAGTATCCGCTTTGTAGGGCCACGCTGAACCCGCCTTAATCCTGTTAACCTATCAACACATTCAAAGCCTTTTACGGGGCACACAAAGATATCTTCGTTCTCCAATCCCATTAGAAACCTCTCGATCCGGGAGTTTGGTGCGCGACGCTTTAAATATCGAACGCCGCGATCTTTTTCACGGGCCTTCGAGCGTTCATTTCCGAATTTCACTCGAAGTTGTCGTTCGACTCGGGATTGGATATTTCAATGGAGGACACGGCCGAGCCGCAGGAAGCTTGGCATTGGAGGAACGTTACCTTGTTAGTATTTCACCCGCTCGGTAATTAACTTCCTTGGACGACGGTAATGAAAAATCGATCTCGCCCTTTAACGCGGAACATTGCGCAACGTGGCTCAATTTTTTTTTTGTTTTTTGTCATCGCGGCTAACTCTTTTGATAATAACAATAAAACACGTTTGCCTGTCTGAGTGCGCCAAATTAATAAGGAAACGATACATTGTGTATATTCAACGATCAGAAAACTCTCTCTCTCTCTCTCTCTCTCTCTCTCTCTCTCTTTCTCTCTCGTCCTTTCTCTCTGTTTATCTTGGAGGCCCTTTTCATTGAAATTCTTTTTCGTCAGATGGAAACGCGAAGAGCTTCCTACCGTTAATTAATACTAATATGACCGTGCCTCATTAACGGTTACATTCATTAAATATTCACACCACGCAGACAGCTTGTATCCAAGCCGCATCGATTCAATCGTATTGTGAAAGAGAGGCAGAACGAGAGCTTGTCATCTGGTACCTTTCAAACCGGCGCGTTTCCCTTTGCCTCGCGTCAGGGATTCAGGGTGTATTCACAATAAAACTGACGCGGTATCTCAAGGAACGGGCCCGCGTTTCATTTCCCTCCCCGCAGTCTGCTCGTGGAACACGCGTACACCCGATGAAAATCGATTCGAATAATAGCGGGAGACGATTCGTTCTTTCGCTTTGACCGCGTATACGTTATTTAAAACTTGAAATTGCTCTATCAATTTCGTGCACCGCGCTTAGTACACTGTTCGAGGAATTTATCGAGACTCGATGTTACAAAAGAAGAGGATCCGTCTTATTGTTTGACGCGTGTACTGCTATCTCATCCGAGTGAGAGAGAGAGAAAGTTTGTCCCTCGGTCCATTAATCTCCTCTTTTTTCTCGGATATATATGTAGTAGGTATCTTCTATATAAATATATATATACGTGTACGGGTATGTATCGACCGTTCGCAAAGTTTGACCGAGTCTGAATCGGTCCTTCGGTCTGTATCTGAAAGGCTACGCGAATTCTTAGCGGAATTCCGCAAACTCCGGTCCGAAATTGTTCTCCTCGATGGGGACAAATCCGCGGCATGGAACTCGACAGCTGGCCCGCGATCGATCCCAGACGGGGGAGTAAAGTCGAAAGTTTATTTAACAACTCGGCCCGCTCCGTTCGGGCATTAAATAATATTCCAGGGGGCGTGAAATGGAC
The DNA here is from genome assembly GCF_050948175.1 of Xylocopa sonorina. Taxonomy (NCBI): domain Eukaryota; kingdom Metazoa; phylum Arthropoda; class Insecta; order Hymenoptera; family Apidae; genus Xylocopa; species Xylocopa sonorina. Next base: position 18,159,901 of record NC_135193.1, read on the forward strand.
AGAGCTTACCACGCCGACTCTGAATTAATGTTGTTCGCGTGGAGCTGCGGGGGGATTAATAAATATAAAGCCGCGGCCGTGTTAGCCTTTTCATTCGAATTTTCGCATTAACTTTGTCGCTTTGTACGATTCGCATTCTCTTCGGCTTACGCGGCTCTATTAAAACTATAATTTCCTCGGTTGTCTCTTCACGCGGCGAATTAATTCAGTCGCGCGCGTGTTCTCCGCGCTTTTTCATCCCCCCTCGCGCGAAACATTCCGCGCATATCGGCCCACTTTGCGTTCTCTACTTTTCCCCGTTGCTCCACTTTTGCACTTGGCTAAAGAAAAAACGGGAACGAGGTGTCTGCGGAAAGTAGGTACGAGATCAGGAGCAGATTTACGATTGATCGTCGATGCGCGCTCTCGGTTGGCCACCCCCTTCGCAGATATCAGCTATCATTCGAACGGAACCTCATTTTCCCGCGGATTTTACCGCGTATTGATTCTGTGCCGCGTCGTCATCGCCAAATGATTTGTTTTATTCGTCCTCCCTGTAATATATACCGAGGCTCCGCGATCGTAGCCAGGAATCGGCGTTTCGTACAGGACGCTTCGCACAATGGCCAGGCCGCTGACAATGGCGTCGTTAGCGATGGCCTCGGGCTGCTCTCTATCCCTCTGCCTCCGTTCCTCACCCTTTCGTTATATCACCCTCTCTCTCTCGCTCTCTCTCTCCCTATATATATAATATATATACGTATATATACATCTCTCTTCCTCTCTGTTTCTCCCACCCACAACCCCTTTCTCTCTGCTTCTCTCTCTGCATATACACATCAGAGCGTCTTGCTTCCATCCTCGCGCTCTTCCTTCATCTTCTTCTTCTTCTTCTTCTTCTCCATCAACCTTCATTTTCTTAAACTCTCTCTCTCTCTCTCTCCGTCTCCACCCTCTCTCTCTGCTTACGTTACGCCGATTCTCCGTCCCCTTCCTCGAGGCCTCCCCTATTAGCCGCGTCTTTGTCTAACCCGCGCAGCGGTGCGAAATGCAAACGTTCAGCTCCAAAGCTGACGAAGAGAAGCTTAGCGCCGGCGCTAACCGAACAACTACCGCCTTCGCCTACACTACCGACAGGGAGCACCTCCGCCAGCGATATCGTAATGATCCCTCCCCGAGCCGTGTATCGCGTCCTGAACCGCTCGAGCAACTTCTATCCCATCGGTTATTTCTTTTCCTTGCCCCTGTTTTTTTTTTTTTTTCACGCCGCGACAAGATGGGATCTCTCTTTAAGGACTTTCAAGAAAGTGTTGTCGCGCAGAATCCGATTGAAAATCAACCTTTTCGCTCTTTCGCGTAACGTAACGTAACAATTAATCATCGATTCAGTCGTGTTGTTAATTATTTCTGAGATCGTCTAGCTTTTGAATATCAAACTTGTAATTTATTCGGAGGATAGCAGTGACGTTACTTTTAAATAACACGCGAAAACAGTTGGAAATAATAGACGGTTTTTAATTTCCATTCTCGCCGTTGCCACGGTAAATCCCGCGCTAATTCGATGAAGAAAAGACAAACGGACCGGATGCAAATCCTGGCTGGCAGGGTAGCTTAGCGCCATCCGAATCTCTGCAAACCCCAAACTACCCTATCGACCGGAACTACCTCAGCCAGCGATATCGTGTAACGATCTTGCCCGCGATTCACGCTCGTATCCATTGTCGAGCCGGTAGAAAGAAAGCGTGGTGCGAAGCAGAAAAAAAAAGAAGAAAACAGGCGAAAGACACGGAAAAAAGAAAGGGAGAATTCCTGTCGTACCTTTTAACGCGAATGATAGGGGAAATCTAGAGAACGACACCGCGGCGGAGAACGGTTTCACACTTAAAAGCCATTACTACGTTGGAACTTTCGCCGGCCTCCCTTTAGTTTTTCTACCCTCGTCTTTTCTTTTTTTCTTTTCTTCGCCCCCTTTTTTCTCCTTCCCGACGCCTGGCTTTCCGACTTCTCGCCGGCTCGCCCACTTTTCGAGCCACGAATAACGACCGTGATGGACCAATCGACACGGTTTAGTTTCCGTCGCTTTGAGCACAGCCAAATACCCGCGTATACCCGAACGAAATTGTAATCGGTGCGACATCCCCCGTGCTGTGTATACACGACCGGTTTCTCGCCGAGTCTTCGTTCCTTCCTCGACGAGAGTGAATAAACACGACTCCCAAACAAATTGTCGACCAAAGTCGCCGTTTTACTCGTTGCCATTAAATTCCTTGGTAATTTGGTCAAGACAAGGAGAACGGTCAGCGGGTAGTTATCCTAGTCGGACGGGTTAATTAACCGCAGAGGTAACTCGAGGGCTTTGCAGAGGGAAAAAGGAGGTAAGCAGGGGTGGAAAAAGAGAGGGACCAGGTCGGATGGAACACTCGCGAAATGATACCGTCACACTCGAGCCACTCCGTTTGACTCGTCTGCTCCCCCGTCCTTCGCCTTTTTTCTTCTTTCCTTTTTTTTCTCTCTCTCTCTCTACTTCATAGACGATTTCGGTGTGCCAAATTTCCTAGATGAATTTCACGGCCCTTTACCCTTCGAGGTAGCCGCGTTTGATATTATTCGGGCAGGGATTTTATTTCGACGGCTCGTTGCGCGTTTCTCATGAAAATTCAACGGGACGCGCGCGCGGGACCCACCCCCATCGGTTCTGGCATTCTTTCCCATACGCCTGAAATTGATGCGACGGGCTGCGCTCTCCTTTTTTCTTCGCTAAAATTTCGGGCTGCAAAGAGTTCGCGACGCCGTTGGATACATTCGCGGACGAATATACATCGCGACGAGCGTGGCGCGATAAAGAAACTTTTTGCTTTTATTGTCTTTTGCGAACGGCGGGGGAACGCTGTAGTGCGAGCGATAGAGTCGAACGAAACGAGGCGAGTAGGAAATGTGCAAGCTCCAGCAAATTATCGCGAGGGATAACAGAGGGTGTCGTGTCGTCCGACTGCTCGGAGGGGGTGGCAAAGTTTGTCTCGGTAAGGAAAGAATCGAGGTACGAGGAGAGGATTTCGCGACGGTAACAGGATTTTCGGATTAGGGTAACACGGTCCCGGTAATTGTTTCCTTGTCCCTGTTCAATTCCGAATAGAACCCCGCGGAAAATGGTATTGGTGGAGGATCTTCTTTTCGTGAGGGGTAAAGTTGAGCAAAGTATCCCCCCAGCCGTTTCGACCATTCTTGTCGACCAATGTATTCGCCCGTATTAATTAACTCGTTCACCCTGTCCAACGATCGATTCGAGGGGCGTCGCGTATTTTTCTTAACCAACAACGGAAGCGGAGGATTTTTCGATCGACGAATGCGCGCGTGAAATCCATACGGCGGACACGGAGAACCGTGATCTTAACTATTCCGATAAAACGACGACGTCTCTGTACAATAATGCTCCTCTCGACGGAACGATTTAGCCGGAGTGTAGAGATTCCACGAGCGATTCCGCGGGCAACAAATTGTTTTCTGCACTCGTCCATGCACAACCACCCTCCCCTCTCGCCCCAGCACTGTTTCCCGCAGCGTATCGGAAAGCTCTTTGCGGTTAGTTCGGTCGCGACGTTACCCTTTTTCTCCCTTCGACTATTAACCGTTCTTCTTCGAACTCACCCCCCCGCGACCGCCGTCTGGCCGTGGTTGCCGAAAGTACCAGCGGGGTTGGCTCGCGCGCTCATTAGCCGCGTTTCAAATTGAGCGTAATCGATACTCGATCGAACGCCTCCTCTCAGACGTCTTCGTTTCGCGAGGCCAGAGGCGCGGAGGGTGGAACGACGCGGCGGCCGGGAGCAGAAGGGGCGGGCGAAAAAAAAAAAAAGGGGGACAAGGTAGTAAACGGTATTTCGAGATCGGACAAAGAAACCTCGAGGACCCTCGAGGAGTATCGGCTGGAAAAGTGGCTGTTTTACGAACACAACGGAATATCAGAAGTCGTCGCGCGGGTAGTAGCTCGCCGGATAAGAACGCGGGATGCTTGGAGGGTGGCGGCCGGCGCTGCCGATCGTGTCGCAGCGTTTCAAAGAGAGTTTCGCGGGATCAAACGGTTTCCTGGTTCTTTCTCGAAGCGAACGCGGCTCGGCTAACTGTTTCGCGGTGATCAAACGAGCATTTTATGGCGACGATCTGCGAGGGGTGAAAACTCGATAACGGGGAAACGAGCGGCGAGTATCTGCGACGCGGTACGTTCGGATACGTGTTCTCGACCGTGTGAAATTGGCTTTAACTAATCGACGACACGTGGTCTCGATAAGAATGGACGTTTAACGAGAAACATCGAAGAACGTCCCGCGAGATAGATAGTCTCAGGCAGATGGATCGCAAGAAACGCGAGCGTATCGCGATCGCGGTTTCATGCACCGTCGAACAAGGTTAAGGACGCTCGAGGAAGAATCAACCCGCGGTTTTCCCTTTATCCCGGGTTTCCCAGCGAGAGCGAGCCGCGGAAACAAAACAAGGTGCAACGCAATAAAGCAGCCGCCAGTAGCCGGAACCGGAGTTGCTCTCGTCGTACAAATGTTCGAAGGGGAAGGGGACGCGGGGGTGGTGTGGAAAAAGTTGAATAGAGAGAAAACTGGTATGTACCCGGCGTGTATAGCCTGCTTTAACCCGCAATATCGCGGTAACCGGCTCGTCCCTCGACGAGCTTTAAAAGCCAGCTGGCGATATTAAACTTAACATCGGTGATCGAATTTCGCGGCACGGAAACGAGCGTCCACGTCGAATCGATGGACGTGTGTGTACCGTCCACTTAGCGCGGTCGCGCTAAGAAAGTATAAAAATGAGAGGATCAGAGGGAAATAGAGAGCGAGAAGGGTGTGGAAGAGAAGAAGTGGCGAGGGGGGAGGGTTGGTAGGTGCTGGGGATAGTAGTACTTCGAAATCGAACAATGAAGGCTCGAGGGTCCTTCGGGAGTAGCCTCGGGGAAAGTGGCTGTTTTACGAACACAACAGAGTGCAAGACTCGTCTCGCGCGGGCACAATGTGACGACTTGAGTGGAACAAGTCGAAGAAGTGGATGTACGTTCGGCGTTCGCAGCCGGTGCGCTTTTCGAACGCGTCCTGGTCTACCTCGGATCAAGCACAATGCCCGTCCGGTCGTTATTTACCGTTATTATCGGGTATCGCGTGCGTACCAGCATTCTCCGTGGAAACTGTTACTCGCGTCTAGTCCGGATCGCTTGTTCCCGGCCGAGGGGAACATAAATTCGGCCTCGACTGACGCGTACAAATGCCGTCTCGTTTTCGAAACGGTCCACGCGCAGTTACCTCGGCGGGGTGTCGATTTTTCAACGCGAGCCCGCTGCTCCGACGCTCTTCGACCGTTCCCAGACACCGTCGAAATTGTTCAACAATTCACCACTGGCGGTCGCGCTCGCGTTCGATCGGCGACGGAGCGACAGCTCGGCGAATCCAGTTAGACGGTCGCCGTCGTGGAACCGAATTCTTGGAGTTGCTCGAACGAACCGGGCGGTAACGAGTTAACCGAGACGAACGCGGGTGAAACGCGGACTTGCCGCGCACCTGTGATCCCCCTGCGAACGCACTGGCCCCCCGACATCCATCATCTTTCCCCGTCGCGAGCACGGGTGGACCCCGGCGTCGAAAAACGGTGGCTCGCGCGGCCAGATACGCGACGTTAATTGTAAAAATTTCGAACGTAACCGCGGTATATCATCGTTTGGCTGGACAACGCGCGCTCGTTCGACCATCCTTCACCCCCTTGCTTGCTCGCCTCTGTTCCCGGTGTCCCTCTATTTTCTATCCGCCCCTCGCTTCCTCTTTCGCTCGCGCTTTTTTCATCCCGCCGCGATCGATCTTTGTCACCACCTGCGAGCAAACATCCGCACGCACGCACACGCGTGCGCGCCCCACAATGTCCGAACAGGTTTCGCCTGTGTGCCACTGGCAAACACAGGTCCCAGACAATGCAGACGCGGGACGAAGGATTCATATTTCCCGATGCACGCCGGCCAGAACGCCAACGAACAGAGAGAGAGAGAGAGAGAGAGAGGAAGAGCCGAGCTCTCCTCGCTCATCGGCGAAGATAAAGCGAAAAAAAAGACCGTGGGAGGGGTAAAAAGCGGAGGTACGGCGCGAAAGTCGCTGCGGGCTGTGAAACTTCGGAATATGGAGACGGAATACCCGATATCGAAGAGACGAGGCTCTGGCAACCGAGGAGAGGCAAAGAGAGAAGAGGAGAGAGAGAGAGAGAGAGAGAGGAGGATTCCATGGGTGGAGGAGCGTGCAAATATTTTTCCAGTCCTGGGAAAATCGAGCCTCCTCTTTCCATACCTTCGTTCTCTCGCTGCCTTACAATCTCGATATCTCTATATTTGCTTCGCCTCCTCGTTTCGTTCCTCTTCACTTTGTTCTCCCGCCTCTCTTTCAATCTCTTCCTCTCGCCCCGTTACCTTCCTTCCGCGGCCACCGTGAATTCTTTGAACGAGCAACTTTCTCGGCATCCGAGTCTCTTTAATTTCCCTCTCCCCGCAAATTCATGTCCCCCTGCCCCCTCCAACTTGCTTCACGTTTTCCTTTCCACTTCACGCGACAGGTCGCCCCTTTGAACGGGGGCGTTTACAAACGTCCTGCGAGTAAAAAAGGAAAAAAAAACGACAAAGATCCCGAAACGATCGACGATCGGAGGCGAATCGTCGCGATGCCTTCCAGATTTTCGCCGATCATTCCTGAATCACAGATGAATTCTCACGGTCCTGACTCGTGATTCTTCCGCAGAATGTTCCCCATTGTGGCCGCGTCTGCCGCGGATACGTTTCGAGACGCGCGCGCGAAAAGAATCTTTGACGCGCGATAAGCAGCTTTCCCTCCTATAATAGATCCAACGAAGCTCGAGGTATTCAAACGCGATTTGTCAGCAACGGCGTACTTAAGGCAACCGAAAGGACGACGTAGGATAATAGTTTGGCCACTTGTAATTTCCTCGGGATACCCCGAGAAATCTAGTTCCGTTGACTGTAAAGAATCGCGGAGACGGGGATCGAGGACTCGCTTGAATCGTCAGTCGCTCGGAAAGCTCATTTTAGTTCCGTATACGTACTTCCTCCGCGAGCATTTAAGGGGAAAAATGTTCAACTTTTTCACCGGGAGCGAACCTCTCGAGCTCGCTTCTGGTATACCGTTTGCTCGTGTCATCGATGCGTATACCGGTTATCAACTGCGGCGGTATCTAGCTCTCGATATCATCGAAACGTGAACGTTTTCTCGACGGTACCCAGGGAACCTAGTAAGCTCTCGAGTAACCGGAACTCTTCCCCGTACGTGATCTACGAGCGACGAAGCAGGACGCGAGGCAAAACTAACGCGAGGAGCATCGAGTCATCGTTCATCATTCGCATAATGGCGGAGGTAGTCGCGGTTCTTTCGAGCAGCTGTCGCTCGATCTACTCGACAGAAACAATATCAGGAGACGCGATTAATATCCAACCGTTCCGCGTCCCACGGGACAACGAACGGGAGCCGCGCTTATTAATTAATATTGACTTATATATCCAAGGTTTATTTTAATACGCGCCAAGACCGCTGCTAATGGAAACGTCTCGTTAACACGTATTTCCAGTTGCTCTGGCCTGGTTTCGCTTGATTAAGGACAATCTTAACCCGCATTAAAGGCAATCTTAATTTGGCCAAGATCGATACGATTCGACCGTCCCAACCCTCTTCCCGCCAGCCCCGATCGCCTGCTTCGAGCGGTAACAAAATTACATTTACCCGAAATCATCGAACATTCTCTCTCCCTCTCTCTCCCTCTCTCACACACATCGAGGCGTCTCTTTCACGAACTTCTGTCAACGCGACATCGCGTCGAGGGAAGGTTTCCGTTTCCGCAGCCCGAACGCCTGACGGTGCACGCGCGGTTAATTAAAGCCCGGGCCCCGGAGTTAATTAGCGAGACGTCGATACGCGTAATTAGCGATTATTACCGTCGAAATCTCGCGGAAAGAGAATGTCTCTCGCGGCGAGAAGGCGGCGCGGTAAATTTTAATTAATTCGATACGCGGCGTGGTTCCACGAGCCGCGCGAGTCGTTCGGCTGCGACCTCGGTCAACGTTCTCCACCCGCGCGCGCGAACGGAACGCCACCGGAAGCGGGCGAGAGCAGGACGCGGAACGGACGTCGCCTCGCCTTTCCTCGGGTTTCGTTCGATGTTAACGAGCGCAACGGCACGGAATCGCCGGTATATCCAGCCAGCCACCGTTACTCGTTCGATGGGCTACTAACGATCCATGCTCCAGACTTAATTATTTGAATCGGATCACCGATGCTTTCCCTTTCACCGGGGCTTGATCAAAAGCGATCCTCGAAATCCTTGGCCCCTTCCGCCATCTTGCCCCGATTCGCATTCATAATTGAAAAGATAATTGAAAATACCTTTGAAGAAGCATCATGTTTATCGGGTAACGAATAAACCTGGTGTTTTCAATTCTCGGCGTTCTCCTCTCTCGCTCTCTAGCGTTTCAAGGGTTGGACCGATAGATAGGTATTCCCTACGGGAAATTCGTTCGTTACCCGAAGATTAGACGATGCGATTGAACGCATATCGGATCTACTCCATTGGTCCTTCACGGTAAAACGGAACAGCGAAACTAAAACAATGGCCACCGTTTGACGACGGAATCGATAAAATCGCGATCCTTCCTTTTGATCGCGAGTCGCGTCGTCCGTTGGAGAATTGCTCGTCCACGCGAATATCTTCGGCGCAACATCGGTGCGTACGAGGGTGAAACGGAAAAAAAAGAGAGAGAAAAAAAGGAATCGAAAAGCAATTCGCATCGTCGGGGATTGATCATTTTTACGTCATTGGAGCGCGAACACGTCGAATGCGGGACACGCGAAAAATTGTGTAATTAATTTGAGGGGCGTCTGGGCAAACTCCAATCAAAGCGTGCAAATATTAGAAAGCATATCCCGGCGTAGCTCCCCCGCCTGCGCGCGACACGCTACCACCCAACCAATTACTGCCCTCGCCTGATACGACGATCGCACGCGGAGATAACAGAAATTCGAACCTGCTATTATCGCGACGTGCCAGCATTTTTCTGATCAAATCGACTCCCCCAAGAGGCGGCGTCCAGCGTTTCCAAATAAAATAATCGGCCCGAAAACGATTCGCGCGCGTTCGCTGGCAGTCCCGTCCTCGCAAGCACTGTCATCGACCGGATCTACTTTTATTCCTTCGGATTAAATATCGTTGCGTTCGAAACACTCTGCAGTAATTGAAAATGATACGAGGAGTGATAGATGAACGAGAAACGTTCGTGAAACACGCTGGACAGACCGTGTTAACATCATAGCTGCCAGTAGAATAGGACCGTTCGTACGCGTACACCGCGTCTCGTCAAAAACGGTGCGTACCGTTACGTAAAAAAAAAAAAAAAAATCCTAAACATCATCCATCGTCGCTAACGACTGTCATGTAACTTTTTCAATTTTCTCGGATCACTTGCTCTATAGCGAAACAGAATACCGCGGCGTTAAAAGGAACGTACAGAGCATACTTTGGGGATGAACTAGCGCAGCCGTTACAGTGGATAACAAGAGTAAACGGGGTAGCGATTTTCGTAGGTAGAAGTTTAATCTGCATTCGCGGAAGCGGCACGTTTATTCCGGTTGGCGTTCGCGCTTGACCATTTTCTAAAGCGCTAAAGGAAATTGTTTCCCCGTCAACGGGGAAACATTGCCGGCCGCGTAATATTACGCGTGGTCACGCTCAGCATCCCAGGAGCGTGGACGACATATTTTATTACTTATTCAGCCAGTGTGCATGTACCAGCTGCGCAAGCATCCCACGGGGCGTCGGGTCTCGCGGCGCGCACCGAGTACGTATCGATGCCGGGGTAATTTATAAATCCCGCGTCACGTTAGGAATTAACAGCACCCGAGGTGTTGAACAGTTTTTAATCTCATCAGACGCGCGGAGCTGCTGCATATTTTTCGTCCATTAACATAACTCACTTCCCTCCCCCTCTGGATTCCGTTCGAATTTATCGCGCGTTTTACGCTGCGCGAAATGCGACTGGTTACGCCCGGGGTTCGTATCGGCTCGCGAACAAATGTCAACCGTGCTCGATTTCTCGAAGACCTCCGGTATCTCGATGCTCGCCGTCGTCGTTGGAGAATATCGCAAACACCAGATTCGATAAGAACGCTCGCTACGTATTACACCCTTTATTTCGCGGTTATACACTCCCGAGCTTATACCGGCCTGACCTTTATCCGCTGCATCAGCCGGCGAATGCCGCTCTCTTCCGTTTATACGGTAGCTAAAACCTCTCGTGCCGTGGCGCTCGGAGCTTCTGGCTCGTATAACAGCGTCACCATCTCGAGCCACCCTCGAGCCAGCGGCAATCGTGTCTCCTGAAACGTCACGGAGCCACTAGCACGATGAATGACACCGAGAAAGCCGAGAGGAATATATATATATATATATATATATCTTTATATATATATACATATATATATACGTACTCGGTGCTCCTTCCATTCTCCTGATGGAAGGCCGGAACGTCGCGCGTTGCGCAGGAAGGAAGAGGAAAATACTGGGCTCTGGAGGAGGAGGAGGGTGGTGGGGTCGGTAGAGCATCGTAACTTAAATCCAGAAGTGATCATTTTAATAGGGCCAAATTAATTTCTCGCGAGAATGCGGCTGCTGGCTGGTGCACCGGCAGCAGCTACCGACTGGAAAGAGAAGGAACGTTGGCGGGGTGGGCCAGCAGCAGCAGGAGAGTGCGAAGGGATGGGCGGGGTGGTTGGCTCGGCTGGTGCGCGAGGATGGAAGGGGCGAGTTCCAGAGGGGCCGCAGCGGCAAGGAGGAGGGTTAAACCGAGGGCTCTGCCTCGTGGAACCTCGAGGTTAGCGGTTGCAGAGAGGCCGTAGGCGAGGGCGGAGGACGCGGGGCATAGATTATGAGATGGGTGACATTCTCTGACATTTTAGTAATGTCGCCACCACCTAGCCCACCTCCCCGGTGCTGGTATTTGGTACCCAAGGGGCATGCGGGCCATAGTTCGCCCTGGCGCCCGCTACAATTCGCCCGGCAAGTTTCTACGGCTAATTACCATATAGTGTCTTGCGGCTCGCAGTCGAGGACGGGTTTAATAGAGATTTCGGACAGTCCGAACTGCCGGGGAACCGGTCACTTTTGAATTACGGCGCAGTACGTTCTTGCCGCTATCGGCGAATCGCGTTCCGTGCCCTGAAACGGACCAGTTTCTCTCGTTTATCACGGCGAGACGCTTCTGTTAGTTCGTACGAGCCGATCGGTGTTTACCGATGTAACTGATTCTTCCGCGATACGATACAGGTCGCTCTCTGCTAATCGCAGATCGGCAGATACCCTGGGCGGAGCGCGAACGATGGAACGAAGTAGATTAGCCGATAGAAGGGCAGCAGTTCTTCGATCAATCACAGTCGGCAGCGTAAATGCAGCTATCTGCACCGAGCCGATGATCGAGCGCTTTAAAAGGATCGCATGCTCGTTTTTAACGAAGTCTAGCTGGAGGAAATGGGCCAGGCCGAGGAAAGATGGCATAAATCCCGTTTCCCCTTTGCCAGAAAGAAGTGTACGGGGGGGATAGCGAGCGGCAGCGCCTGACGCTGGGACATCGATAAATCCAACCGGAGAGAGGTGTATCGTTGAATTTAAAAAGCGTATCGAATCAAATAAACGATGCAATAATATGCATCGCGGAGAGGCAATTTCCACGACACGACTGCTATATAAGCATCCCCGGCGCGGGTAAAACGAAAGAACAATATCTTGACGCGGGGACTCTCTTTCAGTCGACGCTCCTCTCCTCGTTGTCCATTGTCGTCGAGCTGATACGACGCGGCGGAATTGTGCGACAAGACACGCGAAACGTCACTCAAAACTGCACGGTAGAAGGGGAGAAGTAGATAAAAAAAAAGAGAAGAAAGGAAGAAAAACGGGAGAGAGAGAGAGAGGGGGGGGGGGCTGGGAAAAATGGAGAGAAAGAAAAGGGGCATGAAAGCCGAGAGAAAAGACGATAGACAGAAAAGCAAAGGCTTTCCGGCGAGCGCATATAAATGCATGGAGTTGCGCCAGGCTGCACTTGGCGGAATACTATTAATTTCATATTCATTCCTTCTTTCCATGCTCCGCTTCCTCGACTCGTGATCGCCGACTCGTTAACGTTTCCTCCGACCGCCGCCCCTTCAACCCCCTCACGCACCGTTCTCCCGTCGACGACGAAATCTCGATCCTCCCCCTTCACGCCCCTGAAAATTTCAAGGCTCTTTCACGCCGCCAGTGCATTACAATGCAACGTATGCAAATACGTCGCCGGCTCTCGCCTGCTCGCGCCGCCACAGCCGATCACAATGGAAGATCGAAAAATGATCTCGCGGCGAGCGTGTTTGCGATCGCGCGGCGAGCCTGTCGCGGAGGAATTTCCGATTCGCGCGGTTCACCGCGACCGTGAAATGCTAATCGAAGCAAATAATCGCGGGATCGTGCCCAGTTTGCGTTTCCTCGCCCCGCGGTCACATATGATATTTCATGCGCGGTGAACCGCGCACCGCGTATACACTTTTCCCGTTTCCTTTTTCTTTCCTTTTTTCTTCTTTTTTTCTTTTAAATAATCGACGCGCAGGGACTTGGTACGTTCCAAAGGAGAGCTAGAGACGGCCGCGTTCAGACGCGTTTTTTAATATATCCGACGGAGCGACTTAACGCGGCGCACCGAGTCGTCGTCGTCGTCGTCGTCTAAGGGCGTAGACTCGGTATTCCCGTCGTAAAGCCGTACCATTTGGCTCTCTTAGGCCAGTCGTAATATACGAACGAAACGGACGAGAGAAGACGTAGAAAGAGACGTTCCCTGGCCTTCGTAAGTAGTTTTATTAAGGGGTTCCTTTCCGAAAACCGTGGCAGGATGGTTGAATATACATCGAGAGAGATATATGTGATATCGATTACCGTTTGGGGTTCGGATATTACGCTGGTACCCCTTCACGCCCCTGCTCCGGTCCACCCCTTCTCTGCTCTACCTTTCTTTCCATATAGTACTGATGGTACTCCGCATCTCTCTCTCTCGCGTCCTCGTCCAATCCTTCCTCTCTCTCTCCCTCCCTAGGCAGTGTCGCATATTTCTCCGTCTCCTGCTCTCGTCCATGTGCTTCGCCCCTCGCATAGACTCGCAGCACCCCCGCGCATGCACACGCGTGCACACGTATACGGAGAGGGTGGTACGAACGTGGTGCTCTGGTACATAGGGAAATTGTATGTACACAGGGAGCACGACGGTAGTCAGGAGCACCCCCTCCCCGCGAAATAACTTTGCTAGAGTACCGTATCTAGACACACACACACACGCGCACACAGCCGTGTCTACACACGAAAGAGTCCTGACTGCGTTATATACATTTTGACTCCTTAAATAACCGAAGAAAGCAGACACGGCTAAAATTGAATATAGTCGGACATCGGAAAATATTTGCGCTGGACCGTGTCCTGGTCCATATAACTTGGTTCGCGATAGCAGAACGAACGAGAAACGTGGAGGCGGTGGGAAAGTAGCGTGACTGGATGAAGTCACGCGTGGACTTTCGAAAAATGTCTGTTCTCACTGAGAACACCACGGGCGACAAATTCGGTGGCGTTTAATGATTCAGTCGATTCATCCCAGCCGCCGTCGACCGTCACAATAGGAACGAGACGGAGAACGGAAGGCGGTCGCGGTCCTAAATTTTTCATAAGGCACGGTAGAAGTTGCCGGTCCCGAATTTTCCGGGAGCCAATATAAAGCACTTTATCGACTGTCGTACAACCCGTAAAATAACTCCGGTGAATCGTGGCTGTACACGCGGGGGCGTACCCTGCACGTGACACACAGTCGAAGGGGCGTCGATGCTCGCCTCTGACCCTTTAAATAACCAAAGCAACCAGCACACGGGGTGAAGTTGGCGGCGCGCGTGTCACCGGGGCACGGTTGATGCTTGATAAAATGGTGGGAAGCGGACGGTACGGTTGGTGCGATTGTCTCGCGGAAAGTTTCGTGGCTCGAGCGGGAAAGGCAAAACTCGAAGATTCGTTCCGCGTTTGATAAATAGCCCGGCTCGCTCGTATAAACGTCTGGCACTCTCCAGTGGTTCCTGAACGAAATATGTCAGGGAGAAATTTTGTACGTCCCGCGGTACGGAGCGTTCTGGCCCTCGAAAAATAACTCCGGTAAATTATGTAGGTCTGGAGAAATGTACCGAGCGGGATATATTTTTACCCTTTAAATAACTGAAGAAGGTAGACGGCGTTCTTCGCCATCAAATGCTACCGTCTCGTTGAATAATATACCTGCCGGTGCAAAAAGGAAACCATTCCAAAACCGTAATCTCCTTCCACGATACACAATTAAATTTCCCGCCCCTGCAAATATATTTTTCACCGCCCGTTCCACTCGTAAAGGATCCCCGAATAAAGAAAAAGGCGCTTAAGAATTTATGTACGAGCGAAACGCATTGCGGTGTTCGCCGTGCTCCTTTATTTATTTTCCCTTTCCCACTCCGCCCTGCTCAAACAAGAATAACGTTAAAAGATCGTCTGCGTGCGCCGGCCGATAACGCGAGAGGAACGGTTTTCGTGCAGTGACGTACGCGCGTTTCCACCGTAGAGGTTTTCCCGGCGAATCGTTAATGCCCCTCGACCATCTCGCGCTAAATACTAATTTCGTTTCGCGGAACTTCTCCGTAGGAGAACGCGAGTTCGATGAAATAATTGCCAGTATTACGAGGCTTTCGAAATGGACCGATATTCGCCGGGAAGTAGCTATTATTCTCGAGCGGGATACACGGGTTGCATCTAAGTAAAGTGGCTCGAAACGGTAGAACCGAGCGGAGGAAAAGGGGGGGTAAAAATGGTGGAATGGAAGAAAGGGGTAACGAAGCGTTTCCGCGGAAGCCAACTCTTTTTAGGATCCGCTCGTTCGAGAGAAAGGTAGCGAGGAACGCGGGCTGTAGACGTAACTACGCCATTGTCTACGAAGGTGCTTTTGTCGGTGAGTCGAGCCGATAGACGTCTCCGATCTTCTCCATATCAATCCATCGTGTCTGCACGCCTGACGCTTCCCGTTTTCCATTAGAACCGGTGAAGAGAAACTTGCAAGTCTGGCGGATTCAGACCTTTTTTACGGCACCGGTCTTGTAGCGCGGCTCGCGTTTAAAATCAATGTTCAATGCACATACGGCTTCCTTCGCTTTGTCCGGATAGCAGAGATGGATGTACTCGTAGGAAGGGGGGGGGGGGGGGGGGGATCCGAGTGGGCGCGCACACGCGCGTAACTTCGCGTACGAACGGCTCGGTACGTGCGCCAGGTTTGTCTGTGCGAGTTCTTTGAGGGATATTCGGCCGAGAATATGTGTATACGTATGTACATACGTACCTCTACATATCTATATCTACGTATATACACCTAGGAGGGTGGTAGGAAGCGACGTTGAGGAATCGAGGGTGAGTCTTTAAAGCGGCGTACACGGAGGAACGGAAAACCAATTACAGATGCGACGGGACATGCCCCGCAATTGAATCTCTCGATGAAATTTTTTTGTTACGCGCAAGGGGAAAACGATGTCGCGTCGCTTTATATCGTCGTCGTCGTCGTCGTCGTCGTCTTCGTCTTCGTAGTCGTCCTCGTCCTCCTCCTCGTCGGCGTCGAATAAAGCCGGACGTGCCGGACGGTGAGCCTGATCTATTTTGTCACTTTGTCTGCTGTTCGGGAAAATAGCCGGGATACGTGTGCCCACCGCATCGTTATGAATTAGCCCGAATAGCCTACCGTACCTTGACGTCCACAATGACCGCTGCCCGCGCGCGTTTTCTACGGCTTCTTATCTACCGGAGGATTTCGCAATATAGGTAATGACGCAGGAAAGTAATGGCCGGTAATCTCGACGAATACGTCTATAAATGCCACCGCTCCTTCTTCACCCCCGATACTTTGCCGCGGTTTTTACACGCGGAACCCGTCGATAGCCGCCAGTGTCGTCGCCGTCAAACCGGACGAAATAAAGTTCAAGGTGGAACATTCTTGGTTTCCCGTCAACTTCCGTTACCGCCTCTCCCCCACCCCTCCGGAATATTCGCGCAGCCGAGACGAGCCGAGCCGGCAAGCGTACGCGATAGCGTGAAGTTTAACAATGCGGTTACACGTGCAACCTCGAAACTGCTGCCTGCACTTTGAGACGCGGGTGCAACGTTGCAAAGGCCAACTTCGAGGTCCTGGCCTATCAACTTCCCCCGAAGATTTCCCTCGCCGACTTCGGAACACGCGTGCCGTTTCCCGTTCTCGAAACTATTCCCGCCGTGAATTACGCACACGGAGTAACCGTCGGTTTTTTCTGAATTTCAGGAATCCCAGATACGATCAAAGTTCGTGGACAGAGGAGACGAGGGGGGGGGGGGGGGGAGGAGGAGAAGACAACGCAATTATGTCCCCCGGCTTCCTCATCGACGTGATCACCGGACGCTGGCATCGTTTACACTTGAACGGCTTCCAGGCTTCATCGCGGTGCTACGAATTGCGTAAGTCTTACTATCTTTCCTCGGTTTTCAACCGAAACGCAAAACGACGCTACGTGCTCGCGAGCGAGCGTACTCGCATGCGGGGGCATTGTAACCGTCTCCAGACGTTCCGCCATCCTTCGACCTCCTTTGTCGCTCACCCTTCCATCGTTCTAAAAGAAAAAAGAAAAAAATGAAGAAGAGAGAGGGTAAGAAAGAAAGAAAATGTACATCCCTCGAAAGGACGAGGGGGAAACGAGTGGGGAGACTGACCTGGATCGGTCCCGTTGTCGTCGCCGCACGAAAATTTACTTTAACGAGCGCGGAGGACTTTTGTGCCTTTCATTCGAGCCCACCGGGGAGAGGAAATTCGATCGAGCCCTGGTTGAATGCATCCAAACGATCTCAAGTATTTACGGGGCGCGTCTTGTTGGCCACGGGGCATCGGCGTCGCCGATCCTATACATTTCACGCCTCTCGCCCCGGTGAATACGAAATTTATTAAATTTTTTCCTCTCTACGAATTCCGTGCACCGCCGGGTGGATTCGCGGCACTCGAACCCGCGACTGCCAGAGCAGGGGGGTAGTATTAAAAGATGGGCGGGCGTAAGGATGAGAAATGATCGGGACGAGCCAAGTTTACAAGGTTACCGAGAAATTGACTCGGCCGGGGGGATCGATTTTCGACGCGCGTTCCTTTTATGAATCTTAAAGCCGCCTCGTGGCGACGCCAGTACTCCCGTTCTCCGCCGACTTCCGTCTCGACGCGCGTCAACTAGTTGCTTATTCGCGAGATTGGAATCGCGATGTTTATCGATTCGGTGGGAAACGACGCGTACCAAAGCAAACAACGTCGTGCTCGCGGACAGAGAAAGACTTCCTCCTTCGGAATATTATATATAGGGTGGCGGGGGGCGTGAGAACGAGGGAATTTTCAATTCCTTTTTTTTTTCCTCGCGCAACACCCTCGAGACGCACCCCTTGCCTCGCGACCTGGCTAGAAGGCGTCGAAAATCCTCTCATGAGGACGCATTCCCGTGAAACTTCCCGATCGCCGGAGGCTCGAGGAGCACTCTACCGGTTCTTTCTACCGTGCATGCAGCTTTCTTCGTCCCTACAGCCTCCGTCTCTCTTTCTCCATCCGGTTGGTTCCCCGATGCGGAGAGTACCAGTTCCACCGTTTCGTCTCCTTCTCTCTTTTTTCGCCTCCCCTCTCCCCCTTCTCTTCGTTTACCGTTTAGAGTCTTTTAGAAAGACCTAACCTGGCACCGCTACCCTCTCTTCCTGCGTCTCCGCGACGTTCTCTCGTCGCTCGCGACAGATTCCATCAACGTTGCCGCGCGCGTTCAGCCCGCGGCATTGTCGTCTCGTTTACGGCAGCGAAAACAGGCTAAAACGGTCAGACGAGCCTCGACTCCTGTCCTTAAAGGATGACGAAACGAACTACGAAGGGCGGAAAATGCAGGAGGAGCAGGAAACGAGCAGCGCCAGGTGACGGGTGACGCGTCTCGTTTCGCGTTCGCAATGTCACGTGAGACTAGTAGAAAGAAGAAAAAAAGTGTCGAGCATATATAGAAAGAGAGAGAGAGGTGAGAAAATTGCTAGGGAGTGGAATCGAAATAATTAAGAGAGAAGCGACGCATCGGTTGAAATTTCCCTTACCACCCCCCACCCTCCACCCCCTTCGATGTATACGCTTTTTCCGCGCATCGCCACCCTGCCACGCTGCCCATTATCGTCCTCTTTATCATCTTCATTACCGCACGATGATTATTATTATCATGCAACGTCTTTAGTTTCCATTTAACGGCCCGCACGCCTAGACGGATCCGCATAAAAGGATCCTCGACCGCGTCCCCGTCGACGTCGAGGAGAGAAGGACGTGCGAAGAATGGACGGAACGGGAGAAAGTGTACGCGAGGGGGAGGGTAGAAAAAAAAGGGGGAGAGGAGGGCGAATGGGAAGAAAGTATTGTAGAGGAATGAAGGAGGGAGAAAGAGAAGGGCGGCGCGAAATATTATCTGGTGGCGGTGGCGTCCTTCGACCGCGTCTTTGTCGTATATTCGAGAAGAAAACGCAAATTGGCGAACTTTGGCGAAACTCCTGTACAATAGGGTGGCGGCCGTGGCAACAATGAGCCTTGTATCGGCCTTCTGGCCTCCTTCCCCCCGCTAGCCCCTACGGGCCTTTCTCTCTGTGCATCGAGGAGCGTGTCACTTTTGCCCTTTACCTTTCAAAACGTGAAAAGAGACGAGAAAAAGTTGCATTCACCCTCATTGTCGGGACGCCTTCGGGGCTGCCGGACTCTGGACATTGTGCCAAGCTAACGAGAGAAAAGGGGAAAAAAGGCGAGACCTTTTCGGTTATTCTTCCTCCCGGTGCGAGAGGGGAAACGCGATTGAATATTATCGGAGCGTCACCGTGATGTACCATCTTGATTTCACGTGCCGCCACTTCGCGTCGAATCGTTTATCGCGCTCCGTTGCGCCCGCAGGAAATTTAGGTCAAACCGCGAATTATTCGAGTGTGCACCCCCTGCCAGGAGTCCTACGATATATTTGTCTCCCATTTCATTCTTTCACGATGAAAGATGCGCATCTCTGCCAGACGAAAGTCGAACAGCGATTAGAGGAGCGGAAGGGTTCGTTAACGGACGAAACACAGCGCGGGAAAGTTGACTCTGTTCGTTCGAGGCACTGGACCGGGAGAATACGATCGAACGCGCTACTCGAGGAGGATCACGGGGCCCAGGGGCGCGTGTACGCGGACGTTGACTAGTTAACTAAGTAAAACGGTCTATCGAAATTACTTAGCGCGATCTCGTCGCGGGCATCGAGATGCTCTCGCGGCTAAATCGAACCGAGCACGGTTCGTTTGATTCGGGTCATCCGTGGTCGCACGGGATCGTCGTTGAGCGCGCACTTTATCAGAGCGTTCACCTTGCGGGCCGCGCCCGGGCGAAATCGAGAGGAAGAATTCCCGGGCGGAAAAAGTCGAGGAGGGACGCCTTCTAAGAGCATTACTCCGCATTTAACGATAATTGCTCATTCGCCGGCAGTTCGTTATAAGATGAAAGAGTCGTGACTTTGCGCGCCGCGACGCCCAGCCTCCGGGTGGAATGCGACGCCTCGACGTAAGCGCTGACAATATTCACGGTAATCCAATTGAAATTAATTCTCGAGCGAAGGCTCTTTGTTTCCGTCCCTGTCTTCTGCCCGCTCTTTCTCTCCCGTCCCCTTTCACCCGCCACGGCCGCTTCCCACCGAATAAAGTCTCATAACCTCTCCAGCTGGAGGGGTTGCGGAACCGGAAGTGACGTGAAATATCGCCGTGCGACGTAATCGAGCGCGCCGGAGCAACGGATCTCTTCGAGGTTTCTCCACTAGTTATCGTGGCCCTCTCGGGGTTAATCATGCGACCAAATCGAGAACTGTAATTCTACTTTGCGAAAGGGACACGCGCAACTGGTTCGCGGATCCCCCATTAATTCGCCCTCTCCGCGTTGTTAATTATCCTTCCCCGCGAGAGGACCACCGTGGGCTCTCGAGTTTAAATTTCGCTCGACGGCGACGAGAATTTCAATACCGTTTCACCTTGGATAACGGGCACGAAAACGAGCGACGCCGGTGAGACGCAACAATTTGCCGGCGCAACGCGGACGAAATCCCGCTGATTCGAGCGTGATCGACCGACCACGGGGTAGCAGCAATCGGAAGTTCGACGGGGCGATCCACACGCGTGGCCTGGTGAAAATCGACGCGTGTCACCCACGCGCGGCCATCGCGATAACAATCGTGCTCACGCAGCGTGGACGTAGCGTGAACGAAGCGTAAGGCGTGTAAACGCCGCCTTCCTCATTAGAATGCCAAACATTCAGCCGCAAACCGACTTCCTAACCTTCCTAATTCGGCGCTTCCGCGTGCACGCTCCTCCGCCCGCGCGATCTACGTTTCACCGCGTGGCCGCTTGTGTTTCCTCCGTTTCCGCTTTACACGTTAACACGTACGGATATAAAGGACATTTGCGCTGGTCGAAGACGAGAAATTGTACCGCGCGATATTAAAAATATATTTGCCTCGACCAGAACGGGGGTTTAACGCGTAAAATCAGAAGCCGAACGAATCGCAGCCGGGGCGCGTATATCGGCACCGGGGAGGAGGACGCGAAACCGCGATTCACTAAATCAAAATCCTCGACGCCAGTGAAATTATCTCCGCCGTAAATCTCCGTCAATAGCGGCAGCTTTTGAAAAATGAGAAATATGCTCGCGCCGAGTCCGCGAAATATTTCTTTCGACCTGGCTAGGGGCACCAGAGAGGGAAAGAGAGGGAGAGGGAGTCATCGGAAATTTGTCGATATTTTAACCGGCACTGCCTCCGGGGGATTTTTTCGTCTAGCCGCCCTCAGCGCCCCTCCTTCCTTTCCACCCTTTTCGTTCACCGAACGCCGCCCTTAATACAGTCGTACGTGCGCCTATGATTTATTGAAAGCTGGAAAAACTCTCTCTCTCTCTCTCTCTCTCTCTCTCTCTCTCTCTCTCCAGCTCTCTATAGCCCGATTAAAAAGTTCGCCCATTACCGGCCGCGTCGCGGTGGCATTCAGGGCCCATTCAAAGATGTCGCATTGTCGCGACGGCGTTTCGGTGCCTTGGAAAAAGCTCCGTGCTTTCTACAACAATGTGTCCTGGCCGCGCGCATTCGTGAAGGGAAACCGGCGCGCAGCCCACCGTTCGCCGAGGAACCGGCATTTACGCGTCCGGATAGAATAATAATGGGCCGTTTATGCGAGACTAATACGCGGCCGGGACGGGTGGCACCAGATGCAGACGCGATGGAATTCGCGGATCATTGAGAACCGCTGCGGGCTAAGCTCTATCATAAAGCTGCCACCTCTGAAGCCGGGTATATATAATAAACCGCGGTATAACGCGGGCAATAAATGCGCCGCGGCTCTGGAAAACACTCGACCTACACACATAACCCACCACACAGGGCCAGAGAAGAAAAGTTTCTTTTCTACTCGCGACTGGATGGCGAACGGGAGCGCCGAGGGCTGCTGGTTTCGGCGGAATTAATTGCGATCGGTCCCTCAGCTGGGATCGATGTTTTAATTATTGGACCACCGGTGTGGGAATTAAAGGCGGATTGATTGTATTTGAAAGTCGCTCGGACCCGTGACGTTTCTAAAGAACCAGTGGACGGACGTTGGAAAGCGAAGGAACTGTGTCGCCGTGAAAGGTCGATCTAAAACAATTTCCCATCGCGTCTCCGTCTCCCCCTCTTTCCCTCTTCCATCGTCGATTTCCAGAAATCTCCGCTGTTCTACGATGATGGGATAATAATGGTTGGGCACGTACGGCGGAACGCGTGTGACCACGGAGGCAGAAACAATGGGAGAGCACGATTCACCGGGGAAATCTTTCGGAGCGGCGTCGGGCCAAACAGTAGCAAAGGCCGTCTACAGCTAAGACGCGTAATAAGATGACGCCCAACTCGATAACTCGTGGATCCACGGAAACGTACGCGCGAGGTACTCTATGACCCAACGCGAATAATTTTCCTCCACGATGCAATTCGAATGCAATTTTCTCGAAGATGCTTCTGCAATTAGACGAGGGTAATCTATTATTAATAGAGGGCGAGCGGGAGAGAGGTAGCGGCTCGATTGCCTCGCGTGAGAAATGCTCTTCGTTCCGTTCCTTTATGCTCCCTCTCGACGCCGGCGCGCTTCTAGTGTACATAATAAATTAATAACGCAGTAACGAGAGGTGTTTCCGAGCAAAGGATAGAGAACAAAAGTCATAATGGCACGGTTAATTTGTCGCTTCCTCTCTGGCCGATGCGCCGCGTTGCTGGTTCAACTCCGACCGGTGTCCCCGTTGCGACGCGTCCAGTTCCCCGATAACGCGTCGATCTCGCGTCGAAAAGTGGAAACTAGAATCGAAAAAACGAAACCTCGCTCTCTTTTGGCACCTCTTCTCTGAATCCCGCGATCTCGTAGTTTCTCCTCGTCGTCCGTCTCGACGAAAGCACTCCTCTTAAAAGCAGCCCATAGACTGCGGAAAAATTACGCGACGCGAAGAACAAGAGGCTCGTGGTGTAGCACAAAGGGCAGGCCACGATGCATCCAGGCGTCGTCTCGTAAATCAAGGGACAAAGACGAATATATAACGGCGGTAGGGGGGCGTTAAAAATGTCGGGTAAGGAGGAGAGGGCAGCCGTGGAAAGAGAGGAGAGGATCGCGTGGCTCGCGGTGGTTGCATCCGGGGGCGCGTATCATCGGTCCCCATTAAACGCATCCTACTTTCCGAACTTAATTCCATTCGAGTCGACCGCTTAATTGTACGGTCACGTTCTCGGACGTGCGGCAGGGCCGTAACGTCGGACGATCCCGAAGGGGCAGCCCAGGGGATTATGCTATACGTATAGGTGGTATATATAGGTGGCGGGGCGCGTGGAAACGGCGCGCAGACAGGAAATCCCCCTTTTCGTGGCCGCACGAGTGCAGTGCACATTAGGCGGCCGGCGACGGGGCCAGGGCCGAACAATCGGCCAGTAGGGGCTAATCCGTACCGAGGCATTTCCATCCGGCGCGCGGCGCGTTTCGGAACTTCCCGCCGCGCAGCTCAGATTCCGACGTCTGCCCGCCGTCTCCTCTTTTCCACCGCAACTTTGTTGCGAACTGCAGCTAAGCCAGCCACCGAAATCACTGGGACTAATCGCTATTTCAACGATGCACCGACCCCCTCCCGCGCCGCTCCCCGCCGCGTTATTCGAATGCTCTTATTCGCACCGGCTCGTTAACGATATATTCTCCTCTCGGGTGGCTGCTGCTCGATTTTACGCGCCGCGTATATAGTCTCGCGCCTTCTGTTAACTCGAGCAGACCACCCTCTCCGCCCTCTTCTCGCCCGCCCTCCGCCGACTCTCCGCTAATTCTGTTTTCCAGTAAACTTGAGCGGAGGTACGTTTTAATTACTCCCGCCTCCAACTTTGACAAAGTTTTCGGAAATCTTATCGCGTTGCCACGCGGTATCGCCGAGTTATTAAACCGTCGTGATAATATTTGCCGGTGCCCGCGAGCTCGGAATACGGCGGCTGCGATTTTCGAACGCGAATCGGTTGGCGAGGCGTAAACAACGGTGGCGAGCAATTACGGGGACAGAGATCGTCCGGGAAGTTTGTTGCGATTCCCGCGTGTCGCGTCGACATCGGTTAGAGACGGCGCCTTGTTAACCGACCCCGCCGCATCTTCGAGGCTGCTTAACGGTATTCTCGGATCGGAGCGCGACGTCGGTGCCAACTGCATTTTCCTCAAATCAAAGAGAACTCACGCCCCTATAAATCTCTGGCCTGCAACATAACCTTCTATTTCGGTCCCCTCCGGTGGTTTTAGCGCGGTTCGCGCCGCTTGAGTTACGGGGGCTCGATCGAACGTTCACCGCGTCGATTGCCGGATGCACATCGGGCGAAACGAATCGAACGGTAATCGGATGACGATCTCTCCGAACCGTCCTGGTAAGAATCGCGGGGCGAAAGGAAGTGGAGCGCGAGAACTCATCGCGCGAATTATGCAATCGCGACGTTAATGTCCGCGGTCTCTGAAATCGTTCGAACCCGCCCCTCCGCCCGTCCCCTGCGGGGCCTGTCGCGGCGAATCGACCGCATCGTTATTGCTTTATCGCGTATTCCATTTTGCGGTCCGCCTGGCTATACGTATGTCGTGTACGCGTTCGTTGCCGCCGCGTTGTCATGCATTCGGAACGCATTTTCATTTGTCCCTCTGCAGCTTGGCTGTTTTTCGACCAACCGAAACGAGTAGTCGGAGTCCCGATGTGCGCCTCGCGTACAGCCAGCTTCAGAGAGACGAGCCACCAGCGAATCTCGCCACTTGGAAACACTGTTCTCTCTCTTTTTCTGTGTCCCCTGAATTCCGTCCCCTCGACGTGTCCTTCCTCTTCTTTCTCTCTCTCTCTCTCTCTCTCTCTCTCTCTCTCTCTCTCTCTCTCAATCTCTCGATGTTTCCCGACCTCGTATTCCCTACACTTTTCACTGCGTTCCTCTCTCGCTCCGACCGTCCGTCCGTTCGCTCGTTCGCTCGTCCGTCCGCACGTCTGCCCGTCCGTCTATCTCTGTTGCGTAAAGCCCTGTACACACATCGCGGCGTGTACATGCGGTGTGTGCACGGGACTCTAAAAAAGGCGGCCGGGGCCATTCGATGGCAGCTGCTCCACATTTGAAGGATGGATATTCTTCGGGCTTTGTCGCGACGACAAAAGACCCTCTTTCACAAAAGGCCGAGCCGAGCCGAGCTTTCCGCGCGAGTCTCTTTCTTTCTCTGTCTCTCTGAGAGCGTGGCACAAGCATTCAGGGGTCTAAGTTCCATATGCGCCGTGGCAGAGGCACAGCCAGCCACCACCGACCATCTCCTCCCCTCTCAAACCCTCTCTACCTCTGCTTATTTCTCTCTTTCCAATCTCTCTCTCTCTCTCTGACCCCGTTGTTATGCCTTCGCGCGAGACCTTCCTATCTATCCCTCTCTTTTTTTTCTGGACGCGAGAGCTTACAAAAATTCACCTCTGGTAATTAGACGCCGCTATTACCGTATCATCCCTCTTTTCGCGCGGGGAAAGGCTGATAATCCAGTTCGGGTTCTCTCGGCTCGCGTCGAGTTAATGATAATTCCGTTCGACGCGGCTGGTTAGGTCGTTAGCGAAAGTATTTTTCAACGGAACGGGGTTTCTGGAGCGCGCGCGCCGACTAACGTGCCTCCCCTTTATCCTTTGCCCTGTGCGTCGGGGTTTCAACCGTGCCAGCTTCCCGCCGCCGATATAATATGCACGCGTGTGTTCGCTAGCGTCCGTTTTACCATTAACCCTGGTAACCGTAACTCGCCTCTGTTCGCGTGCACGTTTACGCGAAGACGATCGCGACGCCGAGGAGAAACCTCTCGGAAATCCCCGAAAGCGCAGCCCCCGTGTAACCCTGGTAACCGAACTAGTTTCCCTTTGATTCGACCAGAAACTGTCCCCGTCCGTTTCGCAGAGCAAGGGGGACCAGGGGCTGGTGGTGCCAGCGCGCCACCGTTTCTGCAGCGAGAGAACTTGCTGCTGGTGAAACGACGAACAGCCAGTTCTGCGGCGACTAATGAATTTGCTACGAGCTCTTCTTGCTCGACGACCCCGTTTGACCCTACCGGGCTCGAAGCTACGAGACGCGTACGAACGAACGGCACACGAATCGAGCAGCGTGCCACGCAACCAGTCGCCCTCGTCGACAGCCTCGTTCTGACTCACTAATGATTAAGTCCCTCGCCCGGCCCCACCGATTTCACGATGGAATTTCGTCGAGAGATTTAACCCTCCGATTAAACTCTGTTGGGTCAAGTTCTTTTTCCGAGTGAACGCGAACTGCTAGGCTTCGGTGTGCCGATGCGTTAAGACGCGCGAGGGGTCCCGTGAACCAGCAATGCGGATCCGAGTCCGCAGGGAGAGTCTACGGTTTTCTTCGACTTCATTAGGGTAGAATCGCTCGGGGCAGCTGTAAATTAGTAACGTGCTCGCGTGACGGGAATCGATGGTTTCCGATCGTAACCACAACTTCGCCCCCCCGTACTCGATGCGTGAGTCAAATTAATAATTTCGGATCGCGCGATCGAAACGATCGGTCAGCAGCTGCTGCGTCTCTAAATTACTTGGACCCGCGCGAACAAAAGAGGAATTACATTATCCCTGCGCGCGTAATCGTTCGTCAAAACGGATAATTAGCCGGCTCGTGACACCGGCATCGGCGTATCGCGATACGTTATCAACGTATACGGATACGTATTCGCGTGGCTTACGCGTTTCAATTCCCCCCCGTGCCTGGTGCGATTGGCGGACTCGAGATGATAAAATTCGAACGGCGGTACGCGACGCGCAGCGAACATCGAAATACCAAGCCAGCGTATGTAGATAGGGTACGTGTATCGTGATCGATCGTCTATTGAGGATTATGAAAAACTCCTGATTCCGACGAGTATTCGTAGCGTATCGATTCCGTGCCGCGCACGTACTACTAACGACTCGATATCGGAAGAATTTCATTTAAATCGAGCTCGATTCAATTGAAATTTTTCCATCTCGCGGGCTAGCCGGCACAAACGCGACCGCAACAATTCAAAATATGAAATATGCGATCGGAACTACCTCCCCCCTCAGCCTCCACCGCCTGGTTCGAGATCAATTTTTCGTCGCTCGTCTTCGGCTAGGGGGAGGAACGCAAAATTTGTCAACCGTCCCTCTCGCGCAAAAATTGGGGACGGAGGAGGGTAAAAAGTAGGGAAGCAAGAAAAGTAATTTCGATGGGACGGGAAAATCGAATGCATCTTCGCGT
This sequence comes from Xylocopa sonorina, assembly GCF_050948175.1. Classification (NCBI taxonomy): domain Eukaryota; kingdom Metazoa; phylum Arthropoda; class Insecta; order Hymenoptera; family Apidae; genus Xylocopa; species Xylocopa sonorina. Next base: position 18,186,810 of record NC_135193.1, read on the forward strand.
TCCTGATACATCACGCACCGAGGATCCGCTCGGACGTCTCCGCGATGTCGCTCGATAAGTTTCGGAGCATCTCGGCTCCGTCCGGTTGGCAGGCGATGCTTGCACAGGGATACTCGTTCGCGATTCGATTCAGTTCTCGTACGTCCGCGCAACAGTTCAGATCCCATCGTGTAACAGGGAGCCAGCCCTCCTAATTGGAGGAGTTTGTGGCGGAGTTAAACGAGATAAACTGATACAAGTGCGCCGCGAGATAAGCCGCGACTGCCGTCCTCTGCCCGTAATTGACCGAATTCAAAAGTGAAGACCGGATTCTACCGTTGATTGCCGATTGCCACGGTCCCCAGATAGAACTGCGTCTCGACGCCAAGGTAACGTACGTCTCTCATCGACCCGTCCGTTAATTCGCGTCTCGATTCGCACCTTCGCCGATTCGAGCGCGATTGAAAACCGCCCGGATCCTCCTGCGAACACTACTGAACGGTTAACGAAACGCGCCGCGTCCCCGCGTGCATCGCCAGGCATTTTTAATGCATACATTAAAAAAGCAATCTTCTGAAAATCGAATCGCAGCTCGGGTGAACTTTGAACGCGCGAACGGTGCCGGGTGCGCGATGTTATAGGAAAAAAAGGGAAGGAAAAAAAAAAGGGAAAAAAGAAGTGTACACGCGGGCTGCGAGACGCGTATCGAAGCGACGCACACACGCCCCTGGCGTGCTCCGGTTCCCATAAACTTGTTCCCCACGTGGTGCTAAGCCTTCTCTGTATCTCTGCCAGGCCGTTCGCGTCCGCCCATTCGTCCATGTGTTACGACGATACGAGAGCTCGCGATGACCTAACCAGACTGTCAATTAAAATGCCACCATATGCCACTTAAACTGTTCTAAATTTCAACCGTCAACTCCGCGCGCGTCTCCCTCGCTCTTTTCCACACTCCCTTCGATTGTCGTTCGCGACCTGTGACCCGCGGTGACGCCAAGAAAGGGAAGGTACGAATTGCGTAATGAAACGAAAAGGAACGCGTCTCCCTCGAGCGAGAGGACACCCTTCCTCGAATCATTGCCACGACACGCGCGATAGAGACCAGAGATAGACCGGTTGTTCCTGCGATTAAAATCAATTTGACGGATTACCGGGTCGACGGTGCAATTATTAATCTCGTTACTATCGTGACGCGTCGTTAACGGAGCGACGCGTTTTACATGCACACATCCCCGATGCGGATCGCCTGTTTTCATCGACGCGGTCCCCCGCATCGCGTTTCATTTCGACGGCTCGAAAATGTTTGCCAAAATGTTCATCGCAAATATTTGCCGTAACCTCTGCTGGCGATGCTCGATCGCCGCGTCGAACGCGACGATCGCGTACCATTTGCTTCTCGATCGCAAGTTCAGAGACAACCAACCGTGTGTCGTCCGTGTCTGTTCGCTGTCAAGGAAGCTTACACGAGAGAGAGAGAAAAAAAGAAAGAAAAAAGAAGGGAGACTTTGCTCTCGAGTGGCATCCGATGAATAGACCGCCCGTTGGCCGCACCGAGTCATCCGGCTTACATACGTTCTTCTTTCGTGACGAATCGCGGGCCAAAGGAGAGCAGGAGACGCACACGTATATCTATAGAAGCGCCCAGCTTCTGTTTCTCTCCCTCTCTTTCTAGGTTCTTTCTCTCGAAAATCCAACCACGCGCACCCCTATGGACGCGCGCGCGCGCACGCGCGCTCTACTGCACGCACGAGTATTCGTGCGATAGCTAGGAACGAAAAAGAAGTCGCATTACTCTCGTGCACGTTATAGGGACGTACTCATTAGTAAATGAGCCCTGGGCAATCGAGTGGCGGGGTCCCAGGTGTTATCTCTCCTGGCGAACGAACGAACGAACGAACGAACCCCAGAACGAGAACAGCCACCTTTACGTCCGACCGTGTATATAAATAGGGCCGCGTTACGGTAAACGTAGAAGGGAAGCCGGTTCGTTCTCCGTGGCATAATGCCTTTTGTTAATTATTACAGCAGCCACACTTAGGGGCTTAAAATTCGCCATAAATAATCACTGAGACAATACTACTCCACCCCTCCTACCGTGGCCACCTCCGCCACCCCTCGTGCACACCGACCGCGCTCTCTTGCTCTCTTTCGTCCCATCGAACGCCAACACCGACACCCGACCTCGTCTTTCTCCCGTTCGTTCCCCATCCCCGTTATCCCCGTCCCTGCTCGTCGACCACCACCACCATCACCACCTTCTTTCGGCCCCGTTTTTCGACTCCCTTTCACAGCTTTTCCTTTCTCTCGTTTCGCTCGCTCCGTTTCCTGTTCGTCGTTTCCTGTCGATATCCTCCGGCGAAAAAAGGTAGGAAAAAATGGTACGCGGGCGCGATATTCGGGACGCGTCGGCCTACGGGGGTGGCGGAGGGAAGCGCGAAAAACGACGCCGCGAGAGACTACGGCAATTTAGCCGGGGACGTAGCTAGGAGCCGGGAATTAATCGGTGGATCGGTCGTTCCGTCCCTACGTGGGACGCGTCGTTACGATTTCCTTTTAAACCGGCTGAAACCCTAATGATATCGTCTCCCGTCGTCCGCGTCTCGTGATTCTTTCATCCGTTCAAATTGTTTCGAAATACTTGCACGCCGTTTCGTACACGCGTTTCGACGGAAACGTCCCGGGCGCAGGCGAACCTTCGCGAGGGACAATTTTTTAGCCGTTTTACAATACTAGCACGCCTCGCGAGAAGAGAGATCCGCGGAAGATTTTAATTTTTCGAATGTACTCCGCTTTGAGGAGCACCGAAGCATTTTCCATCAACGTAATTTTCCTCGCGATGTAACTCGGCTTTCTCGCGTTCCTTGGCTGCTCGGCTTTTAAATTATCCGCCTCCTTAAGCACACCACCCCGCCGGCATCGCGAAACGTAACGCCGGGAATATAATTGGAGAGAAACAATCCATTAACATTTCCAATGAGGGACGATATCGCGGATACGCGACGGCGTCGGCTCGCCTCGCCTCGCCTCGAAATCGACGACGAGACAAAGGGCGGCAAACTCTAAAGGGGAGTCGTTTCTCATCGATCTCCGCTTCGACAGAGGAGTTTCCTGTTATCTTCGGAGCGCAATAAACCTCCAATCAATTAGCAACGGGAAAGGTATCGTTGCGCGTCGTGAAAGATGATGCTTCATCCCCCAACGACCGAGTTTCCATTGGTAATATCCAGCCCGATCTCTTTCACCGCTAGATTCTTCGGTACCTAACCGAGTGGCGGCTCGGAACGCGCGTGCACGAAGACGGATACTTACTTGGAACTCTTTACATCTCGAACGCTTTTTATCGTTCGTCGGTTGGTCTCGGGTATAAAAAAGAAAAGCGAAGAAAAAAAGAAAAGCAACGTTCGATCGCGCACGATTCGCAGCCCGAAGAAAAGAGGAAACGATAGCGTGGCCGCGTTGGCGTTAAATTTATGACCGCCGCGAACCACGGAAACCGTCCCTATCCTGCCGCCGCTCTTTTTATCGGCCCTGAAATCCCGCGAAGTGATTTCCACGGAAAAGGTGATGGAGCGAGTGCGCGCGCGCGCGCGCGCGTTCCGCGCGTGGAATTAATTGAAGCGGAAAGCGTCGAATTACCAGCGCGCTAAGGCGAGGGTGTGGCTTGGTCCGCGTTACAAAAACCTTGGAGAAAAATCGATTCTTTTTTTTCCCGCCGCTCTCTCCTCTTTTCCTTCGACGAGCCACAAGTTTTTTTGACGATTCCTCGGGCTGCTTCCGATGACGCGCGCTCATTAGAGGCTGTCGGTAATTAAAACGACCGAACGGAAAAATCCGGCCGCGTGTATAGACGGACGCGGGGCGAGGGTGAGGGACGCGTGCATCAGGAATCGAATTCTCGCCCGGGCTCGACTTTTTTTTTTCGAGCAATTAGTCCGTCGAACAGACCCGGCCCGTTTCTATCCCCGAACTGAAAAAGTGAGAATGAAGTTCACGGATGCGCTCGACGGTATCGCGATTTCCGGGACAGCGATTCGATCGGGAATCCATACTGTCGGGATCGAGATTACGGGTTACACGTAATGATCCTTATTAACGCGGTATTAGTACACGTATCTGGCGAGTTGCACGCGTCGCGATTAGCCGGATAGACCTGTTCTCTCGTCCCTGGCCGTCGTCAACCAGCGGTTCTCCCTTTCTCTCTCTCTCTCTCTCTCTCTCTCGTCTAGTCTCCCGCGACAAAATGCCTTTTGTCAGTCGCTGTAGTGACAAACATGCATTTAACTTGGCGAGCTTCGTTGCATCGAAACCGATAGAATGAGAGAGAGAGAGAGAGAGAGAGAGAGAGAGGGAGAGAGATGGCAGTGGAGGCGCGGCAGACGATGGAAGGGGACTGGATGGACGACAAGGGTCAGCTGATAGCGGACAATTATCTCTCAGTTTAACCCGAGCGATCCGAGGCTCTGGCCGCGATGTTGTAAAACATTATTGCACGCAGTCGGTTGATCGTCCTGGGAAATCGGGTTCGTTAAATATTCAAGAGACCGGGCGTGTTCGCGGCGGGTAGTCAAAGTTTCCTTTACGAGTGACAATTGAAGGTACATACGCACAGAAGCACTGGCACGCTGGCAGACAGGCAGACACACGTACGTACGCGCATGCAGAAGTTGGTGGCTTTAAAATGGTCGTTACCGTTTACGATCGCATTCGGTGTCTTCGATAACGTTTCGAGCCTTAATTCGTTTAACGGTGCGCGCGGTTTGGCAAGACAAGACGATATCAGCGAGCGACGTAGCAAATTGTTTGCTATACTTCAGTCGCGGCCGTTTGCGAGCGATACACATATTTCCGTGACTTATCGGTGTAACTGCCTATTGCCGTATTATGTCATCGGTTGTATTAGATTCCGCGACGTGGCATGGTGCGCCAGTCGCGGCTGTCCCGCTCTCTGTTTTTCGTCGCGAATTGCAAGCTGTTAAACGATAAGGGCCGCGCTGGTTTTAAATCGCCTCGCGTATCGAACTTGGTACCCTATTACGTTCCGTTCTCGTTCAAAGAATCGTGCGCGCGCGCGCCACCGCTAATATCTCGTTACTTAAAATAATTTCAAACAGAGCGAACCAATTGCCGAGCCATCCCAATTCTTTGATCTTCACCCCCTTCTGACGAGAGTCAGTTAAGAAATAAGCTGGTTAGGATGCTCCTCGTGATCCACGCTGTTCCAATACACTCCTCTAGGGTCGAGATTTCTCGTTAGAGGTTAATTCGCGCAATTGAGGCGGTTGCCATCTTAAAACGACTCCTCGTTCCCACTCTCGTGCCGGGTGTCGTTTCGAGCCCTCTCCCCCTCCGTGTCCGCTGTCGCCACGGTAGCCTGGAAACGGTTTCCCATTTCGGGCACGGGTTTACCCCCGGCGCTACGGGTGCGAGCAGACGGTGAAACGGCCGGAAACGGAAGGGGCGCGAAGGGGTGCGCGGCGGAAAAACCACAAAGAGACAGACACGATGACGACGTTGAAACGCAACGGGGTCAGACGAAATGAGAGACGCCGAGCAAAGAAACAGTTTAATAGAGGGACCAACGCGCGGGGTGTTTCGTTTTATCTCGCGATTGTTTGCCTTGGAAACGCGAAGCGTGAAAGGGTAAACGGTGGTGGTGGTACGCGCGCCGTTCGAGATTCTCGCGTCGATTTACCCGGACGCGAAACACGGCCGAATATAAAATTAACCGGCCGCTTGAATACGCGAATCAAACTCTCTCGCGAAGGGTTGCGAAGAATCCCCGGAAGCGCCGAGCGGAGCGGAGCGCCCCGTTGGCTCTTGCCGCCGGTGCAACGTTTCGCGTCGACGTTCGCAACGGTTTATGCCTTCTGAAATTAGTTTGTACACGGGAAATTTATCATAACCCCACCCTGGCCTCGCTCCAGCTACGTAAATACTATCGTAAACGTGCAGCCGTCGTTCGCGAACCACCCGAGGAGCTGTTTCCACGCGGAAAAGAAGGGGAGGCGAAATAGGGGGGTAACCGGGGTCGATGCGCACCCATTCGCCCGGATTTCCATCCGAGCGACGAGAATCCGTCCCGTTGAATACTCGTCACGAGACTAATGGCCCATTTCCGCCGTTGCGCCTTCCACTATGTTTCTCAGGTTGCTTTTCTTTCGTCTCGAACCCCCCCTCCCCTGCTCGTCGGGCGTTTTTCCCTGCTCGATCGGAAGGGGGACGGGCGAGCACCACGGGGATAGGGCGGAAGGTGGGCGACGCTGAACGAACAATTAAGTGGATTATCTTTCGTGATTCTTGGCGAGAACGGGGTCTCGGGACGCGCAACCTCTGCCCTCCTCTTTCTCTTTGATAATTGTCCCGAAGTAGACGTTGACCTTCGCGTGACGGTCTCCTCCCCCGTTGGTTCCAAGACAGGAGGAAGGATTTGTCTTTATCGGCGGTGTCATTACGCGGCTTGCGGTTTGTCACGATGGCGTTTACTTGGTTTCCTCGAATGTACCCAGCCCTATAGTCGCCACGGATTCGCTTGATCCCCCGTTTTCTTTTACGCGATTGATTTTTAATTTCATTTACGAACGCGATCGATGCGCCGCCGCAATTCCTTCTGTCCGCGTCAAACTCGTCGCGTTCCGTTCGAGGAGATCGCGTCGTCGATGGAAGACAGCAGAGAGATTTGAAAAATAGCGAACGAGGAGGCGCGCTGCGTCGGGCCAGACGAGCCAAGAGGGGCCGGTGGTTCGGGAGGGGTTGTAGAGTGGTTCAATGGCCGGAAAGCACAAAACCGATGGTGGAAATAATGCCTCCCGTGGCGCGCGCGGAAAAATCGCAACATGGCTGTCGCGTCACATGCACTTTTCACTTTTTTTCGCGATTCCTCCGCGATTGATTGACAGATCATAATACCGGCCCAGCCCGCGCCTATCTCCCCTATCATGTAATATTCCGGAGCGGAAGGTACGCAGGCGTCACTTTGGATCCGAGGAAAATTCACCCGGCTGTCCAGACTACTGACAGATCGTATTTACGATTGCTCGAGTAAACTTTCGTGCTCGCGTTTCACGCATTAACGATGATTTAGACGCTCCCGTCGCAACCGAGACGAATTGTACGCGTTATACAAGTTCAACGGTATCATTCCCTGACGCGGCTAATTTTCTCGTCGTTCGTTCGTATCGTTCGACCGCGGGAAACTAAAAATCAAACTCCAGTCGTGGAGGTATCCCAATGAAACCCGTGCGAACTTTAAATCCCGCTTCCCCTTTGCACGGCGAGACCATCGATACTTGATGCACACGCGAATGCGCCTATGTCCCACAGTCATCCGGATCATTTCTCCCCCCCGACGAAGCGTCAGCAGTAAACCGCTGAAGCACCTTTTCGCCGCAAGTTTTCCCGCGATCGAGCAACACAATGGGGAGAGAACACGGTCGAAACAAAACGCTTTATCGTCGCAGATAAAGGGAAAGGAGAACGAACGGCGGAGGAATGCCGGAGGAGAGCGGAACACAGCGAGGGGCGAAGGGAAGGGATCGATCTGGACGATCCAATAAAAAGTAATGGTTCGAAAAGCCAGGGGTCTTTGGCGAAAAGTCGCCTCGACACCTTTTAAGCCCGGAGACGAACGTTCTTCGTTCCACCCCTTTCGTTGTCCATTTAGCTTAAACTCGATGCGACGGCGCGATCATCCTCGCGAGACACGAAATTAAGCTGCAGTTAAGTGCAGGCCTGATGAAAAATTAACGGTGACTGCAGGCGCGGATTTCCTTCGTTTCGCCTTTATGGAAATTTCGGCCCGAAATTGTCTTCCCTCTCACATTCTTCCCCTCTTCGCCGTTCCACCCCTTTCGTCGCCAGTGTGCGCGCGACACCTCCGCCTCTTCCGTTCGCGAGCAACGAAATTGTTTTCGAAATTTATTGGAATACCACTCGTCGTATCCATCACGATTTGTGATTTCAATTATTCGCTGGGCGAGGCTACTCGCGTGCGTTCCGTACAAGTTGCCACGATCTCGAGGCACGCACCGATCACGGACCAAACATCGATCTTGCGCTCTAACGTTAACGATTGTCATCTAAAACAGCAGCAAGAGAATTACGTGCCTGGTAATCGCCAAGCGAACAGCAATTACCGTAAAATGTTGTCGATTGCCTGCCACGTGGAGCGATAAAATAGCGCTGGTTGTTATCACTATCTTGTTTATCGCAAATTATCAATAACCAGTTAGTTTCAATTATATAACGATCACTAATTTCTGTCACGGCATCTGTTTCCTCCGGACTATCTTTCCACGTTCACTCCGGAAGTGGACATAGAAATCGCGACGCGATCGAGTCGACTTCAGGATTAGGACACCGCAGTCTCCTTTCAGCCCTTCTTTCATTCTCGCCACCATCTTCTCTACACGCGAACGCAACCAGTCGTTCGCTCTCTCCTCCTTTCTTCCCCACAGACTTTTCCGCGTCTTGTTCTCTCGTTTCCTTTGCCCGGTTCACATTTATCCGTCGAAAGCTCGAGCCGCGGAGACCGGCCATTATCGCTCGAGAGATAATTAAAAAGGCAGGCGCGGGAGAGATATTAAAGCGTCGAAGAGAGGGTAGGCCCTTATCAGCGGGCCGTTATCGTTCGACGGCCATGTTGGGGCCGACTTCTTCCCTCTATCCTCTTTACATCTTCGTCTCTTTCTCGCCAGCCTCGCAGGCTCTCCTTTTCCTTTCTTCCTCCCGATCCTACCTCCTCTTCGTTTCCCTTTGCATAATCGCCTCTCTGTCCCGTAATCGTTGAACCACCTCTATCGCCCGCACGGACGTAGTTTAACAACAATCTACTGGCCGGGATTATCGCGAAGATACCAACGGCCCCGTCTCGTATCTGCGGTAGCCGAAGGTTGTTAAAAAGAATAAACACGCTCGTCGACGTTGAACGATCGATAGCGCGCGTGTATCCGACGCCGCGGGAAGCGTCGAGAGAAATTAGTGGCCGCCGTTTCTTCCAGCCGCTTTCTTTTTATAATATACCGTGTCTTCCGCCACCGCGAGACCCTCGTCGGTCCACGGGACCGGAAGGGAGGCCCGCGAATATATAGGTTCGCAGAGGCGTGCCTCGTAACGACCGTTGAGGGGTTGGTCGGCGGTGGCGAACGACCACCGACGAGGGTCTCGACGGTGTAAAAGGTAGAAAAGTGGAAGAGACTCGAACGGTGGGGTGAGTAGGCCCCGGTGACGTCACGCCAGCCGCTCGACATCTTATTTCCTACGTGTCTGATACGACGCGAGTAATCTACAAAAGGAACAGACCGAACGGCAGCTGCTTTTCCTCTCTCCTCGCTCTCTCTCTTTGTTTCGTCTCCTTTTATTCGAGCCAGCCAGAACTGGCGTGAATGCGCGCCGGTTCTCCTCGAGGCCTCTGCCCTTCTGCCTCTAATGTAGATCTACCGTGATAAGGCTATCACGGGGGTGAACGAGGAAAATTGCACGCTCGTTGACACTTGAAAAAGCTCGCGTCCTGTACCCTTCTTATCGGGTCCACGGGTGTGCACACGTGTACAAGCTCGTTCCGACAGGGGACGCGATTCCTCCACGATTTCCCGTTAACGTCGTACCGATTGAAAAATCCGCGCGGCCGTTTAACGCCCTGGAAATTACGGCCTCGCGCCAGTCGAGACGGAACGGATGCGTTTAATACCACGGAGACAGCCGTGGCGACTTCTCTCGCGTGGGCACTGTTCCATTTTAATCAGGTGACAGAATGGTACACGTGTTTATGCGTCGATGCGACAAACGCAGTCCCTTTGTAAAACGCGAACGAACTAACGAGACTGCGAATAAAATTGTCAAGGTACCCGGGGGTATTAAACGTCCGTTGCTAGCTTGCTCTCTCGGTAACGTGTCCAGCCTTTCACACCGTTCGCCGCAACCGTTCATTTAGGAACGAATGAAAAGATTGGGCGCAATTGTCTCGTCCTGTATCGGGTCACATGGCGATTCCTCCGGTCCCTAGGCGCGCTTTCGAGGTCAGCCAGTCCCGAGCGGAAGTTACGAAATCCTCGAGGAACGCGCGACACTCGCGTCACGGATCGCAGCGGAGGATCATTAAACGGCGAAGGAGCACGGTGACCGGTAATCCACGCGGAAATTGTTCGAGCCCGATTAAGAGCATCCGCCTGGTGTTTACGCGCTTATTAGCGGTTTCGTTCCTGTTAATTCGTCGTAACAGTGACCCTTCTTAATCGCCTCGGAATCCACGCGAACTCGTAGTCACGTTTACGCGTCTGGTTCCTCTCGTACTTTTTTTTTTTTGAGACCGCAAACAACTCCCGAGTCCCGCCCGTTTTAAATGCGATCCGTCGCCGGAAGATGGGACTGTCAGATTTCCTTAATTTTACAATTAAACTCCGTTCGCCCCCTATTAAAGCTCGCGGCAACCCCCCGTCGTATCCGCGGCGCCATTACTTTTTCCACGCCGTTCCACTCTGAAGGGCAGCGTAATATTAATGTCGTAAAGTTAGCCCACTTCTGCCAGAAACCTCGTTCCGCCGTTATTTTCGCGCGTCATTAATACCGGTCGCGTCTTGTAAGCGGGGTTAATTAAAACATCCACGGGAAATTAACAATCCATCCCCTGCACCGTGCCCGGCAGGGGCGGTACCAACACCCCGGACGTTCCCCCCCTGTTCGCTTCCTAGAATTACCAGATTAACGCATCCTTTTCACCGCCGCCTCTTTCGTTCTGTAAAATCGCGCGTTATTAATTGCGAGAGATTACCGCGGGTTAACAGCGTTCGCTGAGCGACGTGATCCTCTTCGAAACGAGCATCGGTATCGGTTTAACGCGCATCGAAAATTCTCTCCCGACCGATTGTTCCCCGTCCGATTACAGGGCGATGCGAGGGAATGGCGGTTCAGATTTTAGCTCGCGTCGCTTTTGAACCGTCCTCTACACATCAAGCCACCGATGACTCCCATCCGCGGCGGAGGAGGTTCGCCGCTAGAACGACGTTATCGACCAAAGGGCTGACTCTGGGCGACGTCATGGGGCAGAGGAACGTGCTACGATTCAAAACACGTAATCCATGGAACGCGGCAAATGTCACGAGGAGCCGCGGCGAGCAAATAACGCACAGTGTGTTCCGCGAGAGGAGCCAGCTAGCCGAGCGGGTATACAGAGGGTATGTACGCGACGATGTTAGCCCACTTTTATCAACGGCCGCGTCCCTTTCTTTCCCACTCCCGGTCCTCTCCGTGCGTAGGCGGCGCCGTTACTTTTCCGCCCTTTACAACAAGAGAGGAACGAGGCTTGCTTGAACGTCACCGTTTTACGAACCGACTACGGTCTCCTCTCGCACGGCACATCGCTCTGTACACGAATACATATTGCCTGCTGGCGGTAGCAGTGCAATTAACATCACTCCAGCTTCAAACCCTCCACCCGATGACTGACGAAGAACGAAACGAGCCAGAGAACGAGAACGCGTTGAAGGGAGAAAGAAAAAGGGGGGGGAGAGAGAGAGAGAGAGAGAGAGCGACAGACCGGTGGAGAGGAGAGTAATAGTTTTCCCGACCTCTCTCTCTCTCTCTCTCTCTCTCTCTCCCCTGTTTCTCTCTCTTTCTCTTCTGTTACACGTTAACGTGCCTCTCACTTCGTCTCTGGTAGCCGCCCCTTAACCAACCCCTCCCTTTACAGTCGCCATAGCAACCGCTCTCTCTCTATTCCGTCTATGCCTCTCTCGACTTCTCCCTTTCTGTCCAAGTCCCTCTCTCTCTCTCTCTCTCTCTCTCTCTCTCTCTCTCTCTCTTTAGCTCTGTGCATTTTCTCTCTCGTTCCCTGGTCGGGTTCGCCCTTGCCACCCCATCCGTCCCAAAAACATTGACCTTAGCATCCAGATTGCCTCGTGTACTCTCTCTCTCTCTCTCTCTCTCTCTCTCTCTCTCTCTCTTTCTCTCTGGTGGTCTCTCCTCGCGTACGCATCCCGTATTCATCGTGTCCCGCGATGAATCGAAAGCGGAAGCGGGACTGTCCGATCGAAAGCGTTCCACCCTCCTACGCGGCTATCTCTGTCCCTCGCCCCGTTCGTTTCTGTCTCTGTGCCGTCTGGATCATACGGCGGAGGCTGCCGGACGCGCTACCGTTGGAATCGAGAACTACCGGGGAAGCGACACGTGCCCACTCTCTCTCTCTCTCTTCTCTCCCGTTCGATCGCTCGTTTGTCCGCTTCCTATCGATTTTACCGGTTCGCGGTCCATTTCGCGCTAACGTCACAACGAAATTTCGTCGCCGGTTGTGCTCATCGTTCCCTCCCCCACCGAGTGAGACGAGCGCGGACTTTTTTATCCATCCGATCTGTTATGTAAGGAAGTTCATTAAGGGTTGCAGATAACAGGATCGCAGTTCCCCCGGTTTTTCCCGCGACGGAGGAACGGACCGTGGAAAACGATTTCCAGATGCATTCTTCTCACCGGGTCCCATTGTATCTTGAAAGATTGCTCATCGGATTTCGATGGAGGAAACGGAAGGGTGATTGTTGCAGCCCCCTCTTGCCAGGAAATAAGCATCGATGTTGGAAATATAATGCAGCGTCAGCTTAAAGATCGGGCTCATAAGCGACGGATAATTTATCACTTTCCTAAAGAGAGAGAAAGAGAGAGAGAGAGAGAAGGGTAAATGGAAAGAAAGCGCTCAGCAGAGACTCGGGTCCAAGCCGTCGTTTGCTCGGTCTCGGTTACGCGGGTTCGCTCGTACGACGACCCCTGCCGTCGTTCGAACTCCCTTCGATCAGATTAAATTCTTTACGGCTCGTGGAAACGCTGGCAATTTATCGATTAACGAACACCTTTAGCGAAACATCGCCCTCCGAGAAAATTACGCTCACCTTGTAAAAGAATCCCCGTGGAACGATTGCGAGATATCCGACCCGCTCTTCTTCCTCCTAGGCGTTCGAAAACGTCGTGCCTGTGAACATATCGCGGTTCAGGATCACGCTCGAAGCAACGCTGTCTGAAGTTTTCACGGGAACTCTGGGCAGTTACCAAAAGGTTCCTCGATGCTCGAAAAATAAGGGCGAGAATAGGAGCGGAGAATATATATGTATTTAAAGGATACGGGGAAGGGGTGAACGCTGGCATAATCTGATTAGCCAAAGTGTGTCTGATCGTTTAAGGCCGGCCACAGTTTTCATCGTCTCGCTATCGCCGGAATGCTTCTGTTTACTCTCGCTCTCGCTTTGCATACTCGAACGGAGCGAGGAGTGTTCCTGAATCCATTAACCGTCGTTTCAGCTTCCGTTTACTTAACACCGCCGCCGTTCGGGCCACGGCGAATCTGCCAAGAAAGCAAAAACCTTTATTAGACAACGACAAAGTGGCCTTCCGCGGGTCCCACCCCTCGATTACCGCGAAATCGTTTCACCCGTAGAGACGATCGGTCCGCAAACATCGCCATCGCCACCGCAGCCGCTGCCACGGTCGGCATTCGATCATTTCCACCCTGATATCTTTCCGAAGGAGCCGTAGCTGCGTTCCAAGATAACGCAGGCTACGGGTCCCTCCATTCCCGTCGAATTCGTTCCTCCGCAGTACCGACTGTCAGCTGCAACGTCAACGCGAATTACACGCTACTCGACGAACCGAACAACCACCACCCCCAACCCCACAGCCCCTTCTACCACGGTGTAACAAAGTTCTCACCCGACTGGTTACCAGCTCGGTGCTTCATCAATTTTAATTAAACCGGTCTTACGTAAACCGTCATTCCCAGAAGGTTCGCCTAGGTACGCGAACCTTCCCCCATCTGTCACGCCCTATCGGTGGCGAAAAATTTCTTCGAATGCGTATTACCGGTTAATTATCTCGCGACCGGGTGCCTCGACGGGAGAACGAGCACCGGAAATCGAGCGAATTTGCATGCGCGAGCGATGCCCGAATCCTTAATCGAGTGGAAACAGATAATACCATAGAGGAGAGTCTCGCTCTCCCCCTATTAACCCATTAAACGTATCGGCGTCCTATTTACCGACACTTTTACTCGGATCCGGATCAGACGGCTCTTCGCTTTTTCGCGAGAGGAGAGAAACAAATCGACGGAAGAGTTCAATCGTCCGATTCGGGATCGATTCGTGAACGTGAACGGAATTCGGCTCGCCGGGGCCGTCGAAGAATAATCGATTAGACCCGCGTCTATCGGTTAACGAAGTTATGGCACGGGCTCGAGCGTGCAATGGCCTCGAGCTTAGGGGTCATCGCGATCCCCCGGAAAAAGCAAAGATAGGGTCAAGAGTGTCTGGTCACACGGAATTTACATATGTAACGGCCGAGCCGCTCGTGCGGAATAAATAACTTGTGCCATCGTGTGTAATAGTCGACCGTCGCGAGGAGTGCACTCAAGGAACTCCAATTCCGCGAAAAGTCTTTCCTAAACCCTCCTACTCCCCCCAGTCGCCCCTCGCGGACCTCGTATAAATATTTATCGGGGGGTTTGTCGAGCAGCCGATACGCGTGAACAATACGCGAATTTAACGCGAGCGGGAATTTCACCCGCCAGTGCGACGGAATACGGACAAAGTGGTAAAGTTACGAAGGTTATTTGAATTTAAAAATCGCCTCGACAAAGGATTCCATTCGACGGGAAGAAACCAGAGTGAAACGAATACCGGGCGAGGGACTGGGGCCCAGCGATTCGAACAATTAACGCCATTGTGTCCTCCGCGGCCACTTATTACGACCGGTGATCGTCAACCGGAGCTTTCGCTCGTCGCGCGCCAAGTTCGATTCGCGAGGAAAAGGAACGAGGGACAACAGTTTCCGTCCGGGAAAGGAAGTTGGTCGAAGGTGACGCGCAAAATTGCGCGCCGCGCGCCGTTTCAATTTTCCGTCGTAATTTCGGGGCTTTTAAAAAAGTTCCGCGTAAAATCTCATTTCTTCTGTGGAAAGCAATATTTGCATGCGCCGACAAGCTAATATCACTGTTTACTTGGGAAACATAATAATCGTCGGGCGTGTGCGAGCCAAGTTCGCCCTGGAAAAAGGTAAATTCTTCGCTGGACGCGGCAACGCCGCGGACAGCCTTTTTAATATCGATAGGGCAAAACAGGAAAAAAAAGAGAAAAAGACAGGAGAATCCTGCGGTCGTAGTCAAGCTTTCCGCGACGAGAGCTCGACGGCGTCCGAGCGAATCATCGAAAGTTTAATATGTATTTCACGCGACTGTAAAAACGCCTCTCTCCGATTTTCCACCGGACGCGATTTTTTTTTTCGCGCGGTTTCGCGGCTCTCTTTTGTGAATTTATTTTATTTGTATCCCTTTTTCTCCCTTTTTTTTTCTAGCCCCTCAATCCACGTCGATGATTTTTTTCCCTCCCGTCGTTGCGTTGCGTAACGGGATAACGTTTTTTTCAAATACGCTCTCGCCGAGCTGTTTCAATGCCCAGCGCCGTCAATCACCAATTAGAATATATTCCGAGGGAAAATATGCCAGGATAAACAGCTTGCATAATGATAGGCGGGACGACGAACGATATCGGTCGAGGGCCGTGCAAATAAACAAAGTTTCGACTCGTGGAAGTGGTGCTCCTCGCGTTCCCAGGGATGGTACAGCGACAGTTTCCGCCAGGACGGCCGGGCTCGCGAGTCCCCCCCCTTCGTGACAATCTCGATCTTTCGAGGACGAAAGTACTCGAGAGTCTCGATCCCAATTTCGACCGGGATTATCGTCGAGAATTTTAATTCGACACTTCAAACGAGGGAAACAGAAGCACCCGGCTGGTCCGCCGTGAAGCGCGCGCGCGAGGGGTAGGACGCGTCTCAAAGGATGAAATAAAACGCGAAGGCTTAACGTCTCCGTAGAGCTGCGTATTAGCATCCGGGGAGAATTATAATTTCAGATTTTTCTATTAGCATTTCACTTACGTCGGCTGCGGGAAAAAATGAATATACAAACGGACGCGTCCAACCGACTTATCGTCTGGAGACGGAGCACGAAGAAATTGTTGCCCGGATAACAATGTCCGTCGATTCGCGTCGATAACGGTGGACCGTTTCGTATCGATACCGAGAGATTACGGGGAGGGTGGGGGATGATGTTCGAAAAGTTGCTCCTGGCGAAACGGGGAAAAAGAGAAACAGTTACCCGACAGAAAGTTCATAATGGATACTCGTCGGAGCTTCTGTCGAAATTAACGACGAGATCCTCCGAGCTACTCGTGCACCAGGTCAGGTGCGAGAACGACCGCGAACGAAGTTTAAACAAAAAAAATCCTCCGGAGCGAGCGTTCGAATAAAGGAGTCGCGAAAGTTTTCGTTAATCCGACGCGAGCATCCCCGCCAGGTTCGAATCTTTGCTCGTCGAACATTGCGTTTGGTTCTGGCATGATTATTATTGTATCCGCGTATTCTCGTTCCCCAGCGTCGACTCAAAAGTACAATTTTATCGATGCGAAAGCTTCGACTCGAATCAGTGTCGTACAGTCGGAGCCCTCGCGCGTTTATTGTTTGCATAAGATTAGCGTCGATACGGATCGCGTCGATTCGTTGAAAACGAAGGCAACGTTTCTTTCACTCGGCATGCGACATAATAATGTCGCATTCGAATGCAGCGGTCGGCACATTAGCATCTCGTGCCCCGGAGACCCCTGTCACCTTTGACCTCGTCAACGAAACGGCTTCCCGTCGTCGAATGTTCTTTCTTCGTCGAGCCAGCAGGTTCGCCGGCTGGTTAACGAAAGAGCCGTTCGCTCGTTCGTTTGAATAGAAGAGGAACGTTGGCCTGGATTTAGCCGCGGACGGGGGCAAAAGGGATTCATTCTTTGGATTTCTCTGCTTCTTGTTGGCGAAAACGGAGATTCGGGGAATAATCGTGGCCGCGAGACTTTTTTCGTGGGAACGAGAAACGCGAGCATTCGAGCGGCCAGAAAGGTTTCGTTTCGATCCTTCTTCTTTTTTCCCCTCAACCCACGCCGACCCTCCCTCTTCTCTTTTTTTTTTCTCCCCCTCGACGACAACCAGCCAGCGGCGAAAGTTTTTCCCTCGTGTTTCACCAACTTTCCGAAGAATTCCTGATTCGTTCTTTTTCCCCGAAATTACCCTCGTGGAAAAGGGAAAGGAATCGCAACGGATAGTGTTAAAACCTTGTCAGGATCCTTTATTACGAATTATACCAGAGAAACAGAGGGTTAGGCGTTGGAACAATCGGAATTGCTTTTGTCCTTATTATCTTACTTTTATCAAATTCGCAACGTCCGATTGCTTCGCGTCCCTTGGCGAAATTGTCAGGCCCGATTCCGCGACACGCTGAACCGCGAGTGCGACTCGCCGAGGGTGAAAAGATCGAGAAAGGAAAAACGGAGGAGGAGCAGTAGTTCCTTTGATTAGAGGGGCGCGAACAAGGTTATATACTTAATTATGAAAAGCGGCGATACTCGGCGGAGGCGGATGCGCGATGAAAAAGAGCCAGGTCGAAAGGATTCTCGAAAAGGGAAAAAGCAAGGAGAAATTTCATCCGGCTGGCACGAGAAGCGGAGTATTCGAGTCGGCAGATGAACTTTGAAGGGCCTACCGGTTGGCCTGACTGGCACACGTACCAACCGCGCCAACGATTCTTCGTTCCCCGCGAGCTACCGTGGCCACGATTCACGAGGACGCCTAGACGAGACCCGTCCCGGGGTAATTTTCGTATTTCCCCGCGAATTATGCTAATTACCAGGCTCGCTGTCGCCGCAGCGGACCCGAGTGCCTCGCCTCGTACAAGTTGTTTCGACCGAGGAAGAGCCGCTGCTGCCTCGAGCGTTAATTCGTCTCGACGGATGAGAAAAAAAAACCGGAGCACGAACGAAGACGACGAGGACGAGGAGGACGCCGACGACGCATCGGTTACCGGGCTCCGGAAGAAATCGATTTATCCGTCGTGTTCCACGGCTCGCAGGTCAGCCCTCTTCTACCCGTCGAGACACGCTCGATTCATGGGACAAATTGGGAGCGACCAAAATACGAAGATCGATTCCTCTGCCCGGTCGCCACCGGATACCTCGATCGAGCTAGACAATTCACGTTCACTCCGCCACCTGATCAGAAATCTGTTCGATCTGGATTTTCAAAATTTCTCCGCCACCCTTGTCTCGCGAGAGGCGACGCGAGCTTGAAGACGCAAAGAGGGAGTCGTCGCGAGGTAGCCGGATGGAAATTAAATTCAATGTTTACCCAGCAGAGACTAAAGGCGAACCGTGTGAAAGCTCGCGCGAGTCTTTGAGAATACGTAAGCGAAACGAGGCTGCGTTCTGTCACATACACGTGGGAGCTAGCCGCTTCGCGGAACTACCCTCCGGACAGGGAGAGGGCTTCCCTGCCGAGGAGGGAAGCTGATTTTTCGAATTCAATCTCGACCACGGGGATGGGCCCGCGTTTCGTTTCACGCGCGACGTAATTCGCGAAACGATTCGATCGATAGAGAAAAAAAGTACGCGATCATTTGGGACGGCGATTATGCGGAAGGGACGGAGGAGGAGAGTCTGGCCGTGGATAACGGAATGATTAACGAGTCATCCGGGCCGCGTGTAATGCGATCATTGCCGATAAATATGCGAAATACCGTGGCGGGCCGTGCGAAATAATCGACGGCACGAAGGAAATTGTCATCGCGTTTAATTGGAAAGAAGCACTGATGAAGTATTAATCAACAATTTGTCCGGTGGACGAGCGAATCGCTCGAATTTGTTGCCAGTTGCCCGGCTGTTCTCTTGCTTCGATTAAATAAATATCGAATACGCGTTCGTCTACTACGACAAACGAGTGAACAATTTAATATCGCACACCGGGACAATAAATGAACAGTAGAATTTTCGAATCCGATTCGAATCGTGGTGTACGTGTATACAAGTTCAGTTCAAAGACCGTGGAAGCCGAGCGTACCAGAGACAACGTTTTAGTCGTTATCTAACTTTCAGCCGGGGCGATAAGTATAACGCCACGTTCTTGCGGTTTGATAAGTTCGATCGAGATAATGGCGAAGCCGCCGATAACGAAGAGCAACGCAGTTTTATTCAACGGCACTCAGGAAATTTGTTATATATATATATATATATATATATATATATATATATATATATATATATATATATATATATATATATATATATAGAGAGAGAGAGAGAGAGAGAGAGAGAGAGAAAGAGAGGAGTTTCCTCCGTTTCACCAGCGTTGCCGATCTACGATTTCGATCGGCAGCTACGACTGACGGCTGAATTAATCACGATGGAAAGGGCGCCTTTATCGCTCTCTGTTCTCCACGGGGGCGAAAAGCGGCTCGACAAAAAGCCCGATCTCTCAATAGGAATTTCAAAGTCCACCAATAATTAACTGACGAGCGTCTCTCGTTTCTCCCTCCCGCCCTCGTCCTATCTGTCTCTCTATCTGTCTATCTCGTTCGTTTCGACGAGATGCGTTCCTATCGTAAATTACGCGCCGTCGAACGTGTCCCGAATCTAGTCCTTAATGAATCATAATTTCCCGATCCGATGGCTCGCTATTTCTCTCCACCCTCTTCGCCGCCTCCGCCGTTGGAACGATTGAAAGCGAGAGCTGTACAAAAGTACCGAGCCTCTCGGAATCGAGGCGGAGCGAATAGGGAAAAAAGAAAAAAAAAAGAAAATGAGCCGTGGGAACCAGGTGGAAAGTGGGTGGAACCGACTACTCGCAAATGCGATATCTTGTTAACGAGCCAGTAATGTGCGGCGGGCCGCGCCAATAATTTCAATTTGCCGGTGTCGAAGGTGGCTGCCGTGGTTCTGCTCGTGGATAGCCTCCTCTGAAAGGAGCCTGTAGGTATCGCGCGTCGTCCTTCGTTTTTCAAAATTACGCCACCTGAAATTAGAGAGACATCGACTGTGGGAGAGAAAAAAATTTCGCAACGATACGAACGAGGATGGATAGTCGATGGAAAATATTCGACGAGGTACTCACGATGGACGGTCGCGGACTGGCGTTGGCCCGCAAATGGTCAACTTAGCCTGGTACACGGTAATTACGGCCAAGCAAGATACATCGGACGTTTCAATTAGCGGTCGCGCGGCAAGGCACGGCTGTATCCAAGGATGCAAGATTTACGTCCGTCCGGTTAGCTTCCGTGGTGAGAACAATTGAAAATTCGCCGTAATGCGGCCGGTAATAACGGCCGGGCACCGCGTAACGCGGAGGAATAAAGAGGATCGACGAGTCTGTTCGAAAATAACATCCGCGTCCGTCCGCCATCGGCAAGGTCCGAGCAGCGCTATAAAATAATTCGAACACTGGCATACTCATAAAATGATCTTCAGTATGGCCAGAATCCTGCTATAAATAACACTGCCACCGAAATCCACTTAACGCGACTAACTATAGATGCATTTAATAGAACGGCGATATCTTTCCGCGCGAGTGCGTCGACCCTCTCTCTTTCCTTCGACCCCCTTTTCTCCCGCGCCTCTCCCGAGGGCACGGTTTGCACTTTTTAGTCGAATTTCGAGGCCCACCCACGGCGACACCGACCGCCTCATTAAGGAGTGACGCGTATCGACCTGGGAAATCCAGCCGGTTCTTGCTGTAATCAGTGCGTGGCGGTATCGCGGGACCGAATCTGCGCGTCGTTATCCGCAAAATTCGCCCAACCCTTGGGACTCTGTTGATCTTGGGTAACCCAGGCCGCCTTCGAGGGCGATCGAGTTCGTCGCTGCTCGCCGAGTAAAGTGCGCGCCGTTTCGCGAATTAAAGACCAATCCTCCACCCACCCCCCCGTTGCCGCTTTTTCCTAATCGCGTGTCGCGCTCGGTTCTTGTCGGGTAGAAGTAATTTCGTTAAAGACAGAGGAAGCCATTTTTCGTCGCACGTGAAATTGACTTCCTCCCGGTTCGCTCCACCATTTCACAGTCATCGTCCTTTCACGTCCGCCCTCGAAACTAGCTCGAGGGCGGAATAGAAAGATTACTGGGTGTACCGATAGACCGAGTAGCCTGGTCATGCCAACGTCCCCGGAGATTGACCATATCGGGCTCCGTAAATAGAAAACGATGGATAGAGGGTGCCTCCCGGTGAACAGGAGATACGACAGGCTTGATCGTTCCTCTCGGAGGAAGAGACGCTCGACGGGAGAGCGGGAAAAAAAGGGGCGACAGACAGAAACGAGCAAGCACGAGGAAAGGGGGACAGATTGGATAAAGAGGGAGCGAAAAGGGAGATGGTTCCAGGGGTGGGAAAGGAAACCGTGACAGGGTGAAACAGAGTAGCCGTAATGCGTGCATATGAGACAGAAGGCAAGGTTTAACCTTGACCCTACTACTACTGGTTCTCGAAGCGTACCACGCCCTGAACGCAAACCGAACACGGACTACCCTTCGATCCTTTAACTGCTTCTTCCACGTGTTTAGGGTCTTCCACCAAATTTTTATGACGGTCGCTTCTTCGAGAGAAGAAACAATCGGAAACGCTGAAGAATTTTTCGGTGTGAACGTTTTCAAAGCGTACGTCCTAAATTGCAATTTATCACGATTAAATGCCATTCGACTTTCGCAGTATTAACGTCGTGGATTAAAACGCGTGGTGGTATATATGGATCTCGATTCAGATTCTCCATTAATTTCAACTTTCGTGTATAACGTTGGGCGAAACGCGGTTAAGCGGGGGTGGAAATCTAGGCCGCAAACAGAGGGAGAGAGAGAGGGAGTACGTTAAACGCGCGTCAAGAAAAAAAGTTGCTTTAATTATTCAACGGGGGAAAGCGGATGGAAGACGCGTCGAAAGTTAAATAATTACATTTTCAGCCGGGCCGGCTGAAGAGCAGAATAGGTTAATTAAAATGAGCAGCGTGCAACACCGGCCATGCAACCGCCATGTTCACGATCCGCTGAAACATTATGTAAATACGGTTAACGATCGTTTGTTCTTCGTTCGTTTTTTCATTTTTTTTCTTCTTCCTTTTTCCATCCTTCCTCTTCCTAACCCTTGGCGCTACTCTTCGCACCAATCTCGGCGTCCGTAACACACCGACTCTCCTCTTTTTCACCTTTATTTTATTATTATCGTCCTCGTTCGCGAAACCTACACAGATGGAAGATTAAAAGCGTTCGCTCTCCCGTTTGCGATTATTACAACGAACACCGAGTAGCTTGAGCTTTCACATTATCCGCCCAGAAAAATTCCAGCCTTATCTGGCCCCACAATGTTTCACCGCGACCTCCGCCCGCCCCTTTTCCCGCCGCCATTCTTTTGGTCCCCCGGCGGCGGCGGCGGCGGCGGCGCGAGTATTCAACGCGTGGCTCTAGCGAAATTTTCAATCGCATCAGTCATCGCGCGGTTTCGGATCGTTTCCAAGCATTATCTGCATCTCGAAAAAGGCTCAAAGCGGCAGCCCAGCCACGGGTGGAACGCCGGCGACAGGTTCGCGTCGATCTGTCCTTTCAAATCGTGCTCTCGGTACATATACGCGGGACGTATCAACCAACCGGGATATTCTTTTTCAACGCTTACAGACGAGTGTGTTCAACGCAGAGTACTCTCGATCCTCTTCGATCCCTGTCGCTCTCTCCCTCGGTTCTCTTTTTTAAATTCAAGTTTTAATGTAACAAACGGAAGAGTCGCAAGATCGTTTCGAAGGGAAAAAAAGAAAGGAAGAAGCGTATCCCACGTGTGCTTTTTAAACGAACCCAGATTTTTTTTCTATTTTTCAACACACGTTGGGTGCAGAAGGTATTAATCAGTGCTGTTTCTCGTGCTGTTTACAGATCCAGAAAACAGCTGGCCCGAGAACGAAGGTCACCGGCCATGGAATTATAATTAGTCCGCCGCTTATGGAGCTTCGAGCCGGCTATGGGTCCATTGAAACGTTCTCGCACCGCTCGCGCACGTTCCACTTTGGAGATCGGCCTTTGTGGAAACACGTGCGTCCGTGGACACAACGTTGTTTCCTTTTTAAACCCGGCTAGAACACGCGCGGTACACAACCACGAAAGGAACGCGGGGAAATGCCCAACGGTCGGCCACGGAAAAATCTCTCAAGGCTAACCAGATTTTTTCAGAGACACATTCGCCTAGCCAACGGACTTCCTGGTCCCCTTTACGGCACCGTCGCCCTTTGCGGATCGTTTGCTCGACCGCGTCCAGGACGAGCGTTCGGATTTTCCAAACGTGAAACAAACGGTGGAAAAGTACCGCGGTTACTCCCGTATTTAGCCGCTGCGAGTGTCGAGCGCGCAAGGTTTCGTCTGTAAACGAGGGAAGAGGATTGTCCAATTAACCGGCTCGTTTAATTGAATCTTATTTCCTTTTCACTTGGTCCAGTTCCATTGGGGCTTCAGCCGTTAATCGCTCGAGTCGAACGAAACGGCCACCAGGATAGTCGGAAGTTTACCGAGGAAGAACCATCGGCGAAAGTAATTCAAACTCGGCCCCCCGGTAAATCATGGGACGATTAATTGTCGCGGAGGCCTGGCTGAACGTCGCTGGATTTTTTCGGCTGCTCCACCCTCTGCTTTCCAGCTTTCGACAGCTCGCAAATTGCCGTCGAGCGGCGCATGAATATCGCGCAAATAATGTCCGACCAGACGTTGGGCATCCTTTAAAATTTTTGCAGACAATTCGTTCCGTCGTGAAACGAAGGGAGAAAGAAAAGAGGAAGGAGGGAGACAGAGAGAGAGAGAGAGAGAGAAAGAGATAGCGGAGATAAGGGGATGGCAACGAGAAGCAATTCCTCCGGACGATTCAAGACGGAGGTGCAGGTATTCTTTTTAAGGCGGAACACACTTTACCGCTGCTCGTTCCACGCTGGTAATGGAGAATCATCCCCCTACTGCGGCGAGGAATTAATTCGGGGCTAACACCGAGACACTCTCCGATATCGAGTCACTTCGTTCCACGAACCGGTGTCGGTATCTGCTTACCACCCTCTCCCGGTTAGCTTTTCACCGTACTTGGCCACTTTGCCTCCTCCGCACCTCCGATCCACCCCTCCACGCTCCTCGGAACGATTTCTAATTTACCCTCTAATTTGCCCCAGGCCCTCGGATCCGTTTCACTGGGTCATTTAAAAATAAGAAGAGAGGGAAATCCTTTTCCCGCCCCGGCGCTTGGCAGCTGCATCTGCGTTTGTGTCCGTCGCATATTTGGCTGCGATTTTCGCCATCAATTGTACGCTTAAGCCGCCGTAGCAACCCCGTTACTGCCAGGAATGCGATCTCCAAGATGAAAAGCGAACTCCTGGCGAGTTTCCACCGGAATTAAGAGACACTCGAGGCGGTTTTTAATTAGCGCGAGAGGACATCATCAGGGCCGGGGGGAGGCAGTTTCGGTTTAAATGCGCAATTAAAAACGTGAAACGGGGCTCTGGTCTCGGTGGCCACGGAGGGAAAACGTCATCGAGCAGCGGCGAAATCGAGCGGAAACCGGCGTGGAACGCTTTTCGATGCTTCTTGGCGCGGTTCCTCCTCCGTCCTTTGTCCATCCGGGGAAACTTTCCTCCGCGACTTTAGCTACAACCTCCGACCTACGCGTTGCATGCAATTTATTTCGTAGACTCGAAACGGTGTACATTCCTCTACTCGCAGTTATTCGAAACACGTGCACGCTACCGCAAGATCTGCACCACCCGGAAATTCTTGTCTTATCAAACGCCTTCCCCAGCCGC
Source organism: Xylocopa sonorina (assembly GCF_050948175.1). Classification (NCBI taxonomy): domain Eukaryota; kingdom Metazoa; phylum Arthropoda; class Insecta; order Hymenoptera; family Apidae; genus Xylocopa; species Xylocopa sonorina. The sequence continues at coordinate 18,211,423 of NC_135193.1, forward strand.
CGAAAAATCCACCGGGTTTCCCACAAAGCGGAGGGGAATCCGCGGTTAAAATCGAACGGGCGCGCAAGAAATCCGAAAAGCACACAGGGTGCCTCCTCCGGCTTGCTCGGAAGCATCTTCGGGAGCGTACGCATGAAACGCGCGCAAAAGAGATGAACGTGGACGGGGCGTGAAGAGGAGAGACGTTATACGCTGTAGCGCAAGAGAGGAAGAGAGAGGGAGCGTGAAAGAGCGAGGGGAAATTCAAAGATGGCGCCACGCGTACGCCCAACGGAGACAGGAAACGGAGGTTAGAACGAGACGAGCACCGCCACCACCATCACTTCCTTCCCCTCTCGTCCGACGAAAAGTGACCGAGCTGTAACGTCCGAATCCGATCGTCGAATGGCTCAGTAGTGCGCGAGACGCATTTCGTGACGCGTGTTTTCTCGTTACCGCCGATATCTCTCGATGATTCACGAGCGTTGCGGCCGGTACACACGGCGACCAATCCCCGGTTCCGTTACATCAGCATCCGACTCTGTTGGTCCACGACGATTGGCTCTCTCTCTGTGTCGCGTTCGAGTTTCTCTCTCCTTCTCTCGCGTACGCGCCGCCACGGTCGTAAAGGGAGGAAAGGAGGTTCCCGCTGCTCGCTCGTATTTCCTCGCGGTACCTCGCTTTCTTTTTTTCCTTCGACCGCGGCGGGGGAGAGATACGCGCATAACCGTGGCACCCCTCGACACGTTCCTCGAGGAACGCCGCGTTCCCTTTCGTTTCAGCGGGGCCTATCGCGGCAAGGGGACCTGGAAAGTGCAGCACACACGCGAAGAGGAGAGGAAACGCGAGGCGCGGACCCAACCACGAGCCAGCAGCAGCCGAGAGCGACAGCCAGCAGAGAGACAGGGAGTGCGAGAGGGTGTGCAGAGCACAGGGTATTTTGGACGCAGATCGATCGGTCGCGGCCGCTCTCCGGTTCCCGCCATGTGACCGGTCAAAGACCAGTCTGCATACGGGATGTAGAGGAGGTTAGAAAGTTCTTTATTGTATTCTCTTTTGTGTACACGGTACGTAACCATCGCCGCGTGGTGGTGCGTCCGTTCGTTGGTCAGTCCAGAGAGAGAGAGAAAATGAGATTTGTCGGGCGACGGTCAGTCAGTAGCGCGCGGGCCAGCGTACGGGATGGTTGTGTTTTTCGTCGACGGAGAGTAATCGCGATTGTCGCGCGTATTATATACACATGTACGCGTATCATCGTGGCGGGAGCTTTGGAGAGTATGATCGCGTTGGGAAAGAGCACCACCGGAGACTTGTGCCGCGAGAGAGTGTCGTTGTCTTGGGTCAGATGTAAAAATAAAAGGAAGCAGACGTGTGTCTCAAGGCTATCGGGCCGCATATTGTCTCGACCAGGAGCGTAAAATCACGCGCTCGTCTCCCGACACGGCCGTTTATTTCATTCCGGCGATGATATCCTTCGTTACGGACACGCACGCGTTTATCCCATTTTCGTCGTCTCTCGCGCGTTACGCTATTTCCATGTGCACCGCAATAGCGTGATATCCCAAGCGGGGTGGGGAGTTGGCGTCGTCGTAGCAAATTCTAGCTACGTCTGCTTTTTACGCGATACGAATAGAACGAAACGGTTGATCGGTTCGTTAATAAATCGTCGACGGGATCGGTCAGGCTTCCCGTTCGTTCTTTCCCAACTGGTCTTCCATCGTTTTACAAAAACGGAAAACGCAGCGCGCCGCGGCGAGGATCAAACGAAGGGTTCGGTCGTGCGTGAAATTCTCTGAGGTTCGTTTCGAGGGTCGAATTGGCTCGAAGGAAAGTAAACAGCCGTGTGTTGCGCCGCTGGCATGTACCGCTCGATACGTCGTTACTTTGTTACCATTTCGTCGAAGAAGTTTGATTGCGACAAAGTTAACGATCGATCGTTTTGCAGCGAACGCTGCGTTCGATCGCCTTTGAAGGGGGTTTCCGTGAAAACATTCGCCTCCTGAAAACTTTCGCCGGTCTCCTTTCGCGGAAATTCGTTTCCCGCGATCTGGAAATCGCGTAACCACGTGTGCTTGGACCACGTGTCTCTCTAACGTTGCGAAAGAGAACTATCTATGTGCATCGCGTTCCATTTTCTTCAGCGTACTTCCTCGCTTTCGTGGCAATCAAAGTTAGTCGAGACATATTTCATTAATAAGTTGAACGAACCGTGAAATATTCTTATTTTAAATTAATCAAAGATGACTACGAGCTTTTGTCGATAAAAAAAAAATCGTCGAGATGTCACAATTAAAATAATTCAATTTAACGATCGAACGCGATGAGATTTAATGGTACTCGAACGTCGAGACTGCTTCGAAGGTTAGATATCGTGCGATTTATGATAGATAACGCGTGGATGTATATCTAGAAGAACGAGAATTTGTCTGTCGAAATCTCGAGAGTTTTCGACTAATTTAGAACAGAGTGCAACGACGTTAATACAATCGCGATCTATATGTGTACGTACGTACCTAAATAGTTGTGACAAACTCGTTGAAATCAGCGAGAGAATTGAAGCCCGACGAAGTAGATAAGTGGGTCGCGTTCGCGTCGACTACTGATTTCTGAATTCGCTGGCTCTGTTGCCGTCGCGAGTCGACGTCGATGCCACGGGCCGTTGATCGCTGGAAACCCCATAAAAGGCAATCTCTTTGCACGACCGTTCCTTGCGAACTAACAAACGTACATCGCTCGACATTTCTCGCGTTCTATCGTTCATCGTTCGATCGTAAAAAATTGCGATTCGAACCGCGTCTTCTGTAAAAAAAAAAAAAAGGCAAGGTTGGAAGCGTTTCGGAAACGCCCCAAGGTTGGGGCCGGACGCCGCGTTTATTCATCGACTTCCGAGAATGAAACGCACGTTCCATAATCCACGATCGTAATTCTATGCGGATTACGAAAGTGAAATAAGGGAAAAAAAAACTGGCCACTCTGAACCAAGATTAGAAGATCGCGCGTGTTGTATAATAGCCACGCGAGCTTAATTCAGGGCCGTAAACGCAGGGGGATTCACGGTGGGCGACGCGATCTATTTCTGTCGACGAGTTGGAAGCAGAAAACGTGAAAGTGTAATGGTTCTCCAAACGATATGCCTAGTTAAAATCACAAGCGGGACTCCGCGAGACATTTCAATCGAACCGGGCGACCGTTCGAAACGGAATCGTTTGCCTCTTGCCATTCCACGCGCGTCGACGAAATACATCTTGCGCGATATTCGAAAGATGAACGCAGAGGGATGCATCTTCTATTCTTAGTCGTTCAACCAGCAAACAAAGTAAGAGCGAGAATCGTTCTTGAAGTATACAGTTCGCTGGTCACTGGTTTACATTGTGTAATCCGTATTATCTTGAGGAGACGATTACGAAGAACATAATGGGCGATCCGACCCTCTTTCAGAAGATACCGAACGCCCTTGTTTATCGAGACGCGTCGCGTTTAACCAAACGCTCTCGCTCCGTGTTTCGTTTCTCTTCTTACCGATTCACGATCTAAGTTCTCGCCCCGCGTCTCCTTCCGATACCACGGTTATTGTTAGTTTATGCTCTTCCGCATCTCCGGAGGAGTTCCCCACGTTTCTCCTCTAAACGCGATAAGCCCATTTTTCGAATACAAAAATGTATCTTCGAGCTACGGAGGTCTCCGCTATCGAACAGGCTTATCGCTATAGGAAACTTGGTTGGTATTTACAGAGTAACCGATAATTCGGTTACACCTCACTTGGCCCGTTGTGTTCTCTGGACGCCGTGAGTCACACCAGTGTGACTCGAGGGACGGAAATCTTGTTTGTCGAAAAAGCACAGACCTTTTTCGACGCGCTGCGCGGCGCTCGGTATCTTTCTTTGACCGTTTTGTCGTCGTGAATACCACGTGCGTCGCCGTTTAAGAGGCTCGCGTACAAAGTACGAGGATCCGTCGTGCCCTGGCTCGCTAACTCGGCAGATTTCTATATAATCGGTGGGCAAACAGAAATTTCTCCGGCGATTAGATAAAAATCACTCGATAAAGTGCATATCATCCCCGGTATGGGAACAGACTCAATTACTTGTTGCAATCGGTATCGTCATTCGTATGAACGAATAGAGAAAGGGGGAGGACGATACGAGCGGGACAAGTAGAATCATTGTACAATTGGAGAAAAACCGATACGGATTCGAAGTTAACAGAACGGTACTATTTTTTTCCAGGACCTGCAAGGAGTCAGACGTCAGTAGACCGCAGAGAGCAAGAGGAAGCTTCGCGTAGCTGTGTGTTGAAGCGTTTCGTGCCCAAAGCCCCTTATCATTCTCCTGTCCGGTGTAGAATTGTTAGACGACTGGACGGAGAACTGATAAGGGCCCGAGGGTCACAGGATCATCGTGGGACTTGTGAGAGCTATTCTGGGCGCAAGGCTGTGAAACCCGATCGATGGGAAGAATTCTTCTGTTTTTTAAACGTTTCGTAACTTTTAATTGATGTATAACCTATGTATAAAATAAAACTATTCATTGCTCGATATCTTTGTGAATTAGTGGAAATGTATGATATAAAATAGACAGAGACATTGTTAAAAAATATTTGGCTTTGTTACAATAAATGAGTACTAAAGGATTTCCTTTGCATTGTACGTGCATACGTGATTTCGCGTCTTCAATCGCACAATTCTGTCACGTTCTCTTACGCTATTTAATATAGTTTGTTAATAAAGTTTCAGCTATAAAATTAAAAATAAATACTGCAACATCGTGATATAGTAAAAATACTTCTCAAAGAGAGAAAGAAAAAGGATCGTCAATTTTTAAGCGTCTACAGTAGAAGCATATTGCATAGCGTTTGTATTCTCGAGTAAGGCTTGTCTTTTATACTTTTGAGCAAGGTTTAGAAATGTCGAGTTAAAATTCATCCTTATGTTTCATTATTTTTTGATATACTCGGATCGATCTCGTAATTGGGATTTATTTGAATTATTTGTCTAGTGGGACTCTCAATTTTTTTCGGTAAATTTTGTACTAGAAAAATCTGTTTCGTTTCTTCCTTCTCGGTTAACAATTGACCAACTCCCATAATCTTTAATGTAGGTCCCGTTTTAATTGAAGGAGTATTAGGAATTGAAAGATTTATATTGCAATCTACTTTCGGAAAAATTACAGGATTTTTCGTGGATGCCAAGGACAATTTTTTCTTCGGCATAATTGGCACTTCCGAAGGTGAGAACGACATTGTTCTTTTCACTCCTGGCATGATCGGAACTGGACTGGTTACTGCATCTGAATTTACGGATATTATTTTAGGTGCAAGCACTATACCGTTTTCTGTAAAAGAAAGAAGTGTGAATACACGAATTAAATGAAAAACAATTAATTTCGTGCGATTTATTTACCCTTTTGCAGCGCCTTTGTAACGGGACAATCTTTATGCGCTAAAAGAAGTGTCTTTAATTTAGCGACTTCTGCTCGCAGAACCTTTATCTCCATTTGAAGTGCTACATTGGTCTCGTTCACGTTAGTAACCGTTCTCTCGAGATGCTGTATCCATGCTTTCCTTTTCGCCCTTGCTCTCATAGAACTAGCACGATTACGTTCCTGCATGTCTTTCTTTTTCAGATGATCTTCAATTATTTTATTCCTATTTTCTTTTTTCGAATTGTTTGATTCGTTCTTCCCAGGATTACTATTGGGTTTCTGATTCTGTGAGCCTGCAGCCTTGCACAGGGCTTGTTTCAATTTCTGTTAATTATAAGAGAAATATTAGATTCTAAAATGAAAGAAAGAAAAAGCGATTTTATTGAAATGTGTTTCAATCCGTACGATGAAGTACCATTCTCGCAATAGATAGCGTAGAAACAGCAGGTTTCTTGGATTCAATTCGCGTATTACATCGTAAAGGTGGTTCAGTTTTTATCACAACAGTTTGCTGCTTCAACGACTGTACATTTGTACTAATGGAATCGTAAACAGGCACTGCCGACAATTGCATCAATTTCCCATCAGCTGTTTTTAATAATAGTTGCACCTCCTCGCCATTAATCGATCTTTATAATAATCAAAATTTATGCGTTACATTTATTGCTTTATAAATTCACAGAGAAACTAAAAGATTAATCGTGTACTCACAATTGGGGAGTAGATGGTTCTTGTAAAATTTTCGACATAATTGGCGCGTGTGCTACTTGATCTATAATATTCTCCGTTAACGTTACATTTTGTTCGATAGTTAATTTTTCTTTCATTAAATCTTGCTCGTCCGTTTCAGTGAGTTTCACAGTAGTACAAACTTCGGTATCAATAGTTTTATGCTCCACGCTTTTCTCCACAATCGAGATATCTCCACATTCTTGGACCGAGTTCCCTGACAACATTTGATTGCTAGTGGACAGTACGTCAGCTATGTGGGGAAATATGTGTGGCGTATGCAGAGTATCATCCGTAATACCAGCCTAGAGAAATATTTGGAGGACGGGTCAATTAGAAAGGTATTTAAATTAGTCATTTTAATTAGTTATTTACCTCTGGTACTGTAAGTGTGCCAGTGTTTCCAGACTCAACTGCTCTCCTGAAGGTTTCCTCAAAAGGATTTACATTTTGTAAATCCTGGAATAAGCCAACTTCTTCGCAGTTTCTAATAAAGCGTGTCGGCGTAGGTGTTTGGTCTGCTGTATATTTTACAATAAATTTTAATTACGTCTCTGTCTTTATTTCTAAAGAGAAATTAAATAGTGGAAGCTATTTCACTTAAAATTAATTCTTACCAACGAAACCAGTATTTTTGGAACTTCCAAGGTTCAACATCATGTCGTGCTTTTTCATGTGAACCGATAACTGATCCTCGTTTGTGAAACTCTGTTGCGTGATAAGTTAACATTGATATTATATGAAAAATGAATTACAAATTTGCAGAAGCAATTTTAATTTACTTTAAACAAATGCTCATAGCACAAATGTATTTATTAATTACCATATTGCATCCAGACGAAGAGCAAGCAAACATTTTGTCGTTGTCTGTCATCGCTAACTGTTATATTAAAAGTTTTATACTCTTATTTCACAGGTGGCACAATGTAAAATGAAAACATAGCCGAGAACGTATGCGAGGCAGCACAATTCCTTGGAAAACCATATTTCTGCAGACACATTCATGCAGACGACTCATAGCTCTGCTTGGCGTCAGCTGTTTAATAATTTTCGACTTAAAAATTTGAATAAAAGAAACAAAGAAGTAATTATACATAAGTATTTCGGGAGTATTTTGACACTTTAATTTGGATCAGCTGTTCCTATGTTAAACCAATAGATTATCATTGATTGAACCACAGATGAGAAGTAAAATAGACGCATCATCTTGTGGAATTTTGTGTCTAAGGAACTATCATATCGATCGTGCAAAAAGAAGGAAAATCAGTTATGCCCTCTACGTTTCTCTGCAGTGATTCTAAAAATTATCTACTCCGGTGTCTGATCAGTTCGAACACTTTTTACAGAGATGGCGAATGAATACAATTTTATCGACTTGCAATTCCATGACATAATGTGTTTGTATTAATTACGAATGGGCACTGTACACTGTAAATAAAAATCATAAGGTAATTAAAAATCTATGAAGCAACATCTGTTAAAGAACGAATAGTGTTGTCTCAAAGATAAATTGCATTCGAAACTGGGGAACTAACTAAACTATGCATAGATAACTGTAGCTAAAAAACTATAAAGTTTGAAGTTATAGAGGTTAGGAGGTAAAAGTATTTGAAAAACAGAACATTTAAGCTTTTAAATAGTTGTAAAATGAGCATAATGATGCAAATACAGAGAGGTATTGCGAGATTATTGTTGTCGCGTAAGTATTTTTTATACAATTATATCTATCTACGTTATACTCTTGATGCATATTCATATTCTTTTCTAATACTTATTCTTTTTACAGCACTGTGCGTACGGAACTCAATACCGACAGCTGGAGTTAAATCCTTTGCTCCACCAACTTCTTTCGATGGTATTTTATATTAACAATTTGAATGAAAATACATTTGGTGGAAATGTTTTAAAGTAATGATTATGTTTTATAGATGTTGAATATCCTGATCGAAATAAGCTTAGAGTTGTTCTCAAAGTACCCCAATATCCTCCTTCTGTGCGTCCCTATAAAACACAGAAAAGATTAAGGTTAATGCGTGGTCCTGAAAAATATCACAATACACTTTTACATAGACAGTATGGCATAATAGTAAGCGAGTATATATTGTGATTAAAAAGAAATCATTAGCTCGTTTACTTTAGACACGTATAAATTTACTTAATTTTAGGCAACAGGTGGTGGAAGAATGAAATATCAACATTTTGAAACGATACGTATGATGATCATCAAAAGAGTAAATTATGATAAAGTATTTGCGATCTGGAGAGTACCTGCTCCTTGGCAACCTGTCACTAAGAAGGTTTTCTTATAAGCATACTTTTATTTTATAATATTAACTGTTAAATATATTAATATTTAGGATTGCTAGTAATAATTTACATTTGTTACAGAGTTTGGGGATACGAATGGGTGCTGGTAAAGGAGCTATAAATCATTACGTAACTCCTGTAAGATCAGGACAAGTAATAATGGAAATGGGCGGAAATATCGAATATTTCGAGGTATCGAGGCGATTTCATCGTAATACTTCAGCGACACATAATTGGATATTAACATTTTACTTACCACTCCAATATTCGAATTGGTTTTTCCAGATAAAACACATCTTGACAAATCTGGCGAAAAGAATGCCTTTTGATGCTATGGCAGTTAGTCAAGATATAATGGATAAAATGGCAGAGAAACAGAGAATATTGGAGGAGGAAAATCAGAATCCTTGGACTTGGAAATATATTATTCAAAACAACATGCTTGGTTGTCACAACTGGATTTCACCATACGACAAGCATTGGTTCAACAAGTATCTTTAAGTATATCTGCGTATTTATTCATTATGCATAGATAATAAATATCTTAATATATGAATCGATTCATTTACTTTATCGATCCAAGGACTTATCTGTGTTAATTTAAAAGGCTGGTTACGGTGAAAGTAACTTACCTGTTTCAATCATAAGGGATGGTAAACAGAATTGGAGTAACGACGATGTGTTACAATTACAATATTTTATATATCTTTGATGACGGTTTGGTGGTAACAACAGGTAAATACTACATATTGTACATTGAGTAGGCGATAGTCGTGTCTTATTGTTTAATTAGCGTATCGGTTACGCCGATGCCGATGTCGATGCCGATGGCAACGTCCACCACGACGGCAAGCCCGACGATGGGACGAAACGCGCCGAAAACAGCGATAACAACAGCAGTAGCAGCAACAACAACAATCTCAATAACAGTAACAATAACAGCAACGATGATCGTGATCGTGATAGAATAAGAACAATCATTATCGCAATACAATAAATACAAGAATAATTGATAGATGCAGAGAAGATGATCTTTGTGTGTCGGCCTTTACGATAAACCTGTGACAGTTACGAGAACGATAAATAGACATTAGCAAGAGCATCGTCGATTATTGCCATCGTTGTCGTGGACGTGCTCGTCATCGCCGTCCTCGTCGCGTTTTTCTCACCGTCGCCCTGGATGCCGTCGGCGCCACGTCAATCGTTTCCTATTTTATCCGCATTTATCACACTTAACGTAGATACAGCGACATCGTGTCTGAGGAATGTGTGTGAATGCAGAGTCAGCATTGCGACGATATTCTATTACAATATATGTATATTATATATATATATATATATTTTTATATTTATATATTTATAATATAATCCTCCCTGATCGGTGGGAACTTATCAAAAATAAAAAAAGGAGAAAAGAGAGAGACTGGCAGTTTCGAAAGGCGTCCCACTACAAGCGGGTTTCGTTCGCGTTAAACAAAGCTCCTCGAGAGGGAGAGAGTGTGTCCCGTTGATATTGTGAAGTTCGGCGCAGCAGGTTCCATCGTGCTTTCAGCGTGACGGGAAATGATCGAGGGAGCAAAGTTACCGAGCGAAGCATAATTTCCCCTCTTCGCGAGTTTCGAACGTGAAAATAAGGAGATGCGTGTGTATATACAGTGTCTTTCGGCCGTAGCCAGAGCTGGAGCAAATAGTATTCTAAGTAAAAAATAGTAACTGTAAGGTCGTTTGTACGTTGATAGCGCAACGGCAGATCGGGGGCAGTTTTTGTCTCTCTTTAGCGTCACGTTTAAGCGAACATCCAACAGCGTTCGTTTCGCGCGAAACAGCTTCGCAAGCTCACCACTATTTTCTATCGTAAATACTATATTTGTCCGGCTCTGCGCGGGATCCCACGGTCCCACGGGATGCTCTGGGACGAGATCCCCTGGCGTATGATTAATTTAGGAGTAATTAGCGCTTGTCTCACTCATCGTACTCGATATGATTGATTCGTTTAACGTCCCGCCATCACGGTGACGAGGAGTCGTCTCTCGGTGCTCCACGAGGGGAAAAGGAAAGGATTCGTCGCGGGCAGAGCCGCGAAAAAACGACGCCACTTCACCCCGCCAGACGATTCGAGGATACGTGTAGTTGGGCGAAAGGCAACGTAGATCGCGCTTCGCGTTCGTTAGTATTAATAATTAATGCATTAGTTACGCTATAAGACTAGATTTCTCGGCGGGGTATTTTACGTTGCTTCCAATACTCTTTAACCCTTTGCTGTTGAACGAGCAGCAACTAAATTTTAGAATAACAAAGGAATGTTAAGTGAAATCGACGCTTGAAACGTTATTTTTTTAGTATCAATTAAGGAGGGCCGTGATCGCGTGATACAAAAATACAATTGAAAATGATACGATAAAAGAGAGGAATAAAAGAGATCACATTGGTCGACATACGTCTAAATAGCAAAGGGTTAACGTGCATGGCCCACGTCGACGCGTGACGACGTTCTAGACGCCGGCACGAGCGTCTCTTCTCTTTTTTTCTTCTCTGTGCTCATCAGCATTACATCACTATATCCCACGCTTGACATGCTAACACACAACTTACAGATACATACATACTTAGACACGTAGTCCTTAGATATCTATATTAGATAGAGCGATCTTTCAGAAATCCCTGGACTTATAGATCGGATTGCTTCGATCTCTGCACACCTGCTCGACTGATCGCCCATGTAAGAATGAGTCGTTCGTTTAACTTGCTCGTTTAACTCGTTCGTTCATGTGTATATATGTATATATAACTAGGTAACCCCCATGGTTATATAGAAGAAACGAATTCCATTCCGTACTCTTGAGAGTTTACAAAGAAATGTCAAACTTAAAGAAGATTTCAAGGGCGACGAAAAATAGTTGGAAAAAAATTCTTTAGAGTCCATCGACTCGGAACCTTTGCATTACCACCGAGAGGAATGAAAAATACGACGTTTGGGTTAGCAGGGAACAGAGAAGCGAGCGATTGGATTCGCAAGAAGAAATCAACACGGTGGCGAAAGAAAGAAACGCTATAAAGGTGTGCGTGTATTTCATTTCTCGCATCTCTCTCCCCGTTCATTCAGCCTTTCTCTCTCTCGTACACAGTCATTCTGTTCCAGCCTCTCTTCCTCTCGCGCGTACAAGTGTATATGTATATGTACTTATATACGAGTGTGGACGAGGACGCTTCTCTACGATTGTAACTAACAATGGCACAGATGCGATTGCGCATGCGTTCACGCGAATGAAGCGTGCACCACCCGTTTTGAACGGGGGGACCACTCGCGATGGGTGGCACACACGCGGGCAATTGCGGAATCCAATCGATGGGGGATGAACGGTAATTAGAAGCGATACTAGAACAGCGTCGTAGCGGGCCGCCGCGAGGTTCCTCTAGGAGATTAGCGTTTCCCACTCTGGGGCTCGCGAAGCTTCCTACGATTCGCGCGAGCGAGCGAGCGAGCGAGCGTCCTCCGCGGAGGAATTTTTTGGAGCGACATGTTCTTTTCTCTCTTCTCGTTTCTATGAGACGTAGGTACGCGCACCTGTGGCTACGAATACGGCATTAGCGAAGAGCGATTCGATGAGCGGATTCGTAGAAAAATGGAGGAGGATCGTAACAAGCGGGAAACGCTGATAGGTAGAAAGGCGCGCGCGGCTCGCAGTCGCGTGTCCGCTCGTTCCGTCGAGCGATTAGATATGCGCGTTAGTTTGCTCTACGCGGCTTACGCCATACAAATGTAACTTCGTTAATCCGTTACGATCCATAATTAACATGCGCTAGATCGCAGTATATATATATATATATATATATAATATATATATGTACACAGTCTTACAAAGCAAAAATTTACAAACATTACGACGTACGGACGATCGAATAAATATTACGTCTGTTCCGGCGTGGATCGAAAAAGTAAATGGCCCTGTGTACCCGATATCGTTCGTCCCAATATCGATCTCGGCTGGAATCTACGGTCGGCAAGACTCGTCGAGCGACTGTTTAAAAATAAAAGTTAAAGGGACAAGGTACAGCGACAAAACCTCGAGGGTGGAGAAGAACAGCGAGGGAAGCTTTATCTCTCCGTTAGGAACCGACGATGGATAGAAGAGGATGGATGAACACAAAAGCTGCGGAAAGACGAATAAAAAGGACAAGCTATTCGTGCTTGGACGTGGCTATCGAAGTCGAGGATCGATTTCGAGACAAAGGAGTTCGTTTTTGTCCGGCCACTTGTTATTTTTTTTCTTTTTTTTCTTTTTTTTTTTTGGTGAATGCCTTGTCGCGTGGCAGGAACGAGACCGAGGGCTCGTTCGATCGCCACGGGAGAAGGGCTTGAGTGAGAGATCTATAATGCACGGAAGCAGAAGCGGAAGCGAGGATCGGCGGCGGTCGATCGATCGTCGAGAAAAGAGAAAGAAAGCTTAGTCGAATCGAGCGCGCGATCTACCTACCCCGCCCCGGCCACCGGCGATCACACCATTAAAGCCTCTGCGTGTATCCATGTACGTGTGTATGTACGTATTTAAACGTTTATGTAATATTCAGTGAAGTCGCGTGCCGCGTTTTGTATTTCCTTACGTATGCACTTGCGTGTATGTACGTATGTATGTATGCATGTATGTATGTGTATGTGTGTGTGTTTCTATGTCCGTGTGTATCGTGTCCATGCGTTTGCGCGATACTCTTGATGTGCTGCTAGGAAGCTGACTAGATTATAGCCTAGAATACGAAACGTCCGGAGAGTCGTTCGAACGCGATCAGAACGAGCACGGCCAATCTTGTTTCTTCTCCATTAACGAACTTGTGCTACGCGGCGAGAAAGGAAGCGGAGAACGGAGGCCGGGCTCGTCCGCGTGGCACTCGTCTCAACGAGGTTTCCGGGGTTTCGTATCGACCTTGACTACTCGGCCTTCTTCAAGGCCGAACGCCTTCACCTAGGCGTTCGACTCCTTCAGGTTGTCGAAGTACTGCATGATCTGGTTGTAGTCCATGCCCAGGTTCAGATCGTCCAACGCCACTGACTCCTCTTGCTCGTGCGACGATGACGCGGATGACGAGGAGGAGGAGGAGGAAGAGGACGAGGAGGCGGACGAGGACGGGGACGAGTTAGGCGGTGACGAGGACGATGAGGCCACGGTCGGGGTGGACACGTTCATCGACGATGCGACCGCGTTCGTTGAGAACGACGAGAACATTGGATTACCGACGATCGTCGCCCTCTTCACCTCTCTGGCTCTCGCCTCTTTCGAATGCCTGTTGTCATCGTGATTCACTAGCTCCACGAACTCCTCTTCCTCCGCGTCGTTTTCTTTCGGACTACCTACTCTAGCTTTACCGTGTGGCTTGATATGATGGATCTGCTTGCTGTGCCGCTGGTTGTTCCCGTGATGGTTGTTGCCCGCGCTGCTGCTCGATGCTCTGTGACGATGTTTCCTGGGCGTTTCCGGTAGCCGTACGATCACCCCTGTATTCCTGTGCGGTGGCACGGGCGGTTTGTAGTCCTCGTTCCCGTTGTTGTTGTTGTTGGCTACCGCGCTGACTGGGACAGCCGGTGTGGCCGTCGAAGCTATCGCTGATGCTACGGGTACCGCGTGCGGTGGCAAGGGTGGTGGGATGTCGTCGTTGCTATAGTTCGACAATGGATTACTTTCTATTTCAAGGTCTAAGAAGATTTTTCAATTTTAAGGAGAATAGTAACTGTTATATACGCATAGAGCAACAGGGAATAATTACTCATTTCGCGAAGTGGTAACAGTGGACGTAACCATCGATCCTGGAGTGGTAGCCGTGGTCGCCGACACCACAGCCAATGGCTTCGACGAGGACTTGGACACGAAACTGTTTCGTTGCAGCTTGTCCCTCTTACAGTAAGTCGTTGAATCTACCGGCCCGGTTCCATTGCCACGCTGTCCCGCCGATGGTAGCTCGATATGGTTCGGGTTGTCGAAGCAAGTTGCCAGCTCGGTTGCTTCGGCTTCGTTCTCACCAGCCAAAGGGTTACTCGTTACTCTCACCTGAAACGGATTGCGGTTTTCCAACAGCTCCGAAAGGCTCCGACGATCGTTGGAAATATTCACGACGCAAGTGCATACCTGTTGAGGTCCACAGGCGGCCCGTTCAAGGGTGGCCCTGCCCAGCCAGACCCAATCGTGCGCGTTCGTGGTGGACTCTCTGGGAGGTCTCCTTCCCGACGCCAGCTGGTTGGCTGCCGCTCTGGCCCTGGCCGCTCCAGACAGAACCGGAAGCGCCGACCCGGCTAACGGTGAATCCGGCAGCTGGGGCTTGAACTTGCTCGCGTAGACCACGCAAGAGACGACGAAGACGACGATGGCGAAACAGAAGGCCGCCAGTAGAACGTACATCCCGATCTCGAGTGCGCTCATGCGTGCTCCACCGTGGTGCCGTATCCCGACGCCGCCCATACCTCCTGAAGACATGCCATTAGCTATAGCCGTGCGGTGCTGCGGTGCCTGCACCAAAGGTTCGTGCTCGTGCTCGTGCTTGTGCCCGTTCTCGTCTTTCAGCGGTAACCCTTTGCACAAAAAACAAAGAGACAGAAAGAGAGAGGAGAAGAGTGAGAAACGGTATGTTGGAGACAGAGAACGCGACGGCTCGCGGTTAGCTACGTTATCCTGCCGTACGGTCAGCTGGCTGCAGAGAAGCGACGCGTACGTGCGCTGCGCGACATGCACGGGGAAGATTGCGCTCGCTGACGGATCAAATGGTTCCTTTTCATTTTAATCCTATCAGTCCGCTGGAGAATATAAAGAGGAAGCGTTCCAATAACGGAACGAGCTGATAAAACGTGGCAGCGCGGCAAGCGACAAGCGAGAGATTTAAACGGTTACTGAACAGAAGCGCGATGACGGAAGGGCTCTGCGACCTGCACGAGGTAACATAATATAAGCCATGCTACCCAAAATATGCATCACAATAACATTCCTTTGAACGTACAGAGTGCAAGACGAAGAGAGAAAGAGTGAGAGAGAGAGAGAGAAAGGGTAAAGAATAGTGCAGCGAAGGAGAACAGGATCTATTTACCGATGAGAATGTCGTGCAAGTCAGAAGCCGTCTCTCCCCTGCCGATCTTTTTCTCCCTGTGTTGCTGAGAACCGATTGCCCCGCCTCCGTCATTCTGCACAAACTCAGGCCGATTCGGAAGATCGCTCGAAGCAAAGTCCACTTCGACGTGGGCCGAGGCGCTGGCAAGGGCGGCCGCGGTGGACCTCTGAGACCCTTTGCCAGATCTTTTACTGGCCAGACGGCACGCGTCGGCCAATTGAAGGGTGACTCGTAGTAAATCGCCTCGTCCTTCGCCGACCGCGATCACACGGGGGTGATGAGAGGCGACCATCGGGGCGAACGCCACCACCTCCGTATCCAGACTCTCCACCAGCAAATGATAGTCGCTGACCGCGATTTCTCTCAGCGGTGTTCTCGTCCCGTCCGAGAATTCGACGTCTATGTCCAGTAAACCCTCCTGTGCAAAAGAAATGATGTACAAACGACTATTGGCGATGCTCGCTTCACTTGATCTTGCACTTGTAACGCTTAAAAATTGTTCACGCGAGAGAAACATGTACCTCACCTGATATTGAGCGGTCAGCTTTCTGGTAACCGATGTCTCTGCCACGTAACCGTTCTCTATAGCGGTGTCCGGACTGATAGTGAGCTGCAAGCCAGATACAACTCTGACGGATAGCCTAATGATCGCCACTCGATCGTTACCGACGCGCACTTCTTTCGCGCCGATCACTTTGCTCGTAATCGGAGAGAGGACCTGTACTTCCGTTCGCCCCACTCCGCGGCCTTGAACGATCCTTCCCTGCAACAGGGTGGCGATCCTAGGGTCCGAGACCCTGAGCATCCCTACCACTAAATCGGTCACGCGCAACCAGGTACGACGATTGACGAAATAGGAGACCCTTCCGGAATCGTGATCGGTAGCCAGGAATCTCGCGTGCACCTCGACTGGACTCTGCTGGAATCGGAGTCTGCAGTTGGTCGAAGAACCTCTGTCGATCGAATTGATTGTATCCCATCCGTTGTCGTTCCCCCGGAATCTCTCCTCTTGCTCGTCCTCTTCGAGGATCACATCCGCGTCCTCGATGTCCATCGAGGTGTCCTCTAGCTCCGCGGCGCTCCTCTTCTTAGTCTTCACGCCGGAATCGTTCAGCCGCGAGTTCGTGGCGTTCAAGCTGCGTTTGCTCTTGGTACCAGACGCGTGCTCCTCAGGAACCTTCCATCCCTTGATCTGACTCAGTCTGGTGTCGCCTACGGTTATTTCCAGAGGAAATTCCGGCATCCACACCGTGAATTTAGCCAGGCCCGTATAGGTGCCGTACGTGACGACGACGGATGCGTTGCTGGAGCCTCGAATCTCCGTGCCGTCCACGTACACGCTGCTACAGGACGACGATACCTGGAAAACGTACGATACAATTGTATTAAAAAAAAAGACCAATCTATCGTTCTCGTACGACGATCACCGTTAGATAGTTTCCAAAGCCTACCTTGAGTACACTCTCGTCCTCGGACTTGCAGGAGGATTGCAGCGTAACGTCCGCCACGGATCCAGCCTGGCTCACGACAAAGACCTTCATCCCCTGGGACACTTGGCGGCCCGTCAACACCGCGGTGTTCATCACCTCCCAGTTCTGCGAGGCAAACGAACTCGATTAAAGCGCCGTCTTTGCGCGGCAGTTTCTACGCGGAGCTCGTTAAAGCGTTCCGGCAAACTCCATTTAGGAAAAGTCGACCGGCCTCGATTTATGGGAGAGCGATCGTCCGCTGGAAGCTTTTGTTTTGTTCGCCGCTCGCGGGCGGACGGCCCGTCGGAAAAGTTTCGGCGGACGGTCGCGCCGGAGACAGGCGAGGGCTTTTAAAGGGCATCCGCGAGGATAAGCCCGAGCGAGACCGTCCTCGCTGCGGGCGTTTTTCACCAGGCACGGACGCGCTGGCGCATCGAGAAACCGGCTACGGGGAAGAGTTATTCTACGCGCGGCGGCGGCCACCACACCGGGCCTCGTTAACCTGTGTGCGCGTGTGTACATTGCACGGTGGACAGCTCGTGGAAAGGGTCGCGAGCGGGGCGAGTCCGTGGCACGGAGAAGCCATTTCCAAGTTGGCTTCCGTACGGTCTGCCCTTTGGAAGGAACATCAAACGACTCGGATATTGCAGCGAGGGAATTTAAATCTCTGACCCCGAGCGGCTCTCTATCCGTCCACCTACACCCGCTTATCTCCTCTCTGCGTGGTACATAGAACATGCGGCCGCCTATGTATCCCTTTGGACCCCGACTACGGTGCCTCCGGCATCGATGAGCTCGATCTTCGACTCGAGTAGAAAAAAAGAAGAAGACCGCCATCGAACACAGAGTTACGACACGTACTGGTAGCACACCGGACGATCTCCAGCTCCTTAAAATATTCCCTGCGGCCGTAGCAGCTCGTTCGATTCTTTTCGAACACGTTCGAGAGCACAGCCGTTTCTCTGGCTTCATTTCCCATCCGCATCTACTCGATATCCGCGATTTTACTTCGTCTCGTACGTTCAAAGTCCAGTCACAACGAACACAATGGACGCGACGACGAGCATGCCAATTATTAAAGCGTTCTCAACGATTAGTCAGAGCACGAAAGCAGAGTCCGCCTCTGGTTTCAGCGAATTCTGTCCGCTCGAGTAACACGGCGTTCCTTCGCGGCTACGCGAGCGACCGCGAAATCTGCGTGTTAAAACAAACATCGAGCCCACGCAGCTGCCCGACGCGGAGGACTCGTGCTCGAGAGAACTTGCGGAGCTCTCCGCGTGCTTCTTCCGGCGAGTCGAGTAAGTTGGTCGGCTTCGAGCTACCGAACTTTATCGGGAATCTCTGATCTACTTAGCCTGGTTTTGTTGCCTCGCCTGTACGCGAGAATTTAGCTATGCATTATCGAGGGCTGTTGCTCTTCGTCAAAGGGCTCGTGCCAGCCCGAGTGGACTTCGCCGGCAAGCCCAGAGCCGCTTTTCTTATCCTCTTGGCCTAGATACTCGCATCGAGAGAGACGGCTGGCGCCGTCGGCTAGCGCCAAAATATTTTCTTCCCGTTGATTAAACCGGTATAGACGAGGGATTCGCGTCCGGTAACGAGGAGACGACAGCCGCGCATCCGTCAGTTTGGCTGTCTGCGTTAAGCCGGACCGGGACCTCTTCAGGGGAACGGCGAGCTGCGCAGAACGACCTCCGGGGAGAGGTGTTTCTCTTAATTAAAAACTTGCTCATCCCCCTGGTCGGTCGAGAAAAGCAACGGCAATTAGAAGCGCGGATAATCAGCCAGCGGGAAACTTTCCCCGACTAGCTGGCTCGTTGCGAGCTTTTCGAACGAATATGTCCGCGAATCAACGGGCTAATTAATCAATTAGGCAGCTGCCGCGCTCGAGCCTCCCGCCTGATTGTCGTGTACACAACGTTTCCGAAGCTGACCGATTTCGCGTCCTCTCCAACGAGAACGCTGCGCGCCCAGGGTTACCACCAACGAAATCAATTATCCCCCAGTGCTGCGGGCTTTCGAAATCCCGCTCAAAGAACCGAGCGTCGGATAAATTTCTTCGAAACGGCGTATCGTCGCCGGACGAGCGTAGATAAAAACGACTCGAGGAGCTCCTCGTCCCTGGTGCTTTGTCTCGTGGAAAAACGACGCCGCGTAACCGTTCGCCCGGGGTCCGCTTCGACTCGACGGTGGTATCTTTTTGCGCGGACGAGGAAACTTGCCCGCGCCCCCGTTATTAGTTTATCAACGGCAAAGAATAGAATCCGCGACTAAATCACGGCTCTCGGGACGTGGCAAGTTCCACGACGTTCCCCTTGGAGAGCAAGAAACTGAAACTTCTCGTCTATCGTTACGGTTCGGTGTCCTCGTCGTCGCGTTACCCTTTCGTCGTCCTCTGCTACCCCCCTTTCTCCAGGCCGGAAGCCGTGGCGGGCTTCAAGTTTGGCGAAAAGGATTGGCCGCGAGGCCGTACACCACGTACGCTCGTATCGATCGCCACTTTTGCCGGCGGTTATCGGGCAAGTTAGCGGATTCTTTTTCGAGAGATTTCGCTGGGGGGCGCGCGCGGGATGAGAGAGAGAGAGAGAGAGAGAGAGAGAGAGACAGAGCGTTGGCTGGCCTGAAAATCGTGTCGAGTTCGCCTAGTGGCGATATTGCCTGGCGTACAACCACTCGCCCAACCCTCGCACGCGCCCCTCCACCCCCCTTGCACCCTCTTTTCCGCCGTCACCTGGTACTGTCTTCCATTTTCGAGAGGACCCGGCGATTCGCCGCAGCCGAATCCCTGATGCCCACGTTCGTGGCGCAGTTGGCGGGAATGAAAATCGTCGGACACGTATCCGGCGGAGCACCTCGAACAACCGTACGGAATCGCGGCCGGGTAGCTTCCTTTATCGCCATCGTTCTCGAGCCTCGAACCGAGCGTATCGAACCGCAAACATAACTTTCGATGTCCTCGCGCTAACAGCTGGAAGAAAGTGGCTTTCAAGGCGCTGACAGCGTGGGACACATTTCGTGCGGGGTATCGAACGTGGCTTTCCGTTATTACGAGAAACCTGTGAACCGCCTCAACATTTTCCTTATTGTACGTTATCGTTGAAATTCGTTGCGAAACTTTTCACATCGTTCACGTGAAAATAATCCTTCGCTATTTTACGTGTACGATCGTTGCTGAAAGCAGCGCAAACGCTGCTCGATTTCTTTAGTACCGTGAAAGAAAGGTATACAAAATCTTTGCGGGAGCCGCTGGTTTCGAGAGACAGTAAAAATCCAGGGGCATCCTATCGTTTTGTCGCGCGGTCTAAATAAACAAACGTTCGCATCTGGACGCCGTTTACGGGCACTGATACACGTTTCGCTGGCTGAAAATTTCATCCTCTCCGTAGCCGAGGTTCCTTTTTTTTTTTTTTTTATCTACCGAGTCAACCGTGGTCGCATCCAGAAGAAGCGGGAATACATAAAAAGCCGTATCTCGGGCAGTGCCGAGTAACATTCGCTATCTCCGTGTTATCGAGGAGAGTGCACGTTAGAAAGATAAACCCTGCGGCCGGAGTTTACCTTAGAAATGGGCAACACGGCCTGTGTGCTGTCCTTCTGTATCTCGAGGCGGACCTGGAGCTTCCGCCTCTCGGCGTGATGATGATGGTGATGTTGCATCTGTCGCTGTTGCAATCTCTGCTGCAGCTGATCCATCCCATTTAGCTGAGAGCCGTTGTCGAAAGCGTAACGCACGCTCCAAACGATTCGACCGCCGTCCCAATTCCCGCCCAGCCCGTCCTCGCTCGCCTCCAGGAGCATCGTCAGGATTTCCTCCGCCGACCTGGAAATTACGAACACGCGTCCCCGCTGGCTGATCACGATCGTTACTCCAGGGTTAATTATAGCGGCGAGATTCGTCGCGTGGCGCCTACGATCGGCAAACGAGCCCCCATTCCACCGCTGAACGTTTCCCGTGTCTCGAGTCGAACTTCGAGCACAGAGGAGCTATTTAGAGGGCCGCTTCCATCGACGATTAAAATCGTAACGGATGAATTCTTTCCGCGGACGTTCTTCGAACATTCCTCCTCGATCAACGATCCTATTCGCCTACTTTCGTAATCGCCACGACACGCGAAATTCCTTCGAAACGAAGCCAAGGACCCGACCCGAAATGCAAAAATTTCCAGCGAACGAAAGAAACGTCCAAGATTTAACTACCGAAACAGGCTCAGGCTGAACAAGTGGTACGTGGCGGAATGCATGGCGAAGTTAAACCGTAATCGTAGCCGGTGTTCGTCGAGCACCGCGAGGCTAACGAGGATTTCTGTCGACCGTCCAGTTCGAGACGAACAACTTCGCCGTGTCGAGGGTGTTGTGTAGTTTACAAGTCGTACGTGTTACGTAAACCAGGGGGGGTGGGAAGAACGGTCGCACGTTACAAAATCGTGGCCGTACCCCGGCCCGAGTCGAACACGTATTAACGACCGCTCGCCGTTCGTGTCTGACCGTGAAACAGAAGGGATCACCGGTGGAAACGGACGGTTATTACCGGTCGAGAGGATTTACGAGTCGGAATAACCGTGTTCCACGCCGGTTAGCAAATTGGAGCGCGGCGAGGCCTGTTGTCAGGCCCTCGTCTAGACGCGCCGCGGCGTTCAAGGGTTACGAAACCGCGGTGGAAATCGGTCTCCGTGGTATCTGGCGACACGTAAAAATCTGACAATTTCGAAAACAACGAACAGGAAAATAATTCCGCGCACGTGCCTCTGTTTACGCTACGATTTTCCTCCTCGAGCTTTTTATTGCGCTTTCGTCCGATGAAAAGTAAACAGTGAACGACGGTTCGCGGATAAAATCGCGAGATCGGTAGAAACGCGCGAGGGGAGGCGCGGCGAACGAAATAAAACAGGAAAATTGTTAGACGATCGTTGCTTAATTTATCGACTCTCTTTTTTTCCTTCAGCGGGAATTGAAATTGGAATTACCCACTGTCGCGATAACGGAGAAGCGAAGATGGTTCACGGAAGAAGAATCGGCGATGGAAGCACGGGAGGGGGGTGAGAGAGGCTTAATTCCAGGCAACGATAGCAAGGTCTTTAGGAGCAACGTTTTATCGAGAGCATAGGTCTTGGCGTGGCGCGTTTAGCGCTTCCACGATCGATGATCCGAGACCACGACGGTAAACTGTTGATCTCGTGGAAACCGCGAATACGTAGCAACGGTTTCAGGGGCGCGGCGGAGGAAGGGAGAATCAAATCGGAGCATCGCAGGGTTAGCAGTGATAACGATGTATAATGCGGCAGTGATACTCAGCTTTTACTTTTTCCGCGGACCACTGCGAAACGAGCACGAGGGCCAAGCGTAACTTTCCATACTTTTCCGACATCGTTACGAGTAAATACGATAGCGGCGATCTTCGTGCCGTAGAATGCTTTTTTTTTTGGATCCCTCGTACCTTCGCGAAGAAGCGTTTCGCATTCTATAGCGATTCGTAACCGTCAATAATCGTTGTTTTTTTATAAATACAGTTACTGCAGCGAGCGAGATATATATTGGGCAACAATTCGTTAACAAACAAACAGAAATAACAATCACGCGTCGAACGATGTCGTATGACCTCGACACGTCGCCGTTATCTGTCCATATTTCTCCTATGGCGTCGTTCAAACGCGTCTCTGCACTCTGTTACCTTTCGAGAATAACCTTTCCGAGCGTTCGGACAAGTTCGTTACCCGAATACGATCGAAAAGTTGTTAACAATCGACAGCTATGAACACAAAAGACATTTATCCGCGTATTATAATAACCGTCGCAAGAGAAACGATATATTTAAACGATTATAGATTTATCCAAGGACACGAGTTAATCCTGGACCTCGGACTACATCATCTTCGATAATCTAATCGCGGCCTGTCTCGCGGTCCATCAACATCCTCGTCGCTATGAGTACCACTGCGTTCTCCGATTCGTGCGTTTTTTTTTCCCCTGATCGATTGCGTCGCTATCGAACGACTGTCCGCTATATAAAACCGCGGGCCAACCGAGCAGAGTAATTCAGCATCGTGAACCGCGCCGGTGTAACAGTAATTGCGAGCACAAGATGCGTACGATCGTATTGACAATAGTCGTCGCGCTGTCCGTCGCGCTGCTCTCGACGGTCCTGATCGAGGCGCAGCCCTTGACCGAGGAGCTTCTGCAGCAGGACGAGCCGCAAGGCAAGGACTCTGCCAGCAAGGAGAAAAGCAGCGAGGAGACGAAGAACCAAGGGAAGACCAAGAGGGAGGCTGCCGTGTACCTGACGCAAGGTGGAGGCCCGTACTCGCCCAATGGCATCAGACTCTTCTCGAGGAAGGAGTATCGCACTCTCCCCAACGGGAACATCGCGGTCGAGAAGTCGTACTACTTTGCGAACGGGACGAAGGTACCGCCAAGTGCGCTGGAGGGCAGGATGATCGTCGATTCGTCCAGCCAGGAATCCAGCAGCGAGGAGGGAGTAATGAGAGTACTGGGCAAGAGGGAAGCAAACCCTCAAGGGCTGATGAAGCAGGCGAACGGTCCTGGAATGTACGGGTATCCAGGGAGGTTCGGCGGTGGAGGCATAATCGTCGATTCGTCCAGCCAGGGTGTGAGCAGCAGCGAGGAGAGGAGGGCGATGTGGGCACGGGGGAAGAGAGAAGCCATGGAACAATCCGAGGAGACGATCCAGATGGAGAAGGCCCTCGCAAGGTTGGAGCGGTCGCCCAAGAAGAAGCACGACAGCAGTAGCAGTCTGTATTCGCAGTTATATGGATATTAATTCGATCGACGAATACCGGACGAAGAGAAACTGTTCTTCGTTGTTCGATCTTCTGTTCGTCACTCGTCCGTTTGTACGTTCCCTGCGAAAAACTGACGGCGCGCGGTGACTCGGAAAGGGCAGTTTCGTGACTAAAATAAAAAAAGTATCTTTAAGTCGATTACCTTAAACGATTATGTTTTATAATAAAGTTCGTTCACACGAGAAATCGCATACTCGAGAAAGGTATAATTATTCCACGGAAAGGAAATTTTCCTTTATCTTTGCCGGTAAAAATTCAAACCTAAAAATACCGAGCGTATCGAAAATAAAATTGGATAAAAACATTTGCCCCTCCGTTTAAAGTGTTCTCATTGTGACACACGTTGCGCAGATCTTCGTCTTTGAAGTCGTACTTCTCTAGGAAATAAGAACGTTTTAATCCTTTGCGGACGGTATCATTCGATACGGTAACAAAGTGAAACGTATTTGTTAAGAAATAATCTCGACATTGTTAGATATAAAATCTTTTAAATAATTATAATACGCAATAATAATTAAACCGCACGATGCAATGCAATAAAACAAATAAAATGAAAATATACATAATGAAATACGCATTAAAATACGTAATTAAACGAGACGTTTTAATAAAAAGGACGTTCCTCTTCGTATATTCGATACACGGCTAACGCAACGAGGAAGAAATATTCTATAAGAAGACCAATGATTAATATTTAAAGAGATTAATACCAATAATAGATAAGATTCATGCAACATCTCAATTCCTTCCGA
This sequence comes from Xylocopa sonorina, assembly GCF_050948175.1. NCBI lineage: Eukaryota > Metazoa > Arthropoda > Insecta > Hymenoptera > Apidae > Xylocopa > Xylocopa sonorina. The sequence goes on from NC_135193.1 coordinate 18,235,959, forward strand.
GCTATTATTCCAATAGCTATTTCACGCGTCTGTGTACTAAAATTCATACAGACTTGACGTATCCATTTCTAAACGATTATCTAAACTTAATTATAAACCTCTATTCCGACGCTCCATTACGATTAATTGAATAGTTTTATTTTTGAAAATCTTCAATTTTGTCAACAGATTGTTATTTCTGATTGCAAAGTTGTTCAAATTGAATTGCGGGGCGCCGAAGAATTTCTAATCTGAGACGCGATGGTTGAAAACTTAAATTTTAGCCACGAAATGTCGCTTTCCAGTCTTCGTTCGCTCGCTTCGCTAATTTCGATCGCTTCGCTCGACTGATAATACGAGACTGATTGTAATAGAAGCAAACAGCTGTCGTAGTTCAATTCGCAAGATCCGCCGCAAGGTGGGAAGTTGGTATCGATAGGACGGTATTATTGCCAGGGAATTTGCTCATTATTCACCAATGACGACTAATTTCAGTGACGAATAAGATCGATTTATTGGTTATTCGTACGATCGATTAAATCGAACTTTTGTCCAACACAGGTAGCAGTAGCAGCAGTAGCAGCAGCAGCAGCAGCAGCAGCAGTAGCAGCAGTTCCTCCAGCGACGACGACGACGACAAGAAAAAGTCGAAGAAGAGGAACGGATGCGACGACGACGACAGCAACGACACGGACAGCGACGACAGCAACGATTGCAAGAAACGAAAGTCGAAGAAAAAGGACGATTCCGACGACAGCAACGACACGGACAGCGACGACGACGACGACTGCAAGAAACGCAAGTCGAAGAAAAAGGACGACTCCGACGACAGCAACGACACGGACAGCGACGATGACGACGACTGCAAGAAACGGAAGTCGAAGAAGAAGCACGGTCGCGACGACAGCAACGACACGGACAGCAACGACACCGACAGCGACGACGATGACGATGCCTGCAAAAAGCACAAACGATCGAGAAGAAGAGCCAATTGCGACGAAGGCAACGGGAGAAAGTACAAGCGCGATATACCCGATAAACTGAATATATAGGCTAGGGAAACTTTGTTCGAGGAGATGCGTAAACCGTTCCCGGCTACGGTACTTTGTACTTCGACAAGCGACCGAGTCAGCGGTTTCACTAGCGTAGTAGTCAATTTTCATACTTCACTTGGGACACGGGGAAAACGCCGAGGTGAAAGTGGTTCAGAGGCGAAGAAGAAGAGGAAGATGTGCTTGAATACCAGCAGCCTTCGCGTCCGCAAACGTCTTAACGCGTACGCTCTTTACCATACATTGCCTCGTAGATAGCCAAGTAGAATTAGCCAAGTAGAATTTGCCATGCTACAACGACGTTCTTTCGTCATAGATAATTATCATCTGTAAACACTCGTCTAATCCATGCACGACTGTGCGGCTTCGATTCGTGCGTGCCCCACAAACAGCCCTCTGTGCGCATAATTACTGTAATAAAATCGAGTAAAATCACAGCCGTTTTACGATTAATTTCCTCGTCGGAACGTGCGTACTCGTACCAACGGTGCGCGCGGAAGGGGAAGTGATTAAAATGGTCTCGCAAAAATCGTGACGTACTTACGCGCTTGGTACTCTCGAGGCGTTCTCCTTTCGCCTCGCCGTGAACGTGGCGATCGTGTTTTTCGCGTTTATCTTGCTATCTACGATCCAGTCGGGATTGCTGGACGCGGCGTCCAAGATTTTCACGCCGGACTTCACCCTGGCCCTGTAACACAGATCGGACTCTCTTTATCATCGAGCCCGCGATATCGTTCGCCGGAGTAATCCGATCGCACCGTTCGCGCTGTCCGGCCGCGCGAGTCGAAGACGATAAATTATTCAAGGAACACGGTCGACCAGCGAATCCGTTCGGTTAGAACGAAATCCGTGTGCAACCAGCGAGTCCCGCCGCGCAAACAAACGCTCGACTGAACATCGCTCTGAAAGCGACAAAGTAAACGCTCGCGCGCGTCCCCCGGTTACGCTCTTCGAAATCGTGAAAAAAAAAAGGAGGAGGAAAGAGGAAAAAACAGACAGACTGGGACGATTAAAAGAGAGGAGAAGGAGAGAAAGTCGCGATCGAGTGGCAGACTCGGTTAAACGGAAGGCGACGAAAACAGAAGTGGACGGGAAGAGGGAAGCGTTCGAACGCGGAAGAGACGCGAACGGGTTCAAGGGTGAAATCATTCTCCGACGGTACTTTTTCCAATAACCGTACGCGAGCGGCTCGCGCGGCGATCGATTCACGGCCCCGGCAATTATCGGCTCAACTCCTTGGAATAATGCGCCGGACCAGGGCACACCTCGTCGACTTTTCCAGCCCCTCGGTTCTTTCAATTATCCAAGCCGCGTGCAAACGAACCGGCGCCTCCTTCGTGCGTATCGGATTTCCGTTCGATCGCGCCTGGATCGGCTGCCCCGACACAGTTTCACTGTCGTTACGTGTCCGTGGAATTATACGAATCCCAACAATCTTAACTCCCGACGATCGAGCGAACAACGCTTAATAACAGTTGTTCCGCGCCTCCCCGGAAGAGGGTGTGGAACGTGCAAAGAGTTAGATAGAGTTTTTCCCATCGTTCCGCGCGATTCATACCCCCTCGAACACCCTCGCGCGCCTGATCCCTTCGATTACAAAGTACCAGATTGAAAATTGAATTTACTCGAGCGCGATGAAATATGGTCGACGCAGGCGGCCGTACACGGGAGCGGATTCCGTTCGGACAAATCGCTCTCCTTCGACGCGCGCCTCTATATCGCGCTTTTTTTCACCACCCCTGGCGAGGCTCTCGCGCGGCGGCTGCGTCGATCATCCACTCGACGGTGTCCCTGGAACGACGAACGCCAGGCAACAAACGCCTACTAGGAAATCGCGTATTTCGCCGGTTCGAAAAATGTTTTTTGCTCGTCCGATTCGATTACCCGTCGAGGACCATCCCCTGGCACAAGTGAGACCGTGACGCGATAACAAAAGATATATCGAACGCGGCGTAGGCGAATATCGATGATGGAAGAGAATCCCGGCTGGGAAGGGAGTTCGCTAAAAATTAATCAAACAGATTGCAATCGCTCGAAAAAAAGCGAGCGTATTGCCGGATCGAGCGTCGAGCAATGGCCGACGCCTACCCTTTGGCGCGGGTTTCAACGAAATAAGCTCGCCCTCGTCGATACGATCGTTGCAGCGATAAAAGATATTCCGTGCTCGAGCGAAAAGAGCAGAGATGCCGCGAATCGTACGTGCAATGGTCGTCGCGTCGCGGTTTCCTGCGGAAGATTGGAATTTAACCCTTTGCGCTCGAATGGCGATTCTCACTCGCCACGATGTTTCGCGCGGCAACTCGAGCGGCTGTATTTATGTTGAATTTCGTTATCTCCAATTGATAGATGCGAAGTATTGGTTCGAGAATGTGGTCCCTTAGGCTGTTTATGTCTTCGGTTGGACAGTGACATTGTGACGTAAAATTCTACGACTGTAGTCCTGAATACGATGTGTCTAGCGTTAGTACAGTTTCGACGGTCGTAGCGAGCACAAGTATCGCGAAATTTTCCACCACTCGTTTTTAATTTCGAGCAAGTGTAAACAATAATGACGTATCGGATGTGAGAAATAGAAAAATTAATGTAATAGACAGTGAATACGGAAGTAACAGCGATGACCCACAAGATCCTGGCACTTCAGAATACCTTGGTAAGTGTTTTGTAAAATATTACAATTACACAGAACTTGAACTTCGATAATTATCTTTTCCAAGAATGTAAACACAGATAATATATCAATACATAACACTTTCGTATGTTAATTCTTCTGTAAATTCATTTACGCGCGAAATTGTCTCGAGTTGCAGCGCCACCGACCAAGAAAGTCGTCGAGCGCAAAGGATTAAACGATCAGCATCGGAGAAGGCTGGCGGCGCGCTCGATGGGACGCAATATCGAGACGGTTAATAAGGAGAAATGCATGTAACTACATAAAAAGAGCGGGCGGGGGTGTGTAATGAAAATGCTCCGAAAACGCGATTAACGGTTAACGCGCGGCAGCGAACCGGTCCGCTAATGCGTTTTAATTAGAAGGCCGCCACGGTTCGCGTTCGCTATCCGCCTAATCCTCCACGACGAGGGAGAAAAAAAATTAATCCCCCTTCGTAATTAAACGCGAGGTACGTCGAGGAGCGTCAAAGGGTCGCGTCCGTCCGCGGAACGCTGATCTTCTTCGTCCCACCCCCATTTAACGTGTTTTTAACAGGATACACGAGCGAGGAACGCGGAAGCTTTCATTCGCCCGCGACTCATTCGAAAGACGAGGAAGCGCAAGGAAACGACATCGATGAAAACGGAAATTCCACGAGGGATAAGTAACTGCGGGAGGATCGAAAGGAAAAAAAGCTGGTCGTTGGGCGTCACTAGAAAGGACATTTTCCCGGCGTCGCGACGCCGCGCCGGCTCGCCTACGCGTTCTTTCCGAGTCTTTGCTCCCGAGAATTCACGCTCCAGTTACGTGACCGGGTCACGAGGTCGACGTTACGTGGATGTTACGATGCACGAGGATGGCTGCCCGTCTATCCGACGCCACGTCGGATAGATATCTGCTACAGGCGCTCCTCTCCTCTCGTTCAGGCTGGCGGATGCGGTACCGATCGAGCGTTGGTCTGCATCGTTCGCGGTACGCCCGCGAAGGCTTTCGCGGACGGAAAAAGGAAGCCAACGGGTGTATAAGTACTCCGTTCGAAATGGAAATAGGTGAAGGGTAGGAAGTTTTTACGAACGCGACGGAAATTGCCGCTGGGTGGTGGTATTTTACGCGATCCCCCCGTTCCATCGAAAAATACGCGCGGCTACATTTTCAACGTTTGTTTCGCGCTTATTATTCGCCGGTTTCGGGTTAGGTAATATCCGCGTTTTTTGTTTTCGTTCCGCCAGGCAACACTAGCCAGGCGTAGCCGTAATTGGAACGAATCGTTTACCCGCTGGTGGCTTTCGCGCTTCCGTTGTTGCTCGTGTACCCTAGAAATTTGGAAAATCGGCGCTGGCGCTAGATCGATACTCGCCGGTGGTGCGCACGGACACGGACAATCGGTCGCGTGAATTATCGAGAGTCCATTTGCTTCCCAATCGCCCCCCTCGGCGCAAATAGAATCCCAACGGCGCTCAGGATGCCCGACGCGTACTAGAGGGCCAGGCAAAACGATCGTTAATTCGATGGACGATGCAAAACAAGCGGCAGATTCGATTTGCGAGCCAGGCGACCGAGTAAGTCTTCCGTTTCGTCCTCGTTCTTGGAACCGGAGCGGCTCGCGAGCCAACGAAACCGCGTTCGACAAGATCGATAGGGGTTGGAAGGTTGGTCAAGGGGAGCCGTTCGAACACCAGGCACGAGTCTCGTCTTTCTTTCTTTCTTCCTTCCTCCCTTTTCTCTCGTTTTCCTTTTTTCTCCTGCGTTTTTTTTTTCAAATCGAATTACATCTGGTCGGGGCCGATTATCCGAGGCAAACGAACTCCCCTCCCGTTGCGAGCCGAGGTAATTAAGTTAAGCCGGGAGTTAGGGACAAATTAGGGTTAGGAAAGGTTGCGGGGGTCGCGGCGCTTAGCCGCGATACTCACGCGGGAGCGAAAAGGCCAGCCACCCCCTGGCAGGGGTGGTAGTTCCCGGCAGGGACGGAGACAAGAATTGGCTGGGCTTTTGTAAAGAATCGAGGAGGGCAGAAAAGGGGGTGGAGAGAGCCGGCGCGCGGTCAGGCCACCCTCTCGACGAGCGACCGAGTCTGGCCAGGACGTGGAATGACAGCGAGCATTCCGTCGATGCAATTACAAGACCGAATCAAGTTATTTCCGCGGGGCCATCGACTGGCATTTACATACAAATCGGCGACGTGCAAAGCGGCTGCTATCGAGGCGATCTCGACGGGGCAAGGGAAGGGAAGCTTTCCGGGATCGAGTTGACGAACGACCAGTGTCGGGCAACGGCCACAATTTATTCAATGACTGCCACGAGCAGCGATCGATCCCGGTACGAAACGACGTCCCGGTCGATTGCGTAAACCGTTCGCCGCGAGGAACGTCCGCTCGATTAAGCCCCAACGTGTCACCGATAATTCGCGCGATAATTATGATCGAAACGTAGAAACGTACGACGGCTGCTGGCCGCCGGTACGGTATCATCGACGAACGTAAACGGAATTTTCCATCTGCGTACGATACAGAGGGATCTGCGAGCATCCGGTGGAATCGTCCGGGAACGTCCAAAGGCCGCGAGCCAGCGCCGATCGTTGCGAATTCCTGGCCGACGTGGAACCCGATACCGTGGAAGAAAAACACGGATTCTTCCAGAAAGTGTCGGGGTCGAGGTACATAAAATAGCTCGACATTTTTCAGATAAGACTCCGGGAAACTATGCGAGCAAAAATTCCTTTATCTCGCGCGGCAGAACCGCGAGTAAACTCGCCCTGTAATCGAATTTCCAAGCGAGCCGGGATCGCGACAGCGCTCTTCCCGATTTCCCGTTAAGGGGCGGTTTAACCCGCTCGCGACTCGGGTACAAATACTCGCGCGTTATATAGAAACCATTTCCATGGAAGGCAATCTTTCCGTTCTCACGTATCGATCGCGACCAGCTACATTTTAATGCAACACGGGAAGAAGAGAAGGTCGCCCCGGGAGAAAATTGATTCCCTGGAGCAGGGTGTACGAAAGTTCGAAATCTTGATTCCGCATCGGTTCCGGCCGCGCAACGCCATCGTCGAGTCCCTTCGCTTTCCGTCTTGAGAACGCGATCGTTGCTCGTCGTTGTTGGGAATATAAAAATCGAGTCGACGACCCGACTGACCCGTGAACTTAATGTTTTTCAGACTCGATACCAATTATCGAGCAACGATGCCAACTCGAAAAAAGTTGCCGATTGCCGTGTCGCAGCTGGCGGGCGCACGAATCGGTAGACCGTTCGAGGGTCTGCTAACAACGGAAAAGGTTGTAACTTTACGCGGATTACTTGACAATTCATCCAATTAAGGAATTTTTCCGCCCTCCCATCGCGTGCCCTTCCCGCGTCCCAGTTTTTCGCCCAGGACTCGAGCCGTTCTCCCGTGGGCGCATTAAAACAGTTTTCGCGGACGTTCGCGCGAGAAAGGGGGTAAAAAGAGGAAAGAAACGGAGAGGCGAGGCTAACTGAATTTCAGCTCGGTCTTTGCCGCATTTCATCGCGTGTTTTCCGCCGGGTTGCGTGTATTAACAAAAACGGGATGGAAGTTGCCAAGTGTGTACCGACGGCGACCGTGTCTTCCAGCTACGGGGGCGGGACGAGGTGTGGGGCGTGGGCGGAAATGCAAAAAAGACCGGCAAACATTTGACTCGCGGTGCAATCTCCAGCCGCGTTGTCTGGCAAGTTTCCCCGTTGCGAAAAGTGCTTCGTCTTTTTCGTAATTACTTTTCCAACGGCTCGTAACTGGCTCGAAAAGGAGCGGCACGAATTCGAGCAGCGCCGCTGAAAGCAGCCACTTCGCCCGTTATCGTTAATTCCCCATTACGCGACTAACTTCCCGCCGTGGTGGAGCGTGGGCAAGGCGTCTCGTCTCGAGTCTCCGGCAAATTCAACGTTTCGAAATACGCTCGGACGCGTTTACGCGACGCGACTACGTTACTCGAATATAAAAGACGAGACGAATATAAAATCGACCTGCTCCTCACCTAAGATAGACCGCGATGACGACCAGCGTCCTACCGTCCCTCGAGTCGGTAGCTTTGGACGGATGCAGGAACGCAGGTACGTGCAGCCTGGACCTCGGATAAAGGGGACCGTGCGGCACCAGCAGAGTCAACGAGTCATCGGCCTTGAGCTCCTTGTAATCGACTCGGTTCGGTGCGAGGGGCACCTGACCGAGCGGCGTGACGGGCTGAATCTGAACTCTCGGCCTGCAGAAGCCAGCCCCGTTGTCAGCCGAGCCTGCCTCCTCCGTTCGTGGCTCGAGCACGGAGTAGGCGACCTGCACGAGCCTGGGCAGGCTCTTGGTGACCTTGACCCGGCCGGAAGCGTCCGGAGGTGGTAACGGTGCCCACCAATCGGCTGGTATGGTGATCTCCGCGAGACACACTCCGTTCTCTCCATCGGGGCTGCACGCTGCCGTTAGAGCGGAAGCGGAGTACGAGGACGGAGAGCAAGAGCTCGAGGAGGACGAGGAGGAGGAGGAGGAGGAGGAGGGGGATGAGGAGGAGGAGTACGAAGAGGAAGAAGAGGAAGAGGAGGAGGAGGAGGAGTAGCTTCTGCCGTTGTTCCTGTTGGCTGTGCTCCTCGATGGGGTGGCCAGGCTCGCGTGCAGGACCACGCAGACCCTTTGATGCCGGGCCAGCAGCAACTGACGCCTTCCGCCTGCCTCGCTTCCGGCGTGAAAGAGCACTCTTAACACCGGCGAGTCACGCGGCACGCTATTTCCAACCAGATGAGCCGACATGTCCAAGTGACGCGCGCCAAGCTCCTGGGCGTCCAAGATCGTCGCCGCAGTCAGGTTTCGCCTCGTTTCCGGGCCAGGTAGCGCGTCCAACGGGTCCGGAACTATGTAACGAGCCGGCACGGTTTGCTTCGTGCTGAACGGACCGTACGTCGCGCGAACGGACACTGGCTCGCTCGTCTGGAACACCGTGAATTTGTCTGTCGACAGGACGGAGCCTGGCGGCGGTGACGGAACCCCGCTGGTCGACGTCCCCGTCGCTGGAGCTATCGCGGGAACGGCATCACCTCGAGAGGGGTAGTATTGCCTTGGTATGTGCTTCAGGAAGAATCCACCGTCCTTGTTCTCGAAGTGAACCTCCACCGATGCCGCCACGTCTGAAATCAGAAGACTCGGTTTGGTTTGGTTCTCTTCTCCGTCACGACGAATTGTATTCGTAATTTATACAGAGTTAAATGATGATAACGTATCTCGTTCGAGGGCGTTAAAAAATAGCTGAAATATTAATCGTTTTCCAGCTCTACTTAAATTGCATTATTAAAGTCCGTGCATAATACCTGCACGTGTTCAGTTTATAACTACACGGGATTAATAGAAGAGGATACGGGGGTTTTCCTGAACGCCTTAATAAATTCATGATATAGCGGGAACGTTTCAGTTACAAGCAAGTAATTCGCGAAATTTATAGGCCGCGCTGAATTAACATAGAAATGAACACGGTGAACCCACTTAGTATCTGGACGCGCCTCGAATCCGGAAGGGCTGAAACACCGATTTTGCAACTTCCACCGGTGTCCAAACTCTATTACGCCGTGGGTATCTCGCTCGAGAGCGGTGTCGCAATTTTTCCAGATGGAAGTTCGAGTGGAAAATCGGGTGAAAACGTTCAAGGATTTTGCATAATATCTGCAGCATCGGCTCGTTCCGCCACGATCCCAACGAACGGATCGTCCGAACGAATCGAGACAATTTTCTCGGCTGGATCGTGGCTCGTGTAACGCTTTATTCGTGAGTCGACGACGCACAGGTGAGCGGGAGACGTTGTAAATCGGCGAGCGGAGCCGAGCCGAGGCGTGGCGCGGCGCGGCGCGGCGCGAGCTGCGCTCGATCCGGATATAAATTTCCGGGGAAATCCTCCGCTAAGCGTCAGCTGCCCGTGCACCCTCTCACCCGCGAAACGGAGGGAAACGCGCGGAAAGGTGAGGCCAATTAAACTCTGCTCGCTTATCTCCAGCGCTACTCGCTGTTTCCATTCCAACGTAATTTTCATTTTCTTTCCTTTTCTCGTAAAATGAAATCCATCCCGTGCCTTCCACCCCACCCCCCCAACTCGCTCTTCGATGTTTGCACGACGTTGTAAATTTGATAGGGTATAATCGTTCGGGTCAGGTGCAATTAGGTTCGTTTCCGTTGGACTTGAAGGATATTTACTTTCCATGATGGATGTACGAAGGGAGGTGTACTTTCCGACTTTTTACAGTCAGTTTATCACTCTCTTTTTTTGTGAGTGTAAGGAACAAATGAAGTTTCTTTTACACTTTAATTTCTCTGTACAGTTACTCGTCGCCCTATCCTCGTCTGTACACGATTTACTCGATACGCATACGATCGACACTGTACAATAAGTATAGCTAGATTCAAGTAAATCGATCGCCTTCTATTAACATTCGTGGAAATGCATATTGGGAGGAAACATCTAACCACTGATACGCCATTGGTTGGCTCGTGTCCAGCCCGTACTCCATGCAAACCAACCTGTCGGGAAACGTTAACGAGTACTCTCTAATCGTCTTAAATTGAAACGTTCGTGGCATCGTCTTTGAACGAACGCTTAATAAGACTGCCACTAGAAATCGCGATTAATAACACTTACCAGATACGTTTTTTGCAAACCAGGGGATAATCCTTTCGAAAGCATTTGGTGTGCAGACCGGTGAAGTACAGCCACCTTACCATACCGCTTTCGAATTCGCTGGCATTTTGCAGGCAATGATAGAACTTTTCGTCGCAGCTGCAGTTCAATCTGTTCGAAGGTATACGCATCGTGTCACGACGGGATACGTGCTCGCGGTTGAAGCGACCTGGACGGAGAGGGCAGTTTCCGGTGGACAAACGCGGAGGAATTCGCGCTCGATCGAGTGATTCATGCGAGGTAGCAGAACCTCGAACCAGAAACGGGCACGCCTACAACTCGCGGGCAACGTTACGCCTAATCGCGCGCAATTTCTCACCGAACGCTGGACATTCGTCCGGGAAAAAGTGCCGCGTGGGCGTTCACGCGAACCGAGCATTACCGCGATCGTTAATGTTCCGCCCGTGGAACGCGAACGGCCGCCAGGTAGAGGTACACGCACGCGACGAAAGCGGGATCGTTCAACGGGTCGAACGGTTGCGTCATACTCGGAAACCCGCGGCCGTTCCGTGGAAAATGCCGCACCGCGCGGAACGAGAAAAACCGTCGCTCCGAGGAAGAGGAACTAATTTAAAACGGCTGCCCCGGAGTCGCGAGCGTGTCAGCGAAGAAACTTCCTTTGCACGGTTCCCGAGACGCCGTGGGGTGAGCGTTAAAAGGAAAAACCGCGGAGAGACCGATGGAAGAGGAAGAAATAACCTGGTGTAAATAGCTGTATTAGTCAAGCCGTGCTTCGACCCGCCGGCCTCGATTATATCGGGACACATATCGTGATCTCGACAACAGGCGTCCGTTTCCTTCAGTGGTCCAAGATCGTCTGGCCCCTCAGCGATGTTACCGTTTCCGCACCATTTCGTCCCTGCCGGAAGTGAGTTTAAGAAAACGAGGATAGCTCGTAACGAGTAACCGTGGATAGCATCTAGAGATTCTTCAAAAGCGCGCTCGTGCTGTCACTGCTGTGACGCAGCACCGCGTCCCTTACCTTCGAATATTATTCTGTCCTCTGGTGCGTACTGCTCGACTCCGTTCACGCTTCTGTAGGTCATCCACGCGCGAACAGAGACGTGAAGAAAGAGCCAGAGACCGAGGACCGACGATCTCAAACCGGGTAAGCGCATCGTGCACGCGGAACACGAAACGGGCAAGAAGAGAGGCCTAAAAGTCGAGCGGCGAGGCGAAAAACGGTTCCTTCCGGCGGTTTCCACGGAAGAGGAACTCCGCTAGTGACTCGACCGGCCTCCTCGAGCTTATATGAAACCGCCCTGGCTCGTTTACGACCCAGTTTTCATCGCGTCTAATCGTCGAAATTACGTGCGAGCGGCGCGACCGCTGATAATCGGACGATAAAATTGGTGAACCCGGAAAAAGGAGGACGGAAACGGGCGGTTAATGCGTTTGGAATTTCGGACGAATCCCCTCGCGTCGGTGACGTGAATCCGGAATAGCCCGGGTGTACGCGCATAAATTTAACTACTGCTCGACGTAATTTATGCGGCGAGTTAAAAGGTAAACAGCGGCGGCGTGCGTTCCATGGTGGTTTAATAACTTTTCGCGGCACGAAATACATAAAATATACGACCGTGGGCCCCGAAACGTGTCGACGTTTTATAAGGAGTAGCGCACGGCTCGAACGTATATAAATATACATATAATGTTTTAATGATCCCCGTTCTATACGCGAATTGCTCGTTACCACGCGGATAACGAGGGAAGAACGGGCGGGAAACGGGCGCGCGGGGAATTGGATCCGCGACAAATAAGCGGATTCGAGCAACACGTGTCCCCTTTTTTCGCGCGCCGCGTTCCCAACCAAGGAACCAGCTCCCGGATCGTGTGGACGGTGAACTGTATCGAGAACAGATAAAATCACGACAAGTTGCAGCCATCGATTGTATTCAACCCGTACAGCGATTGTCCTCGCGATCCTCGAGATCCGGACAAAGGAAGTGCCGGATATTCCTAGGACCAACCAGCCCTTCTTGACGGCGAGCGCATTCCGCCAGCCACAGGCCAACGGCTGTAATGCGATTTTCCGAGACCGATCGCCCGATCCCGTCCACCCGTAGACGCGTCTCCAGCCGGCCCTCCTCCACTTCCCGTTTCATTCTCTTCAAAAACTCCTCGAGGGGATCCGCTGGCGGCGGCGTCGCGACGCGATCCGACACACGTACGGGTTCCAGACACTCGCAGATACCGTGCAGGATGCTCTCGAGTCCGATGGGTGAGTAGTCATCGATTTCCTCGCGCCAATCTCTCTCCTTTTCAATCTCTTCGCCGTCGTCGTAGAGGAACGAGTCGACGTCCACGTCGGAAGCGTCGTGGTCGATGGTGTCCAAGAAGTGAAAATCGGAGATCGGTGGATCGTCGCTCCTCCGCGCCTCGATTTCACCCTGAACGAGGTTGAATATTTTACGGCGGGGTCATTTTACCCATCCCCGCAAGGTAAACAGCGATCAACAACGGTCGGCATGCGATTCGAGAATTACCATTTGCTCTGCTCTGACGGAGAAAAATCGTAACGTTTAACGAACGATGAGCAAACACCGAACTCGTTCCGGGGCGAAATTAAAGGGACGCGGTTTTTCCAACCGTTCCTCGGCGCGCCGGAAAATCGGGTACCCGGTACGATCCGGCTCGGTTTAACGTTCGTTACCGTCGACATAATTAAGCCGTCGTATCTCGTTCGTCTAGGGTTTGCAATTTTTCCACGAATTTCGGCGTGTTCCACCCCATTACGAACCTCCCTAGTTCCTCCAGCTAGAACCTCGCGATCCATCGATCTACCCTCGATCTCGTCCGTCACGGAGGGAACCAGCGGTCCCTGGTGCGCTTCGTCGACCTCGGAATGTCTCGTGTCGAAGTCGTGATCCTTGGAAGCCTGCACGCTCCCTGAAGAACGGCTCTCGCTGGAAATGAACCCGCAAACATCCGCCAAGCCGGTGGCTTCTTCCTGACGAGAGTTCGATTAAAAAAATGACACGTTTATCCGGGCGGTGAAAAGCTGGCTGGAACGGTCGGAGAGGGGACGCCTCTCCTGCGACGAGTTTAAACTGCGATCGATCGCCGATTCGGGTTGCCTCCGCTGAAATACGGTACAATCGACGCGGCGTTCGGTAAATTTGCGCCGCGCGTCCCCTCGACTCGTCGTTTACGTTGGCCACGGCGAAACGCATTTGAAACGCGACGGGCATCGAGTAATTATTTCCCCAGCCTCCGCGGCCCAGCTTCGATTGCGCGCCGATTCCATTTGCAACGGTGCGTTATTAACGAAATTATATTTGGTCATCGCGCGGTCGGGAGTGCGCTCGAAGGCTCGTCGTCGAGCTCGCCATCGCGAGCATTTCCCCAGCCCATTAATCGCGGCCAGGCACCGAATTGGCTGCGAAAAATCATTCGCCGCGCTCGTCGAGTAAGCCGTAGAGGCGGCGGACAGTCAATAATCTCCGAATGGATTGTCGACGGGAGGACAAACAGCCGAGCTGGAAAGCTCTCTGCTCGCGCGCGTGTACACGCGCACATTTTTATCCGCTATTAAACTATGTACATTGTCCTCCAGAGCGAGTCGAGGCGACGCCGCGCGACGCTTCTATCGATTCCAGACGAAAAACACGAGCGGGTGGGTACCTCCTCGACGGCGTCGAACGGCGCTGGGTAGAATCTCGAGTCGAACGTGGTGGACGAGACCTCGGTGGAGGACCGTCCGCTGGGACGAAAAAGCTCGTTCGTGTCTTCTTCTGTTATCACGCAGGGACATTCGCCGCTGCAATCCAGCTTCGCCAGATATTCGTACAAACGGAGGAAGGTGCGCAGAGGTATCATCGCGGACCCGCCTTCCGGCTCCTCTGTCAGCAATTCGCACACGTATATCATCGTTTCGAGCAGGCTCTGTGAAAGGGGGCGTACTCGGTGTACTCGGTGAATCGCCCGCGAAATTGTAGCCGGCAACAATGGCCGATGATTAATTTCATTCAACCGTTAACGATGATTCATCGATTCTCATTAAAGGCACCGTGAATTAAATAGATCCCGTAGGAACGTTCCGTTCGCGGCGCGTTATGTATCTTCGATTCGCCGGCTTACACAATGCCCCGATCGGGACGATCCTCCCCGTTCGGCGAGAGAAAAATCAATTAACGGAAGGAACATTTTATTTCGAGTACCAGTTCGTTGCGAACTCGAAACAAAGACCGTGCATCGTTTCCATCCGTTACACTCGAGACGATTGAATATTTCTAGAGCTCAGAGAGGCAATATTTTACAGAGAGAGAGAGACAGGTTTACTCGTTCCAATCGGATCCTTTACGGTTTATACGGTAACGAAAGAAATGCGTCCGCTCGTCTCGGATGATCGAATCGATGAATCGACTCGTGCGAAACTATCGCGCGCGAATAATCACGCGTGAAAGGTGAAGGAGAGCGCTGTTAGTAGGTGCGCTCTATTTTAGGTGTTTCACGCGAGAATGTCGGCGGGGGAGCTTCTATTTCGAGGCCAGACGGCTTACCTTGCCCAGGAATCCGCAAGCGATCGCGAGGAATTTATAAAAGTGGCAGTCTCCCTCGGTCGAGAATCTCCCGGCGAGGAGGATCCGGAAGAGAGTCGTTTCGGGCAAGGCGACACCCTGCCAGCTGGCCAGCAAGCTTTTCACGGCCACTTTCTCCGCGCGACCGAACACGTTCAGAAGGGTCTTCAGGTAGCCTGGCGTGATACCTGACGGATGGCTGAAGGGTGGGTACTCCAACCGTTCCTGAGGAAATGCCACAAAGGGGCTGGACGTTTCACGGCCAGCAGACGCCTCGAGGACACGCGTGGGTCGCGAACAATCGTGAACAATGTTCGTAATTGAACGACGCGGTTCGCCAAGGTAAAGGAACGAGTCGCGTCGACCGGTCGATTCTTTTTACGCGAGCGGAACAAAACGGGCGTGGGTTCGCAAGCCTTTCGAGGATCGCGTGCGACTCGACGCCGGTTGTTGCAGCGAATAAACGCGACGGATCGAACGTGAAAACGTCCCTGCGAGGCTCGCGACCGTTTTCCTCCGTTCGACGACCGGTTGTTTCAGCGCGTGGCTCGTCCGAAACAACGGACGGAGAGGAAGAGAGCAAGGGCGAACGTGGGACAGGAATATCTGGTCGTGTTACAGAGGCGCGTGTGTAAAAGTATCGCTGGCGATGCCTCGACGGTATCTGGTAACAAACAGCCGTTTTGCGTCGCGAAATGAAAAATGCTGGCAGAGTGATTAGAAAAAATAATAGCAAGAGCCGATAGTCGAAGGCTAGGGTGTCATCGTTGGAATCTATTTACGGTTCGCTCGCGAACGTATCCCAGCGACGCATCGACGATGAAAGAGAAAAATCCTGCGGGTTGGTTACGGGGTCGAGGGTAGGCTGACCGATAAACGAGCCGCGGTCTCGATCGGAGGAATTAATTTATGGCGATCGGTTCGATTAACCGAGTTAATCGAAATTTCCCGTAGACCGGCCCATTAACCGAACCGTTTGCGGTCGAGTCTTTCGAGCCGGGCTAGCTGGATGGTACGCCTGGGAACCGATGGGAATTGATTGCGTTTGGGCGCGAAATTCTTAATTGCGTCGGAAAATCCGTACCCGGCTGGGTTCTTCGTGGCGTCGATGCCGATTAAACGGATTGGACGACGCTGCGAGCCAAACGGAACGTCATTAACCGGGCTCGAATAATTAAATTCAACCGGCGGATTGATTTACTTATCTATCCACTTAATTACGCGGGCACGGATCGACGGGATAAAATATATACCGGGTACAATAGAAGCAATAGGGAAAGATTACGGTTAACGACGGCACTCGAGCGAGAACGAACGTCCGTCGAGATCACGGCTTTAATCAACCCTTTGTAAGGTAATAGGGATGCGGAAAAGACACGTCAGCGATACACGCTCGACGCGAACGAACCTCGAAACGGGACGAATCGATAAGATTGAGAGAATGCGCCTCGACGGATTCTCCGCGCGCCTCTTTCGCCCTTGTTCCATTACCCCCGATTTTCGCCGTTATATCGTGCTCTGCATTCTATCTGCATAATCTCGCCCGGGGTAAACTATTTTAACGCCTCTCGTATCGCGGCGAAGAAAGAGAAGGCGGACGAATAAAATCACGGAAAGTTTTTACTTTCACGGGTGCCGTCTCGCAGTTGGCGAGGGCACGGAAATAAGCGCAGCTCCATCGCAGAAGATCGTACGGCTGCGTACGTATGGCCGCCTTCGCGTACACTTTCAGAAGGTGCGGGAACGTCGGCGGAATCTTGATCTGCTCGGCGCAGTAAATGTCTGACATCTTTGACGGGCGAAGAAAGTCGACGAGCGACGACGATTGCCGGCAGTAACGTTTCGATTCGATATCCCCGTTCTCGAAAATCGTTGTCGTCGCATCTCGACTCGCCGTGCTCGCGGGCAGAATTTCAAGCGAGACTTCGCCAACCTGCTTGCCCCCGCATCGCTTTGATGTTCGCCAGCGAAAGGCCAGCCTTTTGTTTCGCTCGGCGCGCCCCATGGATCGAATCGTTTTCGACAAACACCGGTCGTTCGAACTGTATAACAGAAGCGTTCCTACGGCAACGTCTGCATCCCAATTTCGCGACAGAATTTTCCTCGTCCAACGGAATCAAATTCCATCGAGGTCTCGTTTAACCTCCCCCTTAAACTGTTATTTATCGTGTCCTCGGTTTGGACAGGGTTCCAGCTATCTCCTCGGTGGCTACTCGCTGCTCGATACGAAAAACCGCGATATCTGAAGCGTATATATTTATTATTTACCCGCTCGGTAGAAAAATACCTTCCGATCGAGAGGAAGCCATCGGGAGGGCAAATATTGGGACACGAGTTGATCCGGATGAGGAACGGGTATTTACCTTTTATCCACTTAAATTTTCCAGGATCCCGTGACATCGAGCGGCGCCGATATGCGGTCGCGTCAATTTTCAGCCCCGAACGAAAAACCTGTTCCGCGCCTCGCGTCGAAAGAACCACGCCACGGGAAAACCTATAAAACGTAAACATCCTCGTCCCGCGCGTCTGCTCGTAGTCCTTTACGCTTCCGTGGCCACGTTCGTACTCCGCGAGAAACCAGGGGTGCGCGCGTCAAAGGCAATCGCGAACGGAAATTGGGCGAAATCGACAGAGAAAGGCGAAGAAACGGCTGCTCGCGCGGAACAGCTCCGATTGATTTCGCGCCCTTTGTTTCCATTATTAGGCCGTCGTTCCGTTCCCGTCGCTGCACACGCTCCTCCACCGTTGTGTTGCACTTGCAGAGATCTTGCGTCGGATGCATAATGAATCATTCGCGTTCATCCGAACGAGGGGGGACGGGAGAGGGACGCAGTCACCCTCCTCTTCCGTTCTCTTCGTCGAGACTACGGGACTCCCCTGTTCGACTCGTCCTTTTCCCACACCGGTGACTACTCCAGCGTAATGGCCGGGAATAGTTTCCAATCGATCGATCGGGACGAGTGGCTCTTCAGCCGACGTCGAGCACGGAAAAAGGACACTTCTACACGGGAGAACGAACTCGCCAACCCGCGCGAGGGTACACCCAGGACCACATATATACGTATATACACGTATATGTATCTATGCCTATGTACGGTCCTATAGATGTATATATGTATAGGTGTGTGTGGCTACCGTTCCTTCATTTCGTCCGCATGAATATCGAAGGCCAGCTGAAATGCGAACGGAAGCAATTCCAGTGTCCCTCGGGAATGGCCTTCAACATCGCGACTATCCGAGAGCAATAGTCGGCCGTGCCGAGTATCCGCGGTGAATGCGCCGGAATCGAGAAAATAATCAGCCTCGTCGAATCTATCGATATTGCCCTTTGAGCCTCCCCCCCCCTCTGTTCACCCTTGCCATCCTCGAATTACCCATCGAGCTTCTTCTTCGCGATGCTCCGGCTCGTCGATGCTTCGCCGCGCGGAACGCTCTCCTCGACGATATACCCTGCGATAATATCTCTGTCACGAGGATACAAGTTACGCGAGCATTTCGTTCACGATTCCATCCGGTGGACGTTCTCGTGGAAACGTCGCGGTCGTAACCTGGACGCGGAACGAACGGGGTGTTTCGTTAAAAAAAAAAAAGGGAGAAATTGCCTGGCTGGCAATTTTATCTGGCAGCAGGAACTTTCACGCGGGACAATAGACACTGGGAAGAGGCGAGTTTGTCCCCTGGCTCGTGATTTCTCGTTCGCCGCCGGTTCACGATGCAATAAAACAACGGGCAACTTGTAAAAGGGAGGCCAAGTTGGAAGCGCGGCTGCGAGACACGTGTTGATTTTCAGGTAGCCCCAGGTAGGCGAGCATTCGATGCGACTCGAACGAAAAGCACTCGCGCGATCGGAAACCCCGCGGAAGATTCTACGCCACGTTGCAGCGTATCTACTTCCGCGGGATGACGCGTGCGAGCGTCGCGCGGAATAATCAATGGACCCGAGCCTGAGTAATCACCGTTAACAACGACCGGCGGTGACCCATTCATCCGTCCGAGAAAGATGTTCGATAAAGCGTGATCGTAAAAGAAGTTTTAATTAAAAGTGAGCCGTGGAGACGAGGGGGCGGCGGGGCGAGCGGCAATCGCGAGAGGAAACGGCGTCCGAGGAAACTCGGCGGTAACGCGAGTTTTATTTGCGCCGCGTTCATTACTTCGATTATCGTGGCATAAATTACCCGGTTACACAAGACGAGTGGAGAGGCAATTCTTATCGAGCGATACGTCATTCCGTACGGAAGTTATGGGCCGAAGGCGTGCGCTATAAATACGCGGGGGAAGCTCGCGCGCGAACCGTCGCGTTGATAAACGAGGGTGGCGCGGGAGTGTTTCATCGTCGTCGGAACGGTGTGATTGATCGATACGAGACCGTGATCGAGACGAAATCGACGCAGTGATTTATAAAGAAGAAGAAGAAGAAGAAGAAGAAATCAAGAGAAAGGAAAAAGTTAAGTATCCGATCGAAGGGTTGGCAGCGGTCACGGGGAAGATTGATAATCCGCGCTTCAAGTAGGAAGCGTCGAGATAGATCGTGAAACTTCTTATTTTTCTGTCGTACGCATGTGTTAATTACCCTGACGGATAGAGAGCTCGGGGTTGCGTAGTACGCGTAGACACTTGGTACGCGCGTCGACGCGTTACTGGCGGGAGAGCTCGCGAGGCGTAAGCCGCGGCCTCGATGAATACCCCGCGCCGAGTACCGACGCGTAATGCATGTCCGCATAGTAGTTACGTGACCGGGGAACGAAAATAGATGCACCCGCCCATTTACCGTCACGCTAACTCGTGCACGCCGGCCGCGAGATAAGTCGCGCCGGGAGCACGTTTCCTCGAGAACGGTAATCCCTTCGCCGGAAATAAAGAAACCCGATGGGCAGAGCCGATGGTGGCTCGGTTCAACAGCCTGGAACGGGACCAGTCCTGCATCGACCTGTTTTCACGCGCCTAGGGTTAAATAATTGCGAAAGGGTAACGCACCGCGGCGGGTCGTACGCGTAAACGCCGCGAAAGAAATGGAAAACGGAGGAGACTAGTCCGTCGCGAGGGGCGAGGTGAATCCGGCGAGAGTGAAACGCGAGCCGACGTTAATAGAATCGAATTAATCTCGACGAATTAGCTTCTTAATTGGAAACGATTAGTTTCCTTTGATCCCGGGTAGTGAATAAATCTGTACGGTGAATGGAGTTACCTCGAGCGAAAAATCGGTTAAAGCTTTTTCTCGTTCTCGCGGCACGTCTAATCGTAATAAGAGGCGTATATAAAGTATATATAAAGGTGGTAGAGCGATGCGAGACGCGCGTTTCGTGTAAACCGCTCAGCGTTCGCCTTGGAAGGCTTAAGACGCACGGGGCCGGGAAATTATGCAATAACTGTGCCGTTAGGAAATGCGGGCGGTGATGGTAATTCTAGTTGAACGTATAATGATACAACGGGAGGGCGAGGCTCGTCAAAGTAAGCTGAGGGACTAAAAGGGACTTAACCCTCGAGTGCATAATTCATAACGCATTAAAGTTGGAACGGCCGCGATCTCGATGCGCGCATTAGCCGAGTCCCTCGCGTAATGTCGTCCAATTAAACCTTGAACGGGGGCCGCGACGAATCGACGAAAATATTACTATCGCGGGGTCTCCAATTCGAATGCATACTTCCATCGGGCGAAATTGCAGATTGTAATTTCGTTATTCTTTCCGGCGAAGGCTCTCTTTTCCACGGGCGGCCTTTGATCATCCGCGTATCCAACGCGGAAAACAAGATTACCGTTTTACATTGTGCAACGGTCGAGTAGAACGGCCGAGGGCTCTTCGAGGAAATTTTCAGCCAGGCATCCGGTGAACATTTTCGTTTAACAACGAGGAGGAGGAAGAAGAGTAGCAGTCCGCTTCGACGGCGGTGGTACAACGGCGAATGAAAGCGTCGCGGGGAATGCGAGGAAAAATCTATCTCCTGGATAAAGGAATCGTCCGTCGCCGATGAAAAAGAGGAGAGGAAAAGGGGAGCCAACGAGGATTTCAGTGGCATTATCCCTCCAGCAGTCGCGTCCAGTTTGTGTCCGATAATTACGTGACGTCTTCGGGGGATGAAGCAGAAGGTCAACAGAGGGGGAAATCAAGCGGAATACTGGTCCGCTCCGAAGCGCGATCAACCGATTAGATCGCGCCTGCGACACAAAAGCTCGCGGAGGGAAGATCCAGACTCAGACATCGTCGTCGTCTTTGCGAAAGAAAGAAGACCGTAGTCGAATCGAGACGAGTCGGGTCGAGAGTATCGATTAGGTTGGTGTAGGTAGAGCGAGCCGAAGTCACCGAGATACCAAGAGAAAGAGACGATGGAAGGTGGTGGCGGCGGCAGAGGCAGCGGCTGCGACGCCGCCGAGGATCGATCGTCGCCTCTGCCCTACCCGAAACAAATAAAACCGTAACGAACGCTCTCGTGACCGGTTTCCATCGGACCCTATCGCGCTTCTTTTTTTCACCGCGATGAATCGCGCTTCCTCCCTCCAGCATCGAGCGATCCCTCGATCGTCGTCAGATCGGAGGGGGGCGAAGAACAAGTTTTGATTAGCGAATACGAACGGTTGATACGATCCCCCCCTCGTTCGTTGGTTCTGCCTTCTCGAGATACTCCCTAATTGGCATACGGAAAAGCTCCTTTCTCGCGGTTCCAAGTTCAATAACGGCGAGGCCCTTCCAAAGCTGTTTTCCGTCGACGGGAACGTTTGCAGAGCGCGATGTACAGGTAATTATCGCGGACAGGGATAATTTGACGCGAACCGGTTGATTACGAAACGCACTTCACATCACCGGAAAGTTGAGCGTGCATTAGTGTAGAAGGGGATAATGACGATGGGTGTGCAGGAGGACGTGTCATCGATCAATTCTAGGCGCACCGTGCGAAGGCTTATAGGCGACGCAGAAACGAGCAACGAGAGCCTCCGACGGACAGTAGGCCAGCGATGATAAACTCGACCACAGCCGAGCCGTTGCAATCCCGAAGTTTAATTCCAAGAACCAATAAAGCTGAGAGCGATAACAATAAGAGGGATAGAAGAAAGGCTTTAAAACGTTTAAACGATTCGAGGGACGGAGACGGCCTCGTGGAATAAATGAACGAACCCACTGGTTTATTACTCGTGAAATCCCTACCTCTTCTCTCTCCGTCCCTCTCTCTCTCTCTCTCTCTCTTTCTCTCTCTTTAAATGAATCGTACGTACTTTGACATAAGAATGCGCGTAAACTACCGATATTGACAGTAAAACCAGCTCTATAAAAAAGGGCGAGATAGGAGCGAAGTTTACTTTTGACCGTCTCCGTAGCCGCGTTAAAATACAAATTTCTTCCTGCTCGCTAATGCACTGGAATAGCATTCGGTAAGTGCACTGTTCTTTTACTACTGGAATTCCTATCCCTCTTCGCTTGGCCTTAACCGATGGAATTTCACCGAGACGTGAGACTTTTTTCGAAACCATCTGCATCGCGATAGAGCAAACCCCCCTCGGCAAAAGTGTGTACGTACCCCGGAAGGTGATAGATTTTCCGGTTCGGTTCACTCGAACGCGTGACGCGTGCTAATTATTCACGGCGCTCTATTATCTAATTTCCTCGATAGAAAATGAACGACTCGAGGAAGAGCAGTCGGCGTTAATCTCTGCCGCTGGAAGTTAAACAGATATCCCCGGCTCGATTTGATAGCGGATCGCAATTACGCCGGGCGTATCGCGCGAGCCATCTAATATCGAATGCTCCGCGAAGAATGCGGGCTGAACTTTCTCCGGCGGCACATAATGCGTTATATACGGTTTATCGCAAGAAACGCCGGCAATACGGCGCTGGAAACTATGATCGATCATCGGTTCCAGCGGAACGGACAAGCGCCTGGTTCCAATGCCAGGTTATACGCTCGAGCGGCCGTTTTACGCTAAAGTTGGCACATCGGCTTGGCAAATGCAGGTTATTCAATCGTGCCGCGATCGATGCGATCTCGCGTCGGTCCGATCTATCTGTCTCTCTCTCTCTCTCTATATATATATATATCTCTCCCCCGCGCTCTGTTTCGATTATTTTCGGGTTGGAGAGGGTGGAACAGACGTAAGTCGGGACCGTCGACCTTTCCAGGCATCCTCCGATAATCGGATAAACGGGGCCGGAGTGGCCTGGCTCGCGTAATTGCTCGATCAATTTTCTTGCAATCGCGCGCGCGTAGCGGCGTGTAACGCGGTTACGCCCCGAGGAAATCGAGAAATGTTATTCGAACGGTTCGCGGGCCCTCTCCCGCTCACGGGCAGGCCCGACCGCCCCGTTTCCTACGGCCAATTTGAATACAGATGGACACGCGGCGATGTTATTAAGTCGATGCAGGAATTCCCGGCGTTCCAACCCCATCGTCGTACCCGGGAGTCGATCGAACCCAAGTTTCGCGTCGTACAATAGCTGACACCGGTAAGAGGATTCCGGTAGTCGGATCGCGAGTGGAATTGCAAAGGGACGCCGCTACCCCGTCCTCCGACTGATTGATATACGCCCGTCGTTCCTTCGTTTATACGTAACCGAAGAAACTGGCCGAAGAGTCGCTCTGAAGCTGACGGCGCAATTTATTCTCTCGTTCGAGCGTTAATCGGTGACGGGCCGCCGGGCATTTTCATTACCGCCCAAGTAGGATGCGAGAGAGCGGTTCGCGGTGAACGATATTAAAACGAAACGGACTTAACGCTGGCGCAAACACCGCGCGGCGTTTCCTGCGGCCTATTAAACGCGCTATGAAAAACAATGCCCCACCGATTTCACAGGATAACGCAAGCTCCGGCGGCTATAGCCGTAAAAATTTCATTCCGATTTACGTCCGATTAAACGAGCATCGTACCCGCTAACAATAATATCCGCGCGTCTCTTCTCGCGGCGGCCCCCGTTCGCTCCAATTCCGACGAATTCAATCTACCTAACCGGAGACCGACCCCTCGACCAGAACGCGATATCTGCATAGATATTTCCACGTCACGGAAACGTATCACCGATCGCTTGGTCAATGCTGGAACAAATTAGACGCCAGGTGTAGACCGCGCGACACGCGCCTCCTCCGCTCGACGGTTCGCGCGAAACACGAGAGAGAGAGAGAGAGAGAGAGAGTTATTTCCGCCGAGTCGGCTGTCGCGCGGAAGTTTCAGCGAAAACGAAGGATGTTTCGTTGTTTCGGTTTACGAGACCGAGAGCACGGCCGCTCTGGTGCGTGGAATGCGCGCAGCAGGCTCCTCGCGTGCCGCGTTACACGGCCACGCGTATTTATTCGCGCCGTGGAACACGCGTACACGTACGGTGGCTTTACGAGCCCGCGGCTCCGTACACGGCAGCCACCGTTATCCGGGTTAACTGCGCTCTGAACGCGATTTACGCTGATCGCGATGTACGCGTCCCGCGGACGTTCGACGGGTAACGCAGCGCGCCGCTGATACCGTCTATCCGACGTCGAGAACTGCTGGGACCCGACGCGCGTACACACGCCCGCCCCGATATAAACGTTTCACGGCTTGTTATCGACCGGCCGCGAGAGACTCGAACCGTCGATTCAAGAGCCGGCCCGTGTTTTCGAACTTGCCCCCGCTTTCAGCTCCGATTTCACCCAGTTCTCTACTTAAAGTAGATTATTCCGCCGGAAAGTTTCCCAACGGGCACCCCCCGTATCTGAATTCCGGGTAAACATCGATTTTTCCGATTCGTCGTTGCTCGTCGCACGCGATAGACGCGTCGCTCTTGCTGTTCGAAAAACGAAAAATGCTCCCCACAGAGATTGGGAAGTTTGAATCTAACAAAGTGTTACCGATTATGCATATTCGGTAATTACGACCGAAATCGCGTGGAATCGAGGAAACCCTCGGCATCGAGTAGCCCCTGCGCCAAGTCTGTTTCACTCCAGGGGAACGTAAATGAAGGTACACAGTCAGGGCGGATGAAGAAGATGCTGACAACGAGCCAGTGTTCTTGTCAGTTACCACGAACCGGAGGATTTCCTTCTGCTGGTTCAGCGGATCGTGCTCCACGAGCACCGCGTCGCGTTACAACTCCCTTTCTTCGAGTTCCGCGACCGTAAGTCACCTCTCTCCCTCTTCGCTGGTGATCTCTTTCGAGGTCGAGTACCGTCCCCGGCGATTCGCCCGCGTCGCGTTTACCACCTTCTCTTCGCCGTCGTCGTCGTCGCAGCGACGACACGTTCGCGGGGCAACCCCAGACACTCTTCTCGTGTCCCGCCTACGACGTTGGTGCGGCACGGGAGACAATGGTCGCGCGACAGAGAAACGAGGTTCGACGGGGTATCCCCCAGGCTGACGCATCAAGCAGAGGCGACGCGAGCCGATTTTACTCGATCGTAAAGGATCGTTCACGATACGCCCCCAAAGATTGATTCGACCTCCTCGCGCACGCCACCTCGGGATTAACGCCCCGACGCATACGCGCGGCGATCGGCCAAGGTTCTCCTCGGAAATCGCCGCGCTAACGAAAGGGTTAAACACTGTGCAGTTACGTAACCGAAAGCTGCGCACAGTGGGAGCGACGACGTAAATCTTCGCGTGCCGTCAGCCGTTACCGGGTTGTATAATTTAACGGCATCGAGCCGCGTAAAAAGCCAGGGGCTGGATCCCGGGGAAAGAAAGAAAAAAAGCGGCCGCGAGACTCGAGCCGGATGTAAATTTCTGTTTTTTCTGAAAGTAAACCGATTAATAGAGGCGGGGCGTGGGTCGTTTTATTCTCGTCATCGCTTTGCCTTCCTCCTTTTCAGCCGGCGCTTCGCGTGCAAAATCAATACCGGATTCGCAATTTATTCGTTCCAACACGAACGCAACAGATGCCAGCTAACAGTCCGGGAAGAAGTAAAGCGTTTTAACGGGTACATTTTGTGCAACACGGAGGACACCCGTGCATAGAGATAGTACGTATACGCGATAATATCGCATATATATACATATGATATATATACACGTAGACGTAGAAACGGGAGGTGTTTCTAAAACAACCGAGCCAACTTCGAGGCGGTATTCTATTCAACTCCGGATTGAGGCGAAGTTCTATGAACGCGGAGAGTCGCGAAGGCTTCCGGTTCTAACTTACGCTCGGGCTTTATCCGCGAAGAAAAGAGTTCCCGTAGAATACTTTTCAAGTTCTCCCGCCCCCGTTCGGAAACTGCCGTTAAAAATACTCCACGGCCGTCTCTATCTCTTCCCGGGGAATGTTACGTTTCGTATCGGGGCCGGTTTCGGCGTTAAAAAATTGTCTCGCTATTTCCAAGTTTATCGCCAGCGCAGGAGACGAGAAAACTTTTAAATGGCCGCCATCTGTTCGGACGAACAGGCGGGTGGACGTAGGTGATACGCGTACATGGTCGAGGTGTTATACGGCTGTGCGAATAAATCGGTAGCGAGGCAGCGGCTCGGTTCCGTCCTAACGAGACCTCGACGAGGGTTGATTTAATTTTCAGCTGGCCAGAGAGCCTCTTCGATGCGAAAGCTCGCAATCACCGGGGGTAATATCCAGGCGACCCTCGCGGATGCCGTGACGGACGTGACTCGCGGAACGGGAAATACGGGAAGTCGGGAGATTTGCGGCGAAATAAAATATCCCCGTCTATTGTGCCCGCGAGACGACCGGAGAAAATAACGTGGAATCGTATAGCAATGACGCGGCGATAATAGAAGGGAATACGAGCGTATTCGCAACAAAAGCAGCTCTTCTTATCGTCCTTGCGAACACCATTAGCGTATCCGTGGCGTCGCGTTCCTACCGCCGCGCCAGGGTATTTTTGGTACGGCTATGCATCCCATTACTCGAGAAATTCTTGGCAAAGTAATTTAATGTCACCGAGTCGCGCTCGGTGGCAATCTTAATCAATTTCACAGCGCGCGCGACACATTCTAACGAAAACATCGACGACGCTCTACGACGGTTTACGAAACGGCGGTGGTATGCGAGGCCGCGGTTTGTCCCTCCGAATTCGCTCCCCTCTGCTCCATTGATGCGCTGCGCATACGCTGCCTTTCTTCCTCTAATGAGTTGCCGTTTACGGACGAGGAGTTATTCCGGCGTGTACGCCTGTACAGCGGAGAAATTCTCCAGCGAGATCATCCCCGCGTCCATTGTCGTTTACATCGAAAGCTCGATACGGAGTGTACGATCTAGTATGTTCGGGCGTGGCATCCGCGGCTTGGATACGAGTTCCGCATCCAACTCGCGTGGAATACACGTATTGCGTTCACGTGAACGTGGAACGAACCGGGGACAAAGTCATCGGATGAAAGACGCTAGAAAGTTGGTACGCCTATTCGAGATGCACCTGGTGCGCACGGTATACACCTCCGGCGGCGGCATATTTCTGCATTCGTAGCCCGTGGCACCGATCTAATATAAAAGACTAATGTAATATGTATTCGAATGTACGTGCCGCGCAACGAGCGTAAGCAAAGTGCAGGTCTTAACGAGGTCTTGTCGAGTCTGATTTAATTTTCAGGACACGGAGGGATTCGACTGATAATGCTCGCTCGGTTGCGGACGAGAACTGCAGCTGGTGCGGCGAACGGGTCGTTGGTTATGAGTTTCCCGATAGAAGGAGGGAAAGGAAAGAAGAGAGAAGAGAGGAGGAGGGAAAAAGAGTAGAAATAACACTGATTACCGTGTTGGTTTGTACAATAATTATATCGAATAATTATCATAATTAACGCGACATTGTTGTTAATACACGCGTCCCTGTGTCGGCAAACAACAGCGTGCGCGTTAATAAGCTTTACGTGGCACTAATAACGGGGTAGATAATTATAAGCGAATCCATCAAATTATTGCTCGTTAACGCGGCAACTAATCTACCACGCTTCCTTTTATTCGCGGTGGACGCGACAAGGGGACAAATTGCCGACGTCAAAAGCTTAACGAATTATCTATGCGAATCTAGATTTATTACCACGGCTACTTGTAGATTCATACCGGGCTCTCGGCGGAGGACTGGTTACACACCGTTCTGGCCGCATCTAAATGCGCTCTCTGGCCGGTGTTTCGCGTTTGCATTCAAACCGGGAGCTAAGTCGGAAGCGTGTTTACACGCGCCATCGCTAAGTGGACCAGCCGAGTGACCAATCCTAACGAGGCCTCGTTTGCGGCCTGATCTAATTTTCCAGATGCGAGGGCGTTCGATGGAAAGCTTACGGTCAACCGGTGGGGATCCTCGACGGAGGGTGAAACAACCCTCCGGAGAAGGAGAGGAAAAAGAGAGAGAGAGAGAGAGAGAAAGAGGGAGGCGAAAGCGCGGAGAGAACGGGTTTCTCCACGGAAAAGATCAGCTCTGGTCGGATCAGCGCAATTTAAGAGCCCGCAGTCTACGCTCGTGCACAAACTTAATCCGTCCGATGCACGGAATGCGAAATGACGGAAACTGTCCTCCTGTATATCCATCTCGAGAAATGGGGTTTCTCCGTAGCGAGCATTCCTACAGACTTTACAGCCGGATATTTGTTTTTCCGGCCTGAATGCTGAACACCCCGGCGAATGAAGTATTCATAACGGAAAGGGGGGCCGATGTACACGAACGGGGGAAGAGAAGCGTTCCTTCCGCGAGAAAGTTAATTGGACGGTGGTGAAAGACGCCGCGCTGGTCCCAACTTCAATCGTTCCCCGGCACGACGAGTACACGATTAATTTCACCAACCTCTACTACTCGTTCCCCGTCAACTTTAGATTAAGCTCGGTCAGACTCGGTTCGAAAAATCGATCCGCGCGGCTCTATCCACGACCGATAAAGGTAAACCGTCCGCGTTAATCCACCGCTGCTGAATCCCAGCGAAAGAAAACGACGACGGGGAGGATGGTGGGACGCGTCGACGCGTCGAAGCGCCGGTTGAATCCGAATCCCCGTGTATGTCTGAATTACACGAGTCAAATGGAAACGAGGAAAATAGACGGACGCCGTGGAGAGGGAGCCGAGTGGCAGATCGTCAGCCAGATATTGGACAGATGTCGCGTTGAATGTGCAAATGTACGAACGAACGCGAAGCAGAAACTGGAACAAGAATCAAGAACGTAGACGCGACAGACACAGGGGCACGCGCGTGCATACGTTCGTAATCCGACGCGGAGGCACGACACGGGTACCTACAACCTGGACTCCTGACGTGCACTGGTAAACGCGCTATCGTGCAATCGGTACGAGACAGATCGTAGCTGGTGCGCTTCGGGGAAGTAATTACCAAAGCTTTGAACGAGGCGAACGATCGCAGAAACCCGTCTGTCGCGAATCGTTCCATTCACAGAGTCGGCCTTTACCGGTCGCCAGAGAAGAAAGAAGGCGAAACGATCCCGGGAGTACCGTGCGCCCGCGTGGCTGGCTATCGCGGAATAATTGATTGTTCGCGAACAAGAGAAGTACCGTATAATAATTCTTCGGGGGCCATAACCCGTCATAAAACTACAGCGATACGAATGAAACTAATTTAACTACCGCTCCCCGTTAAGTCGACCGCGCCGCGGTGTTTCTCCTTTTCCCGTTCGATCGATCCGGAAGATCTTCGCGTAACGGTGCCACCGGGTAGCTCGAGACGGCCCGTACCTTATTTCGCCGACTCGATTTCACCGGCCGCTCTATTCATTATCGATCTCTGCGGTTGAAAACCGAGAAATTAAATCACCCGCGGCGACTTCTGAATATCCGCGTCGATTCCTCTCTTAGGCTGTAGCTACTACCATTCAATTATCGAGTAAGCGAAAAGCTCGCCGGGTCTGGTACGTAGCCGCTTCGCGTGTACCGTTGCGTCGTAAAATGTTTCATCCCGTCGTTTACCTTTTTCTCCCTTTTGTCCATCTCCGACTTACCCGACTTTATCCGCCGCACGGCTCCACGCTTTGCCGTCCCGAAACCGTTTTCTCCGTCCGACCGCCCTCGCTTTGACCCGAGCCACCGTAGAAATACACGGATGCGGACACACGAACACGCGTGGCGCGCATATGCACGCACGTCCGGTATGCGCGCGATCGTGCGCTAGATTCGCGACTTCCGTGTTCCCAAGACTCCGCCAACGTTTATGCGCGCACATACCGCAACGATCGATGTCGACGAGAACACGGGACGACGCTGCAAAACGGGAGAAAAGTGACGAGGAAACGCGACGAGAACGATCCTCGAATGGAGTCGATACAGCCTCGGTATCGCGCACTCCCGCGGTTCTCTTCTATGATCGACCACGCGCGCGTACGACCTCGCGCTCGTTCCAATTAATAAATTCTCGAGTAGCTCCACCAGGAGAATATTAACCATCGATTCGTATGCACGAGCTCTCGCTCTATGATTTTGCCATGAATTTTCTTCCGCATGCTTCGAGGCGCGGAAAGAGAGAACCGGTGGCAGTAGACAGTTTAAACGCAATAAAAGCACGGACGCGTTTTATCCCAGCGCTATCCGACGGAAAATTAATGGGTCACGACTGTTCGCCTGCCTGGAAAGTTTCGGTGGGAAACGTTGGGAACAGCCACGTTTCCGAAAACGCAACTTCGTCCGAGAAGTCATTAACGCGACTACTGGCCGAAGTTACAGAGGCGAAGGGAGAGAATCACCGTTGCGCTGCGCTCCCGGGGTGAGTTCTCGACTGCGTCCCCCATAAATCTACGGCAGGAGACGCGCAGCGGAATTCGTACGGTTTTCGACGTAATTCTCAGGATACAGGGACGATCCACGGCTACGGGAATCGAGCGCGGCCGCAAACGGGGACCAATTGGATCGCGAGGACCGACGTGGAATAGGAAAAACGCCGGGGAACCCGACGTTTTACGAGCTCGACGCACTCTCCGGTTTTCCCGCGGCGTGGCAAGTTCGCGACATTATGCATTCGGTAACTTCGAAACGATTCGACGCGCAACGACGCGGCATCGCCACGGTTTAACAAATAATGCCAGGGACGGTTACACGCGGCTGGGAAACGTGTCCCGAGCGATACGCTCGCCCTATGAAAATTTAATACGACCCGACGTATTTAAAGGAACAAGCTTACGAGTTTTCGCGGCGCTACGATAACGAGCCCGCCGCCGGTGGACGTTTTATCATACATCGAGTTTAACCTAAGTACTTTCCGAACTCGGAATTCCCCCGTCGGAACACGCTTGCCGGCTAACCTTCCAGGCATATTAAAAAAGTTTCTCCCTTGGAATTCGACGGAAGGCATTTTCAATCGGCGTCCCTTCCGATTCGATGTATTCTCTAATTAAAAAATTCCGCGCGATATCAAACTGGTCGGTCTCGTCGATCCGTTACAGGGCCACCCTCCTCGAGAATCGTTCCGCGCGAGCGAAGAAGGGGCGAGCAACGATACTCGTCGAATCCGATCTTGGCTCCCGCCGGTTCTCGCGAAACGACCGTCGCGAACATTTTACAATATAATCGTGTGACCGTGGAGAGGATCTCTCGCGGAGAACAGAGGCGAGGAGGAAGAGAGAAGAGGCGCGAGAAGAAGAAAAAAAGAGGAAAAAAGTGAAAAGCAGGGTGAAAGGAGAACAGAAGAGGTGGTCTGAGTGGACTGCCGTCGGCACTCACGACGTTATAGTGGTACTCGCTTCCACCCCCGTTCGCGAGGCCGACTGCGAGCCGGCAGTCTCGTCTCGAGTGTCCCACGGAACTCGCGACACAAACGACCACGTCCTGCGTCGCTGTTCCCGTCCCACCCTCGCTGCTCTCTTATCACCGGTGGCCTCGCTGTTACTTTGACCCAACCGGCGGAGGTTTCTTTGACGCGATCGCCTAATAGTACGTCTCCGTGGGGGTGGAAGAAATAATTTCGTGGCATCTCGCGTCCCGTTTCGTCGCGTCGCTTCATCGTCTCGTAAGACACCCGAGGGTGGCGATTCGGTTGTATACACGCGTAGCCCACGAGACGCCGAACGAACACGATGTAGAACGCGTTTGCTAATCATGGAACGCAGCGAGTTCTATTTTCGACGCCCCATTTGCATCTCGGATGATACCGTAATAGCGCGGCGTCCGCTTATTGCAACATACAACGGATCGCGTCGGTGGTATTTCTCCCCGTTCGCACGGTATTTTCATCGCGAGTGACGGCGAGATGATCATTCGTTTCATCGCTACTAGAGACACACGAGCGACGTGTTCCAAGGGAGGTGTCCCCCTCGCCCCGCGCGCCGAGGACGCGCGTTAAGCAACCGGGAGAACGGAACAGCCAACCCTGTCTCCCGTCGCTACTTTACGCGTCGCGTATAATATGTAAATAACACGGTGCACGCTAACTAGACCCGTCTTCCGCTTTTCTATACCTAACAGAACGCGATCGATGTTCCGCGTAGCTGCAACAACATCCACGGGGAAAGAATACGCGCGCGTACATGCATGTACGCTGCTACGTACCCGCTGGCTGCTTCGACATGACTAATGGCCGGCGAGAGGGAAAAACTGGCTTAAACTCGTGTTTCCTTCTTTTGACTTATTACCCTCGCATCATCGAGGATGCTGCTGGCGTGCGCTCCTGCCGTGCTCTCTTAGCCGCTCAGCAGATAAGATCGCTCTACCCTTCAACCCTCTGTTCGAAACAGGAAAAAAAAGAAAAAACAAGAAGAGGAGGAAAAAACGCGGGGACCGAGGTTTT
This sequence comes from Xylocopa sonorina, assembly GCF_050948175.1. Classification (NCBI taxonomy): domain Eukaryota; kingdom Metazoa; phylum Arthropoda; class Insecta; order Hymenoptera; family Apidae; genus Xylocopa; species Xylocopa sonorina. Next base: position 18,268,424 of record NC_135193.1, read on the forward strand.
TCACGTCGGTTCCCAGGTCTAGCGGAGCAGTTCGAGCCGCTCTCGATATTCCCAGGCGACGAGAAACTTCTCGAGCCGAGAGAGCCAGGCACGCAAGATGCACAGCTGAATTCCCCCGCGATCCCCGTCAATTTTCGCAATTGAAATTGCACGAGTTACACCCCCCCTAGGAAACGTGTGGATTTTATCGTACGGGTTGGGGAGCAGCGATAATCACTACCGGTTAATCGATCGCGTTATTGTTTAAAGGACAAGTTAGTAGGTGGAACGAGAGCCGTGAAAGCGAGCAAGAAACAGGGAGGCTGAGCAACTTCGCTCGTATACCGTGTCTCGTGCCGCGAGTTACTCGGCCCAACTTCGAGGACACGGTAACAAGGTAATGTACATGCTGTTCGCGTGTTTCAAGACGCGCTGCCCTGTTCCCGTATTATCGCGGCTAATTGAGTTACAACCGCCGTGCTCGTTGTTATTATTAATTAATATGGCCATTAATTAGAGGGAACGCAGATAGCGGCCGATCGAACTTTCGCTGGGGCTCGTCCGACCTGAACGAACCGTGTCGCCCGGTAATCGAGAACCAGAACGTACCCTGCTCGTTCCTGCGCGGAATCTACTCCGTGCCGCGCGATGTTTATCTTTCCAAGGGGGGAGGGGACAGAATTCGGTTTAACGGTAAGAGAGGGAAGAAAATTGCTTCTACGCCATTATGCTTGGTTAAAAGGCGAGCTACCACGGTACGACGCGTCGCAGGGGGATACACGTATAACACCGATAGGGACACGTCGAGGAACAAGTCGATCGAGCTGTTGTCTCGCGGCGGGTGCTAACGTCGAACTTCGGGAGCACGTTAACGAGATAATATACAGCCCGTGCACGTCTATGGTGCTGGAAGCCTGTTATTCGTATCACCGGTGAGCGCACTGCAGCGAATAACTCGGTTACCAGCCCGGTGTGCACAGGTACCGCTGGCTGGCTGGCTGGCTGGCTGGGACACACGCGAAACTGCGATACGGTGTCGTCGACACTGAAACGCGATTTAAATTTTGACACACCCCGTGCGAATCGACGTCCCTTCGTGGAGGTTCGAAAATTTCGAAGGGACCGCGCTGGTAAAAGTGGGACCTAAACTGGTCGTACGGCTTGGGAAGCAGCAGCCGCGACGAGACGCCGATGGAAAACGACACCGTGCCACGATGCGACGCAGACACGGAATCTCGCGCGAAAAGATGGAAACGGAAGGAGGAATCACCGAGCGAGACGGGTATCAGAACGCGATCCGGGTGGGTAACGTTACCGCAAAACACCGGCCACCCGATATCGAGAGAGTGGATCCGCGGCCGCAATCTGGAACGGTTAATCACGCTGCTTGAGCTCGAATTTAATGTCGCATTATGCTACTCCCGTGGCTGGCGCTTCGAGTTCCGAACGCGGGCCCAGTTGAGCGTGGAGAACGCATCGGGGACTGCGGAACGTAATCGGATGGACGTCGGATGGGAACGCGTCGGCCGACAGCCGGCGGTCCTATTAAACGACCGCTGAAAAGGTATCGACGTTGCAAATCAGATTTTCGCGGACGCGCGTCGTTGAATACACGGATCGTGCGATGCATATCGGCCGGGTTTTTGAAACCGCATTACCGGTTGCCGCGACGAGTGGACGAGCGAGCCTGAAATTTCGTGGGAAAATCTACGGGCGCAATTCCTGAATTAACGCCGTTACTCTATTTCTCTCTCTCCCTCCCTCCCTCTCTCCGTTAGTCACGCTAGAATGGCGCAGCCACGCGTTCCAAAGTTCGATTCGCTGTACGATAGAAATCGACAAAGTGGGAATCTTAGCTCGTACACGGAGCTCTGTGATTCAAAGCGGTTTGACTTAGCCAGTCTGATAACGTTCACGGGAACTGTATCTGATCGAAGCGGATTTAACGTTGCTGCTGGCTGACGCTTAAGACTCTCGAGGCAGGCTCGCTCGAGGCCCGATCCGACAGACTCGCTAAACACAAGCCGCTTGCAGCGTCTCCGAGCCGCGGAAGAAGCATTCGCGTAACGATCTCTACGACAACCGCAAAGCCCCGATACCGGCGTACGTATAGCGGGGTCTCGAGCTGGCACCGATTCGCCTCTGAATTCGGCTACAAAGACAGGCGAGGAGAAGGCTCGCGTTTGGCCGAGAGAAACGTACCCGTTCGAGTCTGCTCGTACCTCGATAATCGCACGCGGTCGATCGCGGGGTGTCCCCGGCGACCCAGATTCATTTCCAGCTCTATATACCGTAGGTGCGTGTAGACAGGGAGTCAAGTGCGATCGATCCCACTGGCATAAGACGCTTTAACCTAAGTCTCTTAGCAAGAGTGTATGCATTTCAATGGTACGAACGATCGCCCCGGTGCCGCTGCGACTTGGACGCCCCTTTAACGCCCGACCTATATTCCTCGAGCGACGCTTCGCCAGCCAAGAAACGAACGTGGCCACCGTAGTCTCTCGTCGCCTCTATCGGAGGCACAATGCGACACGTTCCGTTTCTCTCGCGAGCAGCTCTACACGACCTCTCCCCGTCGAACGAAATCCGCTTTAATGCGGATGCTCTCGATTTTCGATAAACCGCGAACCACGCGAAAGAAGTTGCCGGACGGTCTGGCACGAATACGCCGTGCCGCGGAATATATAGCCACCGGTATCCATAACAACGATTACCTTTTGCGGGCAATCGATTTATTTTCAAATCTGTCAGAGAGGCGCCGCGCCGGCCGGGCCCGGGTTCGCGATATTTCAGTAACCGTTCAGAGATCGAAATAGGCCGTTAATGTTTAATCGGCCCCGGGCATGCGGCGCGAAGGGAAACTATGAATAAAAATATCGTTTCCCGCGGTTGCTTTCACGCTGGACCGATTCTGTCCAAACGTTGCGCGCAAATTAAACTGATTCCGGCAGCGAGAGCCGGGCAATGGAGCGGTTTGTTGTATTACCGTGCGAACTACCCCATTCGGCAACGCTACGCGGGTACAACACGGTATAGTAAAACGGAGGGAAGGGGAAGGGTGACGCCAGTGGGTTGCAGGGCTTAGAGGGTTGCCGAGCGGGTGTAACAGGGAGGGTGACGGGTGAAACTGCGGCGTATCTCCACGGGAGAATTTTCCGAGGAGCTGCACGCGTCCTCGTACGCGGGGGTAAACGTAACGTCGGCGCAATTTTCTCAGCCGTCGGTTCGCGGCGGCACGAGGGAATGCATTCTTTCGTCTGGATTCTGGAAATACCGCGACGTCGACCGCGTTTCCATTCGAACTTGAGATCAGCGTTCCCGTTTTCCGCGGAACAGTTGAAAACTACGGGATCGAACGACGAACGCTCGCCACCGCCCACCAGCGCGTTTTCGTCCGCTTTTTATCGCGCGATACCGGTAGATAACGTCGATCGCGGCAATCAAAGAGTGTATCGATCTGCGGTGGTTTTCAATCTGGACAGAGGAGACAGATAGGTACGGTACGCGCGATATCGGATTCATTGGTGGAATCGTGGCGTCCAACTCCGGTGTTTAAGCCCCCGAATCGTGGCGCTCGTTACACTCACTCCCCGGGTGCATTAATCATGACGGGGGTGGCCATAAAGTTTGGCATCGCGTGCGCGTGGATTCCGGTCCCAACGGATGAACCGAAAAGTCGCCCCGTGATCCCTGGCTCGCGGCACGCGAGAATGCGACACGAGAAAATGGAAATCGATAAGTAAATACGAGCCGGGCACGGCGCGGAAGTTAATTCGATTAGGCGAAGCGCGCGGGATACGAGATCAAACGTGTTTTAGATCCCCCCCGCGCGGGTAACAAGCTTAGGGAATGCATACGAAACGGCGGGCTTTGCGCGCCGTTTGTTCGCGATGCCCGTGCGAATATCCGCGACACGGCCCGCGAAACGTTTACAGGACAAGCACGGAAAAAGCATTCCACCATTCGATACGCGGACTCCGTGTTCGTTCGAATCGGATATGGGTATCTCGTGGCCAGAGAGATCGATTTCAAATAAAGTGGAGATGGCTGAGAGATAGAAGAAAGAGAGAGAGAGAGAGAGACTGTGCTATTATATTTGACTTTCGGCTTTCCTCCCACGTTCGCCAGGTATCCTCGATTTCACTGTGCCTCGTCGCAGCCAGCCTCTCGGATACCTACCTCCGAAACGATTTCTTCCTCGTTCTCGCGATACGAAACGACGTGTCGGGAAAGAACGTTCCCCTAAACCCTGGGATTAAAACGAGGAAAAACCGTTCCCATGGTGTATCATATTTTCCGGTCAGTATCACGAGGGGAAAGAATACAAATTTCCACCGGCGCTGCACGCCGGCACCGCAGCTGTCCATATTATGCCAGCGGGTGGATTTCGCGTACGAATAGGAGCAGCAGCCACGAATAAAAACCGAGAGGACAAAGCCTGTATCGCGTGGAACACCTGCTCCGCTTCCACCATCCGAGGGATAACGCGTCCCGGATGAGAGGTACGGTTGTCTTTCAACAGGGTTTCCGTGTAGCTCACCTTATGTACCCATCTCTACCTACCTACACACCTTCCTACCTATACCTCTCCGTCCCCTGCCTCTCGCTGGCTCTTTAGAGCTCGTTACAACGGTCGAGATCTAGCCAGGCCACCAAAGACCCTGTAAAAATCATTCGACTTCGTTGCCAGGACGACCCACCACCGTGTATCGCGAGATCCGAAGAAAGACCCCCGAGCCTGGCTCACCGTGCCGCGGTCGATCGAGCTTACCCCAGGTTATTTTTTTCTGTACACCGTTACGCTGTCGAAGTGATTCTCCTCGGGAATATAGTCCAGATTACGAGCAACAATGAGAGCCGTGGGGTTCGCGTACGAAGGGACGAAGCGTTCTGAGCCTCGGAGGGGTGAGATTCCTCGAGCGTAGCGTCGTTTCATCCCGGCCGAGGATCGAAGATAGCAAGTTCCCTAATTATTTCAACCACTTGAAAGTTTAAAGCGACTGTTACGAGGCGACGGTGGCGTTCAACGGGACAACGGGGAGGGATTCCGTCGTAAACTTCAGTTTGGAAGTGAAAATTGACAGGGACGCGAGGTGGACGGTTTAGAGCGGGTAACAAAGATAACAGATCAGAGAGCAGCTCGTGCCGGAGACGTTCTCAATTCATCTCGACGGGCGCGATAGCGAAATAACAACGTCGCGGCGCACCTGGGGCGGGAGTAGATCTTTGTTAAAGTTTAAGCAAGGAAGACTAGCGCGAATTTTATTTGACACCTGATGAATGTGCTCGTGCCACGAAAAGGTAATGAGAATTCCTAGATCGTGCGCGAGTCAAGTATGAAGTATTACTTGTACGGATAATGAAACGGAAAGGAGGAAGGAGGGTGCCGGTGGTGGAGCGTGGGTGGCGGATCGACGGAACAGCTCGTTACACCCCACCGCGGAAATGGACATTTTCAGTGAAAACAAATAGGTCGCGGGAGTTGAGAAGTTAGTTGCTCGGATGATACGCGCGTCGTAACATTGTACGGCGATGAATCGAGCGCGGAAATCCTGACGTATCGAAGGAAAATTCATTCCCCATTAACGTTTTTACACGTGTCGAGTGTTCCTTGGGGTTCCTTTGAACGGAGCGAAACAATTTGTATCGCAAAACTGTGGAATTTTCGGCACGGGGAAAGGACGAAACGCGTACCAAACGGGGATGATAAATACGCTGCATACGTCCGCGCGAAGGTACAAAGGCACGGTGAACGTGAATAAACGTGAATAAAATGCATCAAATAATAGTTCCGTTGAACGATGAATAATGCATGATACAATCTCGAGACGATGGAATACTGAAACTCAAATACGGCATAGCACGCGGTGCAACGGTAATTGATTCGTTACGAGTCTGCGAGCGTTCGATGAATGAAAACTAATATCTACGAAACAAGACGAAGCGGAAGCTTATCTTTGAAGCGCGATTGATGTAACGGGAGTACCATTGAAAAGAATCGAGATATTTCCAGCCGACGTGCCGGCGCTACGCTGCGAGGGAGGAGATGGTAACGAGAGCGAGGGAAATCAACGAGCTGCTTATCCGATTCGAGTTCATTTTCGAGTGTTGAAAATGAACTTGAACGGCACTCTACCGTTCGAGTAGAATATGCGTTCGCTGCCCGATGAGCTCACCGGCACCCGTTTCTCGCGTGCATACGTGGTAAACGCGTACATTCGAGAGGATCACTCGTCGGTTCTGCGAGCGGCGTCAATCGACCTGATTCCTAAAAGGGGATCCCCTCGTTCATCCCGCGACGCGAAAAACCGACCGACGATTGAAAAGCGTCTCGCGCGACTCGCGGAAACTTCGTTTCTTTCGTCCGCGAGCGCGAAACGCGATGAAACGAACCGCTAAACAGCGGGACGCGTCTCGTTTGCGTCTATTGAAAAAACTCCGGGGCAAAACGTTCCGGATACACCGGCGTATCCCGCACTTTTTCCGCTCCACCTTTCGCGGAATATCTCTCTGTATTTAAAGCAAGGACTGCCTGCTCCTCGAGTTCCCGGGTCGAGGGGGGAGAGCACCACAGACGCAAGCTACCCTTCTTTCTTTCCCCTTCCCATTTCCTCTTGTTGCAAAAATTCTCTAAATCAGACGTGGCGCTATCAAAGGCGCAGGGCTTTTAACGGGCGCCTGGTTCGCACCGGACAGAGAAAAGGAGCGTTTCGTCGCTTCCATTTACGGGTGCAGAGGAGAGCCGCGCGAGAGAAAGCGTCGAAGCTGCACGAAGATCCGATCGTTTTCGAAATCGAGCATCGCCGATAGAATTCCGATCGATCGGGCTCGGGGCACGAAGCAATTACAGCAGCCGGCGCGACGTTCGAAGGTAAAGTCGGTATCGAGTACGTGAGGAGGGCTTTTACGATCCTCGGCCCGAGAGGACCGTCACGATCGTAAATGAGATTCGACGAGCATAGCCACCGATAGTTACCCCCTCGTTCAACTCCCCATCGCGCCCCCTTTCGCCGACGATCCTTACGCACGGATGCATCGCGACTGGCCCAGCCGGGGAAAAGGACGGGGTGGTGGTGGTGGTTCCGACTGTACGAACCGGAGATACGACTCGAAAGGACGGACAAGGGAACGGTGGCGGATTACGAGTAAAACCGGCTGCGAGTCAAAGTAGCCGGAAGATGAAGAGGAACCGAAGAACGTAACGAAGGAGTGAGAGAGAGAAACGTTGCGAAGACCGATAGATCGACATTTTCGAGTCGAAGCAAGACGAGGATAGAGGAGGAAGGCGCAAGGAGGAAAGGACACAGAGGACTCGCACGATCGCTAAGAATTTCAGCCATCTGGCGCTACATCGTGCGTCCGTAGGTTTACTCGGTGGCGCCTACCCCACGAGGTCTCCGATAGAAGTAAAAGCAAACAACTTCGCCCGGTCGAATCGTAGCAGAGGGAACGGGAATAACAAAAGAGGAATCGCGTTTCACGATATACCGGTTTCTCGGACAATATTTTCTTACGACACGATCGCTGCCCGATTCCTGGAACAGGCTCGGAACTCGCGTCACGGAGCCTTGAAACGGTCCAAAAACGGAATACCATCGGTGGTTAACACCGGTTAAGAACGAAAGTGGCATCGATTCTCCCTCTCTCTCTCTCTGAATGAATCGAGTCTCAACCATGGCACAGATACGACGCACTTACTCAGCGTGCCGCACGTGCCTGTTGTGCATACGTAATGCGTATTGACACGTCGAGTGACAGCACGCGGACCAAGTCACGCTGCGAGCCACTCGTCGAATCGATACACACTGGAGGGGGACACTCAGGGGGGGACGTCGTTACCGATTAAATCGGAGGAGCGGATCGAATCGTTACGCGTATATACTCGCTATGCGGGGCGAATAAACGCGAGCAAAGATCGAACGAGAAGATGAAGAAGATGAAGAAGATGAAGAAGAAGAAGATCGCAGACTCACCGGCAATGGCGACGAACAGGAAGAATATCCACATATCCATGAGTATACCGGCGAGGCGTAGCTGGAAGTAGCTGGCTGCGTACACGAGCTTGTCCATCACGCTCCTGGATTCATGGTCGTACGTCGGTTGATCAGGTACCTAGGTTCTCTTCTCTCTTATCTCTCTGGTCCGGACAAACCGTTGATTCCTCGTAACGTGACACGGAACAGCACCCACTGGCCGCGAGCGATCGAGTCGCGTAACACTGGCGGAGAGGAAAGTTGATGAACCACCGCGAGCGGAACCCGTGGCGGTCGGTCGTCTCGTGGTGTGTCGCGCGTCGTCTCACCACCGCGGAACGTGTCCTGACACTGTCCTACGGTTACCTACGAGCCTCCCACGGAGCTGGCTCGCATCGTTCGAGCGTTTTCGCGGAGTACTCGTCGTCGGCCGAGCAGTTTTTCGGCTGGCCCGAACGATGCGACTCGAGAGATCAGATGCGATGGGATGCGCGCTGGCCGCCGCTGCCTCTCCGGCACGCGTGTGTTAAAACGACGTGTTACGTGTCGGTGCGTGTGCGTACGATACGCGCGTCCGCGTTCGCGAAACAGTCACGTCGGCCGTAATAAAACTGGCGTCCCTTCGCACCAGCGACGATATTACGCGTTCCAAGCGAGGCGCACGAAATCGACACGAATCTGTAGCGTGAGTCGCCGCTTCCGAGTGACGGCGTGCACGAGTACGGGGCGACCGTCGTCGTGTGCTCTCACCACCGCGTTGCCCGGAGTATTGACCGACTCGGCTCGGCTCGGCTCGGCTCGACACACGGTGCGCCGCTCTGCGCCCTCGGACCAGACGTGGAGAGAGACGCGGAGGGGACGGCCGCCTCACTCACGACTACCATACAACTGATCCTACTGTGGCTGCGCGCGCACTCTCGCTCGTACGCTCGCGGCTCCGTCGGACGACCTATACCTACGCTCTCCGTGCCAATTCAACCATTCGGATGGGCCTTGGACTTCCCTTCTTTCTCCTTTTTACGCTTATTTTTCTCTTCCCTCTTTCCACCCCCCCCCCCCCGCCTCTCGATACCTGTCGTATTTCTTCGGCAACGCGCCGCGTTCCACCGGTAAACAAACGACACGAGCACCTCCGAGCTTAGCCCTCGCGTGTTCGCCGCTCTTCCCTGCTTTCAATTTTTTTCTCTCCCCGCCTATTACATCCGGATCGCACGCGATCTCTGGTACAGGGTGGCTGCTCTCTCTCTCTCTCTCTCGATAAGCGTAAATCATAATCGATACCGAGAACCGCGCGCGGAGTTATTTTCGAGCGAAGAAAACGGAGCGAGCGATCCCCCCCACCCCGCCCTTGAATCGCTCCGATTCGCGACAACACGGGTTAATTTCGCGATCTCGGAAGCGTTCTCTCTTGTCTCGATGCGATAAGTACCGTAAAAGACGGCCAACGGTTGTCTTATCGCGCACCGGATAAGGAGGCCTGCAATAGAACAAATTACTAAATAACTAACACCGCGACGGACGTGATCGCGTCGAACAACGCGATAGACAAACGGCGGTGCACGGAACATGTGCTGTTTACCGGCAACGGAAAGATTCCCGGGTGATATCGCACGATAACGCATTATCGCCTCGTTGAACAACTACTAATCGTACGGGAAATAAAAGTTCCCTGACGGTGACGCAACAATGTCGCGCCGGTGGCACCATTGCGCGTTACCTCCCGTATCTCGCTCGCGGTAAGTATAGAACCGTTGCATTCGGAATAGGTTGGCGAACGAACGAATCGTTTAAATATTTAAGCGAAGGATAAACGAAATCTCGGGCGTAAAATCAAGAGACAGCATCCTCGCTCGCAGAGTCTCTCGTCCCGTTCCAATGTACACACCACGGTGTGCACGGTGCCGAACAACATGCAACCTACGTAGGTCTGCGGGAGAGAAGAACGTCAGAAAATACGGGGAGGGAGTCTAAACGAATGGTCCTCGAACAGTTGACATAGGGAAATCCAACGAAACGTACTGTAAACCTTTGCCGGTAGTTTTATTCGACGATCGATACTCGATACCGCCTCGTCTACCGTCGAGAGAGAGATTCGATCTCGAGAACAGCTCGACGCCTTCCGGACTTAAGAAAGAGATCTATAGGCCGGATAAGGGATCCGGCTGAGATCCAGCAGGTTGTTCCACGTGGAACGGAGAATTCGTCTGGGGGTAAAAGGGGGGGATGGAGAGGGACGTTCAACCCCCGGACGTGAACTTTCTTCGTCGTCTCTGCGAGACGCTATCCTAACCCAGAAAGGAGGGACGCGGAAGGAACGATCGTTCCGATTTTATCTGCGTCGAAACTATCGAGCCGTGAGTTCCAACCCTCCCGCGACAATGGCGTCGGCCCCGTAGTTACTCGCACGCGACCCACCGAGCCAGCTTAACAACCACCGTAGACCAACCCGCACAGCGGGACGCTTTTGTTTAACCGAGCCGTTTATTAATCAATTGCGTACGCCCCGCTCGGGAGCATTGCTCATTTGATGGTTAAACGCGCTCCTTTTTTTTTCTTTCCTTTCTTCACAGCTTCTCGTCAGTGGAGAAAGGCACCCGGGACGAATCCTTTGATCTATTCAGGGGAACATCTTGTAACGAGCAGTGCACGGATTCGAACGAGCGCGGTATCTACGTGGGTACGGTGTAATTTGCTGTACGTGAACAACGAAACCAGACACGGTACTCGAGCGCTCTCGATTGCACCACGACCGATGTTACTGCACCTAACTAGTCGACGAATCGAACAAATTTCTCCGTGGAAATTTCTACAGCATGCTCTGTATATATCGTACGGATATACTAGTACTACGTCTACCAGCTTCTAACAAAGCGGCTATAATTTTATGGGGGAAAAGGTATTTCGAAAGTTGCGATATATAGGTAACGATACGGGTACACAACTTCCGACTGCTACCAGTGTGGTTCGATTTACATTAATGAGCCCGGCGTGTCATTAGGTCGATTCGATTTACGTTATGCTCCGAGTCGATTGCCCGTTCGTGCCGGTAAATTGTTAATAAACGTAAACGAAAATAACGCGTCAATTACGAATGCAGTCGCGGTATCAAAGTGAAACGCGAAAGTAAATTATGCACTCTCGACGATTCTCCGCGGTTACGTAATACGAGTACGCGCGCATATTATGCTGAAACGAACGCGTGGCTGTACGCATTCGGGACATTATACATTAAAACGTAGAAGTACGAGCCGTAGGAACGTGAATCGGGATGACGTAACCGGCCGTAATTAAAGCAATCCAACGACCGGGCATGGAGTGTTTTTGAAGGCGTTTAAACAGGAGTAGACGACGTCGTTCCGAAAGCAAAACCCGGAATCTCCGGTACGCTAGGGGCGGGGACAATTCCAGGCATTAACTCCTCTTAAACCGTACAAAACGATGCGAGTTTCGGGTAATTCCACCGATTGCTACCAGAATCGTCACGCCTGCCCACGTAATTAAACTTTTTCCATTCAACGTTCACCTCCTCTGACCATTCTGATTCTCGGTCAATTATTCGAAAACTGGATTGTTTCCCGATTCGTTTCCGTCGTTGACAACGATACGTCCATGGGATGTGTGTGATATCAGGTCATGGATATGGATGGGCCACACGAATTCTCTCTTGTTTTTTTCTTTTTTTTTTTTGTAAACACGTGTCCATAATTTATTATCAATTGTGTACTCCATACAGTGACCTGCACAAGTAGTGGCACGCTCGCGTTGCACACACCCACACATGCATACGTCCAACAAAAAAAATATACATACGCCCAGATCGCGTATATTTATATACGCATACAGGGAAACACGTTTACCAGTGTACGCGTATACCACACGCACGCGTATGTAGCATATATACACATATTTGTATTCTTTTTGTCTCGTTTGTTTTTTTTTTTCTTTTATACATATATAATGTATTTCCGTCGGTGTCTCTCGTATATAACTATTCATTCGGGGAGGAATTTTCGTTCGTCGTTTCTTTTCTTTTCTGTTTTTTTCTTTTTTTTTTTTTACTTTTTTTTCAAAATATATCTTCTTCGTCGCTATCTATAGACAAGAACGGTGGAAACGATCGTACTCCATATCTTAAAACTTATTTCCCTCTTTGCTATGCGTAATTCATTGTTTCCTGTGCGTCATTATACGATTTTCTTCCCTTCTTCCCCGTTAAAGAATTAACGATAATACAACTATACCGATGCGCGGTGTTGTGAGTGTAATAACCGTTCGGTAAATCGTTGGAGGAAACGAGAGCGATGTCAGGAAGTCGCAAAATTTTCCGTTCCATTTCGTTCCGGCTGGATAACGGCGATTCAATTAAGGATATCGTTGGTCGTTCCTCTTAACGTATAACGAACCGTTCGCGTGTCTTTCCGTACTCGAATTAAACCTGAACAAGGATGCAAATTCAAAAGCTATCGTTCTCTCGATTGGCAGATGAAAGAAAGACGTTATTCGGACTGACTTCGATCGCTCGCACAACCGCTGCTATTCACTATCTCGTACCATCTCTCGGCCCCGGTATCACAATGATTCAACGTATTGACTATTTTACAGATAACCATTTTCTCTTTTCTTCCGTTTTAAATTGTCTAAAGGTTTGCGCGCTAACGCACATCTATTTCTCCTCTTCAACGTTTACACGATTCGTTTCGTTCGTTCGTTTCGCGTTGAGGTTCGATCTAATAATAAACAGTATCGTGGTATCGTTTTTTGAATTGTTCGTATCATGCATATGCAACCACAGATGAGCTTCAGTTTATCTCTGTCCTCTCAAAATGCTCTCTCTCTCTCTCTCTCGCTCTATCTCTCTCTCTCTCTCTCTCTCTCTCTCTCGCTCTCTCCCTCTCGCTCTCTCATGGACGGCGATAAAAAACGTAGCGCTTTTGTTAATGATTATTACAACATGCGAGGAACGCTAAATCCTGAGTGTCTAAAAACTTGTCACAATATTGCGCGCATTATACAGTCCTGTCGTTCTTTTCTTTAATCTTGATAATTGCTGCTTTTAATCTTTTCAATCTGGAGCCTGGCCTGGATGCGATATATACTCGTAAAAAAGAAGTTTCTCGCGGGAGGAAAAAAGAAACGACAAGTCGACGTTTCTTAAAAACGTCGGAGCATCGTTAGATCGAGTTTAATTGGATCGATGCAACGACCTTTCCGTAATACCATGATTACAACGTAGAAATGTTCAATCGATCGGTTTAAATAGATGGTCCGCGTTTATTTCCGTGGCCAACGTCTACTTTGAAACGAACGGGCATTTAAACGCAGCAGCGATTCGTTTCATCCTTCGAGGGAAATGTAAATTATGACCCGTATTATGCGCATCCCGTGAACAATACGATCTGCGCGCGGCACAGAAATGAAATCGGTTTCGCCCACACGTCCGATGGAATTCGTGTATACGCGTAATAAGTTAATAACGTACAGATTCGCGCGTGTAACTTCGCAAATTTCACATGCCGAACAATACCATTCGTGGATACCTCGAACTGTAACGGAATCATAAGTTTGTAGCGTCGTATAAATGTTTTGGTAAAATTTGTACAATTGTTCGCTCGTGCGGTGCAATTTTAAACTACGCGTTGAGCTTTCTCCAGATCCGTGAGAATAGATTAGCTAAAACAACACCCCTTAACTTACGAACCCGTCTCATTGCCAAACGGAAAGTGTCAATGGAGCAAGATACGCTGTTTTCGGTTCATCTTAACTTCGTAATACTTCGTTGCGCTTCGAAGAAGGATGCCTGTGCAAATTTATAATCGAAGAATGCTATCAAACCTGATCTGTCCGACGTTCAACCGGTCGTATAAATACAATAACATTATTCTCCTTCCATTTCTTTTTTGTTGTTTACCGTTAAAGAATGTCCAAGTGCATTTTCTACATACGTCAACTACCCGGATTCCTTCGTTAGCCTTCACCGTTTATAATACAGATTATTTTTATCTCAAGGCAAATATGTTTCACTGTTAGAATTAATCGATGGCGCCAAGACATTTATCTACATCTTACACGTATGTAATTACTGTTCAGTTTCACACCGTTCCTACGTATAGGAGAAGCACTTTGTGCGTACACTAAAACATGATACGTACCTACACTCCACCAATCGGATACTCGATAACTAAAATAAAGATTGAACTTTCAAAGTTCGTGCTTGAAATCGTGTAAAATAAATCCTCCTATCGGGAGAGCACGAAGACCGATCGAAGCAATTAATAAACCGTCTTCCCGTTTCGTATTTTCACAACTCCGTGTGCACTATAAATATAACGCGTACTTATCATTAACATACAGTGAAGAATTAAATATCCATTGTGCTATGTCGCGAATACAATTTGCGAGTCGTTATGCTAATCCCTCCGAAAAGGAAAGTCAGGAGCGCAAATGAACACTTAGTGCGATCGTACATGGATGAAAAACAATTGAACGAGAATGTTTCATTCCCGTCGCGTAATCTCCTCGTTGACAATCTCGTACAATCTACGTAATCCGTAAAAGGTACGAGGCAAATATTGTACACGGCGTTACTGCAACGTTCGAATCTGTATAAGCACGAAAAAATAATCCACCGGTTGCTAGTCGCATCCACATATAACATTAAATTTCATTTACAGACGCAATTAGAGCGTTTCTTAAATATATACGTATCCATTTTTTCACGTTTAAATACTAAAGTAGGCCATGGCATTAGTTTCTTAATATATATAAAAGGTCTGACTCTTAATCAAAATTGCACTCGATACGGTACAAACGTTGCGTAGAAATCTAAAGTAATCGATGGAAATGAAATCGCTGCGAGGGCAATCAAATTTTATTTGCACGCGATAAACGCAATAAATCATTTATCGCGCGCTGTACGAATCAAATTATCTAAGAACGAGATAATCTTTCGATTTTCATTGGCTAAATTTAATACTTCGCGTGGTATTCCCTTGAAAATTCGAACACGATAGATGTTTCACATCAGACCTCAATACGTAAGAAAGCCGATAATCTATATAGTAGCGAAGGCAATACTGCCGTACGTTAAATACTTCATTCTTCATTCAGAATATTAATTAATCATTAGGTTTCGAATACCTAATGCATATTTACCGACGAATCAGAAACTCGTTGTTAATTCAAACAATTAATTCTCTCGAACAACACTTATACCACTAAATAGATAAGAAAATCAATGTAACGCACTGTTAAACGGAAGCTGTAATATTTCGACACTTTTTCGAAGGAACGACGAATAGTCGTGAAGTATATATCACATATACGTATATATGACAAAAAGAGAGAAGACATCGTTTAATTTAAATAAAATAAATAAAAGACGCTTGAAGCTATAGTTATTTTTTTTTTCTTTTCTCGTTTACCGCTATTTAAAAAAGGAGCAGAGTCGATATAAGAAACCATTATAGTCATTTCATGACAAGATCTTATTACGTGAAGAAGTAAAAAGATATCTATAGAATTATGCATTGTGCAATAAAAAACGCTCAATTCCATAGTGTTTTGTCGATGGTAAAAAATTGATGTGTACACGCGTATCGAGACGTGGTCTCGTATTATCGTGATGATGAACAGTCAATATCTCCGACAGATATTTCGATCTTTTAAATCTTAAACTGATGCTGAATTGATTTTTTCCTTTTTTTTTTGTTTTTTTTCTAAGTCTAGTTGCGTTTCGGAGATGCGTAACATAATTGTTTTCCTTTCGTTTTCCTTATCGTTAATATTTTGTACACTTATTTTACAGGGGTGGGATCGATGCTCGTTAATACTACGAAACTCATATACGAATAGAAAAAAAAAAGGAATTATTTACGAGTCATATGTACCTATATACGGTGGAGGACAGAAGACCCACGTTTTCACTCTTTTTCTTTTGTTTTTTGGCAGGTGTGTCTCACTTTTTACGAAAAAAAGTGACCCTTCACAAAGGTAGTGCGTAACCATCACGCAGTCCCTAATACTTACTCGATACTTTCGAGCTTTATAAAAGATTACATTTCCCCGAACGTCTTCGTTTCCTCCGATTCTTTTCCAACTCGGCTGGAGGTTGATTTCTGATAATACGAACGACCTAGAGAAAAATTATTCAAGCCTCTTAGCTACATCCAACCCACATGCAACTACGCGATAATGTCTCTCTGATTTTCATTTTTTTTTTTGTGATCCCCTACCTCGTGGAATGCTGCGTCCACATTTAGTGGCGGATCTTTAGCAGAGGTTTCGATATAAGGTATACCCAACTGGTGAGCCAACTCCCTTCCCTGCTCCTCTGTAACTTTTCTCAAATGTACCAAATCAACTTTGTTAGCTACCAAGAGCATAGGGTATACGTCTCTATCCTTCACCCTAAGTATTTGGGTATAAAAATTCATGATATTCTCATAAGATTGTTTATCAGTCACAGAGTATACTAATAGAAACCCATCACCCTTGCGCATGTATTGTTCGCGCATGGCACTGAATTCTTCTTGACCAGCTGTATCTAACACTGTTAGGTACACAAACAAACCTTTGTACACACAAGGATACATTGTGGAACTAACATAAGGCGCCAAGCATAATCCAAAAGTAGCGTACAGCAGAGTCCAAATGCGACAAAGCAAACTAAGTGTAACTACTAACAAACTTACTTACCGTCTAGGACGCACCATTGTTTGTCTACCTCTGTATGTTGAATGTAACTGTCCTCGATGGTAGGATCATAGTCAGCGACGAACAATTTTTGAAAGAACTGTATGGTAAGCGCGCTCTTTCCAACGCCTCCATCTCCAACCACGACCAGCTTGAAGGTCATAAGGTTGTCATTATTGGGAGGTCGTGTCATACCGCCTCTTGCTCTCCCACCCCCTCCCCCACTGCTTTGCCTTCTTCTGCCTATCCTGTCAACTCTTCTAATGTATTTTTAGCAGCGCGTCTGCTCGTGAATCGTCTAGTTTCACACTCTAGCCAAAGTGCCCTGAAAGGGTTAACTTAAATTAGATCGATGGAATTACCACCGTGTTGCTTTCAATTCTCTCGCAATATTTTTAATATCACAGTGTTGTTTACATGAACACGAGAGCTAGGAGAACTATCGTAACAGCGTCGCGATGTAACGGGTGTGTCAATTGCACTTAATAGGACGAAATTAGATGAGAAGTGGTCAACGTTTTACTAGGGGTTGCCCGACTGTGTCACGATAGTTGGACCGCGTCGAAACGATCTATTTTCGTATGGAATAAAAAACTACTCACCTTACATGATCTGCCACTCCTGTTTCACGTTCTTCCAGCTGTCAGTCTGGGCCACTGTGCGCAACATTCGCATCTGTGTAGAAAGTATGTTTGTGTAAGCTTCAACGTAGTGTCGTATACAATAGATCTTGTATACTTTTATGACCATGCGCGCAAACATAACTCTAGGGGTATATCTTGCAGTCATCACATGTATCGCAATGATACCAACAACAAGAAATCCGGCATAATATATGAATGAAAACGTAACGCTGGAATCCAACGCTGTTTACATTTGTAAAACGTACAAATCTTGTGGCCTGACGCAACTCACTTGAGGATACTTTTCTCTCACACTGATAGATAACAAATTTAAATAAAACAAAATGATTTTACGATTGGCAATCCACTTTACTGTCTCGCGTACTACTTCATTCTTTACCGCCTTATTTATATATATGCGTAAAACGTGAACAATACACGTGTAATTTGTACAAAGTATATCAGTGGACTGTTTTATATTTATACTGTTATTGTAATAATTAAAGATTTAGAAAAACCATACACACGCGATATTTTATTCTACGATGTTGTCTACTTGATACATGTCGTACATAACCACACATCAATAATAAACATTACGTTGATTAAGTGCTTTCGTGGGCTCGTTTTAGCATTATTAGTCTTCGTAAGTTTATAACACTATTACCTATCGTTTGCAGTATTGCTTTAAGTTCAATAAAGCTGGCTAATGATTCTTATATATTTGCACATCTTAACCGGTCACTCGATAACTTCGAGGTTATGTTCATAACCCTAAATGCTTGTAAACAATCGCGATTAAACTCGTTATAGTAAATAGATAAAAAAAGAAATGGATCATATTCAAAGTGAATGTAATTGACGATATTACTTTTGTATTTTTAGTTATTATTTAACTTGGAAATCGGATCACAATGGACGCAGATTTATATGACGAGTTTGGCAATTATATCGGACCCGATTTGGCGTCTGACAGCGAAGATGAAAATGAATATGGAAATGCAGGAGACGATGCGGAAGATAGAGAACGTTCGGATGAAGAGATGGAAGAAGATAAAGACGAATCCAGAGAACAATCGGAGCAAGGAAATTCGATGGCAGTCGTATTGCACGAGGACAAAAGATATTACCCGAGTGCTTTAGAAGTTTATGGGCCAGAGGTAAGTTTTAGATGATAATTGGTGTTCTCATTATTAATTTCAATATATTTAATTAGAATAAATTATAGGTCGAAACATTGGTGCAAGAAGAAGATGCTCAACCACTAGATAAACCGTTAATAGCACCGACAAGAAAGCCAAAGTTTCAAATAAAACAACAGCAACTACCAGAGACCACCTATAGTATAGAATTTCTAGCAGATATGATGGACGCGCCTCATCTTATACGTAACGTTGTCCTACTTGGTCACTTACACCATGGTAAAACTACGTTGGTCGATTGTCTAGTGAGGCAGACACATCCCTATCTACACAGTGTAACAGATGAAAAACCCTTGAGGTACACTAATTGCTTTCAAGAATACTTGGAAACCATCAACCTCCAACAATTATAAAAAAAAAAAACGTTCATTTATGTTCCTAGGTATACGGACACGTTATTTACAGAGCAACAGCGAGGGGTATCGACGAAAGCGACACCCGTGACGCTATTGCTGCAAGATGTGAAATCGAAATCCTATCTTTTAAATATATTCGATACTCCTGGTCACGTAAACTTTTCCGACGAGGCGACAGCGGCGATACGTCTGTCCGATGGAGCGGTGCTGATCGTCGATGCCGCCGAGGGCGTCATGTTAAATACAGAACGTTTGCTAAAGCACGCTCTCCAAGAAAAGCTCGCGTTAACAGTTTGTATAAATAAGATAGACAGACTGATTCTGGAATTAAAACTACCACCCTTAGACGCGTACTATAAACTGAGACATATCATCGAAGAGATTAATGGTCTAATAGCTTTGTATTCCGACTCGGAAAATTCGTCTTTCGTATCACCAGCGATCGGAAACGTGTGCTTCGCGAGTTCCGAGTACAACGTCTGTTTCACCCTGAAATCGTTCGCGGCGTTGTACGCCAAAACCCACCTCAATCTTAACGCGAATGAGTTCGCGAAGCGATTATGGGGTGACATATACTTCAACTCGAAAACGCGGAAGTTCACCAAGAAACCACCGCACAATACCGCACAGCGTAGCTTTATCGAGTTCATTCTAGAGCCGTTGTACAAGATATTCGCACAAGTTGTTGGCGACGTCGACACGACTCTGCCCGATGGTTAGTTAGTCCACTATAGATTCGAACGAGAGTGTACCATTAGCCGCGACGTAATTCTATCACTTAATTCCACAGTACTCGATGAATTAGGCATAAGATTAACATCCGAGGAAATGAAAATGAACATTAGACCCCTATTGAGATTGGTATGCACGCGGTTCTTGGGGGATATGTGCGGATTAGTCGACATGTGCGTGACCCACGTTCCCAGCCCTCAAGCGCACGCACCAGTCAAGGTTCAACACGTGTACACGGGTCCGATGGACTCGTCTCTCGCGCAGGATATGATCAATTGCGACCCTGACGTTAGTACCGGCGAACTATTAACACTGTAACGAACCTCGTGTCGTCTAACGTAGCTCTTTAACGGGGTAACGATGTTTACAGGGAAGGCTAATGATTCACAGCACGAAAATGTACCCTACCGAGGACTGTACCCTGTTCGTAGTCCTCGGGAGAGTAATGTCGGGCACACTAGAAGCGGGGCAACGCGTACGAGTATTAGGCGAGGCTTACTCGCGTACAGACGAAGAGGACTCTCGCGTTTTAACCGTGGGAAGACTGTGGATAAGCGAGGCGCGCTATTCGATCGAGCTGAACAGAGTCCCCGCGGGCAATTGGGTACTTATCGAGGGCATAGACAGGCCGATCGTGAAGACCAGCACGATCACCGACCTCAACAATTCGGACGATCTACACATCTTCCGACCGTTGAAGTTCAACACGCAGAGCGTGATCAAGATCGCGGTCGAGCCAGTGAACCCGTCGGAACTGCCAAAAATGTTGGATGGCCTGAGGAAGGTGAACAAAAGCTACCCCCTGCTGGGCACTAGGGTCGAGGAGAGCGGCGAGCACGTGGTCCTGGGCACCGGTGAATTGTACTTGGACTGCGCGATGCACGACTTGCGTCGCATGTATTCAGAGATCGATATAAAGGTGGCGGATCCTGTGGTGGCCTTCGCGGAGACGGTGGTCGAGACGAGTTCTCTCAAGTGTTTCGCGGAGACGCCGAACAAACGGAACAAATTGACGATGATCGCCGAGCCGCTCGAGAGAGGCCTCGCGGAGGACATCGAGGCGGAGCACGTTAAAATCACGTGGAACAAGTACGTATCGCGAGAAGCTCGCGTCCTCATTGTACGCGACGCGGTGTGTTTGAATTTACAGGAAACGGCTAGGGGAGTTCTTTCAAACGAAGTACGACTGGGACTTACTGGCAGCGCGCAGTATATGGGCGTTCGGTCCAGACGCCACTGGGCCCAATATTCTGGTCGACGACACCTTACCATCGGAGGTGGACAAGACTTTATTGAACAGCGCTCGCGATGCCATCATTCAAGGCTTCCAATGGGGCACTAGGGAGGGTCCGCTTTGCGAGGAACCGATTAGGAACGTGAAGTTCAAAATTCTGGATGCTGTGATCGCGCAGGAGCCTCTTCATCGAGGAGGTACGCGACGTCGAATGTTCCTCTCTTTCGTTTGGGATAAAATTAATTCTCTTTCATTGTTACAGGCGGCCAAATAATCCCGACCGCCAGAAGGGTAGCCTACTCTGCCTTTCTCATGGCAACGCCCAGATTAATGGAACCCTACTTGTTCGTCGAGGTTCAAGCGCCTGCGGACTGTGTGTCAGCGGTTTACACCGTGCTGGCTAAACGAAGGGGTCACGTGACCCAAGACGCTCCCGTTCCCGGAAGTCCCTTATACACCATCAAGGCGTTCATACCAGCGATCGATAGCTTCGGTTTCGAGACCGACTTGCGAACCCACACGCAAGGCCAGGCGTTCTGTTTGTCCGTGTTTCATCACTGGCAAATCGTACCTGGCGATCCCCTCGACAAGAGTATCACGATCAGACCGCTCGAGCCGCAGCCAGCCACGCACTTGGCGAGGGAATTTATGCTGAAGACGAGGAGGCGGAAGGGACTTTCGGAGGATGTGTCCATCAACAAATTCTTCGACGATCCTATGTTGCTCGAATTGGCCAGACAGGACGTTCTACTGAATTATCCGTTATAAATAATTACTGCAGCGACTTTATTTAGAATCCTAGTGTCAAGACTTATCATTAAAGAATTAATTTTCTATTAAAGTTTGCTAATTTATTTACACTCTGTTCCCCTCTTCAACGATTCCGCTTTCCAGATTCTCTTCCATTCACAAAACCTATTCAGATCGAATTATAAATTAACGAGGAACGCTTCCCTAAAGAATCTTCCATGCTACATTGTCCGACAACGAAGAGCTGAAGCAGATTTTCCAAATAAACAGAGACTCCTTTCGTAGATAATGCCACCGAGGAACGTGGAGCATACTGCGAAAGACTCGGCTCGAAAGTGGAGCGCAGCGTATGGATAACTTCGTGTACGTAGCTTCCTATCTACCGTCGAACAATTTACCATTCGCGAGTATCTACAGTACACAGAAGCAACAGGCTCGTCTAAACTGGAACACGTAGCATCAACATTGGCACTTACGAAATCAATAGAACGACTCGATCTAGAAGACGCTCGGACATTAGAGGCGCTCTCGTGTGGACGCCATTACTAAAATATTCGAATGTTCGCGAAACAATCCGATTCCAGTGAAATAAATGAAAGATCGTGATCAAAGAATTCGTAAAAGGGGATTAACAAAGGAACGCGTAGCGTTCGAGGGAGACTCGAGACGGAAACATATACCTATCAAAGACGGGCAGCGCGCGCAGTTGGGGGCACGGCCGTAACTGCGCACAGTCGAATGGGTGGTCGAAGTGAGCGGAGCCTGGCGCCATTTTCCCGGTTGTAGCCTCGCCCATAAGCCCGCCCATGAGACCCGATCGACCAGAGAGAGAGTCGTACTGCCTCGATGGACGCGAAACCGGGTGCGCTCGGCGACTGTCTCTTTTCAAGGCGATGTCGCCACGAAACGAGCTGCCTCGTCGCTGCCGATCGATCGGATGACTTCTCGTACCGTGCAGAGATGTGAAGTTGACTAGCGGAACGGCACAGGGGTGAAAGGGGTACTCGCGTGATGCGACCGCGACCATCCGAGACGCTGCGACGTTCCTTGAATTGTCTGAGATCGATAATGAGAACGCGTGTCTTCCGATCCTACGAAACGTCGCAGTGGATGGACGTACGAGGACCTGCAATCGGATCCTTTTCGCTAATCGACTTCTTGAACTCGAGTTCAATGATTTCTCGCAGAAGCGCGTCTCGTAGAAGTAATTGCGATTCTTTGTCGGTTGATCTTCACGTTGAAATCGAGCGATACGCACTACGTTTCTCACGTTCTAGTGAACCTTTGGTAGAAGCGATGGAACGGATACAAAAGCTGAGAAAGGTTTCGACTTATCGCGGCAATAATGCTCATATTTGCAGTAGATATGTACTCGACGACGTGAGTGATTATTCTGATAACAGAAGTCTATATTATTGAACAAAAGCAACGTTCTCGTGGCGACGAACTACCGATCGAGTTGACGCCGCGCTCAACTTCGAGCCGAAGAAGCGTCCGATAATTGTGGCATCGATGGTGGAAACTGTCGAAGGATCGTATGAGAGTCGAGTGGTGCGGCTAATTGGAATTAACCGGTTACCACTGCTATGAGTTGAAAAATTTGAATTTACAATCTACGCGACGCGTGATGTACTTAGTCCCGAGCTACTCCGTTCAAGGCGGACGATGCGGCTGTACACGCGCAGTTATCGTCGTAACTACATAAACCAGCAACACGTTTACGATTACGCAGCGCACGACTATCTCGTTTCTTCGACACGCAGTCACGAAGTTACGAAACTAGAGGATCGAACGCGTTTATAATAAGCAGCTCCGCCGCTGTTGCCCCATATTTACTCGCACGCAGTGTCACCGTTATACCCCTGTGCATTTATGCGCGGTCCGTCGATATACTTTTATTGCGCCATCGCACAAGTCGCCGCTCGTACATAACTGGTCGAACGCAGCTTTTTGCGACGCTCTCTGCGCTCCGACTGCACTCGATGCATCTGATAATTAGAGCGACATGGAAAGGTATTGTATGGTCAGATGACGTTCGGGTATCGGTCCAACGAGTTCCTCGCGCTGATTAACCGCCGCGCACGATGCCTACCGCCCGTTCTACGTCGCATTTCAATCGGAAAACGCGTTCGTTCCGCTCGACCTAAGCATCCTAATCTTCGGGTTCGCCAGCAGACGAAGAGCCATCTTTGTAGACGCGCTCGCGCTAGGCTCCGGCAGGTGAAGAAAATGTTGTTTTCGCAAAGGTCGGATGCGATAGGCGAGGGAGAAAGGAAAGTAGCGGGAAAAGAACCGTTGCTGTTCCGTGACGCTGAATGCAAACAGGTCGATCCGCGGTCCGTCATTCGCGATCGATCATTCCGTCGATCGGAAGATTCGAATCGACTCGCGTCCGTCTACGAGTCTCTCGTTAAGAGGAGCGTCGGATCGATCGACATCGAGTCCGATCGATGGCTCGATCGTTGGGTGAGACGATCGAGGGGGTGGAACAGGTGAGAGACTAAAAGGGACGCCGTAGGCGGGGGAGCCGCGCGGGGAAAGGAAAGGGTCGGAATCGCGGAAAAGGACCAAGTCCGGAAAGGAAACGGGCTGGCTCGTCGACGCTCGCCGACGCTCGGCGTCGCTCGTGTGGCTCCGTCGCAGCGAGGCGGGGTTTAGGCGGGGTCGATACGAGCAGAGCCCGTGTCTTCTCATCGTTTCCGTGCAGCGTCGTTCTAATCGCACCGTATCGAAAAGTGGCAACGGCTACCGCCGCAGTTCGGCGCCACCGCTGCACACACTTGCTCTCTCGTTGGCCTCCGCCGCCGCCGCTGCCACCGCCGCCGCCGTCGCCGTCGCCGTCGCCGCCACCGGCGGCACTCTGATATCATCGTGCATCGTCGCACTCGTTCGAGAGTCGATCGAGTGCACCAAATCGAGTAGTGGCCAAGAGAGAGCGGTTACGTTACGTCGAGCCGCGAGCCGAGACCCCGTGAGCCCTCGTGTAGAGGAGGGGGGCCGACGCGGAGGGGAACATTGAGCAACAGAGACGGAGAAAAAGCCAACGCGTGTGGGTGGGGGGCAGAGGAGGGAGAGATTGAAAGGAAGAGAAGGAAAGAGCAACACGCGCGAGAGCGCGGGCGCCTGTCGGCTCACCGGTCGATCGACAACCACGTCGTTGACGGCGCCAACAACCACAACGTCGACGACGACGACGACGACGACGACGACGACGAGGACGAGGACGAGGACGACGACGAGGACGACGACGACGACCAGGAAGAACGTAATGTACGAGGATAATAACGACAAACAATTTTGCTTCTCTTCTCTCGATCGGACCGGGAGGGACAAACGCGTAGGAAAAACGATCGAACGAACAAGTAAAGCGTAGTAAAGAAGAAAGGGTAAACAGATAAACGGAAGAGGGCGAAAGAGAAAGGAAGGTAGGGAGAGAGGAAGGGAGGAAGGAAGGAGGGAAGGAAGGACGGAAGGAAGGAAGGAAGGAAGGAAGGAAGGAAGGAAGGAAGGAAGGAAGGAAGGAAGGAAGGAAGGAAGGAAGGAAGAAAGGAAGGAAGGAAGGAAGGAAGGAAGGAAGTAGAGAGGAAGGAAGGAAGGAAGGTAGGAAAGGGAAGGGAAGAAGAGAGAGAGAGAGAGAGAGAGAGAATCGGGTCGAAATCGTCGGACATGTGCGCGGCGCTGTGCTCGCAGGCAGTAGGGACGTGATGGTACGTAGCTCGCGGCGTGCGAGTTATCAGGATTGCTCGCGGTCACGGGTTCGTGACGACAGTGGTGAGGAGTGCGACGGCGTGAGCGACGACAACGAGCGCGCTATCACGAGAGAGAGCTTCGGGGCGCCGCACGCCGACGGACGGAGCGGCGTTGCCACCTCTCTTCGGCCGCTGCACCGCGAGAAGCGATACGGCAACCAAGAACACCGTCGTTGCCACGTCCGCTGCTACGTTCCGCTGGCAGCCGGGACGGCAGCTCGCTGGCCACGGCGACCATCTCTCTCGCTACGCTGGTAAGCACCTACACGTAAACCTCTCTTATACCGCCCTGAAACGTGTGTGGTAGTCGCGTGAATCGACCAACAAGCCCGCTCGGTACCTACTTACGCTCGGTGTACTCGCGATCCTCTGCCGAAGATAGGACCGCTTGCCCGCCGCGATGCCGATGCTACCCGCGAGATCCTGTTGCCTCGAATAGTTACCGTGCTCTCTCGGACCGGTATACGTCGACGTTCGAGCAAAAACGCTCGAACCACCGATGTTACCGTGGCAACGCTCCTATCGACGACTGCTTACCCTCGCGAATCTTTATTGCCGCTCTCTCTCTCTCTCGCTCTCTCCCTCACTCTCTCCCTCTATCTATCTATCTATCTATATATATATATATATATGTACGTATACACGTACATCTCTTTTTTTCGTTTCTCTTTTGTATTTTCCCGTTTGTTTTTCCGCGCGTCTCGCCTCCTCGCGATCGAATTTATTCTCTCCGGTAACGTATCTGTCACGGCCTCGCGTTCGTCGCATGCGAACAAGACGTGACCGGCATCGCGAACACGGTCCGCGTTCGTCCAATGAAAAATTTAGATCGTGACTCCCTCGAGAATTATGTCGAGCTCGAGAAACCGCGACCTACGCGGCGAACGAATTCGGTCTACCAGGACTTGGCGCCAGACCTTTCTCAAGTTCCAACGCGGAGGCCCTTCTACTCGTCCTTTCTCTTTCCTCATTCTCTCTCTCCTGTACTCTCTGTCATTCCCCTTTTTCGTCGATTCTTCATTACTCCTGCCAATTCCGCGACCCCACCTTCTCTCTCCCTCCCTTTCTATCTCTCTCTCTCTCTCTCTCTCTCTCTCTCTCTCTCTCTCGTTCGTTCGTTCTCTCATGCTTTCTGGTTTTTTCTCTTTCTCGACCTTGGCGGATCATTCACAGACCGAAATCGCTCGAAGACGATTAGTCGACTATGTGTGTCGTTGGCAACGCAGGTGGTCGGACGTTTCCTACTTTCCTCGAGTTCGTTAGCCATGCGCAGTGACACTTGACCTCTGTTGTTATCGCGCGGGAGATCTGCTCGCGCGAGCTCTAAAAACCTAGTTTTTCCAGGCCGATGTGGTCGCGTGACTGGCTGGTTTCACTGTCAAGTACCTTTCACGTGAGGACTCTGTTGTTCGTCGCGCGCGCGCGCGCGCGCGAGCGCACGATGAACGCCCGGATGAACGTGTGTAACGCGGTTATCGGTGATCGGCCGATCAGCAAATTTTCCTTAACCTCCCGGCACCGATAACGCTGGTCCAAAGGTTCGCAGGAAGCGGCCGTTTTCATTTGCGACCACTTAACGACCGCTCGCGAAGAGCAACCTGCTATTAGAACGTTTTGCCGCGCTCGCGTACGAGCTGCGAGCGAGCGTAGCCCGCGCCAAACCAGATTCGCTTGCGCGATACAAACTGCATAAATGCTCGTCTGTGTTCGTCGCGATAAACACTGCGTATACGCGTATCCGTTGCCTGAAAATATTATCGAATGTTCGTCGATAGATAGAAAAGACAGAGAGGGAGAGAGAGAGAGAGAGAGAGAGAGAGAGAGAGAGAGGAAGGGGATAGAAACCATCCCCTTTAAGAGATAGACCTTAAAGTCCCAGCGTAACTCGTTTCTGCCCCCTCCCTCCCCCTCCCCCCTACCTTTAGATTTCACGAGATATTTCATTATTCTAAATATATCGGCGGCATGCACGAGTCCCGCGTAAATGGAAATCGCCGCTTCGAATGTATCCTAACGCGATTACGCGCGTGTGTTTCCTCCCTTCGGACTGGTGTGCGCGACCGGACTGTCTGCATTTCGAAATCCTCTGGACGTTATTAGAATGCGCATCGATATCGCAGTTGTTGGTATTAACGCGTGCGTTACGCGATTTAATTTTAGATAAGCCAGAGATTGCCGATCACCGACGTTCCACCTCTCTCTCTCTCTCTCTCTCTCTCTCTCTCTCTCTCTCTCTCTCTCTAACTCTCTCTCTTTCTGTCGAGTGCGACGAACCGCAACGACACGTGTAAATTTTATATACGAGAGGTAGAAAAAATGCAGGAACGACGTCGATCTCGACGCGCGCGAACGGCGACGAAAATATGTCACGTAGCCAGATTAAAAAGGCGTCTCGGATCGGCGCTGTTTGGTCTCGCGGATTAACAATCGGATGGCACAGCTGTTTCAGAACCGAGTAGCGACATGGAGGCGAAGGAGAGGAAGAAGCCGCTGGTTAAAGACTTGAACGAACATATCGTCTGCCCTCTCTGCAGAGGCTACCTCATAGACGCAACGACCCTCGTGGAATGCCTGCATTCTTGTTAGTAACTACTTATTTCAACCAATCGGAATTCTAGTCTCGTTGTTCGCGGCGATCGATCGGCGAGCAATGTTCGCCGGTCCAACTTGCATGTCATCGGGTTATTATCATTCATTTGCAATGGAAAAATGTACAGGGCGTACTAAATTTGTCGATGTCGGTCGGTAGCGATGCAAAATAACGCGTACGTATCGGTGCCGTACCTCGAACGGCCGTATCTACTTCGCGTGCGTGAAATAGTCCATACGTTCTCGTCTCTGCCCCTCTGGCAGGGTGGCTAAATTCGAGGAGGGTGACTAACCGCTCCGGTCTCTGTCCCGTGTGCACGTTCTAACATTCTCTCGTAGCCGGGCAGAGATTTTGCAAACGCTAACGGGTATTACGTTCGCGGTAAAACGATCGTAACGAAACGCTTGAGGAGAGAAGAAAAAAAAACAGATGTAGAAAAGAAATAGGAAAGGAACACGCATCGAGCGTAAAGTACAAGGTGGACGACGCTTAGTTTGCAGAGGTTGCATAGTCAGGCGGCTGAGCAGCGGTGCCAGAGCGTGTCCCGTATGCAATGTCGCAACATCTCCGCCACTCTTGCTGGACGTGAAGCTACAACAACTGGTATATCTACTGGTACCGGGCCTCTTCCGGTCGGAGCTTGAACGAAGGCGTCACTTCCGGCTGGTCAATCCACAATGCCCCCCTTTGGCGTTGCCCTTGAGCGCCCTGGAGTTAACCTTGGACGATTTGGTCAGCCTGAGTTTGTGCGAGCTCGACGAGCCGGAAGACGAGTCGCGTGGTCACGAACCGGAAAACCGTGCCGGGTCGCAACATCGGACGAGCGCCGATCAAACGCAACAGGAGGACGCGATCCGGGTTAGAAATACGCGATATCTCAAGTGCCCGGCAGGGGTGACGGTGCGGCACCTGGTGCGGTTGCTGATGCTGAAGAGAGGATGGGAAGAGGCGAACTCGCACCCGATGAACGTCAACAAGATCGAGATTCTGTACGAGTGCAACGAGCCTGGACAGGATGGGAGCCGTACGACGGTACTGGATCATTCCTGGACCCTGTTGGACCTTGCGCGCATATTCGGCTGGAAAGGAGTGAGTTTCCTTCCCTATCATTTACCCCTTCTACTCTATAATTTACTAGCCCCGCGATTTGTTTTTCTCTCTTCTGCCGATTTTACCGGGTAACTCGCACGATACTCGTACGGGATAGGTCGATCCTCGTTTCACCTAGCGGTAGTCTTAATTATTTCCCATCGCATGAGTCGCGTTTTCCACAGAACTCTCGTGACGATGCAAAATACCATAGGAGAAGTGATAATTTTGACGTTTCAGGAAGCGCCGATGAAGTTGTTCTATCGCGTGGTGCGCAAGGAGGACGCCGCCGCCGCCGCCGCCGCCTCTACCTCCGGAGCGAGTCCCTGCGACGACGAACGCCGCGCCGAGGATACAACCGGTGTGGAAAATATTCAAAGGCCGCCGACGCCACCGCTGAGTCCGAAGCCCGCCCAAGAATGCGAAGTCGAGGCTCGTAGGATTTTAGAAAGTAGCACCGAGCCGCTTCGGTCTTTAGAGACCAACTTGGAACGCGACAAAGAGCCGAAGGCAAAGAAACCCCGATGCGAGGTGACTCCCGTCATGAGAACACCCGATCTCGTCCCGATACAGACCAGCCAGGCACCGGAGAGTTCGAAGACGAAAGAGCTGGCACGGCTCGAGCACCGCAAGCACAGGAAACGGCGTAGCAAACGCGTGATAGCCGAGATCACGACCACGCCGCGGGAGGATTTACTCAAGTTGAAGTTTCGGTTGACCCCGTGCCCGCCAAGGATCACGTCGAGCACTGGTAGCGGCCAGACGAAAGAGAAATTGCTGCAGATGAGGGCCGTCAGAAGGGAGAAGATCAAAGCCACGACTATAGGACAGCAGCGGGCGACAGGCGCGTTGGCTCGAGAGGAAGGCGCCGGTACCAAGGAGACCATCGGCGAAACGGAGGAAACAATAGAGGAGATAATAGACAGTATACCGGACGAGGTCGTCAGAATCGCGCAAAATATAACTACTCCCCAGACAGAAGAAGCGTCCGCTACGGCGGAAAGAGTTCCGGATCAGAGAAACGCGGCCCCGACTAGCAGATCGTCGGCTAAAAAAGAAGAAACCGAACCAGAGACCGCGAAGCAGCCGGAGCAAACTGAACCGGAACGGCCAAAGAAGGACGAGGAAATCCTCCGGCGATTAGGGCTGGTAGCTGTGAACGAGGCCAGCGATAACTTCCGGGACAAGGCGAAACAGCGCGGTCAAAACAGCGGCGAGAAGATCGACAATACGGAGCGAGAGAAGCTCGAGAAGCAGTTGCGCGAGAGTAAAGCGAATCGTATGAGAAGTCTGTTGGCCGAGAAACAGATGCGCGACGCGTTGAAGATAATGTCGAAAACGAAAGAGGAACAACCGGCGCCTGTCCAGGTGAACACCTCGCCGAAGAAGAAAGGCCCGCCGCCGTTGGCGCCATTGCGCGTCGCGAAGCCTTCCGGTTTCGCTACGTCAAGCGCCATTTTGGAGCCGAACAATTCGAAATACGAGATCCCATTGGACCTGAGCAGCGGTGACCCACGACCTCACTGGTCGGCGCCAGCCAGGAGTCCTGGACCCATACACAACAACGTGCTCGATTTATCCGCGAATTTGTCCGCCAACAATTTCTCCTCGTCGTCGTCCTCGTCGTCGTCCTCGTCGTCCTCTTCCTCCTCTTCCTCCTCACCCTCGTCGTCATCCTCCTCCTCGTCCTGTTCCATATCCCCGTTGAATCCACGGCCACCGATCGCCCCGGGAAACTTACTGCGAGGTAAGGCGAAAGACTTGGAACAACGACGAGGTCAAGACTCGAATCTAGTTACACTTTCTGACGCGGCTGTTTCCCTGTTAAGCGGGTGCATCGCCGACAAGGATTCGGTCGATCCGTCGTTACTGAGTACAGCGAACCTCGCCAGCAAGGTGGCACTGCGAATACCGCAGCCCCATCAGAGAATCTCCGGTTTCGGAATGAAAATCAAACCGAACCTAGGCATCAGACACATCCCCAATCCTCAGGCTATGGTCGCCTCGCAGTACAGGAATCAAAGAGTCAGTTACTTCAACACCGCCTCGCAGCAACCACCGTAAACGGGGGATCCTTATCGATCGGAACCAAGTAACACGACAGATTCTGCAGTATCCTCTACTATTCTTTCTTTCTTCTTTTTTTCTTCTTTTTTTTTTTCATTCTATTCTTTCATTACTTCCCACTGTTACTACGTGTAAAAATGCTCCTACGGAAACGAGATTCCTACGTGACCAACCCAAAGGCTGTACGTTACCATATATTTTCCCCCCGCTTCCTATAATGTTTCGTAAAACGTGACGAGTTCCGCGTGGGTGTGAAGACACACGGTACACCCGGTAGCATAAACTAGAACGCCGACTTGGGAAGTGAAAGTGATAGAACGATGGCAACATTTGATACGGTAAGATTAAATGCAACTGATACACTTTTTAGAGTTAACGAACGCGCGTTTCATGGAAAAAGAAAGAATTATTATTTGGGAAAAGGATACACACACACACACACACACACACACATACAGACGAGAAAATTACGGATGTAGTAACAAGTTACCGTGTGTCTCTTGTTCACGAAAGAGAAAGAATGATGGTACCAGTCTGTTGTTACTTAGATATAGTAATCTACGTATGTTTGTAATGCATGTAAGTATGTGTGTCTACGATCAATGATTAAACGCAGATTATATTTCTGTCTAAAGTTGATAGATGAATTTAGAGGAAGAGCCAGCAATTTCGCGGATGACTCCACTGGCAATGGCACAACACCTGACAGAGATATATTAGAAATAATATAACGTGTAGTTAGGGGGGTTGCAAGGAGGACACCGATTGAATGGTTAGAAGTACGGTGGATGGATGACGAATAAGCTTTCTTGTCCCCGTGCGGTGTCTCTCCTTTCTTACAACATTAGAGAACTATATACTTCATAGAGATGCCAAAGAACGCCAGAGAACGTGTGCAATGTATTAGTGCAATTTAATTATCTCGTCTATAATAATAATATTAATAATAATAATAATAATAATAATAATAATAATAATAATAATAATATATTACAAGCGATTTATTGCGGTATAAGGCCAATTTCGTGGTAAAGGGTAGATGCTAGTCGTTGCGGCTAAAGGTAATCTCGAAAGGAAAAAAATAATTAATAACTCGAGACTGCGAGGAGCTTTGAAAAAGCTTTTTATGTACGCTCGATCCCCGTAATCGAGGTGTACCGTTTATTGGGAGTTTAAACGCGCGTATTATTGTAAAGATCGCGCGTATCTTTTACGTGAGGATGCTTTTATTTTATAAAAGTGTAAATTCATATCGCTGTTATTGATTTATGAATAATATATTATCGTTCTACGATCGACACGATCAAGTGCTTTGGAAACATTTCGAAAAGAGAGACTAATCAAGTATGTTGGAAGCTCATTATGCGTGATATATATGACGATTTTTAATGCTGTATTGGAATTTGTACGGTCGAATGGAACTGCTCCCGTTAGGGTGAGGACAGCAATAAAGATGAACTTGATTAAAAGGAAACCCAGAACGTTTACCAGGAATCCAGATCCTACTCGAACGATCAGAACAATTCAGTGTTAACGACGTGCACGTCGCTCGAGCGCGTACGTTGCGTAAAGAGAGCACGACGATTATCGGATGGGGGATTGGAGGTGGGTATGTAAAAAAAGTAAAGTTTTCATTAACGATTGGTCGCGAGACTAAGTTCGAGAGGCAATGAAAAGAGAGACAATGAGAAACACACTATTCGTGACGTTTGAATTACTCGTGAAATTTGCGTCAATTAGTTAATATGGCCATCCTATTCGTCACGTTCAGGAAAAATGAGAAGGGGGCGGGTAGGGTGCCACGCGATTTCGAGTAAGCTTAAAATCAAAAACTGCCAGTTTGAGGAGGCGAGAGTTACACTGTATAGGGTTTACTACTCGTTAGGATTTACGATGTACCAAAAGGGACCCAGATTTTTACATATTATTTTTCTACGGCCTTTTAAGAATGGAATCTACCGTCACGATCGATTATTATTTATCCATTGACCCGCCAGTTATAGAATACCCACGTCGAACAAGTAGCGAGACAATGTTCGTTCGATCCGATGGTTCACGGGACGATAATGTAGAACCACGAAGACTGCGAAAATTTTAATATCCGATTTGTTCCAAGAACGAGAGTAGCTGCCACGTAACTGTAACGTAAATTCGACCTGAAATATTAACCCATTATTTGATACGACGCTCGTGTACTTCCTTGTTAACCACGCGAACAGAATCGCCGATCTAGATCGTACCGTAAAGTTACAGTTCGAAAAGACTTTAACGCGCAGGTGCCTCGATACTTGCGCCGTAACGAGGGATCAAGAGTTCTTTTCAACTTTGCACATCTCGAAGACATTTCTTGAATACCATTGTGCCCGGAAAGTTGACGTATCGTAAGCGGAGAGTGTCAAAAATGGGGGGAAAACGAAAATTGTCACGAAGACGGCCGAGTAAAGTCGCGTCTGTTTGATATAAGAAATTTATGCGAATGTTTTAGATTTTAAAGAAGTTATTAAAATTGTAACAAAACAAAAAAAAACAAAGTGTTATTTTCGTTCATCGCTGATCCTATCATGTATGTAGTTACGTGAATGTTTGTTTTTGAAATATTAGACTTGTAACAATAAGTGTAACTGTATCATCGTCGCGTTAAACAACTAATTATGCAGTTACTATCGATATTATTGCCATGAATATTAAATATGTAACAATACAGTATTTCCATGATAAACAAGCTGTGAGTTGTAATCGAACTAAAAATGTCAATATTTAACCATTAAGAATACAGTTAATACAAAGGGAAACCTTCTCCATTTCCATATGTTGTTTCGTTTTACGATATCCTTCCGTTGCCGCTCGCAAAACGGTCCTAAGGTTGCCAGGTTTTTTGTTAATTAATGCACTGCGTACGACTCGATTGATACAGAATTGTAAGAACGACACGGAGGTGGAGGGTACTGATTGTAAGCGCCGTACGCAATTCGTTCAATCGAGATTGACAAACAAAGAAATGTCTAGTTACCGTAGATTAAGTCACAACATGACCCAGGCTATAAATGCGTATTATATTACTATATATGTAGTATCATTGATCGTTCGAGTATCTAATTATCCACGTCATTATCGCAAGGTTCTCGTTGTTTGAAAAACACGACGTTACACCTTGTCGACAAAGTAGCAAGTAATCGGCAGTGTTTGTTATCGCTAATTAGCCAGCGCGTTTATTCCGATGTTTTGTTAGCATTGTTTTTGAGAATCATGTTACATCAAGTGTACGATCATTGCTCGTAAATAAACCATGATGTGTATAACCATAAACATACGTTATTCGATCCCTTTCGTCTTAAGTAAGTACCTTGTCAAGCGCAGCGAGAGTCGCTTAATTTAGACGGAAAAATATTAAAAATAAAGCTAAAAAGGTTGAGAAACTTTTTCCTATTTACATCAATTTGCATAATTTCAAAAATCACGCGAAAATGGACAAGTAAACCAAGCACTCGAGGAATACGTAGGCGTTAATCGGACGTCTTCCACGCCATTTTTGCGTCCGACCGGAAACGGAGCAATCCTTCATGCAAATTTCGATGCTGACGCAATACTAAAACTACAACAATTCAACGAGATAAACACATCGGTACTTCAACATTTATAAACAACCAATATCATCCCGATACCCCGGAAGGCATCATGGGGGGGTACAAGCGATAGGGAGCACAGAGAATCAGAGAATCCCCGTAATGAAGGGCGTACTAAAACGACTTGACGCTAATGAGTAGCCGCGAAAGCTAATAACGGAACAGGGAGATCCCCGCGTGAATGGCGGAAATAAAATTTACGAAGGGTTCAGCGTCCCTCTAGGTGCATTGACTCCCCCGAGCGAGACTAGCGTTATCAACCAGTTGAGCCCGCGTAAGGGGTACGAGAGGGAGAAACCAAGAGGTATCGAGTCAGGTAGAGAAACCCACGGATGACCTTCGTTACCTTCGAGACGCGAGCAGGCGGCAGGGTACTGAGGTAAAAAGGCGAGGAGGGTACGAAGGATGCCTACCTTCGGCAACCTACATTAGGTACGAGAGACGTGGAGTCAGCCTGCGGCCGCGGGCCACGGAAACTCGACCGCTGATTGGCTACAACCTCCCCCAGGGAAGTGCGACGAGAGCGTCGGAAGTGAAGAGGGGTGAGCATGCCTAGAGCGAGCCGTTTCTACACGATGCGAAAGGCTCGTACCGGCGGGAGCATCGTGCCTGCGACCTCGTCGTGGATCCGCTGTTCTATTTAAACGCATCGTGTGCAACGAACTCCCTTGGTAGCTACTTCCCTCTCTCTGTCCCTCGAATGATCTCTTTCTCCCTGACACTCTTCTGATTTCGGTCTCCCTCTTTTCTTCTCGCACCCTGTTGCCCCGGTCGGTACGCACTAATGCCGCCACCCCTTCGACCCCTCCACAACCGCCCGTTCCATCGCGGCCTGCCCTTGTCGACCTCCATCCCACCGAGCAATCCCTTTACTGGCTTCTGTTTACGCCACGCGCGTACACACTCTTGCGTGGAACGGGAGGAAGAGAGCGGAGAAGGAAGGGCGGAAAGAGATAGAGGCGGAAATAGCTGTCGAGGGGTGGACGGTCGGAGGCGGGTAAGAGAGGGAGAGAAGAAAAAAAGGATAGATAAGGCTGAAAAAAAGACGAGAGAGACGGCGAATGGTATGCGAGCGAAGGGAAAGAAGGATGGGTATACTGGTAGGAGGGTAGAGAAGGAGAGAAGAGGGGAGGGGGGATAGAGAAAAAGAGACGAGAGACACGGGTATCTATACGAACGTGTACACATACAAAAGGGACGCAAGTGCATGTCGCGTCATCGACTACGAGGGATACGCACACATTCGTCCGCACCCTCCTGCTGCCGAATGTAGTAGAGAATGAATAATGTACCCACGTACAGCCGATGTCAGGAGGGGCTCCAGGGAATGTAAGCATCGGCCCGTCCCCTCCGACGGCTTTGTAGGCCGTTTATCGAAACGGCGTGGCCGTCTGCGACAGGATTGCACGTAGGCGATCGTAGGCAGCCGTTCAGGCTGGCACCTACCGCGAATCCGAACGTAAAGATGACATGCATTAATGCTCGCGTTAATCAATCAATCCCTTTGATCTTTTTTCGAAGACCCTTCGACGGGAAGATGGTCTTTTATAAGACGCCGATGCTCGCCGATCGCCTCTCATCGACGAGCGTAATTACGGTATACCATCTACGCCGCAAAGTTCTACAAGTGTACACCTGTATTTGCAATAACGACGCTGCAAGCGTAAGATGCACGGAAGAACAAAACGAATTCGTCCCTCGAAAAACATCCCGTGCCATATAGATGAAACGAGGGAGTAGGATAATTTAAATGACTCGGCTTCGATCGGTGCACGCAAATAGGTGGAGTAGCAGGAGGCGAGCAGAAGAGAATCGGCATCACGCAGCTCCACGAAACACGTGGAAGGTTTCCCAAAAGCGTATATCGACCGATAACACGGCGCAGGCTCACTGGAGATCCTGCACGTATACCAATACCTATATCCTCCGACTAAATGTTCGGATCGGGCCGCCCACGTATCACCTACAGGTTCTATACACGAAGAAGGGAACGATTCGCGGAACGGTCGACAAAGAACGAGCCGAGGAAGCGGAGAAAGGACCAAGGGAAGAGATAGCTGCGGAGCCCATCTAGCGGCGTCTCATTCGCTCGTGATTCGAGCCGCGTTCCACAGCTAAACGACCGACCATCCGTCCAAACCCTCCTTGGTGGGGATAGCCCTCCAAGGGATCCTTCCAGAGAAAGCTTCGAGAGGAAGCCCACGAAGCCGCTGTTTTCGAACGATGTATGCCAGAGGGGAGACCCGCTGGGCTCGGGGGGTTGAAGGGGAAGGGAACCCGTACGCACCATGCGAATATTTTTCTCGACATCCTCCAACTGTTCGGGAAGAGGTAGAAGGGGGAACTGTTCTTAAAGTACACCCAGGGAGTGTCAGGATTGGAAGGTCGATTGCCGTGGTGGGAGTATGGCTGTTAGGTTGCCTCATAGCTGACTGGTGTAATTAAAAACGCCTGTAATTAATACTTCCTCGTCATCCAATGTTCATCGCTCGATTCATCATGCGAACTTCCCCGAGTCTGGATTCGGTACGAATTTAAAAACAACACCGGTGTGCACCATTTGGTTGAGTTTTTTTCATTCGAAGCTAGGGTTTCATCGGCGCGATATGCCCGCGGCATGCATCAATGCGAACGCGTTCATTGTATACGGGAGATATTAATTATGCATATTGTCGGCGCGCATTCGGTACGCAACAGAGACGCAGCTGGTGTCGTTTTAATGCATTCGATCAGCGACTCTTTCGATCTTTCGAAACCGATTGATTCTTTCGTCGGTGACTCTACGAGAGGGACTCGTCAACTATCGTCGCTCTGCAAGGCATTACCGCCATTTTGGTTCCCATCGTTTTGGACGCCTCAATTCCCTCAATACGTCCCAAACATTTTACGTAAAGTTAACCGTTACTTTATCTCATCCTTTTTGAAGACCTTATCCATCTTTTTTGTCGGCAAACTATCACTAATATGGTAAAGGAACGTTCAGATCTGCGACTTGTCCCCGTCGTCATCGTCGGTCATTTTTTTTCCTCGAAAGGATCACGCCGTTTTAGAACGGCGTTTCACGCCTCTGACCAACGCCAATCTCACTAGATTTCTAATAATAACCTTGAAAACTGCGAAGACTACGCGTCTCCAGTGAGACGAAAGCGTTGGCGGATTGAAAGATTATTCGACAGCGCAAGCGCGCCGTACGCGCAAATAGCGAGCGGGTGCACGTTACGGAGATCTGTACGCTGTACTTGCACACGAAGACTCGCATTCCGACACTTAGATACGCAAATCATTCGAATACGGCGAATTTGCACGCATCCGCGATAATTCGTCTCCTTTCCGTTGCTCTCGTTCCGTGCCGATGTATCCAACCGGATTCACCGCCGAAAAAATGATCTTTCGAGGCGAAGAAGTCGCAAACTGTTAGTTCAAACATTCGCAGAACAAACCGATCCAGTCGAATCGAATACCGTTACCCGATGTCTACTTTCGAATCTTTTCGGTCGAAACGTTTTCTCCTAGTAAAACTGCCGCGTTTCATGCCCGACAACCGGTCGGGCAAAGGTGGCGGTTTTGATTGTAAAGTAGGAAAGGTCTCGTCAAAGCGTTCGAACATTAAGTACCTACATTAACCTACCGCTTTTGCGGCTGATAAGAAGTAAAACGAATGTACGATTAAGTATTGCGTAACGTTGTTGGAGTCTAGATTAAATGCTCGTTTCGTAATGCTGCTGCTTATTTTGGTGGGGACCAAAATGGCGGGACTTGGAGTACAGGAAACTTTATCGTATCGCGACGGATATTCAGGTTCTCTTTTACTACTGGAGCGATAAATAGAATAGGTATCGCATAAAGGGTATCGCTACTCTTAAAGAAAACTTGATAAATGAGTTTTTTCCATTTCGAAATAATGCAAAACAATACGCTTGTCAATAAAAGCAAGTACCCGCCTGCCGTCGTACCATAAACTCATTCGTCTCCCTTCGTCTGGATGCATCGTAAAGCTATTATCGTTTTGACCTGACAACTTCGTGCAAAAATTATGAGCACGACTGCTGGTGCACGCTACCCTTGATTACCTGTGTTGGACCTTTGTTACGAAATTAAATGATGATTTCAGTTTTACGATGACTAACTCGAGGTCGGAACCTTTGCATTTCTATCGATGAGCGCATCGGAAGATAAGGTTTCCAAGTGGAAGGCAGCTATTGGGATGAACGACAAATTTCGGCACTCTTGCCACGCCCATCGAGCACCCTTTTCGAAAACCATGCAATTCAGTGTGGCCAGCATCTGGGAAAGCGGTTTTTATTTTTTCTTACTGATATAGAATACGGAAATCTGTGGTAGAAAAGTACCGAGGAAGACACGGAAAGTTCCTCTACCGAATCGAAAATGGACGTTGTGCAACAAAACTCGGTAAAGTCTGAAAGAAGGAAACTACAAGCCTAATCGAAGGAGGAAAAAGCCGAACGTATCGCGATTCGGTGCGCACGTGAAATTAACATCCGCGATAAAAGTTGGACAATTTTCTAGCAATCTAGCTGGTTTTATCTGCGTGCCGGTGGTCCATACGTTGGTCGCGTCGACAGGGGACGCCAGCCAACACTGGTTTCCCGACGCGAACGGGTTTATCGCGCGTTTATTCAAACACACGCGGAAATCCATCTGGCCGCGTAGTCTCGAGTACCGATTTCCGTTGCGCGGCGCGCTGTAATTGGAGGTTGCGAAGCAGGAGAATGATCAAGGGGGAAGGAGGCGAAGGATACCGTGGTTCTGGCTAGGGGGTCGTTCCCTGCGTTCAGGGAGAGAGACGAAAGAGAATAATCGGAGATGCACGGAACGAAATAGAGAAAAGAAACAGGGAAAGCAAGAAGGTAGGGGTAACGAAAGAAGGGTGAGGTATCGGTAGAGACACGAATAGAGGGGAGCTTGTAACCCGGCTGGTAACGCGGTGCGATCCTCGATGGGGTGAAAGAGGAGTAGTCGGCTGGTTGGTGTGCTCGATGTAGTACAGCAGTGTCTGTATATACGTACTACTCGGTGGAGGCAGAGGAGGGGTGGGCCAGAAGCGCGCATAGAGGAGTGGAGAGAAAAACGACTCGTATACAGGCAAGTGAGGCAGGCAGGCAGGCAGGCAGGCAGGCAGGCAGGCAAGCAGGCAGGCAAGCAAGCAAGCAGGCAGACAAGCAAGGAAGGAAGGCAAGTCGGGTAAGCCAAGCTGGTAGAGAAGCCAGGCAGGCTAGGCGAGCTAATAGTCAGGCGAACAGCCGAGCAGAGACACGATGCTCGAAGGGGCAGGAAAGAGTCGGTACTAGGGAGAGAGAGAGAGTGAGAGAGAAAGAGGGAGGGAGGGAGAGAGAGAGAGAGAGAGAGAGAGAGAGAGGGAACGGGAGAACGGGTAGGGAGAGAAGAGAGGAGTAAAACGAAGCGGCAGGCGTAGCGAGGAGCGTGTAGAGCCTGGAGGACAGGAGAGAAAGACTATGGAGGGGGTGAACGTGGAGCGCAAAAGGGGCGCGCGGCAAAGGGATGCAAGGGAGGGGAAAGAGGGGAAAGGGCATATCCTACTCGGGGTTTCAGTTTAGTTTGGCGTGAGTCGCCGCGGTGTTCGGTGTTCTGTGTATCGTTGCGATCGTTCCACGTTCGATGTCGTTCATTTCCACCGGTTAGTTCGAGCAAACGCCGCGTCGTATTCCGTGGCGCCGTCGTACGGACTGATCGTATTCCTGGCTAGCCGTGTACTCGTCGTTGTCGTCGTCGTTGTCGCAGCTGTCGTTAGTCGTCGGAATCGTATCGTTTCGTATTTTTTTCCCCCCGCGGTCCCGGCCAAAGGCCGTAGCGTAGTACCGAAGGCTGGCGCACGGTCGACGGCAAGGTGAAAGTAAATCCCACGTCGGTGGTGGTTACTCGAATGCCAGGGAAGCTGGTCGTACGTCGCGAAATCGCGTACATATCGGGCACGCGACATCGCCGTTGCCTGGACAGCTCGCAGCACGGGTTCGCAAGAGGGAGAGCTGATACGTTTCGGAGCCTAAACGCTGTGGCGACCTCCGCGCGTTTCCTCTACAGTATCGTCCGAGCACGAACGAGACGGCATCGCTTTGTGTACGTACGGGACCAGTATGCTCTACTACCATAGAGGATAGCGTTAGCCACTCCGATTCTCGTGTGCGTGTAGCCGCACGAACGGGTCGCATGCTCGCACGTAAGTACACGCACGCACACCATGCCCACCCGATATAGCGCTTTCCATCGAGTACGCTTGTGTGCACGTAGCCCTACTCGCCGGTTGAATGCTGAGAAACAACAGGGAGTAACAGAGAGAGAGATGCAGGGAAGCGGGGAGGGGGAGGGGGTAGAGAGAGCGCGAGACGAAGAGGGCGGTTTCCTCCATCTTTTTCTCCCTCCCTTCGCTCTTTCCGTCTCGCACCGCCGTTCTCACTCTCCATCTCTCTCCCTCTCTCTTTTTCTCTCGTTATTACTCGTTTACCCCCTCCACCCGTTCCTATCCTCTTGCGCGTGCTCCCCTCTTCCTCTAACCTTACACTTGCCGTTTGTCTCGCTCGCCCGTGTATATACGCGTACTCGTGTATTTATGCGTTTTCTCATATTCGCGCTGCTGCCTCCTCTCCTCCTCCTCTTTTCGTCCTCGACGAAATCGCTCGGTATGCGTTCGCGATACAAACGATGATGGAACAACATCGGGAACATCGCCGGTTTCCCGGGACGGAACACGGGCCGTGTTACGTGTCGCCGGCCGCCCTCGGCCTGCGCGAACTTCCCCGCCTTTTCGAGCGCGAGATCTAGCCGAGCTATTGTCCCGAAATCGAAGGTAACACTGTAGCGGACGCGGCACGTCGAAAAAGCTTTCCGGCTGAAAAAACTCGTTGCGCCGCTTTCTTTCGCGGGACTGCTCGTCTTCTTCTCCGCGTACTACGCGCGACGCGAACCTCTCTCTCTCTCTCACTCTCTCGACTTATCTACCGCGATACGCGAGAAAACGTGTCCCTACTGATTAATCAGCTGGCTGCCCCCGCCGGCAACCGGATCGCCGTGAAAACTTCAAATACGAGACTGGCGGCGGAACAATACGCGGGAAATTCCGTTCGATCGGTGTTAAACAAATTCGAGGACGTCGTTGTCGGCCGTTCAGCTGGTTTAATCGAGAACGCGTCGTATAACACCGCGGGTACGGCTGCTCGCCTTCCAGGAGGTGTATAGGTGTAGGTAGTACCTACACCGTGTATGCTGACGCGACGAAGAATCGATCGAAAAAATGTGATTACCCAATCGTTTTCGATTTCACCCGGGAGCAAATGCCCACGAGCGAGCGAATTTCGCAAAGGGAGGCACGAATATTTCCAGCGGGAAGAATGCTCCTTTTTTTCTCCCCACCTCCCTCCCCCTCCCCCTCGCCGAGCAACAGTCACAAGCGACTGGCCGGCCGATTGAATTCCTTCCTTTTGCGATTTCTGTAGACGGTCGCTAGGTTACTTCGAATCACGGTCTTCCGCCCAGTAGGGTCGTCGTCTCCCTACTCTCTTTTCCCGGGGTACGATCGTATAGAAGCGACGGCAGAGGGATCAGGGAGAGCAGCTGGGGGTCTTAATCTCTAACTCACAT
Source organism: Xylocopa sonorina (assembly GCF_050948175.1). Taxonomy (NCBI): domain Eukaryota; kingdom Metazoa; phylum Arthropoda; class Insecta; order Hymenoptera; family Apidae; genus Xylocopa; species Xylocopa sonorina. Next base: position 18,310,696 of record NC_135193.1, read on the forward strand.
AATACGCGATAAGGCGGCTAAAGTTTCGCGGGAAGAAAATGGGAGACTCGGAAACGAAAACACGTTCGTGCGTGTGTTCCGTTGGAAGAACGGTCTTTTAACGAGCCCGCTCTCGTTCTCTCTGCCCTTTCCAGCGTGTCTTCCCAACCGAGCTCGGTAAACGAGCGAATTGCCTAGCAGAAGTGTACGACACGGGAATGGAACAACGTGGAAATTGAACTCTCCTGTTTGCGTAGCGTACAGTTCTACGGGTAGATCTCCCGGCCGTTCTTTACCCTCTTCTCGACGCGTCGTCTAGAACGTTCGAAACTGTATCTATGCATGCTGCGGTAGTAGAGTAAAAGAGCAGCTAATTAAGACCATCGGTGCCCGGTTCTACGAAGGGGCTTGCACTGTCGCAGCAGTTCGCGTTGTCGATTCGAATCGGTTCTCCCTGGCTATCGCCACTCACGGCGCCGCTTTGAGAATTTCGCTTCTTACCGGGCAGCACGATATAAATAGACGAAGTACTAGACATCGCAGAACGCGCGGTGTATACCTAAGCCCGTGCCGAATCGTTGTCCAAATAATCCGACAAATTTCCATCAGGACGATCGAGCTTAACAACGCGGCTGGACGCGATCTTTCTCTTGGACGTGTGCGTGCTCGAAATCGTACGAACGTCGTTGTGAACGGAGCTTTACTCGGTAGGTGCGTCCCAGCATTCGCGACACGTGCTACACTCGAGGAACGGTCGCAGGAAAGTGTCCAAGCGGGCAGATAGAAACGGTCGAACGAGAAATTACGAGATCTCCGTACGGGAGCCTCGGGTCTCTCTCGGTTAAGAAAGATAAAGCGGGAGAAATCTGGTAAACAGGCTTGGGAATTCGTGCGAGAGCCACGCTCGTTTCTATCGCGTCTGACAGCGTGGAACAATGTTTTAAACGCGTGTAGATCCGTCGTTAGCGAGCACGAATGAAGAGCGTCGCCGGGAGAATTGAACGTAATTCCTCGCCGCTCCCCTGTACTAGCTACGGGCGTATTCGTTTCGTCCTCCCGGTTCGCGCGTACAGTTGACGCGCTCTCCCGAGCCGAGCCAAGATGTTTAGGATTCGCGGAACGAACGGGACACGGGGCAGAGTTAATTTCTTGGCAACGATAACGATAGCCGCCTCTAACCGACTTATCGTTCGGTCCCTAGCGAAATGCCGCGATATTCGATCAATACAAGGACAGGTATCGGACGGGTGGTACACGCGTTTCATTCGCGTAGCAAAGGGCTGCTGTTCGGCGGTTTCACCGTCGCCAGGCGAATGGAAAAACGGAAAGGACTATTCCAGCCCGGGGAGGGAGCGAGGATAAAACGCACCCGTATACCTACGGGTGGTTAAAAACCGATGGAGGGGGGACGAGAACGAGGCAACGGGATTCTAGCTACCTGAGAAACCTTCGGGAAAGTGGGCTAAACATCGTGACACGGTCTAACCGTTTCCTATGTCGTGCGATTTATTTGCGGAACTTGGGGATTATCATCGCGTACTTGCTTATCTTGTTATCGTCGGGTAACGCGATGCTGCCGGTCGCTTTTCAAACGGAAAAGGGGGAAAACGTGCGCTGATCTGTTCGTTTCGCCGGTTCGAGCGCGAGGAGAAATATGGAAGATGCGCGTCGATCGGGAAACCGCGCCGTAGATACTTTTTTACGCGACAGATCGGCCCCCTTGATAGGTGTTTCAGTAAGTGAAGCTTCGCATGGATGTCTACTGTATTTGATTATGTCCCTCGCGTCGCGAGATTTCGTTGCGAGTGTTACACGAAATATTTCTCGTTACAGACACCATCGCGGAGTGCTCGGTGGCGTAATAAGAAAAATGTCGGGAGTGGGTAAAAGGACTTACATCCGCGAGGTAAATCCCTATCTCATTTGTCCGCTGTGCAGGGGTTACCTTATAGACGCGACCACGGTCGTCGAATGTTTGCATTCGTGTAAGTAAATTGTATCGAGTCTAAATCACAATCCGCGGAACAGATAATGATACGTTGCTTCTTTTCACCGTACAGTTTGCAGAAGCTGTATCCTCAAGCATCTCAACACAGAAGCGCATTGCCCTTCTTGCAAGCATGTGCTTAACAAAGCAAAGCCGGATATCAAGTAAGTTTCGGCTGGCTCGATTCTCGAAATCTCGAGTTCGTCGACATGTCGCGAAATGTCTCTTGTTAATGGCTTTTGTTCGCAGGGCCGACAAGGCGTTGCAAGATATCGTGTACAAATTGGTCCCAGGTCTCTACCACAAAGAGATGCGCAAGAGAAGAGAGTTTTATAAAAAGCATCCAGAGCATGGTAAGCACGCACAGAATCACTGAATTTACGAGCAATGCGATTGAATTCTTTATATGAACCAATTTAGCGCACTTAGCGACTCCGGAACAACGCGGTGAGGACGTGAGCGGAAGGCTAATCTTCGCTCCAGAAGATGCGGTCAGTTTAAGTTTGGAGTACCTGCCGCCTGGGGCAGACCCTTGGATTATTCTACGTAACACCAGCGATGATACCAGTAACTTGAATGCATCCAACAATCAAACCAGTAACGGTAACAACGGTAGCAACACCAACAACAACAACCACGGTACCACGGGTATAACGAGTAACAGGCGATACCTTCAGTGCCCGGCGTTGGTCACGATCGCGCACCTAAAGAAATTCTTAGCTTTGAAATACAGTGTCGATATGACGAGATACACTATCGAGATCTGTCATCGACGCGGTCCACTACCGGAACACTGGACTCTCATGGACGTTGCCTACATGTTCGCGTGGAAAAGGGTACCTCACTATTTATTACGATAAAGTAAAGTATCTCTAACACGTTTCAACGATGATTTAACATGTGATAATTCAATTTTTAGAATGCACCCATGCGATTCTTCTACCGGGTGACGCTGGAAGAGCAGAGATTAGAGGCTCCTCCTCACGACAGGCCTTCTACGCCAGGCTTGGGCGCCAGTTTACCTCCGGTTGACGCCGCCATTGTTACACAAGACAATGTTAAATCGGGAAATGCGAAAAACGATGCGGAATCTAAGCCGGAACTGGAGTGTACGAACAACGTTGTCGAGAAACCCGCGTTAGACAATCAGAACGAAATCCCGAGCAAGAAACGGCAGTCTACGAGTGATCAAGTACCTGCGAAGGAGACGAAGGAGATAACTATTAAAGAGGTACCACCGGCGAATAGCAACGTGGCAACGTTGACAACATCGACGTCGACGACTGCTTCGATAACAACAACGAGTACCACGTTGACGACGACTTCGCTCAACACGGTTGCCTCGTCCACTACGAATAGCGAACCCAAACAAATCGAGACAGCACTAAAGATACTAAAGAATCCGGATGGGAGGTACGAGGTACTGAGAAGTCCGCCAGGTAACTGGAACTTGAAGGAACAGAGCGCTGCGAACAATAGCGCCGATGCTTCGAAATCTACGAATCCAGAATTCAGTGTCGTAAGCATAGGAAGCGGTCAGAATTCGAACGGGGTGAAGATCACGTTGAAGCAATGCACGCCAAACAATACGAGTCCAAAGAAGCCTAAGATTATTAGCGACTTGTTGCTACACTGTGGTCAAGTGGACAAAGATGCTTCTGGTGCGCTGGTCTTTCAGCATCTTCACAGAGACAGCGAGAAACACCAGGTGGACAAGCAGGAGAAACAGAGAAGGAGAGTGACATTTATGGAACGATCGACTCCCGAGAAAGCGACGATCAACAATGTGTTGAAGACTATACAGAAAAAGCCAGGGGAGCAACAAGAGAAGAAACAATTCCTCCAGGGTTTCCAGTTAACAGCCAAAGAATCGGGATCCGAAGTGACGTTAGAGTCTGCCTCCAAGTCAAACGATCCGAGCGCTAATAAAGAAACGAATAGCTCGCAAAAGAAGGCGAGCATCGCATTGAAAAAGGAGGACAGCGCCACGACCGACAACACGAATAATAAAGAGGACGGAAAGAGCAAGAGCAACAGCGAGAATATCGGTGTAAATGCAAGTGCCAGTAAACGAGTCGCCACTATGAGTGGAATTAGCGGTAACGCGCGAGTGAATGCAAATAAACAGTGCAGTGACGTGGATACGTGCACGTACAGTTGTGCGAAGACCACCGGTGCGGCTATGAACATCGCGGCGAACAATAATCCCGCTAAAGTAGACGTGTACACCTTTTCCAACGATCCGCCCGTGCTTCCCGCGGGTGCGGTCAAGAGGAAATGTCCCCCAGGATTGCCGATTTTCGATATCAAGAAGAAGAGAACGCAACAGATTCATCCCGCGAAGAAGCAAGCCGCTCCTGTTGCCACGCTACCTGTTGTACAGAACAACGCAAAGTCACCTCGAAAACTGCCAATGGAGCACGTTGTCCCAACGAAGAGACCGGCGAACGCCGTCGGAGAGGCTGGTCCTAGTCGAACACCCACGACGCCAAGCTCGAAACCATCATCAAGCCCGGTGCTTTCTAACGACACGAGAAATATATTGGACGGTTGCGGGTTGAACATCCCCGCGAGTCTCAGCATAACTCTGACCGCGCCAAAATCGCCTGGTAACAGTGGTGGATACCCCGAACCAAGCGACTCCAAAGACAATCGAAAGAACGCTCTGGGTAAAGTAAGTCCCAGCATCACCCTGAACGATAGGTCTGTCGATCCACGGGTATTGAAAGCCTTGAAAGCAGGGCAAATAAGAATGCCCGCGCCACCGAAACCGAGGCAGACTAAACAACCAGACGTGAACCAGCCGCATCGACAGACGCCTCCTGGTAAACGGAAAAGGAACCAGGAATCGAGGGACATTCTGGATCTCAGCGGGGTAAAGAAAGTAGACATACATCCATTGAGAATACCGCAGCCAGTAACGAAACTGAAGGCGAAATCGACACCTCGAGACATGCCGAATATTCCGGATCAGGGACAGGTTGTGACTGTAGTTGGTGGTCAGAGGTATTATCGAGCGCCACCAGGTTCTCTAACACCGGCGGCGCATCGAGTAAGCGATTGCCCACTTCCAACACCGTCGAGAACACCGGTCTATGCACCTGGTCTCTCCAGTCCTTTGAACAGTAGCAGACCGAGCACGAATCTTTCGTCTGTTTTTCCTAGTCTGCAGAGTCTTTACGCTCTAAGGTAAGTGATATGGGCGTATAATTTATTCCATTTATTCATCTATGCCGAATATATAATTACTGTGTGTAAAATGACACTAATTTTTCATATTACGTTCTGTTATAAGTCAAGCACCGAATCTTCAACAATTTCAAATGGATGCGAGGCTAAGGCTACCGCGAGGGACGGACACAAATGCCTCCAGCATATCCAACACGGACAACAGGAACATGAATGCTAATATACCCGGAAAGAGTCATCTAGCTGCTCAGTGTGCGCCAGCGAAACCAGCAAGATCGTCCGTGGCACCTTTGGCTGTTGCCATAACCAAGCAACAGCAATCGACTGAAAAACCCGTTGCTTGCATAAACAGGTCTACCGCGAACGAGATCAGCAAGACACCTGCGTTCCGCAATAACGAATCTCTCGACTCTACGGAATCTGGTCAACAACAATCGTCCGTCCAGTCAAAGTACCCGCCAGTTACGGAAGCCAACAGTCGGTATTCGCCGCGAAACGGTAACGGTAGTGGTAACGTGAACAACGAGGACAAAACATCCGTCGAAACTCCTCGAGATTCTGCGTCGGAAACGAGTAACGATACTAGAAAAGAGCCGGAGAATTCGTCGCGGCAAACACCGAATCGTGAGGCAGCTAGTCCAAGGGTATCATCGACGGCTTCTCCGTCACCGCCTCCCGGAGATACGAATGCAAATAGAAACGACGAGACTACTCGCAGCGACGACAACGTGAACACCGTCTCGAATGGAATCGACAGTAATCTACCGGCGCCAAGTCCAACGAAAAATAACAATATAGGCGCGGAAGTGTCGAGTAGCAAGTCGCCCGCTAGTCCAGATTCTAGCTCGGTTACGATTGAAACTCCTTCCAGAAAAAGTTGCTCCACAGTGGAGCAAGGTCTTTCTTCCCCCTCGCAAACGGCAGACGCACCGAAGTCTTCGGAGAATTCGACAAAAGCTGACAATAACGTCGTCGAGGACTCGACCAACGATAACGACAAGAAAACTTCCTTCAAACAAGCCGACGCGAAACAATTGACTTCCGAGATGTTCGAGAAGAGATTGTTGGCTGCATTTCCTTCTAACGAATGGGCAAACAACCCGATAGCTGCAGTGCATCTTGGAAACTTTTTAAAAAGTTTGAACGCGTCGATCAAGTCGGAGAACAAAATGGAGAGCGTAGGGTCGGAGAAGGTTGAAAATCAGCTCGCGTGCAACGATGCGACACGTTTAAATAACGAAGCCTCGTCTAAACCTCGCACAGACGTCTCCGAGTCGTCTTAATAAGATGGATAACTGCGTTGGCGATGCACGAAACTCTTCGTTTTTGAACGAACGACAAAGCTACGTCACTGCCGGATACCAATACAATGTCGTCGAATGACTTTTAGCGTGGATATGTGTACCGATTACTAAATATTTAGGATTCTTTAAGATCTTATATAGGAACACGGTGTACGCACGCCGTACGATACAGGGAAAAATACAGCATGGACGCTGTGGAAATTTTATTTTTTCAAATTTTTTAAAAACACACATCCCTCAAGAAATTCTATCTATGTATAGTTGCTTTGTCGAGGCAGCAACGTTCCACGAGTCGCTCGATTTCAATAACGTCGACTATTAACTTTTCGATGGCTAACGAACAAGGAATTTTATAAAACTACGATTGGTATGATTCGTACAATGGTTTTACTTGTAACGTGAAAATTGTTCCTACTTCGGTCCGTATGATAACTACGTGAAAGCAGAATGTTTATCGAAGTACCTCGCATCGCATTAAGAGCCGTTTCGCAATGATTTCGATTTTGACTGTTCAAACTCCGAAACTGACTACGTATGTGGACGCAGAAATAAATTAGCACAACGAAAATCGATTAGCCGATACAATTTCTGCTTTCCTATTCAACTACAATTGTAAAACGTTACGTGTACGTAAAATAAGAAACACAGGGACCGAATTTAAAAAGAAAAATAAAAACAAGAACTCGAGAAAAAGGCTAGAATACAATTATTTGTACAACGTATGAATGATATCTACGCTATTGTTAGTTCATTATTTACTTTGCGTTACGTTTCACTATGAGTTACTATTATGTATACGTTGTATATATAATAATTGTTATGTTATGCGACTGTATTATATTATATGTATTATTTCTTGATCTGTATATATTTATAATCGCGCGAGTATGTCGTTTTTGCAAGATGTGCGCAAAATCCTATTACTTTGTAAGTTCAGAAATGTTCAACTTAAATCGAAAGAAATCTCATATTACTTTAATGCCGTCAAAATTTTTCAGTTCAACTGTATGCATGTTGATTTTTAATTGACAGAAAACAAACATGTAATAACAAAAGGATATATCATTATATACTTAAGATAAGAATCATATTTTCTTTTAACAACCCAAATCAAAGACTGAGAAAATTTTTCGCACATCAAACAACATGAAGTGACCGGACATTTTATCATGGTGACATCTATTAACGTTACTAAACGTACAAATTGAACTTTTTCATTATTCGCATACGGGCATAGAAGAACACTTACCAATTCGCTGTAGATGTTGTTCCTGTAGTCCCATAACAGCATTGCTGAGAGAAAGAGAGAGAAAGAGAGAGGGGGAGAGACAGTTGAAAGCTCTAAAACAGAATGTGAGTGAATGATATTAAAAAGTGAGCTTTCGTAATTCTACAATTTGCTAAGATTTAAACACGCCGGTGTTTTATTAGATTGATTACTCATGAAAAATATGTTCTCCAAACTAAATATGAAAAGAATACAGTACCTTGACTTTTACTCAGTATTTTTTCCATAATTTCAACTGTATTTCACTACATTACGCTACTCTAAACTTTTTCACTTAATATTTGAAACTTCCGAAGAGCAACGATCATTCGCGCGCAATGGTGTTCGGCAACCTACTGCCTAATGCCTCCTACCGGAAACAATCCGCAAACATATAAGCAATATAAGCGTCTATGTACTTTATATGACTACGTTATATTTTTCGTACAAATTTATTATATAGAAAATAATACGAAATGCGCCCTTTACTAATATATTTGTTTTTTAATACTATATTGTTATTAATACAAACAAGAATTTAACGAAACGGTTGATTTCCAAAAGTAGACAGCAGCGCCATGCTGGCCAAGCGAATTCTGCGCGAATTACACCTCTTCAAATAAATACATAACTTAAAGGTTATATAGATGTCGTAAGTATGGTTTTCGAGAAAATGAGAGGTTAACCTCTTCCGTGGGTAAGCGGCTGTGCGAACAAGAGTTTTTGCTTTATTTAAAGGGTGTGAGTGAAAATGAGTAATACAAAAGAAAATTCTACGGCTCCGGTAAAAAATACTACCGCTGGGAACACAAAACCTTATGGAAAAATTGTGCTAACACTACAAAATTGTCTTTTGCCCGACGAAAAACTGAATTCGACGCCGTCTCATTTAGATGGACTAGACGCAGAAACCGAAACCGATTTAAGAATATTAGGATGCGAACTGATACAAACAGCTGGTATTTTATTGAAATTACCGCAGGTTCGTAGCTTTTTCATAAATAAATACTTGTTTATAAACGTCATAACCTATATAACCTTTAAACGGACAATTTACGTTTTGAGCTTCCTTAATTTTCAGGTTGCAATGGCCACAGGACAAGTAATATTTCAACGATTTTATTATAGTAAATCATTAGTTAGACATAATATGGAAACAACTGCAATGGGTTGTATTTGTTTAGCATGTAAAATTGAAGAAGCACCGAGGCGTATCAGAGATGTCATTAATGTGTTTAATCACATAAAACAAGTTTCCAGTCAAAAGTGAGTAAAATTATCTACATTTCTTTATATTACTTATTCGCACAATATCTAACAAGTAATTCCTTTAGGCCAATTCAACCAGTAATACTTGACCAAAATTACGTTGCATTAAAGAATCAGGTAATTAAATCAGAGAGAAGAGTTCTAAAGGAATTGGGTTTCTGTGTTCATGTGAAACACCCTCATAAAATTATTGTTATGTACTTGCAAGTGTTAGGGTATGAGAAAAATCATGCTCTAATGCAACAGTGTTGGAATTATATGAACGATTCTTTAAGATCCGATGTATTCTTAAGACATCAACCAGAAACTGTTGCTTGCGCGTGTGTATATCTGGGAGCGAGACAACTTCAATTACCTCTACCTACTTCACCAGCTTGGTTTTCCCTTTTTAAAGTTAACGAATCTGCAATTAGAGATGTTTGCCGGCGTATATTGCGACTGTATTTCCGACCCCGCGTTAAACCAGAACAATTAGAAAAACGCGTAGAGGAGCTTCGTCGGCAATACGAGGAAGCAAGAACTAAAGCAAGAAGTGGCGATGTCGATAGTCACACACCGAGCCCACCACTGCCTAAACATCATAATGCCTGGGGCGGATTTATTAGCCGTAGCGGTACGCACGCAGCGCCCGAAAGAACAAAATCGCCTAGGTACGATATTCTAGCGAATAGTGTAACGAATATAACTAATGCATATTCTCATATTTAAACCCGCTTTTTATCTCTGCTTTAGACGTTCTAAATCACCAAGTACTTCACCGTCTAGGGGTGAAGGAACAAAACATTCCAAGAGAAAGAAACACAGTAGGAGCAGATCTCGCAGCCATAGTCATGGACGATCACGAAAACCGAAAAAAGCTCAACGAAGACGATCCGGCAGTCACAAATCATCACGTAGTCGTTATAGATCACGCAGCCGATCTCGAGACAGAGATGTAGAAAAATCAAGTAAACATCGCAGTAAACACAGACGACACTGAATTTTCCAATGTATAAAAAAATATTCGTGTATATTACAAAAAAAAAAAAAATACTGCGATCGCAAGTGGCAGTCGCATCCGAACTGTAATATAAAACGGGGCCTTTTTTACCTCTGTTAATATCGAACTTAAATAGGACAATTTATTTCTACTGTATGGTACATATCTTTTGAGTTAATTTAAAAACCGTAACAGTAGGATTTAAAATAAATTATTTCTAAGAGCATTGAGTCAAAGTACCACAAGGAAAACGGTACGTTCTCGAAAAAAAAAAAATTACAAGTAACGATACTTAAGAGGAGGCGTGTATTTAATACAAAAGTTGAAAATAAAATTTTATATTCATGTATTATAATCTATTATTTTGTAAAACCCAGCGGGTGCTGCCTTCTTTCTTTCAGCAGATAATACTGCTGAAAAATCTAGTGCCGTTAATTGGGGAAGAATGTGAACAATGTAGCCTCTATAATATGGAAGGTTTTCAATAGGATTTCCATGTAGCGTTAAAGTTTTGAGATTTTGCAACTTTTTCAATTTCACAATATCGTTTATGTTCGAAATATTGTTTCCGTGTAAATAAACAATTTTTAAATTCGGAAATTTTGTGATATCATCCCCAATTTTTCCTATCTCATTAAATGAAAGATCAAGCCAGCTAAGGTGTACTGGATCATCGAGAACTTTTTTCGTAAGATTTTCAAATCCGTCCATTGACGTCAATGAATTATTGCTTAACCACAGTGAGCATGTTACGAAACGATCTGCAGACGTTCGTAATGGAATTTTACCTGTCCTCACTGCTTGTGGACGTTTATTTGCCAATTCTCTTGTAATAAAGTAAAAAATCTTATTAACATTTTTTCCTTGGCACCACCAAGCAGTGTTGTATAATTTTAATGATGCATATGCGAGCTTCAAACTGAAAAAAAATGTTATATTTTATAACATACCATCCATTGTACTTGCTTTTTTAAATGATAGGTCCAATGGGGCGGCTATTATCATTTCTTGACGTTCATTTCGTCTGTAATCAGAAAGTGATTTTTCGTAAGGAATGGCGTCCATTTAGTGTTCGAGGGATAAAAGATTCGTCAAGGAAATTTTGGAGAAATTACTCCAACGTTAATATTAGAAATGCATTCAGAGTGTTCACGCAAAATCCTTCATTAATTATCAGTATTATTAATAAAATTTTCGTATCTCATCTAGCACTCTTATCTCCATAATTTTTTCAAATAATACAGACAGTCACTTATCCGATAATTGTAGTCATATGTATATGTATATGTATTTAACCGCGAGATAACATAAAATATAAAGTGACAACTTTAATCACTCACATAATGGTATGAATAAATTTAATTATACTAACAGTTCAATAATTTTTAAAATGAAACCACACAAAATTTGAGAAACTTACCGCGGGTATACCTTTCGTAATTCAAATGAAACTAAATTGAAGCAAATGCGTTTTTGAACACTTAGATATGTAACAAGAATTAATGATGCTAGAGGGTGCTGTCGAGAATGTATGCATTCCATAGTCACATTATCATCTACACATTTTATGAACATCTGAGGCGTAAGCTTTTAACGGCGGTAAACGGAATTAAAAACATCATTTTGATGTAAGTCAACTAAACAAGGAATTTATGATAATTTAACATAAGAATTACATTTAAATCGTGATACTATACCGTGCGATATAAGAGACGAATAGCTCGGCTACACTTTTTACTTTAAGTGTATTGAAAATGCCGCGAACAAAACATGTTCGGAAACCAAAACAAGGACAGCAATTTGCAGAAGAAAGTGATTTATTAATCAGAGATTTCGAGCGGCAAGCATATGTAAGAATTTCAAAAATGGAGGCACAAGCAAAAATGGCAATAAAAAGTTTCGAAACTTTTATTAACGTTACTTTATCTCGTCTTCCGACTGAGATACAGCAAATGACTCTCGGTGAAATTCTTAAGGCGAGCGACGAGAAAGAAAATTGTAACGAAGTTTCGTCGTCTGTTGACGATTATTTGTTAGCACCGCCAGCGACAATAGTCAAAGAAAAGAAAGCCGGGAAAAGAATTACCAACGCATCCGATGACGGATACGTCACCGAGGGAGTTGTCACAACGCGCGCATCGAGAACTACAAGGGTCGAATCTTCTAATGTTAGAAGAACACGTAGCAGTTCGAGGAATGCCACGACGAAGCTTAGTGAAATAAATCAAGGAACAGTAAAGAAGGTAACCAGGAAGGAACGTAATAAAGAGTCTATAAAAAATGATAAATTTAAAACTCCTGCTACTTTAAAACCTGGGAGGAATGAATACGGTCTCGTGACCCCAAAAATAAAGCCTAACACTCCTTTGAATGTATTAAGACGGCCAAGGCAAGGAGAAATGGTTCTCAGTATGCAAGGTAGCCCATTACTGGTTTCTGCAGTTATTCAAGAAAATACTGCTAACATTAATGTGCCCTTACGCAATGGCAATGTTATATCTTTATTACCCAACGATGGTCTGCGTATGTCACATATTCCTGAGCTAGACCCAGAGACAATGAGACAACTAGAAACTCTGAAAAATCATATCGACAAAGTTATCTCAACAAAATAGTTAAAATAACAATAGATTTTTATAAAATATATGTTATATTGTTTACTATTGCGTGACACGAATGAAACTGATGTAAAGCATTCTTGAACGGATCATTACTTTCCTTATTACTTTTCTTATGACTCTATTACAAGTGACATGACTGAAATAAATATAATTACATCATCATTTAATATATATATTTATAAATGTAGGCAGCATCTCCTGCAATCTCTTGTACCTTGGGACACAATAAGATTTTTCTAGCTCGTTAAGATAACACGATATTGTAGAATAAGAAAATCAATATTTTGGATTGAAATTTTTCTACAATAGATCAATATTATGTAATATGTTGAGGTCAACAATTTTGTATACAATAAAAATTGAAAAGACTAACAATTGAATTGTAATTTGAATATATGTATCTATTATAATGAGAGCATTTAATACATTAATGAATTATTTAAAAATTAATGTTTAGACTATTTGTTGTATTACTTCATGAATAGCTCTTTAAAACATCTCTTTCACACTGTCTGTATTACATTTATTTTGCTTTTCCCTGTTAGTACGTTTATATCACACTTGGCGGGTAAAAAGACAGTAGAGCGCGTTTGTACCACAACTGTACTTACATGTCTAACCATTAACGTGCATGCGCATACATGCTATATAGATCTGTCAAACGAACGAACTACCTATATTTGCATTGTTATACTTTGTGACAATTGTGTAGTGTCTTTAGATTGTATAAAAAAAATCGTGTGTAAAATATCGTAATGTCCGTTCCGTGATCACTATAAGCTAACGTGATTTTATAGTAACTTATTACTTTCGATATTATTCGCCGTACACAATAAGGGTGTGAAATATATAAGTGAATGAAGAATGTCAAAGTACGTGCCATTGAGTTCGTTAACACGAATGTTTAAGTAATCCAAGATAAATATCTATTAATTTCAATAAGACGGAACAATATTGCATGCATTCACTCTTATGTTTTTATGTTAATTTTTTACTATTACTGTATAAGATTTCGGAAAAAGTAACAAGTTTATTGTTCTTTCAGATTGTTTCATAAGTAACTCTTATATTAAATATATATTATAAAATGTAAGATAACCTTAACGAATTTTACATTTGTAAATGTTATCTAATCATACCATGTATAAAAAAGTAAAGGTCCTGCAGTGCATTCGAACAAAATAATTAATATCTTAAATTTATGTCCATTTCTTTGTACAATTTAACTAAATATATCGATCTCCTTCTAAACATAACATAGATATGTTTAAAGAACGTCTCTAATATAAAAATCAACATGGTGCGTGTAATCACAGTACATAATTTTCTGGGACAAAATATCACACAAATTGAGGAACCAACTGCGAGCTGCATAGCAAATGCATCTGGACATGAAATGCTTCTTTTAGCGCTTTCAACGCATTGCATTGAAGTATGGGAATTGATGATGTCTGATATTAAGTTACATACTGTTTTTCCCACTGTGGATATGATTAATCAAATGATGCATTGCTCCAAAGGAGATTACGTTGTGACATTAGAATCAAAATTATCTAGAGATGCGAGCATTAATAATCATTCAGGAAAGACAATTAACAATTTTGTCAGAATCTATGTTAATTGGATAATGGTGAAAGATCAAAGTCAACCTATGCGTGCTAGAATAGCAGGACGTGTTACACCGAGTTTAAATCGACCATTGAACAGTTTGGAGATGATAGAGTTACCATTAAGTGTACAGCCTACACAAATTGCTTGCTGCCAAAGTACTGGTAATCTTTTAGTGGCCTCTGGGAATAGTGCTATTCTACACGAGTTCAAGATTGAAACTCAGCAAGTGTCAAAGATGAAATTTATAGACTTCGAAGCAAGACCGTGGTCCTTAGGATTCTCATTTTCTCCCACGCATATGGAAATTGTTGAAGATTTCATATCAGTTATGGATAAAACAAATTTATGTGTTTTCCGTTTAACTAATTCAATGTATGAAGATATAGACCAATTAAGTTCTCTAACTTCAACAAATTCTTCATCCGTTGATAAAACATCTATATCCACTGATTCTTCCCTTGTGGAAAATAGTAATAATATGGTTAATCAAGATGACAACGCATTATTACAAGGAACAAATTCCAAACGTAAAAGTTTTAGCCAAGATCTTCATTTCATTGTATCAGAGAATAATGATTCCAGTGGATTAAGCACAAAGTGTAAAAGCAAGAAGCATAGAAATTCTAAAACGAGTATATGGAGTAAACTAGAAACAGGAGATTTTAGAAAAATAAAATCTAATATCAACGAGGCTCTAATAAATTTAGATTGCTTAATGTACAACGAAAGAGATGAATTGCAAATATTGGTTGATCAAGAAATTGTTGATGGAAGTTCACAACCCTTAACCATTAATTTGCCATCTATTAGTTTGGAAAGAGCAGGACCTGGACATACCCTAAGTCCTTTTATATTAAATCCTTCCGACATAAGGATTATAATTAAAACTAATTCTCCTGATTTGGGATGGTCAGAAAATTATACAATAAAAAATTTGTTATCTCTTAAAATAATGGCATCTAATAATAATGCTAAACTTGACGGAAGCTCAGAATTGTTCAGTTGTTGCTTGCTGAAGCCACTGTACATGAGGAAAGAGTGCAACAATTCCTGTTTAAAGAAATCGATTCTCAGATCAGATAAATACATGTACTTGCAAGGTGTAAGTTGCTTTCTGTGTACGCTACAAGAAGGATACCTTTATCATTTTTCTGCCACCAGTTCGAATCCTACAGACGCGACTTGTTTAACTACCTATCCATTTACAGCACCTGTTAATCACGTAGCATTAGAGCATACCGCGTTACATGCATTGACCGAGGCTGGTCTAGAATCTTACACACTACGTTTATCCCATCATGTTGCGAGAACGTCAAACGACATGGATAATTTTAGAATTACATGTCCCAGCATTTCTGAGCCCGTTTGTCTAATCGGATTACGACCGTTTCTGGGGATACAACAACTATTACACAGCAAAAGTTACCTAGTCCTCTTGGCCAAAGCTGAAAACTCTTGGACTTTATACTCCTTAATTTTACCTAAATTAGAGAATTTATATTATGATATATTAAATGCCGCAAGGTGTCACAAATCCTCTAGTCCTAGCACGTATCGACATTTACTAGGAGAAGCTCATGCTTTGATACGTTTAACCAAAGATGCTGCGTATAATTGCTCAGACACAAACGAATACGACGATACCATGCACAAAAATGGGTTGAAATTGAGAAACTTGTATAATCAATCATGCGCGCTACTTGGCGATTATTATATTCGGTCCGAGTACGAGACGGATTGGGATCTTTGTATACCCTATTATAAAATGTCCGGATTAAAACCCTCAGAAGTGTTATCTAGAAAATCAAGTCAAGATGCACCGGGTCTCGTTACGTTTTTAACGGATATACTTTTGACTATGAAGAGTGGTTCCGAAGCTGATGCGCTGTTCCAAGGATTTAATATTGTAGAAATTATATGTAAATTGAAAAAGTTAGACTTGTTGAAATTGATCTTCAGTAGCCCCGTGCTGCGAGAGTACACCACGGAAAAATTAATACACCTCTTATTATTATACGAAACGGATGAGCTAGTGAAATTAGCTTTAGCACTTTTATACATACAAGCCGAGAAACAAGAACAAGCAGAGAAAATACTGGAACCAGTATCGGCGTTATGTATCGAAAGAATAGTCTTGGAACATTATGATCTACTGTTCGACATGACGGCAATGAAAAAGAGAAGCCCGATGATTCCCACATTTTCCGACTTTGCCGGGACCTTAATGCGCCAAAAGAATTCAACTTTCGCAGAAATTTTAACACAAATAATAGAAGATGGAATTTTATCCCTTCATCAAATTATACAGGTGTTCTTAGAATATTTGCCATCGAGAGTAGGACGAGATGGACATAACGCAGCAATGACCTTACAAGTTTTCCTCGAGAAGTATCTTCATAACTATTTTAGTACAAAGTTGATCATAGATTCATCTGTTATAAACAAAAATCAAATACGCACTGATTTCGCTCTGGTCGAAGCATTCAAACTATTAGTACGATCGTATTTAGGCAAATTAACTCAAACAAAAGTGTACAAAATAGAGAGTAAAGAGAATATACAAGAAAGTTACGATAATTTCATATTCGCCAAGTTTAGACCTCATTATTTAAATGGGATGCCACCGTACGCCAAAGATTATCAAAAAGTTTTGAATGTGTACGATCTGAAAGATTTAACTGAGATCGATAAGACTGATTCTGAGAAAACTGTACCAACGGAATTGTTTAAGTTACAATCTGTATTGTCGTGCGATTTTATACCAAATGAATGCTTGTACGAAGTGAAGCAATTTCTTGAAACACAAGAAATTGACGGCAGCTTGTCTTTAAAAACGTTAAGCATAAAAAATACGGAAGAAGCAACAGCACTTTTAATGGAAAACTGCCCCCAAGCTGTCGTACAATATGCAAAGGTACATGCCACACATTTTATCATATTATGAAATTTCAAGTTATTTTGTATAATACAGTTTCGCGAAACTCCATTACGATTTTAGGATATGTATACCACAGACTCCGAATGGAAGTATTTAATCGAGTTGACGCAAAATAAAATTTCTACATCGATTTCTCGGCAAGAATTACATTGTTTGTATACGCAAATTATGAAAGGTAAAACAAATTACTTTGATTCGTAAATATTCTTGATAATTATAGTCAATTATATCATAACATATTATTTATTATTCTAGCAATTTTGAATTATCTACCGCATACGTTATCCTTAAAAAGTCTTCACCGTGTTCTTCCAAAAGACGATGTAATAGCATACCAAAAATGTAGCGAAATGTGTAATCAAATAATGCATGCGGAACATGTTAAGTCTTTGATAATGGAAACAGGGCAACAACTTTTATCAACTCTAAAATTGTGAGCGATAATTTTCACTAATCAATTTGATCGCCGCTTGGCGGTAGTATAGGTCCAATTTACTTTATTCATGCAAAATCATGTGACTCAAATGCAATGAGACGTTATATTGTTGCATGATGAAAATTATATATATAGAAAGAGGGAAGACATAGATTCGTAACAAATCGTACTTAATCGAATTTGTTGAAAACAATAATTCTCCTTGTGATACAATTTTTCCGAATTGGAACTTTTTCGCTTGTAGTTACTTGACTATTTAAGACATTTAACAACTTTTTATTCCTCATCACATTTCAGGCACCTTTTTCACTTACAGAGATGTTCTTTTTTCAAATATCTTCCTCATTTCTATAATATTTTTAAAAATGCACACTTTTTGATCTATTTAAGTGATGCGCTCGATTTTTGTTACATTCGTACAGCTATGCACAAAGATCTTTTATAGGATAAAGGTATATTAACAATATGTCAAAACTGAAGACAAATACTATAGATAAAACTAATTCATCTATTATTGACTGTTGACATGTTCTATATAGATATATTGTATTATGTCTAGACGTGTGTTATCTTTCCCTTAGCTAATGAAATAGTTAAATCATAATTATAGTAAAAGTTTATACAGAACCAAGCATATAGATATGGACATTTTACAATGTTACATATAATATATAACATGGTAGATTGCTTTATACGCTGAATTAAGAAATTCTGTAGCTATGATCATGTATTTTTGACTGCTGTTTGAATATTTCTAAGAATTTGTTAAGAATCGTTTATATTTTAACCGCTAAGGGCGGGATGGCATGTGTTTAGGGAATCACGTATTACTAAGATAGTTACTTTTTATTATATTCGTTAATCCTATAATGTAGTATTTCCATCACTTTCTAAACGTTACAGATCGTGTAACTTTGATGTGCCTTTAGGACTAATTTCTCTTTGTTATAAATCTAATATAATTATGTTAGAGGTGATCTATAATTATTTGTAAATTATGATAGAAATAATATATCTGTAAATCATATAAAAATGCTTATTTATTATGTGATCGATATATTTTAGGATGCTGCATTCTTTTACTTAAAAAAAAAGAAAAAAATATGGATATTATATATTAGGATTGTTCATTCTGTTCTATTTTAATATAAATTTTTATTTATTTAAGAAGTTAAACATAGTTACTTTACTCAGGGATTTAATTATTTAAACTATTTTTTTTATTAAATGCATAACAATTTTATTACGTCGATATTATCTATATAATCCCTTTTAATTTAGGTAAGATAAAATAACAAGAAGCTGTATACCTAATTCAGGCATGCAATAAATTAGTTTCTAAAAATATAAAATATCGAAATTTGATGCTTAATGTTTTTGAAATCAACCCCTTTTGTATGAAATTGAAAGAAATTATATGGTTGTAATTTGTTTAGTTTTTGTTTATATGTACATTTTTCAACTACGAAAAATATTTTTAATCATTTTATTTTACGATACCTTAATTACTAAGTTAAAAAGACTTTATACTTTTTAACAAACGAATTCAACAAGTATACAAGTTTTTACACAATTTCAAATTCCTTATTCAACCTTGTTAGATCTCTGAAATAGAAAAAAAGTTACACGTATGGATCAAAATTTGATGGTTTGCATTTTGAAAGTATTTGCCAATCATACCTGTTTTCTATAGCTTCGTTTAAGTGATATTTGTGCATTAACGAAACGACAAGTCTCAGTGTTGACCAAATCGTGTTCGACATGGTTTTTGGCGAAAAACTCTCACCCTGCATTCCACGTCCAGCAGCTTGTTGATTTAAAGCTACTACCAGGTGTTCACCCGCTTCTCTGTAAACAAAATTAGTAACTTTATGATGTGAGAAATATCATGTGAATACTGTATAGAAAAATGTTATTTACTTATATGCGCCAAGATTAATGCAAGAAATTCCGAGATTGTAACGAGCTCTGATGAATCCAGGTGATAATTTTAAGGCATGATGGTATGCATTTATAGCTTCTTCTGACTTTTGACCATTCGCTAAAGTTGCTCCTAATCTATTCCATAATCTGGAATCCTTCCGGAAAATAACACATTTTAAATGACACATGATAATTACTTATATGTAACAGAAAAAGATTTGATCCAAAATACATACGTGCGGGCGTACTTGCAACGCCGCTTGAAAGCAATCGCTGGCTTTATCATATTCATTAGATAAATTAAAAAGTACTCCTAATCCACACTGAACATCTGCATCTATTTCATTGCACGGATTCATTCGTGCCGCTTGAATATATAGATTCTTTACTTCCGCGTGCACATCACTAAACAAGTACTTATATAAGTAGAGTATTAGTAAATATATTCATATTTGTTGAAGTTCATTACTTACTCGAATAGAATAGATGATACGCTGGACTTTGGATGTTGTTCAGTGTTTGTTTTTCGTATCGATAGATGCTTATATTTTTCATTTTTTAATAACCACTCTTTGAGAGTTACACATGCTTGATTTTGATAAGATTCATTTGTATATGAAACTGCAAGTGCCATAAGAGCAGCACCGTTTACAGGATCCAGATTTAGACAACGTTTTAAAGCAGAAATAGCTAATGGATCTTGTTCATTCTCAGCTTGTGTTTTACCGAGAAGCAGCCAGGCCTCTGGATTATTTTCATCTTGTTGCACCGCTGCTTCAAAACACAATATGGCACTTGGTAAATCTCCAGCTTCCAATCTTTTCTTACCCTCTTCGAATGCATTGGGTAAATCTTTCATAGGATTCTCTTCGTGAAATTCATAATCTTTAAATGGATCGTAAAATGTATCATACTCTGACAGCCATGGGTGCTTAGAGGATAATTCCTCGGATGATGATATCTTTTCCCATTCATTTTGAAGTTTTAAAAATGCAGATTCGTAATTTTCTGTCTCTATAAAATAGAAATTACCCTTTGTACACATAATTAGTCAGTAAGAAGTGTATACCAATTTAGATACTGAAATGTCCACTTACCTGATAAAGCATTTTCTTTTTGAAATTCATCTATCCAATTAGCAGCAACAGCTAATTCTTCTTTTACCTCATTTTCCTGACTACTATCTGTTGAAGTTTTGTCCTCGTTTGACGTTTGATTATCTTTCTCGTACTGTTCTGTCCAGTCTTTGTTTGTATTATGTATATCTGGCAGTGCTTCTTGATTGTTTTCTAAGGGTATTTCTCCTTCTTGTTTCATAAATTTCATAAATTTTGAGTATTCAAAATTAGG
This sequence comes from Xylocopa sonorina, assembly GCF_050948175.1. Taxonomy (NCBI): domain Eukaryota; kingdom Metazoa; phylum Arthropoda; class Insecta; order Hymenoptera; family Apidae; genus Xylocopa; species Xylocopa sonorina. Next base: position 18,331,549 of record NC_135193.1, read on the forward strand.
ATTATCATTGTTCTCTATTGCTTCCGTTGGATGTTCCATGTTTATGTTACTCTGTATGGCATCTATACTATGCTCTATATATTCCTCTGCCCATTTTGGTCCTAATCCAAGTTCATGCTGCGGGTGATCCAAAACATTCGAAGTTTGTTCTACTTCAGGATTCCAAATATCATCGGCGTGATGTTCCTGTGTCGAAAAAAGGAATAGTCAATATCTATTTTATTGTATAATGCTATTTAATATATAAATAGCAGTGACAAAATGAAATTTACATTAAAATGACGTCCAGATTCAAGATACTGATTTGCCCAAGCTGTATCTAAACTGGTTAATTCTTGAGCAACTCCTGGCGCTGCTATAGGTGGATGAATGTTTTGATCAATTTCACGCATTTCTTGTAATAAATTATCCATTCTAAATGTTTGAGGACATGTAGGGTTTTCTTCTAAAAATTGTTTAACTAACTGATCTGAATCTGAAGCTTGAAATGGTTCCACAGGCTCAAAAGGACGATGTATTCCTTCTTCTTTGAATCCATGATCGCGTACAAAGTGTGATGTTAAGCGAATTAAAGGACTAGGTCCTCCACAGTCACCCTCAACTAATTCTCGGAATGCCATTATTCCTTTTTCCTCTTTTTTTAATATCAAAATTTACCTGAATAGTGGTTCAAAAAGCACTCTTATTAACATTGAAAAATGCAATCCACACTAATAATAGAATTATACAAGACGTATTTAAAAAACATTATTTCGACGTCGAACAAATCACATGCACAGCTGATTCACATAATTTAAAATTAAAATGAAATGTATTTTAATTTCTCACATTCTAATAGATATTAGGCACTCGATTGGGATATCGCTGAGATAAAATATTTACGTAAAAATTTGCTTGCACAATATTAAAATTCGGTAATATCGATGTTTTTGTTGGGGAAACGAACGTTCGCAAATAAAATAGGATATAAATATTCGTATGAGAATAAAATTCACGAACCTCTCTCCGTTTTTAATATAATTAAATATTGCGATGGTACTGTTGATGGTAAACGTGCTTTATATCAAGCTTTACTACTGTTTAAGATTGTTCATTCCCCTGCCATCGGACAATATCGGTAGCCTGCATTGAATAAACTTCGCTGGGTGATGGTGGGGTGCGCAAAATTATCATAGCAAATGTACAAAGTTAACGTTAGGGCAACCTGCATATTATAAAGACATTCTTCGTACGTTGTTAGCTAACGAACGTCAAATCATGGACAAGTTGCTGAACTATCTGAAGTCTTGAACACCTTTTCTGTAACGACTAATACGTATGAATGTGTGCGTGTACGATATGCACCAGTAATATGATTTTATATGTATATTATATTTTATTGTTAAATTAAAATTTTCTTTCTCTCTCTTTCTGGCTACTCGAATAATATTTTACGATTACTTAAAGTTTCTGCCAATAATAGTAACATCATTTTACATCTTGCATATACAATTCAAGATTGCTCTCGTAAACATTTATAAATTGGACATTCGTACATTTAGAACGAAAATAGATGAAGAGAATTTTATTTAAATACAGAACATAATGATAGGCAATGTGGTACGTTTTAGAATAGCAAAATTAAACAATACGTATTAACATTTTTAGGCATTAAAATTGGACAAAATTCCTGTGAAACCACCCGTTACCGTTCAACTTAATCGCAACGCCATCGGGTGACTACCACAGAGACTACAACGAACGTTACATCTAAAAAGTGGTTTAGTTCTCAATCAATGACTTGCTCGAGTTTTTAGATAGTAAAAACGTTTACCACTTGTGCGGAGTTTTGTTCCATTCGTATATTATTAAACGAGAGAATATTGTGAGTACGGGACCGAAGTAACGAAAATTGAAACATGAACGATTTCGCAAAATCTCAACTTATGAAATACGGGTGGACGGAAGGTATGATTTTGAAAGTATATTTCACGATAATAAAATATGTACATAAAAATTATATAAATATTGTATACACCATGCGCGTTCAAAATATATATTTGAATTTCTATGCTCTTCGTTGGAGTAATATAAGTTAACGTATTCAATTGTGTGCATACAGATTGAAAATAGAGCAATAATGATCATTGTGACTGTGCATGATTAATATTTGCAAAAGGTTTAAAAATTTGTTGATACAGGTAAAGGTTTAGGTAAACACGAAAACGGTATTACACAAGCATTAAGACCAAAATTAAAATTCGATACTGTTGGAATGGGACACGGAGATAAAGAATGGAATAATTGGTGGGAAAGTGGTTTTAATAAAGCGGCTAACAGTATCATGGTTGAATCCGATACTTGCGGCGTCTCTATATCTGTTTCAAAAGAAAACGCAACTGATGATTTTACCAAAGAGGATCCCAATAAAAATAAACCGAAAAATATCTATGAAAATTTCCTTAAAACTTCTACACTTCTTAATGGCAATCTGATAGGAGAAACCAATGTTTATCTGCCCAAGAATAAAAGCATTACAGAAAGTGTTACTCAAGTTCCTTTAACGGATGAAGAATTATTTAATATATGCGGCGGTAGAACTGCTCATAAAGGGGCTAGGCATGGATTAATGTTAAATGGGAAGCTGAAAAGAATCGCAGAACAAGAAGAAGATTTATTAAACAGAAGTTCATGTATAAGCGTGTCAGAAAAATTGCGGAAAACGAACGACCCGCAGCAAGATGACAAACATAGGAAGATTAATGATGGAAACACAGTATCAGTTATAAAAGATTTAAGTCACCGCTTAAATACTTTGTGTAATGTAAGTGATACCGAAAAGAAAGTTGTGTTAGAGGAAGTAGCAAAAGACGAATTGAAGTGGAATAAGAAAGAGAAGAGTAGAAAAAGGAAAAGGAAGAAAGAAAAGCGAAAAGATTCAATACCTTGTAATGTTGAGAGTATCGAAAAAGAGGATGCATATAATAAACTAGATGATATATCATTGCCTGTCGCTCAAAATTTGGAAAAACAAATAACCGAGAAAACTGTTCAAGAACAGTTAAATAACTATGTTGAGTTTGATCAAGATAGAGATATTTCTGTAAGGAAGAAGAAGAAAAAGAAAAAATTGAAAGAGAAAAAATATTTAGATAATCAATATGAAAATATCATTAATACATGGGAAGATGAAGAAATACATAATTCTAAAAGGAAGAAGTTTAAAAAATCACATAAAAATATAGACTTTAGTACAAAGAAGATTAAATATGAAGATGGTAATATGTTAGATCACAATACATTCAAGTGTTACAATTATGAATTTCAAACAGAATTTTCTTGTAACAATGTGCCTGTGGAATACGATAAAAACAGAGATTCATCAGTTCACACAGTAGAATCTTTCCCAGCAGATACGTATTTTAAACAAAAGATAGCTCATATAAATGCTAAGATAAAAAAAAAGAAACGGGCAAAATTACGTAAAAAAGAAAAGATTAAATTAATTAAAATAACAGAAAGTTTAGAGGCTGTTCATTTTAATACCGAAGAAGAGACTGTAGAAAAAAATATTGAAGAGAAATCAAAAGCAATAGTAAAGAAAATAATGGCAACTGATATTACAACTGATAAAACTAAGTCTTTGAAAAAGAAAAGGAAACAAAGTGTGCATTTAAAAGATTTTTAATTAAAAATCTACTGTAATTGAATAATTGTGTATAAATATTAAACAATAAATAACTGTATATATAAATATTTATGCATATACTACATCTTATAATGCATGTAAAATATCTACATAACATGTATTTATTTGTTAAATATGTAATTAATATTTTTATAAATATGTTCTAATTGATTAAAATTTGATGAAACATACAATATCTTAGTATAAGCGTTGTTGGTTTCTCTCCTTTTTGTAAGAAGAATTAAAATTTTAGAACAGTTTTAGATAATCTATGATCATGTGAAGTATACAAAATAATAAGATGCTGTATGGTCTATCTAAAAAACAACATACAAACATGGTAATGCTTTTAATAAAAATATGTTATTTTAAAATTCATCAGATTTTTATTTTTAAAAATACACTTTTCTCGTTATGTAAAACTTAGCTTTTATAGAAATCAATGGACAATATGTGCAGAAATATATACAACGAATTAACTATTATGTAGCACCAAATTTTGTAATATGATTGAAAAACTTCGAAAAGTTGATGAATTTTTCGAGTAATAAATTTATATAAAATAAGAGATTTCTATAAGGCCATTGGAGAATACTCCTTAAAGGTTTTTTTTTAATTTCGCTTTCACTAGTGAACAAATCTCACTCGACAAGCTTAATAAATATCAATTCATACTATTCAATTAAACTAATAGTAGACTTAGACATTAACATTCTACATATGTATTTCGCGTTAGGAGTATTAAGGAATGTAGTCCTTTCTTAGATCTGTAATCAGTAAAATATCGTATAAAATGATAATCAATATTGGTATTTGATCATCATCATTATTATAAGTATTACTAGCATTAATTGATACATTATAACTTTTACAAAATTTTATATATCCTCAACATACGATAACCTACATCAAAATCTTATTCTTAATTGCTAATGTATGTCATTGATACTTAAATAAATAATGCGATATGACTTCAACTGCAATATTTTGCAAGAATTACATTCATCAAAATATTGGATGGATGAAGTTGTTTCTTTTAACAACTTTTCTACTAAAACTTGCACTGTTTCTGTATATACGACTCATTAAAGATGATTACAATATTATAAGTAATAAAGAACATGCATCAATTTGAAAGTATTACAATATATCACAAAGTAATTACAGTACTTAAGTATGAAATAATACTAATACTTTATAATTTGGACTGTATACAAACTTTAAACAGAATAAACTTTTATCAATAAAATAACTATTAAAAATAGTTGGAATAGGCACAAATAGCAAAATATACATATATTTTATATATATATATATATATATATATATATATACGTTCTTATAACAATTCTTACAGAATTGTGAAAAATTTAATATCTTTTCTATTTAGGCAATAAGTGTAATATAATACACTTGAAATATGTGTTACATATTTTCTGCTGTTTGTTAAATATTACACTTAGTGAGATAAATATAATAAAAATCTGAACTATATACATAAAAATTATCAGGAATATAACTTCGAGACAATAGTGTCTTTATAACAAATTAAAAATAATTTATGCTAACTTGGAATAGAACAATACCTCTAAAATTCTTGAGTTTGTGGGGAAATGATATAAAATTAAGATCTAAAACTTCGAGTAGTTAATAATACGTATAACAATTAATGAAATTCTAGAGGAAGTATAATCAAATTGTGCAAAACACTTGTTTCGTCAAAGAAGTAATGCAGATCTTTTGTAAATAGGCAAGCAAGTAAACTTACACGGCAAATCTAATTGACAGTATTTCTTAACAATTATTGCTATTCAAATGGAAAAATAGTCTGCAAAGCACTTTTCTCTTTCTCTCTTTCTCTCTTTCTCTCTTTCTCTCTCTTACGCCCTCTGATAGTTCTTTAATAGAAAAGTCAGATCTATTAAAAATTTTAGTATTACTCTGTTTTGTAATTATTATAAGAGAAAAATCATTGACCTATTTCTTACTATTACCTTTTCATAAACATTAAATCAATAATAAATAACATATACGTGATGCTTATAAAATTTTCAATAATTTAAACGCATTTGTTGTTGGTTCTCCTTTTCACTATATAATATCCAATGTTCTTACCATTTTTACTTACAGTAACTGATTTTTTATCATTATGATTACTACAAGACAGATTCGTATCATTTAGTTTGTTCCATATTACATACATAGTAGATATGTTAACTTTGTGTTGTGTAATAGCGTTTTTTAACGTACAAGCCTCTAGTTTACGTGGAACATAACTAAATCCAAGATGATTTGCAGGTCGTATCTTTGCACGTTTCGCGCAAAGGCCAGTAATGTAAACATCTTCCAAGTGAAGTAACGGTGTTGTCAATGCTGCATGATACAATTTAAAGGCTACATCTAAACTCATCACATACCCAGTACCAGATAAATAATTAGGATATACTTTTTCTGAGTACATGTATTTTGGTGTATACCTAATTAAACATATTTGCTTTGATTACATCTATATATTCTTATACTATATATTTATTTTCTACTACAAATGGTTACTTACCATTTATTATTTGGATCTAAAATGGGTTTGGCATTGCAGATGAGGGAACCTAATAATGTGTTAGTAGACTGTGATCTTGACTGCAATGTTTTCATTAATGTAGGAATATTTACAAACATATCGTCATCTGTTTTCATTAGATACTTTGCTTGACCACAATTTGACGTTACCCATTTCAACATCATTACAGATTTTAATGTTAAGTTATTGTATGTGTCATGAAATTGTTCCTGAATAATATCATTATATTGTTGATTTTCTTCAGCTATTATGCCCTGTAATATAATTTTTCGTTAATTTACATAGCTGATATAGTCTTCATAAAATGAATTTTGCACATGTACTCACATTAAGAGTTTCATTGCCATTTTGTCCTAGAAGAAATGCTATCTTCACAGTTGAATTGTATATATTATCTAAATTAGTTTTATTTGCCCAAGTGTTCCTTATAGCTGTTCTAGCTGAGATATTTGGTACAGCAGAACAAATGATTATGAGAAGATATGGAGATGGAGAACATATACCAGATGGGTTTAAAATTGAAGTTGTATTTTCCGGATGAATATATATGCTAAGATCTCTTGAAGTATTATAAGTCCATCCTGGTAATTGTGCTGTAAATTGTTAAAAAAAAAAGAAAAAAAAAGAGTAAAAGAAAGAATAAGAATATACTTTCTACCCTTTAATTGTGTAAAGAGAATTATATTTACAAAACTGTTTCCTTTAATTTTATGCATCCCAATAAAATCAAATAATTATTTTAATTCAATATTATTTAAGCATTTTAGAATAAGTAGATGGAACAAGGAAAACTAACTATTGCATTTTTACTACTACTGTATTTTCTACCATTCAGATTTTATTCTTTACTTAACATAAGTTGAATAAATTACTTTTATTTACCGTTGACAGATATATTTACTTTATTTGTTTGTCTCGTTACACATTTCATAGCATGTAAATATATTCTCCTATGGTAGGGTATATTCGCTTATCTAATTTATCATATCTTTTGCAAGTTTAAATTTATATATTTTATAAAATTCAAGATGTGGAGAAACTACTTGGTAATTGTAAGCAGTAAACTGGTTGCAAATCTCTATATCAAGGCCTGTTAGTTTATAATGTAACGAAAGCTCGAGCAATGTTAGTGGATGCATACCTACTGAGGCTACCAAATATGAAACACCAATATGGTCTGCAGGAGATGAAGTCTCACCTAAGCCTGAAAATGGGCCTTGGGCAGAATGATATGCCGGTACATATAATAAGCCTAATGTAGCCAAAATCACAAATCCTATTGCTAATCTTCGAACAAATGATATTTTTCCTTTAACTATTCCATTATTATTTATATTAGTGGCTGATGGTAATTCCAATGGCAATAGTCGCAATCTGTCCATCTAAGAAATCATAAGTATGTTTCTGTATACATTTTCTTAATTACTTATTAATAATTGAAATAACTTTATAAATATATAAAATCCATTACGTAAAATGAATCAATTACTCATTTGATCGTGCAGCTTGCAATATAAATGTTTATTTAAAAAAAAGTAGATAACAATTGTGCTCCTTGATTCATCATGCCAGACAAGAAAAGGTTTAATTAACTTTTCGAGATATATATCATATAAATACATCTTTTATGTTAATACATTCAAGATGAACTTTATATTAATTTTAATTCATTTAACTATACAAGTAATATCAAACGTTAATATAAATATAAAAATTCAATCGTTAAATTAAATAGAACGTAAGGGTGTAAACAATCTTACCTCTTAGACGCGATTATTGCGTTAAGCAGCAATTGACAGCTCTCCATTTACCTCCGCCGTAAAATCACACTTATGATTTATATCGCTGGAATGTACGAACACTTTAAAGAAGATAATACAAAAATTAAGAGAAATAATTTTTATCTCGGTCTACGTACTTTTTAATGTTCATATATACATATTTACTTAATTAAATTCGGTAATATACGGAGTATTTGCATTGAGATTCTCTATCACAGACGATACCATGTAAGAAACCATTAGATATTGTGCGAACATAGTACCACCTGAAGTTTGTTAGTCGAGTTTCAATTGTTGGATAGTAATAGTGTGTTGTTTACATGGAACAACAAGAAACAGTTATTTGAGAGAATCATTTCGCGTTCGCATTGTGATTTTTGTTCGTTACGTTTAATTACTATTGTTGAGTTATATTTTTATTTTAGCAAATTGTTAATAATCGGTATTAAGTCACGTTGTTGAATTAAGAGGTTAAAGGGAACAAGAAATAAACAAAGTTAGTTACGAAGAATTGGGGCTCAGTGGCAGCTGCAAAATGAAATATTTATATATTTATCTAAATTTGATGATTATATTCTAATTAAATAATTGCCTCCCTTTAGAAACTTTTTCGATCACGTAATGTTGATAAAAGATTAGTTATTATTTTCGTTGAACATACATATGTTTGACATTTTAAACTATAACCTCTTTGTATATTCAAATGAACATTTACCTTTTGTACATTAGAATTAAAGTTTATCTTTTGAATTGACCATCAATCATGATTAAAGCTATATTAGTATTTAATAACCATGGAAAGCCTAGGCTTTCCAAATTTTATCAGTACTTTGTAAGTATAGTAACAATTAGAATGCTATTGTTACAATGGTAGTATTTAGTATAATGCGTTTTTTTTTCTTTCCTTCAGAATGAGGATATGCAACAACAAATAATAAAAGAGACGTTTCAATTAGTCTCGAAGAGAGATGACAATGTTTGTAATTTTTTGGAAGGCGGAAGTTTAATCGGCGGATCTGATTACAAGTTGATTTACCGACATTACGCCACATTGTATTTTGTATTCTGTGTTGATAGTTCAGAATCAGAATTGGGAATTCTAGATTTAATTCAAGTTTTTGTCGAAACATTGGACAAATGTTTTGAAAATGTATGCGAATTGGATCTTATCTTTCATGTGGACAAAGTTCATTACATACTTAATGAATTAGTAATGGGTGGGATGGTATTGGAAACGAATATGACTGAAATACTAACAAGAATTGAAGATCAAAATAAATTGGAAAAGCAAGAGGTAAGTAATATTTTACAATCAGCATTTAATTGATTAATATATATGTTGTATGTTTAAGCTTTAGTTGTGTAATTCATGGTTATTAAAGATAACAAGTTTTGTGTATTGTATAGCAATGCACTGTGATAAAGTTTAACTTGCTAAATCACAGTTGTGATAACTGATGTATGCAAACGTCCCTTAACTTTTCGGGCCCAATTAAGTCATAATTTATATACTAAATCTTTGAATTAGTAAAAGAAACAGATAGAGAGACATTCAATGTTTCATTGATAATGTTTTCTGGGCTTGAAGAAGTTAACAGCCTATAGCAGTTTATTCGTTAGCTGTGCATGCATTGGAATGTTTCGTAGAGCAGTTTCATATGGTGGTAGGACTGATTGACCTAACATGAATTTTAGGGAACTTACAAATCAGGACGATCTTGCTCACCTCGTCCGTTTGTCCTTCTGGGGCCCCCTCCCTAAGTAAATCGGCAGTAAAAAATCAGATCATTTTATACACGCTCATTCCTTTGTATAATTTATCTGTGATCTCTTTTTTTCACCAAGAATTTTAAGACATAAATCTCTCGTAGCTTTACAAAATGAGTACTCATAACACGCATGGTGCTAACGTTTGTAAATGTCTGCTCGGTAACAGTGCCTTAATGCAAATGTATACGTCGCTATGCTCTAAGAATAAAATGTGTACTGCATAGCTATTCATTTGTCTTTACTTCTACTAATTAAATTTAAATTCAAAAATCCTTAGAAATTTTCCGTTTTCCATTTTTTTCCATCCGTATGGTATGTGCAGGCAGGAATCACAGCAGCGCCGGCGCGTGCTGTTTCTGCTGTCAAGAATATGAACATACCGCAACAGATAAAGGATATGAAGTTACCTGATTTGCCACAAGCTATAAAAGATCTCAAATTCTGACCAGCCGTTACTTCGTTGGCTCCAAGCTGACTGGTTTCAACTGCAATTCCAAGTGCAAGTAATACAAGGGTCTTTTTCCCTTCCCTTCAAGCAAATGAAAATGCACCAATACTGACCACAAATTCTTCATATATTTCATCTCAACGATACCAGAGTTAAGTAAAGAGGATTGTCTGATTTCCAAAGAAGAGGATAATTGTATCATGAAATTTGAAAAAATACTTACATTTGACTTTAAAAATAAGGAACTGAAATATATAGTATCCAGAATACTATGCTCAGTACATTAAGAAAGGTAAACATTTATAGTACCATAAATACTGATTCTATGTTTTACGAAGATGCATTATCCTTTTTGTTAGTCTTATGTATAATATTAATGAAATTGCATTTCCTTTACTACATATGTCTAAAGCAGTACATCTGTACAAGTGTTACCTTACTTATGAAACACTTCCATTTAATTATCATTGAAGATAATGTTAAATAATAATGTTACAATGTACCAAACAAGCATGTAATAAATATTACGGTATAATTCACGACAATTATTTATTTTTAAATAACTATTAGACAATTACAGTATTCATACACTTTAGAGTTATGTTTGTTTAATTTTTAAGATAAAATTTTTCATACACATAAAAGTTAAACTAAAATGTTAACAAAAACAGTTTTACAATAACAAATTTACAAAACAAATATTCATTTTTTAGATGTAGTAATTTCATTTCTAAGCGTAGTCCATATATACCCGGTACCTCTTTCTGTAAGCGGTGGTGGATATGGTGTATTTTTAAGTTTATAATAATCTGATGGAGCATGCATTACAAATTCCATGCAGTCCAATTTTCGTGGGAGATCTTCTTCTGGTCCAATGATATACGTCTCTGCACTAAATCCTTCATCAGGCGGTGGACTAAATCCAGGACATACATGCTTGTTACATCTGATATTTTAAGATCAACAATTGAGCTGATGCGTGCTCTTATAATTTACCTTGCAGTGGTTGGCAAAAGCCAAGTAACAGCGGCACTTTTTTCACAGTATTGATCCGTAAGTAAACCACGAATTTGTGCATAATAAATCCCCCCATCGATATCCTGCATAGAAACTATATCGCCTACTTGAAAGTATGTTCCTTTGTAAAATACATGATTGCTTGTAATTGGGGTTGCTGTAGCTGTTGGCGCTTTAACTGGCTAAAAAGTAGAAAAGGAAAAGATAAGACAATATATGTTTTTTCTCCTTAGCGTTTAGAAAAGCAAGAGACACACAGTTTTTTTAAATAAATTTCTTCTTCCTTTTCCTTTAGGTACAATCTTATGTGGAACTGATTTAGAATTACAATATCTTGTGATCCTTGTACTTCTTCTAGTGGGTTTTATCGAACCACCTTTATCCTCGTCTTCGTTTTTTGTGGTTGAGCTCGCCTCGGAATTTCTTTCTTCTTCCAGACAAGCGTTACAAAGGTTACCGGCTTCGGTTGAGTGCCAAAGCGGGGTCTCTCGAGTCCCACACTTGACACATTCGGGTTTGTTGCCGAGTGGCATCGAATTTTCAATCAATTTAATTTCATTAATAATTTATCTAGTAATATTCAATGGTTAAACATTTTTTCAATCTGTTTCTCGATCTTTTTATCATTTGAATTCCATTCACTATCATTTTGATCGTACACAATGTAATACCGAATGAAAGTTAAACGGTGTCATTTATGGAAAAAAATATGAAAGTTATCAAAATGTTTGTTGTAAAACTTCTACATTTCCACATCATCCACGATACACAGTACACAATTGCAAATGTATACAGTAGCTGCAAACATAAAGTAATACAATGTGAGAAATTCAACAGTTACTAAGAAAATAGTCAGTCAGTGTGTCCAGTGCATACAAAATCCCTAGTAAACGCGTACATTTTCATAAAATTTGTGGGAAAATTCAAGAGATATAAATAAGTTTAATTGTTATAGATATATATATATATATTTCTGATGACATAAATAACAATATATAATATGCAAAAACAATTTTTATTAAAATCTGATTGGTCTTTCACATAGTGATATCATTGCATACTAAATTCATTAGTATTCAATCCTTATTTTCTTATATAAATGTACATTTTTATATTGCCATTCATTTACCGTATAAAGAGGATGAAACTGTGACGTTACATAAGATCGTATTAAAATTTGTTAAAATCTGAAAACACACATCTTTTTAGGTACAACTACAAAGTGATCATTCATGAGGGTATGTATGTAAATATAATTTTCTTCTTCCTCTCTTTCCCTAATGACTTGTTTCTAATCGTCTTATTTCTCTCGAAATTTCAGCTTTCCGTGCTAGCTTGTCAAGTATTTCTTTCTCTGGATTTTTTAACAACCCAGCTTTTATCTTTTCCTCCAATGTTTCGATTTCTCGAATTTTTTTTCTTAAATTTTTTAATCTCTTTTGCGGATCTGACATCGAATTTTCAGACTGAGTTGGAACATTTGGTTTGGGTGGTAAAGTTTGATTGCTAGATGCTGTCTTTGCATTGGATTGTGCTTTATTATTATGTGACAATGATTCTTTCTTTTCTTCTGGTTCAGAAAGCGTAGTTTTGGCTAGTTCTTCTGTTATACGCTCGGTTGTTTTATTTTTGTTTTTTTTCTTCTTCTTTTTAACTTCTGTTTTGACCTGAACACCAGGAACGGTTTTAGATTTTGCTGCTAATAATGCTTCTTGTTTAGCTTTATGCTCTGCTATGAATTCTGGACTTGCACCTATCGGATACGTGGGCTTATTTTTTATTTGTTTACCTTTGCTTTCATATCTGCAAACAGAAGACATTGAAAATGCGTAAAATAATATAAAAGTCGCCTCAATATTTTCTTCCAAATTATTATTACTTACAATGGAACTTCTTCTTGAGGTATATAACCATCTTTGACACGACGTGGTTTGCGCCATGTCCCGTCTGGACGTTGACTGGCAGGGATGAATGTTCCGCCTATTGAAAAATTTGTAATGAAAGAAAATGAATTTTATGAATCAATGTTATCACATTTTGCGTGTAACTTTATCACATTACTTTCTCTGTATTCTATTTAGAACGCTACATATACTTTATTGCCAATATTGATAGTATTTATTATAAATTTTGGGTAAAATAATGTCAGAACTTGTCTTGAATTTTGTACAATAAAGGTTGTTTACATGTTACAGGTTATAAATAATGCAGTGCTGAAAGTAAAAAAAATGAATTAACGAAACAGAATTTATTACCTTGTTCGTCTTTAATGTAAGCCGAAGCCATAGTTAATTAGTATGGTGGTCTTTTCTGCGTAAATATTGTTTGTTATATTTCTTAATAATTCTAACTATCCTCGTGCCATTTTGCGATCGCGAGGACCTCAAACGCTCAAAAAATACATAAGTATTTCCATGCGATTGTAAGATGTCGCTACTACATAGTTATTCCACATAGAATAACATTTTTAAATTACTATCTGGTGTTCTGAAATACCGATCGTTAAAAAAAATGTACTATGAAATTCGTAGCTTTTTTACACGATCGGTATTTTAGAGATTACGATACGAAGTCATCGACAGTTGGAGTGGTATGATGAAAGAAATCATTCATCGCTAAGCTAGGTGCTTACTTTGGTATCGAATAACCTGATGATAAAACGCATTACTCCGTTCGAGATACGTGACCTAGTTTATCGACTATTCAGTGCTGTGTTTTTCTTCTTTACATCCATGTATTTCTGGTGGCATTATCCGTGATAAGATATTAATACAGTTATTATTATTATTGTTTCAGATTTTTTATCAGTATTGGAGTATTTTCAGTCAACCAGTTACGTCGTAGGACCAAAGGATATGATACGACACAGGGCGATTGGTTGCAATTACGCAATATTTTCGAGTATACCAGTGATCACAAGTGTACGGCTACATCGGTGAGTAACCATCTTTATTACATGGGTATTATTTATTTATTAAGCTGAGTTTTTTTTATCTCACGCAAGAGTTTATTTGTATGTGTAGTGCCGTAATGGTAGCACGATCTATACATAGGACAAAGCGGATACACGTTCACAGGAACGGAAATCGGGCATACACAATCAGAATCGGAAGTAATTCCGGTGGCTGAACACCGTCATGGCATTGTTAGCCGATCCGCTGAATAATAATTGGCGTTCAGTGCATTTACATGGCCACGATTGTCAAGTGTCAATATCTTTCCGGATGGAATGGAAACGTCGCTCGGTGGCTTTGCTCCGTGATATACCGTCCCTTCAGTATTTGTTGTGGATCTATGACTGTGACTTCGTCGTCGTTTCGGAGGTACGTATTAAAAGTAAATCGGAGCGAGTTTTTTTTGTATACCTTCGCTCGTCACGAAAATTTCGCTGTGTTCCAACGATATCTACGGCAGCTATAGTGCGCGTTACAGTTTTTCTAATTTGTTATTTCACGAACCGTTACGTTCGAGCCACCTGACATTCCTATCAAGACCATTCTTTCGAGACGTTCAGAAGTAAACGAAACGGAATTCAAGCGAGACTCGAGAAAGGGTGTAGTGTCACGATGAATGAACGTGAAGCAGTGCAGCAAGCCGACGTAGACGTATGGACGGAATTTGTTGAGAGAGCGGCGTGTTCATTCTCTCGTCGGATGCCTTAAACCGTAAACTGAAACAGTTTCCGGTTATCTAGCTGCTTAACAGCAGTTGTTGCGTGCGGCAAAAGTGATGCGATTTAATAACGGTCCGCGTGACGAGTCGATAAATCGATCCTCCCCAGCGATTTATCGCGTTGCAACGTTTCTCGTTTAGATCTCTGCTTCCCATCACGTCCCTGATTGATTCAGGAAACGCATTGTACCGATGCATTTCCGTTCGAACGGCGGGACATTCTCGAGTCTTTCTCTGTTTCTCGTTTCAGTTGGAAAATGTCGATCGCCTCCCGGTTCCGTATATCGAAACGTCCGCTAGATTCAATTTACCATAGCGCTCGTCCGTTTGGTCCTTTTCTTTATTCGTTTCTTTTTGTTCGAGAAAGAGAATGGGCTGCGCACCTAGCGGATCATCGTGCAAGAAGGGCGGCACTCGATTAATGGCTACGAAACTGGCTTTCACCAAGGCTCAGCTGTACAACCTGAATACGTATTTTCGCGAGCTGCTCGACGAGGCTCAGAATGGTGAACGTTTAACGAGCATCTCGATAAATCTTGCGCTTCGATTCGGTGAATCATAGCCGTATCGCATTCGCGGTACCGCGTAGAACAACGAAAGTGTTCAATTTGAAAGCCAAATGGAAGCTGATGGTGTTTTCGTACCTCGCGAATGCTCGATCGAACGGATTTGTTACAGATTCCTCGCGGGCTATTCCCGCGATCGAAGCCACGGTAGAGAAATTGGTCCAGCGTTTGGTGCTAGGCGTTGGTAATCTCGACCGGAGATTCTCGTCCATGTACCTCGTTTCGTTGAACGAGCCACGGCGAATAAAGGTAACGGGAGGGACGAGGATGTTGGGAACGATGGAGTTTCTCGCGTTATAGATTTAACGTCTTCCCTATTCAGCGACTCAAGTTCGAGTATCTGCTACGGATAGATGCGTTGTCGATTCCGAGCGTGAATCCTGACCCAGGAATTTCGAGAGTCTGCGTCGAGGAAGATACCTCTCTGCCAGGTTTTATTCGGCTGAGGATGCTTGGCGTTGAAGCGGAAGCGTGGCGGGAGTACATGGATCCTGCGGGGAGGTTGAGAAGGGACCTCGTGAAAGCCAAACTAGCAAATTTGTTGGCCACGGCCATTAAGCGAGGTATTTCGTGTTTAACTGCCAATTGGACAGGCGCGAAATTTCGCGATATCTTTTTGAACGAAAAATAAAAATGCCCGACTCGTGTTTCAGATTCCGCGAGTTCACCGGACGACGAGGTCTGCGTCTCGCCTGGCCAAGTGGTCGACGCCGAGGTACTCGACAAAATACTGAAGCAACCGCACCACTGCCGGATATTCTACGGACCAGGTAACGTTTTTGCATTATCGGGTAACTTAAACGCCCTCGTTAATTAAGAGCGATAAAAGCGAGCGAGATAAATTCCCGGCGCGGACAACGTTGAAGTTTCGAAACATTCCATCTTGGAATTATTACCGCGCGTTTATCACCCTTGAACGTGAGGCGAACAAAAGCCACTCGCCGAGGAATCGTAAACAGGAACGCTCTCGCGACACTTTATCACGCAACTGCGATTCCTCGTTTCGTACATTCTTCGACACACTCCTTATCAACGTCCGATTGTCGTTTCACCGTTTCACGATCGTATCCGAAAACTTCTGTTCGCTCGATTTCCTAGTCCTACTCTCGTCTTACATTCCATCCTCGATCGCCTCCCCTCCCTTATCCCCGTTATCCTCGCTTTATACTAAATAACCGATGCACGAGCCAACTTGATAATTCGATGTACTCGGCGTTCGATAAATCGGAACAAGACGCTTAGTCGAAGTTGGAGGATTTCGAATAACGAGCGCCCACCCTCCCAATTTCCGTGTAACCGTATTAAGGAGTGCCTTCTAAATCGAGCCGCGCGAAACAAGAGCCAACTAATGGCCGGCCACGCGATTTTTAGCAACGTCCCTTAGGTAACAATGGGATGGTGTGGTTGTTTCCAGCCGTTACGGATGGACCGTTACCAGAGCCGAGGGAGCATCGCGTGGCTATGATCGAGGACGCCGGCGGGATACTGCTCAGAATCGAGTTGGGCAGTTTTAAGGCTCGCGAAGTCGAGGTCAGGTTATTAGTCGGCATCGGAGTGTCGTCGTGGCCCAGTTTAGCGGACTATCCACAACGGATACCACTCTACCACTGCGACGCGCTTCTCCACTACACCGTAGCCCAGAGCGTAAGCGTGCACGGCTGATGATGGTCGAAAAATCTTTCCAAGTCAACCACCGCGTCTATCGTTCCCGCTTCGCTCCAGTTGCTCGACACGAGTTTATCGAAAAGTGAAGTTTATCGACTCGCGTTTTACGCATGCGTCACGCAATTAGAGCATTGATTATTCCCATTGTATCGCGGCCGGATAAACGATTATCGCCAAGTTCGACTCGGCGTGGGACTTGGCGCGAGTAGCCGGAGGAATCGCGCACCCTTCGAGGAGCAGCGACGAGCGAGGACACGAGGTTCCTCTCGAACGGGACGCTTCGAACACGCTCGTTTCCAATTGATGATATCGGACGACGTACTGGTGAAAATTCTCGACAGCACTCGCAGAATTCTCTTTCACGCTCTTGCGTTGTGGTTTTCATCCCGTGATAAGCACCGCGTCGCGTAATGAGCGTACGCTCTTTTGTTGTTTCTGCATGCATTCTGACAAACTATCGGTTCGCGTGCATCGCGCCGCGCATTGACTGACTGCACCGTTCGTGTAACGCAACGAACAACACATCGGCGCATCACGCTTGTCTCGCGTAAATGAGAATTGCTTGGAAACGTCGGACCGCCGGACGTGTACGAGGTAAATCCGTGGTCGGTGGAGGTTATTAGCGATTCGTCGGTAAATTAAATCAACGAACGAGGACGCGATACACGTGTATCGTTCCGATGTGACCTGACTCTTTTTTTTTCATTTCCGCCAATGTAACAGAGACCATTTAAACAAATTAACTTGCATTGTACCGTTGACGCGTTATTGGAAAAGCGAGAGCAGACAAGTTTTTCCAAGCACCCGCATCGAGCTGTCGGGAAAAATGCACGTTTCATATCGTTATCGACGCGTCAAACGAATAGATTCGTCTGTTTCGCTACATCTTTTTGCCGTGGTTGTTCCAGGGTATGTACGGGGTGGCGGTTGGTCCGTACGCCGGTGCACGCTGCGAGAACCGAGCTACTCTCTGGAGAGTACGCGTTCCGGCAGCTGAGAAAATTATGAGTCAACACTATGCCGAGGACAGTGTGCCAGCCTTGACTGAATCCGTTCTCATGGAAGTTCTGTACGAATTGCGCGAAGGATGCGCTATGCGCTTGCCAATCAAGCTAAAGGTATCCTAAATTGTTTCTGAAACCAACCAACGTGGAGCCATCGAAGCGATCGAAACCATCTATTTATGAACCTTCATCGGCTATTCCACTATTTCCTTTCTATGGAAAACGTGGATTCAAGTCTGTTTCCTCTCTTTTACACACTTTCTCGTCTGCCTTTCATTTCGATTCCTCCACAGCAGCAATAAATACGCTTTGATCATCGGTCGAGAAAAGGAACGAAAATAATGTATTCTCAGAGATGTTGCACGCGATGTTCTAAACCTCGTTTCTAGTCAGATTCACGAGAAATAGACTTCCTCCCGATGGAGTTTATTTGTACTTATAGTCCACTCAGACGGCTGTATCATTTGTCTCTCTTCCCGTGCACCGCCGTCGACAGCCGTCTCGGAAATATCCCGCGGAGATCCACCGGTCTCTTTTGACGTTCTCATCACCTGTGAGAGCAGTTCGTAGCTCCGCGTGTCACGCGGGGAAATAACGACTTATTTCGCGTGATGTCCCGACAATAGCTAAGCTCACGGATCCACTCTGCGCACAGGTGAGAGCTCCCATTCACGTGATCTCCGATTTGTCCTATTTCTGAAACTCGAACCGTCTACCCAACGAGTCAATATCTTCTTTCCTTCTTCGAATCTCTTCTCGCGGTACACAGACACCGCGTCGACGTTGAGAATCCATTCTGTCGGACGCGTGATCGATATCCGTCCAATAAGAAGAGACGTCACTGCCCCGCGTTTGGTAATTATTTATCCACCCCGTTTTTAACCAGCCCACGTCAATGTACGATCGAACGTGGGAGCGAGCGTTCACCACCGGTGAACACGTAACGAGAAAAGTTGAACTCGATCCCGAAAATTTTCACCCCCTTGTACTCACCTTCCTCTGGTTCCTGACTGTACTTGCTCCATTTCGTGGTATCGATCGCAAAATTGCCGACTTAACGGGGGCTGTTCGCAGAGAAGTGTGTAAGGGAAATTTCCTCAGGCAACGCGTAAAGCCGGACCATCGTTGCAAGATCGCTCGCGAGTTGTCTCGAGGCACATCCTGAGGACCGTTCACCGATGGTCCCTGGAAAGGGCGGGACCGGATCCGCTGACAAGCTGGGCGCCCGATACCCTCTCGCGTCACGTTCTATTAACGTTGGACGAGTTAGTCGCCGCTCTGAAACGCCAGAACCTGAGGTGTTACTTTCATCCGCGTTGCAACGTGATGCTGCAATGCGCGAGAGGTAATACAGTTTCCATGGAGAGAATCTCTAGCCGGGAGAGCCAGCCGTGGGGCCGTTGTCTCCTTCTCCTTTCCCTTTTTCGTCCGCCGCTGTTTTTCATATCGCAATCAATATCTCGGCGACACGTTGGACGTCCTCGTGATCGTTCCGTTTCCATGGTAATCCTTAATTGGTGACGATAACGACGTGTACCATTATCGTGGACGTCGAACAAATGACACGGTTTTCGACCGCGTTACCATTTCCCATCGCGCGTCGCCTGTCGAGCTTACGCTTATTAAACGTTTACCATTTACATCACGCCGCGATTTAATCGAGAGTAGAGCCCCGAAGCCTCGAAGCGTGCGCTAAATATAAGTCTGACGAAAGCTGTTGCTCTTCGTTGATACGCTCGCCTTCGACGGCCCATTCAGAACTGCTTGTATTCTCGCGCCCCGAAGGCGGACTGGTGCATCGCGAGGATTCCTACGTCTCCGATTGTCGTCTGTTGGAGTCGTACTTGGAAACGCTCCATTATCGTTCATTTTCCATGACGCGGAGCGTGCCGAGGCCTTTGGACGTTATGGAGACCGAGCTCATCGTCAAATGGCGGGACGTCGTGGCCTCGTTGCCCAGGGGGACCGGCAACGACGACTACGGATATAATCAGAGGCAGCTCGAATATTTTAGTATGATCCTGGTTGAAGCGTTGCGAGCGAACGACAATGCGTTGCAGGTAGAAACCACCGACGAGAGGGTAGCTCGTTACTGTTTACCGAGATGAAAAAGAGTCGCTTTTCTACGTCGACAGGATCGCTCGTGCAACTCTTCCTATTTGAGTTCCCCGGAATTATCCTACCGGACAACGGACCAGGTGGAAGAGCTCGCGTTTCTATTGAGACTAGTGGTAACGCAGGCCAGGGACCAGATCCACGCGATGGCGGATCGCAGGAGGCGAGTCTACGATCGTCCGAAAGAATCGAAGAGTAGGAGGCGTTGCAACACGACCAGCGAATTCGATTATTCGCTCGGTCTTTTGGTCGACGTTGTCAGAAGGGACAGAGAAACGGCCAACATGGACCTGAGGACTCCTTCGATAATGACCAAAATGCTTCTACGATGGTTACACTTTGGTACGAGGAAATATCCGCTTGAGAAGACAGCGAGCCATCATTTCCAACGTTTATTAACCACGTTCCATTGTTCAAGGGATGGACTACGATCGAAAGGTCCTCGAGCCGATCCTGCGTCCGTATTTGAACAATCTGTTCAACAGCCTCCACGAGTACGGCTGGTGCGCGGCGTCCTGGAAGAGGAGGCAGGAAGACTACGTGTCCGAGATGCAGTCGCTCTCAACGTTTTGTAAATCCGTGATAACCCAGGAAACGTCGCCCGCCAACGGGCTGGTGGACAATTTGTCGAAGGGTTGGCGCTGGGCGGAGAGTATGACGAAGATGATCGAGCGTTCGGGGAATTCGCTGCGACTGATTTTCCTGCCCGGCGGCAGGGTGATCAAGTATAACTTAACGTTCACGGGTAACAAGGGCCTCAGCTCGTACTCGACGTGGAGCAAAGCGAGGAGCGTCAGCGCGATCGCGAGGAGGAGACGGACCAGCTCCAGTGCCGGTGATTTATTCGACTCTCTGTCAGAGTTACGCGGAACGTCTATCGGAACCGGAGGTAAAGAAAATCTCGTACGATTTAATAAATTAGCGGTCGAAGTACTACCGTCGCGTGTAAGAAGCCTTCCCGCCTGCTCTCTTACATTTTAGTTACTGGAAACTTGTCGCGCGGTAATAAGAGATTTCGGTCGGGTGTTCGAGTTTAGAGAATTAATTAGACTCCCAGCCAGCCATTCCCGAGTTCCCATTTTCCCGGTCACGGGGAAACTCGGTTTCGGTTGTTCGAAAACATCGGTCTCTAAAGTTCGCGCGACTAATAACACTGAGTGAAATTAATTATTTCCGTGCGGCGCATGGCGCGCGCTTGCCACGGTACACCCGCAAACCCTGCTAGAAAAAAAAACCGATACTGCCGAGCGACGCGTAAAAATTCACTCGAAATTTTTCCCTATCAGCGTATCGTCCGTCGAGTGTTCCCAGCTCGCTGAAAAAAAACGCATTGTCCGCGAAATAAATTAATCCTGCGCGCTCTACCTTTGATCCGTCGCCTTTGACAGAGTATCGTTCATTTCGCGCGTCTTTGGCTCCCGTCTGGTCGAGCTTGAACACCGTTGGTTCTGAAACCAACATTTATCCCATCGTTGGTCGGGAAACGGCGGCAGACGGTGCGCTTTTCGTCCAGGCTTATCGAATAAAATCCTTGCTCGATGGTGGCTTTATCTAGCCGTGATCGCGCGTAGAACGAACGTGCCTGGCGTTAAAAATTGAAGCGCAACGGCGGCCGTCGAGCGAGGTTAAACGCGCGGAAGAGACAAAGATTTACGTTGACGTCGGTGGAGAATATCATACGTAGCGAGCACGTAAAATTCGGGCTGGAAATGCCGGGTGATAGATCAACCGTGGTGGCTGCTCCGGCAGAGAGCCGGTCCCGGGGATACGCGTTTTAAATCAACGTCGCCGTTCGGTGACGTAGGCAAATTTCTGCTCCGCGCGCCGATGGCTTGGTCACTGGATCACAGAAAATGTTTACGTAAGTCGCGTACACCAGGGGCAGAGCCGGCTTGGATAAAATCAATATTTTCGTCAGAGGTTTCAGGATACACGGAGTTGAGGGACGCCAGCCCTTTGACGTACGTCGCGTCGATGAGCAGATCGCGAGCTCGACATCGCGGCCCCGGCGATCTGATCTCCGCCATCGTCTCCCTTGGCAAGTTCAGGGTGAGTTCTTCAAGTTTGCAACTTTTTCGTGATCCTTGCACCGCCCCCCTTGTCCCGTTCTCGCGATTTGTCTCCGCTCTCCGCGCCTCCGCCACGTCGCTCGAACTTCCTCCGCGTCTCTGCTTTTTTGCTCGACGTCCCCGCGTTCTTCTCGCGCGAGAACGCGACGTTTTTTGCTTCGTACACCGCGTCGCAGCAAACATTCCGAGAGCGGACAGAAGTTTTCAACGAATCATCACCGCGAGGGAGGAAGTTTCCGGTGTTTCTGTATCTTCGACGGATTAACCAGCCTTTCCGATTCAAAAGTTGGCTGCATCGCGTGACAGAGGATCGAAGTTGCGCCCGCCACGAGGCCACCTCGGAGGGTCGAGCGTCTCGTCCGATATGTCGCGCGATGATACGGTCCAGGTTCGATGGCCGATTATTTGTTGGAGTAATTTCCGTGGGAAAGAGGCTCGCGTTTCACCAGGCCTTCGTGAATCGCTGTTTGCTCGGTCCCGTAGTTTCGGGCCGACGTTCGTTCAGCGCGCGGTAGACACGAGGCAGCTTAATTACACACAGTTCGCGCAGTTTCATTAGATTAGACGAGCACGGATTTCCGGCGCACGGAGGCAATTCCAGGACAGTAATTTCGCGGAGGCGTCCGCCAGAGGAGAGACCCTGCTCCACCGACGCGGCGTATTCGACGACAGTGATATCGACGCGGAACTTGAGGGAATTGCGGACTTGGTACCACGAGCACCGCCGTTTCCGGCGATCCGTTTCTTCCCTAATGCTCGCCGCCCATTATCCTTCGTTTATATAATCGGCTTGCAGTCGATTTAATGACCAACCTGATAACAGCCTTTCAACCACCCACCATCCTCGCCAATTTCGAGTCGGCCGAACGGCTAACGCGTGGTAAAATTAAAAGATAAGAGAAGTTCGCTGGATTGATGAAAATTGAGTCCCTCGGTCGACGACAGGGGAACGTGGACGTGTGCGAGCGGTGTCACGAAGGTACGTTCATCTCCCTTCGGGTGGCTTCTTTCTTGACAACGAGAATTAAACGTCGCTCACATGTCGCCGTTTAAGAGACCGGCTACACGGCTGTGTATCGTTTGCATAAATTTCCGACGAATATAAATTGACTTTTAATCCGGTGAAAATAAGCGTTAATAGGACGTATACATACATTAAATCAGTCTTTTTATTAAATTTCACGTGGGATACCCGATATCGCGCTGTACACAGTCACCCATTATCGTTATTATCTATCGATCGATTCGAAACTGGTGGCGCAGATGAAATTCGACTAGGACGCGATACTCTTTTAATTTCGATTACGCGTCGATTGTTAATTAACGGCGGGGAAAATCATTTCTAGCTGGACGCATAGAAACACGCCACCGTCCAAACGTGCCGAAGATTAAATTCGAAACGAGCGCGATCGAGAGATCGATCGCTCCTCTTCTTTTTTCCCCTCCGTGTTTTCCTTCTTTTCCATCAATCCTCGCTTTTCAGTCCGCGTCGAAACGACTTCCGTTTTTCTCGCATTTTCGAGCGCCGGTTTGAAATCCGGTTTAATGCTTCGGGAAAGCCGGCGGCGAGAAACTGCGAAGTGAAACCTCGTTTTACGGAGAGATCATAAAATTGGGCTGCGATGTTACTTCAAAGGATCGTGTTACTGTAATGACGACAAGAAGGCTGTTGCCGCAACGATGCTCGTGCGGGTAGCGATGGGAGCAACGTTCTCGCAAACGATATCGATGGTTTGTTGAAAAGCTTCGTCGCGCTTGCTCGGTCATTCAACGTCGCGATTGCTTTATTTTGCAAGCAATATTGATTTTCCCACGACTTTACACATCGCACCCATTATGCACGCGAGTGCACAAGAATTTGCATAGCAAACGAAACGTTTAGAGGGTAATCGAATCGCTCCCGTCGCTAACAGTCACTTGGTACTTTCCTCGATACTCTAAAGAGCAAAGTATGCAGTAGCTTCTCTAAAGTCGCTCGAAACAGTCCACAGAAATTTCCGTCGCGTCACACTATCGCATAGATCAAAATGGAATTCCAGGCGAAACGCCTTCCTCGTTCGTCGAACTATCAAACTGACAACTTAATACACCTTCGACAGTCTAACTTTCCTCAAGGCTCCATAAGAACTCGGAGCCAACCCGTTGGATAATTAGACAGAAGACACTTCGCTTCTTAAAAAAGCGGATGGAACGAGAGCCACGCAAACGACAGGACACGATCTCGCACTTACGAGGACCGAATCTCTCTTTTTTTTTTGCAGCTCGTTAGGAATATCCATCAGAGTGCCTATCGCTCTTGCGCTTACCGTTTCGACGAGACTTCACCTCGGGATCAAAGAGACTTTCCTAAAGGTTAGCGAGTCCCCGGAGAGCCTTAAATGTATCAGCATTCGCGGGACCGTGGGTTCGAGTTAAACCAGTCTTAATAGGTGTTGGCGAGTTCTCGCGAGATGGGTGGACGTCGGTCCAACCCCTCTCCGGTCGATATCCAAGGTTGACGAGAATCATAGACGTTTATCTGGCGATCCTATTCGATCCTCTTTTATTCGAATGAAGTAACACCAATCGTACATAACTCGCTCGTTCCTACTTTCCTTCCGTTACGAAATTTTGCGTACACTTCACCATCGTTTCCGGAAGAGCGTACCAATAGTTCGACGGATATTTTCTACCTCGAGAGCAGCCAGATCTACGATGGACCCAACGAGACTTAAAATGGAAGATCGATAAAACCCCGTCCGATTCCGTCGTCGCGCACGGGCCAATGCACGGTCGGGACAGAATTCACGTGTGGAAGTTCCGAGTCGGTCGCTACTTATCCGATTAACGTTCCCATCGTTCGTGCCATCGGCATTTCCAACTATTCTCTCGAGTAAAATAAACAACGCTCGATTCGTTTCCCGTTCGCGAGTCCCGCGGGAGCACGGGTGCCAGAGCGTCCTCGATGCTTTTCCAAACCTCGCGGCACCGCGTACGCGTCTTTCATCGGTTGACAGGCTACTCCGTCAAAGGCAGATTTCCTCCCGCTCCCGACGTTTCGTAATAATTTCGATTCGTCGCTCGATCCGTTTGATTACTCTTCAACTCGAGCGTTTCTCATTACTATCGCGAGGGATAAGTTCCACGACGGAAACTTTGCCGTGGAATTGCCACGAGATGGCCACTTTTCCGAGCGAATGGAAGTTAAACGGTCGGAAGATATCTTCCAAGTTTGTCAATCACAGAGCGACAATCGAAAGGAACGAGAAAGGGTAACCGTATTTTTCGGTTTGTTTATCCGCGAAGATGGCACCGCGGGGAGTTGGTTCGCTTCCATTTCAGCTAATTTCCGCTTGCACGTGCTTCCGTGGGAAACCGTTTGGGAACGCGGTAACGCTTCGACGAGGGTCGATCTCGAACGCCCTCGAGCAGCGCGGTTCCAGAAGGACGCCTCTGCTTCGCGGACGAGTCCTTTTCGCGGCCCATGAATTTTCCATGGGACGTGTAACAGCGAATTTTCCTCGCTGTTTGTCCTGCCAATCAATCCGCGTGAGAATCGAGGCAATTCCGTGCAGAGGATCGCAGACTTGTTTGCGAAACAGCACCGATTGGATTACAGCCCGGAGACGTCAGCGATTCTTCATATCTTGGAGCGATTTCGCTTGGAATCGTTCGAACCCGATCCACGAAACTGTCTCGAAGGCAGAATAAAAACCGGTCTCGGACGTGCTCTCGGCACTACACGAGGGGCTGTGCATGTTACCCGCAGAGCCGCCGAAGGCGAACGAAAAAAGGAAAAAACCGGACACGCGTATTTACTTTGCCGAAGCAGCATCGCGCACCCTCGCGCACCCTGCGCGCCGAGCAACTCTTGGCTCCCGTTCCTCGTCTCCGTCCACCGTGTGCCAACTAACTTTCCACTTAAAGAGCGACAACCCGATTCAACCCGGAGCAGATCCCCGTATGCTTATGGAAAATGTGCGAGACTAAGTTTAATCCTAGCTGAACCGCCCCGGAAACCTAGTCGTACGCACCCGAACCCCTCGCGTGAACGGGAACTTCGGTACCCGTCGAAGTTGCCCAAGATTTACGAAAAAACATCCCTTTTATTTAACAACTTGGCGGAGTTCGCGTCGGGTATACCGTTTCGAGCCAACTGGGAGCGTTTCTACTTTCGTCTACCCTTTTATCTAGGGGGCCAGCTATCCTGTTTCTTGAAATTCACCGAACGTGCGGGGTTAGAGTGCGGCTCGTGTTTGGAGTCGTGGATCGAGAAACTTTTTTTCTTGTTTCCGCGCAGGTTCTCCAAGAAGTCGCTGCGCTTCTGCCAAGAGAGGAGCAAGTGGTCGTGTTGGATATGGTGCAACGCGCGGCCAGGGAGTCCTCTCGCCGTTCGAGGAAGGCCATATGCGCGGACGCGTCCGATTCACCGAAGCAAATCTACAGACCGAGGTAGAGGATCTCGTTTCTAAGAAGATAGCCACGTTGTTACCCAGATCTCCTAATAGATTCCTGTTCGTCGATTTCAGGTCGGATTCGGACCAGCTGGATTCGTCGCCACGATTGTCGCCGGGGGTGCGCGAGCGGCGAATCATCGCGGAACACCAGAAACAACTCGAGAGGGAGATGCGAGAGATGCACGACACTCTGAGGCGGAACGCTTTAACGAGGCTGCGTCCCTGCAACGTTTGGGACTCGTCCTCGGTTTCCTCGTGGAGCTCCTCGATCGACTCCATCGCGGGGACAATTACCCTCCGGAAATATCGCACCCCGATATGGGACGCGATTAAAGGTCGTTTTACTCTGCGGACTACGGGCTAAATAATCTCTCGCCGCGCGATAATTGTTTCTCTCCTGTCTCGTTCTTAAACTCGATTATTTTATTTCGATACGGCCGCCCCTCTATTTGCGCTCGCCTCGAATCGAAGCGGTCGATCGTTTAATACGGACGCGGCAACAATTTACCCGGAGCACACGATTCGTTTTTTCACGAACGAGCCCCGGTAACGCCGTGCAAACAATACGGCGATCGATTTTTCAATTTCAGGAAGTTCCCCGGCACGGTCTAGCCTGGGCGCGGATCGCAATATCGAGAAAAATAAATTCGACGAGGAGATGATCAGCCGAGAGGAGTCGCCTACGTGGAGCACGCTGGACGCCAGACGGAAGTTGGACGACTCCGAGTCGAAGAATGGAGACGAATTGCCATCTTGGGATACGCTCGAGGCGACTCTGAATAGGAGGCTGTGTAATTACGGCAACGCCCTGTCAGGATCCTTGGAAACAGACGAAAGTATCGGAGGAAACCGCGCGGTGACGTCTCGGGAGTGACTCCCGTGGAATAATACTCGCTTCGAGGGGAATACATTTTTCTTTCCCCTCGTTTTCCTCCCATCCATCCGAACGTCCAACGCGAAAATTTTAACGCGCCGCGATACATCGCGTTTAAGCAACCATATCGATTCCGACACTTGGCCGACATATTCGAGCTCTCGACGTTTCGGCGAACAGCCTCCGACGCGACTTTGCGCCCTTTTCGAACGGCCAAATAAATGTTTCACTCGGGCAGATATTTAGCGGAGAGGGCGGTATCGAGTCCCCGCCGCTTGTTCAGCTCGTCGATTAAACTCGATGAGAGCTTAATTCTCTCGCAGACAAGACAACGGAGAAGTTCGCGCTTCGAGAGTGCTCCCGTTCACTCGTAAGTATATATAATGATTACGGATAGAAACCCTCCCGTAAAGCTCGACAGAGGTACGCGCCGTCGCCTTAAATTTTAATCTACCCCTGAAAGGGGTGCAACGTCGATTCAGCCCGATGACCTCGCGTTAATTAGTGGGAACCACGCGATGCTTGGAATATTCTGTCGAAACCTCGGTTAACGTCGACTGATTTTGGCAAATTCGACGAAAGTGAAACTTCCTCGCCTTCGCTCGCCGCTTCTTTCCGTGCTCCTTCATCAATCCTTACCACCTACGGCTACTCCGTGACCGTACATTTTTATTAAGGATCCCCAGCACGCCGCTCCGGCGAGGTTTCCTCGCGGAGAAGCCTTCCTGTGTACTCTCGGTCTCTTCCTTGGTTTCCATCCAACGTCCGAAGTTCTCAGCGCCTTAAATTGCGAAAAGATGTAACGCTGTTTTATCGGCAACCATCGGTTTGATTGTACACCCTCGCGCGCGAGACAGGGGATGTCGAATGAAACGAAACTGCGCCCATAACTTTTCCTTCCTTTACATTTTGCCTTCGTTAATTTACATAATATCGATGCAACTACATTTTGCGAGAGGGTCGTCGAATACATCGAATCGCTCGAGTGGATCGGTAAATTCCGTGTAATTTCCGTGCTACGAAAACATCTCTCGTCGCAGAGAAGCGAGTTATGGAGGCCAGCGGGACTTTCGTAACGATGCGCGAGAAAGCCCGCTCTGGCCATTGGCTGCGTTGCGATTTAACGCAAATTCGGGAAACGCGGGTACCGGGGTAATTGGAAATAGGTAGAGGCACCTCTATGAGCGCGCGATTCGATTAACCGAATTGTAAAAAAGCACGGGCTTGCCAACGGCCTCGTAATTGCCAATTAAAGTCGTCGGAATGAGCAACATTGTTCGAGCTCTATCGATGAGTCATTGAGCTTCACCCGCGCGAACTCTGACTGCGTGAATTCCACTGACCTGAAAAACTCCGCGTTGTTCGCATCGCTTTCACCTCATTTCTACGATCAGCCACTTTCCGCGCGTTAACCTGTGTTCGCCAACGAGTCGCTACGGTTTCGTTGCTCCGCGAACGTTCAGCTTTACCATTCAGCCGTTTTACCATTGGTCCCAGAATTCGTTCGCAAAGGCCAAAGAATACTGAAAATCTTTTGATAACCTGAAACTCGTGTAACGAAACTGTATTCCCGCGATATCTCTTCAATTAACCACGCCGCCTATTCCGTTCCCTCTGGACCGCTCTTTGATCAACGAACCGATCGATGAACGAATGATACAGCACGCGGTGGCAACGGTTACACCGAGGCGGCGGTGATTAATAGTAACGGGAAATCGCGGTGCCGTGAGAACGCGTTGATACTCGTAGGCGTATATAGGGGTTGCTCGCGGTCGGGCGGCAGGAGGGCGGCCTTAAGAAGGAGCAGGTGGACAAAGGAAACGGACGGAGAGCGAAAAATGGAAGCGGGAGCATCGTCGTCCTGGACGTGGTAGTCCTGGAGAGAAGTAAGTAGAGAGGGACGCGAGGAGGGGTGGTACTGTTCGGTTGGCCGGGCTGCTTCCGTGTATTCCGGGGGTGGTTTTGGTGCGCGCGCGCACCGGGGTTGCGCCGTGGTTTCATCTCAGTTTCGCAGCCTCCCTTCCGCGGTCCGCATCAACTCTGCCGTCGCTGGCACAGAGGTGTGTCGTTCTATCCGCGTCCTGCTCGTCGTGTCTCACCTTTTCTTCGCCCTTTGGTATCGGCGCCCGCGAGCCGGTCGATCCACGGAGAGAGACGCGGATGGTTTAATCGCGATCGGGGTTCCTCGCGAGTCGCTCGATCGGGCCACCAAGCAACGGTGTTCGAAAGTTGCGGAAGATCGCGGGACGAGTGGGAATCGTCTTTCGTCATGTAACTTTCTCGTTGACCGTTACCACGAGGCATGTTACCGTGCGATAGGTGATTCAGCGACGACTGGCAGGACAATGGTGCGCGATGCGGAGGTCCCGACGCGTGTTACTTGGTAAGGAAACGTACGTGTAGCTGTTTGCGTCACAGTTACCCTATACCTCGCTCACGCGGCTCTGGTGTCCCCTCGTTGCCCTTTCGAGTCATCGATTCGACGTTCGATCCTCGCTGCGATTCGTGTACGCCGTTTCGCCCGCGGTCCACGATACGATCGGGCATTGATTTTTAAACGCGACGCCCGTTCGTGCACTGTTAATTGTCGGCTAGTCCAGCGAGATGGAGTTCCGTGGACGCCGCGAGACCCGCTTTGTCGATTGTACCCTCAAGAGAATAGCGCATTCTCGAGCTCTAGCCACTGGTTAGAGAACGTTAAAGCACCCTTTGAACCCTCGCCTCGTCATTACGCGTAATACACTTAATCGTCCGAAAATCGATCCGCTGGATAGAAACCGGTCGTAGTTGGAAATCGAAGTTGAGACTGTACGATGGGTTTGGTATCGATGGGTTGGAAATGAAAAAGTGGGAGGGCAACGTTGAAATATATTGTACATGCAAATTGTATCAAACTTAGGCTGGGGATGATTTTACGAGTTGTAGACGAGTTCTCCCGTGTCCCGTGAGCTACTTTGGTATTCAGTGGCAGCTTTTTTTCCTCCTCCCGGGAACTTTCGACGCACCGCGTCGGAAGAATTTATTCCATTACGTCGATGCTGTATTTACTTACCGTCCGCCAATGATCGACAATTTCTGTTCCCCTTAATTTCGCGGTACGCTACTTCTCCTTCTTCTTCTTTTTCCTCGGAGCGAGTCCTACCGTGTATTTTAACGCGTAAACTATCGACGCAGGTGGGATAGAACGATATTTCAACATGATGTCGAATATATTAGCGACGTCCCGATTAACGAGCAATATTCGCCACCCGAAACTGATTTTTCGCGCGGATCATTTATACGCCACGTCTCGTATACAGGCGAACGAACTGTGCTCCCCTTTTCCCACGGACCAGGATCATTTATTAAACGAACGCCAATATCGATGCGTTTGATTTATGACCAACCTTCGCCGTACCTTTATATTTCTGGCGAATGCTGTAGTTTCACGCCGGTTCCCCGGTGTACGGGGTCCGTTTTTTCCGGGTTTTGGCACGTTCGTGGATTTCATCCGGAAAAGCCGGGAGAGGAGAAGGGGAGAGAACTTAATCCGAACGAAATCTGCATAATCCCCTCAGTAACGGGGCGATTAATGCTCGTAGAAAAATTTCTTGGTTGATTCTTCGAGAATTTTGCATACCGCTGACTCTCGGTTCGACGCGCAAGCCCTATGCGCGTCCACGTTACATCGAGCACTTATGTCTCGCGTTCTATCGTCGAGAAAATGGCAAATTTCTCGCGGATTATCCGAACGGGGAAAAGTTAGCGAGATATCGTAGCCGCGATTAACGTCTGGATATTTTCCGTCGAATTTGTCGAACAAAAGCCAACCGCGGTCCACGATCGTTCCATCAAACGATGCGTCGATGAACGCTCGATGTCGCGCGTCGAGTGTTCCGTCACTCGTTTCGAATAATCGCCGATCCGCGTGATTTTCGAACGTCACCGACCGTCCGATAGTCAACGATCTACGCGCGCGCTCTTAATTACCGGATGTTCTGCGAATCGAGATGATCGAATTCACGTAGCCGAGAGGGAAGCGCGAATCGAATGGTCGCGTCCGATTCGTAAAATGGAACACGAGCAGAGGACGCAAAGACGCGGCACGCAATAAGCAAATAATTCGTCTGTGCAACAACGAATTTCAGCCGGAACAGAGACGCCGAGTCAGCGCTGTAATACAGGCAAATGTACGCGCTCGCCATTCTATTCCGCCCCTTTGACACATTACCGTCCCTTACGTTTAACTTGATTTTCGTCCAAAGAAAAGTACCTCCGCGTTCCGCGCGGCTCTCTCTACCGTGAAACGCTGAATTAGAAAATTCAGAGGCTGCATGCACCGCGTAATAACGACCCGTTTTTTCCCCCCGGCGCTTTCTCCCTTTCATACGTTTCAACGCTTGTTCCCTTGTATCGAGGCGGAATTGTCCCGGAGTCTTGCTCGTTGTTATTCATTAGAAAGTACAACGTTCGAACCGGACACAACAAGTCGTCGAGCAGTTCGATCGATTGATCGGTACCTCCGGGTGAGCGCGACCGGTTTATTTATAACTGCGGGCGGAGAAAAGTTGCAGGGTGCAACGCGACTACCCCCAGCATCTCGCGACGATACCCAGAGCGTCGTCCTCCGACGGCTGTTGGGAATGAAATTTAGTCCAGCGCGGAAACACGGCATCCGTCTTCGTCCGACGGGATGTTTGGCCTGTCGGGGGTGTTTAGGCCGCGGTGATATCGAATACAAACGGTCGATCGGTCGTCCATGCTACGGATCTGAGCGACGAACGGGATCGCGATAAATTCCCGCATGTTAATAGCGCACGGCTGGCGCACGCGTGGCGATTACCTTTGAATATTTCAGCCATTCATTTGCCGGCCGAATGGGTGACCCGAATAGGGTAGGTGCACGACTCGGGGTCGAATCGTTCCCCGGACTGATTTTAGAGCGCGGTCGGCCGGCAAATAATTCGCGGCCCGTGCTTTTAAACAAGCGACAGTTTTCCAATACCGAGAATAGTCGATGCGGATTTTTATGCCCGGAATTTATTCGTCGTTTGAACCGACGAAGGGGACCGAGGATGGCCTCTTCTTCGTTCCGCGATTCTCCGAGCTCGACCGCCTGTATAACGGAACAAAATGACGCAACGCGGACGCCAATAGCCGTAATTAGTTTACGCGTTGGACGTCGACGCGTATTGTGGCCGAATTCCGCGAGGAATTTCGCCGACTGCCTTCAGGGGCGAATAACAAGCCATGTTTACCCTCTCGACTCCACCTTTCGCTCTGTCCTTCTTTCTCCCTTTGTTTCCACCGTCTCTTTCTCTTCCAGCCGTTTTACCTCGCTCCCGCTCGCGTTTCTCATAAATTAGTTAAATCAATTACGATTTCCACGCTCGCTCTAGCGGCGACGTTACCGTCGCGCTTCGAGGGAATTAATCCATTCGTGAAATTCGCCAGGCGTTGAAAAATAATCGACGCCTGTTCCGTGGAGGGCGTAGGAATCGAACTGCGTCCCGCGTCGAACTCGTTCGGACGGAAGAATTCGTGGCACCGTTCGGAGGTGCGATGCCAAGGAACGGTTAGCAGAAGTGCCGGCTGGTAGAATCAGCCGCTAATTCTCGCGCGCGAGAGCAAGGCGTGGCCCCGTGAGTCGAGGTTGGTCAAGGAATTATCGAGCACTCGGCGGAAGTAAGTCCGCGTCTGGAGGGTTGGTTGGTTGGTTGGTCGGACAGAAGGAAACGGGTGGGACCGGAAGAAGAGTGGTTTCGGTGCACGGCGGAGTCCGTTCTCCGTAGGAGTACTCCTTGACCCGCGCTTCCTCTGTATTATCATTCGCCGCGGTCGAGTGTAGCGGTACGTTTACGTTCCTTAAACGGTGCACTCGTGTTTTATTCCCGTTGATCAAGGATCGTCCCGAAGAGGGACGGGTCCGCGAGGCAGCGGGGATTCGGGGCATCCCGGACTGGAACGGGCTTGGAAAAAGCGAAGAGCTTTTGATGCACGGGGAGCATCTGTCGGATCGTCACCAGGCGCAGTCAGCAGTTTGACTTAACTGGAACAAGCGGCGCCGAGCACCCCTTGACCTCTCCTAACCACTTTCTCGCTGTACGATGATTTTCAAAGTGGTCGTCTCGTGTTTAACGTTCTCTCGTCCGTTTCCTCTCTTTTCTTTTCCCGCGTCGCTCCTCGGTTAGTTCGCCGCGTGTCACGCGGAAACGACGATCGTTGCCGAGTGCCCGAGAGGGGACACTTTCGCTCTTCGTCTGCGTACACCTCGAGTGGAGGCAGCGGGGTAGTTTCGAAATCACCGGGTTGGAAATCATTTCCGCGAGGAACGGCGGACGGAGAATAAAAACGGCCGAGCCCCGGTTTCAACGCGGCCGCGGGAAAAAGGGCGCGATGAACCGTGGAAATTTACGGGTCGGACTGATTTATTTTCACGGTGCGTTTTAATGGTGTCGGGGCACGGGAAAAATTTAGTCCCCGGGAAATCTCGGCAGGCTCGTTCGTCGTTTACCGCGCGCCGGAGATGCTCCGCGGCGATGTACACCGGAAAGGAATTCCGTAATTAACCGACCTCGGTAATTAATGGACACTTCTACGTTTTCGTTCGGCGAATAGCTGAATCTCATCCCGGGGGACATTGACGGTTTCCGGGAACTAGTTCGCTAAATCGAGAATAGAATAGATCCGTGGATCGACGAACAGTCACCTCGATTCGCTTTCGACTACGTAGTTGGAGTAATGGGGGACGTGTGTCGCTCTTTATTCATTTATCTATAACGTATTCGGTCTAAATTCGTGCTCGTCTTCTATTATTCACATTTAGCGTCGCGTCTCATTTCCAATGCATTTAATTTGAACCTTCGGTAGTTTATTATACATGTAGAGGGAGAGAGAGAGAGAGAAGGAGAGAGATCTCTTAACGTTTAAACTTCCTGTATTGAACATCGTGTACTCTTCGCGATCGTGGCTCGCGTACTCCAAGTCTTCGTCAAGACTACATTGAATTACAGTTCACCGCATCGCACTTTGTGGTCTGCGTGTACATCAACAGGCTCGAGTCGATGTGTACGGCAAGCGGGTACACGTGTTAACAGTCCCTGTCAAACGCCTCCGTTCCACGGGGCGTTTGCTTTGAGCCGTAGTTCTCGTTGTTCATTGTGCAAATGTTCCTAAGACAGGACTGGGCTGCCGGAGTAGCTATTTAATTATACCGGCACGCAGCTCGTTCGTTCCTCTGTCCCACGAACTTGTGTGCTTTCGCTTCCGCGGAACGCCTTAACAGATTCTTAACATCGCGGGCACAACGGCGTTGCCCGGGTTTTTAAGGAAGTTACGATTCAATGGAAGCCCATCAACCACCTGAATGGACCTCTAACAGCTTCTAGAATTCTATTAGCGCCGCGAGCTTTGAGATAGCAGCCAAATAGTTTCCCCAAGATGCTTCCGCTTATCTCCTCGATGGTTGGTACCCGTTGTTGCGCGTTGCTAATGTTTTCTCCCCTTTTTTCTCGCGCTCTCGCGGTTGTTTCGCGCGCTCCCTCCTTTGTTCTCGGTATCAAAGACGACGGCGAGCTTTTCCGTGAACGCCGTAGGCGTCGCTGTTGCGGTGAAATTTCGAGGGCAACGCCTATAATTTGATCCGCAGAGAATGACCGGCGATGAACGATATCGAACGGCGGCTATTGTAACCGAGAGAGACTGCCACGGCTACGCCGCCTTCGAAAGGTCTCCGTCGAAATTGAGCGGCCTAACGAACCTTGGCGAATTTCCCAACAGAGAGAGAGAAGGCCTCGACCGGCTCACGAGGCACGTGCAACGCGTCATTTTCAGAATCGGAACCGGAAACTCTATTCCAGTTCCTCCCAATCGAATCGCGAGTTTCCCCGGGAACGTTCGTCGAGCACAAAGCGCGCTGTCTTTCATTTCATTAGGCGACGGGCTCTTCTTAAAGCTGTACAAAGCCCCGGAATGTTAGCAGGAATTCCCTTGAAATTCCTGGCAAGTTTCTAGACATTTCCCTCAGATCGAAATGATGGGACGGAGGTTATTTTAAAAGAGCACGGAACCTTGACGGAACCCTTTTATCGCGCTCCGATTCCATAAATTGGTAGAACGAGTGGCCACGACTAGTGGCGTCGAGATTTTGTCAATCGGCGGCCAGCCTGCTATTGATCGAAATTAATTTATTACCAAACAATTGGTTCCATCGAACCCGACTAATTAACTTCGATCTGCCTCTAATAACCACAATTCGATGCACCGTTCGAATCTATCAGATTGCCTCAGATCTGTCCTCTCGCGGTACTTCCAACTTCAATTCGATTGTCGAAAGAAACACGCGACAACGACGCGTAAGTAACGACGTACTCGACTATCGAGAACGGAATGGGCATATTACGATTCACTTTGTGACGCGCAATATCCCTCGCAGAATTCGAAAGGGTGCGATACGCGAGACAGGGAATCGACTGATCGATCGTGCAACCCATTTGCGAGTCGCGACACGTAGCCGTGGCTCGTGCAGGCCCTTCAGGGTTGAACGAGTGATCGAACAGAGCGAGAGCCCGTCGAGCAGAAAGTCAGACCAGCGCGGATTCGCAAAAAGGGATGGCCCAGCGTCCCTTTTCTGCGCGTTGCTCGGCAGACCATGTTTAATTGCAGGACGAACCGAGCGTGGAACGTCGCGCGCGCGCGATTTAATTGAATTACACTCCGAAATCTGCCCGCCCGATGTACCTGCTGTTCGCCACGTCGGGTTCGTTCGGGTGCGACGATGGCGCGTGTTCCGACAGCTGACTGTATTCTTCGCGGATTTATAGCGGGACGAAGTTTCGAACGCCGCTCGAACGGAACACCATTGTAATCCCGGCTGGTGTGTATCCCATGATCGATATTCGGTGCAACCGTGCGCGTTTCGACATGCCACCGGCAACTTCGCGGACCTCCCCGCATCTGCGCGTGTGCGTTTCGCGCGTTCGCTGTCTTGCGTTGTTCGCAAGGACGTTGGGGAAATGTGGGAGCGCGGCAGAGACGCGTTGCGCCCGTCGAGGGCACGCCTTGGAATCTCATTTCCTCGGCGAAAAAACGCCATCCGATGCGTACTACCGTCTCTCGCTCCCTCGTTTTCCTTCCCGTCTTTCCACCTTATCCCGCTCGCTCATAAAACCATAAAACGTACATTGTCGTTCCACGGGGCAAAAACATCGAGCCATTGTTGTACACGGAATTCGGTGGCCGTTTAACTAGTTCGAACGGAATGGGAATTTTCGTGTTCTCTTTGGGTAGCTCGTTGGAATGTCGGCTCTGTCGGACGCGCGGGGTCGAAGGGAATCTCCATTCTTACAGAGAAACGGGGATGAAAATTTC
This sequence comes from Xylocopa sonorina, assembly GCF_050948175.1. Taxonomy (NCBI): domain Eukaryota; kingdom Metazoa; phylum Arthropoda; class Insecta; order Hymenoptera; family Apidae; genus Xylocopa; species Xylocopa sonorina. The sequence goes on from NC_135193.1 coordinate 18,368,559, forward strand.
CCTCGCGCGGTTTGATCGATGGACAGTTTTTGTTCGACGTTTTCTCGTATATACGTCCGTTTAAAGAACGCGTCGGTCACGTTGAATTCCGTGAGATCGGAGGCAAGGAGGCGGACGATCCTCGAGCGTTCGTCCAACGAGCGCGGTTCCAGCGCGTAATCGTGTATCGGTTTCACGGTTACATAAATTTTCAGTTCAGTAAGCAGTTCGTTTGCCCTTTGACCGACTGTATCCGCGAATCACGACTTTGAGACGCAACCAGGATTCTGCGCCACGGGCTACGGCAGTCTAGCGAAACATCCTGCCAGGAATATTGCTCCGGAGAATTTTCCAGCCTCGTAAACGGGGCTGCGGCGTCGGTAGGCGAACATTCTGCGCGAAATATGCTCCGCGTGAATGAAACACGTTGCCTCTGTTCAGAGACAAATAGGACGACGAGAGACGCGGCGTTCGATCAGGCTCGATAGACGCCCGCCGTTCAAACGAGTGGAAACTTTCCGGAGAAGTTCCGCGGGGATGCGTCAAAGGTCCGGCGTTCCCTTGGAAACTTCCCGTCCCACGGCCCGGATAAAAGTAGACTTGGCTTCTCTAACGATAGCTAGATTTCGTCAGGGTCTATTAATTATTAAGGAGTTGGAAGTTTAAACGGCCGGGAGCGTCGAACTTTATCTCGTTTTGATAACAAAGTATCCCTTTAACTTGTGATATTTTACCACGAGGATCTTCCTCGATCTCGCTGATCTCTACTTCCCTTTTAGTCGCTACTAATGCGAAATTCTTGCGCGAAGATTACGCCGCGAGACGAATTGGTCGTCGAGAGACGCGGACGTGTCCCCCAAGAGCGTCTGCGATTGTTAGGTAACCAGGATTCGGTGAATCGCAGTCGCAATTTAGGTGATCGCGAATTGCCCTCATTTTCGAATACGCCTCTCGAGGAGAACGGATTTTTGTGCCGTCGTCGAGGTTTCCGCGTCATTTACTTGGACGGAATTTGGGTTAGCCCCAGCCAAAAAGAAAGAGAGAGAGAACAACCGAAGGTGGACGATGCGAGGCTTTGTTCACCAGTGAGTTCCTCTGCTTTATCCGGGGCTAATGCCAGTCGGAGAGGCCAATCAGCCTGTAGACACGGTCGTCGCGTCGCCTTGTCAGATTTACATGTTACGGATAAAATGCATCGGTCGCGCGCCCCTCGGGAAGCTGCACGACCTGTCGCGCAACCGTGGAGAAGACGAAACGTTGTCGCGTGTTTCGGAAAAGCTGAACGTCCAAATGAAACTGCCTTTCGTCGACAGGGACTGGCACGCTTTTTGTTTCCAATTAAAATCTCGTAAAATTGACTTCCCTCCGCGTAATAGTTTATGCAATTTAACGGACATACCGCGGTGCCTCGATCGAACAGGGAAACCCATCGAAATTGATTATTCACCCGGTGCTCTCGAGCGTGGTCTATGCCGTTCGATTTTTCAAATGAACGCGACTAAATACCCCGCACGAGGTTGCTTGAAATTTACTGAAAAGGGACAGCTTTTATCTGGACGGTATAGCCGTAATTCTGGTGGCACAAGGCGAGCGCAACGAGACCGTTAAGTTAGTAATTAGAGCTATTAATCTGGCTAAGGTCGCGTAATTTAATTGGTCGTTCGTTGCTTGCCGTGTAATTCTGTTTACCACGATACCGTTCGACGGATAAAAAGTTCTCGGATCGTATAAAACGTAATCAGTCGGTCGATATGAAAACGCTTCGATTCCCGGGTCCATTTCCCGCGGAACCGCGCTTGCACGTTCCACGTACAAGCACCGTTCGCCTTTACATCGAAGGTGGCTTTTTTCTCGAAAAACGGTACCGTGCAAGAAAATAGTTAATCGGGGTCAGCGCCCATTCGCCGTCCACTAACGAGCGTTCGCTAGAAGTCGAGATGCAAAAGGAACGCCGGCAAAAGTTGATTATAAAGCGCGCCACTGCCGGCCGGCAGTATCGAAGATCAAAGTCGAAAAGGTTCGCGATCTTTCCAGCAGGCGCACTCGCGGAATTTATTCCGCGCAACGGTTGCCAGGCTCGCCGGGTGTATCGGGCAAAATTAATTAACTGCTTAATTAAGTAATAGCGACGAAACGAGTCCGCGTGTGCGGGGGGGTAGACCCCGGTTAGTCTAAACTGGGGCCCATCCCCGATAGCCATTTACGCGTCCGCCATTAAAGCTCGCGGCGGCAAGAAAATCGCTGCCGCAGCGCTGGTTTTAACGAACCTAACGGAATTGATGTCGAGAAAGTTTCTTATTAACGTCGCAGATGCCGCGATCGCGTTTGCCCACCGCAGCAGCCAGCACCACCAAGAAGAGACCGAACCGCCGAGTTTCGATTATGCAAATCACCCGCGCGATCTTCGAAGCCGCGTTACGTAAGAATCGCCGCACCGTCGCACAGGCCGGATGCACTTCAGAACGGGCGAGAACCATCCTTCGCTTGTACTCCGACGACCACGTAGCGAATCATTCTCTTCCCACACGATAACCGAGTTAAGCTGATATTCTCGCGAAGATGCACGACGCACCAACTCTGACAGACGTACGTACCAACGCGGCGCGGCGCGGATGTAAATTTTCATTAAAATCTCGCTCGACGAGCACCTACGTTCCTCCTGCGGTCCCACTGATTTCACCGCTGATTGCGACCGGCTAGACGACGGTGTTCCGTTGATTACAGCGAACTCGCGAAATTTTTCTTCTCCCCCACCCTTGTAAATTTCCCGTTCATTGCCTCGGGGGTTGGGAGACGCCTCGAGCGGCGGCCAATGTCGAAACTCGCGCCAGCGATCGTTTTTCAAATCCGATTAATAATTTGGTCGCCGCCGCTTGTTACGTTTAACGTCGTCGGTGGCTCGAGTTCATTATACGACGTCGACCGGTGTGCGAGAGTGGTCGTATCCTGCGACTACGCCCCCGCGCTCTCGCAGGAGTGTCCTCGAGGCAACCGCAGTGCAGTTGCAATTTCAATGCGCCGTGCCAATTAATGCGAAGTCGTGTTCGAACTACCGATGGCTCGTGTTAACGACGTTCCCGCCGCGGACGTCGAGTGCCAATTATCGATATTAAACGTCCGACGAAATCGTGCGTCGTTTCGAGAGGCGAGCCTCTCGTCCCGGGACTTTCATTAACTCGAGCAACGTCCGGTGCCGCCTCGATTTTCCGAGGAACAACATCTTTCGACCATCGTCGCCGGTGGCACGCTTCGTATTTCCACTGGGGATTTCTGCGCCGTGGAAGGTTTGTTCGCGGAAAAATTGGTAAATCCACCGACGGTGGGAGGGGTTTATCGAGACGCGCGTGCTCCTGTTCTCTTATGAATAATTATCGCGCGCCCGGAAAACTGTTAACGGGACAATGTCGCCGTAACTATTGGCCTCGAGTTTAATTATCGAGCACGCTCGCGTTGCGAACTGCTGCTGCGACTTCAGGACGGTGTGCTACGAAATTACCGGCCCTCTGTTGCGCCGAATTCGAACTGGATTTATTACTAATCAGCGTCAAACACGGGAACAATGTATTGTCCCGTTTCCACGGGAAAATCAATCTGATCCTGTCCGACTCTCTGGCGCGATCCTCGACAGTTTTAACGGTTACACGGTTGACGTTGCCGCACGCCTCGTACGCGGACGGACAATTGGCTGCGGGAGGGAGGGATGGAAACGGAAAGGTCGAGGGGTCGAACGGGTCAAGGGAAAACGTGGAGAGGGTTCGAGGATACGGTCAGGTAGAAGCCAGTAGGCGAAACGGACGGGGGCGGTGACGTAACGAACGGGAAGCTCTAGAATTGATCAACGAAGGACGGATTTTTTATCGCGGTAGTGTCACGGGCAGTCGTTCGAGAAGTTTATTGCGATATTTAAATTTGCGACAGGGAAACAGTTGCCGGTGAGGTACGAGCGGTGTTCGTAGCTTTCCAGCGGGTAGCGGCGCCGCTTTAAATATGTTACATAATGGAACGTCGAGCGAAAAGAAGAAGAAAACGGGGGGATGGGGGTTGGTAACGAGATATAGAGCGAGTAGGAAGCGGTGTGTCCCGACGTGGCTTTACGAGCGACGCAAGAGGCGTTAAAGGCGATACAGAGCCGTTGGAGATGATGAACCGAGGTGAAATGACCTTGAAAAAGATTTCTCTCGAGCAGAGCGCAGTTAGCGACGATAATGACCGAGGGTGCCGTCGCGGCGGCGGAGGCGCGTACACCCGTAAGCAGAGGCGGTCTCGGGATCGCGCGACGGATCGTCCACGATTTCTCCAAACGCGACCCTTAACGTGCTCCTAACTGCGACAGGAGTAATCTTACAACGGTCGATGAATCCCCCGGCAGGAAATGAAATTACACGGGCAATCCGGTACAGGAGAGCATCCTTTTTTTTCTGTTTCAGAAGGCGGGGTTCTCCCGGGAGGAAAGCAGCGAGAATGAGCGTAGCTCGGCTGGCCGCTAACAAACACCAGCAGAGTCGTCCTTTGCGCCGGTGAAATTGAACCGTGGCCGCTCGGTTGGTGGCTAACACGGACAGGGGCTGTAACATCGGCGGGGACGAACAAGTTTCTCATCCCCTCGCGAAGATTTCTTCGTTCGGCCAGGCTTAATCCACTCGTGAAACCCAGCGAAGGGTGAGAGATCATCCGACAGACCCGTCACCCGAGGAGTTGCGAAGAGATACGTTCGTGTCTACCGCGGAGACTAGTTACGATAACCGGAGCTTTGTCGTTTCTCGGGTCGACAGGAGGGCAGGGGTGCACGCGAACGGTAGATCGCGCCATAGACGAGGTTCGCACGCGTGAACGATCGTTCGTCGATTGGTCGACGGTATGCGGGCGCGTCTAATTAGCTGGTCGTCTTTAAGGAGATACCTGGTTGAATTCGGTTGGTCGAGCTAATTGTATTCGGATCGCGTGTTCCGGTTTCGCCTATTAGAAGAGATGCGAAGCACGACTCGATCAAAGGTCTGTCGCGCCTCGAGCTGGTGGTGGTCGCCGCGAAACGGGTCTAATCAGGGGCAAGCTTAAGTCTAAATTGAATAGGGATTGCGAGGTGGACGTTGGACAGATCGATCGGTCGAATCGATGACCCGGAACCAGTGCCGTCCCGATAAGCCCTGAACAACAACGACAACGCAGCGGTTACTCGAATCGTGGACCTTCGAGGCGATAGTATGCTCGCATAGGAGGGTTAGACGTCCACGACGGAACAATGACGAGCGAGCTGTACGCTACGAAGGTCGAGAACTCGACCGGCGCTATGAATATCGTATCAACGATATACCCGTCACCGTCTAACGCGGTCGCAGCCGCGATTAGCGCTGGCACAGCAATTCCAACTAATCCGTCCACGACAGTAACGGGTGGAGCTGCGGTCACCAGCACCGCTAAACCCGACCATCACATCTACAACGCGACCGGGTACCTCGTGGAACACGACGAGCTCGATCACAGTAAGTAATAAGAGGCCGTGAATACGGTTAATGCGCGTTACACCGGTCAAAGCCGTACCTAATGGCTCTGCATTAGGCCGTTCTCGTCCGGAAACGCCACTTGCCGATCATCTCGACTATTCCTGCTTGCCTCGCCCGGCCTCGACCGCCTGCCCCTCTTACCTCTTTTCGTAGCTTGCTCCTTTTCTGTCGGCGGACGATGGAATTTCCTTTGATCTACCCACCCGACAAAAATCATATTTCCAGTTGCGACGGCCAGATCGCAAAGAGATCGCTTAGAGAGTCGATAGAGCGCGACAACGATCCACCCCTGGCTCGATACAGTCGCGACACGTTTTGTTCGCTCGAAAATTGTTTCAACTGGTTTCGCCACTAGCGGCATTTCGTCGAATTAAATATCTCCCGGGCGAAACGACGTCGAAGCGCGGCTCGATTTTACCGAACGCGATTTTTCGCGCGGAACGCACCAAGGGCTGCCAGATATCCGGTGCTATTTATCGGCCTCGTTCGAGAGCCTCGAACCTCTCTTCCGACCAGGAGCTCGAATCTCGTTTCATCAGGCGTCGAGGGGATTTTCGGAATTGTTCTAAACGGTCCTCGTTCGTTCTGCCTTCTCTCGATGTTACGCAGGAACGCGCACGGACTCCCAGAGACAACCCCTCTTTTTCTCTTCCCTCGCGGCGCCTAAAACTGTTTACGGCAACGCTTAATCCTCCCGGCGCATTGAATTTATTACCGCGTCGCGCCACGGTTCGTTTCACGATCGGAAAAAACAGCCTCGTCGTTGATGCCTACCGTCGTCGACTCTGCGCTTTGACGGTTGAAAAAATAAAAGAAACGGGGAAACAAAATTAAACGATCGAACGGTTCGCAGCTGAATCGATCCCATTAAAATTGTAACATTCCCCAGTCGACGTTATCGGATAATTAATCCGCAGCGGACCAACCGGAGATTCGATAAAACCTCTGGTAATCCGTTAATCGTGGGTAACGCTTTGAGGATTAACGCGTTCCCGTCTAATCGCGTTTCAGCTTCGCGGCAATAACGAGCGGGACGTGCGGTTTTTACGCGGACCGTTCCCGATCAAAGGATAACCCGTTATCAGTGGCACGCATCCTCCGTTTCGCCGGAGCAAATCTTGCCATCTTCGTCCTTGTTCGACCGGCCGACTGCGACACCGGCTGAATACTAATCGTAACGCTGCGGTCTACCAAAGTCGGATCGATACCATCCGCGCGGTACAACCCTGATATACGACGGAATTCAGCCTCCGATTGAAGCTTTTTGTCGTTAGATATTCATGCCCCTCGCTAGCTACTCGCGCCACCCGCCAGCCTTTTTTTGCAATATTTATGAGGGTTACCTGATACGCGCGAGCGAAGGGCGCTGCCCCGATAGTGCGCTAGGCTTTTCGAATACATTTCACCGGGCTGGCTCTGAAACAACGCGGCATTTTTAACCGATCCGCCCTTCTCCAGTATTTGGACAGCGGTTTCACCCTCCACGGGTCTTTCGAATCAATTTCTAACGGATGCCGCACAGCTTCGCTCAACGAGGCCTCTTCACGGGCAACTGTTCCACAAGAATGCAAATGTAAATTCATATCTTCGATCGATACGCTCTAGTTATACTACCTTCGACCTGTTTAGCATGTCCTTTAACATTTGTTGAATTTCCGTCTGGGCCCTGAGCGCGCAGACTTTGTCCATTTTTTTCAAATACCGCGTCATGGTCATGGAAAAAGCTTCCAATCGATCCGAATCGGAGTCGTTTGCATTTTCACTCGACGATCCGCCGTGTAGCCCACAGATCGTAAATTCGTGGCATGTCTCCTGGTTCAACAAGTATCGTCGTTTGTAACCTCGAGAATATACGAAATGCAGAAATGCAGTTAACCCTTCCATCATGGATAGTTTTTAATGGATAGAACGGTCGCCAGGAGGGGTTAACCGGTCGCGTAGCATCGTCTACCAACCTGTCGCGACCTCGTCGATTCGCCCTTGGTCGTATCCTCGAAGCGTTCTCGTTTCTCGTAGCAGCGACTCGACCCACTGCGGGGTGAAAATCTGTCCAGCTGTTTCCTGTCTGCGATTCTGGCGCAGGAGAGGCGCGGGCAAGTTCGAGGGCGAGTCTTGACCTCTGGCAAGGAAACGACAGGGGAGCTGTTCGTATTCTGCGCGGCGAAACTCGGCGGCGCGTTGCACGGCGATGTATTTCGTACGTTCCTGCTCGATATCGAGCGTCGAACGCAGCTGCAGTTCGAAGGAAGTGGTCGCGGCCCGCGCTCTTCCGTTCCTCTGGACACGGCCAGAGTTTCGTCGGCGTTCTGCGGCAATTGAACGGCGGGATCGTAAATTTAATATAGTGCCGGATAATGGCGCGGATATTGTACGGAATAGGAAATCTATTTTTAAATATTTATGACCGCCGGGTTTATGCGCCACTTTTGCGCAGAGGGCTCGACGCCAAAAGCGCTCGTATTATTGCCGTTTCGGTGATCGGTAGTATCTTATAAAAATTCGCTTATCTTCATATTTACGAGCCTCTGTCGGATCAAGCTCACAGGAGACAGAGAGGGGTAGAGGAAGGGTTTCGATTTCTCAACCTATCGAAACACACTTCGCTCCTCTGAACGATTTCGTTTCTATCGGAGTTTTCCATTAAAGCGACCAACTGTATCGGTTTCGTTCACGTCAGATTATCGAGGAGCGCGGTTGTAATCGAGGGAATTAAAAACGTTCCACCGGTAGACGTCACGACCCCTGGGGAGAACCCCGTAACGAGAAAGTACAACGAAGTTATTGGCAAAACTGTCGAGCGCCGGTCATGCTAATGGCGTAACGAGTTTATCGATACGAACGTGCAATTCGACCGCCTCGTCGTAATCCAGGTACGGGTAGAGGAATCGATGCAATTCGTGGAACCACGGGAGCGAGACCTGGTAACGACGCCCGCGCGACGCGTTCTCCAGCACCCTCTTCAACTCGTCCACGTAGAACCGTCGCATCTCGCGGATCTTTAACACGATCTCGACGAACGTCACCCCTGGCAGGCCCATGGCTCGATGAATCCGAGCGTAGGCACGATGCCTGCGCTCGCTGTCCAGGTAACCTGTCGCGTCCTTCTTCCACAGGCAAGGCGACCTCCCGTAAAGCGATGCCAGCTTCCGGAAACAACGGCTCGTCCATTTCTCCTCGTCGACGGTTCTTCGCGATAACCGTTCCGCGAAACGCTCGCACATTGCACGCTCGAGCTTCGCGGCTGCTCGCTTATCGTAGCATTCGGGCTGAATGGAAACGAGATAGTCGATAAACTCGTCCCACCGAGACGCATCGTTGATGAAGTTGGAATTTGGGTCAGGTTGGCGGACAGATCGGGGACATGGGTTAGAACCTTGAATTTTATTTCACGTTAATGGAATTCCACGGGTAGGAGGTGATCTTGATAGGGTTCGTCGAGAGCGATACTCACCTATCGATCAGCTCGATGACATCTTGCGCGATGTTCGTTAAAGGCAGTTATTTAAAGGAAATTAAAGGAACGCGTGCGCTGCGCGCACTGCTCGGAGAGACGCACGCTCGTTCGTTTACCCTCGTTTGCATTCTTCATGTATTTTAATTGGCGAGATCGAAGTGGCCGTGACTGCGCTCCGAGCGAATTGCCCGGCGTATCGTTTAATTTCAATCGCTTCATTCCCCACCCCGTTAAAAACCACCTCAACACCATATTACGAACGATTTTTAACACGATTATCATGTGCATGTACGTTTCGCAGGTATACTCGCCGGCTTCTCAGATATCCAGACAGTATTTTTAGCGTGCATCGCGACGCTGCTGCCGTTGATCGTCGCGCTGGGAATCGCCTTCGGCATCAGGTAAGAAGAATACAGGTAGCTGCGGCTCCGCGAGGTGTACGCCTAGAAAATTGCCGCTAACTTTCGCCCCCTTCTTTTCGAACGCTCTCTTACCTTGCGGTCGGAGATTTTATTTTCTGCAAACAGCTGTACTCCTCTCCTCTAAAGGGGGGAGAAAGGGAGGATGAACGAAACAAGGGAAAGAAAAATGATGGCTCTCGATGCGTAGCTCTTTATTCGTCGGACAAGTTCACTCTCTAGAAGATTACCTTAATAAACTCCACCCTGTCAGAGGGGACAGCTGGCTTGTGTGCACTCTCTATCGTTGAAACATTATTCCGCTCCCGTTCCATTTTTGGCGTTCGCAGCTGCAAAATGATCGCGCCGACACTTTGTACAGTTCCACGATCTCTAAACGCGTGACAGTCGAGCGGGCGTCGCGTGCACGCGAGTTCGCGTTAAAGGACAGGAGGGCCGGAGATCCGCATCTCCGGGCATAAAGAGCGCCGTGGGAAACCGTTAAGTCAGCGAATAAGTTAACGGTACAAGCGACAGTCGCGTTATAACCGGGGACGAGGCGACGTTGCCTCGCGGCTGTCTCGCGAAAGCGAAAGCAACGACGTTGATTAATGGGGCAATTAAAGGCAAAGTCTCGCGCGTGTACGCGCGCGGCTCGCGTCGCACGCGACTCGATCACTGTCGAACCTGCCACCTACGCCGGGAATTTCGCGGGCTGATCGATCGCCGCCTCGGCTGCGACGCGATCCCTAATCCCTCGCGATGTATCGACGCGTAAGTACCCGCGCGCGATTCTTGCATCGCGTCCCCCGACTGCGACGGTAACGAGGGGGTGAAGTCACCAGAGCGATCGTTCCCATTGTGAAACCGTCAACCGTAACGATAGAGTTACGTAATACGGTTTACTCGTTCGATTTTCAATTACGTTCCTCAACTAATTAGAGATAACGCAGTTTCGAGCCACGATCCCGATCGATGGAAAAACCAGCGATCGGGGATGCATGAAAAATTGATTAGATTTAGAGACGTTATTAGAGGTCGTTGGAATAACGTGCTCCCGATCGAAACCGATTTCACGGATTCGCTGGAAGATAGGGCCTCGCAAATTTTCGCCGCAGCCAAGAGGAGAACCGAGTAATCCCGGCGTTATGGCTGAAATTGTGGCAACGCGGAGAGGATTATGTCGGGGCCATTCAAGCGGATGGGAACAATTTATTCGATAGTTGTTCAACTGCTGGCAGATGCATTCAAATTATTTTCAAAGCTCGCGCTGCCCGGTGTACCGGAACGAAATTACACGGTACTACATTCGAGCGATTCCTAGATTCCCTGTCCGAATAATTGCCATTGCTTTCCTATACGAGCGCCGTGCCGTTTACACGGCGAGGTCAACACCACGGTGTTGCCGGCGCGGTTCGCGTGCAAAAATGACTATTAATTAAAACGACTATGTACCGTTGATTCATTATAAACCGAGCCGGCGCTTTAAAGCGCGGCTGGTAGGGGTCCATTCATTTTTAATTATTTCAATTTTCTCCCTGTTCCACGCACTGAAAGCACACCCGCGAGGAATTATGCCTTTGTGGCTTGAAATTTCCCCGGCCGTTCCGCGTTCACCTTTTTATACATTTTCATGCAGCCCGGACAAGACCAACCCCGCAATTGAAATTTTCTCCTAAATAGCAACGGTCTCTGGTAAATCGAAAGAAACCGGGCAGTGTTTAAAGGCTTTCGAACGCGTTCAAAGAGTTCCTCCCCCTTTAAAGGGATGAAACGTACGAGTAACACGGTTAAACGAGAGAAGGACTGGTTCCGTTCTGTTTCGCAGGCACGTGTGGAGGAAGTACCGGAACAGACTAGACAGCACGAGCGGATTGCCCTGGTACAAGAGCGTCTACACTCGAGACAATACCGCCGAATCCTTGCACCATCGACCTCATTCGGGAACCACCGCCATCCAGTCCGGGACGAGGATTCTCTCCGCCCAAGACGTGAGTACATCCACCACCGCCCCTACGCGCACGCGAGAAGTTCACCAGCGTGCGAGCCGCGTCGCTGTCCTTTCGGATCTTCAGGGTTTAGGTCAGTGAACACGCGACTGGCCGAGGAGTGTCCCTGACGCGTTCGGAAATCGATTTCCCCTCGATAATTCCGTAGCGGCGCGATGCTAATTTCGACGCCGCTCGTGAATAAATAAAACGCTTGGCCCGCTCGAAAACCGAGCGAGGCACGTTCTCGAGCGTGGAAAACGGAATTCTCACGCCCCAGTTCTCCCGGATCACCGTTCACCCTGCCTCCTGACTTTGGACCCGTTTTCCTTTACCGACACTCGAGAGGCTCTCGATAAAAAAGAAAAAAAAGAAAAAAATTCTCCGCTCCTCTCCCATCCACCTACCCCGGTATTTCTTCGACTCAGCCATTGATCAATCGTTTCGACCGGTCGACGAGACGTTTTTACAGGGCACGTCGCGAGAACTGCGGGGCTCGCGCGCGACGCTCTGCCAAATACTCCAGCCTGGAAATAACGAGGGCGGTGTCCGCTCGTAGATGGCGAACGAACGGAAGAAAGAAAGAAAAAAAAGAAGGAAGATAATGGACACTCGTCCGAATCGGTTGTCCGATGGATGGACGTGACACGCTACACCGATGCGGCCGTACACTGTTTTTCCATTATGCGGCATCAACAGCGTCCGTGGGATTCTTCTGTCTTTTTTCAGTCGCATCGAACGCGACGCGGACTTGCCGAATTTTTGCCGACGCGGAATCTCATTTCTCGCTCCGGCTGTTCCACTAATCACCAGACGAAAAGGTTCGGGGAACGTTTCCACGGTTAGCTAGAATCCCTTCCGGTTTGCGCCTATTATATTACAGATAAACGGGCGCGAAGTTACCGGAGGAAGAAGCGCACCCGATTATGCTCAAAGTTTGCACGGTCATGCAATTATCCCCGATTTAGCTTGCGGGCTGGTATCTCGAAGAGAACACTCGCGGCCAGAGAAAAGCATCGCCCTCTTCGAGGAGAATAAGTCCATCTCGAAGTCGAAATCTCGGTCTTTTACAAGCCGCTTACCCCGCACCCTCTATCGTATCGCGGTACTGCGACAGCGATCGCTGGTTGTAATCGAGCTACACGCGACACCGTCGTTAATAGAAATTTTCGAGCGGCGTTAAGGGTTCATCGATGCCGCGGTTAGCCAAGGAACGACGTGCGCGTAGAGCAAAGGAGCGGAATGCCACCAGCCACTTATCGAGCGCAGCTGACGCTAGCTCCTATCGGGCATCGATCGAACACGCGAGAACGAGGCGTGATCGGATCGAAAATCTACGAAGCCACGTCGTTGGGGTGCACCGGTTTCCAACGGGAAACGTGTCGCTCCGTTGGAAGGCAACGGCTGCCACCGCTCCTGCGGCTACTGCAAACCGCCCTGCATTGACTTTAAGCACGGACAATGTAGGTTAAACGACTCGCAGGCGCAGGCCTCGCGCGTCAGTGAACACCCGGCGCAGTTCAACTTTACGAGCGACCGTACCGCCCTTTACGATGACTTTTCATACCCGCGACGCCTCCGCCTATCTTCTTCAACGATCACAAACATTTATGCGCGTAGACGGTCCGTACGCGCGCACTTTTTCCTCGACACGATCCACCGGTTCGAACGGTTCGTCGAAGTTTGCTCTCGAGTCGTCGGGTGTTACCCACGGATTCGACGGGGGTTGGGCTTTACGACGGGGTTGGCACCGCGACGTTACGGTCGAATACCAAACTCTTCCTCGTCCACGAGGAATATGATAAAACAATAATCGTAGTTCTGGGAAAACATTAAAGGCTGGACCATGCTCAAAGGCGGGTAATAAACGTTTTTCAAAGCTCACAATGATACTCGCGGCTACGAGCTTTATCGCAGAGAACTCCGCGGTTTATGGAATAAAGTATCGACTTCGTCGAGCGTTCTTTGAATCTGGCATTCGCGGAATTATTGGTCTGAAATGTTGGAAAGAAATTTTTATTTTCTAGCCAACCTCCCATATAAACGGAGCGGATGGGGTGGGCTCGCGGTTTGATAAAGCGATTCATCGGAGAGGAATCAAGCGATATAAAGGTATTTGAGAAACCACTTTGCGTGAGGTAACCGTGTTTCTCTGGAAGCGTACTTGCCGCGAGGAGAGTATAAATTTATAATTTTATTCGTTCGTATTTCGACATCGCGCGGAAAAAGTAACGCGGAGCGGGTTCGCGTGTAACCCGCGGCCTCGAGCCCGATGAGTCGTCGCGAAAAAACTTGCTCTCGTCCGCGATACGCCGAGCTATCTATTAATTTAATCGATCGTTTGATGATACGGTGCACCGCTCTCAGCCAGTGCGCGAACGATTGCACACGTGTATATAAAGGCGCGATCGTTCAGGTCGGGCTGAAAATACCGGGAGGCGGTCGTTCTGGCGGCAGTCAGCGGCAGTGACCTGATTTTAATTTCACGCGTGCTCGATGGCAGTCACTGCGCTTAGATGAGTTCCCAGAGAGAGAGAGAGGGAGACAGAGCACCTTTCCTGTCGGCGTGTTTCGCTTACATCGACTCGTTGCTTCTCGCCCGTTCGCCATCGTTTAATCGCGCTGTTCGTCAACCGGAATCTAAAGCGACTCGTCGTTTTTCGCAGCGCTGCACCTCGATCTGGTTCAAAGATTTCTCCCTTTTCTAACTCGGCCGTGCACTAAACGGGACCTCACGCTCGGGGAATACCGTGGTCGGGTTGTTTATTGAAATTGCATACACACGGACGGAAACGGGAACGAAGTTTGGCAAACTTTCGGTTCGCCCGTCCGCCATGATTGTCCGGTGGGACCGCGAGCACGCGTCGCTATGCAATTTCTACGAACAAAACCGACGGGTACCAGTGAAAGGTAACGTTTATAGGACGCGTGCAGGCGGTGGAAGGAATCTAACGAGGTTCTAAGCGGAGCGCCATAGATAGGCGGTTTTTCATGCGGCTCTCGCTATAGGGGACACGGATGGACGCGCGACATTACGTAGTCGGGGTCAAGGAAAATGCGGTACACCAGCTGAAATGGAAATTGCCCGTTCACCGGCGCTTTTTCGCAGCGTCGGTGTTTCTCTCCCTAGCGTTCCACGTTTTACGAGCACACCTGGTCGAACAACGGGAACGATGCCGCGGGCTACTAAAGGGACAGAGGAAGGAGTGGAAGGGTTCTCCGCTGATCGTGAAAGGTGTGTCGTTTAAATAACGAGCGCGAGCTCTTTTTTTGCCTTTGTTCGAGAAAATACAATTATTTCGCGTTGGGATAGGAAACGGGCGACGCGACATTCCTTCGCGAAAAAGTGCACTCGAAGCAACAGTTATTGGTTCACCTCGCGTCCTCGTCAAACGTGCAACGTTCACAAAATTTGTAGAACTTTCGTCAACGATCGACACACATCACGAATTTATCGCCGCGCTAGCTTCCACGCGCTCGGTTCTTTCGCAATCGAGCGATCGATCGAATTTTTACTCTCCTCGCGTCAGGTTTATTAACACCTTCGACTGGCGCGCGCGTTTCGTCGCGCACGGTTCGAGGGGTTTGTTGGAAACGAGGTCGACGTCGTTGTTTCGCCAGAAAAACGCCGAACAACTATCCCGCGGCCGAGAACGGGGGCTTCTCCCCTCGAAGACCTTTTAAACGAGACGCGAAACGAAAAGACAGCGTCCTCGATTTTTGCCCCGGCCGCGACGGACCGCAGAAGTTCACCGGCTGCAAAGTACTTTGTCCGCCCCTTTTGCCACCGTTTGCCCGCCCAACAGAAACCCGTAGGGTATAAGGGCACCCGCTGCATTGGCGTCGCTCGCAGTTGCCCGCGATTTTTCTGATCCTTAAGTCGAAGTCTCTTTTCCGTCCCGGTGGCTCGTGTCAATATTTGTGCCTGCTCGCGGCGGTTCTGTCGCCGAACGACCTGAATTTCTCCTACTCCTAAGCTCCCGAGGGGTCGAGCGAGCCGACGGCTAAAATTTTCCATTCAACATTTTTGGTGTCCAACAACAGCGAAACGACGCTTTCGTCGCGCAAGCTGAACGCAACGATCGTCCGTGGCATCGCGAGACATCGCGTGCCAGATGGCGACGCGCAACCACCGCGAACCTTTTCTATGCCCGCGCGCGTCGCTCTCGAGTTACTAAGTAGCCAGCTTGCACGTTCATTATCCGAGTGTACCGAGTTCCCGTTTCCTTTTCTTGTTCTTTTTCCCTGTAACTCGAGGTTAAATTCACCGGGCGGCAGACCAGATTGCGTGCAATAGGTGCACACGCCGCGGGTTCGCGTCCGTCGGCGGCCATTTTGCGTTTCGAACGACGACCCGTGGAAATTGCGTAAGCCAGCTCGTTGCGTTAGCTCGTCTTAGCTTTTGTCGTGGGATCTACCTCGTTTCGTGGCCCCATTGTAACGCGCCTACGTTGCATAATTGTTCGTGAACCGTGCTAATATCGGTGAATCCTCATTAAGCGCGGATATATTTTGCTACGCCCCGCGGAACGCAATTATTCACGGCGGTGGCACCGTCCCCATCCACGCGGACGTACGAACAATCGGAAACGCGTAACAATCCGAGTCCGTTCGTTACGTAGTAATTATATTCACGAGGAGAAACTTGAGGGTATGAATAGTTATCGATGTAACCGCGATCTCTGGGTGGATAGACGGTGGATTTACAGTCCACGGTGCACTGATTACTCCAATGTGTCAGTCGGTCTGGGAGGTCGGGTGCACCGTGGGTATCCCTCGCGCGGCACGTACGGCTCAGGCTTGCATTCGATTTGCATGCTGGAAATTCGAGCGCGTTCTAACCGGAATCGATTACGCGACACCCCTATCCGCGGACGGATTTCTCGACTTTCCGTCGTCGGCTCGTTAACGCGCCGGTTCCGCGTTGGAAAACTCGCAACGGTTACCCATCCGAGAAGTTCGTTTGCCTGGCAAACTGAAATCAACCGCCGCGTGCCCGCATTATCTCGAAGCGGATGGCGAAGGGAACCTCCCGCCAACTAGAAACACGACTTTAAGTAATCCTGAATGGAAAGACGCGCGGGACTGAAGAGGAGCAAAGTATTCCGTTGGTATTACGGGATTCGAGGAACCGTTTTAAAGGATCACCGTCGTAAATTTATGCCCGCATTAACGCAGCCAAGCCCGCGAACTCGCGATAGATCAAGAAGACTCGGATCACCTCCGGGCCAGTGTATCTACTCGGGGATGCCTGGGAATATCTCTGGTGATGCATGGAGGCTATTAACTTTTCGTTTGATAGTTTAATCACGATCAGCCTCGCCTGCTTCTTTCTTTCTCGTGTACGACCTACTTCGACGTTCGAGACGATAACTCGCAATTTTGAACGCGCGACCGTTCTACCCCGAGGGGGATGAAGGACGCTGGTGTAGCGCGTCAAATTGCACGCGTTCGCCTTTCGAAAAACGAAGAAACATCTTGTCGTCGACGATGCACCAGCTCTTGTACACGGTCACCCGTTCTCAATCTTCCACCCTGAACTAGCTATTTGCCGGCACTGCCTTACCCCTTGTCCCGTATTCCACCCGATAAAGGGTAATATAGTGGATGCTCGGGGAATATGAAACTACGTGCTACGTATCAAACCTGAATCCTTTTACTTTTTACGTGAACCCTGTCCGCCTCACCCCTTTCACTCGCGATACGCGTTCCACTTCTCTCCTCCCGTTCTCCACTATTATATTGAAATTCCGGTGCACGTTTAACACAAATTCTCTCGAGCACCCGAACGGAGCAGCACTTCTTCTCGTTACTTCGAACGTGTCACTCGAACATCCAATCAACGGGATTCGCGCACGAACACTCGCGGACCGGAGGCGGAACGGGCCGCGTCGTTCGCCGTTTTCGAAGCACGCCGGGGGTGCCGGCGGAATCGACGCGATTACCGAGATTTCGGGACGTGCCGCGATAAAAGATTGGATCTCCCGGACGTGCGCAGCACGGACAGAGGCGAAGAGGCCAAAAGCTCGCAGTGGTAGCCGCTCGGTGCTGCACTTTAATCTCGCGAATGATGCGAGGACACGGCAGCCTCGCAGGTGGATGATTCGAGGTCTGAAAAGGATTCACCGACCGTCGAGGATTCGCGAGACCTTTTGACTTGTTTATCGCGACACTTTCTAGGCGAAACGAATCCTCGGCTGCACAAAAGAACCGGGGCGACCATCTCGAGATACTGTTCGAGCTGAATTGAATCCCATCGAATGCACAAGCAGCGACGAAGGCGCACGGTGACGCGACTGAGTCTAAGATCGCTCGACGTCGTCGATGCGACTGGGAATAACGACGCAAATGATAACCGACGAATAGAGAAAGAGAAACAGAGAGAGAGAGAGAGAGAGAGAGAGAGAGATTTTGAAGAGGATTTTCTTCGCTTTGAGGGATGTGTCCGGGGAAACGCGTGCTAGCCCACGCACATACGCGATACCGACGCCACGCCACCCGATGTACCTTCGAACGAGCGTACGTGCAAGATACGTGAGCGACATACACGAGCCGCGTGACACACGTGTGAGTTATGTTAACAATGTCTCGCATACGTACGCTCGCGATCCAATTTTCAACGTGCTCCGGGAGCGTATCGCCACCGAACTAAGCGGTTTACGGGCTCGGCATGTCATAACGTGACCACCTGTCTAAATGCAATTGCGGATCACGCGGTAAACCAACACAGACCGTTGAATAATTTTACGATCCACCCCGGTATATAAAGCACGCCCGCAAGCTTTAGATCCGACAGGATCACTCGAGGGCTACAGCTTGTCGCGGCTGCAGCAGCTTGCGCCTCGCCGCGTCACGGAATATCGACCGCTAGCACGACTCTCGATGACCGCGATCCCGTCTCGAACGATGCGGCTGGACTCGAGAAGAAACGACGCGGCACGCGAGAGGAGAAACAACGAGATTTCGATCGGAAGGAAACCGTAGGATGACGCCGTGTTCCGCGTGTTAAGAGACGCGGTTTCGACGGGTAGAAAAATAGGAATCCGGGATAACGAACCGCAGCGACAAGAAACGGCGGAGCAGTTTCCGGGCGTTCGCGGTCCGCGGCTGGTACACTGTAACGAGGAAATTCGACCGCGTAATAAATAATCCGTCGATCGATCGCTTCCGCTACCTCGCCCTTCCCAACCTCCATCCACCCCCGTTCTACCACCCCACCGAAAAATTACAATACGGAGGCGAAGCTCTCGCGATAAATCATGTTACGGTGTTAAACGATCGCCGCGCGCACAACCGGCCAGTAAATCTTTCAACTTTCTACCGATACGCGGGAAATTTCTTCACCAACCACGAGTCTAATAAATTCGACGTTGGCAAGTGGTCGAAAAAAATGCTACTCGAACCGACAATGCCCACCAGCGCGCACTTCATCATCGGAGCACAATTCCCCGTTCGCCATATCGGAGTCATTTTTCCGGGGCCGAGTACGACGCAAAGATCGATGAGCAGCCCAGAGATACGGCGAATTCAATTTCCTTCTGGCGGCTGGTCCGCAAGGGGGCGGCGAGTTCCTTCCCGTTTTAGGAGTGGCAACGGTGCGTGCCCAATTCCAAAGATGGTAATTGAATTTCCACGAAATCTCCTCGCCCGTGGCGGCACGCCGAGAATCATCAAGGGTGGGATCCATCGAGGATTTTCAATCGACACTTCTGGTCGGGCTTAACGTGTTTCCCGGACGGACTTCATCCGGGTCGCGTCGCCTCGAGTTCGTCGCGTGTACCGTTCGATCCGGAAAATTGTTCGCGAAAATTGGCCGACGACTCCTCGCCTCGTCGAAACGGCGCTAAATAATCCGGGGTGAAGGAAATTTCCCGATCAGCGGGGGCACAGCACTCTCGAGCGGCGTTCGCTCGTCGCCTCGACGATGTTCGAAAATTCTGTTTGGCTAAACGACGCCAGGGCGTCTCCAATTTTCACCCTTCCTCGCGATACCTCCGGAGATCTCTCGTCGACGAGTTTCGCACGATGCTCGCCGTTTTTCCGACGCCGATGGGAACCGAGGCAGCCCGTGCGGGATTTCATCTTCCGGCGGGGCGATTGCCGAATCGGAAAAACGTCCTTCCGTTGAATCCGGCCGACCTTGGAGTACGCGGTACACTTTCACCGAGGATCGATTTTCCCGAGGATTTCCCAGCGCGATCCTCGGCTACCACGATCCAACTACTATTTTCCAGTAATAGTAAGCGCGAGGCTTGTCTATGTCTGCCGCTAGTTGCTCGCGTAGTACTCGAGGGTGGGGGGTACCGCGCGCCTTCTTAAAGCTTTGCGGTTTTTTCAAAAGCGGCGCGCCGTCCCCACTACCGTCAACTAGCTCCCCCACCACCGGACGTTGCACTCCGTTCCCCGTTCGAGTTGCATTCCCGATTTCTCGCTTCCTCTCTCGCGCGTTCGTTCGCGTCGCTGTTCGTTCCTCTCTCCGTTCGTCGGTTCTTATCTCTCTCTCTTTCTCTCTCTCTCTCTCTCTCTCTCTCTCTCCGGTTTCCTCTTTGCCCCCCTCCTCCAGCACCGGGAGGCTGACGTTCTCTCTACCCACCCCGTTCCTGCCCCACCGTCCCGGCTCTCCTCGTCCGGCATGCCATGCCGCTAGCTCTTTTTCCGACGCGATCGCCTGCATCGGCTGCATCGTGCTCGTGCTCGCCCGGCCGCGGTTATGCAGCCTCGCCACGGTCCCAACCCGCTCCGTTCCGTTCCGTTTCGTTCCGTTCGCCGAATCTCTCGACCTTTACTCGGCTACGGGATTTCATCTTTTCCCTATCGACGCGAATTTCCATGACCCGCATTCGGACACCGCCGTAAGAACGCCAAGGCGCTCTGCCGGAAATTTATGGTGCCGGCCGATTTCGCGTTACGGCCGCGGCCACGGATTTCACGAAGAATCGCAAGGTTGAGTTTTTTTACGGGCATGAATAATTTATGTCCTAGTACGCGAGCCGGGGATGTCGCAAGAGCCACCGGTCGTATTGCTTGCCGGCCCTGTTGCATCGGGTTTTATCGATTACTCAAGACCGGTATCTATTGCGCGGAATCAGCGAGAAATCTGCTGCCTACACGCTCTCGAAACACGCCCCCTCCACCTCTTTCGACGACAATTTTAGAAAAAACCGCGACACTCGCCTCTGCTCTCCCCCCACCCCTGTTTGCCTCGTAATTTCGTGCGATGCTTCGGGGAAGATGCATTCGCCGTAGGGACCGTCTGCGCTCGAGCGACCGTAAGATAAATAAGGGTAATTATTTCCGCTACCAGTGGTACACTTCCGTGGCGGAGTCACGCGAACGTCTTACGAAAACACGAGCATCTGTCAGTTCCTTGGCGGGGCGGTCGTGCGAAAATTTCCCGCCGATCGGAGGGACCGTGCGTCCTCGCTGGCGGATCGTCTTAATTCCGCGCTACGCGAATCCACTCCGAAGGATTTCCAACAACGGAAACCGCTTTAAACTCGCGGGTAGAACGCGGTGCATCCGACTCGCGGATCAATAAGCTTCTTTGGGAAACGTTCGCCAAGCCAATCGGCCGGTTTTACGACCGCGTCGCGATGCGGTGCGTGCCAACCAACGCTAGAACGGCTCAATTTTCCCGCTGCGTCGTGGTAGCGTAGTAGAAAGAGCGAGAGAGAGAGAGAGTGAAAGAGAGGGGATATTCGCCATCGTGGCAAATTTCTATCCCTTTTTCTTCTTTTCTCGAGCCAGCTGAACGGCATCCACGAAGTTTCGGACCGTCATCGGTTAATTCGTTGGTGAAGATCGAAGAACCCGGCGATCCGGGTATATCTCCGAGCGGAGAGATAAAATCCTGCCGCGGCAAAATGAACGGACGGGGACGGGCCTCGGCACTCCGGAGAGATGCACTTGGCTGCAAGCGGGGAGAACTAGCTGGACGCGGCGCTAATGCGCCTGCTAACCTTACTTTCGCATTGCTAGACTCAATTCATGCCAAGGCTGACTGGGTGCGTTGCCCTCCATTGCCCCTATACTGCCGTCATTGGTGGCCTCCTCCTGCCCCTCGGGAGCCCTGGCAGTCGCCGTCGCCGATGCCACACCGCCCACCGACAGTTTCTTGCCGCGACACCCCACCCCGCTTCAGCCCCTTTCCGTGCCTACCAGCTTAGCCCCTGCTAGGCGACTTCGTCTTCTTCGGCTGCGACTTCGGCTCCAGCTTCGAGAACTCCTTCGCCTCACCGCCCCTCGGTTTTTCGGGCGTCAACATCGGTTTCGCGTTCGTTGGACGCGTTCTCGACTATCGCGGCCAGCCTCGAACCAGCGCGATTGCCTTAGACCTTAATCGGGCTGCTTACGGCTGCTAAGTGTCCCAATTTCTCTTCTACACCGCTCGGCGCACGGCTACGCCGCGTTCCCTTTTCGCCCGGTTCTTCTTTCTCCTTTTCTCCCGGCCTCTCCGCCGCGCTCCACGCTCTCTTAACCTCTGCACCGCGCGCTATTTGCCATAGACGTTTCTCTGTTTGAACGTTGCTCGAAAAATATTTGGCTAACAAATCGTCCCGCTCGGCCCCAGCGAGGAGGAGCCACGGTCACGATTGATAGGCAAACGTATCCACCGGGACGGAAATAGAATTCGGAGGAACTGTTTTTCGATCGAATACGGGAGAGCTATTTCCGTTTTTCGCGAACACGCCCGTGGCCCGTTCCCTCTTATTATTGTTTCGTCGGTGTTCCGGTGGCCCGCCGCGAGGATTTGCGGAATTTCGTATTTCACCGAGGTCGCGCGGCGGCGTAGATTCCGCCTGACCCAGGACGAAACGCCAGGCTGCACCGCGCCGCGGTGCCGCTCGGCTCTTTCCGGTGGCGGTCTGCTCGACAACGAGAACAATAGGCGTCGCTCGTAAAATGTTTATACGTCGCCCGTCCCATCTACGGTCGTAGCTGCGTGGTTAGAAGCTAGTTCGCCGAAAATTTTCCACCACCGCCGCCGTCGCCGCCGCCTCGGGACCGTTTTCATTATCAGGGATCGTGGTGGATCGTGCAGCCGCGTGTTTGATCTTTGATAACGTCACGGCTGCCACCACGGTCCTCGCATCCGACTCGCGGCCGTCTACTATTTCGAGCAAGAACCGAGCGAATCTCGAATTACGACAGCCTGCACTATTTCGCTCGGCCCCGCCCATAGAACCGCTGCCTATTATTAAAATCCTCGAGCACCGCATAAACTGCCCCAAAAATAAAACTGCAGCATCGTTCTCGGCGCATCGCGCACGCGAGTTTTCAGATACCGCGCGCCTCTCCGCCTGTTCCTCGGTGGGAACGCGAGAACAATGAATGGAGCATCGATCCGCGGGCAATTAGCGCGCGATCGATCCGATTTACGTACACGGGCAGCGTCCCCGCGGCATTTTCGAATTCCACGGGCCCGGAGGAGGGTGGAAGCGGAGCGTTAATTGGCCCGCGATCGCTGTCAGGAGAACCACGGCTGTGTATTTGCATTACCAACGAACACATCGTCGAACGCAACGCTTATTTATAACTTTTTCATCCGGCGAGTTCTCTTATCTGGCGCCTTGCCATCGGTGTCCTCCCCTCTCCCTTTCGCCTCGTGGCTGCTTCTCGTTGCAACTGCACAGCACGTTGATCGCAGCCGACGCGACACGGCAAACGCGCCTCTCCTCGCCGCTTGCGTTATTTTACGCTGAATAGACCAGAAACGCGTGCACCGCGCTCGAAATCGAGCAATCGGTTATACATAGAAATCGATGGAAGATGGAAAACGTGCCCGCCGTGTTTCATCGCACGCGCGCGTTCTCCAAGGCACGCGGAGGTACGTTTTTTTTATGGGGCATTCGTATTTTCCATTTGATTTTATTTTTCATTTGATTTTTCTCTTTTTTGGTAGCGCTGACGCGCGAGAAGAAGAAGAAGAAGAAGGGAAGGCGGCGGTGTAACCAGGACAAGGGTACACGGTGAACAGAGAGAGAGAGTGAGAGAGAGAGAGCGATAAAAAACGAGAGAACCGTGCCGATCGTGGCTAATCGATTTTCGCGCTGTAACGAGCCGATTGATATCAGCTGGCTCGATAAACTCGACGAAGCGTGACAGATGGTTGCAGCGGTTGTACGCCGTGTGACGCATCGCGCGGTTCTCCGCTCGAGCCATTTTGCGATCGATCATTTTTTATTGCCAGCCACGAGGAGTTCAAGGAATTCGTAGAGAACGCAAGAAAGTGCAGCGCGGGGTCGATGCACGGTCGCAGCTCGCAGGATGCTCGTAGGTAGCTTGCTCGTCCTGCGCAAGCTGGAACCACGCACAAGCCAGAGCCCCGTGTAAATTGACGCGCGCGTTGCGCTACTCTTTTTCAGGTGGATGCAACCCACCGGGGCTGCCGATGTTTCGTACACCTGTTTACGCGAGCTCAGCCATCGCCAGCCCGTTGATATCGAAAGGATTTCATTTTTACCCGATCCTCCCAGCGCCATTATCCCCGTGCGTGCCGTTTCGAAAGTGCCGCTCGCAAACTGAACGCCGCGCTGTAGTCTTGGAATTTTCATCGGGTCATTTTCCTGGTAGTTTCGTCGAAGTATGCGACATACATTATTCGCGTACTGTTACGACGAAAGTGCCACGTGGCCGGCCTTGCATCTTTCAAGGCACGCACCTATGTGCGAACTGACGCCGTGATTCACGCGGAATGTTATGCGGGCCCGGTCAAAATTCTATACGCTTTGCCCATTGTTCTGTCGTTGCAATTAAAATACAACCTATGCAAGTGTGTTACGGATCTTAAACGATATTATACGTCCCGAGCGAGCCGACCGTTCTCCAAGCGGGCCGAATAAGCGGCCAGCTCGGAAGTAGCTTGAGCCGCGGACGTCCAACTGGTCAGACCACGGCTGGATTCCACTAGCTGGTTCACGAAACGTAGGTAAATACGGGGTTATCGATCGTTGGATCGCATCGACGACCGACCTCCGCGGTATACGATCCTGTATTGTCTTTTTCATTCTCGATGGATTTTCTTCGTCGGTTCAGTGTATCGTGGCAGTGTATCTTCCTGCCTACGACTACTGTCGGATGGAAACCAATAAGCGCATCGGGGAGCTCTCCGTGCTACTTACGCGTCGAAATTTCATTTCGAGCTTCAAGTATGGATTCGAGAAACCTTGCTTACCTCTGGTTTGCCACTGTTCCTACACGTTGCTCTGTTTGGCTCGTGGTATCGGGTAAAAGCATGAGACATTCGAAAACACGCGTGGATATATTTCAATTTAACGAATCGATATACGTGGTCCAGGCTTCAACGTGGTGGATCGTAGATCGAGAGCTACATCGTAATAGGAGCGAACACGTGGGACACGATCAGTCGAGTCCGAGGCTGTTACCTCGAAATTGAAACGAATCGCGAGAGGACGCGTCGCGGCTACTCTGCTCGCGCGATTACACGATTCTCCAACTTCGTCCATCCGACTGTCCATTCGTCTGTACATCTGTCCATCCGTATGTCCGGCCGACCACCCGTCCGTCCGTCCGGTCCGCTCGTGTTGCTTCGCCCGTGGGGTAGCTGACCTAACAGAAGGGGTCGTTGCACTCGGTTGGGCCCGCTTTCATCCCCTCCACGCCTCTGATTCTTCTGGTCAGCCTCGCGGACCTAACCGCTCTTCTTCTTCTCCACCTCCTTCTCCTCTCACCTTCTCTCTTCGTCGCTCATCCTCGATCTCTCTCTCTCTCACCGCGTCTCTCCTCCTTCACTTTTTCCTCTCTGTCTTCTTTGGCCCGTTCTTCCTCGCGTTTCTTCCTCTTCTTCTTCTGGCCGCTCGCCGCGGAGAGTACCGGCTCCTTGGTCCTCCCTCTCCCGACTTCTCGTCCTTCTCCTATCGCCGTACGCGCGCTGCTGGCCAACCTACTCAACCCCTGAACGTAGCCGAGTCCAAAAGAAATTATAGTTATTTACCGTCGGCTCTTTCGGATAGTCGGTTATTTCGCGGTAGTTGTTCCCTCTCTTGTAGGCATAACTCGACCTGGGAACCGAGAGACAACTTCTTCGGGCGGGCCAGCGCGCGGCGCGGAGGGATGGCGAGCCACGATAGAACGAGTCGATTTTAGGCAGCCGAGAGAGAGAGAGGCCGGTGGTAATGCCGCGTTGATGTTGCTGCTGTTGCTGCCGGTTCCACCGATGCCAGCGCCGATGTCGAGGAACGAGGAACCCCTCTATTTCTTCCCCTTCTACTCCCCCAACCCCCCGTTTGACACGGGATTCGCGATAAGTATCGTATATACGATTCGCCTATCTCGTCGCGCGATCTCGTCGAAATTATGATTCCCCGTTTGGAATTTCGCCGGTCTACCGTTCAGCCGTCCTCTCCCCGTTCTCGTTCCCGTCCGACCGCGCGGACGGGTTCACCATCGGATCAAACCGTATTGCGCGCGATCGTCGCGCGTAAGAAAAAACGGCGGGATTGCTCGGTTAATGTCGCGGCGGTGAGACCGGCGGGGAAAGAAAGAGGAACGAATCGGCGACGGTGGGCCCACGGTGGGAATAAAAGGAACGGGATGGCAGATGCGACGACTTCTAGATCGTCGTGGCGGCGGTGCGGTGCGCCTTTTCAGTTTCGTGATCCACGCGGCTGGAGTCAATGCCTCCTTCGTCGGGCCTCGGCGGAGAGTCGGATCAGGGCGGCCCCGGGTTCGGAGGGAAAAAGGGGGCCGAAGGAAATCACGCTGTTTCGACGGGATTCGCGAAGCGTGCATGACGGAAATGCAACGGGCCGGTCGTGCAGCGGTGGCACGAAACCTGGCCGAGACAAAAAGTCCTTCTCCGCAGGGGAGGAAGAGAAAGGAGGAAGCGCATAGAATGAAAACGAGAGAGGGAAGAAATCTGGCTGGTTCGATGGGGGGCGTACGCCGAGGGCCGACAGGGGGGGCCCTCCAACGAGAGAAAGGGAGAGGAGGGAAAAGCTTGGAACGCCATTCCTGCACCCGCATCCACGCTCGCGAGGAGTCGCGACCGGCTAGGTGTATCCTCGTACGATCGTGATTATAGCCCTCCCGTATTTTATTGCAGCGCCGATCCACTCGTTGCCCTCCTGCAATTCCCGTTTCACGCGCTCCCGACGAACCCTCCGCGCGCGCGGCGTTTCGCGCGAGCGACGCCGCTCTAGACACGGAAGATGGAACGCGGATTCGGCGTTCCCGTTTCGATTACGCGACTAATCAGTCAGGAGAGCGTGGCCCGGCCGATTCGCCGATTTAAATCGTCGCCGGGCATTGATCGAGAGGGCAATAAATTGTCCCCGCGTACGGGAAACGTGGAACGTTGCGTTATCGATTCGCGCGGCGGCGTTCTGCGCGTGCAAACTGCGAACGTAACGGGCCGCTCGAACTATTCGCTCGGCGGATTTAGGTTTTTAGAACGAAATGGCGCGGTTTGGTTATCGGCTGACGTACCAGCCCTGGGAAGATAACGCTGCTTGTTTGCCATGCGCTCGCGAGGCGTTCCAGACTATGATAGAGATTAACTTATCTCGACTACGAACCACAAGGAAGTCTCTGTCCATTCGCCAGTACTATGTCAATATTATTTCAATGACCGACGTCGTGCAAACAACGCGGCAGACCTTCGAAACTGCGAAACGTATTTCGCTCGAGTCTACCTACCCACACGCACGTCTACCTACACGAGAAAACCGACGCGACTCTGAAAGCTAGCGGATAGAGACCGATCGGAGCGACTGACCAGACGCGTTCGTCGTGTCGGAAACTTTGCTGCGTCTCACCGTCTTCGACTTTCGTGCTTCGTCGCAAGCGTGCCGAGCGATAACGTTTCGCTCAATTTCCACGCTGAAATTCAGCACTCTCGACTCGTTTCCTGCGTTAGAATCTCTGTTCGCGGCTGTTATCTAATCGGGCCAGTTGCGAGCCGCGCTCGCGAAATCGAACGTTCCCAGCGAGTTGAAAACGATTTCAGCTCGCTGGCTAGAACCGCCGTGGGATTACCTCAAATGAGTCGAGCCGATTTGCATGGCGGCTCGCGTGGAATACAAAACGAAGGTATCGCGAACGACCGACGAAATTTATTTCGCGTCGCGTCCAGCGACACGCGCGGAGGAGAGGGAAAAAAAGTTGGCCCGCGAAGGGATGAAAATGGCGATTCTCTCACGATGGCGTCCGCAGCGTCGTCTCGTTCGATGCCAGTCGCGCGACGAGCGTCCGCGTACCTTTCGCTGTGAGACTTAAATTATTAATGCCAGTTGCTTTGGGCACTCATGCAACATTTATGGGAGGTGGCAGTTGGAGAAAACACGGCCGAGAGATTCGCCGATTCGTCGTGAGCGAATTCGCTTGACCTTTATAATAAAAGCGGCCCCAAAAATAAATCTAGTAGCGGATTCAGCGAGCGCCGCTCATTACTGTTCGAAAGCGTATTACGCATCATCTTGTTTCCTTTCAACGAGCGCAGCTTGAACTTCGTTTGGCAATTATCGTCATTGTTTTCAAGCTTGTTAACGGGATTCGAAAAACGAATCTCCGATACGAGCGTCCACTGTGAACCGGGTAATCGCCGATCGTGGCCGCGTTCGTTCAATGCGGCAAACAAATTCGTTTAATTAAATTAAGAGACTCGGTTTTATCCCCGACATTTCCAATGCGTGGCGTCTGCATTCGTTTCCATGAAATCTCACGGCTCGGTTAGACTCGTATTAACACTCGATTAAGCTAATACGTTTTGAAGAACTCTCGATGAATATCAATCTCTCTGTTGAACGTGCCACTCGAGTGCCACTCGTTCAGGAACGTGTGAAAACCGTCGAGCGTCCTCCAACAGAGATATTTTGCCAAATTATACACGATGGAGAGATGCTTGAGAATCCGCGCGAAGAATCGATGCGACGGATTCCATTTCTGTTCTTACCGCTCTCATCGATACAGGTTGTTTAATCGTTGTGCTTAGGAAAATGCGCTTCTTTCTCGTCCCAGCTGGCAATATTTCCATCGACAGTTTTCTCGATCATTTGAATCGCGCGATTTAACGAGTTCCTGTAGCCGTCGGTCGTACCGTCACTCGATTACTCGCTGTTAGACCATCGGCTGTCTTGCGGTAACCGTTGCTCGGGTCACGGTGCGTTGCGCACGAAAAACCGGCGCGGAAACGCGGACGAGCGTGAAGAGAAACGGGGCGGAGGGAAAACGGAAAAAAGTAAACGCAATGTCGGCAACAGCAACACCGCGCGCCGTCATTTAATTTAAAGCCCTCGAGGAGGCGAATTGCGGCACGGACAATGTTTGAAAATTTAATTTAAAAACTCATTTCGATGCGGCAACGGGCCGCATCCCTGACGCCGCGATCTCAGATTAACGCATCCCTTTCTCCTTCTCCGCTCGCGCTGCTCTCTTACTTTTCATTAGTTTTTCATATAAATTCCTTGGGGCCATCGCACCGCCGCGGGGCAACAGTCTCCCCTTTCCCTTAACGCGCGCGGAGCATTATCCGAGCTTGTTATCCGGCGAATCGAGCGGAAAAACTTGTTCGCCGCTCGGGCGAACGTTCGTTTCGAGGCGTTCCGATGAATTTGCGGAAACGTTATCGCTTCCCGCGACTCGATAAACTCGCGCATTTGGGTCGCCACGCGGAAGACGCTGACGCAACTTTCTTCGGCATGGTTCTTCTCGTCCCGATGGAGGAAACTGACCCTGCGCGAAATGCGAAGAGTAAGGAAGACGTCAAAGGGTTTTCGACGACGCGATATTCGGAGGGGTAGACGGGGTTAACAACGGTTTCCACGGAGAGAAATCGGAGATCGACCAGTCCGCGGCGGTAGTAGTCGAATATAATGGCGCGGTGGACGGTGCAAACCTGGCAGTGGAATATCGCGACGGGCCATCTTTGGTCTTTGTTCCCGGTGACCTCTCCGGCGCAGATTGCTTTTGGGTATTATAGGAGAGACGTGGGCATAATACTCGCACTACCTGCCCGCCGGTGCTACCACTATTCTGTATACTAACGGTATACGGCGCACCGTGTACTCGCATAACGGGCGACTGGTTTATGGCGGCCCACTAACAGAGACCTAAGCTCCGTCTAGTCGGCGTTACTAGCCGGTTCCTGCTAACGAGGCCTCTCGAGAAAGCCAGATCGCGATTTGATACGTCGTCGAAAAGGAAAAAAAAAAAAAAGGAAGGAACAGGAAAAAATGCCACTCACACCTTGGGATCCCTCCCGACAATTCGGACACGAGGTCACCGCTTAATTATTCACGCTCGCCATCACCATATTTTATCGACCAACTTGCCAGCCGTTTGCGATCTCTCCCCGTCTCCGGAGAAGTTCGACGCGAGAGTTTTCGCGGAATAATACATGACCGGCCCGGAAGTTGCCCGGTGGTACCTGTTTGTCGCGAACTTTCCGCCGCGTTCGCCGTCCAAGTTTCCGCCGCGCGGTGCACCGGTTTTTCCTTTTCATTATCATCGATGCGCTGCCAGACTGGCTGGGAAATTTCACGGGAACATCGAAGCTGGGCGTGATTTACATCGCGGTGCCTCGAATACCGGAGACGAAGCGTATAATGGTCACGAAAGTCCGAGAAATCCGTGTACCCCCTCTCTCTTTTCTCGCCTCTGGATTCCCTCGAAGCCTCTAATCCCGCGCCATTTCCTCGTGAAACGTAGAACGATACCACGGAGTGGAAAAGGTAACGGAGCTTCCAGGGAATTAAGCTCGTACCTCGAGAAGATTCGTCGCGCAGTTCGCAGCGATCCTCGCCGAGTATTCTCCTCGGCAGATAATGGAAATTTATATCGCAATGATTGGCGAACTGCTGCAGGAAATAAGCGTCCGTCCTCGTAGAATCTAGGTTAGTCGACAATGGCGCCTGAACTATATGATACGGGAAAATAATTCGCGTCTCGCGTACGTCGCGAGGGGACCTTGGTCCGTTTCGTGGCGTGTCCCATTGTCTTGGATCACGATCGTGAACGTGTTCTCCGTCGCGCCGTTAGAAGACGATCCCGAAGAAGAGCCTCGGACGCCAGCTACGGAAACATCGAACGTCCTTCGGCCGCGGGGCTTGGAAATTTGGTCAAGTTCGTGTCGTGGCCTCGATCGACGCGCTTCTAATTCCAACTCGTCTTAGAACCGGAATAGAACGGAGCAGATGGCCCGGCGCGTACTTGGAAAAGTCGGCCAAGATCAACGAAATCCGGGGCGCTCGTAATTCCTGAACGTTAGGCTGGACTTCATTTCCTGCTAGCGAGCTGCATCGACGCGAAACGTGACGGTGCAACGCAGCACCGCCTTTCAGCGGAGATTCTTTCGATTGTTATTTTATATCCAGTTGTAGGAATCGAACGAGCGTTCGTCGATGCTATCGGCGCTCGACGCAGTCGCAACGCGGTGGTATTTGTTTTTATCCGGAATATCAATTTCCGTGATGAAAAAATAATCATCCCGAACAATACGAGTAACGCGATTGCAGGTTATTGAAATCAGCGGGTGTTCACCCGACGTTATTGCGTTTAAGGGGCGAAACAATGAACGTTAAATTTGGTTTTATCAAACGGACTACCGAACTGACAATGGATTCCGGCCGTTTGACAGAAACATTCGATGCGGCGATACGACTGGAACGAGCGCATCAGAAATCGCAATTCTTTTTCCAGGCGACGAGACGTAAAATTCATCGGCGTTGTATCGTCAAATTCCACGGGCGATTAATACAAAGCACCGGTCAGCGAGCGTAAATTCGCAGTTATCAAATGGCGCGTTCTATCGGTGCTGATTTTATTTTCGCGCGACGATAACCTGGCCTTTGAAACGTCCAAATGAATAATTACGTTCTCGCAATAATGGTAATGGGAACAACCTGGCCCGCTATTTCCGTTCGTTTGTTTACCTCTTTATTTCTGACTGCAAACCGGTCGGCCGGACGTTTCTCTGCGTTTTAAAATTCAAAACCAGACCAGGCACCGCGGTCTTTTGTTCCGCCGCGGTATCTAGCCGCTTCGTGTACACTTAGTGTCCCGGTGGAACTCGTAAATTTCCGAAAAGACGGCGAATTCGAGGGACGACCGGCACAAAAGACGTGCCGTTTAATAATTGAAGCCAGCCAGCCCCGGAAATCGCAGCGCCGACCTTGCCGCCCGTTTCAAACTGCGTTAGGCTGCGATTTTATTTGCCCCGGCACCTTCTTCTTTATTTATCAAAGACCTAATTCTCTCTTCTTCCTCCCAGCTGTTTGTCGAGGCAAGACGCCCTCGTCTAGCTGCCTTCCTTTTCCATCAACCAGAGCTACCTCCATTCGCGGACAGACGCCAGTGGTAGTAGACGTCGCGCGAATAGAGCCGGATTAATTAATCGAGCGTTTATTATCGAGCGTGTCGTTGAACGCGCGATTTCGGACGGGCATTCAACGACGCCTCTTCTATCGTTCGATGAAAGGAAATAGCGGGACGCTGGTGAACGCGCGGAAGAATGGGTCCTCCATATTTCACGCGTCACCAAGATAGAACGAACGTGACCGAGGCTCGATATCGGCGGCGAGGAAAATGAAAAGTCGCCGCGACAGGCCGGATACAGATTTTTCCCGCGGCTGGGAAATATTTCTGATATTTCGACTAACGTGGAATTTTTTTGCCTCGCGCGCAACACCGCGTTCAACGTCTGATATTCTCCACGGCATTCTTCCTAGTCGGAGAATTCAGTTGGCATTTAAAGTTTCCCATTGCCGGACGGCCGCATTTGCAGACGCTTAGGCTTACTTAGACGCTTACGTAACCGTTCTGAAACCGGTGTTCGAGCGAGCGTTATGGCCAAGTTGCGCAACTAAGCCGGAATAATAAGGATCCTTGATCGTTCTAACGAGGCCTAGGCTCTCCGAGCGACCGTCTGCGACCCTGCCATTAGAAAGCAAAAGTTAAGGCTGCCGGCTCATTCTAGTTAATCAAGATTATTTCCTCCCGAGACGGCCTTGGCTCGTTTTTTTTTTCTCCCGGTCTATTACCACGAACTACGGCTAGCGAAACTCGCGCGACGTAACCGTCCTCTTTAAGCGACGCGAACGCCGCGCGATTTCAAGCGAATCAATATGGAATTCTTCTAAATTTATCGTCCGCCCTGCAGCGTTCGTTCGTTGCTTATTTCGACGAACGAATTGAACGCGCCGCCACGTAGCTCCGATCAGAGATTCCGATTAGAAGATTGTCAATCTTGGAATTTATTTACGGTACGAGTCGAAATTTGATAGTCGAAACGTTCAAACGCAATTCGCGATCGTTTGTTCAGCTGTCTGCGAACGGCGTTGGCGAACGATGATCTTTACGCAAACACAGGATAGTCTACGACGTCCCAAGTTTCCTTCTAATTGCAAACGTCCTCGAAAGTAGTTTGACCGTCTGCAACCTCTAACGGTGTAGCTGAAAAAAAGCTAGTCGTTAAACAAAGATCCTTATCCTTGAGCGTCTAGCACGTGCCTCTGGAAGGGAGGAACGACTCTCGACGAGTCTGTTAATGCGATCGCGATAGACGCGATCCGAGAGATACGTGCCGTCGCTATCCACCCTCGTCGTTTCTCGAATCTTCCATTTCGCGCGTCACTTTACGCGATCGAGTCTAAACGTTACCAAAAAAAAAAAAAAAAAGAAAAAAAAAACGGGAAAAGAATTTAATTTGCTTTTTTTCTCCTGACACACATTCGTTAACTGCGTCTCTTTTTAGACACCTTTTAACACATTTTCTACGTTCTGTTATAATAGAGTGACTTACCTCTTTTTTTCTCAAGACGCGATATCGAGAGGACGCGAAAATCCTTGCAATACCGTTTCTTTTTGTTTTCGATCTCGCGACGAGCGACGTTAGGAGCCGGAGAAATTGGAAAGTAGAATGACGACGCTGGGGGAGGTGGACGATCATGGTCAGACACGTTCGGGCGAGCAGCCATGAGCCGCGACCGAGTCTCTTTGTGGGCGTAACGTAAACACTCGCTCGCAGACTAAGCAATCGGGACCGCGTTTGCGACGCGTCTAATCATTACGGCCACTTGCACGACCTCGGCTGCGTACTCGTAAATCCATCGTTTATGCAGGCTCCCAGACCGTACTTTATCACGCGGCCGTTTCCGCGTTTCCAGGAAGCGAGCCTCTAGTAGTCGCGCGGCCCGATAAAGTCGACCGAATCGAGCCGCTACTTAGGCCGGCATAAATTAACCAACGGATCATGCGAAACGGCCGCGACCGGTCGCGTTTCCTCCTTCTGTTTCGTCGGCACCGAGCATCGTGCCGTCTATGTTTAGCGCGCGAATACGTGAGTCAGAACGAACGTGACTCGATCTATTTCTTTTTTCCTGGCATCAATTGTCTCATTGTTTGAGCGGAGCTGTGTATCAAACGTGGAAGAAATTAAGCCACTTAAGGTCGCGATTGAACGAATCCAGCCCGTTAAATTCGCGTTCCCTAATGAAATCACGTGTCCCGATTTCGAGTCGGATACCTAAGGACGCGCGACGCGCTCGCGAAACTATTTTTCCGCGAAACTCGCGACTCGCGCGCGGCTGGTCGCTTCTTACCTTTTTATTTATCGAATTTATTTTTTAATCGCGAAACAGGATTTGAACGACGCGTCGCGGGGCGAGGAAATCCCCGGATGGTCGGTTGCGTACCCGCGCCGCCTAAATGTTTGATCAGGCGTTGAAAAATTCCATTTAATCCACTTTGCCGAAAACAAGCGAAACTTTTAACGCCGCGCGACTTGTCAAGGCGAGATTTTCAAACTGCTATCGTCTACGTAAATATCTTAAAAATTTTTCAAACAACAAAATCGTTTCGTTAATCCGTTGATAAAACAAACCGATGGATTTTGGACGATCGGTCGGTGAACGTGTTAATATCCCCCCTCTCTCTCCTGGTCCCCGAGACCAGTCATAGTTTCGAGGAAAACGCGAAACTATCGGCTGACCGAATAAGTATTTTTAAGGCGGCCGCCATTAGATCGCGTCACGATCTATGACTCAATTCCTCTCGGCTCCGCTTGACTCATTGTCAGCCCCGGTCTGGCTTTGCTAGGTACGACCTTCGCAGTGTCACTAACCTACGTTTACCGCGTAACTGGCCAACCAGACGCGTCTAATGCGTTTCCAACCATCGAAAGAACGTTTCGGGCATGCTAATTCGCGACGTACACCGAACCAGACCGTGCGCTGGCCAGACTTCCGTTTGATACTTCGCTCAGCCTTGAACTAGCGGCACGGCCAACCTTGGTAACCAGAGGCGCGCTTAGATGCCACTTGTTCTATGAATAGGCCAAGCGAGCTGCCAGAATCCGCTGGCTGGAACGCGGACCGAAAATATCGTTCGAGAGCAGAGCGCGGGAGGGAATTAAATCGAACGATTGCTCGGCCGTCAGAAATCCGTCCGCGGATCGTCGCTGCGAAAAAATTCCCCGGGGCAGAGATTTTTCGGTAATTCGAACGTTTTTTTTTTCTTTTTTTTTTTCGCGCGACATTCGCGGGATTGCTCGCGAGGCGAGCGTAACCGAGGCAATTGAACAATTAAAATTCCAGAGAGTTTTCCCGCGCTTGGCGAGAATCTCGGTGGACGAGCGAAACGGCGAAACTCGCGGGGAGAACATTGGTCGGCCGTCTATAATATAATAGATTCGAAGCCGCGCGACGCGTCGCGAATTTTTCAGCCGAGCCGAACGAGAGTCGTTCGCAACGGACGTTAGCCGGGGTCTGTGACCAGCGGTCAACGACGAGGATTAGACTCAAGGCCGAATTAGAGTGACTGGTGTACTCGCTCTCCGTCGAGTGACGTCTCTCGAGCGAAGAGCAGCGCTATCGCAACTCGAGGTCTCGTTTGAATCGAAGCCTCTCGAAGGAATCTATTTCTGCAATTTTCGCCACTCGAGTGAACGACATGGCCGCGCAGGTGATCTCTCGCGATGGAGGAGGAGGAGAGATTTTTCAATGAATAGCAATTGGCACGAACCGAGAACGCGATATGAAATGTTTTTATTCCTCGTCTTTCCTCGTGATTCTTTTCTACCGTCTAAAAGCGCGAACGATCGATCGTCCGATCGATCGGACGGTTGCGTAACTAGAGACCGCGCGATTTCCGAATACTCGAAAGCACGCTGTTTACAGTCTACGTTGTCGTGTTTATCGCGTGACTTCATTCACACGTCGAATGCCTGCCACGACTATTTTCATTCTTCGAACGGACGCGCCGTTGAATGTCGCGGGAGCGGTTGAAACGCGAAATAGCTTGGGTGGTCTGGCGAGGTGGAGCGTTAAAAAATATCGCGACGCGAGCTTGGCGCTCCGTTTCCAATGCCTCGATTTCGCGGAACTCGAGGAATCGGAAATCGCGTGTACGTAACCATCGAGCTCTGGAAAACTATCGTCCCTTTGCGTCGAAGCAAAAGGCAACCGCGGCGACGAAGAAATTCTTTGGCGCTCGAGCCGTACAGTTTCATCGGCAAACGATGCTCGTTGAAAAATCGCGTGGACCACGGCGGCGAGATGGTGGCGCGATTCGAGGATCCGCGGCAAAGGTGAAAGGCCTGGTATATGGGACACCGGCTGGCCAGAACTCGTCTACGTGGTATCCTTTTCTTGACGGTACGTCTACAGGACGTACTGTAAGAGGGGGAGTAGACTTGTTGGCCGACGAGGGGCCCGGGGAGCGGTCTTAGCCGAACCTTTTATGGGGAAGGCGAACGACCACCACGAGAAATCGGAACGCGAATCGCTGGACTATGCTCTTTTTTCGATTCGCCCGTTCGAGTACTCTCTAACAGAGAGATGGTATGGGAGTGATCATCGCGAGCACCGATTCGCCGTCTGTCCTCGATTCAGCTCGATGCAACCGAACGACCAACGCTACTCGACGATGCTCGTTCTCGACAGTGGTCTTACGTTTCAATTAATACCCCTCGTCGTTCGTTTCATCTAACTCGACGAGCATCTACGAAACATCAAAAACCAACTATACATCGTACGCGAATGAATCTAGAAAAGTATACGCGACCGATGAGGTAACGCAGGAAATTTCGAAATATCATTAGTCAATGGTAACTCGATGGTTAACCGAAACTGGTTAGACTCGTAGTTCGAGCAGCGAAGAAAAAAAAGAAAGAAAAAAAAAAAAAGAAACGATCGAAGCGATTGGAGGGGACGTTTAGCGGGTACGCGTGTATTCGCGTCGAACTGGTCGCGGTAAGGAGCCGTCTCGGGAGTGGCCCCGGTCGATCGCTTCCTCGTTCTGCCGGTCGTCTCTGTCGGGGAACAGGCGACTAGTTTGCCCGGGCGGACCGTTTAGCGTCCATGCAAAAAGATTCCTCGATGAAGCCCGGACATCGTTACTAAGCTGCCGTGTCCCTACGCCCGGTGCGAGCGATCTAACAGAAAAGGAACGGGAGAAACGCACCGTAGGAGCAATGCCCCTTGGGTCAGGGTCAGTACCCTTTGGCACAAGCCAACGCTGAAACCACGCGGAGAGCCACGCCACGCCATGCCACGGCACGGCACGGCACGGCACGGCACGGGACGGCACGCACACGCGCCTCGCGCTCGCGCCTGCACACGCACACCTGCGCGGCTTTCGGCAACGCGGCTGACTAAAATCATCCTCTAACAGAGACGCGCCCGTTCGCTACGACGCGCGCGAGTTTTGCGGAAACGTCCACCGGTCCTCGATCCCTCGGCGAGATACACGCGGAGCCAGCCTCCGCGTCGTCTTGGCATCGTCGTCGCCAGCAGAGCCGCACGGTCCGGCCACGATCGGCTCGTTCCACTTTTTCTCTGGACGGCGAACGCGGGAGCCGATCCTTGTTATGCAAAGAAGTGCGCTTAGGTTTCGTTTCTTATTCGACCAGCTGTGCAGAGTAGAGGCCGACGCGATCTGAAATTGTAATCGTTCCACGGCCGTGCCGTTTCTGGATTACCGTTTCCTTCGGCACCTTTTGACCGCCGCTATCGCGACTCAAAGTCCGGCTAGAGCAGGTATACCACGCGTCCGTCCACCTGAATCAACGACCTTGCCCGACCGGTCTACGGGATCCTACGTCTGCGTTTCTCGTGTCTAGCCTGCGTCTAGCCGAGTCGAGCGTGACCGGCAACTATCGTTCTTTCTATCGTTCTTCCGGAGGTCGTCCTTGCCAGGGACACGATGGCTATACCGTGGGCATGGTCGCGCGACGGTAGTCCGGTTAGTTTGCATTTTAAAGGAGGCCAACCTAACGTTCAATCGTACCGGAAAATGAACGAGCAAACGTGCCCTTTGGTCGATCAATTTCGCTGTTAACGTTTACACGGGCCGCGTCAAAATATGCGAATCGATACCACCGGGACACGCGGTCATCATTTTCGCTCGTCAAGTTGGACAAGCGTTTTCGCTCCCAATTAATTGCTATGCGGAGGACAATTACGGTGTCGCGCGAACTGCAATTTAATACAGTTCTACGAGAATTACGTAATTACGATCCGAATCTAATCCGATGGATCCGTGCGTGGCCAACGGGACCGATTCGACGACCGGTCGAGACGGTTCGCGAGCTGACAACTCGGTTAGAAACGAAACGTGTAATCAGGTTTAATCGCGTTAATCCTCGATCCGCTACGCCACGGCAATTAAGATGGTACGTGCTCGGCTCGAAGGAACCGCGCGATGCCTCGCGACTCGTCGAAAAATCGATGCGCGCCTCGACCGAAATTGTAGTGAAAATCGTCGACAAATTGCCGGTTCCCGGGCTACTTTCTTTCGAGAGGAGCCCCGGCCGTGATCGCGTATCCGAGCCATAGGCGCTAACTTTCTTGCGCTAGCTACGTGCGCGCGTCGACCCGACAGATGGCCCGGTTCCACCGGGGTAATTAGGGAGGCAGCGATTGCTCGTAATGAAGGGATATCCCCCTCGGTGTTTTCGATCGTTGCGAGAGAATCGTGTCGATCCTACGCGGAGGCATCCCGATGGATCGCGATCGACCGTCCGCGCAGCGATTTTCTCCGTCCTCGTCTCGCGAGCGGACGGAAAAGTGGAACGTACGAAGGAGAGACGGAGAGACGGATGGAGAGTGGCGCTTAGCTCGTACGGTCGGAGAAAACGAATCGGTGATTTAACGGGTTAAAACGCGGCACAGTTTCAAGAGGGACGAGCTTTTTCGAGCTCGAGAACCGCGTCCCCGCTGCCCCTCGCGCGGCTTTTGAATACCAAGACTCGTATCGTAGAGCGCACTCGTACCGCCAATTATTTCATTCAAACGAGTATTTCCGTGAATGCAGAAGTTCTCCTTTAGAACGCGGTCGGGTCTCGAGCTGAAGAATGCGTTCGATCGACCGGCCGCGGCGAAGCCCGTGGAACGCACCCCGTGTTCCCTGAACCGCACCGGTATGCGTTCCAAGAGGCTCGTGCAAAGAACGATAAAGGAAAGAGATAAGAATTTCCAGGAACGAGAAAACGAGCGCGCGTCGCGCGTTCCGAGCGCGACATTAGGCGGACGCGTTGTTGGACGCGCTCGAGCGGCGTAAAACCAGGAAAATTTCCGAATTCTCACGACCGTTGGCTTCCTCTATCTGGCGATAACGGGAACCGCACGATGACGAGGACCGCGTCGTTGGGTACAGCGTTGGACGCGCGCGAGCTTTGTAATCGGAATAAAGGAGTCAAGTTAAGAGCGGACTAAGGGGCTGGAAATTATTTCTCTCCCGATGTCGCCGCTTTAACGAACGATCGAACGTACCCTTTCTAAATCAGTGGCGATCATCGGGTAGGGAACGAGCCAACGAACCAATCGGTGCTTCGATCGAGAGGGTTGAGAATGGGGTCGCGCGCCCTTCTTCGTCGCCACCCAAGACTGCCACCCCCTCTGCCTCGCTCTCTCAATGGCAAAAGATCGCTCGGAACGTAAACTGCACGACGATGTCATACCTGAGCGTATGTACAGTTACAAACGTACGGAAGCAGTTAGTCGAAACTAGCAATTTTCTGACGCTCCAGAAACGACGAGCAGAAAAGAATTCTCCAACGCGCCGAACGAGACACTCTCGCAACAGTAACCCGTCCTTCGTGGAACGATTAGACGCGATAAGCAGTCCTCGTTAAGTTTCCGATTAGTCGATAACGCGATCGACTAAGTTGTGCGACGTTCCACGTCGCAGAAATGTTTCGCGTTCCTTCTGATATTTCATTCCCCGGTTATCTGTTCTTATCGGGCGTCGTACTTGCCGCGTCACCCATCATCGCCCGTTGCAAGCGACTAGTCCCGCGCGCGCCTCGCTAGAATCGAATAGGAATAAAACCGTGAAGGGGAGAAACCGCGGACTGGTTCTGCGCTTCTTCCTCTTCCGGTCGATCGGTACGCGGCGGAGGGTGCGATGAATTCCTGTTTCGAGAGACGCGCGAGGAAACGAACCCAGGATACGGCCGTGGCGTTCCGTTTCGCTGTCAATTTCCTTGACGGATAACTGCTCTTCCGTTATGCAGTATCTCGTCGGGAATTGTGGCTCGATGATACTGGAGGTCGCACGTGTGCGTAACCCATGTCACGCGTGCCTGTCACGCCTCAGACATTAGTATTCGTTCTACGAAAATTTCGCGATGCCACTAACAAATAATGGCGTTTGGAACGTTGAAATTGGCACCAGCCAGGAGGGAATCGATATTCATAAATTCGAAAGTCACCAAAGTTGGAGGCGCGCGATTGTCCTCTGAAAAAGAGGATCGCTAGGCGTGTAACACCTTCGAGCCTATAAGTCGTTGGCCCGCTTTCTCGCTTGGGTGCACGGTTGAGAAAAAGCTCGGGCGCAAAAATAAAAGAGGGCGCGCTTTCCAAATAAAAGTACCGTTCCGCGCGCGACGTTCAGCCGGCTGGGTGTTGTCGTAAATCTGCCGCAGATTCGGCGGTATTAACCCCCTCTGGCAGCAGTCGAGCTCGCGCCGCCGTATAAATTCTCGGAATTAAAAACTTTTAATCGGCCGTTGCCCGAAGGCGCGACCAGTCCGTGAACCCCGCGACTTTGCAACCGGACGCCCACGTGATTACGTGCCCGTGAAAAACGCGGACTTGGACGACCGCCACCGATCCTTCTGACGCGCGTTGCGTTTAGAGGGAAAATTAATTGTCCGCCTGTTTGGGTTTCAGCTGGTGAACGGGCTCGACGGGCCCAGGTACATGTGCGAGACTGAAGTCGAGGAGGCGAACGCGGCCAGCGCCACCCCTGTCGAGTACACCCCGCCAGGGAATCATACGAATAAGAACGCCAATGGGAACATCATCACCCTCACCTTGAAGAACAACCACCTTATCGTAGAGACGGAGGAGCGAGCAGTGAGTATTCGCGTGGTGGGACTCGCGATGGAGGGCGTCGAGGTCCCGAGGAATGCGACACCATTCGACGACCTACATGTAAAAAGCTTGCCTCGACGTTTCGCGGTGAACGTCGTGGCCCGACGCTGTTCGATCGATCGAAGTTATTTTGCGGTCGAAGCGTTTAGTGCGGCGACTCGATTTTGTTGACGGACAGAAGGACTTCTTCCGCGGATCCAATTAAATGGAATTTAATCGATAATTGAAAGGTCGCTTCATTAGCGATGCGCGCGGTACGATGGACGGCGACGAGGACGGGGTGCTGGATTTGGTGGCTCGCGTAATAATTGAAACGTCGGGTAAATCCATTTGGAAGATAAAGTTAGCTCCTATTATATAATCAGAAAATGTCTCTCAATTGATTTCGGACAAAAAAATACGTAAAATGTATTGATCGTGGTCAGTAATCAGTCTTTCAAGGACTGTTTCGTAGATTTAATGAATATTATCCCACGGAAACGAAGATTTTCGATTCGTCCACCAGTCTCGATGTAACGTGGAAGTCGTGGCGCGGTATGATCGACATCCGGTGTACAATAAGAGCGCAACAGGTGCGGGAAGGTGGTCGAATCGACAATTGCGATCGAGGAAAGGTGCGAGCTATCGGTTGTTGGCTTAAACTAATTAACCTCGATCCACGCAGACTCTCGTTTCTATCAGGATTTTCGAGTTCGTCCCTCTTATCTCTATTATAAGCGTCGGCGATTCACGACTCGCGCGAATCGATTTAGCACCATTGTTTTTTCTCTCCCTTTTTCTTTTTTAACGCAATGTAAAGCGATAGCAACGAGCCAGCAGGTGGACAATCGCCACGCTGGATTAATATCTCTCTTTGTCCAGACGAGTCGACAAGGGCGCCGTGAAATCGATCGTCGAGCAGCAGATTTCGCCCAGCTGGGTCACACCGGCTCCTCTTTGACAGGGATAACAGGTTCGCAATTATCGGGACTCGTACGGCCCTGTAAGGTCGAAGGTTACCAGGCAATTTCGCCTCCGCCTATCGTCCTACTTACGGGATCAGGCTTATCCGTGGAAACTCATCTTGCTGGGGATTCACGAAATCCGCTGGGCTAGTGCTCCGCGTCTCTTTTACCGCACACACCCTCTACTCGCCACGATCCCGCTAGAAATTTCATTCGGACAACACGCTCGAAAATTGCAGTAACACGCCGGCTATTCCTAGGATGACCTGTTGCAATTTAATTTCGCTTTAGACAGAGAGGTACGTCGACGAAAGAATTTCCCCTGGCCTCCAGGCTTCCCTTCCCGCCCCGTTTCCCACCGCCCACCCGAACCTTCGCAGGATCCCATCCCTTCTTCTTTTGCGCCGGTTGACACGAATACACGAACAAGGCGCGCACACCCCAAACCGTCGAGTGCGATCGAACAACGAAAGGGCGTGGATTGAACCCGGTGGATCGCGGATCGGGCCCCCCCTAAATCCGAGATAAGTCCCCGCGTAGCTCGTGCACGGCTGGGTAAGTCTGTTAATCGACAGATAAACGGGGACGAGAACCTCGCGAGAGCCCTGATTGCGAGCCAGCGTATACGTGGGAAGTTGAACGTCCGTGCTTCCGCGGCGATAAAGCGATACGGGCGGCCGATATCGGCGGAAAGAACGGGGGGGAGGGATTATCGGTGGGAAGACTCGTATTATCTGACGATAAACCGCGAGACTACGTTCCGTTTCTATCGTAGAAATCCCCGAGGTTATGCGTCGCGAGCTGATCTTTTTGGCAAACACACTCGACGTGGCGGAGAAGTCACGCGGGGCTCGCGCGTGCCTCCGACCTCTCAGTGAAAACGGAACGTCCGAGCGTCAGATCGATACGCTCGCGTGGAACGGTATCGGTTTCGCGGTGCTCGAGGACGGAATCGCTATTTCAACGCGAACAGACGAATCTGGTTCACACGCCCTCGGTTGTTTCAGCCGCGACAAGCGTCTTACGCGCACTTCCAGCTTAAAGGAATGCAAAAACCGCGCGATGCGCT
Organism: Xylocopa sonorina; assembly: GCF_050948175.1. Taxonomy (NCBI): domain Eukaryota; kingdom Metazoa; phylum Arthropoda; class Insecta; order Hymenoptera; family Apidae; genus Xylocopa; species Xylocopa sonorina. Next base: position 18,411,222 of record NC_135193.1, read on the forward strand.
TGTCCGCGTCGAGGACGGATAGAAAGGAACGGGGGCGCAAGGGGTGGCGGATGCTCGGGATGCTTCGACGTAATACTTGGCACGAGGCCAAGTCGCGGTGTTCACCCTCGGCCGCGTGGAATACCCTCAGAATTCGAGAAATACTCACACTATCGAGGCTACAAGTGCTGTTTCTTTCGAATGAAGTGTGCTCGTTCGAAAGCCATCCAGTTCGTTGCCTCCTCCTACCTTCTATTAACCACTCCTATTCCCGATGAGGATGCGAAATTAATCCTTTACGACGCGATGTCGCCCAACGATCGTCTCTCTTACCGTCCCTTTTCTTTAAACAAGAGGGAAACGTTCACCGCTCCCGAGCCATTCGACGATTAAATTCTGCATCGTCTGCAAAGCGCGCAGGATGCGCCGCGAACCACCACCAGCCTGCATCGTTGCCGAGTCATTTGAACTTTAGTCGACAAATTAGCTGTTGTCCGTGTACCATTGCCGCATACCTCGTTGAATCGTCTTACCGCGTTACCATTCTCCCCTCTCCAGCAATTTCTACGAAGATACAATTGTACCCGAAGTTCGAGCGCATTCGAGACCGCCGATACGGTTATTGGACGGAGGACCGTTTTCAGCGTCTCCGTTCGGGCAACGTTAAGCGGTGGATGCCATCGAGTTTCTTTCGCCAAGCTCGATTTAAAGTTCGTCGTCAGCGTAGCCACGCGCGATTGTTTCCATCGTCGTTTCCAACCGCGTTCCGGGTGAATGATTAATTTCAATTATACAGGCGTCGTGCAACGCGGTGCGCGTTAATCACCGTCGAAGGATATAAAAAAATTTGGGTTATAAAAGGTTATTAACTAGCAGTCGGGTATAAATAAACGCTGGAAGGGGGCACGAACTACGCGTCGTCCGTTTAGTAGAGCATCCGGGATCAGTAATGCGTGATCGGTAATCTCGCACCCTATTATGCATCGATTAATTTATTACGTGGAAGATTAAATTCTCGGCGAAGCGTTCCCCTTGTGATCTCGATAAGTAAACATATTTATACGTGTAACATCGTAATGAGAGGCTATCGCCGTGGCGATGCACACCGTGTCCATATTCTCTTTTAATTTAATCCTCGGGCAGCGCGGCCGAATTCCCGTTGATCCGCTCGCGTTTCAATCTGCAACCCCGGCGTTCTCCGGTCAGCCTCGTAACGAACACCAATACCCCGCGATCCGTCGAACGCTCGTAAAATTCAGCCTTTAATGATCGCGCGCTGCACAGAGAGAACAAGGCCAGCGTCGCGCGCGAGGTCAGGCAACTCGCGCGTTGGTGGCAACTCGTCTTCTAGTTCTCGTCGCGGCTCCTGACGAAGGTTCCTGGAAACGGAAGGCAGCCGAGTCTCTAAATTATGGCTGTTCCCGGGGACTTAACTTTTCGAAAACCGTCGCCCCGACCACTTCAACTTCGCGCCTTTCTACCTGCGATCTCGAGCGGGACTTCCAAACTGGAACGAACATCCGACGCGGTACCATTTCCTTCGCGAGCGTGACACGCCCCTCGCTCCCGCTCCCGAATGCCACCCTTCGATCCGCGTACGTGTACGTAACCTTCCATCTCTTCCACCCGCGTATCCCCTCGTCCAACCCCGCGTATCGCGCGTCATCGGGAAATCTACGTCCCGTCTCCAGTGGCCGATTCGTTTCCCACGATCCATCGAGAGGATCGGTTCGAAGAGCTCGATTTGCGAGCGGCGAGTCGCCACTTTGCCGTGGGGCCGTGAAAAACTGCGAGACCCGTTTATACGACGCCTCGGGGAGTCGGTATCCTCGAGGAATCGAGAAATAGAAGCCACTTTGCTTCCCCCTTTTACCGTTACCGCCTCTTTGTCCCTTTCAACCGGGTAGGGGACAAAGGTGATATCGGTTCGACCGATACCTTTTCTCTCCTCCTCTCTCTCTCCCTCTATCTATCTATCTCTTCCTCTCGTCGAACGACGCGAAGTCTTGGATGTTCCTCGAGGAACGCCGCGAGGTAAATGCGACGTGGTACCCGCCTAAAAGGCCGTCGTTTCGCTCGATGGGACCGCCGCCCTACTTCAAATTAACCCCGCGCGGTAACGACGAACCGTAACACCCGTCGTCGTATCCCTTGGATCTAGCTGCCTCGCGCTCCACCGTCGGGATACCTCGCTATTTAGGTCAAACTGCGATGCACGCTTTCGATCGTTGGAACCTATTAGGCGATGGAATAATTTATCAGCCAAGGGGGTTCGAACTTCCGCGGCACGATGGAAAGTTTCGACAATGGGACGCGCGAAATCAAAGTCGCCGTGCGCGGTTCCAAACGCCGTTCTCGTTACGAACGACGCGCAACAGCGCGGGGACTGCGAAACCTATCGATTGCGAGCCACCCTCGATTTCGAGGTTGCCTAACTTTCCCGCGCGGACAGACGTTACCGTATCTGTATCCATAACGTTGTTTATTAACGACGACTGCTCGACACGGGTTGAACTCGGATCGGTTGCTTCGACGATGCGTCTCGATATCGACATTCTCGATAGAACGCGCGAGCGACGCGCGCGTTCGGGGGTGGTGCGGCACCCGCGGTCGGCCTCGCGAGCGAGACCGGGCGAAACGCGTCGGAGAGGCTGCGAACAATAGGGAGAACTAATTCTGCGGTCCGTCGAGTCGAGTAACTTCCGTCGCGGTTGCATTCGCACACGGCCCCGGGGCGAGAGCCGTGTTACGAGTAAACTGGAAACGTCGGCTAGGAAATCCATAAAGTGGAAATTAATTTTCTGCTATCCAATGTGTCGGCTGCGAACGCGAACCCTCTGTTAACCAACGCGATCGTTTGTTACGAATTACCATCGCGCGATAACAATCGGACGAGCGAACTGGCACCGTTCGCGGCCGGATTAACCGTGTGTATCGTCTCGATTAACGACGAAGGAGGAACGCGAGACGAGGGAGCCGTTTAACGTTCCCTTCTTTCCTCGCCTTCCGTGTCCGCCCGCCGATGACCTACCTAAAGGATGACGCATCGAGCTCGCAATTGCGGGGTGTTTCGAGCCGCGCACCCCGATCGAGTTGCGTCGTTAAAATACCAGCGCAGGGTCGAGGTGAGATTGCGAGGCGGGCGAAACGAACAGCGCTAATCGCACGATCATTCGTCAAATGATCAGCTCCCTCTCGCACGGTCCAGCCCCTGTAACCGACCCCTACGATTCGCGTTCGTTAATACCTTGTCGCTGGTTTCTACCTGTATTTTGTTCTCCAGACGAGCGGTAAAGTTTTCCCTGTTCGGCGTAAAAGCTACTCGTATACCCGCCGTTTCGACGAAGGGACGAGGTGCCAGGGAGGAAGTTAACGAACCCCGGTCGTTGCCGTGTTTTAGGTGACGATGGAGGATAATAAAAATCGCAGGTACCAAGATAACGGGTGCTCGTTCGTGGTGGAGGTTCAACCTAGCTATCAGAACGAGGAGGCAGAGGGTAATAAAGGCTCCTCCGATGACATGACCGGTGGCGTAACCGATCAGCAAGCTCTGGTTCACAGGGAAGAAATTGCGGAGGATCGATCGCCGGGTACGTGTCAGCTTTTTTTAAACTCGGCCGACCCTTCATTAACCGGGTACAAGCCGCGGCGAATTAAAGAGGATGATATTTGAAAACGCGGGACGATGAAAAACCACGCCCCCTCTGATGCAGGTTTCGAGAACACCACGCTGTTCGGAAGCACGAACACGGGGCTGTCGCAGTCGGATCTCTCGATCTCTAGCCCGGGCTCGGTCAATCCCAGCTATCGTTATGGAAATCAAGTGGAATACGACGCGGGCCATCTGACCTACCCGATGTACGGCGGTAGCTACGAGTCCGATACGTTGTCACGGAAACTCGAGGGCGGCTCCAAATGGGTGGAATTCGATAAGTCGCCGGACACCGAGAAGACCTTGCTGAACGTCTCGAAAACCTCGAGCATCGAGAAGGAGGCCGAGGAAAGCGTAAGTGAGAACGTATTCTCGACATTTGTGAAATGTATCGAATGAAAACGTGTCCATTTCTTTTCCTTCAGCCATCGATCGCGGGGAAGCAGAACAATTTGGACGCCTCTCAAGGATCCGGTGGCTCGACGGACCAGCAGGACTCGACGGACGCCAGCATCTCCACCGACACGGTCCGCTCGAACCCGAATCTCCAAGTGAACGGCACCACCCCGAACAAGCCTGAGATCGCGGAGCAAAAAGCTCTGAGTAACGACTTTGGCAAATCGGAGGCGAACAAGCCCGTGATAACCGGTGCGCTGCTGAAGGACGACGTCCAGGAGGACACGTTTCAAGAGCAGCAAAGGAAACTGGGGAACGGCACTTTGACGCCAGAGCACAAGGAGGAGAGGGCAAAGGAGCAGAAGCCGGAACCTTGCGCGTTTGTGCCGAGCCATAAACGCAGCGGAAGTATTCCGCCGCGACTGATCGAGGAAACACGGGACCTGGAGCTGGAGCCAAAGAAGTCGTTGGACATTTACAGCCAGATTAAGACCAGCACGAAAAGCATACTTCCGGGACTGAGCCCGAAGTTCGAGCTCCTTCAGAACGAAGTCAGTCCCATCGAGGAGAAGGAGAGTTAATGAGGATGGTTCGCATCGGCCCTGTCGCGAACCGTCTCAAAGCACGATGTCCAACGGTCGAACACAACCATCGTCGGACAGCGGCGCAGCGATTTTCTACGAAGATAGAATATAATAGTCCAGGGAACATTTGCTTTGCCCGAACGATTCACACGGAGCGAAATCAAAACGACGGGGCGCGGACGGCCGCGCGAGTTCGATCCTGAGTCCAGGAGCCGCGCTTCCGTCCGGCGTCGGGAACGATTTTTATTTAAAAGAAAAACAAAAGAGAAATAAACTCGAAACTCATTGTAGATATCCCATCAGCGCCAACGGATGTCCCTTTTGGGGTGTTCCCGGAGATTTTACCTGGGGGTCTTCAAGAACTTCCGCAATATCGGCGAGACAGCCATCCCATCGGGTACACCGCGGTCCCAGTAACAGTGCCGCTCGAGGAACTCTCCGCGGCGGAAAGAGGGCGGCAACGCGAGCAAGAAGAAGAGCGATAAAAAGAAGTCGCGTCCGAGTTTGTCCGCGATAAAATCATCGAGGGAGAAAATCACGTCGCCGGCGGATCGATAGGGGTTGAGCGGGGGGGTGGAAGTTGGTAGAGTGACCAGGGTAAATTGGTCGTATCCAGGGGAAAGCCGTGTTTCATAGCACGCTGCCGCGGCAGAGGCGCTTCAAATTGACAATATCTCCTAATGACTCTTCGCCAGTTACCAGCCCCGAACTCCACCCCTTTCTCTCCGTTATTCCTCCCGCTCGCGTCCCAACGCTCTCCACCACCGTCTGTTTCCTCCTTCGGTCCTTCAGCCCCTGTTCGGTCCACGGTGTTCGTGGCGCTCCACGAATTCGGTCCGCCAGTTAAATTTACCAAACCGAGGATCTACGACCGCGGAGAACAATCGTCCGCTAACGAACTCGACGCGCGCCACCTGCGGATTCCGCGTCCGTGACTCTGTGCGCGCTGGCGACCGCAATCGCGTCGCGGGGGTGCAAGAGCCGCCGTCGGTTGTCCGCGGCGGGTACTCGAAACGATCGTCCGCTCGTTATGCAGCGTGAAACACGATGCACCACACGGTGGAGTTGTTCGTCGAGAGGACCGTCCCTCGTGCACGCGTGTCCGTAACGCCCGAGCAGACGGGGAGTGGGTGGAGAACTGTGGATTTCGAAAACACGAGGCTGGGTTAGACTGCGATCGTTCCCCTGGAATCCATCTGGAGTACTTTCTAGAACGGAAAACTGTTCTAGCCGCGAGTGATTCGTTAAACGTGCGTTATTTTTTTTTCTTCCACTCCCCTGTGCGTCCTCTTCTCTTCTCGTCCGATCGCGAACAACCGTCTACCCCCTTTGGGATTTCGTCGCGTGGACTTCGAGAGATGGACGCGTTTTATCGAGCAGCAGTTTGAAAGGTTCGTTTGCGAGAAAGGAGAGTCTTCGAGCGAATTTACAATGTTTTTAACGCGTACGTGAGAGGAGATCCGTATTACACGTTGGATACGTATGCCGAATTTTTGTAAGCGGTTCTAGAAATCGTAGCGTCGTGTTCCGCTCGACTAAAACAGTTTTACAAAACGAACCAGATTTGCTATGAATTTTCTATTGTCCGAAACCGTAGGTACGAAATAGCTGTTAATTAAGCATCGTTAGTGGAACGCAATTAAGTGTCCAGATCGATAGAACGATCGTTAGAAAAGTAAGAGTTCGAGCGTGGCCTTCGACACTCGATGTAACGCCAAGTGTCCAAGTGTCTACGAGTTCTAGGCGGCATTAGCCTACGAATCATCGAGGACGACGGTTTCGCTAGGTCTTGCACGTTCGAGGCAGCTCGAAAAATAATCAGAACCAGTAAACGAATCCTAGGTATACCGTATCCGTAAAGCATAATTACGTTAAGCGCAAGGTGAACGACTCGAGGAAGTCGGAGCAGAGGCTTAAGATTAACGTTACGTGGATTCTAGTGCCAAAATAGTTCCTTAAGGTCTCTCGGGGGCAACTCGACGAACGTATGCCGAATGACTATACTCGACGATCTTATTATTATTATTAATTAATTACTTGTACGTTTCGAGCAGATGCTGCGTTACCAATATTTCAGATTTTATACGCTTCCGTTACATAGTGCGAACGTTGTTGTTGATATGGTGCTATCGCGTATGGATCCACGATGGACGACGATGCGGCCAGCCGGCCGACACTTTGGTCATTTCCGCATCCACCGTCCTCGTTTCTTCGTTCGTCGCGCCTCATTGGCTCTCTCCATACGCCTCGCTCCATTCTCAGTGAGAATCGACCTTCGAATTGTCCTATCACCGTATTTTCGTCATTTCCGAGATATACTGTTCCAGCTTTCGACCAAACAGCGCGGAAACAGCTACGAAACAGCTACGCGGACCGCGAATCGCGTTGGAACGGGTAGTTCGTATTCGATTTCTGATTTGCACACGAAACAGTGTGGCTAAGAAATGGCAAGAATCTGTCATTCCCAATATAGAATCTCACATCTCGCGTCTACGAAGTCATTATCGAACCCGAGCCGATGACAGCGACTACCACGAGACACGCACAGACGCACACGCCCACACAGACACATACACTCATCGAAAAGTAACTCATCGATTCGCCCACTGGCACGAGCGTGTGTCGTTCACGTAGTAATAATAGATTATATAGAGCGTATCTAGCGATTAAGTACCGTACGTAAGAATTTAGCCGTGCTGCACACGATCCGCGAACAGAATCGATTCATTCCCGTCGCCCATACCCACCACATACCCCTCTTATACCCGAGACTCTACCGCTTTTACATCTCGCTAACGAGTAAGTCTAGTTTCCAGGTTTAGCGATTCTCGTGTGGCTGTTACTAGGTGGTATTAGAGGTCTAACTGTGGACAAGTATTAATTTTCTATAAGACCTGAATGTCTCTCGCGTATTTCTAGAATTATACGAACGACAAGTAGCCGGTCGACTATCGATCGACTATTTTGGGTCGTCCTCGGGTCGATCTGAAGCGGTCTACGAACGAGGAACACCACCGTGGACGAGCAGAGGACGGTCGCGTTAAAGGGCCGGCCCAGTTCTCGAGGATGAAAACGTAGACGCACGCGGATCGACACGGGGCCGAGTTACACTTTGTAAGAGGAAACCGTTCCCCGTTCTTTGACGGCGTAACGCTCCGTTATTCTATAGCGTCGCGCATCACCAGTTCGTAAGGACACTTTAGTGGTAATTACTATCGTAGAGATTCGTCGAAGTAAGACTTAATTAACGATTAAGGGAGACGCGCGTGGATCCCCCACGATCCCGACACACAACCGTTCCATATGATCAATTAAATTCGAATCGTAGCGATTAAGCGAGCGGCGACAGTGAACAGTCGGTTACGTAGAAATTGGGCTTGGACGATATTCAGCTTTCGATCATGGATTACGTTCTTTTTTTCGTCTCCTCTCGTTCATGTATCAGTTACCAGCGCACCGCACCCATCCCTTCGTTCGTCCCCTCGCCGCCTCCTCGACGGGGTGGCGGGTCGAAACGAGTCAAAGTCCGAAAGTAACTTTGTCCATCCGTGCTACGTGTCTGTGTACGCTGGTGGCACGCACGTCTAACTCCTTCAGAACGAACGTGTGGACATTCATTTTCGCTAAGGTATCACGTTGTATATGTCAATTTATTTTGCAAAATAAATCATTGGACACGAACATCGCCCTCTTCTTCCTCGCTCCACGAGATTCGAGATCCGTCTCTTCGCTGGTTTCCATTTATCACGCGTTCAGTCTCGTTCCGCGGTGACATTTTAACCACGGACGATAACATCGGGTCGGTAACGCAGCCCGTGGGCGTACGAAGATCGATCGGAGAGGGTGCGCACCCCCTGAAGGCGAACGCCATCGACCGAACGGTTAGTGCGCCACCCGTGACTCGAACTGCTTTACTCGCCGTACCCTCGACGCTGTACGCCACCTGGAATCGACGCCGCGGGGGTTGAAGTCGCGCGACTCGGCTGATAAAACGTCCGGAAGGGGTGGAAAGGAACGCGGGACGGGGGTTGTCGCGCGAGGCTGGCAGCGCCAGCGGCGGACCCAGCGAAACGCAAAATATCACTGAATTATACATGCGCGTTTTTAATTCGGTAATCAATAGTAAAAACCGCTAATATATCCCCACCATTTTTCCGCTATTTAGGATTCGCCAATGCCCATCTGCCGACAACCCTTCGCGATCACGTGTGGGTGGAGCCGCCAAATACTGGCTCTCTATTCTCGCGGTCGATCGTGGGGGGATTTCGAAGGTTCGATTTCTTTTTTTTTTTCACTCCCACATCCCCCCTCCCGCTCCGTAATGCGTCAAACGAGGTAACGAGGAAGACGAGAATTCGAGCGGGAGGAACGAAAGTGGATTCGCGTAAGCGGCGAGGGAAGACGCGAGGCGAAGCTTGCTCTTGGTTACAATAAGCAGGCGTGCCAGCGCGTTAATTAAAACGTAAAGATCGACCATTGGGGGAAGATCGTTCGACGACGGTGCACGAAGAACGAACGTTTGTCGGATAATTTTTCCAAGGCGAAGGCAATTACCTCGCGAGGGAAGACAGGAGGCTCTCCGGTAACCGGTATCCGGAGACGCGAGAGTGGCTCGTAGGCAGAGAGGCACGCACGTCATCCGCTCGTACGTATGCGCGACCATAATTACTGTTTATTAAAGACGATTACAAAAACGGGGCAGGTGTGCGCTGGTGAACGCGGAGAAGGGAACGAATACAGCGGCGGTTACGCTCTCTCGAAACCGTACAGCCGTATATCTACAAGAGTTCTCTCGCCGGTTTTATTGTAACCCAGGCCCGGTCGGGGTCCTCCCGGAGCCTCCTACCAGCGCTAATTTCCTCGGCTCCTCGTCGATGTTTCGTGGCTGGTTGACGAGAGAACTTTCGTTTCTCGCGTGGACTGGGCGCGTACGTGGGTCAGCTCGGGACCGCACAGGGCAAGCATGCTCGACGCGAGAGAGCTCGGGGGAAAAATCGGCCCGCGGCACGGCCGACGAACTCGCGGCGAACTTTCACACCGCGCGTCCCACCGCCTGTCTCCCTATATCGGCGAGGCTGTGACGGAGGCAGCGCGAATGGAGCGAAACGGTACTGCCCACCGACGCACGGCACCGCGCTCTTGGCCAATTATTTTTACCCGTGGAATCGAATTATCGGGCGCGGCGATTAACGCGGATTTAATCGCACCACTCGTGTCGTCCTTTCCGCGGCCGGCCGAAGGAGGACGGGCAAAAACGGTCGGGACCGATCGGGACGTACGAGGACGGGAACGAGACACGCGGCCGGATGGAGAACAGAGAAGGTTGGCCGAAGGGCGGGTAGCCGTCATACCTACGCGTGGGTGACAAGGGAGCGAGGGAGAGGGAGGAGGTTAAGGGGTGAGCGAGATGCGGCGGCAGCCGCGGGCCGGGTGAACCGAGAGTAAAGAACGAAAGAGAAAGAAGAGGGAGCGCGGGGCGGCGAGGGGGGTGGGCAGGGAGAAGGGTGCGCTTGAGCGTCGGTACAGATACGGCATTATGAAAACACGAATGTACTTTTAAATCAATACCACCATCGCATTGTGGGGAGTGCTCTGGTGGGGGCGGCACGCTCGCATCCCGGAATACAGGAGAGGAGAGAAAGAGTGAGAGTTGGCGAGCGTTGGGAAAAGGGAAAGAGGGACGAGGAAAGAGGGAAAGGAAGGAGGAAGAGGAAGAGGAAGGTCGACGGTGGTACTGGTGGTGCTGGTGCTGGTGCTGCTGCTGCTGCTGCTGCTGCCGCCGCGGGAATCGGTAGAGGAGCGAAGGGGGCCGCTGATAAAAGGATAGGCACCGGGAACGAAACGGGGGCGGCAGGAGGTGGCCACGAAGGGTGCCGGAGAAACGATTCAGCCGGATGAAAAGTACGAGCACCGGTTACGCGGCTGCTCACAGCCTCGTAACGAGAACGAGCCGCGTTGCACTTGCCGCGAGAATGGCTTTTGACAGAGCGATCCGTCCTCGTCGACGCTTACGAGGCATCGCCGCCGCGGGACGGTCCGCTGCTGTTAATCGTCGCTCTGCCCGCCGACGCACCGCCGCCATCCGCCGAGTCATCCTTCTCGGAGAGAGACAACGGGTGCCGGGTAACCGAGCCCAGAAGCGAAACGGGAACGACTTTCGTATCGCGCACGCCGCCTCCGCTCTGTTTTCCATCGGTCCTCGTCCGCTGAAACCGAGCGGAACTGGGACGGCGGACGCGAAATCGATTTAATTCGGTCAGCTGGATTTTGATCGATGCACGACAGAGAAAGTACCGGGGGATTATTAAAAAATACACGGGAAAAATGGAATAAAAAACAGAGGGTGAACGAAAAACAAAAAAAAAAGAAGAGAGAAAACAACAAAAAAAAAAGCGGGGGAAAAAAAGCGGCGAAGGTTGCTTCCCACGCGGTGCACCGGGCAAACGCGAACAAATTGGCAGAGAGGAATATTTATTTTCAATAATATCGATGTCGCGATTCCCAATGTACCTTTCGTAACCGTTTTAATGCATCAGCGACCGGTCAATTTATACGCGACACGAAATTAGAGTTCACGTTAATTATTTTAGTTGGTTTTGCTAATTATGCTCGGCCATTACGTAGAGCCGGACAATGGTCGCAAAACGGACGTATTATTTGCCGGATACATTATCGTTGTCGATTGGCACGCCGCGTGACGAGCTCTGTCAGATGCCATCCAGTCTCGTGCTCGGTTAATTACGTTGATTAGAAGATCCTACGCCCGATCGTGAAAATCATCATCCGGACAATGCCTAGGTACATCCAAGGAACGTACGCCCAGACAAAAACCGGGGACAGCGTTCGATGAAACGAGTACGAGATCGAGTGTAGGTGGCGATACAGGGGCCCGGGGTAACGTTCGCGAAGGGACTGTACACCTGATCGAAATCGAACAAAAGGGTTCCCGTTCAGCCACCCCCTCGTAGCCGATCCCCCTTGTTTACAAACAGAGCGCACACAACCTCGGCGATCTTGAGGGAACGGAACGACTGTCGTTCAACCGGCTGTCCTCTCCGCCCCTCGGCGAAATTCCTTCGCTCGATCAGGGTGGAAGGGTGTGCAACGCGGGACACCCAGCTCGCCGAATGTCCCGGCCGTGGGGGTGGGTTTTCCGATACGTAACCACGGTACGGCTGGCGATGGCTACGATCCTCCTCGTCGACGCGGCGAGGTTCTTATCCGATGGCAAGCGAGCGGCGGGTCCCTCGTCGGTGCCGGTGCGCGTCTTCGTGCCCGGTAAACATATGCCCGTGAGCACCACGGACACAGACTCGCGGCACGGACAACCGCACGCTCTCCCGCACACACGGCCGCACGTGGAAAGGATGATGAAAGCGTGCTCGGCCACCTGTATGCTTTAACCGTGGATCGAACCTTACCTGTTACTCGTCCGGCGCGGCGAGGTAGTCGGCCCGAGGCCCTCCACCGGGGATTTCCGTTTCCGGTTAAAGACACCACTTACCCCGATTATTCTCGCCACCGTTGGAAACCGTTTTTCCCACCCTCGGATAACGATAAGACTGCGATGAGAATTCGATTTTCGCGGAGAACGACGGTTGACCGCTGTTTGGTTCCTCTGGCTCTTAGGTTTCCGTTCCACGCGCGGACATTCGGTGACACGGTGCGAAGGTTCGAGGGTTGGGAGACAGCGAAGAGGGAAGATGATCGAGGAGCAGTGCGGGCGAGGAAGAGAACGTCTCTCGCGGAGTAGAAATAATTTGACTAACAAATCGGATCGTCGGCGTGCCCGGTGGAAAACGCATCGATTTAACGAATGGCTCGCCGTTACGCGCGAACAACAGGTACACCGATTATCCTTCCGTGATTCCGGGGCCGTTCCGCGGCTCCGGAATCGAGGCGGCTTGTTCTCGCTTCGATCGTTTGTGTGCAATAATATTCCGCGTTATACGCGCCACGGCTGCAGCCGGATTAAATCCGGTGTTAGCGGTCGTGGCCGAAACGAATTTCAACGGAATTCCACGACGGAAGCAACGAGGCGAGAAAAGAAGAAAAAAGAGAAAAAGAGGAAAAAAAGAAAAAAGGAGCAGCGGCACGGGAAGAGGAAAAACGAGGAACAGAAGAGGGAATCGGAGGGAGAGAAACGGAGAATTCGTGCGCGGAATCGTCGGAGAAATCATGCGACCGCCGAGGGAAAGTGTATCGGATACGAGCACTATTTCGAAGCACTTTTCAGGGTTCGAGGGACGCGGCGTGGCGGCTGATGAGGGTGGCGGTGTTCCTGGCAGGGTCCCCGGGCACGTGGTGCTACTATTGATTTTAATTTTAGTGAAAGAGGTGGAAAAATTAGAAGGGTGGCACGAGGAGGGCTGACACACGGTAGGAAGGAAAAGGGAGGTTTCAGCGGTAACGCGAGCGAGCGAGAGATACGCGCGTCGAGGGAGAGCGTACGAAGAGGCGAACGACACGAGCTAGAAGAGGAGGAACGAGAGCCCGCGTGAGAGACCGTGAGAGAGTAAAAGCGATGGACATAGAGATAGATAGAGAGAGAGAGAGAGAGAGAGAGAGAGGGAGGCGGGGGAGACGAAGTCGGGTGAGAGCACCGCTGAACAGTTTCGCTTTCATTTCCCTCTTTAGCCGAAGGCAAAGGTAGTCGCTTCGAGGGTGGGAGGGATCTCGGTGCCCGAGGGAAGGCAAGGCAAGGCAAGGCAAGGCAAGGCATGGCAAGGCAAGGAAAAAGAGGGTGAAATCGTATCACGGTAGGATGAGAGGGTTAGAGCGCGATGGAAAGAGAGGAAACGGCAGATAGAAGGCCGAAGAAAGACACCGGGACTCGGTTAGAAAAAGAGAAGCCGAGGCTAAAAGGAGGGTGGTACTATTGAATGAGAGGGTGGGACGGGGCAGGGCTCGCCAAAAGGAGGAGAACATACCCTCGACTGTGTTTTACACAGAGGTTCGCGGTGCCGGAGCGAGATCGCGTTTAAAAAACGGCCGTCTCGTTCTCTCTTGCACGGGTCTCCTCGCGTCCCATCACCCCTTTTTCCGCCCGTGGCCCTGGGTCCTGGGCACGAATCTTCTCCGCGGGTATACACACCGTCGTTACCCCTTTCACCCCACGCGGGGTCCCTCTATTCGTCGGCAACCGACGAGGACGACCTCCGCGATAATTCTCGCCGCGCGCCCTCCGCAACGGCCCTCACGCGCGAGTTTCCTTTCTTCCTCCCTTTTTTGTTTCTATTTTCCACTGGCGGCAACCGCGTGTGCGGCGTGCCGCGGATCACGGACAAATGCGTGCTTTACGGGTGCACACGCGTACACACGCGCTGGCTTCCACGCCGTGGAACGAGAAAGCGAGAGTGAGAACGTAGGCCACCACCGATGGAGAGGGATGCCGCGCGTTGCGCGCGCGAGAGGGTGAAGGATGAGTTCCTTTGTGGCCGCCTAGATTAAAGGCAGACGCTGATGGGCCGTCAAAGGAAACTATTAGCGTAGAAGGTAATGCAATATTTTTTCTCTCCCCGCAGGGCTGGATTTCTCCGAGAGTAGGCGACGACGACGTCGACGACGACGTTGACGACGACGACGAGGAGGAGGACGTCGGTGAGATGTCTCTCGAGGAGAAACGGCTTACGCACGGGAAGGTACGCGGACATAGGGCGTCGTACGTAGGAGGTATATATTAGATATATTGGCCGAACGAGACCGCGCGTGGTACGCATTCTTTAAAGCTCTTGGTCGCGGCCGAGAATTTTTTCCTCGGGACAACGCCGCTGCCTGGCTATTTATTAATATCCGATTAATAATGGCGTTACGCATCGAAACTCGTTCGAACGAACGAGTCGCGACGGATAATTAATATCATTATGCCCTGCGAAACACAAAGAGCGGAGTTACGACATTTAATTAACAATATTACGAATCGCGCGGCGAACGGGCGGTGGATGGGTGGGTTCGGGTGGTCGGGAGTGGGTCGGGGGGGTTGCGCGAGGGGGAATATAAAGAGAAACAACGATGTGTTTTTCCTGGCGATAGGCGAGCCAGGTATGATCGAGGAGCGACGGGGCTGGCGGGGATGAAAACCGGGGGGTGATGCCGGCGTGTATAACCGGCGTGTCGAGAGGGCGAAGGGGCGGAGGGAGGGAAAGAAGAGCGACAAAAAATTGACTTTGCCAAAAGCCGGCATCGGTCGTGATCGTTCTCATTGGCCGGCAGCGAAAAAATCCCATCGAATCAGCGGACGAGGTGAGATTTGCAATTAAAACGCGGGATGGTATACCACGGGCGGAGGGTGACGGAGGGTGGCGGAGCGCCGGGGCCGTTAAGCGGGAAGGGGTAGGCGGATACCGCCGACCGAAAGGGCGCAATAAATGTACGCATTGCGCAGAATTAGTTGATTAAAATATAAAAGAAGAGCGGTGGGGATGGAGCGGGGTTCGGTAGGGGCGGGTAGGCGGGGTGGGACGGGGTGGCCGACCGACGGGGGGGGAGGGGGGCGGGGTGCCGGATAGGCGCCAGAAGGAGAAATCTCTTTTCCCCTCTCGCTTCTGCTCCTCTTCCCTCTGGAACCGGGAACAGCGGGGCGGCGGAGCAGAGGAGAGCGCCGGAGAGAAAGAGAAAGAACAAGACTAGGCGGGAGAGCGCAGCAGCCCGGGAAAAGAAATAATCTGCGAGCTGTATTGACGTTTCTAGTCTAACTCTGATTGAATTATGCATGAGCACACCGGAGATGCCGAGAGCTGCCCTTCTCTTTTCCTCCCTACGCGCATAATTTCCTCCCTGCGTACATAAATACAATGTTGCTCGGGTACATACGCGCGGCGAACGATCCGAAAAAAGGACGCGACGGGTAGCTGCTGGTCGCGCGTAATGCTCCCGGAAATGGGAGACGCGGTCGGTCAATTAGCGAGCACCACCTCCCGCGGGATATAAATTAAGATCCGTGGAGCGTCTTTCGTCGACGTCCGATAACGTTACCCTATCACTCTCCGCGATCGTGCAAGCTCGCGGTGCACGCGTACAACGATAAGAGTCGCGCGACATACGTTATCGATGCTTCCCGCCACCGCCTACCGGTTATCGCGAAACGATCGGGAAAACCGTTACGCGTCGTGCCAATTTTTTTTTCTTCCCTCCCCCGGAGGTGAATTATGGGGATACGCGAAACGTCGTTGCCTTTGATTTACGGGGAACGCTTTCAATCGGAATCGCGGTAAGATCGACGGCGCCGCGGGAGGACGAGCCACTCGTAGAGGTTCCCTAACGCGCCTCGGTACGCGTGTGCCTTTGAAAACGGCAGAGGGAACAGCCGCGCCGATATGAGCAAGCAACGAATACGGTGTACACCGCGCAACCATGTGCGGGTTGTAAAAGTTGAGGCCTCTTAGCTACCCCCTCGTAACGTCGTCGCCGCCGGCCTGCGTGTCCCACCACCCCCTTCAACGTCCTATCCACCGTAGCAGTCTCGAGTAACGCATTTTTATGTTTCTCTTTTACTCTTTTCTCTCACGATGTTTCCCTAACTAATTCTTCCCGGGAACAGCGCGGCGTTGTTCCCGGCGCTGTTTAGAACCTTAGCGGAAACAGCCTCTTTTCCGCTCTATTGGCCCGCCCACTCGGTCGGTTGTTTCGCGGAAATTGCGCAAACATCCGCATTAAACTACCGGTTCACGCCCTTTGGACGAGGGATGCTCTCGCCGGCCGTTCTCTCCGTGAAACCCGAGTGAGCGGCGTCCTCCCGATCGCAAGAGTAAGCGTCGCCTGGCGATGTTTTTCTTCCCGTCGAGCCCTTCGATCGGCCGTTGGATATTTTCTAGGCGATCGTCCATCGAAACCGCGCGCCTCCTTCGTACGCACAGGAAAGGAAAACTCGAGGTTCCGCTATTAATAGAAGAAACCAGGCCAGGGGAGAGAACGCAACGGTCGACGGTCAGCAGTGCGTGCAAGAGCGGTAAGGGTGAAAAACGGTTGACGGTATCGGGAAGGGTTGCCGCGGCATCGTGCGTGCGTATCCCGGGACGCGTAAAGAAACGGGCGAAAATCTTGTTCGCCGGTGTCATCGACACGACTCTCGTCGCGGGGAGATCCTTTCCGCGCGTTACCAGCACAGGATTAACGATAATTATCGGGAGGAGGACGCGTCCGTCCGTGGAAGCCGGTGATTTTCGTTCGATCGACGAAGCTTGGGCTTCGCCGCCGTTCGAGGCAGACTTTCGTTTCGAGCGAAGACGCGCCCGGTAACCATTTCGTAAATGGGATTCATCGATCCGCTCGATGACGAATGTAAGGATTAACAGGATATTTCAGATGCTGGTAGCTCCATCCGATATCGGCTCTCGTCGTTTATATCCCGTAAATATTGCGTCGATACCGGTTGAACGCAATTGATAGTCGTTTTCCTTCGTTTAATTTATTAATCGAATATTTACGACAAGCCTGGCAACAGAGCGCCCGAGGGGGTGGCGAGCCGCGCGGCGGACTCGCCGGGAGGAGGGAGAGGACGCAATTATCATAGAAACAGAAAGACCTCTCCTCCGTGTTTGTTTAACTGTCGAGATAATTATGAAATGCATTCGTTGGTACGGCAAAATAACGATAGGTATATACTTTCTACGGTAATGCGACTAATTATTATAAATGGTCATGTTAATTTATAAACGAAATTCACCGAATAACGGGAACGCCGGAGGCGGACGAGGGGGCGAGGAGGGGCCGCGAGGGGCTCGGAAAGGGTGGTGGTCGTGGAACTAGCGCGATAGGCAGTCGGGGTGAAACGCGTCAAATGGAAATGCATGTTTTTTGCCGCTTTAGTAAAATCAGGGGTGCAGGAATTACGTCCCTCTGATGCTCAGCGCGCCAGTTTTATTATGCATTTACACACTTATACAGCCAGTGTAACTACGCATCGTTCTCTGGCAAGCCAACCCGCGACAGGGGCTGGCTGCCAGAGGGATGTTGAGTCTCCCACCATCGCGGTCCAGGTACATCCCCACCAAACGACCGCCGATGAGGGAGTTTCGCGTCTAGTACTAAAAACGAGGATCGATACTAAAATGCTTTAAACTCCTGAATTTTATATCCGACCGAGAGTGTTGCCAGGCCTAACGCGCTCCACCCTGCCGCTTCTACGTTCTCCAGATTCCGGTTCAAGGACAGCCCCGACGCCAACGATGGCCTCAAGGCAGCCCTCGCGATCCGCTTTATCGCTCTGTCGCGATCCACGATTTTCGGAGGATCGTTCGAACGAGCACGTTCCGTCCGATCGAAACCCCTTCGTCTTCCCTTCGTCTTCCCTTCGTTCTTCTCGAGGTATCGACTCGTCGAACCTCCGACCGTTCTTCGCACGCTCTCTTCTCGGTCGAACCGTTACGAAGGGTGGATTTCCAGTTGGAGCGAGCGAAGGACGATTGTTTCGTTAAATCATCGGCCTATTTCGCGCTCGCGGTGACGAGCGAAAGGTCGGAAGGAAGGTCTCGCAACGACGAAGAGCCGCGAAGACCCACAGAGATCCTCGACTCGTGGGGTGGGCGCACTCGAGAGCGGTCCAAAGGATCGCCGAACGTCTGCCACCCGCTCGCTACGCAACTTTCCTCCCTTGCTAGCAAGCGGACCCTTTAGCATCGAGCGCGGAGAACGCGAGAAGAAAGTAGAAGAAAGAATCTGAAAGGCGTGCCGTGCCCGGAACGTGTGCGAGCGACGGAGAGGAGGAGAGAGAAAGAGAGAGAGAGAGAATGAGAGAAAGAAGGGAAAGGTGAGGGTTGCGGAGCCGGCGGGGGACGAAACGCCCCTTGTTTCATTCCGCTTTTTAATAAGGACCTCGTTTGGAACTCTAGGCTTTAAATAGATCAATACCTACGTACTTCATCCCTGGCAACGAACCCATCCCGCTCCCGCTCGTTCCAGCCCCCCTAGCCACCCTTTTTACCCCGCGTTCAACTTCTCTCTTTCCCTCTTTTCCCCACCCTCTTTCTCTTTCTCTTTCTCTTTCTGCTCGCTCTCTTTCCGCTTCTCTCCACTCTCTAGTGTTCCCCTTTGCCTCTCGCTTCGTTCAACTCTGTCCTTTCTCGTTCTCGTAACTCCCTCCCCCCACTCTCTCCTTTCCGCGGACGGCCGCGTGTATCCACCCCACCGTCCCTTGCCCTACAACCCATCCGCGACGAACCTACACCCTTTTTCGCGAATCCCCTCCGACCACCCTCGAGCGGACGCGTATCCGTTTGCAAACGTAGCTTACGCACGGGCTCGCCTCGCGTATCCGTACGCGCGCGCCTGCCTATTAGTGTGCACGGTTCACCGTACTCTCGGTGTCTCTCCGCAAAATACCCTTTTTCGCCGCGTCGCTGCCGATAGTGCCACCGCTGCCTGCCTGCCACCGCGTTCCGCTTTTTCCCTTTTTCCACGCTCTTTCCTTCCTCCTTCGTCGTTTTATTTTTCCTCCTCTTTTTCTCCTCTCCTCTTTTTTCCTCTCGGCGTTTTTTCCCTTTTTTCCTCTCTCTCTCTCTCTCTCTCTCGCTTTTTTTTTCTTTTTTCGCCGCCACCCCTCGCCGTCCGTTGCCAGCGTTCCTCGCGCCCCTCGGCCACCCTCCAGCCTCGTTCTCGGGGCTCTCTGCGTGAATGGGCGAAATGTAGGTAGAAGCCCGTTTTCGCTTTCTATACGGCACCCGGCGAAAACGAGAGTCACGTACGCTCCGGAGTACCGACGCCGGTAGCATCACGCACCGTCACACGTGGTCGGCCAACCTCTCACCTTTTCAGCCCCCCTTCATCCCCCGTCGTTAACTAAACGATCCGTTTATTCGACTGTTCCTTCATCAACACTTATCGGTGCCGCCCGTCGAGCCGTATCCGATAGCTTTTTCCCAACGCGTTCGTGGTGTCCTGCCCGTCCCGACAGTGGTCCAATTTTGCGCGACAACTTGGGTCGCGCATCGATCACAGGGTCTTTAATAAACATCGTTGTCCCTCGACTCGTTAAATCCGCGGCGGATACCGGTATGGAAATCGAGTAACACGTGCATACCGCACGCGCGGGACTCGTGGGTCCGGTGAAAGCAGAAGGCGGTGAAAGAGAAACGCGCTCGATTTTAAACGCGCCTGGAACGAGGCGATTCGCGTCCTGGGACGCAGGACGGAAGGCAAACGCATCGTAAATAGCCGGAATGATTGATCGGCCGCCTCTAAACGCGCGAGTCAGCTATGATCGCCGCGTTTGTACGCTGTTATCAGGCAATTAGTAGTCGAGCCGGGCTCTTAATCTATCCAATTCGTTCTGTCGGTCGAGTACGTTTATCCATGTACAATTTGATATCGGAGATACACGCCGCGTTTTTCGTAGTCCCCGTTATTTTTTCGTTTCGCTCTTTTTTTTTCTCCATCCACCTCTCTCGCCCCGTTTGTCGCCCCTCTCTCTCCCTCTCCCTCTCTCTCTCTGCTTTTTTTTTCTCGCGCAACGATAAAAACCGTTTTTCGCCGACAATATGGCACGACGGGCGATCGTTCCACCAGACGCGTTTTATCAATTTTAACGGGTCCGGCCGTTGATTCGAGAGGCACGGGACGCGGACCGAAAATCATTAATTGTTGCTGCCGCCAATTCGTGTAAGCGATCGGTTCAATAAATATGTTTCAATTAATTAAAGCGAAATCAAGTTTGGTCCATCGAACTTTTCGCTGTTCGAAAACGCTCGTTCGAAATCGTCGCGGCAGGGTTAAAATGGGTGGCCGGCACCATCGGGTCACGCGGCGCGTCGACCGTTTTTCAGCGTTACGTCCCGATCGGTTGTACGAGCGCTGAAGGCGAGTCACGTAATTTCGTGGCCGATGAGGCGAGCGTCGGAGGGTGGCCGGGATTGGTCGCGCGATTTGTATTTTTCTCTCCTCCTTTTTTCTGTTTTTTTTTTTTTTTTAGGGTCAAAGGGGGGAACGGCGATGGGCGAGGAATCCGAAGGGTGTCGGATTCTCCGCCGCCCGCTTCCTGTCCTCTCTCCTTTTTTTTCCTTTTTTCACGGACGTTCAGCCTGAAAAGGGTGATTTGTCGACCTGACCTCGAGAACCGTGAGAGCGTCCTTGACCTATCGACGTCGACGCGCGACAGAAAGCGCATCGAGAGGAATCGCGGCGATTCCGCTGACGATCGGTCAGGCGACGATGTTTCGTACGCTCGTACGAGGTGAAAGCTCGTTGTTCGTCGTTCTCCTCGACGAGCGTAGAGGATCTCGCGTGTCGGAAAACGCGAGGTGAGCCGTACAGAGAGAGAGAGAGAGAGAGTGGAATCGTTCGAAAAGCGACGCTGTCGTTGTCGTTATCGTTGTCGGGGAGGACGATGGCGTACTTGCCAAGCCAGCAGTCAGTCAACCAGGCATTCAGTGCGTGAACGTAGTCGAGGAGACGGGACGCGACGAGACGAGACGAGAGGAGACGAGACGAGACGAGGCGAGCCAGGGCGTGCATACATCCATGGGCCGTATAATTTCCGCGGGTCGCCGCAAAATCAATAAAAGAAACATTACATCGGCGGCTGGCAGTACTGAGCTTGGCAGGGGCCATGGGATTGGATGGGGAAAACGAGATGGGAATGGGTCGCGCAAGCGTTGCTAGAAACTCTGACAGCGGCACGGGGCTCCAGTGGCTCGACCGTTCGACCATCGAAAGAGGAAAAAGGAAAGGGAAAGAAGAACCGGAGGAGCTGGAACAGCAGCAGCAGCAGCAGCAGCAGCAGCAGCAGCCGCGGCACACCAGCAGAAGTTGGAGGCGGCGACGAAGGAGGAGGGTGAGAAGGCGGAGGAGGTGGAGGAAAGGAAAGCAGCCGGAGGAAAGCAGCAAGTCTTATGAAATATGGCCTCCTTACGCAGGAGTCTGTACTCGCGTTCCTTGGCTAGGGAGCGGCTGCGAGGGGATACAGAGAACAGAGTACGCGCCGCTGGAAGAAGATGAACAGCCGGCTTCGACGAGAAACAGAAGAGAGATAAAGGAAACGAGCGACTTCGAGCGAGTGTATAGTACTTAAGGGTACCTAGGTTAGTGTCTAGGACGGTTCTACGGCCAATTTTCTCGACGAAACTTCAACTCTCGCCTTTCGGGACGCGAAAGTATCCCGATTTCTATCTGATTTTCTTTCCGAAATGGAACGATCCCGGAAAGATGTAATCGGCCAGCGAAGTTCCTCCCAGTTATTATTCCGGGGAACTATCTAGGCTAGCATTGTTCGAAGGTAGACAACGGACCCGGGCGTCCCGTTGGCAGCGGCAAAGGCAAGCCGCTATTATTCCGATTGCGAGCAACAAGGTGTACCACTTGTGGCTCGAGCGGCAAACGAAACACCTACGTTAGTATCGGTTCCCCGAGCAAAGCCCGAGCGAACGGGGTGGGTCTGAGGCTGGGGTAGGTTCGCCTCGGCGATACAACGAGCTCGAGTAGCGACGTACAATCGAACGAGTCGGTCGATAGAACGAGAGGAGGCGAGAGCGTAAGAGCGAGGATGCCGGCTAGAGGAAATGAGAAAACCGCCCTTTCGAAGGCCAGACAAAAGGAAAAAGCAACGAGGGCTGAGGGAGGCGGTAGGTGGGGTTTGGTCCGTCACTCACCGCGGATATTTATCGAACGGCTCGATTCCTTGCCGGGACCGATCCTTCCGCGGCCTGTCATCGAAACGCGAAAGGATTCCGCGCGACGCTAAGGGCGCGCGCTTCATCCGCCCTCGAAAAAAGAACACTTTTGCTCGACACTCTGCCGCGCGGCACCGCGCGACAAGTGTAATTGCTCACTCGTCGGAAACGGTTCCCTCGCGCGTCGAAGCCGTCGGAGTCTCCTCGAAGCGTGCTTCGACGACGTTCGTATCTATCGCGCCTGAAAAGAGCATAGGAGTTAGAGCCCATCGATTCCTAACGTTTGCACAATTTCGCGAGCGAACTCTCAGCGTTTATATTCTATACAGATATATTTCTAAGTGACTCGCGACGGTTGGTTGCTCGCGAGCGTTGCATCCGCGATTGAATCTCGACTAACGCCTGGCTCGCGTGTAGAGGCTGGCTTTCTGCTGGTACACGGCGATCTCCTCGATGGCGTGTGCGTGCGGCAATTAGCGCACCACTGGCCGACAGTGGGTCTTCGGTGTTCGCCGCGACGACGCTCATAAATCCTTTGACAGAAACATTCGGAGACATTCGATGCGCATGATTTTCGACGCGACTGCTTCGGGATTTTGCTTGATATTCCATCGGTACGCTGCTATTTTAAATTCACGTCGAAACGGGATCGCTCGAACTTGCTCGAATTGTTACATATTTTATGCAGACGTCGCTACGAGGAAAAGAAGTTCGCCATTTTTCCCCCTCGCCTCACCGTTTTTTCGTTCTCTGTTCCCCGGCCCATAACACGGCGGTGGAAAATTTGGACTAGTCGAGATCGAGCCGGGAACGGGGACGGATGAAAATCTACCGGGCGCGATTCGATCTCGAGCAGAGGAACGTCGCTCGAAACGCAAGCCCGTTCTTCCCGTATTTTATGGGCCGCATAAAATTCGTACGCCTATGACGTATCTCTTCTGCTTTCACTTCTTCTTCTACCTACTCCTTCTCTTCTCCTTCTTTCGCGCGACGCGTTCTCAAAGCGTGACGCGACAGCTGCGCCGACGGCTCCACGAAAATCGCGTAACCGTCGTTGCTTTATCACGTACTTACCAGACAGGGTGTATGCATATCGAATATCGAGAATGTTAGAACATCTTGTCGGACAGCTGCTCGGACCCTGGCTCGATCTACAGGCAGCTACTGCCGTATCGTTGGGATCGTCTTTAATTTTCGAGAGACGAACGATCGAATTCGATACTCGACGAGCATCGTAGTCGATCGATCCTGCTCCAAGAGACGTGTTCGATGGAACGAAACGGAGGAAACGAGGATGGGAACGGTCGCGGTCGAGGCGTGAAACGGTACGAGGAGAAGAGGCAAGACGAAAATTTGCGAACCACTGAAGAAACTAGTTGGCGTTCTTGCGGCCAAAGAAGTCGAAAACCTCCCGTGAACCCTACGTACCCCCCACCACCGGTGCAGGCTCCTTTCTTTCGTTTCGTCGGGCCCACTCCTCGATGGCCGGGCCCGAGCGTGCACCTAAAATGCATGCTAGGCTTTCCCCTTGGGCTCGCGCCCCCGCCCACCAAAAATTTCCCCCACCAATGCGTTGCTAGGCATCTTCCTCTGGTTGCCACGGCCCCGTGTGCACTCGAACCTCCTTTCCCTTTGACGATCGGTCCCCTACCTAGCGATCGCCGCGAAAAGAATCGAAACCATCGGGCGAACAGTTTCCTATTGCGTCGTAGGTAATCGTAAAAATATCATCGCCCGTTCCGCCCCGTTTTCGTTCTCGCCGGTTAACTAAATACCCCGGGCGTGCCGCGAAACACGAAATTCGAGGGGGAGGAGGGTACTACACGATTCCTCGTCGCGGACGAAATTTACGGCCCCGCCGTCCGCGGCGAGAGAGATAGCTCCTGTTAATTCGACGTTAATGCAAGTTTATACGGAGACATCGGCGTCCGTTAACCGGAACCGAGGCGTCTCGAGATTTCCACGTGCCTGCGGATTTCCACGTGCGCGGAACGTTTTAAAATTCCTGGAACATTCGAAGCGACACGAGTCTTCTCACGGGCAAGTCGGTTGGAAACTTGCGAGAGAGAGAGAGAGAGAGAGAGAGGCGCAGAGAATTGAACGGCCATCGCTACCCCTACCTCGGAGATCGCGTCGCAACACCCTGCTCCCCCCATCGTGCTGCTGAGTGCACCATCGGTCTCGCGCTGCCAAATAGTCCCAAAATGCATCGGTGTGCCCCGCGTTCCTCGTCCCTCTAACCGCCCGCGCCGGAGAGAGACAGAGCTACACGGTGGGGCCCGAAGTGCAACGGCTCCGAACTTGTACCACTACCACCTTCTTCTACCGCTTTAACTTTTGCTCGGTCCCTTCTCTTTCTTACCCCTAGCCTCCTCGCCCCGTAATGCAGTTCCCCAGCCCTCACCGAGCGCTCCCCTCTAGTTGCTAGGTCCACTTGCCCGCTTTCTTCGCGAATAGGCATGCATGTAGTGTAGGTATATAACTTATACCGACTTGCACGATCGTTGGTATCGGAGGACCGGCGTGGGCAAACCCCACCTTAGGTGCAACGGCCTAAATGCAAGTTGTTCCCCGGGCTACGTTTCTCTGGCCCCGGACCCCGTTCGCCGCTCGAGCTACTACCGTTGCTTCCAGCCTTCGCGCACCATCTTAGGTTCATCCTCGCGCGCCTCTATCGCGTTTCGTATCGCGCGTATAGAGCGAGTCCAATTCCCGACGAAACGATCGCGCGATGTTTTTTCAATTCGATTGCAGGAGGAGACGCGCGCGAGACGCTTGCAGCTTTTGCTACGAGAAATCCAGCTACTTCTGGTTTCTCGCGATATCCCACTTTCGACGCATCGCGGACGAGGAACGTCGCGGTATCTGCGAGGACTGACGTCGAGCATCGCGCGATAGATAACGCGCCTCGCCGTTCGAATATCGCACGGCACTTTGACCGGGCGGTGAATTTTCGACGATACTCGCAATCGAATCTGTTGGGACGTATCGTAGCCAAGGCCCCTTCTTATGACGCTCGTAATTGCGTTCTTACGGGGCGACGAGTCTAATCGAACAGTCGCCGTTCCGGAGCGGAAGAAATTGCGCGCGCGGGGCCACGCCTCGAGCCCGGGTCGTGCCGTGAAAATTTCCAGATGCCCCGTTACGTGGGCCATTTAAACCGGCCGTGATTCCGTTTAGAAGCATGTCAAGTGCGAGCGGTTCGGAGCTCGAACGCGATTTTGTTTAGAGCGGAGGTTTCGCGTCGCGAAACGTTGGTGGCTGATCTCGAGGGAACGAATCCGGGGTGATGGAAACGGGAGGGTCTCGCGTGTAATCCGAAAAGTAGAAAGAATTCCGATGGAAAAGCAACGCGAGACGGGCCAAAAGGAGAGCGAGGGTCCGCAAGAAATCGACGGGAGAAAAAAATTGCGAGCCAGATGCGGCCCTGTCTCTCTTTGCTAGAGTCCCCTCTCCGGATCGAGGCTGCACCTAAATGCGCTATCCCTCCGTGGCTCGTCGTTGCGCCTCGGTGCCCCACCAAACGCATTCCTCCTATTTGGGCCCCCCACCATACGGGGCCGAAAAGTGCAACGGCCTAAATTCACGTAGGGGAAGGTAACAAGGGCCTTGGGCTTCTCCCACCCATGCTCCGGTGCAACAACCTAATTTCTAGAGGCTCCGCTCCGTCTCTCTCCCCCTTTCGCTCTCTATCGCTCTCTTTCGCCTCTCGACCAGCCGTTTTGGCTCGCCTCCTCCTCCGCCGCCTCCGTTTCCATCCTCCCCCGTCCGCTCCGCACACCCTCTCGCCGGCCGTGTTTCTTCGTTACCCTCTGGCCCCGCGCTCGCTACTCGTCCACGAGGAGTTCAGACGCCGCTCCACCACGAGCAGCCGCTGGAGAATCATCGCGCTTCTTCTATTTAATGCAATCGCTAGTCGGTTTTCGGCAGCGTTACCCGTCCCCCTTGCTCCGTCCACGACCGGCTCGTTCGCCGCTCCAGGATGCTCCAGGCCGCGCCACGCTGCGTTCCGCTTCCATCCGTTCTCCCTCTCTCCCTCTCTCTCGTACACTCTTTTCCCCCTTTCCTCCTTTCCTTTCGTTGCAATCGTCTCGGCTTACTAGCAGCGAGTCGTGTATGCAATACGATGCCCTCCGTGTACTACGGCTAGCACGAAGCCCTTGCCTTCCTCGGCTTCGGGACGCGTAGCCCGTCCTCGATTCCTCCTGCGAACGACGAACGAGAACGCGCGGCAGAGCTTTTCAACCGAACTTCGCATTCTTCCCGCAGATGAACGGCCACGCGGAGCCCGCCGTTGGCGAGACCACGGAATTTAAATGACCCGTCGAATTCGCGGCCCGGCCCGATCGCGAGCTTCTTCGAGTTCGCCGGCGCGCGTGCACCACCGTGCACGGAGTGACAACCACTGCCGTTGGAATGCGCCCGGACCGATAGACCTCTCTCGACAAATAGTGCTCGATAAGTCACCACCGCCTTCCTCGCGAGCCACGCGAACTCGGAGACGCGTCCCGACAGACGACAGACCCGACGAGTCGTATCGATAAATATTTAGAGTCCCAGGCGTTACCGGTTACGTGCGCGCCGCACGCACACCCGCTCCGCTCGGGATTTATTCGACGCGGTTTCGGCTGGTGGACGAGCGGTAGCGGAGCTCGTTCGCGTAGTGTCTCGAGAGGAGAAGGCGTAACATCGTTACACAAGACGTCGCAGCGTGGTCCCCCGCCTACCCCGCGGCCTGTCTCGCGTGCAACTTTCGTTCGATAAAACGCCCCCTCGGGGAACGGAGAACCTTCCGGGACCAGATCTCTGCACGCTTTCGAATTTCACGCGAAAATCGACCGATTCTGGCTGGACCCAGCCGCGTAGCTACGCATCCGAAAGCGGGGCCCGTTCTTCCTTCGCGTTTCCCAATCATCCTCCCCACCCTCGCCGCTGGTCGGAGCCCAAAGATCGCTCGCGCGAAAGAAACAGGAGGGAACACCGCGTCGTAACCCCGTTGTCGTCCACGGCGCTAACATCCTCGCGTAGAGGAGCCTTCAACGAGAGGGACACCGCTTCTTAGCCCGTGCTCGGGAGGATCAACGCCCCGACAAAAGTTCTTTGAGCCGGGGACCACCTGCCCGCGAAAGACCCGCCCTGCGTGCATCGACTGTGGTGCATTGCCCTCGTCCTTCGGTCCTCGCTACACTTCACTTGACTTAGCCACTTAGAAACAACGCTCGCTCGTCTTACGATCTACCACGGTATACCAGAGGGGGACGACGACGACGACGACGACGACGACGGAGACAATTCGATGCGCGTTTCCTTCACCTATCGTCGCCCTTCGCATCGATACGACGCGTTTCCTCGACCCTGTTGATCCCTCGAACCAAGTCTCTCGTCGATCGACCATCCACCTCGTCGACTTTCTCCGCTTACCCTTAATCGAGCCGCTTCTACACTCTACTTCTAGATAGACCAAGACAATGGCTGCCCTCGGTGGTCCAACTCTGATTGGACTAGTTCGAGCCAGAATCTGGATAAACGCGACGTCGAGTCTCGACGACGGCCAGGCTAATCTCGCCAGGCCTCGTCGACGGTTTCGCCTTGAGGAACGATCGAGGGAAAATCGAGCAGAAGGCATCGAATGGCCGCTAACCAGTAGCCTGTAGGTAGCGCGGTCGTGCGAGTCGAGTGTTTCGAGGGTTCCGGTGCAACGGCCTTAATCTCTCTAGGGCCGAACTCCCTGCAGCGTGCGTGACGATACTGCGTGCGCGTGTAGGCGTGTTTCGCGCGTGCACGCGTACCACGGCGCGGATGTGTGCGCGGCGGGCTCGCGTGTTACCGTGGTGCACGCGCGTCGCGTGTGCACCAGGCCCGTGTTACCCGCCAGAATGGCCAAACTTTATTTCCAGAATGTTTGATTTGAGAAAGAAATAGCCGTGACCCGAGAGAGCTCGGCCGGGAAAACCTTTCCGCGCGCAGCCTTGTAAACTAAGCCGAATTGAACGTTGGGTTCTTGATCTTCGATGAGCGGGGAAGAGGCGAGGCGAGGGAAGAAAATAAAAAAAAAAAAAAAAAAAAACGCGAAGGCGAACGAGAAGAAGAAAAGAAATAGTAGCGAACGGCTGATGCTACTTGCACTCGCGCGCTAGCGTATTAATAGAGCGGTCCGTTGCAGCCGAAAAGTTTGCGCGGCCGCCGCCCGCTTCGATTCGAAGTTTACACCAAGGCCCGTTAAAAATAGGACACTTGCGTTACGAGAACGCGGTGATTCGCGTAGCGTGTGCGTATCGCGAAAAGTCTGGCCCGGTCAGCGAGGCGAGTCCGTTCGAGGATATTCTCTTCGAGCGCTCGCTCGGTGAACTTGCTCGGACGCGGAGGATCGAGACGGCGGATCGATCCGCGCCGCCCGTGAATTTTCGGCACGGCTCGGCTCGGTCACGGGCCGTGAGCTCGCTGAAAATTTCTTGCCATTCTTCCAGCGGACGATTGTTTCGTTGCATCCTGCCTTCTCACCCGGCCCCCTCACGAGCGTCGGGGAACGAAACGGTCGTTCGTGGGTTTCGACCGATCCGTATCTACGAATACGTTTACGCGATCCTCTCGTTGAGAAGCGCGGCGAAGGAAGCGGAAGAAGGGGCGTAGGGAATCGAGCGGTGGTTCGCAACGGGACAGCGCGGGAAAAAGTACGCTCGATTGAGACAGAGGACGGTCTCGTTCCCTCTCTCTCTCTCTGCATTTTTTTTTTTAATTTTTCAAAAAGTCAATCGCTTAAACCGGTAGGTGATTATAGGATCAACGAGGCGAGGGCGAGCGGCGGAGGGATTGGGGGGTAGGTTGAAAAGGGGTGGTCGGATCTGTATCTCGTTTCGGCGGGTGGCGCGTTATCGACGAGCCGGGCGCATTATATTTTTGCAATTTTATCAAAAAAGAGGGGCGCGGGCGAGCGTCGAAATAAATGTGCGAGCCATCCGCCGTCGAGCGTGATCAGCATTATCGAATTAGCGCGGATGGTCTACGGAACGAAATTTTCGATGGTACCGCGGCGCGTTTGCATTAGCGCGTCCGCTCCAGGGAATATTGCGTTCCGATTGGACGTGCACGCGGAAATCGTGAATGATAAATATTAATTATTTTTGTTTGCCTCCCGCCGCGCGTACCAGCATTAATAACACTTCGATCTGCCTCCGCCATCCCGCCCCACGGACCGGCCGCCCACTCGAACAAAACTATAACGTTGCCAGCAAACGAATCGGTTAGCACGGTACCTGTCCATTCGACCTCGCAAAAACGTTAAAATAACAGAGATCTCGCGCGCAACCACCCCCGGCTCGCCACATCTCTTGCCCCGTAACCCCGCCTTCTCTCACCCCCTCTAGGCTGCAACCACCACCCTCGGGGACTACGTAATCGTGCTACAATGATCGTCGCGCGAATACGTAATTTTCGCAAACAAAGTAGCCGCGCAAATAATAAAACGCCCCTGTTTACCTTGACCGGTGCGTTTCCCCGCGTTCTCTCTCCCTCTCTCTCTCTCTCCGTCCGTATGTGCGCGCGTGTATCGCGTTGTGAATTTAATTGCAATACCGGTCTACCTAAAATAGCCCCAGGTTCCGGGTGAAATCGCCTGTGTCTTCGTCGAGGAAACTACGCGCGGTCTCGTCGTCCTCATCGACGCGCCTGGCTCTCTCCTCCGTCGAAAATCCGGCCTCGAAAGCTCGAAAGCTACGATAGAACGCGTCGGCGTCGCGCGTAGAACTCCGGTTAATTAATCGTCGCGCCATCATCGAGCGAGAGGGTTGATCGAAGGCAGCGGGCGCGCCGCGTTGGCCGCGCTCGCGACGCATGGGAAATATCCAGGGCTCCCTTCCTGGGCCTGGGACGGTTGCTCGCGGATGCATAGAACGAACGTTCCTCCGTCGCGTCTATTGAAAAATTCCATGCATCCGTGACTCGCCGCGACGCGGTCCCGTCGCTAGGCGTCGGTGATAGTCATTCGGATTTCCCGCGCGGGACCGCTGTCTTATATTTTATTCGCGAAGTTGAGGTAGAATTATCTCGCGGCACGAGCACGGGGCGTCTCCCGCGGCTGTCGCGCGAGATATTTTTGCAAAAATTTAGTACCGCGCCAGCCGAACGGAACGTCGAGGCGGCGGACACCAGACGCGGCGCATGGAGAACGGTGGTTTCCAGTGGCCGCCGGTGGCTTGGTTCGAGGAACGGCTCAACGGAGCGAGGAATAGAGTTCCCGGGTCCCGACAACGGCTTCACCTTTCGGGTATGGCCGAAAACTACGAGAAGGAAGTCCACATGGGTAAGCCCGCGCGTTGCTAGACCGAGTACACACCTAATTATAACTATCTTACATCTGCAGCGTCGTGTTATTACGTCGAAATGTATCCGACAGTTCGTCCGCGCTGGCGTGTAGGCCCGCCGGGTACGCGTTACAGCCGCGCTTAACAAACGTACCTGACGAAATTTGCAAGGATGCGCATAATAATCGTCCATTATGCGGTCACTTACGTCCGGGAAGAGGGGTTCCCACGCGTCGTCCAATCGCATAATCGCGGCGCGCCGCGGCCGATCGATCGGAATCGACTTTCGGATAGAGTCATCCACCGGGAAAATGTTTTTCGGCTCGATTTCACCGCTGATCGGTGACGGAGGCATAAAACAAAAAGCCAGAGAAATAAAGCTAAAAAATACGGGCACGGACGAGCTGCCGCGAGAGCGGAGCGGGAATAGCGGGGGGACGAAAAAAAAAAAAAAAAAAAGAGTAGGAAGATGATCTCGCGTGGCGTGAAAATAAAAAACACGACCGCGAAAAACTCGACCGGATTAAAAAGCGTCGGGCGTGAAACAAATTTAAAACGTTTAACCGTGAACATCGATTTTTATACGCGATATGGAAGGCAGATTTTCATCGTCCGTGAATTTAATCAGCTATGTACACGATTTGACGGGCTAACTTATGCCGCGATGCGATGCTTGTTTTTTTTTATCCCGCTTTTTTTCCGTTTTCTATCTCCTCTTTCTCTCTCTCTCTCTCTCTCTCTCTCTTACTCTTTCTCGTTGGCGCGTTCAAGGAAAAAGAGAAAAGGCAGAACGGTGAAAAATGATTCGCGAATTTAGGACACGAGATCTGTCCGCGCGTCGGTAGAACGCTCGATAGCGCAGCTACCTCCAAAGCGTTCGAGGAGACATTAATTTTCATAAATATTCCGTCGCCCGATCCGTGGCGGCCTTATTTGTAGAGAACCGAGGGAAGAGAGTCGAGCGAGCCAAGACGCGCGGCCTCTCGATGAAAGTTGAGATATCAATCGGAGCCTCTCGATAAATTCGCGAACCTGTTCCATCAGCCCTCCCCCCCGCCGTCCTGCGGCCGTACCGGTGGAAACGGGAGTTAGACGTCGTCGTAAATTTACGACGACCACCGCCCGGTAGAGTGCGTAGGTAATTTATGCAACGGTGCCGCGAAATCTGCGGACAAGTCTAAAAATCGCGCGGGGCACGCCTCCTCTCTATGTGGCCCGTTTCAGCGATTTCATAACCAGCCTTGCGTCACACGCGGCTTCGAGCCGAACGTTCATGCTTATCCGATGAATGTTCGCCTGATTGTGTTGCTCCACTACCCGCTTTGTAGTGCACGAGGTCGTGCTTAATGTCGCGGCCCGGCTGCGCTCGACCAATCACGCGCGATGTGCATGATACGTACTTGTAGAAACCCGCGCGGCCGCTTCGAGGCGCGAGGCGAGGCGAGCCGCAGGACTTTTTGCACCTCCGTGAATAAACTGCCGCGGCCGGCTGGCTGGTCGTCGCCGTCGTCGTCGCCGTCACCACCACCTGGACCAGCCGAAATCGGGTCTCGAACGCCCGCGGAGAGCCGTCCTTCGTCCGGTTCGGCTCGCCTCGCCTCGAGAACGAACTTCTTCTTCTTCGCAAGGGGAACCTGGTCCGCTCGGTTTTCAGAGAGGACTGTACGTCGCTGCAATTGTCGTCTACTATTACGGGTGCCCGCGTCGATCGGACATCCGGCGTTCGTTACGGCCGTGAAATTTCATTTATTAGCCCGAACGTGTACGCGGTTGAGCGACGGGGCTCGTCCACCGAGTGCGCAAAAATTCGCTCGAATCACGAACGAAGGGGGAAGGCGCTTCCGGTTCTTCATTATGCGTTAGAATGCACACGCATGTAATTGGGAGCCGGGATCGTGAATTAGGGCCACGGTATCCTCGTCCCTCGTCCCCTCCCGGCTCTTTTTTTCTGCGTCAGGCGGAATTGCAGGAACGCCAGCACCGCTTCCTGCTTTCTCGCGTCAAAAGTCTGCCTTTTCCACGCGCGTCCCTTTACCGCGTGCCATCGTTCTTTCGCCTCGACGTTGCTGGATACCTTTTTCTCTTCGAATGTTGCTTAATTCGCGGTCGAATGGGCGGAAGGGAACGCGAGTCTAACAGGTTGCACGTGCTCCTCGTTTCTGGCAAGATGTACGCGCGAGGAATGCGTGAGGATGCGGAGCGGGGACCCGTGGAAACAATGCCGCGCGGATAGAGCAAGGCTGGCTCGAGTGGTACAGTAACAATGATAATCTACTGGAAATCCAATCTCGCACCGCGCTCCGCGTTTCCTGTGTACCCCCACACAGGGGGGATAGTCTTAATCGCCGCCGCGATATTCAAGATGCAAACGAAGCTAGAAACGTCAAAGGACGATTATTTTATTGCTCGATCAGCGATACTGGCGTACTGGGCGTACGCGTTCTTTCGGAGGCGCGAGCGCGAGCGCGCGCGCGAAAAGGAAAGAAAAAGGGCGGATGATTAATTTTGAATATCGACGCGGCGAGAGATGCACGGTGAGAAGGGCCTCCTCGTCCCAAATACGTAGCCGAAGTTCAACGACCGGCGGACTTCGCTGAATGGCCAAGGGTCAGGAAGCAAGAAGTCGCTGGATGAACCAGCGCGAGAGCTCGATGGACGGTAACGAGCGGGCCGGCGCAAGGAAGCGAGCGGGATTGAGGCGAAGTGACAGTGACAGTGACAGTGATGCATCGCTTGGCCGAAACACGATTGCCAAATCTGATGAGCCGGTAATAAACCTTTTAAAACGGCGACAACAGTCGGTCCAGTTTCGGTTCCAGTTCCTCGAACGCCTATTTCTTCGTTGAACGCCCTCGCCCGTTCGATCGGGCCGCGGCTCGTTGGCAACGTTCGCAATTATGCGCGTTGATCGCGCGGCTCATCGAGCTCGATCGTCTCGCGAATAATAATTTCCACGTGCATTCGCGGATGTCCGCGCGCCGCGATTCCTTTGTAACTCGTGTCCCGCCCGCGGAGCTAGCGAAATCGCGAACGGTCAGCGTAATTGAAGCTCTAGGAAAGGCTCGCGCGATTGCCTAACAGTTCTCTATGCGCATATTTAGACGAGTCGTCGCATTATAGACCAGCGGTTCCCAAACGGAACGCGGCTCTGCCTGGT
Source organism: Xylocopa sonorina (assembly GCF_050948175.1). Taxonomy (NCBI): domain Eukaryota; kingdom Metazoa; phylum Arthropoda; class Insecta; order Hymenoptera; family Apidae; genus Xylocopa; species Xylocopa sonorina. The sequence continues at coordinate 18,444,890 of NC_135193.1, forward strand.
ACGTTCGTTTCGGTGATAAGACAATCGATCGTGGATCAACGACGCGCCAATGCGTCGCGGTCGATCGATCGCGGTAACGTTAGACGCGAGACGCAACGACGAGAAACACGAGTAACAGCGCGTCCAACCCTCTCGCGACGCAGCGACGTTCCTTTCTTCGACTTCGTATTCGCGACGGTTTTGGGAACCCCGGTTTTCGACGAACACGCGCTGTCCTATTCCCGTTTCGACGAATGCGTTTGCAATTCTCGTGCGCGCGGCTCGCCGATGTGTCGTCATCGCGACGGTTGCGAAAATTCCGACGATTGCACGCGACCGTCGATCCGAGGAATTTCGAAAATATTTCGCCGCTTTCGGAAACGCGTCGACGTTCGATTCGTACGCGTCGAGTGAAAAACGCGGAAATCGTTGCGTCCCACATCCGCGTAAGAGTCAGTAGGAATCGATGCGTAAAACAGTTGTGCGAAATTGGTTCAGCGAGATCGTTGCAGAAGGAGATCGGAATCTCCGAGCCGCAGCGGCCGCGTGCTAAAGGAGGAACACCGCGGAGAGGAGCGAGAGGAATTTTTGCGCCCGGATCCGGGGTCCAGCGAGATTTTTAACACGAAAGATTATCTAACACCGGCGGAGCGGCGGTGAATATAGCGTAGATCCACGAGTAAGAGGCGAACCTGACAAGTTACCGGCGTGAGGGGCGAGGGGTTGCGAGGGGACGTGCCGAGTAGAGGGGAATCGCAGGTCCCTGGGGCCAGGGTGGCTAGCTTTTGAAGCTGGCCAGAAAAATGGTGGTAGAACGAGGAGTAGAGAGAGAAAGAGAGAGAAAGAGAGAGAGAGAGAGAGTGAGCGAAAGGTAGAGGGAAGGAGGAGGAGGAGGAGGGGACCGAGGCGAACGGACCCTTTGGAGCGAGATAGAGCAAGAACAAGGGCCAAGGGGACGGGTGTCGAGGCGGCACAGGAGGTGAACGTCCAAGGGGGCAACCTGTTCGGGGTTCATGGCCCTCTGTCGACTAGCAAACTCGCAGGAAGCCATCCTGCCCAATCTGCTAGCGAGGCCTGCGCGAAGGCTTGAGTCCTGCCCGAAGGCGAATGCGCTCGTCAATCTGGATTCACCGTTCCCTCGAGGACCTAGTAGAACGGAGCATCTAGGATGCAACGGTACCAAAAAAAAAAAACGCGCGGTTTTTTCGTTAAAATAGGAGCAGTCCAGCTGTTCTTGTTCCTTCTCTATCCTTAGACAGAACGACTATGTTTAGTCTCGATTGACTCGTCTTCTTTCGTTCGTTTCCCTGAAAAGGACCGATCCGTCGCGGAGAGAAGCGAAAATGCGAGGAAGTAAGTAGGATCGCCGATCGAGGAGCCGAGGATCTAAGAGGGAACCAGTTCTCAGGCCGTAGCCTCGCGCCTGCGATCCCGTGGGCACGCGTACCAGTCGGATTCAGCCACGTCCCGTTGCACACGACGATATCCTATTCCGTCGTACACGCCGTTCTGCCCGGAGATTTATTCGCCGCGGACCGCCGCGATACCGAGAGAGAGCAGACGCGTTACAATTTATAATTCATCCACGTCCCCGAACAACGGTAGCTTATGCGCGAGGGAACGCTCCGAGATGAAGTTCGTTCCGCCGCGGCCGATCGGGTGAGTCAGGTCAAGGATCTCGCGCGGCGTTCGACGGATTCGCGGAAAGAGACGTTCGCGTAGAATTTAGCCGGGTGAACCGCGCCTGTTTTTCTAGCCGCCCCGTCGCCCGAGAACGCGCAGGAAGAACGGATCGCGCGTGCGAGCCGAAGGAACGCCGGTCGATCGTCTTCGAGGAAAAACTTATTCATCGAGGAACGCGCGGCGTGCACGGTTTTCCAGGAAGCGAGGAGAGAAAGAAGAATCGGTCGGTTCTAACCGCAACGAAAGGGCGTTAGGCAACGGAGATCTCGCCGGGCTTGAAATTATAATCTTATCTTGCACGCGCGTTAGTCACAGTGCAAATATGCTGGTAGACAGGAAAGCGATAGGTTTAATTCTGCATCGTTGCGATAATAGGCGACCGCTAGAGAGACAGGGATCAACGAGGAGCGCGGCGGTGGAATGGCGCGGCCACGCGGAGAGCGAAGGTGGCGGCGGCGGCGCGAGCGACGAGAACGGGGTCTCAGGTGGAAATCGTACAAATTGAATTCTGCCGTTCTCGCCGGCGATGTTTTCATTCTTTTTTAGCGAGCGAATTTCGGTCACAGGTAATACGAAACTCGGAGGCGGTGGCAGCAGCTCGCTCGGAAACTCGTCGGCCAGGGATCCGGCTCGATTTACCTTTCGCGACCGCAAGAAGGTCGACGCGCCGCGACGATCCGTGCCGCGGTCGAAAGTCGATAAAGCCGCGGAACGTGGAAGACGTAGTCGCGGATTAGAAGTCGCCTTGCGCGAGTTTCGGAGCTTTTGATCCGCGGGACGTGAACGGAGCAGGTACGCGCGTAGACTCGTACATTACGCGATTAGAGTCGATCGCCCCCGCCGTGGCTACGCGGCGGCGACGACGACGACGACGATGTCGACGATGTCGACGACGACGACGACGCGATGCACGCGCGATTTCTGCGGACGTGTACGTGCACGCGCGGCCGAAAACGCTATTTCAGAAATGGTATTTTTAGAAATGGCATACATATCTACCCGATGCAGAGGTAACTTTTTATCGACGACAAGCCGTTTCTTTTCCAGGTCGCAGCCACATGCGCAAACATCATCGAGCGCCGCATTCCTTTATTTCTCTTTTTCTCTTCTCTCCTTTTTTCTTTTCGCTTGTTTCTTTCTGTTTTTTTTTTTTTTTTTTTCTTTTACGCGCGATACACACGCGTAGAAAACCGCGCGTCGACCTCGCCGACGACGTTGCAGATGCACCCGCGGGGGAAAAGAAAGACGTGTCGCAACGGGCAGGAGGCGATTTCGCGGCCGATAGAGGCCTATTCCTTTATTAACGGCCGCGACGGATAGCCGATGTGGCGTAACAGCGTGGAAAGGGAGGAGAGGCGGTTTTCGTTGGACGGGTGTACGGTAACATTCGACCTCGAGTACGAGTAAACGCGTCTTACCCGCCAATTAGATCGGCAAGTAGGCGTTCGCCGAGGCTTACGGTTGGATCGACGAAGACGGTCAATTAAGGGCGGACGAACGGGAGTTCGCTAATGACCCGCAAGATATTAATTGGCCCTGGGACGCGGCTGGACGCGGCGGCTTCGAATACGGATCGACCCATAAACGAAATTCGAGATAGTCCTGGCGTCTCGGTTGGAACACCTGCCGACGATTCTCTCGACGTTCAAGGGGACAAAGAGACCACGACATCGGGGAACGTCTTCATTCGAATTTACATGGGCTTTGGTAGATTTTATGGGACTGCTAACAGTGGCGAGAAATTTCCTCGTTAACCACAGGTAGGGCTTCAATTAAAATATGTCCTCTATACCTCTGACGAGTCCCCTTCGAATCGAACGATATCCATGCGGCGACACGTTGTCACCGATTAGCGAGAACGGGCATTCGTAATCGATTGATGTCAAGGATAATAGGAGGACGGACCTGCAGGACCCTTAGCAACGGGTGCAGGTATCGACAGTGTTGAAAGTGCGAGCAATAAACCCATAAAGTGCTACCAATTCTACACCCCTTCGTCCCTAAGGTGGCGATTTCCATTTCCACGTTGTGGAATATAATGTAACGACCTAGTAATAACCAGAGAAAAAAGGGATCGACCGCTTCCAACTTTTGCCTTCGTGAATTTATTATAGAGCTCCGACGAATTTTTCAATAGATTTTATAGAAGGCTAAAGTTATTAGGCGAGTTCGAAACGGCTTAAATTGAATACACACGTTCGCGCGGGTCGAATGGTAAAACGAATTTCAGAATCCAAATAGCTAATAAACCAGACTTAACCAACTTTCCGATACGTTCCTTTCGAACCGGGGCATATTCGGGTGCACCGCGTCCCGGCAGGTCAATCTTCCAGTGATTCGGACGACTCGATCGTTGTTGCATTAGTATTTTAGAAGCAGCTATCTTGGTTGACCTCGCTGCGTTCGCGAAGGAGCTTGCGATCGAGGTCGAGGCTCGATCGGGTTTAGTACGGGCTTCTTGGAAGCGTTCAACGTTCGCGGGGCGCATCCTCGCGCAGATGACCGCGGCCCGCTTAAATTCGAGCGGAGCCGCGCGCGTTTTGTCGTTGTCTCAACCCTCGCGACGAAACGTTTCCTGCGTTCTCTGCGCGGTTACGTCGAGAACGCGGTTACACGAATGTTGCAGCGCATCGACGCGGATGCATCGCAACTGCTCGGACGGAAGACAGATCGGTGAATTGGGTCGCGAGAGAGATCGATCAACGACGAAACGATCGCGTGCTGGTCTGGCGAGGGCGATAAAACGAGGCGTTCGACGATCGGAAGCATCGACGTCGAGAAGGATCCCGCGGAGGATATCCTGGAACGACTCGGTCGAGGCGATGATACGGTTCTCCGGCGGAAGTAAAGGGTTGTTCGTGGTCGTGGGGACGGATTGGCGAGGAACGGTAACCCGGGGTCGTGCGGAAAAATCAGCACGACTATTTGATGCGCAGCTAACTGTACATAAGTTCGGCTGTGCACGGCTAAATGCCCGCGATAGGGTTCGCGGTAGAGAACGCGGGTCGCGGGAAGGGGTGAAGGGTGCTAGAGAGGGAGAGAGATAGCAGCGGCGCGATCGCGAATACTGGAAGGAGACGGATCGGTGATCGGAGAGAGACGGAAGTAGCGCGAAGGGTGTGTTAGGGAATAGTAGGGCGAGAACGGAGAGGGGGGAGCGGGTAAGGGAGGACGAGGAAGGAACGGAACAGAGAGAGGGTTAGGATCGGGTGCAGGCAGGGGCGTGTAGAAGGAGAAGAGCCGGCGAAAGGCAGCCGCGAGAAGAAGACGGAGCGTTGGGCACGGATAGAGAGACGTGGGCCAGGGGTCGAGGTTCGGGGTGTGGGGTGACGAAGAGAGAAACACTGTGACGAAGAGGCTAGAGCGGGAGGGCAGGCGAACGGTCTCGACTCGTGAGACGGGCGAGGGGAACGAACGAACGAACGAACGAACGAACGAAGGAACGAATGAACGAACGAACGAACGAACGACCGAACGAACGAACGAACGAACGAACGAACGACCGAACGAACGAACGAACGAACGAACGAACGACCGAACGAACGAACGAACGAACGAACGAAAGAACAAACGAACGTACGAACGAAGGAACGAACGTACGAACGAAAGAACGAACGAACGAACGAACGAAGAGTTGCATGGAAGAGGAGTTGCGTGGAGGGCAAGAGGGAAAGAGGGGTTTGGGGGACCACTAGCGAGGAAGTGGTGGGGCCAAAGAATTGGCGAGGACCAGGCTGCTCGGAGCAGGAGGAAGAGGCGCTGGAGGAGGAGGAGGAGGAGGTGGTGGAGGAGGAGGAGGAGAAGGAGGTGGCGGCGGCGGATGAGGAGGAGGTGGTGGCTGCGGAGGAGGAGGAGGGTAGTCGAGTGTAGTCGGAGGGGTGGCGCGGGGCACGAGTACGAGCATAGGTGGGGGTTGCCGCCCCTCTCACGCGTTAACCCCGCCAACGTGGAGAGAACCGAGCGAAAGAAAGGGACGGACCGAGGGAAAGAGGAAGACAGGACGAGGGCCACTGCCCCTCTCCTCTTTCCGCGAGGTTCCTATGAATTTTGCGACACTCAATAAAAAGTGGTTCCACGAGGTTAACATTTCGGTAACTATACCCTCGCCTACCCAGGGCGCGCACGCACGTAGCCACGACGAGAGCGGTTCGGTACTACGGACGTGTAGAGACGACGCGACGACGACACGACACCACGACCAAGACCACGACGAAGACGACGGCGACGACGACGAAGACGACGACGACGACGACGACGACGACGACCACGGCGACGGCGACGAGGACGACGAGCACGACGAGAGCTGCGACGACGAAGACGACGACCACGACGAAGACGGCTACGTCGAACCACGTACATACATACCGTATACACTTATTTGACGGCGTGCGGACACGCGCGAAGAGAGAAGGCGCGCGTAAACGCGCACACGGACGCGTGTTGCGCGCTTAAAGCGAAAGCGCGAGAGAAACGGAGATAGAGAGGAAACGTGCACACCTACGGAAATTCAGACGTGCGGACAAGGAAATACAAGAGTAAGAGTTAAGCCGGTACGCGCGCGTCCAGGGAGAGAAACACGGTCGTGTGTAACGCCGAGGAGAGCGAGAGAGGGACAGGAAGAGCGAGGTGGAAGGAGAGAGAGAGAAAAAGTCCGAGGGACACAGACACAGGAGCACGCGGGCGCACGCATACATGCACGCGCATGCACGCATACCACGAGACCGCCGAAAAAACTGCACGGGAGAGGCGCAGCAACGGGCAAACCGAACCGCGCGCGAATCAAGTGCTTTGGCCAGTCGCGTTCCCAATCACTCTACGACTAGGTAGTCCCCCGGTGTGTCCCAAAGAAGCGGCAGGGAGTTGGTCCTTCGCTCGATGGTGTCGTCCCGCAAGATAATACCGGATACTTTACCGCGGGATCCTTCTTTACTGATCAACGCGAGCAGTCCGAACGTTCCTCGATACACCGTTCTGGATCGTTGTTTCTCTTAAATCTCCTCGATCGTACCGCTGCAATTCTGATCGCGTTTCGTCGTCACACCGCTATACGCCGTCGTCGTTCACCGAAGATCCACGCAAACACACGGGAGTGCGTGATTCGCCGATTGTTTTCTTACTTTTTTTCTATTTTTATTTCCCTTTCTGTTCGCGCCGTTATTTATCGCGCGCAACGACCACACGGAACAAGGAAAACTGACCGAGCAGAGGAAACAGTGAACAAAACTCGGACATAGTTCGACCGTACATATTGTAGATGGGAATCTCCGCGGATACCTACTTACGGTGATTCGCAGAAATCGCACGCTTCGCGGGGACATTCGGAGGACGAAATCGGGAGCACAGATAGAACGAGAATCTAGCATTAACGAGACAGAAGAATAAGAGGATAGAGAGGGGAAGAGGACCGTCAGAGGCAACTGAGGAATCGTTCTTCGTGGCCACGGTATCGCAACGGTGTTACGTTATATACGCGGAGGACGACGTCTCTTCTTCGTTCCCTTCGTCCTTCGAGGCGCGAGTGACATCCGCGTGTATCGCCGATACGTACCGAGCAACCGTATTGCGACTACGCGCGTCCCACGATCGAGACGTTTCCACGTGAGAAGGCAGAGAGGAACGGATAAGTGAAAAAGGGCTAGCTTAAGTGGTGTCCGTTGCGATAATACATATCTAACGTCGCGGAACAGCGGTGGGTTGACAGGCGGTGGTTTTTCCAGCGCGGAAACAGACTGACTGGTCCGATTGACTGTGTTTGGTGACGGATCGGGAGAGCGACGACACACCGTCGAACAGTGCTGTTCGTCGTTCGTGGTTCCATCTCGTCCGGACGCGTGTCGCGTGGATCTGTGCGTCGATCGTCGAGAACTTGGCGTTGCTCTACGCGAGCTACCGCCACGAGGAAGAGGACGCGCGCTTGGTCGTCGTCGTGGTACGTTGCCCGTTGGTGCGTTGTTCCTTGCGACAAGGATGGACCTACCAGTGTCCAGGGAAACCTCCGGAACGCACGAGACCGCGAGCAACGATTGCGTGGCTTAGGGTATCTCGAGCGGAATCGAGACTTCCCTCGGTGATCGGTCTGCGGATCGTCTCGGGGGCGACGCGCGAAGAGGAGGGCAGGGCAGAAATCGACGAGCACGGAGGAAGATCGGTCGGAGGACAGGAAAAGGAGGCTTGCTCGTCGCGATCGTCGCATCCGACAGTCAAACGGTGGGTTTAGCACCGACGACAAGGACACCAGGCAAAGGAGCCCCACACTTTACTTCGCGCTCGACGATCAAGGTACGTCCACAGCTGAGAGTGGTGGCCTTCGGCCGCCTGTCGGCTTCTAAAGCGAGCGACGCGTCCGATAGAGAGTACGACCGCGTGAGAGCGAGCGAGAGACCGATCGCGCGCCCAGACAAAGACGCACCGATCGGTTGTACGAGAGAAAGAGAGAGAGAGTGAGAGAGAGAGAGAGAGGCGTGTGTGTGAGAGGGAGAGAGAGGGAGAGAGAGAGAGAGAGAGCGAGAGATGGAGCGAGAAAAAGGTGTAGGGGATCGAAAGAGAAAGATGGTACGCGTGCATAACAGTGTGCGTGTGTGTGTGTGTGTACGGTGATGGCAAAGAGGAAACGGCAGATCGTGTGTCCGTGAGAGCGAGAGAAATGGAGTTGGGTTGTGTTGTAGGTGTGCGTCGCGAAACGTACTCGCGCGAGTTGCATGCACGCGTGCACGCATACCACGGAATCTGACTATCGCGTGTCCATTTGTTTCGCGTGTACGTACGTACGAACGTAGGACGAGGGACGGACGGGCTGGGAACGCGGCGTAGAAGGTGGAAGGTAGTAATCGCGGGCAGCACGAATTGGCGTCGGTGTTGGTCACGGACACGTATCGCGTGTCTACGCGCAGCTAGTTAACCCGTCGCGGTAGAGTACGTACGTACACGTACGGTTCCATACGTACGGGCCGGCGTACGGTAGGTGTACGAGGTAGGAGGCCGCGTGTAAAGAGCAGCGCGCGACCGTGAAAGGTAGGCGCGTTAGCGGCGCTAGTTAGCAGCGTGTTTGTACGCGCACGGAGGGATCGCCGCAGCGGCTAGACGACCGCTAGACGAATATAATGCCAGACGTTAGAGGTTGCCTGGGAAATGACGTAATCCGTCTGCGAGCGCCCGATCCTTTTGTCGCGCGCGCCGCTCCAGCCCGCCGCGTGTTACGAGCGCCGTGTGTACGTACGTTAAGCCCCCGACCCTGCTCCTCGTTCACTCTCGTTTTCTCCGTGTTTTTTGCCCGGTTTTCCTAGTCGCTCCTGCGTACCGCCCGCTTTCCCTCTCCTCGTTCTCTCTCTCTCTCTCTCTCTCTTCCGCACTCGTCGCGACCTGTCTCTTTCCCGCGCTGCCCTCCCGTTTTCACTTCCTCTCTTTTTCTCCGGCGTTCATTCACGAAAAATTCCGCGTCCCGTAAAACGGCGCCCTCTCTCTCTCTCTCTCTCTCTCTCTCTCCTTCTCTCCCTCTGTCTCTCTGGCTCTCTCCGATGTGCGCGCGAACGGAGAGCAAACGTCAACCCGTTGGCCTGGCGAGATTCAATTACGGCCAGCTTGGTCCCGGCGATCGCGACGATGAATCGCTTTTATTGCCCACCGGCCGCGGGACCGTCTGTTTTCCTTTTTCTCTTTCTTTTTTTTTTCCGCGACGACGTATGTATTAGGAAAATAGCCGGTCGAGAAAAATCGGCCGGTCCTCCGCAAGGTCAGCCCGATTCAACAACGGCGAGCGAGCCCGCGCTGGGTAGCGAGCTCCCTTTTACTCCGATCGGATCGACGTTTCAGACCTCGATCCCTCCCTCCTTCTTGGCCGCCGGTGGTGCCGCTTCTGCTGCTGCCGCCAGGCCGCCCTCTTTCCCGTTTCTCCTCGATTTCTCTCCGCAGCAGCGCATCGAAAGAGAGAAACCTCGGTGTAGGTGCGCTCTCACGATGTCGTTTCGACCCTACGTACCACTCTCTTTCTATCTTTCTCTCTCTCTCTCTCTCTCTCTCTCTCTCTCTCTCTCTCTCTGCTTTCCGCTTTCTCCTGCCCGCGCTGTCGTCCGTCTTCGTCGCCCCATCCCCCTCTGCCAGTTCGCTTAGCGGGCGGGACGTGCAACGTGTATCGCGCAGATCCCCTATTTTTACGAGCGACGCGCGTTTGTTACACGATGCCGCTGCAAGTTGAAAACACCGACCGACTAGGTATAAATAGATATCTCGCGATACCGAACGAACAGCGGGGCGAAAGGGAGGAAAAGCGAGGGTGACGAGAGCGGAGAGAAACCCGGAGAGGGATGGATCGCGGAGGCAGCGGCTAAAGACAGAGAGACTGAGCTGCTGGGAGAGGGGAGGAAAAAGACGCGGTAAAAAATAAAAAAGCATCACTATAGCTCTCTCTCTCTCTCTCTCTCTCTCACTCTCTCTCACCCTCTGTCTCTTTCTATCTCTCCTCGACGATGACGATCCGCGTGAACACGGCTGCTGAAAAAATTCACCGAGCCGCTTGCACGCGTATATTATGCGCGCGTCAGTCGGCGTGCGTTGCGCCAATAAAAATTCCTCTGTACAAAGCCGATCCTTGAACGTGAGTTTGGACCCGTGATCCAGGAGCCTTGAAGGCTTCGACGCTCGCCTACGAACTCATCGAATTTGTCCTCGCTAGAAGGATACTCGTCTTTTTTTCGTATTCCGTTCTTTTAGATCCCAACAGATAGCGCGCGGTTATACACGCGCGTACGCACACTGCCAGCTCGTTTCCTTTCCTTTCTCTTATTCCCTCGCTCCCCCTTCGCGTCGCCGTTCGGCTGTTTTAAATAAATTTTTCGCGAAACGACAGAATACTTAGAGGCCGCAACGGTGGATACGTCTACTATGCTACATATTTATGCCAGAATACTTTTCGCATAGAGCGTCTCTACGCTCGAAAAAGAGATCGTCGATCGCTATTGTGACGCGTTCCGTGTGTCCGCTGAAAAGAGGGATAAGACAAACCAGCTTTACTAGTCTCTCGGTTTGCCGTTTTGTCGACGTTCTCCTTGCGTTATGCCCAGCCTTACGGGCTTTTTTTATCATCCACAATGACGCATAGATGCCCAGGTGCTCTCTCTCCTCTCCCGTGTTCGCGTGCACTCGCTAACTTACGCATGTACGTACGGACACACCGCGTACGCACACACCGCGCGGCACACCCCGTGCATGCGTGCGAAACACCGGAGAGAAGGACCCACGGTGCTTTCTCGCCGTTCCATCGCTGTAAACCGCTTCTTTCTTTCTTTATCTTCTTTACCTTTTTTTCTTCTTTCTTTTTTCCCTTTCAACGAGTTTGCCACGCAAACGAGCATCAGATTTTTCCACGAACCGTTTTTAAGCAACCAACCATCGACGCGAGACGTTCGATGAGTCGGCAAAACGCTTCGTTCACCGTGAACTACTTCGCGGGATTTCGAAACCGCCGTTTCCCGCTTCGACGCGTTCAATTTTCGCCGATTCTAACGACACACTTTTACCGATCCGGATAATTCAACACCGCCGCCGCCGCCGCCTGTGTTTCCATCGCGCTCGTTCAGCCCTGTTTCGCGAAACAATAACACCGCCGCGTACAACAAGCAATCCGTCGTTGCAAAACGTTACGCGATATTTCTACTTGCACCCGCAATTTGCAATTGGCCTCGTTTTCGCTCCGCGGCAGGATAACGTCGGTGTCTCGCTCGCTCGACCCGGCTCGGCTCGCTCGCTCCGCGACAAAACCGGTACTCGATCGACCTCACTCCGAGGTATCTGTTGCTCCGATACCATTATTCGCCCTGGTCTCGTACGAACGCCTTTAATTTCCAGCTACAACCTTTCCTTTGCTTTCGACGGGGACTCGAATCGATTTTTCGGGGCAAATCTTTGTACATCTTTTGAACTTTTCATTCGAAATTAAGCGTGCGAACTATCGAAACGATGGTAAAACTGTAGACGTAGCTTTAGATCGTCATCTAGCATTGTCGAGCTGATAAAAGTCACCGTTTTAAGTTTTTCATACGTCATCAGAGTCGTGTCGTTGCGTTTTATTAATTGGCCAGTTTGATGGAGAAACAGGGGTGCGAGGCGTAAATCGAAATCGCGAGACGGTTAACAGCGTCGTTCTCGATTTTCTTAGCGGCTGCCTACACGTGGAAAGGGTTATATCCCCGGCGATGATAACGGTTTGTGTTCTCCTTGAACGGCGGAGGGCATCGCTTCTCCTCGCACCCGTTATTTCCCCCTTTCTCTTCGCCTGTTCTCCCGTTTCCTCTGCTCGAGTTCCTGCGGAACCGCGCGCGTCCGAGGACACAGCCGTCGTCGTCGCTCCGTTCGACTCGCAGTCGATCGGCGACGAATTACGGATCCCCGATAGCGATTATTACGCGTCGAGATTTCCCAATCGCGATAACCGGCCGCGGAACAATGAGACGACGCGAGATAACAGCTTTCTCGTTTTTCGTAGCCGCGAAAAGTGAAGAACGTTTCGACGATCTCGCAACGAGATGTATCGCGAGGAACTTGTCGTGGTCGCGCGTCACGGAAAGCAACGCGTTACGACCAGATCGAGCATCGAGTCGGTAGAGGCGGTTTTTAAAATTGAAGAAGGGTCTAATTAAATTTAATGAACGCGGTCGTCGTGAAACCGTTCGACGAGTCACGCTCGGCTGAACCGTCTAGTCGAATTTTTCGCCTCGATAGTAGTCGCACGCGCACACTGTCTACGCGCAGGTATGCATACACATAATCCGAATCGACCGATTAGATTAGACGCCTAGTAACTAGATTACGCGTCGGCCGTGTGTTATCTGCGAAATTAGACCCTGGCTTGAATACGTTATTTAGGCGAACCGGATGCTAGAATAACCTCGGCGAAGATTTAACGCCGGCCTTTGCCACGCGATTTACGATCCCCCCGCACGGGCAATTGTACACGATTATTCGCTAATACCACCGAGTTCTACGCTGTCCTGATATTCCTTTTGCTGCGCTCCGATTATCGCCTGAGTCCCGGTCCCTTGTCCGCGACGAATACTTTTACGAGCCGATCGGGACTCGATAACGCGATCCTTAAACCACGGATCGATCGATCGAGACGCGGAGATTCGACCGTGTTGCGCCGCTAGGCAAATATCCATATCGCGCGATGGGTCATTGAAATTCATCAACGGCCGCCGTCCACTCTTCTAGCGCGTACCCATCGCCAGAGAAACACTGGCCATTATGAGAGGCACTGGGCGAGACGCTCGCGAATGTTGATGCGTTTGAGTGTACGCGTTGATCCGGCAACCGACGAGGACGAACTTCTTTATACTCGTCGAAACGAGCGATTAGGGAAGGAAAGAGAACCGACCGACTTCGACCCGTTCGCAGTTTCTCGGTCGAATGGCGAGAGGAAGAGTTTGGCAAAAATCGAGACGCACGCGTCAAGGTTGACGCGTCGCCCGTTTAAAGTTTCACCGGTAGACATTCTTTCCGCGTAAAGGCGGCCGGATGTCGCATGGAATCCCGATTAATTAGCACCGCGCGCATATCATTAAGGTAACAGTATCCATCGCGTATTGTAACCGACCGCCGCCGAATTAGAGGCAAACAATGGGGGCCCACCGGAGTCGTGGCGCCTTCAAATTCCATAGAGACGGTCGATCGCGGCGAGATCCGTGATCGGGTCCCGGAGCCCTTCGAACGATCGCGTCGTTCTCTATCTCGTCGTCCCCTCGCCTCGTCTTGCGTTTACACGCACATGTGCGCGCGAACGCGTACACGCAATTGCCCGGACGGGAAAAAAAGAATGTCGCGCTCGTTGGCCCATCTATCCGCCTCGTCTGGCGCGTTTCACCAGCGCCGCGAGTCCGTGCCATTTACAGATCGGACGGAGAAAAAGTTTGCGTTCCTTGCCCCTTTCTCTTGGCGAGCTTCAATGGGTGACGCCTCGAAGAATAACGGCCTCGCGGGTAGGTGCAAGAACGCCTCGTCCGAAATCCTCTCTCTCTCCCTCGCGACCATCCTCTCCGACCCGTTCGAGATGCTGACACGCTTCCGGGATTCCGTGGAAACCGATCTCGCGTTTTTTGCCATCCCTTAAATTGAATGGGGCTCGTTATCTCCGCGCGGCTTCGATCGAAGGGGAATCGGCGGGCGATGGTGATGGATGCACCGTCTACGTGGGCGTCTGCGGCATAATTAAAGATACAGTCGGTGACCCATTTCCAGTATTTTTAAAGCGGCGACCAAAATATTCGCCGGATCATCGTGTCTTAATTAATCGCGCAGGCACCGATGGAAAAGTGGGTCGGCGCAGTCGGAGCCGGGGGCAAGCCAGGGGCAGGTTTGAGAGAACCGCGGCGTCTTCGACGAAAATTTTGCATCGATAGACTCTAATCGTCCGTAATTCGAAGAGGAACGGACGGCGATCGTTCGAGATCGATCCGCGAATCCGTGTATTTTCGTCGAAACGGTATATATTTTAAGCGACTGTGTTTCTTCGGGACGAACAACACGCAGCCGTAGGATTCGTCGAAACCGTGGAAATACGAATCATTCGCGAGGCGATAGGGTCGTTTTAAATTAGTACTTCCGAGTTAAATTGGAGTTGGAGAAGCGAGCCGGTACGCGAACGCTCTCAGTGGAAGAAGCAACGACGCTCAGCCGCTGGCTGGCGACCGCAAGTAGCACGAGTGCAGCGATAGCTAGCCGTAGTTGCAGTGGAATAGGACGATGCCGGAATAGACACGCGCTAGGCCGCGATGCAAGTAGCGCGCGTCTATTGCTAGGCGGACAGGGAAATGCGCCTGGCCCCTTCAGACGCTCGACGCTCTCCCGCGATCCTCGATCCTCGTTCGTTCTACTTGCATTCGTCCTCTTGATTCCACCTAATTGTATTTCACGCCTCGCAGCCGACTTCTTGGCGATCCTTTTAACTCTCGATCGGGTGAATAACGCCTGGGTGATATCAGACGGCTATTTTTGCCGCTTCCGTTACTTTTTCGCTGAACAGGTAGGACAGGAAAGGGGGCCGGTGCGAGCAGCTCGTCCGTAGTTTTTCTAGACACTTCGAAACGTTACTTTCCGAACGCGGGATCGCTCGCGGTGGGCGGTGGGCGGAATCGCAGGAAATTGACCGAGCAATTCTCACCTGACACCGGGCCGATGGCATCGCCTGTTCCTAACACATTCCCACGTTTCACGGTGTATCGGCCGGCGCGACTGTACCGATGAAAAGAAATAATTGGTTGTTTGGCTGCCGGCGGATTAGCCCGTTCGAGGTCAACGGCCACCAAATGTTTGCGAATGCAGTGGGAGGGAGGGAAAAGGGTACCGGTTCGAACGAAACACACTGGCGAGGGACGAGGGATGAGGAACGAGCGAGGTGACGGCAGAAGGAGGGGGAGCGTGGGTAAGGGTAAGGGTGACGGGGGGGGGGGGAGGGGGAGGTGGTGGTGGGTGAGAGAAAGGAAAAAGGTGGAGAGGGCACGTACGATGCAGCCACAGAGAGAGAGAGAGAGAGAGAGAGAGAGAGAGAGAGAGAGAGAGAGAGAGAGACTCAGACCCCGCATATTCTTGCCCTGCTGCCTGCCTCACCCCCCACGAAAGCCTCGCGTGTGTAGAGTGCATTTAGGACGCATGTACGGTCGTGCCTAAAGAGGATGATATTCTTTATCGCTGCAGTTTCTGTCTATTGGGACGAATTCATGCGGCGGTTGTTGGCAAGCGCGCTAACTGGCAGGTGCGCCGGGTTAATGAGCACATCGGGGTTCAAAACTGCCGAAAAGGGCGCTTTTGAGGCTTCCACGTGTACCAGGCACCGCGAACGCGAACAAACGATTTTTTTCTTCCTCCCCATCCTTTTTCCTCTGCCCCTATCTCTGTCTCTTCCATCGCTTCGCCCCTCCCCTCTCCTTTTTCATTATTAATTGGTCTAACGGCGCGGAGTTAATCGGGGAATATTGAAATCTCTGCACGCTTCGACGACCGACTAGATCGTCGTGACAAAGCGATCCGTTTAAAAGGCAGAACGCGAAGCAGTCTCTCAACGAGCTCTTCGTATCGGCGGGGGGATATTGGAAAAAAATTCTGAGCAACGCTGGTCGTAAATATTTATTCGCGCCATCTCTCAACCTGTACAAAGGATTAAATTCTCCCGGGCAATCCTCTCGATGATCGAAAATAAATTTTTCTTCTTTCTTTTTTCTTGTCTTTTTTTTTTTTACCATTGTCGAAAAAAAACGGTATCGCGATCTGGTAAACCTCGTTAGTTAAATGGCGAGGATGCAGGGACAGAGAGGGGTTAGTCGGTGGCGGAGCAGACACATGACGTAGGTTGGCGGGGAGCTGGTAATGCGTGCGAGTGAACGGACAGGGAAGGAAAGGGTGGGACGATAGGGGCTGTTACAGGGTAGGAATGTCTTGGTCCAGTGTTCCGCGATATGTAGCCTTGAACTCGGGACACCGGGACGCATCGCCAGGTGACGGATACGCGTTCACGGTGCGGCCACTTTTCGTTTCGAAATCGCGAAGGAGAGACCTATCGGAATTGAACTAGCTCCGATTCGTCCCGCGTTCAGACTTTCGACCCAATTACCGGGTGTGCATCGCGCTGAAAATATTGCCCTCTGCATATTTAAAGACGTCCGATACGAGCCGGGCACGGTATAAATAATGCGGGAATGCGATCGATTCGCGCGTGGGAAACGAACTTTTTTTTCTCGCTCCGAAGACCGTTTCCAAATTCGCGCACCTGCAAGGCTGTGCGTAGCAGAAGCGCGAGACAAAGAGAGGAGCGTGTATCACGCGATCGAATCTAACGCAGGTGGAGCTGGGGAACTGTACGTGTACGCGGTTGCGAAGAACCGGTCGAGAACATCTGCAATTTTTCTACGCGCAATTTTAGGCCAGCCTGTAAATCGAATCTCTCGAGGAGCGTGCAGACGTTCCTCCACGCGATGCATCGTCGTATTCCGCTAGAGACATCTCGCCGTTTCGTCAACGCCCGAACGATCGCCGTAGTCCGTGCTATTATTATTTACCGACGCTTCGGAGGTGCCTATTAATTTTTCAGCCGTAACCTCGATTTTGCAAACGTGGAGATGTACTCGCGGCGGAGCGGCGCGCGGCATTCTGAATGCGCACGTTCAAGGGCAACTGACTCATAGACCCCAGTCTGGCGTGTTCCATAGGAAACGACGCTCAATGTGTCGTCCATCGATTGATCGGCGAACGAAGGAAAAGAGCGATTCATCGTCGTTTAAGAGAGATCCCCCTTTCGCTCTACCGTTCGCTCGTTATTCGGTGCTTGGCCCAGCTTCGCCTCTCTCCCCACCGGGGGATCGATCTCATCGATTGATTTTCAAATAAAATCGAACCAACAATTATGATTTCTTTTTCCAGCGGCAATACGTTAATCGAGGAAATAGACCGTGATTCATCGTTTGAACGGTTGCCGTTTCTCTTTTTTTTTCCGCACACAATTGCGCGTGACGGGATATACGCGTTTTATTTAGATACATTTTACCACCGAATCAATTTCGGTATAAAAGGATTAACGACTACGTGCTCACGCGCTTTTTCCTATTTTTGTGTTTTTTTTTTTTTTTCTTTCTCGTTCACCCCCTGGTCGGGGCTGTCGGGGAATCAACGATCGGAAGCGCGTCCTCTTCACCCGGGAAATTTATTTCGCAACTAGTAGAGCCGCGTCGCGCTCACGGCTATCCGCCGTGAATTATTCGACCAAGGTCAGTGGAACGTTCCTCCGGTCGGCTGGGACGGGCGAAGAAAACGGCGGAGGATCGGGAAAACGAGCTTGCTCGTCGCCGAGGCACGGAAACATTTCTAGGCAATCTAGCCGAAGTATAGGTGCCACAGCCCTCAGCTTTGGCTCCTAGGAATCCAATCAATAAATATTACAATGGAACCCCTAGAGAAGTAGGGGAGCGTATCCTCCTCTCGGCCGACTCCCTCTATCTCCTCTCGACGTCCTCGCTCTTCCACGGTCTTCCTCTTTCCGTCGCGTCGGTGGAAAAAGGATCTGTCCTACGTCGCGCTCTCACAGTCGTCGCGTTCCTCGTTCTCGTTCGCCTCGTCCTCGACTACATCCGCGAAACTTCGCTTCCTTCTCTCTCGACCGCGCGCGTCGACCCTCTCTCGTTTTCTTCCCTCCTCTGTCGCTCTTCCTTTCCTCACTCCGTGGCTCGCTTTTTCCCTCGGCTCGCCCTCCTCTTTTTCTCTCCGTCTTTCTCTCCGCGCTGTCCCCCGCGTACGCCCTTCCCGCCGCCTACCCCGTTTCTTCTTCGTCCTCCCTCCCCCTCGGCACCTCGCCCTTCTTCCTAAGCCCGCGCCAACTCCCATTCGAACCCACCACCCATACCAACCCCCGCCCCTCTCATCCAGCGGCGTTTACATTTTACTTTTCTAGTAGCGAATTAAAACCGCGTTCATGCGCAGCCCGCGGAAGGGCGTAATGATTTTTTGAGGGGCGAATCGAGTGGGGTCGCCTACAGCACCGGCGGAGGGGGTAGTAGCTGCGGGCGCGAGCTTAGCAGGAGCAGGATGGCAGGAGGGATCGCGAGACAGGACGGCTGCCGAATAGATGGATGGCTATGACTCTCTCTCTAGTCGACGGAGCGCGTCGTTAAAATATCCGTACGTATCGGTGAACGATTACACGCCGCAGGACCGTGCGCGCTCTCGTGTCCACGGTGTCGCTGTTCACGCGTTTCACCGGACCGATAGAAAAAAAAAGAAAAAAGAAAAAAGAGCAATCCACCGCGTCGACGAGACGCGGGAACCCGTAGCTTTTCAAAAGTTCTGTCGCTGATCGCGCGAATTTTGGTTCCACGGGATACGCGTACGTCCGGTGGCTACGTCCGCGGGGAGAGGCGACCGTCTATCCGCGATAATCCGTAGCACGCGAGACGCGCGAACCGGAGCAAGCAGCGGTGGCGCCTTTAAATATTCCAGCTCCAGCGCTTTTAATTGGAAGTCGTTAGCTTTGCGCATTTTCGTCTCGTGGGCTAACGGGTGACGTAGGGTGGGCCCGTGGAAAGAGAGACGAGATCAGTTCCAGAGAGAGAGAGCGAAAGAACCGAGAGAGAGACGAAGCGGGAGGGTTGCAAAGGAGAGGAAGAAAGAGAGCGAGAGAGAGAGAGTGAGAGAGAGAGAGCAGGAGGGAAGAAGAGCGAAGAAGAGAGAAGAAGAGAAGAGAAAAGAGGTGGGCTGGGCAAGGGTGTTAGCGGGGTAAAAGGGGAGGCACGGCCGATGCGGCCACAGGCATAAAGCTCCCCACCATCGCGGCGTCGGGCTCTCTTTTCTTCGTTCCTCTCTCTATTTCTCTCCCGCCCTCTCTCTCGCACTCTCTCTCTGCGTACGCACTATTTTTTAGTCCGCACTTATTACGACAGATGTCTCATGCTCCGATAAAGAATAACGGCGGCCGGCGGGCGCCGTTCCCCCCCGCGTGCTAGTCCTAACCAGGCTCGGGAGCTGCAGCCCGTACTCTCGGCTCGTGGTGTCGCCGTGACACGACACACGACACGACGCGACACGTTACGTTACGTTTCGTTACGTTGCGTTGCGCACACCTTACATTCTCCTCGCCTTTTTTTTCTTTCCCTCTTACTACTCCCCTTTGTTGCCACTCCACCCTCGTCGTCGGCGAGGGCTCCACCTCCCTCTTTGATACGCGGCTGCCGGAACGTGTTGCGCCGCCGTGACAGTGACTTTGTTCCACGACGTGTCAACGGTTCGAGTGTCTTTGCTACGCGATCATTCGCGAGTCCACGCGCGTGATACACTCGCTCTTCTAGGTGGTAGTAGTGGTGGTTGATGCTGCTGACTGGCGGTGGTGGTGCCGGTGGTGGTGGTGGTGGTGGTGGTGGTGGTGGTGGTGGTGGTGGTGGTGGCGGCGGCGGCGGCAGCGTTGGTGGTGGCGGCGACGGCGGCGGCGGCGGCAGCGGCGGCGGCGGTGTCTCGGTGGAACGGAGCGGCGAGAGAGGCTTCGCATTCCGGAGTGAAGCGCGCGGCAATTTGCGTCACGGTGGCTGCTTGCATCCCGAACAGAGAAACACGTGGCTAGGTGGGTCGTGCGTGCGAGAGACCGGTTCGAAATTCCCGCGCGTTGCCGCGAGATTGCCGCCTCTGACGGCCGCGTTTGCCCGGTGTTTTCGTATTTCGCGGGAACACGCGAACGAATCCACGATCACACGAGCCAACGGGCAGAGAGAAAGATGACGGATTAAAACCCGCGGAACCGTGCTTCTTTTCTCCCTCTTTCTCGCTCTCGCTCGCTCTCTCTTTCTCGTTCTTTCTTCTCTTTTTTATTTCCTTCTATCGGCGACGACGTCGTGGCGCGCGTAGTGTGCCACTGGTTGGGCGTTGTATCGCCGTACGGAGTCTCAGACTTCTTCTCTCCCCTCGTGCCTCGCTGCCTGAAGGTCTATCCTCTGACGGCAACCCTCTTCTCTCCTCTCGACTTCGCGCAGATCGAACGCGAACGCGAGTGTGTGCCGTGTCACGCGTACGCGACCGAGAGACGGAGGGAAAAAAGTGGTTGGATCGGTTTTTAAGCGACGCGTTATACCGTTACCGTTGTCGCAGTCACCCTAAGGACACCCGTTCTCGACGCAGCGCCCTACGAGAGACCGCGAAACCGAGCGAGCGCGTGAAAAAGCTTGCGCTCGAGGGCCGCGTTTCTGAGTCGCGCGCAAACAGGGCCAGCAGAGAACGGAGCGCACGTGTGCGACCTGTCCGACACACGCTAGGTGCCGCAAGGTAATCCTCGTTCGCGTACGCGCCCTTGCTCGCCTTTTCCCAACGCTTTCCACCAACGGAGGAAAATTCGTGGCAGAAAAAGATATTCGAGGCGCGCTCCTTTCGCGTCCTCCGCCGCGATACTTGACGAAATCCGCTCCGCTTCTCTCCGTCCTCTTTCCTCCCGGCTCGTCCTCCCGCTCTCTTTTTTCTTCCCGCTTCTTCTCGTCGTCCCTCTTCGCCCGTGTCACTGTCCGTCCGTCCGTCCATAGATTCGCGCGCGCACCCGCGCTCGCCTCTGTACGTGTGCGTATGTAATCGTACGTCTCTGGGTGTCTTTCTCTCTCGAGACGATACCTCTTTCTCTCTCCTGTCGGTCGTTCTCGCTCGTCGTACCGGCGATCGCCGGCTTTTCGTACGTTTTCGTGCGGCCTCGCTGCCGCGCCGCGACGTACGCCCGCGTCGACGAAGGCACACAGCTGCACAGTCGTGACGTGACGTTTCGGGGGTTAGTTCGCACGGTATGTGACGGAGAAAGAGGCCATCGGTGGACTGCTGCGCTGTTCCAACGTGCTCCTCCGAGGATCGTGCCGTTTCCGGTTTACGAATACAGCTACCAGTTTTTCACACCTCCGATGTGTTCATCTTCTGGCTCGGCTGGTTCGACTCGCTCGTTCGTTCCTCTCGTGACGGTTCGCGACATGTGATCCACGGCCGATTACCTCGATCGGCG
This sequence comes from Xylocopa sonorina, assembly GCF_050948175.1. Taxonomy (NCBI): domain Eukaryota; kingdom Metazoa; phylum Arthropoda; class Insecta; order Hymenoptera; family Apidae; genus Xylocopa; species Xylocopa sonorina. Next base: position 18,466,041 of record NC_135193.1, read on the forward strand.
TCGACGAATCGCGAGGCTGTGCCCACGGGAAGCGGGAAACCTCCGCGAAACGAACTTTCCTACGTTTCACTCCACACCCCCGGCTAATTTTCCACCTCTCTGTCGTCCAGTGTGTACTCGCGAAACCGCACGCGGCCGCGCTCTCCTCTCTCTCTCTCTCTCTCTCTCTCTCTCTCTCTCTCTCTCTCTCTTTTTCCCTCGATACCTCGCACTTCCTCCCTCTCGTCCTTTTTCCCTTCTCCTCTCCACCTAACCGTGTTTTATTCCTTCCGGCATTCCTACCGGGCGAAATCGCACCTTCCTCTCTCGCGAGAGCGTACGACGCGTGACCCTCTCGTCAACGTGACCACGTTTCGCACGCGTTCTCACCGGTCCCGTCGATAGATCGATTATATCGCGGCACACGGGGATCGGGAATTTTCCGTGGCTCGTGGATCCACGATTCCTCGGATCGCGGCCCGTCGAGAATGACTTTCCGCCACGACGAAGCAGCACTAGTGGCCGAGTGTAGGGGACTTATTCGCGAACTTGTGAAGTGCGCACTTTTTTGCGAGGTGGCGTTGTGCAGATAAAACGCAGAGCGTTTCAATTCGGTTCATTGTTTCGGTCATTAGCTTACGCGGCATGACGAGTGATAGGTGTGCTTTCGCGATAACGCATCCACTTTCTTCGAACTGTGATTACTGTCTGGATAGTGTGGTGAATGTGCCTTAGAAATTACGAATACCGTAACAGCCGTTTAGCCTGAGAAAAGGTACCGTATAACGTAACCGATCTCTCCTATCCTCTTCTCGCACTCCGATCCCGACGTTTCTATTCCCGACCGTGAACTCGTTCGTTAATCTTTTCTCTTTCTCTCCCTCTCTCTCTCTCTCTCTCTCACTCTCTCTCTCTCTTTTTTATTACATTTGCACGTACGCGTCGACCCCACGAGAGGCAACGATTTTACCGATTAATTCTTCGAGCAGGAGCACGAGGATAATTTTTTTCGGTTGATTCGGTGCACGCGTTTCGAATGCGACGCGTACGTCCAGCTCGCGGGTACGTCCACGAATTTCTTTCATCGCTGGTCGTACTCGTCTAGATCTGCGTCGGGTCCCGGTCGAGTTCTATTATCGAAACGTTGTCCAGGATTTTCACGGGACTGCGAAACTTATCTAGAATTCGTCACACATAAATTTAGCAGCACGCGATAGCAAACTTGAAAGTCTGAAAACAGTTTCCGAATCACACCGCGCGGCTTATGATAAAAGTGTATCTACGAAATAAAAAGAAAAGAACGGAGGAAAAGGAGGAATTTATTCTTCCCACCCCGAGCGTCTTTGGCGATAATTGGTCGGAGCGCATCCAAAATATTGCGGGTGTTCGAAGCAGTTATTTACCGTTCGAACGTCCCACGGCCCTCCTCGAGATCGGTAGCATTTATGTATGTACTTTAATTACTATTTTCTTCGGAACGGCGACTCTCCCGACGAACGCAAAAATAACTTTCGAATCAGCGATACGATTATCAACGGAAACGTTACAAAATAGTATACACGGTGTCCGTGCTCCTCTCGCTCTTATCGTAATAACGTGTTATAGAATACAAAAAACAATCGACGATCATTAATTCCATTCTATATCGGAGCTTTTGTCATGGCATGCACCACACACACACACTCGCGCACACACGAACACGAACACGCACGCATACACGCACGCACGCACACACACACGAGCCCGAGCAACGAGCACTGTAAATTTGTTTTAAGATCTTTTTTTTATCATTTTGCTAAGATAACACTATCAGCATACATTTAATGCTTGCGCTTTTAAAAGTGGCGGAGAGAATTATTTAATCGTATGTTCTGGCTTCACTCCAGCCTGGCGACCTAATTTTCTTGTATGGTGCAAATAAAAAGTAGCGTAATCCTTCGTTTCTATTTTTACGCCATGCACTCTTTAATTCTTATTCTCCGTCCACGCTCGACATCGTTCGGCCGATACACGGTGTACATACGTATCCTTTTCTCTCTCTCCTTCTTTCTTTCCTCTCCTTTTTGCCTCTCGTTTTCTTCTCATCTCATTCTCACGGTTCGCCATGCGAAACGCGTCGATGATACATTCGCGTTTACACGCGAGATTCGCGAGGACCGCGCCGACATCTCGAGCAACGGACACGCGCTCGGCCCGTACCCGATGCCACGTAAAAATACCGCAAAACTCCGATGCGTCGTTTTGCAACGCACACGCCGGCAACAGGAACGGTTTATGGTCCCGTATTTTTATACCGTCCGAATTAATAACACATGTTCCGCGCGCGATACCTCTGGTCAACTTTATCCTCGTTCAACGAATCCGCGTATTAATTATTAAGTTACATAACCTTTCTTACACGACGAGGGAGAGAGAGAGAGAGAGAGAGACTGTACGAATAAATTAACATATGTTCTAACGATGCTACACCTATGGTAAACGCGACAGTTGATGTAGTCACCCGAAATATACGCGCTCGATTCTTTTTATTCGGCCCTTAACGAGCGGACAAATTACTCCTCTTCGTTCATCCCTTTTCATCCCTCCAGTTCGCGTCTGTTCAATGGAGAGGTCGGGGTGCGATGTTGGCTAGCACGGCGTTTCGCGACAGCGATTATGAAAAAAATTCAATTTTACGATGCGCACACGTACGCTGTGTATCGTGTAATTAGAAAACGGCAGCTTTTCGATTTTGGTTCCTGGTCGCGTCCGAGGTCGATGCGACGGTCGTTTGGCTGCCCGTTAAAACGTCCCTTGACTGATTACTCGCTGTAAGGCGGGACCAGCCGCGATACTTTATTAACCAATTGTATCTGTATGTACCGCTGGCTAAATAGAGCACGTTGTTTCTGATTATAGGTGAATAGACATAACGATGGTAGATACGCAACACTTTTGTCTGCGATGGAACAATTACCAAAGCAGTATAACGTCGGCGTTTGAGAACTTGAGGGACGATGAAGATTTTGTGGACGTCACACTGGCCTGCGATGGCAAAAGCCTCAAAGCCCACCGCGTTGTACTCTCCGCTTGCAGTCCCTACTTTAGAGAATTGCTCAAGGTAAGACAGAGCCATCGTTTCCTTCGTTCGCAACAACCCCCTCGGTTCCACCCTCTCTCTCTGTCTATATATATATATACAACCCCGTTCTATCGTCGCGGCAACCCTCCCAATTCCGACGATAGATCGAGTGCAACGTCAATGTTTAACTAATACGAGAACGTGTCTCTTCTTTTCCTCCTTGCTTCCCCTTGTTGCAGAGCACACCGTGTAAACACCCGGTGATAGTACTTCAGGACGTAGCGTTCAGCGACTTGCACGCTTTGGTCGAGTTCATCTATCACGGGGAGGTGAACGTGCATCAGCGTTCCCTTAGCAGTTTTTTGAAAACTGCCGAAGTCCTGAGGGTATCGGGGCTTACGCAACAGGCAGACCAAACAGAGAGGGACGAGGTAAGCATCATCGACCACCCCTGAACCCCTTCGATCCCGTATTCTCGCCTAGCCTACGTCTGTCGCGTTCGTAACGTTCGGTAACAGGGTACACCAGCAGGCCATCGTCGGCCATATGTAATATCTCGCCAAGCCTCGTACCTCGCGAATTGATTATGCTTTGCATGTTATCTCTGATAGAGACGTGACTTTTAACTAAAGAGCGCCTTATCTCGCTGCACAATGTGTGTATCCATCTTGATTCCAGCCCATAATTGTCATAGGTCAAGCAAACAAAGATAACTGGCCGCGTTGTTACAAGTAGAAACCGAGGAATCGCGATCGGCGAACGATACACCTGGCACGCGATCCTCGTCGAGGATTCATCTCATTTCTCGTGTCGACAAACTCCGTGCGGTCGCCTCATCGCTAGTTTCCATCGGTTCCGTTTTTTTTCTTTTCCTCTGTTCTTGTTCGTTCCAGCTGTCCCATGTACGCGCGTTGGCCGCCGGTGGTAATCATCTTCCTTTCCACGAAAAATCGGAGGAGAGCTTCCCGCGGGGCGGTTCACCGCCGACGCCGGTAACCCCGACGCCGACCACCGTGCAGCAACTGCTGCGCAGAGCGCAGATACGCAGGAACGAGAGACGAACGCCGGATCCGCACGATGAATCGGCGAAGAAGCCGAGGGTGCCGTCGCCGCCGTTGAACAACAACGACGCGACGCCCACGGACTTCTCGATGGTGAAGAACAACCATCTGTCGAGCAAGGTCGAGGGGAACGGCGTGCACGAGGAGAAGAGCTGCCTGGAGGACATCAAGTGCGAGCCGTTGGAGCTGACAGGTGGTAACAGTGGTAACGGTGGTAACAACGAGGACTCGTCGGATTCCGGTGCAGCCGCGTCGGATCGACCACCAGCATCGGCCAGCAGTAACGAGCACGAGCCCGAATCCGAGCACACGTCCACCCAGAATTTTTTGTCCGACACGAAAATCTTCCCGCCCACGCCTGGAAGCTTTAATTTCAGTATGGCAGCGCTGGCGGAGCATGCCCCATTGCCAGGTACGTAACCAAATCTCGTTCACATTCGGCCTGTACGCATTGACCAATTTCGATTGTTTAATCCTCTCGAAGCATCATCTATCGAACATCTTTGCACCACCCAGCTCCACTGGTATCCCGTGTTTCCTTCTCCCGGCGTCGTTTCGCGTCTCGATCGGTCGATCCACTCCTTCCTGCGTCTTCGAGTAGTACTCGCGTAAACGTTCGAGGACGATTATAGATGATTCTTTCCGTCAAGTCTCTGGTAATTGCGATGTTGCGTACAGGCCATTGTTCGATTGCACGCCGCGAAAGAACGTTCGTTGCTACGTGTGACGATAGTGAAATTTCCAGGATTGGGTCACGGGTTGCAACCACCGGACTTGGCAGGAACTTCGCAAGGTAAGAATATTTACTATCAGCTCTGCCCTATAAAATCATTAGAATCAATCGATGATCAACCCGTACGGGGGACACTCGAGTACGATCAGACGACGACCGCGCGTGCACTTGTTATCGCGTTCTTTGTCTTCTATTTTGTTCCACCCCCCCTCGTTTTCTTTTTTTTTCTGTTTTTTGCCGCCGTTCATTTCATTCCATCCAGCGGTCGCGGTGACGCGATCGCTTTGTAAATCAGTCGCGTACAATCCATTATCGGGATTGACTTGAGCCTTTGATTTCTTTTGATTTTTCAAAGGGCACCTCTATGCTATTCCATTATTTTCCACCGACAGTCGATACATCGTGGCCGCAACTGTCTGCGGTGTAGCGGTTCGCTGTAATAAAAAAATAACTAAAAGACTTGTGCAGTTATATCAAACACTAACAAATCACGAATTATAAGAATGATTATACATATATACATATATATATATATATACCTACATATCAATATTTTTTTTTTTTTTATTTTATTTGGTTGCGGTGAAAGAGCACTACTGTCTGCTTGGACGATTAAAACTTCTTCTAATTGGCATGCGTTACAAAAATCATTGATATCATCATTCCTTAAAATGGTACCATTTACCGGATCGCCTTGCATTTGCATTTCATGACGTCATAACGTGTCCGCGATTACCAACGGATTCGCGACGTTTAGCAACGAATTTATCTGCTAGCCGATCCGCGTTCCCGCTTCCTGAAAGTGTTAGAGCCGCGGCTAATCCTGGGGTCGCTCGATCGCGCCACTATTTATCTGTATCTGAATTTATTTACGACGGCCGCTCTTTGTACCGCGAGGTTTTGAAACGAAAAACACGACGCGGAATCGCAGACGATCGATACGTTTCGTAGAGCGCGGAGACGTACCACCGCGGATGGCTCAAGGTGGAGCACAGCAGATACATTCGTTCTCTCGACTCGACGAATTCGTTGCGATCATTCTAATTGGCATAAAGCGATCGAAATAGACCATCGCTGTTTGGCATCACTGTACAAAGTATCCCGCGCAATCGCTACCACGTTTCGATGAGAAAACGCTATCGGTACAAGAACGAGAAAAAAAGACAAAAATGGCCCCCCCTCCCGGAGATAAGTAAGAATAGAGAAACGAATGAAAGCAAATGAGTACGAAAAGTTTCAAAATATGCACAGAAGAAGTTGACAAGTAACGATGCAGCGACAGACTGTTCTCTTTGCGTACAATTTACACGGATTTTCGGAGAAGTCCGTCAAATGTATTAACGATTTTATTAACGCTTTTGAGTTTCGTGAATCGCGTCAAGCGTCGTTTCGTCGGCGATTGATCGTTCACACTATTTATACGTGCCGTGCTCGTATTGTCCAATTCATCGTCAAGTTCTGTATCAGTGTTGTCGTCCTATTAACGTTTGGTAACGGAACGCACACCGCTGCCTCGGTATCGCCGATACGACAGCCATTATGACATTGCTTATAATTTTATATTTACGAACATATACATATATTATTATACCTTTCTTACGTATATATCGACTCGCATATTTATGTATACGTTCTTTTCTTTTTCTTTTTTTTTTTTATTACATGTACTTTACAGACATTATCGTATGTACTAATCTCTGAAAGGCTACAGTTGCACATGCAAACCGTTAATAATTACAATATAATCGTGGAACGCTTCGTCACGAGGCACTTTGCAGCCTGCTCGTTTCCAATTACGAAAGAGGATGTGATAGGTTCGCCCAAGTTGGTCGCACTCTTTTATGTTACTCGAGCGACATTTAACCCTAACGTGCGGCTACCATATGGTTACGTTATTACGGTACATCTCTCGACCGATTGGCGATTTTTACCTTTTTTTTATCTTTTCACCTGCTCGAACCGGGAATTGGCTCTTTTTTCTCTCTCTCTTTTTTTTTTTTTTTTAATCAAACGCTGCGCTTCTATGTTGTGCTTATTCGGCGGGGGTTGTGCAACGGCGCACGCTGGGACGGGGCGTTTTAATGGTCCGAACTCGATCGACGACGATGGATACTTTTAACGTTCCTACTTCATCGAGGGAATGCGAGACGTTCTCGATTTTTTTTCTATCAGACTTTTCTTTTCTCCTCCCTGTAAAGACGACGAGCATCATCGTAGGCAACGCATTCACCCTCTGAAATTACCGCGGTACCACGACTGTAATAGTACTCTGGAATTTAGTGCCGCGCGTGATGCACGGACAAGTGCTAAAAAAGATTCGCCGATCGTAAGAACATTATTTTTGGGGCTCGTAAATCGCGAAGGCGAACCAAGTGAAAGAGAAAGAAAATGAGAATGGAAAGGGGGTATTTAACAAATGCGTCCTGGCAGTGTTGTTAAGTAAATTCAGGTGCGGCATCGCCGCCTTCTCTCAATTAATATTTGAACGGCTGGCTTATACTAGGTTAGTACTGAAAAAGTTATCAGGGGCCGTCGATAAAGCCGCAGATGTTATCCGCGAAATTCAAGGTCCCTCTATCTCCGACGAACGTGGCCAACTAAACATTGGCCTAACTAAAAATACGGCGACCTTGGTACGCCACTCATGGTTCTTGCCGCGGACTGCGAATCATTAGACGCATTAAATTATACGCGGTTGGTTCGCGAGGCTGGCGTTCGACCCGCGGCGTAACCCGGTGTATTTTCACCCGACTCCGCCGAGCGACCGTCTACTTTGGGGGTTGTCTTCATTGCGAAAAAATCGCTTCCTCCCTCCCTCTCTCGTTCTATAGCTCTCTCTCTCTCTCTCTCTCCTTCTCTCGCATACGCGCACGCACACGCTCGTTTTTCCATCTTTGTACGTCTCGCAGTTTTTAACCGCGCCGTGTCGCGGTACAACAAAACGCGGAGAAACAAACGGAGGACGTTGCGGCGGTTTTCGGGCGCAAAAATAGACGGGTTCGGACGAGCTGTTAAAAACGATCCGCCGCGCATCGTTCTTGGACCGCGAGGAAACTCGTTCCTCCGTCCGAAATTGTACGCGCACGGGGTGGTGGCGCGGGGTTTCTCTAATCGGTCATTTGCAGTGGCGTACGCGCCGGAATGCCCGTCTGTTTTTTTCGCAGTTTCTTTTTTATCTCTGTTAAGGCCTCGGTGTGCACGGGTGCCTATCAGCCAGGGCCGCGCGTACTCGCTCGCGACAGACGATTTTTTTGTCCGATCGACCGCGCGAACTGCAGCGACGCGATTTTTCTTTTTGGCAAGGTTGCAGGGTCGTCGGTCCCGCGCGCGAAACTTTCCACCTACTCTCCGGCGTTACGCGTCTCGACGAAGATACACGAGAGACGAGTGGCGTCGATTCCTAGAAAAAGAGAAACCAGCCAGCTCGTTTCTATGCTAGATAACGCCGAAATTTCGAGTGTCGAGGCTCACGGGCCGATAGCAGCGATAGTGGGTAGAGTAGTGGCGATTTTATCGGAGCGTATATCGACGGAACAGAGCAAGGTCTGAAATTGTTGGTAGATCAATTTAGAAAGCGCGTTATCATTCGGCTCGGTGATAAAGTGAAATTTCGTTCGCGTCGGTAAATAACGCGCGCTCGCCGCCCGTTTCTTTAATCGTCTTTAATTCGTAACGGCTTACGTTACGTAAAAAACAATCGCGCCAGATAGAAAGTACAACGTACGACCACTTGTCGCATCGGGATCGCGCCTTAGACGAGACCGCGAGTTTCTTTGTTCCCTCGGTCTCGTCTACGAGCCGCGAGAGCCGACCACGCTCGGTGGCAACGTCTTTTTTATTCCCGGTCAGGAGCCGGCTGCGAGCATATGGCGGCGTCTACGCTTAGCGCGTTTCCATCCAGAGCCGTCGGGGTCTGCCGAAAAATGTTCGCCACGCGTGGCACAGGCTCGTTACTTGGAAATGCACGGTCTCGTTGTAGCCACCGCGTGGAGGGGGAACCGCGCGGGACAATGGAAATTATACGACGGATCGCGTTAACCTTTCGCACCCGCCGCCGAGCTACGCTCGAGAAATTAAAATAATTACGCGCGGAACAATCGACCAGGTTTACTTTTTCCAGGAGGGCCAATCGACGTCGGACGCGAATCTCCTGGGCGGCGGTTTTTACTCGCGTCGCATTATTACGCCGCCGCGAGTGTCGAATGGCCGTTTATCGAGGCTCCTCTGCCTAAGAGAAGTTTTGCATAGAGCCGACACTCGGATAAAGATGCGTTTATCGCGGTCTAATTTTAAATCTATTCACTGTTGGCGGCCCTCCGCTCCGCGCGCGTCTATGCCCGCGTTTCACGCCGGTTTCGATGTCATTATCGCAAAGAGCGGAGAAATTCTTTCCCCGGGCCTAGATATTCTTAGCCCGTTTCCCGCTCGCCACTAAAATTGTTTAAAAAACCGATACGTGCCAGTGCTAGTAGTAGCAGCGGGACCTCGACAACACCCTTTCCTCTTTTCCTCCGCCTCTGCCTCTCTTTTTGCCCCCGTTCGCCACCCCGCCCCGCACACCCTCCTACTTTTTTCTTCCTTTATTTCCTCTCGTTTTCTGCTCTTTTCCGCGAACGCCTGCATCCGCGGTAACCTGTTGTAAAACCCGGCCGCATAAAAATAGCGGGTGCCGAGCTCTGGAGTCGAGCACTTTATCCTCTTTCTCTGTCTCTTTGTATCAGAGGGCGCGTTGCAGCGCATCGAGCAAATATTTATTTCACGGGACGTTCCCAGTGCCGGACATACCGCGTGCCGACTCGCGACGTATTCTTCTTCACCTCGTTTTTCCCCTTTTCCTTTCTTTTCCCTGCCACGTTTACTCTTTCCTTTTCATTCTGTCGCTCTCCCTCTTCGTTCCTCTCGCGGCAGCCGCGACCGAATTCCTCGCACGAAAGCGGTCTCGCGGTCCGGTGTTCGATTTTCGCGATCCACCTCGCTCGTACACGCGCTCGCAACAGGAGAACGCGTACGCGGGATTTCCTTTCGTTTGTTCGATCGATCGATGAATCTCCTCCCCTTTCGCCGTGCGACAGGATCGACGCGGCGCGGCGCGTCGCGTCGCGAACGGAAGAGCCGAAGGGGAATAGGCGTTTCGCGTACAGACGTCTGGAGCAGCTAGTAGTAGAGGAAAGAAATTTCGGGTTACGTAACGATTGCTAATGGCCTGTTTGCGAAACGCGGAATTCATGCTGCCATCTGTCGACGTTGGTGATTCCGATGGTGTGCAAAAGTCTGCCTCTTGCTTACGTGACGTCCGCGAGTCCTCTTTGCATACGTCTATTTACTCGATACTTACTCATCTCGCGCGATCTCCCTCCATCCGCCACTCTTTCTCGCTCTTTCTTCGTTTCACCGGCCCCCGGGCACCCCTCTCAGCCCCTCGCCGTCCGTTTCGGTAGCCAACGATCCGCGTTGGCAATTTACTTTCGGCCGCGTACGGCGGCGCCTCCCAAGGCCAAACGAAAGTTCATTCTGAACCAAATCCGACGGAATTTTTTATCTGTAGTATGTACTTATCGGGGACGCCCAGGTCTAGCTGCTTGTTTTCGCCTTGTGCTATTATCGATGATGAACTTGAGGTGACCTCGAAAACTGCGCAACAGTGAGCGCGGGTGCGACAGGGACGGAGCCACGATGGAGAACGCGAGAGAGCGAGAGGAGACGTGGACGGCTAGGAATGGGTCAGGGAGGGGCAGAGGAAGCAGAGAGAGAGAGAGAGAGAGAGAGAGAGAGAGTCAGTGAGAGAGCGAGAGGGGAGACGTTTACACTTTCGCTCTATATCATTTGCTGTCATGGCTCGAATTTTTTTTTCCTTCTTTTCTTTTTGCAACACTTTCCAAAACGGTTGATACCCTACCTCCGTGGAATTTCTTTGTCCCACCCCATCGTCGGAGATCTCGCGTCATCCAAAGTGCATCTCTAACGTTCTTCTCGATCGAATTCGAGGTAGACTGTTCTTTTTTTGCGAAACCGAACGAGTAACGCAACGAGAGAGGCGAACGATCCGTTCGAATCGTCGCCTCGCGACCAGTTTCGATCGCGACGATCCTCGCGAGGGGAAATTGGGAAATTCGACGAGATCCGTTCACGTACCGCTGCGAATCGCGATCTCTGGGAGAGGTCGTAACACGATTCGAGACAAGGTGAAGGTCTACTTGGTCGCGGTGCTTAATTCATTGAGGCACTTAGTTTCGAGTCCAGCCGCTAGCCTCGAACAGCGTGCGAGCACGTTTCTCGCAAAGAAATTGGCCTGGTGCGTGCGTGTTTCCACCTCTCCCCGGCACTTCTCTTATCAGTATCGAGTTTGATTAGCATTCCGTGCAATTCGACGCGTAAGAGCGAACGGAAGGGAAAAAAGCAGCACACCGAGGCCTCGCTATAAAAAAACCGACGACGGTGACGGCGTGCGTTCGACGGATTTGCTGAAACGGTCTCACGGAAAATCCAAGTTTTCCGCGAACCATCCGCTGACTGGCGGCGCGCCGCTCTCCTTCGCCTCTTTCCTTTAATGTAGAAGCCGTTTACTTTTCCGTAACTAAATACGATCCAATATCCGCGAGGACTTATCGTTTGATCGCACTGATTTTGCGAAACGCGCAACCGCATCGGATGGGAAGAGGGTCGCGGTCGAAGAGAGGGTAGTTCTTCCTGGCGTCCTCCTTACTTCGCAGCCCCCGTCTTCGTCCCCCACCACTGTCCACGTAACTCTTTCAAAAGTTCGTAAGACTAGCGTAACCAATCCGGAAGCTACTTAGATTTTTCTCTCCCCGCCGATCCCTCGGCCCTATCCCCCTCGACCACCCCCCCCCCCCCCCCCCGCCCAACCGCCTCCGCCGCTCTTTCCTCCCTCTCGCTCTCATCTTTACAACCCCTTGGCTCTCCCTTAGTCGTAGTCGTATTCTCCGTCTCTCTCCACCTTTCTCTCCCTTTCTCTCTTTCTGGGTTTCGTAGTCGCGGTGGTAGCGAGCTATCGATCGCCGTGGCTCTCCGCGCTTAGAGTCAACATCAGTCATAATACAGCGCAACGGCATACGGGGGTTATTAAGAATAATACGCATCCTAGGTATATATCCCCTTCCCGGCACCACGGAAAAATGGGGGAAGGAGCGTCGTTCGTAGGGGTGGTTCCGTTGCTAGGGTAACCGGCTGGGTAAAATCCCGCAAAGAAGAAGCATCGCCGTTATGTTCCTGCTCTTGCTCTTGCTCTTACTCCCGTTACTACCGTTGCTCTCTCGTTGTATCGACATCTCATCCTCGCGGACGTTATACTGGCTTTTATGAGACGATGAATGTACACTCGCCCTACCTTTCCGAGGCTCCCCTAGCCCACCTTTCAACCCTCCTTCTTCTTCCTTTCTTCATCCCCGTCTCTCTCCCTCTCTCTCTCTCTCTCTCTTTCTCTACTATCCAGCACTGTTCGCCTTCGCGTCGTTTTCGATTCTTCTCCACGACTGTCGCCTCCTTTTAACCGGCGGACGATTAACAACATCCGTATCCGTTTAGTCGGCAAGCGAGCCCGCGTTTCTCTTGATTTCTCCTTTTCTTTTGCCCGGGTGTTGAGCGGGCGCGCGCGCGCGCGCGCCAGCCTACCCTTCGGTCACCGTCGCCGCCGCCACCGCCGCTGCCGCCGCCGCCGTCGCCGTAAGCGAGTTTCCATTCCACGACGGGAAACGACGAGATCGTCGCGCTCGTGAATCGCCGGTAAATTGATCCGCGTGAAAGCATCACGGTGGACTCAGCCCCCTCCTCTTTGGTTGCAGACCGGGAGGTCGCCGAGGAGGACGGGGGTTGGCAGTCCGCTACCAACGAAGACGGTCAACGGCAAACCGGCCAATCGAGTCAAAGTACAGGGACTAGTCAGTGCGAGATCGTGCAGGGCCACCAGCACCACCAGGAGCTGCCCATTATGGATCTGTTTGACGACATTAACGATCACATGCAGATCGAGCTCAAGTCCGAGCCATTGTCGCCGAAGATAGAGGAGCTCGAGTCCTGTCTACTCAACGAGCAGATCGATCTGCAGTCGGATCGAGGCCTGGCCAACGATGCCAACGGTCAACAGACACGCCAGCGGAACGGCAACGATAACGGGCAACACCAGCAGCCGTTGAACGAAACGATCGCTCCCCTAGCCGAGCTACGATCGCTTACGCAGAACGATAATACGCAACCGGACACGAAGCACCGGTACGCCACCAGGGCGTTCGTCGAGCAGGAGATCAAGCACTTGAACCTCATGACCAGCGCCAGCGCCACTTACTGTAGGTTCTGCAGGAAGACCTTCTCCCGCGCGTGGTCCCTTCAGAGGCACCTGGCGGACACGCACTTTTACGTGCCGCAGTCGCTATCCTGCGACCAGTGCGGCCGAAGTTACAAGTCCAGGAACAGCCTGGTCAGTCACAAGAGCCAGTACCACACGAGGAAAGAGCGGAAAGAGCACGAGGAACAGTGCGAGGTCACGTACTGACCGACGACCATGGTTTAGTGACCGAATTCGCGTCGGGGTTCCGTCGTGGCCCCAGCGCAAGATCCCAACCACCGAGGAAACGCGTAAGGGAGTCGAGTAGACACGAGGGAACGTACCGTTCTGGGACGCGATTAGTTCCTATCTCACGACGTCTAACAGCGAACAGATACATCCGTCGTTTAGCCAATTTTCCATATACCGTGCTGATCGTCTAATCGCACGTAGAAAAATGAAAAGAAAAAGCAAAAAAAAAAAAAAAACGTACGAGCTTCTCAATAGAATGTTGTCCAATCTTTTTGCTTGCATCCGCGGGAAACGGTTGCGTTACCGTGATTATCTTAATCTTTCGATCGTAACGTCCAGAGTTACCCCGATAAACGCCAAAGAGAACGGTAGGTTAACACGTAAGCGCGTTACCTCCGAAATGTTCGCGCGAACGTCCTATACACTCGCCAGTCGGTGATGTCGCGTTAGAACGCGGACCCGTATTCAACCCCCGGAAATAACTTCCGCCATCTGGACTAGTTCCGTGCCAAGTTCATGGCTCGAGCGAGCGTGTCTTTCCGTTAGAAAAATCGATACCATCCTCCTTCGGTACGACTGTTCTCTTCCTCATCCACCCCCTAGTACCGGCTAGGGGTAGTTCACCCCCGCGTTGCCGATGATAAAGTCCACCTCTATGCGTAGCATTTTCCCGTCGATCAGCGACCGTTCCTGGTTGGTGTATCCGTCGATGGAAGTGTCTCGGCTGAGCCAGAGACGAACGCGAAACAGGTCGTTTCGAGTATTCGCCGGTAGAGTTTGATCGTTTTTTCCTTTCACTTCTTGTTTTTTTTTTCTGTTTCGCCTCTTTTACGGGCGGAACGGGAGGTGGTATATCGCGCGAAACAGCCGGTTACCAAGGACGAATCTATTTATCGACAGATTGGACTATAACCCATCTATCTGCCAGCTTTGAAAATTCCGATATGGTTCAAAGACTCGTTCTTTCGTATCGTTTCTCGTATCGTCCCGTCCCACCTCCCCTTGCGTCCCCGCGCGAATTCTCCCATGCTCGAGCCGTGATCGCCGCGACCGTTCGTTCTCCAAGCACGCCTCGCACGGCGTTAACGAAGTCTTCGCCCGATGCGTTCTTCGTTCTTCGCGCGATCGCTCGCGGAATCGTAGTTACCCCCCGTAAGGTTACATACGTGAAAAAAACCGTAAAACTGTTAGTATAGCGTGAATGTCGTTATAAATGGATTAAAGAGAATAAAAGACGTTTCGATGGAACGAAAATGATTTGTTGTTTCACTGACAAAACACCGAGAACCCGGGCCGTATACGCGGTTCAAAAGGAATCTCTCGATCCCCGATATCTGTACTCGTTTCGCAAATCATACGTTACGTTGAACCAACTATCCGCTTCATCGCATCATTCCGTTAGATCAAATATCACACCCTTGTATATACATTTTTATACATATATATATATATATCTCCACACACGTATACCTACAAGATCTACTTTGCTCTGTCTTGCTGTAAATAATACGCATCGACATGGATACATCTCTGGTGCGCTGAAAACACTAACGTCATCGCTCACGATCGTTCACTGGAATCTTGGAATTGCTTGCACTCTACTATCGTAATGCGCTGTAAAAAAAAAAAAAGAAGGCACAACGATGAGTCGTGAAAAAAAAAAAAAAAAAAAAATAGAAGGGGGTACGGCACACGTCGCCTCTTCCGATTCGGACAAAGAGCCTTCTGCAATTTTGCCGTGGCACCATTGTCATCGCGTCGCGGCCGATCTCAGTTGAGTCCTAGCAGTTCAGCGTCAGAAACGGACACTCGAACGTTCCTCCAGTTGCTGCGTAGAGTTTCAAAAAGACGAGACGGCGGCTGGCTGGCTGGCTGGTTGGCTCTGAGAGGTCGCGCTGGAAGGCGCGCGTCGAGTCGGAGAACGGACGAAGTAGAAACGGTTGACAATGGTAAGACGGGCCGCTCGCAGAAGGTACTTTCCTCGGACAGGCACGGGACGCCGTACCACGATGTAAATGTATAACAAAACGAACGGAAAGTAAACGTATGGGCGTGCAATGAAGATGTTGTGTGGTAGCACCTGCAAGCATAATTACGTGGTTCCAAAGTAACGCAAAAGTAAAAAAAAAAATAATCAAAAAAAAAAAAAAAATAAATAAATAAATAAAAGACAGTTTAAGCACGGCTTGGTCGGGTGACGGTGCAATGTGCGCGACTAATCGAGGAGGGCGCACGAATTCTCTCTATCTCTCTCTCTCTCTCTCTCGGCTCGGAAAAAAAATAAAAAAGGTGGTAGACGGTGGTGTAAGAGTGAGAACGTGACGAGAATCGCGGGACACGCGATACGTTTGACTAGAGAGAGGACTCTAGTGCGGCGAGGGAACGGGGTCTCCTCGTTCCGCGTTATAACGTGTGCCCGCCCTACGTCCGAGCTGACGTTCGAGCACAAAACCAAAAGTAACCCCTGTGTCTGGTTCTGCCGCCAGGTCAGTTGGGCGGCAGCGGCGCGTCCGATGAGTTTCGATGCGAGCCCTGCAACAAAATCCTGACCTCCCTAACGCGGTTGAGGCGGCACATACAGAACGTGCACACCAGGCCCAGCAAGGAACCGATCTGTAACATCTGCAAGCGGGTTTACTCGAGCCTGAACAGCCTCCGGAACCACAAGAGCATCTATCACCGACAACACAGCAAGAACGAGCAGCAACGGAAGGAGATGGAACAGATGCGCGAACGGGAGAGAGAGCAGAGAGAACACTCGGACAGAGTAAACTCTCAGCAGCAGCAACAGCAACAACAGCAACAACAACCGCAACAGCATCAACAGGATCAACAACCGCAACAACAGCAACAGCCACGGCTAGGATAGACTCTGTCGCGCGATCGATCGCGGGAACCAGGCGTTCGTCGAGAATAGGGATCGTGAACGGTGGCCGGCGCTTCACGTGTGCGACGAATATATGTATATATACATGTATACGATATACCGTCGAAACGAGAGTTTACGTTTTACGTACAAATAGACACACGCGAGCATATACAGATACACGTACATACAAGAATACACACGTCGTAGACGAGTCGTTAAAGAATCTCCTAATTGCACTGGTCGGATTTGTATAGATATCGGTTTCGAGGATAGCATCCGGTGGATTATCCAAGTACCTACGCCTTGTTACTTTCGTTCACGAGATACTCACGTGTAGGTGTGTACACGATAGGCTGTTGATTTTTGCGTACATTCTCTAGCGCTGCCGCGGATCATTGGCTCGCACGTATCCCTCCACGAGGTAATACCAACTTCCGGTAGAGATGCCGTCACTGAGAGAATTCGGTTTACGGGAAAGGTCATGTGATAGTAGGCGATACTGTTATTATTACGTAGCGTTTCGCGTTTCCGTTCGAGCGGATGGATGGAGGTCGGTATTAAAAAGAAATGATAAAGATTATGGAAAACGAAAAAAATAATGAAAGAAAATCGATAGAAAAAAAAAGAGATGGCGGAACGAAGTTAAACATCGAGGCGTCGAAGTCGCGCGGAAAGTTACATTTTTCTACTAAGGTTACAAAGAGAGAGATATATTACATATATTATATATATTGCGTTGAATGTAAATAGGTAGGCGCTCGATGGTTCGTCGAGCGAACCGCGATTCGGATCGTCGGGACATTTTAATCGCGGCAGAACTCTTCTTACTTAAAGCAATCTTTTATTTAACTGTTCTGCTCTGCGCGTTGAGAGAGAAAAAAAGGAAAAGGTAAAAAGCAAGCGTTTCCTGTTCATTTTTGTTCTTCTACTACTTACTTAGTTTACGAAGGGTGGTTATCGGTGTTAGTCGCGTGAGTACCGCCTGGCACGGTGTTTACAAGGAAAGTCGCAGTACAAAACGCAGTGAAAATAAATTATAAGTTAACGTACCTAAGTTAATGAGCGCAATACTCTCTTCTTATTTTACGTGTAGAATGTTGGCAAGGTACTAGATACGCGGTGGTCGCAGGACTCCTTTCGTCCTATCCCGTCTCGTTTTTCCATTCATCCCCCGTCGCACCCCTTTCCTCGTCCACGCACGAATCGGAGGAAAAGGAACTGGTCTCGTTTTGCTCCGTTCGCGCGCAGCTTTTATCCTACGTTTCCTAGAAGGCCGCGAGAAATCTGACGATCGAAACGTGCGTATGGTAGACATTCTAAGAGGGGTGCAGCCAAAGGAAAGTTAGAATTTTACAGCAACGTTCTTACGGGAAATGGTGCAATGAAAATACCGTAACGCTTTCTCGTTCCTACCCCTATTGCCACGCGGAATGGAATTTTCGGAAATGCAATCGCATGCAACCGCGTCATCCGCCCCGGAGAACAATTTCATCGAGACAATCAACGTCGATTGCTAAATTAGCGGTTACATTCAGCTCGACCGATTTCGATTGGTTCAGCGGTGGCGTCGTCCGCGTTAGAATTTGGCATTAATTCTAATTTATTCCGCGCTCGAGACGCGCGTTTCATCGATTGCTGGGGTCGGGTATCGTTGTCACTCCCTTGTTCTGATCTTTCTTTCGTTCCCCGCGCGCATCACTTTTTGCTCGTCAGAAATGTTTACCTACGGTTACCTTTTGTTCAGTTCGAACGATCGTTAGTTGTTTGCGATCGAGATATCGAGACGAAATTTTGTGATAGCTGTTATATCTTCTGCTTCGTTTCTCCAATCGAATCGAGATTCTGTTCGACCCGAGAATAGGCGCTGCAGAGCGTGCGTGCGTGTGTACGTACGTACGCACTCGTTGTAAATAAGAGTTTTTTATATTTGAATTTATCGATATCGACGTAATTACATAAGTACGTAGAAGTTTATAAATACGTATGTACACACACGCGCATAGTATATACGATACGTACCCTTTTCATTTTATCGCGAATATCGCCGATTCTTTCTTCCTCTATCCTTTTCTAATTATTGTTGTTTCTTATCGGGCTTTCGGGGATAGCGTACGTCCAATAGTACTCACGCACGTATACGCTTATCGTATCCTTGTTTCATTACTATTCTTAATCAGATTGTCGTATGAATTAATTATCGACGATTGACTACCTTTATTACTATATTGCATTACAATTATTATTATTATTATTACTATTATTATTATTATTATTATTATTACTATTATTATTGTTATTATTATTATTATTATTATTATTATTATTATTATTATTATTATTATTAATATTATTATTATTATACCATTATTATTCTTACGATTTATCACAATTATTTATATGAATAAAATGTTTCTTTTTGTACGCTGAGAGAGAGCGGCCTCTGTTATTTTCCACGTATCGGAGAAAGGTGCACGCGGGTAACGTCGTGCCGCTCGTTAACCTTCGCAGTGTTACGCAACCTCGGTGCGTTTTGCATTTTCTTTTCTGTTCTGTACGGCCGCGTTACACCTCGTTGCCCTGCGTGCGCTTCCGGCCGACCCACATACACGCATACCCCAGACCCCGTGACACGTATATTCGCCGGCCGACGGTGCCTCGTGTCCGTCCCCGAGTCAATGGGTACGCGCGTTCACGCTCCGCGGCACCGAGGGTCAGACCGTTCTGAATACGCCGTTATGCGCCCAGCCCCGTGTTACTCTTTCTCTTTCTCTTTCTCCGCCCACAACCCCGAAACGGAAGCTCTTTTACGCGACGCCGCCGTCGTCGTCGTCGTCGTCGTCGTCGTCGTCACCGTCGCCGTAACCACCGTCGTCCTCGCTCGTTCTCCCCCTCTCGCTTTTGCTGGTTAAAATTTCCTCTAAAGAACCTCCGAGGCCTCCGTTGCATTCACTGGCGCGTCGCGTCGCGTCGCGTCTCGTCTCGTCTCGTCTCATCCTGGCATCGCGCGGCGTTCACCGTTTTCACCTTCGATTGTTTCGCGGTGTACCACACAGCCATTGAACGTGCAGGGAAGGAATGTTACGAGCGAGAAAGAAAAGAAAACGCCACGGCGAATGCAGCGGAGACCTCGACTCAGTCACGGCTCAGGGCCGCGCAGGAACGTGCACGCGCATCGTTAACCGTGCCTCGAGATTCGTTGAGAATCCCGACTTCCGGTGGCGACGATCCCCGATCGTTGCGTTACCTATGGTCAATGACAAACCAGAGCCCCGAGCCACCTTTCTCTCTGCGATCGGTACGATCATACGGGAAGAAGGAGAAAAAGAATATCGAGCGGCCGCGTTAAGAATGGATAAAAAAAAAAATGGAGAAAAAAGAAAAAGATATACGCTCTCGTGGCCGGGGATTGAATAACGGCCGAGAACTGCTGCCACCACGGGCAATCGGCGGCCCCTCGACGAATCTGTATTTCCTTCATCATGTATCCTATAAGTAGCCCCCTCTAACACACGCATTATCTTTTCACTTCCTCGATCAATCTCCTCGATACCACCAACCATCACTACCACTCTCTCTCTCTCTCTCTCTCTCTCTCTCTCTCTCTCTCTCTCTCTCTCTCTCTCTCTCTCTCTCTCTCTCTCTCTCTCTCTGTCTACCTCGTACGAAAGCCAACGAATTACCACACATTACCACCCCCTCATCATCTCAAAAAAAAAAAAAAGAAAAAAAAAGAAACCCCCGGCCCTGCGCATTGAAGAACACCATCAGCGTACACTAATCTTGTCCAGTGATATTAATGGCAGTCGTATCTTTGTTCTTGTTTGTTCCCGGTCCCGCTCGCTCGGCTATACGTTCGGCTCTGGTTCGTCATTGTTCTGTGTGTACCTACCCGCTACCTTCACGAACACGGATTTGCGCTGGGGGTCCATCCACACACGTGGCTCTCCGTGTGCCTCCTCCTACGCCACAAATATTGGTTCGTAACGGAAAATATCTTTTCTTTTTAATTGGGTGTCGATATTTATAACGGACATTGGTGCTTGGTCTCTCTCTCTCTCTCTCTCTCTCTCTCTCTCTCTCTCTCTCTACTTTTCTTTCTAAATCTACGTAACTCTCTCTATAATACTACTTACTACTTTATTCGTTCTTTCTCTGTTTCTTTGCCTTTTCTCTTCTCTCTGCTTCAAACGAAAAAAAAACCAAACATTCTGTCATTTAATTAACTCTTCTCATTTTCACGCTGCTTTCTTACTTTTTCATTTCCACCTCTCTGTCTATATATCTAACCTTTAATCATCTATTTGTTCAACGTACTCGCGCGTCACCGACCTGTTTCACTTGGACGCCGTCCGCTCGCGTATCGGTTAACTCTCGTCGTTTCCCTTCGTGTTCGTTCGCGCGCGTTCAAAAAAACAAAAAAAAACAAAAAAAAAATGATCGCTCAACAGGGCCACCATCGGCGATTCTCGCGATGAGATTGTCCCACCCATTGCACGGCAGCTTGCTGCCCCCGGGTGTCTGCTATACCTGCGACGTTTGCGGTAAAACCCTTTCCACGAAGCTCACCCTGAAACGGCATAAAGAGCAGCAACACTTTCAACCCCTAAACAGCGCGGTCTGCGCCCTCTGCCACAAGGTGTTCAGGACGCTGAACAGTCTGAACAATCACAAGAGCATCTATCATCGTAGACAGAAATAGAGCCGGTTATCGTCGCGTTTGCTCGCATCGTGCCGAGGAACACTGTAGAGAAATGGGACAAAGAGGAAAAAGAGAAACGAGCTTAGTAGAGGGAGAGTGAGAGAGAGAGAGAGAGAGAGCAAGGAAAATGGAAAAATACGAGAGAGAGAGAGAGGAAAAACGGTGCCAATGGACGGCGGGCTCCAAGGGACGAGAACGATCGACTCGTCGACAGCATGGCCGCTAGAGGGATCGCGCGTTGTTCTTCTCATTTTCTTTCCTTTCCGTCTGTTTGAACCGCGTCGCGCGACGATTGTTCCCTTTGTTGAATAGCTCCCTTATTTTCGCCGCAGACGGCGGGTTAGAGCCGCGCGAGCAATGGAATTGTTGTTATTGTTAATTATTAATCGGTTGTCGTCGCGGTGAGACGACCAGTTCGTTGGTTCGACGATTAACGCTCTGTTAACGTTTGCGATACATGGGACCAGTTGCAGTAACGAGATCTCGCGTTGATAGTTTTTAATCGGCCGCGAGAATTGGGGGTGGGACACGCGGGTGGGGAAAACGTAGCGGAGAGTACAACTTGTGCATGCTGTTCGCGACGAGAATCACGCATTCCCGTAGAGCGGACCGGGAGCGAGGAAACGACGTCCTTAGCGAAGAACAAGTGTCGTGGGAATCGAGAGAGAGAGCGAGAAAGAGAGCGAGAGAGAGAGAGAGAGAGAGAGAGAGATAGATAGAGAGATGATTGGCCAGAAACAAAATCAGTGCTTCCAGACGAACATGATGAACGTGGCGATTATTACTTTAACATGCCAGCCGAGTGTCGCGCGGACTTCACGGGACTTTAACGCGTCTCCTTGTATTTTCAGCGAGTTCACCGACGTTGAACCACTACGATACGCGGGACGAGAGTTTCGCGACGGCGAATCACGCGAAACCTCGAGTTACTGGCCTCACGGTCTGTAGCCGGACTTAAACGTGTTATCAATTGTTAGGACTAAGCGATTTGCGTAACGGGATTATCACGAATCGTAGAACCTGACGATTCTTCGTGAGTGAAACTTCGTGTCCCGATTCCTTGGGACTAAACCAAGAATCGTCGACGCTCTGTTCCATCGGTACATAGTCGCGGAAGTCTTCTCTAGGGAAACAAAGACCATCCTGGTCTGCGTGTCCCGTACACACACGGTCCGGGCCTGCTCGTCGTTTCAGCCTGTCGCGAACGTACGCTCGCATCGACTCGAATCACCCTCGTCGTACGTTCCGAACTGGTCAGTTCGAAGACGACAGCGCGCCATTTTTACCATTTCTATTCCGCGGCGTCTCTGGGTTGGAGCGAACGGGGAAACGCGACGGTAACCGCGTTCCGCGGCGCGTGTTAGGGCGACAAAAATTAGGGTAAATAGTTATTTTCGTCTACTTTTATACCGCGTGACTCTCCGGAACTTTCTACGGTAACTTGCGTGGACGAGGAAAGAAGGGAAAGGGAAAGATGCTATTCGAATCGTGAAAAAAAGGTGGACCGACCGAACGAAGGTTGATCGAGGGTTTCGCGAGATGGAACGAAACGTTCGGGGGTACGTTGACGGTGATTGACGGAAAATGTGACGGTTTCATGCGATTCCCGTCGATTCGACGAGTGAACGCGAATCGTCGAGACATTCGTGTGGCAACGTTCGACTTTACAGGGAATTACCACGTTCGGTGGGTCGTTCGTTCGCGCGACTGAGCCCTCGAGAGGCGCCCGGACCACTCCTGTATCGATACACGGCTTAATCGCAGGCTATACAGTAGTTAGATTTACGTATTGCAACAAAAAACGAGTGGGAGAGAGTGAGAGTGAGAGAGAAAGAAAGAGAGAGAGAGAACGAGAGAGAGCGAGAGAGATATAAAGAAAAAAATACTTCCAGGTGTCGGAGACACCATCGTCCAACTAACTTTTAGGCGGAAACGTCCGAAACGTTTCGACAAGACTGTAAACGAAATATTGATTAACCAGAAGACTCGAGAATTTTTAATTGTTTCGATGTTGAGGGGGCTGCAGAGGGATGGAGTGATTATTGCGGGGGGTGGGTGGTTGGGGCGATGGGGACGGGGGGGCTCTGCAAAAGTACACGCGATTGGAATACAGGGGGGTTAGGGGGGAACCGCCGTCGCGGATCGATAACGATCGCATGGTAACACGCTTGTAAAAAAAAGAGTAAATAAAGAGTTGCAACAAATCTGCCAGTTACAGTCAGGGTACCCGTGGCGGAGGGAACTGCGTCCACGAACGTTCCTCCGCGACGAATTCGGTCTCGTTCCGCGACGGACCGTGAGAAAGGCGACACATTGATATAATATAATATATATATACATACATATATATATATATATATACATATATTTTATCTTAATATATTCATTCCATATTAAAATGCTTTAGAGGGGTACCTTGCACACAGACACATATTCATTTGAAACGCTATATACCGGGCTTTACGTAAAGTACCTTATTCTTCTATTGAATATTATTATTTTTTACGATTATCAGTTACGAACGACTATAGTTACGTCCCTGTCGCTATAATATCATTACCGTTGCCGTGGTCGTTAGTATCGAGCGTTCATTTCCCTTCCTTTTGTTACTCGTTATCGCCGCGAAACGCCGCTCGTTTCTTCTTGATTCTATTTCGTTCTTCGCGTTCACGTTCGTCTCTTCATCGACGAGGGAACGGTTGTTTTCCCGCGGACATCGATGCAGCCTGGTCATGTTTCGCATAAGATTCCCGAAAGTCTGACTTTTACACAATACCCGAGAAGGAGGAGGAGGAGGAGGAGGAGGGAGCGAGGAAAGCAGAAAAGGAAGGCGCGTTTCACCCTCGCGGCCTTGGCACGTTGATTTGCATACACCTCATTATTCGCCACCTCACCGCCCTGTGCCCGCGTCGTTTACTTTCTCACTAACACCTTCGGGTTTTTCTTCTTTTTCGTTTCCCTCTCACCGGTACGACGCGGTGAAACGCGAGTCAACGAAGAAGGGAAGACGTTTGGGGCCGAGAGGGTCGGCGGGGCAGCGAGTGCCGCGGCGACGACGTCGTTTCACGGGAAACGTTTTCCAGCCGGCGAAAACCGCGTCGCGAATTTAAACAGCATCGATTTTTCAGACAGTTCAAAGGGAGAAGGAATGGGGAAAATAGAGAAAACACGGTCCACTAACACTGACAGGTTACTTATATACTAAACGATAATAGCCATATATACATATAACCGACTACATAGCATATACCTATATTTTAGTAGAACTTTGATAAGCCGCCGCGCGAGGTCTTCCTGATGTTCGCGAGATCGTCGGACGATCTGGCGATCCTTGACATCATTTCACGTTTCACTATTAAAAATGTCCGTTTCTCCCACCATTATGTTCTCTTCGACTGCGAAAGTCGTATCAGTCGTGACATCACTTGCAAAAAGAAAGAAAAACAGAAAAAAAACCAAAAGGAAAAGTACGCGTCCGAATAAGTGCGTCGTCTGAAACGATTGGTCGCGCGTCAGGAAGGATTCGAGGGCCCCTGAAGGATAAACGTATAGACAGACTAGGTCCCGCCGTGCGTCGACATTTGTAGAAGATCGATCGCAAAATAATTCGCAGAGCACACATAGACACATACGATATATTTTACAACGTACCGACACACACGCGTAGACACACATACACGTACCCATCCACGGACACGCACATTCGCTGAGAGAAAGAAATAGAAAGAGAGAGAGAGAGAAAGAGAAAGAGAGAGAGAGAGAGAGAGACAGGTCGATATATATATTTATCGATGAACATGGAGAATACTACATGTTAACACGAAGACACTTGTACATCGTTAGATAGGCTATGATAATTTAAATTAGGTTATATTCCGTTAAGGTGGTCCGCGTCGTTCGTATTTTCGAAGTTGGTACTCGCGACTTCCGTTCCCGCGGTCGAGGGGGATTCGAGGGCGAGGGAGAAGGTCGCCAGGAGGGTGGCAAGGGTGGGGTCGCTTTAGCAAATTTTTCTGCAGCGCTCGAAAATACGTTCGACGCCGAGCATTTTCTTATGCAATTAAATGAGCGGGGGAGAGAGAGAGAGAGAGAAAGAGAAAGGAGGTACGATGTCGGGAAGAGTGTGGTGTTTCATTGTTTGGTTGGAAAGAGGAAATGAGGAAGAACGAAGCTTTAAATTACGAGAGTAACGAACACAATTTTATAGTAGTCAGGACTGGAGAAAGAACTGATATTGATAATATTTAAACTAGTAGATTTATTCAAAGAAATTGATTTGTGACTACTGTAAAAATGGCCAAATATAATTGCGGAATATATATTCGCCCTCCGATCCGCGGTCGGCGCTATATTATGAGAATAATAAATTATTAATGAAATTAATATAAATTGAATGAATATTTAACTGCAAATTATATATTAGTAGAGGTTTATTTGATTATCTTCTTCTTTTTTCTTTGTATTTTTTTCTACTTTTATTTTTCTTTTTTTTTTTTGTTTCTTTTTCGTTTATCGTTCGTTTAATTTCGCTCTACGTTAATGCGTTACGAAATTGCGAGACCGTGCAACAGCGGTGTTTAAAATAATTTATAATTATATACCGGCGGCTCTTGTGAGGCATAGACAACCGTACGGAATAATACATGCCGTTCTCGGAATTCGCGCTCTGTAGTTGGCCTTGCGAAACGCGCGCAAAGACAAGGAGCGAAGGTGCTTCCTTACTAATTTTACGATTGGCCAGTGCAAAATGAATCGTTCGAAGCCGTATTCGAACTTCGAAAGACTGAATTGTTGAATTGAACGTGTCGCCGTTGGCAGCGGGTTTCAGCCCTCCTCTCGTCGTAGAGCGGAGTCAAAGGGGTGTACAGTTTTACGAAACGAACCAGGGGGGGGGGGGGCGGCGGAGAAAAGAGAAAGGGCCAAAATGGAACGAACTTTCGATTCGAGGAGTAGAGGACCAGAGGCAAACTGGAGACGCGTACCTGATTGCAATCATCGTAGTTAGTCATTCGCTGCCATCCGCGACACGATTTGGCGTCTGACTGAATTGGACTGATTTATCGTTTTCTTTTTTTTTTCTTCTTATATATTTTTTTCTTTTCTTTTTTTTTTTTAATCGTTCTAATTAGTCGACTCTACATTGGACTGATCTTAAACGTTTCTTGACTGATGTTACCAAACAAATGTTAATTAAAAGTATCTAATTTCTAAGTTAACACGGTTAGAGGGAAAGCATGAACGCGATCAGATTGGCAGGGCACCGCAGCAGTTCGAATCAACTGAGAAAGAATGAATGAAAGAGCAGTACGTGTAATAGGATCGGCGCAACGTATATTATTAACATTCATTTGTTGGTACAACATACACACACATAGTTTTATTATCGCTTTTGTATCTGACACATCCACGTTTCCTTCGTTCGCTTCTCGTTTTTTTTTTTTTTTTTTTTTATTTTTCTTCTCTGTACACGTTAAGCTTTTAGCGCACAGACACTACTACTGTTTAGTTATGGACATGGGTAGGAGGCACGTTTATATACATAGATGCATACGCGCGCACACAACGTCTAGGTTCTTCTTTTAACTCTTTTTTTTTCGTTTCGTTTGTTTCACGTAATTATTAATCCGTAGACTTACGCAATAGTGACGATAGAATCATACAACGTTCTTTAATTTTTTTTTTCTACTGTCTTATTACAAGCAGCTATTATACAGTACAGACATGAAAGCAAGCAGCAGTTTCGTACAACAGCTTTCTTAAATAATAAAGTAAGCCGTAATATTCCGTTCAATTACCCTACGATAGAATTAAATTAGCGATCACCCAGGGATACTGAGCAGACATACAACATCGACGATATCATTATCTGTGCGAGAACGATACACATCGCGATACCGTTGAATAGAATTATTTTGTAATCCCGAGTTATAGAGTGAGGTTGAGAAAGAGAGAGAGAGAAAGAGAGTACGTGTGTTTGTACGCGTGCGTGCGCGAGTGAGAGAGAGAGAAAGTGCGAAAGTGAGAGCGAGAAAGTGGGAGAGAAAGATCGAGGGAAAGGAGAAGAGAGAGAGAGAGAGAACGAGGAAAAAGAGCGAAAATAAAAGCAGCAAAGCACTGAGAAAAAACGAGCTTATTCGAAATTCGTCAGATATGTAAAATTGTATTGAGAAATAAAAAAAGGAAACCGGTGCCATCGGCTCGAAACATCTCGAAAATATCCGGAGAACATGGAAAAAAAGGCTGAATTCTTTCCGGTAACGACTCTGTTTCGGGTACAAATCGTTTCTTCATAAGCGAAATAATGTCGAGCGTTACCGTGCTTACTTATTATTTGTTATCTGCCAAGGTGTTCTGGTTATAATATATATTTATTGATGACTATTATTAATATTATTATATTATTATAATTATAGTTATTATTATTTTTATTTTTAAGCAATGTCAAATGCATCTTAATATATTTTCACCAATTTTTTTTATATAATATGAAATGTACTATTTGGTTTAATAATTCGCTTGTATCATTTTCTTTTTTTTTTCTTTTCTTCATTTTTAGTAACCTATCACATCCTCGATATAAAAATGAACGAAAGATAAACGATAACAGCGTTCGCACTTCACACAGGTATATATTAGCCCACCTCCTACCCCCCCCCCCCCCCCCCCCCCCCGCCCGTTCGTGTTCCGAACCTGAACCTATCGAACGGCACCCACGAACATATTGTGTGTCACGTATTTTTCTTTCAGCTGGAAGGTAAGTTATCTCTCGCGTGCGAGACGCGAACGTTTGGACTCGTGTCAATGGGGAAAGACGACACGGTCCGAGATTCCAACGGTGCGCCGTCATTGGACGGCGATCATTCGATAAATCGCGGTTATCATTCCATTCGACGCGTACACGTCCACGTTCACGGTCCACGTCGGTCCTCTTTCCACGTGGCGCCTGAAACGGGCCTGTTCCACGCTGGAAAACCGAAGGCGACGCGCGGTGTCGCGCGTCTGTGTGTACGGAGACCGAAGTAAGAACGATTCTTCAGCAGCAGAAATGGTCGGAACGGGGTGGTGTGCACTCGAAGGAGGGGAAATCACGTGTACGCGACACATTACGTATCCACTACTCTACTACCTCTTTGTTCCCTTGCGAAATTTCGACCCGTTCGAAAGTCGCTTTTGTCATATTTCATCCGCGGCAAAAGAGAAAACGACAGTCGCAATCCCAACGGAATCGTACCGGTGCTGGAGCCAAAGGACACCCTCAGAGCGACACGCATTCTCGATACGTTCGAACGAGATCGACCGTGAGAGAAACGAGGGCCATTTGCAGTATGCAAATAGAGAACGATTAAGTCGCCACGCCGCTCACCAGGCTCACGCATATTATTACGTTTACTTCGAATTGCATGCTTTAAGTGTCACCCAGAATGCTCAGTGTTTCCTTCTCGTCGTCTCCTTTATTTCTCTTCTCGTTTTTTTTCTTTTTTTTGTCTCACCCCCTTGATTTTTTTTTACATTTTTTTTTCACTTAGTTCCTCACGTTTGTCAGGTTTCACGTGAACGCGTTACACCTAATGAAGCATACGTACGTACGCGTCTGGAACGGCTGAAAAGCGTTTACGTATTCTTGTACTTCAGGATCAGGACGGGAAAGGGTACGGATTTTTAGTACAACCCGTTCTCTGTTCTCTAACCACGCTGAACGCATCCCCTCCGCATCGTCCGTCCCCTTCGCCTCAATATCGGTGTCGTTGCAAGCGTCTCTCCTGTGCGTGCGCGTGTGCACGGTGCACACGAACACGTTCCACGACATCTCTTCCATCGAAAATCCTCCCGGCCGACCTCATCAGCGAGGTTGTTCACAATTTCTTTGGCGCTGTGAAGTTTAACGAGACGCAGCTTGAGAAATTGGATAAAAAGCTTTTTTCCAGGCAAAGGCATTGAACGAAGGGGTTGGCCTCGCCTCCATTCGGGCGTTCGATGGGTAAAGGGCGAGGTAGAAGGGGTAAAACAGGCAAAAGGAAAGGGCAGATACCGTATTATATAGCTGTACGCGTATAGGTTGCATCGCGCGCGTGGTTTCACCAGCTGCCACTGTCTGACCGTGCCTTTTTTAATTAACGAGCACGCGGCCATTACAAACGAACCGCGCACCTTCTTATATTGACGCTTAATTCGTTCCCGTATCCGTACACATTCGTCTCGTCCCTCAACCGTAATACAGCAGATACATACGTTCTCTTTCTTCGTCCCGCCCTTTATCTCTCACTTTCTGAACCCGCCTGTATCTCGCTGGCTGGCTCGCTCGTACGTCCGTTCAATCTCTATCTCCTTATCTGAATTGCATACGTCGTAAATGCACAGAGAGTCACAGAGAGCGAGAGAGAGAGAGAGAGAGAAAGAGAAAGAGAGAGCTGGTACGAGAGCGAGAGCGAGACACACGGGGTCATTCTATTTGTTTCCCTGTGTGCGCGTGCATACGTCTTAACCCCTCTCGTCGAAGGCTTTTGGTTTCGCGGTGGGTTCGTCAGCGGCCCGAAGAAAAAACTGCCATTGAAAGTTCTTACTTCGTTCCCCTCCCGAACGGCGACCAGGCATTTTGAAACGTCGTCGGAAGAGTTTCCATGCCCCTCGGCCTCCCTTTCTTCTGCGTTTCGCGTTTGTTTTTTTTTTTTTTTCTCTCTCCCCTTTTGTCCCGGAACGGTCTCGAGTACGCTGCCACGTCGAACGCGCAACGCCGCGCCCCGGTTCGTTTCGCCATTTTTCTACTCCTCCTTACTCGGTTTTGTTTCCCTCTCTTGGGCTTGGCCACGTTTTAATACCGCGACGTTTAAAAATGAAAGCACCGCGGCCGCGATGAGGCGGGGACGGGGTTCGCGGGGTTGATTCCATGAAACGGCAAACGGTGGGACGCGCGGAGAGAGACACGGGAGGATCGGTTCCGCGATCTCCGGCGACAGTGGCGTGTTGTAAGAAGCCACGTTTCAAGGAACACGCTGGAAACCCTGACTGACACCGTGTCGCGCGACGCAGCAGCCTAGAATTGCTTCGCGATTAATTCGAAGGGACGCGACGAGAATATAACGAAGGGCCGCGCGGAACGGAGACGAGGCCGCTCTGAAAGGACCAGCGACGAAGAAAGGATTCGTCGGGGAACGTTCTTCCGGGACTTGGCGTGCTTTCAGTCTAACGAATCGAGTGTTCGTTCCGCGCATTGAAACGAACCCGACGTTCCCTCGTCCTTCCTCCCGCACATCCGCGATCGAACTAATCGAGGACGTTTACGCAGGAGAGTACGAGCACGAGCAACGAAAAGAGCAAGCGACAAGAGGGGAAAGGGTTGAACAAAAATTAGATAAAGAGAGGCTGGTTGAAGTTAAAGAGGGAAGGAAAGGAGATCGCGGAAGGAGATATTTAGCTGAACCGAGAGAAAGAGTTTTATCGCTTGCGTGTCACCCTTTGATATGGGATAGGGTTTAAGTGTGGGGGTTGCAGCTGCATGAGGTGCATTGTTGTGTTTCAGTGCTCACCTCTATGACGGGGCTGACCTTGAACTCTCTGAACACCCAGTCAGCGAAGAAGCTGTTCACCTGCCAGCTGTGCGGCAAGGTGCTATGCAGCAAAGCATCCCTGAAACGCCACGTTGCCGACAAGCACGCCGAGCGACAGGAGGAGTACAGATGCGTCATCTGCGAGCGGGTATACTGCTCGCGTAACTCCCTGATGACCCACATATATACCTATCATAAGAGCAGACCCGGCGACATTGACATTAAGTTCTTTTGAAGGTTTAGATAAGGTAGGGACACGTACCTCTCATACAATACTCCCCCCCCCCCCCCCGCGGTGGTTCTCTCACGTTTTGTACCGAATCAATCGATATCACTCCTGTTTCCCCGCCCAGACTCTCTCTTTTTCTCTCTCTCTCTCTCTCTCTCTCTTTCTTTCTCTCTCTCTACTCCCGTCATATCCATTCTACGAGCTCGAACCTTTGATTCGTCTTTAGAACGCTCGCGTAGGTCGCAATCGCATAATCGCCATACGACCTCGGCTCCGCGTACAGTTTGCTCCCTCTTCCTTTTTCCGGTACTGTGCCCTCTCTTCACCTCGCAGAAAATGCATGCCAGAGAAACCGGTCTCAACTCCCACGTGGATCGACCCTTCTTCTTCTTCTTCTTCTTCTTCATCTTCTACTTCTTCCTCTTCTCTTCTACTTCTTCTTCTTCTCTTCTACATCTTCTTCTTCTTCTTCTACATCTCTGCCTGCTCGCCACGCGGCTCAGAGCTTTCGTCCCATCGTCGGTTCGTTCCCTCCGTCCTGCTCTCCCGTGGAACTGCTTTTCTTTACTCTCCTCCCGTCGTCCTTCGTTCTCTTCGGTACCGTACGGTCGCCGATCGAATTCTTCCGGTATTCGCAGCTCCGTTATACCCCCTGTGTCGGTGACTCGGGATCGATGCGTCGAGTGCTCGTCCTTCACCGCGGCGACGCTGGAGACACAAGAACCGTGCCGATTGTCGATCGAACAATCTGAGGAGATCGTTGAATTGACCGAACGTTTGTTCAGTGGGGTTACACTTGATTAACGACTAGGTCGAGTTTTTTGGTCCCGTCGACCAAACGACCGGCTAACAGGGTATAATTACGCTTCAGGTTCTTCCTACTAACACCCACCACCCAACTCCTTCCGCCTTTCTCTTTTTTCTTCTTTTTTTTTTTTATGGTACGTTTTGTGACAGTCACCCCGTTTACGTGTTCGTGATCGTTTCTCGCTCGTCTTTAACCTTTCTTCCTTTTAATTCTGTTTCTTTCTTCTCTTCTTTTTCTTTTTTTTTTTAATTTTTTTTTTCATCTAATTTATTTCTGTCGTGGCTTCTCGATGTTCGATGTTGTGTGAGCATGCTGATGTGTATCGTCGTTTAATGTTCGTTTTGCAGCTTCGGTAACACGGAATGCCAGTTTTTCAGAGCGGTGGACCGACCGTCGATGAGTCGTCGAGAAGTTTGTAGTCGTCGGATACATTTTAGCATCTTTCTTGCACACCAGTCTCCTTGCGACGAGTGGAGATTATCGCGGGACCATTCTTTCGTTCGTTCGGCATCGCTGCATGAACAGAGCGCAACGCACAAGCGCGCCATTCTTTCATCTGTCTCGATCCCCCCTGTTAATCGCTTCACTCTTTTCTAACAAAGTTAATTTTATTCACCGCCCGGCGATGTTACGCTGCGTATTGATTTTTTAACAACTAACCAACAACGTGTACACACAAGCATGACTATAGTCCCTTGCACGCACGAGCATTTTCAAATCAGTGTGAAAGAAAGAGAGAGAGAGAGAGAGAGAGGGAGAGAGAGAGAGAGAGAGAAAACGCGTGCGTTTATCGCGGGAAATAATCGTGGTTTGTTTCACGCTGTTTCACTTCACGACTACCAGCACTTCTGAAGCGTTTAATTAACATCTTTCCGTCTTTATTTAATAACAGACAATAACGAGTGGGATTGAAAACAATGTAACGTGTAAATTCGAGGACGGTACGCGTCTGGCGTGGACGGTTCTGCTCCTCGACGTCTCGACCCGTTAGACTAATTACTACTCGGTCAATTAACGATACCCCCCGAATCGCATGGATCGCTTGCAATTCAATTCGACACACTCCGATATTATCGATCGACGAAGCACAAAACTATTCGCGAGGGAGAAAGAGAGAGTTAACCTGTGCTAATTCTTAATTGATCCCGAGACAGCTGCCAGGGTTGAATTAAAACCGAGCCGAGGTCGTCTCGAGAATGGAACGGGAAACCTTAATTGAGAACTGCATCGAACGTTCGAGGTTCCAGCTAATTATTAACATACCGCCACGTACGGCCGTTCTAACGTCGATAGTTCTGGCCGATTTAACGCGCGTTCCTCCCCGATTCGCCAGACACTTCCCCCCTTGCATCTCCTCGGACGTTCGAGGAGGATCAAACCGCCATTCCCCCCCGTTGCCTAACGGATTACACTTGCGTTTAGTATCGTCGCGCGAGAACAGCCTCGTTGTCACCAAGCGACGATCGTTTACCCGATCGTCCACCGAGAAATTCGTAGCGGAAGAAGCGGTACCGGATGTTGCCCGCGGGTCGCGTGAAGGCGCGACAGCTGTTCTCGCGCGGCGACAAAAGAACGATTGTTCGATAACGGTGTTCTGACTAGTGACGGACGGTTTTCAGGTACGGGCAACGGGATGCATCCAGCACCGTCGACGCCTCCCTCTGCCATGTACCAGATACCGCCGCCAACTGCGGGCGGTATAAACGAGCCTCAGGAATGCCCGTACTGCCGTCGCAACTTCTCATGCTACTACTCCCTGAAGCGTCATTTCCAGGACAAGCACGAGCAATCGGACACCCTCTATGTGTGCGAGTTCTGCAATCGCAGGTATCGCACCAAGAATTCACTTACCACGCACAAGAGCCTACAGCACCGTGGCTCGAGCGGTATGCTCAAGAGGCTGCTCAAGACTACAGCGATCAAGAACGTTCTAGGCAGCATGCAGCAGGCTCAGATGCAGCAGCAGCCGCAATGAAAATGTCGGAATCGTCTTACAGTCTCCCCGTCCCGGGCACTCAGCATTTCTCATCCGTACCGCCACGGTCGTCCTCGCCATCCTCGTAGCCGTCGGCGTCCCCGTCTCCATCCGACTGTCGTTAGTCGCAATCGGTCATCGATCGTCGCGGACCAAGCCACGCTGCGACGCATCCGGACGCAACGGGGAGCAACGAAACGCGCGCCTCCCGTCGGCCGGGGTGTCGCGCGCCCTCGACGGTTCGACGAGATCGAACGGGTCCGGATGTGCGAAGCGTATCGATCGTCGATGAAAGATGCGACCCGCCACGGACCGCCGCTAGGCCACCTCTCGCGCGCGCCGCGCTCTCGTTCTTTCGTAGCTCCCCCCGAGTCAAGACTGCGATTTATCCAAAGAAGAAAGAAGAGAATCGACTGAGACGTACTTTCGTCACTGAGTCCCGTTCTGGTTTAAAGGTTACGCGCTAGCTGAGAATACATTCCATTTGCGTCGGGTGTCAGCCTCGCCAGGCTCTCCTGGCTGATGACGATCTTTAACCTGGTCTCGAACGCGTACGTTGCTTCGACGCGTTCCACCCGAGAGACTGTCTCGTGACGACTCGGATACGACTCTGTGGATAACATCCGCGGGCACCCTGTCACGGCGATACGAGGGATAGAAAAGTGACCGCTCGACGCGGTTGTCGGACGGGAGCAAGTAGAATAGGCCGAAATAGTCAGACGTCGGTGAGGCACGGTCGTTCGCCAATTGTCGCGCGGCCCCGTGACAGTCCCGTGAATCATGTCAATTTACAAATATTATCTTGCTAAGTGCTCGCCGCGTGCTAGAGAAGATCTTCTCGCGATCGTTTCGAGGGAGGGGAACCGCGAGGATCCGCGCGAAGAGGGCGAGGTGGCGTATCGAGGAAACGATACGCCCCGGAAACATATCCGGGATTGATCGATGTTGTGTACATACATGTTACGTGTATATGTGTACGGTGTGCGTGTGGAAGGTAGCGAGGGGTGCGTGCGTGGTAGTTGCGTCATTATACGCGCGCGTACGCGGTGGCGGGATGCGGGACGTTTCGGAATCGAGGATCTTCAGGCCTAAATGAAATTCAATTAGAACGTCTAACAAACGTGTGCTCAAATTTCGGGTTCGAGAAAGGAGGGAGCGTTTCGGTTTCGCGGAGGAATATCGTGATCGATGCTCGGTGGCCGTGGTACGAAAGGGGATGAGTCCGTGGCGCAACGGCGAGGGTTGGCCGGCGGGGAATAGCCGGAAGTACGGATGGAGCATATCGAATTAGTAAACTAGGCCGAGCAGAGGTGGTAGAGGGGAAGGATCGAGGGGATTGTTCCGTGCAGACAAATGGTAAATGCGATTCGGGATAGGGGAAGGGGGGAGGGTGTTTCGAGGATGGGCGTTAGAAAAGTGTAAGTAGCAGTTTAGATATGGGCTCTTAAACGTGTACAGGTCCGTCGTGCGCGCAAATTACAGACTATATTTTTAACTCTTTAAAGGTAATATTTTGAGCTGTACATATATTATATTCGTACGATATTGATAACGATGATATTCTCTTGTTCAGGTTTTATAAGAAGGAGTGACGAATGGAAGGAATGAAACGGAGTAGTCCGGCGTAGATAGAACCACGGCGGACAGGGCAGTGGGGCTCTCGCGTTTTTATTTCTCCACTTTCGTTTTCGTTCGGGTTCACGTGTTTCATTGGTGTATGTGCAATATTACGCGTAAGGGGATGGAATATTCGGGTACGACGATTCAACGTGCTCTCGCGCTCTCCATTCAGAACGACCGACTTCTTTCCGTCTCGATCTTTTTCGTTTTCTCTTCGTTTGCTCGTACCGTTCGAACGGGAGGGGGGGATAGGATCCAGGAAAAGGACAGAGGGAAACCGATTAGGCCAAAGAAACAGAAAAATATACGGGGTACGGTAGGGAGGGAGACGGCAGGGTTAGAAAGCAGTGACGTACGAGAAACGATTTCTGCGAGACTCCTCGAACACTGCCCTGTTCTTTCAAATCTTCGATACACATCCATGCTAAAAAAAAAATTATATGCGAACGTACAAGCAGAAAGAGGAAAACCCTAGAAAAATTGTTCATCGCGGAACATATTCAGATTTTAGAAGACGGAGTGAAAGAACAATGTTGATGTTTTATCGCGTAAAGAGGTTACAAAGGGGAAAAGAAGGAAACAAAAGAAATGCCATTATAATTAACAAACAAGTACAAATTATCGAGGGAAAATGATGAAACAAATTACGTCTACGTCTAATTCTTAGGTTCCGTAGTAGCGGCGAGTAAAGAAGAAAAAAAAAATGGGGGATATTTGAAACGCGAGAATAGAGTAAATTGCGCGAGTCTTCTCGGGTTTTAACGACGATAGCGCAGGGGTAAACAAAAAGAAGAAAGAAAGAAGGAAAGTGGAAGAAAGCGGAATATAAAAGAGCGAAACACAGGAAAAGAGGACGAGAGAACAAGTTTTCCAAAAACATATCTTCGAAACGGGGAAGTATACCGTGAATGAGGAATACGATTTTAGATTTAGGTGTCTTCCGAAAACGGGAGATTTTAAAATAATTACGTGTAAAAACATTCGTAGAAATGAAGGAAACGATAATGTCTCTTCTGCGGCCGGTCAAAGCATAATGTGGAAGAAAAAGAAACGAAACGTTCCTCTCGCGGATATGTGGCGGGGTCTACTTCGGGGGATGTCTTTGCTTTCCTAAAAATTTTTTTTCGACTCGGGAAAAGCTTAATGATAATTCGTTAGTGAAAATTATCCTAGTCATTTTGGAAACATTTTATAATTCTGTGATATATCGAACGCGAACTAGTATCAAGATGTATTCGACGCTAAAAAAAAAAAAGGAAAAGAAGAAAAACTAAAAAAAGGGGAACAAGGAACCGGGGTTGAAGGACGAGAGAAGAAACAAACGATAGAACATTGCGTTCCACATTATGATTGCCGGCGTGTGTGCAAAATTGCGTATTGTACAGCGAATGGAAGCTACATAATTGGTTAACTGATATCGGGAAATTCTGTGATGTTCTTCAGTTGGGTATACTAAAACGAAAAAAGAAAAAAATATTAGAGGTATATGAAGAAAACAAAAGTATACGGAATTAGGTCGATGTTCGGTGTTGTGTAAGTTAATATTTGTAAGAAAAAAAGAGAGAGAAGGAAAAGAAGGAAAGCCAAGACGAGACTTCTTATGCGGAGAAGATTAAAATCAAATACTGTCAGAACTCTCGCGATCGTCCAGGCGACCGCCGATCCGTGAAATAAAAACAAAAAAAACAAATAGTCCATCTCAGAGAAACGAGGAAAGAACTGATTGCGCATCGTTGGAAAATTTGACGGGAAAACCATGTAGAAAAAGACGTCGAGCTTATTGGCTCGGAATTAAGAATCGGTACGATACCAAAGTGGATTTGACTGTTATTGCGATTGTTTTATTTTGTTTCTTTTTGTTTTTCTCTTTTTTAAGCGAGACCAAAGTTGTTGAATGGTTTTCCCGGCGATGCCGCGCGGTATGACGCGCTTCTCGCGATCAGCTGTCGCCACGAATCGAGGAACGGAACGAAGTGTTTTGGTTATACGTATAACATATCTCTTCAGGGTACTCGACCCACTGTACGCTGACACGGTGTTGAATTAAAAATTTTAGAATGAGAAAAAAAGTTAAAAAAAAAAACGAAAAAAAATAAAAATACGATACACACAGAATCTATTCCAATGTGCCAACGTTTTCGAACTTAAAAACAAAAAAAAAAAGATGAAGGAACTTTAGGTCTTTTACTATTTACACGAGGAAGGGAAGAGAACATAGTAGTTAGCAGCGCGTCGCATCTTCTTATCGAGAAACGAATATTACTAACATTATTACTACTACACTAATCGTTTTAGAATTTAAAGCGAATATTATACAAAATATTATCGAAGAACTTTTTCGAACTCTAATGCATGGATTTTTGTCTCGTATTATATTAACGAAAAAAAAAAGAAAAAAAAACAACAACGTAAGAAACTTTAAAGTGGGGAATGAGGGGAACGAGAGAAGGAGAGAATGGGGATGAGAGGAAGAGTGAGAGTGAGAGAGAAAGAGAGAGGTAAGAAACAAAATATTTTAAACTATCTATTTTTATTTGCATTCTAATATCACGTGCGTGTAAATATTAAAATACGAGTAAGCAACGTGTACCTCTGACACTGATTGCAGAGGAAACGATATATCGCAAAGTGGTACCGGTACAGGCATTAAACGTTATATTAGCGATGGAGTGCGATCGTATGAAATGAACGTTGGAAAGGCTCCGCGTCTCTGCGTAGACGATATGTGGTTATTGTTGCCTCTCAGAAAAAAATACCGCCGTTTCTGTCACATGTACTTCCTCTTTTTTTTTTCCGTCGACCGTCAGACGCACCGATGAAACCAACCAACGCAACCGACGTTTCTTCCGCAGAAGTTTTTGTACCGTGCGTGCGCCCAGACTACCGAATAACCAGGATCAATTGTAAACTGGAACGTTCGCCGAACGTGGGGGGGGGTGGCGAACACGATCAACCGTTCTCCACGTTCGACGGACCCCTCAGACGACAACCATACACGTATACATTCTAGCTTCCGATTCAACCGTTAGAGCCGTTGATATTCGCGCCTGAAACATTTGGAGGAGTTGAAAGTTTTCCTTGACATTCAGTTGCCGTTCTTGTTCGTTCGATCAAACGAGTTGCATCGCATCTGAGCCAGCAGCTACAGCTGCTCAAGCTTATTTCCTGGCGCTGTGACGAAATACTTTGATACGCGAATTTACTTTCGAGAAGGCTGATTTTTATAATTTTTAAACGCGAACGTTTAATTAAAGACTCAAATTTATTTTTATTAGTTTCCAGACTCCTTTTTTTTTTGCGTGTGTAAAATCCCTGCGTTAAGGGAGAAATCGACTGATTAGACTGTTTTTGTTTTTTCGATTGGTTTAAACATTTTCTTGATCATGTGATATTGTCTTACCAAAGAGCATCGGGAAATTGTGAGAACTTCTCGGATTTTCGAACGGTATCCACCTTGGGGGAATTCCATTTTAAAGATAAGACGTAACTTCGTTGTCTTTCAATCGTTGCTTTGTCGTTTTCGGACAAACGCGATATTCGTTCCAATACTGCATTTATACGTTCAACGATCTCGTGCAATTTTTATTAGAGAGAGAAAAAGGAAAAGAAAAGATACAAAAGAGAGTCTCAAGGGTCAGAGATATCACGAAAGTCCGAGAAAGAGTCGCGGATTATATTATTTTTGGTCCGAAAACTCTTCGGTTTCGATCAAAAGAGAAACGAAATTTTTCTTTTTTAATGATTTTCAAAAGGGGGATAAAAAATTACAAAGAGAAACTACGAAGGGAAAAGAAGCGAAAAGTAGAAAAATACGCATCTTCGAGTCGAGAACGAAATAAAAAGAAAATGCTTAAGGATGTATGATTACGATGGATCGATGAAGAAGGAGAAAAAAAAAAAGAAATGAACGGAAACAAATAACGTCGAGCGTAGGAGAAAGACTACTTAGATTTATTTTTATTATGTCTTCAAAAAGACTTTAAATATAATATTTATATTGTGCCATAATTAATATTAACAAAACCTTAAGTATAAATTAATTGTTACGAAAGTTTTTAAATTTATCAGAAAGGGAAAATTGCAAAAACATAAAAAAATGAAAAATGATAAGGTGAAGAAAAAAGATATCTCTACTGTCTATCGATAATTAACTGTACGATAGTTATTAAGGAAGAATCACGTCATTTTTATGTGAATACCGCATTTACAAGAGAAGCTAGGATTAAATTAACAACGGTTGATCATCTCCGCTCATCGTGTAACACTAACAATTCGTGTAGCGTGCGTCCTTTTGTCACTACTAACACGAGAAATGCACACGCATACAAAATGCGAGACAGAAAATAGAAAAAAATATTGTAAAGAAAAAACTGAAAAAAAAGTATGAAGTGTGAACAGCCCTATTGTTCTTTAGCGTAGT
Source organism: Xylocopa sonorina (assembly GCF_050948175.1). NCBI lineage: Eukaryota > Metazoa > Arthropoda > Insecta > Hymenoptera > Apidae > Xylocopa > Xylocopa sonorina. The sequence continues at coordinate 18,505,570 of NC_135193.1, forward strand.
AAATATCGCATCGCTTCGTTCTTGCCAAATGTACGTGGCGCCCTTGCAACCCTTACGCCGCGTGCGTGAAAGGCGTTCAACAAGCAATCATTGACTCGTTTCTTGCCGATATTTTTCTGGGTCTTATTTATTTGTAAGTTTGTTTGCGTCTCGATGTTCGAGCAACCGTAAAGAATCAACCGTCCCGGATGGAAAGCACGACGAAAGAAACGGGTCGATGATCGCCGAAAAGGGCAACGCGTTTGCGAGAGGTATCGCCGATCGAGGAAGGGCGTAGTAACGTGTGTAACGCGATTCACGTAGGAGGAACGAACTAGAGAACCGCGAGAGCACAAAAGCGAGGAACAATTAAGAAGGACGCTTAGAGTCGAGCCTTCCTTCTACGTACAGTTTAAATCGTTACACCGTGCACGTCCATAAATCGATCGCGCGCGAAGCAACACGAAAACCGCATCGAATATCATCGTTTCATTTGATTCTACATATCGTCTGTGAGTGTATATCCCCATATAGATGCAGATCCTCGTGTCACATCGATAATCATAGCGACGTTTTACGTTCTACACCGTGTACTGTCACATAAAAATCCTGTCTATCGAGTCTTTTTGCCTGTTCAACGTTATCAGCAATGTTTATTACCGATACGATCATCAAACAATCGATCACCAGGGATAGTTCAATCATTAGTTAACTCGCGGAAGTGAAGAGGGAAAGGAAGGAGGGAAGAGAGAAAGAAAGAAAGAAAGAAAGAAAGAAAGAAAGAGAGAAAGAAAGAAAGGGAGAACGATGTACGATATATTTGACGAGGAGTCGATGGCACGTTATGTTAACTTTTTATGTACATAAATATATATATGCAGATATGTACGTATACATACATAACACGTATAAAATATTATATAGGCCTATTTTGTAAGGTTTCTCCTTAGTTTTATTTTTATGTTAATCTTCTGTCGATTTGTTACAGCGATTTTTCGTGAGTGATTGTTTAAACGCGTTAAGGAGAACATATGGATACTTATTATTATTATTATTATTATTATTATTATTATTATTATTATTATTATTATTATTATCATGTTCATGATTATTGCTATTATTATTATTATTATTATTATTACTCTTGCAATTATTGTAATAATAATTATTAGCACTAGATTTATCATAATTATTTTATTATCGATTCAGCGACGACTAAAAATCGTTCGGATATTGTTTCTTTGATGTCGATCGATCGCGATGTGTGCGCGCACCGTGCTGCGTGACAAGACACGGGAAAGCTCTGCGTCGCGTTAAACTTTCAGACCTGTTGCGAATCGCCCACACATCGTGAATACACCGTCGTTTTCTCGCTCACTTTCGGTTTCTTTGATTTCGACGATTACTCTTACATCTTCCTTGTCACACGATCACGAAACGTCGATGGTTTCCATCCTCTTGTAAGCTTAATTTTAGTCCCGTAATTTACAAGTACGAAGCACAAATTATTAAGAGATAGACCGGGTCGTCGAGCGCAAAAGGATCCACGTGTTGCGAGCATCTGTATAAAGCGAGAGAGGGAGAGAGAAAGAGAGAGAGAGAGATAGAGAGAGAGAGAGAGTAAGATGAAAGGGGTGAGAAATCGAGAGCGAAGGGGAGGAAGTAGAGAGGGACAGTTCGCTTTTCCTCGGTTCGAATCTTCTTTTTTTTCCCGGGGAATCAGATAGTCAAACGGAATGTTCGACTTTTCACGTACGATTGGCCATACTCACATTGCTCGTCGAAACGCCATATCATTCGCCTGATGCTCCTTTCTGAATCTATCATCTAACTTCCATCGTCTTTCACTGAGAGCATAGTTCAGAGAAAAAAAAATGAAACGAAAAAAATGAAAAAAACCGCAGTAACACAGTCGAGAAATCTTCGTGGAGAAGGCAAAGTTAAAAAAAAGAGAAAAAAAAGAAAGAAATGAGAAAAAAAAAGTATTCGCGACGTTGTGGAATCTTTCGTGGACAATCACGGCCCGACTATAATTGTAATTGTAAACAAAGTGCAACACGCTGCCTTGCTGAACAGTACAAGTACAAAACGAATACAAATACATAAAACATGTCTTCGATTTAATGGATGGAAATGATTCCGGTAGTTAAGATATCAAAAGTATCAAAGAGAAAAAAAGAGAAAAAAAATGATTTAAAAAAAAAGAGGAATGAGGGGAAGAAAAAAAAAACAAAGCGTTTTAATCGTAGGGAAATGGAAGAGAAAACGAGCCTCCGTTGTAAGCAACGCCGCTGTTCGTCGAGCGTGTAGGAAGAGAGAAAATGCGACACGGCGTGCGTTCGTTCAGAAATACCTCAGTTGCCGCGGCCTCAGACATACAAACGCGCACACGATCATTCTTCTGACACGCGTCTCATCTATCCGCCGTTCAAATCAATTGCAAACGAGCAGAAAGGGATTCTTGTCAATTCTCGCGACGAATTTTCGAAAAACTGAACGAAAGCTTTAAGCAACGACAGGACCGTTTAGTATCCTACAGAGAGAAAACTAGAGAGAGAAAGAGACGCCTTTCCTTCCGCCACTGTTTCCTCCTCTGAACGAGAAGCGGATTAGGAAGAAAAGGCTCTCGACGCTCAACGACGATCGATCGGTAATCGAACTCCAGTCCCACGCATAGTTGAGACGCGTAACAATTGCTATTGGTTCGTTAGTCCAAAACGAGAGACGTCACTGCCAAACAAACAAACAGACAAACAAATAAATTCACGCGAATAGAGCCCCTCCCTGGGCTCCGTTGGACAGGCGGGTGCCACGGAAGTGGATAGGTTCCGCGTCTGAGGCCCGGCAATAACAGATTCTCATCTAAGCTACAATAGTTGTTGTACTTACTTGTCTTCTATTTTGTCACTATATTGTCTGGGTATTAATGCGAGCAGGGTAACGCGCATCGTTCCCCGTCGATGAGAAGGGGTTGGCTACCGGTTCGCGGGACCGGAAGCGTTGATACGCGGCGATAGTAATTGGGGGTAAGGGTGGGTTGGGGGGTTGATTAACAAAGGATCGAGAGCTACGGTGACACGGGGTGAAAAAAAGATCGCAAGGTGTACGGGAACGTGGCGCGTGTACCGTGAGGGCGCAACAGTCGCCGTATTATTATATTTTACAGAATGCAAAGTATAGATATATAAATAAATGAATAAATAAATGAAATATATATATATTGTTCCGTTATCGCCGTTATACCATCCGTGTAACATAACATTGCGAATAAATTTGCAGTTTATTAATCGACGAAAAGATAAAAAAAAAACATACAACTCTTCAGTGTGCTCCGTAAACGATTAACGAGCTTCTTTTTCCGCATATTAATGATATTATAATATATCGCGTAACGCATAAATCTCTATACATATATATATATATAAATAAATAGATATATTATATATATATATACCTTATTCGATTGAATTTTCCGCCCGGTTGTTTCGCCGTCTGTGGATGAAAACCCCGGGGAACCTTCGTTTCCTGATTATCATTGTAACAAATGTACCTCTTGTCTTTCTTGCGTAGAAGATGATGACAAACGAAGTGAAGAAAGAACGCGGCTGGAATTGGCGGAGGTCGGTGGAAGAATGCGCGGAGGAGAGGGAAGATGGAGAAGCAAAAACGATACCGATCGGTCGGTGATTGATGTATATTCGTCATGTGTAGCATAGATATATTATGAAACTAACGCGGAGGGGCGGTTTCGCGCTCTCGTGACCGGCCGCGCCCCTATGTGAAAATCTTTTTCGTTGCGAAAACGGGATTACTAGTACGACGAACTCATCGCAATCGAGCATTCCACGTGTGTTGGCGACGGACGAGAAATGGGAGGATAAACCGAGGCGTTCTAGCTAGGAAAAAAAGAAAAGAAAAGAAAAGAAAGGAAACGAATGAGAAGGGAAATAAAGAATAATAATAAATAAACAAAGAAAAATGCAATTATCGATCGTGGGACTAGCTGAGGCCGCGTCGGATCGATCGCAATCCAAATCGGAAGGCGGTGAATGGAGAACAGAGAAAAAAAAATGAGATATATATGTATATATAGTGTTCAATATATATATATATATACATATATATACAAAAAATTATATATATATATGGCGGATAATGTCGAAATATTTTCTAACGCGCGTCGCGTCTTTAGGCTATTATTATATTAATTGTAAGACATTGCAATTAATTAATGTATGTATGTAAGCGTTCATTCGTATTTTTCGATACAGTAAAAAAAAAGGAATTATTATTGTCTCTATTATCATTGATTGATTGATTATTATTGATTATTATTATCTATTAATTATTATTATTAATTATTATTATATAAAAATTCAATAATAGTTGTTGGTGTAATATTATGAAATAAATCTTTAACGATAGTAAAAGAGAACCTTAATCACGATCTTATTTTTTTTCACCTTTGCGATCACTCCATTTATTACCATTGCGTCGCGAGTTAATCTCGTAATTTATCGCCGTTAGAACGTACAAGCCTTGTCCAAATCCAACAAAACAATATCCAATGGACGGGTGCTGAGCAGTTCTTGATCGTCGCAAGGAATTGTAAAACACGCGTTAACTCGTTACAGATCGATAGGATTGTGCCATAAACGGGGTGTAAGATAGCGTTTAATTAATAGGCTAAACGAATTTCAGCACTATAAACACTTGAACTTTTATCGAATAACATTGTAACATTGGATTTCCACATTGCACATGGTGGAAACGTTACACTGTGTTTCGCAAAAAAAAAAAAAAAAAAAAAAAATAGTGCAACACACGAAGGGACACAGAAAACTAGAAAAATTCAGCTACAGGAAAAATCGATTTCAACCGTCCGCGGATTCCATGCGAGGCGATAAAATATGCAGAAAGGAGAGGAGACATTTCTGTGTGGGTGGCTCGAGTCGGTGGGAAAATGAATATTTTAAATAAACACGCAGCTCGGTGCAGCGTATTCATCGTCGGTTACCTCCATCTCAAGGTGTCTTCATAATTTCCACCGCATGTCCTTAATGCAAACGTATACCGCCGTCTGATTAAGTGCACCGGGTTAATTAGACACGATAGCGCGGTTCCGCAACCGTCCCGTTCGTTCATTACGTACACTTTCGCTGCCTCGTTTCAAGAATGTTGTTAACTAACTGGAGATTTATCAGCTCCGAGAATACGATAACAAGCCACGAGGTGTAGTTCCGTGTTTCTTGGAAATGGTCGAAAGTAACGCGTGCATCGTCGTACACGACGGTACTTATTGTCACGAGCGGCGAAACGAGTTCCCCTTTTGTCGGAAATAAGAAGATGGTTCTCAGTGAATCTGAATCGCGAAATGGTTGCATAAATGTGCATCGATATAAATGTAGATATATTATGCGCACAGATTGTTCTTTCAGCTGACGACGTCCAATGGTTTATGGTTAAGAAGAGTCGTTTAAAGCAAAAGATGCCTTGTACCTCTTATATGATACACGACATTAGTGTTTATGCTGCATAATAGTATCATTCTGTCGTACTAACCGAACGATTACTTTTATTATTCATGGTAGCGACATTTGCCTTGTATTGTAGTTTGAAAGGTATACGGATAGATAAAAGTCTCGATCCCTTGATAAGCTTCAATTGGCCTTCGCGTTAAGAACTAGCGAATTTATAAGTTTGTACTACGATACACGAGCTTACATATTGAATCTCTAAAATAATTAACATTAAATCTTCCTTATACTGTTTCATCTACAAACAATATGTATCGTAGGACGTCGTAAAAACTTGTTAATAGTTTCAGCCTCTCGTGCGATGTCCCACTTTTCACGCTCGAAGGAAACACCCTGTACGTGTGTCTATACAGAAAGGAAGGAGCAAAGGAATCGAAGGGTTGCGCGTTGGTTCGAACCGAAATACCGTCGGTAAAGATGTTTCGTTTCACCGTGGTGCTCGCAAGGCGGTAAAATCATCTGATAAATATTTAAGGAAGCGTTCGAGCGTGGGTTCATCCACTTATGGTAGCTGTCCGCGCGCAATTGAAGCAAGAGAATAATTCCAAGGCCAGGCCTCGTAGCGTCACGATCAGACTTTCCCAAGGAGACGCTCCGGTTACCTTCGAAGGAAAGCTGGGACACGGCTCGAAAGCTGTGTCACGAGTCAAACGAAAACTCGTCCAATGATATTCCCAACGCGTGTCGTCCAAGTCATTAGGTGGTAAAAAGAAGCGGAGGAGCGCGCACGCGCGCAACAAAGTATCGGAAGGGATCCTTGAGGAGTTAAAAGTAGGATCGAGGTAGCATCGGGAAGAGCTAGCGCACACTTGACGGCCTTGGTGCTCAGCGACCTTGGCACTTTTGGTCTAGGAGTCCGTAAAGTAGGCGCGGCCCTGGGGTTCGCCGCTATGGCGTCGCGGCGAGCGTGCGCGAGAAAACGCCGGGGTGGTTTCCTCGCTCCATCTCGGCTGCTCGGAGACCAGCCAGACGGGACAACCGGTCAGACGCTACTCAGCCCAGAGCCGCGTCAACGTCCTTCCGTGTACATTTCTCGACGTCCATCCGACATCGTCTTCGCCACTCGCGCTTCCTCTTTCCTCCGCGACTCGAACCGTTCCGCTGTCCATTTCGACGAGCACCTCGAACGTTCCTCGTTAGAATCCTTCACCCCCTCTCTCTCTCTCTCTCTCCTCCTCCTCCTCTCTGTCCCTTTTCCCCCTATCCCTTCCTCGCACTCTCTTCTACCCTCTGTCCGTCGGGGAGTAGTACGTCGTCCCGATTTTTTCCATCGAACGGAGCTGTCCGTTCGTCAGAGTGCTCGAGTCGTGCTCCGTTCACCTGCGTCGTCCAGCTCGTTCCCGAGAAAACGGTCAGGCAGAGGCTGACGGTCGTTCTGTGCGCCCGCGCCTACACCCCGTGTGCACCAGCGCGCGTAACGGAGCGAGCAGCGAAACATCGGCGGGAAGGTCTAGCAGCAACGCGCGACCACCTGTAGTTGTGGCTTCGAGCCACCCCTGACGGCTCATCGGACGAGCCTCCTCCGTGCCGCCCCCACTCTCGACGGTATCTACACCTCTCCGTGTCTTCTGCCACTCGGAACCGGACGCATACCTGGACCTCACGTCGTCGAGGGAACCAACACCCCGCGCGAAGGCCAAGGGCGAGCAGATTCAGACGTATCCGGTACAAGTCTGCCAGGATTACCACCAAAATGAAGACCTCATCGTTCTCGCTACGCGTGATGCGACGGGTAAGCGAATCTACCGCTCTGACCTCACGGTGTTCATTCTCGTTCTATGTAATGTACCGTTTCGAGACGGAAACGATCATGATTGTTACTTCATTCACCATTGGGATACCCGTTGCGCGTCCAGCTGGCGTTACGGAAGAGTCGACGTATAACCGACCTCGAGTACGATCGCGTTCCACTCCGCGATTAATTGCGATCTCGTTCCTGTGCGTAGTGCTGTGTCAGGGTGGAACGGCGTAGAATCGATGGCGGGAACGTTAATCGTTAACCTTCGACCGATCTCGATTTTCCGTGCCTTACCACGCGCGTTGTTCGCAGACTCGTTCGGCACATAAAACGTTCGATTGTCGGACGGTCTGGCGATGCTTTTCTCGCCCGAGCGCCGGGGGTTGTGCACGAACTAATACGTTTCGTTTCGTTCGCGTCCAGAACGGGGATCGTTTCTTTTCCACGGAATACAGTTGCTGATTCCCACGCGGACGTTAATTACGCGGCGAAACGCGACACGACAGATACGCTTGGGCAAAAATTCATGCCAGCATTCGCGTACGCGCGAATCTGCTCGCGTGCATACCCCGCCGGGGTTAACTGATTTATTCGTACCGCGTCCGAATGCATATTCAGCCGCGATTCGAGCGGCCTCGCGCATCGCACAGTTCGATACGGAGCTGTGGAAGTTTATCACGGGAACCGACACGGCTCGGACTAACGGCGGAGTTTTTCGATGGAGGGCTTCTCGCACCAGCTGCGTTCAAGTACGAGGGTTTACGTAATGCCAGACGGTAATCAATTACCCTGAAAGCGTCCGATATCACGGGAAATATTTCGAGATAGTAGTAGTAGCGAGCAATGCCGACGTTGAACGCGTTAATTGATGCAGCGAGAGGCACCAAATTGAATTCGATCTACGTGATAGGTCACGCGTAGAATAGAGGAACCGGAACCAGCCGTTCGTTTCCATCTATTCTGCGCGTTCCACCCCTTTCAGGGCGGACTAAAAAGATCGCGCACAAAACTACCGATTTAATTCGCCGTTCGATTATTCCCCGCGAAATCCGACCATGGGAAACGTACGTGCGTCCTCGAGGGATTCCTCGAACGTATTGCGTCCTGTAATCCTGTCTCCGGTAGGAGACGCCATTCCGCGGGATTTACGTTTCCTCGGGAAAATTCATCTCCGCGATTGACAATTAAATTGGAGATCGCAGTCGCGTAATAGGAGGCGAGGTAAACCCGGTGGCTCGAAATTCGACTTGTAATAACTTTTCTCGTCCTATAATCTCGCCACCTCTGATAACCACGAGCGCCGTCTCGAAACTCGGCGAACTCCTAGATATCGTGATTAAAATGTAATTTTCATTATTTTCAAGGGCCCTCGTAACGCTACTTAATTAACAACTCCGCGGTTCCCCTCGCTGGAGTTGCAAATTAGAATTTCTTTCGTCAGGTACGAAGAAACGGGAGGAGGGAAATTCGTTTAGTCGATCCCTTCGAGAGACGTATTTAACATTTTTCTCGTCCCCAGTTTCGCGTCGCGTCTCAATTTGCTTCGATTTTCACGAACGAGAATATTATCCAGGCATTCTCCGAGGGAGATCATTATTTTCACCTGACGCGTGCAAAGCGCAAAGCTTCGCAAAGGCCCGTACAACTCTGTCGCCCCGTTTTGACTCTCAACGATGCTGGTGCACTGTTACAAAAAGGCAGCACGGAAACGCAGTGCGAGCGATACAAGTTTCAAATGCACTCCGCCCACGTGAAATTTTTCCGCCCGTTATTCATGCAATTGTTTAGGATTCCTCCTCGAAAAACGTTGTCGCCTACGTGAAACGAATCCCACAGGAAATGAACAAATAGCTCGGAGAAATAGATACGTATATACACAGGCGTGTATACCGAAGGCAAACTGGAGCTGCACGATCCACGACGACTTGGACGCCAGCCTAGAAACGTTTTTCATTCCCCTTCATTTACTATAATACTTTTAGCTTCCCGTTTTGTTTGCACGCTCGCCGTTTAGAAGTCGCGAAAGACTGAAATTTTCGAAGGGAACTGCCATCCGGGGATGGTCGAGACGAAGGACGGGGACGCGTAGAAAATCCCATTACCATCCCCCGTGGTACCTTCTGGGACAACGACGGCTAACTTGCCACGGAAGTTTTCTCATTTCCACGGGAAAAACAGGATACTGCTTGACGAAAGCCATCGGTTTCCGTGATTCCTGTTCCCTCGCGTTACGTCGGCCCTTCGACTCCATTTTTCAATCTGTGCGGCATCGAATTCAACGCTGTTTCAACGTGTTTCACCGCTCTTTCTTACACATAATCGAATCGTGGAATATTTCGATAACCGGATTCAGGTTCGAAAGTGAATTAAGCACGTGTCGGGATTTTACGTCCGAACGAGATCGGACGTGCTGAAAGCGCGCGTTTTATCACGCGCAGCGTGAACAATTGGGACTAATTTCCAAAGTTCCGGGACGGAACAGAAAGTTTTTAAACTGCTCGGGTAATTTCATTTTCCCTTTGACGGCGTAGTTCGAACAGACACTCGCCGTCCCGTGTTTGCCTCTCTTGTCAACCGTTCCGCTACCGTTCACGGATAATATTGACCGTCTAAGGCCTAACGCGATGCAATTAAGCTGGAAATTAATTGATCGCGGCGTGCAGCTGCGAGAGTCCTCTCCCATCGAGACACGTCGTAAGTGCACCATCAAATACCTTTCCCTTCGTACGAGGATGGAAAAACGAGCGCGTCGAAGTTACGAGTCGCGCGATCTGTCGCGAATTAAATTCCAAACGCCGATCGAGCTGCCACTCTAACGTTCGAACAGCTGGCGAGCGTTGACGCGCGTCGAACGTAGACAGTACGTACCGTTCTGTCACGGCGATCGAGCTCGATCGGATCGTTCGCTCCGTCGATCTTCGTTTCCGTCGCGCGTGGCTCGTCCAGCGTTCGCGAGCGTTCGCCAAGCATGGAAATCAGTGACAACGCGGGAAAACCAGCGGCGGAACAAAATTCACGAAACGTTCCACGACTCGTTCCGTTTCTCCGTTTCAACGGTTATTCGCGCGACGTCCCATCGTGACCGGAATAGCTATGGGACCGTTGAATTTCGAGTCGACCCAGTCGAGCGGTGACGATCTTTTAAACGGCCGCGCTGAAATTGCAAAGCCGGGTCAACGATGACGACGAGCGACTCGAGCGGTAGTAAACCTAGGCCCCCGTTCTACGAAACGGTCCCCGTTATCGTCGAAACGTTCGTTACGCCGCTTTCTCTCAAAAAATAACGCTGGTCCCCCCGCGAGGAATTTCTCAGAGCTGAACGCGTCCTCGAATTACCTATGTAGAAAGCCACGAGCCGGGTATCATGTAGGGCACGTATCGAGAAAATGATACCACGTTCCATTCGCTGCGTCTTCCGAGAGCCAGACTTATCGAGCTTACGATACTAAACCCGTGTGCTGCACGCCTGATGACCAGCGGAATGATAAAACGGATAAACTACCAGCGCACGCGTTCGCCGTAGGCGTGCAAACTTTTTATCGCGTTGTATCCCGTTTGAAGTCCCTGGGTTGAACATTTTCGATTCTATCCTCGGCGAGGATCGGTGGGATGATCCCGCCTCGTGTGCGAACCTTTTCTCGCTCGATCGTTCGATCGAGGTCGGCGTTCCTGGCGTTCTCTTGCATCCACGACGGAGGCGATGAAAAGTCCTGTGATCCTTTGCTGAAAAGGCGAGCCGAAAGTATGACTTCGCGAGACGAAAGGAGCGGAGGGATTCTATATAGTCGCGCGAAACTGAGGATCGCGTATGAAAAGACTTTCTAATATTTGCACAGCGGATCCCCAGGGAGTTTCGATTTGATCGACGATCGCTTATTTTTACTTGGCGCGAAGAACGCGCTCGTCGTTTCCTGAACGGCGGTCTGTTTCCTGAATACGTAGGCGTTCCATCGCGGAGTAACGATGTTTTCAAGGGATTCGCTATGACAAACGAGCTGAAAAAGCGGACGCGCGTTGCCCGTGGTCACGTTGCGGCCATTAAAACCGGAAACGTCGATATTACGAAATATTGTCCCTGGTCGTGCATCGTTAGTTCGCCGCGGCGCCATTACAGCGTCGCGTTGTCGTTACTCGAGACAACTCGCGGAGGAACGAAAGGTCACGGGAACGGTATCCGATCTTTCGATGCTCGAAGGGTTAACAACAGGTGCGCGTGTGTTTCGGATTTCGCGTGGGTGAGAAAAAATCATCCGTGAACCATCCGACGCGACCTAGAAAACCGATCGCGTAGAATGGTTCGATGGACAAATTCTCCATTCGCCTCGATGCGCTTGTAATTGAATGGCATTGGTGAATTATGCGACGGATGGAAGGTTGATCGTGGCAGAATTCGCAGCGGCGAAGCCACGCCTGCCGTTTCCATACTCGAAATAAGTTAATGAAAGCTGTCGTTTCGTTAATTGCCCGATAGAAACGGCTGGAAACAGAGTGGCCCCCGTTTCGACCCCCTTCGCGAATGACAAACAGCGCGTAACGAACGCTGTGGAAACGCGATACATTCGAGTTTGAAATTATTAATGGTCTTATTTGCTAGCTCTCAGACGCGACTTCTCTTTGCGACGCACGGTCGTGCTCGAACGTATGAAACAAACCCAATTAAATTCGCTAAACGTCCTCCGACATCGGCGATCATGTTTTACATCCAATTTATCCGGCAATCTATAACGTAGCTCCTTTTAAATCCGACATTCACCTTTTCCTTCGTAATTCACCTCTTCACGGTAATAGGATTTCCTCGTTAAAGTAAACGTTCCCAGCAGCTCGTTCAAGCTATCGTTCCCATTGTACACGAAATCAGAACGTCGGCGATGCGTTCTTCCTCGCTCGAGGAATCGGATCCCCGTCGCGTGTAACTATTTATTCTGCATCTTCTCGTTGAACCAATGACGCACACCGCAGGACGATTAGTCGTCGGCCACGGTCCAAATGTGTCGCTGTCGAACTGCCGCGGGTGCGTCGATGGAATCGAATCGTCCTGCGATCAGCGTCGTTCACAGGGCGATATTAATAATAAATTGGCGATTACGCGATCGCGTGGAACGCGGTGAACGCAATAACCGTTCGTGGAGAGGGGTACATGACGGCGCCTCGTTCTCCAGCGTTAAACGACAGAGAACGATTTTCCGTGTTCGACTCGACGCGCTGTCTCTATCGTGGGCGATAAATCGCGCTTTATTCTCGCGGCCCAAGGATTAACCCTCCGTCGTCTCGTAAATCTTCCGGGCGTAGCATCGCGTGTATCTTTAAAGGCGGCCGCGGAGACCAGTTCCTCCTCGGATCGTGCAATCGCGCTCCCCGTGTTCTTTGCTCCCCAAATCCAATTCTTGGTAATGCAGCGTGGGTGACCCTTTCGCCCGGGGAACCAATCAGCCCCGACTCGTTCGCGAACCTTCACGAGTACTCCTTTTCTCTTCGTTCGCCTCCTTTCGTTTTTTTTTCCCCATCCGATCGGCGGAAGCTTAAAGTAGCTTCGCCTTTCTTCTTCCTCCGCGGCGATCGATGCTCATCGAGTAATAGAAATTATTGTTCGATAGCTTTTATCGAAGTTGAAATTGGAGAGGAAGGAAGGAAGGAAGGCAATCGGCGAGCAGGGTGGTAAAAGCGTTCCTGGCCGATTCGGGACGCGGGTATTCGGTTGTTCGAAGAGCGCGCAATCGCGGGTCAGCTAGCCGATCGAATCGCCTTCAGGCGTTGCACGCGTGTCGGAGGAACCTCCAGCTTGGACGCGTGATGCTTAATACAGGCAGACGTTCGTACACCTCTGTCAACGCTACATTTCAATACTTCGATGGCGCCGCTTTAATTGACTGATCCCTGTTTTTTTTTTTTTTTTTTTTTTTCTTGTCAATGCGCGCATCTCCCGTTGACACGTGTCGACGCGACGGAACAGCCGGAAAGTTCAGGGTCGAGTCGAATCTGCGAGCCCTGCCACGGTCTGGAGGCGGAAAAACAAGTTGCCCGTACGCTTCGTTCGATCGTCAAGAATCGCAAATGACGGGAGATGGGCGTGGGAATTTAAATCGTGCGGTGTTGTCAACATGTGCCGGGGCAGCATGCAAACCATCCTGCCGGGTCGAGTCCTTGCATTTCCATTAGCTTAATTAAGCTGGCTAACCGTCGACGGAATTGCGGTATAATTCCGTGGAATATGTTACGTATGAGACATTGGACACTAACCAGAGAACGAGATAAAGAGCGGGTGCGAAGGGGAGGAAAAATCGAATGCTCGCGGCAGACCTTGCGCACGGTTTTTCTCTCCCCGCTTCCTGGATTACTGGCACATTTCTTCAACATCGAGTCGGCTTGGTAGTGTCACAAAGATAGAAAACGGGCTGCGAGGTGCTACGTTGCGAATGAGGGGCAACGAGAGGAACGCGAAGAGGCTGAGCACCCGCGGCAATTACTCCTCGACGACGCGAAGTGTCTCCTTCCACCGACTATCTCTCGAGTGCTTTAAAGCCGACGGTTTATTAACTCCCGAGATGACTCCTGATTACGAAACCGACCAGCTTCTACCGCGATTCCGTCGAATTATCGCGAGAGACACGACGGACGGGATTGTCGATATTTCAAAAACCGGACGTCAATTTTTCCGACAATTTGGTCTAATTTCCGTCCGTCCGCTCGACGACGCGAGGTTGGGGTACGTTGAAAAGTCGCACCGCGGGGTGCTGGTTTCGTTGTACCGCGCGTGGATTGGCCTCCGTTTTAATACCTGCCCGCTTCTGTCGCTCGCGTACCGCTCCGCATTTGCATGCAACGAGGGTATAATTAAAGGCGTGGCGTTATCGCGTCGCATATGGGCTCCTTCGACAAAGGTTAAGGTTTAATATTCATGGAGGAACGGTCCGTCGAGAAAGAAATTCCTCCTCTGCACGACGATACGTACCTCTAAATCCGGGAATTATTCATGCGATATTCGCTGCATTTCTGTCTTCCATTCTTTATTCCGGCCGTTCGGGGCGAAGCGGGATTCGCTATTCAAGGGGACACCCAAACGTTTAACAGACACAGAAACGAGGAGCAATTAAGCTCGTTAACTTTTCACGGCGGGTACTCGCCGTTTGCCACGGGCGGGGTGTCAAGGTCCGCCTTTCTTCTTTTTTTCCCGCCACGAAATCTCTACCGTTTGTTCCTCTCAGAGGGTTCCTCTCGTCTCTCCCCCTTTAAATTATGCATCTACACGAAAGAGCTGCCAGTTTTTCGAGGCATCTACGATCGCGTTAGTCTAAACTTCGTCGTAACTTGGCTTCCAAGCGCTGCTACACTAAATTCCGGGTACACGCGTACGCGTGTACGAGTTTCTTCCGAAGAAATGGTCGAAGCGTAAATTAAAACGTTAAGCAACCGTGCATCAGGGGAATCGAGCGGAATTCTATCGTTACAGTGAAATTCCGTTGTAATAATCAACGGCAAATGGATTCCCAACAGTCGAGGGTAGAGGGAGAAAAAGATAATCCCTTAATTAAGCTCGTAATTAACCTTGCTCGATATTACGGAGATGGTTGCGGAGGCGCGGAAAAACAAGCGGGTCGTTAACTGGGACACGTTAATGCGTCGCGGAGAGAGGATAAGCGAGGGTGCAGGCTAACAGGCCTAGCTGTAAGAGTCATGTACGACTACGTGTTGCTTGTGTGAGCGGCCTAAAGTGCAGCCCACCTGTTGCTAGGCCTATATCGCGCGATCTCTCACATTTTCAGCGTCCTACTCGAATCCTTCGCGTTCCGCGAGTAACTGCCGGCCGTGCTTTATTTCCGCCCGCGGAGGATCGAATTATCCGGCTAAACGATCGCCCCGTTCCACCCGGATTCCTCGTGACCCGTCGCTTCATCGACGGTACGACCAGAGGAAAAATGAATTCCCCGCGGCGACTCGCCCCGTGATTAATGGAACCACCTGCGCCGAGTTTTGTTGTCTCCGCTGAAAAACGACCGCGCCGATCGACTAATTTTCCCGCTGGTTCACGCGACTACGTTCAATTCCACGGGACCGTATCCACTGCCTGGGCTGACTCGCGCGCCCTCTCTCCTATGTCAGAAGAATTCCTCGAATAAATTTTACACGGTCCCCGGCTCAGTTTCTCGAACGAGCTTCCATAAATTTTACAAGTGCGAAAGAGCGATAAGGATAGAAGAATACGGCGCGAAGAGAATATCGCGGGATCCGATTATCGTACACCCCCAGACACTCGAGGAAACGGCGGCTAAATATTTGCGTTCGCCCGAGCTTGCGCCAGTTTCGCCGTTGAAGCGGTTGTAAATTGATAGACTTAGGATTGTCCGCCCTCCCTTTGAATATACACCGTGCTCCTTAAGCGAAGATGGACGTAATGTTTGCTCTACGGCTTGCGAGTCGCGGTCCGCTTCGTTCTCCGTGAAAGAAAAATAACAGGCGAAAAGGGATCGAATCTCCCTTCGAGAGTCGCGAATTCCTACGGAACTTTCCTGCGAGTTCCAATCACGGACCGGTAACGAATGTTTGTCGGCGGATCGTAAACTTCCAAACGAGCACCGCGAGTTCGTTCGAATTTCGAGCGAGTGTTTCACGACGAAAATCCGACGCTCGCTTATTTAAGAAGCAGCGCGAAGTGAACGACGTAATTGCTGGAAATGAACGTCGAAACGTTCTCGAAAGTTCGCTCCTCGACGAAGTGCTCGAGAACGGAGGAGGAGGGGAGGGACGGTAATCGGAAAAGATCATTAGATACATTAATTGCGCGGTCATTAGCGGAACGACGGTGTCCCACCGACGATTTTGACTCGCGGAACGAAGGCACTTAGTCGTCGAAGCGGCGCACCCTCGCCTCCCTCGATGAAACGATGCCTTTGCGAGTCGCGAACTGGTCCACCTGGTCCTCTTGGCAACTTTTCTCTCGCGGGCCTCTTAGTTATCCTCGCTTCCCTGCGTCTGCCTAACGAATCTCGTCGATATCGAGGAGCCGCGCTTCCATCGAGCCTCCTTCTCGTCGCAACTTCGAAAGTCTCGGGGCAAAGACTGGGCTCGGTTAAATCAGATTCGCCCGGCGTATTTGTAACGAAGTTCCAGCGAGTTATCAGGCTCCCATTGCGAGAAAGCTACGGGTCCTGGGCGGTTGCTACGGGAACCGATTCCCACGTGTCGGCTACGTGATCGTATTCGATTAGATGAAATTCCTCGCAGTCACGCGTGCAGACGTTCGTCTTCGTTACCGTGAAAAAGTTCGACGGGGCGGAATAGGAGCGGATGAGGGAACGGTGGAACCAATCGCGGAGATTATCGACTTTCGTTCGTTTCTGTAATAACCCTTCAGAATTTCGAGCGAGGCTATCGGGTCGCGATGAAATCGAATGTATCGAGCGGGAGATAATACCCTTGTTTGATATCGTCGGTGGTCTCCGCGCGGAGAAACGTACGTTCCTCGACGCGCGCACGGTACGCCGAGCTCGTTAATAACGCGGAAGCGTCGAGGCCTCGCGGAAGATCCCCTAAACCTCGAGCCACGTGATTAAATGCATCGTAGATTCGGGAATTCGTGGATCCTGCCACCAGCGAGGTTCCCACCAGACTTAGCGAACTTCCGTTCGCGGTTCCACGGTAATACAGAGTGTTTCGCAACATTCGTAATGTACCTACTTCTGACGCTGGAATTCAGGGCTTAAAGCGAACGGTACCAGCTGCGCGGAGAACTGCTCAAGCGAGTAACGAAACGGCTTTAGAAGAAGGGACGCGATAGGGAACAATTTTTCCGATTCGAAATTCAGGTTCGAGACGCGAACCACCTGTCGACTTGGCGAACAACCGCGTCACTGTAACGAGAAACGATGTAACGAGAGCAAGAGTAGAAGGACGGAGGCGATATTAACGGCGGACTTCTCAGGCCGTTTATCGAGTGGGAGTTAGATAAATATCTAGCCGCACAACGTTATGTACGCCCGGTGACACTGACAAAGTGGCTGCTCCAGTTTTCACCGGACTAAGGGCGTCGCTGCAGGTATAGAGAAACTCCGCCGCGTAGAAAGACAGAAAGAGAGAGAGAGGGAGAGGGACTCGAACGCGAAGACGATACAGGGTCGCGCAAATCGCAGGATATCGTCGCAGGACTCGATCGAGTTAATAAGAATACGTACGCGAACGGAGCGACCGCTGGTTAGATAATTGCGGTCACGTGCCTTGATGAGAGTCACTAGAATTTTGATGCACGACCTTTCCCGTACTGGTCACGAAAAGCAATCTAGCCGGAATAAGCTATCTCGCTACCGCGGAAACGAGACGGGACGCTCGAGGAAATATCAATCGCGTCGCGGACGAGAAAGGGGCGAGCTCTTCGCTGTTTACACGGATCCACTCGCAAGCCAAGAGCTCGCGCGGGTCGACGTGCCTTTTTTCTTCTCTTTACCGAACGATGAAGGAAAATGGGTGGCTCGGAGGTAGACACGACAATGGAAAATGCTCTCTACCCTCGCGTTTCCGTGCTTTCGAACCGTTTGAGATCGAGGCAAATTATGTTACGCGAGGAACGAGTCGCGGGACGACAATTAAGTAGTAAAAGTCCAAGTTTCTTCCCACGTCGGACAAACTGTACCGCGGCACGGTTGTATCGATCCTCGAAGGGAAATCGAAACCTCGCCGGACAAGTTGCTGTCACGCCCAGGAACAGGAAACTCGATTCAACTCTGTATCGGTTGCGGGGTACTTTACAATAGACGTCGGATTTATCGTCGATCGTATCACTTCCCACGCGTAATTGCTAATTTGCACGGATGATTCGCACCTTTGAATTACACCCGCCATATACGCTTCTGTTGTTCGATTATTCACCGCCGATCAAACCGAAATTACGCGGAAATTCCCGTCTCACCCTATTCTTCTTCGGTTCACGAGCAAATTGCATTTCGAGCGTCGTTCCTCTCCGCGAGGACGCATGCAATTTTTATTCGCACGCAACGATACTCCTCCACCGTCTCGTACGTTCCGCGTCGCACGCTTCGAGGCACGGAATCATAAAGCGTCGAAATTGTTGAAGGATCCGCGAGGAACCAGCGACGAACGCAGACGCTAGCATGGGAAATTTTACCGGAGAGGCTCTCGAAGCGAGATAGTCGGAACTCGCGCGCGCGACCTTTGACATTACCTGCCCTACATAAATGACCCAGATTCCCCATGACTCGGTTCTTGCAATTTCTACTGGACAATAGCACGATCCAATAACGGGCGTAGAACCGCCATACTCGAACCAGAGACGCGTGAACCGCTAACGATCCGATGCTAATAACTCCGCGGAGAGGAGGCTCGAGTGTCACGAGCAATCGTCTTAGCCGCCTCTTTACGTAATTGGAAAATCAAGAAGATTATACGCTCTCGAAACAAGGGAGTTACTCGTCCGCCGTTTGTAAGAGGCGGTCACGATCGTACCTCTTCGTCGATCGTAACGGTGCACGCCAGAAATATACCCCGGAATTGCACGCTTCCGTTTAATCCTGGCATCAAGAAGAAACGCCCTGGACTCGGTAAACAAAAACAGATTCGTGTCCGAGTTCATTCTCGTACTCCCGTTTTCTCGACTCCTTTGTTCTCCCCGGGGTAAAACGGCTCTTGGAAAGCACCGCCGGAAGGTAATAACGCGGAACTCGTTCCGCGATAAATTCACCGTCGATTCCGAACACGTGTCGCGGGCACGAGAACCAAGGAGAACCAAGGAGAACCAAGGAGAGCCAAGGAGAACTTCCATGCTCGTTGGCTACCAGAGCCGCTACTTGGGCTCCCTTTGGTGGTCGGAGCTTTTCACTTCCCTGCGCTCTCTCCGAGGCAAGCGTTCCGGTCCCATTCGCTTCCTGTATTCACCTTGATAGCTAGAATGGAAGGAACGCTTGGTTCTCGTAAATGCGAAACGCAGCGAAACGCGACGAGAACCCGTTTAGAAGGAACAAGGCGGTGACACACCCTCTCTTTCAACCTCGCCCTCCGCCCCCTGTGTACGTTTCGTCCTGTTAACCCGTTGAACGATATTTCCTGGACCGCCGGGAGGTAACGCGCGGAAATTTCATGGTCGCGCGGGTTTCGTGTATCTTGCCTCGGTTTTCCATTGAAACAGCATCCCCGGTTTCCATGGTGATTCCCGGATATGAAGCGGTTCGTAAAATCAATGGAACGAAGTCAAGCCACCGGTAGTCGGGCGGAAGTAATTACCGCATCAGGAACAACGAAATCCGTGCGATCAATCCGGGGCGGGATTTTTCCTCGATCGGTTCGCCGGGGTCACACCCAGGTTGGCTGAGCAAATATTTATCGAGCGTGACCCGTTCTCGATGTATTCGAAAAAAAGTTCCTTCGTTAACGGTGGTAGAAAGGTCGCCCTTCGAACTAACTTCCTGCTTTTTTTTTTTTTGTCGTTTTCCTTTCTTTTTTTCCCCCCTCTGTTCACCCCTCTTGTGTACCTATCTCGACCAGTCGCTTCGTTTATACGCTACCGGACAGATAAAAGCGTGATTTTGCATTTTAATCTCGTCGAAGGGTGGATCGGGGATTGGGGTGGACGCGCGACCGCTTTGAAGGTAAATTGGCTTTCCTGTTGATCACTACATTCAGTGGAAATCGCGCGCGAGCCTGAATAATGATGCCTCGATCGGGAAATTCAAATCCTAAGGTCAATCGGAATCGCGGAAAAGTTTCGCCTTTCAGTGGGACGTACGAAACGAATATCATCGGTAGACGAGGACTCCTTTATCGAGTGACTCTGTTGATTTTAGTTTCGCGAGTTCCCAATATCTCCTCGTTTCGAGGGACTTTCTCGAAATAAAGAATCACGGGTCAAGAGAATTCCGTCGCGGTGAAAAGGGCGCCCTCGTATTTTCCCACGAATTGATGGTGATCCACGGGGTACGCGGTCAGTCGGTTGCATTTCTATGCATGCGGTCTCGCCTAATAGACAATGCAGCATCGTCACGCGTACAAACCAATACTCGAATGGAACACGCGTGCGCGCAATTGCTGCTGGTTCGACGTACCAACGGTAACTATACGGGCCAAGGCCCGTCGTTTGTCCAATTACCGAATCGAGACGCGGCTACGTACACACAGTGCACATTGGGCACCGAGGGATTCGCGTCGCGTCCTTTTACGCGGTCCCTCGCGAGCCTGCCAGCGATATTGCGAACGAGAAGGGCGTTTTGCATGCGACGAGCAGCCGTTCACTCTCGTTTTTACCTTCTCTCATGGTCTTTTCCTGTTTCTGTCACACGCATTCTCACATTATTTATTCTCTCCTACGATTCTGTCTCTACTTGTCTGTATAACATTCTTTCTTGTGTTTCTATTGCACAGGCGCATCGCGGGCCGGCCGTCGTGCAGGTACAATATTCCACGCAAAAATTGCAAATTTCTCTGCACAGACACCTTAGGCGTCTCTAGTTTCCTTAGAACTATTTCAGTTAGAATACGTTCCCGCTCTGGGAGTCAGTAGAACTTAGTTACCGTAGATCGCAGTACCGTTCAATTCCTGTTCTCGCTGTTAGTAGAAAGTGAAACAAAGCTTGTTAGCGTGTTTAATTATCAACTAGCCACCATCGCGAGATCCTGTTAGCGGGATTGTACACGGCATAGACCGCTTTGACTCGACACGTACCGTAGACCGGTTTAGCTGTGATACTGTATGCGTAGTGTTTTCGTTGCGCGTAACACTTTAGCCGGCTCGGGTCCGGCAGATCCTCGCGCAGTCGAGACGCAGGGCCTTCGATTGGACGCGCTCGCGGAAGACGGGGCAATGTAGATTTTGTTTGCCGGAATCGATACTCCTGTATTGACGCGTTGCCCTCCGACTCGCCCGTCTGCCCCCTTTCATCGGACAAAAATGATAATTTTCGTTCATCGCGCGTGTGCAGCATGAGAACCCGAGGATGCATGTACATTTTCAGTTAGGTCGCATGTTTCGTTTGTGTTCGATGCGTATTTACTATCGTTCCACGTTAGCAACACACGAGGAGTCCTTCTAGTGCGATGCAGCAAGAAAATGCTCGAAAAAAAAAAAAAAAAAACAGCTCAAACTGCGTGCCACTCTTCGCATCTCTCTAACGTTCAACCCTTTTCTTTTATAGGTAAGTGACCCACTCGTACGGCGAACCAGTTGTCCGGTCGGTAAGTTAGCTTTTCTCGTCTTAAAAGCTTGATCAGTCCACGCGAAAGCTCGACGCACCAGTGGTCGGTACGACGGGTCTCGTTCGAAAGCTCTGTCTGACCGTGTACCGACACCGCCGCCACTTTGCTCGGTCTATACTACTGCGCGCCGCACTTATCGTTTCGTATCCCCTGCTAGTTTCCTGCTGTACTTGAGGAGGATACGTTTACGAACTTCAAACCACAAATACTACAACGTTAACTGATAATTACATTTAAAGTAAAAACGAAATAAATTTTTTATCGTTGAAATTTTGCGAGCAAAACAAATCAAACGAAACCAAATACGATGCGAACACCGTATCGTAAAAAAAAAACGAACGATACGGTTAATCGCAAATTGTCACGCAGTAGTTGCTAATTCATCGCGATTACTGTACTTGCTTCGTGTTCGGATAAGAAAGTCCAGAAGTTCGCTAAGGATAGTTCAGTAATTTGAACGGACCCAGCTATCGATAGGCACGTTACACGAATAATTGCTGCGCTATCGGCACGAGTTCATCGATGTTTCATTTCGACTTCGAAAAGCTGACACCTAGAATACGGTTTGCTCGATCTTTAAAGAGTAATCATTCGAAATAGAAACATCTGAACACTCTGAAGCGCGATGAAGGTTCGAAACGAAGGCGGATCTTGTACGAGCAGCAGCCACGCGGTCGTCTGACAATCGCGGGCCGATACCACTGTCACGGCGTTCCACGCTGGGCGCGTAAAATATTCATCCCTGCGTAGAGGAAAAAAAGCGTTCCCGTGCCAAGGACACGCGATTCATCGATGTGTCCCACGGCTCGACTGGCGATTCAACAGATATACGCGACCACGATCGTTACGATCCTCGCATGATCGAGCGAGAGAGAAACTGCCGCCGAATAAAACCGCTTTTCGCGGCGGTGCGATATTAAAAATTCGTTGATACGCGCCACGAAGAATGGCGTGCTTCGTTAGATAAAGTCACCGCGCATAAATCAACGGACGGTGATCCTTCTCCTGCTTACTTATCGCGGCGTTACATCGGAAAGAACATTCCGGATGGCGGAGCGCGCATAGCGAGCCATTATTCCCTCGTACCCGGCAACAATATTATTCGCAAGCTGCGCGTTCAACGTGCACGGAATTTCCAAGGGTGTTGTTCGAACGGTCAATTAGAATTCGCGAGGAATCCCTACCGTGTACTCAGTGTCAGGGCCGCGATCAAATTGCCGGATTCTCGGGGAGAAATACGTACACTTACGCGTCCCTTCGTGGTAATTGGTACCATTCGAAAATGATGTCCTCGTCGGATTTTCCCGACTGTTTATACTAGAAATATTCGTTTGTAGTCTTTGAAGGGACGTAGATACTTTTATAGAAGACATTACCACTCGACGATGGTATAGCGAACGGGGGTTGCTAGTGGTTCTGACATCAGGTGATCGAGGGCCCGATTACCCTTGGCTCTGCTTGGCGAAAACGGGAACGCCAGCCATTTTTCATCCCATATTGCTACTTATGCGGAGCTTCGTTACAGCTGCACCCTCCCGAATATTAATGCATCGGTTGGAAGCTGCTGCTTATTCTCGCGTGAAAGTTAAAAAGAATTTAACCACGCTCCGGTTCCGTTCACCTCGCGCGAAGATTTAAGGAAGAACTCTCTTTTCTTTCTTCACTGGGAAAATCGCGAATGTATCTGGCGCGCGCGACTCCATTCTTGTCCGAAATTGTGACGATAAAGTTGGCTCGTTCCGTCGAGTATCCACCATACGGGAGAGGTGGTTTATTTTCTTCGATAACGAGGTCGTTTCGAGAGGCCACGATTTCCCGATTCATCGGAGGAGTTTACGCCGGCGCTGGTCCACTGAATTTTAATAACTTTCACGGAACGCGGTGATCCGCTTCGGGAAGTTATTGTTTCCGACTGTTCTACGAATCGAATCAAAAATTGAATAACCCCCGTCTGATCGATTTTTTTTTGCACGTCGCCCTGTCGTACCTTGAAAACTTTCCTCGCAATCGAGTGCGCGTTCAAATTCGAATTAACAATTGAAAGCTGCGCGAGAGACAGAGCAGCGCCCACGCGTTATGAAAACGTAACGACGATCTCGGTTGGCTTGGGTTCGCAAACGGCAAATGGAAGTTTAATTACGATCCCAGGATTTGCGCGAGCACCGTCTATTTGTCGCGATTGCTTTATCCTTTATATTTCTACATCTTAACCGGAACAAGAGGTAGCGATACGAATAATACTTCCGCGACAAGGAGAGTATTAAAGAGCATTAAAATTAGATTCAGGTAAAACTCGTTACAGATATTTGCCTCTATTAATATTTAATCCCAAAGACTGAAGAAGTATTTGTTACGTTGCTAGTTTCCGGACGTTTCTCTTAACACCAACGGCAAGCGCATGCAAATTCGCCCCCGGATTCGCCAGGAACGGGCCACCATTTTGGCCAGATTATCTCCGAGAACGGACTCTCTCTGAGCTGCTCTCTCCTCTTCCTTATTTTCCTTTAATCAAGGTCAGACGATGGTTCACGTGTCGTCCGAGGGAGAACGAGAGAGGCAGCCTCTCTTCTCGTCTCGTTCGATCTCCCAGACACGTGGAAAGTGACATTGCACCGTGTCCTTTTCGAGTTGACTAAACGATTCCGATCGATTTCCACCGCGGAGCTTCGTTGTTGCGACCGGATTTCAAGCTCGACTGTAAATTCGTCAAGGTTTGTACCGTTTAGTTGTTGGCTAATTGGAAACTGTAGCAAAGTTCTCGCAACGACTCGACAGTAAAACGGATCGACGGTTTACCACCACTTTCCACCTGGAAACTACCGCCAGGGAACGATGCAGAAGTTTTTCCTAGCCAGTCGAACAAAGCTCGGACGTACGCAACTGGGAATTCCGATACGTCGAACCGACGTTCGATTGAATTCGCCTTGTCCTGCCGCGACGTGCGGACCGAAACGGAAATCGGGAGATATCCCATTGGACGTCGCGGAATAATGGCGTGCAGAGATTCCCGTGGCTCTTCGAAGCCGTTTGTGTAACGCACGTCAGACAAACGGTCCGGTGGCACCTGTCGATAGTTTCTAAGGGAAGTTTTACAAAAGCTTCAGCAGCCCGGAAAGACAGTCCACGCGAACGTCGGGTAACGCAACCGGTTCTTTGATAGCCGACACACCGATTCCGCGTGTATATTTATTCCCACCCAGGTTCCTTTGTAAAACGAATCGCCAGCCGATAGTCCACCGCCGGACACGTTTCGACTTACCGTTCCTGTCCAGTTTCAATTTAGCTCGACGATTCGGTGTCGGTGAATTGCCCGGCCGAAAAACGTGCCACGCGAGAGGGAGCGTTTTAACTGGAACGAGCGTTTCGTAACGGGGGCGGGTGTCGTTAAATACGCAAACTCCATCGGCCACCCACCCTTCCTCTTTGTACGCTTCGCGAAATTTTCTGGGCGCCATAATTCTTGAACCGTCGGATCCTTAGTCATACGCGATCTCTGGTTTAAGCGAAGGATTTAGTCGACGTTGTTGATTAGCAACGGTAATTGAAGTTGGCCAAGACTTGAGGAGAAATTATAATGAATTCTATCAAGTCTGCTGACTTATCAAATTTCTCTTCAAGAGAGAAACAGTGCTCCCACTCAACCCTATAATTGCTCTCGATATTCTCTGATAGATCGATGCGGAAAGCAATAACGATCGATATCATCTAGGCGTTGGACGAAACGTTACATACAACGATGGAATACTCGTGAGATACTCGATATTATTGCTCGCATGCATTTGCTCTTCCGTGACTCGGCGTAATCACTGTCAGCGTTCATATTTCTCGCGAAACGATGATTTTCGCCGGAAATTGATCGAATAATGGGAGCACGGTCAAGTACACCTCTGCTCTAGGGCCCCAATCGTCGAACAAAACCGCAATGACAGTTGGCGGTTTCGACCGATCGATCGCGCCACGACCGCGGGATAGAGACATCAGACTGCGTTTGTTGCGTTTGCTGGATCTCCCAGGTATCTTTAACCTCTCGAACCATAAGAAATCCCCAGTGGCCCTAGCATCGACATTCCTACTAGAGTCCTTACAAAGTTTCAAACATTCCCTATTAGACAGACAGCAGTCTGTCGGCGATTATTCTCTCGCCCACGTGTCACTCGAGGGTATTCCAAGAAGAAATACAAGTGCTTCGCCAATGGATTCCACCGCTGACTCAATGAAACAGTCGTCTACGATAATAAAAACCACGCCAGATCGGAATCGATCGATTGAATTACGAGCAGGACTGTCGCTCGAACGGACAGATATCCTAGGTTGATAGAAACATCCCTTGTATAGATGGGATTAACGCTGGTGGTATCGTTTACGGGTTGAACCGTGGTACGGTGACATTGACACTTGACACGCGGATGGTTCGAGCGGCAGCCGTGATGCCCGGGGACACGGACCGGTGAGAAGTCAAGGGAGAGCCATTCACCCTGATGATGGCGCACGTAAGCGCGGAAGATGCACATTAGAGCACATTGGTCGACGGTTCGGTCGACCGGCACGGATGATGCTCTCGGGGGTCGGGACAAGCTCCGGAGAAGCTCTGATCGTGGCGGTCGTACGGGGCTTCGAGCCTGCGCGCTGGCCCAGAGATCGCAGAGTCGGTGCGCGAGGGGCGCGTGGCGGCACCGGGGGTGTCAGTCACGGCCCATCTGCCCACCATCGAACACGTAAGTCCGCAAACGGTTCGCTATTTTCCTTCACTCAGACCGCTTCCTTCGCGTTACTTTTCACGAGCCTTCTCGAGTCCTTCCCACTCTACTCGAACTGCCCTCGTGCACGTCTTTTAGTGCAGACGCACTTTTCTGTCAGTTCTCCGTGATCGCAACCCTTTGTCGCACCGTTCCTCTCTCCAACGACAAAGTATCCCCGTAAAAATTGTCGAGCTCGTTAGCGTCGGTTCTCGTTTAAATGGCCAGCGTGCAGCGAGGCGTACGATTTTCGGGGGTGCGTGGAAATCGACGGTTCCAGCGGCGAGCCACGAGAGAGGCCGGCGAATTCCTCAGTGATTATGTCAAAAATGGCGGGTACCGTTGGACGATTTCGCGACGATCGCCGACTGCGAACGTCTGCGAAGGACGAAGTTGGACGGGATCGAGTGCTCGTGTCCCTTTTGTGCCGATTCGCCGGTTTAAGTGGGAGCCGTTTCTTGCCGGGACGTCTGCTCGTTTCGGCGAACGAGTAGGACCGTTCTTGGGAACGGGGTGCCCTCTTCCTTTGCGCCCGGCAGGAAATGGATTCCCGTTGTCGAATGTCTTTTTCTTGACTGAGACCCTCGATGAAAAGGCTTCACCTGTCACCTGTCGCGAGCACTATTCCGTACACCGCGTTCTTCCGCCCAGCACCGTCCTCCGTTACTGAATCGTTGACTCGTACTACTTGCGCCTCTCTTCTAACTCTCCCCCATTGATTTCCACGAGTGTTTTCGCGAGGTCCTCGTAGCGTACGATCGTAGAGCTGCATTGACAAAATACTCGCGATTAATAACATCGAGATTTCATTTTTGAACGAGCAATGCGTTGAAAAGATAGTAACCTTTTTCTTTTTCTAACATTTTCTATGCAGATACGTTTCACGAAACGTTGGCTCGCGTGAATTCTTGCGAAGCTGTGACTTCACGGTTCCACGCTTGTCGCTGATTTCCCCTGTGCGAACATAACACGTGATATACGCGTGACGCGTTCAGTTTTCCGCTGCACGTTCTCATAAAAACTTGACGAAACCTGGGGACGAGCGGAACCAACGAAGAGCTACGTCTCAATTACCAGGCAATTAATCAGTTTGCACAGCAACGAAAGTAGAGAGTCTCTTAAGCGCGTGCAATTTGTCATCGCGTGGATGTTACCTGTTTCGTGTCGCACGGGTCCCAAAGAAATTTATTAAATCGAGGCGAGGTAGGAAAGAAGAACTTCGTGGAAGCCAGCTCTCCCCGCTGTTCGTTGGCCAGTCGAATAATTCTGTTGCACGTATAGGTGGCGTCTTACGTAAGGTCGTGGTTACTCCTTCGAGGAGGTAGGAGTGACCACGTGCGTTGCATTCGCTGACAAATACGAGCATCCATGTATCCTTATTCCACGGACCTTGGTCAAGGAGAAGCTCGAATTCCCTCTTTTCGCGGTTCACGCGTTGCACGAGTTCGTGCAACGGACGATGCAATCGATTCCGCGAAAATAAAACAAAACGCTAAATAAATTAAACGATTGACCGTCTCTCCGATCGGGATACACTTTCGGGTATCGATGAAAGCACTCGGACAGAGCGAAAGAGCTTCCCTTTGACCGATTCCCCAGAAGCACGCCCGCCACTTTCCTCTTGCGATTTAATCGAACGAGCACGTTCGACGTAGCCGTTAAGTCACCGGCTCGGATCTCGACAGTGTTTCCAAGCGCGAGGTGCATCATCGCGACCCGTACCGTGGCCCATCAGAACTCGAATACGTAGCAGGGGTTCGCGGAAGAGATTTCGCGCCGACCCTGTCTCGTATTCGCTGAATAATAGAGACACCCCGTCTATTCAGGCGCCGTGGCGCTTAAACATTTCGCGCGTTCACCGTTTTACGCCGCCCGGGCAATCGACTACGGCCCATTCAGCCGCGGCTGGGCCGAGGAACGACCGCGAGAGCTTTCCTTTGTTAAACGCTGATTTGTTGCCAGCGCCGCTTCGAACTCTCTTTTCACCGCGAACGCTGAAAAGGGGTCCTACGAGGGAACGCTGTTGGTGGTTGTTTCGATGGGAGTGGATCGGCGATACTATGCGCTCGATCGTGAAAGAGGCGACGAGACCGCGATCGGGGGGACAGGCGTCCCTGCGCGGACGAGATAAAAAGCGACCTCGCGAGATTGATAGGGTATATCTCGATTCACCTATTCGCCCGTTTCGCTCGTGGTACATTCGTGGTAACGCGTGAATTTAATTCCGCCCCCGTGATTCTTTTCGCTCGTTTCGTTCTTTCTCTCGCTGACCATTCGACTCGTTTTGGGGGTAGCTTTTTGGTCAGAGGATTTAGCAACAGCGACTGGGGATTTACGACCGCGGCCTTTTCACGCTGATAACTCTTAATACCGTTCTTTTGTTAGCGGAAGTTAAAGATCGTTCGATACTCGCGTTAATGAACAAGCACGTTTACGAATTACGGCCACGTCGCGATGGGTGTCCCGAGTGAATGATACGCTGTCATTCGGCGTGGCGAGTCGATAACCAGATTATGGAAGCCTGTAAATCTACGAAACGACTTTGGACATTAGCTGATCCTATCGCCGTCGCATTCTCTTTACACGGAACGCGGACTCTGATCTTTGATCCGCGCTCTATCAATTTGGTAGGACCGCTCCTCGAGAGTCAGCCGGTCGTTCATCAAAAACCTGTTGCCTGCTCGAGCAAATTATAGCAATTAATATCAGTATTGCGTGTCGGACGCTGTTAGAATAGAGAGACCAGCCAGGAATAATTCTCCTTAAGCTAACGAATCACGCTCGTTTGTAAATCGAGATCGCGGGGCTCCGTAAATAGTAACGTATCGAGATTCCTCGAAAGAAATACCACCGTGCGACGTATAAAAAGACCGACCCTCGAGCATTCACGGCCATTAATGGAACGAGCGACGATACCAGGCACAATCTGGGAGCCAGTGGGACCAGCGGTTTTAATTATTCAGCTTTACGATCGGAGGGGTAGATACGCATCAGCGGGGCGTAATGTACCGGCACGAGAAATATACGAGGGCCATTGATCACGCCTCGAGGTGTCCGACCTTCCCGGAAACCGTGCGGAATACGTCGAACTTGGATTGACGATCGCGTGTGACTGGAAATTCATTTTCTTTCCAGCGACCCGTACCACTTTTTTCATCCCTGTCAGGAATTATTTCCAGATACTTTTCATGCATTACCGCAAATGTATCGTATCGTCAGTTCTTCCTTGTTTCAAGCTACGACCTTGTTCGCACTTTATAGGCGAAGGGAAAAAGTGATAAGACAAATTGGATATTCCTTCGGATTTAAAATAACCAATTTTTTGTGAGAGTCGTACACCCTCCAAGTACCCGTGCTGTGGAACGTAACCCAACGAGGTCGCGAGAATTTCGTTTCCACCCTGTGTCGTCCTCGCGCCTCGTCCAATTACCGGCGAGGCTGCGAGACACGGTCGTAAAACGCAACTCTGACGAGCGATATTTGCGTAAGGTTATTACGCCGATGGTCCGCGGACTTCCGCGGAAACATTCGCGGAATGGAACGCGCGGAACGTCCGCTTGACGAATGCCGATGATATTTCACCGAGCAAGTCCCGAAGACGCTTCCGCGCGGCGTCGAACGATACAGCCACGGAAGTTGGGGAAACTTTCTAAAGGAAACGGCCCCTCGTGCAGCCGTGGAACCGATTACGAAAGGACGAGATTGAATATTACCCGACTACTTCCTGGGAAAAAGTTAAATGATCGTCGTCGCAGCCACGATAAAGAGCTTTTCAATCGGAAATCGATGGAGGAGAAGAAAATGGACTTTGTTAATAGTATCGGTCCCCTCGAATTTCGAAAGTTACATTTCCATTCGAGCTTCGATCGCACTCGTCGTACTCAACGAACCAGCGAACGAGAGGCGAATTCCTTTCGAAATGCGTTGATATTCCCTGAAGACGGGCGAGGAATTCGAGAGGATTTTTTCGCCGTTCCCAATGGAGAAAGCGACGGTGGCCGTCGGTGGGGACAAACGAGCGCATCCTCGTCGACGTTTCGAGCAATTTCCCTGCACGGGCAGCCATTGCTCGCGAGAAGAGAGCCAGCCGCTTTAAATAGACTTGATTTATTCAGCCGATAGCCCGCGACAATCCGTGCTTACCCGCGATGTATCTCTCTGTCGCTTTTACCTCTGTTCCCTCGGCTCTCGGGCCCTCTGGCCGCCTCTCTTTCGCGATTCTTCCGTTTCCGTGATCCGACGGAAGTGTCCACGGCCGCTCGGTCACGCGACCAGCAACCTGCACATTTTTCGTTCAATCGGAATCGATACTTCGCGTACAGAGAGACTTTTCCGTCTACGTTCATTCGGGGCTTACTATTTTCGTATCGCGGCCCTTTCCATTACGTTCCACTCGATTACAGGGTCTCTTTCCGTAACAAGAGTGACCGTGCAGTTCCACTTGGCCGTCGTTCAACTACCTCTCGTCTTCGACGAGCGACGTCTCCCAGCCGGAGAGCAGGAGGAAGCATCGCGCCGGCTAGGGGGATGCGACCATCGTTAATTGGCGCAATCGTTCCGATTATTCCCTCGACGAGCGGCCCTCGAACGTTTCATTCACCGACCGCGTTATAAAATCACTCCCCTCTGGGAGGCACTTGGATCGAACGGATTCGTACTCTCATTATCGTAATTAATCTCGAGCGAAGGGCTCGCAATCTGTTGCTCGCCGGCACTTGAGCCGGTATTCAACGGTGTTCGGAGGTATTAACCGATGGAATTTTTCACCGCCTTCGAACGGACGGGGGTGGCGAATCGGGGGGCGGCGGTCGAAAACGCGGCGGACAACTTTCACGGATAAATAGTCGATAGGAACGGTATCGCCGGGTGCCCTGCCCCGATGCAGTTCGATATCGTAAGTGGGACGTGAACCCGGACGGTGGGTAGCGCGCGCACGCGTAGGTATGCACGCGCACGCACGCACACCGACGCACACGTGCACACCCACGATTTCGGCGCAAACCAGGCGGTGTGAACACACCGAGGAGTGTAACCGTTCGCGAGATCCTGACGGCGGCGCGATACGTCGGGGACGGTTGCCCTAAATACGAGCTGCCGCTCTCGTGCCCCGATTACGCCAACCCCCTGCGAACGGGGACCGAGAAATTATCAGCGCGCGCGAGCTGACAGAGAGGCGACAAATGCACCGGAGAGAAGCTTATTGAATAACGTCGGACAGTCGCTGTGAATTAACGCAACAGGAAGTCTAGGCACCGGCTCGAAACTTCGCACGGTTGGATCTGGAGAGTCACGATTGTCCAGAGGGTGCCGAATTAACAGCTCGAGGGATTAACCGAATGTGTTAGCGGTACCACCTGGTAGCACAGCTGCGAGATATTTAACAGCTTCGTATAGCGAGGACTGTCGAGAAGCAGCTAAAGAAAGATTAGAAAGCACCCTTCAAGCGCCATACGAGGAGCTTCGATGAAGAAAGTTTAACGTCACTGCCAACAGGTGCACATTCTCATCCAACGAGTCACTTTTATCCCGTATTCGTAGCGGAGGAATCGGTCCTTCATCGATGCTTCGCAACTTTTCAAGTACGGAGAAACTTCCGTTCACTCGAGATATCGAAGACGTCTTAGCTTCGATGCGACGTTTCGTCGGTCGTTCTTGCCGCTGGCGCAAGCCCTCGAGTCGCTTTCATGGTGAATTCAAAAGGGGTTCGTTTACATCGCGCGTTAATAATAGATACGGAGACGTTGCGTTCGTGGTGTCGTTTCTCCAGATTCTTTCTCCCTTACGATCTCCATGAATCAACCCCTTCGCGAGGATATACTTTTCAACGCCTCTAATGTAACGCATATGAAACGAGAGCGGGACCACGCGTGGAGGAACTAAAAAAACGCGGAGCGTAATATAGCTCGCGTTTATTTCAGCCCAATACGGGAGTCTCTCATAAATCACGCTGCCACCACGGCCGGAGAACGATATCGTTCGGCGTCGATGGATCGATCGGACACGGGCAGCAATCATTGCCGCTTCGAAGGAGTTAATCCCGGATCCAGGGCCTCATATTCGCGGCGATTCGTAGCGGCTGGCAGTTTTCACAGCCGTGGCAAAGCCCATCGCGGCGGCCAGTGAAAAGTTCTACCCGGAAAGAGGGATTTAACCGAACGCGTATCGCCGGCTGCGATGTGCCGCGGGGGCGGTTCACAAAAGACGCGGAACGAGACGCGAGAGCCCGGCTGAATTTCTACCTCCGCAGTTCCAGGCCATTCAGCCGGGGATTACTAGCTTTTTTTCAACAGAAGGACGTTCCGCTTTACGTGCACAGCCGGTTAACGCATCTCGCGCGATGCCACGACCACGAATATCTCGACTTCGCCCCGTGGACCGTGCAGTTGCGAAACGAAAACGCGACCCTCGTTAATAATTCCGCCTGATTCCGGCTAACTGACGTTGAACGCGTCGGCTGCATAGCTAAGACATCGCGATCTAGGCGAGCAAAACCGGCTGCCGCTCACCGATCATCTCGTAAGACGGTGTCTCGCGCGTGAGACACGTTGGGACGCGTCGGATTGAAGAGGGTGCGGGATAAAGGACGGAGGATGCAGAACGGAGGGATGGAAAATAGAGGTCGGAGGACGCAGAGGGTGGCGGTGGGCGCAGCATGGGAGTGATCAATACTACCTCCACACCAGGTTCCCGCGGGAGTAACAAAGATGGACCGGGAACGAGCGGAAGACGCGATTTTCGGCAAGATTTCTCCGTAACTGGTGCCACCGTCGAGGATGATGGAGAGGATTCGAGAACGTTAACGCGTACGCCACGAGCCGTCGTGATTCAGGAACGACTAGTCGAACCCACCCATTACGCGACACTCTAATGAACTCCAGGTAGTCGCTTCTATCATCCATGCCCTCGAGCTCCGCTCGGATACTCCCTGTCGCGACACGGAACGCCAGGTTTATGAAAGCTGCTCCTCGTCTACGTGTACATTTTGTGATAAACAACCGTTTCGATGTGCATCCACGCCGTTCGCAGTCATCCATTGTTCGCAGTCACGCTCTAGCTGAGATGTACGATTAACGCTGGCTTATACTACTTGGAACTCGAGCCGGTACGGCGAAACGGAAGAGCGCTCGCTGCGGATCAAGTACCGGGAATCCATCCGGCGTTCCTGATTCCTGGGAAAACGGATCGGATGAAACGCTCGCGTCAAGTGACTTTCCAGCGAAAGATACGCGGAGATTCGCTTCTGGATAAAACCGGGGATCATCGACGCGAAAGATTTTCAGCGAACTGGCGAACGCTAGTGCCCGGTGAGAGCAGGTCGCGGATCGAAGCCAGGGACACGGCGTGGCCGTCGAGCCACGCAGAAATCTGGAATGATGAAGGGAGTTAAAAGGAAGGACAGGGTGGACCTTGTATTAGGCACGATATAGCGCGATCCGTTCGCTCGTGCGTGACCGAGAGCTGTTAACCTGAACAACGAGCCTCGCCATCGATAGCCCACTGACTCCGTTTCTCTGCATACCAGCGACGTTCGTACACACGTGTCGTTACATCGCCGAGCGTACATGGACGCTCTCGTCACATACGCGAGCACTTCTCTGAACGTTGCGCCCGCTTCTCTTTTCGCGTCGATAGGCTTCCACTTGTCGATTTACAGGATAATGGACGGAGGACAGCGCATCGACGTCGCAACGTTCGTTAGCTATCGTCCATCCGATGCCACACCCTTCCGATCCGGGACTTCGATGTCTGACTACGACCGTTCGGTTCCTGGCTTCCCAAATATCGCGCGACGCGCGATTCAGAGCGCACAGGATCGTCATCCAAAGCTGACGCTAACGCGTTCCGCTTCTTGCTCCAGTACCATTACGTCGGGGCTCGTTTAATCGAGTTTTAAGATTCCGCCAGAGCGACGGGGCGGAACGCGGAGCCCTGAAACGAGCGAATCGTGACGGGAGTAACAACTAATTGTACACGCGACCCGTCTAGCCCAGACGGGGTACGCTCTCGTTAGAAGCGCATTCAGCCGCGTCGCGTCCTGTGCTAACTCGCTCCTTTTCACTGTCGAAACTTTTCCAACGACAAATCGATGCATTTAGGCTCGAACGTAACAGGACGCTGATCGCGCGTTTATCGGCGTCCCCTCGAACAATATCGAACTGTCGTATTTCACCAGGGATGTATACCTATTGTTGTTTCATTTTTCGCGAACTAGGCCAAACGTTAGATTAATCTTCCCCCGCGGATCGTGTCGCTTCCTTGAAGCGGACAAAGTTTCCATCGATGCAGCCACGGGACTCCTCGGGACCCGCGCGACCTCTGGAAATCCCCTCAGAATCGTTGCTGCGAGAGTTCGTTATCGACGATTCGATTTCGCGGCTGGTCGACCGCGTTTATCGTATCGGTTCGACGATCCAGATTTTTTTTTCGCAGCGACTCGAAACGCGATTCAGGGGCGAAGAAATCGGCAATGGATCGGAAGCGAGCGTTGTTGCGGCACGATCAATTTTTTGCGCGAAACGGAAGGCAGCTGAACGTGATTCGGTGTTTTAATGTCGATAGGAAAATGATTCTGGTTCGGTTCGATACGCATTCGATTAAAATCGTCCGCTCTGAACCACCCCTGTGCCACCGGAGGTTGTTAGCTCTGGTCAGCCAGAAATTGCAATTTTTCAGTGAAACTGGTCCTCGAGAAATCTCATCGGAGTTTGAATGGGCTACTCTTATCGACGTTATTACCCCCTCGTTCGAGCTATCGTTACCATCTACCGCCGAGGGAAATCGAATCTTTTTCTTTCTCCCGCTTGCTTAATAAGGGGACGTAACAATGGACGCGCGCTCGAAATAAAATGTGAGAAAAAAAAGAAAAGAAAAAGAACGGTGCCGAATAGTCGAGTGAGAAATCGCGTCGATACGTCATCCGTGATGGAAACTCGGATCAGATACGATTCACGGAAATAGGCTCTCGCATGTCTGATTCCAGATTATAATGGGCCAATCGATAAAGGGTATAATTTATTTAACCGTTACACGGGGACCGAATAACCGCGACTGCGAATTAAACGAGCGTTGCGGCTGTTCTCGTATGCGGGATCGATTCCGTAGATCGAGACGTACGTACGTGGCCACGCCTCGAAAAGCAACCTGTAACAACACTCGGGTGGATAGCATTTTTAACGGCGCTTTTACGCTCACCGTGCCGCGCTATACGATCTCGTTCCAATCGTAAAAGACTACGTCGCGCTTACCCGGTTTGTAGTCCGAGCGCCATTCAATTTTAGCCCCTCGGTTGGCTGACGTATCATCGCGCAACCGTATAATACCGCGCGTTCCCCTTCGACACGGTATAAGACGCGTTACTTTCGCGTTTAACTCCCGCGCGGTTAAACTGAAACGTTATCGAGCTCGAGATCCTCGCTGTGGAACGATTCATCGGTGTTCTGGGTTGGGCCCTTCGCTTTACGCGCGAATAACACGGTCCGTTGCATCAATTTAAACTCGCTCCATTTTCCGTGGCACGTTCCGCACGAGAGAGGCGAGCTTACAGCGGGATTTTCGTCTCGTTAGAGGGGGACGCGAATTTTCCCGTGTTACGTCTATTTAATTGCGTGGCGAGGCGATTTAAATTTAGTGCCTGTGCCTCGGGTACGTTGCAGCCGGGGTTGTAGCGATCGAGGGGCGAAGGGGACACGTGTCAGGGGAATACATTCCAGTCGGAGTAACGTACAGTGGCGGTATTCGCGTTATTCGCGTGCAAATAAAATCATTTTAGAACCCGTGGGGAACGATACCTAAACCGCGGTCTGAACCGTTCCTCGCGTTTTTTCTCTTCGCTCGTTCCTCGAAGCGGAAACCTCTGAAAGACACGGCGCTTGTGCGTCGAGAGGCTGCCGCTAAGTTTCCTCGAATTTCTAATTTCCGCGTGAAACGCGAAACGGGCGCGGCGTGAAAGGGTTCCGTCGGAGCTCTCGTCGATTTTTTTCTCGCGTCCCTCCGCGAAATCTATCGAGGCGTTAGGCGAGCAGATTTAATTAGAAAAGTTCCGCGATTCAGGGCAGACACAAACGCGTTTCCAACAACGTCTCTCGTCCGCCTCGCCGTGGGCTCGTCGACTCCTCTTCAGAGGCCACTTCGCCCAGAAGTTGCACAGCGTCGTTTTTCCGTCGATTAAAGCACACAACCACGAAGCCGCGAGGACGTTCGGGGTTGGGCTGGTTTTCGGCGGTCCTTAACCGTGGCTGGCAGTAAATCGAAGCGAAAGTTTCCCCCGTTTTCGACTACAACTCGCGATTATTTTAAACCAGCGATCGTACCAAGAATAC
Source organism: Xylocopa sonorina (assembly GCF_050948175.1). Lineage (NCBI taxonomy): Eukaryota > Metazoa > Arthropoda > Insecta > Hymenoptera > Apidae > Xylocopa > Xylocopa sonorina. The sequence goes on from NC_135193.1 coordinate 18,542,069, forward strand.
CCGCGAGTGATACAGCGATCGAAACGGGCGGGCGTGTTTAATTATTCGCGGCGGCGACGCGATGCACCTGGTTTCTTCGTCTGGAAACATTGTTGTCCGACGGTGATCGATCGAGACGCGGCGAACGCTCGACGCGAGTACACCGCCGGACGGACCCGTTTCTTTTTAGATCCATGGCCATAGTTGTGGCGTCTAACGACCGATCGATCGAGCCATGAGGACGCATCAGCTGCGGCTCGTGTCGCCTGGAACGTAGTCGTTTAAAGGAGCACAATAGCTCGGCGAACGAGAAGAGGAAGCCAGGTGAAAGGAGGAACAGAACCGAGAGGAGATACGTCGCGTTCATCGGTGGGGACGGTCGTGCGGCGAGAGAAAGCGGAAGGAGATCCGGCGGAAGTAACGCGGTGACATCGCGACAGGCAAATGTCCTCGTCGAGCTTCCGCGAGCGCCCGACCACGAGCTACTCACGAGAATCGGCTGGCGACAGAAATTCCAAACGCGACGTCAGACGTTGCCCCGCAGCATCGTCAATTTCACGATAAAACTCGGCTGGACGGTGGAGATCGAGTCTGTAGTCAATCCGCGGCAATCCGAGGCTGTGACTCTTCGTTAAACCGTAATCGACAGTGTTCATGCGATCTCTCGTCTGATCGCTGCTTCTGGTTGGGCCGCGCGAGAATCATAGATCGAGAACGATCGGAGCTGGCAAGATCCGTGGAAGAGAATTAAACGATAACTGCGCCTGGCCAGAGGAGACGACGTCAATATTAGTTATAGTCAAGTGATACATAGGAGGCAAAGGGAATAATAATAATGATAAATGATTAAATCGGGCAGATGAATCATCTAGACGTCTGATAGTACAAACGTAGCGTCGCGTAGCGTACGGATTCGTAGGTGCGTCGTATCGAGTCGAATCGAAGACGTGAAAAATTCTCGTTCGCAATAAAATAATCCGTGTGATCGAAAAGCAATAATAGAAAACGGATTAGCCGTTTAATACTCGTAAGTATCGTACGCGCGTTACGATTCAGCCGGTGCTGTACGGCTGTGGTTTATTGTGCGCGACCAACCGTCGAGGGTGTTCCTCGTCCGAGTCGAAGTTGCCGAGGAGAGGAGAGAAAGTGCGTCGACAGAATGGCGTTCGCCGCGGCGAGAATGATCCTGAAGGATAAACGACGGAAGGCCAGCAAGGAGGATTTCGCGCCACGAAACAGGAGCAAGGTAACACAGCGGTGAAAACTAATTCTTTTCCCTTTACGAATCAAGTTTGTGCATCGTTCATTTATTGCCGATGGATGGTCGCTAGGCGGCCGTTACGCGATACGTTCGAAAGGAAAAAAGAAAGGCCATCGTAATTCCGATCGGCGTAAACGCGTTTCGTCGCGTTTCCCAGAATTTTTCATTCCGCACACCTCGATAACGTCGATGTATCTCGTTATCGTGGAACGCTATCGCGAGCGACGTTATGAAAGTGTGGCACGTGCTCGATTTCATTACCCTCGCGTAATATCCAAGGCGGAGTACAACGAGTCGAACGATTTCGAACGATACCCAGGAGTCACGACACGATTTTGCTATCTAAAAAAAAAAGGAGAAAAAAACGGCGAACGCGGACACTCGAAGGATCGGTTCACGCACGCGATAAACCCCCGAGCCGCGAGGCGTCCGCATGAATTTTGTCGGTGGCGTGGCTCGCGCACGACCGGCCGATTACGTAAATACGAACGCAGAGGGTGCGCTGGTAGCAGCACGGACACCTGACCCGAACGAACACCGGAAAAGGGTTGCAAAGCGGGGCAAGAGGGTCGTAAGCGCAGGGTGCATACTAATGGTGCACGCTCGCTACTAAACTTGACGCCGTTTAATGCGATAATGCTCTTTGTACTTTCTCATTTGCTCGCGGACTCGTCGTTGCTTCCTTGATTAAACGATACCGGATACGAATTGCACGGATACGATTATCGTAAAAAGTAAGAGATAAAAAGCGTGGGGCTTCGAGTACATTCTCTATTCGGTGGAGAAATTATTGCGAATAAAGACGAGGGTTAGCGGACGTTATCGTTGGTGGCCCGAAGGCGCGGTCGAACGGCAGGTTCCAACTGATCGTTCAAAGTTCAATCGTAACCATTGAGCAAGGGTGGCAGAGCCAACCGTAAGAACGATAAGAAAGTTCTGTACGAGATGGTGTCCCACCGTGGAACGGAAATTAAATCCGCCTTCAGCGGCCGACGAACTTTGCCAAACCCGTTGCTCGAAATGTCTTCTCACCGGAATATATGCGATCGTTTTTTTTTCTTTTTTAATTTTTTTTCCCTTTGCTTCCACCGCTAATTAAGAGTCTACGCGGCGATTGGCCGCGTCTTGCCAAGCAATTATCGGCTCGCAGAGGAATTCGAATTCACCGGAACCGTGGCGCTAGCTGGAATATTCCACGCTACCCCTGGTTCCACGGAAATATCTCGGCGATACATTCGGGACGCGATTCTCGGTGGATTACACCGTAACCTCTTGAAAACGGTAATTCGAAAAGTGTTCAACAACCGTGTAAACCAGGCTAGCAGATTTCAGCGACGGTGTACACAGTTTTATCGCGTCTCGTTTACGTTAACCAGGCCGTTCTGCTTGCAGTAACTTGATGTCGGTCGTGTTATATCGACTGCTCGAAACTCCGTACGCGCGTTGCCATTATTTTTTTCTTCGCTCGAAGGATTCGACGCGTCGGTTGGCAGGAGATAAAGTGCCAGCCGCTCGTAAACCGACTGACTGAAATGAACCGTCGTTAAAGATGAAATTATTCAACGACGTCACGGGTGATACGTCTATTCGCGCGGTAGCCGGTGTCGAACGTAACGCGTACAGTTAAATTACTCCCTAGTCGCGTAATTGTTTTGCAAATTTTCACTTCGGCCGTGCAGCCTGGCCGTGAAAATATTCACCGTGTCCATCGCGCTACTCCCACGGCGAACATCCAATTAGCGAGCGTTTACGGCTGACTGGAATTTTAATGATCCATGGACTTCGCCTGGCCACGGTTTTTGAACAGCTCGCACATGCCCCCTGAAACATCGCCGACGCTTTTTCTACTCGCTACGTTCGAGCAATTAAACGGGTTTCTCGAGACCCCTCGTCGCGAATAATTAAGAGATCAACCAATGAAAACGTTACCTTCGTCGGTGCTATTGAAGTGTACCGTATGAAAATGCCCCCTTCGGATTACAAGATCTGGAGGGAGGTTCTGCTCTAGAATTAACGTCATTGGAAATCGATGGCGTCAGGCTTTCCTCGACTCGCGTTTTACATTTCGATAAACGCTCGATCGATATACTCGCGATCGGAGCAGATTTCTCTCGACGATTGCTCGCACGTTTCGCCAAGAAACCGAGTGGCGAGATTTTTCCAAACGGCGTCAGCTTTCCCCGGACGTCGCAATGAAGCGGGAAGTGCGGTAGTTCCGCGAGAAATATCCCGATTTCAATGACCGTTTCGACGCTCGCGATTGAAAACTCCACGAACGTTTCCGTTCACCTATCGCGCCTCTCAGTTCGATATCGTTATCCGCGAGATTAATCGCGCGCGTTTCGCTTCGAACTCTCTGGTCTCGTCACGCCACCGTGGTCCGATTAATCGCACGAGGAATACGTACGAGGGCATCGAGCGCGTTACGCTCGCGCACGCGACGTAACGAGGAAATAATTGAGCGTGAAAATACATTCGTTCAATTGAATTATTTAAGACTCGAGATTGTACCCGATGAATTTCGAAGGCTTTCGTTTTCCTGCTGAAGACGTGGCTGACGAAACGTTCGCGAAGCATCTTCGCTATTGAAATACAAATCGTTTTACTGGCTCGCGGAAGATTGAAACAACGCAGAATTATCTTTAGCTCCACCGCTTGTTTAAGATTCACAGTTTCCGAGCGAAGCGCTTTTCGTAAATCTTCGTCGATAAACAGTCTTCAAAGTTCGAGCACGAGGGTAACGCGTCGTAAAATCGATCGAGTAAAACCTCGTTTGTGATTCTGCAAAATTGTCGTAAAAACTTCGCCCGTCATGCCACCGCTAATTAAAGCGGTTCGATCCCGCCTAAACGAACCGACTGACAATCGTGTAACATTCACCGAGTTCAAGTTAGGCTGCTCTTTACCAGGCAAGGTATCTGGCACCTGCGCAACGTTTCATCGAAACTTTCGATCGAGCGACTTGAAAAGAGATTCGAGTAATTACTCTTTGATCGGCAGACCTCGACGGATCTAGCTGGGATCCAGGGATGAGTTTCGTTCCATGCATTTCACATCCGCCCACGCGGTCGGGTTGACGACGAGCCACGGAAATTAATAAGCGTGTGAAGGGACGAGCGCCGCGAGAGCCCTTTTTTTCTTTTTTCTCGTAACGGTGGATAGCGTACGGTGATTGCATTCCGACGATCTCTAATTAATTCGTTCGACGAGACGCTGTTTGACGAGGCGCGCGATTCCGCGGATCGTTTGCCATCGCGAAAGCAATCGACGGGCCTCGCGAGCGCAGCGCGCGCCGCCTCGTTACCTTCGTCAAACGAAGCCGCGGCCTAATTAAAACGACACGGCGAGTCCTAGAGTAATTGGGTAAGTTGGGACGGCTAAACGTTTGTTTTTTCTTCTTCTGGTTCGGTCTCGATTAAAGCGGCGGTTCCGGTTTCGCGGGTGGTGCGTGCGCGTCGCCACGTATCGATCGTAGATCGCGTCGATTGCCGCGGAGCAAGTACAGTCTAATCGAGAATTACTGGTGGCGAAAGAGGCTACGGGACGACGAGTGTAATCATCGTAATTGGATTCGATCGCGCGCGAGCACGCGTCGAGCTAATTGGTTCCCGAGAACCACGAGGAAACTAGCGGGAGGAGACGCGCGCGATTCCTCGAGATTCACGCGGAGGAAGTCCCGCGCGCACCGATCTCGCGGCGAATCGAAACACGATCTCTTCCTTTCTACTCTACCACGCGATACTGTCTCTTCGCTTCCTCCTAAACGCTTTGATTGTACAAAGAAACAAACAACTACACGTGTCGCCGCGAGGGACACGAATACTGGCCTCGAAACCGCCGAACACTGAAAACTCACGCTATGCTGTGTCGTACTTGTGTGTGTTCGGTGTGCACTGCTGTTAATACGCTGTACAACCCACGATACCGTATCCCACGGATACGACGAGTACCATCCTAGCCAGCGAGGAGCGTCTTCGTCCGCGATACGGAGTTTCCATCGCGTCGAGCAAATTTTAGTAAAACCGCGGAAAGACCTTCCCCGCTGGCTATATACAGACCAACGATTCTAACCGTGACAACAACGTTTTCATCCCCCTTTTATCTAGGTGTCGCAACTAATCAAACTCCAAGTACACGATCGACTATACTGCCTGCGACTCCACAGATTACCACAGAAACACGCTCTCTGTATTTCACCCGGTCCCTCAACCCACTACTCGATAGATACTGTTACGTGCCCGTGTTATATGTAATGTTCACCCTGTTCCATGTTATCTATATTCTATACCATGTCTCTATTTCTACTTTTCCAACTGCAGTGTGTGGTGATTGGTGACCTGTGCTGTACTTGTGTTTACAGGCCCGCAGCGCCAGTACAAGTAGCTTTAGAAGCCTGAGCCAGGTACATACAAGAAATGACATAATCCACGTATAGCTGAGAAATTTAGTAATACTAGCTATTTTAGCTGGACCATAGCTAGACACTTAGCCATCTAGACACTAACTTGCTCGTGCGTAGAATGCGTAGAGCACGGCGCGTTCCAATAATCGCGGTACCCGACAACGATCGACACTGACACGTACTCTGTTCGCGTTTCGCCGCGGTGTCGCGACCCGTAAAAATCGCCAGGTCGTCGCGATCAATCTCGACGGAACGGCGCGAGACCCGTTCCGTCTCGTTACTCGGAGGAGAGAAGAAGAACGATTCTATCCACGGTAGTACACGACAGCGTATGGTACATGCATGTTGATCATGTTCTTCCTCTAGACACAGAGACGCAGGAATGGTGAATGAAGCATGCCAACCACACGCATACGGTACTCCAACCCCGGACACAGAAATCAGTAGAAGTTGCATGTCTTTTACCCGCCTGTCTTACCTTAGGTGACTGCTCTACTACGTGCATCCCCTTCTGTCGTAATCTTTCTCTATCGCTCACCTTCTTTCTCTTCCCGACACAGTTCGCGGAGATCATTGCGAGAGGAGCAACGTAAGTACACGAGAAAGGGGTGCCGTGCGATTGGCCGCGAATACACGGTCGAATTTCACGGACACGACGATGCATCGTCGCGTTATACTTCTCTTGCGCCACGAGCAAAGTGCAGGTGTTGTTCTCGCTGGCGATGCAATTAAATAATTCGTGGCGCGTAAGAATCTCGCGTCACCCACCGTTTTTCGTCCTGCTCGAAACGAGACCACTCTCGCCTCGTAATTTACTCTTCCCCCGACTTTTGGTCATCGTTCGATTCGCCTACGGCAGTCCTCTGCGGCTTTCCATATTAATTACGCGAACCACGAGCCGTTTCGTGGTATTATTTAGACAGTGGTTGCGTTTCATCTCGATGCCACTGGACTGCAATGCGAGCGACGCCACGGGGCGTGGTGGCGCGGTTGCAAATCGACGCGAAATGCATCCTCGTCGGTTACCTGGTTACTTGTTAATCGAAAGTTTTCTGTTTACTTCGCTGGAGCACGTCGCTTAAAGGGCAACGACGTACCCTGTTAGCGGCGTTATCGATATATCTCGGTTGTTTCACGGTTCACCCGCGATCGACCTATCTATCGTCCACAGAATCGGAGGGATGCAACGCGCCCCTTTCGTCTCAGAAAATATACGCGTAGTATTGAATCAGAAGCCATTTTCACGAACGAAGAGGTTCTTGCGGGAACAAGCTAACCGAAAAAGGCCGCGAATTAAGAGAAGAATCGTCCGGGTGAATGGCACGTTAGTTCCTCAGGTTCGAAGCACCCTTCCGACGAGTAGACGTCGGATAGCAATAGGAGCGTCGTGGCGGAGGGTCGTTCGAGCGTCCCAGGGAAGGCTGTAGGTTCGGGTTGAGGATGGTTCGGGTCGAGGACGACGATCGATACCACGGCTGCACTACTCTCCTCGTCGATGTTGTAGTGGCCGTTACTTTTTAATTATTAATCGTAACCAGTCATTTCCAACTGCTCCGTCGTAAGTGCAGTGACACGTTCGAAGGCCGGTGAATTCTCCATCTGTTTATTCGCTCGTGTCACCCTTTTCGCACCCTCGCGCGACATTTACAGGCCTCCCGTTGTCGCTGATTGCGTTAAGCTAATCGAAAATCCTAACTCCTCGCCAACCGATGTTCCCAAGGATTAGCCCGACGTTCCCACTGAATATTCCCCAATTTCTAACCGCATTTCGGTGGAACCCGTCGAGCGCGGTTCCAACGTTGCTCCACTTTCCCCTGCATTTCCACCCGCGAATTGGCACCTGCACCCAACGAGCCGTTTTTCACTCGAAGATGTGTCGGATATCCATCGTTTTCGACGACACGCGTCGATCCATCGATACGACTTAATCGACTGCCGCCACTGCCCTTCCGTTCACGCATCGACGATCGCTCGCGCGTTAATCTTGTCTAAAAATATGGAGAAAGGAAGCAGATGTCGTTGCTCGGACTTTCGCGGCGTATTGTACGCGTCGACGAGCAACCGCACGGTACACTCGTACGATACGTCGAGAATAGAGCCCGTAACAATGCCGCGGGTATAAAAACCGACACGATCCAGGTCGCAATTATTGTAATTGCTCCTCGCGGACTATACCTTTCCTTTCGCTGCCGCGCGGAACGCAGTCCTCTTCCTCGTACGGAATAGAAACGCGTTTCAAGCGAGCACCAGGTGAATTTTGTACGTTCTCAGACCGCTTCGACGATCGTCGTTAACTCGTTGAAGCGTTTCAACGTTTGAGACGCTTTTAAGAGGAAGCAAATCGACCGTCTGCCTCGAGACTCCTCCACCTCGACGTTCGCCGCCATTTGAAACGATCGGAATCCTTCGCGTCCGTCGATGCGTTCGCGATGGTCCTTTCGAATCCACGATGTATTTTTGCACGCAGGTCCACCTAGGGTGTATAGCAATTCAAGGACGGTTGCAGTGTCGGCCCCAATTATTGATCCTTCGAAAGCGGCTTCCGGGTCTCGCTCGCAAACACTCGGACAAAACTTAAGTGGGTGAAGCGACTGAGGCCGGGGGTCAGGCCTGGAGCCACGGAGTCCTGAGTAAAGGGAGAGAGAGAGAGAGAAGGAGAAGGTGCAGGATGCCGAGAGGGCAAAGACTGGAACCGGAGCATAGCTGATGGGTGGCGAAGGGTGTTCCTGCGCGTTCTCCCTGGATCTGCTGAACTCTCTCTCTCTCTCTCTCTCCCTCTCTCTCCCTCTTCAGTCCTCTCCAGCTCGCTTCAGCCGATTTCACGGTGACACTTCTGTCGTTGCCCGTCTCGAAATCGATCGGTTCGAATTGCTGGTTCGAGAAACTTCGCCATCGCCGCACGTCGTCCATCGTAATGGACGGTTTATAGATTACAGAGTACCATCATTTCTCCAGTTGGTAGCGCACTGGTTTCAAGTAACTATCAGCGAGAGCCTCGAAAGGGCTTTCCGATATGTAGGTCAATTTGTTAATGTCGCATGAGTTCGGAACCGGCGAAAGGAACGGCTCGAATTAGGTATTCGCGTCTGTTCGACGCCCACCTAACCGTGGCGGCTGAACCGTCCACCCCGTTGTCTATAACCCTCGATAGACGTATGCACACCGCGGGGCTGTAAAGCGCGGAGACCTCGAACCCCGCCGCGAGTCGATGCCCGGAGTTGATCGAACAAAGTGGCCTTCGCGGAATTCGAACGCGAGCCCTCCGCCGCACGCTCGACCCATTCGCTCGACGAGGATCCTCGATTAATATCCCGTACGAGGCTTCGCCTTCCCTCGCGGAGGACAGGAAATTGTTAGGCGCGTCGAGCGCGATCGGTCTACAGGGCGGTGGTTGAAAGTTGAGAGCGCGAGCCAGGTTCGAAAGAATCGATTCCACGGCGGTTGTTCAGCTTCCGGGAGATATATAGGCTTGTCGATGCATCGCGTGGATAGCAAAACGAAGTAATTCGTGAATCTTACCATGTATACTATTCCTACGTTCGATTGATTCGGTTTAAAAATGACTCCCCTCTACGATCATCGTTGGTAGCGTTTAATCGAGCACCACAATGATTTCGTGAACACGACCAGCAAACGGATACACGAACGATACGAAGTTCGATGGAGTGCCATGTCCGTCTTCTTCCTGTGTTCGAAGCGGACAGAACGTGTACGCGACTTTCCCCCGTGGAACTTCAGTTTCGAGAGAGAGAGAAAGAGCTGCCGTGTCTGTCCACGATTAATAGGAGTTATCGTGGAAAGAGGGTGCAGGCGTTCCTTTCGCGCGTGGCGGTGAAATCCGTGGCCAGGTTTAATCGCCGGTCATCATCTCCATGAATTCTGCAATACGGAAATTAACGAGATCAGATGGCGGTCTATTCGAGAACTCCACGCTCGTTACGGGACTGCGTAATTTCAAAGATCACCGAGGCAAGGTTCCTCCACCGTATCTCTTGGGAGGCAAGTAGGTCGTATCCTTGCCTCTTTGTACGGCCTGCTGCAAGTTTTTTGAAAGGAGCTCTGAAAGGCCGGTATTAAGACGTTCGGAGGTTTAATCAAGCCCTCGTACGGGCCACCGTAACGAGCTCTATAGATACGCGAGAAGCCAACACGGAAAATGTTCGCGTTGCCAATAACCTCAACTTTCGACTCGGATCGGGAGCTCTCGCCTCGCTGAAAGTATCTCGCGTAATTAAGGCGCATCGAGGACGTGCAATAGCTATTGCCGCGCGCGTAAGGGATGGTTCGGTTGGTTGGTCAGGGAGGCGCGAGAGGCAGAGAGAAACGAGATGCTCACCGTCAAAGTCAACAGTGCCAGAGCCGTCGGTATCAATTTCAGCGATCATCCCGTCCATTTGATCGGGCGTTATCTGATCATCCAGAGCTGCGAGGATCTCTCGCAGAGAGCTCGTCGGAATGTAGCCGTTCCCTTCCTTGTCGTAAAGCCTGAAAGCCTCTTTCAGCTCTTTCTGCAGAGCCTCGTCGTCCTCCTCTTGGAAGTGGCAGGCGACCCGGTAGAACGAGTCGAAATTTAATTTTCCGCTGCCTGAAAGCCCAACCAGCCGTGGATTAGAAAAAGGAAAACACCAAAGCACCAGCCATCGATGCTACTTTTACCCCGCCGCCCCGCGACGTGACAATTCGCGGACAATCCAAACAAGCTGCCCCCAAATCTCGTCTCCGCGGTTCCGTTTCGCGGCCGCTTTTTGTCGATGGATATATATCTCCGCTAGACCAACACACTTGGTAGCCTTCCAAACGGTTCCGTTTACGCGGACCCAGGAATAAATTTGAAATTTATATCGGCCAATATAATCCTCGTCGAACGACGAAGTCCGCGAGCGTGGACTCGCAGGGCAGCCGATATCTCGACGGCAAATTAGATTCGAATCGAGCACGAGGGGAACGTCTCCGGTCGATACTCGCAGTCCACGAAAGGGAGGACGAAATCTGCATAATAATGCGTGCCGATAACGTCCGTGAAGCCGCGATGTCAGCCGCGAGCATTGTCTCGGTTTCGAAACGGTAATTCGACGAGCTTTCGGGTAATTCCTGCTGTCCTGTCTGGTGTCACAGATCTACGTCACGATTACGCGAACCTCGTTTATGACGGTGGACGAGGCAGCTTGAAGCGGTTCGATCGCGGTTCCTCGAGGAACACGTAACACCGTCGTATTTTGAGAGCGACCGCGGTCCGTGCTTACGAACAGCACGAAGCAACCGCGATCAATCTGCTCGCGCGATTGTTCGGCTCGTGCTCCACGAGTTGATGAAAATGACTGATGGAAATTCGCCGCCCCCCTCGTAATGGGAATTGATGAAAGACGCGAGAGGATTCTTCTGGCTAAGCAACCGATACCCCTAGATTGAAGAGTCTTTTTAATCTTCCTCTCGGATATGCACGCGTGGGTGAAGAACGCTTTGAACGAACGCGACGTCTAGAGCGTGACTCGTTCGAGGCGAGGGGGGTTCGAAAAATACTAAAGGGTGGGCCGCGATGGTGGGGGCCACGGCTCGACCCAATTCTTTTTTACGGTAAAAAGGAGCCCACGACGGAACTCCGCGGAAGATATCTCCGTAGAAATCCTGAAAGGGGCTATTCTTCCTTTTGAGGCTCTAGTCAAAGGAAATCTCGACGCAGATATCAGCGTACGATATCCGCCGTTTGAATAAGCCTCCTCTGATAAAGAGAGCTCGTAAATTATCGCTGGCGTTCCCCCTTCGATTATTTCGCTTCGGGCGTGCTTACGAAATGTCCCGTCAAAATCGATCGGAACGATTTAAACGCGTTTCGAGCGCGTGAAGGGAGCGCCGACTCGGTCTCGGCCGGGAAAACGAAGGAAAAGCTCAGCTTTCGTTACCTCTACACACGTGCCTCCTCCGCCCCCAGTCTCAGCTATTATATCATGAATTATTTGGCCCCGTTCGGTCGAACGAAAGCATCGATCCGCGTAATACTAGCACCGGTCCAAAAAGCGCTAGAACGCTCGGCGGAAGGGCAAGAAAAGGCGAATAGTTGCAAAACGAAACTGCTAACTATTGAAACGGATGAAAACTTGAACCGTGATACCTTCTTCGTCCTCTTGTTTGAGCAACACCTCGAGCTCGTGATCGTCGAAAGTGTGCCCCAGGGTGTTCAGGATCGTCCTCACTTTTTCCTTCTCGATCCGGCCGGACTTGGTTGAATCGAACATGGAGAAGGCTCTCCTGAGCACTGTAAAAGACAGCAAACACTCGTTTCCCGTCCATACCCGGTGTCGTTTAGCTCGCCGTTATTCTCCTCGCCGCGTCCTCGAGAACAGGATCGACGAATCGGTTGCACGATTTCTGGAAGCCTCTACGAGATTTCTCTGCCGCGTCGCCGGTCGCTATTTATTTACGCGGCGTGCCAGCGGCGTGTGCGTTTTAAAATAACAGGGCCGAGTCAATCAGCGGTTTATTTTACGATTGGGAGCCCGATTGCGCAACCCGCGCGTCACGTTGAAAGCGCGGGCGAACGCGATCAGAGGTGTAACGCATCCACCGGAATTTCGCGGACTCGTAGGCGAAACTTGAGGTTAAGTCGCGAACCGATTTAGCCACGTTCGGACGGCAAATTTTAGCGACGGATCGGTCATTCGAAACGGCGTGAAACGCTCAGCGACCGCGACCTAAATTTTAAACGCTCGACGCCTCCTCGCGAGTCGAACAAACCGAGACCCGTCGACGCTTTCGAAGCGCAATGAAACGCGGACACCGCATGGCAACGGAGAGACTATTTGTACGCGTACAGAATTCCGTTCTCGTCCGTGTCCGACGATCCCGTCTCGACGAGCGTTCGATTACGATTTTACTCACTTTTCACCTGTTCCTCGTCCTGAAACAGAGAAGAAAACAAGTTTCAGTATACGGATATGGTCCGTCGTTGGCATGGCACGAGAGAAACGACACTTTTCGTTTTTTCAATCGTAGTGTACACTGGCAAAAACGACGGAGAACCCTGCGACGAAAAGGGGACTTTGATGGGGGTCTTCGATCGAGGTTTAATTTCTCGATTACTTCCGATATGGATGATCGATTAAAGAGCGGCTGGCACGGCGCCAAAGCGCCTCCCCGATCTTTTGTCGTCTCGACGCAGAGTCCTCCAATTAACGCGTTTTCGTGCAACAATGTAACACAGCCCCGCGACTACCCCGACATTTAATTACAAATGGACTGACCATCTTTCGTGGTTCGCACGCGACAAACTGTACGCTGTACCCCTTCGTTCTTCTGCACTAATGGTTTATCCGGACTGGATATCTTTTATAAGCTCAGCTAGAACGGATGGAAGGGGTGGAGAGGAATTTCTCTCTCATCCCTTCCTGCGAACTATCGAAATTCACAGCTTCACGCAGCGCGGAAAGACGACGCCAATTCTCGCTGCTATAATGCTACGGTTCTCCGTGTAAACGGTTAACCAAGGCGACCGTAAACGGTGCTCGTTCGTAGGCCGCGCGGTGAACCCACCAAGTCGTTCGAACATCCATTGCTTTCTTTCTCTTTTTCTCTCTTCTCTTTTCCTCTATAAACCGCGTCCACGGACGAACGTAACTCGAGTTACGTAAATTCGAGACGAAAGGCAAATAGAACGGCTTTATTGGCGTCGAAGTGTCCCTTCGTGGATTTGCAAGGTGCAGTTCAGAATGAGAAAAGGCGATTTATTGCGCGAGGGATATTACTTAGACCCGCGGTTGTAGATATCGCAGGTTGTTTTCTGAACGGCTCGGAAGGCCTGCCAAAAAGTTTTGGGGAAAGGCAATAAAATTTTCGTACACCGCGGACGCGGTTGTAGGCGGCGGTTGAGAACGGGCCGGCAGAAGCGAAGAACGAAGTGGGGATGGTGCTATTTCAAAACATTCCAGACTATGATACTACCGCTTTCCATTCAACCAGCGCATCGCCCGGGCCGGAATACATCGCCGATTCTTTTTATTGGCTACCAAGAAATTTAATATCCCCTGGCTCTCGCGTGTTCGCGGAATAATTCTTCGGGCAGAAATTATCAAGCGCTGGCGCCTAGCGCGGTCGTACAAAATCTCGGGCTCGCCGCTCGTAAACAAGACTGAACCGAGCAAACTAGCTACGAGCCGCGTTTCAGTTTGCCAAATGGCAATTAAAATTCCGCCTCGCGGTGGTCGCCGCGCGATTCATTGAACGACCATCGGTATTTTTATCGCGGTCCATCGCGGTCGAACAACGGCTCGTAGTAAACGTTGCGTAACCGATGTGGAAAATGGCGTGTCGGCGCGTAGTAGAAAAGTTGATCGGCACCGCGACCGAGCCGGGTAAACAGGAGGAAAGTGCAGCACCTCGCTGCGCTTTTTCCGTCCGCCTGCCCTCGGCAATATAGTGCTTTTCGTAAGAACGCGGCAGACGGCGAACCGCTATAATTATCTCGTCAGTCCCACCCACGCGAGGCATACCACCTCCCCGTTGAATTATTATTTGAACAAACCGGCGATATTTATAGAATGTCCAATACCGCACCAATTGTGTGCTTCGTCAGTCATTCTATATTTAAACCTGCTGTCTACCTGGTTCGAGCGATTGGGCAGACGGTCGACGAACTTCTCGTTCGGCCTTCTCTTCCGTTCAGTCGTCTCGATCGATCGGCCGTGCAATCTTCGAGAACGGACACGCCAGCCAACTTCTTCGATCATCCTCGACTCGAACGACGATACGATAGGTGTGGGCTATTTCTCGTTCGGTTACCGCGATCGTTACCAACGTTTTACCCCCGTTCTTGGCCCCGATTGGAGGATTCCAGTTTCGATCGCCAGTTTGTATCAACTAACTCGATTTATTCCCCGCCGGTGGGTATCCATCGGAAGCCGACGCGGTTCCAGAGATTCGAATCTGTCCCATCGTCCGCCGCGGGGGGCGAACGGGGCAGTTTGCGGACTCCTCTCATCCGTTTATTCCGCGATAACGCTGATATTCGGATTCAGAGATTCAGTCCGGAACGATCGGGTCCGCGATGTACCCCGAAGGTTTTCAATTGGAATTGCACACCGTCGACGATTCACCCTCTCGCGCCCTCTCGATTGTTACGCAACCGATCGTTACGCGAAACAGTGAAACGGGAACGAAAGCAGCGGAGGTTCGCGGAGCGAACTCATAATCGGGACGGGAGGAGGAAAATGCGTTCGCGTTCGAGGCGGACGATTAATTTCTGTCGAAACGCCGCCGGTGAAGGTGACGCGGGATCCGCTGGCGCCGATGACTAAAATCTCGGAAATTACCGAGTATCATTCCGCGGCGTGTCATTAGCAGAGACCGATGAACAATGGCGCCAGATGCGACCTCGAAATGTTGACTCGGCGCTCGGTCAGATTCGCTGTTCGTGATTAAGAGCATTGTTCGCCCTGCGACCTTACATTTTTACCCCAGTCGGGGCTGGAAACACACCGGTAGGTGTTTCGTTTTTTTCCACAGCTCGCTTTTCGTTAACAGTGGCCGGCGACGCGATCATCCCCTCGTCGCGATTCCACTCGCCACGAATCTATCGGAAAATCTTCCCCCGGCTGAAACAGAGATATTCGTTCCCGGATGAAATGACTGGTTATGAAACGCGGACGGAAGGTTGGAATAATTACGAATCGAGGCACTCTCTGTTTGCGATTCGAAGGACACTTCCTATGGCTCGCGGTTTTTATGCGCGTGCAAGTTGCATCGATTGCATATCGAGAGGATTTCAGCGACGGGAAACGAGTTGCTGGTACAATTACTTTTTTTTGCTGTAAAAAAGAAACGCGATAGGTACACAGCGTTATTTCTGCAATTTCTAAGGCTCGCTAGACAGTATCTGTTCTTGTTGAGAGCCTGGATATCCGTACAAACGCCATCGCTTACAATCGTCTTTGTGGCGATCCCTCGAATCGTTGCTCCCTTCGATTCTAATCCCTCCTAACCGTACTGTCCGCATCGACGAGGTGGCTCTCCGATTTCGAATCCATTGTAGAATATCTTCGCAACCATTTCGTGGCCGTTGCTGCTCGGTCTTCGACCGATTAGGGATTGTTTTGCACGGTCTGAGTAATTAGAGGCGAAAAAAAGGTCCGAGAAAGGAACCAGATGATCGCGCGTTGAAACTTCGTTAAGCCGCAGAGCAAAGCAGCTGCCGGGGAAAACAGAGAGGAGAGAGAAATTTTCCTCGGGGTAACCTCGCTTGCCACTAGCCACGAATCTAGTGCAATTAAAGAGGAACAATTGAAACGACCGAACGCTTCGATTATCCTCGAATGTTCGTTCGCGTCAGCAGGAAAGGCGCGAGGCTCGTTCGTAGATGTATTTCGCACGCGTTGCTGTCGGTCGATCAATTTAACGTTTCCGTTTCGTTTTGGACAACAGGCTCGCAACAAACCAGCAGATGGGGTGGGCCACGTGAACCAGAAGGGCTCGGCGGGTCAAAAGGCGCCGCTGGCAGCCGGGCAGAAGGTGGCGCCTGGCGCCAAAGTTGCAGCGAAGCCGGCTCAGAAACCCTCCGCGCAGAAGGGCCAGGTTAAAGTCACGCCTAAGGCAGCCTCCGTGAAGACCGGCAAGAACAAGAAGAAGGGTCAGAGGCAACAGTACGACCTGATCGTCACGATCAATTTGGTGAGTACCAGCACTACGTTTCATTTGGCGCTGCGTAACGTCGACTGACCCGCAGTAGAAACGGCTGGTCGTGGTCAGACGTGTCTACTTAGTACCGACTAGACCGCGCACAGTAGAACTCGATGGCTATTAACGTCTGATCCGAACCTTTCGTTTCCATTAGATGGTAGCACGGGTCCGACGCGAAGACATTTTAAGTAAAACGTGTCTTTATGGTCGTCGCAAGTGGTATTTACCGAACGCTTTCGAAAAAATGTTCGCGTTTGCGTAACCTCGGTGAATGTCGCAATAAAAAGTTGATTTAATGACGCAAGAGCTGCGGCTCGATGAGATGCGAAGTAGGCGTTCCGTTATTCGAATCGTCCGCGCGCGCCATTGTTTCGAAGCGCCGGACGGCAATATTTGTATCAACACGGATCGTTTGTAAAAATAACTGTTGCGACGACGTTTCGAGAAATCCGCACGTGGCACGCACGACCAAACGGATCGGAGTGTCCGTGATTTTTCGTCGCGGCACACACCAGAAATAGTCGCAGACATTTTTGCGTTCTCCCCGATGAAACAACGAGGACGGTTCGTTAAGGAAACGGACTTTAGTCCGAGATGTACGCGATGCCTATCGTCGAGGAAACGTTGTTTTTCCATCGGCGAGCGTAAAACAGTCTGGTAAATAAGTTGTGCGGCAACAAGAACGTCCAAAGTTAGATCGTCTGAAATATTTCCGGTGGCCTTTGTGATCGCAGTCGATGTCCGCTTAAATCACGCGGGACAGGTTGATTCAGACGATCAGCGTGCCTGCCATTGGCCACCGGTACATTCTGAGAATTGTTTTCGCGACGGTGACCGAGCCCACTAGTTCCTGGCCAGGTGTATCGCGAATCCGCGTCTAAGAGCCTCGCCGATGATCGACGAGGCAACGATTCTCCCGCCGTTTGGCAAAGTGAACCAGCAACGCGAGCAGGTTGCCATTAACGAAGCGAAATGAAAGAGAAAGGAGGATAGCGAACGAGGTAAATAAAGAGGAGATCGCCAGCCAATCGTCGCGTACCACTGACAGGTTAAAAACAGCCGAAGGTTGTTCAAAAGCCCGCACCCGCTTTATCTGAACGCGAATAATGCGACCGTAGAAAGTCACGAGTGTCCGTGTTTTGACGGCCGTTCGAGCGAAACCTTCGATCGTCCAGCGTCGATTTATGAACCGGCAGACAGGCCATCGCGAGTGCATCCCGGAAAGTGGGTGTCGGTGAGAGTTTACGCCCGCGCGATATACGGAGAGGTCGGTTTCCTGCGCGAACGAGAGGGGAGAATCGGCATGAACGCGAGAAGACGAGACGAAGGATCGGTCGGCGCAAACAAACGTCAACGTTACCAGTGACTGCTCCAGCCTGTATCGCTTTCTCTTCGGTACTCCCCGGTACTCGCGTCGGTTCGGTTAACGCCTGACAGGGCTCTTCAGACGAGTGGCGGACGTTTGTTCGAGCGACGAATTTCGAGGTCTGGAAAAGCTCCATCGAGGTTGGAATTAAAAAGCTCCGTTGAAATTAAACAGGAGCACCGCGCGGCTTTGAAGAGGCGGAACGGGGCGCCGGCCAACTCATTGCCGGGGACAAATGTAAATTTCAAAGGTGCCTCGCACGGGAACTAGCATCAGCCTCGTTGTTAATCAGTGAAATTAACGCTGGTAACGCTGCTCGAGGATGGCGGACACGGAGAAAAAATACACCACGGCTTATGGAAAGTTGCGGAGATTGACGAGCACCTACGACAGTACTATTCGACAAATAAGCGTGAGTAACGCGATCGTTACCTGCGCGACGTTGGAATGCGTCGGTTCCTAGACGTTACTTCCGTCGATGTTCCATCGCTGTCGACGATAGCACAGCCGCGTGATTGATTTTGTGCCGCGAATTCGACGGGCTATCGGATAAATATATAAATGCGGCGCAGACACGTAGTTCTCGCGAATTCCTGGATGACTTTCCGCGAGTTTATGCGAGCCCCTCCTCGGGACCGCCGGCAAAGGACGTGACCCAGTTGAGAATACCGAGTCCGTCTACTTCGCCGGAGCAAGAAGCTTCAGAGGCAAGAGCTTTCAGCTAAGGCAGGATCGGCCGACAGGCTCGTGTGCCTTTCCCACAGTGCTTACGATTACACTTCAACTTATCCGTAGACGTAATCCGCGGAAGTAATTTCCGCGCTGCGTCCTCGAACGTTTCCGGAATACCAAGCAGGCGAACCTCGTCCGTTTTGGGATCAAGGTGACGCGCAATTAACGGGGAACCGTGCGCAGAGTCACGTAGAACGAAAGTGTAACGGGGGCGAACCTTAGCTCCCGTGCGTACGGAGTAACCGCAAGAGACAATTCGAACATGACCGTTTATTTCGGTACAAATTGCAACACCCTGGGCGCAACCCGTACCCATAGATCACTCGATGCCCGAGCTCGTACTTAACTAACCTGCGCTGCTTATTATAGTGAGCCGCGTTAACGTTCGTCTTCTGGGAAACCGTTTCCAAGACGTCTGTACCGGTCAGTTCGAGCGCATCGCGAAACGATTACGTTCAACACGTGGCGATCGCGTCTAAAATACCATCTCCGCGGCCATCCGCGTTCTCCAGCGACCGTTCGCGACACTTTCGGGTCGCGTCGAATCGTTTGGCAAGATCGCAACGTCTCATTATTAATAATCACGATCGAGAGGACCTGTTTCCTGTATTCCCATCGGCGGGAACGAGCCGCGTGTCGGCTTGACAGGCAGTTGGCCAAACTTTCAACTGAATGGCGGAACTGGATACGCCACGTATCGCGGATACCATTCGTCGACGATTCGGATCGGTTGAAATGTTCGACGTCTAACGTCCCTCGTGGTTCTTGGCATCCTCGCGTCTTCGTTTTATCCAGGGACTTTGATTCCCATCAGTGGCGAGGAACACACGCGGTATTCACGGAAACAGACGGTTCCCTGGTAACGATCCCATCGGATGATCGCTTACCCCTGTCGGAACGTATTTGGGGCGTAAACGGCCTTAGACCGGCGTAGCCATTTGTACGAGGGCGAACAGGGGGAACGTCGATGGCGGCTCGCAGAATTGCTGATAAGTCAATGTTCCTGTAATCGTGTTAACGGCATATGTCCCGTAATCCGTTGTCTATTAATGCTGATTTAACAATGTCGAGCACTGTCGCGCGTAGAAAGCGGATAAGCCGGACCGGTATTACCGACGGCCAAGAGCAATTTGCAAGTTGGGACAGGATCGTTAATCGTGTGAATTCTGCGTATCCCCTATCTACGTCTGGTTGATGAAATACTCGCCGGAAAGCACCGGAATTGGTTACATTAATTAACCGGGCCAGCTTCGTTCGGGACGCGGGATTCCTAGAATTATTTCACCAAACCGAACTCCGTTTCGCTTCGAGAAGTCGTACTCGGCGTTCCGTAATCCGCCACCGTCGCGCGTGGTGGTGGATCGAGAAAAAAATTAATCAGTCGCTGCGGCAATTACCGAGGAGAAAATAATTCCGCGTTAATTTCATCGAATCGACGAGTTTTCGGCTGAAATTGGCAACGTTCTTGGAACAGGCTGCAGCGTTACCGGTAGTCATCGATTCGTATCAAGTTTTCATAGGACGTTTACGCTGCACACGCGTTAACGATTCAATTAACGTATCGCGACGCATCGACCACCCTTATCGTCCGCCTTACTCACCCCACGCTTCTTCTTTTTATTTTTTCAGTCTGAATATGGACTCACGGAGGATCAAGTGGCCGGTAAGTGTATTCCACCTTCACTCTGCTCTTTGGAACAGCGAGAGGGTTAAATTTTCGACGGAAAGCTCGAGTATCTCCCTGGTAAAGGTTAACGAGCAGAAGCGGGCGTTTTTTGCGGTCTCAGCAACGAACAAGCACTCGGCGATACAGATGAACGCATGCATGACACGTCGGCTCGGGTCGCGGTGCTCGACGAACATCGTTTCGGAAATTATAGGAGCTGCTCGCGATTCGCACCGCGGTGCTCGAGAACTTTTCTACAAAACGTCTATCGAACAACGCGCCGCTGGCCATCTTTCTCTCCGCGCGAGAGAACGAGATTCGAATTCGTCTCTGTACGTCGTTTAATTGATCCGTGATGTATCCGTTCGTATCTATATCGCTCGACATCCACGTGGGAGCCAGGAGAACGTTTAATTTTCGAGAGTAGTTTTACGTAACGATGTCGCCGTCTGGTTCGGCTGGAACGTGTTGCATAAAATATCGTTTCGACTTCACGTGACTTCGACCGTTCACCTTGCGACGCGGCGGTTCCTCGAGGAGCTTTTCAAGCGACGCGCCGCGCAAGTTCTCTCGCGGTGGCACGCGACCAAAGATCGCTGATTGCGGGGCTGGGAAAACGGCTAGAGAAGAGATACACCCGCTCGCTGGTTTATGCACGTTAATGCATTCGCCGGGTGTACGCGCGATGATAAACGCAAGGTGAATGCAGGCCCGGTCTATACGACCCGCGATAAGATCAAACGGGCGAGCGGCGTCCAGAAACTCGCGTTTCCTCCTCGTACCTTACTTGCGCATTTCGTTTCCACCGGCTATAATCTGCTGGACTTTTATGAATCGGTAGATTTGTTTCCTCGCGTGATTTATCACCCGGCTAACGGAGCAATAGCTGACTCTATAATTAAACCGGCGTCTACCAAAGCCATTTCCCTAGACCGAATTCCGTCGCCTGTCCCGCGCGTACCAATTGCGGGCCATTTTCTTATCGGAGCTCTTCCGTTGGCGAATTGCACGAGTATGCAGCGCCGCTTAGCCATTAATCGTCTTTGCTGGTCGAGAATGTGCGTTAATTCCGTGGCTATCGTAGACGCGCTTTTAAATTCGGTGCTTGAGAGATATCGCGCGTTCTACGATCCGCGAACGGCAATTAAGATCGCGTTATTGGAGACGAAAGTCATTTATAGCTCGCTGGATCATCGAGATCCTTTCGTAGGGGCATCCGTGTTATTTAAACGGTACAGGGAAAGATCGTGTATCGCGACGCCCACGAACACACTTTTGATGAATGAATGCGCTAAAAGGAACGAGGGAATGAATAGTGGGAGAGGCTCGAATAAAAGGTAAACGGCAACAATAGCGGGGCAACTATTGTTTTGTCGGATCCGCTGATGAATCAGACGAGACTAGTTTAACGAACGCACGGCCTCGTAAACTATTCGAATTCTGTTGTGCACGGATTTTTACCACGCGGTGCCCGTCGGAGGCCCGGGAAATTTATAACGCCGCGTCCCTCTCGCGACTCCGCCGCTCAGCTGGCCATTTGCCCGGCACTCGCACGATCTCAGCTAGTTCTGCGCGACTTGTAACGCGTGACCGAGCGTGCACACGTACACGCGCGCCTCGAGCCAGCTACAGTGATTAATAGACATCTAAATCCGCGGATTCTCAACAATGCGACGCCGAACGAGCGCGTTCGTTGCATCCCCCGTCCTATTGCCAAATTTCCGCCCGAGTTTTTCCCTCCGTTGTTATTTACAGCGTGCTCGGTCGATCTCTGGAATTTTTACCTAAATCACGACAACTGAAACCGGAGAGCGAGGAAAGATCGTTCTCGAACTCCGAAACTCTGAATTCCTGTCGCGTTCCAAGTCTCCCGAGAGCGCGTCGAAAAAAATAAAAGTTGAAGGCATACCCTGTTCGAAATCGTCCCGATTGCTTCATTGACTTGTTCGACCGTCGGTTATTTAACGAAACGATTCGAACGTTTCAGAATTCAAGGAGGCGTTCATGCTCTTCGACAAGGACGAAGACGGCACTATCACAATGGCGGAACTGGGGGTGGTCATGCGATCTTTGGGACAAAGGCCTTCTGGTAAGTGCGACTTCGAATCGTTTGGGAAACGTAGCGGAATGATATGAACCGCGTGTCGTCCACGTGTACCAAGGTAGACGATCTGGCTAGAAGCCACGGGCTAACGGAAGCTATCCACGTGTGGTCAAAAAGTGCGACGATAATCCGAATCGTTCTACCAATCGTTATCGTGTCTGTTCGTTTCTCGCGTCGAAAAGCATTGTTTCGTGTATTTTTTCAACTCGAGAGACGCAAGATTTCCTAAGGCGACGAGAGAGTTAAACGGCGAAATTCCCGAGAACTAGGCTCTGACAAGGGCTTAGAGAAAATTAACTTTCAGCCGATCCTAAGCTCGAAACTGTTGCGACTAAGCGCACGTGCGAACGTTCGTAATTAACTGCGCGTCTAGTTCTTCTGTCCCCGCCCATCGCGCTGGATCTACAAGGGAAATTAAATGTCTTCCGTGAAACGACGACGACTGCGCGATGAATATGTTACACACGGGGATTAAAGGGACGACATCGTGAAAATTACGTGTCCCCGCGCTCGGTAAAATTCAATTCCTCGTTTTCTCGCCGCGGCGCGAGCTGGGATAGCTTTCCAAGCCGAAAATCGAGCCCGCAGGATGTGATGTCCGACCGATGTAACCATTTTAGAAACGGAATTACGAGACATGGTGAACGAAGTGGATCAAGATGGCAACGGCACCATCGAGTTCAACGAGTTCCTGCAGATGATGTCAAAGAAGATGAAAGGAGCGGATGGGGAGGACGAGCTGCGCGAGGCGTTCAGGTACTTGGATGTTCTGAAAGTCTACCAGCGTCCTCAAAGACGACGCGGGACCAAGTATTAAAGATTCTCTTCTTGTTCCTTAGAGTGTTCGACAAGAACAACGATGGTATGATCTCCTCAAAAGAACTGCGACACGTGATGACGAACCTTGGAGAGAAATTGTCGGAGGAAGAGGTGGACGATATGATCAAGGAGGCAGACTTGGATGGCGATGGAATGGTGAACTACGAAGGTAATTTAATCCGTTAAATCGTTCGACGTTAGACAAAGCGACACGGTGTCCCGATTCTTGACGTAACTATCAAAAATATAGATGCGCAATTACGATGGCTAACCTCTAAAACGAATGAAATTCGAGTCGGTTTCGAAGTCTTGTAGCTCGCAACGATACGATATTCCCACAGAATTCGTGACAATCCTGACGTCGAAGAATTAGTTCGGTGGCCACGGACCGGAGAAGAAGCTATTCAGCTGCCGGAAGTCTTCGTCGAAGAGTAGAATCAAACACGTGAATTCCCTCTCCAATACGGCAACCAGCTGGTCATCCTCTCGGACTCCGCGGTCGAGCACATTTCCAGCGAGATTAATAATTACTGAAAACTGTTTCAAGACGAGAAGGGAGAACGCCGCGCCCTTGGTACCGCGCGGAAGACACGGCTCGGCTGCTATACGGCGCGCACCATTTCTTCCCGCGCAAGGGTAAGTGGTACCGGAAGACTGAAAGAACCGTGTCTCGAGTAGCGGGGTGACGTGTGAGAAGTCTGGGAGATAAATAAAAAAAAAAAAGAATGAAAAAAAAGAGTAATGTAAGAGAAAGAGCGTGGAAAACAGGAGGGTGACTTCCGCAGTTGTGCACGCATACACGCATACACACCTCGCTCCTTCAAATTAATTTAACGAGTATAAGCTAGCGGAACGACATTATACGTGAAAACCGAGTGAGGTGCTCGCTCCCCCAATACAATCAACTGAGCTTCGTTTAGCGTTTACCTACCTACTACCTATATTATATCTACTAATGCTATACAAAACGTCGTTATTGATATTGTTAGGAATCAATCAGTCCTTCTCCATCCTTCACCGATCTCGTTCAAATGTTCAAAACGCGACTCGCAATCGATGGCCTAAAATGTGTCGTGGGATCGCGGATGACGATTAAGCGATACAACATCGAGGAGGCATACACGGTATCGAATCGAAGCGTCTCTATACTTGTTGAATCAGAACGGTATCGTACAGGATAAACCTTGTCGCGCTCGCGAGCGCAGTGAAAACGATCGAGTAACCCCCGTCATCCCCTTCGCGTCTATCGTCCGATCGGTATTGTTCCTCCAATCTCGTAGACTCGCTTGCAAACGAGACGAACCCATACCCCCAACCCCTGACTCGTTGCCGAGTTGAATTTCGGGTAACATTAACTGTCATCAACGTTCTAGCCGCGGGACTCGACGCGAGATAGCTCTATAACGATCTGTCTTCAAATTTAGATATGAGTGTCGTTGGCAAGTAGATTAGTCTTAACGATGATATACTCCTTGTGGCAGAATTTTTAGAAGCATGTTATGGCGGCCTGCCAGTGCGGTCGTCGAGAAGCAAGAATCAAAGCAACAGTAGCGGTAATTCCCTTAAATGTACCACACCGAGCCGTAGGAGTACCCGATGAGTTTAGTTGCCGAACGTTTTTCTACCCGATGTTTTTCAACGCTCGTACGCGAAGAGCCCTTGTCGTTATATAGCCCCCAGACGTGAGCTTAGGCCCCGCACACCTCTGTCAGCTCTCCTCTAACTGTACCCACCGAACACCGTCCACCTGAAGCCACGACAACCGAACCCACCCACAGGCCAACCTGTACTACGTCGCGCACCCTTAGGCCCTTAAGAGTTAAGAAGCCGCAGCCGTAGGTCGCGATAGAGGGTAGTTAATTAGCGCGTAGAGGAAGTACGTACACGTAATAAATGATGCATTATACACATACCTATTATATATACCTATACATGGTGTTACTACCGAAGATACTTGAGGTAACGTTATTATGGATATTCATATATATTTAGTATATACTTATACATCCATACGTACGTACATATATTATATATACATATACACGTTAGCGACGTATGTCGGTGGTATACTGGCATTGATATTTTTATGGTTTTAAAAAAAAATACAACAACAAGAACAAGAACAAATGTTAGTGTCAGAGAGAGAGAGCGCGCGCGCGAGAAAGAGAGAGCGAGAGAAAGAGAGAGAGAGAAAGAGAGATGCAGCGAAAATGTAAGAGTGAGTGAGAGAGAAAGGGGAGTGAAAGAGAGCGAGAGAAAGAGATGCTGGCTGGTTGGCCGAAGCGCGGAAAAGAAGCGCGTGTACATAACGAAACATTCAGGCGGGAGATACGGGGAAACGGGATAAAACAATAAGAAGAGCTCTTACAAGCACAGCACACGGACAGGCACTTTTTGTCCTTTAACAAGCGTCGACGGATGGTACACGAATCTTGCTACTGTTATCGTATATGCCGATCGCACGATCAGGCGGTGATTTCACAAACGTACACACGATATACACATAGAAATAGACAATAATTCTGTTCCTTAATTAGACGACACGCATATAGTTACACGCATTGCGTTGTTCAGTTCGACCGCTAGGTAAGCTACGCGATTGGAGTCAGCGACAGGGTAACGAAATTTCGGAAGGGTAGCGGTTGAAAAATAGGGGACATGCTTACCTAATTTAGCGATCGTTCTTTTCAGCTGCCTACCGCCCTTGGCTCACGATGGAAAAAAAACGAGAGAATCGTTTGAAAAATTCTACACGTCTCCAATACGAGCTATGAGTTTCATTAGAGAGGCAATTAATCCTTTGCGCTCGACGACTTTTTCGGTTGGACGACGCTGCAACTCGAGACGATTTTGCGCGTAAATGAATTTATGTAGAAATTAACATACGGAAGTGTTATATTTTGATATATTATCTATGTTTACAGTTTGAAAAACATAATTATCGGAGTTCAAGTTCTATAGTTGCGTTTGGAGTGATATTTTACATAGACACTTACCAAGATATTCTGAATTGCTAGAATCTTGTGGTCATCGCTGCTACTTCCGGATTCACTGTCTATTACTCGAATTTTTCTATTCCTCACACCCGATACTACATCACTATTATGGATAGACACATTTCTGATCAATTAAAACTATAAAACGAGTGGCACAAGATTTCACGATACGTGTGCTTACTACGATCGTCGAAACTGTACTGAAGCGAGACACATCGTATTCAAGACTACAATCGTAGAGGAATTTTACGTCACAATGTCACTTCCCAACCGAGGACATAAACAATCTAAGCGACCTATTCTGCGAACCAATACTTCGCTTCTATCAACTAGAGATAACGAAATTCGACATAAATACAGCCGCTCGAGTTGTCACGCGAAACATCGTGGCGAGTGAGAGTCGCCCCATTCGAGCGCAAAAGGTTAATACCGATTACACCTGACGCCTAATTCGGTGAGCCGCGGGCTGCGCGAACTACACGAACTCTACACGAGACACGAGGAATCCTAGAACACGCGAAACATAAAACAAGACGCTTGGACAGTTAAAACATAAAAAAAGAGCTCGACAAGTCGACAACAAAATAGTAATGTATAACGTCCCGAAGACAATATCTTTAACGATTTTATTAAAGGAAGCTATTCGAGATTTACCTCGAGAGAAGGCCTACGTTTTGCCACGTGTGTCCGAACTGGTAGATTGTAGAGAGATTGTCGAGAGAAAAAGAGAACGCGAAGTGATAATAGAGAGACGAACGGTTTTACGATGCAGGAATTACGGCAAAGGTGCTGTTTAGCTTAGACATCGCCCATTTTCTTTTCCAGTCTATCCGTCTGCTTTCTTCTCACCTGAATTACCGCACGATTCCCGACGATTGTTTCGCGAATCTCGATTACACCCATCTAGAGACCCTTCTGCCCTTCGTTCGTTACATTTCATTGAGCAACATTTTCCCTGAATGGTTGCGACGAACCGGTCGGTTCATTTGGTCTCACGACGCGCACGAAATTTCACTGCACCCCATGAACGTTTCGTTCGACGCTTTCCGTCTTGAAACAAGAACGTCTGAGACGTTCGACATCGATAAAAGAGTATCGACAAACGCTAGAACACAAGTACAAGATATCGTCAATATCTGTATATATCGTTCCCAGAAATCGTTGCTGGATCAGAGGCCTCGAAGAATCGCCGCATCGGATAAAGCATTGGTCGGACAGGCAAGGGAGGTAACTTGCGGGCGTCCATCGGATGCATGTTCAGTTCGCAACGCGAAACCAAACGCACACTTGTCACGCGCGCTTTTAATAGGTACCTCTTTCATTAATATAGATCACCCGCGATTCAACGAGATCTCTGATCGCGCGCACGTTTCTCTCGAATCAATTATATACCTATCCCTCCATGAGTAAATCCCTCCCGTGTCGATAAATAACTACCCCCCTCTACGAATCCCCGTCGCGTGGTACCCCTTTCGTTCTATATTCGTAGGGGTACAGAGTTGTTCTCGAAACGAAATCTGCATCATCACGCGGGTGGTAATTTGGTAAACGAGCGACTCTGTCGGACGAATTATCGTTGATCAATCCTACCGAAAAGTATTTTTGTAGAATACTCTTCGAGCCAGATCCTATAATACATTGAGATACATACGACATCGCGTTACATTGTATTCTATACATCGCATTATATTTACGTCGATGTATACGCGGCGTGTACAACAAATTGTATATCGTATCGCATCGCATCTTATTCTGCTCTGGCAGAACATCATTGTAATCGTTATACCGTGTGAGCCGAAAACGTTTATGCTCGTAGCGAGACAGCAATTGTACGCGACGAGCCGATCATACAAACGTCCTTAAGAGGAGTACGCAAGTCTTCCTTTCGATCTGCGCTGTTCGAGGTTCGAGGGTGTTTCTAGGGTTTAATTTTACGGCGTACCTGCTACAATCGCGTTCTGTCCCTCTAACGTCCGTTATTTTTACGCAAAATCATTTGAGGATAGGGTTTGCGAGTTCTTGTTGCGCGAAGAGTCGAGACTCAGCGACTCGCTGAGAAAGAAACATCCGGAGACTAACTTCGTTGAACGCCTCGTTCAATGCTTTACGATGATATTCAGTACTAGAAGAAGAAGCGAAAAGAGAGAATGCTCTTCGCATTCCCTTGTTCGAAAACCAGTCTAGACGATCGCGAAAAGTTAGTCTTCGCTTGTTCTTCATTCGTATCGATCGTTTGTTACCTAACAGAGCCTCGGAATGACGCGTCTGCGAGAGATGTTCGAGATAGATACGCTCGTATGTAACGAGTCATGCTGCGAACCTGTATCCACGTTTTAGACAAATAGCATCGCTTTCGTCGGGTATACCACAGAGCATGGCTGGATAGCCATGACATTTTCATAGATGTTCGATACGTTGACGACCCAGCCGAAGTTCTGCTATCCAGAGGCTAGAAATAACCGACGAATCGATTTCATCTCGCATTTTTCTGCAATTCCCTAAGTTTCTTCGAGTTGTTTCGCTTCACGCGGGTCGAGAAACTGTCGAACGACATCCGAAAGAGCTATCGGATACTGGCTGGTAGATTCGAAACTCGAGTAACGCGTGCTCGTGGCTTTTTACGAACGATCTCGATCGAAGTCGCATCAAGGTTGATCAAGGACCGCGTAAAAGGACAGGGGAAAAGAAAACTATATAGTTGATATCAAATGAATTGAACGATGCAAAGGTAATCAAA
Source organism: Xylocopa sonorina (assembly GCF_050948175.1). Lineage (NCBI taxonomy): Eukaryota > Metazoa > Arthropoda > Insecta > Hymenoptera > Apidae > Xylocopa > Xylocopa sonorina. Next base: position 18,570,796 of record NC_135193.1, read on the forward strand.
TAATAATATGTACATTGCTAGATACGAAAGAGAAACCTGATTAACTTAGACGTATAATAATTGTAATCGTTGACTAAGTGTAACTATGTTGTACCAATTGACACGAGACCGTCTCGGCCGACTGGGGATCCTTCTGCTCGAGGAGGATCCCGATCGTCGTTAGAACGGGGACGGTTTCTCGAATCGGTTGTTTGTTAGTATAATCGAATATATCTACGTTTCTCATCCGTTGGCTGAGGTAAGGGTATCCGCGCTTCGCAATGAAATCAAGGAAGGTGTCGAACGATTTGAAAAAAAGAAGCAAGAGACTGTGCGTGTTGCTCGCGGCAGTCGGATAAATCGAAGCGTCTAGATATCGATCGCATCGCTGAAGCACAGAAGATTGACGATTCGTTGATCAGAGAAAGATTTCTTGGTTGAAAGGATTTGGAATTGTGTAATCACGTTATATGGTTCTCTTTTTTTGTTTTTTTTAGATCGAAGTTCTATCGTTACGTGCTATCATTTAGAGGGTATATAAAAGCAGCCAAAGCAAAGAGGATGAGACATTAATCAAATTGACGGAAACGGTGTCAGAGACTTCCGAATGATACTCAATCGCCGCATCGCGAATCCTTTCATTTGCCAGGATTATGTTCGCGTACGAAATGAGTGCAATGCCTTGCTACTTTCCGCGCGTTAATCTAGAGGCATCTAGAATTTTACTCCAACCAAAAAAAAAAGAATAAAGAAAAAAATAAAACGACGCTTGGTTTCACTTTACGCGGTTTAAAATTTGCAAAAGTTTATCGCGTCCATCAAAATTGAACTTGGTCCGTGGAAATATCAAGCTTCGAGTAAATTTCCCTAGGTGTTCGGATGCAAAGCGCATTGTAACTCGTTAGCGGTTTCTTCCCTCGTACATTCGCTACTTTTATTGTAAATTTCTGTTCGGTTCGCCTAACACGAAGCGGTCTAATATAGTGACATTGCAAGTAGGCAATATAATATATCATAAAAACTACGACCCAGACACAATCACGGTCAAGAATAATTATTGTAATAAGAAAACGTCTTTCATTAATTTATTAAACGATCGCGAGTACAAGTGGTGTTAATTAAACGAATATACGCGTGTATATCCGATGTAGAGCAAACTGAAGGGAGACAGACCCGTTCGATAGGTCTTTGGTTCTTCGTGGGGTGCAAAATAACTTTAGAGGATACGGCGTGGAAACGAGCGTGAGCTCGTCGAGATGTAATAAGGATGAAAATAATCTTTGAGATGTATTAAGAGAATAGCGTTAAAAACTAAACAAAGCGAGGTTACACCAGAGATATCGCACTGTGAACGAGAATATTTATATTTTTACTTGAGAAAATGTTATAATAACGTTTATAACGTCTAATTCTCACCCGGTAAGGAATATTTAAATGTTATTTTTCTAGGGTATATATCGAAATACTTATTATTATGTTATGACGAAACGTGCTCTCGAAACGTCAGGCAAGCGAGATCTACTGTGTAGATGTAATATTTACACGTTACAAGTATTGCGTTCGCTTCGATAAAACTTCATTATCTCTACGATTTCTCGATAAGTAGCGTATATAAATATATCATAATTAAACGTATAACGTGGCTGTTATTGAACTCTGTATCTGGTCGCGAGTGCTCACGGAGAACGTGCACGCGCGACTCAGCTAATGTGTTTCTCGCGGTGTTCATTACAATTCGACTGTTGTATATATTATTTACGTCTAAGTTCGAGTAATACGTGAATAACTCTACACAAATCGTTGAACCGTTGATAGCCAATGTTTATCATTCATAAACGATACTTTAGCCTACTTGAAAACGATGTACCTATCTTTTTTTCCCAACGCGTCTCAGAACTCGCTGAGTGACCATTCGTTTCTGCTTTACTGGCTATCAATACGTACGGTAGAAAGCAAAGAACAGTGTAACGTAAAATAAGCTCTTTACTTTCGCCTCGTACCTTCTTGTTTTCGCTTGAATGCTATTGGGACAAGAAAGACGAGAACGCCTCTCAGCTGACAATTACCGAACGTTATTTACGTTGTTCATTTGTATAGTGAGAAAGATATTTTGTTCTCTAACTGCGGTACCTGTGATTGATGGTTATTACTCAGATTTGCTCCACTCACGTTTCGTCGTAAGCTGGAAAAAAAATGGAAGTGCTGGAAATTGTGGCGAGAGTGCAGTATGCATGGTGTTGCTGTGTGAAATCATGTTAAGTGTAATGTTATGTACTGTAAGATTAGAATACATCCATAAAATGGTGATGGCGTGTACTGCTGGAATGTAATACATGTATCAAGTTACCCCTAAATACAGCCATTTTATAATGGACATTTATCTGCGGTCCGTTCGTCTTTTCTTCGTTAAAAAAGAAAACCTACAGATAGTCTCTTGAGGATACAAAAAAAAAATGAAATAGACGCAGCACAGAATAGCGTACAACAACAAAAATGATAGGTGTATCTGACTTAGAAATGGTTTATTAACAGAAAATTGAATTCCGTCATTCATACAAATCAGCTTCTTAGGAGTATCTTAGTATTATATCGTACGAAGTAACGTTACCATTCTTATACTTATTCAAATATTTCAAATATTGAAATGCGTCGATGTTGCGATGCTAAAATACCTTGCCCAAGAAGCGGTTCTATTCAAATGAAACAATCGATTTCAAATCACGCTGCATTCACCCACGCGGTTACGATTATCGAAAGTCGAACGCGATTAAAACGGTTCCCGCGCATTCCATTCACCCGCGTTCGCTCCTCAAGCACACTCGCGACTCGCGACCGTATACTGCGATTTTACATTGTGCTCGGAAAAACTTCGAGATAAGTAGTCCATGAATATCAAAAAGTGGTCACCTTAAGGATAGAGTTTCATTAGCGTCGGTCTTGCCGATCGTGAATTCGTCTACAGACAGATCGCGCAACTGAAAAGTATAGGAGAGACGCGAGACAAGGGCCGTCATTGCAGCCATCATGTCAACAGTACATTTCGGTAATGTAAAACTTTTTAATCTCTTTTTACGAAATGGTATATTACAATGTTTCTCCTATATAGTTGAGAGTAATTTTCTTTGCCTTCTCCTTCGTAATATTCTATAAGTCGTGTTACAAGATGAAATATAAGATCTATTACACAATTATTGACACTGGGAGATACAAACGATCCCTGGCATTCATTCGTAATTCCATTAAGAATTATTATCGCTTCTTATATCCTTATATCCAGTAAGAAAGGAAAGATAATATAAAAAGCACGTATTATGTAAAAATAGAATAAAATCTACTATTTCCTGTGGCGAAACCTCTACAAAGATTTCAGTTATATATGTTGTGAATAACTTTTTACAGGTTAGAGTTTAAATACAATGTATATAACATTTCGTAGAGGTTTGAAATTTTACGCTGGAATTATATACGTCCGCTATAAATTATTAGTATAGATCTGATCGCGGAAACTTTCTTCAATTTAAATTTAATTTTACGACAATACTGTATAAACGATTAAAATAATGCCATCGCGCACATAACATTGTTTAATAATTCGATTTAATGATACAACGGATTTAAGTTTCGTTACTGTAAATAATTGTAGTAAATAACTAACAAATTGCATAACCAAAAAATTATACAAATTCTCAGTATTCTGAGTTAATCTTAATCCTATCATTATAATTCATCCTTAAGTAGCGTATACCTATTTTTGCTAGGTGCTAGCTTCTTAAATGTAGATTCCGGTGGGGTTGTAGGCACCTTAATTTGTCCAACAATTTGTGGTACTTCGTTACTACTACGATCTGGCCCGTAATGGAACTCTCTATGTAACTTTCCTGAATATAAATCTCGTAGGAAAGCTTTCAATTTTCCCTCTACATGAATATCATGGAAGTTTGGAAACAGGTACATGTGTCTAAAACTATCAATTGCGATTAGAGGTAAATCCGTTGGACTTTTTCCTAAATGATGAAGGGGATGAGCAAATTTCACACCATCCGCGGTTAGGAAATTGACATTTTCTGAAATTAAAATAAAACGATTTTTTTCTCATATACCGGGTATTAGGTTCTTGTATACCACAGTCACTAATTCACTCACGTTTCTCATCGATCAATGTCCTTGTTACTACATCTTTGTACATTTTAACACTCTCGATATCATCAGGAGCGTGAAACAATATAAGAAAGGGTAAACCTTCTTCTGTTAACTCCTCCGCATTTTCAAATGTGATCTCCCTCACAAGGGGAACACATTTTTCTTGAGCCCAGACATTCAACTCGTCAAAATTATTCAAACTTCCATGGTATGTTTCATCCTCATCGTTAGAGAGTGCTTTATCAGACCGGAAGACAATTATTGGTTCTCCTGGAGGGTGCATAGCTCTGCTTGCATTCCTAATTGCACATTTCCAACAATTAGAAATTGTTTCCGCTGTATGATTAATTTTTATACATTGATTGCACAAAATTGTAAAATACAACACTCTACAAGGGAGCTTACTAAAAGTTAATATTGCCTTGGGTATTGTACAGGGGTAGAGTTCTAATGGAAAATATACATTTCACAAAACTATAAACATAGCCAGTGCTGCATGTACCATGCTCAATATCTTACTTACAAAAAATGAAAATGTTCCCCAATTTCACAGTTTTGAGCTGAGCATGTGCTTGTTAGAGAAAAGATTAGGACAGTTACACACAGCTTATACTCGTTTAGTAAATTTGTTAGAAAGTATCAGTCTACCAAGTTAATCATACAACTTAAATGTACGGTGTAGGGATCCTTACCCAAAGCCAACATGGAATTGGCAATCGTCCTTAAGATTAGTAGCAACTCTCCTAAACATTTGATATTCAGGAATGTCTTTCCTATCAAAATATCCAATGATCATCCTCTTTTTATCATCCAAATTAGTTAATTCTTTTAAATCATAGAATTCCCTAATAGGATCTTCCAATTGTTTTCTTATAAATTCTTCAAAAGCTTCTACTGAACGTTGACCTCTGTATTCCCTCTTGGTTGGTTGTCCATTTCGTATAACTTTCAGAGTTGGATATTTAGTGATGTGAAACCTCGAAGCAATAGAGGCTGCAAGAGATCATTTTCTATTTGGCAATAAAGTTCATCTACACACCGTAATAAAATTATTTTGCACCCATCCATAATTGTTTCTATTTAATTCCGTACACTTACATTCTCTTTCGCAATCTACTTTTGCCATTACTACCCTTCCTGGTTCGGGAAATGCATTTCTTATTTTAGTTGCAGCTTCTTCAAAAATAGGCGCTAATGAATTACTAAAACGGCACCATTGTGCGTAAAAATTTATAAATACCAATTCGTTTGATGCTAAAAACAATAAACAATGTTGTAAAGTTTCCCTGTGATGGTACGCTAGCTATTTTATCAACAGCGTTTATCTACGCGTTTTTACGACAAACGTAAAAACAGGAAAACTTACCGAGTGTCATATCAATATTTTGTTGAGTAAGCGATACCGCGCCTCCGTTTGCATCGTTCGCTAAATTATTTGGCAAAAACGCCTGAAAATACAAACCAAATATCGCACGATTTTAATCACTATTTTATTTACGAAATTTGCGAAGCACTGAAATCTATTAAAATATACACCGATACATAATTTTCTGGATCTTTAAGGCGTGACATATGGATATGAAATAACATAAAATAGGAAGGATAAATAAAAAGAACAGGAGAGGGTTAAAAATTGTATATTTATTTTCCAATACGGCCCTTTCGGAATTTTGTTGTACATCGTACATGATTACTTTCGATTCGAATCGTCAATAAATAAATAGAACGCTTGAATGCAATTTCAGAAGATTTGTTTAATAACTTTTTGAGGTTACTTTGTGCATACGTGTACAGGTTATGCCGCTTCTTTGACAGTAGAATTCAGTGTCATTAAATTGAACCCAGGGGTTAATAGGTTAGAATAACGGGAAATGGACTTTCTAAAATTCGTAGAACTCTCAAATACGTGGCGTATTTAAAAATCTCAAGTCGTTTCTAGGCAAAACACCATGATAAACCATATTAAACGGTACTCACCAATAAACAGGCAAATATAAGTATTTTGAAGTCAAAAATATCACAGAAGACCAGCATGTTGTGATCTTATAGTATAAATTTGATCAGGCAATAATTTTTGGAATAACCATCAGTAAGCAGCTGCTTCTGCGTCAAATGCCACGAATTTGCGGTAAATCGAACTCTAGGAAAACACTCTAGAGGCATCGATTCTACAGGAATGACACAGGTGTTGTAGAAATTCACTACGTCGAGATTGTTTCCGTTTGTTTCTCTTCGTTCGATTCGTATTGACCATCGTCGCGTCTTTATTTTCCCCAGCTGGTATTAACGTGTTGGGACATTTTACGATAGCGCAGGCACCGCTGTGCTATTCCTCTAGCAGGTAACCAATCGTTTCCTATCATCGTGTTCCATCATCGTTAAAATTCCCTAGACGATACAAACCCGTGGCGGGAATACAGTTTTGCAATTCATTTCATTGCTATACTAAAAGTTGTGGTATAGTAATAATAACGGTTTCTTAGGAAACTCATTTTTATACCACCTATCAATTGCTTCTTATGGGTTTACGATGATTAGGTCAACGTTTGCTTCCTTCTGCTTTTTTCGTCCGTGTAATATAACCCGCGCTCACCGGACAGTACAGAAGATATTCGTAACCGCATAGCGAATGGCACTATAAAACAATTATGCTTTATAGTATCCGTGAAAATTTCCATAATTGTCCCCGCGGAACACAGTACCGGTTGAAAGAAAAAAGGTTCGGCGTTTCGTGTCGTAAACCGAGAAAGGTTCAATAGATTCTGGAAAGTCTCGGGAGCATTTTCTATGAAAGGCAGCTGGAATTTTTCCCTCCGCAACCGCAACTAGTTTAACGCGTTCCAACTTACTCTTCCCCCGTACAATCGAAGAACATTGGCATCTATAAAGATGAACGACTGTTTCCTCGACCGCAACAAACTTACCTGCAAAAGGACTCCTTGTGAAAAGCGTAATAAAACAATCATACGTCCGTAATCTCCGTGTAAAAGCGAATTATTGGCTACATGGGAAGCGACACTAAAATTCGCCGGGTATCTTGCCATCCAGCACGACTGCGACTTGACGAATCCTGCCGACGAAATTTCAAGGTTCAGGTACAGCTGCGGCTGAGTCCTCGGTCCTCGACGATATAATCCCCCATTGAACGAGTACGAGAGCTCTTTAGACACGAACTCCAACAATAATTTATGACCACACGAGACTGCAGCGAAACGCTTGAACGAGGTATGCTGTCGTGTAATCTACGGCTTAACCGTAATTTACAGCGAAATCCAATTTTCCCGATTCTATGTTTATTCTGTGGATATGCTGGATTTTCTCTCCTTCGTAGCGAGGAAGCTCCAAACTCGACACCCTTTCGATCAATAGCGGCCCATTCCAATCCACTTACCATTCCTTCTCCCATAGCCGAGACGAGCTTTGCTAAAAGTCGGTGCAAGTTACACCGAGGCGATGAAAAATAGGCACTCGATTCATCTCGTCGACTGGCGTAAGTGAAGTCAAACGCTCGTCATAGGTTTCCGCCAATAGCCCTGCTAGGAGGACGGCAGTCGGAATGACTTTGAGTTCGTAAGAACCTTTATACCCCTCTGTTGCCGACGTTTTTAGGCCTCTCTGCGGGGGGTGAACTTCGAATGTTGCCGATGTCAATCTTCCGTCTGAATGGACCAGCCGCGCATCCGCAGGAGTTTGTCAAACGTCTGCTCGTGAATTTCGTCCTCGTCGCTTTCGCGATAAATGCATCGTGTAGGGTCTGCCTGTACGCGTGTAGCCATAGCTGCTCGTACTAATTAACGGGAAGTGAATTCGGTTCATGATTAACTTCAACACATTCCGGTGACACTTGCTCGCCGGTGTTCTTTGACACAGGATCGCTCGCTCTGCTGGATACTAGTTGAACAAACGAGTCTGTTGAAAGATAAAACCACACAATGCGCCACAGGACTCTGCATCCGACAATATTTCTTTTCTGGGAAAGACTGACGTGACTTCGAGGGCGGCATTGACTTTTACTGCGACGAAATGCGCCGACTTTTCCCTAAAAAAAAAAATCGAAAATTCTAGCCGACACAAGCTCCGTTCATCGGATTATATACGTATACCTTATAGATCGTTGGTAGAAATTTATATTTTCTGCTCATTTTTTAATTCCGTCCCTCTGTCTCGAATTATCACAGAAAAAATAAAGACAGCGCGGAGGGATCTTTCTTTCGTACATCCTTCAGAAAGCCGATGGAAAAGAGCGTCTGATGAGCAAAGGGATATCCGCGAAGTCGTTAATTTTATATCAAAGCCCTTTTACGACCCTACCTGGAACAACGTGGGTCCGCGGCTCTGGAAGGGAATAATTATCCATTTTAATTCCTCGTTGACTTGACATGGGGTGTATGCGGACACTCTCGACTGTTTGATCAGTTCAGCTATCCGCAGTCGTTTCGGTTTCTTCTGATTCTTTCTCGGAGGTTGGCATACAAATCATATTCGGTCGGTCATGGTCCAAGACCCCAATTTTTCCTTTTAACTTTCGACGATTCTGACCTATCGTCGTTAGACTCGTATCCCAGCCGGCACGATTGAGACAATAGAGGAGCTACGACCTGCTCTCTGTTAATTAAAATCTATCGATGAAGGATGCGTTCTCTTCTTTCTTTCAGACATCGCATTTTCCTCCGGAATGTCCTCAATTTTCAAGTTTACGCCAGCCAATTTGGATTTGTCGCACGATTGTTTTTGAGCCAATTTCCGGTTGGGTAAACCCTTATTGGTTTACCCTCCTATAACCTTTGTCCCTCTAGCGTTTTCGAATTACCTGTGCTTTCAAATTGTATGCTGCCATAATATTTGGTGTGATTTTCTCAGTCCATCGTTTCGGGTTAATACGATGTCCCCGGGTTATTCCCTCCACATATTTTTTCGGAGTGCTTTATTTGCATTTGTTTGGATTTTACGTTTGATCGGACCGGTGCAAGTTTCCTTACAGTCACTCGTAAACGTAACGCAATTGTTGCCTCTTAATTCGGCAGAATACGAATACCAGGTCGCGTAATGAATCCGCGTACAATGTGACGGCTTCCTTTGAACGGCAGATATTCTCACGGGTTCCACGGTACCCCGAGGTTACCCCGAGATTCTCGTTCTTATTCCGCCGTTTCTTCCTTTTTTTCTCCGCTTCTTCTTTCTTCATCCGAAACGCAACAGGTCGTATTGTGACGAGGGTGTCATTCCCTTCGAATGGTATTGGCGGTAGGACCCCTTCGGCTCGATTCTTGCGTCTCTACAACGAAGCACAAATTTATGGATTTGGGACCGGCGTTTTAGGAACAGGTACACGCGTCTCCCTTGTTCTCGCACCTTGCAGATCGTTAATTCGTCCCCAGCCGCGGAACGTACGCTTGGCGTCGTTGATAATTCGAGATCGAGTACCATTATAGTAGAACTTCTGTGTACGACGTTGAACCAACAGACCTTTCATAAATCCGATCTGATCGATTATCAACGCGAAAGATCTCTACCGGTCTTTGTCTATAAACGATGCGTAATAAATGAATATCGTAACGCGAAGCAGGAGAGCCTTCTTATACGCTTCTAGAGCCGTTTTCTCTTCGGCACGTGATTAATGACGAAGCACTGTTTGCTATCCATTTGTCTGAACCTGAGCAGGCCAAAACGGCGAGACCGCGCGCGCTAATCGGGCTGTAAAACGTAGTTAGAATCAACTCGGATAGTAGTAGTAGGGTTATGGCTCAGAACGTAAACCTAATTTCGTTATTAACCTTCTACGAAGAGGGTTAGCTTGAGTGGGAAAATTAAAATGCGGGTCGACAGGTATAGCGCTGCTCTTTATATTGACTTTCCTAATATTAGCTATGCGATCATCCCCAAATATTGAACCGTGACCAGGTAACAAGTTACTCGAGACTACTGTCCACCGGGGAACTGGTCTGTTTATGTACAAGATCGCCGATCATCTTTGGCTAAATAGTGTAATCTCTTGTTTACGGCCTCGTAATCCTAACCCGATTAGCAGCGACGTACGAGTTAGCGGGGTCGAGATCCGACTAATCTTGTTCCATGGCAAGGTGCACGATCCTATCGGCCTCGAACGGGGGGGGGGGTTCCTTCCCTTGCGGAGGAGTCGTGAGCGACCACGTTACGCCGATCATCGTGTGAAAACTGCAAAGTCTCGCTCCATTACCTCCGAAGACTAGTCCCATTGTCGGGTCCATTGTCGAGGAACGTGGCCGTCTCTTTCCTTCTCTTCCTCGGTTCATTCCCCTCCCGGCGTTCTCTGTTCCGTTCTCCTTTTTTTTCTCTCTCCCTTCTGCTCCTTTCTCGCCCCGTCGTCTCTTCTGCGTTTTCTTCCAGATCCGAGCATAAGTTAAAAACCCGTCAAGACTAGTGACCTGCTGATCCCGATGATGCTTCGACCAGGTAAATCGCGTATAAAATTGACCCGTAGCAGGGGAGGAAAGGTTCGGTTCTTAATGACGTCTCGACGAACGGACCGTCGTCAGGAAAATGCCTTCGAGTCATCATCGAGCGTTCAGATACCGCACGGAATTTCACTAGAACGAGGAGAAAGGATTCTTTCGTGAGAAAGAAAATACGTCGATTATCGGTACCTATCAGTTCGCAACGATACCTAACTCGAACTCGTAACTAGCTCGTAACCAGATTGTAAGGAAACTATGGAAGTACCTGAATCGAGGTAAACCGTAGGAGAACACTCACTTCTGGGGAATATTAGTTCTCGGGAACGATAGCTCATGTTAATGCGTTTACGAACCCACGGTCGTTTAGAAAAGAGCGCCGAAAGGCTGTTATAGCCCGAAAGAAATATGTTTACGAGACTTCTACTGCTCTCTTTGTACAAAATAACGCCGCCTAACATTTTCTTAAACCGGTACGAGCAGCTCGACCCACCGTTTAATCGACAATCGATGACGATATCCAGGATTACGGGATTGTGTTTCGCGCTCGAGCATACACGACGTGTACACCCCGGGGAAAATATGAGAAATCGGGGACAGACGATTTCTTATTGCGGATACCCGAAATCTGACCTGCGTCGTCCTTTCGATTTGCATCGCTCCATCGCCCGTGAATGTCTCCCGAAAAATGCACGGCTTTCGCAGGAACACCGAACGTTCCAGCGAATGCACAAAGCGCACTTTACACCCCCGCGGTTCCCTCCGTTTACCGATTGGACACACCGCACGAGAGCGCTGTCTGGATCATCGTTTCCTCGATGACCGCTCGTAGAATCGACTTTTTAAAACGATCTGCGCCGCGCTCGACTTTTGAGGCTATCGACGATGACTTTGGCGCTCGGTGTAATCCGTGAAAAATATCGAAGAGTGCAGTGGTGATTAAAAAGTGTAAGGACAACAGATCGCGATTGGTTTTTCGTCTGCGATTCGTGTAAAGAGTCGAGATCGGCTTCTATGCATTTCGAAGGAATGAAAAATAATCACAAGAAGAGGAAGTGGTTTCTGGAAAAGTGTTCACTCTCGGGGGAGTCGATCGTCCGCGTGGGAGTAGTGTTTACCGGTGGAGCAATTTACCCCAAGCCGAGACGTTAAGCGGCTTATTAGGGGACAATGGTTAGCTCGAGAAGAGGAAAGTAAAGGGTTGCTCGGGGCGTGCCCCCAGCTTTCACCCTCTTGCTGCGACACCATCGCAAGATTTACGAGGAAGCTGCAGTTGCAACGCTACCAGCACTCGCTCGGACATGTGTTAGACAGGACCGCAACGGGCGATTTCCATGCCGCCCGAATATCCACCAATACGATGCCTCTGATGAATTCGACAAACAACGACAAGCCCCCTGAGAATTTTGCTTGCGGTCACTGGGAAATATTCCAGAAGATCGATGGTCCGGTCTATTCCTCTACGAGACACGTGACGTCAGATAATGTTCTCTACCGGAAATTGATAATCTTTTTCCGCTACACGCGAAACTGATTATCTTTCGCCAAACGACGCGCGATAGAAACTTGTTTCGCGACGATTTAACAAAGAATGATTTATGGACTCGCGATAAAGTTTCATTGTTTTCACCAACGGTTCGCAACGGCACGCCACTGTACCAGATAACAGCATCCTTCGTCAACTGCCAACGCTGTCGACTAGATACATATCGTAGATACAAGTTCTTCCTCTAAAGCTGCGTAAACAAGATTCATCCGATAACGAGTGTCACCATATGCAGGAATTAGAAAGTGGTAATCAGAAGCCAGAAGATTAGATGCAGTTCTTCTTTTGCGCGCCAAGTGCGACAGAGGTTTGCCCCCGTTTTTGCGTCAAGAGATTTGTCGCGGTACCTGCAACGGACTCCCGTTGGCATTGTGCAGGCTGCAATAATGGTGCCTATCTGGTGCTGATCGGTAGCGCGAAAGTGTCGTCACCTCGTCCTGCCAATGATTGCTTTACAACCACCATAAACCGAGACTTTGTGCAGCTTGTCCAGCTCAGTGCCGGTCGGTGCTGCGCATTGTGAAGGCATCTCTCCTGCGTGGACCAGGATCTTTCACAGATTTATGGTTCGACGTACGCCACAAAGCGCACCTAGAACCTTCCGAAACTGTGGAGCCCGTTATCACGTGCCTTCGCGTACCTCAGAAATCGTCGCGGGCCTTTCCACGCTTTGATACGCCTTTGCAAATCCCGCCTGCCTCCGTTCGACACCATCAAAGGAGCTCTAAATACCGTAAAAATTGTACTCTGACACCTTTCATCTAACTATCGAACACCGTGCTGTGCGGTATGGCTGAATTTGTCCGCTACTGGACGACTTGTACGTCGTAGATTTCAATTGTCGATGCTTGCGCGACGAGAATGTATTCCGAGTGGATTTAAAATAGATTTTCTCAATCACGTAAGACGTAATTAGTTTACGTGAAATAAAACGCAACTCCTGTATACGATACTTCGCCGTTATATAATTTGCTGCAACGTGCATCGTATTGGAAAAGGAGAGGATGCAAGGAAGAGAGAGAGAGAGAGAGAGAGAAAGAAACTCTTGGAGACGTTGGCACACGCAGGACCGCTAATTAAACCAAAATGCCTTATCCACTAATTAAACTTGAACGATTAAGCTTATTCCTCCTACTGTTTCCACCGATAATTATTACCTACCAGGTCGACTGCTCCTCGAAACTTGGGCGGTCGAATCGTGAAGCAATGATTTCACCCGGAGGTCGATTGCTGTTTAAACGAACGGTACAATGCGAGGAGAGCTTCGACGCGAAATTTGAAGCTCGCGAACGAATTGAAACGAACAGTTGACGAAACGAAACGATGGATGTCGGAACGTCTCGCGTGAAAAAGACTTTGCGTCTCGGTACGTGAAAATTGTAAAGCATCTTCGTACGAATCGGTCGATTAGAAATAAACAATTGTACGTGCCCAATGCAAAAGAGGTCGATTTGTAGAAACTGTGGATAGACTCTCATGAGAATACCGTAGGATCCACGAAGGCTTCCCTCGGTGGCATGAGGCAGCCCCCAGGGACGACCACAAAAGGTGCGTAGCCTCGATCCTCGATCCTCTATCCTCGGAACGCAGGGTTGATTTATGAGCGGATGGAGGGGAGGGCGCATGCGCACCAGGCCACAGGATTCACTGGGGTCTATCCCCACCTCCATAGAGGAACCCGGCAGAGCATTCAGCCTCCTCCCTTCTTCGTCGGTTCCTTGTCCACTCGGTTATTAAAACCGAGGCGACACGGTCGGCAACCAGCAATTATCTGGCGAACGCTCGAAGCCGCGCACGCTTCGATCCGCGCACGGCTCGTCTAAGTTTCGTTGTCGCATTCGTTTTCGTTACACTTTCCGTCCCGCGTACACGGACAGTGCGATCGGGATCACGGGAGGATTACCTCGTTTCGTTGCGAGCGCGCACGAAAAAAAAACAGGCCAACCACGCAACCGGAGGGATAATCGCCGCTGCTGGATAATATCGCGAACAGCCGGGAAGTGAAGTGATGGCACAAGTGATGCAGTATCAACAGGTTCGTAATAATGAATCTGTGTAATCGTAGCATATCGCATCGTCGTACGCGAACGGAGCTCGATGTACAAGTTCCGTGGAATCCTTATTGAAAAAGTGATTGTTTCGTCGACGCTGGCATATCGTCGAGCCGTTCCGTGTCCTTTGTTTTCGATATTAATCAAGGAGAAAGGACAGTGACGAGGAGTTACGAATTTAAAAGGTACGGTTATTAACGAATTCTAAGATCATCTCGATTTCATTTAACATTATAGATGTGCATGCCGACGATGTCGCCGATGCCGGGTATGGCGCCGATGTCCACCCTCCCGATGCCCATGCATCAACCCGCGGGTATGGATTACGGGAGTTCAGGGATTCACTATCAACCGTACAATCCGGCATTGAGCAGTCATCACCTCCAGGCCAGTCAGTCCGGCTACTGGTATCCTGGATCGTCGAGTCACAGTCAAATTACGGAGCCGTTGACGCCGCCGGCGTACACGATGCCCAGCGTACCAACCAGCACTACCTCGTGGACTACTCAAACGCATCTCGCGCAGCCACAATTGACGCCCATCTCCGCGATTCAGCATTATTCGCTGCCCCCAAGTCCGCCGGACCTACCACCCAGCCCTCAAGACTACTCGTCGCCATATCAATGGCCCCTGACACCGCCCGCGGATCATCATTTCCTGTCCGTCGAGGATCCTGGCAAATCAGGGAGGAAGTGCACGAGATGTCGGTGTCCGAATTGCCAGACGGACAGCGGGGCTCAGCTCGGCGTCGACGGGAAGAGGCAGCACGTGTGCCACGTGCCAGGATGCGGCAAAGTGTACGGGAAAACGTCTCATCTGAAGGCGCATCTCAGGTGGCACACCGGCGAACGACCTTTCGTCTGCAACTGGCTGTTCTGCGGCAAGAGGTTCACCAGGAGCGACGAGTTGCAGCGTCATCTTCGAACGCACACGGGGGAGAAGAGGTTCGCCTGTCCTACGTGCGGCAAGAGGTTCATGAGGAGCGATCATCTGACGAAACACGTGAAAACCCACGAGAACCAGAAGAAGAAGAGCTCGACGAGCAAGAAGGAGTCGAACAAGGAGAACTCGTTACCCGCTGGATCCGCGCAGAGTCCGTATCCACCGATCGGCGGACAGTACGCTATGATCTAGGGTCGCGACGAAACTGTACGCGTACAGCGCGATCGTCGGAGCGCTGTGCAAGAATGTTGAAGATATTGTTGAGGTTCGCCCAGACGGACTTGTGTGAACCGAAATGTTACATTGGCACGTCCGTCCCTGTAAATAGTCGAATTGTTATCGAAAGTTCCTTTATCCACCTTGTAATTATTGTACATAGAAGAGAGGATTATTGTATATTTTTGTAAATTATGTATCAATTTATATAACGATACTTAAGTTATATAATCGAAATGACGCACGAAAGATATACGTGTACAATAAAGCTCTTGACTTCGTTAAAACGTGTTCGACGATTGAAATGCACCTTGATCCGAACGTAAACCGTCGCGTTGCGCTAGACGCGATCGCTAGAACGAACGTTAATTTCACGGGAACGAAAGCTTCGATTTACCGTGAAAAATTCACATAATAACGAATCATCCCCTTCTCGTATATCAGGTTCCTCCCTGACGTCTTCCTGTCATACGATACATCGTGAGTCCCGCCCAAGGAGTACAATACGACTCCAGAAACCAGCCCTTTGCAGTCTCCACGATGATTTCCTACCTGGCAGGTGTTTCACAATAAAGAACAAAAATATCATCCCATGGAAACTACCCGAATACTACCATCGTCAGCTACGTAACGAGAAAACTTTCGTCTCTTCCGATAAAAAAAAAAAACAGACAAAAAGAACGACGTTCCTCGATCTAATCGCGAGACCCGTTACGAAGATGTACGAACACGATGCACCAGTTCGTTCGTAGCGGTGAAGATCCGGCGGAAAATCGATGACGGTTCACAGGGGAAATAGTTGTAACACGTACGGCACTGTAACGGGCCGTATGATTCGTATTCCGGCCAAGAGATGGCTGCACTGTGAATGGAAAAAGCCCGCGTAGCCCTATTAAGGGGGCGGCGCGCCGTAGTCCCGTTGCCCCGGCAAGGATTCATGGCTCGCACGTAGAGGTAGAGGCAAAGAGGCAGACGCGAAGATAGAGGTAGAGGCGAACCGCGAGAGAGGGAAAAGCTAGATGGCGAGGGAGTAAGAGAGAGGGGCCGATAGACGGGTACGAAGGAGCGACCGCGAGGAGCCGCGGGAGGGTGAGGGGTGTTACGAAAACGTAATAAAAGAAAAAGAGCCAGCCGCGGAGCAAATTATAGGGAAAAATAGGGAGGTACAAGGCGGAGGAGGCAGCACAAGCCCCGTGGTGTGGCACTCGGAGGAAGAGGATCAGGTGGATGGGTGGAAGGGTAGGAGGGGAGGAGGGGTGGCGCCACGGCAATTCCAGGCTCGCGTTCAACGTTCCCCGTGGAGTACCGCGGATAGCCGCGAAGTTAGTGCGCAAGAGATTCAAAGAGAGTCCAGAGTGACGAGGGCCGTGTCTCCTGTTCGGTGCGTTCACGAACGGCGACCACCGGGAGGAAGGAAACCGCGCGCCGGTCCCCAAAGGAAGAAACGCGCGAGCCGAACGAGAGAGTCATCGGGAGCGCGACGAAGCCGGACAGCTTCGGCTAAAGAGGAGAGTGAGAAAGAGGGAAGGAGAGGGAGAGAAACAAGTACACACAGTACGCAACTCTCTCTTACGTGTTACGCGCGGTCAGTGCGAGAGGCTGCAACGTGCCGCGAGCATGCGTCTGCGACGGACAGCCCTTAAGGCGGATACGCAACACGCCGACTCGTCGTCGTCGTGGTCGTCGTCCTCGTCGTCGTCGTCGTCGTCGTCGTCGTTGTCGTCATCGTCGTTCTCCACGCTCGTGAATGTCCGTTTCTCACCATCGCCACCGGACGAATGCACGCGTAAATATCGTCGAGGGGGCGAGGAATAAGCGAACAGGTTCGTAGCCACGCGCGCATGTCACCGATCGAACCGAGTCCGGGTCTCGATTCTTAACCGATCCATTCGCGAATCTCGCGCCTGTTCCACCGTCCAGCGAAATAACGATCGTAGATCGCGTACCCTTTTTCTAAACCCTTTCGATATATCCTTAGCACGCGAGATGTCAGTGATCGTGGAGACGAACAAAGTTTCGACAAAAATTCACCGTGTTTATATTCGGTACCGCTGAAGAAACTACGCTCCGTTCAATTCCGTTTAGAACCCTACCATTCATCGGTACAGTGTATAAATTCCGGATGAGAAGTTCGATGCGTTTTTGCTTGTGTTTACCACGCCTCCGATGCCTCGTCGAGGGCTACGGACTTCGCGCGCTTCGAAACACAGCCAGGCCGACTGTTGCCGCTGGCTCGACATTGTTTTTCTATCCAGTTTCGAAGGGCACGCGCGGAAAATTCCTCAGTTGAACTCGAGCGGTGGCACGCTGCACTGGTGACTCGTCGAAAGAATGTTCACGAATCTCGTTTACCGGAAAGTGATCGCAACTTGTGACGCAGTGCTTCGTATCGGCGAATGTGGACACTGGTGCACGGACAGGCCGCTTTAAAAATCGAACCAAGCCGTTCGAAGATCGCCACGACCGTACCAACATATCCTGCCAACATTTTTTGGATCCAGAAGACCGAACGAGCCGCCAAGCTGGACGCGGAGGTCGGTGGCGGCGGTGGCCGCAGGGGTATCAGCCCTCCGAACCACCTGGGGAACATAAACGTGAGTTTTTACACTGGAATTTATACTCGTACCGCGGTTAACCCTTTTAGGCTAATACGTCTGGCATATTGAGCAATTTTTTCTTCGAAACACATGATTCGTCAATGTGGATACATTATTTTAGCCTAACAGGGTTACACAGATTCGTTTCGATGGCAGCTTTAGTTTATTAGTAATTTTCCTCCAACCGAGGCAAGCACGTGTCGCAGTGCGCACTATAAATAAATAGAGTTCAGAATGTAATGACTTTATATAATCGTTAACAAGTATACAATGGCAAAATTATTAAAATGTATTAAGCTTGACGATAGTCAACTTAATAGTACATAGTAGATAGTAAATAGTAATCTACAAAATGAGGAATATATTCGACGTAAATACAACGATTCTCTGCTTATCAACGGCACCTACACGTTTTCCCTTGTTTTACTTTAATCCCGCTCGTTACCTGGAATTATGCATAATAAAGAAAACATGCATAATAAAGGTTTCCATTGTAATTCATTACGAACGCTTAAGTAGACGTGTCGACGGAAAAAGGCAGGGAATATCGTGGCGATTTAATGTCTCCAGCCTTTTTACCAGTGCTACGCAATAAAGGGTTACTTAAACGATCGACGATGAACGATTATAGAGAACGAAACACATGGCGATACGACGCTATGGGTACCATTGACGCGTTTCTGTCGTTCCGTTCCCTATTCGAAAGGTCGAGCGCCACACTTTCCTCCCCGTTGGGTCCTCTGAAATTTACTCGTTAAGGTCAAGATCGATATTGGCGGGATCGTTAAAGTTAATTCTAAAGCTGCGGTTTGGTTGCACGAATTCGTTTACAAAGCCGCTAGTCGGTCCTAACCGATATAGTAAACGTTACTATGTTGCTACGCCCGTTTCACGCCCACCATACATCATGCGTTATGTTCAGACCTACCTGTCGACGTATATGCCGTTTCAAAGGTGTTGCCCGCGATCTTAATAAATTCCCGTCGCGAAAGTTCCACGCGATACTCGTCGTTCCTCGTTACTCCTATAGAAAATACTTCCCCTCGTTGAATTCGTGAACGTTACCATTGACATACGCGCTTCCGCGTCTCACGAGTTCGCGTGAACTTCCGTAATAGCCGATAGCGTAGCACTCGAAAGAGTTTTAAACATTCGACGCGGATTCGTTGCCAATTTGATACGACTAATTCGAAGGACAGGCACCAGAGCTTTACGCGCGGAAACAGATCGGTTCGAGAGGTTGTGAAACAGTCTGTAGGTAGCGGAGAGTAGGCCATTCGGTCGAGTTGAAACGCGGCTGAGCAGACAGTCGTAGGGTAAGAAACACAGTGCCGGCAGTTCGCTGACACACCTCCACACAAATCTAATTAATTTATATCCTGAGAGAGGCGCCACTAGGGATGCTAAGTCCGACAGGAAAAAGAAAGGAGCAACGGAAAGGTTACCCACGGCACCGGCTCTCGCTTTCGAGTTGCGGGAACCGACGGTTTTGCTTTTCTTACGGTCAAGGGGATTTAGAAACGCGCCTCGGATGTTTCCGAGACAAATATATCGATTTACTTCTACTCGATCCACCCTTTGCTTCATTCCGTGTACTTAATTGACTATCGGTGGACACGTGCAACCAAGGATGATTAATATCGTGGTAAATAGTGGTTCTTTTTCTTGAGCGACCTTCCGAGATCACAAAGGCGATAACGATATGGACAACTTAGTGCTTCGAAGAGTAAAAATGATGGTATAATTACCGTATTGCACGAGCAACGAGGTATGGTTAATTGAGAGAACGAGCGCGCGAGTTTGAGGCGTTTGACAAGAACCGCGTCGCTCTGAATAACCGTTGCTCGCGTCGTCGACCCCGGCGTGGAATCATAGAACGGAACCGGCATGAAAAACCACGCCGCGATGCCGGTCAGCGGGTAATTATCTCGTCCACCCCAGAAAATGTGCACGCGTCGCGCGCGCACCTACCCGCCGGAACCCTCATTAGCGGTTCACCCCGAGCGTCGCGTGAACTTTGCACCTGTGAATCGGCCACGTCGTGTTTTTAGTCGCGCTCGAATCGCGTCGACGGTTTCTAGCACGGTTGCCCACCGGCTAAGAAATCGGAGCGCGCACCAGATGCAACCGATCGCGATCGCGACCAGCCACGAGCAGATCGTTGCAGCTGTCCGGTAGATTATGCAACGCCGTCGTGGATAAAGACATCGAGGCCTGTCTTCTTTGACGGCGCGGACGTGGCTGCTATCGGGGCTCGTTATTGAAAAAAACAGGGGTTCGTAATGGCGATCGGACACGATGACACACCGTAACGTTGCCTAATCTGTCTCCATTGCATATTCAACGGGGACGAAAGAACCGAAAATGACCGTTCGTCTACCGTACGGAGGGGGAATTGCGGGAAGAAGGAGTTTTCGTCTTTTTTTTTTTTTTTAACCTCTTTAGATCCACCTTGCGCCGTTTATTAAGATATCAATTTTAATTACAAACGGATAGCGCGAAGGGAACGGCATCGGCGTTAACGCTTCCTCTCGCACTGTATCGCGTACGCGTCGGATTAATAATTTGCAAGGAACAAACGAGCCTCCGAACATTTTACGGCTCGGCGAGGGGGGCACGTGCGCCGAATAAAATAAGCGGATTATGCAGATGAGAGTCCGATTCTGTCACTTTTGATTTACGGCCGCTCCTTTAACAGCGTGGAAGCGACAGAAGAAAGGAAGGGAAACGAAGCGTACCGCGGAGCGAAGGAATTTTCACCGCGCTACGCGAACCCTTCCGACCGCGAATTATTTACGTTCCCAGGATAAGTGCACTATTAACTAACCTCGCGTTAATATCCACGTTTTCTACGTCATTATGTTAATTATGGGACAGACGACCCTCGAGGCCACGAAAGGGCACCGTCGCCGCGGCACGTATCCATCCGTGTACCCAACGCGTGTACTCCGCAACCCGTCGTCCTTTTCATTCCGCGTGTCGCGAATTTCCGCGTAATAGTCCGTGGCAATTTCACTCGCGTATCGCGCTGGTAAATCGCGGAATTTATTGAATAAATTAGAAGGGCGTCGGGGCACGTTACTCGAAGAGGGATATAAAAATTAACAGCACGAAGAGAATCGATAATGCGGCGAGGCGAAAAAAAGAAACGGCAATCGAAGCCAATCTACCCGTTGCCGGGTGTTTCCCGTTTACCGTGGCGTGCCAGTAACCGAGTCAATTCGATTAACCCGATCCTTGATCGATTACCCTGTCTCTGGTCTCTCCGAATTCACCGGCGAGATGTCCATGTACGTTTATTTACAGGCGAACGTCGAAACCCGATACGTTGCGTGGACGCGCGAGCGTAATTGCCCGGGGAACGTTTTAAGAGGGCTCCTTCGCTTCTACTCTCACGACGGAGAGGAGGAGTGTAATCAACGTTTAATACGTCGACCGATGGATTATGGTCGATGTTCGATGTTTCCTTTCGTACGAAGTGGCGCGCAAACAAGGGTTGTCCCGGTGTTGTCACGGTACCGGTTCGCCCGTTCATTTTTCCGCGCGTTTCGAACGCCGCTACGCGGCTGGTCCACCGATAGAGTGGAACCGGATAGAGTTGCCGCCGCGATTATTACACACGGTAGATGGAAACGAAAAGAGAGCGGTAAAAACGGCGCCTTCGTTGCCCCCGGCGAAGACTGGAAGCCGTTTCGTAATCGCGGCCTGGATCATTTTCTGCACGACTGCGCGGGAAATTAGATCACCTACCTCTCATCCCGGTAGCGAGAGAGATCTAGGCAGGTTTCATCGCACGATACAGGAAGAGGGCACTTCTTCTTCTTCTTCTTCTTTACCCTAGACCGCTCCGCCTCGTCCTCCACCTCTTATCGACAGTTTGTCGCTGATAATTTAGTGATTAACCGCGATTTTTCCAATCTCGATACGTGATCGCGAATAAATCATTTTCCTGCCGGCCACGCCGTTTCCAGCGCCGCCGATTAATTTCTTGCTCCTTTTTTTTCTCTCTCTCTCTCTTTTCTTTTTCTTCTTTCACACATACCTTCTTTATTATATCGACGCATACGTGGACCGTTATACCCGTTCCGTTATCGGCATTCATCGAACAGTTTCTCGTTAGTCACCGCGGACAATCGTTGCGCCTAACTGTTTCTCAGCTATGATTTACCCGCCCAAGGTTCGAGCTAACTTTGATTAATTCCCGTGATCGTTTAACGATCGTGGAAAATTTCTCATCGCGTGTACGCGCGTTTAGGAGTCGCGTTACGCAAAGTCTCCGGGGGTTACCCTACAGAAGTGTGCGGTGCCCTACAGAAGATTTGAAAAACGTCCCAGGCATAAGGAACTGGCCCTCCTCTCTCGTTCTCTCGTACCCTTCTCCCCTTCCTCCGAACTTTCCCCCCTCCGTTGGATAGTCCTCGTCTTCCTCTTCTTCTCTGGTTCTCGGCTCTGGCTTTACTTTTGGCTTGGGCCGGGTGTAATCGGTTCCCCGAAGCCAGGGCTCATTATCGACCCGTCGGCCTAGCAATTACCTGCGAAGCCTCTTTCGACTTCGTGTGTGCCAGAGCCAGCACAGTTTCCGACTCTCCACGAGGCCTTCCGAGATCCTTCGAGGATACGCCGTTGTATGGAATAGAGAAGGAGGGTAAAGAAAGCGGGAATATTCAGAGAAACGGCCGCGGCGGCGTCCACCCTTGCCTCGCGAAACGACCAACGCCACGCGGATAATCTCGACGAGGATGTGGATAAACGACCGATGATAATTACCGAACGTGCCAGTAGTACGCGATAATTGTCGAGGCTGCCAAGTTCGCGCCAGTTGCGTGAACGAGTCCACTCGAAGGGAGCTGGGACACGAACGAGGGACCTTTCTTTCCTCCAAAGGCAATCCGTCTTTTCCCTTCCGATTTCTTAATCGCGCTGCAGAACGGAACGTCCCTGCCAGCGCGAATTATGGGAATGTTCACCTCTGAACCATCTCGACTGTGCGACGCCGCGTTCGTTTCAATGTTACCGCCGCATTATGCAACCGGGTGTTCTATTATCGCATCCGCAACAAACGGGCCGCGACGCTGTTGCTATCGGCTGTAATTTTTCCCAACTAGTTTGCCGGACGGTCGAACAAAGTAACACGTACGAGTGCAGCAAAGCTATATCGCAAACGAGTTTACGATAGTCATGGTAATTACGGGAAGAGACCCGATTTTACAATATTACCGCGACTGCAAAAACCGCGCTCCGTATACGTATATTCGCCGGGCCTCTTTTTCCCGGCCGTTCTCGCGGCATCGAGGTTCTTGCACGCACGACGCCGATTGGTCCAATCGCGGGATCCGATATGCAACATCGGGAAATGATTTTTTCATATACGTCGGACAGCTCGTTCCCACGGTTAGAATCGGAAAGGAAATTAACCGCGGAGAGTAACGAGGCTGAAGAAAAACAGTCAGAGCCGAAGGTATAACTGCCGGATAATTGCGACGAACGTGTCGCACAATCGGTTTCGTCGGGTGGACAGGAAAATCAGGATACAACGCAAACTGTCGTGGCACGCGATATCCTATTATATTCTCGTGTGCACAGATCGCGTACCTTCGTTCGATGAAAGTTAGATACGCGTCCCGTTCGCGTCTGCCATCGCGATCGACAAAAGATCGAACGAGGCGATCGTATTCTCGGTAGGTTCGAAGTTTCGTTAAACGCAACGCGCGCTCGCCGACGTGCCAGCTCGAAAATTGCCCGAGTTCGCAACGTTACGAGCCGAGTCCGGTTCGTGGAAAAGCGTTAAGTGCATCTCGTGAGACCACGACCTTAACGAAGCGAACGGGCCCCCCACGACAAAAGGCAATTTTGCAGATAGCGACCCGCCACTGGTAAAGTCGTTTCGTGTAGTTCAACGAAAGGAGTCACGTGTGAGAAACGGAGCGAGTTTCGGAACAGGTGTCGCCGGTAAGAGAGACGAGAGACTCGAATTTCGATGGTTGATGGAACGACAAGGGGGCAGAGAGATTCTCGCGGGTCGTTGATCTTTCGCTTAGATGGGGGACACGGGAAATAAATAGCGGATAGACGAGCAATCGCGCGGTCGTATCAATCCGTGTCATCGGACTGCAATGTTCCTCGAATTATCGATCGCGAGCTTCCTCCCATGCGAGCAACGTTAAAACCGTGGAAGGCTGAAAAGCACGTCGATCATTTTCCAGCAACGAACTCCACACGGTCGAACGGTGAAAGATTACCTTCTTCCCGTCGTTAATGCGGTTTTACGACGAATCCCGGGCAAGCAGCGATAGAACCGGGATTCGAACCCGCGCGTAATTGATGGAAGAGGTAAGAAAGCTATTTAGAGCAGAGAATAGAGGAGGCTCCGTCGTTGGTCTCGTACGCGGGCGTTACGCAATTTTACGAGCGCAACACCACGCTGTACACGCGTTCACGTTCGCGACAAATCTGGCCCGTTTCGCAGACGTCTGCCCGGATTAATTAAGCCAGCAGCGCCACGTGCAAATTACCGAGGACGCTATTCGAATTCGAGCAGCGTTTCCGCGCACAGACCGGTGGAAAGTAATTAGATGTCATTACCGCATCCCGGTAACGGGTACACGGCCCGGAGGAGAGAGTCTCCGAGTTCAGTTTGTCGAGGTGATTATTTTTATTGTCATTTCCGGCTGGGTTCTCGGAAATCTCGGAAACGGCAAGCTCGATACGTACCACGCGAGAGCCCGTGAGCATCTTTGCCCTCTTCTCGGTCCCGTTTCTTTTATTTTCCCCGACATCCTCTTCTCGTTCTACTCGGACGTTTATCTCGATTTTCCCTTCGCTCGACTTCGTCCGGACCAGATGCAATTAGTTTAACCTGCTGCTGCTGCTCGGACGCTGGAGCCATTTAATCCGATTTTCCGTGGATAATCGTGAAATTCGCGGCAACGATTCGACGTAATTACACGACGCGGTCAGATCGATCGCGAGCAGCTCCGCGTCGACGGGCGCGGTTCAAGCATCCCGCGACTTCGGCGCGAACACGACAGCCGGTAATTTTCGCGCAGTACATCAGCATCTACCAGTTTTTAATATCGTTCGGCACAGTATATCATCGTTTTGTTTGTACCGTGGCCTGGGCAGAAGGCAGCCACTCGAGTTAACGCTCCGCGCGCGGTGTGCGCCCGAAGCACCGTAAGAAAAGTGGCGGGCCGCGGTTGGTACGCGTAACCGCAATAAAACTCGCATTACGGGCCGCGTAATACGTGCATAAAGTATTCGCGTGTGCAGTAACGCGTATAAAATGGTGAGGTTGCCCGCGTTCGTGTACTCCGGGGCAACCTCGTTCCCGGCACGGACGTAATAGATTTATTTCGGAGAAACCGGCGTCCGTGTCCCCGTTGCGTCGCGTTCGCGCCGATCGCTATCGTTCATTCCTTGCCCCGATAAAATTAAGAACGGGTTAAATTCGAAATTGCCGCTAGCGTGTCGAGGGTAATTTCCCGCTTTCTAGCCGATCCAATTTGTCCGATAGAAATGGCAGCGATACGACTTCCGTAATCGTTTGGAGAACACCGCGTACGCGTCGGACGTGGGTGTGGAACGCGCTAGCCCAGCTCTCTCTCTCTCTCTCTCGCTACACCTGGATCGTGTTTCTCCCGTGGCCGATACCGGTATCCCTTCATTCCTGAGTAATCGTCAGGCCCAAGGCACGCTATCCGCCATTTTCTAAATACGCTGTCCGAATATCGAACGTACGGGAATCGTGGCTCTCTCTGTCGAAACCTCCTGTCCCCTTACATAAAATACGCGCTGGCCTAGCCTCTCTCGATCTTGTCCTTTCCACCTTTCTCCTTGCGCGCGAACGGATACACGTTTTCGAATTTACTTTACGCGGCTGCCTAAAACAACCCTGGGAACCTCGAACGTTCGCTGTCGGTTTTGAGCGGTTTAGCGTATCGCCTTGACCGAACGCTCGTTTATTACACTAGCTTGATGCCCGTTGCGGCGTCGACGCGTTCCGGGAACGCTCCTATAAGGAGTCGCAGCCTTTGGATTTCTGGAATCCAGAGGTTGTCGCTCCGAGCTAATTGGTTAACGCAATGAATTTATTGGTCAAAGCAGCGACACGGCACGTCCACGACCGGATCCGACGGTGCCGCTCGTGCCACTCTTTCCGGAAAGGGGGAGAGGTTCGACGCGTACCGCGTAGCCGCGACACGGACCGTTTCTCTCTCGTCGCTAACGATCGCGAAACGGGGCCCCGGATGAAATCGCGGGTAGAACGTGGCTCGACGCGAGCGATGCCACGCGGAATCAAAAACTCGTGCATCAACGATTATGACAGGACGAGTGATGGATCGCCAGTGATTAGCCGTCTCGCGCGAAACGATCATCTAGCCGCGTTAAGTCGGCCGGGAGGCGTTTTAGAGGACTACCGAGTTTTCTCGCGATCGAGGATAAGCTGACGGCGGGACAGTGCGTCAGCCGTGCGCAGCGTAAGCGCATCGGTTAGGAAACCGTAATCACCGTCGAGGGATCTCGAATAGCACTGACTACGTTTTAATTACTCGCCGCATCGCGGGGAATGTAGAATGACATCAAGATGCCCGGGGTGACGAGGAGCACGGGAGAAAGGGAGGGCACGAGGGAGCGTTGACCGCTGGTAAAAAGAGCTTCGCCAGTTTTCCAGTCCGCCCCTCTCTTAATCACTGCTCCAATGTAAATACGAGCGACGCAGCCCGCGGTCCCGATACCACCGTCGATTATCCGTCCGAGCTTTATTAGCAACAGTGTTCCACCTTCGGTTGCGCGACGCAACCTTCTTCTCATCCCATTTTTCACGGGTTACGAGAAAAGTGGCGACTGTCCGTTCGCGTGTCTCTCGTCTGGTTACACGGTGTGGCAACAAGTGTTCCATATCGCGTTCCACGTTCGCACGGGGCACCTGAAATAGGTTGACGTACAACGGATCGTTTCGTGATCTTCGTGTTTTGTCACGCGCGTATGTGTCCGCGTGCGTGTGTGATTGCCACGTTTTTGGAAATACCAACGGAATCCTTTTCGTCTGGCCGGACTTGGCTCCTCGACGATAATCCAGCGAACGGGGGCATCGTTTAAACGCTCGTCGGCACGAGATTCGTCGTCGCTCTACCTGAAACTTTGGCTGATCGCGTGTTCATCTATCGCGACGGCCTTGAAGCCATCCAGATTAAACCGATGAAGAGGTCTGGATGCTCCTCGCGCGACTTCTTCAATTCGTTCATGCTCACCCGCCGTCTCCTTCTTCCACGAAATTCGTTCAACTTCGAAATTATCCCACGATTACGCCGACCTATCTCACGGGTCCTGGTTACCGTCCTTTTGACAAACTTCTCGACGACGAAACGGTCCTGGTTTCTCAGAAACCGATCTCCCCTGGTTTCCTGTTCATTCCTGGCGAACAACCGCGTTTGATTAATTATCGGAGTCCCCGGTATCGAGCGCGCGGGTTGCGTTAAAGGAATCGAAAAGGGCAGAGAGCTGGTCGGTTAATACGTAGCGTTTCCTACAGGCGATCGCCGGTCGCTTTCGCAGGCCAATCAGGCCCAGCTTCGAGAGAGAAGTTCCCACGAACAGTCGACGTAGTCGAAAGCTTCGTCTCTGTTCGAGAGATCGCCGGCATGAAAACAGGGATAATTGTGGCTTCGTAAATACCGCTACTTAATACTGAACGTGGTGCTCGTACACGCGTGCATAGATCGCGCGGCTAAGTCGCGGCGTGCACGTATTAGCTTCACCGGTGGTTCGTGGCGGCGTCAATCCGCTTGGAAAACGTTCTCCTCTTCGCGTAACACGTAGAAAACGAGGTAATTGTGCGCGGTAGTTGCACACGCTGCAACCTATACCCACTTCCGCCGCGAATCTCGCTCGCTGGAATTCCGCTCCATTACGGCCGCCGATTTCCACCCTAAATCCTTGCGTTCTATTCCGACGCTCTTGGTTGTATTGGATATAATCGATAGTTCTCGAGAAGATGTATCGTTTGGCTACGTTTTGTCCACTTCTCGGTCGAAGGACAACAGAATCTATGCGGCTTGTAATAGGACATGTAACGCGCGAATAACATCGTTGGTTACACAGCAATGAGTTATCGAGTAATCGAGTGCAACGTGTTTACGCGTTACAGAGTGCTGCCGATCCCCGCGGCAGCTAATCGCATTTATCGCAATAAAATCGCAGCGAATTACATCTGATGGCTTTATAGCGCAATCTCGTGCTCGTAGTCCATTGCAGCGACATTAATCGCGCGGCAATAAATCGGAGTGGGAATTATTTGCGTTTGAAATACGCCAGTAAGATGGTTCTGATAGAGGCGAGTGCTCGCGGACGGCATAATACCAGCAAATAGCACGCATACCGGGGGACTTTATCCTCGATCGTCCCAAGTTCCTTTCATTTGCGATCACGTAGCGACGCGTTCACGGCATTAACCAGTTACCGTGGGCGAATCGTACGGCGAAAAGTACTATCGATTACGCGGCCGTTACCAAATCAAGCCCGCGATTCATGGCCCAGTCGATTCCTCGATGCGAGGCACGTTCCCAGGATCGATCCGTCGCGCGCATCGAGCTTCCGGGCCCGTCCGCGCGCGTGATAATCGCGTCGACGGATCCCGTATTCCACTCGAGGATCGAGATCGAGGCTCGAGAGAGGCTCGATGGAACCGGGATATCGCGAATCGCGTGCAACCAATGTAAGTAGATCTGTCAAGGAGATGTCTCGCTATTGGATAACCGGCTTGAAAAATTTATAGACGCATGCACGTAATTGGAAATGTCGTATGAATCTATTGGACTCGATCGAGGATAATTATGCAAGATATTAACAGTACGCGTAATGATAAATAACGAGATGTTATTTTCATCTTGTTTTCCTGGAAATACTGGTTTCCAAGCGGGGATGTGAAAGAAAAAGAAAAGAAAAAAATGCACCGCGCACACAGGAAACGTAGAACAGTTCGGTTTATCGTTCTTCGTGCGATAAAAAGAGCGGTCGCGCTTCGCGGCGGTTTCGACTGCACATCGTTTATTCATTCATCCCTCCGATTGGTTCATCCTTGCTGACGACAGGGCACGTGCATATCTTCACATTGTTGCGACTTTGTCAGCCAATTACGATAACAGGGACACGTGGAAGCAACAGTATTGCTAGCCGCTCTTGATATTGTCGGTGTTATCCTTGCAACGAAGAGACGCATAATTAGCTGCACGGTAATCCAAACAGCGGCATAATTTTTAAATAAAGAATGGAAATGCAAATAGCGCGAGGTGGAAATTTTTCCTGGAAATACGTGAAACGGAACGCGCGCGTTTCGTATCGGCAGTCGTATGAAAAGAAACGAGATCGTTTCGATCACGCAATTGCCGTGTTAATCGTCTCGGAGTTGTAAGCTAACTGCATAAGAGCTCGCTGCGGTGGTAGCTGCTGGTAAACGTATCGCGATGGAGAACATTCGAGAGAATTAGGAAGTCCCAGCGAATATAATAGTAATTGCTCGCGATCGTTATCGCTGCAAAGACTCAATTAAGAGCACCGTGACGTTCTCGATAAGTCGGAGAAAAGTTAATTGTCGATTTCTGCGAGGCGAGTCCTCGAGAACTGGTTTACGCGGATCCTTTTTTGAAGCAGCGCGCGCGGTGGTAACGGGAACGCGGACGATCGGTCCCGCTCCTCGCAACAAAATACACGTTGGATTACCACGTTCTTGATTAATGCGGCCGTATGTCGAACCGATCCGAACGAGCGAGAGCAAAACGTGCCCCAGAAGGAAGACGGACCGTTGCTCGATTTCCTCCGCCCGTGTCGGACTCGAGACAGAGCAAAGGAAGCGCGGAGGAATGCAAAAATTAGAAGAGGAAGGTACCCGCGGTCCCTTTTCGAGCGTTTAGCTGGCAGGCTTCCGCGTAACAGAGCTACCAACTGCTCGACGAATCGTGACCCTTTGCGAGGAACCGACAGAAAACGTCGTTATTATGTATCTTTAAGCCTGGCGTACACATAGATCAGCGAAAAGTTAAGTCGAGCACGCGATCCACGGATTTCTTACCGTGGCGCCACGGCCTTGAGTCACGACCTACCCCGGCCGATGATGCGGAGGAACGTTCACGGTGGCCTCTGAATACCGGCGATATCTATTAATCTCCACTCTTTTCTCTCTGTTTTCGTTTACATCAATTTTTCTATTACGCGCGAACGATGCCTCCTTGGAGCCTTTTTTTTTTTAATACGCGAGGGACGACCAGATCGTAGCCGGATGTTGTTCGGAATCGTCGATGAAACGATACGAAAACTGCGAAATGAAATGGTGCCGTTTAACCCTGTCCTTTTTAAAGTCAACAAGCAAATTACTGGTAATTATCTATGACCGCGGTAGTAGTCGCTACGAGGTGGTTACCACTAGCAAAAGCTTTTTGCGACATGTAATTTAATTTCCCGATGATTTGTCTCTGACAGAGATCGAATGATTGATGTAAATTCAGAGTAATAGAAATAGAAAGTTTCGGAAGCAAATATTGTGATACGAAAAAGGAGAGAACCGAGTTACAGCTAATCGTGTCATTAATCTTGTCGTTAATGTCTCGAACCCGCGGATGTGTAAGAACATTTATGATCTGTCGCGTTATTTAAGATTCGTACGACTTCGGCGCGGCGCGGGGTTATTTCAAAAATCGTATATCACCCTGCGACCATTTCTATGAACATTAGATGCTAAACAGTAATAAATTTGAAATGTAAAAATTTTTTGAAAATTTATCACACTTAGCAGAAATGAAAAGAAAACGGAAGCTGACAGCTTTGAGTTACTAGAACCTCAGCGAAAGGTGTATGAATTAATCATGCGTGAATTTACGAGAGTGTCCTTTATTTTCTATATATATATATATGTATATATATATATTTATATATATAGATATATGGACTAATGTTTAACAACCACTTGAGAGCGGTAATTACAGCGAACCTTGTTATTAGTTTGATACGGCTAGGCTCGATCACGGTTACAAAACGTTCACGGTTAATTACCTATCTCCTCGTTCATTCCCATACTATTGAAACTTTACCTCATACCGTTCCTCTGATGGTAAACGAGATTATGCATCCGTTAACGTAACCGCGATAACGCGGTTACGCGCGTTACACGTTCTCGAAACCGTCACAGTTACTGCCTGATCTAGTTGCTCTCATTCCGAGTGATGCATTGCGCGATCAAAGTACGCGTTTACTTGGAACTCGTCCACGCGTGACTTTGCGTTACACGCGCAGATCGTGTCTCCGAAAAGTTACATAAAACCGAGGGCCCCGTCTAGTTTCACAGACCGATCGGTTCGACGAGAGCAGCGCGGAATAAAATACGGGGCCGATAAATGTTCGGTTAATGAAATTCATGAGGATAAAGTGGACGTGCCCGGAAGCCGGGACCGTCGTACATCACTCGAGGATTCAAGTGCGTTTCCATTTTTTTTTTTTCTTTCTTTCTTTGTCGCGTCGCATCGCGTGCTCCCCTTCGTTCCGAGTGAATGTATTCACCGGCTACAGGGGAAAGGCCATTTATTGCATCGTTTGCACGCTTTTGCACTTTCCTAGCCAGGAAGCCCATCTCTGATTTCTCTCCCGCTAGTCACGGCTAAAGTATGCCCAGCCGCTTTGATCCACCATTTTCCCGGCTGGTTCCCTCCTCGCGTATACAACGCGACGTTTAAATAAGGCACGCTGGGGAAGAGGACGGGTCCTCTAGCTCGTATCTCCGGACGCGACTCGAAAAGCGAACCGTCGAGACGATAATATAAAATGGTTACCGAACGTAGCGCGAAAGACTTGCGAATTACGGAAACACCGCGTCAGCATCCGAGCACACACGATTCCCCGGAACGTCCGCATCGATTCTTGCGGTCACGTCGCTCAGAGTTCTCTCTATTCCCGTTTTCAACCCCTCCTTCTCTCCCGAACCCCTCGGATTCGAGCCCTCCTCTACGCCACCTAGCTCGTCCTCTCCCGCGTTCACCCCCCCGAATCCCGCGGCATTTACTGCCAGTGCCACTCAGGGAAACCAAGATGGTTACCGCGTCAGCACTTCGAAGTCGTTTCGTTCTTCGTTCGTCGCCGTACCTCCGCTCTCGATACGCGGATGGGGTGACACGGACTACCACGCTGCGAGTTAACGTCCAAACGCTTCCCTCGATGCTATTCTTTTGCGCGCGCGCACACACACACACGGGATGAAAATGATCCGAGACAAACTTCCGATCGTACGACTTTAATCGCGCGTTCCACCACGAATTCAACGGCTTCTATTTTTCGCGATTTAACTGGTAAATACTTGAGGTACGATCGCGGTTGCAAAAATTGTAATCGTTCGCGATAGCAAACCCGTAGATTTTCCATCGTTCGCCGATCGTTGTTCGACGATGCGAGATGCGAACGAGAAAGAGAGAGAGAGAGAGAGAGAAAGAAAGAGGAGGGAAAGGAAAGCCACGGAAGAAACGTTTAGGATAACTCTCCGTCGAACGGACGGATAATAATCCGCGTGCCGTGTACATCCTCCGTTACTGTTGTAGCCACGCTACAGCCAATTAATCCGGCAATCACGACCGGAGAACCGCTCCACTCCACCTGTTTTATTTGCCATTAAGAAAGAACGTATACCACGCAGCCCGCGCGCCATTGCATCGAGCTTAAGGGAAGGGAAGAGCGATGAAGAAGATGGAGGGTAAGAAGGTCGATTCTCGATCCGACTGATTCAGTGTGGGCGTCGACTCTGCGAATGCGTTTCGGCGACGCACGAACACGATATCGCTGGAAATTCGGTACCCTACTCGTATTCGATCATCGTACCACCGGATAACCGGTCGAGCCACGATCATTTCTCCAGTTCGTTTGTTCTCCACCGTTCTCATTAGATTTTCCAATCGCATTCGAGCTTCACCTCTCTTCCCTTTACCTTTTCTACTCTCTACCTCTTCTCCCCGTACCCGTCCCCCCCCCCCCTACCAGTCTCTTTCTTTTTGTTCGAGTCTTCTGCGTCTGATACACGTCCGTTCCGCGAGCCTTCCACCTTGGTGGCCGACTCGATGCGCACACAGACGTACCGTACCATAATACAAAGTACGAGTCGAACGTGTTCTCGAGACTCGTTCTTCCGTCCGTTCTTTTTGCCAAGGATTTTTCTCTCGGTAAAATGTTGCATCCCGTCCAGGACTCGCGGCTCGCTTCAACCGGCAGAAACGAGATTCGTGTCGCGACAAAGGAGTCGCTTTTCCATCGTGGTTCGCTTCTCGAATTAAAAATCTTGTTTGCGATGTTTCGAAGGTGAGGATTTTTGCACCCCCGCGCAGACGTAACTCGAACTGCTCGATGTTCGAGAGCTGCGAGGGGTTGGCGCACGGCAGTTCCCTCTTTCGAACTATAAACTCCGTCACTATTTTGATTCCCAGCATTTGGCATGATCGTACGCGCGTCCGTGGTCCCCTCATGCAATATTGATGACTCGCCGCGGATCAAATGCCCCATGATAGCCCCCACCTACGATCCACCCCCCTAACCGGTATCCTGATTGCGAAACGGGTCAGAGCCACTGATTTTCAATGGATGGGAGCCGAATTTAAACTATGATTATACCCCCCGCGTCGTCTAAGTACGGGCCTCGAGGTCGCCCCGATGAAGCCTCGCCGAATTAATACCGCGTAAATTGCGCACACTTTCGTACAGGGCTTAGATAACGACACGTGCCACTATCACCAAATTAACTGCACGTCGAAGTCACGGTAATTAGCGTTTGTTAGTTAGGTAACTCGTGACGATGCTACCCCGTAATCTACTTGCGCTCTGCCTGGAAACACAAACGCCACGTGTCACACGGCTCGTACAAATTTTCGTTCGAATATTATTTATCTGTAAAACGTGAAATTTTTTTTTCTATATTTTTAATAAAAAAAGAAATTGCACTTTTGTCGTTCCACTCGATATGTCTGCAAAATGTTTTACGTTAATTACACGAATATTGAATATTACCCAAAGTACTGGAGATATACATTTATATCTTGCAAAGGAAGCACCGTTAACGACAAGTATTAGTTTTCGGAATATTTTTCAAGGTTTTCGTATTTCTATATTAGCTCGAAGGAAAATGTTTCGAACACACACTGGACATTTTTGCGGCACATTATCAGTCACTCTTTTCCACCCTCTTATAAGACAGAAGGGATTTTCAAACTTTCGCTCCGTGTTACCGAGCGTGACGACGCTTCATTGTCTTTCTGCGTTCTGGATTTCCATTAGCGTTCACGGTTCTCGGTGAGCGGGTAGAGGATTTCGAAGGGCTGTGAATCGTGTCGAAGCGAAAATGAGGCTTCGAGCTTCGAGAGAGGGATGAAAATCTCGCGCGATGTTTTGCTCGAACGTTGCCGATGTCGGTGAGACAAAGGGAAGAAAGGGAGAGGCCGGAACGGAGTTAATTTACCGTTTCGAATGCTGGCTTGTTAATAGTCGTGCGTCGTTTTCTAAGCTAAGAGAACGCGCGCGTCTTATCGACGGGAATTTTTCAACCCCGCGCGGGTCGATAGGCGAATTTCGTTGGCAATTTTCACTTTCACGTGATCGAGTTTAAATGCTGTTTAATTACCTGTCACAAGCACGTAGCAGGAATGAAAAATATACGCGGGCAAAATTAATACGGCAATTAATCTTGCCCGTGTCAGACGCGAAAATTATGATCGCTTTATGTAGCACTGTGTCCGACTGACAAGGAACCGCCGTAATGTCAGGGTTGTCATATTTCCCGGCAAATGGAAAAAGAAGTCGTTGGCGAATGTAGCGCGGCAAACGAAATGAGATAGATTTTTTGCGAAGATAGCCGATGTATATAAGTGTACGCGTACCTATATAAACCACGGCGAGAAACGGGACACTCATTCTCGGCGTAATATTCCGACGTCACTTCCAGAGGGTGTCCCTTTAATAATTTATTAGCAAGCCTGCTAGCGGAACAGGGAGTCCCTGATTGTGTCGTGTCGTCTGTCCCCGGCATTGTCGGGGCAACTCGCCGCGGGTGGTCCTTGACACGATCCTGGTACTTGGATGCTGTAGCTGTTATTAATACGGGAACTGCCGATCAATTATTTACGATACGATCCTCGTTGTCATCGAATTACTCTCATCGGGTGACTCGACGAAACGTCGCGTCTTTCGAAAGAAAAAAAAAAAAAAAAAAGAAAGTTTCGCTCGACCCGATCGAAGGGTGGTGGTGCGCGCATCAGCGGCTACCCCTGATATTCGAGGGTTGCCACCTGACTTTCCGTCGGACTGTAATTGCGTAACCGTAATCGCGTACCTGAAATATGGCGGGCCCGCAGAAACGAGCGCGGTACCCGTAAATTCGAATTGCATCATCGATTATTAAAGTCGCAAGGGACGCATTAATAATTTCTGTCCCTATCTCCCGGGCTTATCGCACATACGAGCGTTTATTATTCGAAGCTATCAATTACCCGGATCGTTGAAAAATGTTGCTATTAATCGGGCAACGATTCGGTCGTTAGTCATGCCGCGAGGTCTTTCTTCCTCGAGAACGTTAGACAACTGGATACAGATAGATACGTAGGTACATCCACGCGATATCTCTTTCGCGGCGATTTTCACGCGGCCTACGCGAGAGCAATTTTTCCACCGCGGTTGATTTACACGTGTAACGTTCGATTCGCGTAGCCGTTTCGATAAATCAGTCCCACGGGCGGTTGTCTAAATACTAATTAAACACGCGTCGCGGACGCGGCACAAGTCTGTATTCTCGTTGAGAGAGGTGAAAATACCTTCACGAACGGGTATCGCACGCATCGATTTGACGTGGCCGATCGTCCGTGGTCACGGGACGACGATAAGGAACCGCGAGCGCTCGGGTTGGATAAGAAAGACGAAGATTCACGGTCGTAAATCGAGTTTCGTCGTACAAGTGGTGCGCCTCCCATCGTCGTTCGCGATCGGGCCGCGTGCGAATTAATCCACCGACGGGCCGTACGTGTTCCACCGCGGGGACGTGTGCGTGAGTGATACATGCGTATTTCGGGCCGCGTATATAATAACAGGTTGCCAGTACGGGGTCCTCGCCTAGCCCCTCGCGGCCTCTCGACCAGTGATGTATGCGCTAATTGTGAGGCCCTTCGCTCCGACTCGAATTCCTCCTCCTCCTCCTCCTCTTCCTCCTCCTCTTCTTCATCCTCTTCTTCTTCGTCCTCCTCGTCCCTTTCCTTCTTCTTACCGCCGCCTCGCGATTCCGCAACGCAGGGTTAATATTGTCCTCGATTCAATTTAAGACGCAGGAAAAGGCGCGCGATCGACCACCCGATCGCGGACGCACGCGATCGATTTCCGAAATGAAGATCGGCCGTCGCACGGCCATATTTCTGCGGCCTGGGTCGTACGGATCGAGCGCTCGTTGCGTAAATTCATTTCGAAGGGGACGTCGGGTAAGACGGTACTCGTTCTTCCCTTCGCCCAGAGGGTTTCGACATCTGCCAGCGAGCCTCTCTCCGCCTGCCGGAATGTATCGACCAGCCCGAAGCGAGCAATTAAGTAATTAAACAAATCTGTCGAAGGCGTTATGGATGAGCGTACGCACACCCGTGCGCGTTCGTCTTCGTCGAACGAACAGGTAGAGACGTCGCGTCCGGAGATGTACGATATTTTTATGTGCTCTGCGCGTATCAGCCGCGGCCAATCGGCGACGATAGAAATCGTGGTCCGTCGATCAAAATAGCGTACGACCTGGTTCACTCGTAAACTCTGAAGCTCGCAATCAGTTGGAAAAGGGAATCACCGGAGGCCAGGGCTGTTTTACGACGCGTGTCGTCCCGCGCGCTGTCAATTCCGTTGGCGCGCAATCGGGCGCGGGTCGGGCATTAACATTGCTCTCACTCCCAAGTTTAATCAAACGCTAACCAGCGGAGATTTAATCTACCGCAGACTCCCCCTGGGTTTTCCCTACCCCAACCGAAACACCCTGCTCGCCTGCGATCCCGTGGCAGAAAGCCTCGCGGCGTCATCGGCGTCGTCGTTACTCCACACCCCCCCGTCCGTTCGATTCGCCGGCGTAGGTAATATAATCACAACACTCGGGGTGGCCTCGTTATTTATAGGCACTCTATTTGCGCCAATGGAGCCCGCGATTTTCGAGCCCGCGACGATATTGACCCTGGCCACGATTAAGGGACGTGGCTGGTGAACGTCGGCTTCTTGCCACCCCTAATGTTACCCCAGGGGATGTTAAACGTCGGCCTCTTCCTAACGGAGCGAAACAAACTCACGGTTTGTCAGTCGGCGGTGGTTACGGACTCGTGGAAGCCTCGCGTTAATTGATCGGTCTCGATGGGGATTTCCGTTTCGGGGGTGGCCACGGTAAAAGGCTATCGAACAATTTCAGCCGGGACGAGCGACTGTGAAACGAGCAGGTCGCGGTGGAACGAGGCACGAGAAAGTTTGCTGCGAACGGTATCGAGGATGAAAGAAAATTAATGGCGATACCATCGACACGAAGAGCGAACTTCGTATCCTTTAGCTCGGCCGCAAAAGTTTCGCGGCCCACGTGTCGTTCGGTTTTACACGCCCACGGGGACCTGGTTAGCGCGAGGGGTGGCGGAAGAAAAAAAAAGACGCGCCTCGCGTGTGA
Source organism: Xylocopa sonorina (assembly GCF_050948175.1). Classification (NCBI taxonomy): domain Eukaryota; kingdom Metazoa; phylum Arthropoda; class Insecta; order Hymenoptera; family Apidae; genus Xylocopa; species Xylocopa sonorina. The sequence continues at coordinate 18,608,376 of NC_135193.1, forward strand.
CTTCCGGCCGCGATCGCCGATTGCAGCCTCGCAGATGACACGTTACCAGACTTTGTTCCCGAGCAAAGTACGACTAACCGCGCGTAACAGCCGCTGTAATTGCGAAAAGTGGTGAAAACCATCTTGGCCGCGGAGACATCAATATTGCACGACCCGGGGCGAAGTTTACTTTGGTATTTGCGAAATTGCTGGTATTTCGCTTGGACGCGTTGCGCGGAAATATTTAAGAACGCTCTACCGTCGAGGGTCGTACGATTGCAGTCAGGATTTCGCTTCTCGCGCCGTGCAACGACTTCGAGCACCCCGTTTTCGCGTTCTGTTATTTCCATTGCGAGTCACAAATGGACGTACGCTGATGACACGTTCCGCGTTTCCTCGTCGCTTCGGATATCGTTCGTGTGTAATAAAAGTTATGGACTTTTATTCCGTATATCCGACCGAGGGAAAATTGCTCTGAAACAGGGAAAAGAAAAATTAGAGAAACGTAGCTGTTAAGGCATCCAACTCTCGATGAAATATCGAAGCAGTCAGGGTTAGGTTCGCGGTGGTTGGTTTTTCGTTCAGGAATCTTCCAAGTCTTTCTAGGGCGGTAGATCGGTATCTCCGACGGGATAATTACCAAAGGTTGCGGTGGCGGTACAAGGTTTCTACCAAAGACAAAAATTTTGGCGCGTGGGACTTTGGATCCTTTAGCCTGGCTTCTTTTCCGAAGGGAAAAGAGGGGTGGTACCGCTCGAATCCGTCGCACACCTGCTGTTATTTCCTACTCGAACCGGGTGTATCTGTTAACGTACACAGTCAACGGCGACGCGGTTCGAATAATAGTTCACGTTCCACTCTTTATCGCATCGCGGTACGTCTCGTTAAATTGCACGTTTTCCACGAGTTGAATCGCGAACGTGGCGTCGTCGAAGATTACTCGAAACGAGTTAATCAAACGACACAGGGGCGCGCAAATATTTTCACAAGCCGTCAATTTGCAATTTTAATGGCCAGCAACGAACAGAGCCGGCGCTCAAATGTTACCTGTCACCTTCGAGTGCAATTTTAATAGAGCGCGGGGTGGAAAGTCGATATTATCGCCGGCACGTACCCTCCCGATTGAGACGTTGCCGGATGATTCCGATCTGGCGTACGATCGGTTCGCGGCAGAAGGGACACTTTCATTCCTCATCGACGCAGCAGGATCGATAGGGCCGTACCGGGAAGGTGGAGCTTCGATTTGCCGGGAACTTGCCAATTACGCAATTAAATTGTCGTATATCGAAGTTGTCGGCGTGGTAGCGCGTCCCGTTCCACGAGGAAGAGGCGAGCGGCAGCTCTTGCCGCGAGATCGAATCAATCGCGGATCGGTAGTGAAAATATTACAGGAATCCGTCACGTTCGCGAAACTGGCCGCGCCTTCTTTATAATTTCATTCGCCTATAGAATCGACCGCGAGGCAATCAGCGGTGAATCGGTTCGCGAGTGTATCTCGTTAGACAATGTCAGGGCAGCAGGGGTAAAAAAGTCGGAGGCGATCGGTTGTTCGAAGCGAGTCGCGTTACCTCGGAACTAAAGGCTTAATTCCAGTAATCTTCGTGTCAGACTGGCTTCTGATCCAGGCCGATGGCCGAAGAGAGTACCGATGCTGGATGCCTGTGGAGTCCACCGGTGCTTAGCTAGCCAGTAGGTGCACACACCGAATAATAATACACGGCCAGAAGAGAAATAAGGGGCGAACGAGCCGTACCGACCGAGTAGGGCAAAAGAGGAAGGCAAAAGAGGAGGAGGAGGAGGAGGAGGAGAGATTCGATAATTACTACCGGGAGTCGTGGAGGCGGCCATGGAACCCTCCTCCCGCAACGAGCGCAAACGCGCAATTATTCCCCATCGCCATCCGACGGGATCTCTGATTCCGAGTTTCCTGCCCCGGTATAACGTGCACGCGCGTACGGATAAGGAGCTCCCGGTATTTGATCTTACGTACCACTCGTTTTCCGCCTTGGCCCGATCGAGTGAAGATAAACCTCGATACGGTTCCGAGATACCACGCTCCATCGTTTCACCGTGCCGTTCCTCCTGTGATTCGACTGTACCTTCTTTTTAAACGGTGAATCGAATCGTTTCGAAACGCCTACCGCGAGTACTTTTATAAGGAATCGTTGCTCTCGTTGAGGAGAGGGGGGGGGAAAAAAAAAAAGAAAGAGCTCGGACCTCTCGTATGGTAAACGATCGCGGTTTACTCGCGTGTTCGCCGACAGTTTTCCTCTCCTTTCCTCGTCACGGTCTGACGCTTTTAATCGTCGCGGAATGAAGTTAACGCGCTCCCTCGGGAACTTGGACGAGTCGAAACCGCAAGATCTGCTCGAGAATCGAGCCGTTGAAGCTCCTCCCCCATCCTCATCCCCATCCCCCGTGCGTTCCCTTCGAAACACGATCAACAAAACGCGATTGTTGCCACGAGCGGCACGAAAGCACGCGTGACATCCCGCCAGCGACTTTTCTTCGCGCGTATTTTTGGCACCCAGGGTGCATCCACCCTTTGGGCGCGCGCGTTCGCGACGCGCGGCGGCCGACACCGGCGTCTTTCCTCCGGCGTCACGGACGAGCGAGTGCGGTCGCGATGGGCGTGGTGGACCGCAGTCAGAGAACCGTGACGCATCGAGCACACGCTATTCACGCGCGCGTACGCACGCGTGCACACCATCGAGCACGGGCACGAGCGTGACACGGGACACGTTTCATACGCGCGGCTCCGGCGCGTGCGTCCGTCTTCGCGTCCTCCCATTGTGACCGATCTGGACACGGTTTTCCGAGCAACGGCGATCTTTCCGACAAACTGGAAGAATTCCGTTTGCATAGCCGGCGATCTGAAAACAGGAACGGCCGCTATGGAACGAGCCCTTTAACTCGCGGCTCGTTAAGTTCGACACGGACAATTATTAAAGGTTACAATCTACGGGTACGATCGCGTGGAAGCTGAGTAACCCGCGATCCCGGTGAACCGGACCATCGGTGATTTGCGCCGATGCTCGGCAATTTCGCCTGCTATGTTGCCGCGCGGTGATGACGCGTGACGAACTTAATAAATTCGCTCGTTCCCGATGCAAAAAGCGTCATTACCGATCGCTCGTAAATCCTTGCGCGCGTTAAAAACCGCGAGATTTACGAGGATCTCGGAACGTACCGGTGGACATTTTCACGGGGCCCGGCCCAGGTTGTTTCTTCGACAACGACGCTTCTTCACGGTCGCACCGCGCGTGTATCGCCAGCCACGATCACCTCTCGCGACGTGTGCTCGCGGTAATTGTCCCACTGACACGAAAAGCAATTTCCCCGGCTAACGGTGTAAGAGCGTAGCGCGTCGATTCGTACGTTCCGTGACGTAGCCTCGTTAACGCGTCCCTGGCATGCATGCTCCACTGGTGGCGGAATAATTAGAGAAAATGATCGTCCCACGCTGGACGCGGTGATCCGAACGCGGGACGTGGAAAAAATCAACCGGCCATCGCGAGTCACGTGAACCGATGCGTCAAAGGGATATATCGCGACTAAGTGTCGTTCGATGGAATCGTTGCAGCCCCTCGACTTCCACACGGTACCAATTTCATTTCGAACTTTCGCGCAAAGATGCCGATATCCGATTCCCTGCGCTGCACCCACGCGGTTCGACGCCGAGAACGTTCCATTTGGATCTGTTAGTCGCGCCACCCCCGGGTTATATCCGGTTGTTGAAACGTTGTGAAAAACCGAAAACCCACGCGAGGAGGTGCGCGAGACTCGAGAGATCTTTATCGAGAGAACGTCTCGACGATCGTACTTTCGTGCTTACGTACATAGAGGCCCACGTTGCGGCACTATGGAGACTCTTATTCCATTCTTTTATTTCCATCGCGATGGAATAGGTGTGAATCTCGTCTCGCGTTCGAGTCGCTTAAGCAGCGATTCCGACTGTTGACTGTTTGGCATTTAAAAAGGTATTAATACTCGGGACGCACCCAAAGCTGGAAGCTTTTGTTCTCCGGTTGCATCGAGGATCTCGACCCTTTGAAGGGTGTTCGACCCCCGCGGAGACCAGTGACGTACCACTCCCAGGGTTCGCGGGCCTCGGTGTCAGTCGTAAGTAATGACAAACCGATGACTGGTCGAGCGCTAAACACCTGCATTCACCACCTTATCTCGCGGATCCTGCTGTTAGGACAGGTTTTCGCTATCGTTAGCCGGCTGTTCGACGGTGCGGCTTCGATCGGGGAGCATCGCTTTGGGTGGTCTCCGCGCGGCACGAATGGGACGCGACTTTGACGCGTCTCGCGCGTCTTCCATTGCCATTGTAAACGACGTGTCTCGGTTGTCGAGCGAACCCGCGACTCATCCCCCCGGCCAGCCGAAAATCCAGGCCCCCGCGCTCCTTTCTTTTTCCTCTCCACTCTGATTTACTCGTCCTCGAACTTTCGCTTCTTCGAATCCGCCAGGGGAAAGTTAATCGGTCGGGCTGCTCGTTATTCAAAGCAAAAGAGACTGCCGGGAGGACGCTTCTCGAGATCTTCTCTCCTATTTACGGCACCCTGCCAAAAGTTTGGAGAACCTGTAGAGGGACCGCTTTAATAGCGGCACGATTTCGCGAGGACGGAAGTAATTAACGATGTTCCACCGTCGAACCGTCCCCCGTCTCAGGATTGACGATCGATACCGGGCACCAGTCCTGAATTCTCTCTCGTGTCCCCTACGACGACGCGGCGCACACCTCGATCTTATTGATCCGACATCCAAGTCGGTGTTAATTATGCCGCGGTTTATCAGCCGGTCGATATCATTGCTCCAGAAAGGGTTTATTAGACGGACAATATTATACTTTCAAATCGTACCCGCTAGCCGCGAGGAGCGTGTAATTGCGGCTGGTATCGTAGAAAGGGAAGCGTTCGTAGGGACGCGCGACAAAATTTCTGTACACCCTGTCACTCGTAACTCTCGCCGAGTCGATCGGACGTCTAAATTGTACGCGGTCCCGCTAATTGCGAGCCTTCGAAGTTCGAATACGTCGGGGCGAGAGATTTATCGACGTTCGTCTTGAAGGATCGACGCTCGCGAGCGTCGCAGGTGCGGTCGATTTGGTAGGCGAGCGTGCGGCATAGCCGCGGGGACGACGACCATCGTCAGAGTTCACTTCCTGGGCCCACTGAATATTTATCGGCGTTCGTCTTGTTTGTAGCTCGTTGCGGCTCGGTTGAATTTAAATATCGTGGCTTTCGCGTTCCCGCTGGAACGCTCGCGCGCGCGCGCGCGCCTTCTTTTTCACCACCATTTTTCCCTCGACCGCGGTGGTGCTTCGTCGCTGGCATTATTTATAGGCGCGGCGTGCGTGTGCCGTTCGCCAAGAGCCGCGCTCTTCGTCTTCGCCTCTACGTCGTAAAAGAAAAGCCGCGAAAACATCGCGGCCGGAATAACAAGCCGCCGAGTCGAGTCCACGTACGTACGAGCCCTGCGAAAGCTAACCGTGGAAAGAAATGTGTCGCTCTGCACGTGATGCGCTCCTATCGTTTATAGTTATTTACCTTCGAGCGGTATTATTATCGGGGACAGAATCTTTACGGTGTCACTCCGCAGGAGCTGCATTATTCATAGCGACATGGCTATAACCGCTGTCCACCGTCGTCCTCGTCGAATAGCTACGCTAGATATAGGCTATCCCACGCGAAAGAGGGACAGATTTCGATTTACGCGGCTCTAAGCGCATCGGCTGTCTCCCCCAACGTCTCACTCCAAGGGTAGCGTAAAATCATTTACCGTGAAAACCCTCCATCTTGAAAGCCCTCGAACGAGCAGACACTCTCGAGTAGAAGTGCCGCTCTTTAAAGCACCAGGGGCCTTTAACGATCGGAATTTTCACGGAAGGGACGGGACTCGCGTACCGACGCGATTGTTCGAGTCGCGCGGAGGAATAAACGAACGGAGCAACGCCTCGTGTAAACCGCGAGATAATTTTGCGGGGAATTTCTCCGGAAAAGAAGCGTCGAGGTAAAAAAATGTTGGACTTGGAGAGAGACTGCGCTACCCCTGGCGCAGTTCCCTCTTCCTTCTCCTCGTGCACCGCCTCGTCCAGCGTCCTCGAGCTTTAGGTAACGAGACGCGACGCGACGCGACGCGACGCGATGAGACGAGTCGGGAGACGCGAGAGCTCGAGAAAGGCATCGTGGTGAATCGAGGCAAAGGCAAGGGTACACGCAACGGAGTTTCTTCTCCCGCGGGAAGGCGTGGTCGGGAGACGCGCGACGTCCATTTGTCTCGTGCGCCTCCCGCACCAGGAACGCCCTCGCATCCCACGGGCATCGATCACGTCTTCCTCTTACCAGCCGCATCGTACCGCGCCTGTGTACACTCCACGCGCACCTACCCTCCCACGTGTACGTGCACGTACGCGTACACGCGCGTTCACCCTCGGCCCCACCGATACATTCTGCCCTTTCCATCCGTCCGTCCCTCCGCGAGCAAGGAACCGAGCTTTCGCTACACTTTGCACGAGACCCGCTGCGAAAAATACCGCAAAGCGATCCCTGCTCGAGCCATTGCCGACTTGATTTGTCGGCTAACCGTTCCGCCGTTCCTCGGCAATCTCTCGGAAACCCTTCGACTTTTACTCTCCTTTAGAAAAACGCGAAACTCTTCTTTAGAACATATATATATATATATATATATATATATATATATATACATACTAATCACGCACGATTTTTGTTTCAGCCGGTGAGTGACAAACCACTTTTACTATTGGTCACCAGCCGTAACCAGTAAGTTTGGTTATTCAAATGCGTTCGTTGTCAAGACTCGCGGGCTGTCACTGGGAACTCTCTCTCTCTCCGCGCAATTACCTTTCTGTCACGCCAATTAGTCAGTTCGTCGGGCGTCGATCAGATTTTCCGCCGGCGTGGCACGAAAGCGACGGTTTTCGGGATCCGAGTATGCAAAACGCCGGCACATATTTATACGTACGTGCCAGCCCGTGAATATTCATGCCTGTACGAATGATATAGCACGGTTCGTCGGGTTAAGCACCATCGCGAACCGCTCGAGCGAGGCCTCGCGAAATTGCGTTATCGCGGAAATCGACCAGCTTCCGGGAAGCCAGTGCAGATGGTGGTCGAGAAAAAACTTTGCACGGTTGTTGTCCTGTCCGCGATCACCGTGGACGGTTCTCAAGCCCGTTGACAGATTTATCGGCGCGGAATGTTTAGCGGCGTATTTTATTCGGAATCCTTAGCGCGGAGCCGGGGGAATCGTACGGGAGACCGCGTCGGAAAATTATCCGGCACGCAACATTTCACGGAAATACTTACGACATAATTACGGCCGCTGGCGATGCAGGATGTCGTAGTTTGCGATTGCGTGTCGAGCGTGTGCGGCTCTCCTCGGGTTTTCGCCGAACTCGCGCTAAACCGCTACCAAGCGAGCCTCGCGACATTTTGTCTCCCGTATACTCCCGTGAAATCGATTTCTCCGCGCTGCGGATGCCCGTCTCTCGCAGTCTCCGGGAACGCCGTCGAGAGGCGGACGCCATTACAGGAACATCGACGATCCCGCCTAGATCATTCACTTTGATTTCGGTGACACCGAATTGCGGCGATTAACGATCGCACGGTCACGCATGCCTGCGCGCGTGTAATTCATGCTTGGGTATTTTTCTCCCTTTCCTCGTCGCACACGCGTCGAGTCCGCGCCGGCTAAGCGTGGACGGGGTTGTTGCATATGCATGCCTCGATTGATATGAATGCATCGCTGCATACTAAACGGTCAAGCCGCTATCTGATCCCATTTTCCTTTCGGCTGCGAAAGGTCTTTGCGCGGTTGCGGTTCGATCGGGACGCTCGCAGCCGCCTTCCGCGCGGAAACCTACCGTGCGAATCTCTAATTATCGTTCATTCCCTCGTTCATTAACGCCTGGCCCTCTCTCTCTCTCTCTCTCTCTCTCTCTCTCTCTCTCTCTCTCTCTCTCTCTCTCCCCCTTCTCACCCGTTATTTACGCACGGGGCCGCCGCGGCGCGGTGCGATCGTCGAACGGCGAGCCGAGGGCCCGATTTCTTCGCCCGGCCCTGTTCAGGTTCGCCTTCAATTTCGAAATATCGTTACCGTCCGACGAAAGGCGCGTAGATCGAACTTGAAATAGAGGGCGGCCATTATGAATATATTGCCCGGTCGAGCGAAACGGCGATTTTATCTGCGGAATTTCGAGGTCCGTCCCAACTTGCGTGGGAGGATAATATTTCCCCTTCTCGCGCCTCTCCCTTTTCTCCTTTTCCTTTTTCTTCGCTTTTTATTTCCCCTTTGTTTTCGTTGCCCCGTCCGCCGCTCTCCACCGTGCTCGTCCCGTCCCGCTTCTTTTTCTGCCTCTTTTCGCTCGGTCCACGCCGCGCGCCACATCTACCTGGGCTCGTAAACCCGGCGATCTTGCATGTACCAATGACGTCACCTGCGTTTCCCCCGCCGTTCTTCTTCTTTGAACGCCGCTCGTCTATCGCCACCTACCTCCGGGCAGGTTCGCTTAAACGGCGCTATTAGTCCAATAGACTCTTATCGTAATACGCTAAATCGTCGGGACGTTCTCGTTCGAGAGAACTCTCCTTTTCCTCTCTCCTACGCGTTCTCTCGTGGCTCGCGCGAAAGGAGGAGCCGGGCAAACGGACGGATGGAATCGGAGACGAGTAAAAACGACAGCTGTAGGGGCGCCGATAGCGTTTAAGGGTGAACTGTGATCGGTCGAAACAGCTGCATCCGAGCCAGGGTTATCCTGCTGCGTTCGTTATCCGTTGACCATCGGCGATAACGACGCGCGGGCTCTCTCGCTCGTTCGCCAGTCGCTAACAGCACCGTGGCTCGTGTAATTCGCCGGCTAGACGACTCGGGAACTCGTTTTTGCTCGTGCCACGATATTATAACGACCCGGTTCGTATCTGGCCTGGTGGTTGCACGCGTGGTTGTAGTTGCATCAGCCAGCTCTCGGCTCTCTCGCGCCTCTATCGTATCTAATTATCGAGGAAATTACTCGATATCATTGCCGAGCCGTACACTCCGGCTAACCCTCCGCCGCTCCCTGCGATTACCACGGGGGCCTGTGTGTTGCGACCGTTTCTCCACGATCGCCGATCATGTCTCTATCCGCTCGCTTCCTGCCTTTCTGCCTTTCCTTTTGGGACATTTCGTCCCGTTCCGTTCCCGTTCCGTTCGGGGTAATCGAGGCGAAAACGTCTCCTCTACACAGTGACACCGCGAGCTGATCGATAACGCGTGTCCGTGAGATCGATAATTGAGACGGCAAAGCAGCCGAGGAACGGGCGATCGCTTCACACGGGCCGCCGCGTCTCGCACGGTTATAGGAGGCACAATATAGGAGCCGTATAGCAGCTATATAGGAGCTAATGGGCAGGCATATCTATCGAGAAGATCGATACCTAATTGGGTCGACTCTCGCGGGGATGTAACCGGCGTGTACTTTCGCGTATCGACGTTAATTGCCTATCGTGGAAATTGAACGGTATCATTGACACGTACGATGCCCCGCTCCCCATCGTTCCGATATTACCACGATTACGATGGTAATTGCGGTTTTCCACGGTAGGTGCTGAGTACGATCTTCGACTCGTTGACGTCCAGAGGAAAGTGACTCGTTACCGGGGGTAATTACGAACGCGGCGTTTCAGGTACGCGACGGCTCTGCTCGCCGGACGTATCTCGTCGCGCATCTCTCTGGCGGACGCGACACGCACTCGTCGGTGCGCAAGGGGCACCGACTTCGCTCGTTAAAGGTCGTCCGAATTAGCACCAGCACCGTTCCTTCGACTTTTGCGAGTCGCCCCGCGCGTTGAAAAAACTTTCACGCGAACGTATAATTTCGTGGGCCGTTCAAACGTCGAAACGCTCGCGTCGGCTAGAGTCGACGAGGGAGATATATGACTGAGAAGTACCCTCGTCAGTTAAAAAATCTTGCGCTAGAACTGCTCACTCTCGGCTCCGTCCGTGAGTGGAAGAGTTTTTCGGCCCCTAGGGGCCAGATCGTCTCGCGTGCACCGTAATAGGCAACTTCGACGAGGTGTTATTAAAGTATCTTTTAATTGTTCCCCCGTTCTGCACGTGGGAACGACCGCAGAAGGGCTGCGTAGCGGCTAAACGCGAGACCAGACGTCCCGATGCGTCTTCGAGCCGATGCGCCCCGCGAACAGAAACGGCAATTAGACATTTACTCGCCGATGAGAAAAAGAGAGGCGAGCGCCGTCGCCGCGGCACATTGTATCGCGCTCGAGAATCGGCGAATCTCTCTCTCTCTCTCTCTCTCTCTCTACGCGGTGGCTCCTCCGCGCCGCAACCGACGACGAGGAAAGAAAAGACGCCGAGGAATCGAGCGGAGAATGAATGGACTCGGTAACGTTATACGTGGACCGGTAATTATGATTCCTCTAATCACCGACAATTACCGCAGTTACCGGCCTCACGGCGTTATCTCGACCGGTCCATCTCCGGCTTTGCCTCGGTCGCCTCGCTCGGTGAAGGAAGAGGAACGGGGGAACGGGTGAAAAACGAAGAGAACGTCGGTACAGTTCGCTTACTGGAATCAATCATCGGGACGTGAGAGGCAGGGGAGGGTGGAGGGGGGTAGGAATTTCTTGAAAAATCGCATTTGTTATTCGTTACGATCGCCGACGATTAATAACGATCGCGCACTTTGTTGCCATTTGTACCGGATCCGCCGCTTTCTTGGAACAAGAACCGACGTTTCTATTTAACTCGCGCTGCCTCGTGTAAACGAAATTGCTACGCGCGGGCATTGCCGGATAAATCGGCGAACGGCGGTTTAAAGAAGAACGAGGGAGAAATGGGCGATTCGACGAATTCCCTTTTCTCATTTCCGTGGCCGGTAATTAGTCAGGAACCGAGTAGGTCGGAGAGGAAACGAACCTCCCCACTGACACCAAGTTTGTTACTGGACGATAATGAAAATTATCGTATAAAAAAGAAGAAAGGAAAACCCTCGCGTCTCTGATAATTTATCGTTTAATCAGATGCAATATCCTGCTCTAATAACTCGACGCGTACGTCATCGTTCCAATAAATCGTTCTCGCGTAAAAAATCGCCTCTCGATCGACCGATTATTCTCGCGCCTCGGAACGTTTCTACTGGAAATAACGCGATTTCAATTGGTGTACGATAGCCCCGGGGCTTTTGCCCACGACCACCGTGGGCTATCCATAATCCCGTGACGCGATCGTTCCCATAGAAAAGCGGTCGGTCGATCGGAAACGTTCCTGTCGTCGAACGTTTGCTGGCAGTCCCGTGACACAGACGATTTTCAGTGTTCCCCGATCGCTGCGTATCAACCAGAGAGAGGGCCTCTCTCTCTCCTTCTCTCTCTCTCTCTCTCTTCTGGAGGTATTTATAAATAGGCCGATCGAGGATCGAGGAAACAATAGAGGGTGTCCGACAGTGGGAGACTCGATGGCACGTTAATTAGACGCGCTGTCAAAATTGTTATATTTTCGCCAGTCATTGTGGCTCACGCAGCAGCGTTACATCGGTCGAAGAGATATCAGATCGCCACGCTCCGATGTCGGCTATGTAATTCGCTCGGGCGTGCAGGCCCGTCTGGTTTCGAGCAAGAAGAAGGACGCGTAGGGCTGCAGGGCCGCGGGAGGGGATATTCAAATGCCGGCACTCTTGTATGGAAATACGCGAGATGTAAAGATGACGGTAAGATACGCGAGTCCCGTCGCGGAGATATTACCAGCTGCTAACGCGTCGACTAAATCACCGACCATAATACGACACCCGGCAGAGTTTGCCACTTTCGAGACGCCTCGCCGGCCACTTAACCTCGCGCTCGTGTCTATTAATTCTTCTAATAGTCGTCGACGGTGCGAACGCGCGTACGCGGACGAAAATCGCTCGCCGGTTCGTTAAGGTCGCCTCGTTACCGTCCTCGTTTACAGCTTTCGAGAGGTTCGATTGGCACGATGCCACGCAATTTTTTCACCCTTCACCCTCTCTTCTCTGCCCTGACCGTCGTCGATCGAAACGCGCTCGTAACGAGACACCGTGCTGATTATAAAACCGTCGCACAATACGCTGCTGATGAACCCGCTTTCTCTGCGGCCCGTTCCACGGGAACACCCTTGCGCCTACCCCCACGTTCGACGCGCGAGTTATTTCCGTTGGCCCCCTTTTCCTTGCCACGTCGCGCGTCGGGACACCGTGCCTCTCTACGTACATACGTATATAGATGTCGCCGCTGATGACAGAGCGTAGCCAATAATTATTGCAGTGCGCGAAACGCGATTACAGGGCAGCCGGTCGACCGCTCGTACCGAGGAGAGTGCCCTGGTCCAGCCTGGCGCTATGCTGCGACGGCGGCGGCGGCGGTTACGACTCGTTCACCGACATCGAGGTGCGTTCCAGCGTCGCGGACGCTAGATAAAATCCGATCCACCTACATACGCGCGAGTCTATCGAGGAAAACCCCGCGAAATCGCCCACGCGCACCGTCAATTGCGCGTCGATGTCGATGTTTATGCATCGATATATCTTTTACCCGTCTCGACATCCTCGGTTACCCTACAGCGCGTCGTCTCTACTTTCGCTTTTCCTTGCCCCGCGTCGTAAATTTTCCACTCGTATAAAACGTTTCCAATAGTCCGTCCAAGGATGCGTGCCTCTTTTCCCCTAGCCGCGCGCGTAAGCGCGCTCTGCGCGTCGAATCGAGTTAACTTGTCGTTCCACGTCGATTTAACACCAGCCACAGAATTCACGTATCGCGGATCGCCTTTCCTTTTCACTGCTCTTTCGACGAACGAGGCTAACCGCCCGACGATTCGTTCGAAATCTCCAAACAGCTGAAATATCGTTCATCCCTGCCCGCGCACGGTACACTCGGCGTCTAACACGATAATTATCGCGCGCGTACCGCGATCGACAGGATAATTAACAGGGCACACAGTATAAATTCTGTAATGAGAGCAAACATCAATATTTATTACACGCCGGCCTCAATTTCCCACAATGTTATAACGAACACGATCAAGATACGTCCGATAACCGACTTCTCCACTTCGTACCATTGCGCATAATTACGCTGTTACTCACCGACCATAAAATCCCGATCATATGATCGCGCTACGGACATCCGTTGGTTATTTTCTTTCCTCTTTTTTCCCGTCGCAACCATCCCCCTCCCCCGCGATCCGCGCTCTTTCTCCCGCCGCGGAGGCGCGAGATCTTCCTCCGTACCGGGAAACCAACGGACGAAGCGTGTACGCGCAAGGTGTTGCGAGAGATCACCAATCTTCCGCACCTTTCTCCATTGTCTCTACCTGGATCTTTAACCCCGGTAATGTACAGCCGATTTTTGCGCCGCGTCTCGTTGCGGACGAAACGCTTCCTGCGATCTAGCGCGAGTCGTTCGCCCCGTTGGCATTTCTCCGCTTGGAAGCGAGCGATGCTGAACAGAGAAAAAAGGAAAGCGATCAGTGGTAGAGTCGGCGATAAACGAAAGCGACCTCCGCTTGGTCGTCGAACGACACGGTATTCGCGTTCCTATCGCCGTGTCAGCCGACGCAGGCTTCATATTCCCGTCGGACACGGCAGACACCTCGGCTAATTGTATAAATTATGTATGCGGCTTGGACCTTTCCTGGCTCGTGTCGAGAAAACGGCGTGCCCGGCGTTCGCCTCGTCGTCGGTGGTATTCTCGGTGACCGTGAACGACCCGGCGGACGTTCGACGAGAGCCTAGGGGGAACGAAAGAAGAAAGGGGATGATGTTGCGCGTGGGGTACCGATTTACGAGCTCGAGCATCCGCTGCGCGCGTGCATCATTGAGATTAACAGACGTCCGGCTCCGTCACCCTCTCTCTCTCTCTCTCTCTCTCTCTACTCGAATCGTTTCCCGATTTTCCGAAAACGACGCGAGAAGCTGTGCCTTCTGAACCGTTTACAGATCGCTTATCTCGATCGATCGACGAGATACGGGTTAAACGATCAGGTAATAAATCGTAATATATCAAGGCGGATCGAGAATTATGAAATTAATTAGATCTTGTCAATGGTTCTGTCGTCAGAAAAAACTGCCGGCTGTCGACTGATTAATTTAGATACGATATTTATCAAATTTTCCGCGGAACGTCCAGGCGGCGAGCGATTTGATCGATCGGGAAAAACTAGCGCGCGATAGAGAAGAGAAAAGAAAAAGGATAGCAATCGTACGGGTTCTCCATCGCTCCGTACAAAGGAATCGAAACGCTATCGGGGATATGTATACCTACCGCGGATGTTAATAACCAGCCGATAGAATCGCATGCACGCGTGTGCTCGTTGAAATTCACGATGCGAAATAACGCGCTCGGCCACAACGAGGGAAATTTATCCTCGAATTACCAGCAGCGAATCTATTGACGGGCCGTGAACGGCGATCGTGCAGGAACGCCGCCGAGGCCTCCGGGACAAAACGTGTACCACCCTGGCTAGCGAAGTGGATGATTTATCATGGGACCGCGTGTGGCGGGAAAATGATACAAAATGACGCGGCCAATCGGTTGCTCCGTCTTGCTCTCGATCGGATCTTTTTTTTTCTTCCCCCCTCTCTCTCCCTCTCTCTTCTCCGTGCCCAAGAACGATCGATTATCGACGCGTGACGCATATCTACGCGGAGTATCCGCTCGACCGCGGCGATACACAATGTGCAATTTCACGTTGACGCGTCCTCGATAACTCGTAAAATAATGTTAAGAGCATCTCTCGATCCCCGTGGAGGTTCGCGTTTCGCGATATCGTTCTGATAAGGCTATCGCGGGTCTATTTCGAGCGGGTGTAGAAAAAGTTCGCGAACGCTCGCGACGGCGCGAAATCCAGCAACGAGCCGTGATAAATCTCGCGACGCGATCGCGAATGAATTTAAATCGCGAGTATTCGTATGCGCATTGTTAAACGGGCCCTGATAGTCTGGCGAAAGGTAGTACGATCTTGGATCACGTTACCCGGCCTCGCCAGCCGAACCCCTGGTTATTATCGAGATGACAAATAAAGCATTTTATACGCGGCCGATAATTCATTCGGGGCCACGGCCGTGGAATGTAGCGAGATGTTAAATCGATAAAGTGTTTCGCGGCGAGGCAAAGGAACGAGTGAAAACCACCACGAGGTGGAAGGGCAGAGGGGCTAAGAATTATGAGAGTTATTACGGGGCTCGTCGAACGACGTTACTACTTGTCCGATCCACCGTTTACCCACGCCGGATCTCGCGCTCCTTTTTTCGATTCCCGAGGAAACGGCTCGACCGTTCTTTTCTCTTTTTTTTTCTCTTCCTCTTACCTCGCCTCCTTTTACCTCGCTCGCAAAGAACGCGTTAAGCTAAGGACGTATCCCCGCGCATTCGCGAAATACGGTAATCCGTAACCGACGGCAGGTGGTTTCGTGGAAATCGGCATGAAATATCCGGCGCGCGCGTGTGTCGTACGCGCATTTACCTGTACAGCGTCGGACATGCGAGGAAGGGATCGCGGATCGGCGAACGAGGGGAGATTTACGGATCGCGTTTATGCAAACAATAATGCGGGTTGCTCGTATAACCGTCCCGAA
Source organism: Xylocopa sonorina (assembly GCF_050948175.1). Classification (NCBI taxonomy): domain Eukaryota; kingdom Metazoa; phylum Arthropoda; class Insecta; order Hymenoptera; family Apidae; genus Xylocopa; species Xylocopa sonorina. The sequence continues at coordinate 18,623,967 of NC_135193.1, forward strand.
CGAAGGAGCGTTGGTATTCGAGTCTGAGCCCGGCAAAGGATATCGACGTACAAGAATTGGTGCTGTTAAAGCTCGAACGTCGAGGTTAGGTCGTTCCCTCAATGATTCACCGGATAATGGAGACGAATGCGGCCATAACTCCTCGTCTCCGCGCGGCGTGTGTACCGAAACGCCAGCGTTGCCCCTTGCCTATTGGCCTGGTATCGTTCATCGCGCTCGTCTCGCGAACCCCCTTTTCTCCGCTTCTTTCTCGTTATTTCGCGTCCGTGTCTCGCGTCGAGTTCGCGCGCGGACGCGATCGCGAATATGGGCACGCGCGAGCTCGACGACACCTTTCTATTTCGGAAGCGAGCGCGAAGTGGACGAAGTGGCGAACGGATGAAATCGGAGCCGCCGTGGAGACCGTGGAGCACGCTGAATAATCGTCCGGCTCTTGGCACGAGCGATGATGTTTAATAGGAGCGGAGCGGAGCCGTGTGCCGTACAGTGGCGTTCGCCAGTTCGCGCCTACATGCGCACGGTACCATAGTTCGAAGTTTCCCTTTCCACGTGGAACTCGGTAATTACCGCCGCGCGCCACGATGTAATAACGAGTTACGCCCGGGACACCCGCTATTGGGTCGCGAGTAAATACTATAATAACATGACTAATGACGCGTTATGAATTACGAAACGGATAATGATTCAAGTATATATCCATATATATATCTATATATACATACCGCGTTTGCGTCCTATTTTCCTCGCCCCTGTCAGTCCTTCTTTCGCACCCGTTTCCGCGAGGTACCTGTTGCCCGTCGTTATTGGCGTCCATTACGCGAGCGTGGTGTTCGCGTACCCGCGAGAAATCGTCAGAAACGGAGCAGAGGGAGGCAGGTTCGCGGAGAAAAAAAAGTGGAGGGTGCAGGGACCTTGGACGAATCGTTATCGAAGGTCTACCGGAGCGGAGACGAAACGGGGGACGATCGCGTACCGGCCACGTTTACCGGGAGGATAATCGGTTGCAATTTCTTCCCTCTTTGCTTTGGAGCGGTTTCACACCTCGGTCGTTCTTTCTCCTTCCGTTCCGACGTTCCTCTCGGCCGGCCGCAAACCTCATCGAGCCGCGCGCGGCTTCGAGGTAAAAGGTTAACTTGATAACCACGCGGTAACCGCGGCCTAACCGCTGGCAAGCCTGGTCGGGACCCAGTGCGCGCTGCACCAAGTCCGACGCGAGCCGACACGTACCGGCAACTACCGTAACAGCCCTCCGTAAGCTTCGTCCTGTCTTCCCTTCGCTACTTAGAGCCCGTGATTGCGGTCGCAAAGAGAGTTACCATGCCACTTTAAACGGCTGCGTACTCGATCCTCGCCGCGTGTAATCGCCGCGCGGTCCACGTCCGCGTTGAACAGAGGCCGCGACGACGGCGACGACGGCGGCAGCGGCGCGAGGTGTATCGCTCGCTCGAGATCGAAAGTACGCCGCGACTTGGACGCGTTCGTTAATCGAATTAGGATTCCAGATGCTATCGACGTTACCGTCTCGAGAGGTGCGAGTCGACCGACGTCACCCCGTCGACCCAGGAACACCGCCGGTTCTCGGTTTCCACTTAGCGCCTACAATGTTCTCGTACATCCTGTTGCATTAGCAACCTATTTGTAAAGATCGAAACCACCCGCGGTCCAACAATACCGCGAAGGTGTGTTCGCCCGGGAGGTGATCTTTCGCAGCGTGCGCCTTCTCAGCGGGCGATCGCTTGTTCCTTTCGTCTCGGTGACTACGCGATACAACGTGCCGTCTTCCTGTTCGCGTGACCTGTTCGAGGGGCCGCTCTCCTCGTCCTTGTAACTTCGCGCCGTTGCGCACCGCGAGGCTACTTGAAAGGAAAACGCTCGCGAAGAGACAGCGGAAGTAATTGCAACCCCTGCGTCGAAAGTCACTCCACTACTCTTCGTATCTCTTCTCCACCCTTCTCCGTACACAGCCGCGCTCCAAGGAGGAGTCCTTGGCAAGAACGGTTGTACGCGGTTACGTGCAGTAATCAATTAATTTACCGCAGTGCAGTACGCAGCCATCCTTCGACTCACCCTCGTTCCACACCGGTCTCGTCGTCTCCGGCTGTTGATTCGCGTTTACTTTGCGAGCGGCCGTCCGTGTAGCCCCGTACTACACCCAGCCGCCTAGCCACGGATATTAGTCGAGATTGAGTCCCGAGACCCGGGACGGATCACGGTGGATCCATTAGCCTTTATACGCGCGTAGATGTTACATCGAGATAACGATGCCGTACCTTCCCGATCGGTCGAGCGTCACGATAATTAGAAAATTAAATTGTCTGCTCGATTCGGGATGCGGGACGCGCCTGCCGATCTCTTCAAAATGAATCCCCTGCTACACCTGCTAATCTATATTTCATCGGGAACCTTGATCGACGGAATTCATCCCTCCTCTCTCGATCTTGTCAACGCGAATCGCGTCCCCGACAGGACGTGCCGAGGCGGCAACTGTGCCAGCTCGGAACAGATTTCTCGGTTCCAGTTTTTTCTCCACGGCGCTATCGCGAAAGGGGGAGAGCCCCCGTAGATTTACTACAAATGCAGAGAGAAAGAGAGAGAGAGAGAGAGAGAGGGACCCGGTCGAAACCGGGGAGGCTTGGCGATATCTTAGCCGGTCCACAGATAGGCTTGGAAGATAACCCGAGGGCTGGTGGGTGGTTGATTTAATGCCAACGAGGCAGCGGCAGCGAACGTAGGGTAAACCTCGGGACGTGGGACGGGGGTGACTCTCCTCCCTCTCTCTCTCTCTCTCCCTCTCTGATATTTTAATACGACGGGGAGCGTGATGCTCGGTCATCCATCTAACGCCGCGAGAGTCGGTGCGTGTGCACGCTCGATTTTGCATACACGGAAATCACGATGCGCTCACGGTGCTAACGCGCCGTGGCTCGACGCTCGAACCGAGCCTCGTTCTGTAACAGGAAGGAAGACAGTTTGTTACTATTATCTTCGTTTCTGTTCCACAGTACAGCTTAAGTAATCGCGCTACTCGATGGGAACAGGAGATTCTAAATAAACGAACACGAATTTCGCTCTCGCTTGATTTACGCGACACTGAGATCTCTTACACGAGCGTTCGAGCGTGGTTTTTCGCGTCGAACGTACGCATCGGCGAGATCGAGGGACCGTGCGAACGAGATAAACCGGCAGGGTAGATGGCTGTAGACAGCGTCTAGGCAGAAGGGCATTTTTTTCCTCGATTAGGTTCCCACATATTACCACGCCACCCCCGCGACGTCGACGTCTTGGTTGGTACATCCGTGTGCAAGGTTCGCTCGCGCTGGCTTAAGCAACGTTCCGACGTTGTTTTTTGTGTCTGGCGGGCCCTTCGCTGGCCAGGTCCAGGGTCCGCCACGATTTAGTGGCCCTAATTGCAGGGTTCAGCTATTTAATTACCGGGTTCGGGGCCCCGCCGCGGCCGTCCCTGGCCCCCTACACGCCCGGTCAAAATGCGAGTACATTCATACGCAAGCACACGTAGCTGCGTTTTGGCCGGGTGCAACCCGAAAACCCGCGCGATTCTTTCTTCTAACGCGGGGCCAGACTCGCGACAATTACCGCGAGAATGGGAATCCAACTTTTCCCTTCCACGCTGGACCTCTCGACGCGACCGCTCGGTCGAACACGCGTAATCGTGCTCACTGCTGACCAGCCACCATTTTACTTTACGTCTACGTGTACGTATCGCCTCGCGATGCCCCACTCGCCTCGCGAGTCTTCCTACCGCGAAGCGTGCATCACCTTTCCTGGAGCCTCGGCCCATCTTCTCGCGAGTCTCATCGCTGTACGAACGTCGGAGAGCCCGCGCCATTTTGGTGCACGGCCTTGAACCAACGGAGAAACGAGCCCGTTGCAATGATATTTCTGCGGCAATTTCGCCGGAGAAAATAAAGAGGAGTGGCGGGACAGTAAAATCGTGTAAATGGGTCTTGATTTCCCACTGACCCCGGAATCTTTCAATCCTCCCTAATAACAGGCTACAAATCGGCAAGAAACATAGGGCACCGGTCAGCTCTCTGCACGGGGCTACCAAATGATTGATAAGTCCATAAAGTATCCGGGGCCGCGTCCTGGCTCTCCCGTGGTTTCCGTCCGGTGTTGTCGATGGCGGCGAAGCTGTCGATGCCCAGGGAACGTGCACAGGGTTAAGGACGTGCGTGCCACGGGTTTTTTGGCCGCGGGTGACGCGGTGACGAGATGATGACCGACCCCGAAGTTGGAATCATCGTGATTACCCCGCCCGCGTAACCCGTAATGCGGACCCGAACCACCGGAGCAACTGCCACCGTGCCATGTACTCGTCCTCCTCTCTTTCTCCTTCTTTTCCTTCGTTTTTTTTTTTTTTTTTTTACCTTTTTTTCCCTTCCTCGTTCCTTTCCGTCTTCCTTGATCGTTGCCATTCGACCGCGAACCATGCCTATTTCCGATGTGCCCGCTAATTTATATTATTAACCCGACAGCAACTGATCACCTTCATTTCTCACCGCGAGCCACGCATGCCGGGGCATGCCGGATTATTCGCGATCCCTCTAGATAAGAACCGAGCAACTCTTTCGCCCGCCGCGAACGAATTAATTGGAACGCGGCCCCGTGCGTCGCGACCATTGCGTCCTTTTTACGAACGACGCCACGTTCTACGTTCGCCAGCGACCACTCGTACTCTCCCCCTGTCTCCGGCTTTTTTTCCAAGCTTCCCGGCAAAACGAATGTTTCCCCTTCCGGGCGGCGAGATGAAGGGGCTCGACGCGTCCCGGAAGCACGGTTACGCGTAAATTTCGCCGGGGCCGGTTCGCTTACGCGTGGATCGAATAAAATCGGCGGATCTCCTCGGGGAGATCTCGCAGGGTGCGCCACAGGACGGAGCGAGGCGAAAGGGGAGAGAGTTTGGTCCACGAGAGTTGGACACTCAGCGAGTCGATTAACCGGCGCGCAGCAACGAAAGCCATTCCCGCCCTTGAGAACGCGCGCGAGAGTTTTAATTGTAGGCCGCGGCCACCGTAGGGGGAGGCTATTATTCTTTCTCTCGTCGGTAACGCGCACGGTCCCGAACGCCGCCGCCCGGATTCGCTTCCCTCCGAGAGAACTCGAAGAAAAGAGAAGAGAGACGAGAAAGGGAGAAAGACATAATAACAGAGCGCTGGCCCGCTCGCGCTCGAAAAGAACGGCCATCCGTTCGTTTCGTCCGTCCGTCTGTCCATCCGTCTGGCAGTTTCATATCCGAGAGGAACGCACGAGTCTCCACCGGCACAATTTTTCATCGTGCATCCCATGCGCGTTACAGCGCCGATACGCCTCCTCTTCCCGTCTACCTCGTGCCCTCCGCGATCCCTCATTCATCATCCCTTAACGCGATCGGCGTTTTACTCCGTTTCGGAAAAAGCTCGTCGGCGCCACCTGGCGCTGGATCCTCGATAGATCGACCAAGGGGCTCGAGTCGAGCAAGCTTCACGCGAACCCTCTCTCGATCGATCGCACCCTTAATTAGACCGACGTAACTCATCGGTTAATCGGGTTTAACCGGGTTTAGAACATTGAAAACGCTTTCATTCGATCGTTTCCTCCCGCTGCTGAGCCGCGAATGTCTCCGATGCGGAAATATAGAATTACTCGAGGAACGAGGGGCGTCGGTGGTATACTTTGCGACGTCCCGGTGGCTCTGAAAAGGAACGTGAGGGTGGCAGATCGTGCGCAGGGTGGGCGCAAAATAAAAGTCCGACGATCGCCTTGAACTATCCCGCTCGGGGAGACGGAAGACTTTGTCGGCAGGGTAGCCTCGGTGTCAGCGAAGCAATCCTTTGGGTCCTTCCTCAACATTCTGCTGAGTGGTGAATGGAGATCACACGCGGTTCCCACTGTATCGAGTTACACGGGCGAAGGGAGACGCGGACCTCGAGGAAGGAGCAAGAAGCACTTTGGCATTATGCGTCCGAGGGAGAATACGAATCCATTCACCGGCAATCATCCGTTCACCCAAGCGTTCTCTTCTTGCTCCTCGTCTCGTTCATTCAGCTCCTCTCGTCGTCTGTTTAAACCGAGCCCGGGTAATTCGCGCCGAAACGGGGAATACGGTCGAGTTCTCCGGGGGCAGAGAAAGAGGAATGCTCGATCGAGCCGGATAATCGCGAACGATCGATCGAGTGTGGGTACCAGCCGCGAGTAGAAAGTCGAGTCGAGGATCGCAGGCTAAATGTCGCATTATAATAATACACGTATAGTCGTCGTAGACCTATCCAGCGAACTATCAATCGGCATTCCTCGAGCGTGTCCCTCGCGGAGAGTGTTTTCTCGCGTCGTGAGAGACGCGGAGTGGCATTGAGGAGGCATCGAGCGGGCATCGTGAACGAGATCGAAGGATAGAAAGGAACTTAATTGGATTACGTAAAAATAAGTCGAGTACGGGAGGGAGGGGGGGGGGGGCGGAACGAGCGCGTTCATGGGACGACGATAAATCGTTGGCGAGTACGCGATATCATTAGCGTGTACGATAATAGACTCGGAGATCCCCCGGGCTACGATCGTTTTAAATGTACTGGGTAGGCCAGCGCGGATCGAACGTTGAAAAAGCGGCGCGCATCGACGCGGCGTACGTAAGTTACAAGCGTTACGGATAGATAGAGGCGCAACTATCCTGCTATTACGCTAACGCTGCGAGTTACTTTATCGCATTAATCTCGCGTACGTGCCCGCGTAGCTACGTTCTCTCCCTCCCCCAAAACCTTTCTCACCTGGTTTTTAATCGAACCAATAACTCAACGGGGGCCGGACTTATCGGGGGAGGGGGGGGGGGGGCGCCGGTTGTTTGACTTGTACAACCGATAACCGGCCATTTTCTAAACGCATCAAATTGGATTAACCGCCGCGGTCGACACACGCGGCGACAAACGCGGCCGACCGACTCGATAATTGAATTTTAATTGCCAGCTTTCGGCCAGTGAGTAATCGTGCCCCGCGAACAGGATACGCTTAACGCGTGCTTCCTACCCTTAAACAGACGATACCTCATTAACGAGATTGCCGCAATTACTTTCAGCCGCGCCGGCCTATTCAAGGAATTCCATTAACGCGCGAGCGCGCGAGGAATTTGCTGGATAAAACGGGCAACCCCGTCGTTGCTGCGTACCGTCGTCCTCGTCCCTGGAAGATTACCATTCGCTCCGTAAAATCGAAAAACCTGTTCCCCGGCTGCGCTCCCCGTAACGATATACTAATGTCTGGGACCTAGTCGTCGTCGTCGTCGTCGTTATCTGCCCATTCGCCTCCCACACGCGTGACCCCAAACGTGTATATCGGCGCGAGTCGAGTAACGGCAACAAGAAGAAGAAGAAGAAGAAGAGGAAAGGTATCGGCAAAAAGGGCGGACGAGGGTGGCGGTGAACGGCAACAACGAGGTAAAAGCGTAAATCGGAGAGGAGAGAGAAAAAGGCGAGCGGTAGAAACGAGTCGAAGAAGCTGAAACCGAAGGAGTAAGAAACAGAGGAAGCAGAGGACGAAGAGGAGGAAGAGGAAGAAGACGAAGAAGACGAAGAAGAAGAAGAAGATAAAGCGGCGGTCGCGGCGGTGAACCACGTGATCGCAGCGCGTTTTAATTGGTCGGGAGTGTGGTCTGCGGCGCGATGGAGGGAGGACAAGACAGACAGGGAGAGAAAAAGAGGGAAAGGCGTCGAGGGGGAAGGAAGGGCGGTGGGGGAGGTGGGGGACGGCAGCGAGGGTTCGTTAGGGTTGCCACGAGCATTAGACAATCGCGAGGTTGTACGAGGAGGACCGTTGCGAGGGCGGTCGCTGGTTCTGCCCCACCACAGTAACACCTTCCAGGATGGATACACACACTTGTGGAGTTCCTGCGGGACGCGGCCCGGCCACTGGCGGTCGACGCACGCACTCGCGTATCCGGACACCTATGTGCTAAAAGACGAATCGTGCCGGCAGAGAAGAAGACCCCGGGAAGGGAAAGGAACGGTAAACAGAGAAAGAGAAAAGAAGGATCCGCCTCCGTAGACTCCGACTCCTCTCCTACGTGGGGGACGAAAAAGCTCAGTTATAATTGTTGCACGCCGCGAGCTGCACCTCCAGTCCCTTCGTCTAATTGTAACCCTCCTTCCGCGTCGCGACGGACGCGCGACCACGCTCCTCGAGCACACGGCCGAGAGAAGTCCTGCGTCCTCGACCGACCTCCGCCGATCTGCCTCCTGTGGCGAACAGCTACAGAAATTACTGTGATTACCCAGGATATACGAGGGGCTACGCGGCGCAGCAACCTTCGAACGGACTACCGATGCCGAGGAGCGCCGCTGCCGCACGATCGACACGCCGCCGACACCAGATTCCCTCGATGCCGCCGCCGCTGCCGCTCTTCCTCCTACGATCTAGAACGGAAGCCACCACCTCGCCTCTTTTCGACCATGCCCGTTCTTCATCCTCGCGCTCCACGTTCTAAATGTCGCGTCCTCGCGACACCGCCGATGGATTAAGAGGGACGACAGCCCGGTGTAACTCGCAGTGCGCAACTATTTCGCGTTCGCCCACGAACATTCGCCCTCGTCGAGACGTAGATCGAACGTGCCCGCAAACATGAACTGCGCGTATCAATATCCGCATCCGGCTCATCCGCAAAACGTGATGACCATACCGCCGACGGCTGGCCAGCAACCCCAACATTCCACGGATACGGAGTACTTGGAGGTAAAATTTCTCGATAATCATAGAGTGTTTCCCGCGAGATCGTAAGCGCATCGAACCGTCCTGTTGGACTGGCAACGATATTTGACAGAATCTATCAACAGCATCTGCTCCCTTCTGCGACGACATCCTGGGCGGTCCAGGAACACCCTCCTGTTAATTGTTCATCTCCCGGTGGCGAAAGAGGCCAATGCGAGGCCCGCGCACCCCCGATTCTCCTTAACGCGTTGCCAATTCATCAGCTCTCGTTCGGAATTGAATTTGCACGATTGCCAATCGTATCTCGCAATCGAATTTGACAAAGGTTCGATCCGCCGCGTAGCGGATTTGGGGTCCGTCCGTGTGCGTTCGGACGGCGGAGGTAGAGGCGATCGTGCGGAGCGCGTTCGCGCCTCGCGCGACCCGATACGTGCGCTCCGAAGCGCTCATTAACGCGCGCGAAATGACGTTTCACGGCAATAATAAATCGGAGTCGATCGGCTCGCGTGAAAGGTTGCGGAAAAAACGTCGACTTTCACGAGAGGCCAAGACGGAGCGGCGCGAGGAGCGAGAAAGAGCGACGTAGCTGGGGGATATTAATATAAGGGCTCGATACGTAATTATAGTGATTACCGTATTGCCAGGGGGCGGACGAGGGCGTCCCTCAGTTTGCACGTCATTTTGCAATCTCAACTTCCAGCGAACATGCGCGCGAATTTGTCGGCGGTCCTTCGTCAGGCTAATTGTTTCCCCCTTTTTGCGCTAATTCTTCACGCTCGCTTCGTTCCTTTTGTTCGCGGGAGAGCCGCCTGTCCCGGAAGTAAACCGCGCGCGCCACCCCGCGCTTTTAAACGACCGTCGCCGTTTATTTTCGACGGATTCGACGGACGGTCCGTCTCGCACGAACCGTATCTCCACTTGTCTCGGGCACGGTGCGTCGCACAGATCGTTATACGCAGTTACAATACCATTCTTGGGAACGGTGTATAATTATTATTGTCTCTCGTCTCTCCCTCGTCGTCTTGGAATTAGACGCTCGGTTACGATATTTACCCGACCACTCGAGATCTCGATCTGTCGCTCGCTCGCGGACGTTTATTACCGTATCGGTTTCGTAGACCGTAGCGTGACAACGCTCTCCGTTTGTTGCGTCGAAAGAGACGGCAGTTCTCTCTTCTCTGTTTGCGGATTGCGCGCCGACAGAAAACCGAGCCGCGCGTGAATTACGGAGGATCGCCGTCTCTCCTCCCCCCCGTGGAACACCCCATAAATTTAGTCGAGAGCGTCTCTCTATTCCGGACCACGATGTAGACGGAACCGCGAGTTGTGTACGCCAGCCACGGCCCGGGCAGCGAGTCCGTAAATCAGTCCTAGACAAGTTTCTCCTCGCCTTGTTTCACGGCGAAACGTGCTGCTCGACCTTAAAAGCCTCAAAGAGATGCTCGGAGCGCCTCCTTCTTTCCCAGCGGCGTCCGTTCCTAGGAGACGAATCGCCGCGACTCGAACCGAGCCCGGGTAATATTTATTTGACCGTGCCCCAGCTGTATCGCTATAATTCTTTCCGACAATTGGGAACACCGCGAGCGACCGCGGGACCACGCGCGGCATATATTCCCGCGCGTCGAGAATAAACTCGAACGATGAACCTTATCGAGGACACCGGAACGGACGATCCGCGATAACGAAGCGATTTGCTTGCCCCCGGTCGCGGTTCGTCGAAAGCGTCGAACGCGTCGAGAGGCGAGAGCGCGCAACGAGGATCGCGTGCAACGAGCCAGAGAGGATCGCCAAGCTTGTAACGTTCGAAGAATGTTTGCACGTTATCAGCTCTCCTCCATTACTCGTACTTCACGCGAGTGTTTGATTTATGGGACGAGCATTCGAACCAGTTGACACCGCGGACGCTGGTGTTAAAATACTGCTTTTTAACCACGCTCTCGTTCCGCCAGCTATAGCCACGCGCGCTATCGCGCGTTTCAACCGGCGCGTTGAATATTTCCAGAGACACGTCGCGACCACTTGGCAACTTGTGATTACCGCGCGGTTCTTCAACGACTGTCCCGTCCCGTCGAACGGAATAAATCGTTCGCGCGAAACGTAACGGCCGTTCCGTCTCATCAAATCCGCTAGCGATAGACCAAACAGATACCGGGTCGTAGCAGTTATTAAACTGGGAACACCTTGCCGGGCAGCCGACTGGTGTGCCCCGTTGCTTACACAACGACGCTTGGCCGAGGCGCTACGGTCCCCGGTCTGGTCTTGGTGAATCTTCATTTTCGACGGTCCCAGCCGCTATATGCGAAGCTGGTTCCTTGGTAATTATTAGTCCATCAGCATCTCCCGATGGCCACATGGCCGTATAAGAGGCAAAAGCTGAGCTGGTCCCAACGCGGACCATCTTAGCATCGCGAGGCCGCCCTGTCATTATCCGCCCCCGTCAGGCCCGTGGGCCCCATTTCCCTTTCAACCCCGTTCACCTCGTCTCTGCCAATCAGCGATCCGTCATTTCGTTGCCTCGATATCGCTCGATCGTTGCCGAGAAAATCAATCGTCGATCGTTGATCAACTTTTCCCCGTCCCGCCTCTTCGCTTCTCTCCCCCTGTCTCGTCCTCTCTCGCTCTCTCGCTCGCCTCGTCCGATGCACGGAGTCCCTCTCTTCCTCGCACGATCGTCCGTCGTGCGTGATTCGACTCGTGTTGTTCGCTCGCTAATAAATAACAAGGCTCGTTTTTATCCAGAAAATCTAAAAAAAAAAAACGTCGATGTTCGAACGAAGAGGGCGGGGGAATAGGGGGGAGTTGGCATCGATCAACCGGCAGAGAAAACAGTACCGACACCCCACGATGAGATCCTCGCACCCCTCATTTACACGATCCAATGCCGTTTGCTCTTTGAAAGGACGTCAACGCCCGATCCCGCTCCATTCCGGTACCATTGTGAAACATCCCTTTTCTCACTTCTCATAACAGTCGCCGTTATCCTCGGAGCTCGAGGTCGGGTGGAATCGCACCTTTTGTGGCTCGATCGCACGCGATCTACGCATCATCGTCCCCACGAGGAGTCGCGGAGGGGATGGCCGCCGATAAATGCCTCGCTGTTCCGCGAAATATTTGTCCGTCGATTAGGACCCGTATCGATCTCAGTCAGCCTCGCGCCAAGCGACTGCTCGCCTCCTCGTGGCTCGTGTGTAATCGACGCGCGAAAGACGCGGGCCCCGTGGATCGTCGAAACGTTCGCGTCTCGAACGAAAATGTTCGAACGTTAACAAAATCGACGCGGCTGATGAGACGTAACGCGCAAATTGACCGTGGAAATCTCGAGCACGACTCGAGGAGACGGCCTACCCGTTCCAGCGACCAGCGACGTAGAAGCGGGTTATGAATGGGCCGCGATTAGACGGTCGCCTCGCCGCGGTGGCGCCTCGATCTTCTTCCATTATGGAAAATTAGGACCTAATGCGACCTCGACGCGTTTGTTTCTAAGCCGGGTCCACTGGCGCGGACGCTTAACCCTAGACACACGGCGCATCCAGGCCCTGTATCGTATCAATCTGCGTTCTGCATAACGAGCCGACCGGTTGGTTAAAAAAAAAAAAGGTGATTGAGTACGCCAGTGAGATACGGCGGTCGTAATAGACCTACGCGTTTGCTGAAATTTCGCTCGGTACGGGCGTCCGTGAGGTAGGCGGCTCGGTACGGTCGAGTCGATAGCATTTGAAATTCAAACTCCTCGATTAAAATCACATTAGACGGTTGTAAGACGGTATAGCCGCGCGGTCTTCTTGCGATCCAGCTCGTACAACATCATAATGCTTCGGATCCAACGTTGCCCGACGTTGCAAATGTCGTGGTAGATTAAACGATGATTTATTTCACGCGGTAAGAAGCGAAATCGGTGCTCGCGAGCAAAGTGGAATAGGACGCGGCAGTGCTCGAACCGGACGTTCATATTCTCCTGCTGACCGCGAGCGAAGTCGCACGCTCGAGACGCGAAAGGTAGCGGGTTTTTAATTCCTCCTGTCGATCGTTGAACGTGAAACGAACGCGGGAGGTCGAACGAGGGTGTACTCGAGTCCCCGATGGATCGAGGGATCCGGGGTACGCGCGGATTCGATTTGTATATCAATTACGCGGCCGATGGTCGATGAACTTTGCTCGTTTCGTCGGTATCGGATAGTGGCATGTCGGTATTTAAATACCAGCGGCGTGCATACCGTTACGTCAAACAACGGGGCTGAAGTTAATGCGACAACTTTGGGTCACGTAAGCCTCCGGTTCGAGCCAGGCGGGAGAGGAAGGACAAAACGTGGAAGGTCCGCCGGTGGATGGAGAGGCGAAGCGTCGAGAGGGCACCACCAAAGTCGTCGTACGCGTGCCTCCTCTTCGCGGCGGCGCTGTGCGCGCGCATTTCACGGTTAAATTATCAAGGGGAGGGTTGCCGGTCCGCGTCGGCAGCGGCGGCGGCGGCGGTGGTGGCGAGAGCAAGATGGAACGACGGTAGAAGGAAAGGAAGGAGGATATAGAATAAGAGGGTTTCGCGTGAGAGAGAGAGAGAGAGAGAGAAAGAGAGGCAGAGAGTGGGAGGGAAAGCTAGTGGGGATAAATAAAGTAAAGAGGAAACGGGCACGGCACGGAGGCGGTCAGGGGCGGCAACTGGTTCTCCCTTGGTTCCGCCCAACAGGCTCTGCCCCTTTTTTGCCCGGGGGCCGAAGTCCTGCTCGCTTCCCTACTACCATTCCCCTGTCTGGTCGGGGCAAAGCCGATCGGATTGCCGGCAGTCTGTCACGGGGCGAAGAACGGGAACCACGTTAACCGGTTTCCCCGACGCACCGCAACGTTCCCGAGCGGCACTCGCTTTTTTACACGAGCCGACGGCCGTCGAGTCGCACCACGTATTTCTTTCTTCACCACCTACGATCACGACGAACGATTATTATCCGAGAGTTTTACGAGTAACCCGCTGGTGAACGCAAGTGAAGTGTGCACGGGACAAAGAGAGAGGGAGAGAGAGAGAGAGAGGGAGAGAGAGACTTGATCGATCCCGGCCGTGACGCGTCGAGGGCACCGCGGCACGCACGGATCGTGATTCCTCGGGATTCGTGACCGAAGAGACGCATCGGCGAGATGCTCACCGACATGACTCCGGCTGCGGCTGGTCAACTTTACCCGCAGCTACAGTCGATCGCCAAATCTCCGGTACACGGGCATGTGGTGAGTCTCCAAGCTGTTTCGATCCCAGTTTTAATAGCCAGAGATTAGCGCGGTCTCTATTTCGACTGGTGGGAATAAAAGCGTCGGATTAGAAGTTAACTAATGGCCGGATTTGTTCCGCGATCGTGCCCTTTAAAGCCTAGGCCCGCCGTCGGAGGCAAGGGTAGCTGTCAACCTCTGATCTCCCCGAGGCAAGGTCGATTACCCAGCCTCCTTCCAGATAGGGATCTTAATCCGTCCAGGTAGACCACGAATATCGTCGATCTCCTGGATCAGGTGCTACTGTTCCTCTTGTCACCTTCGTCGGGAGGAGAGCCTTCGACAGGCTGCGCGATAAAATCGTAGATCTTGTCGATCGATTATTGCCAAATTAACCGCTGTGCGCGATTCTCACGGAAAATTCTCTGCTGGAGACGATCGCGCGTGGTTTTCGATGTTCAGGCATTCGTTCTCTCCTCTTTCGTCGAAACGATCGACGACGGAAGAGACGAGGAACGCGCGTTGGTCGCGCAGATGCGGACCCCGTTTCCGCATTCCGCATTGTCGTTTCGACGCGGCTAGCAACCCCTCTCGCCACCGTTGACATTGTCCGAGGTGTGCGAGGACCCTCGAGGACTACCTGAGCCGAAGCATTATCAGCTTCCGCCGTCTCTGTAATTCGACGGATCATCCCGGATGATCTATCCTGTTTTGACAGAAGCCCCGGTCCTCGTAGCGAGGGACCGTCCTCGACGATGTAACGCGCCACGGCTAGCTTTTGTGGCCTCCGCCAAGGCACGACACGTGTTGGTCCCCGTCCGCTTCTCTCGCGCCCACGGTCTTTGGAACTTTTTGTTTTATGACTCGGCAAGAAGGACTCGTTGCCGGCGTGGCCTCGCCGAGATGATTTACGAGTCGACGTAAAAAAGTAATTAAATCCTTGGCATCGAAAAAGAGACGCGTACGAGTATTAATTAAGTCAGCAGAAAAGTTCCCCGCGTCCGTGCGTCCTGCCGAAAATTAATCTCGATGGAAAGTCTGTTCGCGCGTCTCCGCCGCCTGCCGGCTCTTCCTGTTTCGCTCGCGTCTCGTCGAGCGTTTCGCGATCCGTCGCTTTCGGAGTGGAAATCGCTTTCGACTCCGTCTCACAGGTATCGGCAGTGATTTTTTGTCGATCGAGCACACAGACCCTTCCGTCTCTCTGCACGGACGACGATATAATGTTGCGAACAGTTTATTCTCGCTGGTCCCTTTTATTTCGCTCGCGTCATTGAACCACCCGATCCTAATGTATCGAGTATCCTTGGTATAATAGTCGTTGCGCAAGGTTCTCAGGGATCAAAGGGACTGGACTTTACCTGTGCACCCAAGGAGCCAATTATTTGTCTGCTCCTCTTTGTGCACGGGAGGATCCACTTGACAGGATGCGTGGGATGGTAACGCGATATCTACTTCCTGTCGTCACTCGATCCTAGCGAACTCGAACGTACAAGCTTGCTAAGAACTTTTTTTTTTCTTTTATTATATATATATATATCTTGCTCATCGTCCTGGCGATATCTTTCGCTCAGTTTCTGTCCCAACACTCAACTGTTCGCTACTTACTACTCTCTGTTGACACAACTTTCGATTCGCTTCGAGAAACACTTCGCTTCTTCCAGTAGGGCGGATTTTGCGCCGATTAATTAATCAGGTACCGATGGAAGTTTTTTACTGACAAGTATGCTCAACTATAAGTAATCCGAGCCGTGACTGAGTCGTACGTTTCTGGATCGATAGACTTTACCTTAATACGCGTTACATTGATCGCGAACCCACGGAATATTGTCCGAGTGCTCGTCACTAATTCATAGACGAAATTCATCGCGCCCCGTCGCTTCCAACGCGAACGCGGTATTTCAGTCTGTGTAAATGTTCACGAGTTTTTAACCTCCTATAATCCTCGACCGCGTGTAGTTTTATGTCGTTTTGATTCGCGAACGCTTTAGTAGCGTCGCTTTTCTAACATCCGTACGAAAGAACGAAGTAAAGCGGAAGGAAATTGGCGCAATCGGTGATTAGCTCGTGGAAAAGCATCAGAAATGCGTTGTCGTCCCGTTGAAAGATCCTCGAGATCTCGCTCCACTTCACTTCCACAGTGGTAATCCGATAATCCGACTCGTAGGGTAAAAGTGTCCTTTTAAGCTGCGCCCCGTTGACATTTTCAACGACGACAATGGACTGCGAACGGGCGCAGCGCCGCACCGTTCCTCGCAGAAATGCGTCCTTCGTCACGCTGAAAGCGCGCCGCGCGGCCTTTTTATGCGACCCTCGAGAGGATTTACCTGGAGCACCGGACGCAACGCGGATGTCACCCTAATTTGTTCGCTCTCAGAGTTTCCCGTGCCACGGAATCTCCTCCGTCTTTTTTTTCTTCTTTTTTTTTGCGTAACATCGTTCGTGCGAGCTCGAACGCTGGCAGCCTCGACGGATAAATAATACACGCGCGAAGACGATGTCTCCACCCTTCCAGGGTTTGAGGAAGGCTCGTTCTCCATTGCTCGATGACAAAATCCCTTCCGATCACCGTCACGCCCACTGCAGTCGGCCACGCAGGCGCCTAATGAATTATTTTCGTCGAGTACATCGTAAGTCCCGACGCGTAAACACCCTTTCGAAAACTCGTTCGTAGGACGCGTTTCGTTGAAAATATAGGGTCCGAGAGTGGCAGATGGCCGGGGTGACAACATGGCCGCTGTTCCTGCTCGACGCGCGCGTCTTGAAAAACCGTTTTCGCGTATGATCGATCAATTTCATGCCCGATGAAGGTTGCCTCGTGCGACGGTCTTTCGTCAAATTTCAGACGAGCTCGTATATGTTCTCCTTCTTTCTTTTTTCCTCTCTCATTCACTTCCCTTTGCGCTTCCCTCGCTGGCGAACACTTATCTCTGGAACCTCCTTGGCACTGCTCGAAAGCGAGTTCGGACGAATCAAAGCGAACGGCGTTTTCCGCGAGAGGGAAAAGCAGCGGGTAGGGGGCAATTGCGAAAGGAACGGAAAGCTTAAGATATTCATTACGGTGCTCGCTCGGTTTCATTAAACGGTCAAAGATGCAATTTCGTAGCGCCGGTTAGGGGTGGTGTACTCGCGGCGAAATGCACGTACGCAAGTTCGCCGGCATCGTTATCGTGGAAGGTTCGATAATTGAAAACCCTAGCCGCCCCCTCGGCTCGGCTCGCGTACACCGCCGCGTTCCTATTGCCCGCGCGAGAGACTCGGTACCTCGAATTATCGGTCATTATTCCCCCGGCAGCGTACCACCGGCGTCTACGGAATTATTCATCAAATACAAAACGTGGAATTCCGGCTGGTATTTGAACGTTTCCCCTCACCCCAGTACCGAACGGCCGATTAAGAATGCACGGGAAACTTGGTTACCTCTAAGGTACGCCTGCTGCCTTATCCGTGCCCTCCCGCGAAGGAGAACGTTCTAAATACGAGAAAGAGAGAGAGAGAGAGAGAGAGAGAGAGAGAGAAATCATCTCGTGTCGTACGGCGTGACGGGGCTGCAATTTGTCAGAGATCGAACGGTGCGTGTGGGTTTACCAGCCGCGTGCAACCACTCCTCGTCCGTATGCGTCTTCTACCGGGCCATCATCGTATCGCTGGAAGGTCCGATAATTGAAAAGGCAAGAGCTCTCTCTCTCTCTCTCTCTCTCTCTTTCTCCTCGTTGCACTCCTCGTTGTTGTAAACAATATTCCTCGTAGAGCGAGCGCACGAGCCCCGAGATGGTACGTCGAATTACCGGCCATTATCGTGACGTATCATCGCAGCCAGCGTCATTCACCGGACCATCATGGGAAAAGACGAACAATACTCGGGCTGGTCAACACCTCGGGGCCGTAACGTGCGCCACTCGAGCAAAGTGGAAGACGATTATTAACGACTCGATTCTATTAACCCGACTACTTTCCTCCGCTAAACACAATGCAACATTTTTCCGCGCGGCGAAATTGCACGCTCGAATCGGTTCCTGCGCTTACCGTCATTACCAGCGAGCACAGACGAGGGGGGATATCCTACGAATTTTCCCTCCCCCTCGATCCTTTTTCTACCTCCTTTCGATCACCGTCCCATCCGATTATCTTACGCGCGTCAACGAGACGCGAACGCCGTCCGTCCTTCCATCTCGCGCTCCCAACACCTTCGGACTCGATCGGATCACGGCGATCGACCGGGGTAAAGAAGCGTGCGGCAACAACGGGGATTCGCCGCAGGGGTGCGAAACCCCCCGCGGAGTCGGAACCAAAATACCAAACGTTGCCTCAGCGGCCCGCCGAGCTCAACGATTTATCGACTCCGCGTTTATAACGTCCTCCCAACGGGCGCGAATTTTCTTTTCTCTTTTTTTTTTTTTTTTTTTACACCGTATAGATCCAGGGGTTCGCCTAACGTCGTTCACCAGTACAATCGGAGGGAGCTATACGGGCAACGATTATCGCGTAATTTGCTAAGTGAACAACGTCCTCGAACTGTGTAGAGAATAAAAACGATTCTTCCTCGATAAAGTAACGAGACGCCAGATAATGACGACGATCCCGCGAGATCCGACAGGAAACTAGCAAAAATAATGTTTTCTTCGTATCTTTTTTTCCGTTCTTTTTTTTTCGTTCTCTCTTTTTTAGTCCGCCGCGCACAATTTATCCGCCATAAAAGTCGCGATGGGAATAATTAACCGTAGCTTTAATTTGATTCGTTGGAAACGGAGACACGAGGCAGCGCGGCTCGGAACCGAGATTATCTCTCACGACGCGTACAGAGCAACGACCCTATCCAAGGCCCGTAAAAACTTCCGGTATGCCCTGCACGAGAAAGAGGGCCGCGATTTTCCCTTTACCAGATGCACAACGCCCGACTCGGACGCCTCGGTTGCGTGTTCCCCGCGAACGAACGAAAGAGGAACCACCGGCGAGTTTTAAGCGATGCCCGGGATAATTGCGGGAGTTTACCAAGGAATGCCGCAGAATCGATACGACCAGTTGTCTCGGGAACTGGTTGAAAACGTTACACAAGATTCCGTATAAATATCCACATTTGACACGCATATACTCGCACTCTGTCCTGTGTCGTTTCGACGGACCAGTTTCACGCACACACACACTCTCTCTCCCCCCATCGTCGCTCGAAAAAGTATCTACTTCTCACAACATCTCGCGGAATGATCGATTTGCTCGATTTTCGAATGGCGCCCGTTCTCCTGCACGGCGACGGATTTCCACCGACGTATCGAGCCAACGATCGCGATTACGTAAGAACAAAGCGCGGTAGTCGAGCGGTCGAGGCGAAACCGGAATGGCGAACGGTCTCTCCGCGAGATCGGTTCGCCGCGTTTCGCTCGCCCCGCGCGAGGCGTCCTTGCGAGCGGATAATTTGCATTTCGGTGCCTACGCCCGTATCGCTATCGCGCGCGAACCTTCTTCCTCGCCACGGGGATGAATTAGCCTTCGCGACGGCGTCGCGTGACGAGCGATCGCGATTCACCGCGAGACTGGACGGCAGACGTTAAGCTTGTCCCTCCTCGCGTCGAATGATAACGCGGCTGGGCACGTTCGAAGGACACGACTCTGCGGATACGCTCGAGCCGAGGAGCAGGCTGTTACATTGGCCATGAATTTTTATGGAGGGGAACTCGGTTTCCGAGTTTCATGGGAATAAAGATGGTCATAAATCTTGCCGCGGAGCAACGCCTTTCTCTTTAAGAAACTGGATCGTCGCGGTTCTCCCGTGAGCCGCGCGATCCGAGCCTCCCCTCTAACGATCTCGGGCCTACCGTCCGCCACGCATACACTCCGCGTCTCGGTCCGTTTTCGTACACGGACGATAATTTATTTACGAGCTCGTGGAGAGGGGGACGACGGAATGGTAGTAGCACAGGGGGTGGCGGATGGAGAGCGACCGCAGGCTAGCTGCTCCCACGGCTCGGTCGCCCGCTAAATCGCGAAACAATAAATCCGAGAGATCGGAGTCACCCTCTTTATACGCCTCTTATACAGGGATGATGTCCTCGGGGGGTAAGCCTAATATGTCACAGTCTGTTGCAGCGATCTCTCCGCCGGCGAGAACGGGGGTGGGACGACGCGCGACCTCCAAGGGTTGCTTCGAGCGCGGGGGTTGGACACGGTTCTAATGGACCGATTCAATAACGACGATCGGATAAACCGATCCCGCGGTACGCGCGTTCCTCGTTTTTCAATTCGACGATAATACTCTGCCCTGCTACCCTCGCGCGGTTAGAAATTACGCGCGTAAAGCCTGGATAATTTCGCGGGACGATCGTCGAGGGGTGGAACGCGAACGTATCGCGAAGGGATCCTCGCTGATTTGTCCGCGCGCGTTTATCGGCTTCTCGACCCCGCGGTGCTCTCCTCTCGAGTTTTAATAAGCGAACGAGCAGGCGTGCCTAAACGAGAGCCTGGTCTGCGTGCCGGGCTGCGTGGTACGTAACGAACTGTTTAACTGGCAACGATCGAGGTTCGTGTAACACGTTCGCCGAGGCGAGCCGGCCGCTATCGGCCGGGAAATCGTGATCATTACAAACGAAACATGACAGCTGAAAAATTATTATAATCTTTGGCGGCCGGGTTAGCGGGGGACGATTTGCATAATCTCGAAAACGGTCGCCTGTGCGCGCGCGCCCGCGCGCTCGCGCTCGCGCGCCCGCGTTACGTCCGTGGCGGCGAGGAAAAGCCTGCGCGCGGCTACGTACAGGCGGCGGATTTACGATACCGGGGCACGATGAAGCTATAAATCGCGCGGGCTCTCGCAGAAAACACGCGAACCAATTTGCCCGAGAGAGATCCGGCTGGCGCGCGCATCGTTTCATCGATAATCGCCCGGTTCCAGACGATACTCGCGCGACACCAGACCCGTGTATCAATTTTCGACGCTCGCACGATCGCCGCCAATTATCGGAAAGACGCCATTTCCTTAACGCCGCCGTTGATTGTCGATCGCCTCCTCGCGCTCTTCGTATCCCCTCGTCCTTCTCTAATCAGCCGTCGATCGACGCTGTTCAAAAATCCCCCCTCAACGATATCGAAGCGCGCGATCTCCGCGCCTTCTTTGATTCGACAAACGAATTCCGCTCGAAGCGACGGAGGAAAACAGAAATCCGATCGCAGATACACGCTCGCTGCTGTTCGACGCGAGAGACCTATGGAAATCGATCGAGCCAGTCCACGCTGCGCCGGTGAAATTAAACGGTCCTCTTTAGCGGTTTCTAACCGATACACGCGCGTATTACCCGCGATCGTTCGCACGTACGCAGACATAATTCACAGTAGGAGAAATCGCGCGGGTTGCCTGTCTCCGCGTAGCCGCGAGCACCACTTCTTTTCGGTTCAGACACTAACTCGCTCGAGTAACACGGCAACGATAAACTCGAATCTTAACCAGGAAGTTCTGCTTCTAAACTCGATACGATATTTTCACGGAGCGTATCTCGTCGCTCTCGAACCTCTCACGAACGCGGCACCTGCCCACGACGAGACGAACGGGTTCACGAGCTGCCAAAGGTGATTTAGTGGCAGTTTGTTGGCGTAGCGGCGTCAGTAACACTTGGTACAAGCCTCGCAGCGCGGTGTACGCGTAATACACGAGCCTCGCGTATGCTTGTACCACACGAGCGGGTTCGGTTAAATTGCCTCGACCAGGGACCAGTCGCTCAACTCGTGCCGCGTCTGCGTTCCCTGGCTTGTCTCTCGAAGACGCGACGCTGTCGCGTGTCGGAGCTGTTTTCACGCGAAAAAGATTGGACGCTGTCGTCGCGACAGATCGTCCAGGGATTCATATTAACCTTGCACGGATCTCCGGATGCTCGCTTCGCGGACGATGTACGCGATCGCTGTCACGAGCGAGATTGTCATCGAATGATTAGTGGCAACCTCGTGTATCGCGCTCGAGGTACCTTCGACTCTGTCGGTCCCGCGAGAACCTAATGAAAAAACGTAATCACTTTAATTTGCGTTGGATCCGAGGTGGGTATCGGGCTCGTTAAAGCGTTTCGAAAAAATGGGATACTTTTCTGCGCGTCGAAGGGGACAAAATTGGGAGAACGTTGGAGGGACAGGTGCGCGAGGGCATCGATTCTCTCTGTCGACACGCGACGAGTCTACGTTAAACGTAGTAGTCTCTATTTCTCGTATCGGGAGAGCGAAACGCGGTCGTTCCCGGACGTATGTCGGTCAGCCGGCTCATTCGCGGAAGAGGCACGTCCGTTCGAAGACGGTGCCGGAGACACCGGGGTCCATTTAGATTTAGCCGGTGTTAGGTGTTTACGAGCTTTTAATTGAACGTAAATATTCGCAGGTGCAGCCGCAGCCCTCTCCCCTTCCCCCGGTTCCCAGATTCCCGGCCGCAATTACGAGCAACCAACTTACCCTGCTACGTCTTCTACGTCCGCGTTACGCGTATACAGAGGACGTATCGTGCGTATGCATCGGGCGTATCTTCGTTTTAATGTAAGCTTCCGCCGTAAAAGGGGCATTTAGGTTCGCCGCGAAGTATGCCGCGCAGCAGCTCGGTGTAAATTTATCGGTTCGCGCGAATTTCGCCAAGTACCGTTCGCTCGCCGGGCGGCTCCGTCACGATCTCGTAAAAATCCTGCCGCCGTTCAATTATGGCCAACCGGCTAGGCTCTCTCGCCGCCGTTTCGCGGATACCACGAATAATAAATAATATCGCGCAGGTGAGAGCCGCGCGCGTGTCCTCGTATCGCGGAGCGATCGCTCTCGTTCGTTCGAACCGACGTTCGTAGCCCGTTGCGGATCGTTTACGCGCGCGCGATCGATCGATCCCGACGAGGGTCGTGGAAGGGACCAGGGGTTGACAGCCGACGCTAAACGCGCGTTGGCCCTTTTCTTCTGCCGCGAGAACCAGAAACGTTCATCCATCAAACGCGCTCGATCGCTGTCGAGGACCACCGATCGACGACACCGGGCCAGATGTCGCGCGACGTCTCTCGCGGCCCTCCACGGCTCTCTCGAGGGCGCCCCCGTCCACCGCTCGATCGAGGATCCCCGTTCCTCGAGCAAGCGGATCGTTTAAATGCTAATACCCGGGTTAATTTATCGCCCGTACGATTACGTTTCCCGGGTCCGCGGCTACGGTATTTGCCGAAACTTTTGTAATTGAAAGAAAGCCGCCGACCGGGACCACCGTGGCCGGTGGGCCAGTAAAACCTCGAATATACGAGGACGCCCGGCGGTGTGTCTCTCGGTGGTGTCTCTCGGTAGGCTGATCTAGGAGACGAATAATATATCGCGCGATCGACCGCGCTAAGTCCTCTTACCTGGCCCCGAACAATAAAGACGCTCCTTCGACCCCGCCCATCGCACCGTCCCCATGGAACGCGAAAGGCCTTCCGACAAATGGCGCGGAAAATATTCTCGTTATAGCCGGGGCCCTCTCTGGAACGCCAGTCGTCGTCGAGATCGAGCGACGGAAATTAACTAGGATCCTCGCGTTCCCTGGTTTTCTCGAGGACTCGGCGTTACCGTCGAAACGAGGCGAGGGCCATCGTCGAGGGCACGCGGCGGCTCGTTAAACTAGAATACGCCTCTCGCGCACCCGATCCGCGAGCAAGAAACGAACGCAAATGAGACTCGTCGGCGGAGCGGAAAGAAGCGAGCACGCGGGACGTTTACTACTCTCGTAATATTAATTTAATTGAACGCGGAGGCAGTCACGACGGCCCGGACGAGCCCGGTTGCCTTTTCTGCAAATGTAAAATTTTTTATGTCTACCTGTTCGTTGGAACGACCGGTCGAGCGCGCGGTCCTTACGCAAGAGGCGAAACAGGGAGGGAGAGAGAGAGAGAGAGAGAGAGAGAGAGAGAGAGAGAGAGAGAGAGAGAGAGAGAGAGAGAAGGAGAGCAAGGCTGTAAAGGGCGAAACAGCCTGTAGAATTGGAGGGAAGCGACGACGCGGGTCTGGCGAAGGGGGTCACCTTTCCGAAATTAGAAGCGTTCTAAAAGGAGTAAACGGCTAGCCGGACGATAGATCGGACACTCGGCCGCTAATTGGCTGCAGAATTTTATGTACCACTAAATTACCCGATGCAAATGCACCGACTTCCGTCCCCCCGGACCCTGGCCGATATCCCAGAAGCACGCGCAACATACACGAGCCCGGCGTTCCACCGTAAAAGATTTACGCCGGCCTCATTATCCTAATGAAGACGTAACGGCTGAGAAACGAGTTGCGATTTTTGCCGAAAACCAACTTCGCTCACGAGCCGCAAGGCCATCGCGAAAACTCTTCCTCTCGAGGCTCGCATGCGCACCTTCGATCGCGTCTGATCCTCGCACTCTTCTTTCGTTTTTTCCTCCCTTTCGTTTCTACCCTTCGATTGTTCGCTTCTCCTCGAAGCGATCGAGAGGATAGGACGGACAGCGTTGTCAACGAGCCGCGCACCGTCGCCGAGGCTTGGTCCTCTTCCCTTTAATCTGTCGTCGAATTAACACGGGACCAGGAGGATCGAGCGATGCTACCGGCTGCAAATCGTCCGTGGGCACCGCAGGCGATAAACCGTTGGAGGGTATCCGAGCATCGGCATTTCCTTGGTCCAGCCTGGGGAGAATAAACGGCGATAACTGTTCACGAATTATGACAAATTTGTAATGCCCTCTTAATATTCCGGTCGGCGACGGGCGACAGATTTACGAGTGCTAATGAATCGGTAGCACGGCCGTTCCTCGGTTCGACGGGGCCAACCACCGCTGCGCGAACCTACTACGCGTCTATCCGGCTGGAAGACTCGTTGCTGCTCGAGGTTCGCCACGAGTCGATTTAGCGTGGGTGCCCCTGTCTCGTACCCGGAAATCGTTAGGTCCAAGGGCACACGGGACTCGAAGTTCGTCGAGGGCCAAAAAACTCGGTGGCGAGGAACACGCCGGAGGAGGAAAAAAGACTCTGCGTGTTCCCTCGGGTCGCTCGATAGCCGAATAAATTTGGGTAGCTCCCTGTTTTTGGCCCCGGGCCACGGTTACAGCGAGGCAGACTTTTTCGGATATACGATCGGACCTTTCGTAACGCGCCGCGCGGAGGCGAAGGGGTGAAAAAGAGATACCAGAGGAGTCGCTCTCTCACGGATGGATTTAATTAAAAAACATAATTTAGAAGGGAGGATAACAGGTAGCTGCCGTTTGGTGGGAACTAACGGAGGCCCTAGTCGCGACGCAGCCGAGGTTTACTCATGAATAATATTATTAATCCCGTCTTCCATCGAGAGAGCGCTTCTATCTCCTCCTCTCCGTCCTTCGTTTCCCAATAGCCGCGCGAGTCGCTTCCACCAGAAAGGACTTTCTTCTCGAAAGTCGAGGACGTCGCGTCCCGTGGCACGGATACCAGGAGATTTTCGTTTTTCGCGAGGGCTCAGTGATCGATCGGCGGACAGTTCGCGAGGGTCTTCCTCGAGGTAGTCGCGCGGGGCAAGAGAAAGCAACGGTGCTTCCGTAATCGCGGTCACCATCTTGAAAGGCAAACGGCGGGCTCGGGTAATAAGTTGGACAGCCGCGTATGAAACGGCTCGAAAGGGTTGCCCCAGTCGTTTTATCGAGACAAGTCTGCGTGTCGGTGCTGGTTGCATGCGGAGGCCGATAAACAAATAATTAGCATTAGGAGCGAGGCACGCGATATATCTACGGGATCTCTTTCTCTCTTTCTCTCTCTCTCTCTCTCTCTCTGGCCGTGCGATCAATTCGGCGTGCGTTCGTCGCGCGATCGACGAACGAAACGCACGCACGCACGCACGCACGCACGTACGTACGCGTAAATGAAAATTTCTCGCGGGAGGCGAACCGCAGCGGGTCGAAAGCGCGCGCGCTCCGTTTTAATTTAATCTCTCGCGGCCGCTTTTATTGCCGCGGCAAGTTGTTACGGAAGAACGTATTTTTACAACCGGCGCCGCGCGTTGCTTTTATAGGAACCAGATCGATATTAAGATTGCGCGTGGCCCGTTCGCCGGGGCATAACTTTTGCGCGAGGCGGTATACGATGCCACCGCTCAGGAAACGAAAAACCTTTACTGCACGGTTTATGGGGTATTTCGCGAGGGGAATATATCCGATCACCGGCCCGCGAACGGAGATAACTCGAAATCTCCGTGATTTGGAAAAACGAGCGAACGTCTTAGACTCTCTCTCTTTCTTTCTGGCTTTCTCATTGGCGCGGTTGCGAGTGACGCAGGTGGATCCAATCACGAAGTAGCTCGAGGCAGGTGCCAGAGGAGAAGTCGGCGGTCAATGCCTCTCGAGAACGACCGACGCTTTTTACACGGAAACCAGAAAAGACCGCCGACTAATTTCGCGTCCGGCTCTATTACCGGACAAAGAGGATCCCGACCTTCTCACCGGTTTTTGCCGCGATACTCGCCGGTTTAATTGACTTTTTGGAACGCTCCCGAGTCCACCTTCATTGTTCCAACCAGGAACTCGAAATCCCTCGAAGCCTCGTTTCGTGCCGTTCGCGCGCTCGCCTTTCGATCGTGAAACGAGTGAAGTCTCTATTTGCGGCCCCGAATAGTCGAGCCACAGAGAAAGAGAGAGAGAGGAAAGAGCATGACGCGTAGACGTCGGATGCGGTTTGCCGCATGCCCAGTTGGATCGACACCCTACGGTTTACCGGATTCGCACCCTCGCCCTGTCGCTCGGCTGTCGTGCGAGCTCCGTCGCCTCCGCGTCCAGCTGTCGCGTGGCCTCTCTGCCTCTCGCTTCAACGCTCGCCGCTCCTCTTTCGTTTCACCCGTTACGTTTCACTCCGACCCGCTCGAACGTTCGACATTTTGATATCGTCTCTCTCTGCTATTCTCCAAATCGCACGACTCTCGCAGACTGTCCTCCGCGTATTTTTTCGACCGGTTCAGCGCGGTCGGTACCATCGATGG
Source organism: Xylocopa sonorina (assembly GCF_050948175.1). Lineage (NCBI taxonomy): Eukaryota > Metazoa > Arthropoda > Insecta > Hymenoptera > Apidae > Xylocopa > Xylocopa sonorina. The sequence continues at coordinate 18,650,770 of NC_135193.1, forward strand.
ATCTCCTCGGACACGTCGCGCATCACGTTCGCCACGCTCTGTCGACTAGATTCGACGCGGACCCAGGCGCGTTCGAACGCAAGATTCGCGGCGTACAAGTTCCACGAACCGTTTGACCCGCTCGTTGTCGACACTTTACGGCGACCTGCATCCCCCGGGTGAGAGACTCGGCCGGTGTTACGCGTGTTTCTCGGAAGGTAGCCCCGCTCGAAGGAGAAGAATAGAGGGAAGCGAAGAAGAAAGGGGACGACAAAGGCCCCCTGGTTTTAATTTATGCGCGGCACAGCCGAAGGCGTTATTAGTCCTAGCTGGCTAGGATGGGCGTGACGTCACGCGACTAAAACAAAGGATCCTAGCCGTGCCCATCCCACGACGACTCTCTTTCAACCGTGCCGACAGCAGCCCGCGAAACGCTCGCCACGATGCAACGTCGATCCATCTCGCTGCTGAACTAGCTTCGCCGTCGCGTACGTCGAGCGTAACACGCATAAAACGTATAAACGGTTCGCGAAGAACCGCGGCGATCGGGTAGAGCGTGTCAAGCGTATTCGCCAACACGGGATAACCAAGCTGCTGTTCGTTCCGCGCGGCGTAATTACAAACCGGCCGGAACTATCGGTTGATAGCGCTCTAATCGATAGCCCTATTAACACGGCGCACCGCGCGGTCTCGTTAAACGCTCTCGTCGGCGGTGAAACGTCGTCGCGGATAGATCGATCCGCAGAGTCGATCTTCTTCGTAGTTGCGCGGTGGTAGTTTTCAGCGAGGTTCAGCCGTGACCTACTATATCGAGCGCGGCGGCGTAAGTAGAACGAGCTTTTTCTGCACCGGCGCGCCGCGAGCCACGACCGCCGATGATACCCGTCGAGTCGGGAAACGAAGCCAGAGAGAGCGAGCTAATTGAGAGACGTCGTTGTCTCCACCGAGGCTACTGTCATATCGTTCCACCGGATCAATACGTAGCCTGCCTACAACCTGCACTCACGAACCTCGAAGAGGGCGTGGCTCGTACACCACCGGTCGAGAGATACTCTCCCTCTCTGTCTCTCTCCACCCCGACCTCCTGCTTCCCACCCTCTGTCCCGTTTCCCTGTTTTCCCGTTCCCTCTCCCGGAGTTTTAGCGACTCCAAAGGACGATCTCGTCTTGCCATCCCCTCGCGACGAGGGAAGCCGGCGACGAGCAAGCGCCAAAAGTCCCAGCCACCTTCTCCTATTCGTCGATGCCCCCTTCCAGAGAGTACCGGTGGTCTCTCTCTCTCTCTCCCTCTTTCTCTCTCCCACGGTCTCTCGAGTCGGTGGAAAGCGTCGAAACGGCGCTAACGAGGCGACAACGAGGAACGCCGCGCGTAAAAGAAGAGTCGAGGATCCTTTTTAAAACAGCGAAACGGGGAAAGTCGTTGGACGATGACCGCAGCACCGTGGCTATTACGCCCGTGGCAACCTTGCCCGAAGTTACGGGACGGGGTGACCACGGATTGGCAGGGCTCTCCCTCTCTTTGTCCCTATCGTCGAAGGGTGCGCGCACCCGTTGTCTTTGGTCGGTGTTGGTGCAAGGTTGAACCGCGTGGGGGCGTGTCGCCTCGATGGCGCCGGCTGCTAATGGCTGCGCGGCCCGCCAGACTTTAATTTCCTGCCGCTTCCGCGGACCCTTTGCCTTTACCTTTCCACGTTCCGAGTCCGCTCCGGACCCTTCCCAGCCTCCAGCCTTTCGGTAGCCGAGACGAACGTCCTCGCGATCATCGCGGCACACTCGTAAAGTACTCGCGCGCAAGCTACTCGATCGGGTTGAGAACCGTCGCGGTGGTTTAAAAATGGAACGAGTCGTCGCGCAGCCAGGATAGTTTCGGGCAATCTCGAAGCTCTTTTCTAGGATAGGACCGGCAATTTAGTGTCATTATACACCCTCGGGGGAAGCCTCGGTTCCGGCGGCCGACCAGGCAGGGCACAGTTTCTTTTTTCGGTCGATTTAGCCGCGATTATGGCCGCCGCGTCGAGCGTCCGGTGGATTTCGCTATTACGAGCCACCTTACGACGTTACCTCGGGAGGAATCGTCCGAATCGATCCCGGACGATTTGTCGGGGCCGGTCGATCGTTCGATCGTTCGATCGATCGATCGATCGATCGATGTACACGCAGGCGCCTAATTCGCGAACCCCGTCGAAACTCGTTATTATCGGGTTGCGTAATCGTATCGGAGCGAGGCCGATAATTCCGAGTGGTGCGGTGTAACACCTGCTCGGTTGGACCGCGTGGTCGTTTCCCCGTGGTAATAAAATCGTCGGCCGAGGGCAGAACGTGCCGCAGAAAAATTCAACCGAACCGAGTGGTAATCCGTTGGTCTTGTTCTTCTTCTCTGGTTTCAGGATCACCCGGGTCTGAGGGGTACACCGTTGGCGATGCTCGCCGCTCAGTGCAACAAGCTGAGCAGCAAGAGTCCACCGCCGTTGGCAGACGCGGCCGTGGGCAAGGGTTTCCATCCGTGGAAGAAGAGCCCGCAGAGCAGCGGGAGTTCGCCGCAACACTCGACCGGAAGCGGTAGCGGCGGAGGAGGCGGGGTCGGCGGCGGAGGAGGCGGCGGAGGCGGCGGTGGCGGAAGCGGCGGAGGGTGTACGACGACCGGGGTCAGTCAAAGACCGACGGCGACGAGCAGCGCTGGTAGCACGACCGGTGGTTACGCTCGAGCCCCGGTTACCTCTTGCGCGTCGACCGCGCCCCAATACGGGAGCGAGCTGTACTTTCCCGGGACGGCGAGCGCGCAGCCGGCCGGCGATCCGCATCACCATCAGAGCAGCCTGCTCGGGAAGGTCGAGGGAGCGACGTTGGGCTCCGTCTACGGACGACACCCGTACGAGTCGTGGCCGTTCAACGCGATGCCGGGCGCGACTCACGGCGGTATCAAAGCCAGCGACGGCTGGTGGGACGTGCACGGCGCCGCGACCGCCGGCGGATGGCTGGACGTCGGTAGCACGGTCGGCGTCGGCGTCCACGCCGCGCAAATGGCCAACTACTCGGCCGACTATTCGACCAGCCTAGCGCTCGCCGGGAATCATCTGCTGAGCACGGCGACCACCGCCGGGCACAATCTCCTCCAAGACACGTACAAATCGATGTTGCCGGGAGGGCCGCCCGGTTTCGGTCTTCATCATCACGCGGCCGCGACGGCGAGCGCGGGCGCCGGCGCCGGTAGCCCTCAGGGTAGCGGCGGTGGCGTCGGGGTGGGCGTCGGGGCTGGCGGCGTCAGCCAGGCCCCCTCGCCCCGCTCCCAGAGACGTTACACGGGCCGTGCCACCTGCGACTGTCCGAATTGTCAAGAGGCCGAGAGACTCGGCCCGGCCGGCGTACATCTCAGGAAGAAGAACATCCACAGCTGCCACATACCCGGCTGCGGTAAGGTCTACGGGAAAACCTCGCATCTGAAGGCCCACTTACGGTGGCACACTGGTGAGCGACCGTTTGTTTGCAACTGGCTTTTCTGTGGCAAGCGGTTCACACGTTCGGATGAGTTGCAGCGGCACCTTCGAACCCACACCGGCGAAAAGAGATTCGCCTGCCCGGTCTGCAACAAGCGGTTCATGCGCAGCGATCATCTCGCGAAGCACGTCAAGACCCACAGCAGCAGCAGCAGCAGCAGCGGCAGCAAGGGCAAGGGGGGAGCGGGGAGCTCGTCAGCCGAGTCCTGCTCCGACAGCGAGGACAACGGGAGTCAGCAGAGTCCCACTTCCAGCTCGGTGCCGCCGCAGCCGCAGCCGCCGCCGCCGCCGCAGCAGCAGCAGCAGCAGCAGCAGCAACAGCAACAACAACCGGCCCAACCAGCTCAGCAGCAGCAGCAGCAGCAACAGGCACTGGTGGCGGCAGCGGCGGCAGCGGCAGCGGCGGCGGCGGCAGCGGTGGCGGCGGGCCAGGACACCAACAACACCACATCCCAGACCACCACCACCACCACCAGTCTCGGCCATCAGCCGACGACCCCCATGACCCCAATACAGATGACCCCGCCGCCTCTGACCCCACACCATCCCCACCACCCGCATCTCCCTCCTCTAATGCACCATCCGCATCATCACGCAACCTCACCGGCCCACCACCCGCACGCGGGGATGAGCATGCACTGAGCCCGGTGGGGCCCGGAGCCGGTGCCTGCAGTTCCGCTGCCGCAACGGCCCTGGGCTCCCCCCTATCCTACCCCCTCAACCTGAACCTCGTACAGAACCACCAGACCATAGCTCATCATCACCAACACCAGAACCATCACCATCACCACCATCATCATCACCATCACCATCAACACCAACAACAACAACAACAACAACAACAACACCAACACCAACACCAACACCAACAACAACAACAACATCACCAACACCAACACCAACAGCACTCGCGTCAAAGCAATTCCTATTCGATGCAACAGGATCCTGGCACGCCGGGGACCGCGCAGACTCCCTCACCCTCGTCCCCCGCGCCTGTACATAGTCTCTAGGTTGACGCTTCGCCTAAACCACTCACGAACCCCCTACGTTTCTCGCGCGTATTCGTCTATCGTGCCTGCCCCTGATGGCAGCGCGGCGCGAACCGTTGTCTCGAGACGCTACTCGAAACGACGACATTCCTCCTACTCCTCCTCCACCTGCCCACCTATCCAAGCTATCCCACCTCCTCTCTTATCGGCAGTTTCGAGCCTCTCCCACGCACTCGATGATACTACCGACTCCCTTTGTTACTTGTAAATACTTATACATAGCGCGTGAGAAAGATATTATATTAATAATTATGCGGTGTAATGTTAAGCGGTGTAAAAAAAAAAAGTTCTATATAAACGCACTGTCGCGCTGTACCATACACACTGATGACGTACATAGCCAAACGGATTTACATACACACAGACACACACACACACACGCATACACGCAGGTACACACAGACTCTCAGAGAGAGAAAGAGAGAGAGAGAGAGAGAGAGAGAGAGAGAGAGAGAGAGAGAAAGAGAGAAAGAGAACGCGCGTAGTCGTATCGTTCTCGCGTTCGTCTTCTGCCTCCTCGTCGATACTTCCAGGGGCGTGCGGAATCGAACGTTTTTGGACGCGTGTACAGCAACGATCCCGCGGATTCGCGTAGCATCCGTAGAGACTCTCCGATCTCCGATCAGGTTCCAAACGTCGCGAACCTCCACGCGCGTAGATGTATCCGTCGAACGAGGACGTGTATAGAGCGTGTAACGTATCGGATTTTCATTGTCGCGTTTCGATTATTTCCCCTAACCCGGAGCGTGTAACCCGCGTTTGGAACTTGAACCTCGGACCAGATCCCCGCGTCGATCTTAAATATCACGATATTATGGATTAATTATTACGAATGGAAATTAATTAATTATTAATTATTATTATTATTAATTATTATTAATAATTATTATTGATGTATTATTATAAAGATTATAAATTCATTTTAAGAGAGATAAAGAGAAAATAAACGATGCTTTTGTGAGTACGATCGTGTTCTCCACTGACAAGATACGAACGTACATCATCCACCCCTCGCCTCTGCCGCTGCGACGCAGCCCTCGCATCCCTCGAAGACGAAACATTCGTTCCTTCGTCCATCTCGCGACAACGTAACGGAGCGTACTCGTCGAACTCAGCCTTTCGATAAGCGAAGCGACGTTCAACGGCTGCAACAAATTTAATTGAAATTACCATTCTTCTCGGACACCGGTTTCTCCCTTTGTCCGTTCGCGAACGAAATCGTCCGCGTTCCATCTCTCGCCTTCCTTGTCCCCCCCCCCCTCGAGCCTCCGACGATCTCCTTACCTTGATTAACCCGAAAAGGGTTTTTATCTGCTCCCCGATATATTCTTGGTGGCCTATTTCTGTCGGTCCCGAGACCGTTCGCTTCGTATCCGAGCACTCGACGTTATTACCCAGGATGACTCGGCTCGTTCGAGCCCTGGCCCGGCCGACCTGCCTTCGCTAATGCCTAAATAATCACGTGTATATACATATATATGTATATATATATATACATATATACACACCGCGACATGCAACTTTATAAGCTTCGATAAATTTAATTACCCGCGGTTACCGAACGTACTCCGCGCGTAATTTCCTTTTAATCGCGCGTCGTTAAACGCCGGATCGGCCTCCCTCGGCTCGCTGCGAAGAAAGCGGAGAGGCCACGGTGGTGGTAATTAGGTCGAAAGCGGTCGCCCGCGGGGTTGAATCGAATGATCTGACAACGACAGCCCGTAACCGAGCCGTAAACGGGTCCCCGTAAATCGGATCAATATGCCAGAGATTACGGAGATACAGCGAAAGATAGAGAGAGAGAGAGAGAGAGAGAGAGAGAGAGAGAGAGAGAGAGCAAAGATCGTTATGCAAAGCAGCCGTGGCGAAGGGTGTCCGGAGCGTCGCGACGACGCGATCCGCGGGGGGTGCGGTTAACGTCGTGCCGGCTACGGGCACGGGGGATGGCTTTTTCGGTGATTTAACCGAGGAGGGTGAACGTTTGTTATTCAATTTGCGACCCCTCGGCACCAGCCACCGCTCACCCTCTCTGCCCACAGATCATCGCGCCTTTTACGACCGTCACCGCGCGCCGCTTTCCAACGCGACGTCTATTTCCCCGTTTCCGTTCGGTACTTACGTATGCACGCTTTCGCTCGTCTCCTACGCCCACCATCGCCGAAGCACGCGTCGATTAACCACGCGCCACGTCGATCGAGAGCACTCCTTTCTCGCTACGTCGGGGAAAATCGACGAACAACCTGAAGCAACGATCGCCTCCAGCCAGCAGAGGGGAACGCGTCGTTAACGGGGTATCGTTGAAAGGTGGGTTTCAATATTTATTACAGCCTGTCGATCGATTACGCGAGCAGTTTCTCCCGTACAATTCTTTTCGGCTGTAATTTTCCTCGATCACGACATTAACATCGTTTCGATCGGTTTTAGGTGATCCGGTTTCCTCTCGCGTCACGACGGATCCGCAAGGAGCAGCCGATCTTCGTGGTCGAACCAACCGGAGTGTCTGCGTTTGTACTCGAATTCGTTGAAATAAATCGCAAACAGATCGAAACCAGTGTCGTCGTTACTGATACGTCCTCGCGCCCGAAACATCCTCCTTCTCGACGAGTATCGAAAACAAAAGGGAACGATAAATTCTCCGCTGTATCTCCCGATGAATTGTCGCTTTGTAAAATTACGAGCGGAAAGAAACGACCTCGACGGAAGGGGGAGGTACCGGAGAAAGCCAGCCACACGGTTCGAGCGCGAGTGGTGCTTTGAAATCCCACACCGTTCCTGACGTCGGCGACAGCCAGAGGAGAGAGAGAATGGAGGCAAAGGCCGAGAGCACCAGCCTCCGTGGTAAGTGTCTCCGGCCACCCTGGCTGGCCCGTTAACAAACCTCGTGAAACTAACGAGTCGACCCGCTCGTAGGAACATCGTCGTCTCGAATTTACAAAAGCACGCCCGACTCGCGTCTTTTCCCCTTCTCCACCCCTGGTGCCCGCCACGTACGAGAGAGCGACTCGCGCGTAGGTATTTCCAAATTCACTCGCGATACTCTGCGAATTCACCGTGAAACGGAAACCTCGACGGTCTCGGTGGCGCGTAACGAGCGAACAGATTAGGCTGTCGCAGGACTCCGATCCGGGCACTCAACGACGTGGCTAATAAAGGAGGCTAACGAGGCCCGGGGCATGTGGTTAACGACAATCTATCCAGGCCACCGAACGACAGCGTACCACCGAGTGAGAGAGAGAGAGAGAGAGAGACACATGCGTGAACCAGCCAGGCCGCTACAAGAACTCGAGCAACACACGTGCAACCAACCCCCTTCGAGGCAGCCACGAACGACGCGCGAGTCTTGTTACCAAAGCGCCGCGACAGCCTCGACGAGGACCTCGGTATCTTTTCGACTTGTCGAATACACGAGCGAGCATCGTGCGCTCGGTATCGGGAACGAGGGTAAAAAGGCCACCCCCTGAACCGTACGCGAGCGACCACCACGCACGCGTTATCTTCGTCCCACGAATTAACGACCGTCTCCCCGTGGCCGCGCGTAGGCTGTAAATCTAAAGTACGCGGAAAACTGAGAAACGAGCGATCGATCACGGGCTCCTTTTCTAACGAACCCCGGCAGACGCATAGGTCGGAGGTGTAACGCAAAACCGGCGCGGCGTTCCCCGTCCGATTCCAGCTAATTGCTCGTCGTTAAAGGTCATCAAAGTATCCGGTTGTGTTCACAGGACACTCGCTCGGGGAGACGGTGGACGCGCGGTAATCGCGGTCCGCCGCTGAATCGACGCGGGAACCGGCGATGACTCGGTTATACGCGAGAGGAGAGTTTGCTCTAATTGAAACGGGTCACCGAGACTAATTACACGAGTCGCTGCCGATTCGGGATGAAATTACTTCGGCGGCTAATTCCGTGCCGCGGTCCTCTGCCCTGCTCGTCCGTACACCCCGTTTCAGCGACCGCATTCCGCGCGAGATTCGTTAACCAGTCGTACTATGTTCTCTCAGAGCTCGAACAGATTCCCAGAGGAGCGAAACCCTTTTCTCCCTCCCGCTCCTAGAGGGGTTGCTATGTTTAGAGCGAGCCACGGGGCACCGTTGTCGCGCGACGCGTTCAAATCGCTACATACATCATATTTCCGTGCCTATCCGACCTCTGCTGCGCCGTTTAACCGACACGGTTTCATCGTCGCGCGTCTGTCACCGGGGCGGACGTTCGACATCAAACGCCGCGAGATCTAATAGACTATTTTCCGGCCGTCTTCCGATGAGGAATATATCGTAGCCGGCGAACAAGCGTAAGAAAAATGCGCGCTGGAACGGCTTCGAGAGAGCTCGCTTTCTCGTTAAGAGAGATCGTTTCTTATTCGATACGGCAGGGTCGGCGCGTATACCTGCGAGCGTGGCGGACGGATCGTGGGATGACTGTCGGAAATCAATTCAATTCGTGTCCGTGGTATATCTAATTCAATAATCTGAACGGGGTTGGGAGCGAGTGGGCGAGGAGGCGAGGAGAGGGCCGTGAATGTAAATGCGATAAACGGAGCCAGGGTACGCGTAAGAAAGAGCGGAGGAACAAAGGGCGCCGCGACTTCCGGTTGACTCGCATGGTCGGACTCGCCGCTCGTAAATCGTACCAACGATCGTGGCGAACGAACGAAACCGAGGCGGCTGGCTCGCTCACGAATCTGACGAATGGTCGTTTCCGAGGAAAAGAGGCTCGCGATTAACACCTCGCCTGTGCCGCGATCGATCTCGATCGATGCTCGTTCCATCGCCAACGAGAAAACGCGAGACGTCTCGTTCCACGTCCTCGCGAGATACAAAGGACGCGCGGAGGAGAAGAGCGCGGTGTTGAAAAAATCGTACGGTTTTAGTGGAGGCCAGAGATACGGGAGCCGATAATTTCATGGCACATCGAGTAGGTATGTCGAGAATGGATGGAAATTAGTCGAGATGGCCGTCGAGTTCCGGAGTTAATTGATACGTCTGCACCCGTAGCGGCGGGATATACGCAGAAGCTGGCGCGGAGGAAGAGAAACGAGCCGGACGAGCTGGAAGGGTTGACGGTGGAGCTTCGAGAAAGAGAGAAAGGGATCTCGCGTGATTTAGCGGCTCCGCTTCCTGGCGATCTAGTTAACACGCGTATACGAAGCTGGCCCGCGCGAAAAAGGAAGAGGAACGCGCGAAACCCCACGGGCCATCGCAACGTGACTAATACCCCTCGCGGTTGTATTTTTATCCCGGCCACGAGCGAGTGGCCGTTCCTCGTGTTACGGCACCGGGTGCGAGCGCGAACGAAAAAGGAGAAACGCGCGAGATGAAGTAAAGAAAAAAAAAAAACGGAACGACAGTGGTAGCTGCGAACGGATGTGCCAAATGGATGGCGACATCGCGAGCGTCTTTGGCCGTTCGCGTCGTATCGAACCGCCCAGGACACGACCGCGTTCGCGTCGCAACCCCCCGCGTTCGTCGTACCCCGAAGCAACGGAAACGTCGCGTCGACTCGCGACGTCGTGGTTCTTCCGCCAATTAAAGCGTCACGGGTCTGACGACGTTTTAACGAGGAAGAAGGCGAAAGATCGAGGCCCGGATCGGAAGGATATCGGGAGGCGATCCGTCGTTAATAAGCCCGGGACGAGAGAGGGTGGTTGACGCGTTGAAAGCGCGTTAGGCCGGAGGAGAAAAGAGCACGTGTCTGGCGTCGAATATCGGAAGGGCCACGGGACCTACCGCCCCCTCGGAGCTCGCTTAACGATCGCGTCGTTATTGAATAAATCCGTGGCGTTACACGTCGCCGGGTGGACGTTGCGCGTCAACCTCGAGGACCTCCTTCGTCGAACGTACGCCCACCGGACGAGTGATCGATTCCGATAGGCCGAGTCCCGTATAATGAGACTCGTCGCTGGTACAAGCGGAGGATCTTCGCTTATGCGTACGCCTAACGTGCTACACGTAATACAGCGTAAAGATACAGGCGCGGATAGAAAAAAGAAATGAAAGAGGCAACGGGACTCGGTTGGAGTGGGAGTACGAGGAAAACGGGGACCGATTCGACGAACTCTCGACTGGTCGAAGGGTTCCATTCGTTCTTTCCCGTCATTTCTTTATTTCTCCTCGCGTTGGCAAAAGGAGCGTATCGTGCGTGTGCATGGCTCGCGGTTCGACAGCCCCGAGGCTTCGGCTCCGATCTGAATTCGCGGCCGCGCGTATGAATAAGGCATTGCCGTGGCAGAGGCGGAACACAACGGCATTGCACGTTACGTCGGCCACATGCGAAACATCTGGCATTTTTCACGTGAAAGAGAAAGACCGTAGAGAGACCGGGCCCAAAGACGAATTTCTGAAACGGTCTACGCCCCCCTGTCATGCTACTCCGTGTGTCGAGACGAAGAGAAAGAGAGAGAGAGAGAAAGAGGGACACACGCGCGCGCGCGCGCGCGGCGAGGTACCCCGGGGAATTTCTATTGTCGCCGCCGCTTTTATTCTACCGGACACGAGAAATTATATCGCGATTGTTCCACGATCTAACCGTTAATTAGAAATCAATGAACCCACTCGTGCGTGCAACGTGTTTTACCACCGAGCACCGCCGGTTTTACCAGCCGAGACTAAACACCGATTGTGCCAAGGCGTTCGTTCGTTCGTTCGTTCGCGATACCGGCCACGGCTACTTGATTAAATACCAGCGGACCGTTTCTAATCGTCGTATAAATACCCAGAGCCTCGGGCCGTGTCTCGTTAAAAGACACGCTCGTACACGCGTGCACGACAGCGATTATCGATGAAGAAAACGGCGTTCGAAGATTGGAATTTGAATGCGCGCGAAGGGAAACCTGCTCGGTTCGTAGCGACTTTTTGATCGTCGAACGGTCCCATTGGTCGCCACCCGACATTGACTCTGATCAGTCGGCGTAAGTAATCCGGTAAAACGTGGGACAATGCGTGAAGGTGTGGCACGCAGCGGACTCATTGTTCGGCAATTAAAAGCGTTTTTCTTCATTCATCGGCCGCCACCTGCCGCTTTTGTTTGTATTTTGCGTCGCGATCGGCTCGCGTCACCGCGCATTTCGCGAGCCGTTGGCCACGTCAGAAAGCGTTTCCGCAAGGATCCTGGGTATTCGACGTGACAGGTAAACGCTGCGGCGAGAACACGGCGCGAGCACTCGAGGTTGCGCGAGCGAGCACCTTCCTGATAAATTCCACAAATTCGAGAATTCGCGAGTCGAACGGTTACAGTCGCGCGTAACGACGTGTAATTTCCGCGACGCACTTTCCCGCGTCCGTGGAAAACGGGCTTCGACGTTTCCCTGGGCCCGTCAATTTCATCGTGGAAAAGCAGCTCGTCTGTTTGCGCAGAGGCGGGTTCGCGGGGTTACCAGCGCGAGCAACTCCTGGTTGTACACGGGTTCGCGTTGTACAATATCCGCCTCGGCCTCTGTCCCACGTGCACGAACGTTCACGCAAACGCTGCTCTCTCGTTTCGCAATGGAAACGCGCGGCTACGCCCTATTCCCGTGTAGAAAAATAATAATCAACCTCCGAAAACGATCGTTCTCGCACCACCCTCCTGGTATCGCGACAAATTGCAACGATTTCGTACAAACGAAGGGCGTAGTCGAGCACCCATAGCGGTCTCCGCATCTGTGCTCCCTGCGAGAAAGCGAATCTTTTCTGGGAGGAACAGTGTCTCGATGTTTGGGCTTTTCACGTGAGCTCCCTTTATTTCGAGAGGCCACTCGAGCCGATTCGTTCTGTCTTTTGTTCGACTCGAAACGTCTCTGGCCTCTGGCGCGTTACAGATACGCGGTTACACGCGTATGTACGAGTTAGGGAGCAGATAGGACGAACGACAGGTTTTCCGTTGAATTCGTTTAGCCGTAGATCCGCGAGACAGAAGGAGAGTGAGAGAGGGAGAGAGAGAGAGAAGACGGTCAGCTCGGAAACGAGGAAATGACGTCGAGCGAATCGATGATTATAATTAGCGGTCGATATACCGGAACAGGAACGGGTTGATTACGGTAATCAGCGGCACGCAGTGGCACGCGGAATGATTCACAGTGGCATAAGGACGCGTCGCGATCGGTGCGGAGAGGGCGAGAGGGAAGAGTAGAGACCGAAGGATCCGCGAAGGGAAGAGGAAGGCCGGCTTCCTCGGCACGCATGCGCGTGCACAACTCTTTCCGTGAGCTGACTATTATTATATACACCGTACATAGTGGCGAACAAAAGGCTCCCCATATGGCGACTCGCGGACTAATGTATGTCATTAGGGGCATTACTCTATGATAATTAAACGTCTATACGCGCGGCATTGTTACGCTCGTACCTTGCGCCGCATTACCGGAATGACACGTTGCGCTACAATGCTTCGGATGTCGTGAACGATCCGCTTGCCCGCTTCCACGCGCTCCTAAGAATCGCCACCGCGGGAAAACGCGAACCGCCACGCGTTTTCCACGCGATCGAAACCCCCTCGAGCAGCCCCGAAATCGCATCGCGTTGCACTCGCGACAGGACGCTCTCGATCGATATACCCGAGCGGACGAGGAACAGAAGTTCTCAGTTCCTGGCGTTTGGCGACTCGCGAAAAAGTTTCACGCGACGGTTGTTCGCGACGGGAAAGTCGCCGGAATGGCTCGATCCGACAATACCCTGGGAGAACTTTTCGCCCGTTTCACCGGGACTCGTACGGGGTGCAAACGGGGTCAAAAACTTTTCCGTAAAAGTTGTTCGAACCCCGGGGAGAGAAGAGAGGCGGGCACGAAGAAATCTGTTATGCCTCGACGACAAAGAACCCGCCCAATTATAATACCATTGTCGGCGGTGGTTCTATTTTGCATTAAAACTCGTCGTTTCGCCGTGCACGCGGACAATGAGTCCACGCGAACGCGTTGCTCGAATCGACGGCATCGAGACGAGAGGAGTAGGTCGCCATTCCGTTTTTTCGGATTCCGGACCGTCGTAGAACTGGGTCAGACGCGGTTAAACGCAGGATGCGGCAGCGGATCCTCGAATGCGTTGCGGTCGCGCGAGAACCACGCGTATCGGTTGGACAACTCTCTCCAGGACGCCTTTCTTCGCCGCTTTGTTCGCTCGTTCCCACCTCGTCGTCGTCGTCCCTCTTATCGACCAGACGTGCATCCTTGCTCGCGCATCCTTGCTCTCCGTCCGCAGCGTCGCCTGGCCGCGAAACCGCAACGCGACTCGCATCTGTTCCACCGTCGCGAACCACCGAGGGGGATAATTGCGATCGCGTCCCACGGAAACGCTTGCACTGCTTTTTTTTCTTTCAGCGATCGCGTTCGCAGAGGACGGAGGACGACGGCGTATCGGTGCATCTGCCAGACGACCCCGCCGCGACACGGGGTGCGACACGGGGCGCGACACGAGAGCGAATATTAGGGCACGCGGAGATCGGGGCGTGTCCGACGGTGTCGTTTCCTACGTGGCATTGTACGCGGTCCCAGGACGAGACGCACCTGGGAGTGAACCTACCACGCCTCTGAACCGTGCTCGTGCGAGAAACCTCTCCGTGCATTCAATACGCGCGCGTACCGTACGCGGTACCACGGCTGAAGCGTCTGACGACTCGCGCCTATGACATACGAGATATCGTGCGAGAGAGCTACGCGAGGAGAGACACAATGCGGGCCCCGGTCATTACGCCTGGTCTATAGGCATTGTTCGGGGCCGCGCAACGCCGGATACGCGGTCATCGAGCAAAATGGCGATGGCGCCTCGCGCGTCTACGCCAGATACGCGTGTATCGCGTATAAGGTAAGTTCGCGAGCTTTTTTCGAGGAGCTGGTAAAAAAAAACCGAAGGAGGACAGGAACCGCGCGATGTATCGCCGTGTCTCGTCTGCAAACGAGTCGAACGATATCCCGTGGTAGAACGCGCGGCCCGAATACGCCCGGGGGCGGCCAGGGCGGAGGCGATTCCGCCCCCAGGTGGGTCAGGGTGGCGCCCGGCATATCTCATTCTACGCGTGCATAAATAACGATAAAGCGACGAGAAGGGTGTCGGTCGCGTCGCGAACCCTCGCGAAACCGGGAAACGAAGAAAGAGAGAAAAAAGAAGGAAGGGTTGCTGCTCGGCTCTCGAATAAGTCGTCGTAAACAGATGTCGCGGGAAAGGGATGGGAACAATGGGCCGTGGACATCGCGTGCTTCGAGCACGCATACGCGTCCGATGTACGTTCGTCGAACTGTTCGAGCGAAGAATCGCATCCTCCTTCGGTTTTTGTTCGATTGGTCGTTCGCGCGACAATAAGGTAACTGTAATCCCGGCGAGGCAACGGGAGCGGCGTAATGGCAACAGATGGAGGAACGCAGTCAACGTCTTCGGAAGCGTTTCCTTTGAATACCTGTCCCACATATGCCTGAAGGAATAATAGCCCGACCGATCGATGGGAAGAGAGTTAAATGCACGCGTGCAACCGCAGCGGATAGCGCTCCTTCCGTTCGCGGATTACGCGTATCGTTTACGCGGACGGTCGTAAAGAATCCGGAGATCGGACCGATCGCGAACAGATGGTCGACGAGTAGCGCCGTCGCAATTAAGCGATGCGATCGTCGAACGTAAATAATTTTGCGATAGTAAATGCGAATAATGCGTGCGGGTATGTGGAACGAGCGCTGCCGTTTCGTCCAGGATTAAAGGATACGCGTTGCACGTGCTACCGCGAGCTCTAACAAGCGGATCATAAACTGGTGTTTACAAGGCAACAGCGATAATGGATGACAAATATTGGCAGATGCTCGAGCGCGACGCGTCCGCGGATGCCCCTGGGCGTCTAACCTCGTCCTTTATTCCCGTCACCGGGCCACTGGGGTTCGAAACTTCGCACCCCAAAATAGAGGATGACATTTCCGTGGTTTCTTTTACGGGTACGGCATTGTCGGGCCGCTGGATGGTTTCTCCAGCCCGAACCGGAATGCATAAATCAAACTGAATCGGTGCGAAACCGTGCAACAATGTTCGACGCGTATCGCTTCTCCCTGTAGAGAATTGAGAGAGAGAAAGAGAGAGAGAGAGAGAGAGAGAGAGAGAGAGAGGGGGGGGACGGAAATTCTTGCCCGCGGTATTTTCGTGGCACAGAGGCGCGACCATAATGCGCCGGCACGATGACAAATGGCATCCCTGCGATCGTTTCGGGGCGAACCAGAAAACCTGCGCGGTCCGTTTCGATTTGTATCTCTCTACTGTACCTTTCCGCTCGCGTTCACCGAAGAAAGGACTCGAAGCCACGATCTCGTGATCCATTGACGAGACGAGAAATCTTTCGAGTAGCCGGACAATGCGGCACCTTTTCACGCGGTTAAACAGAGAGCGTCCTTCTCGCACGCAGGGACGGCATTGCGTCGCGGAAATCTAGCGGGTCGCGTGAATAGCCCTCGAGGAAGGAGGGCCCGATGCGCGCGTACTCGCCGCGTTTTATTGCCGTTTCGTCGGGATCGTCCCAAACGTCGTATATAATCGCGCGTTTCGACGGTGAAAGCGTTTCGTTGGCGCGCACCACGGCCGAAAATAACCGATCGGGCGTCTCCGAAATCACGTAAAAGTGTCCTGAAAAGGGGTAGGTGTACACGGAGGTTGTCAGCCGCGTGAGGAACTGCTCGCAAGAGTTACGAGTTCACCGTAACGCCTCGACCAGATCCAACGAACGGATCTCTCCACACGCTTCGGCTTATTTTACGAGTTCGTCGCCGGTGCCGCCAGAAGGAAGTGGTGGACGGCGTCCTTCGATTCTGGTCCATCCGCGTTTTATGGTTCCAGAAGGAATTCGCGAGTTCGATCGCGTTCCTCGATTCACCGGCTGCGTTTCGACGGAAGTCGACGAGGTTCGTTCCGGTCGACGGACGATGGGCGTCGCTGGAAAAGGAACCGCGTCTCGAGGTCAGGTGTCAAACAGCCCGACATCGTCGAGAATTCGTCGAGCAACCGCGCGGATTTCTGCCGATCCGAGAACGGAGTTTACGGCCTCGCGGGCCAAGAAGAAGCACCCGAAGAAGATGCCCTGCCGGAGAAAGGGGGTAGGGGGCCGTAGGTGTCTCCGACAGCATGTGCTCGGGGGCGTGGACCAACGCGAAAGAGATATACTGCCTCGCCCGAGTATTTATGGCATATCCGCACTTCGTCCGATATATATATATGTATATACATATATACAGACACATCAGGAGCAGCGCGGAATGCGCGAACAGCCATCCCGAATAATTGTTTCTGGAAGTGCGAACGGGGCGAGCTTATTAACGGCTCGACGCTTTTTCGGGCCTTAAGAGCAGCGCGCGAGCTAACCCCGCGTCGTCGAGGAATACGGTGGACCCGATGAGCAAACGAGGAAAAATTCTTCTTCCTTTTTTTTTTTCTTCCTCCTCTCCTTTCTCTTTTTCGCGCGCGTCCGAACAACAACGATGTTACACGTCGTACGTGCACGTATCCGTTCGCGCGATTCGAAGACGCGGTTTTTCAAGAGGCGAGCGTGTATTCGAGCGAGGACAGAATGCAATTAACGGCAGAGGCGGGGTAAAGATAAACGCGTACCGCGATTCTTTCGAAATGACTCTGCAATATAAGCTTTCTGCGTACCTACGCGGTCCTCGTCCGTTCCACCGGCACCGCGTCGCTCTCTCCAGCTCGTACGCTTCTCTCTCTCTTTTTCCCTTTTTTTTCTCCCCCCTCTCCGCCTCTCCGCCGCTTTTTTTTCTTTCCCTCCTCTTTTTCCCTTCCCGTTCCGTCTTTCCCTCGCGCCCTGTCACCTGACTTCTTCATCCGAAAGACGATAAATCATCGGGGAATATATGTTTCTTTACACGCAACCCTGTATACGGCGCGAGCGCGTATAACAAATAACGCCGGGGCATGCATCCCGCGAGGCGCACGGTGGAACCGGTGTGCTTTATCGGCCCCCCTCATCTGCGAAATGATCATTAAATTGCACACCGGCGACAGAGGAATTGCTCAACGATGAGCGGGCAACTTGGACAAAAACGAACCGTTCCCTCGATTCTTTTTCATTTTTTTTTTATCTTTCGCGACGCGAGGTTGTCTCGCGGTCGAAAACATCGCGCGAAACAACTCGATAACCCAGTTTCGGCTGGACCGCTGGTTCCCAACAGGTCCCGTTCGGCGCGCAACCCTGCGCCGCGTCGTCGACTGATCCGCGAACGGGAATTCATTGGCCACGGTTGATCGCGAGCTTCCATTCACGGGTATAATATATCTACGCGCGCGATAACTAACTTCGACGCGACGCATTCATTGCGGGACAGTTTAATGGGACTGCTCGGCTCAGCCCCTTCGTGTAATTCAGCTTCTTGCGCGACAGTAAGCGACACTCGTCCCAACTCTCTCTCCTAATGTAACCACTTATCCATGAATATACCCGATGATCGCGATCGCTGGAGCTGGTTCGCGTCGGATGCTGTTCTCGTAGATCGACCATGAGGACTAGCGTTCCATTCTACCCCCGCAGGTAGGGCGCGCGCCCCAAGCCGGGAGGAAAAAAACGCTGGGATGGAAAAAGAACAGCGAGCGGAGAAGGGCAATTAGTGTCGAGTGTCGATAGAGAGCGCGATACGCGAGTACGTGCAGCGCAACCTGCAGAAATCGGGACCACGGGTTTCCCAGCGGGGCGCAACCTGTGCGCGACTCCGTGAGGATCGAAAAAGGGCGACCGTTCATTCATCTGGCCGAGCAGGACACTAATAGCTCACCTTCGGTTCATTCAGAACGAGCCGTCGGGGATCCGATTCATGGGAAACCAAAGGGATTCGAGGCGGCCGCGCGTTTTCAACGCGTCGCACCGGCCTTTCAGAATTGGCCGCTGTCGGAGAAGACGCGAGAGCGTTTCCTTCTCGCTCGTAAATAACAATCGAGCCAGCAGCCGTTCGCCTTGGAAGCCAACTTTCTTCCCTTTAGGGTCGTAAAAAAATCATGGGTCATCGCGAGGCGTTTACGTTTTCCCCGTGGTTTCCCTCGCGGATAAAAACGCCCGCGCTTATTTTCACTTTATGACCGCTGGCTGGATATTATTTATCGAGGGGCCGAGACGCGCGGACCACCCTTGGGATTTGACTAGACTTCGGATTTGCCCGCTCGATAAATATCATTCGTTCCGATACTCGAGCCTCGAGGACCCCTTCGGTCTCGCTCGAGATCTGCGTGTAACTAAACAGAAGGGCTGTTCGCCACCATGTGTTTCTTCCCGTTCGAATATAAACGCGTTCTATCTCTCTCACTCTCTCTCTCGAATCCGCGTGCTAGACAAATGAAATGAATATTTCTTTTTTTTCTTCGCTGGTAAGAAAAAGGGTCGATTCGAGAAACGGTGAGCACACCGCGCGGAGGAAGCGGTTTTTTTTTACGCGAGCTACTACTTTGGTATATACGATTTTACGAGCACCTATCCGACCCCTTTCCGTTCCTATAGAAAGTATCCTCTGGTCGAGATAAACGTAACGATTGCTCGAGTCGGAGGGTCGAATCCCTCCCGTGCTCGTGTACGACCCTCGGGAACTCGTTTCCATCATTAGGGAGCGGCTAAGTGGCCACTACTGCCCAAGGCCGTGGCGTCCGGGTACTCGACGCGGACGCTCCAGAAAATGGCTGACGATAAACTGGACATTCGGTGCCGCGAACCCCGATCCCAGCAACCTCCGAGCTATTTCCTGTTTTGCTTCGGGCCCAACCACTGCGTACCTTCTGACCATAAAGCTAATACATCCGCAGGGGTCACGAGTAGGGTGTAGACGCGACCCCATCCCTCCCCGCCGGCCTCTGACCCTTACGGTTCCTTTCGCCCATTGTCGAACCGTACGGATATCGTTCGTTCAAACTTTCCGACAAATCGGCCACGTGTCGAAGACGCGCGCACGTCGCCTCTCGTCCGTGAATGATGGTCGCGCGACGGAAGGAAGCCGTAACCAACTGAATAAGACGAACCGAACAGCGTCGAATGATGAATCGCCCGATCGAGCGGCTGCCACGGTGGAGGTTCGTTCGCGGAGAGGTCATCGTTCGTCCGAGAGGGACGATTCGAGGCAGAGGAGTACGCGCGGCTCGTAAAGCTTAAATAGTCGGCCGGCAAATTTACACAATTTGTAGCGAACGACGGCTGACGCGGGTCGAGGAGAAAAAAAGGCCGCGAACGAGGGAAGATCGGGGCAATCTGCGGAAATTGGCAAGAACGACGAACCAATTTCGGGTAGGGGGCCGCGAACACTGGCCCAGGGGTCAGTCGGGGTGAGGGTTAATCGTCGATCGAAACGATCCTCGTTAACGCAACGGACCTGCGAAAACGATCGCTCCGTGCACTGCTCTCGTTACGCGCGTTACCCTACGTCTAGCGGGATCTGTACGCCGCCCACGAGCCACCGAGCGGAGGAAAGAAAGGATCGAGAAACGGAAGAAGTCGTTAACCGTACTTTCACGAATCGGATGACCTTAATGCGCGCATCGAAGTCGGTCTACTCGAGGAACCGAAAACGTAATTTCGGCCCCGCGGACCACCGGCTGGCTGGTCGCCCCGGCGATTAACATTCCCAAAGCAATTGCACCCACGGCGACCGGGAGAGCCCAGCCAATTTCTTTTCTCCTCGTGTTCGCCGCTCGCCCGAATCCCGCTGGGCCACGGTTCGAACGCGGACCTCAGAGATGGCAGCACCGCTCGAAAGGCGCACCTGCACGCGAGATCATCCCCGAAGATATTGCAGGGTGCTATCCTTCGGGAGCGAACGAAACGACCAGCGTCGAGGTTAGAGCGGAAAGGAAAAATGTAGATCTCCTTCGCGAGACGCGAGTCGCGTTGCACGGTCGCGAAATCCGTTTCGCCTGAAATTCCAGAATCGAAGGGCCTCGGTCACGGTTTCGAGGCAGCAAGAGAGAGCAACAAAGTTGCAATTGCGGCTCGATGGAAAAGAAGCCCATCGACGTTGCGCTCCTGCGTCTCTCCTCGGGTGGACGCGGTCGTTTGCCAAGCCTTTGCAACCTTGACTCGCTCGGACATTTTTGTCCTCGAGTGTCGCGATCGGGCGGCCTCATCACGTGAATTACAGGCTTCGCTCGCGTTCGTGGGTGCCTTCGAGAGAGAGAGAGAGTCGCGTGGATAGGCGGTGAGAGTACGACTGCCTCGGATGAATTGGCTGGCAACCTTCGAGATCCTGCGCGACCTGTCGGACCTGTCCACCGACCAGACGTCGTCGCGCTTTTCCTCCCGATTTCCGCGAACGGATCGCGAAAACGTTCGATTTCGCCGACTGTCGTTTCCATTGTTCGCTGGGGACTGTAAAACTAAACGGCGGATCGTTGCATCGCGTCGAGCAACACCGTCGGAACGAAACCGAAGGATAACATCGAGAGTGCGGCACGTCGCGCGAAATGAGGAGCGGCAATGGCAAATAAATCGCTGCGCTCGCGTCACGTCTCGATCCGAGGCGAAGAGCTCGGGCTCGCGAAAGCTTATGATGGACCCGCACGAATCGTTCCGCGCGGTCTTTGATGTTGCCGCCTGGCTCGTGACCCACCGCGAGTGACAGAATCCGATCTTTCCACCCACGCTGCCCTCGAACGTCCGCGCAACCACGAGGGTCTACGAACCGCGCTCGCCTCGCTGTTCCTCCGGCTGCAACCGGATACGTTTCGCTACGCGATAAACCGAGAATCCTGTTAACGATTCGTTTTCCTGTTTTGCATGGATTAGCCGCTCGTTGCGCAACCGTGAGTAATCATTTTCCATCGCGCAACAGAGTCCGCGAACCGCGCTCCTCCCCTTCGTCCCTCGGAAACGCGTCACCTTTTTGCTTCGAATTTTTTTCTATTTTCCTCCACCGCGAAAAGAGATTTCGCTTTATCACGATCTCGTCGTGGAACCGAGCACGGTGCTCGCAGCGAAATCGGTCGTCTCGACCGGATAACTTCTCGCGGCGAGGAACGCGTGTACGGGTAATTGAAATTTTCGCTCGCTGCGATGCGCACCGTAATAATCGTTGCACGCGTTTCGCGAGCGTAATTGATTAGCGACCTTCGCGGCGTCGATTCACCCTTCGCTGCGAGGAATTCGTTCCTCTCCGTGGCGCGTTTACATAAATTCCGTCGACGAATATCCGCGCTCGCGACCAGAGACCAGCAGGTATTCCGGGTTCCGCAATTATTTCGCAATTAACGAACGTTAACGGATACCTGGAGGGTCGTTGGAAGCAGAGCTACCTTTGGCCGCGTCCACGACGATATACCACGGATCGAACGGTCGCGGTGGCCGAGAAATCTGGATCCAACGGTTACGGCATCGTCGCGTGTTGTCGCGGATGCGCAGCCAACTGTGATCCGGGCTCTTTTCCGGGCACGCTGATTCCCCTCAATCTCCGGTATCGCCGATTATACCCTCTCGCAACGAAATTATCGAGTTGTTATTACCCTCTGGCGAATCTAATAAAAGCCCATCCTCGGACTCTAATTTATGTGATACGCGTATCCGCTGGAAGCACACCGGGAACGTCTGTCATTCCGGCCAATCCCGAGCCGCGGCTACGCTACCGATCGCGCGGCGTCCTTACAGAAGGTGCTCACCGAAAATAGACACGGAAACCGCAGCGTTCCTCTCCACCCCTTTTTTTTTTATATTTCCCACCGCGGAATGCTCCCCTTTTTTTCTCCTCTCCTCCCGCTTCGTCGCGATCGCGTTCGCGCGATCGACGCGGTCCGTGATCCTCGCGAACGCCAGCGATACGTAACGATGCGTGCGCGTATACATATATGTATATCCTACCCACCGACTGTGTCGATGAGAAAGTAGCCGGAGCGACCAGCCGCTAGAAGAGCTCACCCATAGAAAATGTAATGGTAGGGGTGCGTACTAGAAGCACCACGGTACCAATGCGCGCGGATATATCTACATTTTTGGCATTTCGCCTCGACCTGCCTCTCCCAAGGAATTCAACCTTTTTTTTTCTTTCTCTCTCTCTCCTCTCCTCCGTGCAACCTTCCGCGGTCTATAATCGTGTATGCAAATCGTCGCAGAGCGGCGGGGTGAAGCAATCGTCCCGCAATCGTGGCTTATTAAGTCGTTCCGTTGATTTTCTGTATTCGATCGACGGGAACCGATTCGCGGGGGCCCACCTTGACCCCGAACCGCGTCGGGGTCGTCGAGATCATCCCCGTTCCGCGGTCGCAGTCGCGCGTCCGGCCACCCCGAGCGACGCGCGGCTAAAAATCGGTATCGAAACGTATCCGCGCGTTTGCTCGATCACCCGAATCGCTCCGGCGAAAACTGGTTCTGAACGCGCGTGGCCGAACGATACCGGGACATTCGTCGATAAACACCTACCGGATATAGTTACGAAAGGACGAGAGACCTCTAATCGATTCGGGATCCAGTTATTCCACTTTTACTGCGAGCCTTAACGACACCGTAAATCCAACCGCGTTGCGCGGACGAGTTTTCGATACGCACGCGATACACAGGTACCGAGTATACCTCCACCGATAACAGCCCTGTCTTTAATATTCCACGACACGTAACGCGTTTAGAACCAGCGGCCGCGGCGGGGAAAACGTGACACCTGCTTCCGTAAATTATCATTCGACGAGAAAAACGTGGTTCCTAGGCTGGTTTTAAACGCGCTTAGCCGTCTCGTTTCTGAACTCTTTGCCTCCATTTCTTCCCTAACGCTTATCGTGAGATATTAATGTAATATCTAGTCGCACTCGCGCGACTACCTAAATCTACGCGATAATCTATACCAAACTCGACGCTAACGACGTTAATTACGTTACGTTTGCTCCGGTTGTCGCATAAACTACTTCGAACGGAACGGTTTAACGACCAATGAATCGAAACGGGAAGCGTTTTTACGGCCGCTGCTGCGCCCTTCCCCGTCGATAGGGCTAATTTACTTTCGTCGAGCTCGCGATCAGGGTAGGCGATTTTTTGTTCGGAAATCGAATCGTTGGATTAGCCCGATGCAACCCGAAACCGACCTCTCCTCGGCTCTATAGAGCGCGAGGAACGGAAAAGCTCGCCTAATAATCGCTGTAATCGGAGAAACTCGTGCAGCGACCGACGCGCTGCTCGAGAGAGGTGTTTCCGTTGCCTTCGCAGACCCGTTGGAAATTTGTCACGGTAGCGTCGCTCAGATTTTCTTGACGAATTTGCACGGATGTTTGCAAGCGCAACCGAGCGACGTCGCTTTTAGGCGGCGGACTCGATCGTGAATTGAAGGAGACGCGGGGTGTTTATTGTGATGCCGCGCCCCTCCAACGTGGGAACGAGGGAGAAGTTGATGGGGGGGACCCATGAATCGGGCACCCCCGAGCTAATCGGCCGATCGCCTCTCGGCGTTGACAAATTTGCGAGACGGTGATGGATGTTATTGACTGCTGCGTAAGCGGCGTGCTCCGTCGATCGTCGAACGATCGAGCGCCGGATAACGCGCCACTGTGAAAACTTTTCATCTCGTCCCTCGATCATCTCGCTTTGACACCGTGAACGTTAAACTACCCCTCTCTCCGATGATGTGCCGAAAGAGTTTCTCACCCCGTGGAGGAAGAAATCGAATAGCCGATTCGAGCATTCGTCGATCGTTGCTGGAAGAAAAATTTGCGCGCCTCGAAACTACCCCCTCGTCGACGCTCGTAGAATCGTCGAATTTTGGTGGCGACAACGAGGAACCAGCAGAGTCCGGAACGATTCTCCGTGCGACGCGAGTTCACCGAATTCGTACGGGATGGTTCTGGGGTGCGAGAGCCCGTCACTTTGATATGTAAATACACGCACTACGGGGTGCGGTGGCACCCGTTGCACACAGACGCGGACACCAGACCGAGCAAGTAGCATCGAGGCTTACGTGTGGACACGGAAGCCCCGTCGAAGAGCAGCCGATGTGCATTTGCTTCATCGAACATGCCACAATGGAGCTCTGACTATAAAGGGAAATCTAGCGAAACGGTGGTAGGGGAGGGGGGCGAAGAGGCTCGTCCCGTTTCTCGAATCCACCGGAACCATCCAATATCCCCCGTTATCTCTGTTCTGCATACGCCAATATTGGCCGGCTGGTTCTTTCCGCGAACCTGGTTTTTCCAAGTACACCCCCTCCGTAGGGAGCCGTTTGTCGGTTGAAAAGTTTCGAAAGGAGCTGAAAAGTGTCCGCCGTACGGTGGAACGTGTAATCACCGAGGAATATTCCGGTACAGGAGTCGAGCGATCGTGTGCGGAATGCAGCCGGGACGGTTTTCAATTTCTCCGTGCGCGCTCCTCCAAGTAATTCAGTCGGACAAGCTGCGAAGTAGTAATGAAAGAGGAAAAAGTGTACCGGTCGATTGGTAAAAATAAGAGCGTGGTTAACGGCCGGGTAAAGGATGGAGTTTCGCGTTCTCGTTGGAAGGTTAGAGACGAAACGGTGGCTTGGACGGCGACTACGACGCCGATGGCGTCTAATTGCCGTACGCTTGCGGTCTAGCACACGCACCGTGAAAGGATAAGCGAGCTAATGGCGTCGTATTGTGCGGTAATCTCGTAGTAATCGGTCCTCGTTTCCCTTGGTCCTTTTTTAAATTACACCCCGCGAGTCACACCCTTCCCGAACGGAACGGCTCGAAATGATAGCGCGGCCGAGGCGACTTCTATCGTCGCATGCCAAACGGCAATGTCGCGGCGAGAGAGACGCAGCCCCGGTGCGCCGCAGAGACGCCGTCGTCGAACGTATCTACTACGCTCGCTTCCACGTTTCCACCGATATACCCCATGAGACTCGTAACCGAGGCACGCCGCGCCGTTGCCGCATATGCACGCCGCTCTCGAATCCCCGCCCGTGTATTGGTAGCCAAGCATAATGCTGCCCATTTAATGTTAACGACGCCATTTTCTGAATATGGATATCAACCGCCTTTGACTCCGGGCGCTCATGAATTTTCATACACGTTAGGGTCCCGCGCGTTCCACCGCGCCACGAAACCTTCTCGCTGGATCAACAGCCATTGCCTTTAATTCCGACGTTACCCTCCCTCCCCTCTTTCTCTCTCTCTCTCTATCTCTCCCTTTCTTTCTTTCCCCTCCGTCGTCGAGGCCGAGAAATTTTCTTCGGAGAGAACCAGCCGCGTCGAAGCTGCTCGCGATTCCATTTCGTTCGAGCTGTCCGCCACCACCGCCGCCGCTGCTTTTCCTCGCCGATGGACACGGGAAAATGTCACAGGACGAGGTGCTGCTCCCCTGACAACGTTTACCCGTGCCGCAGGAGTAGCGTGACTTCGGTGACGTCAGCCTCAGGTAAGTCTTGGCCCCCACCATGAAATGCGTTAGCTGCAGGTGAGCAGGCGTGGTCTTCCCTCGACCAATCGTGTTCACGGGGCAGGACGATACCTGAATAACCTGATAGCTCACCTGAGACGCGCGCAGCAACCTCTCGCACGTATCGAATCGCGACACGCGATTGCACCGCGAATTTTATTCATTTCGTAACACCGATTGCCGTCCATTCTTACGACCATGTTGCGAGATCGCCTCCCTGGGTAAATAAACTTTGATTCGCCTGTGGGAAGTCGGGGGACGACGTCTGCCGTTTCCAAAGGAAAGAAATGCAAACGAGTGCGATCGTTATGTCGCGGAGATTATTCGCGGCGACGTAGCATACCGTCGCAGTTACATCTATCGTAACCGCGCGCAATAAGAAAATGACAAGGTGCGCTCTGAAAGGGTATATACGTTGGAAAAAAAAAAAAAAAAAAAATGTAGGAGTCGTAACGGAGCGAGGAATTCACGCGAACCGAACGAACGATCGATCAGCGTCGCGGTTTCTTATTCGTATCGGCTATATCGCGATAATTACGGATCGCGTAGAACGATCGGGGGAATGACGTAAAGAAACGCGGGGGCCTTTTCCCCGGACGATCGTTTAACCGATACGAGGCGTGACAACGTCGTCTTACGCGTTCCGCGACGTAATCTCAATTACAGACGACTTAAATAATAATAGAAATTAAAGGAACGGACCTCCCGAGAGGATAATTCCGCGGTAGCGTCCGATATTAGATACGGCCGAAGGTGAGGAGAGTAGCAGGGCCTCCCAGCTGTCCTCCCACTGCGCCGAGATTACAATAATTACCATTCTTATTTACCTTCTCCGCCGCTGCCTTCCGCGGGCCTTCAACCCTTCTGCCGGTCTACGCATCAATTACACCCGTCAAAGTTTCTCGCTTAAATCTCGAGATTGATCGCGAGCAATCGCAGTTTCGACGCGTGGACACGCGCGTTCCTTCGAAACGGACCAGGAAAGGTGCGCGAGCTGGAGGAAAAACGGAAGGCGCTAGGAAACCGAGCAAACAACGAAGACAATAAGTTGGCAAATCTCACGGTGGGACGCGCGCTGGCAGGCGGTCGCACGTGCTGAGAGGAAACTCGAGACACCAGCAATCATCGCGGCGTCCATCGGTAAAAGGAAGGGAAGGCACCGCGCGGCACCTCCCGGGACGATAATTCGATGTAGGGGCACCCTGAAGTACCCGGTGTGCCCCATCGGCGGGAGGTCACCGGTTACGCCCCTGAGATATGCGCAAGAACGCTGCCACGGCCACCCTTTCCGCGCTCTTCTCCCTTTTTAATACTCGTTGCCCCCTTTCCTCCCCCTCGCGCGACCTTTTTCTGCTTTTTACCGCTACCGTAGGACGTCTGCAACGACGCGAACGCGCGCGAGGGGGTTGCTCTCGTTGCATTTCGTCCGCCGGTGAAAGAATCGCGGAACCCGTTTTCACGTGAACGCCCACCGGAAGCAGCTGAAACCTGCGCCCTGAACCGGCTGAATGCTCCGCCGATAGAAGATATACAAGAGTACCGGGGATCCGATTACGAGGACACGCGGGGTACGTTGGGTGACCGTTTCCTCCATTCAACGCGCTCGTCAAATCCCTTTCGAGACATTCTTGCCGGGCCCCATTCTTTATTAATCGAACCGCCGATGGCCAATCGACGATGGAACCGCGCGCACTCGGACCTTCTCCAGGAGCCGGTTTCTCCCTGCGATATTTGCTTTTCACGGTTACAAACCCGGGCCTCGTTAGGGTCCAACGGAGATTAAGCGATTCGTTACGCCGCTTAATGAATCGAAGAAATATTGCATTTCGAAACCGTCGCTCCTTCCTCGAGTTCCCGGCGGATGTCGCACGAACAAAGAAACATCCTTCGCGTTCCACTCGGCATCCTTGCTCTCGATGAAACTCCGCCTACCACCTACCTACCCTTATCTACGGCTCCTCTCTCGACTGGCTTTTGTGACGGCGAACCGAGTTCTGGCTAGTTCGTAAGTACGTCTCCGCGCGCTGCTGACCATCGACAGTGGTCACGCGTTTACACGCATCGGTGGGAAGACTGGAATGGGTTCGACGCGCGCCACGCCACATGGTGCCTCGATTTCCCGTGTCGCGTCGACAGACCGCAAAGAATCGGTCCTCCAGATGTTTGAGATACGGTCATCTCGTTACGTTTCCTTTGAAAAACCTCGCGCAGCGTCATCTGGAGGGAAACAGTGTCAGTTGGTCGCGAAAGCGTCAGCATCCGAGAAGAGGAATGGAATCGGTTTGGTTCGCCTCGTAAATATGTAATTAGGATTTATTTGGAATGCGCTGGCGCACAAAGGGAGGAGGGCACGGAAAGACGTGACACGCTTTTTCTCCTCGGGCCTGGCGAACGCGTCGAATTTCGGGGGGGCTCGGCCAGAGGCACGCCCTCGCCCCTACGAGCATAATTCCGATTCTGGCTCGGGTGCATGTGCTCCGCGGTAGAGAAACGGCGCAATCTTTATCCACGAGTGAATAACGCGCGTGTAGCTACCGGGGAAGTTCTTATAGCACGCGCAGGGGCGTATCAAGGACGCCTCGAACGAACGCCCCTGTCGACCCCTAGGTGGTCCAGGGCGTCACTGGGTGGTACTGGCTTTAATTCCAGACCAGTGGGTCCTTCCTCTCCGACTCGTTGCGAGCCCATTCCTTCTCGATTCCACCGATACGCTCTCCTCGTTACCGTCCTAAATATCAATTCCGCGACCGCGATCGGATTAACGGCGATTCGTTAACCAGCCGTCCTCGCGAGATCGAACCGTTCCTGATTCAGCGTCTCGAATCGAATCGAATCGATTCGAGTCCTGTAGAGTATTTAATAAATTCCAATTAACGATGGCACGCGGGACCACCAGGATCCGGTAGTCGAATCGCAAATCGCATAAACACACACGGCTCATTAGCCACCGGGGAGCAGGCTCGGTCGCCTTTTATAGTCGAAGGTGGCGGCAGCTACCGCCTTCTCAGCGAGCACCAGAAAGGAGTCGCCGGTTTACGACGGGGCATAAAACTTATAGATATTGCCAAGAAATGCCACCCCTGTGGTCCCTCCGCCTTTTTTTATCCTCCTCTGCTCCAACTACCACCATTTCCACGGTAGCCAGGCCGCGCATGTACGCGCGCGCCTCGTAACAGAAGAGGAATTAACGTGAACGCGCGGTCGTTCTCGCGACGTAATTACAGAAAACAATGGATAAGCGCGTGAAACGATCGGACGTGTTACGTGTAACACCGAGAGGGTAGCAATCGCGTTCATTTGGACTTTCAACCCCTCCGTGTACGAGGACAAATTATGACACCGTTGTAATTTCACTTTCGAACGGAATAAAGAAAGTGGCCGACAGCGTTTACCGATTCGTCAAGACCGATTGATGGGAAAACTCGTATGGGTCCCGGTGTATATTCACCGCGATAATGATACGCGCGCGTTTGCAACTCCTCGACGGAGGGATGCTACCTATCAACTTCCTCGCGTACACGATTCGTATGCCTTCGCCCTCCGGTAATAACAGGCCGTGTGGTATCTATCGATTGCGCGTACACGGACATTCAACTGGGTATCGGTTTTTCTCCGCGCGTCAATTATCGGCACGAACCGATTTTTCTGCCTCGTTCCCGTCAAGTTTGCGCGCGCGACTCGAGCGATTCCAGTTTAACCAGCGGACAATTAAAATGGCGACGAACGTTAACGGTTCGCGTATCGTCGGGTGAGCGCCATGTTTCGGCTCGCCTCGATCGCGGCACGCAAAGCGAATCGACCGTACCGGGTGGTAAGAAGGGATGAACCGGAATAAGAAGGACAATTGACAAAATGGCAGGGGCTAGGGGATGAATTCTAGCTCGGAACACGCGCGTGCAACGTGCAGCTATGAATCATGAATGCGCAGGGTAACCGGTAGAAAGACACGGTAACGGTAACGGCAATTCAGAAATCGTGGAACGGGTTGCAATTAGTCGGGCATGGAGCAGGAACCAGTCAGAGGGTGAGCCAGCCAGCGTCGACGGTGGCGCGGCGGCAATTGCACGTTTGTAATTAATTAAATAACGATATAATTGGCTCATAGAGCAATTAGTTGATTGATACACGAGACCCTGATGAACGAGGGAAGAGAGAGGAACGTAGTACGGGACGCAGAGACGGAGAAAGGCAGAGGCAGAGAGCGATGCGAAACCAGACGGAAATTGTTTCACAGAAGTTGCATGCCAGTCAAACGATGTGGATAGGGGTGTAATTTTGTTTGCAATTTGCATTCGATTTACGTGCGAAATTTATCGCTATTCAGTCTGCGCCCGTCGATAAATTAATCGAATTAAAGTTAAAGTAAGACTGGAAAAAGAATTTCGTACGCCAGTTGTTTTTTCTTATTCTAAGAATTCCAGCACACACCGAGAGAAACCGACGATTCAGCGATCGTTGTTCCCAGCTGCTAACAGCCTGAGAGAAACCGATTAATCGAGATCCAAGATAAGTCTGGCGTATCTATTCGAGCCGGCGTTGTACGGTAGCTACTGTGGAAAACTGCCGCAACATTTGTAAACGTCGAGAGCGTTCCATTGTACGCGATCAATTTGTCGCGAACGAGATCGTTCCATCGATACGCGACGATCCCTTCGCACTTTCTACAATACCGTTCCGATACGTACGACCGCGTAACCATCTTTATCGCGGGAAGGGTGTTTCCCAGCGCGAAACAAAGGAACAACAACGTGTAAAGTCCGGTGTAAGTAATCGTGTAAGATGGCTTAGGTGGTTCTTCGGTGGACGCAGGCGGCGCCAACGAATCCTTTGATGGTCCGCCGCATCGTCGGTTTTTCAGGTAGCCACAGACGCATTAGTCACTCTTCTCGGTCTCTTCGCTTGTCCCTCCCGAAGGGAGAGGATGCTCGGCGCACAGGTATCTAAATGAGCTGCTCAGAATCGTTAATAGGCGCTACAGCCGCGAACAACGCGTGTCTCGTCGACGTCGACCTTTTTCCTTCTATCATCACCCACGCGAGCCTCGATCGCGTTACGGTCCACCTCTCTCGGATCGTGGACGAACGCCTCGTCGTCGTCGTCGTCGTCGTCGTCGTCGTTCAGCCGTGCGAAACGGCGCAAAAATCGTTCAGAGTTTCCTCGAACTCGCGTAAAAATCGCCGGAGAAAAGGAGCAACGCGAGGGGGTTGTTGGTCGTTCGTTTTATCCCTCGCTGAAAAAGTGGTTCATTCAAGGTCCCCACCGTCTTTGTTCTTTAGGAAATCAAGTATGAAGCCATCAAGCTGCCAGTAAATCGCGAGCCGCGGCACGGCCTCTGTTTTTCTGCGCCTCCAATCTCGGCGCCAGTCGGAAAGCCAAATCATGGCCTCATTATAAAGTAATTAAAACCCATTACTAATGCTATCCTTTATCGAGGGAAGCGAAAGGGCAGAAGCCGACACAATGAAGCGGCAGTCAGACCCTCGTCTTCTCGCCGCGGCTAGAGAATCTGGAACCTCGATTTTGGCTGTATAATCGAATAGCGATACGACGCGCGACAGGACACCTCGAAACACGGACCCTTTGATCCGTCAATATCCGTCCTGCGATTAACTTCCAATACGATTTTCTCACGATTTAATCGAATTTGCCGGACGACGGACCGTGAACCGAGCGACGCCCAACGCGATGGACGACGCCGCCTTCGAAAGAAAATCGTTACTCGCGCGCGTACGCGCTTCTTCCAACTAAACCTTTTTCGACTCGACTCCGCGCGTAATTACAAAAATCTAACAATCGTGACTCCGAAAGCGACCGCGACAAAAAACGGCCTTAACGAAACAAGACTACGACGAAGCCACTGGCGCCAGGGCTCCTCCAACTCATTACCCGATTCTCCTCGCCAAGCCAGAGCGTCAGGTATCGAGGCGAGAGATTCGAAATTCGTGCTGGTCACAAAAAGCGCGATCTCTTCGATATCGAAATCGCCGCTGTCGAACAATGTAAATACTTGCGAATACTTGTACGATCGCTTTCAACGGCGTCCAAAGGATCAGCCAACGGCTCGAGCTGTTCGTCGAGAAAATCGTTAATTCGCGAACGGCGTTTTCCTCTCTAAAATCGACCATCGTCCTCTTCGACTGGCGAAATTAACGGTGATTAGAAAGGTGCGACATTTTCGCGATCTTATCGAAATGTTAAGCATCGGTTTTCGCATTCCGACAAAGCTGCCACGGTTGAGGCAGCCCCGTGATGACGGGGGAAAGATACAAATTGGGGTCGAGAGAGTAAAGGTCCGATCGACCGGCAAGAGATCCTTATCCGCCTAATGGGCAGAAGCCACTGGAGGCAAAATCAAGAGTCACTTATTCCAGGATCTTCACGCAAAACCAGTTACCTACTCGAACATTTTTTTCTCCCCGTCGCTCGGTTTTCCCTCCGCGCGAGTCACCCCTGGAAACGTGTCGACGTCTCGTCGATTTCGGAATAACTTAATTAGCCAGCCAGCTAACGAGAACGCGATACCTTCTCGAAACGAGGCAACCACTCGTACAAACTACGTTCCATTATGTTTCGATCGGTACTAATCGTGGACGCGGACGGGATTCTACCTGCTCGACGAGGGATGAGACGAAACGTGGTCGGTGAATTAAGGCGAGGAAAGGCGAGGAAAACCGTAACCACCCTCGTCGGTGCGCGGGCACGATGCAACACTGTATCGCTAGATAAAAGAAGGGGACGGTGAATCAGCGCGGTTTATAGATTTACTCACGCCCCCGGATCCTTGTTTACGTGCTCGTAACCGTCCGTCGCTAAACATTTATCGTCTCCTTGAACAAAACCTCGATAACGTTATTATTACCATTACGCCGTACCCGAGGCGTTCCCGAAGCGCTTTTCGCTCTCAAGTATCGAAAGTGCTTTTTAAGATGAGATCGCGCCTGGATCGGAGAGAACCATCCTCCCCGTTGCATCCGGGATCGTCCGTGGAGCAGCGCGCGCGAGCGGTAATCCAGCAACCGTAAATTGATGGACGTTCACCGTAGAGTAATTGAAACTCTTGAACTTAGCAAATGAAATCTCGGGCCCCGTGATTGGTATTATTATTCCTGGACAAACGTTCGCGCGTGATTATAACTCTGGTACGGGGCCTCGCGTAACTTTATGGAAAATCTGCGAAATTCACGGTCGCACTACGCATACGTAATTGCGCGTCCTTGTTCTCCCTTTTATTCGCCTTTCATCTCTCGGCGTTCCGCTTAACGGAGGTACGCCGTACAAAAGCCTCGTCGCGAGGATTGCGGACTTCTCTCTCTCTCTCTCTCTCTCTCTGTCTGGTCGCTTGGAATGGATGTCGTTGACGAGGTGTTAAGAAACCACCTTCTCTCGTGGCTGTTTACGCGCGCGATGATTTACGAACATCGCGTTCGCGTCCTGCGAACCTCAAGACTCCGCGCACAGATCCTATTGATAGAGCGTAAAAGTTGGAAACATAATCCAAGCTCTCCGTTCCTTTTTCCCTTCCTCCGTTCGGAACACACGCGGCAGCCGTCCGCCACTTTTAACTTGGACATTCCGATCTTTCATAGAACGAAGGGTGAGAGAGAGAGAGAGGTAGAATCGGTGCCGCTGGACCCCTCGTAAATTGTACGCAGGCTGGCGCGTATTGTGCCCGGTGATTTACCGGTGCAAGTCCATTAGTCGTAAAGCAATGCTCCTCTCGCCATTGCTAGATGACGGACGATAAGACAAACTGCGTTTCCATCGTGGTATGGTACCTAGCGGTCGAGGAACGGTGTAAGTGCTGAACCAGCCGATCGGTGGTGCCAGCAACGGTCCCAACTTCCCTTTCATCGACAGCCACGGCTCGCCCCGCGCTCTCTTTCTCCGTCGCGCTCGCGCTCGCCGGCGTAATTTACGATCTTGGCCTCGTCATTACGAGCCGAATGCCTCGACCTTCGTTACCGGCAAGGGTGAAACGGATGAACCTCCCTCCCGGGTAATGCGCATTATATACCCCCTCTATAATGAGCTATCGCCGACTACGAATCCTCCGAAGATCGCAATCGATGCTATCCATTGTTTATTTTCTCTACCGTGGCATTGCGATTCTCGTTAACAGAGATGGATGAAATTTCAATTAAACCTCGCGGGTATCGCCCCCGATCTCGTCGACCCGCCGGCACGAAAATCTACAACGCCCCGTATGTTTGCCATTTCAACGGCTCCCGGTGCCCGTTAATTATCCCGGCTGCAAAAAGAAAAGCCGCGTGCGCCCGGTGATTTTAATGATAGTTCGTGATAAACCGTCGCTAGCAGGAATTCAACCGTATTTCGCAGCGTGACGCGGCAAGAAAACGCTCGAGTTCCGTCCCGGACGGTTTCCGCGCGTATCCTTACGCAACGCGGGTGTCCGTCCGGACGATGACGCGGGTAAACCGGGCCCGTTGCGCGGCAACACGGTAACCCCGATACCGAATCCTCGTTACGCTCCGGGCAGCTCTAGTTTTCCTCGACAAATAATGCTAATTACCCGCGCCGCGGCGCGATTATACACGCAAATGAGGCAGGATACGCGCGCGTACTCCGCCGCTCCCGAAGTTTCGAGCCGCGCTCGCGGAAAAACGCGCACGCGTAATAATTACCAGGACGCAAGAAACTTAACGAGACGGACATTAATGGACTCGTTACGCGCGCATGGGAGAGAGAGGATGCCCAGAGGTTTTATGGGGCTACGCACGCATCGCGAAATAACGTTCGATAACACACCGACTGTCCGTGATCGTGGGCGGGCCACCGCGTAATGAGACTATGATAGGCCACGTCTCGCGAATAAGAGACAGAGATCTATTCGTGCGCTCTACGTGTATCCTTCATGCGCGGTTAATTATACGACTGCCCGTCCTGGCACAGAGAAACAATGAACGACTGCCACGAACTGCACGCTGGTTCTGTTACTCGCAAAGGATGCGTCGTTCTCTCGGATTCTCAGCTAGCTGACGGGCTGAAGAGCACCGCGTTATCGAGAAACCCTCGAGGATTCGGCTCGTTGTTCACTTTGACCGCGGCGGAA
Source organism: Xylocopa sonorina (assembly GCF_050948175.1). Lineage (NCBI taxonomy): Eukaryota > Metazoa > Arthropoda > Insecta > Hymenoptera > Apidae > Xylocopa > Xylocopa sonorina. Next base: position 18,685,638 of record NC_135193.1, read on the forward strand.
GCGAAATCGGTGCGTCAAAGCGGTAATGGTAACAGTTTTCCTTTGTCAAGCTGGATTTCCGTGACGAGCGACCGGTCCAGATGTCATTGTGGCGAATTTCCACGGTTCCCTCCCTGAAAAGAATCGTGACACCGCCCGTGGCCCCGCGCTACGTTCCCGCTACCGTACCCGAACGAGGAGACATAATAAAATCGTAAAGATACATCGGAAAGGAGATATTCGTGGGCGCGTAGAAATTTGTATCCCGCGGGAAGCATATATCCCCGAACGGTGTAACTTCGGAACGGCGTTAAATTCGACAGATTTCACGGTAATTTTTAACTGCTTCCCGGGTGAAACGAACTCTGCCCGTCGAACAGTGCGCGCAGCCGTCTTTTCGAAAGGGGCAACGCGTTACGGAGCGGTAATTACTTTCTACGATTATTAGCGATACACGTGGCTTTCTCGAGACACCATCTGCCGAGAAGTAACCACCGAATGGTACACACGTACGGCTTTGGAGAACGACATGCCCGTTCCTTTCTTTTTTTTATTCGATCAGATACCGGTGTATCGTTCCCGATGATTGCAGTTATTATACCGAAAAGCTGCGCATTAGAATTCGTGTACCGGTGGATGATCGATTATTTGGCTGAGATAAACCCTCTCGAGGGCAGACAGAAGGATTTAGTTCCTGCGAGAACGGTAGGCAGGCAGGGCTGTGTTACTCGATTTTTCGGGAATTCGTGAAAGCAGGAGAGCGTTCCGTGAAAAGAGCGTAAAGTTCAAAGACAGCTCTGGGTGCGCTCGAAGGAGCCGGAAGTCTCCTGAAAACGGCCTGCCCGCTTTCTCGTCCGCTTCTTCCTGTCACACGAGACCCTTTTACTGGCACCCTAAAAATCTGCTCCTCCCACCGCGGCACGTTAATAGGTGATTCTTTGGCTAATGGGGTAGCTGCTGTTCGACGTTCGTTATTCTTCTTTCGTGGCGCGTTGTTCCGATAGAAGCGCTTATTATTTAGCAACAAGGCCGTCGGTTCCAGTGGGTGTAGACGGGTCGTGCCCATCGCACGAGCCTCGATATATTTTTAGGGGGTGCACGCGTGTGCGTGTCCGTGCACGTAGTCCCATCGTCGTCTACGTTGATGCGCGTACGCGTGGTACGCGTGTCACAGCCAGAAAAACATCGATCACCGAAGAGATACAATTCATAGTAAGAGCGTAACAACACCCTTCGCGCGTGGTACACGGAGCCATCGGGTGCGGAAATTTCTACGTAAACCACGCGGGTGTGTATTCCGCGCGAAATATCGTTCTCTACGCTAAGCAATAAATACCGTCTTGCTCGCACATCTCCAAGCGAACAATGTACGGTACGTGTGCGCGGCACGAGTGCAGCTGCAACTCTCACGCCCTCGATACGCCCCTAGGGATGCAGGGGGTTGGAGCACGGTTTTTCGAGTAACGGTGTAGTCGCGTCAGCGCGTGCTCTTTCAGCAAACAAACTACACGCGCGACGCGACGCTTTCGAGATTCGAGACTCGAAAAGTAAGTAGAATTTCGCGAACTCCACCGGTACGAGTAAAGAGAGAGATGGACAGGCTCTTGTCCAGGAGATGACGTCAGTCGGTTCTATCTAGTAGATATTATGAATGGGTGGGGAGCCCTAAGGGTCCGCCTTTCGAGTAAACCGCTACAACTACCAATATCGGTACCACCGGCACTACCACCTCCACCGATGCCGTCGTTGCCACCCCCCGGGGGCAGTAATCTCGCATGGAGATCCGGCTTAAACGATAGGCCCTGTTTCCAGCGCCGCCCTCGTACGCGAGACTCTTAATTTCCAAGCAAAACGAGTACGCCGCAGCCACCACCCGGTCGCTCGGTTTCCACGAAAATACTTTGCGTCCAGTTCTTCGTCGCCGTTTACCGAAAGAACCGCTCGATGGCATGTTATTATACGTGCCTCGGATATATTTCCATATCGCGCGACTAGGCGAGGTTAATGCTACCATCGGAACAGAGCCAACCCCTTTTTCGAAGATGGCGCGCCATTAAACAGATTCCGTTTTTCTTTCTTCCACCGTAGGGAAACGTGGCTACCGCGTGCTCCTAGAGACTACCAACGACCGCCATGCTGCTGCGTACCCCGCTTAACTCGATGCCGGGTATCGTTTAATCGGCGATCTTGCACGCGAACGCTTCTCGCGAACGCCGGCCCGATCCCTCGATAACGTCACGAACGGGAGACGATTCGTTCCGTGCGCGTGATACGCGCGAGAAATCCCTTCTCTTCGGTACATGTAATTAGCCGTGTCAAAAACTGTGTACCTACGTTTACCGCGTACCCAACGAACGACAGAAGCATCCGTTTCACGGCGATAGGGAAGAGAAATCGGCGCGGCGAGCCACCAGAGAAAAGGTAGAAAAGGTAGAAAAGGGAGGCAGAGAGAGAGAGGTAGACGGCCATGATGGCTCGATGTAGCCTGGAGGAATATAAAACGAGGAGAGATATCATCGCGCCGGTGAGTCGGAATAAAACTATAAACCGGAGGAAACAATTACCCCGACTGAGCGCGGTAGAAGATGCGGCTAATGATAAGTGGTCGTTGGTTGCTCTTAGAGGGCCTTCCATAGCCTCGGTGTATCGCATTCGCTCGGATCTAGCGCCATTTTCACCGCGCCGATAGAAACCGCCACCTCCTCTACGACTGCTATTCCTCTCCCCTTTCCGATTCCTCTGATTCGTTTCTTTTCTTTCTTCGATCGATCTCGGCTACTAAGAAAAATGACGAGACGAGGAGGAGCGGAGGGAAGTAGCGCGGCGGTTACGAAACACGAGTAAAGCGACTTTCGTATTTCAATTTCCTCGTTTGACCGGGGTAAAGTGTGCATCTTCTAAAGAGACTCGGGGAGCTTTGCACACGGTCGTTTTCTTTCGCGTGGCGAAGATCACAGTGTTCACAGAAGGCATCTAATTGCCAACCTCTCGCATCTCGCGCTCCCCCATAAACTTAACGACCGCCTTAACGGTTGGCCCCGCCGGTATGCTAAAGAGCGTTTCTTCGGCTATTTCGCGAAGTACCCTGTTAAAGACTCCGATGGGCCGTTGGAACGTTTGAACGGTGCAAAAGACCACGTTCTATGCGAGACGCCCGTTCATTTCGGCGATGCGAAATCATAAAATCGTTAAATTAATACGTAAAGGACTCATTAACGGAACGACCGAGCGTTTCGGGCGACCATCGCCCTTGCAAAGACATCGCCCGGTTCGATATGCTCGCCGATGTCGCGCAGATGTCGAGCCTCGGCTGCGTGTCCCAAAGCGGCCGCCGCGATAGTCGATTTTTGCGTCGAGGATCGTTCGCATGATTCTGATTGGAGCGATCGGGAAAAAAAAAGTGGCGCTCTTGGAGGGGATGCAGACGGCGCGGAGGGTCCGTGATTGGCGGGACATTAGTGTAATGAGAGTCTTGAGTTAAGGGGTAAAACGTGGTAGCAGCTACCGCGGCTTGTATCCGCCATGATTAGAGCCTCTCCTGCATTTTCGCCGATATCGTGAGTTCGCGAAATCGCTCCTGCAATTTTAATCCGGTCTCGAAGGGACTCTTCCTTTCGTCCAAAGGGAAAAAGGAACGCCGGTGGTGCGACGGACTGTTGCCACCAGCTGGCAAAAAAATCGAGCGAAACGAACGGGAAGGGAACCCATCTTGTCGATCGACGAGTACGCGCACGGTGGCTACGAAAACTTGCGCTGCGTTTGCCTCGGCACTTACGAATCGATGTCGACAAGATCCGCGTGTACGATTCGCTCGATAACGCTCTCGTGGGACCATAAAAATAGAGCCCGTGGGGCCCGATTAAAAAGCCGTTCGTTGGAAAATGTAGGTACGCGCCGATACTATTACCAGCCACGCCGTATGCGTTTATGGATATATTCGTACGCGCATCTATCAAAGTATACATTAATCACGAACACATCCACGGGGTGCAACGTGCGTGAACGATGAAAATGTTGTACGTTGCTATCGATATGATTTATGACCCGACCTAACGATGCACTTCTGGCACCGGAACACGGCCGACGCGTTCGCTGCCCTGTCACGTTAACGGAGAACGTCGCAATTTCTGTATCCTAGTATCTACCCTCGTATCCACCTTCTTTTGAATATTTTACGAAGACGCCGCCGTCGTATATCTCGTGTCCCGTCCCGACGTATCGCGATTTTCCGAACTCGCCTGCTGCGATCCGTCCACGTTTGCCAGCCAACTTTCCCCGACTCTCGATTCCTGTACACCGATGCCTGATCGGTTGCCTGCAGTTAGGGGCATAGGTACGCGATACCCGTGAACCTCGCTACGCTCCCTGCGTTCCTAAGTAAAATTACTTTCACCCTTCCGCCGTTTCTCCCTGGTAGGAGCGGATCGAAGCGAACGGCTGGTAACAGCGACGGAGGAGCACAGATGCATTATCGACTATCGACTAACCATGGTATCAGCCGCGGTGAAGACGATAAGCAGAGCGTATGTTTTGTAACAATGTTCTCTTCTCGGAGGAGGTACCTAGCCGGGGCACGAGAGCCGATGCAAGTTGCAGGATCTACCCTCTAATCATAGCTACGAGTCTGACTGCAGTCCGGACGCGAGCAAGCACGTGTTGTGCCGGTTCCGCCAGCAGGTCGGCCGGCCTCGTCCATGGGCATTACGTATTCAGTGGCCAGCGCCATTTTGCCTCGACCATTTTTGCCGATCAAATCTTAATTGTTGGCTGGCGGCTGTCTAAGGGGGCGTGGCCACTGGTTGGTTCAGTTTCTGCCACGCGATGCACGAACGCATTGCTTTTCTTCTTCTTCTTCTTCTTCTTCTTCTACTTCTTCTTCCTCCTCCCCCTCCTCCTCCTTCTCCTCTTCCTCCTCTTCTTTTTCTTCTTCCTCTGCTTCTTATAGCTCGACAAGAAGCACGATAGATCGCGACTTTCGAATCGTTTTTGATCCGCTGCTGTTTACTGGTTAACCCGAGCAACCGCGTGCTCCAATCACGAGAGCCCGAACCGTTCGAGCTGTACAAAATCGAACCTCGATCTCCCGTATCTTCGTTCTCGCGTAATAGCCGCGCGAAAACTACACGCTGCCCCGTCAATTATCGTATCGATCGACGTCGGGGAAGACGCGCGTCAACGGCGACGTGGACTTCGCACGGGGAAAAGAAGCTACCGGTTCCCCGGTATAATTAACGTAAATGGGACCAACTGGCAATTATCGATTATCCTACGGGAATCTCGAATACCGGTTAAGAGCTAGGCGAGATCGTAACAGATCTTCTGGAGGAGGACATGTTCTCAGAGCGAAACACCGGATCTCTGGATTGTAAAGTTCAACGGTGCACAATTATCCGGCCTCTCTTAATTAATTTGAAACAAATTGTCCGTTGAACAGCGACAGTTAAAAGCGCGTTAAGAAACGAATTTTCTTTCTATCTCGTTAATTAATTTTAATTATTCCCCGCGTCCAGGCATTATGGTAGAACCGCACAATTTACCCACATGTATATAGATATTATAATAATAACAGAGACTAAGTTTGTACTTTGTTTTAATTAACGCCAGACAGCCTTGGGAAATTATTGCGATCTCCGCGGTGAATCGTTAAAACGCGGGAAATCGATTTTGTAGAAAAACCTGATAAACGATATCGGTAGGACGCGCTAATTAATTCGAAACTTATGTATCAATCGGACATAGGCTGGCGCAATTATACGAAATTAATATCGCGTACGGTATAATCAGGTCTGTGAATGGCGGAGCAGTGGTGCGCATTGCTGCTAACCTTCTCGCCGTAATGACACGTATTACTCTGATTGGTAACAATTGGTAACAATTGTCGGGCGGAACCGAGCCTCGGAGGTTCCGCTACTTTGCCCGTGTTGTTTACGAGCAGAACTTCGAAACGTTACACCTTAATTGCGCGGCTACATGCTCGAGGAATTATCGAGGCTTCTTCGCGTCCCTCCGCAATTAGTCGTTAGAGACGTGCCCGTTGGTCTACGGCGTTAGAATCTGGTTCATCCTCGATGTATATAATAATCCCCAGCGCTCGAAGCTGAAAGAACCATCGATTCCCATATTAACGCGTTCTTTTCTCTGCGCGTTTCACTTCCCACCCGGCCTCCCGCCCAACAAAGGAGCGATCATCGCAACTAAATATCTCGACGATTAGATCAGATAACGCCGCGAATTAACTTTGTTACAAATTCTTTCTCCACGTTCGATCTTCCTGTATAATTTGCCGGCGCGTAGCTGGGTTCCGCGTATCCCGAATATGGACACTCGGAGGCAGAGAGGAAGCGGCGAGCGGCTAATGCTCATAAACGACGCAACAACAGCTGGGAAAACCGGGAGCGTCATTTTATAATCTTCCATTCGCCTCGTAAAAACGCGAAACAGCGGATGCTACGTACCTGCGAGTACCATCGCATTTTATGCGCCTGTAACGCTGCCAATGGACCGTTGCTAACTCGTATTCGACTCGTCTAGAAATTATTGCAACATCGTTACGCCACGGTAACCTCGTCCTGTTCCTTCTTCGATTTTATTCGTCGCAACGCGGCCTAGCGGAGAAGGGAATGCTTGCGAATCGCAACATCGGTATCGCGATATCGAATTCGACGGCGTTGCATGTCAGACTGCGGCCGTTGCAATTGAATGGGAACAACCGCGGCTGGTTTCTTACATTGTTACGTTCCTCTCGTCGAAGCCGTGCAAAAAGGGAAGCGTTCTCGTTCTCGTTCTCGTGTACATTGAATTTAAAGCTAATTGGCAGTTCCGCGCGATATTCGTCTAAGTCGAAACGAAATGTTAAGCGGGCACGTCAATTAGCGGCGATTCCGATTAAGTCATTTTTAACGGTGATTGCGGTGCGAGCATTATAACGAGACGCGAAACGAAAATTTTACGCGCCGCCTAATTGGACCACACTCGACAGTCCCGATGTTATTTCCTCGTAAACGCGAGTCCCGTAAGTTTCGCATTAAACGATGCTTTCTACATTTATTATCTTCCGATGCAAAACTCTGCTCTTATTCCCTGCACCCTGTTATTCGCCGCTCCATTTACGAGCTGTTCTCTTATTTTTTTCCGCCAATAAAGCCGCTCGGCGTAGTCGAAAGAACCGCGACCGAGCGACTGGATCGGTTCTAACAATAAGAGCAAACCACGTTCGAACGGACATCTAACGTCCCTGCTTCTTCCTCGAGTTTGTCAGGTTTCCGGCGAAGGATGGATTCGAGCCGAAATTTATTATGTATAACGGTACCGCGACTAAACGCGGTCGTTACTCGGTTATAATCCGGCGATACACCGTGCGCAAATAAATGCCGAGGCAACGAGCAGCGCGTCGGCGTTTCGTCGGAATTAGTAACGCAATCCTTCAATTCGACGTATATCTAATCTGATGAAATTCCTATAATTCGTGGGCCTTTAATATGGTTTCGATCGAAATCGTCGGGGCCAATAAGAAAGGCAGAAGGGCGAGGTTCCGATCCGGCGGCGGCGGCGGCGGCGGCGGCGCGCTGGCAAGATGCTCCGGTACACCAGTGACGTAAGCGAGTTTGCGGTCTCCAAATTACAATATCACGAAAACGAGCGAGCGAGTCGAGATGGTGTAGACTATGGTCCCGAAGGGAGGTAGAGGAAAGGTCCTTTCCGCCAGCCGTGCGCTCGTCGAATAATAGCCTTCTGATTATATGCATTATATGGGCCGAGATTGATACGGTTCGTAATAAAATAATTGAAATAATCACACGCCACAAGGTCGACGCAACGTTAGAAATCTGTTGACCAAATGAATCACCGGTTAACCGGCGATATCGTGCGTGCAACAAGTATATTTCGAGTAATTGAAATGTTACAAGGTATATACGGAAATTATATAGACCCGAGTACCATGATTAACGCTTGACCCTTTTCTGCTTGCATTCGATTGAGTACGTATTCCTCGAGTAGAACCTCGAGTGCGTTTGCTTCGTTAGAACGCAAAGTCCCCGTCGACGATCGTCGTTGGATCTTTTCCTGGTCCGATCTCACGGCGCCACCGAGGCAGACATCAGGGCACGCACACACACACGCGCGCGCGCGCGTGAATACGCGTTCGTTTTTGCCTTTTTTTTTTCTTTTTTTTTTTTTTGTTCCATTCTGAGGCAATCTTAATATTATCCTTGGAATTACGGCCCTCCGGTGATCCACGACGTGCGTTCCCATCGCATAGGCCATGTACACCGTCGAATTAGACTCCGGCAATCGCGTACACATTTCGGAGTGCACCGCGAGTTTCCTTTGCATCCGCGTGCACGCATAAATCTGTCGTTACATTTGTGAATTACAAATAACGCTAGTTTACCGTGTCATTAGCGGTACTGGTCACTTTAATGTCGGCGGTCATAACGCTCGTTTATTCCGCTTGAATAAAATAACAGTTCTTGTCACGACAGAGCTACGATTTCAATCAAGGGTATTTTTTAATTTCGAGGGGGCTTTAAATTTGTTTCAGAGGAGGGTGCGTGTTTATGGTTTCCACGAAAGCATTGCAATCAACGCTCTTTGATGGCCGCTTTTTCTCCCAAGGATTAAAGGTAGTGCTTCATTTTGCAAAGCTATTCCTAGAATTACAATGAACTCGAATCCGAGAGGTATAAACGTTTCGAGGAGATCAAATCATCGGGATTAACAGCGAAATCCCTTTGAAGGGATTACCGAGTAACCAATACCGAAATATGAATGGAAATAATTAAAAAAAAAAAATGTATGCTTTAAAAACCCAGGATGATATTACCGACTTAATGAACTCGATTGTTCATCTGGCAGCGTAATTTGCAGATTCGCAGTTACGTAGCTTCCTCGTTTTTACCTTTATTCAATCGAACAAATACTCGGTTGATAAAGCAGTTCCCTGTTTCAGAACTGAAGACCGGTCGAATGCGTGACGTCACAGTGGTGCTGTGTTCCTCTGCTTGCAACACGTTGTGTAGTGATATTTTCACGGGAAAAGTACGAAGAATACACGAGGTAACTACTCGATTTCCAGTTCCTTAAACGTTCCTGTAGCGTGTGAAAATGATATCTCGATAGATTTCCATGTAATTATCATAGAAAAATGTTAACGTACGTGCACGTAAAAATGATGCAACGTTTGGCACGCTGATACGGCGATACGCGCGGGTATCACCTGCGATCGAATAACTTGGCCGAATTGTAACAACGTGGGAAAGCATACGATTGAAAATTGTTAAAGCCTGGCGATCTATAAATAACTCGTTTTCGTCCGTAAAGTAAGGTTAAGTTTCGGTGTGCATCCCGTATGTGGTTCGGAAGCCTAGTGTTACGAGGCAGCACCGTGCAATACCCACGAAGCTCGAAGCTCCCCCAATGGACCCGACGCGGTATTAAATACTGGCGGTTTATTCGAAATTCGAAAGATTTCTATCCGATATTTAAACGGTGACCACCGACGAGCATAAGTGCAATCGATGGGGGGTGGTGCGCGCGGTCGTACCGAGACGGTCCCGCGAAAGTGGGAACGAAACGGATGGCGCCAAAGCGGCTGTTGAGTAGCATCGCGGGCGGGTCCGTTCCTCTCTTCCATTATCGTAATTTGCAAATTTCCTGGGGACCGTGGTGAAGAACGAGGAAAGGTGGCGCGGTCTCGAGCTGAGACCGTTCTGGCGAGTGAATAGTTCGGGGATAGACGGCGAAAGAGACGAGAAGGAAAGCCGGTCGGATGGTTAATCGCGAGGGAGAAAGGGGATAAGAGAACGAGGACGAGAGAGAGAGAGAGAGAGAGAAAGAAGGATCGCGAAGTCGGTGGCGGATTGGCGGCCTGAGGCGCGGTTGCAGATTCCCGGCGTGATGCCGGTGATTCGCGGCTTTGGTGCCCAGTAATCGTCGGTCCCCTGGCCCGACGTATTCCTCCTCCCTCGCATCCTTGCTCCGTGAATCCACCTCACCCCTTCACCCCCCTCTCTCTCTCTCTCCCTCTCTCGAATTCGCTTCTCCGCGCTTTCGTTCGCCTCCCGTAGGCGTCTCGTACCTGTTTCGTCCTTTTGATATGGCGCGGGCCGTTCTACACCGAAGTATGAGGAGGAAGAAGGGGGGCAATCTCGCGGTAAATACAGCAATCGCTTGATGTGCCGTCCGCATTAATATAATTAGTCACCCCGAGCGAACGGCCGCGCTTTAAAGCGACCCGATGTTGCCTTGATTCTGTTCGAAAGCACCATGAGGCCGGGGGCAACTACGCGCGTATATAGGTGGATGAAACATGGTGGACTGTTGGGCATTCCAAGGGTTGGAGGAACAAGGGCGTGGTCGCGATCCACGTTCGATCATTTTCATTTCTATCCATGCAAACTGATATCCCCCTCCTTCTACGTGCGTCCCTTTTTGCGTGCCGTACGTTATTCCGTGCGCTACAAAAAACGGATCGAACAATTTTCTCGTCCGAGTCCAGCAGCTGCGTCGCTGCGAGATGTTGCGAAAAAAACGAGTCGAACATATTTTGGCTACTATCGATAATCGCGTACTACGAAATTTGCTTCTGTTCAGCGTCCAGTTCTCTGATACGCGATGCACGATAAAGTAACAAGCTTGTATGTTTCCTTAGAATGGCGCCAAAGAAAATTGAAGAGCCCGAACGGAAACCGCTTATCGGCCGCGTGGGTACCAACCTGAAAGTTGGTATAGTAGGCATACCTAACGTAGGGAAATCAACCTTCTTCAACGTTCTCACGAAAAGTCAAGCGGCCGCTGAGAATTTCCCCTTCTGCACCATCGATCCTAATGAAAATAAGTATCTAAATTTATTTTATGCACGCTTATCGAACCGAATTAACTTTCGTTTCATCTGGTACTCTAACCTACCGCTTACTCGCGCGTCGTTTGTTCGCATTTTTGTACCCAAGAAATTCGATAACCTGAAAATGAATCTCCCGACTAAACATTTCGCTAAACGTAAAGATACATCCGGCGATGTGCGATGAAACGTTGCGTCGCGATAGATACGATAAGAAGAGGAACAACGATCGAGACGAGTTTTACGCGGATACATCGATTATTACGAGAAAAAGTTTCCTCCGATTCGTGAAAGGACATCCCCGTGAGGAGTACGCTCCACCCTGGCCCGCACCTCACAGCTGCGTCTATCCAAAGGCTAACGCTTACTACGCTTTCCACGAAGATACGAATCCATTTACCAGGTTTCCCTCGAAATGTGAATCGAGAAAATATGGGAATGTTCAACCGCACTTCGAGCCTCCCAAAGAGCCGTACAAGATTCGTGACCCCTATCGCGAGACAGAGGCGCGAGAAAAATATCTTGGAACTAACCCGACCTGTTTCGTTATCCTGGGAAAACCAGGTCTGAATACCGCCAAACTTGCGACCATGATTGCAGAGTCCTGGAACTGCGTGTTGATCTCCCCATTGTCGCTCATAAACTACGAGATTGAGCGAAACAGCGAGAAAGGTAAAACCATGGTAGATATTTTGAAGACGGGCGAATTTCTGGGACCGGAATTCGTCATGAATTTGGTAGCGGATCGAGTTAATAAAAGAGACGTGTTTCACAGAGGGTACATCGTGGAAGGATTACCATTGATCTCGAACGAGACGCTCGATTATTCCTCCTACTATTCCTCTGACAATCCCCGTGACAAATCACATTTACAAAATATTTTTGACTCGTCGTTTCGTGCAACATGTGGCGCAGCAAACGAGAAAGCATCGAATAATAGCCAGGAAACATTAGAGACTAAAAGATGTATAACAAGATCCAATGACGAGCATTGTATCTCGAGTCAAGTCGAGGAAATTTTCACAACCTGGCCTATAAAGCCATCGATAATTATCAACGCGACGTGCCCAGACGCGGACGTCGCGAGAAAGCGTGAGCAATTTCGTCTAGATCCAATAACTGGTCGCGTTGTAGACACGAGTCTAGCGGGGACGAGCAAAAACATTGAAATACTGTTCTCTCGCGATAGAATGGAATATGGCGCGAACGTCTCCTTCGAATTGTACCAAGACCTTATGAACGAGGAGCGAATACTAGATGAGAACCAGAGGAAATATCTACTCAGGCGACCTTCCGATGAGAAATCGAACGTAGAAGCGCAATGCGCGCTGTACAAACGTTTCGCAGTTCCCGTAATAGAAAAATGGATACTGTTGCACAATCCGCAATATGTAATTCGCGTGGATGGCCGTACGCCTGTGTCGTCGATGTTTCAGATCGTCGTTTCGCGATTGCGCGTATTATCAATACCGCGTGCGATTATTCCTAAGAGGTTTTCAGACGACGCTCCGTTAGAATTCGAGGGCGAATCACCGGTAACGCTGACAGACGAATTCGAAGGCAAATCGAACGAAGAGGCGTTTCAGAACCTGATGGACAGAGAGACTATCTCGCCTTTATTCCCGTGGAGATTGTCGACGTGGAATTTTCTCTGCCCGGTCGAATTGGCCAGAGGCAGAACGACGATGGGGGCAGCGAAGTATGCCGTTCGGTTTATGAACCAGATCTTCTTTCTTTCGTCAGCGGTAGCGGCCGATTTATTCGTCGAGAACCCGAGAACTTTTCTATTTCCATTCTCTCCGCGACCAACCTGTAAAATCGCTGTGTTCGGACCTAAATATTCCGGCAAATCTGATCTGTGCAGCAAGTTATCGCGAATACTGAGAGGCACGGTGATAAATACGAGCGAAATCGAGAGGGGAGCCTCGGCGGATGTGGACTCGGATACTTCCTTCTATTTATCGATCCAAACTGCTTCAGAAGAAAAGTGTAGAAATCTTGTTACAGCTATAGAAAGCGTACCAAAAGAAGAAGTAGACGTGGAAGTATGGAGAGACGGAGGTTACATCGTGGATGGCATGTTTCCAGATATCGATTGCTGGAAAATCGTTGCAGAAGATTCAGGGATTATCTTTGAAGACGCGGTACTTTTATTTGACGAGGATCCTTATGAACGTCTTTTATCCAACTGGCGCAGCATTCACGGTACTGCGGACGAAGAGAAATTTGAAGGAGAACACATGGAACACTTCGAAGATGAAGAGGGTGAAGAAGAAACGCAAGGACTGATTGAATACCTTAAACATATCCAAAAATTTGAGTTGGACTGGAAAAGGATGAGAGAAAACGTGGCGGATACTTGCAGAAATTTGATTGTTTGTAACATCGGCAAGATCGATGATATCTCGAGCTACGTGATGAACCAGATTAAGGATCGTTACGCGGAGAAAGCAAGAATCATGAGCGAGAACGAAAAGGAAAGGGAAAGAGATCTCGCGGAGTACATCGCAATGACCGATACAGAAAATATCGAGGAAGAGGAAGAAGAAATGGAAGATAAAAAAGAAGCAGCGAAGTTGAACGTTAAAGAGGACAATCGTCGCTTTGGCGACACTAATTACTACTGTCCAGTGGCGCTATTAAAGCATAATGTATTTTGGAAAGGCAAAGAAGAATTCAGTGCCATTTTCACGGATAAGATATACCATCTCTCGAGCGCCTCAGCTGTCGATGAATTCTTAAATGGCCCACAGAAGTTGGGTCTTCCATTACGAAAACCATTGCCTGTGATTCCACCCCTTCGCGTCAGCGTTGTCGGCCCGACAGGAAGCGGAAAAAGCACATTGGCAGACGCGATATCTCGAGAATGCGGTCTAGTTCATGCAGATTATTTTAATTGTTTTACGGTGTTCATGAAATCTCGTGGAATGCCAACAATTTCTCATCGAGACGTTCTCGTCTCACCGGAGGATCTTCTGGACGAGATAGAATTGCCAGAAGATTTAAACGATGAAAGATACAACAGCGATACTGCGACGGTTCAAACGTTCGTTCGTTCCTATTGGAAAGTCGGGAGCGAACTACCTGAGAAAATGCGTCACGAGTGTTTGTTAGAATTCTTTAAAGGACTCTACGACCAAACAGGTGTTGTACTCGACCAGTTCCCAAGCTGTCCAGAAGACGTAGACATCGCGTTGAAGAATTACGCGGTGCCTGAGATAGTGCTGGAACTTCGTTGCGGCAAAGAAAAGGCGTTTCAAAGAGTCCTACCTGAGCTACTTGGATCCTGGCGAAAGAAATTGGAAGAGAAGAAGCGCGTTGAACTTGTACGGTACACGACGGAACTTGAACGCTACCAAAGAAATCGGGACAATTGGATTGGCGAAAGAATGCTGAGTCGTCGACGATACTTTGGAGAAAACGGGAACGAGAATGAAGACGATAACGAGGAACAAGAGTATATGGAGGCGGAAGTAACGGAGCTTACAAGATTTGAGCTGGAAGAAATATGGTACCAAGAAAACCCCGAACCTGTGCTCTTCGCTGATTGGGAAGATTTTGAGACTGCGAAAGAGAGGATCCAGCAAGAGCTCCAAGATAAGTACGAAAATGATTCTCAGAAAGTGGACGCTATACGAAATGCTCTGCAAGATGAATCAATACCGTACATCGCGGTGAACGCTGAAGGCGATGCAAAAGAGGTCCTCCAGCGAGTTTTAAGAATTCTCGAGCCTTACGTTCGTCGAGACGTTTCGATCTTAGAGAAAACCTACACCGTCGATCCTGAAACAGCCTACGCTCTTCTAGACTGCGGTTATTATCTGGCAAGCAGCTTTGGCCGCTGGTGTCCCGTGCAATTGCATGAAAATAAAATCCCTCTACAGATGTTTCTACCGTTCGAGGCTGAACAAGAGATTTACACCGTGATACATCGGCAGTTCATTTATTTCTTGGGTGGCAAAGATGCGCAGATCGCATTTTCGAAGAATCCACTGTTCTACCTCGAACAGGATTCTTGTATCCCTATCGTTCCATTTCGACTTTCTATCGTTGGCCCGCCGAAATGCGGGAAAACCACTCTCGCGAAACGATTCGCGAGAAAATACGGGGTCAAAGTGATAACGCGAGGGGCCGCTCTGCGACACGTCGCGAAACGCTTTCCTTGGACGGAATCGGCGCGATCGATGGAATCTCGTCTTCGAGCCGGGCAGATTTCTGCGCCAGAATCTGTCCACCGTGCCGTTGAAATGTACTCCATTGACCCACGTTCGATTTCCCAGGGTTTCGTACTGGATGGTTTCCCTCTGGACCGCAAAGAATACGAAGAGCTGACGTTTCTGGGACTTCAACCGATGATCGTCCTCGATCTCAAAGCGAGTCTGGCATTCTCCTTGGAGTGTTTGTCTCGGGAAGTCGACGAAACGAAGAAACCACCCAACTTCTCTGATAGTTTCCTGGCGCGTCGTTACGCCATTTGGGAGGTCGATCGCGAGGGATTTCGAGAGTGGTTAAAGAATTTCGCTCAGAACGTGATCGAGCTCGACGCGACTAAATGTAAATGGTACGTGTGGTCTCGAGCCGATCGAAAGGTCTGCTCGAGATACACGTCTATCAGGTCGTACTTTCGCGAAAGTGACTACGATAAGGTTCACAGCTTGAGGTACATGAGCGTTTCGCCCTACGAGTTTAGAAGACGGCAAAGTCGGTTCGAGGCGTACTGTCCTGTTTGCTTGTACTCGGAAAACGTAATGAAAATTTCTGCACCTCCTAGACACCAAGGAATGGTTCAGTTTAGAGAGCATTTCTACTGGATCTGTCCACGACATATAAACGAATTTATCAAGAATCCACAGAGTCATCTGCCACCGATAAATACTGCGCAGCTTCCGGAAGATCGTCCCCGAATTTTGACCGAAGCAATCGACTTGGAACACGCCTGCTGGTCGAGACGTCTACAAGTGGAGGGGTTTTGTCTGGTGACATACGTCGAGAATCTACCGAATCGTAAACTGGTGCCTGGAAACTCGACCATAGGCATCATTTACAGAGACAAAGTGTACTTGTTTTGCACAGAAAATTGTCGCGATCGATTCTTCGGCCAGCCTGCTAAATACGCCAGCATCGATATCAAAAATTTACGTACCCTACCGCCAGTCAGCATAAACGATTTACCGAATGTTGGTTTCTTGG
The DNA here is from genome assembly GCF_050948175.1 of Xylocopa sonorina. Taxonomy (NCBI): domain Eukaryota; kingdom Metazoa; phylum Arthropoda; class Insecta; order Hymenoptera; family Apidae; genus Xylocopa; species Xylocopa sonorina. Next base: position 18,701,647 of record NC_135193.1, read on the forward strand.
AGCAAACGGTTGCCAAGTTAATAATTCAAGCTGTAAATCAGATCAGTGTAGCTCGACCGAAATTACCAGGTTTATCGGCATCGGTTACAGCCGCGATTTATATCGGTGTATACTTGAAGGCTCATAACGGGGCTTGCCCCTTAAAGGACGACGAGGTGTACAAAACGGTCGGGAAAAGAATGTTCAGTTTCGAAAGGGTGATCAAAGTAGCGACACGGAGTATGAAGAAACGATTGAACCCTTTTGTGCCTGCACCTGTGCATAGAACTCCGACCAACCCTGGTATCCATCCGTACAGATTAACCGGGCAATTCTCGGCGTTATCCCGTATATTTACGCGCACCTCCAATTCTATTGTATTCCGTCGTACATCGCCGACGCAAGTTTTAGTCGACCCGAGCGACAACGAATCGTCGTCGGACGACTGAATCGAGACTTTTGTATTTCACTAGAATTTAAGTTGTTCCCGTGAAGAACGTCCACTAATTTAGTGCAATAAACAGCTTGTAAATATGTATCTTTCTAATTTGATTTGGTGTCTAATCGGACTTTATTTTCTAGCACGTCGCGTACCAGTTCCTGACGCAAGATTCGATTACTTGTGCGAATATTTCAAACCAGCCAGGTAAGCAGCCAAGTACAATATCGCTTCGAACCTAGCGGGAAATATCTGAAAGAGCGCTGTTGCACCGTCGAAAGAAAGCATTCGAGACTATTCAACGATAAGTAGAGATGCACTCTGGCGTCGGTAAACGAGCTGGAATAACCATTCGCGTTTCCATGGTTCTTCGCTTTTATTTGCGCCAGCAAGGGACAGAGGCAGGAGAGAACGGTACGTGATCTGCAATGCAGATCCAACTAAATTCGTCTACGCGACATATCGTCCGTGTTGAACATCGGTCTAGTTTATCCACCTTTTTCCTTGCTCGTTCTACCATACATACTTTTGAGGCGGCGGTCTTCTGCTTATCGATCAAATAAAGCAAAAGAAACGCTAAAAAAGAGAATTGATCGAGCGCGATAAATACAGCATCATTGGAACGCGTCGAGATCGCTATACGTGTACCGTGGTATGCATCAGCGTGGGTAACCATCTATGAAAGCCTTGTTTGCCGTGCCTTGCATCATCACGTTGGATCGTTGACACGACGAGATTGAATGTACCGAGCTGTAGAACCATGGGAAGGATTGGAAAATGAAGCGTGTATTTAGGTCACGATGAACATTCTTCGACCCTGATTCAACTAATAAACATCTCTAACCTGAACGCAAACGAGTGATACGGAATCGTTGAATTTCGAGCTGCAAACAGATTAATGAAATAAATAACGAATAGATATCGAAACGGGAGGATCGATCAAGTTTGCTTAACGGCACGCGCTCGGCGACAATTCTAGCAATTTAGAGAGATTAAAATGCGAAACGGTTCTAGATCAAAGAGCGCCTCGTTTCATCCTGGTCACCCAGGATCCAACCGTGGAGGAGCGTTGCGAGCGACGTCCGACTACTGTCACGTGTCAGATGATTCAACGATCCCTAATGAAAGCCACCTAACAACGGCATCCCCCTTCTTGTTCATTTTACCAACGCCTCTCTTCAAAGGCTAATTGTTTAATGAGGCTACTCGCATTAGCATTTAAATACAGCTCGTTGTCACTGCGACACCCTCGTTTCAATTCTAGACGCGTGCACGTCACAATGCGCTGTTAATTTCCCGACTGCACTGGATATTCACGCGCGACGCGACCAACTCGAACCGAGGATAATACGTAACAGGGAAAAATATCCTCCGCCTGTGCTTTCAGCAAAGTTCCAGCGTTCTTAAGCGTCGTGGACATCGCCGGATTGGTTAAAGGCGCCGCGGAGGGACAAGGGCTGGGGAACAGTTTTCTCTCGCACATCAATGCCTGCGATGGAATTTTTCACCTCTGCCGTAAGTTATGCACGCAAATATACCGATCGATATAAAAAAAAAAAAAGAAAAACAAGCACTCTTTCGATGGGGAGCGATAACGCGAGTATCCCGGTTGGACGCGATAACTGATAAAATCGATTATGTCGTTCGAAAGAGTAAGGGTAATGCTGTCCGATGAGATCGAAAGATTAGTTTGTCACCGTGTTGTTTACTCTGTTTACTCCTCCCGTGTATTGTACCCGCAATCATGGACGCGAGTTTATCTTGGAACACGCGCGAACAATTTGCGTCGCGTATGTCGACGATGTACGACCGAGTTCCTTTGAAACTGTAATTTTTTAACACAGGTGCGTTCGATGACGACGACGTTACCCACGTAGAGGGAGACGTGAATCCCGTAAGGGATCTTGAAATTATCAGCGAGGAATTACGATTGAAAGATATCGAATTCTTGAACGGTCATCTCGAAAAATTGGAGAAATTGGTGGTACGAGGAAACGACAAGAAACTGAAGCCCGAATACGTGAGTGCGATATTAATTTTGTCCAACGGAATATTTTCTATCCACCGGCGGGTTTATTAATTCCTCGGGCGAGGCGGGGATTTCTAGAGCGCAGATTTCGCTTGGATAAACGAACGAAATTGTCGTAAATGCAGGCATATCGCGAAGCCTGAACGAAATTACCGAGAGAATTAAGAGAGCGCGGTCGGTACACCACTTCCTAGAACGAATCAATCGAATTACCCTCTTTCCGTGGATTGACCCGCGGCAATTTCCGATCTCTCCCCTCGTTCTAGACTTTGCAATTTGCTAAAACTTTTCGAGAGTTCGAAGCTACCTCTTCGTCCTCGTCTCGGCCGAACTAATGGAACGACGTTTCGCCCGCCGTACAATCCTCTAATCACGGTTCTATTACGGTATCATTCCACCCGATAGCGCACACTCGACGGCCAACTACTAAACGGTGGAAAAAAAAGAGAATAAAATAAAAGGGAAAAGCTGGAGAACTTTCAGATATAATCGAATACTTTTCTGCGTAGGATACATTATTGAAAGTGAAAGGCGTAATGGTGGATGAAAAGAGGCATATCAGGTTTGCCGACTGGAGTGCTACTGACGTAAGTCGACAGGGTTACCTTTGAAATGAACATTTCCAACGCCGATCTAACGTCCTATTATGCATTCGCAGATCGAGGTTCTCAACAAATATTTATTCCTCACGTCGAAGCCGGTTATTTATTTGGTCAATCTGTCCGAGAAGGATTACATACGTAAAAAGAATAAATGGTGCGTATACATGGTTATTTAATTATCGATACTTTGGTATTAACGATCCTGTTGAATTCAGGTTAATCAACATCAAAGAATGGGTGGACAAGAATGATCCTGGAGCGGTTCTAATCCCATTCAGCGGTGTTTTCGAAAGCAAACTGCTCGATATGGAGGAGGCAGAACGCGCGAAATATTTAGAAGACCACAAAGCGACTAGGTGTGTAAGACGCGAGATCCTATTTTCACGTTTAAAATGGCCGCGGAACCGTCGTTATACTTGCAAATGTAGAGCGTGAGAGTACGCGCTATAATTTAAGATGTTCAAATTAACGAAGGGACGAGGGGTCGAGAAATTCGTAAACTCTGATCCGGGCCGAAAAATCCAAGAAGCCAGGTTCCCACATTTACCTATGCACCGAGTTATCTACCAACGGTAATAATAACGGGGGGACTCGGTCTAAATATCCGGACCTAGCCCTGCTCTCGTGTAGGGTGACCAATAAAAACTGCGGCTTCTTTACCGTGGCGCATTATATTTTTACGAACACCTATTCAAATTCTTGCAAAATTGCATAAAAACCCCTCCTACCCTCCCGGGCACACCGGTATAACCAGGAGGGCGCGTGGAATGAGGATCGACCGGTTCAGTTGGCTAGTGGGTCATTCGCAAACGAAATCAACTCGCGCTCGGTAAACTCGATCGAATTTTCCTACGATGCAGATATTTTTCAACGATTTTCGATAGGTGGAAAAAAAGGAGGAACACCGTGGAGAGAACGACGCGTCCGTAATCTCACGTCGGTGGTCAGAAATGTAAATTTTTCGGCAATTTTTGTCGATGCCCCGAAATGATCGTATAAGATAGGCACACTCGATAATCACAGGGGACAAACGGAAGATTTCTAGATACCGCGATTTTATTTCGAGACCGCAGATAACTAAGGCGCCGAAGTAGGTCTCCGACAGAGTTAGAGTGATAAAATTGCGGTATTAAGTCGTTCAGCTTTATGTGTGTTCTCTGAAGTCTCGAAGTTCGTCAGACCCGCAGACCAGGATGGCTTCCCTTCTTGTACCCTGTCATTAGACGATATTCGGTTCGGGACAATCATATTCTACAGTCCTGCTTTTTTTTCCACCAACCCTTCTTTGAACTGGGAATTCATTTTTTCCTCTGCTTCTTTTTCTTATTTCTAATACGCCAGGCCAAAAAATTTCTGCGTTTCATCTTGCGAATCGTTTCCAGCGCTCTCGACAAGATCATCGTCCAAGGATACAGAGCATTGCAGCTGCAATACTTCTTCACGGCGGGACACGACGAAGTTAAGGCGTGGACTATCCAGGTGAATCGGAGCGAACTTTCTTGCAAAATTTTCGTAGTTTCACCAGCTAACTTTCTCGTTGTTACTTTAGAAAGGTACAAAGGCACCTCAGGCCGCAGGAAAAATTCACACGGACTTCGAGAAAGGATTTATTATGGCCGAGGTGATGAAATTCGACGATTTCAAAAACGAAGGATCCGAGGCCGCGGTTAAGGTGAATAATCGTGTACCGTGGTAATTGGTGTATTAACATTTTTCACTTATCTTAATGTTTAATCTCGGTTTTTATAACAGGCTGCTGGGAAATATAGGCAACAGGGGCGTAATTACGTCGTCGAGGATGGAGACATTATTTTCTTCAAGTTTAACGCAGGTGCTGGTTTAAAGGACCCGAAGAAAAAGTGATGGCACGTTTTGCTCATGTTGTTGCTCGTTCATTTGTACATCAACATGATCGTCATGTTTTGTTGCACGCGTGATATGCGTATGGAACGACCGAAATCGCTTTCCAATACCCCTTAAGTTCATTTCCCGTTAAATTTATACGATTTTTGCCATCATCGTTCTTAACGATGACAACATTTATATGGCAACACTTGATATTAGACACGAATAAATATTTTTATATGTTCTATTACGCTATAAAAGTAAAAAAAAAACCCGTTTGTTTGTACGATCAAAGTAATTTATCAGCTCTATCGTATCAACATCGATACCTACTTATCAAGTATTCAACATTTTTCTTTTTTATTACACGTGGTCTGAATATTAAAAATATCTGCATTTTAAATATTACTAAGAGAGTGTAAATAAATGATAGTGACTGCATAGTATAATAACCAGCTTCTGTCACTTTAACTTACCAGTAAAAAATGAAACGAACACGTAATGAACACTGTATGCTCTTCAATGTTTCTTTGTACGTTTCCATATTTATTCTACAAATATACTTCCTTAAAATACGAATGATTAAAGTAAAATACTTTTTTCCTCGGCGATAACAGAACCTAGACGTTTGAACGTTCGCTGTGATCATTTAGAAAAGCATTATTTTTATGAAAATTGGGTCATAGAGAAGCTACGGCACAAACGTTTCATTCAATTTTACGTTGTACGACTTGAGATACCATTCAGGAAATAATTAATGGTATTTCTGTGCCTTTCATAATTAATTAAAGCGGTAAGGTAAGGTAGAATGCATAGCGCATGGCTTTACATAAATCTGTAAGTAGCTATTATATGTATTTTTGCAATAAATCAACTGAAATCACGTCGTATGTTTTTCGTCTCACTCTCGATCTTTACTATTTATTACACGCTCTTTAATTTCGAATTCCTAATAGAGTATCGTATAAATTTTCATCGCTAAACTTTGACTACCTTACCAATATAGAAATTCACAACTTTTCATTGTTAATTCAGTGTTCTCTATTCATGAACGACTATCGACCGAAGTAAATTAGAGAAAACTTTCTTTCTACAATTGCAGCAAGCAACGATCATCTTAATTGCAATCTTACGAAGAATAGTGGAGATTGATGTAGATAAAAGTGAAATAGGTGGATAATGCTAAAGCAAGCAGTGGGATTGGCTTTGGGCATGAGTATCGATCGTAATGAATGGATCGAGAATTTAAATGGTGGACGGAAGGAGGGATACGCATTGTAATCGTAAAACGTACTCTCGGGATGAACATTTTTTAAATGTCACTACACATTTCCTTCAGAAGTCAGTTTAACTATGAAACATCGTTCTATCATTGTAGAATAAAGTTAAGGACAGGAAAAGACATTCATCATACCTCCTCGAGGGATCGATACAATGTAGGTGAGAAGAGAAACTTGTGACCATAGTTATTTTTGGAGCATGTTTTAATCAAACTTGATTCCATATAAAATGATCACCATCAGGATTCTCGATTTAATTATCTTTGGTATATGTTGCAACTATAGGTATCAGTAGCTAACAATCCGGTCTCAATAATGATTTTCATCAGCGTTCATTGACGTGTCGTTTAAAAGCCGAAATTTTAGCCACTGATAAAATTCTATTTCATCCTTTAAGAGTTTAAATAGAATACCTTTTTCTCGTGAGTTTAACACAAAAATGGAATTGGTAAAATGTTTATTTCTGGGTCCTAAATAAACAGTATCGATTATGACTCGCGACTTAATTAAAACAGGTTCGTGTCTACTTACGAATTTCTTGGTAAATGTGTTTAGCACCGCGAAAGAAATATGGAAATGTACGTTCCAGTAGATCGATAGATTGATCCATGAAATCTAGCAAACCAACGACAGGATACGATTGAACGACATTTGCTTTAGCCCGTCGCAGTGCCCACTTGTTATTTACTTCTCTATGTGATCGATACACGTAATATAGAGGAATAAAAAGAAACGAAATACACTGGACAGATGTAACATCATCGATACTCACGTGCATCGAGCATCCTGCCCACAGAATGCAGGTATAGCCCTACCTTCGAGTATGTTTGCTCGTCTTTCATGATATCTGACAAGGAAAAGTACACGCTTGAGTATACATGTACGTAATTAGACAGTTACACGATATTTCTTTACCTCTGAAAATTCTGTACACCTATCGGATTTCTCACCAGAGAAATAAACGTCGGAGACTGTCGTCCGAACTTTGAAAAGTTCAAAAATCTAACATCCCCGTCGAAAGTTAGAGGAATTGCTTCCTGTCTTATAATATTAGTAATCTCTTCTACCAGCAGTTCCTATAAAATAATGTCAAAGTTACTTGTAACCCAGAACACAGCTATCGGTCTTACACGTATCGTCTAAACGTGCGAACTATCGGAATAGCGAAGAGTACCTACGCGCGGTATAAAGCGTCAAGATGATTGATTATCGCGCACGAAATTACGTTTTGAATCTTCTAACATTTATTGACTTTCTTGTCGTAGATATTTCGCGGAATCGTGTTAACTTCCTAGCCTCGGTTAGACATGCTCCAAATAGGAATTCCCGGCACGACTACTTTAATTGGAAAGACGAAAGTGGCACAACATCGATTGCAACACCGAAAACCGACTCTGACGTGAACGTAAAGTGCAACGACCACCGCCTGATTAAATTATCCGCAGATTTATTCGATCAATGAATCAGCTGCTGACTCACGTTGCTTACGCGTGAATTGTTTGGCATTCGATCAACATTACGTTTACGCGGTATCGCAATTGCTTCGTATCGAGGATGATAATTGAAAGTGTCTGACGGGTTCTGTCCTCTAAATTTACCTCTTGCAAAGGTGACAAAAGCTCGTGGTCACCGGGTGGTAACCGTATATGTTTAAATGCATTGTAACCCTGAAGACGCTGTAATATCAAGACCAACAGTTCAGCTCCGGCGTCGGGAATACGTGTTAACATTAAAATGTGCTTGTTCGTTTTTGGTAAATTCCCTCGAGCGCCTAATTCCGCAAGAGAAGGCGTGACGTACCGATACGTCTGCGTGGTAATAAAGCACTTTATTGAAACTGCAATAACAAGTTGAACTAACTTAAGATGCAATTAGCAATTGTGTACTGTGCGCTAAGTTGAATGTGCTAAACGAATCATCTGCGATGTACGCGTAACTTCCGGCGAGCTCGTTCATAGATTGCAAAAGGGAAAGATCACTTTCCAATAATTACATACATCGTTGACGTACTTTCACCAACGATATGATCTAGACTAGAACGGTGCATTTACTCGAAAAGGATACGAACGCTCGGAAAAGTGCGTTACATCAAAAGTTGGAAGTGTTTAATAAAAATTTGATGAATTAGAAGCCAAACACCGTGATGCACTCTGAACCGTGATTCTTTGCTGTGTAAATTTATTGGATACAATTCACCTGGCTTTTGCGGATTTCCTTTCCCCCAGCGAAATGCTTTTCTATGCCACTTTCTGAATCGTTTGCAATCTCTACGGTTGATTTCGAGCTTAAAACGATAAAGAATACTATCAAACAAACGGCGGCACTGGTTAATAAGCCACGATTCAGCCGCATCTCAAAATGAGATTCGACCAGTTACTATCCCTTCCGGCTATCTTCCTCTCTTTTTATACGTTTTTTTACCGGTAATCCTCTTGATTGCCAACATCAAAACTTTAGATCACGGATTATCGACGTTTGTGTCTACCAAGAAACTGCAAGAGAATGTCAGTGGGTCAGAGACTTCGCACCGCTTGATCCCCACATCTTCACCAAACTCCCACCAACAGAGAGTGGATCTCGCGAAAAGCGAAACCCAGCTTTTCCATTTGCATTTACTCCGTTACGAGAATAAGCAGTTGTTTCGAAATGAACACCCGACAGATTTACCCACCGTCAGTTACCGATACATCATTTTTGCCCAACGTCGAAAACTGCTTACGTTCGTGTCTTTCGTTACTTAACTGCAGCTACAAGGATGATGCATCTAAGCATCCACGGTACGAACGTGTATACAGTAGAAACTATTGCAAATATGGTGAAAGGTAGCTCCATTCTTGGCTGCAGCGTAATGATTCTGCATCCTCGCTGTTCATTCCCGATATTTCTGTTGACCTTCGTAACGCTGTTCATGTCGGTTCGATACGAGCACGTTTACTTAATGAAAACGACGAAAGTACCATTCTACCTTGAATTAGAGATTGCAGACGTACGTAGAGAGATAAGCTGCTTGACGACATACGTGGGATCGATATCCCTGTCTATTTTGAAGGGAAGGTAAAAGTAAGAATTCTGGGGAATCGAAGGGGACCATTGCCCCGAATGAGTCGATGGATATTTTTGTTAAAATTGTTCTATTTAATAGGAAAAAATGGCGCGAGCGCCATTAGACGCGACGAAGTTCTGTATCCGACCGCTATTCGACCGGCCGGCGTGGTGGCGCAACCGTCCACGTGGTATAACACTTCGCGATCATTCTACACACAAGTTTATTTGTAAACATCATTTCAGAAGATGGACGCGTACGACACACGTAGACAAAACTGGGAAGATTTGGAGGTGACCAAGGAAGAGTTGAAAAATCTGACCGAGTGTCTGAAACAGGAGGAGTTCCGTAAATTGCTGATCGAATACGCTGAGGAGGTGACCGATCCGGAAAATAGGAAGATCTATGAGAAGGAAATCACGCAGTTAGAGAAAGAACGGGGCGTCGACGTAACGTTTGTTAATCCGGAGCCTGGTTACGTCATAAAAACCAGCGTAAACGGGGATAGAAAATGTTTCCTGAACATCAGCAAGAGCGACATCGTAGCCCGACCGAGCAGTCAACCTTCTGTCGAACAAGGTCACCGCGGTCTACAATGGTCTATTCCGTATACGTTGATACCACCTCGCGATGACCTTGATAAAAAAAATGTACGGTGCAAAGTCTTCGATGTGGTCTTCCATCCGGATACCATCTATCTGTCATCGAAAAACGCGCAATTCCGCGAGATCGTTAATAACACGGCCATGGATGGTGTGGAAAATAATTTTGATGTAAGTACCATGAATGATTTCCAGAGCTTTTTGCCAACCTAGCTTTGCAACATTTTCTTATGTTACGTATTAGGTCAAATTGGACCGGAAGAATCTCAAGTTTCCAAATATCGGTTACAAAGGAGTATCTCATCCTACTGTGATCAGAAAGCCATCCAAGGAACCGGCGAAGGAAGAATTAGACATAGAACCAGAAATTTATCAGAAGCTGATGTCCAGCTACGATCAGAGCAGAGAGCAGCAAATGAAACGTATGGAGAAAATACCAAAACGTCCTTCGCCTCCTACCACGTACTATAAAGAGAAGTTAGATAAAGTTGAAAACATGGATGACAAATATGTCATGCCAAAATTTTCCATAAAACATCAATCCGATATAGAGCTGGAAGATTTTACCACTAGTAGAAATGCAAAAATGAATGCTACAGTACCTAAGAGGCTAATCATTACTATAGATTTACCTCTACTAAAAACTGCCACCGATGCTTCCTTAGATGTACAAGAACGGTCTCTAACTATAAAAAGCGAAAAGCCAGCAAAGTATTTATTAGAGCTCCCTCTACCTTATTGCGTGGATGCTGACAGGGGTAACGCCAAGTTCGATCCAAAGTACAAGAAGCTGATAGTGACGCTACCAGTTATTCAACCTATGGTACCAGTGTCTGACACCAGAGAGGACAGTGGAGTTGACAGTGATCACGGTAGTCCCGTACCATTGCTGCCAGAGGATTCTATAAGTCAGAGTCGCACAAGTGACTCTGTAACTAAATTAGTTGAAGAATGTGAAACAGTGCTTGCGGCAACAACTATTGGGAACGAAAGTGAAAATGTAGAAGATTCCAGTGATACAGCGCTACGGACTAACATGGAAACTACAGACACATTTTTAGACCCTAGCATTAAGTATTTACTGCCAACGTTTACCTGTAATATATATAATAATCAATTAGCAATTACTGTAAATGTTAAGAACGTCGATCCGAATTCCATTCGCCATAGAATTTTGCAAAATAGTTTAGGATTACACGCTTTACTAACATCTATAGGTGCAGGATTTTTTCCGCAGCATTATTCGTTATGTTTGAAAATAAACGAGAATTCCGTAGATCCCGATTCGCTCACGATCGAACCGTGGGACAACAACGTTGTATTTACTGTTACGTTAAAGAGTACGGAAAACTTAGCGCGATATTACGTTGGTATAGACGAAGAGTTCATGGAAGAGAAAGATTTCCCTACTGCAGCATCTTTCAATAACCAACTGAAAGAGTTAATGGTAAGTACTTGGAGTAATTATACCGAGTGTATCATTTGAAATAACTAAATATTCGCGTTATCGGCGTGACTTTTTACAGGCTGCGGAAGATAACGATTTCGAAACGGACTCCACAATCAACGTGCAACAGGAAGATGATGGCGTTGTTATAAATATTACTATGAATCACATGGATTCAGACGACGAAGCTGAACGGCACAGTACAGGGTCGATAGAAGAACGACCCAATCTATGTCACGCGATGTCAAAGGCTAGATCTGTTTCAGAAAGCAGCGGGGATGAAATAACAAGTAATAGTGCAACTACGGGTACATCATACTCGAAAGGTATCTTAAAACTGCGACGTACTCACAATTTTTCCCGTTCAGTATCCGAATCGAGTACCGATGAAAACGGAATGGCTGCATCGTCTGTAGACGGCCATTACAATTCGATACAAGATTTAAATTTTGAATCAGATTCTTCCAGCTTAAAGAAAACAGTACGATTCAACGACGTGGTATCGCGACAATTGTTTAGGTATTGTTGCACTCGCTACTAACGCTATCAATAGTTCCTGGTTGATTCCACGATAATTAATTCGCTTAATTTTCGCTTAGGTCTAATTCTAGCATTCTTGGGCAACGTAAAAAGAATCAGCGTAAATTACGAAATAAAAGGCGAGCTCACGAACGTAGAATGAGCGAGAGCGAAAATTCCGAAACGGAAGACCGTGATAAGTACAAAGCTAATCAAAAGAGCACGGAAGTCTCCGAGACTGTAAAACCTATACTTAATAAGGATAAACAGCTTGTGCAACAGAAAACTGCCAATATCGAAATTAGAAAAGGATCGAACGATAATCATTCGCTGCAGAGTAGAAAATCGAGTGTCGAGGAGGAAATTGGGAGTGAAATATCTGATACGAACGCTCCGACTGAGAATACCAAGGATACGGTTAAGGCAGAATTTAAAAATGATTTAATATTCGATCTCGATATGTAAATTTTGGTAGGTTGCAGCAATGCAGGCATTTTGTAACGTGTATGTGATAATTTTTTTTAAATTTAAGCGAATCAAGGTGGTTTATTGACTATCTTACAATTTGTGAAGTTACTATCGGAGAAACTATTCTCGACAAAAAATTGATTATTGAAAGCAACAAAACGATCAAATTTTTTTTCGAATTATGTGATAATTAATTCTTAGCAACTAATCAGTATAGAAATGAAGAGAATAATAATTGAACGAGGAGCTTAGGTTATAGAAATGTGGATCGTGGATCGATAAAATTGTACATTAGAAACTATTGTAGGGGACTCTGTGACGGAAATAGTCCTAAAAACGATACAATCTTTTAGCTCGATAGTTAAAACTATCGATCTCATCTATAACACTTCTATCTCTTCTACATTTATAAAACGGTACACAGAAAGATAGAGATGAATCTCTGGAATATTTCTCACACGATCTATTTTGAATTTTAACTATCTCTTATAGAAGCTAAAGAGGTCATGTTTCTTAAAATTTTTTGTGGGGAAATTTTTCATAAAGAACACAAAATTGCATGCTCTATTTTATAAGGTGAAACTGTTAAAAAATGAATTTTTACACACATTTTATAGATTATCATGCAATTCGTTATATAGTATGCACACTTCGCAAGTACATCCTTGCAATAATCACGATCGTATAATCTATGTCATGATCATGAAATGTATCTTCGTATTAGAGCGAGTAGAGCATACTTGCTTTTTCTAGAGAACTGTTTGCCATATCAATATGCACGCAATAGGATCAATATTAGCGTATTCCATGCAAAAAATAAAAATAAAGCGTGAGGACGTAATTGCTCGGCTCTTAGTCACTCATCAATTTTCTATGAAATTTCATTCGAAGATCATGGGAACGTACTACTATATGAGAAACGTATATAATATATTTTAAACAAATAACTAGATTATTTTATTTACCCCAATTGCGAGAGCAACCTTTAAGCGTGCGATCTCTAAACGTAGAATTTCAATGGAACTCTGATCCGTTGATTCCGTTCTATTTGATAAGGATCGTCTAGTTGGGCATCGTCAGTTAGAACGACGGTCGTGTTTCGAATAGAAACACAGCATAAGTTCGCTTATCGTTGGCAAGCAGTAGTCGTAAGGTGCGAACCAAAGTGTGGCTACATCGTGGTAGTAAAACGCGATAGAAAAGTGGGACAAGCCAACACGGTTGGTAGAGGCAGTTGGGCCGCTGTACGAGCCGTGGATGAGAGGTTGCTCAGAGTTGGAGCCCATCGATCCCGCTACCTGCGGGGGTGTAAGGTCGTTACACTCCCGTCTACCTATGTACGAGCTACATTGCATAGTTCCTCGTATTATTTCTATTGATGCCCCGCTACGGGAGCGAGATAGCGACGACCCTCACGAATGCAACGTTCTACTTTCACGGCGCAAACCTCTGCAACCACCACCACGCCGGTGGTTTCACGACGACAGCGACGGGGTCGCGGCCTGATTCGCAAACACTCTAAGAGACGTCCTAGAAGGACAAGGGCCTCTCGTCAAACACTGCGAAGCTACTACCGCCTCTCTTGGGGATACGGACTAAAGAGTAGAATACACATTGCAAATCTTTCGACATTTCGGACATTTTTCAGACTCTTTCGTATAATCGAAACGGTTCGTAACGAGCTTTCGTTTCACTTTGAAACTCTCGAGTTCGGATCGAGTGTCGTTGAAATTGTCTCGAACGGTTGGTTTGGTTTCGAATCGATTTAGATGGAGAAATCGAATCGCCGCGCGACAGATTTCGCGATTCATCTACCGATGTGACAAAGGTGGTAAGCCTGACTGGCATCAGGTCGATAAGTCGTCCACCCCTTGAGAGAGTCGGAGGTCGGCGTGGGTGCACGAGGGTACACGTACCCCACGTACCGTAGTTACGGCAGGCACGACATCGGCAATGCGGCAGCCGTTTACGTCGTTATACTATTCGGCCATCGCACCTGGCACCATTGGGGAACACACAGCACACAGTCCAGGTCGACTGGTATCTAATGCAGAATTACAGATGTTAGACGTCACCAGGCTATTCGCCGCAACAGCAGTCTTGACACCTGATTCTCATGCAGGGATAGAGATACCAGCGCAGCAACTTGATCACGCGGAACCAAAGACCTTGTTAATAGATTGCGATAGACGTATTATCTCTGTACATCGCGTATATTGCCGATTGATCGAAGTTGGTACATCCGATCAACTGGATAGCACGCTATCAGATCCATCGGTCCAGGAAGATTATTAGAAATGTTTTATGTCGCAGTTATCTCGATAATGGGAACTTCTGGTCTGCGAAGATCGTGCCGTTTGCACAGAGAGGTAATAAGTTCTCCAGCCTTTAAAGAGCTTTAAACTCAGAGCAATTTCTCAGCGACCCAGAAGTATAGCCGGAGGACTGACACGATGTTTTCGCATTTTTCAAATTAAAATTAGTATTTCGAGTAGATGCAATCGTTGTATCGCGTGACAGATGAAATACACGGGAATAGACAGACTCGTTGGTTTTCTATGATTTTCGCGAGCAAGCAATCTCTATTATTTCGACATTCCTCAGGAAGGAGAGGAAAGGAGAAGCTTGTACAAAGCAAGAGGGGAAAGAGTGATGGGTATCCTTAGAATCTTCCTGCCTGTTTTTTATCTCAATCCGTCTCCTTTGCTCCATCCCTCCCTACAGAGTACTCGAAGTAGTGGAGTATCGATTATATGGACCCTGCTTCGTGGCCACGCGCCGCCTGTACGCCGTGGTGCCCGGATAACCCACTGACACTGACAATTTTCATGCAACACAGACATTTTTTTATCGATTATTTTGTTCTTCAGCCTATCGATACCGCGCTTCACGTTTCGCCGTCTTCCGTTACCACGTTTCCATTTCTTCCTCTCCCCGAAACAAGAAACGCCTGTTCCCATTCAAATTTCGATATCACTCGCGATGCCAAACCGCAAATATCCCGGGGCTCGTATGACTCACAAAAACCTTTTAGCAATGAGGAGCTTTTTACTTTATCTTCCAGGGAGAAATGTATCGAAAATGATGAAATGAGCTTCGCAGCGTAGATCGAAGTCGTTTGGAAAGATAGCCGGGGAAGAAATAAGAGAAAAAATCGAAATGGACTTTGACCGAGAAAGTGCCCGCCGAGTCGGTCGATATGTTTAAATCTTTTCTAGAAAGTGATGGAACTCGAAGAAAAGCTGACGTTAGATCTAAACACGGTCTCTTCTACTGAGCTGACATCAACGTGGTCGTCTTGTCTCCTTAAATGTATCACGTGTTTCAATCTTCCTCATTCCCACCCTAATACATAGTTTACTACATAAATTCTAGAAATCCCAGCATGAAGAGTCCTTTGGATGATATCGAAATTTGGCTATGAAAAGGCTTCTATCGTTGACAAGACCACGAAGCAAAAGTCACGTATAGTTTCGAAAAGTTATCCCTCGCGAAGATACGAAGACGCCGTCGTGGTTCGTTAAACCGAATCTCCAGATTTCTGTTACGTCTACCACGTCGTAGACCGTTTCTACTGTCATCACGTGATTTCGTTCCGTGAAATCGGCTGCTGAAGAATCAAACAGCCGACAAAGAGCGTTTTTTACAACAATCTATATCGGGAACGCTTACAGATTGCATGCTCTGTTCACGATGGACTAACACGCGAATACAGTCATCGACCCCTTCCAATGCGGCCGCATTATACAATACTACGAAACTGACCTCGGTTAACGTTTCATTCAATATATATTTATACACAAAGTAGCGGCAGGAATATATCAAATCAGGGGGAAGAAAAAGGTTGATGAAACGATGCACGAAATAGCCTCGATGCTAATTTTCTGCCGTTCCTATCTACGATCGCGTTTCATTTATAACAGCACTTACTACTTGCATTCTGCGCAGCGAGATCAATCGTCGAAGAGAACAAAAATAACGCCGGACAGAACGTACGGATATGTCGAATTGTGATTATTCTTTGCGACGAGGCTGCTCGAGTAACCAGAAAATTCTGTTAAATCCACCAGAGCGAGCTGAAAACTCTGCATAGCGGGAAATCGGCAGAAAATTTCCAATACTGTAGCGGTAACGCGAGATCTAAAGGAGCAATGAAATTTTTAATAAAAGCAATGCATGCGATAATATGACTTTGCGCATCCGCTCAGCAGTCTCGAACACCAAATATCCCCGGATATCACCACTTTCATGAAATTCCAGATTTTACGTCCACGATACGTTCGATGGTGTCGCGCGTTTAATTTGATTTTTTTCAGAACGTAAGCAGACGAGACGGGCGAATTGCTTTTCATTTCCACTCGATACGAAAGGTCGAAACATCCTGAACCACTCGTATCACGATGAAAACGGAATCTCGGCGAAATAAATAAAACGCTTTCAACGGCGTTACGGGTATCGGTTGAAGTAACTCGAATATGACTCGAAGAAGATTCTGTATCTTCCTGTCCATAAAACGATACCGAGTTAATACGTACAATAATCTTTTATGGGCCCTTACTTCCACTCGAGATGCTGGTACTACGTAATAATATTACATCGCGCATTCCTCTTTCCGTTGTGAAACGAAGCAGGGATGAATTGTAATACTTCCTTCTTGAGCGAAGCACTCGAATTTCTTCGCAGCTCATGTCTCGCGTCCAGACGTAAACATCAGACCCCCGGAATGAGTTACGTCCAATAAATATCGTGCAGAGACGAATATAAAATTAATCCCATTTAACCCAGGGAGTAATCAGCAAATAAAACGCGGTCTCAAAGGGAGATTGGACGTCCCTATTACCGCTAACCGAAAAAGCCGAATAGCTTTAGCACTAGTCGTTAACGAAGGCACGCCGTTTTGTTTGTCGAACAACAGGCGAACCGTCGACGATACTACCAAAAAATAATGATCCGCGGACTATGTACAAACATATTTGATTCTCGCTTGGCGTCTTGACCCTGTTTCACGGCTGGCGATACACACGCGTTTGGAAACGATCAGCGCGCGTGCGTATGCAGGTTACACGGTTTTGCATTAGTGTACTTATCAGAGTACACCCACGTATGTGCATGCACGTAGAAGGTGAGGCGGTTGTGTGCGTGTATACCTTCAACGGTTTACCACATGTTGCGCCTTGGTGCGAGGAGCGCAAGTCAGCCAGGAGCCCGGGCCATCAGGATAAAGAGAATATCTCTACCCTCGGCTCGGTCAGTTACGCGAGTACCAGCGAACGTTCCGCGTGTCTCCCGGTTTTCCACGGTAGTGTCGCGATAAAACCTCGAATCCACCGTGACCGGACTGATACCGGGGGCTACCCTTTTACGTGCTCTGTGCGCGATTGTGACCGACCGGAACCGAAGGATACGAAAACAGGTGCAGTGTCCCCGGTACGATGCCTAAAATGTCCTGCCACTGAGCTGGAACTTCTTTCTCGATAAGGTCTGTACCCGTGATCCCAACGATAATCTCCACGCCGGGGAATTCGCGTGTAAAACAACGATATATCGCGCTTGCTTCGCGCACACGTCTTTTCGAGCGAATCGCCAGCCGTTCCGGTCTTTTTCGATTGTTACTTTTGGCTAGCGTAACGCGAGAACGCGTCTCGTCTTTACCAAAACGCGTCGCGCGAACTTGCCACTGGTCAATACTCATTGTTCCACATGTGACAGTGATTTCATTCGAATTTCATCTAATACCGTATCTAGCGATCGAACAGTCACGCGAAATAACGCCGTGTGCAAACCTCTATAAAATGGATATTTTTAGAGAGTAATAGAATCAGTTCTTTTTAAAAGCGTCGCACTTAACTCGTTTGCGCGAAGTGACCGAGGGGTCGTTTGGCAAATGGGGGTTTACACAAGAGGATAAGCACGTAATGAATGTATCCTATACTATATCCTCTCCTCACACCTGTTACATTGCTGGAATCACTATACGGTGATAGGGATAGTGTACGTCTTCCGACTAACAAACTAACGAATTTTCTTTTCTGCTTCCCTTACGTTTCAGCGAAACCAAGCAAACTAATTAAATTGCACGCTAATCTTTCAACGAGTCCCTTTGTAAACAAAAAAAAAACACGCGAGTTAATTACACTCGCAATAAGACGAGCTGGAGAAAACGTTTCAAAGCTGAAGAGTAATGAACCGAGCAAAAGGAATAAGCATTAGACTCTAATTGTTCCGCCTTGTACATTTAAATATTTCGACCCGTAATGTTTTTCGCTTATAAATCGGAATATTTACCATTTAGAAGTTAATGACTTCCCATTGAGATTTACCCTCACATTTACGTTTTCGCATTTTTTTTTTTGGTCGACTCGATTTATAAAATTGTTAACTGCTAAAAATGGTTGAAATTCGATTTTATGATAAAGTTTTAATCACAGCGCGCTGAATAGCTTTCAGCTGGTAATGATATTCATATTTAACTACTGGTGCAATTAGAGAAACTTACAACAAGATTTCGCAATGATATAATTAAATGCTTTGGCTCATTCGCGATTATAATTACGATATTATACCACATAATAACACGTATCCAAAGATAATTCGAACGAGAGAAAAATGTTAACCTCAGTTGGATTAATTCCAGAATCACAAATACCATTGAAGAACGTGAGTAACAATAGAACTGTCCAATAATGAAAAGCTATGAATATCACCGACTTCCACGCTTCACCGCCAACACTTCTGTTTCTGCAAATGCATTCCTCTGTCTAACCATAAAATTATACAAAACAAGGAATCCGTGAAATTTCTTATTAGATAGTATCCAAGACCGCTTCGTATGACAAAAAACTTGAAATATTTCACCTATGCCTTTGAGATAAAAAAAAAAAGATATAAATTTACGGCGAGAATCGTGAAAAATGTCGCGTAAAAATAAAAAAAGGCTGAATCGCTATCCAGAGTGAAGGTTCGACGTTCGGCTTTTGGAACGCGTTAGATTAAAACTCACATCGTCAGCTAAAAATAGTTTCATTCTAGTTCGCTTAGACCGTAATCATCTATCACGGCGATTACCGTACTACACGCAATCCTTTATTTACCCATCTATCCGAGACTTAATTTTTCCCTCACCACACATTCTCATGCTTCAACCACGCTTAAAACTACCTAAATAGCTCGTTCGATCTGAATGACAAACGACCCCAACTTTTCTAACCGCATAAGCGCATTCGCGTTATCGATGTCTGTATTAAGAGCGCGATTAGCGGAAGGATATTGGATAACTTCGATTAAAACGGAATGGCGTTCATTCTTTTTTTTTCAGATTCGAGCGCTTGACAGCGCGGCGGGGCGGCCCCAATGCCGGTCAGGAAGGGCCTCCTCGCCCCACAAAATACTTTCTTAGATACTATCGCTACCCGTTTCGATGGAACCCGTAAGTATTAATCCACACAATTAAATCGAAACGTTCAAATAAATGAGGGAAGGAGGAAAATTGGGGTGGAAATGATGTACTTGACACTTTCGTTAAGGAAAGATTAAGAAATCGAGTTCCGACGATACCGTAGAAGCGTAAACGATGTGCTAATACTTAAACTTTCGAGAGGGTGTAAAGAAGCGAGTGGTAGTATCACGCTATTCGATTAACCCTGATCTTAACTTTCGAAGACGACCCTCGTTTGCGCGCCATCCAGTCAGAACGAAACGATTTGTCAATAAAAGTCTCGACGAACGATTACTCGCGTAAAAGCTGCTCGAGATTGATCCTTTGTTTAGAAAAGAATTAAAAGTCTAAAGCTACTTTAGACAAATAGTACGTTTGGCTTCGTCCTTTCGCTTCGGCGACACAATGTCTAATATAATTTGGACCATCAGCAGGTGACGCTATTTACCGATCGCTCGATCAAGCTGCAAATTAATATCGAAGCGTTTCTGAATACTTGCCGTGCCGTCGACGTTGCCTCGCTAATTCGTATACCGATATTATGGTTCGCAACGTTAACAACCCGCGAAACCAAATTGTCTCAGGATTCAGGAGTAATAAAGCCCCGGCGAATTACCGTCCGAATAATTACACCAGCCGAGTGGGCTTCCCCTAAATGGTATTTCGTGATATAAATAATGGAAAGAGCGGTCAAACCGAGATCACCTTTTCGTTACACCGGCTATCTTCGATCTCCCTCTTGGGACGTCAACCAGGTTATCTCCAACAATCCCTTTTATAATCGAAAGGTAGAACTCTGGGTCTAAGGAAGGAGCAGCTACCCTCAGTCGAAACTGTTACCATATACTCCAACGCGATTCAATTTTGTTCAATCTTGATCAAATTTATATCAAAGCATAAATAAACGTTCAAAGTCCCGTTACGTAAAATACCCGTGTAACGTTGAACTTGTCACACGCTCTCTCATATTCGAGCCGATCTTTTAGGAAGTGTTTTGCATTTCGTCTTATCCGCTTAAGATACCCTGGAAGCCTTGGTTTAGAGAAGGTTCCCGCGATAGATACGGAGTTAGAGGCTCACCGATATTGCCATGAACTTCGGGCCTACAAACCAAGTAAAACTAATTACGAGAAAGGGGCTACGAATCGTCGTCATCGTCGCCGTAAGAGAATTACAGGAAAGTTACGCCGCTACGAAAGTAATGGAATCGCATCTTTTTCCCTCTTTCGTGCCGCTGACGAAATTGCATTCCTGTCGATCTAACTAATCCTCCGGCAGTCACATTTTCAATTAATCGGCGGATTTAAATCGGTCGCATTTACTTTTTAACTAGACAATTTATATTACACAGATTTGCATAAGCTTACGTCTCTCTTCGACGTCGAGACGCGTGAGGCACGATAAAAAACGCGGCTTTCTTATCATACCTCAACGACAGTTACGCAATGTTGTATTAGCATCTACCAGCAGGAATTAATTTCACAGCAACACTTGGTCTACACTTTTTAAGGCGATTAAACCCGTCGCTTATTATTCGTAACGTATATGCAAACGTAATGGAAAATTTTATTTCGAACATTTCCCGCTCGTGGTCCACAAATTTAACGCATCGAATGAAAGAGAGCTTCGACAGCTCGTTCATATTTCCCGCGATCTGCCTTCGTTTATTATTCGTATAATCGGAGCCTATCTTCGAGCTAAACTCGATCTGCTCGATCGCACGCAAAACCATGTTTACATTAGTTCGAGTAAGTTAGAGTGCCGATCAAGTGTACCCGGTACTTGCTTGTTCGCCACACCTGCGAGGCAATCGTGTCGTTACAGCACGATACCTCGTAGCTTCGAGAGAACACGACAACGACGACCCTAGAATTATCCTGCAAACACAATCGCCCTCCAGAAAACGCACACCGAGAGGGACAAGTGAAGTTGAAATACAAGCATTCGTGCCGTGTACACCGATACGTGCCAATGTTTTGTCGCCAATTTTTTCGCGCGTTCTTTAACCAGCTTCGTGATTGCGAGCGAGACATCCCGACGAAGAGGCGATCGCCGTATATCTACGCGTGAGTCGAAGTTCGCGACCTTTCCATTGTGAACATTCTGATTTCGGCGAGTGAAAAGGGAAATAATTGCTTGTTAACGACGCCCGAAGTACCTATTCGAGGATATTTTTGGCACTCTCTTTCTTTCTCCGAGCGTGTTTGGCGGAACGCCAACTGGGGTAAAGGATGGTTGACGACTGTTCAAACACTCGTTTGTCTTTGCTGACCAAGACTCATGGAGGACCAATTGGAATATTCGTTTTAGCGAAGTTTTTTACGCGTCTATCTGCGGCTCTTTTTTCGTCGGCTCGAGAGGACCACTTTAGAAAAATATTGCTCCGCTATACATATACACATAGGCGATAATGAAATAGTAAAACTAATCGATCCGATCGATTTAGTAACGGTATATTACCCGGTCCGATTGACATTTCGCGTAACGATCCCATCGACCACGACCTACCGATACCCTTGGGGATATGGAGAGTTTCGAACCGGGCGATATTTAGTTTCGTCTGATTAAAACCCAAAGTGTGTAACTTAGAAGGCGAACAAAAGCGTATGGTAAAAGTTTGATACAAGTTCAGGTATCGCAAACTTCACGACGACATCGTGCCTCCACTCCTACCCTACGGATATGCACAACCCCCTTGGCCGTGGCGTATGAATTCCAAGTAATGTATTATACCCTTACACAGTTTTATCACGAAGTCCGTCGACCCCTGACAGAGCATGGAATATTAATCTAACATCGACGCCGTGGAAATCGACTTTATTCCATCGGCGCGACGTATGCACGTGCCCGCAATCTGTATCCGATAAATTCAACGCTGATATCCATACGAAAAGAATATCACCCGATCCGCCCTAACTATTCCGAACATCTGTAAACACGTATAAACGAAACGTAAATATCTGTTGTTTGCACGACCTCGATCTACGAGTATTAATTTCTCCCTAACGAACGACCAGGGGGTGTCTTCTCGAACGTCCTCCTTTAACGTTCGTTTAAATATATTCACATCGCGTTTCTCCCGATATCAATGGAGATTACGCGTGATTCTAACGCACGACAGAGGTTAGGCATCTATCATTTCGCGAATATTACCTAAAATTATATCCACGTTCTACGCTTCGAATAACGTAGCGGAATTTATATTGTTAAATTTTCCATTCGTACTACTGGCCTTCTTTTAGAAATGTAAGAAGGATTTTTCGTTTCTTGATCTGTATGGTAAAGGGAACAAAGCGCGTTACATTCGCTGTCTGGTACAAAGTTTCATACAATTTGTTAGAAAAAAACTGCTCCGTTTTCCGCGAATTGTTTTACAAAACCGACGAGGTAACAATAGGCGTTAAGTGGCGAGTAAGAGCGGGACGAGAGTAGTTAAGAAATCCCATTGCACGTTTTAACGAATGACCTATTTATTCTTCTTGATTATCCCCGACCAATTGTTTAATTTCATTCTAGCAGAAGGGGATCGATAATTATCACATGCCGTGCGAAATTGGGAAAACAGGGAGCAATACTACGAGAGAGAATTGGAGACTCAAAAGCAGACTCTCGAGGAATACCGGATACTCTAATTTATCTATCACTGTCTCCGGGAGCAATATCCAGAATAAAAGTAAAAAAAGGCTTCCCGAAAGCCATTTAATTTTCTTTTCACGTAGCGTCAAACGAAGGAATATTCGACGCAGCTGGCACGCCATTAGTATGAAACCTATTTCCCTCAAGTAGTAGCGATCAAGTACATGTCAGACAAGAAATCGAAACGCGTGATAGATTGAATATTCTACCATTTGAATCTGCGTCGATTGTGTTTATCCGACAGTGTCTGATGCGTTACAGCGCGGTAGAAAAGGTGACTATAAAAGTCGAAAGGAAATACCGACTAATAAAATGCGGAGGGAAGCAACAAAAACGAAATCCCATTCGACATCTCTGACAATTTCGAACCACCGGTTAAATGTCGTTTCGAGTTAGTATGTTTCGAGCCGTCGCTGTTCCATGCGCATCGACGTTCGTACGTGTATTTAACAGCGATACAAGCTCGGTCCAGCCCCAGCAAAATCAAAGCCTCGTATCACTCTCTGTGCGAGTTGGAAACTTCCACTAATAGTTCACCGCAAACGTACACCACGACGATGAATACTTGGAACAGGCTTTCGTATTGTCTGCGGGCGTAATTAACTAATCGCTCCAATTAAATTACTTTCGAGTTTGAAATTTCTACCGGATTATGTAATTCCTGTGTGTACCATGAATTAATTGCCGTGCAACGCCACGCGCCGTGGTAAACTCCATAAGCCAGGGGACCGAGTAGACGTGTTGCTCGTCTACGAATTGTGCTCAAAGTTACGGCTCACACGTGCTATCAAACGGAGAGTTAGACCATATAAATTCCAGCGTAGATCAGTACCTGAAAACTGAACTGCATCGAATCTCGCGGAAATACC
The DNA here is from genome assembly GCF_050948175.1 of Xylocopa sonorina. Classification (NCBI taxonomy): domain Eukaryota; kingdom Metazoa; phylum Arthropoda; class Insecta; order Hymenoptera; family Apidae; genus Xylocopa; species Xylocopa sonorina. The sequence continues at coordinate 18,725,840 of NC_135193.1, forward strand.
TACGATCCGTGCACATCCGCGTATAGACGACAAATGATACTGTGAGTAAGCGCTCTATTGTAATCGATAATCAGTCTTCTGTCATGCTAATTGCGCAGTGTCCTCGTCGCGATAGAAATTTATACTAATTGTACGATAAGATACGATAAAGGGGTAAACCGAAAAATTGCGTTCAACTCATCGAAGATGCAAGTATTGATCGGGACAGCGGTACGTAACGATTGCTTGATATCGATGGCACTTATCTTATCGTAGCGATCAACGTCGTGACGAAAAGTAATGACGTATCGTAGATCGTTCACGGGAAAGATGTATACGCTTATCGAACGAAGTGACAAACTTTGCTCTAACGCAATCGAAATTTATGCCTCCGTGCTACTGAATCGAACAAATCGTTTATGACGTATCGTAATGGTACGCGATGTACCGCTGATAGCAAATTCTTACATTTGCGACACTGTTACCAAGCAGGGAACGAAGACGTAGAACGATTAGCGTCTCACTTCCTCTATGAAACTCATTTGACTGTACGGTATAAATGAAAATCCATTCTGAACGGTTTTAAATAGAAGAACGGCGGAGAAATTTGTTGAAAAGGAACGAGTAAGTTACTCAATAGAGGGAAAGTTGGTATGGGTTCCCTTAGGCGGCAGACTTGAAACTACCAGGCTTAATCTTTTCATATTCCAGTCCACGGAAAGCGTTCTAAAGGGAAGGCAGATCAAAATTGTTAGGTAAAATAGAAGGTACCGTGTTCTAGACACTAACGAGTGAATAGAAATTGGCCTTTATTTCGAGTGGCACCTTAAGGAGAATTGCAAGTTTCGCGTTACACGGCGCGTGGAATAAAGAACGAGGTGAACGAAACGTTATTAAATTGTAAGGTAAACATAATTGGTTGGCTGTTTCGAAAGTTGGCGCACAAGCTGGGTATTGGAAGAGATAGACTCCGTAAGTGGCCCCATTCTTTACAGCATTGTAGCAGGAATCGGTTTGCAGAATATTGGACTTTTGTGAGTTGGTGCGTCGAAGAAAAATTGCCTATTCTAAGGGGCCGAGAGTGAAATGAACCAATTTAAAATACGGAATCGAAATTCAACTGTTCCATTTGCCACGCTATTCCACGTACTCGAAAATTCGTAGAAATTTGATTAGAGAAAACGGTTGACCGGGACCTCGTCTCGGTGGAAATTGCCAAGTTATCATCGTCACCGACCTCAATCATGGGTGATAAAGTTCCGCTCGTAACGAGTCCCACCGACCTTCCCCCTTAAATTGCATCGAAGAACGAAGATTATAAATAATACGAAGAAACGTCGTTTCTACCTCGCGATGCCGACTTTGTGAGGGATACACTTTTTTCGAGAACATTGAAAGCAACAACATCGCGGTACAAGAACGGCGAGGTTCAACTATGACTGAAACGAGAGCTTAACCTCCGAAAAGGGAAAACTGTGCGACGCGAAAATTCTCCCTCGACGCTAGAAACGATGACTCGTCTTGCAATGGAGGTCAACCTTTGTCGCGATCCTTTCAAGAATATTACGTCCATGACAATATGTGGAGCGTAAAAGTCCCGACTTTGGAATGTAATTGATATTATTTTGAGTGCTGCTCAATTAAATGATAGACAGGTAAGACTTCTAACCAGGAGTCTATTACGAGATGAAAAAGTAAATATCGTTTCTTTTGTTGAATCTTCAATAAGAATTAATTGGACATGCCCTAGTAATTTGAGGGGTACCGACTTCGATAAATTTCCGTCGAGTCTGCTGCGGAAGTATACCCGCGAAGAACTCTCGACTGTATCGAAAACGAGTCGATACGAGTTACTCTTGCATTTTCTCTCTGTACCCGGAACCGTTATGGTAATTTCAAATTATTCGCGGCAATTATTAATGCCCTGCTAGAGCTCGTATCGTCGCGACAGTTTTATCCGTGAAACTTTTACCTGAACCGAAGTAATTGCCTCCGAAAACGCATGCGATAAATTTTAATCCACTTAACGGAAGATCAAGAACGGAACCGAAGAAAAAGGACGAAGCGTAAGCTACCCTTTATTTACAGAGAGTTTAACCAAGTCCACGATACGTGATAAAGAGCACAAGGTCGACATGCGCGGATAATACCAACTTTTAATACGCGATGACAACGTTAAACATAAATGGTTTTCATTATCGCATGAACATGTACCATTCAGCCCGTTTGTAAATTTTCAGCAAAGTATCACGTTTCCTTAATCCCCTTGTATATCATCCCACGGCGATACAGATACCATCTTTATCCGTCTCCGTAGTACTGTCGAATCGATTTTTTATTCATTTCCAAATAATCCAAAGTACAACAAAGTTAAGCGTACATGGAACAAGTGGATAGAACATTAAGAACGGCGAAATATCTGAATCGTCTGACAAATGCAACTGTTGAGCGCATCTACCTGAATTGAAATTCAGCCGCATTAACCACGATAGCTACGGAAACGCACCGTCGTATTCACTTAATTATTTTGCGGTCACCTGGATACATGGTTAGGAACTTATGACGTAGTTATCGCTTTTCAATTAACAGCTGGAAAATACGTATGCCTGTCGTGCTCTCTCTCTTTTCCTCTTTGAACAGACGTAGAGAATTCTGAAAATATTCGCTAATTGCACGAGACTCGAATGCGTATGAATTTTATCGGGTTATCCTGAAATGGTACGTATCACTTTCACGCTGGTTGATCCAAATGTTCGTATTATCAAAAAGCAAGGAAAAAGATATTTACGCGGAAAACAGATTAATTACAAACTATTTCGTCTTGCATACCACTAAAATTTAATCATAATTAATGAAGCGTTGATAATTGCATTTTTGAGGCCAGCATTATACATGCTCGGAAAACGAAAATCCTGTTTCCTGTTTCCTGTTCCACTTGGTTTAGTTACGCTTGAATAAAATATTTCTTTATAAATTTGATATCTCAAGTTTAATTAAAATACAGGCACAATATAGATATACATTCTCGTTTAAAAATCTCTGGAGAATATATGTATACCATGAACCGGATATTGTGGTACATCTTGTCTGGAGGACATTCTATGGCTTAAAATAAGACAAAAATCAAAAGCTATAAAGTTGCGCCGAAGGCTTGGCTTTCGAGAAAAATGTGCTGAATATCTGAAAATTATTCGAGGTCGCGTACACTTGATTGATGACCACCGCTACAGATTTCCCACAGACCGCTATATTGATTATTTTCGTAAACGATACAATATCAGAACTGTATGCTGTCAATAATTACTTATTAATTGAACCATAAGGCTTCCAAATGGGCACAATGAACGTCATACATGACAGTAAATGAATCATTTTACTTTTGAGTTTAATTGGGAGATATTGTACGAAACGTTGACCGTTTTTGCGTACACAAAATTGTATTATGTAAATTAAATTGTCGGACTCCGGCGTTCCGAGTTTTCAAATGTTACTGGAATAATTCTTCGTTTCAATTATACGTCCGAATTTTATTACTCTTCGTTTTCGCCTTATTCCGAGCTATAAACTATATAAACTCTGGTCTACAGTATACGATGCATGTACAGAATATTATCAACAAACAAATGTTCGAATACTCGCGCAGTAGAGAAACATCATTTTCCTATATTCACCGGTTTCGAGCAAAGCTTCTCCGCCTGCTTGTTTTTCTTTATGCAAATTTTCTCCCATGCACAGCTAGTACATCGTGAAATCTATATTTGTTTTCGATACGCTTTTCATGATCTACGCCTAATTTTGCCCAACTTTCTCACTATTTACGATGACGAACCAAACATAAAGATAGCAACAAGGACCTATTTATACATTCGCGTACATATCGTATTAAACAGGATTACAGACAACTGTCTCTCTCGCTCTTTCTCATTGACCTTCTAACACCTACATTCTTGAACAAACTTAAACAATTTGCCGCGTGTTTATAACAAAATTTTCGGACACTGGTTTACATTGGACACAGATGCCGGTGCTACACGTAGCACAATCGACTCCATTAGTCTTTGTCAAGAACCGTCTGAAACTGTAGCATTTACGCTGCTTTTAGCAGCTGATGCGATGATCGTAAACGCTGTCGTTCTCGTTACCACCAGTTTATACACGTTTGCGTAGCTAGGTGCAACAGGATTGGAAATCCGAACGATCATCGTACGTTATTACGTACGGTACATGTTTGGTAGACTCCCCTACTGGGAATATATGTATAAACGATCTTCAGCGTAAAAAGTAAATTGGCAATATGAGGCAAACGTAATAAACAAGTGAAGTACTGCGCGACACATTAAAAGTGGCGGTTGGCGTTCAAACTTTCCCCCTAAAATGTATTTTTATCTTGCAACCCTTCGTAGTTAAACTCCCTATAAAATCAGCCTACACGCGGCAATCACCGTTCCTCCGCGCTGTATTAAGGGTGGTTTATAATCGCCAGTCACCATGATACGTTCCGCTAACAGCGAAAAAAGTTACGCATTTGTTGGATGTTGTTTAGACGTGCTCGTTCACCGCAAAAGGTTCTGTCGTGCGTTTATTTTAAGAAAAATCTCTCGATATAACCCGCCCGATGGTACGCAGAGTCAAAGCTACGAGAAATCAACGGAATCCGATAGAATAAATGGAAATGAGCGGCGTCATTGATTCCGATTCCGAGAACAGGAAACGGGTGTTAAAGTCTCAACAAGGCTGAAAAAAGATGAAAGTGTTTCCAGGGGTGACCGTAGAATTAAAAATAGTAGTACCGTCGTTACCCCGAAGGAGATTATGCGTGACGTCAAATACGTTGACAAAGCTATTAACCAATGAACCGTATCGGCTGATGCAGTCGTGCATCAACTTCTTGCATTATGCATTCTATCCGTATAATTATCAAAATCTTGTTTACTTATCTCCGCTGCCACGTTACTTTTAATGAGTCGCTGCGAGGGAATTTCAAAGAAATCGGAAGCGGAGATACCACCCCTCTAACGAACGGACCAGTTTCAAAGGGTTAAATGTTTAATGGGACCTTTGCGCATCGCTCTCTTTCAATCCCACCTTTTTATAGGTATCGTACCGTCCCCGTAATTGATTGACGCCCGCGCAAAATTGTAAAACGAATGGTAATTGAAAACAAACGCTATCCAGACAGGATTTAATTGGATACAATTTGCGGTCTCGCCGTCGAGAGATGGAAAACAAGCGCGAGCTATGTAGTTTTGAGATTGAACGTTCCGATACGCATATTTATATATAGACGGTGACTCATGCACTCATTTGTTCAATAATATATTCGTTTTTGTTGGCAGATAGCAACTTTGTGCTGGGAAATGCGCAGGTTCCGACGATCTACCCGATCGTTTATTGCTCGGACGGTTTCTGCGAGCTGACAGGATTCACGCGAGCGCAAATCATGCAAAAGGGTTGCGCTTGCAAGTTCCTCTATGGCCCGGAAACGAAAGAAGAGGAAAGAGCAATGATCGACAAGAGCCTCGAGAGCAAAACGGAACTGAAGATGGAAGTTGTATTTTATAAAAAATCCGGTAATTATCCGTCTCTGTAGCGCATGTTTGGTATTCCAAATTAGGATTAGCGACTAATCGCTATTTTCCAGTAATACAAAATTCGGTCACGCAATGAGAATATCGGCATTAATTAGCTCGATCTGGTCTTTAGGGGCAAATATATCATTCCGCGTATAATTCCTCTATTTCTCTCTCTCTCTCTCTCTCTTTTACTGCCGCCATAATTGTTTCTGATAATAAGAAAGAGTAAAAATAGTGGAACGCGTCCTCGTAAATTTGATTCGCTAAATTTAATGCTCGTGTTATTACGGGTACTGCGATTAGGTGAATTAAATTTAGGTACGATACATTATACTGTGGCCGTGGAAACTACGAGGTAACATTATTATATAGTTAGAGTGATACCATGTGGACTTGTACACGAACAGCACGACAAGTGCAACAGAGTGCATTTAATCAAGATAATCGATTCGATCGAGTACTGTGATATTTGTACAATACCGACTGGCTACGTTCTCGATACGGGCTCTCGTTACTAGCTTTGTGGTCTTCATCTTTCGAAGATAAAAGTTGCACGACTCCATCCCTCTTATATCATGTAATTGAAAACAAAAGGAGACTGGTATTAACCGAAGGAATTAAGGTGAGGGTGTTAATTTAATTGTAGGAAGTCCGTTCGATTGCTTGCTCGATATTGTTCCGATCAAAAACGAAAAGGGCGACGTCGTTCTCTTTCTGGCTTCGCATAAGGATATCACCCATACGAAGAACCTTCAGCTGTGTGAGTTGCACGATAGTGGTGAGTTCTAGCCAAGCTTCGCTGCTGAACTCAGTCTGACGAAACGATTTTCTCTGGAATGCATTTCGATCGACCTGACTGATGAATTGCATTCCAAAGTATCCGAACTTGGACCATACATCGGGTATGGATTGAACATTCCGAATGTACATACTTTTTCAACGTATCCAACGTTTCGTGCTTCCTACACCGCAATCACGCAATATACAGCACGTAAAAACTCGATGCAACTCGATTCCCGAAGCAAAACACCGAAGAGCACAAAACAAAAGCCAACCTACAGCTTCGAATAGTTTGCTTTTCTTGTAGAATTTACGCGTCCATGGCATTGCACGTGCTAATCACTTGTGAGGTCTACCTAGAAAAGCTATGTACATATTTCCCACGTTTCCGATCAAATATATATCGACGATGAGAGAAACTATCCGATACACCGTTTACGCTTATATTTAACAATCAAATATGAATATCTATATATACATATACACATATTTTTTCGGATCAAGTCGACTGCACGTGAAGTACAGTCTCGATTGTACAAAGACAGATAGCGTGTACGGCGACGGTACAATTACATTTCAGATGCAAACGGCGGTGTAGATCCAGAGGCACCGCCAGCTAATTATGGCAGAAGAAGAAGTCGTGCCGTCCTTTATCAATTATCAGGCCATTACAAACAGGACAATAAGCACAAAATTAAATTAAACAACGTAAGTGACACATCCCATCTTTAGAACCATTTTATTTATGCAAATGCCAACAAACCGAATACATACGTACATATATCATTGGTACGTAGTAATGCATGTGTGTTGGTCTTCCTGTTATTTTAGAATCTACTGCATTCCACTGCAGCACCATTACCAGAGTATAAAACGACGGGAATAAAAAAGTCACAATTTATCCTAAGTCATTACGGTGGTTTCAAGTCTTGGTGGGATTGGTTAATACTGTGCGCCACGTTCTACGTCGCGATCGTCGTCCCTTTTAACGCGAGCTTCATTAATATCGATAGGCCTACGATGGTCAGCGACGTTGTCGTCGAAGCACTCTTTATAATCGGTAGGTATCACGTTTTCAACTTATTTCCTCGCGATTCGTTTGATTAGCCGCGAAAATCGACATTTTTCTATCACGACGTTGGAAGAGCCTCCTCCAGTTACTGTCCGCCAGTGATGTAACCATTCACTTTGCAGACACTGAATTGATTTATGATATCGAATATCAAATAACGAGGTTCCAAGTAAGAGCCCCTCGGAGGTGTTCGAGACGAGATCGCCTCCCTTTGAGAAAAGAAATCGTAACGCCTTAATTCCCGACCACGATGCAAAAGATGTTTCGTCGCTCGAGAACCCTGTCATTTACCCTTCCGTATAAATTTGTTTCCGCTCGGAGATCGTACTCGTAATCGCGTAACTTCGTCCGGAACTACATTATTTAGTTGGTCGATGCGTAGGTGAGGATGGCGGGCGAATTTTGAAGTGAAATCCGTTTTACTAACGAGATTAAAAGCAGTTCATCGCATAGAGATGAAAAGTTCCTTAACCGCGCGTATCTGCGTGTACAGCATTGAGAGGCTCGAGCGGATAAACGACTACAGGAGTAATTTCTCTTTTTGTCCAGAACGCGAACCACGCGCGCTTCTAATTTTAACATTTCCACTCGGTTACGTTCGTGTTCCGCAAGAGGTCAATCTTGAACTTCCAACGATCGATAATAAAGATCAAGAGAAACCAATTAAATCGAATTTTCGCAGATATCGTTCTGAACTTCAGAACGACGTACGTTAATAGGAAAGGGGAAGTCGTCAGCAACAGCAAAAGCATCGCCGTCAACTATTTAAAGGGCTGGTTCGTAGTCGATCTCGTCGCTGCGTTGCCCTTTGATTTTCTTTACGCTTCCGACGTTTACAGCGGAGAGGTGAGTTATTGTTAATTATTATAAACCACTTTAACTAAACTACTCCCATCTGATTTTCGAGACGTAGCCTTCGAGTTGATTCGAAAGCGTCGTGCGTATCTTGTCCCACGCGAATAGCTTATTTTACGAGCGAAAGAAATCTCGACGTTGCATCGTGTCAAGAAACGTGTCATGAATAGAGTTCGTTTATCGAAGGTCAATATATTATTAAATTGAACGTTATACCGATTCCTCGCGTCGCATTTTATTTCGAACGCAGATAGATTTCAACATCGGGAGCGTATCGAGCAACGTATCTCAGCGATGAATGGTACAATCTAGACGTAAGTTCGCATCGTGCGAGAATTCGTAATTACATTCGATTGTCATCAAGTCGGACATTCAGAAAATCAAGGCTCCGAATAGAAATTTCAACGGCATTACTTAAACTGATTGGTATATTTTTATCACAGGAATCGGGACACGGTAACATTCATTTAGTGAAGTTAACAAGATTATTGAGGCTCGCGCGATTACTACAAAAGATGGACAGATACTCCCAATACAGCGCAGTAATTTTGACGATGTTAATGCTTTTTTTTATCCTGGTGGCACATTGGTTGGCTTGTATTTGGTTCGTCATTGCGGAGAAAGAAAGGTTAAAAAACGATAACGATTGGGATCTCGGTAAGTTTCAAGTTCTCGTCGCGCAAAAGTATCGATAGATCGTTAACCGTTTCACTGGAGAAGTAAATATCGTAAGTTTCGAGCCGATTCTGATCGACTGTATTTTTCAGGATGGATTCATATACTGGCGGAAAGGTTAAAGATTTCCGTGGATAACGTAACCCACGCGGAAAGTTACATTACAGCGTTATATTTCACTTGCAGTAGCTTAACATCAGTAGGATTTGGAAACGTGTCAGCCAATACGTTCTCCGAAAAGTTCTTCTCTATTTGCACGATGCTTATTGGTGGTTAGTAATCGCTATCGATGATCAATACGTTACACATTATTCCGTAAGGATTATCAATTAAATACTCGGTAATCAACTATCCGTTATTGCACGCTTGTTTGCTCGCTAAGAATTTGCATACACGTGTATTAGGGGTGAAATTACATTAATTAGTAATGAAATAAATTTGATGAAAATTCACAATAGGAAATGATATTTCCACATTGTACATATCGTGTATGCTACAGCTCTGATGCATGCTGTGGTGTTTGGTAACGTGACGGCGATTATTCAAAGAATTTACTCTAGAAGATCGCTGTACCAAACAAAATTGCGGGATCTCAAGGATTTTTTCGTATTGCATCAGATACCCGAAGAACTGAAACAGCGAATGCAAGATTACTTCCAAACTATGTGGTCCTTAAATCACGGTATCGATATACACGAGGTAACGCGCGAGTGCCCGGTCGATCGCGATATACCCGATTTATACACGAACGGGAAGTCGTAATGTATTAATCCTTTCAGACTCTGAAACAATTTCCCGAGGAACTAAGAGGAGACGTTTCAATGCACTTGCATCGCGAAATATTAAGTTTGCCAATATTCGAAGCAGCTTCCCAGGGTTGCCTCAAACTACTTTCCCTCCGTATTGGAAACAATTTTTGCGCTCCTGGTGAATTTCTTATTCACAAAGGAGACGCGCTTTCATACATTTATTATATATGCAACGGTTCCATGGAAGTGGTGCAAAATAATATGGTTGTTGCGATTTTAGGTAGGTAATATCGCGCGAACGTTCAAACTTTTAATCGATCTCTCAAACCAGAAGAATAGCAGATTAAAATTAAAATGGCCGTTTAACTTCGTTCAAAGGCAAAGGTGATCTGGTAGGCTGTGACATAAACGTTCATCTACAGCACACCAGTAACGGGGGTGGTACAGGTGGCGGAGGACCGGATGTCGTAGTTAAATCGAGTTGCGACGTAAAAGCTTTAACTTACTGCGATTTGAAGTGCATAAATATGCATGGATTGGTCGAAGTGCTTCGACTCTATCCTGAATATCAACAACAGTTTGCGAATGATATACAACACGATCTCACTTACAATATACGAGAGGGATACGAAGCTGAGGTAATTTACGATAATGCGCACTACGTCGAGAGGAATGTAAAAATCAGGAAAGCGAGATTGGAGTAAATTATTCTTAATTATCTGCTCTCAGCAAGAGTCGGACATGAATGGGCCATCGTTAACGCTACCGTCGATTAGCGAGGACGATGAGAACGTGCCTGACGAGGGTGAGACTTCACCTTTATCGCCGCCAAACAAATCACCTTTACATACGTCTTCGAGTCCGCGGCATGCCAAGTTCAGGTAAAATATTAACAAATTCTTATAGCGACTCGGCAAAAGTACACGGCTGTATCCGTAGTGTGTCGTTCGATAGAGAGGAATATCGAGACACGCGAAGACCCGCAAGGGGAGTTTTAGTGAGAGGAAGAACGGCTCAGGTAATCGCTCAGGAATCAGTGGAGGAACATATCCGAGGATCGGTGGAAAAACTCGATACGACATTCTCCACGTTACATCAAGACGTCGCTACGTTAAGTTGCGAGGTAAATGTTTGAGGGAAACGTGCGCTTACGTGTGTGTGTGTGTATACTTTTATGTAATAAATATATTGTCATTTCTAACGTTTTCCACTTCATAAAAATAGGTCAGAAATGCTATTCAAGCTTTACAAATATTGGCATGTTCACCTCAAAGTAATCCGAATTTACCAACCCCCGCGAGTCGTGGGAGTGGCGTTTTAGCGAGAAGCTCGTCTCATCCGCCGGATGCTATATGTTGGGATCCCCCTAGAAGGATGACAGATGCTTCTACGCAAACCGACTGGCCCGTGGAGTTATTCGAATCTTGGGTTCGAGCAAATCCACAAAGAGTTCTAAGGATTCTCGAACTCGATCCAGATACTCTTTCGAGGCAACCACCCTCTCCGACACCGTCACCGTCTTCTCCTCCGCCACCACCGTACGAACCCCTATCGCCATTAGTGGGGACACCACCGCAATCACCGTCTCCATCGAGAGGTAAACCACTCGAACGGACGTAAGTGAAATTGAAGTTGATGAACCTTTAATGTCAAAACCGATCGTTCCAGGAAACGATCATTTCGATTTTGGCAATAACCACGGAGAGCGGCACATTCCTCGTTTGTACAAACCGGCAAACTCTGCCTGGGATCCCGAAAACAAGTCGTCGCACCGATTTAGTGCCGGCGATGCCGACAATGCGTCTTTATATCAAGCGTTTAACACGTTGCGTCGACTTCCAGAATCTCGCTCGTTAAAATTCGATCCCTTTGATAGCTGAACGTTTCCAGAAACATATCAGGGTTACCAGCCTTAACGCAGTACCCAAACAAAAAAGGTAAAATGTTTGTACACGAAAGCCGATACAAGAAGCAACAGACGAATTTGACGACTTAAAAAGAGCAACGAGAAGCAAAACCACTCATTTCAAGTGTTCAGATTCGTTCATGTGTTACCATCTGTATCCCAATCCTGTGAAACTTCGAAACGGAATCTCTATTCATTTTTTTACGAATGCATAATAAAAACGACACTTAGTATTTGAATTCAGCCATTATAGTTAGGAACGACAGATTGAAATCAATTATTGTCTTCAGCCCAAAACGAACCTGCAGATACACATGGGTACGTAGATATGTACGATGGTATACATATTTGTTACGACACGTTGTGAAACAATTCAAAGCAACCAAACACTAGACAGAGACGATAAACTATATAACTATTTGTTTCAAGTATTTTCATTTATTTAGTGATTCAACACTTTATCATCCGAGTCGAATTTCTGGAGTGAAACAAGTGTACAATCATAAGTTTTTATCTAAAATATTAATCGTACGCGAAGCTGTTCATACACTTTTCATAATGTGGTTTATTTCAAATAATCGATCAATGGAAATTTAACCTAAGAGATATTTTCTAACCGATTCTTATAACGCGGAATTTTGGAATTTCGATTACGATGTAAATATGCATTGAAAACCTATTTTTCTTTAGGAAAGTATTTCTTCTGTCATTCCATACATATACGTGTTGCTGTGATTGATTAAATCTAGTTAGTAAAATAATTTCATTTATTTAAAGATATTCTTTTACGGTAAATTTGCTGTAAATATATCAGCAAAATATATTGTTTAAGAACGTTCATACTGTTCTCAAATGCAGGGGAGAAAGAAACGTTTAACGTTTTAATATCGCGGAGTCTTTTTTCCAGCACGAAAGGACTTTAAAAGTACCGAGGGAAAGGAATTTTAAACTTTAGTGTAGCAATAATGTGCACAAAAAATTTCGATGTATCCGCCGACGTCCAAGTTAGATGGTAGTTATTGTAAAATAGCCATAACTTGAGCATTTATCATCGCATTAAAGAACGATGTTGAGTTACAGATAGGTTACACGATACATTATAGGGAAGTATTAATTGATTCAAAATTAATGTATCATATGAGACTATCACACGCGAGGTGTATCTATTTGTAAGTACTTCTTGAACGGATTCAATGTAAATAATATATCGCTATCAAAAATATGTGATAAGGCACGGCTTTGGCCATGCACTATAATTGTATTCGTTCATCTTTCATCGTCATTTGTGAAAGAAGAAAAGTTACCCGTATACACGTGACATTGCGCGTAGGTACATAGATACGTTTACAATTTAATTTCACATAAGGAAGAAATGAAATAGAATAATCAATCGTTTCAATTAAATTATCATTGTCTGAACACGTAAATAATCTTATTAAATCAGTACGTCAGAAGGAAAAAATCATTCTATCGAACGAATCACAATTTCATAATTTCACAAATGTCAATGAAAGCAGCTGTTTTATAAATATTTCATATATTTTGTTATACTGTTTCTATGCTCCTCACCTAATAATTCAAGCTAAACATATTGTAATACTATCTAACCTACTTCACGTATTCTACTACTTTTTACACTCTTCGAAAAACTACGAAAGAAATATTCGTCATTTTAACACGTACAGAAATGCCAGTAAGCACAAAATATAAGTAATCTTAATGCACACATAAGTGTGCTCGAAATTGACGAGTTTTAAAAACAATGTTCAAAAACGTACAACATATTGCAATTCGATATGGTAATTAAATTGAACACTACTAGTCTTATAAGGAAGGAGAAGAAAATTGTTATGTTAGATATAACGAAGTATCAGTTTATGCATGTATGTATAGATGTATAACTATACGTACACGTTTGTCTACGTATACCTTCTCCTTGCATAAACTTAAATAAGTTTATGCTTTAACCCAAAAAATATCAAATTGTCGGAAACATAGCTAAACTTATAATTAAACTTTTTATCGTACATTTTTTAACCAAACTAGTTAGGAAACTTTAAAACGGCCTTAAAATAAAAGATTATTTTTTTCACTGTTCTCGAATACCGAAGAGTCTTTGCAATGGTGTGATTTCTACTTACGTACACAATCGGTGTCCATGGTGAGGTCCCGTGTGAATCTCGGTATCACGTTACAAAACATCTTAAAGCTGTGTTCCACATCTATCCCGGGTGGAAATACACTAACAGAACGTTCAACTGTAAATCGAATTATTTTGCATAAGTATCTACTATCGACTGGACTTTTCTGGAATCATGAAACGTTTGATTGTGTTATATCGATTGTATGTATAAATATTGTACAAATTTGAAGAGAGGAATGTGTGATTCTAAGAAGAGACAAGATATATTTACAGATATATTGTCTGAAAGTGACGAGATTTTGAAAGTATCAATGTTAACGAATCGATTTTAAAAAGTCTCTTTTAAATGTCCAACAACATATATGCGTCTATCGTACAAACTCTCTTCGTTAATAATTGAAAAGGAACGCTATTATTTTACAAAAATTCAATGGTAAACACAATCCACAAAAATATGAATCTCTACTGGACTCTTCCAGCTGTTTGTAAATAATATTAATTGCTTACTGTACAATGTGCATCGTATAATTGGCATCCTTTGTTCACTCGTCTCATTATAAAAATCAGAACAAATAAACGTAATTATTGAAGTGCTTGGCTCGATGGTTTTTTCACTACGTATAATTGTATGATAAAATCGAAATATTTATTAACATTATTCGTTACTTTTAAAGTCTACTCTGATATATACAATATATTCCACATATTATTTTTGAATGTATAACTTACGTTTAATATACCTATATTTATATATCGAAAATAACATGTGAGAATTTAGCACTAATATGAAAAAATTGTTTATATTTGGTAAATTCTAAGATTTTTATACGAAAAACATGTTAAATTGCTATATGACCATATAATATGTACATGAATATTTTTGACATGGTTTCCATTTTTTATGAAGACGAGTGTAAGCATCGTGCGCCATATTTGTGTGCTTTATTTCAAAAGAACGGTTAAACGACCACAACCATTTATCCGTAACGCATCGAAATACATTTTACATAAAGGATTGGTTAATACGATAAAACACTGAACGAATTGTCAAAAAAGTCAAATGGCCACGTTTAAGAGAAGAATTGTATAGAAATAATTGATATTCCTAAGGATTTCGATCATATATCATACGTACGCATTCTTCGATACGTATATACATACTCGATCTTTCGAAAGTTTTCGTTTAATACTACAACTGTTATCTCTCAAAAACATATTTCAGCGTTACAGCTATACATACTTTTGTATGAATGTATCGAATAAATTTTTTTCTTACACAGAAAAACGGTTGAGAAATTTAGATTGAACGCAGCCGTACGCGGAATAGTGATCACGCAATCGATTTTACTTTTCGGTCGATATAACAATATATTCTTCTCTTAAATCGTTTGATAAATATGTTATATGTATTATGCGAGGGTAATTAACTTACTTATTTACGAAAAGAGACCTTTTTCTAGCAATATTGATTGATTCTGTCACAGCAGCTCAGCATCCGCTCCTTCCGAACACACACACATGTCACCACTAATGTATAGAGTCCGCGTCGGAAAGAAACAACTAGTTTATTATGGCGGCCTACTGTTTCAATTCACAAAGGTCATAAAGTAACTCGTGGGATGAAAGTTAGATATATATATGAAAAATTTAACAAATATAATAATAATGAAAAAAACGCATTCTTTTTTATACTTCTAATTTCTCCCTCTCGTTGCATTTTATTTGGAATTAATTTGAATTTTTATATTATTCGTACGCATTAAAAAAATAATATATTATTAGTATAAAAGAAATAATAGCATGCCCAGAATTTTTAATACTGTAAATAAATATTTTTAACTTATTTCTGACAATGTATGTTCTATAAACTATTTTCCACAATATTTTATTATACTTTAGCACGACTTTTCGAATGTCACACGTAGTTGACACGTGACCTCTTTCTTTTCAGTTCCTAAATTTTCGTGCATAATCCGCGTCGTTTTCGTAAACCTGCGAGAATTCATTGAAAAATCGTACGAGTTAGTAGTGTTTGACGTTTCAAAGTGTAAGAAAAGTGTACAATAAGTGGATACAAAGTGAATTTGGAAAGTTTTTAAGAATAATGAGCACGGTATTGCAAAAAATATAATCTATAAGAATGGCTTTACCGGGGCGTTGATCGAATAGTTTCAAAACTTCGTAACAATAAATTTTACTTCAATTGTTTTCAAATTTTACGTACTTGCATCCAAATACGGTTTCTTTGTTCTTTCTCGAATAATAAATGTTCACATAATATGTTAATAATAACATCGATGATAGATTTTCATAGTTTCTATTTCTTGTGATAATTTTGTTAATGTATAAAAGTAAAACTGCACACGTGTGTATGCGCATTTATACATGCAGCGACATATTTAGTTCTCCTTTGAAATTTTAACTCTTCAGTGATGTGATTGAATTGTGATAAATAGATCGATTAAACAATTATCTCAACTTTAATTATAAAATGAACAACTAAAAATCTGTGTGCTATGGAATTCTATATTATCGGCGCTGCCCTGTTATCAACAGTACCCTACCATTGCGCCGTACCAAACTTGACTGTGTTGATCATCGAAATCGTCCTTATCGCGTGTGGTACGTATTACAAATAATTTCATACTACAAGATGTCGCTAAAACACAAAAATCTTACGATTTAGTATCAATCAACGAAGTATGGAATTTCTCAAGAATTTGATAATATTTCATTTAGATTATTTTAGTACGCTGGACTAGTCTTTACTATGCAGAGCTACTGCTTGTTCTTATTCTTTTAACGTTTTGTGAACATTACATTTGTTTTCGAATTTTTAAGAAATTCTGAACTCAAAAAAGTTATCAACTTGATTATTAATTTAAGTGTTATATATTTTTTATAAAAATGAGCAATCAGAAGGTACCAAATTCAATAAAGTTCCTTTTTGGAGGAACAGCAGGGTTGGTTTTTTATTATCATTTTGCAAATAAGCTTTTAAGGAATAATATATATACGTATAAGTTTTTAAAAATTGAAATAAAAGATTGGTTATAACCAAACGCTTGCTTGGCTTTGTATGTTGTTATAAAAATAAGTTAGTATTTATATGTACACATATATATTGTTAGATATTTATAGATACTTCTCCTTACTTTTCTATTTTAATATTTTTATAAAAATAACTCCACGGTCTTTGCCACAATCTTGGATTAGATTTGAATAGTCTTTGCTGTACTTTGCTCTGACATGTCAATCATGATGTGTGTTCTGGTTTTGCGAAACTTTTTTACTTCCTCACTATGCGCTGTTCTGTGAATAACATGATAAAGAAATGACTTAATTTATTATTCTAGAATGGCTGCAACATGTTTTGTTCAACCATTAGATTTAATAAAAAATCGCATGCAATTAAGTGGTACAAGAACATCTACAGTCAGTGTAGTATCTTCAATTATAAAAAATGAGGGTATATTAGCTCTTTACTCAGGATTGTCCGCTGGTCTTTTACGCCAGGGTACATACACAACTACGCGACTTGGTATATATACCTGGTTATCTGAAATAGCTTCGTGAGTACAAATCCAGTGAATAATATCACTGTGGTAAACATAAATGATTTGTATTCAATTGTTTTCTATTCTTACATTCAGAAAAGACAGTCAACCTAATTTTTTTGTAAGAGCATTGTTAGGTAGTACTGCTGGATGTATAGGAGCATTTGTAGGTACTCCTGCCGAAGTTGCGTTAATTAGAATGACTGCTGATGGTAAATTACCTATCGGTATGTCTATTATTAGCTACATGTTAGATAGGGATACAAGAATTCTGAGTAGTGAATTAATATTATATTTTTAGCTGAGAGACGAAATTATAAGAATGCATTCAATGCATTATTTAGAATAGCGAGAGAAGAAGGATTTTTAGTGTTGTGGAGAGGTACTGTTCCAACAATGGGGAGAGCCATGGTTGTAAATGCTGCTCAATTAGCATCATATTCTCAATCTAAAGAAATGTTACTTAATACTGGTTCGTAGACATGTAAATAACTAACAACCAAGCAAATAACACTAGAGTAATCCTCTATTTTTACTTCTTTTTTATCTACTTGGCTAGGATATTTTGAGGAAAATATTATGTTGCACTTTGTAAGTTCCATGATCTCAGGTTTAGTAACAACTGCTGCTTCTATGCCAGTTGATATTGCTAAAACAAGGTAAATATGGCATAAGATTAAATTAGTGAAACTGTCGTGAAATTCGTTCACATTTTGCACTGTTAATAACTTGCAGGATTCAAAACATGAAAATTGTGGATGGTAAACCAGAATTTAATGGCGCAATAGATGTCATTATTCGAGTATGTCGAAATGAGGGAGTATTTTCATTGTGGAAAGGTTTCTTCCCCTATTATGCTCGTTTAGGTCCACATACTGTTTTGACATTTATTTTCCTAGAACAAATGTTTAGTTTTTATAAAACGTATGCTCAATAGCAGTTTGGTTTAATACACAAGCATGCAGTAGATTAATATTTCGAACAAAAATTCCAACTTATTTTTTAAATAGCTTTTAAATTAATGATTTTAAATTACTTCTAAATAAATGATTCTTTTACATTACATATGTTTTATTTGAAATCTAACTTTTTTTGAAGTATATATTTTTGCAAAAGAATATTAATTGTCCCTGTGCTGCGTTTGTGTATTAATAGTTAATTTACTCTCAAAATTTCATAAACGCACAATCACAAACTTCAGTCTAAATTTTGCTATATATTAGACAATAATAAAAATGATACATTCTGCCATACATAAACAATGCATTCTAGGAACATTCTTTGCATATACGAAATCGTTTGATACGATTTTTATTTTTTATTCATTATTATTGTAAAAAATATATAGATACATTTTATTGTTTTATAACATTTCTATCTCTAAAGATTTGTTACCATAAATATATAAATCAACATCTATTATGTTGGTTTAACATGTTGTACAAAATGTTATTTTACAACGTTTGTACTCAAATTGTAAATTATAATGTATCGGTAATTATGTATAATTATAATAGTAGAAGCTACAGCTACTGTCTGTCACTTTCATATATTGATGTCCGTATGTTACGTACATACATATTCATATGTAGAAAATACTTTGTATAAATAATTGTTAAATAAATGTAAAAAATTATTTTTATGTATGTATATATGTCATCCTTGTTAAACATGAACGAGGTATTTAAAAAACATGAGTTAAAAGAGACTATGTGGTGCAAGTATTTAGTTCACGTAGCTACTAAAGTTAAAGTGAAATGACCTTTCATCGTATTCGCATTGACCACGATGGTTGCGAATATAGCATTGCGAATCAGCTAATATGAATAATTTATATCTATGTAAATACTTGCATATGTACATCGACATTCACTTAATATCACTTAAATGTTTAATTCATTTGTTCAAAATCCTATAAATGTCGATGAGGTTCATTTCGTTCTCGCAAGGTTATATGAGAACGAATATTTTATTAGCGGAGAATGATCGACGTATTTGTTGTCCAAGATGATAATTATATAACAGTCTAAATGCATTTAAAAATTCCGATTTATTTTTATTTCCCATTCTTTTGAGATTGTTGACATAATGTCGAAAAAGAAAAAAGGAGAAAATTGGGGGGAAAATGGATTTGAGGATTGGGTACGTATTAAAAGATAATGTCTAATTAAGCAAACTGGACTTCAACATAACAAGATATTTGCAGGGTGGATATATGGCTGCTAAACAAGCAAAATTAGAAGAGCAATTTAAAGAGGAAGCAAACAATGAAGTTAAAACGTCAAACATATTTCAAGGAATAGCAATTTTTGTAAATGGTTATACCGATCCAACAGCAGATGAACTTCGTCGTTTAATGATCTCGCATGGTGGTTTATATCATCATTATATGAGGCCAAAAATAACAACTCATATTATTGCATCTAATTTGCCATATTCAAAAATATTATTATATAGAAAAAGTCAAAATCCTGTTCCTATATGCACGCCTAAATGGATTGTAGATAGTATAAAAGCTGGTAGAGTGCTAAACTTTCAAAATTATTTGCTCTATTCTCATTGTACAGATGTACAACCTCAGCTGAAATACGTGGTAAAAGATAAAGAAGAAAAAACAAATGCTACTTTACAAATTCAGAATAATCTACATGTAGATAATGAAGTAAATAGTTCAACAAATGATAACCAAAATGATGCAGCTAAGCATACATGTACGAATCAGAATACCACTAATTCTGTAGTTTCAATGAGTTCAAGAGATGCTCATTCAACAAAGAATTCTGAGTTTATATCAGAATTTTACAATCATTCAAGATTACATCATATTGCAACAATGGGAACAATATTCAAAGATTATGTTAATGAGTTAAGGGATAAAAATAATGGACACTTTCCTGATCTTACAAAGTTAAAGGCATTGAAAGACTTTAAATTGAATAAATCAGTATTTGATCCTGAGTTAAGCTATAATATTGAACCATTTGATTTACAAGAAGAAAACAAGGTAGAGATTAGTCAAGATTCTGTTATAATGCATATAGATATGGATTGCTTTTTTGTCTCGGTTGGCCTCAGAGACAGACCAGACTTAAAAGGCTTACCTGTTGCTGTGACACATGCAAAAGGCAATAAAAATCCTGCAAATAATAATAAGCAAACTTTAGATGGTAATATAAATAAGGATGACGAACATGGTTCATTGTCAGAAATAGCATCGTGTTCTTACGAGGCAAGGAAAGTTGGTGTGAAAAATGGGATGTTCCTCGGAGAGGCATTAAAAATATGCCCTAATTTAAAAACAATATCATATAACTTTGAAGGTTACACTGAAGTTTCTTACATGTTATATGATACTGTAGCATCATACACGTTAGATATTGAAGCAGTTAGTTGCGATGAAATGTATGCGGATTGCACAAAAATATTACAAGAATCTGGTTTAACACCAATGGAATTTGCAACTATAATTAGACAAGAAATAAAGGAGAAAACAGGATGCCCTGTGTCAACAGGTTTTGGAAGTAGCAAATTATTAGCTAGATTAGCGACAAGGAAAGCAAAACCAGATGGTCAGTTTCATATACAACAGAATAACATTAATGATTGTATTAGTACTTTAAACGTACAAGATTTGCCAGGTACGATATTATAGGCTGAGTTAATTGGTAGGACTATGTGTATATTCTACAGCTCTTTAATAATATTAATTATTTATGTTAGGGGTTGGGTGGACAACTGCACATAAATTGAACAGTATTAATGTACAAACTTGTGCAGAGTTGCAAACGATTTCATTGGCAACGTTACAAAAAGAATTTGGCAAAAAAACAGGTGAAATATTATATAATATGTGTCGCGGTATAGATAATTCGAAGCTTAGTTTAGAACACGTTAGAAAATCGGTTTCGGCTGAGGTCAATTATGGGATACGATTCGAAAGTAACGACGATGCAATAGATTTCCTAAAAAAATTATCTCGCGAAGTATGCAATCGGTTAAATAAAGCTAATGCGAAGGGTAGATGTATCACGTTGAAATTATTAATCAGAGCAAAAGAAGCACCTAAGGAAACTGAAAAATTTATGGGTCATGGTTTGTGCGATTATATGACAAAGTCAAAAAATCTGATCGCATCTATTAATGATGTCGACATTATAACGAAGTAAGTTAGACGATTATTTAAATACTTCTATTTTAAGTAATCGTTACTATATCTAAAGTAACAGAATAATTTATTCGTGCATACTGTAGGGAGGTCATTACACTTTGGAATCAAATGCAAAAACCACCCGAGGATGCAAGAGGCATCGGTATACAAATATCTAGACTAGAAATAGTAAAAAGTAAATCTCGCTATGCAACTATAACAAATTTCATGAACAAGAATAAACTAAGTGATAAAATTAATCCATCTTCTTTGGAGATAAGTAAAAGTAACAAAGCTCAACCTTTACCAAACTCAAATGTCGTTTCTGGAAATGCAACTACGAGTAACGAAGAAAAATTACATATTCCTCCTGAAATCAACGAGTCAATTCTTTCGGAACTTCCGGAAGAAATACGAAATGAGATTTTAAACGATAATAAAAGTAAAATGTTAGTAGAGAGCAACAAAAATGAAGAGACAGCTAGTGCACAAAAATCAAATAAGAAACATGTTCAAACGCGTCAAGAAAATTTTTTTAAGCAAACGAAATGCGGCATTTCAAAACCAGCAAAAGTGGAAATGCCTTCAATTCAAGAAATCGATATGTCTGTTCTAATAGAACTACCTGAAGATATACGAAACGAAATTCTCAATGAATATAGTGTTAAAAGAAATCAAAACGAAACAAATATTAATACAAATGAAAACAATGGCTGTACATCTTCGACTAGTAATGCAGCTCCGGTAGGAATTAACCACGATAATCAGAATATATCTTTTTCTCAGATAGACCCAGAGTATTTAGCCGCATTACCGGACGATCTGAGACGCGATGTTCAAATGTACTGCACTGCTAAAAAATCTGAATTGTGCGCAAAAACAAGGAAGGATGAGATCAATCATAACACTGGATCGACGAAAATTGAGGATGTAAAACAAAATGTAAAAAATAAAAATACCGGTAAAAGTGGTAAATCGACGCATTCCAGAAACAAAAAGAAAAACGTACAAACTGGATTGAAGACAAAAAAGAACGTAAACGTTACTGAAAAATGTGGTATAATACCTTCTGTACAAAGAATGGAATATGTCGATGATCAAATTACCGCGGATGAAGCCCAGGCCATTCTGTCTCATAATCGTACGATATCGGAAGATAATGAAAATACAAATCAACATCAAGACATTTTAATAAATCTTGTAAATCGTTTACTTAATCTACCGTTAGAACAGGTAGCAGTTGTGATTTAAATCGTTATCTATCCTTGTAGATTATTTCCTTTCACGGATACATTTCGTCGAGATGCTTAAAAAATACCAGAGCGATGAGACGGTAGTCAATTTCGATTAAATTATTTGGTATAAAGGTCGTGGGACGCATGCTCGATAATGCATCTGTGATTTTTGAGCGTTGCCCTCTGCGAATAGTGTTTATGGTAACAATGATTAGGCAAATATAAAATATACACGGTTTCAGGTAAAAATGCAAATACAATTATGGATTACTAATTCTAAAGTTGTGAACGAAGTAGACTTTTTATCGCTTGCAACATTTCTGAGCATGCTTCCGGAGAAGAAACGCATCGAAGATTTGCACGTTTTATTGAAAACCATGCATAGGTAATCTATACTCTAGCCAAGATTCGTACATACACCCTCATAATAGGTAGACAGATATTAAGTAATGTAACACAGAGGATTTAGGGCATAGATATCATTTTACTCAGTTACGATTGATAAATAAAAATGATATTAAAGACAATACATTAACTTATTTATGTTCATATTTTTAGATGTATGACAAAAACTGGAAATTGCATTTGGCATAGAACATATAGGAAAACAGTAAAATACGTTCAACATTATATGCAAATTGAATATAACAGCAACCTAATGGTACCACCAATCAAATGCAACCTTTTGCAGTGTAACAGTGATGTAATGTAAATCTTTCGGAATTTAATAAATTAATATTTTTACAATGAGGTTAATAAGAAACCTATTTACAAGCAAACATGATACTTACCTTCAATTTCATTGAACACAGTATCAGTATTCTTTAGGTAACATATTAATTTACAGTGGAGAACATATTTTTTTTTTAAAGAACTTTGCTCAAAGGTTTCATATATAAATCGGTAAGAAGTCATAAACCTCGAATTCGTACGTATTTTTTGTAATATATATCTATATATATTTTTAAATATATTTTTTTTATACTTTGTTGTCGTTACGCGCTGGGAAGGTGAAAAAATAGAAAGGGGTGAGTCAGAGATGAGCGTTTACTACTCCCATTCGGTAGTTCCTGGCGGTTTAGATGTTAAGTCGTATAAAACTCGCGAGATACCGGGTATTGAAGATATTTCAGTCACCAATTTCTTCACCACCTATGACCAACAACAGAATATATTATTATCAGACAGCTAGAATAGTTCCTAGTTCCTCAACTCGTACGATGCATCGAACTTACGTGTAGCGGCAACTCCTTCCCAGGAATAGCCGGTGTGCCAGTCATAAAATCATTAGTAACAAATGGCCTAAGAACAACTGAACGTTGGCATGAGGGTATTCGAAAAGCAGCGTCGCGGTCGAAATGTATGGGAATTAAAACTACTGGCATTTGACTGATTGCTCCCATACAGCCATTGGTAGCTAGCACTAAGTTTGCTACGTGATCCGCTTGTCGGAGCGTAGCTATCACATTCGACGTAAGATGAGTCGGTGTGATATCTGTCACAGGATGGTGTAGTTGAGGGCCAAAAATGAAGCATACACGATTTACATTATGACATACACGTGGAATTAGTTTCGCGAGGAACAATAAATCCTTCCATTCTATTCCCTCGGACAAGTTTTCTTCACTAGATAAGCCTACTACGTAACTGTAACTTCTTCGATCTCCCTAACAACATCACAAATATGATAAATAGTCGATTCGTTAGATCGTATAGGATTATTCATAAGATTTGAAAAAAAAAAACGCTACCTGTACTCCAACACTACGTATAGGCAAAAGTGTTGCAGAGATATGACGGTAACTCGAAAGTTGTCGCAAATACTGACGTTCGGATTCACTAGTCGCACCCTCTACGCGATTTAGCAATCCGTGTTTCTTTTGAAGCATTTGTTCATACTCTGCCATTATTTTAACTATCACCTTGAATTGAATTGAATTACGAATTTTAATTACGAATCTGTTATTTCGAAATTTTTATCGATCTATCGTACTTTAAAAGAAAGTACCTGTGTTTCCGAGAAATCTTTATCCATATAAGGTTCATCCGCGCATAAAATGCGCACAGCTAGCCCAGGTCCGGGAAACGGATGACGAGCAACCAGCGATGCTGGTAATCCAAGATCGCATCCTAATTGTCTCACTTCATCCTTATGAAAATCTTTTAACGGTTCTACTACATGACCTTGTGCTCTTAATGCTCTAACGAGTTCACTATCATTGTGATGCGTTTTTATCGCATCTGCTTTACCTGATAGAACCGTTTATATTTTATGTGAATATAATTTGTTACTTCTAACAGATATGAAAGAACAATGCATTTACAACTATCAATTTACCACTAGCTAATGCACTCGCACTTTCTATAAGGTCAGGCCTAAGAGTGCCTTGTCCAAGAAATACTTCTTCTGGCTTCAAACCCATCTCTGCCATTGCTTCATTGGCTACTCTTACGAATACATCTCCTATGATTTTTCGCTTCTCTTCCGGATTAGTTGTTGCGCATAACATTTTAGTTAGTCTAGTTCTTGGGCTAGTTGCGGTTCCACATATTCCTTTGCTATTTATAGTATTTGCATTGGCTACTGGAGTAACATTATCCAATGGGACAGATGTAGTTCCTTGCATGAAGCAACGTCCGGCGTTCACCACTCTTAATCGGATTCCCAATTGTGCTAAACTTTGTTCCACAAATTGCGATTCTCCTTTCCGCATAAAGCCGTTATTGATATGCAGAGCTATGACTTGTTCCTTATTTAAAGCTTTATGTAACAGTGCTGCGCATACCGTAGAATCCACACCTCCGCTCACTAATAACTATCATTGTTTTTTTCTATTTTAATTGACAATCACATTTTGTCATACCTTACACTACGTTTTTAAGTATTTTCCAAGATAGGTCATATTTATGCAATAACTACTATATGTATGTATATATTACAAATATTTTACGAGTCTCTTATAGAAATACGATTTATATACTACAATAGTTAAGAATTTGTTTCTTACCAAAACTTTTTTGTTGCCAACTACGTCTCTGATATACTGAATACACTGCGCTTCTCGACCGCGAAGTGTATAGTTACCGGTAAGGCCAGCAATGCCAAACAAAAAATTGTGCAACATTATTTTTCCATTGGGTGTAAGATCTACTTCGGGATGAAACTGTACACCGTATAAATTCATTTTATCACTTGCTATCCCTGCTATAAAGTTTGATGATCTGGCAGTAATATGAAAACTATCGGCCACCCTATCTATACTGTCTCCATGTGTTAACAGTACCATTTGCTCCTTTTCCAAGCCCCTGATAAACAATTAATCTTTTCTCTCTTTTCCTTGCTTCTTTGCACACATTACATTTAAATACAACAATACCAAATAGAATAGTTTTTCTGGGACTCACTTACTTAAATAATAGGCACTTGGAGTCTATTTCAAGTGGGAACTGTCCATCCTCCCTACCCTCCTTACTGATTACCGTACCACCAAATTCCTTGTTCATCATTTGCATACCATAACAAATACCTAGTACAGGAATTCCTATTCTGAAGATGTCTGCGTCATATTTGGGTGCATCTTCTGCATATACTGAACTTGGCCCTCCAGAGATTATAATAGCTCTAAAAATATTTAATCGAACAATAATTATTTATACAACATATCTTTACCTTTAGACATATCTTTAATATCAGAGTATCGGATAATCTTACTTATAGCCTTTTTCTTGAAGCGTAAACGCAGATGTGTCAAGAGGCAGAATTTCACTGTGAACATTTAATTCACGAATTTTTCGATCTATCACTTTACCATATTGCGCCCCTGCATCCAGAATGGCCACTTTTTCATCAACACATGCCATGCCTAATGTCCCTTCGTTGGCTCCATTATTTCTCTCTGCGCGAAACAATAATCCGTCCGCGCTCTTTTCCATTTCAAAATTTCTTGTATTGCTATTGCTATTGCTGTTATTTTAATAACCCTACAAGGTTTAAATAAATAAAATTCAAAGCTAGATACAATTAAACAGATGAAAGAATAATACATTCTTAAGTTCTAATGATACATTGAAATATATTTAATCCTTTTGTAATAGCATTAAATATTAGCTATAATCTAATGAAGGACACAGTGAGAATATATTAAAGCATAAAGATTATCAGATGATAAATTATCTTTTTTTAAGTTATGTATACATAATATGTATTTGCATGTATCATTTTAAAGTTAAACCATGATTCTGTCATGAAATGATTACGTGCAAATCATATTTATTCTACTTCAGAGTTGTTGAATATTAATTATTGTATTATTAATATTAGATAATCTTATTAATAGTAGATGAGTAAAATAGGATCATACATTGGAAATATGGTATGCAGCTTTAAATACGAATGATATTCTAAAATTGTTTTCTTTAATAAATGGAAGAGTTACACAAACTATTCCGTTATGATTAATAATTAAAAGTATTACTGGGTGTAAATATAAGATGCTATTATAGTATACCACAACCCAGTATAAGTTCTGACAACTACTGTATATCACAGATATTTGATTTAATTCTTCCATTTATTTGAAGGGTTGTACGCGGATGTTTCACATTATTTGATAAACGGCATAAATGATGTTCAAGAAAAAACTACTAAATACGATGTTTAGCGAAAAATAAATAACCGGCCGTAAATTTTACGAGCACGTTTCTTAGAAACGAAAGTACTATAACAGCACATCCACTACATGAATCATCTTTTCAAAGGCCAGGAAAATATATCGTAAGACTCACCAAATTATATGAAGCAGAGAATATTTCACACGCAAATCACCAAGTAACGTAAAATTAATTACAGCAAAACAGAATGTGCACCCTTTGGACGAGGCAGCCATTCAATCGCCTGCAATAGCCACAATACAGTGACTGCCTTCAGATTGAAAGTATCATGGGAAACCAACATCACGTTCTGAAAGTTCCTAGCACGATACAATATTTATTGGAATAACCGACCAATTTACGTAAAAGTTTCAACTATCAGCTCGTTCGTTAACATATTAACGTTGTTACGCGTATCTTTAAGACTTCAACGCGAAAAATCTTTTCCCTAGTTATCAACTCTGTCTACGAACCATCTAGGTCTTTTGTGGAATAGGAATAACATGAAGGTAGCAAAGTCTGGCATTTATTGAGCAGCATTTTTTGGGCATGTTTAAGCACTATGTTTATTGTTTCTTTGTTACATGTATATATTTAGATAACATAGACATTACGCTAAAGTACGGCAAATATGACGCGTGTCATATTTCTTTAAAATGTTTAATTAAACTTTAGATCAATGTCTCGAATCGTTAGAACAATGACGTAAAACGGGTTAAAATAAAAAACTATCTTATCGCGAATGTTTGTTGTTTCGTAAGACGTTTCGAAATTGTCGCTTTTTACAGCATCGTGAAACACGTACCGTGTGTTATTCGCGACGTAGCATGATTTTCAACCGAAAATCGGTCGCTACAGATTCTGGAAAAAGGAAACATACGCTTATGTACATATATATATACATATATATACGGACAACGGCTTTCAAATGAAATGTCAACCGTGAAAGAAATTTTTTTGCCAGATGAAAAAGAATCGTACACAATCGCTAGGGATGCTACTGACGATGCCTCCAAAGCAGTCGAGTATTTTCTACCGGCAGAAGTTGCGATACATAATACACGGTTTGATTGTTGGGTTTCATATCTTGGTGGGGTATACGATTTGACCGATCTTTGCGTAGTTTGGGCCGACAGAAAAGAGATTAAACCAATCTTAGCTTATGCCGGTAAAGATATAAGTCATTGGTTTGATCACGAAACGAATGACATTAGATATCACGTGCACCCTGTTACGGGTGTGTTGGTACCGTATTGCCCTCATGGTCCAATTCCGGATGTAATACCTTCCGTAGTACCTACCGCTAGTTGGCGACCACTAAACAAATGCCCTTGGTGGCTCGATGAAAAATATAAAAAGGGACGATTAACCAAAAACGCACGGCCCTGTAGAATTTTAAATGTCCTCACCGGGACGCAAGTCGTTATAATGGTAGGGTCTTCTCTGTCGGAATAAATAAAGTTTGTTGACATCGACGCGTTAACGAGGAAATTTCATGAAGGTTTGCGAGGAAGACCCCATCTGGCGCATTCGAGAACGTGCCCTTATTTACAACGCAAACGGATCGTCTTATACGTGGAAATTCGAGGGGAAGGACTTAAGTATGAATTTAACTCTGACAGAAAATGGGATTCCGGACGAACGGAATCGTTTTGCCGCCTGTGGCCTTCCCGAGGACTATTACATTCCATGTCTTATGTGCTACTACGACGATAAATAATATCCTGTCAGATTATGTAATTCGAATCGATAGAAAAGGTGACCAACATTTCGCACCAACGATCCGTATAAATAAAATCAACGGAAATTATCGTTGCGAGAAAAGTTTCCTACGATATCATCGCTAAAGACTTGAAGCGAACACAAAAGATGGCACCACGGCCATTTCGATGAATGCGCGGTGTAGACTTTCATTTAAAGAAAGAAGAACTTTATCTTGTTTTCGATAAGGTATATTTAGAGAATGTAGCGAGACAACATGTTCCCATCTTTTGTAATTCGTCCATTTAAAAATTCGATTTCGCGTATTTTCTACGGCAGATATGGCCAGCATCCGATTGAAAATGTTTTTCGAATTACCGGAACGCAAACTAAAAATTTCTCTTCGAAATCTATGAAGGTAGCTGTTTTGGGGGCTACTAGCAAAACGGGTAATTAGTTTAGGTTACGTTCTCCATGGTTCTCTACTTTCTACATTACAATCTATATGATAATGTTACATCGTATAGGGAATTGTCTCTCATTACTTCTAAAACAGTCGTCTTTGATCGATGAGTTGGCAGTTTTCGATAATAAATGCACGTATGGTCTCGCGCTGGACTTGAATTACATCGACACGAGATGCAAGGTTAGCACTTGTAATTACCCCGAGAAGAGTCTCGAGCACACGCTCCAAGGGGCGAAAATAGTGATGATCGTAGCGGATCAAACAGTTACGGGTGAATCGAATTCGTACGCGGTCCTAAAATCTAACGCGGAGATGCTATCGAATCTGCTACCGAATGTCATTAAATTTTCTCCTCAGGTAATGATATAAAATCCTCCAGAAAATTAGCTTTCAAGTATTTTTTATTACATATAATACTTTCCATATCTGTTTACACGTATTTTACATTTTCATTCTTATTATTACTCCCGTGAAAGTATAATGAATGTGACAACGAAAATGCGTTACGGGTTCGAATAATGGCTCAACATCGTGTTCCGTAGCGCATAATTAACCCGTTCTTTTTTTTTTGTTACGTACAGCAGTCGGCCTCGGCATTTAACGCCCTCGCGATTTCAACAATTACGGGCAGGTTGTTTTCCGACATTCCTCGTGACCTCAGCAAAGACAAGGATGTTTGCCTTTGCTCGCTTAACATTTCCTTTCTTCCTAGCTATCACTTGTAGGTTTTTATTTTTCTAGGCTATGGTCGCGATCGTAATGAATCCGATAAACAGCTTAATACCTCTAGCGATGGAAATGTACAAAAAGGCTGGAGTTTACGAGCACAATCGGCTCTTCGGTGTAATTACCGTCGACTGTCTTAGAGCAAACAATTTTGCCGCCGAGATTATGGGTGTCGAACCAGAATACACGATCGTGCCCGTGATCGGTGGAAGTTGTTCGAAAACGACCATTCCGCTTTTCTCCCAAGCGAAGCCTTGTAACAAATTATCTCAGGTTAATAGCACGCCTGAAAAAATCCTCTGATAGACGATAGCGTCATTGATGTTGTACATTAATCGATTCATTGATTGATTTATCAGACGGAAACTAGGCGATTAACGCACGCTGTAAGAACGTCCGACGAGAAGATAACGAAAACGGCTAAGGACAAAGAAAGAACATTTTTCGCTATGGCTTTCGCTGCCGCCCGGTTTGCCGTATCCCTTTGTAAAGGTATTACATCGAGATATGAGTAATATCGCACTGATTAGATCTAACGTTTCGTGGTTGATCCATTCAGCTTTGCGACATCAGAGTAATGTCGTGGAATGCGCGTATGTTAGATCCTGCGTGATACCAGAATTAACATATTTCGCTGCACCGTTGGAATTGGGTCCCGATGGAATTCAAAGACATTTAGGTATTCCACCCTTGAACGATTACGAGTACGAGCTTCTCAAGGCAGCCGTGCCTTGTTTAAAAAAGGCCATTACACTCGGAGAGGTAACGAGATACATTTCGAAATATTTGAGACGGCAAAGCGATGTCCTTAATCATTCGCAGATTCTTGCTCTTGGAGACGGGACCGTTTCTTCCGAGATATGTCCGCAACATACCAATGAGTGCGACCAACTAAATTCACCGCGCGCATCTTCATCGTAACACCAAACGATTCGTGTACCGCTGTCTTTCTCTTTTTTTTGTAGAAAAGAAGCAAACAGGTATTCGATGATATTGTCGTCATATTCGTTTCACGCGAAAAGTTTTAATGCTACTTGTGTTCCGCAAAAAGCGAGGAAACAATAGCTCGTAAAGCACGGGAGACCGCGAAGCATCGTGTCGAAACGAAACGCGGTACTCGAGATGAAGCCACGATAAACCTGTAAAATAGTTAATGGCGATCGTAATAGCGGCAGCGATCCGTTCTGTCGGAGGCATTGGTTTACGAGCGCGCTGATCGTCCGCGTGGGGATCGGACGCATTTATTTTCGCGTAAACCGACGAACGCTATTCACAAATGTTCGACTGTATCAACTCTTAATGATACCCTTAGACGATCGTAGCGTTTATTACAGATCGGTTCGAATCGAATCGATTTCGTCGCCTGGCTGAAGCTCGCTCGTTTGTCATTTAAGCGTAGCGTAGTAGAAGTCGAGGGGAATAGGCGGTGAGCAGAAAAGTGTACGGATCTGATAAGGAGGAATAGAATCTAGTCTGAAAGATTGTAGAAGCGGACGCGGTTTTCGAAGAGCCACCGCATCACCGTGTCTCGGGTTACCAGGTAGATACGCGCAACAAAAGTAGAAGAAACTCGTCCTTTCCGCATTCCCGACACGCCATGCTGTTCCCAAGTGTGCGCGGCGACTGCAGACAAGATACGGACGACTGCAGCTGGCAACTCTTTGGCAGAAGGGATTATTGCGAAGTCGCGGGGAGGGAAAAGGTGCGGGTGTTGCCTATCGTAGATCCTCCGCAGGCGAGCCTTAAACTCTCTACATTCCAACGCGATTCAACCTTAGCCATACTAAACAGCATAATACCAGCCGTGGAAGAATCACCTTCCTCCTCGTCTTATGAGTTATTCACTTGACACAGCCGGTTCACCGAATCGTACCAATTTGCGCTACGCGAATTCGTTCGTTTTACTCCTGGTTGCTTGCTCCTTTCCCTCGAGTTAATATCGTACGATCACGGCACGACGTAGCTGCCACGAAGCAGAACCGGACGTTTTTCACGAGACATCAATCGCAGCTAACGCGCAACTTAAATAGTTTCGAGCAACGATCCGTCTTTTTGCCGTAGACACCGGTCGGTCTTGATGGTTATAACCGGCGAGGCTCGTTTCGACGGTAACGACGAGTGTTTCAATGTAGGTACTTAGGTAATATTTACGCGCATAAAGCCGCGAACAAAGTAACAGAACACTCCTGGACGAGAGGAGAGGAAACCTTTCCTGTCCATAAAAACAAAGACTTACATAATGGGGTTTATACGCGTAGGTAGAGGTACGCGTAGTTTTTCATCGGAGGAGCACCATCGGCGGAAGTTCGAAGATCAGATATTCGTTTGACCGGTTTCGTTGGAGGATCGTCGAGGGCCTGGTCACCGCCATTCGCGTGGTTCTTGCCGGTCTGACTTATACGTCGGTAGCGCCGGTAACTCGCGGAACAGGAAATTAATCGCATAGTTTCTCACGACATAATAGCGGCAATACCCACCTGCCCGTTTCTCTTGCCTCCGCGATCTTTGCCTCCCGTCCGACGTCAGAAACGTGGTGTCCGCCGATAATTGTTTTAATTACGCCGATACTAACGACCCCTGAAAGCCAGAAAATATAACCGTTCCCTCGCCTAAATGGCCAGGCACGCTTAACGAGTCGAAACTTTAAAATGCAATCAGCCAGTTGGCCAACTCGGGCACGCTCGCTGGCGAGCGCGCGTTTATAAATTCCGCTCACATATCGGCAGGCCTCGTAATGTATTTTCGATGTATTCCGCCGATCGGAATTGGATATTTTTACGACGCGAGTCGCGAACGGCAAAATCTTTTAATCGGCCCCGCGATCCTCGCGATCGATGTGCCCGTGTACGCGTTCGTATAACTGTCAACATCGATCGAGCGTACGGTTGTACCATCTAGAAATACATAAGCCCGTTGGTATTCGAGCATTAGAACGCCTCACACGACCGCTTTTTCTTACCGACGGCTGGCGCCGTCTGGCTCTTTCTTGTTCGATTCTTCTAATCAAAGAGGTTATCGAGGATTGCGTAGTATCGATCCCGCGTTCCTCTCTTCAAGGACGCAGCCCGGAGGACATACGGTTGCGATTAAGAAGAGAAATCGCTCCGAGTGAGCCGTCCCCGCGTCGTGACGCGTAAAGAAAATCCACCGGATCCCTCCGAGCGTGTAACCGCGCGTTTTCTCGCCTCGTTAGTCTTCGATTTCCATCCTATTCATTTCGCCCCGCGAACAAAGTAAACGATCCGCGTACGGGACGGAGGCGGACTTAATATTTTCGATTTAACGTCGCCGGTACATCGATCAACGCGGTTTCAAGGACCGGTTACGTGGATGCGTTAGGGAAATAAGAGGAGACGCGCGAGAGGACAAATGGGCGGGAGGAGGTGAACGTCCGAGGTATAAGGCCATTTGCCGATATACCGGCCAGAGGATCGTTAATAGCGTTAATCGTATCGAATGACGGCCGTTCTAAACGTGCCCATTTTCCCATCGCCTGTCCGTCTACTTACGCTCGATCGCGAATTAATCGATAGCTACGATAGCGGCACCGGTTGACCGGAAGGATAGGTTTCCCTCCACCAGGTGGATTTTCTCCTATCGGTCGCGCGTATAGGACAACGTACATATGTACGTACGTAGTAACAATGGCGGGCATCGGGTGTACTTGAGATAGGTAAGAAAAAGAAGAAGGGGAAGAGCAGAAAAAGAAAGGGATGACGGGTGAACGGCCGCTGAATGGCACGACCTTCCGAGGAGGCCGGCCGAGCGGCCGAGCGGCCGTACGACGCGATCCTGCATATATGTAACTACACTCCCCCGCAACAAGCTTCCGCGTTCGAAGAAGCACACTCGAGGCTAGACGCGCTTAGATACGGTGAAAAGCTTACGGTGTTTCGATGCAAGGGATAGCTAACCTTTGCCCGGCATCGACAAATTTTCCTCCCCGTCCGCCGTTCGTCGAATCGATGGATCGCGCGAGTGCCCGCCCGGGTGGATAATATTCAACCTCGATTCGTTACGGCGTTAGGCGCGAACCTACCTACCTACCTACCTACCTACCTGTCCCTACAATCCGCGTAATCTTATTTAACTACGGTTCTAATAATAGTTGCAACGACCTTTTTACTTGGCCGGTATTAGCGGACGGGGTACGGGCGTATCCTATTTTCTCTCATTGTCAATGAAAAATACCGCGAGCCGGCAAACCGGCTGCATTCAGCAATACGGCTGCACCGCGATCGGCCCTCTGCGCTCGCGGTGCGCAAGGGGGCATAGGAGTGCAGTGACTTTGCACCGCGCGACTGCGCCTAACCTCGGAGATCGTTCGCTAGTTTTCTCTCTTTTCACCTTTCACTATTTACCTCCCTCTTCCTATGGCGCATTCAGATCCACCTACATCATCGCCATTGGCGCCTCTGTGATCCTCCACCGAGATCCTGCTCTCGGGCCAAGGCGAGAGCATTGTTGCCAGGAATCCTTAACAGCAAAGGCGTAGTTCGCGCGAGCGTCTACGGACAGCAACGAGGTCAACTTGTTACCCGTACAACCAGATCGCGGCATTAAACACCCTCGCGCGAAATTTATCGAGACCCATCGACCGACCGGTTTCAATTATCTTCCGATTCGAGAAACCCGAAACAACCCCCTCCCTCATCCCCGATTCGATCGGTATCGCTCTCTTTTTCTAACGCCCCGCGCATCGCACGCCTCTCGGATCGTGCAATTAACAGTTTCCCGCAGGATCTTCATCCTTAATTCGTGGCAACGGTAATCGCGAGAGCAATCTTTCACAGGCAATCTGCTGCAGGTGTTAGCTTGTTTCTCTGCCTCCTCGATGGATCGGTAACCACTTTCGCGTCTCGTTTCCATCCGAGAATTTACAACCGCTTTACGTCAGGGAATGCGCGAGTTCCTATTTTTCCAAACGAAATATTTCGCATTATCTAGTCGAACCTTGTTAAGTCTCTACCCGTGCCCGGTACCTATACCTATGAATTTCTGTACACACGTGGTACTCGTACACGTACACTCCGATGCTACCATAAAGTTGCACATCCTTTATGGGAGGCGATGCTCCAGCAACTCAATGATAGGGTAGCCTCTCTTCGAAAATGACGCGATAAACATCATTGTCAAGATCTTCTGCAAACGCATTCAGGATGTGCCTATAAGAAAATTATTGTGTCGTCCCGTTTTTCCTGTAATTTCGCGCAGCGGATCGCGCGGTTCTTATACATATACGACGGCCTTGCCTTTGCGCAAAACATTTTAACGTTTACCACGCACGTAGTCGAATAATGTGCCTACTTTTATTTATGCACTTTTGAAACAATGTGCGCGTATCTGCTCGAGGCATCGCCGCACGAATCTTAAGATACGAGAGTGGAGCTGAAACAGGAGATTCTCTTTCTTTCCTCCAGGCAGCCACGGCTGCCTCTAGTGAACCTAGACCTCGAGGGCATCCTTGAACTTGACGATACCCGCGAGGGCTAAGGAGAGAGAACTACGCGTGGCACTCGAGGCGCACTTGTACTCAGTTCTGTACACACGTATTCCTGTTCTGGCTTGGCCTCGCACAGTTGTTCGTCAGCCTCAGTTTTCGGTCGCAAAGTCGCGAGCTGGTTGCCTCGAATTTGTATCAAAAACAGACGGAAACATCGTTCGCTTTCCTCCTTTATAATCCTTTACGAGTCTACCTATACGAGCTGGTAACAAGCCGCGTATAAAATATTGCGACGCGGAACGCATCTTGTATTCGTAATGCCAATGTTGCAGACAAGTTGGATGTTAAACGTGAAATATTAGGCGACGTCAAGGATTCGTCGTACACAGCTCCGTCTAGAGATCTCTCATCTTTCTCGGAAGAATGATAAACCCAATCGAGGATAATTAGAAGTTACGACAGTCACAGGTGTCACACCGTTAAGAATTCGAGTAAGGATTAACGCGAGGATCCCTACGGCGAATCAACCAACTTTCCATAATCGCATATTCAAGTCGGCTCTTAGCTGCATCGCGGCAGGGATTCACGCGTGCTTATCTCGCGTTAGAACGTATCTTACGTTAGGCAATATCTCTGTATAACGCGTAAAATATACACGGGCAACCGTAATTGTACAGGTTTAAAGGTAAGAGTCGAGGAATGCGCTGGTTCCGCAATGGGAAACAGACGTTTCGTCTCTGGTAAACTTGTATTTAAACTCAACCGTTCCACTTCCCGCTTCCGTCGTGCCATCGCGTTTCAAAGCGAGGATCAAGCGCAGCCTGTCGTTCTCCAAACTTCCCAAGTACCGCGTCCACGGTTTCGAGGGCTGCAATTATCAGCGTCCGTTTCGTTTCCTCGTGATCGACGAAAGCGGTTGTATATACTTTCCTCGAAATTAAACGAGACTCGGCATACACTTTCCTCGCGTTGCGTAATACATTAGAAGTATAGGTTTATGGGGAAATCGTACGAGTCAGAAATTGCCGCCCGTGCGATTCTCGGTCAGTGGAAGCCTCTCGAATCAGGAAGCGAGTATCGCCGTGGAACAAAAACTATCGCGTGACCACCAGTTACTCGGTTCTTTAGGAACATTTAGCGAAATATACACCCGTGATTGCGCAATGCGTTCCCTGATGGAAAGTGTTGCGTTTCGCTGGTAGACATTTTCCACCGTTACCCTTCCGCAGCTACAGACGCAGCCATAAGTTGGCTAATGAAATCTCCGTAACGGGCATGTATTCCTCCTCGCCTCGATATCGGTGTTACGTTACAGCGGGACAACAATTACGCGCAGTCGATGGAATCATTCGTTAAACATGCGCTGAGAACGAAATTGTTAGCCACAAAGAAATCGATTTCCTCGCCAGGGAATTTTCAATCAAAATTTTCACTGTACTTACCTCCAGATTTTTACGAGAGCGGAATTGCGACACGTCGTTTGGATACGTTCAGATTACATCACGTCTCATTACGACACTATTGATACACGTACTTACATAGGTTGTTAATGAGTCGGGGCGCACGGTACTCTGCGGCTTACCACATGGCTACCTTCATCAACTTTTTGATAGCTTCTGAGGTCCGCTGTAATAACAACGATGAAGATAATCGTATAATATCTAATCGTAACAGAAATAACGATTCTCTGCTTTTACACGATCGCTGATTCTTCCCAGACGCGATACTCTCTATGCTCGATGGATGCGTTCGTTTTGCATGGTACATCGTAAAAGTGTGATCAAGTGAATTTGCAAACTTCCCTTTCGTCATTCGTTGTCAGTCGTGTATCAGAAAATTGGTTGCGCAATAGTACGCGTTACGTAAGACTAGAAAACCCATTGGTTCAGCCATTCAAAACCCCGTTCGATCCATATTTTTCTGGGTCGGATCGGAGCGCTTGGTGCACGTCGAGGACAACCTATACGGATCCCTGGGCGACCGCTCTTGCGTTCAACGCGGCAGATGAAGACACGCGAATGCGGTTAGACACCCAACTGAAATTCGAGATCCACGCGTGTTTTCCTGGATTATAAATTTATTCCGATCTCCATGGAAAAGGAGCGAGTTCTCTCTGTAATCGTGCACCACCCTTTGGAAAATATATTAGCTCGGGTTCGACTACTTGGACCGGCTACGAAAGGGATTACGTTGGGTGAAACACAAGAGTACGCGGTAAACGTTCCCTTATGACGATATTACAGTCCCGGTCATTTACCATAATGTCACATTGTTCTCGAGTGGCGTGCTCGAAGAACACACCCACGTTTCGCTATACAGCAATGGAAGGATACAGCGTGCAGCCTTTTGATGATTATTATAAAATCATTTTCCTTTCTACTATGCTATTGTATGAACCCTGATATATAAAGAAGCATTGTTAACTTTCAGTTACGTACGACACCGCTCTTGTACAATTCTCTGCGCGCACGGCCAGCTCTTACCACAATTGCGAACAACATCCGTTTCCTTGCTTCTGCTGAAGTTCAACCAAGAAATGATCCACGTCACGTTATGTCACCGTGGATGCCCGTTTCCGAATAATTTTTCCGAGCTTAACAAACATCTTAAAATCTGGAGCAATTTATACGACCACGTTTCCATCGTCGTTGCCTTCCAGACGGATCGTTCGTCTTGCTGGCCGCCCCCAAGCGCTACCGTGGTAACGCGGATACATCCACTCGCGGAATGGCCAGGCGTAAAGATCGCGAAGAGGCCGTAGAGAAGCGAGCTCATCGTTAACTCTAACGGTTCCTCTGCATCTTGGTAGTCCGCTCTATGATCTTACGACCACGATCTTTGCTCTTCCTTAGATTCGAAAACCGTAGGTAGTTTACCGTCCTTGCACTCTGTACGTTAGTCGGAGGAATTCCTTTATCCGTTCGCGTAAAATTTCATCAACAACAGTTATTAAACCGCATTTCTGTGGGAAAGGCGTTGTAACACCTACAATGTGGGCACCCCGGGTTTAATTAGACAATGCGGAGGGAGTCGAAACGAATTTCATTGTACTTTATTAAACCAGGACTTAAATTTAATTTTATCTCCCATCGTGTTTTACGCTCCTCTCACTTTGGCGCTTTACACGGCAACGCGCGTGTATACACGTATGGACGATACGTGTGTGTATATAGGTGGGCAAAGTCGTGACTGCCGTTCGTTCGCACGACGGAGCCACACGAAGGATTTCGTTCGAAGCTGTTATGGATGGAGCGGGGCTTAACTCGCGATCAACTATCAACCAAGATCATAGGTTAGTTGGCTCGGTACTCGTTTAACGCTTTTATCTTTGTTCAGATGTGTCGGCGGATACCTAACACATCAGGTTATTGAGAAAATCGTTCGTAAATGCACTCTCATCGCGATACTCTGCCCCTCGCGAGTTAACTAATTTCATCCCATTTCCAAAGAATAACAAATAATTTCGATTCGTTAGAGAATTGATAGTTCGATCCCGGCACGCTGTCAGCGATTCGATATTAATGGCCGTGGTAACGTTTACGCTCGCGGGCTGGTTCGCTCGAATCATTCGCATAGATTCCACGGCTGATTACAGTGGGAAGGGACGATCGCGAAGATGAAGCACGTTTCGATTTCTTTCCTCTGCCATGCAAAGAGAATCCGAACGCTTTCCGGTGGACAACCGTATTTATCACCGTCACGGGATCGTTTTACGCGCGCCTCGATCTCACCGGTCGATCATTGCTCGCGATCCGCCGATGATGATGCCGATTTACCGGGCGTATACGCGATTCGTTTTTGTCGCGATCGAGTTCACCGTGACATTGGTCGCTCGATCGGTATCTCGCTGTCAGATACGCTTTCAATTTAAAGCGATCTAAGAATAAATTCGTTCGATCGGGGGATAGTTCGGTCTTGTTCGGCTTGTCACGCGGATCGAAGAGCGATGTACGCGCGGTACCAGAGAACACCCGTAGACACGGTCCCTCGAGTTATCACGGTAGGTAGTTTATCTTGCGGCTGAGAATTTATTGTGGTAAAAAGGAGAAACAGAAGAAAAAAGAAAAAGAAACTGCGAGACGCGAAATACAGTCGAGGAAGGAATGGATGTTAAGTAGCAGTTCCGAGCAGTATGACAAGTGCTGCTCACGTTCGATGAATCACAGACGATCCCAAAGAACGCTGAAACACAAACGCACGCATCTAGCATACGTTCGTTGGTAAATGGTTAATAATTCCATCATGTCCGGCGACTGGTTCCTAGTAAACTCGTTCCGCTGGGAAGATCGTAACGCGGCGATCTTTTACGTGATTTCTCGTACGTTCCACGAATAACTTTTGTTTTCGTCAGGAACGACGGGACGGTGGAAAAGTTTCCGTCGCAGAAAGGCGAACAGGCGTAGGTTAAAATTCGTGCGATCGAAATTGTAGAATATCGAGGAACGGTGAACGTGTAGGAGCGATCGTAGATACCAATATTCGATAGTATTGGCGGAGTCGTAAAAACGGTCGGACGTTTTATCCGGCGAAGTAGGTTACGCTATTACTCGGTGGAAAAACGGCGATGGAGCGAGTGGTGACTGCAGGTCGGGTGGTGCAATCTCGGCGAGGCAAAAATCCCGTAGCCTGTCTACGTTCCCTTCCTCGGCACGAAGTTTAAATGTTAGCCACAATAGCGTGCCATGTCAGCTGAATCGTGTCGAAACGAACGGGCGAACGGACCTTCTACTCGAGTTAAACCTGTTGTAGGTGTGTAGCTAGCTATCCCCCAGCCGCTCTTACCTGGACAAACAATTTAGAGCGAAATCTTTCGACTCGTTTCGCCGTACGACACTAATTAGTAGATACACGTATATACTCTAATTGGCAGATAGGTGGAGTATCGTCACGCGTTACTCCTGGTGTTTCTCCGAATCGAGATCGCGGATTTTATCGTAGTTCTGCAGGGTTTCGTACAGGATTATGTAATTATCGCGAAGCTGAACCAAACGATGCCATAAGTTGGCGTGAATCACTTCGCTAGGTTTCGACTCCGCCCCGGGCATTATCTGCTCCGGAATAAGTAATAAAGAAGAGTTTCATTAACAAGGTTGAAAGTGCAATTGGAAACTGTTGTTACGGTTGCGTTCACTCGAAAGGGAAATTATAATGCATTCCCCGGGAGTGGTACGCAACCGGCCATAATTAGCTTTAAGGATTACTTTGTCGGTGGTCCGTCGTGCGCGATTCACTTGAAGGTACTTGAGATGAAAGAACAGCTCGTAAGCCCAACAGTCGATCGTTTCTGTGTTACGAGTTGCATTCGTTAGTTCGATCGGAGGCGATTCAGCGGCCAAAGCAATTGCTTGCAGCCAGCGTTTCAACTGAACAAAAGGAACTTGTTTCGTTAACGGGGGATCGGAGGCTTGTGGGGGAGGAAGGGGTGAAAAGGGAACGTGCAATTTAAAGCGCGTGGAATTTTCGAATTCTTACGATCGTAGTGTCGGTGATAAGTTTCACTACGGCGGGTCTCATAACGTCGATAAGCTTCCCGATGACCGTGGTATCTTTCTTCAGCGTAGTCACGTAAGTGGAGAGAGAGCTGTTCCAATTCGGCGAAGGTCCGCATTGGGCATTTTTCAACTCTTGCCTTCACCGGGGAATAACACGCGCGATCATTCTTTTTTTTTTCTCCCCCCTATTTTTTTTCTCTCTTTCAACTCGTTTTTACTCTTACTTATTCGGTTCTACCTTTGGAAGAACGTTGAAATTACGTTGTCCATAATGTACCGCGATGGGGCAATGACGATTTTCTTGGTACACGTTGCCAGGCTGCTGACTATAAATGCTAAAAGTTGTCCGAGCGGTCCGGGTCTTCGACGTGTATTGCATCCAGTTATACCGCGCGATCGATAGTATCTCCTCTTGCAAATTCCGTGTCGGGATCGACTGCGATCACACATCGATAAAGAGTAGTAACTTGAAACTGGAGGAACGTAGGGCGTAAAAGAAATGAAATCGGTCCATTACGCGTGCGTACGCGCCACTTAAAATTCCATCGATAATTACCACCGAAGTCCGAGACGCTGTTTAGATCGCAATTCTTCGCGGTGGAGAGCGTCGTCTGGCACTTGGATTTCCGCTCGACGGCCGTCTCATTGTAGTTGCTGTTTCGTACCGATTCGGGCATGTACTCGTTCACGTACTCGTTCAGCTCGATGATTTTGTTCGGGAACGTTTCCAAAGAGTTCGATGCCTGCGCCGAGGATGCAACGAACGTTGTAAAGGTTAAGCTCGAATCTCGACTAAGTTACGTTTCGTACTTCTCGATGAAGTCGCTCGAGGCACAGGGTCTCGCCGCTCGTCCCGCAAGTCATCCCGATAATTCGCAAATAGCCAGGCTAAGAACCGTAACTGGATGTCTCACGTGAATTTGGATCAACGTGCATCTTGGCGTCCCCGTCGGGTGAAAACCAGCGACCACGATTCGCGAGGAGAATTCATTGATAAATTTCGACAACGAACGATCGCGAACTTGTCGCCGAGATACGAGCGACGCGAACGCGGCCGCGTTATTACGAACAGAAGCGTGTTTTCTACGAAACAGAGGGTCAAGATAAATAGTGTAACTCGGCGATACGCGCGGTGCGGTGTATAGGATGCATTCAAAAGCAGACGGTTAATGAGAATGCAATGAGCGCCTTAACTCCACCTAAGATCGCCGAGCTGGAAACGGATGTGCTTTCAGATTTTTCCTAATTAAGATGTGGCCGGTGCAACTCCATTACGTAAAGCAACCATCTTGATTTACCGTTCGACTCGGCGGCGATCCGGCTGCAACAAAACCTTTATGGTCACGAGAGAATTGGAAGGACTCGAAAAGAGACGCGAAACGAAGGGCTGCCGGTCTTCCTCCTCTTCTCGTCCCCCCCGTCCGTTCTCGTTCTCTTCCATCCGCTCGTTCTCTCGTGTCCGCAAGTTTCGCGGAGGTGCCGAGGTGAGATCTCCTCGAAGATCTACCTACGATGCACGAGCACTATTACTGGCACTGGCAAGGGCTGCCTGGAATGCGATGCAAATTTTATACGAATCGGTTACACCACGACCCGTCGAATACCTCTACGAATCTGAACCTTTGATAGGCTCGGCGAGATCGTTGAATGCCAAGTGGCGACCTTCGGTGCAAAAGCAATGGTACACGCGTCCGCTACCTTTATAGACTTCTCGGACGTTCTCGACTAGGCACCGAATATACGAGTACATTCGTTTCCACCCCGATACACCCCGGCCTAGAAACAACCTCCTCCTAACCTGTCGCACTCGGTGGCGAAAAATCGGCGAACAAAGCCGGGGCTTATCGCGCACGCGCGCTTTGCACAATCAAATGTAGAACGAAGTCGCCTAAATGCCGTGACTCTGTTGATTCTAAAGACCGATACGGATGCCGGCGGCTGACAGTGCGACCAAAGACGGCCTCGAACAGAATCCGAGGAAGGGGGGGGGGGACTAAAGGAAAAACAAGGAGGCGAGCCAGCAGAAGAAGGAGAAGCAGAAGAAGAAGAAGAAGAAGAAGAAGAAGTCAGGAGGTATCACGGCCGAAGACATTTCTATGCGCACCCACTGTCAGCGAAGATAACTTACGACTTGCCGGAATGGTAATGGCCGTGGCAGACATTCCGTCCTGTTGCAGATTTAATAGACTCGTCCTGATAGGGGGCTACGAAACATGTCACCGCTCGTGACCAACTGATGCGAGCGGAGCCCCAATGATTTACCGATGGACACGTCTTGTCAACACCACCGCGATTTTCAACTTCCTCTGGAATCTACGAAATCGGTTGATAAACCATCGACGACCCGAGGATTCGACGATCGAGGACGAATGTTTTCGAGATCGTCGACAATTTCACTTACCCACTCCACTTATCGCCTACGATACCTATATATATATATACACGTTCGAACCGTAAAACCGGACGACGCTAATTCAAGTGTGGCTATCGGTCCGACCAAGCCACGGCTCGATCCCCTTGCGTCGCTGTCTTGCCTCGCTCCGGTTCCGCTCTCAGGACGACGGTTCATTCAATAAACCAGCTAATTTATTCGCGCGTTTATTCCTTCCTTACGCGACCCATCTCGTCACTCGTGAAATAATATCGAACGATTCGATTTGCATATCCGCGAGGGGCTCTTAACGCGTGTCGTTCGCCAGGCGAGCGACACACCTTCGACGCGCCACGAAATGCTAGCTCACCGTGGCACGCGATCCTGTTTTATCTGCGCTCGCGTGAACCATTACGCACCTATACCCCCTTATTTCGAGTAATCGCTGTCAACTTATTATCGGCATTCGCACACGCGCGCGCGAAACCGGAAAATACTGCCGCGCACGCTGTTTACGAAGTACCCGGTCATTTGTCAATTCGCCGTGCATCCTCGATCGATACAT
The DNA here is from genome assembly GCF_050948175.1 of Xylocopa sonorina. Classification (NCBI taxonomy): domain Eukaryota; kingdom Metazoa; phylum Arthropoda; class Insecta; order Hymenoptera; family Apidae; genus Xylocopa; species Xylocopa sonorina. Next base: position 18,769,925 of record NC_135193.1, read on the forward strand.
TTTACGCGATCGACGAGAAAAGAGCAAAGGAAAAAAAAGAACGACGCGAGGATGCACGCGTGTATCCGAGCGGAGGAGCGTCGGTTCGTGAAGCAACGAGGTCGACGCGAACCAGCATAAACCTCAATAAAGATAAACTTAGCCCGGCTGCCGGCTATATTTAAACTCGCGCCTCTTTGTTCGTCAGATTGTCCCACTCGTTTAATCGGATTGTTCCAAATGTTACGACCGCGTCGCGTAATAAAACGGGAACGAGTTTCGCAACGAGGCAAATCCTTTAATTTCGTTGATTCGAAAACTGTCAGCCGGAAAGTCGAAGGCGGAGAAGAGAAAAAAAACGAAGGCAGGACGGGAAGAAGCGGAAGATGATTTATCGTCGTCGCGATCGCGTTAATTGAGTTGGCACCGCGCGCGTTACGTTGACTCTCGATGAACAATACACGCCCGTCCACGCGTCGACGATGAAAGATAACCTACGAACTTTTTACGCGGCAACGGTTGCCCGGTTTTCCGTGGAATCCAGCGACGTTACGTTTCATCGTCGAGTTCAGAGAATTACATAACCAGACGTGAGGTGCAGCCCGATTGAGATTGGCCTTTGAAAACGACGGAAGTGCGATACGGTCGAGCATCGACAGCGATCGGGGATCGATATCGTCCTGCGGGATAGTGGGTGGCAACGGTCGTAAGGAGGAGAACAGGATGTGCACGCGTCCATATAGATACGTATTACGGGACATCGTTGGCGGAGCAACAGGTTTACCGTGACGTAAAAAACGAGGGGTGGATTTAACGGAGAGCGAGTTTATAGTCGGTTGATTATACCGACCCGAGGCGGACTAGTAACGCGTGTTTCCAGGGCAATTTTTTGCCCGGCATCTGTCAGCGCATCTGCCATTGGCGAACGATCGGATCATCCCCTCGCGATTACCTTTTCCACCGTTGCCCGTATCGCTCGTTGTATCTCGCTGCCCCTCTTAAATAGGTGAATCGTTAACACTGTTTTCGTTTCTATCGCGAGCCCGATAAGAAGTCGGATGACTTATTGCGGGAGACGCGTTAATACGATGTAAAAGCCAGTCGCGGATGAATAACTGGAGGCAGACGAAGACGAAGACGAAGACGAAGGCGAGGATCGGTATGTTGTGAGCTTGCCGTAAAGTTGGTGTAGTACGCCGCGGTGCGGTGTAAACGCCGTGGCGAATCTGCTGGCACCTATCTGAAATGGCATCTGAATTTTTACAGACACCCCGTGTCCTGCGAGCCGCGGCGATATCGCGTATTCACGGTACGTTAGAGGCTGTGCTTCCACGCAGTGTCTTGCACGCTAATTACAACGTATCCACGGCCGAGATTGAACGCGGGCGATATTTCATATAGGACAGAGCGCTCTCGCTTGCGCAACAACGTCTAATAACGATTGCGAAAGCGATACGTAAGCGAGGTTCCCGCAAGGGGATCGAGGCCGAAGAAAGTAAGTACCCGCTGCGTGCAGTTCGCTTCGCGGAGGAAAACGGAGACGCGGATGGTGTCGCGCGATACCAAAATGGAGTTGGCGCGGTCGCCGCGGTATCGGGACCGATTCGTAACCGTTCAGCGACATTAGCTCCGCGCTCCGCTTCGATTTACGAGCCGAGTCTCGGCTGCTTCCCTGATTAAAGAATCACCAGGGACGCGAACAGCTCTGACTTGCACAACCGAGTAAATAGCAAGAAAACGCGTCGTGCTGTACATATGAAATGGATATACGTAGAGCCGTACGCTATACGGAGCCACGATCGCGATTGCCAATGCAATCGCCTTTCTAATTTTCGCGTGGCGCAACGCGCGATTCTTCCCCTCGCGACCGACACATCGATTAACATTTTCGACTAATTGCTTATCGTTCGATGCTCGAATTTCAATACGTACAGTACGCTTATTCGTTGTTTGTTAGAACGGTTGTTTACCAACGAGTGTTTGCCTCGATGAGTTTGCGGTTTCAAGCCGTCCCTATTATAGTCGAAGGTTCGTTTCTCTCTAGCTCTTCTTGCTTATCGGGCGGTAACCATCTAAATGTTGTTGTCACGTAAGAACCATAGGGTAGATCCACTTACGACGGATACGTGAACTTGTCCGAAGCATTGCGCGCACCGTGCCGGATAACCTGGACGAACCTTATACGAGCCTGATTAACTCGGGGAACGTTCTTATTATCAGCGTACGAAACGTTGCGTTACGGGTTCGCCGTGGCATAATCGTGAGCGGCGTTCGTGCCGGATCACGGCTTTTATCATCGACATCTCGAAACGATCGCGCCTTGATTTATCATTACGATCGTTACGATATCAACGACACGGCTATGCGAATGCGAGGTAGTCGTTCGTTGCTTTTCAACGGATAACTCTCAGATATTTCCCCCCCCCCCCCCCCCCTATCTCGGAAGAACTTAATGACGCGGACGCGAAAAGTTACCGCGCGAAATACTCCCTATTCCGCATTCCACCCTCGTCGTTCCCCGTGCAGATCGTACGTGCTCGTGGACTCGCGGGTTTGGCGAGAAACAAAAGAAGATATTCATTTGCGGGCAACGCGATATATCCGCAGAAAATGCTCACCCAGAAGCAGGAACATCGTGTTCCTGCCATTAGGGTTATTGCGAGCCGTGACAGAGGCATTTAGATTCAGCTGGAATGCAGCCCCGTAGCTACAATAACAGGTAAACGTAAGGTAGTAACCGGTAGGAATCTCGCTTAAGGGGGTCGGTGTCTTTCCCTATCTTTTCTTTGCTCTCTTTCCACGTGGAATAAGCACTTCGTGCTTCGTGTGATTCACTTTCTACAACAATTACGCTCGATGCACTCCTTCCGCTCGAGTAGCGTTTCCGATCGGAACGATAAAGCGCTCGAGAGGCTAGTCTTGAAAAATGACCAGCACAATTCTCGGCTAAAGCAACAGTAGCGTTCGGATTAGAGGCGAAAAATTCCTCTAGACGCGTATCCACCATGATCAGATGTAAATGACGAATGCATTCGATGCAACGTGCGCGCGGGCCGCTAATTATGCAGATTGGCACCTAACGTAATGCTCATTAATTAACCGCAATGCCCGTTTTATATGTCCAGGTGGGACGGAAGGACGGTCGGGCACGGCGCCATATTGCCACACCGGAGCTGCCCACGCTTTGCAGCAATGTCGCGTGAAACGGTGAGTCTTTTACGATTTATTGCAAAACCGCACGCGAGATTGCACACTTTGGACACTGGCCTCTCTCTTGCCGTGCTTACGACGAACGAAAAAAAAAAAAAAAAAGAAAAGAAAGAAAAGAAATAACCTTCGACGACCATACGTCGCTCGGTTAAATTTCCCTGTCCATCGCGAAAGCATCCATTCGAGGCTCGCGCTCGAAAGGAAAATTTACCAAGACTCTACGGTTCGATCGCGAATTGGTTGTCCTCGAAGTATCGAAAGGTCAGACGCGAAGGTTGGTGCTCGATGCAGCGATGACCTCCTCGATCTTGGATCATCGTCTTCGGAGGTCGAGCAGTTCGTGGGCGTTCCAGGAATTGGCCATGACGGTCCGAGCCTACGGTGGGTATCCCTTCGGTGCTCGAATCGCGCCTACGATAGATAAAACCCTAGGATCCAGTGACGTTTAACGCCGGTGCATACACCTCTCTAAACTCGCGCGCGCAGCCGCGCGCATTCTACGATGGGAGTTCGCGCTACCACCGTCATCATCGTTCTCTACCATCAGTAATTTATACTCTATTGTAGGCCCGTCAAACCCTGACGTCTTCATTCGCGAGGGGTGCCTTCGATAATCGCCTCACCTACGCCCACGAGAACGTGTCCCCTCCCTCCCGTACCTTCCCGTACTCCAAAGCACCTACACGTGCAAACACCATACCTACTCGAGAGAAATCTCTTATGCCTCGCTCGTCCTTTCCCCTCCGTTAGAAAATCCTATGTACGAACACGTATTTTCGATGATTAAGCGATCCAGTTGTTTCGACGAATCCCGGCGAATCCGTCCCGTACAGTGGCCTCTCGAAAGGTTACGTTTGATAATCCAACCCGTCCGAAGCGTCGCATGATTTACGTAGTCATTTGTCATCATTACGCGCGAGGCGTCCGAGAGGAGTCCGTCGGCTTTTAAATTTTTCAGCGGCCCACGCGCACGGAATCGCGTCCGCCGAAACGTTCCTCTTTCGCTGGGCCTTCAGCCGTGTGTGACGCAAAATTAGAGAATTTTTAAACCGTTCAACGGTAACGATTTCGCACAATTACTCGCGTCACTGCGAACGATCGCTGAAATGCCCCCCCCCCCCCCCCTCTGGCTGTTTCTAAATTCAATTAAACGCGCGCGTGATCGAAATGACAAGTGAGAGGACTGACTCTCGCAACGGTGGATTCGTAGCGTTACTTATATCGCGGCTCGCTTTTGTCTTTCGCCTCTTCTTCGAAGAACGCCGGTTCGTATTATGCCGGACGCGGTTCAGGGCGTGCCGTCCACGAAGAAGACTGAAACGCGACTACGGGTTTGTCGAACCTCGACCCCCTCTTCCGTCAAAAAGAATTAAATCGAAACGTCTGGTGATCACGCTCGCCGCGTATACCTCGTTGCTCGCTTCGTTTCGAAAATCTCTATTCTTCGCGGCGACATCGATAATCTCGCGGTAACGTTCTATTGTGCTCACGATCCTCTCGAGAATGAACGATGCACCGTGACAAAAAGCAGAAAAGTAAAGGCAGAAAGAGATCGAAGTTCAGGCCTTTGGACGACACGGAGTCACGTGCCGGGATAAGTGCTCCTCAATTTGGAGACAATCGAATTCCTCCTCTGCATACATTTCTTAGGGTAACGGTGAGATACAACACGTGACATCACGTATCTCAGCTGGGTGACCAAGCTAGCTTGCTAAACAGGTGACCATTTATTTTCTTCTCTCATTTCTTCTGTTTACCTTTCATTGTCGTTGTTCCTCGCGGCACGGACGCGGCTAAAGGGGACCCCTTCCCACCCTTTCACGCTCTTGGCGTAGAAAAGCGATTAATCCAGCCAGTTCTCTTTTTGCGAATTCTAATGTTACTGCGCGAACGATACACGCATAACGCTGTCCTCCCCGCGATAACTCAGGTTAGAAGAGGTAACCGGCGTGCATGGTCGTGGTCGAAACTAACCAGGGTGGTGGCCCGCGAGAGGAACAACCACCCTCGTGAGGTACGTCGATTCGCAGGCATAACGTGCGCGCGCGTGCAGGGTTTTAATTACTTTAGACAAATTCGAAACCGGAGACTCTCGCGACGCTGGTGGCCCTCTCGTGTTACCTCAGCTCGAAGACTCGTGCTTGTTAGGTCCTCGGCCACGCGGTGGTATGCACTGTTACGCTGCTGTCCGGGACGTTGACTGGTTTATTTGGTGGTATCTTAGGTCTTTGCCTGCTGGCGAAATTGAAAATCGAGGATCCGCTCCTATACACCCCGGTAACGCGTTACCCGTGGATCATATTTCCTGGTAAATCGGTCTTCGATCGGCGGTGCTTCGCTCGTATTTCTTTCTTTCTTTTCTCCTTTTTTCTTTCGTCAAGATTTTTATTTGCTCGGGAATTTTTCAAACCAACTATCTCGTTCGATGTTTCCCCGACGTTACACAAATCGCGCGATAAAACACGTTTGCATATTTGCGTATTACATCGTTCGTGTAAAGAGTTGCATGGACACGGTCGATCGTTGCATCACATTGCACAGGCATGAAACGCGGCGGTCGTCGAGCAAAGTTGCAACAACAACGAGCAGCGAGATAAATGCTCGACGTGACGCAACGTATCGAGATTTAGGGATGTAACGTAAGATTCCGCGGACGCGTAGCTCGAGTTCATTCCGCGCGTAACTTGGAATATCGGCTACGTATGATTATTCTCGCGTCACGCCTCGTCGTGAGATAGTCGCGACACGGGTGAAACGATGAACTTTCTTGACGATCCGTGAAGAAAACGTGTACGATACGAGAGAGAGAGAGAGAGAGAGAGAGAGAGAGAGAGAGAGAGAGAAGGATAGGAACGAGCCGAGTTGTAACGCGTATAAACCGATATCTACAAGTTTCGAATGATTTGTCGACAAATGTCGAATACCCCGAAGAAGTTGACGTAACGCAGCTCCAAAGTTGTCCATACATTTGTTAACACGTTCCCTTCGGGCAAAGTCACTCGTTCACTTTCAAATATGCAAATCACCGCGCGCGCGTTATGCGTCAGTGCACAGAGGAATTTCGAGCGGAAGGCCTGCGAATGAAATACGTTACCTTGCCGTAACGATATAATTAGCAACCGATACCCGATACCCGCGTCTGCAATTTTCCACGACCGCCGACAGCCTTTTCTTCCCTTTTCCCCCGGCTGGTAGTTGGGGAAAAACTGGCGTCGAATGGTAATCGCGGAGTTATCGAATGCCACGCGGACATTCCACCGGGACGAATACCGTGGATCGAGTAAATCCTGGCGCGCGCAGGCTAATGGTTCAGAAGTAATGCTCGCGAACTCTGGGCGCTGGTCGTCGTAAAGTTGGCGAGCAACAGGGCACCCGGTTGTTCTACGGCTTCCATTTGTAGGTGTTGCCCGAGCCGCGTATACGTACACCCGACCTGTACCGTCTCGAACACCGCCACTGTCCGGCCAAGTTAATGCTCCGTCGTTACTTATCGGCTGCCCGTTGTTGCTGCCGTTGCGCCTGCGGTTTCATCCCTCTGGTTCCACCTATGCCCGCTAGGAACGAGATCCACGGGATAAACGGCGAGGTATGCCAGGTATCCGACTTAAATACCGGCTAGCGATTTGTACGGGGGGAAAGTTATTTTATAGCGTTTCGTTTCCACCCGATCGGATATACCTTCCCTCTTGAATGCGATACGCGCGCGAACCACTAACAATTATCCGGAATCGTACCCTGCCTACCGACGAAAATCTACAAGACTAATCCGAGTATACGATACGCGATCAAATTAAAATGGTAACGGATAAGCCAATGATATTCCGAGTCAGTGCATTTTTTCCCTCCACCCGAAGCGTCGTTTCGTGCCTCGACGCTGGAATTTCGCACGATGCGCCGACCGTTCGATGAATACACGATGCGTCTTAACCGCATGCCACATGCCACGGCTCGATCCGTCCTGTAATTTACTAGCCTCCTCGCGACTATCACCCTTCTGATAACAGGGAATCGTCACTCTCGCGCGAGAGATCCCCGACGACGGTCCCGGTTATCCATTTGCATTCTGAATGACGGATCAATGGTGCCGACTCGACGCGATCTATCGAACCGGCGTCGTTAAATCATTCGTTTCGCGCCTTCGCGTCAACCACCCCGCGGAGCCCATCCACCGTTTTCCTTCCTCCGTGTCACAGTCCTCGCGACGTCCGTTTTCCACCGCCGATCGAACAGCTTCGTCGTCGGCCACAATTTCTGCGCTAGATCCTATCTATCGGTAACCTTGCGGTGTGGCTGACATGTAACGCGAGATCCGTGTCCCATATGCGGGTGTAACATATTTCACTTGACACGGCTTAACAGCTGGAAAGACCTCGCCGCGTTTCCATTAGCGAGCCAAGGCACGGACCAAGCCTTCGATACTGTGCATTCACGCGTCCAACGTTAGATCACCTCCGATGATGCGTTCGGGTTTTCTTACTATCGAGGGTTTGACGAACGCGAGAGAGAGAGAGCTCGAGAAAGTTTCGAAAGATAAAAGTACGGTAAGAATCTCGTTTGTTTCCAAGAATCCTTTCGGAGATTTCGCTGCGTCGCGCGAAAACTGTATACACGAGGGAGTCGCGGCGACTCACGTACAGATTAGATTGTCCTGCTAATTGTCGAGCGCGTGGAACGCTTCGCTCCAAAGTTCGAAACATCTTGTACGCGAGGAAAGAACGGAGCGCGAAATTCTCGTTTCGAGGGTCCCTTTGTTCGCGCGCGCGCGCCGCCATGTAAATACGCGCCTCGGCGAGATGAAGAAGACGAAGGAGCAACGGAAAGAGGAGGAAGGCTGATGATCTCTGAGAAAAGGTTCGAGTTCGTCCCATGTAAGGTACATGCGTACCGTACCAGCGCGAGAACGCGAACCTTGGGAACCTTGGGTTTTATGGATGGTCTCGTGGAACTCCGTGAGCCTTTGCTCGGTCAAATCGTAATTAGGGTCTAAAAGTGCTCGTTAATGCGACGCGTCGTAAATCAGGTATTCGTAAAATTCAGCGCGATCGAACAATGGAATTTTCGTCGAGTTTTGGAAATTGCTCGAAAACCGTATCGATAAAGGCATGGGACGTCAAAGTGTCCGCGTCATGCGGAAACGCGCGAGGCTTAATAACGGTTTTGTCAGGAACGTCGTATCAGCAGAATACGAGGAGGCGCGGAAAAATGAAGCGTCATTCCGTAAACGCATTACGTAGAAACGAGATTTCCTGAACCGTTTCCAATAGCAATAAACTGCAGGAAGAACTGGGTGTGCGCGAAGCAACCGCTTTTATAGCATCCTGACCGTAAACGTGGGCAGCCTTTGTCCGAGTAACAGTACTTTTGCTCATTCTTCCCCTCTCGCCTCCCCACGCTCTATAATAAACATTACTCTTACTCTTATTCTGTTTCCGCACTCGGACGTAAGGATATGCGCGGTTATGTAAAAACGTCCACGGCTCTGCGTTCCGTTTGGTAATACGTACGTTCGTTTCAATGGAAAGTTGCCGCGTTTTCAGTCTGTTGCGTTCCGTTAGATCGTTCGCGAAGGTACTCGATATTCTTCAGCGACGCGGTTTGTCAGGGACTTGGAATTTGATCGCGAGAGTTCTCCGCTCGTAACGCCATGATCCATGGCAATAATGTCTCGCGGAACGAATAACGAAACGATAGCGATCTTGCCAAGTGGTTTAACTGTGAAATAATTCCGTGATCGAGGTGCCTCGACGAGTCATCGCGATGCAACAGCCCGTTTGCGGCGGGACATAGTCGGACGCAAATATTTAACGCGGCTATGGGCTGATCGGTAAGTAGGTAGGTTGGTAGGTAGGAAACGCCGCGGCAGCTGGGGCTATCGCGGTAATTTGCAATCTAACGTTCGCCTCGTCTCGCGTACTTCGAACTGGGAAGTTTGCCGAGCACCTTCGAACGCGCCTCCTACTTGCTCGTTTAAGGAAAATGCATTTTTACGACGGCGTGACTAATTCGGTTGTATCAGCGGACCGTGGAAGGCCGAGCCGTGACTTTCTTCCCTCGACAAGGATAAATCTCGCGAGAGCTATTACCGCCTCCTATTCTCATTCTCAGTTACGACACGCGCCTTTTAGTCCGCTGCGATCGTTCGGAATTTTACGATCGTTATTGGAACCACATTTTACGTTTGATCGTGCGTAAACGGATATTCGATTGGAAAGGAATGCTGCTCCGCTCGGACGCCGATACCGCGCGGATTAAAGTCTCCGCGCGAACTCTCGATATCTCGATACACCGATCGATCAAAATATTCGGTTCGAATCGGTAAAAAAACGCTGGACCGTGGAGTATCTTGCGGAGGAGTTTCTCCGACACCGGTGCAAATTAAATTCCAAGTAAACGAGAGTTACGTTTTTTCTTTTCTCTTCAGTTACAACGGTCGATCTTTTCGGTATCCGCTGTTTTATCCCGCTGCTTGCCAGTTTGTCGCGAAATTACGATCGAATTGTGACAGGTTAAGGCCCACGCTTCGAGCACTGCTCGATTCGACCTCGATAAATACCACGAGACGTGGGTTGTGTAAAACTGAAATAGACCAACGAGAGGGTCGTGCAATAATTCGATTGTTGCTGGCGGTCGATTCGATTCGTACTATCCACCGCGCGAAGTGCCATCCAATTTTGCAGCGTTTTAGATGAAAAGAATAACACGATCCCTGTTAAACGCGATCGAGCAAAGTCGATTTCGACTTGTGCGTCGTCGGACCTTCTTAACGAACTCGAGTCGAGCGATAGCGAATGGCGTAACGTTAACATTGCAGAATGTAAATCAATTTGAAGTCAATTGAATTATCGCTAGTCACTTATTCAACCATTTAGACGGATTTAGCTTTCATCGATTCATGTTTACGCGAACGATATTCCGATCGAACGTGATGAAACGAGAATGTAACTTAAGCATGACTACGCGAGATCTTTAACTACGGTACGATATTCAAGATTACAAAGGATTTGCTCCAAGGTCCCACAAATCAATCAATTTTCTGTTTTTAATCGATACCCGCTATCGAGCGAAATTTTTCTTATGCTTTCGTTCAACGGATCTAGTCGAGTTATGTAAGGCGGTAACTCGCAGAGTAGTACTTGGAGCATCCGTAATTAAAAGGGAACACGTAACTAGGAAGGAAAATATTAATTTCGTCGAATTTCGCAAATATCTTATCCGACGCTGATCGACAACGATAAGAGATATTACTTGTATCTCCGTCATGCGCGAGCATATTGCAGATATCCCATCGGAGCGGATAAGATTAGCCGAAACCTTGATTTTTCCAATTTTATTTCGATTAGTTATCACAGTGTAAAGCGGCTAGCCTCGCTAGAACGAACCGTTCAGATAATACTAACGAACCTCGAAAGGCGGCCACGTAATTCTGAGAGGCAGCGTTTACTCGCCCGTTTATTTCCCCCGATACGTTTCGCGGCATGGGCGCTGACGATTATTCATTTGTCGATGGAAAAATCCCCTCTAGATACGGCCAGTGATATACGCTGACAATAAAAATCGTCCGGAGGTAGGCACGCCCTTAGATACCTGATTCTCAGCCCCAAGGCTCTCAGGGAGCCTACACGTAACACTTTCGTTACGTGCCGTAATTACAGACCGTATCGAACCTCGAGCTGTCTCGAGATTTATCAGGTCGCGAAGATGTTTATTGCCGGTATCTTTTTTTCCATAGGTATTAACAAATTGCAATCGGCTCTCAGAGGTATCCGCCGTTTAGTTTATCGATCGCCAACGATTGATCACGCGAAGCGTTGCTTCGGTTTTCGTATATCTCCCGAGCCATTGATCGAACGCTAACGGGTCGGCGAATAAAATTTTATTGGATATTATAAAATAGCGATATTACGGTTGAAACCGAGCACGATGTCCAATTTATAGACTGGTCGTCTACAAATTCGCAATTCGAAAGTATCTAAAACGTATTGCGTTCGCTCGTTCCTATTTTATGCATCACTGGCTACAGAATTCAGTGTAACGCGTAATTTCCACGGAACGAGCCGCCTCTCGCAGCGTCTCGGCCGATCGATTCAGATATCCGTTCGAACGCGGGAGAACTTGAACCGATTAAATTAATACGCGCTCGTTCAGTGGCCCGGTACGGGCCGCGCGATTATTTTCGTTAAATCAGACGTAACCCACGGAGCGAAACGCGAACGTCGCGACGAGGTATCGAATGGCCCCGGCTCGCCTATTTATAAAAGCACGATTCACGCGAACGAGTGACAACGATACAGCCGATCGATCAGGATCGTCGCCCACGCTTTCGAGAGTATCGGGCGCTGCGCAACCGGCTACAAGTGCACATGCACATTTCAGTGGGCCGCATTCATAGGTTTCGCGCGCGTACCACGCGTCGCTCTCACACACCCACGAAAACTCCGCGAGCACCCCTCTTTCGAAACTCTTATTATTACGCGTCGTATTACGTCCGCGGTGGAAATCGTCCGCGGTTTCAACTAACAGGAACATTGTCTTCGTTTCTCGATCGACTCGGAAGAGGTTTTTTTACGTAACCGAGAGAGGCGACTCGTCGAGAGGAATTCGCCTCGAGTAATTAACGCCTTGCGCGATACGCGCGTAACACACCGACCAGCGAAACGGAAACGTTCGCATTATCACGGAGATCGATAAGGTATCCGCAGCGATGATGGATAAATAACGTCATCGTTGTTAATATAAAAATCGACACCGCGCCGTGTACAGCGTGCGTACGCGAAAACCTGATCGACACCGGGGCGACGCAACTCCGCTACGTGACACGCACGTAACCAGTTATTTTATGCAAACGGAGAATTTCGGAGCGCGCGTATCCATAGCGAGGGTTCATCGACTTTCGTTTAACGCCCGGTCGCGAACGATACGTGCTAAACAAAGGAACAAATAGGTTCCCTTATGCCCGCCGTCTTGTAAATTAACGCTTATCACCGCTTCAAGAGGAACGGACAACCCTTGCGAACGATTCTCACGAGAGCCGTATGGGAAACTCGAATTCGAGGAAGTTCGCAGCGAATTCCAGGCTAGTCGTAACGTCGAAACGTCCTAATTGCGCGTACGAGGGCTTGCGTATGGCGGGCACGAAATTTAAAGTAGCCAGCCATTCACCACCGGGTCCCTCGATCGGTGCTCGAGAATGGACTTAGTGAATGTCTTATTCAACTCTTACCAGAATATACCCGGCGCGTATTTATAGGAACACCATCGTCGGTGAAGTTATCTCTGTTGGCGAAGTGGGACCGAGGTCGGTCGCCCACGGGTGATTCTTTTTAGCCGGCGACAGGAACGCAGATACATCGGGGACTTTATTCCCTTCTGCTAGTTGTTTGGCCGCGTTATTATCTCGGCTCGCGCGCCTCCAGTCGGAGGATCGAACGGGAACAAAGAATCGCATCGCGTCGCGGACGGTTACGAAAATACGCGCGGTTGGTTTCGCGAAAACGATAATCCTGCGTGCTCGCGTGAGAAATACTCGTTGGTAAAGTGGTAGGTACGCGTTCGATAGCGGAGGAGAGGCGTTCAGCCGTCTTCCACGAAGTCGATACCTGGTCATTGTCAAACGAATTAACTCGATCCCCCTGGTTGCACGGTTTTCTCATGCGATCTCGCGGAGAAGGTTCCCCGAGCGTTATCCCGGCCTAGGTAGATCGGAATGCAGGATGCACGCTGGTAACTACACCCGGATAGGTGAGACGACAGTTTTCAATACATAGAAGCGAACAGGATGGTAGAATGGATGTTACATAGCCGCGTGCAACCGGCGAACGTGCGAGTCGAAGGATCAGAGAGATCGGATGAATACGCGCGTGTGTGCGCGGGGATCGAGAGCGAAAGAGGGAAAGAGGTTGCCGTTGCGGCGGGAACGAGAGGCAAAGCGAAAGGCTTGACTCGCGGGCGTCGGCGGCCGGCCTTGCAAGGACGTTCTCCTTTACTTCTTGCTCGTGGCTGGGCGACCGTCTTCGCAGTTGCCGTATCGCCGTGTTGCCGTGCAGCCAACTAACCCATCCGACCGGCCCGGCAAATAAACCATCGACTGTTACCACCGGCGAACACCGAATCTTGCGTAACGCCCAATCGTTTTCGAGAGCCGCGTGTCCGTCCGTCCGCACGAGAAGCGCTACCCGCTTTTCAATTACCGCGCGCACTCGGTCAGATACCCTCGCCTCCCTCCCTCCCTCCCTCCCTCTTGCCTACCTCCGCTATCTACCGCTGGGAATCTTTTGTTGGCTCGAACCTCTTCCCTCGAATCTTAGTTTAAATCGTTTATCCCATCGCGGCGAACCGCGCGGTCGCCTGAACGCGGTATCTATGGTATTCCAGGGTTACTATCCGTCGTTAACCCCGGGAGAACGCTCTCCAACTAAACTCATCCGCCGCGTAATTACAGACACGGGCTATTATCTAGCCGGGCTTACTCGCGGAGTAGTTACGCCGGAATTAAAAGGAACGCTTATTAGAAATTAACGAATATTTATGGAACGACTCGCATCCATCCAAGCAACGTTCACCGCGGCTATCAGAGCCGCGCGAGCTGCCAGCCGAGGAAGCGAACGAACTTGGAATTCCTGTTTTAGAAACGACCGCGATGCTCTCGCTCGAGGGAGAGAGGGGGCGGAGGGAAAAAAAAAAAAAAAACACGAAGGATTCCACGGCGCAGCGAGACTCGTTTTAATTCGACGTCCAATTAACCTTGACGCTCCGAACGACGTTGACGAGCCGTCCGCTTACCCATTAACCGAATTCGATCGCGGTAGAGCCACGCGCGAATTCGTACACCTCGCCTCAACGAGGCCGTTGCTCGGCCTTGCGAGCGTCACCGACCGATAAAGCGATCTCGATAAGCGATCTTGTCGGCTCGTTCGACCATCTTGTTGCCAAATATATATATAGGAAATTCACGATAACCGAGAAGCTATCCCGATCGAATCGGTCGGATTCAATTAGCGCTCGGCTCGCCTCGGAATGTAACCCTTTCACTAATCCCTGCGCGTACCCGACCGATCGATTTCGAGTCCGTAAAACTATATACCCGTACCTAGGGTATAACTATACCCAGGTATTGGACTATGGACGCGTCGAAGACATCAAAGCTTCGTAGGCTTTCTCCGTATCGTATCTCAACCGAGATCCAGTCCGTAGAAGCAACGGCTCGAGACGGTCCAGAGGTAAGCGTGACGGCCTTGCAAGGTTCTTTTCAAGGTCGACTCTAATGCCCTCCTCCTCCTCTCTTTCCCTTCTTTCTCCATCGCCGCTCCTCTCCTCCCCTTTACTCGTTCACTCCTTCTTTTTTTAACGCTTCTTTGGCCCTCGTCGTACAACCCTCGCCCCCTTTAACCCCCTTCCCATCGTCGTCTTTCACCGCCATCTTTCTCCGTTCCTTTCTTCCTCTCGAACAAACCGCCTTCGGGTCTTCGTTACCTCTTTTCTTCTTCCTGTTGCCGACGAGAAAGTATGCATCCTCTCCGGTCCACGTCCCGTCCCGTCCCGTCCCTCGAACAGCTCGAACGGCCAGCTCTCGACCAATTACGAGGGAAGACACCATCTAGACGTCGGGGACGCCGAGAAACCCGATGAAACGACCGTTTCTTTAGATATCGTCAACGCGGCTGATCTTTATCGTTCCGAACAAATCGTTACCGTCGAACAGGATCCGGAGCGTAAAGGTGGTCGATCTGAAAAGAGGTCGCCGATCTTTTGCAATCGGCGGTCACAATACCTATAAGGCATTGCCCACGCGATCGAGAGTTATGCCAGCCGGGGAGAAATGCGCGCGCTCGGTACCCGGCTTGCACGTGCCCCGACATGTGTGAAATCGGTTCACGTGTAGTAAACCTATTCTAGTCCGGTCTCCGCACGCACCTGTACCCCGACTCTCGCCCTAAATCGACCAGCCTCCGGAAATGTCCACCGAATCCGTTAACCGTGACGTTTCCCGATTTCGAATCGTACGCTCCCCAGGTTATCGGCTGTTTCGCCGCGTCCAGTCACGTGCACCTGCACTTTGAGCTTCGCAGTTGCGAAACACAAAGTTCGCTCGCAATCGCCAACGCGGACTTTATCCGCGATCGAGACCAGCTGTTTTTATTTTCGACTTCTTATCGAATCGATGCGCGTTTATTTTCAGCTACGTTGCAGAACCGTGTTTATTCGTAATTGCATAGTTATCGAACGGACGGGTGCTCGTTAATGAATTTTTTTTTCTTTTTTATCGTCCGATCGCAATCGTCGGGTCAGCGGTCGATGCCAAGCAGTCTGGAAACCGCGCGTTCCCGACCGTGTGTAACTCGTGATTAAATTATAAACGCGAGGAACGTTCCCCATTGACAGGAGAATCGAACGCCGCTCCTCCGGCTCGCTCGTAAAACGTAATCTTTCTCGCGTTTCTTTTCGCTCGATCCCTTCTCCGGCGTTCGGTGAACGTCGCGGCGAATACGAAAAAGAGAGAAACAGAAAAGAAACGAAAAATGAGAAAAAGTGGTCGTTGCAGCCGGCTACGTACGCCGCGAGAGAAAAAAGTCTCGCGTGGGAAATTCCACTCCGAAATAGGAAGTCGAGAGCCTAGGCTGGCTCGACCGTGTGGCCCCGTGAACCAACGGAACAATTAATTAATTAGAAACACCGGCTATGCACGAAACAAAAGGAGTTCTCGTCACGACGCGGATTGAATATTTATCATCACGGTGTTGTCACATCGTGTGGAAGGGAAAGGCGGGTCACGGGTCAACGATACGGAATCTGCCTCCGCTGCCAGCGAAAGTGATATCGGCCGAGCAGCTACGACCTACAAAGGTTGCCGATCGCGTCGTCACCTTTAACCGTTCTCGCAGATCCGCTCGGGACTCGAATTCGTGACAGCGTGACGAATCCGGTTTCCCCTTTGGTCCCTCGCATCGTGGCCCGCGCATCCCCGTCCCTTTCCGTTTCGCGGGCCTCGCGACGCGCTCGCGACGCGCTCGCGATGCTCGTTCGCTTTCATCGCGGCTAACGGTAAGGGGGCAAGGAATTTCAACCGGCGAGATTCTTCTACAGCTAGTTCCTCGAACAATGTTCGTTCTCGTACCAGGATCACGTTTAATTAAACCGTAAGACCACCGATCGTCATCCGCCTGGTGTAGTATCCGCGATACATTCGGTCACGTTTCCCACGGATAAAATGCTCGCGTAGCGGGTAGCCGTAATTACCGTTGAAGCTAAATATTTTATAAGGCCGCAGACGGCGAGGTCGACGAATCCTATATCGCTCGCCTTACGCGCGAATACGTTCAACGCTGAATTCCACGGGTTGTTATCGGCTGTCTCCTAACAATCGCGAGCAATTTAATTCCGCTAATTGCGTCTGCTCCGAGAAATCCTCGTCCACATTCTTGGCCTGGTCGTCTCGAGCGACGTCCGCTGTCGATGACGGAATCTCGCGGATAGTTCGATATTCAGCTTACGGGACGAAGCCTCGGGGCGCATAAATTATCCCCGACGATTATTCAGATCCAGGAAGTGCCTCGAGATCGTGTCTACTCTCGACTGGAACAGCGCGCGACGTCCTTGGCGATGGGAATGAAGCTCCTCGGTTCCCTGCGCGATGGTAGCCTTACAGAGAGACCCACGAGGTAGGTCATTTGTCATAGTCGTAGCGAAAGAATGGAGTGAATCGCATAAAGTAACGCCGCTATTACCACACTCGAGATCGCCTCTCTCTTCGACTGTGTTTTATGGTTGACCGTTGGTGAGGAGGAAGAATAACCGATTCAACGGGACGCTTTAACGTTAACCTAGACAAAGTGCCGACGAATTTGGGAAAGTCACCGCGCGATACCTCGCGTAACGCGAGATACGCTGGAAGCAAAGAACCAGCCAGTCGAGAGGTGGATTGTTTCCACCAGGAAGAGGAAGAGGACCGTGGTCCTGAAATAAATCACACCTAATGATGAAGCGGGGATACCTGGCGGGGATACGAACGATTTACACGGTAACACGAGCTTCCGTTCTGCGTCTCGCGGATTGTCGCGATAAGTTTCATCGTCGCGTTGGATTACGCGCGTAGAAACGGGCATAATGGATCGTGATGTATCACTTTTACCTGCTCATTCACGGGGTACCGCGGCGCGACACTCTCGCTCCTGCGGTTAGAATGCGATTTTACGCGCCTCCGCTTTCATGGACGCTCGAGCGATCGATGTAGAATTCTGGACGTGAATCGGTAGCTCGACGCAGTGAATCGACTCTTCGCCGAGCCTTGGAAAATTCAACGATCGCAGCGACTCTTTTTTTTTCCGTCGTCGCAATCGCTGGGAACGAATCTGACTGTCCGCGCTGCGTCTTACGGACGGATTCAGCGATGACAAGATACATACCCTCGAGGAGATTAGATAACTCATTGTGTCTGCCCAATTACCAGGAAGCAAATCTCTGAAGACGGAACTTCTCATTGGAGGCGAAGGAACTTTCGGTCGGGCATACTTTGTCGATGGAACTAAAGCTGGAGCTCGCCAGTGATCGTCACGCTGTAATTGCACCTACGTAGGTATGCAGATACGCGGCGAGACGAGTTTCGAAGCCGCGACGAGCGCAAATATTTGCCGCTGTTAATGGCTGATCTCAGCTTAGGCAAATCCGGTGTGGCGCGTGACACGCGAAAAATACCGCGTCGTCCTCTGTCAAGGGAGAAAGAAAGGTCCGTTTCCAGGAACGCGTAGGATCATTCTCGTTCGAGTAGCGATGAGCATCGCCTAGGAAAGGAGACTAGGAAAGGAGGAGGAAATTTGTCGAGGAGCAGTCGAGATTCCATGGGAATCGTTCGATAACTTATTATTATTAGCTGGAGACTTTGGATTCGATTATCCGTGTACCACACGTTCCTTACGCCGTTCCTTCGAGAGCCAGTTTCTCTTTCAAAGTTCACCTCTCCCGCTGATGGAAGCCAGACGACGTACGAGCATGTACGTACGTATCTCGCGCGTCAACCGACAGCGTCCCTTGGATGTTTAAATAACAGCCAACGAGCTAGACAGCGGGACTTCGATCGAGGACGATCAACATCTCTCTTATCTGTGGTTCGATTCATGCGAATTAATTGGCTGATAACCGAGATGCGACGCACCGTACGGGCTCGTCTCTCGCTTCGATCGTCGAACACGAACCAGATGTCGTAACGCGGTTCATCTGCGTCGAACGGGGTTAAATCTCGATGCACGTATTATTACGTAAATAACTCGACGGAAAAGAATCTATGTACTTTGTAAGTGACACAAATCGATACGCGGAAATGTTTACTACTGGCGAGCGACTCGGTTTTAAACGAGACGCGAGCACTAAGTATCAATTGTGAAAGAACGAACGTTCGTTCGTTCAGCGTCTGCCGTCGATGCTCGTTTGCGAAATCGCCGCGGAACAGACCGCCGGGAACATGCAGATTAAAACGATCTCAATAAGCCGAGGCGTATTAATTAATGGCAATTAAACGAAACTCCGAGAACCGAGTTCGCCTAGTTGTCGTCAGGCCACGCGCTACGGTAATTCCTTGCGACGATCGGGAACATTTGCCGATGTAGAATGCCGGTGGTTGGATCCAGCGATTGTTCAGGCGTCGAATACCTACGTACGTATAATGGTGGCTCGATTTATCGGAGGTCGTTCCGATTTGCCACGGTTCGTTCGAACGTTCGCGTTCGCGATTTGTAACGCGCAACCAGCTCTTTGATCGGCCGAGCAGCGGCGCGTTCCCTCTTTCTTTACCTCTCACCGTGTACACACACGTTACAGGCCTGGGGATTGCGACGCACAGCCCCGTCTAACGATCGGTAAGGAAAGAATGCTCCTATTAGGTCCTCGGGACCTAACCGAACGTAGCCCGTGGTACTTTCGCGTAACAGACGCGACCGCAAACAGAGTCACGCTTTGTTTTCGCCTAACAATAGAGGTGGCTGCGCAATTTTTCCCGGTGCATCGATACACAACTATTTCTACTACTCGTGGCCACGATCGGCCGGGCTTTCTAAACGTCCGCGGCCGCTTTCACGAGCCGTTTCTGTTTGGTAACGATCGAAAAAAGATATCGGTAATCGGTATTACACAAGGGACGCCATACTAGAAGCGGCTCACCGTATTCCGCGAACGCGAACGCGAACGCGAACGCGAACCGGAATCCACCGCGACCGTCTGTTACGGGAAACGTCGCCTCTTCGAGGAAGATTTTCCACTTCGCTTCGTACAGCCTCTCACTTACCAACCGCTGCGATTCGATCGCCGAATGACGTACGATCGTCTCGATTCACGTGCACCGGAGAATTTATTCCCGTCCAGAGCCTTATGCGCGACTCGTTCGGCGTACCCGGGTTAAATCCCGCGAAGTTTGCGAGCGTGCCAACCCCTCTCGATCCGATCGCTCGATCGATCGCGTAACCTACGTTTCCACTGAAATTCTACTTCGCAACTCGCTTCCAAGCGCGAACAACGGGTAACGCTCGACAATAGCGGCAAAAATAGAACCTGTTGGACCGTTTTCCGCTTTTTTTTTTTTTTTTTTTCTTTTTTCTTTCTTCTACCTCCCGCTCTCTCGGCGAAGTCGACTTTGTCGGCACGCTGCGCTGGCTCCATTAGCCAACAGATTTCAATTTCTCTCGCATCGGTTGCGGTGCGAGCACTTGGCGCTCGCGATGCACGTACTCGTATACACGGTACGCAACCGAAACTCAATTACCGATCTGACGAGGGTAACGCGTTAAAGTTGGTGGAAATTTATGCGGCACGGGCCAGCGAACGTTCGACGCTTATTCAGACGAGCTATTTATTTGCGATCTCGCGACTAGCTAAGGCTCTTTCCACGCGAACCTTTTGCGCAATCGAGCGCCACTCTATAAAGGTTCGATATCTGCCGGCGAAAGTTAAGTACCTATCTACCTACCTACCTACCTCTACCTACCTATCTACCTACCTACCTTGGTAATTCTATATTTTATTAGAGCGTAGTAGCGCGGCGGTGTTCACCTTGCCGGCGCGGAAATTGAAAGTGCGAATTTTAAACGTCACCGTCGCTGCCCCGTCTTATACGAGATCGCCGTGCGAACGCGCGCCACGATCGCACGCGTGTACACACGTACGCACACTCGTACTCCCGTGTCGTCATCGTTTGACACCGTCGAACGTTTATCGTCCACGTGGCACGCGTTGGTATTTCATCGTTACGCAATCCGACTAAGTAATACCACGTTAATTGGAAACGCAATGGGTATCAGAGCTTTTAAAAGTGCGCCGCCGAGTGGGTTGTAAATCAATCGCGACCAATTTATATGCTTAATTACGGTGAAATACGAGCGCGAGGTATCCGCCGATATTATGTACGCGCTAAGCGAGCACGCAATTTACGTCAAATTAACGCGTTAACCGCGTACCCGGTATCCGCGCGTAATTAGAATATGTCCTACCCTGTCGTTAGCAGCCGTGAAAAATTCGGGACAAATTGGACGGTGCACCGTATTTAGGGAAGCCTGCGTGTATCACCTCGGTACACGGCCTACCGCGCTAATGTCCCGCGCATAACAATTACCAACGAACGCACCGATGTCGCACGGGCAACAACCTTGCTTCGTCTAACCGGCGTTCCTTGCCATCCAGCTTGAAACATCGTCATTATCCGGAGAGAGCTGGCATTGTACATCCGCTCGACGTTACGTCTTCTTAGTCTGCGAACAAAAATAAAGGAGCACCCTCCACGGGGGCGTCGAAGGCTCGCCCTCCACCTACTTTTGCGATTGCGTGCACCGCGACGCACCGTGCAAACGAGCGGGAGATAAATTATCGTTAATATCTCGATTCCTCGGCGAGGAAAAAAGAGAGAGAAGTACGCGGATCAAAATTTATCGGAAATTTATTCAAAGGATTTTCGTATGCGAGGCGAAAGGTGTACGCTCGATACGCTCGAGTCGATATTACGAAGCGACACCGAAATCATGGGCGACTCGCTCGTAGCCTCCTCAAAGGAGCAACTAACAAAGGCAGTAAAGCGTAAAGAGACATTCTTCCCGGCGGATCGGATCGTTCGGTTGGGAAAAAAAGTGGGAAACGGCATTTGGCGACCTCGAGCCGCCTGGTTATTCCACCCCGTTCTCCGTAGAAGATATTCAGGAGGTCACGGTTCCATTATACACGTACACAGCCTTGGTAACGAAAACGTCCCCGCGGCGGTGCGGTAGTTACTTTGAACGCCGATAACCCGCTAAATCTATCCTCTTCAGGAATAGTTGGGAGGGTCGCCGCGATGTCTGCACAGGAATGTCCGCGCGGATATTCACGCTTCTCCGTGCTCGCTTCGGCTGCGAGCGGAACACCACTTCTAAATGCGAACCGATCCGACGACGCTGGCTGGTTTCGGAGGGTTCCGGTCAGTGGGATAGAATTCAGCCTGGATCGGTCGTGGCTTCATCTCGTGATCATGTTTTATTTATCAAGCATACGTTCGTTCCCGTGCGGCAACCGTGCGCGGTTAGAAAAAGGGAGTCGTCCCTCCGAACCGATGCATTTTCGTTTCTCTCTCGGTTCGATCCCCGTTACTTGCCAGTCCCGACGAGAATTTCTAAAAATGTCGCTCGCGGCGATCGAGTAAGAAAAATGCCTGTCTGGCGACTCGGTTTCATATTTGGCAGGAATTTCTATTTTTAGTCGAGTGGGCGAGCCTCTCGAGATCGAAGGGGGTAATATCGTTACAGACGGTATACTCGTACTTGTTCCCACTTTGCTCGCGGAGTAGTAAATGTCCAGCAGTCGCGAAAAGCGAAATCCTGTGAGAAGCGCAAGGTCCGAGGACTCGTAAAAGGGGATTCCATTTTCGGGGTCGAAGGACGTCTCGTACTCTTTCCACCTCGTCGAAGGTCGAGATTTCGAAAACGAATCGTTCGTTGCTATAAATAATAAACCTTTCTCTTATCACACCCCCGGAACGTCCCCCACGGATGATAAACGATCGGTCGATCGACGACGTCCATTTGCATTATCAAAGACCGCGGTGCATCGCGTTCGTCGCGACTCTTATTTACGAGCCCGTCAGAGGCCCGAATCCTCCGTTGCAACAACGCCGCGTATCTTTGGTAATTAAATTCACTTTCTACGAATACCAGACTTTCTCCGGATCTAAAGGATAAACGTATACGTTCAAAAATTACTCGCGCGGCTTGTTCTTTTTTCCTGAAACACCTACATACGTATATACATATATATATATGTATATCGTTTGAAAGCTGAAGTGATAATTGATACACATACACGCGCGCATAACACGGTAGCGTAGTCGTCAACCTTCGAGGCGAGAGGGTTCCCTTTCTGGGTAGAAAGTTCATCCCGGCGCTAATCAAAGCGCTCGAGCTCGTCTACCTCGCGGAGCAGTTGGGAACCACTTTTGGCGCCAGACGTCACCTGGAATGCGGTTTCAACTCCTCCGGGTGGACTTTTCATACCACGTGTACCGTATCTCCCACGCGACACGCGTGTCTCTCAGCCGCGAATGATACTTTTAATATTCACGCGGCCAGATCGTTGGGAAAGGTGGGCCCCCGTGGAAGATAAACGGGGACGAACCACCGGCGGTGGTGGTTGCCGCGACGCGGTTCCGGCGATTTTCACTTTCAAGGGAGCCGCGTCGAACGAGTTAATAGCGGTGCGACTTAATAAGTAACCCCGTCGACTGGATATTACCTAGCTCTCTGCCCGTTCGGGTAAAAGCGTTCGCTCCTACCACCCCGCTGCTACTCGTAAATACCGTTCACGCGCGTGACACCCAACTTTATGAAGAGTAATACTCGGCGGTGGGATAATGCCGGGGCCCAAAGCAAACCCGAAGAAGTTCGACTCGTAATCATTATCCGGTCGAGTACGGAGGCTATTAAGCATCCGTTTACAGAGCCCGCGGGCCCTCGGGTGTTACGCGTCGTAAAAGAATCGAGCTTCGCGACGATAAATTAATAGAGGAGAGAGAGAGAGAGAGAGAGAGAGAGAGAGAGAGAGGGAGGGACAGTTGTGCCGTTCCGTGCCGTACGAACTCGGAACGGTAATAACATAATAATACCGTGGACGCGAGCAACTCGACTAATTTATTCGCGATTCGACCGAGCGAGGGTAAAAAAGTTAAACGTCGGATTAAAAGGGGTGAAGCTCGAGCCGTCCTAGGCGCGTATCTCTCTGCGTGCCCGCGTCGGTTGTTATTAAAATCAGCGAGGAAAAAGAAAGGGAATTTAGGTGTCCACGGGACGCGTACGCGGACGACCGGCTCCATGAATGGAGCAAATTGCATTTCGCGCGGGGACCGTTCCAGCAATTTATTTTCACTTTCATTTATGACCGGACTCCTTGCCGCTCCGAGGAGAGATGCCTGTTATTCGCCGCGTGTACGTCATCGCGGTTTTTCTCCTTTCTCTTAAACGATAGAGGACAAGAAATGGAAGTCCGTCAACTCGAAACGTACCGGGTATCTGCTCGCGTCGAACAAGTCGTCCGATACGATGAGTCATTTCGAACATCTAACGCGATCTCGCTAGCCTCTCGATGCAGCCCGAAATACGCGAGAATTTATTCATAATCCAAACTTGTACGTCATTTCCTTTGTGGATCGACATTGGTCACGGTGGGTGTAATGCACGCGTGTATATTTAGAAAAGCGACCGAGGCACAGGAAACTCGTGTTTAGTTCCGAAATAGTCGCGGATCCGATCGGGACACCGAAAGAATCGTCCGTTGCATTCGCCGGACGGATGATTCACGTTACTCTCGCGCGATTCCTCGTGAATCGCCGCGAACGAAAATAAACAATACGAAAGAAGGAGGAGCGAATAATAATAAGAATGTATGAATATGGTAATGGAGTTTTGGCCGCGATTAGGCGTCACTCGAAGCGAATTACGTGTCCCGGAGTTACGCAAAACAGGATGAAATCGCTATTAACCGAAGCGAACCGCCGCTGTCTCCGCTGCATTCTCCGCAGTTTTTACAGGACGCATCGGGAGGATACATAGTATTAAAAGCAGTTAAGCATCGGCGGTGCTAACGAAGGAGATTTGCATTCTAAATTAGACCCGTCGAACGAGACAGTCGTCAAGATAGGGCGCATCGATGTCGACGCTTTAAATACCCATTTCTTGTTCAAAGACGACCAGCTGCGGTGACGGGACGAACAATCTATTTAGAAATACGTATCCTTTGATTATCGTTGGAAATTCAGCCGCGTTTTTGCCGCGCCTAATTGCATCATTCATTTCACGCCGGGACAGCCGACGCGTCGCGCAGAAAAACCTACTTATTAATCCATCAGCTTCAATTAGCATTCCATTCCCCCGGGTGTTTTTAATTGATAGTTTATCTAAATATATCGCCGTGAATTATACGTTACGCTTTAAAGGACAGCAGCCGCCCAACGACTCGATCGATCGCACCGCAAGAAACGGCGGCGTATGAAAACGATAAATTATCAACCGACCGAGCGATTAGCATTCTCGT
Source organism: Xylocopa sonorina (assembly GCF_050948175.1). Taxonomy (NCBI): domain Eukaryota; kingdom Metazoa; phylum Arthropoda; class Insecta; order Hymenoptera; family Apidae; genus Xylocopa; species Xylocopa sonorina. The sequence goes on from NC_135193.1 coordinate 18,794,639, forward strand.
AACGCGTATTGTCACGTCGTTTGTCCGAGGCGAATTATTTCCCGCGAGGGCCAATCAGCGTCGCGAGATCCGCGAACGATCCGCGCGCGGTCTTCCTAGTTAAACGGAGATCGGCTATTTCGAGTTCGAAAAGAAGAAACGGAATGCGCCGCGTGTACACGCGGCCACCTCCCGTGGATATCTCCGCGTTAATCGGAGCCGTTGACCTCTCCGAATAATTTCGCTCGATAAAATCGGACGCGAGTACCGCGAGTAGTACTCGTGGAAATGATTTGTTCGCCGCTACGTTGCGGACTTCCGAATAGATCGCGTTTTACGATTAATCCTCGTGTTACCGCCTTGACCACCGCCTCGGCCACCGGTATTACTTAATTCCAGCGAGAGCATAACGCACCGTATCTTACGGATAATCGCCAGCCCCGTGGGATCCCCGTATTCCTATCCGGGTGTTCTGACCTCCTCTGGCCACGGTTTAGCCGTCGTCTTTCGCAGGGAATTCCGATACCCGAACGATTCTCATCGATTTCCATGCGCGGCCGTGGTGGCTACGATCGTAGTACGCCGCGAAGCAGGAAGCAAACGTGCCTCCGACGTAGGAATGCCAGAATCGTGTGGGAAATCCGTACCGTTATTGGGGCCAACATCTACATACTCGGCCAGCCTCTTATCTAGTTATCGCGGGCTGTTACTCCAAGCCTATGCGCTATCTCGACTTTTACGACAAAAGATGCTCCTTCCCAAAGAACGAAATTGCGTGGGTCGCTTCGTACATCTTCCGTATCGTTCTCCGAACATTGTTCTCCTTCTTTTTCCCTCCTCCTCCTCCTCCTACTCCTACTCCTACTCCTCTCTTTTTCTCATCTCCGCTTCTTTTCGCGGGTGAATCGCTACGCGAACCGGAAGAGGGATCGAGCGTACAGTTACGTACCTATCCGTAGCGAGCGTTGCGCGATAAACCTTCTCGCCTAACCTTCCTCTCCGGTACCGTTCTCGATACCGCGCTGTTAGAAAAGTCGGGGTTGGAAAACTTTCGACCGCCTGTCAGGGTTGTCCGTCAAGGGATTCGTCCGAACGTGTCTCCAGCGTACGCGTACCTACGCGCGCGCGGCCAGGATCGTTCTTATTAAGTAACCGCGGTAGGGGAGAAGGAGATTTTCAGAGCGTGATGACCGTTTAACGACGCGGCGGACCTTTGCTCGTCGCGCGTAACGGAATCGCATTCATTATCGCCACGCGATCGAAGTCAATGCCACTTCTAACCGAGACCCGACGCGTCGCCGCGATCAAGATCACGAACGGTCGCTCGAGGAGGAACGGTCGTTGACGTCCAGTTTCTTTGCCGATCTCCTCGACTGTCCGGAAGAATCGCTTCGACGCGACGGTATCGGGTACACCGAGTGGAAGACGAATCTACGCGCTATCCACCGCTTTGTTTTCACGTTTCCATTCGATGTCTCGCGCGGTTAATCGCGACGGCGATCAACGAAACTCACGGTCGAAGAGAACCGCATACCAGTGCACGCGCGGTTCGCGATTCATCGCGCCAGCTTTAACGAACCGCATTATCATCGATGACCAGCAGATTTCTCGAATATTTCACAGAACCTTTGGGGGTAACGGAATTCCTCGGATAGCTCCTCGTTCGATCATCGTTAAGGGATGCGATCGAGGTGGACGGCCCCGGTCGAAGGTGATCTCGAGCAGCTACGACCCCGCGACGACTAAATTGGATTCGGATGTGGCCCGTTCTCGTCGACGAGGGGTGACGAGCAACGATACGCTCCAAGGAGAGTCCAGTGCGACGGTAATTGAACGCGACACCGTGTCTCGCGCGCGTCCCCGCCTTCTGGTGTCTTTCCGTTGCTCGGTCTTTCGTCGAATCTCTATCCGACGTACGGTACACGGGGCTTGGCGAATTCGCCTGGTTTCCCACACGGGGAAAACGGTTATCGCTCGCTAGGCTCGCGGGCAACCGATTTAATAAGCATCTCGTAACCGCGCTCAAAGGTCTCAGCCGGGCCGGACGCGGTCGCGAGCGTAAAATACTCGACATTACGGCGAGCATATTTCACTGGCCGGAGTATTACACGCTAAGCTCGCTGGCTCGAAACCTCGCGATAAATAAGGGATACCTCGGGGAGGAAGAGGCTTATATTAATTATCCCAGCGGGGTAGACGCATCAACCTCCCTCGAGATCGAGCTCCCCGAAGGCACCGTGACCCCGCGAGACCCTCGCTTCGTAACCGTTGCGTAACATTATTAACGCTCGGATTCCATCGGTTTTCTCATCGCGCGCGGCCAGCCCGGGACGAAAAACCCGGGTATCCCGCGAGCCGCGAAATAGTCGGTTATTTAAACGCGATCGGATGAAATAGAGAGGGGAATAGAGGTGCTCGAGCGCAGCATCGCACCGTGACCGCGCGCCTGAAATATCATTATCGGCGTCGCTTACGTTACCGTGGACACCGGCATTTATCAGCGTGCGCGGTAAATATTTCCTCGCAAATTGGACCGGTGTTGGTATCGGGACCGGGAACAGCGAGCGTCGAGGGTACAGGGGCGATAAATTCCTTCGCGTGCAGCGGCATCGGTAAACGCCCGGTTAAGTAGGTGTCTACGCGGACCTTTAACGATCCTCTATTAGATCGCACGAAATTGCTCCGGCTGTTAAAACCCAATTGGTGGACGGGTCGCCCTTATTAATAGTCCCCGTCCAACGGGGAACTGATTTCTACGGCCGTGCGAGCGGACCGCACCGGCACTTTCGTACGCGGAGTGACCGTTCGGGAACCTTGACGAGAAAATAATCGGCGGAAACAACGACAGCGCGGGTACGCCCGGTCCGGTTCCCATTCGACACGCGGCAAGAGCCGAGGCGTTTTCGGCAAGACGAGCGTATCCTTTAAACCGTGGGATCGCTGTATAATTCTCTTTTTCATACCCGGCTGGGGGATAATAAAATTGCTGCAATGACAGTAGCCGTATCGTAACTGTTCCGCGAGCGGCTGGAGAAAAAAGGAGCTTCGAAGCGCTCTGTAATTATCCGGCTGTAATTACCCGAAGAATACGGAGCAAGCGTAGTAAGCGAGGGTTAGAGAAACGGGTGCGGAAACCCCGCGCGGGCTAGTCCACGAGCTTTCTTAGGAATAATCATAATGGCGCGGTTACGTCGCCGTCTAATCTGTCGCGTAAAAAGGGATCGTTCCGCAGGCCCCCCGGCCGATTCAAATTTGTCGGTAGCCACGTAATCAAAGGCTCGCATTATCGTTAGGCACACTCGTTAAACGAGCAATTATAGGTACGTGTAAACTCGCAAACAAAGGACGGGGCCGGCGCGTAAGTTGCGCGCGTGTAAAATGAATCAGCTCTGCGGTAGGAAATAACAATCGCGCGAGTTCTTTGCTAAAGTAGCAATGACCGCGCTCGCACGTACACCCCGTAGGAACGGTAGCGTAATGGGTAGCTCCTGTTCATCGCTTTGTTAGTTTAATGCACGGGGAGGCGCATAAACAAATGGCCACCGGCCGGGAGGGGACTCGTGGCGTAATTGCGGCCCAGTAGTTGCGCAAGGTCTGTCCCTAGGGACCTTCGCTCCATCCCCTGCCTTCCTCTCTCGCTCTCGTTGCTCGCGAACAAATTTTCTCGCTCGAGACCAGCGAATACCTACGCGCTCGAGATTCAACGAGAAACCGTATCGAGTTCTGAGGGTGTGCCGTTTAAAACGCAGCTGGCCTGTCCGATCTTTTTCGCCCGAGAGAAGACAGATGCGCGCCTCGCGCGATTTTCGTTCGAATTTCAGGGAAGCCGATCAGGTACGCGGGCGCATAGCTGCGCCGTCGTGGCACCTGCACCAGCTGCGCCAAAGGATTGGCTCTGTGATTCTACGAGCTCGCGAAGACGTTCGCGTCGCCCTCGATGCCATCGAAATACCGTCGCGTCGTTTTTTTTTTTTTTCCTACGCTGAAGATACCGGGCCGAAGACGGGTAATTCGCTTGCTCGAACGATTCGTTGGTAGCAAATATTTATCGATCGGTGAATCATCGGTCGAGCGCGCGACACGTCCCTGATCCCTTTATCGAGAGGATGTAAACAGCGCGCAAGCGATCGGTGGTAAAAATCTGTTAGTTTTTCCCCGGAGATTGGATTATTGGTGACCCGATCGAGATTTCACGTATCGCGTTTATACCCACGTACCGTGGGCGTCCTAAAAGCTCCGTAGGCTTTAAAATGGTCGGCAATCACCGGATACTCGGCGCGTGATCGGTATTACCAATATGTATGGCGCAAAGAAGCCACCCAGGAAACCGGAAGTAACCGTCGTTCCATCGTTTCGGTGTTTCAACTTCCAAGAATTTTCTTCTATCGCCATTCATAAAACCGTCGGTCCGTGCCTCGATCGATACCTTGTTGTTGTTGCTACCCGAAAAGGATCGGCGTACAAGCCGATCGTGTAGGAAGAAGGTGACATTTATGTAATAGAGGCTAGTTCGACACGAATACACGAGGTTAATAGAACTTGGAAAATACTTGGCAAGCACGTGGCCTGCCAAATAGTCGACTGAAATAGCTGCGGTGCTCGTGGCGAATGCACAACCGTTCGCTAGAGTCCGCAGCCTCTCTCGCTCCCTCTCCTTCTCTCTTCTCCTGTCGCTGCGAAGCAATAATCGAAATTTAATCAGGAAATCGTAATAGGCGTGCACGCGTGGGTAAAAAGAGCTGTCGGAAGCGATACGTAGAACCGACGCGTATACGGTACGCGTTAGCGGTGGTCACAATAATCGTTAAATTACCGTGACGGCCGGCAACGCATCGTATAGAATTCTACTTTCGTTAGACTTCACGTAAGACTTCCTTATGAAAGTTGAGAGCTATCGCGCGTCCCGGCATTAGAATTTAATCAGATGTTACGGCCGTGTTCTTGTTGCGTTTTTCCGTTTCACGGTAACACGCGAATACGTGCCGCAAGAATGCCTCGCGTCGATCCCCGTCTACCTACACGCGCGATACGTTTTTATCGCCGCGCCGGAGCCTCTCTCGACTTCTCTCGAGTCGCCGCGCGTCATTCGAAAACGAGGGAGGCAAAAAAGTTCGCTCGAGCCTCGGATATCGGTTTCGTAGGAATGTAAAAATACGCTCGACTATTTCACCGAAGAAATATCCTAGCCGTTACCCCGCGGTCGACCAATAACTTTGGAATCTAAATTCGCGTTCCCAAGCCCACGATTTTCTATTTTCACCGAGCGAGTGAAAGCGTCGGCGGAAATAAGATATGCGAAGTAGCTCGCATATCCTCGCCGTCTAACGGGAGAAGGACATCGTGGAATCGTGTTACCCTGAAAGCGTTTGGCTCGCGGGGCAGAGCCGGGTTTAATTGGAAAGGAGAGAGAGAGAGAGAGAGGACGAGAACGTTCGGTTTCGGTGGCGGCGGCGGCGGTGGTCGCGCGATCCCCGAGGGATGCTCGACGGTGGAAGACGGTGGAAGACGGTGCCTGGCCCGCGCGAGTCTCCTTCTATTAGCGGTCGCAAACAGACCGAATGGACATCACGGTTCGCCCGAAATAGAAATAGAACGGTTCTCTAACGGACAGCACGGTTAGGTCGTGTTTCTCGCGTTCCACGGCATGAATCACTACGCGAGGAGCGTGCACGCGCGACTGTGTACGTATTCTCGAGGCTTCCATCGGGTTTGTATACCGCATCCCGGTGTAACGCGCGCTTAGCCTAGGCCCACGTTGCGGCCAAGTAGGAATAGGTAGAGGAGGTGGTGGGCAGAGTGGCCGTAGCGCTCTCGCGGTAACCAGCGGATAGATCTCGCCACGGGCTCTGGCCCCCCGGTTGAATCACCCTAGCTAAATACGGTTGCGTAATTTTAGGTGGGACGATGAGTATGCCCGCCTAAATTCTGCCAGCTGCTGAAATCGCCGCGACCGCGGCCGTGGACGCGACGACGACCACCCGATGATGATACACGCTTCCTATTTAGGTTGCGTCGCCAATCTTCGCTGCGCGCCTCCTCTCCACCCCACAATTCGATTCGCTCGTTTCACCGGAGAATTCTTTCTTCTCGACGATCTCGACGAATTTTGTGAAAACGGAATCGCCGAATAGACGCGACACGAGTCGCGCGCGTCCCGAGCTAACCAACGACGGTTCTTAAAGCACCGGCCGGATGATTCAGTCGCGAGATATTCTCGACGATGCATGGCGCCACATATCCGAGTCCAGCGCACTTCCTTTGCGAGCCGCGCGGAATTAAATAGGAAAACGAGCCGAGCGTCAGGGAGTGTTGCATCGCACACCGGCGCACATGCTATATGTCCTCGGTCCAAGTCAGTAACCGATCACTACCAGCCATAGACGAACGTGGAATGCCTAATGTCTGGCGCCTGTGGCTCGCACGGCCGGAAATAGATTGCGTGAACACGTTATCGGGAACACGTTGCAGACCCTCTCAAAGATCCTGCCGGTCTATGATTCACCCGACCCGGCTACGAATCATCCCTGATAATCATTTTTACCGTTCGATTCGAGTGTGCTCGACACTTTTATTTATATCGGGCTATATCTCTCTGACAGACGCGCGATTCCACGCTAGATCCTACGTCGTTAACGTCCATCGACGCGACGATCGCTACGATGACGCGCTTGCCCCTCGTCTACCCTTCGCTTTCGGACCGCTTGGATGACAAACGTTTTACTCGTGAATTTCTGACAGCCGATGGGTTCGAGTAACGTTCCGGTAGCGTCCGCTACCGGTTCTCCGGCGACGATTTCACTTCTAGGTAGCAGGCATTACGGGTCTTTCGTGATACGGGCCGAGTGGAAAACGTGTCGCCTCGCGTAATCTCGAGCCGAACCGTACTACCGATTACATCGGCGAAGGGATCCTCTTACGGACACGTGGAACGGATCACCCTCGCGCCAGACGGACTCCGGGCTCCTTTTTATTGTCCAGCCAGCACTCGAAGCGATGCAGTTTTCCTCGAGGTTTCTTTCCACGTGCTGTTTTAACCGCTCGCTCGACGGGCAGACGGCGTAAAAATGTATTCGCTACACGTGGAAACTATACGAGGATTCGCCACGGGACAGGGTGCCCCGTGCGCGGAACACCGCCGCGACTAAGCAATTACGATCTCCGATGTAGCATAAATCTTTCGTCGCCGTTTTCACTTCCTGCAAATCTAACGACGAGTCATAATCAAGTTACGTACGCGCGCGTATCGTTCAACCGATTTCTTTCGTTGCGTCAGATCGTAACTTCGACTTCGAGAAGCGTCGCGTCCATATCGAAGCAGTTTGCCAATAAATCAGCCGGTCGTTACGCCGAGGCGACTCGTCGCTTGTCATTTGTCCTTTGCGATTTAATTTTCACCGGACGTCAAACCGCCGCCGCCAGTCCGTGAAAGTGGCCGACGACAGACGCCGACATCGCCGGATAATAGAAAAGTTCCCTGCGCGGTGATCTTCGATGTCGGTTTGATAACCTCTGCGTCCGGTATCGACAAAACGTGTACGCATCCGGCAGCGAATGCCACCGACACAGAGCCAGACAGGTGCCTTTGATGCGAACATGCGGGAATAAACGTATATTTCCCTCGCTTTGCCGAGAGATATCTCGTGCCGTCTCGACGCGAGAGTTCCACCGAGGGTTCGACCAAAGGGTGGAGAGCGAGCATTCCGTAGCCAGACAGTTCTCCGCGCTCCAACCGATACTATGCGCCGTGAAACGAAATTGACAAACCGTTCTCTTTGCCCGCGTTTCTTTTAAAAACCTTTGACCACGCGTGACAATAGCGATTTAAAAACCGTGCTCGTAAATAACCAGATTCGCCCCAGCTGCGCCGAACTTTGTCGATTGGAACGAACCTTTCCGATACGGTTTCTCCAGGGATTAGGAAAGTAACCATTTCCAGACCGACGACCGTGTAAATCGTTCGAGTCACCGTGCAATACGATCGAGTCCTTTGTGTCGTCGCGTCTCCACCCTCATCCTGGCTTCTGACACGCGTCCACGCGCCCGCGTATTTGCAGACGCGATCGTGCTCGCGCGCCCATTCCGCACCCTCGTCTCGCGGGGCTCGTTCCATTATGGCCGTCCAATCGCGTACATATGTCTGGACGTGTTAACACGCAACGGAGAACTTCAACCCCGGCCAAAGTACATCGACGCGCCTCGGTTAAAAACGTTCCAATCTGTTTCGACATACTTCCGCAAACACGATGACGTTTACGAGATTGTGGAACGAGGTACGAGCATCCTGTCATAACCGTGGAAACTCTAATTCCCACAGTACGTATCTATCTCTCGGTCCCCTTCGGAAATAGATTGTAATCACGAGTTTCCTGCCGGAATTTACTTACGAGAAAGGGATGCCTTGAATACAGATAACGCGTTACGACGTCCACTAAAAGGAAACACAAGAGGTATTCACCGGGAGACGCAAGCATCGAGGGGGAGAAGTAGCGCTTATGTAAATCGATCTTGTTCAAACGAGCGACGGTCCCGAGCAAACAGCGCGTGACAATTTTGCGCGACCGTACGCGAAACGGAGACGAAAACAATTTCGTTATCGATCGCCCGTCGTTGCATCCGGTACGAGTTGTTTGCGAACACGCGGGGACCACGCTTCGTACGACTGTAGCCCTATGGGTACGATAACTTTTGCCCACGAACAACAGCGGAGGCAACATCCCAGACGCGCATCGATTTCGAGCAACGTTTACTCGGCTTTCGTCCCGTTCGACTTAACTCGGAACGAAACAAAGTCAGCCGGATTCCCGATAAGGCATTCCCGATGAGCGTTCATCGGTTTCTTATCTTCTCAAAACAAAGACGAATCGCTGTCTACTTCCCTCGGCTACAAGCAGCGTACCGATCTACGCTGGAGATCGGCGAAGATCGCTCGCTCGACAAACACCGGCTTTGAAAAGGACTAGCGGGCGAACAATGTTCCGGCATCTGGATCCTTATCGCCTCGCGCGAATCCAAAAAAGAAGCTGCTCGCCGGGGAACGCCGTACAAAAGATCCGGAACGGATTCTCGACGGTTCTCGCAAGGCCGCGTAACGATCCGGACCTCGCATAAAGGAGCCAGCTTTTCAAACGGGCCGTGAAAGCCCCGAGGAAGCGCGTACACCAGGTACCACCGTCGCGCGCTCGCGGACGTAAATTATGATCCTCGCGTATTAGCATGGGATCCGCGTGTGTATCGAGGCGAATCGCTCGAGCGAGCAGAGGGAACCGTACTTCCACGGAGCGGAATGTCGTGGAACGTACAAGAAATTCGTCGTCCACGATATTATCAGATAACTCGGTGAACAACTGGGACTCGCGCGAAAGGCTCGACCAAGCTCAAAGATTTTCGCGTTACGTAGCCTGCAGCAACGGTCGATACCGAACCTATAACACGATGTGTGCCACGAAACTGGGCCATTCGATGACGCGATACCGGGTGGCGCGCGCCTATTCTTTCCTTCGAATTATGATACCCTCGTTTACCCGCGACGTGAGAAACAGGCACGTGAGAAAGGCTACCAGCCACTTCCGAACCGTCTCAACGCTCTTTCGATCTTCCACTTCTCTCGCTACCACCCCGTCTGTCTCATCGATTTAACCGGCGTTTCCGAAGAAACGCGAACTATCGCAGATTTGCGGAAAAGCGAACTCGTCTAAAATGGAAACGAGTCTCGCGATCCTCGAGAACGTGGCTCGAGACGAATTCGCGTGAAAGACAGAGCGGGGCGTACGCGGTATGGTGGCCAGGCGGTAGTCGTCAGACCTCTCGTTCTTTCTTTCTTTCTTTCTTCGGGTTGACTTCCTGCCATGTTGCCGAGCATGGTCGGCCTCGGCCGTCCTTGCCCCTTCTGCTAGGCAGCACTCCGTTACCATCTACTAGCTGCCGCGAAAACATCAACTCCGCCGCGCGGATTAGAAAGGCCTCTCCTCGGCATGCCGGTGTGCCTTCTTCTCGCCTCTCTCGTTTCCTCGCACGGCGGTCGATGCGTAGGAGGGAAAGTTACCAGGATCCCCGCCGCGTCGGTGACCCGCTTGCTCGTCTTTCGAAAAGGAAGCTGCGCCCTCGAACGATCGACATCTGTTCACGAAAAACAGGCCCCGAAACGGATCGGGAGCGAGTCGGTCGCGGGCCGCGCGTATTATCGCCACCCGTTAGCCAGCCGTCGGAGGAGCGGCAGGAAACGTGTACACGCGTACCCTCTACCTCTGCTACATACTGGGCTCTCTTGCTTAGCTGCGATTCCGATCGCGTTCGTTGTCCTTAAAGTAACGCGCGTTGGATCGCGTGCCAAATTATCGCTGGAAAAACGCCGCGCGAATACACTTTCTTGGTATATATATTGGAATTGCGAATAGTTTTTTTGCGATAGTCTTCGCTACTAGCTGTTGGCAGTTGTATTAATGGACTCGAGCATGTCCGGTGATGTCGACGTTAGGAAGGAAATCGACGGAGATGATGTAGCGCGTACCGCAACGCAGGATCATCGATTACGGCTGGCGTCCTAGGAAAACTGGTTGCGTCGCGCGATGAATCAACCGTGCATCATCGCCGACGTGGTACGAATCACGCGGTACCCGTACGCGCGTCCCGTGGGCTGCCGCCAAAATTTCACTTCGCCTCGAGGTGCATCGAGCACCGTTGACGCGGTTTCCACGAGGGCCCTTCGTGCGTGCTCCTCCACGCGATACATCGTACGTCCGGTGGGTTTGCAACGCTTCGCCGCTTTCACGATAAGCCACCGATCCCTCCGCGGCGACCTCGCGTTACTTTTACGCTCGGAGGTTTCGAACGAAAAACGTAACGAGCTCTTTCGAAACGGACGGGCGGAACGTCTCTCGACGAAGCCTTCGGATGCCGCGAATAGTCACCGATCGACTATTAAAACACGTCCTCGCGATTTGCCACCGCGCTATCTACAACCTCGTTCGATCTGGTATCACCAGGTGTCCGCTCGCGACGCATCGCGAGTTTCTAATTTACGGATCGATTTAATTCGGACGGAAATATTATCCCGCAGGTATGCGTTAATTGCGTCAGATAGGCTCGTCGGAAGCGTCGGGGATAACTCGATTAAGAAACTCGTCCGTGTGTTTCGCAAGATCCTGTTAAGAAACGCGTTCGAGAAACTCCTCGTCCGACCGGTCAAATTTCTTAATAGCATATTATGCGTTCGTAGGAACGGTCGAGGATAGGATACAGAGGGAGATTCCGATTCCGCGACGTCTCGGCGAGACGGGTTCCTCGAACAGGGATAACCGCGTTATCGAGATTTAATAACCGATTCATCCCGGCATTGGAAGCTGCACCGACTTATTAGGCGATCTATAGCTAGCGCAGAGTCGCGCATAACTGCGAACCCCTCTCTCTCTCTCTCTCTCTCTCTCTCTCTCTCTGCTGCTACTCTTTCGCCGTTAAATCGATAAATTATGCATTCAATTATTCATGCTCGGCCGCCATAATCATGCACGGTGGTTGACAAGATCCTGGCACGCTTTACAAACCTCCCGGTTCTCCGCGTTTCACTCCTAGCCCAAGGTGAGTTCCGTTTGGTCGACCGATTCCCGAGCTATTCTTCTCCCGACTGTTATCACGGTATAATACGCGTGCAGGATGGATCGTGTCGAGGATCCGTAAAAATCGATCGCGTGGACCTCGTCGGTGTAGAGACGCACACGAGTACGCGTAGAAAGCGAACGGCGGCGAGCGGTGTTCTATTCGAAAAGCGCGGCATTGAAATCTCCGGGTCAGAGTGGGAAAAATGGAGCAGCGGCTCGCGCGGTGTTCGAAACGTCGGTTGGAAATCGCGGGGGATCGATTAGCGAAGCTCGAAAGGCGTTGTCGAGAACGGTATAGAGAGAAAATACGAGGCGAATAGAAGAGGAGGGTGCGCTCGATAGGGAAAGAGAAAAGAGGAAGTATGCGTGCAGAGTCGGTTGGGAGCGCGGAGCCGGTTCGGCCGGTTTCGTAGCCGTTCGGCTCGGGTTCTCGGTTCGGTTCGGTTCGGTACTGTCACCGAGCGGACGAGTGGGGGCTGCACTTTCCCCACCACGGGGAGATAGCAAAGGCACTCGAGTGTACCGCGAGGGTGGGGATCCGCGAAGCCTCGGCGGAAGGTTCAATTGTTGGTGAACGGTCGCGTAGAGTGGTTGTGCGTGATAACGCTCGCACGATAGTAGCGCGTGCCTCGTTTCGCGAACGGTGCCGCGCACTTCGAAAAAGAGCTCGCGCCTACGACGACGACGACGACCGATGAGACGGGACCCCGGTGCCGCCAGGATTCTCGTATCGGAAATGCGTGCCTCTAAACGCGACAGTGACGTGGTGATTCGTTCGCCGTTGCATTGTCGGCGTGAGTAATAAACGTAGACCGTGTAAACGCAGTGACCGAAGCGTAAGAAAAGAGAGGAAAAAAAGAGGGAAACGACACCTTCCCTGTTTCATCTCTGTCGTGTTCGCTTCCTTTCTCAACTTCCTTACCAACGGCTCGTTTCGTGCACACGGATAGTTGCTAGTTACACGAGGGTATTCGCTGCTGGGCTGTGCTACAAGTGAAAAAATTCGTAGTCTCTTTCTTGTGTGACTCGTACGAGAGACTGGTGTGATTGGCCGTTCGTTTCTTTGTTTTTTTTTTTTCCTTTTTTTTTCTTCCTTCTTAACTCCGCCGTCGACCGTACGGACCAGGGAGCAGACGGAAATTTTGGATTACCGTGCATCTTTACTTCTCCCCGTTCAGTTGACGCACGGTCCCGGACCCGGCAGCGGCCATGACGGCGGACAGCCTGTTCGAGACTACCAGCATCCCAGGGCATCTCGCTCCCACGCCCCAGAGACTGGAGAGGCTTCTCTCGAAACAGACCCTCGAGGAGCTGTACGAGGTCGAGGAACAACCTTTCGCACGGTGAGTCCAGGCTTTGCTTCGCATCACCTTACCTTGCCCTCTACCCCCACGCCTCACCTTCTCCATCCGACATCCTCTGTCTCTTCTTCTCTCCTTCTCTTTCCTCGTCTCTTTGTGTAACGAGGTTACCGCGTCTATTCTTTCGACCCGCGGGATACCGCCGTGTGTTCTTCTTCCTCGCGACCTCGCGAGGTCGCCGATTCACCGCTCCCCTTTGCGCCGCGCTAATTAAAATCGTTCCTACCTTCCCCTCGTTAAATATGTACGCGACGTCTCGCCGCTGCGAACCAACGCGGACCAGACGGATTCTAAACGGATTCTAAATCGGGTTCGAGCGTGAAAACAAAAAAGGGTACACCCGAGAGAGAATATTCTGGTAGGGCCTGGAGGGCACCCTTCACTCCTACCCGTGGACCCTTCCCGTAAGAAAGAAAGTGCCCCAACCGCGAGAGATCGAGGTCGAGACTTTGCGCGCCGATACTCTTTTACGACCTCCTCTCTATATATTCCTCTTTGACTCCTCGAGAATTCCGTTGTTGTTTCTTACTGCGCTTAAGCGGAGAGAACGCGTGTAGAGCGCGCGAACGGTGTTCGAACCGTTCCTCCGAAACTATGCAAGGTCGAGGACCATCTGCGAAGACGCTTCTCCGAGTGTCCTGAATGACTCCTCGATCGTAAGAGAACGTCGAAGAGAAATCCTCGAATCGGGTCGCGCGCCGTTCGTATATACACGACACAGTTAATTCGTTTCTAATATTAATCGCTTCGTTGCGAAAACCTGCTTGCGAAATCGTCGTCGTCCTACGTTAAAGGAAAAGAAAAAAAACAAAAAAAAAAGAAAATAATCAAACTCTTGTTACTCTCTATTCTTTCGCCGCGAACTACCCGGCTGTTCTCCAACGATATTATTTATGTATCTATCTGTATGTATGTACATAACTAAACGATGCATCTATTGCGTTGTTTCAACGCTTCGCAAGGCCGAGAGCATTTTTTGCAAACTCGCGCGACAACGGTACACACCGCGCGTCACTCGCGGTATCCGCGCTTAAAATTATAGTTTTCGAGCGATTAATCGCGAAGGACGCGCGCCTCGCATTCCATCGCGAAAGGAAAAGTTTTCCTCGTGACCCGTTCGACGCATATTTACCTACACGCGAAGAGACGCGTGCAGCCACGCCGATAATCTCTCTTCGCTTCCTTTTTTCTTCTCGCTTTTCGTTCGAGAGAACTGAAAACGCCACGAACCGTGATGGCGAGGTTTAGCCCCGTAAAAGAAAAGAAAGAAAAAAAAAAGAAAAAAGTCGAGAGATCCCATTACGGTCAGCATCAATCGTGCATTCATCCTCGATTTGCTCGAGTGCCATTTCCATTCGCGGTCCTTTTGTTTGCCGATTACTGGAAGTAGGTAGTAGAACCGCCGCGAACGATATTCTCGTTGCGCGCTCCGCCGCGATAATGTAGGCCACCAGCCACGATGTTTGTTGTCGTTACACGTATCAACATCGTACAGCGTTGTTTGCACGTAATCCGCTACATCGGCATCGGCCGCAGACGTTGCGATAGAACGTCCGAGCAATACGGCAACGCGCTTGAGCAACGCGGTTTTCGTACGTACGAATAGAAAATCGCCACGGGGATTAATTGCGAAACCGTTTCATTAATATTTATTCGTTGGACACGCCGAACCGCGGATTAAACGCATATAGCACACTTCGGTTATTAGTATTCCATCGTCGACCGGATACGTTCGAGATATTCCTGAAAGGTGTTAACCGTGCCGATGATTTATGCAGCCGTCGATCAGGATCGTCGGTCGTTAGGCGTTAGCTACGAGAACGCGAAATAACAGCTGCTTACTAAACACCTGCTGCATTCGAGATTTACAAGCGAGGCATATGGAACGCTTTCGCATCAAGGAACGTGTCCACTTAATCTGGTTCCAACGACACACGCATATTGCTCCGATATCCGAGGCAGTTTTATCTCTCTCGACGAGGCATCTCGTTCGACGGCATGCGAAACGTGTTTACCGTATTCGCGGTGTTATTCTCTGTTTGTTCGATCGCGTAAAAATGAATATCAGCGGCTGGCATGTAGGTAGGTGTACGTGCGATTCGGGGAAACGATGCCTCAGATTGTTTGATCAGTTGCAACGAATTCGCAATCTCTGTATAAATTCGCGAGCGTTATTAAGAGGGAACGATGCCGGCGGAATGCAAACAACTGTCACGATTCTCCGAAAAAGCCTCGATTGCGTAACGTTCCAAAGAAAATTGCATACAAAGCGAGCGACACGGGAATTCTCGAGGCCGTTCTCCACTCGCGGTTTCTCCCGCGATCCTTTTCCCTCGAGAGGAGCGAGCGGGAGATCGATCCGCGCTACGGATAAAATCGAGTCACACTCGGCTCGACGTCGCGAATGTTCGCAAGAAAAGGGGTCCCCGATATGCGTAAATATTATGGCTGTATCAGGCCGTGGGGTGTGTTATTCGCCAGTGTAAATAAACCGGAGCAAATTCTCGGCGTCCCGTTCCCACCAATTAAGCGATTTCGCCTGCGTAATCGATACTTATCCCCGGCACATAGTACAGCTTTATTGGCCGCGACGCCCGCCTCGACTCGGTTCTTCGTCGTTGCTCTCGTATTCGTCACGGTCTTGGCATTTACCGTCGATTTACTTTTGCCCCGCGTCGCGATACGTTACTCCACCTTCGACTCGTTCCGAACAAAGACCGCGTTTTTACGTTCCCACCCGCGCGCTTATCACGATCGTTAACGCGATCCCTTTACGCGCGATGACTCGCGTTCACGATTATTAATGATTCGTCGGAGCGGACGCAACCCCGACGATGCCGCCGTTAGCCACCCCGCGCGAGCCACGATCGCTTTCCCTTCCCCTCTGCTTTTTTTCCGCGTTTCCTCGCGAACGTGTACCCGTGAATCACGAGCGCGGTATTTCCCTCTGTAAACATCTCGTTTCGTTGATTAGAGAAACATGTTAAGGGGGAGAGATGCTGGTGTCGTACGTGCCTCGTGTTGGGACATGCATAAATTCGTTCTCGAAGCGTGACTCAGAGAGACGGTGAGCGGATTTCTACCAGCCGCAGGAAAGGCCGCGCGACAATATCTTATTTAAAATATCGTTGGATCCGCGAGGAATGTCGGATAGGAATACCGTACGATCGCGGTAGCAGGTATGTGGGTAGACGTAACGGAGTTTCCGCGTTTGGGACACAGGGTGGTGGTGCGTCTAGCCGGGAGGTTGCTCCATTAATTCGCTGATTAAACGTTGCTCCACTCTCGCGGAGAGTCGAATTCGAAGATTTATGAAAAACTTTCCACGAGACGATCGGTATCGTCGTGGGTACCGATTCATCTCGGAACGGAGCATCCTCCGCGTACGTGCACAGCTACGTATGCGCATAAGCAAGGATCGTCAGGTGGTAGCATACGCGGCGCAGAGGCGATTGCGAAGGCAGTTACGTAGGGAATACCTGCTCCGGTATGCTAACTGGCGTTTTAACGAGCTATCGACCGCGCGGAGCAGATTGAATCGGCCGGGAGATATTTCGTAGTTCCATAGGAGCGCGGGACACACGGGAGAGATGGTGCTTTTTATGGTATCGGGTCGCGTCTTAGAATACACGGGGACAAGTGGGGATCGTGCAAACGCAGAAGGGAGCGAGAGAGCGAGAGAGTTTAGCGTGGGTTGAAAATAGCTAGTGGCCGGACCGAGAATGCAGAGACCGTTCGCTATGCACTTGCCACTCGATATTTATACCCTTATAATAGGTAGATACGTTACAAAGTATCCCCCGCGTCCCACCGGGCAAACGCGGTCACCGACGATTTATCGAGAAGGACGCGCCGCGCGGCTGACGCTCGCTCGTCTAAAAACTAGCTGGTCCCCGCGGACGATTACGAGTTTCGAATCGCGCGAGACGAACGGAGTCGCGACGGAAAATCGGCGGCCAGAGGCGAACTCTGGTCACGTTCACGGAGAACGCTCCGGTTGGAGCAGACGAGGTAACGCGACAGAAACGGGCATGCCATCTGGAAAGTAACGGTAACGGCACCTGCAATTAGTGCGACAGCCTGGCTGCCTACTTGTTTCGAGTCTTGCTTCACGATCCGGTCGCCGATGACCTTCCGCCGAGAGGGGAGAACGAGATCTCTCCGGGTGGATCCGCGGTCGCGTGCGGATTCTCCTAGCCGAACGATTCCGCGTATCCGGTTTGTCGTATTCCGCGTGGCCTTTGTTCGAAACGTGGTTAAGGACGTCCGCGTCCGTGTCCCGAAGGGCACGCGCCTCGTCTGCGTACCACCCGTTCCGTTTCACTTTTTACGATACGAATCTCTCTCGAAAATCGTGCCCGACATCGTACCAGCTCCGGTTCACGGATGGTGTACACGCGGCGTCGCTTAGCCGCTTGTTCGTTTTCTCCACGGTTTTCCTTCCGAAACTCCGGTTTCCCGGCCGTCGATTTTTCGAAAGCAACCCTCGAGAGACAGAGAGAAGGTTCTGGGTAGTCGTCGTGGTACGCAGCTGCCTCCAAACGGACAACAGCTGTGTACTCCCCGGTGCTTTTCATTGGTCCTCGAGACGTTTGCCACCGTTTCTGCGTGTCTTTTCGCTTAGCATAACAATGCTCTTCTTTTTCGTCCCCCCCCCCCCCCCCCCCCGAGAGCAGGATGTGCGAGGCTCCGCGCTCGTGTTTTCCGAAACCCCGCGACCCCGCCCCGTCAGGAGCGTTCCCGTTTTGACAATCGGCGATAGACGGTCGTCGGTTCGCCGAAGGCGCAAGGGGACGTCGTGACTCGACCAGGTTCGGACCTGGCGCGCACGACATCTTATTAACATCCCCTCTGCACGATGACGACGATTATCGGCGATACAGATACAGCCGATGATAAAACGGCCGTGGCGTTCCGTGTCGAGGGCTCTTCAGCTTCCCGTCTCCTTAATTATATTTATCGGATCGGTCGATCGGAACGGTCGGCACGGTGATCCGCGCCGATGGACCCTCTTCTCCCCCTTCGGTCCGTGTCGATGGAAAAGAGAAAAACACCGCCGGCTCGAGATGTTCACGGGTGAGAAAATGCAATGGTATGCGGGTTGCGCGCGCCCCATCGGACGAACAAACGTTGCCTTCTTCCCAAGGTCGCCGTGATCATTGTCCGTTCACCAGCGCGCTGCTCGCTCATCCGATCGATACATAATTCTGCTGCTCGAGGTTCGCGTTAGACGAGAGAGCCACCCAGCGTCGTCGCGAGTCTCCGCAGGAGTAACGAGAAATCCTCCACCGATCGTTATTCACCGGCGCACCGTATTTAGACAGGCTGTTATTCGTTGCCCGTTACAAACGAACCGAATACCCGACCGCGCAGGTGTTGCGCTCGTTCTTTTCGCTTCGACCAACGACCGTCGTATAAAGAGATACCCTGTCGCTCCCGTCCAAGGGTCGGGGGAAACGAAAATACTGTCTCGAACTCGCCACGTTCGATTTCTAACTCGCCACGGCGAAACACCGACGATCGAGAGAGAGATACCTATCTCGTTCTGGATCCGTGCGTTCCCGACGAGACACGCCGCGGTGGTGCAGATCCGAGCCGTGTCTCGTTCGAACGGAAAATCAGCAAATCTCAATCGAACGAGAAACGTCCCGTCGGAATGATCTATGGATCGAGATCGATCACGAGCGGTGAACCAGGTACCGGAGGTGGAGGTATTAGCTGTCGAGATATTACAACACAAGACTCCGCGTACCGTGGAGGCAACCAGCCGGCTCTCGATCGCGATGATCTATGGGTCACGATCTACCCCTCGCCGGGACACTTTTCGCTCGAATCCTCACGACTCGAGCCTCGGATCGTGCTTCTAGAATCGACGTTCCTCTCGACAAGGGAAAGAAAAAAAGCAAAAGGGAAACTTGGTAAATAACGTAGCCGCATTCTTGAATACGAGATCACCGTTCGCACCGTCCTTCCGCGGCCTGTACTTTCGACGAAACGAAAGCTAGCTTTACCGAGCGGTTTCATTCATCGCTATTTTAGGGCTAACGATACGTAAAACGCCGGTTCCCTTTCGCTCCTCTTTCTCGTCTCGGTCGCGAAAAGCATCGCCGCCGCCGCCGCCGCTGTTCTTGTTTGTTTTTCGTTTCGGACGATCCCCAGTCGAGAGAAATCGTAAACCGTGAAATGGAGCGATCGCCCAGGGATTCCTGCGGACGACTGCGAGGACGGTATTAACCGGAGGCACGATTCGAGAGAGAGAGAGTCCGAGTGCAAGAAAACGAAAAAGAGAGAGTCGCAGTTTCGTTCGTTAAGACCCCTATACGCGACGACCTCGTTACTACAACGCAGTCGCTCCCCTTCGGTTTCCGTTCGGTTAACCGTAAATTACAACCACGACCGATGTGTAACGAGCATAATGGCGACGGTAGCCGGGTGAAGGTCGGCCAACTTGGCCGTGCAAACAACAATACGAATCGATCGCCGTTTCCTTTTGCCCTTTTTCTCTCTTTCGCGTTGTAAAAAACTTAAATGGAGAACCCGTCCGCGAAATCGAGAATCGGAATCGAAAAACCGATACGGCGCGCTGTTGCGTATCGAGCGTCCGATCGGAAGGATAGCCAACCCTCTCCTTATGCGGTGTCGTCGTCCGAGAGATGGGTAACGCCGATCGAGGGTAACGATATGCAGATTCGATTATCCCTTCGGCTCGAGGCGCGGCTCTTCTTTAATTTCGCTTTCTTTTTAGCCACGGAAAATTCAGAGGATCGACGTTATCTCGGCGAGCGTCCAGAAATCGTTCGAAAGCGACTCGATCTAACCACCGTCCAGCTACACAGAAGGTGTCCCACTTTCCGCGAGCTATATCGACGATCGTTGCGGTTCCGCGTATCCATTGCGGCGTGCACATTGGAAAGGGAATATAACCTTGCTCGCATTTTCTATCGCCTCGCGAGATAGCCACCCCTATCTCGATCCGCTCGCTGTCGGACGGGGGCGCGGATCGGTTGTTCTCGAGCCAGCCGGCCGAGCAGATACGGTATCTCGTTTTTCCGCCGGAAACCAATTAATCCGAAGTGCCCGGGGTTATTTACGTCTAAGTCGAAATACGTGGCCAGACGATCGAGAGCCGGGATAACCGGCTGGTTCGCGATGAGTCACGAGTAATTTCAAGCTTTCGACTCGTTTAATCGATTCTCGGGCTACCTACCCCGATGGGAGGGATGCGATTAGCTGAATGACGGCAGCACGCGCGGTTTATCTACACCAGCCGATGCTGCTATGGATTATTACCCCGGGTATCGCGTAATCGGATGGTAAAGCCGGGGCGAGGAATCGCGCGAATCAATTTCACAGATCCCCTTAGCATCTTCACGGCTCGTCCCACTTGTTTAAGCGTCGCGAGGAACGGAATACGCGGGATATGACCGGGGAACAACGAATCGGGACCACGGTTTTTCATATTCCCGTTCGCGAATGCCGCTGTTACTGCCGGAGAAACGTGGCTATCGTACCGAGATATTTATTACCAGCCAGCGCAGCCTCATCCTCGCAACCTACTATCCCCCCCTCTGTCCCGAAGGCCTTTTCACCTCGCCGCTTTGGATCCATCTTTCGGTGAAAAATCTGTCGCGTCTCCGCGAGAACCGATCACCCACGCCTGCCAGGAATCTCAAGGGCGAATTCATGCCTCTCTCGAGCCACTTATACGCGCACCTCCGATGCAACCGCGATCGATATAGTCCCGGCGACGATATCGCTTTACCGGTGTCCTCTCTCTTTCCCTGTCCCAGATTCGATGCAATACGATGCACGGTACACGCGTCTGTAAACACCCAGCCCCGGACCGTACGATCGCTCGAGAACGTTCCCGATCGGTGCCCCATCGGTGCCCGATCGGTCGATGCTAATTAACGGAAGTTTACCGGGACGGCCCCACCGAATTACCGTACTCCCAGCGGCACGAATCAGTGATTCACGGGGCACATATGTAGGCCAGATCGGTTCGTAGAAGTCTATGAGTTTCTGGTCGGTGACGAGTATAGTTTATGCGCGCGATGACGAAACGCGGCGGTCGTGGAACAGACGGTGCGCCGCGGCTGAAAGATGCACGGCAACGGCGTTACGGTAATGACGCGAGCAGCTCCCCGTGAAAGTTGCGCGGCGTTACGCTTCCGATCGCGATCGAATCGCGTGGGCTCGTTCGTCGTCGCGCGCGCCCGCGCGCGCGAGTTTCGGGGGAAAATCGAGGAGCGCGCACCCGCGTGAGAATTTCCCCTCGAAGAAAGCCGCCGTTCGCTTCGCGATTCCGCAACGCCGGGGATGACGAATCGCTTCTGCCGCGTTCTGTCCCGTGATAAATGCCCCATTGATCCTGGCACGCGAAATCGCCGGGAGATACAAAGCGCGCGCAACGCTGCCGCGTACATATTTGGAAGCGATCGCGGTGCGATTTTCGCAACGGCGCGAGGAGCGCCGTGAAAAGTTTCGCGTCTGCCCTCGAGAGTTCCAGGCTCGCATCGGCTACAGAAACGACTCTCGTCAGCTGAAACATGAGAATTCGTTCCCCTCGACACGCGCATTCCTCCGTTCGAGGGGCCGCGACAGCTGACGAGCCAGACTCCGCACGCGATTACCAGCCTGCGCGATTTTCTCCGCGACCAAATAAACATCGCCTGCGTGGATCGTAGTTTAGAGCCAGTCGAGTCCGAAATCGAACCATTCCGCGTCCTCTCCGTCGATGCTGCGAGACGTCGACGCGATCCGGATTCTTTTCTCCGGAAGAATGTAAAGCGAAACGTAAAAATGACAGTCACACCTGCGGTGTCCCCGTTGCCGCGACACGGGATATGACATTCCATCGCGAGTGCACCGCGTTCCGAGAGAAAGGACGCGAAACCAGATGAAAATAAATGTAGCCGTTGTCGCGGGTCTAGACCGACGTGGGCGTGTGGATCGTCGTAAGGGAGGGTGGATTTCGTCCATATTTCGTATCGTCTAGATATCCGAGGCTCTAGATTTCCAATCGGAGCACGCGAGACCCGCGTCTCTGAACGCCGGTTGATCGCGCCAGGGACTCTTTTACGTGCCCACCTACCGTCCTCGTCTACTACCCATGTATACCGTGCACAGGTGTGGCCGGTTATTCCGCTCGATTTATTGCCCTCTTCGTTTATTGCCGCATAGCCAAAGATATTGCGCACCGGCGTAACGACAGGCTTCTCTCGTCCCACGTCCCGCCGATTCTTTCTTCCACCTATCGATCCGCCCCTATCGAAATCGCCACGATTTTTCCCCGCGTACGTAACCGTGTCCGCGCGCGCGTGAAACCGACTCGATTTCTACTTTGCGATCGTGGCCGTTATCCTCTGCGGTCGTCTCTGCGGCGCTGTTCGATTTCGAAATCAATTTCTCCTCCAGTTCCGATCGATGGACAAACAAAGTCCGTCGGTGCGGTTTCGAGGAGATACCTTCCAGCCTTGCACCCTCTCCCCGCTCAGCCCTTAAACGCGACCCTTAACTTTGTTCGATTCGGAACGAGAACGGAATCCTGTGGTTATCGCGAGTCTCGGGCCGTTGAACTTTGACGAGCGAAAAAAGATGCTCGAGGAGGAAAGAAAGAAAGAAAGAAAGAGAAAAAAAAAGAGAAAATCACGAAGCTAGGC
Organism: Xylocopa sonorina; assembly: GCF_050948175.1. NCBI lineage: Eukaryota > Metazoa > Arthropoda > Insecta > Hymenoptera > Apidae > Xylocopa > Xylocopa sonorina. The sequence continues at coordinate 18,817,235 of NC_135193.1, forward strand.
GAGTCACGAAAGTAGATCGGAAGCGGGCACTCGACCCGTTAAGACGAGAGAGGTCTGCCTGGTGCTCGGGTAGCCGCGTACACCGAACGCGATCGTTCGAACTGCCTAACTGTCGCTTCCTCGTTCGTAAGCCGCACGCTTCGGCGTTCTCGTTTACGAGGTTCGGACGTGTCCTCGTTTCCTCTTCCGATCGCTCGGCGTATCCACGGATATCAGCGAACGACCAACGCGCAACTTTCGTTGGGGACGGCTGCTTTCCGGATAGTACGCAACGATTAATGCCAACGGCTCTTCGTCGCACGTAGGCATCCGTGTAGACGCGTTCACGAGTTCCACGTGTACACGCGGGACATTTCGACGTGGGATGCGCGGTTGGCCGGCGATGATGACCCGAATGCCGCGAAATGCTCGTGTGGGACGCTCGTCGCTCGCGGGCCTTTCCCCCGATTCCACGCGCTCCGATAATTATTACCGATCCGTGTAATTATTCCCTCCGTCGTCCGGCAATGTCATCCCTGGCGCTAACCGAGGCTTTGGCTTTCCCCGCGCGTAACCAGTAATCTTTTAACCAGCAAACCAGTCCACGCTGGTAATTATCTCTTCCAACGATACGACTTATCCCTTTGGCTATTCGGGGCTAGTTCAACGAGACGCGTTCGCGTTTACTCCGAACGGGTAGGAAAGTCCACGGTGTCCGTCTTGCTAATCGTCGCTAAGCCAACTTAACGTTGCAGCTGTACATTTCGTTCCTTCGATTCTCCGTGTGCACGGACCCGGACGACCCTCGAATATCCGCTTAAACGCTCGATCGAGCGAAATAACGGCCGATTCTTTCGTGTTTGCGAGCGTTAGAATTTGGTAAAAAGAGCAACGGCTCGAACCGTAGCCTTTTCAAGGTCCGTCGACGTTGGTCCAATTGGCACCGGTTAAATCGTGGTTAAATCTCGCGACGATTCGAGAGAAAGAGAGAGAGAGAGAGGGACTGATATCCGGTTGAATCGATTCGCCTCTCAACTTCCACGCGTCCTTGCGTAAGCGGCTCGACGACGGCCTTTGTCGTTGTTTGTTATTGTGTCATCGCGAGTAATAGGTAGAACGGGGCCCGCTTCTCAGGCGAGAGGCAGGAGCGGGCGACGAAGAGGAAACGGTGCCGTTAAAAGGCAGCCTCGAAAGCGCCACGTGGGCGCTCACCTTCGATCGCGACGCGTCTACGTTATTCGCGTGAGAAAGTATCGCTGTTACCATAGAATCGCGCGCGTAGGCTTTAATTGGGCTGTGTACGCGCGCGCGTCCCGTGTAGGTGAAACGGACCTATCCGCGCGCCATTCTTTTCCCCTTTGTTCTCTCGCGACGCGCGTTCGATCCTCTCCGCACGCACCGGCTGTAAAAGGGGCTGCTCGCGCCTACCCGTCGTCAACCCTGCCCCGACAGCTCCACAAACCTAGATTCCAACGAGAATCGCCGGCGAGAAGATCGAGCTGGATTAAAAAGCGAAGCCAAACCAGTCCTCCGCCGTTGTTGACGTGAAACTTTTCGCGAAATCGGCATATAAACGGCTTCGTCCACCGAGAGGAAGAGAGAATATTCTCAAACGAATCCGAGGAGTGAAATTTTACCGCCTTTCACCGTTTGCATGCCTTTCCGATCGAACCTGCCACCGCTGTCTCTCGCCTCTCGTTGCCATTCCCCCCGCCCCCTGTCTTTCGTCGTTTATAACTCGCGAGAGAAGAAAATTAAAAAAAAAAAAACGCGCTCTACGTTGTTCGATTTTCGCGCGCTCCGCCTGTAACGGATGCGTCCAAGCCTCGAACACATTGCGTACGCGTCACGATCGCAAAAACTGCCCCGGATACACGCGAGGTTCGCGCGCGAACAGAACACGAACCGGTACGGACTATTTTTAGGATCATGTTTGCTTGTTCTCGTCAGCGGCATTTTAATCGAATATCCTGTTTAATGACCAAACGCTACACCACGAACGCGAACACGGTTCCCTCTCACTCTCTCTCTCTCTCTCTCTCTTCTTCCGTTGTTCCGTTCCGCGAGGAACAAGAGGAAGAACGACGAAATAGTCAGCGGAAATCCGAACGAGTCAGCGGCGAGCCGCGCAGGATGATCGGGGCAAGGATGTCGCGGGCGAGCGAAGAAAGGTGGTCGCGATTCGTAGCTAAATTTAAAGATCGAAAGGTTTCGACGGTGGTGGCCGTTAGTCAAGGCTCCACCTCGGCTCGCTTCCAGATTCGTCGATCGTCGTGCCGCGCCGGGCGAATGCACCAGAGTACCACAAATATATCGCAGCCGTGTGCACGCCGCACACGCCGCGCACGCATTCCCTCGGCTGCGACAGCGGTACATTCCTGAGGAGTGAGCGCTGCATTAACGCTGGCGCCAGCGCTCTTTCAGCTCGAGGGAACCCGGAGAGGCACCCTAGATGGAAAAACAGTTACTGCGATTTTATCGGGGCCGCCTTTCTGCGAGAGCACGTTTCCGTTCCTCTTCAACAGGCCCTTCTTCATCATCTTCTCCTCCTCCTCCTCCTTCTCCTCTTCCACTCCTCTGCTTTACTTTCTCCCTCGTTTCCCTACGACGTTAGTCACGACTACTTGGCCCGCGATGGTGCCAACGCGCTCGTCTTCGACATCGCGTTATATTCCCTATACCTGCGTGGAGTAGACGTATCGCGAGGACACGGATTTGAACGTTGCACTGGAGTCTAAATCAATAAAAATCGTGGCCCGTGGGCAATGTTATCTTATCGTCGAACACATGTCGAACAGACGAAGACGAACCTTCTTTCGATGAACCTTGAACCACGATCGGTAAGCTTATCGAGCCAGAAGCAATACGATAACCGTTCCCAGCTACTACTTAACGAACGATAGCGCCGACAATTCGCCAGGGCTATCGAAAAATTCCTCCCGCGTTACTCACCGCGAGCAGTTTGCCCTGCGGAGACATCGTCGATGATCGAGAGAGAGAAAGAGAGAAAGACCGTTAAACGGGAACGAACACCGCGGTGGATAAAGGTCCGCACGAGAAGTGTGTCGCGGGCGTGTTTGCGTAGACGAGTTGTCAGCGAGCGACCTAGCTGCTAGCCTGGAAGGTGGTATAACGCGTACGAAAGCGAGCAAGCCAGAATCCCCATCTGCTCCTCTCGCCACTTTACCTGCAGCGTTTTTACGAACGATGGAAAGTCGAAGCTTCGAATTACGAATTATCGAGCATTAATTTTACGAGCGCGCCAAGCGCGGCAACGAAGCTCTCCTCATTCGCGCGTTAGAAGGCCTGAGCGAGAGAGATTTGAGAACGGATGCGGGGAAAAGTGGTCGGTCCGCCGCGCGCCCTTTCTCTGTTCGCGGAAGGCATTCCATCGGACGAGTCCCTCCGCCGTTGCCCTCTGGAGGATCTCCTCCAGATGGAAATGGTTGTTTTCGACGCTCTCTACCTGAAAGAACCGCAGCCCGGTCCTTTTACCCGGAGAAGTCTGGTTGTCGTGTCGGTGAGTAATACCTCCGGAATTTCGCTCGAAAACCGCCTTTCCTGTGAAGCGGACCAGCATCCTGCTGGCTACGGTCGCTCTCTTTCTCTCTCTCTCTCTCTCTCTCCTGCCCACTGTTTTCTTTCCTCCATTAGCTCTGCACGCGGCAGCGTTCGCTGGAACGCCGCCAGAAAAGAAAACCCTTCCTTTTATGCGCTTTCAAAGACTCGTAACATCCGTCCCGAGCGGAGTTTACGACGCGCCAAAACTTTTCTCGGCTGCTGATCAACGTCCAACTCGGAGATTAGAAGATTAAAGGGTGGTAGTCGGGGCTTGCCAGTTTCAATTTCTCCGTCTGGTAAGTGGTCGGAACGAACGGTCGACGGAATCGTACGCTCCGCGGATGATCCGATCGTGGTCGATCTTGGCCAGAGAAACACACCGGGCTGCGGATAATGCGAGTAACCTTCATCCGTGGACCGTTACTCTGCCCTGCCGGGCCCGGCGGCTACGGCTATTCAGGTCTCTGGGTCCCTGATCGTCGCGACACAGAGGTGAGGACACGACGCGACGTCTCGCGCGCGTCGAGACACAGCCCCCTTCACCGTCGCCTTCGTCTTCGACGATCGATCTTCCTCCTCCTCGAGCTGCTGCTTCTTCTTCTTCTTCTGCTTCTTCTTCTTCGACGCCAGTCGATGATCCGGCAGCGTCAATTAAATGGCGAATTTCCGTCGCTCGCACCGGCCGCGACTCGTCTCGTCCGTTTGGGGAACGCCACTTCCGATTCGGTTCGAGGTCAAAGCCGATTCGTCGGCTCGGGACACGTGTCGGCTCCGATGCCTCCTCGCGTGACCGTTCGTCTTCCGCAAGTAGGCCACGTGCAAAGTAGGTCTCCTCACGAACGAGCCCGTTCAACGGAGACGCATCGCGAGAATTACCACGTATCCCCAACCTCCGCGCGCGTTCTCTCGACGAAACACACGGGTCCAGTTTGCAAAAGGCGTACCCGGGGCCGAGGTACCGAGGGGGCAAAGTTCAGTTGGCTCTTTCTTTTTGCTCGAATCGTTCGCTGAAATCGTTTGTTCGCGGCGCGTTCTTCTTTAAAGGAAGAACTGGCCATATCGTTCGACCGCGATAAATCACGCGGCAGATGGTCCGTCGCGCCTCGTTCTCGTCGTCCATCAGTCGACGCCTGTATAGTAGGTTCGCGGAAAAGCAACGCTCACGATCGGAACGACCCTATTCGCCGGCCTGTCGTTAATCGCTCGATAATGGACGATTTAGAAACGATTACGCGAAACGCTTAAACGATCCGGGGCAATGGGAACAATTGGGGTGGTCAGTGTTCCCGATTGTCGAAAGCGTGCGCGCGTTCGAACATCGTTGAACGTCGTTGCGTTCTCTGGTTGCTCGCGATACTAATGTAATTCATATGCGTAGCTTCTAATCGATATCGTCGCGACGTTTTTCAAGCAGGTGCCCCGATACCTTACTTTTCAATCGGCAATGCGCACGTATGTAGATCACGTTCGAGAAGTTACGTTGAACAGCAGTCGCATCGAACGAATCGAGCGTCGATTCTTGTCAGAGAGAAAGAGAGAGAGAGAGAGCGGTTCGTAACGAGAACCGCCTTTCCCGGTTTCGTCACGTTCAGTCCAGCGTTAGACGGTCGATTCCATGTATCGTTACCCAGCGGCGGCGACCTCGTATCACCGATTTCTGGATACGGGGATTCGCGCGTGGGCTCCGCCGATACGGACCGAACGCTGTCGATCATACCGCTAAGGACTGTCCAATTACCGTGACCGAAGCGTGGTATTAACGGGAGCATGTCCGCGGCGTGTAACCAGTTTTGAAAGCCGGTTGATTTATAACCCCGGTTTCCTACGAAACCGAGATTAGGTATCGCCGATACAACCAACCAGGCGAATAACAACCCTTTTAACGGGGACCTCGACGCTCGAGCCCCGACCTTATTCCGCCGCGCAAACTTGCGACACTTTCCGCCGTGACGTTTTTACGAAACACCCGCCGCCGGCTCGTAAATCACGCTTTCCTACCGTAAATCGCTAATCCTCGAGGGCAGGTCGCCGCTCGTTACCTCACGGTTAACCGCCAACTCTGAAAGTCGCCGAATCGTTAGCCAGGTAGTCCCGAGAGTCGTTCGAAAGAGACCCGAATACTCGCGGCTAGCCAAAACAAAGGATTAAAAAGGTACATCCCAGGACGAGATCCAGGAATCGGTTCGACCGTGGCCTGCGGCTCGAAACCGAGCGTTTATTTATAGGACGGTGCACGCGCGCGGATAGTACTCGGTGTACGTACCGTGCATACCGTTCGCCGTGGTTTCGACTTCATCGATAGAGGTGTCCCCGCTGAGTATCTTAATTTACGACCACGACGTATAGCTTCCATACGACCATATCGTTCCCTCGGAAAGGCGAACAATGGCTGGTACCGCTGTGACGGACAACGATATTACCGCGGACAAATTGGCTCTGGGAGAACCCGGAATCGATGCCGGTGTGCACCGCGGTTTACGGATTATCCTAGCCTCCTCTTGACCGTTCTCACGGGCAGCCCTTTTGTATGCAGAACCGAGCGGGGCGGTATGCGCCGGACTGCGCGGAGGAATTTCGACCAGGGCCCGGCCGACGTTGAATCACGCGGACGTTAACTCGCCTCGACGTATGCGCGTACCGATCGTGACGTGACTCACACCGTTCGCGTTCGGACCCTTGTCAAAACAGCCGCGTGTGCTCTCTCGCCAAGCGGAGAAAGGAACGCGACCGTTCGTTTCGTAACCACCGATACCAGTTGCGTCATCGTTTCGACGACGACCAGTAGTCGTCGACGATGGGAAACCGTTCGAGAATCCTCGAAGAAGCTTCGAGCTCGGGCGAACCGTGCGCCTCCTGGACTCTCTGCCAATGAGTCACCGAGCACGAGCCGTTGAAAACGCCCCGACGTTCGCCACGCATTGTGCGTGCAGGTTGCACGCGGAGGGCTCGCCGAACGATGCGTATCTATGCTCGACCGGCTGAGTCACGTGGGAAGCATGCGTGAAGCTATTCCTCGGCAGGTTCGGCGTTTGCCTTCACCCCTGTCTTCTTCCTCCCTCGACCCTTTTTTTCTCTTCTTCTTTTTCGTTCCTCTCCATTCCTTCGCTTCCTCTCGCTGTTTCCAAGCGAACCGGCGCGACCGAGTCGACCGCTCTCTCGCCTCTGCCTACCGTTTACCAACGCGTTTATTTAAGGGACTCGCGTCGCTATCCGCGTCGACTTAATGCCCGGCGATCTCCTGTTATTGACGTCGTTACCGGTGGTAACGGGAAAAGAATTCCATTAACGCTTCCGCTGGCCCGCGGTATTGTTCGATCCTCGTCCCTTGACTTAACTTAATTACGGTTATATGGAGCAATTCGAAACTACCGTTAACCATCGAAAGCTGCGCCTATTCGGAAGGATAATACAGGAACAATTGATGGTGGCCAGGTACTCGAATCGGTTTAGGGTAATGGATACCTTGGAGCGGCTCGAACTTTTCAAAGCAACCAACTTGGATTATTACCGGTGCTCTTTCTGGTTCCCATCGAACGGTCAATTACCGGTATTATGTAAATACTTTATTAGGAGGATTACGCCCTGGGTCGGACCTTGGCGCAATAATGGAGCAAGAGTATTCCAATTAAGCCCTGGTATACCTCGCAAGGAGGGTACGGTCGTACGGTTGGGGTAATAAATATCGGAGGGTTGCTCGCCCCGATGCACCGCCGCGTACATCATTCGACCGGGGATTATGGTTAATTCCGTAATAGAGGGAAGATTAGCCTCGTTCCGTACGAAACGTATCCTTCCAGGAGCGAGACTTTTCTTGCGCGGCAAAGACGAAGAGGGACGATAGTTTTCGCCGAAAGGGCAGCCGTTAAAAGTGTGTCGGGATGTTTCTCGGAGCAGAGAGCGTCGTTGGAACGTCGGACAGGAACGACTTCGCCATTACCACGGTCTCGAGGTCTCGAGCACAATGCTGCGAAACGATTTGCACTTGAATGCCAGGTCTCATCCGTTTTCAGGCCGGATGCAGGTCCCGCCTCGCGCCGGACGCGGTCCCTTTACCGCGTCGACGCGCTCGCCCGCCTCTCTTTCGAGCGTCGCCGCGAAACTCATCGCCGATTCCGACACCGCGTCTCTCTCTTCCGCTTCGTCCGTGTTTTCTCCACGCTCGAGCGATTAAAACGAATCGACTCGAGGAGGACACCCCGGTCATCGTGTTCCCTCCCCCTGGTTAAACCGAGACGCGAACGCCCACGCGTTTCAGCCAGCGAGCGATACGTCTTTCTGGATTCTTTAATACCGGCTATAAATCACGGGCACGTCGAGTTCTCGAGTCGAACCGCTCATTCGGAAAACTCATTAAGTCCCCCGTGCGAACGGCTCGCATCGACTGACGTTAATAACCTTGCCCCTTTATTGTTTGCCTTGGCGCGCGAGAAAGCCTGGCTCGCGTTTCCATCGATCGCGCCGCTCCTATCTCAGCTCGCCGCGGAATCGATACGATCCGATCGCGAGGCAATTGGAACGGAAGCTCCAGGATGTCCGGCGAACTGTGCGCGATCGCGATCGCCGGGGGAGCTGGAGGCTGGAGTCGCGGCTAACGGAGAGGGTAGCCGCAGCCGAGATGCATTCCAAGAATAGAGCGTCCTTAAGGAGGCTAACCTCGGCTGGAATGCCACCGTCTGCTTTTCATCCTGGTTTCCTCCATCGACCGTCGAGCAACGGGGACGCGGGAAAAAAGTCGATCGGAAAAAAGCGAGAAACGAGAACGAAAGGTCGTTACCGCGCGCAGCCTCACCGCCATCGCGTCCCGACGATACTTTTGCGCGTCGTCGACTCGGCTTATTTCGCTCTACGATGTATCGCGTCGAAGCCGGCGATCGGATGACAAACATCGCGAACGCGCGTTCGACGATTGACGATAACCTAGATCTTTGTCTCGCGTCGTTACGGAGCGAACGATCCCTGCGAATTCCGCAGGTAGAACTGGTATCTGCAAACTCGTTGCTACCAGTGCTCGGACCAGGCGTGAACGCGATTCTGCTAATGGATTCTAATTGCGCGTAACGAATATCCCCGGGTAGCTTGAATACCTAACTGCGAATCTGCGAGCGGTTCCGCCTGGAGGATCGAATTTTTGCCGATCCTACCCGCGGCGAACCAAACTCGAAACGGTGGTTGGAACGATAACCGGTTCCCGAGTCGTCGACTATCGTCGCTCGTTCTTTTTAATGAACTCGACCGATAGAACAGGCGCGTCACCCATCGCGGCGGTATTCGAAGTCGTGGTCGTGGTCGAGCGGTCGAGAGCGGTGAAAAGCGGAACGCGCGTCCTCGAGACGGTGAGACGATGGAAAGACACGATCGTACGGATTCCCCGGGCGACTCTCGAACGAGAGCACGTTAGGAACACGCATACCCGTAGGTCTGCCGGGTAACGCGCGTGCCTCGAATACGACCGCGTTCGTGTTTAGAACAATAAAGAAAATGGTCGCCGCGGCAGCTACGAGACCCGTGTCAGAGCGGATCCCCGGAGAGCAGCGTCGTCCCGGTAATTGCGACACGGTTTTGGCGCTCGTCGCAATTTCACGTGGCCGCTCGGCTTTCGCTGGCAACCGCGAACACCGCCAGCTGTAACGGGGAAGCTAATAATCGTTAGTCTCGAGCAAAACGACGTTACGTCACACGACCGAGTTTCTAGCATCCGTTTAACGCGAACGATCGCGGCGCGGTCGCCCCTGATCGATGCCCCTTAGCGAGCCGACGCGGTTCCTCGTTCTTCCACGACGATTCCTTCTACGCGAATACCAGCGGCTATTTCATTTCGAGAGGCCGTTTATACGGTTCGAAGAGAATTTCGAACCGCGAGTGCCGCGCTTTCGCTTTCCTTTCGCGCGCGAGAAGCTGCATCGTAATAGGAGGGAGCGAAAAATCTCGCGATAATTCGATACCTCGGGAAAAGACATCACCGTTGGAACACGTTCCATCGTACGCGTATAGACTCTGGATACGTGGAACAGTCTCTCGCCAGGCACTTACTCGTCGCGTCTCGCGTTTCTCCCGCGTTAGGCTACCTGCGGTGACCGTCCGCTATCGCGAATATACATATATCCGTCGCACGTAAAGAAGAAATAAATTCCCGACGGGCCGTAAAGAAATCGGTACCGAAGGAGGCGTGCACCATCGCCTTGGTAGCTCGCCAACGAGGTTAGTGGGATTTGAGATTTTCGATAGCTCCTTCCTACACGTACACGCGCCGCGTAACGTGTCGAGGATAACCGGCGTTCTCCTCTCGCGCACGAACGCGTTCCTCCTCCGTGCACGAGAATGCCCGACCGTGTCTCTCTCCTCTCCTCTCCTCTTCTCACCGTCGACTAATTTGCATGTGACTCGCGCAACCGAGTTCGATGCACCAAACGTTAACCCTTTCGCGGATGCTTTATCGGCCCGCGGAGGCGCGCACACCTGTACCCGAGGGTATTTTTACCGAAATTCCGTCGCGTTCGCCAACTAACGCGAGCGAGGCTAACCGGACGGTGGTTCTCCTGTTCGTTGCGGGTACGTATCGCTCGGGCGTTGCTTATTTACCCAGAGCGCGGAGATACCGCCGCAACAGGGTTCCCCATTGTGAGAGGGGTGCCTACGATTACCCGGGACGATAACCAGTTATCATTGCGTGGAAGACGCCGGGAGATTGCCTCACGATTATCTCTCGCTCTCTACGTGGCAACCAGCGAAAGGTTACAAACGTGTTTCCCATCCGTTCTGATGTAATTTCGGTGGGTGTTAATTCGCGTTCTTGGTCACCGATTTTTCTGTTTGCTCGATCGTCGTCGTTCGTCGCGATCGGACAAAGGGTATTTTCGTCGGTGGAAAGAGAAAAAAAAAAAAAAAAAGAAAAGCTGAAACCGGGGAATTAGCAAATCCGTCGGGTCCGGTCGGCAAACACGATTTATGCAAGCGAACCGCGCGAAGAAACGAGCCCGTGGTCCGAGATGGTACTTAACGGCCCCTATCAGGAGGACGCTCTTCCTTTCGGTCGCCCACGTTCCGCGGCGATCACCGCGCGTCGTAAAGTGGAGTCCGCGGGTGCGTGGTACACGCGCGTGACTCACGCGACTTGATTTGGTTTTCACGAGGGAGGGACACGCCGCGCCTTGATTTAACGCAACATCTTCCTCGGTTAATTATGATTCATCGACGGTAGCCATCGATACCTACGACGTTTATGGAAATTATCCCCGCTACTATCGTAAGCGCGAGGCGCGCGCGTGCATCCACGGATTCCATCATCGAGGATATCGAGAGATCGAGAGATCGACGACGACCGCCGGCGGTGTCATCCGACGTTGTTTCGTTCCGCGCGGAAAGCGATACGGGAAGGTGATACGAATAGCCTGTACGAGTTTACCGCGCGGTACCAGGACTTCAACCGGTTGCCTCGATTTTGTTCCGATCCCTCCGACTCTCCTACCCTCTCTGCCCGTCCTTCTCGGATCGACATCGATTTTTGCTCTTTTCGAACCGGGTCAGCAAACTGTGGCGACCGACGAAGGACGCCGGGGATGTTCTTCTCTCCTCTTTGCCCGGGACTTCCTTCTTTTCGTTCACGTTCGCCACCCTCCCCCTGCCACCGCGAGCGGACCCTCTCGCGTCTCTTTTTCTTCGCGTTCGGTGAAATTTGAAAGTCGACGCCCGTCCCCTCGCCCGACCGTGACGAGCATTAATCCTGACAACGACCGAACTATCCTTTTATTGCCCGTATCGCGGCGTTCCGTGGCTAAATCGAGAACCACCGACGAAACAACCGGTGCATCTCGAAACGGTATTAAACCGGTGGGTCCACCGTGCCCGTCCCTTTCTTGCGCTATCTTTTTGGCGGGATCCGCGTACGCGACGCTCGCCCTCTTCGTCTCCGTTCGCGCGAAATCTGCAAGTCCGATGACGCGCGAGTACAGTAGTTACGCTTCGTTACAGTCCCGCTCGGCGTCTACCGAGAACCGAGAGAGAGAGAGAGAGAGAGAGAGAGGAACGAGAGCTGGCTTTATTTTCGCAACGCATCAAAGAGGAATCTGTCCGGTTTATTTACGGCCCTCGATTGGAAGTTTCGAAGGGAACCAAACTGGTCGAGCCGCGTCAGCCATATTTCAACGATCGACAGGAGGAAGTCGCAGTGCGCTCGAAATTAACGATTGTTGGATCGATCGGTGGTCCCACCTTTCCTCTCTCTCTCTCTCTCTCTCTCTCTCTCTCTCTCTCTCTCTCTCTCTATCCGATTCTCGCTACCCTATTCCGGAGGATATGGAAAATAACCGACCAAGTCGATCGGTTCAGAGCCGCGAGAAGCCGGAGGAAACGAGAACGGATCGTTTTGTAACCGTTCTCGAACGAGGTTAAATATCATTCCGTTCGTTCTCCGGCGAGCAACAATGCAAAGGCCGCTGAACGATTCGCGTGAAAGTTTCACCGCGCGATCAAAATTCTCCGCTCGGGGAACTAGCTCTCCTACCACCCGCGACCCCTCGCCTGACCTTTCGATGAAATTCCCGATACGACCAGATGCGTAATCGAGAATCGCTCGTCCAATGTCGTTCGCGTGACTAACTCCAAGTCGTTAAGTCCGTGACGCACGTTCCTTTCACGCGTGCGACGAAATTCCGCTTCTGTTCGCCGAGAAAAGAACGCGCGTATCACCGTGATCGAGCCAAGCGGATCGAGGACCGTCTCTCGTGTTCGGTGTCGCAATAATAATCATCCTCCGCGCGGAGGGATAATAAAAGTTTCTGCGGCGATCGACCGCAGATGGTTTCGAATGAAACGATTCGAAGCGGTTTTGCGGGAACGCAGTTGATCCCGTAAAAATGATAAAACTGCTCCCGGATGGAGGCTCGAGGAAACCAGCTGGAAAGCGCACAGTTTTGTGCCAACGACGCTCTGGATTTCGCCATCGCGACATTATCCCGGACGAAGCGCGCGGTTCGTTCGCGCTCTACCATTTGATGCAAATTTTAGCGACAATAATGGAACGGAATAATGGGAAATGGCTGTGTAGAACGCACGCTCGATCCACGAACGATCTCGCTGGAAATTTTCCTTCCTCGCGGAGCTTAATCGGTCCGAGTCGACGACGCGACGCTTTAAATGGCGTTCACCGTATTTTTCTCGGGTCCGTCGTGGACAGCAGCAGCCGCGACTCGTATCAAGTGCGTGGATTGCGTAACTCGTGCACACGCACCGCGTTCAACATCTCTCCGGGACAATGGCGTTAACGAGCGACAATCGAGCGGGAAGGCTGCGAACGTGTCCGCTTGACTCGCGCAATAACGCCTTTCTGTTGCTCGTGTTTCGCGGCTTTCCTCTCTCTCTCTCGTCTAGCTCTCGGTACTCGTTCGATCAGAGGCTGGAGGAGACATTTCGCGAGGATACTTTCCGCGTCGGGCAGCGAGGCAGGCGGTCGATGGCGATCCGAGTTCGTCTCATTAACGGGCTGCCAGCGCGGAAACCGTAGCGCGGCCGTCATTAATTATGCTCGGGCACTGTTGGCAATTAAAGAAATTAGCGAACAGTCGGCAGGTCCGTCCGCGTCGATGCTCTCGTCTCGGTCTGCACCGAATGCAAATCGATTGCGCAACCGGCGCTGGGTAGAACGCGGTGAAATTCGTTCCAGTTGCGTTCACAGCTCGTTAGCCGATTGCGCAACGTTGCGCAACCTGGCTCTCTTCAGGGGCATTCGGACGTTTAATATTTTTTTCGAAGGCTGGCGGCGGCCCGGTTTCCCGAACCTCGGCGAGGAGAGAAGAGGAACGGGCGCGCGGCGCAAGGTGCAGCGCGCAGCGGGCCATGCGAAGCGCGCTCGTAACCGCGATAAACCGAGGCAACAACGTCGCGCACAATGTCTCCGGCCGCGGATGTCGATGACCCTCGAACGTTGGTATCGGGACGAGGCGGTGGACGGAAGACGGTGGATGGGAGGGGGGACGCGAAAGAGCAGGAAGCAGAAAGGGGACGAAGGAGTAAGAAAAATAAGAGGACAAGCTCCCGGGGTAGAGGCGGCGGCGGCGGTGGCGGCGGATGGGGTTCTGTTCGTAGAGACTGGTCGGCCGGTGGAAGCGCGGCGAGGTCGTCGGACCGACACCGGTGTGTTTAGTAGTTAGGAAGCTAATGGATGCCTTAAAGGACGACGGATACGCAAGGTTGTGTTGCACGACGTAGACTCTGATCCCGGTGTTAGCACCGATTTCCTGGTCCGCGACGGTACACCAGAGGGCAACGAGCACTTAACGCTCTGCTCGGCTCCCCTACCTCTCCCGTTGACCCTGGGTCGTTGATCTTACACCAAGCTACGTATATACAGTTTTAATGGGGCTACGCTCGGTAGTTTTAAGTATATAACCCGCCGTTCCGAGCTTTGCGGTTGATCCCCGGTCGTGGGAAGGAACGACGGACCTTCCCATTTAGGAGCCACCCAGTCCACCGAGACGTGTCCACCGCCCGGTTGCCCGCCTCGCAGAACCGCTCCGAAGAGACAACCGTCGTCCACGAATCCAGCTACGGAGAGATACCACGGTGAAAGTGTGTACTTTCTACGGACGGAGTCGCCGGCACTACCGCGTCGTTCAGCCTCGGTTAGAACTTTGCTCGATGTCGGAAAACTCGGCTGAACGCGAGCGAGGTCTTCGACCGAGACATCCGAATCAGCCGCGGATCGCCAAACGTTTCCAACGGGACTCAGGGGATCGAGCCGTTCTCATCTTCGGCTTTGCGAGCTCCTCGACGCTCTCGAACGATCGAACGAGGTTCTAAGTTCGCTTTTAGCCTCGAGCACGGACACGAGAGACTCGCCACGGGAGAAATAATAACATAGCCTCCGCCGCCGCCGCCATTCCGGAGAAACAAACACAGTGAAAGTATTGTTGCGTCCTTAAATATTAAACGCGAGACCGTTCGCGAACGGTCCCACGACATTTTGCGAACGATCGTTCCAGGCCAGACGGAGTAAACTCTCGATTCCGTCCCCGTCTTCGACGCGGTTTAACAACCTTCGCCTTTGCACCTAATGGACCCGAGATAGGTATACGCGGTAAAAGCGAACCCGGTCTTTCCACGGTTTCTCGTTAACTCGGAGAACGGCCTCAAGGCTAACACCGTCGTACGTCGAACGAGTATCGGTCGCGGATATCGAGGAGCAGGAAGCGACCGGGAGTTTCTTCGAGCCGAGAGCCCGCGACAGTGGAGAACGGTCCAGTTTCACGAGCCGCTCGACTCCCGCTCGTAAATTCGACCCGACGACAAAGAAACGTCTCGACGACGATCGCTCACCCCCTAGCATCCCGCTAGCTCGCCTAGTCCCGCGCGTTCGTCTCCACGGTTATCGGCTTCGTTCGAGATATTCCGTTCTTTCGTTTCCTTCTCGGAAGGTGGTCGTAGGATCGCGAGGACCTCCGCGCGCGGACGATTTTCTTGCCGCTCGGCTATTCCAGCGAATCTCTCGTTTACCTGCCGACGTCTCGAACGCACCGCCTGGCAAAAACAGTTGCACCCCGGGAAGAGGAGGCAGCGCGTACGAGGGATTTCGAATACGAATCGACGGGAAACCGCGGAAAGCCCGGCGAGTCCTGGACGACGCCGCCGCGTACATAATTGCCCGACGACTTCTTGCGCCCGTGCGCGGTTAACGCCGTCCGAGCGAGTCGCGCGTCGAGTTTTTGGCAGCGTTTCCACGTCTCGCGAACCGACTAAGGGATACGACGTTCGTTGCGCAACGGAACACGGAAACGCGCGGCGCACGTTCGACGAAAGAATCCGCAGCCGCGGTAATTAATTCCCGGTGAAATCCGAATACGGACAGCCGCGGACGAGATTTCTCGTTAGAGGCCTCTCTAACAGCGAACGCGGACTCGGGCCACTTTAAATTCACCGCGTCTCGAGGACTTATCGGCGCGACGACCGCCGCGAACGTTAATCTCGCTCGAGCGGATCCACTGGCTGACCCGATTTCCGTCACGACGGGTCCTGTTTCCGCGAGAAACCGATCCGCGCGATCCACCACCGCGCGAGAGTTCGTTCGTTCGTTTCGTTAAACTCGTAACGGCCGCGCATAAAATTTCGGTGCCTCGATTTATCGCGCCACCTGTTCGCCGCCGCCGCAGCTGCCCCTGTCCGCCATTACGGAGAATTTGTTCAACGGCGTGGCGAACGCACGAGCGCGCTCCCGCAGGTGCTACCTCGAGGCGACAAAAAATACGATTTCGATTTCTTACCCGCCGCTGCTACTCTGAAACCTGTTCGTCATCGCGGGCACGAGGTTCGCCCGCTCGAATCGTATCCCCGAGAGAAATTTAAACTCGAGCGTGGATCGCGATCCGGGATCGCCGTAGGAAGGCGCGATCTTTACGCGGATCGTGCATACGTTCGCGGTAACAACAGAGCGTGGGAGTTCGACCTGGGCTCGACCGAGGCCAGGGAAATCGGGATCACGCGCATACCGATGCAGCCACGACTCTGCGTTCACTTCCTAGATTTCTGAACTTGTTTCCTAGCGTTTAACGTCGGTTACGTAAACCCTCCACCTTAGGCGAGTCGGCCACGATGTGTCGCTCTCGCGAATCTCAAGTCTCGCGAATCGAACTGCGCATCGCGTACATGGTCGGAAGAGTGCTTGGCCACGGCGACCGTGACACACGGTGGTCGAACGATCGTCGATAACGGGGGAAAACGGTCGTAACCACTCGAGGATATAAAACGTTCCTGGAACAACCGATGCTCGCCATTTCTCGCCGCGTAATGGCGCAACTGTAAAACCGACGTTACAACGAGAACGATTGCGACGTTTGTCATTATCATCGTGACGCTGCCGCGGCGGCGTCTCGCTCGAAAATTAGAACCCGCCGGGTAAACGAAAGTACGGGTAACCGGCAATTGTCGCGATCACGTTCTCCGAAGCCGACTGCTTTTTCCTTTCGTAACGCGCAATCTCGTTACGCCTTCGTCGAAACGGGCTCGAAAGAGCGGCTTCCCGTCCGTGGTGGTTCCGTTCAACGCGTCTGTCGTCCCTGCCACTCGTCCTGGAACCTCTTCGCGTTGCAAACGAATCGTTAATATCGTCGCGCCGCCGCCAGGAGGATCGATCGTAACGTTTATCTCATTCGCCAATCTATGGCGATTACACGCAGATTCTTACGACCGTTTTATAGACGAGAAATTGTCCAAGTTACTAACGATTAAAATTCTGCGAAAGTATAGCGAGCTTCCTTCGTCGACGATCGACGACGCAACTCCACCTCCGAGTTACCTCGCGGAGAATCGTAAAATTGATCCTGTTACGAAATAAACAGGATCGTTAACGGATTCATGGTCGCTGGTAATTAAAAGCAATAGTACTCGAACGGTCGTAATGGTGAACGGGGGCTTCGTCGCTCGCTCGTCGTGCCGTTCCATGGGACGCGAGCTTCCGGACAATACGGTCTAACGACGCCTAAATTGACGGCGGCCACGTCGATCCCCCTTCGCTCCATCTGTCCTTTTGTAACGATCGCCGTTCCATTCGTGAGAGGGACTTGCGACACTCGTTTCGTTTTAATTCGTCGCCGCGCGACGGGAGCCCGCGTTCCCGAAACGAATCGTTCACGGAGCGGAAAAATGCCGCGGCATTGTAGAACGAAACGAGAGAGGCAGCCGCGATTAACGGCCGATGGCTTTCACCGTTGTTCCTAGGACTCCGCGGCGTGGCACGCGTAACGTTCGCTTTCTAGAGGCTGTTTTAGATCACGGGATTATGCACGCCGAGAGACGCGTCGAGGAGATTACGCCGAGGGAAGCCGGGGAATCGAATTAGCGAGGGGGGGAATTGGAACAATCGCGAGCAGCGTACCCAGCCCCGATCCTCTGACTGCTGGTTAACGAAACAGCGAAAGTCTTCTAACCTAACTGTTTTACATCGCGCGAGATGGATAGGAACGCGCGATGTTACCTCATTCGTGACGTTTTCGTTGGTCACGGTGCTCGCGCGGTAGAGATACCGATTCGCTCTTGATTCGTACACCTTCTCTCCGCTAACGAGCTGAATTCGATTGCTTGTGTTCGCAGGGGAAAGTACGCGGCCGTCAGGAGATGTCGGGAGAGATCCAGCGGACGACAATGGGCCGCCAAGTTCCTGAGGAAGAGGAGGCGAGCGCAGGAGCTGAAGGCGGAGGCGCTCCACGAGGTCGCGGTGCTGGACGCCGCGGCGAATTGCCCACGCCTGGTGTCCCTGCATCAGGTGTTCGAGACGAACACCGAGATGGTCTTGGTGTTGGAATTGTAAGTCGAACCTGCGTCGAGGTTGACGCAGAACCGCTGTTCTTATCAGTCGTCCGTAAAACTCGTGAATTCCAACCGGCGATTAGATATTTCAACCGATATCGGTCCTAGAGCCATAAATATTTGATTCATCGGTGGATAGACTTACGTCGAAGATACCGTTGGACGCGAGTCCACTCGATTGTTACGATATCCCGTGACTCACAAAGTTTTCTCTTCTATCCGAAGGGCTCCTGGTGGTGAACTGCAAATGATACTGGACAGAGACGAGGTTCCGGAAGAGCGGCAGGTCGCCAGATTGCTCAAGCAAATTTTGGACGGCATCGCCTTCCTGCATTCCCTGAACGTCGCTCATCTCGACATCAAGGTGAGCGCCCCTTGAAACGGAATTAATAAACTTCGCGTGCAACGAAGAAGAGGCGGCGAAACAGCTCGCGGCACGACGGAGATGAACGCTCGACGGGGGCTAGGAATTCCGGTCAACTCTGTTATCTGTGCGCGAACGTTAAAAACAACGAACAGCGCCGATAACGGCTGGTAGATTGTCGTTTCTGCAAATAATTCTTATCTGGATTTTTCACCGCGAGTTGAAAAACCTTCGGGAGGAAACTAGCACGCGCGCACCAGCTCTCTCGATCGCGCTCGTCGAATGGGGGGAAAAGCCCGGCCGTTGCTGCTAATCGGGGAAAGAAACGGGGTTGGCAACGGGACGGCGACATTTCGGAAGGCGCTGGCAATTTCTCAGCGTCCTCGTCGCGGACGGTGCGAACGACCTAAATTGTTATGTAAAGGTGTCCGTATAATAGGCTGATCTCTGCCAAACGTCGAGCGGGAGCGGGTAAACTGTTGCGTCGTCGTCGGGACGGCGCTATGCGCGGCGCATCTTTAACCGTCGCTCGAACGGTCGCGTGGCCGTTAACCGTCGATCGATCGTTCTTACCGCGGCCAGAACTCGCGGAGTGTAGGCCATCGAAGTTACGAGGGTTGCATTAATTCGTGGAACTTTTCCTAGCCGGTTCTCTCAGCGGCGCGTTCGCATTGTTGCGACGGAAAGTAACTTTCTCGCGAATTCAAATATTTGCTAGAAAGTGGAGGCGAGACGATCGCGTTGGAATTCGACGCGGCATTTGTCCGCGGCGTCGTTATCATAACAATGCGTCCCCCTCGTTCGTCGAGAGAAGAAGAGACGGGAATCATCGCGATGGAATTCCGGCGATAGGGTGTTTTCATGCCCGAAGCGAAATTATTTTTGTACCGATCCCCGAGGGAGTCTCGCGTCTCGACGCGAAACTTTGTTTCGAGAATAACTCGATGAGCCTGGCCTGGCCGCCGTTTCCAAGCTCCCGCAGGGTAATAGCCGGAGGGTGACGGCGCGATCCTGCCGCGGAACAAAGTTTTCTGGTCCCGCGACGTCGATGAAAATCAATCGCGGCATTTGCATAATTAGCCCCGATACCGGCCGCGTCGATAAATCTCTCGATTTTGCCAATAAATCGCATCGAGTCGCGTTAAGCGTAAGAGGACGGCGATGAATCTCCTGGCCCGATAGACAACCGCGCTTTATATGCGCGTCACGAACCGCGTTGCACACGCGCGGCGATAGGTTTTTCTTATTTGGCGACGATTTGCAATTTGCGACGCGCGCACCGCGAGAGAGGCCCGCGAGGGGCAGCGCGCGACCGCCGACACCACCGCCGCTTACGTGTTTATCGATTATCGAGGCGATCGATATGGGTGAGCCAAGGCGAACGGGTCGTATTAATATTATTCCTTGGGCGACACACACGCCGCGGGTCGCCTATCTCAACCTTCCTCCTTTTTATTTTTTTTTTTTTCTTTTTTTCTCTCCTTTTTTTCTTCTTTCTTACGTACCTCCTTAACGCGGCTCGGATTATGATCGCGGTTATGCAACCCAATTAACCAGCCTTTCGCAAATTGATAGCAATTTGCGGGGATGCGGGTTACCGGGTACGAGGCGGCTGAATATCGCCGCGACGTTGTTAATCTCTCCTCTGCAAAGAATCAATCAATTACCAAGGTAGATCGCGATCTTACAAATTGCCAATAAAATAACGGCCGGCCTCCCGCATTAACGCGTCGCTCGTTCCGGCGCGCAACGCGTCCTTCGCTTCGCCTTATCAGCTATTCCCTCTTTGATACCGGTGGTTACACATCTGCCAGAATTATCGCGATGTTTCCCAAACGATAAGATAATTCGGTGCGCCTCGAGTACGCGAAAATGGCAGAGGGGAATCATCGAGCCGATTCCGCGTTCCCGTGTACCCGGCTCTCGGAGACTTTCCGATCGAACTTTTCCACGCGCGGCAAGAATTCGTCACTCCCTTCGCGGTTCGTCTTAAAATACCGCCGTGCCACGGATTCGCGCAACGCGCCTAACCCAAATATAGATCATCGCGGTTATGAATGGAAAAATGCCGGCGAATTCTTTGGCCCGATTCCAGGAACGCCTGCGTTGTCGTTGGCCCGCGTCCACGAGGGCTCGCCTGGCGAACGGAGTCACTGCTCGCGCCCCACGATTTCCCTGTAATCGATAACTCGAAACGACTCGCGGGGGAGATAGAGGCATGCATCGTCGTCGCCGTTGTCGTCGTCGTCGTCGTCGCGGTCATCGTCGAACGATTTCATTTATCTCCCCGACTCGCTGCCCTCCGCGCCTCTGATTCGTGGAAGCTTACAGAAACTGGCGATCGAACGATAATAAACTCGAGTCTATCCGCGGTCGCGTTTAAAACCCGGATAGCAAGCCACCTCCGCCATTCGCCACCGCTCGAGCGGATCGCGTTGTTTGAAATTGGTGCGCGTTCACGAGAGACCCGGGGCAATCGAATCGCGCGGGCATCCGTTATATTCTTGGCTCTCCCGCGAACGCCGGGGCAGTTTTTCCAGCGTGGTTTTCTCGGGAACAGAGGCGATCGACCTCCGTAGAGAAAGGGAGAGATTCATCAATGAACGGTCTCGGCTAGCCTTGATAGTCGGTGGAGAGCCGGGCTTCTCTACCGAGAATTCCACTTCTGTCGTGGTCAATGGCTCGCCGGTTCCTCCGTTCGCCGGACGGAGCCGAGCGGCGGCGCGGCTTTCGATGAAATCGATTCATCGGGCCCTCTTACAATTAATGGAACAACCGATCGGGCAGCGCCAAGCGTTGGCCAACGAACGCGATACGGGCCGAGGCGGAAAAAATTCAATCGATACTTGCCGTATCGAGGGAGAGCCTACGCCGCTCGTTGATCTCCTTTCTCCTCGCTCTCTGAAGCCTCGTTTAAACTGACAGACATTGTCCGTCGACGAACAGCGGGCTCGAGCGGTTTTTGCGGCTCGCCGCGTTTCAAGCGGACCTTTCCTTCGGACAATGAAATTAATTTAGACGTGTCGTTACGATCTGTGAGCGATGAAGATCGCGAACACGTAGATCCTCTTAGTCCAAGGTTATCGATACGTAACAGAGAGAAGATCGTTTCACGAGATGTCTGTATGCTCTGCATTTACAGATTCCGCGAATCGTGCTGCTTTTGTCTCGCGCTATCTACGAATTCTCCGCGAACAATCGTCTATCAGTCTAGACTAAACCCAGGCGAAGAGGGATTAGCGACGCGTGGCTCGATATCAGTCCCGTATCAATTACGCATCGAGGATCGAGCTGGTTTCTCGTTAAATTCTGCCGTTCGCCAGCAGCGCAGAGACGCGTGTTCTCGCGTCTGGCCTCGGAGCCGGCGTGGAGGGCCGCTTCCCCCTTTTCTCAACCGGCGCGGCGTGCCGCGCCGGAAGTTTCAATGAACGCGAGAGACGGATCCTCATAAATTCGTTGCCCGTTGGCTAAAACGCGTTCTGCCTTCCAACTGGTGATGCGCTCGCGCTCGCGCGCGCACGAGCACGCCTGCAGACTCTTTCGCATTCCGATCCGACAGATGTTCGATCGGCGAGGAAATTCGGATCGCCTATCGCGGCGTTATCGGATCCACCGGATCGTGAGAATCATCTCGAACGGTCGCTCGTTTTTTCCCTCGAAAGGTGGATAACCCGGGCTTAATGGCTCGCGTCCTTCCTGCAGTTTTTTGCGATCGCCCCGCGTTACGTTAAACGACGACATCCGCGGCAGTCAGCGCTCCGGGCTGTTACGCGGCTCACCTGTTACGCTTTCCTAAACCGCGCCCCCTCCGCGATCCGTACTCGACCGTGTACGAGCACCGTGTACGACGAAAACGATGAATCAGGAAGCGATTAGCCCGCTCGCCAAGGAGAATCGCGCGCGTCGCGATAATATATCCGCGGTAATCGATCGCGAACGACGTAGGCGTCCGCGTCGAGGCCCGTGGAACGCTCGCGAGACACGACCGACGCAGGAACCTCGTAATGGCTAATTATGGAAATGTCTTTGTTCCTTATTGAACGACTTCCGGAACTCGAGCGACTCCAAACCGAGCGGCGAGCGTCGCTTCGAACCCCGACCGATCCTCTGCCCCTGGCGAACGCGTACGAAATTTACGCGCGTCACGACGCGTATATAGGGTATTATGTAGGCTGGGTTAGAGTTTGGTGGTTAAATCGAAAGCGGTGCGAAAGGGGGTCACTCTGAAATCGGACGCGTTATTCGTTTCTTGGTTCGTTTATC
The DNA here is from genome assembly GCF_050948175.1 of Xylocopa sonorina. Classification (NCBI taxonomy): domain Eukaryota; kingdom Metazoa; phylum Arthropoda; class Insecta; order Hymenoptera; family Apidae; genus Xylocopa; species Xylocopa sonorina. Next base: position 18,839,694 of record NC_135193.1, read on the forward strand.
GAGCGTCTCGCGACGCAGTCCAGTCACGTTCGACTGGTAACTCGGTATAACGAAATGTAACGCAGAAACAAAAGTCTTGGCGAGGAAGGGGGGAGCGCGCGTGCACGGCAATCTTCTTCCTCGTCATCTCGGAACGATTTCGATTCGCTCTCGCAATAAGTCGCGTGGAGGGACGCTGTTTCGCGGAACGGGTGAACGTAACGATGACTCGCCACGATAACGCGGTGAACCAGTCGAGCAGAGAGGAAAGCATTTCCCTTAAAACGCTTCTGTCACGCTAGGCGGCTCGAGAGTTTCACCGCAGGTGTTTGTCTATTTGCTTGTGTCTATAAAACGGTGAACGAATTCCATCGACGTGGTTTTCTTTGCGAGTCCCGAAACGTGGGTGTTCGAATCGTGAACGAATAGAGAGGAAGAGAGGGAGAGAGAGAGAGAGAATGCGTTGGCGTCTCGTCTGAACGGTTAGACTCGATACGCGGATGCAAACGATCGCCGATAAGAAAGGTCGCGGAGCGGCCTAGCCGTGCGATTCATGCTCCTTTCTCGATCGTTTTTTTTTTCCTTCGCCTCCTGCTCCTCCTCTTTCTCCTCTTCGCCGAGAACTCTTTCCTCTCTCGAAACAATCGAACAATGCTCGACTGGCTGCGCGGACAGAGAGACAGAGGAACGCGTTTCAGGTAAAAAAGAGAGAAGGTGGGGGAGAGTTCGTTGCTAGTCTATTGTCACAACGCGTTACACGACCGGTTTACGACCTCCTAGGTAGAACGACGATACGTACGTTTTTTCAGAAGCGATCGGTGAACGTTTGAACAGGAGCGCGAAAGGGTTATCAAATGCCCACGTGAACGATGCCACCGAGTGTCGCGATTAATCGCACCCATTATCCAACAACGAACCAGCCACCGAATTGGCCTTTATTCGATAGTTTTAATTAAGCGTCGAGTTTGCGCGCGTCCATTCGGACGCTTAACGACCGTTAACTACGCTCTTGTGACGCGACCACCCCCGGAAAACGCACCTCGCAATACGCACGAACAACTTTCCAGCAAAACTGTTTTGGATTCAGTCCCCGCGTCCCTGTTCAACGCGTTAATTGTCCCGATACGTGTGGGACAATGGCGCGTCGTTAAGTTCCGGCCAAGTTAATGGAACGTGGAAACCATCGCGTGGATCCACCGCCCGTGGTTCTGTTTCACTTTCGCTCGACGAACGTGTTCTCTTTCTTCGTCCGCCTCCTCTTGTTCGACTGGATGAAAAAAGGTGACAGGGAAGAGGGAAAGAAAAAAAGAGGAAAAAGTCGTCGAGTACACGCGCTCCCAGGGCGATTAATTATCCAGATTACGTGACGAACGGAGCCGCGAATCGTCGTTTATTAAATACGTTTAATTAAGTGGCATCGCGTAGGCACCAGGCGTGTAATGATCGCTGGGACCACGATACGGCGCCCACGGGGGAAAAAACTGCCCCCGATGCGCGTCGTTCGCGTTTTTTCCCCGTCGAACGCTGCTGGGCCGGCTGATAATTGCGACGACAAGATCGGCCGAAATAATTTATTCCCGCTGTAAAACGTCGCGGGTAAAATATGAAACAATGTTAGGCCCTTGGGCCTAGCTGGGCCGGTCTACTAGCCTCCGCACCGGAGATCTCATCGCGCGGTTTATCGCGACGGGATAAAATATGATCGTCTCGCCGTCTTGAAGAGCGTTCCGCGAGAGCTGCGAGCAATTACACGGCACGAGGAAAGAAAATAACGATCCCTTTTGTCTCCGTTGTCGGTCAAGGGAGGGAATTCTTGAAAGTGGCCGTGACCGGACCACCGACCGACTCCGAAAGAATCTTCGCTTTCACCGGTTTAAACCCACCGAAATTGCTCCTCTTCGTTGCCGCGAACTTCCGCTTCTTAAACGACGAGGACGACGACGACGACGACGACGACGATGACCATCATCGCCGCCGTTACGAGCATATGTTAAGTGTTAACTCGCGTTCATCCGTTTCTTTCAGCCACAGAATCTGGTGTTGACCGGCGAGTTCCCGGACTGCGACGTGAAACTGTGCGATTTCGGTATCTCGCGGTACATCAGCCACGGCGCGGACATACGGGAAATTCTGGGCACGCCCGATTATGTTGGTGAGTAATCTCGACCCGTTGAACGAGGAAAAGAGAAAGAAATAGAAATAAAGAAAAAAAGAAACGGAGAAAAAGATTAGAGCCGTGGCGCCGTGCGATGACGTTAGACCGTTGGCACTTGATACTGTTTTCTACGTCTCCGTCCTCACGGTCGCCGGACCAGTATCCCGCGACTCGTTTTCGCGTTGCATAATTCCATTATACCTCCAGCGGTACACTTGGTCGTGTTGCTCGAATTCGAGCCCGTATTTACACGGGTCGAGTAACTTGTCTCGATGCGTGTTCAATTAAACGCGAACTTCCCATCGCGCGAAATGTGTTTCAAGGCAGGGCGGGGATAGTTGAACGAACTTAAACTTCGCCAAGCTAGTTGAAGCGAAGTAACAGGTTCGCGTCGATAAATCGGTTTCGCGGAAACGGTGTCGAATTTTTCGGCTCGACCGTCCACCGTCTAACATTCGCGCGTTGTTACCACGACACCGCGTATATACACGTACGCGCGGGTACTTTTGGCTTCCATCTAACGGTCCCGGACGACCCCAGTCGACTGGCTGGTCAACGCGAACTCGGCAACGTTCCCACGGCCGTGCAGAAGTAGTTTCACCGCTGAAATCGGGTTTCTCGATTGTTTCAGCCCCAGAGGTGTTGAACTACGAGCCGATCAGCCTGGCGACCGACATGTGGTCCATCGGAGTTCTGCTGTACGTGCTGCTAACGGGATGCTCCCCGTTCGGCGGTGACACGAAGCAGGAAACGTTCTGCAACATTAGCCGGTGTCGCCTAGATTTCCCCGACGACCTGTTCGAAGACGTGTCCGAGGAGGCGCGCGATCTGATGCGCAAGCTGATGGTCAAGGATCCAAAGTAAGTCGGAGCGTCGCGATCACGACGAACGAAATCGTCCCGCTCGTAGTCGCACTCGTGGCCGTTTACCGCGTAACGCGATTGCATTCGTTCTCGGAAGTTAAGTAACGCGAACGTACGCGAGCAGAACTTGTAACAAACAATGTTCTCAAGATCCGCCGCCTATCTCTTCTTTCGCTTCGAGGTAAACGCCGAGCGGTAAACGTTCTCGGTAGTAGGTAGCGCCCGGCGGTCTTCCCCGAAGGCATTATTTTCACCGGTGCCGGAATTCTTAGTAGCCGGTGCCGTCCGATAATGCTTATCCGCTATGTCGCTGTCCTATCGGGGCCGACGAGGGCGCCATTTCGCGAGCGATGATAAGCTCGAGGTCGCCTCGCGTACGTGCGCGAGTAACCTCTGGTTTCGTTCCGTCCTCGTTACGCGATTTAAGCGGCCGCCGCGGTACGAACAACCTGATCGTGCGGCTTCCTGAATCCCAGAAGCTGAACGGTCGACATTCCACCGGAGCGCGGCTACTTTCTTCGAAACGGGAAGAGGGACGTCGACACATCGAACGAGTTCCGCTGAAAAACTGGTAGATTTCCTTATCGTCGGACAGCTGGGAGGAAGTCCCCATCCGGAATATCCTGGCCCTTCTACCGCGGAACCAGCTTATCTCGCTGGCAACGCGCGCTTTTATCGCCGCCGGTTAGAACGCGCGTCTCCCCTTTGATTCGCGTCCACCTCGTTGTTCACCGCGATCGCGTTTCCGTTTCGCCTCCGTTCTTTTCTCTTTTTGCCCATCGTCGCGCGTTACACAACCAGCTGGCACCCGTTACCAGGAGACAGGACGCGTCCCGCGGGCAGCTGCTGCCGGAAGTCGCGAGACGTCGACGCGAATCGGGAAGTTATCGCGAATCGCGAACGGGCGGAGAAAAAGATTCGCTCGCGGGGACACGGTGCAATCGTTGCTCCGCGTATAGTATAGCATAGTATACCTAATGGGATCGCCGGTTGAAAAGCGCTCGCGAACGTGTAGACCGAGGTAGAAGAGGATTTTAATCGATCGAATCTCCGGTTGTTTTTCAGCGAACGCCTGACCGTCACGGAGTGCCTGCAACATCCATGGTTCACCATGTTCGACGATCCTCGGCCACCACTCTCGAGCTCCGCTTGTTCAACGTTGGACCAGTCGGCTGTGAACGACTGCGCGTCGCAGGAGACGACGAAATCGGTTTCCGAGTCGAGCGCGAAACAGGAACAGCAAACGACGATGTCGAGCAACGCGAAGAACGACGCGGCGGACAAGCAACGATCGACGAGCGCGAGAGACTGCCAGGGCGTCGAGGCGAAACCGATCGCGAACAGGGCGATCTCCTCGCACACGGAGAATCTCTACTCGAAGTCGAAGCTGTCCGCGAAGCCAGCCACGTTCGGGCTGAGCTCGGACCGCAGGGACACCTTCAAGAGGAACATGGACAACCTCGCGCAGAAGTTCTCCGGGACGGAGATAATGATAATCGAGCCAGTTACGTCGAGCGGAATGACGGTCTCGTCTAGCGTGACCGGCGGCAGCCAGAGGAGAGCAACGGCGACGCACACGATGCCCACCGGCGAGGTGTTCAAGTGCACGCCCGTGTTCATCCTGGGCGAGGAGCAACACTGCAACGACAGCGGTAGCGACTCCGTCTCTGAGATCTCTACGGACAGTTCGAGCGATCGAAGTAGCATCTACTCGGACGATTCGTTGGATTTCATCCTGTACGGAAAGAACCAAGGCAGAGCCAGTTTTCCATTTTCAGCGTCGGAAACGTCGTCGGAACGATGGGAGCAGAGGCACCACACGAGGGTATGCCCGAGGGAGTGCAACGGCGTCGTCAGCAAGGCGCTCAGCCGTTTCACCTCCGAGACGACGAGCGCCAAGTTCAGCAAAATCTCGACGCCGCCGACCGTCCTCGGGAAGACCGGTCTGGAGGCGCTCCGCGAAAGGGGCGGTAACTTGGTGGTGATACGCGAGCCAGTCAGAGCCGGCAGGTACACCAGATACAGCGAAGTGCAGTGCGAGTCGGTCCAAGCACGGATCCGACGATTTCAGGTCCAGGGAGCATCGTAGGACGGCCGCGTCGCCGCTCCCGTCCGCGAATGGATTCCCTCCTCGCGCAGCTTTCACGTCGCCGAGTTCATTGTACATACACGCATACGCATATGTATGAATATATATATATATGTTAGTTCACGATGTACAGCGCGTAGTTCGGATAAACGGGTGCGTCGCGAGAGATCGGTATCCGCATGGAAATCTGCAGGGTGGGGAAGATTCGAGGAGGTCGATCGAACCTGTTGGCTGTAAATAATTACACTTCTGTACGTCGTCCGATACCGATCCGTCGCGGCGCACCCATGTAAATAAAAAAAAAAAAAGAGTCTAACGAGAGTAAGAACGCCGGCCCATGTTCACTACGATTCGATCGCGCGGAAAGTGAAAGCGGACGGTGAATTCGTAGATTTGTACATAAGGGCGATTAAAATTGAAGAGAGAGAGAGAGAGAGAGAGAGAGAGAGATAAAGAGAGAGAGTAATGAGAAGAGAACGTGAGCCGCGCGTTCGATGCATCGAGTTGCTCGCGAAACGAAAATCCGTGCGCCGCAGAGCCTCGCGATCGTTACGCAAGCGGCAAATGTCAAGCATATGTCAGACTCGGCGCGGAATAGTAGAGTAACGGGTTAGGGGAGAACGGCCGCGAGCGACTCGACGCCAAACCTAGCCATAATACCATTATCATCGATCGGGCCTGAATCGCTGTAACGCGAATTACCTGGTGGGGGGGTCCGTTCGACGGATCTCGCTAAAATCTAAATCCGATTACTTGGGTGCCTTTTACCGTAAGCGTTTAAGAGACTCGTGTACGCACGTTCGCGGATAGCTTGGCTCGATCGATCGCGTGCTTCGACGAACCGTTCACAAGCGCGCGGATCGCGACCCGCGAGCGCGTACCCGCCTAGTGCCTACTTTTGTTTGTCCCGTTCGCCGCGCGGCTTCTTTGTTCGTCTACGCGACGAAGCGTGTGGCGATTGAACGTAAAGGAAGACAGAGTGAGAGATATGGGAACATCGCCGAATCGCACAGTGCCTTACAGTCGTACGGACGATCTTACCGATCGAGCGAAATTGAGAGCCTAGACTAGCTTTAGGCCTCTCCAATTCTTCTCGTTGGATCGATACCGTCTCACGAGGGAGATTACATTTTCGAGACATACCCTCGCGACGCGGTGGACATCGCGGTTTGCACCACCGAACGAACCTTGGCTTCGTTACGATAAACCTCCTCCTCCTCACGTCCCCATTTCCTCTTTCTTGTACGCATCCCCTCAAGACTTACGGAGCAACCGTTCGAACTGTAGCCATCGTGTGGAAACGTGTCCGTTCGTGGACCGGTTTCCGTTAGCGAGGAATCGAATGATCGAAAGTTGCTCACTCGTCGAACAAAACGAACACGTTGCACAGGTGTACGGTCGCGTTTACCCCGCGTATCGTAGCTAAAGTCTAACGAATGGACGAACGCCTGGAAATCTCGTGGAGCGCTTACCTGCGTGATAACGAAGGGACCGCTCCGTAAATGCTAGTCATACAGTCGCTCGTCCTCTTGTTCGAACTCGTTCGTTTCCCTTGCCATTTTTTCTATTTTTTTTTTCTTTTTTCTTACGCGTTCACCGTGAGAGCGGAGACGACACCCGTGCCTTTTGTAACAGACAAGTTTACGCGAACGGAAGAATCGGAGAGACGAGATGATTCGAGAAGGAAGGACGAGCGCGGGATCGAAATGACGAATCGGCGCGATTCGAAGACGTATAAAAATAGCAGCGGAAACGCTTGGAATGAAAGAGAGGGAGAGAGAGAGAGAGAGAGGTGTGGTAATAGTCGGAGAAATGCGTTTGCTTTGCGTCGTCATTTCGTGTCAAATCGTACCTCGTAGATCGAGGGGACACGTTCGCATCGAATTTTCAGACTCCGCAGACATTAATCTCGAGAGCGTTCGTCCGCGGCAATTCCAACGCGCACACAGACACGTGAACTACGCGTAACGACGCGTAATGCCCGGTTCACGGAGAATTCTGGTATCCTGTCTCGTAGGATACGAACAACGAGCGGACGAGAGAGTACGAGTGGACGGTGATACGCGCGTGAATGCGATGCGTGGATTCATGATTGCCTCTGAGAATCAAAGAAAATCAATAGAGACCTGTAATATAGTTTTGCTACCGCGGTAGAGAAGGGCGTGCGTACCCGGTCGAAGCGGTTTGCCGTTCCTCGAAGGCCAATTCGTCGTTATTTATTTCCGCCTAATTTTTCTATCCGGTACCGTATTTAATTAGCCGAGTGTCGCGTTTCCTTCTCGTGGCGTTTAGTCCGATTAATGGGCCTCGCGGGAGAGCACACCGCGTTCTACTCTATTATGCGCGCACGCCCTCTTCTCCGACCTAATCAATTATCATTATTATTATTATTATTATTATTATTATTTTAATATTATTATTTTATTATTATTATTATTATTATTATTATTACTACTATTATTATTACTGTTATAATTATTATTATTATTATTATTATTATTTCATTATTGCTGTAATGTTATTAATATCGAAGTTAATTACGATGAGAAGAATCGCGCATGTAGACGTCATAAGAAGACCTTCTGTAAATACTTCTATCATTGTATTAATTTTAATATCGTACGAAATAAATGCCGCAAATCATTCGAAACCGCAAGTCGTGTAACTCGCGCAGCAGACGTTTCGCTTGACGGAGAGCCAGGATCGGTGGTGGCTACGTGCATCGCCATACTAGTTTCACTTGGGCACCAACTTCTCCAAGAACGTCGGTTTTCTTTTCATCCTATAAATAGGCGGTCATTAATAGCAGCCAGGTGACGCGGTGATTCATTAGCGAGATTTCCTGCCGGGACAAAAGCCGCCGTTAATACCATTCTAATCCCGCGTCGGGGAATTTCACGTTACAACCCGGTTTTTTTTCTACCCGCGAACGTAAACGGAAAACGAGCTATTAATTCGGCCGAGCGATACGCGGAGATAGCGAACAGCCGAGCGTCGCTTCGCCCGCACGGAGGCGGCGTTGCATAAATCGCGATCACCGGGGGGCATCATCCTCCCGAAAAGGAGCAACCGTGCCCGACGTTTTGACAAATTGCGCGATCGGAACCCCCGTTCATTTTTCACCTTGAACGAACCCGCCCACGCGCCCATAATTCTTCTCGCATTCGAGAAACTCGAAAGTTGAACGACGCGTTTCGCGCGGCTAGCGCGATCCCGCTTTTTTAGAGAGCTCCGAAAATACGTGGTAGTCGAGGCTGGCTCGAGTTGGTGGCCCGAAGTTCCGCGACGGCGACGTCGAACGGAGGTGACGCGCAGCAGATTTTAATCGGCGAGGACGAACAACCGGCAAGTACGAATTCGCAGCACGGACCAAGATGGAATCGCGGTGGCCTGTAATTAACGCCGATGCCGGTACTTCTTTTTTCTCTTCTTTTTTTACCTACGCGCTAATTAACGAATCATCGTTGGAAATCGCGAACGTCGAGCCTTATTCGACTTCGACTGGTGCCGCGCGCGTGTGTATCACGGGTGTTGATTTACCGATTTCTAAGCGTCACCAGACGTCGAGCGATTGTCTCGCGAGCCCCGAGGCGCTTTCCATCAACGGAAACGAGTCGAAGACGCGCTGAAAATCCGGCTGAACAAAATTTCTTCATTTCGCTGCGACAGCCTTTCGGAAGGGAACATCGATCGACTCTCGGATCGTCCAGGAAGCGACGACAACGGTCAGATTTTTCTAGGAACACCTCGAGGTCGTCGCGAGTAACGAGGAGGAAAACAGCAGCTTAACGATAGGACCGAGATAAATGTCGCGGATCCTTCTGAACGGAGAGCTCAGAAATTCTGGCGATACACCAAGGCAGCGGACATTAATCGACCGCCAAGTATGGTCGTAACTCAGTTATTAGACACGAGCCGGTCGTTCCTATTGTGTCTAATTCTTGGATCGTAAATCGCGGAGAGGTTGCACGTGCATGCCGTGCACGTCGCGCATTACGAGCAACCGGTGCACGCATCGTGCCGTCCTTTATGGTAGTCGCCAATTTGCATTCCCCGTGGATACTCTTTCGTTGTGCAAATAATGCCTGCTCGCTCGGTCCGCGGATCTAACGAGTCTCGCTCGCTCTCCACCCTGCCCCACTGGCTTTGTCTAAGGAATTAAACGATCCGCCTCCCTCGTATTTCTGCGTTCCAGACGGTCGAACCGCGAGCGTAACGCGAATCGCGTAATCGCGCGCCCTTTCGTAGGTGCGGAGAACAAGCGCTGCTGTTCATTCCCCGCGACAGAAGTGAGACGTTCCGTCGCGATTACGGTGAAACGCGTCGAAACGCATGAAATCGAGGATAGCCGGCCCCATCGTGGCAGCAACAATGTCGCGGCGCTTTGAATTTATTGCACCTGCCGGCGGAGCTATAAACAGAAATCATTAAGCGGTCCGTATCGACGACGTCGCGTCGAGTCGTCGTCATCGTCGGCGGGTAGGTAATTGAATTCGTTCGCTGCGACAGAGAAGAGAGGCACGACCTCGAGTTCGCGCTCCAGCTTACCAGTTTAGCCCGTAAATGGCGATTCCTCGCGTGATCCTCTCGGCAAACGCGCCTATATCCTATATTCTATTAACGACGATCGTCTCCTCGGATTGACCAACGCTGCCGCGCCGCTAACGGCATTATTACCATCCACCCGAGGAGCCTTCCGTTTCAGAAGCGAGCGAGTCGCACGAGAAATCTCTTTGCTTAAACTGGCAGCCGGGAAAAGTTTCTCGAATAACATTACCGACTTCTAAACGAGCGTCCACCTTTCACGAAGAAATCCATTTCCCTCGTTAGCTCGAAGTCGACGACGACGACGACCACGCAATTTCTCCCAGCTCCGATCGATCTCGAGCCTAATCGGACGCGCGCGAAAGACGAGACACCGGCGGAAGAGAACGCGGTTCTTTCTTCGCGTGTCGAAGGTGAACATCGCGGGAAGCCGCGAAAAAAGAGAGAGAGAGAGAGAGAAAAAAAAGACAGCAGCTATCGCGAATTCGCCATTGAAAGTAGACGAGCTGCGGATAAGCGAGCAATTATCCTTGGCACGATCGCCGGCGAACACGTCGCCGCTAATTGTCGGTACTAATTGCTTGTCACCACTTCTCGCCGTCCCGTGGACACTAGCACGTATCTATACGTTTTCTTCGCGGCGACAAACACTCGCGGCTGTACGGAGTTCCGCGTATTCGTGATTCGCGCGTGTCCCGCTGCATAATAGATCCGACGCGATCGGATCGAAGTGTCGCGCCGTAGAAAATCGTTCGAATGCCAAGCGGAGAACAAAGGAGACCAGCGTCAGAGGCCACGGGACGATCTACTAGCCGCGCGATGGAGCAGATTTTTAGACGCGTATCCGTTCACCGCTGCACCGTCGCGTATCGAAACGCAACGCGACAGGCGACGATGTTACGCGACGAGGATACGCAAGTTTGGACTCGTCGGCTCGTTAATCGATCTCTCCTTAGAGAAGACTCGACCAGGAAAGACCTTTGCGTACCCTTTCGGTGTGGGATCAAGCATCCTTGTCGTTTTTGCGCTCGATCCATAATAGCGGCGACTAACAAACGCGGAATCTTTATACAAGTACCATGTAGGTACGCTAAACAAGTCCTGCAACTACGCAGTCGACTTCCGTTGGGTGTAATTGAAAAATCGTGTACGAAAATTGTGTAAAAAAAAAGAAAAGAAGAAAGAATGAGGAACCAGGGTGCTCCGCGCTACGTTCTAACAGAGAGGTGTTCCACTGGTATCGATCTCGATACCGCGACTCGTTTCCAAGAAGCGATACAATCGGACATGGAAATCTCGAAGGTAAGACCCCCACGCGTTCATTAACATATTAACGCTTTTACGAGCACGCTTATACCACGTTTTACTACCGCCGCTACGAGCTCTCGAGCGGACAACCGAACGTCCATCATCCGCAGGGGAATACAACGACCTGCGTGGAAACTGTTCCTTCCACTCGTCCCGTCTCTCGAAACGGAAGCGATTCGAAAGGAGGAACGCACGGGAAATCGAGTTTACCAAACGCGATTTTAAGGCGCGCGTACGTGCGAGTCGAGGAGATCCACGCTCGGCTCGGCTCGGCTGTGGGGTACCACCTACGTTGGTACGTAGCCAGCGACACGGTGTACACACCGGCGGGAACAACGACGACCGCTCTCGCGTCCACTCGAGAAAGAACGAACGGAGTGGGACGAGGGAGCAGTGAGCGGGAGGCTGGAGACGAGCGGGCAAGCCGTGGACGGTTCGAAAGAGAAGAGGGAACGGGAGGAACGGTAGTCTATGGTCCAGCGACTCCGCGGCACGAAAGAAAAGAGAAGCGAGCTGAAACGAACCCGAAGCTTGTGGTCTCTCGCGAACTTGTGGCCAGTTTCAGCCGCGGCGCTCGACCGTCAAGCTCGCGATCCTCTCGTAGGGACGGCAGACCCCTGTCGTTTCGCCTCGAGATGCGAATTCGATCCGATCGTTCGCACGGCCAGCGAGCGAACTTTTAACGGACGCCTGCCTCGTTGCCCGTCACCCGCTCTATCAGTGAAATCGAAAGTGGTACCGCGAGAGTCGCGCGGAGGCCGTTTTTCGGTCACTGGGAAATCGTGCTCAGGTACGTCGACTTGGCTTGAGAGAGGATCGATCGTCTCTCTCCCCTCTCTCTGTTACCTCTAACGAATCTGTTATTTTTCTCGTTCCAGCTCTCGATGCCCCGTGGGTTAATCGCTGTTGGCGATCGACGAAAGGGTTTCTCACATCGTTATGCTCGATCGTCCTCGCGCGGCCACGAATTGACGAGGGAACAAGGGGAAGCTGGCCGCTAGCAGCATGATCTATCAGCCGAACCATCAGTCGCCGACGATGTCGTCCGCGAGGAAGACGTCGCCGTGGCCACAGCGTCGCAGTTTGCAAACGGTGTCCGGGAAATGTGCGAACACGAAAGTAAAGCGCGGCGGCGACAGGACTGGGACCGAGGAAAGGTGCAGGGGAAGGTGCAGAGTGCAGTGGAGCGAGAAACACGTGAAGGAGGGGTTGGTCCTCGTCCAAGAGGCCCAGCTCGCCAGAGTGGTGAAGACGGGGCCCATCACGGAACACTACGAGATCGATCCGAAGCCGTTCGCCAAGTAAGACGCGCTCGACACACTTAACTCCTTTCCTTGCTGTTATCGGTCGAACGTTTCGAGTCACGCTTTTCGCAAATCGCTGACGTTCGATCGTACATTTTTCATTGAAAAGTTCCCCAAGTTACACGGTTAATTACTCTGAACCGTAGTTCTTTTCAAATAGTTGCGTCCCTTCGAGCTCGCAGCGATTCCCAAACCTTCGACCAAACAGCTCGCGTAGGTATATCGTAGTCGGTAGTTGTTACTGCACGCGTGGGACATTTGTTACGCCTATCTTTACGTAGCATCTACGACCAGACGAGCCACGAAATGGCTGCAGGATTATTTATCGTTGATCATAGGCAAGCAAAACGGTGCGGTCTCGCGGCGAAAGTAACATAGTGCGAGCCAGGAACGTGTAATTTCCCGCTAATAATTTAATATGGAACGATACGTCGAACGGGAACGTTTCTAAACGACCGTCGGCTGAATAAGGCGCTCTCGAGCTCCCCGGGTGACTGCCGGGCATATCGAGGGCCAATCGAGGCGAACTGTCGCGCGCTTCGAATGGAAAGCGATAATATATAGGTATTACACGCGTACGAATTCCAGTCACTCGGTGTAACTCGGTCCAGATGCGACACTCGTAAAAACGAGACCGTCGATTCCGCCGGCCGACCGTTCGCAACGATCGCGGACGCTCGTTACTCACCGAGGCGATCGACGCGTACCGCGATTGTTGATCCAAAATTATAACATTCACCGTCGTCCCTACGTTTATTGGACATGTTAATGCGACTTTAAACAGCCGTCGCCGTGCATCGATATCGGGCGCAATTGCCTCGCGCGACTCTTTGCATCCTTAACGAACCAGGATCCATCCAGCCGATACCGATACCGGATCCGCGCGAACCTCGACGGTTACGCTCGCTTTACTTTATCCCCGCAATTCCCGTGTATCGCGGTCTCGAATTCGCGACGCTCTTCGTCGCTCCTGGTCTCGTTAGCGAGCGCGTACTCCGCTCGAAACGATCGAGACGCGAAAGGCAAGCGGACAGTTAATCCGACGAACGACAGCCGAGCATCGGAGGTTAATTGCTCGACGCGAGGCAGTAGCTGTTCCCGAAGGGAGGAAGGGGACGTGATCGAAGGGGGAGTAATAAAAATGGCCAGGTATAGCGGCAATAAATTTTCATAAATTATCCGCCGGTTGAGCGACGTCGACGAGGTCGGGTTTTCAACGGGTCGATACCGCGGCGACAGCTCGATCGATCGACCGATCGATCGAATTATCGGCACGCGTGCAAGACGGCGTTTAAATAAAATTCTTCTACGATCCTCTCGCGTACACAGCGAACCGATCGGTGTGTTGTTCCGTGTAACCGTGATTCAGTGAGCACGATTGCGATTCGGTATCGCGAGAGCACCTGGTAATTACTTTTAGAAACGGGCCTTGAATCCACGGCAAACGGCGCGCAAAAATTGCGCACGCCACCAGTTTCGAGGGTGGCTGGGAGGGGGGAAGGGCGGTTGGAAAAATCGAGGCTCGAGCAGGCCGCTTCGCCGGGCAACGGCGCGTTCAAATTGGAAGCGATTAAAGTTAATTGCACCCACTATCAGATGCTCGTTACGACTGTCGGCCGCTTATCTGGCAGCCGATTAAAGGACGTCGCGAGCGCGTCGCGGCGTTGGAAGGAGGATCGCCGGTCGATTGTCCAGCAAGGGCGTCTACTTTAATTTACGGGCTGCGAACCGCTTCCGGGGAGAGGTACTTGAGGAAAATTTACGCGGCGGCGATCGCGCCGTTCCCATTCTTCGAGATCTTTCGAGAAGATCGTTCGTCTCGGAACGCGACGGCTGGTAGGTCCCGATCCGGGACGGTTCACGCGACGTCGAAGGCGAAGATGCGTAAAGGCGATCGCGTCTCGTCGATTTTACGCGTTACAGACGTAGCCTTGCGAGGCGCCGCGGCGTCGACCTTGCCGGTCGGAGACGCTCGGAATCCTCCATGACGATCATAAAAATTCCAGTTGACGGCCAACGAAATTTCGTAGCCTGCTCGTACTCGTTTCTTTGTACGCTGTCCTTAACGAGTCCCCCCCGGCGGTTGTTACTCTCGGTAGTATCGTCGAGTTAGAAAAACGCGTTCATATAAAACGATCGACGTGGTTCCGCACAGCGGACAATGGGCGAAAGTGTACCGATGCCGATCTCGAGCGACGGGCATCCTCTACGCCGCCAAGTACTCGTCGAGGAGCCGATTCAACGCGGACTGCAGCGCCGAGCTGAGACACGAGATCGCCCTGCTGTCCCTCTGCTCGCAATCGCCGCGCGTCGTACGACTGCACGACGTCTACGAGACGCCCAAGGAGATAATCCTCGTGATGGAATAGTGAGTATCCGCGTGACGCACGGCCGCGTCCCGACGAGAGATCGATCGAACTTTAAACTTTGCAGCGCACCCGGAGGTGATCTGCAGACGCTCATCGACGGTGATTTGGTGCCCCTCGAAGGTGACGTGGTGCACTTTGTGAGGCAGCTAGTAGAAGGACTCGTCTACCTCCACGAGAGAAATATCGCCCATTTGGACATCAAGGTAAGTTCGACCCATAAAAGGTCGATGCGAACTTGTCACGTTCCTCGTATATCCGGATCCCGGAACCAAGCACGCTCGACGTCGCGTCACGCGAACGCGCCAAAACCCCGCGCGTAACACCGTGCCTCCCCGCGCCGCGTCCTATCCAGGGTTGGAGCTAAGCGCGGCTGAACTATCGCGATGGAATTCGGCCGCGATTACGCGATTCCGGTGAAAACGGCGTTCGCCGGGAACGGCAAGAAAAACCGATTCAGCGGCGGACGTGCCGCCGGCGAGCGTAAAAGGGAATTTTCGCGACGCGTTATCGTCGGAGCACGAGCGGAGCAGCGGAAGGGGAGCGAGCGACGAGCGGCTAAGGCAGCGCCGTTAATTGCGATTCGCTCGCGTTACGATCGGGGCAAGGCGATTCCGACGATAAACGGGCCGGTAAACAAATTGGAATCGCCTTTTACGTACCCGTTCCACGAACAAAGGTGAGGGAGATACACCGCGATGCGGGCGGCGAGAACGCCGCGTTGAACGCGACGAAAAAACTCGCTGGAACTCGGACACGAGCGAAGAGAACGGCTGAGATGCCCGATGCGCCCTGAACGTCCTCCCTGTTCCCCGGCTCGTTCCCGGCCAATTTATCGCGTCCCCTCGATACACGGGCCGCTCTTTTATTTCGGTAATTGCGGAAACGCGAACGCCTTTTAGCCGGGGCGCTGCTCCGGGTGGAAGAAAAAAAGAAAAAAAAAAGAAGAAAAGAAGACGAGAGAAGGGGAAGAGCGTTCTGTACGCGCGGCGCGTCGTCGAATAAAGGCTCCTCTGCCCCTCGTGTATTTTCAGCTCCTCCGTGAGTCGAGGCGACCGTCTTTCTTAACCGGGAATAACGACCGGTCTCGCGGTGTCTCGCGCGAACTTTGCTCCGGCGATCTTCGCGCCAGGCCATGTACAACGCTCGTAAAGTAACGCGCGTCGGCGTAATTAAGAGTTCCACTCGAGATTTCCGATGCCCCGACGATACAAGCTACTCGTGGTACGCGTAACGCGTTCCCTCCCTCCTCCCCCTCCTCCTCCTCCACCCTCTTCTCGCCGCTCGTCCGTTTCTCTTTACGGGCAAAGCGAGAAAGGATCGTTTCGTTTCGGACGCGCGCTGGTACGTACGCACGCACGCACGTATATACTTATACGCGCGCGCGGCGGAGGAGAGGGACGACGAGCGAAGCAGCAATAAACTACGGCTCGATCCGCGACGGATAAAAGGATTTCTTCTCGTTATCCTCGCGAGAAATTCGCGAAAGGTCGACGAGCCTTTACCCGGGCACGGAACAACATCCTCGGCCAAGGCGCCAACACGAAACGCCCGCGTACACCGCCCAAGTGCGAGCGAGCCAGAGAGAGTGAGAGAGAGAGAGAGCGTGTGTTACCCAGCGCGTGCCGACTTTTATCGGCTGCATAAATCGTGTCGCGCGAATCTTTTCCCTCGAATCGGCCAAGTTATTTATTTAGCTGTCCATTCCGAATTCGATTACAAGCCGCGCGCGCGTAAATACCGAAATAAAAGGCGCGCGCGGGCCTACCACCGCGTCGCTTTCGATGGTGCTCACGGTCTAGAAAAGAAAGCGGTCTCGAGGATCCATGGAAATCGATGCTCCTTCTTTCTCTTCTCCACTCCTTCCTTTTTTTTTTCTCTTCTCCCTTTTTTTTTCACGCGACCAGGCGAAATTCGTTCGCGACCAAGGGTACCAGGCGGCGATGGCGAACGACAAAACAAACAGCGTCTCGTATAGTTCACCATGGAAGAAACGACGGGCGCGGCAATGAACAACCTTGACCAGCGCGAATTTTTCTCGGGCGTGTTGGTGCGTCCGTTCGCGCGCGCGCCGCTCCGATTCGTGATCCACGATTCACGGTTCGCGGGCTGCTGCGAACCGAAAGGATTGTTGCGCGCACCGCCCGGCCACCGCCGCGCGTACGATACATTATTCCCGCGCTCCATAAACACTCGACCACCGTATTTGGACGTAGCGGGCCGCGTATCGATGCGCTCGCTGCCTTGCCCAGGAGACTGTGTGTGCGTCGCCGAAACGATGCAATTACATTGTCTCGCCGTAAGCGATACGTTGTCCGCCAGAAACCGATCCAGTCCGATCGTTCCTGCCTCGAGTCCTCCCACCGAGAGGACTCAATAACGTCCCCAGCTATCCGAAACGAGAGCTTTCGTTCTTTCCCTTTTTTTTTTCCATTTTTTGTTTGTCGTTTCTTTCACCGAAAATCGATCGTACGCTCGCTACGATCTAAAGGGAGCAACGGAACGCGAGCAGACCCCACGCTCCTCGCGGTGAAGCGACCACGCCCTGAGTTCGTCGGTGAATCACACCTGGTTCCTATCTCGTCGGACGCTCGATACCACCTATGTCTCTGGCCGGCCGTTAGTGGAGCAACAGCTGATAACTCGCGAGAGAGAAAGGGCGGAAGGGGAGTACAGCCGGCTAAGGAAAGGGCCCGTCGCGATTTCGCGAGCGAAACCGCGGCTAGAAGCTCCCACGTTGCCAGCGCGAACGGAATAATCGCATTCTGGTTCGCTCGCCAGTTCGCACCCGATGAATCACTGGCTCTGTTCGCCGTGCACCCATAGATCTGCCAGCGACTAACCTGTTCGCCGTAACTGGAGCACCTCTGGGTGTCGATCGCGACATTTACTAGAACGCGCGGACAGGGAGGGGTAACTTAATCGAACGCCTCGGCTCTTTTCGACCGTGCCGTGCTCTAGAAAAGAACAGCCTCACGATAATAACCGATCCGACTTGATCGACGCAGCCTCTCGCTAAATGCAAAGCGAAATTAACGGTGTCGCCGTGGATACGCAACAACTTTTTCCTCGTTTTTTTTTCGTCAAGGCGAACGGTCGATGGGGAACGGAGATTTAGCAACGCGTTACAAGCCATTCCGACCCACGACTCGATGTGGGATTCGATGACATCCGCCGAAAAACTGTCCACCTCGATTGCCTATTAAAAGAAAAAGAGAAAGGTCCGTCGACGAGAGTAGAGCGTTCGAGGATTAGAAACACCGCGCGAGATGTCCCAGCGTTTCTCGATCGTACCCTTGGAATCGTGCGTCTCGCGCTTTTGTCATTATTTATCAGCCGGTCGCGCGCTGGGGACTACCGAGGGGAACTTTGAATATTCAGATCCGCCCACGCGATCGCATCTCGCCAAGGACCCCGGACTTTTAACGCCGCGAAGATTCTCTGCGTCGCGCGGGATCTCGTTCGGCGGGCGCCGCGTTTCAGCCCAGGTTCGAGACGGACGACGATCCAGAGGCGTGGGTCTAACGCGAGGATCGCTTATCGACGACTTGTTAGGCTGGAAAATCGCGACGGGTGACGTGTATAAGGAAACACGAAGAACCGGCCGTTGCGTTGGGAAATCTAGGCTCCGCGGGACGACGCTCGCCACGAATATAGGTTACAT
Organism: Xylocopa sonorina; assembly: GCF_050948175.1. Classification (NCBI taxonomy): domain Eukaryota; kingdom Metazoa; phylum Arthropoda; class Insecta; order Hymenoptera; family Apidae; genus Xylocopa; species Xylocopa sonorina. The sequence goes on from NC_135193.1 coordinate 18,857,967, forward strand.
TCTTATGCGACTCTCGTTCGAACGAAATCGCGTCCGCGTCGCAGGCGAACACGGCTACGCAGCAAAGATCGCAGCCTCGATCGCGCCCGTTCCCCGAGAAACTTAATATTCCATTCTATTCAAGCCGCGTGCGCGCTCGAATTTATCGTAACAGCATCTGCCGTGTTTTATGGAAACGATCGCGAGATGCTCCCCTCGGGTGGAAGCGCGAATCAGGGACGAACGGTCGTTTTTCTCGTGGCTCGCTCGCACCGCGAGAGAACCGGGGCGCTCGCGCGCTCGATACCATCCCCAAACGCGCGGTGGATTTTTAAAAGATCGTCCAGGCAGAGAAGAAAGGTACAAGGTGTCCCGCTGCGCGCATGTCGTCCACGGACCGACTGTACGTGACGCGTAAAAGAACGACTCCCGATGCCGCGATTAACTCGTCATTAGCCGGCGACGTTGTTTTTAAACAGCCTCATTTGCATGGACCAAAGTCCCTCGAGATTTTTTATCGGCCGCGTGCATCATCGAGAATTCGCGAGGCGACCGCCGGGTTGGACGTGAACGAGCATAACCGATTCCTTTCAGCGGGACAACAAACCTCCTCCCTCTTCCCTCCCCGTCCCTCCGTCCGATTATCGCGAATCATCGCGAACGCGCGCTCAACGCGTGTACCGATACTATTCACGTTTTAACAGGTGTGTCACCGTGACGCGCCACGTGTCGTCGTCGTCGTCGTCGTTGTCTTCGTCGCTGCACGGTGAAAGTGCCTCTAGCCGGGACGAGTATCGTGGTGGTATGCAAATTTCCGCGATCTGAATGACGTCAGGCGTCTCGTCAATAAACGTGGAACGGCACCGTTCCCGCGGGAAATCGATCGAACAATGCGCGAACTCGTTTATAATTGAAACCCATCGAGCAATAATCCGTGCCGTAAAAAAACAGCATTAACGATCTCATTTTTCATTCGTCGACTGCGAGCTAAAAGCACGCCGGCCGGCCGTATACGCACGCATACGCGCACCTTATATTATCGTTTACGCGTTATTTACGATCGAAATTCAATTAAAGGGGAAAAAACGAGCGGGCCTTGGCCAGGCTGGATTAACGACTCAATTAACGGCAGGCTAATTGATATCGAATTACAGACGATGGTTTACGTTTCAGCCGCAGAATCTGGTAATGATGGGCAGCTTCCCGGAGTGCGAGGTGAAGCTCTGCGACTTCGAGATCTCGAGAGTGGTACTCGAAGGGACGGAGGTCCGCGAGATCCTCGGGACACCGGATTACGTGGGTAAGCAGAGACTATTTCCCGCGAGACGACTCACTGTTCGTCTCCTCGGACTTTATCTCGGCTCGCGATCACCCGGGCGAAGCTAACGAGGAAACGCTGAACGAGCCGCAGCCTCCGACAAAGCGTGGCCGCCTTTTCCGGTGAAACCATCCCGCACTGCTGGAAAATATAAATGACAGCGGTTATTCGTGTACACGGAATGACATATCGCGGGTATTACTTTGTGGCCACGAATTCGCCGACACCGGGACCAGAACCCGACAGGTGTGTCGGCACTTTGCTCGCTCCGCTACCGGTTAATTGCCGCCAATCAATATCTTGCCGCGCGCTAATTGACGATCCCTGCTCGGAGCGGATACGCGAGCATAATCGATATTAATTGACATATTCGGGTTTTAATAAACGTACACGCTGGTCCCGGAGATCGATGCGGGGCGCGCGGATACGTGACGGGTAATTGCGATCGGCGCCTTAAATCCCCTGGTAGCGGCCGTCTCGTGGTATTCGCGAGCGGCGTCGACGTCCGTCGATCGGCGCCAGATCTGAGAGAACGGTCCCCGGAATGCCGCTCGATCCGGCGCTTCGTGCGCATTTATCGAAACTCTCGCCTCGCCACGCTGGACGTCACCGATCGTTATCGTAATTTTTTTTAATTGCCCGTGCCCGTTCGCGATTCGCCGCCGGTCGAGTCGCGGAGTTAATCGCGGATCGTTATCGCGGGACTATCGGGAACAGTGGAGCGATACACTTGTTACGGTCCGTTCTGAACGCGACGTTTGCGCCGTGCAATTAGAACCGCGGAACGGCGCAGGAAGTTTACCGAACGAGAGGCGCCGCCTCCGATCGCGGCCCGTATACGTACGCCGATATAATTGATGCGCGCCATTATTGTCGTCGATCGTATCGGCTCGCGGGACAATAAAACTAGTTTGTATCCGTTGGATATCTTAATCGGGCTCGATGCTTCTTGAAATTGAACAAGGACGGCCGCCGCGATCGTATCTCGATGCTCGAATTAAATCGCCCCAGGAATTCTCAATATGCATCTCATCGAGCCTTGAGAACTAATGATCCGTAGGTACGCGCGTCGGTGTGCGTAACTGTGCGTAATGACGTTAATATTATTTCCAACGGCGCCGTAACAGAGAACGATGGGAGGAGGAGCGGGGAGGGCAGGGATTAGCGAATTCAGCTGTTCAGAGTTTAGAGAGCAAGACATCATCCTCCCGTCGCCGACGCCCACGGGCCAATCAATTTTCGTTTGCAAATAAAAATGACATCGCCGGATGATATCACGAATTAAAACGCAATCGAGGCCGTTCAGCCGACAACGACACACGCGCGATATTAAACCGAGTCTTCTTCGTTTCAGCGCCCGAAATTCTTCACTACGAACCGATCACGCTGGCTGCCGATTTGTGGTGCGTAACACTAGGAGAAATGAGATTAAAACATATAGTATCTAGTCGAGGGAGCAAAAATTCGTAGAAACACCGCGATAATTTTATAATTCTAGGTCCTTGGGCGTAACGACGTACGTTCTTTTAACGGGGTTCTCTCCGTTTGGCGGTGAAACCGATCAGGAGACGTTTCAGAACATATCCCTGGGCGAGGTAGACTTTCCAGAGGAACTGTTTGGCGACATCTCGGCGCAGGCGAAAGATTTCGTTGGCAAACTTTTGGTGCTAGACCCAAGGTGAGCCGTGAATCGCGTACAGAATCGCGTCGTCCCTCGAAAACGGCGGCTAACAATTATTCCATGTAATCGCGTATGTTTCAGCGCACGATTGACCGCGAAACAATGCCTGCGTCACGATTGGCTACGCGGCGCGCCTACGCAAGCGTCGCCTCATCTCCGGAGATACCTGTCGAAATCGAGGGAACTTCTTCTGGAGCGTGTCGTCAGCCGCGAGAACCTGAGGAGAGCGGCGCTGTTGAGCCAGGCGAGCAGCCAGGCGAACCTCTCGAGCAACCTCCAAGAATCGTCGAGCCGCCGCGATCAGAGCTTGGAGGACTGTCTGCTGAGTCAAAGCGAGATGTGCCTGAGTCACCGTCTCACCGGAAGTCGGTCCAGCCTCGAGGGTAGCGAGGACTTCCCGAGCCCGGCCGACTCGCGCACCAGCCTCAACTCCTCTGGAACGAATCTGAGCTGCGTCAGTCAGAGCTGCCTGTTGAACAAAGAGCAAACTCAAGGCCTACTGAGCCGGGCCCAGAGTCGATCGCAGGCGAACCTGAATCACGGTCTCAGCCGGGGTCTCCTCTCCAGAATACGAAGCTTGAATCGAATCCAGTCGCAGGCGTGTCTGCTCAACGGGAACTCATCGCCAGCCTCGACTTCGCTGCGGCCACGAATGACGACGATAAATCCGGTGATCAGCAAGTCGCGCGAGAAGCTGTACGGGCTGAGATCGTTGTCCAAGTCCCAGGGGGTTCTGGATATATACAGAAGCCTCGAGTGTCTGAAACGAAGGAAGAAGAGCCATCAGCGAGCGAAAACGGAGGACATGCTACCGATCTTCAAGCGGTTGGGCGCTGAAATAGACGCGTCGATCGCGACCACGTGCAACGTCGGGGATCACCTGTCCTACGACGACATCTCGAGTCTGGTGGAGACCAGGAAGGACCTCGAGCGCGAGGATAAATACGACGGTTCGAGCGCGCAGACGACGGATGGAAGTGGATCGGTGATTGGGAGCGAGCTCGACGATCGAGCGTCTCAAGCGCAAACGAAGAACGAGATTGAAACCAGCCCGGAAGCGTCGAGGGTGCACACCTCCGAATCGGAGGAGAACTTCGACTCGCTGAAGTCGATCGAGTCGGACACGTTGACCGAGGACTCGGACGAAACGGCGGTGCACCGCGAAACGGGAACGAATCCCACGGCCAGCAAGCGGCCCTGTCAGCGGCAACATTCCGACGCCTCGAGCCATTCGAATAACTCGGGAACATCCGACGACAAAGAGGATCGATCGACCGAGTCTGAAACCGAGGAGCCAAAGTACACGGTCGCGCAGCTTGTCTCCGCTTTCAACAAACACCAGGAGGTCGCGTCGAGGACCAGCTTGGAGGCGATCATGACCGAGAAGAGAGTGAACGAGGTCACGTTCCCCACCGGGACGAAGGCTCTCAGGCTGTTCATACCGGACATCAACATCACCGAGAGCAAGATCGTCAGGCGGAAGACCAGTTACAAGCCGCGGAAGAATTGGGAAGAGTTGAGGAAGAAGAGCGAGAAGAACGAGGGGATATTGACGAACTTTGGCCACGATTCTGGTAACGAGGACGAGAACGAGGAGAACGAAGTTGCTCTCGGTTCCGCGAACGACGAAAAGATATCCAACGGTGAAACGACCAGGGACGAAGAGGATAAAGACCAGGTCGATTCGTCCTGTGATCGATGGCCGAATCTGCCGCCGATCGAAATTAACGGAGACTCGATTTTCGCGGAAGACACGATCCAAGACAACGTGGATACGACGATAGACGAGAAGTACAAGCGATGCGTGAAAGGAGCCAAGTTGAACGCAATGGAGACGACGGTGAACAGGGACAACGAGAAAGCTGAAAAATTGCCATCTAGCACGGATCGTTCCACGCTCTGGACTTCGACTCGTCAGAAAGAGAGACTACCAAACTACATACACTCCAACGTGACCACATGCCACGTCGTCAAAGACGATCTTCGAGACTCCGTTGAAAAACCAACTTCCGGACGGACAAACGCGAACGGCAAAGTAAACTCAAAAGTCCAAAAGGCAGATCGATCGAAGCCTACGTACACTACGGACAGCGTGAACGTAAATTTGAAGGACATTTTGCAGAGGGTAGACAGTTTTCAGAATACTCCGAAAGAGAACATGGAAAATTTGAGGAAAAGGACGTCTATCGCTAAAATAATGTTAAATGACAACATGACGCATGACAGTCACGACAAGAACGAAGAAGACTGCCGATCGAGCGGTCGAATCCGAAACGAGCCTCCTTCGACGCTGACCACCAAGGAGGAGGATCACAAAGTCAAATTGGTCGTGCCATCTTCCTTCGTGAGATCTCCATCGTTGTCCAGCGAGAGCAGCTGTCCTACACCCTCTAGCGTTCATTCGGACTCGCACGTGCCCTGGGAAGACGTTCAGAACAGTACATCCGATTCGAACGTGTCCCTGGAAAAAGAAGATCCTGGTAGAGTTCGACGGAGAAACGAAATTCAGAGAACTTCGAGTGAAGGAAGAGGCAAGCAATGTCCAGAGGACAAGAGACTTTGGGGCAGAGTTTGCACAGGCTCGTACAGCAGAGCGATGGAGAAGTTTAGCAAGAACAACGACGCGAACAAAAAGCCTGTCAGTCAGCTGAATGGAATACAACAGAACGAGAAGACCAGACGGAAAAGCAGCCCCGCTATGACTCGCTACACGGATCCGTAAAAATAGACCTCCCTTCCACAAGGTTTTGAATCTAGAACTCGGCCTTCCCGAATCACGGTGACTCAGGCCGGAAAAGCCTAAATCAAACGACTAAAATTTTCATTTCGCTAATCCACCGACCGGCCGGGAAGGAAACGATCGACTCCACGACCTCGCTTCCGACGAACGCTCGCGAATCTAGATGACTGGAATCGCGCGATAGTCATCTTCAGGCTGGACCAAACCGACGGACAAATAATCCGCATGCGTGTGTCATCAAATTGTCGAACGACAAACGGTAACCTGTCATTAACATCCCACCTCGCGTGGTCAAACAAGGCGATTGTACGTGATTGATCGTCAGCCTTTAGCCTTGACTTAATCTCCATATCGAGCGATCTTCGAGAGCTACTTTTTTCGCACGAAGTGCGTAGTATCGGCGAAACACGCGGCTGGCTACTATATAAGAGAAGGGAGCAGCTATATCAGCCAAAAAATGGTAATCAACGAATAACGGGATACGAACTTACTCTACGAGAGTGGCGTCGATTAGAAATTCAAATCAAACCGGAATTGTGTAGGTAACTGAAAGCCAAGTGCTTAACTCACGAATCGCTTAACTCTTACAAAGAACGCAATGCGTCTTGCGTTTGAAAACTATTGCTCACTCGCGAGATTATCTTTCTACGATACAACTTTGCCTCTACTAACTCTCTTTGACCTATCGTTTAGGGAGCTCTAGTTCAACTAGTAACGATGACTGTCCAATTTGGTGCGCCGAAAATTGTAACTCGATTAAATCGTAGTACTCTAGCAGTTATACTTGATTTAGATTTTAAACGATTCATTCAGTTTTGTATCGAGGATATCCGAATAAAGACTCTTCACCGCTGAGTGGTAAGCGTTATCGATTTTGAAAGGCAACGAAACCCGGTGAACATTCGCGCAGGTAATCGACGAGGAGAAAATTGCAGCCAAGGGGGTGTGCACAGGTTTGGTAAAATTAAATTTTATTATAATATAAAACAATTCGGCATCGTAGCTGGCTCGCGTATTATCAGCGATAATAATATTAGTATACACAAAATAATTGCGGGTTCTCGGTCATTCCACTATTCCCATCTACTCTTTCTCACCCTCTTCCTTTCTCCTCCGGCATTCGAGGGTTGGCTATCCTGTACTTGTGCCTGTACCTGTACCTTTGGTTGCTCGGTATTTGGTTTCGGAGCAACCGGCGGCGGTGGGGGCATTATTACCGAAGGGCGCGTGATAGTTTGTTCCCACGTATGATCCGAGGATGCTCGAAACTGAAATCATAATCGCGCCGCGTTCGTAGCTTGAAATTTCACCGTTTACCATTTCGATGCTTACCTGGGAATTGTACTGGCTACGGAACGCGGCCTTCATGGCAGACAGCCGATCGCTACCCGGTCCGTGTCTTTCTAATTTTTTAACAACTTCGCTTATGTCCTTTGAACTCTGCGACGATGAACCTCCACTCTAAACGAGATAATGGGAGCAAATTCAAAACGCCGATAATATCGAAGCTGTAAAAAGTGTAGACAAATAAATACCGAAGTCGAGGAAGCGTCAGGTCTACCTCTGAAACCAAGTCCAGCACCTCCGACGTTCAAACTCTTTCCCTTCCCGCCTTTGAACCTCGACTTCCGGAACCAAGCGCTCTGCATCGCCAAGTCCATCAGACTCTTTGGTACCTCTTGATTCGCGCCCTCCAAATTTCGGACTAGATGGCCGGCGAATTCTTTGTCTTTCTCCGTCACAAGGGTATACGCTGTACCCTTTTCACCCGCTCGACCTGTTCTACCTATCCTGTGTGTATGGGTATCGATATCGCGGGCGACATCGTAATTAAGAACCGTTCTGATATGTGGAATGTCCAAACCTCGGGCTATAGGGGATTTAAGAACGATTTTAAGAAGACTGCCGCGCAACGTAACGCAGGCCTACGAGCCAGCTCGTAGCAACAGAATATCTATAATTACCAGCAACGTCAGTAGCAACCAAAGTACTGACTTCCTTCTTTTTAAAAGAAGTTATTACTTTGTTTCTTTCGATCTGATCCATATCACCGTGTAAGAGCAAAACATCGAACTCTTTCAACTTAAGATTGTTCGCGAGCTCTTCCGCATTGAGCTACGGTAGAAAAGAAAGAGTTGTAGAAAGAATTTACTCGTTACACCGTACATATGTCTCGTGAACGGTGGACAGGAACGCGATTACTGACCTTTTTGGTTACGAAAATCAACAGACTACCAGCGCTCAAAAATTCAACCAGGTTTTGCAACAACCACGTCCATTTGCCGGTTGGATTGTTATTGAACACCACCACGTGCTGAGTGACGTCAGCGTTCGCTTCACCGACGTCCCCTTGTACTATCCTGACCGGGTCCGTTAAAACGTCCCTGGCAAGCTTCTCTACCCTCTTTTTGAAAGTTGCGCTGAACAACAACGTTTGCCTGTCTGGCCTTACGTGGTTGCATATAGAACGCACTTGTGGCTCTGAAATCAAATAGAGCGGTAACAAGAGAGTTACAGAATGTTATTAATAACTGAAGATTCAAAGTTCTCCAGCAGCTACGTGCAATCGATAAAGATCACTATTATTAAACTGCGTAGCAACGGTACGCTTACCGAAACCCATGTCGAACATCCTGTCGGCTTCGTCCAACACCAGAAACGTTACTCTCGATAAGTTTGTCGCCTTCATTTTAACTAAATCTATCATTCTACCCGGCGTTGCGACCACTATTTCCGCTCCCCCTTCCAACGCTTTACTCTGTTCCCATTTGCTGCCACCACCGTAGCAACAGCACACTTGAATGTTGTACACTTTCCCAAACTTTCTCGCTTCTTGATAAATCTGCGAATAAATACGAACAATTCCATCTACAACTAATCCCATTGCAAGCGTAATCCGTTAAACTATGTTAGCGCTTCAACTACCTGTTGAGACAGCTCTCTTGTAGGGGCAAGTATCAAACCGATAGGTCCGTCGCCAGTCTTTAATTCTTTTTGGTCCATAATGTGGACCAACATGGGCCATATGAAGGCCGCTGTTTTACCGCTACCGGTCTTTGCGATACCTATTATATCCCTACCGCTTAACGCCGCTGGAACGGCTTGAGCTTGAATGGGAGTAGGTTGGGTGTACTCGTTTTTTCTAATAGCTTTTATCAACGCGTCATCGAAACCAAAATGGCCGAAACTCGTGACCGGATTCGGGGGACAAGGACCAGACACCTTTATCCCCAAAGTTTTCCTCAAATCGTCAACTTGCTGTTTACTTAGACTAGCAATTTCGTCGTGAACATTGTAAAAGTTTTTCTCGAACGGTTCGTACTGTATCTCGCTGTGATCGATAGGGGGCAGAGGATCGATCTCTTTCTTTTTCGGTGGCGCGATAGGATTGCCGTCTTCGTCGTACTCGATCTCTTGATCCGATTCCTCTTGCAGCAGACCCGCAGTTGGATTTTCTTCCATGTACCTTAGCGGAGGAACAGTTCGATATTTTTTTCCCCTGCTCTATCCTGTTACAAGATCTCTCCTTACCTGTAGTAACTCTCCTCGTCGTCTTCGCCATCGATGTCCGCTCTGAACCCTTTAGACTTTTCCTCTTTCCGATCGTCTTCCGCAAGCTGAGCCTCGTAATTATTCTTCTTCACTTCCGCATCTATACCGGCCATAAATGCATCCAGAGGATCCTCTTCGCTGTCGCTGTCTTGTTTTGGCGTCGATTTCTTCATCCATTCGTAAGTGGGAGAACCAGGCGCCGGTATGTACTCCAACGAGAATGGTGGAGGATCGTCGTCGTCCTCAAAGTATCTAACATGACGCGATTAGCTTTGCGTTTCGGTTTTCTTTCTCATTCGAACATGCTCTCTTACTTTCCTAAGGCGTATACTCACTCTTCTTCGGTTTTGCTACGTTTCTTTGGCATTCCCCAGCATGCGGATAAAGCATTTTCGGTAATAGAATTCATGGTATGATAGCCCTGTTTGCTTAGAGTAGAATTTGGCGGAGGTGGTGGTATGTTAGAACCACTCCTCTTTGTGCCGGTCATTTGGAAGCCGGCGAACCCAAAGCCTTTTGGCTTATTTCCACCTCCTCTGTGATAACTCATGTCTAATTTGTTATCTGCTAAAATGTTATTATATTAATGATTTCTTGTCACGTATCCTAATTCTATTTTTACTAGAAAACAGTCATGCAGATGCTATTAGTCGTATCACTTTTGGATACAGTTACAATTTTGATGCGTTTCTCTTTCTAGACAAAGGAGCAGTTTATTTTCTACTATTAGAGCAACAACCGTTCAGAAAATATATTGTTAATGAACCTTTGGATCAAGATTTGATAAGTGCATATGACAGAATGCTATCTACGAAGCTTATTATTTCTAATTTATGTCTATTGTAGAGGCAAATCATGCATGTACCAAAATCAAGAGAATACGTCAGTTAATATTCAGGCAATATAGTTTTAGGGATAATAAGAAATGCTTTACAACAATGCATATTTATTGTTTTCATTTCAATGCAAAGAAAGAGGTTAGAACACCTTTGCAACCAACTAATTTAAGGTATAACGTTGAGGCACGTCTCGTTTCCCCACAAACACTGTTTCACTACTTGGTCGATATTTTAAGACCATTACGTGAGGCGGATCTACCTTACACAAATATCCTTCAAGACGTTATTTCACATTTAACAAAGTGCGACTTCGACTGTACTTCAATATCGAACGGTAAAGTAACTGCAACAACTTAGACGGTGCTGCCTCCAAGTGGAGGTTCCATCCTCCGTAATCGCTATTCCAAATTACGGTTCCTGGCTGGCATTGTCTTCCAAAAAACTAATCATAGACATTATTCACCTTTTATAGCTTGAAAATATTATAAAGTGAACAAAAAATATCCATTATATTATCCTAACTAATTTACGGAAAGAAAGTATCGTCTGAATCTGAAAAGAAAATACTTATAACAAATGCCGCTTTCTTCATCCCTATCTCATCCCCATTCACCATTTTAGTTGGGCAATATTGCGCAATAATAAATCGCAATTACACTTCGTTAGAGAAATCAAATTTATCCCGTGATTACCCTGTAAACTATCGATAATCATGGTCGCTTCATGGAGCTAAATTCAGAATGACTCGCGTATAAATTAGAGTTAGGAAATAGGAGCAAAAGAAAATCAGGTTCCCGAATGTTGATTAGAGATGTTAACACAGGGATACGATAGAACACGATTATTTAAATCGTGCTTAATGTCCCCGCGATGCCGAGTAATAGAATCTTCATTCATACTCTTGCGGTTGAGTGACATAAATAGTTTTCTATCACAGCTGGATCGATCGAATATACGAGCCTGCGTATTAAAGGAGGCGCCATGCGACTCCTTCGTAGATTTCAGCGTCCGTCGTGATCTCCTTCGTTGCAGTTCAGATCCTGCCACAATCAGACAAGTGTCGAGCAATTGCGAACACGGACGTGATCAGTCGCACGTAAGTAGAGAACTTTCATTTCCAAAATCTCTCTGATTTAAAGCAACAGCGACGCGTTTACCAAACAAACGTTCGCTCTCAGGCGTCCGTTCTTTGTCGGTACACGGTCCAGAAGTGTGGCCTTTGGTTCGTATAATGCTCTAGACATAAGGACGATTACTTTGGCAAAACACATTATTTGCGTGCATAAAGAACGATCGTGCCACCGTTCGCCTCAACAGGTTTTAACAATAAATGCGTTTTAAAGTAGCCAAGATGCCGTCGGTCCGCCGGATGATCCTCGGGCACGTTATGTCCGGCTTGTGTACCAAAATGAACCGCACGAAAAAGCTTCAAGGCGATTTACTCGAGACACGAATGAAAAGATGCCTTTCCACGTTCGATATTACGCTGCTCGGTACGTATGTTAACCGTGCTATTTTCGTCGTAAGGACGTACACGACCGCCGCTCGCGGTATCGCGTTCACGAGCAACGATAAAGCAGTTCCCGAGCCGGAAAAATGTTAATTGCATTGCGCGCAAAATAACATTCCGGACCGCGAGGCGGTTTTTACGTCCGATATTGGTGAAACGTAAAATTAGCCCGCTAATTTACGATCTTTGTACATGCTTACGATCATTCGTTCACCCTTCAGGCGTAGGTCATATGGTCGGCGCCGGCATCTACGTGTTAACAGGGACAGTAGCTCACAACACGGCCGGTCCAGGTGTAATTTTAAGCTTCCTCCTCGCCGGTGTGGCATCTTTATTAGCAGCGCTCTGTTACGCGGAATTCGGTGCACGAATCCCAAAGGCTGGAAGCGCTTACGTTTACACCTACATATCGGTCGGTGAATTATGGGCCTTTGTCATCGGATGGAACATTATACTGGAGCACATGATCGGTAACGTTCTATACAGTGGACCACGGCTCTTTCGTCTCGTCAAGTTTCGTTAATCAATCTTTTATACTTGATCGTAGGTGCGGCATCAGTAGCTAGAGCCTGGAGCGGATACGTCGATTCTTTGGCAGGAGGATCAATCAGCAATTATACCCGTCACATGATGCATGGCTACACCATGGTGGAGCCTCTTGGAAACATTCCAGACTTTTTAGCCGCCGCGTTATGTCTGGCTTACGCGATGCTGTTGGCATTGGGCGTCAAGTGTTCGGCAACAGTCAACTCTTTGCTCACCATCGTTAATTTAGGCGTGATGGGATTGGTGATAGGACTGGGTATCGCTTACGCAAAATTCTCTAATTGGAGCTACGAGAACGGAGGATTCTTACCTTATCATTTCAGCGGCGTACTGGCAGGTACTATTTGCGAGATGCGTACACGATTCGATTGCGTATCTATTCGTAGTGATAATTACTATCTTTGAATAGGAGCCGCAACGTGCTTCTACGCTTACGTCGGGTTCGATTCCATCGCAACGTCTGGCGAAGAGGCCCGCGATCCCGCGTACAGCATACCACGAGCAACGTTATACTCGATGGCAATTGTTACCATCGGGTACGTGATGGTCAGCGCTGCTCTGACTTTGGTCGTACCGCATTGGAGTATCAATCCCACGGCAGCTCTTCCAGAGGCATTCTCAGCGCGAGGAGTGTCGTGGGCCAAATACGTGATAAGGTAAGACGATCCTCGCTTAACTTGAAAACGATTATACGCGTACTTATCGAAATATCTGTTCTCGCGCGTTAGCGTTGGAGCTTTGTGCGGTATGACGACAACCCTCTTCGGATCCCTGTTCTCGTTACCGCGAACAATGTACGCCATGGCGAACGATGGTCTGCTCTTTAACTTCCTGGGCCACATCAGCGAACGCACCCAAGTACCGGTCCTCAACTTGGCCATCAGCGGCTCCGTCAGTGCCTTAATCGCCTTGCTCTTCGATCTCCAGCATCTGGTTGAATTCATGTCGATCGGTACTTTCCTAGCCTACACCATCGTTTCAGCGAGCGTGATCATTTTAAGGTATCGCCCTGAAAAGAATACACCGATGCCATCGAACGCTGGCACACCGAGCAGCTTAACGTCGCCTCCCACCGAGGGTGCCGATTCCAACAGCGATTGCAACAGCGTCACGTCCGCCGAATCTGAAGTAACTCCATTCGTATTTAGAAAGAAGAAAAGATAAGGCAATAACATTGATAACTTCTGCTTCCTTTTCGCGCAGCTTTTAGATCTGAGCGAGGGCACTGGTAAACTGAAACCACGATACATATGGTTGGCTAGTTTCGTGGGCAACTGCAAACCTGGGGACGCGGTGACTGGTTCCGTAATGATTTACACAGTAGGTTGCATCTCCCTGTGTCTTTTGTTGATACTGACATCCCAGACATACTTTGTACCAGCCTGGTGGGACTACTTCGTCTTGGTAAACGTTGTTCTACTGTTGATCGCAAGTAAGTCCCGCTCGATACTGTTTCGTTGGACAGACGACGATCGTTCTTGAATTAATCGACGATACTTGGCCGCGTAGGTCTGTTCGTAATCGCTGCTCACCAACAAACTCCAGCGAATGGTAAATTCCGCGTGCCCATGGTACCTCTGGTCCCAGCTCTGAGTATCTTGTTCAATATAGGGCTAATGTTTCACTTGTCTCTCTTGACATGGTTACGATTCCTCGTATGGATGATAGTCGGTAGGTGAACGCGTTCGATCTATGTTACGCTGTGAAACAGGTCGTACGATCACCGATAATTTCTTGCCCACGTTTGTTGCAGGAATGTTGATATACTTTTTGTATGGAATTCACTACAGCAAAGAAGCCGCAACTCCGAATTCGTATTCGATCCTAATGGCCACGTCGGAGGCTGGTCGTGGCGCGAAATGGGGTGCCACGCTACGCGTGAATCAGAAAGCCGATAAAGTCCCGATCTTGAACGAAAAGGAATTCGTGCAGTAGAGAAGAGTAGAGTTCGATGCAATTGTATAAAAAAAGAAAAAGTACGCCGATCGGTCAGCTGAATGTAAGTAAATTAAGTGTAGTATGTAGAAAATGGGAAAGGTTACGGAATTTGACCATTGGTCTCCTGCGTACACGTCGAGCTGAACTAAAAGTCTAAGTGTAGTTGGATCTTTGTATATAACAATGTTACGTAAAATGCTAGGACGCGTTGCATCCCTCTCGAGGCTATTTGTTGGCCGATGATCGAAGGGATTCCACAATAGACAAGACTGTGTTTTCATTAGTAATTTATCTTAATTAATTTTCGATAAATCATCGTGCTACATATGTTTCACGTACATCAGAGTTTAGTTGTAGTGATAGCTCAGTTACCTTTATACTTTATTACGCACAAATCTATGGTGTGTGTGTACAGATTTTGTATATTTTATAGATTTACACTAATTCTCGATATACGTACAAAAAAACTGAATCGTGTATGCGTACGTATGTGTATTGATTATTAATTATTGAAACATTCAGTTGTGCATTTATATAGGCGAAGGAGAGAAACAAAATTTATCCAACGATACGACTGTAGGCGCGAAAGTATCGCATTCTTAGTAATCTGATTTTATTGAAACGATCGTCCGGTCTGCAAAATTTGTAGAAAATTTAGAATGTCTATGAACTTGGTGTTGCAATCAAAAATAAACGTGTAAAAGGGTGGAATATATATATGTATGTAATTTTAAAAAGGCATGCGGAACAATTGTGCGGTTTGACGAATTTCAGCGTTCTGCTGCAAGGATCGAAACATGGTGCCTTGGGAACGGATAGACTAATTATACAGTAAGATATACGAATCTAAAAGCATGACAATAGATTCGCCTATCGTATGGCGGGCATTAAGTTTAAGATTTATCTATACAAGAATTTGCCAAGCACGTGGGTTGCCCGCGATGCTTAATTATAACTTTGTCATTCGATTAAATCTCCTTTTAATACTGAAACGATTTCCTTGTATATAATGTAGCCTGTCTAATCATAGAATTCTGGTTCAACCTAATTTTCTTCCATTCGTTCAGAATATACGAAAACCCTCTGGGACTGACCGTTCCTAATCCACCACTTTATTTAAGATCTCTTACTTCGAAATATTCAATAAACGAATGAAATGTATCACGCAGTATCTTGAATTAAGACTTTTGCATTCTTTTGTTAAATAGTTTGTTTTGACAGTCCTCCGCTGAGTAGGTCCAACAAGGATCAATTTACTATACAGATAATCAATCGATGTTACATAAGAAAGTATAACTACGTACTTGCATAGTGCCATAGATGTTATTATATGTATATCTATGTATGTAGATGAAAAGTCGCTTCGGACGAATAACTCACGTTCTTTTCAGATGCATAGAAATGTTTCATATAAAAGATACACAGTAAGTGAGATGTTATAATAGAATCATAGTATTATAGAAGTACTACATAGCATATATGTACATATATACATATTTGTAGCATTTCTCGCTGCGTCGAGAAATGTGCAAGATCTCCCGATAGTCCGTCTAAAGTGATCCACCTTTGGAATAGAAAACGCGCAAACGAGAGGATTGAATTGGAATATTGCTGAATATGTTACGCTTAAAGTGATGCAAATTTTCTTCGAGACGAAGGTTACTATAGCACACAATTGCAAATGCAATTGCAATGGACGTGTAAGCGTTAAGAAGCGTACTGTACAGCAGACTAATTTTAATTGTTCCATGAATATGTACACAGCCAACGATCATAAAAACGACATTATGAAAATGTACGTGGGTTTAAAATATAGTTAATAGTGACAATTCGCTGTACGTGATTACCGAGTACATATAATTATGTATAAAACAAAAAAAGATACCGAAAAATTATTATCAGTGTTCTGTACTGTATATCTACTAATATAAAATATTTGTCATCGAAAAATCATTATTCTTCTGACGACAATTTATGACGCTCCGGATTATGTGTGACTTCTACCGAAGTAGAAATTATTTCGAATGGTTCGCGTACGAAGTGAACGTTTATCTTTTGTGCGACACATTTTTCACAACATTTTCTGGAAATTCGATCGTAAAGCACTCGGAAATTTTGACGTATCGCTGGTTGATTAAACCACCGCCGTAGTAAGAATCATTAGCAACGCACAATATGACCATGATTTACGAGCAATCACGATAATAGCGGTCCATATAAAGGGCGGAACTCTTACACTTAAGAGCTATAGTAAGAATTGGGAAGTCAACGCAACCGATCGTACGCAAAATGTTCAAATTAGTTCTGATCTTAACGATAATCAGTTTCGTTTGTGCTGGGAGTATCGAAAATCGTGACGTTCAACATTATTCCTTCGGCGGCCCTCGTCCAGATTCCACCCTGGTTGCTGAATCTACTGAAGCCGTAAATACTTTCTTTTCTTTCTTGAATCATTTTTTTCAAGAAAAAGTAAAAGCTTGGGTGCGTTCCTTCCTTAATAATACAAGCAAAAATTAATGCAAAAATGCAAATCGTAGGAAGAACGACTCGCGCTTCAGTTATCTACAACATCTGCAACCGAGGATACATTAATTACGAATCACGAAACAATGCATACGAGATCAAAACAGTCAAAGAAAAAAGCAACCAATTTGAAAGAAGATCGTGGAACCAATTTACGACCCGGATGTTGCGGATAATACGATTATACTGGTAAACTGTTCTTTGTTGATGAATCCTGCTCCACAAGTATTTGCTTCTAAATGTATTCACGTACGAATGATAGATAGTACTTAAATGGATACACCAAATACTGGTCCATCTTTTTCCCAATTCCGTTCACGATATAAGATAGTAAATATGAAATAAATTAATGGTTATTAAGGTGCACGAATAGAATCAGATAATGCAATCACTCTTCTTGTTACTTCCTATTCGCACAAATTATAAACTCGGCAAATATGGAAGAGGTAATACAAAATGTGGATTATGTATGGAAAACTTTTATTCGTATCATATTTTCGTACATATTGACTTACAAGCACTGCGGACGTTCGCAATCTTTATCATTAAATTGTAGAAACTTAACAGCAAGTTACAGATATGCAGTAAACCAGTGCAACATGTTGCATACATCATGTCATAACTAAAATCACTAACCTTCATGGAAGGTTTAGAAGATAACCGTACCGTACTGCAATCAAATTTATTCACGTACCGTACGAATAACTTTATAATGAACGCAATACTTGCTCAACATTATTATTGTGCCAATGTGTGAGAAAATATCGTACACATATTTGTATCAATTAACTATCAAGTTTGTATTATACCGGTTGCGATTCGTCATGTTAGTAACAATATGGTCAAATGAAATCAAAGCACAACAAAAAAGAGTGGAAAAAGTGGAACCGTAAAAAGTTCGGTTCATGTTGCGCTAATAAAATTGGAACACTTGAAAGGTGTGCGGGAAATTACCCGAGCACACACTCGACCCGTGATCAGTATAAATACGTATTTAATTTGTACAACTTCTTAATAATTACAGGTACCACATCAACAAGTTGTAATGTTGATTCTGTACTGTTATCTATTTTGTTTTGAGAGTATAATTTTCCAAGCAGACATCGGCCTGCTCTGTAACAAGTCGATTTTTCGTCTGCCCCACCTGAGCCAAACAAATCCTACGATTAGACATATGATACTCTCTATGTAGTAACCATCAAACTGCATATTGCAAACACCATTGTGCGTGTTCGTGCAGAACTGAAAACGAAAAATAATTACATTTTCGAACTCTTTTTATAATCGAGTACAAATTTGAAGTAGGATGACCTAAACAGTACCAACCTCCCTTTTCGAAATTGTGCTACAGTCATTTGACGGATCAGTGCTGCACTGTCGAAACGTTAATGGATCGACGAACCAAAGAGCAGCAGTTGCTGGCCAGTTACCTCCTAGATTACTTAGTGTATTTAATAATGTCATGTAAGTACCTCCAACCGCTGGATCGCTAATTTTTGCAAAAAATGCCATTGACGCCACGAACATGCTGCTTGTGAAAATCTAAACCGAGCGAAAATTACGAAAATATTTATTTGCGTTTATTATTAGTTCTCGAATTGTCGTTAATTTCTACACTTTACCTGATGTACCAAATATATGGCTACTAAAACTATGAAATAGTAGACTGGAACTTGTCCACCTGTTACGACATATGGTGTTACCCATACCAAAAATGCTGCTATTAACCCAAATGCTAACCTAAAATATTAATTGTTATATATTATATAATTGTTATATATTTTGTTGAAATATTATGTTCCATGGACATGTATGTTTTTAAATTACCTATAAGGCATAGCCATTATGTATACATCCATAGGCCTTGCACCCACTGTATATTTAGAAATTGCCAATGGTAACAATATCTGCAGTGGTATTAGAGGCACAGCCATAAGGGCAAACTTTTCCTTCGGAATACCAGCTTCTACTAGTTTCAAACCTGTTACTGCGTCGCAGGCAGAAAACCCTATCTGCGTTAACACACGATTGAATTATTTTCTATAGTTACAAATAAAAATCTTATCATACTCTGCATATATACGCAACTTCTAACCTTAGCAGTTAATAGGAATATAATGATGATCTTTATGGATGGTAATTTGACAATATTCCAAAGTAATTTGTAAGCGTGTTTAACATCTGTATTCAAGTCTCCACTTTTGTGCATTTTCTCTAAATCTTCGTGTTTAAACAATGCAATTAAAGTGGTGGTAATTATAAATATCCAACCCCAGAAGTAAAGGAAATCTATGAGAAAATATGGTTAGTTATCATAATGAACTTAACATCGAAACTAAAGATTAGTAGCTAAACTTACCAGGCAGTGTCAAGATGCCTTCGTTGGAAGGAGTGGATCTTAAATAACTATTACAAAATTCAGCAGATTCTAGTGCCATAAAAAGTACATAACCGATGAAATATCCAGCAGTCTGTCCCACACTGTTGCAAGTCGATGCATATCCTACATTACATCTGCATATGCGTAACATAACAAACATATGCAGTTTTAATTGAAACAATATCAGCCGGTACAGTCCATCATAATCAGATTAATTGTATACCTTTTTAACATGGTAAGTGCCCACCCATCTACCACAATATCTTGAGTAGCAGCCAAAACATTTAAAGCAAAAAATATTACAGTCAACATTTCTATGTTTGGTTGTGACGTTTTATTGCCTAACCATTGGTCTACATGGCCGGATAGAAGTAGCATAAAAAAACCCATTAAATACTGAGTTGGAATTAACCAAGTTTTCCTCCTTCCAAATCTTTGAGAGAACACAGAATCCACTATTGGCGCCCAAAAGAGTTTCAAAGAAAAGGGCCATTGTACAAAGCTAAATTCAGCCTGGTGGTAAAACAATACGCATGAAACGCTATCCCTGTTAATCGGAATGACCTTACTGTAAATCTCAAGATTTACCTGTTGACGATACGAAATGTTTCTGTTCTGCAGTAACATAGGAATGGACCCGCATAAACCCAATGGAATTCCTTGTAGCAGATATAAAAATAAAAGAATAGCTATGTTCTTCTCGTCACCTCGTAAATCTGAACATTCCTGGACGTGATTCGACTCGTGAATTCCATCCTCCAGGCTGTCACGTTTTTCCATTTTCCTTCTAGTGGACCCCATGGAGAACGATTAAAGAGATCAAGAACAATCTCATTTACTTTATCAATAAATTTTCAGCAAAACAGCTGTTTCTTCTCACACGAGCGTCAACTACCGCTTCTTAACGGCTTACTTTTAACAATATCTTATCCCAAGCCGCATAAACGCAGATACCTCGAGCGACTCGGTCAAATGACATAAACATTTCTAAACGGAAGAACCAATTAGACGATAACAAAATGAATAATTTATGTTATGAAACAAGCATCGAGTATTGACGTGGTTATTGCTCGTAGTAACCTTAATTCCGCGTGTATAAAATGTTACGCGTCTACGTTTGATCGTCAGATGAGATACCGAGAAAAAATTAACTTTTTACATTTATGTTACGAACAATCACCGAAGAGCATCTCGAACTATTTTGCTTTCATCGACTTGGCTATATAGGATTCATGGAGAGAAACGTCCAGTGGCTCTGATTTGCCACGTTGTTTCTTATTAAAGACACGTCAGTCATAGTTCGTCCTTTACATTCTTAAAGTCACGTGTATAAATCGCGTTCACCGCTAAAACTAAACATTTAATAGAAGTGCAAAAATATTGCGAATGCATTCGTTTGGGCGGACCGTCAATGCGTCTAGCTACATAATAACGCGCCTTTCGTTTCGTATACAATATTTCCTAGTCTCCATTTCCATTAGTCTCGCGATTGTGTATTAATAATGTTCAACGAAGTCAGAGTACCAAAAATCTGATCATTAAAATCATTTTAAGTCCTCTGTTAAGTTTGGATAGTAAATCATTGAGCATAGAAATTTCGTAGTAACGCGTGTAGAATGCAGCACTTGTGCAACGTGCGTATAATGTGCAGCGTAGGGACATTTTATTCATTCATCTTCCAAGTGTAAAGCATACTAGAACGCAAGATCTGATTGCAATGCTTATGAGCGGTATGTTTGAAACTTCATTTTCCTTGCATTAACAAATCTTTTATTTCAAATACATTATAAATTATAAAAGTTGGAGATCCTCATTACAGATTACAGTTTTCCCTGTATAAACTCTAAAGTTTAAGAATAGACGGATTTTTTGCACGTTTAACTTTTACAAATGTACAGGCGAAGGAATTACAATTTTCTCCGCTTGATGCTACAATGATTCCTGCTTTTATTAATTTTTTAATGCGCTTGGTCACTGGTTCTCCGTTAGGCACGTTACTCGGTATTCTGCAATAATTAAATTTAACTGTTCTGCAAATTACTGTAATAGAAAAAGATGTATACGTACGCGTATAGATTCATAAGATGATGATGTAGTGTTGGTTCCCCTTTGAAAAGATCGATGTTCTTCCTGGAATTAACTAAATAATTCTTTTGAATTTCACACGTTACTCTAGCGAGGCATGTTGGAGAAAAAGTCAGCTTGTTTCCGTCTCCGTTATTGTAAGTCTATTTAAGAACATCGGTTATAATGAAATAATCGTAAGTTATAATGAAGGTACTCCTTCACAATCTACCTTTATAATATCACTTTTCAATATCGTCAGAATATAATCCGTATAAGCGTCTTCGTTTTCAGTGGCCAAACTCGATCGTTTCTTTCTACCGGATATAACTCCAAGCGGAAGAAGAACGGGATTTATTGCCAATGCAGCGGCGGCTCCAATTAAAGCAACGCCTGCCAATGCCTTTAAAGCTGCTGCCTATTAAGAACAACACGTGTCAGTGAGAAATTTCATTACAGACTATGATAATCGCATTACTTTTTGCGTTTGGATATTCGGATGCGGAGGTGCGTTTCCTTCTTGATAACTTGGCTCAACGGATCCGAATTCATCGCCATTAGCAAAAGTCCCTGAAATCCCGTAGCTACCACTAGGAACTGGCCTTCCGTAACCAGGTGGTCGGTTGAAACTATATCCTCCATAACTACCACTGCCGTAATCAGACCCTCCATGTATACCAGAACCATAACCACTGGGTCTGTGGGAGTTTTCAGCAGCGTAACTCGGTCGTGAATCAAATCTAACATTTATATGAAATCTCGTTAGGCGTTCAAGGTGTGCGCAGCAAAATTTGAGGACCGTTCTGTAATTATCCTATGGCAGGGTAATTGATTACCTATCTCCTGTTTGACTTCCTCCATAGAATGCAGTTCCACCGTAGCTTCCGCCTACGGGTCTTCCAGCACTTCCGCTCGAACCTGACGGCGGTTGCCCTTGGGTTTGCCATCCGTATCTGCGTATCGTCATCTCGATATAAAATTTTCTATTTCGGGAACATTCTTTAATTGAAAAAATTACCTATCGCTGGGTAAACGTTCTCCGAATTTAGATGGGTATCGGCTGCCGTCCACACGATTGCCACTGTAATACCAATCCGGTCGCGTCGACGAATTCGATTCGTATCTCGATCCGCAACAACTGGAACTTGCACGATTCAATTTATCGTTAATGGAAATGTGACGAGGTGCGACGATTTTTAAAATACTCGACACTTATCTCTGGATTCCAATCGATGATACGATATTCGCGGTTGCTTATCCGAATCCTTCACGTATCCCTCCGCGTAATCAAACCTCGTGTGCGACGTCTCGGAGGAATTTCTACCGCGTATGATATTCGCGAGCAATTTGTCCTCGTCGGGCCGCTTCTTAATGGACGCAGAAGTTGCGGTGAATTCATTATGCTCCGCAAGTGCACAGCAAACAACGGTAGTTGTAAGCAAAGCAGAAATGAATCGTGACGACATCGCAATAAGGAATCCAATTAACCAACTGTTTACCGAGAGAAGGTAGAGATTTTTTAGATACGTTTTAAAGTGCATAGGACAGAAACAAAAGTGGCACTTTCCATGAGTTTCTCCGTTTTATATAGTGGTCTCGCATGAAGTATCGTCGTACATTCGTTCCTCAGGATTGCTACCAATTTTCTTTCCATTGTTACCTCAATTGACAAAACTACTTAAAACGTGCTCGAGGCTATTCTCCCCCAAGTTCTACCATTCTAATAGAAATTTATTGGTCGAATTTTACGTTTATGCAAGGTGAACGCCTTGATATTGCAATAAAAAGTGTCGCGCACAATATGAAAACCTTGAAAGTTTAATTGCGTCCCTGTAACTCGCAAAGCGTAACGGAAAGATGCGCAGGAGCACGTTGGTGAAAATAAAAGTGTCACCGGTGAGCCAACAATGCTCCTGCCGCCACGCTCAGTTTAATTAACGCCGCTTTGTTACCACAGTTTTAGGTGAAAGTACACATTTTTACGAACAACCGGAGAAATATTACGCGACAAGATTTTTTAACGTAGAGCATAAATTTGATGCGATAACGTATCAGGAAATGCGACCAGCTTGACAAACCATATCTCAGTTTTTATCTTAGAGTTGCTCGTACATCGCGTCAGTTTATTTCTACTATCGAAATATCTTCGCTTAAATCTTCTGTTCTCATCGTTTGTTGTCTATTATCTTTACGTGCATCCAAGCAAATGTTTCGTTTGTAAAAATTCTGACGAACACAATTGTAAGCACACAAAGTAATCTACAAGATGTCTCAAGGTAGACAATAAAACCAACCAAAAATTTATTCCACGCGCGAAGATAAATCAAAAAAAGGTAGAAGCCTCGTTTTCGGGAAGATTGAGCTTAAACGTTTGTCAAGTGCGCGTGTACTGGGTTAAATAAGCTCAAGTGCATGCGTACTCGTCGTCAGACTTTTAAACGAAAACCTTCCGCCTCGATTCCAATGGTCGTTCGAGACACCCTGTTCACCGATCTTGCAAAGTACGCAGATACAGCAAGAATAATTTGTTCCGCCTGGGCATTCGTAGTGCCGGTCATTAAAATTAATAATCGTGCATTGTGTCGCATTACAACATAGTAAAAAATTTTTCTGTTTATCGTGCGTGAATTATTCGCAAGGTTGAACTATAAAAGAAAACCCGCGGCATGAAAAGTACGATAAGAGGAGACGCCTTAGGAGGAAAAGGATTTAAACGATCAGAGAGTGTAACCATTGTGAATGGAATCTTGTTATTTCTGTTATAATTTACTTGGTATTAACCAATAGAAAAAAGAAGAAAGAAAGACGGAAAGAACAATGCATTCTACGGATACAAATTTATTGCTCGCAACGAGCCTGCAGAAGGTGGTGGAAGGAAATCTCTGGTTTATGCAAAGGGACTGGAAACCGCGCGGGGACATTACGGAGCTAATTTAGAGAAAAAAAGGGGGAAAGGTCGTGGACGGAACGGGATGATTCGTTGCAGGGATGATGAGAAAGAGGGAAGAGAAAGCGGTGAAAAAAAGGAGCTGGGGCAGGGTCAGAGGGGGCGGCAGGAGGAGATACGACGAGGACCAAGAGATCGCGGAATGGAGCAAGAGTGGAGTAATCAATACGCATTCACACGCGGTAGCTCGCATCCCGTTTCCATGGGGACCGACGCTGGCGCATGTGCAACCTGACCGGTGTTATTCTGTCATAGAAATTTACTCAGACACAATTCCGCCCCAGTCCGATGCGGAACATTCTATGCACCCTGTCTTTTGATCGTCCAGCCATACGATCGTAAAGGTTTCGATCGTTTCGATTTGTTTCAACAGTATGCCACGGTATGCACGGGTATCGTTGCACTGAAACCTATAACGACCCAGCTGCAACCCTATATACCGACGTTGCAACGAGGTGCAACGAAACGAGCGAATTCATTATGACGTGCACAGTTTTATAGAGATCGAATGAACACCGCAGACGCTTATTTATTTCCCTGTTGCAACACGCACTAGCCGTACCAAGGGAGTTTCCTCCCGTGGAACATTTCCGTCCGAAAGGAAGCTAATCGTGTACGATTGTTTCCTCGAGGATGGCCATCCTGATGTATCGTTGTCACTGTAGAGTATAGTGGAACGTTCGACTCTCGGATGTTCACCCCCTAGCCAAGTCAGAGGGGATGGAGGCGTAGTAGTTGGCGGGTAACAGGGGGTGCTTTTCCTTTGGGCGCCTGCGTCGAGTCCTCGATGACGACTCGACGAGGTAGGTGCTCGACCCGGACGCAGTACGGAAGAAACATCGAGCAGGTAGAGTGCCGTCCTCGTGACACATCTCGCTCTTTCTTTACTTTCTATCCATGGCAACAAGAAAACGTGGGAAAGCCAGCCAGCCAGTGACTCGATCTCTCGAGCATTGATCGGGTGAATCCGGTGTTCGATGAAGACGCTGAACGGTACTCCTACTTCTCTGTGGTCGCAGTGTTTCTAAACTGAGGAAATGATTCATCCGAGCTGACGTAAAAGTTATCAATGACTCTGTACCGCGGCGAGATGAGAGATGCGTGGAATGTCTGAATAATAGTGAAGCACCGCACACCGTACGTTCGACGCGGATAGAAAACTACTGGTCAATTCTCAGGATGCACTTTCGAGGATATCGCGTGGTGCATATAGTCGACGTGTCATGGTGATACGGTTTCAGGATGAGCCCAGTATTCGACAGCGATATGATCTGCGCGGACTGAAGTACCGCGAACAATTGACTCGGTCTGTTAAGCGTGTCAGACGTCTGTCTGGAACAACAGGTTGAAGGTGGAGTTCGTGATAATTTCGAGAGATTACTTGACACGAACCGGAGTTAGTTGCTCCCTCGGGCCACGTCATACGGCAGAATAGATTTACCAATTAGACGATGCACTTCTGTCGAATCAAAGGTTAATCGCCGATGAGCATTCAGTGACATTCTTACCACTACGTAAAGACAAGCTTAGTCGCATTTAATCGCCGCATGCATGTGGGTCGCAGGTCGCATTCGCCAAAGCTAACGGGATAGAGGGTTCACCGAGTAGAGAGGTAAGCTTGTTTAATTGCGTTACCCCCGGGCATCCTACGTGTTACCGTTGTCTTTTTAATTATAATTCACTCTTCGTTTAATGCTTTTTGGCGGAGCACTTCGATATTCACCGTGGGTCGAAGCAGCCGAAAATTTATCACCCCTTTTATGCGTAATAGCACTTTCGCGCGTAACGCTTCCTCTCTCACCCCTTCCAACGTCTATTAGAATAAAAGCATGCAACAATCGAATTGCACATGGACGATGAACGCGTTTAGACACGCGTTCCGATTAGATGATGACAATTGAAGTTGTTCTAGATATTTATAAATCGTCAAATTGGTTAGGTTCAAGTCACGTGGTGGATGCAGTTGACGGTGTCCTTAACCCCTCGGAAAATCAATGTTCTCTTCGCATAACAGTAATCAACTATGCCATCCTCTGAGAAACTATGCCACTTGAAAAACATAACAAGCTAAGAATGACACCTCTTTGCACAAAACTTCGCAACAGAAGAATCGTGTAGGTTTTACCATACGTGCGGAATAAGCCTCGAAGAAAACGTGGGTATTGCAATATGAAAAGGAATTAATATTCCATTCCCTCTTCTTTTACTTTTCTGCGCGCGGGTTTACAGCCTTGAAGCCTTCTTTCGCGAGGAGTTATAGAAGAGGGTCGTTCATCTTTTATGTTTGTTCGACACAAACGTCCACCTATACACGTCCACTGACTAATGCAGCATTTGGAATAATTCATGGACCACCTGGCCCGGTGTCGTGTCTGCAAAGCAATACCAATCACGACCGTGCGCTACCGCGATCTTCGCTGTTGTTACATTAATTTCATTTATAGAAACCTAGCTAGGTCTAATGCTCTGCTCGGGAGCATCGATACCGCGAGCATTAAGGAACCGGATTATCAACCGGCACTACATTCTATCCGCGATTTTGTTCTAAGGTTTCGTTTCACGTTATGTGTGCTAACGGGTCGCAAGTGTACACTGACAAGAGTACGGAAGAGAAAAATGAAATCGCAGCAAACGAATCCTCTGTCCGAGGTTCATTAGAAACTGATTGTGGGTTTGGCTACCCTCTAGGGACCCGAAAAGAAATGCAGCGGCTCAGAAAAGATGACGGGTTCATCAGTCCTGATTCAGATCGTTTTTTGATCGGTCTAGCTTATACGATTTAAGTCAAACATAGCTATACAATCGCGTGCGAATGTAAGTTGTGTGGTTACACAGATCCCACCGCAAGTGACACTAGTGACACGCTGGGGTGTCTCTAGTGGGTGTCATTCAAATCTCGCGTCAACCGAGGGACGTTCCACGTCGTAACGCCGCATCGTTCTTTATCAGGAAACGACACATTTTGCCTCTGACCGAATGGCAACGTTATTTCGACACGCGATTTTTTAACGCGTCATTTGACCGAAGCTAGAAATGCTCGATAACATTCGAGTCGTCTCTTTAAGTAGCTTCGATTCTTAATGCTCTCATTCGGTTCGATGAATCAAGAGGGGTCAAAAGATCGCGCGATACGCGGGCATTTTTCTGCTTTCCTGCTCTGGGGTGTGCAGCGTTGCATGCTCCGGGTGACTTTCAGTTGACGTTCGTTGAACAGAAACAAGAAAAACGCGGAAGAAAGGCGAGGAAAAAAGGACAAAGATTACACGGGAGTGGTGTACGATGGAAAGTGGTTCTTTACACGCGTACACACCGTAATGAGAAACACCGTTGATTCGTCGACGTGAGGATGCGTTAACGACCTCTCGACGGAAATTCGTGCAGAGGCTTATCTTAACTTATTAATATCGTCCGCATCATTTTACGCTGGATAACAAAAATTCTAAAAATGGTAGCGATAAGTAAAGTTCGAAAGTTTTTAGAGAAACAACTGAAGCATCGATACTGCGAAATCGGTATTGAAGAATATCAGACACTCTTTCGTTAATCCCAGCTTTTTCTCTTCGCCGTTGGGACTTGCGCGCGAGGGTGTGCTTTTTAAAAACTGTGAACGGTACATTATATCGCTCCTCGCATTTCCTCCCCGGTAGTCGGGATTCGTTGACGCGGTGCAGACACCCGTGTACGTTCCATAAAATCTTTACGCTCGATTCTCCCCCCTGCGTGGCGTCCATTTCAAAGATCACGTTGAAAAAGCGCGGCGAGCGACGGTGCTCGCCTTCCCACGGCCAAGTCCGACGGATTATTTTCGCGTGAGAAAATCGTAAGTTTTCCCTCGAAACGTAGGCGACACGCTAACGCGAAGGGCAAGGATCTCGTAGCAAGGAAACGAAAGAGAGGAGGAGACCCTCGAAGAGACGACGAAACAACGGCTAAAGGAGCATCGAAGCAGCGTTACACAGAAATCGAGAGATGTACGAGTGTTCTCGTGATAGAGGAAATTGTCTGTTGACTACGCTCCCTTTACGGAAGCCGGTAGCGGCAGCGCATCCCCTCGCGACTCGAGTTAAACGTAGAAAGAGTGACAGAGAGAGAAAGCTCGCCGCTCACCCTCTTCTAAAATTTCTCCCTTCGTCTTTCAGACGAGAAGGGAGTCCGGTGATCAAAATCCGAGTCGAATCTTTTCACGTTCGCGACGTATCGAACACGAGAAAAATAAAATTCCCGCGACGACCGGTCGATAACGCGCCGGTTCCCATCAAGGGTTGCAAGGCGGAAACGTTTCCCCATAGATTTGGCTCAAGCGTCGGCAGTCGAAGGGAGATTGCTGCGGTGAAACAATGCGCGAGGAAAATGCTTTGGGACGTATACTCGGAAAAAATTCATTGGATTCGTTTCTATCCGAGACGTCTTACTCGATCCTGTAAGCAATGCTTGTGGACAGACCTTTATCGAACCACTTTGTTGACCAGCCATCTCTATTGTTTACCGTTTGAAAGTACACCTTGCGCGTTAAAGGTTAGATAGCAGGATGGAAGCGCTATCGCGTTCCAATGTAAAGTTTCCCGCGGAAGAGATAGAAGGTACGAAAGAAGCGCGCGTTCTAGTTGGTAAAAAAATAAGTCTACGTTGTTCCTCGCGCACTCATTTGTCGTCAATGGTACCGCAGCGAAACGCGAGGAGACGGTAAACGTTTGAAGAGCTTCGTATCTAGGATGAGCGCGTGCAAACGTAGCGTTGACGGAACATTAAGGGATTAAAAAGTCCGCGACTTTGAATGTTTTCAGAACGATGAACGCCGAATGCCACAATCGCTAACCAGAGCGTTGACTTTCGTCCCTCCCGCGCGTTTTCTGTTTCCGGTTCAAACACCTCCGATATCGATTCGACGACGCGTGAAAGTGCGAGCTGGGACGGACGAGCGAGTGCAAAAAAAGTTAGCAGCTTTTTTGTATAATTTAAACACGGTTTCGCAGAGACCCGTATTTCCATACATTTGAATTAGACCGCCCTCTACAAGGGACACGCGTTTCCCCTTAATTTCTTTAACGAAACGAGTATGTTGGCGCTAAATTGAATCCTACGACGTCGCTGCTCGGGTTTAAATCGTTCTTTTTTCAGAATAGATCTTTGCGATAGTATATCGAGACATTTTTATACGATTATTGATCGAAGTATCTTAAAGCAATCCAATCGGAGGGTGCGTTTGCTATTTTCTCACGTACATTCACAGATTTCTCTTCTCCCCGTGCCTTTGATAGCGTGGCACAAAACGAATACCGCGGGGAATCCCATTTGTACGGCCGAGGCGCGTCTACCGGCGAGCATATTGCCTCCCAGCCGTATTTGCGTACGCGTGTTTGGGGTGCGTGAGGGTGCATTCGTTTACCCGAAACTCGATTTCGAAGCTTTGATAATTGAATTTCAAGTTGGCCTACGTGGGTGGCCGTTGATAAGTTTAACGGCGATGTAGGAGGCGTTTGAGGATACCCTCTCCTCTCTGCCACAGCGGAAAGAGGGGGACCACGTAACCTCCGTTACGTAATATTTTTATTCCCTTTCATATTTTAATTTCCCGACGCATCAGCCGCCAGGGCACCGCCCTGCTTTCAACGAATCCATTTGTCTTCATGCCTTAAAGATGAGCGTGCAAGAAACAAGGATGGGCTGGGGGTGGGGGCGCAGGAGGAGAGTCAATTTAATCAACCGTTTTGTCGTCGTGATGCGAAAACTATAGATCGTTGTAGATCTACAGATAACGCTGGATGAGAGGATTGAACGTTTACTAGATCGTCGCTTAACTTTTTCTCGGCTAATTGGAGACCCAATCGGAAGGCTTCTTGATTCTACCCTAATTTTTTAATCGACCACCTATCTCCCGAGTGAAAACGCTCGATCGTTCTTTTGCCCAGAACGTGTCGGACTAATTGAAGATCTCCCTCGTTGCAGGAAGAAAATGTGGAGCTCGGTTACCGCGGCTGGCACGGAAAACGGGCCCGCACCACCATCGAGGAGCAAGCACAGCGCCACTTTGCTCGCTGGGCACGTATATCTGCTTGGCGGACGTAACGGCAATCTTCCCCTCAAAGATCTCTGGCGATACAGCCTTGGTAAGTGATAATTGCTATCGCTTTTAATTTGTCCGCGGCAGAACGCTCGGATCGTTACGGCGGTGCTTTCAGAGACAACGACGGAAACTGCGGTGCAGTTAAAGGGAAATTGAAATTCGAAGATGGAAAAATACGCGCGTAATTAGGAGGGCGGGGGTATCGATACGCGTACGATGTCTGGGCACCGTGAATACGGTACACGAACAGCATCTCTGACCAACGCACCCTATCATCTCGCTCGGCAAACGAGGGTGCGCGACGGAATTTAAACGGGGTTCAGTCTGATCAATAATACGCCATTATTAAAGCCCACGTATATCAACTAAATCCGTCGACGATACTCCACAATTACGGCTGTTTCCACGGAGATCAGACATATGCGAATTAATTGCACGCTCTCGCGATGATCAGTGGTTTACGCGCTCAGCATATTAACCATCTCGTCGCGATGCTACCTCTGATTGACTTTCCGATTCCGGAATAATTCGTTCCGAATGCCCAGAGAGTTTCCAAGCACAATGTTTTATCCGTCAGACAGAAAAAAAAAAACATATCCACGAATTAAGGATTATTTGACTTAAATAGCTGACGCTTCGAACCTAGCCAAACTTCGATCTGCCCAACAGACAGTGGTCTAAGCAGTATTTTCTGCAGACTCGATTGACCATTAGTTCGATATAAGCCAGCGAATTCACGCCAGCAGTTTTCAGACTCGATGAATTTCGCGTTACGTTCGTTTGGGGGTCCTTTAAGCCTTGAAATCGGTATGGAGATAGAACGAGACTGCTCGTCACGCGAGATAATCCGATATTTTCCGCGATGTACGATGCGAATTTGTGACGTAATAGAATTCGCCATGTTTGATCGTGCATCCGCGGGAGTACCTATTAATCAGAGGGGATTGTTCGACTACGAGAACCGGGTGAATATTAAAACAGTACCAGAAGGGTTGGACGTAGTGGTTTGTCTCCTGGGGGCAAATACTATCCGGGAACCCCTGGCATGTTTTGAGAGCATTGCATTGTCGATACTCGATCTTGCAAAAATATTGTGATAACTCGAGGAACCATAAGAGTGCTTCATCTTTGAACGTTTTGTTTCACCCTCTCTTTCAACCGGTGGGGATATCGAGGACTCCTCGTCGCTCGTAGTCTATTCGTTAAATGGGCTTCAATCGTGTTAGCAGACATTTTATTTCCACGCCTCGCGTACTATCGATGAAAAGTCGAAAAAATACAAAAGCATATCTTTGCGTTCTCAGGGAAACCAATTCCATCAGCGACGATTGAATCGAGACAATGTTTCTATTTATCCTTGTTTTTTCTTTTTCGAGGAAACGGGGCAGGTTTTTGTGTAACGGCAGAAATCTGTAGCCGATCAATCATTTACGAGTCACGTTTGTTCCTGTTTCGAACCGATCTCTTTTCCATCGAAGCACTTTCAGACAAAAGGGTGCATTGCTTCGTAGCTAGATAGGACACGTGTACGTAATCAATGTCGGGCATCTGTAGTGGCGGTCTACGAGAGTTGCGGCTCCTTCAACCAGCGCATTATGGCTCTTACGTAAATTTCGTAGGCTTTGTTCCGTGGCACGTTCCAGTACCAGCCTGTGACTTGGATATTTTAGTCGGACGTGGAACTAGTTTTCAACTTTCGTTGAACATTGCGACGGCAAAAGAAACGGGGGGTAGGAAAGGGAAACCTTTTGTTACAGTATCGATCAAGGAAACTTAGTTCTTCTTTTATTCGTACAATGCGTATAACGTAACTTCATACCCCGCTGATTTCGTTTGCCTTCATTTTTCTGACCGGATTAGGGGACCGTCCCTTTTTCTCTTTCCGCAAAACTCCCGAAGGGTAAAGAACGCTCGTCTTGTTAAACCCGCGCAACAAAGAGACGAGTTTCCAACGCGCCCTTCTAACCATCGAGTTGACGCTAAATGGAAATCGCATCGAGTTGATGTTTTTAAAAGAAGATTAAACAACGCCAGTTTAGTTTCGTTTCGACGCACGAGGCGCGATATTATTATCCTTCGTGAACGTTTCTGCTTCGTTCACGTCCTTGGGACTGCTTATACATTTAATCCCCTCGAACTCCGTCTTAGATTCGTTGCCTTCCACTGTTTCAAAGAAGCCCCAACCGCTTGGAGGATTTATTTCAGAGTAGCAGATTGTCGGGGCGGGTGAGAGCGTGATTTAGCGCGTCGAAGAAGATTTCTCGATACCCCTGAGACCGCGGCTCCCTTCGCGTAAGCCTCCTTTTTAATTTTCCTCCGCGCGCGTGCAACCAAAGGTGGCTCGTCCTATCCCTACGTTCCCGTGGAAAAACTGGGACGACTGGCACGTACGCGCTCGTACGCGAATATCGCTGGTTACAATAACGTGCAGAGGCAATTAAAACGCGTTGCAGCGGGATACGTTAAAAAATCTTTGCGCGCCGTTAAATTAAGCGAGCCGTTTGAATGCACACACGCGACACCGATAAGATGAGCCCCTCTGTTTTTTTCTACCGTCGGTTTTTTTTTCCTGAACCGCGGCTTCGTCATCCCCTCGCGCGAGACGCGCAAAGCGACGCTGCATAAATCTTGTTTATCCAGCTCGCGGTTAAAGGTACGGGGGCAGGGCGAGCCGGTGAGTCTGGATTATGAAAACGTTTGGAATAACGAGCCCACGCGTGAACCCTTTCTCTATTTTCTTTACAGCGGAGAGCAAATGGGAGGAATTGCATCCTGGGGGAGAAAGGCCGCCAGCACTCCAGGAACACAGCGCGGTAGCTTACAAGGATTGCCTGTACGTTTTCGGGGGAGAGCTCGGCTTCTCCGCGGGCACGGAAACACCGCTCTGGGTTTACAATGTCAAGGTAACGTATCACTCGAGGCGAGCCGGATTGCTGCCCCTTTCAAAGAAGATTACACGCGTCGCGGTAAACGCCGTTCTTGCCGCGAGGAACGAGATTCTCAGACGAAACGATTCTCGCACCAAACTTCCTCGAAACGATCCGCAAATAGTTTGCCGTTCGTTAGCGAGATTCAGTTTCGTTACGATCTAAGCGATTCGATTTGACCACGCCACGGTAGCCTCAGGGTATACCGCCGTATCGCGTATATATCTAGCTAGGGTTACGACACCCTTCGTTTAGCAAGCCAGACGGTGGACCGTGTCGATCTCTTGATTGACAATATCTTGCTTCGATGGTTTCCGTTTAGTTACATTACCGAAAACTCGTTCGAGAATACGAGCGTACGGTTCGCTCGACGTAGGCGTGCGTATTAATCGTATAGAGAGGAGCGATATCCTCGTTTGCCCGTTTCGTGCTGCGGTTATCATCATCCCCAAGGAGTCCTTGCCACTCCGCGGAGAGTACAATGGTGGAACATAATTGCTCGACGTACTCGTCTCGTGGTTGTTCTTCGTCGCGTGTCACCGGCTGGTGAACCCTCTTCCATCCAAGGGAAAGAGAAAGCGAGAGTGGATGTCCTCGCGTAAAACTGCTTGTACCCGATGACGTTCCTATTGATTTAGTGGTTTCCCGAGGGTGCGATCCGTTCGTCCCTCTCGCTTCTCCTTTATCGGCGACCCCTCTCTGCGCTCCCAGTGCGCTCCCTCGTACGACGAGTAAGATCATTAAGAGTTTCCTTTGCAAGATGCGACACAAGGCCACGCTAGATCGTTACGAAGAAACACGAGGGACAACGCGAACACGCAGACGGGACCGCGTCACGTGGGAAGACATTGTCCCCTGAATCGTCCAAGTTAACCATCGAATACGATCTGACGCGATGCGTCTACGTGCGACGTCTCCAAACATGTGTGACTATTACTGACAGTCTCATCGCGACGCTTTTGTCGTTCTACCGATGATTAATAACAGCAGACGCGTCGTTTGTCAATGCCTGGAACGATCAGCCGTTACGAGCTTCTCGAAAGGGCACAGTTCTACCGATCGATGCGTCCTATGTATCGTGCGATTCGTTTGCTCGGAAGAGGGAATAACCGTGTTAAAAAAAAAAATCGATGCATCTGCATACGACGTTCAACCGCGCTCGCTGATCCTTCAAAAGCTGTCGGATCGCGGTAATTTTTGGCAACAGCTGGTGTCAACACTCCCACCTTCCATTTCGTACCCTCGAAATTGAACGATGCTTGTCCTCCCGAGGGCTCCTCTTCGCTCTCGACCCGTGTACCATTAAAAATTGATAATATCGGGGTATACATGACATCAGCAGTTTCGTCAATTTATCTTTGCCGATTTCTCGACCTTTCGACTCGAACGTTTCCCAACAGAGAAATACGCTCGTCGCATGTCCCACTTTTTTATTCCTCCCCGGAATTCGAACACTTTTCTTTGATACCGGTCGCCATGGTTACCTTTGGTCCGTTTGTTTTTGCCTATCGAACCGTGCCGTGGACCAAGGATATTCCCCGTGGCTTGTCTCTTCGTGGATGTATCATTGAGATCCGCGTTATGAATGCGCCAGCCAGAACCCGATTGGTTAGACCGGAGGGGTCGCTTCGCGGTGCTCTCTCCCATCTTCCCTTCGAGCAGGACGCGCAAAATTCTCTCTCGTCTGCAGCAAATCGAACCCGGAAGAACTATACATTCCAGACAGTTGAACATGTGCCGCGTTACGTAAATTCGTAGGCAGCCGCTCGATCGAGCCCGATCGCGCGTCTCTTTCGAGCCTTTTAAACGTCCGTATCGTACACGATAACTGTTATCCCGCTAATTTTACAGCGCTTTAACGTCGATGGCGAAATTTAGCTAGTATTCCACCCTTCCGCCGACCCCCTCGTGCCGTAATACGGGGTAGACGCAAGTGGCTGTACAGACCTATCAACTTTAGGCACGTACTTCAAGTTACGTAATTACTTTTAGCACCCCCTGCTACGTACAGCTTATACACCTTCCTTTCCATGTTCTCTCCTTTACGCGTACGATCGCGGGTCTTCGTCGAAGCTTACGCGGTTTCTTTCTCCCTGCCGACAGGCTGCGAGGCGAGGAGCCCGTGTGATCGTCACCGTGCGTAAGAGAAACCCGTCACCGGCTATATTATTTATGCGTGTGATTAAAAACGTGTTGAGAAACACAGCGCTAATTACCGCGTTATGTTACGAGCGGATATCGGTTTTGGTTCTGATTAAATTTAGAACAAGGACAAGAGCGTGCTCTATCCTTGTGAAACGAACTGCGCGTTGCCTACGTATGTCCTACATCTCTTCGCTGATATTTTTTTTTCAAGGTGAACGATTAAAAATAGACCGACGCATCTAACGAGCCACTGATTCTGTACCGTTCTCCCTCCTCGTTTTCTTCTTTTTTCTTTTTTCAATCGGTTTCAAGCATCGAAGCGTTCTCGCGATCTCCTCGCGAGGAATTCGGAGGGCAACGATCCAGGGTTTTCAAGAAGTGATCGTCGCAACGATTCCCTCAAGTACGAAACCGGAGTCTATTCAGAGGGCGAAACAGGGGAGTGACAAATTAGAACTCTCGCGTGCCTTTTGTTACACGCGACCCCAAATCATACTCAGTGCTCCAACGCTACTGGTTCTACCGAAATTTGGAGAACTCTCGTGTCCATTGTCTCTCGAAAGATTGATGAACACGGAATGCATCCCGATTTCTGTTTATTCGATCGAGGGCTCGTCTCTTTTTCCAGACTAACGTGTGGAGAAAAGTAAGAGCGCAACGGGGATGCGCTGTGCCGAGAGGACGAAGAGGACACACCGCTCTGGTTCATCGCGGTCAGATGCTCGTCTACGGAGGCTACCAAGATTTACGCGGGAGTTCTCCTGAATTGTGGGCATTCCATTTCGGTAAAATCGAACGATTATTCGTCTCATTTGAACACGAACGAGTGCGAGGTTACAATACCAAGTACGTTGGTTTCAGAAACGGAATCGTGGCACCTTCTTTCCTCGAGTGAGAGCGGTCCAGCAGCGAGGCACAAACACTCGGCTGTATTACACGGCGACGCCATGTACATTTACGGCGGTATGACAGATCTGCAGGAGAGAAGCGATTGCTGGCGATGGGACGTGAACAGCGCATCTTGGTGCTTGCTGAAGAACAAGCCAGGTCCAGGACCGCTCCACGGTCACGCAGCTTGTAGACTACCCAGCTGTATGCTAATCTTCGGCGGAGAAAGCGGCGGTTTGGCTACGAACGAGCTCTGGCGATTTCATTTCGGTAAATAATCGAATTATTGACCAAGGCTCCGTCGTTGTGTCGAAGCACGTTACGATAGGGACGTTCGTTGCTAGGTACGGAAGTCTGGGAGAAATTGTCAGTGCCGGGTCCCAAGCCTCAACCAAGAGCGGAGAGCGTGGCGTTAGCGGTTTCCGAATTGTTAATTCGCGGGACCAATATCGACAATCCGAAACCGAAGCCAAGGAATCAACGCACGAGGCTTTGCAACAATAGGATATCGCCAAATGAAGCGCCGACCAGGCCCAGTTTTCTCAAGGAGATCTCCAAATTGTCGCAGATCAATCTGTCGCGTTTGAGTCATCCGACGAAGTGCAGCTACTCCGTTCTAAGCGGACAGGACGACAACGAGGAGAGTCCTCAAGAGGTAAGTAGTTCGTTCGAAGCTACTCCTTTCAATCAATAAAAGTATTATCGTACCTTTAATCGTAACAATTACTATTTCGTTATCGATCTTCCATTTCCATCCTATGCATGCGCACAGACACACACGCGTCAAGTTTTCCATCTGCACACGAAACGCATGTGACAAGTGAGCCTGCCCGCAGGCGAATACGTATTATCCGTTTCAGCAAGTGGACTCTGAGGTGGTCGAGCCGTCCACGGGGATGGTCAAGTCCCGAAGCGCGAACACGCTGGCACGTCGAAGACAAAAACCGCCAGAAACGACGTCCAAGAACCCTGATGGTAGCAACTGCAACAACAGCACCAGTAGTTCAGGCATGACCAGAGATCCCATCTCAGTGCCGAATTTCCGTGCTCTCACCTTGCCCACGCCGGTTCTGACGCCTGTCGAGGCAGCCAGGCTCGTGTTCGTCGACCCTGACGAGAACAGCGACAACGAGGAGCGAAAAGAGCCGCCTACATCGAGGTTGATAGAAGTCCAAGAGGAAAGACGGTAAGTAAACTCGTAGCGACGGCTCATAGAAAACCATGGACGTCTCTGCACGTGTATAGATCCTCCTCAACCCTTTCAGAGACTTCGCGGCTGTGCACCAAGCCTGTCAACCGACACGTGGCGAGAGTTACAGCTCTCATCTGTACGAAGCTGCGCTGCAAACCCCAAAGACGCCAACCACATCCAAGATCCCCATGTCCGCGTCTGTCCGCTTCGCCGACTTGGAGGAGGGCGAGGAGTCGACGTCGGATTACGCGAGCATCGAGGCAAGAAGTCCTGGCGATCCTCTGGCAGACGACGATTGGCCGTCAGGACGGAAGAGCAAACAGTATCGTCCCATGATCACACCGTCGACGATACGCGAGGGCCAATTTGGGTTCTGCAACCCGAATTATCTGGGTCTGGACGAAACGAAGGGTCATCATCAACAGCAACACCAGCAACAGCAGCAGCAGCAGTCTCAAGACGGGAAGTACGCGAAGCTGTTGAACAGCCCGCCTGACAGCGTCCTGGAGGACGAGCCAGGAAGATCAGCCTCGCAGACGTTCGCTGAGCTACTGGAGCTTCAAGAAATCAGAAGGGTGCCACGGGTGCCGCCCAAGAGCTTACCGTTGGGCTCGCCCTCCAGAAGAGCGGTCAGCGCGTCGAGGGCGGAGAGGCAACGCGCCAAAGTTGCCGCGGTTGACATCAACGAATCGGAGACGCTATCCTACGGACCAGCACCCCTGTACGTGTTTCTAGTCGGAGGGAAAGAGAAGGGCCAGGTCACGGTGTTCGCCAGACCCGTTTCCTTGTGGAAATTGCAATTAGCGCCGCACATCTTTTAAGAGCGACGTGGGTACGTCTTTTTTTTTTTGTTTTTTTTCTAAGTCCATTTACGCGTTTCCATTCGAATGTCTTTTTTGGTACATTCGTGAAATTGGACTAGTTCTCTTCGCGGAAGAATTGTTAATTTCTTTTGACGAATTGAAAGAGCAATCGCGCAGAGGAAGTTTTCCAGTGCCAAGCGTCACGCTGCAGTAGTTAGTCGCGTTTCATTTACTTCGTTAGAGTTTCTCTGGTTTTTTATATTTATTGTTGAAGAGCACATGTTTCTGTTAATCTTCCGTTTGCGTTTAAACGCAGAAGCCAAGTCTGTTTCTTTCCAGATACTCTTTAAGTTTGATTAAGCGTTGATTCTCGAAGATATATTATTTATACGGTTTATAGTGCAATATCAAGTGTGATTGAAGCTGAGAAGTGCTCGAGCTTGCAACGTTGAATGTCTCGTTCGAACGAATTTCAATTTTCGATCGCGTTCGATCGTACGATCTAGATTTCTCCGGATTCGCGCCATAGATCTCGTCGTTTCGCTGAGCGAAGAAACCGAATATGCATTCGTTAAACTGTCCCACGTACAGAGTAATCGTGTAGAACGACGTTCAATGTTGTTTCCGTTCGTTCTTTCGTTCGTCCCGTTACTCACGCTTCGCGATCAACGCAATCGTACACGGAACGTTCATATTTACAGTAGATCCGTAAATGAAAGCGTACGTGCGAGTCGCGGGTTCATATTGGACCGACTAATATAAGACGATGATCGTTCTACGGTTTAATTTTACGAGGTAAGAGCTAACGTAGAGGAAGAAAACGTTCGTGCCAGAGCGCAAGTCAAGCGAGTGGAGGTGAACAATTCTTTATCCGTCATTGCGTCCTGTCGGTTTTAAGTGGTAATTAATAAGTCTCGCCGGAGGGTATCGTTAAAATTTATGATTAAGATCGACGCGTTAGGTACCGTTAGATTTCTCAGAATTGATATAAAAATTTTTCACACTACGGTAGATAGAGGTTTAATATGCGATCTTAGATTATTTGAAACTTTTTAACTCGACGATTAAAATCACGAGTAACGGCATAGAAGTTGAGAAGTGAAAAAGAGAGAAAAGAAGAAAATAAAAAAATGATAATACTCGCCTGATCTGCGCTTGAACTGCCATTGACTGTGAACTCCGTATATCGATAGAGAATAATAAATTAGGCGCGTTACGTCCGCATAAACTTGAACTTAACGTTCGACGTTTCAAAACACTCTGAATATTTAAATGGAAATCGATGTGTGATTGTGTCCAATTGTGAATAATTCGATGCCCGTCTCGATCGTTTTCGTGGAAGCTAGATTTTTATAAGAGAAAGAGAGAAAAAAAAGAAAAAAAAAAAGACAATTCCTCGAATGAGATTCCCTCGACGATCGCGGAGATCGGACATAGAGGCGAGAAGGGAAAATTTTTAATCGACCGTTCGTTTCGAACCCCGTCGCGAACGCGCGAGAAACGTACAATCGTGTGTATGAAAACAATTGTGTTCCGAGGCGATTCTACAGAGTTTAAATATACCGTCGATCCTTTACGTCGATGTAAGAGAAGCACGAATCAGCGTGGAGGCCGAGGTGCTACGCTGTGACTGTATTTATAAGAAGGTAGCATATTATATAGATTCCATGGATATATCGTAAATAGAAGAAATGGTAAAGTACGATGGGAAGTCTCTCTTGTTCATGTAGAGCTTTTACGCCCGCAAAGGCCCAACACATGTAATCCATCCATACAGTAGCAATGGTCAACGCGGAACCTCGCAGGCTGAATATTAAATTACCAACCATTTTCTCGCGACGCGTTAATTTCTCA
This sequence comes from Xylocopa sonorina, assembly GCF_050948175.1. Classification (NCBI taxonomy): domain Eukaryota; kingdom Metazoa; phylum Arthropoda; class Insecta; order Hymenoptera; family Apidae; genus Xylocopa; species Xylocopa sonorina. The sequence goes on from NC_135193.1 coordinate 18,897,857, forward strand.
TAATTCACGTTCCTTGCGATAGAACAATTTTCGCAGCCAATAATTGATTTCACTCGTAGGATATTTCAAGGTATCGAAATTTGATTGATTCAAAGGGGCATGTGCAATGCTAATCGTTAGATCGTTAAAAGGATTCAGTCTAATATTCAGCTAGAGGCCGCGAGCACCCGAAAATAAAAAAAAAATCAATGTTTTCCATTGGTAGCACTAGTCGAACTCGCATCTCAGTGTACAGACGTTAAGATAAACATTTCGCGATGTCATTTCTCTTTTTAGAATCCCCGTAGCATAGCCATATTCGCAGTCCCCAGGTGTATCAGTGTGTACGATATTATTGTTCGCGACCCGTTTTCCATTTTCACGCGTACACCCCCCTCGCCATTTCGACCACCATCCCGTGTGATCAACGACCGTGGTTAATTAATCAATTAATCGTGCCAAGTGTACGTAAGCAACGCGACGGGCAGTCGCAGTTCCGAGGAGATTTCAGTGAACCTCTCTCGCCATGTGCAATTTAACGAGCCGAGAAAGGGGAGAGCGAGAAACGGCGCGGATTCGATGTTAATTAAAAAGTTTCCGCGACGTTGTTCATTTACGTAGCAGAGTGCCGCGCGATACGATAGTCAATTACGTATTAACCACGCGATTAAACGTGTCCGTTGCCAAATGACTCCCCTTTTAGGGATAGCACGCCTCGTAAACGAGATCCAGAGTATAAGCTCGAAGACGTGGGTCGGTCCCCTCCCCAAAAAAAGTCGAACGAAAAGAAACAAACAAACAGTGTAGCTGATTCGAGTGCCTCTACTTTACGCGGATATATATATAAATATATATACGCATTTCATATTTTTCTGGACACGAACGACGGTTTCTCGGAAAGTGTATTCACCCCCGTTATCTTCCGGCTTATGCTTCCCCTAAAAACGTTACCAAATGGCGTCCGCGCGTCGTCTAAGACGAGGCGAACCGAGGCGAGACGATTGATAGAGACGGTGTTACGATATCGATGTGAAAGCAAGTGAAACAGATCGCGTCTCGTTCCGATGGTGTTCTCATATCACAGAGCGCAGTATTTTCTCAACGAGTAAGCCTTCGAGCAAACGATTCGCGCGCTCTGATTTTTCTATGTTAAGTAACAGACAATATATGTATATTATACGTAAGTACATCTATGTATTGATATGTGTCTCTGTTTAAGAGAATAGCTGTGGAGAAGGTGAGCACCATTTTGTACGCGTGGTGATTATAGGAATATCGTGTGACTTATCAGCATTCGTCCCAGGCATAAAGAAAACTTTGTTGATCAATTGCTATCTCTGAACTTAATATGAAACGAACGATCCCAAATTTCGTCGAAACCATTCCGTTAGACTACTTCGCTTATCTTTCTTTACACGATACCGCATAATATCGCAGAAATCTTCAAAAGAGAATGGGTTACGAACTAGAGGAATCTGTGTTCTCAATCAGGCTACACGTACTATTAATTAGAAATAGAACAGCGTATTTATATAATTTGATATAATAAGTAAGGTATAATAAACTAATATTAGAAAAATGTCGGAAAAGGGTTCGGGCGTATTCGAAGGAAACGAAACCCGCGTTGATTCAATTATCGCGCTGATTATTTTAAAACACCTGGCGCCACCTTACAGAGAGCGCTCAAACTGTTCGCGCATCGTTACTGATCGACTACTGGCGCCATCTCTCCACAAAGTGCTCAAACTGGTCGCACATCGTTATCGATAGCGAAGTGAACCATCGAAAAATTGGCGCCATCTCTTTAGAGATGAGTGAAACTGAACCTCGATTAGTTCGTATGCTTTGCGCAGAGATGGCGCCACCAGTCGATCAGTAGTTCACTTCGCTGTCGATAACGATGTGCGACCAGTTTGAGCACTTTTCGAAGAGATGGCGCCACGGTTACTATAAACAAACTTTTTAGAAGATGCAAAAGTGCAACGGTGATTGCAATGACTGTGCGCGCACAATTGTGTCCCCAGTGGCTTCATAAATAATACGTATATTTATCTATAACCCTATGATTAAAGAATACATATTTATTTATTGTACAATGACCAATCGTTTACGAAGGCCCAAAAATGTCCCTAGTACCTGGCGCGAGGATATCGCGCCAAATTAATCAGTCATGGCGTTGAATGAACACAAGTAGAAGCCAACGTCTGTTGTATTTTTCAATGGAACTTTTGTAATTTCTTATCAGATGTAACGAAATAATTTGGAAAGTAGTGTTTGATATCCGCTTATTTAATTGTACATAATATATTTCCGTAAATAAACATGGATCAAGAAAGCTGTTCGGTAACGTGTTCCGTTACAATCGAATGGACCAATTCCCAAGGTACTATGTTAAAGAAGACGAATCATCGAACGGCCACGTTGCGCTTAATCCGCAATAATTTCCGTGAAATGTTTGTCGAGGTACGCGCGGAGAAATCGAATCAAACGACGAAGCTATCGCTGAAATCTATATCGGTTTTTAATAAATTCATGGCTGAAGGGAAAGCCTCTATTAAGTTCAAGGAGGAACACTGTACGCTCTTCTTATCGAATGCCCCGACATCTCAGCTGATCAGTTTTTTAAAGACGATATACATCAAGATCTCAAACGAGTCGGAACGAGCAGGAAAAATGACGTTAAAGGAGAAACTACTTTCTAATCAGTCGTTCGGTGGTCATCAGGAAATCAGTCCAGCGACAAGTACCGAAGTGAACAAAGCTAAAGAAAAGGCCATCAGCGTGTCACGCGCTACAATCACAACTCCGTCCCCTAGTGCTTCTAAGAAGAGAAAGCGGGTGGATGAAAACAAATTGAGTTTACCTAGTGCGAAAAAATTGTACGAGAATCCAACAGTGGGTCAAATGACAGAGGAACAAAGTAGGATTTTAGAGGCAGTATTAAGCGGGAAGAATATCTTTTTCACTGGCAGCGCGGGTACTGGAAAGTCGTATCTGTTGAGAAGAATAATAGCGGCCCTTCCTCCAGAGGTCACAATGGCCACAGCAAGTACAGGAGTAGCAGCGTGTCACATCGGTGGGATAACTTTACATCAGTTTGCGGGGATCGGATTAGGAACCGCTAATCTAGACAGATGCTATCAAATGGCTTCTCGCAATTCGTCTGCTTCAATGTGGAGAAAAACTAAGCATTTGATTATAGATGAAATTTCTATGGTGGATGGAGAGTATTTCGATAAGATTGAAGCTGTCGCCAGACATATTCGTAGAAACGAAAGGCCATTTGGTGGAATACAATTAATATTGTGCGGTGACTTTTTTCAACTACCACCGGTCTCTTCAAGGGACAAGAAGGCACAGTTCTGTTTCGAAAGTAGTGCATGGGAGAAATGTGTTCACTTCAATTACGAACTGCAAATTGTCCACAGACAGAAAGATTCTGAGTTTGTACAGATTTTAAATAACATTAGAATAGGTAGAGTGACTGATGAAATTGCTGAGAAATTGAAAGCAACGGCTAAGCAAAAAATAGAAGACAATGGTATTTTAGCAACAAGACTTTGTTCCCATGTGAACGAAGCTGAGGAAATTAACGAGTTTCAACTAAATGAATTGAAAAGCGAATCTAAGGTTTACACTGCTCAAGATTCTGATCCATCGATGACTACAACATTGAATCAACAGTTGACCGTCCCTGATAAATTAATACTGAAAATAGGTGCTCAAGTAATGTTGCTTAAGAATATAAATCTATCTACTGGTCTAGTAAATGGAGCAAGAGGTGTAATTGTTAAGTTCGCAGACAATGTACCGGTAGTTCAATTTAAATCTGGCATTCAGTATCATGCAAAGCTGGAAAAATGGAGTTTAAAGACAAACTTAGGCACCATAGTGCACAGGAAACAGGTTCCATTAAAATTAGCATGGGCCTTTTCCATTCATAAAAGCCAAGGATTAACTTTAGACTGTGTCGAAATGTGCCTTACAAGAGTTTTTAATGCTGGACAGTCGTACGTCGCTCTTTCAAGGGCTCAAAGCTTAGAATCTTTAAGAGTTTTAGACTTTAATAATCAACAGGTGTGGGCTCATCCAGCTGTGCTTATGTTTTACAAAAAATTTAGGCGGAACTTGCAAGAAATGGAAATGATTCCACTAGGAAAGAAAAAAAGAATCTGATTAGATAAATATTCTAGTTCAAAATTAAGAACTATTATTAGAGAAATTTTTTTTAATAGTTTATTAAAAAAAAAGGTACAATTGTCATAACAAAGCATAGACACATTTCATTTTCCCCCATTTTTTTTTACAAATATAACAAAGTTATGCATTTAGTACTCACACATTTAATAATCGTCAACAGTTATCTCTATCGGTGGTATATAACGCCATGTGTGTCCAGCATTTATCAATTCCGAGCATAGCACCGGCGTATTCGGGGCTGATTCTTTGCTGTTGCATTGAATATCTATTTTATATTGTCCAGCTGTAAAGAACACTACGCGACATTCGTGATAAACTCTTCCGTATTCCTGTAGCTAGAAATAAAAAAAACAACGTCGTTGCGATGATAATGCAAAATTGTTATTATCGAGTTTTAATTAACATTTTAGTGTCGATAACATAATTTACCGCTGGAAGCATGACTTTGTTAGCGCCAGCGATGGATAATCTCGTCTCTAATTGATAATTATTCACTCCATTATGATGATCTTGGTAAAAGTTGACAGACAGCGTTAGATCACTCAATGGATGTTCCAAAGCATTACATATTCCTATTCCAATACTAACGCATTCCCCTAAATTACACGTAAGTTCATCTTGCGCCTTAACAATAGTATCGTTTATTTTAATCTCTGGAAAACGCGCGTAATGAGCAATTTCAGCATAAGAAAGTTATCAGGGGAGAATTACTTGTGTAATGATTATTTAAACATACCCCACTGTAAAGGACTCATCCTAACGAGATCTAACATATCCTGGGTCAGTGTAATGCCGGAAAGTGTCGCTTTCCCGATCGATTCTGTGCCCAATAATTGCCAACGTAAATCAACTAATGAGGCAATATGTTCAGAACAAACTTTCTGAAGTTCTCTGATATCACCAGCCCCATTTAACTGTTAATAAAATACGAAGAAATATGTTTACGTTCCATTTTCATAGAGTACGCAAGAATCATTATTACCATGGACAATTTATTAAGCGGGCACCGATCGACTGGCACAGGAATTCTACAAGGTTCTTTACCCTCCATGTAAATACATTTAGTTTGCGTGTAATGCAATTCCATTTCGTGATTAGTCATATTCGTTAAATCGAGTACGAGATAAAATTGCGATGGCCTGAAAGAACATACGTGTATCTATATTAAGTACGACCAATCGACATCTCTATTCGTTATATCGTATTTTTGTTACCACTTACGTCTCTGCCGGAAGTACATCCCAACTTGTAATTTGTACACTAGGCAACATCTCGATGGTTATAAAGACCGACGAAATACGACAGTAGCCTGCTATTAGGCCCGCACCACCTGAATACTTTATTTTTAATTGCCCTTCGACAACATTTGAAGTATGCAACGGAACAGCAAGCTTTGATAAGCGAGAACTGGCCAAGGAAGAATGTCCGGAAAGGGAACTTAAACCTGACCTGAACGAGGAAGTTAGCTCGGATTGTCTCTTTGTATGTGACGGAGAACTTAATCTAGATGGTAACGAACTGTGCCCTGAATGAGACATTAGACTGCTCGGTTGACTGAGATATGTACTGCTACTAATATCTAAAACATATTCAAAACATGGAAAGATTAATTAAGCCATGATTTTTATTTAAAAAACAAAAAAAACTATCGAACTCAGTTCTTGCTAATATTACCATTTCGGGACGTAGATACTATAAAATCCGTAGCCGCATATAAATATAATGTAAGACTCGCATTAGCGCCAGGTTGTAATGGCAATTGTGCCATTAAATTTTCATCGCTCCATTTAAATATTTTACTTTCGGTTACCGCGTCTAACGTTGATTGCACTGATAATTCGATCGTTTCAATAGGAACTTGGCCGCTATTTGTAATTGTTACAGTACATTCCGCGCTAAAACGTTGAAATGACTATATAAAAATCGAAAGAATGATGTAACTGACGTAACGCTCATTTAAATTACAATTTACCTTTCCCCGCCGTATAGCGATATACTTGCACTAGTTACTATATTGTCCCCAGAGCTGAAACTCGCAGTTTGAGGTAAACTTGTAGTTACTTCTATCCTCGGTAATGCTGGGACTACTTCGACTGTATACTGAGAATGAACCATCCCTTCCATGTATCTTAATCTACAGTTCGATTTCACTCCTAAAGTGTGCGTACTAAATCCAAGAATTTCTAAATCTCCAACTTCTTTAGGCCTGCCCGCTAATGTTACCGCGATTGGGCCTGACTCGGCAGGAAGCGTAATACTTTCGGGAATTGATTCAAATACTATGCCGTTTGTAAGAAGTCTCATATTGGATACGTGAAGTTCGAACGGCAAGGGATTAATGAGTTGCATCGATACCTCACAGATATCACCCTCTACCCACAAGTAATCTGTGATAATTTATATTATTGTAACGTAACTGTTGTACATTTAATTTTATGGGCCAATATTCATATTAATGACATGTGAACATACCAACTTTACTCTTAGATATATTCTTCCTTTCTAACGATCCAAAATTAATTGGTGTAAATAAAAATGGGCCGTGATCTTCCTTGACTCTTTCGATCTTTTGCGGCTGAAGGTGTGGTTGCATATTTTTTAAAACGAACGATTTGGTTTTCGGAATATTAGTCAAGTTCGCAGGTGGTATGACCGTGCCAGAGTCTAAAACCTATCGGAAAAAATTGTACTCTCAACGCGGTTGTAACATTCTCTCTTAAAACTTACAAGAGGTACCGGAGCGCCTTCGCACTGCTGGGACACGCTTTGAAGTTGCAAAGCGGTTTCTTTACGTTCATTGGGGCTTAAATAATTGTACATCGTTTGAAGTAAAAATGTCATGTGTCTCGTTGCCAATGCTGGATTGCCCATACGATTAGCGGCGGTAACGAGTTCATTTATCACTTGAATTTGAATAACCGGCCAACCTCTATGATTCTCTATAGAAACAAACTTTTCCATAATGTTTATGCTTTATAGCGCGATGTTGTATGTTATTCTATATAGAAAAAAATAAATTACCGGGAGACATGTCTATAGGATCTAAAGACAATTTAAATCCAGAGGTAGCTTGCAGCATTAAATTGTAACACTGTTGCCAATCTGTATTAGGATTATTTTGAGACACATGCCTTGTTGCAGCTAATCTTAAGCAAAACGATGCTTTTCTTACAAAGCCAAAGCTTGTATATAAATCTGATAATGTAGTAAATCGATCAATCTAAAATGTTGCATATAATTACTTGTCGTTATTACACTATTCAGTAAATAGTTTCAGTGGAATTACATACTTTTTCTTGCTCACTCAATGGCAAATTTATAAGTATGACATTATTTAAATACGAAGCAGCTTGTAAAGTACAGTTTTGTTCAATTGAAATTCTTGTAGCTTTAAAGCTAGCTTCTGTCTCAATTATTCCAGCGTACTGATATTTACTGTAATGAACTATAGCCTCGCGATACTTTTTGGATATTTCTTCAGGTAATAAAATATGTGGCATTGTACTTTTCACCACCTCTATAGCTGGTGGTGTTGGTAAAATAGTTACAGCTTGTGAACCCCTTCTAAATATAGTAATAAACTATTGCTTTTCTTCTATGAAGTATAAAACTTGCACATCTTAAGAGTATCGGTAACGATGCGTACATACCTCTGCTTACCTGGACTTCCTTCTTGCAGGGAAGAGTTTCTTTGTAATGGAAGACTTCTACACATATTCGGATACAACACTAAAGCAGATGCCGCGCACAGACCCTCGAAAGCTGCTCCTAGCCAGAGCCAATCATTTACAGCTTGCAGTACACTAGCCGCAGAATTATAATTACTCAGAGCATCTGCTGGAAGTCCAGCTTGAAGGCACAAATCCCCCAAATGTTTTGTCATCCGACCCACGCATCGTTTTCTATTATTTCTAGACTCTAGGTCTAGTCCAATAAAATCTTTTTTCTCAAAAGGCGCTAACAGAAGAGAGACCCTATCTATTTTTTCTCTCGACCTTTCTAATCTCTTGGATTCTAGAATCCAAAATAGAGAATTGAGGCACTCCGTGACGTGAACTTCTAAGTCAGGGCACGTCTCGTCGGTATAGAATACAGCTCTAGTCTTGAAATTCGATGGCGTACTAAATGACGTTGGTGGTTCGTGTACATTATTCGACTCGAGTGGCCCAAAAAGTATAGCGCGCGAATCGTACAACGTTGCAGTGTATTTTACCTTCAACGTTTCATGTATTCTACATAGCTCGTTCAGTTCTGTTTGATTGTCGTATTTGCCAAAAGTGATCAGCCCCAACAATCTTCTATGGGTTTGGAAATCTCCCCAATCGTTATTTTCAACTGGATGCTCCCTAACGAATCTGGCAAGGATTTCACGTGTTCCACCGGTAGAATCGGCCACTGTAAATCTGCTGCCCGCTTTAATTATGCGTTCACATAACCTAGTAACAGTTTTTTGTTTGATTTGCGTACCAATCGGTCTCAAAAGTAGAAGTAACGCCGCATGATCGTGAGCAGTTTGCTCGTAATCAGGATGAGACATCTTGTTGTCGGGTACCGGACTCGACAGGATAACACTGATAGCCGAGCGCATTTATGTCACTCCACTAACTAATGGTACTTTACGGTACCTGGGTTCACATAAATGGTAATCTTTTCTACGACGAAACAGGCACGTAAGAAATCTTGAAGACGGCAATTAAATTCTGCGTTCATCATACTAATATACGTAATGTTATTCCTCGATTGGATAATTCTTGTACTGCAGCAGTAGCAGAAACGACAAATAAACCAAAACTGTCACGTTTGAAACAGATCAAATGCGCGTGCGTGACAAGAAGTTATCATATGGTATCGTGTGCCATTGAGCGAGAGAAGATAACTTCCTATTAGAACGTTTAAAAGTGGCTCGATGATAAGGATATATCGGGTACAAGAAAATATGTAAGGGGACGAAGGTATTAAAATTGACAGTTTTCCATTTTTAGGCGTCTACATTTTCTCGAAATCTGTATACATATATTATCTTAAATAGCTATGTGTAACTTACATATATTATACAAGATTTTGGCACACATTGACAAACAAGAACAGCATGAAACAGTTTGCTTTTTCTCGGAATAGTAACTTTATAAAATGCCAGGTATAACAAAGTATATATGCCAAAGTATATATGCTATTGTAAAGAAAAAAACAATAGAAATTTAGAAATAAAATGATATAGGAAAGTATGGTAATTTAAAAAATGTACACAAACATATATGTACATACAAAATAGCACACAAATAAGCGCAGTCATTTAAAAAACATTTGTCGGCTTCAAGTCTTTATATATATATTATAAGAGATATTTTTATAAATAATTATATACGAACAAAGTTTATGAGGGGATAACAAGTGATATATATATATATTTTCTAATTGAACAACAAAGGGTATACCCTAAACCTAACTACACATACAATAATAAATAGTAATTATATGGCAAAATGACCAAATATAAGCCCATTAGATATTTAGTAAATATTAATATTATGCAAATTTAAAAATTCGATCTGATGGCATTAACATATAAAGAATGATAAAACGGTTCTATTAGTTTTGGTTAGTTGTTTAGTTAAAAAAAAATAAGTCAACATCTATAAAAATATTAATTAGAATGTTGTGTCAATACTTTCAATATAAACACAGTACCATACCTGGTTTATGTATGATTATTCTGTTGATTGCAAAATATTGGGAATGACAAGTATATAGACCTTCAAAAAATTAAAAAATATATAATTGATTTGTAAGGAAGGTATTTTAAACATCTGGCACGGAATGGTCCATCAACGTTTTCAGTAAACTGTTATTCATTCTGAGAGAGAAAAATTTCAGTAGGAAATATGTATCATAAAGTTAAAGAGTAATATGAATTATTGACAAAAACATACCTTTTAATCATATGCTCATAAATGTACGATGGAATAATCGTTACCGTGATTACATCTCCGCCTTTCTCGATCTCTGCTGTAATTTCTTTGTCCTTTAGACCTACAACATTCTAAACCATTTCGCGAAATGTGATTTATCAAGCTTATATCACTTACGCGAGATATCTATATTTTATAAATGAAAGCAAACCTTTCCGTTTATTTCTAGTATTTGATGATCGGTTAAAAGTCCATTTCTTGCAGCCGAAGAATCTTTAACTAAGGCAATTATCTTTCCATTTTTAAATTGAAATCCAATGTATCCCATACTGTCTTTGTGCATTGTTACTGTGCGTTCGAATGGTCTGAAATATCGATGAAATTTAATGAAAATTATCGGGGCATAAATTTCATTTGTTTACAATTTTCTTCGAATTAGATAACTACTAACCTGTCCCTTACTACGACCTTAATCCCATTAATCTCAGCATTTCGTAACATTTTATGAACTTGTTCCATTGTATATCCAGCAACAGAGACCTCGTTAATACTCAATATTTGATCACCAAACCGTAATCCTGCTAGTGCAGCAGGTGAATTTTGCCTTACCAGGCATACAAAAATGCCATTGTTTACAGCATGTACTCTCAAGCCAATTTTTCCATCTTTATCTTTGCATAATATTAACTACAATAAGAACATAATAATATCATAAATGCCATACTTTTTTAGCATATTGTCATGTTGATGCATATTTTATAGCAAAGGTATATATGCAAAGTTATGACTGATTACTTACCTCTCTTATGCCATTAGTAACTTGTGCTCTTTGTAATCCTAGCGATTGGCCAGACAGTGGTGCAACCATACCTGCTAAAGGACCCGAGGTTGCAGGCACGCTTACTGCCATCTAAAATTCAATTTCATATTTAGCAAGTTATCAAGATCATAGATGTTATATTGTACTACTTACAGTACGATTGGCAATAGAATATTCAGGCATATTTTGTGCTATTACTTCTTCTGTAAGTTCCAAACCCATATATTCTCCTAACATGGGATACAAAGTACTAGAAAGAGAATTATAAGCAGGTGCAGATGGTTCAATTTGTTGAGGCATTGCAGGTGGAGCATTATACTCTGACTGGGCTTGCAGTTGGGCCTATAAATGTGATATAAATGAATATTAAGTGTCATATGTATTATATATGTATATTAATATTGATAACTGCATAGTGGTACAGAAGTTACCTTCATCATATGGTCCACCTTCATGTCTTCTAACGTTGGATATAGAGACATTTTGTACAGATTTTTCTGGAATAAAATGCACCTACATTTGTAACTTATGCTTCAAGGAAGTGTTTCTTTGCGATTGTAAAATATTATTTGGTTGCAAAGGAAGAAAACAAACAGAGATATTAAATTATTTATTATAATTTATAAAACAAAAATATTATCGATGAAATAGGAATAGTTGCATGTATAACATACAAAATAAGGAAAATGTTCAGAGATAATATCTATTATATTGTATTCCAACTGATGGTCGTCTGCATACCGATGCGATGAATGTGCTGGATATCTGAGATCAAGTATAAGCGCAACTACTTGCAAAGTATTTCGTGTATTTACCTTTGTAAAGTAATCAATATAACGCGGTCGTTGCACTCTAATATTTAAATTTTTTTTATTTCAGGTTACACTACTTTGTGCAAGATACGATGTCACGCGCTTTAAACGTCACCAAAGATACGTGAAGTATCACCGATAAACCACAAACAATGAACAAAACAGTCTTCCTAGTGAGTAATGTTCACGGATCTTTAGGACTGGACATGGCATAGGTTTACTGCTTCTATGATGAAATGAATCCTGCTTGTTACAATCGAGAAAAAACCATTTGCAGCATCTAAACGAACTCTGAGGTACTGTATTCTACACGATGCGATTACCTACCGCAAAAGATGACGCCACGAGTTCTGCGCTAGTTTACCTTGCTGTCGATAATATTATGCAACCAGTTTGAGTCCTCCTTGCAGAGATGGCGAAACAGGAATTAGAATAAAATTTATAAAATTCACTTTATTAGATGGACCAGAGTACTCTCTGTTCTGTTAGAGAAATTTATTAATTGGTAAGCGTATTGGATATAATACAACGTTACGCAAGTAGATGATTGGATACATATTACTCTTACATACCTGCACGCGGAACTCTGTTCGTTTCAACCGCCAATTACCTTTTGCGTTGTTTCGAACCCGCGGGAAACAGGCTTGGTTTCAAAAGTTCACTCGTAAAACTTTTCAGAAGGAAATCTTAATTCCAACTCACAAATTTGCACGTACAAATTCGAAATATTAATTGATTGCTTCGCAGAATGCCTTTGAGGAAATCGTAACTTTGTGAAATAACGATATCAAAAGCTCCGCTACGCGATAAATATACAACTAATCTCTCTCTCTTTCTGCATTTAAATTGAAGATAATGTATTTGTAAACTTTACAAATGAAACAAAGTTTAGTCACGAATATTAAAAGAATCCCGATAATTCATAGAAAGAGCGGCGAGGAAAAGTTATTGGAGTGATTTTATCAATTGGGGCGGTCGAAGAGGAAGCGGAAACCGCATAAAACGTGGCGATTGGCTTCAACTTCGTTGACAAGTTAAAGAAGGAATGGAGCCAAAGTGGGGGGGAGAAATAGAATGCAGTAGGGGAATAGCGGGTCGTCGGCTAATACGTAGGTAGTATTCAGTGGTGAGGCCTCCGTGCGAGCTGTGGTGAACCAACAGGTGTTTCGAGCTTGGCACTCGCGGTACCGGTTCCCTTCATTTTCTAATAGTGCTTTTAGACCGGTGCCTTTCACTGACGAATATATACGTTGAATTGTCTCGCGGTACACTTGTCGAAGGAAACGTAACATGATGTCGGAGACCGTTGTGACGATGGACGGTTCCAGCAACAACGCGAGCAACAATCCACGACAGGTGCCCACCGCAAAGGCAGAACCGGTTCAACCAAACCCTCTAACAAACATTACGCTGAACGTGCCCTACTTCTCCACGATACCCGGGATCATTAAGCTCCTACAGGTGGTAAGTATGATGCGTTTGGAATCATTGTTCTTGTAATCATTAATTTACCTAGGTGAAGTTCGTTCCTTAACGATATTTAGAATTTGTTCGCGTCACTCAATGATCGATTATAATTTTATAAATAACACTGTGCATTCTCTCATCAGATGACTAAAATGCGAACAGTACGAATAAAGGTATCGTTAAATCGATTTGTAGAAGCGATTCAGCTCGTCGATGTCGTTCGTTGATTTCCCCCTAAGAACTGATTAATTATTATAATATTACGTAATCGATCTCAAAGTACATTTATCTTGACAAAAATAGAATCGCACGCATTAGCAGACGTTGTGTACATGTTTTTTTCCATACCTCAAGGATATGGTATACATGTACACACATGGTATGTACATATACGCGGTTACACGGCGCAGCGAAATACGAACGGCTCGCTCATTTAAGCAAGGTTTTACTTTTCACGATCTCTCGTTAATCCTATTAGATTTTGGCAAACATTCATCATTGTTTCTGGCGCTTCGATCATCACATCTTTTACGCGGCATTGTTATTTTAAACGCGCGCGTCCCTCGTACCGTACTCGTTTCCCGTGCGGTGCAGCGAAAGAGGTTTTTCTTCTGTTTTTTTTTTTTTTTTCTGTTTCGTACGAAAAAGCAAACGAGTTACACACGTAGCACTGAACCGTGTGCGTAGCTTGCACCGTGACGTTGAACCTGCAACGGCATAACCACCTAACGGTAGTCTTCTTACGGAACGATTAACGAACTATCCTCATGGAACAGGCGCGGGGTAGTTCGTATTTAAGGAATTCGGATATCAACTGTTAATATCGTAAACGTGTACCGTTAAGATGTTTTGCTTTCTCCACCGGAGTGTGATATCTCCCGTCGAAATTGACGGTGTATACCGTTAACCGATCAGCATCGGTAAGCGTCGGTTGCTCCGGTTCACGCACGTGCAATCGGAGACACACCCGTCGACGTTTTCCCCGTTTACACACGCATGTAAATAAAATCGCGCGCCTCTACTACTTTTTTATGCTCCAAATAACACCGCTCACATACGCGGCCTGTATTCAACAACGTGCACACCAACGAAGAGCTAAATTTACCTTCTCCACCATTGCAAAATATATCGCGCCATGGCTCGACTTTGAATAAACTCTTAACGAGAACGCGCAGGAAGAACCAACATCTCCGAGTGTAACAGTGTCGTTTAACGTACGCGCAAAAGTGGAAAGGCTATCTGGCGCGATAAATCCCGACGGTGACTCTGCAGCAATCCGATCGCATTACCGACAGACAGAAATTAAATACACCACGCAGCTCCGCGAGACTTTTGCCGTCCTCGAATCGTATCCGTCGATACAGAGGGTGGGCACTATTGATCGCGCATCCGCGTGCAACGTAACACACGTCATGAATCCTATATAATTAACGTCTTACGATCGTTACGCGTTGACAACTCCTAAATACCTCCCCGCGATAGACGCTACTGTACGCGCAACAATCGTACAACCGATGGCGAGCTTCGTGGAACCGTCCGCAGGATAGATTTCTTATAACGTCACGCACCGAAATTACAAATATCAATGATACATCGAAGCGGTGGAACCGGTTCCACCTGAGGATGACGATCGTTTGGTGATCGACCGAAAAAAGTTGGAACGATTCCCGGCCAGTGGCATAGTTCCGATGCGCCTGACACACGTCCCTACAAACTAGACGTACGCTCGATGACCATACATGTTCATCCTGATGACCGGGACCATACGTGGCGTCCCACATACTCGGAGTTCCATCCTACTGCCATACGTTGGAGTAGCAGCAACGGTATCGTAGCGACTCATTAGGAATTCCAGCTGTCCTTGACCTTTTCTCCGCAATTTTCGTTCGTACCGCCGATCGATCCACCGTTACGAGAAAAGGAAGAATTCTCTACGTATCGCTAATAAGTCATTCGAACCGTCGTCTCATCGAAACTTCGCGTGTCTCTCTTCCTCTCTCTTTCTCTCTCTCTCTCTCCGCGTGGTCACGCGGAAGTATCGCAACGCGATGCGTAACAGCGTATTCCGCGCAATAAATAGCACCGCGTTCGGCATCGTCTTATCGAGACCTTATCTTTTCGTAAGCTTGTTGTTCGATTTACGTACAAGATACTACGTAGGCGAACCGAATCGCCGGAATCTTCGGCTGCAACGATCATCGGCTGGCTCTTGTTGATACGTTATTATGTCCACCTAGCATAATGCGATCGCTATGTATCGTGTCATTCACGTGCGTCATATTTATTCTCGTATACATGCCTATAGAGTCGCGATATAAGTTGTAATCTCACGTTACGGGTATACGTTACTCGCGAACAGAATGAATCCAGCATTTTTCAAGGTTACCGTTTGGTACACGCTGTCCAAGCGTGTCTTACTTAGGCTCGCTTTTCTAAGTGGTCTCGTTGGATACCGATAAACGGGGAATCGAATTCTATTCTCGTAGTACCGATTCTATTTCGCGCCTTTGTAACGCGTCGAACAACAGGAGCGTGAAAGAGCGAAGCAATGAAAGAGATCTGGCTCCCCTCGTATCGCGCAGGTACTTCTCACAACAGTCAAGACGAATGGGAGCGGATGGTCTCGTTCGAAGGGTTAATTTCGGTCAGGGTAATAATAATACGCGCGCGTACAGCAATTCTCTTCGATGACGCGTGAGAAGAAAACGAGCGAAAAGGCAGCGCTGTGCAAAAGCCTCGAGTGCCACCGATGCTCTGGCTAACCTCGCGCGTATACACGTTTCCGTGCTCCATTTTTATCGAACGGTCTGTTCTCGCTACGTTTTTCAACGATCTCGACGAATATTCGTCACGACACACATACGTTAATTGGCCAGGGTATATAGTGCAAGCGACGCAGAATAATTACGCAATGGCAGCGCGTTACGACGGTTGCGGTATCACAGGGTCCACGATGATTCCTGTGGCGTGTAGGCTGCCCGCCGAGCATATCGGTTGATGCAACAAGTTATACACCTCGCTAATTGTACGCAAGTACCACGCTTACGTGTATACCTTAGAGGCAAGGACAAACCGCGCCTCATAAAGCGGACATACTGGGGATGTGTCCAAGTCGGATGACTATTGTCTTTCTTTCCTTTTTCTTCCAGAAAGTACCGCCAGCCGATTAGATTACATTGTGCTCGTTTTTATCAAGCCGATATTCTCATCATTTTACTAGACAGCCGCTAATTAAACACGATAATATCCGTGAAACGTGCAAGCTCGTTGCAATCGCGTTGCTCTGTCCAACCTCCTAGGAGCATTACTCTTACGTTAACACCACGTGGGTGGACGCTTGTGCAAATGATCCACGTATTTGAAAAGCAACGAGCGGCTCGGGTTATTAGTCACCGAGCTCGTCTTCTCATAATAGAATCGCGCGAATCGATAAAACTTGTGAATGGCCGATGTTACTCGCGCGCGCGAGCAACAAACCAATATCTAACGATCGCGCGGCGGGCAGAACGCGAGTTTTATGTAATCGTTCGCAGGATTGAGGCCGATACTCGGAGTCGAAACGTACGCGCTTTGACTTAAGCTCAGTCTTATTTCGCGCGATTTGCATCGCTAATTGCGCGGCTGTTCCTATAAAAAGCGCGGTGTATTTCATCGCGATTACGCGACGTGCGTCACTTTGCTGGAAACGCGCAATCGTTCGGTAAATCATAATGTCGCGGAAATTTCGATTCGTCGATAAAGGAAAAGAGGTTTCCCTCGCGTTTCGTTCTCGAGGACTCGCGACACACGGCGAAGTAGTTCGGTTCCAGATATAGTTGGCCAATTCGAACGAGCGAAACCAGCATGGAACCGATCGACGTTTCGTTTTCTTATGACTCGCCGCTTCCGGTGTCGTTACGAAGGTTGTCACGACGGAAGACGGAGATTGCTCGCTCGTCCGATTTTACTACATTTACTACGAGCGACGAGACGAGCCGTGCTTGCGAAACGAAAGCGGCCGATCTCGCCTCCTCGTGTTGATTGTAATATAATTATTTCTGGAGAGCCGAGATAAAACGAGGAGCGTCTCGTAGTCATCGCTGTTTTAAGGAGTGCAATTGCGTCACCGCCTCGAAGTAACCGTATCGTTGTTAGGGTATAGTAGTGAGTAACAAGTTTCTCGTATCGGTAAGTGACGACGATTCGCTCGAATTATCAGTAAATACAGTCCAGACGATTATCATTAACACGTAAGTGGCTCGATACGTATTGGCGTTGCACAAATGGGACAGCTTGTCTGTCCGCGTCAATTAAATTTTTTAACTTCAATTTGAATTGTGAAACGAGAAAGGCTTGATGAGCTCACGTGAGTGCGTACCGATCACGGCTGCCGATCTTTACGAAAACAGCCTCGTTAATCTCGATCAATTGGCACTGGCAGATGGAAACTGCCAGAGTTTTGCAAATTATCGGTGTAGGCTGTAACTGCCAACCGGTTATTGTCGGTAATCGCGTACGAATCGCGTATGTGGGTCGTACGCGGTTTCCCTTCGCGTTATGCCTTATCTGCGCGTCTTGTATTCGCGTGTCCGCGTAGTTCCCTCGGCTTCGGCCGTGTAAGCTGTTTCATACGCTCGCAGACGGCCACGATCGCGTTACACACGCGCGTGGATAAATATCCCTCCGCTGCATCTTTCGCATCCGTTCAACTTAATATATTCTGTTATCTCGATAGTATTTACTTGGTCGAAGTTATCTGACCCTTGGCTGCCGGCGACCGGGTGCCCACTTCAAGCACCGCTATCTAGTAACATTCCAATAAATCTTGTCGTCGTTCGCCAAACACCATGAGCGATCGTCTCGACGTTGAAAACTTGGATCTCGGACGGCCGTCGCTAATTTTAGAGCCGATCCGCTGCCTTGATCATTTTCATCGCTCCACATTGTCTAAGTAGCACCCACGCCTCGGTTCTGTTAATGGTTCGTTATACCTACGTGCCGTGACTCTCTCGCGAACGCTATAATCGTGGTATTAACGGAAACAGGTAAACGGCAGGCGAGGTCTATGGATACGGTCACTCGTTATGTTCCAGTTCGCCGCGCATCAATTCCATATCTACATGCTTACGACCAGCTCGAGTGAATGGGATTAAGACGCGAGCCTAACGGCCGCATCGTTGTTACGACATCGCTAATGTTACGTACGTGGATCGGAGCTGGTGCATCAGCGGCGACGCGCAAATCATTCCCACCATTAATAATGTCGAATCCCGACCTATATTTCCCGCGCGGCACCGGCTACTTAATCCTCCATGAAGTTATTTTAGTAGCCGCCATTACACATTTAGTCTCGCTCGCCGCGAATTGCCGGCCGCTCGAGCCAACCAGCGTGGCCTGGACGCTTGGTGCTCGACAAACCGTGTTCTGAAATGCTCGTAGCGTCGCTCGGGACACCGTGTCGGAGCGGCGATACTTAACTAGTCGCACGGATAATCGATATTAGACATTCCTAGCCGAACGTTTATCGCGGTCGACGACGTTTTCAAACGGTGAAAGTGAAATTCTTCCTTCGCCACACACACTCCCGGCGTTCCAATCCTTCGCACTTTCGCGCCCGTTCACCCTTTCCACGCATTCCGGTGCACACTCGCGCATTATACGCAGTCACATTTAAATTTCATTAGACCGCTGTTCGCGCGCCGTTTCGCGAACACACGCACGACACTCCTGTAACACGGTGAGCCGAGGACACGGCGCGAAAATTCCTGCTGCCCTTCTACGGCACGGTCTCTACTCGCGGCTCGAGAAATTTGAGGACGCGGAATAAACTGGCAGCTGACGGATACTCGTCCCGCGATATCTAAACGATAAGAGGAGCAACGAGGTAAATTTATGGAATAAATCTTGCACCTGTTCCTTCATGCACGCGCGCTCGATTCCATGGGACGTAGAAAAGTTTGATCGATACCGGGGAACGCTCGACTTAACTCCTCGTAACCTCGCGATACCCCAGACTAAACGGTGATAAAGCGAAACGGGATGGTAGGAAATGGGGTTACGCGATCGCTCGGCTGGACGTTGGTCGACGAAAATATCGAAAATGTGGAACGCGTGAAGATCGATCGCGAGACGCAACGAGAACTGGGTTGTTTGGTCGGCGAGCACGTGTTCCTGGAATACCCGTGGGCGTTCGTCCACCGAGACGTTGTCGCGAAACACGCGAGACTACCAGATTCGCCTCTAGCAGGGTTTCGAGAAAGGATCGAGGCTTACGAAGCCGACACCTTACTCGTAGGCTACTCCTCCGCTCGATTGATTTCCGACGACTTTGTCATCTGCCTCACGGAGGAGGCGAAACGCCAGATATTGCGTCGAAACAAGAATATCAGCGACGTTATCTTAGGCAAAGCTGTTGGCAAAGTGATAAAAACAGCGAAACCGTGGAAATCTTTTGGCGGCGGCTCGGAAGTGGAGGAAACCTTTGTGAGAAACACAAGACAATTCTTTGAGATAGAGATCGTACTACCAGGAAAGTTCTTGGGCTCTTCTAGGACCTTGAGCGATAGAAATACGAATGGTTCCAGGGACAGTTACACGGAGCTCGTAAACGTCGACGAAAAATTCGAGAACGTCGTCAAGAAATGCATCTGCAGATCCGTGCAGACTTGCATGCAGCCTAGAGAAACGTTCGTTCAGACGTATCCTGGCTATCCCAGAAACGCGTGGACGCAGTACGCGTACGAAGACTGTTTGAACGAACCTGTCGTCGACGAAGATTCCGAAGGAGGAGGAAGATCGAACGAGGAATTGGAACGGAGTGACGACGATCAGTCGCAAGGGAAAGAGACTGCTCTTAGCAAGGAAGACGATGAAAAATCGCCGGAGAAGACCCCTTTGCAATTGTTCCTGGAAGCTCGTTCGCAGGAAATGATCGATACGATTCAATACAACGCAGCTATGAATCTCCACGTAGACGACATTGAAAATTTATCTCGATCAGGTCGTGGAATCGAAGCGTCATCCAAGGCGGTCACGTTTCGCGAGCAGGTATCGCTCGTCGATTTTAATTTCACAACAGGTAAATCCGTATCGGACGTCTCTTTCCATCACCAATTCACGGAATACATAGCGATCGCATACGTCACCGCTTCTAATTCAATGTCGAGGAACGAATCTCCGAACTTGGGCGAATTTCAAGCCAGGGTGCTTCTTTGGAGGTTGAACGATCCGCTACGTCCACGGGTTGCGCTTCAGGATCACAGAGAAGTGTATTCCGTCTGTTTCTTCAATGATCGTCTCGTAATAGGCGGCTGCTCCACCGGCCAAGTAGTCGTTTGGAACGCCAGGGAGTATCTCTGCAACGATCGTAATGGTAAACGTGTGAAACCTGGGAGCGGATCGGTGTTACGACCAATTATTGTCTCGGATAAACACCGGTCTCATTGCCTGCCTGTTCGAAAAATTCGATGGATACCAGCCAAGTACAGAATAGAGCCAAATGGAAAGCTGACAAAATCGTCCGCTTCCTGTAGCGTACAGTTTCTAACCGTTTCCGAGGACGGCACCGTGGCCGTTTGGAATCTTTCTCCCGATTTCGACTTTCTCAGCTGGGACGGCGAGCTGTTCCAGCCGATGCTTCGTTTAACAATTCGTTCTCCGGACGAGCGCTCGCGAAACGTTAGCCCTTTGTGCTTGTGTCTGCCGTCGATCAACTTTCTTCGCGAATGCGATGAAACTTTGGGGGGCGCGAGCAAGTTAGACTCGAGGAAGGAGGACTACCTGAGAAGCTTGTGGATCGGTTGCGCGGAGGGGTTGATAAAGTGCAGATGGGAAGAGCGATCGGTGGAGGTGAAATCAGCGGAGACGGTAGACTGCGAGGTCCTGAGCTGCTCGTACGTACACGATGGTCCCGTTACGGGTATTACACGATCGCCGCATCTCGAGGACATCCTGTTGACAGTCGGTGGTCAAGTGTTTGCCGTTTGGAATGACGGCTACATGGATTCTCCGCTGTTTCGAAGAAAAACTTTCTCCCGGTACACGGCTTGTTGCTGGGCCAATGAACCCGGAGTGTTTCTGCTTGGCAGCCAAGACGGGAGCCTTGAAATGTGGGATATAAAGAACGAACCGAATCAGCCAATATTCTCGCAGCTCGTGTCGTCGAAATCGATTGCACACTTGGCTTTGTTCGAGTCGTCCGTGTTTGATATCGGAGGCTCGAGGATGATCGGGGTGGGTGATGGCGACGGAGTGTTTCGCGGGTTCAGGGAGCCAGAGATCGTTCGAGGGGAGGATATCGTCGAGAGGATGGATTGGTTCGAGGAATACGCGTGGAGGGAATTGCGGCGGAAAAAAGTGTTCGCCAATTGGCAGAACGATTTTCTAGCCAACGACCCGGCGGCGATAGCGAAAAGATCGGCTAGGCGTGACGAGGCGCGTAGGAGAGAAGCGGAGGATGCGAGGGAAAGGTATCGACGGGAACAAGAAGCGCGTCTGAGATCGAAAGCAGTGAAAAGGATGCGCGGTGCTCCGGTTCCGAAAGACGTCGCGTGGAAATCGAAGGAATTCGACAGAATGAGGGGAACGCTTTTGGATAAGAAGCGTTTAGTTCCGTCTGAAATCGAAGCGAAGAGGCTGCCGCTTGTCGTTTACAAAACAGAACGGAACGCGAAATTGGAGAAAGCTCGAGATACGATAGCACGTCGCGACCTGTACTTTTCGAACGCGTTGCGCGTACAGTTCCCTGAACTGTTCGAAACGAACTCGGAGGTTGAAAGGTCCGAGAGACCGATGGAAATCGAAAGATCAATTAACGATTACTTAGAGAAATTTGCCGAAGTACGACGTAGAGCCAACGAAGCGCTAGGAAACAATTGTCCATAGTCGTTGTGCGTTCGTATTATCACTCTAACAAGTAGAAATGTAAATGAAAATGTTGATGAAATGCTCGGGGGAGATGTGGTTAAATTCCACGTGTGTTTTAATTTGTTTCAGGGTCTTGGTATAATATGCATGGCATGCGCCTCACCGGCATACGTAGGTGCTAGCCACTGGTTCTTGTTCGTCGCTGTAACAGCTTTCATCGCCACCGTGCTCTGGTGTTTCATTTATTTGCTATCGATTCGAGAGGCGCTCAAGTTACCCATCAACTGGATTCTGACGGTAAACACTTAGGATCTTAACACGTGCAATCGCTCACGATTTCGCAGTCGTAAATCTATTTGATATTTACGAGGCATTTTTAATCGCAGGAACTTTTGAACACGGCGATATTCGGTGTACTTTACATGATTGCCTTCATAGCGCAACTGTCCTTGTGGAGCGCGGTGCACGGATCATCCACGGCTAGGAATATTGCAGCGGGGGTAAGGATAAACTAATTTTATCAAGCTATACTGAACTGTACACTAAATAGAATAATAAGATTAAACCTTCTCCTTTGTATTTCCATAGGTATTTGGAATCCTGAACACGCTGGCGTACGCAGCCGGAGCC
The DNA here is from genome assembly GCF_050948175.1 of Xylocopa sonorina. Classification (NCBI taxonomy): domain Eukaryota; kingdom Metazoa; phylum Arthropoda; class Insecta; order Hymenoptera; family Apidae; genus Xylocopa; species Xylocopa sonorina. The sequence continues at coordinate 18,920,518 of NC_135193.1, forward strand.
TATTTCTTGCTGGTCGAATGGCGAAGCAGCAATACGCAGTGAAGATGAGCAGAGGTACTTGAAAAAATGCTAGGTACCTGAAGAGCACCTACGACGAAGCTACCACACTCGGGCTCTCCCGATAGCTCGTTCTACGTCCAACAACGAGATCGTACAAGAGGTCTTCTGGATCGAAGCTAGTCCAACGTGGCCCCTGCCGGAATGTGCCCGATCAATGTGTCGTAGCTTAATGTAACGATAAGAAGGGACTCTGCAACTAACGTGCCTTAAAAATTAGTCGATCGATCGTCCGATCGCGCGGTTCGATCGCGTCCATCCGTGGTACCAGCAATCTGGAACCGCGCGATCCTGCATCGGCGGAAGTTTGCGACTACGGTTTACTGGGATCACGCTCGTCTTGAACGATTAAAAAAAACAGAAACAAAAAAGAAAGCAGACAAGCATACAGGTTGGCGCTAGCCTAGGACGAACTGTTGCGCCGCGCTGAAGAGACGCCAACGATCCTCGACAACTCCGTTTCGGCGAGCATCGTGGACTTTCTTCGTCGCGCGGCTCTTCAATTTTCTTATCGTACAAACAGCTTCATCGGCAATGAAAATGCCGAGGAGGAAGTAATGGTCGGCTTTTTAAATGTTCAATCGCTCTCGAGGTCGATGAAGTCCATATTGGATGTCGATCTTCCAAATTTTAAGCAATCGAATCGGTCACACCTTTGGCCTTTAATATCTGCACACATACCTTGCGCGCCGCTTTCCCGTCCAATTTACTTTTTTAACCGTACCTTTTTCGCACTACCGCGACTTTTTATTTATATCTATGTATACACCCACTAGATATATACGTCTATATATATACATACATACATATCTATTTTATATAGGTAATATATTTGCACAAAGCGAATGCAGTACATTGTTTTACCTTTCCTCCTTTTTTTTCTTTTTTTTTCGTACTTTCTTCACTCTCTCATAAAGGACAGCTATGTAAGTAGCATTCGTCGATGCGACTACTCGTTACTACGCGAATGCATGTTTTTTGAATACATTGTACTTTTTCTGTACACATTACCATTGAAATATATGTTCGTTTTCGATATTGTCTTTTAGAATCTATTCGGATTCCATTCTTCTTCGCGTCTAACAATGATGGTACAATCAACGCGTATAAAGTATCGAATATGTCTATACAAATTGTAACCGATTATCTTTTTTCTTTTCACGACAACGCAACAAGTAGACAAAAGTAATTAATGGTATTCAACAACGATCGACAAAGATGTTCCTCGTACCTGACATCTGAAGGAAAATGGTAAGAGTTTCTTGCTTGAAAAAGTTGCCATCAGTTGTCACACTGTCGGTTCGATTTATAACAATTTAAAAAACCGCCATTCATTTATACTGACCCGTGCGTATACACGCACACGTCTTTCACGTACGAGGGATCAAAGTATGATATCACCAGTGACGTCAGCCATGGTAGCGCGTCGAAGACGCAAGCGTGCACTTCAGTCAATCGCAGGCGCTCGAGGCGTGACCATCTGCATTTTTTTAAGGTCAGTTAAAGTCTTGCGTACATACTCTGTATACCATCTATCGCGGTTTTACCGATCGTGCGTCGCCAATTACACCATAAAGTATGCGTTCGCAGAGCAACCATTATAAGGTAAAACGGCATTGGCGAGTGCTCGTGCGGTCTCGAGGTTTTCGCACTTGTGAATCATGCCGGCATTATCGAGTCAACATATATATGTGAACTGATCGTGCGGATTAGAAAAGATTACCGTCGAAATTGGTCTAATTTTACACTGATTATCCTAACCGGTGCGAGGGACAATAGTGGCCAAGCGAATGCAGCGAGCGAGAAAGTTCAGGGAAGTCTGAAACGATTTCGGTCGGTTTGTTTCCTGTACTCGAGTGTTCGTTTAAAAATAGCCAATGACAACATTTCGCGTATGTTTATTCGCAGCCGCCCTAATTCGGGCAGATTCGCGATTCGAATTCAGTGGGAAGCACTGTTCGTAAACCTGACGCTCCTTCCTCCAGAACCACTTAATCCCGCCTTAAATAAATTCCCGTTATCCCACTTCTCGGCAAACACCAAATATAAAGCTAGAAACGCTTACACGCCGTATCGATCGCCGGCGAGCATTTTTAGGGTGCGTCTGGAGAAGGCGAACGTGAGCGATAATGCTTGTAATTTCCCTGCCGGCGTTACGATAGCGTGTCGAAACCTCGCGTTCTATTTTAAATCGTCGCCTGACGTAAGCTTGTACAACGCGGCACGAGAAATTGACGAATAAAATTAACACGCGAGGATTTCCATTTCTTTTGAAACGGGATCCGAGGCAGAACTATATTCCTGGGCTACGAGAAAAGAAGGTAACGTTTCGGCGATATGTAGGCCACGCCTGGAAACTTTTAGCCTTGGCCTTCTTCCTCCTCTCCGGGGCCTTCCGTCCAGCCATGTCCGGTCATATTTTGATTGGACGTAGGTACGTGTCGCCACTCGTAGTAACGCGCTGCTTTGAATTTTGTCAGGACCGGCAACGAAGGGAATGACAATGTCGCATTCGGTAACCATTAGGACTCAGACGATGACGACCAGCTCCACCGCAGTTGTTATCAACACTGGTTACTTGAAGACGTGGAGCGGGATATTCAAAGTGTTGGAACTAGTGAGTTTCTTCTTTACCCTGTAGCTTTGTAAAAAACTTTCGCTATTGGTAGTTCTGCCTTTGTTCAGAAGATGTTATAGTTAAGTTTTAATACATAGCAGACTTCCCTACTTTATTAACATTTTCCTATACGTTTACGTTTCAGGCGCTTGGCGTGGTATGCGTGACAATAGCTTCCATTCATATGCCCTCTTACGGCTACATACACACCCCACATTTATTTTTTCTTTTAATGACAACAACATTTTTGATCGGCACCGGCATATTGCTCATGAGTTGCTTGGCTTCTTTTTCAACATCCTCCATTATAGCGAAAACCACTTATGTGAGTATTCCTTATTTGACGAGTAACGAAACGATCGATGAATCAAATGTCAACGTTTAATATTTTCTTCTCTTTTTTTTTTTTAGGAAATTCTTTTCCATGCTGCGGCATTCGCGCTTTACTTAGCTGCATCGTTAACGTTCATAATTCACGTGTCCGATATGAAAGGGTATCAACAGTACAACGTACTGATGGCTGCGGCAGTAAGTCGAATAAAGAAAAGTATTTTCGTTACGTGTCTGCGGTTTTTCAAACGCACGTCATGTCTTTTTCAGGTCTGCGGTTTGGTGAACGCAGTGCTGTATTTCTTAAGCACACTCATCGCTCTCCGCACGTACAGAGGACTTTGAAGGACCCATCGTGCCTCTTGCTGCCAATTTTGAATACCTCTGTGTCATCTGTCTCACGAACATTATGATTTTTATACTGTTCGGAATCTAGCGATCGAATCTACGCCTTTTTATACGAAACTTGTCTATTTTATAGATGTTTATCGTATTTTATACACTTATATTACGCGTTACGTATGTTTGTATTGTACAATCGAAACTTTCTAACTTTTAAAACGAATTACTAGGTCGCACTGAAAGTAAACCGTGCTCCAAAACGATGAAAACATCGAATTTGAACGTAGCGCTATTTTCTACATATAATTCCTATGCGTTCGATAGCGGAGCACGTACAACTGCGACGAACAATTTATTCAACCACAGTCTCAAATTTTTTAATCTTTTATATTATACACGGTTCCTACGAGCACACTATTCAGTCTCAAATTATTTTCGACTCGTATTTATATAAAAATGATAAAAAATATACATATATATTTATTGTACTTGTACTTGATATTTATACGTTACAATATAACAGTGTAATAAAAACAATTGGAACGAGTCCAATTGCTGCAACGATGCTTTGCCCCGTGGAGGAGGTTCGGTTGAAGAGAAACGTAAAATCCAACAATTATGTATTCGTCTGTAAGAGAAAGCCTTGTCCTTTTTCGTTACGCGCGCCAGTCTTGGACTGACGTAATTATGAGTCAGAAAATTTGAGCATAACGTCCGCGGAAAGGAAACGACTTTCGCACGGCCATTGATAGAGTACGAGTTTGCACGTAGCGATGTATGCGAGAGGAGTTTTGATAAAGTTGCAGAGGAGGAAAAAGAGAGACGGTAGACGAACAGGATACCGTGGCGCGTATGTATAATAACGCAAGTAATTGCATTATGCATGCGACTGTGTACGAGCGACAAAGAATCGATGCGCCTTCTCGTCTAGGCTCGTCGATTCAATAGGTATCGCGTTTACCTACGATTAAATTTAAGTCCAACGGAATCCAATCTGGTTTCTCGACCTTTTTTACGAGACATAATCGCGCGGTACGTTGTATTTTTATATTTCCCGTGCAGACAGTACAGCTGGCTACACGTTCCATCGTGGCACGTGCCAGAAATAGACATCGGTATCCCTTGTTCCGACGGCGACGCAGGGGGTGCAACGACATTTAAATTCAGTTCTGCATCGGACGTAAACGCACCCTCAGTTCGTCGGAAAGTTCCCGCGACCGCGGTCGTCCCTTAATCAACGTCGATTTTGACGGAAGCCAGATAGAAGGATCTCGATTTCGAGAGTGTAACGGATCAACCCGGCCAGTGCGTTCTCCACTTTGCAACCATGCGAATTAATCGTCGTTTAACCAATTAGGCAGATCGAATAGAGAGTCTGAGCGCACACGAGACGATTTTAACGAGCCCATCGATCGTACGTTGGCATTCCAAACTCGTTTGGTTGTCTTGGTAGTGTTGTACACTTTTATTGGATTTTCATTGAATTTCCATCGATCGATCGATCGATACGCGTGGAGGACGTCGCGATGGGTAGAAACGGAGCGGGTCCAGTGATCAGGATGTCCTCCGCGGGCACGCATTCTGCCGGAGGTATCGAGTGTTGCTTCTGCAGATGTTGCACGTGCATACACGTGGAGTTCCTGAAAACCATGCCCGGCATTTTGAAACTGTGCGAAACGGTACGCGACTCAGTTGCGATACAAAGGACGCGTCGACTCTGTTAATCCGTTGTATATAGGGAAATTCTGTTTCAGGTTATCAGTGGTTTGATACAGAGTTTGCTGATTAATTACGGGCTGAAGTACAGCACGACAATTGGTTCAGCTTTCGAGGGGTCTCTGACCACGTCTTCCGCTTGTTTCTTAACGTCGGCGGTGTTGCTCGCCTGTTACGTCGTGTCCGAAAAATCGTACAGATTGATCAGATCGTCGCTCTTTGTATGTTAAAGTTCTATCGTACATTCGATCGCAATTTTCTACGTTGCATAATCCTTTACTCGCGCGTCTACAAACGTACAAATGCATCTCGCGTTCCCGTCTTTTTCTTTTTTTCAGGAAATGATGTTCAACGCGTTGGCTTCGTTTCTGTATCTAAGCTCTGCTTCCTATTTGGCGTTTTCCACGAAGGTATTTCTGCTCCCCGAATATTATATCAAGCCAGGCTTCGACGTCTATCCTGCAATGACCGCTGCTTACGTACGGATCATACCATTATTCATAATTATATCAAATTATTTCATCCTCGTTATTAAAAACTTCATCGTTTACAGATCATGAGCGGTTTCATCGGTGTGCTGCACGGGGCAGACGCATACTTCTCTTACACGCATTATAGGACCGGAAGATGAGTCGGAAGGGGAGTGAAATTTAATTGAAGTCGAAATGAAGTCACTCGCATGTGACTCGAATACGTACAGCATTCCAAAGTTGTATAATTGACCAGAGAATTGAAATGCATAAATTAAATCGCGCATATATTTATACCCCGTTGGTTATTCAGACGGACACTTAGATGTTCGTAAAATCTTTTATTTCATGTGGCATCTCCAGTGATTTGTACCACCGCTGCTAATACAAGTCTGGATGTCGGCCAAAATGTTCAGAATAATCCACCAGAGAATCGATCCTCGAATATCCTCGATCTATAAATCTATATATTTTTATTCTGTATTGTAACGAAAAAATGAATTAAAGAAAAAAAAAAAGAGGAAAAATACAAAACGCAAAATCGATCGAACGTGTATCTTCCCTGAACTCGATCGCCTGCGTATCACGATCGTTCCTTAAAAGCTAATCGGGATTGACAGCGTCGAGTAATTCTTGACGAGGACTGTACAGAAAACTGTGCGGCTCGTTTCAATACGTACCAGGTTATACGTGGATCTCGGACAGTGAATGGAAGTTATATGTACCGGCGGGTCCTCACGGGCTCCGCGATGGAGAACCGTGAGGTTTCTCTTTCCAACGCTGCCCCACCTTCCTCTTCCAACAATCCGTGAAGCGTAGCTAGTCCCTCTTTCTTCTTCGTCTTCACCCGGTCTTTATTCCACGCCTGCGGTTTTCGTTGCTCTCATAGAGGCCTCACCGAGCATATCGCATGACTCGAGGCATGTGGCCGTCAGTTTACTACGGGATTTCGAACCGGTTGACTCGCGTACACAGATCCCGGACGCTTCCCGCGGACAAGGTGGACTAGCAGAAAAAGTGAAGGAAGGGCTCGATCGCTGATATGGGGGTACACATCAGGAGCATGAACGGTAGCCTCAAACTCGCGTCGACGATGAAAGGTAATTCGGGTTACATTTTTCTCTCGAATTCCATCGACGATCGTCACGGTTCGGTCTTGCAAAACAAATCGATCGTTGCGCGAGAAACCCAAAGTGACACTCGCGACTTGAGAGCTGTTTGGCCTCGCTGCGTGAGAAGCGAGTCGTTCCAAAATCTCCGCGAAACTCAACAGGTGTCCACTATCCGTAAAATATCGCTTCCCTTTGGTCGTTCAAATGTATACACGCGTACCGTGTATCCCTGTAGCGTTATCGTGCCAGGAAGCAGGGAATGAATAAAAATTGTTCAAGGCTCTCCGCTTTGGTTTCTTAAACTACGGAGCAAAAAAGCAATTTGTATCGGCAGATCGAACCGTATCGTGACAGATTTCAGTACTTTCTCCAATCAATCGCGAACGCGAGTGCACGAGTGTTCCCCATCGATTTCACTTCGATCGTTATTTTTTCAAATACAAATCGAACAATTTCCACGACGCGGGGAGGGGAAAGGAATTTTGCACAGGCCGGGATAACAATGGGAACGGGAAGGTAATCCGGGTCGCTGGTAGCTGAATAACAAATATTTGCTCGCGGGAAACAAATACACGGCGAACGCGCGTAACGCGAACGCTGACGATCGTGCCACGCGGGAAGGGTAGGAAGCTGGTAAGGTAATGGTACGTACAGGTGCCGATAAAATCTTAGATTCCACTAACCTGTTGCGATCACGCGAATCCAATAGCAGTCGCAATCGTTCGCACCGGCGTTCCGTCATTCAAACGGAATCTATCGGCGGCGATTATCGGTTAGCCCATGATCCAAGTGGAAATTACCAGCCACAACGCGTACAGCGACAATATTACTAGTAAAAATATCTCGCCGTTAAAAAATCGCTCCATGGCTGGACGCGAAACGGTACGCACGAGTGGTACAGATCGTTAACTCTTTCGATGACGCTCGGTTGTTCGGGGCTTATCTGGAGAACAAACGATATTCGAGACAGCAGGGATGCGTTTTCGAAGCGCGTGTATACGCCTCCCGTGATAACCGCGGGCGGAATCCTCGAACACGTTTCGGAGTACTCAATTCCGGGGAATATTCCGCTATCGGATACTTGTATCGCGACCAGGGAGAACGTCGAGGGGAAAAAAGACGCTCTCTTCCAAGAACAGCTATTTCATTAGCTATCGTACCGTGTTTTTGCCTCGCTGAGAGTTAATCGGTTGGAAACCTTGGAGCATAATTGCACACATTCGAGCGTTTCGCAGATATCGGTATCAGCGGGACGAGAGTATTTCGGCGCTCGCCGTTTTCTTTTAACGCGATTATGCGATTCTAGAACCGTTACTTCGTCGGGATTACGCGCGCGGGCAAGTCGCGGACATTTTGTTCGTAACTTTTCGGCGGGCAAACACGGTTGGCGAGTTAACAGGTGTACGCTACGTGTACAAATGGCGAGCCGTTAATGTTCACCGTCGACGTGTTCCAAAAACCATCGACGGACCTTTCGTCCAGGTGTCTCCCGTGAATAAGTACAACCGATAACTGCCGCGACAAGCGCGGTACGCTTTTTTTGAATGGCTGCGAACTTGTGCGCATTGCATCCGACATGATTGGCGGTTTTATGATTCGGTTTTAGCCTGGTAAATAAACGAAACGGCGGTCACGAGTTGATACCGCGTGATAATACCGCGCGATATAGTACGCGTTTTACGAGTCGTTCGAGTCGTGACAATAATACAGCCACGATCGCCAGCGCGGGCTACGGGTTGGGTTTTTAAAATAGCTCAGACCCTTCCGTTTCCTGTTCCGCGCTCGTCGCGGAATGCCACGAGGGTGGCGTACGTGCTCGAAAGGACGTCATCCGTGTGTTCTTACGAAGAACGAGAGGATACGGGATGACGTCAATCGCGCCGAACTAACCAATTCGTCTTTCATTCTCGCCTCCTGTGCATAAAAGCAGGCCTGTCGCGTGGAATTCGAATACGCTGCTGATCATTTTTGCGAGTAACCGGGCATTCGGGGGAACTAGCCCCGCGATGCATACCGCGCGGTCGTTCACCGTGTATTTATGTAACGCGAGCGATTATTGCGAAATGGGCAGAAAAATGATATAGAAGTGCGCGTGGAATATTGTTGAATTTAGAGCCGAGGATGCATGGTACACGTGTACGCTTTCTGTCTGCGCAGGAGAAGTGTCGTGGCCAACGACAGAGGAGCCTTTTACTCCCGAAGAAGAAGACGCGATAGTGACGCTGGTGGTAATCGTGATCGGTATTATAGTAGCAATAGTGGTGCTATTCTCAATGGGAATCTTTATCGATTGCAGGCACCAGTACGTAGAGACAACAAATATCGACTTCTATCTTTTAAACGTCCCTCGTAACAATTATTGTTATTATTATTATTTTATCCCCTTTTTTTTTACCATCACCGCAGAGAGAAGAACATTTTGAACAAGAAGAAGCTGAAATTGAAAATGCCGCCGATATCACGGACGAGAAAGGCGCGCAAGGAAGACGCCAAGTCCCTGGCGTCGGACATGTGCCCGAACGGTGCCAGCGACGCCGGCTTTCGTACGCGGGACGCGATCGTCTGACACCCCCTTTGCAAACCTATCCACGTCCACTTCCAACGCGAGCGGGAGCTGAAACGCGGCTGGTGATTCGCGTCGAATTACTTCGTCTCGGATAACGTCGAAAGAGCCCCCCAGGGAAATGAAACGCGCGAACGCAACCGGGTTGCGATCGCCCAGGGAACCGTGTGCAGATTAACCAGTGCTCGCGTCGATCATTTCGATCCAACAGTGGACTCTCGTGTTCCAAGTGTGACGTAACCAAATTTTTGCGAACGATGCAGAATACTCCGACACCGCTCGACGTAATTCGCGCGACTGTGATCTATTTTGTCCCTATTTATCTACGAGCTACCAGAGGAGTCCCTCGATCGCATCGATCGTACATCGTGGCTGTTTCCAAAAGTCCCCTACCCCCCGGTAGCAAACAGATTTCGATCCAAAGTGTGTACAGCATTAATTTTACAGAATGTGAAAGGCGAACATCGGAATACCAACGATCGCTCGAAGGCATCGAGCTCCGTCGTACGCTCGATCCTTTAACGTTAGAACTACCGACGATTAATGTGTATATGAATCTCCCCCAAAGAAAGTAATTTTAAAAAATATTCTAGATAAGTAAGCGTGAGGCAAGTATTCGTTTTTATATCGAGTCAAGGGAAACTTGAAATTGCGATAGTTCTAACGTTAACGATACGCAAGGTTGGTGTAATGATATACGAGAAGAACGAGCAAGTGTACGTGATAACCCGTACGATTGTACGCGAATGCATTTCGTTAATGCGAATCGAATCGGAAAGAAATGGTTTTTATCTTTACCACACCTACGTAGTCAGGTTCTATTATTTGTAACGTCTAGTCATTCCTTCGAACTTGCAACAATTTTTGCGTTATGAATCACTGATGCTTTTATCGATAATAATCAGTGAATTGTTACAAAGTTCGAACGAAATGCAGACCTTAACCTGGAATAAGTACGCACAGTTACGACATGCGAACACGTTGACACTTATCAATGAGAACTGTACTACTTCCGGACGTGTATCTATTTATACGTACATTACGTGTATATAGGGGAAGCATTCGTATATAAAAATATATATATAAATGTATATGTGTAATAAATGATGCTGTCGAATATTTTTTTATTATCTCGTTCGTGTCCTTTCTCTCCCCTATTTAACAATATGGGGTAGGCAAGGGGCTCGTACCATGTATCTTTCTATTATGCTCGTTAACACCATGTTGCGCGTAGAGATAAAAGTTTATCAAAATACATTTGTATAAAATAAATGCCGTCAAAAGCACGACGAACGTTCAATAGAAAAGCTTTACCTTGTCATGAGATTTGGACGAATGTAAACGTCCTTGGCACATCGTGTTTTGTTTAAAATCTTACCCTACATTCGTTCGTGGAGGGGAAAGGCTCCGTCTAACTAACCCTTTGGTCAACGATAAAAACAATCTACGTGTTACGAATCACAGTCAAATTGGAAATGCGATGGATTAAGAACGTGCTGTTTTTTCTTCTATTCTTTTTGTCTCTTACGTCGTTGTTTGTACGTCCGAAATCAGAACGATCTTGACCCAGAAACGAAGGACGCCACTCTCATTCTCCGAACGAATCACGCACGCCCAAGAACCATTGCCAAGAGTGCCATACGAACGTAGACGCCGTTCTCGGCTTGCCGGAAGTAAGCGGCGCGCGGATCCGTGTCGAATTCCGGGATGATCTCGAAAACACGTGGCAAGGGATGCATCACCACCATCTTCCTCTTCGCGCGGGACATCAGCTGCGGCGTTATCACGAAATGCCCGCAAACCTGTAAAAAAACGTCGCGTATATCCGGCACGCGCGTCGTAAATCGATAAAACACTTATGCCAAGACCAAACAGAAGTCTGTCTGATTTGCGCAACGGGGTTAATCACGCGATAGCTTCTACAACTTGTCTCTCCCCCTTTTTTTTGCGCTATGATATTTCTAACTAGGTGATAGCAATTTATCTCAATACGAAGGTCAAGGTGCGTCGTATGATTTCGTTTACGTGTATTAACGACAACTATTCGATCCGCACACTATCGTGTTCATTGATAGCAGAATCATTCACCCAATTACCTGACGGTATTCCTCCTGAGTAGCGAAACGTTCTTTCTGAATGCGCGTCATGTAAAGAACGTCCGTATCTGGGAGGGCGTCCTCGAGGGTCGTGAACTTATCCTGCGGTATTCCACGTTCTGACACGTACTTCACTACGTGATCGGGCATACCAAGTTCGGGCGGGCAGACGTAACGAAGCTCGACGTTGTACAAAGTCAACAATCTGTAATGTGACGGGAAAATTTGGATTGGGGGATCCGTCGATGTGTCATCCTTTTGTATGTAGATTCGCAAAATTTATAAGGGACGAACCCTCTGACCTTGCGAGAGAATGAACAGTTCTGCCATGTTTCAAATCCCCGACCATAGTGATCGTCAAACCGTTCACCGTACCGATCTCGTCCCTTATCGTGAAGATGTCGAGCAACGCTTGGGTAGGATGCTCCCCGACGCCATCGCCAGCGTTTAACAAAGGCTTCCTACAGTGCTGTGCAGCTCTCTGAACGCGAAACACTCATTGAATGCCTGAAGCATGATTAATCACCTTTATCTCAAAGAATTCAATACCCACCGATACGGCGCCCGGCTCTGGATGCCGGAGCACCACTACATCCGCATAGCCAGCCATCACCGCTACCGAATCTGTAAAAGTCGATGCACGTTAAATACGATGCATCGTGTATTTTTTTATTAGAGTTCCCTGTCAAGCCCACCTTCCAACGTTTCTCCCTTTTTCACCGAGGACGTGGACCCATCCATGTATATCACTCGACCACCGAGTCTCTCCATCGCAGCCGCGAAGCTGCAAGAAGTCCTCGTGCTGACTTCGTAGAAGATCGATGCCATCAATTTCCCCTGCGTCAAAATGGAGAGCAACGACGATAAATTTTTGAAATATTATTGATCACGGCGTTGCAAGCTCCTTCTCACCCGCAAAATGTGATCTAAAGGCCTTTCCTTTCTAACAGCATTGCGAAGTATCTCCGCAAGATTGAAGATGTCTTTCAGCAATTCTTTATTGAAGATGTCCACTGTCAGGATATCGTGTCCCGCTAGATTGTGGCTGGTGTGAACGGAAGGAACTGGCGGCACGGGGGTTAGAAGGAGATTGGGATTGCTGTCGCTTTTGTACTTGGTCGCGTTGCTAATCGGAAGAGGCGAGATGGTGCGCTGATGAGACGTTATGAGCTTCGATTGCTCGCGAGAATCCACGTCCAGAGCGAAGTGGACGTTCGTCTTGTGCGATGTTGTCTGGAATAGATGCGCATATAAATCTGTAAAAAAAAAGAGAGGAACGAATAAATCGTGCGATACGAAGCTTCGATCTAAGATCTACTTTACCGTTCTGCTCCTCCTCCGACATGTCAGCTATCCGGTCCGCGTAATTGTTGTACTTCTCGTAACTCGGCGACAAAAGTCCGTCCATGGCTGAGCCTGGTCGACTAGTCACGTCGACGACCGGTGCACTCGCAACTGTCAGGAGTTTCGCCTTGGCTTGAATCTCTCTAACGTCTTGCCCGAAGCCAGGATTCACCAGCACCTGTCCTTCGACGTAGGCGACTTCTCCCCTCAAAACTACCCTGTGAACCGTTCCACGGACTTTCATGCCAGCAAACGGGGTCCACCTCGATTTGCTGAAAGGCATCGCGTCCGGGATCACCCATTCGTCGTCAAGATCCACCTCGATGTAGGTGTTCGGTTGATCCGGCACGTTGAAGATTCTCTTCGGATTTCTGTACAGTTTGTCCGTGATATCCTGAAATGACGAGACATTTTTGCCAGTACTGTAGATGGATGTGACGAGTGTTTGATAAAAAAAAATAGCGGAAAAGTGATATCAGTAGCCCGTACTTTGTAACGAGAAGATATAAAACAAGACACTTATGTAATAGTGTGATAATCAAGATTTTAAGTTATCGTCAATTTAGCTGGTGTTCACGAAACTCGTGGTCATACTTACGTCGATCGTTAGCTTCCCTTCGTGGACTGCGGTCAACAGAAGCGGGAGCATCGTCTCGAGTCCAGGAAATCCTGGGGGTGGTTTCTCGCTGGATTTCTCTTGCACCGTATGGGGTGCTTGAACATAAAATCGCGTGTTTAACAGAGCTATCACTTAACTATCCTGAGTCCATGGCAAATCGTTGAAAAAGTGACCAAGAAGGCACTAACCATGATCCGTCGCGAAACAGTCGATAATATCGAGATTGTCCCAAAGAGCTTGTTGGTCTTCTCTGGTCCCCAATGCTGGCCTTACTTGGCCTCGTCCGTGTCCTATGCGATCTAGATCGTCCTCGCAGAGGAACAAGTGATGAGGGCACACCTCGCAAGTAACTGCCATTCCCTAGCATAAAGAAAAGGGAAATGCATTCGCTAGGAAATACTATTGTGAAAAGAAACGGCAACGGATCGTATACTTTTTCTTTAGCCGCGCGTATAATTTGAATCTCCTCCTTCCTGGCTACGTGGCACACGTGAATTGGCCTGTTATGCAAACCGGCCAACAAAAGGATCGCGGCTGTCGTTTGCCCCTCCGCGTGCACGCAGAGCGGATACTTCTTCGGCCAGGTTTGAAAGTGCTAACAGAAAAAAAAACCCGAAACGTCGATTAAGCGGTGAATCACACGGGGAAACATGCAACGTGCAATTGTCGTCACGTTATCAACGCGATTAATCCGCGTCCCGTTTACGTACCTTGATCCACAACGTGAGATCGGTCAATCGCAGCGTCGTGAACGTTTCATTCAGATACATTTTCAGACCAGCCGCTAACGGGGCCAATTCCGACGTAATGTTGTAATTATCCGACGAAGCGCCCACGTAAATCGCGTAGTCGCACCTTGCGTTGGGAAGGGCGCGCTGCACGATCGTAAAGAAATAAATGTACAAGTAATCCGTGAACCTTTGGGACGATCTCGTAATTTTCTCGTCCGAGGTAATCTGTCGTTCGTTTGATATTCACCTCTTTGGCTAGAGCGAACGATTGATGATCGACAACCGCGGGGTTCGTATTGGGCATCGCGAAAATGATCGTGATACCACCGGCTAGTGCAGCGGCGGTGCAAGAAGCGAAGTCCTCTTTGTAAACCGCGCCAGGATCACGCGTGTGCACGTGGACGTCGATGAACCCTGGAAGCTTGATCATCCTTCGCGATGACATGCAATCCGTATGGGTTTTCATGCGTGGGGCACGTCCGCCCAGCATTCTCATCGCCTGTGCAGCAAACAGAAACGTTTTCGACGTCACGTTCGCTCTTGATGATGTTTAAACAATAAGTACAACTATACGGTTACTCATCGACGACTATAGAAAGTAATTCTATTCTGATTTTTTTTCGTCTCTCGTAATGATTCGTCGCAGATATAAAAATGCTACCGACTATAATCCTTGTATTAAACTTTCTTAATCAGTTTAATAAATACCGTGGGCAACTCGTCACTCCTTTGCCAACGTGATTATACAGCGATTTAGATATTCGGCGATAAGAGGCGGACATAAACAATATTTGAATTAAGGCTTGGTGAAAAAAGTATCTGCGCGCGGTACAGTGTCACGCTTACCTCGACGAGCAATTTGGCGCACTTGACGTCAGTGACCAGAGGAACGGAATAATCGATGGCGAGCCTTCTCGTACGGTAGCCGTGTGTCATAAAGTTGGAAACACGCCGCGCGCCGCCATTCCTCATCGGCAAATTAATTACAAGATCGAACTGCTTCGACGATAGGAAATCGGCCAGGTGTCTCAGGTCGCTGGGGCTGGAATCCTCGTTCACGCTGATGTTCTCGAACGTCCATTGTACCGGTTCTACCTGCGCTCGAAAAATATTCGTTTCACGTTTCATTTTCTCTCGCATATTTTATCTATCACGCTTTTCAACGCGATTGTTCATATTACTTTTTTTTTTGTTCTTTTTTTTCTTATGTTAAGCCAAAGCAATTGGACCTGTTGTATCTGACCGTATCTACGCGATAACGATCTTTGAATACGCAGTAGTTTTACTGAATCACTGGCGGAATCGACGGAGCTCTATCGATCAAGATAGACGGGAATCGTTTCGGCGATTTTTCTTCGCTCGTACGTGAATCCCTGCTGCGTGACACGGATACGTGCGCTATTGCTGCGTTTCAAATATGTTTATATAAAAATATTTTTGGTATCATCAGAAGCTATTTTCGATATATCGATTGCCTCTTTATATCCAGCACTTAGATTAGATAAGGATCAACTTTCTTCTTAACATATTTTTATCTCTGACTTCAATAGGAGAATCGTGAACTAGTTGCCGTTACAATATATATCATTGACATAAACAAGTTATAACTGAACAGAACTCTACTAGTATTTCTATAGCTTGTAGAATGAAATAGCTGAAGCACTCGTATAACAAAAGTCGATTGATTATTTCAGTATGTTAATTTTTTAATGCATTAATCATCGCAATATAGGAATGAAAATTACAATTTTTTTATACTGATACGACGATCGACAGTGGAACCGTGTGAAACGAGTCTTGCAAAAGTTCAGTCAACTGTTGCTCGAACAAATAAAGTATTCTACTGTAGTTGCAATATCAATCGAAAATATGTCTACGTATACATTAATTCCTACTGTAGTCGCTTATCGCGTGTGTATATCCCGTATCGCGGGAAATATCTTGCATATCGAAACGATATCACTCCTTAATAGCTGACCCAGATTTTTCGACTCGATTCCGCGGCACGGAAATCGTGCACGATCGACTCGAGAGCACGATCGACGCGAATCTCCTCGGTTTTTTTATTGAACTTACGATCCGCTGGCGAATTTTCGGTACTCGTAAACGCGCGTTACGACTATCGCACTTCCCTCGTGGAATTATAGTTTAGAACCGCGCGGCGCGAGTGCCGTGATGTTAGCACAAAAATTGTTCATGACCGGCTTATTTGTCGATAGCCGATAGCGAGCGTCGATTAGAGGCATTCCGTTTCGTAGCTCGATAACGATAGGTAGGTAGGTATTTATCGGGATCGGTACGCCGCGATTACATTATTGTCCCGTTGATGATTGAACACGCGTTGTCTCGTATACCCGTTTACATGCGTCATGAACGCGGACGTTGATTCTTCGGTGAAGTGTCAGGATCAACGAACAACAACCCACCGAATCGGTTGAAGAACCGAGAGGAGACATTCTGTAGTTGTGAATTTAGTTTCCCGCGGGGTTTCAAGCACTTAAGTGCCACGGACGCGAGATGGGAAACTCCAAGTCGAAGATCAAGTCGCGGGAGAAAACATACGGGAAGGTCGGAGTGAGCAGCCAAGCCGAGAGTACCAGAAGCTCGGTGGCCAATCGTGGCGAGCCTGACCCGCAGTTGCTGTTGTTGAAGAGGACCATCGAAAGGAACCCCGAGATGTTCATACTGAACAATCTCATGATGTGCGTTCAGTTCTTCGGGAACTACGACGAGTAAGATATCAAACGATTTTCCAAGAATCGTGTATCGCGACGTGAAGAATATTCACGTACACGTTTCTAATTTTATTATTAATACGACGAGGGCCATTCTACTTATTCATTGAACTCCGATACGATCCGTAGATTATCGGTACCGCTAACGCCCGTGCTCGCGATAAAACGCGACTTTATCGGGATCGATTAGAAAACAATACGCATTTTACCGCGCTGGTGGGTTTCAGGGAAATCAAGCTCGTGAAGGAGACGCTGGCGTCGAAGCGCGAGAGCGAACTGAACAAACATCTGCCGCGGCAAAAGCACGTCTTGATGCCGGACATTCTGCAGGAGCAAATCGCGCGGAATGTTCGCTTCGTGTCGATGCGGAAAACGGGTCGACCGACCCTCGAGCCGTTGCTACCGATACGAATTTACGTGGTCCACAACAACATCGACATCACCGAGCACGACGATCCGCCGCAGTACAGCAACGTGAACGACTTTCCCATGTACAACGTACTGTTGAAACCTACGCAGCATTGCGGTAAGTGATCGAAATCGCCGTGTACTTAAGCGATCGTATCCCTCTCGGTATTTATCGTGTCTACGTTGTTGATAGGATACGTGCAGCTCCAAGTGCTCGATGAGTTTCCATCGAAAAAGTCCGACGACGTGGATCTGTCGTCCATCGCGGAGACCGAGGACGAACTGTACAGCGAGGCGGAGAGCATTTACGGTCCGAAGCCTCGATCGATCGCGTCCGCCAACATGGTGAGGCCCGCGGTACCGATGCGAGAGTCCTTCAAGGACTCCAAGTTCAACCATTCGAAATCTCTACCCAACTTGTGCGACGAGGACGTCGTGTCCGAAGATCCGATCAAGTTATCTCATTTTAATCGTAACGTTAAAAATGTAACCGATTACGATAACGGGTCGCTGGCCGAGGAGCGAGGACGGTCGAACGTCAAGGCAGGATCGAAGGGCGAGCTGTTCACGCGAGAGAGTCCGCAATGGGAGAAACAAGTACCTCGAACGAAGATCGTTCAAAGGTCGACCAATCACGATCAGATCAGCAACAATAGTTCTGGATACAGATCCGGCAATTACGGCATGGACACTGACAGCAATCCGAGTCAAACCTCGAAGGCATCCCCTAAATCTGGCTCAACCGAGACCGATATATTGAGAATGATGAACGGGGAGTACCCGAATAGTTGCTTCAAGAAGATCACGTACGCGCCTGATGGGACCGTGTACAACCCTAAGAAGGAAAAAATAAAACTGTTGAACAGTAAACAGCGCAGACTCAAGAAGGCCATGCGTCGACACAACTATCAACTGACGTACGTGAACAGCAAGCAGTTCACGGATCACTTCAAGTATCTGTTCGAGAAGAGACTGGCGTACTTGCTGGGCTTCGACAAGGAGTCGGTGAATAACGTGGAGAAGTCGGCCGATTGCGTGGTTTACTGCGACAAAATAATGGTGTCCAATGAGGTGAGATACAGCCACATGGAACAGTACGAGGTAATACCAGCCGTTTGGCTGGATTGGCCGATGTGCGCTCAGGAGTGGCTGGACAGGCCGCGGAGTACCTGGCCCGATTACACCGACGTCGACAGGATCAAGGACTTCGGTTGCTACGTGGTGCCAGAGTCCTTCGAGTTGACGCACGAACACAGCAATCTCATGGAGGATCTCGAGTGGCAGTTGACCTTCCCAGCTACCGAAAGGTATCTCGAAACCTGCATGACACAGGCCCAAGTGCAAGTGTATCTGATCACGCTGATGCTCCACAAGACGTTCCTGAGACCCGTATTCGACACTATATTCGGCTTGACCACCTCGCACATCAGGCACAAGCTGTTCTGGATGATCGAGGAGGACGACAGGCCGTCCAAGTGGCCGTACAACGGAATGGGCGAGTGTCTGTTGAAGTTGCTCAACTCTCTCTACAGCAACATCGGCCAGAACGAGCCCACGCTGCAAGATTACTTCGTAAACGGCAGGAATCTCTTCAAAAATATACCGGGCGAGGACATGCTGTACACGCAGAAGCAATTGAAACGTATCACCGAGAACCCGGTGATGTACGTGTTCCACGCGATGGAGAACATCTATTACAACGAGAACTTCTTCCCGCGGTTAAATTACGAGATGTTGTTCAAGATATTAACGATGGACACGTTGTCGTTGCTCAATCCGACGTTGTCCCAGAACATACCTATGCCGATGACGCGCAAGCAACCGGAAGCGATCGTGCAGGAGGACAAGTATGGCACAGTAGGATTTTGGGACAGGGTCAAGACTACCAAGAATCAACGAAGCAGGCAGGTCGCCCAACCGATAGTTAATAAAACGTTGATTAACACGCGCAAGGCCTCCGACTCTATCATCGAAATCTCGGTAAGCACGCTACTTCGTAACAGAATTCCAATTATTATCGAAATCCGGAACGAACGTTTCCTGATTGTGCGGGCTGTTTCGAAAGATCGTTCTTCTCGAAATCATTACACTCCTGTTTAAAAAGATGACTCATATCGCTATCTGTTAGCTATTTCTCCATTTCATTGATTTCCTCGGCCGACGACCCTTCGCCACGTCAAATACAATTGCCCGTATTAATTCGACCAGCCGAATAAAAGGCTACCTAAAAACACGATTATCTATCGTTCTATATTCGATAACAGCTAGTGAAATTAAATTAATTTACTTCTACTCCGCTAAACTCTAATCTTATCTACACATATATTATCTATAATCTATGATATAGGATGATACCTAGGGATTAAAAACTCTATTTATCTTTCTACTTTCAGATACGATGTGCTAGTCTGGAAGGTCCAAGGTTGTACATTCTGTTAGAGTTCTTCATACGGCACTTCATCGTTATAGCCGAACGGTGCGGCCATTACAAAGCGGGCCAGCAGAAGACGAGCTTCCTGAACCACGCCGATCGGCTGTCCATCCTTCTCTTGGAGAATCAAAATTTCAAGGAGAACGCACTAGCGTTTCGTAATAAAATTAGGGATCTCAGAAGGAAGAAACTAGGCTCCGACGAATCGCAGGAAAAACGGCCGCCTATGCCAAAGAGGAACCAGGAGACGGCCATTTACGCCTCTGCGTTGAACGATCGGTTCACGCGCGAATCACCGAACAAAGTTCGGTCGTCGATGGAATCGAGAGCTAGCGCTAGTCACGGTGTCACGAACGTTACGAAGGCGATCGTTCACGAGTCACCTTACGAAGAACCGGACGAGCAGCCTCCGAGCGTTCCGGTCGACAAAAGTGCACCGACTGCGAGCACGAGTCAAAGTTCGACCGAGGAAAGTGTAGTTTCGGAGTCGAACAACGGGAAACGTCGACTCACGGTAAAGCTTCTTGATAGCTCAGAAGCACACGAGACTACGTACATTTAGAAACGTCTTAACTGAGAAACGAGAGAGAAGGAAAAAACGCAAAAGGAAAAGAAAATAAAAAAAAGAGAAGGAAAAGAAAAGAAAAAGAAACACACGCGCGCGCACATATACGCATATCACTTGATCCATCGACGAGTTTCGGCATTTATAGTAACTATCCCACTGTTCTCTATCTACTCTTCCGTTTCATAATAAATTTTTCAAACTTTAGCGAGTAACCTACATAATTTATTGATATTTAATTACTATTTATACTCACGAACACGAGATCGGACGCATTTCTTGTTTCTAAAGAAATTAATCGCGGTAGAACGCAGAGGAGCTTAGGTAAACGTAACTTGTATATAATTATATTTAAATATATGTGTTCAGCTGTTCTAAGAGAGAGGATCTTAAAGGACACTCGTGAAATGTACTTCTCACTTACCTCCACCCCGTGCTCTGTGTAAAAGTCGGCGGTCCCCATGCTAGCGTACAGCTTGTAACCCATTTTGTGAAGACTGCTAATGGACGGCAACAATTCCATTTTGTGCTGTAATCGAAAATAACGTATGTCTCTGTGCGCGAAGCGTGTACAACGGTTCTCTAGAATGCTGGAACACGTGGAAATTACCTTGAAACTACCTATCGAGAGCAAGATGCCTTTCTGCGGCATATGGAAACCTGTGCTCATCATCCCCTTCAAGTAAGCCTCGTATCGATTGTCTCCGAAGCAAGCTACTTCCCCGGTGGACACCATCTCTACGCCCAACATCACGTCGGCACCTATTCAACAACCAGGTGTTATACTTCATCCTCGATTGGCTATGAAAAACTCGTATACTGACCAGCAAGACGCGAGAACGAAAACTGAGGAACTTTAACGCCCACTTTGCCACATCCGGCGAGAACGTCCACGGGATCCACGGGCTCTCCAACGATCAATCGCGTGGCCATTGCTACGAAATCGTGGTCCAACGTCTTGGAGACGAACGGGAAAGATCTGGACACTCTGACGTTGCACTCGATGACTTTCAGCTCGTTATCCTACCGAGAAGAGAAGAAGAAGAGAGATTAATATGTATCATCCACCTCTTCGATGGAGTTTACTTATCGACAACACTACCTTCGCGATCAACTGCATATTAAAGGGCCCTGTTACGCCGAGGGATGCAGCGATAGCTTTGGACATCATTTTTATCTTCGCCAACGTTTCCGCGTTGATGTCCTGCGGTGGCGTGACGAGGGTGGCATCGCCAGAATGAACCCCCGCGTTCTCCACGTGCTCCGACACCGCCATGCACAGGATGATTCCGTCATAGGCGACCGCGTCGACGTCTATCTCCTTCGCCTCGAGTATAAATTTTGATATGACCACCGGATGCTCCTTGTTCACTTCACTGGCGCTCTTCAAGTAGGACTCGAGATCGTGATTCGAGTGGGCCACGTTCATGGCGGCACCGCTTAACACGTACGAAGGACGCACCAAGCATGGATAACCGACTTCCTCGCAGAACTCGATGGCGGATTTTAAGTTGGTCAATTCTTTCCATCTGTTGTAAGTACGATTGTTAAGTTAACGGAAAAAAAATAGAGAGAAAAATTCACTTCATTTTTACCTAGGTTGCGAGATCCCTATTCCATCCAACATACGAGAAAATTTGAAACGATTCTCGGCTCCATCCACAGACTCCGGTGAAGTGCCAAGAATTCTAGCTTGCTGTCTGTGGAGGTCCATCGCGATGTTGTTTGGCAACTGACCGCCCATGGATAGAATTATTCCTTCGGGGCATTCGTGATCGTAGATGTCCATCACGACTTCGAACGATATCTCCTCGAAGTACAATCGATCGCTCATGTCATAGTCCGTGCTGACCGTCTCTGGATTGTAGTTGACCATGATCGTTTTTCTCCCCAAATTTCGCAACTCGCGCAGGCAACTGACCGCGCACCAGTCGAACTCCACGGAACTGCCAATTCGATACACTCCAGAGCCTATGTACACGAAATGTCTACGTGAATCATCTTGACGCCTACCTCTTGCTCGCACATTCGCTTACCTATCACCATCATGTACCCGCCAGGGAATTCCACGTCATGCGTTATGCCGTTATACGTCAGGTACAAGTAATTCGTGGTAGCTGGCCACTCAGCAGCCACCGTGTCTATCTGCTTCACCATCGGTCGAATATTGCTCTCCTGTCTTTGTATCCTCACCGCTAGTTCCGAGCTCTTAACCACGGCTGCGATTTGTTTATCGGAGAATCCAATCTGCTTTGCTCGTAGCAAAATGTCGTGCGACAATTTCGTGTGATCCGTATTCTCCAACACCGCGTAGTAGTCGATTATGTTCTTCATCTTGTGCAGAAACCATCTATCAATTTTCGTAAGCTCGTACAACCGATCGATCGTGTAGCCGGCCTTAATGGAGGCGGCAAGAACGAACATCCGTTTGTCCGTTGGCTTCTCCAGTTCTTCGTCGTTCGGAGCTTTCACATACGGATCGAAACCGTTGATGTTCTCGTCGACCATTCGCAAAGCCTTCTGAAAGGCCTCCTCGAACTTGCGTCCGATCGCCATTACTTCCCCAACGCTTTTCATCGAACTGCCGATCTGAAATGGTCAAAAATGAAAATTTCGCGATACCATAAATCACGATACCATATCCATATTCAGTGGTATGATTCGTTCATACCTTCGTGCTGACTCGATGAAACTTGCTGAGGTCCCATCTTGGTATCTTGACCACGCAATAATCGAGGCTGGGCTCGAAGCACGCCGTTGTCTTCCCGGTGACAGTATTATGGATATCCGGTAAACGAATACCAAGAGCCAACTTGGCGGCCACATAAGCCAGCGGATAACCGGTCGCTTTGCTCGCCAGTGCCGAGCTGCGAGACAATCTCGCATTCACCTCGATTATATAATACTCCTCGGTGTTTGGGTTCAACGCGTACTGAATGTTGCACTCGCCCACGATACCAAAGTGCCTGATCACGTTAATGGCCGTAGTTCGAAGCATATTGTACTCCTTGTTCGACAAAGTTTGACTAGGAGCGATAACGATCGATTCTCCAGTGTGGATACCAAGAGGGTCGACGTTCTCCATGTTGCAAACCGTGATGCAGTTGTCGTACGCGTCCCGAACGACCTCGTACTCCACCTCCTTCCATCCTTTCAACGACTTGTCGATGATCAGCTGATTCGAGTGGGCGAACGCTTGCTGCGCGAGGCGTTTCAGTTCTTCCTTGGAGTTCGCGAAACCAGAGCCCAAACCTCCAAGAGAGAACGCCGCCCTAGCCATCACAGGGTAGCCCAATTTCTCAGCTGCGTCCAGTGCCTGAAAAAATGCGAACGTGGTATATAATCTGGAAATTTTCAGGAAATATCCAACATTCATCGCGACGATCCTCAAGTTTCTCACCTCTTGGATGGAGTACACTGCAGCGCTCGGTGCAACCTTCTCGTTGATCTCCGCGATGCGCTCAGCGAAGATCTTCCTATCCTCCGTTTCTATAACCGACTGTATAGGTGTCCCTAGAATTTTAACGTTGTACTTGTCGAACATCCCATTCCTTTTCAACTCGACGCCGCAATTGAGAGCAGTCTGTCCGCCGAACGTTAAAAGAACGGCATCGGGTCTCTCCGATCGGATTACCTAAAATGAAATTAAAATTGGTCAGATAGAACTGAAATCGAGCGAGAATATCAGCGTCTCGCCTACCTGTTCAACGTATTCCGGTGTGATTGGTAAAAAGTAGACTTTGTCAGCCATACCCTTGGACGTTTGCACGGTCGCGATATTCGGATTGATCAGAAGCGTTTGTATGCACTCCTCTCGCAACGCTTTAATCGCCTGCGAGCCAGAATAATCAAACTCGCCCGCCTGACCGATGCTCAGACCGCCGGATCCCAAAATGAGGACCTTCTTTGGTCGTAGGAACAAGTTGCTGTTTTCGATGTTATACATCAACTTTCGATTCAATCGTTCCTTGATGGCCACTTGTCCATTGCCCTTCGCATTGTCGGTCACAGCGCCCAAGAATACATCGAACAGGCATTCCAGGTCCTGGGGACCAGCGGTGTGCTCCGGGTGGAATTGAACCGAGAAATAAGGAAGCCACGAGTGCACGACCCCCTCGTTGCTGTTGTCGTTGGTGTTGGTGAAAAGCGGTTCCCAATCGACCGGCAGTTGGCTCGCGTCCACCGCGTACCCGTGATTCTGCGAGGTCATGTAGCATCGTCCGGTTCCGTGGTGCGTCACCGGTTGATTGTGGCCACGGTTCCCGTAGCTGGACGGAAACTGCGTTTGCTTACGAGAAACGAGATAACGATAAGATACTGGATGAAAAATACGGTACGTACCTCATCTTGTAGGTGGTACATCCCGCGGCTAAACAGAGCAACTGGTGACCCAAGCAAATGCCAAAGATCGGCTTCGATGTCTCGGATCGTAGGATCGATCGAATATTGTCGATCGTCGTCTCGCATCTGTTAGGGTCTCCTGGTCCGTTGCTTAGGAACAGGCCGTCGTAATCTGCTTCGTTTAAATCGTAGTCCCAAGGCACTACGTCGACGCGAGCACCTTGACTAATCAAGCATCTCAATTGATTGTACTTTAGACCGCAGTCTACCACGCAAATACGCGGATAGCCAGCGGGATTGTAGCTTGTTTGCCGTGGCTGGAACACAACATACGATGTAATCAGCGTTACTAGGAAGGCTATCGTTTAGATCGCGACGCGCCTCGCCGTTTGCCCACCTGAACAACTTCTGCGACGAGGTTCCTCCTGTTGGGATCCGCTATCGGCGGGATCAGCGAGGGTAACGGACACCCACCCGGGGGCTCGAACACGATCCTACCCAATATCGTACCCTTCTCGCGAATTACTTTCGTCAGAGCCCTGGTGTCCACCTCGTGTATACCAGGAACGTTCTGTTCCCGCATCCAATCGGATAACGTCTTGGTTTGCCGCCAGTGGCTCGGTGTCTCGCATATCTCTCCAACCACCAGAGCAGCGGCCCAAATTCGATTAGATTCGAACCAGCTGCAAGAAGAATGATCCCCGCTACGATCGTGTTCAGTTTTCGAAGTGCTCTATCGCTGGCATTTGCTCCGCGATCGTCGATATAGAGTATCGACGAAAACAGCGGTAGAGCGATAAATATTAGTCATCGATAAGGATATATTTATTTGGTAGTTACTGTGTACACCGGCAAAAAACGAATGTATTTTCTATTTTTTTCTTTTCTTTTTCTCATTTTGATCTTACTATGGGATCTTATATTGGTCCAACTCGTCACCGAATACGCCATAATTCCCGATCAATGGATACGTGAGCACTAGTATTTGTGCATGGTAGGAAGGATCTGTAAGCGACTCCGGGTAACCCACCATACCGGTCTGGAAGACTGTAAAAAATGCATCAGTACGGGCAGCGTGTAGGTATACGCACGTTACGCGTGGAACGGTCGTTCGGATTGTAACCGTAATTTCGGAATGTAAATACGATATCGAAAATCACTTGCGACCGAACGATCCGATTTACGGGCTCGCGATATAAACGGATTAGAGCAGATGATAGCGGTCACCTCGTGAATTGTTGAATACGTTTGCATGAAAGGGAAATCGTATTTCTGTATATATATATATACACACACATACACGTGAACGTTAATATCGTTAGACTCGCGTACGATATAAAAGCAAAAGTCTTCGAGGCAAATAGAGTTGTCAATGTGTGCGACGCAACGACGTGTTTCCTGCACGGCGAGTATTATCGTAAGAATTCGTTGAAAGATAATAACTAGACGATAATCATTGACCGAAGAGGTATAATCAACGAGGGACGAGAAACGGTCCCACGTGGCGTCTCGATTATACGCTGACCTAACAAACGTATATGTAACAACCCACTCTCTCTATCCCTCTCCGTCTGCTCTCATCGGAGCGTGTACTCGGACGCAAACAAATAGTACGATTCTACGCGAGAAGTAATGCGAGAAGAAACGAGCTGATCCGAGGTGTCTAATTAAAATCGAAAGCACGCTGATCGCGGAAAAAGAGTCTGTGCACGTGCACCGAACCGCGCGACGCAATGAACATGGACGAGAGCACGTGCTCCTCGTGCACTCACCTATTTCACCATCGACCGGTTTCTCCGCGCCGAAATGTCTTCCCGGGAAGACAGAGCCATCCTCGAGCAAAAGATAGACCGGTTTAGACACGGGACCAAGAACGGTCGCGTGCTCGTGCATTTTCTCGAACGATTCGCGGGATACTCCGGGCGTGTTCTCGACCCGGTGGACACTGCTCGCAACGCGAGTCGAGGGCACGCTTTATACATTCAGAATCGAGGATCGTAGCGGGCCTCGCGATGTTGCTCAGCCTCGCGTAGAACCGTGCGCAGCGCCACGAAACGCTTTCTGCTCCAGCCGATAGGCGTCCGGTTCTGCTGGTCGTTGTGCGCGCGGTCGACTGCGCGACTCTCGTCGACCAATCGCCGCCTTCGTTACACGGAGACTTTCTTCGAGGGCCGTCCATTCGCTCGCGCGCCATTTTATACTGTGCGCCGCGGATTCGAATTTGAAATTCTCCCGCGAACTTTCCGTTCCGTTGCGTTCGCGTAGCGTCACTGAGTTGCTGACCGCGTTCGACGATAGATATCGACTGGAAGAAGGGGATCGCGTGCAGTGAATGGGTTTTAAAAACAATTCGTTGCGATACAACCAGAGTAGATAGTATTCAAGTCTTATTATGAAGTAATTAAACGATAATAATGGTAATCTTATTACGGAACGATTAAAAGATAATATCGTGCGTGTTGTTACGACACGATCGAACGATAATAGTGTTCATTGACTGAACGTGTTACGCTACGCTGCGATTCGATGATTCTTCCAAGAATCGCTCGATGTATCCTTTCGATATAGTAGACGATCGCCTATTAGATAATCCCTCGCGAAGTAGAACTCCATCATCGACGGGACGAGTTTGTATCCAACACTGGAATCCATTTAAATACACGTTCGTTATCGGAGATAGCTACACGCGATCTACGCAAGACGATACATTGCGAATTATTATTTGCAACAACGCGTTAGCTATCGGTTGCATCGATATAAACGTTTCAAACGAATTATAATGCGCATTCGGTGAGATCGATCTCTTTATATGTTATACTTTCTGAGCTATCAAGTTGACCTTGCGCTGATGTGAAATTTCAAAATGTTGCAAATCTGAGTATACATATTTTTTTTAGTTGAAATAAGCGCATATTGATCGGAAAATCCGTACGTGTACAAAGTGCATGTAAACATTAGCGGTGATTAACTTCTTGATTTAAAATAGTCACAGTTACGTCGTAAAGATTAAGTTCGTTTAAAATTAGAACACTATCACTTTAGTGTTTCCACGTATGCACCACGAGCTCGCGGTAAGGAAACGTGGGGAAAAAATAATGAATTTAAAACGTTTCTCAGTACAACCCATAGGTAACGAGCTGTTTTAGATAACGGCTCGTATCGATTCTTCCCGCAGACACGAGTACCACCTACAAGTGTTCCGGCATCGGTAAGTCATTCGCCTTTCTACGAACTGAATCTAATATTTCATCGTGCC
The DNA here is from genome assembly GCF_050948175.1 of Xylocopa sonorina. Lineage (NCBI taxonomy): Eukaryota > Metazoa > Arthropoda > Insecta > Hymenoptera > Apidae > Xylocopa > Xylocopa sonorina. The sequence continues at coordinate 18,948,251 of NC_135193.1, forward strand.
GCCGCTTCAGTTCGTTCCAATTTGCTTCCCGCCCTTGTTCGCACAAGTGGCTACGAATTTTGCAAAACAACGGCTCCCTGTCGTACAGATGTCGAAATTGTTCCCTCTCCAGCTTCTTCATGGCACCTTCCACCCTCACCTGTGAACAATCCAGGAACTCTACGCGTTACGATCAAACGTATCACCAATCGTTCCGTTCTCTACCTGTTTCGTGATCTTCTGGCCTTGATCGTTGATGTAGAACCAAAAGTAACACATGGCGGCGTACGGGACGTTCTCCTGAAATAACCGAGACCGATCGGTGGGAGAGAAGGTCCTCGTAAAATCGCGTATTCACTTACAATATCGTCGACCTTTCTGCTGCGCGAATCCGTCACGATCACGAAGCCGTCGTTATCGAACTCCCGAAGAACGACGCTCCTCGCGGACACCTTACAGTCCCTGAAACGGGATCGTTTCATTGAGAAGCACGCACATAGTACGCAACGTTCGATAACCCAGTACCAACTTGGAAGTAGTTGCCAAGCAACAGGCGTCCGGCGTGTTCGGATCGTATCTTCGTCTCTCCTCGTGCCAAACCTTGAACAGCTCTACCGGATGATCGATCGTCGCGTCGATTCTAGCCAGATCCGAGGGTTCCTCGTTCCCGGTCGACCCCTTAGCAGACGATGATTCCCACAAGGGGATCGATTTAATAACACATCGAGTGGAACGTGAGAACCAATGCATCAACGACTGGCCAATAATTCAATCCATTGTGCCGATTGAAGCGAGAAAGGAAAAAAGTATTACGCTCGTCTTGATCTTGATTTCATCGGGCAGCCGACATTATTGGTTATTGCCACTTTAATTCGCAAATTGAAACATTGACACAAGGATATATCAAATTTCTGGCTACACAAGGTAAACACGATTGAATTTCTCACGGCTGGTATTTGTTACCTGACTGAAAGTACTATGTTGCAAACGCACAGTTTGCTACTATGTTGCAAACGCAAAGTGTCGAATTGCGATCTGACTCGCGCAGGAACGCGCATTTCTGGCTCGTTCGAAAGGCGACACTGTTCAAAATCTAAGAATGCTGCACCATGTGTGTATATATAGTTACGTAATGTGTACTTATAGATACTAGAAAATCACGGCTTACCATGCTCCTGTTTATACCGTGCCGATCTGTTAACGTCGCGTACACCGTCGCAGTGACTACGCTGAAACAACGTCGACTTCGTCTTTTATTAACCACCCCTACCCCAAGCCTCCCACCATTTCTGTCAGACACTGCGCACGACTTCACTCGCAACGCAAGGTGGATATAGAATGCCGCTCGCGCGTTCGTACTTGTAACATTTTCTACAACGAATCGAAACTTAATATAAACTTGTACGATAATCCAAAGCGATCGAGTAGAGAAATATCACTTGTCATCGCGACGCGATGATCACATCAGTCTGTCTGCGAGAGGAGGAACGCTGCTCGTCGGTCTTTCTCGAGCGTATTTATGCTTTAATGAAACAATCGTCTTTACAAAACTTTACAATCGATTCACACGAATCGGTACGAGATGTGTGTGTGTGTGTGTAACGACACCGTATACGTATAACGATAATTCTCAACGCACTAATTTACAATGTTATATTTACGTATTTTACAACCAGTTAGATAGCCTAATCTCGATAATGTTGTGACAAAATTCTATAAAACTGGAAACGCTCTCGTTCCATGGCTCGCATACCGCGGTACCAATTTCAGTCCTTGTTCGTTTCGTTAAATAATAGTTTAAATAATCTACTCGATTGTAGATTTTATCCAAGCAATGTTCGAGGAAACTTTATCGTACAACCGAGGCCTCTCGACGCCCGCTTTCGAGCAGGCTATTCGCCAACTACTGACGCCCGTCAGCGCCCATCTTTGACCGTCCGATTGGAGACACAACATTGGACTACCGGCAACCTCTTCTTCCTGTGAACATCGAATTAATAGTAATGAAATGAGAGAACTACGTATACTGTATAACATTGTTATCGAAAAGATATCTAATGAATTATTGATTTAACATCTTTTTCAGTTTTAAGATTAAACCAACAACCAGGTCATACGTATACGTAACAAGAGTTCAGTGATTCCTCTCCACTGCCTACGTTTTTTTTCGTAACGAAATGACGATCGTCGACAGATTAGATAAGCGGTAACAGTTCAGTTAATCAAACATTCAATAAAGTCTCGTTGCAATAAGGTCAGTTCTACTGTATATGATAATGTTACGGCGAGTTACTTACGTTGCAGTCGTCAGTAGAATAGGCCGGTTCCGTGCAGACGCTGTTTACCGATGCGATACTAATGTTTTCGCATCGCTCCATCGCGCTGTGCCTAAGCTGTACCCTCTGTAGTAAATCTCCTGATAAAAACAGAACATTTTTTTCTCATCAGACTCGAAGAATTATTCCGCTGATTTATGTTGATCTTTCTTTCTTTCTCGTACAAAATAAATCAACAGATAATGAAACGGAGGAAAATACGAGTGGTATAAATGGGGCGCTCGTCTAAACGCGCGACGAATTGTAAAACGCATACGCTCATTCGTCAAAAGCCTGCTCGAATGCATCGAGCGTTACGTGTACACGCAAGCGTATTCCGATGCGTATCTACACGGCTAATTACTCGATTACGAGAACGCTGATCGTTCGATTAATTCACCTGTCTTAACGATTATACAACCATAGCAAACAACCGTTTGCTTCATTTTATTCAGAGAATATATAAATGATGCAATTCGAAATTCCGCGTTCAGCTTGGCTTTCTCGATTTAAACTCGAGAAAGTAATCATCGACGTGTAATCCGGTATAGTTCTAAGCAACCCTTTAAGGACAACGCAGCGACATAATCTTTACATAACCATAGAAATCGAAGGTATAAAATGATACAAACGAGTGAATCAATAGGACACTTACGATTTCTAGCCCACCCAAGAGTGTTGCAATGGGATGCGTTCGTCGGTGGATCCTGATTCGAGGGTAAGCAAACAGGTCTCACGAAATCGGAGAACGTGGTCACAGGTCGATCAAGCTTCAACAGAACGGTGGTGCTCCCTTCGACTGGTGACTTAATCATACCCACGATTCTACGCTCCTGCTGCCACGGCGATGTGCTCGACAATCGAACGGTGCCCATCCTCGCGGACCATTCCGCCTTTGGCTGACTGCGTTTCGATTATCACAAGAGAAACGATCGTTACGTAAAGTTATCAACAGCTTGTTAATCGCAGCAAGATGAGTTAACAGTGATACGCACCCTTGAAAACAAGACGCCGTTGTGATCAACCAATTTTCCGCGACGAGCGTAGCATCGCAGACGTGCACTTCCTCCTTGAACAGAGCGACGTGCCAAGGCCAGTCTCCCGGTTCAGCCATCTTATTCAGACCTCTATTGCCGGTCTTCGCGTGTAAAGACTGCACGCCGCACTCTAAACATAAATCACACGTTCGGTGATTCGCGTGAACTTGAGCAGCAAGAAAGCTCATACGAAATCCCTCGTACCGAGCTCGGAGCATCGGACGTACATGACTTCCTTGCTCGGACACGGCGCCCTGACGAACGTGATCTCCGTGGCCGATGGGTCCTCCATGTGCACGTACTGAACGTCCTCCTCGTCGTCGACGCGAACCTCCACGGATTTCACTCCGCTACGATAGAACAGTCAGCTGCGTTCTCAAAGACCGTTAAGCGTCCGTCGTTAAAATCGAGACGTGGCGTGTACTCACGTGTAAGTCAACAGACTGCACAAAGAGCTGGCTGCGGTTTGGAGAACCGTTTCCATTTCCGTTCCAGGTAGGGTCGCGTTCAGATTGGCGGTGCAGAGTTTGCCAACGGTACCCTTTTCGTTGAATACCACGAACCCCTCGCTGTTGTACTTGGCGGCGAACGGCGTGTCCGACGGCTGCGACTTTACGAATCGAATGCTCGGCGCCAGGAACACTAACGACAGGTAAAGAGATTGGATACATGAGGAACGCGAAAGCCACTGTTATCGTATGAAACGGGTCCTCAGGTAAAACGATACGTACGACAATCCTTCTCGTCGCTGCCGTTCGCGCAGTCCACCTTTCCATCGCATCTCTTGCCGCGCGGAATGCAACTTCTACCTACACCGCAGTGCATGTGGCCGTCGCGACAATAAGCGCAATTTTTCTCGTCAGAAAGGTCAGGACAGTCGATCACGCCGTCGCAAATTCTCGGCGACAATGCCTTCGCCTGAAGTGCCTGCACGCACCCTGCGAGAACGCAATTCGTATGGATTCGAGCGAGGCCTGCTCGTGTCGGGCACGCCGGCAGCGATCGTTTACGTTCGTTTACCTGGTTTCGCTCTGCAGCCACCCTGGTCCGCGTACTCCGGGAAATTCGAGCAATCCAGCAGCCGTTTGATCCGCTCCGGAAGCCGGCTTCCGCAGCCGTTCCAGAACTCCCTGCAGAAACTTCGGCACGGTAGCTGGAGCAGGTCTTCCGGCTGATTCGACACGCACGCCGGTTGCAAAACCTGGCACACGAAATCGTAGGCCAATCGGTAACATTCCGCGTCGACTAGTTCCCTGTAATGGAGACCGTTCGTGGAATGACTTCCTCGTTACACAAGTCGGTTTCCTTAAATTGGCTTATTCGATTTATACTTCATTCGTAAAGTACAGGTTCGTATATAATTTCCTTTCCTCGACGTTTAAATACGTACCAATCTGTGTCAATTCGAATTACAGACGCCACGATTGAAACAACACGACCGATCGAAACGAGGTGTATCGAGGCATGCGCGCGGAGTAACGCGAAAGGAAAGTTCCGCTAGGAGATCGAGGGGTTCGATATGCACCTGAAAGCGATCACGTCCTCTTCCACGTCGGCCAACGAACGGTGCCCCAGCACGTTCGGGTAGGAGGTGATATTGTACGGCAGGTGCTTGCAGTAAACCAGATCCAAATTGCTGCATCTTCTAGGAGGCGGCGGCGTGGTCGTCGGCGGTTGAGTCGATACGGTCGTTTGCAGACCAACCGGAGCGTTCAGTGCTTTCAAGCTCTCCTGAACCTCGAGGCTCTGCTGATCGATCGACAGATTCGTTAAGTACTTCGAAGTCTCAGGATTGATCTCTCTCGCTAGAATTTCGACGACGTCGGCCGTGGCGATCGTTTGATACCGTGGATCGAATCGAATGTCGAAATGTACCACTAAATCGCCACCCTCGGATCTGCACAGGTTTCAAAATATATACGGCGTTCATTGTCGAGCGTTAAAAATGATAAACACCGCGAGATCGTTCGTTTTCAATCGCTTACCCGTCCAACGCCAATACTTCCACTGCGAGGAAAGAGACTTTCAGCCAGCTGCGACGGAAGATGAGGTTGAGCCGATCGCGATACTCCCGAGATCGTATACGAAATGCTTCTGTAGAGGGGTCTGCCAGCTCCGTGGCGAAGGAATCTCCTTCGATCACTCGGAATGTCGCCAGGAAGATCTGATCACCCGGAGGGTCCGACGTTAGGAACGTGTCTGGAAATACACCGATCACATGCTGGCGAACTGTCTGAGCGATTACTTTCGACAATTATGTCAATATCGACGGTAACGTTCCTTCGATAATTCTCGCTTAAATTAATCAGTAGTAACGGAACTGAAATACCGCTGCAAAATAGACGATTAAAGGAGCAACGATTTTTACACGTACCGAACGTTTACGGAACCAGCAGAGTTTTTCCTTCACTCGAGAAGGAACGAACAATGCGATTTCACCTCGGACCAATCGATCGTTTTCCATTCTACTACACAAGGAGAAATGTTGCTCGCATAGCTAATCAACAGTCGACCACTTTCTAATGGCCTATCGGTTGCCTCGATAATTAATCGTTCCGCGGTCGGAACCGTTTCTTTTCCGACTATTTTCCAGCGCGCGGTTAATATTCGGCTAAATCGTTAAAAGGTAAGCGCGAACGAGGGAATCGAGGGCAATCGAGCGGCTATAGCTCGACGTCTCGAAGGCTCACCTTTCACCATACCTTCGGTTCCGATCATTTTTACAGCGGCGCGGAGATTACTTGTCCGCTGGGGCCGGCGATACGATTTCTCGCGGGCGATCATCCGCGGGTCCCGCGGAGCGATCGCGCGAGCCAGCGGTCCCGTTTTTACTCGGAAGCTGCTCTTTCCAGCAGCGCCGTGCGCCGCTCGTTTTCCCTTTTACCGCGAAACGGGACGGCGAGCGACGGTCCCGATGAGCCGCGACGCGGCGATCCCGCGACTCCTCGAGCGCCGCCATTACTTTCGAAAGGGGAATTCGGATGATACGCCGAGGCGAGGCGACTCGAAATGATCCAAGGACACCTATCCCCCCCCTTTGGAGGTCGACCGTTGGAGGGGTGCGCAAGGGAGATGGCTCGACAACTCGGTCAGACCGTTAGCTTCGCTACTTTCAAGGCCTCTGGCTGCTCGCCTGGTCCCCGGACTCGCAACCGTGCATCTTCTTCGACCTTTGCCTCTTTTCACCCGCGGGCAATGAATAACAACGACGTCGTCTGCACTTTGTGCTTCGCCCTCGCCTCGCCACGGTTCACCTCGCTTTCTTTTCACGCGGAACTTTTCGATCCCGTCACAGAGAGAGAGAGAGCTCTTTCGAATACGTTCGATGCGAGGTCGGTGCATGGTATCGAGGAGAAGGTGCTTTCGAGTGACCGAGTTGATCGTATATTATGCACACGTATAATCTACAAGCATCGAGTGTAGTGGTACGCTACGTGTTCGTTGGAAAATCTTGATAACACCTATCGAGTGCGTTACGAGAGAACGAGTATGTATTTATACGTAATATGTAGGAGAGAAAAAAACAAATGTACGTCTTCAGGGTCTCGTGATCGCGCCGTACGTGTTAACCAAGCGTACCGTGACGTGACGCGTCTAAATCGCCACCGAACGGAACGTCCGATCGGTGTACGTGAACGCGTTTTCTCGGTAACTCGGTCGGACCGTTATGTTTGCGCGCTGAAAGACCTCAATGGGCTTTGGCCGCATCATCCTCCTCTCCTCTTGTTCGTTTCGTTCCCCTACCCAGAAGAGGAAAAAAAAGGACCGGCCACGCCAAGATCGACGCGCGCGACAACGATTCTTCTCTTCCTCGATCGTATCGTTCGCCAGCTGTTCGCCAACGACGTCCCCAGTGCGCGTCACGCCGCTCGCTTTCGTTTCCAGCCCCTTCGCGTTTGCCGCGGGACCATTTAAATCCACCTATTTAACATTCGACTCCTCCAGGCGTTCACCGTTAACCGTAACGCGAATATCGTCGGCGCACTCGCGTCGATTAGGTGAATGGGTCTTCCATCGCGCGGTACCATGACTCTTCCGTTCGTCGCGCGGATCGAACGCGAATCCCAAGGTGAAGTACACGGCACGCGTGCTCGCTGGTGGAAGAACGCGGTTTTTTATCGCGGACAAAGGAAGACGTCGATCACGCGTTTACGCTCGGCGAAACGCTCAGACACCGTGGCGAACTAGTCCGTGTGTTCCGTAGCAATTTCATGGCTAACGGAGAGAGGAGCGACGTCGTGCGAGCGTCGATCGTTGGTTAACCGTGGCGGCGGTGCAGTTTCATTTACGGGATCGGTTGGATTACATATAAGCCTCGCGGAGAAAGCTGCGAACCGTTTACCGTGTTTGCGATTTCTCGACCGATCTCGCGGCCGATCTTCGCGCCAGATATACAACGCTCGAACACCAGAGGTTATTAATTGTTTCTAATTTTAAATCATGCGTCCCGCGCGCCGTTGATTTCTGCTGGCTGCGCGGCGGGTATTTTAGAACGTCGTACCTTGATCGCGACTGCTATCAGATAACATTCACCTACGGATGGAATACATTAAATCCGTACGTGCTAGTTAAGATAATTATTAGAGAAAGAGATCGATGGTTTCTTGTCATTAACCGCCAACTGGTCCCGGGTTATTGTTCATCAGATTGAATGAATACGGTTAACCACCGAATTAACTAACCTTTATATAACGCTACTCGAGGCGAAACAGCTCAAGGTACTTTCGAATCGTGGTACACTGTTTATGGCTGTACCTTATCGTTTGGTAATAACAGTAATAGTAAAACTAAATACTCGCAGAGAAGCAACCGCGTTATACTCACAGCCAAGGTATATGGAGACGCCGGAGAAGAGTAGAAAGAGCAGAAACGCGGCTAACACGCAACATCCGCATCGATACTGTCCGCCGAGTTTCCTCGTGAATCGAATATCGCTGTCCGAGGAGAGGATCGAGCTCGGAGTCCCGGCACGGCTGAATCTCCTTGTGCTCACCGTGCTCACCGATATCTGAAAACGAAACGGGCATCTGATTCGTGGCTACGTGGCAACCGCCGAGCTCGACGGAACGACGTGACGAAAGTTACGAAAGAAGGATCGATCGGAACGTCAGATACGTCCGCGTGTACCACGGCGGTTGGTACCCTCGGTGGGTTCTCTCCGTTGAGAGGTACGCTCAGGAATCATTCCATCGCGGGCCCCTCCTTTCTTTTGCCCCTAGATTCGTTCCGCAGGCACGAAAGAGCAACCATTGCCGAGGCACGACTTGCATTAAAACGATCGCCGTGCACTTCCGTCTTACGAGCCAGACGAGACGCGAGGCGGCTGGCTGACCCCTCTTCGAGAATTAACTACGAGCCGTTTGCAATCGGGTCGCGTCGAAGGGGGCTATCGTTTTGAAACGTCGCGATCGATGATCGCGCGAAGGCAATTCTCGAAATGATACGTTGCGCAACCGAGTTCTCGATTATCCAGGATTCGAGTTGCGTGCGATTTCACGCGTGCATTCGCGGCTCGCAGCACGCTGTGTACACACGATTATGTGGAACGTGCGTTCGAGCAGACGCATTCAGCTTCGGGTGTAACGAGCTCTTGTTCTGGGACACGCGCGTCCAAGAGCGTAAGCGTCCGTGTAATCGTCTCGCCACCGATGCGCGTGCACATTCGTCACCAACACGGACTACAGGCTATGCGCCTTCTGTGTACGTATATTCATTCCCGTGAATGCACGAAGTCGGCACAAAGAGGCCTACGCCCTCGTTCAAATGTTACGCTCGGCACACGCTCCTAACTCCGTGCCAGGGAACCGGTGAATCGCGCCTTTTCCTGCAGATACCAAGATATCGATGCTTCGTTCGACGCGCTCCGAGCAGTCGTTGAACGTCGTCGTTCCCTCTTTAAAAGTCAAACTTCACCACCAATTGTGCGAGAACCGTGCGAATGCTTCTGCCATCGAGGACGATGGAACATCGTCGTGACGAAAAAGTTGCGAGAGGAGAACAAAGATCTCGCGGACTAAATTTTGTCACGCTCCTTGTTTTCTCCCCTGTTACCCCCACCGCGGTAATCGCGGCGAAGAAAATTGCAAGTCACAGATCGAAACGATAAACCTTGGTACCCGTGGCTACGTGCATGTTAACAATCGAAGTTAAACGCAAATCGCGATTTTGTTCGGGCGTTACGTAAGAAATCGCGATCGAGGCGCAAGGGGTGCCATTGGCGAACAATGGCCGCCGAGATGCATTACGAAAGCCGAATGAAAGTTTGAGCGGGGAACCTTCGTATTCTTTTTAACCTAGTTCGATAGTCCAATCTTCGGGGTTTTTACTCCGAACTCGATCGTTCGCAATTAATGAAACGCGCCATTGCGCGGATACCCGCGATGACGATTGTAGTACCGTTGCAACGAAAATTCTTTAACGAACGGTGCACGCCGGTAAAAGTATTTCTTTCCACGGCGATGCATCGCGGCGGAAAGGTCAAGAGACTCGATCTCTTCTTGCGAGAGAAACGGCACCTTCTGACGAAACACCTTCCGACGAATGATCCGCAACGATGGAGAACGAGAAACTCTTCCAAGAGGACGCCTGGCGAAGAGTTTCGCGATTATTCGTTAAATGGTCCGCTTAGTGGCAGGAGAATGGCCCAACGATCGAGGTCCAAACGTGTGTCAGATCGGTGGCCAACATTGAACGTCGTCAAAAGACGAAACCGAGCAGAGATCGGTCGAGGAGATCGCGATGCGCTTGGTCTAGTTTCGCGTCGGGGATACTTCCTGCGGCGGACACGGTCGATGACTTCAAGTCCGAGAAAAATCAAGAGCTGACAGCGCGGCGCATTACCGAAGCGCTTTCCATCGGTGTAGAGAGTCGAACGATGATCGTTCAACCGTGCCGACGAATCGAAACGTCTCTCCACCGCTTTCTGATTTTCACCGGGCGGATGCGACGCCCCTGTCGCGCGTTTCCCTCGTTCGATCGTCGCAGGGACAGCGCGCGTTCGAATCCCTCGAGATAAGAATGGCCGTCGATCGGACGCGTCCGTCTGTCACGGGAAGAAACGGTGTCATCGACCCAAGGAAAGAATCTACCAAGTTTCATTGGCTCGCCCGGTTCCCCGTGACTTTCTTCACCGTTATTACACCGTTATTCCAAACGTCTGCCTACCTTTCCAAAAGAGCGAGAATCTAGGAACAAGTTCTTTGCTTGCTTTAAATTACAATCGGTTAGCCGTGCGTTCCTGGTGCATATGGATTGCTTTGGGCACGCTGGTGCACTGCGCAACGGCAAGAGTAGCAGTAAAACTCGAGTACAGAGTCGAGGTTATCGCTGTTTAGCGAGCCTCTCGCATCGACGCGAATGGCCAAGCGTATTGTCATCTTAGAGCCCACGGTTGGCGTATACCGCGTCTCGTAACGGGTTCTTTAAAAAGTGACCCGCCGCGCGGAACCGTACTCTCTGGAAATTTGTGTCGCGATCGAGCGACTCGCGCATGCAGGATTCGATTCGAGCCGGTGCCGAGGAATCGCGGGGACACGTGATAAATGTCATTCGCATATTTCGACGGGAGAGCCGATCGCGTGATCGGTCGCCGCTAGTAAAGTAACGGTACGCACGCGTCTAGAGGAGAGCCGATGACTGGGCCCAACCCTTGTCGACCCAGCCCAGCTAACGCATCGCTCTTTATTTCATTCAACCTAGTTTCCCGCCAAGTGCGTAGGCATTCGGGGTCAATGGAGAACAGGGTCAACGTATCCGCGGAGTAACCGATGGAAGTTGAACGTCTCGTTCGTCTACGCCGCCGCGTTTCGCATCAAAGGTGATTCAAATGCCTGTTTGCGAAACTCGCCGGGTTGCCGCAACGACTGTGCGCGCGCGCGCGCGTGCGCGAGTAATTCGGTTAACGACCGCCGCGCAACGAAACCGCGAAAATAATTCACGCGGCGTCGATTTACCATTTCTTTGCGGGTCGTTTCTTGCAGCCACCAGTCGCGAACCGTGTCAACGGTGTATCCTGAAAGCTACCACCGGGTACGAACGTGGTTCCGCGTTGCACCGCGTCTACCTACTTTCGTGCCAGACAATGCCCATTTCTGTCCATGCTCATCGTTTCTCATCGATCTTACATTTTTTCCTTCACGTCCGATTTCACACGGGGGCCAACCGCGTTAATTAAACCGCGAGTAGGTAACGAGGAAAGCGCGTGCAAGGGGAAAGTGCGCCGCATTCGTCTCACCTTCGAGTCCCACGAGCTCTTACGCTTGTGCTCCATCGCGACGGTCATCTTCGTGCCGTTGATACGATTCCCTTCAGCTCCATCAACGTTTCTTCGGTGTATTCGCCGCGTGAAGGCGTGCCAACGTCATTGTCGTCGTAATTCGAACCTCGTCACGCCCGGTTAGCGTTCGTCACCGATTCTCGATAATCGATATTACCCCGTTACTCTTTTTTTCTTTTTTTTTTTTTATCACACTGCACCAAATACCTCGGATAGTACTGTTCTGTTCGCGAGGCGACAACTTTTCCCCCGAGAAGGGTTAAGACAGCTCCCCTGCGAGTACTTCCGCGTCCACTTTGTGCCTTCTCGTGCACCGAATTACTACCGTTCGGCTCTTGATACCTGCGCAAAAAAGTAGCAATTACAACGCGATGAGGCACGCGCACACTCGGAGATACAACATTCCACGGCACTGTAAACAATCGAGGAAAAAATCAGTACACGTGACACGGAGTAACGCGATATTTCGAAAACCTGATTCAGAAGCAACGCTCGACACTGTTACATTAACCGCGGTACTACTTGAAACCTACAACCGGTCCCTTTCGATTAAACACACGCGCGAACCCGCTTTCCTGCGCGCTACACCCTTTAACAGTTAAATCTCTCCTCCGACAATGTATCTGATAGCGAACCCCCTTCTCGAGCAACGAGTCGAGCGATCTATATAGACGACAGGTGGATACGATAATGATCGTAGCCGTTGGAGAAGGTTTCGGTTCGATTATCCGTTGTAAAAAGGTGGCGAAAAAAGAGAACGCGAGTTGTTCGACGGTATCGATATTACGTAAATATGTAACAGTTCGATCGGCGAGACGGTTCGGAAACAATTTCTTCGAGCAAGTCGGAGCCGACTGCGAGCCAAAGGAGATTGTCCCGAACGAAACCAGACTGCCAGGGGAACGGAGGCCCGCTTGCTAGATCGCTCCTTCGCTCCTGGATGCACTTTCACGTCATTACCGGTTTTCCACGACACGACGCGCCGCGCCGCGCCGCGACGTCACATTGAGCGTTGCATGCATCTAATTGAACTACCTGCGATCTTGCGCGAAATTGATCGGCACGCGGATACGCGCCATCCGCGTTCGAACGGCACGCGGGTACCGTCCAAGATATTCGAGCCGAGAGGGGCTGGTGTGTGGGTATGGTACATCGCGTCCGAATGTGAAAGGTTGACGAGGAAAAAAAAGCGAGGGAAAAAAGGTGAAGGTATCCCATCCGACGAACAAGGAATATTTTTAGCTTTAACCAGTTACCAAGGAATTTGGTTGCAGCCGAAACCACTCGTTTGGCTTAAACTTTTCAAGGGTAACTGGTCCAATTCTCGACTCTCTGTCGTGTATCCCCGCTCTTTTATTGTCTTTCTTATTGTCAATGAACTTAATAAAATGCTACGTATATTACGTTCTTGCTATACGGGTCAACTATCGAATTTCAAGGGTATCCGTGGATGGAAATCAACGCTACGCCTTCGAACGGTATCGATTTCGATCACATGCAAGCGCGCACTGATTTTTAATAACAAACCAGACAGCAATGAAAGGGAATACGTAAAAGTACGCGAATAGAAACATAATTCGAGAGAAAAGACAGAGAAAGCAGAAATAAAATAATTAGTGGACTTACCTTTGGTTTCCCTGTGACCGCGAATCTTCCAGCGGATGGTCGTGCGATCATCGTTTCCACCATCTATATCACTGCGCGCCTCATATTTTCATTCGATCCCCGTGCGACACGTTCCTCACAGAAACCCGAATGTGGGGTGGAAAAAAAACAGGAACCGAAATATTCACCAAGCTTTGTGCAGCATCACGATTTCATTTCACTCGAAAACGTCTGCTGTTACGCGATGACAGCTGTGTCTGTCGCACCGGAAGCGTTTCCCTCTTCGACTGCCGGGAACGTTAAGTCGGCCTTTCACACTCTACGAAGCAACCGAGAGCGCCCCTCAAGGCGATCCTCTTTCTTCGTGTCAGGGAAAGAAATAACCGTTAACGCGATACCCGAACCTTTTGGGAGCGAGATACACGCACGAATGTGCGCCACTCGGCAGCCAACCGCCGATTAATGACCTACGCGAGCGTACGTACGAGCAGTATACATACGCACGCGCCCTTCTCCGTCACAGGATCACCTCACGTATACCGTTCCATTACCTGCTCGCCGACTAATTGTTTACAATTCTATTCACTAAATTCTGTTCCTGTTTAGACTGTGCTCGTGGTAACGTCGCAACGCCGTTTCCTAAATTTCTGTCCGCTTCTTACAATTATGAACGATATAAAATATTCTCGCATCTAGATAATTAAATAACGTCGATACACTGTGTATTGTAATAAAAATAAAATTCTGGTGTCGTCGTACATGAAGAGTTCGTTCGTTCTCAGCTCCGCTTGGCATTCGTTCGTTTCCATGCTGGTAAGTAACTCATGAAACTGGTAGCATATTTGTCTGTTTACCCCTTTTACTTGTTATGGACTTAATCTGATGATCGATCAACGGTTTGAACGCGAGCAGACCGGTAGAAATCTATGCGAGGAATTCACTTGGAGTCGCTTTATACGGTTGAACGTGGCAAGTTGGCATATCCCAAGAAGGCTCTGACCCCATGGTGATCGCGCGCACTGCGTTCTCTCTTTTTCTTTCTTTCTCTCTCTCTCTCTCTCTCTCTCTCACTCTCTCGCTCTTTCTCTCTTTCTCTGCTCGCAGAAACCTCGTGCTGAAAGGTAAATAGAGATGAGAAATGGAACGTCTGATACAATTCGAATACTTAATCGTTCAGTTTATTCGTATGGACAATTAAACGATACATATACATGGTGTGTACGAATTATGTGTCTCTCTCTTAGGTCTAATACATCGACAGCGATCGCAGGCGCGTACAGAGCATCGCGCGAAGCAAAGTACCGCCACGATTGCGCAGCTACGTTAATGGTAATAATAAAAATTAAGTATAACTACCCTGTAAAATACGTAATGCGAAAGTTCATTGATATTTTATATTTATACTTGATTGTGATTCACTGATACTCGAGAATGATACTGTGGCGGTCCTACCACGTTCGATGCTGGATGCTCGTCAGCATGAACAGTTTCTCGAAACTTCTCACTTCTACCCTATATTTTACATAATAAAAATTCCGCGTTTACTTCACCATAATTCTCGTCTAAGTACTGAGATCTGTTAGATAATCTTGCTGACGAGTTTATCATAACAGGTCCAGGATAAACGCTCCTTCGTCTCTCTCTTCGTCTTTTTCCTTTCACATTCTTCTTATCTACAGGAGTAACGTAGGAATATTCTTTACCGACTAGCTCAGCAAGCATCCTACACCTGATGATCCTAACGTCGTACGAATACGCGGCAAAGACGCAAGCATCGCGAACAGACTTTGAATACAGCCACTATACCGTTGGCCATCCTAAGACAGCAGAGTTCAACAGTATACAGTTCAATAGCGCAATATTAAACAAAAGTGTCGCATATATTCAAAAGGCCGTCAGTATTTTATTCAACGCGCATCATTCGTATCGCGTGCACGAATACGCGTGATAACGACACGTGTGAAGCATTTATTCACGCAATCATTCCTCGCAATGATCAGTCCAACGATTACTTGACTAATTGCCTATTGCAACGTACTTAACATGCTTATGGCAGAGAGCGATTACCTATTTACACCGCTAACCCCCCCCGAGACACGACAGCATTGCAAGACGCTTGCTCATTAAGTCGGCAAGGAATTTTCCTACATTGCTCCTGCAGATAAGGACGAGAGAGAAGTTGGAGGAAAGAGACGAAGGAAAAAGATGAAGCGTTCCCATTTTGGGCCTGTTAGTCAGACTCATTGGTAAAGATACGTAACAAACTCGTGCCTTAGATACGGGAGATGATAGAGTTAAATCAGAATTTTTGTTACATAGGAATTATTAACGGCGCGAGCGAGAACTTGTGAGAAACGGTTCATGCTGACAATCATCTAGTAGCGGTTGCAGTAGGGCCCCCACACTTTATTATAAATATCTAAGGTACGGCATTGGTAAGTTGTATTATGTATCATATATTTATATATATTTGTATGTAGTCTAACACGATTTCGTACCCTGTGTCACTTTTACGTAAAAACAAGCTTTATAATTGCTCCGAATTGTTGTTCGCGTGTAATGGCTGTATGTGTGTGTGATGTGTGCTTCTATACCGTTGCTCGTACCGTATCGTTTCTCTAGGAACCTTTCGTTCCACGGTTTCTTCGTCAAAATTTCATTCGATCTGGATCGATAAAGGGTGAGAGTAAAACGACGATACTAGTCTTGTATTAAAATTACTTAAGAGCCTCACGAGTCCGTTTCTCTCTGGGGAGATATGATGCTGGCACAGTTTCAGAGATCGGTGTCGTACCAGGCTGCAACCTGGTCGTTATCTTGCGGCGGTGCGGGAAGCTCCCCTAAATGATCGAAGCTCAGGTCACCCTCGTGCGCTACGTCCATAGTGTCCATCGCGCCATATGTCGACCCTCCACCTATTTCCAACCCTTGCATCGAATCTACTGGTATCTGGTCATAACCTGTTTCGTACAAAATTTACGATGAACCCAATTCCGCTTAGCTCGGCTAATTCTACTACGTTAAATCGACAAGTACTACATTGTAAACGGTTTTGCTAAAAATTTTCTCAACCCAGTAGAGCACAACTTTACAACACTTTATATTCTCTCTACTGAGAAACATTTCTATTTCTCCATTCTTATCTGCTATTACGAAGCAAGAACAACAAAGGATAAACGATTACTTAAGATCGTCGAGTTTTCTATATACATGTTTCTTTTTTTCTTTTTCTTTTGCGTACAACATCGACGCTTTTAAAAACAGGGAGCACGTGAAACCAATGAAACTTGAAAAGGAAGAGATGACGAGTACCACAATGTAGCCACGAAAAGCGTTCAAATTCAACTCCAATGAAACAAAAAGAACAAACAGCAAAAATTTCAGTTTCGATCGGCGATAGACACTTGAGAACAAACTTTCATCGCGATACTTCTCTTCGCGATAGTAGAGTTTCGAGGAACGTATCTTATCTAATTACTTACGAGTATTTATCTATGCGTCTTTCCACCATAAAGAATTGTTCGATTAGAGGAGAAACGGTAAAAGTACAAATATACCATGCAAAAAGTTGTACAAATAAACGAAGAAAAGGAACAAGAGAAGAAAAACCACGCGGTGAGGACCCGTGTTGCGTGTCGGAAGAGGAAAAAAGCATTCACAAAACGTGCAGTACGTGTAACATATTTACCAAATTCAGTAATACTTGTGTAGTGACCAAATTATAAGATTGAACGTATGAGCTATGGAAAGCATACAGGAGGGCGTTTAGCGATTATTAACAAAGCACAGAACAGTACATGAGAGCTGAGTGTCACCTATGTTACTGCGAGATACTGTTGATAGCCTGTATTTTAATATAAGTCCGTGGGTTAAGCTGCTGTTAAAATAACACAGAATTAAATGCATTGCTTCCTTCTTATCGTCGATAATTCTTACAATTAGAGAGGCAGAACAGTTACGAACATATTCAATCATCTTATACCGTACCGATGATAGAAAGAGATGGGACACAATACAAATTGATATTCGATGCGAACGAACGAGGAAAAACTACTCGATCTCTTTCGAAATGAGTCACACGCCAGCGGATGACTCAAGGTAGGCTACAAGGCGTATCAAAAGTTTCAAAGATTACGTCGCGTTAATGCCGCGGGGCAAAGAGCACCGTAAAACGACCATGTTTGTAAATCCATCTACGTCCGATCGAGTGCATCGATCGTCCGAAAGCAATAATCGAAATAAAAAGGATAAGGCTCGGTGACTTACCTTGCGGTTGATACCCTCGACCTCCGTGGCTGCTGTGTACGCTAGGGGGTCCTTGTCCATACATACCATCATAGCCTTGATCAGGGCCAAGCATGTCCTGAAGAGATTAGGTAGCTCAGATCAACACAAAACGTATCTTCCTTTGCAGGGCGTGTCTTTAACAGCCGGCGAGACTCGCAGTATCACCGAGATAAGTCGCGTGTGATAATATCGTTTAACGGTGTTACAATACACAAATATGTAAAAGCCACGAATCAACCCGTGACACGTTCGTAGCGTTCGGAACTACATAATCGCGATATCTTATTATTCAGCCCGGGGGGTTGTTGGGGGGGGGGGGCAAGGGGGGCTGTAGGGTGGGAGGAGACACGAATGGTAACGAAACGCATTCTCATGCATAACGTAACGTTGCAAACTAAGGATCATAATAAAATCATCGCTGTACATTTATATTACGGGTTCCATTGCTCCATTAGGCACGACCCTGGGGCCTTCTTTGAGCTCGCTAATAAAGAATCCATTTCGAACGTACGATATGTGTTTGTTTTTTTTTTTGTTTTTTTCGACGTGTACGGAATGGCGTGAAGAAAGGATAAAGCATCGATCTGAATGAAAAGTTACGATGAACGCATACACAAGGCTTGTTAAAAATGTATGGATGGTATTCGAAAGTTTGTCGTCAATTCAATGTAATTAGGTTCGTACTTTTTTTCCCGCTAGACTCAATTTCACTTCGTAACGTACCTAAGTTGTGCGAACTGGAATAATGGATGACGGCATTCATTTTTGCTAACTATCTAGTTGTACACTTCTAAACTTACATGGAGGGGGCAGATTACGTATACAGGTGTGTATTACCTGTTCACTAGTTAAGATAAAATTACTCTATGTCGCTATTTATGTCATCGTGGCTTAATTTACTTAACACAATGTAACCAAACGTAAAAGAGAAAGCTTGGAAACAGCTAGACGGAATGACTTACGAACCGGTGACGAACTGTTACAGTGAATCTGCTTACCAACCTGATTCCTGGAATCGATTCGAAAGCTAGCACGATGTAGCGTGTATGTATCGAAGTGAATTTTAACGCAACAGCATTAGGCGCAATGTTACAAGGTGTTTATAAATGAATAAATTTAGCCACGGCATAAGCGAGGCATGCATCGACACAATGAGCAACGGTACCTGTAGATCTGGACCAATCCCGAAGTCAGCGTTGTTCCAAATGTTTGGGTCCTCGCGTAACAGAGAGTTGGTCAGCTCCATCGAGAGTCGCTTCTTGTATTCCTGTGGTTTGTCCTCGCTCATACGGAATAACACGGCCGCAGCGTAAGTCGCGACTCCTTCGTTCCTGGAGTGAAGCAGCTCTGTTAACGGCGCAGTAGCACCTTCCTGCTCGATCATCTCGGCGCCCTCCTTATCCGCTGCTAGCTCGCAAAGTACACCGGCTGCGACGCGTTGAATGTTCTCGATTTCGTTAAACAACAACTACGAACAGAGAACACGGCAAACGAGAATGCAAATCGAGACGGGTATTCAATGGTGAACGAGGCGTGCGTACAAACCTGTACGAAAATCGGGATCACGTTCTGAGATCTGATGATGACCCTATTGTGGGACTCCCTCGCGAGAATATGAAGCGCCCCTACGGTACCCTCCACGATCTCCTCCATCCGGACGCCACCATCCGCGTATGCACCCGACGTCTGCTGACTTCCGGTGCTCGCCACGGATGATCGTTGTTGCTGGAATGGAGAAATCGAGATCTCTTTTACCCGTCACCGTTCGAGCTTGCTATCGTTAGATCGTTGGATGGAGAATCGTTATTGGAAAAACGTGCTTACTCGTTGTGTCTCTGGGAAGGCACGCATCAAAAGCCTGACCAGATGATGGATCGCGCCGTGATCACGGAGCGGGCCATGATTCGCAGGACAGAGTGCCAAGTTGCGAATTAATCCTATTACCGCTTTGACGAGCGGCCAACGCGAAGGTGGATGTAAAAGCTTCACTATGACCTGAATACCATAGTTCAGACGAACAGAATTCTGTGCCATTTCTGCTTCCACGTGACGCGACGTTAAATGACGAAGCGCGCATACTGCGGGTTCGCTGATCTCTTCCCGACTGTCCGCATAAATGATCGTACGTACAAGAGCGTCGACACCTCCCACTTGGCATACAGTTACTTTGTTACGTTGATTATTGCATGTCAGATTCGACAATATACCAGCGGCACACGTGACGACGTTTACGTCGGTGGAGCTTAGGACTTGTACAAGACTCTGTAGTAAACCCTCCAGTCCATCGACTTTGGTGCCAGCGTCCGATAAATTTCGCAACGTCCACAAACAATTCTGGACGAGTCTCTGGCTTGGATTACCGAGATGCATCGCGAGTGCCTGCATGCCACCAGCTTCGACGATCACCGGTTTATTGCTAAGGCAAACGGACAACACTTTCAAGGCTCTCGAAGTCGTCCATAGAAGCTTCTCGTAATCGTAGGAACGCATAATGCGTACCAGCTCTATTGGTCCTTGAGAAGCTAATATGATCAATTTGCTCTCTTGATTGCCATACGCAAGAATTTGCAAGCAATCGGTTACTATTGCCAAAAATTTCACGTTGTCACGTTGTAGAAGAGCGACCATCTTTTGCAATCCGCCAGCAAGACGTACGGCCATTTTAGAACCATCTTGGTGCAAGAGTAAATTGTGAAGTGTCGTGATCGCGTAAAACAGTACGGACTCCATCGGAGAACTCAAAAGCTTCACCAGGGCGGGTATGCCGCCGCTTTTGAAAATTGCCAGCAGACCTTGTCTGTGATGCGATAAATTGTGCAACGTACCGACTGCCGCCTTTGTCGATTCGAGATCGTCACTGTTCGAAATGGCACGCACCAACGCAGCAACCATTTGCGAACTGTTCATAATAGCGTGACGAGATGCTTCCTTTTTGGAAAGTTGGTGAACCACCATTGCCGCCTTGGACACAACAACCTGATCCTCGTCGTTTAACAGTTTTATTAATTCTGGTATTGCACGTGTTGCAAGATCTGCGTCATCTTGATAGTTAATCAGATTGACAACTGCATGTTTCAACATTTGACTTGGCTCCGCAAGTCTCTGTACGGCAGTGGGTTGAGCAGGATCATACTGCGTAGAGGGAATTTCTATACCCTCTTCTAATGTTTCTGGAAACATTGCTGCGCGAACACGCTGAGATCTTGTGTGATTCAATTGTTGATTCATTTCATCAACTTGATCCTGAGTGAATCCCTGAGCGAAGCCTTGATCCAGATCGAACATCAACTGATCACCCTCCATCTCGTCGTACTCTTTGCCTGACAGAGACGGCGCTTGAGTGACAGCGCCTGAATGAATTCCTGAATCACCCATGTAGGAATTTTGCTGCCACATTAATGTCTGTTCTTTGGCAGAACCCATGGGTAGGTCGCCCAAACCTTGATAATTTTCATGAGACACTACAAAAATGAAAATAAGTAAAGTAATGGCGAACTTGCTGTGCAACTGTACATAATACACACCATCGGGTACCTATTAAGGTGATTTACTCACTTGGTCTGGATTGATTCGAAGACATTTGATAACTCATGGCTCCTACTGGAGAGTCTATCCACACCTGAAATAAAAGGAAACTATGCTGCACAGCTGTGAAGTGATTTGAACGGTGGTCGCGTGAAAGGACTTCTACTCGCGTGAAAAGTTAGAAAAAAAAAAGAAGAAAAATCGTAACGAAAAAAAAGAAAGAAAAAGGGAGGAATGATGTAACGCAAGATACTCGAGGTTGGAAAAAGACGTGTTAAAACGTTATTCGGAACATGTTGAGCGCAGCGTAATACAGGTCTGTCGAGTGACGCAAAACGAATAAGAAGAAAAAAAAAAAAATGTCTTCGATCTCACGACGCAAAGCTTATGCGGCTCGTCTCTCGTTCGGAGGATTCGAAGACGCCACGACGCGCGTAGGGTCAGCGCACTGTATCGCGAAGAATGGAAGGAGGATGCAACCGCACGGAATGTGGGCACGATCGAAAGATTCCTCTAAGCGTTCGTCGCAGCTTCCACTTTTATCTTGGGACACAAGCGGGGATCGCGTCCGGTTCGATCGAGAATACGACAGGGAATCGCATTTAGAGATGTACACGAGGCGCGAACGATGCCCGATTTCCAAAGGTAGAGGGACGCGCGTGGGCGTGCGGCACAACAAAGGCTCTGAGAATGCGATGTATCACCATTTTCCGAGGATCCACGAGCGGCGGAGAGTGGAGTGCGGAGAGAGTGGCAGGGAAGAGAGCGAAAACGGAAGGAAGGGGCAACAAGAGAGCTGACTACGATACACTAATGGAAGAGAGAAAGGGAACGAGAAAAGGGGAGAGAGGATGAACACTTTGACACACCCAGCGTAAACACCGCCGTCACGGAAATGACAATTTTTTTCCCTATCGGTCGATGTAATGGCGAATGATTAAATTCTACTCTGCTTACCGTGTCGCGAGGATCGACCGAAGGCGATTTCGTGAATCGTGCTCGAACGAAGACACGAATAACTCACTACCTTACGCTCGATCCACCAAATTCCCTTTTGCCCCCGACGCACAATCCGCCTATCTCTTCTCCGCACGGACCTCTTGGCCTTTCTTGCCTCGAATCCGTCAACTAAAGATGGCGGAAAACGACGCGGAACCGCCGATTCTACCGCCACCTGTCGCCTGCACTGATTCGAGGTTCCCAGCGGTGCTCATTCCCCGTAACGTAACCCCGATTACCCGCCTCCATCTCTATAGACGAATATTTATCGATTTTTACCACTCGCGAATACTCGATCCCGTCTAACTCAAACCCGCTCGCTCCGTTTCTCAGAATCCCCTGGCTAATTAATTCCCCTTTATCCGCTGTGCTTCCTTCGATACACGCGCGGCTTTGAGCACACGTATCGCGATTGCTGCTCGATGCACGCTGAATTTAAGGTTATAAGATGCCGCGAACGACAATTAAAAAATATTCGATTAAGCGTGGCCAGCCGTTCTCGAGTTTCCAGTTGCAATTTGCGCGAGTAAATTAAAGAATGCGTCCGAGTATTCGCCACGTACTTGGTGGCAAGAAAAAAAAAGAAAAAGGAAGGAATGCAGAACTGTTCCGCCGGTATGTTAGAGAAGCATATGCGTCATAATGAAACTAGCAATATTCTATGATGTTTCAATATCTCATGTATGAAGGGAGATTGAAGGATAATATGGTACAGTCGGAGAGATCAATTTCAATTAAAAGACAATTCCCCGGGACACGGCAATTTTTTAATGGATTCGTGGGTATTTGTCCATCCACGGTAGTCGAGAATTTCTGATCGAGTTCGGGAGTAAATCGTGCTGCTGGACAGCTAGAATGCGCACAAAATAACAGACACTGGAGTCCAAAGTAAAATATACTGGCCGTTTGGCGGGAACACCATTCGTTATCGGCTGCGCCCACGCCGATTAATTTTCGGATGCGTGATGGCGGTACCGTTCCTTCCGTTCCGTACAGTGATGATACATTTTATGTCAACGCTGATATTGAACGGATAATCGGAAAAAAGGAAAACGCGTTTTGAAATACATCATCGTGCCGATATTGAAATATCGGGGCGCAAAGCTTCCTGGAATAAATTTATGCCCATTCTTTTAATTAATAACGAGAAATAACTACGTTTCGCATAATTTGAAAGATAAACGAAATGGTTTCCTATTTCGATTCGCGTATACAAAATCTTGATCGATTTACCGGCCCCGTTTTTGCATTATCGAACGCGCCAACTCGTATTTCACCCAGAAATACGCGAGACGCAAGTGTGTACGGAATGTTATTCGCAAGACAAAAGTTATTCCAGAGTTGGAATCATCTACCTATCGCTCGAAAGTAATAATTACCTTTGCCTTTCCTTTAGCGTACAATGTATTCCCGTAGATTTCGCTTATTTTACGAGCCTAAAGAGGATTCGTACGGTCCGCGATCAAGCAGAGTACATTCATGATCGATCGATCGATCGACCGACCGACCGACCGACCGACCGACCAATCGATCCCAGACAGAGAGCGGAGAATCGACGGAGCTGTAGTTGAACAAAGTGGATCGAGGTTTCGTTCCGCTCGTTTGTCCGGCGGATTCTTTGAATTTCGCAGGGTCCTCGGAAAAAGCAAGGTATACACCGTCTTGAAGGCAGACCAGGTAGAGAGCATAGAGGGTGACAGATGCCCGTTCAACGGTGTGTCTCCCCACCTACGCGGCATGCTGCTGACACGAGCGTTTATGTCTGCATAAATTCTCATTTGAGCCCCGATAATAAAGTAAGCACACGAGGGGGACGGACACACGTTGCCCGGTTCGGCGAGCACAGGCTGATACATAGATCACCGTCGAACGCGGGGCAAGAAAAGGGGGAAGAGTCGGGCAGGGTTGCGAGAGAGAGAGAGAGAGGTACGGAGAGAGGGAGGGAGACGGGACGACGGGACGGGGACAGGGGGGGATGAGGAGCTGAAGGGGCTGAGAGGTTCGCAGGGGTGGAGGGACCAACGATGGCTAGGCATATATTTATGTGTATCTATATAAGGTACACACGGGCACACGTTGCCTCTCGAACGAGTCACTACACAAAGCTGGACACACACGCACGTACACAAGATTCCCGAGATGCAACGTGCTTAATTATATGCATTCTCAGAATCTGCGCTGCTCTCCACCGCTTAATGCCCGTGTATTCTGCAATGCTTCGTGTTTACGCGGCGAAAGGAAGGATAGTCACCGTACCTCATTTACCGTTCCAGTCTGGGGAGGAGGGACGCGGGAGGCACGGGGGCATCCGGGGCGGAGGGAAGAGACAGCTAATAGAAGCATATGAAAGTCGCGATTTCTCAGCTCTTTCTGGTTGCGAACTTGGACCGCGAATTCGTTCTTCGCGGCGGATCGATTCGCGGTAACGCGGTTCGCGGCGCGGCACCGCGTTGGCGAACGTTTCCTCCTCTGTCGCGGATGATCAAGCACGCGGAAGTTTTGGCAATATCCCCAAAAGTCTGAGCCGCGCAAAGGTGGGAATGACCATTCTCCTCTCCCGGGGGAAGAAAACGAGAGACGGTACCGAGAGAAGTTTCCCAGACACAGTCGTATCGTCTGGCGTGAGTTGATGGAGTAGTCTCGTGGCTAATGTCGAGCGAGGGGGGTTACAGTCAGCGTAGTCGGGGACGAGGACGTCGAGTACGACGAACGGTATCCGATTCATCACCGGTGACTAACGAAAGGGACTGGCTGCCGGGGCAACTCCCAAGACGCGAGTAAATCGAGAGAGCGGCCTCGAAAATCGTGGCCGAGTGAAAAGGTGTCGCGAGCGTCGGAAGGAATCGCGGTGGTTCTCGGGCAATTGGCCCCCTTTTCTTTTGAAACGCCAATCAACCGTGGGCTGGGAGTGAAAAATGAGAAAGGACACGGCGGTTCGCGCGTTCCCGCGGTCGTGTGAATGAGAGGCGGCGGCTACGAGGCGGGTATGAGGCACGAGGAGGAGGCAAGGAGTTACGAGGGTAGCGTGTGGTACCCGTCGTGGTACCGTCTTGGTACCGGGGCAACTCGTCGAGAGATGGTATCCGGGGCGTGCCTCGTGTATCGCGGCGTCGTCGAATCGAAACCCTTGGCGAAGGTCATCGAGATCAGCGCACTCGGCACGTCGATCAGACGATTTTGTGCGGCACACCTGCGCTCGGGCTTATCCGGTCCGCGTTGAGCGGCTCCTCGCGCGCACAGCGTGTGGGTGCGGGCTGACAGCTCCTATCGGAATGGCTCGGATAGGTTATTGGAGGTCCTCAAATGGTATCGAACAAGGTTCTGCTGGGGCGCGCGGGAGGGGTGATAAGAGGGAGCGGTTTCTCTAAGTATCGCGAAAGGCACGCACACGAGGGCAGAACGGTGCGCCGGCATACGGGACGGCGGGGCTACGCGTCGAAATGCGAGTGTGCGGTTACTAGCACGATTCGAGACCGACTCTCCGATCCGTAGGTACACACGTCGATTTCCGTACGAACGTACACGTAAGCGGGCTCTCCTCGCTGGCCGAACGTCTACGTGTCCGCCCGTCGTCGTCGTCGTCGTCGTCGTCGTCGTCCTCGTCCTCGTCTCTCTCTCTCTCTCTCTCTCACTCCCTCTCTCTCCGTGTGTGTGCGTAAGTCGAATGCACGCGCGTGTACGAGAGTCCAAGATTGGCCGGTCTACTCGATGCCGAGGGAAAAGATACTGCGGGACGTGGCCATCACTGATGAGCCAACCCACACCGTGCGACAGCGACAAACAGGACAGCACCGGGACAGGACAGGACCGTCTCGCTCGGTATCAGGACTGTAAATCCGGGATTTTATTCGCCCGGTATCGAGGTTTATAGTGTCCTCAGTGGTACGTCGATGTGTGCGCCGCTCGCTCGCGTACGTGTGTCTGAGTTATGTTCAACCGTCTCGCGGCAAGACGTTTGCATATCTCCGTTCCTTCGCTCTCCTATACGAACGAACGTCTCCGGGGGAGACGAGCCGAACCAGGGGAGGAGAACAGCAGGAAAGGACGAGAACTCCGTTTACCTCGGTCCGTCATCCTCCGCCTCTGTTCGCGAAACGAGACCTTCCTGAAAAACGCGCGGTTTATCTTGGCCCCCGGTATCCCCCGTATACACCGGGTATTAACCGGCTGTCCGGCGAATCGAATTTATCGGACGGCCTGGCTTTATCGAACGCCCCCACTTAACGTCCCGCTTAATTAGACACTGGCCGACCGGTGTGCTTAATGACGAAGGAGTCCCGATGACGCCAGGACGAGCACTCCTACTGCCATTCGATCCTCTTTGACGCCCTATCGCCACGTCCGCGTCCCTACGCTCTGCTGCACCTCCCTACCGCCGCCAGATCCTCCATCGACCGGACCACCGACCACCTACCACCGACCAAAACCCTCCGAAAAACCTTACTAAACTTTACCGCCTCTTTTTCAATCCAATCGCTTCCTCCTCCTCCTCCTCCTCGTCCACCTCCTCCTTTTTATTCACCGTCGCGTTGCCTCTCGCGTTGATATGCCACGACGATTTTTTCCTCCACCCCTCTCCTTTAAACGCCCATTCCGCGCCTTTTATCGATACATCTGTCGCGATAGAGAGGAGATTTCGATTCGCCGATTCGATGGAAACCCGAGTCGCGATCGCCTCTCGCGCGTCCTTTCGGCAAGAGGTAACCTGGACGACACCGGCGATTACGCGCGCACGGTAGTTTTACGACCAGACACGAAATAATCGTAACGCGTTCCTGCTACCGGGCGCGTTTTAATAAGGTAAACCGATAAGCTCGACCTCGTCGACGTCGGGACGCGTACAACGCCGACCAGGAAGCGATCGGGTTTTTCGCGTGACACCGATCACCGCTGACGCTCGCTGCTAATACTCTGCCTCCCCTCTCGATCGCAATGATTTTTCGAAACGTTACCAGCGTACGACGGATGGAGAGTTCGATAGGAAAGGGCGAACGTCGTGGGGAGGTAACGACTTTGTCGTGATACATATTGCTCTAACAACCGCATTCTCGATTGGCTCGAGCGAGAGAGAAAGAGACAGAAGGAAGGGGATAGGTATATAAGCAACGAACGATACTATCGTATGCACAATGCAAGTCAAGAGGAAGAAATTCTTATTGTCTCTCCTCCATTCTGGTCCCCGTAGGCATTCGCATGCGATAAAAGGACCAACGGAATTAGTCGTCGCAACGATAACGAGCAACAGGGCAAGGAAAGTAAAACACGAGGGAGGGGGGGGAGGAGAAATAAGAAATCGTCGGTAGGTTATGGCGATGATACGCTGGAGAGGTGGCCGCGTCGCGTTATCGATGCAACGTTCGGCCAACTTTGCCGGAGTTAACGATAAATTATCGGGATAGTATTAGAAATTGATTACGCGCCATTGATTATTCGGCCGCGAATGCTGCGCGGGACGGTAAATAGTGGTTACTCGGCAATAATTTATCAGAGATTAGTATTAGTTCCGTTGTTCTGGTTCTGGTCCGCGTGGCCTTCGAATTCGCCGCGCGTAGATCGCCAGCCACCGGCGGTCTAAGAGGTTATTCCTGTTGAACGGAAGCGCGCGGACGAGCGCGTAGTGCGAGGTGCCGCGCGGCCGGTAAAAGGGCGCACCCTCGTCGTCCGCGGCGCGGATCGCGGCCCGTAGCACCGAGCACGCGACGTTTCGCGACGGGGTTTGAACGATCGGCACGCAGGAACGTCGGTGATCGCGTAGGGAAGAAAACGAGACTTATAGAAATAAATTCAATTGCAAGAATAATTATCGCCGCTTATCCGCGTATAAAGTAGGATATCCTACGGCAGGACTCGTGACAGGTACCAATTACCTTCATAAATGAGAAGCATTCAATTCAATTTTCATAAATAAGAGCTATTCAAATGAGCGGGGCGAGGTGAGGCGGGATAAGCGCGAAGAAGGAGACGCCAAGAGAAGGGGATGGTTGGTGTAAGAGGAAGAGGGCGAGGAGGACGACGACGACGCGGATGACGACGACGACGAGGAGTAAGAAGAGGAAGAAGAGGAAGATGAACGCGAAGGAGAAGAAACGAGGAAAGAGATGACGAGGATGACGAGGAAGAAAGGGAACCGAAGGAAAGGGAATGGAAGGCGTCGAAGAAGCAGAAGAAGAATCTGGGAAGGGGGACGAAGAGAGAATCGGTCGAAGAAGGTGGAGAACGAAGGAGGCGGGCTGGCAGCGAGTTTTGGTGGCGGGGAAGTGATCTAAGCGATGCGACAGCGGGGAGTAAGCTGGATATATTGCCGCCTGAGAGCGCGCTGTTTTCAACCAATTATTTCTACTTGTGGTTGCATGACGGGTACGGGTATGGCCACGGCGGGGTGGGTCGGGGGCGGCAGCGTACGAGAAAGAGGCGAGTTAATGCCATAAATACATCAGCGTTATGGATGCCAGCAATTATATGAGCCCCGACGAGGTGGAGCGCCTCGTTGTGTATACGTGTACGTATGTACACCTATATCCTGTATCTGTCCATATACACACAGTTGCGCGTATGTATGACATGATCCTTCGGCCCCGGATACCTCGGCTTCACCTTGGTTGCAACTGGTCCGGTTCTCACGTTAAATCGAATCTGCTGCCAATCGAATTATTTTTCGTTCGTCGTCCGCGTCTCCCCGTGACCGTGTTCGCGATGGAATACGCGAAATACGCAAGGGGTGTAGATATTTTTTTCTTCCCGCCCCCTCCCCTTCACCCTCGACTCGTATACGCGAGTACGATCTATGGGCGAAGAGGCGCGAGGGCAAAAGGGAACGCGAGGAGGAACAAGGTTCGCTTAAAAATTCTGACGCATACCGCCGCGTACGTTTTTCCTACCCTGTCCCGCGGCCGGTGTAAGTCACGCGTGTATGGGTATAATGCTTACGTGTTAATATCCCCGACAGCGTATCCGATACGAATTTAAGGCTGCCGTAGGCGGTAGGCGACTACGAATATTTTTGACAATATTGCGAATACGAAACGTGCCGGCAACGTCAGACTTCCGACCGTTTTCCCAGCGTGCACGAAGATAAGGCCGGCATGGACGAAAATGAATCGAGTGATTTTATTCGCGGCACAAATCAAGAGATTATTTCCTCCTCGCTGGACCTTGGTTTTGCTTATACGCCGCGCCGTACTTCGTGGTCTTGTGAAATTGAATCGTTGCGTTCGCAGCCTTAAATTATACGTCGTCGCCAACACCCACGCGTACCTACCCCAGGATATTCACGCGCGCGCGAGAATGCTTCCATTTGAGAGTCCCTCGTGTTTTCTGGATTAAAACGTTTGTTTCGACGGGATTGCCCAGGCTCGCGACCTCTTTTATTACTTTGCTTTCCCTCTTCAACCCGCCCCCCGCCCACCCTCTATCTTTTCTGCTCTTCATACCAAGGTGACTTTACATTTTCTTCTCGACGATGTAATATGCCTTTAAAACGTCGACCGTGCGTGCAAAGCCGCTTTTAATTTTCGGCCAAGCCGAGATTCTTCCGTACCGTCTTTCCCCACCGTTAACCAAGTTTCGTACGCGTAGCTACGTTCGCAGTTCCGCGTCAGTTGGACAAAGGCTCTATCCTGCGATCGCGGCGGGGCTGAAAAGCGGCAGGCACGAAACGGGCATCGAAAAGACGTTTATCGATCAATCTTCGGAGAAGTACCCGATACGGAGAACGTAAATCGACTTGGCGCAAAAGCTGATGCGTCTCGCGAGTGGTTGCGCGCGATTCTCGTGCGAGGAGCCCATAATTCTGGTCCGTCCATCGTGCCAGGCCTCCATCCGCGGAGGCGATTGGCCGTAGCCACGGGTGTTCCCCGACGCTTTCTGGCCCTCCGCTCCTCTCCTATCCTTTTCGTCCTTTTCTCCTTTTTCCCTTTTCTCCATTCCACCTACCTTCTTTCCCCGTAGCCGCTGGCGCTCTCCACCATCTCGGCATCCACGAAGATCTCTCTTTTAATTCTGGGGGGCTCAATTAAAATCGGGACCCGGGATTTCTTTTCTCCATCGCCGCACCCCGCGGCCGTGCACTTTATCGGCACTATCTGCCGGTAGGCGTCGTTGCGCTTTTCATTGCGCCACGGCTAGCCGGGTCCGAACGGGCCCGTTGGCCCCGGCTAGATCCACGATTCCGTGGAAACGATTCCCGCGTGCTTTCGCCCGCGATAACTGCCCTCCAATTAGTGCGAAAACATTTCTCTGTTGCTTTTTGCCGCGACCCGACTACCGCGATGCACGACTACCACGTAGCCACCACGGCGAGGGTTCGATCCGAACGATCTCGAGAACGAGCTCTATCGTGACCCCGGCTAACTCCCATGACCTCTGATCTTTCTCTCTCTCCCTCTCTCTCTCACACTCTCTGTACCCGTAACGCGGTTCACGGTGTTGGCCCGTCTCGAAAACGAACCGCGACTGTTTAATCCTATATCCCGAAACCCCCGATAAGCCGGCCGAACGGACGGACTAGCGCGGATTATCCCGAGCAATATATTTAATACGTAAAACGCCGTAAACACCTGCCGTCGTTAAGATATTCACGCGGCCACGTTCCGTTCCGGCTCCTTTTCTTCCCTTGCCATTCCTTTCGGCGCCCTTTCCTTTTCCCTTCCACGGGCAAACGGAGAAACGAGAAACGGACAGCGAAAGCAAACAAAGTATCATCGACAAGATGTACCGGCGGTCGGTGGTGTACTGTAAATCGAAAAAGGGAACCCGTCCATTGAACCGGGAGGACCCGGCTATTAGGACCATCACCGGGATGCTAAATGACATCGGCGGAGAGCGCTTAGTCCGGCTAAGGACGACATAAAGTTGCGTGTACGAAAATGAATGTTTGCTGGAATTTATTATTGCCGGGCCCGGCTCGTAATTCAAACGAGGCTGGCGTTATCTTCATCAGAGGATGCACCGGCTACGGCCGAACACCGCGTGAGCCCTCGCGATGCTCAACGTCGCTCGCATTAGAACCATTCGTATACCATTCGTATACCGTTCGTACGCCCATCTATCCCTCCTGACCGTCCTGTACCCCACCCATTCCGAATCGGACGAAATTTTTCTGTTCCCCGCGACCATTAATCGGTCTTCTCTTCTCCGCCCTGTCCAACGTCGCTCCCTCAAGGTCGGATCGATCCTCGCCGAGGGAACGAACGATAAAAGATCCGAGCAATATTCAACCGATACAGAGCACTTCCCGAAGCGTTAAAACATAAAATCGTATTCCTTATGGGAGCCCTCGCCGCGGGCAGGGACGCCTCCACCACCCCTCCCCCTCCACCCCCTCGCCGCTCGCCCCTAAAGGTATTCCTTCGGATCTGTCGATAAGCGGGAAGACGCGACTGGATTTGGCAGCCGTTTCGTAGAAATGCTCAATATTTACGTCGCTGTTCGATCGCCCGTCAGAATCAGGTAAAGCCGGTGGAAAATAAGAGCAACGGAGGGCAAACCGACGTGGGAGTTACCCACGGCAAAAGAGGGCCGGACATCAGGCGAGTACGCCACGGATGCGCCAGTTGGCGAGCTTTCGGGAAGATGGCGCCAACGGTACATCGGGAACCGACTTCCGTTTCCTCGCCACCCGGGATCCCTTTTTCCCTCCGATCCACCGCGCGATCCTCCTCGAGTCGCGAACCGGAGACTCCACGGATGGTGGGGAGGCGGTGGCGGCGCGGGAGGCACCGCTCACGGTTTCGTACACTCGATGCACCGGTTAACGGATGCAGCGGAGAACAAGATGACGAGAGGAGGGCGGTGGAGGGACAGGGGGGAGCAGATGCACGGAAAGAGCGGAAAGATGCAAGAAGACGGGGAAAGGACGAACGAAGCGAAGGGAAGAGAGGCAGAAACTCGAATGGAGAACGCGCGAGAGAGGAGTGTGGTAGAGAAGCAGCAGGAGAAGAAGAAGGAGGAGGAGGGAAAGGACGGTAGCGAAAGAGGCGAGTACGAGGCACGAAGGGACAGCAGGTGCTTTGTCACCGTGCGCGAGTAAATCCGGCGAGTTCTGGGGCGCTCCTTCCAGATTGTGGACTCGCGCGGCTCCGCATCCTCCACACGCGCGCCCGTCCCTTTTGTACGTACACCAGTGACGTCACTGAAATATGGTTGGCCCTTTTTCGTCCGAGTAGAAACGGCCTGGCCCGGAGTAGAACGGGCTACGAAGGGGTCGTACGCGAATGCGGGACCCGAACGGTCTGCGCGAACTCGCGCGGGCCTATGGCCAGGAAAGACAGGAGGTGGAACGTTTTTGTTTCCCGGTGACATTTATTTGGGTGCAAGGGGACGTGGGGCTTCTCGTTTTGCATAAGTCAGGTGTGCCTGTGTGCGAGTAGAGGCACCGTGATATAAATCCTCGCGCGAGGAGCCTGCCCAGTGGCTACCCTACCACTACCCTCCCGCCCCGCGCGGTCACCATCTTCATCTCTATCTCTATCTTTTCGTCTTCGCCTGGCGTTCACCGCGTTCTCTTTTCACCGTTGGTGAGCAATGCCACGCTGTCTCCCCCTCCGTCCTGTTCCTATCTGGGGCCCCCATCTTCTCCTTCGCCCTCCCGCCTCGCCCCCCTCGCCATTTCACTGGACTCGGGCGCACTATGGTGCACCCTGCTCTGCATATAATGCACCGGCCACTGTTCGTTGCCACCCCTCCGCACGGCGTAGGACTCGCCTCCGCACATGTACGTCGCCCGGCGTAACGTTGATGACCCACGAAAGGATCATTACCGAGCGAACGAGGGGGGCACCACGACGACCGTTTCTCTCCTGCCTCTCCCTCTCTCTCTCTCTCTCTCTCTCTCTCTCACTCTGAAGCGGTCACCATGGGATGGAAGGTTCGTTTAAATGCCGGTCGGCGCGGCTACCGAAAACTAACGAGCCGATAAGCTAGCCGCGTTCGCTTTCGTAAATTAGGTCGTCTCGTTGCGACCGCCGTCC
This sequence comes from Xylocopa sonorina, assembly GCF_050948175.1. NCBI lineage: Eukaryota > Metazoa > Arthropoda > Insecta > Hymenoptera > Apidae > Xylocopa > Xylocopa sonorina. Next base: position 18,981,240 of record NC_135193.1, read on the forward strand.
GCCGTAGATCCCGTCGCTTCGGCATCTTCGCGTTCCCGACCCCCCAATTCCGTTCGACGACGAGTACAACGATTCCGAATTTATCCGAACGCACCGTAGGACACCGTGGCGAGGCGGGCCCCTTAATCCTTACCGTGGACCGCGAGCAACGATCATCGATCACGGGGTAGCGTTCCCCGTTTCACTACGGTTTCGCGGGATTTTATTTGATTTGTCATCGCATTTTATAGGTGCGACCGTGACATCGTGGTTGCCCGTGGTCGAGAGAATAGGCGAGCGAGAGGAGGATAGAGAAGCAAGAAAAGAAGAAAAAAGGGAAGAAAAGGAGAAGAAAAAGGAAGAGGAAGCGGGGGAAGGGCCGAAATGGAAGAAGGCGCCGAGTGGTAAAAGGAAGACGGTGACGGCAGTTTTGGCCGCGAATAATTCAGACGGGGGAGTCGTTTAAACGTCGGAGCACGTCGCCCGACAGGTGTAGGCATCGATTAGCATAAGGTAACGACGCCAACGAGCACGTAAACACGTCCCAGCCGGGCGATCGATGGATCACGATCGCACCGATCTTTCCAGCGATCATGATTAAAGTGGGTCTTTAGAGTGTTCGACGTAACGGATCGACCGTTCGTCGTAAGAGCGTGTCCGTGAGGAACTCGGTGTATATTCTTGCTCCGATCCTTCCCCTCTGTTGTCCCCTATTCTCCGTCCTCTCACCTTCTCGCGCTCTTTCTTCCTCTCTCTCTCTCTCCCTCTCTCTTCCTCCCTTACTCTCGCACACTCTCTGTTTCCCTACCTTTCGGCTCTCCCAAGCTTCTTTCACCTGTACGAGTGAAGCCCGGGTGACCTTGGCTGTGATTAACACCCAAGAAAGTAGAAACACCGGCTCGCGTATACGTCGACCCGAGTCGGCTGCGGCAGGTTCAAGGTCATTCCCCAGTGAAACCCACGGGATAATAATCGACGGCTCGTCTTTTGCGCGAAAACTCGCGACCGCGAATCCAACTCGCAGACGCCCCGAGACGCTTAACGCACGCACGATGGACGGTAACGGAACGAGCGAAACCGATCATATCGAAGTTGTTCCTACACAGCCGACGAGTATGTAATTGCTCGTTACCGGATCGCGTCGTAACCGGCGGAACGATCGATGTTAATGGAGGGATAGCGATTTTTACGAAAGGTCGCAGGGACCGCGAGCGTACAGCGTCCTCCGCGATGCTTACTCCCGTTGTCGTCGCTGCTACCTGGCTACCACGAGCTCACGCGCGTACGCCAGAAGAGCCACGGACGGACCTTATAAGGGTTATCACCGTGGTTGCCGGGATAGGATAATAAGATACTGGCTCCTTGCTCCTGGAGCCGGGACAAGGGGCGGAGGCCGTGGAGATCGTGACCGTCCTGTCCCGGGGAGGACGCGCAACCCGTGCTCGCATTAGCGTCTCTCTTTCCCCGTGCGGGCCTCCGCGATCCGCCGCGTCGCTACGCGGGCCCCACCCCTCCTCGCCACAGGAGCGTTCCCCTTAACGAGGAAAACATTATTTTCGCATCGTTAACGATAACGACGATCAGGAAACACCGGGCGGTCGACGAGGCGGCCGCTTTTCCGAATCCGTAAGTCGCGTCCCAACCCTCCGGGTGCGAGGATGGCGTTACACCTATCCACGCGAACGTCCGTGTGCGGTTGAGTCCCGAGAGCGACCTAAACCGATACGTTACCACCGGTGCACACGTGGAGGCACACGTATAAGGTGGTGGCCGAGCATCGAAGTTCACGAGGATCGGACGCACCAGGGTCCCGCAGATCGTATCTGGCTGAGCGAGTTTACGTAGAAATCCGCGTTCTACCGACGAGCTGGACTAACCTAACTTAACCGCTTTCGAACAGTCAGCCCCTTCGGCTGCTGGTATCGCACTACGAATCGTCTGCTGAATCTTTGGCGCATATATTATCGAACACAGAGAGACTGTCGCGGAAGGTCCCCGCCACCCTCTCCGTCCCATCGTCCTCCTCCTACCCTTCAGCTAGAAACCGTGGAATTGTCTCGAGCGAAGATTATCGACTTCGTGGCGAAGACTAACAAAGAGAGGTGGATGCTAAATTGGCCTTAATTCGAATCGAACCGAGAGATACTCTCTCTCGGCTGGTTGTTGTACGCGAATTTAAAAAACGAACCGCGCCGTTCTTCGCCGTTCGATAGGTAACGTAGTTACGAGTAGTTACGAGTGGTTACCGGTACCGTTCGACGGAAAGTAAAATCGAAAAACCAGCGTCCAACAGGAGACGCGTGTTCCGTTCCTCTCGGTGTTCGTGTTTCTCTTGCCCGAAAACCATGACGTTTATGGGCCCATATGGTGGTCGCTCGAAGCAAGCTGATCGGTTCATAAAGCATCCGACCGCGATTCCCTGGTAGTCACAAATCAACTCAACTGGATCGTTTGGGCCCAGTGTTTCAGCGGTCTGTGGTGTGTAGCCAGGCTATATCTGCCGGAATGTACCTACCTATGGTCTCGCGCTACTCCACCAAGACAAACGAACGTTCACGGATAGATACAAGTGAACCGTCCCAGAGACAACACCGGACCTTCGTCTTCTTCGTGGTCTCTCGTAACGGACGAGCCGCGGTGTGATACACGTAAAGCGACGCCCTTAAATCACCATGGGCCCGAACGCCACACATCCTATCCTCCACCCCTTTTCCTCGCATTCTTTTTTCCTCCTCCTCCTCCTCTCTGCCCCGTTCCCCGTCCCCTATCGTTCTCGAGGAAGGTGCACCACGTCGGGCCGCGCGGGGCCTTGGGCCAAAAAGGAGAGATGGATTTATAAGGAGAGCCGAGCGCGGGCCAGGGTTTCGTGGATTTCTTTCCACACGTTCCGTAACGTGTCTTACGTTGTCCGGACGATTCGATTATTATATCCCCGATCGGACTAGACGCGACCGCCCTATCGGATAAACCCTCGCGGGCCGTGCACGTACCGTACGTGTGTACACGGGCGGCGCGTATGTTTTTCATTTAAAAGAATGTCGATGATTTCACGAATATCGACGGGGCTATGGGACGGTGAAAGATGTAATCGCCGTGAACGGGCAAGATCGATACGATATGGAGCAAATATGACGGCGCGTTAACTGGGAACGCCGGGAGGAAGATTTTCCGATGACATCCCCCTTGGGAGCGGCAAATGCCTCCGCGTCCCCTCTGTGTTCTTTATCACCGTCCCGGAATGCTTGATAACGTTTGATTTGTTTCAATCGTAAATATCAAGACCGCGCAATATGGCTCTCTCCATCCTGAACAGGGTGGCCACCGGGAGATGGCGGAGGGGCGAGGCGGGGGTACCGCGTAGGTGGTGTCGATGCAACCGCGCTCTCTACGTGCCGGCATGCACCGGACTTGTACGTACTGTCGGCCGTAATAATTGCGTCGCGCGTTATAATATACCGGCGAGAATGATTATTAAACGGTGGCGCGACACTAAAATACGTACCAACCGGTTTTCGACCCCATCGAGACAGTGTACCGGGCGTACGTCGCCCGCGCCCGAATCTACGATTGCCCCGGCGTATTTACAGCCCCGACGACCGGTACGCAAACCGTGGAACAAGAAAACGGACGATCGCTCGATGAAAAGTTTCATCAGCGGCCGCGGTCGTTCGAGCACGTGGCATTAAATCGGCGAGATAACGGGGGCGCCTCTGAAACGAGCTGCTCGCCGAAACGGACATGACGCGCGAGCACGGATCCCGTGGTTTTTCGATCGGATTTCGGCGTATCCTTTAATTCGTCGCTCGAGGATAAACGCCCCCTTCGTTTCTTCCTTCCTTCCTTCCTTCCTTCCTTCCTTCCTTCCTTCCTTGGTTCGCGCTCGACCGCGCACTCTCGTTTCCGTGTGCACGCTCGTACGTGCACACGCTGGCCTACGCATACGCGTCCGCGGCGAGCCACGTTTCTCCATTTGCATTCCCGAGGTGCAAGAGGTGCGCGCACGCCGCCAAGACAGGAGGCATCGAATGTTTAATTCAAGATACGCGAGAGTGTTGAGCCCGAGAAAGAGAGCGCGGAAGAAGGTAACCGGTGCCGCGACGAGGAGGGAGAGAGTTTACCGGCGAGCAGGGATAAGGGAGGAGAAGATACACAAGTTGCGTGCGTATAAGCGCGGGCTCTAGACGGAGGGAGAGAGAGGGAGAACCGAAAGCGTAGGGTAGCAATTGATGGGACAGGGTGGCGCGTTTGTTGAGCTAATTACTGTAAGGCGAGGCGCTTACGCGCGCCGCTACATACAAACGGCATTAAAGGTGGTGGCCATCAATCCCCGTGGGTCCCCTTTTCCAGTCCTGGCAACTCGCCTCCTCCTATCTTCCGCCCGTATTCCCTACGCGGCATCCCTCTGTCTCCGCCACGCGGCCCTTCCACGCGATACGCGTTCCGTGGTATTAATTGGCCGTGATCCTCACGGACGCGGCGATCGTTTCGAAATTTCACGGACACGAGACGCGGAGGAATCGAGCAGGCGTCGAAGACGGATCGGGAGAGGCGGTCGAAACCGCGGGAACGAGCCACGACATCGACCTACACCCGCAACCTACATCCATACCGCGAGCCTCGCAACCAACGGTGTGACGTCACATAAATAATCGGACCCGATAATTAAGATGGCGTTTCGGCGCTTGTGCGTGTACGGGCCGACACCCGCTGTCTCCTCGCGACGTGGCATCGAGTTCACGCGTGTAGACACGCGAGCCCGTGTCCGAGCCATCCAGGGAAAATATATGTATATCATCCGCCCTCGTCCAGACCTCGTTCCGCCTTGGTTCCACGGTCTTCCTTGTCGTCCCTGCCGTTCTCGCGGGGTGCGGAATGCCGGCGATCCTCGCGAACTTCGGCACACACCGAATATCTCGACTCATTCTTCGCAAGGTAGCGAGCAGGGGAGAGAGAGAGAGAGAGAGAGAGAGAGAGAGAGAGAGAGAGAGAAAAAGGAAACGAATAGAAAACGAAGGAATCGAGTCGACCATCGAGTGCCTTACGCGAAGAGCGGACCTTCTGTCACGGTAGAAAGTATTGCGTGGATTCATCTGGATAAACTTTGGTACGATCAATCACCGCGCGATTAACCCAACTGCCTACGAAATTGAACGCGAACAGAGGTTATTTATGGTGGTTTTTCTGGATAAGATAAGAGGGCGCAGCCGGTGACAGGACTGGACCCAGGGTCTGCACCTATAAAACCTTGGTACGGGGTAGGAGATCGCGTTCTCGATCGAGAAGATCGAGCACAAGGACGCGGGACATCGGATCGTTCGAGGATCGCCGCGATTTTCGAAAATCGCTCGCAACCCTCCGAGCCGTTGAACGTTATTAACTGTTTAAATAAACGAGAGGCGGTGCCAGTGGCATCGGTGGCGAGGGACGGGGAGGAATCCCTTGCTGCCAGTGACATAAGTTGCCGAGTGTAATTAGGGGAATAAAGTCCGCGGAATTTCGCGAGCCATCCTGCCCGGCTACGATCGTAAAGAGGACGAGTGTTCTGGCGTAACCCGAGGCCCGCAGACTTGGTTGCGAGAAGGGGCTGGCGATGCTGCCGCTGGTGGTGGTGGTGGTGCAGAAACGACGAGGACGCGTTAGGGAATGAAGGTGGGGGGCGTCTCGGTGCCGACGTCGTCGTGCCAACCCCACGGGGCGCCAGGCTCGTTATATCTTCATTAAGCGGTGTACCTAACCATCCTGTCGCGACTTCTTAGCACTTTGCAGTTCACACTAATTTCGCGTTACTTTTTCTTTCTGCGTATCGGTTGACTCGCGACCAAGATTCTTCCTCGCGCGTTCGACTTCTGGGTCGAGGTAATCGCCGCGTCTGAGGGATGATCGTTGGAGGGTGGAATCGAGAATCGAGAATCAAGAAAAAGAGAGAGAGATCGAGAGAGAGGGATCGAAAGAAAGAGTATTCGCAAGATTTAAGCGCGATCCTTTGTCCTCGGGGAGAGTAACGCCCGCGAGTATTCCGAGTGGTCCGATGTCCGGAGTAGGCCGTGTCGGGATCCCCCTTGGCAAGGAAATTCCAAGTCCCCCGAATCGCCGTAAGATCGGGGCACGTCGTTATGGGTCCGCTTGCGCTCGCTCCTTGCGGTCCTCCTTCCCTTCCCCGTGGTTTGTTCCCCGGGCAGGGACAGAAGCAGGAGCAGAGGCAGCAGCGCATCGGGATCGGCATCGGCATCGGCATCGGCATCAGCATCGGTATCGGGGCGGGAGAGAAGCCCGGTGCCCGGGGTCTACGGGCAGAAGCAGGACGCGGTCGTAAATATTCGGGCGCCAAATAATGCCGGTTCCGAGCGAGAGCAAGCGACCACGACTGCTGCTCGACCCGTAATGAAGGACATCCTCGTTAATTAGTCAATAAATTATCCTTCGCGCTCACGACGCCCGTTGCTCTCCTCGTCTTCCCCGCTCGGCCTCGTCCTTTTTGCCCGGGAGAGCTCAAGGGCCGCATACTTTACGACACCTATCTCGCGCGACAGCACGATGCATTTCTCACAATCAGGACCCTCGAAGACGGAAACGCGTCTTGTAAGACGATCCACGAGGTGGTCTTGGTCGCTGGCTTTCAGCCACGATGAATTTTTCAACGATCGTTTCGTCTCTCTCTCTCTCTCCCTGTCTCTCTCTATCCCTTCGTTCCGCAACCCTTCGATGCCGTCCACCGACTATTTTACGCGTTTACCCCCTGCCCGCGTTTTCGATATCGCGTAGAGGCGCGAAGCAGCGGGAAACGGATCAACGTAGTAGTAGCTACCATCTCTTCTTTTTTTTTTTTTTTCGTATATCGTCGCGATTCGCTCGCTGGACGCTTTGGATGCTTTTATTTCAATAAACGAAGGAACATCTATAAAGTACTTTGGTTGCTTAAGAGGAACGACGACGCCCCGGTAAGAGAGCGAGCGATCTTTTTCGCGGGGCGTGTACATAAATAATCCGCCGTGGAAACGCGACGAGGAATCCGTGGCAGGTGGACTCGAGCGATCCTCATAATATCTCGTCCCGTTCACCGGTGAACATAAAGATTCGATCGCGTACGCGCTCGTTCGTACGTACCGTGCCACGTGACCGTACATCACCTTAACTATTTCCTGGCGTAGTACAGGCCTACCGGTTCGCACGATCACGAGCAACACGAGCGAGCAACACCAAGGGACGGCGACAGCGTACGACGTTCGCAGGGGTAACGCGCGCTCTCATCCGTGCGCTATGCTCCATGGATCCGACGCATCCGAGGGAGATAACTCCGGTTGAGGCTCCCGCGGGAAACCGTCGATCCTGCGAGGGCTGGATCGACCTTCACCGTGCGAATGACGGACGTTCGCGTTTCGCTCTTCCGAACGGACCGCCGCGGATCACCTTTCAACCATTTTAAGAGGCGCGACGCTTCGTAAATTTCGCTCCTCGAACCGGGCGCGCATTCTTCGTCGAAATTACGAGGCAACAATTCACCGAGGAGGGGAGACGAACGATGGTGCCGGTTAACTTTGCTCGTCGACGAAAGCCGGGTCCCTGTGAACCTCGAAAATTCCGAATACGTAGTCGTTCGCGTGCCCGGGGGTTGGAAACGCGTCGCCGTGCGCGTCCAACAGATGCGCCCTCAGCTCCTTCGCGAAGTTCGTCTTGAACGGCTCGCGATCGCCACCTTGGCAGACGTCGCACTCGTAGATGGTCTTGCCCGGGTGCAGGCTCGTCGAGAGCACGTGTTTCCTCAGGTTTTCCTGCAACACCAACCAGAGATAAATACGTGTCCGCATACGTGGTTAGCTGGAAGAATGCTTGGCAGCGGGGCGGAGGGGATGGAAGGGCGAAGGGTGAGCGGTTAGGTTCGAGCGAATACGCGACAGGCGACGACGGTCGGGACGGGCTGCTTTCGTTGGTATCGGTCGACGGTGAATACCTGCGACCAGAATCGGTCTGCCGCAAACCGGACGCGTTCATTGGCTATGCCATGGAGCATTTAAAGCCGCTTTACCCTCTCGGGCTAAGTAGCTGGCCGTAGTCGTAAACATCTTCCTACCAGGCGGGCTTATACGAGCCGTTGATGGCAACGGCAACATCAAATTTAATTTCCCATAAGTAAATCTTTCTGCGCGGGCAGCGCTCCGTGACGGTCTCAGATAAAGACCCGTTCACACCGTCATGGGCGGTCGTCCACCTTTGCGCGAAACGGCGAAGGACCGCGGAAAGTGTACACCGGTCACGCGAATCGCGTTCTACACCCTTCATTAATCCGGATCGATTCCGATTCCGTACGATATCATTTCGCGTTCCACGTATACAGCCAGTGCAAACCGCGCCGCCGTTACACGCCTCTCGCGATACGCTACCATACGCTACTATACGCTACTATATGCTACTATATGCTACCCGTACGCTACCGCCGGCAAAGAATATTTCGTTTTACGAGCCTTCGTTCTAGGATTTCAGATCGCGCCGCTTTATCTTCCTCCACCTTTATTCCTTTCCAGCTGGGATTCCAACCGGCCCACTGGGCAATATTAATTTCTCTGCCCGCGTACGCTTGCCCGAACGTAAACGTTCCCGCGTGACATACGCGTGTGCATATAATACTTGTATGAAAATTATCAAACGCCGCGATAAGTCTCGCATTCTTTCGCCTCCTCGTCTTCCTCACGCGAGTCGGAGGGGGCACCGTAAAATCGCGAGCGCAAATTGCCGGGTTCTTTAACCCAGATCGAGATTTTATCGACGAGATATCCGCAGGGATAGGCGCGTTTCCCACTTTTTGCGCGCGGTTGATACCTCGCGGATAAATTCTCCCCGCGTCCCGTTCGCCAGGCAAATTTCCGTCGATGATACGAGCGAGTCGATCGTTTCGCCTTCCAACGCCGGAATCGTTAAGTCAATGCTACCTTTTCGAAAACGAAGGATCGCAGTGGAAGAAGAAGTATCAGCGTTCCGCGTATCGAAGCGTTAACGCGAGAAAGGAGTGGAAGCGAGGGAGAAACGCGAGGGTGAGCGACGATGCTGGTACGTCGATGCGCGCGTAGGGGGGTGGTAGATGAAAGAAGAAGCGACGCGTAACCATCCGAGGTAAATCATAAACTGGACGGAGGTGGGAAGGAAGAAAGGTGGCGCGTGTAATCTCGTTGACGCAAGGCAAGCCGCTCGCTACGTGGAAGGGAATTTCGTCGTTAAATCGGCTCGCGCGCTCCTTCCTTATTAAAGTCTTACCGAGTAAACGGCCATCGTCGAACTCGATATTGCCCTCGGATTAAACCGATCCCTATCCGCGCTGCAGAGTTTTGCGCCCCGCACCCTGACTGGCGTACGCGTATCGAGCCGTATCGCGGACGAATTTAATCGTTTGTACGATTGCCGATCGGTTAGGGTTATCGCGGCCGGATCGCGGGCACCGCGAGGAGGTGCGGCGGGTACGAACAAGACCAGGAATCGCGACGGTTCCCCTCTCGCAGCCCGCGAGTAAATACGACGGCTGTGCGCCGATTCAGAAGTGCCTACCGTTGTATCATTACCGATGCAAGACGTACCATTCGCAATTTCTACGGTACCGCGAGATTACCCGGGGCTCAAGTTATCCCGGGCTGAGAGCCACTGGAATGAGTTTATGTCGCTATCAAAGAGACACGGAGCCCTCGTATGCGAGTCGCATCCTAACTAAAGCTTCAAAGGGCATTAGCATACCGGCCGCTCGGTATGACTGGGCCGTGCGTGTGTGGGCATCCAGTGAGCACAATTAACTCGTTATCTTATCGCGCCTCGGTGGCGGCAGAGGCGGCGGCATGGTCCAAACGTTAAGGTGTACTTTGCTTAATTTACGCCGCGGAGTCACCGCGGGTACAAAAATTGAACTGCGAGTCAACCTTCGCTACCCGCCGTCTCCTCTACCTGTGCACGCGTGCACGCACGGTTACGCCTAATACCTCTCTGATATATACTCCGACATGTACGCGATGGGACAGATCTGTATTTACATGGATCGACGGGGTCGATCGCGCGGTTCGACTCACCAGATTGTTACTGGCGTAAGTGCAATAACGACACTTGTACGGCTTGGTGCCGGTGTGGAGTCGCACGTGCCGTTGCAAATGCGAGGCGAGCTTCGTTTTGAAAGCGCAACCGCTGTAGGGGCAGGTTCGTTGCTCGCGCTTCGCTGGGTCCCCGTCGGCGTCGTGTCGGCCGCGATGCCTGTAACAGAGAAAACCGCATTCTTTTCGATCGGGCCCATCCGTCATCGCGGGTTTTTTTAACCGGGACAACCAGCGCGCGGGTCGTCCCGGCTCGCGAGAAGGAAGCGGGGCAGGCGCGAAATAAGAGGACGAACGCGCGCGGGACGAGTTCATCGTCGCAGCGGGGCCGATGCGATTATGAACGACGCGATATGCGTGCGCGTTATTACGAGGGAGCCATCGGGCACGGGTACGTGTATATCAGGTTCGAAATGCGTGACACGTTTAATTAAAATCCTCTGTGATTTACTCCGCCGCACAGAGCGACGGGGGCGAGCTACGCGGCCGCGCGGAGGGGTAGTCGACGGTGGAGAACAACGATGAAAAAGAGAAACGAAAGAGGTACGAGGGCAGGAGAGGGCGGCAGAGGAGGGGGCAGGGGCTGCGAAAGGGACAGGGAGGATGCAGCTGGGCGAGATGGGGATTTAGCGGGCGAAAGAGCGCGGTGAACGAGCGAAGGTGGATGAGAAAGAGAGCCCCGTGACACTCTGCGGCTGCGTTCAGTTCGACTCACGTAGTAAGTACTCAATTCGCGATGAAATATCGCGTCGACCATCGCCATGCGGACGATCATAACGGGTTGCCCGCACTTGGCCGACTGCTGCACGCAACTTCCGCTTTCGTGGCTCTTCCCCTTCTCTCTCTCTCTCTCTCTCTCTCTCACTCTTTCTCTCTCTCTCTCTCTTCTTCTCTCTTTCGATTTTCTCTTTCTGTTCTTCTCCCCTGTTTTCGGACGCTCGTTCGGTAGGAGAAAAAAGCGGAGACGGGCCAAAAGGAGTAGCAAATCAAACGGGATGAAATTTATTAGCCCACGATGTCCTTAATAAGACCTAATTTACTATCCGCGTCGAATTGTTCGCCACCGTGCGTAAACGCGCGAGAACCCCGATCGTATATTTTTCGACGTTGCGCTTTAATTACACCCGGTCCCCGCCTCCCCGTAGGACAATTAAAAGCGAATCGATCAATCGGTTAAAGCGACTTGTAACGCGAATTTAAACATATTGTATCGCGGCGATAGTCAAGATTCTTTGAATCAATTACATGTATTAACGCTCATAAATATTCCGAGCGCTTTGCTCGATTTGCGGTAACGAACGCGCGAACGTTGGCTAAAATGTATAAATTAGTGACAAATTGATGACTAATGGCGGTGATACGGCGTCACCGTTTTTACCGCCGCGCAAATTATTCAGAGCGTAAAAAAAAAGGTATCTAATTCGTTGTGCGCTCGCAGATTTGCCCGGCTAAATGTTACCGGTCGAATATAGCCGGCGTAGTATTTCTTAGCAATTTAGAAAAACCTGTTCCATCCGACCCGCAGCCTACAAAATGAATTGATACGAATAGTACGTTTCTCGTTTTTTTTTCTCTTTTTTTATCTTTTTCTTCTTTCGCGCTGGTAACGAAGCGGTCCCATAAACTGTGCCCAATTAGATTTTCCAATAAAACAATTTTTCTCCCGATACGAGTATCCCCGCCATGTAATTAACCGATTGTAATAGAAACGACGAATTAATCGGAGATTAATTCGCTTTCCCATCGATGCCGCGTTCCCTCCAACATAAATAATCGTCAGGCACGGACATTTTTAAGCGATGATGTACGCGCATCGACTCCTCGCACGTCCTCGAGCTCGCGGTGCCTGTATACTTACCTACAACGCCCATCGCAATTAATTCTCGACTTCCTGAAAGACATCGATCATGCGTCGTACATACGCGAGATCCAGGAGCGGAATTTCAATTAAAATTCGATGCCAATAATAATCGACGGGACGATGGAATCGACGCCGACTACCGCGTTAAATTCTAACGATCGCGCGAGTCCCTTTTCAACCGATCGCTCGAAACTTTCGCTCACCTACGTAGCTGGGTCTTCGTTTTGGCCGCGTAAGAGCAGTCGGAGCATTTGTATCGCCTGTTGGAGGGCGTGCTGTCGTGCACCAAGCTTCTGTGCGATCTCAATTCGGAGGCTGTTCGAAGCACCGTGGGGCAGCCCGGAAGTCCGCACTTGTACTTTTTCCCGGCGTGTCGTAGCATGTGCTGTCGCAGAGCGTGTCTGAAAGGGAATAAGGGAACGAGCGGTTTAAAAAGAGCCTGGCCTCCTCGTCTCTTTATTTTTCGTCGTCCTTGCGCGGCCACAAGCGCGTCCTACGAAAGCATTTCACCGTATAGAAAGATAGCGAAGGCGATGTACGCGCTGTCTCTGCGTATCGCGGTGTAATATTTGGAATGCCGGTATTCGGTTGTTCGTATTCATCCGGCCGCGCGCGACGTAAGGAGGAATAATGATTTCGCGACTTAAAGGGACGCGTTTTCGTTAAATCCAACGCGTAATAAGACAGCACAATGGCCCGACGAATGCACGGTACGCGTGTGACCATCGGCTCTGTTCGCACGCCGTACGATCCGATCGCAGCTGTTGCATCCTATATCAACCTGCCGGCGTGCGCACACAAGAGCTGCACTTTAAATAGTTTCCGTCAAGAGGTGACGATCTATACGGTTAGTGAACTTACTCTCGGTCTCTAGCCGACCAGCGAGACGTAGCTAGGCCCTCTGGCCACCGTCTCCACTGTTGCTCGCCTACGATTCCTACTCTAAATAGTGTCCTCCCTGCCTGCGCCACTCTCTTCGCGCCTCCTTTCACGATCGTCGCACGGCGCGTCGCTCGCGTTGCCAACCGCGGAGGACACGTCCGATGGATCGAAAAGGTCCAAACGTTCTCCACCGCCTGGTGACGAGAACGCGAACGCGAGACACACCGACGAACAGGTAGCCAGCCGACGAGAGACACCTGACCGGGTGGAAAAAAAAAAATGGTGCCACCGGATAACACCGGGCATTCCTCGATACGTACGAAACTAAGCGAAAGCTCGTCGATGTTATCGAAATCGGCAGCAAATTTCCGAACGTGGTAGCCACGATCTTCCCGCACGTATCTCTCTCCGCTGCTGTCCCGAGATCTTGGCGAGCGAGCGTGGTCAGCCGCGCGGGGAAACCTACCGGCGCGGCGGTAGCTGAACGAAGGACACGAATTTTTCGAGATGGCAGCTCGACGATACCGGCAGTGGACACCACGAGCAGCGGGGCGAATACGGGGCCCGGACGGGTGGACGAAGGACAGGGAATCGCCGGGAGGAAAATAGAAGAAAACGGGTCAAGGGAGAAGGGAAGAGAAGAGAAGAGAAGAGAAGAGCAGAGAAGAGAGGAGACGAGAAGAGATGCGAAGAGCGGCGAGGAGGAACGAGAAAGGAAGGGTAAAAGGAAGGGACGGTGAGCAAGAACGGCAGAAGCAGAAGAGGCTACGAGATCTGGGCCGTCCTAGAGGGAGTCCCGGCCTACCCAATTGGCTACGCAAGTGTAACGGCAACTTTTACAATGTCAGGATATACACGCCCTCGCACGAGCTTAGGACGTACCTTCTCTTACACCTGCACCAGGCTGGTCTTCGCGAGAGTACGTTCCCATCGTCCGTGTGTCACTTCGCCGTGCACCGGACCAGGCTACTCGTTACTCTTCGCATTCGCGCGTCTCGTCGTCCCCTCCGTCCACCCCCTGCGACGTCCCTTATCGACGACCGTCTCTCAGGCGGGACCGGAAACTCTCTTAACCGAGTCGAACGGCAATTTGCCTAAAAATTTCAATCGGAACGACGCCGATGTCGAGATCGCGACGTGGAACGCGGTGTCGCCGGGTAAATTATAGCGTTTCGAAATCTCGTGTTGCCGGCCCATTCCGGGGGGATTGGAATTCCGATAGAACAATATTAATATGGCGGGCCGACAAAAGCGCGTCTCGAACCAGGCGACATTGACGAAAGAGAGACCGAGGACGGTATAAAGGGTGAAACGGACGACGATGAGGAAGAGAGAGGGCAAGAGAGAGAGAGAGAGAAGGCGCGTTCTCGGCGTGTGTTTCGGTGGAATGTCGCAGGCGTGACAAGAGGCCGTTAAGAAGAGTCTCGGTCCGATTGGGTAAGCGGATGCGGTCACTCCGGATGATTTAGCGCGACGTCCACCGTCATCTCGTGAAATATGCGCCGCGCCGGCCCGACTCGAGGTCATTTAAAAGTCTAATTCGCGGCGGTACGATCGTCGTTATATTCGTCAATAACGGCCGCGATACGTCACTGCGAGAGCTCGCGAACCAAGACGAGAGAGATAGGACCGTATAAATCCTGGTCCCCCGACCGTGCTCGATCGACGCATCGATAGAATAAGCTACGTACGAGAGGGAGTGTAGTAAAAGGAGAAGGTGGAGGAGGAGGAGGTGGTGGTGGTGGAGACGCGACAGCTCGCGGTAGCTGGAAGCGAAAATTCGTACTTGTATCGGAAAATTAGCAGTATAGAAGGGAATAGTTGGTGGATCTGCGGTCGCAGTGATTCGTGTATAGGTTGGCAAAGGTGAAGTCAGACGGGGTATAGCGACGTACAGGTTAATATTGCCTCGATCGTTGTGGGATGGGAATGGCGGAGCTGGAGCGAGGCGATCGTGTACTATCTGAGAGGAGGGAAGCGGATGAGAGCGAGCGAGCACGGGCATTAATTAAAAAGGTTGCGCATTAAAATGATTTGTTTTAATTGGCTGAACGCGCTGAGGTATTTATGGCCTCGCGGTCCTTCGCTCGGTCTGTCGGTCTGCGGCCTCTACAACGAACGTCGACTCGAACTTCTTCTTCTTCTTCTTCTTCTTCTTCTTCTTCTCCTTCTTCTTCTTCTTCTCCTCCTTCTTTTTCTTCTCCTCCTTCTACTCCTCTTTCCACTTCTCCACCTCTTTCTCCTCTCTGCTCGACTCCCCCTTCCGTCGCTTTCTCGGCTCGTCTTCTCTTCGCCTTTCACGCCTTTCTCGCCTTCCTCACCTTCCTCGCCGGGTCCTTCGCGGCCTAGTCCCCACCTAGCCCGCCTCTGACCTCTTCGATTATCTCGAAATCGGACGATCGTTCATTCCGGCTAGCCACGAGAGCCAACAGCCGATTCTCTTCAGAGCCGCGGCGGAGAACCGAGGGCGATTCATAAATATCGTGCCACGACAAGTGGATCTTTATTACTACGAATGATTTACAAGCGACTCTGCCTAGCTCTTTCCTCGACTCTGTCACCTACGTATCCAACGGGCTCTCCCGAAACAACCGTCGGCCGTTCTGTCCGTAATTTACGAATTTCAATCCCACCTTCTCCCTACCCATTCTTTCTCCGTCACGTCGTTCATCCTCGATGTTCGAACGAGAATAAAAACAGTCCACACGAATTTCAAGCTTCCCACATCTTTCTCCGTCGTCTCTAGAAATTTAGACAAGTCCCGCTGGAGGGAACTGGAGAGCTGCAGCCAAGAGGAAACCCCTGAAAGCGGTGATCGGCGCGATGGATCCGCGGGCCGAACTCTACGTGGACGGTTAAAAGGTAAATACTCGGAGAGCCGTAGGCCCGAGCCCAGGCGGCCGCGGTGGGTGGAATCAACGTTTCCAGCGGACGATGGCCAAGGTGGGATCGTGATGGGCCGTGACGGTGGTGTGGCCGTGGAACGATGCCGAAGAGGAGGCAGGACCAAAGTGAACCGAAGGTGATGCATGGCCGACGGTTTCTACGGCGGGGCCGCAGACGAAGAAATAAAGAATAAGAAGAATATCCGCTTCGTCGGGTCCAGAGCCGGCCCCCTGGAGCAAACGCTGTCATAACTCAATCCCACCTTCGTCCGTTCGTACGTCCGTACGTCCGTCCCGTACCGGTGCAGGTTGCACCTGCGTCCGTCCCGCTCTACCTTCGACTCTTCTCCTCGCGTTCATCGTTCACCACTCTCTCTCTCTCTCTCTCTCTCTCTCACTCCCTCTCTTTCTCTCTTTTATACGTTCGCTCGTCCGTCTTTCTCGTAGCTCGATCTTGATCATGGCGAGGTATACCCTCCCGATGTAAAGTCATCGGTAGATCTTTCTCTTCCTCGCTCGTTAGATTCCGTCGAGATCTCCGCCGCCTTAAAGCAACGAGTTTTTCGCACGCGTTCCCCGCGTCGGACCCATCGATCGGTAAATATTATAGCGTAATCGTGGGTTACGCAAGCTCGTCGCTGGAGGAGGCGACGCTGAGGGGGAGGAGGAGAAGAAAAAAAAAATGAAGGCGGACGAGAGTCGCGGACGAGTTGCATCGGGCGGAGAGACGGAAAGTTATCCTCGCGGCGCGCGATTCCCCGGATTCGATCGGTGGTCCTTTTTTCCACGATCGAAATTCCATCCGCGCGAACCCGATTCCGGTAAACAGCTTTTTGCCGTGGGATCGAGACGCGCGCGTGTGCACGCGAGGGACACCGGGACCACCGACGTTTCCACTTGTCGTCGAGTTAACGTCGATTTCGGCTGGAACGAATTCCGTCCGCGCTCGTTTCGTCAGTTGTTACCAAGATTCTTGGCCCCGGGAACCGGTTTACCCAGATGTGATTCACGCGTTGTTTAAACGGCATAAATTGCCCGATCCCACTCGAGATAGAAAATCCCGAAAGACGAATCGCGGCTTTAATTATAGATTTCTCAGATTTATGTAAACAAGGAGATAAATCTACGGTCGCGGCGCAGAGATTTTGACGCGAGCACGACGAGGAGGAGGGGGAGAGAGTGCGGTATAGAGAGGTGATCCGCGTACGCGTCGATCGATCGAACGCGTACCGCTCACCTCGATCCTCTGCCGACTCGTCGAACGATAAATCTCGCCGACGGAAAGGCCGGCGAGACCGGACATCGTTCGGATTTGCCGCGAATGGAAACGTAAATCGGAACAAACGATCGAACGACGAAACGTCAGGTCCTCGCAGCTCGCCGCGAGGGGCTAGAGTGGTGGACGCGAGAAGAAGATGAAGAAGAAGTAGAGGAGGAGGAAGGGAAAAGAAGAGGCGAAGCCGGCTTCATTAACGCGTACGTGACCGCGCGTCAAAATAAGTTGAAATTAACTCCGGCGAATCCCAATCGAAAACGGTCCTGCAGGGACAAACAAAACGGAATTTCGTTTCTGTCGACCGTCAGGGAGTGGTTTGCCAGTCCCGCATTTGGCGCTGATGCTGTAAGTCGGCGGGAGTAAAAGAGAAAGCGAGGAACGAGGAAGACGAGGGTAACGAGAGGGAGATAGAGAGAGAGAGAGAGAGAGAGAGAGAGATGAGAGGGTGAGAAAGGAATAGAGGGCGGGTGTGGGGGGTGTAGGAACTGGAAAAGGAAATGGGATAGAGCGAGAGATTCTAGCTGCCGCGTCAGGGAGATTAGGGGATCGTAGGGTTGGTTGTTGCCAGTAGAGCCAACGTGGGCAGAGAGCGAAGGGGTGGTTAACGCTTCGCAGCCGAGGCTCAGAATAAACAACAATATTATAACGCGAGCTTAATTGCGCCAGAGGGCTCGGTAACGGGCGCATAAATCGGAGCAGCGAGCGCGCGCGCCCTCGAAACTACCCTCACCACCGCGTCCTCCTCTCGCTTTACCTCCGTCTTCGTCCCACCGATTCCGCCAACCCCTGGAACATGTACCAGTCTTCCACGAGCCGCTCCCGGAGTAGGATTCATTTACAATAAACATGTCCTCCGCTAATTTCGTCGGTGGAAAAGGAGGAATCTCCAGAACGGAGGAGCGTCTTAACCGTAACGTACGTCGACGTTTCTGCGTTCTCGTTCACTCGGAGAGACGATCATTCGTTAGGGGAAAATCGCGAGTTCTTCGTTATCGGGGAGAGGAGATAACCATACCGGAGATTACGAGCCGAATTTCGCCAAGGACACCGTCCGCTCCGCGGTCGCGTCGCGCGAAAGGAACGGAAAAACGAGAAGGAAACGGAGAATAAATTTTAATTAAACGCAACAACATCGGATTCGCCGGCTTCTACCCTCGGCCTTTACCGCATTTACGAGGTCCGCGCGCGGAGTATTCGCTCCGGGCACCGCACACACCGCGGCCTCGTCGAGAATAGCCGGGGCCCCGTGGCGCGTCGCGACGCGATCCCGAAAAATTGTTCACCTCGCTGAGGGAACCCGAGCAGAACTACGTCCTATCTGCGGTTTGGCCACGTTACAGTCGTCCGCGAGCTGCGGCCAGCGGCACGGTGCCTGCGATCTTTCTGCACGGACGTAGGAGTAGAGACGTAGGTCTTTTACGGATGGACAGGCGCGGCGTAGAAGAAGCTGAAGGTGAAAAGGGACGTAAAAAGAAGGAGAGAGGCGAGCGGCGCGGCAACGGTGGGTGGAAGTCGAGGCTTCGGGGGATGGTGGAGTTTCGAAAAGAGCTTGTAAAGGGATGGCGAAAGGGAGAGGCAGAGGGAGAGAGAGAGAGAGAGAGAGAGAGAGAAAGAGGGAGAGAGAGAGGGCGGGTTAGGTCTGGGTTAGCGGCCGCTGCGCCGGCTATATCTACGCGTCCTCGACCGCAGGCCTGTTTTATTTTATGAATCGCAATATTTCACGCGACAACTGGACTCGCGGGGCGGTCACCGCTAAACTGTCTGCATACGGGGGCCGTGCTTACCGCGTGCCACCATACCAAACCATACCACACCGCGTACCATCGCTACCGACCACCATTGCCACCACACGGAACGAAGAAAACCTATACCCACGTACCTGGCCCGCGTACCTACGTACCTGCCCCCCCCCCCTCACCTCCCCCTGTACGTACACGGCCGCGTTCCTGCGACACAATGCGCGCACGGCAGACACCTCACTAATACATTTCAATGCGACGAATGCGGTGCAACAGCGTCGCATTGTTCCAAACCGGTGGTGGTGGTGGGGGGGAGGGAGAGGATGCACGCGGAGAGAAATCTTTCCCCCTTTTTCCTTTTGCTCCCGGTAGCACGGACGATCCGCCGTAGGGTACGCCGCGGCCGGATGTTTGAGGGTGCCTATGGGGTGATCCGTAAAGACGACACCGTGCCTCATTAGCAGGGCCCGATCGAGGTGAGAGAAAACGATACACTCGCCGCGCACCGCTCCGAGACAATGGTTCGAGGGTAGCGAGAAGGACGGGTGGGGGGTGGGGGGCGAAGGGGGGCGCCTTCCTGGCTCCCGGGGTTCTCGAAATTTACGATGATCGGAGATTTATGTACCGCCTCAATCCGAACATGCCTCGCGTTCGAATTAATCGCGCGAGCCCATGGGGTACGACGGTTTTCTCGTTATCTCGAATCCGGTGACTCGGCTCTTTTCTACGCTCCCGTCTGCTTTCGATCCTCGAGACTGCACCCGCGTCGCGCTCTCTGGTGTCTAAGAGAGACCCGCGCGTTACGGCTTACGTTTGCCCGACGGACCGTCGTCCAGCTCGCTGCCCGTCCGTTTCGAAACCGCGAACGAACGGAACGGAAACGGTTCGCGCGCGTTTCGCGCAGAAATGTAACAATATATCGGGGGGCGAGGGGTAGACGCGAATCGACCGGCGGCCCGGCGAGGTTACGGCAATCTCACCCAGTATGCCTATCTTTACGGCGTTTACCTGACCGGCTACGAAGGAGGTGAACGCGCCATTACTGCTACGAAAGATAAAAGATACGCGCGCGCGCCACGCCGCGGTCCATATATGTAAATACCTCTGAGGAACTCGCGTACACATCGTCAGGCAGAAACGAGGGGGTTGCCGGTGGGTAGAACGCTGGAAAGGACTGACCGGAGCACGACGAGAAGAAGAGGGCCGCGCGGCGCGGTACGAGAGCCCCGGAGGGCCCCGAGGGTGGAACGAACGAAACGTACGGTCAGTAGCTCGCGTATGTAACATACTATCTTGAATATGCGCATACATCGAGAATTGCCCGTTTATTCTCAGAATTGGTTAGGCGATCGAATGCGCGGGAGCTGCCCGTCTTCTCGTAATTATCTCTTTTCTCTTCCTCCTTCTTTACTCCCGCCCTCCTGTCCCCTGCTGCTTTTCTTCCACCGTACGCGAGCCCTCCTCCTCTTTTTTTCCCCTCTACCTCTCGTTGGGACTCGTGCTCTTCCATTTTTCAATCTTTTCCTTACCCCCTTTTAGCCGCCGTTCCTTACCGGTGTCACGTTCTCGTTCGATCTCTCGCAATTTTCTCTACCCGTTGTAACTTCTCTCCCTCCTCCTTCTTCTACTTCTTCCTCTTCTTCTTCTTCTTCTTCTTCTGCTGCTGCTGCTGCTGCATCGAGCAAACGATGCGACAAACTCCAGAAATAGAATTCCAGATCGAACGAAATATACGTGTCTTTGCAACTAGGTTCGTATAATCGGCGATAACAGTTTGTTGCTCGCGACGAAAGCTACGAACGAAACTTTCTGGAACCCGTCTACGTCGCCTTGGCCGCGTACGTTTGGGGAGAACGAATCTCGACTCTCGATTCTGAAGATCGTCGACAACCGACATAGGGTCGCGAGCCACGCTTGGCTCCGTCTCCATTTTCGACGGAAGGAGGAAGTTCTAATCGAAGGTGGCCTCGCCGGAAACTCTAACCACCTGCGGTCGTGAGATGACGCGTGGTTCCACGAGAATTAAAACCGAACGAACCAACGAACGATCAACCAAAGAAACACCGAATCCACGAGACTCGAGCCTCGAAATCGGTCACGAAGAAATATACGACTCCATGGACTGGTACCAGGTTGAAATAGTTGACACAGGGAGGGAACGAAATAGTTGGTCCAGGAAACAGAGCCGAACGAACGAGCCCACAAGTGTTAACATTCGCTTTACACCGATCTCTCTACGCTCGAGTAGTTTTTTAGGTTCGACATTCAGGTCGAGGGACGCGACCACGCGACGCCCAGTTACGGACATCAATGCTTCCGTATTTTAGATAGTACTCTCATCATACATCCGCCGATCGAATATTCGATTTGGTATCGGCGAATTTTTAATAGAAACCGCGAGACGTTAATCCTTGCCAATAATTTCGTGTAACGAAGCGTCTGCTGGACTTTTGCGTAAATAGTCCAGCACTTCAGAACGGTGGGACACGCGTGGTACACGCACGGTCCCATAACGCAAGCCCATTAAATACCATATAGAACGACCCGTTGGCTTACGCTTTGCTGCGAGACAACCGAGCCCTCCTACGCCCTCTCTCTCTCTGCCTCGAGTTTTCCGTATCATCTCCGCGTCCTTACCTCGGTTACTCTCCGGACGTTTGTCTCTATCCCTTCGACGCTATCGTCGCCTATAGAGATACGGCATTCTATTTTACAGTTATGCAGCGAGGACACTTTTATTAGGAGCGTTCCGCGATCTCAGCTCTCTGAACGCTGGCTTTCATTGTCCTCGCTCGATTTTTACTTCCACCACGGAACCGCGTGGTACCCCCGTTTTACTTATTGTTACGTAGAACAAGTCGATTCACGGGCCCCTCCCGCGTGCTCCCAGGAGACGCGAAAGCGCATGACGACCGATACGAGATCTACGCGTTCGAGCGAACCACCTAACGACACCTTGTACACGCGCATACCTAGCCGAAGGTATCTCTGCTCGGATATCAGGCGAACGTAGCCTTCCGCGGTTCGATCTCGGCTACTTTCGATGCATCGTTGCCCGGTTTCGGGGCGTAGTCGGCGATATTTACGATATCGGTCGCGCGTCGACGTTAACGCACTCGCGACGCTCGCGAGAGCCAGCCGGGGAGGAGACAAACGGCCGCGGTGAAAGGTACCGAAGCCGCCTCTAGGAGAGATCCCCGGCGGGGCTGTCAGCGCGGGCACCACGACCCGGCGATCCGCGATCGATGAAATATCTAATTGCGCCTAAATGGAAATACCCTGACAAATGCGAGGCTTTTGTTAGAACCCGCGGCGTATGAAACGCGCGCGGCGGCCAGTTTCCTACGCGGCGGGCCCCCGCATTGTCGTCACGATGCCAACCTCTCGCTATACGTCACGGGAATTATCGAGAGGTCTCGCGCACGAGCAACGTGACCGGGCAATTACTTTTACGCGGGCATTCGCCGAGCGATCGTTCGAAATTATTAATCGCCCGGTAATTTCGCCACGGAACAGAGACAACTTGTTCGTATCGTCGTGTCGGCGATAAATGGCGGGTCACGTAGCGGGCCCCGCTACGATCCTACTCACTTTGTGTAGAAACCGTTGTTGCACTCGGAACAGGCGAAGCTGCGTTTACGCCCGGACGAGTCGGGCCACACGCTCGACCCGGTGCAATCTCGCTGATGGGCGTTCAGGTCCGACCGCCTCGAGAAGGACGCGAGACACTTGGCGCACGGAAATGGACGCTCGCCAGTGTGGCTTCTTATGTGGTTCCGCAGCGACACCTTCGCGAACGGCTTGCTGCACACCGGACACGAATACTTTGGTAACGATTTCCCGCTGCTGGCTTCGTCCTTCTCGTTACGCACGACCCCCGCGTGCAGAGCCTCGTGGAAGATGAACTCCGCTTGCGAGCTGCTCGAGTAACTACATCTGTCGCATTTCCATTCGTTCTTCACTTCTGCTGTTTTCTCGTCGCTTAATCGATGATCGTCGCCTCGACACTTGTTCTCTCTGGTGTGTCTAGTCACGTCTTGAGACAGAGCGAACAGCGTGCCGCACTTTGGGCATCTGAGGACGCGCGAGGAAGGGTCGATAACTTAAATCATTCTTTGGAGTTTGTTAGGAGGGTGTCTTTTCTTAACTTACCTGTGACAGAGCTCTGGATGATCGTCGAGAAGGTGTTTCTTGTGCTCTGAAAGATTAGCCTGTTTCTCCTCGCAGTGGGGACACTTTCGAATCGTGCTCGTCGACGAATCCTTGTTGCACTTCCGCGCCTTCGCGATTTCCTTGTGACTGGACGTTCGCCGGTGCAGGATCGCCTCCTGAGCGGTCGAGAAGTTCAGCGAGCAGAACGAGCAGAAATAAGGCGCTGGTCTGGGCGAGTCTTCGCTCGTCTTGCTCCTCTCGTGCTCGACGGTGTGACAGGCCAACTGATGACGCTGAAGCGCCACTAACGATCGGACTATTTGCGGGCAGAAATCGCATTTAATCCGTTGCTGGTACTCGTCCGTCGCGGTCGCGCTCTCCTTGTGACCTGTCTCTTTCGCGTGCAGTCGAACCTGCAGGTTGTATCGAAATCGACGATCGCAGCTGCCACAGGAGAGAGCTCGTTGACGGCCAATCAGGATTGGCACAGAGCCGTTCATCATCGAGACCACGTCGCGATGACCCGTGCTGGACAGATGACCGTCCATGCTCTCCTTGTCCTCGCACCAAAAGTCGCAGGGGGTGCACTTGTAACTTCCGCCGATCTGGATGGACGAGACGAGTCGCGAATTGGAGATGGAAACGGATTTATGACGGATACGCACCTGTTCGAGGGTTTTCGCGTGGTGCTCGGATCGCCAGTGTCGCAGAAACGTTTCCTCCGTGTTGCAATAGAACCGGCAGGAGAAACACTGAAAGGGGCACTGCCGAACCACATTCGCCATATTTTCCAGTAAAAACCGACGCGCCCGCGGCCCACGAGGATTTACACCCGCGACGCGGCAGTGATAATGAGAGAGCAAATGCTTGCCCATTTGTGCTCTCCTCACTCGAGCGTGGCACATCTCGCAGCACAGTATTTCCTTTTCTCGTTTGCGAACCGTTTTCTTCGCCCCCTTCGTTTCCGGTGGACCTTTAATTCTCTGCCAATCATGCGTACGTAAACGATACTCGTAACTTAAATTTATCATAATTTCCAGACTGATGGACCACGGCAATCATCCTTAACGTGATTAGTATTAAATGGTAATTACAAAAATATTACTTGAGACATTGGAAATCTAAAAATTTGGTATCGATCGTTCGAAACGATTACACTAAGACCAAGTGATAATACGATGTTATAAGAAACGCGGTCCATCCGTCCGTAGTTCTGAAGCGAGAGGAAACCAATGGATCGTTAGGGTAGCGTAAAAATAGTAAAAATCTCGATCGTTACTTGGGCACGAGTCGACGTCTTCCTCGCAGGGTGCGTGGCCGCGTTACGCGGCAGGCAAAGAACGCCATCGATTTCTCGGATGCTCCTTCTGGCGTGCAAATCAGAGAGAAGATGCCTGTTGTAGACCAATCGAGAGGCAAGCTTCCTGCCGCAAGGACTGCACCAATATCCTGATTCGATATCCGTTTGCGCGCCCGGTACCCATTTCCCTCGCGTGTGTCCCGGCGGTGGCTGTCCGGCGTTGCTCTTCCCGTTGCCCTCGCATTCCTCGAGCTTCTGCGGAACGCGCGCGCGGCCCCTGTGAGAAGTCTCGCTTTTTCGCGCGGGCCGTTCGTTGGCCACGGACGGCAGCGAATTCGGGAATAAAATCGGTCGAATCCGGCCGTAACGATCGTCGCGGTCGATATTCGTGTGATAATAGCTACCTGGGTGGGTTCCGTGGGCCGCCATTTGCCACCGGTGTAACTCGGCGGCGGATGCTCTTGATGTTCGTCTTCAGGCTCCACCTCGTCGTCCTGAAGTTGAGACATATTTTGGGGAAGATCGTCCAATTCTGGCTTCCATTTGCCACCGGTGTGGCCACGCGGTGGACCCTCCCGATCCTCGCCGTCCTCAGACTCCGAGTACGAGTCATCCTCCCCCAAATCTTCCTCCAATATATCGTCCTCCGAGTCCTCGTCCTGGTGGTACTCGAACTCGTATCTGGCCAGATCCTTGTTCTCGTTGTTCGCGACCAGCTCGGCTAGTATCGTGTCCTCCAGCCAGGTCTGGTGAACCTGCTCGATCCTCTGCGACTCTTCCTGCCTCTTTCTATCCGTCTGCTTGCTCTCGACGTGGGACGTCATCAGGCTCTCCAAAGAACTTTCCGGCTCGTGCTTCACCGAGAACGCACCAGGTTCGATACTCGAGGTGACCTGAACGATCGATTGGCTTAATTTCCCGCGATTACCAGTGACCGCTGGTTTGCTGGCCGTGGAGGACACGATATCGGGAAAGCCAACGAGGGACGGCATGCAGAGATGGTCCGTGGGATCCTCCAGTTCCGTGACACCGGGCAGCATACCGTGAAGCTTCTCCTTCGACTCGTCCGCGTCCACCTGCGTCTTCTGACTCTTCTTCCTCTTGTCCTCCTTCTTGAACTTCCTGCTCTCTTCCATTAACGCGGCTGTTCTACGCGGGTTCGACTTGCTGCTGCTCTGCAGCTCCAACGAGCTGAAGAACGCGTCCGCGTTAAGTATCTCGGGGTAGGAAACGGTGGTCGGCGTGGTCGGCGACACGCGCACCGCCACGTTTTTGTCGTCCGGTGGCCGGCATCCGGACTGGCGGTGTCGCACGTAGCTCTCGAGCCCGTTTATCGTCAGGTGACACTTGATACAGAAATGAGTGTCATCGTCGTCCTCGTAACTCTCCATCGATCGCCTCGCACGGTCCAACCTGCGAACACGCGTTCCATCCGGTTCGCATCGATGCGTGACTCCCGTCCGTGACCGACAAACGGACGAGCGTAAGGAACGTACGAAAGAGGAACGAACGAAGGGTAACGCCGCTGCGGACGCGTCGAGCGCGTACGCTTCTCGCGTTCGCCACGGCGAAAGTTTCCAGGGCCGGTGGGAAAAGTCGAGCCGCCGGCCGCGGAGGGAAAAGTTTCGCGAAAAAGTAAGACGAACGCTCCACGAAAGGGGAGCGTGGAAACGGTAAACGGGCACCTGGAACGGGGACACGGGCATCGATGGGACAACTGACGGACCGTGTACGGATTACGCACGTAAAAGGCAGCGCATCGCGTAAGCGAACCGCACCGGGCAAATTGAAGGTCCGATATTCGCGGAACAGAAGGGAAACAAGTTGACGCTTCGTACGAGCTAGGGGTAGGAAGATCGGTCGATGCCGCTTGGCCGTTATTCGGACGACGACACTTCGCCTCCCAGTCCTGGCCGACCCTCCGCCGCCCTCCGCCGCTCTCTGCCGTCCTCCCCAGCCCGTTACCCACCCCTGCTTACTTCCAACCATCCACCGCCACCCCCTCGCCGCCTACCAACCACCTCTGCCTCATCCTCCACCTCATCCTCCACCGCCTCCTCCTCCTCCTCAACCTCCTCAACCTCCTCTTCCTCGCGTCCTTCTCTCCGCCGCCCGGACGCCCTCCGCTACCTCTACCCCCGGCCTTGTTGCGCCCTTTCCGTTTCCCCTTTCCGAAGTCTGCGAACCGGCAGCGACCTCGTGGCTCCGTCTCCCTACACCCTGTCTCGCGTCTCCCGTCTATACTCCCTATTCTCTCTCTATCGCTCTCCGGTCCACACCTCTCGTCTTATTAAACGAAGAAAACTACCAAATGAGATTTCCATCCGGCTCCCGAAACACGCTCCTCTCCGCGGCCCCTCCCCCGATCGCTTAACGCGCGGATCTCTGGCCGGATCGTTTACTTTTGACGTGACTGAAATTCGATTTGTAACGAGATACCGGAACTCGCGGAATTAGAAGGGTGAGCCCGGCCGCGGCGAGTTTCGAGCCGCCCTTTTCGCTGCTGCGAGTTCGTTCGCTCTTCGTGGAACAGATGGGGACCGGGTCGGTCCTTGAGACATAGGCGATCGTACGATCGTTTTTAATTTCTTCCACATCCTCGTCTCTAGGACCACTGTGTTTCTATGTTTCTTGGTTGCTTCAAAATCGCAGGGCCAATCGAGTCTTCCGTCCGCCGACACGAGACGTCGTTGAGCCGGTCTTTGCGCGCGTCTCGTCGAACGCGGACGTGTCACGCGATCGTTCGCCACGAAGAGACGAGGAGCGCAAAGGCGATCGCGTCCCAATTCGACACCGGACCGTCGTCCCTGGCATATTAAATATTTGCAGACCGGGGAGAACCTTTCGAGCGGCCGATATTAATCGCGACTAGGTGTGCGTAGCAGTTGTATCGAGCAGCGGAGGCGTGTCCGTACGTGGGAACGCGGACGATCGAGCGATCCGCAAGACGAGGAGGAAGAGGAAGAGGACGAGAGGACTAAATCGAGTAGGACAGATCCGTCGAGATTTACGAGTGTTTGCCGGAAAAACAAGAAAGCCCGTTAATTGGCCAGCGGCCGTGGACAGCATCGAGACGTCGATACGTCAATATAATATCCAACTTTGACATATCGCGCGGAGACTTGGAACGAACGGATGGGCCGGCGTTAACGTTGATCGACGATCACCGATGACTAATCCCTTATTACCCATCGCAGGGGGGCGGAAAAAAGTGCCGCGCACCTGCTACCAAGGAGGACGCCGTTTCCCGTTCGATTCTCGTCCGCGAAAAATAGCCGATCGTACCCCGACTGAAGAATGCCGGGGCCACTTTGCGATCTAACTGCCACAGACCGTGGGAGAGGAAGGCGAGAACCCGCCGAAGGAGGAGGAGGAGGAGGGATGGATACTTGTTGAACGCACGAACTAGACGAATTCCCTCTGTTGCGATGCCACGCGAGGCTAAATTACACGTGCATCGCGCGGCGGCAACGCGGTACCACCGTGCCGCGCGTCCGACGAAGAGGACGCATCGTCGACTTTGCGCGAAACGTAACGCGACGTCCGGTGGACGTCGATTCGATGGAACGGGGGTGCGTAACCGTTCTCGCTAATCCGATCCCCTCGCGCGTTCCTCCGTGACAACCGCAATTAACGCGGTGCGCGCGTAGTCGATCGCTTTGACCCTCGCGCACGAATTCGGTGGACGCGGTTCGGATCGGTTATCGATCTTAAAAAAAAAAAAAAAAAAAAAATAAAAATAGGGCAAATCCAATTTAAGAACAGTCGAGGTTCCATCGCGGCTGCAGCAGCGAAGGGTAGTTGGTAAGTAAGAGGAGATTGTCGCGTCGAGTGATCGACAGGAGACGCGTATAACGAGAAAATGGATCGGGAGGACGGGAGTCGGTTGCAGCGGCGGGTCTCGTCGGACTTTGGCGAATCGAAAGATCCGAAAGGAAGGGTGGGAAGGGCAAATAGCCATGGACAAACGTCCGAGATACATAGGTAGAGGAGCGCGAAGAGGTGGAGGTTGGTCTAGAAGGGAGATGGACCGGAGGTAGACGCAGGGGATGCAAGGTCCGGGGAATATTGAGCCGCTCCGTTAATGTTTATAACGACGTTAGACGTTGGTGTCCCCGGTAGCGCGTGTATAGGTGCCATAGCGTAGCTAGCTGGCTTCGCCTACCCTCCTAGCGTGGCCTCTGCTTCTCCTCCACCCTTCTTACCCTTTACATCCGCGTCTCTCTTATTATCCTTCGCCCTCGTATCGCCTCCTCTTCTCCTTCACCGGTTCTGTTCCCCTCTTTCTCTTTCTATGCGTTCGTGCGGCCGGTCGGTACCGTCTCTCGCTCTCCCCATATCTCGCCCCTTCCCGGTCTTTCTTTCGACTCGCGTCTGTCGTTCTCTTTCCCAACGGTGGCACACAGGCGGTAGTAGTAACAACGGTAGCAGCAGCAGCAGCGGCAGCGGCAGCAGCAGCAGCAGAGGTAGAGGCAGAGGTAGAGGCAGAGGCAACGGTAGGACAGGAACTGACATAAGCGTACGAGTGTGTATGTAGAGCACGTACTCGGGGGCTCTCCAGTTCGACGGAGTAGGCGGAGGCGGGTGGATGGGTGGGTGGCTGTAGGGTGGTCGTGGGGACCTCTCGGTCGAGAGTATGGGTTGTGGGTGGTGGACGGGTGGATATAGCGCGGAGGGTGAGTATGTCGGTGGGTCGACGAGGAAGAGGAGAGAAGGGGAGGGCTGCATCCTAGCAATGGGACGAGGGAGCCTCTGTCTAATCGATGCCGCGGCGGTGCGCGCTCGCCCCGCTGGCTATTACGCACCTTAATGTCCTTTTCCCTCGCCTCCTCCCCGCGCCAACCACCCCCTGGTCTCTTCCACCTCTTCCACCTTCGACGTCGCTATCCCCTCGACTGCTTCGCTACCTCGCCGCGCCACCCTCCTCGTCTCGCCGGCCTTTCTTCGTTTCTGCTTCTCTTTCTCCCGAAAGACCCTCTACGGCTCTCCTACCGCCACCTTTTCCCTCTTTCTCCCTCGCCGCCTCGTTCTCCCGAACACCGAGAGGCGGCCATGACACGTGTCAATCTACCGCAGACGCCCGATCGATACCGACGGACCTCGGCTTCTCTCTGCGCTCCTCCACCTCTTTCTTCGCCCTATCGTCGACAACCGACCCATCCTCGTACACCTCTAACCGTCAACCGACACCCGCGCGTCCCTCGCGACCCCTACGACCAAGCTTCCCTATAACCCGAACCTTCTGCGAATCCTCTACAACACCGCGACCCTCGACCCGTCACCAGGACCAGAGAATCGCGCGCGCCTATCTCTCGACTACAAACGAGATTTCGTTTCTACCGCTCCACGGCCAATTCCTCGCCAACGCTCTGGCCAACGCTCTGGCCAACGGCTTTCCACTGTCAACCAGCCCGACAAAACCTGTCCTTCTCGTCTCGACCGCGCCACCGACAGCCTTCGAAACTTCGCACCGCGCCCGACAACCTTCCTCCCGTCGAATTCGTAAGGAATTCCACCGTTTCCAGTTCTCGCGCATTTTTTTTTTTCTTTTTTTTTTTTGCCGTCCACCGTTCTCTCTCGCCACCACTCGCGGCACTCCATCGCGGCTTTCGTTCTTTTCCTCGCGCGCGTATCGCCAGGGTTTCTCTCGCCTGCAACTTTGCCGGTTCTCTCTCTCTCTGGATTATCATCGATAATCCTACCCAACGGTGTGTATATATAATACACCAGTGGCAGCGGCTATTTAACGAACGATAATTTAGTTCGACGTGGAACGGTCCAATTTGCTAATAAACGGAAAGCTGTGTCCAGTGGACTCGCGGTGGAAACGTACGCCGTATCCTTGGCGCGTAACTCGCTTAAAAGGACACGCGCGTTACGCAAAAGCGTTAACACGCTCGCGAGTTAACGCCGCGGCGAGATTCGTGGAAGGCAACGGAGGGCCACGAGTGCGCTCGTCGCCGACTCGAAACCGTTCCCGATATCCGATAATTCACGTATCGAGGCGAAACCCGATTTCGTTACGTTAGAAACGCGCCAAGTTTATCGGGCTCGTAAACTTTCAACGAGAGCGAAAATATGCGAGCGGTACGAGGAAGGAACGTTAAAGCGCGCTCGTATACGTCTCGCGAGCGTGGCCGTGGTTCGATTCCGTGGGACGGTCGGCCTCTTAAACCGAGGGACGATACAGAGTGCCCAGGACGTATCCATCGCTCGAAATAATGCATCGGGAAAGCTCGTAAATCGGGGCCGTTTGATCGGCATGAAAAAAAGCAGAGCCGGAGGGACCCGTTCGTAATTCGATTAACCGCGGGTGGTGCTCGTCTGCGAACTCTCTCTACGCTCAAACACCCGTGGAAATTATTTTCGAACGGATACGAATCCGGTCGGCGGACTTTTCGTCCGCCGGTGAGTTTCTAATCGTCGATCGTCCGAGTTATTTTCGAAACAGCGAAGGTTACTCGGTTTTGGGAGCCGAGGCTGGTCCCGCTTTGGCCCCCTTCGAATAATACCTAGTCCCACTGAGATCTCTCTCTCTCTCTTTTTCTCTCTCCTTTTCTCTCTCCCCTTCCTCGTTCGCTTTATTCTCCTCGACTGACCTATGCGTGTTAGCGAATCGTTGAGAAAAACCGGAAAAGAACCACCTTCCACCTTTGTTTTCGGGTGTAATCCGATGAAAAAACAGGAAGAAAGGAAAATGAAAGGAACGAAGGGTGGAAAACGTCGAGGACATGCTCGAGCGCTGCACCGGTACCGTTTGGCTTACTCGCCCCCTCGGTTTCTCTTTCTTTTACGAGTCGAGCAGTTAAGTTACTCGACGAACGTTTCTATGTAACGATGTCGCATTGAGAAAGGGCAACGAAATGCGATTAATCGGCGGGGGCTCGCATTTCTCTTACCTCGGAGCGTATAGGTGTACGTATATCTGTTACGCGCCCTAGTCGACACCGTATTTCACGCACGTGTGTATCCACGCGTTGATCCCGCACCGTTGATTCCCGGTCAATTAAAAATACAATGGAACCTATCGAGTGTTTACCAATGGGAACGTAACTATAAATATGCTGCCTTTTGTACGACTACCATACGCGTGCGCGAGTTAGAACTAAATGGTTCTAAATAATTTCTGACACTCGACGACGATACCACTGTACGCGAGATATAACAGTTCCAACTGTTCGAACTCGCGAAACGTTTCGATCTCCGCACTCGACTGGCAGCCAAGATGCAATCGCTGAAAATTGTCCGTGCGATTTTTTCAAAGATCGCCGTTCTCTATCAGATTTCGAGAACCGTCGTCGAGTCCGCTCGAACGGGGCCGTAACTCAATATCCAGGTCCGTTCGCGGCGATTCCTCTTGTCCGCGCGCGAGCCTGGCCACGCGTAAAGCATATCGTTTGGTAAACGTACGAGCGCGCTGGCGGATATCGCGGAACCGCCAGAAGATCGACGCTGCCACCGTGGCGGGATAGCCGGGAGAACCTGGTGTACTACGCGTACGTATCTACGCTTTATTTTACGAGCCGTACTTATTTCGGGTCCCGCGAGGAGCCGGCCAGTACAAAATGAGCGAACGCGCGCGTATATACAGAGGAACACGGTCGACTTGTGCACTGACCCACATTGTCGTTGCATAACGGGACGTCTTTCGAAATATTCGGAAATTTAATGCCCCCTGGTCTCGTCCGGCGACGACGGGCAACGCTCGTAAACGGAACCCCCGCAGTCAGCCAGAGACACAAACGCAACTGACGCGTAGCACGCGTCCGGGACGCCGTTTTTCAATCTCCCCGTATTCACGATCGGATATCTTTCTCTCTGGGTAGCGACGCGCGAAACGATCGCTCGACGCTGATTTATCTATCCTGCTAATTACGCGAGCGGACGGAATACGCCGCGTCGATTGAATCGTCAACGAATTCATATGCCGGATTACCATATAGACGAGGGTATCAATTAATTAGCGAAATTTATAGAATTTCGCGTAGAGATGGTTGCGCAATCCGCTGATCGAGGATTTTTCGAGAGCGCGCGTCCTCGCGTAAGACGAGCCCGCGATCGGCTCTCGAGGTCTCGCCTACCGCCCGGAGGGGAAAGGATTCCCCAGGCTACTCGAGACAAAACCGCTCGATGGAAACGTCGGCTAATAAACGATCTCGTAAACGTCGAGCCGCGAACTGTCGCCGGCGTCGAATTGGTCTGACGCGCGTAGAAACGACGCGATCGGGCCCCGGGACAAAAACGGCACCAGGATCGTCGAAATAAAACGCTCTTTACGACTGAGTCGCCGCCGCTACGAGTCCGTATCGCGTGAAGCTCGGGCATAACAATCACCAACGGATACAGCTACCCCTTCGAGGAACTCTACCCACGCGAAGCGTCCCTCGGAATCCTCCAACTCCATCCCCGCGATCCCGATAAAACCTTTAACTCCGTTCGTTTCGCAGTCAATTCGCGGTACCGTTCCACGAAGACCTACGACAACGATCCACTCTGATCTACCTCTCGAAACTTTTGGCGGGAAAACGAGCAATTCCTCGATCAAATCGTCGAAGTACGCGTTTACCAACTCTTTGCTCTCTACGATAAATAGAAATAATACGATAAGATAGGAAAAAGCACGTGTCGTTCCCTGCGATGAAGATCCGATGCGGACGAATCCGCGCTCCTATCGCGCGCAGAGAGGCGGTGGTATCCAACGAGGCGCGTAGGACGAAACGGTGAACTGGCAGTAAATCGGGTGTCGGTGCAGTTTTAATTGACAGGAATGTTTAGCGGTAATGAACGCAAGGTGGAAGGAGCCCGGATAACCAGGAGATAGGAGGAAGACAGGTACGGGAACCGCGATGCCGGGGACTACGCGAGAATGGTAGCGGCAGCGGTGGTGGTGACGGTGGCGGCAACGGGAACGGGAACGGCAACAACGACGGGCAGCATCGGTAGCAGGGACGACAGAAGAGGAACAGCGCAGCGGCAGGGCCGCGACTAGATAGAGACACACCGGCAGGAGCATAAACATCCCGGTGGCGGCAGTGGTGGTGGCGGCGACGTCGTCGTCGGCGGCGGCGGCGGCGGCGGCGGCGGCGGAGGCGGCGGGGGCAGCGCGCACGTTCCACACCGTGGGCGTCGCCATCGAGTTCCTACCACAACGGCAGGGGTGTTCTATGACGCTATAGATCATGCGGGCTCCGCCTGGTAGGCGGGCACAACCTGGTAGTTGGTACGCCAATGCTCTTTTCCCCTCGACTCCGCCAACCTTGCCAGCGCCGCCACCGGTGCCCGCCAAAACGATCTCCGCTCACCAACTATCTACAGTCTGACGAACTCGTCCCTATCCTTCGACCTCCTTCCGATTCTTTCCCCGAGTCGACTCGAGTCCCGAATTATCGTAAAACACTCCGCTAAGGAGGGGGAGGTCAGGCTAGCTTCTGCTTCGATGACGGATCGAAACCAGATCGCGGGGATTTCGATTTTTTTTTTTTGAGAATTAAATGTTCGATGCGATTTCGTCTGCGACGCGATGACCTGGGAATGTCGAGGAAGGATGGATGGTTCGTTGCGATGGTTGTTCTCGGTGATGATGGAACTGGGGATGCGTATCGTGGGCTTCGGGAGACGAGGATGAGGAGTGGATGAGAGGAAGCCCTGTTGGTATTCGTTTTACAATGGAAACGTGTTTTATATTAGCCGAGGTTGGAAGTTTGTTATTCGAACGCTGAACGAACGTTTCGTTCCGTCGATTCTCTTTCGTAATCGCGTTCTTCGGTTGTATCCTTCGCGGTTCAATGGGAATTGGTGATTCGAATTTCTTCAGACTCCAATCAAAATGGCTTTCGAATACCATCGCGATACGTAACGTGTATATAACAACTATATACACGTATCTGCAGTACTTTTTACAGTAACAAAATTAATTTTCTCTAACGTTACGCTACGTAACGGAGATAAACCCGACGATCGTAAGTTCCGCGTTGATGTACCGCACGATTTCGACGCGATACACGGGTCCTCGCGAGAATCTGCACTTCTCGCGATAATTTTGAGGTTAGCTTCGACAATTCGTTCATAACCGTCGCGATCGCGAACCGCATACGAGCTCTGGGACGTCGCGTCGCCGTTTACGACGAAAGGCAATTGTCGTGACGCACTCACCGTACCTCGTGGAGAGCCAACTGGTCTCGCAGGGATGAAAATATCGAGAAACTCGTAGGTGTGGCTCCGTGAGGCCGTAGTACCGTGGGTATACGCTACATCGCGCGGCAGCGCCCCTGGCGGCGGCGAGCGGAGCCAAGCGTACGTAGTGGGTCTCCCCTCTCGCGCTTTAACGCGGGGCCGAGGTGGTCGGGGACCCCGCCTCCTTTCTCGACCATCTCTTATGCGCGCGAGCGCAACGTCAGTCCCTCGGGCCCATCGACGAACTTTCGTCGCACCTTTTCGATCTCGTTACCCGCGATCCGTTCCCGTTCTCTCCTCTCTCTCCGTCGCTTGCACGCGTCTCATTCTCGTTTTCCTGTTTCCTTTCTTTTTTTCTACATTTCGCGCAGAGGTCAGAGCGCGGACGGAAATAGAGGGAACCGCGTAGGTACCCGTAGACCGCGATCGTCACGTTGGAGCGGACAGTGCGTCTAGCAAGTTGGCATGGTTGTCATTGCGCCGCCGCTAACCTCTCAACCAGCCCCCTCGCCGTGATCGCCGCTGTGCGTCGAGCCGACAAGTAGCCGAGGAAAAGCCAACGGTCGCGGTGAGAATCGCCTCTCCACCGGATCTCGTCGTCGCTCCGCACGGATACGCGTTGCCTCGCGGTATTCCCTGCCTCTGCCCCTCTACTCGTCGTATCCCTGGTGATTCGCCGCGTATCGTCGATTCGTTTCGCGGTGAAACCGCGCGGCGGACTTTTGGGACAGTTTTCGTACGGGGCGACGATCGTCTCGTCTCCGCGAATCGTATCGGTCGGTAAGGTGGACGCGCGGTGAAGGCGCAAGGCTGAAACGCGAACGCGGACGCGAAGTGCACCGAGAGTGGAAAAGGTGAGAGAAGAGAGAAGCCGGAGAAGAGCGGGCAAGAGGTAAAAGCAGAGAGCAAGGAAGAGCTGGCAAGCGAGGAAACGAGAACGAGTGGAGGAGACGAGAGGGAAAGAGGACTACTACTCCTGGGGCCCCCCACCACGCGGGCTGCCGCCGCGACGCCAGTCCGTAGTCAGTCAGCGCTGGACCGCCGCCCGCTCGATTTCGCGATCCACGAACGACGGTAGCCACCACTTCCACCTCCACCTCCTCCTCCACCTCCGCTTCTTTTCTCTTTACCTTGCTCACATTCTTGCTCTCTACCCCCGCGTCTCTCGTACTCTTTCTTTCCCTTACACGCGCGCACACACGCACGCATACGTACCTACGCTCTTCTCTCTCTCTCTCTCTCTCTCTTTCTCTCTTCATCGATATCTATTCATCCGTTTACCCTATCCCTCTATCCTTATCTCTCGCGATATTTTTCGTACCGCTTTCCTCGGTCTTCCTCGTTCTCCGTTCTCTATACTCTTGTTCCCTTTTTCTCTCTCTCTCTCTCTCTCGCCCATGCGCTTTCAATTGGTCTCCAAGGTATATACACGCACACACGTACGGGGCACGCATGTAGATGCGATCGCGTATCGGCTTATCCTCCTTTTCTCTTCTCTTCTCGTCCATTTTCCTCTGCCGGGCGAGCTTTCGCTAGCTCCGCGCGTACGAACGTAAGGTACGTGCGGCGGAGTGTCGTGCGCGCGTCCCGAGTGGATGCAAGGCGTCGTCGCGAGGCACCGCGATCCGGCTGAGAAGTTATCGGCCGATCAACGGCTCTCTCGATCCCCGATAACCAGGATCGTTCCGCGATACTCTCTTTCCTCGAGACGACGGCAACGGCTCGTTCCTCCGTATCCGGGTGTCCGCGGACGCGCACCAGTGCAATCACGCTTTGGTTTAACCAGCAAAGACGACGACCACGACGAAGACGTGACGGCGACACGCGTACATCGCGACAACGGTAAAAAGTGCCGGAACTCGAGGCTCGCGCGGTGCCAGGGATCGAACGAATCCACTCGCCCGAGGGACGAAACGATCGCGTTCCGTACGATCTTTTCCCTCGCGACGCGCTCTGTTCCCAACGGACGCCACGTTTTACGCTCGCCTGATTAAACTTGGATCCTTCGTAGGTGCGGCTTCTTGTTCGACAACGCTCCATCCCACACACCCGGCGTTCCCATCGCGCGGACACCACAGTGACACCACCAGCCGTTCCGGAGAAACGGAGCAAAAAGTTCTCGCGAGCCGTGAACCCCGACGAATCGTCCAGCATTCGTTTTTCGCCGTACGCCGCGATGCGCCAGTGACACGGCGGTTATTATCGAGTTGGTGATCGCGGGATCGTTGCGCAGTGAGCATTTGCCGGGCGACTCCGTGCATGGATCACGGAACTGGAGGATCGTACGATCGTTCGAGTGGAATCAGTGCGCGGTACGTCTATCTGGTACAGAGCGGTTCGAAAACTCGAACGTAATCACTCTCTCTCTCTCTCTCACTCACTCTTCGTATACGATACGATAGATAGTAGTATTGTTTTAAGTTACACACTCGTGGATTTAGAAGTGAATTATCGAAGGGATAGGCTATTGCCTAGCCTGATGTAGGCGCGGTTGGTTCCGCGTAGAAACACGGGTCGAAGGGTAGAGAAACGCGATGACATCGATCGCCGTGGCAACGATCGCGGCAACGACACGATCCACCGTGATCGCGATGAGGTAGTGCTCGTCGGACAGCCGCGTGTGGGTGAGACTCTAGTGCAAGGAGAAGGGAAACTTTGAAACAGTTTCCCGCGGAAGATCTACGACGGATCTCCGTGCGAGATTTCATCGGACGACCGTCACATGTTTCGGATCGAATCGACTGCGTTTTACGAGCAGAGACCTGGAGGCCACAGAGATAATCGAGCACCCCCGAAGGACGCAGATGCCCCGAAGGAAACAGCACGCTCCGCAACGTATGAAATGTAAGTGAGAGAACAACGTGTCGCTCTTTTTTTTTTTTTTTCATCGTCGTATCGTCGACGGAAACAGTGCTCGCGATCGGCGAACACTCGACCCTGGGTGAACCGCGCGAAACGTGACGCGAACTCGATCGACCATTCCTAGTAGAAAATTCGCGAAACGCAACATTGGCGTTCCATCGTCGCCAGTCGAGTAGTTTCTCGTCTAGAACGCGCGTAAACCATGTATCTCGATAGCGCGCGTCATTTCCACGCGTAATTCCACGTGCTTCGTCCGTTCTCCCGAGGAAAATACAGTTTTTACCAGCCAGCCGGTGAAAAAGCGTTAATGAAGAGATAAATTTCATCGTCTCTAAACGTCCTTCGTTTCGTCCCATTCCGCAATCTATTACTGCATTATTTATCTCCGCGAGGCGCGCGTTACATTATTTTGTCGGGTACAAGTTATTCGCGACGCGCATGTTAAACGTCTTTATTCGTCGTTTAATCTGAACTGACTCTAATAAAATCGCGAGGGGGTCAGGAAGGGGGGGGAGAAAAAAAAAAGGTTCGCGTCGACTGGTGGAATATCGCTCGTGAAACGTTACAACCGCGTACAAATCCATCGTACACCGCCGTCAGAATCGGAATCATCGAACGCATCCGTTCCCTTCGACGATTTAAATTACCTCGACCAGCAGAAATTTCTTAGACTCTCCCGTTTTCCAGTACGAGCGCCCCACGAGCGAAAATCAATCCCGATAACCAGTTACGCGGGTCGATCGCTTAAAAAACAGGAAAGCGTATTACAGTTCGGCACGATATCGAGCGTTCCGTTTTCCGTGGAAATTTATGCGACGCGCGAAACCGATATCGCGTACGAAATAGACGCGAAACGGTGGTGGCCGATGAAATTTCGTAGGCGCTGTTCGAAAAACAGCCGGTGAAACCGCCTGAGGAGCCCCCGGCACGTACGAACGGCCGATGCGCGCCATGCTGCTTTTCCCACGTGGGGAGCCATGAGGCGTAAACAAACTCGCCCCTGGTGGAGGACGCCATCTTGGTGAAGTTCTGCCGGAAACATTTACAATTCACTCAACTTGCCCTACCGAAACTCGGCCAAGCGCCGATAAATCTCGTTGTGCGCGCGCGCGGATACCCGCCGCGTACATAAATCCACGGCAGTCTACGGAGTTTCGGCGCCGTAAACGCCACAGTTTTTCGCCAGCTTCCGCGGTGCCGGTGCCATCGAGCTGCGCCCACCGGCGTTCGCCTCGGTTTCAACCGCCTGGTGTTTCGTTCGCGAGGATCCTCGCGCGTCCTCGCGACGCGATTATTAAGCCGTCACCGACGAGAAAGTATATCCGCGAACGCGCTCGCGAAACGACGATTCCGTGGCAACTTCGGCTAATTTCTCCGCGTTTAATTTACGACACGCTCGGTGAAAGGATTCGAGGGGGATAGACACGCGGATCCGAACCGAATCGATCTCTCGTCCATCGTATCTCTGTCTGTCGTTCCGCGATCGCCGCGTGGAGGAAGTTAATTAACGGCAATAACCGCTCGTTGCGCGAAGAGATTGCGCCGTTTGATCTTGAATCCGGTCACGGGGGATATTCCTGACGGATCGTTCGAAAAGCATCGACGAGAGAGATCTCTCCAGCCGGTGCGCCAGCCTCGCGTCCCAAACCCAAGTTTCGCTCTGCGAACGGTAAACGGATCGTTTAAAGTAATCGGTTGCAGGAAGCTCGCATTATTTATTGCCGGCTCTTTTCGACCGGAGGAACGATGGGTGATTCAAGATCGCGTTAGTCTAACGCGTTGGCTATTTATCAGAAAATTCGTGGCTGGCGCAACAGGTGCAGTTTAAAGGCATCCTCTCTTCTTAATGTCCGAAAAAGCAAACCCGGCTGTAATTCGATCCCGCGGCTCGTTCGATCGACGGTGGCGAGTCAGCCGCGTTCACCACCGTGCGAACGATCGAGGACGGAGCGACGACCAGTTTTTTGAAAACCTTG
Organism: Xylocopa sonorina; assembly: GCF_050948175.1. Taxonomy (NCBI): domain Eukaryota; kingdom Metazoa; phylum Arthropoda; class Insecta; order Hymenoptera; family Apidae; genus Xylocopa; species Xylocopa sonorina. The sequence goes on from NC_135193.1 coordinate 19,020,386, forward strand.
GCGAACCACCGCGCGCATCCTGCGTCCCGTGTGCCAGCGAGTGGATAGATATCCTAGCGTGGATTTTTATAACGCGCGCGAACGTTCGCGCTGCGCGCGCTATGCGACACCGATGATTATCGTGGTTGCTTGGGCAACGCTCGCAGCAACCGTCGAACGCCGTCAGAGGGAATCGAACGGATCTTCGTGGAAGCGCGGCTCGATAGCGACGCGCTAATTATAAAGCGTCGCTCGAATAGCATCGGAGGACACGATAGAGTTGGCCGCCGTTCCGTGCGTTTCTCCGCGGCTGGTGATCCACGGCTCCATTCATAAAGCAGGAAGAGTGCTTTAAGTCCGCGCACGCGCGCCTCGAAACGGCCGTCGTCCGTCTTCGCTACCAGATATTTTCGGCGGTCCGGAATTATAAAGCCAGCCGCGGTACTATACGGTTTCATCCGCGGCTCCACGGGCGCTAGCCGCGCGATTACACGCGGCCAGGATAACCGGACGAAACTATGATCGATTCGACGACAGACGGTGCCCGCAGTATTCGACGCCGAACTTCTGTCGCTCCGATTATGCCGGTATATTTAGAACCGGCCGTTGGTTACGCACGAAACAGTGTTTTCCGTTCGAGAACGGTTACGACTGCGTCGTTCTCGACACGGGAATCGAACGGAAACGCGTGCACGCGTCGAAAATCGAGCTGGATCTTCCTTTACGCACGACTCGCCTCTTTTCGCTTGTTCGAAACAAACGACGGCCTTGAACGCGTGGAAAAAGAGAAACACATTTTCCTCGCGCGTATACCTGCCACGAATCCCAGTGAACGCTACTCGAGAGGGGGTGACGGGGGAAAAAAAAAAAAACAAAATTTACGACGATTCCTGACGTGCCCGGAAAGGACGCTGGCAGGACACGCGGCGAGCACTCCTGCGGATACCTGCTCCGTCTTGCGAGGAGAAATTTCACCGACGAACGCAGTAAAAACCCCTGACGGTGACCCACGGTGAACGACGCCCATTGCGCAAAACTTTCACCTCAAACAATGCCGATGGATTTTTCGGCCTCGAAGGCTCGCTTCCACCGCCGCCATAAATCCTTCAACCCCCGTGGAAAAAGCGGTGCGCCCTTTTGCTCGCCACGGCTGGTGGAGGTGGAAACGAGAGACCCGCATAAGTTGTACAGGCTGGAACACGGAAAATCCTGCGGCAGTCGATCCTGCGGCCCGTCCTTCGAAGGCGAACAGCGGCAACGCAAGGGCCATGTGCATCGCCTTCCGTTGGATCGCGGGGCGAGCGGCGGCGGGCAGGGACGGTCGCGGCACGAAAATGGCGGTTCGATTCACCCGAGGTGCCCAATGATAGATCGCGGACAGACGTTAAATCGGTTCTCGACGCGTAACGAATTATCCATGCGTGAACGGATTCGAGTCGCGGAGAGGTTTCCGCGCCGAGCCAGCTTTCTAATCGGCTCCCATTATTTCCGGTGATCAGTGGATCGCGCGCGACGAGGAAATACGCCAAAAGTGGTACGTCTCGAGACGAACGAGAACCGAATCGCGGCCTCGATCGCCGTTGTTTCTCCCCTGTAATCTTTAACCGCGAACGATACGCATCGCCAGCGACATTTTCGCTCGCCAGGCGTGTGCACGTAGAAACGGTAAACGTGACGAATGTCGCGATACTCCGACAGAGAGAATACGTCCGATGTTAATAGGCATTTTGCAATTTTTATTGCTCATCGTCGACTGATCGTTGCCAGTGCACGCGATTAATTAACTTTTTTCCACGTTTCCGATGGCGCGGCTGTTGGCGTACTTTGGCCGGTGAGGTTGACAGATGAAACGCGTCCGAAAGTCTATAACGAAAGCGTCGTAGCACGTTTCGAGGATACTCTTAATCGATCTCCTTCCACGCGCTCGATACGAATTGTTATCATTGAACGCGTCGTTTATCGTGAAATTCTGTCACGCGTGCAGCAGCGTTTAATGCGCTCGATTTTTATTTTTGTACAATAACGTCGAACGATCGATTCGAACGAAAGCAGATCTTCTCGATTAACCGAGGTAATAATTATTCGACTAATAGCTCGGTGATCGTGATCGATTCGAACAGTTGAAATTTACTTCGCTCTACGTACATTCAGCACGATTTCGATCCGATAGCCTTCGTTTCGCTGTATTTTTCTTGTTCGATCTTACGTAAGCATTTAGCAGCCGCGGTGCAACGCGGAGGGATCAAGCGAGCTCGCAAGCGAAATCGACGATCGTAGTTGGAATTTCGCTCGAGAGCTAATTCTCCTCTGTCGCCTCGTTTCGCGCGACGATCGAAACGACTCGAGATTAACAAATTAACGCGCATAGACGAGCGATCCTCCTCACGTACGCGTGTGCTCGCGCGTGTAGACGCAGGTGCGAGCGAGAACTGCGGTGCCAGTCGAGAGGGCAAGACCCGGGTAGGTTCGATCGCGTCGACAGCGTAGCCGTCGACGATATTCCGAATGAATCATTTAACGCGAAGAGAGTTTTCATCGCGTTAAACGCGAGCGGTTGCCCGCGCGGCCCGCTCTCTCGCGTCCTCTCACCCTATTTTCGATGCTCGTAAAACCGGCGTCGCTGTATCCGACTGATCCGTCTCCCGATTTATACCGAGAGACAGAGCGCGGGACTCGTCGTCGGTTCTCGGGGACCTAGCGCCCGCTGCCGGATCTTTCTCCGCGCCATTCTCTAAGCGGCGCTAATAAATTAGCCGGGAAAAAAGACGGCGGTACGACAGATGCCCGATGGCTGCCATAAAGGAGCAGCTAGAGACGCTCGCGGGTGGTGGTAGCACATCAAAGCGTATCCGTGCCGTACCGATGCACCGGTGCCGTTGTTTTATGTTTACCAGGGGATTTGTTGCTCCCCTCCGTTTGCCTGACAAACATCCGAGTGAGTTATATATCGGTCGGTCCATACTCTCGAATAAATTCGCAGCGTACACCCGCGTGCGTGCTATTCTTATAAAGAAACGGGCCAGAGAGATGGAGTTTCGTCTGCGGAACAACGGACCCGGACGGAATATCGTATCGCACGGGGCAGGCGCGTCATCGAGAGAGGCGCGCGCGGTGTTCGAGTAACCCTCGAGCGAGTTGAGTCGACGATGGGCTCGCTCTTTCTCTCTCTCTCTCTCTCTCTCTTACACTCCTCGTTCACGGATTCCTTTTTTCCTCGACGATTCTCTTTCCACGGTTTCGCGTCGATCGGCCGAGGAGAACGCAACGCGGCGTGTCCTCGCGGCGACGACACGGCGCGCCACTCGAAAACGAACTACCGCTGCGAGCCTCAGCCAGTCGAACGTGCCGGCACGCTTAAGTGACTTTCGGTGTTTGGCCTTTTGCACGCGCGAGAGGAGAGTCTTCTTTTGCCTTTGCGAGGACGAACGCGCGCGGCCCGTTCGCCTTTGCGGCCACGCTCTCGCGAACCACCGCGCGGAGGCGGCAGTGCGTTTGACCTCTCTCGCTTCGCCGCTCCTTCCACCTTGCCCCTCGCGTGTACGCACACACCCGTCCTCTCGCGAATCTTTCTCTAACCCCTCGCGCGAGACTCCCTCGGGACACGTACGCGCACGTGTGTTACCACGCTACCACCCGCGTACGTTACCTGCGCGACGTAGCCGTGTGTACCTCGCGCTTCCCTTCGAGCGCGGATAACTAAATCGCCGCGTCCGGACCCGGTCGTAACGCGCGAAACGAGACTCGCGGAGCCGCTCATTCAGATTGGGGTGAGTGGGTAAAGGGGCGAAAGTGAGGTCGCTCGAGAGGGTGCGGAGAGAAAGACGGACTCTCGTCGCCGTTGTGGGTGGGGGTGGCAGACGACACGGTCCGTGCCACGGTTAACGCGGGGGCCAGAGAACATCGTTGTTCGTTGTTCGTCGCCGTCAAGTAAACTTGCCTCGAGACGAACGAACTCGCGAACTCACGCACGCACGCATCCCCTGGTTCGATCGTTTACGATTCCCTCTGCTCGTAGCAGCTACGACGAGATCGTCGATAGAGCGATTGACGCGTCGAACGTAACGCGTCGGTGATCGGCAGGAATGATCGCCGTCGTAAAAGTCGGTCCAAGTACCGAGAGTTCCGCGCGCGCGAGACAAGAATTTGTTCGGACCTGTTCGGGTAAAGATCGGTTGTGTGTGCGCGGAGAGGGAGCCCCGTTGGAAAATAGCGATCGCGGTATATACGGAGCCAAAGCTCGTAAACGCACACGCGTGCACGATACCCGTGCTCGAAAGGACGCGGCGACGAAGCTTCCACGGTATATATATACGTACGTGTAGGAGTGTACGGGCGCGGGAAAAGTACGACGGTAGGAAGGGAAGTACGGTATCGCGGTACAGTGGCCAAGCTATTCGGCCATGCACGTACAATCTAGGTACTGTTTCGCAACGAGAAGGCCCCGAAGGGGAAGTAAGCAGTATCTCTCGAGTTTCCCTCGTGGCCCCACGGTCCTCTGTCCTCCTCCGTTCTTCGTCCTTCGTCGTTCGTCCTCTGGTCGTTGCGATCTTCCTACACCCTCTCTCTCTCTCTCTCTCTCTCTCTCTCTCTCTCTCTCTCTGGCAACTCTATACTACTATACTAGTGATCGCCGCTTCATCCACCCCAACGCGGCGGCGACTCTCCATGAGTCTCCGGGGCAGAAGGGAAGATCGGAGTGGGATCTTCTCCGTTCATCCGTTCGTCCGACCGTTCGTCGGTCCGTCCGCCCGTCCGTCCGTCCGTTCGTCCGTTCGTTCGTTCGTTCGTTCGTCCAGCCGTATCGTCTCGTCTCGTCTCGTCTCGTCTCGTCTCGACTCGACTCGTCTCGCGTGACGGCCTCGTCAGCCGTCAGCCAAGCTCCGTCCGGATCGATACGCTTGCCACCCTTACGACCCCAACTTCCTCCACCTTCTCCTGTGAAAAGCAATGCACCTACCATCCGCGCCCCTCACCATCGCCATCATCTACCCACCCTACTGCTCTCTATCCCTGCTCGCGTCTCCTCCGCGAACCTTCCTTTTCCCCTGACCCCCGCGCCTCTTCCTCTTCCTCCTCTGCCATCTCCTCCTCCTCCTTCTACGGCTGCTGCCTCCTGCCAGCAAGCAGAGTCTAGTTGAGTCGAGTTGAGCCACCGGCCGGGTCAGAAGACGTCTGCTGCCCGGGCGAGCGACAGCTACCACCCTCCCCATTCAAACACCCACCTCCGACCACCCTCATTTTACCACCTCCTTCTCTTCGCCTCCTCTACCTTCGACCGTCCACCCACCCCTCGACCTACTCCACGACTCCATTCTACCGCGACGTGCCGCGAGATGGACAGCCTCGCCTCACCGTCGAATCCGCACTCCAAACTCGCTCACCCCTCTGTATCGTTCACATAAACGGCACGACGGTATGGGTATTGGTGAACGCCACCGTCCTCTTCCTCGACCACTACCACCACCGATGCCAACTCTTCCACCTTCTCCCTCCCCCCCTTCTCCTTCTCATCCTACTTCCACTGGTATATACTGCTATACCGCTGCCGCTACTGCTGCCGTTGCTTCTCTGCTGCACCATATCCTCTACCCCCGACCTTCGCGACACCGTATCTCGGATCCACACTTTTCGCGACTATTCCCCCGCATCGACGACCAACCGACCGGCTCTATGACGATAGAGACCATCGCCCTGTCACCGCCGCGTCTGCATCTCCTACTCGCTGGACAGTTACGGCTCGAACCACCCAACCACCCCCTCGCTCGCGCCGTCCTCCGTTCCTTCCGCGAGGGAGCACGGCTACGCGTTTCCGCGCGAACAGAGGAACCGTTGGGAATATTTTCAAAAGATAATTTATCACTTTTACCTCGGCCAGGCATCCGTTTTATTACTGGAGCCTCGGTCCTGTTCGTACGCCCGTCGAGACTAAAAGTCGCCCTTAGACGATTACCCGTCTGCTTGGCCCCCACCCCCGTCCTTTTCGTCGAGAGCGCCTCTCCACCGCCCCGGCGAGGATCTCTCGTAATGAATCATTAGTAGTCGAGAGTCAATCGAAGATTAATTAATCGTTTGGATTCGAGAACCAATTAAAGTTTCCTCGACAACGAATCCGTCTGCTCGCGACCGGCACCGTGGAGATCCCGATTTGTTTTCCGCCCGAGCTCGACTCGAAACGACGCGGACACCGCGCGCGCATCGTTTGATAAATCGTCGCGCCATCGGGAGATGCCCGCGCGACGAATATTCGCGCCGCGCCCGATTCACGTTCCGTTGGTCCATTTACTTGGCCCCGTTTGTCCCGATCCGGCGAAACGACGTCGACGGCTCGCCTTTAACGCGACGAACGAGCCTCGAAGTTGTCGCGCGCGTCGCTCCAAAGTTTGACGGCCAGGTAGAGGTGACTCGAGCCCCGCGATCAAAAACCGAACGACCAGGTGGAGGCGGATGGAGAATTTGGACGGACGGTGAAGAGACTGGTGGAAGAGAAACAGAGAGAGAGAGAGAGAGAGAGAGAAAAGGAGGAGGGTAGATATTTGGCACGGTGTCAGTTCGTCGCACTTGTCGTCCTCTACGCCGGAAAGAAGGGGTGTGTAACGCGCGGCAGGGTGGCCGCGAAGTACAGTAGAGGGTGGCGCGCGAGAGGAAGAGCACGGAGGAAACTGGAAGGGCAATCGTTCGACGCGCGGTACGCGTCGATTTTTAATCGACGTCGATTGTCGCGAAGACGAACGCGATCGATATAACGAACGTTGGGGTGTCAGCCGAGCGACGCGTCGCTCAGATTTTCCCGTCACCCTAATGGAGTAAAGTTTCACCCGGTTCGAAGTGTTTACCCGCCGCCGTTTCTCCCAGTCCCGTTGATTATCCGACGATTTTTAAAAGATACGACGAACCGCGCGGCTCGTTCCCGTTCAAGTGTTCCCGGTGGCAGTTGGCTCGGTGCGTCTAAAACACGAGCCGAGGAAGAACGGTAGGGTCAACGAGAACGGTTTGTGCGATCCTCCGGAGCCATGCCCAGTTTTTTTCTTCCAACGGCGTGACATACGGTGAAAATTATTGCCGTCGTCCGTGCTGCCCCTCCGCTCTCTCGCCTGCTCTCTCTCTCTCTCTCTCTCTCTCTCTCTCTCTCTCTCTCTCTCTCTCGCTCCCTCTGTACGAACCGCTCTCTACCGCTTTGCGTCTCGCTCCCCCGCCTTCTTGCGGATCGGACGAGTCGGAGGCGATCCCTGCCTCCCACGATACGGCACTGACGCCATCGTAGATGGGTGCCAGCTATCTAAGGGGTGATTTCTAATTTATGAGACTGGGGCGATGTGATGAACAGACGTCATAAAGCATGTCGCGCCCCGCGTCTGCAGCCTGCCACTCCTCCTCTGGCTCTACCTATGCCTTTGCTTCTCTCTCTCTCTCCCTCTCTCTCTCTCTGCCTCTCCACCTCTTACTTCGCCCCCGTTCCCAACCCGGTTACGCCACCCTGCCCCGTCACCCGACCACCCGTCCAACCGTCCACCCGTCCACCCGTTCACCCGTCCACCCCCCTGTTATCGCTGCCTCCGACCTCTCCGGCCCTCTTCCACCTTCCGACGAACCCTACTTCCAACGCCTCACACCACCGCTCTGTGATTTGTGGCCTCTCGAATTCTCTTCGCGGGCTTCTCCTTCCCGAAACTTTGCCTCTTTCTCTCCCCCGCCCTCCCTTTCTCTTTCTCTTTCCCTTGCTCTCGCCCCTCGACATCGCTTCTCCCTATTCTTCTTTACCTCTCTCTCTCTCTCTCTCTCTCTCTCTCTCTCTCTCTCTCACTCTTTCTTTCTCTGTTTCTTCCCCCTTTATCTATCTATCTCTCTATCCATGGCTCCAGGGTCGCTCGTCTATCCACGAGTTCGTTGAATTCTTCATAAGGGTAGGCAACACGGACATTCTCGGAAACGATTCCATCATCCCCGTACACGATACTCGAGTTATTAATTAAATTAGTCTCGTTCCGTTCGTCGTTTTAAGGCCGTGTTACGCGCACCGTGCGTAAACTTTTTCTCTCTCTCTCTTTTTGTTTTTCTTCGCCCCGGTTATTTCTACCGATTGACCTTAATACGCGTCGTTTCGTATATCGATTCACGGGTGCACAAATGCACCGACGATCACCGTTGACCCCCGATCTGGAACCGTTGCATCTTATGAATCCGTAATGCGCACGAGACACAGGAGAGAGAGAAAGAGAGAGAGAGAGAGAGAGAGAGAACCATTCAGACAGTCTGAAAAATATTAGTCTGAATTTAAAAATAGATCGATCCACGATACGACAGGTGTTGTTACCGTCGAGAGTATTTAGAGAGGAAAAAACGAACGGATCGCGTCGCGAAATTGGAGTCGACCGATGAACGGACGCCAGAGAAACGCGTAACTCGAGAAAATCGTTCGATTTTTAAAGACCCCGCGAACGATCGTCGACGATCGAATCGCGGAGAGTCGCAGCGCAACCAACGTCTCGATTCGTCGATGCAGCCGTGGCGGACTGTTCGTCTCGATGTCGGTCCGCCGGAGGATTTCGAGCAGGAGGGACGCAATCAAACGATCAGGTTATATCGGCAGGTACCTTTTTCTCGATCGACGGCAGGTAGTTCCCAGTTCGAGCCACGGGAAGACGTTTCAAGTAGAGAGCACAACGGTTGGAAATGTGGCGCGGCTCGACGCGGCCCACAGAACCTTTGTGAAAAATCGTGTTATAACCCTAATTTAATTTTATGGCCGGCATTACGGCGGATTGTGTTGTATATCGGGGCCTGGGCATAATGGCCGTATATGGCCGCGTATAATAATGGAGAAAGAGAACGAGCGACAGGCCGTGCGCGGGGCGGGGGCGGGGGCGGGTTAGGCGGGTAGAGAGGAAAGGGAGAAAGACGGAAGAACCGGGGGGATAGGTGGGAGGAGGAAGGGCGGCTAATAATCAGTTGTAACGCGAACCGTCGTAAACCGCAAAACAACTAGAATCGAGAGCGAGGGGGTGTTGCGGAAAGGAAGAGCGGCGCGCGGGACGAACGAGAGAGCCGCGGACCAACGAGGGTGTATGTTTATATTTAAAGGAGGTTTCAGGGGGAGAGGGTGACGGTGGAGTATCATTATCTAGGTATCGAAGGGACGAGGTCTTTTTCATTTCGCTCAGCGCGCCTTTTCGTCGCCCGTCCGACGAATTCCACCGGGTTTACTCGGTGAACCGGCCAGAATCTCGAACACGATTCACGTGCCCGTCCGCGAAAATCCTTTTACCTGCCCCTCCCGTTACCAGCTTCGCGCGATTCCATCCTGGCGAATCGACGAGGACAGACCAGCCGGCATCTCGCGTTTACGCGAAATTAAATGAGAGACGGCGGGGGTAAATAAAAGTTTTCCGTGACTTCCCGATCCGTGGCCGAAAAATTTCGCCGTATTTCTCGCTGCGCCACACACGGGACGGGCAACCGTCCAGAAACGTGCGGGCGAACCAACAGAACTCGCGGTACGAAATTACTATAATACATCGGGTATATCGAGGCCGGGACAAGAACCCGCGTATTCCGTGATTATTATTGATCGCCGGGGAGCGATATTAAAGTGGCCAGAGGCCATTCTCTATATTTACGCTGGTTCTTCCGAAAACCGTGAAATTACTGATAATCACCGTGAGCGGGAAGTAACGCGGCTAGACGCACCCTTAACAATAACCGCGACGCTATAATCACCGAACCCGCACCCTCCTACCGCCACCCCAGTCCGTTTCTTCTCCCTTCCCTTCCGCTCTTCCTCCTCTTTTCTTTTTCTCTTCTTACGCGTTCGTTTTTGCCATTTTTACCATTCCGCCGTGTGGAACCTTCGAATTCGAGGCGGTCGAACGAAACGAACCGAGCGATGGCGATGGTAATAGGGTTTCCTGCGGGCCAGGCTCAGCCGGAAGTAGGAGAGATCCGCGGGGCGCGACAAAACGGGTGCGCGTACCTATCCGAGCGTGGCCGCACGGTTCCTCCACTTGTACTCGGAAAGGAAGAAGGACTGCGCTGAGGGGGAGAGCGGCGGGGTCAGTCGTCGGGCGGGTAGGCAGCAGTTCGAGTTCGGCTGCCGGCCGCCGTAAAAACGTCAATTAAAGTGTTTTATTTGATCCTTCGTTAGAACGTTGAAATGGAATTTTGATTTATGGCTATACCGCGCGTTCCCGGTGTGCGTGTCAAGAGCGGTGGTGATCGGCCGCGCGCACACGCGTAAATAAAATAAATAGGAGGCTATAATTAGTCGGGCCGGTACGGTCTGCCACTCGGTCGATCGCCGTGCACGACCGGTTCGCGGCCCCCGATAATACTTGGGACGAAAAACGAAACGCACCGCGGCCTGGCGATCCACGACGATCGACGTGGAAAACGATAGCGCCGACTTTTCGTCGCGATATCGCGTTCGCCACTGGAAGAGGAGAACCCATTCGAATCGGGTCGCGCGTCGCGCGAGCGTTCGACGCGTTTTTCGCGGGTCTTTCGCCCGCAAAATTGGTAATGGGTGAAATTGCTGGCGGTTCTCGATGTCTCTTTATCGAGGCGGATTTAATAGCGTAGTTAGCGGTCGATTGAAGAGGGAGAGAGAGAGAGAGAGAGATGGAGGTGAAAGAGAGGGAAGGGAAGCAACGAGAACTCGCAACGACAGGGCCCAGGCGAGATGCCCACGCGCTCGTCGATGTCCTCTCGAAGCGATTTATTATCGAGAACCGGTGTGCGTTCGGGTTCGGGAGCGTCGAGGCCGCGTCGAGGAAATAACACGTGCGATCGGAGCGTGCGCTGGACCGAGCGAATGACCGAGTTAAGTGAAGAAGAGTCGTACCAGCCGTCCCGCCAGCCGGCCGTCCAAATGTTATTGTTTATTGTGGCCCAACGACAGCTTGATTTATCATGCGAGCCAGCCATAGCCATGCGTGAAATAGTGGCATAATCCCGTTGATTTGTGGCTACCATTGTTCGCGCTACCACTCTGCTGAAAGTATTTTTCTTTTTTTTTTTTTTTTTTTCGTTGTTTTTCCCCTTTTTCCCTTTTTTTCTGTTTTTTGTTTACACCCGATTATTGTCTTTCCCGTTCGATCCAGCGCTTTCTGTTTTTCCGCGCGCCACGCTGGGGGCGGGATCCGTTTAAAAGGGGGGCCGTGGAAACCGGGAACGGAGCCGCGCGTTCGCGTACGCGCGAGCGCTAATTTCTCGACCACCCTCCGTTTCGTCGATCGCGCGAGACACCTTCCTCTCCTCTGGCCACGGCGTCGGATGGCGAACGGGGCGGAGGTCCACCGTCGACCGTGCGGAAACTCCGCAACCCGTTCCCCGCCCCCGTGCGTTCTTTGATCTCCCGTTCTTTGGCTCGGGGCTATCGATAAATTGCCAAGATGACGCGATAACGACGGGGCGACGCCGCTGTTGGAGCAAGCACGTAATTTGTCGGGGATAACTATAGTCGTTCGAACGAGGATGTCGGTTTTCTGCTTGATAACGGCGACGTTCGCGCATTCCTACCGATCGTGCGTTGGCCACGCGAATCGCACCGCGCAGAGGTTAAGGAAATCGGTAGCGAAAAATGAAAACAGGAGAGAGAGAGAGAGAGAGAGAGAGAGGCTAGGCTACGCGACGAGGTCGAGGGAGGAGTGACAAACAACCGTAGAGACTTTGAACCCGGTAAGTGGCTTGTTCTCTCGCGGGTAAGCAGCCGGGTCCGGTCATCGATAAGCCGCCGACCTACTGTGCTTCTTACGCGGCCGCGTATTACGGCGCGAAACGACGGGCGGTCCCTTCCGTTTGACGAGAGCCATTCATCCTCATCCACCTACGTTGATACCCACACTGGCCCGTTGCTGGGAACCCGCGCGCAGCCACGTGTGTTCTTCCATTGTGCGTCCATCAATCACGCGTCAGAAGTAACGCGGCTTTGCCGGCTCGATCGGGGTCGCCGCCTAGACCCGCTTTATACATTCGAAACGAACCACCTTGTCCGATGCTTCCTTCTGGCTCGCGTCCTCGGGAACCGCGCGCACAGGCCAACTATGGCGGCCTGTCGTCTCCTAGCGGGTCGCGTCCCCCGATAGGAATCGCCGGAACACGTCCACGGGCCCCAAGGGTCGCTCTCGCGCGTTCCACGCGCCTCGAACCAGCGGAAGTCGCTCGACATCCCTGCGGTGGAAGGGCCTCTAGCGGCTCGAAACACAGGCCCTTTGGCGATGACCTGCCAACGGTTCGCGCATTAGCTCGACAGATAGCGCTGCCTAATCGGGCCTCATAAATTACCAAATTAATATCCCGCGTTGCCGACGCCAGGCTATCCGTCAGGTGTCAGCCGCGGTGCAGATAGCAGCAGCCGCCTCTCCACCTACTACTACTACCACCGGCTCCCAGGTTTCCCTACGCTATTCTCCACCGCTCATCTTCTCGCTCGCCGCTGACAACGGCGGTCACCGGGACGACGGATGTTTCGCGTCTCCTCGAGACTCGCTCGCCTGTCTCGTCTCCTCGTCTTCTCCTTCGTCCTCATCTCGCTTTCTTTCTCTCTCTCTCTCTCTGTCTACCTTGGTTCGATTCAATTCCGCGGTCTCATATACGCGAACTGGAATTTCTTCCACGGGCCGCGACACGAGAACCGTGGACCACCCAGGGCGAACGGTTGTCCTAGCGGAGGTAACGGTGGTCGAGCTCTCGTAGGTATGCAACAGAGGAGGAAACGTCGCTCTGTTGGTTCGCCTCCTCTTCACCCGTGCTCTCTCTCTCTCTCTCTCTCTCTCTTTCTCCCAGTCTTCGTCGTTCGTTTCGACGCTCATTCTGTCAGGCTGTCCATTCCGTTTAACTCGCCCACGCGCGACGCGTAAACGCATAAAGGGAAGGAGAGCCGAAAGGTGTTTCGCAGGAGGGGCGGGTATACAGGGTGAGTCGCCGCGGCAGTGGCGTAGAACGAAAGCGCGAGTACGCGTTAGACAGAGGAGCACTACTCGGTATCGGCGAGAAACCGAGGAGACAAGCGTTTCGGTGGACGACGAGTCACCGAACGAACGAACGAACGAACGAACGGGGAGAGAAAGGTGGACGCGCGAAGGGAGCAGAGGAGATAGGTTGGGTGGGAGCGTCGAGGAAAGAAGGGGCAAGAACCGCTTACGAATTACGCGACGAGCAGCCAGCTACACAAACCGGCTTCGAGCTACCTTTATGCGACACGGCTGCCAATTAGCGGGCTGACATCGACCTGACTGACCACCGTGCACTGCCAACCACTCGTTTCTTCGGCTCTCCTTCTGCCTTTCCTTCTCTCGCGGACCGCGTCGTCATCGATCTGTCTCGACTCCGGTTCTCTCATCGTGCCAGGCCCGTACTCCCGTTTTCCTCGATTTTTCCCTTGCCCTGCTCCCCCTCCGCCGTTCTGACCGTGCCGTCCAGTACCGTTCGGTACCTGGTCCCCTGTTTTTCGACGATCGCGCACGCCCGCCCCCGTGTCGTGCAAACTTTCCGCATCCACGGCTCGAATTCGGTTGATTCCGATCGGGTTTCGTTAAAGGACGAGATTCGCGTGGGACTCGCTGAGAAGGAGGTGGAGGAGGAAGGAGGAGGCGGCGGTGATTCGAGTCTCCGCGGCGCGCGGCGAAGACGAAAAGAAACGCGAATGAATTGGCTTGTATAGAAGGAGACCTACGCGTCTCCGTACGCGCGTGTGTGGGACATTCGAGGGGACCAGCGCGGCGTGTAACGACCGAATCTTGGACGAGTTTCGTCGTGTCGGTGTTGGCAATTAATCGACCATTACCTGTACAATTTATAATACGGTGGACGTCGGGGGACGCGTTCGTATAAGGTTCCCCCCGCTCGCCCCTGAGTTAAAATCGTCCGTCGATGCCATTTTCACGGCGGATAGCCCCGTTCATCGGGGATCGTTCCCGCGTACGTATCGGCGATCGGTAGCGCGAGCAAGGCAATAATTATTACGTATGTCGGCCGGTATTATTCGGGCACCTTTTAAAATGTCAATAAAAAACTCGAACGGAGCCCCGCTATCTTTGTCGTTTCCTCTTTTACGGCTCCGTTTCCCGCCCCTCACCACGCGTCTGTCTGCCCGCAACCCTCGAGCGCCGCTTTCTTCTACCCTTTTTTTTAATGCCGATGCAGCTGCACTCTTTTGCAGAGGAGGCCCCGTCACGTTGCATTACGGAATGATATTTGCTAATTGGGCACGAAGATAAAACGACAACGGCGTGGCAACTAATAACCGTCCCTGCGTCGTCCTACACCCCGCGCCCACCTCTCCGCAACCCCTTGCTCGCGCCAGGCGTCATCTCCGCGTAGTCTCTCTCCCCAGGGCAACGGATAATCATACGTTGAACCGGCGTCGCAGCTAGCCGCAACACTTTCGGACGAACCGTGTCGCCCCCGTATCACCCACCACCGCCGCCACCGCCGCTACCGCCTCTATCTACCCGTTTTATCGGTTCGTTTCCCTGCCCGACCGAACATCCTCCTCCCGCGCACTCGCCTCCTCGAGCGGAACATCTTCGATTTTTACCACCCGAATTACCCTATCTCCGTGTATCGGGGCATCGACGAAACGGTTTACGGGCCGCGGGTAGGTACGGCCCTGGAACCGGCAATAAAAATGTGGGGAGCGAGGAGAACGTGTGGCTCGATCTGACGGCTGATGGAGACGTCTTCGTTCCAGACAGACGCTTCGGACGTTCGCGACGTTTGATCGACGGTTCTCTCCTCCTTTCTCATACGTTGCTCCCGATCTCGAGCTAGCTAGCTCGCTCGCTCCCTCTTACTCCTGTCGCGTCGCGTCTCCTCTCGTTTCGTCTCGTCTCGTCTCGTCTCTCATCCCGCCCCGTCTGCTGCACTCGTCGCACCACCGCCGCTGCCACCGCGGTCCTCCTTGGTTTCGCGCTTCTCGCATCTCCTCTTCGCTCGCCCTCCCCCCCCTCTTTCTTCACCGCGGAGATCCTCCAGCCGCTGCTCCGTTGAGGTTCAGAGGAGGCACTTCGCGCCCCGCCGTCATCGTTCGTGTTTTTGCCGGCCCGCTTATAAATAGGCTAGCCGCGCTCAGCCTCCGCCGCTTCTGCTCCGAACCGGACGCTTTCTCGCGTCACGGGCTCGTCATCGTGTTCAAGGTCGCCCCGCTCCCTGACGAGGAGACCAAATTCGTCCTTTGTCTCCTTCGCTTAAATTCTCGCGATCGCGCGTGTGTACCCTCGCCTCTCTACCCGGACCGACCACCACCCGCGCTTTCGCTTCTTCTGCATCGCGTAGCTATGCTAAACGTCGAGCGTACCTTCTCATAATAACCGGGAACTTCCCAAACGCGGAGTTACGAACAGAGTTGCGGCGAGTAACGCTGGAATCGACGGTGGACGAGCAAGAGAAAGAGAGAGAGAGAGATGTGGGGAAAGGGGTGGAAAACGGGCGAGAAGCAACCTGCGAGTTTGCCGAGCGTTATAGCCAAAGATACGGCCGCGGTGCCCTCCTCCCCCTCCCCTCGAGTGTCCCGAGTGGAAGAAAGTCGGATATGCGCGTTGCGAGACGGTGAACGGTGGGCTCGGGTTGGCGAACGCGCGCGCCAACCCCCCGCACAACTTGATAATAATAATAATAAACTGAAAAAGGAGCAAAGGGCGTTATTTTAAAAGGGAAATGCAGCGGCGCATTTTTATGTCTTCGCCAGAAACTTTTCATCTGCCGCGCAACCGGTAAAAGGGGCGAGAAGGATAGAAATAGAGAGAGAGAGAGAGACAGAGGGTGGTTTCCACCCCCGCGAACGCTGAAGCGAACGCGAACGGCCAAGAAGAGACACGACCGAGAAGGAACCAGCCGCCAGGGGCAGGAAGGAAGGGGCGGTAGGGCCGGTCGGTTGAAAGAGGACGACCGCGGAGGGTTCGCTCGTAGGGGCGAGAAGAGAGCGTTTTGGTAGGGTGGGCGGTCGGTCGGGCAGCTTCCCGAGTAGGAGGTTAAAACGCGGAATGAAACGGCAGACTGCCGCTGATGAAATTCATAATTTAGATCCAATGCGCTCTCTGTACCTCGTTTAGAATACACCGCTATTTATAGGCGAAATTTTCCTTCGGTAGAAACTACCCCTTCCGGTCGCCCCCGAAGGAACGTAAAACAGTCTCCTCCGTATCCATCCCCACCAGGGCCCTTCCCACGGGTTGCTGCTTACTCGGTCCCCCCCTTCGTTTCGTTGCCCAGATCACGGGATCTCATCGCGCGGTGCACACCATTCGATTCGACCGCCATGCGCGAGGAGGACTCGTGGCGGACAACTGGGCGAGCGATCGGGAATCGAACGCGTTCCGGACCGCCGTGACGATCGACAGGCACGCATCTCGCGAGGAACAGCGAACCGCCGTCCCCTTTCGTTCGTCGCTCGTCTGTCGCGTTTCATCCGGCAGTTATTATTCCCTCCCTAATAGGATCTAATGTTATACGAAGAGTCGCGTCCACTCGAATTCGCGGGCCTTTAACGTCGAACGATCACGAAAGGGTAATAATCGGTCGTTTCTTCGGCCCGTGCGGCCGTTCGACGGGCTCTGGCCAAAGGTGGGTCACCTTCGACGGCGGAACGTCCGCTCCTATCCGTATCTAGAGTCGAGAGAGAAGAGCCGTTTCTCGCGTTCCACCTACGGTCGATTACTGGAAGCGGGAGGGAAGCGAATGGAACCGGGAGGCATCGTAAATTGACCGTAATTGCGTTCAATGTTACGCGCGCACGAACGGATCAAAGTCAATTGCTCGAAGTGACGGAGTCGCGAGGAAGACGACGTATCCAATTGCCTCTGACTCCATCGGAGTCCGTGAACGGTTATTCGCGTCATTCGTTTTCGCATTCCTCTGATTATCTCTCTCTCTCTCTACCCTCGAGATTCTTGCGAATTTCCGCGATCGCGAACGCACGATCCGCGAACCCTATCGGTCTCGCATTTTTTCGCCCCTCTTCCTCGCTCTTCCCTCTCTTTTTTCGGAAGGATCGCGCCGCGTGCGCTCGATGGGTCGCGTGAATTTTTCGCCGTTGATAAAACAAGGCGCGTTAACGCGACCGCGACGCGAAGCATCGCGTGCGCGCGCGTTCGCGAGCACGGCGTGTGACGAGGAGGACAAAGACGGCCGCTGGCAAACAATAAACGTTAAACTCGAATGGGCCGGCATACAAAGCCGCGGCTCGTAGAAGAAAATCTAGGATATGGGAAGAGGGAAAGAGACGGCCCTGACAGGGAGACGACGCGTCGATCAAGCGGCCCGCAGAATCGGCATTCAAAGCTTCCTTTTTCTCCGACAGCCCCGCGCCGATCGTTAGGAAGTCGAGTGTCAAACTGTCCGGCTTGTCACCGCGCGTACGCCGCCGTAGCTATCGCGGCGTTTACACACTCGAAAGGGGAATACGAGATTCGCGCTGTCTCCGGAAGATGAACTCGTGCCGCTCGATGATAGCAGGTGTCCGTGACGCAGCCCAGGCCGGTTTCGAGAACTTCCACTCCGAGCTGGGAAGCTTTTTTTTCGAACCGCGAACTGTACCAAACTGAGGAAGCGTCGACTCCCGAGGGTGGCCCGCCGGGGCTGTTGCGCCCGTGTTCGCCAAAACCGATTTTCCGTTCGAGCGAGCGTCTTCGACCGAAAGGGTGAACGCGCTCGTCCACCGTACCCGAATCCTCGTGCAGGTTGACATGTAAATTTTATACGCGTTATGTCACTCGCCTGGAGAATTATCCTCTCGTTGGACGTACCATCGATCTTCGAGGCGCGGATTACAGACGAGTAAAAAGGAATCCTCGCTTCGATACGTACTTAGACATGTAGGGATATCCATTTATTTTTTTTTTCTTTGTTTTTTATCCATTGCTTTGTGCAGTGATGTTTGCCATGGTTGTTAGTTCGTCGCGTGGGAACGGGACCAAAACTGGAGGCAAACGATATTTCTATTACGAAGTCCACTGGCGACGGTCGATGCATCGATGCACAGGAACGCGATCGAGGTGTCGCGAGTATAAGAACGAGATGCTTGATCGATGGCGCAATTATCGAACGAGCGCAACTACCGTATTCTGAAACAGTCGACGCGAGCTCATCCCAGGCGAGATCGCGAGCGGTTAACGCGTATCGCCGCGTGTCGCGTCGCGATCTCGATCTTCACGGTCGACGTCTTCCTTCGAATCGTGTAACGAAAACTATCCGCGGCCAGTCAGCTCTCGTTCGCGTCGAAAGTTCGACGGGTTGGTCAACTTCCGTCATCGTTCCGGCGTCGTGGTCCCTCGATACCGTGGTCGATCGATCGAATCGCGGGTCTAAGCGCCCGAGACGCGAAGGATCCTTCTAATTATCGCTCTGCTCGACCCTGGAGATCGGCTGGTGCGTCGCTGCCGGTGCCCCGTTGAGGAAGGAACGGGGGAAAAAAGAAATAAAAGGGGAAATAAAAACGGGAGAAAAAGGCTAAAACGTCCACGGGTTTACCCACGATAAATCTCGCGGTACTCAGGTATAAAGAGGGCTGTGCTTCGGTCGACGATAACGTTCCTCCGTCCCTTTCCCTCGCGGGGCCTCCTTTCCGCCTCCTCTTCGTCGTATCCTCCGGGAACGCGAGTTCCGCTCTATCGAATCTACCGAGAGACCGGGTCGAGAGAAGGAGAGGAGGAAACGAAGAAAGGAGTGCAGCACGGAACGAGCCAGAAAGGGTTGGGAGATCGGACAGAAGATAAGACTCATAATGAAAGGCATTCATTCCACCGCGAACCCGACACAGTGAACTTGAGTGACGTGGTTGCAGACAGCTGCTCAAACCTGATCGCTCCGTACGCACCTTCGTCCGTCCCGTCCATCCGTCCATCCGTCCGTCCATCCATCCATCCATCCATCCGTCCATCCATCCGTGTATTCCTTCTCACATGATTTCCTTTATATAATATCGTATAACCAGCCGAACCGGAGGCGCGGAAATTCTTCTTGAAAGAATTGCGTTCTATGAAATCGATTCGATACGAAAACGGTCCGCAGGATCCAGCGCGGCGGCCGCGATCCTTCCACGATCGCGATTTTATCTCGACGCGCAGAAGGCGCGGCCACGTATTGCTTAGCGATCGGTCTCCCCCGATGGTTAACGCGCCAATAACCTTTTTCGCACGCACGGATCTCACCGCGGCTGTGAAGTAAACTTTCGCCAGCCGACGACGGAAATACCGTCCGCCGCGTCGCGTCACGACGGCCGAACGAGGCGACGCTGAGTCAACGTTGACGAAAGGATATCAAACTTAACGAACCCGTCCGAAGCCTCACCCACGATGCGCGACCTGCCTTTTCTATGTATGCGTCTATTAAAAGTGGAGGACGATAAATCTCTCGACTCCTCCGTTCGACCTCCTCGAAGCATCGAGTGCGTTGCTCGTACGCGACCGCCATCCGCTTCGTTCTGTCCCTGTTCCACGACGCTGATACACCCCGTCTCGAGCAAAATCATCGAGGAAAAATCGACAATCGCCAAATCAGAGAAACCAACGTAAAAAGTGGCGAATCCTCGTTCGATCGTTATCGACTTAGAAGCCAGCTATCCGCTAAGGTCGCGCGATTTTTTTCTCAACCCCGTCCTCTGGTATATCCGCGTGCCCTCGCAGTGCCTTCGTCTCGCTCGTACGCTGGCTGTTTCGAGGTCGAGACTGACCCGAGAGCGTGACGCTGACAGAATTACGTCGGGGGCCCCGGTTCGGTTGTTGCCGTGTAGCGAAACCCGGCGACTAGTCGAACCCCTCGGTTCTATGGCTCGCCATAAATATCGCCGGTTGACGTTTGGGGAGAAAAAAGAATCTGCCGGCTGGGAACTATGGATGACCTCCGTTTACGAAACGGCAGCCAGCAACGGTAGGCGAGCTACCGGTCGCGTCTTTCATCCCCTCGCTCGGTGCAGCACGGAGCGGCGACGAGGAGTCGTTGCGAGCCATCTCGCGTTTTCCCTTCCCCGCGAATTTTACGCGACGGACGACGCGTCGCGAGGAGCTGATCGCTCGCTCCGCTCGGTTACGCTCGCGTCCCGTTTAATCGAACGTTAATCCGGTCCGATGGCTTTCGAGT
Source organism: Xylocopa sonorina (assembly GCF_050948175.1). Lineage (NCBI taxonomy): Eukaryota > Metazoa > Arthropoda > Insecta > Hymenoptera > Apidae > Xylocopa > Xylocopa sonorina. Next base: position 19,040,432 of record NC_135193.1, read on the forward strand.
TTTCTGAATCGGCAGCAGCACGAGGCAGCGCGCCTTGGCTGCTACCATATACACACTCGTAGGTCGTACATCCTCGCTTCAGGATCGTCGTTGAATAAGCGACAATTTGTATGACAATTCCTCTCGATGGTCCGGTGCATTGTGCCGGCATGTGAAAGTATGAACGTGGGCACGATGTATCCCATCTCGTGCTCGTTGTTCCTCTGCCTCCTCCGTCGCTCCTCCCCTACGACCGTTTCGATCTCTCTTTCGGTACCACCGGTGGACACGAACGGGCTTACAAAGTATAAGTATGGAGAGGAGCGAAAAGGAACGGCGAGAGAACCGCCGCGCGAGATGAACGAGCGAAAGAAGGCGACGAGAGAGAGAGAGGGAGAGGAAGGAGACGCGAAAAGAAGGGTAGAGGCAGCGTGGTGTGTATGGGTTAGGTGTACGCTGGTGGAAAGGCAGATAGAGTCGAAGGATGCGAGAGAGAGAGAGAGAGAGAGAGAGATGAAGAAGGAGCGAAAGGGGCGGGGAAAGAATGAAAGAGAGAGGTGAAGAGAAAGAGAGAGAAAGAGAGAGAGTGGTTGCTCGAGAGATCACGATCCTTGGAGCTAAAGCAAAGGTCGATCCGTGCTGCACGTTGCAGCACGACTGTACCACGACGGTAGGACGAACGTTTATTAGAAGCGGAGGAAGCGCCTCTGTGACAAATGGCGTGGTTTCATTGTTGCACGGGGACCCCCGGGCCCTCCGACAGGGCCACACGGACCCCTATGCGACGTCGTAAATCTGACCAACGCTGACGGATAGAAATCAGAACGGACGGTGGCGCGGTTTTCACGGTTAGACGAGACGGGAGGAATGCCAGGGAGGGGGGCACGCGAGAAACTTTTCGGCTGGGATGGCGAACCGAACCGAACCGAACAGAGCTGCTGTCCTGTCACGCTCGATGGCTGCATCCGATTCGTCGCCGTTACCCAAATTCTAAATACGTGTACGCACATATTTTAACGGCTGAATCGAATTTGCAATTCAATTCCAGGAGAAGCTCTATCTCTCTCTTTCTCTCGCCTTTTTCTAATTTTCATCAAAGACACGAAAAACTCCGCGCGGCTCTGTAATCCGTCGAACGGCACAGGGGGCTGTTCTCTCGCGTAACATCGATCGTAGATACGCGCGCGTTGCGTTACGAGAGAAAGCCGTGAGGCGAACAAAGGAGAGGGCAGAGAGAAGAAACGGGGAAGGAGAAACGATGGAAGCGTCGCGAGGAAAAGGCGAGTTCGTTAAGCGGCGATCGGGCCACGGGTCTCTCTGTCAATCGATCCGAGTCCACGGCGAAACGAAGGGACCCCAAGATGGCTACCCGAGAACGTACTTACACGCGGGGCCCCCGCTTCGCCAGCATCACCGACTTAGCATAAATCACTCCCGCTCCGCGCTGTTCCGTTCGCTCTCTCGCTCGTTCGCTCGTCCGCCCGATATCTGGCTGCAAAAAAAAAAACGCTACCGCGTCGTCCTTTTCTTCCCCGCGCGACGATTCCGCTCGTCGCGCCTCGACGTTCCCCCGTCTCGATGATTTACCGAAACCAGACTTATATACCTGGCGTTTCCGCGACCTAGCGAACTTCGTAGCGGGACGATCGCGGTTCCTCGTCGCGACTAACCGCGCGGTTCAGGCTGAAGCAAGAGGGACCAGAGGCGAAGCAGCCTCTCCTCTAACCTTCTCGGGTGTTTCGTCGACGAACGACGTATAAGCTTGTCGAGCGGACTAGCCGGCTACGCGCGACCTCGATATCACGATCCGAAGAAATTCGTGGGTAAGGAGGAGAAAGGAGGACAGAAGCAGCCGGCAAGAAAGGGAAGAAAGGAAAGATTTGCAAGAGGTTGGGCGAACAGAGCAAACGGACGGCTCGCTTATTTATGGCAGCCATACTTCAGATATATGAACTGGTTCCCGTCGAAAGTTCGGGACGTCGCGTCGCGTCGCGTCGCGTCTTTTCAGTTCGCAATGTATTGGGCAGCGTCCTACCGCCGTACGCCCTCCGCGACTAGATTCGCGCGGAGGGTTTCTCCACCCTGGCGGCGACGTCGCGCGCGCTCGACGGACGTGCGAAGAGCGTCGCCGCGCGTTTACGATCGCGCCTGTTACCTGGGTCGTGAAATGATTTCGCAACCGCGCGACAATCGCGCGTTCGAGAATTTCGACGGATTATATTTGGCGAACCCGGGCGAACTCGCGTCCGCCATGGACGAAGGAGAGCGTGCAAAAGAGCCAAACCCGGGGAACGAGGGAACGGAGAGATGCCAGGGACGTAGCATTGGGGAGAAGAGAGGCGATGGAGTAGATAAATAGATGGATGGGCAATATTATAACTCACCGGCTGTCATCCTGTACGGCGAGTCAGGCTGCTAATCAGACCCTGGCTCGCTCTCGCCCCTCGACCGACCCTTCACGAAAAATGGATTTATTGCCGTTCGCTTCGACTTCGGCACGCTATCGAGCTCTCTGATCCGTAGAACGTAACCATCGTCGTCGCACTATTCGCGTCTGGCCTTCTTTTCTTCGCTACAAGCCAGCGGAGCTGGCCCCCCTTTTCTCCGCCTTCGCCTCTCTCTCTCTCTCGCTTTCTCGCACATTTTTCCTTAGCTTTTGTAAACGCGCCCACCGTTTCGCCCAACGTTTCGTTACCATCTCTCCATCCACCATGTAGCTTCCTCCCCGTGGGCCCCGCAGTCGAATCAGCTATTCACCGTGATCCGACCAAACGCAAAAAAAAAAAAAAGAAACACAGAAAGAACAAGAGGAACAAGTGGAAGCAGAGTCGAGGAAAAAAGACGTGACGTTGAATGACACACGCGATCGTCGTCGACTCCGCGATCCGCGATCCATGATCCGCGAGGCAGCGGCGTCTGGAGGGGTGGTAGGAGGAAATCGGTGTGGGCACGGCCAAGAAACGACGAGACGTGACGCCGGGGGGAGGGCTCAGGTGAGGACCGATGCATCAAGCAGACGGTGACACTCGCCTCTACGCGGCGTGCATAGATCATGTCGACCTCGTTGCCGTTGGACGCGGTACTCCGCGACGGAGAGACGGGGTAAGATCTAAAGCTTGGAGGGGTATGAACAGTGCCCCCCGTCCCCCTCTACATCGTCCTCTCTCTCTCCGTCCCTCTCTCCGCGTTCTTACCGTTTTACCGGCTTTTCTCTTCCTCGCGCTCGTTGCCATTCGCAGCGGAGCACAGATGTACAAGCCGAACGAGATAGACGCGAGGAAGAGAGCGGAACGGTCTGAGATCCCTGCTCCGAGAATACGTGCATACGCAGACGCACGCGTGCGCCCGTGTACGTGACTGTACGTGCGCGCGTGTGTTTTTTCAACGAGATTTATTACCGAACTCCTAATGCTTCGGGGCACGAGGAGAGGGTGCTGCCGTTCTTCCCACCCATCGACTTTCATCCCCGTCCCACCGCCGCTACCGTCGCCAACGTCGTCGCCGTCGTCTTTCTCGTCGTCGTCGTCGTCGCCGACACTTGGTACCTTCTCGTCGTCGTCGTCGTACGTACGTACACGCGCACCGTCTCTATACGTACGTGTACACCACGGGGTTCGTCTTCGCGCGCTGTTTAATCCCCCGACTGCCACGCTATTACAAGTTGATTTACATTCCAGCGTTAACAAGGGCCAACCGTGGCAAGGGCTCCGATTATTCGCCGCTACGGTGCGGTACCTACGCGAGTCGCTTCTGGTGCAGCTCTCGCGTGCAGCCGTCCTCGCAGCGCAGCAATCGCGCCGCGCGCGCCCTTCGAACGTTTCCACCCTGGTTCGATTTTAATCCGTCTAAGCGCGTGAACCGCGCGGACCGCGAACGAAAGCGACTTCGGCTAGAGGAGATCACCGAGACGAAAGGGTGCGTACACCCAGCCATCTCCCGTTACAGCCTGGCAATAAATGTCGTCGCCGTATAATTTACGGCTACAAACAGTATCGTAAGCGCGTGATAAATCATTATTAAGCAAATCGTATTACCCGTTTATAAATCGTGGGTATCCTTAAGGAAAGCAACTTTAACGAGATCGTCGGGGATTCGAGATTACGTAACGCTAGACCGCGACCGCGAGATTCTCACCTAGAAATAGCGCGGCGTACACCTCGTCAACGGCGTCGACGGGTGGTGACGCGGCCGCGACGTCGTACTCGAACGCGCGCCGCGTCTCACCTCCTTCTTCGTCGCTCGCCGCCTCGTTAGTCCTTCGTCCGGTCGGTTCCGCGGACCCCGTCGAAAGACGAATCACCGTTCCTCTCGCATACTCGACTCTCGCGAACTCTCGTCTCTCTCACAATCTCTTACAATCGGGACCAGTCGACGCAACCAGGGGAATTATCAGCGATTCTCGGATAAACCAGGAAGAAAATCGCGCTCGAACGTAGCGCAAGGAGGCTTGCGCGCGCGAGCGCGCGACCGTGCACGGGGGTGGAAAGTAGTAAGAACGGAAAGGTACACGGGGCGAAGAAGTCGCTCGCGGCCCTCGAGAGCGACGAAGGAAGGGAGAGGACGAGAAAGAGAGGACTCTCCTCGATCGTGAAACGGGGAAGAGTAGGATGGGGGCGTGGGTGGAATGGGGCGCTAGTGGGGAGCGAAATACGTGGAGCCGGTGCGTGTCGGCGGTGGGGATAGGTCAGGGCCGCGGGCGAGGGGGGAGCGGGTAACAGGGTTGTGGGGGATAGGAGGCGGTTTGGTAGGCGAGGGGCTAGACGGGGCAGGGTAGGGTAGCAGCGGATAGTCCATTTGGCGCGGGGTTCGGAAGGAGACGGGAGCATGGGAGCGGCAAGGAGAGCGGTTGCGAGCGGGGAAGCGTGGCCAGGGGCGAAGGGAGGGTTTCGACGTAGGGTGAGGTAGGGGTTGGCGGTCGACGCGGCGTGGCGCGGCGTGGCGGCGGCGACGGTGGCGGCGGCGGCGAGGTGGAGGGGTCAGAGGTGGGGAAGATGACCGCGGAGCCGTCAGTGCGCCACGTGCTGTCGTCGTGGGAGGGTCTTTACTTTCGCTCTGTTCGAAACGGCTCGGGCTGGTAACCGCGCGTTATCACGGGAATCGTGACTCGCCCGTGGCCGTGTAGTCTGCGAGCGTCCGCGAGCGCAGTGCCCGCGCGGTCCAGTGAAAGCCGATTAATCGGTTCGTGACGGAGGAATCGCGGCGATGAGAATTTGTGCACGGTGATAGACGGGGGGGCGGCCGCGCGAAACCGACCGGTGAGAGAACGAAACGGTTACCGAAGGGAGGAGTTGTGAGACACGGACGGCTCGACGAGTTGTAAACGGCGAGCTAGTAGTTCAGTGAGTGGGTGCGTTTCTTGGTTTTTCGTCTTTCCTGTCCGCTCTCTTTTTCCTCGTTTCCATTCCTATCTCTCCTCTTTCTCCCTCTCTTTCTCTACTTGTTCCTTTTCTCCTTCTCTGTCGTACGTTCCTCTCGATTGTCTTCGCGTTTGGTGGAAGATCCGTGAGGATGACGCGGTGATATGGTGTCGAGGGAATCACGGAGGACACGCGAGTCCCGATGCTCCTCGTTCAAGCGCCGCGCTGCTCTGGCCGCACTCGTGACGAGGATAATCGCTCCTGACGTAGCCACGGGGCCGAGGATTCATCGGGACTGACGTTTCCTGCGCACTGGAACCACTACTTCACGGTGAGTCCGTTTTCTCGGTATCCACGATCGAACGTTTCGCGGGCTTAACGAGCTTCCGTTTTCGTTACACCTCCGACAACCCCTAGCGCGAACGTATCTTCGTCTGCGATCCGATCTGTCAAACGTGGCGCGAGCCGCGTGGGCTCCGTCACGTCCGCTGCTGTTGCTGCTCCGTTTCGACTTTTACGCCTCGTCCAGCTCGAGAATCGTCCCTCGCATGCTCGCGAGCGAACGATCAAAATTGTATAAATACACGGGCACGAGTAGCCGCGGTGCTCGCATAAATCGCGGCTGGCGAACGATCCGCGCGCGTCCGCCGCTCCGCGCGGGCAAGTAAATTAAAAGACGACGCGGCGAAGTGGGCTCGGCCTGTCACCGGTCGGACAAGTGGAAACGGAGTCGTGTACGCGCGATGATTACGCCGCGCGGCGAACGCGGCGTCGTTGTTTGCCGAGGTGCCTCGAACGCGTTGCCACGTGGCACGCACAAGTGATTTGCGACGGAGATAACTGTCGACGCATATAGCATTCCGCGCCGCGATCGTCTAGGGCCGCTTGGTATTTCCACCGGCTGGATTTACCGGTAGATCACACGATCCGGCTCCATCCGCTCGTTTGTCGAGTACCCCGCGCTAGCGTTGTAAGCGCGAGCGGTATTTAATCGTCAACTAAATACACGCGGAGTCGGCGAGACTCGTCGTCGAGGATGACTCCACGCTGGCACGCGACTTCTCGCGGTGAGGAGGCTGGCCGAACGTGGGAAAATCGTATCGATCGAATCGTAAATGCGGTACGTAACCGCACTCGGGTCTCGATCAATCCGGGAGGTTAAAATTCACCGACTTTAAAACCGGCCACGTCTGACGTCACTGGACGCGATTAAATCCGTCCTGTCACCGTGAGACGCTTTCGACACACGCGCGCACCGCGATTCGAGTCGGTGGATTCGCGAGAAAGAAACGAGCCACGGGTGTGTAACGACCAGCCGGTTTTTATACGTATCGTCCAGCGTTACCTTAATTCGAGGATCCGTTCTCGCGGGCCCAGACAGCTTTTTGCATTTTTTACCGTCTGCCAATCGCGTATTCGCGGACAATCCGAGCGGTCCACGCGACGGTTATTAACCACGCGCGTCTTTCCATCGACGGTTAAGACGATTCGAACGATTTTTACGAGCACGGTATACATACACGCGGTGGAACAGTCGCGAGAACGTGGAGCACGGCTCGTAGGGAACCGCGCGTCCGAAGTAAAGCCGCGGGAACGCGAGTTCTGCCGCGTCAATAGCACACACACCCCCCCGCGATTCAGTAGCGCCTATTGAAGTCTGCGATGACGGGCCCCGTCTGTCAGCAGATCAAAGCCGAAGTAAGCTCTCTTTGTGATGCTCCGCCGGGTCGGTATTTAATTATGTATGAGATCGATATTCGGGCCTTCGGGGGCTCTCTTTCAACTTCCCAGTCTCTCGATCTCTCGGTCCTCCCTTGCCGTCGTCCAACGAGTACACACACACACGTACACACCTTCCACCCACCGCCGCCCTTTTTTCCCTTCCTCGCATTTTCCCTCTCGTCCTCGATGTGTATCCTCGTCAGGAATAAACTCGCGAATCATGCCAAGTACATCCCTCCTCCGCCGCCCTCCAATTTCGCAGCCACCTTGTCCTCGATCGGTGATCGAGAAACGAACGAGGGTGCGAATCATTCGCGACGCGTTCCCTTTCGTTCTTTTCTTTTTTTTTTCGAGGTTGGGATTCGTCGTTTACGCGGCAACGAAAAATTCGATCGCGCCACGTCGAAGGAGCGATTCCAGCGAGGGTTTGTTTACGGTCTCGTACCTGGCCAGTGACGTTTGAAGGGGCGGCGCAGCTACCAGCGGCAAGGTTTACGCGAACATTTCAATCTCGCCGGATCGTTAAGGATCTCGTAAACGGCGAGCGTCCATCCGTCGAAAGATACGAAGGATCTTAGAAAGAAAGACGAGATTATTACCGGAGGTAAACGAATACCGGCGGTGGTTGTAAATTGTCAAGGGACCGCCGCCATCGTATCCTGAACGGGAACGTAACGTTTCAATGAACGATCGCGAACAGGCGCGCGCGTTAACCCTACGAACCCATCGTCCACCTTACCTTTCCCTCCTCCTCCTCCTCCTCCTCCTCCTCCTGCTTTCCTCTCTCTTCTCTTGGCCGTTGTTTTCGTCTCCGTGTTTCGCCCACCCTTCGAACACCACCTGCCGTTCGAGGCTGGCTAATGAAATGAACGAAATCGGCGCGAGAGCCGCTTCACTCGCCGCGTCCGAATTCGACGAATATTTCGAATATCATCTTGACGTAAAACCGCTGTCGAGCCGGCGTCCGGCGAGCGGATATTTATTCGCTAAATTTCACGATAAAAAAAACTCTTTGATCAAAATCATGCCACTCGATGAACGTACTATCGGTTTTATCGTGATACATACGTCATGCAAGAAGCGAAACCAAAAATAAAGGAGGAAAAAAAAGAGCCAGGCAGGGGGGGGGGGAATACAGAGAGGGGGAGAGAGAAAAAAAAAGGAAAAAAAGCGTCACCCTTCGTGAACGTAAAAAAAATATTAGCCAGCCGTGATGGCGCTAATTTGCCGCGACCTGCGGCGGTTCGGCTGTTCCCGTCTCTCTCCCCCTTTTCGACCCTCCCCGCCGTCTCTCTCGCGCTCCCTCTTGGTCCATCTATCTGCCTATCCGTTCGCCCGTTCTGCCTTTTCGTCCCGACAAATCCATTTCGCTCGATTTCCATTTTTACGCATCGATTCCGCGTGTGTGCAATCGCGCCGCGCAACGAATGACCACGAAAGGTTATCGTTGCACTTCGAATTACGATCGATGCCTGCCTTTCGTTTCGACGATCCCGCGACCCACGCCGCGTCCACGTGCTCGCCTCGTCGAGACGCGGAAAACGCCGGTACCATTTCAATTTCGACCGCTACCAAACGTCACATCTTGGACCACGCGATCGTCGTTTCTTCCGGTTTACCAGTCGATACCGGAACGGCTGTCCTTTGAACGCGCTGGCAGCGAAAGGGCGCAACGTTCGACGTTGCTGGTTCATCGAGTTCGAAGGGAGATCGTGCGAAGCGCAAAGGGGACGCGTAGAGCCGGAGAGAGGAAGCCGCGGAGGGGGTGGTTGTGCACGGTTTTGATCGGTCGCACAGAAAATTGTATTTTCGAAATCAATTAATATCCAGAGAATAATAATACACTGGCTAATGATCGCGCAGCCATGTATAACCGACTTGCCAGCCCACAGCCCCGGAACCCGCCTCGCCCCTTCGCCCTTGGTTTACCCGCGATGACCACCCCGGGCTACTTCGAGCTGGATTCCGCCGCGCGGGCTGTGACGCGCCGGCTCGACTAAAGTGCGTTTGACAATTTTTAATTATCGATAACGAGCACGACCGCGAAGATAGGTCGACTGAAAAGCGATGCATCGACGAACAATCGAAAAGCCGGTTCCGCTCGCCGGACGGCGCCAACGGTGTTTCGTTTCCGCTGTAAGCACCGATTCCATAAATTATCCGTTCAAACGGGGCGACGCTCGTCCGTCGCTTTATCCGTGGGCCCTCGATACGATTTCAGCTAATTAAAAGACCGTGCTCGAACAGAGACGAGCCTTTTCAAAAGTGGCGATACACACTCTGGCATAGTCGAACTCGCTCGAATCGTGAGACGATAGTTATTAATACATCCGCGGTACCAAAAATATATATATATATATATATATATATATATATATATATATATATATATATATATATACATTTTTTTTTGTATCCACGTAACGACAGAGATGGCGGAATGAAATTATCGCGCGTCAATTCCCCGTCACGTTCGCACGAACGTCGCCTTCGTATGAAACCCAGTTTTCGATATCCCAGTTCTATTCTTTCTCGCGTTAATTGTCTACTTTCGTTGCCCACCCCTCCGTCTGCGATAGCAGACGAGAAGAATATCGAACAACTCCTCGAAAGACGCTATCCCAACTCTTTCCTCGATCTAATCGAAACAACGCGTACCACGCAAGGATATCGACGTAGGTAGAAACCAACCCGTTAGACGATGGATTATTTCCTACCACTGATTCGAAACAGACGCGCTCTCCGTCCGCGGAAGTAGTTGGTACCGGAAGGAAGCCCTTGAGGAACCGTTCGTAGAGAACGCGACCAGGTAGAGATCGCGGAAAGCAATCTCGAGCGTAGTCTACGGTGTGATTAGAGGCGAAAGGTTATCCCTGAATCGCGTTTGTCGCGTTCCTCTCTCATTAAGAGCGCCAGAACGATCGATTTTCCGCGAGCAGAGAATTTATTCGGCATTAAAAATAACAAAGTTCAGAGTTGGCCTCGAATCGTGTTCCGGCATCGAGGAGCGGGTTCGCGTAGTCGCCGGTTCTCCGTAAGTTTTTCGGAAATTCCTCGCGTGGGAATGCGGTTCGGGCGCCGCATCGATCAAAGGAACTGCCAGGTTGACGTCTCGGACGGCTCGTAACTTATTCTCCTTGCACAACCATCTAAATATACAGTCTCTGGCCGGTGGCAGGAAGGGGGCAGAGGGGGTGACTTTGTCTCCGGTCCTCCCATTTCGACTCTTCTCCATAATGTCGTCAGCTCGTAAAATTCAGCGAGTTTTTCGCGGTCCGCTCGTTCGATCGGGCCGTGCATCCGTCGCGGGCGCACGCATACATAGAGAGAGAGAAAGAGAGAGAGAGAGAGAGAGAGAGGAGAGGAGAGGCGACGCGTCCGCGACGGCCCAACCCGAATAGATGATATCTCGCAGTTAGTGCTTCGAACAAGTCCGGAAACACGAACGACGTACTTTATGCATTCGCGATAGACGATAAATTTCCTCTCGCCTTCGGGTGCGCGCGGAGAAAAATTCCTCCGTGAATCACCCGCTAGATTACTCGCGTCGTTGCTCACCGGATTTCGCGGAGGGCAGAAGTATTCTGCCGCGCTCGCGCGCGGAGGGCGAGCGGGAGGGCGCCGCGTGTCCCCGCGATGGCCGCGTCATAAATCATTCGCGCGTCTTCGCGCGCGCACTTTGTTCCACGATTCTCGAGCCACCCGTTAGGCCTCTCAGAGCTCGTCTTTTAATTTCGAGGGCCGCGCGCCGCGGTCCCCTTCTACACGTGTATGGGAACGCGTCTACACGCATCGTACATACCGATGTGGGTACACCTCTCGCACGCGATCGCGTCGTTCCGACTGGTACACACGGCATTCGATGAATCACTCCTCGAGAGATCGAACGCGGACTCAGCGCGAACCTGTGTACCCCGATGGTACTCAGCCTGAACGAAACGGTAAACGGGCGAACGACCGATGCTGGCCAGGATCGAGACCAACTGTCCGTATATCGAGCAACGTTTCCCCTTGGTACAGAGATCGACGAAAGAGAGAGACTACACCTCGAGCTGTGCACCAGCTAGAACGGAAATTCCCGTCTGCTAGAGAGTACACGAATGTAACACGGTGCCGGGTGATAACAGTGGATAATAATTGTGCGCGTTACATCAGCGCTGTTCACGTACGCGTCGAGAGTGGCACCACCCACTCGCGCGTGCATCTTTCTCTCTCTCCCTCTCTCTCTCTCTTTCTCTTCCATTCCCCAGTCTTGCGATCTCCCTCGCGACGCGAGATCGGCCGCGAGCGCTTCGAGGAGGAGCTAGGATATATCTCTCTCTCGTGGCGCGACAACGAGCGCGTCGTAACGCGCGTGTAACGGTATCGAAATCGCGTGTAAACCGGTGAATCACGGGTCGGATTTGTCGACGCGAGGCGGCGCGACGCGGTTCCACGCGGTTCGACCCGACGCGAAACCGCTTCGTCTTGCGTGGGAAGCGAAGGTGGTAGGGGTAGAGCCATCGCGGCATCGCCATCCGGGGACACTGATCCTTCGCGAGAACTTGTCGTCGTCGTCTTCGTCGTCGTCGCCTTCGTCGTCGTCTTCAGCCGCGTCACCGGCAACGCTGATGAAAGCAAGAAATACGAGGAGGTGACGAGGAGGAGAACGATATCTGGGTGGGGCTGACTGACTCTCTGTCTCCGTACAGTGACTGACCTTTCGAGGAACAGGTTGTAATGGATTCATGGGTTAGGGGAATGCGATGCGCGCGTAACCGTCGTTAACACAGAAAGCATAAGTCGAGGTGGAGGTTGATATTCGAAAGTGTTGGAACGCGGTGGATGTTGGATAAGAGGGGCGGAGGGAGGGGGATAGTTGGTAGCGCGAAAATTGGTGACCGATCGGCCCCCGGCTGGACGTTCGCATTAACGTCCGGTCTGGTTCGACGACACGAGGGATTTGGTTTAGACTCGTCAAGTCGATCGATTATTTTTGACAAGGTTGATCGATAGGCGGGCATCGCATCGAGTTGGTTCGTCGAAGCCGAGCGGCCGGGTATCTGGTCGTTAGTGTTGCGGGATATTAATGCCGGATGGTGTCGATCATCGAAGCCACTGCCTTTTCCATCGGCAAGATTTCCGTTCCGTCGATGGGTTCTCGAGGAGCGGGATCGTTCGAAATCGCGGCGCGCAAATCATTTCTTCTTTTTTCCTCCTTTTTTCTTTTCGCCTCTCTTTTCCTTCTTTCCTTCGCCGATGATCGTTTCACGGTTCCGTGACGTCGACTCGTCGACCGTGTAACCCCGTTTCCACGGCGAGAAATTTCGTGGACGGTCTTATATAGCCTCGTCACGAAATGCCATTCGTCACAATTTTATCGATCGCTCGTCGAGGGGAGGAACGAGAGACGAGGGAGAGACGACCACAAGGTCTCTCTCTCTCTTTCCTTCTTTCTCTCTCTCTCTCTCTCCCTCTCTCTCGTCAGTATCGACGTGATCGATTCACGTCGATCGCGCTAGTACCATTCCAATTAACCCGCTTCCACGCATCACCGATCCGGGTACGTTTCAAGGACCTCGTAAATTCGTACGTATCGATCGGAACGACTATCGATAATTATGATCGAAGGATACCGTTTGCCCAGCTCGTAGACGGAGAAAATGGGAATAATTGGGTCGTCGTTCGGAACCAACGACTACGACGACGACGACGGTTTCTCCTGTACGAACCGTGTGCACCGCGGGGAAATTCCACGGACGGCGACGAAAGGAGGACGGGTACATGCAGCATGCGCGCGAGTGCGCGCGCGCGCGCGCGCGTTAATTCGCGTATTTAAACGCGGCGCGGTCGTTCGAAATCGCGATACACGCAGTCGATACGGTCGATACCGCGTCGATTAGCCGCAGGCGTATGGCCTAGCGAGTGTGCTCGAACGAGCTACGAGGAACGCGTAATCCAGCGTTCGGCCACGTGCCGGATATAAAAAGACTCGTTGTTGCCGACGATGCATTACATAATAGGTATGCCCGTTCATAAACAGCGCCGCCGCTTAACTATGAATGAAGCGGAGGCCCGCTCTCGCCCACTTCCACGCATACCTCTACCTACTACGCGGTGTTCCTCTACTTCCCCTCTCACCCCGCACCCCGCTCCTTCGCCACCCTGGTCTTGACCTGCCTCAAATCATGTAAATCCTAATCCGTCCGCGCAACGATCGTTAAACTCCGCACACCGCCGCCACCGCCACCGCCACCGCCATCGCCGCCGCCGCGCTGATTTTGAATAATTAAAATATTAATGAGCAACAACGACACACCTGCCGACGCGCGTTCGACGGTTAATTATCGATGCCCGGTTCGCGTATTACACCGCGTTAACGATTAACAACGCGGCGCGCACTGACGACACGATTTACTTCCACGGGAATCCCGTGAAAAATTCACTAAACCCACCCCCTCTACTTCCTCTTCGTACCAACGTTGACCATCACTGTGCGTTGCCTCTTGACGTATCCGTTCACTCGTTTCGTTGGTTGAAACGATAGTTCATGGAACTATTCTTTGACCATTTCGATCGAACGAGGGTATATGTGTCTTTATGGCGAAATTTCGTTCGCACTGGCGTATCCGCTTCTTCTTCTGTCGCGAGTTCATGGGTAGTCAACCTGTTTAGCGTTGGAGAAGAGAGAAAGAGAGAGAGAGAGAGAGAGAGAGATGGAAAAAAGGGGAAAAAAGAGTAAGAGGGATACGAAAAAACGTCTAAGAGGCTCAGGTGCAGGTATCTCCGGCGTCCGGCTCGAAAGATCGAGTTGCTCGATGTCTTCTCGAATGCCTCGAGAAATTTAAAACGTCTAAGCCGTCAACTTTTCCGCCCCTGTTGCTCGATGCCGTCCGCCTTACGCTTCTTGCACCCGTTCCACGTCCGCCGTGCTCGCCGATCCGTGGGGGCGATTTATTGAAATTTTTCAATTTCGACAAACCGCTCTCTGGTTCGAACAGCGACGAACGCGTTTCATCGCGAAGCGCGCAGGTAGTTTGGTGCACGCCTCGAGAACGAGACCGTGGCCGAGGCGGCGGTGGTCGTCGCCGACTCGAAACCGAGTTTCGAGCTCTCTGGACGCGGCGTAGACCCGGCTGGGATTGACAGCTGCGAAGAGTCATCTTCGACCGCGTCATCGTGATCGTCGTCCTTATGGACGGGCACCACGATGATTGGCTGAAAGCGCATTTGTTTCGTGACGCAGCAGGGGCGAGCGGATAGTGAGAATCGCCCGGACACGTCCGTACGGCCGTATCCTGCGAGCGTGCTTGTAAATTGTAAAGGAACAACAGGGGCGGCGATACAGCAATCGCGTCCTGCGCTCCTTTGTTGTCGCGTGCTCCGCTTGCTTTTCCAACCTGGACGACAGCAACAATAAGAAAATCATATTTCCGCTCGTTACCATCGCTTTGTTCATCTTCGTACACGCAATTTTATAATCGATCGTAGTAAAATAACGAAAACTGACTACAAAAAATTCGACGCCTCCAAGTGTCATCAGAAGGGGTAGCCATTTCGCGCGTGGACTGCACAGATGGAAAATACGAAAGCGTACGACAGCAGCGAAGCGTAGAGACGCGCGTGGACCGTTCGTAGCTGGAAGAAGGTTGTTGCTTCGTCACCGAGCAGCCTTTGGGGTTCGCCGATGCATCGGGTGTAGCGGCGAGCAAAGAAGAAGGGACCTCGTGGATGGAATCGAACGGAGAGAGAGAGGAAACACGGTGTACCTGAAGCGAAGTATCCGTAGCGGGAAGGATAATAAATAATAAAGGCATAGGTACGGGAGATTGATGGCTGCGCCATGACTGACGTTCCATCAATCACCTCTTCGCCCTTCCCAGCGAAGGATCGCCCCGGCTACGTCCCAAGTACTACCTTTCGACTTCGTTTTCTTCATCGTCTCGCCCCCCGCGCCGCTCGCCCGCTCGTTTCGCCTCCTCTCCGTCTGTTCCATTTTCCCGGCGAGCGTTTTTTCATCCTCGCTATTATCGTACCCGGGTCCTTATTAGCTCGCTACCTTTCGCGTACCCTCGATGAATCGAGAGAAAGGTGGGACCACTACTACCTACCGCGGTCGAGAGGCGCGCAGTCCCAGTCTCTCGCTTGGCTCGCGGTCCCACAATGACGGCGCCGTTTCGGAATCCTCTTATTACTCCGCGTCCAGCTATTAAAAAGCCAGTAGGTCGTCGTCGTCGTCGTCGTAGTCGTCGCGTGTAACACCACCAGGCGAGGCGAGATATCCGCGAGGAGGGACGCGCGTTTATCGCGTGTACGCGCGTGGAATAATTCGCGTCGAAGGAGAATGGCTCGGGTCAAGGCATGGGATAGCGGAGAAGTATGCGGGAGAGCACGGAGACTGCTGCCATCCGCCAACTAATCCGTCCCCTTCGGCGTATGGTGAGTGGCCAGGACGTATCAATCGGAAGGCTGGTATAAGTTTCCGCCGTTGTGGTCCGCCGGTACGGAGGTTAGCTGTCGTGGTCAGTTTCGAATTGCGGCGATGTCAGTGACAGCTGTGCTCGAGGGCCGCGTATTGAACTCACGTCCAGTCACGCTCCTTTATACCTACTTACCTTGCCCCTTCTCTCTCTCTCTCTCTCTCTCTCTTTCTCTCTCTGCCTCTCTTTCTACACGGTACTCTGTCTTCCCTCAGCGTCCATTCCCCCCGTCCTCCTCTTCGACAACCGCGTCATCTCTTCTGCGCACTCCTTCTAACCGGGTCCGCTTCGACTCTGGTTCGGTCTGGTTCAAAGGGATGGCTCGACCAAGATCGACTATAGACGACAGACCGCCGTTGGGTAATAATAAAATGAACGAGTTAGGGACAGTTCGTTTATGACACTAATTTTCCCTCCGCTGACCGTATTTTTTTTTTTTTGTTCTTCCTCTCTCTGCAACATGGCGCCCGGTATTAAGAATCGCTCGATCGCCAGACTTAATTAGAACACTTCGCCCCGCGCCTCCCCCCCCCCCCCCCCCCTCTGGCAAGGTAACATCTCCGAAAGAGAGATACAGAGTAAGAAAGGAAAATTCCAGGACGCAGGAATGGTTCGACGGCGTTCGCCACCGCGGAAAGGGTAAGAACAAAGAGAAGAAGTCGCGACAAAGGGAGCGGAGGGGGTGCGCCGGGGGCTGTTTAACTTGCCAATTACCCGAAACACTGGGCCATCGAGACGAGTATTAAACGGGCTTCCAGCCACGGTTACGTACCGACGTTTCTATTTTCCTTGGCGAACGCTATATCGAGGCGATACGCCCGGCACACCAGCGTCGTTTCGCCCGTGGAAAACGGAGGGGGTGTCTAGCGGTGGAGCTGGCTTGGCTTTTCGCGCTTGGCCGTTCCCTTCTCGCTCCTTTCCCGTTCGTTCCTGCTCGTGGACGAACTAAACTCGGCGTAACGGCGCGGCGGGAGAAGCAGGCGCGATATTACGCCGGAGTCGACGATGCTCCGGAGAACGAGACCGGCGGTCGTTAAGAAGAATAGGGGCGGGGGGGTGCCTCCGGTCGAACCATCGGTATATACGTTCCACGGGACGTTCACGACGCTCCAGGACGGTCGCTCAGGGACGTTTCGACGCAACGAGCGAGCCTTATCTTCCCTCTACGCTCGCCGTGCCGTGGAAACAGGGGCTTGTCTCGGTATCAACCTTTCACGGCTGGTTCCGTTACTCTCTTGCTCATCCGAACTCGCTCGATCCACTTCGCCGTCGTACGTTACGCACGATTGCATCTTCGACTGTTTTTTGCGTCTTCCTGTCTCTGTCTCTCTCTATCTTTATCTCTATCTCTTCCTTCGTCACCCTCGTCGATGCGTGGCATTTACGCTGGTCCGCGAGAATTGATAAAAGAAACCTGCGGTGACGTCGAATCGTTGTTTGTCGGTCGAATTTATTCGAGATCGAGGGAGGCGGGTGTGTGCACGCGCGGACTGTTGCGATTGACCGTGGCCAGGGCAGATCACAGTAATTACGGTAGGTGGGACCCGAGGAGTCGCTCGGGGAAGGAGCTACAATTTGAGCGCGATGGGGTAGGGTGGAACAGCGACAAAAAAAGGGGGACTGGACACGGGGAGGTGGGGGACTTGACGATTTATAATCGGTGACGAATGGCCCGCGATCGCGGGGAGCCGGCGTCTCCTCTCGAGTCGTTTTATAAATGTCGCGGAGCAATAAAGACGCTCGATGGATTAGCCGTGAGCCAGGCATTCCAAAGGCGACGGATTCTATTCTGGTGATTTGAAAGCAGGCACGCGCGTCCAATGAATCAATCGGAACGCTTGCTTTTTTCCCTCCCCCTCCCCTCCCCGCCTGCCTGCGTTCCGAAGCTTTGATCTCTCTCGCCTCTCGAGAGGACCTCTAACATCGACGATGAATTCGATCGTCCGTCTTTTGTCTCGACTCGATCTGAAATTCATCGACGAGACCGCGAACTTCTCTCTGCCTAGCTTTTTACGATACACCACCACCTCGGGACGGCGTCCCCGCCCCTCTGCCCATCGTCGCCGAGTCCCTCGGTGGACCCTCGATCCTTCTTTCTCCACGGCGACGCCGTGACACGAACGCCATCGTATCCCCGCTGTACCAAGAATTCACGTACGCGTCATAAATAGTGGGTTGCTCGCACTCCGCACTGGTCCCCTCTCCCCCTTTCTCGGCGCTCCCCCACGATTTCTCGCACGTTTCGACATTTTCCAATATGCCAAACTGCACCGATTCCATCTGGGGCCCCTTCGAAGCTTCTTCAACGTCGTCCTCGTTTTCTTTGTCTCTCCTCCTCCTCCCGTGCCTTCTTCGATTTCGTCAGCTTCTCCCCCTCCTCTGTGGTACGTATCAACGGTACCGCTCGCGTTCGCCAGGCCATCGCGATTCGCGATTCACTCGCAGGAACGAATCGCGAGACGCGACCGACGATCCGTTCGGTGGCGAACGGAATTGGCGCGAAAGCAATTTCACGTAGGAGCATGCGCGCGACGAGCCCTCGGCGTGGGTTTGTTGTGCGTCGACCTTTACCTAACGGCTCCCTCCGAGTCGTAGCTCGTAACCCCCTTAGCTCCTCTCCCTTGGCCGCACTCTGTAACTACCGCCGCGCAGCCACCCTCGTCGCCAACCCTGACCTGATTTATGGGATTCTCCAAGTGTCTACCCTGCCGACGCGCGTTTTCGAGCCTCCCTCCCGGCTTCTCCTGCCCCTACCCCCCTTCGCTTTCACCGTCCGCGCAGACAGCTGGCTCTAGCAAGAGTTTTCAAGAACGCGCGCGCCCCGACCCGGTGGTGCGTTGCTACTCCTCTTCGTCCTCTCGATCTCGTCGCAATTTTTTCTTCCCTCCCACTATCTCTCTCTCTCTCTTTCTCTTTCTCGCAGACGTCTAAAGACGAAGAAATATCGGACACGCTCGAATCGCGGCGTTCGCCGACTCTCGACGAAACGCGCGCGTTACCGCGCGTCTCGTTCGGCCGCCTTTCTCTCCTCCCCGCCGCCCTCCGTTTTCCCGGTAGATATGGTCGAGTAATATACGAGCCCTGCATCTGTTCCCCGAGTGACGCAACGTCCTGCCATAGATCACGCTCGGGCTTTTAGAGAGCGAAGGCTGTTAAGAAAAGCGTGACAAGGACAGCGCCGCGGTGGCAAGGGAACGGTGGAACAAGCCCGACAAAGACCAAATTGAGAGAGGGACAGGGGGACACGGCGGGGTGGTGGTTGTAGGTAGAGAGGCAGAGGCAGAGTAGGTAGGTGGAACGAAAGAGCGCGTCGAGGAGATCCCTGTTACGGCCGGGCGGGAACGGCGGGAACGGGGCGGAGGAGGGAAGAGAAGGAAAGCAGCGGGTCCGGGACGGAGGAAAAGGAGGCTGACAGAGTGACGTACGGTCCGCCGTTAAACTCGGCTACGGCGTAAAGAGGAGTAGCTGGCGGGTTTCGCGTTCGATCTCCCGCGTTGGACAACGACGAATAGATATCGCCGCGATTCGCCGCGCCGCGACTACGAGACGGTGTAGAGGGGAGGGTAGAGGATACGCGGTTTAAGGAACGAGAAACGAGGAACGAAACGAAACGAAAGGGAACGCGGTAGCTGGCCGACGCAGCCACCACCGCCGTGAACCATTCAGACGAGATATACGAGCGAGAGTTTGTTGGCGCTTATGGGCTGCGTCTGGAAAGGGGCAGGGGGAGGGGGAGCGGGAGAGCAGCGAAAGGGACGAGGAGGAGGAGAAGCAGGAGCGGAGGGTTGCCGCTTTATCGGAGCACCCTTATGCCTATTATGCCTCCTCCATCCCCGATGGTAGCGGTTTAACGCTTGCATCCCCTTTGCCGCGGAGCGCGGAGTTCGTTCGGGCCGGTGCCGAGCAGCGTCGACGACGGCCGACGCGAGCCGAGCCAGGCGACGCCGGGTGACGGGGCGCGCGAATTAAAACGCCTCATAAATATCTGAAACAAAGGCGGCCGCTTTCGAGGGCGTACGGTGGAAAGATATACGGCCGGTTAGGATGGCTGGTAACGGGTGGATAAGAGAGGGGTCGGGGGAATTGGTTGCGGCTGCCACGGGGGCGAGAGGAGACGCGCGGTTCGAGCGTTTCGCCATCGTTCGGAAAAACGTAGCTTCTCGCGCGCCGTGGTTCACCCGGGCGACTATTTTTCTTTTCTCTTTTTCCTTTTTTCTTTTTTTTTTTTTTTTCGTTATGAACATCCTGACTTTTTCTCTTTCAGGTAAGTAGTGGTCTCCGATCGTTTGAAAAGCGAGCGGTCCGCAGCCGCCGCACCGGACGGAAGACATGCGCAGCAAGCAACAGCCGAGGCCTTCCTTTCGGTGGCCGCAGCAACGCGGCGATAATCTTACCGGTAAATATCTGATAAACCACGCAAGAACGCATTAGTAGGCAGCACGAGCAGGAACGCACGCATTTCTTTTCTTTTTTTTGTGATTCACTCATTTTTGGCCACGCCAGTCGAGAAGGCTTAGCCGAGTAGCGGATAGGCAAACGTTCTCTTTTGCATGCACACCCTCCTCGCTCTCTGCTGCTCCAGATTTTGTTGCTGCTTCGACGGTAGCTTGAACACGATTATCGCGTGGCCTCGCGGCGGGGGCGTCGCGCATCGCGAAAGAACGCGATGGTGCAGGAGTATTTTTTTCGGGAACGACGCGCTGGCGGCGCGCTGATACGACGCGTGTGCGTTCTACGGCCCGTGCGTGCATTTCGGAGCGGAGAAATTAGAAATGCCCGGGGAGATTTATCGCTGGCTGGTCTCGCGAGCGCGCGCGAGCGTTAGGAAAAGGAAAGAGAGTCCTTACAGCGCGCGTCTCTGATTTACGGCTACTTACGGTGCTGGACGTTCAGTCTGACGTCTCGATGGGAAATCGTTGTCCGTTCGAAGCGATAGCCGTCTAGCGGGCGCGACAACGCGGCCGAATGCACGATCGCGCGCTTTCACTTTGCCGATTCTCGACGCGACACAGTCTCCAGCCTCTCCAAGCGTCTTTGTCTCTCGTTCGAGCTTAAGATCGCGCGCGATCCGAGCTCGAATTCGAACGAAATTCAGAGCAACGACTCAAAACTTACCCCTTACTCTTGAACGGAGCGTCTCGCGTTCGCGGCAAGGAACCGTGGCGAACGCTCGGACGGTCGAAGGATCGGACGACAGCCGAGACAGGACCAAGAGAGAGATATCGAACGATCGCGCGGTTGCTCGAAAGCGGATAAAGTACAAGTCCGCGTGCGTGCGCCGGACAAACGGGGTCGTCGCGGGACACGCGACTCCTCTCTCCAATAGCCTCCAGCCAGGGAATCGGTGCCGGTGTACCTCGGCGATAACCCTCGGATGACGTGACAAGCGAAATCCTGTATCCCACGGGCCGGCTGGCGCGGGATATCGGCGGACGTCTAAATGAACCGTTGTACCTTCTGCTTTGATTTCAAAGAGAGCTGGGATCCCTAACAGCGGAGGAATATTCATTTAAATATCTGTCGATACTCGAGTCCGACGCGAGGGTTGCGCTGATGTCAGCGACGGACTTATGTGCCCTCCGCGTTTCTCCGTTCGCCCCCTCCCTGCCTCTCTCTTTCACCCTTCTCTTTCCATTCCTGTTCCCATTCCCCGTTCCCGTTCCGCACGCGTACCTACCTGTCTACCTGCGAGCGTTACATTATATCTATACACGCCCACACCACACCGGTCGACGTCTGATCTCTGTCGCGGATACCGTTTCGATCCCGTACTTTGTTCTCCCGATCGCCACCCTCCCCGCCACCTATTCTCCACCCCTCTCGATTTTCATCTCCTTCGTCGCTACGACCGATCCGTTTCGATTCCCTTTACGATTTCGCGTTCGAACGGTGGGCGCAGCCGGTTTTTCACGGGACGAAACGCGGTCGCAGGACTCGCTGAGGGGCGGGGAGGGAATCGAGCGCGGGGACGATTTCGTCGGATAACAAACAAGTCTCGGTGGCGCCTGTAGGTGGGTGGCTTCGAGCCGGAACGGTCGGTCCATCGACGTGGCAGATAGAGACGAGAGGACAGCCACGGGCGAAATGGGACGAGGTAGCCAGGGGGTGTGGAAAAGAGCACTTTGCGTGCGTCGTTTAAGAGAAGCTTAATGCCGCCGTAAAACGCGCTAACGACCGACTCCACGGGCTCTCTTCTTCGTCTCTCGCCCGGTATTCCTCGTTCCACGGTTTCACTTTTGCCCGCGGTACCCAGTCGCATCTGTCTCCTTCCTACTCTCTCTCTCTCCCTCTCTCTCTCTCTCTATCTCTCTCTCTTCCCGTGTGCGACCAGCTGTTAATTCAACCTTTTCTTATACGTCAACCGTGCGACAACTTGTCCGGATGAATCATCGGTCAATCGATACGAATTGATGAGTTTTCAGCGCGACGCGGAATATGAAAACGGCAGGGACAGAGAGAGGTGGGGGTGGGGTTGATGGGTAGGATATCGAGAGGGAAACAGGAAGGACGAACGGAACGAAAGAGGAGGAAAAAGGAAGGAAGGAAGGAAGGAAGGAAGGAAGGAAGGAAGGAAGGAAGGAAGGAAGACGCTACTTTACTCCCCGAGGGTAACACACCGTGTATTCCTCCCCCCACCCTCTCTCAGACAGTTTCTCCCTTCACATTTCCGCGGGTAGTCCTACTAGCAGCATTTTAATCCATAAAACCGACGTCACTCCACCGCCCCGAATAATCAGCCTGAAATTCGTTGCGAGCGTAGGCAGGCAGGAATAGTCGCGAAACGCAACAAAAGAACGAGATATTAGTCGGCTGTGGGGCTGCTGGTGGCCAAACCGCGCCGCTCCGGAACCGACGGGGGACGACGACGACGACTACGGGGCGCCGCGAGGGGCTGACATCCTCGACCGCAGTTGATTTCATCCTTCCGGGCTTCCAGCGACGACCACGACACCACGGGGATAACTACAGACACGAGCGGGCAACGACGACGACGACGACGACAACGACGACGACGACGACGACGAGTAATTAGGCCACGCGTTGGTGGAACTGGATAGCCTTGTACTTTGTCGCGTCGACGATCTCTTCTCGACCTGATCGCCGGTATCGGGATCACCGTCGTTTACCGATCGATTAATAATCTCGTTCTCTACTCGTCGATGCGTTTGCATACGGAACGCGCGCGACCGCGTCGCGACGTTGATTAATCGTTAATTTATGCCGTGGCATAAGAATCGATCTTTTTTCCCCAACGCTTTCAATTACGCGATGAAATTACATCAAACTCGATAATCGATCGCGCGGCGACTTAGGAACTGGTCGAAGTTCGATCGCGACGGGTAGACCCGCGCGAAGTAACGAGGCCTCGATGGAGGATCGCGGGATCGTCCGTGGCGACGCGGCTCTCTGGCCAAGTTGGTGCAACCGCTGGCGCGTCGTTGTGTAGGTTTGGCTCGAAGAAGCGGGTAGGCGGTTGGAGCGAGCGGTACGGTACACGGGAGTGTAAGGAGAGCGGAATGAATCGCTGCCACTCAAGGAGCAACAGACGGACGTGCCCGTGTCGGGCCGGCTGACAAGACAAGGCCGCGCTCGTTCCTCGTTTCGCGTAGATGCTCGACGCGACCGCCGCGCGCCACTGAAACGCCATCCGCGAGTACGCTTCCAACCAACCGCGTCGATATAACTGTCCACTACCGATAACCGCCGCGAGTTACGGTTGCTAAGCGCGCCAGAATCCTCCTCGCGACCTGCACTCCCTCCGATTTTCAACCTTTTCCTCGTTACTCGAATCGACGCGCATTCCACGTTGAACTTATTTTCACCTCGCTTCGTTTCGTTTCCCCGTCCTGTGTCTGTGTCGAGGAGAAAGATAAAAAGCCAGTCGTTACATAACCGCGGCGTATGTCAATTGTATCGACACCGTGTACGGCGAGAACGCTCGTATATATAATTCGATTCCAATTAATTATTCAAATGCCTCGCTCGAATCATTCGCTGTTTGTTTCCGCGAATACATTTGCATCTATCGTCGAAAGAAATTCGTCGATTCACATCGTCGTGGACGACGATGAACAACTGGCGAACCGAGCGGAAACTTTGGTTGAGGTCGCGGCACGAGAACTGTTTTCGCGCGCAGCGCGATCCACCGTTCGACGAGCAACGCGTGCATTCGCCCGTCCATCCATCTACGTGTCCCTCATACATAACGCCTATCCCACACTCTCGGATGCGGCTTAATTATAATACGGAGATATTTATTACCGCGCGTATCGTCTATTTCCGTCGACGACCGTAGGAGGACCGGGCAGAACCGGGTAAGCGATATCGCGACAGGGACCAAACTGGCTTGGTCGTCGCGCGAAGAATCGCGCGGGGGGGGACCACGGGACCGGAACAAAAGGAGGACTCGGTTGAATTCGGCCTTCTGTCCGTGACGGAAAGAAAAATGCGGCAGCCGGCCCGAGTGAAAGTAACGAAACGACGCGGGAACGACACGACCGCGATTCCCGGATCGCGATCCACGGCGCGCCGTCGCGAGGCCTCGCGTGTTCTCTCCGCTGGATTTATGCGAGGGCGAACGATAAGACGCGGCCGAATAATACGGTCCACTGGCACACCTGCCAGCGGGGTGGCCTCCCTCATTTTTAATTCCCTCGATCTCGCTAGATGGCTATCGCGGACACCGATCCAACCCCTCGCGCGTTCTTTCACCGACGTGGCGCGCGATATCGCGTCGCTGGTACCTTTCCTCTCTCCTCCTGCTCGCTCGCTGGCTCCTCCGTTCTGTTCCTTCGACGCGTCGAACCGTCGAATCGAGCCTCGAGCACATCTCGACGATTCGTTTCGGACGCGTACTCGAGCGATTCGAATTGTTTCCGGAGTCGCGTCCACCGGTGTCAATTATTCTGATTACACGCCGTCCGGTTATGCTTGTCGGAATCAATCGGGCCGGTCGCGACGTCGTAGGAATAAGAAGAAGCCATCGAAGATAGAGAGAGAGAGACCTCGCTTTCGCCTCTCCCGTACGCGACGCATCGCAATTAATATCCTCGTCGCGACGACCTCGATCCGTCTCGATGCACCTGGCTTTCGTCTCGTCCCACCGGCGCGCACGGACGATAACTCGAGATGACGGGGCTGGAATTAATATTCGGAAACGAGACCACCGGACCCCGGTACTCGGTGCAGCCGCGGATCTCTCCCCACTTTGCTGTCGACGAACCGTTTCGCATGGACCTCTCCCACCTCCGTTTCGAAAGGGCGAGCGAAATTCGAACGAACGATTGCGAGAACAGCACGCGATATATGTACGTACACACATAGAGATATACGTGTATACGTATCAAAGCTCTCGCGTACTGGCTACGTAAGTACGCGCGTCAAAGCTGTCAAGCGACGAGAAAAGCACGTCCACGCGAGAGACGGTGGAATTGAAGAAAAGGACACTGGGAACGAACGCGAGCGGCTGTGAGAAGGGGTTAGTGGGAAAAAGGTGGCGCGCGAAACGGCGCGGAGGAGGAGGAGAAGCAAGTGGACGCGAAGTGGACGATGCGTCCCGTCCGTCACGTCGCTGCCGTCAGATTATCGTTCCGACACTTTCCAAGTTATTCCGGCCGTGCGCCTCTTCGTCCTCGCCCGGATCGCCACTGTCGCTCCTCTACCTTCTCCCGGGTGCTCGTCTCCGTGCGACGTCCAACACTGGTGAACGGCTCTGGTCCGTGCTCGACGCGACTCGGAAGGAGTCGGATCCGCGAGCCAACAGAGAAGCCTCTCGTACCTGCGTATTTCAAGTCCGGTCGACTCGTTTGACCGGTGTCGATCAAATTTCCGAGGACGAGATTATTCAAGGTCGGCGACGATCGAGACAAAGCTCCTTTCGCGGCCGTGCACCTCTTCGCGCCGCCCCGCGTCGTCGATTCGTATCCTCTTTTTTTTTTTTCTCCCTCCCCACTCGTCCGTCCATTCGTGTCCGTTTCCATCCGCCTCCTCGCTGGTCTGCGAAGCTTCCTTCGGTTTCCAGACGCACTCGCCTTCGAAGCTACCAAGAGATCGACTCCGAGAACTGTGTTTCGTTATTGTCGAGGATTTTTGCTTTTTCGTTTTTTTTTTTTGAGTCGCGTTAAATGGTGGATCTCGTCGTTGGTCGTTGCGAATAATTCGTAGCTGGCGATCGGTCGATCGTAACACGAGGGACAGAGGGATAAAGAGAGAGAGAGAGGGAGAGAGGGGAAGGGGTGGGAGGGAGGTGTACACGCGGAAACTGGCGTCATTCAATTAATAATTCAATCATCGTCCTCGATTCGATTACCTTTCGAATTCAAAAAAGAGGAGGAAAAAAGAGAAAAATTGCGGTACAAAAATAAATGAGAGGGATGACGTGGGGGTGCGGCGTGCGTGGAACGCGGTACGGGACGACACGGCCGGATGACGTTAAACGCACGCGCCTACCTACAATACCTTTGCCGCGCGTTCACCAAATTATTTCAGTTTCGTACAACCTTATCGATCCGCGTAACGGCGACCATGTCGAAACTTGGGCTGGTTTCCGTCCCGGTCCACGGTGCCTCTCTCGTCCCTCTCGGTCGTGCACAGAGGATTCTCTCCGCCACCCCGTTTCGCGCGAAAATCCCGCGAGCCAAATCGAATCCTCGCCCGCGAGGAAATCGGGCGAGGGCGGTGGTGGACCACAAAAAAAAAAAAAAAAAAAAAATATAAAAGAGACGAAAAGGAAAAAAAAGAAAGAACGGCGATAGGGCGGGCACCGCGAATCGCGAACCGCGTTTCCCGACTGCTAATTATCGGGCGTTAATTGATGCAGCGTCGGGCTCGTTACGCGTCTATCATTAGCCAGCGTAAAAGTGTACGCGAACGGAGAACATCAGCGGCGCGTATTAAAATGCAAACATTCGACTCGGTTTGGACGGTTTAATGCCTCGTTCGATTCGAGCGCGCCGGCCAGGTAATTAAATCGAATGAAATTACGAACGATTAATGCTCCGGACGCGTCCGTGGGTCACGAATCAGCGCGAAATCACCGAGTTCCCCGACAAAAAGTATATTCCGGAAAGAGTTATTTCATTGTCCGCGATTTGAATTTTCCACTGACACGCACGCACACGAGCGGCCGCGCGTGCACACAACCCAACGACCAATGCCCACCCCCCCACAACCACCCACCACTGGCTCGACTGGCCTCCGCTACTACGTATTCTCTTCCGTTCTCCCGTTTCTCTCTCGAGCGACGTTTCATCGTGCTTGTCGTTATTTGGATTTTCGCGACATTCGATTAGTAGTTGGCCGCGCGGTACCGTTCCTGTGTCCTCTACTTTCCGCGGCTGCTACTCCTCCGCACCCCCCGCCGAGGGGATGAGAAAGGAAGTCACGCCCTGGGCCGAAAGGTAAAAAAGGGTTCTTCCAACCGGCGTGGTATTATGTACATATATTTTTGCGGTGTAATTGCGTTGCACAACGAGTTTCGTCCCCGCTACCCGCGACGGTGGCCATTATCGCGAAATACTGCAGATGCATCCACGCACACGGTGTCGTTTTTGGACATTAGCATAGCCGGGTACGAGGGCGCGCGAACGCGGCCGGCGTCCGGTGTGCGACATTTCCTTGATGAAGTCGAGCAGCGACGCGTAATAAGGGTTGCCGTCGAGAGAGATGTGCCGCGCGGACGGACGAGATGGTAAAAGGAGGAAGGGTAAGGGGCGAGGGGTGGGATATGGCGGACACAGGGTCGGATCGGGCGCATCGGTAGGATAGGTATTTCTCACGGCCAAGACCGCGCGTTCCGCGAATAATTTCGTGACGCGTGATGCTAGACGCTGCGACCGTAGTCGTGTCGAGTCGAGTCGAGTCGAGTCGAGTCGAGGAGGAACAGCAGCAGCAGCAGCGGCAGTAGCAGCAGCAGCAGTAGCAGTAAAAGCAGCAGCACCAGCAGTAGCAGCGGGCAAGTTGTTCGCGTGGTTGCGCGCGCTACGGTATCGAACGTACGGACGTTGGCTAAACTCAAGGTGGTCCACTACATCCCTGGGTGAAGTTGACACGCGGGGTGGACCTGTCGAGGAGAAGGGTCGAGGCTGGAAGCGGACGTGACACGGCCGTCTTGTGACCCGTACCGTCCCACCGTCCCGCCGCCTCCTACCACCCCGTTCAACCCTCTCTGTCCCCTGTCCCCGCTCGCCTCCCAGTCCACACGCCACCGCGCCGACCGACCGCCGCTAGTCCAGCTCTATTGTTGTTATTATTAAAGGGGGTCGTTGGGGGTGGTTGCCGCTCGGCTGAGAGGGACGATGACGGAAAGGAAGGCGGCGTCTGCAGGTGACAGATGAAACAGCTACCCTCTCCCTCGCACCCTCTTTAGATCCCCCTTGTTCTCTCTTTGCGTCCTCTCTCTCTCTCTCCCACACCCACCCTCTCTCTACCCCTCTCTAACCCCTTGCGTCGGTCTGTTTCTCTTTCTCCCGGTATTTCCTCTCTGTCCTTCCGGCAAATGCACTTGTTCGCTTGCACGCACACGTTCGAAAGTAGAGAGAGAGAGAGAGAGAGAGAGAGGGATGAAGGAGGGGAACGGAAAGAGCGACAGGGACGAAAGCAGCCAGCGAAGGAAGAGAGGATCGAAGCTTTCTCTCTTTCGTCGCTGCGAGCTCACGTTTGCCCCTCGCGTACCACACCCCACGGTCCACGGCCTTTTGGTGCGGCTGGCTGCCGTCGAAAGCTTCACCTTTCTTCGGACAGCCGAGTCCAACTCTCGACGAGGCGTATATCTCGACGGACAACGACACCCGTGCCGGATCGTTTAATGGACTCGATTGTTCATGACGAGAAAAGAAACGAGGAACGAAGAGTACATATCGGACAAACTAGAGAGAGAGAAGGAGAAAGAAAAAACATAGGAAAAGACGCAAAAGGTCGTAACAATTTAACGAAGACCGCGCGACACGGCGTAGGTCGAGAGGAAAATCTCAAGTAGGAAACGGTACAGCGAACGGTAGCAGTTGGTCGAGGTTAGTTCGCACCACCGTCCAGTGTACTCTCGAGTCTGTCTCGGGAATGGACAGCGCGGGAGACGCGAGGAATGCGCGTTTCGCGTTCTCTTGGCCGTGCTGGCAACGAAAGGAGGTCGGTAGCTACATACGTTTACTACGAATTCCCTACCGTTTCACCGCGCGTGAGGACACATCGTCCCCGGTCCGCTCCGAAATAACTCGACGTCACGGATCGTCACCCCCTTTAATCGTGCCCGGCACCCTACACGGATAGGACGCCCCGGCATCCCGTTACCGTGCTCCGACTCGCAGAGATTCGAGGATTCACCGGAGATCTACCAGGAGACAAAACCAATAAACCTCTCTCTCTCTCTCTTTCTCCCTCTCTGAGAGGATATTCGCAAGTGTCGTCGCGGATGGGGCTCGGACTGACTGCTTGTCCCATGGCCCTACGACTCTGCCTCCTTCGTGCATACACGATCTTTCGTCGTCTCGTAGCTACGAGGAACCGAAAGTCGTCCCTTTTTCACTTTCAAGTACGCGAGCCAGGTTCAAGGGTGTGGTTCCGTTCGTTCGTGAATCGTACGCGTCCACTTTTCGCGTTTTGGTTTACTTTTATTATCGGATCAGATCGTTACTATCGTAATCGTAGTAACGCGAGAGGGATGCGATTAGAATGGTACGGTGGAGAGAGGATACGAGGAAGGCGCATCGGAAGAGCCGAGGTACCAGCAAACGTCCGTCAACTGGAAGTCGTCCGTCGTCCGAAGAGACGACGGTGGACGCCCAGGCGTCGTCGCTGCTCACGGCATTGATCTGTCGGACGGCTGTCTTGATATCGACGGTGGGGAGGGTTGCGGAACGGCGGCCGCTAGACGGCTGCCTACTCCTTTAACCCGCGAAATAAGCTCCCCGTCGACGCTCGCGATTCCACCGTTGCCCTCCATCAACCTTGTCTACGCTCGATGACGGACAATCGATTCGTGTTACCGGAAAAGTGATCGAAACCTATTTTACCCGTGTACTTCATCCCTTCTCCCACGGTTGCTCTCTCTCTCTCTCTCTCTCTTTATCTCGTTCTCTCTGGTTTTAGGTGGCGCGTTAGAACCAAAGCACGCTTGCTCGTTCGTCCGCGGCGCCGTCACCCGGCAAACGTTAATCGTGGCAAATTGAACGCCGCGCGGTTCTCGACGCTCGATTAAGTTCCCCCTCGACGATCTTCTCCACCCTTCCGGGGCTTTCGCCGCGTCGCTTATCTACAGCCCCGCGCCCCACGCGGTCGAACCTGTTTTCCGGATATTCGAACGATCGGCCGGGTTTGCACGCGCGGACGAACCGTCCCGGCCGGCCACGCCACGGTCCGAGGAACCGAAACGCCACGGACGAGAACCACCTTCTGTGAACCGGCCGCTCGATCGACCGCCGTTTAATGACAGCCCTCGGTTTATGATCTCAGCAGACGAAATTCCGCGAACTAGCCACGGCTGCGTAGCTGCGGTAACCCGAACAAATTGTCAGAGGTCTCTCGCCCCGTCCCCGCGCGTTCACCACCGTCGAATTAAGCCGCGAGTCTCCCGCTCGAGTATCGTTCACAATTACGAATAACCCTAATTTTCGATCTCCTCGAGAGTGGCGAGCGGACGAGTTTATCGGTCCGCTCGAACGCTCGCCGATCGCTCTCGTTCGAACCTCCAGCTGCAGCTGAACGTGTTATTATTTATCGACTCGCGCGCTCCAAACCACCGGATGCTGAGGGGTGGGTATTCGAAACGAAACTTTTTCCAATGAAAATCGCAGGAATGTATAATAATTATCCGTGGCAATGGAGCTTGAGTGGGTACCCGTTTAGAGGGATGGATCGCGATCGGTACGAAACGGGTGATCATCGTTACAGTCGCTTTCGAAAAGGGCGTATCTCCTCGGCCGGATCGCCGCGATATAGACGTTAATGGATGTTTACGCGCGTAATATCTGGCCAAATAAACAATCAATCGATTGGTAACGTAAATAACCGGAATGTTTGAGTGTGCCGGTAACTCGAGACGAGGCAGAAAAATTGCGAGAACCCGCGAGCGATGGTAGATCGACTAAATGCAAAACCCGTGCCCCGTGCATCGATAATTCAATTTGCACACAGATAGAACAGCCTGATGGCTGTCATATAAAATCTTACCCCTCGTCCTACTATCCAGGTAGAAGGTAGATATTAACAGAGTTCGCGAAATCATTGATGTCGCATCGACGATGAATTCGCCACCCTTACCTTCGAGCAAGGTTTCAACGAGAAAGAAATAGAATGACACGGAGAAACTGGGACCAGAGGAACAGGGGTGGGGTGGAGCGAGAGGGGGCGGTAAGAAGGCGAGGACTCCCGTGTACAGTAGAAACGGATACGCTGCTGTATAACAGGACAAGGAGAAGGATAGGACGGTTCAGGTTAGGTTGGTCGCCTGACCCGGTTGACAATCGATTGACGGCTGTCGCCAAGACCCTTCAGCCGGCAGCCTTTCCACCTTCTAACCCGGCGAACCTCTCCCGATCGAGTCGATGCCGCCGCCGCCGCCACCGCCGCCACCCTCGTTCTCGCGAACCCACCGGCTCGTCCGTTCCATCGGCTCGAATAAATTCCCCTAATTATCTCCTGCCTCGGCAGGCTTAACCCCTTACCGGTGTAGCCGGAACGTCGTCGTGTAAAACTCGTGACACGGCGCCGAGGATCGAATCCTTGGGGAGCGTCCGGGAGAGCGACGCGCGACGAGCCATTTATTAACGCGTCGAACCCAAGAAAAATAAAGTAACCACACGCAAACGTATCGAAGTCGATCAAGAAATCGTACGTTTAATTTTAGAATCTGAATTATATAAACTGTTGGAATATATTTGCTGCCGCGAGATTTAAACGTGTTCGATTTCAGTTCTCGGTTGAATATTTCAACAACGCGTGTATGCATACTTAAACCCAGCGAATCGATACTTTTTTCTTTCATCCCTCGACGTATGTCCTCGTATCCTAGCAGAATTACAGGCTTACGCGTTCCTTTCGTTCGTTCGTCTCGAGACGACGAAGATTCCGATGGAACCTGGCGATCCGTGCCCAACCGAACGAACCATAGTTCCGGGTACGCGCTCGGAAGAATCGACGTCGCGGAGGCCCATCCCCCGTGGACAGACGGCGCGCGACCGATTACGCGCTCGCGTGGAGTGGCAGAGATCGTGGTAGCGTTGCAGCGTGGGATGCGGCGGCGAGCGGAGAGGAGTACGCGCGAGAACGACACGCACACGCGTAGCCGGTGCTGTGCGCGCGTTCGCGCACTCGCCTCTTTTCCACGGGCGGCTGCGAACACGGAGAAAGCCTCGCGGAAGGTAATAGGATGGGGTATACACGCCGAGCGGTGTTGGATATTATTTGCCGAGGACAGTGACAAACGCCCGTCAACGTCATTTCCACTCGCAACGTCGGCTTCCTCCGACAGCACCACCGACACCGCGCTATCTGCGATACCACCCCCGCGCCCCGCCAGCGACACCTTCGCCTCTTCCAGCAGGGTCTGCCGCGCGGGGGTACGTCTCTCGTCTCCTTGCCCGGCCGCCTCATCTCGCGGGAGGCGAGCCTGGAAACGTGACGGGCATATCTAACGCGCGTAGTTTCTGGACCGCCTGGTCGTCCGTGGCGGCCATCAAAAGGCGCCTCTCTCGACGCGACGCGACGCGTCGCGCCACGCCAACCTCTTCGTCCCTCTTATACGCGGTCTGCACCCGTGCGACGGTAGTTCCGGTTGATTCGCAGCGGCACTGGTACGTCTCTGGTTCGGTTCGGTTCGGTTCAGTTCAGTTCGGCTGGCTCACTCGCCGTTCACCGCGAGAGGAAAAACAATAATTCGACTCGCGACCGGGAGAAATCGTCCGTAGAACGAGCATCGAGCAAGAGTGGGGTTCAGTTAGGCAGAAGGGTGTAGTATGGTGTATAACCGTGGTGGTAGGAAGGGGGTACGACGACTGGAGCGGACGGGAGGAGTCGAAGTGAGAGAGAGAGAAAGAGAGTGAGAGAGAGGTAGAGGGGCGGGGGAGGGTGGTGTGGATGGGAGGTGGAGGACAGGGGGGAGGCGGCGGGTAGAGGGAAGGGGGGGCGTAGGTAGTCATTATGTGGAGGGAGGTGACGTCACTGACGGTGACGGATGGCTACACGTCAGGCAAGTATAAACCCCATGGTACCCAATAAATTATTGCAACTATAAATTACTTCTGTGCTCACGATATAATGCCACGGCTACCGCCGCGGCGGTGGTGTGCGTGCACGTACACGTACGCGTCGTCCGTGCTGTCGCGTCGAAGCGGTTGCGAAGGTGGGGCGTGCAAACAAAGGTGGTACGATCTCCGACTAACTAGCCTCGGTACGGTTAGCACCGCTGCTAACCCCGTGTGTTATCGCCCTTCTTTCCGCTCGCCCCTTTCTTCTCTCTCCGCGTCGAGTTTCCATCCACCCGTGTACTCTCTTCGTCCTTGGTCTCTTCGTCTTTCGTCGTTTCGCTGAGAAGTCGGAGATTTTTCCGCCTGGCGACGACGATGGATGGGATCGCGCGATCGGGAAAACGGGGATCGAGTCGAACTCGTAAGCGAGAGGACAGCGTCGAAGCAGCGGACAGCGTTTCTTCCCTCTGCGGATCGTTTGGCAATGAGAGCCACTGACATAACATAATCCCGAGCAATTCGTAATAAATATCGTTGCGTCGGCCTGGTTCGGCGTTATTGGTGTATCTGTCTCTCATCTCGATGCCTTTGGGGGGCTAAGAAGCGAGGCAGAGCGGCGGACGAAGGGGCCGGGGGAAGATATTATGGGCGTGCGAGTGAGTTATACGCCTTGCCGCATGTGTGTCGCATAAATCTGCTCCGACCTCGGTACCGGCCCCCTCGCGACCGCACTGGAACCGTTTCTAGACTTTCCTTCGATTCCGACGACAACGGGAACGGTAACGACTCGAACCGACTCGACGACTGACCGACTGTTTGGCCGGCTGACAGACCCGTACTCGTTGCACTTACAGAGATACACACGTACCCAGGCTAAGACCGTTGCGATCGATATTGGGACTGTTATATATCCTACGCGTGGTACGCGAGCCGATCGTGAGACTTTTCCTCCCCTTCCCGCACCAGCTCCAAACTGAATAATCCATCGCGACACGGTTTCACTCTGCGAACGGGACGACGGAGAGGAGGGAGGAAAAATGAAAAGCGGAGGAAAAAGTAAGGGAAAAAGAGTCCCGCGCGAATTTCGATTCTCGATCTTCCGTAAATCCGCGGATATACACCGTGACTCGTGTACCGCGTTCCGTACCGCGTTACACCGAGATTATTTATAGACCGGTGCCGTCCGCGAGGCATCATCGTTCAGGTTTCGCGAGCTGAATATTACCGCGAAAATTGAAAGCTTCTCGTCGTGGTCGTCGTCGTCGTCGTGGAAATTCTTTCCTCGATCGCAGAGCTCTCGCAACGCGGAGAAGGATACTCGCACGCTCGTAGAGAAAGAGAGAGAGAGAGAGAGAGAGCTTGCGTCAGGGTGCGAAGCGGAACGTCGGAGGGACCGCGGGAGAGGTGGCCGCGGGCGCGCACCTGTCCTTCCGTACATCAGCCGTCCGTCATCCTGAGGACGAATCGTTCTCTGTCCGTGCCGGGCCCGTCTTCTACCGAACCGTTCGCGCGTACCGCCAGGCATCGCACTTATTTACGTTGACACAATATTTATTAGGACGGATCGGTGAGGCGGCCGTTCGCTGGTTCGTTGGTTCGTACGTGCCGGCAGCCTATTTCGGGAGCCGCTTCACGCGGCGAAAGACCGGCCAGTCGGTCGTTCCGTGGGACACATCCACTCTCTCTCCTTCGGGATTAAGACGCGCGTTACACGTATAAATACACGCGCGTAGAGGCGCACGCGTGCGCGAACGGTTCTTTTTCGCGAGTCGCGGGTTCGCGCGCGGGGGTCGTTGTACCCGGTAGCCCGTTGCGAACAAGGGTTGAAAGTATTCCGGCCGGCGATCGCGGGTTCTCGAGCCGCGGTGTCGGTCGCGCGACGGCGACGACCACTTCGCGCGAGGGCCACGACACGCAGAGGCTATGTAAACGAAACGATAACCGGCCGGATCGACACCAGCTGCTTCGTGTTTGTTGCCGCTCCTATAAATAGAGCGAACCGTTCGCTCTTTCTCGCGTGTGTACGCCCGCTCGGAGCATCCGAGCACCGCCGCCGCGCGATCCTTTCGCTCCTACTTGCTCCCCCTCTCTCCTCCCCCTGTGTATCCTTCCATCAACCGAGGCCTCTTCTGCTCTCACCCCCTGAACGAGCCGTCGTCGTCCGACTTTTTAACTCTCTCGCCTCGGCTCTCTTACTCGTACCTCGGCTCGAGAGACGTTACTTCGCTGACAATTATTGTTGTCACGGCCTCTGCACCGGCAGTCAGTAACAGGAGTGACATTTCGAAAGGCGGCGTGACGGCGAATGGAAGAAAGAGATGGACGCCGTCGGTAGTGGCGAAGGACGAGGGGAGAGATCGAGAGGTGGGACGAGGACGGAGAGGCGGAGGAGAAGAGTGACGGATATCGTGATGAAGGCGTCCTCCTGTCATCTCTTCTCTTCCACCTTGCCAGGCCCGTCGCGTCCGCCTCGCGTCCTCCTCGCGTCCTCCTCGCCCCCGCGAGCCCTCTCCTCGACCCTTCGCCGACGTCCTTTCCTCGCTTCCGTCCGACGACGTCCCTCCCTACCGCGATCCGTGCGCGCGTAAAAACGAACCGCTTCGAGCGATGCGCGCGGGAATCGTGGAATCCAAATAGAATCACGTTGAACGCACGGGACGCGCGACATCGCGCGCTGTGCGGAGGCAACAACGAAACGCGGGGGAGCTGGAGCGCGACGACCACGACGACCAAGACGAGCAGGACGAACCAGAGAGCCAACTGCGAAACGGGTTTGCGGATTTCAGCTTTTTTAAAGCAGCGGCCACGGCAGCCACGGCAGCAGCTACGGCAGCCACGCATCGATCATCACTGTCGCCTGTTGCTCGATCGGACGAACGAATCAACGAGCGAGCGAGCGAACGAACGAACGAACGAACGGTCGGTCTTACAGGACGCGTACCCCCATCATCCATCATCCATCATCCAGTCGTCCTACCTGCATCACCGGACGCACCTACGGCGCGACCGTGCGTGCCCGATCATTAATACCTTTCGGTCAAGTATACGCGCGACGCAATTTACTCGATCGCTTTCCCGTGCGCTCCGCGGCCATCCGGGGGAATGATTTACCACGTACTCCCGTCGACACCGTTGAAATTTCCTTGGAATTTCAATTTTTCACTCCTTTTTCTCTTGTTCCCGCATCTCGTCCATCAAATCGTCGGTCAGTCGCGCGCGCAAAAAACGTGCGAGCGACACTCTCGAAGGAAAGAGGTCGCTGGGCGCACCGGTGCGGCGAAGCGATCGGGCGTGGACGGGACTTTCCACGACCACTCGACACACTCGTCGACAACCTCCGCGACTTTCGAATATCGCTCGAACGGATCGAAGAGGCAGAAGCAGAAGAGAAACAAGAAGAGAGAACAGTTTTCGTTGGCGCTCGCGTCGAATGAGAGAACGTCTTGATCGGTAGCTAGTTAAGCGATCGAGGAAGGAGCGACGCATTTTTTATGCGCCGGTAG
Organism: Xylocopa sonorina; assembly: GCF_050948175.1. Lineage (NCBI taxonomy): Eukaryota > Metazoa > Arthropoda > Insecta > Hymenoptera > Apidae > Xylocopa > Xylocopa sonorina. The sequence goes on from NC_135193.1 coordinate 19,076,632, forward strand.
AATCGCGAGCGATCGCTCGCCGAGGGATACGGTGGAGGGACGTGGATGGAACGCGGGACGGTCGGCGATGGGAGGAAGCGATTCGACAGGCTGATGGAGTGAGTGTTGACTTAGGATAACAGTCGGCTCATCGGTCAATCAGTCAGGTAGACTACGGTAGGTCGGTGCTCCGTCTTCGGTTCGGCCCTGTCGTCTCGTACGGACGGTTAAGCGACTCACGAATCCGACCACCCGACGTGCTCCGTCCGGGAAGACAAAGCGATCGGTCCAGCGACGGGCGGGCCGAATCGTAAACATTTGCGTCAACGCGGCGCGCGTCGTCCAGAGGAGGAAGAGGAGTAGCGGCAAAAGTCTCGCGAAATCGGAAAATACGCGTACGCGTACGGTTTCCGCCTCCGCAGCCGTGTTACACCGGCGCAGCGGTATATACGGAGTTCGAGATTCGAGAGCCGGTTGCCTTCGAGACGAACGAGCGTAAGAGAGGAAGCGTACGGGAGAAAGGAAAGGAGCGAGAGGCGGAAAGAAGGACGGCGGGGAGGAAGGAGAACGGATTCACCCGTCAGTCACTCTCTGGCAGACCGCGAGAGAATCACAATGCGAGGCTTCCCTTTGCCCTTCCTCTCTCTTCGTCTTTCTATCCCCTAACCTCCTTCCCTCCGCCGCCAACATCGCCACCTCCGCCCGTCCGTTCGTCCGTCTGTCTGTCTGCCTGCCTGCCTGTCCATCCGATCGTCTCTTCTTCGTCTGCCTCCTGTCACTCTCCACGCCAGCCTCCCGACGCGACGGTTCTCTCGCATCAGGAATTCATCTCCTCTCCTGTCCTGTCCTGTCCTGTCCTGTCCTACCTTCTCCACCACCTCCTCCTCCGTTGCTCCTTTTGTTCACCTTCACCCTTCCCGCCTCCGCCACGGCTTCCTTGCTTTCCTGCTTTTCCCTCGCCCACCGGCCGGGTGACGCGCGATGTCCTTGCCGCTGCTCGCCGTTGTTACGCGTCCTTTTATTTCCGGTCGAGCGCGCCACCATCGTTGCGAGGTGGAGATCCATCGACTGGCACGAGCGATCTTCCTCCTTCACCTCGAAGACCGTCCTCGTCGCGCGCGAGAGGTGTTCTCGATTAGAAAATAAAAAGGAAACGATCAACGCCGGATCCGCTGTTGGATCAACGCCTCGCGATAACGGACGGAACGCGAGTCCTCTCAAAGGAAACTGTGTTATCTCCCCAGTTTACCTAGCAAACGATCCAGCCCCGTAAATTTCGCGAACTTCCACGGAGATGTTTTAACGACCGCGCCGCCGAGCGTCGTCGGCAAACCTCACCCGATTTCGCGTTTCATTTGGACAATCTCCACCGGTTGGTACCAATAAGCTGCGGTAGGTACACACGCGCGCGAGTACGTTCCTTAGCGAACCGTCAGAGAGAGAGAGAGAGAAAGAGAGACGCGCATCGCGACCCTCGCTTAGCATCGCACAGACAGAGACGAAGCGAGAATAGGTTCTCACCGTATAAAAGTATGTACATAATTATCGTTGCGGCGGGGGAGGAGGCGGTCGAGTCGAGGCGGACGCGGACGAAAGAGAGCAAGAAGTCGCGGTGGCTCTCGGTTGGTAAGGCGCCCCGCGATGTTTGCTCTGTAGCCGTGCTCAGGCCGGATATCGCGCGGTAGCATCTCCGATCCGGTGCGCCGGGGCTCGGCCGGTTTTAAGCTCGGTACGTCACGCTCCTTATTCCCCTCGTATCTTTTCCCGTGGCTGAATACGTAACCCCGTGGTAGCGCGGCTCGCTCGTTAACGGGCTGCCAATGGGGGCCGCGCCGCGACGACTGTATCCTGGACGGGCCCTAGAAGCGAGCCGATCCTCGAGCGTACGGGAAGAAACGCGGAGGAGAGATTAGGCAGGGTAAAAGAAAGCGGGCGGAGCTCTGGTGGACAGTAGTGGAGAACCGCCCTTGGACTCTTTCTCTCTCTCTCTCTTTCTCTTTGAGTGTACCCCTTCTTGGTAGCGGTCCCTGGTTACGATGCTCCATGGTTTTTTCTCTCTCTCTCTCGCTTGTTCACTTTTTTCTTGCCATTCCTTTCACCCTCACGGTATCGTCTTCCTCGGTTCTCATCGTCGTCGTCGTCGTCGTCGTCAGCGTCGCGATCGTTGGTCGTTCGCCTTTTCCTCGGGCACCTCCCGTTCCCGGCTGGGTCGCAGCGGGCACCACCAGCCAATTCCATCGAATCGTTCACGGTCGCGCAGGGCTACGTAGGGCTGCTCCGCACCACTCCGCTTCTCCGCGAGCGGCCAACAGAGACAATGGACAATGGGGACATAAATCTGCGTAATTAGTTGCCGATGCCTCCTCGGATCGATGCGCGATCTCTTTTCCCTCCTTCTTTCGTGGCCCATCGGCGAACAAACGATCGTTTGGTTGGCCAGTCGGCAAAGTAGGACGGTGCTCATCGTCCCGTTTGTCCCCACCCTCTTTCGGAAGGGAGGTGTGCGCTGCCAGCCGCTGCCTTTCCGCCTCTTTCTTTCTTTCTTTCTTTCTCTCCTTTTCGTCCCTCTTCGCCGTCCCGCGGATCGCCCGGATCCGGATGTTTCTCTCGTTCCGTCCCCCGCCATCTCGAGCGAGGACGCGTCACCGGAACAAGATGGCGAGCCAACGTGTCGAGACGAGGGATAGTCACCTTGGCTCGATCCGTTTCGAGTGTTTCCGTTTCCGGGTAGCGCCACCACCCTTCCGGGTGCGCACCGTTTCGCTTCGCAGCGAGACGATAAGCAACGTTAGATAATTACGAGCGCGAGCTCGTATACGAACGATCCGCGACGACTCTCTCGGTGGTTAGATTCGAGACGCTCTCAGCGTCGTCGATCGAACGTTCGATCGCTGCGACGATTTGATTAACAGTCATAATACCGGCGACGGAAGTCTCCGGGTTGCGCGAGACAATAGAGGCCACGGTGATCTTGCTCGACGTATCCGTCGTTCGGGACGTCGCGTCGCGCCGCGAAAACGCGATAAATGAACCGATAACGCCAATTGTATCGGCGGCGAAAGCGCCTACCACCGTCTTCGCGACGTTTCTGCGCTCGCCCCTCACTTTCTAGTTCTCGAAAATTCGCGACGCCCTCGCGCGATCCGCTGCGCGTCGCGTCACTGATAAATGATCGTTACGATTTTTCCGTTACAGGGGAGGACGGAGTCGAAGGCTCAGGGCCCGGCGCGGACCTCCAGGGGGAGGAGGGCGATTGCGTGGAGGATGACGGCGCAATTAGTCCTAGCGAGAGAGGTTGCACGGCCGCGGCCAAAGAGGAGGAGGATGGGGAGGACACCGACGAGGAGGACGACGAGGACGCATCGCCGCCAACGCCACCGCCTTCCGCAACCGCGAGACTGAATCCTACGATTTTGAGGGACACAGGACCGCCGGACAGGTAAACCTCGATCATCGCACGCGCCACTAGCCAACTTTTCAACCCCTCTTGGCTCGACCACCCCTCGTTCGAGTTCGTTCTTCTCCCGCTCTATCCAGAGACCAGAGGAGCGCGCGCGAAAGTGGCTGGCGCGGACGTGGATCCCAACGAACACGGCTCGCTTGAAACTCATTAACCGGTGCTTTAGTCGGAGCCTCGTCATAAACCGCCTAAATCAACGAGAGCGGCGCTCGCTGCCGTTTCGCTTTGAACTCGCCGACGTCGCGCCGGGCGCCCCTCGCCGGTATGCATCCGTTAGCAGGCACACCCACTCGCTCGCGTACACGTGTACACGCGTGTACACGTACGTATGCACGGCTAGTCTCGTTGTTTGAGCGCAACGAATCGTCACGGAGCCGTGCCGCGCACGACCGGGAGACGGTGTAAACGTTGTTGCTCGCCTCCCCCTGCCACGGTGCGGGGGAAGCCAGAAGAGGAAAGGACGAGGTCGAATAAGCCGGTGCCAGAGCTGATATCGGTGACTGCCGGTGTTGCGACGTCATACAGCTTATAATAGAGATAGGCACGTGTTACGCGTCGCTCTGCACCGCTGAGGATCCCGCCAATGCCACTCCCCCGGTACCAACGATTCCGCCTCGAAACGCACAGGAACCCCGGTCACGGTCATCGAGTTTTGCACCAACTACCAGCATTCGCGCACGATCTCAAGGTTGAGAAGGTTGAGAACGTTCGAATCGTTTCTACCATCGAGACGATCGATAGTTGTCACGTGTCGTTGGTTCTTCTTGATCGCGACTAAGGTGGATCGAGAGTGTCGAAGGTCCTCGAGTTTCGTGTAAGACAGCGAGAGTCCTCTGAATGAGCATCCACGAGAGGCTGTCATCGACGAATGTTGCAAGTTTGTGGAGGAACTAAAAAAAAAAGAGGAAAAAGAACGAATAAAAAAAAAAAAAAACAGAGACATTGGTAACTACGACCGCAATTCTGTACGCTTTGACATGGAATGACTCGTACCGCTTTGCCGCATCACCGGTTAACACGGGGGCGGTGGTGGATGCGTGTCCCGGCGACGGGCTGCGGGCTGCGTCAGTGGCGCCTCCGTACCTCTCGCCGCCCCGTCCGTCGCCCACCGAAAACTTCCCCTGCATGCGTGTCGGTGCCGCTGCTCTCCCCTTTCGTCTCCTGCCACGCATTCGGCGTTCAGTCAGAAGCAGTCAGTTACGAGCGAGCCGTCGACAAGCTTGCAGCCTCGCTCGCTCGCTATCCGTTCCGTTCCGTTCCGTTCCGTACTCTGCCACCGATTGTTTATCCAAAACCCGTCCGCGTGATCGCAACGACGCATCGGAAGGTAATCACCGATCCACGTCCTCGAGAATCTCTCCGATCGATTATTCAAAACGACGCTTCGATGAACGCGCGCGGTCATCGCTTACTTACGATCCATCGATCGATTGATCGAACCACGCGCCACGATCCTGTGTAACGCTTCTCCCGTTCTGTTTCATGCTTCCAGAGAGCCAATGAGTCCGCGCTGTCCCTCGAGAGATTCCCGGGAATCGTCCGGTCCGGCGACCGGAAGTCCTCCGCCGCCAGCGACGAGGAGCACCGCGAGTCCAGTCAGCCCGAGCGGCATCGTGCCACTCCCGCTCGGCAGCCATCCTCTTCTACCACCCCATTCCGCGGCGATGATGGCCGCGTATCTACAACAGACCCACCAGAGACTGCTGCTGGGCCACTCGCCGTTGTCCCGTGGCTCCGTTTCGCCGTTGGTATCCTCCTCGTGTTCGCCACCGGCCGCCACTCCCGGCTTGCTGGTATCGCCCAGCAGCGTCGGCGAGGTATCGCCGTCCGCGACCCCGTTGCCAGCTGTGCTCGACTTCAGCACGAGGAAAGCCTCCTCCACCGAGGACGACGAAGAGGAGCAGATCTTGAACCTGAGCAAACCGCCGACACCGTCGTTCACCAGCGAGACGAACAACGGCCCGTTGGATCTGTCGGTGCCGAGCAGAAAACGGCCAGGGTTGGAGGATTCACCGCCGCCGCCGGTTCGCAAATCGTCGAGGCTGTCAGCGAGCACGGCAGCCGCAGCCGCGGCGGCGGCGGCGGCGGCTGCAGCGGCCGCAGCGGCCGCCCATCAAGAGGCCGCGCAGGCCGTCACTGCCGCTGGTTTTGGTAGGCCACCGGTCGTATCGCCGTGGACGTCGCCCGTGGTCGCCTCGCACTTCCCTTACTTCGCGGCCGCGGTCGCGGCAGCGGCTACTAGTCAGCAGCAACTATCGCCGAAGAGCAACGCAGGCGTGGTCGAGCATCATCAGCAGCTCTGGAACGGCAAGATGAAACCGCCGTCCGCGCTGGACAAGTCGTATCAGCCGAGCGAGGCGACCAAGGCACTGGAGAAGATGAGCGAGTTGAGCAAACTGGGCGGCGAGGATCTCTTTCGATCGCAGAGTTCAGCTGTAACCGGGGGTGGATCGAGCGGCGCTGTGGCTGCCGCTGTCGCGGGTAATCCTACTGCTGGTTCGACTTCCGGTAGCAGACACAGCGCTTGGCAGTCGCACTGGTTGAACAAGGGTGCCGATCAAGCGAAGGACGTGCTCAAGTGTGTCTGGTGCAAGCAAAGTTTCCCAACGTTAGCCGCGATGACCACTCATATGAAGGAGGCGAAACACTGCGGCGTGAACATGCCGGTTCCGACCGCCGCCTCCGCGCTTCATCCGCAACAGCCGAGCGTGCCGAACATCCCAGCGCCCCAGCAGCCCCATCAGACGCAGCAGACCGCGTCGAGCAACACCGGCGGTTCCGGTGGCGGTGGTTCCGCGACGCCTAGCAGCAAGCAGAGTCCATCCGAGTTGAATCTGTTGATCAAGGAGACGATGCCGTTGCCGAGGAAATTGGTACGCGGTCAGGACGTATGGCTGGGCAAGGGCGCCGAACAGACGCGACAGATACTCAAGTGTATGTGGTGCGGGCAAAGTTTTCGCTCTCTCGCTGAGATGACGTCGCACATGCAACAGACGCAACACTACACGAACATCATCTCTCAGGAGCAGATCATCTCGTGGAAGTCGTCGGACGAGAGTAAAGGCGGTAGCGGCGGTGGTAGCGGCGGTGGCGGTGGCGGTGGCGCAGGAGGCGGCGGTGGGACCGTCGCGGGTGGCGTTGGCGGTGGTAGCACCGCCGCGACCGCTCCCAGCCCGCACGCTGGCAACGCGACTGGTCCCGGTTCAGGCGCGACCAGCAGCCACGTCAGCGCCGTGCTCACCTGCAAGGTTTGCGACCAAGCGTTCAGCTCGTTGAAGGAGCTGAGCAATCACATGGTGAAGAACTCCCACTACAAAGAGCACATAATGCGGTCCATCACCGAGAGCGGCGGCAGGCGTAGACAGACGCGGGAGAAGCGCAAGAAGTCGTTGCCTGTGAGGAAGCTGTTGGAGCTGGAGCGAGCGCAGAACGAGTTCAAGAACGGGGACGCGGCTACTGGGTTGAGCCACAGCCTTGGGAAGCACGCCGGTCGGATCACCTGTGAGAAATGCGGCGAGAAGATCGAGACGACCATCTTCGTCGATCACATACGCCAGTGCATCGGGGCGGGCACCGTTGGCGCGAATCAGCGGAACTTCCTGAAGAACGCGTTGATGTCGAACCACCTGCCAGCCACGTTGCCACCCACGGAGAGCGGTCGCAAGAGCGTGACCGAGGACGGCTCGTCCGTGTCCTCGAGGCACCATCGGTCGCCCTCTTCCGCCAGCGACGCGACCACACCCGGTAAAGACACGCCGACACCGATCGCTGGCGAGACCACAGGCACCTCCTCACCGTCCGTGTTGAACGCGATCGAGAAACTGATCGAGAAGAGCTTCGACTCGCGCGTCAGGCACGGCACTTCCGGTCTGCACCACGCGCAACCAGGCGCGCCGATGGGCACCAGCATTCTGAAGCGACTCGGCATCGACGAGAGCGTCGACTACACGAAACCACTGGTCGACCCGCAAACGATGAACCTGCTGAGGTCGTATCAACAGCAACAGCAACAACAGCAGCAACAACAGCATCATTACGCGGCGAGCTCGGCAGTGCGACGAGAACGAAGCGGAAGCGAGTCGAGCTCCGTGTCGGAGCGAGGAAGCGGCGGTAGAACCGACACGATGACCCCGGAGAGGCGCGTGGATCTCTCATCGGTCGGTCATTCGGACACTAGGCATTCCCATCATCACCGGATCACGCCGGACAAACAGGTCGGTCCTCAGAGCTTGGCCTCGAGTCGTCATCATCATCCGACCACCGAAGAGTCCGAGGACGAAGAGTCGTCGACGACCGCGTCCGCGTCCGCCGCGGCGGCGGCGGCTGGTGTGGTCGTGAAGAAGGAGCCACGGGACGACGAATCGGACGAGCGGATCGGCCACGAGGAGGAACAGTCCCAATCCCAGTCGCAAGCGCAGCATCAACAGCAACGCGAGGTGTTCGTGAAGAAGGAGATCGTGGACGATTGCAGGGACGACGAGGAGGAACAAGGTACGTTCAATCACCGACGAAGCAGCCTGCACGAGGGTTCGGAGGAGGGCAGGGAGGTGATGTCGCCGCGTATGAACCCACCGACACCCAGGTCCAGCGGACAGCCGGAACAGCTCGCTCGTAGCCCGTGCAGGAACAGCACCAGCAGTCCGACGAGCAGCGACAGGTCGGTGACCCCGCGCGGTACACCCGACACTAAAGGATCGAGTAGCCTGGGCGCGCTATCCTCCATGTTCGACAGCCTGTCAGGCGGCGGAGGCGGCAGCGGCGGCGGTGGCGGCGGCGGAGGCGGTGGCGGCGGCGGCAGCGGCGGTGGTGGCTCGAGCGGCACGGTCGACTCTCAGGGACGCAAGACCAGCAGCCATCCGTTGGCCGCGCTGCAAAAGCTCTGCGACAAGACGGAGACGAGGGGCGGGAGCAGCAGCGCGGCTCGGTCCAGCGGCGGTCCCGGAACCACGGGTGGTCTCGGCTCCGCGGCAGGAAGCGGGGTTGGCGCGACCGGTCCTGGCTCCGGGACGGCTCCAGGGGCGATCTTGGCGTTCAGCTGGGCCTGCAACGACGCCGTCGTCACCGCCGACTCGATAATGAAGTGCGCGTTTTGCGACACACCGTTCATCTCGAAGGGCGCGTACAGGCATCATCTGTCTAAAATGCATTTCGTAAAGGACGGCGTGATCCCGGACCCATTGACGATCGGTCGGTCGGCGGCGGCCGCGGCCGCGGCGGCGGCTGCTGCTGCTGCGGCCGCGGCAGCCGCGGCCTCGCAGACGCCCGCGATCGGCCCGCCGTCCGGCTCCGGTCACAGTTCTTCCTCGCCACCGACATCGCAGCGCAACAAGTCGCCGCCGCTTCCGCAGGCGAACGGCAGCCCATCTCAGTCAGCGGCCTCTCCCCTCGAGGAGAGCCCGCACTCGAAATTTCTCAAGTATACGGAGCTGGCCAAGCAGTTGTCCAGCAAGTACGTATAGTCCGAGCTCCGTAAGTAGCGGTGCCACTTGTACATAAGTGTATCTATAATACTGTAACGATTGTAACTAGGCGACGCGATTGGACACCTTTACACCTCCTACGAACCTCCGCCTCGAGCCAAAATCCATCCTCTTTTCGTACGCTCGATTCCATTATCCGGTCAACGTTCGCGCCTCCTCCCCCTTTTTCTCCTTCTTCTCTCCTTCTTCCTTCTCTCTATCGCCTCCGACGTCTTCCCGTCTTCCACTTTCCGTTTCACACCCTCGCGCGCGTGTACACGGACACAGACACAGACACAGACACACACGTTCGTTGGTTCTTCCGTTCTTTCCTGTCCGACACTTTTTTTCATTCTCTTCTCCTCGTCACTCTCTCACCCTATCGTCGCGAGTTTTCCTTCGACCATCACCAACCACCAGCCGCCCCCTCTACTCTTCGTCACCGGATAATCGTGTCGCGCGACGATGAAACAGGAGGTAGATATCGAACGTGCGTTGATTAAATTGTGATGCCACCATATCTCGCGGCACCGCTGAGTCAAGGGGCTCGGCGAGCGGCCAAGTTTGTGATTTTATAAATACTTAAGGACATTTACGACTGGCGTTGAGAGCGGCGATACGTGCGAGAAAGTGTGCGTGCGTGTGTGCGCGTGTCTGTCTGTCTGTCTGTGTGTGCGTTTGAGCGTACGCGTGTTCGCGTGTATGAAACGGAGAGAATGAGGGAAAAAGTGATAGAGAGAGAGAGAGAGTCTGAACGAGAGAAAGCAGAAGCGGAATAGCGAATAGAATTTTTCAAGGCGGAAGACGGGAAGGCTTACCTATCACAGCTGTCGTAAGGTCAGATCAGCATGTATACCTCTAGAACGTAAGAGCGTAGTTGATTAGCGCATAGGCTAGGCTAGGGTCCGCCCTTGTATAGGAATCATCTTTATTGATACGTAGAGCTGAGAAACCGGTGAGATCCTCCACGAAAGTGTACGAGTTCCGGATGAACCAGAATTACGCTATCGGCGAACGATCGAGAGAACGTGCGAGAGCAAGAGTGATAGTGATAGAGAGAGAGAGAGAGAGAGAGAGAGAGAAAGAGTGAGAGAGAGAGTGAGAGTGTGTGGCGACGCAAAAAAAGAAAGATGAAAAAGTAAGAAAAGTATCGAGAAGCAACGAGATACGGTGCAATAGCGGATCGAGCGCGCGCGACGCGGCGTCCTCGACTATTATCGTTTTTTCTTCGCTCGTAGCGTACGAGTAGACCATTGTAAATTTTTCTTTGTTCAAATAATATTTATTGCGCCGTGCGTGCCAACGCCCGACGTTTTAAGTGTAAAATATTCTCGATTACTATCGGATTATCGCGACTACCCGTGTATATTGATTACGATCACGATTATTCTCGATGATAATAAAAGAAAAAAAAGAAAAAAGAAAAATCGCGCGAGGAGCGACGCGGACGAGTTCACTTGCTGCTTCTGCGCGTCCCCGGGACGAACGTTCAGGGGGGCGGACGCGAGCGTCGCCTGGCGTCACGGTGCCCCCGCGTGGGCGCCGTCTCGCGGAAGCAGAGAGACCGGAAATGGCACGGGGAACGCGCGACGGGGTTGTTCTTGTTGCCGATTCGAGTGAGAAAGGGGGGGGGGGGGAGGGAGAGAAAATGAAATGATACGCCGAACCGGGTGATGATTGCGCGCGCGTTCGAGGACGGGCGAGCGCAGTTTTTTTGGAGCGGAACACACTTGTATACGTATTTCTTGTAAACTCTAATTCTTCCACATCGCGGACTTTAAAAGTATTTATCGATATAACGATAACATTAATATTATTATTGTAATTATATACGACTGCTGAGAGTGTAACGGAGATACGAGAAACGAGGTCTAAGTGGATGCGCGGCGACACGCGGCATGGTACGCCCGCTAGCGAGAAACGAAAACGCAAAATAGCCGACCGTGCAAAAAAGGCAAAAAAAAAAAAATAAATAAATAAATAAATAAAATAAAATAAAATAAAATAAATAAATAAAATAAATAAAATACGCTCGAAAAGTACCTACCTACTTACAAATGCGCAACCACAAAGATATGCATCATGTATACGCGACTCTTGAAACCATTTTACCAGATTTCTCATTATTTAATTATTTCGGTTGTATTTTAAAATGCAATTAAAGCTCAAATAAATATATATGTTATAAAGTAAAACAATCCGTGTTGGTTTCCTTTCCACCTGTTCCACCGTCGTATCGAGCTGATTTCAAACGATTCGTACTCGACGGGCCCGTAAACTTTGCTTGGACGTAGGGACCTGGCGTACACCGCCATTGGTAAATCCAGTAACCCCGAAAATCCCTGATAACTACGAATCGAGGGAGGCAAACTCCCAAACGATGCTGGGAACTGGTTACGTGTGATCTGAAGGTAGATCCGCGTTATCCATCTGACCAGCGGTCAGATAATTTGCCACCAGCCAGACGAATACCATTCAACCCACCCTCGATGCCTTGAAGACTCAACTGTAACTCGTACATCCTAACAATCCTGTCCACAACTTTGCGACTACTTTATTTACCCTCGAAAAAAAGCAATACTCAACAGCATCGTGCACAGAACTAAATAACCGAGTGGAACTCTCGAAGAACGCTGTTAATTTCGCTAAAAACGATCGAACGAAACGCGTCCAGCGATACCAATCGTTAATCGTCGTCCATGAATTGCGAAGGAACCCGATTCTCGTCCGCGGCGTCAGTTACAGCGGCGGAGCTGATTAGCCCACCGAAAGATGGCTATCGACAATTACAACAACTTTCGTCTGGCAACCTCTGGTGCCCCGTATCTCCAGGCGTATTACCGTAACCCTCTGCCTCGATGCCACGGATTATCCGGTTGCGCTGGTTACCCTACGAGACATCGAGACCCGTGCCCGGTTTAGGTTATGCGGTTACAAATCCTTGTACGTACGCGTGTACGTGCCGGTATCCGACGATGAAACAACCGAAACCCCCGCCCCCTGTGCCATATAATATCGTCGAAGAACAGGCGTAGCCGATGGATAAACTAGATAAACGTAGAGCCGCGTTACTAACATAGAAATCGCTTATCAGACCAGAGGACCTTTCGCGAGATACGATCGCGACCAAGGCCGTTCGGCGAACCCACCCCTCGGTTTGTCCCGCTCCGCGTACCAGTCGCGCGTTCCTCCGCAGCTGTACGATTCTGCGTTGCTCGTTTTCACGAGTTTCGGATACTCGCCGCGAAACTTATCGCACTGCTGGCCAATCTCGAGTGCTGGCCTCTCTCTTTCCTCTGAGCGCCCTCGTCGAGTCGTCGAATTCCGCGACGCAACCCCGCGCGACTGTGGAACGCAGCGAGGTGAACATAAAGAGGGAGGCAAAGAGAGACGGCGGGGGAGCTTTGGAAGCTCATCTACGTATTGCCCGATCGGCTGGTAATGAATTTGTCTAATGGGTCGTAAAAAATGCGATCTTACGGAGCGGAGTGGATAAGAATAAAACATCGGCGAGGCGACCGATTCTCGAGCGGTGCTTAAAGTAAGTAACCCTCCCTTTAAAGAAAACGAGCCCTTGTCCTCTACCTCCGGCTCCTCCTTCGTTTTCAGCCCCGTCCGTTTTCTCACCCCGACTCCTCGAGCGTTCCGCCATCGTTCTCAAAACGAAAGCGTTCGAAGGGATACAATAAATAGGGTTGCGCGCTCCTCCCAGCCGGTCTCTATCGCCACCAGCTACCCTCGCTTCCTCTCTATCCGTTCTCCTCGCCATCTTTCTCCGACTTCTCGCTGTCCCACGAACCACCCGCGTGGACGCCTTCGCCGGGAACGAGAGCAAAGACGTAATAGAAGCCCACCAAAAAGCGGTCGAGAGATCAAGCGGGACGATAACTCGAGATTTGTAGGGGTTCTGGTCAGCCGATAACCAACCAGCTAGCTGTTTTCGCGCGAGACTCCCTCCTACGTTCCTCTCCGCGCCTCGTTTATCGAGCCTCGATCGCGTTCGACGATGAGTTAGCCTCCAAAAGTTCCACGGGAGAATTCCACGTCGACGACAACGTAAACGGTGGTCTCGACGACGTTCGAGGTGCGACGACGATGCTCGAATCGAGGAATTCGATCGCGTAGCGTTCAGACTTGAACGAGAGACTGAACGTGGCTGGAGGAGGAGCTGGCGAGATGGTTTAATTCCTTCGAAACGCGAAATCAACCGGGCGGTGGATGATGAAGATGTCAGTTCGGGCGAGAGTGCGTGGGAGAGCCAGCTGGATACGCCGCGGCCGTCCGGTGGGTGTTCGCACTCTCACCCTCCCCTTTCACCGCGTCCCCCTCTCGCGCAACGACCCGTTCCTTCCTTTCTTCCTTTCCGCGTCTATCTCGCGCCAGCGTTCCACCTTTTCCACCTTTTTTTTCGTCGTCGCTCTTTTTCCCCTCTTTTTCTCTCTCCCTTTCCTCGCGTCCCTATCCGAACTCGCGTCTCTCGTTGCTCGTCCTCCGCTCGTCTCGTTCCAATTTAGTTCGGTAAGATACGCGCGATCTGTACATCTACTTTACGACGGTCGCGGTCGCATACTAAGAGACCGAGCGCGTAAAAAGCTGCCCCCCCCCCCCCTTTTGCTTAAAGGTAAGGGTAAAGGCGCGCCTCTGATCAGGTAAGCTACTATCCGAGTAAGACGCGGCCGCCTCGTTACATTTGTTCTTCACTTTACACAGGGGACGCGGCGTGCACCGTGAACAACAGGCTTAAGACCCGCGCTCGAATAATAAAAATTCCGCCGCGCGGCGCAACCGACGGCCGCTGCGAAATCTTGCGCGGGATATTTGCATTGCAAATTAGCGAATTTCGCGAACAGTGCCGTAGCCAACTACCGAAACGCGGGACCGGCCCCGTCGCGCGAACTTCCCTCGTCCGCCGCCGTAGAATCGCACGCGTGTCGCATCATCGACGTCACCGCGCGACACAGAAGAAACGATAGACGAGAGGCGAAAGAAGGGATACCCTCTGTCGAGGGTGCGAGAGGAAGAAGAGGAAGATCGTTCGAAGGATCGTCTCGCGACGCGAGGAAAGAACGCGAGAGCCGCGAGGAGAGGCATGCGAGCAGGTAAAGCGGAGGAGGCGCGTTGGTACTCGCGATACAGGTAGCGGGAACACGGACGCGAGGTATCGGTACCGGCAGGCTGGCGCGGGCGCTAGCGTGAGACGAATGTACTTAGGATCGGGGTACGCGGGGAGTCGCGGAGGTGGGGGCGAGAATCTGTCAGGCTGGCACACTTGGGCACAGATTTACAAGGCTGCCGCTGTTTTACGAGCCCGCAAAGTGCCGCTCGTTCGCTCGTTCTACACCTACACGCCCGTACACGGCCGCGCTCGTCAAGGGCAAGTACGATTCGAGACGAGGGAACGCGCGCGGCCACGCACGCGAGCCGATTCATTGCTCGAGAGCTGCTCGTTTCGCCGGGGACGTCGCGTATATCCTCCGCGTCGATCCACGCTCGATCTCGTCGATCGCGCGGCGTCCACGGCCGTTCGACTCGCGGAAGCGAGACACCCGCCCACGCAGCTCTCGCCAGCGCGCACTCGCGCGCACCGGAAGCCCTCTCGCTTCGCTGTTAATCTCCTGACGCACCGTAGAAACGAACCACCGCGGAGGGGTTGGCACTCGCGTGGTTACATCCGGCTCTGCGTGTTCTCCGTTATCGAGAAGACAGAGACGACCTCTGTTGGGTCGACGCAGGTGCTGGGTAGCCGTGTTTTATTGCGCCATAATCGAGCCGACCATAGACGCCGGAAGTGAGCGGAGATAGCCGCCCGCGTCTACGGGAAACAGTCGAGGGACACTTTGGACGTCGTGTCCGTCGAACTGGTGAATAACGCGGCAGGCTATCGCTCGCTCGATCTTTCTCTCGCGATTCGCTTCTCGCGAGATATTTGCACGACTTATCGCGCGATTATTTAATCGCGTTCGTAGGAACAGGTGGACCGGCGTGCGTCGTGGCCTCTTTTGCGTCAACGGTTATGCAAATTCGGCTCTCGAATCAAATCCAACGAGGCGGTGAATATTTATAAAAGCTTGAATTATGCGTCCAGATAATGTTAACGTTCGATTATGTACAATTTATCGAATCGCGTACCGGCGAGATTGATACAATTTAGAAACAACGCGGGTATTTCGAACGAAACCGGGATTTGCCAGGCGTTAATTAATTCACACCCTATCGTTCAGCCGGGGTAAACAGAGCAACATCTGTTTGCGTGCCACTAGGAAGTAGGTGCGCACATACGAGCGTAGGAAGGAGAGGGACAGAGGGTAGGTAGTGGGCAGAGGGTGCGCGCGAAGAGTAATAGCAGGGATGGAAGGAGAGAGAGAAAGAACGAGGCGAAAGTAAAAAGAGAAAAAATTAGACTACTATTTCGCAGTTTCTTATAAATATTCATTCCTTCTTCCCGATGAATCGGGAAGGAACTTGAGGCTAGCGCTCCAGGCGGTAAGTCGCGTTAAGAGCGCTAACGAGCGACCCCTCCAGCGAGAAGGGAGCCTCCCCTCGGTTTCCCGCCGTCCCGCTACCGCCGCCTCCTCCATCGAGCACCAACACACCGTAGGACCTCTGCTCTCTCTCTTCCTCTCCATCTCTCTGGCCGCTCGTCCTCTTTTTCCCGCCGCCGCGTTTCTTTCCACGGAGCAATTCTCCGCGAGGCAACCGCGCGGTGCGCTCAGTTGTGCGAATTTGTTTAATTAGAAGTTAGGCCGGCGATACATTAGCAATGTAAATACCCCTCTCGTCTTCTCCTCCTACTTTCCGCCGGCGCCCATCGTTGGTCGTCTCCCTGTATCCCTAACGCGATCTCTCTCTCTCTCTCTCTCTCTCTCTATTCTACCTCCTCCTCGTACCTGAAGCTACCGCGAAGCGTAACCTCAGCAACGTTCCGTTTCCTTCGATCTTGGTCGCGAGCAAACTGAGCTTCCACTGTATCTTTTTCAACATTTTTCTCTCTCTCTCTAGAGAGAAAGAGAAGCGTCGTGGCAAACGCGACGGACATCTGCGACGGAGCGGTTCAGCTCGCAGGCGTTAAAGATCATTAATATTTCGAACAGTTCGGGCGAGGCCGTTGGATTGGCGAACGGCCAAACTGGCGTACGGTCGCGGGGCGATCGTGTGTCTGCGGATTAGGAATTAGGAGGACCACAGAGGCGGGTGTGTATCGTTCGTGCGTCGACTGGCGAGTACGAGCGGTTAAGAAAACGCGTCGGTAAAGGGCCAAGGCCAAAGAGGGCGGCGGGTCGAGCGAGAGGGTGCGCGGGGGCGGGTGGAAACGAGACGCGGTATCATCGTCGACGCTACGTCGCGTCGGAGGGCCGCCCTTCATTGGTTTTCCCGAGATTAACACCCATAACTCATTCCGGACACGGAGCCGTGCGTCACTCCTAGCTACGCTATAATTGCCGACATAAATCAATCGGCCGATGAGATCATAAACCCGGGGCGATACACTGCGCCAACAGATCCATATAACGCGGCAAGTGCACGGCTGCATGTTAAATGTCAATTGACGTCGGCCTGACGTATCGGATTATCGCGTACAGGGCCGCGAGATGGCACGACACGCGTCGATTCGCGGAGTCCGAACGGCCAACCAGCATCTTCGATCGCGATCCCTGCCACGATCCTCATTTTCACTGTCTCATATTTTCATTTATCTATCCTATCCGTCTCGCATCCGTTCGTTCATCCGCCACCGTTCGGACATTCCGCGCGTCCGTTCGAGGATGGTAGCGCTCGCTCGCACACTGGTACCACCGCGGGACCAAGCCCGCGACCCTGAACTCTCTTCTCTTTAGTCCCAAGCCGGAGGGGTGTATACCGGTACGTAAGTACGCGGCGGCCACGGTGGACAAGGCGGTTCGCGAGCCTAAATATTGAGACGGTGTTTATTTAGCCGGGAGATATATGATATGACGCGGACAATATAATGCATTGTATTCAAATATGGGAGGCCGCGAGTCGTGACCGGCAGGCACGGTACCAGCGGCGCGCACCGTCGTGGAGAACCGAGACCAGTGTCGCTTCTACCACCGGTCACCGTCACCCCCGTCCCGCCCTTAGGGACCAGCAGCGTCCGCTACCGCGCCCGTATAAATAATACTCTACGCAGCCGCTCTTGGATTCTCAGGATTAGACGCGAGCGAGCGAGCGAGCGGTCTCAGCTGAGAGAGATTCGAGGAACACGACGAAACGGACGAACGAACGAACGCGAAAACCTGTCGAATCGTAAAACCGCTGGGCTTACGCGCGGGCATCTACGCGATATCTGCTGTACCGTATATATACGCGTGTATATGTACCAGGTAGCATACAGACGCTGGGACGACTGCGACGGTTCCGCGGAGGTAGTGGTAGGTAGCTATGTATGCCTCGTAGCCGAGCATGACAGGGAGTCCGGCGTTCCGCGTACGTTACCAGCTATCTACGGTCCATATCAAATGGGACCGTGTCCTTCTATCGTGCTCCGTTTACACTTCTTCTTCTTCTTCTTCTTCTTCTTCTTCTTCTTCTGCAGTCTCTCGTTTCTCTCGTTCGTTCCTTCCACCCCGCGGTTCTTTACGGGAGCGTGGCTCCTCGCCTGGTCGATTTGCAAATTGACGAATCACGATGGTCACCGTGGAACGACCTTCCACGAAATGCAAAAGATTGGCTCGCTGCGGAGCGTCCGAGGGTGTACGTACGTGTGTGCAGGTGGGTGGGTAGAGAGAAATCGGTGCGCAGAGTCGAAACAACGAGAGTCGAGTAAGAAGGAGCCAAGCTGTTCCCAGTCTCGGCTAACAAACTCGTTCCACCTCGGACGAAATAGCGGTGTTGGTGCGAGAGCGCGGATAAGAAAGGGGCGACGCGGCGGTAACTCCCGCCGGGGGCGGAGGATGAGCTCGCGGGGTGAACCGTGGCGGATGGAACCGTAGGAAGCGGCATAGGAAAGAGAGAATTCGGGGACGGGAAAGGGTAAAGTTTCGTCATTGCGAAATGACACGAGTGGTCTTTATAGCGGCAACGTCGGCGGTGAACGCGAGGGAGAGCCGTCCCTTTTCAACGGTCGCCTCTCTCTCTCTCTCTCTCTCCGTCGTTCACGGGGGTGTATTGACAAAAGTGTCGGTCGGCCTCTCCGCCTCTCGTAGTTTCGTCGCGCCATTCTCCGATATTACCGCCCCGTCGAGGGTTCTGGCACCCGGTAGGATGAGGGTGATTGCGACGAAATCATTGCGAGGAATAGAAGAGGTGCCGCAGTTGGGAACTCATAAGACGTAAAACCGTCTTACCGACGAAGCGAGGCGCGGCGCGGGCTAGCACGGGCAATGGGAACGGGAACGACGGAGACGGAGACGGCAACGGCTGCGGCTCCCGTCGTCGAACGAACCGTCAGAAACTCTAATCGAGGCGAGGAGCAAGGAACGAGCAAAAAGACCGAGAGACGTGGAAAAGTGTCGCGCGGCTCGCCTTCGAGTTCCGACGACGAGGACGATCGTCTCCGATACGTGACGCGCGCCAACGCCTCCCTCTCGCAGGATCGTAGTCGTCGCGGGGCTGGCGGTCGTTTCGAATTTCCCTGGTGCTCCTCCGCGCCGGCAGTTAACCGGGGACCGTGAAAGGAGTAGCCGTTCGGAAGCGAGCGTGTTGTTCCGTTCGAGGTACGACGATCCACGATCGACGACCCGTTGCCGCGTCCCCGCGCGTTCCATTTCGTTCTACGGCCGGTCGAGCCGGTGCTAGTCAACCCGACGATGATAAAGCAAATAGATAATGTCCGAACTTTAATTAAAACTGGACGGCTGAGTGACATATTTGATTACCCGAGAATTTAATTAATCGCTTCGCGAACTCGCAGCCAGCGGAACCCGAGGAAGGCGAGGCAGCGGGGGTGGACGCAGGAGGAGAGTTCGTACGCCGTGACGGGGCGGGTCGGTTGCGCGATGAACCGGCCACGCCGATAAGTCGCGAATTTGTATCGCGAAATTATCTCCATTTTTCGTCCCGGCTACCTACGACGGCCGACTTCCCTAACGAGAGACTAATTAGTCGCGCGAAATTGCTCGCATCTACAGCAGCGATAAGCGACCCGACGAACGTAGCCAAGCACGCCCGGACACGCATACGCGCCGCTGAAAACGTCCTTTTCCTTCCGCCACCATCTCGTACCTCGCATCTTTTCCCAGCCGTTCGCATACCTAGGCGCGCCTATACTCCCGGATACCTTCTCGAACGGCTCGCTTCGTCGGCTCGCTTTCCGCCGCTGGTCACCGTTTATCGCCGCTACCGCGACTCTCTACACCGCCCTTCCTCCTTTTTCTTTCCGTTTCCGTCTCCCCTCCCCCAACAGGACCCTCCTCCCCGCTCGTTAGAAACACCAGGAACAAGCGAAACGGGCACGCGTTCGCGCTCCCCGTCACCGCCGCGCGGTTAATTCCACGGCGAACGGCCGCGCCGCCCCGGTGTCCTGGCATCTTTTTCGCGTAATTATCCTACCAATTACGGTTCGAACGTTATAAGAGACTCTAATAATAGAGAACGGTGATCAGGGAACTCGCGTAGCTGGATCGTTAGCCATGGCTCGGTGAGCCGCGGTGATTTACGTTAATGCAAATGTCTATCTCGCGGGGGGACCGGTCGCCAGATTCCGAGAGACCCTCGTACGTTTCACTAGCCGTTTGTTGTTGCGCGCGCGAAAATCGCGCGGTAATCAGCGGCGCGATTGTTTTTTTTTGTTTTTTTTTTGCTCGTGCTCGATTTTTATCCCCACCGCGGTGGATCGTTTTCCAACGAGATCGCTGCGAATTAAGCGGCGCGAGGAAGCGGTGCAAGTTTGCAACGGCGAAAATTCGAAACGAGGGACTGTCGTAAATATCGCGCGGCGCGTCAGCGGACGTCTCGTAGGTAGCGACCGAGAGTTATAACGGCTGGCCTACCAGACGCTGCGCGAAACTCGCGTACACACACGGGGTGGCTACGAATTCGAGAGGAGAGAATGACGAAAGGGAGGAAACAAGACGGCTGACGGCGCGCACGGGGCGGCGGAGGGTAGCCGGCGGTCGGAGGACAAGCGGAAAGAAGCAAATGGAGAAAAACAGAGTGGGAGCGGTGGTACGACGAGCAAGAAACCCTTTGCTCTATCGGTCGACGCGACGCTGAAACCGGGCGTTGGAAGAAGAGAATGGGACGGACGGCGAAACGAAGAGGCGCAACGGCAGCTTCGGTATAGCATAACTTCAGGTATATCCAGTGCCAGTAAATTATACGCAAAGTGTACGCGAAGGCCCCCTTCGTCTCGCCGCGTCACCGCCAGCTAGCCCCCGTCCTCCCTCTTTCGCCTCGTTTCTCATCCTTTTCGTTTCCCTTCCCTTCTTCCACTTCTCTTCTTCCAATTCTCTCTCCTCGACGCCGCTTTCCCACCCTTAGCACCCCAGAGGCCGCGCCTGCCTCACGTACATCATTATGATTGATCGCTTCACCTTACTTTGTAATTAAAACTAGTTGCCATTGTGCCCAGCTCCGTGTGCCCGTTCCCTCCTTCTATTCTCTTCCTCTCTCTCTCTCTCCCTTCCTCCTCTCAAGCGTGTATATACGTATACACACGGATACACCGTACCCTCGACCGTTCCTCGCACTCGTCCGCGCCGCACCGCAGCGTGCAAACTGTACGCGAGACCCAGCGGGACGAAATTCTTAAAATTCATAATTCAGTGACTACGTAACCTGATTTCGTTCGTTTCACCATTCGACGAACAACGCGGACGCGTGATAACGCGACGGGGAAATTCGTAGAAATTAAATCGAATTTAATCCGAGTATCGAGCAGCTTTGGAATTGGAAATTTCAAAGATTCGAGAAGAACCCTTCGCGTGGGGACGGAAAAAGGGATCGCAAAAATGTCAGCGGATCGTTGCTACTGCCATTACTACCTCTCCGTCTCCAGAGGACGTTTGCATACGCAACGACCAGGCAAGAGCACCCCGACCATCGGTTATCGGGCAACTAACCATCTAGCCGTTCGTACGGCGACGCTGGCGAACCAGCGATGCCTCGCGATTCCAACGAAAGAACGTTCCGTTTCTGATTCCGTCTCTCCGTTACCGCGCGATCTTCCCATCGTCCACGGCGATACCAGGCGTTCACCAGGCAATGGCTGTCCCTACCGACGATTTCTTCCGCCCGTCCCTCGTCTACCACCTCCCAGTTCACCCCTTTTCGTCACTTTTCTCTTCCTCGCCTACCTCCATCCGGTTCCAACCCCACCGTGTATCTCTCCCCCCCTGGCCCCGCTTCCCGGCTCGTTCGAACCAAGTCACCACCGCCACAATCCGTTGAGCGCACCCCTGTCTCTTCCCGGAGCCATGCGTCATAGTTATCTATGCTTTTTGCAACGGAGACTGATTTAGAGCCGTCTAAGGACCCGGAGCCCTACGAAAATTAAATAATTGCTAATTTATGGCGCGCATCGAGCGGCTCGTTACCTCTCCCCCCTTCATCCGAACCTCTCGCCCCCGTCCAGGACTCGGCTTCTTTACGTCCTGGTACCGTGAACGTCCGTGGCGCACAGTTTCGCCTCTGTTGCCGCCTTTGCAAACGCTGACGAACAGTTTTTGCATACGTAATTGACAGATCGGACAGGGCAGCATCGAGGATGGCTGCTGGGATTAAGTAAAAATATTCCAAGGCTGGCGTGGCGCGAGTTCGGACGAGCGTCGACGTACCCCTAGCGATCCGCGTTCCTGGTATGCAAATTAATGGTGCCGCGGTTTAATTCGGCAATAAAGAGTGCTCGCCCTTGCTATCGTTCCCTTCTTGGCGCAGCGGGCCTGGGAAAGCTACGGATTTATTTGATGCGTGTCGACGATATTTATAGGTCCGGTTCGGATCTCTTTGGCCGCGCGCACGCGACTCCTCCGCGGCCTAGCTAGCTGTGTTTATCGCGTTCACCAGAGACGTCGTCCTCCACGACATCGTCCGTTGCGAGGAACGTTCCTTCGCCGACAGTTTGTTAATCGACGCTCGAAATGGGACTGAAGGAATCAGACGGAGAGAGAGAGAGAGAGAGAGGAGATAGAGAGAAGGGGGGTCGATGAAATTTATCGTTAAAAAGAAAAGGGGGCCACGAATATAAATCTCGGGTATTATAATGGGATCTGTCTATTATTAAAGAATGAGTGATTTAAAGGGGGGGTGGAGTCGAACCGTCGTGCTCCGCCGTTCGAGTGGGTGGGTTGCCAAAGGATCGTGAGTTTGATCGGCAATTCGGGAGGGACGTAACCGGATGCGTTCTTCCCCGACGATCCTCCTAGGGAGGCTGAGCAACGACGTTCGCGGAGCGAACAAAGGTCGAGGACCTGTTCGCGTCTCCGCTCGAGAACGTGGACGCGCGCGGTAATTCCCGATTATCTAGGGCACGCCACGGTATCGACGTCGATCGGGCAACGTCCTTTCTGGCAAACAGATCCCGTGCAGGAAACGAAAATGGAAGTTCGAAGCCGGACGGGGATAACGATTCACCGGGAATCCGACGGCTCTGGCCCCCCCTCGTTCCCGTCCATTCGGACCGTCCGACCATCCGTCCGCCGTCTAAGAGTCTGCCAGGATATTTACGACTGACCGACTCATTGCCGCGGTGAGTTGAGCGAGCGGTCGCCACAAATCACGCCCGGAGAAAGCCTGCCTTTCTCTGCTCTGGGAAACGTCTGGCATTTTTCTCCGACCCGGGGATAACTTTGACTTAACTGTCGACGGTGGCGGCGGCGCGGCGGACGGACGAAATGGATAGATAGTCGGATAGATAGATGGACAGGTGGACGGATGGACGAATAGATAAACAAGAACGTTTCTTCGTTGGTACGCGTAACGAAAAAAAAAAAAAGAAAAAAAAGAAAAGTATAGTGGTTCGAGGAGCGCGATGCGATCACACGGCGATCGTCGCGGCGCGAAAGGGTGGCGACGATGGCGATGGCGGTGGCGGTGGTGGCGGTAGTGGTGGTGGTGGTGGTGGTGGTGGTCGTCGGTAGTCCGGTTGGAAGACGATGCAACGAACGCGGAGGAGAGGACCGTCGTGGTCGGCGCGACGCGGCTGTATGCTCGATGCGCTCGGTGGATGTCCCTGTCGCATAAATCACTGCCGGTATCTTCTGGCACGGCGGCTCGCTCATCACGGCGGAGTTCTTGTCGCGCCTTAATAACGGCCGCGCGTCTCACCCGCGCCACCGCTTCGTGCCCCTCGAAGCCCGCTCTCCAGCCTTCGTATCGTCGTTACCTCTCGTCCTTCTCTGGAGCCCGTCCCGGTCTGGCCCGGACGGTCTCGCCGCGCCGTACACACCACCGCCGGGTTCCGTGCCCCGCTACAAATCCTGATTATATTCTGCCACTGACGTTATACCGCGTGAGGCGTGAGGGGACGATGCCACGTTCGAGTCTGGTTTTTGTATTTCTCCGCGCCGCTTCTTCCTTCCGTGCTGTCCTTCTTCGAGCCACCCGGCACCCCGACGCCACCCTTTGCTCTTCCGCGTTAAACTACCACCCCGGCATCCCACCCACCGCGAACCAGACACATCGCCACCGCCGCCACCACCACCACCACCACCACCAGCAGCAGCACCACCGCCATCGCGAGCTGTCCACCTTTCCGCTGTGTTTTCTCTGCCACCCTTTCCACGCCCTCTGCTCACCGCCGTTGCCGCTCTCTTTCCACCTTCTCGGTCTCCAGCGGCTACGTACGCCGCAGTCAGCAGCAACCCTCGCGAAACTGTACGAGCGCCGCCCGCGCGCTCATCTTTATCCGACCAACTGACAGCCTGGACCGCGTAAATCAATTTTCAATTACGCCGCGGGCAGGCAAGCAAGACGGGCCGTCGTAACGGACCGTCGACGTAGCTAAGGCAGAGAGAGAGTGTGGATCGATGGCTTCGTCAGAAGTCGCGGCTCGGTCGATCGGCTCGATTAAGGCTCGATCTCTTTCGTTGAGCGTGCGTGCGAGAGGCAGACGCGAGGGATGAAACGAGGCTCGCCAGGCAAACGTAACCGTTCTACAGGGGTGTGCGCGCCGTACGCATTATTATACCTCGCTACGGTCATATTTATAAATCACCGATACAGCGGGGCCAGCGTAGACGCGGAGGGATGAAATTCATAGCTCTACGTTCTTCTCTCTCTCTCTCTCTCGTCTTCTTCACCCTTGGTACCGCTCGTACCAAAGGCCCAAACCCCCCATACCTATATCCTCGCGTGCACGCTCTCCGAAGACTCATCTCGCACTCTTTCCTCCGCCTTCGACCCCGCGCCGACTGGTTCTCGCTTTACCAGCCACGCCGTCGCTCGTCCCTCCCGCTTAAATTCGTAGACACCGAGCGGGGCACAAACTGGCAGGGCTGTACGTATGAGCTTAGGTCGACAGTTTCCCTTCTCTCTTTGGCAATAAATCTGCGAGTCTTTTGAGCCAACGCGACGCGAGGCGACGCGCGGCGAGGGGCACGGTTTGGGGTCGCCGGGGTGTAGAGGCTCTCTCCGGTGCTGCTCTCCTAGGGTAGCGTACCAGAGGTCGCCTTCTCTTTCTCCGTCTTTCTCCCTTTCGACCTCTCGTTGGCTCACCCAGTCGTTTCAACCACCCCCGGTCCCAACCCCCTCGCGCTCCGTCCCGCGTCACGGGAATGTATATAATTAGCAGCATTGTGCTTCCTCGGACAGATTTACGGGTCGTATCGCTACCGCGGCTGCATGCATAAGCGCGTTAAATAAGTATTTATCCGTCCCGCGGGGGATGCGATGCCGAGGCGGCCGCCTGATGGATTTGCCGCTCGAACGACCGAAAACTACGTTAAACGGCTGCTCGCCAACCACCGCCAGGGTCCTGCTCCTTTTCGCGTCACGGTGAATCAATGTCGCCTCTGCCTCCCTCCACGTCGCGTCGCTGGTCCATCGACCTGTGTTTGCGACCGTTGCCGCCGCCGTTTACCCCTTTCAGCTTCGCGCGCGATACTCGAACGTCATGCGACGATCGTTTCGCCGATTCCACGATATATACCCTGCCAGCACGTTGGGACGCGATGGACGCGTCAACTCGATCGAGCAATGTTCGCGGGAAACTTTGAGACCGGCTACGCGACACGGATCCCCAGAGTGGAGTTCACGGTTCGACGAGAGCCTGGCTCGCCACCTCGCGTCCTCCATTTCAGCCGAAGGTCTCCAGTTCCACAGGTCCGTCTCATTTCCGGGATCCAATCTCCGCGTTGGAGGTCGACTGCCGGCGTTCGACTACTTAGACGGTGCTCTCCTCGGTCGCATTCCACGGCAGCGTGAAATTTCGTTTCGTCCCGCTTCGCTTCGTTACTGCCTCCTCACTCTGTTACTCTTTCGCATGGTGATCCCTCGACGCGTCGCTGCAACCCCCTGGCTCACGCCTGACAAACGCGACGGGACGAACACGAAGCGGGGGGTGGGTTTTAAGGTACAACGCGGCGAATCGGGTCGAATCTTGAGGCGAGGCGGTTTAGGACCGTTTTGAAACTTTGTCCATTTCCATTCGTGGTAGCTGGATGAGTAAACTCCGACCGATCGTCTTATCTCGGTCGACGAAGGTAACTATGGGGGTGAATTTTGCGCGGATTTCGACAACCGCCTTCGTGGAAGAAATGATCGCCACGAGCAAGAGAATCCTCGCGAGAGAGTCGCAAACTCAGTTTCTCTTCTTTCACTGTTCTCCCTTTTTTTTTTTTTTTTATTATTTTGTATTTTTTTATTCTTTGTTTTGTTTTTCATTCGCGACTTCGTCACGATACGCCAACGTCACCAGCGGCGGAGCGGTGGCGAGCGAACGGATTCAATGGACCGGCGTGGTCAGCCCCGTTAAAATCGATGAATTACGAGACAACGCATTAGTGCAGTCCGCACGATACTAATCAGCGAAATTTCCGTGCGATAAATAAACGAATGAAAGCGCGTAACCAGATACCGCGCCCGGTAATGTCGATGCGATGGAAACGGCGGCCCGTCGTAAATCGACAGATTTTTCGGTAAAAAGGGAAAAACGAATAAATGAACGGAGAACGAAAATCAAAAATCCTCGGGACGCGGAGCTGGGAACGACCGCGCGGCCGGAAATGTATACGAGCCGCGGCGGCTTATTGGTGGTTTCGAGGTGAATTCGCTCGTAAATATGTATACGTAATATTGATTCGACATAGACGCATAAAGATAGACTAAACGGGATTTAAGCGGGGAATTTGTAATTTGTGTATATATTATGTTTGCGCGCGTCGAGCAGCGGGATATCGTTCGGACGGAATCGTTTTTAAAAATCTCATAGATCCTCTCTGGAGCGCGCTCGCGGGGTGCGCGCGTTCGTTTTATAAAATCGGACGCAGAAGCGCGTGACGGGCCGGTTTTCGACAGCGGATGCTTCGAACGCGATCCCATCCGATATCCCGCTCGTATGTAAATAGAGACGCTCGCGGAGGTGTGCGCGTAAAACTACTCTCGAACGATCCTGCGACTTTTCGACGCCCGCGATCCTCCGCGCTCTCAAAGAGACGCACGCTCTCCGCGGACAAGAAGAGGAGACGATCGAAACGCGCGCACAGCGGAGAGAACCGTGGAGAGAGAGAATGGCAACGAGGTCGCATAGCTGGCACGCCGAATGTAACGAGCCGGTGCTCTTATCTCTTTGCTATTATCTCCGCTCGGCTCGTTTCCATCGGCCTGTTATGGCCGCGTTACCCTAGCTAGCCTATACAAAAGTATTATGCGATATTCGAGGTATCTAACCAGCTATCGCCGCGAGGGAGACAGCCAGAGAGTCACTCTCTCTCTCTCTCTCTTTCTCGTACTCTCTTCCTTGTACGGAGGAAGAAGAGAGGAGAGAGTAACAATGCGAGCCCGAATACGTCCTGTCATCTTGGCGTTCGCACTGCGCGAACAGCCTGCAGGCTTCCAACGTTCCTGTCCGCGCCATGTTCTTCTTCTTCGTCCTTTCCTTCGTCTTCCACGTCGATTCGCTGGTCCACGAATTCGTTAAATCGTAGAATCATTTCACTCGACCATTCTCACGTCCACGTGGCGGAGACGCAAAGTTCGAAGAAGGGGTTGAAAGGGGGTTGAAAATGTAAGATAAGTTGATAAAAATCGTGGCTGGTTGCAACGCGATGGGATTGAAAATTACGTTACCAGGATTATCTTGGCGATCGTTCGATTACCAACTCCCCTATCCATCGCGGACGTTTTGTACGGAGAACAAACGATCGTGACTCGTCGACTTTCGGCGGAAGCGATCCCGGCTACGGAACGGACGAGACAAGATGACACGAGACGAGACGAGACGAGACGGGAGAGAACGGCAAAAAGAATCAAAACGAGGCGAGGAGGGGGACGACGGGGCAAGCCTGTGGAGGGCAGTGGAAATAAAAGAGAACGGATACGCTCGTTTCGAATAGCCGGCTCGTGCTCGAACGCCGCGACAAACGGATCGATCGTCCGACGAAGATCGTGCACGGACGATCTCGAACGGCCCCTCGATGACAATGAGCCGTTCAACGGTCACGATTGTTACACTGGACTGCGGGCAAAACATTTTGTAATACCGTCTAATTTAATTTAACATAACGGAACCATTTCGATGATAAGTAGAACGGACGACGAACCTCCCTCGTTACGTTCCGCTCGAAACGAGTGTCGAACTGGTGAAACGCTTTATCTAGCCGTGCTGATCGGCTGTCTTGTAATTACGCGAACGCTCGCGACGAACGATAATTCGTATACGTCTAGTTATCGCGTCACGATGGATCGCGTAGTTTGCGCGTAGCCGCCTCGCGCGAGCACAAAGCCAAGCTGCTACACCATTTCGGTCCGTGGCGGCAAATTATTCGGAAACCGGGCGGCGGAAAACGCGAGAGACCGGATAAAGAGGCACGGTCGATCCGCGGTAACAAGATCAATCGCGCATACGTCGCGGATGGGTTCGATAAAAGAGGGGAAATATTAACGACTCGTAACGGGGTAGGTATACGGTAACAGTGGAAGAGTCGGAAAAACTCGTCCGCGCGGACAACGCACAGGATTATCGGTCCTTCTGTCGTGAGATCGGACCGAGTGAGGGATTGCTTCGACAGAGCGATTACGGTGGTCGACGCGTTTCAATGGAAAAAAGAGGGAAAAGAAAGGAGAAAAAAAATCAGCGATACCAAACAACGGGGTCGAGTCAACGTGGATAGAGGAAGAGAGAGAGAGAAAGAGAGAGAGAGAAGGAGAGAGGAAGGGAGAGAGAGAGAGAGAGGGGTCGCGTTTTTCCGGGGTGAACTAATAGACTCCCGCTCGCTCGTTCGCTCGCTCAACTCGGCGTACACCCTCTCTCCCTCACCCTACTTTCTAGTTCCTCTTTCGCCCTCCTTCTCCGCGCCGCCACCCCCATTCCACGCGCTTTCTCTCTCCCTCTCCCTATTTCTCTCACGGATTCCCTCGCTCGTTCGCGCGCTCAAATAAAAGTTTCCTGTGACCCACCGCCACGACACCTGTTGAACTACTGGCCAGAGCCGCCGGTTCATCGTTCAAAAATAGAAAAAAAAAAATACAGGGAAGAGAAAAAAAAAACAGCAACAAAATTGGCAATTAGCGTATGAAGCCTGCCCGTCAAGGTCGACGGGGGGTGGAAGATGAACGACGACGGGGCGAATCTAAACGGCTCCAATTAGCGAGCCTCGTCACCGTGCCCGATGCATCGAGTCGATGGCACGAGACACGGCGCGCAAGGGTTGACGCGGTCGATTAGATTCCCAAAGATACCACTCGGATTATCGGATCGACTCGAGACGCGGTGGAAAGGTAATACTTATCGATTCGACGCTCTCGAGCCTCGACGACCGCTCTCGCCGAGAGCCGCGACGCGAAATGGAAATGTACGAGTCGAGCATCCGAGTGAATAGAAAGAAAAAAGACCCGCTCCGCATTAGAGAGAGCGTTTAAACGCGCCGTGACCACGTCACGATTCGCGATCGCGACGCGCGAACGCGCCATCCGCGATTCCATCCGAGTGGATAATCCCCGTGTACAGAGAGGGTTATACCAGTCGCAGGATGCATCGAGCGATAAAACGAGGAAACGGTTGATCCGTGCGTTGCCAGTTTACAGAGGGAGCAGAGGGGAGGCGGAGCGTCGCTCTCTCGCATCCCCCGTCGTCTCGAGTACCCGCTCGAGTCGCCGGAGGATCGAAGGCGAGTCACGGGTCTGGCAAGGGTGGTATGTTTATTGCTCGAAGCTATCTCTCCCAGGGAGGGTGGTTGCCGCGTCACACGGGACCATTTTCATAATTCGGCCGTTCGTATTCTCCGCAACCGTGCGGCCCGAATCGAACAACAGCGCGCGGCGAACGCGAAGGCCGCGAGTTCTCCGCGCTGGCTCGCCTTCTCTCCACGCTCGTTTCCCCACGCTACCGATGCTATCCCGGCTTCTACCCGGCCATTTGCTTTCTTTCGCCCGCTTCCGACTCGTCCCTCCCTCCTGCGCCTCCCGTCTGCCCCTTTTTCCTTTCGTTTTCACGGTTTCCTCGCGTCCTGTACGCGCGCTACCTCCGCGTTCTCCAAATCTACCCGACCTCCGACCAGCAATCGTTACGCTCGACTTTTCGACGGAACGTCGAGGTGGCGAGCAGTTGTAGCTTCGAAAATCGTTGCGACGAGCACACCCCCCCTCAAACACGGTTCGTATTTTCGACGAATTAAACCTATTTGAGCGATGGAAATGTATTCGTTTAAATACCGTGGACTGTCCCCGCGCGCGCGCGCGCGGAGATTTGACGTTCGAGAGCGCGCATAAAATTTCCCCGATCGCCGAATGATTTATCAACCCTTCCCGCAGCGATTCTTCCGGAATTTATTGGGAACGTTCGTATGAAATTTCAATTATACCAGAAATATTTCACGCGGTAAATTCGAGCGAGCCGCGCCCGCGTAGCGGCTCGACGTAGCTTCTCCTTTTTTTCGTTTTTTATTCCCTCGTTTTCATCGACGCATCGGTTCGCGTCTCGATCGCCCTCGCGCGCCCTTTCGCGCGCGCACCTCGCACACTCGACCTCGTAGCCGACTCCGTTTACTCCCTTCCGCGCGTGGAACCCTCCTACGGGTTTTTGCCCGCGAGCAGCCGTCGTCCGCCTCGGACAGGAGGTGGGATAAGGAAGGGAGAGAACGAAAGGAGAGAGCCGGGACCAGCATGGCGTCAGTGTCGCCGTTGATCTATTGCTCCCAGCACGGCGGATCGATGCGAGCCAATCAACCGACTCCGCCGGTCCTCCGTATCTTCCTCGATGACCAACCGAGCCGATCTTCCACTCGGCGGACTCAGCAGGTTCCTCTCCCCTTTCTTTACGCCCCCTTCCCCCCTGACGCCGTCCTTCTTAATCGTTCGCACGCTCGTCGCGTAAAAATTCCGTCTGCCCAGTTTCGACGGGGGGTGGAAACATGGAAGTTGCATCGAATGCACGCGACCAGGTTGGTCCACGAGGCGTCGTTCGAGGCGGCGAACGAGCAGTAGTCATCCCTCGGCGGATGTCCGACTCGGTTCGCAGTTTAAGCGAGAACGAGCGGCGTGGCGTACCACCGGGTGGTGCCCAGGGAAGGGTGGCCGAAGGGAAGCCACGGAGAAAGAGCCAGGCGCTATATTAACCCTAATGGCTTGCGAAGACATAAAGCACATCCCGCGCACTACGCTAACTCGTTATTATTACCGCATAAATAACGCGATAATCCCGCAGCGGCGACAAAAGTGGCGGTGGATTCGAGAGAAACGGTCCGCGGCGTATCCGGCGGCCCTCCGCGTCGGTACCAACCACCGTCGCGGGGCGGGCCGCCCTGCGGAACGGCGGCGCGCGTCAAAATTCGCCCAGCGGAACGATTCGTCGATAGCGGGGCGAATTCGTGACGAGGTTGCAGAGAGCAACACTGGGATACGTTTTTAAGGCCGCGCGCGACGTTTCCTCGACGTCGCGCGGGTTGGAGGGACGAGGACTGGTGGTCCTCCTCGTCGCGTACCCGCGCGCGCGGAGCCAAGGGGTATAAAACGGAGTTTGTACTGGAACGGAGGTAAAGCAACGGGCAGACAAAGAGAAGGAGAGACGTGGAGAAAGAGAGTGAGAGAGAGATTCTACGTCGAGGGATCCAAGAGGGCTTGCCGGAGGCTCCAGCTCGGTTCCTGGCAGGGCGCGCGTCAATAAGCGTCCATCAGCCGTAATGGCAGCGAGCGCCACCTCGGATGCATTTAGATGGCTGTTTAGCCCCGGTTGTCTCGATGTGGCCTGAAATTCTCTTCTCCGCAACCTCCTTCTTACCGTTACCCAAGACTCAAGCATTTCTCGGTTCTGCGGAAGCCAACGCCATCACCGCTTCTTCGCCATCCCCTACGCTCGGGTCCTCTGCAACTTTCCTACCACCGCTACCTACGTGTATATACACGTATATACGTGTACCTAGCGAAGCGCTGAACGAGGTTACTCGCCTCCAGCGCGCTGCTAATTAGATCGGTCAGGGTACGTTTTACGTAGTCTTTCAATTAATTCCTATACCATCCACCTATCTGTACGGCTCTTCCTCCCACGATCGTCCTTAATCAGCAAAAACGCGTGTCCGTTCGCTCGTACATCCTCTCGTACGCACGCGTAACGATTCGCACCGGTCGACTCGCGTCGCAGACGCGCGGACTCCTGTCGATCGAAACGCGACAGACGCCATATCCCCCGTCTTCCGCAACGTGTACGTCGCGTACAGTCGATAATTCGAACGGATATGTTTTGCTCCGTTTCTCCGTGAACGTAGAAACGCGCCACCACGTATACGTACACGTATACACACATATATCGTACACACATGTATCATCGTTGCCCGATGGTAATCTGAACGGTCGGTGATCGTTTCTGTTTGCCGTTTCGGCTCGCCGACGGACGGGGGTGAACGCGAGAAGGGGGTCGCCGCGACGTCGGGGCGATCGAAACGATCGTAAAGTAGAGGTCGCGGTATCGTCGAAAAAAGCTCCTCGAAAAAGGAGAATTCGGTCCATGGTTCTACCGGTTCGCCTCTCTGCGTCCGCGGGTGCGCGGCGCACGCACGCACACACACACACACAGACGTACACACACACATAGACACAGAACCGTGCCCCGTTCGGCCGCGATATATGCAAAAAAGCTCCGAGTCGAGGGTGGGAGGATCGCCGCAGAGAGTCCAGAGGCCGGAGCCCGGAGAGACCGAGCCCCGAGGATTAAGGACATTATTAACGGGCGTACCAGGGACCGACATACTTACGTCCGGCCGGAATGCCCCGCGATAAATACACCGGTGGCTACGAAACTGGACGAGAACGAAGAGGAAAGGGGAGCCGGCGTTTAAATAAAATCAGCATTTTATGTTACAAGGGCCGCTCTTGGATAGCGACCGGGCTGGGCGCGCGCGGTACACACCGCTACGAACCGCAACAACGCTCGACCGATAGACCGATCGACCGACTCCCCTTCACGATCTCGCATAGGCGTACTTTCGATCTCCCGCAACCGCCTCCCGATTCCACCGATCGATCCAGTTCCAAGTCGATCCCCGCGCCCTTCCGTCGGTGCGTGGCTTAACGCGCGATTCCAGTCGACTCGAAACCGATCGCGCGTCGTTAGCCGTCTTCGCGACGCGTTCCTCGACCACGCGAGAGGCGGGAAGAAACCGCGACACCCGCTGGTGTGCTCGATCGAACGATTCGTCGCGCCACAGTCGCGCGTGATCCTAGTTTCCGGAAGTCGAGAGGCGAACGACAGGCGACGCCTCCGCCGGTGTTCGCTCTCTAAATGGAAAATAATTTCGTTCGACGTGGAATAAAAGCGGATGCACGCGCGTACGTAGCCGTGGCACGTATACGAACGAAATATTAGACAAGAGGTTCGCTCGGCTGGGAGGGTATCGGATGGGCAGCGCCGGGCTGGATACAACAAAGTTGCGGCTCCACCGATGATTTAGTCCCGGCCTTAATGGAGCTATAAATACTAGCTTTTCGATAGCGGAGGATGAGGATGCCACGGCTCGTCGTGTACGATGCTCGCCAGGATCGTGGCTCCGGATTTCTCGTCCGGGGTTGCCTCCCTCTCGCGTCGCCCGCTATCCGCCGTCGTCGTCGTCGTCGTGCCCGGAAATCACCGGGACGGTCTCGCACACGAGCCGCGAACGTCGAGTCCTTCGAGGATCGTTGAAAGAATCCCAAGGTCCAGTTCGACGCGGGGCAAACGAGAGGCGGACAAACAGCGCGCGTCTCGTTCGAGCGCAGGCCTCCAAATATTTAAACGCGGCTGGCCAAACCGAGGCGGTTAAGTTATAGGCCCGGTCGGGTGATTCAGTTCCACGTTCAGGGTTCCACGAACGAAATCGCGCGTCGAACGCGACCGATTCCCGCGCGTTCGACCTGTCGACTCGTCGCGAAGAGACGAGGAAGAAGAAGAAGAAGAAGAAGAAGAAGAGCGCGAGGGAGGCGGTGCTGAGGTTCGCGCGGTACCACGGCGAAGGTGAACGCGAGCGAGCACATAGGTCGGCGACGGAGGTAGGCGAGAAACGCGTAAATTCCTTGGCTACCACCGACGGTGGCATCGAATTCGATAAGCGGTCGTGTTCTACCGTTCGATGGGACGCGGCGTACGATGAACCGCGCTTGAGACGCACGGGACGTCCTTGATCGCGAGCCAAGGATCGCAAAGACACTTCATATTTTAAAGTCGAGGGATGTTTGCGCGCCGTTTAGATACGAGATTCGCCCATCGCGGCGAGATAACCCGCGTCCGCCTCGGATATATCTCGACAGAGTTAGACGCTACTTTGGTATCGGTCTTTATTGCTACCGGCGTCCTCGAAAACCTGTTTAGTCTCTCTTTCTGCTCGACGACCGGCGCGTAAACTATTTCGCAACGAGACGGCCACGGGGGGAGGCTGAAAGGGGGAGAAAAAACTACGCGGCGCGTTCGCTTTAGCGAACGAACGCGAGAACCCCGGCGCACGACACCCACCCCCTGCTCATTCCTGCCCTCCGTCGTCGCGCGACACGGATTCGGACGTTTCCTCTCGAGACCCGCGATGCATACTCGTTAAAACCGAGAATCGACCACGTCCGAGAGAGTTACACGACGAGAGAGGGTCCCACCAAGCTCCGTTCTCTCGTGGGTGGGACGCGCGAGCGTGGAATGCGACGAACGACGCGATTCGCGTCGTACTCGCCGAGATATCCATCTTGTCCACTCCTCGTAATTACGTCCGTTCGTGGAAGAGGAGGCCCTACCAACCAGACCGCAACTACCCGTGTCCAGGTAGTACCCTCTGTCCACGCGTTCGATCAATCCCCGTGGTGGCTCTACGCGAGATAATCGACGCGCCTCGACCGTCCGGAGGGGGTGGTTGCAACCCTTAACGCGACGCGCGTGGTAAGCAGCCGGCGCTCGTTCGTTTTCGAGCAGCGCCGCGCGTTCGCGGAACCAGGGAAAGAATATGTAGCGGCGGTACTTGGACGGGCTCGATCAACGATCAATCGTGAAACGACCGCGATTATTTCACGTCAGTTTAATTAGCACGCGGCGCCGGTACGCCCGATAAAACTCAACGGAGTGAAGCAGCTAGCCCGGCTATCTCACGGGAATCTGATTTATGGCAAGTGACCACTGCGCGCGCTCACACTATTCCAACGGGCCGCGGCAGACCCGTACACATCTGCGTGCCCGACAGAGCGTGCGAGTAGAGACGCGTAGAGAGGCCGCTGGTACACGGGACGGCACGCTCGCGAGCGCCGGGGAACCGAGCCCGTGGGGTGCCATAAGTGTTACGCGCGCGGGGGTTAGATTTCCGTGCGAGCCACTTTAACTCGCGAGCGAACACCGAATAATAAGCGAAATTACGCGGCGAATAAGAGGAGGCCTCCGTTCGGTCGTGCCTTCGAGGACGACTGGACGACTGGAATGCTGCGGTTAAATCGGTACCCGTGGATGTACGCGATGCTTGCGATCCTTCTTTAGCTGCTTCTGCGTTCGAAATTGCAGTGGAAAGTTGAATAGAGGGTAGAGAAGCGAAAGGGGTAGATCCTCGCCCACTCACGGTCTCGATACGTAAGAGGGTACGCTGGGGTGCGACGTTCAGCCGCGAAAGGGCGTTTAAATTTCATTTTCGATACCTCTCGATGGGTCACCTTGAGACCGTCCGCGCGCCATCTGTTGGCACGACAATCAACTATAAGAGTCCTTCGCATCCTTCGTACGAGAGTGGAAACGGTATATTCGACGTTGGCGCGCGTTGTACGATTTTCGCGGACCCGAGGGCCGCGACCGTTCGACCCTGCCGAAGGAAGACCGATCGCGCGAGCGCGCGCACACACTCGCGATCGCGGCTGGGTCTCCAGTTTATTTATCCGGTGAAAAAAAAAACAGAGAGAGAGAGAGAGAGACGAAATTCAGGCTGAGCTGTAAAAACGCCAAATAAAGTGGACCGTGGCGGGCGTGTTGTTCGCTCGCAGGAGCACGGATTCGAAACGCGAACCGTGGCCACGTCTAGAACGCGCGCATCGTTCCGCAGACGTACCGGCGAAAGAGGGGCCACCACCACCGCCGCCACCCGATCGCCACCCACTTGTTGCCCATACATTTTTCTCCCGCGTGTACGTATAACGGCCGATTCTTGACATTCAAAAGTCGACGAAGAGAGCGAGCGCGCACGAGCCGGAGCCAGCGCGAACGCGACGCGGGAAGCCGCGCGGAGGGCCGACCTCGGTACGGGACAACGGATTTAACGCTTCCCACCAACGCACCCGCGTTCACCGACTCCCTTTCTCGCTGACTGAGACGTCAAACCCCCACTCTTCGACGCTCTGAACGCGTAACCTCTCTTCTACCTACTGGGACGAGCCGAACTATATATGTACCGATACGGTGCTCGAGAAAGAGGAGAACGGGCTATTTGTCGGAAATAACCGGCGGCGTGTGTCGAACGGACGAACGAGAACGCGGGGGGTGTCCCGGCTCCTTCTTCCTCCGCGATCCTCGCCAAGTATCCGCCCGTACGCCCGTGGACGGGGGAGGAAGGATACGCGGACGGACGCGGTTGGACCACCCTGGCCGGGTTGAACGCGCGACACGGTGCCGCGAGGCGATAGAGACGCGGACAGAGACGAAGGGATTTCGGTAAAATCGAGGAAAAGGAAGAGTGGAGACGGGGGATGAGGGTGCGACGAGCGTCAAACGCGACCGCGCCGAAGACACCGTTGAATCGCGGATATACTAATGGTGGCGATATAGGAGTCATAATGTAGTAGTGTACTTAAGATGCACCGATGCACCGGCGAGCATTCCGATGGTCCCGTGAGATGGGTGAGCGCGGAGGGCAGAGGGAAAGAGAAAGAGAGAGTAGACGAAGAAGGAGAGGAGAGAAGTGGAAGGAGGAGTGTAGGAGCGGACGACGGGGGGATGGTTGGGGTGGAGAAGGAAAGACAGGTAAGAAAGCGAAAAGGACGGTGGGAGATGGAAAGGCAGTGTCGTCCTCGTCAGCCTCTCGCTCACGCTCGAGGCTTCGAGACAAGCTCTTACTAATGGAGGAAATAAATTTCGGATTAAATCGTAGCCCGGCTACTTTATAAGGCTGCTTGCTCTCGGCCGATGGCGAGTCGAGGTGCGTGTGTGACGCCATAGACCCCTCCTGACATCCATGGACGACGGTCCACCATGCCCGTCGAACCACCAACCGCCCCCTCCCCTTTACCCACCTCCTCCTTCTCTATCTCCTTCCGCTGCTTCTGCCTCCTCTCGTCGGTTCTCCTCGCCACGGCGTTCCATCCTTCTTCTTGCCGGCTGGTTGGCCATAGAGAACGTGTGCGCGCACACATCCTCCGTTGCCCGGTGAACGCGAGTAGCGGACGCGCGTGCAGCAACCTGCGGCACGGAATCGCTCGGGTATCGGTCAGCCGGGTGAAAGAAATGACAAAGAAGCGCGTGTAACGGCGGAACCACCGCGTTCGATGGGTGGTGGGTGGGTGGACGGACGGTGGAGGCTGGCTCGGAGGAAGCGATGGTGCCGATGGACGGACCGTGTTACATAGGACCCGGTAGAGGGGATGACGTTGGTAGCGAGTGGGTAGTGGGACCAGATGGCAGGGGGCAGGAGGGACCACGCTGCGCTGTCCTCCATAAATCTATCAGTCGCGGTTGTATAAATACGACTCAATGAGGCGGCCGTGAATCACCCTGACGTGCTTCATAAGTCCCGGGAGTTTATTAAACCGGCGGGCATTTCTCATGTCGGGGGATAAGATCAATACGGCCGCGCGCGGCCACGGTTGCCCCTAACCTCCGTCTCCTATCCGCCTCCTTCCACTTCTCGTGCCCTCCACCACCCCACCCGGTATCTGCCCGCCACCTTGGACACACACCGGCCCTACGTCGTCCTCCGCGATCCGCCAACAATTTTCGCCCGCGCGCCACCACCCGAAATATAATTGCTTCGATGGCTTCTGGGACGCGTTCGCGGGGTTCGAACGCGAAGGGTACGCGCCGCGCGGCCAGGGTGCGGCCCAACTTCCGTCGCGCGTCGGAGACGTTGATCCCTCGCGCGCGTCGCGTCTGAGTTCGTCAGACGCGACGCGCTCTCTCTCCCCCACCCCTCGATAACGCCTCGCGGTCCGAAGCCATGCTGCGTAGGCTTTAACGCGACGCGTCACGATTTATCGCGCGTCAGGTGGCGCGTCTGTGTGTGTGTTGGTTTACGGTAAAACGTTAAACGGTTGCCGTTTCATCGGGCCGCAAACTCGATTACCGCTCCGAACCTGGAAAAGATCAGCAGGGTCTCGTGTCATCCGCGAGCGCGCACGGTTCGCGCTGGCACGTTCAACGAGGTATGCTGGTATGGTGGCTGAGTTCGGAAAGAGGATGAGAAGTAGATGGAGGTTGAATGTTTCTTCTAGGAGCCCGCCGCGCGATTTATGGAGCGAAGTGACGGGAGGTGTTTATTGTGCAGCATCTGTTACGTTACTCTGGCTCTGCAGTCTCCCTCCGCCCACCCTTCTTTACCCGACTCTCACTCACTCACTTGCTCGCTCGCCCGCTCTCCTCGCGCACGCTCTCTCGCTCTCTCTCACCGCGTCTCTCTCGCACGGACGCGCTCGCCCGCGCGCGCGCTTACTTCCCTTCCAGCCTCTCTCTTTTTCGCGCTCGTTCTCGTTCCATCTTTCCACGAATCTCTTCGCCCTCTCTTTCCCCCTGCCGGTCGTTCGTTCTACAAGCTCGCAGGTTTTCGCGCCAGCCCGCCATCATACATACAACAGACGCCCTCGATTTATAGTTTTGAATTAGATGGAAGTAAAGGAAAGGTCGCTGGTTGCTGTTGCGTAAATTTCAGACCCTTGAAATATCTCGTTTCCCGTCTCGCTCGCGCGAGCGCGCGCGCGCGCGCGAGCGCCTGCCCCCGGACCCGGCGTCCGCCTCGCTCGCTCCTTCCTGTCTCTGCTCGTCCCTCCGCTCCTTGTACTTTCACGCTAATTTATCACCCGCGAACGAGGACACGAGATCGAACCCGCGCTAGGAAACGAGCAACAGAGGAGACCGCTGGACGAAATCGGATGGGGCCACGGGAAACAATCGGGTCTGAAAGGCGATAGAAAAGGGGACAGAGGGGTCTCTTGCCACGGGGGGAGCCAGGGACCGAGAGAGGGAGAGACACGTCACTCATTCGCTTCGTGTCACTTACACAAACAGACGTACATCACGGGCAGGCGGCCGGCTAACGTGCGAGCGAGCGAGCCAGCCAACCAGCCAGCCAGCTAGCGAGCAAGCAAGCAAGCAGCCAGGCAAGCAAGCAAGCAAGCTAGCAAGGCAAGCTAGCGAGCAAGCAGCCAGCCAGGCTGGCATGCAGCTAGCTACGTGTTCCCTTTTATGTTCCCACACGCGCGCTCGCATAAACCTGTCAGTCTCGTGTCACGTGCAGCGCAGTCATTCACTGTCGCCGGCAGCGTACCGGCACTCACGACACAGTCCTGTGTTGCCGGTGACTGAGAGAAACCCCTTGCCGTGCTCCGGACGCACGAATAAGAGAGCGTGGAAAAGACGGACGGGCGCGTTTAGCCGATCGCTGCGAGTTTCGGACGGGGAACGGGAATGGAAACCCGTGGTGTGTGTCGCTAACGCCAACGGCCAACCACCACCACCCCCGCCATCGTAGAACCTCCATCGAGCTGGATAAGTTCGCGGGGTTGAAAGAGCCACCCGTGGCTCGCGGTACCGCCGGCTACGAACGGGTAGCGTGGGAGGGGTGGTTGGGCTGATAATTTCGCCACGCGAGCCGGATCGTGGATTATATACGTGTATGTATATCAAGCTCGTCCGCGGACGAGGAGAGCGAAGCCCCGGAGGTTTTATGAGATATGAAAATGAGGACGGCCGTAATAAAAGTGATGTAGGGGGCTCCTCAGAGTCGTTCCTGAAGGCGCCACGAGTCACTCGTCAGGTTTATGCGGAGACGTCCATCATCCCCTTGACGTGCTTCATTGCCTCCTGGGCAAACTCCGCCGTTCCGGTTCTATGGTTTACCGCATTCGTCTCTCCCTTATTCTTCTACCGCTGCCCGCCTCTCTTCCCAACCCCGCGAGTTTCCTCCGTTCCGCGGTCCAGCACGTGCACCGCCACCCCTCTCGCAAACCGTCGCTTCGCCACCTCTTGTAGCGAGAAAACCCACTTACTTCTACGGGCTTCTTTGCAATTTTCTTTCGCGTTTCGCTTCGAATTACGCGTACGCGGCTCAAGATGTACACGCTTCGTTCGTCTGTCTTTTTTTTCTGTTTTTAATTCGACGAGGAAAGCGGTCGAGTGTCATCGACTCTGTTAACCAGCGAGAGGAGCGATGGAAGCGGATAGGAAAAAGTTCGCGACGAATTCCGTTGGCGTGAAAACCGTCTGTTGCTCGCGGAGCGCCGCGTACCGGCGACTCCTCGACTTCTTCACCGCGGGAACACGGGAAAGTGAAATATCCCCGTGTAAGACACGATCCTCTTTGTAAACGAGTCGGAGGGCCGCCGGAACGGGCGCAACGGGGAAAGGAGCGACGAGAGCAGGCGTGCGACGGACGAGGAGAGGCGTCTTGGGGTGGGTGAGCAACGCGCGCGGAGGGCCGAGAGAGGCAACAGACGAGAACCGGGAAGAGGGCGGAGGGAGAGAAGGGATCGTGGGCGCAGATAAATCGGCTTTGCCGCCGTAAGAGGCAGCTCGCGTGAACGTGTCTCCATTAAGGCAGCCAGAACTCTCGCTGACGTAGACGAGAGACCGCGCTTGCGGTCTTCCTCCTGCCTTTCTTACCCTTCGTTCCTTTTCTACCTCGTCCTCGTCCTTTGCCATCCGGCCTTAGCCGCCTCCCCCGTTCGCTCGATGCACCTGGTGGCACTAACGCCGCCGTCGCTCCTTCGAACAATAAGATCGAACGATCGAAATCGACCGCTCGAGGAAACGCTAACTACGCCAATTTATAGCGCCCCAGCCGCTTCTTTCTTTTTTTTTTTTTCTTTTCTCTTCTTTCCCTTCCCGGCCACATTTCGTGGCTCGTTGAAAACCATCGCGATGAGGCAATGATAACATCTACGATTTATAATACGCCTCGCGTCGGCCGTGAAACATTCCTGTTTCGTCGCGGCAGTCTTCCGGTTCGAACCGCGGCAGGATCCTGAATAACTCGACCGCGCGACTCGAACATCTGGACTGGCGCGGTTAGTCGGCGGAAGACTCGATCCTCGCGGTTGATTAATTTCAAGAGCGAGAGGGAACAGCGCGCGGCCTGTTTTAAGAGCCGTGCCACGAGAGAGTGCCACGTGAAAACGGGAAACGGATCGATGAGATATCTGGGACGGTTGCGCGTTTATAAATTCGTACCGATAAAAAGTTGGTCGTTCGATAATTGTCGGTGTTCGAGGCGCGAGAGGGGGCGTCGACTACCTCGCACGTATCGGCTGCAACGGGGGAAAATCATGCGAGCGAGAAAGGGGGTGGGGGGCGGAGGAATAAGAAAGGGAAGCCGGCATTTGTAAATACGGCACGTACCGCTTTTAAACCTATCTGCATGACACGCAGGTGGGCCTGCACATTCGAGTTACGATCTCGCGCACGGAGTTTCGATAAATGCTAAACGCGAACACGTGAGCTTTCTCGTTGGGGCACACTTTATTGCCGAGCGTCGAACGTCGAGCGTCGACTGTCGACCGCCGAACGAAGCAACTCCGTGAACTCCCCCTTGCAAACAAACCACCTTCGACGCCGCTCTCGCTACACGTACGCGCACTACTTTATAAATCTGTACATGTCGACGATACCACCCCGCATTCTTACCCGTACACCTCGACACGCGACTGCTGGCTACGGCACCAAGAATTTTTCGGATCAATCGAACGTATCGGAGGAATGCTTCGTTGGTTGGTGCACGAATAGAAGAGGATCAGGTTTAACTCACAGACGAGGTTAATTAATACCTCTCTCCAAGTGGTGTATCAGTGTATTGCTTAAAATACTGCTCCGATGCAAGAGCTAACCTCATCAGTCAGACTCGACCACCCTCAGGGAGGGTAGCACTGAATCACACCTGTGTTACGTCACACTCGCTTTTCGAACCCCTTTGCGATCCCCTCCAGAACCTTCCCGTCTCTTTGCATTGTTTCGTACGAGCGCTAGATTGCACCTAGAATGCGTCACGCTCACCCTCCGATCTCCCTTCCGTCTCCGCGACCCTTTCCATCCCCCCGCCATAGTTTCGACTGGAAAAATGCAGAAACGAATTCACGCCAGTGAAAATCATAAGAAAACGACCGGCTACTAACAAGTCTGACCCGTGCGCTCGCCTCGCGACACCTCCAAGAGGATCCACGAGCGTTTCTTTATCCGATAGCAGTAAAATCGTGTCTGAAACCGAGCGTAAAACCAGCGGGCTCGGGTCGGCTCGCGCGACACGAGTAAGGAGAGCGTGGACGCGAATGCGAATGCGAATTGCTGCGAACGTGAACACTGGGGGTAAGAATAGGTGGGGCACGGATGCAAACCGTGCGAGAGGGTGGCAGGGTTGACGAAGGAGGTGGTAAAGGGGGCTGGCATGGGGAACGGTGGCCGGAGAAACCGTGGAGAGGAAAAAGAGAGGCGATCGAAGGAGAAGAAGAAGGGAAGACGGAAAAGTAACGCGAGAACAGGAGAGTGGAAGGGTGCAGGACAGTCGTTCGGTTTGCAAGACACGTCGCAGGGTTGACCCAGCCTCTTCTCGATCCGCCACCCCCGCCCCCCATCTCGAATGGTCAGCTTTCCCGTCGTGTATCCGGCTCTTTCTCCCCGTACGCTCTGTTGCGGGAACCCCTCAGGGCTGCCCGTTACTTTAGCATCAACAACAATCTCCACCGGCTAGAGCGGCGTTATTCCGTTAGTGTCTTAGTGGCAGCGGAACCACGCCGCAGCCAGGCACCGACACAAGGATAAACGCGAGGAGGAGGGTCGAGAGCGCGGGGGATGGGACGCGAGGAGCAGGGGTTGGGTGTACGCCGATGGTGTGCGTCGGTTTCGAGCGGATATTCCGCTTTCCCGTCTTCCCGTCTTCCCGTCTCTCTTATTCGGTTTGCGCGGCTCTTCCCCCTCAGCCATCACCCTGAGCGGTGTTTCTCCTTCTCGCCGAGCGGGACGCGTTCCCTCCTGGCTGGCGACCATGGTCCACTCTCCGGCCAGTAATTAAACAGCCACGCGGCAGGCAAATTGAATCAGTCG
Organism: Xylocopa sonorina; assembly: GCF_050948175.1. NCBI lineage: Eukaryota > Metazoa > Arthropoda > Insecta > Hymenoptera > Apidae > Xylocopa > Xylocopa sonorina. The sequence goes on from NC_135193.1 coordinate 19,119,299, forward strand.
AAGAGACAAGGGAGCGTCGACGCAGAGGTGACGGCCAACCGGCCGCAACTATGGTGTCTATAGTGAAGGGGCTATCGCGGCGCGTTTGTGTATCTCGAAAGGCAGCCCAGTCGAACGAAGAGGGAAATGCAGGGATCGCGATAGGAGGTCTGCGAACTCGCTTCTCCAACGGCCATCCGGACGTTTACAAGCCCGAACTAGCCACCCGGCCAGTAACCGGCATCCGGCACCCGGGCACCGACGACGACCAAGGGAGTTCGAACCCGTAGTCCACTCGTTGCCTCCCGCCATCGCCGCCGCCCGCACACTTTGCCTCGCCTGACAACCTTGCATTAACTCCTCGTCCCCTTTAAGTGCCAAGTTTACCCCAAGATTGCATAATGCTTCGACCGCTCGGCTACCTATAGACGAGTTACCTACGTATTACCAACCCTGCGCGTCGTGTCCCTCTGTGTCTTATCTCCTTCGACCTCTCTTCTTCTTCCTCTTCTTCTTTAGCGCGTCCCTCTTTTACGACCGCGTCCATCGTCGCGCATCGAGAGGGATACGACGCGCGGAGTTTAGCGTTCCTCGTTGTTAACCGATGGACGCCATCGCGGATCCTTCCTCCGGACTCATCGAAGGCACCCTTCGAGCGAGCTGGTAGCACCGCGGTCTAATGAAAATATAACGGTTTCTATGCCGCGCGCGGCAAGTTTGTCTGGCAGACTTCCGGCGCATCAACCTGACACATAAACTCTTATTATGCTATACGTTAGCGGGCCGGAGCGCTAATGGAGCCACAAGTCAGGTAGGGTATCGCGGCGAGCACCTTACCGTTGCACCCGTCTACTTATTTTATATTTAAGCGTCGTAAAGAAGGAACTACTTACAAGACGAAAGGGATACTTAATAATTAATATCGCGGCGAGCGCGCGCGCGCGCGCGCGCATAATATTATGACGCGAGAACGTTTAGCCGTGACAAGAATCGACGATCCGCTTGCAAGGGTAACTAACGCGTTTCCACGAGGAAAAAGTGGCCCGCGGATGAGTAACTGCGTCGGCTGGTCGCGTCGAAGGGGGTAGCGGAAGCGCGCGCGCGTCCTCGACCCTGCCACGGATACTTGAAGCCGACTACAGGAGCGCGTTACGGAAGAATGCATCGGAGATTAGCGCGCGGCGCGGCGCGGCGCGACTATCGTCGAGCGCCGCACGGAATCGATAATCGCGAGCGAAAACGTATCCATAAATTCCGCGACGCGGCCCGTGTACGCCTGTATGAAAATTACAAAGCTATTAATTACGACCGCGATAAATTAAGCAGCCGTGGGGCCATTATAGAGCGCGAGCCCCGGTGAATTGTTGGTAAACTTGGTCCAAGTACGCAACATGGGCGTTGGTGGTACTCTCGGCCCAACGCGGCTCACCAGGCATATAATAATGGTTGGTTAGAATGCTAATATATGTCCGGACGGGGGTGGCACCGGGGGACCTTGCATCATCGGAGGACCCAACTGGGCACTCGCCCGTTCCTGGCCGGACACCGTATAATCTACACCCCGAGACGTTATTACTCCCCGAGACACTAAAATCCCTCCGATGGTAACGCCGTCCCGCTCTTCCGCCGCCCCGATCTACCGTCATTGCGCGCACTCGTTCCTCTTCTAGCCCCAGAGCTTCCCGTTACCGCCGACCGCCCTTACTTGTTGCCAAAACCTTCGACCTACGAACCTACTGCTCGTAACCGCACGCCAACCTATACGTGCATACGCGCGTCCATCGATACGCTTCGATTAGGCGAGCAAACCGAAGAACGAAAGATCCGTCTGTCCAAAGGGTCGAGTTGCACGAGTCCAAGAGCGGAGCACAGGATCCACGAAGAAGAGCAGCGACGAAGTCGCGCAAGAAGGTTTCCCGGCTGTCTCGTCCACGCGGTCGATTCGTTTGCAGCGAGCGGCGAGGTAAGACGGTGTTTGCAGCGGGCACAATGCTAACGCCGGCGGGGGTCACGTCACTTGGAGAATGCCGGACGACAGCTACCTTTGTACCGGACTATGCTCTAAGAAGGTCTCGCAAACAACCGCTGTCTCGTCAACGTTTCGGCCACGCATCCGACTACCCTCTCGCAGAGGGTGAGGAGAGACCAACCCTCTCAGTCAGTGGCAACCACGCGCGGCGCACTTACCCCCTGCGACACACGATCGACGAGCATCGAATAAGCGCGATGGGTCCCGTTGAACGATCCCACGTTGGATCGCTGATACCCTCGCACACTTACGTGTTGCGTGCGCGGATCGAAACGACGCGGACGCGACGGTACCAGGCATACCGGCTTTACACGACGGACGACAGGACGCATAATATAACGGACGTACATAAATCCAGCTGCCAGTCAACAATGTGCATAAATACTGGCCCCGTTGCGGCACGGTCTGGGCGGCGAATAGTGGAGAACGCGGGACCGACACCGCTCGGTCGGGAGGGATCGCTTTCGAGGGAGGAAAAGCTCCGCGACTGCGACAACAGCTCGAGACTTCGAGTCCGGCGAATTCCAACGGAGACCCTCGCGTCGCGTATAAATTTCCCGTTCATTTTCGGACCTCCGTCGCGCCGCGCCACGTTCCTCGTCTCCTGCGTCCGCTGGATCGGTCAACATCGCGGTCGCTTTGGCTTTTGGCGTCGCGAAACGATGGACCAAGTAGAAGCGTCAAGGGCGAGGGACGGAGATCGAGAGCGAGAAAAAAAATCGCGTCGAATGGAATCGCAAGGACGGAGGGCGGGTGGAAACAGGAGAAGGTGAAACGGATCCTACGGGAGCTCGTCGTACTCTGGGGAGGCATGGTTACGTTCGTAAATACATATATACGTTTCAATCTCGGGCGTAATCCCGTACGGGCGACGGTATTAGGAAAGTTTTTCCTGCCAGTACATCACGGAGCTTGCTTAGCCGGCTTACTCGCGCTCGCTGCGTCTTACTCTTTCTTTGGCCGGAAATTCTGTTATTTTCCTTTGACCCCCCTCGTGCGCGCGCCTGCTCGCATACACACGTACGACACCAGTTTCGCCGGAAAATCCGACGTACAACTGGTCGTAGAACCGGTGAGACCTAAGACGAACCTATCGCGATCGTTGACTAAAAATCAGGAGAAACGAGCACGGCCGCTGTTTAACTCCGTTTTCTGGGTCCGTATCCGTTTCCGGAGCCGGGCAACGCTATCTTCCTTACCGAAGCCAGGAGCTAAAGGACACTGGGGACCGGAACACAGGTTTCGCAATCTTATCTGACCAGTACGGTCCTCCCGTCCCCTGGCCAGCCCCGCGTATACCATCTAGACCAGATACGAGCCACTCTACTTTTCCCTCTCGCCATCTATCCGCTCTCCTTCTCGCGTCCTCCGTCGCAGCACGCGCCAACTCTGTCTCTCGCCTGCCTCCACTCGGCTCTACTCGTTTCCGATCTCGCTTTCAGGATCCGTTTGCTTAGCTCCGTCGCGACACCGAACAGCCGACCGTGTGTCGTCCCTCTCCGTCGACGACCAACTCTGAGTATAACACCACCCTCGTAAATATCGCGTCCGATAACCAAGGATATCGACTAATATTCCGTGGGACGTATGTAGCGTCGCAGATGAATCCTTTTCCTTTTCTTCTTCTTTTTTTTCTTCTTCTTCTTCTTTCTTTTTCCTGTCTTTTTCCAACTGTTCCCGCGCTCGCGTCTCCCGATCCGCCACCCCTTCGGGTCAACTTGCACCACCACTACTACTACCAACGACGACGACGACTACGACTACGACGACGACGACGACGACGACGACGACAACGATGGCGACGAGGAAAAGCAAGAGGAGGAGGAGAAAGACGACGACGACGACGAGTGTACAATATTTATATTATCCCAACAGGACACTCCCGGGTAACACGGACATGATTGCAATCCCGTTCATATATCTTTGGCTATACGACCGTGCACGAGTCTACGCCACGCTAGGGACGTATCAAAACCGGCGGCTACCTTGCACCAAGAACAGGGACGACACCGTCATAATATTTTCAGATAAACCTACGATTTCCTACCTACCCTCCGCCAGCCGATTCTTTCTCACCCCGCGTCCCTCCAGCGTGCCGATAAGCAGACGAGACGCTGCTCTCGTTTCGAATCCGCGAAATTGTAGCCGTGGAGTGGAGACACGATCGAGCAGAAGCGATCGAGCGCTCGAAGATCCGAACCGGGGGATGAAACGAAGACGCGAGCGCGAAGGTAAAGAGGTAACGACAACGTGGATTACCTTTTGCCTCGACCGACGAGAGAATCCGCGGAGAAAGGAGAGCGGTCGAGGGAGGGTGGTAAATGAGCCGGAGCCAATCGTTTCATTGCATCAATAGTCGTAGCGAAGTTATACCAACTTTCTTGATAAATCCCGCTTACTTTGCGCCATAACATAACTTTACAGAATCGGAACCACGGCCATGGAAGAATTGCGATTCGTAACTTTAGATGAGGTCGCCCCCGCGCGCTACGATGCTCCTTCCTCTTCCCTCCTCCTCGTCCTCTTTAACCATATTACGCCGTGGCACTGGTATCCGCGGGCTCGCGTCCCGTCGCGTCGCCCCGGAATCCACGAATTTTCCTACGAGCATCGTTTCCGCCGGATTTCGTGGAAAAGTCCACCGGGTTACGATCGCCTTAACTTCGTTATCTCTCCTCGCGAGTCGATGCGGCTGTCTCTCCTCGCGAACCAAGGGCCACCAGCCCCTGCGATCGTCGCGTCGAACTGATCGAACGCGTACGTACGAACACGCGGGGGATGTGACACGCGAGACGAAGAAATTAAAGCGACGAGAGGGTGAAACGGAGAAAGGGGCGCGCGTATTACGCGAAGCGTGTTTCGAGAGGGGAGGGTGTGGCGGGTGTTCTTAACGAACGAGTCGCCGCGGCTGGCGTCGAACGTGTCGGGAACCGTCGATCGTTTGCGGGGCAGAAGCGTTCCTCGCCGGAATTCCAGCCGGGGCGCGCGCGCGCTCGCTTCAGAATTTCCAATCCGACGCACGACGTTCGCCACCGCGAAGAGGGCTTTCGGCAAATTGGCATTCTTCTTTCGGAACGGAACGACGGTGAATGCGAGAGCGGGCTGGTTTGACGTTCGCCGGGCTCCTTTGAACGAGATATCCTGGACATCGCATCCGAGTGAAGTGATCTCCGGCTGCCACCGACAGTTCCCTTCTTCCCTGCCCCGGTTTACTCCAACCCTCGGCACCGTCGACGCCGATCCAGCCACCACCACCACCACCGCTGCTGCTAGCATCGCCACCCCCTCGCGGCCTCGTTCTTTCTCGCTTCTCATTCTCGTTTCACCTAGAATCGTGTCCTCGTTGCCCGTTGCCCGTTTCTCGGACCCTATCCACTTTCACGCCCCTCACCGCCGCCACTTGCCACGTCTTTCCTGCTCGTTTACACGGCCTCTCTTCTATCGCCGTTCACGATGGCATTGTGCGCGACTAATTAGTCGAAGCGCGAGATCGTCGAGCGAACGGCTTTAATTAACATTCCTGGCTCGCCCACCATCGCCGCCTTCTCGGAAGGGCAAATTGAAGGCTGTAAATGTCGAGAGAATCGTCCGAACGGTACCGATGCTCCCGGTGTGTATTCGCACACAGCCACCCCGAAATTGGAGTCCGTCCCCCCCTCCTTCTCCACCTACGAATCGCCAGAGGAGAGCGCGTCAATTTTTCCGATCTAACGTCGCGTCTCTCTCTCTCTCTATCTCTCTCTTTATTTCTCCCTTTCCGTTTCGTTTGCTGCGCGATCCTCCGCCGCAGCCACAGCCACGGATCAGACGGACAACGATCGACGACACGGAAGACGAGCGTCTATAGCCGCGTGCCTTTCCCGGCGCGCGCGTTAACTCGCCAACGATGGATCGCGTCGAACGCGGAAGGTTAATTTTCCGCGAATAATTGGTATCCGACCGATCGATCTGGCAGCGCACCCTCCATCCTTCCGGGAGGTGGTGAAACGCCGTCTAAGTCATCTCATTCGTCTTCGGTAAGATAGTCGAGAGAGGAGATCATCGATTCCGACGGCGGGGCTAAGGAAAATTAAATGACGCAGACCCCCGTTGAAGGGGAGTTATTTGTCACGGTCGTTGATGTACCGCTCTCCTTCCCTACCCGCCTCTCTACCCCGCTTAGCCTCGACTGTTTGCGAACAACCACGTCCAACCTGTTTCCTCCCATCCCTCTCTCTGTCTCTCTCTCTCTCTCTCTCTCTCTCTCTCTTTCTCTCTCTCACTCGTATCCCCGTTTCGTCGTCGCGTTGCTTAACCTAACCGTACCGCTATTTGCAACGCGTCCATTAGGATCGCGGTCATTCCCTCGTAATCCGCTCGATTTCTTCGCGACCGTCCGAGCGACGTCGTCTCTCCTCGTTCGAGGTGGATCGTTCGCGAGATCTCACGGCGAATCGAGAGAGAAAAAAAAAAATGGGAGAAAAATTGAAGACGGTGCGGAACGCGTCAACCCTCGCGCGGAAAGAGAGTAGCGTGGCGAATTCCTGGCGCGCGCGGGAGAAAGCGGACGGACGAGGGGGTGTAGAAGAGGTGAAGGCGAAACGGGGGTGGGTTCGGGTCGGAATACCCGCCCGTCTCTCAACCCCCCCCCTCTCGCGATAACTTTTTCCTTCTCCGCTTGTACCGTGCTCGAATTTATGCCGGACGGAGAATTAATGCGTGACAGATTTGTAGTTATTACGAGGAGGAGGCGGAGGTCAGATGGAAAGAGTAGGAAGACGAGTGGCCTGGACTCCTCACTCAGCCCCAGGGAATGAAAAGGCGAAAACGAAAGAGAGAGCGATAGACGCGGCCGCGGGGGCACGGAGGGTGTGGAAGACGGAGAGAGAAAGAGTGAGAGGGGGGGGGTGGAGGATAAGGACGGCGAACGATCGCGAAGAAAGAGCGAAAGAGGGTTGGGAGGCGGAGGGGTGGCGGATAGAGGGAGACGGCGAGGCGGAGGCTAAGGCACGAAGGTTTCACAGGGCATCGGAGGCATAACGGGGCAAGGCAGTCGAGCATTCAGGCAGCGACGGCAGCGGAAGTGAGCCCATTACTTATTATAACTGCCTGGCGAGCGAGCGAGCGAGCGAGAGACCGGGCGCCTGTCAAGCATCCATCATCGCGACGAATGGCCTCGCTGCCAATAACATCCGCCGTCATCGCCAACTTTTCGCGGTCTTCCTCGCTTGCTTACTTGCTCCTGCTCTCTTTGTTCGCGTAGCTGCACATCTGCTCGATCATCCGACCGACTCGACAGTCTTGACTCTCGCCTAGCGAATTTTCATCCTTCACCCGGTTTTTACCCGTGTCCAAGGCTCGCGTTATTTTTTTTTTCGTCTTTTTTTTTTCACGTCGCATTCGTACAGCACGTTTGGAAGAACGAAAATAGCACCGCCTCGCTCGCGACTCTTCGAACGAGACGCCAAAGGAAGACGTTCGCCGTACTTGGACAGGAAAATTCGTAATTTCCACGTCCGTCCGTTTACACGGGAATATCAGAGATTCAGCTGGCGGTACGTCCGACGGTTGCGGTGCATATTCAACTGCAGCCCGTTTCGCCGGGCATATGGCACGTCGTATCTCAACGTAGTCGGCCGGACAGTCCGAGTGACTCATGGCGGATTACCGTGATTGCTTGTTTATGGTCATTAACATCCTCGTGGTCCCATAACTACCGCATGGCGTCCCGTTCCATCAACGAGCGTCACCGTAGGTGTTGCATCGTACGCACGCGTGTGCGTACACGCGCGTACCTCCATCGTGCGGTACGTTCAAATAAGGCGGGAGGCAGTTACCATCCAAGTTGACGATCCTAGTAACTTGTACGCGACGAAAGAGTATCCTCGCGACATTTAAAATGTCGCGACCCCTGCGAGCATCGAATCCTCGATTCCACCCCCGGTTCTTTTAATTCAATAACACCACGCGAACGTTTTCTCGCACAAATGGGTTTATTATTAGTTTCATAAAAACCATCAAGCACCACGATGAATCGACGGATAAAAAAATTCTTCGATCCACCTCATCTGACCTTAACGCCTCCGCCTTTCAGCAACGTCCACGCGCTACTAAAACTACTCTCCTCCATTCGAGCTATTTTTCAATATAATTGCGATAACAGACGAATGCTCTAATTTTATATATACGTATATATATATATATATATAAATTCAGGGTGAAGCAATTAGTATCGAACAGTAGGGCCTTGCGTGATTCGCACGTGACTGTTTAGCGGTACTGATTGATGGGAACGGCTCTTCCTAGAGCAACTGCTACCCTCGAACGGCAATTATACCTGGTACACGCATTGTATCGTTCCCGACACATAGATCGCCGGCGCTCGTTCGGCTCGGCTCGGCTCGGTGGTCAGTAACGTTAATACGATCCCGGGATGCGTAACTCGCGTCACCCCGCAACGGCGATATCGGGATCGGCACCGGCATCGACACCGACACAGACGCGGGACACCGACACCCGCGCGCATCGACGCCGATGTCGACGTCGAGCATCGATACCGTCAACCCAACAACGTCCGCTGCCGTTCTCGCCACTGGCGTACACCACCGCGCCGCCCCGACGCCACTGCCACCCCTTGATTGCCTCATTGGATCGCATTATGTCGACGCCATTATCATAATTCAGGGATTTTTCACAGCCGTCCCGCAGAGCGTACGAGCTTTGGCTCGAGGCCCGGTCACCCGCCGTGCCCGAGGACGAGGAGGGGGGAACACGCGTCGATCGATGCCTGTAGAGTCGAACGGGCTCTGCCTTTGCTTTTCAACTTCCGTCTTCTGTCGTTGGTGTTTTCGAGACGAACTCCGTGGTCCGTCGACGGGATCGTGAACGGGAGTTGCTTCGCATCCACGCGAAGACGGGAGCGTGCGAACCTCGAGGCAAGGCGAGGCACTGCGACGCAACGTCGACCTCGAGTTTACGCGCAGCACCACCGTTAAGCGTCCCCTTGATCTCGTCCCTCAGACACTCGCCGAGACGCGACCATGCTGTAACGTAGTGCGTGTAATCCGACAATAACTACGCCGTTCTACGAGTAGATAGGTGGATGTAATTGTCGAACGTAATCGAGTGCGGTTGCGATCCGGGTGCCCCTTAACGCGCGTCCCGCGGGAGCTATCGGCGACGTACCGTCGTACACCTTCCAAAGATCCTTGCTAAGGATAAGAATGAGCGTACGATGGTTACATAATCAGATGACGGAGAAGGCGAAGCTACGAGACGCTGGAGTGTGACTCGTTCTTGAAACGATGGAAATTGGTAGCGAAGAGGGAAATAGAGAATGGTACACGCGCACACACGTACGCGTGCACGTTTGTACACGGCCACGTAGAAGCAACGTGGCGCACCGATTGCGAGTATTAGAGGGATTGACTGGTGGACGTAACCCGTACGTGCCGGCCGGTAACACGTGTAACATACTGCCGCCGCGTATATCTCCTTTTCTATCTCTCTCTCTCTCTCTCTCCCACTCTCTCACGGTGGCGTTTATGCGCGCGGAATCGGGAACGATGGTTATCGCGACGCGTCGACGTTCGACGCGGATCGTTCGAAAAGGAAATAGACTTTGTACACGTAGGTTAAGCTCGCGATGACCCACGAGGAAGAGGGGAGGACTCGAACCACCGAACGAGGGGGGGAATTATTCGACGATTAAAACGCGAGCGGGTTATACGATAAGGGGCAAATAGGGATCAGGGTGGTGGTGGAATGTACGCGCGAGCCCTGGCGGGTCGGCAGGTAGGTACGTAGGTGGTTTATAGCGATGCGACAAAAATGTAAATGCGATATCGTCCAAGGAGTCCGCGGCATAAATCTTCGCGTTAATGCGTGGAGCGAGCGACACGCCGCGCCGCGCGCCGTTAGCTTTAGGGGGTTCAAGCGGCTGGAGGGTGGCTCAAGTCCGTGAGAGAAAGATTGGAAGGGAAAAGCGCGAAACGCGGGATACGGAAGAAAAGAGGGACTCGTAGTCGTCGTCGTCGTCGTCGTAGTCGTCGTTGTCGTCGTCGTGGCGTTCATTAGGAATCTCTCCGACTCCCTTGGCCCGGCCACCACCGGCGTCTGCCGAATCGGAGCAAAGTAGTAGAGAGAGAGAGAGAAAGAGAGAGTGTGCAGAGAGATCGTAGGAGGAGGACGAGGGGAGGTGGAAAAGAGATAGCGAAAGGAAAGAGAAAAGTGGAGGGGTGAGGTAGAGGCTGCGATAGATCACGCGGGCGGCAGCGCTCCTTCGAAAAACATCCATAAAACGCAGTAGGGCGGACTCAGCGACAATAAACTCTACATATAAATCTTGTCCTGTGACGCTGTGATACGCTGATGGCGAGCACGATAATCTCCTAGAATGCGGGCTCCTCTTCACCTCCCTCGACTCCGTCTCTCCTTTCTCTTCTTCCTCTTCTTCTTCTTCTACCTCTTCTTCCTCTTCTTCTTCCACTTCTTCTTCTTCTACCCTCTCCACAGTCCGTTTCGCTGTTCCCTCCGGAACGCGGCTTAGTTCCCTGCGTCAACGTCGTAAAAGACATTCAAATCCTTTCCTTTTGACCCATTAAGCTGTTTCGTTTCTTCCCGCGTCCCGCTTTATGACGCGCCGCGGCGGCATAACGCGATCCACCGTCCCGGAAAACTGTTACGCGATGGTAGCCGCCGCGCGACGCGATTAGGAAGAGCGGCGATGACGGAAACGGGGGACGATTCGATCGACGGATTAATCTCGCGGGCGTATCCGCGCGGAGTCAAAATCGAAAGCCGAATAGCCGGTCGTTTATGGCCCGGGAATCGTAGCTCCGTTAGCCGGTCCGATGTAACTCGGAATTAAAGTCTCAGTCGCACCACCAGCAGCCCCTTGGTTTGTCTCCCTGGCCTTCTTCACCCTCGGCCGTTATTCTACGGCATCCCTCCGCTTCTTCGCCGCGTCTCGCCGTATCTTCGACCGTAATTCACCTCCCTGCGCGCTGCTTGCTCGCCGCTCCCTAAATGCTTCTAACTCCTATTCCTTTGCCGGAATCGAACAATGGCGCGTGAAATTTCAACTTTGAGCCTTCTCCTCCCTTTCACCTTTGAGTCAAGCCCCCTCCCTATCCATCCTTCAACCCCCTTCGGCCATCCTGCTCGCAGATTTTCCTTCGCGCGCGACTCTTGCGTCCTCCTCGTCGCTACCACCGCGAGGTGTCTCGATCGCGTCATTTGATTACCCCCTCGCCGCCATTTGTAAGATCGCGAGAGACTCGCTCGTCGACGTTCGCCAGAAGAAAGTTCCCCGCCACGTTCAATCGATTCGATCGACGATCGTTCGAGATCCAACGAAGACCGTTCGTCGTCTCGGCGGCGCGTGTACGACGATAATTAGAGTTGGTCGGTAGGTTCGATCGTATCGCCGGCGTCGACGTCCCGCGCGTGACGAACGTCTGCCAAAATGAACGGGGCGTTAGGATAGAGGCGGGCGCGCACACACGGAGACAGACGCGCGCGTCGATAATCAACGTAGCCCCGTCTAGGCGCGTCGCATCGCCGCGGTTAAGGCAAGATGGATTTGTCACGCATCGCTGTCGTTTAGCCGATAAAGTGACGGGAGTCAGCCGGTGGCGCGAGGTGCTAACTAGACAGAGCGGCACTCAATTACTACCGTCAGACTTCGTGTAGTTTAACTCATCTACCCCATTCTGGCGAGTCGTACACCCCCCCGCCTACACCTTCCCCTAGGCTAAACACTTTACGAGCAGCTTGCCTACGCGTCGCGCGCGATCACCGTCCTCCCTGCAACGTCTCTTATCGAAAATGGCACCGCGTTAACGGAGTGTATCGTACCGCGCGCCTGTCCTACCAACGATACCAATACGCGCTCGCTCGTTCACCTCCACCGCATCCTCGCGCGGAACCTTCTCGCGAATACGCGGCGATCCGCCACCCTCTCAGCAGTTGCCCGTCGTCCTCTGCTCACCGGTTGATCCTCGCCACCAGTTAACCAACGCGAGAAACTGCCGTTTTTCGTTATCTTTCCGGCCAATTACCGTTCGTCTCTCGCCAGTCCCGCGATCCAATTTCTTCTGCCCGCGAAGGGGTGGTTCCCGCCCTTTCCATCGTTCGACCAACCAACTGTACGATCGCGAACAAGTCGAACAATGACGTACACGAATAGCTGGGTATCGGCAATTTTTTTTCACCCTTCATCCCCAACGCTACTCGCTCTCTACGATACATAGGGGGCACACGGCTGCGAGCGTTACCGATGCGAAACAAATTTGTCGAGAACGCGTCGGCGGTAAGCAACGGGCCGAAGATTTCTCCGAGGAATTCGCGGATACGTCGGTACCACCGCTATCCTCTCCGTGGAGGACTCGCGCGATTCCTGCCGTTCATCACGGGATCATGCAAAGGAAATTGGATACGAAACGCTCGATCGGACAGAGTCGCGAGCCTGGAGATGTTGCTGCGCGCAACGGTTCTGCCTACTCCTCTCTCTCTGGACCAACGCTGAAACTTATCCACCGCGTTGTTTAACGTCAGATTTCCGTTTGCACCCGGCAATTACCGGCAGCCGTGGTTTCGACCCTGGCAACGTATGCGTTCCCCGCTTCCCTGCAGACAACGAAACAATCAATAAACAACACGTGTAGATAACAATCGTGGGATGGAAACCCTCTATTTTCCAGAATGGTCGTTGTAATTGCCGTACGTGTCTCGAGGAGCTTCCCCTTGTTCGTACCTTCTATCGTGAAATCGTGTCGCGTGCATGCGTGGATATGTATGTATATATATATGTGCACGTGTCTCAGCGAGTCCTCCGCGTCCTCGAGAAACGGCGACGCTCGCGTGATCGATCGGCAATTCGGAAAAATCGGAACCCCCTTAAGGTCGTCCCTTCGCCACTTGTCCATTAACGATTCCGTTTGATAGCCGCGCGTTCGCGTAGATATCGAAGAGACGAAACTGGTTGGCCACGCGGTTACACGCTCAGGGACGGGCTGCGAAGGTTGGTAGCTAGCTCTGTCCCTGCGCTCGCGAGCACAGCAAGCGCGAGGACCGCTGCGAGATCGCATGCAAATACAAGGGAAATCTCGAAACTTAGCGCCAGCTAATTACAATCTTGACTTCACCCCTGAGCTTCATAACGGCTAACGACCCCGCCATGCTTACCTTACCAACTTTTTGGCTTATTGTCCTTACGTACTGGCCACGGGGGACCGTCCCACCCACGACTAACCTATCTCGTCGACCCCGGCTCTCTCCACCTGCCACCGTCGACTCTGGGTTTTACAGATATTTTCAAAGGGATGTATACGTTTGCTTCGTCTAAAATAATCGTTCGACTGGAGCACGTTTCTCGACGAGTTCGACTGGTGCCAATGGAACCGATCAGTTTACCTGGAGCCTTTTTTTCTCTTATTTAATTGCTCGCCCAAAGGACACTAGTCGCGTGGTCCGTGCCTTGGACGCGACCCACCTTTCTAACCAGTTTGGTTCTTTCTTGCGTACGTTTCGCCGGCAGAGAAGTTTTCATAGCAGCGCTTGCGCGACTTCGAGTAGCTTCTGTCCAAGGGAAGACGAGACAGCAAGCTGACGGGACAGCCGGTCCACTTAAAATCGATACCGGGCTGCAGCCGTCTCCGTCGCGTGCAATTCCCATGCAAATGAATTGCACCGACACCAACGTTGCCCGAACCTTCTCTGGGATTGATTTTTCCAAACTTTTCGAGCGTTCCGCCTTCAGCGACCTCCGCCAAGCGGCGAAGACGCTGCTCCGTTGATTCTGAGGGAAACGTTGGAATTTAGACTAACCAGAATCAGAGAGAGATAGAGAGAGATAGAGATAGAGATAGAGAGAGATAGAAATAGAGATAGAGAGAGTGAGTGGTATCATTATCATTGCGAGTGATGATTACACGCGCAAGCACGGCTGGGCTAATTATCCGGACAATGATGGATCGTTTCCGTACGGAAGGCATGCGCCCAAACAATACTTAGTTATTTCCATTAAGGGGCTAGTGCAGAGATCGCAACATCGAGGCGCGACCATAATTAATCACCGGCGTATCCGCGGACAAGGTTCATTTAAGGGACGAATTCGCCAAGATTAGAACGCTACGCGATTTACTTTCCCCGGGAATCGCGACCGCCAAACCGGATACACCCGCTTCGGAAGTGTTCGTCGGCTCGCGTAAACGAGATTGAACGCGACAACGCGTACCCGTTACTTTATCAACCGATACACCCCGACCAGCAAGTTCGGTTGCACGCTAATGAAACGCAGCAGAAATATCTCGGTCGTTTAATTAGAGGCAATAAACGGGGGAAGTTCAATTGTCTGGTGTATTCGTAGGGTTAAGGCGCACCGGAAGTCGTATCGCCCATCCACTCGAACACCGCGGCAGCTTCTCTCGCAAGCTTCTTCGCTATCCGACTCGTAACCTCCAAGGTACCTGGCCGTGCCGCTTCTCCTAAACCTCTCTCTCTCTCTCTCTCTCTCTCTCTCTCTCTCTCTCACACACACTCTCTCTCTTCTTCAGTCGTTCCCCTATTCCCCGTTCGAGTACCACCCACTAGCCCGCCCCTGGGTTTCTATCTCTTTAGGTTCGTTCGTACGGGTGTACGCGCGACCCAGCTTCAGAGGGTCCGCACGCGAGAGCCTCCTCTCTTGTATAATTCCAAGAGGATACTTCCAATATTTAATGCCCCGGCTCCGCGCTTCGAACGAGAGAAGCTACACGCGGCGAGTAGTGGGAGAGCGAGAGACAAACGGTATATAGAACCGCGTCTACGTGTCGGCGACGCGCGATAAGTACGTGCCACCGCGATTAAGATTTCACGAGGACCGACCGAGAATCCTGGGGGGCGAGCAGTCGTTCATTCGATATGCACAAACAACCGTGTGACGCGGGACCACGGTTACACAGGTCACGCTCAAAAGGAAATTTCTCGCGTCTCGTCGCCTATCGGGGCGAGGAGGGGGTGCGCAGACCGCGAAACTATCGCGCGCTCGACTCTACGAACGGCAACAAAAACCGTCGTACACCCTGGTTTAACGACAGGAGGACCTCTAGAACACCCCTGGCCGTTTTACCTACGCGTCCAGGAGCGGATACGTTTGGTCGTTCTCGCAGAAAGGAAAATTGAACCGCGACGTAAAGTTTCGAGCTGCGCTCCAACGCGGAGGGAAGAGGAAGCCTAGCAGCGGCGACCAGGAACGTCTCGAAAGCCGAGGCGAACGCGGAGCAGCGACTGCACACGGAGTAATTCCAGTTTTCTTCGAGGGAAAGACAGAGAGAAGTCCGCGAAAGAAGAGGGACACGGGGGGTGTGAGAGGGGGTAGTAAGAGAGTGACAGTGTGAGCGTGTGTACACGAGTGTGTCTTGCGCGAGCGAGAGAAGCCGAGAGAGGTAGAGAAGTGCCCTAGATCACCGGACGTCTAGCAGCGGAGCTGTGAGTGCAGATAAGGACCGCCACGGCGACGGGCAAGATGGACGGCCGACCGGTCTCAGCACTAGCCGGGCTTTCTACTCGGCTACCACGTCGCTACCGAGCGAGGATCTCCTCTGCCTGCTGTCCCCTTACCCCCAGAAGCTTCCTGGGGATCCTTATTTATACGCCGTCGGCCCAGACTAACGCCCATTGTCCCATTTCACCCCCGGGGTAATCTGCCGGACGCAAATCTAAGGCCCTGATCCTGCGGGCTACCGCGAAAATCTATGACGCCTTTAATTTACACGCACCTCGACCCGCTATAACCCGACGTCAGCGTCGTCGTCGTCGTCGTCGTCGTCGTCGTGGTCCTCCTCTTCCTGCAATCGTCACCTTCGCCGCAGAGAACTTAGGGGTGGAACCGCGTGGACCGCGTCACGGGGGTTGTTCTCTTGAAGAAAAAAACCGTAGACACGAGTAGTACAACGGGGGTTGAAGAGTAAGAGGCGGTGGATCCAGGAGAGTTCATCCGGCAGGGAAGTTGAACTCGGTCCCACGGAATCGAAGGAAGGGCGGAGGCAATGGGTGTGAGCCAAATATTAACGTCGCGCGCGATAATTGCGAAGTAGATTGTAGGAAGGGCGGATTTCGCAGCGCGATCGGACAAACCCAGGGTCCTCGTGCCCGATAACATCTCGTCCTCTCCATAAATATGTCGCAGCGAGCTTAACCCCCTCGCCTATCTGCCCGGCACGAAGTAGGGGAAGCATTAATGTCAAACCGAGACGCGAATTATGGCTCCCCCGTCAGTTCTCAATGAATCGAACGTTTTCGATGGGAAATCCAGCCTGAAAACGAGCTCACCGAGCACACCGACCGTCCGTTATTGTCCTCCGTTCTTCGATACCTTTTTCTCGTCCTCGAAACGAGAAGAAAAAATGAGAACGACCAACCGATACTCTCAGCCGCGACGACGAAACGTAACAGGAAGTCGGTGATCTCGCATAGAAACGAGCGTGCCGACGCGCGATGACACGATCCGAGCATTTGTCGCGTACCGCGAACCAACCCCCTTCTTCGCCGCGGTCCCGTTCCGCCTCTCGTTCGTAGGTGATACAAATAACGCAATCAGTATGCAGAAGGTTCATGCATATTTCAGAGAGCACGGGGGAAGAGTGGGGAGGGTGTGGGTGCCCGGCAGGGTGGCCGATGTTAAGAAGGGTTTATGACGGGGGTTGATCCGGGGATCCCCATCAAACCGCACCGGAGTCTCGATATCGAGCCGCGGCGGGCAAGGGAACGACGAACGGCCAAGGGAGAGACGTACCTCTCTACCTCTTAACTCCTGCAAACTCATTACAATAAATCAAGCTTTGTTCTTCGCTCGGGCAACGCTTGGCTAAACTCACCGCGCTTCGCCCTGCGCGCCTCCACCCTCGCCGCGATTCTTCGCCCTTCAGCGCGAGGCTCCGCTGCCACGGTTCGACCTCGCCCATCGGGAGGCCCGTCCTGATCGAAACGTATACACACGGACGCGCGTAATCCGCGGCCAAGGAACAGAGGAGGCGCGGCGCATCCGTGGAGCCGAAGAGCGGTCGAGAGCTGAAATCCGCGGCGCGGATTCCCAGCTACACGGATAACCAAGAGCGGAGGATACCAACGAGCAGATGGTGCATTCCGCGGGACTCCACGTGCTACAGGCGTCGACGTTGACTAATGACGGCGAGCTACGCCGAGATGGAAGGGAAGAAGAGAGAAATAGAGAGACAGACAGCGGGGAGCGGGTTTAAGGGGGTGGTGTTTGGGGTGGCGTGTGTCGAGCGGGTGAGAGGGTTGCCCGAGAGAGAGTGAAAGAGAACGACGACGTTAGGGGTGGCTGTGACGATGGCGGGAGGGTACAGGGTAGCAAATGGGTCAGAGGGAATAAGAGGGGGAGGGGAATGCAGGAGGGCCAGACAGCGCGCCCTGGAACAGAAAATTCACCCAAGTTCACGCGACCTGTTGCACCCCCTAGCTCACCGTTTAACCTATAACCTGCCCGCCAAACATGGGTTTAACCTCGCCTTATCGCGTTATCGAACTACTTGGACCGCCTTTGCCACTTCAGCCTCGGCGGACGGTTTCGTTCTTTGCATTTTTCCTGCCCGCCTCGAGCGAGCCCCGAGGCCAGCTTTCAGAAGTCATCGGTCGGTTTTGCGGGACGATTCGGGACCGACGGCCAAATTGGGGGACGAGGAAGGAGAGGCGAGCGCGGGTGAAACACAGGAACACGATAATGTAGACGTTACACGCCTAATTGGAATTAGCCTATCGTAGTCGACGTTTCTACCGCCGGTTATTCGTCGATTCGAACGATCGAAACGAGCTGACGAGCGAACGAGTACCCGTATACACACACACATACACGCGAGCGTCTCTGCATACGCGCGTCGAACGGAGGGTAAATTAAATTCGGCGGCAGCGTAAACGCGATTACCAAACGTTTCGACAAAAATATCAATCGCACGTGGTAACACAACTTAACGGGTACGCCTTTTAATTAATCGATATTTTACCGCGACCAGCGTATCCGAGCGGCAACGGCCAATAAAAATTTTCAGAACCAGATTCTAACGAACGCTATTCTTTCCAGGCGGTTCGTACGTTCGTCCATGCTAACTATCGCTGGTCCAATCATTTCCAGCTGACTGGTATGTGTGTATATACATCCAGGCGAGCGCTCAGTGGTTCGTGATAAAGTATCAATCCTCGACTAATCTATCCAAGAACAGTGGACACGCCTTCTACGTGCTCTTCCTTATTGGCCATTCTTCCCGACGCGACTCTTCCCGAGTACGCTCTACCAATTATGGCGACCGTTTATCGTATTCGCAAAAACGACTTCCTTGCAAATTTATCCATTAGTACGGAGGACTTTAAGTATTGCGTCCGTTTCGTCAACCGAACGATGGAGTAACGAAACGTTGAGCGCGAGTGGGGTGTTTAAATGGGCGAAGGGAAACAAATCCCAGGTCTGGTATTATCGTCGAATCAGCACGGTGAATCGGCACGGAATGGCGCAAGAAACAGTGGCGACACCTTTTAAAAGCAACTCGGCGCGGCCTCACGCGAGTTGATGAATATTCATGCCGCTATATAATAACATTTTTGAGCCACTGTTTAGCTAATCCTCCGGACTCGTTTATCGTCCCTGGCAAGGACAGCAATAATTCTTGAAAACGTTCCAACGGCGTTACTATTATTATTATTATGCGAATAAATACCCCGGGATTAACCGAGACAGGGCAAGAGGCGTTCGCTCGCGAATAGCGGTGCATTTTAAACGAACGACTGCGAGCGCGCCCTCGATTTACGATCTCTCGCTTCCGACTTCCGATCGACGCGAGAGCCGCTCAGATTTCGACCAATTATCGTCGCTTGATCCGCTAGTGGCAAATTTGCCACTGTGTCGACGACGCGCTCGCTATCGTCTCATCTAATCGTCCTCGAACCGTCAAACCTGATCCCGCGCCGCGCTCGATACGCGAGGGTGTCTCTCGTCCTCCGCCAAAGTTCACCCCCGCCTCTTCCATTCGTCTTTTCGATATCCACGGCTGAGACTCGAGGTATGGATCGGCAGGAATTCTTGGCAAACCCCGGCGGCGGGATGCCTGTCCTCCGTTTTGCGCCAACATCGCAAACCACCGAGTTAATCCGCATCCAGGTTTCATTAATGGGAAGACGCATCGGAAGCCGCTCGTCGAGCAAACTCGGGGCGCGTTCCGTTTCCGTCTCACCCGGGCGGACCGTTCCCCTCGTTCGGTTTTTGGCCCGCGAACCCCCGCGCAGTTATGTAAACTACGAAACAAACGTCACGTCTCCCCGTTTAATGTTCCCGCAGCCGGGCTCCCCGAGAGATTATAATAATCTCGGTTTACGCGGAGTCTCTCGAACTGGTTAGGTTACGTCGCGCGATGGAAACTTGCAAGCCCCTCCGCGAGATTTCTCATCCGACTTACCAAACATCCGACGCGTCCGCTTCTTAAATGCCCCCACTTTTGTTAGAACGCGACGCTTCCTCGATCGCTGAACCACAGCATTTCGTGGATCGAGGGCAATCGCGATGCGATTAGCGATCCTTTTAAGAGTGAAACAGATGAACGACGCATCGTTTCCTCAGATGACTGGAAACGGGGTTCTTGGTGTGATGTAAAAATACACGTCTACTCGAGGGTTGAACCGTGGCGAGTTGTTCTCGAGAGAAAGATCGCTAATCAACGGATTCATCAGCTGTTTATCGAATCGCTCGACTATCGTTTTGCGATCAGAGGCAACCAGAGAAGGTGCAAAGCATCGAGCGATCGTTTCTACCGCGACGGTACCCATCGAAAATCCCGAGTCGCGGAGTCGCGCAACACGTTGTGCCCGTCTGGTGCGCGACGGAAAGTTCGAGTCGAGTTTAAGCTGCCGTCGCGGGACGACGTAACCAAGAACGGGGCAAGTCACGCGACCAAGTGATATGTGTCAGGTCCACAATACTCGGGCGCGACTCTGCTAAGTAAATGTTATTTCCGCCGGTGCATAATTGTGACTGGGTCGAGTAAACGAGAAACGAGAAACGTCGTGACGTAAACATTAAGAAACGTTTAGAGGCAAGCCACGGCTCGCAATGAGTCGAGTTGAGCCCACCCACCGCTTACTGCTCGCGACGAGTTCGAAACTTTTTCACCCCATTTTCCGCTCCACGGAACAAAAAACGTGGACGATAAGAAAGAAAAGAAAAGGAAAAAAAAAAAAAAAAAACTCTCTCGATCGAATCGAACCGCGACGATTGATACGACTCGCGCGTTACGCGGGGGCGTTAATTGTTTTCCGGCTAATTCTCGTGCACGGATGGTATCGTTGGTCGGGAGTTAGAGGGGGTTGGGCACGCGGTGCGCGGTCGGTGGGATCGGAAACGGAAGGGAAGCGCGGGTCTGTTTAGAACGACGCAGCGTAGTACGGTAGGTAATCATCCGTAGATGAAAGAGCTGTCGGAGTCCGTCGAGGCGAACGAAAGGGAGCCAGAGAGAAGAGAACGGGCACGAAACAGAGTCACTACTATGCTTTGGTTCGTTGCATGCTCTACCCCGCTAGCATCCATTCTGGTTTCACCCTCGAACGGAGGGCCCCGCGGGCTGTCGTCTCTCCCCTCGCCCCGCCCCCCCGCTTTCTTACCGTCCCTTTAAATTAACCGATCAATCGGGCCACGTTTACGTTTTCTTCGACATCAAACACGCGTCGCTCCGCGATAATTAATCGTCAAACTTGAATACGAACGGCGGCCGTGGACGTCAGGCTCGTTAGTTATTGGCAGTCTAATGGAATTTTTCCCCCGCAGAGGAATCGGTCATCGAGCGAGGTAACGGGACGAGGTACACCCGGTTCGACACAAGAAAGCAGCTATTTTTTTGTCGCGTCACGGGATCAAAGGGAAACTACACGCGCGATCGTTACATCCGTCTGTGTGTGTGTATGTACGTACGTGCACGCTCGTTCTGCTGCTACTGCTGCTGCTGCTGCTGCTGATGATATCCTCATCGGACGATACGCCATTCGTATCGCTGGTAACGCGTACTCCGTATTAACGGACTGCTCCAATAAGAAGAGGACCGGCGATCAAGGGAACGAAAGACGGGGAGTAACAAACGAGTAACGCGGTACCGCGCGCCTTCCGGCTGGCCCGACGTAATCGCTCGCTAACGACCCCCTCGACATTCTGACAACGATAAAATTCAGTTTGCGTCCGCGCTTACGCTTTACTCGCCGGCTATTATGCGTCGCTCTAGATCGATAAGTCTATCTGATCCTCGATGAACGACGAAAGATGATCGAAAACGAGAGAGAGAGAGAGAGAGAGAAAGAGAAAGGTGATTTTTTGTAACGTTACTCGTAATGCCACCGCATACGAGAGAGCTTTATGGTATTCACGTGGTATAGAGAGCGTCGTGCGTAGATTATGAAAGGAGGGGCACGGGAGGGAAATGTAGCCTGACGTAGGTACGTGTTTAGACGTACGCGGTGGTTGTCAGTAGTCGTGCGGCATTCTAATTATTCAACGACGTACGGCTTACCGAAGGTCCGTACACAAGGTACCTGCTAATAATGGCTGTCCGGCTTGTGGTTAACGTCGCTGGAGCGGGGTACTCAAGAGGTTCGTGTAATCTCTCTGTGAGAGCTCACCCTTCTCTCTACCAGCCAAGTCGAGGGTGACAGTGCTCCTAACGCGGCCAGCGCCGTGCTAGCTAACGCTTCGGCTCCGCTTCTCTGCCCCTGCTTCTGTTTCTGCCTCCACTCTTGCTGCTCCGCCTCTCTGCTGCCCAGGAACACGCCGAGCTTCAAACGGAATCATCAAAGGTTCATCGGGTAAGAGTAATAGAATTCAACGCGTTCCTGGATGCTCGCTTTCGAACGGGGCGCCACCTAACCCTTCTGTCGCTTCGCGTGCGATTTGAACACGAGAAAGAAAAGAAAAACGTCACGTTTTACTTTAATCGTATCGAGTAATACTCGAAGGAGAGCCACGAGAAATGGCGAAACGCTGTTCGCGTGCCTATCGTTTAATCAAAATATTATTACCCGGGGGGTGGTGGAAACGAAGGGCGCGAGTAGCAGCCAATAACGCTCGCGAAAGGGAAGATTGGTGTCGGACACATGCTCGAACGCTGCGGACGATAGAAGACGACGCGGGAACAACAGATATTGAGTCTCTCCTTTTCTAGCTCGAACAAAATTTTGCCTCCCCTTTTTCATTTTATCCCTCTACGACGAGATCCACGCGATACGATCTACCGTTGCGGATGCCGCCAGTGGTCTGGGAATATCCTGGAGATCTGCTGTCGATCCGTCCATTCGCGTTTTCCTGTATCGATCTATTAACGATCTCTTTTACTAAGCGTATGAATAAGAATAAGATTCACCTGACGAGAGACAAACGAAAGACACGCCACGCGTAAAAATCGTGCTCGTTTATCTAGATATCGATAAAGGAACGGTGGGCATCGAGTAGAACAGCAGGTTAGAATTGTGACGGAAGGACGGCGTCAAACGTAACCCTCCCTTCTTGCACGGTCGTATGTTACTTTAATGTTTTAATATCGTGTCGGCGCGGCCATTCGAGCAGTGTGGTGTCCGGATAGTTATCGATGCACTTTACTCGCTCCCTTTTTACTCCGTCATCTTCTTTCGTCCAATTGCTCGTAAACTTTCAATTGCGCTACGTGCCGGAAGAGGCGAAGCACAAAATACCGTAAGCGTCCTCTTCTCTTTTCTGCGTTTCTCCCCTCCATTTTTTCTTTTCCTTCTTTTCTCTCCTGTTGTTTTCTTTTTTTTTTTTCTTCTTCTCCGCTTCAGTTTCGATTTCTTTTTGCAACACGGGAAGCGTGGCCACAAACAAACGGGCGAGGATATCCAACGGCATGCACTACCAATATCCGTTCGCGTTGATAGCTATATCGGTCGAGCTGGCACGTAATGGGGAAGGAAAAGTACACGAGTCGTCGAATTGTATTCTCGCGGCTCCTGGTTCGTGGACGATTTAACATGGGGCCGATAACGACCGGGATAAATCAGCGCCCGTCCGAACGAGGCGCGGTCCGAAATCAATAATAATGGGCAGGAGCCATTAGTAAAATTAATAAATTATGCCTCACATTATGTGCGCATTGTGAGTCGCGCGCGCTAGCACGTCGGGGTAATACGTCGTAAATCATATTAGTGAATAATCCGCATCACCATAACCAGCCGCGCGAGCAACGAGACCGTTTCGCGTAAAGGCAAAAGTCGGACCAATCCCCTTTCGCTTGTTTGCCAACTCGCGTTCCATTTTGTTCCACGATTCGCCCCGATCTTTCTCGATCTCCGTCCGATATCGTCGTCGATATCGCGGCCTGGCCGATAAAATCGGTGATTTCCGCGTGCGAACACCCCTCTCGACTTAACCGATACGAATGCAGAGAGAGAGAAGAAAAAGACGCGTCAGCGATGCGACGCGTTACCCAACTGAAATCGAAAACCGAATCTCGCAGGAGGATCGGTGGTGTCTCTCGATTGGGGGCTCCCCGCGTTAGGTACACACCTCTGTCTATCGACGTACGCATAGCTCCCTATTAGCGGATCATTTGGTACGAACGAGATTCCAGGTTGGCTCGGTCCTAGATTGGCCCGTTTCGCCTCCTCGCATCACCACGTTCGTGTCTCTTCACCGTTTCGCGCCGCGCCACGCCACGCTGCGCCGTACCGCGCCACGCCGCACCCGTGGGCGATATCGTATAAATGTGTCGTTAATTACTTACCCCGCGGCCGCGACACCACCCTTCTCTTCCACCGGTGTTTCTCCTCCCTCTGACCATCTCTACCAACCTCTGCCGCCTCCGCTACCACCGCCTCCTCCACCGTCACCCTTCTGCTCCACAGACCCGTCACCTCTACCGACCTGCCTTCCGCGACTGCACCAGTTATTCCCCTCTCCCTCTCGCGCTCCCTGGCCCCGTGCTCGTCCTCTTCCTCTTTCTCTTCCTCTTCCTCTTCCACTTCCTCTTCCTCTTCCTCCTTTCCCGCCTTCGATTTGTCCCTCTTACTTCCACGCTCCGCGCCATGCCGCTCCTCGCCGCTACCACCACCGCGTTACCCGCCACCATCTCCTCCTTCTCCTTTTCTCATCCGTGTCCCTTTCACCGACCGTCTCTCTTTCACCGACGATTTGACCGTTCCTATCTTCTTTCCGCGTATCGAAGCCGCCGCCACCACCGCCGCCACCGCCGCCTCATCCTCGCCCTCTCGTCCTCGTCCTCGTCCTCGTCCTCATCCTCCGCCACGTTATGGCGCCGCGTGTTAAGGAAACTAATGTTTATTTGAAAAACTAATTGAACGGGACTCTCGCGTCTACAGCCGGCAATTAAACGAGATTACTGCAGTAGCGCTCGAGCCCCCGTGGGGATTAGATAGCACAGTAAGATATGGAACGCGTAATGTTTAACTACGGCTGCCGGCAGCCCTCTGTAGCGCCGCCAATAATTAATTGTTAGCTCGATACTGCTACCACCGCGAAAACCAGCCGATATCAAAAAACCGGAATAACCGCGGCGGCCGTCGCCGTGGACGCCGCGGACCTACCACCCGACCGTTCGCGCCATCCCTTTCCTCTTCTTCCTGCTGCCCACCTTTCCTACAACCCGACCTCGCATCCTCGCGTCCCGCCTTCGCCCAATCGTTGCCTCTACTCGCGCTTTTACCTCGCGCTTTTACCTCCTCCCCCCTCGCTCATCGCTGCCCACCTTCGTTTCTTCGCTGTTACGCTTTGATCACGATTCGCGTAATCTCCCAAGATGAAACTCTATGCGCCCGTTTCGCGATTTCAAAAGCCGCCGCTACGGAACCCCGGCTACGGAGGGTGGCTACGACAGCTCAGACGAGAGCAAATCGGAGCGTAAGTCTCACGGAATCCGACTATTTTATTTTCCTAGTCGATTCGTCGCACGATTCTCTGTATAAGGGACGACGTCGAGAAGGGGTGAGAGTGTAAAGGGACACCTCGTCATGCTCGATGCTAGTTTCTATTCTTTCCATTGCGAGTCTTCCTATAGGAGTGTACAGGTACCGCGCGTAATTACGCCTTTCGATCGACGCGTGTATCTACTACTTTCTAGGAGACAAAGCGAAACGTCAGCTTTCCGGTGCCTCGCACGCGAACGGCGCGCGTTCGAAACCGGCTGATAATCGTTTGAACGCGTCTTTCCTTTTGAATCGCACCGTCTCCCTCTCCTCGCGCGGCTGACAATTTTTTTGTCCTCTCGCCTCGAAGGAAAGGAGTATTTTCTCGTATCTACCGACGAATATCGGCCGATTAATGCAACGTGGCAACGCGATAGTGTCCGTTCATCGAGCCGCGACCGCCACTGGCAACATTCAGCCTCGCTACTTCGACCAACGCAGTCGACAATCCCGCCATCCCTCTTCTGACCCACGAAACGCCGATCCTAGCAAGTTTCTAACTTATAATTATTATCTCTGACTATACACGCTCGAGCTGCTCTATGACAACGTCCAGCGCTCGAGGAGCACGTTGCCATTCCATATTAAGGTACCTTTATTACCGTCGCCGTGGCTCGATGCGGATCGTGCGCGATATCGATACGCGCGATACGCGCGCGTTCGTTGGAAACCGACACGGCTGACAAAAATCGAACGAGTCTACTCGATGCGTGCCCCCTCCGCTCGAGCACCGTCTGACTACACGCGTGCCTCTATCACTTAACACCGCTTGGCTGTTGCTCGTACGGAGAATTGCAATGATTCCGGCGCCCAGCGATCGAGCAATGAAAAATTATTGTACCAGATAACAGAGCCACCGTGTACCAGTGTCGCGCGAGCCACTTAAAACTGAAGAGATCGTATCCGTACGCGCGTTACGAATACGCGCACGCATTGTCCCCCTTCGCGTCGCAGCCGCGGATATGTAAATTCCTGTACCCTGACAAAACGATGTTTTATCGTTACACCTTCTGACTCGTATTAATTACAATTTATCGAGGGGACGATACGCGCAGCTCCTGCCGAGTCGTTCCACCGTTTCTGTATCGCTGTAAAAACGAAACAATTTCCCCCCTGACTCGGTTCAAGACGATCGACGAGGCGCGTTCGCATCGCCAACGTCGAAAGCGCGATATTTCATGCGTGAAACAAGGACGAGCGTCTAACCGGCGTACCAACCGGCGATCGCGATAACGAATGGAAGCCACTCATTGGCCCGCGATTTATAATCCCTCGTAGAGAGAGAGAAAGAGAGAGAGAGAGAGTGGGTATAGGGGCGCGCACGTGGTCGCACGCGAACGTGCCAGCCATCCGACTGCATAGTCCTCGTGGAAGCTAGCTACCACCAGAACGAACGAACGAACGAACGAACGAACGAACGAGTGAGGCGAACGCCGGGGCGAGCCTCGCCTCTCGTCCCCCCCCCGCGTGGCATTGTCCGCGAACCTCTGCACGCCGTGCAGAGACGCTTCCGCTAACATCGACATTACATTCCACATTAACCAAATTATGATTTAAGCTCTCGTATTGTCGGTGTACCGATTGTTCACGTCCAAATAGTCCTTGCACAGAGAGCCGCGGATATAAATTGTAATATGGCGAGCAATTGCATTGATCGAATGCACGGGCGCGCGACTTGTTGTCTCCAGACGTGATATTCAAAAGGCTGTCGGGAGAGCGCGCGTAACGGGAGGGTGCGTCGATGGAATTATACGCGGAATTGTCGCCGCGTCAGAGCGGCCTAGCGGTGAATCAAGGACGACCGTGTATCAAGCGGCCACGGAACGATACCACCAGCCAAGGGGATCCGGAGCTTTCCTTTCGCGTTTCGATCGATCTCCGCCGGGGAACCGGGCAATAAGCGTAACTCGCGAGAACACAACATCCGTCCCACGGGTATACCGGCAATTACGAGAAATATTCGTCTAACATGCGACCGTGGTGCTATTCCAATTTATCTAAGTATGTATATCGAGTGGTTCGAAAACGTCGAGCGGCAGCAGCAACAGCAGCAGCAGCCGGCTACGGACGCAACGAAAGCGACGGTATCGTTCAACGAAAGGGGTTCGCCTGTTGCAATTAGGAGAGAGCGGGAGGAGGGAGGAGGTGGGAATAGGTGACCGCGCGTATAGGTGGCGCACAACGGGGACGAGATATCGAATGTAGAAGGAAAAGTAGAAAAAGCTCCGATGGGGTAGGTAGGACGAGACGCGGGCGGTGGTGCGGTGGGAAAAAAGAAAGAGGGACAGAGAGTCAGTCAAGGGGGGTGATGGTTACGATAGGGGGTAGGGGAATAGAAACAGGCAGCCGGTCGTTAGATGGGTAGCGCGAAAGGTGGCCGGTGGAGAAGGTGGAGAAGAGGAGGCGCTCTGGTGGAGGAGGAAGGGCGGCGGTAGAAGGGTAGCCATAAAAGTTTATGCTCTCCATATGTTGTAATATAGTCGGTAGCAAGCGGCAGGGCGCGCGCGGAGGGGGGATCGGTAAAATATGCGGGCAATAAGTATGGATTGTTATTAACACGGGGCGCGCGGTGTCCGCCGCGTTTCTGAATCCATTACCTCCGCATGGCGGCTGAAATACCGGCCGATATATCCGACCTGGTGTGTACATCGCCGCACCAATGGCGAGGGAAAGAGTAGAGGCAGGACCGCTAGATAGCAAATGCGAGAATGAGAATGAGAACGGGGGCGGGAGAGAGAGAGGAGAGGACTCGGCGAGCGTATGAATGGATTAGCAGGTACGGCAGGCGCGGTGTGGCTAAAATTACGATCGGATTTCACGTGCCGTACACCCAAACCAGACGTGTACGTATGTACGTTCAAGCCTGCGTTTATATCGTACAACCGTATTCACTTTCCCGACGTGAAGGAAATCCGTTTCGCCTTTTTCCTTCGCCCGCGACGAGCCCTTCGCCGGGACGGATCGACCCTTCAACCGCACCTAGACGACTAATGACCGCTGGTTCCATCGCTTCCTTTTGCGAGATTCCGTTCCCAACGCGTATGTACGCGACAAACGTTCCGCTTTGCTCGCTCATCGACCAATGCCACCATTGATCCTCTCTGTACCCGTGTCTTTTCGTTCTTCGCTTCCACCTGAACCGTGATCGATCAAAAACACGGTACACCCTTGTTCACGGTCGGAGACCGAGACTTTTTCACGCTCTTAAAATCGAAAGACAAATAATCGCGGTGGAACGAGCGCGGCAGACGACTGATGGGTCTGGCGTGGCTCTAACTAGACGCAATCAAGCGAGGAACCGGAGTTTGCGGCTGGTTACGAGAAAGAGACAACGCGAGGGCGAGCAGGGGTGGGAGCGGGAACACCGAGAGGCAGAGACCTAGGGAGGAATGAAGACTAACAGCGCGTCGCTCGGAGGCTAACCAGAAGTAATGCTACCTCGGATCAATCCACCCCATCCAGAATCCAAAGTAGCGACCGAGGATGAGGTCGAGACTGAAATTCGCCGCGTCGACCGATCGGTATCGACGCCAATCCTTGACATCGGTCCGTCACTCGTCTTATTTTTCCATCTTGTGCTTGCTTATCTCTGGATCATTTCGGTTGCTCGCCGCTTATCGCCTTGTCGCGTTTTCCACCGTCGCTCGGACGATTCGATCGAAGCATCCCGTTCCTCGCGCAGCCAGTAATGGTCCCCCTCTGTGCGAACGCGTGCACTGGCTGGTGCGGCTATAAATTAGAGAAGACAAAGCTCGAGAAACGAGAGACAGCGAGTAGGCAAATTGGAAAGACGGCGGTAAAGATTTGACGAGTGGCGCAGGTTTTTTTGAAAGGGGTAGCCGGTGTACACAGAGGGGCGGTTGGTTGGTGTATAGAGAGGTTTGAGGTATAGTCGTTTAAAGCTGCGAGGAACGCGGCGCAAAAGGTGGGCGAGGATCGGGCGCGACGCAACCGAATCGCTGCGGTATTTATCGCTATCCGAAATACATTCATTTTCATTTCGAACATTACGCGCCAGTAGAGAAGAAGAGGGTGAGGAGGCGAGGATGGCGATCGAAGGGGAATGAAAAGTGGTAGGGGGTGAGTTGGGACGACGGAAGGGGAGGGAAAGCATCAGCAGCACCGCCAGCAGCCAGGGTATTACCAAGAGCCAATGATATAGTGACTATTACCGTCACTACATACTCGCGCGCGGAGTGATGGCGGGTGACTGCGTGCTTCGATAGCGCTAAGCCTCGGGGCAGTAAAATACATTGGTCCGGTAGCTGTGATCCGGCCGTATCAATGCTGCTCGCCCGTTATGCACGCGACCCGCTACCACCCTCGCCACCTTCCACGCGAGGCCACTGCACTTATGCGAGGACGCTTCACCCACGTTCCAGCCAGCCGGTCCCGTCGTCGACGTTAGTCGCTGTTCAACTTTCTTCGAGTAGCAGTCGCAGAAGATCCTCGATCACCGTCTTCGAGCCTCACCTTCGAGATTCACCGTCACCGACCTCCGCGTCTCTTCCATCTCTCGCGCAACGTTACCATTCTACGAATCCAAACAGCATCGAAAGAGTTCGCGTTCACGCGGTTTGCGAATTAAGATCACGAAACGTAGCTGGGGAGGTAGTGAGAAATTCCAGTCTCGGTTGCTGGATAAACGGATACGTCTCTTGGGAACGTCGCGCGGAGAAGGAGGACGTCTTTCGCGGACGCGGCAACTCGTCAAATATGCAATATTCCGAGAAGAGGGCCAGACTGGTAGTTAGAGGCTGGTTAAACCGAGGGGGAACCAAGAGAAAGGGATTTTCGTCGGACAGTCTTCCTCAATTATCTCGCAGTTGACGATTTAATCGCGCGTACCGCGCCACCGTGGCTACGACGAAAGCTACGGAAAACCTTTGACCCGTCCACTCTTGGCTCTAATACGGCCACCTTAATGCCGCTACACTTCGTAATTCGTCCGTTTCTCGTTTATCCGTTTCTTCGTTTCACGAGGGAAAACAGTTGTTCGCGATCTAAGTTTGGAGGAAGATCGATCCGCGTTAACGCGAGCACGACTCCTACGTGCCCCGTTGGCGTTCTTCGAATAATCCTCGACTTCCCGAGACGCATCGATCGTCCCCATTCAAGAAGTCCCCGTTGCTTTTGGATGCAATTTCGGCTGGAATCCTGCACGCTTCTGTTCATTGTTCGCACGTTTAAAGGGAACCACCGGCAACATTATCACCGAATGATCAATGTTGCTAAACTATTCGCCACTGGGATCATGGATGGTCGCGTGATCGCCGAATGCTCTGATCACCGTCCGATTCATTTCGATTTTCCATTAGAGAAACCAAACCGTTCTCTTCGCAGATGGCTGGAAACGGGGCGCGAAACTTCGCGATCACCGGAAGTTTGACGGTCGTTTGAAATTTTTACCGCGGCGGATCGTCGCAAGAGATCGTCAAACATGATAAAGAGTAGCAATCCACGCGTAATCCCCGTGGATCCGTTATTCGGTAGCAATAAACAGTTTCCCGTTAATAGGACCGAGCTCCGAGCCGAGCGGACCGGGTGGGCTGGGTGGCGGAATGGGTGGCGGATAGCGTGTGGTGGTGGAACGAGTGGCGAGTGCTGTGAGACTCGTACATTCGTAGAACCGCCGGTAAAATAGTAACAGCAGATGGTACAGCAGAGCGGAGGTGAGCGAATGCGAGGGTGGCATGCATATGAGAGAAACATCGGGGAAGGGAGGAGGGTGGTGGGATGGTGGGACAGGCAGGAAGGGTTGCTGGTTCGCTACGGAGGCGAAGCAAGTTGTATCTCACAGATCTGTCGCGTGATTAAGCTTATTAAACGCTTAACTCACCTTACTCCGCTCCCTCGCTACCCGTTCCGCCCCTCTCTTCCGCTCAACCCCTCTAGCTCTCTTCCTCTCAGCCCCCTCTCTCTTCCACCGATGTCCGCTTCGATGTTACGCTAAACACGTAAGCACGCGTTGATATGACCTAATTGCAAATATCAATAATTTAATCTACCGTAACACGCATCTTTTGCCCCGTCTGGCTACCCTAAACTACCCTAAACCAACCCATACGCGTAACTTTCGCGATACCGCCATATTTTTAACGCTCGAACGTTTTCACGCTGACGCGACGGCGCTGATGAGACGTTTACGGATGATATTTCGAGGCACAGAAATCGCGAAGAGAACGCGATTAGGGGTAGTAGTAGAAAGGATTCGACTGGCGAGGGTCGCGCGTCAAAGGGCGAACGACGGAACCAGCGACGTTTCACGAACGAATCCCGGTCGCTCCCGATTTTCTCACCGCGGTAACGGTGACTACAGATTAAACTGTGGATTTTGCGAACCGCAATGCTTGTTGCGAAATTAATCCACGCAGTTCGTTATTACGACAGTTACATCGGTGGTACGTGTAATCTGACCGTGCTTTTGTTGCTGAGCACATCGAAACCACCGAACAATTCTTCTTTGTTAATGGCGTCTGTTTACGATATAAAACTGTTTGTCTGCGATAATGGCCGTCGCAATGCGCACCAATAATTATTTCGAATTACGAAATCGCGAAATGGGCTTTTACACGGAGTTACGAACTGCAATCATTCTCGCGCGTATAAACGTCGATCGAACCGCATTGCGATTGTTTCGGGAGAGCGAAACGTTATTCGTCGCACGGAACGGCAACCGCCGCCGGAAAAACAAGATCGCAACGCCGATTTATGCGCCGCGTGATTCTTTAAAAAAAACTTTCCTCCCGAAACTGAAACGGGCCCGGAGCGCCGATCGAATTACTCTATGTACACACGCGTATATCGTGTCCGCGCATCGCGCGTCCGCGAAACGATCGCCACGATCGGACTGATCGCGTTCTTAATATACATATAATCCACGCGTGGATCACGTAATCGTCCGACGATCTCGCGCTGTACACAGATTATATTCCATGCACAGGACTTTCGTGTCCAAAGTATCCATAGTTACCATCTACGAAGATTAATTCGGCTCGTTTCGATGATCGCAAACTTTGATTTTCACCAACAATGCTAAAATTTTCCGCGGTTATACAGCACCGATTAGTCGCACCGCTCTCGATAAAATAATTTATCGAATATATTTCAATTTCACGCGTATTATGCTGCCCCGAAAGAGTAATTCAATGGAAAATATAAATATTCATTTGCGGGGATTTAAAGCGAACGGATGTTCTCTCTCTCCCTCTCCCCTCCCTCCCCCATCCCTCTCGCTCCCTCACTCTGACCATCTCTCTCGTTCTCTCTCTCGATCGCTCGTTTAGC
Organism: Xylocopa sonorina; assembly: GCF_050948175.1. Taxonomy (NCBI): domain Eukaryota; kingdom Metazoa; phylum Arthropoda; class Insecta; order Hymenoptera; family Apidae; genus Xylocopa; species Xylocopa sonorina. Next base: position 19,151,532 of record NC_135193.1, read on the forward strand.
CTTTCGCCTCTTACTCGCTCGCGCCACCGTCGAAACGAAACCCTCCCCCCGTCGCTGACCCCTTCCCCTCCGCCCCTCTCCCACCGCTTTCCACCCCCTTCTACTCAACGAACCGATGATTTATACCGGCAAAATAATAATTTAATTTCACCGCAGTTGGGCACGATACAAAATTGCACGACAAAAATAATAAATAAATTTTGTGCCGACCGGTCATGTCGATTTCAGTCCGCTACGGTGGCCACCCCTTATCCACCAACACCAACCAACGCGCCGACTGCTCCCGGAGTATTTTTATAGATGCCTCGCTCTCTTTTTACCGGTGCAAACGCCCCACGGGGTTAAACGTTACGTAAACGGTGCAGTCTTGTACCGATTACATCGACGCACGAACAAACGATACACAAGCGTCAAAAGATGCATCGGCGGGAACAACCACGACCGATACCACCACCCCCGTTCCACGATTTCGCGAAACGACCGTGGGCGCGGTTCGAGAGACGCGGCCGTTATTATATGTACGTGCAATGATCGCACCCAGATATGATTGGTACGGTTTCGTTCTCACCTACCACTCCCCCCCCCCTTCTCGCTACACCTTCCACGCTTCTCCTCTTCCTCCTCGCTTTTATTCCACGCTAACGTTCCAAGCGTCATGGTACCCGAGACACTTGATGCCATTAACGGCTCCAAACTGTTCCACGCGTAGTTAAAGTGATTTGCGACTATCCGAAGCCAGAAACCACCTATCTTTCCGCTTTATCAGCACACCGAGTTCCCCCTTCTTCGCTTCCTTAACTATCTCTCCTCACTATCGCGCGCATACATGCACGCTCTTTCTTCCTCTCTAACTCTACCTCTCTCTCTCTCTCTCTCTCTCTCTCTCTCTTTCTCTCTCTATCTGTCTATCTATTTATTTCTCTTGCACGCTCGATTTTTACAATCGCTCTATTTTTCTCGATTTTTTTTTTATACTCGCGATTACGGTAAAAATATGTAAAAAAGAGGAACGCGCGACTTCTCTGAACTCGAATTTGTTTTATCGGCACGGCCGCGGCCATCGCTCTTCCGGGCGTAAAGTTTAATGTAACGATGACAATACGAATAAGTATTTAGAATGGCGCGCGGTAGAAAAAGCGTGCGCTCGTATACGCTCGAATAGAGCCATTCCGCGTTTCACCCGGCGCTCGTCAAGCCGCCGGTTTTCGTATCCGTTGAAAACCATAATGTCTCTGCCCACTGATATTTCAGCTAAATAACTATGCGTGACAGTCGTGGTTAAGCGCCGAAATGAACGGGCGCTATTAACGATTAAAAACAAAAAGGGAGCAGCGACAGAGCGGTAGGGAAAAAAAAAAAGAGAAACAGGAGTATGGTAGAAAAAGGCGAAATATGAGAGCAGTTAATAACACTTTGCGGGAAATAATACTGCGAGAAAGGCCGCTTACCGTGACAAATACCGACTCTCTCGTTCTTTCACCTCCTAACCCCTTCGCGCTCTCCTCTCCACGACTCTTCTTCGCCAGCTCTCTATTCACCGCACGGTTTGCTTCCAAGTGTTTACAATGTCCTGCGCGAGATTCAACGAGGCTCCGCCGACCCTTCGCAGCCTATCGTTCAGATCGATAGGCATCGAGCTTCCGTACCATCGCCAACAGCCAAGATGACAACGATTCGTCGACGTGGCCATTCCTCACCTGCGCAATAATTAAACTGGTTAAATAACTGTTCAATTTCATCATCGATCTGTTACAAAAAGTGCGAGAAAAAAAGATATATCCACGTTTCCTCTTTGCATCTGACTCCTTCACAGACTATGTAGGCCGACAGCGGTCGCATCGCACGACGATTTGGCTACTTACAAGTGGATCCAGCAGCGCGAAAGTAGACTCAGACAGACACGTGGCGGGCAGACAATCAGCTTGTCTGAATCTACTTACGATCAGCTGAATCTTCTTGCATCGCGATCTTTTGTCGACTTCTCCTGGGCTAATCATGTATCATTTGTAAATTAAACAAGTAGAATTCGAAGACGAGAGATCATAGAATATCGAGGTATTTTTGAAAAATTCCTTTTAATCGAAATAACACGTGAAATTTATAAAAACTTTTCTGTCAAATTTCGATGTGCCAAGCGCTGACGTTATAGAGTACGATTAATGTTCGACTTTCCTTTCGATTTTCGCAATACAGCAGAGTGAAAGCGACCCGGATCGAGCACCCAAGGGTTTAAGGAACACTCGTTCGGATCGTTCAGCCGGTTTCCGGCGCGCACGAGCTCATTAGATCGACCGGTAACATCGACGCGATAACCACGTCAGCCGGCGTTCAGCGCACCGCGGACGTCACCGTCGTCGCTTGAAACATTCACAGTTGACAGATGTCACGCGCTGACCCGCGTCACACCTGTCACCTGTCAACCACCGATCCGGACGAATTACGCGCTACAACGAGCACGTGTTACGTCTCGAATAATGCGTTGAAAATTTTACCGTGCTATCATTATATCGACTGGTACGTGGTACCGCTGTTATCGTTGACAGAAAAATGATCGACGAGTTACGAGATAGTACTCGATCGTACTATCGAGTTCACGCGTGTCCGTCATCCGCGAAGTAGGCCGCGATGATCTCGATCGATGCCCCCGCGGCGTACAAGCGTCGCCTTCCGCCACGCGGGAACACTTCGCGGTTGTTCGTCGTCGCGTTTCAAAGGGGGACGGAGACTGCTCGTGCGGACTAGCTCGGATAATTAACCGATCGATCGAAATTGTCCATTTATCGTTAGACGGGGCGCGATAATATCAGGAGTAGCCCCGGGAAGTGGAGCGATCGGGTTGATCGGTGGCCGTGGAAGGGTTGGTGGACAAAAGGGGACAAGGTGACGGTGCCCTCGCGAGTGGAAAAATATTTCTGACGGTGTTTGCGAACACGCCCACTTCGGACTTCCTCTATTCTACCCGTTCCTTCGTTTTGCCCTCTTCAGCCGGCCTTTCCTCCGGCGCTCGCGCTTTTCCACGACTTTATTTCACCGGCGAAAAATTATCGTCGTATTCGTACGCTCCGCCACCGAGATTGTGTCCGTGTGCGTACGTACGTGTGCAAACGACGCAAGAACAATGGCTCTGAATTGGCGTCTAACCGGTGAGCAATAGGTCCATCCCTTTCGTCCGAATAAAGGCGCTCCCGTTAATTAATGGCGTCTATAAATCAGCACTCGGAATAATACCCAAGGAGACAACAGGAATAGTTTATAAAGCGGCTGTGGAGTGCCGATGCCTTTGCCGCCACGGACGTCCCGACGATCTCGTCTTTTAACGGTGCTACGCTGCGCGTCTCGTTCGAGGACGATACTTTGCATACGCGTGTATTCGTCCCGCTTGTCGCGATACTTTTCCGCATAGATGTCACGCGTGTGCACGCGTGGACGATCGTAGATTAGAAAGTGGTAAGACGTTTATTAACGATAGATCTTGTCGTCCGTCGCTATGGTAACATCTATTGGTCAATATGGCATACGTAATGGGTTTCGATCAATTCGAAATGTCAGGTCGCGTTCGACGATGACAGTCCGTCCGTTCGATCGCGCGCCAGCCGACGTATCCAACGATGGCGTTTGCTTCGCTGCTAACCGATTACGCCGCGAAAGAATATACCGTAGGAAAGGAGCGGCGGTGCTGTTCGTTTTTCCATTCGTTTTCTCTTCTAATTCGTTCCCGCGGGCAAGCTTCGGTAGGACGACGTCGCGGTAGGTGAATTTATCTTAAACGTAAAACGAACCAAACACGCCCGCTTGATATACGGTCGCGTAATGTCTATATTTTTATTATTTACGGGCTGTGAGATAAGTGAACAGACTCCCTCTTTTACCGTTCCGCTACCGCCGCTACCCGGACGATTCGAACCAGCGAACCTGTGTATGGAGGCACCGTGATAGAGTCTGCGTCGCAAGAAACCCCGGACATTCGTTCTACCAGCGCGACGTACAATGCTGACTTCTCAGCTTGAAACCACCCTTTCTCTTTCCGCTCTCTTTCAACCCTCCCGGGCCAGGCGGTCGTATCTACCGCGTTCCCATTCTCACCCTACCCTGTTCGAGGGTGGTTGGTGGAGGAGGATAGCGGTACCCTTTGCATGCCTTTTCCGTACTGTCTCTCCGGCACCAACACCGTTACTGGCATTGTATCGAAATATCACGCGTCTATAAATCATCGTGAACACCGCATATTATACCAGCGAACTATTCGCGAGAGGTGGGGGGGGTGGCGGACGGAGGGATGGAGTTCGAGGGTGGTTTAGGTGGGGGCGTGATGACCTGTGCACGGTTCTGGGATACTGGCTACCGGTGCCGAGTGCCGACTGCCGAGGGGGTGGCTGGGTGTCCGGTGTCCGGTATCGGGTGTCGCCTGTCGGACGGCGGCTAGTGGCTAGTGAAATGGTTGCACGGCCCGATCGAAACTGACGCGACATCGATTATTTTATTTCCCTCCGCAAACACCGTCGTCTGTTGATACGCCGTACGCGGAAGTCGTACGACCAAATACACTCGCCGCGATTGTCTTTCGTCCAGGGTTGGGAGTATCGATAGAAAAAGTATCGTGGAGAGAGTCGAATGGAAAGTGCGACTCGAGGAATGCGCGACGAAAGAGAGAGTAGAGCGAACGGAAAGTTTCTTGCACCGCAGGAGCTAAACGACCGTAGAGGAGAGACGCAACGATTCGGTGGGAACCGTGTCGATGGTAGCGGCGTAGTAACGACGGTGTACAGTTGGGAAAAAGGAGAGAGCGATCGCGCGAGGGAAAAAGAGGAAAGGGTGTACGCGCGTAGGTAACTCGCAGCGGGTAGCGGGTAAACTCGGAACGGGCGACGGGCAGTTTAGCCGCGAGGAGGAAAGAGGAGGCAGCGGCGATGGCGGTGGCGGTGGTGGTGGCGGCGGTGGTAGAGACAGAGTGTGAGGGTAGCGGTGAAAGAGCGGGGGAAGAGGTAAACGGCTGTCGACCCATCGCTCATACCACGTTTCTCGTATACACGCTGATCTAGTTGTATTTATGCCAGCAGTGAATCACGTCGAAGGTTTGATTTGTCGATGGCTTTTATGGACGGGAATTAACGCGTGCAGCGCTTCGCATTTTGTTACGGCAAATGCTGTTCCCTCCATCCCCCGGGCCACCACCCTCGGTCCCGCCGTCCACCCGTTTATATCCTTCTCTTTTGGTTGGTCCAACATTTCCAAATAACCGGTAGCTATTCGTTCGTGATTTCTGCCCCCCGTTTTAACAATTTTTTAATACGAAAACAACAGCCGCCGCCGAATCGACTTCCCGAGTCGACATCAATGGACAACAAAGGCGTCTCTGAAACGCCTACTTTGAATCCGAAACCTGTGCAAACGATCGATCGACAAAAATTACGTCTCCTCGTGCGCTCCGTGGAAATATGCACGCCTCTTCCCCTGCTCTTTTTCACTCCTTCCCCCCGGCCTCGAACCTGCCCATTAAATCATAACGCGATTCGTTCGCGCTTTTAACGACGCGTTCTTTTAAACACCGTTTTTAATCCTCTCACCTCGGAGAAAGCGTTACCGTGACACGCACGATTTAAGTCGTTAATCGCCACGCGTTGATAATCCGTGCCAGCGGACAAGGAACGGGTACGCGCGCACGCGGTACCATCATCGACAACGTGGACCGTAATTGTTTGGGAAAGATGGCACTTTGCTCGGCATTTTGTCGCCTTGGACCCCCTAATGGCCGGTGGTTGATAACAAGGTTTACAGACTAGACAGCGCTGCCCACTGAGAGATGTTGACAGCGGCTTTCAACCTTCCCGCGGCCTGAGCTGGCTCGATTCGTGCCCGGCACGGACGCGTTACGATTAATCGACTTCTCGACTCCTTGGCCTCTCGCGTGTCCGACCGATTCTAATTACTTTTTTTCCGCGTTACGAGCGTTTCGCCGGGCACGGGGGTGGTGCGCGCGCGAAAACCAAGCGAGCGCACGTACGCCGCTGAGGACACGGCGGTGGCAAGAGATACACGTACGTATACGTGTAACACGCACGGTGCGACCCGTAAGTACACCGTGAGCGCGGTCAGGCGCGTTACACGCCGCGCAAGAAGAAGGCTTTCCCGCTAATCCTCGGTGCGGCACTAAACGAGGTGGTGGATTTGTTGGAAAGAGCTTATACTTACCGAGACAGTGAGAATGCCCCTCCGCTGGAACCGGAGAAACGGGAAATAGAAGGTAGGGAAAAGGTGCAGCAACGTGGCTTCTGCTCGTGAAACTACAAAGCTCCTATCCACACGCGGGGCTAACAACAATAGGATGATCCTGCCGGGATTACGCGATCCGACACGAAGGAGAGAGGCCAGCAGCCCGGCTGCTTCGTTTTGTTACCGGTATTCAAGCGTGACTACTACGCTATGCGGTACAGTTTACCAACCAGCCCCTCCCTCTATCCACCGTCGCGAGACGTTTCCACCCGTTCGCTTATTTTTCCTCGCGAATCGCGGGATCATGTCTCAAAACAAGCGCGTGCAGACCGTTTCCCGTTCAGCTAACTTCCGCAACTTTTCTTCTACGCGTAGTCCAAGGTATTAACCGCTTTTCGCGCGGCGACGTCATCCTCCATTCTCCTCCTCCGCGACCGCGTCGACGATTATAATTGCCGTCGCGAGTTGTTTCCAAAGTCGTCGCGCGATCGTCGTGCTTTTATCGCGACAATGATCCGCGTACACCGGCGCGGTTGGTACACGTTGAACGTTTTAACGCCGGACGTTATGGTATATAGCAACAGATACCGGAAAGGGTAGGTAAGCAGCGAAACCAGCTAGGCAGGTGGGTAGACGTACGAATGGACGAAGAAGAAGATAGATAGGGGTAACGAGCGCGCGTGAGAAAGATGAAACGGCGGAGAGGAGAGCTAGAGGGACGAGCAGAGGGAATAGGGGGCGGGGGGTGGTAGAGAGCGAGAGACAGAGATAGAGAGAGAGAGAGAGATAGAGACTCGGGTGGTGACGTTGACTAATGATGGTGGTGAGAGAACACACTCTACTCTAACCCGACCTGTTGCACCCCCAATAAACCCCGTCAAACGACGCACCACTAAATAGAATCGCACCGTGTCTCTTGATCTTACAGACTGCTTTATGCCAGATTAAATTCTCCGGTAATGTCGACGCTTTAACTTGACAATTTGGCAAGTTTAAGCGGAGCGAGTAAACTCGAGCTGCGCTCTATTTCTTCGCCGAATCGTTGGTGATCCCGTCGTCGCTCGAACGCGCGTCTATCGATTGCGAGAGATCGAGGGCAGGGGTGTCGAGTAGCATCGTCAGTCGACGCGGCGACAAGAGCGTGGGGGCCAACGGCCACCGGTTACGTTGTCGATCGGAATAGCGTCGGAGGCGGTATTGGAAGGTCGCGCGCGTCCGATGAAAGACCGAATCGACGATCTTCCAAGACTGGTCTGACCGCGCCACGTCGAGCACCCTTCAACGCGGATTCAATCCCGGTGAGCCACGAAATAATCATCTCCCGGCGATTCATCCCTTCGCCGGCAGAAACCTCTTATTGCTGGGTCTCGTCCGCGGTCTGCCCGGGAATAAACGTCTGTCGCTCTACCATTCTCCGTTTTTCCACCCGTGCCAATATCTTCTGACCTCCCCAATCTCTCTCCTTTTCTCTTCTCGCGTTCCTCGCCGTCGTTTAAACGCCCGCCTATCGCTCGCGCGAAAAGCGTGACCCGAACGAATCTGTTGACTTCGCACTCGCGCAAATCGTGGTAGAAAATGAATCGCTATCGCTCGTTGCGTTACTTAAAAAGACGTTTCGTCGAACGAGCGAGGATGAGAGGTATTAAACAGCATGGCCTCGGGTCACGACGTTGGGCAAAATTTCACGAATCTTCTCGCTCGACCTAACCCACCTCGAGACGGAAGAATGCGCAAGAAGCTCACCCTGTACGTGACACGCATCTCGGATTAACCGATTGCACCCGCCACTTTTCCCGCCTATTTACCGCACAGCAGGTAAATACGCCACGGCCTGTTACGCACTCTTACACGCCCTCGTTGCTTCATGCTCGTATTGTTCTCAAAATCAAGAAATGTGTCACCGACAGGGAGGGTAACAAAGCTCGGAAACCAAGCGCCGTCGTAGCGGTGTCACGGCCAGGAAAACGTTACTCTCCTCGCTCTTTTCGTCTCTTATCCCTCGTTTCTCAAGCCTAGATTTACCGCCTTTCCTCTACACCGATCCTCTCCTTCCGCTCCGTCTACTATTTCTCTGCGCGCGTACGCGCGTGCTTTCAAACGCTTCGCGTTATCCAAACCGACGAGCTCATCGTTAACGCGCGAGCCTTCGATTTTTTCGACGCGAGAATGACGGAAGTGGCCGCGAATCGTATAGTAGGCGGATTCCGCGGACGCCAGCGCGACCTTCGGCGAACGTCGAACCGTCGAAGGCTCAACTTATTGGTAATCCGTGCAAGGGGATGCACATTCGATTTTATTTCACGGTTTCCTTTATGCGAGAGACGTAGAATTTCTATTAAGCTTTGTGCCTCTGTTAGATTGAATAGCCGCGGGCTGCCGGGGCATACGTTCATGACTGTTTCATTTACAAATGTATTTCCCTCTCAGACGGAACTTTCAATTTAGTCGGATGCTTCCTACGATTGCATGAAACGCGTAACCGGGGCCGTTCTATACATATATGTACAACGATACGCCTGCTTAGAACTTTCCATTCGGCGGAACACACCCCGAACGACGAACGAGTTGCTTTTTACGGTGCGAGGCCCCGTTTTATGAGATCAGCCACCGCGGATCCGCGCAGGAAGTACGAGAGCCGTCGTTCGTCTTCGACGCTTGCGGATCCTTAAGAGCAACCCCCTCGAATCTCGATCGATTTTCGAAAAAAAACGCGAGTCCTCTTCGATTCAAATTGCTCGCGTGCCACGCGGAGATCGTTTTAAAATCGCGCGTAACCGTGAAAACGATAATTGGATATCGGTAAACGAGGCGGGGGTGAGAGCAACATCGATCAGCGGTAACTGTATCGTTCCGCGCGTGGTGCACACACGCACGGGAACACCTTCTGTGCCTTCCCTTCGTATTCCCTTCGCACGCTCCCCCTTGTTCCCGCGCACACAGCCGCGCGCGTCCGCGTGCGTAAACACACCGACACACGCGCGCGTATCAAGTCAATAATTAACACCAGTTACAAGTTGTGGGAATAGTAACGGCGTTTATGCTCCCGGGGATGTCGTATTTCAGGAAAATGTGCTCGTGCCGTCGCGCCGTGCCGGTCCGTAGGAACACCGCGCGAGGATTTGTCGTCGGCGGGAAGCGAGTTCGAAACGTCGGAAGTCGAGCGAGAGGAAGAGACGCGAGATGCGAGCGACGAGGTCAGACGTGGGGTTGTTCGAAAGGGGAGGGCAGAGGCAGCGGGCTGGTGGAAGAGGAGGAGGAGGATGTTACGGGCGGGAAGGTTGCTCGAAACGTTTCTGCCACCGTGAACTCGGGTGGTAGCAGATGAACAGATACGGGTTATGGAACGTAGAAATATAGATTTAGGCTAGAGGCGACCACCGATCCTCCCCACCCCGCGTACGTTCCCTACCGTGGTCTAAAGGGTAAAGCTAATACAGATTGCCACAGACACCGAATCAGCGAACGCTCGCGCATCCCCCCCTTTGGTGTACGCGTGCTTGCGCTCACGATAGAGAGCCGGGTCCGCGGTTTCAACCGCCTAAGTCCTTGGGTTTACAGTGATTATGGATCCGCGAACGATCTTACACCGGCGCTGTCGCAATCGTCGCTGGCGTTCTCGTTCCTACGTTTCGCTTGAGTTTCGGGCTTTCCCACTGTCGTCTCGAACCTGGAGAACCGGAGGAGCCGGCGAGGAGACGCTGGGTAGCTGATTTACTGCCGGCTTATGGGGTGTGAGACAACGCCACGACGTTAGATCGCCTATGAACGAGTTAATGGAGCGAGCTGGTTGCGCCGCACCGACGACCAACTATCCTAACGAACGGTATCCTTTTCTCTCTGTCCCTCTCTACCTCTCTATCGCTCCACCCTACGTCCTCCACCCCCCAGCCAGCTACTGCGCGCACCCCTTCGCTGTACCTTAATAGTATGCATTCTCGCGTGTGAGGAACGTGGACGAATCGTTGGAGAAACGAAGATACAGACGGTGGGTAAAATAAATCTTGGAAAGGAGTAATTATACGTGTATTAGCTAACCCGGCGGGACCGTGATGGACGACGCAGCGGCAGATGTACCAAAACGGCTCTTCATTCCTCGATTTTCCTTATTGCGACTGGACGGACGCGACGGTTTCGCAGAAGCCGCTCAGCGTCCCGTGTTCAAGGGGCACTTACTACCCCGCGGGTCCGTCGTACATTAAACCGGGTACCGGTCGTTCGGCTCCGCAGCTCGAACGGAAACCTCGTCGCCTGTTCCCTTCCAGACGAAACCAGCGAAGACTGACCGCATCGTCCGCGGTGCGTCGTTTAAAATTATCGAATATTACTCTATCCACCGAAATCAATTCGACGAATTATGTTCATCCCTGGCTTTCGAGCTCATCGACAATTAGTGTTTTGCCCGGGAGTCCAATTAGTTGCTGATCAAAGTAACATTTATCCACGGCTCTTTACTTCCGTACTCATTAAGCTCATCAGTGCATCGGATGGGCACGTGTTCATGGCGCGATATTAATTTACCTTTGAAAGCAATCGAACAGTTGCGATTCACAAATTCGAGCGCGGACTCACCAAAATTTCCAATAAAATAACCAACTTTAGCCTCCCCTACCATCGCTATCGCTACCACCGCCTCCGCCGGCGTTGCCATACTCCTCTATCCCATCCCCCGCCCTGCCCAACGTCCGCCGCCAACCTCTGCTCCCTATATAACGCACACACGCGTTTCCTTCCTCCGTTTTCCGCGTTCTCTCTCTCTCTCTCTCTCTCCCTCTTTGTTCCTCTCTTTGTTATCCAGTAACGCTTCACCCTCTGTCTCTGTCGTGCCGCACAAGTATCGGCACACGGAGACGCGCAACCCCGTCCGTTCGCGTCATCCTACACGGTTTTCGTCCCCCGCCCCCTCCACTGTCCCCCTGTCCCGGCAGGAATGAAACGGTGAACTCATTATTACGATAAACTCGTATACATATTTATCGCGATGCATTATTACTCTTTCGCCGACGGTCCAGCGTGGCCATCGATTGTGAATTTCATTTTGCGACTTAATGTACCGAATAGTAATGCCGCGTCGAGGTACTTTTCATTAACGCGCGCGCTGTTTACGGCATTAAGCCCAATTAAAAGCGTACCGGGGCGCGAAGGGCGGAGGGAGGAGGAGGAGGAGAGGCTCGCGTGGTGGAGGGCAGAAACGTTAAAGCCAAACCGTTATCTCGTCTCTCGTTGCGCGCCTACCTGTACAACCGGGCGTTAGTAACGGCGAAACGACGCTCGCCAAACGGTCCCTTCTCGGCTGGCGCTCCGTCTGAAATCTACCGAGGGGGGCATCGTGTGTACGCTCGATGTTCGTTAAAACGTAGAAACGGCCGTCTTTCCCGGCCGCCTCTGCGCTCGCCTCCGCTAAAACCCGTCGCTCGGAATAACGTTCCAGATTCGGTTCCATTCGGTGGGGCGCCAGGTGTATCGGCCGTGTTACGTCGGCTAATACCGATAAATTCGCAGGTGTGCCGCACGAGCGCCGCGCTGATCAATTTCGAACGGTGTAACCGGGCAAACGAAAACGCGGCTCGCCCCGCACGCGGTCGGAGACGCACGGAATTTCGCTCGCGAATCAGCGAACGCCTCGGAGACGAGGCAGCCGCTAATGCCGGGCCGGAGGGTCGTCGTAAACGGACGCATCGGTCGGAGGATAGGGTGAGCGAGCGGCGAGCAGACGAAGAGTTGCAAGGGCGGACAGAAAGAGAGACGAGCTGGAAAGGAGAGCGAACGGGGAACACACAGGCGGCGGTGAAATAGAGAGCGAGAGAGACGATGGTAGGAGCGTAGAAAGGGGTGAGAGGGGATGGTAACCGTAGGGAGAGGGATACGGGCACGGGGGAGGGTAGAAGCGAAGCTCAGGGGCGAGGGGGACGTTATTGTTATCTTAGATTTATAGTCATAACGGATGGTACTACCTCGCTAGCCAGCAACCCCGAGCGGTCTTATAATCACCCTCCACCTCTACCTCTAACTCCTCCTGCCCCTGTTCCTCGTACGCCTTCTCCATCCTCTGCGCCCTCGCCTATCCACCCTCCTCCTTCCCGTCACCCCTCGTTCCCCACACAGAGTCGAGCTTGCCCTCGCGTAGCTCCACCAGCCGCAGTTTAAGTGATTTGCGACGCGGTAGAGCCGCCATGCAGATCCTTTTGCCTGTAGCTGTCCTCTCGCACCCCGCCTTCGCCACCGCCAGAACCAGCTCCGTCTACTCTACAGCAATGCCGCGGGCAAAACGAGCGCACCTAACCCCTGCAGCCTCGACGCCCGCGAGGGATTAAGTCACCGTCTGAGAGGTACCGCCGAGCAAGAGAACGCGCGAACGTTACGCCGGGTCGGATGTCGAATTCGAGAACGCGAGACAGAGAACGACCTACGTCTCTCTTACAGTCTCGAGCAAACAGACTTACCAAGATCGTCAAATATAAATCGGCGGAACAGTCGACCGGTTCGAATACGTTACAATGGAAGCGAGACCCCGGATGAGGAGGACGAGGGCTCGAAAGAAGCTCGAAAGGTCGGGGCATACTGTTGTGACGAACATGTGGTTCCGCGGATAGAACCAATCGAGAAAGCTCAGCATCAGCGGATTGGATCGTGTCGCTGCTTGTTACTCCGACTTCTTCCGTTCCGCTCGCGAGAATTGAGCCGAACCAAAAGCGAGAGCCAAGAAAAAAAACGTCTCCTCCCCGAACGATCGAACGTTGAATCGAAATGAAACTCTTCTCACGTTCAAGGCGGACCAAGTCTCTTCTAATCGGCGAAGATCATTTTTATACATAGTGGACGTGGAAAAGGTGGACGGAAAACTAACCGCGAAACAATACTCCGCGAAAGGACGCGCGGGTGTCCTTCACGCGCGCGCGCGCGTAAAAAGAGGCGGAGGGAGGGAAAGAGAGGGCGAAGGAAAAACGTGGGTCTCTCCACGCTTGGACCGAGACGCGGCGACCCGGTTAGGACGATAAGGGATCCCGTAGAGCTTGATGGAATTCCATAGATCCACGTCGGTGTCGAGACAGAGTCGGCTAAGCAGCCATTTAAATGCAACCGATGTGTCTCGGGGAGCTATTACATCTGATGGACGGTTATTGACGCGCACTGGCTTATACCGAGCAGCACCGGCAGCGCCGCCAACCACCCCCACGGTCCCACAACCCCGCAACCCCAGGCTACCACGCCACCGTGCCCTCAACCCACCGCCTCGACCGCCGTGCTGTCTCCCAGCACTCCAACTCAACCACCGCTCCATTCCTACCTAAACTCTCTCTGTACTCCATCCGTACCTTCCGTTCGCTGGCCCCATTAATTCGCGTACACACGCGTGACCAAACCGAAAGAAATAGTGGCCGTGGGACGAGCAAGAACCGAGGAAGAAATCGCGCGTCCGCGTTTTCGCGGACCCTTCTTCGCCGGTTGCACGTTAGAATCGATCCACGGGGGAGGGTGGAAACGTTCGAAACGTCTCGCGTTTCGACGGGACGCAATGGAACGGATTGAAATGGAATCGCGCGGACACGTGACGTTACGCCGCCGTTCGGTATTCGCCATTTGTCGCCGGGTTTGTAAACTCGAATAGACCGCGTAACTGCGGAAGAACCGACGCGCGCTCCTCTTACATACGACCCTGTTTACCAGGGCTTTCCCGAATTTATGTCTCGTTACGGGACGTCATTCCCAGCAGAAACTATAAAATAAATTCGAGCTGGAGATCTCTGCAGATTGCCGTTCGTGCGTCCACGAAGTCTGCCGGAATCCCTCGCAAATCTGCCGCGTGCATCTCGTGTACGAAATACGCCCGGCGAAACGAGAGGGAGGGAGAGAGAGAGAGAGTCTCTTTGAATATTTTGAATAATCGTTCGCGTTCGAACGTGATAGATCCGTCGTAATTGGCGAGGATTGTTTAAAAATCGCGTTCGACGCGATTCCTCGTTAATACGAGGATTGATCGATGGCGACGAACGAAACGCGAGGGTGGCGAAAGACTGGCGCGGTTACGCGGAGTGGGTGGAAACAACGAGCTGGTTCTTTTACGGGGAGGCCAGTGCCGTAGGAAAACGCGATATTATCTTCGCAGAAATATTACTCAGAAAATTGCCAGCGTGACTCCGAGCAGCCTCGTTAATTACCCTGAATTACCCATAATTATAAGGAGCGTAAAAGTTTTTACTATCGTCGTGGGACGAGCCCGCCGCGGAACTATGATGCAAAGCCTCGATGGGCCCACCTTGTCTGTAAATCCACCAAGATCTAACTTACAGTTTCATAATTTAAGATATTCCACGAGCGATTCCCGGCTTTTCTCTAACCATCGATCCACTTGGAAACCTTCGCCTCCGCTCCGTTCCGTTCCTACCGAAAACTGTTGTCCCGTATCGTATCCTGCACGATACGCATATCTAATGCAATCTTACGCCCCGCGCGCACGTGTGCGATGCGTATCTCGCTGCAGCACGCATTTCAGCGATAATTTAAACGTCTATTGACATTACCAACTGACTGGACGCTAGCTAATTTAAAACGAAATACTCGTTTGTTTGCCCACCATTGCGTAAATTGAAAATCGATCGAAAAGATAGAAAGTGTGTTCGTAGAGTCACGAATATCATGCGTCAATTATGCCATTATTCACTTTTCGAAAGTGTACGTTCGATTTTAACTCTCGCTGGTTGCGCAAAACTGTTTTGAAAAACCAGTCGTGTACGCGTTCAGCCTCGTTTCGACGGATTCTCGACGAGAAGGTGCTCGTGTCACAGTCGAACCTACGACACCATCCCCCTTTCTTCGAATAAACGTGTTACACGGACGCAATTTGTCGAGGGACGAAATTGAAACAATTCGACGCGCATTGTCGTTCGTATTTAAGGTAGATGCGTACGGACCGCGTGTCACACCGTTACAATGAACCTGAACATCCATCAGTCAATGCGAATGCACTTGTTCGTTCTTGATAAACGGACGTCCACGCTTTATGGGCCACCTGTTGCACCTACGCGCGACTCCTCGTCGAACTTTTAGTCTTTGCATTCGAATCCGCAAGAAAACATTGTCGTCGAGATCGCTTTCAACCGTGGTGCTGATGTCCCTCTCGAAAAACACATCGATCGACCGTGCCGTGCAGCGATTTTCACCGTCGATACGCAAAAAAGATTTGCACCCCTTTGTTCGCTTTGTCTCGTTTCCCTCTCTGTCCTCCGAAAGGGAACAGGAAGAGACTTCCTGTGTCCGTTTGCGATGCTACATCGGAAGAGTAATCAAAAATCGAGGACCAAAGATCGACTCGCGTCGACTCCAAAATACTTCCTTCTTTTTTTTTTTTTTTTTGCTACAAATCACCGACGATCTTGATTTAGTACTGTTAGTTCAATATTTCGACATGCATACGCGCAACGCGCACGTACGCCAATACCAGATCACGCGCTGGATCCCTTTCTTCGAGCATCGTCGCGTTATCATCGACGATCACGATTACTAACCCAATTGGTCTCATCCTGAATCGTCTTTCTCGCGGCTTGGTCGTCTCTGATAAATCGTCGATCGAATCGTTGACGAATCGAGGCCCTTTTCCATCGATGCCCACCCTCTCTCTTTCTCGCCATTCGCAGAGATTCTCTCGAACGAAAGCAAAGCCGCGGCAAACGCGGAACGACCGCCGGCACCGCCAATGGATGGAGGCGCGGTTTTAACACGGCTCGTGCATTTCCCTAATGATTTACAAGCATTATTGGGTATTAATTTCAATCTACACTCGCGGGGGATAGAATGCCGTGTGACGTGGCCCGATGCAGATATATCAAAAGGTTCGGAGGGAGGCGGCGGGTGTTCGATAGCCCTGGAACCGTTGCAGAGAAAGCGCAAAACGGAGAGATAGTCGAGGTAGACGAGAGAAAGAGAATGCAGAGCGGTAAAGAGAAAATCTGTGTGCGGGCCTCTGTGTACGCGCGCGTCCCCGTGGATAAGATAAAGATAGACAGATAGTCAGGATAAATAGATAGATCGATAGACAGAGTGAGAGGGAGAGAGAGAGAGAGAGAGAGTGAGAGATGGGCGAAAAGAAGAGCGGGAGAGCGACAAAAGTGACAGAGACAGGGGGGAAGAGAAAGAGAGAGGTGGAGTGCACGTGTATAGGGGGACAGCTCGACGCCACACGTCGCGGGCTACAAATCAACCGTTCCGAACAAATTATGAATGATATATTCGTTGTGCCCGCTTGATATATGCGTATCTCCCGTCGGTACCGCCTGACTGCAGTCCGGGTAACGTTTCGAAAATCCGTTCGCGCTTTCTAGGTAAACATTCGCTTTTACGTGGTAAAAATTCACTTGCCCGTTTAAGTCCTCTGAACGACAGCCGCCATTCGTTAACGCGATCAGATTCGGTAATAAGATTGCCGCGCGACAACGAAGGTCAGCGTGTGCTCGTGCGCGTAGTCCTTAACGATGTACTCGAATGAAAAAAAAAAAAAGAAAAGCGAGAAGAAATCCACGACGAAGAATCGAAATTAGTGTCCGTGTTAATTATCTCGAGAATGTGATTTTAGATGCAACGATCGAAGTCGAGTCCTCAGGATTTGGCGGAGGGAAAGAAAAGAAACGAGGTCGTTGGAGAACGGGGTGGCGTCGCGCAAGGACGAAACGAGCGCGGAGAAACCAACAAGGTTGAAACATTTCAAACATCGCCGACATATACTGCGCTGAATTTGTACCTAACCCGCGCGCAATAACTTGCCGCTATAAAAGCTATCGACAAATCAAATTTTGACATGATTCACTGTCCGGCATAAATTCCAGGATTCAGGGAAGAGAGGCGACGGTGACAGGGACATGTGTTTCATTCTCTCATTCTCTCGTTTTCTCGCCAACGCAAAGTTCCCTACTTTCCTCCTTTTTTCTTTATCGGCCGCGTGACACGACTATTTATCGTTTTATACACCCGGCCGGGGAGCTTCGCTATCATTGGACACGCGACTGCTCGTTCACGACCATTTTCGTTTGTCCGTCTTTCCGACCTGTTCTCCCACCTGCCCGGCCCGTGCTCTAATTTAAACAAACTCCGCGCCCCGAAACCCCCAATAAACGCGGATGGTAAGAGAGAACAGAACGAAGTAGGGGAGGGCGGTCGACCAGGCGGGCGAACGAAGGGGTAGGAAAACTTGTTCGCGCGAGCAGATAGGTATATTGTGCCGCATCGCGTGTATATAGTTCGCCTCTCTTTCTTCTGCCTTCCATACCCGCGGCGATATCTGCAATTCGAGCTACGGAAGAAAAGAGTAGAAGGAATCTAACATTCCTTGTTTGTCCGTTCGATGGGATCCGCACAAAGGATCGTCGCGTCTTTGACTTTCTTTCTTGTTCGTTAAGGTTAATCAGCCAAGGAGCTCGGCTATAGCGGTCCTACCCAGGCGGAGAAAAAGCAAAGGAGATGGTCGGGTGGTACGGCTAAGTAAAACTGTAATACGCGTACCGCGTTGAAATGTTAAGACCCTGTAACAGAATAGAAAATTGACATTGTCCAAGTCCCGTGTACCTGGGCAGCGAAAGACGTTGAGATTGTCGCGAGAACTCTGTAGAATCCAATGTATCGCGGAGTCGACGGATAAGAACCGTTGCTGGTTTGTCACGTACCGCTTTCGAGCGTGACGCTTGCGATCTTCCACGCGTCCGTGTTTCTTAGCCTCCCACGCTGTATGTGCAATGCGAATAATATATAATAGTTAGCCATCGTCTGGTGGGTAATTCATCGCGAGCTTATCCATAACTGTATCTTGAAATCTGTCGATGTAACTTTTTTCAATTCTTCTTCTCGAAAAATCTTCTTCTTGTCGACGAGTACGTCGACTTTGCATCGAACGTGTTGAGGGGTGAAAGTAACGAGAGGACGTGAGAGGAGCGATCAAAATCGCGTGGTTCGCCGTTTCTAGCGTCGAGAAGTGGGTTAAAAAGCAACAGAAAACGCGGAGCTCGCGGGTCGGATATCGTAATTCAGTTTCGTTGGCTGGGAAGACCGTGGAAGGAATGAGGAAGCGCGGTAGGGTTATGGTATTCGAGATAGCGAGGCGAAGCGCGGGTGGTACGGGGAAAGCAATCAGAACTTGGGCCATTGCTGGATATTACGGAGACGTGAGAGATGTCTCCTCAATCATATTAATTGCCGAGATAACTGGTGCTTCGACGGCGCCCACCGCCGCTGCCTCTTGGTCCACCTTACAAACTGCCGCGGCCTCGTCACTCGACTACCCCGCTGCCAGTCAGTCGCTCAGTCGTATTCGTTGAAAAAGACAACGGCTTTTTTTTAACATCTCCAAGACTAAATATAAAGCTACGAACAAGGAATTAATTTATTAACGACGACAACGCGTCACAAAGTCTAACGAAGTAACCTCTGTTCTTTTTTTAAATATTTGCAAATTTTTAGTAGGCGTACGAAGAAGAGACTTGTACGACAGACTGCAGATACGTATACGCCGTTGATCGTTTAACGGAAAGTAGTTTCGTCGCGTCTCAGAGGTTTCCCTCTTCCCGAAAGGATCGTTCGTTTTGC
Organism: Xylocopa sonorina; assembly: GCF_050948175.1. Classification (NCBI taxonomy): domain Eukaryota; kingdom Metazoa; phylum Arthropoda; class Insecta; order Hymenoptera; family Apidae; genus Xylocopa; species Xylocopa sonorina. Next base: position 19,170,309 of record NC_135193.1, read on the forward strand.
GAAAAGAATCACTGACGTATGCAACAGGTATTGGTCTCTCTGCCGTTCGCAAAACGGTAACAACTGCTGAAACTTCACGCCGCGACTCTGAGTACCATCGTCGAGAGGGATTCGTGACTTCGCCGGATACGCTGTTGTGCCCTTTATCGTCCGTACCTCGTGGATTACCAGCTCAACGGGAGCCACATCCTCTCTCCCCTATTCGACAAACACGATCGAGCTCTTCGTCACGTTACGCTGAATTCTGCTGAGCCAAGGTCAAAGGACCTTCCTCCGCGTCTACTCGTTTGTCGCCACCACCATTTTTCTTGTCGTTGCATAATCATCGTTAACGAAAGAGAGACCACTTAAGGCTGGCTCTTTCGTCCGTCGTTGAAAACGTTCCGCTTACCGTCGCGGTCAACGCGATACAGCGACCGTATCGCGGACACATCGTTGTAGGTTTATCCGTTGGCTACGTACGCGGTTCTTAACCGGCGTGTACGTAAATGTTGATGAGGCGGATGCTGAACAGGCAACGAGTCAGCGTATATAAAACAAACCCGACCCAACCTCTTCTTGGTTTCAATTACTTTGCCACAAATAAATCCCAGTTTAATCGCGCGCGTATACTTTCCCAGTGTTCTTCTGTCCCTTGGATGTTCAATTAATTTCCATTTAGCCCTGCGACGGATCACCCCCAGACGACTATTTTATCGACGATATTACGTCCAGATAGTACAGGTAATAAATACGAGATTCGAAAGCGTATCCAGAGAACTGAACCGAGCGAGGCTCTATAGAAAACAGGATTACGTATCCCGCGCGGAAAATTAGAACGCGTCACGAGGGCGCGAGGACGAGGGTAGGAGAGACAAGTCGATGACGGATAGACGGAAACACGTGATTCCGTGGACGAGCCAACCGATTCGGAATCAGGTCTAACCCGGCTGGCGGTAATGCTAGAAAATATCCGCGTTTTATTAGGTCGATCGGCGGTGGATAATCGGCGACAATCAAGTTTCGCGGCCGGTGATTGGACTGGCACACTCCGATGCCAAATGCAGCTGCATATGCATGACGCAATCTCGACTATCCACATCCGCGAGGCTGAACGCGATAGAGAATAGCGAGAAGAGGATACCCCTGTGGGAGTTAACAACGGACAAGGGCGGGTGGATGCGTGCGTAGCTACGCGCGCGCGTGTGTGTGTGTTTAGCAAGGGTAAAGGAAAGCGTTGGTACCGCGAAGGGACGCGGCGAGAGGGTGCGAGGGACAAGCAAACAACGGGACCGATGCGAACCACCGCGAATGCCAGAAACGATACGTACGCGTGTATCGGATCCAGCCGAGCAAGAGCACCGGCAAGAGTAAAACGGAACGAAGCGAGGGAGCTGGAGGTTCGATTCCCACCGCGGTGTGTCATTACTCGTCATTATCCACCTATCGAATCGCTCAGTGGTAACTACCTGACCGTTACTGTTACACACCGTCCACCGACCTGACTTCCAACGCCACGAGGTTGGCTTACCGTCGATCGAAACGAATCTCTCTACTCCGCTCGCGTCGCGAATCATGGTCGTAATCAAGGGTAATCGTGAATACTCGTTTACGAGTTATTGGATATTATTACAAAGGAGTATACGTAACGCGAGTGTCAACGGAAGGGAGAGTGAGCATCCAGAGGATGGATAAACGGAGATTTTCTAACGGAGTTAGAAAGTTAAATGAAATTCGAGACCCGTGGTGGAAAAAGGTTCGAGAGGCAGTAGAGCAGTCGCACGTAAGATCAAGCAAAGCGACTAAACCGTAGAGGTTTCCGGCCGGTGGCGCGCACCTGGATGTTATTGGCAGGAGAGTGGAGCCATTAGTCGCGATGATGGATACCTGACAGCAACTCCTACCTCGGTCAGAGCCTCCTACCCCGTCGACGGCAGTTATAGTAAGTAATGGGTTTGCGCTCTCCACCCTGAGAAAGCCTCCGCGCGCCACCATTCCGCGCCCAATCTCTTCTCCGTATCCGGCTGTGTGTGTCCGGCAATAACAACAAATCTTGCCTATATTAATTTCCTGACAGACATTACTCTTCTCCCTCTCCCTACGGTTCACCATGGCGAGCGCTGGCGAAAAGTTTCTCGATGAAAATCGTTGCGCGACCATTGCCGATGTAACAAATTACGACAAGTAGCCCAAGTCGTTCGTTTACCTATGAGTCACGTCCCCGGTTCCGTGCACGAAACCGTTGAAAAAGACCCTCGGAACGAGTTGCGAGTCTCATCGCGTACACGCGCGTCCACGCGGTTCAGTGGCTAATGTATCGAAACTTGCTGAAAAGCGTTTTTAAATCAATTATACCGCGCTGTATTAAAAAAAACATCGTGTTACAGAAGGTTGTCGCAATTTTAGATAAATTCTGAATGAAAACGAGCAGAAGACAGTTTTCTCTGCGCGACAGACGCGCACTCGGACCTTCCATCTTCATCCTGCCTCGTAATTTGTTCCTCTTCGCACCAGTGACCCATCCACCCCTCTCTTGTTTACCCGTACGTACGCTCCGTCCGCCTCTGTCCCTCTTCCACCTGTTCCCAGATTCCCATCCTCGTCCCCATCATCATCCTCATTCCCATTCTCGACCACGTCCCGATCTCCATCCCTGTTTGTTCCCCTTTCCGTTCTTCCCACCCCGTCCCCGAGCCCCATTCCCCGGCCCGCTCGAAACCCCACCTCCCTTAAATCATTGATTGTTGCATTATCTGTTATTGGCAATGCAATTAACCCCTTACGGTAAAACAACGCTAACTCCCCTTCTCCCTGCCCGCGCCGGCTCCATCCCCCCGAAAACCCACCCTACCAACACCGGCCAGCTTGTATCGCGCGACCGCTGCAACGACGAGAGTACGAACGCGACGATCGTGTGGCTGTGACTGCAGATCGCTTTCGTCCTACCCACGCAACGTCGGATGCGTTTTTAGTTTTGGATCAGGGCACGTGCGAGAGAACGAACGTCGCGTCCACGATAGAACGCACGCGTCTTACCTTCGAATCGAATTCCTCCTGTTCGTTGGATCGCGTGGTCCGTCGATAGTTTCCTCAGGAGACGCGCGACACCGTGACCCTCTCGTCTACCCTCCTAACTACGCTACCCGCTCCATCTCTAGCAGCGAGTTATAATTATGAAATTTCACGCGTACCATAGCAATAACCACCTCGTTCCCCATTTCCGTACGCCCGCGCATATTCTATATATCCGCGTGTGTGCGTTACATCGCGTTCACGATCAGGTGCAATTACGAGCAAGTTAATAATCGTTGCGATTAACGCGGTCGCGTAGCAGGAATACACCCGGTACACCATAATCCATCGGAATCGATCGAAAACCTTCCTGGTTCTGGCCGATGCGATGCGATGCGATGCGATGCGATGCGATGCGATGCGATGCGATACGACGCGATACGCGAGGGGCGCGCGCGAGCACAATTTGCGAAACGGCGCGGCCGTCGAGATCAGGACACGGGATAGGGGACCGTCGTCCCGGTAATATCCCGAGCCGTGCCACGCTCACGGAATGGATGCGAACGAAACGAGCAACTTGCTGGAAGAATTAGCAGCGCGGAGAGGAAGACAAAGGACCCCGCGAAGACCGGCTTAAGCCGCGTTGAATCATAACGAGGACTTACGCCGAAAGCCTCCGACGAGAAGCCGGTGAGCTTTCTCCATCGCCTCTCCATCTCCTCTTCCACCACCGACCACCACACCCCCTCCTCTTTCCTCTACGCATCTATCCGTCCGACTGTGTCTGTATCACCCATTACTCTTACATTTTATAGCGATCCTAAAACAACCCGTGGTACCCGTGACGCCTTCCTCGCTTGCCTCCGGCATTTCCGACTCTGTAATCGTTGCGTCTCGCGCGAAAATTTCCATACCGATTGCTACGATTACGCGGCAGTTTTTCACTGCTCGTCGCTTGGCTAATTTTTCACGGATTAATTAGACAAGCGTTAGAGTTTCATTCGAATATAGATAGGTGATAATTGTATTGCGTTTTTCAACGCGTGCTTTTTTTTTCTCTTCTTCGAGTTCCAACAGTGGATGTAACGAAATATAAATTTATAAAATCCCTTGCCTCCGTTAATAGTAAGAAAGTGGAGAAACGGATGTAAAAACCAGCAACGAGGAACGTAATCGAACCTTTATCGAGCGAAGACGCGAGGACCGCGAGCACGGATGACTTGGTCGAGACACGGGATGCTACGTCGAGCGGGGCATATTCGAAGCAAGTACGTATTAAGGAATACCTTCTACATCCGTTTTTAATGCTCGCCTAGATAATTGGCCCGATGCTGTTAGCTACTTCCATTAGGAAACATCTTATTGGCCTTAAGGCGCTTATTACTGCTCTTAATTGCGCGAACGCGCGTTTTTACTCTCATTAACTGTCGGCGACGACTACCCTAATAGGATGGCGTTATAACCTGGATAATGTGTTTTCATGCACATCTTTTCCACAATGTTGCTCGCTCCTTCCAGATGCGCCTATTATTCCCCCTCTGTTCCGATCGGGAACTAAAAGAAGAAGAAGAAGAAGAAGAGCAGGAAGAAGAAAACGAGAGGAACGAAAGGTGGTAAACGGATAAAAGCATTCGACGTGACGCAACGTGTCCAAGTTTCGGTAAAGCCAAGACGGATTGACGAAAACATCGGACGAGAGTCGAGGCGGGAGAACGGACGAAGAGCCAGACGAGGTAAAAGAGAAGGAGGAACCAGGGGAGGAAGAGTTGGGACAAATCGACTAGAACGGACGTAGAAAAGATCCAGACTGGTTTCAGGTTCGACGTGCATTGTATGTACCGAGGGGTATCCATTAGGGACAGAAGTATTCGCGCGCGAGATATATCGACGTCGCCCTCGAGGATTTATCGTGACAGCGGCGCTTGAAGGGATTGTAAATCCCCGTTTGAGGATCGCTGATACCAAGTTTTATGTGGGACATTAGTTGGGTGGGGCGTGGTTGAATGGTGCGGAGTCGAGAATAGCGTTCGGGAAGACGGGAGGAAACATAGGGGAGGAAGAATAGGAGGAAGAAAGAAACAGAGATCAAGGGAGAGACGGTTGGGAATGCAGGCTAGTAAGAAACGCCGCGAGAAAAGAGGAAACGAGAAAGAACGGGGATAGGGGGAACAGAGAAGGAGAGAGAGAGAGGGGGGAGAGGAGAGAGAAAGAGGGAGCTGCTTGGGCGCAATAAATTAGCCCGAAATGAAAGACAAATCGCCTCGGAGCTGTCCGCCCGTTCGCCCAACGTGATAGAAGTGCGCGGACCTAGCTGATGCCGACTGCTACTGCCTCCTCTTTTCCACCTTCCATCCTTCTGCCCACCCCTTCCGCGCTTCTTCCCTTTTTCGCGACCCCTTTTATCTTCTCCCTTGCTCCTCCAACCACGCTGGTGTCTCCTCTCTTTCTCTGGAATTCTCGATAGACCAATCCTCAGGGTGAGAAAAGAGACTGAGACTCTTGTTGAGGTTCTTCCGACTTTTTCCCTGGTCGTTCGACTTCGCGCGTCACCGGGCACCTTGACGGACCGCCATCGATACACGAGGGACCAACCGCCGCCATCACGCGTCTCCCAACTTCGCCCACGTGTCTCCACGATTTTCACGTTCGTTTTCCAAACGCCAACCGATTCCTATTATCGGTCCGCTCGATTCAACCCCCCCTTTACGTTCCTGCGATCGCTCTCGACACTTCCGATTTCTCGATTTCGAAACGAGCGTTGTCTAGTTTGTACGTCGACGCTTCGCATTTTTTCTTTTTTTGGAAGACGCGAGCAGAGTCGATTCGCGAACAGCTGAGCGATGTATTTAATTATTGTTACGTCGCGCGGTAGTTTGATTCGAAATCGTTTTACGACACGTGTTCGCGACGCGTCGCGAGACACGCGCGAGCGATCGCACGCGTGAAACGGTGCGCGCTGATCGAGCGCACGAATTTCGGACGTAAACGAGATACTGTAATTTCCCAAAAAGCACTCCCTCTCCTTTTGTCACGGGCGGACAAGGGTTGTCCAGAAAATAATTCATAGAGCAATCGCGACAACAGCGGCGCAAGCAACGCCACCAGGACGAGCACACTATTGCCGAGTGTCTGTGGCGAAATGAACGTTTTAATTCCCCTCCATAAAAGCCAACGACAAATCAAACGACTTTGACATGATTAACTGGCGAGCATAAATATCGGTATCAATGCACGTGCACGTGCAATGACGCGTCGCGCCACGCTCCTCTTTCTTCCTCCTTTGCCCGCTCCATATCCATCTATTTAAATATCTACGTATCTTTTCATCTCCTCGCCTGGCAATCCGTACCACTATTTATTTACTTGTTTGTCAAATTATACGCGTAAACGTCTATGAACGCTTAATCCAGGATCTGTGTGCCTACCCAGTCTTGTTATCGTTGTCCAAGCTTTCGCGTTCTCCTGCGCCATATCTTTCGAATAAGGTTACGTAGATCCATTATGCATCTAACTGTGTATGTGCACAGTGTACTGGGCTCAAAAGTATTAGAACGTATTAGTACATTCGTCGTTTTTATTGGATTTTTATTACACAATATTGCCAAGTATGTAAATGATTATTGTTAAGCTGAATCGAAGAGGAGAATACTTGAGAACAGGGTGGAAAGGGGTAGGAGAAGGCGAAAGATGCATGGAAATAAACGTATCCCAGATTGGAATTGATTTTATCAAGTGCTCCGAATGACAAGACGAATTTATGTCATTTGTAAATCGATAACTTCAACGATGTTGTCAGATGTCCTTAATAACGTCATTAAAAGAAATAAATGTTTGGGCATTAATCGATACCACTCCGAGCGCGTTGCAAACTGTTTCGCTACGAGCAAATGCTTCGATATTTAAATTTTATTCAACACGATGATAGGTACCCGAATAGCGAAACATTAATATGCTGGCCCGTCGAAGAGAAACGAGGGTTGCCGCCTCTCTAGCGAGGTTCGACCGTGAAAAATTTGTCGCGCGCCAAATTACCAGCCCTTCTGTCCATCGCTGGATGTAAAAAAAAAAGAATTTCAATGCTCGACATTCGTAGCTCTATCGTTTCGAAGAAAACAGTTTGCAACATTATATAATCAAGAGTTAACGCAATCATGATTTACGAACGCTTCCATAACTTGCGACCTTTTCGTGTTATAACGCAAACAACACGTATTCTTAATAAATCGTGTAACGTTTCAACCGAAATAGCTGCGCGCTCTATGAACTTAGCATTACGATCGAAATTATCATGGTCTACGTACGCTATAAATACGAGGGCGTACAGCATCTTCTAATTCGAGTATTCCGTCTCAGACACACCATTAAGGTCGAGAATTTCAGGAATCCTTGGAAAGTTGAAAAACTTTCCGGTTGGTATATGTAAGAAACTGGGTTACGGCAACAGGTGGGTACTAAAGTAAATATACGCACATTACGTCTACTCCTTAGGACCGGCGAAGGATCATTACGAATTTGAATTTTCCACCGATTAGAAGCCGCGAATTTTATCATCGTTTCGGCACGCATCGAACGCCGATGAACCTTCGGACAGATGCCATTTTCGTTGGTACGAATTTAACGCGTTACATATTCCCTGGAAAAGTCTAGCGAACGCGAGCTTAAAAGCTTCAGAGCTCATGAAATGTACGTTTAGAAAGGTAAATGTAAGTCATCGATTATCTACAATCTGCATAAACAAGTCTCGAATAATAGACTTGTAAAGGACGAAGAGTTTGGAGACAAATTGCGTACGTGTATGTTATCGATACATAGTAAGATTATAAATACGAAGTAATTAAAACAATTTTAAACTTAAACTCTGTCGAAATAAACTTCTGTCAATTTAATATGTAACAGTGTCGCTAACAAATCTCGAGGATGCATAAAGCAAATCAAAGGTAAACAACAGACCTGTGCTTTGGCGTATATCACTGAAATATATCATTAAATATTAAGTTAAATACTTACCGTACTCGGTATGTTCGATGATTACAACAGTAACACAAATACGATTAGCCTTTTTCTAGTTCATTAGATGTGGTCCCTTTTACGAGATTTCATTGTGTGTATATATACCCGTTAATCGAATTTATTATGGGAAGTAGATGATACATCAAATTTACGTTTACGAGAATAGCTTGAATGTTTAACTATTTCCGCGTTACTCTTTGAACAAAATACACCGTAATCGATTAATTTGAGATTGCGATACCTGTGTTATCAAGTTCTAATAAAATTCTAGATAATCTAATACAGAAAATGAAGAAATTTTTACTCGGTACTTTGTCCGGGAATTTACATTCTTATCGGCTGCTGCTACAGTGCAATAAGCGTTGCAATCTATTTCTACGTTCTGTTGGTAATATTGGTACAGATGTCTCCGCAATAGAATTTAAAAGACGCAGACGAAAATGGTATCTAAACGAAACTTAACCCTGGAAAAATAAGTGTCACGAAAAACCTTTAAATACTAATTCTTTCGTACAAAACGGTACTTTTAATAATAAATAAGGATGTCAGATTGTTTGACGAATCAACGCGAAAATGAATATCAAAAGTTGAAAAATTTTACCAATGAAATTGACCAAGATATTATGAGAATTACTTCTTCTTTAGGTTGGACGATGGAACGTACTGAAAATGATGTAAGTATGCTAATATCAATTCAATGTACAAAAATTTCACTGGTTTCTTATGCAATTTCTTAGAGCGATAACAGACTGATTTGTCCTTATGATTCGTCCCATCAAATCGGCAAGAAAATGTTGGATCAACACCTGGAATCTTGTCAATGGAAACAAGAAGGTTATAGTGAACTTGATACACCACTGCCTGAATCAAGTTTGCCATTGAACTCGTATTCTTCGATTAAATTAGGTTGCGATTAAATTTGATAATATAAGACGATCTAACGATTAGCATTCTATGCACCATTTAAAACAAATCTTTTCTCTCCAATTATAGATTTACCATTACAAAACAGTATACTACAAGAAGCAAAGAAAAAAGATCCAACCTTGAATATTGGTTAGTATTGACATACTGTGTGTTGGCAATTTAAAAATGTATTTTGACAAGTTTTAAATTACTCAATTTTTTACAGAAAGTTATGAATGTCCTACATGGCACAAGCTCTATATATCCTTTTTCATATTTTTTGTCACAAACTTGAATAATGTAAACTGTGTGCTTTATGTTTCCTTATTTAATTTAACTTTAAAGTATGTGGCTTCTTTCAAAACATGAATTCTTAACACTGATAATAGGTTTGGCTGAGCGATTGATTCCACGTACGTCCAATAGAATCTTCGCAGATTTTACTTGCGACGAAAGGAAAGTTTTATACCAGTATGTTATTTCAAATACAGTCAAACCAGATATCGGTCATGACATTGAGGATATTCAGAAGCTGTGAGTACATAGATACAAACTGTATCTATTTTTCCAACTGTTGTTCAAAAAATTACTCTTAAAACGATCAAACTAATTGCTTCAGGAAAAGTGATGATAAGGAAGATAAAAAATTATCCTTCTTGGAGCTGCTTATACAAGAGCGCAATTTGAAGAGGCGTAGAGCTAAACACAAAGGTGTGCACACAAATAAAAAGTCTCACACCGAAATTCTCAGGGAAATCATACACCAACAGATGGAATTGTATACGGAATATATAACAGAACCACATGCAACTAGTAGTAATGCTGCAACTGTTCGCGAAACACAAAGTTCTGACAGGAAGCATGGTAATACACATTCACAATATCACAAGATTCACCTTTGTTGCTTAATAAATTTACACTAAAACATTGTGATCTCTCTTTACAGAAAACCTATCTGATCATCATAGGAGTTTCTCGCATAATAAGAAATACGAACAGTTAGATAAACCATACAGTTCTAAAACAGATCCCGGACACCAAGAAAAATATTCACGGCATATGACTGAGTCAGGGAAAAAGCGAAAACACCGCAAGCATAAAAGATCTCGTTCAAGAGACCGTGATCACAAAAAAAGTAAATACGAATCGACGCGAACACATAAAAAAGACAAATTAAAATATTGCGAAAATGAGAAATTATTTGATAGCAACACATATATCAAACAAAGGAACGATCGTCGGGAAAACGAAGAGAAATTACCATTATAAATGTTTCTAGGCGGTCTTAAAGCTAAAGTAAACTAAATTTCCTGCATAAATAAAATCGTCGTACCTGATTTTACATGGGAACCTCCTCTTTCCGTTTTCTCTGCCGCACAAAGGAATTTGGACAATCTTCATCTTGATTTTACGAACACGAGTTCTTTTTGGTGGGCACTGACGCTTGTATCTTCGTTCATATACCACGCTCGTACGACGAATCTACGATCAATGACATTTGTTATTATTAAGAGAGAACGAAGATTCTCGACGCATCACACGTCGTTATCAATTCTCAGAAAAGCTTACCTTACGCGTTATTCGAAGCGACAAATTTTAACAACACTGGTTTAGCGTCTTTGTATATACTTGAACGTGGTCACGTGGCTCGTTCGTCTTCTACACACACGTGTATGCATACGTGCGAGTTAAACAAAAACACATACATTGATACAATGTAGAAATACAGAAATATCCAGGGAAAACGGAATCTGTGTTCATGAGAGCTTACAAATATTAATTACCATTACAATCAATTGTTGCACTGTTATTTTAGTACTCGTAGCCATCCTCCAGATTATGAAAAAGATACGAAAATCTTTGTATGAAACTATGCGCGTTAAAGTTCCAGCGGCGTGGTGCTTGCGCATGCGCACATAGAAAGCTGCGCACGAGACTACGCGGGAAAGTGAGCATTGTCACTTTCACAGTTTCGACTCTGGCGTGTTGGTGGAACGTAGTTTTATTTGGAGCAGCTTCTATTAATTTTATCTACGAGCACTGTTGAATAAAATACTGAATCCATGGTCGATCAACACTGTAATTTGCGAACACAACCGATAACCCAGTAGTGAATAACTGCTTACGCCATCTCTTCGACTACTGCTAAAAGTAAGTCTCAAACAGTTTGTATACTTTTTAAACGGTTGACGTCATCGTCTTCCGATAATTTACTTCACTGTCGGTAATAACCTGCGACCAGTTGGAGCATTCTCTGGAGAAATGGCGCCACTAGTAATAAAATTAGTACATCGTTTGATTGTAGTGGTGATTAATCCGTGTAGCTTTAGTATACGCTAGTGCAATTCGAGTGTACATGTATTGGTAGCGTCTTGCGCCTAGCTATAGCACGTATTTATGTAGGACTCGCCGTATCCAGTGGACCAGTACACGTTACCAAACAAGTGCCTTATAATTATCGTATCCAAGTATGTATCGTGTATTATATTATGTATTGTACAGTAATATTTTATTTTAAGAAGCTGAAACTCTATATTCTTCTTCTATCTGTATTACTTACCCTAGTATATAAATTCGATAAGCTATGGAGAAGTACGAGGTCTTAAGACAAGTGGGCGAAGGATCTTTTGGACAAGTGTACAAAGCAAAGAAACGATCCGACGGTGAAATGGTCGCTTTCAAAGTCATCCGTAAGGTAAACAGAAACAAGCAGTCGCGATCGACTTTTATTGGTGATTCTTAGCGTGATTCGATAGTTGATTTTATACTTGTCAACGCCGATAAATATCAATAACCGACACGATCGTGTAGCGTGGTAGGTCGTTGAAGGAGTTGAAGAGCTTGCGTCAAGAGTGTGAGATTCAACGTCATCTTCATCATCCCAATATAGTACAAATGCTCGATTCGTTTGAAACAGAAAACGAGGTACTAATATAGCGCTAACGGATAGTACCCATAGCATTCCCCATTGCATAACACTACTCTCTTCCTTAGATAGTTGTTGTGACCGAGTATGCGGACAAGGAACTGTACGAAATATTAGGTAAAGCGGGTCGTTTGTCTGAACAAAGGGCACAAGTAATAGCTTGCGATCTAGTGTCTGCACTCTACTACTTGCACTCCAACAGAGTATTGCACAGGTTCGATATGATCACCTCTTACAGCGTTTCACAATACTAATGTAGCGTTTCTGCTCTAGGGATCTTAAGCCACAAAATGTACTTCTCGAAAGCAACGGAGTGGCTAAGTTATGCGATTTTGGATTTGCTCGCAGTATGAGTACAGGAACGCACGTGTTAACTTCTATAAAGGGGACGCCATTGTACATGGCTCCAGAGCTTATAGAAGAACGACCTTACGATCATAATGCAGATTTGTGGTGTGTTAAATTTGTAAGCGACCGAGCTCTAAAGTATTTAGTAGAAAGTTTAGCATACATAGGCACATAAAGTGCTTTGTTTCCAGGTCTCTTGGTTGTATCGTGTATGAACTAGTTGTAGGTTCTCCACCGTTTCAAACAACCTCTATACTACACTTAGTCAGATTAATCAGATTCGAGGCGATTAAGTGGCCGGATTACATTTCTGAAACTTGTAAAAACTTCTTACAGGTTATTGCGCAGTACACTTATTAACTTTGAAAGCGGCTTATATTTAAAATTAAATTGTGAATAATAATTTTATTAATAGGGGTTACTACAGAAGGATCCCTCGCAAAGGCTAACCTGGCCGGCGCTTTTAGATCATCCTTTCGTTCAGAATAGAATCGTAATAATCGGTGAAACTGGGCCCACACCGTTCACCAGGCCTTTATCCGCGAGTCAAGCCAGAGAGAAACAGCTGCAGTTGCAAAATTTGGCGGTGCAACCTAACGATCATCAGTCCAAGTATATTATATCTACATATGTAAAAAATTTCGTACTGAATGTAAAACGTTTTTGTACGGTAATTAAAACTTCAGCGAGTAAGACAATTTCGTAAATACGTAGATTTCTAGAGAAGGCTATAAAGAAGGTACAAGAGCACGAGAGAACAGTCGAGGAGCGCAGACAGAAAACGTTCACGTCGCATCCTCGGTATCCAATGCTGCACGGATACTGCCAACACGAAATGAACCACTGTTACAATTTACGACACAGCGAACCCACTGGAACGGATTCTAGCACAAGTGTTGATGTACTATTAGGGAATCTTAGTTTAAGAGCATCCTTGAGAAGTGATTTACTTTCAGTAGATCACGCACTGTGCAGAAGCGACTGTCCAAATCAAGCCGATTTGGCGTTCGAACGGACGCTGCACACCAAGATATCGAATCTGAATGACCAGAACTCAAAGCAGCATCAAGAAACAGAGGGAACAGAAAGGAACAACGATCTAAAAACTAAGAACGATAATAAGCGGAGTTCCGTGGAACGGGGCATATCTCGAGAAAACGATACAGTTAATTCTGAAAGGGACCATCGAAATGTCGAATGCACGTACGATCAGAAATTATGCTCCCGAAAAGACGACTCGACAAGTGGTACTACTCTATCGTATAATAACAGAATACCCGATTGGAATCCGAAGGCTATCGATCGGCCGATTGAAAACGAAGAGTGGGTAGTGTTTTTACAACGATCCATGGAAGAGATCATGGAAGGCGAGATTGGATCGTTGCTTCAACAAAATTGCGTGTCGGTGTTTGTATCGCCGTTAAGGAATCCAGCGGCCGGTTGTAGAGTTGTTGAGTACGTTGCTTGCCTTTTGTCTTTACCGTTCGTTGTATCGGTGACAAAAGACTCCCTTGAGAAAATCACGCGAGTATACCTGGACGTTAGAGTAGTACCGAATCTCGTTTACTCTTTGAAACTTTTCATGTCTGAGCGTTCAGAATCCGACACGAACAAAAAGTCTGAACCGACATGCGCGAACGTTAAATCAGCCTCTGCGCTATCCGCGGACGAATTACAAACTCTGGAATATACGATGCTTATACTTTGCAGATTAGTTTACAGTGGACAACAGTTCCTTACTCAATTCTGCGACGCCATTTATATCGTGAACGGAGTGTCGTTATTGCAGGAATTATTAAATTTGGAAAAGAGGAAAGCGCGTATAGTTGCAGATCTTGTTGCAATTTTAAACAATATATTGCGTTCCCAGCCAGAAAATGCCCATCTCGTGGAAAAAGTCGTGTTACATTCGAATTTATCGGGTAAGTTTAAGGAACACTCGGAACACTTGCCTCGATATATTCTTCATCACCAGTAGACATCGTACTTACCCTATCATACCAATGTAATACCTTTTTTATACGAAGGAAATTCGATAGACCAGCTTGGTAAACTACTGACGCATCGACAAGCGGTACTTAGAGCGAGAACTTGTCACTTAATTAGGCTATTGGGCAGATTTTCTTGTAGAGCTTTACAACAAATTTGGTGTAAGTCTCTCAAGAATTTGGTAGAGAATTTAACCGTCGACGACGATCAGACTGTGAGGCTTGTAAGTAATTCAATTTATAGTCGCCCAGTTAAAGCGTGTATGTATATAGGTATTGTCTTTCGTCGATATTGTCTGCAGTTTGTTGAATATAACTTATATTATCTTCTACTTGAGCGAAAAACAAAGGATCGTGTATATAGCATATCCTCGCGTATTTGAAGATGATGCTTATCTATGCACACGCCTTTACGTAGACTAAATTCGGGCGTAAATATCAGGTATACTTTCAGGCCGCCGAGGATGCAGTCAGCGAATTGAAGGAATTGATGTACTACAACCAACGAAACCCTGTTACTTGATACACTTTTTTATTCACCCATTTTAAATTGTCTTCTCTTTTGTACCCAACAACAACGACCGCAACGAACGAATGTGAAAATTATTTTTCTCTACTAAATTAAAGAGCACAGACATGAACCAAACCGCACTACAGCTCAAATGAATCCCACGAATGTCGATCTTACGATAAATTAAATATCCACTCGATGGATACATCCGATGAATCGTTGTCGTCCGTAGTTGCCGTTTCGTTTGCTTGTCGATCGCCGCATTCGTTTTTGTACATCTCTTGCAATTTTAGCATATCCTTTCCACTGAGTCCTTTTCGTTGGCCAAGTTTCACCTTTTCTTTCTGCACAATGCGAACATCATACGAATAGACAAGAAAGAGAAGAGTGCACGAGAAAGAAGCAATAATTTTATAAATCGCTGGTTACTTACTTTCGGTGTAATTGTTGGTTCGCCGTTCTTTGAAAACGCGTGAGAACTGTAATGCATTACGCTCGTGTAATCGTAACCGATTCCATAGTCAGTGACGGTGTTGTTGTCGTACTTATTAAAATTATGCTCTTTGCCTGTATACATTTAAACATCACCCGTAGTAACATGATTGTCATTCGATTCTTCAGAACGATCAAAACGGCAAGTTACCTGGCTTCACGTTTTCCCAGTTTATCGTGACCCATTCGTCACGATCCGCAGCGCTTTGTTGATGATAAAAGCCTAACGCGTGCATCAGCTCGTGAACGATTACACCGTGATGCACGCAGCCAGGGTTCTGCAAGTTCACCACTTGACCACGATTGTGTCTACCAACCAAGGACCAACATCCAGAGCTTTTGCCTTCTATAGTAATGTAATCGGTGTCGGTTTTCCGATAGGGTCGGAAACGTATGCACGTATTCATATGGTACTCCTTTATAGCACCCTCGATTAACTCGATATCATCTTCGTCTACGCATGTGTATGTATAACGATAACCGTATTATTACTACTTGTTACGATAACTGGTAATTAACGAAATCAATTACCGAAATCCTCTTCCTTTATATAATAGGGCACGATTCCGCCTGGCCAACGGAACATGGTATTCAACAGTCCATTTTTTATACCATCTTCCTCCGTGTTGAGCATGATATCTCCTTCGTACAGACCGCTAAACTCCCAAACGTTCTGTATCTCCGTCTCCGTCCATGATTTTATACGATTGGCTGTTAAGGGCAAACAGGAAACGAAATGTACAAGTAAGAAATTTAAACGATCCCTCGATTACAACCACGTGTCGTACCAATAGTTTCGTGTGCGTGTCTATCGTTGAAGGTGCCTTGAAACTTCGGCACCGGTGGGACAATTTTCCGCTTGGAACTGTGATGAGTCGGTTTTGAATTGGCACCGATTACCATCGTTACGGCGAGCAATACCACAATCGCTATTTTACCATTCCTCGAGCGACGCATCTTTACGCAATAAGTATAACAAGCTCGATCGTCGTGTTCTTCTCGAGGCGAGCGACGAAAGTACAATGTATTACAAAACGTAGGGAGCAACAGGTATTTTTATACGTAGACGAAGGTGTGCATAGATATACGCACATACCGATATGTATTCAACCCTCGTGCACGGGTATTCTATTATCGCCACGTTAAGTATCTACTTTTTAAAGCTTGGTCGTGACTAGCACGATACGCACGATCGCTTCCGTTCTCTATGAATCGAGGGGATCCTGGATTAATCAGATAACTAATTTTTTTTATCAGCTAAATCGGTTGCGCAACGGTAATAATGAAAGTTTACGCCGAAATTCCATGTGCTACCATTCCATTCCGCTTTAATTGGCACTCTTCCGGGACAGTATATCAATGCAAATTTATGACAGACGATAACGAGATCGTAGAAAGAATACCAATTCCGTGGTTCGTTATCTTACTTTCGTTACTTTCGTGTATCATTACGTGTTATCTTCCCGTCGCGAGTAGCCATTTTCTTTTAAAGGAAGATTAACATCTTTAACCAAAGGGTACGTACTCGACGACCCGATTTCTACAATTCTCGAATAAGAAACGACATAAAAGCGAAGCAAAGAGCATGGTTTATGTCTTTCGAAATTAAACGTGCAATTGATACACGTTTTGTTATCTTTTTTAAACATACGCAGGCAAAACTGAAACGAAAGAAGACAGCTTCAAAAGCTGGAACAAAGTACGGAAATTTCAACTCCTCGATACAGTTGTAAACATGCGTATATACATGTGTAATACTCTAAATAGCAATGGTACTTATTATTGAGAATGTATTTAAGTATATGTAGGCCACAATGATTCGGTAGTTGGCAGCGTAATTCAGTACATGGATATGTCATCTCGGAATCGTTTCGGGCCTTTCCCTCCTGCTCTCGTGCTCTCTTGCTACATCCTTGTTCGATGATCTCTCGATCAGCTTCGTTACTGTTGCTAAAGCCTCTTCTATGTAGATATATCGTGCATATGAATTCGGTGAAAGAAAAGGACTTGGCGTTGTTGTGCTCTAATCGTTAAATACTTGAGCAGAAAAATAGTGGTAGCCATTTCTCGGTTCTGTCGTGATCCAAGTCCCTAGAGATTGTTATTAAAGAAATAATCGTGCTAAAATTTGTTAGGGCACGTTCCTTCGACGGTTGTCCATCGAGTGATGAAGTCGAACGTTCGTGTTTCTAATCGAAAGAGTATTTCCCGTATTTAATGGTTCGCGGCGATCGATCATTTTCGTGTTTTCATGTGCCAGGAAAGTCCATGGAAAAAAGAATGATAGGAATGTCACGTGTCGGCGACAATCACTGGCGAACTTGTAATCACACTTGAAAATCTTCTCAAAGAGCGATCGAAGCAAGGTCAATGACCAGCCTGTTCCAGATTCGAGTAGGAGCTCCACGTAGCCTAAATTCTAACCGGATTTCTTGGAACCGCAAGCGAGCAGAATGGTTCTTTTGCGTTTATCACGTCGAGTACACGTTTCACGAGTACGACGCCTAACGATCAAATTGTCATAGCAGTTCTTCTTTCTATCCTTATTATCGTTCGCCGCGAATCTCTCGTCACCACGCCGCGCCAAGTCCTCTAACGCCCTACGGGTATTTGCGTTCGCCATGTCGTGCAAAAATTATTCTCATCCTTTGCATTATACTTTGCGACGTCCGCATACGCGTACACATATGTACGTGTATCGATAATATATAACTTTCACGTTGAAAATACCCGTAACGTTGTACACGTTTGCGTTCAGACGCTAAATAAGATTGTTTGAATTAGGAAAAGGGATTGGGTTAAGGAGTGAACGGTTCACGGTGAGGGCGATTATCTATAACTGATTTTTCGTGTTTTATCCGTGAACCTGTAAAGGGAACAGTAGCCCGCTACCCGGTCTAACGATTCAGTTTCACGTTTAGAATGGATTATCGATGACAAATCGATCGGTAGCGCGCGAGAAGAAACGCGAGCAAGCATCGAAGGCGCAGCGAAAAAAAAAATCATTCCCCGATCTCTCGAATGGATCCTCGAGAGATACACCGCGTCGGTTCTTCATGAACCACTGACCCACTGGGACTGGTTGGAAATATCGACGGGATCGTCCTGTCAGTAACGTATTTCGGTAGTGCGTATGTACACCGACCAAAAAAAGAAGAAAAAAAAACCATACTCTTTCGCGGTTCACTGACCTCGTCCAGCCTCTTCGCGTTCTATCTTCTTCTTTTTCTCTATATCCTTGTCTTTCCCACCACCGCCGTGTCGACCATATTTTTTTCTTTTTCTTTCTGCCTTTCCCCCCCGTTATCCTCACCTGTATCTCGCCGTTTGTCACGTGTCGTTGCAAATTCTACGCGAACAGCCCGAGCGATCGAACGGCAAAAGAAAAGACACCGCGCGAATCAGCTGAATAGTAATCTTCGCTGATTATGAATATAAGATCGACGATAAGAGAAAGAAAAAAAGTTGATGCATGCTGGCTGGTACGTGTAAGCACGTGGCCACTGAGCCGTTATCTAGCGGACCTCGCGCAACGATGTCCTCTGCTTTCTGAACCATAAATTCCATTCTATGCTCATAGTACGTATTCGTTCCATTTGCCTTCTCTCCGCGACCGTTTCTCGTTTTCGTTTCCTTCTCCATCCGGAAGCTCCCCTCGCCTCTCCGCTCACTTCCGCACCTTCGTTCCTCCGATATATCCACCGTACCCTTACCTCTTCCTCTCGTTCCTTTTCCACGTTCGATTTTTCCCTATCATCGTCGATCGATCTATTTACTTTTAGTCCTGAGGTGCGTTTTCGCGAGCTCGAAGGGCTCTCGTAAGGACCTCTCGTACGAAGGAAACGTTCCTCATCCGCCCTCCTCTTTCTCCCATATCATCGTCACCTCTCCGATCCCGCCAGCCCCACCGTAACCATACTCGATTCCTCCCCACCTTCTCTCAACGCGATACCCGTTCAAGCTAACAAGTATTTCCGAGCTCTCGACTCGGTCATACACCTGTGAGAGTGAAAGTGTCCTCCATCCCCACTTAAAGGAGTTTCGTATCGCATAGCGATGCTTACGAACTCCATCTCTGATACTATAAGCGACACCGCTACCGCTATTATCGCCGTCATCGCCCATTGCTACCGCTATCATCATCGTAGTCGATTTACGTACATGCACGCTCTTATCGCACGATAATCATCACGCCCCAATAATTACCACCATTCACGCATTTTCAATACTACGTTTACTCGATGTCGTTAACCAGTCCCTTTCCATTCCAATTAAAGAGAGGCAGACGGGGTCTACGGGCTCTTTATATGTGTTCTGCGAGAAAAATTCTATGAGATGTGCTACGTCTCGATAAAAACACTTATTTGGGGTAGGCGATTTTTTATCGTGTAGGAGACGTGTAAAATACATGGATGTACGTATCGATGATCTACTCGACGTCGTGCTAATTAATCAAACACAGTTTATATCGTGAAAGAGATTGATGTTAGCCGAAAATAACGCTTTGTATCGAGTAGGTCAAGGACTCGGATAAGCATCGATGCTCTCATCAAGGAACTGAACATTGTCTTTGTGAAAGTATCAGAAGAAAGGGTTAAGGAGAGACAAAAACGAAAGAGGAGTAAGCGTGATACGTGTAAAGCAGAGTGGAAGGTTTAAAGGGAACTAAGGAGAAAGTAAGACCGCAAACACACGTTTAAAAGGCTTAAAAATGACAACGTTAGGATGTGTTAAATTTCGAAAAGTTTGCCCCACAATTTCGACGTTTGTTCGCCGTACCTTTTCTTTTTTCTTTTTTTTCTTCTATCAACCGTCACCGATCGAGGCGACACGAGACAGTTTTACGGTGCATAGAGTTCACCAGTAGGCTCGCGATCGAACCGAAGCAATAAACCCAGAAACGCGAACCGCGGGGCCAATACACCCACCTTCTTTTATGGGGCAACGAACTCTGTACTTTCGTACCGTATCATGACCGTAGTGTAACACTCTCGCATAAACGTTTATTCGCCTGTTAACTTGGCGGATTCGAACGATCACGAGAATTAATTCCCAGGTTCGATCGAGCAACCGATTTTTCTTTTTTTTTTTCATCGCGTTAATTACCCGCGACGCGCACGCACAAGTCGACAGATTAATCGTCTCTCAACATCGTCGATCTACGTACTTAGCTTTTTTCCACTTTCGAAATTTCATTTTCTCCCGATGGTGGCCGATCGTGTCGACGTGAGTCCTCGTACGTTGACTCGTGGCTTCAAAGTTCGAGTTCTGCCCGACGAATTCGTTTAACCTTCCACCAGCGGCCCCGGTGCGTTTTTACGTAATAAGACCAAGCAGAAAAATGTTATTTTAATTACCGCCTCTCGCCGAGAATATCTCGTTTGGTTCGTCGCCCCGTCCTGCATCAGACGGCGAACGGTAAAGTGACATACCTGCCAAGTACGAAAGTCGTGAAAATAGCGTATTAACGAAATTAGCATAAGAGGAGAAAGTCGCGGTCGTCGGCCGCACGAGCACGTTCGGTTCAACTGCCGAATCTGCGAATTCTCGTGCGAACGGGCTCTCACAACAGAAAGATCGAGGTACGGGCGACAAGGAGCAAGTGATCATGCATTCAAAGAGAGGCGCGCACGGACACGCGTCCCACCTATGTGCCACGGCTTACACAGACGCTCGCGATGCGAGAGAAAGGAAGAGAGAAAAAGAGAGATTTCTTATGAATAAGTCCCATAGCGCATTTTTTCTCTTTCTTTCCCGTTCTCTTTCCCTTCCATCCGTCTTTCTCTCTCCCTCGCTCTCTTTCTCTCTCTCTCTCCCTCTTTCGTTTTGAAACGGACATCAATTTTCGATATCGTTGAAATCGGCCATTACATTTGATTTGTCGCATTCTTGCGCCCGATTAAATATACAGCGCGAAATGTCGAGCGGGTAAAGTGCGAGCCGTGTCGAATTTACCGATCACAACGCGCCACTCAAGATGGTCAACCAGTTGGCAGCGTGTAAAGAAAAAAAAACGAGAAGAAATTTGAAAGATATTTAATTGCAAAGCTGCCGGGAGATCCGAGACCGTCGCGCGATGATGCGTCTCGCACGCACATAAATATATCTGAGAAATTTATCGAGGAGAAACGATGATCTCCCGCGAGCAAAGAAAGGGACCCTAACCTTGATAACTGGATCCAGCCAATGACCCCAGCCGATCATTACCCCCGTTCTACCTGCTTACCGCAAGAATTAGAGGAAACAGGTAGATAGGCTGGTATATACCTAGGCTCCAATCTGGGCGTCCTGCCTCCGCCATTAACCGCCTTCTAAAAATGCCTATTGCGATCCCACGATATCCACCTGAAAAAAAAAAGAAATAGAAGTCCTCATTTTCCGTTTATCAATATCCTCCATCTGAAGCGGCTATCAAAAATACGTATACATAATAAACGCGAGCCAAGGGAAGGAGGCGAGAAACGGAACGGTCGTCGCACCTATGTAAGAAACGAATTGGCGAACTGCTCGAGGAGCGGTGCTCGACACGACGATATTGGGAAGCGCGAGTGGTGAAAAGAGCGTCGGTGGAGTCGTCGAGAGAGGGGAAAAGGCATCGACGAAGAAAAGTTGCATCGTTTGTCCGTGAGGTTCGACCATCGCCATAGAGTTCATTATACCCTTGAAAGAGAACTGACAAAAAGCTACCGTCACCAGCCACCCGGCCCGTTCGTGTTTTGCTAACCGGCGCGCGGCGGTCCTTGGAGAAAAATTCGTTTCATCGAACTCGAAGCAGTCGTCCTTAAGTTGAACGAAAAATAATTGAATTATGTCGAGGCATTGTGCCTGGCTCTGCTGTCGCGTGCATAAATTCTGCGCGGAAAGTGCTGGAACGCGGCCCGTTCGCCTCTCGTCGATAAAGGGTCGCGATTCTCCCGCGGCTTTTCGAGGAAAAACGATGCGACCAAACAAAATGGCGGAGGCGGTCGACGAAAGCTGCCGCGTTTTTTCTCCTCTTTTTCACGTCGAAAGAAAGCTCCCGCTCGCCGCTGTATCATCCACGTTATCCGCAGAAAAAGGAACGAGATAAACGTAACGAGTCAGCAAAGTTGCAAATGCCAAGACCGCATGTACCATGTATATGTATATATATATACATACTCGCGGATTCAACGCGCTACGAATGACCTTTCTCGGTCATTGCACGTCCCAGGGGATACAACGGAGGCATGTAGTATGTACACATGTATATACACGTATATACGTACATATCTATGTACAGATTACGTTCCACCGTATTCATCAGTTCTCGTCAACGGTCCATGGAGAACACCTGGAGAGATTGTGGACAAAATTAACCTAGACTCACAACACACATCGACACGACATATTTATAATTGAGTGAAAACAGATTTTTTTTAGATAGCCCTCCGAATATTCGGGATTTGGCTTCTGCTTTCGCTTTCACCTTTTCCACCATCTCGGTTGCGATCACATCCACAGTTTAGTTACAGTATTCTGTAACCGTGCGAAGTGTCGGGTGTCCTCGAGTCCTCTTAAAATGGCTCGCCTTTGCCACATTTTCTTTATTCTCGAATAGAATCGTTCTCAAGGATCGGTACGTTGCGCCTCCTTTTAACGTTTCTCCCTCTACTTCTCTCACTCCTGTTCATCGTCACCACTCAACTCCCACATCTTTTCTTTCACTCGGTACTTTTCCTTCGAATTCGTCTCGTTATCTTCTCAGAGAGGCTTGTAACCCGGCTCGACCATCGCGGCGTGCAACCTGTAAAGCTTTCACGATTTTTATTCGGACAGTTTGCTTTCGAGCATCGCAACGGGGTACCGCAAAAAACGAGTCGAACGCGAGCTCGCGTCGGATTGGCAGGTAATGTTACTCTTACGCAATTTCTGCTGATCACAGAAAGAAAAAAGGAGCAACGCTAGCGATCGTCGCGATGATGTTGCCACAAACGGTGACGGCATCGGCGACGGAAAATCGACGCCGTGGGAGACGCGAGGGGGAGAACGAAAAGAAATAAAGAGTATCCACGATGATATTTCATTCGACGATACTTGCACGTCAGTTTTGATCTAAGAACCCATCTCTGTAAGCGTACACGAGACGTCTTACGCGTTGAATTTCTTGCATCGAGGCTCTCGTTTTCGAGGAAATTGTGCTTAACACGAGTCGCAGTCGAGGAGTCGAACTGTCGCTCGGTTGTACCTCGATTCACACCCTGTATAATTGAAATCGTATCGCGAAACGGGGATCGCGTCTCACTCGTCTCAGGTGTACAGTACGATCCGTTGTTTTCTGGCTGGTTCTCTCTCGCAGACTTGGAGTTAGGTGAAAAATTCGTTGGCTCGGCGTGGAAGGTCGATGGAGGCTCTCGAAACGGACGTAAACGTATCGAAAGATAAAATCAAGTCGAGGAAGTTCGGGCAGGTACGCAGAGTTGTAAGGTACAACGGACGAGGAAGGAGCGACGAGCGCAGGTATCCACTGCGTCAGCGACTTGTGTCTGGTAACTTTGGTGTAACTTCAAAACGTAGCGTCGCGCCGTCTCAATTTGAGTAGGAAATGCGTATTAGGAAACGCGGATGTTCGTCTTCGTGACATCTAACGCGAAACAGAATACGTGAAATCGGAAACTGAGAGAAAAAGAGACACTCGAGGGAATTAATTTCAGTCGTGTCGGTTCTGTCGATTATGCGTATGTACGTAGTCGGTGTGTCGCAACTGTGAGCAAGTCGATCGACGATTCGATAGTCGAAAATTCAAATTTCTTCTGCCTTTACTTCGCCAGAGCTTGCCTGGACAGAGGACGACCGTGATAACGATCGCGTCGCGCAAGAGGATGCTCGAATTCTTCGACGTTCTACGGACTGCTCGATAGTCGTGTGCTCGTTGTCGTTCAGTTCGGACCACATTTTTCCACTCATTATTTAATATTCTCTCAATTTACTCATCTTACTCTAGTTCTACCAACAAAAAGAACATTTACTACAGTAAGTTCTCGCATCAAGTCCACGAGTCATCCCTCCAACTTTATCGTAATAAACAGGAAAACGGTTCAAGGAAATCTGTGTCATCCTCTACAGCTCTCTCAATTTCCTCCATGACTCAGTCTCCTTTTATTATTTCAATTAATAACACATCAATGTATCCCTTGTTACAGGTGAAACGCGCCTCGATCGCCAGCCATTTTCCTCCAGGCTCTGCTACGAGGAACGCAAGTGGGAAAACACGTCGAACATAATCGCGGTGAATCAACAGCGATTACGATGAGCTCGATCTACGCGATTCTCCTTTTGTTCTTCTTGGTCCTCCTGTACGTGTACCGCAGAAATCGAAAAATGTGGCGCCTGCCGCCTGGTCCTTGGCAACTTCCGATCGTTGGCTACCTTCCGTGGATCGACGCAGAGAAACCGCACGAGACTCTGACTAAATTAACCAGAACCTACGGTCCTGTATGCGGGATTCGCATGGGCTCTGTCTACACCGTTCTATTGTCGGACCCGAAAATAATAAGGCAAACATTCGCGAAGGATGCGTGCGCTGGCAGAGCGCCTCTGTACCTTACACATGGGATTATGCAAGGATACGGTAAGATCGTTTCGCGTATTCGCATTCGATCGTTATCTCCATTATCTGCTTGTTCTTTTTCACGTGTTTCGTTGTTAAGTAAAAACGTAAGTTTGTCGTGCAACTGCGGCTGTTTTCTGATGTGGTGCGACATGTATGCGCATATCATTTAGCACGTCTACTTGTCGCAGTGTATATAGAAACGCTTGGCGCATTATCTTCTGCTGTTCATCGATATTCGTTTGTTCCTTCGAATACTTTGGGGTACAGTAGTAGGTTTGTATCTAGGGGGGAATATCTTTCATCGACAACGAAGGACTCTCGCTTTCGTTGTGAGTTCGATTTCCTTGAAGAAAATTTCCCCGATCTTCCCCGATACTTGTGGGCTGCATCGACGAAAAATTACAGTTAACTCGGCAAGGACGTTCTGATGGCCTTTCTGGCTTACACAGAGTCTGGCGGACAGACGGAGTGAAAGAGAGAGAGAGAGAGAGAAGGAAAGGAGGGATGGATGGTAAAAGTCAGGGTACAAAGAAGGCAAAGGTGGGACAAATTTGCATTCGAGACCAATTTAAAGCTTAGTAGATACACTCACTTTTAAGGACTCGTCAATAACGTCATTAATAAAAATAACGTTTTTAATAGATTCGCGACGAGGATTGTTAAAATATTTATACCTATGTGGTACCCACGAAAAGTTCCACGATGTTGATCCACCCGTATCCTGGTAGATTAATTTATTATATTCCGTGAGCCTCCAAAAATTTGTATTGCAAATTCGCTGTTTGCAATCTACTCGATTAACTAAAAGGCTGACCCGGTTGGAGAGCGAGTGCAATAACAGAGTATTATTTATTCATTCGATGATCATCCTTCGGGGAGTTCAACGACTGCGCCTACTTACGGAACAACTACTGCAGTCCCCTCTCGTTTCTCGCTAGTATCCCCTGCAACGTGTGCCGGTATCGTTATCGTTACTGCGATCGAGAGACCGATCCGAAATGCCTGTTTCCTTGTTTTGCGCAGGTCTGGTTTGCGCGGAGGGTGAACGATGGAAGGACCAGAGAAAATTCGTCAGCAATTGCTTGCGGAACTTTGGAATGGTAAAGCACGAAGGGCCGAGGCGAGAGAAAATGGAGAAGAGAATATTGGACGCGGTCGACGAATGCGTATCGGTATAACGCGACAGCTGATTATCGTAATATTATCGATATCCGTAAAACGTATATTTAAGTCTGCAGGTATTCGCGATTCGAAGCATCCGCACGATCATTCTTTCGTCTGTGTACAGATGCTGAGAATGCGCGCGGCGAATGAACCGATTAACCCACTGGACACGCTCCATCACTGCATGGGCAATCTTATTAATAGCATTGTGTTTGGAAAAATGTACAACGAGGACGAACAGGTTTGGCAATGGCTGAGGCATCTGCAGGAAGAGGGAGTGAAGTACGTAGGCGTTGCTGGGACGATCAACTTTTTACCCTTCCTCAGGTACATAGACCCTGCTCCTCGCGAGTACTCGGTGTACCCCGAATTGCTCGCAACCCGCGCGTCTCCGATCGATTCCGTTCGGAGCTGTTCGAAATCTCGAACGGGACATTTATAAAATTGAAACCTGCCCGTCAGATTTTTGCCACGTTTCGGCCGTACGATACGGTACATCGTCGATGGAAAGGAGAAAACGCATCGAGTGTACCGCGGTATACTCAGCGAGCACCGCGCGCGGATCGAGGGGACGTCGGGGAACGGAAATACGATCGAAAGCTTTTTAGCGGCGTTCGACGAAGAAATGAGAAAAACATCGACCACGGAGTCTGGACATTTCACGGAACCTCAACTTTATCATTTATTGGCGGATCTGTTCGGCGCTGGGACCGATACCACTTTGACGACTCTTCGTTGGTTCCTCCTGTTCATGGCTGCCTACCCTACGGAGCAAGTACGTATATACAGGTACACTTTATTGCGTGTACCAGAGGAACATCGTTCTGGACGATCATTTGCAGGAAAAAGTGCAATTGGAATTGGATCGATGCTCGAAAGACGGGGACCAAGTAACGTTGAACGACAGAGTCGTTGCGCCGCGTCTCGAAGCCGCTGTGGCCGAAGTGCAAAGACTTAGAAGCGTTACGCCCCTGGGCATTCCTCATGGAACGTTAGAGGTACGTCTCTCGCACGGTACACAGAACGAAACGAACGAAAAAATCGAACGTTAAACGGTGGACCGTTAATATCGTTTGTTTAGGATACGAAAATAGGTGATTACGACGTGCCACGCGGTACCATGATCGTTCCTGTGCAATGGGCCGTTCATACCGATCCTCTTCACTGGGAAGATCCTCTCGAATTTCGACCCGATAGATTCTTAGCCGAGGATGGGAGTTTCTTCAAACCTGAATCGTTCCTCCCGTTTCTAACTGGTAATTATTGTACATTACTCGTCTATTTTCTCGCGATCTTTTTCAATCTGGTTCGCTCGAATCGACGAACCTTTTTTTCTGTTCGTTCAAAGGGAAACGCGTCTGCGTTGGAGAAGAATTGGCCAGGATGATACTGTTCCTGTTCGCTGGGAACATACTACGCGCGTTCGTCGTGTCGGTGCCACCGGACGAAGTCGTCGATCTCGAAGGCGAGTGCGGCATCACGCTCGTCCCGAAGCCGCATCGTTTGGCGTTCACTCCGCGACGTCGATGATCGGTAAAGGCAACGCTCGTTTCATGTTCGAACTTCCGGCAGCAAACGAATAAACAATTTTGATACCTTACGCGGTCGAGCGATTATTCGTTTAGAAAGTTTTCGTTCCGACGAACGAGATGAACGACGACCCTTTCGTTCCTTTTCTACCTGCCCCGCCCCCTCCTCCCTCTCCTCTCGCTCTCTTAGTACTACCAGCACCCCACCCTCCACCCCCTCTCGCTTTCCTCTTCATCATCTTTCGTTTCGATTTCCATCTTCTTTGTCTTGCCTGCTAAAATATGTGTGCCCACTCGTTCGTCTTGCTTGAACTGTGTCGCTCGTCATTGCGAAGAGCCTCGTTTCCACCTGTTCCTCCTCCTCCTCGCTCTTTTGTGAGGTCTTCTTCAGAAATTTGAGGTTTGTTCGCGAATTCGGATAACATTTAATTGAATATCCTCGCGATATAACAGAGAGAGGAGACTTTCTTTTTCTTTGCTGTGCTTTTCCTTTTCTCTTTCTCACTCTCTCACCTCCCACCTCTGTGTCTCTTTCTCTTTCTGTCTTCTTCTGGCGTGATGTAGAAATGCGAACGAAACGGTGGGGAAGAAAAAGGGAAACGAGAAATGGTAAATAAATGGTGTAAACTGATAAGTAGAGATGAGAAATGTAATTTGAAACTTACAGAGAACCACGAATACAATCGTAATGTTCGTTTCCATGTACGGCAGTTTCTTTCTGTTAAATACATATATATATATATCTATATATAAAATGGCGGTCTCTTTCGCGGCGAAAGAAACCGTACGCGATGTAATTACAATTGGATCGAACGGCGAATAGCATATTTGTATGATCGTTAAGAAAAAGGGGGATAACATTAAATAACACAGATTCGCGGTCGGCGGGTGAACACAATGCGGTGTTCTTGCGATTCGAGCATGCCACATGCAAATTTCTTTCTGGTGAATACAAACGAAGCGTCGACGCGGTGATTTCTATGTTGCATAAAGCTCGCTGAACGTAAAAGGAACGAATGACACAGAAAGGTGGCGGAGCAAAGAAATGGAGATGCCGCGTCGACGGTTCGTCGGCTTTCGCCTGACACGCAACAAAAAAATCTTTGGAAATGATTTTACGATCGCGATATCACAGGGATCTCGTGGGTCCCATGTCCTAAATTCGAAATTCACAGCCTTAATCTTTGCCCGCACCCAACGGATCGAGTTCGATATCGGTCTTGAATTCTGAAACGCGCTACGTAACTACTTACACTGTGCGGTGTCGCAAGAATCTCGTTCTAACTTTCACGAAAATCACTGTTCTAGGTCAGCACAGGCTGTGCCCATCGGACGCTCGGAGCCCTACGGTCTAATCCATTCGAATCGAGTCGCGTCGAAACTTTCGAACGATAAGGGAAAGAGAGCCGCGAGGGGCAACCTTGCGCTCTCCACGACCGCAATTATACCATCGATATACCCGCTAAAATGATACACACGCGCACGTTAACGCGCGGATCCTCGATGCTTAATCCCTGCGCGCACTCGCAGCGTACTCGTTACCACGGATTTTTCTGAACTCGTTCACGCACCTCGAAATTTTTATTCTATCATTACCACTATCACTATCATCGATATTATCGTTATTACCGTTATTATCGTTACTATCGTTCTATACCGCATCTACTGCTGCCGCTGCCGTTACTATTCACCTATTAACTACCACCTACCACTACTTAATCCTAATATTATTACTAGTAATATACCTCTCGTTTTTTTTACCTTACATTTCGTTGCTATCTACAAGTCTTTTGCCTCTTATCGCGTCTGAGACTGCCTCACGACCGCGATTCTAATGACGCGAAGGATCGTCGTTAACGTATTATACTCGTGTTTGGGTGTGTAGGACAAACTTGGGATAGAAACGCGAACGCCCCAACCATGCCCTGGTCCAACCAGTAACGCGTACCGTGTGTTCGATCCAAGATAGATTTCCCTCGTGTAATACTAGTGACTAAATTCGAATAAATAAACGCGGGAGCGATTACAAGCGTCGGGAAGCGCGTCAAGCTCCCCGTGCCTGGAAAAAAGGAGAAACGAAAGAGGTGCACGAATGAGCCGCGCACTCGAGTCCAACTGAAATCTCGGGCAATCGATGCGACTGTTCAATAAAGAGCGCCGAACGGAATCTTACGTAGAAGGGGGATTACGCTTGAATAGGTTGGGACGGGACAAAGTCGGGTCGGGTTCCGGGGGGTTGAGGTCGGGTCGATCGCGTTAGGAACGACTACCGTGCTCCGTTGGTCGTTAAGGAGCGTCAGTGGGTACCGCAGACTTCAATGCGAGCCAATGTTCCGTAGAATGGCACCGGACGAGATTATATCCTTGCTGACGTTCTCGATCAGGTCCAGATTACGCGGCATTAAGCAAACGTCAAAGGGATCAGGCGTGACGGTCACGCCGGCGTTACCGCGCAAACTCGGCAAGGACGAGCCCTGGGGCGATCGCAGCTCGAACGTGTGCATCAACGAACTGAAGAACAGGAATAACTCCATGCGCGCCAGCACATCGCCCAGGCACATACGTCTGCCGACACCGAAAGGCATAAAGTATTCCGGTTTCTGGACTTTACCTTCGGCCGAGAGAAACCGACTCGGTCGAAACACCTCGGGCTCCTCCCAAAGTTCTGGATCCATATGCACCGCGTGCAGCAACGGCACCACTTGCGATCCAGCTGGTATCGTGTAACCGTCCAGCATCACGTCTCTGAAACATTTTCGTCACCACCGTTTAGTCCCGCGTCTCGTCCTCGCCTTCCTTCCGCTACTCCCCCCTCCCCGTTTCGCCCTTTGCTTTTTCACCGATCGACGAAAGGAATATACACCGTTTTAGGGATGCCTTGAAAACTCTGACTCTGAGACAGGGGGGCTCGTTCACTTTTACTTTCACTTTTATCGCCGCGCCGGGTCCGCGCTCGGACCATTTAACCCTTGCCTTCGACGATCGAAACTTGCCATCGAGCATTGATTCTGTTTTTCTTTTTTTTTCTTTTTTCATTTGGAACTAATAGAGAAAGATGTTAGAAATGTATAACTACCGAGTTGTCGCGTGGGTGGTCCCTAAAGGGACTATGCTCGACCTTCGAAGGACCTCGAGTATAGTCGCCTCTGTAATCGGAAGAAATGGTAGATCCTCGAGCCCGGGCATCCGCGATTTGCCCACCACCTGATCCAATTCTTCCTGCACTGCAGTCGCCGCTTCCGGATGATGCAGCATCAGGATTATCGCCCACTCCAACGTGGTCTTCACCGTTTCCATCCCAGCGGAGAACAAGTCGCCAAGGATCTGTTGCATTTGACGATCTGCGCGAGTGGTACCAGGCAAAATACGATAATCAGAATGAAGAACCAGCTACGAACGGATGCGCAACGTGCAAAGGAGAATAGAGACACGGTGACGATCGCTTACCATGATTTTTCCCTTGGAAAAGCATAGTCGCACGACCTTCCCCCTTCGCTTTCTCGATCTCGAGCAAATACGCGTCGACAAGGTCTCGGACGGTGCTCTCGTTGAACGTCGCTCGATGCTGATCGACTGCCTCTTGAAAGAAGTCGGCCATTTCTGCACGATTCTCCGATATTTTATTGCGAACTTTTTGCAGGCATGGCAGATAACGCATCACGGGGATGAAATTGACAGCAGCCATACTGCCGAACAGTTTGAAACCCTCCTCGATCAGGTCCATGAATCGTTTGAATCTAGTGTCACCGTGTTGGAAACGCACTCCCATTATGATCGAGCAGATCACGTTGCTGATCGACATTCCAAGGGAGGCCGATACGTCGGTCGGTGTACCTCGTTTCGTCGCCAGTCCGCAGAGAAACGTCTTTACTTCGCGCTAGAACCAAATATACACGGTGTCGTTTCAATTTTTCTCCGTGTTCGTTCTCGACGAGCGGTAGCGGGACCGCGACAACGAAGCGAACAGTTCGTCCAAGGGTTTTTGACACAAGAATACGGGAGAGGGGAAAAATTTAGAGAAAAGAAAATCGCCAATTGTGCACAGGCGCTCACCATGATTCTCGATTCCATAATTTTCTTCCCACCGCCCATATAGGTCATGCCGAAGCTTCTGAGTTTATCGTGAAGAAATTTTCTTTGGTCTTTCCACATAGCACCTTCGGTGTTGATAATACCTACGAGAGAAAAACTCTTCAACTTCAAAAGTCAATGAAACTGACCGGTTTGTAGAACGGGACCGTTTGGAGTGAGAAAAAAAAAAGATAAAAAAAATAAATAAAAAAGAAATCAAGAATTTTAGCCCACGTTTACGAAGTAAAACTTACATTACAAAGTACAAGCTACACGAGTTTTTCTATGAAAAATCACGGAATCGAAAGAATCGGTGATGCAGAGTGATTCATCGAGGTAGCGGAGCGAATGAATGAATAGAACGTGTTAATTCGAGGAACGAGGAAATCGTTGAATTAAAAAAAAGGAACAACGTGAAAGGGAGAAAGACAGAAATAGCTTCGATATTTCGAAGCGTATCGATAAGATTGAACGTGTAGTGTATGCAAGGGAACGAGGAAAAATGATAAAAAAAAAAAAAGACAGTGAGATACAGAGGCGAGAGAGAAGAATGAAGAAGCAATAATCTTGTGGGAAAGCATAAAAGTAACGAAAAATGTGAATCGAGGAGGCAAAAATCGAAATAGAGTCGGTCATCGGAAAGCGAGTGTGACAGGCATCACGTGGTACACACTTACCATATCCGCCGAGGATGTTGATGAACTCGGTATGCGGCCTGCCAGTAAACTCTTCCCGGCGAAACGTGTCGCGAATCGTACGATGATCGCTAAGAACAACCACCAGTTGCGTTCCTAGCCGAGCACTGAACATTGGACCATACTTTTTCGCGAGCTCCCCGTACTGGAGGTGTACGTCGCCCTTCAGAAATGGCAAATAACCAAACACGGGTACACCCCACGGCCCTGGAGGCAGAGACCGCACATACCTAAGCCATTGCAAGCACCTTGCCACCAACAACACACCTAGGAACACGAGAAACGTGTAAAGGACTTCGATTCTTGTGCCACCCATCGCTTGCCAAGCCCAATGTGTCACGTGTTCCACTAACATCGCGCGATATTCGATTAGAATCGGGTATACAATGTCGGTTTATATGGTATGCCTTCGCGTCTTCTTTCTCTAAACGTCTACGATGTTTCTCATCTACTTCTCGAAATTAATCGCGACGTCTCATCTATCTCGTTCGCCTCTTCGCTTTCTCTCTTCTCTCGATCTTATCTTTCCTTCGCCTCCGTAATTTTTAATTTCTCTTTCTCTCTCTCTTTTGTACTTTTGTCGTACAACCCTTGCCCGGCGTCTAATCTTACGCACGACCCTTCGTTGTTATCACCGTGCGTTTCTTCCTTCCTCCCCTTCCCTACTACCACCTTTTTTGCGTTAGATCTTCGTCCGTCTCCTCTGTTGCTTTCACCCGCTTCCTTGCGGCCCACCCTTTCTGTCTCTCTCTCTCTTTTCCTTTCGCTTTCTATACGCTTCCCTTCTTTCTCTTCTTTCGCCACGGTACGTACGCGGCGTCTCACGGCGTGAAACACGTTCAAGAGTCGGCTGGTTCGTTTCGTGTCAACACGAACACAGTTTTCCTACTCGAAACGGATGCTTCCGAAATTCGCGGCTTTAAGTATCAAATCTGACCAGGCTGGTGGGGCATAATCTGGAGGGGAATATACGTGGACGGAGTGGGGAGCGAGAGGGTGCGAGTGTCTATGTGCGTGCTCGTTTCTCCGCCACGAACAATGAGGAAAGGGACAACGATCGAAGGCGATGGTCGTCGAACAGTCTCGGGGGTGTTACTTCTTTTTTTTTCACGTGTTACGATAACGCGTTCGAGAGACGAAAAGAGGGAAAATAGTGCGGAACCAGGTATCGAAAGGATGATACTCGAGTGGCGCGAAGGGGAACCAAATGGGACAGGTACCAGCAACAGGTGGTGAACGATGAGCGGGGTGGAGGACGTTCGCCAATGCTTACGTACCCAGAAGAAGAATCGTGACTGGATCGTTGGACGAGGCAAGAAATGACAGAGAATGAAAAGCGAAAGAACGAGAAACAGAAAGAGAGAGAAGGGTTTCAACCAATTACTCAACGAGCTGATCGAATACTATATTAGGATATTAGACAAGTACATTGATCGTCCAATAATACTGGTGTCTGGCAAAAAACGTTGGAGGCGGGGCGGGTAAGAGAAAGGGTGAAACGAAAAGAGAACGAAAGGGAAGGTAAAGGGGATCCGGATGACAAGGGTGGAGAGAAGGAAAGAGTAGAGGATAGAAAAAAAAGTCGGTCACAGCCGCAGCCGAATTCACCGGCGCTCGCTCCTTCGTGAAACGTGCGAGCCACGGGAAGATTAAGTGTATACTAACATATAACTTCTTGTCCTTGCCCGTCTTATATAGTGACTCATCGAGTACCGGCCCCCCAGCGGCTCTAAATGGCCCCCCGGATGCCTCCCAATTGCCCCCGGCAGTCCCTGAATATGGTGGGGCAATGGCACAAAGAGGAGCAGAGACGAACGCAAAGGAACGGAAGGAGTCAAGTGGCCGGTGGACGGTGGTCCGCTGAACGAGTTACAGTGACACGAAACTCGGTGGGGGTAGAGCACGAGCCTTACGTTCAGGGTAGTGGATCGACTTCCGTCGAGGGTGCGAGGGCGTACTCCTTGTTCCTCGGTCTCGTTGGTCGGAGACCACGAGGTCTCCGTGTCCCGCCACCGTAGGTGGGGGGATTCGGGCCCCCTGCAGGGATTCGATTCGAAACCGTCACCCTATGGTGGGGATCGCTATCGCCAAACCCAACGGTGCCTCTCCGTTTTACTCGCAAAGGAACCGCTTTGGGTCAGCTATTCTTGCGCTCGTTGCTTCATCGGCTCTCTTCCTTCTCTTCCTCTCTTTTGTCCGGGCACACGGATTTTCGAGGGAACGAGGGTGCAAGCGATTCCCAGTCAGAACCAATTACGACAACAGGGCGAGCAGGTTGAAACGGAGGCGTTAGAATGGGACACGATTCCGTTTCCCTCCCGCGCGTTATTCCCATTTTGCCTGGGAAATTGTTCAGGGAAAAACCATTCGCGATACCAAGCAGACACGATTGATCGAGTTCGAACAGGAGGAACGAATGGTGGATAACAACGGTTCTTCGAAAAGTTTGCGAATCATTTCTTTTCTTAAAGAGATACGTACACGCGTGTATATTCGAAGGAGAATAAGAATGAGAAAGAGAGAGAGAGACGAATACGTGGAACGATATGGCGATAGAACAGGGTTTTTCATTCTTGACGTACACAGAAGGTCGTAATCGCGAGAAACACGCGTAAATCGAGCGGTAATACAGGTGATCGTGTATACTACAATATTGTTCCTTTCGCGTTTAAACGATTCTCATTTTTCACAGCAACGTGTACTAACAGAGAGACCTGGTCACCGGTGAGCAGTCGCGGTTCTTCGGCGGTTCGGTCGTTGACCCAGTTCGTATTCTTTCTCGATAGCCATGTCCGGTTTTCACCAGGGACGATACCAGAAATATCCCTTTTGCCGGTGAAGACGTGTACGTTCCCTCGAGTAAAATTCTCGTGAACAGGGAGAGGACGTGCTGTATCTACAGCACGTAAACACGCATCTTTTACTGTAACTCGTGCCGTGTTCGTGACGTGCGTGTCGTCTCGTCTCGTCCCGTCTCTTCTTGTCAAACGAACGATAAGAACTTAACCCCTTCCAGCCGTCCGTCACCGTTTGCCTCTCTGTTACAGAATATCCGTAATCGATTTATCGCTATTAATCGTAAAGTTCAAGGTTTAGGTTTCGTTGGAAACAGCAACGATAACTTATTTGCCTATAGTTTTGTTGCTCCTTTTCTTTCAGCAGCGGCTCGAGACAACAGAACTCGCGCGTAAACTGTAAAGCGGTACGAAAAATACGCGCGCGCTTGTAGCCACGGCTCGAATTTTATCGAATCGAACGAGAGTATGTCGGCCAGTCGTAATTAATCGTAAATATTTTTTGTGCCAGAAAAATTCGATTACCAGCGAAACTCGATGCAACGAACATTTCCTCAATGATGAAACAGTAAAACGCGCGATCGGAATAATTATCGCGTTGGAAAGTACTATGAATTCGCCTAACTTAACGCGTCGCTTTTATAATTAACCGTGGATAGTATAGTAACACGATTAGCAACAGGTTTCAGGATTTTTCTTCCTACTACGAGCGACTTTTAGAATGAGCGTTGATCATGCGAATCGGCTCGCGAATGCTCACTCGATTACGATGCGATTTAACGAAGATCCGCCCCGCTGCTCGCTCGCTCGCTCGCTCGTAAAACGTGGAAATATCCGAATTCGTGCATCCGCGCGCAAAGCGACAACGAGCCAACGGGAGCAACGAACGATCGGCGTACATACTACCTACATCGAACTCCAATCGCCTCGAGGCGAGACGATAACGATTCGCCGATTAATTACAACTGGCCAGTAACAGATACTGCTTCTCCGAAGCCGAAAAACGGTTCAATCAACCTTAACCGGGGATGATACGTCGAAGCGTTACGCGTGGCTCTAGGTAAACGCCCGACCTTCGAAAACTTCGCCATGCATTACGTGTGTTAACTGCTTATCTACGTACGCGTGTGCCTCTACTGCCTATGTATACCGTATCACCGTTTATTTCCTCATATGACCAGTTTATTGCGTACACCTTAGCGCGTACGCGTTAACATTATATACCGCGTTTCTTTTTTTTTTTCTTTTCTTTTTCTTTTTTTTTTTTCAAACGCGTTCGAGTTTTTCCTCGTTCCTGTTAAAGAACGGAACGACGGCGATTTTTCGATCGCTGCGGGCGCGCGTTTCAGGGCCTTCGTCTCTTTCTCTTTCCAAGAACGAGGTTGTTTTACTTTCTATTTGCACAGTGTGCTGTCTCGGCGAAACAATGAAACAGTAAAAGGGACCGAAAAAAACGTGCCGCGTCTATAGACGCGAGATAGGCCCCCCCTCGTCGTCCCGTCGATGTCCCGTGGCCCGTTTCTCGCGTACCCCGACCCGATAAATACCGTAATTGTTGGTACTTACGAATATCGCTCGGGTCTCATCGTGGATGGTGTCGGATCGAGCGAAACAGTGGACTTATTATCGATAGGATAACGAGGCAGGCGAATACGGGGAGAACTGGTATGCTGGCATATACTCGAGAGATACTCCTACTACCTACCATAACTGTCACGCACAGTGAGCACGCGTGCACGCAAACGTGATCGATTCTTCGAATGTGTACATACGCGGGAAACAACTTGCTCGCGTAATCAAGCCTGCAATTTCTGATTGTTTACATGCGAGGGCATTGCCCGGATGCCGTTTACCTTACGTACATTCCAGGTGTTACCACTCCCTCCGCCACCTCGCGACTCCCAACCTCCTACCGCGCTTCCAAGGTGTACGTACGCCTTGCTCACTACACGCTCTCGCGCTCTCCGCTTCTGAGCAGGCCCGCTAATGTAAGCGGTACCTAACCGCTGAACCCGCGGATACACCGCGTCCGGGGTTGGGATGTCTGAGAATTGCGTTACCGATTATGCGCGTAAATCCTGGCCATTAGACGGGACAAGACGAGCATAACTATTATTCGCCCGATGCCTCCTCTCTAACGTACACGCGTCCGTGTACCGATAATACGGCAGCTATTCATTCTGCACGTGGTCCCGTCTAATCCCCGCCGCCACTTTCCTCTACGCATCGCGCGTATGTTCCGACGTTCCAATTGGATTCCTCCTTGGTCGCGCTCACGATTTCTCTTCGCCGATCAAGCAGGACGGAACCGAGGTTACCGTCGATCAGATGCCACTCGCAGAGACGAACACACTCGCCTGTGTATTCTCGGAAGGCTGAGGGAAGGGGGCTTGGAAAATTCGCTGAGGTGTCGTCTGTAACTGGGAATTTGTCTGGACCAGCAGAACCGCGGAGAGACTCTAGGATCCAGTAGAAAAACAAGGGATACGTTTCTCACCGGGCCCGTGTAATATTACACAGCCGGTATATGTATATATGACCTAAGATAACGCGGAAACGAAGAGCAAGGGCAGCAAAGAAACCGGAAGAAATGAGGAAAGTCGAGGCGCGATCGGGATCCAACCGAACCGAATCGCGACGGTTTACGTGTTCCTCGAGCCATGCGCCGTGCGAAATTCTCTGCACGCGTGTACGTTCCGCGATTTTTCAATCGGTTAGAGGGCAGAGCGAGGCGGAAAACGAGTCGTGTCCGGGTGATTTTTAGCAATACCTACGCCCGCACAATTCACCACTGAACGGGTTTCCTTTCTAACGGCTAATAACGGGCCGTGGACTCCGGCTGGGCACGAGAAGGCGGTTTTTGACTGTCCGTTATTCCTTCTTCGAGCCAAATCCGACTCCCGAATCCTCTGAAGAAGCCCCCCGTGGGACATTCGCTCGATCCGTTAGAAACCATAGTGGAGTTTCGCTTCGTCCCGCCTCACCTCGCCTCGCCTCGCCTTGGTTCGCCTCGCCACGCCACGCCTCACCTTGTCTCGCCTTGCCGCGCGGTATGCCACGCGTCCGTATTAATTTTCGACCGACGAATGTCACTGCTACATCTGCTTCCTCGTTCTCGTCCCTCAATTTGTCCCATCGTGCCCGTTCGCCACGCGCTTTACCCCCTTTGCCGTACGCGTCGCGGCCCACGACAGCCACGCGCGTTATTTTTTCTTTTTTTTTTTTTTTTTTTACTCTTAAACGGAGAACGCGAAATTTCGAATCGCGCGAGTGGAACCGCGACACGCACGAACACACGCGTTTCGTGCCTTTAGTCGTAAATATTAAAAAGCTCCGGAGAAATACGGAACAAGCATAAAGGGTGTAAACGTAGGAGCGCCCCATGTACATATTGCGAGCACGTGTAATATACGTGCGAGTACGTAACACTCGGGATAATGCCGGGTGAAGGACCGAACCGTGCATCGGACGGATGAACTGGTTGTCTGGTTGGTCGTGTGCTCGGTTGCTCGATTGCTCGCCCGTTACCATCACTGACCACTGCCAATGGGTCGATAACCCGAGACCTCGTTTGCAACCGAAATTTTCGAAGCTTGTTCTAGCGTGTCGACTGGAATCGAGTCGAGACCAGCCGGGTAATGTCGAGCCGAGTCGAATCGAGTCGGGTCGAGTCGGGTCGAGGCGAGTCGGAGTCGCCGTCAAATCGGGTCGAGTCCAGTTAAATCGAGTCGAATTAACTCGAATCGACGCGAGATTAATTAAATACGACTCGCTGCCTTTTGTCTATCCTGTTCGTCGTTTACCTGCGTCGCGTGTAATTCTCGAAGCCACACATCGCGGACGGTACCGATGGACGTTGGATGGCAAGGTAAATCCGCGAGTCCCCTTTTCGTCGCTGGCAAAAAAATGTCTGCGATGCAAATTTCAAATGACGCGACTAAAACCTCGTCGGGGCTGTCCTGTTAATTTTTCATCGGTCTGCACATCGAACGATTCCTACTTTCCAACGTAATAAATCCTTTAGCGTTACGTAACGAACACGAAACTCGTCGGTGTATTGCATGTTCAAACGATGTCGCAGCACGATGGCCAAGGCGTTCTCGACTACGAGAACGATAAGAGACGGGTGCCCGAAAAGTTGTCTACGGTTCCCATTTTCGATCGCTGCTGACTCGTACAGATTTTTCGGTTCACGTTCGCCCGCGGTGCACGCATTTTTCCGCGCGCCGATTCAATGCCCTCCAACCGTGGCCAATCGAACGGGCCGACCCGGACAGTTGCAAAAGTAAACGCCGAAACTTTGTTGCAAAACGCGTTGAAAAAAATTCCAGACAAATTTCGTAACACGGCCGAGAAACTGGGTAATCGACCACGAAATCGTATCTTCTTTCTACGCGGCTCCGATCGGCAGTCCCAGGCTGTGTCACCACGAATTGGCGAGGTTGTAGCCGAACCGAAACGAGCATCATCGAGCCGACGGATGGCCATTAGCATAACCGCGACGATCCGCGTTTACGATTAGAATAATAGCAACGACGAAAACGGAACGAAACGAATAATGCTAACACCTCTGCGACGGGACTCGAAGGAGAACCGAGGTGAACGACCGAGCTAAAGTGGCATAAGTTCCTTATACAAACTATGTCCCAAGCTATAGCGATAGCACACTCTTTGGCCCTTCACTCTCTCGAGTGAACTCGAACTTTTATAGAATCCGTGGACGAAAATTTTGTACGACTCGACGATCAAGAGGCCGGGTGGTAACAATAAGATGATGGCCGTTCGATGACAAAGACGATGAGATCGAAGGAGGACAAGGACCGAAAGAAATACGCGCGCGAACTAATAAGCTGGCTTAGCGTGCGACGCGACGCTCCGCGATGAAAGGAGAGGAAATAATAAAATGGGATTAAAATTGAACGATGCGAATCGAGAGATAAAATCGATGCGCGATGTGGTGACGGGGCGTGTGTTGGCTGGCAGAAAATTGACGAGCGTGAATCAAGGCTTGAAATTGGCGAATGATCATTGGTTGTCGGGTTTGGTTTGCTTCCGGTTACTGGCGAGCGCGCGGTGGGAAGAAAAGAG
Source organism: Xylocopa sonorina (assembly GCF_050948175.1). Classification (NCBI taxonomy): domain Eukaryota; kingdom Metazoa; phylum Arthropoda; class Insecta; order Hymenoptera; family Apidae; genus Xylocopa; species Xylocopa sonorina. The sequence continues at coordinate 19,210,394 of NC_135193.1, forward strand.
CAGAAGAACGGAGGTGAGAAAAAAAGAGAAAAAGGTAAAGAAAGGATGAAGGAGGAAAACAGGAAGGCGAGCGAGGGTAAAAGAAGTAAATGAAATTCCATGTTATCGGGCTATCCTGTACGTACACACAGGTACATGCCAATCAAATCGACGAGCGGTCAATGCTCGACTGACCTCAACAACAGTAAAAGTGACAAACGGCTCGGCTCGGCTATGCTCGACTTCTCGTCCAAGTCGACCGCGGAACTTGATTTCTCGATTCTTGCCCCACAACCTGTCAAAATGATCTACTCGCCGCTGATTAGCCTTCGATCGATTTACTCTTCTCGCCGTTTCGTTTCCACCGTTTTTCCCGGGGGAAGAACGCTCTTCGCGCCAGCTCGGTCTCTTCGCCTCTTATCTTACCTCTGCCCGAAATGCAATCGACTCGAAACCAGAGTACTTACTCTACTGCTCGTAGTACGGAACTATGAAAAGTCTCGCGCCGCGATCAGTTCACAGGAGCGTTGCGAAGAATTGCAAATGTGCAGGGTGATTGGTAGGGATTGGCTCGAAACGAGATCGAAATATCAACGCAAGCCTCTTAAACAGGAAACCTTGTTGGTATCTCTCGAGGAAACGTTCGTATTCTCCGAGTCAGGGGCGTATCGATACGCTTCGCTCTTGGAAGAAAATCGCTCGTGGCAATTAGCAGTCATTACTGGCGCGAGCTAACAAACTCTCGTCGATATCGTTCCTCTTCTTCGCTCGAAATCCATGGGCTATTCAAAAAATGCGATACGAACGAACGTTGTAACGTTTTTTATTACGCACGCCTGAATTTGTCGCTGACTAATTAACGCTAATCGTACGTATGTATATTTGCATGCATGCGATATTATTAATTGCGATATTTGCTCATCGTGCAAGTAGACGCGGTGAATACGCGCGCACACTCGCACACTCGCGTTTAGTCTCGAAACGTAGGTATATACGTGCATATATATACGTACATTTGTGCTACAGTTAACCGATCTCGAACTTGTATCGATCCGTTCCTGTGACCAGTCGTTTACATCGATCGATCGGTATGCGACGTGCTGCGCACTCGCTCTTACCTTTCGGATCGCATGATCCAAACCTTCGAAAGGACGTTGACCGGTGTTGTACCAAGAGTGTAGCAAGTGTATCAAATGCATATGCAGCAACGCATGAGATTATGTCGCGTGCATCGTGTATGCGCGTATGCGTCCTCTACGCGCTTGCATCGCGCGTATATAGGTGTGTAAAAACCGCTGGAAAAAGAAGTAAAAGGAGAAATAGAGTTTGCGTCCTTCCATCTGCGTGTATCTCTTTTATCGCGCGCTCCATCTTGTAGGTATACCTTTTCTATGTTCGAGAAAACATCGGGACGGAATGACGGAAAGCGTGAGCAAACGAAATCCGAGGCGAATAGGAAACGGAGAAATATGGTGCCTGTCTGCACGCTGACCAACACCCGCACCAAAAGACGCAATCGATGCATCGTCACCGTCTCTCCTGCGCTCTTCGTCAGCTGAATACGAGAGTCCCTGTCATGCCGTTAGCTCCTTAACCGCTTTAAATTATACAGTAAGCTGAAAACCAACGCCACCTTAGTATCGTGCGCATCCTGTGTAAAAGACCATTCCCTGCTGTCGATTTCTGTCTTCCAAAACCGTCAACGAGTTATCGTTGGGGGAATTCGCGACCGTCCCCCATGGAGATAGCCGGCCGATCTTCGATAAAAGTACGAAAAATCTATTTTCGTAAGATATTCGCGAGGTCAACGGCTCGACGATACTGGCAGCCTTCTTCGCAACAGATTTTTTCTATGTTTCTTCCTCCGAGTACGAAAAAAAAGCAAGACACATTTCGCTGGGACAAAATGGTCATCCGACAAATCGTAATCGAGTTCCCTGTGAGAGAAACAGCATGTCTGATGACCCTGAGAAGCCAATCGTAATTACGTCATCGTAGCGACAGATATAGAATCGCTGTCACTTTCGATAAAATACATATCATGTAAACGCAGGTCATAGTTCTTAATTAGTTGTTTGCCGTTTCGCTACGCTCTATTCTTCTGCTCCCGTACAACCCCTATGCACGCGTCTTCTTTTGTATCTTCCTCTCGATACGTAACACTTTTCGCCACTCTTGCCCTTCTGTCCTTGGTTTTTCTTCAAGCTCTTAAAATGTTCTTCGAGAAAAGAGTCAGTGAGGGACAAGAACGCTAAATATCAATGGGACAAAGCTTACGCGTTCGCGCCAAAGCTCCGATAACTTTTATCGTCCAACACAGCGACACAACGTTCGAAATATTACGGCTGCGTTTCCTTTCTCTGCTCACTTTACTACATACTTTGCCTTGATTTATTAGCTATTATTTCCACACAGTCCTTTCTATCATTTATCAGCGTACTTATGTCACCGCGGCGGTTCGCTCGTTCCGAGAAAGGAAATTCTCTAATTCTGCGTACACCAGCTTCCACGATCCGGCGATCGTTCCGGTTCTAGAAAGAAAAAAAGAAGAGGAGGGAGAGAAAAAAAAAGGCGAACGTTAACCCTGAACAAGTGGCAATTAAATCATCGTTCGAGGTATATGCATAACGTATACGGCAGCGTGCACTTGTGTTAATTCCATCTGCACTCGGTTTGCGTGCCGCGCGACATGGTTCGCGTTCTTTTTCGTGATTCGCATTCCGTGTCGCGGAGAAGAAAATAACTCTCGAGGGATCATTTCGAGGGTTTACCAAGTACAGTGTCAAATAAAAATATTCGATTAAAAAGAAGCGGACCGCCATAATCGTATGTATCTGGGTATTTGGGTAGTCTCCGTTTGGTAACCTTGGTTATAACCTCGTTTCGAGAGTATGGCGTACGGTGTCGAGTGTTGAACCACCAATCACGAATAGCACTCATCCGTGGTTTGGGGTTCGATGTTCCAGCTTCTTCTGTCGCCGAAATATCGCCACGAGAGAGAGAAACCCGCGTCGCGAGTCCATCGTGACAATTAAATAGACCCGCGTGTCCACGTCCGCACGGTCCTATTCGTGCTTTCGAAACTCATTGCTTCGCCCCTTACGTAATGCCGCTTCGAGTCTAATGTCGATTCAAACTATCTCTTCCACGAAAATCGTGATGTTGCAGCAATTTCTGAGTCTTTCTACCGAAGCTTTCTACCGATCTGACAACGAAATACGAACCACGACACGAAACCAAATGATGTATCGACGCGTCTAACATCTACCCCTGCGCGTATGCACGCGTGTGCATAGAAATTAATAAACTACACAGCATGCAGCGTGAAGCTTGCAACGCAAAAACGCGAGACAACGGCTGGAAGGAAGTTCATCGATTATTCGAGAATCATCTCTCGCGGTGCAAAGAGGAGACGAGCAAAAAGCTAAGCAAGAAAATGGGGAAAAAAAGGGTAGACAAAAATTGACCTACATTTATTCAGATACAAAGTAAAGGGTGATTCAGCGCTCGAAATTGTACAGTTCGATTACGTCCTGTTCGACGATCGCTCGTTCCCATTCTAATAATTAACAGTACAAAGTATGCTCGTCGTTGAAAAAAAATAACAATTCCGGTCTCGTCTAATGTCTTCTTAATCAATCATCTTAATTGAAAAGGTAATGTATCATAGAGGTAATGTTTGATAGAGACGGCAGTCGATTCACCGTTCCATTTAACAGTGTGTTTTCTAGTTGACATGGAACGCGTGAACGGGCACCGTTAGATACACCGTAACTAACTCGTTATTCGGTGGTGTTCCATTAGCGATCAGGAAGGCTAATGTCGTATCGGTGCAAACCACCTAGTCACTGAGGCGTTGGGCATAGCACGAGAGCAAGGGTTGCAAGGACAACGAAACCATGGAAAAAGTAGAAGTGCAGTCCTTCGAAATCGTCTGTCCAGCGAGATCTCCTCCGCAGATTTGTACAATGCCTGCCATTCCTCGAGGGATCCCTCGATGGAGACCTTGTTGCCTTCGCAAATACAACTACCCCTGTTCAGCACACGCGAAACCTCGACGACTGATCCGCTTCACCGATTTCGACCTGCTCTCTCAACATTGAATCAGCTTGGAAATCCCAAATTTCACGCAGCGTCTACTTAGCCAAGACAACTCACGATCTTTATCGTGGGCATTGCATCCCTCGAGGACATCCTTTCGCCATTAAACGGTTACATTAACGAAGCGACCCTCCCCTTGATGCGCGCGGTTACGATCATTTTGGCAGTACTTAAAGCGTGATGTATTTATCTTTTCAAGAAGATCACAAAAGAAGGATGGCTAATGTCTGATGGATAATGGAGGAAGTAAGGCGAGACAGACGTTGCTCTCGACGACCAACCTCGACAAACCACTTTCCCTTTCCCCGACCGTATTTTCGAATCATTGCTTACTATTATAAGTACAGGCGTAATTTATCGCGTACCGCGATAATTCATCATCTTTTCCATTTCACGGTCGAGCATCAACCGTCGAACAATGGACGATATATTCGACAGGAATGCAAATAGTAGCCGGGTGAACTGCGAATCCAGGGAACGCAACACGCGAATAGAGCACGCCAAGCATCCGTCCTCTGCTGGTTAGGTTACACTCGAGATCGGTATCAGTCCATCTCGTACGACGACCCCGCGTTTACTTGTCTACTTAACGAAATTATTTTTCGTCCTCGAACCAACACCAGCAGAGTTCATTTACGCTTAGACATTGTACACCATAGAGACGCGACAATTTCTTTTCTATCGCCTCGTCCCGTCGACCCTTTATCAATTGCGAAAATTAAACGTTTCTACTAAAAATCTAATCGGCTGCTTTGCATCTAGAGAGTTCGCTTTCACGCCCGGCGGGCTTTTTCATCATTTAAGACGGCAAATTCGGGGACCGTAATTTGTAACTACGAACCGAGAAACTATTTTGGAGACCATCGTTAAACCTGTTCGGAAGGTATTGCGAGAATTCTTCGTAGTCTGGCTTGGGACGTAACGCTTTCATTTATCTACACGTAATAGCAGAGACACGTACGTAAAAAAAAATACACGTACGTATGGAGAAAAGAATAAAAATCACTTGTACGTATATACATATGCGCCTTCGTAACCTTGACCGATCAACCTGATTATTTTTGAATCGATGGCAATATCTGCGGAATATACCCGCTCCATTATTCATTCATTTTCAGATACCACTTTTATTAATCGCCGCAATTACTCGAGCACTTTGTATCGCCGATAATAAGAAGAAACTTGTCTAAATCATTATTTCCTTGTCTCATTTTAAACGGATACCATGACCACGCTCAACAGCATTTAAATTGACGGTTCGCGCGTATCGCAGAAACTGTCGTCTATATCTAATTACGTTCATCGACGACACGTAATCGCTGCATAAAAGATACCTTTCGCTGAGGAAAAATACAAATACGACAGGTTGAAAACATCTGCAGTACTAGCGTCAAGACGCCTGGCGCCTACGTATCGAGCGGCTCGACTACATACGAGCGCACACGTACACGTACAACGCGCGTACACACGTGTAACGCGTATGTACCGCGTTCGTCACCAAAAACATGGGCATAAGTCCAGATTGTAATCGTACTTCATCTCCATCCACGACTTCGATACACAAGCGGTACAATTCCTTTTGCCTCGTCTCTGTATATTCAAATAGGGGTGTAACGAGAATAAGAGACGGCCAATTAGGACCGTTGACATTCTGCCTGCACATCGACACATCCGTTCCCTACTTTCACCCCAGAACATTTGCGCTAATCTATATCCAACCGCTAAATCATCATTTACATCTTTCCACGTAGAAATTGCGTGACGGCACCGAGTGATCCTCGCGCGCGCGCGTGTCCTCCAATAGCGCACGATATCCAGACGATGGCTAGAAACGGACGACGACACGTCGCGTTAGACGTAATCGTGAAGAATGCCCGGTACTGATGCTGATACGCGAAGTTTTGACGCTCGCAATGATACACCTACGACCGATTGCGTAAGACATTAAAGTTAGCGAGCGCGGTCGCGCGCGCGCGCGCGCGTACTCGGGCTTGGTCTCACTTTCAGCGTGTCAAGGACATCGGCGACAGACCCTGCCGGCCTAATTCCGCAAGATCGTTGCCAGGACGTGAGGACATTAAAGATCTCACCAAGCCTCGATATTTTCTCCCCCTTGTTTCCCTGTTTCCGATTCGATATGAGGTCCACCGACGCACACGCACGCCCCGCGTGTTCTATCGAGCCGCGCGCCTAGGACAAACTCTTTGCCGCTCGTCGTGGAACGTTCGAGTGTGTTCCGCGACGACGACACCGCGCCATTTACATTTTTATCTACGATCGGATAATTCGCATCGATTGATCATAGAACCCGTCCCTGGGCTGACATCTTGTTGGACAAACACACGTATCCTGACTAAGCGGCCGATAAAACTGCTCGAGCTTGAATCCTCGTATCGCTGACAAGTTTCTGCGGGCAACCATTCGAAGGAGTAACGATCAGAAGCGAGCAGAACCGAGGGGGACGGTTTGTGCTCGCCTCTGTCTTCGTTCCCGCTGCTGCCTCGTGGAACACTCGTATACGGCAGTAGTAGAGATTTTCTTGGCTCTCAGGAAAGTACACATGGGACGATAGACGCGTTGTCCTTGACACGCCGCGAATACACCGTCATCCTCGACGTCTCGGGTACTCGAATGAATTTTACTCCGGAGCCGTCGAAAGTGAAACACCCAGGCTATTTAGAAACAACTTATTAGTGAATGGTGATCGCCTAGGCATTTGCCTTCCCAACGCCTTCACCCTTCGTCTTCGATTTATTCCGTCGTTATCGTCTTCTGTGCTTCCATGGAACGAGAAATCACATTGTCATTAATACAAATATTAATATCGAGCTGGTAAATTAAACAATTGCATAACATAGTAACAGGTTCATAAAGCTCAGCAAAGTTAAGTCGATTCTTCGTTCCAACATTTTCCAACGATTTGTCGCTTTAAAAGCATCATCCACGCTTGGTACCGTTCTTCCTTCCTTTCATAGCTCCACTTCATCCTTCAGCAGAGGACGCACGCTGATTCAGAAATCCAGAAAGCTAAAAATCCTTACGTCAACGTGCACGCTCGTAGATCGAACCAAAGGACGAGTTCAACGAACCTCTCGAGCGGAATCCTTTTCGCACGCGTCCCGCAGGAAACCTTATTTGCGATCGCGCCGAGTCCTTTTATGAATAAGCTGTTTCTCCATCGCATCTAAAAAAACGTGTCGTGTGATTCAATGCCAAAATCGTTTCAAAATCGTTTGTTCGCGTGTCGTAATCCGCGTAACTGCTTGATCTTGAATTCCATACATGGCGTTCTCGCGTGTGAGCCGATTTTCTTCCTTTTACTATACTTCGTTACCGACTACTAACCTAGTGCGTAAGTTACGTACGTGCTAAACAGGCGAGTCAAACATCGCGTTCACGTTCACGCGTCCCGCGTTCGAAAAGTCTCTGTTACCAATACCGACTGAAAATCGACGAGCAATTGTCCGCGACTTTAACTCGATCCACATCCAACCAACCGTTCGATCGCTCGACCAACGAGTCATCTATATCGAGCACTGCTTAGAGAGACGATCGTCATCTTTGGGATGATCGGCAATCGTCGCGTATTCACCGCGAATTCTGCGTGGCAATGATCTCTCGTGGTGCAATCGCGTCTCGATAACGCGATGGATGCCATTGAAAGAAAAGCACAGAAAATCTGAACGGTCATTAGCGCGTCGCGTGTTAGCTGAAGTGTTAGAATCGAAGTAGAGTGGATGAAATTTATTAGGAGGAAATGTTGGACCATTTGTGCAGAGCGTTGCGTAGATACGTTATTAAGAAACATACAGGATCGTATCGAAACAAATCACGGGGAGACAAATATAATCGGTGCAACTCGTTTCTCTGTTTTCACGATCAGGTTTACCGTCAGACACTTACTAGCCGTGTCGCTGACACTGGCATTGGCCTACTCTCTCCGGTGTAGTTCGTTCTCCCCGGCTTACCTTCGTAGTCTCGCTTTCTTTCGTATGTACATATGTTTTCGTCTTATCGTTAGACGCATTGAATTCCGTCTCGATGATCGCAGAAATCGCGAGCATCGAACTTGACAGCAATTTTCAACGATGTCACGCGATGCTGTCGCTCGTGTGCGCAACCGTGCCGTAAAAGACTAAACGAAACTAACAAGTCGAAGCAAGGGGATCTTACGCATCGTTGAAACGCGATCGACGGGGGAAAAGTTATTTTATCCAACAGAACGGGACGACCAACGATCTCATCCGTAAATAAATAGTTTCTCCTCGCGGAAGGATCCTAACGAAGGCACGACGGATAATGATATGAAACGTAGCCTTGGTTTTCGGTACGACCTCGTTTTCAGTGGGAAAAGTCGTCCGTTTCTTGCTCGTTCTCCAGTCGAGAGGCATGCAACGCGTACTTACGCGCGTGAACGCGTCAACCAACGTTCTGGTATGTCAGCAGATTAGCGTAACAGCGACCAATCGAATAGTTGACAAGCGTTGACTCATTGCCGAGCTGAGCAAGTATTTCGCGGATCTTTCCAATCTGAGACACATCTACGGTATCTGTAACATTCGAATCAGCGTCCAAGCTATTCGTCTATATAGATACAGAAATTTCAAGGCGCGGAAATCGAGCCTTCTCGAGGGCCCCCGAATTATTGCGCGTGCCGATCATTGCGGGCGTCGGAGAGCCGAACGCGAATGCGCGTGAAACGTGCGAAACTTGAACGTAAACAAGCTCGAATTCTTCTTCCTTTCGCCTCGATACTCTAACTGGTATCCATCTGTACCACGGTGTATCTTGCGCGCCTCTAAAGTTCTGATCGCAACCTTTATAATACCGTCGATCCGCGTTGCAAGACTATTTACTTCCCCGCATACTAAGTAGAGCATGAAACTATAAGAGCGCTATCGTAGCGTCGAATCGCATGTCCAAGATGCAAACGAGATCGCGGACGTTCGAATTGTTGATTAGACTGAAATCGCACTTTCTTTCGCCATGTAAACGCGCGAGAGTACCTTTCATTCGAGAATGGACAAAGGTCCACAACAACCGAGGAAACTGAGGTACGGTGCAACGACCGGTCGTCAAGTAGGTCACTTGTGGGCGCACGCAATCATCGCAACGATTTTGAAAAACTGTCGTTCTACTTTTACACGGGAGCACTTTCACGGTCGCTAACCCCACGATAACGATACTTGCCATGTATTTGCTTTGTATCCTTTCATATTATACGCATGTATATACATGTATATACGTACACAACTTACATTCGATTAGCTTTGCGAATGTAATTGCTGCTCGAGACTCTGGCGCCCCGAATGTTTCTATTTTTTTGCGTTATGCTTTGGAATCGTATGCTTCGCATTCTCTGTTTTGTTATATAACAATATCTCCATAAATGTAGACGAAGAAAAAGGAAAACCGAAGCTTAGAGAACAGCAGAAGTGATGCTTCGCGTTGTTTACGATTACGAAGGCAATCATTGGCGAACACACCTAACATTCGCGTGCATTCGCACACCTAACGATATCGAGAGCAAAGTGACTTTAATTAACTGGCAGAGAACATCTTGTAACGATGTTAGAATTACGGTATAAGCATCTTTGTTACTCATCCTTGACACGGTTTACGGATTCTACACTACTCGTGATCACGCGCATATGCGATTAGTCGATCGAATGTTAAAGCATCACGATTGAAATCGTCTCAGAAATAAAACATTACCTACGTCGCGTCATTTACCTGCTACACTACTGTTCGGTAGTTTCATGACACAGTTTTTCTGCATTACAACATAGTTCCCTGGCAAAGTTTGTTTATGCGCAAAAGAGGAAGAGGGATCGATGTTGGCAGCAGGGTACCGGGACATAAAACCACTGTGAAAATTGAAACAAGCCGCGTATTCGTCGCAACACATTTTTTATTTATCCGCGAAGAGATTACCCTTTAAATATTCAATAGCTGAATTTCATTTAACGAAGACTCGAAATTTGTTTTTTTCTCTTTTATAGTATCTGATGTGATACTGAAATGCAAGCTTTGTATTCAAGGAATCACGTACGGTTTACTTTGACGTTCTATTGGCTTCGTTCGCAGTCCGCCCGTCCAACAAAGAAATCAATATAGCGACAATGAAACCACTGCATTAAGCTTGTGGATGGGTAGGGTACATTAATTGAAGATTAGGTATTGGTTGGTGCTAGATAAACCGGCCGCCATCAAACCGCCACCAAGCAGCCGGTAACGCAGAAACCATTTAAACGTTTAATTAAAAACGCTACGATCCACCCCAATGCGATTCCGTTCTTTCTCATCCTCCTCTCCATAGTAGAACGATTTCGAATCATCTTTGCTGAAAAAATTCCAATCCTCCTGTTTACAAGGAAAAGAAAACCGTACTCGAACGAATAAACGATGATTTACCTGTTTACAACTGTCCCGCCGCAATGACGTGCACGCCGGATTGCCTTCGTACAGGGGCTAAGTAATGCATAAGGGCTCCTTGGTAATATATTTGAAGGAGGATGCACGGAAAAATCCGTAGACCCGTTAATGATTAAATAGATAAAAATAGGGAAAGAGAGTGGGAGAGCCGGTGGTGTTGTTTATGCGAAATAAGAGAAAGAGGAGAAAAGAGAAGAACGGAGAAAGGTAGAACGAAGGGGAACGCGAGTGCGGATGCGCGACTGCATGCGCCGCTGCAACGACGCCATAGTACGGCAACCCGCCGTTCGTCGTCCGGCGACAACCCGGCGCCACAGTCTTTCTCTCCGTACGTACGGAGCCGGCTGGAGCTGAACGTTTGGCTAGTTCCTCCTTTCTTTCTCCTCCTTTTTAACACACACCTCCGCTATTTCGGCTTGCTTCTTGTACAATGGTAAGTGGAACGTTTGAAATCGAGAAACAGCTACTTGTTCGATGCACGCGCACCCTTTACTGATCCATGCAAATTTCGCAAATACTATTATTCTCTATCGATACACATCGTTGCTCCGATTCGTAACTGTTTTTCTTTCTTCTTTTTTTCCCGACGTCGGCTACACGAGCTTCTCCCCTTTCAAACGAAGCTTAATCAATCTCAACTGACACATTATCTTGTTCGCCGGTCGCACATCAGTTAGCGGTTGCACGTACGCCTCTTCTCCTGATTATGTACTTATCCAACTCGCAATAGAACCGTTCGTTGGTATTCAAGGTGATTACACGAATCGCACGATCGATTCGTCTTATCCTTTCCGGAATTTTACACGACCAGTGCGTGTCGGTACGGTTCGAAGAAAGAAAAATAAAGACGGGAGGAAAGCAAAACTTCGAAGAGCCTATCTCCATTCGGGGTTTTTCTAAATCACCGCGAGATCGCAGCACTTTCCTTGGGATTACCATTTTATGTATGTCGATACGGTCACGTTTTTTCTTATTATTGCTTTCCACTATATTTAAATAAAAGCTGTACGTCGAGCAGATTTAAACGGAAAAGAAATGAGAAAAGAGAACCGTACGTTTGCTTTCGTAATTCTACAAAAAATGGTGCGAATCCATGAAAAGAGTCGTCGCTATCGTCATAATGTTAATGGTTGTGGTCCTCGTCGTCATCAGTAATCACCATCATCACCATTATCGTCGTCGTCGTCATCGTGCTCGTCACCGTTACAGTCCCCGTCACTTCTGCCGGCATCGGCGTGTCAGATGATAACGGCGTCATCGTGTCGTAATCTTTGTCGTCGTTTTGCAACATCTGAAACTGAACGTAAAAACACGCAACCCCTACAGGTACTTGCAGACACAAATCTGGCAAGTCTTCTTCGCGAGCAACAGCAACAACAACAACAACAGCAACAACAACAGCAACAGGAGCAGCAGCAACTGCGGCTACAGGAACAGCAACGATACCAGCGTAGATGTCTTTACGAAAGTAACATACAAATCCCGCTGGAGCGGGATAGCCGACAATGCAAATCCATGGGGAATGAAAATCTAGAGGAAATATCGGTGACAAACGTAACGGATGGCGAGAGCCTGTGTTACAGTTTAGCCCTGATACGAGGCCGCGCGCCACCAGCGTATACTTTCATCACTGTACGGAATCAAAGTCAAACTTCCGAATGGCCAATCGTATCCGGTGAATTTCGTGCTATAGTAGAATTGGCGCGGGGTCCAAATAAGCTGGAATTAGTAGTTGCAGGTCAAAAAAAACGGCTGCTTTTGATCCACGAACCGAGAACAACGAGGCTACGCGTAACTCCTGTCTACGTGATTTGCGCTGGACACGACGGATACTTCCAAGGACCACGGGACGAGGATCGATCGCCGGAAAGCGCTGCGACAAGAATCGGTCTCGGGGCCCGGCTGTTACAAACCCTCACCGCCGAAAAGTTATGGGAGGCAGGTTACGGAAGGAAAACGTTTCAATTAGAACGGGACTTGGATGGTGCCGAGTGCTTGGTAATGCACAGCATGCTCGACGTCGATCGAGCGCGTGGCATGAATCAACGAGAACTTTGGGAATTGATCGCGCGAGAATTAATGACCGGCCCTTTGGCGTCGAAGGATCGCAAGTACCTCGCTTTTCTCTCCTGCACCAGATATCAAGGCGCCCCGAATCCACGTACGCACGAGGACACGCTTGCGAGAACTCAAGGGCACGCCGCGCTCGGTGGCGGTGGATTAGCGTTATTTGGCTCGGCTTGTCTTCACACATGGCCCACCTGCATGGCTCAAGTATTACCTAGATTCCTCGATGAGACGCTCATCGATACGGAACAATTGATGGACGATAGTAATTATCGCGGTACACACGGGGGATGTCTCGCCACCACTCTTGGCTCGGCACTCCATGAATTAGGACACACTTTCGATCTTGGACATACTCGCGAGGGCATAATGGGTCGCGGATTCGACTACGTTGACCGTGTCTTTGTCGGAGCAGCTGGAATCGATTTCAATCGGAACCCCGTTCTACGAAGAGATCCTCAGCACACAACAATCGCGTTAAGTAGACCGCTCAGCGTGACGGTCACGATACAAGAACCGTTTCCTCTGTTGGCAAGTCCTCGAAGAAGTCGCTTGCTTTCCGAAACGTCCCGTCCTTCGTCTACTCAAAGTCCTTCGCGATTACAAGGCAGGCTATCCGCACCCGCTAGTCCAGAACTCAACAGATCCTTCTCCAAGAGCCTCCTACAACCTGCACCCGAACAGACACATTCTAATTCGCAAACTGATCGAACATTTTGGTCGCCGTCTTGTGCAGCACTCCTCGCCTATCATCGATGGTTCAACAGCGAGATGGACAACATTTATAACCGACCTTACCATGATATCGATTACGATGGGAAAAGGTATGTACAGTACGATAACGTCCATGTACTTTCATGCTCGTTTCTTTTATCGTCTTTTATTATTCCTTAAGAAACGATATTTATATGTGTGCGTTTACGTTTCTCTTTGGCTACAGGAACGTCGTTAGATCACGTTTTGGAGTAAGGGTAATAGAACTTAGAGAAACATCCGGTGGAATGGTAGTCGGTTCTCGACAATTTCCAGGTTCTCGGCCACCTTTAGAGGCCTTAGTACCATCGACTCCGCCTCATTATGTTACCGCCTTGACTCTCATCGCTGAAGATTCGACTGGGAACATTCTCAAACACCCTCTTCCAACAGCATTTTGAAGTTTTCTTCTAGAATCTTTATAATCTTAACAGGATTTCACGTTTTATAGCCAAAATCGAGCCAACAAAATCGATATATCAAACCCCTTGCCCTTTTGTAATTTCCACGTAGCGTCTACGCTTAATATTAACGGTAATGCTTTGTCGCTAACGTAAATTCAGACAAAGATAACTAAGTTCAATATGTATTCGGCTTGTGATTATTGGTGTTTTGTACGTATGTATGTATGTACCCGGTAATTGAATGAAAAGTAATGTCCCTAATTTTGTAACTACTAAAAAAGTCAAAGTAATTGAATGGATAAAAAAAATAATACTTGATAGAACAAATAAAACTGTAAGTCTCAAGCATTATTTTTCTTGTTCGTTTATTTTAAACATCTCGATTCTTGTAATGCAAAATTGAAGGTATTATTTGTCATTTAACTCGCGCACAAGCTTGTTTTTCAATGCATTTTAGTTGAAAATAAAAGATTTTCAGTTTTCGTCAGATTTTGCAAAAACTGCAGTAGCAAAATTTTTCCTACTGCACGTAAAAAGATATCATACCCTATGCAATTCATTTTTAAACGATAAAATTAAAAAATATGTGTATGCATGCGTGTATCCGTACACTGACGGCTGTGCGAATCCAAATGTAAATGTATGAATGAACGAAGGCTATAAAATTAGACTTTCAACTTTGCTATATTATACATACAATGTGTACAGTACATATAATGGTTATAAAATTAGTACGATAATATTTTCAACTGACAAATTGTATCAATATTCGTCCGTATATTGTACGTAAGATAACATAAAGTTATCTGTGGTACAATTAAATAGGATGCCTTATTTATGATAATAATCTGTAGATATAGTTAGACTGAAAGTGCGATGCTATTAATAAAATTGTAAAAATTAATATTACAAGATAGTACTGCTAGACAAGAGATCTTCCTTGAATTAATTCAAGGGACGCTCTAAGTATAAAATATATTTTAAATATTCGTACTAAACACTGCTTATTTTAGTAGATGATCTATTAAAAAATTGCATATTGCCGTCATTGCGATTATGTAACGCATTGTCTTCATGCGCAACGTTCTTTTGATAAAGAATAACGTAAGAATAGCATAAAGACTTCAAAAATTTACAAAAGGAACAAACGAACGAAATACATTTGAAACATTACCTTGTTTGCACTTAGAAACTTCGAGAATGCATATATATACAGATGAATTATCGTAATACTGCCACATTGTTAAAAGTATTTACCAAATATATCCAAGTAACGAAAATACACGCAATTAAAACTAACTTTCGAAACTACAACAGGATTTTATTATAAATATATCAGTTCTGAAGTGTTAAATCATGCTGTCCCCTTCAAGCAACAACGAAAAGTGCACGCTTGCAAGTGAAATTGAAGTTCTGTTTCCAGAAGTTGTAGAAGAAAAGATAAAGACGGTAGAATTTTTGGACGCGGTACGTGGCATTGTACGAATTGTAGGTATGTACAGATATTTTCACAAACAACAGATAACCTATACAAAACTTAAAAATATAGTGATGAACAAGTATTTCAGAAAAACTTGGCAAAATATTCGCTCCAGTTAAATATGATATGCAGCGCAACATTGATGTAAGTATTTTGAAAAGCTAGTTATACGTTCTAATACACATATGCACATAATTGAATATAATATAGAAACTTGCGACCAAATATGCTGAGAACAAGGAAGGAAACACAACTTTACAAGATATGATTTTAAATGAAAAAAATACTGAAACTAATTTAATTGCTACCGATGCTCTAGTATGGTTGACAAGGTATGTATTTTAGTTCTTTCACTGATCCATTAAAGAAAAATTGAAATTCCAATTACAGAGGATTGTATATGATTTTATTATTTCTTGAGAAAATTGTCGAGGATGCTAAAACATTTATGCCAACAGAAGATTTAGTAGCATTTCTAAAAAAGTCTTATAAAGAAGCTTTAGAACCTTATCACGGTTGGATGGCACAACAACTTTTCGACGTAAGTCTTCGTTTACCAAAAAGAGCACATGACAATTAAAAATTTTGAAATAAATAGTTATAATAACTAGTTGTCCATACTATTTGTAATTGTATATTTCTATTTCCCTGTGTGCAAAATTATTTCTTCCGCTTAAACTTCTTTACTACAACTTTCAATCTCTGTCGACAGCTTCTTTCCCGTATGGCTCCTACACGTACACAACTTTTACGAGCGCTTGCCAATAAACAATCCGATGGGAATAGCATGATTATAAACAATATGGAAACTTACTTAGTACGTTTACGAGAAAATGTATCAACGATACAGTTATTTTATAAAACTCACCACTTAGACTGAATCTTAGTACAATTACACATTTTATTATTAATCACAGTATTACATGTTAGGTATAGTGTTAATCAGATAGTTTTGTTAATTGTGTATGTACAATTAAAAAATAAATCTTTATCCAAGCTACTTACAGGCAATCTACACCAAGCCTACCTTATGTATCATATAAATGCATCAAGTAAAATACTTTAGCATGATGATCTGCCAAATTCTTTAAAGCAATCATACCTGTAATAATTTCTATTAAAAGAAGACAAATCATGAAAAAACTAACAACCATTTCACTATAATGAGATAATGTCTCATGATCAAAAAGGAGAAACATCACCAAGGGAAACTGTATTAATATTAAGATTACCCAACAACTTGCCAATTCTGGAATCTAACAAGAATAATTTGAACACCCTTGTACAAGAAATAGGTGTAAAACAAATTGAATCTTAAATAAAATGGAATCTTACATACCTTTCCACCAAGATTTCCAAGGTATCCTAAGTACAATTTTACACTTTCAGAAACTGCAAGTATTAAGAAAATCGCTACAGCAATCAATTTATAAACACCTGTCAAATTATCATACTGTAACAGAATTAAACAAAGTTAACACACATTCTACTACCACTACTAGATACACGCACACATTATTTTTGTTGTTTTGTCATCGGTATTTACTTTTGCTTCCAAGTTTATAGCACTAATCAACAACCAGATTGGAAAAAACCATAGATTTATATAAAGAGCTATTTGAAAGGGTAAATTGGATCGTGTTTTGTTGCCTGTAAAATGTATTCTACTATATTATGCGAAACATTATTTTTTGTCTAATTAGAATAAAAGCAAGTACATATATAAGTTACAACTTACGATCGTGATAAACAGACTTGTATAATGTTTGATTATTAATGTTCGCTGGGGTAAACTCCAACATTGTAGTGTTATTAAACAAAATTAGTCGTAACAGTAAAAATCACTGTATAAGATGTTTTAAAAGAGACATTTGTGTTTACTAAAAATTTATCCCTTTATTTTAGTGCACTATATGTGTATATTATCATCTTATTTAAGAGATCAACGCATAAAGGCAACGCATATTTTTTGTTTACCTTATAAAGTAGAATACACAATACAGTAACAGAATAATTGATTGCTTGATGGGCCCACTCATTGGTCCATTTTTAAGCAAACAAGACTGTAGCTATTTATAATTGTGAACAATAGCATCTAATTTTAAATCGCTAAAAATGGAAAAGCAACAAGTTATACACATGTATAAACAATAATTACACAAACTATTTTTCATAAGTTACAGAGTAATTATAAATTTTAAGGATTCCTTTCCCAGTGACATATTTCTGCGTTGTTTTGCATCACAAGAAGAAAATTGAATTGAAAATATACATTTTACACAAATATTTATAAATCGTATACATACAGCAATCTCGATCTGGAATCTTCCAAATGTACATTATAATATTACATCTTTTCGCTCTTTCCTTTCTTCTTTCCCTCTCTCTGTCTTATATTTTTCATCCCTCTCGTTTACACGTTCACACTCGCGATGAAATTACTTGCAAAATGGAAAAAAAAGAATAAGCTACAAATTGTTAATGCTACCAGAAAAATGTAATCGTGTATGTTACGTTTAATGGCACTTAAATCATATCCATGTATCGAGAATTGATGACAATAAAAAAAATAAGAAAAAAAATACAAGGCAATGTCTTTGTACCATCAGAAAATTTTCACGCTCAGTACAGTTGATTTGACTCACGTAGTAGCGTGACATGTGTTTTGTGGTTCGAGGCTCAGCCGGATTACGAATAAAGTGACAAAACAGAAGACGTTTGTAACATTTTTTTAAACCGTGCACAGAAGCGTATTGGAACAAAGTTTAATATATCGAAGCGAATTGTTTTTAAATTTCTATACATAAAACACGCCTAGAAATTATTTATTAAATTTGATCCCTTATTCACAGAACAAGGGATCATCAACTGTTTGTGGGGGGGGAAAAAATTAGAGGTTATAACTATTTTCTAGTTTTTATTCTTAAAGTGGTGAACACACGTTTGTGATATGGCAGGTGCGATGTTGTTCGAACGTGCACAAGCAGTTTCAATGACAAACCGTAGCGAAGGTATTTCGCTTTTAAATGAAATCGTATCCGATCCAAGTATCGGCGTTACGGAGGATGACGAGGATAACATTCGCGTTAAAGAGCAAGGTATTTTGCATCTTGGTGAACTGTATAAAAAAGAGGGGAAAGCGAAAGAATTGGCCGAGTTGATTAAAGCCACCAGACCATTTCTCAGCTTAATTAGCAAAGCAAAAGCTGCTAAGCTTGTGCGATCCTTAGTAGACTTCTTCTTGGATTTAGAAGCTGGTATCGGCATCGAGGTACTCATTTCTTAATACTTTTTATCAAATTTCTATGCACGGTACAATTCAACATCTTTCTTTGTCAACAGGTCCAATTATGCAAAGAATGTATAGAATGGGCAAAAGAAGAACGTAGGACATTTTTAAGGCAATCTCTAGAAGCACGTTTAATAGCATTGTATTTCGATACTGGTATGTACAGCGAAGCGTTACAATTAGGATCAGCCTTACTTAAAGAACTCAAGAAGTTGGACGACAAACAACTGCTGGTTGAAGTTCAGTTATTGGAAAGTAAAACCTATCACGCATTGAGTAATTTAGCAAAAGCAAGAGCAGCTCTTACCAGTGCTAGAACAACTGCCAATGCAATTTATTGTCCACCTAAGATGCAAGCTGCATTAGACTTACAATCAGGGATTCTACATGCCGCGGATGAACGAGATTTTAAAACCGCATATTCCTATTTTTATGAAGCATTTGAAGGGTAAATTATCTCCTCGAATAATAAATTACTGAATGAATCGCTCGTACGGTTTAACTATTTTAAAATTCATTTCAGATACGACAGCGTGGAAAGCCCAAAAGCTCTAACCGTTTTGAAATATATGCTCCTCTCAAAAATTATGTTACGCACGCCCGAAGATGTTCAATCGATTATGTCAGGAAAATTAGCTGTTAAATACGCTGGAAGAGATTTAGATGCAATGCGGGCAGTTGCTGACGCAAGTCATCGACGTTCGCTGGCAGACTTTCAGACTGCCGTAAAAAAATATCGCGAAGAATTAGAGGAGGATGTAATTGTGCGCGCTCACCTTGGTTCTCTTTACGACGCGATGCTTGAACAAAACTTGTGTCGCTTAGTCGAACCTTATTCACGTGTACAGGTATAACTTTTTCATATGAATTCGATCAAATAGTCTCGAATAGATCGTTTATTTGAAATTCAATGCATTTCTTTTCGTTTCTTAATTTAGGTCAGTCATATTGCGTCCTGCATATCATTACCACTTCCGCAAGTAGAGAAGAAACTCTCACAAATGATTTTGGATAAAAAGTTGAGAGGCGTTCTTGATCAGGGTGAAGGAGTTTTAATCGTTTTCGAAGACACTCCTCGTGATAAGACTTATGAGATTGCACTAGACACTATACATAGCATGGGGAAGGTCGTCGATACTCTTTACCAAAAAGCAAAAAAACTCACTTAGCCTTATTTAATATATATTTCTAACAGCAATATTTGTTACAATTATTATTATCATTACCGTCGTTAACTATCATTTTGTGCCACTGGAAATCAAATTAAATTTCGTTTTTCAATATTCGTTCGTTACGTAACGTAGAAATTTGTTCTCGGCATTTTTACGACCCCATTTGCTAATGGATAATTTCAAACTCGTCGACTTCAAAATAATCCAATTGAAGAGTTTTCTTTTGGCTTTTACTTAAACGTATGCATGTAAAGTATACTAAGAGTACACCGTGCGCGTACATGCGTAGCGGTGAATAATTACGTGCAGCAAATTTTTTTTGCTTATCTAGAACAATAATTCCGATGTACAAAATATGCAGTGTTAATATAATTGAATGATACATTTTATTGGTTTACTTATCTTACGGATGTTGAATGATACATTTTTCAATATTTGCAAAATTGTATGCTATTTATCTTGAAAAAGAACAGATATCTGTAATTGTTTTGAAATATATCCATAACATTCAATTACGTGAACGTTTATACTTTCTCGTTACCTTTTCATTTCTTAAATTATTTAATATTACCATCGTAGATCGTTATATTCGAGTATTGATTTCATCCGTCGTACAATTGGAACAAAAATATTCTACTTTTAAGTAAACGATTAATTCATACATATACTAACGAACGTAATTAATAATTTATTTAATCATGTTCTCATATTAAATCTCGCATTCTTATTAGACTTTTCAATTGTCCGAATTAAAAAAGAAATATTTTATTAACATACGTATAACATGCATGCGTACACCCTGCGTATAAAGAAATATATACAAATGCACGATTCCTAAAAAAAAAAAAATAAAGAATAAAATTGTTATTTTGTGCTGTTGCTGCGAATCTCATTAAAATATTTCTTTCTTTTTCATTATCATAATTCTATCAACCAGTTGCGCAATCTTTGACTCGATCTCGATAGACAAAATGAATTTCTAGCGGACAAACAGAAATTCGAAACTGGAGAACATTGTCATAACTGCATTAACGTTACAGATTCTGATTTGATGGCGTAGTAAGAATATGCACCACGACTTCCTGTTTGAAGTTGTACGTTACAACAAAGAGATAGTGTGGTTATATTTTACAAAGTTTTTTTTTTTATGAAGTGTATAATGGCGGATACTACGGCGCAAAAGGTAAAATATTTTACGATATAATTTCAACGACTGGGAACAAAAATAACAAATTAGGTAGCCCTCGCTGTACGTTTGATACCATGTGTGTATTGCAAGTAAGAATGTTTAGGTTAACTTAGCGTTTGGTTCACCGGCATCGTTACGTTCTAATTAATATTTAATGCTGTTAACGAATGTTTTCAGCATACTTCTTATTTATATGTACGAATATTCGAGCGCACCGGTTCATCGGTTTATTCGCATTTCTAATGGTCGGCCTTGGCCAGTCATCTTATCTTAATGCTTACGCAAAATTGTAGCTTTGCGTGTTGCAGTCTCTATTGTTGTATCGAAATTTCAATTTTGTTTATCCAGATTTCGTTGTAATCGTACATATAGATCGCGAGCTTGAAATTTGTAAGAGATAACTCGTTTCCAAGGGCATAAAGACATGTATTATAATTCATGTATGCGAAGCATTTTATTTGTATGAGTTTTACTTCATTTATCTATATGTATATCTATTTTTGTATTATTAAATCAAAATACTGACTTCCAATCGAGCGTGATTATTTTATTTAATTTGTTAATCTGTGAAGTTTAACTTACAGGTTCAGGAATATAAGGATTCTCTTAAAACGAAGGTAATCGATTAAATATTGTTACTGGGTTATTTGTATTTTGATCCCAATTAGTTTCTGTGCAAACTCGCGATTATATAAATATATAAATTTTCTTTTAGGCGGAACAACTGCTGCTAAAAGGGTTCCCAGAGAAGATTGTCAAATTAAACGAATTATTGGAAACACCTGCTTTCTGCAATAGAAAATTATCAGATGTTCATCAAGATTTAAATGTGCCCATTCCAGATCCTATTGTTCTCAATCATTCCGTAAATGAGTCCGCTACAAAGAAACGGAAAACAGACAATAGTATAGATGATATTAGTGGAACCAAAGTGATGGTATTACCAAATGGTCCTGTACCTTGTAACAAACCATTGTGCGATCTCATTCACATAGTTAAGCCTTATATTCGACAACTGTTAGAAGATTCTAATTTGGTACATGTTTAATAAAGCATATGCAGTAATTTATAATAAGCTTGTTGTTTACATTGATCATTGTATTTTTAGCTGAAAATGTGGATTTCATTTTTGATTCCAAAAATTGAGGATGGTAACAACTTTGGTGTGTCAATCCAGGAGGATACACTTGCTGAAATACAATCAGTTGAAAGTGAAGCAGCTGCATTTTTCGATCAAATATCGAGGTAACTTTAATAACGATGTTTTTGTTATTTATCATTTCAATGAAAAAAATAAATAGATATACGTATGCATAATAGATAGTTATACAAAGATTTTTGTTAGGTATTTTATATCTAGAGGGAAGATTGTTAGTAAAGTTGCCAAATACCCGCACATCAGTGATTATAGAAGAGCAGTTCAAGAATTAGATGAGAAGGAATATGTGAGCTTGTGGCTAGTGATGTGTGAAGTTCGTAATCGCTATTGTTCTTTGCATGACTTGGTAATCAAGAACTTGGAGAAGATAAAAAAACCACGCTCTTCCAATGCGCAGTCCTTGTATTAAACGCTACGTATATATGTGTTAATCCACTCCACTCCACTTCATTCAGATCAAACGTGTAGATGGTATTGGAAAAAAAAGAAACAAAAACGGCGAAGGGAAAACGTTCGCGATGAAGGGAATGTCATTCTCGAATTTTCGATAAAAAATACGAATGATTATCTTTTTTTATTCGATCGTCTTGATATTGACTTACTCATTTAAGTCATATTAAACGTAACATAAAGCGACACTACGAATTTTAATGATAGTTACACTACACACTTAAAAAAAAAAATGTTATAAATATATGTACATGTATAAGACAAAGTACACGCAAGAAATTTAACTACAACTGTTTTTCCTGCTGATCAAAAATTGAAATGGTTCGGGTTTGGATAGATCTTATCCCCTACCCCTCCCTCCCCCATGTCCAGTTATAAATTTCTATTACATATATATGTATGATCTTTTTTTTCATTTCCATAAAATCAATTATTTAATTACATGGTGTGGCGTACTTATTGAAAATAGATGCAAACGTGTTGTGAAACGTCTATCTTTTCATCTATTTGCGACTTTAGAATATAGTTAAGCATATAATTTGTAATCTACAGCTGTAAGATTGTTAGAACATAAATCGAGGTATGACAAATGTCTTTTTGTATATAGTATTACTTTCCAAACATCTCTAGATTTCTAGACTTTCACTGGATGGACTTACTTCCTACATCGCTATTTATGACATTTTTAGCTTTCCAATTAATCTTATTTTAATGTTTTACCAACATTGCAGCTACCTCCTTCATGGTGATAAAAAAAACATTGACGGTGCGTTATATTATGCATCGCACACATTGACAGCGATCATCAATCCGCTTCATTCTTTTATTATTTAGTTGTGAAGAATTAGAAAGAAAAGTCATACATAAATGGTATATGAATATACAAGTGTTATAAGTTATTGTTGACCTACATCACTATTTATTTGGCCTTATTATGAGACGTATTATTACGACACCGACAAAGTAAGTATGCAATAACTTATTCATGGATGTTTTTTGGAAAATACTTACGCAATGCGAGTAGATTATATGCAAATTACGTATAAAAAATTTATATATTTCAATATAAAATATAGTAAAAATATAATACAACTCGAATGTTTTCAATGAATATTCGTAATATGATAATACTTAGGCAAGTACCCATACATACTTCAAATCATGTTTCTTCGAAAAGACCAGGATTTAAATAACAATGTTTATTAAATCCTATTGATGTTACTGTTAACGTTTGACATTCTTCTCTGATCGTCCGTTGTATTTCTAATCTTTTATCAACCTAAGAAGAAATTAAACAATGATTAACATTGTAACTAATACCTAACATATACATATAACATAACTGATATTCTAACAGAGTTTGTTTACCATGTTTAACAAATCTTGAAGATGGATTTCATGAGCATATTTCATAAATACTTCGCACAAAATTTGTATAAACCAACTACCAGTTACTTTATCACGAAAAGCAACGTGTCCTGGCAGAGTAGCATGTACGACAAGCATATCTGCATAATTCCGCATTGTTTCTTTACCATTAATTCTAATATCATTCATCATATTGGACGAATTAAAGTTGGATATATCTGTTGTATGTCTAGGTTCTTTCACTGATTTCTGTACCTTTTCTCCTCTAAAAAATAATTACTCAAAAGATTAACAAAATATTGGTGATATATATTTGTACATATTACATATGCATGTACAGTTTTTCTGAATACTCACCTACATAATTGAAAGACAAAAATTTTTGGTTTCCCTGCAAGATGGGGACAAATTTCCGCAGTAAAATAATCTAAGATATCTCTGCACAAAACAGTCTTATAATTGTATGCTTTACTTTCCGAATCGTAATCAACACCTTTTATTTCTGTGACCTCGTACTGAGTATTAATATTACCATGACCACTGATAATAATGAAACATGAATCAGCCCTGCGTAATTGTTTAAGTTCAGAAAACTCTTTTACCTTCTCCAGTAGTTCCTTTAAAACGATTGAAAAATGAACTGTTATCATATAAAAAGTATTGCTACTTCCTCTCAAAATTTGAACATGATGCGTTCACCTGTCCTGTTAAATTACGGTGACAAATAACTTCGAAACCCATTTGTTTAAACAGTTCTTTCAAGTTAGATTCATCGTGCACCGCTGACTTTCTAGGATCTAAATCTTTATAAACGATGTTTGTTATTATTAAGACCAATCCGCGAGGATTACTACGCATCGGATACTTTTGAATATTGGTGTACGCAGGTCCATCCAAAAATTTTGTAGCTTTTTGTACTTGAATTTGTAGAGGTTCTTCGGACTCTTGCATGTTACGGAAAAACTCACTGCCTGCCCTTTCAAGCAACAAAAAATATTTGAAAAAATGCTACAAAGTATACAATGTAATTACAAACTAATTTTGAATTAATAATTAATATTTAAAATGTTATTACTCTTTTATCACTGGAATTGTTTCTACATCGTTGTTAGGTTTTATAACTCTGTTTCCTTCTAAAATATCTGCTAAATTATCATGACCGCTTTCCCTTAAGCTCAAGAGAAACCGATTAAATGCAAATGGTCCTCTCGTTTTTATCGTCAAATATATATCGCCTATGGTGGTTTCATTTTTGAGGCTCCTCTGTGGAAAACATTAAAGATGCATGTATATACAAGTGTCTCAACAAAGTTGGCTACTCTGAAACTATCAACTCGAACAGGCCATGCTCCTACCTCCCAATCTGGAACGTTGACATCGTCCCTGTTGAAAACTTTGTTTCTTAACAATTTCGGCCACAAATTGTCCATGTTTATATTAGGTACAACATCGTCGTAGCATGAATCTATTATCTCTCGATGTTTCTCATTCATGTTGACTAACCAATAACTAACCAATAATAAACCAGTTGTTATTCACGAAGTAACTCAATTACTTGACTAAACTGATCTAAACGTACGATCCGAGACACAAAAAGAAGCCGCTATTACTCACCTTTATCTGATTCTGAATCATTTTAAAATCACCACATATTGCAGACTGTTATCAGTCTACTAAAACAGATATATACGTGAACCATTCGACACTAAATCAAATGCAAGCTACCAGTAAAAAAGCAAAAAGTGGCTTTATTCAGTCGCATTGCCTCTCGTTTATATTGATTGCGTTTGATTATGTTTAATTGTAAAAATAATTAATTTACTAATTTTTATTTTTGTTACTCGTGGCGCCATCTCTTCGAAAAGTGCTGAAACTGCTCGCGCACCGTTATCGACAGCGAAGTAAACTACTGATCGACCCGTGGCGTCATCTCTCCGAAAAGTGCTGAAACTGCTCGCGCACATTTATCAACAGCGAAGCAAAGTATTTTGAAAAAACAAAAAATTTATATTTATACGCATAGAATTGCAACTGTTTCAGTTCACAAAACTTTATAATACATATTTCAAGCGTTTTTAACTAGAATACAGTTGAATTTCTTTACTTTAATGTTTTGCATAAAGTTTTATACAGGATAAAGAAGATTTTTGATAAATTTTCGTGTTTCCAAGCTTAATTTATTAACTAGTGGAAGCAGTGGATCGTATTTCTTGCGTTATCTTCAAATTATTAGCTGGAAAACAAAATTTTGAATTTCTGAGAAATAATTCACTTCCTTGTCGGTAATCATGTGCGACCAGTTTGAGCGAGTTTCGAAGAGATGGCGCCACGAGTATTAAAAAGCATTTAAATATTTAAATCGACTAATTTAAAGTAGCACAGAATGAAATTAAATGTTTTTATGCACTGATTAAGTTAAACCGTTGTCAGAATATTCAATATTTATTAATTACTATATTGAAGTAAATATTTCCTCTATGTACCTGTATGTTGCTAAATATTTAATATGTTTCCACTCTACTTTTACCGCTATAGACTGTAAAAAATATTCCACTTAACAACTCTTTATTAGTTCAAAATATTGTCCATTTAATAATCGCAGAAGATCAACAGCAGATAACGAGCAATAACGATGCGACTTTAGCAGCTTTTTCGCATTATACACGTTCTCCGTTCCCCGTTTCCAACGGCATTTCGCATCGATTACACTACGGTTAGCTGTTCCCATTTCTTCCCTCTGCTCAACGCGTCAAACGAAGCCAGGCAACTGCAATTCACCGACAAGACGAACACGCGAACGAACCTAGAAGACCGTGGCTACAAATTGATCAGTAAATAGCAATATATAAGTCGACGAGAAAGAGACGTGGACACCCTTGTAGCGGTCGATGATCATCGACTGCGGCGTTTCGTGGTGTTCACTCGAACGTCGGTATCGTCGTTCTTGAGTTGATTGTCGTAGATCTTATTATCCCCTCTCGACCCAAAGAGAAACCGAGTTACAGCCCCCTCCCCTCCCCCCCTGCACACACCCCGTTCGCGTTCATTCCAGCACGTGCCCGTGCATGTACACACCTCTAGCCCAGAGGTTGCTCCGGCGAAGGGTGAAGTCCCCTTTGTAGCCTCGGGCCAACCTTGTTAGCGCTAATGACGGGATCCGCCGCTAGATGCGCGAACGAGACACTAGTCAGACCTTTGATTTCGCGATGGTTCTGCGGTTCCTCTCTTCGCGAGCAGGACCCTTCCGACGCTAACTTTTTTCACGCGTTACGCCCGTGGAATGTACAAATTCGTCGGGACGACGGCATCAACGTTACGCCGGTAGCTTTAACGTAACAGCATCCACGTTGTACGAATCTTAAGTACGTACCAAGTTCCTCGTTTCCAGACTTTCCTGAGGCGCCATCGAGTTCTTTATCGTTGACGTCGAGATCACTTTCGGAGCGTCGATCGCATTGAAACCTTTTTCTACGAATGATACGATACGAATACTTGTTTAGACTTCGAACACGGCCTCAGACTGCGTTCAATAGCTCACGTACTATTCAAATCCATGTATTGAGAGTACAGATACTTACCAATTTACACGTACTCGAGGTACTAATAGCTTGGTACCAGAGGGGACCAAGGGGAAGTGGTCGACGATAGGAAAAAGCGAATAAAAGATAAACAGAGAGAAAGAGGAACGGGAGCCTCGAGTAGCAACGTTATCCACGGTTAGCCCGGTGGAGCCATTAGACCGGAAAACGAGGTGGAATCACGGAACGCGATGGCGTCTAGAAACAAACGACGGCCGATAGGAGAGCGAACAAGCAGTGAATCACCTAAGCGGTTGTTTACCAAGAGAATCAAGAATTCAGGGACGCCGTTCCAAATCTCGGGATCCTACCCCATCAGTTTTCCAGCCCCACCACGGGGGCAACCCGGCGCACACCCGCGTCTCTGCAACCGGCGACTCCTCGCGCTTTCTCGTTCGTGCCAGAAGCGTAACGTCCTCGTCCTCGTCCTCGTTGTCGTCCCGTTCCATTTTAACGGGTGTGCACCAACGGATGGCGCGCGACGGTAAAGGACAGGCAGCGGGGAATCGAAGGTTGGGAGTTGAGAGTGAAAAGCATGTTATAAGGGGGCGACGTCGGCCACTGGCAGACTACGGGGAAGGAGAGCACCGGGAAACCGGCACTAGAATCGCTAAATGTAATTCAGTTAAAAGGGTTTTAGCAATACAATGCATATAAACATGAGTGGAGGCCCCTCCGCCTCCGACTCAGCGCTCGTCTGCGCTCGTCCCGCTATTCTCGCCCACCTCCCCCCCTCTAGTTAGTCCCGCGAAACACCCCGCGGATTCCTCCCAGTAAATCCTTGACTCGGTCGAATCAAGATTTTCATCGTCCGTACGGTTCGCTCGCGATAACGACCGATCGAAACGGCGGATGCCAAGGCACGCGCCGTAATCTGTGAATCTCGCGGGAGCTGCGCTTTTGTTACATACAATGTTATCGTTTCTTTCTTTTCTCTGGGTAGAAAGATTGCGATAAACGAAGAGAGGATTCTTTAACGAGCTACCAGAATACTGGTGCGTTTTGAAAAGCTTGCTAACCGGAATGTCTTGGCAACGAGCCACTCATCTTCTATGCATTCCTGGCTGGAGAATCGTTGCAGTGGACTGTACGAGAACGCGAGGACTCGTACTCGCCTCCCGCGAATCTTTGTATTTTTCGTTCTGTCGTGTGTTTCGAGCGAATCGATTGTCGAAACGAGAACAACGTTACCATTTAAATTCCAATCGACGCGTAGTTCGTCCAATGGGTTCTCGCGTGGTTTTAAACAGAGAGAAGATGCTCGAGGTCACCGATCGATCACAGTTTTGGTGAAACGATTTCAAGATGTCTCGCGGATATCCAGCAAGAATTCTTCCTCCGTTCCCTTCGAAACGCTCGTCGACGTCTGGATTTTCCAAACGGGTGATCCCTCCGTTGACTGTAGCCGGTAAAGGGGCAGTCGTCCGCGAAACATCGCGGAATTTGTAACGGGGAATCAGCATATCATAAATACTGATGATTCTTTGCTTGCGCGCGGCGGATGGTAACCCGGTGGAACATATGATCGCGTTCTCCCTTCTGGTACCGTGAACTTTTCCAGCCTAGAGTACGATCCGCAGGATTCGAGGCGACGTAAACTTATAGATATAGGTGTACGTACCTGTGTGCGAACGGAATGCTCGCGTGGTTGGTAACAGGATTTAACGACGAACGAAACTCTAGATCGATGGATCCTGTTTTTCGGCCGCGTCGAGGAGCGAAGGGGGGCGTAACAGAGCCAGACACGTTTACTTCGATACTTGTAATTTATTTTAGGAACTTGCTGCGACAGTAGGTAATATGACGGTCCCCTCGCAATCGCACTTTCTATCCTAGACGTATACGAATATTATTTACAGCGATATTGTTTATCATAAATAGGTACGCGTACTCGGTTCGTGTACGTAGATCTAGAGCGACGTTCGAGTAAAGTTAGTAGCCGAAGGAGGATTCGATTCTCGTCGATCTCGATTTTTTTATACAACCCGCTGATCGCTGCCCATCCTCGCCGCGTAGGTGTCCGCACGCACGGCTCCTCGTTCTTTATCCGTGCGAGCCTTTATCGTTCTGCTAAATGAAAACGCGCCTCCATCGATACATCAGAGAAGGGAACATCGTAGAGGGGGGTCGATTAATTCTGCGTGGATTTTTTTCCTTTTCTTTTCTTTTTTTCTCTCTTACGGTTAGGTATATCGTTACCGACGATAGCGATCGTACGATAATTAATAATAATCGTCGTTAATGCTGCGATTGTTCCCCTATATTTACACACACACACACGTCCCTCGGGATTGTTACACCAGTACACGTGGCACAGGTATGCATTTTCTGTACACGCACGCGAAGCCTCTCCACCGATCCATCCTCAAAGTCTGCGATCAACCGTCTCGCTGTTTCAACCCTCTCGCGCGCACGTACACACACGTCTATACAAAGATACGTACCCATGTATGTACACGTTCTACGTACACATAAGATCATCTCTCCTCCTCTTCGTCCGCGTCTCTTCCATCGGGACACCGTCGAATCCTCTTCGAGAACGAATCGAACGTATCGCGCGGAGAATATCAAAGGTGGCGACGGCGTTTAAATCGCGCGACAGCATACATTACTTCCGTTGGTGCTTGCTCGGTCTTTTATACGACGTAAGGTCGATAGAGCGGCTCCTGAAGCTCGCCAGCGGCCCTCTGCGTCTCTTGCAGCGTCCCTTTGGTGTCCTCCTGCGACGGACTCGGCGAACTTAAACTCGGATCACCACCGGTGCCCCTCTCGGTGTTTCTCGCGTTCCCGCCCTCCTCGACTTTGTTACTCGACCGCGCCTCCTGCTGGGCCTTTTTACTCCTCTTCCACTTCATCCGTCGGTTTTGAAACCAGATTTTCACCTGAATTTTTAAACACACCTCGCATCGCTCCTGCGTCATAGGTAATGATGCTGACACGTTCGCGACCGGCGAACTATTCGCGTTTACGATAAGCTGAGTGCCAGTGAAAATAATGAAACTCTGAAGCTGGTTACCGCGATTTTGTAACATTAACGCGAGGATGGAAGTTGTAAAATTTGATGATGTTGCTAATATTTAGAGTAGAAGTTACAGAAGGCGAATTCACGTCAGTGACAACCAGGAATTGAATTCAACGTCAACGGTCGCGAATGCGTTGGTTCAGATCGAAACGATTAAGCGTCGTTCGAACGAGATGAAAGAATATATTAATGAGATTAATGAAAAGAAAGGGACAGAAAAGGTGAAGGAATAACTAAGAGAAAGGAGTGGCGTCACGAATGGTTCGAATAAGAACGAATTGGTTCGAAGCAATCGCGCGTGGCATACTCGATGTACAATTTCTCGAATTTCGCTGTATCGGATGCACGGACTCGATATTTCTTCCCCCCAGTTCCACTCCGAGGAAACGATGTAAATCTTTTGGGCAACATACCCATCGCGCGTTCCGATCGACCCGTCTCATCCACGGCCCCGCTGTGTTATACATCTTCAATCTTTTGGGGGGGAAGAATACGTGTTTTCTTGCCGCTGTGATATTTTCGTTACGCAGTGTTACGAGATAGCACGAGTTAAACGATTGATCGCGCGGATTTTCCTTTATCCAAACGTTTGCTTTGGTAATCGAACTTGTCCTCGAACGAGTCTTCGAAACGAACTTCGCGTGTCCTTCGCGTTGCCTGTACGTTTCTTAAAAAAAAAAGTCGAATCGCGATTATCGATGTGAATTTAATTTCGAGTACGACGAACGTTCCGCCGACGCTGCAAAGCGAGCAAAGAAGAAACGACGCGGCGGAGAACGTCCGGACGCTCGAGAGCTGAACGGTCCAAGTAGAATCGGTTATAATATCGAAACAAATCAGGGACTCAGTCTGCCATAATTCAGACTTTCGTCGGCACGTGTTTGCTGAGTGATCCGTCAGGACACATAAGCTTCGAAGTTATGTTTAAGTTGTTGGACTGCGCAAGATATCCCGCTCGATCACATTCGTCCTGGCGAAGTGGAAGGATTATTCCGCGTAGACAGGATTCTCCTACGCGGACACGTTTCTTTTCTCCCTCTCTGGATCTTATTCGTCGCTCGATCGACGAGCCACAAAGGATTACATACGTTTCCTCTTCGCGAGATGAAAATGAAGAGCAGAGACCAAGGACGAGGATAAGAAAAGGGAAAATGGTACCAAATAGTGAGAAATGGAGGAGGTATCGGTTCAAGTGGCGACGTATAAACACGAAACAGCCTTTATCTATCGACGAGCCACAAAGGATTATATACGTTTCCTTTTCGCGAGATGAAAATGAAGAGTAGAGACCAAGGACGAGGATAAGAAAAGGGAAAATGGTACCAAAAAGTGAGAAATGGAGGAGGTATCGGTTCAAGTGGCGATGTATAAACACGAAACACCCTTTACCTATCGACGAGCCACAAAGGATTATATAATATATGTTTCCTCTTCGCGAGATGAAAATGAAGAGCAGAGAACAGAACGAGGATAAGAAAAGGGAAAATGGTACCAAATAGTGAGAAATGGAGGAGATATCGGTTTAAGTGACGATGTATAAACACGAAACACCCTTTACCTATCGACGAGCCACAAAGGATTATATAATATATGTTTCCTCTTCGCGAGATGAGAATAAGGAGCAAAAAATAGGGGCGAGGATAAGAAAGAGGAAAATGGTACCAAATAGTGAGAAATGGAGGAGATATCGGTTCAAGTGACGACGTATAAATACGTAACAGCCTTTACCTGCGTCTCGGTGAGCATCAACGAGGTGGCCACCTCGAATCTCTTCGGTCTGCTGAGGTACTTGTTCTGCCGGAATTGTTTTTCCAGTTCGAGGAGCTGCTGGGACGTGAAAGCGGTCCTGGGCCTTCTGGTTTTCCCGAGGAGGGCGTGCTGGGCCGCGCAACCTGCGCAGACACGGGAGAATAACCGAATGTACATTAATAATTTCAGGGCAAATATATCTGGTCCGTTCGATGCACTTTCCGGTGCCGAGCCGTCTGTTTGCTTAACTGAAAATACTTGTCTCGCGAAGGCAAATATCTACCCGACGAAAGCGGGAGGAGGTCGCAATTGTCGCGTGCCATCGATAATCCTGTTTCGAATTAATACTAATCGCGCGGAGGGACCAATAAAAATCATCGAATGCTAATGCAATTACCGCGAATATAAATCCCCCCTGGGTCGCAATACCACGGTTTGGGGTTTCGAACGGGGAGAGACTGCGGGACAGAAGACCTAGGGTGGACCGCCCTAACGATTAGCCGTACGAGCCGGTCTTGCCCAGACCCGATTTTCCTTCCTCTCTGACTTTATACGCGCGATGAATCAATTTAATGCATACGTTTACAACCAGTCATATCTGGGCCCGAATTTGTTCGCAAACGCGGCGGTACCAGCGAACTGCGTCAAATCTGACATTCTAATCGCGAGCTGGTTACTTATAATTTGCAAATTTTGGTATTTGAAAATAATTTCTCTCCAGTTTCTTTTACCCCCTTGATAATCATTATAACTCATCCACCAAAGTCGTTCATTGCATAGAAGTGAACTTTAAAATCCCAATGGGTCTCGATGCGTTTAAATTAATAAGATACCACGGATCCTCTAAGCTCTGTCAGCGAATAAACGATTAAAGAAATTGTATACGTATATTGTTAAGATTGCTCGAGGTGAGACGATAATTTGATCGATCCGATGTATACATCGCGTCGGTTGGGTACGTACGATGCGGCATTCGATGTGGTTTACGATACTTTTTCCTCCAATTACTTTCAGCTTGCGACGTACCCCTCGTCCCCTCCCTAGGCCGCCTAATTTAACCAGCAAGTGCCTGACCGGCTGTCAATGTTTGTACACATGGCAGTGTTTAGTCGCGCGTACACTCAGATTAATCTGGAACGTGCGATACCCTTATGTCACTCTTAATCAGCCGCTTAATCAAACATTCAACACCGAGGGTGGGGGGGGCCCCTTTTAAATTTTTACACCTCAGAATGTCGAATCGTCGCTCGAAAAGAACACAACTCGAGCCTCGTGCATCGATGGCCAAAACAGTCGCTTCTCTTTCTCGATTTCGATTCTTCCCTCGCTTCGACGCAACGACAACAACCTCGTTCCCATCACGACGACTGTGCATCTCGCCGTCGCGCGCGTATGCCACTTCGCAAACGTGCCCAACGTGCGGTCGTAAATCGTCGACGATCCCGATCCCGTTACTTTTTATATGATACGTTGGTATTTATCATCGAGTGCGTCTATAGTTGCACATTAATCGTCCCTTTGAACGATGGTTTGTCACCCGCTGCGCACATATGGTTCGTCCGATGATTCTGCTCCTTCACGTACCGCGGCAATTATCGTCCGACAGATTTCCGTCCCACCCCTATTCGCTACGATTTCTATCGCTGTACCCGTGCATTTTCCACGAACTGCACGCACGATCGTGCGTATATCCTATGTACATAATAGTCCACGTTGGAGCAATTTCCAATCTTAACCAGCCACCCTTGCGAACGAAACAACATCGTTGGTCTCATCCCAATCGAGCGTCTTCGTTTAAGTTCGCGAATCAATCTATCCCGATAAAGTTTAATCAGAAAGCAAAACCGCCGATGCGGAATGCTCGAAAGCCACCGAAATTGTACGAGCGGCGAAGGCGTCGGGGAGAAATGGTGCGAGTTATGACAGATGTCGGTAAACAAGAAGGGCGGCACCGCCGAGTGGACAATCACCATTTCCGTGCTCCTCTACGCGGGGCGAAGCAGTGGGGTGCCGTTAAGGTTAACGTCGTTCTCACCCCGCCGCACTTTTATCATGATAATTTAATTTATTTGGGCTCCTATTAGCCGCTTCACGCCAGCCCGCTCTTAAATCATGCTGATCACCATACCAGTAAACACCAGCCATTATCTGTACTTAACGCAACTCTATCCCCCCCCCCCCTCTCCCTCTATTCTTCATTTTCACCCTCGACGACCGACCACCCCGTACTCCCATCGAGCGCCTCGTACACCTTCTCCATTTGGTGGCTCCTCGACTATCTATCTCTCTATCTGGCTATCTATACGTTCTATCGCTATCTGCGCGTACAAACACGTACAGATACCGTGGTAATTATAGAGTTTCCTCTAATGGTTAACACCGCGAGGATCAGGAACGGTTTCGCTCGATCCTCGCTCGCCATCTCGAAATCGTGTGCAATCTGTCGGTGCCCATTACCAAAGCGCAATTCCATTTCGTTGATACTCGGTGTCTCTTCGAGACTCGTAATTTCCTGCGAAATTACACGAGCAAACTGTACAAAACCGTGTCCATGATTCTCGCGATCAGCAGCGCGTAGAAGAGAAATTACACAGCGAACCTGATTGGTGTGTACACAGGCGACGCATGCGACTTGTTAAAAATGACTCGCGAAATCGCCGCAGCGAACAGTTACAGTCGTGCAGCGTGTAGTTTATACGGTTGTTATATACACGCTCGTCCCTCCTTCCCACCCCATCTCGCGTTACTTTTGTTCTCGTTCCGACGCAATCTTCCGCTCCTCCCTGTGCGTCACCCCCTGAACGTCTCCTCGCCTCTCGTCTATACGCTTACATTTTGTAGTTTGGTATTCTTACTCGCGACTCGATTCTTGTTCTCCTTCTATATTAAATAGTTCTGGCCCCCCTCGTCCTCCTCCTCGGGTTTCTCTCCCCCGATGGGTGTGAACTGGCGTGCGCGCGCGCGCTGGTTACGCGCGGGTTCCCAGCTCCCTCTCCTTGTCTCGTATACCGGCGGAAGCTCCGCCTGCAGCCCTGAGTGCTCGATACGACCCGCCTCCGGATCCTTAACCCCTCGTATCAGAGGTGAACGAAGACGGGCGAGGGTAACGTCGCGGTGATACCCACCATCTCTCTGCACCCTCTTGCGCGCGAGACGTCATCGACTCCTCTTTTCGTTGCGCCGCACGATTGGAGATCCCCGCCGGTGAGGGCAGATGGATACGCCGCGGAGGAAAAAGTTGGCCAACTTCTCTCTCAGAGATTATTTTCCTTACCCGAAACGGTTGGATTTAATTTCAAACTCGCCCCGTGGAGCTCACCGCGAATCACGTCATAAACATCCAGAACAGTTGCCATTTAGTTTTATCATCGGACTGCTACTAACTGGAATCGTTTCGCGTTTCTGCTTCCTCTCTCTCTCTCACTCTCAGTAGCTTCCACTGTCGAATGATGCAGCCATTAGACGCGAAATCGACGATACCGTCGTTCCTCGCTCCTCAGTTTCCACGTAATTATTACGATACCTGTATATTCGCGTAGGCAACGGCTGATCGGTTCTAAATTAAATCGTCGCGATTTTCGTAACGATCCTCTCGTTCGTTCGCCATGAAGCGAGCGGTACGATTCGCGCGTTGCACGGGTAAACGCGTAACGAGCAAAGTACACGCGATTATTTATATAGGCTTTCGCGGTACCATCAAGCGGACGCTCGTGTACACGCGTGCGAGTAAAGACGCGGTGAATCGCGTGAACGTTTGCACGCGTCCATGTGGCTACGATGCGACCAGACCAGATCATAGAGATATAGGATGGTTTGGGCGAACGTGGAACGTTACACATCGGGTAACCAAGATCTGTTTGCTTGCGGGCGGCCAAACTAGCTGGCAGCTAATTCAGAAACACCATTACCGCCTACATGCCTATAGACAGGTAGACTGGCGCGATCGCTACTGCCAACGCCGCTAGAACGTTTTCGACGTGTTCCCCTGTATCTATCAACGTTTCTGTACACCCTCTACGTACACGCGTTTCCGATTTCTAGCCGTGTATCGTGTCCCCCCCCTCTCTCTCTCTCTCTCTCTCTCTCTCTCTCTCTCTCTCTCTCTCTCTCTCTGTCTGTACTCGTTTAAACGCATTACCGTAGAGATACTGTCCTTGTGTTGCGCGATGCATAAGCGTGGATGTGCAATTAATACAGAGCTACCAGGTTCCTCCATGGCTCTCGTAGACGATGGAGAATTGTACTGAGATCGTGTAACCGTCGTATAAGTTACGATGTTAAGCGTTTAGTGGGTAGTTGTCTGTTATTCGTAGGTGTTGGCAACATTTTTGCGTACCTTCGTGGGTATTTGTACTGTGCGATGCTTAAGCGTGAGTGTGCAATTAATACAGAGCTACCATAGTTCCTCCATGGCTCTCGTAGACGATGGAGAATCATATGGAGATCGTGTAACCGTAATATAAGTTATGATAAACGTTTAGTGGATAATTGTCTGTTATTTATAAGTGTTCATAACGTTCGTGGATACAATTTTATATGAAGATAACTACCATTTAATAATTTTCCTGGACAGAAGAGTACCCAACAAGATGGCGATGCGGGAAATGAAAGAAATTGAAAACGTTCGGTAACGAGAGACGTAATAAAAGCGATTTCCGTTCTTGGATCGTTTCAAAGATGAGCGAAATTAGCTGTTGGAACACGGTCTATGTAAGTCCGTGGAGTCACCATGGCAACCCTACAACGTCTGCGTCGGCGTTATGCCATCGTAGAGAGAAGGGCGAAGGGGATGAATAGACGGATGAATGACGCACAATTAACTAATTAAATCATCCGCCAACCCTTCGCGTGCTTCATCTCTCGGGTATCATCCCCTTTTGTTGGCAGACCTCCTACCACCTCTTCAACATCTTCCGCCATTATTTTTCCCTCTGCGAGTTGTAAAGCGTATTCCCGGACGTAACCGATGTCAGGAAACGGAAACTGCCGTGCGGAGACCGCGACTCGATGCGAGTAACGCGTATACGCGAGATGGAGGGGGATAAAATTATTGTTAACGGACAACGTCGCGTGAATTATATACGCCGTTGTCCGCGCTTACCCACTTGTTTGCTCTTTAAAAATTGCTCGCGACTTAAATACCCGGCATCCGACGTTCGTACGCGTCGAAAAGCCGTTTCGGTCGATTTCGATTAATCCTAGCGCAAACTGGTATCGCGCGCGTTAATACGCGCGGACAGGTGAAACGGTTTTTCAGCGTACAGTCAGTAGGAGGTGGGCAGAGAGAGAGAGAGAGAGAAAGAGACGCGCGCGGCAAAGATCGCGAGATCACGTCCGCGTAGAGGTCAATTTCGATATCGACGGAGGCTCGATACGTTCGATTATACGAGCCGGGCGGTGGCGCGCGGTATCGTCGCGAATATCGTCGTCGGTGTAACGCGCGACAAATATTCGCCAAATAAAAGCTCGCGTCTCCTCCGGTTTCAACCCTATCCGCTCGCAACCGTGGAGTCGGCGTACTCATCGTTATTTACATAACGTCGAGAGCATACGAGAATGCGAGACTACAGGTAAGCGTGCGTGCGAGCGAGCGAGCGAGCGAGGGCGAGGAAGAGGGCGAGAGAGGGTTGAAAAAGAGAGGTGGAGAAAGGGGTGGAGAGAAGGGCCGAACGGGACGATACTCCCATCCAGCGATTTTTTAACAAGTCGTGTTCGCGTTCCCTGCCGACGCGATAACAGCCGCTTCAGGTGGGGCTGAACGCGATCGTTTTATTTTATTCCGCGAGACCGCTTTTTTTGTACCCGTTGCTCGTTTTACGCTATCGGGTTTTCGCCTTTTTCGTCGACGTTGGATTGCTCGGCAACTACCAATCAGGATCATCTGACAGAAAGTACCCCGCACTCCGTTCCGGACACCATTCGATCTCTCTCGCTCCACCGTCGCGCGCACTCTGCCTCTCTCTCCGTCTCACCCTGATATACACCCGCATTTCGTTTATTCCCGTCCCCCCTCCCCCATTTTTCTCTCTTTCCCTCTCTTTCCGCGCTCGTTTATTCGGATTCGGTCCGTCTCGGCATCCTGGCCTGCTACGTTCACTGACCAATTTGTTCGATAAAAGCTTTCGACTGATTGGCCGGACAACGCGACCACGTCGATTTTTTCTAAGCGCGAAATTTACCGTGCTATGTAACCGGGATCATCTCCTCTTCTCTTCTGTCCCTCTCTCTCTCTCTCTCTTTCTCCCTCTGTCTATTAACCGACCGATTCCTTCGATCCTTCCTTCGAGATCGTTTCCCCTTTAGCCACGCCACCAGTCTTACCTCCCTTATCTTTCTCCTCGTCGAAGAGCTGCTTAATCATTTCAGTCATTTGTAACGTTCGTAATTTACCTTGAGACCTCTTTTTTCGAATTAAATTTTCAATTCAATATTCTTCGATAGTTGCGAACGAAAGTGAGCGAGAAATGAAGAAGTTGTAATATTTGTTCGATGTTGGCGATCGTTGAACAAATGGCTAAATTATTGCAGAAAAGGAACGTTGTATCTCGCGTGGTACGCGATACGCGTTTTCGATAATGTACTGCGAAATTCTCTGCCAATGTTATCATTTAATAACCGACCTAAAAACTTGAGTAGCCAGCCGATATAATAAGGTAAAGAGTTACATTAAGCATGTAAACACTCGCTATCTGCTTATCGTGCGAACAATCTGTCAATCTGTTTTACAACGTTCTTGCACCTCGGTGCCGTTAAATATTGTTACACACCGTTCACCAGCGAAATACAGTGTTACTCACCGTTACACCTACTAAAACCGATTTTTATCCTTAACTAATATTTTAATCGTTTTAGCAAGATTAACGCGCGTGCATAATTTCTCGAGATTTCTCACCGTTCGTTCGTCTGTTCTTTCGTCCATACGATCAGTGACTGAAAAACGTCCGAGAGGAAATTCATTAACGAAAGAGTATCCTACCTATCTATCCGCCGAACGAACGCTTAAAAACCTCAAATGGAACTTCTAACGCAGAGATGGTTAAAGTAATTACAGATTAAATACAGATAGCGACAGTGGCAGTCGTACAACTCACCAGCCAAATCGGCGGGTAACCTGGGATACAACATTCCAGTCCTGGCTAACCACTCGAGCTGAAGTGGATGGATGTGATGTTGCTGAGGATGAGCTCCGGCACTCTGCGAATGTCCGACGGGTTGACTTTCCTTGTGTATCGAATGAAACGCGCTACCACCCGCCGGGTGATAATATAATCCTCCTGTGTGTATCAGCGAGCTGCTCGGATGTAAGAGGAGCGCTTGATTCTGTCGCGCCACACCGGTACCGCTACCAAGCGCACCGTAATGGCCGCTTGGCAAACTTGGATTACCAGGAACGGTATTGCCACTGGGTTCCTCCGATCCAGGCGAGATCGGTGGACTCGAGACGGGACTGTGGCTCGTGTTGCTCCCCGAGCTGGCGCTTCCTGTCCTCGTAGGATCGATCTCCACGGAACCGTCCTCCTCGATGTTCTCCAACCGATCGACGCGATACCCTCCGTTACCGATTCGAGGGTTCTCGCCCTTGAATGCCGTTTTCTCGCGTTGAATCGAGATCGTCGTCACTTCGTCGGGCTCCAGACGAATCCCAGACAGTGGTACGTCTCGTATGGACCGGTCACGGATGTCCTGTCTGTCGCATCCTTCGCGTATACGCTCTATGTTCACCGGTGAATTCGCCTCGTGCTGGACAACCGATCTGTCGAACGGGTTTAGAAGACCAGAAACGGACGACGCGCTCTGCTCGTCCACGGTCCCGACAACGGCAGCACCACTCCTAACACCGTGCCCGGGTACGATCTCACCTGGTGCACCCGTGTCGAGGTCTACGTCGGAGCCAGCACCCGCACCACCACCAGCACCACTTAGACCGCCAAGGGTGCATGAGGACTCTCGATCGTGACCGCGAACCAACGAGTTCGTTAAACAGGTACTCGCAACGTCGATCGTGGGATTTCGCGATCCGAACAACAATCTTTGATTACGCTCCGCGCGCTCGTGATCCAGGCTTTGCTCCTGTTTTCCAGTGGCTCGACCCAGCAACGCGTCGATGCAGAAGGACGTCTTGCCGAGGGAACTGTGACGCCTGTCACCAGAATGGACCGTGTACTCGTGCGGCGAGATCCTCCCGGGCGAATTGTTCGATTCCCTGTAATGCGTCGCGGATACCATCTCCTCGGTGAAACACTTCACGCTCGTATTGTCCGGGTCCTGGAAGAAACTGGACGACTCGTGTTCCTGTTTCAAGTAGGCGGCCTTTCTCACGTCAAGCTCCTCGCGGTACCTCGACATTCGCGATTCGTCCTCCAGCTCCAGGGGCGAGCAGTTCTCAGCGAAACGTACGTTCTCCGGCGATTCGATCGGTTTGTTTCTCACTTCGGAACCGGGCGAGCGCGCTTCATCCGATCTCGGCGAACAACTCGAATCGCGAACTTTTTGACGGACACCGTAAGAATTGTGTTGACTAGTTTGCTGTTGCCGTTGTTGTTGCTGCTGCTGTTGCTGCTGCTGCTGCTGCTGCTGCTGCTCTTGTTGTCGCTGCCGCAAGTACGAGTCCTCGAAAATCCCTTGCGCGTTGTAATGCATACCTGGCTCGTAGTTACGCGATACGCGTTAGATCGATTGATTAGCGCATAGTTGGCCCTTTCGCGAGCACCAACGTCCCCCTCGAGACGATTACGCCGGGCGAAATTTAGACCGCGTCCCTTCACTGACCGCGCGAGACTCGAGCCTTTCGATACTTTCGAGCGTCGACGGATACCCGATCGGTAATCGATCGATAATGGATCGACGGCCGATCGACATCCGAGCACGCAGTGCTGTTGTGTATCGATGAGCCGAGCGCGACCGCGGCACGATCGACCGGCTAATTAAAAAAAAACGGAAACGTCACCCCCGGTTGTTCGCGGAGCGGAGTCGCGGGGTGATCGGCGCGCGACTTCGGTGGTTTTTTCTTTTTTTTTTGTTTTTGTTTTCCTCACGCGAGCGCTTCTTCGATCGCGCGCGGTGAAACGCGGGCGGCAGCGTAGTCGCGAAACGTTTAAAACGATCGTGGGCTGCGGGCGCGTCACCGGTGACGGACGACGATCTGGATACCGGTTCTGATTTCGCGGCAAAACGAGCGATTAGCTCGACACCGCACCACAAAGTGACGTCGCGAGGAACCGCGTGTCCGTAACGGGAAAACCGCTCCCCTCTGCTGCTGCATTTCCGCGGTCAGTCGATTCTGCCACGCCTATCGCGGCAAACCTCGCGGATTCTGCCACGCCTACAGGAGATCCCCCTTTGTTCCCCTCGGCCCGCTAACTCTCTGTCAACGGTTCCTAGCCACGAGTCCCGAGTCCCGATTCTCGATTCTCGAGCGTTCAACACCGGAGCAGCAAACTCCCGAGTCCCCCTCCTCCCCCTCTCCTCGCCGCGCTTGAAAACCCGCCCGACACCCACCCCCTCGCCCTCGAGCCCCGGGCAGAGGATTTGCAGTATGAAACTAGGATCTAGTTGCACACTGTTCGCGTACACGAAAGTGAGAGACAGAGATAGAGAGAGAGAGAGGTAGAGGGAGGGGAGAGAGATTTGTCTTGACTCATTGAATTCATCCCTTATGAAAGTATCCGGAAAGAAAAGAAGGAGATGGGAGGAGAGGAAGAGGATGGGATAGGGTGAGAAGGGACAGGGAACGCGGGCGAAAGGTATTAAGGAAAGTTAAAAAGTTATTAAGAATGAGAAAAGAGTTGAAAATTAAAGTAGTAACGACCGGAAAGCTGCGTTATCGGAACGGGAGATGTACAGCTCGTACCACAAGAAGAGGTTGAGGACAGCGTTGATATCGTAACGAGAAGATAATCGAATAATTCCGAATTTTTTTTTATTATTCTCGAACGTGCTCACGATGTTGCAAACAACGTATCTGTTATATCTGTACATACGGGTACCTATCAGTCGCAGTTTCGTTTTTTTTTTTTTTTTCACTGTATTCGCTCCGTGACTCTTCCTAGGGAAATACATATCGGCGATATCGGACGCTTTTATCGAGCAACTAATAGCCGCGTAATAGGTATCACACCCAGTTTTCGAGTAATCGGCCTGTTATCGGTTGTCGCACGATATTTCATGTGGATCCTACGACGCATTTGCTTATCCTACCTGATAAAAGGTCTATTCGTTTTTAACGTGTCTAGCCGCACGTCTATGTATACACATGCAGCGTGTACGTACAGTTTTCTCGAATATACCGAGTCCCCTTATCGTGCCGTGGATTTCGGTCCTTATCAGGAGCTAACAAGAACCGAAAGAGGCGGAACGCAGGGAGGTAAAAAGCGAAAACGCTTCGAGACGGTTATCTAAATTTTTTCCAAATTATTCTCTGTACACGCGAGAAGCTATTTGCCACCGTTCGCCGTATAAACTCTCCGCTACGTGACCACTCTCGCGATTAACAAAAGAAAACCATTATCGCTGTACGTTTCACCGACGAATCTCTCTCTCTCTCTCTCTGGTACCTGTTTTCTGAGAGATCACTTACGTCTAAAATAATGATAGATCACCACTACACCTTTCACGACTGTTGTGGCTTCTTGTATACTCTTCACGATCTTTTTGGGCCCGTCCGATGCTTTAAATCGCGGCGAAACCGGTACGAGTCGAAGGCAAACGGTACAAGTTCACCGGTGACCGCTTTTTAACCAAATAACACAGAGGGCAGAATATTTACTTAAGGTTCGAAGCACGTTCAACGAACGTACATACACACGAAATAAAAATTTTAAACGTTTCCTTCCAATACAACCCTCGTTCCCTCCCTACCCCTCTGCGGTGTGTACCGCATCATACACTCGGATGGAGGAGCTGGACATATCCTTATTTTGTCACCATTTTAATGCCTGCTGTTATTCTTGCTCGTTAAACAGTTTCGATGTCTACGAAAATAATATTATACCGCGTTTCTTGGTCGATCTCTCGTCTCGCAGTTGCGGCGATTTTAAATGGCCGACGATTAAAACGATTACAGAGAGTACAAGTTGCAATAATTTCATCGCGATGCAATGTACACTCTTCTGTAGATACGTACTCGTATACGTGACGTACGTTATGTAGATACATACAGGCAACACCTTTCGACTTCGATTGTCGAGCAAACACAAAGATTTTCAACCAGTGATTATGCCCCGTCACGATAAACCGAGCGTATTTTTCTCTTTTCCCTTGCCACCCGTGCTGGCTACTTCGAAAATCCCAGGTATTCGAAACCGTGTATACGCTTCGACGATTCTCTGCACCGAACGACGAGTACGCGAACGATCGTTAAGTAGCGTCGCTGTCGATCAGATCGCGTTAATTAGAGAATTCTGAAAGAAACCAATCGGTACATTTCCTTCGTCGGGTACAAAGTTCGCCTCGGTGAATATAAACGATCGGCGATTATAATTCGTGCGCGGTAAATTTCACATGTTGAGAGATAAAAATTTAGGACAAATGCCGCTTAAAGTCTTGTTATCCCAACTCGAAAGTAATTAACGGTTTGATGGTCGATTCATCCGTTCTTATCGGGGGGATAAGATTGCTCGATCAATAGCTCGATTAGGTGCCGCCGATAATAGATAAATCTTAATTGGTGTCATATATCGATTTGCCGTTGCTTTCTGTATATGTAAATGCTGTTAATCGTATTTTATCCCCTTTGTTACGATTCGCTTAATTTAAAATTGTTCAAAGTGTTGGAGGGCGCACGATACCCGACAGCCAGATAGTAATCGCCTCGATAATGCGTAACGTATCAGTGATATAATAAGCATTTACAGAGATTTGTCTAAAAGGTATTTCGAAGCTATACACAGATACGCGTTCCACTACTTATTCATAGAGTGATGATCGGGTCACGTAGCTGATGTATTTCGAATAGTCATTTTCTCGTCACGACAGACGGACCAATTTGATTTTCGACTGTAGAGAGAGAGAGCAGGGATCTCGTACAATATCGGGACAACGGTAATCGTAACGAAATCA
Source organism: Xylocopa sonorina (assembly GCF_050948175.1). Taxonomy (NCBI): domain Eukaryota; kingdom Metazoa; phylum Arthropoda; class Insecta; order Hymenoptera; family Apidae; genus Xylocopa; species Xylocopa sonorina. The sequence goes on from NC_135193.1 coordinate 19,254,646, forward strand.
TCGTCTCGCGAATAATATAATCTTTTTTGTTCCTTTATTTTTATTCACCTCGAGATCTATTTCCTAATTAGAATCTTCTGGCCCCTATGTGGCCGCACCGTCGAGTTCGGCCCTCACCGCCCATTACTTTTAATGGCGTTGTTAATGAAACTAGGTGTCGCCAAATTAACCTCTCGTTTCAGCAACGCTCAACCGACATTGAAAACCGTCGAATATTTCGACGCGGGAAGACAATTTAGTTTTAAGTTTATGATTTATCGTCCAGATACGTGTACAATGGCTACGCGTTATACACGCCGGCACACGCGTACAATTTATCAAACGAAAGCCTCGAAAGCTAGTAGTGAAGTGTGTTAATTAAACGCGGCTTAAAATCGATACTGCGATCGGCTTTGCGAAACTTTTGTCGATCAAGGTGAGACGTGTCGAATAGAAGGTGTGCCAATGAAACGAGCCGCTTTAAAACCTTCGTTCACGAGGGCGAGCGATTTTAAATAAAACTTTTAACATCGATTGTAACACGTGTGTCGTTAAGGTGACCAACAGTCCCCTGAACACGTTTATGTCTGGAAATAAGGCTTCCATTGCTCGATGAAGATCGCTGGATCTCGCAGCATGTGATTGTTCCCTCTTGTAGAGGTATTTAAGGAGCAAAGTGTGTAGAGTAATCTTGTCTCACGAGAGACGAAGAAGTTTAAGGGAAGAATTTGTATTGCAAAGGATTGGTATTATACTTTTGAATATGTTGCGATATATAACGAAGAAATCTACACCCCAAATACATGTATTCTGTACTATGAAGATCATAGATTAGCTGCATAATATTCGAAGCCTGAAGTAGTGAAATTAAATGATATCGTATACAATTCTAATTTAGATTAAACAATTTTCCTCTCGAAATAGATCTGTCCATCTGGATTGGGCTCGACTAAGTAGCACAAAGCGAGACGGTGAAGCGAGAAGTGGCCTCGATAAAAATCTGACTGGAAATTAAAAAGGAGGCGACGATGGGAGAGGGAAAGGAAACGAAATTGTAAAGGAGACGCGATGTAACACGAAACTAGTACGCTACGTTTGAAAACCACTGGCACCGGCTGATTACCGCGGTAACCACCCCCCGAGCGCCAATTAATCTTAACTTTTACGGGGCAAACACTTTTCATTAAGCTCGGTCCTGCCTCCAACCGGAGTCGAGTTATCCCTTCCTCGTTTCACCCTTAGCCACCCTTGCCTACTTGCCTTTTTTTCCCGCCCTCCCCCACTCTTCTAGAGCGCAGCCAGCTCTCTTCGCACTCGGTTCTCCACCCCGAGTTACGGCGAAGAACGGCAAGGAAAATGGTTCCCCAGACAAGCGTTTAATCTGGCTCTAATTAGCAACTTACCCTCCGCCCACGTCTCAACGTTCCACCTATTTAGTCTCCCTTCGTTTCCCGCAGCATCATCCCCTTTCCCTCTCGCCCTCACCACCGCTCTTACTCCCCCACTCTCGTACCCAATTCCTTCTCCTTCTCCATCTCGATTTCCCTCTTCTTCAGCCTCTCCCTCTAAGATATTTCCTTCCTGGTCTACCTATATAAGTATGTATATATATAAAACCGTTGCTAACAAAAGCTTTTAGCGGGGCTAAGAGTGGTATATGTCGTCTAACGAATGTCCACCACCTACCAAGCCATCTTGCCACTTTTTAGCCATCCGTTCAACCGCAATGGAACTTGCCATTACGATCATTATCGATTAAGATTTGTTTAATTGTATGTCTATCGAATGGCACTGGTTGATGTCGTTAACAAATGATCCTGGATGAAAGATATTAAAATTAGTAGTATATTTGTACTCGAGAGGGGTGCAAGACGAGAATGAAAATATACGTATGTATTGAAATTCTGCAAGAATAAAACTATGAGTCATGGTTCTTGCCTTTATTCCATTTTTCACTCGGTAAAGCTACAATTGCTAATTGCTACTGTATGCTAAAGTTTTCTTGTGACCGTTTCAATAATTCTGACCCCTTATATTAGACTTACACGCTTTGCTTCTGTGTAAAGCATGGTTACTCGTAGTTTACCGTTTCCTTCTATACCGACAAGACTCTGTTTTGGCAACAGCCAGAAATAATTAACATATCCATAGTCGGTTCTTTCTTCGTATGCAAAATCTTTCGAGAAAAGTCATCTGATGAAACTATCGTGTTTCCTTCTGAGCATGTACAAAAGAAGTATCAGTCGTTGATAACTCTGAAAATTTTTCTCGAGAACATAGATGACTTGAATGTGGTCAAACATTAGGGGCAAATCTGATAGGAAATGGAATAAAATTAATGAATTTTCGGGGGATTTTCGAATACTCCCTGCATTCTATTATTCGTTTTTATCCAACAATAAAAATTCACTACATAACAATATCCGAGAATTATTTTCCTACTCTTTCTGTTCGTTTTTCACAGAAATTAACCAAGATACGTATAACTTAATTGGTATTATTTATCTCCATGATCGGGCGGGCGCCAAAAGGTTTACGGTACCGAATATCACTGGGGTTATATGTATATGTACACGTCTTAAAAATCTCTCTTTATAAAAAAATAAACCGTGGCAAACTTTGGTAGCTTTCTCATCCTGTTGTCCCATACACACTGTTGTCCCGCCACTTTTTATCTGTCTCGATATCTGTTCCTTCTTTCTAGAGAGCCATGAAACTTAACTCATAACTTTATCGATCCAAGGTACAAATTTCTGAATATTAGTGTACACGCCAGGTAGATGCTCCCGACCACACCCAATACCCCAGGACACAAGACCGATCAAGACGTGCCTTCCTTCGACGGCCATGGTTAACGGGCCACCAGAGTCCCCCTATTTAAAAGCAAGCTTGTAATCACTTCAACTGTACATCCAGTCAATAAATCGCTTTTAATTACCGCCTACGAGTCTAGTAATTGGGTTACCTGACAGGAATCTCGTCCACCTTCTTTATAGCCTGCGCACAAAAAGACGTCGTGAATAGTTTCTCGTCTCCCAGCCGCTCTAAACCAACGCTGACACCTCTCGTTGGGTATCACCTGAAGATAATTATCTCAATTCGAATTTGAACAGCGACCAGAAAAAGGACACGTGGGCAACTCGTGTGTTTGCCTGTGGATTCAATGTACGCACCTCGACGGCGACTTCCTGAAGAACCGATGGCGCTGAACTTTGCCCGTGTCTTGTTCGACCCCAACCAGCAACTGTTGCCGTGCGCCCAGAAAGTTTTAGATTTTTCGCTGGCAAACAAACAGGTACGATGTGTTGCTTGAACGCTACCGTCCTCGAAAGCTTCACCAGTGCCACATCGTTCCGGAAATCGGTCGCTGAGTATTGCGGATGAACCTGCGGCATTTTTAACAACAACGGTGAACCGGCTCCGCTATTTTTCTTTTTAGAAGACACATGCAGAGGCAAAAAGTAGTACGATACCTCCTTCCTCTCGACATTGAATTCCTCGTGCACCAATCGCTCGGACGCGTCTCTAACGTCCCACTCACCGAGACGTACCTTCAGGTTGTTATTCGGTGTTCTACATATACGAAAGACGGTAATTGCTATCAGAGTAAAGTATTTCGAATGGCTAAATGTTCTTGTTACGTGTTTCTACTAACGTTGCAACGCAGTGAGCAGCGGTGACCACCCATCTGTTGTTCAGCAAAGCACCACCGCACGATAACTTCTTCGTTAAGAACCCGGACTTGATAATGGCGGCCTAAATGTCGAGGAAGAACTAACTTAAATTGAATTTCAAAGGCGTAAAGGTATTCGCTGCGCGCGATAAATCATCGAATTCTGTAGGGCATTTCGATTTTGCCAGATCTCGAAATGAAGTTCGTTACCTGCCACGGATGGCTACCGAAACTGGAGCTATGCCCACCAACGATTCTGTTGCTTCTCGTGTAAAGTTCACCGCAACCTGCAAGGCAAGGCAAAGAGAAATGCAAACAAAATGACTCTCGATCGTTTCGTGGGGTACATTTGTAAGTGGCTCTATACAAAGTGAAGCTACATTCCGATGAGCAATACCATCGATCAAAAGGGAGGGGAAAAAAAAGATACAAATAAGAATTCATTCGACGAATCGAACGCACAGAATACTGATGAAAAAACGATCTCTCCTTCCTCGATTCTCTTGTTCCTCTTTTCCTCTTCGATCTCCTCGTTATCCTTCACCTAGCATTCACTTGCATCGCGAGCAGACAATAGCGGTGAAGCCGTATAAAAACGTGCAAGGTGAGACAGAGAAAGAGAGACGTCAAGCCAAGAAAAGTGCTTCCCCTTTTTTATTGTTTCTCACGTACACACGTGGAGAACCGAGCACGATGTAACTCGCGAACGATGCGAACGGCCTTTCGCGTCACGTCGATCGCTCCGCTCGGATCCAATCGATCGTTGATACCGTTATGAGCAAGGATCGATATAAAGGAATGCACGGTCCCCGCGCAGGAATCTAATCTAACTAGACTTTCGAGTTAATAATCAGGTGTGAGAGCCGTGACAAGACACACGTAGCTCGTAGCAGGCTATGATATTGGTGCAAGATTTGTTCACTGTGCGACTTCATGCGGATTACCACGGTATTTGGAATAATCCACGGAGTTCGAGGCATCCTCGCTCGGTGCGTGCGCCCCCGAAACGTCGGGATAAACGGCACCGTACTCGTCCTGGGGATAATCGAGCTGGTGCGGATGATAAACCGATGGACGGCTCGTATACACAGGACGATCGTAATTCCACGTCTGCGAGGACTCGTAAACGGTCGTCGGCTTGTTCGTGATGTCCGCGTACAGGTATCCATGCTCGTTCTGACCGCTATACGTCGGTTTGGTTGGTCTTAACGCGTTGTCGTAGATTTGTACATCATCGTCCACGTAGGGATGTTGATTTCCCAAGTTTATCGAAAACGCTACACGTTCAAACAACCTCGATTTTACCTTCTCCGCTATAGGCGTTAATCGTAATTTCCAATCGACCCGAGAAAGGAAAATTCGTATGCATACTAATTACATACGTAAACTTTGCCATGCATACGCGCGCTCGTACGCGTGTGTACGTGTGCTACGTCTAATTAAACTGTCTATCGAATCCGTTCAACCTGATTTAATCTTCGTTTTATACTTGAGAATAGAACGCGATAAGCTACTCATTGCCATCCTGCGTTTATTATCATTATTTCCTTTCGCCGCTACGCTACAATTTCAGGTAATCTCGTCGAGAAATTACTCGCATTGCGCGTTAATAATCGAACGATATAACTGGATAGTCGACGCATATTTTACTGTCATTTTGAATTGGATGCGAAGGGGAAAAGGGATCGATGAGAATGAAAAGTGGATACTCACTGGCGTTCTGCAGCAAGCCGATTGTTGGCCGTGGTATTTTCTCAGGAATATCATCGTCATCCACGCAGCAACTCCATATTAATCCTCCTGAGCAAAGATCGACTGGACGACCACCACCGAGGACGCAGCTGATACTGAGACCGCAATCGAATGTCGTTCCTTTGTATGTACACGTTTGCGGTATCACTAAAACGAGAGATATTTTTTAATCGTCAGACATTACTGTTTTTCACGTTAAAAAAAGCCTGCGTGGTTATGTATACGTATGTAAGAATAAATATACATGTATGCTAAATGGATCAGCTGATATTAATATTTTGATCTATGCCAGTGCTATCAGACAAAAGTTGATCGAGATATACTTCGAGATTTTTTTTCTAAAGGAAATCTCTTAATATATGTATATCAATTACAGTTGTAACAACATTTCACCAACGTTATTAGCGTCAGTAGAATTATTTTATACTACACGCACGAGCATCGTGTCGCGTTAAATCGTGTCACGCCTCGTCGTGTCTTGTATCGTCGAACATTTTCGCGACGCGCAGTCGTGTCGTACAGCACCGCGTTGCTCTCTTTCGGTCTGTTTGTTTGGATAAATACACGCTTGCTTCCGTTTCGAATCACGGTTTCATAAGTGAAATCGTGAACCTAACGTGTGGTGACGAGATCGCGCAAGAAAGTCAGAGGACTAGAGGCTCGACCACAGGAATGGACAACGACAAATGCTTTACGTTGGAGTAACTCGACAATAGCTAGCTAGCGAATAATAGACTTGCGTTTGGTCTTGCTCGGTGGTTATCGGTTAAGTTAGTAATGTAGACTGTTCGAGATTGGCTGTTCTCTCACAACGAAGAAAGAAGAAAATTAATAATAAATTAACTGAAGAACCTGCTGGCAAAACAGAGAAAGCTAAATTCTAAGAATCAGAAAACTACAAGTGCCTCAAAGAGGATTATTTACACACGAGCAAGTGCCTCGAATAACTAACGCGCGTTTGGCGCGAACAACTTGCAATCTACGTAGATACTTCGAAACATACTTCTACCCAACATGTCCATCAGGCCATTCTGAAGATCGCTATTATAACCACGATGGTCCTCGGTGTAATTTCGTTTCTTCCTGAGCGCCTCGACAAGGAGGGTACCTTGTTGTTGACTGCTCAACTTACGTCTTCTTCCTTGTCTGTAATTAGTCGTCAACTGTTCGAGTTCACCGTTAGTTACTTTCTTCTTCAACCGATCAAGGAATTTCGGAATATCGTCGTCCCGTTCGGTGTACTCCAGATATCTGTCGTTACGGGTGTGCCCATTTTCTGGCCGCCTCTGTTCATCATCCGTGTCACTTTCGCTTTCGTTGTTGGTGTCATCGATAACGCGTCTCTCTCCAATTTGCTTTCTCCGATTCGCGATCTCATTATTCGCCGACAAGTCTTCCCTATTTACTTGATCCTGTCCATTTCGAGATCGATCTTCGTATCTAACGAAAGCTCTACGAGGAATGGTATTCTCTGATTTTTCGTAACCGTTGTAATCCTCGTGCCACGAATCGTCGCTAATCGCGTCGAAACATTTCTGTCGACCGATCCCTCGTATCACGGAGCCGTCGACACGAGCGTTTCGCGCGAACGGGTTTCCTAATATCAAACCTTCATCGAAGTCGTGCGTCTCCCTGGCTCGTGTTTCGTCCGACAGTTGCTTCTCAACCCTCAAATTTAAGGGGACACGCTCGTCGTACCGGTCAGCGGGTATCAACGTCAACTCCCCCGTCGTTCTATCGTTCCTTCTAGCTTTCTGCCGCCTCGTGGGCCAGTTCTGCAGATACGACAACGATGTCGCGGCGGACGAGACGAAGGGACCATCGTACGCCGCTGCGTCGTAATTATCGTAATTCAGTGCGTTGACGGTTACTATTAGGAACACATGTGCAACTGCGATGACATTCATGATACAAATGGATCGTTCTAATTTATTGTTTAAATAAATTAGACTCGAATCGACGGGTCGCCACGGTTCATGTTACAACTTGATACGAGTTACTTTGCAACGGCGAGATTCTCGGCTTCATCGAGATCAGAATTATTTCGTTACCGTTGAGAAACGACGGGAACCGTTGACGATGCCAGTGTGATAGCCGACTTGTTTCGCCTTCGACATTTTATCCTCATTCCACCGACAGGGTGGGTCGAATGCTCGTGCGTGTATCACTGAACAAATTCCAACGTCAGGGGTGGTTGTTTGAGAAGGTTAACGAATTTTATGCACAACGTATCCTTCCTTCGAGTTTATCCTCTTCAGGTACAGTTCGATGAACGACGCGTCGATTTACTCGAAGGCATTTACTCGTTACATCTCTCGATCGCCGCCAATCCCAGCACGTTGGCTGTTTCCATCGCGGTTGTTTTTAAAATTGATTTTCACGTAGACTATCACGAATCGACGTGTCCCACCGACTGGCGAGAGTCCACCGGCATCTAAAGAAGCGTCCGCGGCTTTCACCAATGTCAGCTTTCTCGTTGCTACGATAGCGTGTCTTCCCTTACATTCGTACCCCACCTATTCTCTTCTTCACTCTCCTTTGCTTCCTTCCTCCTGCCCCGCTTCGCCTCCATTTCTTCCTTATCCTTTTTACGTCCTTCCTTTCTCTTCCCGCGTCAACTAGATTAATTTATGTAGGCTATAGACGCGACATAAAGTACCCGCGTCGTACAGAATTTACCTATGCCTGTTCCCTCCGCTTAACGATTCCGCGTCGCTAAAAATTTACCGTTAAGAGACGAAATTACCAGTAAAACTTCAAGCGACATTATTCCCATGGTAGAAAGCAGCTATCGAACAGCATCGATACCTGATTGCACGATAAAGCATGCGAATTGAGCTTTACAAGATATTATACAAGAGATTAAGCGTGACGCTGTACAAGTAATTCGTGCGTGAAGCGAAAGGATGTAACGATATGAATGAATTTTTTCGCATTACTTAAAACTTACGTCCGAGCTCGTCGAAGAAGCGTGTTTGCCTGTTCGAATGTACTACATTATCCATTGCGATATCCTGGTTTGTTAGATCTAAAACCGAAATTTATAATTGTATTAGAATACACGTGATCGATGTCCCTTCGACAGATTTTTCGTGACAATGAAAACAAAAAGAAACGGGGTATCATTCTTTTTCATCGAAGGACTCACCGAAGCTCGTTAAATATCGGTCATTTTTTCTGTCATCAGCTTGACAATAGAGTTCGACAAGGAGCAGAATGAAAAGCTGACGTGCGAACGAACACATCTCTTTTTTCATCCACAACGGCTGTTCGACGATGTTGCAGCACGTCTAGCCGTTCATCGATGCAGAGGAAAATTGTACAAGTATTTCCCTCGTAGCTTTCCTCCACTGTCTTTCTCTTCCGAACGATTTTACTCTTTGGTCTCTTTGAAGCATCAGCTTGACAAGCTCGATCGATACTCGCATAGTTTCTGCGATTTATTTTGGGAAAGAGTCGCGATCAGGTGTTCAATCGATGCGTTGACATCTTTCTCGAGCTGTCGCGCGTTTCAACTTCTTCATTTCAGCTGGAGTTTAAAGGACCAGAACGTTACAGAGGAGACTGTTAACGAACTGAGCATTTCTGAGCAAATCTGACACCTTGCGAGCGTTTCGTAGTTGTCACAGAAAAAATAGTTCTACGATGAAACAGAACAGCTTTTTGTCGAGAGGACACAGGACGAATTTCGTTTGTGAAGTTTGCTCTTTCCTATGGCTTCGTGTACCGTAAGAACACGCGAAGCGTAGCGGAGGCATTCACACGTAGTGGTGGTCCGGTAGAAAAGTGGGACGAGAAACCAGGTCACCGAAACAAGTAGCACATCGGTCGGCTCTTCGTGTGACTGCTTTGCTTAACACCTTCTCGCGTTGGCTCCCTACGACGTCCTATGAATATACGGTGTACCAGTGAAACCATACCATCACACCTTTGGTTATTAGTGAAAGTTAGCGTCTGTAACTTTCGACTTTGACAATGACGATTTGACTTGCAAATGAGCCGACTCCTCGTAACATTCTTCGTGCACTTCTGTTTATTTGTTTCGTAATTATCGTTTTCATTTGCACCCACGATAAACGTAGAAACAGGCGAATCCACGACTTATATTTCCGCCGTACGCGAAACACGAAATTCCAGCGATTTTAACTTCCACTTCATCCGACGCGAAAAATCAAACGCACGATCGATATTATTTTATTTTCAATTGTGTAGTTTAAGTTAGAAATGAACGAGTTGACAAGTTAGTTGCAAACACGCCAAGTGCACCGGTGACTGAATCCTCTAACAAATTCACGTATCAGATCCGTGTCGAGTTAAATGAGGAAACTACGATTCTTCTAGCGATGAGAGAAATAGATGTTTCATTTAAATTTGACTATGACCACTAAAATCACTGTTCTGTCTTTCCTCCACCAGTCACCGGATGACACTGCCGAAGAAAGGAGATTCCCGACACAACGTGACTACTGATGAGGAACAGAAATACAGCGCACAGCATCCAAAGACTACACTTTCTTCCTCTCTCTCTCTCTCTCTTTCTCCTGATAGTTTATTTCGTCCATTTTTTTCGCTATCCCCTCTCCACTCGTGCCTTCCCTTTCCCAGTCGTTCCTTTCTTTGAATTATTTGTTAGACGGTTTGCTCGCACAGTCCACTTATCGTTCAACCTCGAAGTGGCGAGATTTGCAATGCGTTTCCATTTAAGAGGATCGAGAGAGTGAAATGAATTTCGGCACCGCCGGAATTTATGAACGTTTCACTCGTTCACATACTCTTCCCTGATCTGTCTCGTTCACGGGAATCAATGGAAAGTGACGCTGTTTCACGCAAAAATACCAGAATTAAAGGTGAAAATAAGAAGTGCGTTAATTCTACGAAGAACATTATTTCATATACTGTAATTTTCTATTTCACCGTTATTAGAAAATCCCTTAATATCTTCAAAATGGATATTTTAATACTATATTCTAATGTTAACTAGATTAATATATTCGATAGCTATCTAATTTTTACGAGAACTGAGTCAAACGATACAATTTTCAGTAAAATATTCGATGATTGATAGAAAATTACCTTAAAACAGTATAAATGTAGGTTCAATCTGTAAAAGATTTATTAAAAAACATGTATACTAATGGAATAAGTTGCAAAGAGCATAAATTTACAATAAAAATATAAAAATTATTAAATTACGGGTTGCTATAGTATGAAAATTGATTTTGTTAAATTGCGATCTTCGGAGAGTGGGGGGTTGACGGTAGTAGGGACGGGTGTATAAAAGCAGTGCGAACCTGTCAAGGGTCTTTTGGCCGTTTGGACTTCGAGGCGAGAAGGTCAGGGTCAGGATCAGGATGAGAGTGGTCGCTGCTGGTGGCCAGCTGTGGACGAGCCAAGGGTAGTGGACACTGATGGAAGATTGTGGTCGACGGTGGAGGAGCCAAGCCTAGTGGACACTGGTGGATGATTGTGGTCGACCGTGGAGGAGCCAAGCCTAGTGGACACTGGTGGATGATTGTGGTCGACGGTGGAGGAGCCAAGCCTAGTGGACACTGGTGGATGATTGTGGACGGCAGTGGACGAGCCAAGGCTAATGGACTGGTGGATGATTGTGGTCGACGGTGGAGGAGCCAAGCCTAGTGGACACTGGTGGATGATTGTGGTCGACGGTGGAGGAGCCAAACCTAGTGGACACTGGTGGATGATTGTGGTCGACCGTGGAGGAGCCAAGCCTAGTGGACACTGGTGGATGATTGTGGTCGACGGTGGAGGAGCCAAGCATAGTAGACACTGGTGGATGATTGTGGTCGACGGTGGAGGAGCCAAGCCTAGTAGACACTGGTGGATGATTGTGGTCGACGGTGGAGGAGCCAAGCCTAGTGGACACTGGTGGATGATTGTGGATGACGGTGGAGGAACCAAGGCTAGTGGACACTGGTGGATGAGCCAAACCTAGTGGACACTGGTGGATGATTGTGAACGACTATGGAGGAGCTAAGGCTAGTGGATACTGGTGGATGATTTTGGACGGCGGTGGACGATGGTGGACGACGGTGGAGGAGGCAAGGCTAATGGACACTGGTGGATGATTGTGGACGGTGGTAGACGGTAGTGGACAATGCTGGACGGCGATGGAGGAGCCGAGGCTAGTGGACACTGGTGGATGATTGTGGATGGTAGTGAACGATGGTGGACGATGACAACGATTTTTGCCTGGCGATCGGTAAGTGAACAAGGGATGGGTCCCTGCGTAGTCACCTCCCCGTTGGTGGACCTGGGCCCTTGGTAACGTTTTCGAGAGATTGCGCTCTCGAAAACGATATCAAGCTAAGGACTACGCACGTAGACTTAAGTACAGATGTAAACTCGAAACTAGAAATATCAGAGCATTTAAATTGATTGCCTTTTGCAACTTGTAGATTCTCAGTAACTTTCTATGTAGATCTCATGGAGTCATTTTTTAAATTTGCTATAGTTTTCCACGAATTGAAATTTTCTTTCAATTATTTATTTGTTACTCTTTGGTTTTCTTTTCGAGTATTTTTCCTTTTCAATTTAACCATCATTCTACATTGTTTGAATGAAATTAAGATACTTTTATTGCTGGTAGTTCTAGTGTCGAGATAGTAAACTTTTAATTGCATTGTTAATTGTATTAAATTAATTAGTTAGATTGTAGTTTAAGTTAAGTTAAGTTTAGGTTCTCGCCGATGGATCGCCGATGGAGCGCCGATGGAGCGCCGTTGGATCGCCGCTGGAGCGCCGAGGGATTTTAATTATTGATATTTTAATATGTTTTGTATATTTTATATGTATGTAATTATTTGTATGTAATTATATGTATGTAATTCCCTTGTTCCCTTATCCACCTTTGTAATAAAATTGTGAAGGAATACATTTTCTTATTCGAAGTGAGAAACAGCCATTTCTATGATCGCGTTTAGTCAGTACTGATAAACACGCGTGACATACTCCCTAGAGCATTCTAAGTTTGTACTACGTGAAATCGTTTCACGTAGTTTCCTTTTTCTCTATTCGCTCGATATTTCATCTTCTATTGCCACGCAACGAGATAGTTGCTACTCGATCAAACTGATGTAGTTTTCGGTGTCCATCGAGATTTTGCAGCTCTGGTCGAATACGCTCGGGGTACTCGAACAGAGTATGGGCTTAGCACAGTGGACGTACCTCTTGATGAGGAGTCCACTTGCTAAGCCTTGCTAGGATCTCGATGGTACCCGCATTCACCATTGGGGAGATCGTGGTATCAACTATTTCGACGTAAGACGTCGCATAATTTGTTCGCGATTCGCGTCTGATGATTCACTTAGTGGCTAATGCCAAACCATCGGGTTAGAATGCTCTCGCGAGAATCTAACGGATGTTTTTCGGTACTTGTTCGTTTTGCTCGCGTCGCGATTTTCTTCTTTCTCCAAATTAGTTTCATTTCTTAACTTTGATTTAACTTAATTTTATTCGAACCTTTACTAAGAGTCATCATCTTAAATATCGTACCGTAGAACACTTTAATTTTTTTAAAGTGTAAGTAGAGTTATCTTAGAAATTTCACTTTGGGTAAGATAATGGCATTCCTCGTCAACCCTTTCGCAAAAGTCCATACTGCAATTTCAAAGATTTATAATAGATTGTACAAAATGTAGTATGGATTCCGGTTTTAAATTCACAAGTAGAGTCAGTTATCGGTACCTTCTGTACCGAGAACACACGTATGTAATGGAGGGTGGATGGGATTAGGGTTGTTTTAGGGATGGGTCCCTGCGTAGTCACCTCCACGAGGTGGGCCTGGCTCCTTGGTAACGTTTTCGAGAGATTGCGCTCTGGAAAACGATATCAAGCTAAGGACTACGCACGTAGACTTAAGTACAGATGTAAATTCGATATTAGAACTACCAAAGCATTTAAACTGATTGTCTTATGCATTAATTTTTAGAATTTTCTATAACATTGCATTAACTTAAATTTATTTCTCACTTTTCATTTTCTATTCTTTGCTTTCCCTTTCGAGTGTTGTTACTTTTTCGCACAACTGTCGTTCTACTTTGTTCGCATGAAATCTAAATACTTTTATTGCGAGTAGTTCTAATGTTGAGTTAGTTAAAAAATATGTACTGGATTGTAAATTGTGTAGTTAGTTAAGCTAGAGTTTAAGTTGAGTTAGGTTTAGGTTCTCGCCGCTGGATCGCCGATGGATCGCCGATGGATCGCCGTTGGATCGCCGCTGGATCGCCGAGGGATGCGTGTGTTCTTAGTTTTAAGTACTATTTTGTATATTGTATGTAATTCACCTATTCTCCTTCCCTCCTCTGTAATAAAACTGTAAAGGAATACATTTTCTTATCAAAAGTGAGAAACATCCACTACCCCAGTCCGTTACCGCTCATCTATTAAAATAGAACAAATTGTTCTCGCTTAAGTCGGTTCGCGTTTAGTTAATACTGATGAAAATGCGTTACATGCTCCCTCGGGCATTCTAATTTTCTGCTACGTGAAATCGCTTCACGTGGTCTTCTTTTTTCTTTATTCGTTCGAGATTTCGTCTTCCATAGTCACGCAGTGAAACAGACGAGACTCAATCAAACTGATGTGGTTTTCGGTGCCCATTGAGATTTCGCAGCCCTTGTCGATTGGTACGCCCGTTGGGTACTCGACTTGGGTATAGGCTTAGTACATTGGACGCGCTCATCGCGGGTTCGTTCCGAGTAGCTCCTACCCCGTGTCGCTGGGGTCTTCGGACCTGCTGTAAGACGACTTGGGGCGGTCTACGAAGTTCGTTCTTGTCGTTGGGCAATGCGTCCTACTGCTAAGCCTCGCTGATTTCTTGATGGTACCCGCATTCACCATTGGGGAGAGCGTGGTTTCGATTGTTTCAATGTAAGACGTGACAAAACTTGTTCGCGATTCGCGTCGGGTATGGTTCGCCTAGTGGACAGTGCCGAACCATCGGGTAGAATGCTCTTGCGAGAATGTAACGCAGGTTTATTGGTACTTGTTCGTTCCGGTCGCGTCGCGAATTTTATTCATTTTTGCTTAATTTTACTTATTCACTTCTCAATTTGAGTTTAATTTTCTTAGTGTCAATCTTTTTACAGTAGGAAAGTAAAATTTAGAATATCGTTCCGTAATACCTTTTACGAAACACTTGAATTTCTCTAAAGTGTTTGTAGAGTCACTTTAATAATTTCACTTTGGGTAAGAAAATGGCATTTCTGGTCATCCCTTCCGTAAATAAAGTCCATATTGCAATCTCGAAAATCTAATATAGATTTTAGAGAATGTATTGTGGATTCCGCGTTTAAATGATTAAAGTAAAGTCAGTCCTCGGTACCTTCTGTACCGAGAACACACGAATGTAATGGAGGGTGGATGGGATTAGGGAAATTAGGGATGGATCCCTGCGTAGTCACCTCCACGGGGTGGGCCTGGGCCCTTGGTAACGTTTTCGAGAGATTGCGCTCTCGAAAACGGTATCATGCTAAGGACTACGCGCGTAGATTTAAGTACAGATGTAGATTTGACGCTAGAACTATTAAAGCATTCAATTTCGCATTAATTAAAATTTTCTTTTCACTTTTTATTTTCTATTCTTTGCTTTTCCTTTCGAGTATTTTTACCTTTTCGAACAACTATCACTCTATTTTGTTTGCATGAATTTAAAATACTTTTATTGCGGGTAGTTCTAGCGTTGAGTTAGTTGTAAACTATGTAATGGATTGTAACTTGTATAGTTAGTTAAGCTAGAGTCTAAGTTAAGTTAGGTTTAGGTTCTCGCCGTTGGATCGCCGATGGAGCGCCGTTGGATCGCCGATGGATCGCCGCTGGATCGCCGAGGGATTTTAATTACTGATATTTTTCTATATAATATTGTATGTGTATGTAATTTCCTTATATCCTTTCTCTCATATCCCTATCGTATAATATCCATACTGCAATCTCTAAAATCTATGTAAAGAGAATGTATTATGGATTCCGGTTGTTTGAAATTTAGAAGTAGAGTCAGTCCTCGGTACCTTCTGTACCGAGAACACACGAATGTAATGGAGGGTGGATGGGATTAGGGAAATTAGGGATGGGTCCCTGCGTAGTCACCTCCACGGGGTGGGCCTGGGCCCTTGGTACCATTTTCCAGAGACCGGTCTCTCGAAAATGGTACCAAGCTAAGGACTACGTACCTAGATTTAAGTCGAAATTTTCCAAGTCCTTCTCAGGACTTTGAAAATTTCTATTCGATTGTATTTTGTAATTGTATAATTCGATTGTAAATTGTATAATTGATTATGGTTTTGTTTAAATTAAGTTAAATTAGGTTTTCGCCGTTGGAGCGCCGTTGGAGCGCCGTTGGAACGCCGATGGATCGCCGTTGGATCGCCGAGGGATTTTAATTATAATTCTTTTTCTATATATTATGTATGTAACACCCTTCTTCCCATCTTCTCCTTAGTTATAGATATTTTTATATATATTGTATATGTTTTATGTATATTTTGTATCTAACACCCGTATTCCCATCTTCTCCTTTCTAATAAAATCATAAAGGAATCCATTTCCTTATTCAAAGTGAGAGAGCCATTTCTATAATCGCGTTTAGTCAGTACTGATGAACATGCGTTACATTCTCCCTTGAGTATTCTAAGTTTCTGCTGCGTGAAACCGCATCACGTATTTTTCTTTTCCTTTCCATTCGCTCGTGATTTAGTCTTCCATTTCCACGCAGCGAAATAGTCGATACTCAATCAAACTGATGTGGTTTTCGGAGCCCATTGAGATTTCGCAGCTCTGGTCGATTGGTACGCCCGTTGGGTACTCGACCAGGGTATAGGCTTAGTACATTGGACGCGCTCATCGCGGTTCGTTCCGAGTAGCTCCTACCCCGTGTCGCTGGGGTCTTCGGGCCTGCTGTAAGACGACTTGGGGCGGTCTACGAAGTTCGTTCTCGTCGGTGGGCAATGCGTCCTACTGCTAAGTCTCGCTGAATTCTTGATGGTAGCCGCATTCACCATTGGGGAGAGCGTGGTATCAGCTGTTTCGTTGTAAGACGTGGCATAAACTTCATTTGCTCGCGATTCGCGTCGGGTATGGTTCACCTAGTGACTAGAGCTGGACCATCGGTTTAGAATCCTCTCGCGAGAATCTAACGCAGGTTTCATTGGTACTTGTTCGCTTTGCTCGTGTCGCGAATTTCATCTTGCTTCCAATTAGTATCTTTTCTTAACTTTAGTTTAATCTCATCTTAGATATCGTACCGTAGAACACTTTAAATTTTCTAAAGTGTCTGTAGATTCACTTTACAAATTTCACTTTGGCTAAGAGAATGGCATTTCTTATCCCTTTCGTAAAGTCCATACTGCAGTCTCTAAAATCTGTGTAAAGAGAATGTATTATGGATTCCGCGTTTAAATGATTAAAGTAGAGTCAGTCCTCGGTACCTTCTGTGCCGAGAACACATATTTGTAATGGAGGGTGGATGGGATTAGGGAAATAATATAAATAGGGATGGGTCCCTGCGTAGTCACCTCCACGTGGTGGACCTGGATCCTTGGTAACGTTTTCGAAAAACTGATCTCTCGAAAACGATATCAAGCTAAGGACTACGTGCGTAGATTTAAGTTATGTGCAATTCAGACAAAACTTTGCAAGTCCTTGTCAGGACTTCGAAATGTTCAATTACATTGTAAATTGTATAGTTAATTAAATTATAGTATAAGTTAGGTTAAGTTTAGGTTCTCGCGGTTAAATCGCCGCTGGATCACCGAAGGATGCGTGTATCTATAGTTTTAAGTACTTTTATATATCGTATGTAATTTACCTTTGCTCTATTCATCCATATAATAAAATTGTAAGAGAATACATTTCTTCATGCAAACTGAGAAGTAGCAACTTCTATATTTCTTCATCCATCGTTCATGATTATTGTAATTTATTATATATCTCACTAGTTTGATTGCAATTCTTTGTAATTTTCCGCTTTAGATGTAAGAGAAAGAGAAAAATATAAAAAAGCTATAAGAAAGAGTGAGACGGATGATACCGACCTTATTGAAGAATCCCTGGCGCCATCTCTTTGAAAAGCGCTGAAACTAGTCGGGAATTAGCTTCACCACTTTTCACAGAGATGGCGCCAGTAGTTCTTGAGTAGTTCACTTCACTGTCGATAACGCTGTGCGAACAGTTTGAGCACTTTTCACACAGATGGCGTCAGGTGTTCTTCAGAAGGGTCTGTAGCATCTGTCTCACTCTTTCTGATAGAATCTTTCTCTCTCTTACCTCTAAAGCGGAAAATATAGAATAATTCTATATTGCTTTTATCTGCAGGTGGTTACATTGGAACGTGCCTTTTTTATCCGCGTTATTTTGAATAATGGAGTACATCAATACAAATATAAATTAAATCGCAATTGCCACATAATTTCTGCTCGACTAAAATTGTTACTCGCTAGTCTCGTATCCTATGAATTTACTCGCTTAAATAACACTGTAATCTGTAATAAAATTTGCCAAACGCTGCCATTTAGTATTTGCCAGCAGACATGGATGTCGCCACGACGCCTATGAAATTAATGTGCATCTATTCGCCAAAGGAATTAATGTCACGATTTGTGACAAGCAAAATATTTCATAATTTGTTGCATTATTGACGACGTGATGGAACATCTATTATTGTTTTGGTGATTCAAGTTTTACAATTGTTAGAGTACGATACATCTGAAAGGATTGTTCATTATTATGGAGAGACGGTTTGCAGTAGATTTTCGTGACAGCCACCACAGATTACGCTAATGATATGAAGAGTTAAATTGTTATTGTGTTCATATCGCACGAGGAATAAATACGAGTAGAACCTGCTGGCATCATTATGTGTTGTGTATTCTTCTTTAAAAAATGAAAACTCTAGAAGGGAAAGTAGTCGCGTTAGGCTCACAAGGTAAACTTTGTGTTAATAAACAATTGGAATCATTTAATTCTCATTTTTTTCTCATTTTTTTGCACCCAATATCCACCCACATGTGAATCTACACACGATATAGTATATGATATATTCGTATTAATTAATCGGAGCTTATTAATATTTGTATAAATATATCTAGGTTAATGTTTTATATTGAATAATAGTAATTGTATTATTTAATTGATACAAGTAATTTTTCAGGTGTTGGTAAAACAAGTATGATAGTACGCTATGTTGGAAAATCTCTTAATCAACATGTTAATCCTACAATTGGTGCATCTTTCTTTACTTGTAAATTAAACTTAAAAAATGCAAGAGTAGTATTACAGGTACGATGTAATACGTACGGTGCAATATTTACATATCTAATTTTAGATCTTTCCCTTTTATGTAGACATCATTTTACTCGAAACATTTCAGTTTAAAAACTTGAAAATTTCATTTATTAGAAAAGCTATTTCTTTGAGAATTTGTATAAATATTTTTAATAGTATATGGAACCGTAGCAAATAGGTTTAACGAGATATCTGCATTAAATACAGCATACCTTTGTCTGTTTTTATTGGATATAGGTATGGGACACAGCAGGGCAAGAAAGGTTCAAATCTATGGCTCCAATGTATTATCGAAACGCTAATGCAGCTATGTTAGTGTTTGACTTAACTAAGTACAATACATTTGCAGCAATGAAGCAATGGGTAACAGAACTACGTAGGAATGTAGAAGAAGCTATGATATTAGTTGTAATTGGAAACAAATCGGATTTAAGGAAAGAACGAGAAGTAGATGCAGAAGAGGGTAGGGTGTATGCAACGAAAATTGGTGCAACCTATCACGAGACATCAGTGCTGCAAGGTGAAGGAATTGAAAATGTGTTCTTAGCTATTGGCACGGGTCTCCTTGGATTATCTTCGACTGAACACGATTCTACATCCATCAGGGTATATGAAACAACGGATACGAATTGGAATAATACAGATATGTCGCTTATACCATCCCACGAGGAAAGTCCACAAAACCTTAGTATTGCTCATGGTGTACAAGAAAAACCATACACGTGCTGTTAAACTTAATAATCGCGATTTTCCCTTACGTGTATAATAATATAACTATTTTATGCACAAACCTGAATGAATGCGTGCATTCTCATACTTTTCAATTCAATTAAATATGTATAGTTTGTAAATTCTTGTTATAAATCTATGTCACTATCTTATGGAACAATATTTTGAATACATTTGTAATAAAAGTAAAAAAGTATTTTATACTTTCTAGGGCGATGTCTCATTAACGTGATACGCACGATGGTAATGCTGACAATTCCATTAAATAACGATGTAGTTATCGAATTCAAACATAATATTCGCAACTTAATTTATAGATTGGATTGTCATGTTTTCTTTTGTGTATTACACGATATATATCACGCTGGTGTACATAGAATATAAGCATAGAAGGATAATCGTAAGGTGAGTCATCCTCTCTTTGGGCCAGGCTTCGCGAAGCGTGACACGTCCCAGCTTTGTTTAAATTTAACTTGTCTTACTTCCGTTACGTAAGTATTTCTTTAGTGTGCCTTCATTTAAGACTCCAACACACAAATACATAGTTTGTAATAACGATGATTCACTACGCTCGTTTAAGGATTTTGTTAAATTAGGTGATTGCTTATATTACGATTGTGATTAGAGTACAATTGAAAGTAGATGAATCGATAAATTAAAATGAAAAGATGTTTACTTAATCATTATTATATTTGCCATTGTAATCATCGATCCAAATCGATTAATTTAGACTTTTAACGTGAAGAGATCTCATCAGCCTCCCTATCAAATTACATTTATGTTGCAAGATAAATCTAATCAATTACGTAAACCATATACCCTCGATTTCGTTTCAAGTACGTATATACATATATATATGCACGTAATGCAAGTTATGCTGTGCAAGTAAGCCAATTAAGCGTATTCATTCTGCGCGACCAAGTCGCATGAATAAGTACGGGAAGAAAGAGAAGCGTGCTCTTTGAACATCCTGATGCACATCTTACCAAGTAAGAAAACAATGCACCGCGAATGCACATTCAAAGCGTTCCTTCGTGTCTATGAGCAGATCTACAATGGAAGAAGGACAAGCAGCGGATAGAGAAACTGTTCTAACGTAACAGCAGCTTTGGAGAACTCTTTACAGTTTGTATAAGAGAGCACTACTGATGGTTGTTATTCTCAGTCAAGTTTAGATCGCCGAATATCACTGAAACATCACTAAAAATCGGTTTCATTCGTATTCGTATACATTCAGTGCAATACTCATAATCGTGGTATACGTGCTAACATCAACGTAATTACATTTTGTAACAGTGAATGTAACATTTTTTATCCGTATCGTTATCTGTTCGATCAGTTAATTAGTCGTTTCGAGTAGTAGTTTCATGTATGCAAATAATTAAGAGGCGAGTTAGTTCGACAAACGATAGCGAAATGTTTGGACCGAATTATAGATCCTTGCCCCTTGCTTTTCAAGCTCTCAGTATCCTTCAACAATGTTCACGAATATTGTCTCTTACGATCGATAATCGTCTAACGCTTGCCGCGAATGGTAATTGGCACAATAGAACGCATTCGAATTATGTAAAAAGCGTGTGTTTTAATTAGAAAACGACGATGATAAAAATAGATTTCTGATCTGCCTTAGAGTGTTATACAAGAATAGCGATCGGTTCTAAATTGCCAGATGTGGACGCCGTGTCACGAATCAACGTAATAAGTTTAACGGAATGCGAGGAGAATTGTTTTAAAAATAAGAACGGCTGCAACGCGTTTTCATTTGGGTAGAAAATATATAGATATTCGGCATGATAAAAGAAGGATTAGAAACAATTGGCCGATATAATTTGTTACCGATGGATTGTTTTTTTAGTGTCGGTGTGAAGGGTAACAGCACCTGTTTGATCAGCCTGCGTGCACCAAAGCTCGAAGACCTTGAAACTAATCTCGAATACGATGTTTACGCAAAAAGAGAACACGACTTATCGTGGTGCGACTTTGATCATCCTTTTGAGAGCTTCAATCGTGAGAGTACAAGTGGAAATCGTTCAGTGAAAGTAAAGAAGCCAAATAAAAAGGGACCAGTTATAAATACCAACAATCCTTTCGCAAAAGTAGTATTAAAATCGATGCCAACTCTAATAGCACTCAGCTCATTATCACTCTCGAGGTAAACATCTTTTTAAACGTGCAAACGTGATAATCTTCCTGTTCCATTATAAATAACGCTTGGTAATAGGATAATTCGGTGCGTCGTTCGAATAGAAATTAATTAATACATATTTCTGAACATTGAACCAAATATGTAGATGAACGTATTTTTCAAATTTCAAGAAATAAGAATGGCAGGACGAACTATGGACGTCCTGGCATCCATCATTTATTTATCAATCACGATGAACAATTCCTATCCAACGATAACAACCTTAGACATTCGAGCAGTATTGCGAATAAGAATGGAAGAGCATCGGCCAGTCCTTTCGGTAAGTTGTAACGTCTTATGCAATTCAGTGCATGTACAGATTCTCTCGACAATTTTTACGTCTCGTGTGACGTTAAACACAAATGTAAAACCGTGGATGATGCGTTCTTGTAATTCCGTTATGTTACGTACGTTAGAAAATGAATGGCATTGACATGAATCAGCAAACAATGGGTATTTTACGTATATGTGTATATTATAGATACACGTATCTGTATATGTACACATGAAATTATTCAAGAGAAATTTTCTTATATAAACAAAGTAAGACATTTAATTCTGTTTAAAAAGAAAAGAAGACAGCGTAAAAGAACTATTGTTTACTTTTCGATACGTAATGTCTTTGATACTCGTTTACCTTCCCTGATTTTTCTTCTGTCGACTTCCGTCAATCCCTTTCATTTCGGATGTTCTTTAATATAAATTAGAATCAGTTGCTCGTAAGTGATGAGATATCGACTGATTAGTCAATTTTTCGCATTGCATCGTAATTACAAAGACCCAGGCTAGCTGAAATAATTGCATCTCGGATCCTTGATGAATCACGAAGGACACGAATAATGAAGCTTGTTCAACTTCAAAATGACATCATTTCAATGAACAAACAATTGAAATCCGATTAAATGATAATGAAACAGAATGACAAACTGGAGAAGAAACTGAGTTTTTGCTTTCTTTTCTGAACAAAAAGAAGAGCAAAAACAGTAAAAGTAGAAGAGAAGTAACTAGGCTTGAGAATACTTATTACAATTTACACGATATCACATACATTGAAAAGTATATGCAAGTGTTTTGTGATTAAACAATTGCAGAGAAGTATTTTATAAGTAAGATTTTGGAAAAATGATCGTCAGACGATCTGTATTTTAATCGTAATACTAATTTTAATATATTTATAAGCTCTAAGCAATTGGTCCCTCCTCCGCCACGTATACTTCCTCCCACTATTTCCTCGGAAACGCTCACTTTTCTATAAAACCGTGTAGAACTGCAATTTCACTACTATTTTTTTACACGTTTTGTTATTTTCATCTTACAAACATGTCTGGTATCCCTTTGAGTGTGTAGTGTTCTCTATATTCATCTGTAAAAGGATATGCACCTTGTAAAAATCCGTGGCGTGATCCATGCAGTTGAAAAAGTTTGTACAACGATTTAACCAGAGAGAATGATGATTAAAGAAATTAATACTCGCGTGTTTACTATGAAGAGTTTTTGTAGCAAGGAAAATAGTGTTTTTTGAATTAGCCATGGTAATTTTCACAACTAAAAAACGGAATATGTTTAGCTGGTTTTGGGATCTCATTTTCTTATCGTTTTTTCTTCATTCATCACACAGTTCGACGATCTCAGAGAGGAATAATAATGATGATTTCGCACGTAAGTTCGCAGTGAAAGAAAAAAGCCTTTAAAGAAATTATATGTTTCATAAAATTAAATAATTATCATGTCTTTAGTCTAAAAACTTTGTTAATTCAAAATAACTTTAGATTTGCATACCTTCAGTTTTACAAACGTATAATGGTATCGCTGTTTAGTATTTCGCATAAACATGTGTTGCAATGCACGCGTGTGTCTGTGTCCATTATTTACATAAGTATATTTCCCACATTTAGTTGTAATTTGTCATCGGAAGCTGCAACCTGGCAAGAAAATGATGGAGTTACTGATCGAACGCGTTGTAAATTGTGAAAACCTGCGAGATTGTTGTCGGGCATGCGATTACGAAAAATCTTTCGCGTGTAAAGGTTTTAATCACAGGTATGTGGTGTGTGTTTGCATGTGAATTTATTTTTTCTTTTTTTTTTGCTAGCAACGAATTTACTTTGTTTAATAAATTTTGGGAATAATAAAAAAATAAAAATTCAACTATACTGATATCTGAATTAGAAATGATAACGTGATTTACTTATTGTTCAAATACGTAGAACAGACAATTCAAAATGTACGTGCGAACTGACATCAACGCCGTATCTTCACATGGACGCTGACGAAGATTTCTTAGACGATTCTCATTGCGATTATTACGAGAAAGTTGAAAATTGCCCTTCGATGGTACGTAGTAACAGCGTGCCGTATTGGAAAGACTTTGTTAAAAATTATAGACAAAACGATCAGGATCCATGGTTGGATCGTGGCGGTGTGAATAAAGATTTTCACCGTGAATCGTCAATCTCAACGGATCACTTGAATTATAGAAACAGTTACCCATCGAACCACGAATCTGCCCACGATTACGTGAACGATCTTGCACGATCAAACGAGCAATATCATTACGAAGAACCTCGCGGTATAACTTTACGACAAAAATTTTCCAAATTTCTTAGCCAGATCAATTTACATAAATTTCACTTTGTAGATTTTATGCCTCGCCACAATGATTTCAATTGGAATCGTAACTGGAAAAGTTCTCGCCACCCTGACATTACCAACGGCAACACTCTACCCAGTTCTCGTACTAGTAGTTACGACAGAGATTACTTAAACGTGAAGTCTTCGATCTTCCCGAAACCACGGTCGGAAGATCGTCCTTTGGTACGCGGAATTTCTATTCCCATCGAGAATGAACACTTTCATGGAAAATCACACGATTACGGTAGTGCATTTAATTATAACGATAATTACGCGCCTTTCTCAAAAGAATCACACTACGAAAGACACGAATCGTTGCCACCGGTAAGTAGATGCTTAGTGAGGCTTGCCTCGGGTTCGAAATTGAACAGGCGTGTCATACGGAAAACCTGCCTGGCACACGATCTGAAACAATGCGAAGATCTTTGTGTCAACGAGGCAAACTTCTCCTGCGAGAGTTTTGCTTACAGGTAAACGAAATAATCGAAGTGTTGAAGTTTATCTCTGTATAAAACGAGCCAAAGCGTTTTGCCAATAATTCTCTATTACTTCTCACAGATATAACGTACTAACCACTAATCCAACTGATAATTGCTTGTTGAGCGATTACTCTTATCAAGATCTAAATTTTTACACGGATCTCGATCCAAATCGTGACTACGATACTTACGTGCTCATGTCGGATTCTAATAGTTGCCATTTAAAGCAGCCAGTGGATCGATACCCTCAGGAGGAATGCTTCACGAGAATCAAAAGCGGCTTTACTATACCGATCGACATTACGAAAAAGTCGATATTGGTTCACGATTTAGGAGAATGTCAGTTTGCATGTACAACATCCCAAGAATTTGTCTGCAGAAGTTTCGTCTATAAATACGGAATAGAAAATCACGAAGGACGTGATCATGGTCCACCGTCGGTAAATTGTTTTCTGACCGATTGGTCGTCAGGTGAAATAAATCCCACGAATATGTTAGACATGGACGGCGCTGAATTGTACGAAAGGACTACATTTTCTAATGGTTGCGATACGTATCTTTCATCGTCGATCCCGAATGCGGTTACTCCGAATAACCACGGATTCTCTCCAGTGCAGATGGATGAGTTTTGTTACTCTGAATATCACAGACCGTGCAAATTAATGCCTCACGCAATAGTGTCCTCGGTCCGAGTTGTTGAAAAATCCGATTGTCGTCGGAAATGTTCAACGATGAGACAAACTGGTATAATACCTTGTATGTCTTTCAATTACATGTAAGTATCTTGTTATTTCGTGCGCATATTGTCGTACCGTGTAATAATCGAACATTTCATTCGCAGAATTAATATTGGTGATACCCAGAATAATTGTTTTTTAAGCGATATTTCTATAAGAGATTTAAGGCCAAATCTGGACTACATTCACGATAACGATCACACGTTATACATGTGGAAAGATTTCGATCCAAATTGTAAATTAATAGCGAACAGTTTAAGCACAATAAACGGTCCACCGTTACTCAAAAAAGATGGTCAGCTATTTCCTCCTATATCGAGCTACCCGAATACCCAGAGAACATTGGATAATAGAACTCACATTCCTGAATCGGTTTTTGATTTTTCTACTCGATGGAAAAGTAAATTTAAATCGGACAGCAGCGAGCCCGATTACAAATATGACACGCCTAATGGGGACGACAAATTTGTTCTCGATTCCGACGATTTTCAATATGGATCTAATTTTTTCGATTGTAAGTAGAAATAAGAATAAATAAACGTGGCACTTTTATGAAAAACAACGATCGAAACTTATTCGTTTTGTTTTGTACCGCATTGATTACATACAGCGAACCAACTTTCTCCTTCGCGACAATATACGGTCAATGGTTATCCTTGTAAGAACGGAACCGTGTGTCAACAAAATGAAATCACCGGATTCTGGTCTTGCGAGATCGATAATAATTATGATAATTGGGATTACTGTTGTAAACCTACTCATCAATGCGGATTTTCGCAAGGATATCATTACCCTTGGTACGGTTTATACAAATTAAATTAATTGTGTACTTATTTCTGTCCTTTTACAAGCGAAATTTCATTTACTCCTTCGTCGTCGATTTAAAAATATACCATTAATCTTGCAGGTGTTATGTAGGTACTAATGAAGATCAATGGAGGCCTTGTAGCGAAACGTATCATCCGTATTATTTTAACAAGGATCAACGATCAACATTGTACAGCGCCCGTCACTGGCCAGTAATTTACCTACACGAATCGTCACCCACACATTGCTCTAGACTTTAAACCGATGCTGGCAAGAAAAATTCGTGAACGAGTTTTTCCAACAGAGATATAAACATCAAAGTTCAAATATTACAGTTCAGCCAATTTAAACGACATAAATCTACGTACATATACATATTAATCTGTCTTTGTTTTATAATATACGATCAGAATATAAATAAAATGACGAAACATTAGAAACAAGTATAAAGTTTTAACATTTCAGGTGAACGAAAATGTCACGCGTTAAAATATGTTAAACGACGTACGAATTCACTTCGCACAACGCACGGTGTACAGAGCTGAAAATATGGTTAGCTGGTTACAGGGGCGGAGGGGGTTTTTATGATTCACTTTCCACTATCTCGCTTAGTTTTGATACTTACATCTCGTTCACTCTTAGAAGAGGTACGTCTCCATCACTCTGACCAATTAGACCCGTGTTCTTTCCGCCAACTTGCTGATCACGAACTATATCCGTATAGACAGTCCTTTGGATACTGACGCCTCGTGTGACACTAATCTAGAAGTAAACAACCAACGAGAAGTGAAACGTCACTAGGGTGAACCAGCTCCTATTGGACAACGCAGACCTTTGTGTCGTGTGAAGTTACACGATGCGCCAAAATTCAAAATATTGCCTGTATATATATATATATATATATATATATATGTATATTACAAGTCTATGCATACATACCATATATGCAATAACTCGTTCGTTGCAGAGGTCGCTAGTGCTGCTCGCAGCTTATTTTTTCATTGTTGTCGTTCTTTTCATTATCATATCTTGTTGTCATTGTACAGTTGATATATATAGGTCGTAGTAATCACTTTATTATTAATTTCATAGCGGGACCACTAGTAACAATAAGTATCGCAGTGTCTCGCGTTATTATTGTGAAACAGTTCTATTATGGCGGCGTCACCGGCGTCGCCATCATAGTCCATTTATGAGCCCATCAAATATGATCAGACAAACGGAATTCAATGAACACGGATGCCAAGAAGTTTATCATTTAATTTAGTAGAGATATCGTTTCAGTTTTCCAGCATCTTGTGAACGTATTGCTACTGTCAGTTGCAAGAAAAAAACAAGAGAGGCAACGACATATGTACATTTATATGTACTGTAGTACATATATTGAATTTTAACCAAGTTAAATGTATGTTACTCCCTTTAGGCAGTATTTGTACATTTCTGAGAAATTGTTTATATTACAAAAATGCCAAAAAATCGGCTGGTTACGCGTTCAGTGACTAATAGTCGACCGCCTCATATGACTTTAAATTTGGAATGTGCCGAAGAGCCACTTAGCGAAGCTCAGTTAATGTTGCGACTAGAGCTGAAGGAAAATTATGATAGAGTATGCTTTATTTGCTTTACTCCAATGTAGTAAATCTCTTATGCGTACATCCTATTCTAAATGAATCGCATTCAATCATTGTTCAACTTATCTAGTTAACGCTTCCTTAGGTTGCTGCTACTTTAGAGGAATTGGTTAAAGATCATGGCGGTAAATTGGTATGCCAAGCAGGCAATGTCAACGGTTATCAATATACATTGTAGGTATTATTTTCTACGTAGATGTTATCTTTTTGCAATTGCTTTTTAGCAAACTCAGTGTTTGTATCTTCTCGTATACCAGGCCCTCAAATCCTGCACAAACAATGGTTAAAAATAATCCTCAACCTATTGTGAATGTAGTGAGTATTTAAAATTTTATACAAGATGTATAACGTAGTTATATATGCAATTACTAATATATTCCTGTAATTATTGTTCATAGAATCAGAACAAAAGTCAACCCATTAAATTGAATGTATTAAACAATGGAAATGGAGCACAAGGTAACATACAATTGGTTGTGGATTCACGAATGGGGGTTATTCTTGGATCTGTGGCTCAGCCCCAAGGTAAAAAGTGGTTTATGTTTGACTACACCTGAATAAGCGTTAAATAATAATGAATAAGAAATTATAGGAACTAGCATGACAAATGTTCCATCAAGCTCAGTGTCGACAGCTTCAGCATTAACTCCAGGATCGATATCCACACCTACGGCCACAACCATATCCACTGTTACACATTCGCAAACAGAAAACGTACGAAGCTTCCAAATTCCAAGAATTACACTCTTAAACAAGGACGAATTCTAAACATTATATTAAAAATATGCATTTTCCTTCTTTTCAGTATAAGTATACGCGTTCCGGGCGTAGAACAAAAGTGCTTCAAGTACAGCAGCCCGATATAATAGAGGAAGTATGTTACGCGTAAATATCGTTTCACTTAACATTTTCTTCTTTTTTTGTTGAACTGACCATATCTGACTCTGATTATGTAGCCCGCGTTAGTCGCTCGTGGGAGACAAAAATTGGGATCCTCGACACATGTTGTTACACCAAGTAAGCTATCTCTTCCAATCGCTATTAAATATACGTAAAACGAATTTTACAACACATTCTATAGGACATTAAATTTAATATTTCAGCTACGACCAGTCCACAAGGTGTAACTAATCTCAGAATAAAAACAGTAAGTAAACAACAAATTCTACCAGCAGTGTCATCAACAACGCCGACTGTAAGTACAACTACAGGAACGGCAACACCAACGATAGCTGTGACGGCAACAACAACGAGACTGGCTATTACAAAACCAACCGAACATACAAGTATCGGTGGAATATCGGTCGGAATTAAAAATGCAGGTTTGAAAAAGAATTAGTTTACTTGTAGTAAAAATTGTTGCGTTGACTGAAACAGAATAGTGTTTAAATGTCCACCATTCCATTGCAGTCAACGTATCGAACAAATTACTGGGTTTAATTTAAATAAACATTTTCAATTTAGCTTGCGATCAAATTGACGAATCGAAGAAGAATCTTCCAGATGGAAGGGAAGTGACTTTTAACAAAATAAACGGAGGCAGAACGTTCCCTTCGTTAGTTGTCGTAGCTAGACCGAATCTTCGTACGAAGGATATCCCAGCACAAGTAGCTCAAAAAGAAAGATCTGAGTTAGGTAGCTATCTACTCGGATGTGATTATAAATTAGAAAGGAGGACCCATTTTTATGTAAATTATTAATGTACGTTTTTTTCAGATATGAAAGTTAAGAGTGTACTTATGTTTTCGGCAACAAAATTTGCTGAGTGGTTAATACAACAAGGCTTGGTAAAATCGGAACAATATTGTACGCAACATAGTAAAAACTATCAAAAGACTAAATTAAAATTAGGAATGTATAGTGACCAAGGTACATTTCCGTATTCGGGAGGATACGTTTGGATTTCAAATTGTTGCCCGGATCGTTTCGTTTCCGTTTTTTCCGGCTCGATTTTTCAAGGAGCTACGTACACGCCCACCGTTCTTCTGAAATTAATTTATCATTGGGCATGCCAAACAAACGTTCAAAATGTTATTTCCTGGGTGAAAGTGTCTAATGTATACGTGAAAAATTTTTATACTCATTTACGTAGTGTTTGCACCGCCGCAGTTTGGGATAAAACTCGCAAGATGGGAGGCAAAAATTCTGTAATACAAGTTGGTGTAATTAGTTTGGGTACAACGTCACAAGATGGAAACTTACGGCAAGTTAAAGTTGAGGTGCTCGGTGTATTAGATTACGCCACACTTGACTTAAGATTAAGAGCATGCGATCCAGTACAAGACGGTGATAAATCGTACAAACGACGATTCAATAATATTTTACATCCGCTGAAAGAATGGGTGCATACGGATTCGAAAATTATGACGGATTTTACCGTCGACAAAAGCACACTCGAGGAAATGGGTTTTAATCACGTAACACAGTCAGCATTTTCCAACCAAAGTCCTCGAAATTTTATGAGCAACTATCACATAATGGAGTACTTGAGGAAAATTGTCCCGAGGATGTTTCAAAATACTCTTAGTTTACTCAGCAGACAAATGATACAGCAGTTTTTAGACGAGCTAGTATGGAGAGAAATGTACGGCTCGACTGCTGCTCGAGCATTCGATAACATTATTGCTCACATCGCAGAGCAGACCAGAATTGATGCGAACGATAGTCTTCTCGACCGTTTAACCAAGATAGCTGCCAATCCTTTTCATAATTGGTCTTATTCAATTGGAAGCCCACCGCCACTAACACCGCTTATGACAATAAATAAAGAAGAAATTCATTCGGGCTGCGAGGTTTTGATTTCAACGAACAACACAAATCAAATTAAACAACCAGAGATATTACCTTTCGTTCAAACAACGAAACCTGGCCCGAGAAGAGGACGAAAGAGGAATATGGTAACAACTAGCCCGGAACCTGATCTAAAAAAAACTATTTTGGATTCGAAGAGTACGAAAGAGAAAGACCGGGAAAATAAAAATGAACAGGCACAGTTACAAGAACTCTACTATGCTATTATGGAAGGTGACAAGAGCCTCCTTCTGCGGGAGCGTAAATGTACGTTATATTTCAAGTGTTTCCTTTGCGCAACAACGATGCGCTCAAATACAGAAGTTATGGAACACACTATTGGACATGTACCTCCACAAGTGCCCGGACAATCAAATTCTCCTGTGTGCAGGTATTGTTGCACAGCATTCTCGTCTCAACATCAGATGATAACACACGTTACGGAAGCGCACAGCAACTTTGGCCACTCCGACAGTGATATGGTCGTTTGCGCCATTTGCGAACAGAAATTCGGAAACAGTGGTCTTCTCGTTAACCACTTATCGTCTATGCATTGCCCTTCAGAGATGCCATACCGATGTGAAACCTGTGGTTACCGTACTTCGAGTCACAAAGATGCTATCGATCATTATTATCAGGTTCACGGCAAAGGCACAGGGTTACAATGCCCTTATTGCTTGAAAGTAATAGATTTCGTAAAAGAAGGTAATCCCAGCGCTGCCAATGTTCATGCTTTTCTACTACACATGCAAAGACATGTGATTAGAATGGAACAGGGGCGAGGGAATAAATGTTCGAGATGTTGCCTCTGGTTTAATCAGAAAAGTTCGTTAAAAGCTCATCAAAGGGAATTACACGATTCTGTTTCCAATTCGAAAGTTATTCCGTATTCGAGCGGTAATAACGGAGTAATGGTTTCGAAGCAACGACCTCAAATTAGACGGTTCGATATCGACAGCCCCATCACGGAACTGCCATGCGACGAGAGAATAAAGAAGTGGATCACTGGTCCAATTGTGGTGAACCTTCCAGTTGAGAACTTATCCTGTCAAGAATGCGAGGAGGATGTGGACGAGCAGGACCACTATCCGGGTGAACAAAAATGCCAATTGTGCCGCTACGTAACTTGTTGTTGGCGTGCGTTCATAGAACACCAACAACAAATTCACAACGAACGACCTATGACCAGTCTGGTTGTTCCTTCTCCTCTCATGAATATTCCACTAGACGTAAGAATGCAATGCTCGTGTGGTTACGCGACAACTGACGGAAATCAATTGGCTTCGCATCTAATCAAATGTAAAAAAGTGTCCGCCTATCCCGTACAAGATGCAGCCCCGTCCGGAATGCTGAACAGTTTGGGTCTGGTACCAAAAAATAATTCCGATGAACTAGATGCCGATCTAAAAAGGACTAACTTAAATTAAAGTACAATGTTTGTGCAACAAGTTTTTTTAAATCCGTTAAATACCGCGAACGATAAGTTAACTGTTTAGAGAATTGAAGTGACATTAGAACATTGGGAAAGAAAGTAGGTTACATCCGTGTAGCTGTAATATAATGAAATAACAGTTCGGCTGGAATTAGAACGTCATGATTAAACTCTGATCTGTGCTGTATATTGGTACACTTGTTTTCATTTTTCTGTATACTGCCGAATTTCGCATTCTGTTTTCTTTCGATTAAAGAAATTGCAACTAATATAAACAAAATTCTCATTCACTGTTATAAACTAATTTTGAATGTTCTTAATAAATAAACTTTAAACAAATATATTACCGGTGGATTATACACATTACACGACCATGTGATGTGTATACGTTTGGAAATAGCTATCGCAATAATTACAAACGTTTCTATGGAATTATGTTCTATCGATATTCATTAATATGTTTATATTGTTGAGTTGTACCTTTATATGAAATAATAATAAATCATAATTATAAACAAATTTAAGGAATCGTGCGTATATGCACCATTGCTCAAAACTTTGGATACACTTACTGCTATTATATCCCATGTTCAAGTATAAATTACCGAATATTTAGCACCTCATTACATATTGTAAATTAAACAAAGTAAAATGATTCGCTAATATATTGACAAAAGTTCAAGATTAATATTATCTTTCTATGAACACATATACTCGAACTTTTGGGCGTGGTGGTCAACATACCGTGTAAAAAAATATATTCTTTCTTTCATCCTTTTAATATAGGACGAAGCATTAAACTTGTTTATTTTCTTAAGTTTTATTTAGCAAGTGTGTTTTTGTGTAATTCCAATAATAAATGTAGCATACATATATCTTTACGCAATCAATTATATGAATATAGTATACAATATACTAAGTGATAAAATTGAACTTATAGAGTTATGTTTTCAGTTAGAGAAATTGAGATAAATTGGAAACTATTTGCGTTAACATACAATAATTCATTATCCTACACTTATCTAAATTTTTAGCAAGCTATTAACACTTTCTTGTTTTTGTTTTTTTAACATTTTTTAATTTTTTTTCATGATTTTACAGTTATTTAACATTGTCCATTATCCAGTCAACACTAAAGAAGGTATTTATTAGCACAAACTCTACAATGTTAATTGATCGGGGTTACCAAAGATTATAACTACATAATCACCATCGTCTTCACTATCGTTAACACTATTAAAGTTATGATTATTACTTACATCTAAACGTAATAAAGAAATAGTAACTCAGTTTCGTTCACAACGATGGCTGCCAGTGTACAATTTATTGCATAAATATTTACGTAAATATTATAACGAGGTATTTTAAGTGTTTTAAATATGATTGTTTAGTTACAAAGTACTCGATATTACTTATGCTTACACCCCTCATTAAACATACATAATTACATCGAAGTTCTTTGTGGAACTAAAAGTTTGATAATCCAATTACACTTTTACGAATAATATTAAACTGAACTTTTCTGAAAAAATGGCCAATTTACATACACCGTGTAAAAAATGTAAGCTGAATGGAAATGAATTAAAATAATCAAAACACTGGTTGCGCATCGTTATACTGGTTACACGCGCGACTCCATAAAATAATAATACTACTTACAAATGATTGAAAAAGAATATATGATAATACAAAATAAAACTGGTGAAACCCAACCTACCACAATTAACATTGAGATTTATCGATAATAAATTTCTTACATAATTTGACGTCTCATAGCTTTATGTAAATTTGAAGCCTTGATATCGCCAAATTTTCGTACGTGGGAAGCTTCGTCAGCAATTTACATACTCATAAAAGTTACTAACATTGTATTCAAGAGAATGAATCGGTATTTCCTCCGATAGGATGTTTACACGCGGTTTACGTATATCCGACTATTAGTTTCGGTTTGTTAGTACTGTTTGTATGTACCTCTTCATTTCGTACGTACAATGTATAAATATATTCCCCTTAAATTTAACGCCAAGGTGTATAGTGTTGTGAAACATTATTTTTAACATACGTTAATACTCTTCCAATATTTCAAAAACCTCATCTTTGATGCAATAATTTGTTTTTTGCAAGTATTACTTATGTTGAAATAAAAATTGAAATTACTATTTCATAGATTTCCCATTCAGTTTCCGATTTATAGTTTTTAATTTGTATTTGTAGTACATGTCCTGGCTGAAGGATTCGTTCCTGTAATTGAAACAAAAAGAAAAATAAAATAAAATAAAAAAAAGAATAAAAACCAACAGGTTATTGAAAATCTTGTAGGAATGAAAGATAAACGTAAATAAGGATTGGATTTTCCCGCCAAAGAAAAAAGGTACCTGTGCGTTAAATTTGAAAGAGAAGTCGAGCTTCTGGTTGATTACTCGATGGCATAGAGCATGTAGAGATTGCCAGCATCACTGCCTGGTGGTACCAAGGAGTGAGTCGGCGGTAGAACACTGAAGCCCAAAAACATGAAGGTACGAACCAGCATTGCTAAACCATAATAACAAAGTGTTTTAGGGGAGAATTTTGTTCCCTCGTAATCAGTTTCAATGGAATCAAAGAACGGTTGACGACAAGTACCTCGATCTGCCCTGTCTTTACGCAGACAAACGATGATATTTGTACATCGTAGTGTCTCTTCGGCATATTCCAGGAGTGAAACAAAGCCCTCTTTTGAACCCTCAGGTAAAAGACAGCTTGGCACCCGGATGTAAAGACAGTAACGCCATACTACTGTTTCCCACTCGACAGATGTGCTTTCCGTCAAGTGCAGAGTAAAAGTCAAGCGCAGCGATTCGCTATTCCGCACAGCTTTTAATAATTCATCCTCCTAAAAACATGTTTAGAATTATGCAAAAATTGCAAAAATTATAGGAAAAGCCAATTGTTGTTTTTAATCATTGCAGATAAATGTAAAAATATTTATTGAATATTTAATAATTATCAGTACATACTTGTACAATGTGGGAGCTCACAGAGAGCTGACTCTGCTTGATCCCCACGCCGTGGCTCTCTGTGTTGACTGTGGATACAGACAATGCGGCATGGGGCACATCAGGACCACCACAGAGGCCCCACACCCAGCGTTATACAATAATGTTGCTGAAGTCTAGAGCTTTCTTCCAAATTTTCATCCATGTACTTGCTTGACATGTCACTGTAATTTGCCACATAATTTTATTGCTCAGTACATTTCGCATATAAAAAAAAACCAACATTGATTCAAACCATTTAAAACTTTTAAATAAATAGGATATTTATTCGTACGTTTATTCTAAATTTATCCTCTTTTGTAATTTTGAAAGCAGGAAGAAAAGAAAGCTATAAAACCCATTTCGCATAAAAGATAAGATTAGATCAGTTCAGTTTGGTTTTTCCATTACTGTGTACATACGCGACTACAATGGCAATTATGTAAGAAATCGTTATAATTTATCTACGCGCGTTTCATGTGTATGTGAATTTAATATTTAATTTCCGTTATACATGTATATATGGATACACATACACACGTATACCTATGGGCGTCGTATGTATATACATGCAAAAATATTTCGCGAAGTGTAATAAAATGGTAACGAAATTTGTTCAATTATTATATTTTTATCCATTTATACGCAATAAAGGAAAACAGCTGACGCGTACGACGCAGCAGCGTATACGTGCTGATCCTACGTCACGCGATGGATGCTCGTGATTCACGTGGCAGTATGCATACAACAAAAAAAATAATCTTTCCGAGATTTATTAAGAGTATTCAAATATTTCTTTCCCTATTCTTCGTTCTGTTCTATTTATGCAACTTTTTCCAATCCTCCTTCAATGCATAAAATTCTATCGTAATATATATTGTTTCTAGATACTTCTATCACTGAACAAAATATAACATTAATTACGAGAGAATTGATTATAAATCCGTTGAAAATATTAGGTATTATCGGAACAAGTAATGGGATCGAAAATAATTTTACAGGAATCTTTGAATCCTAGCGTAGCCGCTAAATATTTGTAGGAACATTTTTATGGGTGAAAAAACGCAAATTGTTTCGTAAGCATGCTGTCGAGAACTGTGGTATCGTTACGAAAACCATATGGGTTTAACGTAAAAGTAATAAAGAAAACATGAATACCTATAAATAGAGCAGAAAATGGCGATGAAAAACTAAAGACAGAAATGGCGCAGTAGTCGCACGGTACTTACCAATTGCTGGATATTAGACTTGGCATTATTATGCCCTTTTTACTACTTTCGCAATTACTTAATGGTAGATTAGAATTAAGATTCATGCTTTTTTCTTCGTAAAATCTTGACAGCCGTTATTTTACTTTTCAACAATGAAAAATTCGCTAAATCAGCGATTGGTACGCGATATGAATTATCGTAGAATTACTAACACAGAAGGCAACCTTCCTGCTCAGGCGAATAAAACGATACTGAAGCGCTACTTGTTAAATGTCGGCTCGACTTGATTTCTCTCGATTCGATATATATCGATTCGATTTAAATCGATTATACTTTTTATTCATACTTTATTTATGCACGAGTATTTGTATACTTGTATTACGATATTAACATCTCTCACTATTATTATAAAAATTTAGGCCGTGCATATATGTATATATAATCTTACATTTCAGAAAAAAAAGAACAATAATAAAATTGTTTGTATTTTTAACCTCTTTTTACAATTAAAACGAACATTTCTTTTAACACTTTGCGGTCAAGGACTTCTTCAATTATATTTCTCGCTGAGTTGAATATATATTTTGTATAAAATTATACCTCATACTGAAGGGTTAAACATGTGATATTAATTAAAAAATATTTTTCTAGGAAAATACATCCAATAAAGGTGTATTAGTGAATAAGGACGCGACGTCGTTTATGCGGTAACAATCGACCGCAAAGAGATGAAAAGTGTTGGTCTTGGTTTTACAATTTAAACGAATATTATGCATGCTGTTAGTTCTTTAATTTCTGATAACTGAACACTAAAAAAACTGTTAATCACACTTTCAAGAAATTTTATTCTAGTTAGTGAACAGTTTTTTATAATGTAATTAATTAGTCTGTAAAAATAAGAAGGAAAGGATAGTTTTGTTTTTCTGATATTGTCCTAAAAATATTATAATATTTAAGAAATCATTTGCGTATTCTGGTGATTATTAAACATAATTATACATATTTAACTAAATTTTAATGTATGTATATATATGTATATATATATAAGCTAAGTTATTTAAATCGATTTCAATGATTATAAAAAAAATAATTTTACTACACTTGGCAAATGTTTGGCTTATTTACAGCATTTGACAGCATTACTGACAATTTTGCAAATATTCTTGAGCATCGATTTAAATGACTTACCCTGTATGTCGAAAGGTTAATGGAATGACTGAATTTTGTTTTTCTTTCTTTTTTTCCAAAACATTTCACGACTCCTTCTTATGAAGGTATAACATAGTCATTAAAGTAAATACAGTCACGCAGAGGTTGCTGATTCCATACTATTGTAATAGAGAGATAATCTGTTGGTAACTGTTATATATGTATAATTTTATGTAGTACATTATTGAATAGTTAGAAAATATAGTATAAGTAAATCAAAGAAAATAAATGTTCATAAAAATTTTATGAAAGATACAAATATTTAGGGTTAATAATTACTTGTATCTAATGAAATCGAAATTTAACCACACATCACTTGACGAACAAAATCTTCGTAATTAATGTTACCCTGTGAATCTTCATGACCA
Organism: Xylocopa sonorina; assembly: GCF_050948175.1. Lineage (NCBI taxonomy): Eukaryota > Metazoa > Arthropoda > Insecta > Hymenoptera > Apidae > Xylocopa > Xylocopa sonorina. The sequence continues at coordinate 19,292,569 of NC_135193.1, forward strand.
GCCAATAAGGTTTCAACTTCTTCATCGCTAAGTTTCTCACCTACAACAAATCGCAATTAATTAGTTACAGTTAACTGTAAATTAAACATTACTATTATGCAATGAATCATTGCTAAAGGACTATATCTTTTTACGTACCCAAGGTGGTTAAAAGATGTCTCAATTCAGCTGAAGATATAAAACCATTTCCATCTTTGTCAAAGTGACGTAAACCTTCTATAAAGTCATCAGCAGTATCGGAAGTACGAGATTTGCTTATAGCTTGATAAATTGGTAAGAATACTTCAAAACTGATACGTTCATCGGGTTTATGTTGATGAGTAAATTTTTTCACATCTGATTCAGTTGGATTCTGTCCTAAGGCGCGCAATGCATCGCCAATTTGAGCTACATGAATTTTTCCATCTCCTCGGCTATCAAATAATTGAAATGCCTCCTGAAATTCTGTAATAGTTAAAAAAATTCTATAATTATCACGAAATATGAACCAGAACAATTTATTTTCTGTCCATGAGCATATAAATGTTTATCATTTTATTTCAAATGATAATGAGTCTTGTGAACAATAAATTTATTTACCCTCAATAGATGACATCATTCTATTAGCAAGTTCTTGGTAACTACAACCATACATTATAGACTCTCTGTGTATTAAACTGATTTAAATGATATGAATTCGTCTTTTAGGAAATTAATTAACGAACTGCCGAAACCGTACCAAATTACGTATCACTTTCTATACGAGTTTAGTAATGTACAAAGTATTAGTAAACGTTGAACTTTTCTTTGGACCACAGTGTGTATGATGATTCACGAAAAACACACGTTCACAAGAACGGTTTAAAAACGAATATAAAGGTTGTAGCGTCGTTACGAAGCGATGCTATTCACGTTCTATCTCCGTTTCTTCTTTTCTGCTACTAGGTATTTCTTTCAAGTACCTAACCCCCACCCCCCCTCCCTTCTGACAAACCGTAAAAGGTAATCACTGACACGTAATTCGATGTCACCAGGGTGGGTCTAGTAAGGTAAACGATATTCTTGACCTAAATTGAAGATCGAGTCAAACTGTCGACACAAACTGTCTCTGTCTGCCCCCTTTAATCGTATTCTGCTTGGTATTAAACATAAATTTCATTGACATTTACTTACCTGCTAACTGATCCTCCGAGTAAGATGCCTGAAAACATGTATAAATTATTTTACCGTTACCTCTATTTAAGCGTATTATTAACAACGAAATAACACGAAGGAGAGCAACGAATTTATATAAAAATATTAACCATTTCGATCACCTATCCTTTTGCTGTTTCTTTTTGCCGTGAACGCGTGTATACACACGTAGGGCAACGAGCGCCTCGATGGTACTGTTTTTCAACCCAATAAGTATAGACAAGCCTTCGAAGAAGTTATGTAGTCGTATTCGTTTTTTATACTGTAACTGAAGTACCTACATGTACGAGTATTTAGAAAAATCGGAATATCTTCTTGAAAAATTAGCATCGTATGTTAAATTTTAAGAAAACAATCGTACAATTAGTAAAAAATAATGAAAGCAAAAAAAAAGAACTAAGGAAGTTGAAAGAATTACATTCGATTGCGCGAAAGCTATAACAATAACGTAACACGAATAACTAGAGTACAGGAATCTATGTATACGGTTAGTTTAATGGTTTATACATTTTTGTATTATTAATCTTATAAAATGTAAAGCTTTAAATTATCAGCTTTCTATTTCTATAACAATTATGTTCTTATGAGAAACGTGATTGTAGCTCTTTATTTCGGTTTATAAACGATGATTCATATAGTTTTACGTTTTGTCTCAAGAGGACACCACATTAGTGTTTAATACGGGAATGTGAGATTCTACCACAAATAGTACGTAAACATTAGATCGTGGCTGATTTTGTTGTACATACATACACATCTTACCCATACACACCAACTTCCTTCAGCATAAAGAAATCGTGTATAAAGTCTCGAACAACAGATATTTTTATATTTCTCTCCTCTTTATATATTAAATTTTCTCTTTGTTTCATTCACAATAAGATTCATAGCACGAATCAAAACTTGTATTTTTAAAAACTGAATAGAATCCATATGTTAACATATGTGTATAATTAACACATTTATTACTTGATATTTACAAAATTTTCACAAATTTACATACTTAATATATTATAAGTCCAAAACTGGTTGAGTACGTACATGTATAAATATATACTGTATAAATTTACAGTACAAGGCCATGGCAAGAAAAAGGTGAAAATTCTATGTGAAAAAGTAATTAAAAAATTTGTTATGAAATTTTTTCATTTCAGACTTTTAACAAGATCCTGTGCATATTTATAATCTGAACCTTTTACGAAGTTAGGTACAAATTTATAAGAGTGTATACAATTTTCTTTATACATTTGGTAAGTAATTTTGACAAGTGCAAGTTAAAATGTCAAATGCTAAGGCATTAAGAAATAGGTGCGAGGTAATGAAAAACCAGACAAAGTACTTAAAACTATGGACGGTTTCCATGAAGAAAGGTATATATCGCATTTCTGAGTTCTACATTTGGACTAAATGATGTATCTTGAAGATACTCATTTGTCATTGGACTGGTATATTTTCCACATAAAAACCATTCATTTATTGCTGCTTTTTCATAAGTAAATCCATCTGAAAAAGGTGAAATGCTTATTAAAACTAATGTTCTGGATCTTGATTTTTTTTTTAATCTCTTACCAGAACATTGGACAGGTTCTTTCATTATTTCATGTGTGATAGGACATAAAAATTCATGGGGTATGTTGACGTCATCTATGGGAATTTCTAAAAACTTGCTGTCCTCGCATCTTAACCAATATAGTTGTGTTTTAAGAGTCTCTGCTGTCTAAAATTGTATGCATAATTAGGCAACTAAACATGAGAAAAGGTATCATGAATTTGTAGTGCAACATACTTCTTTATCATCTTCTAAATGCAGTCTTTCTGTTAATTCATCTTCCGACACTGCTAATAATTGCCTTCCTGTTAAAGAAGCTGCACAAACTTTTTTAATTAATAGTGACAAACCTATTTTGTCTAACCATTTCAAAATATCATCAACATCCCAATCTGCAACCTTATACATTACAAATTTCATGCATTAATAACTCAACTTAAAGCATAATGTATATAGTATTATGCTTTTTAAAATATACCTTTTTCTTGTTATGCTTCAAGTTATTCATTAGCATATTTTGTGAAATTAGTTGTTGAGGTATTTTCCAGATTAAAATAGTTTTATCTAGAGCACCTGTGAATCATATGAAATAGTTGTTGGTATAATGAACAATCAAAAAAGCATGTATCAAACAATATAATTTATTAGTTGATTAGAACCTGTAATGAAGAGGGAAGTATCTTCTGAAAAAGCACAGGCAGTAACAAGACTTTCGTGCTTCTCCAACACGTATAAACATACCCCGGAATACTAAAATCACATTATTATTTTTACCATTATTATTATTATTATCATTATCATCGTTATTACTACTGTTACTTTTCATAAAGTTTATTTTTTATAAGAGAAAAGGGTAATCTACTCACTATGCTCCATATGCGCGCTGTTCTATCAGTAGCTACGCTCCCTACAATTTCGCTTTGATTCGGAGAAAACCGAACACAAGTTACATTACCACCATGTCCGGTGAAAGTCTTTTTTTCTTTATACTTTATACCATCATCGCTACCTCCAGGATTTCCTTCCATTTCTTCATTTCCTTGAGAAATTGTTATTTGCCACAACTTTACAAAGGAGTCATTGCCACCAGTGACCAACAGATAAGATTGTTTATTGCTACCTACTTTTCCTGCGATTCAGAGTAATAGTATATATTATCGACAATATTCATATATTCTTACTTGTAGTATTAATCTGAACACACACATGCATGCTTACCAAACTGTCCTAAATTAGATGTTTGATTAAAGTCACACCCTTGAACACCTAAATCGTGAGCTTCGTCGCAAGTTATCAATGCTATGCAACTTTTGTAATCAACTGTATTAAATAGTCTCCAGGTACCTTCGTTACACGCCGTAACTAAATAACGAGAATCATGTGTAAAAGCAATCGCATTTACAGCATCAGAATGTCCTTTGAAAATGCTGTAATACACATTTGTAATAACTTAAATATGAATACCATATTGCTTATATAATAAAAGGATAACGAATAAAAAATCCAATACAGATTTAAGGTGCCATTTACAACTAAAAACTTTAAATATGTACCAAAGTTCTTCCATGCTATCTACACTCCATAGTGTCGTTCGTTCATCATCACCAGCTGTAGCAATTTTAGTACCATCCGGTGACCATCGGCAAACACGAATACCGGATCCCGAATTTACAAAAGAAGATTTTGCTTGACAGCCGTTCTACAAGGAATTAATTTCGTATTAGTTGTCTAGAAACATAATTTACAATTTATAATACCTATATCACATACCTCGGTACTCCAAATAATAACCGTACCATCTAAAGAGCAAGAAGCAAGCATATGACCACAAGGGCTAAATTCTACATGATTTACACTATATTTATGACCATCTAGTGGACTGTAAGATTTTTCTTGAAATTTCATAGCAATTTCTGAATCGGCTTCGTCTTCAATCTCAATACTCCAAACTCGTATTAACTTGTCACTGAGTGTTTGTTATAATTAAAACATAAAAAAGTTAAGCAATATATATGTAAGTTTTTGGACAATATACATGCCTCAGTAATCATGGTACAACTATTTGAGCTAGGACACTGTACATTGTACAATCCACAAATCGTGTAGTAACACCTTGAATACATAATTTCTAACTAACCCAGATCCAGAAGCGATAAGATGATTTCCATAGAATGCTACACTGTTTACTACACCAGCATGTTCTTCTAATTTTTGAATTAGTTGAACGTCATTAATTGACGTTTCCGCATTTTTCATTACATTTTGTTCATATGTAGCATTCTAAAAGTATAAACGCGGAGTCGTTTTACTAAACGTTAGTAGCATGTAATTATTTTTAAATAATTTACAAAGAAAATACGACATACTTGTTCGTAACCATCTAAATGTAAAGTAGGTGTATATCGTCGTGTAAGTTCTGAGTTGAGAGATAAACCTCCTGTAAGATCCCATACAATCACAGATTTGTCGTTGGAGCCTGAAATATAAGGTAACAGTGAAATGTACCGGAAAGGTGTGTGTGAAAGGTATTTGATTAAAAAACTACCTGTTGCTAGTAAATTTCCATCCCTCGAGAATGCGCAGGACGCTACATATCTGTTATGCCCCGACATTATTGCAATTATTCTTCCAGTGCTCTAAAAGATATCAAATAATCTGAAGATGTAGCAAAAAAGCTATTATATTAAGCAGAATTATCAATATGTATATGAAAGCGTATGAAAAATTCAAGAGCACGGCAATCAAATAATGTAAAAATTTATTTCTTATATATTTTACTTGTTTTATTTTATACCGTTTCCCAGATCACCGCTGTTTTGTCGAGGCTGCTACTAACGATGTACAATCCATTTGTATTGAAACGAACACAAGTTAAGGCACTACTGTGCTTCTCCATAATCCTACAAAGACTTATTTTGGCAGTGCTTGGTTGAGATTCACATTTCGATTGTATTGTAGTTACCTCCCATAATTTTACATAATGGTCATTACCGCAAGTAACCAGCTGATACAGTTTCGTGAACGGTTCGTTACCTAAGTATGAATAGTGAGTTCTCGTTTATGTAATGGTAGTAAACTCAACGGTAAATATTACATGTATGCAATTATTTTAAAATACGTGCCATAATTATCGCATCGAGTAACGCATAAGTACTTAATGTGTGCCTCTTCAGAATAATCTTTAACAACTCGTGCTCTAAGAACTCTTTACGTACTTGTAATTTGCTGAGAAGTCGAAAAGTCGCAAGAGACAACACCTAAATCATGGGCATCATCGGTCCAGGCTAATGGAGTTATTGCCTGATTATCAAAAAGGTGTGAGTCAATAATACCAGTGATGGAGAATAATTTTAGGACACCAAAAGTACAAGTAGTAATTAACCAATCGGAATCTGGTGAAAAACATACACTCTGTATGGCACCGTCATGTTTTTGAAAACATCTAAAAGTGGACAGAGATAATGTTTTGTTATGTTAGTATTCGTGTATGTACTGTTCGACAACCATAGATATATATGACAATAATTTTACAAGTTGAAAGAAAATGATAATTGAGATTAATAAAATTGTTAACTTAAAGCTTTGATTTGGAGAAGAAACTACTCTAGAAGTCTGCCACATATATATACACTAATGGTGGAGCACACTGTTGGTGTAACATGTAATCAAAATCTTAAGTAAATGTTGAATGTTTTAACATACGTTAATTCATAAGTGAAATGATGAACCAATCTATACCTCTATTATATGGCATTGTAGTACTGTTCTTGCCTGATTAATGTGCGTCGAATTAAATCCCAAAGGCAAACTTGTCCATTATCTCCAGCAGTTACAAGTAGCGTTGAATCTGGTGAAAATCTACAAACCCTGACAGCTTCACCACCTACTTGAACCATAGTGTGAATTTTTGATCCTGTCTATAAAAAGGAGACAACATGTGATGATATTAGCTATTGATGTATGGTTCTAAAAGTAGATTTTATCTAAGTGATTTTTAGGGATTAAATTGCAACATTTTGTATGTAATGGAATCATTTTGATAAAAATTCTTTATTTTATATTTTATTTAATTATATATAAGCTTACCCGTAAATTCCAAAGCAATGTTGTACCATCTATACTAGCTGAAGCTAACATTGTTGACTGAGGGCTAACTTTTACGGATGTGACTCCATACTTATGTCCTTGCAATGGAGAAAAGTATGCTTCTACATATCCTTTGCCCGCTTGCCACTTCCAAACTCTAACATGTTTATCTCTGAAAAGCAAATAAATAAACTTAAACCATATTTTCCGTCTTACTTTTTCGTTTTGATTATATATTGTACAAAAATTCATTTAAATGATCAATCTTACCCAGATCCAGTTACCAATACGCAATCACCAGCAAAATCAACACTTGTTACATCATTAGTGTGTGCATTTAACATTTGCAGTACTTGTACATTTTCTATTACAGTGGTCATGTTTATACGTGGGTTTATTATATGGTTCTTAATATGTACTTATTTTGTCATTGTTTACCACATTAACAAACAATTATTCTATACTTTTTATCTAGGCAATTAAAAATAAATAAATATATATGTATAAAGTATATATGGTAGATGTGATATCGTCAATTTTTGTATCAAAAATGTGTGAGAAGTATACGGTGTAAAGAACTGTGGAAAGTTTGAGACTTTAACATTAATCAATATATAACCGCGGACAGTACGTAAGTTAAACATCAATGACGTGTATATAAATTGTGAAAATATACATAGTAAATAGTTGTATTAATTTCTCACATAACCCTTTTGAAACAAAGAATCAAATAGTAATACGTTTCATACTTATCAAAATTGATTTGTTGCACTATGTAATGTATCACATGTTGCTTATAAACAAGAAACAGAATTCGTTGTGCAACAAAGAAGTTTTGCGTACGAAACCTATTAGATTATGATGACGAATCGCTGAACGCATGTCTATTCAGCTGTAAAATCGATATGTCTGTGTATAAAACAAAAGTGGAACGATATGAAAAATATAGGTGACAATTTTAACTTCTTGATTTAAGCAGACACTTATTACAGTCTAACAAAATATACATAATAAACAACAAAGACAAATACAAATAAATTAGGGTATATAAGTAAAGAAAAAAAAAAGATCAATTTCAATGTACATGGGCAATTATAAATAAAAAGAAAAGTAATTAGAAATACATAGGAAAACAGATGATCAATACATGGGTCCAAAAGTGGCACCAACCATCATCTGCATGTAAATAATACAAAGATAATTTTTAATAAAAATCTCGTTATTATTCAATTAATAAATTGTTAAACAATTATTCCTACTAACATTTCAAACATTTCATATCTTACACACACTCAAAAAATGTACAGCAATTCAAAAATAAAGACTTTGGATTGGTTACATTTAGTACAACTCTTTAGGCATAATACATTTATTTTTTGCACTTAATGATAATTTTAACCCTGGTTAAGACCTGGTCCGTGAAGTTCAATAAAACTCTCTAAGGAACGTGGTACATTTCCGCAGTATGACAAATTATAAGCTTTTACCACTTTTGCGGCCATACATTTTAGTGACAATTTTGTTTGAGTCCTTAATATCATCTCTGCTACACCTGTGTATATAAAAACAAATTAAATACGTAAAATAAATATGTAAACAATTCAAAATACTGAATGATATTAGTTTTAAATGTAACACGTAAATTATTAAGTAAACTATTATTTCCATTAGATTAATGTAAACGTGTGAAGACTTATAAAATATTTTAATTTATTTAAGTAAACCTGTAGTGACAGCATCGTATGGAGTTTTCCCGTATCTATTTACTGTATCCATATGCGCTCCTGCGTCTATAAGTTCCATGATAATAGAGTGCAGAGTCATAAAATCGCTATAAAAATTCAAAAAGTATTAAATATTCAAGCAAAAAATCTAAGTAGGAGACGTAATGGTAAACTTTAAGACATAGTAATAAGACAAATAATAAATCTTACTAAAAAAAAAATATAGTAAATACCTAATAGATTCTCTATAACCAACAATAACATGTAGTGGAGTATTTCGTTCATTATCCATTGCATTTACATCAGCACCACAGTGTATAAGTAATTTAGCTGTTGCAGCACAAGGAAATCTGTAATATGTACACGTCAAACTTACTTTACTATTAAATTCTCTTTTGTTACCTTCAAATTGATAACTTATGAACTTACTTGCAAACATGGTTAGTATGGAAATCATCTACAAGGGTTGCAGCATTTACAGCAAGGTGTAGTAATGTCTGACCATCTTTTAAACGTAATTGTAGAGCACAGAGTTTATGAACTAAATAATGTGCTTTATTTTTATGTTCCTCCTCATATCTGTTTTCATTTAATGTTAAAAGTTTTGTTAAAATAGTTAATATGTACAAAGTAGTTGTAATATTTGATTCCATCTCCTCCTATAATTTTTAATTTCTAAGGATTAGTTCACCATTTTAAATTTGACATATAAATAAGTATTTTAAACTTACAATATGTTGTTCAATATCTTCCTGCGAATCAGGATTATTGATTTTAGAATTATTCTGGCTAAGTTCTGTTACACTGGCTTCTAGGACACTTAGAACCTGGCAAAAATCGAGATCTATTCCTACGTGTATCATTTGCGAAAATACCTATAAACACATTATATTAAATTAGAAACATGTAGTATACGTAAAATACATTAATTAAAAGGTTTTTTGATGATATGATTTTATAAGTAAAAATCTTACAAATACCTGCGCAAACCTTAAAAGATCCTTTATCACTGGTATATTGTTTAATTGTTTTAAGTGTAAAGCATGAAGCCAAAGATCTATACATCTATCAAATCTGGCACTGTCCGCGAAAACTGCTCCTCTGAATATAATATGATGTGGCACTTCTGGATTATGTTGTCCTAAGTTAAAATAGTAAATTAAAATAAATAAGTTATGAAAATTAAATATTAAGGCTTTGTTAAAGATTAAATATTAAAGTTTTCCATAAAATATAAATTATTCACTGTAACAGTAATACCTAGTATCCGCTCGCGAATAGCCAATGATTCCATATGAATAGCATTTTCATTATTTTTAATACTTTCCAATTTTTCCAGAGTCTCGCATTCTTTCCAATTATCATATGCTTTTATGGGTTTACCTAATCTTTTATAAATAATATTATCAGGATCACTGAACCTGTAATATTAAAAAATTAGTAATTTGATCCTTATCCTTTGTATTTTTATAGAATTATAAATGTTATTCACCTCAGTTCCATTGCTTTCCATAAATATTCATATGCTTCTGTTAGGGAATATCTGCGTTCATCATTAGCATAAGAAGCACCAAGTAGTTCGTATGCTTCAATTGCTTCTTCTTTAGTAACTGTTACATTTTTTATTAAATATTCTACAACTTCAGCTCTAGTTCGTCCTGCTGCTGCTATTAATGGTGTCATTCCATTAACATTTTTAGTCATAACTGTTCCATACTTCAATAATTCAGACACTATATTGGTGTGTCCACGTTCAGCTGCTAAATGCAATGCAGTTGCACCACAATTTGCTTTTTCATTTGGATTTGCACCTTTTTGTAGAAGAAATGTAACCTATTGTAAGTAACAGAAAAATTATTGACATCAATGTTATAAATATCTGAACAGAAAACTTTGAATCATCAAAATTATAACATTATACTTACAATATCTAAATGACCTTTATATGTAGCAATCATTAAACATGTATTATTAAATTGATTTGAAATATTTATATCTGCATTATGCTCTATTAAATATGTCACTATATCTAATCGTCCATCAAAACAAGCTGCTCTTAATGGTGTAGAGAGACTTTTAGTAGGATGATTAACATCTGCACCAGCCTTTACTAATATCTTCACAACTGTCAAATGTCCTGCACCAGCAGCACACCAGAGAGCACTTGCTTTTTCGATAACATATCCGTCAAATTTAACTGTCCCTTCCTGTTCCAAATCGGGTTTAAATTTTTCAAGCAATACTGTAACTACTTTATCACGACCGTATCGTGCAGCTATTATTAAAGGGGTACAATGCTGTCCATCTTCCAGCAATACTTTTTGGTTCATCACAACGTTAACGATTTTAGAGTCTAAGTTACTGAGAAGATTGTAAAGAGTAATAGCCAAACCATCCTTAGCAGCACAATAGACACGTGTTAAAAATAGTTGGGATATTGAATTTTTGTCCAACTTAGTAGATTCCATTTTGATCAGTATTCCTCTACAGATTCTTTTCGTATAGTAATGAGCCAAAAAATGAGAAATATTTTAACAACACTTTTCCTCTGTTTATCAAATTTGTCGATCTCATTCTAACCTTGAAATCTTTACAGACGTAAATATATACATACATATATACGTTGAATTTTGCAGAAGACTCTGTAGGCTATTTCAATGGTATACATACAAAATTAAACGGATAATCTTGCATCACAATATTATTTCGTTAGAATCACTATTATTTTTGTAACTATTTCACAATTATTTTCAAACTTTCAGTAGATGTTATATTATTACAATTTCTATTTTGACAGCTTCTAGAACTGCGCTATCTTAAAAGCATTAAAACGGAAAATCGAAACAAGCTATTTTCTGTTTCCTCTTTAATTGTTTTATCTATCGCAATCACTACTGGAATTATTGTTTATAACCAGATTTAAAAATTATGAGAAACATTTTAGAAAATTATTTAGTATATAAACTGCACACTGATGCGCCATTAAACTAGGATCCTGTCAACCCTACTTCTATCTTAATTCCCGACTCACCAGATGTTTTGAGAAACGACATTTTCATCTATGGCACGAGTAGTTCTGTGCTGCAAATAGAGATGGCGTGAATTGCTACTTCTGAATCACGAATATAATTCGAACACGTTCATTCATTGGTCGTTTCTCATCGTGATGTGTAACTGTTATCGTTTCTGATTGGTGGAGAGTATTAACACGTACAGTACGCAGTACATTTTATATTGACGATATTAAAACATCAAATCGTAAGTTACATACTATTTAAAAGAATATTATTAATCCTCCAGTTACTAAACTTCTTCCATAAATTAAAGCTGGCAATCGTTATCGCATTACTAAGATTTAGTATTTTTATGTGTGTTTATGTTCAGTACTGCCATACTATTTTCATGTCCACTGTTATCATGTTACCTCTTTGGCGCGCTAAGAGGGTTGAATAATTTTCCCGCTATTTTATAGTTATTCAAGCATGTGGTTATAAAAGGAAAAGGAAACTTAATTTTGAAATTTGTAAATAATTTCTAATATTAATTTCACTATTGTTATGAAATTGTAAATTTGTGTTAGTGTAAGGTTATTCATTTTTGTTTTTATGATGATTACACGCAGCATGCAACGAATTGATGCCGCCAAAAATTCGAGAGAGGTTAATATTTATTAACTAACGTGTAATATATGTTTTACATATATTTTGAAAGGTCGACCGTTCTATTAGGAAATATAATTACAGAATGTTGTATGTAACGATGAACATATTAGGGTTAATCTGTAACTACTGTAATTATTTTAATGAAATTTCAATGTTTTTCGTATATTATCATTGATTGTAACTGTTTTAATAGGAAAAATTGGAAAAGGACATTCTTGCAAGGGAAGAGTATGATATAAATAATTTGCCACCAATTAAATTTGGAGGATATATTAATTATGTCAGTGACTTTAATGCTTGTGCCATGATCTGTGATGATATTATGTAAGATTTTTATAACCGAAATTAATTCCGTGTAAGATGTACATGTGAGACATTAACATCTTACATTGAACCTTCCATTATAATTTCCTTAGAAAAGAAGTAGAAAATTCGAATCGTAAAGTGATACCGATAGGGTTTGATTTGGAGTGGCCTTTCAGTTTTCAAACAGGAAGTGGAAAGACAGCTCTAGCACAAATTTGTTTTAATAATAATGTTTGTCACTTATTACACATACATTCATTAAAAAAATTACCCGCAGCATTTGTAATCCTTTTAAATCATCCAAAAGTAAGACTGGTTGGAGTTAATATAAAGAAGTAAGTTTATTTTTAAGTGTATTGCATTAAATTTAATTTTTTGTATTGTTTTGCTACATATATATGTATATTTACAGTGATATCTGGAAGTTAGGTAGAGATTTCAGTGAATTTCCATCGTGTGATGTTGTAAAAAATAACTGTATTGATAGCGGTACATTTGCAAATCGAGTATTAAATAGATCTTGTCGTTGGAGCTTGGAAAGATTAACAGCATATTTGGTTAGTTTATCACAAACATAGCCTAACATTTAAGTAATTGATTTAACAGAAAAGTAATATTTTATTGTTGTTTATTAAAGCAGTATTTATATTACTTCTTAAGCAATGTTAATAGATTTTTATTTTCTTTAGCTTAAAAAAAAAATTGATAAAAGTCCAAGTGTAAGGAAAAGTAAATGGCATCTACATCCATTAACTGATGAACAAAGAATGTATGCTGCTACAGATGCTTATGTATGATTCATGCTAAACTGTTATTGTTGTAAAAAATGCATATTATTATTATAGAAGATATAGATTTGATTCTAAGAACAAATTTATTTATCCTTTTATAGGTTTCCTGGCTTTTGCATACAGTTATAGAAGAAAAGGCAAAGATAGATAGTACTGAGGAAAAGATATTGCAAGACATTTATCATATTTAATTCAATTTTCATTAAATGAAGCTTACAAAATTAAATTCTAAAATGTTATAAGCGTATAGATAATAATATTGCCTCGTTATGTCTACAAAAATAGTTAAGGTCTTATGGGCAGGAAGAATAAGTTATAATTATGGATTGAAGTTACAACAACTATTTGCAAAACAACATCATCAAAAGTTAAAAGAAGATAGTTGCAATACATTAATACTACTTGAACACAATCCAGTGTTTACGGTTGGAATTAGAGATAAGGAATACACAGTAGAAGATGAAGAAAGATTGAAAAACTTAGGTGCAGAATTTTTTAGAACAAATCGTGGTGGTCTTATAACTTTCCATGGTCCTGGACAATTAGTAGCATATCCTATATTAGATTTAAAGCAATTTAAAAGTAGTATTAAATGGTATGTTTGCCAAATAGAAGAGATGATTATTCGTTTGTGTGCAGAATTTGGTATTAAAGGTGAAAAATCTCCAAATACCGGTGTATGGGTGAATGATAAGAAAATTTGTGCTATTGGTGTTCATGGGAGTCGCTATATAACAACGCATGGTTTAGCATTAAATTGTAATACAGACTTGAGCTGGTTTAATCATATTGTGCCTTGTGGAATCAAAGGAAAGGGTGTAACAAGCATTAGTCAAGAGCTTAATACAAATGTCACTATTCAAGACGTATTACCTTTATTTAAAAATGCTTTCCAAGATCAGTTCAGATGTTCCTTAATTGAATACTCAGCAGAAGAATATTTTCAACTGTTCAACTCTGTCAATAAGAGTAATATGTGTATATAATATACCTCAATTATACAATTTAATAATTTTTATTAATCAATGTACATACCATTTTATTATCTATTAAATGAAAATAATAAAGATTATGTAATTATTTAATAAAGAAATTTATAGAATACAATTAAAAATAGTATTATCATGTATATTTTTTTATTATAATATGTGAAGCAAAATAGCTTAGTCACGTTACAATATATACTTTATAATACTAACAATATACTGTGTATTAATAGAACTTATTATATTATCTTGTTACTTTTGGTTTTTAATATCTTTCTACATTCTCTTCTTTTTTAATTAATTTTATAAATGTGTAAAAAAAGTAAATTAGAAACGTGAATCTTACAGTACCAAAAATTTGTTATATAGGTAAAGTATTATTAGCAACCCTGTTAACAAGTCCCTTTGGCGCAGAGGATAGCGCGTTGGACTTCTAATCCAAAGGTCGTGGGTTCGATCCCCACAAGGGATGATTGTGTTGAATTGAAATAATTATTTTTGTAATTTATTCTTAGTAAAATTTTATCGTACAAATTTAGTTTTAATTTCATCTATCGGAGAACTTTACGTTTGTACAGGGCATTTTTGCTAAAGAAAATAATCTCATCTTATTTTATGTATGCATTGTGTAAAATTGTTCATGTAAATGGAAACAAAGAGGACACTGTTAGATTATTACTAACACTAATACACATACAAATATTATTTGATACTCATTGATATTCTTCTCAATAAATTTTAATCTATCAAATAGTGTACATATTAGGAGAGACTAACATATAAATCTATTGTCATCTGTACATGCATATACATACACATAATCAAAATTAAGCTATCAGTAATTTAATAATAATATTATTATTGTACTATACTTAAAAGGAAAAGGAGTATGTATTTTGAAAAATGTAATTTATTTTGTATCTTAAACCATAAACTAAATTTATTGCAGATTGAACATTCTACCATACTTCGCTTGCGTTCAAGAACTTCATATTTTCAGTCGGTATAACAGTTTGCGTTCTACAAAAATCAATTTCAACCTTCTACCTATCACATATATATCTCTCATATGTGTCATCCGCTAAAAGATAAGAAATAATACTGACTAACGTGAAGTAATTCTTTTTTTAAGATTCTTAAACTTCTTGATCAGAATTGTCCGTAACTAGCATAATAATACTTGTTGGAATTGTTGATTGTCATGTTAAGTGAATTGATGCTTGAATGACATTTGACTCTGTCTATTACTCATAGCACTGGTTACTTGCAAAACTGTTGCTATTAAAATAGGTTAAATTTTATTATTTGAATAGTTTATTTTCTAAATTTTTCATCACAACGGGGGCTGAACAGTCAATCATGTCCGTCTCTCAGATGGAACGTATCCTTTCCAAAAAATTTTGTCAAATTTCTTTAAAATTCCATATTTTGCATATTTCCTTGCATATTTTATCTATGAATGCGATTGAATAATCTAGCAAAAATATTTTCCTAAATTAGTGTTAAGGAAATTTATTTAACCTCAAATTTGCTGTAAAAGAATTGGAGAGAAATTCAAAGAAATGCGAGAAAGAGGAAAAGGTAGAGAAAGCGAAGATAAAAAAGGCCATTCAGAAGGGCAACATGGAAGGTGCACGTATTCATGCGGAGAATGCAATTCGTCAACGTAATCAGGCACTGAATTATTTGCGTATGAGTGCAAGAGTTGATGCAGTGGCCAGCAGGGTACAAACTGCTTTGACTACTCGCAAAGTTACGCAGTCGATGGCTGGAGTTGTTAGAGCTATGGACGCGGCAATGAAATCAATGAATTTAGAAAAAATTTCGGGTAACGAAGAATTTTGTTTAATATATATTTCACTAGTCAAATTCTTATTGCAATCTTACATGGTTAGCCATGTAAAATTATAATTAAACTTATGTCACACACCCACAGAAATTTTATTATGCATTCTTAATTTATTGTTTCATACAGAATTTTGTACTCAATTATAGGTCTATTACTCAATTTTAGGTCTAATGGATAAGTTTGAAAGCCAGTTTGAAGATCTCGATGTGCAAAGCTCATACATGGAGAATGCCATGTCTCAAACTACAACAACTAATGTACCACAAAATGACGTTGATAGTTTATTACAACAAGTTGCAGACGAAGCTGGGTTAAGTGTCTTTCTCGAAATTATTTTACACAAATTACCATTACATATTCAAATTCTAAATTCTAACAGTCTAATGTAATATTGAATAATAACATTGTATATCTTATTCTGTATTGTATTTATAGCTTGGAACTGAATATGGAACTGCCATCTGGACAAATAGGTAGTATAGGGACCACCACTGTCAGTCAAGAACAAGATGAACTTACACAGCGATTAGCAAAACTTCGTGAATAGTAACATAGGTGAAAAAACTGCACATAAGCACAGGTACATGATCAAGAAAATATATGCTTGTCTGCTATAATTAATTGAGGATATTAATTTATTGAGGAAAGGAGAAGCATAAAAACATTTTATTTAATATATTCCATTTTTATTTTTGCTGTTTTATTTGGACAAAAATTGTTTAATAATAATGTAACAGAATGAAGCATATAATGCCTAAAGTTTGTTCTGTTCTTTTCTTTCTACAAAGTTAATTACGTAACTTCAATTATTTGTATATGATGTAATAAATGTATATTATTCAGTAAATGTACGTGCTTAACATAGACTTCGAAACGAAATTTTAAAGTAACTATAAAATTACTACAGAAACATTGTACCTTTATCCAATGTGAATATGCAGGTTGTTCAGCAAATTTTAATATAGAATTTAGGAGGAGATTTTAGACATTGCAATAAGGTGAAAATCAATAATTGCATTCTAAATTCAATCCTTTCATTTATGACCATCTTTGATCGGCTGTATTCCTGTTTAAATTGTACACTTACTGCAATATATATACATATGTGTATATAGTGAACGTGTTAAAGCGTTCTATAAAAGCATGTTTACTACATACTCATTTATAAAAAATCAGTTTTTAATATAATGAAAATTTATATTTTATTTTTTTAAAAATTACAGCTTTTATATAAGAAAAGTATTATTAACATACCATTTTAAGTAGTGTGTAATTAATTATGCGAAATACTGTAAACATAATAAGAACAAATTAATATTATGTAAAGGAGAATATAATTTTATATAAAGAAAAGTTATCAGAGAGAGAAGCTCTATTATGGCACTGATATTTATGTTGTAAGTATGCTAAAAACTAATTTGCAATAATGAATGCTTACATGTGTATCATATGTTAAATACACACAATATTATACATTAGCATTTATAAAAATAAATATTTAATATTTTACTTATTAAAAAGTTGTATATATAAGTACTTATAATTAGATAATGATCTCATGTATTTATGTTGTAGCTGTGTCTTCATTATTATCTGATACAGAGGATGAGTATTTTTCTATCCAAATTGTATTAAAAGATTCAGTTTGCTTCACTGTTATATATTTTTCCCTATGAAGCTCTACATATTAAAAAAGAATATTTAAATATTATATCAAGAAAACATGTAAATTAAAATGTAATGAGACCATTTGAAATTTACCTAAACAGTATGAAAAGGCGCAGGCAGCATCAATTCTATTGTATTTTTCTGGTGATACTAAATCATGAAATGTTATTAATTCTCTGTCTCTCCAGTAAACTTCCATTAATGCTATCAGTTCTTTTTTACTTAAGGATGCCTCGACGCTATAACAAAAAATTAATTTATACAAAATGTTAGTTGTCCATTTCCATTTCTCCATTCATAAATTTATCATTTTTTATATCAAACAAAATGGGATAACTAACCCAAGAGAAGGACTGTATTTTGATGTCCTTTTTACTTTTCTCTCGTCAGAAGGTATCTCTGATATCGTGATTTCTTCTCTAAAAAATTAAAAAATGAATGTACAAAAAAGTTAAAAACTGATATTAGTTAAGTATCATAAAAAAGTGAATAATAACCCAATTTTTTCTTCAAAACCAGTAACATCTGGAAGTGCAATTCCAGGTTTTATGATTTCTTCTGCCTCTTTTATCTGTTTTTCAGGTTTTTCCGCCTGAATATCTTCTACTGGAGGTATCTTTTCCAACATCTTGGATCTATTAGTTGTTTCTATGTCTGTGATTGCAATTTTGCTTAATAATTCATCTGTTTGATCCCGTAATCCGCTCGTAATATCCGCACGAATTACTTGCCCAGCTATAAAGTTATAACATGTACAATCATTTCATCACCTCATTACTTCATAAATGTAAAGGAATGTTTATACCTAATGTTTCTTCGACTTCAATTTCTTCGAATTCAGGTACATTTGGAAACTCATTTTCAACCACCAAAGGTTTGATAAGATGTTGTCTAAAAATTCTAATCAACGTTTTTCCCCACGGTTTGTTCTCAACTTTTACAGATGGCTGCTTTAAATGTTCGTTTCCTGACTGTTTAAGACTAACATACACAAGATGCAATGGCTAAAATACAAATGAGTTACAAAATGAGGTAGAAAAAGTTATTCACTTCACCTATTACTTCATTCAATGTTGAATAACTTACTTCTGTATGAGCTGCAATATTTTCGATGTATTTTCGCATTACGGCATTACTTATCGTAGTTTGTTTATCGAAAAGTTTTCTTCTTCTTAGCTTCTTAAATTCTACATCTTCGACAAGAGGAACTGTCTTTTGCTCCTGTATTATTGATGGTATTTCAAGTTCTGGTATCACTAATGGTTGTTCAATCGATGCGCATGGAATCGGAGGTGTTAGCCCTTTTGTAAGACTTATCTGTAAAACAAAATTCCTGTATAATTTTCTATAGTTAAAAAGGAGAAAATGATGAAAATCGAACGCTTGTTCTCTTCCAGAAAATGAGAAGCTTAGATCCTCATCATTTTTCCTTTCTAACTTCATAATTACATAAACTTAAAATTTTTTTTTATCGTCGAAGTTTCATTTTTTATCCGACATACTCTACTTCTTTTTTTAGGAGTTACTTCTGTGGGAGATACCAAAGCTCTTTTCTTAGGAGTTTCAGGAGCAAGTTTCGTAATTTGATGATCTAAAAGAAAAAAAGGAAATACTTGTAAAAATAATTAAATCTTGTTAAAAATAAGGGATATTAAATATAATGATCGTCGACAACCATCAACAACAAATCGAGATTCGTGGTAAACTGCTTCAGCGGAAGCTAATTGTGTTTTCTTCTCGGTTACGGTCGTTTCACTTTCAGTCCATTCAATATCTACCAAAGGAACTTTTTCCGATTTATCAATTGCTTTTCCTGAATCCAACCAACGAAATCCTTCTGGCCCATTTCTAAATAGCGAATGTAAATAATTTTACAAATCTTAGTAACGATTGTATACAAACAAAAAACAAATAATCTATTCATTCAAATCTTAGCGGTATTTAAGAATACATTCATCCATTTCTATTCATGCACACGTTGTACGTGAAATTGTTGGAGTTCGAGTGAAAATTTGAAAATATAGAATTAGAAAGGTTTAGGATCGTGGAACTGGTGAAAGCGCTGATAGGGAACTAACAAGGATTGTTCTTCCTCTTCAGGTAGTAGAAATTTATCCATGTCATCAAAGGATATTATCCCAAAATTCATTTCATCGCGCATCTATATTCGAACAATGTGATATTACCATAAATGCAAGACAAAATTTTATTACTAAAAATATACGCCTGGTTTATCTGTCTACAGCGAGATAACTCTTTTTCTTACCAAATGTCTTACAATAGAAGTGTAAGGTTCATCCGTAATCAAATGCGAATCAGAGACTACATTTAAATTCCGGAATACTTCGTCTAAGGGAGGAATTTGCGGTAACTCGAATGTTGGTGGTCTAAAATCGGGCTCGATATACCTATGAGAAATAATTTTTAAAACTTTCAATTACTCTTTCCTTGCAAATTCTCAGGCCTAATATACATTATAAAATATTTAAATGTTAAATATTTTAGATTTTTCGAAAGAAATAAATGCTCCAAATTTAGATACTTTACCTAAACGAAGTATATAATTTGCTAGTCATTCCAAATAACTCGTCTGTAATTAAAACAAAAATTAAACAGTAAACTAGCATAACTAATGTCCCAAGTGTCGCAAATATCATGTACAGAGTATGTCATAAAATAAAGAAAAAAATTTCGTGACCTTGAAAAAATTTTGTCTGATAGTAAAGTACTTTTGTAACACCGTACGTTAATTGGGAAGAGAGGTAGAGACTTAATCTACAAGAGGTGCTTCCTCTACGTACTTGGAACGTCGATAAAATTTCTTCGCTAAAAATGAAAACAATGCTGTGAATAAACGTATAATTTGTATTGTCACAACAATAGAATAAAAGACTGCCGATCTCGGATGATTTAATTGTAAACGAGAAAGGGTAAAACATTTGAGAGTGTAAGAGCGATTTGAAATATATAAGAATCTCTTTACCAAATGAAAACTACATCGATCTTCTTAATAGAAGCCGAGCTGCAAGTCTGCTTGAACATATTTTCACTAAGATTCGCAGCCAGCCAGCATCGCGCCAGTTTGCCTCTTCTTCGAAGAGAAAGAAGTACGTCTGAATAAAACATCGGAGTGGCAAAGTATAATTAAACAATGGATCTGAGCTAAAATGCGAATCGTAAACGGCACCAATTTTTGTTTCTACCAGATTCAACGGAAATGTATCGCTAAAAAATCGCTAAAGAATCGATTGATCGATTTACCGAACCGCGCTCCATCTAGGAAATTAAATATGTTTATATTTGTTATTTATATTTTGCTGCATAATATAGATATAACGTTTAAATATAAACGATAAGAAATTTAATTACGTATTCGTCTTCATCCATCTTATGACGTAAACTTAATTACTCTAAATGATATTTCTTCATTTAAAATATACGCATCTATCTTTGGCATTTGAAAATCACATTTTACACGTAATCCTCCATAAATCTACGCATGACTGTAGTATTACTAATAAAATCGTTTATCTTGTCGATTTATAATACTATTCCAATCACGAATCTAAGGTTACGATTGTATTTAATGCTTAAACTTGTAAAATTACTAGTAAGGATCAAAGTGTTCGAAAATGGCGCCTTGTTCTTAGGTGCGCGCACATTTTTTATAATACATTTAAAGAAAATTATATGCCTGTGTGTATATAAGTATGATTCACGAGCAACGTTACGTTTCTTTTATTTATCGGAATTAATTTCGTAATTTTCATTGTAAATTTCTATAATATTTTAAGCGCACATTCATTGTATAAATAAAAGTAGCCACGATTGAAAGTTGTCGCGTATAGAAGAAATTTGTATCGTGCATACTTAATCTCTGAGCTGTCACTTTCCGTGTAACCTCTATTTTATCTACTACACGAGAGTATGAGAGATTACATCAATTTTGTTCATTTGTGACAAGAACGACCGAGCAACCATGTTTTCGAGCGGACCGAATTACACGAAATTAAAGACGCACCTGCGTCTGGCAATAAATCGGCTGAAATTGCTCGAGAAAAAGAAAACCGAACTCGCTCAAAAAGCACGGAAAGAGATAGCCGACTACATCATTGCTGGAAAAATTGAGAGAGCAAAAATACGCGTCGAGCACATTATCAGAGAAGATTACATGGTTGAGGCGATGGAATTGATCGAAATGTATTGCGATCTCTTGCTTGCACGTTTTGGTCTTATTCAGCAAATGAAGTTAGTATGCCGTTCAAGCAATTGACGATCAGTTGTGGAACGCTATATTTACCAATTCAATTCCTTGTACTTTGATACGCTAATCTGTTACAATTTATTAATAGAATAAAAATATTGAATCATTTTGTTATATGTTTGTCGTTGTAGAAACTTGGATGAAGGATTAGCAGAAGCTATTTCTACAATAATTTGGGCTGCTCCCAGAATACAAACCGATGTTCAGGAAATGAAAATAATCGCTGATATTTTAACAGTAAAGTATGGGAAACAATATACAGAAGCTTGCAGAGAAGAAGCAGTGCAAACTATTTCTGAAAAGTTAAAACATAAAATGAGCGTACAGTCACCATCTAAACTACTCGTAGAGAAGTATCTTATAGAGATTGCAAACAATTACAATGTTGAATATAAACCAGATCCACAGGTGAAAAATGAAACAGTTATTAATGTAAATAGTAACACATTTATCTTTATTACAACATTAAATCTATTAATTGTAATATTATAGGTAATGGCAGAAGGTCAAGATGCTTTGCTGATAGATGTTGGAAGTAATGGAGAAAGAAACAATTTAGATGTAGCTTCTGGAGGTGGTATACCACAACCTGTTGGTTTTATAGGCTTTCCGCAACCTCCGCTATTACCAAATCCTACATCTAATTTAATTGTCAGTAACTATGTATTGTATAAGTATTTTTTACTTATTTTTATAACACATTCAAAACTTTTAACACACTAGTGTATTTTTTGAAGAGTAAGATCCATATCTGTTGGTGTTTCTGTAACAATTACTCGTTTCAGAATTCAGAGAAAGGAGCTTTAGGATTTGTAACTCCATCGGGACCTTTAGAAAATAAAGATCAAAATGTTCCTTATAATCCACCTAATGTTTCATACAACATTCCGTTAGATAATTCCAATGGAAATAAATCTGTGAGTTATATAATATAATTCTTATTAATTAAATTATGTATGGATTAACAAATTTGTTTGTTTGTTAAGGAGGATGATTTGCCACCACCATATGGATCATTTCCACCTGACTTAAATAAGCAGGTAATACAAAGTATTTCTTATACATTTGTGTTAATATATTATGTAATATGTGTATCTAAAACTTTTATAGTCTGACCAGAAACCAAAACCACAACCGCGATCGAAAATGCCAATGAATGATTCTCAGCTTCCAGATTTGCCAGCTGTACCATCGGATAACGATTTACCATTAAATAATCCATCTACAAGCGAAGACATTGATTTCGTTGATTTAATGAAACGCTTTGAAGATTTAAAGAAAAGGAAATAGTTTCTTGTCTTTCTAAAGATATATTTCAAATGTATGTATCATAATACGGCTATTGTAGCTACAACTAAAAACAAGAAATTCTACTTTAATATAATATAGTATTATGATATTATGAATATCTCTATTTAATATAATAATGCTAAACATATTTTATTTGCAATCTTTTTTAAGAAAAAAATTTATATGTAGCTTTAGTTCCAAACATATTATGTCAATTTCATCAAAAGTTAAATATATTTTAATTTTTAAATATATCTAATATATAAATATTCATATTTTAAAATAATTGATACTCTTCACTTTCAGATTCTTATTTAACATTCATTAAATGTTTATGGCAATGGCTTATAAAAAATACCGTCAATTTACTTCAGTCTACATTTTTTTTTAACATTTCGCATTATTGCAAAATGAAAAATTTCGCAATGGAAGTTTACAATACTGCTGTACTACACATACATATGACGCATTACTGTCACACTGAAAGTACTAGAAACATGTCATATTAAAATGATATATACAATATTTTCTGTCACTCTAATTTTTAATAAAAAACAGTCTCCTTGTAGTATTGGAATGTTTCGTAGATATAAATTACAATATTGCTGCAAGTTAGTAAATTGCAATAAATGAAGCAAGAAATGTTTAAAATATTGTTTGTAAATATTGTAAACATATACAAACTTCTGCACGATGTACATTATCAATCACAAACTGAACAATTTTAATGTAGAGTGCTTCCAGAAAAAAATTAATTTTTAATGTAATTAAAATTTGTACAAAAACCATTTTTGCTTAAAATAAGTAACAATATAATTTTATATTGTTTTATAAAAAGGATATTCTTTCATAATCTTTGTTTCGCAATATTGTAATTTAATAGTTTGTAGAAAGCTATTTGTAAAAAAATATATATATATATATAAAATAATAGTTCGCAAAAAGTTAGTGTTCACAGACATTGTAATAAAATATTTACAAGCTTTTTTCAAAATGCCTTTATTGTTTTGTATGCATAAATATGTACACACAAATACAATATTGTTATTGTATACACGAAGTTTTAATATCTTTAAATAGTAAGTAGCATGAAATAGTTCTTTCTTCTTTAATTTTTCCAATCTTCACAGTTCTAAAATTCAATTTATGTAATTAATATTATATAATTGTTGCTTATATTAAAAGATACTCACTTGCTGACCCTTTTCAGCCAAACATGTTAATAGATTTTGCGAAAATTCACATTTTTCTTGTTTGTTCGATTCCAAATATCGAAAACATTCTATGATTGACTCTTCTACAAAATCCTTCAATTCAGGATCTTGAATATTTTGGCTCATCAATGGAATTACTTGATCTTTATCTGGAAATCCCTTTTGATCTACCTATTACATATTGAGTAATAAACAGTATTACTTATTTAAATAAAATAATTGCTCCCTATTTTAATTTGCAAATTATAATAATACTTACAGCATTCAATTCATTGAAGAAACATTGTATGATGCACTACAATAAATTCAAGTTCAGAATTGTCAACGTGGAATGCAAAATCTTGCAAACAAATTGTAAGATATAAAATTCGAGCGAAACTTGCTATTCTTACCGCAGATTCTCGACCGGTATTGTTATTAAAATGCTTATCTTCGTTATTCATATCTGCATTATTAAAATGCATATCTTCGTTATTCATATCTGCATTATTAAAATCGCTTCTTCTATTATGTGCATTCCACAAATCCCGATCGTTAGACATGCGAGTATCCCTTACATTTCCATTAATTGAATGATTAGACGAATAATTATTCATATTGCTATTCTTGTCTGAATTTCTGTACTCATATACACACGAACAATTTACTATATACTTACGTATGTACAATTAAAACTTAACGATAAAAATAGATGACAAATAATAGACAATAATATCGGTATATCGATGAAGGGTACATTCAACGAAAAATTTCTATTTTTCTACTTGTTGATCACTTTTTAATATAAAATAATTATATTGATTTAATGTGCTTTACCAATATACCGACGGCAAATGTAATACATATAATTATTATTTAAACGAAAAATAATTTATTTAAGTTCGCACCCGTATCTTTGATTACTGTTAGATTGATTATACGAGCGTCTATCGTTCTTTTTGTTGAGGAAATCTTTATCGTACATATATTCCTCGGAACTGGAATCACTTTCTGAACTACTATCTTCCATAGACATAGAATCATCTGCGCTTAAACCAGCATAGCGGTTTTTACATATCTTCAGCACTTTTTGAAATTGTGCGTCCATTTGTTGGTTTCCAGAACGACATCTTAAAGACTGAAAATATATTCCTCTACTTTTTAAATTAATAACGTTAAACGGAACATTTCAATGTTAAAAAGTTTACGTAGCAAATAACATATTATACAAAATAAATGTACGGTTTTTAAATCAACTTACTGCTCCATTGTGAAAGAATAGTAAAGCGGTATAACACAAGATAAATGGAACAAAACTGTCCATGGTTTACACTGATGTTACATCGATTTAACTTACAACTGTTGGAAGCGCGTTCTCTTCCGACCAAATATATAAACGAAATTAACAGGAAAAGATGGTGACGTTAATTGCATATCATTCTATCTTTGAAAAGAATTTGAGTTCAGTGGACGTTTCGGTGACACGTTGTATCCTGAATTATTTGCTTCCGGTCAAACAGCAAATTGTGTAATTCTAATTGAAATGAACATCAGAATTTTTATTGTCCCCGCGAAACCATTCTCGTAATCAGGAAAATCTATTTCACAACGCTCGATGAAGATAATTAATAATAAAATTATGTCATTTCTATGCGAAAGTTATGTATGCTTTTTTTTTTTATTTAAAAGTCTAGAAATATAATGTAAAAAAGATAGATAAGTGTAGGCAAGTATATTATAATAAATGTAGTTTGCCGCCATTTACCTTGACCAATAGTTTCAATCGTAATCTCGTAGAAAAGAAGTAGAGGGGAAAATGAAAGAGAGAGGAAGTATGAAAGCGCTCGAGAAACAAAATTAAGACAGTGATGCTTGTGAGAATTTTATAAGAGAATTGTTGTTCTTCTGCGTACCGGAAAGCGAAAATGCACGTTAAATTTTTTGTAAGTAACGATTTTTCTTCATTAAAATTTTGCGAACGAAAAAAATATTTTCGAAAACCTACAAGTGCCTTTGAGATCAAATTTTTTCTTTTAAATCTTTCAAGTTTAAAAACTTCAACCCAAATGTGAAAGACAGAGAAAAACGTCTATCAATTTCCAGGACTGTCGTTATTTTTACTAGCAGAAAGAAAAGAAGAAATTTTGTCCAATTTTTATGAAGTCCCTGAAAATCCTACGACAAAAGACAATGCAAACGTAACATGCAGTGGCGTGCAGTCCATGGAACCTGTGGAAGCGCCGCTTCTCTTGTATTTTCTAAAATATGAATAATAAATGCATATCGTCCGACTATTTCTGTTGGGATATTTATGCTGCGTCTATTTTAGAATCAAAATAAATAAACTGTTTATTTCTAGCATTTTTAGTATTTGTTTGAAACTTGTATGGAAAGACAGCTTCCCCATCAACAAATGCCACCGCACGCCACTGGTAATATGACTACATTCGATCCTGAAAGAGCAATGAACCACAAAAGCGCGTGAAAGCGAAACAAATTGAGGATGTATTTGTATCCAAGAATGTCAACTGATATTACGAATATACAATTCGAGCTGATATTTAGAAACAATTTAAAAATGTATTTTTATATATTGTATTATTATTCATCGCTTCTATTTGTTGCCACCTCATTTAGTTTTTGACGAATGCGATTCTTACGTTCGCCATCGATATTCCATGGGCCAGTAATCACCAATACCACGCAGAAGATCGGGAATTATCATCAAATGGCAAACATGATGCAAGATTAATAGAAAGAAAACATAACGATCAATTGCGAGTACAGAAAACTAAAAGGGAGAAATTTGTAGCGAACAAACATGTTAAAACACAAAGGGAGGATATAGATCCTTGGAATAGCGAACAATTGCGTACAAAGAAAACTGGTAAAAAAGACAAATCGGTGACGAGTAAACGTAGTGAAACCATGCAGGAGAGAGATACGAATCCTTTGAATTTATCAGAAGATACAGATCGAGTACAATTTCAAATAGAAGGTCACGAAGGACCACAAACGTATATTTTTGGATTTGATACTGGATATGGGTAAATAGTAGTAGCTCGAGTCTAAAAACTAAATATTAATTTCGTTCAAGCATGAAATTTAAAGAAAACTAATACAATAACTTTATTTTGAAATTAAATTAATTTCATTTCGTATATATGATCGAAATATAATTCGGAGATACAATAAATAATTAAAAAACGATCGTTCCGCACATGACAATAAATAATTATTTCACCTATCGTTTTTAAAAATTAGATTCATTTATTATTATACAAACATTCTTGATTTATGTTTTGTATGCACATCCATTTACATATTAAAAATCGTACCATATTCTGTAGGTACTTAATTAACGATACACGTTTGTTTCAGAAAAAATAGACAATACAGATTGGAAGAAAGACATCGAGATGGTACGATAAAAGGACAATATGGTTATTATGATGCAAAAGGTAAATTAAGGAGAGTTCACTATGTTGCTAGTCCTTTCGATGGATACACTGAAATACATCACGAAAGTAATATAAAAAAGATAAACAAATAACCAAAAACCACACTTTCAAATATTTCACATATTTCAAGTATCTGAAGACTATGAAAAATATTTAAGAGCACTATTAAGTATCAAAATAAAATACTTATTAACTTAAATTGTACCTCATTTAAAAGTTAAGTTGAATAAATTTAATGTACACTTGTATATATTATAAAACTTCAGATCCTTATAAATGGAGGATTTAAAATTAAATTAATATTAATATTGTACAATAATAACAGCTATAAAAGAAAAACAAGAATCCAAATTAAGCATAAATTGAATAGACTATATATATTATAACGAACTGCCAAACATACATACACGCGCACGAATGTATACAAATATTGAATTTCGTAGCGCGGCAAGTGACACTAAACACATGCTCAGACCTGATGGACGAGGAGGACTCGATAGAAGGATATGATAATAATTTTTTAAAAATGTGAGCAAATTCAAAAAGAAAATCTAAAGAAAAAATCACAAAGCATATGAAAATATTACCTTTATATTTATTAGACTGTTAGAAAAGTAGACCAAATATGCAAAATGAATGAAAATGCAAATTCGTATTATAGAAATGACCTCATAAATAAAACAAAATTTTGAAAATGGTGGGAAACCAATTGTCTGTTAACAATTCCTCTATTCTACCTCATAGTATTTATTTCCATATATTATCATATTCATAAAGTAACTAGTTCGTTATAAATTAGTATTGGTTACTTCTGCGTTGAAAGGTAGTAAATTCTCATACTAAACGTCTAGAACAACCTGTTGTAGCCCACCTTTTAACCCAACTAAGAATATATAATAAAATACAAATACCATATTTGCAAGTCAACCCCCAAACCCCCATACTGCATCATGATTTATGGAAGAAAAATCACGAAGCATAGACATGATGTAATGAAGATAACTTAAGAATACTTATTTGTTCTTAACAACTGTTTTGTTTGTTGCATTCTCTTTATTGCTTTCACCTTTCTTTCTTACTTCGATTTTTTATTGTCAGTTCCATATGACGAACCATGACTTACTTCAGTGAAACCTATCGTTTTTTGCATGAGCAGGTAGACTAAAATTTTGAAAATATACATTAGATGGAGATCCTTCTTTAAACAATACTAATAATCAAAATAGAATAGTGTTATATTTTTAGGTATATCATACTTACACAGAAAGATAATACCCACACCGATCGAAAATGAAATGATTGATCCAGACAAGAAGAGATTTACTAAATAATAAATCATTGGTACTAAAATTATCACTGCCCATAAAGTTGTACATATAACTGGATAATATCTCTTCTTTAAGTTAAATTTATCTAATTTAGGTACTCCGCTAGTTGCAAATAAGTCACCTGTTTGATAGAAACTCTCTGCTATATTGTCCTACAAAATAAAATTAAAAAACTATTAAATAGTATGTTAAATGGTATATAATTGTAAGTAAAATTGTTTTGCATAAAATCATACTTTTTTCTGATAAAGTTTGTGTAACCATTCTGCAGCACCTTCATCATCTTCTGGCACTTCTTCCAATGGAATCCTGTTTACGTACAAATGAGCAAGTAACGGTTTTCCCAGTAGTAAATTTGTTAGCGTAGGTTTCACTGGGTCATTTGGATTGAATAGAATCTCTATGTCATAAATGGCGGGAAATTTGCCCCGCATGTGCCGTAAACTTGCAACAAAACCTTTCGTTCGCGGCGTTAAATGATGTTTCAATAACGGCAAACCCTTTTCACGTGCAAACTTTTGACTAGCCTCTAATTTTTGTTTCGTGAACCGTGTTCCCTCAGCGTACATTAGTAGCTAATGCGAGAACATTTTTAAGTAGGACCAAAATATTATAAGATATATAAAATATAGTGTGTTACAGTAATAAAATGTAATACTTAAAAATCAAGAGGATTGAATTAAAATATTAAGTAAAACAGTTCTAATTACCATCATACTGTCTGGATAATCAGTGAATTCTTTAATTTGAGTCTTAATTACATTTTGGTCCTCCTTCCAGTTTCTATCCAAGAATATAAATTCAGCAAATTTCCATGCCCAACCTATCGATGGAACGTATTGCAGTGACTTTTTTGCATACGCTCTGCAATTCTGGAGCATATACAATTTTATAATATTAGATTTTGATTGCAACTTATTTTTGAAGAGAATTACTTCTATAATCCATGTGTGTAACTTACACCAAGTAAACCAAAATAGTCACAGAAACACCATCCAATAAGCCAATCTATTTCATATTGGTGATTCATCAATAAATATCCATGCTCAGTACCATAATATTTCTCTACACTTTCTTTAGTCGAATAAAGTATATAAGTTGTTCCAGACCACCATTCTACTAGAAATACTACATCTGAAAATATAAGTTCAATGTTACAAGATTAGAAAACATACAAAATAAATTAAATTTATTGCAAAGAAATTTAAATATATAAAATATACTTGTACAACAAGCAGAGTCTGAAAATATTATACTTAAATTTACTTACGACTAAAAAGGGAATAACAGAGATAATAATTAATCTTCCGATAAAAATATCTAGAAAATGGCCTAAGACCAAAGTACAGAATAAACTGGAAGAAATTGACTATCAGACCCGATGTAAAAAATGTTATAGCAAACATCAGGCGAACTATAGATGATTGCTTCAGTGCTAAGAGCAGGCTCATCTTTTATAATTTTTTATATGTGCGTACAACAGAAGTAAAATATGTATATACATATACAGTTCCTAAAAATCTTAAATTTTGTATACCTGCAACCAAAAAATATTAAGAATAAAATATGACTTTATGTATTACCGGTAACCTGATTTTTACATTAAAAACAGTTTAACAGATATAAGTTCGACCAACTCCGTAGTACAACATTCAACTACGCTATTAACTCTTGGAACACAGATCATCGGGAATCAATGACTGAATTAAATATGATCCATTAAGATTTCTGAAATGTTCATTCCCACTAAGTGAATATTATTATTGTATACAAGGTATAAAAATTCAGCTAAATATAAAAATAAATATCTTACAATAAACAGGTCAATCAATTACAATTAAAAAGTATTTAATGTTATTTATTACATTTAATCCATAAATTGTTCAAAGACAGATTAATTGTTTATCAATTGTTCAGGTATTTTTTTACTAATACTGCTTATAGTAAATCTAGAACAACAAAAGATAAAAATAATACAAAAAAAAATGAAAAATGATATAAATAAAAAGAATTATTTCTACACTGCATTATTTGGAGGTTGAATTTATCTATCACACTAATCTTTCACAACACATCGTAGAATACTACTCTGCTCGTGAAAAATTAGACACGTGTGTGTGTGTGTGTGTGTGTGCATACGTGCAAAAAACGTTTAGATAATCAGAAATAAATAAATGAAAAAAACAGTGCAAACATTATCACTTTCAAGTACGGAGATGATCGAACAATAGATATGCGAAAATTGAGTAAAATACTTGGAAGCTTTTAGTACACGGTAATTAAAAGAAAATTTGAATATTTTAAAATTAGTATTATCATCGTTTAGCAGGGAAAACGTGAATACCATTTTTAACTAGAAATCACTATCGCAATTTTTGAATAACATCGTTTCCATTCAGAATATTTACAATTGTTTTCCTTACCTCGTTAAAGGTAAAGCAAGAATACGTAATTAACACTAGTAATAATATTACTCGTGTAAATGAAATTCTATGATGTTTTTTAATTTTACAAGTTTATAATTTCGAACGCAATAATCAAATATACGAGATAGTCATTAAGTTTTAAAATATCTACATATATATGAAAACAATTAAAAAAAGAACTTGCTAAAAAAAGTCAGTAGTCATTCTGTCTCAAAGTTCTGTCTAACGTGCAGATAGAAAATGTTTAAAAAAAAGAAATCGTTAAAAATTGAATACAATCAATGAAAAAGTGCATTATATCGTGAAAGAAACACACTTTCAAGTTAAAGAGAAATTTAATACTTAACACCAACACAAATTCGAAATAAAACATGTTTTTAATTCAACTCACTTGGTTTATAGCATTTCTGAAACGTCTGACTAATCGGCTTTCATTCACAGAAAGTGTCGACGAGCGATGATAACAAGAAATAAAAATTACTGCGAAAATAAATTAGACACGTACGAGTACGAGTAATGAGGGATTAAAAGAAACTGATCAAACATCATCAGTTCCTTACCATTGATGAATGATTATCAATTTCAATCACGTTACATAGTTATCGTTTAATGAAAAGCATTATATAAGAATTTGAATATAAGTGATTAGCACATGTTTGATACTTTGGTTAACCTTCTCCTTAGGTTCAGGGATTGAACAATTTCTACGTAGTTATCTGTTATTTTGATTTACATCAACGTGAATGTCTGTTTTCATCCACCAATGGGAAATGAGTATATCCAATACCATTACGACGATCGGCTAGGGATCTTTATTTACAGAAAAGGCTTACTTCTACGCGAAATATTTATACATTTTACTTGTATTAAACAATTCACTAAATAATGGACGCTTTGCTCTAGATTTGTAATTTTTTTACGATTTCACGATTCGATTTCTTATTCCAGGACCTGAACCTTAACCTCTTTGGCGTTCTATGCTTTCCATGTATGAAAAAAAATTCCTGCGCGATTTAGATGCGCGTTACACCTAAAGGTGTATTTCCATTGTAAACACGCGACACCATTTTTCCCACACTGATGTAACTATAAAAAAGTATATATATATATATATATGTATATAAATTACAATCTTTATTATAATACATTGCACTATGGTAAGAAACTAATTAGTCTAATTGATTGATTTCGATAAAAAATTGAGTACCGATTTACACATTCGTTACGGTAGATCCCGTTACGTATGTTAATATCAATGGAGTTACGTTATCGCGTGATTATAGTATTATTGCGAACTAACCCCAACATAATTGTAACCAGTAACTGCGATAAATAAATCGAAGAGCGACATTTGAATCATAAAACTTATATATATATATATATATATATTATGAAATTAAACAACATATATATATATATATATATATATATATATATATATATATATATATATATATATATATATATTACACATACATACATATATATATATAAGATATGTAAACAACATATACAAAAGAAATTTTTATTTCTAATCCCTGACGATATTAAATAATTTGTCTAATTTTTATTTCTATTACGGTGATACAGACACGCATACACGTACGCACACACATTGTGTTACCTATTCGCCAATCAGTATTCCTCTTGACACGCCCCTTGATATTCGTTTTCGGTGACTGAATGCAGGTCAAAGAGTAAACAGTTTTAATAAATTTTTCATTGATTTTGTAATATTGATTGATTGATGCTCTGATCCACGTCGACCAAATTGTTCAATTATTTAAAATGGTGAGTTTTATGTTCTCCATTGATAACATTATACCTTTGTTAGTGGCGTTAACTGGAATCGCTGTTGAAATTGTTTATACGTGGTATTCAGTATGATAAACTTAAGCCAGATGCAGTCTCGATGTAGAATTAAATTTTTCAAAGATGCTTGAAAGTATTATATTTTATGACATCAACATCCTTTGATCAATTTTTTACTTAACCTCAAATAAAATAAACGTCAAAATGGCGCCACCCACTAACTTGAAGATTTTAATCATTTGATCATTTTCAACAGATAAAATACGAAAATTCATTTGTAAGTTCTTGTTTATGCCTCAAGATCGATCATTTACGTATAGTTACACAAATTTCTTTCAAGAAAATTATTTCCACTTTCCCTGCATCATAGTTATGTGATAGAATCATAAATTTATTAAAAATTAAATTGAACATATTTCTATGTATTAATTTCAAAGACAGAGCAGCAAATGGATTGTGCGTTGGATTTGATGAGAAGACTGCCGCCTCAGCAGATCGAAAAAAATTTAAGTGACCTAATAGATTTAGTGCCATCACTTTGCGAAGATCTCTTATCTTCTGTCGATCAGCCCTTAAAAATTGCAAAGGATAAAGAATCTGGAAAAGATTACTTACTTTGTGATTATAACAGAGATGGTGATTCATATAGGTAATTGATTATAAAATAATCCATAACTATAATAGATTTTGATAATTTATGTTATTACTTCATTTTCTATTAATATAACAATATTCCTCCAGGTCTCCTTGGAGTAACACGTACGATCCACCATTAGAAGATGGCTCGATGCCATCTGAAAGGCTTAGAAAATTAGAGATAGATGCAAACCATGCATTTGATCAATATAGAGAATTATATTTCGAGGGTGGAGTTTCCTCTGTTTATTTGTGGGATTTAGATCATGGATTTGCAGCAGTGATATTGATTAAAAAGGCAGGCGATGGTTCAAAAAAGATTAAAGGCTGTTGGGACTCTATCCATGTTGTAGAAGTTCAAGAGAAGTCCACTGGAAGAACTGCACACTATAAATTAACTTCTACTGCCATGCTTTGGTTACAAACTAATAAACATGGATCTGGAACAATGAATCTTGGTGGTAGCCTTACAAGACAGGTTTGTTTGTACTCCCATTTGTACAGAAAGTCTTGATTCGTTTTAAGGAGCATGATTGATTATTTTACATCAATTTTTCTTTTGAAATAAGTACTTCATTCAAATATGTTTGTCTTTGCAAAACTGTAACTTTTCTATATTTCAAAATACAAAAGATTGGAAATCACGTTAATCGGACTTAACTTCGCTAGATTTTATCGCTGGATGATTCATCAAATCTCAAGTGTCTTTGGAGCAAATAATTTAACAATTTAAGTATTAGTTAAAAACGCAAAGCACAATATGCAATCATATAGAATTCTATTAATAATTTGCCTGCATGTATGTATCCATATACTTGCAAATTATTAATTATTTTAATAAAATCTGTTTTTTGAAATTATATCACCAGTTTACACTAAAGTGCATTAAAACTTCTAATTAAAATAATTCATAATTCTGTACAGTATTCAATAAGTACATTGAAATGATTTCAAGATTGTTATTGGTGTGATTAATTCTACTAAAATTCTTTCCCTAGGTCGAACAAGATACCCAGATAAGTGAGAGTTCTCCGCATATTGTTAATATCGGCCGTATGGTTGAAGATATGGAAAACAAAATTCGAAATACTCTAAACGAAATCTATTTCGGGAAAACGAAGGATATTGTAAATGGTTTAAGGTCTGTTCAATCTTTGGCTGATCAAAGACAACAAGCTGCCCTAAGACAGGATCTTGCTGCTGCGCTGCAAAGGAGAAATGCTAATAATTGATCTTGCGAGGAAGATCAGCTTTCCTTCGATTTTGAAGAACTTCAATAAAAAAAAAATGAAACAAAAGAGAATTGGTAAATGATGAAATTAAGATTCGAATTGTTGCAGTTACTGTGACAAGAATTTTGAACAGTTCCCTGTGATGCACAAGGGTACAACGGTAAAGATGAATTTTTCCTCAAGTATTAAAAAGTGAATAATTGAATATCAATTATTAATTATGTCGAGATTTTGAATAAAATATTAAGAGACATTACGAGTGTCTAGATTTTATATATGTATACATATATATGTATAAGATGTGCTTAAAAGGTATGTAACACCTGAAGTTTACATTGCATTTAAAACTAAAAATAATCGATTTCTTATAATATTCATAGGGTAGATGTTTATGTTCAAAGTTGTTTACTTTCAAATACATGCACAACAAATTTATGTACTTATATTTCACACTGTTCTGTGCAATTCTTTTTTATAGCGTTTGCTATACTAAGTCTACCTGTATGAAATATTGATGTAAACAAGCAGTATTATGAAACTTTCGTACATTTTCATGGTCTTATATAAGTATTGTTTATTATTAATTTTATAAATCGCTATATTTCTGGTTATATCGACTGGAATTTAATCTATGTAAATGTACAAAACCTTCATAATAATACTGTTAATGTATTTTATTTTCAGTCAAATTAATGTTTCTTGATCGCCCGGTTTACGCACGATGTCTAATACACATAGGCATAAGTTATAAAACATATTTTATACTTGTATAAACGTATCTCATTTTTACAACGAATAAATTTAAAAAAGCAGTCAGCACATTCAAGATACATTCTCGATTTCGTGTTACATATCTTTGATATATTCTCCGTGTATGCATGCGTGTGTTATGTGTGTATTTGGTATGTATACCGTGCTCACACTAAAATACCAGCCAAATATACACAAATATATATATATATATGTATATATATATAATTGCACTCGTAATGTTTTTTAATCATTATTATTAATAATATGCGAAATATAAGAGTATTCATGTTTTAAAATGTAGGAATATTAAAGAGAATATTTGCGAATAAACTTCTAACACGTTATTCATCAATTTCCCACCTGAGTATTTGATTTCAATGAGTTTTTATAATTCTACTACACTTAAAATGAAATATTTGCAATTTACTATACGAGGAACAGATATTTAATCCTATAAAACTTGATTATTGAAATTAAAAGAACTCAATTAAATACTGAACATGAATTTTACAAATTGCCTCCTCTAACTCTGGTACAATTAAATTTAATTAATTTTCTTATAGCTATTACCATATTGTTAGCTTTTAGATAGAGGTGTAAATATCTTTAAATATAAACGAATTACTTAAAAAAACAGTACATTTTGAATTTGTAAAGGAAAACTGATAAAAATTTCAGTTCAATTTCTAATGTCTTCAATTAGATTGAATGAATGTAATATTATGTCTACTAATGAATAATCGAAAGTAGTAAAATCACCAAGTTCCTAACTGTTTCCACAAAGTACTACTTCAAGAGCAACAAAATATCATCGAAGGTTGATATAAAAGCATCAAAGGCTTTTTCCTTATTTATTTATCCATTTATCCTCCACTGATTTCCGTCGTATAAACAAATGCTCGTTGGTATCCAGTTACTTATATACTTTATGCCTGTTTTCTGTTTCAAATTCCGTATCGTGTACTTTCGCATATATTTGTGTATTTTTATACACTTTACCACTGCGTGTATCTGTGTGTGTGTACGTCTATGTATGTGTCAGCCTATATACGCCAGTGCTGGTTACAATTCTTATTTTTTCTTTTCTTTAAATACCTGCATCAATTGAGGTATATGCGTGTAACAAGATCTTATTTTATTGTGTAGTTTAATAGTTTGCATATTTATTTAATGGCATAATATGTGCACAGAGAATTAAAGAATAATATTTCAAGAATATTGTTAGGGCGAACGAATCTGAGGAGTGTTGTTCCAAAAAATTATTATTTCATAGAAACAATTAGATTTAAATTAGCGATACTACTATTTGAAACAAGAGTTTAACTAATTATTTTGCGGTAACTACTTATCAACTACACGAAATAGATAAATTATAAATATGTGTATTACTTTAAACGTTCGAGGTGTATTTTAAAAAACGATATTCTTGAAATATAACTTTAGATTTGTGCTTGGCAGAATAAACAACTAATTTTCATTCGTTCTGTGTATGAAAATTAATTTTTCAATAAAAATTAGTAAGGATTCAAAGCAACGACCAGCAGTGGTGTATAATTAATTAAACTGAATGTTGAGAAGCAGAAAAAACTAATTTCCGCCTCCCATGGTTCAAATTCAACCGCAAGGCCGATTGATTCGTTTTTTTTTCTTCAGTTTCCTTCATCGATTAAATTCATTTATCTAGGGGTTGTCTTAATCTTAAATTAGTCTGCTTAGATTATAGGTAGCTTAGTTGTTTCTTATCATTCATCTTTTTTATATATATATATATTTTTATTTTTTTTACGTTTTCGTAAACGGTATGGTCTGATTTTAAGTCAAATGTTAGATGTAACTATGTAAAGTAATAGTTACATCGTAATTAAAAGTTTGAACTAAGAACCGGGAATTAAGTAATGAACTTGAAATTTCAGAATTCAAATTCGAAATTATCCTATAAAGTAGAGATGCACAGTCCGACATTTCAAAGTGAATTCCAAAATTTCGTATTAGAATTTAAGATAAGTGCAGAGTTTACTAAAGTATATTAAAGTGTTCTTCTGAATATCATTAAATACCAAAATCACATTGCAACTTGTATTCTAAATGAAGCTTTCGACACACTCTCGGGAAATTAATCAAAATCCATTGATTCTATCAACAAAATTAGCATGTAATTTTGTAATTTAATATTCTCCTGTAATCGAGAATGTATAATTATACACGCTTTAAATTTCAAGCAAGAGAAATATGTATTATGATTTTTTTTTTATCAAATTGAAATCGTGAATACATTTTTAATAAAAAGTCATAGGATTTTAGAATTCAAATTTTAATAAAATGAAAATTATAAAAGTAAAAACGTGTAAGAATAAGTTCTAACCAGGCGTAGATTTTGGTTAAATAAAAGGTTCTAGAAATTTCTAGTTAGACATGAATTTTTCGAAAGCAAACTTCAATGTCATAGAGTCCTAATAAACATCAGATAGAATTATAATCATATAAAATAAATTCAAAATCAAAACAGGAAAAGAATTCCAAGTTAAGACAGATGTTCTAAAACATAATTTTAATAATTAATGGTAATAGAAAAAAAATTGATGAACTTGAATGGAGAAAAATTAGAATTCCAACAAATACTGGGGTATCCATAAGAATAAAGTTGGAATTCATTCTGCTCGCACAAAATTAAAATTTGAGTATAACAGTAAATTTTAAGAATTAAATTTGGAAAGCAACTGAAACTTCAATTAGAGTATATAGAAGGAATAATTATTATAAAACTTATTGCAAGGAAACAAAACTTTTTAAGATAAATAGAATTCTAGCAAATACTGGAATTTCAATAAATTCATAATTTCAGTAAAAATTACATATTAACACTGAAATGTAATTGGAATTCCAATAGAGAAGTAGAATTCTAATTAGGTTGAAATTTTCGAAATCATAAATCAAGATGAGCTAATCTTCTTTTGAAATTTTCCACTATTGAAATTGCTGTTTAATCTCAACATCTTAAGCCACCAAAAACATTCATTTTTTCCAAGGTCTAAGCTGATACTGTTTCTTGGTTTATTCTCTTTTTA
The DNA here is from genome assembly GCF_050948175.1 of Xylocopa sonorina. Classification (NCBI taxonomy): domain Eukaryota; kingdom Metazoa; phylum Arthropoda; class Insecta; order Hymenoptera; family Apidae; genus Xylocopa; species Xylocopa sonorina. The sequence goes on from NC_135193.1 coordinate 19,331,823, forward strand.
TTTGTTTTTTTTTTTTATTATTTCATTTTTTTGCAATTATTTCATTATTTGTAATTCTTTCCTCCCTCACAATTACACGCTTGCGCACGTTAGAGCTTTTCCTGTCCTTTCATTTTTTCATTGTATATTTGCCTCTTTTCCTTTCCTTGTTTTTGTTTCATTCTCTCTTTTTATTCTTTTCCAAGTGCCCCACTCTTTTCCTTTCTGTCTGTTGTTGGTAGTAGTTCTTATGTTAACCATTGATCATCTTGTATTGTATCTTAGGTTTCTCTTAATTATATATTAGCTGTGTGTGTTTTGTTTTTTTTTTCTTTAATGTGATGGTGGAGTCTGGACTGAACACAATTATTTATCGATGGCAGTGTTAGTTTTGATGGCGATCACGACTTCCTCACCACATGCTTTCAGCACAGTGCACTGAAAAAAGTCAAATTTTATCATTATATCACTATATCAATATACATTTTTATTTCTTTACGTTATCGCTCTAAAAAGAAAAAAGAATGCATAAGCTTATCTTCTATGAAAGACTAAAGTAATATTTTTAATATTGTAAAATTTACATTATTTCTTATATTTACTGTCAACATTTTTGAGAATAGTGTGATATTCAAAATGCATATTTTAGTGCACTGATTAGACAATGCAAATTACATACAAGCTTATGTAAAAGTAAGCTAGGGAGCACATATAAACGTAGTTTTATTAAAATTTGTATAAATTAGTATAATAATTATTATTGCATTTTGATATACACTGAACTTTTACGAAAACTATGTAGTATAAGAATAATAATTTTTCTTTCCAATTATAGAAGACACCACAATATAATATTTTTGATCACTTCAATACTCAAAGATTAGATTAAAAAATTATATGTTTTGAAAAATATTGAAATACTCACAAGGAGCTCTTTTCCAGCCTCGTGATCAGCACGTAACTGAACACCTAGTTCACCATCAGGAATTTTTAAATCTTCACGGAGTTCACCATTATCAGCCATCAGGCATAAATAGCCATCGTCAGATATGTCTGCTAACTGTAATATAAATATTAACACATATGATACTTATTATAGAAATTAACAAATGTATTAACAATGAATAGATACATTCATATATACACAAATATATACTACAATGAATTTGCTAAATTAAAAGTTTGATACAATGGAAAATTAACACTTTACACATACAATAATTACAATGAATGACATATTTCATATACTTTCTGTCAATTTAATACAGAATATGTTCATAACACTACTTTCAAATTACCTGATAATCTTCCCGCTTAACAAACGGTACATCCATATTATGCGTAGAAGGACAAATATCTTCATACTTTTTTGAAGTAAATATATCAATGCCTACAAGATGTACTTTGGCATGACCATGTTTTCCTGTTTTAGAAGTTGACATTTCTACAATTTTGCACGGCCGAGATTTGAGCATTACGAACCCATTTTTACGCAGTGCAGAACACTGCATTGGGTATGTTACGGATGCACCGGAGTCTCCGGTTTCAAAGTGAGTATCCTCTATGTCTGCCATCCTTGGTTATTGTTACTCTGAAATTGTAATTTAATGAATACGTAATAATAATAACTTGCGCATCAAATATATCGTTAGTCTTGTTACGTATTACATTTGTATTAATTGTTATAATTTTTTGCAAATGTATGATGTATATGTATATTAAGTTTAGAAATTAACAACAACGATGAATTGTATTGCGAGATTTGGAAAATCTCTGATTACGACTAATTAAATTTTTATAAATGATGTAAAAGCACGTGAAATAATTCTTAAAACTTTTGCAATAAAAGTAAAATAGTACAATTATAATTCTTACAAAATTACTATACAGAATATAATTTAATAGTTAATAAAAACTGAATTCATAACAAACATTATCAGAACATCATTTGAATGTCTAATTTAAATAAAAATGGAACTTGAAATATAGATAACATTAGTTTTACAAAATATGATGCCACATGATACAACATTCCATTCTATTAGGCAAAAAATTAAAGCTATATCAAAATTATTGCCGAAAAATAAAGTAGAAATGCAAAATACAACATTTCACAATATGTTTTGAAATGAATTACTCTAAATGTTTCATACAGCTATGACCTCTTTAAAGTTGAAATGCACATAAATATTCTCAATGTACAACACAGTTTTCTCTCTAAATTTTGACTATAAACAAAAGATTTCCCAATCGATTACACAAATATTGTTTCTAACACTAATGAACATGTTTTATAGCATGGGTCGAGAGATTCGAAATTGGAAAAAAAACCAGAGGCTCGTCGAGCTGTGCAAATAAAAATGAGAAAGTACATGTTAAATATCGTGTAACGCACTGGCTTTAGGGGACATTTACGGAAGAAGTTTGAAACGCAAAAAGTTTCGAAAAGCTTTCGTGAAAGCGATCGAAAAGGAAATGAACACGTTGTGCTCGCACAATCTAACCAAAGATTCCACCCGGCTGACAGTTCCTAAGTTATCGAAGCCTCCCAATGAGAAATCAACTGGAAAGCCTCGCGAAAGTCGAATTACCTTCGAGGACGAGTTTACTGCAGTTTTTTGACCGTTTTCCTCAAGAAGATGGCGCGAAAAGGATTGCGTGCGGTTCGTCGTCGAAGTTGCCGACTCTCGGGGAATGTTCAAGGAATCACGGATAAGAACTGGCTTCGAACAGTGTCGCTCTTTGTTCTTGGGATTTTTCAATGCACGTTTTACGAACTTGTTCGAGTGATCACAAGCCGATCAACTAGACTCACCGTGAAAAAAGGAGAACAGACTGGAGATACTCACATGTGATCAAAATGGACACTCTAACCAGAAGAGCTGGCTGCGCTTGCGCGAACCGCTAATCGGCGACAGGGGGCCACTCGAATAGATCCACGGATTCCGGCTGGGAGTCAATGTGGGGGTTGAGTCAGATGTGAAATTTTATGCCACTTGGAAGTTTAGTGTAATGCGCAGGCGCTTTATTGACTGGTGAACATTGGTTAAATTAGATACTAGATCTGCACAGTAAATAGTCAACATTTTCATTATTTAATAAAAACTGTTCGATTCACTCATTCATTTCTATAGTACCAGTAGAAATAAATATTAATTATGTTTTCGAATAATATCTATTGCGAATAAAATATTACAAGTACGTATGCCTGTACATGTGTAAGGTCTTGTTCGTACGCTTGTTTACATCCACACATAGAATAAAAGTACGCGCGAACGTACTATAAAAATTAAAACTTTATTTTAGATAGAATTAGAAAGCTAGGCGCATGAAAAAATAGCGTTATTCGTTGTTATTAATTTCCTACAAGTAACAGTGTTTTATTATAAAGTACTATTTATAATTGTAATATTAAAAATTAAATTTATATGTAAAATTTATTAACAATAACAATTTATTACAAATGTTATACTATCACAAATGCATAGAGTAGAAAGAAAGAGTCGACATTTCTACACTGAATGAATTCCCTCAATAATTGCCATTACCGATGTAATTGGTGTATCTGGCAGAATGCCATGTCCCAAATTTGCAATATATCGAGTTTTACCAAATTTCATGGCCATACTTCGAGCGCGGTCAATTATTTCTTGCTGTATAAAAAGATAGTAATTAATTTGGCAATAAGAAATAATAATGAAAATAGCTTACTATTTTCTCTGTATGTATTTATTAAATTCAATTGAATTCATTAAGTTTCATTGTAATAACACAAACCTTAGGAGCATATAATGCGCATGGATCTAAATTTCCTTGCAAAGTGATATCAGGACCAAACCTTCTCCTTGCTTCTAAAGGATCAACTGTCCAATCCAAACCCAATACTTCGTATGTTCCCGATTTTGCTAACGTTTCCAAGGAATTCATAGTTGCACCTTTAGGAAAAGCAATCTAAAATTTGTTCTTGCTTTTTAGTAACTCTAAAAAGTCAATTGTAATAAGTAAATTATAATATCCAATTTACCATTGGTACTTCTGGAATATTTTCTTCTTTCAATCGTTGTTTAACTTTATCACTAATTTCTTTCAAATATTTAAACGAATACTTTTCAAATAATTCATCGTTAAGAAAATCGCTATGACTTTCGAATACTTGCAGTAACTGCAGCAAAAGAAATTAAATTATTTTTGCTGTTGTGTGGCTTAACATTTAAAATTTCCTTTCAATGAAAGACACTGTTGTCTCGTACCTGCGCTCCCGCTTTTACTTGCATTACAAGATAGTCTATTATGACATTTGTAATAAGCTGTAAAAGCTTGTGAGAATCTTCGGGATATTTGTATAACCATTCTCGTGCTTTTGACATTGTCGAACTACCTCCACCTTGGATCATATAGCTCATTAATGTCCACTGATAATACATAAATATGAATTTATAATCAGTGCATTTTTAGCAAATATAATATATTACTTAAACAATTATTTAACTCACTGGTGCACCAGTGAAGCCAATTAATGGTACTTTTCCTTCCAATTTATGCCTTGTTAAAGTTATAGCATCCCCTACGTATTTTAAATCTTTTTCCACGTTTGGTTGAACTAATAAACTTAGATCTGACGGATCTTTCAAAGGTTTAGATAAAACTGGTCCCTGTAATTTATTACAAAACGTTATTACATTTCCTTCATTTAAGTAGAAATTTATATAACTTTGTCAAACACTTAAATATATGTAAAAATTAATATCCAAAAAGAATATACCGTTCCGGGGACCATTTCAACATTTAAACCCATTGCTTGAGGAATAACTAAAATATCAGAGAAGATAATGCTAGCATCCAGATCAAATCGTTTTAAAGGCTGCAAAGTAACTTCACAAGCCAATGCTGGCGTTTGACAAACAGTGAAGAAATCATGTTTGGCTCTAACTTCTTGGAATTCTGGAAGATATCGTCCTGCTTGACGCATTATCCATATTGGAATACGATCCACGGATTCTCCTCTCGCAGCTCTCAAAATTAAATCATTTTTTAACATTGGAAATTGTGTTTCAGTCATCATCGATACCTGAAAATAATATCAGTATTTTATATTAATAACAATTAACATTTATGTTAATTTACTTTACTAAGATTAATTACTATTATTATAGTTTAATGTTACACATTACTAATAAAAAAATTGTAAATCAAAAATATATACGAAAACTTACAATTAAACTTATTAACTTATAAGTGTTCTGTGGAATTTTTATAATTATATATCCGTAGAGAATTGTTTGTCACGCACACGAATACACACACGTTTTATATTTACCTGTAAAAAATGTAAAAACGTTATAGTAAAACTTTATATGTACACAATGTATAGACTGTATATGCAATCAGCCTTCTTATATACCGTTTTATTGTAACCTATTTTCCCTGTACATCTGTTATTCTCGCGTATAAAAGAGCTGTAAACAATGTATAATTAATATCATTAATATCTCGGTATGAATTGCACTTTTATCGTACGCACGATAATAAAATAACAAGTCTCATGTCGATGATTATTTCAAAGTATGATTGGCTCGTCTACGAGTTTATAGTCTATGAATGATTTAACTATGGAACCGGTCGCAGTTATTCAGACTTATACGAGGGATGAATTTTAGTTTTCAAAGTCGTTTAGCTATCGTATACAAATTTTCGAACTGCATATCAATGTTGTTTATTTTTTTACTCGCAAAAATGAAAAGCACGACATTATAAAAGAAAAATACAGAAATAAAGGATACTGTTGTCTGTTCATAGTTTGTAGGGATTTGACCAATTACTTTCGTGGGAAATATTTTGAAAAGAAGTGGAGTGCAGCAGGAGTGGAGGATCTCCTGGATTCGTTCAGTCTTTTCTTGTTTGTTTCCTATCTTAGGTGAAGGTGGTTAAGAAAAGAAAAGTTGAACTGCGAGGTTATGAGTGCGGTTTGTTGATAGTACAAAAGAATCTAACGTAGAAGTTAATTTAAAGTGTTTTCAAAGATGGATTTCTTGGAATATACCGACGTGATCGCAGAAGTCAAAGGAGCTATGGTAACTAATATATTTTTCTTAAATATTTAACAATTAATATCTACATTTCCCAATTTTATTATTACTTTAACTAACAGCTTTTTATTGTTAAATATAGACTCTTGGACGATTGAAGTTGACGGACCAACATTTAATTTTCAAAAACCAAAAAACAGGAAAGGTCGAACAACTTTCAGCGTCCGATATAGAAATGGTAAATTATCAGAAGTTTATCGGTACCTGGGGCCTTCGGATATTTCTTAAGAATGGCACTTTGCACAGGTTTCGTGGTTTTAAGGAAGGTGTAAGTAAAAATGATTAAATAAAAGCAGACTTTTCTCTAATCGTAACCCCTTACACAAAAATGTGTACATGTATTATAATTGTTTGCAGGATCAAGAGAAAATCGCAAAATTCTTTGCACAGAATTATAAAAAAGATATGTTAGAAAAGGAGCTCAGTTTGAAAGGTTGGAATTGGGGCACAGCTAGGTTTAACGGCTCAGTATTAAGCTTTGATGTTGGTCATCATACTGCCTTTGAAATTCCACTATACGATGTCTCTCAATGTAATACTGGAAAGAATGAAGTCACTTTAGAATTTCATCAAGTCAGTTACCGATGTTTAATTTTCTTAATGTTAATGAAGTTTCAATTCTTAACAGTAAAGTCTGTGTACATTTTTCAGAACGATGATGCACCCGTAAGTTTAATGGAAATGAGATTTCACATACCCGTTAGCGACAGTGTAGACCAAGATCCTGTGGAAGCGTTTCATCAACAAGTTATGGAGAAAGCGTCGGTTATCAGTGTCAGTGGAGATGCTATCGCTATATTTAGAGAGGTTCATTGTCTTACACCTCGGTATGCATTGAGATTTAATAAAGACATATTTCTAGCTCAATCTTGAGAAGTTGTTGAAGAAAAATATATACTAATGTTATATCTTTTTTTAGTGGTCGTTATGACATAAAGATATTTCAGTCATTCTTTCAATTACATGGTAAAACTTTCGATTACAAAATTCCAATGTCAACAGTTCTAAGATTATTCCTCTTACCACATAAGGACAATAGACAAATGTATTTTGTGGTAAGTTTTTTTTGTATAAAATTACTTTTATTTTGAAAATATGAACTTTCATTTTATTATTTTTGGTAATACTTTTACAGGTCAGTTTAGATCCACCAATTAAACAAGGTCAAACTCGTTATCACTACCTAGTATTATTGTTCAATCAAGAAGAAGAGATTTCGATCGAATTGCCTTTCTCTGAGTGTGTAACAAAATTTTAACGAACTACTTTTGAAAATATTAATCTTAATATAAAGTTTATTTCATATTATTACTATTACAGAAAAGAGTTAAAAGAAAAATACGAGGATAAGTTACCAAAAGAATTGTCTGGACCAACTTATGAAGTATTGGGGAAAGTAATGAAAGTTATAATCAACAGAAAACTTACCGGGCCTGGAAATTTCACTAGGTAAAATTTCTTTATAAACAATGTGACTTTAATTTATTATATCTTTGATTATTCAACATTTTCAGCCATTCTGGAACTCTTGCAATTACTTGTTCGTTCAAAGCAGCTGCAGGCTTTTTGTATCCTCTTGAAAGAGGTTTCATTTATGTTCATAAACCACCAATTCATATACGTTTTGAAGAAATCGCATCAGTGAATTTTGCTCGCAGTGGAGGTTCCACTAGATCATTCGATTTCGAAATCGAATTGACTAGCGGTGTCGTTCATACATTCAGTAACATAGAAAAAGAGGAATATGGAAAGCTCTTTGATTTCATTACTTCGAAAAAGTTAAGAGTGAAGAATAGAGGCAAGAGTGTAAGTATATGTTTTTCAAAGGAGTCATGCAGTCCCATTTTTTTATTATGAAAACGTTTTGTAATGTTACAACATTTGTCTATCTTGTACTAAACTTCTTCAACATTTAAATAGGATAAATTAAATTACGACAATGACTTCGGAGACAGTGATCAAGAAGATGAACCGGATGCTTATCTAGCAAGAGTTAAAGCTGAAGCACAAGAAAGAGATGCAGAGGATAATCAAGATTCTGAGGAGGAATCTACTGATGAAGATTTCAATCCTAATCAGGTACATTTTTATGAGTTTTTTTTTATAAAAGCTACTTTTATAAAAGCTGTATACATTCATTTCATGAATTCAATTTTTCAGGACGAAAGTGATGTAGCCGAAGAATACGACAGCGATCCCAACACTTCAGAAAGTGAAAATGATTCAGATGCTTCCGAAAAGAAAGAGAAGAAGGAAAAGAAAGAAAAAAAAACGAAATCAGCAAAAACCGTGGTAAATATATTTTATTTACTTTCGCTTTTGAGCATTTAGAATTTTATATTATCGAATATAATTGTTAGTTAAATGAAGAATTCATGATATTTTAATTATTTTATACAGTCAGAGAAACCAAGAAAACCTAGGAAACAGAAAAAAGAGAAGGACGCCAACAAACCCAAAAGGCCACCGACTGCATTTATGATGTGGTTGAACAGCGCCCGTGAGAAAATTAAAGCAGATAATCCTGGAATTGCAGTTACCGAAATTGCAAAGAAAGGTGGAGAAATGTGGAGGGAACTTAAAGATAAATCTGTAAGGCTAAAATAATTTTATTACGTATTCTATAACGTAAGTATCAATCGTCATTACATACTGAAAGAACAAAACATGCTGTAACTACCTAGGAATGGGAACAAAAAGCAGCAAAAGCAAAGAAAGATTATACCGCGTCAATGAAAGAATACGAAGCCAGTGGCGGCAATCAGAAAGATAAGAAGGAGAAAGTAGAAAAAAGCGAGAAGAGTGAAAAGAAGAAAAAGGAGGTCGTCAAAAAAGAATCTCCCAGTAAACTTATGATGGGTAATACTTTTAAAAGTAAAGAGTACATTAGTGACGACGAAAGCAGTAGCGATGATGATAATAAGGTAAGTTAATTTATAATTAAAAATATTCCTTGTCACAATAATTATATAATCGTGTTAATTAAACATTTCCACAGAAATCAGGTAAGAAGCGTTCGCGCGCGGATGAGGATAACGAAGATAAAGGAAAAAAGAGAGGAACAAAACATAACATGGTAATTTTGTTATATTGTATGATTTATGAAATTAATCGTAACTCGCATTCATTCTATTTTCGATCATCTGTTTATTTTAATTAATTAATATAATTTTTTATATTTTTTGTTATAGGACGATGATGTCGAGAAAGATGTAGGGAAAACGAAGAAACAAAAGAAAGAAGAATCGGATGAGGGTAGCGAGGAAGAACCTATTGAAAGTACTCCACCATCCAGTGAGGCAGAATCTAAAGACAGCGATTAATTATCATTTAACAACTTTCTTTAAATTACCATTTAACTTGATCTTCTCTTGTACCAGATGTTTTTCGATCCACAAGATATCGTGTCGAATATTTATATTTGTCCATTCTTATTTATTTCGATGTTTCTAGTACCTCAGCATTCATAATTATAAGAATAATAACAATTACCATTGACAATTCAGTTAAACTGTATTTAAATTGTTAACGGTTAGTATTTCTTTTGTACATGAAAAGATATCCTTTTTTTATGTGAACTGCAGTCATATAGTAGAATCAACGAAACGATGTTAATAGTTGTTTTGCATAAATAAAACATTTGTATAGATACTTCGTATTGAATTTCGAATTATCATTTAGTAATTTCAATTTGCGAGAACCTGTTGCATCTGATTTCGCTGAAATGATTTAAACATAATTTTGCAGAAATTGAACGAGTAACGACTTGATTACCGCCATGATAGCGCCATCTCTTGAAAAACTGCTGAAACTGGTCGGTAATTAGTTTCATCTCTGCTCACAGAGATGGCGCTAGTAGTTTTTGAGTAGTTCACTTCGCTATCGATAATTATGTGCGAGCAGTTTGAGCACATTTCACAGAGATGGCGCCAGGGGTTCTAGAGAAGGGTCACCATCATCTGTCTCACTCTTTCTTATAGCTTTTTTTATATATCTTTTTCTCTCTTACCTCTAAAGCGGGAAATATATAAGAAATTACAATAAAACTAAGGAAATATACAATAAATTACAATAAAACTAATAAAATGTACAATAAATTACAGTAAAACTTAAGTCTTATATATTGCAAATAGTTATAATATAATATTTCTTTTATCTGTCGATGCAATTAAACAGTCAAAGGTATATTTACATAAAAGATATAACAATTCCCCTAAAAATAATAAATACCGATCCAAAATTAATATGTATTACACATCTATTGCTTTCCTGACTTTGTTTACGCTTCTCTTTCCTTTTCTCTGCTCCTCTCTCTCATCTTAATTTACAGAATTTTAGAGCACTGCTAATTAAATAAAGAAATTCATTAATTTTCATTGAATGGAAAGAGTCAAACAAATTATATCTCCCGCTTTAGAGGTAAGAGAGAGAAAGATATATAAAAATGCTATAAGAAAGAGTGAGACAGACAAAACTGAACCTTCTCTAGAACCCCTGGCGCCATCTCTGTGAAAAGTGCTCAAACTGGTCGCACATAGTTATCGACAGCGAAGTAAACATTCAAGAACTACTAGCGCCATCTCTGTGAGCAAAGATGAAACTTAATTCCGTTTAGTTTCCTCAGTTTTCACAGAGATGGCGCCACTAGTTTGTTGATTATTTTACCGCTGCTACTGATGCATGACCGAGTCGAGCGAAGAGAGCGAACACATTTAACAAAATAATTAAAATAGCTAATAAGCTAACTATAATTATGGTAGCGAATAGAATACAGTTTTTGTAGAGAGACGTATATGTAGCCGTATATTTCACTTTCTTCCGAAATTATAGGTTAGGCGTTTCATTTTGTATGTTTTGTTTTGTAACACCAAAAGATTACTTAAAAAGTTAACCAAATTTAAACAGCATATACCAAATAAATTTCTATGAAATGGACGTTAGAACTTGTAGAGGATTTTACGATTTGTGTGTAAACGTATCAGGCAACGAAGAGGAAAATTTGCATTCTGTTTTACTGAAATTGTATGAAGATGGATACAGAACAGTAGCAATAAATACCACTATAGACGAAAGTGTTCTGGGAGCAGATAAGAAAAAGAAGAAGAGGGGTGACGAAAATGAGGCATCACAGGGAATTGTTTTTGAAACAATCGACATAGAGAATCTGCGAAAAAAATTCGATGGAAAATTGAAGATACTTAATCGGATCACATTCTTTTGTTCTGACTCTGCAAAGACGCATATACTACATCATTGCCCCAGTTTAAAGAGATACAATTTGTATGCGTTTGCTCCAAAGACGCAAAGCGCTTTAGAATTTGCGTGTACTAATTTAAACGCAGATATAATTACGCTAAGACCGAATTTAAGTACTTTCAGGTTTAATAAAAAATTATACGATCAAGCGGTTGAGAGGGGATTACATTTTGAGATTCAATACACGGATCTATTGAATATAGAATTTAGAAGGCGTATCATTCACTATTCTCACCTTTTCTATACTTATGGCAAGAGTAAGGTATAGCAGAAAATAATAGAAAAAAGATAGAACTTTTTAATAAAGTATACAGTCAGATATTAACAAATATAAATATTAATATTAATTAAAATTCCTTTTAAGTTAATCTTAATTTATTTGATTCTTTGTGATACTCAAGACTGTACTATAAAAGTTGAGCTTAAATAATAAGAGAAATTTTAATTGCCTATTTTGTTATTTAGAATGTAATCTTGTCCAGTGGTTCTGACAATATTAGGACAATTAGGAATCCTTATGATCTCATAAATTTGGGACATTTGCTTGGTTTAAATGAAATTAGAGCAAAAGCTTCTATATTACATCAATGCAAAAAACTTCTTTTGCGAGCAGGTAATATGCAATAAGCATATCAAGCTTTACGAAAATTAAGGTAATACAACTGTTAATTTTTTCTGCTTTCAATAGAGAGAAGACACAGAGGAAAAGCTGCTTTTATTATACAAAATCAATTGAAAAGAACTATTATTACGGAAGGAGACTCAAAAAAGTTAAAGTTGTAAACAGAATTTAAAAAGAAATTGACATTTTTTTTACATTTTATACCGAATAATTGTTTGTATGTTAGAAATCGGAACACAAAAATAAATATTTATTAATAATAATTAACAATTATAACATTAATTTTCTTTATTTAAAAATTTGTTAACTGAAATATCTTTATTTCTAATAGATAATGTAAAATAGATATATATATATATATATATATATAGATTACCCTTTTGCAGCGGTTGTTTGTTATAGAGAAATATATTTTTCATCGAGATAAGTATAGTAAGGAAGCAAGTACAAAAAAAAAATAATTGCTTAAAAAGATACTTTATGTAATTTTTAACAATTTCTTAAATAATGCTTTAGGCTGTTATATTTTTTATGAAAAAGAGCAATTATTTTTTAAGAAAACATTCCTTTTTTCGCATCAATCATTTACAAATTGCAGTTGTTATAGATTTTATCTTATATACACTGTTATATTCTACACAAATTATCGGTTAAAAAAAATTCCGTATTAATATCCTATACTAAAATATAAGATATTTGCATAATATATCATTTATACCGTCAATAATTTTCCGGAACACCAAGGACATGGATGGAAGTTCGGTTCGAACATACAGGAGTCCTTACAATCCTTTATCTCTGTTAGGATGTCTAAAAGTTCTGAAACACTTTTATTTTCTACTCGTTCGTCTGTTGCTTCGTTTTTCCTTTTCAACGGTCCAAAATCGTTTGGACTCGTTTCTAAAAAATACTCGGGTGTACAGTATTCTGTTCCATTGGTGACGATTTTATATATCTTACATTGCAATATATATTGGCATCCCTTAATTAATATAAGTACAATTATATTTTAGATACAATTAAAAATGATAGTATACCTGTTTCGATTAGACGCTCCGTTCCATTGGAATGTATATACTCCTTCCTAAGAAAATCACTGACCAAAACTTTCAATTTATGCAGTTGTTCCTGTTGCTGATTTCTCTGATCAAGTAACTGCCGAAACACTTGTTCCCTTTCTATTGCTCTGCTTTGCAGAACTGCTCTTTGTTTCTGGTACAACGTTATATATTCTCCTAATGAACAAAATTCAAGAAGAGAAAATAATTATGTATAATAACTAAGTATACGGTATGAGCGCCATAAAGAAATTCAACAAGTATTCATACCTATCGTTTCTGTCTCACTCTGAAGTTGCAAAACGAGATGTTCGAGTTTTTGTTTCTCTTCTGTGAGCTCCGCAACTCGTTCCATGGTATCTTTAAATCTTTGCTCAAGCTGTTTTATGGATTCTGGCGTTGTAACATTATTTTCGTTCAAATCTTCTGATTGTGATTTCTCTTCCGGATTTGATGCAGTATTGCTAACTTCCGGAACAAAACCGCCTTCATTCTTTTCTCTTAATTTATCTGTAAGCGCCTGTTTTTCCTTTTCTAATTTTTCTATGGTAACCTAGGAGAAAAAGTTTAATAATTAATTAAGCTGAAAACTTTGATTCTAATCTGCTTTAAACTATAGGGTTAAAGAGAGTAACAATGAGACTCTATTTTCTTTGCTATCTTCTAGAAAGTAAAAGACAATCATCGTATCATATAAGTATCATTACGATACTTGTTAAATATAAAAGAAAAATTATTACTAAGGCATGTTGAAGTTCTCGTTGGTAAGTGACCACATGATGTGATTGCGCTTGATAATGTTGCATTTGATCTGCTATCTGAGCATTTTGTAACCTTTCTTTTTCAAATTCCTCAAGAATGGCTTCTTTCTCTCTTATCTTTTCTTTCATCAAATCCAACTCACTTTCTACATTATTTAATTGAGCGTTTAATTTACGTCCTATAGATCGCTCCGCTTGCAGTTGTTCAGTCAAGTCCAATTTGGCATTACTCTTAAAAGTTATGTTAAAAATTTGTATAAATTTGTACATTTGTATTTATTGAGTAATGGACATGCTATATTAATTTCTAATTTACTATATTTACCAGGGAAACGAAAGCATTTTCCATGTCCGTTAATTGCTCTTTTAGTTGTCTATTTTGGTGAACTGCTCTAGATGCTCCTAACTGTTCACTTTCAAGAGCGCTAGCCAACTTTGTAATTTCAGCTTCTTGATTATATGCTTCTCGCAAGTCGTTTAAATCTTTCGTTAACATTTCGATTTGTGAATCCTGAATATATAAATTTTTATTTGTAATTAATCAGTAAGCACGTAAAGTTTCAAATAAATTCTATTTACTGCCATTATGATTAATAAAACAGTTCACCTTCTCAGATAATATTATATGAAGTCTTTCTTGCTCTAATGTAAGTTCATCTACACTTTTCAGTAGATTTTCCGTTTGATCTTTACAATCTCGTAAAGACATCAGATTTTCTACTTTTTCTTTTTCTTGCTGTAGCTGTTGCTCAAGTTCGGACATTTTTTGCACGTAATTTTGTTCTCTCTGTTGTAAATCCTCTATAGTCTGTTTTTGTACTTTTATCTATGAAGAATATTTAATTGGCAAGTATAATTACTTCTCGATCTATTTTTAAATTTCACAAGGAAAGTATTAATATACCTCATCTAACATTTTCGTTTGCTGGCCATCTAATTGTTTGACATAATTTTGATACTGCTTACTAATTTCATCTTTTTCGGCGTTAACAGCTTTCAGAGATTCCTTCGTTTGTGTCAATTCTTGCTCCAGAAGAATTGCCGCATGTTTTTCTTCTTCTGTTGGCGTAGCTCCTTTCATCTACAAAAATAATATATTATAACACATATGTATAGGATGTTCTGGGTAATTTTTTAAATAAACCGCAGTTTTATTCTTTATGTAAAAATTTAAAAAAAATTCATAATGTATTCACATTACCTGATGTATTCTAAGTTCACTTAATGAAAGTAATGCTGTTTTTTCTTGAAGTTCTTGTTGTACTGCCATTAATTCAGTTTTTTTTAAATTCAATTTTTGCTTCATTTCTGATATCTCTAAATCCAAATCTTCCTTCTCTTTGTTTAATTCAAAAAACTTTTTCTCAAGTGAATCGTGCTCACTTTGCAACTGATGAAAATTCTTTCTCAATTCTTTATTGCTATTTTTTACAGCAGCCAAATCTTTTTCCAATTCAACTATATAAATTTGTGAATTTTTCAAGTTTCCCAACATTTCTTCTGCTTCTTCTAAGAACGTATGACATTCATTTATTAGAAAAATTTATGACTACTTTGTATCTATACGAAATTCATACTAATATAAAATAACAAACCTGAACTTTGCTTAGCACTTTGTTGAGCTTGATTAAGAGCAGCGGTAAGCTCTGCCTTTTCTGCTATCAAGATTCCAGTAGTTTGAGTGTGAAGACGAAGCTGTTCTTTCAAAGGATTTACTTCTCGCGCTAATTGCGTTTGAAGTTCTATTTCTTTCCCTTCTAACTTAGCTTCTAACTGTGAAACTTTGCTACGCTAATCAAATGATTAAGAAAATTTTATTTGTCTCTTGAAGTTTCATCATTTTAAAAAATTTATATTAATTTGTTTATACACTTACTGCATTACTAAGTTCTATATGCAGTTCATTGACAATGTTCTTCTGTTCGTCTAAACAGGAACTTAAAAATTGATTGCGCCACACTAGATCATAATCTAGAGACGTTTCTGTATTTTCGGTTTCATTCGTTAAGACATCTGCAACTGCAGAAGCCATCTCCAAGAGGTGCTCCTTTTGCACTTTTGAAAAATCATTTAAATCTACTGCTTTCTCGGCTTCTGGTTTCAAATTAATTTCTTGCACATCTTCTGTGGGTTTGGCAGCATCTTCTGTAGGATTTTGTAAATCTTCGGGGATTACAGTGTTTTCTGGATTCACCACTGAATCTGTAGGTACTACTTCGTTGCTTTCACAATTTTGATGTAGTACATGTGTATTATTTTCACATGGTTCTATCGTTAATGTATTACTTATAACTTCTAGATTTGATTTAGTAGTTTCTGCATTTTGGGCCTATAAATTTAATTCAAATTGGAACAAAAATTTTAGATTACAATTAGATACGATTGAAGATGCACTTCATTTTAGACAAAATACTATAAAAAATAAGCAATATTACAATATAATTCACCTGCGAAGATGGTGAATCCTGGAAATGTTTCTGTTTTGCAGATCCATCTTGACTATTTTGCATCTTACTCAATTGAAATTCTCTAAGCTGATAAAATAAAAAATTTTATATGTAAGGGATAATTAATAATAACATTTTATATATTGGTAATCAAATAGTCAAATTATTAAGTAAAAAAGTCTTCAGATTTTAGGCGAAAGTAAAATTCATACATTTATGTACTATATTATATGTATATAACATCCTATATATGTATAATGTATAATATACTGTAAAATGTTTTTTTACGCGTTTGTTTTATACATATGCAAAATAGAAGTCATAATTATACTAATATTCGAACCAATTATTAATGTGGGTAATTATAAATAACAATTTGACAGCTAACATAACCTAAGTATTCACGAATACAAGAGTAGAAAATTTAAGTTACTGTTAGAAGTTATACAATAACAAAGTTATAAATATATACTTGTCATCGAATCGAATCGAATATTAAGAAACAATTTGGAAATAGAAATGTTTAAAAATACGTAGCTATTCGTTTAATCTTTTAAAACTTGATACCTTTTTCTTGGCAGCCAGCAGTTTTTCATTTTTGCTTAAATTCATTTTGAAGCGTGACAGAAAAATTAATAAATAAAATTTCTAATCTTCCTCTACCGCTAATATTTACATCATTGTAATTAAAAATATTGCACCATCTGCTATCGAGGTTATCTCATGCCCACTAACTCCTCTTCTACCCATTGGTTTCATACCTCATTTAGATAAGCATTACGTAGCGTGGGAATTACAAATTGCTACGTAGCACCATCTATTGCGACAATTCTATATTACGAAGTAGATCATTTTCTTGTGAAAAATGTTTAATTGGCGTATTTACAAATAAATAAGCGATTATATAAATATGTAATATTTTCTATAAAATTCTTAACAGAAGTACATATGCACACCTGTTTCTTGCATTATATACAAGATATAATTTGTATAAAGTGTGCATACATTATGATACGTTTAGTATATATTCTGTAGCTTAATATATTAGAAATAATTTTACCACACGAGTTTAAAATGTTATTTATTTATACATATGATAAAAATAAAAATAATTCATATAGGTTTTATAATGAAAATTCCTAGCTGGAATTTGTTTTCATCAAGTTTTTTACACTGACAAGTTTACTTAGTTCTGCATGACTGTGAAATGGTACGATGAAAACGTAGAATTGTACTTATCCCAACAATTCTCAGTTTTTCTAAAAAAAAGTTTGAATCACAAAGGTAAATGTGAAATATTACTGTTATCTTCTATTATTATTGTTCGTACGCGTCATAAATTTTACGTTGTATTTAGCGAAGTCTAAAAAAGATTTCTTTAAAGAAATCCTGCATTAAACTGACAGTAAGAAAGGTCCATGAAGTTTATTGGTTATTAAATACTTTTCCACAAAGATCAATCTTAAGTTGTGAATAGTTTCGTACCTTTACTTTTATTACAATTTTAATTAATATAAAATAACGTATATAGTTATTTCATTGAAGAATGTGATGTGACGATTTATATTATGGGTATATACATAACCAAATTAATGAGTTTAGTAAGAATTAAAATCCATTCAATATTATTAATCAGTACCATTCTTTTGTCATATTATGTTGTATATAAGTGATTATATTTTAATTTTAATTACTATACATTCTTTAATATTAAACTTACGATATTATGTTCGTAGAAATTTAATTTCTTCAGAGGAGTCAAGATGGGTGTCCCTACAGCTAAAAATCCTGAGGCCATGGACGTTGAAATAATTTTTGAGGGTCAAAATGGTGATGGAGATACATCTGACAAAAAAGATATCGATCTACAAACAATTCACGACATTCGTGAGCATACTCGTCAAATAGAAAAAGCTGTACAGAGCAAAGAACCTCGTTTTATCCTAAGAGCTTTGCGTACGCTACCTAATACACGCCGCAGATTAAACTCGAATGTTCTACGCGGTGTGATTCTAAGTTTTTATTCGAAACCATGTACAGAACGTGATGCATTATTGTCGTGGTTGGAAGAACCTACAGAATCGGAGGAAACGCAGAAACTTCGCATTTCTAGCATGAGTCCGCTACCTGAAATTGATGCTTATATTCATTTGCTAGTTCTTGTACGCTTAATCGATGCTGGAAAATATGAGGAAGCTGTCCAGTGTTCCGAAACATTGCTGCAAAAAATTATTGCCCAAAACAGACGTATAATTGATCTAATTGCTGCTAAATGTTATTTTTACTATTCAAGAGCATACGAACTAGTTGGAAGACTGGATAAAATTCGTGGTCTGTTGCATTTGAGATTGAGAACAACGACACTCAGAAATGACTTTGAAGGGCAGGCAGTATTGATTAATTGTTTATTGCGAAATTATTTGCATTATAACTTATATGATCAAGCAGATAAGCTTGTACTAAAATCGACTTTCCCAGAATCGGCCAGTAATAACGAATGGGCTAGATTTTTGTATTATTTGGGACGTATTAAAGCAGCTAGATTGGAATATTCTGCTGCACATAAGTATTTGGTGCAGGTCAGTAAAAATTTGTTCTTAATCTGTAATGTAATTAAAATAAGATTAATACAAGTAATGTTAATGTTAATCTTACAGGCTCTCAGAAAGGCTCCACAAAGTACTGCAGTAGGCTTTCGTCAAACAGTTCAAAAACTGGCTGTAACAGTGGAACTTTTGCTTGGAGATATCCCAGAGCGTCAAACATTCAGACAAGCCGCTATGCGTCGTGCGTTAGCACCATACTTTCAACTTACCCAAGCTGTACGTTTAGGAAATCTTCAACGTTTTGGAGAGGTTCTAGAAAACTTTGGCCCACAATTTAGAGCAGATCATACGTTCACATTGATTCTCCGATTGAGACACAATGTTATTAAAACTGCGATCAGATCGATTGGGCTGTCTTATTCCAGAATTTCTCCTGTAGACATCGCGAAGAAATTAGGTCTGGATTCCAGTGTGGACGCAGAATTCATTGTTGCTAAAGCAATCAGAGATGGTGTGATTGAAGCCACTTTAGAACCAGAGAATGGTTATATGCGTAGTAAAGAGACAACAGACATTTATTGTACTAAAGAACCATTGCTTGCGTTCCATCAGAGAATTACATTTTGCTTAGACTTACACAATCAAAGTGTTAAAGCTATGAGATATCCTCCAAAATCATATGGGAAAGATCTTGAGTCAGCAGAAGAACGTAGAGAAAGAGAGCAACAAGATTTAGAGCTAGCTAAAGAAATGGCTGAAGAAGATGATGATGGATTTCCTTAGACTGTTCATTTCTTCAGTAAATTTAATTAATAAAGCAATTTATCATGAAGAACATTTCATGTTACACTTTCCTATATTTAACACCAAGTGTATAAGAATTTTGCTTTAATATGGCAGATAAAATCTACAGTTTCCAATGCACGAAAATTTTGTAAAGACGTTTTTATAAAAGCCAAAAGTAACGAAGGAATTAGAACTTCAAGAATCAACTGAAAATATATTCTTCTAAATACATCAAATTTAATAAGTGCGAATTGAAAATATGTTAATAATATTATATATTGACTTGCAAAGTAAATATCATCATTAATTTATATAATTTTTATAAAATATTCCAGCAGTAGTTTCTTAAATATGGTTGGATTTTTTCAGAAGTTTAAAGAATTAAATAAATATTAAATTATACAATAAGCTTTTATTATAATAAAATCGAAGATAATTTATACTCGGATAAAACTTTGTAGTAGTCATTTTACAAAATTTTTGCCGTATTTAATTACTCGGTAACTCTTCTTGCAATAGAATAAATTATAAAAACTTTAAATCAATGATTTTGTTTTACGGAAAATCTATTAATGTTTCACGAATTTCCTTGAATTACATAATTATATAAAAAAGTGTATAAAACCACTTATATGGATATATAAAAGTTTAAAATGTTTTATTTTTGAAAAAAATTACCTTCTTCCTCTAGTAATGTGTTCAGACTGTCGATATTAACAATAAATATTAATAATCCGGACACAGTGTAACAGTCCCATTTTAGTTCTCCTTTCTCTAGAAAATAATTGAGCTTTTTTTTTTAATTCTCATGCGAAACAATTTTGGGGAAAAATAAATGATAGCAAGATTATAACTTTCCGAAAAGTAAAAGTGCTTAAAAAAAATATTATTTTACAAAACAACAATTTTGATAGTATAAATCCGATGAGCGAGAAATAGGAAAAACAATAACCACTTTTCTATATGTAGATATTTACATAATTATACCATCATAAATAAAATTCATTTATAACTAAATACTCGTAACGAATTATTCAATTGCATATACTATAATACAATCGCTGTACAATAATTTTACTGTACAAAGCTCCTTTCTGTTTCTTCCATTTGTACATAATTTAACAAAAGAACTCGTGAAAGAATTTCGTAGATCATGCAGCTTTCTTTTGATTACTTAAGCTGCAGAATTATACATAGCGGGAAAGTTATCCATTCCATACCAGTATAAAATCGTTCGAATATTGATGATTAAAAAATGATAAAGATCTTTGGTCATTCGTTTCATGGAATACTGTTGCTTTTTGGAGATTTGCCTGGGTTCCATCTAATCATCAGTCTGAAATAATACAATTTTTGTTAAATGCAAAGAAATAAATAAATTATTTATTGATAAATTACATATTTCGTTCTTATGAATGCACTTAAAAATGATAGTAAAATAGAAAATCTTGCCTTGCCTCCCTTTGAGTATATGATAAATGAATAAGGAAAGTAAAAACAGTCTTCTGTCTATTAATATTTGAACACTATTTCCTCTAAGGCTCACGTTTGGTGTCAGAAATTCATTTCTCCTCTTATCTTCGATATTAAGATCTCGGTAACCATGATGTATTTTTCCGAAACAGAGAACATTCATATTCTTATGAATTCCTTTACAATCGTATTCTTCAAGACCATCGCATAAGCATGTATTCAATCGTGCCGCCTTCTCTTGTCTTGTTAAAATATTTATCGAATTTCTACATCTAAAAAAATGTTAGACACACAACATTTATGCGTTAAAAAGATTGTGAAGGTTTTAAGAAAATGTTTGATTGAATAGATATAATATTTACCGCCTAGTACATTTTCGCCCTTGAAACATACTCTTACAATATTTATTATAATATGTAAGGGCAGTCTGACAAAGAGCATCTGCGTTACAAATCCAAGTTGCTATTCTGCAAGACACTCTTGTTCTATTCATTGCCATTGTTACGGAAGATCTGCATATTTCTACCCTTTCTTTCGATTGCAGACACAATTCGTTCTCACATTCACACTAAATAACAGAGAGACATATTTTATGTTCATGCACTGAATTAATAAAATAATTAATAATAAACTATAAACTGTAAAAGCTTCACTCTTTAAAATATGAATAATTTCTTCTAATTATTCCATTCATAACAAATTCGTTGCATCGAGAACATTCATTATTACTGTTGCATTATCGATTTATTTTTTCCCGCAACTAAGGTAACATAAATAAATAATATATACTGTCATAAGTTCTTTGCCCTCGTCAGTACTTGTAAGAGCAATAAGGGCATGTTGGCAGGTCTCGGAACAATCATTGCCTTGGAGAACGGGTGCACAGCCCGTAAGATAGTGTTGCAAAGCAGTTCCACAGCCCGTCCTGTATGCGCATTTCAGTTTTGCCTCCTCGCACCTCATTAGCGTATTTTTTGCTGTATTCCACATTATTGTACTAAATAGTATCATACCCATCAAGAGTATGTTTGAGCGATCTAACAAACGTGACATTTTTCTAAAACAGTCACGGAATAATACGAATTATATATTGGAAAATTGTTAATATATCTAATTATTTAAAATTTAATAAAAACAATGTACTTCCAATTTATCATTGATATACAGAATAGCAAAAATGTTCGAAATAAGACCAAGATTTTTAACATTGTTCGGATATCTTAATTATAAGAATAACTAAGAAATTCTGTTTTGAGTTTTTAAAGTATATTCCTTTATTTTTCTTATTATGTGTACATTTTCTGTTTAATAGATTACTATGTACTCTGTCCCTCTTGGTGATTCGACAGCAGTACATTTATCGAAAGTTTTAATTGAATATTTCACATACTTCCTTTATATTGCTATTATTTGTTTGTTAATCTGATATGTAATTTTATCGCACCTTTCAATATCATTCAACATTTTACCAATTATGTATTTTATGTAATTATAAGCACGAAGTTAAATGTTATCTTCATTTTATATTTATTTATTGTTAATTTCTATAAAAACAATTTATAACAGGCTATAGTACCACCTATAATTCGTAATTTGAACATATGTCGAGCTACAAAGTGCTTGCGGATTCTTGCAACAGAGGCATAGAGCACAAGGGTCATTCCGTGATACTCTTAAAATAAGTCGCATCTCTGTTTGTCATTCAAGTTAATACGAAGGATTTGCTACGCGGTTTTAGAACCTACCACGGATTTCGCTGTCGATTCTTACTCTTAAACGTTAAATACTGCAATTTTTCAAACTTTACTTCAATTTTATCTAAAAATTATGTTTTCCTTCCGTACATTTAAAATTCAAGAATATCAAAACATTTGATTCCATTCAGTGCCATATAAAAAAATCTTTAACTTATAAAAGGTTCTAATAATCTTTATAGTCTTAATTGTTTTTCCCATCGCTGAAATATTTTTTAAGTCAACGCGTACTCGTATATTATAAGGCTTTACGTACACGTTTAAATTACTCATCATTACCGCGGTGGATGTCATTGCACTTGCTCATCTTTTTTTGAATCATTTCAGAATCAATCAGTCGAAAATTATAGGGTACTGCAGTTACAATTTCTACGACACAACGGGGGTTTAACGTTCTCGCGCTCTGCTATTTCCTCTCGCTCTTTCTCTTTCTCTCTCTCTCTCTCTCTCTCCTCGCTGTTCTCAACTCTCATACCAGTAAAAAAGTGGAGTGCAGCGAGAGAAGGGATGAAAGAGAGCACGTGCGCTGGCGCGCACACGATGGCGAGAGAAAGGGAGAGAAGGCAGATTCTACCTGAGAGCGCTTCATTGCCAGCGCTAGTGCCGATGCTGTTGCGCACCAGCCCCAAAATGGACCACCAAGACGTCGCAGACGTGGCAACGAGGGACAGATGGCCAGCCCTATAGACCCTCAGTGATCATCAACTTCACTTTACGCTCGTATTTAAATCTCGTTTCAAACCAACGCGCAAATGAGATAAAGAAACATCAAGACAGTTACATAGGATGCACGCTAATTTAACTGTGTCTGAGACCGTTCAATCAATGCTTATGGGTCTGGTGGTCTCATTTAATTAAAATGTTTAGTCGGGGTTGATAGCGGAGAGAGGTTTGTTTACCGCTAGAAAATAATACCTAAACAGAAGATGTTTACGAAACGCAAACATTCACATGGGACGGAACGCTGATTAATGTTTGCACCATCCTTGTGAAATGATATTTATTATCATTATGGAATACGTTGTAAATAATCTTGGACGTGTTGTTTGTAAATTGCAAATTTCTTGTAAAATGGTATCAATTAAAGTGTAACATTTGCAACAATGAAATTTATATTCTATACGTATGGTCTATATTAATTATAAGTATCTCTTTCTGAGAGTATAAACTAATTATTAAACGAACAAGTGTATTTGGAAGTGAAATGAATACTTTTTGTTTTATGCATAAGATAGTTTTTTTAAATGACTCGCTGTAATAAATTATATAATTAGCGTATTGTA
This sequence comes from Xylocopa sonorina, assembly GCF_050948175.1. Taxonomy (NCBI): domain Eukaryota; kingdom Metazoa; phylum Arthropoda; class Insecta; order Hymenoptera; family Apidae; genus Xylocopa; species Xylocopa sonorina. The sequence goes on from NC_135193.1 coordinate 19,355,874, forward strand.
ATAAAGTCATTAATAACCCACATATCCTCTATGAAAACATTAACTGTATAAATGTATATTCGAAATGATGCTTTATTTAATGTTTCGTAATTAATTGGGATTATATTATTATCCAATTTTGCTTTCAGAAGATACATATCGTTATTGTATATGATAGCTGTTAATATGCGTATATAATATGTCAGATGTACATAAAAGTGTCAGAACATAAATTGATAATGCAAACATTCGGTTAAAAGTAATAAATATCTTTTAAACGCTTAAATAGTAGAAGAATAATGTTAGAAGTTACTAGGTGTACAATATTACTTCTTGGTTAATTTCTCAACATATTTGACACTGCTACAAAGACATAAATGATAAAGGATGTAAATTAATAATTTGCCACTAAATGACACTTTATCACTAACTTAAATCGTTGAATTAAAACAAACAATTTTTGAAATACAAACCTTACAAACAATCACATTGTTCTCTCTAACATACGAGAGGAATGAAACTTGTGATTCAAAATGTAAGCTAATCCTCAAATGAAAACTGCGATCCGTGTCAAGAATTATAACGCACTGACCAAGAAGAAAAGAATAGAACGGGTTACTTACAGTCGCACGGTCACTGAGACACTAGATTGAGTTGTGACGGCTTGCCCCGCTGTGTCGAGAAGCTGCGCGCGCCGCTCCTTCCCCACTACTACTAGCCACTGGCCTGGGACCAAGGTATATACTGATAGACTCAAGTCCCAATTAAAATTAGATTATCGGACTATGAAATAGTAAACTTTAACTTCGTTTCATTGCTGTAACCATTATTGCATACGACGAGAATACAGTAACTGTAATAATACTTATATTATTAATAAAATACACTTCTAATTATTAACTAATGGTTTTAGGATAAAAATTTCTAAAAACTATGTAAAGCATTATTTTTTCGTCAGAATACAGGGTAGAATTTTTTATCTTGTATATACGAAAAGACAATATAAATACGAAAACTTCTGTGTTCTTTAATATGCAGGAATTTTGAAATTATAAAGAAAATAGTTTATTTAAGTTCAAATAAATAAAAGAATTTCTTATCTGTTTATTACTATTCTTAGTTTTTGCTCCTTTAATTTTCTATTATTAGTTACAATTGGTAATCGTTTTTAAAGAAGCTTGTTTCTATCACTAGGCTGTTTCACAGCCATTGCTAACTCTATCCTCCACCCACAGGGGTCCACGGTGCCCCAACCTGCTTGGCTGATTGAGACACCAGCCTGGTTCCAACACTACCCTCTTCACCCCCACCTTCACCCGTGCCCATCGCAGAGCGACGTCGAACAGTCCGGCATTTAGATGCGTTCCGTTCTTTCTTACGTTTCTCCTTCTTCGTGTACCGACCGCCTATCGGGTCTCTCTTTCAGGCCCCTTACTACCTACTTCTATTCCCTACCACCAGTGAGTTCACCAGGCTGCTGTGACTCTCAACTTAATTTCGTCCCGTTTAAACGAGAAGCGATGGATAGCGTAGAGAAAGATTAGCTGTTTGAGTACAAATTGAACCGGTTAATCGATTCCGCGAGGGGAATAAGAACTCAGGAAATCATATCGCGGAATGCATTTTCGCTTTTACCCATTCGCTTGGAATATCGTGTCAAATTATGAAAATCATTTCCTAGTATTCTATTATATTTGTTCTATTTTATAACTGTTAATAAAATATATGTATATTATCATTTTTTATCAAGCTATTTTATGTTTTTATTTTTTTAGTTGAATGAATGGGAGGATTAAGCGAGAGATTATTTGTTTTTCGATTAACAAGTTGACCGACGCGCGTGTCTCGGTTTATTTAGGATACCCTAGACGCTGAAGAACTTGCTGCGGTTTTTCATTTATTCGAGATCGATGCTCTTTGTGCAGATCTCGGTAAAAACGAATTTACACCCTATTTTTCATTGGCAGTGAATATGAAAGACGAATACCAGAGCATTTATAACAGTTCTATTTGTTGGATCCAATAAATCTTGAAACATAATATGGTATCCTTCATTCTTCTATTTTAAAGAATATACCCTTTTATTCTTCTGTTTCTCCCTTTTGTTACTAACATTTAAAATAAAAGATTATTCAAAAAATAACAAGGATCGACAAAATCTACATATCATATTCATTTTGCGCGATATGTATCATAGACATAACTATGATCTAATTATCCGGCGACGTATTCAGTACAACTGTATTTGTAAGAGCGTGTACACATACCTTATAAAATATAATTAATTATATACTTGTCAGTGTTGCTTCATTGCAAATGAATCATCCACTCGATTCAACAAAAATAGCGATCGGCTCTATTTCGTTCACCCGTATACCTCGACCACTTTGGATGATCATTTACATATCGAGATAACTTCCTGTAATGCAGGAAACACGATGTAGATCAGAAACGAAGATGTAGATCAGAAAATTCTGATACAACACGAACGACCTACGGAGAAATAAAGGAAATAGATTGCCTGATACGAAGCAGAGATACAAGAGCGATAACTCACGTAATACGAAAATACATAGCGGTTTGGGCAACCAGTTACTGAATATTAATTAATTCATTCTGTGTAAAATTTTAGTGGTGCATTGTAGAAAAGGTACGCGAATCGAATTAGTTATAGCGACTTATGATATCTTAAATATTTACCTTAGTAAAAATGATCCAGTTAAAAATCTAAAACATATGAATCAAATAGAAATCTATGGAACTCCCATGATATTCATACTTATTGAAAAAGTTCAGGACTAGTTCAAGTTAAATATATTTACGAAAATTTCTACAAAGAGCAAACTCCAGGGCAGTATCTCAACTTTGTGAACAGCGCACGAAGGGTCAGTGTGGCGGTTTTTGTTCTCTTTTCGTCTCTCTTACACTCTTTTGCTCTCGCTCTCTCAGTTTCTCTCGATGGTCTTTTTGATCTTCTCGAAGCAATTGTCCCCCAAGCGAGAACCCGGTTGAGGCAATAACGACCGTAGGCCCGGCCTATCCTGTACCTTCTGACGTCTTAATAAAGCAATCGTCTGATTTCTTGAAACCTTCCTTCTTCTTTTGCTTCGAGCCACGCTCCAAAGGTTTTTGAAAGAAGATTCCTTGCTTCGTTCAACCTCGAGGTTTACAGGGTCTCTGGGCATTTGAAATATTTTAGAAATTAGATGACATTTAATTAAATAAATTAATTATATATTTGCACCACTTCATCTCGCATCAAATAATCATATTCTAATCTTAAAAAAAAAAGAAAACCAATTTTACAAGATTTAAAAAAAAATTTTAATCCAACCAATTTGTTTTCTTTCCTACATTGGAACAAAAAATGCAAAAATATATACATACGTGTATGTATATCTTACTTTACTTGTTTATAATTAAAGCAAACAAATTTTCATATCATTCGGAAAGTAATTTTATCATAAAAGAAATTTCTTTAAAGCAAATAAAGGGATTAGAGATTCTTTATTCTATATACAATGTACAATAATTTGTTCTCTTTGTAAAAGAATATTTTATTTAGATTTTCTTTTATCGATTAATCGTAGTTGTTTTCTCGCAAGTTTATGCGAGATAGAAGTTCACATTGCGAACCTTACAAGTTAAATTGTTGCGAACAAAAGCGTCGGAATAATTACCATTGATTAATATTGGAAAGAACTACCAGAATAAAAAATAGGATTACAACCAGTATACTTTAAATGATTGTTCGAATTCTTTCCAATATTTTTAGATTACGTATTCATTACATTCGAGCAATAAATCTGTATGGATCTACGACACGTAAATTTCGTTATAAATACAATTTAAATAGATACGAAACTTTTATTTACACTTTTCCTCGATTGAAATCATCAAATCTAACCGTTTAATTCTATTCAGGATTGAAATAAAAGTAAGAAGTTAATCAACTTAGTAATTTTTATTGTAATCATTACAAACGTTAAATGCGAATCGCCATTTTTTGTTTCTTATCCACTAACACGCCGGAAAGGAAGCGAATGCCCCAATAAATAATTAACGAAAGAAGGAAACATTAATGAACGAGAAATAAAAGAAATATCACCCGATAACTATCCGATGTGTAATGGGCAATTACGTTTTGCTTTGTTTCCATTTTCGCAGTAGAAGTTACGGGCGATATTCGAATATAATGAATAATTCGGAAGAAATATTAATATGATTAAAAAAGGGAGAAGTTACTTACGACGCTAAACAAGGTGTACGTGAACTTTAAGGCTGCTAAAATGTAATGGATAACGCCATCTTTCAGAGAAACTGAGCAAACATAAATCGAAATATGAGCAACTAGATGTTTAGCATATATTTAGAAAAGGGTTTAATTTGCTAGTTTATTATCGAAGTTATTCTCTCGTTAGCATACACTATTGTACAGTTTTATTGGAAAATAGAAGTGATTATCAGTTTCTCCTTAAATATTTTAAACGTACAATGGTAAAAAAGTAATAGAAGCTGGCCTTTCCCTTCTGTCATACAACAATCATCACTCTCTCCGCGTACACACATACAAATGTTTTTTTTTTCTTTTGTATAGTATAACGTAACTGTACAGGAAATCGCTTACATAACTACTATGTACACTAAGTTATTTCAATCCCTCCAAATTTGAAATTTCATCGTGGTATATTCAATCGGATCGATATTAACGTTAATATCAAAAAATAATGATGATATTAAATATATAATAATAATAATACAATATAACATAATACTACTACTACTATTACTATTATTACTAGTATTACTATTACTACTACTTACTATTATCACTACTACTATGACTATTATTACTATTACTGACGATAATAATGATAATAATAATAGTAGTGATAATGGAACGACAACATAGGCATGTGTAACAGCGTAACAAATATAGCGTTCTATTATTCAAACGAATGTTCCGTGCTCAATAGAAAGGGATACACTTACAACTTAATACAATTTTAAGTTTCTTGCTAATTTCAGTTGCATCAATTATTTAATATTATTATAAACTTTGTATATTGCTACCTTTGTACCATTTTTTGTATATGAGGAAATAGATAAAGAAAAAATTCTGAATGGAAAATATCGATACCGATCGAATCATGTGAAATTAGTTTCGAGGTTGAATCGGATTTGTTGCGTCTACAAAGTCAAAATAGATAAAAACTTAAGTCGTTAAGAGCTCAGGGACTGTTCATTTATCATATCATACGCTTTTGGTCACTTCTGATCTACTTTTATCGCTCTACATTCATTGCATCAGCTTTCAGGTCATAATGTTACAATGAATTAAGCTCTTCCCTTTTTTTTGTTTTACATTAATCTTAGTCTTGTTCAGTCTTGCTTGACATAATGAAAGAACGGTCCCTTATCATAAAATTTGCGAAAGCTACTTTTATCACTTAATCTAACATATTTACAAGTTATCGCGCTGTCATTATGTATTTTCATATATTCCAAGGTACATATCACGTAAAAATTTGTCTGTAGCTTCTATACAGAATAAAACAATACAAACTCTGGATACTTTGAAGTTTTTAGGAATACGTGGACATGTGTAACATTAAGTAAAAACAATGATGTTTTTATGAAAAGAATATGTAATAACTTTTTACCGTATCGATCATGTTTATGTCAATGTATGTTTTGAAAAAATACATTTCTTAAGTATATTCCATTTTTCATTTTTGGCTGTTAATTTTCTATTTTGTTAGAATTTGTTTATAAACAAATACTCGATGCTTGAAGCGGTGCAAATAATGAAAAAAAATGCAAATATTTAATGTTTCGCATTACTTACAATCGTAAATAGATTATTTTACTCGATGAACAACTTGTATCGTAAACATTATTTAACATTAGCTATCTTTAACACTACATTTTAGATTTTTTATTTAATTCAATTTCTAGCAATTTTAATTCTTATTTGAACTCATTTCCACGTATTCTTCATTTCCCAAACAATATCTAACAACTTTGCCTCACCTCATGTGTCATCGAAGTATTTAATCTCAATTTGGCACTCACTTCTTTCCATCATCGCTGTCCTCTTCCGTACTGTACCTAAGCGTGGAGTAAACGTACTCTTGATTTGAACTTTCATTTCCATCTTCTAACATTTCTTGTTGTATCAGTATCTGATCTCCATCAGCTACCATCAAAACAGCGCCTTCCAAATCATCCAACTGCATGCTTTCCACTCTTTCATCATTATCTTCATTTTCTTCGTTCTCTTCTATGTCATCTTCAATTTCTTCATCTCCTTCAGGCTCATCTGACTCTTCCATCTCTTCGTTTCTTTCGTTTTCTTCCAACTCATCCATTTCTTCGTTTTCTACCGACTCTTCCATTTCTTCCATTCCCTCATTGTCCTCTGATTCTTCCATGTCTTCATTTCTTTCGTTCTCGTCCGCTTCTTCCATTTCTTCGTTTCTGTCATTCTCGTCCAATTCTCCTATTTCCTCGTTCCTACCACTCTTTTCTAATTCTTCCATTTCTTCATTTCTTCCCATCTCTTCCATTTCCTCGAATTCACAGTTTTCTTCATTGTCTCCATTACTTCCAGTCTGTTCATTATTTTCAGGTATTTCAATCTCTTCAGAGACTTCGTGCGCTTCGATCTCTCCAGTGTCTTCGTGTATTTCAACCTCTCCGTTGTCTTCGGTGTCCTCCGTCTCCTCATTTACTTCGATATCGTTTTCATCGATATCTTTAATATCTTCATTGCCTTCATTCTCCTCATATTCTTCATGTTCTTCAATTTCTTCGTTATCTTCGTTCGCTACCTCATTTTCTTCAACAGAATTTTCATCGAGTTCATTTCTCGCATTCTCAAAATCTTCATCCTTTCGATTGGCAAGTATTTTAGATTCGAACATCATAGATTTATTGTTAGATAAATGTTTTTCGTATAAGTTTATCGACTGTGAGGATTGGTTTCGAATCTCGGACAAATTGTACACTTCCATCTTTTTCGTCGTTAGAAGCACTATGGAATCAACTTTATGACCCATTTGCTGTTCTACAGATATGTTTTCAGGAACTAAAGGCATCATGGGACTGAGAACTGGAGGTCCTTCGTCATCCGTCAAGTCCGTGTTATGTTTATCTGCTTGTAGAACATTTACAAAATATTTGTTGTGAATTTATGATTAAAAATATACATCGATAAAAATTTCTTTATTTTAATAAATTTAATACCTGTATTTTTGGTTTCCTGGAGATGTTCTAAAGTGTAATGTTCCATATTTTTTTCATCAATTTCTAAATTATCTAATTCCTCCGAATCTTCACTGTCAGAGTTACTAATTTCTCCTGTTGCTCTAGATTCACCCTCCGATTCATTTTCTTCTGCTTCAGTACTGCTACCACCACTTTCTGATTCTTCTGTATCTGCTTCTTCTTCTGCTTCAGATTCAAAATCCCCTTCTACCTCTTCAATCATCGCGTCATCCGCTATCAGACTTCCCTTTTGAAAAAAAATATTAATTTAAAAATACTTGATATCTGAAATTAAAATGTATATAGGTAATTACGTACTTCTGGCTTTTCAGTGCTTTTCAATTGTTCTGTTTCTTCTGGTTTTCCAGTACAACTACTTGAATGGGTAGCTTCGTCAGTAATGTTCTTTCGACACTTTGTACACCAAGTACTAGTACCAGCGTGTCCTATGTGAATACTAGTATGTAGTAATAATTTACTGCGCGCGTTATGATACCTGCCAAATGCAAAATCATGATTATATCGTGCGTATATCTATATATATATTACAATACTTTACATATAGGATGAAGATTACAGATTAAATGCAACCCTCCACATAAGAGCCAAAACTAGAACACAATACCTTCCGCATGTTTTACATGTAAAATTATTTCCTTCAGTTGAAAGAATTGCTTCGTGTGCAGCTTTCAAATGTTCTGCCAAATTATCATAATCTTTACAAAGCTTGAGACATACACCACAAGTGACTGCTGCTTCTGCTCGATGGAAACGAATTAGATGTTGCCACAAATGTTTCTTTGCTGGCCATTGCTTTCCACACACTTCGCAAGCACATTCTGTATTCGTTGATTCATCGTATACTTTCCTAGAATCCTTTCTTGAACATTTCATTGAAGGCTTAGCCCTGAAATACGGATTTATAATAAATTTAGACATATATATAGAGAGAGATTTAAAGTAGGAAAAAATAATTAATTTGCATCTCATATCTTCTAACAGTTACCTTTGAGGAAGTGGCATAAGATTTGGAAGAGGCCTCTGGCCTGATAGTTGAAGATTTATATCTTCGAAGAGATTGAAGTCAGGAATATTTAAATTTGATGTACCTTCCTCTTTCTTAATTTGATTGTTATTTTTCAAAAGTTCGTCTCGATTGCTTTCTAAGGGTAAAACTTCATCCTATGCAAAAATAATTTTACGTAGATTATGTTTTTACTCAATAATTCGAAGTAAAACGAGAATGAAACAATACTTACTTCCTTTCGGATATTTCTTCTACATGTTACAGTATGGTTCCAATATAATGTTTTCGTACAAAATTGTCTCTTACAATTTTTACAAAAAAAATTAATCTTTCCACGCATTCTTCTCTGCTCATCTTGTTTTAACCTTTTGAACATTCTTTCGGGATCTGTATTATGCATATTTCGATAATGTTTTGATAGGGCATCACTGTTTACGAACATTTCAGGGCACATTTCACAATCATAAGTATCCGTTAACGATCTTCTCCTTTTTGAATCACTGGAATCCTCGTCGCACATATCAACATCATATTCAAGATCATCTGGTTCTTCTTTAACGATTATGTCGGGCGACTAAAAAGTAAATAACAATTTAAACTCACTGAATTAGTTCAACACTTCATATATTACTTACAATACATTGTGTATTAAGTTTTATAATTAATTTACCTCTACCTCGAAATCTTCGTTTTTCGACCCAATGTCCAATCTATGTTCAAACGCAGCAAGTTGGTCTTTGGGAATATTATGCACCGTTTCATAATGATCTCTAATTGCAGAATCTTCTGTAAAAACAGCTAAACATTGCTTACAGGTCCTAAATACTTTCCCGTGACATTTTTTGGTATGATCGAAAGCCTTCCATTTCGAAGCGTATTGTTTTCCACAGACTTGACACGTATTAGGTCTTAGGAGAACACTGGAATGAATTTCTTCCACGTGACTTTTCAATTCTTTCGGATCCTTCATTGGTATTAAACAAACTCCGCAAGAGACACCAATTTCGTTACGATGAAGTGATAATACGTGCATCTTCAGTTTCAGCTTATTTTCGACGGTATCACCGCAGAAATCACAGACATTAGGAGTTGTATGATACCTTCAATCGAAAACAAAAAAATTGCACATAATTAATTGCAATCAAAAGTATGCGACAATTATATTTGGCAATTAATTAATAATTGCTATTATCGTTAGCTACCTGTGATCTTTTCTATGAGCTTCTAAGTCTTCTTTAGTCCTAAACAGTTTCCTGCAAGAACCAAAACTGCAAGTTAAATCAGGATGATCCATATGCTTCACTCTATTATGCGTCATAATTCCTAATTTTGAAGTAATTGTTTCATTGCAAAGATGGCATGTGTATGTACTATGATGATTCTCAATATGCTTTTGCAAGCTAGCACGATCCTTAAATATTCTTTCACAAGCTCTGCATCTTGTTAACAATGCTCCAGGATCTTTCCTATAATTCTGACATCCCTTCATGTGTCTACGCAAAAGATACCGCTTGTGAAATCCTTTATTACATTTTTCGCAATAATGTAAACTGACTTCTTCAGTTTTAAATTGTCTCCCGTCCTTTCTAGAATCAGGTTCGTACCTATGAATTTTCGAAATATGCGCGGCTAAATGATCTTTCGAAGCACTAGTTTTCAAACAATAAGGACATGTTACATCCTCGTGACCTTTGTGAACTCGATTCACGTGTTTCCATAAGTGCGATGTTCTTCCGTAGCATTTATTGCAGAGATCACAAGGGAACAGTCCATGGACGATTCTTCTATGATTACATAACTTTTCTAAACTACTGAATTTCAAATCTGTGCAAAGTTCGCAACTTAATTCCGTTTTCCTCGTTCGTCCATCTATCTTATTTTCACTACTTTCAACTCCATTGTCGAAACTTTCGTCAAAACCATGGATTTTTCTGTGCCTGGACATTTTTGATTTATTCGAGTATGGTCTACCACAAATGTCGCAGCTAAAGTCACCATTCGTTAATGGCCAATGCTTCGACTTAACATGAGTGCTTAATTGTAAAACATTTGGGAACACTTTCAGGCAAACACCACAAATTAATGGAACAGTATCCGAATGAACGCCCATAACATGCTTCCAATAGTCAACTCTGCTGCCCCAAAGTTTGCCACAAATTTCACAAGTATTTGGAGACGAGCCTTGTATCACATGATGTTGTAGATGTTCATTTCTAAGAGACTTTGTAGCAAAGATTTTACCACAGTCTTCACGATCACATTTTATGGTTGACTCGTTATCGTGAGAAGAGCTGACGTGCAACCAGCGTTCCCATTTGCTAGGATGAGAACTACCGCAAAGTTCGCAAACAAAAAAGAGATGATATTGTGCTCTATTTCCGCCACCATTTAAATTCGATGGATTTAAAGGATCTCCTGTTGGCACTAGTTGTTCTGACTGAAAAGTTAGAATTTTTTATTAGTTTATTATTTTTACTAGTTAGAGTTTTTACTAGTAACCCAGTCTTACCCTATGTGCATTTCTTTGGTGCCGTATTAAATGATCTTCATTGGGAAACGATTTGTAACAAATGTAACAGTCTACTTTATCTCCATCTTCTTCGTAATCGAGCATTTGTTCCGTAGTTTCATTTCCATTAATATTCTCTCCATAGTAATTGCTATTCAACTGAACAAATGTTGCAGGATCATAATTTGGATCCACATTATGTATAGATACATGCGCAATTAACTTTTTCCTCGAATCGTGTTGTCTACCACAAATTGTACAACTATACCTATATTAATAATGAAAATAAAAATTGTTAACCATTTTTGTAACATTACTGAATATTATTTGTATCATCTTTGAAAGTACCTTCTTTGTTCGGAAAGTAATAACTTCGAGCCACCGTGATACATGTTTACGTGATTCAGAAGTTGTGCATTGTCTGCACAAATTTTTAAACAAACACCACACGCAAATGCTGCAAACTCTTTATGAGTAGCGCGTATATGAAGCCAAAGAGACGCACGATCGTTAAAATCACGAGTACAAATTTCACAAACGAATACAGTTTCAATTTCGATGAGATTTTCCTGCCCACTCTCGTGTTCTTCTTCATTTTCTGCATTTGTCTACAATTGAAAACAGAATAAAACTAAAAAATTAAAATAACAATAGGGTCCAATTTAAAAACCTGTTATACTTAATCAAACATACTTCTGGGGATAATGGAAATTCCAAAGAAGTTTTACCCTCGTACGAATCAAGTTCTATAGATTCATTCCAATTTTGTAAAACAATTTTCTTTAAACATTTATCACTTTCTACCATAGGACATGGATCGACACCATGTAATGTTTGAATATGTCTGCTTAAGGAAGACTTAAGGACAAAATCTTTTTTACATAAAATGCAAATAAATGGTTTATCCACATCGTGGATTGCTTCGTGTTCTTTCAAATCCTCAACTGAAGTAAAACATTGTGGGCAAGATTCACAATACCATTTTCTAGTATTTTGAATATCATTGTGTTCTACGAAACAAAAAGAAAGAATTCTTCATATAAAGTTTAATCTTATTTTGCCAATTAGCAGTATATACATGTGATATATTGTTTAATATAATACGATATAATACTTAAATTACCTGTTTTCGGTAATTTTTTTGGTTTGCAATTTGTAAATTTATCTTCGAAATCTCGCTTAAGACTATCTCCTTTCGTCAATGCTTGCTTTAATATTGTTAACTGAGGATTCTTGGCTAATTTAGCTTCTGCACTTCTAAATAAGAATTAGAAATATAATTATAAAAGTTTATCAAATAAATTTCAAATTATTGAAGATCGTTATACCTATAATCTTTGCTGTCATCGTCACTACCGATACTCGAAGCTTCGGAACTATCCATAATTTTATTATTATCTCTAATCTCATTTTTCACAGGAACATCCAATCTCTGTCCTTCATTGCAAATTCTACCATGAAGATTCAATTCCATGGCATCCGTGCAAATCTTTCCACAAACATTGCACTGACATCTATTTTCTGGTCGATAGGCATTGTTCACTGGAACCTCCGTGAGCGCTGGAAGACCAGCATGACGCGACTTTATATGTTCTTCCAAATTTGTTCGCGTTGAGTAGATCCGAGAACAATAACTACATGTCACCGCCGGATGGCCTCTAATACAAAGATTATTATATCATTGTCGTTAATAAATGTCATTATTGTGACAGTGTGAATACGTGTCATACACCTTTACACATTTTAAAACTAATGTTTTGCATCACCCCTATTTAGAATACCGTGTTATTTATCTAACATTACATCTAAAATTATTATTGATCTTCTAACAATTCTTGTGAACATAAAATGTAAAATATGTATTTGCGATTAGCTCTTCTATTGTTTTGATTAGAAAATCACCAATATTGTACAGGGTAATATGAGCTGTATGACGGTGAAGCACCTATGTAACATATATATTACATACCTATGTGTTGTAGAAACATGACCCCAACGATGTTTTGCAGTAGAATACGATTTATGACATAGATCACATTGATAAGGCCTTTTATATGAAGTATGATCATCTGTAAGGACTTTTTCACCAATGACATCACCTGCACCCACGTGAATACGTGCATGTAAGGACAAATGACCTTTTGAACTAAATGCTTTGTTGCACAAAGAACAAACATAAACTTCATGCTGTTGAGATGTGTGCTGTAATAATGAAAGTATAATTAAATCGCCTTAATTATATTCCTAGATATTTTTTCTCCTTCTTGAATTCAAAGATAATAATTCCTGGCTTACATCTGGCAAATTACTGGGAAGTTCCTGATTTCTTAATTCTGATTCTTCAGGTTCTTCTGCAACTATTGAGGTCATTTCCAAAAAATCACTTGGATTTGTTTCCATATCCATTTCATACTCTTCCGAACGACGATCTTCAGAATCATCAACTACTGTTGCTTAAATAAGAGAAAGTATACAGAAATACAATATAAGAATTTATTGTTTAATATAAGTAAAAAAATGTCACAAATGATGAAAAGAAATACCTTCATCTGTACCACTATTGTCAACAATTTCTTCTGTCTCATGTTCAGCCTCTCCATCAGAATTTAATCTGGGTGGTGTGCCTAAGGCAGCATTTGGATTCACAATAGGAGCTTCTGGAATTAACACTGGTATACTGTCCCTTACTTTAAAGAGCTCTGAATCATTACAATACGTCAAGGTAGTCATAACACGTCCATTCTAAATAATTATAAAAGAAGTTACAATCAGATTATAAAAGTTTAAAAAACAAAACTACAACATTTTTTAACGACAAAGTAAATTTTAACATTACCGATTCTGAAGGCGGTAAACATCTTTCCAAGAGGGCTACTGCGTTAACACATGCTGTTCTAAAATCATAGAAATTTTCCAAATTGTACATACACCGATAGCAGAGACATTTTGGTAGTCGATCATCTTCTGCAATCTAAAATCAAATATTTAGGTATTAATTATAAGAATAAAAGAAAGGTATAATTAATGTAAGAATTAATTTAATAGAATTAATAAAATAATCATAGTGGTATAAATACAATCTATATAAAGCAATTAATATAGTATGAATGCCAAGCAGTCCAAAGTGTGTATTTTATAAGTTTTGATTAATATTATGAAAATGGCTCAAATGCCATTCAGCAATGATGTAAGACATACAACTAAGAATTATATAACTCTAAGTAAATTCTTAATACTTGATACATATTTGATATACATATATGCAAAAGATAAAAACAATTTGGTAATGACATACTTCTACCTTAATTTATTCCAAAAATGCAACATTTTTATAAAATATTAGTATTCAAAACACATCTTCCTATATTAACAAATTATAAAAAATTAAAAATCTAATTTTAGTTATATTTTAAGACAATGATAAAAGCATTTCTATCGTGGAGAAAGTTTCCAATGAATAAACAATATTTTGAATTACTTGGAGCATCAAATAAAGTATTTTAGAAAGGTAAACTATACAATAAACTGAGTTTAAATTAAATGAAATTAAAATACAGTGGCAATTTCCAAATACATTCCAAAAGTAATGATGTTTCAAATAATGAATTAACAAATTTTTGTACATGATTTTGAATGAAAATAATATAAATAATTTGTCTAAATATGAGTAAGATCAATTATAGTTAATACAAGATCAGTTAAAGACACATGAAAAAAATCATATATTTAGACATATAGAAAAAAGATTTTATAAATGTATATTTAACATATAAATTGAAATGCCTGTAAAGAATAACATTAAAATTATAATTATAAATCATGTAAAAAATGCGTAGCAAATATATAATATAATATCACGGAAGAAAACAACATTAGCTTAAAAATATTATAAATTGTTAAAATAAAAAGCTTCATCAGAAAAGTAGTCCGAAATGAATTGCGAGGAGAAAGGGCGTTCTTCGAGAGAGGAAACTGATAACATAATGCATATTTGTTATTTCGAAACCGACAAATGTATCCGAAAAATTATTTTTTAAACGTATCGATCAAAACGAATATGAAAAATATACCGAAAGGAAATACTGAAAACAAAGAAATGTTAATCCAAAAATAAAACGAAATATAATCGCCGTGGCGGCCATAAAAAATTAATACATTGTTCATGAATTCATTTCTTTCACAAGCTAAAGAGGGAAATGAAAATGCATATTAAAATACGTATAAAAAAATTAACAAGACAGAAGGTTACAGAAATGACTAAGAGAAACGAATCAACGTGAAATTCTGATCAAACATTCAGAATTGAAAATGTGAAAAAAGATGCAACATTGAAACGATCAGCTACAAACCAGCAGAAAAGTTACATATAAAATACAGGAAAATAAAAGCTGTTCCTAATTTTTAAATAAACTGAACGCTAAACTAAATTTGGAAGCTTTTCCATTGATAGGGGGACATTTCGAAAACATGAAATTGACACGAAGCAAAGAGAGGGTGGTGCAGAAAGAGCATGTATCTCGTAAACGGACGTAGACAAACCTTAAACGGGAGACAAGCCTGTATCTTGTCAACGAGCTGTCTGTTCTTGCCCTCTTGACCGAAGATGTCCATCTTGACGGCGTCGTAGGATGCGCAAAGTCTGCAGAGCTCCTGGTAACGTTCCCTGGGCTCCATCGTCGGCGTGGCCACGAAGAGGATCACGATACTGGCCCGAGGAAGTTGGATAATCCGCTTTTCCCCGAGGCAGTGTAAAAAAAAGTTCCTTTGGCCCGGACTCGGCCTTCTTCTTCTTCTTCCTCGGATCACATCCTTCGGAGCGGGGATCCGCGGCTCGCTGCGACACCGCGCGGCTTCCGTTTACGGGCTACTTCCTGGCGATTTTCACGACAGTTAAGGCCCCGGGCGCCGCCATCTTGTACACAGACACTTGTTCCGTCGGTCCTGTCGAGCACGACCTCCTCCATGCCTCTAGGTATCTTGTGCTTAGGCAGAAATATCCGGTGATTTTTCGACACTTTAGAAACCACGAATTGTATTTTGACTTTGTTTAAGGCTCGGTTCATATTGTATTCATTTCTCCGTGTTCAATGCGGATTTCCAATATACGTGACAGTTGATTGATTGCCAACCTGATTGGTCTACGATTATCTAGTTACCAATGTATCTTTATCGAGAGGTTTATATTTCGATTATCATGACTGTTGTCGATTATTATCTTCATTTTCAAAGTTTTCCGTTTTTTTTATGTTAAATATTTATATATTCTTTTTTAGAATAACACCGGTGGTTTTACAAGGTTCCCTCTATATATGATATATAAATGTATATTTAAATATATCTTTTAAATAATATACATTAGATTATTGGTATGAAGACAATAGTCCGGATTAAATAGCTCATATAAATAATTAATTTTACATTTTTATTGTACTGAGTTCCAAAGTTACGGTGCTGACGATTTGATTGATTTAAGAACGCTTATATTCGTTCTAGCCTCCTTTACAGGAGGAAATTATTGTAACGCTTTTTAAATAAATACAATAATTGATCTGACAAATTATTTAATGAATTGAATGAATTAATTTGTATTAAGCAAATTAAATGTTATTATCAATAAATACTATAGAAATATATATCAAGTATTAGTTGATAAAGTATCATGTTTTTAATATTAAACTATTTGTATCAATAGTGTTATTGTATGATTCCTCTGTATGTTTATGAATTTAGAAAATAAGATTGGATTGGTTTGTCTTTTACAGCTTACATTGGAATATCACAGTTTCTTATTAAATTTATAAATACACTTATAAAATTACACAAAATTTGTAATCTTTATTGGTATATATGTTCGTTATTTACTACTGGTTAAAGCAATGAATGGTTTTTATGATCTCAATGGCTTTACCAAGCAAACTGCAACTTTATTGCGTGGCTTAGGTGTACCTGAAATAATACCAGAATGCAAGAAAAGAAATATATCAACTGACGTGTTACATCAGCTTAGCGCGCAAGAACTAATAATGTTAGGTAAATTAACAAGTTTTTTACCAAAATATTAAACACTATGTATTACATAATTCAAATAACATTGAAAAGAATTGTTTATATCTAATCTATGAAATTTGAAAACAGGTGCTGATCCTAAAAAAGCAGAAGAATTACAGAATACATTAAATGTTAAAAGAAAAAGATCTGGTATTGTTGCGATAAGTAGAGAAGACAGGTAGAGAATACTTTGTTGCACAATGATTTGTAATTTCAGCATTGGCTGTGATTTAAAATTTTTATTTAGTAAATATTTATGATCTAGGCTTGAACATTTAATTGAAATAATTAAACATGGAGAGCAGCAATTCTCTCTAATACAGGCATTTGTAGCTTATTGTCGGTTGAGACTAGTGAAAGAAAGAATTAACATGTTTGTTGATCCTAATAAAAGTTTGAGTGCTTCAAATATATTACCTATTGCAGTTAACGCGACATTGACAGAAATAGAGCAAACCAAAAGAGATCTCGCTGAAGTTGAGGAATTACTTTTAAGGGTACGTTTCTCTTTAACAACGATTTTGGTATATTACAGCATAAATCAAATCTATGATATTAAAAACATATAATTTTAAATATCAAATTATAACTTATTAGCAGTCTAATTCTCATTATCTCTTACAGTTAAGAATAAAACCAAAATATACCAATGTCCGTCGAATATATATTTTAATTACTGGAGTAGGATTAGTAACTCTTGCATTATTTAAGATATGTATGACTTGAATATTTTTGTCCAAGCACAATATTTAAGCTACAAAAGGTATTATTTTTGTTTTGAATTTTTATAAATGTTTTTTAAGCAATAGAAATGTGCCATGAATACTCTACAAGTATTAATAAATTTTGTATTTCATAATGATTGGTCTTTATTATTAAACTTATTTTTTGTTTGTTACATATATATAGTTAGAATAATAAAATGATAAAAAGAGAATCTAAAAAAAATGAACAGAAAACATACAAAAGAGAGAGAGGGAGAAAGAGAGAGAGAAAGTCGAATCAAATAAAAGATAATCGATTTCTAATAGCTCATCGAGCTCTCGATTAATATCGTTTTTTAAGTCGATAACAGTTTTCGTTTAATATTCCCAACGGAAGTTCTGCAGATAATATTTATCTTGATAAAAATGATCATAAACATAGATCCTCCTAAATTTAATGTCCCATGTTCTGTAATCAATTATATAAAAGATTTTCCCGTTTCAGTATCTCGCTAATTTTCGTTCACGTACAAGATGTTACGTGTAGAGTCGTGTTAACGTACAAGTGCTAGGCACGTAAATAAATAAACAAACGATTATGCGATCAAATTGAATTTGATGAGTAAATCGAGAACGATCGAGTTCTCGATTAACTTGCATTCCTTCCACTTAAAGCGCCCTTGTGAAGGAGGATCCACCCCAAAAAATTAGGTGGTGGGGGCAGAAAAGAGTACTCTCTCGCGGCGCATGCGCGCTTCCATTAGCTTCGAGCTTTCAAATTTCAGCTCAGTCGCAATAAGATGGACGGTGGAGCGTACGGTGGAGGAAAGGCAGGAGCCCCTTTCGATCCTATTGCCTTCGTCCAAAGGCCTCAAGTCACCCTAAGGGCTGCATGCCTGGTAAGTTCTTTCCTTCGCTGTTCGTTAATTCCCTTCTATTCGCTCTGACAACTTCCTGAACCTGAGAGATACGTCGATTTTATGCGACAAGCATTGATTTTAAAGGGTGAACCACCCCCACCAGTTTGACACGATGGGGTTCTATTGATTTTTCGCGAATTCCAACGATACACCCCATAATCAAAGGATCCCGTGGAATTTTCTCATTACTAGTTTGATCAGATTTTATCTTAACTTTTCAACGGTTAACATTAATTGTCAAATGGTAATTTCGAATGGCATTTAGATAAATGCCTCGCGATATACGTTAAGGTGAGACTCGTTGATTTTGGATCGCGAAGGTAGTACGTGATCTTTAAAGCAATTTGAGGTTCGGAAAATGGTAATTGACTCGTAAATATATGTCGAGGTCAATTTCGAGGTGAGAACAGTGTACAATTTTAATGAGGCTTTAATTATGACTCGATGTGTAGCAAATTGTCCGAAAAGACGAAATCTTTGTTAACTAATGTTTCGTAACGATAGTTGTTAACAATTGCGTAATTTTTACATTCAAAGGGAGTAACAGTAATTTCTAAGTTGTTGGAAATCATTCTTCGACTGTTTAGAGGATATTTTCATTGAACGTTTTAATGGCAAATCAATAACCCTTTCATCAAGGCATTTCGTCAAATTCCTCTGTTCTTCGATATTAAAAAAATCCGGGAGTTCCCAATAAAAATTCCAATACCTACATAATTTCAACATTATTGATTACCTTAGGAGACAAAAATTCCGAAAGCAACGTAAAATTGAATACTGATATTAATTTTGTATTTGATTTACCTTTTGCCATTACTTTTTCATAATTTGTATTCTCCTTTTATAAATTGAATATTTTCCCACAGTTGTTATTTTTAATTAAAACCGTTATTTCCATAAAGCATTAACGATAGCAATTAAACTGTAATTACATGGTAAAGAAATGAATAAAAATTTGTTTTCAACGATCACATTTCGTAATTATCATACCTCTTTTTTACTTTCAATTGTTTTCTTCGTTCCCAGAAGTGCGACCTTCAACCAACCCACTTCTATGTCAAGGCGGATCTGGATCAAAAGCCGAAACTATATAAACTTGATTTTATATAAATAGGCATGCAGGGAGAAACAAAATATTTCATGGAAAAATTGTACAGAAAACTAGTTTAAAATACTATGGAAACCTGAATTTTCATATACAAGGAAAACTTTCTGACAAGTTTACACGCTTCATTAAACGATTCATCTTCAATTTTTATCTTAGACCTTGTTTGCTTTCCTTTACGTCGGGTATTATGTATAAAGTGCATTTTATGTGCAAGCACTTAAAAAGGAAATTTGCGATTCTAATTAGTAAAAAATTACATTCAACGAGTAAAAAAATGTGGTCGAAAGAGAAACATGCTAATACAGTGAACAATGTGTTCGAGTGTACAAAGTAGCGTACAAAAAAATTTGATTCACACGAGGAAAGCATCGTTCGAAATATTAATTAGGACGAATCGTGGATTAGCCGCTTGAGAGATGTTTATCATTACAACACTCATCGATGTGTTACTACTATATTCTATACTCAGCTGAAAGTTATATATTGTTTAATAAATTGCATATGTTATTCAATAATACGCAAAAAAGATGATGTTGCTTAAAAGCTATAAAAGTTATTATTTATTTCTTTTAGATCTTCGCGATAGTTGTGTTCGGATGCATAAGCAGCAAGGGGTACGTGTTAAAGGACGGAAGAGAGCAGTGTCTCTATAACGATGATCACAATGCTTGCAATTATGGAATAGGAATCGGAGTCATTGCCTTCCTCGCTAGCATCGGATTCCTCGCCGGAGAATATCTCTTCGAGCAGATGTCCTCCGTTAAAACTAGGAAGCATTTTGTTCTCTTCGATCTAGGGTATATATATTTGCCTAATATTTTATTTAAAGAAAAATTACTTTATTCCAACATTGGAAACCATTGCATCTCTTCGAAAATGTATCTAGACGTATTGGAAATATTAGGCACATTATATTTTGTTATTTAGATTTTCAGGCATCTGGGCATTCCTCTATTTTGTCGGATTCTGTTATTTGACCAATGCTTGGAACAGATCAGAGACACCGGAAAACAATTACGGAGTGAACAATGTTCAAAGCGCTATTGCTTTCTCATTCTTCTCCATGTTTACTTGGGTACGTTAGTCGCATACTTTCATTTTATTGAATTTCTAGATCTATGCATGATGGCTTCTTATTTTACTGTGCATATAAGGAATTTAATAAATATTTGTATGTAATTCACAGGCCGGCTGCGCCTGGTTCGCTTACGAAAGATTCAAACAAGGGACAGACGCTGCATTCGCACCGAGTTACGAAGCGGATCCTGTTGGTGGGACAGGATATACAAGTTATCCTGATGCGACCGATACTGGTTACCAAGAACCGCCGTTTGGTCAACAGCAACAACAGCAACAGCAGCAACGGATGCCCGATTTCCGAGCTCCAGCTTACTAACCTTCTCAGACATTATCTATCACTATCGGTAAAATGAAAATTTATATTAAGAAAATGACACGAAAGAGCCGCCTACATTTGACGTTAAAAGTATAATAAAATTAAGCTTTTTACCTCGTAGATAAAAAAGAATGTTAATGGAGTTATTTATAAGAATAAATTATTAAAACATTTTCAGACACAACGCAAGAAAACAATGGATAAAAGAAAGCAGAAACTCTATGAGAATATCTTCGATCACTGAGCAATGTCGATAGAGTAAGTTTTCATAGTACGATAACTAGTGAATGAAAGAGAAGGGAGAGATAGACAAGTGTGGGAGGAACAAAAAGGTAGGAAAACAGGAGAATAGAGAAACAAAGATGGAGAACAAGAAAGAGAATGGTGCGCGCGTGTGTATGCCATGTATGTTTGTGTCAGCACGTGTACGCGTATGAATGTGGTAAGATAGAAAGAGTATATGGACGTGTATGCGCAAGACAACAAAACGTTACTTGTTAAAACTGTGCTTCTTATTGTTGACCACTTATAAGTCTTACACCTAAAAATCAGTGGCGTAAGCGACAAAGAGAAAATTTAAAAAAAACGAGAAAATGGGTTACTGCCCTTGAATAACATATTTAAGATTGAAAAATAAAGAAAGAGTGCAAGAAAAAGAATGGAAAAAAAAGATTGAAAGCGAGCGACACGGAAAAATGAGAGAGATGGGCACTCACCATCCACAGAATTATATATAAATATATATATATATATATATATATTAAGGGGTACCGAAAATAGTGCGGTACAAGCGAGAAATGTAAGATTTTGCGTCACTGTAAACATGAAAGAAATAGTAGTATAAGAGTAACTTTCTCTATGAAATAAGTTTCATTTCTCTTTAGATAAGTTATAATTACAAAATTGAAGTATGCATGCAGCTTTATCGTTCAATGTTCTGAGGCTCGGGACGCGCTTAAGAACATCAACAGTTCAATGTTTTGTGAATGCACAGCTGTACTTGCATTTAATCATGGTGAATTTGTTCGGGACAACAAAACTAAAAACGTGAAAAAGAAGGTTACTCTTTTTAATAAGTGTCTTTGATCTCAAGGCAGAGAATTCTATATTTTTCATTTGTATTGCCGTTTTCAGAACACCCGTGTGTATGTACACGTATATATGTATACATCTTACATATATACATATATGTAATTGTAAACGGATAAAGAATAGCGGCTCTGTAATAACTCTTAAGTAAGTAGTTACATGCACATATATTTTACTGTGTTAATATAACGTGTTCATAGAAAATCGCGAATACGATTGTACTATTGTTACAGATAGGACCTATATCGAACAAAAAAGAAACTACTATTTCATTGGAAAATCGAGTTATTTTTAATTTCATTTTATTATTGCCGTGTATCATCTTGTATTATAAAAGGTCCTCTATTCGCAATACCTACGTCGCGCATTAACGCATCAGCGGATCGCGAGTACGCTATTTATAAAGAAATATCGAAGGCTCACTGATGCATCATTATAACGCGTTATGTACGTTTTCAGTTCGTATGATAATTGATTAGTAATTAAAGGAAAGGAAAATACGAAAAAATATTTAAATTTTTCATAAGGTTTTGTTAATGTTGATATTATGTTTTCAAAATATTGCGATTATAATTATTTAAGTGTAATTGAGAAATTGGGAAAATCATGTAACAAGCAATTTTAGAGAAGTATGATTGATATGTTGAGCATATTAAAAGAGACGAAGCCAGAAAAGTTGTAAATGTTATCGTTAAAAGAAATATTATCGTTAATTCATTTTTCAATATTATTTTCTGTCCATATAAAATATAATTTATTTTCTTTTATAAGAAACTATTGTTTCCAACACCCAGTTTCTCAATGGATTAACATAAATATTTTTGAGATAAATTTAAAATAATACATGGTAAGATGTTTGCATAATTTAAATGGTTTTTGCAAATGTGAATTTTTTATGACAGCAACTTTGTATTGCTCCAGTAAATTAAAACATTATTTACTTACATTACAAATTCCATATTAAGTGCGTTCTTAGTGATTTTACAAAAGGATAAATAATTCATACATTCTTTTCCTGTTACATCATTTTGAACTACTCAATGTTTTTAAATATTTTCATTAACGTTTTACTAACATTGGAGCGATGATGAATAAACTTTCTACAAATCTGGCGACTAATTGCATGACTATTCTTTTTCTCATGCCGACTATACTGCCTCGTTTTAAAGACAAGTTTAATTAGGGTTTTGCATGGCAGTGTCCTAAAAAAAGAACAACAAATAAAATTGTTTTTTTCGACCAGCTGCATTATTTTTTCAAATATTGTCAATATTCCATTGTCTTTAATGACTACGCAAATTGGTGATATAACTTCCACGTTCACTACTGTGACAATACTACTGCAATACCTACATTACAAACACGAAAAAATACTATTGAAAATAATTGTTTTAAACAAATTAAGAAATAGATATTTATTGTTTTTTAAAAGCATCATTATATGATCAAATACTAATTTCTTCTTTAAGCAGCGCACTAGTAATATATACTAAAATGTTGTCACAGTTGTGGACAATTTTTTCTAAAAGAAAAACAGATATTCTTGTGTGTGGGCCAATATAAAGTCAAATTTTCACGATATTTAACATCTCTTTGAACTATCCTTGCCGAGAAGAAAGAAATATTTACTAAAGATGGTATCGGTAATCAAATAGTTGTTGTATCATTGTAATTATACCAGGCGTCTCATTGTGACACAGAATTCTACTTATACGAATATAGAACAACAATCTGCTACTGCGACCACGTTTATAACATACCATTTGATCTTGTTACAAAATTAATTCTAATGAGATCGTTGTACTACACAAAAGATTCCGTTGTTTTTATTTTTCTAATAACTCTCGATTGCGAAAAAATGAATTTAAGATTACTGAGACACCTCGTATATGATGTAGCCATATTTACATTCGAAGCAGTAAAGATCTGAGTGTTTAGAAAAGAAGTATAATCATGTAATTAATTATAGACGAGATATATATGTAATTATTTTTATGCGAGTTGGAAGATCGAATGATTGCCAAAATCAATAGCTTCGATTCATTCACTTTGTCATTAATATTGGCATGTTTGTGAACCATTTGAAACTGCGTTTTACCTAGGAGAATTCCATGAACAAAATAGAAATATTGCTTGGTTTTTAGTATTTTGCCGAGTTATTGATTTTTCTAAATGATATTTAGAAATATTTCGGAAATCAACGAGAAAGTAAAGCGATGTTAAAATCATCAATACCATCGCTCGGTCGAGCGAGAGGTGTATAAAAATAAGGGCTTTATTTAACTTCGGAATATTTAGGACATCAAATTCATGGGTCTTACTAACGGCACTTCTCGTTGCTTTTCGAATATCTCGATTTGTAGTTGTGATATTTATAATTTAATCTGACGACGACGAAAACAGAACGTTTATTGTCTACTAGCGTTCCTTTAAAGTTGAAAAGAATTTCTTTTTATGACTTTATTGTACTTTCTACATTCGTTGAAGAAGTATTATTAGGATTTGTATCATTAAAGAACAACGTCTTTTGTTGTTTAATAAATTTTGCGTGCCTAATCCGTGACAATGATCAAACTCCTACATTTAGATACTTTTCAATTCTGTATGAAAAATAACTTTTTTACAAGCCCGTAATTTTATACTCTAAATGCATTAGTATTTTTATTGTTTAATTATGTATTTTTATTTCAATTTGTACAGAAGTTGTACGTTTCATTTTAGTGACATAATTCACTCTCTTTTCGCTCGGCTCACAAGAGAAGGAATGCTCTAACTAGTTTCAAGGTCCATGAAATGATGGCATTTTCAGTACACTTTTTGTTACCGAAAGCGAAAGGTAATTTCCCGATTGCAGCATAATCTCGTAGAAACTATTGTACGCAGCTACTTCTATACTCTTTGGATAATTTAAATAAAAGCAAATTTTTTTTAACTTATTCTGAATAAATCTATAAAAGTTCATTGTTAATATAAGGAACAAAATTGTTGATATCTCTTTTTGTTTAATGAGGCAGAAGAAAAAGGAAAGAAAAATACGAAAATTAATGAAAAATCATCATAATTTGAAGAACACGAAGCCAGTCTGTGATTCTAGGGCTTCGTTTGGTCGATAGATCGATCGTTCGTCCACAGTATTACACTGATTCCAGTGGCTCATCTGGTATCAGAAACACCCGCCGTGATAAGCTGAGCTACGAAACCGCCCACATTTCGAATCGTCATTTCAAACCGTCGTCGTTTCCCACCGTCCCCCTGTTAATTAGTGTTTGCTGCACTTCGAACTGGATATCTCCCTAAGCCGTACGATGTAAGTTTTCATTACATCCTCCTCAACATAAAAGGCAATTCGTGATTTTAGTGCCTCCTTTCCGGTAGTGTGTTTGAACAGTGAACAATTTAATTTTGTGGCTAACGATACAAAGAAAAAAATATTGCTTCTTGCTTTAAACATTTGCTGATTTTTATAATTGATGTTTTCAGCACAAGTATTAGCGTTAGATAATTCCTTGCGATTTGTTGCATTTCGTTTCAACGTTTAACACACGTGTTATTTCAACTCTATATGTAAGCTCAAATACTTACCGACTAGTAACGAACGCAAATTAACATTAATGCTTTTGTACATCTCGAAATAGTACTGGCAGTTTTAACATGATTTATGAAATGCAGAGAAAAACCTGTACTATTATTAGCAACGTCGTCATCTGTCGTTAGCTATGAAAAAAAATTGCAGTTAAAAAAATTATTTGATATTTATTTGTGTGTTACCATATCTTAAAAGAATAATTATTTAAACAATATTACTTAAATAACGAAGGCATTGTGAGAACAAATAAAGCACAATTGTGTTAGTTGTTTTAATTTATATAATTACCAACAGAAATTGTTGTTCTAGACATCGACAATACCGACGGTTTCAAAATGAAGATGTTCGGAAAATTATTTCATCACGAGAAAAAAAAGAAAAAGAGGCACGGTTCAAAGAAATCTCCTTCAAGAAAAAAGAATTACATACCTCAAGATAACTTTCTGCTACCTGGAAATCAACCCAAAAGGCACAAACGAAGACACAAAGTAAGCAAAGTATTTCTTTACACATATATACAGTGCTGGACAAAAGTATTGGCACAGCATGATTGTTATGATAAAAATGCTTATAACTATGAAACAAATTGTTAAAAAGGAAAAATTTGTTTACACGTTTATTTATTTATTATTCTAGATTATTATTTAACAGAAACAGTAATATAAATAAAGTGATATGCGAAATAATAACAAAAACATATTTATTGAGCGTTTTAAGCATGGACAAAAGTATTGGCACAAATGATTGAAAGTACTTAGAAATTAAAAATTAATATTTGGTTGGCCCTCCATTCCTCATGATAACTTCCTTCAATCGTTTTGGCATTGAAGTTACCAATTTTTTTGTAAAATCCGGCTCTATATTGTTCCATTCTTGTAAAATAATAGCTTTTAATTGGTTTTTGTTTGTTATATTATATTTTCTAATTTTTTTTTCTAATTCATTCCAAACATGTTCGATGGGATTCATGTCTGGACTCTGGGGTGGGGTATTTAATGTATGTGCGGTATTGTAAACGATCCATTGTCGTACAATATAGGCAGTATGTTTTGGATCATGGTCTTGTTGAAAATAAAAATCACGCGGGAGATTTAATTTATTAGCACTTTTAAATAAATTTTCCTTTAATATATTTAAATATACATATTTGTCCATAATCTCATCTATGAATACTAATTCGCCAACCCCAGACGCTGCAATGGAACCCCATACCATGACTCCACCTCCTCCATGTTTCACAGTGGCTTGTAAATGTTGTGGATCCATTTCCGTATTTGGCTTTCTCCAAACTAATACTCTGCCATCTGATTTAAATATATTAAATTTAGTTTCATCTGAAAATAATACGTTATTCCAGAATGTGGGATCCTTTTTTATAAATTCTTTTGCAAATTCTTTTCTCATCTTCCGATTCTTCTTGGATATGTATGGTTTCCTTCTTGCGACACACGCAGAATATCCCGCATCTTTTAACACTCTCCGTATAGTTTTCGAACTTACTTCTTTTTTATTTTCTTCATTTAACTTTGCTCTAAGTTGTGATGAGTTTAATTTACAATTTATTTTCACTTCCTTTACAATTTTCCGTTTTTCTCTAACTGTTAACTTTGAGGGACGTCCACTTCGATTCCTACTTTTGAAATCTGATTGATTCTCAAATCGTTTTACGACACTTCTAATAGTGAATCGACTTCTATTAACACTTTTTGCTATTTCACTATAAGATTTTCGCATTTTGTGCAAATTTAATATTATTTTTCTCTCTTCACTTGTAGTTTCTTTCCCTCTTCTTGACATTGTTGCTTGTTATATTTCCTATGTTGCTAATCGACTGAACTTAAGGATGACTGTTAGAAAAAATGACTATCAGGGAATCCCCTACCTATACCATCAAGTGACAATCGGATTTTTTTCGGAGAGATACAACTACACTAAATTTTGTATAATGTGCCAATACTTTTGTCCATGCTTAAAACGCTCAATAAATATGTTTTTGTTATTATTTCGCATATCACTTTATTTATATTACTGTTTCTGTTAAATAATAATCTAGAATAATAAATAAATAAACGTGTAAACAAATTTTTCCTTTTTAACAATTTGTTTCATAGTTATAAGCATTTTTATCATAACAATCATGCTGTGCCAATACTTTTGTCCAGCACTGTATATCTCATTAATATTAATAACTAGTTAGCGTACACCTACTACTTGAACGTTACATAATTTCAAGCTAATGTTCATTAATATTCTGTAACCACAACAATAACAATATGAAACATAACCTCATATATTAATATTTAATATTTAAAGGAAAGACACGTCGAATAATACACTTTACATATAATAAGTTCATTTATATGTATTAGAAAGTTGTCAGAAAATAATTTTTGAGGTCACATTACAATTTCCACGGCCACTAGGTTAAATTAAGATTCCTAAAATCTAGATTAAAATTCCTACGAGAGAAATACTATTTTAATATAGAGGGAGAGAGAATTCGTAACTCAAAGCCATCGCTAAAACGCATACAAAGAAAAGCGTCAGTTTAACTGGAATATGACACACCTCACGAGCAGCTGGAATGTGTCGCTCTAGCTCAGGTATCATTCTTTTGTGTCCCCCATTCCTAATTATTCTCGGATTCGCAGGTAGTCTACGACATTCCATATAATAGGGGAACAAGTGCAATACAGGTTGAAAACCTAGATATATATAAATATATACGTATGTACGATTTATCGATTAGTTATAAATATGTTAATCACAAAATACCAGATACGTCATACAATACAAATTAATTTATTTACCTTATAATTCAATTAAAAACAAACAACTTGATTCAATACCATTGTTTAAAACAATAGAACGAGGACATTGAAACGATTAACTTGGTTAATAATAAGAGACTAAAATGTTAATCAAAATTAAACAGAAATAGTAATTAAATAGATGTGGAAAGACAATAGCTAATTTAGCTACTTCCAACATATTGCGTGTACCGGGCTGCTTATAATACATGCATTCATCGTGGTTTATGCGCACGTGCGTTGGGTCCAGATGTGACTTTACGTAACGGGTGCTTCAAACGAAAGAAACGAACAATATCATTACTATTTCTATTAGTAACTTATCATTAATTCTGAACTCATATCGAATTAACTAAATAATAGAAACCAATTTCAGGTTACATTACAAAAATTAGTTATTCTCTTTCTCGATAACTCTTAAAATGTACTTAATACCAACAAATTCCTTAAAAGTGTACTAACTAAAAACAAAATCATTTCTTTATCAATTTACCTATAAATTTTAGTCACTTGAACGCTTAAGAATCTAGACTTATATTGATTATTATTACTTTATACTAGCGCGTTGAATGATTCACGTGTTAAATAGTACATAGCGAGCAGTTAGATTACAAGCTTATCAGAAACGTTATACTTCAACACGAATGAAACAGCATTCCATACACAACCTTATGTCTCGAGATCGGGCCCATCACTAGCGAAACCAAAAACCGGTGCGCAAGCACGCGCATGTTGCGCGTTCCCCCACCATTATCCTCAAGTCCCCTAGCGCAGGTCCGTAGTGCCCCTACCACTTCTCACTGTTCGCGACACGTTCACTCGAGCAGCATCGAGCAGGCTCCGTATTCTTTACCGCAGCCGCCAAGCCTGTTTCTCATCCGATTTGCGTCGACCTGCCGCTTCCCATAGCCAAGCCACGCTCGAACCTATGAGCCGATCTTCGGCTCAACAATTCCTCGACTTCCCGATATGTACAGCAATCTTCTAATTGTCACGCTGCTCGTACTTATTTCGAGCGATCCAAAGTGAGTCGCGCGATTGTAAGAGTTGGTGAAGTGAACCTTTTTTTTTTCTGTGCGTGCTTCACGCCGATGGAACGTCGATGGATGTTAAAAGTTGTTCAGTGCCGTTTAGAATCCTGATACATGTGCACCGTGGACTTTCGGTTGGAAGCACACCGTGGGATTTCTGAGCAACCCTTTTCAGGCGGACAGGAAATACTTCGGAAATTTCCCGTAATCGTGAGGCCTTTTTTCGAATCTTTCTCCCTCGTCTGTTCAGAAGATGATTATGTATAAATGCTTAATACTTTGATATCTGATGCAGGACAGAGTTCCTTTGCTCTCTTGTACATATATCGTAGATAATCGTATCTTCTTTTTTTCATTGTATAAAAACTTTATGTATGAAGTGAGGAAAGACTAACTGTAAAATATGGCTTTTCTTAGTGCAGTTAGTTTCTCATTTCTTATTTACTTGATTTAATTACTAAGGTATTACTTTAAGATTTGAATAGTTAGCTCATGAAATGTTAGTTCTGCGCAATGAATGATTTCACGTTCTTTCAAACTCGAATGATTGATTGCTAATTGATTTGCGACGAATCAATTTATCGTAATGAATAAATATTTTGAATAATTCAGAGATTCTCACCGCGGTCGAATCTTTAATAAAACGTTACCGGTGGAACGAACGATGCGGAAGTTACGGTGTTTTCTTGCTTTCTGAAAAAAAGTTTTTCTCATAGTCGTCCTTTTCATTGGTCGAGGCTGACTCGGATGATTGGAATTCGTTCTCCGCTGACACCGTGGTAGTGATTTTTCGAATGCAGCCAGACCGCATTTCCCCTAAAGTTTCTTACCAAGAATCTACTGGCGTGTTTATACTGGCTCGAAGTAGTTCTCGTAGATCCAGATTCGAGTTTGGAAAATGGAAGTGCCAATGATAGAAGCGCCTGAGCTCTGTCAATGTATAGAAACGTTCAATCACGTCGCGTATTTTTCCGAGCAACAAGTGGTGTTCGAAATAACCTCAATGTTTTTTAGGCATTTCCGATTAATTTGAACCTTGATTAAAATTAATCATTGACGATTTGCGATATGATTACATTTTGGTCATCTTAACTACGACAAATTAAAAATTTAAAGTTAACATTGTTACACTATTAAGACAATATAAAACTATATTGATGAGATTTTTGAAACTTCTCAGATTTTATCTCTTTTAAATTTACTTTTAGATTAGAGATTCGATTCTTTATTTATTTTTAGGAAATTCAAAGTGGATAGAAAAGATACACTTACAGCGATAAGAAAGTTTAAAATATTATGCGCAACAATAGAACGATAGAATTTTGACATAAAAAAATATTTAATATGGAAAGTATTATGAATAACAGATACTATCGTTAACTACAAAGACATAGTAAAAAGTCTAATCCCACGAAATAAAGGACAAACAGTTAATCATCGAAATTGGTTTAATTAATCAGAATGAAACGTTCAAGATCAACGAAGAAATCCCGCGTGTAGAATATGGAATTAGAGCGACGAGGAAAGTGAAGGTCTGACCACTCGAAAGGAAAATGGAATTCTATAACAGAGTTGTCCGCGTGTTGTGTTCATCGTTCAACAAAATGCGATGCAATTGGGAAAACTCTGTTATCGAGGTCGCGCGTTTGCCTCGTACAAAACATCGTAGAACATACAACAGAATTTAGTGTCGTAGGATAACAGAGAAGCGGGGCGAAAATTTCATTTGAATGTATCTAGGATGCACGTGGGATTAACTGTTACTACGTCACTGTCTCTACCGCCTAAGCGTCGGAAAAATCCTCCATGAAAAGCCACTTTCCAACAATTTCACTCGTTCAACGAGCCACAGTGGATATATTACATTTTATACGATCGCATTTGTACAAATCAAATTTTTATTCGAGGCGGGAAGAATTAAGAAATCATTCGAGACGTGACAACAAGTGAAACGAATTTTCTTTGAAAGAAGAATGCTGAAAAAGGTTACGAGGGTTCTGGAAAATATTTAGGATTAGCGGTGGACCGTGCTGCTAAGCATGGCCTGTGGCGGATATGGAGACCCTCGGGTATAGCTGAGAACGAAATTGTGTGACGTTGGTAGTCGTTCAAATGTAGGCTTAGAGATAGGCATGCATTAGTGGATCTGTGGGGTGCGTTTGAATCTCTGATCATTTTTTCAGGCAAAGTCGTTACGGTATAGGCGTGAGTAACCGTTTTCACTCAGGGTCAAAGTTCGAAACTTAAATTGTCCATGCAAGCTGTAGCAACGTAGTTGGGAAAGGGGGGGTCTCTGGTAGTATACGGCGTTAACTTGCCGTGATGCATATGAGAATTTTCTAACACCACTTTTTACTCGTTAACACTTTAATTCCGTGGAACGGGACTGTGAACCGTGAAGTATTAATTGGTTGTTCATCCGGGCCAAACTTTGTTTTGAGTCCATCAAGACGAAGTTTAGCCGGTAAATACCATCGTAATACTCTGTGTTTACGCACACGATCATTTCTTGGAATTGTATAATTGCGGGCCGATTGTTAAACGTCCGCGCAGTCAGAAAGTGGCTCGCACAAGCAGCTATACAGCTGACTAAGTAGCTCTGTCTTAGAAAAATGAACTTTTCATCCAGAGGGAAGAAAGAAATATTGAATTTTTTAGATATTGTTTAGTAGGCTAGTATTATAAATTGAAAACATTTTTGGGACAGATACTTGAACGAAACCAGGAAGAATGCATCGTATGAGGATAGTGCCAAAAGGAACACGTTATTAAGACTGACAATTTTAATAGAAAAAAAAGATGCAACTATAATTTAATAGGAATATATATATACATAAGAAAGAGAATGCATGTGTAGCCAAAATGGTTCTTCGGAGGTGCTAAAAGGGAAAACATCGGATTCTGAAGACGAAGTTTCCCAGCACACGAGAATGGACAGAAACGATAACAATGTGGGTGTCGGAAATTCGGGAAATTCCCCGAATTCGTCTTCGACGACACATGGTGTTCTTCACAATACTTCCGGTGGAACCGATACACAGGTGCGAATTCATAACATTGCGGCGATAACGAAGGTGTCCTGAAAAATCGCTTTTTGTTTTAGGAAAATAATCAAACGCATTAAAAGTATTTTTTAATCTCCCTATTATTATGATAATTATTGAAAATTTTACGACAAAAAATGTTTTATAAAGTATTTTGGGAAATATCTTTTTAGTCTTCCTTGAATTAAAAAAAGGAAACAAAATTTTCAACAAAGATTGAAACTACCCAAGTGTATTAAAGTAATCTACAATTTGTATCTTACGTATTTTAAGTTTATGTACATTTAAATGCATTACGTTCATTTTAGAAATAAAACAATTCTGGATTAAGTTCACGTTAAATGTGTGTTAAGTAGGGGAAGAATCTTGTTAACGTGAACCCCTAGAATTTTTATCCCATTACCATTCCGTTTATTTCCCTCGAATTCTTGCAAACCATTTGCAAGGAATTGGATTTGTTCAAATTTGATAGACAACAACAAATTTATGTCGTCAAGACACATTCAAGTAATAATAATAAATTATCGTAGAGTGATTAACGTCTACAACAGTCGCAAAGAATTCAGTTGGGAAACTTTGTATAAAAATTTTTATCCTGATTCCATATGAAATTTTTTTCAGAACGGAGACAGAGGATGGGAGGTCCATCACGTCACTGTTACCAGAGTTCCCGGTTACGGATTCGGGATTGCTGTTTCTGGTGGCCGGGATAATCCCCATTTTACTAATGGCGATCCTGCTATTGCGATCTCTGATGTCTTGAAGGCTGGACCTGCAGAAGGAAAATTACAGTAACATTGATGAAAATAATAATTTTCTTAGAATAGATAATCAATTGGAATATTCATTGGAATTGGAATTTTTTAAACTTATTGCAATTAGAACAGGAGAAAATATATAAAATATTTTCTAGAGTAAATGATCGTATAATATCCGCAAACGGAATATCGTTGGAAGGCGCTGATTATGGGGCAGCTATCGGCGTTCTCAGGGAGTCCGGGTCAACGGTTCTCTTAGTCGTTAAACGTAGAGCTTCATCGAATTCTTCGGGGAATGTAGGGAATTCCACGCTACAAAGTCATCGGCTAACTTTAACAAGAAACAATAAAAAAGACGGTAAGGAATATTTCGTTGCTCCACGACATCTTTATCGCGTTCTTAAATGAACGCTAATAATATTTGTTACTTTAATTTCCCTGAAATTTTCTCTCGTTTTCTTAGATTTTGGAATTGTCCTTGGTTGCCGTCTGTACGTGAGAGAAGTAACGCGAGAAAACACGGGAGTAAAGCCAGGAGACGTTTTAACGAGAATCGGTAGCGTGGCTACGGATAATATGAGTCTAAAGGAAGCCAAAAAGTTGATGGACCAATGTAAAGATAGATTGTCGATTGTGGTAACTCGAGACAACTCCTGCTGCCACGTTCAGCAGCAGACAAAAAGTGAAACTGGAGAGTATCTTTCTGGAACGACGAGTTACAGTAGTCAGAATTTGTACGTTCCACCCCCAACAAGGCAGCCGATAGAGGATAAAAGCAACCTTGTTCCTAGAGGCCGTGCTAGAGGACCATTGATGGATGTCTCTCTGAGTCAGTTAGATCTTCCTGCCACCCCTACTGTAGACCCTCCCAGACCACCACCTCCCAGACCCGAAGGTACAGTTTCTATGAAAATTAATATAAAAAAAAATCATGACTCTTCGATATTTGGAAGTCATAAATATTGCATACAAAATCTATATTATGTTTTAGATTATTATAGCACACGAAGGCAATTATATGATGAAGACTTATCTAGGAATAAAGCTCCAATGTGAGTTGCATGTCTTAATTATTATCGCCGAAGAATGAATGATTATTGTTGCTAAAATATTTTTTAGGCCTGACCCTCGATTTATTACTTTCCAAAAAGAAGGATCTGTGGGCGTTCGCTTGAGTGGTGGAAATGAAACCGGTGTGTTCGTAACAGCCGTTCAAACAGGAAGTCCTGCATCTCTTCAAGGTTTGCAGCCTGGCGATAAAATTTTGAAGGTAACATTTTTACAATTGAATTCTTTGAACAGCACGTACTGTTTAAAGTAAGAACAGTTTCAATCTTGCGAGATATCATGCACATTAAAATATTACAGATAAACGACATGGACATGAAAGGTGTAACGAGAGAAGAAGCTGTCCTTTTTTTGCTTAGCTTGCAAGAACAAATCGACCTGATCGTCCAACATCGACGACAAGAGTACGATCAAGTGGTAGCATCTGGAAAAGGCGACTCCTTTCATATCAAGTAAATAACGATATCAAATTTGAAAAAATGTAATCTGTAACTCATGTTGACATACATATCGTGCTCTGTAACGCGGCGTGTGACTTGGAAGTTACATATCTTTATGCGGCATTTTAGAACTCACTTTCATTACGAACAACCGCAGAAAGGTGAAATGAGCTTCCGCAGCGGCGACGTATTTCACGTTATAGACACGCTACATAACGGTGTCGTTGGCTCGTGGCAAGTGTTCCGTATTGGTAGGAACAATCAGGAAGTACAAAAAGGGATTATACCGAATAAAGCTCGAGCCGAAGAACTAGCTACTGCTCAATTCAATGCAACGAAGAAGGAAATGAGTGCCAGTGAAAGCAGGGGTAGCTTCTTTAGGAGAAGAAGGAGTAGCCATAGACGTTCTAAATCTCTTGGCAGAGTAGGTTTATTTTTTCCATTGGTATACAATTTATATACATCCATTTATTAATAATCAGGTATCGGGACATTATGTATTTTACTGCTATTCATCAATTTTAGGATCACTGGGATGATGTAGTATTCTCAGATAGTGTTAGCAAATTTCCAGCCTACGAAAGAGTAATTTTAAGGCATCCGGGATTTGTTAGACCCGTAGTATTGTTTGGTCCTGTCGCAGATTTAGCTAGAGAAAAATTATTAAAAGATTTTCCTGACAAATTCACATCTCCACGTAAGTGAAGAATCTTCAACCACTGTTCAAAATATTTTCAAAGGTAATTCAAAATGTTATTTATTTACGTGCAGAAATGGAAAACCAGTTAGATGATAGCGTTGGGAAGAATACGAAATCGTCAGGTATTATTCGACTTAGTGCCATCAGAGAAGTGATGGATCGAGGAAAACATGCTCTGCTGGATATTACTCCAAATGCGGTCGACCGATTAAATTACGCGCAGTTCTATCCTATAGTTATTTTTCTGAAAGCTGAGACGAAGCAAATTGTCAAAGAAATGCGAGCCGGAGTTCCCAAGTAAGTTCCTATCGATTAAATATACTCCTTATATTCTCTTATCTCTGCACATAGTTTTAAATGTAAACATTTCTTAATTTTGTTAATCCTAGATCGGCACATAAGAGTAGTAAAAAACTTTTAGAACAATGTCAAAAGTTGGACAAAATTTGGGGACATATCTTTAGCGCTGTGATCACTTTAACTACACCAGAAGCCTG
This sequence comes from Xylocopa sonorina, assembly GCF_050948175.1. NCBI lineage: Eukaryota > Metazoa > Arthropoda > Insecta > Hymenoptera > Apidae > Xylocopa > Xylocopa sonorina. Next base: position 19,391,857 of record NC_135193.1, read on the forward strand.
GTATCGAAAGTTAAGAGAACTGATCGATCGACAGCAACAAGGATTACTTTGGATGAGCCAGACAAAGGTAAGCGCGTTCGTTAATTTTTGTTAATACACTTTGATGAATACAATAAATACTGCAGCATGAGTTTGAATAACTGATTCTGTTGTTAGAAGTACTATCGTTTTGATTTAGTTATTTCAATCTGTTCCTTCAATTTTACGTGGGTGGACGAAAGATCGATAAAATCCTTGTTCGTGCGAAAATATTAGACGTATTCAAAGCTCAAACATATCGTACGAATGATGAAAATCCTATTGCGGGAAGCGAAAGGGATTGCATGGGTAAAACTGTATAATAATTTATTATAGCCATCATACGGTCGAACAATGACGTGGGGGCCATGTCATTCGTCCGGTGACCCTCGTGATTTACCTCCCCTTCCTATACCTCCGATTTCGAAGGAAGCCTTGTATCACGATGTGAACGAAAACGACACATATCACACGGACAAGTTATTTTCATTACCTTCTTATCCGTCTCTAACTTCTGACGTTGTCCGTGAGCAATTTTTCGGCTATATTTAGATCCCGCTTTTCCCAATTAGGTGTCTTGATTATCATCATCCAAAGAAATTAAGTATGTTAATTTTTTTTTTTTCAACACTTAGAGCACCGTATTCGATGCGAATAACGATGCTTCAAACAGTCGAAATATCTATTCGTTGTGCAACAAATATGTTTCATTAGTTTAGTCAAGATCGTTTCTTATTTTTACTGAGCTTACCAAGATATTCGGGACACCTTACGATCCATGTTCGATTCAAATTGCATGGCCACGTTTCATAGCTTTTACGCGATTCATTAGAAATCTTAAGTTGAAACCAAGTAATCTCATGATACTTTGTATGTATATGGATAGGTTTTAGTATCTTGATAAGTATTTGGAAGCTAGTCAGAATGGACAGAAAGTGTTTCGCAGTTTTGTACTTTGAGAAAGGTATTATTCGAAATGAAATTTCGAAACCTCTATATGATAATAAATTAAATGGGGAAATCACGAGGAATAAACAATTATAAATCATGGTTTCATTTAAAGGATTAGTTAACAGAACATTAACAATTCTTTACTTCACCTCTTGACAGAATTTAATGTATTATTTCTGGAAACTCGATTAAATAAATATACAACAACAGTATTGAAGGGATTTATATTTATATGTATACATATAGATTAGAAACATATATATTTTTACAAGAACAGTAGAGATTAAATTAAAGGAATGTACATGTTATCGAATAAATAATACATTAAACTTGCTGGAATTATTAAATCAATTTTTTAGGTATTTTTTTCATCATTCATCTGCATCTTGCAAGACTAACAGAGAATGTTCGGTGGTATATATTTTGTCTTGATTGTCAAACATTCCACTATCTCCAGATAAACTAAATATAATTAAAATACATTAGTATACTTTTTAATTAAAAATGTTTTGCATTATTTTTGCGTATAAATTTATTTAGTTTTAATCTATCCTATAATCTTCAAAACACCTTAACTGAATTTCAGAATTAAGCTTAATTGAATGGCAAGTATTTGTTTTTCTTTTCAACTTGAACCCTTTCAGATGCTATTACTTGAATAAAAAATGTTCATCGCTTCCTAATTTACATACAAATCATTTGTCTACGAACAACATCTTGATAAAAGTAAAAATATTTCTATTTACTATTCATGATGAGAAATGTTCAATTAATTTCAAATGTAGTAAATGAAAGAAAGATCTGAAAGGGTTGAGTAGAACATAAACCTCTGTAATGTGTTGTCCTCTGTGTCCTGCGATGATAGCCGGAAGAAGCACTCTCGGATGACTTCCTATTCCCGATGACTTCTCGCCTCTCCTATGCTTCCTCTCCGGAGAGTGACTTGGAGCTCAGTCCGGCACCAGTTTTGCCAGGTGCTTTGGGTGCACCGTCTAGATTGAAAAGCAGTTCTGATCCAAGCATCGCGACGCAAGACGACATTGCTGCACCGCCACCATACTCGACTACTTATCAGGTAAATAGATTCAATTTAATCAATTAACTGTGCGCCGTAGACAACTCCCATGAGTTAACTAATTGACAACATTACCTAGAACACAATGTTCCGAGTTATTAAAAAATATTCTGAGCAAATTCTTTAACGTTACTTGCTCTGTTTTTAGCAATCCTTTGAGCAGTCAAAAAGAAGATCACAAGGTGGAATGGGAGACGGGAAGTACGGATTCTCGATATCAGGGCAAGTTAGCAACCAATCAGGATCACCAGAATATTTAGGTGGTTCGTTCGAGCCACGATCTTCTCATCACAGCCCTCCCGATTTGCCACCACGGGTGGATCGTAATGCGAAGCCAAGCAATCAACAGCAAAGAACTACTGCGGGAAGATCGGCTCAAGAACGCTTGCTCAATAAAACAGATTCAGTATTGGATGTCGCAAATTATATAAACGCCACACCTCACAAAGCCAATGCCACATCATCGCTTGAAAGAACTCAACCAAAAGCAGTAAATATTGAATAAGATCATTATATGTGTATTGATAACTACAGTTGTTACGTTAGTCTTATTGTTGTTTTATTGTTTGTAGGGGAGTTATGATAGCATGTCTTCTTACGATTCCTATAATAATACAAATGGTAACGCTAGTTATGGGGCACCGAGTTTAAATACATCGACTGGTCGATTGGGACCAAATGTTCCCGACGACTTAAAGAGCAGCGGTGGACCAGCAAGGCCGCACGATCCTTACAGATTCACCAGATCGACAGCACAACCAATTCCAAGTCATGATTCGCAACCACGAACCGATTATGCCAAATATAGGTACAAATATGTTATCTACGTAAGAGATAATATTTAATTGACTAATAATTCGTTATAAAAACAGAGGGATAGACTCGTGTGTTAAAATATTCGATTTTTTTAAGCTGCTTTTTCACATTCTTCCTTTTCTTTTGTCTTCTAGAACGACGGCGCGAAAGCCTCGACCATTGAGGAGAGCTTGTAGAATTTATATTTCTAATCGAGATACGCTAGTTTAAATATCTAGTTCATTACATTTTTTGTTATTTTTAAATTTCTAAACATCCCAGCTGCGTATATACATTTAAAGATCTATTTTTAATTTAACTTACACCGAAGCGCTAGCTTTTTTTGTACTTCATAGATTAAACAAGCTTGACCCTAACGATTCTGTTTTCGTATGCGTATTATATTTTCTAATGTTTATTTATACAGCGTCTGTTATGCTCCTGTAAGCCAGAATATTTTGTTTTGTATATTGTAGCCGCACAACTGATTATAAGCCAATAACGTTACCCCAAAATAAACCCGGTGGATCGTACAAGCCAATACCCCCACCAAAACCAAAAAACTACAGGCCACCGCAAACAAACTTAACTCAGCCCGACAATAATGGGAACGAGGGGAACAACGCTCATCAACACTCAAAGAGCTACTCTATCGCTACTTCTCACGTAAGCGAACTTAAATTACAGTAGGCTGTATACGAAAGCAAAAATAAAGGAAGTAATTAAATAAAAATAGGAACTCTTTCATTCCAGGTAGAAAATACTAATAACATTCAACGAAACAGCGGACAGTACTACTATAACATTCCACCACCGAATCGGCATGACTCGAATCTCGCGAATTCCCATCACAACTTGAATCATCTTTCCACACCCGCACACAATCACAGTTTGAGCCATACGCATCCGCATTGTAGCCCGCCAATGTCGAGCCATAGTCATAGTAACAGTGCCAGTCAATTGAGCCTCGGTCTCTCGCATAACAGAAACAACGTCAATCACAACGGATACGTCGTGAACAACGGTCACAACGCATCCGCGCAATGTTTCCCAACAAGTCCAGGGCATAATCGGGAGCCGAGCGGACTAGATCTCGCTGGAAGCAGAGAACAAAGAGGAAGCGCTTTCGAACTTTATCGCAAACCTGCGCATCATTACAACGCGAGGTACAGTTTAAGTTTTTAATGCTCTATTCATATTTACACTCGAACTAAAGTTTCGAATATATAAGTTTACAATTTTCTCAATTTTGATTGTAATTTCCAAATGTTTTATTAAAGTATAAAAATTGTGAAAGTTTTTTGAAACGATTCAGTAACAGAGAATACTGTGATTATTGCAGTTAACATGTGCGAGGACTTATAATTCCTTTAACAAGAAAGAAAATGCAAGGTATTAATCTTACTAGCTTGACTTGAATGATAGAGAAAACATTGATATCCAGATATTGTGATACGTATAAATGACAATACGTACGATCATTGGAAAGTAAGTCAAGCTTAAGGAAGGATTAATTAACAAGTAGATAATTCAATTTATTTCGTTTTTTTTACTCATACTTTGTATATACGATTTTAATAAAAAAACATAACAAAGTTCTGAAAAAAATAATTGTTAAATAAAATTTTTTAAATAAAAATTGTACTAGTAAAACAAATCATATTTCACGTCTCTTTTGTACAAATCTGATTCACAAGTTCTTTTCTAGTTGTACAACTAACTAGTAGGATAGTTTAATAGTCTATATAGTTCTAAAATAATGTCGCGACGATACATGTAAAAAGTACTTTAAGCAACTTACAAAAGAATAAGTTTTCTTAGGAATATCTTTGAAGGATAAGTCATAATTCTTACAGGGCAAATTTACTTTCGTAGAACGTCAATATACATCAATAACATTAATCTTTTTAATATACTTCTGGAAAGTCATTACTAAAATTGACTGTGAATTCTCCTTTCAGAAACTTCTCTAGAGTCTCTCGAAAATCCCTTAACGAGGAAGTCAGAAGAACAATTTAACTCTTAATTGTTATGATAACTTTACATCTTTCGACACCATTAAATGTTTTAAACAGACTTGATGCAAATCTGAATAAAAACATTTTGTATGATGATTGTTTAAAAAACAATAAGAAAGTATTATACAAAATATATTTTACACTTAAAAACACATAATAATACAATTATTTATGTTAACAAAAAGTAAGTAGAATAACAACATATATAATATTTTAATGGAAAAGAAACTAACTCGTTTCGCACAGGTTTCATATCAATTAAGAGTTACTTCGTATTATTTGATCTTTATAGATGCCGTACCTTTTGACAATAGAATTAACTAGAACCACAAATAAAACTAAAATCTTGTAAAATATAAGCTTCTGTTGTTACGAACCTACTATATCAGTGTCTCCTTTTACTGTATAACATACTTGTAAAAAAGCACTAATAATTTGTAATGGACTTCTCATTATTTAGTGATAATGTTATATACATATTATAGGTGCTTAGATATGTAGTACTTTATATTTGATTCCTTTCGATCGTGCTATATAAATTATGAATTTATGTTTGATTTTACTTAGCAGAATGTTAACATCATAATTAAAGAAGCTTGCAACTTTTGAGTTTTTAAAGAATTCAAATGATACAAACATAAAATAAAATTGGAAACACTGATTTTTCAAGTAGTAGTTCATATAGAAGACAGGTAATGTAAATACGGTAGAATCTATGATTTGTGATTAATCCGTCAACAATGAAAATAAGCAAACTTGATCACAAATCGTAGACTTTATCCACATTCGATAATAATATCATAATACTTGGTCGGAATCAATATTTCTATTTTTTTTTAAACATTGATCCAACACTGATGCAGCAGAGCAGAACCTTGATTATCCGAAGATATAATTGCGAAAATATATAATATCTTAAAGCAAGTTGAGAAAATTTACCACTTAATTATACTAAATTCTTTTTCCACTTGTATTAAATTCAAACTTTATTAGCTAATCTAGTTTAATTGGCTGATTTTCAAGCTGAAAGCCCTTATAACTGATGCAATATTACATAAACATCGTTATTTTAATAAATTTTATTAAAATAACGGTGATTATGTAACGTCTACTTAAATCTTAAGCCATCCAGATATTTTAACTTTATTTACAATCGTTATCGAGTTTCTTTTAGGCAGTCCAAATTATCAAAAAAGAAATTAAAATAATTATACGTATAAAAAAATAACGATATTAACAGTAATATATACATATAAAAAATAGGAAATACACTTCTCTAGCATAATAATTTATCAAACAGATCTTGTATTCGTTCTGATGACCAAGGTTCTAAAAAATAATTTAGGAAAGGAACAACTTACTTGCTTGATAACTAGCGACCAATACTAAGCGGAAATACATCTATAATACGCAAGTTATTGTCAGTTTAATCCCAGAGTATTTTGAGACGGCAGAGAAGAATGGAGGGTTGCGTTTACTTGAGACCCAACAGCCATTCCGCGACACCGAGGTAATAAACGGTTTGTGCAATCCCAAAAAGGGGTGCTATCACGATCATCCTGCAGGCTCCACCTTTAAAGAATGCCGTCGGACCCTCGTTCTTTAACGTTTTCCTGAAAAATCATAAGATAAGGTAAATGATAACTTTATCCAAATATCTGGGTAATTTCAAAAGCCTACTTGTACTTACGTTATACAGTCGAAAACACCATCGTATGTTGGTTCACCGGGTGCCTTTTTGATTACTTGCAATCTAGTTTTAACTACATCAAAGGGGTTTACAGATAATGCAGCCATAGAACCAGCGGCGCAACCAGCCAGAAATGAACACCAAAACACAGCTAATAATACACGGATAACGCAATAAGTGTTTATAAAATTGTTTAACTATAAATACATGTTTGAAAAAATTGTAGGATATGATGAAATACTTACAGGAGCCATCCTCTCTTTTCGGTCCAATATCATTCAGCCTAGCAAAGAGTGGGAAATAAATAATAGAAAATGTAACATCTCTAAGTGCTGTTGCACCCGTGCCTTGGTAAAGTCCCAAAATTCCTCTCTTTCGCAGTAAATCTTTCGTTAATGATAAGGCTGATACTTTAGGCACCGTCTTGCCTGCTACAATAGTATAAATTTATTTTCATTTATATATTGTCAGTCATTGCTATTAATAAAATAATTATCTATATTTTAGTAAACTTTGCTGTGCCTTAATCACACATAGAGTTCATCTATATCTGATATACATTTATCTTATATCTGTATACGTACCATAAATGTACATATAAATATGAATATTTCTGAACATAATTCTGTGTTTTTAAACGATATTTCTAACACTGAATTGAATCTTTAATATATTACAAATGTATTAGCAGTATATATATTGGGTCAAATTAAATAACAGGTACGTGCCATTGAAAACAAGTAACATTACCAAAAATCAACTGTTAGTCTTTTGCCTTGTACTAAAAGAAATGAACGATCAGCATTGGTTGCTTCATTACGAAGGAGAAAAAACACATTTTTAATAGATCAGACATAACAACAAAAAAATCAAATTTTTAAAATAGGGATAACTAGAAAAGTGATAATGGATTTGTTGCGTTAAACAAAACTCAGATTTGTATAAATTAAGGGAAAGTGTGCATTTTTAAAAAGTAATCAAACTGGAATACATAAATTTCTTTGTCATCTCATAGTATAGAACAAGTGCAATTCATAAAAGAAATTATATTCCTGTATTATTTACAATGAAACAAATGAAAAAAAAATATTAAATTTCTGCTTTCAAGATAGCGTTTTTTTAATACGGGTTAAATTTTAATTTCCGAATTTTGGAGAATGCGTTAACAATTAAGAAATCTACTCTATTTCTGAAGCAAATCCAATCCTCTCAAACAGTTTACCGATTTACATTCGATACGCTGTCGTCCATCCTCAAACAAATCTTCATTTCCGTACTTTTTATTGGATAAGCTGTAAATAACATGAATCGAACGAAATAAAATTTCTCGTTAGAAGTCTTGATAGCATTCCATTAAAATTTCATCAATCGAACTTGAATAATGTTTATTGTCAAATATTCTACGCAAACTTGTACAACTTATTTTGTTGTATAGTTGGTTTTGCATATTTAGAACTTTGTAGATAAACTTTATTATGTACCGCATAACAACAAAATCGTTTAGCGATATATTCCATCGAACGCAACATCGTCGTTAAACGATGTCTAACTGTATTACATTTTCCAACAACGAATAATTAACAAAATTGATTTACCTTCCTTTGCTGCCGCAGCTACTCGTCCAGCATCTTGCATCTGAATTTTAAGCAATTCCATCGGGGTTGTGACAATGATTTGGCAAGCTCCGGCTAAACCACCGGCAAGCATTTCACGTTCTAATGGCAGTTTCTGTCTGTGCAAGAAATTCATAACTTTAACCACATTGATACCGACTTTAATATTGATCATGCTATTACTCCTATTGACTTTTTTTATCTTATAGTAACTAATCTTATCGACACTGATTCCAATGCAAATATATGTATATACTCATTCCGCTGTTAACGTAATACCATATTACATTATGGATATCAATATCTTCATTCGAATATATCGATATCCAGATTAATGTCGATTTATATTGATACCGCGCTGCACTTTTGTAATCTGAATCAGAATTTTTTAATCTTTTGGGTGCGGGGATCCCATAGTGTTTACGAAAATTTCTGATTTTGATTTCTGAATTTTTAATTTTGAGACATAAGACAATGTCAACGTTTTAAATAAATAATAAACTAAAGAATATAATACAATAATAAAAATAATTTTCGGCGACCCCTGCTGCAGGTCCCGCGACCCACAGTTTAAGAAACTCTAATCTAGATCAAACGAAGAAAACGGCATACCCGGATCCGGTTGATAAGTAGTGTCGGAAAGTATCATTGGCAGTGAGTTTAATTGCTTTCTCTGGTGTGATTAAAAGGATATTCACAGCAGACCCTTTGTACATGCCAAAGTATCCCTCAGCTCTGTATGTCTTTTTAAAACAGTCGAACCTGGGGAGAAATAATTAAATTTAGTAAAAGAAAAATAAGTTCCCCGATTTGTTAAGGATATGCGCGAAAGAATGCAATTTCTTACATGGACGTGTACATCCGTTCGCCATTGGGTCCGACAACTTGATTCTGTAATCGTGTTTTAACCAAGTCCAATGGGAATACCACAGAGACACCGATAATACCTGCGATCCCGCCATTTATAATCTTTGGAAGTAATCTAAAATTGATGTTCAACCAAACTATTAAGATTTCATTTGTTATTAATAATTATTATATACCAGACATAATTTCGTTTATACCATTATGAGAACATATTTACATTATATATCGTATTTAATGAAAATTTGTCATATTGAAACAAAAATCACTTACTTAAACTGCTCTGAAACTTTTTGCACACTGTCCTTTTCCATTGAAACTAGAATTTAGAATTTCCTCCCTGTTGCAAGAGTACAATATTTTATTACATAAGTAAAACTAATAAATATACTATTATATTTATTATTACGTATAATCGTATAAATATAGTAACTATTATATTAGCTATCGTTATATTAAATCGCTTACTAAATTGAGAAACCTCGTAGATAAATAGAACTAAACAACGTCATATTATAATGTATATTTCGTTTTTAATCCATATACAGATATACTAAAAGTCAACGTCTATACGTGTCAATGGAAAATTTACCAAACGTAATTTATGTACAAACGTGTGTGTACACATTATCACATGTGCGCAAGCTACGGCATAAAAGTGGCCTCTTTTATTCTGACAATATTACTACGTTTAGCTACCATTTCGTAGCAGCGAAATATGACCTGAGCACATCATTGATTTCTTACGAAAGCCAGAACTTCCAGCAAACATTGTAAGCTTCACTTTGCGTGACAATGACCGTTCGAATGTTACGAAATAAATTGGCTAATCGATATGACAATAATTTGAATAATTTTTTATTATTTAAGTATGAAATCAATGTGTAAATTTAACAGTAAAATTTTAAAGGACAGAGTCAGTTATTGCAAATATAAAAATATATGAAACATTGATCTTTGTATATTGAATTATCTATTTTAAAGTAGTACATGTGAATTAATTTGAAAGGAGTCTTCCAATTTATCCGTCCTCAGCGATTTTCGATGCGTTAGAGGTCGAGGGGTTTCGACACACGTGCTAATCGATTTCTCTTAGAAGAATTCTGTCGCGACAAATTGCAGCGAACCAGTTTTATTTAGATATCATCAAATAATATTCTTTTCTTTTTAATTGACATTTTCTACAGTCAAATTATTTTGCAAAAATGCAAAGTAAACTAAATTGTTGGCACGCTGTTACTAATTTCTGTGGCAATTACTAACTGCCGCGTTAGGCTTATCTATGATGACAATTTCGTAGACTAAACTGATAATGGTTTAATGTTTCAAACATTATCACGTTTCAAGGAAATTTAAATTTGCAACATCGTAACTTAAGTCCTACAACATTCTAACATTTATGAGCATTTTTATGTTGTTTCGAACTAGTTTTTGTAATTGTATTATCGCTGTTATAATATTGGTGCTTAAGTGGTGCAAAAATATTACATAACAAATTGAGAAGTGCATAAGGCCTGCACGATGCACCAATGATCGGATATTTTATAACATCGAATCCCATTTTCTCGTTTTATCAGGAAAATTTTTGCGACTCGATCCGTACAATCCCATCTTCGATATTCAACTATAATTTTAACAAAACGATACGATATATTGACACGAGCAGAAATATTTAATACAATTCAAATACTTGCAAATAAACGTAGAAATAAATTATTAAATGAATCTATAAATAGCATGTAGAATAAGAAACATATAATTTAACAACTAAATTAGTAAGGCAACCATTTGGATAAGCATGGAAAAACTTGAATAAACGTAAGTAATATTTATGTAAATAAACAATACGTCAAACACGCAAGCTTATTCGGTGTCCAATAAAGTAGGTTAGGCACAACCACCTAAAACTATATACTAGAAAGGTTAGGTTGTTAACTGAAAAACTTAACTACCCATTTGACAAACTGCCTATTCCTTTCAACCAACAATGTTTCAATTGAAAACAACTGCTCGATTAAACGGAAACATCGAATTGTACGTCGAGTACATGTATAATTGAATTCTCGACTATGATAACAGAAATCTATCTAACGATGCTCCCGTTCAAATGATCGAGGAGTGAAACGTATCGACGTAAGTAGAATTTTTCGAAAACAATAAATCGTATCAGACATAATTCGGGGAAAATTTTGGAATGACAGTAAACCGGAAACTCAGCAGAAGACATATACTCACCGATCGAAAGTGGAGTGCGATTGCCTGCAGTATCTCGTCGATGAAATGCAATTCTTATCATCGAAGGCGATAATATGGATTACGTAGATGACTGAATCTTAAACAGACAGTATAACTGGCATAATATTCAAGAGATTTCGCTTTTCACCGGGGATCGCAAGAGATAAAGGAGGACTCGGCACGGTCCACGAGTGAGTGGGACTGTCGTTTGCTTACGTCACGGATTACGCACCAATCGCTGAACAGCCTTACAGGATTAAAGAGCGAAAAGGATGGAAGGAGATTCTTAAGGACAATGTTCTGTTTCTCTTGTCCCTTTAAACGGTTTGAAATAATATACATCACACTAAATTATCAAAGATATTATTTTTGACATTAAAATAACTTAAATCGAATATTACTAAAATAATAATGAATCCAATTTATTTCTATGGTATTTTTATAATTTTAAAAAGTTATGATATATGTATATAGAGCGTGACTTTTTAAATTTATGATTTATGTACAACTACGTCAAATTTAATATATATCTTTAAAACAGTATTGGATATTTTTGAATTTTAAATATGAATATTTCTCTTACATTAGAAGTGTATGATATTAGATTATATGAATAATAAGAAATTTTTATGTTCAATTACTAAACGAGGAGAATATCTTACGCTTATCTATTCTTCTGTATGTTTTTTATTAGTATTCCGAATATTTTTTAGTTGGAGAGAACGAAATCAACCAAAGTCAAATCTACGTCACTCTTTAAAGATGGCAGAACAGTCACAAAATTTAAAATACTGTCTCGAGCAGAAAAAGTTCGTAATACTAAAATAGAATTCGCTTATTCTTTTTTACTAAATGTTATTTATTTAAGCTCTCGAAGAACTCTAGTAATACCATCTACAATCTATTAGCTTTTGAATGTCATGTACATTCATGAAGAGATTCATCGTCGCATTTAGAAATAGTCGAAAGCCATTACGTCTAACCTTGATTTCATCCAAGTAGTAAACAGAATTCGTTTTAACTTATTTTCGTTGTCTTAAATGTTGTAAGTAGTAAATAGCACGTCGTTAGCGAAGCCTAAATATTAAATAATGGAAACAGTGCAATTAGTGAGTTCCTCTGAGGATGACGACGACATGTATTTAAATTCTGTTACACAGTTGAAAGGTATACATTAAACTATTCTCTTATCTTTTACACGTTATTAACGTTTACGAGCTTTTTTTCTTATGAATGAAAATTCAAATACACGAAACGATTCATTTACAGCGTTGAAGAAGAAGCGGACATTACCGCAATCAAATTGTACAAAGGCAATGGAAAAAGCACAAGAGAATAACGAAGATCTGAAGCACGTCTAATGCATATAGAATAATGTTCATAGATGATTAGTTTTTCTAGAGTTTTATAATTTACAATATATCATACTTGATGTTTATCCCTTTTTTTCTGTTGAAACATCATAGATATATACTAACATTTATATTGTATGGTTCGTGTAAGCTGTGATCTATCTTTTACAGTGTTATTGAGATTCCTGATGATGTTGCGGTACCAGTCAGACCAAGTCGGAATACAGGAAGAAAAAAGAATACCTCTAGACGTCGAGCAACAAGACGGAGACAAGTAAATTAATTTACAAGTATTATATGCACTAGGAATATTTATTGCAATACTCTCGAATTTATACAATACCTTTTTAGTAGAGTAGAATCTTGATTATATGAATTGTTATAGCATAGATTTGTGAGTAAATTAAAATATTAATACTGAATGAAATTTAGCAATTTTCTTTAATTGATCATTGTTCTACAAATGAGATTTTACTACATTAATAATAAGAGAGACAAAAATGGTATAATATTCGAGCGATGCAATGAATATTTTAAGTATTGTATTCAAAGTAAAATAATAATAATTTTCATTTAATAATTTCTGAAATGATTAATTTCATCAATTAAAGTTGTATATATCTGTCTTTTACTTTCTTTTTTTAGAAGAGAGATACATCAGAATCAGATTCTGATTTAGAAATTGTTTCTGTGGAAGAAAAACAGAATCCAGTCGAAAATGATTTAATACTAGTTGAAAAGAAAGTAGATGAAAATTGTCATATTAGCGAGGAAGAGACTTATGAAATAAACATAAAAGTTCTTTGGCGATCAAAAGATGTACACCGCTTGAATATCTCAAAAGTATGTGGCTGTAAATATTAGAGCACACTACTACTACTGGTTCACACTTTCAAATAGTTGAAAAATTATTTATTTTGTTCCAGAGTGAAAACTTCCAAAAAGTTTTTGAATATTTTGCTAATTTAGAACAAGTATCAATAGATGAAATATTAATAACAAAAAAGGATAGAACTATTACGAAAAATGATACCCCAACTTCCATTAATTTATCTGTAATAGATATACTCGGTAAATTAATCATTAACATTTTATATGAAACTTGTAGATTTCTTTGATTAGTTTGAAATAAAACTAAAAGATATTTTTATAGAGGGTGGCATTATCAAACAAGCCAGTTTGGAAAAGGATACGAATAAAGAAAACGACGAAAATATATGCGTAATAAAAGTACAAACAACAAGCAAGAAAAATCTATTAATTTCTGTTAAACGAGATGAAAATTTTAAAACTTTATTAGAAAGGTGTGCTCAAGAATTGAATATTGAGCAATCAAAAATTAAATTATACTTTGATGGAGAACTGGTCACAATAACAGATACACCAGATTCGTTAGAAATAGAAGATGAAGCGTGTTTTGATCTCCGATTATCTTCCTAGTTAATTGTCTTATATCTATTTATGAAGATTTCGTTAATTTATTTATATATAACATACTGTATATACTATTAATAAACTATTTACTTCATGCAAAAGAAAAATCAAATTCCAATTTTCTAAGTATTAACTCATAAAAACATAAATGTAAAGTGTAAAGATTTTAATAGCAATTTTGCAATAGAAACGTAGGCTTGGTTTTCACTGAATTTTATTGGAAAATCTTATCAATCATTAATTTATGTTAAAATTACTGGTCGTCCTTCAGACGGTGGTAGTTCCATAGTTTCTTGAGCTTCCACAACTCTACTTCTAATTATATTTCCTTCAGCATCAGTTTCATCAATCGTTATCAGAATATTCGAAATCACAGGCATAGACTTCCCTTCGTTATTTATCTCCTCTGAGTCTTCTTCTACTTCTTTTTCTTCACCTTCCTCTTCTTTTTCATCAAAATCTTCAAAAACCTAAGAGAAACAAACATATTTTATGTATACCAAGTTTATACGAATATTCCAAGTTTTATTGCAAATAAAAAAATTACTTCTACTTGCGGCACGCTAGAATCCTTATTTAACTTAATTTTAAATTTTCTATTTTGCATTTTTGACTGATTGATAGAAGGATTTGTTTCTTCTTCGACAGCCTCGTATCTAACCATTTGTAGTCTATAACAACCATCTTCATCATGAGTGTATTGGAATTTTGTGTGACCGCTAGGTAATTGCAACTGATGTGCCTCGATCAAATGTTTTGTCAGCCTATAGCTTTTTCTATATTTTATCGGACATTCGTGGCAACAATACCATCGTATTTGCATCCCATGAACGCGTTCGATATGTCTTAAAATAGAATATTTTTTATATAAAAGTAAATACAGTATTTTTATAATTGACTTAATTTACTAAATAGTTCTAACGCGTACCTATCAAGAGTGTACGCGACTTTACATTTAAACAAGCATCCTTCGAAATGACACGAGAAGTTCGGACCATTCGTGTGAACTGTCATGTGTGAATCCAAATCCTGTTGAGATTTAGCAGCATGACTACAAAGTTGGCAAGGGAAACTCCTGGTAGAAATATGTCGATATCTAACATGTTTTGCCAAACTGGCTGGTGATTCGCAACTCATGTCGCAAAGGCTACATTTATAATTAAACACATGCATTCGCATATGATCCTTCAAAATTCCTTCAGTTGGATAAAACTTATTGCAATGGGAGCATTGGAAACCTTGAACTAATAATAATTAAACTAAATTACATCTATTAATTTCACATGAATCTATGTTGGGCAAATTATTAGAAATTTAAATTATACGAACAGATTTTGCAAAAATATGTACAGTTAAAACTTTTAGGGCACTAACAAAGCTGAATACTTCAAAATATAAACAGAGGCTACGGTATTTACAATAAACAGTGAAACTAAATCAAGTTTTACCGTCGATTGGTATTTGTCGTTTACAGTGCACATGAAATTTAGTGTTAGAAGCAAATGTAGCGCCGCAATCAGGACAAGCAGCAGTTTTCTCCTTCGTATGACGTCGCATGTGATCCCGCAATTTGTACAAATTAGGACACAAGCTACCGCAACCGGTCCATTTACATTCTAGACCTCCTTCAATTTTATTACCCCTTGGGCTTTCCTCGATGTGCGCAGTCACATGATACAAGTACAACTGGTAATTCCTGAAATATTTTAAACATTCTTCCCAACGGCAAAGAAGAGGCGCCGGTAGATCCACGACATTTTTCCATTCAGAATCTCGGC
The DNA here is from genome assembly GCF_050948175.1 of Xylocopa sonorina. Taxonomy (NCBI): domain Eukaryota; kingdom Metazoa; phylum Arthropoda; class Insecta; order Hymenoptera; family Apidae; genus Xylocopa; species Xylocopa sonorina. The sequence goes on from NC_135193.1 coordinate 19,407,680, forward strand.
GACATTTCTAAAATAAAAATAACATTCAAATCTCTGCAAGTATCAGTATCGAAATTTGAGTAATTGAAAAAGGTAGCGAATAATGTCGTACAGGTAATTTGATCCGAGATCGAATATTCGATCCAATGCATTTCAATTTCGTGTGATACGCATGGTAATTGACATGCCTCGAAATCTCATCGGGATCGTTACTTTCGTAAACACAACCGTTCCATTGGCATACATAGACGCTGACGTTCTCCTCATTGGTTCGCGTGCTTAAATCGGACACGTGCGCAGCCACGTGGTTCACGAATCTCTCGACGCGATTGGTCTCGTACTTACAGCCGGCCCATTCGCATGTCAGATGATAGACCTCGCGTTTTAGCGGTAAACCAATTCTCCTTCTTTTCGTGCCACACTCTGACACGGAATCAAATTCGGAATCAGTGTCGTAGCTATCGTTATCGTCCTCTGCTTTTCTTTTAGACTGCGATTTATCCGCGTACGTAAAATTTTTTTGCGACTTCACCCAATCGTTACACCGCTCCTGCACATCCTTGCTAGTAATTAACTTTTCTGCGAACTCTGCCATTTTGTTACTTCATTTTCATATTTCTACACGTTAATTTATTTTCTGCTATATTTAATCTTTGTTTTTATGTCGTTATTTAAAGCTGAATAGAATGAACCGTACACTTGATAAACTACGTGAAAATCAAGTAAAACGCTCGACTTTTAGTTAACGTCGAAAGCTTTTGACTCTGCAATTACTAACTTCTACCTTACGTCTTTTTGGTCAATGTTCGTGCTCGGTACTTGCACTTAAACACCTAACCTGACTCTTATCTGATGTGAAACAAGCGTGAAAATAAAGTATCTTATCTCTACTCAAAGTACAGTATTAGTGTTTGTATATCGCGCATTTAGATGTTACGAATATTCTCAAGTAAAAAGATATGGAAATTAAATCCTACTTCGGAGGGGACAAGGCACACAGTTTTCATCCCACTGATTTCACTACAGACACACGTCGTTGGACGTAGATCCTCCACGATTTACGCTCTATCTTCCGGTTGTTATACTTTCTTCTGCATCGTCTGCACCCCCTTACCAATTTTGCGAAGCTTCGTACAGCGTACAATTTTAACTTGAAAGACTCATCGAGAGATAATACTTTCTAGAACGAGATACTTCTCACGTTCCGCCAATTTTGATTGCGCATGCGCAATGTTTTTGGAAATTTAAAACTGTTAAATAAAAAGACGTAAATTTTATACGTAATTACACGTGAAAGCGTAATTCCCTTAAGAATTCGAATGAAGAAATTTAATTGGATGAAAGAAATGATTTATTTGCAGTTTAAAATAATAAATTATATATTTTTATTTTAAATAAAAACATTTTTAGTATTAACTTTGTGTAATTCGATATGCTTTGGCAATGATCCTGTTTTGTTCATTAGTCTAAATAATTTCGTAATTAACTAATGTATGTTCTTGTATGTAAAAGGATATGGTAAGTGCGGAGTAGCTGTAATTAGAATATCCGGGCCAAAAGCAGCAACGGCCTTGGAAAGAATGACGAAAACGTCAAGTCTAAAACCTAGGGTAGCTCTCTTGAGAAAAATTCATGATCCAGAGACAAAAGAAATGCTAGATAAAGGTCTGTGTCTTTGGTTCCCAGGTAAGGTAAATTCAAGTTCTATTTTGGGGATATTACCGAAAAACAATGAAATGTATGTGAATATTAAGGAATACAATAGAAAAGATGGATTATCTATTCATTAAATAATAAATTGCAGGGCCTAATTCATTCACTGGAGAACATTGCGTAGAGTTCCATGTTCATGGCGGTCCCGCAGTAGTGACATCAATTCTAAATGCACTTTCGAAGCTACAGTTTCATGTAGCATCGCCGGGAGAATTTACAAGAAGAGCATTCTTAAATGGAAAATTGGATTTGACTGAAGCAGAAGGTATAGGAGATCTAATCGAAGCAGAAACTGAGAAACAGCGTAAACAGGTATAAATTAAATTGATGCGATGCCACAAAAATTTATTAGAAGTTTGCTATAATATTTGCTGTTCACTAAACAGGCTATCAATCAAGCTAGCGGCTCTCTTCGTCGTCTTTACGACTCTTGGCGCGTTACTCTTTTGAATATTCTTGCCAGCTTAGAAGCTTATGTCGATTTCTCTGAGGAGCACAGCGTGGAATCTAATGTCTTAGAAAATGCAAAAGCTACTGCAAAGGAATTGTGTACTGAAATTGAACAACATCTCTCTGATGGAAGGAAAGGAGAAATTTTACGTTCCGGAGTACGTGTAGCAATTTTCGGAGAGCCTAATGTTGGAAAAAGCAGTCTTTTGAATCTCCTTTCCAGAAAAGATGCAGCTATAGTTACTTCTTCTCCAGGAACAACAAGAGATGTTATAGAATTGACAACGAATATTTGTGGATATCCGATGATCCTTGCAGATACTGCTGGCATCAGGAATGATCCAGAAAATGAAATAGAAGTAGAAGGTATCAGGAAAGCGAAAGAGTACTCGAAGAAAGCAGATTTTATTATGTGTGTACTTAGTGCAGAGTGTAATATCAAAAGTTCAATGGAAGAATTTTTAGAACAATATAAGAATTTTTTGGAAATAGATACGAAAAGGGTTTTTGTTGTATTGAATAAAATAGATTTGCTTAAAGAAGAAGATAAAGAAAGCTGGAGGAAGCAAAATGTTATACCTGTTTCATGTAAAACACAGGAAGGTTTGAAAGATCTTATAAATGCGTTAGGGAAATGCTTTGAGGAAATGTGAGTAATTAATTTATAAAGTAGATAATCATATAAAATTACACAATTGTTAATCAAAAGTATATTTCTTTTAAATCAAATACTTTTGTTCTCTAATTCTAACTTAATTTCTTTTTTAATCTTAGATGCGGTAATCCAACCGAAGAAAGTCCAGTGATTAGTCATGCACGCTATAGAAATCATTTATTGCATGTTGTACGTTATCTCAAAGAATATTTGAAATCAACCGAAATACCAAATTATGACATGGCTATATCCTTAGAGAATATTAGAGGTGCAGCCAGAGAACTAGGTAAAATAACAGGTACTATCAATACTGAAGAAGTTCTTGATGTGATTTTTAAAAATTTTTGTATAGGAAAGTAAAAGTAGTACATTATATGATATAATTATAATTTATTTAAATATATACAGAATTCATTTTTAAAATAAAATATTACAAGAATGCTCTATCAAATATACAATTGTCAATTTTCGGTTTTCTTTTCTTGTTCAGTTCCCAAATGCGTTACATTCACTTCGTCTAGGTTTATATTTTGGTCTTTCATGGCTTGCTGAAATACAATTATAACGAATAAAATCTACAATCTTTAAATAATATTAAATTACAACATTTGATAAAACTTCAGTAGAAAACGTAATGGTAATAAAAATTTAAAGGGAGAATAGAAAGAATATTTCAATCTATTGATTACTGGTCTCCCTTTTGACAGTATGAACCAATTAATATCAATTCTATAAATAAAATATACACGTGACTTGTATCAGTGTACAACATATTTGAGGTTAACCATAAATGAAGCTATAAACAATTGTTTGGTGTTTAAATTATTACGATTTTAAAGAAATCAAGACTTTCAGATACACCTTTAACGCTTAAAAATAACAAGTTTATAACTTTTGATCATTTTTATGTGCAAATCTTACACAAATTTATATAATTTACGACACTGGTAAATGTTTTATAGTTATTTAATTTTTCGTACACGCAATCGAGCACAATATTAAATCACCAAGAGCAAGGTTAGAAATTTGAAAATGAATAAATGTCTTTTAACCACGTTAAACTTACCGATACACATTTGGTATATTGTTTAAGTAATTGTGCACATTCGCTATCGTCATAAATGCCCCGTAGAAATTTTTCGGAAAACCAGTCGTTAAAACAACGATCGTATTGTGCTTTCAAATCTTTACAAGCCTCCATAATTTATTGTCACATTTATTTCGATTAAAATAATTTAATCTCTTTTTACGGGACAGTGTTGCTCGCACGTGTATTTATTCATTCAAACGTTAATCAATCAGATCAATGTTATACTTTTTCATTAACCATTCAGGCGTTCTTTAATAACTTATGTAAGGCATAAATTCTATAATCTATGTTATACAAAAATTGAAAACGCTTATCAGCTCTAGTCGCGGTACACACTTCTGTACATTTTACATACTTTCGTATATATAGCACATTATGTAAAAATATAAAAAATAGCACGTAAAGAAAATAGCTCTGATCAATAATTCTATATTTAACATTCGTAGATATTTATTTAACAGAAAACGAATTTGAGAAAAGAATTCATTTAGTTACCTGAAGACACTGATTATACTGTTTAAAGTAATTTGAACACATCGAATCGTCTAGATTTCCTTTAAGAAATTTTTCGGAGAACCAAAGCTGAAAACACCCATCGTACTCCTTTTTAAATTGATTACAAGCTTCTCCGATGCTATTCATTTAAAATTCGAAATAGTTAGTAACTTCGGAGCGCAATATCGCAGACGAATAGTTTTTCTAAATTCTTAGAAAAGGTTTCTTAATTTTCACGGAGTTTCCTTCCGTACGATTAATAATAGCGCCTATAAAAAATATACGCTTAAATTTATTGATTATTAAATCTGTTTAAAGTTAACTATAGCTTATGTTGATTTACTTTAAATGTTTCCGTATTCGATTTGTAATTTGTTATCGACTCTGTAATATTCAATATCGTTCTGAATCGATTAATCGAATCACCGTAGTTCGGACTTTGTTTTACAGGTTGTATAATTTTACAAGATTTTATGGAACTTATTTATATGGAATGTTATAACGTCACGTGTTAAAATAACAGACTGGATTGATTGAAGAGAGTTTAAAAAAATAATTTACGAGAAGAAGTCTTTCGAGCAGTAAATATTATCAAACTTGAACGATCAAAGAACACGAGTACTTCGTGTTTTGTGGTTAGTAATGTACTTACAGGATGTAGGTATCACGTTGATCGACAATCAACGGTTCTCAACTTTGCTTTGCCTGCAAAGTTTGTTACAGTATTGCGAATTCATTATTTAACTAGGGAATTTTATGGGAAAAAAAACAAGTAGCATTTTTACAAAAAGATTGTAACTCGTACATATCTCATTAATCCCACAAAATTTATTTCATCATTGGAACATAGCAGTAGCAAGTGCACATTCTAATGGTAAAATAAGTACAAATTAAATATATAGGATACAAAATTGTATGTATCAAAGCACACTTTGTCAGTCACAGCTTAATTAAATAAATTAAAAATTTGTGTTTAATTGTTTGTCATAGTATATGTGTTAAAATAATCGTTGTAGGATATCAATTGGAACTTGCATTGTTTGATCGTCAACTAAGACAATATCAAACTTTTCCATGTACGAAGAGAGACTATCTTCAATCTAAAAAAATTATAAGGATTTCTATTCAATTTTTATATTTATTTATTAAATAGATGAATTTTTCTCTACATGTAACTATGGAATATGTGATAGAGCATATAATACTTACGTTATCGTAAAGGAAACCAATTTTTAATACTGCACGTGTATCGACCATACCATCTATCATGGATGCATCTCCTATATTATCACCCATTAAAAGAACATTCTTTCTTTTCTCAAGAACTTTAAAATAGTCTTGTTCTATTGCATGTTCATTTTTATTGAAAACATGAATCAATTGTTTATTTTGAAAACCTTCCAGTTTCCCATCTTTGTATTTGAGAAAATTTGAAATCACCTAAAGATTGGAGAGAAATTCTTACTGCATTATTACGCCATATATATTACTATACTAAAAGTTTAAAAGATTGAGGAAGCAATTTTATATATTTAGAAAATGATTACCTTCATATTCTCGAATAGAACTTCATGGTTTTTTAAAACAGTTTCAACAACATCTCCTAAACCAGCACTAAAAACCAGCACTGGGACTTCAGCAAGATACAATTTCTTTAAAAGTTCCTTGGCGCCGTCTCTTAAAACACCTCCATAAATCTTGCTTACTTCTGGTATTTCACTAGGATCAAAAGGTATTCCTTTTAATATACCTTCTGAAGCGGTCACCCAATTTGTCATTTCCTCTGCTTTTACTTCAATTGGTAAAGCAGGATCTATTTCGATTGGCCTATATTTTTTATAAAGACGTTTTGATTCTACCAAGTATGACTCTGGTAATTGCTTGCATTTGCCGAAGATCCCTATTTTTGTTTTTTAATTAAGAGGTAAATAAAGCATCGTAACATTAATGTATTTGTTTTAATTGTATTTTATTTCCGTTTACTTTGTTAAAAAATGTAAATAAATTTCATTATATATACATGTTTGTTTAAACTTTACAGTACAATGATTTAATACAAAATGTATACATACCAAAACTGCTAAGAACTCTTTTTCCATTCACATGTTGTTTCGTTAATGTTAAGTCAAAATCAGTAACAATCTGTAAAACGAGAATAATGGTAAGGTACCATCAACAAAACTAAAAGCTTTTAAACATTATTATTATACCTGTAGGGAATTACATCCATCTTTCAAAATAGCATTTATTAGCCTTAATAACTGCTTTTGATCCCTGATGTGGACATGTTTTAATTTCAATGTCTGGAACTGTATTTAAAAATAAAAGTTAAACAGTTAGTCAAGTGATATAAATTTAATATATGGGACTACAATTATTAAAAATTCTAAAGATTAAGATAAAAGAGATATTTCTCTATATATTATAAATATTTAGAAGAAGAATATTTTCGTATTAGAAATATTTGTGTAATGATTGTCGTCAGTACCATTCATTTGATTTAATACAAGAAGCCAAGGCAAATATCTTCTTTCCAAATAAATATTTTAGTATTTTTAATATTTTATGATGTCTTTTGAAACTCAATTGTCCAGAGATTATCACAATAAAACTATTCTTGAAAAAATAAGATTAATTTATACAATTTAATGCAGTTTAATATGATTGAAAATGTACATTTCATAGTAATTTAATTATTACATAATTAGTTATGTTGCATAACAATTACAAAATATTATAAATCAGAATATTAATCACTGAAATAGAATCAATAATGGTTAAGCTTATTACAAGCGTTTAAAGGTTAGTTCGTTACAGCTGTTTAATAGATTGCAATATTTTTTTCCATGGTATCCTTCCCATTTTATTAATCAATCTGTAATTCATTAAATTTGTTACTTAAATGGATGTATAAACCAATTATCTTTAAAACGCACAGTACATAACAAATTTCATTATATAAGCTGTTACAACAAATTTCATGTTATATATTTTTCAACATTTTTCGTCTATTGGTTTACTAATCATTGCACGCGTAATGATGTATTATTTATAGATGGATATTTCAATTTCAATTAGAATATTCCAATATCTTTTTGTCACTTCTTATCATTGAACACTATCAGTCTTTCAACTAAAGCAACGAAGCATTTATACGTAGAATATAGAGATTAAAGTTACAAAAAGAAGAAAGTTAGTTTCTTCTTATTATTTGTTAGTTAAATTTATATTTTCACTAATGTTTTCCTAAGTAAAATCTGAAAATGATATATTAGTTAACATTATATTGTTTCATATTTTGTCGATCATTTATATTTTCATTAAATATTCACTATTATTTCTTTTCATACTGTTGCATATGCATTGCGATTATAAAACCGATTGAAAGGTTAAATATTATGCGATTAAGTCAAGGTTATGTTTCAATAGTCGACCGTTAAAACATTTAGGTAACAAGGTCAAATGCGATTGGTCAAAACAAAAAAAAAACCGTGAGAAATTTTAATTACTCACATCATCGAAGCCTAATTCGGGACTCATGCTTGTCCCTCGCGCGACGAGATCAGAACGTTCACGTTCGAGAACCTGTTTTTAACGCGTTTGAGAGCCGCCACATGTCTGACTGTCCAATCAGCTGTGGCTTGGAGCACGTGACCCATATTTATATATCACGTGATTTGTGAATTAGTTTGTATATTGTATTTGTACGCGCATCGTCGTTTTATTGTGACAAAGAGTTTATCAAAAGGAGAATAAGGGAATACGATTCATTCACGTGCACTCTATTTTCATGAAAGAATATTTAATGGTATTTAGAAGTAATAATATAATCGATCGTACTTGTATTTTAACTTTGAACTAAATATATCGTATTGTTGAAAAGCTATCGATATTATACAGGGGAATCGGTACATACAGAATTCCAGTATTTATGGTACACCTGAAAATGACGAGATCCCGCAAGAAAAAGTAAGTCGATAATATAGAATTAAGCTGTCGAATTACCCGCCTTTCGATTGTGCCATAAATATTGAGAGACTATACATACGTATATTTATTCGTTTTTATTGCATTAGAAATCTTATACAGTATAATTGATAATACTATTATTACAATTGTCATTGTTATTATAAAATCTTATCGAGCGTAGTTGAAGACTTAAAAAAATCTTTCGTATTACAGAAAATATTGCTATCCCTACCACTGTAGAGATTTCATGGCAGCGTGATAACTTGGACTATGTTGCGAATAAAATTGAGAGTACCACCTGCGATAGGCGATTATGCTTTTGTCTTCTTTAACGAGCAGAGGCTGTTTCTCGAATTTCTTTCGATTCCAAATGGCTACGTCTCGTTCGAACATTAAACATTCACCTAAGAATAACATACTGGCGTATGGACCGAGTACCGGTGGCGAATACATTACATGCGTCACCTGATAATAAAAATGATAATAATTATAATAAGCTTTAAAAGTAACAAATTTTTTACTAAAATTGAATCACTTTCTTTTTAGAAAGAAATTTGCAAAGGGTGGAAAAAGAGCAACTTAAGAATATATCTGAACATTGAAATGAAATCGAAACCTTTTGTAAAAGGGGCTCCATTGGCGTAACTGTTTGAAAAATGCACATGGATCCCAGCGATGTGTGCATCATCAGCTCTACGTATCCTGGACCTATTTGTTGAACGTTCACGTCCAAGTGTAAAACTTCGAATTTCTCAAACAGTATCAATCTGTGCCTTAAAGTCATGTATGCTCTGTGCCTTAAATTTTCCTCGTTTTGTTTCTTCGACTCGTTTTCTTCATTAGAGCTTAGGGATTCCAAGAAAGAATTATGCGGCGTCCAATTAACGTTCGACCATTGATGTCGGGCAAAAGAAGACAGAAAATTAGAGATTTTCGCAAATATCGCTGGACCATGTACGGCGCTAAGATGCGCTGAGTCTGCGCCATTCTCTGCTACTTCCTGGAAAGTATAGTACTTACATTATAATATTGCATAACATTTCTCATCATATAAAGTATCACCTTTTGCTTGAATATCTTGTTACATCAAATCTTAATTTCAATATGATATTTTACAAAATAAAGACGAAAATCCAATTAGGCTTTCATTTTTTATCTATCTCTATTAATAATACGCAGAATATTTTTCTTCTTGTGATTTTCAATTATGCATTCACGTAGTTCTTAGACCATCATAACGTTCTTAAAATTATCTTTACATCATCTCGTATATTAAGCTCTTTTTTTTTAGTTTGGCGACGTTAGTTATGGATTCCTTACCTGTTCGAATCCAAACCATCGTTCTTAGGATTCGTCATGGAGGCTGGAATCAAGGAGTCCAAAATCCATTTCTTATCTCAAATAATGCACCCCAGCTTTATTTAATTTACATCTAAAAAAAGGAAAATGAAAAAGAAGAACTGAGAGATCGTTGTCGATCTAAGCATTAATTTGGGAACTTGGTTTCCTTGATTTTAGTTTCCATGGCCGATTTAATTTGTAACTTAAAAGTTATCCATCACATATCCATCACATAGTAAACAGAGAGTAAAATTTGAACATTTTAGAAGGAAGATACTCTGTCAGCCTCCTTTCAGTGCGGTAGCAAATGAACAAAATTAAAACTGACCTGTATGTGACAGTTGATCAGAAATTCATTTCGACCTTGATAACGCCACGTTCGATTCAAAACGTGATTGATCGTTTGCGGCTCCCAATGTGGCTCTAATCCTTCAGCATGATACCAAACGAAAATAATTTCGTTCGCTTCGCAACATTTCCACGTTTTCGTTCTTGCTATATGTGGTACTAAAATGAGATGCATAACATAATTTGATACTATAAAACGTAAGTACTTAACATTAATCAATAGTAATTATTATTGTTTGAAACTCTTATTGTACTCAAAAGAAAGATAATGTTGTTAATTAGATTACTTTTGTCAGCGTATGGGATATGATCACACTGTCCATCGGAACCACGAAATTGCCAACCATGGAAGGGACATTCTAAGCAATCACCTTTCACACGACCACCCACTGCCATATTGGCACCCAAATGGGGGCAATAAGCATCTAAAATCCTTACTGTCCCGTTATCTGTTCTTTAAAGGAATTATTAAATAATGATAACTAAATATTTGGATGGAATTCTATTTACAGTGCTATTTTAAATTTTGTTCTAGTTAAACGTAAGTGCTGAAATACCTGTAAACGGCAAAATTTTGTCCAAGAGCAGCCACGTGTTTCACTTGACCCCTACCTAATTGCGAGCTTTCTAACAAGGCGAACCATCCGTTGGGATAAACTGGTGGAAGTTTGCCCAATTTTCGTTTCTTTGACTCCAAGTGATTTGCTAGAACTTTTTTACCGTTACCTTCTAGCCTTAAATCCTACAGAAAGAATTAACTCTATTTATCTTCTACATAAACTTTGTTGATAAAAATAATGGAAGCCAATCTCGTGCGAAAGGAACAAGGTGAAGGATGAGTAAGAGTCAATAGTTTTCAATAAAATAGAATAAAAAATTTACCATTAAGAATAATAATTCTACTGATTAATTCGTAGAAATATATTTTTCGCTTTGAAATATTTAATACTACATTGAAATGTGTCACGTTTTCCTTTTAAGGCAAGGGAGAATCGCTGATACGAAGAAAAAGGATTCCTCTAGTTTCGCGACGTCACGTGCAAAAAGAAATCTGCTTCTTCATTTGTAAACATAATGTTATCGTGACGGCTTCTGTTCGCGCCCATGCATGTCGTATGCGTTAACATTTTATGAAGTCGATGAAAAAAAGAAGAAAAAAGAAAGAATAGAAAAATAGTACCGGGGTTGTAAAATTTGTAAGTTTTCTTTTTATTTTAATTTGGCGAAAATCTATTTTTGTATCCTTTTTAGTACATAAATCATATCGAATAAAATCTACGCATCATTCATTTTTATTTTCAAACTGCTGAATAAAATAAAAACTATTTAACAGTAGCTGGGATATTATGTGTGTGGTTGAATTGCTTTCGCTTGAAATTCAACGCTAATTTCATGGAAACCTGATGCCGTCTACCAGTTACGTCAAACATTTGCAATTTTGCTTGTTCGAAACGTAATAGGTAAATTTTTTGTTACTCTATATACCGTTCATTTATTATTGGATCAATCAGGTCAGCTTCGTAAATAATTTAATACTATTTCCTTCGCGTGTTTAATGAAATGGTAATAACTTTAATTACTGTACCATCTCCTCTGTAAACAGAAAATATCGGTCCCGAGGAGGAAAGCAAAAGATGCGATATAAGTAGGTAAACCGGGCAATGGTATCGATGGAAGACTCACCTTGATCCAGTTGATCTTGTACAAATAGGGAGCAAGGAGAATACCAAAAAGCAGAAGAAAAGCACCACCGAGGTACCACCATCCTGCCATCGTTGTCTTATTCACCCTCTGCCCCCGAACGAAGAAAAGCAAGTGCACTCTAAAAACTTGTCCCTCCGGAACACCTTCGGAACCACCTCTCTTATTCTCCTTGCTCTCACTCCCCCTCTTTCTCTCTTTCTTTTTCTCCTTTCCTTTTCCTTCCACTCTGCCTCTTCTCTTTTTCCTTCCTTCCCTCTTACTCTCTTTCTCACCTCTTCCTTTCCCTTTTTCTTTCCTCTTCACTCGTTTCCTTCTTTTACCATTCTCCCTTTGCCTCTCTTCTTCCTTCCTTCCTTTCTCCCTCTTGCTCCTACTTTTCTCCTTTCTTTCTTTTCTTCCTCTTCCACTATTCCCACTCTTCCCTCGCGTTGCTCTTGTTTGCCCCCCTCTTGTAATATTTTTCTACACCTGTTCCTCGTGCACTTGTTTTTCAAACTTTGTTATCTCCGATCCTTCGCTCCTCTCTGTATCCGTGTCATAGGGGATTTTCAAATTTTATCGACGAAATACCAGACCGCCTGTAACAAGATATACCTTTTCAGTTTTCCGGTTCAGTCGGGTTTTCTTCTTCTCGTTTACTATCCACTTAAATTCTTACTTCTCACTCAGCTGCCGCGTACCTACGCCGGTATTTTCCTTTTACCGCGTTATCCTTTTCGTTGACAGGATTAACTCTTTGCTCGCCTACCGTGTTCCCCACTTCTCCTTAGTTTCTATCGCCGATTATCATTGTTATTTAACACAACACTTAACCCAGGTGCTTATTCCTGCGATCCTTATCTCGTACGACGATGGCAACGTTAACAGCGACGATAAATGGAAGTAATTGGAAAATGTGAAGATGAAGAAACTCATCGAAGGGCCCTCTCCAGACTGATTCCGAACCCTCGATCGTTTTTCGAACGACTGAGCCACTTCATCCTTAGACAGAGCCTTTTATACCTTTCCAAGGTAGACTACAGACCTTAACAGTTTCTATTACAAAAGGGGCATCTTTTATTTCATTTAATCGATTACATTTTTAATCCTTACTTAAATGGGACACTTTAATTTATTAACAAATTTTCTCCAAATCGTTAATCAAGTATTAATCATGTTAAAAAGTACAAAATTTCTTCTATCCTCCAATATTAATTCTTTCGAATCTATCCTAGAATATTCCCAGAGAGAAGTTAATTAAAATACTTTGGGGACATTTCCACTATATTTCGTTAGTTGGCCATTACATATATTACTGTTCTCATTAAAAACAACTCTTTATTGGTAATAATGGTAAATTCTTTCCAGCAGGTGCAACACATTGAAATTATTTAATTTTCAATAATCAACTGACAAATTGTTACGGCCGATTGTTTACGAAAAAGCCGTATCGGGTGACTGCTTATCGAATGCAATACGCATCGTGGCTATTCAAATGTTCAGGAATATTTGTCAGATCCGAATCGTCTACCTGGCCTTTCCAACGAATGTCGATCGTACGATCACACGGATTACCACATTTTCCCGTTTAGATTTATGTGCAGCCACGACCGATTTCCAAGTCCTTGTTGCATATCTTTCCCTCTATCACGAATCGTACTGCTTCTGCTTACCCTCCTTGCCTTCTCTTTTTCAGGTTTCGTTTTATCGCCACTACCGATCAATTTCCGACTGTTTCTATCTTTAGTCCTACGCTTTTCTGCATTTATCTTCTGCTCGTGCTCTCCTCGTCTCGAAGCCGTTCTTCTCTACTTCATCCTTCTCCTCCGTTCGGTACGCCTTGTGTATCGTTTTGAACTCTTGCCCGCCCGGCATCTATCTAGCTTCACCGCTCGTCAATGTTTCTCGGCTAATCCCCCAATAAATTCGGCCGGTTTGAACAATTTCGTACGGCCGGCGCGTAGAACATGCCCAGAGTGGAGTCATTTGAATTTTAAACCCAGCCACGGTAGATCTAGGTAAATACAAAATTTGAAATCCGTTCAGAGTTCAAGGTCGACAGGAATTTATATGTAACGCAACGAAGATCTGCTTCGAACAGTTGCCTCTAGCGGAAGAAGCAGGAAGACACTTGGTAAATAACAATTTACAACGCGCAAGAAAAAAACTAGGAGGAAATGAAATCGCAGGTACACTGTTCGACAGAATAATTATATAATATTCCATTTTTATTTAAATATTTCATATATTAAACACTCTCGATGGTATTTAGTTACATTATTAATACACACTTGGATGTCAATTATTCTCTCGTTGTTCATTAATGTTTACAGGCATTTACATCAAGATCGAAAAATTGAACGTTTAAATGGTAACGTAAAAAATCCACTCGTGCACACGTGTTTCTTAAAAATAATTACAGATTATTATAATGTTTAATTAATACGCGTATCGTATCGTTTCACTGGTTACATTTTTAAGTAGCATTTTTATTCGTATACACGCAATTATAATTAAAAAAAGATCTCATTCTTTTGACAAATCGACACACAATACAATCGGGTAACCAATAATCGAGCAAATGAAGTAGATAATTTTCGATATTCAGTTGTTCGGTAATTGTCGTTGAATAAAACAATAAACATCAGTTCGCTAGACATACGTGTAACGGTATAAATATCCTAATCTTAAAATTAACTTGATCATTTGTAAACAAATAAATAAGTGAATTAAACGAGCGATTAATTCAATTATGTATTTCATTCGTATACTAAGTATAAATCGTTCGTTCAAAGATCTTTGGTATCATGAACGAACAATTCAGCTGATCGATTAAGTAACTACCTGAGGCACTGCGGTGAAGACCAAAAAAAAAAAAAGACAGAATTAAGAACAAACAAAGAAACAACATAAACAATTTTTTTTGATTTTACTTTCTTCTTCGTTAAGCTTGAAAAGAATTATTATTTTTTTTTTTAACTCAACCAGTAACTTCATTTTTAACAAAACTCAACAGAAAGGAAAAAGATGTTTTCTGTGAAACAACGAACAAGTGAAAACAAAATTTTAATCAGCTATAAAATGAAACAGACACTCGCATGGAATGCCTTCGTGAAACTTCATTTAACTGTACATATTTTACGCGGAAAGCATATTAAATTATTTTTGCGCATAATTTATTCTTCAATAATCCTATGCGTAAACATCGAATGTTTTTCGCGTAAAATATTTTTCTTCTTTTTTTCTTTTTCTTCTAGCTGCTCAAACTTAAAACAAAAACATAACTCGGATCAACGTTAACTTCAATTTTTCAGGCTTGGGTGTATCGACATTAACTTAACAACGGGCATGTTAACATTAACGAAAACAAGAGAGAACGACAAACTTAACAACAACAAGGAACACGGTTTAATTTTTAACAACGCGACTGGGAATATTTTTCAACGTCGTTTGAAAATCAACAACTGACTAACAAACGAGGGACAAACTTAACGAACCAATTGTTTAACAATCTAAAACGAGAACAATTAATTAAAGACCTGATCGATAGTTCTTTCGTTGATTCTGAAATGTTAACTAAAATCACTTTTAACTTCCTACTCCACTCATTTTTTAAGCTATTTTCTCTCGCGTATGTATTTCATAGTAAAATTTAGAATTTTGTTGATCATTATATCTATTTATATATGACTTTCTCCAGAAAAATTAATTTTTGTATTTTTAATATTCAAATATCTGATTGAACTCATTTTTTAAATTTTTTGTTTCGAGAAATTCAATGTAAAAGATTTTAACTGCTCAGAAATAACTAAATGAATAAGTTTTTTCATAGTATCGAATTATTTCTCTTTTCCATTTAGTTGACTTCGAAATTTTTTTGAAATTTTTCATGCAACAAGTCTGTGACAACATATTATCGTATTACAATTTTCACTCCGAGTCTTCTCTTTCCAAAAAGCTTCTGTAGAATATGACAATTTCTTCATATTTTAGGTACATCAATAATTTTCTGTTATAATCCCAAAAATGTAATCCAAAAGGGGGTCGACTATTTTAATGTCTCGTTTTTAATTTCGTCTTCGGGGTTGTACTCATTTTGAGGATCACTTGAAAGAATTTTTTTTTAATTTCTTGCTACATTTTACAATTGTCTTCTCTTCTTCTCTGTAAAAGTTGTTCTTCAATGAAAATGTTCTGCATTTTGTTACGTTCTCTAAACTTCGACAGCCAAAGGTATTATTTATAAATCCTGTAAAATACATCCTCTAATTCTTCAATCTTGACGATCACCATCATCTTTTTTCTTCTTCTTCTTAGTTAGTCAGAGAAAGATTATTTCTGTCTGTACATCTTTCATTTTCTCACGTTACACTTCTTTCTGTCCTGAGTCGTTTCTGGTTTTGTACCATTCGTTAACTTCGTTTTATCATTTTCGTTAATTTCCTTAATTTAGTGAATTATTTTTCTTTCGTTTCAGAATTTATTCATTACAGAACCCGTTGCCCGTCGACGTTCCCATCTGCAGCTGGTCCTCGAGACCTGGAAGGGTGTGAGCGTTAGCAAAAACAGAAAGCCAAAGGTAATATGAAGAAAAGAAAATTTGGAAATTTTTGAAGAGAATAAAGAACAATAAGAAATGGTGGAAACATAAAAAAGATATTCACGACAATACTGAAAATAATACAACGATGATTGATTAATTTAAATTGATACAGATGCAGCTTTGGAACAATTATTGGTCCAGTTTCGACTTTCTTTCCCAACTATTTAATTTTCCTGCAAATTCCTACATTTTTTTATATTTATCGGATTTTTTTTAGAGATAAATGGAATTACGATTAAAGCATTTGTGCAACAAATTTCACAAGTATCAATTTTTATTATTTTATTTGTCTTTCATTTTGCTGAAAATAAATAATTTCTGTCGGTAATCATATTCCATTTTGTTCTATTAAATTATTCGATCAACATATTACTTTTTGTACAAATGAGACGAAGTGGCATGTATTACATTCTTTTGAATATTTTTTGCTTGAAATGTATAATACATTATTACATGAATTAGATTGCATCCGCGATGATTTGTATGTTCAGATAGAAATCTTCTTTTGCGTAGAATATATTTCGTTCTTTTATTTAGTCATTTTATGATTAAATTAATAATTAAACGTTCATGCAATTTATTTTCTTTCCTCTTATTTCACGCGTTTTACAATGTATCAATTTTATTAATATTTTGGAACTTTGCTTTTTAATATCCAATGCGATTTTATTAATATTTTGGAGTTTTGGGTTCCCTATATAATCTTTTAGAGCCTGTAGATATTTATGTAGATTTTTTACGATTCAGAATTTTATAAAAATATGTATTAAATTTCGTAAGTTTCAAACAAAATTACAACATATCTGAATTCTATCTTTGATAAATCAGAAGTTTTTTTAGAACATTTAAGCGAATTTAAAGGAGGATGCTTTTCGTGGATTCAACAAAATCTCTGACAAATCTGAAAGTAAATACGTTTAGATCTGGATTTCAGGCACAATTGATTCTAGTTTCGAAACATAGTCGAGGCATAAATTAGGCCAGATTAAATCTCGTTGCCTAAAAGAACTTTTCGGAGCCTGATATTTTCACAAGATGTTTCAAATTGTATTCAGCGACCGTATTAATTATAATTTATACCAATTTGTTCACAGACACTTAAAAAACATTACTATCAACAGTATACTAATTCCCAATGATTCTTTAGAATTGTCGAGATTGATATTATCAGAGAACATATCTATCGTTTGTTAATTATAGGTTGAAAATGTTAAATTTTGCATTTGATAGCTGTTGGCAGAACATAGGAAATTTGGAAAAAAAATCTCGCCCTTAATTATACATTCTATTCTCGTTATTCTCTCTGTTCAGAAAAATAACACAAAAATCTTGATTATCACTGTAACTTATATGTCATTTCTGTTTTAGACCTCTGACTCTACCAATTATATCCAGTACTATGAAGATACAGAAAACAGCTACGGAAACGTAAATCAGAGGAAATGCGATCGATTTAGATGAATCAGAGCAAGTATTACCAATGCACTTGTTATCGTTATTGTCACGTGTCAGCACATAATCATTATTAATTCGTCTAACGACATATCTCGTGCCCAGATGAAGGAATGTTTAGATTATATAATGGAGATCGATGTTTAAACGATAGACCTGGAGGACGTAGAGGAACATATACTGGAAGATCCAGGAGATTTTAATTCGAGTATCTATCTTTCTGTTCGTGTTACCATATACGAGTGATTTGCAACTTAAATTTGAGTTTGATCTGATTTTTTCGTTTCCAGATATTCGTGATTGCTCTTTAGATTTAAGGCCAGGCTCTAAAACCAGTCTAATTCATTTGTGCCAATTGTCTCATAGATGATTCAACTAATTTTACTTTATTTCCTTCGAATATTTGTTTAATGTTCATTCTAGAACAATTCAAAGCAAGTATGATTGGTAAGAGACTTTATTTTTTGTTTACAGATACTCTTAATTGATTTCTAGATCTAAGTCTAGGCTCTAAAACCAGTCTAATTCATTTGTGCCAACTGTCTCATGGATGATTCAACTAATTTTATTTTATTTCTATCGAATATTTGATTAATGTTCATTCTAGGACAATTCGGAGTGAGTATGGTTAGTAAAAGATTTTACAACTCTCTCGTAAAGATGTTTCATCGCTCTTTGCCTCGGAAACAAATAAAATTTCATGCCACTCCATATGCTTGAAAACATATCTTTATTACACAATTAATTCTACACTTATTACAATAAGAAAAAAGATGTCGTAAAAACGTGAGTATTGTGGATAGTATGTTGAAGTTTTGAACGTTGCACTGTTGATTCGATTGATCTCTAATTACACGTTTTATCATATCAATCAAGAGTAATGGTTTCTCTCTTTTTTCCGATATTGTTTATACAGTAGAGCTATTGAAGAAACAACAAGCGCTGGCGGTAGTGAAACAGAGGATAAATGAAATCGAATGAAAATGATCCCTACGTGATAGAATGAAATTTGAAATTTGGATGTTCACTTTGAGAGCGTTCAGTTTGAGAGCGTTACATTTTTTCAATTGATAGCTGTTGACGGAGCGTAGAAAATTTGGAAAACAATTTTCGTCTGGATCTTAGTACCTGGATACAGTAGGGCCGAGCAAAATTGATTTTTAAAAATGAAACTAAACGAAATAATAAATCGTCACTGGTCGTCTTGTTTCTTTAAGTATTATACATTTTTACATGTAATTGAAAATAATTTTAGAAAATATTTCTTTTTACCAACACGTGTTTTATATCACTCACTATTAATCCAATTTTTCCTTTGATCGTTTTGAATAATATATGTCCGTGTTCTATTCCAGAAGAGATGTTCATTGTTAAATTAAACAGAAATTACATTGGAATTGAGAGTATCGTCATGATTTTCTAACTATTCAACGGAAAAGTCAATGTTCTGCGGTCAAGTGGAATTGTCTTTTTATGCAACTTTCAATGAAACTTTTTCATCGACTCTTTTATCGACATAAGCTTCAAAAAATGTCAAGAATATTTTAAATCCCAGGAATGATCGTTCAGTGAGACAGATTTTGTGTATTACAAGCTTTCTTATATTCAAATGAAATCTCTGTAAACCATGAGTCATGTTTTGTTCAAAAGACAATTTTTTTGAAATAACATCTTTACTTTAATCGATTCTATATTTTATTAAAAATTTTTCAAACTCTTTCTAGGCCTTTTTAGTTTGTTGAATTAACAAATCGACAACTAAGATGTTCCGATGGTTCTTGCTTTTTAAAATGGAAGCCAAGACGTTGGTTAAAAAATAGAATCACAGAAGAAACTCTTTTTTCTTCTCATTACTATATCTTGCAAAATCATGTCCTGGTGTAACAAGTGATCAAAGGTGATGGATATGCGATATCAAAAATTAAACGAAACCTTTTCTTTTTTTCTTTATAAAGCACGAATTTAAAAAGAGATAGAGTTAAGTAACAAGAGGAAATTTACTTATGAATCCTGCACAGTTATGATTTCCGTTATATCGCTCGCAATGTAATAAGAATCAATCAAACCGAAAGAGTTCGACTATTGTCCATATATATTAGAGAGGATAAAAAATATGGAACATCTGTTCGGTGATATTGAGCTCTGAGAATAAGAAGAATATAGTATCTGTTGCAGATGTACCAAGAATCAATTTGTAACTTTGATACGAGTGTGACTAATGTGAACAAAGTTTAAGTGAACAGATATTTCAGTATCGTTTGGAACGTAATAAATCGAATCAAGTAATAAATCAGAAGTATTGGTATAATATAGGATACTAATTTCCAAATATGAATGTTACTTGTACGAATTATTATTAAATTTATCTGATATTATTTCTAGTTTTGTTCTAGTAATGAATGATCCTGCAAGGTATTCGACGAAAAAATGAAATGGGAATCGATGATGAAACAGGAATCAACTGCACATAGAGATTGGATATTGTGTTCAGATTTAGTACATTCTATCTGGATAATTGCAAGAAGTAAATAAACGTACGCAGCAAGTTTTATGGCGTATGGGTCCGTACCATGAAGAAATCTTTCTATTTTTTTAATTATTTTATTTTATTATTTAATGTTTCGGGGCATTTCGAAAAATTGTAATCAAGAGAAAAAGTATAACGTAAAAAATGTGTACAACAATTTTTTGCCTTATACTTCTTCCACTTTGTCAATGGTTCTTCAGATACAAATGACTTACCAGATTGTAATTCATTTGTTCCTGAAATTTTTCGAGACATCCCGAGAACATTCTCTATTACTCAAGATATTACCTGTTTTCTTTTGTATAGTTTATAATCGATCATCTCTGTCTTATTCTCTGATTCGTACTCGCAATTGTAAAAATTTCTCCAGACGTTATTATCCATTTATGTTTAATCAATTGCGCGTTTCTTAGTTACTATGGAACACAGTACGGTGAATTTACCATTCATAGAATTTTGAAATAGTACCAGTTTAAACTCGAAATCCATATGTTCGTTCGAACGAATCGTCAATGATTTTTATTTGTATTAAAGGCAGAAGACTGAGCAAAAACAGATCTAATTTTATGTAATTCTAAATGGTTTACTATATTTGTAATCGACAGGACTCACAGTTAAACAGAAAAATTTCGAATTCGGTTTTAAATGATTTATGAACAGAAAAGTATGATTATTTCGAACTCTCTGAAAATTATCACAGAACGCTATAGTTTCTCTCAATAATCCGAAAGCAACGATTTTTCTATTTCGCTAGAAATTTTGAGCATCGATTGAAATAATTGTCATGATAAGCAGTAAAAATTTTGATAACACTTAGGAACGTAAAAATGAACACAGTTACGTTACACCTCACTGATCAAGAGCGAAATTGCAAGCTGCAAATTTCTACTGACAGTTCCCCTCATTTCTACAGGTTTACAATCACGTAACGAAGACGACCAATTACCGATGAAAAAGTATAAACGGAAAAAAAGAACTAAATGAACTAAAGGAACGAAGGAAACCGTCCTAAAATGATGAAATTTTTGCGTAGTCTATCGAAGCACTAAGACCATGTATAATTGCCGGAAACGGGACTCACCACTGCTGAGAGACGTCCTACGGGTCTTCCTCCAGGTAACTCTGCAACTCTCCTCTTCGACTTGCGAAACACTTCTACGATGATCCTACCTGGTTGCCAGCCCTTAAATACTCCTTTCGACGGGTGCAGACGTCCCGATGGCTCGTGAGAAAATTTTCTCGGCACAATGCACCCCGTTTCTTCGATCCCACGGGGTCGAAGGTCGCGCGAGCGGGGATCCTTACCTGTTTTCGAGGCTGGCAGAAAAAGGGGATGCTCGGTATTCGGACACGCTGCGACCAAAGGGATGATGGCTGGTAAGAGGGGGATGGATGGATGCCAACGGTCGTTTCTTTTCATGTTTCACAGAGTAGGGTGCACGGCTTTGATTCGTGAGAATTGTACGTCGCGGACAGGGCAAAGAAAGTTCGAGATATCTGTGGAATAGTCGAAAAAAAAGATTAAATTAGCTCTACTTTACAGGGAGCAAATACAATCTGCTCTGTCTGAATTGCTCTGGAACGATTCGTAGTCGTGCATCTTATTGAATTGTTTAAAGTGATTATGAAACTATGCGGTTTTTAAATAAGTATAAATTGAAGATGTTCGTATTGAAATTAATTACAATTTTAAGAAGCAATTTATAAAAATAACAACATGCAAGTGTTTAGTAACTTTTTGAAAGTTTGAAAGGAAGTAATTATTCTATGCAATTCTATGCAATTTATCTGAAAACTTACATCTTCTTTACTGGTTTTGGATGTAATATGTTCTGTTATATATTATTTCATTCATCATTTTTTATTGGTACTGAAAAGAAAGAAGAGAGAATAAGACTATATTGAAAATAAATTTAACTAAATTCTCTACTCTCTATGGTGGTTTTCAATATCAATACATTATTTAATAACATGGTAGAATATATTAAGTGAATAATATATATTTAATTGGAAATGTCCTTTTTTAAATCTGGAAAGTTCAGGAATTTCATTTCATTCTTTCCTTTAATATGTCAATAGAGCACGTTCTATGCTATAACGTACGATGCACGTTATTTCAATCTCGTAAACTAGATTCTAGAAACATAATGAAAACAGAGAATGCACATGAAATTCAAAATTTAGTAGTTATTCTATCTTCGAATGGTAAAATTTACATAAGAAGGATGTATGCTTCAACCGGTTGATGATACTAACGCACAACCCCGTCATCTTGTTTCTCTTTCTCCCTCGTCTATTACATATTCGATTCGTTGAAAGTGGTTCAACGGCAAGAAGATCCAGTTTTACTCCTTTTAACCGTTGAGCTTTTCTTCTCCGTATCTCAACCTGTTTCGCATGTGTTATGATCCCTCTGTGTATTTCTACTTGCCTTAATGCAGAATACATGCTTGGCCTGAATACACGGAATTACAATATGCTGTCAGGTGTGACGAAAGGGCAATAACTGTTGGATGGAAATATGCGAGAATAATAAATTATTTTCATATTAACATCTCTCTATAGTTTCTTTAAATATACGTTACAACGTAGAAGAGATTTTAAAACAGCGTATGTTAGAACAACGATTTAACAACCGTTTATTTCTAGTAATTGATATAATCGTTATTATTATATTAGTTATTTAAATAAACCTTATATACTCTTGTAATACAAATACAAAACCTTTTTCCTTGAAATTATATTCATCTG
Source organism: Xylocopa sonorina (assembly GCF_050948175.1). Lineage (NCBI taxonomy): Eukaryota > Metazoa > Arthropoda > Insecta > Hymenoptera > Apidae > Xylocopa > Xylocopa sonorina. The sequence goes on from NC_135193.1 coordinate 19,430,736, forward strand.
TAGGTAGCGTATGTTATCGACGGTGAATGTAGACAACACAGATAACTACATTATCAACTGGCGATCATCCCTATTGGAGCATGGTTACCGCTGCACTTACATTCGATATGTATATGCATACACCATATATATATATATATAAGATTCGCCATATTTGTTTCAACAGAACTGTACATTCGCCACGGCAAAAGACAAGTTAAATAATCGTTAGAATAAGTGTAAGTGAATCAGAATTAGAAATTGTTTCGTCGTGAGGTAGTCTCCTTTAAGAAGTATGTTGGAGAGGTGAGTTAAGTAGACGAATAGTAACAAAGTCTTTCAGCTGGGAGTGCGGCGGCTCCTGTAATCCGGCTACTCGGAGGCTAGTTATGACGGAGGGTCTGAGAGCGGGGGTTCCTGTTGTTGCGGGATTCACGTTGACTGGGCGTCCGCGCTAAGCTCGCCATCAATATGGGTATCCTGGAGGAGTCCGGGATAGCCAGGTTGGCTAAGGAGAGGCGAACCGGACCAGAGGGGAAACCCAGCAGCCAAAAGTCTCCGTGGCGGGCAGTAGTGGGATCGCGCCCGGGAGTGGGACCGCAGTGACAGCCTGGTCAATATGACTCGACTCATAACTTTTTTTTATTATTTTTAAATATTCCCCTAAATTCTTCTGATCACCTTCTTATAAGTTACACATTTTTCAACTTGTTTATTTTTATTTTTTACAGTAGAGAACTTGTCATTGCTGATCGCATGGGCTACCAAACTGCGAAGCAACAAGTGTTACCTATCAGAATCTCTTTATTCCCTTTTATATATGTAGGTTATTGTATAATGAAATATTGCGTACTATAAAAGTAACTCTTTAACATCGCAAAGTCATGTCTTTAAATATATATATCGTATATAGTGTTCTTATATAAAAAGAAGCTTCTATTCTTAGTCGCTGTGATGCGCATCAGTGTTTTCACTTGGGATATTTTCTATAGTAGTCTTATGTTCTCTATTATTTATATTTTTGTTGTTTATTAATTTACTTGCAGCCACTATATTGTTATTCAAATTATGCCAATGTGCTGTATTTTGATTAGCATAGATTAAGAACATTGTTCAACCTAATTATTCAATTACCTATTCTACTAAATTATTAATACAATCATTTGCTCAAATAATTTATTGTTTCGAATTCTTATTAATCACCTTGTTGTATCACAAAATGATTCAATTTTAATTGTATATCAATAAAAATCTAATTTAATAATTGAAGCTAATTTACAGAGAAGATATTACTAAATATAAGAAGTGTATAGGAACACAGGGATACACTCATGAACACATAGAAAACCTTATTTATTTTTACATTATTATTCAGTATTTCCTTATACCTGCCTGTCACTATATTTATTCTTTAGAGCAGACTTAAAAAATTGTGAAAGAAACTTGACAGAATTTCAGGACAATATGATTGAACAAGAAAGTATAAGAGAAAATGCATGATATACATATATATATTTTTTCTTCTATAACTTCTGTTTCTCTTTCTTGGCTTGTTCAGCAAGCGCTTCTATACGATCGTGCTCGGCGATTAAGGCATCTACTTCGCTCATAGGAAGAATCCTTGTAATAGTTTTACCATTTTCCCTTATTAAAGTAACCATCTCCACTAGAATAAAACAAACAATTGTCAGAACATAGATATACATATATCTAATTAGCCAAATACATTAAATGTATCTACCTTTATCCCCAGATAATTTATTGAGATCTAATGTCTTGGAAAGCACCTTTATAGCCAGTGCTTTCGCTTCCTTCAGCGTAATATTATTATTATCGTATTCTTGCTTTAACGACGATACTGCAGCAGCAGAATTATGCCCGATGCAAGTCGCCTTCCAGCCACCGTAATTTCCACTCGGATCTGATTGGTACAATTGGTACCCATAATGCTTGTCCCATCCCATGTATAAAATGGAAACACCAAATGGCCTTTTTCCACCATATTGTGTATATGCTTGTTTTACATCGCAAAGCCAAGAAACAAGCTGTTCGCAAGGAATTGGCTCCCCGTACCGTAACAAATAGCGTTGCGCAATTAAACGCAATTCGTTTGTTAATACATTAGCATCAGAGGTGATTCCAGCAACGGAGCAGACAATGTCGTTGTTCAGTTTATAAATCTTCTCAGAATAATAAACTTCATCTAACAGTTTGTTGGTGTTACGTCTCTCAGCCACAAGTAGAACACCATCGGTCGCCAAAATGCCCAGACAAGTGCCCGCGTGGCTTATAGCTTCCATAGCATATTCCACTTGGTACAATCGACCCTCCGGCGAAAAAATTGTTGTACGAGTATCATATCTGCGCGCCTGTTAATGTGAATGCAAATGAATATAAATTAGAGACATGAATCCAAACATGTTAAGACAATTTAATTAACGTATCTCTTTTCTATCAAATCATTTACTGGAAATCAGCAATGAAGAACAATGAGAGTGAAAATATGCACTTGCGATGTTCAGTTCAATAAAATATTTATGTTAAACGCTTTCGAATCCTATGTAAATAAAAATAAACTTTGTTACCATTGTTGTACAGATCTTTTCGCACAGATAATAATAAAATTTATACGAGAAACTGAATAAATACTAAAATTTCTCGATTTGAAAGTAAATTATAAATTTCCGGATAACGTTATATTGTTTTGACGTTCAGTAAATTCTGTTAGCGAATGACAATGCAATTTACGTAACCTCTAAATCACGATTTTGACAAAAGGATAACGTTATAACTAATGATAATTATAACAGCAATGTAGAATTCAATACTTGTTCATATTTACCATTATACAAAACGTTTGCTGTAAAAATTATAACAGAACGTCACGTAAAATTGAAAAATGATCACCAGCAACAAACAGTGATTCGTATTAGTCGGCTTTTATTTCGGAACACACGAGTTTGTTCCTAAAGCATACAAAATTTCTACATTAACTCGGGTAAGTATAAATTCGACAAATCGTGAATGAAATTTATTAAAAATGTATTGTAGTTAAATAAATATTAATAATAAAGAATAAACAGTAATGAAAGTAGAAAATAATTTATATAATATTGTATAAAGGGTTATTCTCAGGACGCGACTGTGCGCGCGATATCTCACACAGATAGTCACTACTACGTCTATACCTTATTTTTTCTGTGGCGCCATCTCTTCGAAGAACGCTCAAACTGGTCGCACATCGTTATCGACGGTGAAGTAAACGGCTGAAGAACTGGTGGCGCCATCTCTGTGAAAAGTGCTCAAACTGATCGCACAGCGTTATCGACAGCGAAGTAAACTACGCAAGACCTACTAGCGCCATCTTTTGGAGAGACGCTGAAACTAATCGATAATTAGTTCCAGTACTTTCCGCAGAGGTGGCGCTAGTAGTTCTTGAGTAGTTTACTTCGCTGTCGATAATGCTGTGCGACCAGTTTGAGCACTTTTCACAGAGATGGCGCCACCAGTCTGTCGGCAGGTTACTACGCTGTCGATAATGATGTGCGACCAGTTTGAGGACTTCTCACAGAGATGGCGCCACGAGTAATTTAGAGAAGCTAATTTCAAAGGAGCGAAAGTAAAATATTTCATAAATAAAGACCCAATATTTGTATTACTGGAATTTACTGCTATTATTTGCAATGAATGAAAGTTTCTCTTGAGCAATGTCATTCGTTTTTATTCTGAAATAACTGTATAGTATAATATAAAAATACTATGTCAATTTATGAGTATTAGAAGTAAAGAAAGTCACACGTTTAGTTTTATCATTAATTGATAGAACGATTTAGCATTTGCAAAATTTTTAAGTATACTAATTCTAATGTAATACGTTATAACTATCAGAATACTGATCATTCGTCGTCATAGTCAGAAAGAGAATCGAGCTTCTTTGGATCTTCATTCTCACTTTGTACTAAACTGGAGCTCAATAATTGATGAGCCATAGTAAATCCTCTTCCAGTACTAATTTTCTTCACTGCTCCGTACAATTTTTCTGTCATTTGCAAATTTAAAGGCACACCACTCCGAGTTTTTATACTACATCCTTTCTTCAAATTTGACTGGTCCCTATCCTTTTGGATTTTAGATTCTTTACAGTGTCCTTGCATTTTAGGGCTACCTCCTTCACAAGCAATCGATTCAAACTCATCTTTTACTTTGGAATCTTTGATACCAGCTGTAGGAATACTACAATTTATTGCAATAGGAATGTTCTCTTTGAAACAAACATTTTTTTCTTCTTCTTGGTCAGAAGTATCTTTTGATGTTAAAGATGCATTACTCATATTGATAGTTCTGTCTCTCGAACTACTTTTCTGAGAACTAACTTTCTTTGGGCTATTACTATTCAGGGTACTGATATTTCGTTTCTCTAAAGGATTACTTGCTTCATTCATAGAAATATTGTTTAATGCAGAGGTAACAGTGTCAGTAGAATTGTTTTCGATGTATGATACTGCCTTGGAAACATTTTTAGGAGTCCGTAATGGTGTGTCAAAGTCTATTATTTTCTCTGTAATGCCTACATTACTATTATTACTATTTTCCTTTTCAAGAGTCGATATTCTGTCCCTTTCATTCTGCTTGAATTGTTTTTTCTTCGCCTTCGATAAGCCAATTTTCATTCTAAGTACATTTTTATTTTCAGACTCAAGAATCGGATTGTATGACGTGCAACTTCCAGACCAGTCTTCAGTTATTGTTTTGCTTTCCAGATTACACGCTTCGTCCAAAGAAATTGTTCCCAATTGTCGTTCCGTTTCGAATGAATTCTCATAACATTTTATGTTTCCACTACTCGGGCAGATTGATAGATGATGCTACGATATATTGCAATTAAATCAAGTATAGAACACGTTCATGTTAATTTCGCAATAAAAAAATATAGAAACATTTTGATGCGTATAGCAAAAGTTATGTAAGAAGGTTCTACAATTTACCTCTATTTCATGTGCATCCAACATATGCGTTGCATCAAAAATGCATACAACTTTCATATCTTTTGGATAATTTTTACGACATTTGGCTAAATGATATTGAAATCTAGCTGCTACAATTCTATGTGATTTGTTAAACGGACAAGTAATGTAAGCCTCGAGACTGTTCATTTTCCTAAAAATAAAAGACTGAATAACTATTACTAATTATAAATCAGTTGACTGAAAAAACAATGATGTATCGATAACACCACTAGATAAAGAACCAACATACATTCATACATCAATAACAAAATTTATTATATTTGAATACTAAGGTAATTTCTGCCTACATAAAACGTACTACATAATGTTTGCTACCTTATTTCGAATATCTCGTAAAATATAATTTCTGAATGAATATTGTGTAACAATTTGCAATTCTTACAAACTGCAAAATTTAAATTAACAGCTTCTTAGTTTATTCCTTTTACATTACATTAAACGTGTATCGTTAACAGAAACAGTAATCCACCGCATGTAGTCCCAATAAAAAAAAAAAAGGACGTTCAACTTACATAAACAGATATATAATTGTAATGTGTATTGTTTTTAAGTTTATATAGAAACTACTGACTGCAGAAAATGATATATGCGAAGTTTCAACTTCCGTTGAAGATATGTCCCTTTTTTCAAATTTGCGTGCGAACAAAGAAGATCTCCTCGTCAGATATCACAGCATCGATACAATATAGAGTAGCGCAATTTTACCGATTTAATATTACTCAAAATTTATCGCGCATGCGCGTGATCAGCGATCTCGATCGCAACCACTCGCAGCGCCATCTAATTTTTCGATCTTACTTGTTCTTTACTTTTTCTTTCTCAGTGGTGAAAGATACGGTTAAATATCCAACCAAACCTGAAGGTGAAAGAGGTTAAACTTCTTTCAAATGTTTCAGACGAATCAATTCTTTTCGACTTTTGCCTACTTTCTTCATTTCTCAGTCTATTGGAAGTAATGTATCTATTGTTTTTATTCAATGTTGATTAACTTAATGTTAAAATAAGTCAGAGAAGGAGAATAAGGAGGAGAGTAGAGAAATAAAGAGCAATCAGGAGGCAAAAGTTTGAATGACGCTGCGATTTGTTGCGGATCGGAATCTGCGACGACGCGCATGAGCACTCCATTTTGGTGAACATGTAGGTACCAACAGAGAGTCGCGCAACTATATACTGTGGTACCAATGTAGGGGTCGCTTCTTAGTTCCTGCATACAACATGGTTCAAGCGTTACACGAGATTTGTAATAAAAAAAGAATGATCTAAGTATAAATGTGTTTTTTATTAAAGATTACAAAGATTCTTCTCTGTTATCGATAACTTATGCTACTCTAGAAACGAATCTTTATTTCACCGTGTTTATTTGATTTTCTATATTTCTTTGTATACAGTTTTATAAAGAATAAATTGTTGAATTGTTGTACGAAACATTTGGTTAGCGAGAAATCGTATAGCGAGAATCGTAGTGATAATAATTGGTACTGAATCGCACGATGTTCTTTTCAGCAGAGAGTATCCAATCTGTGACATACGTGATTTGAGTCATACCACCACTATCTTGGAAGAAAGGCACACGCTTTCATCGCGCAGTATGGCCCGTTTGAATCTCATCGTGATCTGTTCGACCACGTTAGTTCGAGGAGGTTTCCTTTCATTTAAGAACGGAATTGCGCGCAAATAATCCAGGATCACATCATGGATGACGAATGGGGTGCGTATAAATTGATTTTCAGACGATCGGTCGTTACGCGATCGCGCACCGTTGCGAAATCGCGAAACCGTTTTAACCTTCAACTTTGCAGATGTCGAAAACGCCGAGGCGAAATTCGACCTCGCTATCAGGTCCAACAAGTGGGAGGGCGAGGACGAGGACGAGGACGTCAAGGTTCGCTCTCACGGGCTTTCTGTTCTCATTTTACGCGGACTATTTTCAAAATCGTCCGTCACGATGATGAGCCATAAGTATAGTTAACCTTTCGTGTGGCGAGTCAACACGAGACTGATAGCGCGACAATTGATTACTTAACGGATTCGAAGTTCGTCTTCAACTCTGATTTTAAACGTCGAGTCAATTTTCATTTCTGCGAACAGAATTCATTTCAAATTGAAATCTACCTTACATTTAATAAGAATGATTGCAACGTTAACTTCAAGTGTTGCACGAGACTGAAATTTTTGTTACATTTTTTACCAGTGTACTTTTATATTAGTTAGTGAATTGAATTTTGTATAATGTTACAGAGTTGATTAAGTTTAAATGGATTTTGGATTAATACCTTGTCGAGCAGAATGAAATTTAATGTTAAATGTAAAATGAATAACTGTAACAGATATTTGGGACTATATAAAATGTAAATTGTCTTAGAATAATGTTGTATTTTAATTTGTGTCAGTCTAGAAGAGTGATAGATCATTTAAATATTTTTTCCTTGCGTTTGTATAATTATTTAAAGAAAAAATTGATTAACAGGATAGTTGGGAAGATGTCGAAGAAGAAAAGAAAGATGTAGAGAAACCTGCAGAAGTGCCTAAGGCTAAGCCAAAACGAAAGAAAGTTCTGGCAGAAAGAATTGAAGAACATGAGGTACCATCCTTAACTTTTACTGAAATATTTTAAACATTGCATTAAGAAATTTCCAAAATAAAATATTCAACTTATCAATTTGATTACTTATTAGTACCAAGTTTTGTTACATGTAACTATAAAATTTAACTATCTATTTTATCATTAATTTGTACTGTTTCTATATAAATTCATTTATATTACTTTCTCTCTACTAGATTTCTTTTAAATAATTTTGCAATATGCATAATTCAAATATTGCATTAATAATAATTAGTATGTTACCTTTTTTTTTTAATCATAGAAAAAGGCAAGAGAAGAGGCAGAAAGGAAGGCTAAAGAAAAAGAGGAAGCCCTAACACCAGAGGAGAGGAGAGCGGAACAGTTAAGACGTCAGAGGCTCCAAGAAGAAGCTGATCTACGTCTTGCTATGGAGACTTTTGGTTTGTCCAACCTTGTTGATTTTTCTCACCGCAAGCCGCACAAAACCGAGAAGAAATGACTTCACTAAAAACTTTTACTCATAAACTCTTTGCGCTCCTAGCTATTATTTAATAATATGAATTTTAAGTAACTTATGATACTATGTAGTCATTTCGTTAATGTTCTATAAGATGATAAAAGTAATGCCATTTTCTTAAAGCTATTGAAATTAGTATTTTACTTACAAGGGATTAAGAAGTACATAATAATTTATTTTTTAAGTATTTGATCCTTCTGCTGCAAGCCTACTAATAATTTGTAATTTTATGTGAAATTGACGGATCTACTAATTTAGATTTCTATAATTAGCATGGAAAAGTATATCATATTGATAGAATTTAAATTTAGGTATAATAATTGTTATTTCAACTTGTTTCAGAGTCTTGTGTAATTTTACTTCTGACTGCAAATATCAGAGTGATTTTTTTTGTAGTAAGATTCTTTATCGTCGAATCTCGAGCTTTAACTCAATTGATATTAGGATGTTTCGACTACATAAGATTGCAGAAACTAACAGTATTCTGTAAGATAAAAATTTACATTCAAATTTAAATTTCTTAATTTTCAGTATTTGAAATTTGATGTAAATTTTATACTTTTACATAAATTCTTAGCAAGTCGAAAATTTTGTATGTATTAAAAGTATAATGATTGGATCGCAAAGGGTTGATTTAACATTTAAGCCTTAAAGCAAGTTTTTAATGGCTTCATTATTTTTTAAAGCTTTATTTTTCATAAACTAATATACAGAACATGTCAGTATTGAATGTTATTGGTGTAAAATTCGAAATGATTACTATGTAATTTTTAAATACATTCCACTTATCAAAGTAATTATATATACATGATATTGAATTTTTAACAGTCTTCTCGTTTTTAAAAAGACAATATAAAGTATTTTTTTATATAGACTAGAAATATAACGAAATAGTTATAAAAATTTCCGAATAACTTTCTTTACGTACTCAAAGATATTCTATTTGTATTTGAAATTTTACTACTGTAATAACGCGAAAAGAATTTTTCGGGTTTATACAAAATTCTGCTATACTTTTATGCTGCTATTGGCAATTATCGGAAATTGCTTGTTGACTATTGAATATTAAAAAATTTTTTTTAATTTAATTCAATTGGAGAAAACTAAGTTGGTGTCAGGAACCGTACCAGAGATGTAAAACATGTATTTAAATGAGCTAATATAATTTTTGAGAAAAATACAAAATTGTTATTGTATAAAAAAAATAAATACTTCTTTTTCATGAAAAAATAAAGCGGATGTATCTTATTTATTAACATTGATCTCCCGTACCGTTCCTGATAAATATTTAATAATAAAATATTAGATGTTTATATAATACAAATTGACAGAATGTATGTTTTATCTATCAATGTGGTTTAATGTATCAATCAAAATTTTATATAATGAAAATTACGAGTAAGATATTTGCCTAGGAAACATGTTTCTTTGAAAATATTATTCTACATGGAAAATTCAGTTTAAATTTCAAGCAATTAGTTTTGTGTATAGATATGTTATCATATATTTAATGTGCTTTTTATTAACAAATTCCATGTAGATATTTAATTAACGATAAAACGATCAAAACTTATAATTTAATATTTTCTTCTGCTTTAGGTGTGACAGAAGAAACTGCATTGAGCTTGGATACCTCAGTACCAACCACAAAAGAAGAATTTGAGCAGTATGGAAGTGTACTTACACAGAAGCTAAACCAGTTTGCTAAAAATTCTGAATTTCCACCATTTGGAGAAGAACTTATAAAAAATATTGCTGTCCATCGTGAGTATATTGCATTAGAATTACAAGAGTATGTATTTTAAAGATCGTTGAGTTAGTAGGGAAAACTTAATCTAAAATGTCGTGTAATTGTGATAAAATTATCACTGTAACAAGTTTGTAAAATGAGGAACATTTGAAGGCCTTTGATGATAATTTAATATATACGTACACATTTCTAATGAATCACATTTCTATTCATAATGAAAAAAGAGAGGGAAAGGAATGAGATTTTGATTAATCTCGTTTACAGTATCTTCGTCGCATTTGAAGAAAGTTAAAACAATGGTCGATAATTTGTTGATCGAGAAGCAGAAGATCGAGAAAGGAGAAAAGGCGAAAAAGAACAAGGGCAAAGGAAAAGCGAAACTGAAAATTGAGGGTGACAACACACTTTTGAGCGAATATGGCGACTACGTTTATGACGATTATGACGATTTCATGTAGCGACCTTTTCATCCCATATTCTTATTCCCTATCCCTTCTTCTAGTCGCCTAAATACACGCAGATGGTTATTAACATTTTTGCAGATTTTATATCCTATATTCTTTCTTCTTTGTATTTGGATTTTCAGTTTCTTTATTTTTAAATGTTGGTTCGTGGTTGCAATCGTAAATATTCTATAACTTTTCTTTTTTAAATTTCATATTATACACACGCATATATACAAATAAATAAATAAATAAATATATATATGTATATATATGCTAAAGAATGTGGTGCATCTAAGAGATGTAAATGAAAGTCGACGTGAAGCGTCGACGGTGTTTTAAATATAATTGAGGAAAATTTACACCGATACTCACTCATGGTTGATTAAAACTGTCAATAGTGTTTTTAAGGGATTCAGAAATGTTCAATTATACAAGACAGCAAATTTAGTCACGTTTATAATATTAACTGATAAACTAATTGTAACTGAAGCAAACTATACGCCAATATAAAAGTTTTTGGGTATCGAGATAGAACGGAGAGAATAGGAAGACACCAACAACGATGTTTACAGCGCAAATTGTGCAGAATAACTGAGTGAATCATCGTGCAGCAGGGTATAACTTGTTGATTTATCCCTTCGGAGCGAACATGCGCAAGCGTTAATAGTCGTATCGTGCAAGGAACTAGTGTATACAAACAGTTCCTTCTAGTTTTATATAAACAAATATGCACGTATGATTTTATGACTATTCTTTCATAATATATATATATATATATGGTACTGTTTAAATAATATCTTATAAAAATAATGTATTTCCTTTTAAAACTCTCATTGAAATCCTTCTCATGAATTGTGAGGAATAATCGAAGCGTACATACGTATAATTTAATATAATAACTTTTATTAAGCATTTCATTACATGGATAAGAGATGCATAAGTGAAATGAAAAATCACATATATTTATTAGTTAGAAATTCTGTTTGAACCTGGACGAAGTTCTGGCGCTTAGACTATCTCATAAAATTTCTTATATTTACCGCAGTAAAACTAAGAGGATATAATAAGTTAAGAGAGAATCCTGTTTTTCTGTTTTTTTGTTCTTTTCATATATATATATATATACATATATAATAAATTTTACTTGTTAATATAATCTTGTTCTATCCCTTTTGTGATTAAATTATACGTGTTGCATTATATTTTATATTTTCAGATTTTCTATGTTTTCCCTTGTAAACGGATTTTCAGTACATTATAGCTCATCTTTCTTAGTTTTATTGCAATAACTTTTAACAGTATACATCTTGTAGTAGTATTACTATGGTTTTAATTGCAGTAAATAACTTTTTATTGCAATCAATTCATTGTTTTGATTGCGCTAAATATATTTTTCAGTTTATTCAAAGCTATTTTTTTATTTGCAATTGTGGCACATTTTGATAGTTTCGATTATATAATGAGAAGTAAAAAATGGAAAACACTTAACTAATGTAGATATCAGCTACATACTCGAGAAATAACCAACAGTGCTTAATCTAAAACATTAACTACTTTCTTAAATTTTTCAATAATGAAATTTTTAAGACAAATTATTATATTGCAAGTAATATTTAAAAATTATTTCACCATAATCTTACAAGAAAAAACATTACAAATATGTTTATTTATATTATAAACTATTTGATTTTAAGTTATCTTTTATCTAGGTAACATTCTAGTATTTCTGAATAAAAAAATTATTTTTAAATATTTAAATTAGTCAATTATATATTTTACTTTGAATATTTCCTATCATATATGTTGCTTCAACTTAAATCAATTTATTTTTCATTAACTTTCATTAAACCTGCTTCCTTTGATAAATCTGTCACATTTATAAGTGATTATACATATGAGAAGTAATTATACATATGAAGAAAGTTGCATAATAAACTCGGTCATTTCAGACTGTTGACCATTGTGGATATAAGTGAGATACAGATTTTTAACTTTTCAAAGCGAAATATTTTTCAAACGTTTGCTCTAATACTTAAAAGTAAAGGTTTTCGATAGTAGAGATTTTACACTGAAAATTTTCATGTTTCTTCAACTGAATCAGCTGTTCATTAACTCGTACTGATTAGTTTTACTTTCTATAAATTGTACAAATTTAATTTAAAAAAAATTAAATTTAGCTTTCACTGCAGCATTGAATCCTGGGTAGTTTAACTGTCGCATGATTTTTATGCAACAGTAGAACTTCTTGAAAATTGCCAGTGTAAAATCCTTCTTATAATTCTATATGGGTTGGGCTATTATTCCTATACCATTATTTTTTGGTCAACGTGTGTGCCATAATAAAAGTTTTCTTAAGTGAAAAAGGTTTAAAGAAAATAACAGAAATAAAAAGACAATAATAACCAGATGTTCCAACGATTGTTAGTGTATTTCACTAAACAAAAATACTTTCTTTTAAAATAATAAAATTATCTTTTCATGTAACAAATTCTAAATATATGTTCGAGGTAGTAATGTTGAACTTATTAATTTTATGTGATGCATGAACATTATTAATTTCAATACCTGAATTTTCGCATATCATTCAAATTATTAGGGTATTAACTCACGAAAATCTTTCAAAATTATTGAATTAAATGTATTATAAAATAGTTTATAGTATAGTTTTTAGTTGCTCCTGTACATCGTATTTAACATTTAACCGTTTTTTATTTTTTATTTAACGTATGTTTTAAATTGATTTTATATAAATATATGAAGAAATAAATAATTATATTTGGAATTAAAATTTATTATTATTAAAACAAAAATAAAATGGAAATAAAGGAATAAAATGCAATAAAGAAAATAATAGTTATTAATTATACTTAATGTAAAATTTTGTACAATTTGTACACGACCGGGTAGGAAATTACATATTCTTTCTGAACATGTCTTACGATAGCATTAAAAAATTCATTAAAACTACTTGAATTGTAAAGACATCATTAATAAAACAATTTTCTAGTCCATTTTTGGATATAGTCTAAACAATTTTTGATTCAAATGTATTTTTTCATTGTTGTTTAATTCCTCCTGTACATATATGATTCATTTCTAGACAAATTATATCACATTTTAACAGCAAAAAAAGAAAACATATATGTACATTTATGCTAATAGCTTTAATTAAAAATTGTACTTGTACTGTTTTGTATATATATATATATATATATAATACTGTAGTAAAATTAATTGTAAATCTAATTAAGAGATTCTCTTACAAAAATAGTAAGAGTCAGCTTAAAACAGCAAACAATTATATGTGCAAATGTAAAGCTAACTTATCTTGTACTTTATGTTCAAAATAAATAAAATTATTACTTGATACTACAATGTGTTTTCAAATTTATTTTGTAAGGAAGAAATGATTTTAAAATTAAGTATTTTAATTAATAATTAATGATAACCATCAGTTAAATACCTTTCTAGAAATGGAAAGTCCGATTGGAATGTGTACATTTCTATAAAAAATGGTACATAAAATGCATTACTCTTCTTGATACCTGAGGATTTTGGTAACAGTACGAGTTAAAGGAAAACTTTCATTGAATTTGCATGTGTTATTCCAATCGTCGACGCTTATGGACAATATCATTGCTCCTCCGAAATTATTTGCACGTATCCATTCAGCCTAAAATATAGTATATCTTATTATAACATTTTATATTTCTTAACACTCTTAATGCATATTATACCTTATAATGAACGCTAGTAACATCATCGTAAGAGATCCATTCTTTGTCTTTATATGCATAGGGAACTTTGCTCTCATCATCAAAAACACTTCTTGCCCCGCTTTGTAGGAACTCACAAACTGTAGAGTAACGAACGAAACCCATTTCTCCTAATTCTCCAAATCCATTTGCTGGTGCGAGTAAACCGTGATTCAACGGATTATCCAGCTTGTAGGAATGGCCATAAGTAGGTATACCAATAATTAATTTCTCTCGTGGCATGCCTTTTGAAAGCCAGTATTGAGCAGAAAAATTAACATTTAGTGTAGAAAGATAGCCAGATTCAGCAGAGCGTGGGAAAAGTGGTGCATTGAGCCCGGTAATTGGATAGTACCAAACATAAAAATGATAATCATATGACATCAAGTTCACGAAATCTACATACCTAAATAATAAAGGAATTTAATACATTTTGTATAAGTATTTACGAAAAGCATAAAAATAGTAAAAATAATGTTACTATTACTTTAAAAGCTATTACTAGCTATTACATTTATATAAAATTATCTATATTACAAAATACTTCATTTATTTACTTCGCCATTTCTGCAACTATGTAGCTTTGGTCGATAATAGCTTGAGGTGCGGCTACCGCAACGGAAAGAATCAATTTTTCTTTGGCGCGGTAAAATTCTCTTTGTAATTCCTCTAATAATTGTACGAAACGAATTTTTTCCCTTTCATCAGCTCCAATCCATGCAGGAAATTCCCAATCCAAATCTATTCCATCGAAACCAAATGTCTTTGTCACATTTAACACTGACTTTATAAATCTATAAAAAACATAGCATCTTCATTGCAATATATGTGCAAATAATTAATATACCAAGCGGAAAATAATTACTTTTTCCTATTTGCGTGACTTTTTATCATTTCTGAGAATCCTAAATGGAGCTCATTACTACCGCCAGCACTGATCATGACCCTTAATTTAGGTTGCAGCTTCTTCAAGGCAACGACTTCCTTGTAGATTGATGAATTGCCTTCCACATCGAGACTGCAGTTCACCACGCCCGCAAAACCCACGATAATATGCGTACAAAGATTAGGGTCAATGTGCGACGGACTGAGCTCCCCGAACGTGTTCAGGTTGCTCGATATGGTGTAATAACAGACAATGATCTGCCTATAAGAAAAGAAAATATTTTTTAAAGTTAAACCAATTAAATTCTTACTAATCATTTGTATGATTACCTTGAGAAATTGGTGTAGAGGTGTTGTAGCGCACCGATGCTGTTGTTCCTGTCCGCATTCTGGTTCTCCTTCGTCGACTCGGCGTACATCCGAGCCCGACGTAACCACGTAGCAACCTTGGCATTGTCTACTACTGTCTCCGTATCTAATGTCTCGGCTCTTGGAGAGCAAAGAATAACAATTCCTAACCACGCACGTGTTACGAAAAGAACTCCAAGCACCAAAGACACCAATATCAAGCACAGAACTTGTGTTCTCCAACGAGGTCTAAAAAAAAATATATTGAGATGTATATAAATTTATTACAAATTCGGTTTGAAATAAAATTTCTTAATCAACTTGCTTATCTCTTGTATACCATAAAAATAACAAAAAATATATAGATCATATTTAATTAACAATAAATTAAAATATAGATGCACGTGTAAATTTTATAAAATTGATATTTTACAAGACATAAATTTACAAATTGTATTATATGAATTTATACCCAGTTTAGTCCATCAAGGCTTTTTGTATCACAGTAAATATAGAATAATCAATAACCACACCTGTAACTTTTGACATATACTTATATGTTCACACATCTGCACACTGTTCAATGCACAAAGAAGAAGGTATAAAAGTTGACATCAAAGAAAATTAAATATGTGTTTAGAAAAGTGAAAAGTACAAAATCAGGATTTAATATATATGTAATGAAGAAAAACCAAAATCTGTCTTATATTTTTGTACATGTAAAAGACAAAACTTCCAAATAGAATAAGTATATAGAATATATCTTTTGTACGCAGAACAAATATTTATCTTTGCGGAAGTATGAAAATCATAATTTCATATCTGTACACGTATTACATAAATTCTGTTTGCCTTCCAGAAATGTGGAGACTAACGTAACAATTGATATGAATGACACAGTTCTAATATTATCTTAAATTGCTGTATAATATCGTAGAGAATTATACTTACAAATTACTCGAGTGATACATAGTTTAAGAAATTCGGGAAGAAAATAAGAATCTATATATCTTTAAAACAATGATCAGAGTTTAAATGGTTTTCTTTTTTAATACACAACAGGTGTCCAGCTGAACCAATAAAGAAATCATTTGTATGTTATGCGAAAGATAAGAATGACAAGAGATAGTAATACACCCACTGATTGGATTTTATTATTATTCACATATTGTTATCATTCCTATGATTTATTTACATCTACACGTGTACATTAAACTAGATATATTCACGTTTCCGTGTAATTCTATAAACTATATGTGTTTATTACACAGAACTTCGAAAAATGTTTAAAACAAATGAAAATCAAATGGCACGTATAGAAACAATGGTTAATTATGTCATGCTTATACGTGTGCATGTAAGTGTAGTAATTAAAGAGTAATTAAAAATATAAAAAAATTGCAACTCACTGTCTAACGTCAGTTAATAATTCATATTTCGCCTGTGGGACAGGAATTTGGTTAACCATTGATTGTACAATGTTCGTTGAAATTGACACTTGAGGACGCTAGTCCCCGTGGTGGCTTACGTTACGTCTTTTATTACTACGCCCAATGCGATGCGATATGTGCACTGGCGTCTACTTATCTATATTGGTGTGTAACCTAGAAATATAAATTCAAGGAGGAGGGCTTTACTTGCGCATAATGTTTTACCAGTCAAGGAAAGCGGGAACATTTAAAACTTTCCTTTCTTGTCGTAAAACGAAACAGGTCTACTGATGACTCATTCAATTTAAACGTTTATACGATGGTAATAAAAATAATTTTTGCATCTTTTTCTTTTTCTGAGTATGATAGGGAAACAAAGCGTTGATTATAATTTTGCTTGAGAGGATCATATTTCTTTTGGTATATATATATTTGAAGAGTAAACATATTTGTTTTAAGGGTCACATTATAACGTAGATTTACAGATACATACAATTTCTGCATTCTTACATACATAGACGTGACAATGCATTTACATATCACTGATGCACTGGTAAGAATTTTTGTTTAGTCATAGTAAATAATTAGCACAAATCCACTATTTCCTCTGCTATTATTTAGCATGTACCATAAAAGTGTGATGACTGTTAATATTTACATGGTACATTGTAAACACAGTAAAGAGTTAGAATAAGAACAAACTTATTTTGTTTCTATATTAGATTACAATAAATCACAGCTCTTAAAACAAAGGATGTAAAGTATGAAAAAAAATGTAAAGTTCTGTAAGATTATTAACATATAACATACAATTAAAAATTTAATTAATTATATACGATAACTTATAATCAGTCAAATATACATAGAAAATTTTAAGATAATGTGATTTACACATTCATAATCAATGTAAAAAAGTTAACTGTAATTGAAGATAAAAAACAGATCTTTAAGCATTAGCGATATATAAAGATGAATACAAATTTGAGACAAAATTTTTTCAATAAAGAAAAAAAAAAAGGAGATAATACTTTCATTTCTAATTATCAAAGACAAATAAGTACGAATGTATTTTGGTAATTAGTATCATAATCTTCTTGAAAATTGTAAGTAAGTATTATGTAAAGACGTCTAATACATACTTTGCTTACACGTTGCACAAAACTTAATTGCACCTGAAGCGTTTCATTAAAGTTATAGTAAATTTCATATCTATAGCAAGAGAATTTACTGAGCTCTGCCACTAACTAAAGCTTCGTCTTCTGGTTTAGGAATACGTTTGTAACGTTCTTGTGTCACTAAGTAAATCGATAGTCCGCCAAAAATGATCAATAATAATCCAATTACATTAATTATTACTGCTTCATTTCCAAGTTTTGCATATTTATCTCTGAAATCATATATATAAAAAATTATACATATACATTGATCATAATGAAAATAGAAAGAAAAACAGTTGTAACGAAAATATGTATTTACCCTAAAACAAAGAATGCTTTTTCATTAAGCCCTAGAAGACAAGAAGTAATCACACCGACAAATCCTGCGATACCAAAATATACATGAATAGGCATGTAAGAAGCTCGTAATGGAACTTGTAATCCTGGATATAAAAAGGACAAAAATCCAGCAAGCCACTGAAATATTAAAACACACAGTAAATATATAATTCATTAAATGTTTGTATGTCATTTCAAGTTTGTACCTGACAGCAAAATAAAATTATACTGGTAAGTCCAATCCAACTATGAAGAGTATACATGTTTGGAATTCCTTTGAAATTATGATTATCAAATACAGCCACAAGAGCAATTATAACTAATACAACAATCGATAACATTATGGTAGCATGAATTAACTTTAATCTTCGCTTTCGAGTATTTCTCTGTGTTCTGTATATTAGCATACCTGGAAAACATTGGCAAGTACAGATTATTACAGTTCAGTTAACTTTGCTTTGTTAAATTTACCGTTTGCATATAGAAAGACAAATCCAATAATCATTAAAAAGGGATGCCAATTGAATTCCAAATCTGGATCTGATCTCCAAGCAAATCCACCTCTGTAATTACCGCACCATACTGCGACTAAAATTATTAGGACTGCCCCAACTATTTCCATAAAAATTGTGAGTGGTTTAAACCCCTCAAGATTGATACGTGGTTCTGCGACTTGTTCCATGTCTGAAAATGAGTTTATCAATTTTATAATAATATGGCAATGGTGAAACTTTTAAAATAAATCTGTGACCTACCTAAACATATCTGATATACATATGGATAATTCACAGACATAATTCAAAGTAAGAATAAATTGTTTCTTTAACGAAAGTCAAAAAACTTTCTTATTTTATGGAATTTTACTCAACCTCTGTACATTTAATTAATCTTTATTAGTAACTTAGAAAATATTTCTATATTTTATTCTTAACAAATTAAAGAATGCTACAGTATTTCAATAAGCAAGAAAAATTATATTTATTAAGACTCAAAAATATATTACATTTTCATTTATTCCATCTAATAAAATAAACATACTTTTTTCACATATGGTATCACTTCACTTTTTTTGTTCTTAAGATTTAGACATATTCAACAGTATATCTATATACATATATATACATATATACACATATATAAAAAAAACAGTGTGGCGTAGTACTATCACTATTAGTCATTTAAATTACAATGACTCACATACAGACAAATGGCATTGACTTTTTTTTATTAAATATTTCTGTCTGTGTTATGTACCATATGTGGAGTTCTAAACAGTGAAAAATATGTTTTCTGTCATGATAACTTTTATTTATTTAACACAATAATAACATATTATTTATTCAGCTAATACTTATTTAATATTTAAAAACAGTTCTCGCAAAAATAATGTTCAACAAGTGTTATGTTACTGACACTAATGACAGTTTATACTAGAGTAAACTCGATACGTTAAAGTGTGTTTTAGTACGTTATTAAATTCAAGAAAAATATAACGAAATCATACTGTGATTGGAGATTAAGAAATGGAAGCAAAAATAATTTTTAATTAATCATGGCGTATGAAATTAGTCACATTACCTGTAAACTTTCCACGAGAAAGTTTCGAGGAAAAATCAACAGGTACTACGCAGGATCTCCAACGATGGAAAGCGAACTATCGATTTTACGCAATTGTGGAATGTGGTATTTAAATATATCGCACTTCTAGTCAATACAGTAACTGATTTTAGTTACTAAATATATTATGCACGTACTACAAAAACATACAAAATTTCTGTAATTATTTTATGTTACTTGTATTGTATTTTATATTATTATAGTGCAAGTATTAGATGAATACTGTGGTAAAATTGAGACTCGGGTAAATATGCACCCTAAGGATTGCAGCTCTGTGATAAGGCCACAGCTCTATCTACACTATTCTTCGTTTGTGATATTACTAACAATACTACAACCAAAGAGCTTTATAAGGATAACCTTCAAAGGCGTTGATAATAGTAATCAGTAAATTATTTTTAATTTATGTATGTATGTTTATTGTTGTTCTTAAAATAACATAAAATGATTAAAAGAGGGAAGTTTCTTTTGAATTTAACAAAAAATAGGAAGATCATTTTATTTGAAAGATATCTCTCAGAAGGTACTGCAACTAATGACAATGAAAAAACAACACACTTTGGATATAAAACTGTAAAAGAAAGCGAAAAGGTGAAAGAAGGTGTGCTATATAATTTAAATAGTTTTTCTGTTTTTACTATACATATTAAATAAAATGTTTTACCTCGAAAGCATTTGTAGTTTTTTCCCTTCAAATACCAATATACTTTTATAAGTATGAAAATTAATTTATTTTTAGTACATACAGTTTTCGAGAAAGTAGCAAATTCTTATGATCAAATGAACGATGCTATGAGTTTTGGAATTCATCGTATTTGGAAAGATATATTCGTCCAAAGACTTGGACCAACTCATGGAAGTAAATTATTAGATTCAGCTGGTGGTACAGGAGATATTACCTTTCGATATTTAAATTATTTAAAGAATACTTTGAATCCTCAGGGATTAAAAAGTTCTGTAACAGTTTGTGATATAAATGAGAATATGTTAAAAGTTGGGAAAGTTAGAGCAGAAAAACTAGGGTGGACTGGTCAAGATAGTTTTAACATTGATTGGAAACAATGCGATGCAGAAAATCTTCCTTTTGAGGATGATTTGTATACTGTTTATACAATAGCTTTTGGAATAAGAAATGTAACACATATTGACAAGGTGACTAAATTTACATTAATATTGACAACTGTGTCGACACCTATAAATTAATTTGGGATAAAGGTAAAACAATATTTTTTACAGGTACTTTCTGAAGCATATAGAGTACTTACTCCAGGTGGTCGTTTCATGTGTTTAGAGTTCAGTCATGTAGATAATAGTGTTTTAAAATGGTAATTACTTGACACTGTAATAATCAGTTAAATAACAAAAATTGATTAGAAAAATAAAATTTATAGGTTCTATGATCAATATTCGTTTCAAATAATACCTGTACTCGGTACATTAATAGCAGGAGAATGGCACGCCTATCAGTATCTTGTTGAGAGTATTAGGAAATTTCCAAAACAAGAAGATTTCAAGGTAAATTATATAACATAGTAATGATTTTGACATATACATTGTTCGTGCTTAATGGAAGTATATTTAATTCTTAGGAAATGATCGAAGAAGCAGGTTTCAGGAATGTAACATATGAAAATTTGAGTTGTGGAATAGTAGCTATCCATTCAGGTTTTAAATTATGATTCATATTCAAATGTAATTAAATAATTCATTGTATATCTATAATTGTATTAAAAAGTATAAAAAATAGAACTTCATTATATTGTCATAGTTTATAACAAATTATTCTTATACTATATTGTTGTTTATACAAGGATTAAATAATCTATTAAATAGAACAATTCATTGGATTGTACTTACACTATGTGAATTACATATAATTCATACATTACTTTTAAGTAAAAAATTCTTTAATCTTTTATCTAATATTTCCTTTTGTTGTTCAGTTAGATCAATGATTTTAACTACTGTTGGTTTACTGTTTGTATTTAATTCTAGTTCCAAGAGTGCATCTAATGTTTTTATCTTCTGCTCTGCATTACGAAAGCTCTAAAACATTTTCATTTTTTATTTTTGGTTTTATAGTTTTTTATAAATCATAATATTTATAGTACTTTTAGGATGCCATATAAATTTATAGAAACGTTTAATTGGTTTACCATTCTAAGTTCCTGTTCAATTTCCGGATTTTTTGCTATTAATTTCTTTCTTATTGAAAATTCTTGGACAGAGAAACCTAATAAATTTTCTAAAACCTGAAAATCATACATATTTTAAATGTACCAAATTATAAATTAACTAAATTTCTGTTTTACATAAACTATGATTAAATACCTTATTTGAGAAAGAAACATTTATTGCTGAGGTACCATCTGCTATTGAAGCTTCCAAAATCCATAATGAATCTTTCTTTGTCAATTTTCCAAGAACTTCAACATGACCTCGAATTGTTTTAATGGTAGTTTCTGTTATTGTTTCATCTTTTATAGTATGAATAAACTCACAAATTTTCGGTTCTTCAGTAGCACTTAATGCTTTTGTAAATTCTGTAATCTGTCTATCTATTTTACCTTTCTTTGATGATATTACTTCAGGGGGAGACATTGGAACCTTAAAAGTTTTATTATTAAAATTATTTAAAAAGTAATTTGTTTTTTATATAAAGTACTACTGTTAAATTTAATATACATATAAAATTTAATGATTTACAGTTCTTTTTCCCCCAGTTATCACAGATTGCTGCTTCTTTTCTACTTTTAAGTGAGAAGTAGCAGGTGATGATTCTGCTTTGCTAGAAAACAAGGTGGAATTTGACTGTGAAAAATTCTTTTGCATAGAGTTTTTAAATATATCATATTTTACATCTGCAATCTCTTCTTCATCGTTTATTATAATAATATCATCATTTTCTTCTTTTGGCAAAGTTCTAAATGGAGCTATAATATTTTTTTGCTCTATTTTTGGCTCTATAAGTTGCCTTTCATCGATCTATAAAATACAACATATGTTTGTATTATAATATATAATTTAATAAAACTTATATTTTAATAAAATATAAAAGTAACCATTTCTAAGAGACATTCATCATCACTCAATATTTGTTCTTCTTTACAACTTAGATCTTTTCTGAACACAGTGTCAACATTTTCAATTTCTGGCTCATCTTTTATTTTAATTACATCCTTTGGTTCTTGACTCTTACTGTGTGAATTTTCAATGTTTGAAACATCTTCAAGATTTATTTCAAAGTCTTCTTCAAAAAAGCTAGCATCTATTTCATTTGGTACATGCGGTTCTTCTTGTTTATTATTATTTGATTTTGTTTCATTATCATTATATGGATCTGGATTTTCTGGAAGTTTTCTACAAAAGTAGATAATGTTTATTCACACATGACTGACTTGTTTTCCAATTTACTTTCAATTTACTTTTGATTTTCTTGTTTTTGTTACTAAATTTTTAACAATAACTTAAATTAAACTCACAAAGCTCTTGCTAATACATTTTCCAAAGCATTTGGGACTAATAAACTATCTAATTCACCACCTATTCCTTTAAAATTTCCTTCTTCTAGTAACAAAACACCTCTACGACATTTTACTGGTCCCACTATCATAACTTTATATCCTGGTAGTAGTATATCCTTCAAAAAGATAACATAATGTTTCATAATTGTTATATAAAAAACCTAGGTGCTATTAACATACATTTAGTCGTGGTATATAGTTATATTCAATTCCGATTACATCTTGTAATCCATCTGTTAATAGGAGCTGTATCATTCTTTTCTTGGGGGGTTCCCATTTTTCAAATTTTTCTGCTTCAGATAATTCAACTTCTGATATATGAATGTTTCTAATCTTTTCTAATTGTTTATATTTTGATGTTGCAATATCATACATTTTTTCTACCTAGATTATGAAAAGAAATTAATGCAAATTTTTATGTAATTTCATGAGTTAATATATATACCTGTAGAATATAATTTTCAGATAGTATAAGAAACTTTTTCTGTGAAAGGTTAATAGGTAAACTTCCATTTATATTATTAATTTCACGCAAATCACTAAGTTGCCATTGTACTTTTACAAACTGTAAAATTTCTTCTGTACTTGGCTGAAAAATAAAACATATAATTCCTACTTTTAATTCATTAAGATTAAAACACAGTACATGTCAATTTTATTATGAATTTATTAAAAATCGGTAGTTACGTTTTCATGTTGATTCACGTAAAATTCCACACAATCTGTCAACCAGTCGTCATTCATCAAATAATATTCTAACTTTAACTTAGTTTTTATATTTCTAAGTAGATCAGCATTCATTTTAATGTAATCTATTCATTAAAAGAAAAAGGCAAATGAAATGTATCGTAATATACAGAATATGTTACAATTTTTACATTTTACAGTTTACAATTAAGTTTCATATCGATTACTTTTGAGAAATGGGTAAATAAGAATTTTTAAATAATTTCATGAGTTCATATATATTATATAAGACATCATTGTTGTTATTATTATTGTTTTGTAACATATACACGCATAGTATCATTTATTTAATTTACACCCTGACTATAGCTCACGAACAGTCATAGAAAAATATGTTCTTATGAAAGTGTACGTTAGATGTGAAAAAATGTGATATCAGCGCTATTAGTGGCTTGTATTCGAAGTGTACTTTAAATCACTGATTTTAGTAGAAGTGACCAGACTGCGAGACGCTTTTGTAATGATAACTTTGCTGATTGGATGCGTGTTTTTGGAAGGTGTTTTCCTGATTACTACTTTGTTGATTATTTATATGAATATATATGACATAATTTATGTTATCATAACAAAAACGATCTTGTGATCTCACTAATGGAAGCGACAAGGAAGCAATACATTTTGAAATAGCTTTCAAATAACCTCTTTCGAAAGAGACAGACTAAACAATACTTATGTTGACGAATTGGTCCATGAATAGAAAATAATATGGATAAAATAGTTACACAAACATATGTAAAATAAATCAATATAAAATATATATATTAGTTTGCCAAACGTACACTAAATTTGAAAGTATTTGTAAAATGTACACTTGTTATGTACGCTTTACCTGCATCGTTATTGTTAACTATGTTTAGAATTATCACATATATAAATATATATATATATATATGTTCACAAATTTCGTTTTAATCGTATGATAAGTAATACTTTTATCGCCAGTACTATTGTAATTGAAAATTTATTATTACACAATGATTTCCATCCCTACAAAATCAGATCACTCAAGCCTATTTTTAGTCTTTCAGGCATACATATATCTGCTGACAACCCTAGTGGGGGTGAGTTACCCTTAGTGGGGGATTGGCGATAGGGGGGGGGGGGGGGGGGGAAGCCAGCCGTCAGGGCAACGCATGTCTTCTGACGTTTCAGTAGGCCGCGCGAGCTTGTGTCGTGGATATGTTGTTTTGAATGTGGTTTGTTCCTCTTCTTTTTCTCTTTTCCGTGCCATTCAGTCTGTTTTTCTCTTGCAATATTCTTGTGCGTGGTTCCATTCATGGTTGTGCGAATATATCGTTGCGAATGAATATCTATCTGTATAAATGTGTACCGAAGGTATGTATATATATATGTAAAATTGACAACATATGTACATGTTATGTATATATATATATATATTGTGCATACTAGCCAACGTATTTTTCACAAATGGAAAATTGTTGCTCGACCGTAAGATTTTGTAATTCGAAATCCGAGAACTGTCGGTAAAAAGGTTAGGAGTCGCGGGTTAGTTAGACGAAATGTGATAGACTATTTTTCACTTTAATTTATGTTACAGATTGTACTTACTTGTTTAATTTATACTTGTACAATATTTTTACAAGTAACGGATTATTTAAAAAAATATAATTGGTAAGATGACGGTTTGCGCGCAGCAAAATTATTATGTAAATTGACAATGGAAATAAAATTACGATAGGCGTGTATTTATTTAATAGAGACGATTACAATTAATATTTTGTAAAGGTCAGAACATGGGAGTAGTAAAATTCACAGGTTACACAATAATTGATTAAACACAATTACCAATTCGACCTATTTTTAAGTTCTCATTCTTTTCTCAGGAAGAAGGAATGAACAGAATTAACCGATTTCGGTCATCGTTTAAATCATTCTTATATATACTTCCTATAGGTTTCAATAGATATTTACGTACAGGTACATATACATATAGGCGCGCGATGTCTGTATAGACAGGCATACACACATGAATATATATGGAGTATATGGAGTCTACGCACGAATACAATACATAGGAGGGTGTTTTTAGAAGTATGCAACCGCCAAAATTGGGATTATATATCAGTCAAGGTCGAAGATCGTTTAATTCACGACAGCACCATAGAACATACGTTTATGATTTTTTAGAGTTATTGATTATCGAATACTCGTGTAACAAACTGTTTCTGGGATATTGTACGCCACCGTTTCCCTATTATCCCTTTTCCTTTTTTTTGCTTCACCGATATACGTACGCATATTTATGTACATTTCATGTAAGCTTTTTGTTACGACAAACACTTTTAAGGGGAAGAGGAAAATCGTGTTTTTCTTTCTTTCATTCTTTAAATCGTCATGGCGGGACAAGGAAAACGTCAAGAGACAACTTTATATTGAATTTTCGAATCGGGAATTTGGTTAACATATTGAACACACGAAATTCCACTAGCTCTGTTCGAAATGATATTGCGTTTATCTCGTTGGATAGAAAAATTGCATGCTTTATAAGAACCGGCTGGAACGGCATGATATTACCATTGAAATTGTCTTATATATTTATTTACTTGTTTGACACAGGCTTGGTCATTTATTTATGCGAAAGCGTGCACAGAGCGCAATATGGATTGTACCGAGTGTTGGCCATAAGGGGAATAAAATTTATGACGTATGTACACGTACATGGTGACGCGTTGAAAGATACAGGTAGTTGCTGTTCTAATGGTATTTTGAAATTTCCATGCGCTGCTAGAAATCGTTTTCCAAATGTTCCTGCCTGATGATATTTTAAATCACCGAAAAATCATTATGCTTCAAGAAATTCTGGTCCTCTCTTTTCTTTTGCGTTACTAAACGCATAAAGAGATAGAAATATATAAGGATGCGAAGGTGAAAATATTTTGTTATTTCACGCTCCACGAAGTATATTTTTCTTACGGATTGTCATCACGCATTTATGATATTTTTTAGAATTTCTCTCTTGCAATGACTTTTAAAAATGCAGTATGAAAAGTTTGTTGTTGAAAGTGCAGAAAAATTTTGCCTCGAGAATCAGTTGGTAGTTGACACATTTTTTTTAAAGTTCCAAAAGTAGAGTGATAAAAAAAGGTAATATATATTGTAATAAAGAATAGCAAAAAAGAAAAAATACGTGATTTACATTTTTTTTATCTTTTGCTATAAGAATAAATTAAGAAGTAGCAACGATAATAACAAAAAGATTATTTATATGAATATGTATGATATAATTAATTAGTTCGTTTAGAAGCGAATATTACTTATTTGTAAAAGAACTATCGTAGCGTGACCAAAGGAATTTAGGCCTCATTTTATTTTAAAGAAACGAGCGGAAGTTACGTCGAACCCGCGAGGATGAGAAAAGAATTCGGTTGAATAGTTGCGGAGGAAATGGTTTGCAACACTTTACGCGACCCATTTTGTAAAAGACTGCAGCATATCACTATATATAGATACATAATTATTAATCAATTCAGTCTTCTACACTACTGAAATATTTAATACGTTATAAATATTTTACGTTCCGTCTAATCATGATAACCGAATTGTTATTACTGCTTTATTCTAAATTAATTAGTTACATCATTAGTAATATAACATGTCGCCTAGCTTCAAAGAATTAAGCAATTTTTTATGCATACTTTTCAATTGTAAATTCTGACGTTAAATCGTTAAGTTTACTTTTTAATCTTTAATTAATGGTAGTTACAATGTTGAGGGGAGAAAAGTAGAGGCAAGAAAATTAAATTGTCTAAATTACCAGACGTAATTCGATGTGAACATTGTAATTGAGGTAGAGCTTTCGTGAACATTTTTTTAACTCTTAGTTCACGGTAGTAATTTTACTCAAGTGCTGTTTGTGACTGTGTACGTATGCGTGTATGCATGTGCGTTTGCCTGCGTGTTGTCCGTATAATTATGTGAAATGTTTCTAAATTTATATCCATATAATACGTATTATTCAAATTTGTGATGCAAACTAAATAGTTATAGATAAATAATCGTGTTATTAGGAAGTGAAACTGTGTGTGAAATAGGTATACGTTTTTATAACAATTATAGTTTACAAAATTGTGTATAGAGGCCATTGTTAAACAGTGTCTAAAGATCATTAATCGAAGGATTGAGTCGCTCATTAAATAAGATATTCGAAAGTTGCAATATTTTCAAATAAAAAATATACCGTTTTCTAAACTCGGGCTGCTTTTGTAATCATCAACAAACATTTGTTCATTTCCCAGAGGTAATGGAAATAATGATAAAAATTATAAGGGACGTGTGGTAGTTTTTTTGGGAGCTAGTATTTCGTTCATATAATGGTAAAAGGCTAGGACAATTTACATTCGTTAGCGCGTCCTCCTTATATTAGAATTACTGCTCTGAAAGCTTTGAATAATTTTCGTTTAATTCCTCCGCGCGAGTTATTCTTTCAGCTTTAATACCAATATGCCAGACACAGTAATATAAAAGTTACAACAACGTCGCAAATTATTTTCGGTATGCTTGAACACTAATTTGATCAGATCGTTAGAAGATGTTCCTTAATAGAAATTTAACTTAATTCAAGTTATTATTGCTAACACGACGCATCTGTAACCGCACATTCGTTCGTCATATCCACGAAGGAGTTATTTGTACAAGCTGTGACGTGAATAACTATCCCGATCATATTTAACGCAGCTTGCGTTGCAATTAATCCATGTCGAAGTTTAGCATAAGTGAACGCATAAGTGAACGACGATGAAGAACAAAGACGTGAATCGCATGAGAATCGTGTGTACGGCAAGGAAATGTTGCGGAAGAAACTAACTGTCGCGATAAAGTGAACGCTGCATTGATCAGGTGATTCGACTAGTGACGATTGAGATGTGATAAAGAAGAGAAGCGGCAACACAGTTCAGGGAAAGAGTAATATGCACTTAAAAACGTCACGAAAATGTTCGTTAAAGGAGGTTCGTAGGAAGGAAACGTTGCAAACGAAGAAGAAATATCTTCTGGAGACGGTCGCCTCCTCAATGATGAAGACAAAAAGCAATCGTGAAACTTGAGGTGAGTTTTGAAAGTATCGATAGTCTTTTTCGCATCAAAACTAGACGTTTCGATCAGAAAATTAGCGCGAGAATCCAAGAACAGGGCACTTTTAAATTGGTAGGCGGATAAAAAGGTGTAGTATGATGTTTTTTTTGAAAATTGAGTCATTGTAATGACTAGAGTTGGTGTGAGATGCTCTTTTATAAAAAATCTCATTCCACTTTGTTCTCCCAGTGAACAGAAAAAGAGAGTACGTTCGAGGGTGTCTCAGTTTACTCGGAAACTTTATATTTGTAACGTAATCTCTTCGCCTTCAAAGCCTTCCAATTATTAAGTTGAATATCCTTTGGGTTTTGCATTTTTCAAATCAAGTTACCAGTCTCTTTAAATTTTCGAACCGGATAACTGCAAACTGCCTTCATTGTTAAATGTAGATGTAAAATAACTTGGGTTTGATGTTCAAGTTACGAGCAAGTGTACATAACGTATGCCATAATACTCAGACCAAGACCAAGACCAAGACCTAGACCGAAATAAGTATTCGGGCAGAAAACGTTATCAGCATCAGACTGCAGAGAGTCTCGGTGAACCGAGGACGTGTTTCTCTTTAAAAGAAATTAGCAGTGATACCTTTCAGGGCTCTTGGCCTCCTCTCGAGTGCTCTAGAGTGCAGAGTGCAGAGCATGAGGTATTCAGCTCTGGGCGCACTACTGGTGTCCTTATTAACGATACACTGGTGCGAACTACGTCTTTGTCACGACCGAACATTCTAAAATACTGTGGAAGAATTAAAAATAAAAAGTGACATTTTTCATTCTGGGAGCAAGTTTTTACCGGGAAATGTGCTCCAATTTGCCGGAAGTCGACTGGGGTAGATGAGATAGTATGTTAACAGTGTACTTCGGACGTTTTTCAGCTGAAAAAATTTCTTCACTTTTTGTGCTGTTTAAAATTTCAGTTAAATGCGAAATGAAGCGGAATATAAAGTCACGTTGAAATCTGTTCGATTCGAAGTGACGATCAGATAATGTTCTGGTCGTCCAAAGATGAAATAAATTTTGCCGATCAAATTCACTGGGAGTCTGAATGCAACTATAGTACAACAATGGGGTTCAAGTACATAATGTAATTAAAATAACTTCGGATGTAACCATCAACGATATCGATTTAATCGTATAAGCGTATCATTTTTTTTCATTGAAATTCAGTTAAACAGAAACATTTGAAAATGATTGGAAGTCTTCTTACGTTACTAGAGAGCGGAACGGAATAATTATTAAAGTATTCGAGTCTGTTACACAAGAAATTCAATTAATGAGTGCACCGAACGAAGTTTTTCGTTATTCATCCCAGTGAACGAGCTCTTTTCGTGAACATATGCAGGCAATATCCGATATACATCAATGTAACACAATAACAAGTGATACGATAAGTATTAAAAGTGCAGGAAGTGCGTACAGCTTGCAAAGAGTGCTCCATAAATATCGGAACCTGTCGATTGGTTATTATCAATTATCCACTCCAGCTCTTCATCAAACAACTACGGGAACCCCCTATCTTTACACCTTTTATCCGTTAACTGATCGAGTTCTGTTCGGTAAAAAAAAAAAAGAAGACCTTATCAGTTATCAGTAAGTTGTTCGAGCGGCTGATTATAAATATTGAAGATTCGAGCCTCTGAACTGCAGAGAAATTCAATTTTCGGAACATTAAAATTTTACCGATCGTGTCAAGTGCATTTTATTTTTTTAAGTTTATTCTTACAAAGGATAAAAAGAGAATCAAATTCAACTCCCAATTTTCATCGAACGCGAATAAATTGTACAACGTTCAGAGTTCTGCGCTATTGATTTTATTAAACGTGAAATTTCGACGAAAATTATCCAACCCGCTCTGTGTTTTATAATTAATTCATCCAATTAGCTTCTATTTCGTGTACTAGGCAATCAAATCCAACGCGCAGTTATTTATTTAAGGCATAACTAAATCGCGTTTAACAAACACAAACGACTCGCTTGTTTCGATTAGATTCCCGTAGAACAATTTCAGTTTTAAAGAGAACTCAACGAATTCTAACGATCAATTATGATTTTAACTGAAATTCAATGATTCTTTGATATCGATAGCCATCGGTGCTCTGTTCGATCTACCTCACCAATTAAAACGTTCCACTCTTCTTACCCTGTGAATAATTTAACGTAACGTTTCTTAAAGTCGCGACAGTGAGAGTTTCCCTGGACTACTGAGACTGTCTGGAGCTTTTCAAATTTCCAGCGCTAGAAAAATTTTGTAAATCTTGGTATTCAGCTGGGGTGCGATCCAGCAGCTATTAGAACCCTATAAATAGAATGTTTTTTTAGGAATCTGCGAATACCGTTCGGTTGGATCATTTTACAATTGATCACACTGCTTTTTTCATGCTATTTATCTTTTAATGAGTATATTGAGAACATTTGTTTACGGGTTTGTTCGAGAGGGTAGGTGTTATCGGGCGTAGCAAGGATGAACTCGCGGTCGTGGGTAAGACGGAGATGACCACTAGATCCGTGCCTCGTCCTGAAGACGAAGACGAGGAGGACGAGGAAGAAGAGGAAGAAGAAGAGGAGGAAGAGGAGGAGGAAGTCAGCAAGGAGGCTCGTTCGAGTCTACGATATCACTGCCACTGATATCCGCTCTCTCGTCGCATCGATGCCGACCCCTGCGTTCATTGATAGAGGTAAATATTCCTCAGCCACCAATTATTTAATGATCGACCACATGTTCGATACTTGACTCGTTTCTTCGCGAAGACGCCTTTCTTCCTTTCTTCCTGTGAACATCTTAAAATATCTCGGAAAGGACCGTGCCAAACTTTGAGAGTACGAGCTGCTCATGAGAGAGTACAGGATGTTTATTAAACCTAACTCCAAGAGTCTTTTATTTTCACTTGTGGTACCACTGAAAGTGTTCGTCGAGGAACCAACAATCTTCACACCCATGATTACGAAATAGTCTCTTCGCATTAGTATTTAAAAAGGGCGTGTGCGCGTCGAATCGAGTAGAATTTTAGTTTGCAATGGAGAAGCGGAAGTTGCATGGAAAATAGGCCGCACGAAATTCGTACAGAGAGTTTTGGACCTAGATAGGATGTCTCTTGTCGCAGGATAAAATCGGACTAGTAAATCTTGACCTAATCGAATTGTTTACGCTCGAAACCTTGATGCTCACCAGACCACCAAAGAAATTTCGGAAACGTGCTGTGAAATATACGTTCTCGTTACGAAACTTGTTTTCTCGCAACGTTGCTCGTTTCTCTGCGTCGCTTTCATCGCAGAAATTATTTTTCGCAAAGAAATACCTCCAATTTTCCATCTGTTCAGATCCTTCAGGATGCAAACGTGCGTCCACTTTAAGAAACGGATGGAAATTAACCGCAGGCGATACAGATGTTTCATTTATCAAAAAACGTTTCGGACAATTGAATTTATTTTATATCGATACGATGAGAACGGTAATAATAGCAACAATTAATAACGCGTGAATCACCGTGAGAAGTATGAAATTAAAAAAGAACAATCGAATTAGATTTATCTGGTGTTATTAAATTAATCTCGTATAATTTAATTTCCGATTTAATGAAATATTGAATTTGATGTTATACGCAGAGTACGTGTCCGGTTAAGTTGCCTGGGATTTTCGTTCGGACGAAAAACGTGATTAAAATAATAGCTCGAAGAATCGAACGTTCAGCTAATCGAAGTTCTACGGCTACATTGAGGTGAATCCGAGCCGAAGGCCGGAGTCTAAATTCGTCCTGTTGAATTTCAGCTCTTATTCCTCTCATGGATTCTACACGCGACCTTGGATCATTGACATTACAAACGATCGCCTATTCAAGACAAGCTCCTCCCTCAGAATTCTTGCGCCCGATAATTATCACGGTCTCAAAATGTCTCGGATTTTTTAATCAATTCCTCGAAGCGAAGAATTCCGTTGTGTATATAATTAACCCGACCGAAGTTGCTCTGCAACCATCTCCCTTTTGCCACGCTTCGGAACAGAGAATCGAAAAAAAGAGAATTGGCTTATTAACTGGTTCTCGTTAAACTTTCACGGCTGCGGGATAATTACAATATCTTCCGACGAACCTATTTCGAGAGCATCTACCTTTGCGAAAATAAAATTCTGTACTCGAGACGTTCCTATGAAAACTTTTGGAAAACAGCAGCACGATAAATCCTATGGTATGTGCAAAGCGCCCAAGTACCTTTTTGTTATGCCCCTTTTTTCTTTTCCTTTCCTACTCCTCTGTCCACGGGAGCGAGTTTAGCCAGGCTATTATTCTTGAGGAATCTTTTAGAACTAGCCAGGGCAAGTCCCAGCCTGGACAAGTCGAAATAATTGGTTTTCTTTTTTTTTTTTTGTTTTGCATAAACTGTTCAGTTATAACATGGCACACTGCGGTCTTAACGTGAACCTTGAGCTACTTTAAGGCGACGCCGGGCTCAATTTGGCTATTTCACGAGTAAGAAAAAATGCAGGAAGCATTGAAACTCTTCACTCGTAAAGCGGTGCGTATCATAGGTCGACCTATATCGAGCTTGACTCTTGCCCTACGGGTATGAACGCTTGTCCTCCTCTTTTCAATTTGATCTCCACCGATAGGCTCGTACAACCGTCGAACGGCGATTTTTCAATTACCATTTAATTAATACCTAATATTTACTCGAAACGCAGTTGTTCCCTGTATTATCGAAAGTGCATACCTTGAAACCACACTGTGACATTTCGCTGTTTCATCGGGGCTTCTGTTAATAACGCGATTAATTAATTAGCGATGCTGCGAATTTCGTGAAATTAAATGTACGTTAAATTTTAATTTACGTATCGAAAATAATTCATGCAAGGGGGTAAAGGCGCAGGAAGATGTTTTACGTAACGAACGAACGACAGATTTGAAATGTAAACGATACCAATTAGGATCGCCGACCCATTGATGAATCGAATTTAGTTCAACGATGAACACGACTGATTGCAACTGATTATTTTGATGACCCTGGCGCACAATGGCCCTCGTACCAAGCGAATGGACGTGCTTTTTAATGGGTCAAGTGTGAACTACTAATTACACCCAGATTCCATCCAAATCGCGGAGCCGATTTTTTGTTACATACCTTGATACCTAACGTATTATAGACCCCTTTTTCGTCTATTTCCGCGGCCAAATAATTATCGGAGAACGAAGGCACTCTACATTTCTAAAGCGTATTCGATTTTTCAGTAAAAAGCTTTCACCGCTGGGCCGTTAAAATTGAATTAAATCTGATAACACATTGGCGATTTCATTAGCATAATTCGAACACGCTACGTCTACATCTCTTTCGATTGTCACGATATTTTAAGCTCAAGTAGAAGTTCATCGTGGTCGATGAAAATGGTGATTACAAGAGTTGAGAAGTGAGAACGGAGGTACACTTAATCGGTGCGCGTTTCATTGATGGTTTTGGGGCTTCTTCGAAACGCGAAGAGAGGGAAAGAATCGAGTGGAAACGGGAAAAGAAGTCTGCACGGCGATCGTCTTGTTTTAAATCACACTGTTCGGTGTCTAGAGTACGAGGAGCGCGGGCAAGGCAGATGGTTAATTTCGATAAGGCGGCGAGCTTATTATCGAGTGGGTGGAGAACGGAAGGCAGCCGATGTAAGCACGTATCGTAGCTTTTGTGGCTGGCAGAATGGATTCCATAATGAGATGCCGTGTAAACTGGGACATCTAATTATACTCGAGTGCACACCACTCCAGAAACGTTCGGTCGTCCCTGGAGCTCGAGCCTGGCTCCTGTCGAAACGATAACGAATATTCAAGGATCACCCGACAACGAGGCTTTACAATACTCGACGATTGTAATTTACTGGTTTCTCTGCTCGGTGGCAATGCGTTCAGTAATGTCAAGCCATCCCTATTGCCGTATAATCGTATTGTTAAACTCTAACAGGTGACTTCGGTTCGAGCCATCTTTCTACAGGGGTCTAAGCTGCGGAAATGTGTAGCACAATATGAAAATGGCAGCGAACTTCATGAAATATATGATAATGTATAAATGAGAATTTTCCAAGCTCGACGCGACAAGGTAGAGATTGTAGATATACCTTGGGAAGCTTAGGACAATGAAAACGGCGAGCGTATGACTGGAATTCTGTTACTCTGGTATTAGAAACGAGAATTTCGTATGTATTACTTGGAACTAGATTGAGGCTCTGGAATGAGGCCCCTGCGTTATCAAAAGTTGGACGTCCGTTGAAATAGGATTTCTAAAAATTGCCAGGAAGAATCGTGTTATTATTCCGTAGAGTTATTATGCATGTTCGATGGTGACCTCTTTAAGGCCGGTGCCTAGGAAAAACTAGTGACCTGGCCGGCCACTGTTTCTCTCACTTGCGAGAGATTGGAAACGTTCCCGAAATATCAGTTATCGAGCATTCGAAATGTAAAAAGTAAGGATGAGGTTGAAGAGGAGCGATGAAAGCGAGGGAGAGCGTGAATGATACCGAGGAGGATGCAATCACCAGAAGAACAATCAGTCCTAAGTATGAGCTTTTCAAGCACCATCGGTATATCTCTCTCAACCATAACGACTCCTATTTTCTTCCGCCTCTCACTCGCTCATCACTTTTCACTGTTTTATACTAATTCGCGATTACTGGGTTCCAACTTGGTTTCATTACAGATTCTTCTGAGATTTTTGAGATCATGGTCAAATTCGATCCTCTAGATGTTTAGTAACTACCCACGAAACGAATAATTAATTTGTTTTCATATAAAAATCGTAATAGGAATGGTATCGTTGAACATTTACCTACCCACCAGTCGAATCGTCAACGTGTTTCCGCTAATGGATTAGAAATTATTGCAAAAAGGTGTCAATGTTCTACGCATTAATCATTTAGAGTAACAGGCGAATATTTGTTCTCGTCACACCCTGCAACATCCAACTGATAAGGTCACATACTTATCAATAAGGACACCAAGCGGTGATCCATTAAGTAATTAGATTTAACAACAGGTATTTCCACTATAAACATTTCCTATACGTGTTACAGTATCGAAGCATTAAAACTTGGAACGTTAATTATCATTCATCCATACCAGAATGATCTTTGGTCAGAAAAATGGAGAAAGGTTCGAGGAAGTACCAAGTGCACTGTATCCAATCGAATTTACATACTACAGCCAGTAATTAATTCCATTCGCTATTTTTATACTCATCTTTTTGGTAACAAAGTACTGAGCAGAGGTCGATTTAGATAGTGACCGAAGTGTAGATGTAAATACTGACCATTCAATATGTTGCCTATAAGATATTAACTGAAATCGCGTCACGAGCACCTTTCATTCCCTTTGAATTGCAAAGAGAGAACATTGTACTATCAAAACAGTGACAAGAAAAGGCAGAAGCAACAGTGAGCCGGCCGTGAGCTTTGACCCGGTGACCCGTAGTGCGTGGGCTGGGAAGAGGGTACGGAGCAACGGGAGGGGTTCTTTCTCCTCTTGCAGCCTGGAATCGATACCTGGTTCCCCTGCCAGCTCAGCCACCCCGACGAATCCTCCGTCTACCCCTCTCTACCCCAAGCTGAAATGCCTTCGACCGCCTACCTGCCCCATATCGATTCCCATCCGACACGACCCCTTTTGTCCATCACGAAGAAAAGGACGATTTCTTTCTTGATTGCTTTACAAATTGCTCACCCCCGGTATCAGTTAGGGTCGACGTATTATTGTTGGTATATATCATAGGGGAATATGGGATGGTTATAATCTAATCGTTTAAGGAGAATTACTAGATAAATGATACTGATCCTCATGGCGGAATAAAGGGCCGTGTAAAGCTCCTTCTTTTCTTTTTCATACGTATCGGTTTTATTGTACCAGTGGTACATTTTTCGTTTAACTTTTCTAGTTAATATTTTGAACGTCCAAGGAAAATTAGTGAAATAAATGTATAATTGTCTGTTGATATCATTAGTGAGGTACTCAGGTTGAATTATTGCTCAGACGTGTCCTCTAATAAGATGTAATCAGTGAAAGTTATGACTGATGTAACTATCTTTAAGTATTTATTACAATTAAAACTAAATAAGTTACGGTTATTTAGAATTCTTTCTCCAAGCCGTGCGCAAAAGGAAAGATGTGCTTAGGTGTATCAAAATGATGAGAATCGATGACTGAAGTGCTTGCTCATAAATATGTATGACCTTTTATTCCGATGGCTATAACCATCCTGTATTCCTCCCATCAAATCTAAATCGACCACGATTATGTCTTGGCCACGTTTCGCTCGCGAGGCAGCTCGATTTCATAAATTGAATTTGTCGGATCGTTTGGGGCTCGTGTTGTCGGTTATCAATTTGCTCCTACTGTTGGATAGACGCGGATTTCATTTGTGTATACATGCGCAGCTGGAAAGTTGGGCGTGTCGATGGTTGTTTTAGTCGAAGTTGCACGGTTTCGACGTACATTAGCAAAGAAATATGGTAGTCGAATACGTGGGCTTGATTTACGAGATACCTACTTGGTCGCGGCGATGAGGTTCATTAATCAAGAAGACAATTTATTTTACCCCGGCCGCTTATTTGTCGGGGGAAATAAAACGAATATGCCTGGCGATAAACTTGATTCTAACGATTGGGGGGACTGTTTCAATTATGCGATCGTTACGTTTCCTTGTTTTAATTGATCAAGATGCATCCCGGTCATATTTTATGCGCCGTAATAGAGCGCTTTAAGCGCTATTAATAATTCTCTCTTAATAGCTGTTATACAGAGTGTTCACTTGATGAGCCGGGTAAAGTTGTTAATAGTAATTTGGTACGTTTCAAGTGGACAATATGGGGCAACAAAAAAAAAAAAAATATCTCTGAAATACTTTTCCGGTATTCATTTCCGTTTCTATATACGAGGCATTAAGATGAGCTCATCCAATACAGGATATGATACTTTCATACGTGTAACATCTCATGTTTACAGCAGTGAAAATAACAGCGCATAAATCCAGCTATGTAGTCTGGATAGCTGCAACTCATACTATTTTCTGCGAAACAGTGGAGTACTGTACCGCGGAAGATAGCATGGAACGTAAGCGTGTACCGAAGTAAAACGAGCGTATCTGCATATTAATGCATGTCACGTTTATTGATTTATTTAAATTTAGAAAATCATACGGATATATTTAGACGATTGAATTTGAAAAAAATAATTATCATCGTATCGTATTACTTTCACCGTCTATCTAACTAAGGAAACATGGTGTGTCATACCCAATAGTGTAATGGCCGAGACATGATTTCATCGCGCAGCAGCTCGTGCGAAAATGATAGACATCGTATGTAGAAATTCACGTGAAGATAATAGATATTGATTTTTTCAACGAGAGACACCGGAAAAGCCGAGTTTTCTCTAAAGTAGAGAAGGAATGCGATGAGAAGCGACTGAACGAATCCTTCGCCCCTACTGAACCTCGACGAACCTCCATGACCCTTCTTCGACCGAGTGAGACTCATTTTTGATTAGAAGAAAAAAGTTCCAAGCTTTCAGTAGTTGATCAAAGATCGATAGAAAATTGGTTCCTTTTTCTGATACAGTTGTTAGACGATGATCATTTTAAAGAACGTTCGTCGTTATCAATGTTATCAACAAATAGGTTTAAAGCTCTCGGAGGATTTCGTAAGGTAGGATCCTTGAGGGTTACCGCACAACAGCCACAGGTTGTCGTCCTCGTTCGCTTAAATCGACCTATTAACCCCCTTATTCAGTGCTTCCTAAGCGAAATCTCGGAATTTCGACCGAGTTCACCGGGAATTCCGTTTCGTTGAACATCTAAAGAACGTGTCTATTCATTTCTTCTCTCTCTTTCAATCGCTCGAATTTTTCAGCTCTCTAAACTGCACTCCTCGTCGGATTTTTGCCTCTTTTGTTCGCCTATCCTCTTTCTTGTTCTGCGAAATGATTATTCAATTTCAAATGACTTCAAAAAGGACGCACAATTACGACAGATATTTCGATCCGCATTAAAATACAATAAGATATTGCCAACGGAAGATGTGAACATTATAATAAAACCTATTGAAGCATGAATTATGGATAGGAATAAATAAGAAGTTGTTCTCGAATGATTCTACGTTATTGAGGTATTTTTGGACTAATCTTTGCCAGATGCTTCATCTTTGTTTTCATACGTTTATATATGTAGCTTCCTGCATATTTTATACTTCAATAAACCGTGTGTTTGTAGCGTCGCCTTTAAATTCGGTTTCGCGTGGAAAGTCAGCCAGGTAAAATGGATTTCCGTGGGGAACGAAAAAGCGTTATCAGTGACACGTCTTATCGAGACGTCGTAAGACAGGCTCCATCGATTCTCTAGCTTGAAATCAATATCCAGAACCTAGAAGCTATAAGTACAATGCTACCACGGTTAGGCACGGGTACGAAAATATTGTCTCGACCAGAGTTGTTGCTTTGAAAACTTAAATAGAGCACGACACTTTATCAATTATCGTGATGACAATACGAAAATCATTATTATTTGTATAATTTTGTTTTTTCTTATGTTTAGGAGTAACAGAATAACTTACATTGTAACGATGGAATGCTAACATCTTTCTGCTATCGTTGTTGACCGATAACGTCGATTAGCGAAGCAATTAGTATAAATCCATGACCGAAAAGCACTCGTAGGATTAAAATCTCTGGGAAAAAAGTATTTTCCTCTTTATTTTCTATTGTTTCGCCAGCCTTTTCCGTTTTATCATTGTTTTCAAAGTGTTCTCCATTCTCGAGGTAGCAGCTCTCGATTGAGTGGCACTCTATAGGACACCCCTTAAAAGTTCCCTGCTATTGATTATCACCGGAATTCGATAGCAGTGCTATGACTTTTCCGAACCAGTACCACGTGGCTTCCAATACTTTTGCTCCAATTCGACAATAAGATATTCCGAACAGATTGAAATCCATTTTCAGCCATTATTAACCAGAATGCCATTCAAATCAACCGTCTCTTTCACTGCTTCAAACGCGAAATCGTTGCCATATCTCTTTGGAATCGTACTGCATGATCGCTTTAACGTCGAGAATTTATTAATCGATAAATAATTAACAGTTTGACTAATTACACACGACTGTTTAATGCGTGAAATTTTTTTTTTTTTAAACGTCAGTTCATCTAGTTGTTAAAAAAAACCAGCTGTACAACTTGTTACCTTTTTTAATAATTGCGTTAAACTCGATTCAAGCGTGCATATACAGATGTTTCTAAAAGTATCCTAGAATGACGTTACTTTTGTTGGGAACAGCAGGGCCGTACAATTTGATGCCTCGCGAAAATATAACAGTCTGCAACCGAGCGAAGTACTCTGAAACTTACAGTCAATTCACCCTTTCTGCCGCGATTTATTTGCAAGCGAACATATCCATACATCTCATACGACCATGCTCGCAACAACCTTTTATACGTAGAGAAGTGTGTCAAACCGTTGCGATACTCTTTCCACCCACAAATCCGTCTCCACGTGAATGTCGTTAGCGTACGAGTTTCATTAACAAATACACAATTGTCGTTAAATGAAATCCATTTGTATGTTTACAAATAACTTTTTTTATGATTCTATAATTATTACTCTTTAATATGGGTCCATGTAATTATGAATAACTCGTCTAAGCGCGAACGGCTCACTCAACTAGTCGATACGAGTAACGTTCTCAAACTGTTTCTTCTCGAAAAATATAAAACAATTTTAGAAGAAAAAGATGGATGCGATTCTTTCTTGCTCAGGTATGGGGAGTGTCGTAGGCAGCAACGTAAACGTAAGCAACGTAACGACGAGGAGGATAGACTCGACGACGTTCCTGCCGGAAGCGACGTCGACCCTCAGCGAGCGGGAGCAACTCAAAATTGAATTCTACAAAACTTACGATGTTATGACCGGGGTCAGAATCGCAGCTACTCTAGGTGGTTTTTTCGGTCTCATGATCCTTCTGCTTGTTTATAAAAGCAGGCAAGTTCCATCTCCGCCTTACTTTTCACCCTTTACACGTTACTATGTGCAAAACCTAATTTTAGAGTTGAAACTTTCGCCGAGTTGCTCGAGGTTCGACTATTTTATAAATTCCTGAAAATTGCTCCCGCGTAAAAAAAAGAAGAAAAACTTTCTCTGTGCTCTCGCCATATGGAAAGCATTTGCGGTGCTTAATCGGAGTTCAAGTTTCAAAGGTGTTTATCAACTTTTTAAAAAAATGTTTTCTTCAAAAAGTTGGTTCGTAGTTTGTTTTTAATTAAGATTTTCACGAATACCTTGTCCTGATTTTCTGAAAAGCTTCGAAGTTGTTTGCAGTACAATGCCCGGGGAGCGCAATTTTCAGAGTTAAAAAAAGTTGTCCTGATTCTGATTTCGAAGTAACCGATGTCCTCGAACACCCGAAGAAAGTTATTTTTACGGTAGTTAGAAATGGTATGCGAATATGAGAAAAGGAGTAAAAGGAGGGTATGCGGGATAGGTGTAAATCGAGCAAACAGTTGGAGGATCCAAGACTGACCGCAGCTGCGGCCGCGGCGGTAGCTGAAGCGGAAGCCGAGGAAAGAGCACTCGCAGCCGCCCTCGAAGCCATCGCCAGATTACCACCTAGGTCGGATCGGGGTCCTAGAAGATCTCTTTGTGTCGAGGTCAGTCTATCCATAAATGAAATTACTATTAACTTCTATTCACGAACAGAATTACGATCAAATATAATTTCTATTGCTTTAACAACGCATGCTTTAACTTTTTGTCGATACCGATCGTATACTCTCGTTTAAAGGTGACTCAATCTCATTTGCCAAGAATCGGACCGCGTTTCGCATCGGTTGGGGGTGGATACGAGGCTCTGTTAACTCCACCAACAAAGCAGCCGAATTTGACACTTCCGGAAGAACAAAGGAGATGCAGTTCGGTGACGTGTAGCAGCACTGGGAGTAGTTATTTGGAGAGGAGAGGATCTGCGATGCCAGTACCGTGTTTGCCACTTCATCCTACGTTCTCGACGAAACATGCTGCCCACGATGAACCCTGGGACCTTTACTATCCCATTGATATTCAGGTGAACCCTCAAGAAATCGATTCCCTCGCTTTCGTATCAAGATTGCTCTCTCTCTCCCTTCTACCTCCATTTCTCTTCTTACGACATGGAAATGATACGATTAAATAATCTCTGCGATTGATTCACAGGTAATCCAACCAACCCCAGAGCTTTCTCCGTGCACAAGCGAAGCAGGTCTTTACGTGAACGAAATGATGATTACGAAAACTTCTGGTAAGAGAGCACCATTGGCTTCCATGGGTAGTGTCGATCCTCCGGAACCAGACTCTAGGTCAGCGTCTGTATAACGTAATACTGTACAAGATTTTGAGAAAGAATTTAGTCTCCCTTGTTATCGTTTTGTTTCGATACCGATGTGACGTTACGTGTAAATTTCTAGTTTGAATTATTGCAGATCGCTGGGTTCCGACTCGGTCTTCCTGAGAAGCGACGAGCAAGAAGAGTGTCTCGACACAGAGGACGAAGTGTCCGGATTCTCGACCGACTCTGAAGCACCTGGGCCAAGCTGTCGACGATTTCTGCGGGTACCCTCGAACAAGAGAAAAACGGTCGAGAAATGGGACGGTTGCGCTGGGAGTGTTCCTAGGCGACGATCTAGCGGGAAACCTTGTCAAGTTTGCCATAGCATCAGCGCAGCTGTTGAAACTTCTAGGTGAAGTGTTTCCTATTATATTGTGCTTTGTTATTCCTATTTACGGTATTAGCCAGGAAAGTTCTTACTCTGGTTGTATCAACAGACCTCAGGCAGTCTCCACGAGCACTAGCAGCCAAAGCAGTCCCGGTTCTCCGCCGTGTTCACCAGTGATCGAGCTCAGACACAGACCACCGCCGGCACCGTTACCAACGAGCCCACCAGTCTGGTCGCAGGAAACACTCTTTTAGTTGTTTCAAAGACTTGCCAAAAGATTTTCACGAATGGCCAGTAATCGCACAAAATGTATCCTTTTGGTGGAAGGCTAAGGATAAAGTAGAGGAAGACACGTGACTTTTGATGGAGTTGACTTGGAGCAGATAGAATATGAAAAAGATAGATAGAATATGAAAAAATTATGGCTGGAATTCTTGATGCTATCGCTCGGGCGAAAGAAACTTAGCGCGATACGAAGATGAAGCAAAGCAAGAGTAAAAGAAGATACGGTTCGATGCGATAGAAATTGAATTACGGTATGACAAATTTTGGATATGTGTGAGAATGTCTGAAAAAGAAAAAAATAGAAAAAGGAGGGAAGAAAGTATGATGGAAGATAAACTCTTGAAAAAGTGGAAAATTTAAAAAATGCAGAATCTCGAAATAGGTAAAGAAGAAGCTGTACATATAAAAAAAAGGAAGATGCAAAAAAGTTTAAAGATGTAACTAGGTGTAGAAAACAATAGAAGAAATACAACTATTGAAACATTAATGAAGCAAATAAGTAGGCAGAGAAAAATTTGCAAAGAATTAAGTCCAGTCTTCGAGATCTTCGAAATCTTACGAAAAAGACAAACAAGAAGCCATGTTAAATTAAGCTTTTATGGGAGAAAAATAAAGACAAAGAATATAACGAGTTAACAAGAATGTGGAATAGTTAAAATGAGAGAAATACCAACAAATTTGTATAGTAAT
The DNA here is from genome assembly GCF_050948175.1 of Xylocopa sonorina. Lineage (NCBI taxonomy): Eukaryota > Metazoa > Arthropoda > Insecta > Hymenoptera > Apidae > Xylocopa > Xylocopa sonorina. The sequence goes on from NC_135193.1 coordinate 19,474,571, forward strand.
GTTTAAGGTACGAGAAAAAAAGGAAGAGAAATAGAACTAACAGACTAATCAATCGTTAAACGAACTGTTGTAAAAAGAAAAAAATGGTAGCGTACTATAGATATATATTGTAAATAACAAACCAAAAAAAAGAGAAAGAAAACGAAAGAAAGAGCTAGATTTCCTTTTTTCGTATTCGAAAAAGAGTGAAGAGAACGCGTCATATTTACATCGCGTTAGAGGACAGAATCAAAACTTTTAAAAAAACGTTGATCTAGTTGTGCGTGTAAAAACAGAAAAAAAAATATGAAAAGTACTAAATGACTTCTCGTTGATTATTTTTTGTTTTGTTTTTTAATATTTATCTATATACGCATGTATTATACCTATGCGTAATTTAATGATAACAGTTGAATTAATCGAGTTGAAACGTTAAAGGGGAAACAGACGGGAGCGATCGGAATCGATTTATTATTTTCGAAGTTGACGAAATATTTTTTTACGCCGTACTGTTGCTACATGGTTTCAGGGTGAACACTTTACGGAAATAAAATTGTTACAAAGAACATGATTATTTGGTTGGAACTAATTTAATAAAAAATGAAGGTCCGTATCACCAAATGACTTCTTGCCTTTTCTCATTTGGTTCAAATCAAAAGTTTCTTGTTGTTTTCACATTTTCTTTTTTAAGATTTTTAATTCCACTTCACAGTGCTTGCTTAATTGATTAATTAATGACGCTTTGATGACTGCCAATTAAGAAGCAGAAATCCTTCGTGTGTATGTGAATGTATGTCTTTGTGTCTGTATCCGTGTGTGTGCGTGTGTGTGTATATATATATGAACGTGTGCATGCATCCATGTCTAGGGAACTAGAAAAATCAAAGCCAAATATTTACAACGTTGTAAACTTCTCCATTAATCGGGACGCGTTTGTAATCTCCAGTTTCTTAATTCTGAATATAAACGCATTTTATATCTGACCTTCTCAGTAAAAAGAGCAATATTTCCGTCGATTAAAAGTCATACTACAAGATAGTTTCTATTTCAATCTCACTTGTTGAATGATTATGATTCTTTTAACAGATGTTTAGTTTTCCCACGACTATTAATAGTTACTACTGATTACATAGTATTAAACACTCGACTCAATTTTCGTACATCATTTAATACATGTTTCCCTTGATAATTTATTGTTTTACATTATAATATTATTTATCGACGTTTCTATTTAACACTAACAATTAATTTCGTTTGAATACGTAAATTTGCGAAGGATGAAAACGTGGACCCGATCACACGTTCAACAATTGCATTACAACGCGAATACTTCTCTCGGTGCCTTTCCACCGGATCTTCTTCCATCATCATTTAGATAGCGCACCTTCGCAGAAAAGAGACTCACGAGGAATCAAAAGCGGTTAACGTTTAAGTGACATGATTTTGGCTCAGCAAACATAGTTATAGTGATGACAATCGTAATCATGATCGTGATTATCTTTGTCATTGTAATTATAACACAGGAACAAAGTTATTTAACGCGATGAATAAAAGAAGGAGGGAACGATTTGCTTAGCAGAGAATAATTATATAACGATAGCGTTTAATGATGATCAGGCGAGACAGCACAAATAAAAAAGAAAAACCAAATGCAGCAAAGTAATTGTAAGATAATGTAGAAAACGTGAAAGCAGGTCACGTGAAAGCGAGCGTAAGAGAAAAGGAAAAGAGTGATTAGGATAACGATCATGATCGCGAAAAAAGCTCTATCACATTCTTTCGTAATGTTTCGAACAAAAATCTTTCCTGATGTACGAACAATAAAACTTTCACTGTTTCCTACTATCATCTTTTTCTCATCACGCCTTCCTTTTGTAAATTTTCTTTCCTGTTACCAGTGGTGTCAGAAATTGCCCTCGCAATTACTATTGATGTATTTAAAAACAGGACTGATTTCCATTTTAATTTCCAACGGAAATTATTTCATTCGATCAAAAACCATGCAATCTTTTATTCAATGTAAATACTCTTCCATAGAGTCTATATATATATATATTACTATTAAGGAGGATTTTACAGTGAGAACATTTTTTTATATTTTTTAAACATTACCCGATGCGTAGATTTACTAACAAATTCCTTTCTTTTAATATCGTTGTTGTTTATTAAATATATTTTCTTCCTCCGAGGAAAAAGAAGAAAAAATACGAAATACGGTGTAATGTTCATAATTAGAATCAGTGTCTATTATTAGCAAAACATTATATAACGATAACCTGTGACATTACTCAAGGAAATTACTGCTTCAATTGCAATTCGATGTATCAATACAGCATTGAAGTGAGATCAGTCTTTCAAAAACCAGCAGGGCGCATTCGTAGTCCACTACCTTACAGATCAACTATACAGATGCCAATTCAATTATACATAGAAGTTTCAAAGTTGACCAATTGAGAATATAAATGAAGAATTATACAAACTGTTGACTGCCAAATTGGTCGAGCTTAAACAACGGGTTATTAACCGAATTGAAATTCAAAGTGACTGGGGATCATTAGAACAATGAACTACACAAGATTTTTAACGAGCATTGCGAACAGACGGAAACCGAGTATTTTCCGCGACCTCAGTAAGAAGAATTAACAATGATCTTCAATATTTACTGTGTCATGATTTTCTTTCAATTATACTTACAATATGTTGTGTACTTTGAACATTTCGAGCATAGTGAATAATACTAATCTGAATTTATTCGTACAATGCAGCGAGCCAATTTTTGAAAGCTAAAGATGCGATAAGTTTAGCGACCGGAATGCCAAATGCGAAAATGTTCCCGTTCGAAGAGATCGTTGTGACGTATAAAGGTGGCACTAAGATTACATTATCGGGGGAAGAGCTAGCTTGGTCTCTTCAATATGGTCCTACTCAAGGGTAATTCTGTAAAATTCTTTTAAATTCGCTATACATTAATACGATCAACTCGACGCTAAATTGATTCATTTTTTAAAATTAAGATACATGCCGCTGTTGGAAAAAATGCGACAGCTTCAAGAACACTGGCACAGACCAGTACAGAAACACTGGGACGTGCTCTTCACGTCTGGATCGATGGAGGCTTGCAGCAAGGTTTTCGATATGGTCATAGATATTGGGGATCCTGTAATGGTTCAAGTACCAGCCTACGAAGGAATTTTGAATGCGGTTAGAAACTTTCCGATAGACGTTCATACAAATTAAGTAAGTGTGATTTCAATTTAAATACACTTTTAAACGTATTTTCTTCAAGCTCGCGCCACTGTTACCAGAATTCATAGACATTGCGCAAGATCAGAGTGGTATAATTCCAGAAAACATCGAAAATGTTTGCGAGGAAAGAATTTGCAGTGGCAAACCGATACCAAAAGTGAGTTACAAAAAAAATTGTTTGCACACATATTTTATGCTTGATATACTATTTCCATTTCACTTCAGCTGCTCTACGTGAATCCAACGGGTGCGAACCCAACAGGAACGGTTTTAACAGAATCTCGAAGAAGAAGAATATACGAATTGTCTGAAATATACAACTTCTTGATCCTCGAGGATGATCCCTACTGTTTTCTTCATTTCGTTGATAACAAGCCCATGACATTCCTTGAATTGGATTACACTGGTCGTGTAATTCGGTTAGATTCTTTTAGTAAAATCCTTAGCCCTGGTCTTCGATTAGGTGTCGTTACGGCGCACAAGGAAATCATTCAAAAGATAGCTAGGCATATGGAAACGACAAGCATGCACGCCTCTTCCCTATCACAAGTAATGCAACAAGTTTTTATACATTTGCTGAATTTGTCAAATATCGTAAGAATTCGCTTAGATAAATATTTTTACTATATCGATGATCACCTACTTTATTACTTTTGTAGATGTTACTATTTAAATTTCTGGACACGTGGGGTGTAGAAAGGATAGAGCAGCACTTCAACAATGTTCAAAACTTTTATCGTGAGAGGCGAGATATCATGTTATCTTTACTTGAAAAACACCTTACAGGTATCTTCAGCTTCGGTGGTTCAAAAATATTACAAAGATTGAAGTAATTTCTGTCGCTATTTTTATAGATTGATAGCTATTTAATTTTGTAGGATTGGCTGAATGGAATGTTCCAAAAGGGGGAATGTTTGTTTGGTTAAATATAAAGGGACTGAAGGATGTGATGCAATTGGCAGACAAGAAGTGCCTTTCACAAGGAGTTTTCCTTCTTCCTGGTCATGCGTTTAATTATGACAACTCAAAGCCCGACGTGCATCTCAGACTTTGTTATAGTTACGCGACACCGGAAGAAATCGACAAGGTCTGTATTTTCTTCCGATTCAAGTTATCCAAAATTCGTATATATTATTTTATGATTTTGAAGTAATTTTTAGTTTCAACCTCGATATACATTCTTCATCTTTTATTGTTATCATTCCTATTTATCATATTACGCAAAATATGCGTAAGTAACATACATTTATATACATATATTTTTTTTATAAATTTCATTGTGACTTTTAATTTTCAGGCCCTCTCGATATTAGCAAAGTTGATACGCGAAGAAATAGAAATGTAAGTCTAAATCAAAGCTAAATTTTTCGAATACTTTAGAATTAGAATGAAATAAATAACTTCTTGATTTTGTGTGTCCTAAAATAGTGAAAATGGCGAAGAAAGAAGAAAAATTGTAACGAAAATATGAAAATTGTATTACTATTTCCAAAATCATATGAGTAAGTACAATTGCTTGATAAAAGCAATTCCGCCTATTATGCATTTATGCTTCTGCCAATTACCAATAAGCACTTCGTTATATAATAAGAATGTATTAAAATGTTAAATATAAGAATATTGTTTATAAGATGCTTTTTTTCTCTGATAAATTTTATGTCAACGTCGCTGTTACCAAATATATCAAATATGTTTTCCCTTCACCCAAAGGAAAAGAGAAGAACGCGTGAGAAGGAGAATGTAGCACTTATTTATTTATTCGCGTTTATTTCAAAGAATTGCCTATTGCCCAATCATTTGTAGTCAGCTTTTTAAAAATTCAGTGAATAAGAATGATTTAATGATGTACACAATGTTGGCGTTTATAAGCTCTTCAGTGCAATGTTATGTCTTAATATGTACAGTGATAACCCGCGTAATACCGATAACAAGGAAATTAACGTTCAAATCGTAGTCGAGCGAAATCAGTCTTTCAAAAGCTTTCCGGGCGTTTAGTCGCAATAATCGATTATACACTGAAGTGACGTCAAATTCTAATTAAGTATTTTAAGGATATACATAGACGATCAAGTTTGAACAGGATTAATCGTCGCAATTTCTACGTAACTATAACTATACGTCCAGGCTACTAAATTTTTAACCGATCAAATTTAGGAAACTGGTTATTGTTTAACATAATCGACGAAATTAAAAGCAGATAGTGACATAGAGATTGTTAAGTAATAATGAACTACTCCAGATTTTTTACGAATATTACAAATAAACGGAAACCGAGTATGCTTCGTGACTTGGGTAAGAGGATATCGTAATTGTGATCTTAAATACCGATGTCTCGTGTTGTTTACTTTTTAAGCTAATCTGAACTTATTCATGCAACGCAGCAAAGCAATTTTTGAAAACTAAAGGAGGAATAAGTTTAGCGGCTGGAATGCCAAATGCGAAAATGTTTCCGTTCGAAGAGATCGTTGTGACGTATAAAGGTGGCACTAAGGTCACATTATCGGGGGAAGAGCTAGCTTGGTCTCTTCAGTACGGTCCTTCTCAGGGGTAATTACCTTAAATTCTTAAAAGTTCGCTATAAATTAATGCAATTAACTTGACACTAAATCGATTCATTATTTTCAATTAAGATACATGCCGCTATTGGAAAAGATGCGACAGTTTCAAGAATACTGGCACAAACCAATGCAGAGTCACTGGGACGTACTCATCACGTCTGGTTCAATGGAGGCTTGCAGCAAGGTTTTCGATATGGTTCTAGAATCTGGAGATCCTGTAATGGTTCAAGTACCAGCCTACGAAGGAATTTTGAATGCAGTTAGAAAGTTTTCAATGCCTATTTCATACAAATTGCGTTAACATAGTATTAATTTAAATGTATCTTTAAGCTTGCACCACTGGTACCAGAATTCATAGATATTGCGCAAGATCAGGATGGTATAATTCCAGAAAATATCATGAAAACTTGCGAGAAAAGAATTCGCGATGGTAAACCGGTACCAAAAGTAAGTCACGAAAGAAATTGTTTACACACGAATGCTATTTCCGTTTCGTTCCAGCTGCTCTACGTGAATCCAACGGGTGCGAATCCAACAGGAACGGTTTTAACAGAATCTCGAAGAAGAAGAATATACGAATTAGCTGAAATGTACAACTTCTTGATCCTCGAGGATGATCCCTATTGCTTCCTTCATTTCGTTGATAAGAAACCAACGACGTTCCTCGAGTTAGATTCCAGTGGACGCGTGATACGTTTGGATTCTTTTAGTAAAATTCTTAGCGCTGGTCTTCGATTGGGTGTTGTTACAGCCCACAAGGAAATTATTCGAAGATTAACTACACACGTGGAGACGACAAGTATGCATGCCTCTTCCTTGTCACAAGTAATTCAACAGTTCTTAGACACTTGCTGTTATTTATATGATGTCACTGATTAACTTGTTTTGTCACTTTTGTAGATGTTACTATTCAAATTTTTGGATAGGTGGGGTTTAGAAAGGATAGAGCAGCACTTCAACGATGTTCAAAACTTTTATCGTGAAAGGCGAGATATCATGTTATCTTTAATTGAAAAACATCTCACAGGTATTATCGGTACTTTAATGGTTCAAAGATGTCATTTTTGATGAGAACTAAGGTATTGTTTATTGAAATTATTATAGATTAAAAGGAATTGAGTTTTACAGGATTGGCTGAATGGAACGTTCCGAAAGCTGGAATGTTTATTTGGATACGTATAAACAAAATGAAAGACGTAATGGAATTGGCAAGCAAAAAATGTATTTCGCAAAAGATTTTCCTTCTTCCTGGTCATGTTTTTAATTATGATCGTTCGAAACCTGACGTGCATCTCAGACTTTGCTATAGTTACGCGACACCGGAAGAAATCGATAAGGTCTGGATCTTCTCCAACTTCAATTCACCTAAAACGATTTTACTATGCTTAAACAATATATATTTGCTTGTAAACTTTCAATTTTCAGGCGCTTTCAACATTAGCAAAGTTAATACGTGAAGAAATAGATAAGAAAGACTAGGAACACCATTAAAATGTATATACTTTTTAAAGTTATACTTAAATAAACAATCTTTATGCAACTCGTGAAATGTAAACAGTTTCTGACATATCTTAATTCACAGAACGTTGAAATCAAAAGCATTACACGCATTTCTTGCAATAATCCTTTAAAGTATAATTTACGGTCGCCTTTCTTATTATCTTTTCAAATTCGATACTTAAATTTGAAATTTGAAATATCTATTCTCAATAATCGATATGTATCGAACTCGATCTCGAATTGCTTTGTTGCGTTTTTGAATTTACAGTTAAAATTTGCAGTAACCTGTTGTGAAATATAATAAAAATATTATACATAATTACTCAAAATATATTATTTGGAAATAATGAAATAAGAAATGGTGTTGGTAGAAATAAAAAAAAATGTAAGCATGCTACGAGTAACAAAACGAAAAAATGCTGTAGCGGAGGTAGCAGCAAATGTTGAGAAAGGTTAGGTTACCTACGTTTATAATAATCAGCTGTGCCAAGTTCGAATCCAGAAGTTAGTGAATAATTTGAGATCAATTGTTATTTCTCTAAACATATCTCTGTTTAAATCGTTGCCAACTTAAAACAACAACCTAGAGAATCAGTATTAATTTATTAAAGATACTTTAGAGCAAGTAGTAAATTTTTGAGCAAAAGGAATGAGTGAGATTCAAGAACCTGAGAGTAACAAAGTGGAGGAGCCAAATGTGGTATTAGAAGCTCAAGAAGTGGACGAAAGTGAAATTGAGAAATTGAAAGGGGATACTATAGGAGATACACTTTACAGTAGCAAATGGATAATCAATATTTTACTTTCAATATCAAAGGTAATATAAGGCTTTAAGTATTGCAAATTGAATATGTTTCAAGTTTACGTGAACATCTGATCTTTTCTTTGGTATTTGATAGATCATATTTTGTTAAAAAGATCTTTTTTAGGTTGTGTTTATGCATGATCACGATTGAAATAATTCAATGACAGTACATATATATATATATACGTATGAACAAATATAAATAAATTAAATATTCTAAAGGTTCACGAAGATGGCTGGAATGAAAAACTGGAAAGTGACTTGTGCACTTTATGGGATATGACCACAGAGTTAGATATTGTCCAGTTTCTTGTGGACCATGACTTTTTTCAAATTGCAGAGTTCGCTTTGAATTCTTCAGAAGAGCCAAGATTAATGGTACGATTTATTTTAAAATCATTCTATCTCTTGGATCTGTATTTTATTAATTCAATAAATATTTCAGAAGATATTTTCTGAGTTTCATGATTTTTGGACTATAAGGGCTTCTAATCCTTTATTTTTAAATTTCACAAAATCTTTTGCGATTCATATGGAATGATAATTAAAAAATTGTCTCTACATTTTAATAACTTCTATTTAATAATGTCTTAATACTTCTATAAAATTTATAGGAAATAATTTTGGGGATAATTGGAAATATGGCTTGCGTGCCATCTGTGCTCGATGTATTGGGAGAGAAAGAAGAACTTCTTGAAACGATTCTTCGACACCTTTCTTCTGAAGATTCTGCCACATTAGTGCAGATACTTCGACTTCTACGTTCTGCACTTTGGAACATTCAAACCAATCCAGACTCAAAATGGAGAATTAATTTAAGGAATTCAACTTTTTTGAGGGAGGTAGTCCCTTTCATTTTGAAAAGTTCCACAAATGGTAGGTATTACAAATCATATAATAGCCGAAATCTTTGTTTGTTGTTGACTATGAAATATACAAATTATTGCAGAGGAACTTCTGATTGCAACAACAAGTTTTTTACGCTCTTCGGTGGAAATAGATCTTCCATTTGGAAAAACATTATTGGATGAACTGTTTGAATCATCTAGTTTTTTACCAGGTATCAAGTTTCAACATATATTTGTTTCAATATATACAAAAGAAATTATACAATTCATTTTTCTAAAATAAATATTTAGTACTGCATGTAGACAAGGAAATTTTATTACTTACAGGAATGCTAGAATCCTTTGAAGAAGTTCTTCCTCAAGATGAAGATCATTACTCACCTTCCACTTTAAAATATCTTGAGGATTGGTTAGAGTTATTTTCTAATCTGCGAAAGGGACATCAAGTTCATCAAGAAATTCTGCAAGAAGATAATTTAACCAGAACAGTAGAAATTCCCCGAAGAATTTTAACGAGTTTTATTGTTCCATGGAATCTTTATCCGTTAGATGAAACTAAGGCTTCTTGCGTCCATAGATGCGCGGAGATGATTCTCGACTTCCGATGGAAAGGACTTTTAAGAGCAGATTCTACTGCTGATATAGATGCGACAATTTTAAAAATAATAAACAGCATTCACACAGGCGAGTATTCGGATTGCTTAATACGTATTTCTGAAAGAAACATTTTTAAACATATGTGAATATTTTCAGCAATGAAAGAAGAAGAAGAAGATTCCGAAGAAACGATGGAAGAATTGTTAAAATATCTTGAAGGATATTGGATTGAAGTAGCAAAGATTTCTTCAGTAGATGAGATTATCAAAATTTTAAGGATAAACGAAAAGACTGTTATTGACTATGCAATAAATTTATTGAAGTCGAAAATTCCTGGAGAAAAAATTAACGATGTAATGGATGGACTACCAAGCAAATAAAATAATTAAGAAAAGTTATAAGTAAATTAATTTTTTAAATTAATATCTAATATTAGCTTTGTTAGGAAAGACAAAGATAGCATCTTTTTTAATATTATGTACAAATCTTTCAACGATATACAAATCAGACTATATTTTACACCGGTAACTTTATATTTCTCAAAGGTTTGAAAATAAAAGTACGCGTTGTTCTACATTTTTATTGCAATAAAAATTTGAGTATTTCAAGTAGTACATTAACAATATACAGTTTATAGGTACAAACGGAAGATTAGTTCTCTTCCTTTCTTAATTATTATTATTTCTTCACTCTCATCTTAGTTCGTTTTATTTCTAATTCTTCTTGTGCATAGTCTTTATTATTCTTAATCGACGCACATTTCTTCTTGTTACGCATAACTTTCTTTTTAACTAGCATTATTTATGTTTCGTTACATCTTCTTATCTTCTGTTGTATATTTTCATTTGGTGATATCCCCTAGTTTACTTGCCAAACTTACACAGTTCACTTGTTTACATGCTAATTTCCTTTTTGTTAATTTTATTTATCTTTAATCCCATTCTCCAATATACATAGCCTTAGCTGTAGGAGGAATTACACCTCTGGTTGGTATGGGAACCCTTCCATATATATGATTATATGGTGACTCGTTTCTACCATCTGAATCTGCAATGCAATGGGGTAATTTATTATCTTTTAATATGCTAACACATTGGGGTGTGAAACTTTCGACTTTAAATTGAAACTCAGAGGCAGAAATGAGGAGAGCCCATTTTAGGTAGAATTCGCTAACGATGTGTTTATGGCTTTTAGAATTTATTACTATGCAAAGATGAGAAGATGGCTAACGGTATGGTACAGGGAGAATAGAGGCATTCGCGTGGCGTTCAAGTTGTAAAATCTTTTCTCTAAGATCGTCTTAACAAATTTTCGCAAAAATATGTTGCAATACCAAGTCCACTTTCGAAGCTTCGTGCGTGATACATAATAGGCGGTCGATTTCCAGGTAAATGGCCATAAATTTGAGAGGACTGACTACTAGCATATCCCGTGGCAGCGTATGTAGGTGTTTGGTTAGGAAGAGGTCTGGCGTATCCTCTTGTTCCAACTTTACTATTTTTCGCCATCTTCACGAAGTTAGGAACACGAGCTCGCAATCCGCAATAATACGGATCGTCTATGAAAGAAACGGTGCATAATGTTTATTCTGCACAGTTATTGAGGTAATTTATTAAAAATATACCCTACAAATGGTTAAACATCTTATTACGTAAATAGTTACCGTATTTCTTTTTGTCGTCGTTTCTACTTCTCTTGTCTTCGTTTGTTATGACAGGTTTTCTAGCATAGTCATCCTCTATGTCGTCATAATCAGGCTGAAATCAACATAAAAATGTTATTAAATATTATTATCATTTTATACGTAATTACGTTAACAAGTAACTGTTCGAATTAAAAATCAATAATAGAATTATACAATTACTTTAGGTATGTCATGGCCGTAAAGATTCTCTCGTGGTGGCAGTTTCGGTGGTCTTTCAGCTCTTCTTGGTCTACCACTCGTCGATTGAGCATAAATCTGTTCTCGGGAATCTCGATCCTGTGGAAATGATTCAGAAACTCCGATCGAAGACGAGACTCCTGCTATACTATACGGATCTTCATCTGGGATCGGTATCCTAGGTCGATTTTTAATATCCACCGGCCTTTGCAACGCTAGAACTGATTCATTCATAACTTGTATATCGGTAAACAATTTTAACAGAATTTTATGACCATCGTCGACCTTTATATATATATAAATAAATAATAAATATTGTATATTTTAGTATCGCACCTGGTGGTAATTTGGACTTTAACATGTCCAGACCGACAACATTTACAATGAGAACCCAAACGGGGCATTGAAGAAGATCTGGCTCGGTTCTGACGAAAACGATCGCGCTCAAGCATTGCATTTCGAGTCTTCTTCTGTCTGGATACGCTCTTCGAGTTTCTCGAGAAAGATTTGTTTGAAATTTGTTCATGTCAAACACCTAATAATCGATAGAAAAAGAAAGGTAATAGAATGAACGTTATAAGACGAGGAAGAGAACCGATCGTGTTTATCGTACGTGTACATTATTTGCACAGGTGAAATGAAATAAAAGATTAACGGCCGACCGAGGAATTAGAGTAAAATAAACTGATAGAACACTTACTTTCCCCGGTTTCTCGTGTTCTAACGCTCCTTGGGAATTCCGTGCAATTTCTGCTCCAATTGCGTTGTCTTCCTGACTGGTCGGCTTTATGTAAACATTATTTTTACATAGCCTTTTTATTAGTATATTTCCCTGCTCGTCCATCTTAATTTTTACACCTTGATTTATGTGCTTCTTCGCCTCTTCCGTTTTCGGGTCTCTCATAGGATTTTCGAAACCGCACAATCCTATCCTAGATTTCACGAACGATACAAAATATTCTAATAACGTTCAAACTTCTCAAGAGTACTAAAATCTCATTCTTTGCAGCGCGTTTACCTGAAACCATCGAACCCATCGTTGGATCCATTTATCGTGAGGACAGGTGCTCTGGCGTACGCTTTAGCCACCCTTCGATTCCTTTCGAAGACAATTACCTTGGCCCAAATTTCATCGTCGATTTGGTTCCATTTATCCAGTACCTCTTGAATGTGATCCTGAAACGAAATACCAATTAATTTTCACCTCACCTCGCTTCGTATATTGACGTTATCAGATTTTTACCTTGTACAGTTTATCGAGATTATACCATACATCCTCTTCGTCTTGATCCTCGTACTGTGTTTCGACGAGGTTGTCCCTCGATCGAGACAGGATCTTCCGTCTCGATACCATTTTTTACCGAAAGACTTTTTCTCGATCTGCGCAAGAAGGTTCATTCTATTTTTACTCGTCCCATCCAAGTATAACCGGTCCGTATAATTCACGCGATAATCGAACTGGTATTTCTGTTTCAGGCGTAGGCGCGATTAACGATGAGGACGAGAAGAGGTCACAACGAGGATTCGTACTTTTTATTCGAAAGTTATCAGGTTGTTACGTAAAGATGGCTATCGAGCAATAATTTCATTTTTAAGGGTAAGCACGAGCAACCGATAACTTTCACTATGCAATAGTTGCGCGCGACGTAACGAGCACGATGACCGCACAATCGTGCATCTGATTTTCGATAAATGTCATTAAAGGAATTCGGTGTTCATCCTGCTGATTAATCGATCATCTAAGGCAGAGAACGGAACGATAATAATCGCGCGAGCTTATTACACCACTTTCTGACCGTCTTAGTATCGATCTATATTTTAAGCGCAGCCAACTCGAAGTAAAATTACTTTTAAGTATCGTCACATTAACAAATTCTTATTTCTATTTGCTTCGACGCGTTAACTCGATCCTCTGTAACGTATTAACTTCCGCTATGCTGATTAAATATTCACACGTATTTAACACAGGTAAAACTTCGTTTCAGAAGCCGAGAGACGAGAGAAGGAAGCCGAATTTGCAGCTCGCAGGAACCACTCGATACGTCCGACAAGATGAAAAGAAGCAATTTACACTTTCTCGCGTAGCTCGGATTCGTCCAAACGGCACGTAAACGGGGTCACCGTGCGTTGCGAAAAATCGTACGTTTTTTTAGTCATATCTGAGTCATTAGATTTCGAGGAACGCGGGGAAGTTCGACTGTAATCGTGATTAAATTGGTAGCAAAGGCAGCGTCAAAGGTCTCTTCACCTTCTTGGGACCGCTGGATGGTGGGGAGTGGAAGACGGCCCACGAGTGGTGTATATGAACAATTTTCTAAACGTATTGCAGCTGGTGAAGGGGGCAGTTGGTACGAGTCTGCCGGCGCTCAGCCTTCGGATTCTTTGGAGAGAAGTGAAAGCCAAGGAGTTTCAGGGAAATTCTATGCGAGATCGAAACCCCTTTTCCATGGCGAATACCTTCGACACGCGCCCGACTGGTTTTCTTCTTTTCAATGGTTAAACGAACTCGTCGCACATTTTATCCTATCAGATCAATAATAAGTTCGTTAACATTTACATTTTAGCATGACCTTCGACTCTGGCATTTCCGAAGGAAAACACTGGTGAAACAAGTAGGAGATATTACGTAGCGGTATTTGGTCATAGGAAAACTATGGTCGTATTAGATTCTTTGCACTTTCACATTTCATTCGGTTCATTTGTATACGTTCGTATTTCCCCAATGAAAGTTGTTCTTCTCCTGGCTAAAGAATGCGGGTCACTGGTATTTAAATACGTCTCTACGTTTCTTGTTCGAAAATCAATTATCTTGTATGTCCAAGTTATATCTATAGAAGCTTACTAATTTGGACAGCCGCGTGGAAGAGATAAAACTGCAAACATATTGGAACAATTCTAGCACCTTCGATCGTTGCACGTGATTATTAAATGCAATTAATTAATTCTTTAGTGTATACATAAACATTATACACGATTAGGTGTATATGACTAACGAATTAATCAGTTGGTACCAAGTTTTGCAGTTAACGCATTCGTATCGGGAAACGAAATACCCCGGTTTATATGAAAAGCGAATATAGCGCGTGGAATATTATTCTTTTTTCTACTTATCGTTCGATTAAGCTGACGATAACAAAATTGAATGAAATATCCTGTAATTGCAAACAACTGGATCTCTCTGTTACTTTTAATCACCATATGCTGGTGACTGTGCAAGCATAGCAATTTTCCGTGTTTCTGCAACTATGAACAATTTCATTATATGCCGCATAATGCATAGCAATTATCTTGGAAACTTTTCATCCGCACGAATTGTCCTCGATACGTGTACGCAAAATGAGACTGTGAAAATGTCTTGGGAGAGATATAATTCACTTCATTCACCGAATAACCTTCTAGACAATTGAAGATAGTTCGTGTGCTTAATTTCCATGTCAAATCGAGGCTAATCTAGTCGTCGATGCGAAGACGAAAAGGGAAATTCAATAACCAGCAATAGCAGAATCTTGGACATTCGATTCGAGATTATTTTCAATTATCATAAAAAGAATTGAAAGTATTAAAAGAAAAAATTAATTTTACTAATAAATAATTACGTTCTATATTATTTTCCGTTCCATTCAATCTCTCTAAAGGCACGTCTGCGTTTATAAAAATCTGAATTTGCATAAACGTCCGCAATCTACTAATCAGTATGCAACTGATGAAATAAATACGATAGTGTGTCGATACACTTTCGTACCCGCTACGAAGGCATACCGTTAATCGCGATAGTCTACGTGCATTCCGCCAGGCCAACTATAAATGAAAACCATCGCGAGGCGAGTGAAAATGAGGCAGAGGACAGTGCTGCCCGTTCATAAAAAAGAAGAACGTAAATATTTCCGCGTAGTGCGCGTTCCATTTTCGTGACGCGGCATTCCGCTACGTGGCTCGCAGCGGAACGCGAGGTATATAGGAAAAAAGACACGCGTCGAATATACCCGATAAAAGTATTTATAAATTCGCGTTGCGTTTTGCAAGCGGGTATACAATCGGCCGGGTATGCATCGGCTATGCAGCCGCTGCAACGTCTCTAGACCCGCGTCGCGTGTCGGCTCGCGAGAGGTTTTGAGCATTTTTAGAATGTATTGGCCGATGTCGGTTTTTCCGTACTGCTTAAAGGAGCGAACGCCCGTTCGTGCCTTAAGGCGTGCATGAATCGAATACGAGATGCGTGTTCCTTTAACTTCATGCACGTTTCAACAGAGTGCGTGTACATATATATGGATATATATGTATATGCATACGTATAATACGTATATATTCTCCCGCAGCATCGCCTATTAACGTGTCGCCGTCGTTGAAATCTCCCTTCACGAATATCCCTCGTACGAAGCTTGCGAAAACATGAAAATCACCCTTTCCTGTTTCTTGTTTCTTAAAACAGAAATGTATATGATATTTACTGCGATACGTCTACACTGAGAGATTTTATGTGACTTTCTTAATATATTATTTTTGTAGGGATAGACATGAATTGAGTTTGTTGGATTACGTTTGCTTTTCAATTGCTGTATGTAGTTTGTCTTGTTGCTGTTGCGTTAATCTGCCTCGTATTACTAGTATTATTATTATTATTATCTATCGACTTGTCGGTGACGCTTACTGTTACTATTAGTATTATTGTTGTTACGAAAATATTTCTCCGATACTAGCGGACTTTCACTTTTGTTAATGGCCGTATAATCTAAAACCTTCGAATAGAAAGAAATATTACTGGATTATACTTCAAAAATACTAAAATCATCCTAAGTTTTACATATATCAGTGTGTTACGGGTATTACTTAACTATAACCTCTTATAATTTTTTATTTTTACGTTTAACAGTAGTAATTTCAGGAAATGTCAGCGTAGCACTGATAAAAATGTTCGGCTTTTACCGACTATATTAAGATGAAAGCATTTATTTATATTAACAAAGTAAAGAAGCAAGTTTTTTTAAAAGAAAAGTGTTATAACGACAAAGACGTCCACGCGCATCAACCAACAAATTCCATATGCTATATATATAATCTTCGTGTATCTAATAAATATTTTAAAATCTTCTGAACTCATTTATATTCAAATTTTCAAAATTTCAAATCGCGCTAATTAATTTCGAACGCGACAATAGTCGGATCTAATAATAGATCTCACGTGTAATCGTGATTTTGTTAGTTAACTTGAAAAAAGAAAAAAAAAAGCGGAACATCATCGGATGACCAGCATTTAAATCACTGGAACGATAGCACATGCCAGCGGACGTCGATGTTTAAAAGCTAGTTAGAAGAAAGCTGAAAGTTTCTCTTAAAGCTCTTTTACGATATGTCTTTGCATTTTGTTAATCAGCATACCTTCCTTTGGCAACGAAACTTCTCCAAATGCCTTTCAATATGGTTCGCAAACGTCAAAGGCACTCGCGTCTTCTCCGTTACCCATAATTCACTTCCTGAAACCGTCGAATTCACGCGCGTAGTCCCTTGATCTCACTCCGTTCGAAATTGACGAAACAGACGGAAAGTTTTTCAAGGGAAGTTACAATTTTGTGCCGGACTGAAAAATTGAAAGGGTATTTCGAAGTTTTTTAATATGGCGCAGCTTTGAAAGAGCCTTGCCCACTGAACAGCGAGAACTTAGCCGCCATCTTGGTGAACGCATGCGCCGTCCTCGAGAGAAGTCGAGGACGAAAGCTACGCATGCGCGGTATTGGTCCCGTCGTAAGTCCCTTTTCGCACTACACGGGCCTGACGTCAGAATTGGGACAACGGAAGCGATGGATTCAAGTACTTTTGTACACGAACAAAGTGAACTACATTTAATATGTAAAAGAGAATGAAATTGTTGCTTAACAGCACTTTAAAAACGATATATTCGATACGAATACATTCAAGGGGCGCTTATAATAAACATTAATCACTTAACGCGTAACTGTAACTAAACATAGTAGAATGAAAGGATTAAATCAACACATTACTAAGCATTTGTATTTAAATTTTTTATTTGTTAAGAAATACGTGAAAATAATTAAGCAACAAGAGCACTAGCAGTGGAGCTTTCATACTTCCAATTTGCTGGAAGAGTTCCCTTCGATTTGTAATACCGGGCAAGTCGATGAATCCTAGATTCTACGAGAATTAATCTGAATTTGCTGTCTTTGTCTTTGCGATTTCTTTCCAAATGTTTTCGGATCGCGACTGCCTTTTTGATTAAGTAGTAAAGGTCTTCTGGCAAATCAGGCGCAAGACCCATACTCTTGACAATCCTGAGAATCTTATTTCCGGTCCGGAAACGTACTTGTGCTACTCCATGCGAATCTCGAAGGATCACACCTAAAATTTTCAATTACTTTAAGTATCACTGGTATACATGTGTCTGTTATATTTCAAATAATAATAAATTTAACCAAATAAAGCACACATGAAGCATCAGGTGTTGGTGATACCTATGATGAGAAGATAAAATATCATAATCACTTCAAAAATCACCATGTGTTTTTAATATCGCAAACTACTATCAAGGAACAATGATAAAGCAATGAACCTTAATTAGTTTGCTTGAAATACAAGTACATTTCAAAGTATTGGATCAACTCAAAAGAAAAAGTTACCAATCTGAGATGGAGTATGTCCCTTCTTAGCTAGCTTGTAAATTAATTCTTTACAGTCCTCTGGTGTGAGTTTCAGCCATGTCGGAACGCTGCGTCTATACGGCAACGCTGATTGGGATATACCCTTTCTGTAATATCATAAACTTTCTTTATTAAAACTGCTTATTAAAATTCCATTTAATATTTCGAGTCTAATATTACATAACTTATTTTCTATACATATAAATACATGTCATCTTTATACATAATTGAAACAGAAAATTTGAGGTTGTGTTCAGGAGCAAACAAGATTTATAACAAATTTGTCGAAACAAGAAGCTCTCCACGATTCTGAAGTTAAAACTACACCAAATTCAATAGAAATATATATTGAAATTGAAGAAATATGTTAGAATTTACAATTATTAATACTCTAAATAAGGAACACATGGCCTCCAAAGAGACGCTGTCTTGACAACTTAAAATACAAAACATTCAGATATTTATATTGTAATAGTAATGGCAAATGCAAAATATGGTATGAACAACTTCTTTAAAATAATTAATATCAGCGTATTATATTAGATTTTAATTAACTTTACCCTGGTGCGTGCATACGACCCATCTTTGCGTAGTTTTCTACCACAAGAGACGGTGGCGCTCCTTTGCTTTCGTCAGCAGGCACCAGAACTATGAACTAGTTCAAAATTTAGCCGGGAGAATTGATAAAAAAATGATCATAGGGTAATAATACAATATATTGCGATTCTAAAATATATATTTAAATGGAAAAATATACTATTTCATTTACTTTATAGTAAATTTTGTTGACTGATCACTTTTAATAATAATTACGACTAATACGACAACGAATGTAACGCAATTATGCGAACAAATCTTTAATATTATATAAAAATAACATAATCGTGCAAACAGTAAATAAGTACACGGTATAAATTAATAATAAAAGTTATTGTATTATTCGCAGATTGTTTAGGAAATGTCAGGTACGTGATTTATAATTACGCTAAAGCTGAGCCTAAAAGTTAAATTTACTGCTTCTTTGTAGCTTCCGGCGGATGCGAGCCAAGAAATCAAGTAAGCATCTGAAAAAGTTTCATTTATCCACTCCTGAAAAGTTTTGTAACAATTTTTATGGTGACGTAAATTTGTCATAAAAAATAAATTGTTATTTATTACATGCAGTTAATTGTATAACACGTAATCTGATGGAAGATTAGTAGAACAACGAGAAAATAACGCAACGTCGCGAACGGCGTCGGCAGCCAAAATGTCGGCAGTTTCTCAACTTTAAGCGTACCCTCTGTCAACATTTGTAAATCTCCATCGAAGTCAACATCGAATCAGTCAATAATTAAATCGTTGATGATGTATGATCGATATTAGATTCTCTTGGTACAGTGAAAAAACAGAATCTTCAGAATTTCGAAGGTAAATTGACGTTCTCTAGGTTCTTCCTCCAATTGCTCGATCTTCGTCCCTTTCTCTTAGTGCATTTCATCGAAATTGTAAAAAATTTATTATCAAAGGTTTCCAAATAGCATCGGGACGATAATTGTTTGAGAAAAATATTTCCAAGCTGTGTTAGGGAGAGGAAAGTCTTTCGTTTCAAAATATTTTTCTTAACGTGAAAAGAATTTAGTGATGTGTTAATGTGGTTATATACAGTGACTCAGAAAGTATCGTTCTCGACGAGTCTTGGGTACATACTTAAATTAAGAATTTAAAAATTCCTGTACTAGTTCCATTATTTTGCCTGTGATGCAGAGCAGTGATTTTGAACGTACAGCAGAGGCTAATCTATTTAATGTGTATTAGAAATAAGATGATTTTATATATTAAAAGTAGCTTTATTATGATTTTTATTTTTGTTTTTATATTCAGTTCTAAATAAAACTATTTTTAGTCAATTCTCATTTGTTTGGATCTTACCACAATATTTACATCGATTCGGTCCTGATGAATTCGTTTCAAAAATCAATTTTTATTTAATTGCGTTACTTATTATTTTATGTAAGAATGACATCTTTGCTACATCGTAGCTTTGTATAATTTTACATGAAATATAAATGTAACTTTAACATGTAATTAACAAACAAATTTTTATAATCAATATTATTAAAGTAAGAGTGTTATTAAAATAAGTGATCTGTAGTCAATTGAAGTTATTGTTCATTTGACTCTAATCACCTAAAATAATATATGAATATATACAAGAATTTTATATGATGAGTAGAATTAATATTAACAACAATTATGAAGTATATGCATAAGTATATGTACAAAAATAATAATATGATGATTCAAACAGAGAGAAGAAAAAAGTGATGGCTATAATATACTAAATACCATAATAGATTTTAAGTATATTTAATAATTTCAAATGTCAATGAATGTTATTTGTTAACATTTGTCTATGTTTGTAATTGTGCATAGGACATGTGACCAGGCGGGTATGATTTTACAAGGAAGTTAAAATGTCTAGTGGCAACAATAAAATTCCACAATCCGGCAAGTGGAAGAAGCTTGTCAAACCTGATAGCGAAGATAGTGATGAATCTATAGTGCAATCTCGTAGAAAGAAAAAGGCATCTGTATGTTGAATTTATACGTGGCTATATTATATGTTCTTAACTTTAAATTTAATATTTTGGTCTGATCAAATTTTATTCTTTTAACATTATATTTGCAGAAATTCGTTAGCGAAGGTGAAACTAC
Source organism: Xylocopa sonorina (assembly GCF_050948175.1). Lineage (NCBI taxonomy): Eukaryota > Metazoa > Arthropoda > Insecta > Hymenoptera > Apidae > Xylocopa > Xylocopa sonorina. The sequence goes on from NC_135193.1 coordinate 19,495,333, forward strand.
CGACGATGACAGTGATGTTAAAAGACCTGTTCTACGAAGGCAAAAGCATGTAAGTTTTTAGTAATATAAAAAAGTATTAAAGTACCAATTTATTAAGTATTAAGTGCAAAATAATAAATCATATTATTATTTTTAAGCTTTTTTAGTCTCTTCAAACCTCTTTGAAATTATTGTATCTGTTAAAAAAGTATTTCTTTTTTCTTTTTTTAGAGGCTTATTACAGAAGAAGAGTCAAGTACTCAAAGCAGCAGTTCAGATACCAGTAAATATAAACAACTTGGTTAGTTTGTTGATAAAAATATTTATTATAATTCTAACTACATTATTTTATTGAAACATCTTCCATAATTTTAGATATTATGAATTATTACTAATAAAATTTATGGAACTTATTTGTTAGGAGAGAGTAGTGATACTTCGGAATGGCAATCAGACTGGAGTAGTTCATCAGAATTAGAAAAAAGATCTCCTGTTAGACGAAAAGTACTTGGGAAACCAAGAACCAAAAAACCTCCAAAAATTGTATCAGATACAGACACAGACAATAGCGATGAACAAGTAGAGAAATGTCCAATTTGTCTACTTCCCTTTAGAAGGCAACAGTTAGGCACTCCTTCCTCCTGTGAACATTGTTTTTGCTTAGAATGTTTAATCGAATGGAGTAAAAATATAAATACTTGTCCAGTGGATCGACAAACTTTTACAGTAATTCATGTCAGAGATAAGCTTGGCGGTCAAGTATGTTTCACAGTAAAATATAAATTTAAATAATAACTTCTAGTTAAAGAATTAAAATTAATTTTCGATACCTTTATAACTTCTTGTAGATTATAAAGTGTGTACCAGTACAAGTTGCTCCTCGTGTAGAAGAGAGTTTAGATGATCTAACATTTTGTGAAGTATGCCATCGTTGTGATAGAGAAGATCATATGCTTCTTTGTGATGGTTGTGATTGTGGTTACCATTTGGAATGTTTAACTCCCCCACTGACAGAAGTACCTATAGAAGAGTGGTTTTGCCCAGAGTGCTCCCAAAATAGTCAAAATGATGCAGAAGCTGTAAGCTGTTTATTATACATTGAGATTCTTAGCAATTCCACTTTATATTTAGTAATATATTGTTAATAACTATGCGCGACCATTGTAAAATAAAATATTAAATTATCTAAACTTAGGTGGAAATTGATATGGATGAGATCTCAGATTTGATGGAAGAAGCTCGCAGACTTGGCGTTTCTTATGGAAGAATTCGTACCAATATACCACAAGATCTTCAACCGAGGATCGTACCTCGCACTAGACATACAGAACGTGTTAGAGCTACTATTCGCAGGTATCGATAGAATAAAAAAATATAGATTGAATTTCTTTTTTGTTTAAATAAAATTCGATAAGAAATAAAGAATACAACTAAGTTAGAAGTTAATCAATATGTAATTTGTTTCTTATAGAAGAAATAGACTAGATGATAATACACAATTAACTCGTCAACTGACGATCGATCCGAATCAACCCTCTACTTCGTCTGGTTTGGAGAACTTTGGAGACAACAGTCGCAGTCGATCCCCAAGTAATGCCTCTAACTCTTTGTGTTCGGGGGATCGTAATTGTTCAAAGAAGCATTCTAGAAAATCACGGAGATGCAGAAGTAGTTCCAGCGATTCCACTGATGAAAGTATTTCCAGAAAGTCTCAGCGAAGAGTTAATGATAAAAGTATTTCCGGAAATTCGAGTAATAGTAGAAGGAAAGGAACCAGTAGCAGAAAGTCTGGAGGTAGTTCGAGAAAAAGTGGGACTAGAAATAATTCAAGAAAATCTGGAAGGTCTAAAAAAGCTTCTAGTAGGGGTACTGTATTGAAGGAAGTGAGAATTACAGAACGTAATGAAGACGGAGAAGAAGAAGAAATTGTAACTTACGTAAAAGTGGCTTCGGTTGGATCAAGAAAGAGAAGAACGAAAAGAAGAAAGGTATTTTAATATTGCTTTCTGAAAACTTTGTTTTTTTTTCTCTTTTTTTTTTAATAAAAGTTCTTTTCTACAAAATATTTAATCGTATTTATTACATAAAATCCAAATTATAGAAAAAAAAAGATAATTAAACAAAAAAGAAAATGGAAAATAAAAACATTTTCTTTTTTATAGAGGAGAACTCGTAGACGTCGGGCTAGAACTGTATCCAGTGTTTTACGTAGTACCAAACAGAAGCTTGCAGTTTCTTTGGGTATTTGCAAGCCTGTTAAAGGGGTTCCATTGTTAATACCTAATGTTAGAAATCGTTCAATCTTACCAGAAAGGTCTGCGTTAACCGTTGCTCGATATAATGCTGGAATTTCAAGACTTAGTCTTATGGGAGATCGTTTAGACTTGGATTACAGTCCTCCAGGGTAAATATTTCGCTTTTATTTAAATTATTTACATAACAGAATACTACATACAGATATAAAGTTAACTTTATTCAAATATATGTATAAAATATACTAAAAAGACTAATTATCTCAATAAAAGTTAATTAAAGTCGTAAAATTTTTTATTTGTAGATCAGAGACAGAAGATTATCATGCACCGGTTGGCCCTACTATAACTATTCAAAGGCATTCTATAATCTCTTCTCGAAGACACTTGCGTTTAAAAGCCGTCATTGCTCCTCGACAACCACAAACTGATCTTCTGAGTAGCATAATAAGCGATCAAGAAATATGGCATTCGAAAAATATGAATAATAATAATAATGTGACTTTAAAAGCTGATGGACTCCATCTAATTAAAAAGGAGGAAAACTTGGACGATTTGAAGAAGGAAAAATCGGAAGAAAAAGGATTATCCAAAATGGAAGAGACAGAATCAGTAGTAGAAGATAGAATTTCCACGACAGACACACCGTTAGAAGTTTCTAGGATCAATCCAGAATCAATTACACAGGCGCCAATGTATAATAATCCTTGTGGCGGAGGAAACAGAGGCAATTTTAGAGGCGGTTATAGAGATAACACAAGGCATAGTCATGGAGGGCAGAATTATGGAAGAGATTCTTTAGGTGGGAATGGAAGACATAGTTATGGAGGAAGCGGTGGCAATTTTGGGAGAGACTTTGCACCACCTCCGTTTTACAATCCAAATTTTGAACACTGTGGACCTCCAATATTTGGAAGTAATCCTCCATTTAGAAATCGGAACCCTCAACATTTTAGAAACGAAAGGTACTAAATGTAATTTCAAACAAAAAATTGCAATACTTTTTGGAATATCTCCTTGTAAGATCTTTCTATTAATCATGTTTAAATAATTCCAACTCTATTTTCACAGATTTCGTTTCATGCCCCCAGGAAGGCCACAATTTAATTTTGCTGAAGGCTTCTCCGAGCATCATTCATTCCCCGAAAGATTCAATCGTCCTAGTTCCTCGCCAGCTCCCATCGAACGTCCTCAGAACAATATGCCACCTAATTTACCGGAAGACACGCCCAGAAATGATAATGTAGACCAGCAATCGCAAGATACTGAAAATGCCTCTGTTAGGCAGGAAGAGGATTGTGATATTTATTGCGATATAGAAACTAAATCTGATGGTGAGCTTCAAGATCAACAAAATGGTTCAATGGCATTGTTACCGCCGCCAGAACCTCCATCAGGACTCTTGGATTTCGAGGAAAATTCTAGGAGCGATAAGGATAGTGATCAAGAACTGGTTATCGATGATAGCCAAAAAGAGGACACTCCAAAGAATGACAAATACGATCCATTTTCTGTGGATAGTGATAGTGACAGTGAAGTAAAGAAAAACGAAGGAATTGGCGAGGGAAAAAAAGAAGAAAAACTACCTCCTGTACCAAGTGTGATACAGCCGGAGACTCCAGATACATCGGTTCGTTTGTTACCGTACGACGAGGAGGACGAAGAAGATTCTCAAGCCGACTGTCCTAATTTTTCAATTTATTCCTCTCAAACGATCGATGTAGCACGACATACCGAACAACAATTGTCGCAACAAATAGGTCCTCTTGAACCACCTCCTCTTCCTCCTTCGATTCCAGATGACGACGATGTAATTGTCGGCGACGTTCAGGCTTGCGATCTTGCCGATATTCCAGAACCATCAGATCCATATGTCGAGGCTTTAAAAAAAGAGAGACAAACTTTAAGTAAAATTCCGCCGAAAAAAATTTCTCACGATAGTAGAGGAAAAATTACGTTCAAAATTGGTACTAAATTAAAGATTAATAATAGACTGCTAGGATTACAAGAAGAGGAAAAGGAGAGTAACGAAGAAAAGAAAAAAGATGCTGAGGTAAATAATAGCTATAATTTGATACGTTCTCTGGGTAAAATATTATTTCTAATAATGAAGTACGAAGGTGATTTTCAATCATTCGTATAACTATAGGAAAAAATACTTGCAAACAGTTCAAAATACAAAGTTTATAGACAAACGATATATTATTTAAAGTATTTGAAATATTTTCTCTTTATATTTTACCCAGCTCTGAATACGCTGCATTTTGTACATAATATTAGCATTATAAACAATATTTTGCAGCCTCCGAAGGAAGAAGAAATTCCTATCGATCGAGAAGAAGAAAGAAAGAGAATTGCAAAAGCCAAATTAGACGATGAATTTGAGTCGAAAGGTGGCAAAAGGGTAGATTCGGATGAACCTTCGACTCCTGCGAATTTTTTGGATTTGAAAGAGAACGATCCAAGTGAACAAGGAAAGGAGAAAAAGTGGATAGAAGTATCTAAGAACGAGGAACTAGAGAAAGAATCAAATGTAGTTACTTGTTCGGGAGTAATAGAGTTGTCACCTAGAAAGTTTGAGAACGAATTAAGTAGCGAGTGTCCGTCCGAAGAAGGAAGTGAAACCTTCGCTTTGCACCATAAGACACCAAAGACCGATGTCGAGGAAGGAGATTTAATAAAGGAGATTCCAAAGATTGAGGAAGATCATGATAAAGTTAAAGTTAAAGGCCATGATGGTTCAGGCAATGAAAAAGACGATAAAGAACAATGCTTTGGTGACGATGAAGAGGACGAAGAAGATGACGAAGAAGAGGAGGAGGAGGAAGAGGAAGAAGAGGAAGAAGAAAGATTTCCTATCGAGAAAGAAAAGATGGATAAAACGATTGTAATTGAAGAAGATGTGGATAAAAATCCGTGGGAATCGGATGGAGCCTATACTCCTTGCAAGGACGAACTTCCTTTGAAGGAGTCGAAATCTTCCGAGCAATTGCCGTCTATTGAAAGCGGTTTAGAACCGATCACACCAACGAAAGACAAACCTGATGATTTAGATAGCTGCAGAACTCCAGTCGATTACAATGTTTTAGGCACAGAAGCTATTTCAGAGACGGACGAGGCGATGAATTTCGAAGACGAGCTAACATTATTGAGCTTACGGCGGGAGAAAGAAATGGAGGATGGAGAAATTGTCGAGGAGAAAATTGTAAAGGAAGGCGAGAAAGCTGAGAAGGAAAAGGAGGAGGAAAAGAAACGAAAGAAAAAAGAGAAGAAAGAAAAGAGCAAGGAAACAGAAAAGAATAAAGAAAACATTGCTTCGGAAAATCAGGTAGCGTGGAAGAAACTGTCGAAAAGTACAAAAGAGAGATCCTATCGAGATAAGGAAAAGAGATCGAAATCTAAGGAGAAAGAGAAACCGAAGAAAAAGAAAGAAGTGGTGAAGAAGAAGGAAAAAAGGAAAGAATTGCCCAGATACGATGTTAGGAAAATCGTTGCGGAAAGACCTTCTAGACCGAGGAAAGATGAATACGGAAGAGATATTAGAGAAAAATCGAGACAAAGGAGTAGATCTAGAAGTTGTAATTCGTCCAAACGCTCCCGATCGTACTCCAAGCTTCGATCTAGAAGCAGATCCAGAACTAGATTACAAAGATCTTGGTCTAGAGATCGTAGGTCTTACTCAAAATCGTTATCCAGACGAAGATCCCTTTCTCGCGGAAGACGTAAATCGCCAAAAAGGAGATCAGCTTCTAGAAGAAGATCCTCATCGAGGAAACGATCACTTTCCAGGCGAAGGTCAAGATCTGTGTCCCGAAAACGAAGATCTCTATCAAGAAGGAGATCCAGAAGATCAGTCTCAAGGTCGAGAAGATCTCTGTCGAGGTCTAGACAAAGAAGATCTGTGTCAAGATCCAGAAGATCTTTGTCCAGATCTCGCGACAGACGCAAAGACAAGAAAAAGTATAAATCTCGTAGCCGATCGAGGAACAGGAAGAAGTCTCGCTCGAAATCACCTAGAAAGTCTTCGAAGTCGAGAGAGAGGAAGCATTCGAAGAGAAAAGCTCAAAGCAGATCGAGGTCAAAGGGTAGATCTTGTTCGAGAAATTGGGAGCAAGTTGAAAAAATTGTGGAACAAGAATTTTCGAGGGAGAGGGAAGAGAGAGATTCGTGGAGTGCCCAATGGACGCCATCTTGGTCAAGATCTAGATCGAAAACGCCACCACACGTGCAACAAGAGCCAATTGCTTCTAGAGAGTGGTCTCCGATGCTAGATAACGTTTCAGTGCCACCGAAAAACTTAACAGTAATCCTAACGAACAAAGAAGCTATTAAGAAAAAGAAGAAGGAACGTAGGAAGGAAAGTAAAAAGACGAAAGATGAGAAGAAGAGAAAGGGAAAGAGGAATAGGACACCGCCACCGTCGAAAGAGGTATTTGCTAGCGGAGATAATATTTTGGTCAGTGTGTGTTTTAATAAAGACAATGAGAACAACCAAGCTGGTGTTCCAGAGCTTCCAGAGACAATTCCTTTAATTCCACCTTTGAAACGCCGTCGTAGAGAATCCCTTCAAACGGATCCACCGAAACGCTCGAAGAAAGAAAAGTCGAAGGACAAACGGTCGAAATCTCCGAAGCCTAAAAAGGACAAAAAGAAGAAATCAAAAGCGGCTGAGATAGCGGCCACTAAGAAACCGGTCGCGGTAATTGATTTAGATCAGTCTCCGTTCCGAGAACAGACGCCGTCGCCTAGAGATGTGATCGTTCTTAGCGACGACGACGATAAGCAAATTCAACAGAACACACCGGATCAATGCCAACCGTCACAAAATTCTCCGCCGCGGGAGCAATTCGTTTCTCAGGGTCCAAAGACACCACCAGAACCGCAGATAAAATTTTCTATAACCAAACAGACCAGTAACTTACGACCATCGATGTTGAATCCACTTTTAGATGAGGAGGAAGAGGAAGAGATGGACGAAAGGGTCGAGGAGGAATTAGAAATGAGAGCGCAACAGGAATTAGAATTAAGATTGAAAATCGGACCAAATACACCCCCGGAACCGCCAACATCTCCGCCAACTAGTCCGGATGCTTACGATCCGTTCGATCCGACCAAGTCCAGGTCACCGACACCGGATGCTAGCCAGGAGGCGAATTCCAGCGACGAGAGAAGACGATCACCCAGGAAACACGACTCTATCGATGGGAATATACTCGAAGAGGAGAACATGCAAAGCCAGGAGAGACAGAGCCAAGAGAAGCAACTGGAGAAGCCCAAGATCATTTCTATGGTCACCATTAAGAGAGCTTCACCGCAAAGGGACGACATTAACGAAAATGAGAGCAATAAGGACACCGCGATCTCTACTGGGAATCTAGAGGTACAGCAGAGTCAACAAAATGCACAAAACCAGAGTAATCCTTTCGCGGTGATGAACCCTGTATTGGCTACAGTAGCTGCAGCGGTACAGAGAAGCGGAGTATATAATGCGACAAATTCAAATAGTAGTCAACGTAACTTGTTACAGTCGAATCGAATTTCACCGAGTAACCAACAAAAACAACGTTCTGGCGATCGTTCCCAAGCACCACCGGTCTTTGCGAACTCGGGAAAATCGTCGAGAAGCTCGAAGTCCGGACAGACGAAGACCAATGGACAAAATGGAAACGATGCCGGGACGGAAGCGACGGACAACGTGGACATGTCTTCCCCTTACTCGCCTGGATCGACTCTTAGCGACGGGATATTCGATCCACCGAGTCCTACAAATTTCAATAGTTCACCCGGCGCTGGGGCAGTAAGCGAAGCTGGGCCTGTCGGACCGCAGCCTACCAAAAACAGTAATACAAAAACGGTAAAAGCCACCGAGAAAAAGGACGCGTTCGATGCCCTTTTCGGCACTTTACCGATCACTAAGACTGTCAGTAAATCGAGTAGAAGTAAAAAGCCTGAAAAGGAAAAGAAAAAAAAGTCCACGAATCCAAAGGTCGGTGTTAGAATGGACGAAAACCAGCTTCAAATATTGGATGATCTTCCAAGTTCTGCGGTTGAAATGCAAGTCAAGGATAAGGTTTGGGTTTCATGCAAATTTCTTTCATTTTATAATCTAATTCCTGTGTTTGACCACAAAGAGATATTTGTTCAAATTTCAATAAATACTAGTAGATAAAAATTGAGTAACAAAGCAGAATTACATTTGAAAGTAAAGAGAATTTCATTAGAGTGTTTTATAATTAATTGTCAGTTATAGGACTAGAATTTAGATATTATTGTATCATATATATAAGTGACCGTTTCATCGTGTACACGTTTTAATGATATTATATTCGATTGTTTTTTAGTTCCTAAAGAAATTAAATCGTCAAGAGCGAGTGGTTGAAGAAGTCAAATTAGTTTTGAAGCCGCATTACACGAAGAAACATGTAACAAAAGAAGAGTACAAGGATATTATGCGAAAAGCAGTACCTAAGGTATGCAATTTTTTTAAATAATAAAAACTGTAAGTACAGGTCTCTGAATAAGAGAGAAATGTACTGTCATAATATTTATTTTTGCTAGATATGTCATAATAAGACGGGAGAAATTAATCCGAAGAAAATTGCCCATTTAATAGAAGCTTATGTAAGAAAGTGCAGAAACAGCAAAAAGAAAACTACAGAGAGTTCCTCGTCGAAGGCCTCTAAACCAGCGTGAGTAAACATAAATAAGTAATATAATAATCATAGTTGTGTACCTTTTCTTGTAAAAAGTTATTTTTAAATAAGTATGGAATATTATATTACGTACACTAAAAACTTGTGCTATCTTTTCTTTAATTTTGCCTATAAATTGTAAAAAATGGTACAACAATATTATTTTGTATGCTTTTACTCGTCATGTTACTTATTAATTTAGCAATAAGTATTATTTACAACTGGAAAAAATGTTAATTTATTTGTTACAGAAAAATTTTGTGGAGTTGATCACGAGTCAGCTAGGTATCTGTTCAATTCCCTTCAGTTTTGTAGTTCAGATGATCGTCGTGCTCGATGAGCGGTGAGTGAGCTTCGAGACAGCTAGTCTCCTCTTCGATGATGCGATGTATCTTGTATTCTCTGTAAATACGTAATTAATTCATTGATTGGTCGATTGATTGGTCGATTGGTTGGTTGCTTGATTGATTGATCGATTAACTTTTATATAAGGATACCATTTATTATTTATATAAACAGTACCCTTTTATCTCATCAGGGAATCCAATTGTCTCTACGGAAGATCCATTATATTCAATTATTTAAGATCTTTTCTTTTTTTTTTTTTTTTTAATTATACAAAAATCAACTGTGTCTTATATTTGAATAGTTCATTATAATTTATATACTATGCATAGTGTTAAAATTCTTATATATGATCAGTACTAGACCACAGAACTAATTTATTTCTCTTGCTTGCTTTATATTATAAATCTGTAAATTTCACAAATCTGTTGTTTACATTTATTTGCAAAAAGTTACTTACCAGTCCTGTTGTATTGTGCACTGCATTTTGTCAGAATTGACAAATATACAAACTTATACAATTTCTCTTGAAATGAAAGTAAATTATAGAGTTCAGATTTCATGTAAATATCTATGCTATATTATGAATAAATACTAACATTATTGTCTTTAGCATTGAAATACCTATTTGTACAGACAAATACGTATTGATACTGCTGATATTTTGACGACTATTTAGGTAATTTAGCATTAATCTCTATTTTCTATGGGAAATGAAACATATGAACAATTTTTTTGAAGTTACGTTGATATATGAATGCGTACGTCCCACAAATCTCGACACTTTTGGCTTTTCCGCAGAGACTGTCATTTTCATATTTCTTAATGCACATGTAAAAATGCTTGAATGCCACGTTTCAAACGTACATATTGTAATTTCACTCTTAATAAAGAGTTGGACATTATTCGAATAAATTATTATTATCAGTACTATCATTATTATTATTACCATTGTGTCTATTACTGTATTATTATTAGTACTACTGTATGTATTATTAATATATAGATAATTACTTTACTGAACCTTGCACCGGATATTTTATTTATTTTTAAGTCTATTTAGATGGATGAAATTTATTCGAATAAAATTGCAGTCTAATTATTTTTCTTCTTTTTTGCAAAGTACTACAAACAATTGTACCAGAATACTGAACAAAGGATTAAAGCAAAATTAACTAGATATCTATTAATTTTAATATATACCAAATCATGTGTATCGATTGAAGTCTGATAATGTTTGAAATATTTACTGCAAATTGATTTTTCTTTTAAATGCCACTCAAATGCTAACTGTATCAATGTGTAAAATTAAAAGCTTGGTTAATGAAAATGATTTTATTGAATCGTTGATTGTTATTCGAATAGAAATTGTCCAACTCTAATGTTGTATAGCCATAAAATGTGTATGGGTGCGAGAGGGATAGAGTGAATGAAAATTAGCCATAAGAAATAGAAGATCGTGTCTCAAGAAATTGTAAAATATAAGGATTTCAAAAGTAGGTACTGCTCAAGTTATATGCGATTGGTCAATGTTTTACCAATCAAGTGTCAACTATACTCCTATGGAAGTGATCGGATAATGTTCGATTCTTTTCAACTCTGAATAATTGAAATACATCGTATTAAACAATTGATTACTTTTTTTTTATGCTTAAAGTGATTACAGGAACTTTATCTAGACTTCGTTATGCTAACATTTTCTTTGTAATTTACTTCTCTTTTTGGTTGTATAAAATAGATTAATATATATATATATATATAGATATGTAAGAATAATTCAACTCTTAAAATGACTAAAATAATATTTTTAAAAATCATCAAAGATATACGTGAAGAAATAACGATACTAACAAAATGAACTTTCGTATCCAAAGGGCATCTGTCCGTGATTATTATTTGGAGCGTTGCCTACTGCCATCCGGAGCATTTAACTCGACGTTCAACTCTATTCAATTGATTGAATTTATAATTAAAATAATACCCCTCGATCGAATCGATCCAAGATTTTATTCTTTCGAAACGTCGACCGTTTCGGAGATCAACATTCATTGATTTATACACGATTATTCCTTTAAACACATTATGTAACAACATTGTATTTAGATTAATTTAGACAGCTCCTTACAAGATAGATTAGTATCATAAATATATATGTGGAAGTGGATCTATTTGTAAATGTGTTGTAAGGCTAAAATAAGCAGAAAGTGTGTACCATTATTTAATTCCCATCGCATCAATGTTACATTCGACAACTAATCACTAATGTACATACTAAAGCTCTTCTTATCTGTATAAGAAAAACCTATTCCGCTGTAGTGTTATCGAATTGTGTTCAAATTGAAGGAAAATTTAACATCTTCAAAACTGCTTCCCCTAGAAATGTAGCTAAAGATGGTGTTACCTTAACTATCCCAGAATGGCATATAATAATTGTACAGAAGCTCCAGAAAATACTCACAGACGATCACAGTAAGACCATTAACTCGTTACATTGTAAATAATACCAAACGTACGTTAAACTAATAGCTAAAGCGAAGGAATTATCACTTTAAAAAAAAATATATATATATATTGGATGCTAAAGAATCGAACAAAATATCCCTGGATCGTTAAATTTTTATACTTTTTATCCTTCCAAGTCAGAAATTTTAAACGTAATACGGGGAAAATTTTGAACTTATATTAGTAGTTGACGACTCGGAACTACAAATACAGTTTGTAACATTAGGTGCGAATAGTAATGGGTATGTCTGCGCATGTGTGTGGAATCTTTTGTACTAAATAATAATGTATATATAATGAAGGGAGAAATAAAGAATTTAATATTATCGAAAGAAGTCAAAGTAACATTAAACATTTTAATATTGTAACGCATAATATGTAGCGAATAGAATATAATAGTAAGAGATGAATGACAGACTAGTTTCTCTGGTAAAAAAACATAAGATTTTATTTATTGTTAATACATTAGTATAAAAAGGTATGCGTTTTATATTTATAAACTAGATATCGCATTGATAAACTTATGGTTACAAAATTTTAGTATTTCACATCATATATGATTTTTATTTGTTAAATATTTAAATGCCATCAGACCAATAACAAATTTTTTACACGATCGATTAACAGATTTTTATGTATAAACTGTTGACAAAGAGCTTTATATGTAATTTCATGAATTTCTTTTTATTGAAACTTTGTTATTGTCTATACAAGAGCATAACATTAGAATAGTTTAAAATTTATTAAAAAATATTAATATCATAATTATATTATTTACATACATTTTCTCATTTGAATATTAATGGACGGATGGATGATTTCTTGTATAAAAATGTCTCGTTTGTAATTCTCTTAAGTAACTTAAAAGCTAATATTAATTTATACAAAAATTTGTTCTAGTTGAACAGTGTATTAATATCTTCAAATGAATGACGATTACGTTTATGATTAATGAAGAAAATACTTATATTTCGGAACAAATATTAATCAGATCTCATGGAAGAAAAAAATGAAGTTACTAATAGCATTGTAACTTGCACCAGATACCTATTACTTCCTAAATTAATCTGTGTAAAACAGTAAATCATACTGTCCTCTTCGTTTTTTTCAATGAAAGTACTCAATATATCATTTACTTTCCGAAAATATGATACTGACGGTTTACTTATATCTATGTTATATAAAAAGTATACTCACATTATTACACATACTCATAAATTCTTAATAATAATAACAGCGATATACCTAAAGCAGCATCCAAGATCTTATTACCAGCGCTGCTTCTAAAAGCAGCTACGTCGCCCATTTGGAATGTATGAGTGGGACTAGACATACGTCCGTCTCCGCCGTTGCTAAATGCGAGTACACGCAAGTGATATGCCTTACCAGGGCTGAGATTAGTGATATCGGCTTCTAATTTTGAGCCTCCTGGTATAATAGTATCATTTGCAGTGCTCATATCTTGATCTAGTTCCCAAACGCGTATCTTGTAACCGATTAATGGTTCTTCGTCGGTACTCGGTTGTACATAACGCCATACAACACGAACCGTCGAAGGATTCACTCCGTAAACGTTGACCGAGGATGGTGGCTTTTGTGGAGCTTTACGATAAGTTCTCTCCAAAAATCGTTCACTCTCGGGCCCCTCGCCGGCAGAATTGTAAGCCATTACTTTAACGTAATAATAAGTGTCGGGTTGCAAACCAACGATAAGAGCCCACGGTCTCGTACTACGTGACAAATAATATACTGCGTCTTCCTCTGCGTTAATCTCTTTCCAATATTTTATCCTATGACCTATCAATTTGCCCCTTAATTTCTCACGCGTTTGCTCGATCGGTGACCAGCTAATTTTTAAACTGGTGCTATTGTAACTGCGTGCAACAACTTGTTGGGGAGCTACTTGCGGCATGTCTTCAGCGCTAAATATCGTTACTTCGTTGGACACCGGTCCAAAGCCCAGCGAGTTAGCAGCTTGTACCTTGACTTCATATTCTGTGTAATAGTATTGTTGGGGTATTTGAACAACACTTCTCCCAACATTACCGTATTCCTTTAAGGACAATGATTGAAACTCCGTTTCGTGATGTTTTCGACGCCAAAATATTTTATAGTAAATTCCAGGGCCATTTTGTTCAGAAGGTGCTAAAGGATCCCATGTTATCGTAAGATCTCCAATTTTTCCTCCTCCCCCGCCTATATTGGATGGGAATTTCGATGGTTTATCCGATGGAGTACTGTACTGCGGAGATGGTGATGATGGTAAACTGTATCCCAGTTCGTTAAATGCAGACACACAAAACTCATAAGTAGTATAAGGATTTAAAACGTTCTCTAGATAAGCTTCTTTTCTACCGTTGTATCTGTCTACTTTAATAGCAGTGATATCTGAAATAATATTTATATTACGTATATTTCAACTAGAAAATTTATATAATCACAAATCAGACGTATTGTACATACTTTCTATGATTGTAAACCATGTCTGGTTCCAGTTTGTTCTCGCAGTTACGGTATACATGGTAATAGGTTTCCCATTGAAAGCACCATCGGTCCAACGTAGAGTCGTGGAAGTTTTTACAATATTTACAACTTGTACACCACCGGGCGGTCCTGGCGGTCCCTCGATTGTAACTGTCGCTTTGCTGGAAATTTCACCAACCGCGCTTTTAATTATACATTCGTATTCTCCTGCCTCTGCGAACGAGGCATTTATTATATTCAGTTCTTCTCCGTCAATAGTCAATCTAGGATTATTTATTAGATCTTCATCCCTGATACGTAAACCGTTATGCTTCCAGATATAGGCCACATCCAACATCTCATCCACTTCTCCCATGCAACGCAAAGTTTGATTCTGCATAACTGCTGTAGTTATCCGTTGCGGTAACTTCTCCACAAATTTTGGGCCACCTTCAATTAAAATCAGCATCTTAAATATAGTTGTAACAAAATGATAATCGTGTAGAGCAAAGTATATTTCCTTACGCAAAACTATTAACCGTCCACGTGTTTCATCACTTCCATATTGATTGCTCGCGGTGCAAACATACGTGCCCTCGTCGTCCCTCGAAACAGGATTAATTATGAGATTGCCAGTTTCTAAAATTGTACGCCTACCACCAGTACCAATGACGTTTCCATCCTTTTTCCAAACAAATTTCGGCCTGGGTGCAGCTTCAGGGTTACAAATGATTGTGACGTTGCTCTTTTCTGCCGCGTAGGTTTCCGATTCCATAGGCCGTTTTTTAAACGATGGTTTTAATGCTGCAATTTAAAAAATAAATATAACAATGATAATATATTTAAAGAAATATACTCGCGATATGCAATAAACGCAATCAACGCAATGCAAACTATTAGAGTCACTGTATAAGATCGTTATTAGGGCCAATAGGAGCTTACATAAAATTCGAAGTTGGCCAGACGAGTATCTGGTTTTCAACTGATTTTTCGCACGACACTGATACATAGCTTGGTCTCGTTCTGGATCCAAATTTTTTATACTTAAAACATTATCCTGTATAGAATATCGATCTCTGTCATCAGGCGGGAGAGTGTCCATGCTTAATATTTCACCATTTCTAAACCAATTGTATATTACATCTGGTATTCCAAACGCCTCACAAGTCCAAGTTAAATCTCCCCTATTGTCCATATGTTTGTCTACTAATGGAATAGTAAAATTCGGCTCTGCTTGAATAGTTAGTCTCACTGAATTTTCAATTGATAATCTGCCGTTATAAACTCTACAAATATACTCTCCTTGATCTTCAACGTGTACTTTTGGCAATATCAATACTCGATTATAATTAGTCGTGTACGCATTATGTGGCAGTGGAGCACCTTTCCTTGTCCAATTGTATGACGGAACAGGACTGTATTGAATTAAAAAAAAAAAAATACAAACGTTATGGATGAATGTAAACGTAAATTTTGTAACTTATCAATTTACGTATCTCAAATAGTAAAGTAAAATAACTGGAACAATTGAACTTACTATCCAAACGCGATACATTCAAATCTAACTTCTTCTCCTGCGATCGGAGCTTCTGGAAATGCTTTTGGGAAATTATTCGGGAATTTTAATTGTTGAAAAGAAGCTGAAACGTGAAAATGTGTTAATAAAAGTATGAAATATATTGTAGAAGATAAAATAACGAGATTGAAGAGGAAGAAAAATAATTACAATGCGGATCAACCCTCAAAGGAAAGAATGGTCCGTTGCGACCGGTTTCAGAAGCAATACTTTGAACGTTACAAGAATAATTGCCACGATCGATCAACTCGAGCGCAGAGAAGTAAAGTGCTCCATCGAGGGAAACGAAGACACGTTGATCTTCTTCCACAAAGTTTGGGAAGTAATCACGTGCCCAAAAATATTTCACACCGGAGAAATGTTGCGGCGGATCACAATATATAACTTTACCCCAATTTTGGTCTCCGCGTTCTTCTGAACGCTTTAAATTAAACTCCAGAATATAGCCAAACGACAATTGCACACTTTCAGATATAATTGTGCCAAATTTATTTGTCGCTTTGCAATGATACGAACCTCTGTCCTTTTTCTAAAAGCAAAAGATCCAGTATGCTTTAAGTATAACAGCAAAAATTACATTTCAAAATCCTAATATCTCTGGGAATATAGATTTACCTGATCTGGTTCGTAAATGATTAAAGTACCACCGGTAACTGTAAACCTAGCATTCTTTAAAGGATCTATTCTAGTCGCAATCAATCTGTCGTTCTCATAATCCTCCTTATACCACTCGTACGTCGGTGCGGGGTAGCCGCTTGCCAAGCAACTCAACGATACGTCATTAATTATCTTCCCTTTCGCTACATCGAATATTGTATCCACGGGTTGTTTAATAAAATATGGTCCTCTAGGAATTTCATTAGGATTCTCAATTTCAATGCCATATTGATAAGTACGATCGTCGTCCACTAAATTGTGCAAATTAGAAATCGGAGCTTCGCAGATGTACAATAATCTATCTCTGCCCGTTACTTTCTCCAATCCCCAACGTTGTAAATTATTGTTATACGAGTACACTAAATAATCTTTATCAACCATCATATCAATAGGTTCTGGTAAAAATGCGTTATCCATATCCGATAACTGAGTATTGTCAGGCTCGTTTACCCAAATCCCATTCTGGTACTTTATACCAGTATACCATTTCCTATGCTGAGGATCTTCCCACTGTAATTGATATAATATAAATCCATGTTCTTCCAAGGAATTAATCGCAAGGAGATCGCTCTGATAAGCCTCGCAATTCTTTCTAGCTTCCTCCCTTTCCTTGATAGGACTCTTTATAAAACGATAACACGATTCCTGAAATTTTACCCAATGTTCCGGGCACTTGTAATAAGCTTCCTGATATAAGACGTTTTGAGCGAACGTACTACTAGACGCAATCAAAATGTAAGTCACAATTATCTGCGTATGATACATCGTTATTGCAATACACCCTGGAAATTGTTTTCTTTGCTCAAATTATTTATGATCTGAAATAAAAGAAAAACAGTTATGTACTTTACATTACATTAAATATTTATTATATATTTTATGCCATATTTAAGTTAACTACATGCTAATGGATTAGATCTCTTCAAAATAATGAATCATAGCAAGTCATAGTTATGAAATTTTTGAGTGATTCTCTTCTAAATTAATATATTTTTACTTTGCATTCAATTTCCATAGTTTTATTGATTTTTAAATTACTTAATCTCCATTTGTTTCAAAGTGCGTTAGTATAGTGGGTTAGTAAGAATGTAATTAAGCAAAGTAATCCTTAAACACATAGCAAAAACATTTGTAACGATGACACAAGAACGATATTAGGGAGTGGCAATATAAACTTCAAACACTCTCGTGATATTTAATTTAGAGTTTTCATTTTTACACATATATGCTGTTATTGAGCATATTTTACCTTTCATTGATTCCAGTTTATTTATAACTTATTATAAATTTTTATTTAACAATTACCGGAATCAGCGTCCCCGTTGTTGTCACAACGCATGACTACCTATTTATCCAAATGTAAGCTAGTATTAACTTGCGTGCACGTGTGTTAAAATTAGGTTTCAGAAAATTATAAAATATAAAATTAAGGAAAATGGGATAATTTCTCTGCAAACTATATACCAATAAATAACTTATTAGTAATGTGTAATTAATATATACGTTTAATTAATTATATTATTGAAAACGAGCTTTTAGTATTCGTTTACATGAATATATGACTGCATATCATTATTTATTAATCGTGGCGCCATCTCTGTGGAAAGTGCTCAAACTGGTCGCATATCGTTATCGACTGCGAAGTAAACACTCGAAGAACTGGTGGCGCCATCTCTGTGAGAACTGCTCAAACTGGTCGCACATCGTTATCGACTGCGAAGTGAACTTCAGAAAACTAGTGGCGCCATCTGTGTAAAAAGTGCTGAAACTAATCAAGATTAAGTTTCGTCTATTTTTACAGAGATGGCGCCACTAGTTATTGAAGTGTGGATTTGTCATTGTCCACAATATTTTCTTCTAATTAACTTTCACGTTGAATGGCTTTTATATAACAATTTTATTTATCAGCAACAAGTCTTTACAATTAAGGTAAACTGAAGTAGAAGCTTAAAAATACAAATCTAGATTTAGCAAAGGCAAATTGTGATGTGTACTCTTTGATGGCGAAGAAATAAGTGAGTAATTAATTTGAAAAGCGTAGAAATTTGAAAGACGTCGTAAACGAGAGTCTCTTTTTTATAGATGGCGTGAATTAATTTTGAAACAATTTCCTAACGAAAATGTACCCTCCGAGGAGCGGAAGTAGATGGCTGTGAATGTGTCTGCTTATATGAGGAAGTCGGTAACGTCGGTAACGCCACAGAAGTTTACTTCGCGGTCGATAACGATGTGCGACCAGTTTGAGCACTTTTCACATAGATGGCGCCACCAGCTCTTCGAGTGTTTACTTCGCAGTCGATAACGCTGCGCTATTAGTTCGAGCACACTCTGCAGAGATGGAAGTCGTAGAAGAATGAAACTACGAAATATTGAGATGAAATTTTATAATTGTCACGCAATGTGATTATGTAGTGATTAATTATTATGAGGTTTCGCATGCGCAATCATATCTTGAGTGGATCACTCGGTAGATATATGATTTATTCAACTTCCGTTCGAAATTCGCGGCAAAATATAAACGAAATTATGTTCCATTTAACTATTCGTAACTGTACTATATTTACTGTACATTAATTGTAGATAATTCTGGTAAACAAATATGAAATAACACATGCGCTTAATATATGGAGTTGAATTTTCATATGCGATCAAATTACTATACTATTCGCAGAATTCGTGTTGGCGAACAGTTTTACCAATGTTTTATTAATATTACCATACAATCGCAATATGGTGTAGCGTATTTTTAAAGTTATAGTTACGTCTCTTTTATTCTCACTGTACTATTTATATTTAAATAGTTAGTTAATTTTCAATCATAAATTATATGCTAACAGTTAATATGAGGGCAATAATAGAAAATGAAAGAATAAGTAATATGATACGTTTAGTGTTTATACAGTTTAGTTAAGGTTATATTGTCTCGCTCGTCTCTTTTAAGGTTATATCGTTCTTTTATTGTTTTTATATATAAACGAACACTCGAGTCAATGTTAATAATGTAACCTTTGAACAGTTGTGTGTAAAAATACCCACTAATTAATTTGCCCATCTATTTAAACGTGTCAAGATGAATTTTCTGTTATGCCGCAGTGCGATATGTGATAAAGTGAATTTTTTCTATTAATAACAGTTAACGTATAAATAAATAAAGGTGAACATCATGGCTTCTACTAAAGTTGAGGTAATCATATTATAAACTTTATATCGATGATTATGTTATAATATTTTCTTCTATTACTCATTGTCGATATAAAGAATTTTGCATGTTGTTTGAATAGTTTCACCTGAGAAGTTTACACAGTGATATCGAACTTAAAGTAGTTCTATATATTTTAAATAAAATGCTGAAATATTGTATCGTTACAGGAGAAAGTAATTCTAGAGGCAGACACCGTCTTTCTGCTAATGAAGAAGGGATTTCCTATATCTCGCAATGTAAGGGCTCAATGGATGTTGGAGCATTTAGATACGGTGATAAGTGTTCAGTGTCCAAGTTTTAAGAGTAAAGAAGCAGCGGAACTGGAAATTGTATCGGTACTGCCAAAAAGTAAACTAGACTGTTGGTCTCCTGAAACGAGTCATCAATATCTTTATAAAGTAACTTCTGCAACTTCGGTTATATTCTTAGCGCACAAGTATAGGATTGTGTTCAATCTAGATTTGAGTCCTTCGCTTGCAACCGTGGTAAGTATTTTTTCAACTTGTAACAATATTAATTACAAGCTACTTTTTCACTTATATCAGCTCCCGTTATATAGGATATACAGCATGGTGAAATAGTCATAGATGAAGTGTACATGGCAACCAAACGTTTCTTGGAAAGTATTATCAGACCTGTGAGTAATTATTTGTTATATACATGCATACAGTCGTAATAGAAATATACAGACTCTGTACGAGTAATAAACACAGACAATTAATCAATTATTGTTGCAGTTCACAGTACCGGGCAGCAAAAGGATAATGCAACCAGAAATTTATGTAACTGTAATAGCTCATACACCGTTCTTCGCGAGTCCCGCGCAACAAGTGTTGGTACAAGGTTGGCTAGTAACATTGGACAATGTAAATCAACTTATGAATTTCATAGAGAACCAACTTCATATATTGGAAGAGAAGGTAGCAAATGTTACTTCTATAGCTAGCCAACAGTTGGAAAACATAAGAGCCGAAAGTGAACGTTTAGTCGGTGGACTTTTTGAGGAAAACAATGCTTGTTTAAATAAAAATAATAGTACTTGCGTTGTTAATAATTCGATAATTTCACCAGAGTCGAGCTTTGCTAACATGTTACGATATGGAATGCTAGCGCTTGCTTTACTACCGGAACACAGTTGTGCACGTAAGCTTTAAGAATATAGAACGTACTTAATATTTATGACGTTCTTTAAGAAAAATTATCTTAGGCAATGATAATAAAAAATGAAGAGTTTAAGAAATAATATGGAATTTTTCTTTTTTAGATATGATAATCGTGACAGATGGTATCGTAGGGAATACCGATGTTCACGTCTTAGACACCGTCATACAACAATTACGCGCGACAACAATTGCCTGCAGTTTTTTGCATGTTGGAAGTACGTATCATCCACACTGCGCTGATGGATTAGTTCCATATCAAGATTTATTACATTTCATTGCAAGAGCTACATTGGGTACTTATATGTCTTTCATTCCATATCCTGTACGTAATATTTAATTCCGTTGTTTATATACTTTTATTTAAATGCACCGTGCGTGTGTGTGTGTCGTGTGCGCACGCGTTTGGATATATGCCAGCTCTGTATGAGTTATAAACTCCTACCAATACTACAGTAATTACAAATGAACACGTGCACTATATAAATGTGTATTATAAATTAATTTGTATTTGTACAGGTTCATTTAAATGAAACAGAAATGAACATTTATCATAAAAACTTTTTATGCTGGCAACTGTATCGTGAAATCTGTTGCAATAACGTACCAGATTATACAAATTGGCATTCGAAAAACGTATTATTTTATGAACAAAAATCAACTCAACTGCTACAGAAGAAACAGATCGAGGATAAAGTTACTTGTACATTGAGCAGTCTTTTATGTTGTCGCCTTCGAGAGGGATACTTGATAAAACGTGCCAATGTGAGGGACGAGGTGCTTGAAATTTGCTTCGTACTATTGTGGAAGTCTAGTGTTCTATTAGAATACATAGTAACATGTCCTTGGTCAACGAAATCATTATCTGCATCAAATACGATACAGTACGCAATCACGATAGAAGGTAAGCTGAAGCAAAATTTGTTAACATTTTCTAAAAAATTTAGTCGTTAGTCTAAAGGAAATGAGAAACATTTTATTGCAGCGCCTTATGAATTTTTACACGATATCACGTGTTTGTCTAAGAAACCATTGAAGTCGCAATATCGGCAGGGCGTTGTAAATCGTTTCTGGGCAACTTTAACATCTTTAACAGAGAGTGATAGTATGCTTGCACATTTTAGCTGGTTCCCAGAATGTGGTTGGACATGGTATAGTGTACCAGATACTATTAGGAGTGGCATGCCAGTCTTTTATTTATCGGCCTATCCTTCACCTAGTACAGTGCAACTCAGGTATGCTCGTAGATGTAATTGGATATCTGTTACTGTCAAAGTATAATTTGCGTAAGTAAACGTTAAGATTATTAATTTATTTCCAGTGACGCAGCTTGCCCACAATTTGGTCAAATCTGGCAGCCTGTAGTCTCTTTGAATCCGTTACAATGGGCTCGTTGGATGCACACACAGAGAGTAACATTAATTTTATCCCATGATAGGCCATTGCCTAGGCACTTACATCAAGCAAATCAAAGTGGTCGTTTTCAATGTGTTCAGAGTCGTCAAGCTGCCGCCGTTCTCTATGCCATGTTAAAAAATTGGGCAACCTTTGTACTTGTTGAAAATCATACATATGTACAATTCATTTATCGGGAAGCAGACAAACCACCTGTTTCGTTCTCATTAATCCGTATCAATTGCAAAGCTCTTTGTGTAATTCTGAATATTGCATTCGCAGCTGGAACAGAAGGAGTTGTTCGGCATAACGTTGTGGTCGATCTTCTAGATCGGTTATCCAAGCTTACTTTACCAAACAGACCAACAGAACAAAAAGAAACACCTTCTTGTACTATCATCCACAAGTCTTTGGAAAAAATTCTAATCAGATACGAGCGGATGCCAGCTGACTTGAATTCGATTGTATTTCCTGATGGAACTCAAACGACTTCGACAAGAGTCACGCCAATGTTAGGAGGAACTCTGACGACTAGTCTGTCCAGATATTTATATCACAACCGATGGCTTTGGCACGTGAAACGACCGTTCGTGCAAACTATTCCTGGAATTATATTGCCAAGATTGAATATAACCGCGATCGCTAGGATTCTTTCTACGATCACAAAGTAATTACCACTATTTCACTTAGGAACGTTATTACGATATAACATAGGAATATATTTTATCTATTTGTATCAGAATGCGTTTAGCTGAGGGTTTCAATTTTACATACTCAGCGGCGGGTATCGTGAACATGGTTCTCGAGGTACAAATGCGCGGTGTTGGTGAGAACGATACATCTTACCCGTGTATTATCCAGTACATATTGTTTCCACCGCATGTTATGTCGAATACAACATTGGAACGCGATAGTGCGTCAGAAGAGGATACTGACGAAGGTAAAACTGCTGTTAATAATAAAAATAATTCTGTGGACGAAACAATCGCGCGTTTAGCTCGTTCTTCTTCAAACGTTTCTCCGTGTTTGAACGGTATAAATGTTTTAATAAATCCATTGAACCTGTATCGTGTATTCATTAGGTACTGCAGATGGTGAAGTAAGCATGGAAGATGTTGAAGCTTCTGGCGATTTTCAGATTATCTCTGAAATTTGGATCGAACCTCAGTCTGGCTTTTCGCAGCTACCCGTACAATCTACAGCAACGTACATGCACTCTCTGCAATATCACGAGATTCCAGATGCGGTGAGTACGGTATACGTTTCATACAAATAACATAATCGATTAAGCTAAATTACTAATATTTTTCTGATCGTTTGTCATTATCATGATATTTTGTTTCTTTTTATTTATATCACGGATGAAAATGATCGCAATATTTTATCTCTCTTTTTTTTATCTTAAGAACAGGCGATAACTTTTAGATCATTCTTACTTATAATTTAGAATGCATAGGTTTGGGAATCCGTTTTATTCGTTTGGAATAGAAGGAATAGCGACTTCAGAGCGCAAAGTAAACTTGTTGTAAGAAGTCGTAATATCAGGATGAAAACGATTGGTATACATTCGTGTCGTTGTTATCTACACCATTTGTTTTATCACTAGTTCTCGTTTCCTCCTCCATTTCACTCGGAAAGGAAAATTCTTGAAGAGACGAGATCGTGAAATATTTATTGAGAGCAACAATTCTATTGTAAAATTTAGATAAACATCGCTTAGGGTAGAAATGGGTCGAACCTTTTCCGTTTGTGAAGATGTAGTCCTCGTAACATTATTTGCTCAGCGATACGTTAAGAATGCTTGATAATCTTTCCCTTTCGAAATGTTATCAGTAAAATGGATTTAACAAATCATTGGCTTTATTTCACAGGAAATTCTGTTTAAAATGCTTGTCGTTGCGTTCGAACATAATAAATTCTAATGTTGCCCTATAATGAAACAGAAGTCACTAAAATATAATTGGAATTTGTAATAATCGAGATTACTGAGATAATGATTGCATTGAAAATTTGAATCCACTTTTCAATTTCATTTGAAGCTTAGGAGATCTTTCTAAGGAAACATTTTATTCGTTAACATTTAAAATAACTGTATCAAAATAATTTCTATCCATATCAAACGCATTTAATATCGAACGTGAATGGGTTTAATTTATCTTTAATCTTATCTTTTCTTTGATTATGATGTTAATACATAAAATGATATACCTAGAACGTTGTTCTTCAAAAATATACGGGATAAGATTTTATTTTAACTGTCTGCCAATGACCATACCGCAGCGTTATCGATTCCATTTGAAACTGTTCGATTCAAAGTGTAATACAATTTTGTTTCAATTCTATCGATATTCGTTTCTTCACACTGAGCAAAGGCAAATAAAAATTGATTTTTGCACAGCTCTCTTGTCTCTGATATACGTACTATAATATATGTAGTAATGGACATTAAAAAATGTTAAATATTTAGATTTTCACTAGGAAGCAGGTACAAGGTGGGATACGCAATAAATAAAAAGAGAACAAAATCTATAACTCTTATATTGCATGTATTTATTCTCAAATATTATTTCTATTTTTTTCGATTTCTTGTCTTATCTATAATAAAACTAAAAAGTGAGATTTTTTCTTTTACTTTAGAAATATACTGGACGTGCGAGATAAACGTTATCTAGGTTTTCATTACCTGGAAAGTGATTCCTAATCGTTAAAAGGCCAAACTTCAAGGTGCATTTATTGATATATCATAAACAATTAATTGATTTATTGGAGCTGTTAATTAAATATTCGTTGACAACCTGGCAACAATTATCGTTCACTCTGTGAGACAATTGCTGGAAAAATAATTAACATTAGCTAATAGTTGAAAATTTTCAAAATTGGTCTCTGCATATCAAGCAAGTCCCAAACAAATCAATATTTGAATTATTATTTAGCATTGTCTTTCAATTGAATAAATTAACAATAATTATTATCAGCTCTATAATATCTTTAAAAATATCTAAATACATAAAACAGAAATTTTATACTTCCTTTAACATTTCTGAACAGAATGGTAACTTTCTTGCCTGCTACGTAAGATCTTGTATCAAGGTAATAATCGTTGATAATGATGAAAAAATGTAGCAATTTATATATATATATATAGATCTACAAGGTGTTCCACACCCACTAGTTCTTCTTCAAAACCTGTACTCGATCATCCTTTGTAAAAAGGCTGAAGAGGAACCCCAAAATTAGGAATCTCTATGCTTGACCATTTAAATGAGACTATTAAAGCTTGAGATAAATAGGAAGAACGTACGTGCATGCATATTATAATAAACGATAAGAAGATACATGAATTTTTTTCCAGCGAAATATACCCTTTGAGGCAGAGAATTAGAGATTGAATTTGGAAGAAAATAAAAAAAAAACGAAAAGAAAAGAACGGTGAAGTATAAATGTAGTATCTGGTTAAAATAAGAAGGAATATGTGTCTGAATAAAGTTGTCTATCACTACGTGTCGTTATCATTGCCGAGGTGGGGCTTCGATATCGATGAGGGTACTCAGAACAAGATTTTTCTATCAGTTAACTCAGGTATATATAAAGCCCAACGTCAGTCGACTGTTTATTAGTGTACTGATTACTTTTTTTTATGTAACCGATTTTCTATCGTTCGTATATCGGTACAGTTACCACAAATCGTCTTCGCAGTTTTATGTGAGTGGAACGTATCGCCAGTGATGAGTCTTTTTGATACACGTCTAGAGAAGTAGCTGTTATCGATTCTTCCGGGGAAAGCTATTCAGTGCCGGTGAAATTAGCCAAGTGACGATTTTCCGTATAGAATTCTTCTTCTGCCGCTTGACCAAAATTCTACAGCGCTTTACCGCGAGAGGTGGTCAAGTATTAATTAAGGAAATATTGGCCTGGCATCATGAGAACTGTATTCAAAGAAGAAACGATAAAATTAGTGAGAACCACGTGAAGATTTCGTAATAATTAACTGCAATAAATATAGTAAAATTATGTCACTGGAGTAAGTATCCTAGAGGCTGTAAATGAGAAGAGTTCAAAAATTGAGAATTCTAAAATTTGTGAATACCACGTGGAGATTTAATAACAATTAAATACAATAAATATAGCAAATTTATATTATTAGAGTAAGTATCCTAGATGCTGTAAATAAGAAGAGAACTTGATTGAGATAAGAAAAACGATGATGTCGGGCCAATATATGAAAGGTGATATGTTTTCAGTAAAGATTACAAACCCAATGGACATGTAACTGGTTAATATTTTCTAACAAAACTTGTAACGCCTCTAGACGAGTCGAGCCGAAGAAGTTGATTCACTTGGTTTGAGACTTGGCACGGGCGTTGTACGGGGCTCTGCGATCTGCATGACTTGCAGTTGGAAGTGAGGATCTAGGCAGTGAGCAAGTAGCGCTCTGATAACTTGCCAGATCTAACTCTTCCAGCTCAAGGTCTTGCTGATTCTCGTCTTCGCGAAAAAGAGATGGATGACGCCTCGTCGATATCGAATTGAATCTGAGGACACCCACGGGGGCAATGTTAGAGAAAAAGGTGGTCATGGTTCAAGTGGAGAAGTGGTCTCTACGCTTTGATTTTAAAGTGAGATTCAACTCCTCCAACTTACTCCTGATCCCTGATGTTCTTCGTCCCCCTCTCAGCCCTTTTCGCTCTGGCTAAAATCTTTCCATTCGTGGCGGTATCAGCGCCCGTTGAGCGAAGAGATAAGTCGAAGCCTTCGCGGTATCGCACCATTGGCGCTCCTTAATACCTGGCCGGACAACCGTGTGTTGCAATAGCGATAAAATCTCTTCAAAACCGCTCTTATCGCGGAAACGTTTAACTGCGTATTTATTGTTCACCGCGATCCAGTTTTACCTGCATCGCAATAATGTTATCCACATTTTTCTGCGCTGGAGAATTTCGTTCACGTCCTCCTCGACGCATTCGCATCGGGCTGGTTTAGCAATGGGCTGAAAATATTTCAATTACGCGCGTTAGAATTAGTTTCTCAATCAATTGAGAATTCTTGTTTTCCAACGACGGCAATGTTTGTTAAAAAGACAAGGATTCTCGTTTCCTGATGCGAACGCGTTAAGAATAATTACATTTCCCACGCGTTTTCTTCCCCTAGACCTAATTTATTTTATATGCGTTCAAAATAAAATACCTACACCGCTCGTCTCCTTGATTTATTCGTCTCCCTGTCTAAATCGATCGAACTTTCATAGATTGTACTGCGTTAGGTGAAATAAATATTTCTGGTAATGTGTCTCTTCTTATCGTTGTTGTAACAATTGTTGTACACCTCGTTCTAACGACGCAATAAATGGTACGAGTCGTTTGCGTTACTTAACAATTTTAATTAGTTCAAATGAAATTAGCGTACGCATGCACGTACGTTCTGCACCTGCGAACAAATTCAGTCCGTTATTAATGAATAAATATAATGTTACAATGGACAAACATCGCATGGGTATCCGCGCTTCATCGCATGGGTATCCAAGTTTCTTATTTTTGTTGTTTCTTCCTTCCCAAATCATGCGAGAGCTATGCTGTCCTCTTCTGATGGATTTAGAAATTTAACAAAGAGCAATGCAATGCGATTAGTTGCTGACAATCGGTATGGCAGGACAAATAAATGAGATGAAGCGATCTGTAAGGATCGAAAGGATCTGTAAGATATCAGAAAATACTGATCTAATGCGATACAACCGTAACAATCGGTTAAAAGCGTGGATATTATTTTACGTGAGGCAATTATGTAATTTGTAGACTCTTCTCCCAAACGTATGCATTCCACGATACAGTTCAATGTACGTTAATACCATTTTTATTTCGAGGCCATTGTCCTAACGATATTGTATTTCGTTGCCAGATTGCACGCGTGGACGAGGAATGCATCAACGCGTTATTAACTTTGGAGTACTTGAGCTTGTTAAGCCAAATAATACCGAACGAGAAAAGCAGCGAGATCATTTACGGACAAGCTCCGCATCACGATATCAAACTGCCGAAGAAATACAGCAAGAATGTAAAAAACAACAGCTGCATCGTCGAAGAATCGTGCGATGGTTTGTCCACTATCGACGAACGAATACACATGATGCACTTCTCCTTCGACACGTTAAACATACTGCCAAAATGCCAACAAGCCGAATTGTTGTTCTCTATGTTTGCCGATGGTGAATATAACATTAGTTCCAAGTACTCTTCGAAAGAATCTAAAGAATCGAGCCCTCTGCGATTCAAGAGGGAGAAGTATAGAAAAACGCGACTTGTAATACTTCATTTTTGGTCTGTTCTGTACAATTAAGCTGTATGATCGTTTTAAGGTACAACTAGCAACGATAAAGGACGAGGAAGCGCGAACAAGATACTGATGGACAACTTTTTGGAGCACATAAAACAGTTGCATAACAAGGAACTTTTGTTAACGTCAGCCGAATCGCAAAGATTCACTAGAATGCTACTCGACAGACGTCGAATCGGTGGTCCACCGTTACCATTCTTTTCTCAAAAAGGTACGAAGGGTCTTGTTAATCGTACAGTGTCTTCAATGAGTAATTGATACCATAGAGATTTACGTATGGATCATTCTGTGTATCCTAATTTCAGAAAAACACTCCTTCAATGTCGAGCCGAATTCTTCTCCGCGTTGGAAGTGTTTCATAAAGGGAATCAGCACTACTCATGTGATCATCACGATCCTACCCGCCTCAGAGAAAGACGTGCGTTTGTTTATGTCCTCTCCGCAGACGGAGGAATATCTGGCGGCCAATAACTCTGAAAAGAATTGCGAGTCTGTTATATTCAATATGGATCTAAGCGAGAAACAATCGAGCCTGAAAGTTTCTCCGGATATTAATGTAACCGATTACTCCTCGTTAGAGGACGAGTCCAAGTTACACGATCGGTATATCGAGAACAGTAAGACGGAAACGGACGCGCAAAGGAAATTTCAGGACACCGAGGAGTCTCTGATTATTCCAGTCTACGTGTACGATTGCTCGCTGGCTTTGTTAATCGACACGTTAATCGATAAATTAAAGATATCGCACAACAAGGATATTTATCAAGATCATACGTTCAAAGTTGGCCAGCAAGAGTGTAAAGATTTCGTCGAATTGAAATCCGATTACAACTCGAAACCGTCGACACCGGAATCGAAAAGCGAGGACTCGGACAATACTGCAAACGGTAGGTAAATAAGAATGTCGACGCACGTTTCATCTATTTAGAATCGAACTTCGTGTTCTCCATTGATAATTCTTGTCCCCAACAGATCAACGAAGTCTCATGGAGCACTGCAAGCTGTTAAGTTTGGCTCACTGTCATTGCTTCGTCGTTGCAGTTTACAAATCACTGGTTTTGCAGCAGCCGCTTACTTACGACGATATGGAAGCTGCGGTAGAACAATGCGAAGAAACTCTAATCGAAATTAATATAACAAATTACTTACGATCTGTGTGTAGGCACTTGAGTAAGTTGGGGGACAAAGACTTGCTGAACCAACTGCACCTATCCGCGTGCAATGAAGTCGAGCCGCTGCACAATTTAATCAAGGAAAAGTTCGAGAAAATTATTACGGTTGCCTTTAGACCTGTACCCGCGCATCCTGAATTTTATTATTGCTCGCCATCCTGGTCGGACAATGAAATGGTTCGTTTCTATAGCACATCAGCTGTTTAAACAGACAATTATACAAATTAATGAATCGTACATGTAACAGGATCTTGCAGATCTTCAAAAATCAGACAGCGACGACGAGATAGGGAATCTTATGTTTCGTTCGGTAAATATTGATTACGCGTCGCGCAGTTTTAATGGAAAAGGTGAGTTGCTTCCCCCTTTTTGGGGGAATAATTAAAATGAACGTTTTACAACATGAATAAATAAATGTGTTACTCGTCATTGTTGAATTAGGGAATGCAACGTGGCCACTTCGAAGCGTAAACAATATCTCTAAACTTTCAAGACACGTCTCCACGGAATCTATCAACAGCGATTTGCAGAGGAAAAGCATTTACGGGCGAGAGCAACCGTTGTTCTTGCAACTGAGCTGTTCCATTCGATTTCAATCTAGACCTGGTCTTAGTAGCATTCCCGTTAAATCTCTGCCAACATGTTTTATGGAAATCATGCAAAAGATGGAAGATTACAAGGAGGGGGACATAGCTAATTTGAGCGTGGCTGATTTGAAGATCACGTTGGATATTATTTGCTTGAATCTCTCGAGAGAAGTACTAGAAATAAGTTTGGAACGATACTCTGGTTTAAGAGCAACATCATTTTGCAGTGGTTCGCCTATAGGCAGTTTGCGAACAGAAAGTGGGAGTAGCTTAGAGAATAATGCCAGAAATGAATTGTTCCAAGAGAGGATGTCTCACTTAGCTTTAAACCAACATAACGCCATCAGCAGTTTAAGAGATGAAATCGAGTGGCTCCTGCAAGACGAAACTGCAACTGCGTTTCTGGATCAACCCTTTATAAATGAAGAGGTGTTGAAGTTCGTTGCGAATCACATTTCGGAATCGACGGACAAATTTAGTTGCAAAGTGGAGAAAGTACCTTTATATTTTGTTTTCCCATCGGATGACAGTAAGCCAAAATTTATAAGCGAACTGAAGAAGCTGCAAATCGACAAGTACTGCATTCGACAAGAAGGTAATCTGTTTTATTTCGTGAAGAATTTGCAACAAATGCCGTCTGATGTTGTTCCGGAACTCTCTAAGAACGAGAAAAAAGAATTGAAGGCAAAAAATGGTACGCGTTATTCGTGAAACATTTGATGTTATTCATTTCTTGTACGATTAAAACAGTGGATGGTTTCAGATGTCGCGATAGAAAACGTGGAACAAGAAAAGCGGCCAGAAATCAACAGTTATTGCACAAAAAGTAATTACGCTTATTACGATGTGATTAATACAACCGATGATAAAGCAAATGGCGATGATAAATGCAAAGGAAATACCGTGTCTGAGAATAAGTATCAATGGTTAATAGATCTTGATAATCGCAAAAGTTCCTTGCCCAACTTCTGGTTAATTCTGAACGTGGAGAACGATTATGTCAACGTCTACTTTCACTGTAGGTAAGAACATTAGTTTTAAATAGTCTCTTGGTTCAAGAAACTCGAACGAGAAATTTTAACATTAAAATGTAAATATCAATCACCGGAGTTATGTATCCTATCGAGTACTAAGATTAGTGTTATTAACAGATTTTTAGAAATTATACCTCCAGAAGTAAATAGTTACTGGCACACGCAAAAAATGTTAGTATCCCAAATAAAGAGCACGTGTCGCCGAGTAAACCAATATTTACTTCTGCAAAATCTTCACAAAACGAGCAAATGCTCGGAGCTTTTAGAGACAGATTCCTGCGAGGATTACAACTGGAAGTCGGACACGAATGACTTTGGTAGCAGCATACAAAACTTTACCCCCGGAATGTTCCGTTGTCGTGTCGTTTGGAAATTCATCTTTCGGCTACATCCACGATTAAAGACTGGCCCTGGTAGATCAGGACTATCACGAGGTATAAAAGCTCTGCACGGTGTGCTTACTAGATTCGCAGTCAGCAACCGGAGTAACATGTTTGTATATCAAGAGAACAATAAGAACGTGTTCTACTTGAGATTGCACGAACAAATAAGCGATGGAAAGTCTTTGCAGAACAAACTATCGGAAAGCGACGAACAGCTTGTCGTGTCTCGGAGCAACAGCGTAGTTTCGCTATCACAAGTTAAAATAAACGACAATTCCACGTCGAACGACACAAGGCCCAGAGTGCGTTCCTTCAGCGAGAAAGAGTCGAACATTTTAAACAAAACTGAAGACTCGATTATATTGATGGTACATGGGATTTCTGACGCGGGGCCGGAAGTTAAACGGGACTTGGTACAGGTGTTGCAAAATCGCTTGGACGACGCGGTTCTAGAAGTTCTGTCTATTATGTTAGCGAGGAATCCAATGTGCAAACTGACACCAGCTGATGTACATTTCATTCAACCACCGAAACCTCCAGAGTCCATAATACGATTAAATATACAGAAGCATTGTATATCGTACATAACTGCATTGGAATTTTATCTGCGTCAGAACATACTCCAGTTTTTGTACATACCAAAGTATACAGACAACAGAACAGAATACCATTTCCAAGATTATTCGCAGCTTGAAGGGTCTACAAAAAGGATCTCCGAGTCTGGTATCTTTCTTTACAATCAGAGCCACTCTAGTGGAAGCAAAGGAATCGCTTGTATAGCTTTAGCAATTACTGGCGAGCATGGAGAGCCGTTTAAATTATCGGGAAGCGAATTCCCGAAAACCAGCTCCCCAGAAACGATAAAAGTAGAGGATTTCAAGAACATCGTGTCAACGTCTGTTTACGATAAAAACTCGACAGAATCGCCCCCCTTAATTGAATTCAAAATTTGGAAACAAGGCAGAGTTAATCACGAATCTTTGTTGCAGAAACTGGTTTCCGCCGTTAAACATGCTATTTGGGACCTCGTTACGGAGTACAAATTCTTGTCAACTCCTTTAACAGAACCGTTTACTAAAAATACCCAAGAGACAGCTACCGAGAGCAAAGAAAATCAAGCTACGGTGAAAGCAGAGACTTTGCCAAGAATAGTGCACGAATCAACAAATGATCGATTCGAGACAGGTGAAGAAGGGAAGTTACACAGTGTCTACTGCGTGACATTGTCACAATGGTTTCAATTCGCATTAGAAATTGGCGTTCCGTCGGTGAAAAAGCACGAAGTAGTTCTTAACCACAGACATCCTATACTTACAATTATTACAGAATTGGAAAATCTTATACAGAGTCAAGCACCAGACACTTCCAGTACTGCTTTTGTCTTAAAGGATAGGCAGCCCTTCATTGAAAAATATACATTAAACGAAGAACCGTCTAGGACGACTATTAGCAATAATAATTGTTCTGCAGGAAATACGGAAAATTCAGATTTACCGTTTCACGTGCCATATGATTTTACTAAGGATACGCAAGGAACCTATACCAAATGTATTTTAATCGCTAGAAATGTCGATCAGTGGAAAGCTTCCATCAGCAATACAGTGCAACCAGAATTACTTATCCCCAAAGGTAAATATATATTCTACGGATTTATATAAGAGTGATACTTTCGAGCTATTGTCTAGTATCTTGTAAAATAATTATTTGTTGCAGATCAAAAACTTCTGCAAAAATTTAATCCTTTAATTCTGGAATCTAACTTCGTATCGAGGCAACGAATACTGCTGACTGAAGTTCGAAGTGATAATGTATGAATTTTATAATGTACCAGTATTTTATAATGTACATAAATAACTTAATAATTGTTTTTATAGATAACTATCTACATGTACAATTGGTCGAAGGAGAAATCGGAAAAATTGATAAAGCAGACTACAATTTTGGGTACATGGCTCTCATCGAGATCAAATTTCTTTACGAATATAGTAATGCAAAAATTAGGAATATTTCATCACCGACCAAACTTTTCGAGGGAACATTCGAATTCTCAGTATTGTCAAATTATGGACATGGAAAGTCTCACGAAATTTTCTGCTATGCCGCATAACGATGGAAAAGATTGGACAAGAGTAAACAGTAGAACGCAAAGCATAAAACACAATCAGTATTCGTGGAATGAGGTAATTGGCCACACAATGCGCGATACAAAACCTAATAATTACTTTCATAACAACATAGACCCAACGGTGAAAGCAGTCTGCGACTTGCAAGACTTGCGATGTCGCGAGAAAAAATTAAAAGGTAAATACAAGGAGAAACAAGTTTGCTTCTCTTTACTAATTTTATTTGTCAATTTTCAGAAGATTTAAATAAGCTGTATGCACTGTGGCAAAACCGTAATGTTGCACCAAATATTCCAATTTCAACAACTGCTTTAAATACATTCAAACAATATTCTCGTTTGATACATTTTTGTCACACGCCATTGTTATTTTTACCATCGTGGCGCTTACAATCTGCTGCTACAAGGGATCATTCCCTCACAGTCGACTCGTCTTTAAGCGCAAATGCTAATATATATCAACAGTTACCACAACAAACGCAAAAAGGCCAAGACGAGCAAACGGAAATAGTAAAATGGCATCAAGAAATATGCTGTTTAATGTTATCTGAATACAAGCAATACCTTCATTCAGCTTCGCTAGGTTTTAGTTCAGTACAAATAGAATCGCAGGATAAAAGGTAAAAAATACAAAAAATTATTATTCTACATTTTTAAATGTATCAGAAAATGATATTGTTCACTGATACTTTGCAGTTCCGAAGGACAAATTCAGCAAGAATCCTACTATCTTAAAAAATCAATGCTTGGAGGAGTACTACTGTTTGAAATTCACTTATCGCAACCATTTTTCATTGCTAAATTACATATTATTGAATGCAGCCGGCTTCAAACAAAAGCCAGCAGCGCGCTAATGAATCAAGTAAATTTATCAAATCTTTCTACATTTTTAGTCAAGTACTTTTCAATGTTAAACTATATTTATATATTTCTTGTTGCAGTTCATGTTAAGTTTCTTGGATGCGTGTGACAAAATTAAAATCAATATGCATCTACATTCGTTTACATACGATTTTCATTTACGTTGCATCCATTCGTACATAGCTGGCACTGGTCCTTGGTTAGTGCAGCAAGGCTACCATCTCATCCATTTTCTCGACGATTTTAATAAATATTACAGTAAAGCACCAAACTATGCGAGGAATCTTATATATAGTGGTAAGTGAACGCGAAGAAGCACGTAAAAGTTAAATTAGTTACACTAAACCCATCTTTATATTTTAGATGTTGTGACTATTCCCAATTTAGCGATACCAGGTCGGACATTATATTCTTATTTATTATCTCATGAGAAGATTTACAACATGCGTGTGTTCGAGATGAAAAACGATCAGCAAGACTCTAAAGATAGTGAATACGTTTTAGTAAGTTTAAAGAGTACTGCTATGATTAGTTATTGCGACGCACAGGATACCAAGTACGCTGATGATTTCGATGTTGCCCTTATTGTATCACATTTGGTGCAACCTCCGCAAATAGAAAAAACAGAGATTACTTTGAAGTACTATTTAATGTTGACGAGCAAAAGAGAATTATATCCGAAGAAAGAAGTGGAAAATAATAAATTAGGAAAGTTTCGTACGGTATACAGTGTCGAGAAATCGACAAGCACCTATACTGAGCCTCTTACGAATAGTTTCAAGGAATCATCGTCGAATTATCAAGAATGTAAGCAAGACACAACTGACAAAAAAGGCGATTCTAAACTATACAATGCCAATTTTGGTACTAATTACAACAACACAAGTGCACCGATACCTCCACCAGTACCAAATTCTCCATTAACTCAAACTGTTAATCCTCCGAGTGTTTCAGTAAATTCTGCATCTCCGCACTTGGTCCAAATACAACAAGAATCGATTAATTATCTAGGTTATTATTCGTCACACGAACAGCTAATGCAACAAACGATAATGTCTCAAGCAGACGCAGCTCGTACCCATATAATGAACATGATAGATCGCGGAGCATTGCAGTGCAGAACGCATCTCCTGTGGAACAAATTACTGGAGAGCAAATCCGCAATGAATTATGCAGAATTTTCTGAACTTTGTTCTTTAGCTCACGTCGAACCTTTGTCAAATATGGACCCAAGGCTAAGACCATTTATCAATCAGCCTATTTCTTGGTACCAGACTTTATCGAAAGTTTTACAAAATAAATATCAAGAGCATCATAAGCAATTTAATACGCCAGATGGAAACATTACTCATCTGCTTATATTACATCCAAGCTTTTTTCAAGTATTCATGATGTTGACAATAGATTTACACGCTTCACGAGGGGTTTGTACAATAACGCTTTACTTAGCTATTTATTTTGTATATAAAATATGTATCGTGATATAACATAACAAGGGGAACATAAAATTATCGAAAAATTTAGAAATTAAAATAAATTAAGAAATAAGAATTGATATTGTAGCAAGATAATAACATTCGTTAACCATTTTTAGGACCTGTATGCGGTTTATTGTAAATCAGACGAAGTTATTAATGCTCCATGTTATATAGAGGATACTTATAATTTAATTGAAGGTTTTGTAAATGCTTGTTGTTTCCATTTATGGATGAGTCTTTACAGTTAATGACAATTTTACATTCCAAAGAAACAAATTTCCAAGTACTTCTATTTATTATTTATACTCGATAATGTACCTAACATAAATAGAGAATTAATTATATTACTTAACAAAATTATGTACATTTTTGTTTTCTGTTATATCAAATTGTGCTATATTTCATTGCCTGTAATTTGTATAAAAAATATATTTTTTCTAATTTCCAAAAATTTACATTTCTAACTCATCCCTCTAACGAATCTGAATCAATACCATCGGTATCATCATCGGTACCAAAATCATCATTATCATCATCATCTTCCCCTTTGATTATTAACGATTTTAATTTGAATAATAAATCTGTCCTGGATACTTCCTCTGTTATAGTTTTATTTTCTTCCTCTTCTTCTGTTTTTTCATCTGTTTCTTTTTTCTTACTTTTCTTTCCCTTATTCGCAACTGAAAAATAATACATATTTTTTTCCATTTTTTAAAGAGTAACGTCAATCAATTTATACATGGTAATTATAATTCAAATACCATTACGATTCATGTAACGTATAAATGTTCTACGTTTCCTTTCGGGCAATTCTTTGAGAAGGTTTTGCAATTCTGTGTCCAATTTGACGATCCCCTCCTTGTTGGGTTTTACTTCGATAATGTTATCTTTCTCACCACATTTTGCACAAACTTTGTACTGTGCGACACAAATTGCACACATATTATGATAAGCATGCTTCACTGTTTTTTGTTCACATTTTATACATTTGGTAGGTGATTTTAACGGTTTATATTTTTTATACTTAATTTTCCATTCAATTATCTTTTTACATCTCTCGCATACATTTAGAATCTCGATATTGTTAATAAACTTCGTTTTATGTGACTTGTCATGCAGATCATTTTTAAAAACAGTTTGATTCCGATACTTTTGTGGTCTCGATCGATTGGAATTTCCTTTTTGTGTGCTCATACCTTTGTTTACAATTAAAAAATAAGGGGTACACGCTATATAACCTATAAAATGATTGACAAAATTATTTGTTTCTATTGATGAGACAAAACCATGGAATAGTAATATATATAGAAGGTTCATACAACTTTCAGCAGCGTATTAAGATGTTTATCAAAATTTTTTGCATTCGATAGCATACATATCACAAAGTAATTTATAAAAAAATAGTTAATTTTAACGTAATTTTTTAGAGTATAACAGAATTAAATAGAAGAGGTATAAAGTTTAAAATCTCCATCATTGAGTATTTTAATACGAGATACATTCAATAGAAACCGCTTGTTCCGTGCCATGAAAATAATGCACTTTAGCGAGCGTGCAAATTGAACTTCGAACGAAGTCTATTTTTTTATAATAACATAAACATAAGTACTATCGTTTGTGATCCAGTGCCTACACGTTTTTTAACAATTACGAATATGACATCGGCAATCGAATCTATGGTAGTAGATGAAAAACAGCTACCAGAAAAGCCAATAGACAGAGAAAAGGTAGGTAGTGGTACATAGAAACTTTCGAGAAACTTAATCGAAACTTAACAGTTGTACATCTCTTCACAATTAGTCGTAATCTACATTCTTGTACATAATAAATATATTTTCACACTTTTGTATAAATTTCAGACATGTCCACTTTTACTACGGGTATTTTGCAATACAGGTCGACATCACAATATAATGGAATATAGTAGAGGAAATGTCCCTTCGAATGAATTACAAATATATACATGGTAAAGTATTTTCATAACTATTGTTCTAGCTGCAGCTTTTTCATAAAAATTATAGTTTCTATTTTATATACTTCTAGGATGGACGCAACATTGAGAGAAATTACGGGATTAGTCAAAGAAGTAAATCCAGATGCTAGAAATAAAGGAACGTACTTTGATTTTTCACTAGTGACTCCAGAATTAAGAAATTCTGGATACCGTATGCGTGAAATCGGCGTTACTTGTTCAGGGCAGAAGGGTGCAGATGATAACAAAACATTAGCACAAGCAAGGTATACTTTTTGTATCAGTTAGTTTTTAAATAGATAACAGAATTTTACTTATTTATAAATAATTGCAGATTTACGATCGGTGATTATTTAGATATATCAATAACACCACCAAATCGTCAACCACCACTCAGACGTGGCGCTCTGCGTCAATACTGACTTAAGTAACAAAAAAAATATTACTTTTTGTAATTTATGTTAACAGTTTATTAATTTTCTAATAATAAATAGTGTGTAATTCAGTAATTGTTATGTTAAGTAAGCGTATAATTTATTTTCCTGATTCTAGATAAGTTTTTGTCTGTAATTATAAATTTTTTTTAATATATTAGGTACATAAGGTTCATACAAATTTTATTTAATTGACAACTTCAAATACTCTGAATATGGTTTTCAATTCCTTTCCATTCAAGATTTCAGATTATTAGTAGTTTTTGTCTTTCTATTGTATTGTATTGTGTTGTACTTTTTTATTCTTTTCCTTTATATGAATTATTCATTTTTAAAAAATGCAAAACAAGGAAAATAGACCAAAGCTGTTAAGTTGTATGATAAAAGGTAAGTATTTGAAAAATTTTGCTAGTGAATATTTATTGCATTTCAACACAATAAAATGTTTGTAGGTCCTGCTCCCAAATATAAATTACAGACTTTAGTTGGATACGAAGGACATTGTTTATCGCGACAAAGGGGTCCAGCATATACTATAAGACCTCGTACACAAATTCGTATAGAAAGTATTGGACCTGGACCAAGGTATAATGTATCAAAACTAACAAATTATGGAGTAGACAGATCTCCCGGTTATACAATTGCTGGTCGAGAACCATTTAAAGGTAGCCATATTTACACTGTTATACTTGATATCTAAGTAATAAGTAATATCCGTATAACTTTTTTTAGTGAGAGATTTTGGGCCTGGACCAGGAGCACATTACCCAGAGCTATGTCCCCCAATGAATCATAATATCAGAGGCCCCGCTTATAGTATTAAGTCTAGAAGTAGAACAAAACTGGTTGATATAGGACCTGGTCCAAATGCATATTTTTTACCAACTTGTATAGGACCTAAGATTCCTGATAAAATAGCTCAAGGTGCTTTTTCTATGTACGTGCCTTTATACTTTGCAGTTAGCATAATACAATACTATCTGTTAGAAAAATATTACGACATATTTTAATTTATCACAGAGCTGGTATTCACAAACTTAGGGAAGATCACATTGGTCCTGGTCCAGCAGCTTATACAAATATAAAAAGTGATCTCATAAAACGTAGTGCTCCAGCATTTAGTTTGAAATGGAGAACCGCATTGTCAGAGTTAGATTTAAGCCCAGGACCAAGATATTATCCTACATATAATACTAGAAAACGTTCACCTATGTATTCTTTTGGTATAAGACATAGTGAATGTGCTGGTTTACCTATCACAGACTTGGATGAAGGTTAATGCATTGTTAGTGTAAATATAAATATAAATTATTCCTCCGATTATTATGTTTTTGATACATATTAATTTATATATAAATATACAAAAGAATCAAACATTAAATTGTGCAGTTTTAATTTTAGTGTAATGAGGAAACAAACATGTAAATATGTTATAATAAAATTATGTGCTTTGTCTTTTGTTAAAGTGTACAAACATAACAAAGCAATTTGTACAACTACTGATATGTTCAGGAATTTCATCAGTAATGTTAATCAACTGTTTACTTCTAAAATGAGCAAAATGAAATAGTACTATCAAAATTAAAATCAGTTTGAACTTTTAAGAAAATGTAAATCATCAAGTATAAAAATGCCACCGAAACCAGAACCACAGCCAAAAACTAAAACAGATAAGAAAATAGGAAGTCTTACATGTGGTGTTAGAGGTAAAAGATAAACTGTTGTTTCATTAAGTCACATCTGGCATAAAAAGAATATAATAGTATAAATTACTTCCTTAATAAGAACCCATATTTAATTTCATTTAGCAGCAACTTTACACATTTCATGTTTTAGGTCCGGGTCCAAAATATAAACTCAAAACACTCGTGGGTTATCAAGAACACTGTCTTTCAAAATATCGCAATCCTGCATATACATTTGGCAACAGACATCCTGCTTTGCGACCATGCGAAGGA
Organism: Xylocopa sonorina; assembly: GCF_050948175.1. Taxonomy (NCBI): domain Eukaryota; kingdom Metazoa; phylum Arthropoda; class Insecta; order Hymenoptera; family Apidae; genus Xylocopa; species Xylocopa sonorina. The sequence goes on from NC_135193.1 coordinate 19,535,884, forward strand.
CCTGGACCAAAATATTTGTTAGCTGAAGCCAAACGCGATGGTTTCACGTTTGGATTGATTGGAAAAACATTTGGTATTCTTTTCTTCAAGTATTTCAGTTACATTATGCACTGCTATAGGTTGTGAACTAACATAAATTCACTTCAGTAGAGATACGAAACGCACATAAACTAATATAAACATTGGCGAACATTTCGCACATTTCTAAGAAACGGTTGCGCATATTCGCGAACATTGTACGCTTGGCAACACTAATAACGAAATATTTTAGAACTTTTCTTGTGTATTAGATACTTCTTGCGGTCCTGGCCCAAAATACTTCTTACCAAGTCCAAAAACACCAGCTTTCTCGCTGAAGTCCAGAACTGAATATAGAAAAACCTGTTTCACTCCAGGTCCTTACAGTATAAAATTTCCTAGACAAGGACCAGCTTTTTATATGTAAGTATTCTATTTCTTCTTTGTATTATAGAATAGTCTGCATCTGGTGATCTGATAAAATTTCAGAATAAAATCAAAATTTACGCTATTCGCGAACCTTATTTTCTAATACAGCGATGTAGAAACATCTTATGAACGTGCAACGTCATTAACAATTACTACAATATTTTTGTGCTAATTAAACACGCTTACACTTATTTTCCATTAATTTTAATAATCCATTTACGTTTTTTTGTGTTTTCCTTTTCTCGTCATTCTTGCTTTACCTAGAAACAAATTCATTAATATCAAAGGGAGTACATGTTGGAAATAATACTTTTTATTTAAATTTTGTTTTCATCATAATTTTATAATAAATATAAATAAATGTACAAGATGTATAACTTTGTTGGTTTAATAACATGTGTAGTATGCTTAAAGATTTGTTAGCTTTCTTGTCATAACCTGTGTATATAATATCTTCTATTGCAAAGTTCTCAAAAAAAGATTTTTACTTTTCACCTATGGAAATTACTATTTACTAAAATTTTTTGTAAATTAATGTGGTTTATTCGTTCATTTTTACATTTGTATATGCTTTTTAGAGGACGACGTCTACCTGCTTTAAAATGTGATCCTGTGCCAGGTCCTCGTCTCTATAGTGATCAGCTGGTTAGGCAAAGATCTCCAACGTACCATATAGCATGTAGAATAGGTGGAAAAGAAATTTGTCGCTCTCCAGGTCCGAAATATTACTTAAAACTTCCTAAGTCACGTCCTATGTTTTCTTTTGGAATCAAACACAGCGAGTGTGCACCTCCTTATATTGTTGAATGTGACGACCAATGTTAAAACTCTACTCATGGTAAATATAAAAATGTAAAATGTTAAAATGCATAAAAAAATATATTGTAATGAAATAGATTGCATCATTTTCTAATTACTTTAAAAATACTCATTGCATACAGTACGTAAAGGTCAATTCTTCAACAACTTTAAAAAGCTAGAATGTGACCCGTACTGTATCAAGTATAAATAAGTATTCAGTACTTTGCTATAGCCTCCAAAAGAAACTAATAGCTGTTTTTAGTTTTATTTGAGAGTATTATATAAAAGTACAAAAGACTATTATACACGACTATATAAAACTAACATGTTTGATCAAATTTTTAGCAGATAACCACATATGCAAGACTATAATACAAAACTATACAAAAATATATGATTAATTTTTGAAATATTACATATTCTTAAGGACCACTATAGAAACATCTTTGATTTGGTTTAATAATTCTCTTTAACGTGGCCAGAAACTCCATCTTTGCTTCAAACTTTTGGTCATCACTCATTTTTTTGAATGTAGGTAATAAAGAAAGAAGGAAAAACTTGTCTTCGTCAATAACATCATCTTCTTTCTCTTTTAAAATAGTTAACAAAGATTCTTCATAATTTTGTGCCCTTTTGGTCTTTCCGTGTGACTGATTACATGTTGGTGTACCAAGTTTTTGTTGGATGGATGTGTCAGTTTGAGATATGTTATTCATGGCATCACTGTGTAGCTCTTCCATTGCCTGTATATTCTGACATCCATCTTCCGTATCTGAAACATCTTCCCGAGTAATGTTTGGACTAGATTTTGGGCTACATTTACTAATTGCTGATTTGTGTTCCAAAGTAGGCAATAAAAACAATAACTGATTGAAATAAATATATTTCCGACGTCTTTTAGCAGCTTGACCTGATGCTTCTTCCCTCTGCTTATTAATTTCTCTTCGAAAACATGTTCTAAGATTTCTCCACTTGCTCTGTAGTTCTTTGACTGCAAAACAAAACGAGAAAATTATAATTTTGTATGTTAATATCTTGATTACTAATTTTAGCTATTTGAATTTCCGTTGGTTTATCGGTTCGTCGCTATTCCTATTAACCGATTTTCGAATCGCACGTATCACACGCGCAGAGCCTGCAATTTCTTTACCTTTTATGACTTTTTCACTTGAAGTCATGTCTTTCCATGTAGAAATCATTGCTTCGCAAACTTCATTCCAAAGTCGAGAATTTAAATTCCGATCGCAATGCTCTGGCAGATCTGAATTGTAAATAGGTGGCTTTGACTGTATAGTTTGAATGAACTTCTCCATCCAATCGTCATCTTCGTAATCTGTAAACAATTGTAATCTATTTGAAAATATAGACCATTTGAGTCATCAGTTTTAATTTTCAAATTGTTTAAACAAAACAGCTTTCGAAATTAGCAGTTCCCAAACTCGATTACCTCGAGATGCTTGATTCTCTTGAAGCATACGATCATCTCGAGGCGATCAAATTTTCAAACTTGATTTTCTGCAAAACGAAGTCACAAACGAAATAGCTTTATTCTAGATTTTTGTCTTATTTTTGCATACAGAATAAAAATGAAGATAGAAAGGAACAACCTCTTCTGTCCTTAGACTCTCTATTTCATTTCGAATGAGATCCCAAATAACGAGTATGGAAGTGATCTGCTCGACATGGGATTGCTAACAAAAAGTTTTATTTCAGTACCCATAACTAATTGGATACTGATTTAATGCAGTTTATAGAGTAACAAACAAATCTCTAATATGAAATAAATCTTACCATGTCGCATTAATAAAGCCATATCTCGCTAAAAATATCACAATATCATCCAACTGTATAATTGCGATTGCATTGCGATGCGATTAAACACGCACGAAGTTGCGCAATTAAACAGTTTGTATCGAACCACAGATTTTTTAGTTGATGAGATAGGCGATTGCATATTAGTTGCATAGTGCGCATTAGCATATAAACCCCTGGTGGTATCACTAACAACTAAACTGTTGCGCAATTGATAATTGCAAAGCAACATCTTACAGAGATGAAACTTCTTTTTTGAAATAATTTAATGTATATGTAATTTTGTAACAAATATGCTATGATATGAAAATAATTAGGAACATATAAATGTTAACAGTAAAAGAAATTATACAAGATCATAATAACAATATATTAAAGTATAAAATATATTTTTAAGTAATACATGAATAATATAATGTACTTTGAAGTTTAATATCTTGTAAATCATTTATTTTACTTCATTTTTATTCAACTTTTATGCTTGTAGCAAATTATTTATATTAATTAAATTTAACACGTGGTATGTAAAGTAACTTTCTACGATCAACAATGTCTTCTAAGATATTTAAATCTGGTAAAACAGATGGAAGTTCAAAGTGAGTAGTTGACCATATTGCCTGAGTAGAATCCTTAACACGAGATAATTCTTTTATATTATGTGTGGGAGTGTAATAAGGTTCCGTTGTTGTTGAAAATCTTGGATAATATGGGTCATACTCTAGTTCACTTGGTATTAAAGGTTTCAGGGATAATGTCAGGGCATATACAGGTAATTCTGTAGTAGTTAATGCAATATTCGCTACTGTTGCACTAACTGTAGTAGTAGAAGGAATTTTTGTATTCTTTTGTATAGACTTCAAAGTTTCCAAATACGGATAATTTCTATGATTCATTGAAGACAGTTTCAATAAATTATTAGGACTTTTTGTAGGCTGATAATTTTTTACATTATTCTCTTGAGTTTGATTGTTTCCAGAAAGTGTATTCGATGATTGTTTTAGATAATTATACAGTTGGTCGCTTACTTTTTGATTTAAAACATTATGTTGATCCATTTTTGGTTTTTCATTGAGTTTAGCCTTGTCATGAAAATTTTCATTTTGAGTGGAAAAATTGTCATTTCTTCTATATCCATCTTTATAATGTTGGTTTATTGCTGAAGTATACTGTATTTCAGTATTTACAGAATGTCCAAAAGGGGTATTTGTAGTGGTGCTAGTATAATTTAACGAATAAAATGTGTTTGTTATGTTGCTTTTGCCTGTTACCATCTTGGTAAAATTTTTATCAGGCTGCCTCGCACTGAAAGAAAATCCATATCCCATTTTATTATTTGTTCTTAATGGTTGTGTTATATGAAGAGAATGAGCAAAAGATTGATCTCTAGCTGCTGAATTTTCTACACAACAAGAATTGTTCCTTTTCTGTTCCGTGTATGCTGTTGTATTAGAAGAGATACTTCCTTGGCACTGTACAAGATGAGCATGATCACATATCAAAGCATCTTGTCGGAAAGCTGTTTCCTTTGGACAATAATAAGTAAATTTATTTCCATATTCGTCACAAGTATGATATATTTTACAATTAGCATTGGTATCAGCATAAAAACCAGCGGTTCTGTTTAAACATGTGAAACCTGTCTTCACGGGAAGTACAATATTCTGGAATTGACACAAAAATATAAGTTATAACATATGATATATTAGATTTAAATAATGTATATATTACTTTAACATACGTATTATTAAGCTATTTTACAAATTGTTAATATAATTTTTTTTGTTATGATCGTACTTAATTTTACCATAATTTTAATTTTTCAATATCAAACAAATAAGTGGAGTTAGAATTTGAAAATAAGTTATACATTTTACAGAGAAATCCGAGTAAACTTATAATAAAACACTTCTAATTACTTACAAAAGTCTCGCACTGAGTATGTAAAATAAACATCGTGTACTGAAAAATAATTTTCAATATCCATTTAGAATGTGCCATTGCGATCATTTACGAGTAATGAAATTAAAATTATTAAATTAAAGATTACAAAGTCACTGATTCGCTGGTACTGATGCTAGTACTTTTACACAATGACGCTGGTAGCGTGAAAGTGAAAAGGATTCGCTTAGAATGTGCGCTTGACCTATGGTATTCTTCTCGTCGTTTCTTTCTCTTTCTTTCTCCTTCTTCTTGCAGTACAATACCACGCATCGCAGCTTGTAGTACGACGAAGCCTGTAATGTCTTCTCATTACTGAAATTAAAATATAATTTATGAGTTGAAGTTTAATATCGAAGATTTTAGATACATTCGAACAATTTCTTAACTTTCTCATATCTTAATTCAAGTTGCAAGCTTGTAGCTTGGAATTTTAACACACGCGTCTCGTTATTGCTTTACAATACGCGAAGAAAATATTTATATTTAGAAACAAATAAAATCCTTTCTAATTAAACGACTGATTTAATTATCTATGATATGTTTTAAGTGAAAGCGCGCGAACCATTCTGAAAGTATGAGAAACAAGAAATCAGATATCAATGTCTTCAAACAGATAAATATTACTTCGTATGGAATATTACATGCGCTACAGTTTTGGAAAAGAATTATTAGGTTCGAAAATATTGGTCAACTATTGTTTTTTATGAACTTTTGTAAAAAAATATAAAAGAACTGATTCTTTTACATTTTTCTTCGCACTCTAAGAAAGTACATAAGATATACCTCGCAAATTTTGGTAGAAGTTTGCAGGAAATTATAAAATTGCAATTGTTGTCATTTAAACAATCCCTGACGTAGTTGACAATAAAAATATTTTCTATTCGCTGCTATTTAAAAGTCTTTGAAGAGTAAGCCGTACGTTCAAATAGATCGCCTGCGTAATGGATACACGTTGTTATATATAGCTCTTTAATGTTGCGGTGTATGCCTGGTTTGAATCCTTAAGGGGTCAGAATACTTTTTCTATTTACTCCCTTTGAAATTCAATTACATTGCTCTTCTCAATACCAAAGAAATACTCGAAACCTAAAAACAAAATCCGTTACAATATATTGTTTCCTTGTAAAATATATATATTTCGTTTATTTGCATTTGCGATGAGCAATACCCTTGTAAGTACCCTGAGAAAACACGATATTTTAATAAACTAGTTATCATATCAAAAGGAAGAATAATATGATTAGAATAATCAAGATGCAAGCAGTGGTGCATTGGTAACCACGATACATATCGATGCCGAAAATTTTAAACAACGCAAATTGCGATTGAAATATATTTTGCGTTCGCTCCGTGCCACTTAACCTCAGTCAATGAATGAAAAATCTAGTTATTAGCCAAACGTAAGGATGTAACGTAAGAAAATGTCACGTGTCCTGTATTCCTGGGTAGCGTCCGCAAGCTGCAAGGGCGGCTTTTCTTGTTTCTATCGATCGACGCCTGTGCAGTGAGCGACCTCGACTTGACCACCGACCATAGCCCAGGAAAAGTAATCATTGTTCGATTCTCTCTCGCTTTAAACCAGTGCATACGACTATGAACTTCTATCTCGTTCCCTTGATGTTCACGTGATTCATAGTGTTTACCTTTGTCTATTAAAGATTCGGCCGGAGGAGCAGGAATAAAAGTGTGCGCAATATGTATCGATACAGAAAACAGTAGCAAGATTCCGTCTAGCAATAGCTAAATCAAAGCTAAAACACATCCCAAGGTAATTATGGAAATTTCATTCGTCTAAAGTTGAACTATCTATACTCGAAGGGATAAAAGGATTAACGAGGAATAATAGCCCCACGTGTTTAGATAGGTACAACAACTATAAGTACTTAATTATTGCATTCTGTAAAAATATAAGTATTCGATTATTTCTGATATGTAAAACATTTTACTTTTCTTTGTAGCGATCGATCTGTTTTGAAAGCATTGACTGAGGCATTTCGTTTCGCGTTACTTTACACGAGTTTGATCGCAAGGAATTGTATTCGAGTGACGTTGTCCAGTTATTCTGTTTGCTTTAAAAGTAAAACGAAAGAAAGAGCAGAGACGAGAAACCAAAAGTAGCGTTTAGACATGTTTTAACGTCAACTACGTTTCTAACATATCCTCGAACAGCCGGTTCGAAGAGCAAGGTCAAGTAGTCGTGACTTCAAAGGTGCCGCCCGAAGTGTCTCTTATGTGGGCTTAGTGCGGACGAGCGAGTTTTTGACGTGCGATTTTACGTCGTGTGTCTTTCTTGTTTCGTTTTCGGCGAAAAAAGAAGGCGAACGTATCGTCGCGTGTCAAACACTCGCTCGTTTCCACCGAACTTTTAGTGTGCCTACCCTTTGGCTTGTCATTGTCACGTGTCCTTTCACTTACCTCGAGACCTCGATTTAAAAAAAAATGTGAAGTCAAAGCCACGAACCACTTTTGAACCAGAAAAGTAGTTAATTTTTTACGGCATTATAGTGATAAGTCTTTGTTTCATCATTTTTTTTGTTCACCATTATCATTTTCTATGAATTCAAGAAGACCAAGGAAATAATTATGTTATTTCGTTAAAGAGATTATTTTTTCTATAAAACGAATGTTACAAACAAAATTTCAGTATCAGGAGGAAGGCAATTGTGTATCGATAATGTAGAAATTTTAATTTTATTTCAGGGGGTTTGGCGAAGACAAAAGGAGAATATACAAGTTATAGTATAACTTTAATACGGGAATAATGCGATTGTCTAATGAATTGTAGAGTAACTATACATCCTTCAAGTAATGGGTTACCGTATTAATTGTAATTGTTTCCTCGACAGAAATAATGAACTTAAAATTGAAACAAAGTTCCTGATTGTACAGAAGGAAAACTAAGGAAAAATAATAACAAATATGAGCAAAAGTAGACGTAAGAATGTGATTGTTGATACCTTGCACGAAACAAGCTCGATTCTATTAAGAAATATTTGTACACCCGTCCTTTGAATTTCTATATTAATCTATCTCGTAAGCTGAAAATAACATGTAATTTAATTACAGCTCAAAAGTACAGTATTCGAACTAATCTAAAATTAACTTATTTAATGGTCCAAACAGAAAACAATATTAGTTGGGATAATTTTCCAACTTATCCGACGTTATAACTTATAAGTTATATATAAGCGTTTGAATATTATCACCGAATGTTATGAATCTGCAAAGAAATTGATCACGAGAATTTAAAATTTAATATTACTAAAGATTTCTATTCTATTAATATTAATTGAAAATTGAAAGGATCCACCGATAATGAAGAACCATTACACTGATTTAATGACGATAATAAATTTCGGACACAATGATGTGACGCGTTTTATATTTTTTGGGAAAAGTGCTAACAGTTAAGAGCTGAGAGATACAAAAATGTCTGAGAGCAAAGCAAAACCGGCGTCACCAGTACCGTCAGCTACTTCTACACAATGCTGTAATAGCTTGACAGACACGCAATGTCCAGCACTCCAAGTGACGTCGCGAATGTTACGATCTCCCAGTCACGAGAGTGTCACGACTGATCTGTCTCTCTTTAGCGTCTCTTCGATAGCAAGTGAATTACGAGGCGTTAATAGACTCGTCACCTTTAAATCATACACCGATGTACATCTGGCTGGCCGTGGTCCATCACCGAAACCAGACTCTCGCCAAGTTCAAAGTAACAGGTGCGTTGATTTTTGAATTTGAAAATAAAGCATTATCAAATCAGAGGAATGTATGTAGGATTTTTGACTGAACACAGGTCGTTTAATTAATGGTTTTGCTTCGTTTCCTTAGGCCAGCAGATATACCAGAAATTCTATGGTTTGAGGAGGAAAACGAATTAATTCGTAGTTGTGGAGTACTTTCTTCGGCACTTGGTCTCCGTAAAAGTTTCAGCACAAGTGACGTATCACAACTACCAAGTCCAGATGCGCTTGGCCCAAGTGGGCTGCGATCAGCTGTATCTACTTTGGCCCTCAACACTGCGCAAAAGAACTCTTTGCTTTTGGAACACGCACGACTTGATCATGCCTCGAGATCCTGCAGCACATGGGTTGCTGTTGGTGAGCCAGTGGCCAATACATCACAACTTCCTAGTCCTCATGGAGGAGCTGCGCAAGAACAACAGCAACCACAGCAGCAGCAGCAGCAACAACAGCAACAACCACAATCACAACAACAGACACAGCCACAACAACAGCAAACATCCAGCTCGCAATCAACCCAACAACCTCCTCCCGCACCACTCCCACCGGTACCATTTACAGGAGCTGATTTTGTTAGATCTGTGAATAAGAAAGTTCGTCAGAATTATATACGCCGAAGGTTACTATAATTTAATAATCTTTCATATAATCTTGTAACATTTTACTAAAGTTTTTCAAGATAATATTTATTCTAAACGAACTAGAAAGAGAAAGAGAGGTAGAACCTGTTTTTTTTTAATAATTTACAGATTATTGACAACATATCGCGCATTGGAGCGGCTTTCGCAAAGCGAATTTAATCTAGATCAATTGGAAGCTGTAGCAAGTGCAGCACAAACAACATCTGGCACCACATTGCTGGTTCCTGGGACAACAGGAATAACTGGATCCTCACTATTGGGACAAAAGGAACGAAATCACGCCTTAACTATTAAAGATGTTGAGAGAGAACGTGGAAATCAGTTGTCTAAATATGAGAGAAATATGATAATTTTTAACTGGCTTCATACTCTTGACGATAACGCTATTGTTGACAGCATAGAATAAATTATGTTAATTAACATTCATGAACGATTATAACTATCCTTTTCGCTACGCTTAAATTTTAATTACGATACATGTTATAAGAAAAATATTGGTATGGAAATATATTAAAATTCAATTTTCTCACAACAAACAACATTAAAAAATTTATTTACTCTTTTACAATTTGAAATTTTATTTTTATATTAGGGACAAGTATAATTTTACGAATTTTATTTCGAAATGTATTGATATCAACTCTAGATAATTTACGCTATATTGAAAATGATTAATACGTTTACAGCGTTAAAAAGCTTTGATTCACTCTAAAGTTAAGATTCGAATGCCAATTACTGCATACGTGCAAAGCTTTCGGTAAAAGCCGCAATGAAAATACTATAATAATACGCGTTATAGTCCTTGTATTTGCTATTAAACTATTCTGATCCGCTTGAATATTTTTTAACAAAAGAAAACCTGTTTGATAAAATATAAATATATATATTGCCTCTTTACGTACATCTAAAGAGAAATTTAAAAATTTACGATTCTTCAAAGAAAATCTGTATTATTTTCTTAACTTTTTATTGTGATTGTATTATGCGTTATATACATGCGTCTAAATAAACAAAGATAAACTTTAAATTAAACATAGAAAAATCTAAGAAACAAACTTGTTTTCAGTTAAGCAATAAGGTCATTCTAGATTTTTAAATTAAGTAATAAAATATTTTTCTCATATACCTAATATCTTAATTTCAGTAGAAGGTATTAAAATTTGTGATACACTCTTATCTTTGGATATGATAATCTAAAATGCTGGAAGCATTAATATCCTAAATGAATTATATTCATGAACAATGAATGATTATAGAGAGTGTGTGATATTTAAAAATCATTTATTAATTTTTTTAATCCGATTCTGATCCTGAACTGACATCTGATTCATATTCTTCTACATTGATGGTAAATTTGTATTCTTGATCACAACCTAAGTAAGCATCACTCATAAAATATAAGGTATAGGAATGTTGACCAGGAGCGGGTGCTACAAAATCAAGTTTGACCTTTGCCTTCTGTTGTAGCGTTAATCTCTTAATAGAGAGCAAAGAGTTGGTCTTTGGATCACCAATAACAACCCACCACCCTTCTTCTCGTTTTTGTGGGAAAAAGGGCGCTACAACTGGGCCTGTGACTTCATCTTCCCTTTCAAGCTGTACAATAACATTAACTGTTCCACCACTGTGTAATTTGTCCTTATCTTGAACTTCATAGGACATCTCTATGTTAGGATAACGATTACAAAATTTAGCAACATCAGCCATTTGTACTTCAGATAATTGTAAAAGTCGATTTCTATCATCGTCTTCCAATTCCATTACATCGAATACTGTTTCTACTCCTTTGTCTGTACAACGTTTAATAGTTTCAGCAGTGAAATGTGGCAATTGTTTGAGATAAGAATCTTTCGACCACATTGCCTGGGTAACCATTTGCGCCAGTTCCATGGCAGCCACAGCAGGGGCCAACCAACCGGACGAACTAAGAACATCAACGCAAGCTTGTATCAATCTTATGGCTTTACTTAAAACTAATTCCGTATCTTTCTGAAGTTCTAGACCAAGTTGTATTCTGGATAAGTGTGCTTGCAGTAGAAGCTGCGCTTTTACGTGTGGATCGGCCATTCTTGTAGCTTGAGGAGCATGTGGAAGTCGTGCTGCTAAACTTCTCAACAAATTTTCTTCACGTTGCCGAACTGGAACGGTTTCGTATTCGGCAGCAGCTGAAATTATTTCTAACAAACCTCTGATTTTGGTCTTATTATTCAAAGAAAGACTGAACAATTCGATGGTCGCGTAATTAATATAATAATACGCTGCGATCATTCCAAGATTTAGAGGTAAAGTATCCATTTCATCTTCTACAGCAACGCATTTCGCTTGTTCCAAGTCACTCAATGTACTCTCGACCAATTCAGACAAGTGATCTGACAGATGCCTATGCGTAACGCCTTGTAACCCATAATAATTTGGATTTTGTGTAAGTCGTCTGTATAAGAATGTCCACGTAAGGTAGTCAACTGCATCCTGTTTATTCTCAATTGTTTTAGTCACGATTTCTGCATTGAAATGATCGTGCAGCCTGTGATCCAGGTGACTCTCGACAGGTAGAGGCTCGTTCAAAAACTTTTTGAAAAAGTCTTTCTTCGAACTCTGACAAAGAAGAACGCACTTGGCATCGTCGTCTTCTAACGGACGATTTGCACGCGCTACCATTTGTAGAACATCTGTAATAGGATAATCTTCGTAGGCATGAGTCTTTCCATTGTAACATTGAGTGTCCATAACAACAACAAGATGAGAACTGATAGACAGGCCCCAACAAAGGTCTCTCGTGGCAACTGCTATTTGAATAGCACCGCTATCGAAAAGTTGTTCAACAAGACGTCTATCATCAACGGACAACCCTTCGTGAAGATAAGCAACACCTTGGGATAGTGTTTCCTTTAATGTTTTGTCAGTCATTCTATCTAGGAACGGCTTGATATCCGCTTCTTCTGCGTGAAAGAATCGAGAAGGTTGCCCTTCGGCTGCAGTGAATGTTAACAAATCTATGGCTGTTAATCTGGCTTGACGACGAGTAGGTACGAAGATAATAACTGGTTTATGAGAGGCATACCTAAGAATTGCATTGTACACCGGTTTTGCCATAGCGGCTAATCTAGATGCATTGTGTGTAATATTTATTCCTTGTACGTGTAACTCGAGAGGTACAGGTCTAACGGACGGGTGGAAGTTAAAAGTTGCAGCAGCAGGTGCACCTAACCATTGGGCAGCATCTTTTGCATCGGCAAGCGAAGCTGACAGTGCTATAATTCTGATAATTCTGGTTGGTTTCTCCAATTGTGAAGAAATGTATCTCGCTCTGGAACACGCAACTTCTAGTACAGGTCCTTCTTCACCACCAATCAATTGAAGTTCATCGACAATAAAAAGTTGTATGTTTTGTACATTTTTCCTTTGCTTCCATCTTCGTGACAGCACATCCCACTTATCAGCAGTCGTAATTATGATTTGACCTTTGGCAAGTAATTTAAGATCTGTTCCCGTTTCACCGGTCAGAAGAACTACTTTTTTACCGAGTTGTTGATTAAATTTTGCTGACCAATCGTTGTAAACCAACTCTGCCAAAGCTTCCTTGCTAACCATGTATACGCATCTTCCTTCTGGATTTTGTGTGAGCAAACGTAAGACAGCAAACTCCGCAATAGTTGTTTTTCCTGAACCTGTTGGTGCCCCGACGAAAACGTTATCATCTGAATTGTAGACAGCATTGAACACTTGCGTCTGGATTGGATTAAATTGTGGGAACTTGTCCGCATAGATATTTTCAAATTTCGTATTACGCAAAGCGGTGATTGGAAGCGGCTGTAAATCAAGCAGTTCAGTTGGTGGTAGATTCTTCTCTGGTAAAATTAAATGTCGAAAGCTGACTGGTAATTGAGTTTCCGCGCCGATCCATCTATCCGAGACGACGCGTAAGAAGTATTGCGGTGGCAAAGGTTCAAATACGGGTACAAAAAATTTAATCAGATGTTCATCTGTCGCATACTTAGCCTTCAGTAAAAAGTATTCGTGATGAAGTATTACTTCGGAATCTACATCCTCCACTAAGATCCAAAATGCCTCAGAGGCCTCGTGCACTTTCTCATCCCATTGAAAGTCTGGTGTTATAGTTAATTCTACTCTCAGAGTGGAACGTGTAATCGGTTGAATATGCGTCGACAATTCCAGTTTCGGAAACTGATGAATATATTTGTGAATCGTTTTACCTAATTTAGGTACTCGAATCAATTCGCCAATTTCATTAGGTCCCAAATCATAAAACTTCTCCCAGGGAAAATTCTTTTTCTCTATCTTCTTTACAATCTCTTCCGGCATCTTCCTGAATTGCCTGAGAGGTGACATTGATTGCCACATTCTACGATCAATCATTTTGCATAACGATAAACATTTATCCGCCAATTGTGCCCATCCGCGGAATAAAACGATTTCAAAAATAGCTCTCATTAATCGTGATGCAGACTGAGTTACAAATACCATATCGGACATAAGAGCAAATCCTTCGAGTTTTAATTGAGAGATATATGCCTGCAAAAGCACATTTACTTTCGCACTTGCTTCTTCTATACTTTCCTTCACTGGAATTGGTACTCTCTCCATCAATTTCTGCAATTCTAATTTCTCCTCTTCTCTAACATTTATATGTTTAAATTCACTAGATAAGGAAAATACTCTGAACAATTCAATTTCGCTTAGAGTACGTTTTAACAATTGATTATATATGGACATCGTTTCATGAGTGCAATAGTAATGCGATGCTATTCGACCCAATTCCGTAGCTTGAAAATTGCCAGATTTCCGATCGTATTTAATTAAACCACTGCGATCCAACGCCACAGCAGCAGAATGAATAAGATCTGCTCTGTGCAATTCAAGTAATGGATCTTCCTTCAATTTGTCATGGCTGATACTGTACAAATTTGGACAGCGAAGCATTCTAATGTACAAATAAGTATACCCTAGCCATGTAACTGCATCTCTAATATTCTGTATGGTACCTAATACTATTTCTGCATTTAACATATCTGACATTTTGCTGATTAATTGTGATTCAATAGGTAATTGCTGATTTAACAGAGATAAATAATACTGCAGTTCACTGTGGTTTGTAATAAGAATACCTTCACCTTTTGTATCGTACTGCGGGCGACCAGCTCTGCCTAACATTTGCAAGACATCCAGAGCACCTAATTCAACCCATCTACCTTTTTCTGGATTATATACTTGGGTTCCTTTTATAATAACAGTATGTGCTGGCAAGTTAACACCCCAAGCTAAAGTTGCAGTGGACACTAGAACTTGTATGTGTCTATCAGCAAAGAGATCTTCAACCAAGGTTCTGTCCACTCTTGTCATACCAGCATGATGTATGGCAAAACCATAAGGTAGTAAGTCTTTAAGTTCTTGATTTTTAACTTGTTCCGCTTCCGTTCTCAAAACTTCCATAGACGCAGATCCCTCTCTAAGAAACTGTCCTAACGTGTCCTTTTCTAAACACATGTCTCTGATAGCACGTGCTGTTTTCCCAGTTTCTTTTCGTGAATGTACAAAAACAAGAACTTGATTTCTGCCAGCGTGTTCCATTGTTTTTTCGTATACGATTTCATTCATCACCTGAAAACGTTTCAATGCTTTCTTCTCGGTTACACCTATGTACTGCTGTTCCAAAGCAACAGGCCTAAAACTGTTATCGAAATAAAACAAGCCCGTTTCCGGTTTTATGCGTAAGAAGGCGGCGACATCCTGATAATTTGGTAACGTTGCTGAGAGGCCAATTAATCTCACATCTTCCTGCGTTGTCTCAATGTTTCTGATTGTTCTAGCAACTAAAGCCTCTAGAACAGGTCCTCTCTCGTCGTGTAGTAAATGAATTTCATCGATAATAATCAATCGCACTAACGACGTGAAAGTTTTCTCGCCTCCCTTTCGTGTAATGATATCCCACTTTTCAGGAGTGCAGACAATAACTTGAGTTGCAGCTATTTGTTCCCTTGTAAGCTGATGATCACCAGTTAACTCCGATACAATCAAATTGTACGTAGATAATCTTTTGCTAAAATTTCCGACCATTTCTTGTACCAACGAACGCATTGGCGCAACATATATTATCTTGAACTCATCCGCGTTAATTGTACCATCTGCATTTATATGCTTCCCAATTTCACGCATCATACATAAAAGAGCAACATTAGTTTTACCCGCGCCTGTTGGTGCGCAAAGTAATAAGTTTTCATCGCTTTCCAACGCAGCTTGATACAAACGACTCTGAATTCGATTCAACGTCTTGAAACCTTCAAATGCTGGTTGCACGTATTTTGGCAATTGATCAGTTGGATAAAGCTTTTCATTATCTGCAAACGGCTTTGGTTTCAAGGCAGGAACGTGGACTTCTTCGTATCTGTAAAAAGATGAATATATAAGAGCTATAAGAAAAGTAAAAGGACTTTCGAGTGAGCATAAAAATATTTAAAAATATTGTACCCTTTACGCTGTTTTCGAAAACTTCCATCGGGTAATTGACAACGTTTATTTGCCATAAAATGACTCCCCTGTGCAAATATCAAGTCTTCTAGATCTATTAAATTTCTTGTACCCTGAACTTGACCTCCAGGACCGCCGGTATCTTCATTTTCTTCTCTTCGTTTACGTTGTGCCCTTGCTTCCATTGTTTCATCAGCATCATC
Organism: Xylocopa sonorina; assembly: GCF_050948175.1. Classification (NCBI taxonomy): domain Eukaryota; kingdom Metazoa; phylum Arthropoda; class Insecta; order Hymenoptera; family Apidae; genus Xylocopa; species Xylocopa sonorina. The sequence goes on from NC_135193.1 coordinate 19,551,961, forward strand.
ATCACCTTTACCCGTATCTAACTGTCGCAAAATTTTTGCTAGCATAGGATCATCGTTCATTCTATTTCGAATTTTCTGACGCTCCGATTCAGATTGTGAAGACGCCAGCATAGTGCAATAAGCAACTGTAATCAACAAACATAAATAATTGTACAATATCTACACAGATATATATTGTACTTAGTTGTAAGCATACTTTTATGATTAATTCTTACTTGTATGCCTATATTTCTTCAATTGTTTAATGAAATCAAAGCAGTCGTATCCTAACAAAAGTACAAGTTGATTTTCACAGTCACGATCATCTCCTGCATCCTTTAAGACTGCTAATACTTCGGCAGCTCTAGCTTGTGAAATCATTGCATCATCATATATCCTGCTTAATCTCCTTTGAAGCCAGTATGCATCTATATCTAAAGGATGTAATGGCTTCTCTTTTTTCATTTCTTCAGCACCACCCAGCTAGAAAGTGGACATAACTGTTTAATAATAATATTTTGTGCAAATACTTTTATGTCCAATTTAAAATTTTTATACAAATTTATTGCATCCTATATACTCACATTTTCAGCATGAATGGCTCTATTGTCGTTGGCTTCTTCACCTTCATCACCTTCCTCATCATTTTCTCTGACTTCTCCATAAACATCTTCATCGTCTTCTTCACTGCTTTCTTCAAATTGTACATTAATCCCGTATGTCTCATCAATATTTTCTTCATTTGTAGTAGTTTTCTCATCGCTCCCAAAATCTGTTATTTTCTTCCCAAGATTTACTAATAATGCAAATCTTTCTTCAGCTAGTGGACCCAACAGTAATTCCGTTTCCTTTTTCTTCTCTTTCTCTTTAAGTCGATCATTCTTTAAAACAGCTAAGACTTCATCAGCAGCACCGCAAAGAATGTCCCTGGGTTGATCCCCCAAAGCTTCTTGAATGAAACTCAGTAATATCTCGTACGTTTGTCGTGTCTCTTGAGTTTTGGGGCGATAAACAATTCCCACCATTTCGTCTACACCTTCCGAAAGTAACGTTGCACCTTTCATACGTGCAAAGTCGTATTGTGCTTCGTCTCTTTTCTGACGCCTATTACAATTGAAAATTAAGTGTGAAGTATACATTTCGTTACATTAAAGATTGTTTTAACAGCATCCGAATTGAATAACAGTATCACTTACTTAACTTTACGTTCTTCTGCTTTTCCCGGCTTAGTACGTTGAGCTCTATCACCCATTCGCGTTCCATCAAGCTTGCCAACAAGCGACATAACCTCCCCAGTTGCCTCATCTCTGCTTCGTCTTTCTATCAATCGTACATCAGCTTGCAATACAAGATTGGAGTTCTGAAAATAGCAGCATATATTAATTTATAATTACGAACACACAGATAACAGAATTATTTCTTAGTTACAATTCTTATCGCTCGTAAATGAACGTAGAGTTAACCTGTTCGTCACGTTCTAACAAAATGATAAATTGACTCGCAACAGTCGTAAATATAATATTATATTGCGACTAAATAGGTGACGAGATTTTCGAGGAACTACTTTCTAATATTCATTCAGAAATATACTAACGGCTTTGTATTCGTATTGCAGTTGTCTCGCCGCAGCATCCGCCATAGTCGCGTCCTTTCTGGTAAATAACTGGAAAACTATGAACTGCTATTATACACGTGTGTCTTTTTACGTACTAAGAATAACTTTCGCACATAATTGCAAAGTTTCGCAGATCTCAAGTATTTATTTTGGTTAATATCCTTCGCTATAACCCAACAAGTACACACAACTTTCGCAGAAAATCGAGCTACCAACTTAAATTTATTATTAGCCCGCTAGTAATTTTGAAAGCGTATGGACTTACGTACAGACTGCCTATTACTTGGTAGGGGATCTAGGATAGCCAATGAGAAATAACGGTACTAGATAAAGCCACTTCTCATTGGATAACCGTGTTATGAAAATTTACTTCTCATTGGACAACCGCCACGAATCACTGCGAGCAGTGCTTATTTAAAATTCAAACAATCTTTTTGAAAATAATGATCAATATTGATTTTTACATAGGTACTACATATATAGCCGATACACGAGCGAAAGAATTTATTTACTCAAAATACGATACATCACTTTTTTTCTTGTTTCATTAAAAGGAATTGAAATAAGAAAATTAAAAATTTAACATAAAAAATAAATCCCCAATGTACAACATTCTCGTTAATAGTTCAATATTTAATCTATCATTGTTAGCTATTTTCAGGGGACTCGTATAATTGCCCTACAGGCTGATCCTTAACACGATCTATAACACTTAACACTTTCTCTAATATTTGGGAATGTATCAACAATTTATCTTCATCGGCATTCTGAATGTACCACGTTTTGTCCATCAGCTTCTGGTAATTGGCAGCTACATGCTGTTGAAGTTTAATACTTTCGAAACGCTCGTCCCCCCAATTGCCACGCAACTGTTGATACTGATCGGAAACTTTAAGGAATATAACTGTGTCCGGAGAAGGTAGTCCCCTGTCCGGCTCCTTGCACCAGCTCAAAGGTTTGCCAGTTGTAGCTGCTGTGTAAGCGGCGCCTGAACCAGCGTATCTACAAACATACAGTTTAAACTGTATCTCAACAGTGATCGAAAGAAACAACTGTTTGCTTACCTATCGACGACAATAGTGGTACCACTATGCAACGTTTTCAAAATATCATCTTTGCATTCCCATCGATTCGCAGAAAATAATAAATGTGCCGTCTCTGGAGGGATCTCCAGTTTCTTGCTTAAAAAACTATTTATTAATAATCCAATACACGTTGTTCTATCTGCGAACAAAGTAAAGTTAGAGATTACTGGATGAATGTATAATGAACATATAGAAGTAAATATGTGACGAGGAAATAATTAAAGAAACTGTGTTTACCTGGAAATGCACGTGATTCTGCGGAGATGTTGCGTTTATTTAAGGCTTCGATTAACATTTTTACTTGAGTAGATTTCCCTGCTTTATCGCATCCTTCGAAAACTATTAGTGCACCACGACCTGGTAACATTTTATTTTCGCATCAAGCCTCTCGTCTTTAGTTAAAATGCAACTGTTGAACGGTAGACGGGAGAAAAACGCGCGAAAATCAATGAGATTCAGCAATAACACATGTATATAACACTTTGTCCTTTAAATAAATTTTATTTTTATGTCCGTGGCGCCATCTTTGTAAAAAGTGCTGAAACTAATCAGGATTAAGTTTCAGTAGGTTTTGCAGAGATGGCGCCACTAGTTTTCTGAAGTTCACTTCGCAGTCGATAACGATGTGCGACCAGTTTGAGCACTTTCCACAGAGATGGCGCCACGTATAATAATCATCAGGATGGTTAACTAGAATTAACAAAAATTATTTTTATTATATTGCATTAAATTTCTTAAGTTTGTTATTGATTGAAAATTTTCACACTGTCTTAAAAATTTTCGTAAATATTATGGGATCCCCACATCAAAAAGTTCAAGAAACTCTGAACTAGATTGATTTGAATGCATTTCAGTTCTCCCAAACATGAATTTTGTTTTTAGATTTTTATAGATGTTTATAGATTCAGTAATTAATAGAATCAATTTAGCAATGTTCATTAAATTGTTAATTAAAAGATTGAAGATATTAATAATAATCTATATTCCTTTTATACGTACAGTCCTCACAGTTCACAATATCGTTCAAATAATTTTTAACAATCTCGTTTCATTTTGTACATTTCATTTATTAAAATTGAAATTCAATCGTTTTAAGATCGCGGTTTTTATCTGCTATACCATTTCAAATTGTCAACATAATTAAGTGAAACGTAAATGATTACATTGATAAAATTAATTGACATCGATCATAATAAATCACATTTTATCTGCATGGGTATAAATCAAACGTTTAATCAAAATCAGTACAATGGTATAAAAAAAAAAATCGTTATTTCGCATCATAAAGAAAAGTTACGACATTTCTTCAAGATGGAAAACAAATATCTATATTTTTTCATGTGATAGGAACTGTATTAATATTCGATTTTGTTCCTATACATTTTCAATTCATTATCGATTTTTAGCTCACCGCTATACATATTGTTAAATTCACTATTTGAAATTCTTAATTTGCACTTAAAATAATGTACAACTAATTAAAATCCGTAATAAATGTATTCTCAATTCTTACCTTTAAAATTTCTAACATATGCATTCTCTAGCTAACATTTAATGCATATTCCATATTAAACATTAGAGAACAAAAATTTCATGAAACAATTAAAACAGGAAAATAAATGTCTGATAAAAGTAATGTCATTAAAAAAAAAAAAAAAGAAAAATAGTAAAATTCTCGCATTCCGTGTTACTTTAGATAGAGGAATAAAAATATTTTATGTAATAAAAAGTGTCGCAATTTTGTGATATTAAAAGGTAAAAAGTGATAATACATTTAAACAATTTGTACAGTAATATATGAGTAAGTAAAGAATTTTAAATTGAAGATATGAAAACACTAGCATACTTTAATATTAAATAATAAGAAAAGTGGGCAAAAAAATGAATTTAGATATACACATTTTTCGCATCGTACACGTCCAATGAAAGGGCCATAAATCATTCTAAAAAAATGTAACTGTTAAAAGTAGAGTAAATGTATTATCAGACTCAGTTACTTTTTTTTTTTACTACATGCTTCTATATGTATATATGCAAACATACAAATACTTTAATAGGTATAATAAAAGTGATCTTATATGGTTTGATCCATAATGCTTCCCATTAATGTATATTTCTGAAGATGATGAAAATACATTTACTTTTCCACGTGAAAGGGGTGTCTTTCAAATAATATATATTACGTTGATGATTCATATCTTTCAAGTTAAAACACACTTCAATTATAATTAATTTTTGTTTAACTTAAATGCTCTTATACCGGAGAACTTGTAATTAATATTTTGCAATAGCTTGAATAAATTAGTTACAAAATTCATGAATAAAATAAGTCTATTAAAGTCGTTATATATTTTTAACTAAACAGACTTTCCGTATAGAAAAAAATGTAATACTTTCATTACTATTGAAAATACCATAATAGATTATATGACTATCCTATATATTTCAAAGGGGCACTGATATTTCCGATTAATTCAAAAAATACAGTTGTACAACTGTTATTTTTGTTACAGATGCCATATCGCAACACTTATTTATACTCTATAACAATTATGTAACTTTCACTATATTTCTGTCTTGGTGGAAAATACCAGTTATAGATCTCTCCATTTATTTTTGTTTCAAATATTATCTTGACGACGACATCTGCGCTAATTTCTTTAAATTACATTTACAACTAACAAGTAGTACATGTGTCAAACCTTTCGTTTGCGCAATTTCGCTTTTGCTTCTTTTAACAGTAGGTCAAATGTATTATCTTCGTTATCTGGTAACACGTGGCCGCTATTAAGTGAATTACTCGCCATACCATCTGCCAAAAATAACATATATTATAATCAAACAATATAACTTATTGCTTGTATAATAGATCAATTAGCTTGTTAAGAGAACAGATTTTTATATACTGAGACAAAAACATAAATAACGAAAGCATTTTTAACAGAAACAAATTCTTTCAAGTCAGCCTTTCTAGAAGCTTGTCATGCTTCGTATACCTCACTCCGTATATACACACAAGAGTTTTTTCTAGGAGAAAAGAAACGTAATAAAACTCGATTATATAAGTAAATGTAATATGTGATACAATTTCCTCTTACCAAGATCAGCATATTTTACTTTACAAAAAGCACGACGTCCTCCAAAACATAGATCGTATCTAGGTAAAGCGGGATCATCGTTACCATGTTCAACAGCTTTGTATGCGTCATTTTTGTAAGCGAAAGTTACGAAACCGTAGTTATCTCTAAATTGTAAACAATGATGTAATTTCTTGTCTAACATCTTAACTAACAGAATGACTGTAAAAGATGAAAAAGTTACCCATGCTCACGAAAATGTATACTAATGTCTACCACGGGGCCAAAAGTTTCAAATCTTCTACGTAAATCAGCTTTAGTAATTCCTTCATCCAATCGTCCGACGTAAATCACTCTCCGCTCTTCCACTTGTCTTTGCTTCTCTCGATCATACCAATTATCGTAGGATCGTCGATATGAATTTGTTGGTGATCTGAGATATATGACTTTTACAATTTCAAACAAACTTTGTTCAGAAAGAGCATTAGTTAACTGTTTACCTTCTCCAATCTCTGTAACTATAATTGCTTGCAGAGTGCTGCCTATGCCTATCATAACTTCTATGATATCTTCTTTCTCGTCTTCTTCTTCTTGACCATTTACTTCTTCCGAAATTTGAACGAGATGAAGACCTGTAAAAATATTTTTACAGCTCTTTTTTAATGTATGATCATTAGCTCGAAGCTAAGTTTGGCTTTAATCAGTCAAACCAGTGTTCCTTCAGCAGACTAATTTTTCAGCTCTCTGTGTATCCCTTACCTAGAGCAACTAGAATATCGAGAAGACGATCGGGACCTTGATCTGGATGATCTAGAACGTGATCGAGAATATCTTGATCCTGAACTGAAACTGGATCTTGTATTTGAACGTGAACGTGAACGAGAACGTGAACGTGAACGCGATCGCGAATGCGAATGCGAACGCGATCGCGACGACCAACTGCTAGTCGAGCTGACAGAACTACGTCGATGACTTATTCTTCGATGACGAGCATTACTGCGTTTACGAGATTTACTTCGATTACTACTACTTCTGCTCCTGCTTCTACTCTTGCTTTTACTTTTACTTCTTGATCTAGATCGACTTGAATTCGAACTAATTCTGTGTCTTTTACAAGATCGTTCATTCTCATCTTGTGCATTATTATCTCTGAAAATTGGAAAGTCTTTTTAAAGATGTGTACATGTTATTGGTAAATAATACTAGCAGAAAAGTGTTGAGTTTTCAGCGACCTTCTCTTCTATTTTTTGTACATGAAACTTTTACCTTGGTCTTTCATCAATGTCAGTTAAAGTCTTTGGGGGAAATTCAAATACTGTTTCGTAAGTTTGAATTCCTATGTCGCGAGTAGGTGGTTTTGGACGAATTTTTTTCTCTTCTACGTCTGCTTTCGGTTTTAAAACCGACACAATTTCTCTCTCCGACCAAATCAAATTCGTAGGATCATCCTTAATGGGCTCAGTTGTAGTGGAAGCATGATGAACGTATATCAGTGTCATGGGTTGTAGCGGTGAACTTGTTCTACTATTGTCACTACGATTCTGTTCTCTTCTACTTCTATATTCTGCCAAATTTAATTTTTTACGTGGTGGCTTTTTCTCCTCCTCTTGAGTGAATTTTTGTTCGCTGTCTTGAACAGTGGTATTCTGTACTTGATTATTTGAACTATTGATAGTATTATTCGAGCTATTGGTAGTAGTTACAACACTTTCGTTGGAACTTTCCTTTGTAACAGGTGTCTGTTGTACATTAGGTGGTTTCTTTAATACCGAAATCATTTGTTTTACCTTCTGATTTCCTGTCTGTATAAATTTTGTTTTGCTTAAGACGCCTTGTCGTAATTGAAGAATACTCGTCGCCAGAGCAGATTGTATTTTAATTTCAGGTATTGAATTGATCGAAGACACATTCTGAGTTTGGGTAACAGCACAATTTGCACTGTTATTAGAAATGTCAACTTGTTGATAATTCACTTGGTTTGCTGATGTTTCCTTTCTAGAATCCTTTGCTTCGTTTTGCAATTGTTTTACAGGTTTATTCACTTGAATATCACTAACTATACTAATTCCTGACTGTTCTTCACTGTTATCACTTACTTCACCTGATTCCAAACCACTATCTTTCTTCGAGTTACTTTCAGTTGAATATTCTTTACTTTTTATAAGACTTTTACTCAAATGCGATGAAAACGATTGTTTCTCATATACTGTATAACAATAAGACGGTGACTGACTATCATTTCTAAACGAAGTCACTTTTTCACTGTCACTAAATTGTCTTTCATACTCACTGTTACTATCCGAACTGTTAATGGAGGAACTAGTACTACAATAATCATGATCCAGCTGGACTAGTCCACCATCAATGGTTTTGCTTTTAGTATTGTTTGTCACCTAATGCAATATAGTACGAATTTACAGTTTAAATGTGCTTCTTTACACATTAACAATATAAAGACGGATAAATTATTGATACTTAACTATTTTCAAAAGTTTGTTTCTAAGAAGTGATGCAGCAGCATCTTGCATACGAGTTCCATTGCTGCGACCACTATTTTGCATATTAGGTATTGCTGGTATTACTGAAATCACCTTTTTACGTGCAGACGTCTAATATAATACGACATAATGTAATAAAGCTTGTCTTCACTTTTATTCTAATCATTAATTCTCTGTGTTTCATTTATAATCAGTCATACAATTACCTTTATTTTTTCAATCATTTCTTTGGGTAAGGCATCTTTAATATTTTTATGTAGATTTAAAATCTCAGATTGTTTCATGCATTGCTGAATTTCGTTAGTTTTCATAGGCGATTCCAACTTACATTCTGCGTTAGTTTTTACAGACGGGGAATTTGATATCAAAGTACTCTCTGAAGCTTCAAATTGCTCCAGCAAACTTTTAACATCTCCAGCTTCCAGAACTATGATCAAAACAAAACCATTAGTATGAATAATTATTCTAAAACAATTTATACATGCTTTCTTATTTAAAATATACCTGGTAATTGATTTGTAGATTTGTTATTATCTTCTTGATCATTGTTTTGTATGTCTTTATTGCACTGCAAAGGTTTCCCTCTTTTTTTCTTTTTCTGCTTTGCCAATAAGTTTGCACTCATATCAATTCCTATGCTATCATATTTGTGTATGTTCTTCTTCAATTTACTTTGGTTTCTTGAATGTTTTGGTTGAATTAACAGTGATTTAGTTTCTGTCCCCGCTTTCTTCTTATCCTTATTACCTTTTACAAAATCACCTATCTTATGATATGAGTTCTCCTTTGTTATGCATTCTACAAAATATGGTTTTGCGTTACAATAATAATAATTATTGATTAGGTTAAAAAACGCTAAATATATTAATTAAAATTAAATAAACGAATGCCTTTGTTACTGCTTTTCGAATCTGATATATTCTGATTAACGTGAAAAGACTCTTTTCCTGCATCTTCTTGTTTTATTGTAAGGAAATCGGATTCTAAATTATGCATTGCTTGTTCATCTTGAAGTATATTTTCTATACTACAGAAGTTTCTTTTATCCGTAGTATTCATGCTTAATCCTATGATATCCATATATTCATCCATGTCCGATGTCTGAAATAAGATCACGAATAATGAGTTTGCCTGTTAAAAACGATAAGTATAACGAACCAAAAATTATGCAAAACCTGTAAGTGACCGATGTGTTCCTGCCAATCGGTAAGAACTTTTGCAAAATCCTCTTTAATGCTATCGATTTTAGAAATTGTTGGGATTTCTGACATTTCATCCACATCATCGTCATGTCTGAAAAATTATACGAAACGTTTATTATTTAAACTTTTATTTCCCGATATTACACAATAGCAATGCTTCACTTACTTGTGCTCGTTATTCCACAAATTATCAGAGTTTGTAATATCAAGATGTGTTTCCATATAATCGAAATCATTTTCAACCATGTGCATCAATAAATCCTGAGGTTTTTCCATTAAATTCTGTTGAAAGACATTAGCAAACATGAACATCTATCAAGTAAAATTGTACAATCTACATTCGATTACTATTCGCATATCTTTTATACACAAAAATATACATACGAAGATTAGATATAAAGAAAAACAAAAATTTTCTAATACGATTAATCAAAATCTATATAGAAACTTTTAACGATAAGGTACAAATAAAAAATACAAATCTTATTTACAAAACGTGGTGCAAAATAAACATCTATTATTAAATAAAATCTGATATGGATAAATTACCTGCTCCAAGGATAGCGAAAAGTCAGAGAAGTGTTCTTCATCGTGAAAATTTAAAAATCCTGTTTCCATGACACAATTTTAAACAACACACCGTAAACTGCAGCGCCGAACTGTAAAAGAATGCAAATAAGTGAAACACTGAACGTTGCAACCATCGAGTAACCACGCGTTTATTTAAGGTTAGATCCCATTCGACGATACTGTGGCTGGTATTTTGATGTACAGCCATCGAAACGAACGCATAAACTAATGTTGCTCGTCGTTAATTAAATACCAATAATCGTTTATTCGAATTCAGTGACATAAATTAAGAAATCTACGACGATCACCTTTCGCAAACGTAAAAATGTTAACAGTCGTCAAGTATCAAAGGCGAATCAATCCAGTGAAAACGATACGGGACTCCGAGTGAACGAAATAGACGGATACGCCGTGAAATCGCAACTCGTCTGGTTAACACACTGGAAGGTCTTATTAAAAATGATATTTTTTAATACGTCTTCGATATTTTCCCACTATCATTCGATATTAACCGTGTATTATGAACTTCTTTGTTAGGTTACGAATCACGCTTGTGCCACACGCGTACGTATATATGACATGGCACACACATCAGAAGCGCACGTGTTCCAAACGCGTGTAGAAGCATACGGAGTTGTACAAAATGCCACACCTTCTGGCCACTGGATTTACGTGAGAAATATATTAAATAACGATGGGAACTCGGTTCGGATCACCACTGGTATCCCTCGCGTTAATTACGAATCTAAGATAAAATACAAGACACATTTCACATACGTTATTTTTATATCGTACGGTATTCCGCTATCTGCCGCTACCTACATTGTCCGCCAACTCGTGGGACGACTACCTCTGTACGCGAAGTGAAACCTTCTCGTGTACGAGTGAAAAGGATAGATTCGTTTATTTGAATGTCCCGTAGCGTGGTGAACTCTGTACACTTAAATCTTATCGATATCGTGTACTTACTTCGAAAGAAAAATTGTTATGTCACATGTGACCGACACGAACATACACTAGGTTACTTCGATTTGTCTCTGCACTAACACGAACATATGGCGTCGTCGGTTCTGTGCGCGTTATTCCTCGATGGCGCTAGTTATTACCGCGGTCGGTATCAACGACGCATCCTTCTTACGGGATACACGATTGTTCGTATTAAACCGGTACAACGCGTCTGCACGTTGTGCGAAATGAATCAGAGCACCCTACTGTGGATATTTTGTACCGCTACTCAGCGATTTTGTTTATTCTATTCCTCTTTTTCAAGGGATGCAATCAAAAACAGCGTTCTCATCTATGATGAGTGCATTCTATGGTTCTGATTACAGCGCCGCATATAAATACGGCGATTTCGGAACTAATTGACACTGTAACTGACTATATTAAATAATATATTAAGTGTTTGTAGATAGTTTTTTAAGACAGCAGAAGATCTCACTCGTATGCAAATAAACTATAAAAATGTAGCCAAAATTTTTACATGTAATATCAAATCATATTTTCAATGAAATAGTATCAACAGCGTTAGCCAAGAAATTTTCACTCCACGATTCGGGAACCAAATATGTCATGTTGCAAAAGGGAAGAAAGTAACCTGTACATTGATAATAATAACTGTGGTTAGTTTGTTAGTAATCAATGTCTGTTCTTATTGGTACGACTAATGTGAAACACGTTAATGTTGATATGTAGTTTAATTTGTAGAACTGTAATTCTAGGTTTGATTAAATGTCTCTGTTTGCTGTTTATCGTAATTTAAAAATAATATACCGATCTATAAAGACTAATATGTATGTTGTAATGTAATTTTCAATGTAGCGAACCATGACGATACTCCGTTTTGTTTATGTCGATATAATGGAGGATGTCTTGTTCCTACTAGCTGTAATACCCTTTGCTCTGTTAATAACGCTACAGTAAACTTGGAACCTTGTCAATGTATGGAAGAAATGGAGTGGAATTGTTATACGCCACCTAAACCAAGTTGTAAGTGGTTAAGTAACTTTAGCGAGCTACGTCGACGATGGAGTAATCACGCTAGGCAACGAAACTGTAAATGTTGCAATTGCAAACCACGGTAAGAATGTACTATTTACAATTTCTCATTTGAAAAGCTCAAGGTTTTTTGTATTCGAATAAATTCTAGATAGTTACAAGAAATTGTAAATTTTGTACAGTAATCGTAACAATTAAAACACTGTTTTCTCATGAAGAATCATAATTCTCATTTTGCCCAAATTTTCCATTAGGACTTGAGAATGGTATTGCTTCTGTATGAGTGTGAATGCTACTTCTATCATTTCGATTAGGTTTGTCGAAAAGGAAGTTTTTTACTGTGATCGAATGGCTATGTCATTGGCATAACACTGTAAAACTTGCATCAGCAAATCTGTGCAGGAACCTGCATGTTACAAAAGTTCAAAGCATTAATTTTGATTGATGTTATACCTAAACTTATTCGTATTAGGGTCTAAGGGCAAGTTGTATTAGGCTTTCATATTTCTTAGGTTGCTACCGTTTATTGATAAAATCAACTTGTAGTCACATGATTCCTAAAAATAATTGTTTCAATCTAATTAGTATAAAAAAATATTCAATTTATATTTTTTATTTATCTGTTTATTAGAAAGCCCTATATAGAGTTTGAGCATTTGTACAACTTATAAAATATTAAATTATTGACTTATATTCTTTTATATAAAGGATTAATATGACAAATGATGTGATGAGTCTGGTATATGTCGACAATGCAATAAGAAGTGCATCACATACATGTATGCATACAAGTAACAATGGATGGAAAAAAGAAAATGCACATTGTAGTTTGCTTTCTTATATTGGAAATATTGGTTACACTATACTGGTACCTGGTCCATTGGCATTGGTTTCATTTATATTATTAATACTTATTATGATTGGATTATCTCTTGGCTTAACTATTTATCCACATTATTTTCCTAAAAAGTGCTTGAAAAACATTCTGGCTAAAAATTGTAGATGACATTATATAGTTTATATTAAAAAAATTGTTATCTTTAAAAAAAAATAATGAAACCCAACTTAAGAAATACAATACTATTATCATTTATGAAAACTAGTGTCGAAAGATTATTCTTCGACAGAAAAAAGTATTAAATCTGATAAACTAGGGAGTTACAAATGTGGAATAGATCTGCAAACTATCCTAAGGCTTCCAGACGTATTACTTAAAGATTCAGACTAATTTTATAATTTACCATGAATTACCTACTTCGTTATAATATAGTTAAGAGTTCCAAACTTATATCTTTTGTATTGGGCTTAGATAAAATGTTAATTATTTTGCATCTCATCAAAGTAGCTACAACGAAACACTTTTTCAATCTTAAATCCATTATATATTAAAACTTCCGATACTTATTATGTACATTTTCAATAAAACTAATTTCTTTTATTAACTACATATGCCTGGTTATCAGTGGACGACGAATTTGTAAATCCTGAGTGAACAAGAGAGCTAAAGATTCTGGAAACCCCTGAAACATACTAAATTTATGTCAATAAATTGGTTAAACATAAAATTCAAGGAGCATCGTTAAAAACAAGGTTACATTGAAACTGTCGAAGTGAAAGATACTGGATATTAATTGTAACGATTTTAAAATAAATTACTGCTGTCAGTAAACTCGAAAGCAATGGATAATAAATTCTAATGCAGCAATATTAAGACCTTTGATATATCAACAATGTCAGCTGTTACGGTTGGGTCAGCGCCACAAAGTCTTCTGTCATAGATGAGAATGCGGTTTCTCGTAGCGTCTCTCAGGAGACTGGAGTGGGGCGTACAAATGCATATGTTTGTGTTCAATAGTGTATGCGTGTAACCTCCTTTAAAGCACAATTAATAAACACGAACATTTTGGTAAATTTATTCGGAAATTTTTCAGAAATTGTTTATACGGGTAATTACACGCAGAGGAATTAGTTTGTACAAATACTTTTCACGCTAAAAGTTACTTGTCAATTATTATCAACACTTATAAGATCTTGATTTTTAATTCCTTGATATATTTCTATAAAATCTGTTCTTCTTTACCTGTAATTAAATAAGATCTGTTGAGAGTGATTTGGATCTTGAGGACGTTTAATGCATTAATGAGAAACAATGGCAAAAGTAACTAAAGTGAAAGAGGATGATGTTCTTGAATGTTTTATCTATCCAAGAATTTGTTACTCGAAACCTTCAGAGGTCATAACGGAGGAAATTCTCTCAGAGGAAATTGCAAAATTCAACGAAGCGATTGCGCCGTATGTTGGAGATTATATTTGGCATAGCGATAGTTTGACTTTTCATCCTAGAACAAAACAAGCGCTGTTATTAGAAAAGCTTATTGAAAATTCTGTGACTATAGATGGTAAGATGTTCTGAAACCGTGTATGTCAATACTACTATGTTCTAATTATTATTTTCCTTCTTTTAGAACATAACATATTGCCACACATTTATGTACGATTATGTTTCGACGAAGATGTAGGGGACGAATGGTTTACGGTTTTTCTTATATTTAAACTTACACAAACTTTCGACGGATTAATAGCTAAGATTATCGATTCCGATGGTGAATTTCTTTTAATCGAGGCTGCGAATGTTTTGCCCACATGGGCTAAGCCTGAAGCATGTGAGAATCATGTGTTTGTATATAATGGTGAATTGCATATTGTTCGGGAAAAGCACGAAACGTTGGCAGATTTATTGGACGATGTTCGAGAGAGGCCGTATCTTTTCAGAGCTTCTGACAAAGTACAAGATGTGATAAGAAAACGAATTGATATTTATCCTATGGAGATTAAAAAGAGACAACATAAGGCTAGAGTCTTTTTACCAGAGAAAGCAGTTTCAATACTTCGACAAGAACCAAGATTGGTCGCGTTAGCTATTCGAACTATTTGTCACTCTGATCCGCTTGAGAGAAAAGTAAAAATTCAACACTGTTAAACTATAATATATGAAATGTCTGTTTTCTGCAGTTAAAATACACTTGTATTTCTAATTGAGGAGCCCAGAAGACAAATAGTAGTATAAACAATAAGTTTTTAAACGTAGTGCATTAACGAAATAACGAATGTTCAGATTGACATTTCATATGTTCATAATCTAACGTTATTTGACTTGGTTCAGCTTAGTCTTATGAATATTTTTTAATATATTATAGGTTTGTCGTGCAATGAGGTATTTTCCTCCTGAACAACGCATTATGGTTAATGTAAAAATGACTAAATGTTTGTATGCAATGGCAAATCATTGTCGTTACACAGGAGATCCAAGAACAGGCTGGAATATACCACCGATAACTTGTTCAAAGTATAATGCTCACACACTTGGTATTAAAGTAGCATGTGGTTTAGAAATGTTAGTTGCTCGTGCAAATGAAGAACGTAGAAAAAGAGAAAAGTTATCAATTAACGATCCAGAGAGATTAAAAGCTAAGGAAGATGTTTTAAATGCATATTTAACTCGTTTAGAAGTTAGTGGCTATTTTAGAAATTTATTAAAAGGCAGCAAAGAGTATGAAAAGCTCCTGAATGCGGCGAAAGATTATTACTTAAAACATTTTAATCTATGTAATTGCATTACTGATGTTAATAAAAGTGATGCTGAGAAAGTATTAGAAGCATGGGAAAACATACAATCTAATGATGTTGAATTGCATGGTAATCTTTTTAAATTAATGTTTTGTTTAAGACTCATTAGTATTTAATTATTATTTTATATTATGTTTTCTATATAGCTCAAGATGAAGCTACATTAAGTCCTGCGGATAGTGATAGTTGGTTAAATGTTGATCCAGTACAGTTAGAGACATTTTTAAGTGAACAGTGGGGACATGTTAGAAACAAGAAACAGGAACAAGAATCGTTAAGCCTTAAAGAAAAAGTACAAATGTTCTTGAACCAAAATAGTGATATTGATGGTGTAAAGTTCTTAGAGTATGTTACATATTTTATTAGAATGTTAATAATAATATTACAATGAATACAATTTATAAATTTCTTCATTTTATAGAGATCATTCAGCAGAGGATGTAATGCATGACTCGGAAGATAATGGAAAAGTTGAATTTGATGCAGATATATTTGATTCTACATTACGTGGTATATTGGATTTAGTTGTTCCAGGAAATGAAGGAGAATTTGAAGGAAGTTCTGAGGGGTCTTTAGGTGAAGATGACGAAGATAAGAAAAATGACATGGATAAGTATATGCGACTATTGAATTTAGAATTGCAGTCTGAGATGGACAAAGATGAGAATTCTGAAGTAAATAAAAATTCTGACGCCATAGAGGATAATTTGATAAAAAGTATTGCAGAAGAAGCAGGTGGTTCAGGACCAACTGGGAATATAATAGGTGGACCCGTTCGACGACTTATGCATTTACAATTACAATCACCTACTACAGTACCTCCTGATTTACAAAGTTAATTTTATCTGGATATAGACATTTATTAAATCATATTAACGATTGTTATTAGATTGGAATTCTTATCGAACGTCCTATGCAAAGTGCAGTAGAACCTTGAACTATTTAGAAATCGAATAACGCCATTTTGACGCAACAAAAAATGTAACAAAATGTGGTCGTTCCGTTGATCGATGTTCTGATAATCAAGGTTCTACAGCTTTTAAGAGTGCTTATTATTTTGAAAAAATAAAGGATTTAAAAGCAACAGCTATCTTTATTCTAGATAGAGAAAAGTAAATTTATATGTACATATAGCATACGTTATGAACTGATAATTTTAATATTTTTTTATTCAATGTTTTGCAAGACTTATATATTATATTTTGTACTGATTTTGATTATTTTTTTATTCCTATTTCACACACAATCTTTATTATGTAAAAGCATAATTATATTACTGAATGTAATACATGAACGCATATACATGTTATATTATTATACTCTACTCTCCAACAAATTACAACAATTTGTTAACAATATAACAAGAATAAATAAATTAGTTAAACGATAGATTTAACCACTTAGAAATTTTATTTATTTTTATTGTATAGTACATTATTAAGTTGTACGCATACATTATTTGTAGGCTTATTCATTTCCACATCTTTATTTTAATTCTTTAGATTCGTCGTTGACATTCTGAAGCAAACAAAGTGATATGGTATATATTAATTACACAGTTTTTTTTTATTTGAACAATGTATTATTTAATCTAATATAAACCTGTATAATTTAAAAAATTTATTACTTTTATACGTTAACTATATAATACTTACATACATACGAGGGATCATCTTCCTCGTTTTCTTATCGCATTTCTAAATCATTTATGCCACTAAAAAACACTTGATTTCTGCAGCACCTTTTTCCATTTTCGTACAACATTTGATATTACTACGCTAATCTAAGTTCCAATCATTCATTTTTATATCACAATTTACACGCATTCCTTTATTGTTCTTAGAATAACTAACTTACATATTTTGTTTAAATGGTGACTAATTTGTTAAATAAATATGTAAAATTATTCAGCGTATTGAGAAATGCAATAAAAGTTCAATGATTTTAGGAGGAGCATAATTTAATATAAATATAGCAAACTCATATATTTAAAATTTAAAATCATATATTTTTAATGCATTAATTCAAGCATGTTATTTTTCCTATAAAAAATATTAAAAATATTTATACCAAAAAATCATTACTTTAGGAGATATTTTTAATTTCAATATATGTACACTTCATATCTGAATTTGTTTGATATTTGCAAGATTAAAATCTATCGGAACTTTCTCGACCGTAGTATCATGTTTCCTTGAATCTAAAGCTGACGTTGCACAAGGTACGATTCCATGTTCGATTTCTTGTATTCTACTGTGCACGTTATCATGCACACTCCATTGAACGCGAATGGCTGCCATGTATTTTTGCTCTGAGATAGTATACAATGGAAAAGTCACTATCAAATTGTTATATTATAATAATCAGTAACAAACCATTAATTATTGCTTACCTAATTCTAGCAACTTGCAATTCCACTTTTTTAGGATCTACATATTTTTCTTTTATATCCAATCTGAGAGTGGATGGTCCAGAATAATAGATAATGGCACAAGGAACTAAGTTTTCATCAATTAAATGAGCAGCAGGATTCAAAATGTGTTTCGGCGGAGTAGTAACTATATATCAAAAATGAGAAAAGCACATTTTTGACATTTATTACACCTGCATTAATCTTATTAAAAAAAAGATTATTTAATAGTATTTCTACTTACAGATTGTAAAATCATTATTAGCATCAATTAAATAACATTTTATGAAATCTTTTATTGCTTGTACAGTTTCCATTGGTCGGAATAAACCCTGGAGAACAAACTGATCTGGGAATTGTATACGGATTATCGTATAACGATATTTATTTAATTGATCTAATGTTCTCTTTTCTTGATCTAACTGCCGTTGAGCACTCGTTAAAAGAGGCGCTTCTTCTAGCACTTTTCTGCAACGCTTGGCATCTCTTAACAGAATTTTTGCATCGTTAACAGTTAAATCATAAAAGTCATCTGGTAATTCATCTCTTGTTGTCCCTTGGATTTCTGCTAGATTAAATACCAAAGCATTTCTTTCACCCAGCTGCAACAAAAGGAAGCTGTATATTTCATACATAAAAATATTTACATTTTTATATAAGTAAATCTTACAAATTCTATATTATATAAATCATCTGTTTCACATTCATTAGAAGACTGTCCTGAATCAACTATCATTTCAGTTTCTTCTTCTTTCATTTTGCTTTCTATATTCTGAGGGCATATTTCTAACTCTGTTGGTGCTTGTGTTTCTTCTTTTGAGAAAGTAGAACTTGGTGTTTTACTAGAATCTGTTATGGATGAATATTCGTTTTCAGAATTTCTTTTGTTTTCCTTAGAGTCTTCATCCACTTTTACTGGTTTTGATGGTATCGAAGTAATAATTTGCAAATCTTGAGAAATTTTATGTATCAACCGTAATATGGCTCTACCATTATTAAGCCCCAAAGATTTTAAGGTTGTTTTTTTTAAAGCTTCCATTCCAGATACCTGTAAAAATAATAAAATAGTAATTAGTAATATAACGCAAATAATAATAGTAAATATAAAAATATATCAATACTTTTTCTAGCCATTATATATGTATTTATACCTCACGATGCATATAAATAAGGGTAACCTTTTCAAAATCCTCATTAAGTTTTACATTTTGTAAAATTTCAGCTAACGTTACATCAGGTATGTATTCACCCATCAACCTTTCTCCGTTCTCTAATTGGATACCTATTACAACAGTGGAAATTGAACGTTTCTTTGTACAAGGTACCATTTCTACTTGCGCATTATTTGCTAATCCAGTGAATCTTAAGATAGCACTGGAATCTAACACATGATTGAAATGTCTATAAATGAAATACATTCGATAAAAACATTTCCCATTCGCATCTTACATCGGACTTGTATTTTAGCACTTACTTTAGGTCATAGTCATTCGCATCGTATCCATGTTTCTGACAAACCTCTTCCAGTATCTGAAAAGAAATATTTCACGTAAATTTAGCAGCGTGCGAAACGTGAATACAAACAAATTTATGAAAATTAATCATTGAATTACACATTTGCCGGTTACCTGTAATATTGTAGTATTTGGAGTGACTGCAACATTTTGTCGACGACCGTTCGGCGCGAGTACTATAACTTTTTTATTTGTAGCCATAATATTAATGTAGCAGCTATCACTGCATAAATTAATTGCCTATGTGAGTCGACTGTTGGAATTATAATAAAATTTCAAAGTACTTACACACACACACAATGTAAATCATTAAAGCAAATTACGTATTGCATGCAATAAACAATGAGCTAGAGGTATTCAAGTGTTTCGCATATACATACCTATAATATGTACATGCTTATATATATATTCTAATGTCAAAAGGGTTTTAAATAGTGTAGATGTTCGACGGTACTGTATATTTGAACACAATATATTTATATTGCTTTTTCTTTCTTTTAACCAAGAAAACATAAAAATATTACATTTCAATTAGAAAAGTTATCTTTTATAGAAATTAGATAGTATACATAGTCTTGA
Source organism: Xylocopa sonorina (assembly GCF_050948175.1). Classification (NCBI taxonomy): domain Eukaryota; kingdom Metazoa; phylum Arthropoda; class Insecta; order Hymenoptera; family Apidae; genus Xylocopa; species Xylocopa sonorina. The sequence goes on from NC_135193.1 coordinate 19,572,115, forward strand.
AAATAATGTTTTTTCTTTGTACTATCTATCAATAAATGTTGTGAGAACAGTATTCCCATCTATGATATAAAATTCTATGGCACAAATCACAGAGTTACATATATATGTTCTCGTTCTGTTATTAATCCGTTCATTTGTATATAATTAATGACATAGGACGTTTATGCGCCGATATACATTTTTTTGATTTTATAAATTACTTCAATATACAAAGCTTTTATTGTTACAAATTAAAAGAATATATAAATATTTTATATAAATACAATATTTACATTGTAAATATTATTCGTATTTGTTAATATATTTGTTATATTATACAAAACAGATTAGAATAAAATTTCTAATGATTTTTAATACGTTTTTCTTTATACTTTATAAATCTTGTAATATTTGCGTTCACTGTAGATACTACTGCAATGTTGTCTCCCAAGGTTTTCTTTTGTTGTCTTATCTATAGTTAAAAAATAATTGTTACAAATTTAAAGTAATATCGAAATTGAAAAATTAATCCTACCTTGTTCTTAAATTGTGGTATTAAGGTGCGCAATTTTTCTAATAATTTAATTTCACTTGCTAGCTCATCGCTATCATCTTCTGCATATATATCCATTATTGCATCTAAAGATTCTGCTATAATCCAAACTTTCGGTTCTGACGTACTGGTGTCTAATAAAAACGAAGAAATATGCTGAAAAGAAATACAAGAAGTTATATATTATATTATCTCAATTAAGCTGTATAAATCTTACCTTGATTAATTCACGAGCTTCGGGAGTATCATTATTCGTTAAAATCAAGGCTAAATTCCCTAACATTCGTATTAAATTTACTTGAACATTAGCATTTGAGCATTGACGTTCTCCATTTAACATTGGTAAAATGTCAACTAGCGTTAATCGACTGAAAATGTTGGCTTTTACTTCAGATAACTTTTGTATATCTGCTCTCATAGCTGCTGTAGCAGATTCTAGTAATTCTATATCATTTGATTTTGCATCCTTGAACACAACTTTTCCCATTTCCATCCACATTCTAAATATATGAATTATGCAGATTAAAAGTATCTAACAGTATTGAAATTTCAATATTACATAAATTTATAAACCTATATTTGTTACCTATATATGTTTTCTACACCACCAAGTGCATCAATTTCAAGGTTCATCATTAAGTTGTTTAAACATAAGTAAGCCCTACAATTCAAGGTGTGCATTTGTTTTAAAACGGATCTCCCTTCAACATTTTGTTCCAATATCTCTCTTGTATCTTTGTCAACAGCTTTAGTCTTATCCCATACTTTCTTTACAATATTACAATTGTTAAAAACTTCCACTATTTCTAAAGGCAAAGAGAAAATAGTTTTGTATAATTTGTCATCCATACAGACATCATCTGTAACTTCAGCCTCAATATCCGAGTCATCTAAGTCAGATTCATTCACATTTTCTTGATCCTCTGAACATAAGTTAGCTAAAATTTCTAATGCTTGCTGCTGTGCACCTAATATCCTTCTATTCTCTTGTACCTTCTTCTTGGCACTGCTTGAAAAGGCATTTTTTTCATGAGGCAAAATTGAAACCAAACTAGACAATATTTGTTTACAATCAATAGAAAGAGTATCAGAAAGTACACTTATCACTTTGCATACTGTATTTAGAGCATTATTTCCTATACAATCAGTCAGATTAATCAACAGACCGCTTATAGCAGTTTTAAGGCAAACAACTTCGGAAAGATTTGTATCATTTGTTTCCATGTATAAGAATTGAATAAGTGTATCTTCACAGTTTTTAAGATGCTTTATAGCAACGATATTGTCTTCTGATAAAGATAATAAACATTGCACGACAACTGTGACAATATCTATACCATATGTAGCAACATCAAAAAATTTAATCAAAACAGGAACAAGATCTTCTTCGTTGCAACATTTTACAGCTTGCTCATTGTGTTCACATAATGTCCATAATAATGTAACCGCTTGAATGAACGCTTCCTGCTCATCAGCTCTACCTTTCTTATCCTGATCAGCTTTTGGTTGCCAATCTGTATAATACTACAAATTATAAATACATTGTTGATTGTTACCATGATAAGAAAAACAAAACCGAATACTGTTTTAAACCTTACTTGTTTTAGCAAAGTGCACAATGGAGTCATGATATCGTCTTTCAATAAACTTGCATGAGCTTCCGTACCTCCGTTATCTGCGATAAACCTTAAAGCAGTCGCACTGGAAGCTCTCACAAGTACATTTTTATCGATAAGTAGCGGTCCTATCAGTTTGGCAATTCCATCGTTTGCGATTTTTATAGCAAGAGCCGAATCGCAGGACATCGATTCTATTGTTTGTAGTCCAGACAATTTCTCCTCGACATTGACAGATTGTATCTGTGACATTTACAATGAAATATAATTTGAAATATTTAAACAGCTTAAAACAATTGATAGTAATGAACGATTTTCTTATCGTGAGAGACGAACATCTTCGTATACTCTGTGCAAAGCATTTTCCTTGTCTTCATTCGCACTATTTTCAATTTCAGTCGCCTCGAAATCTCTTACGGATGGAAGTCCCGTAGGATTTTCCTTATGCGGTCTCCTTCTTTCCCTTTTTTGTTTCCCCATCTTTTGACAATAAATACAATTATCAACAGGATCTAACCTAAAGACTGTTACTTTAAAAACACGTGTTTCTTCTATACCTATCTCTTTCTAGTGTTTTCTATTCCCCTTTTTGTGATTGGTTGAACCAATAGTCATGGCGGAAGCATCCACGAATCAAAAACATGCATTTTTTTTAGGTTTAGACTTCTGGCAGTACAGTTAAATTAAAAATAGCAAGAAATTACCCATAATCCTATAGGTTATTTTACGGGGCATGCGCTTTGGACACTCGCGTCCGTGTATTAATTTTTATAATTAATGAAAATGTTATGAAACAACCAAAATATAGCGAAACAATGGCGTTATGTAATATAAAACTGTTCTCTCTTCGTTATTGTCTGAAATTTATATATTATATAAGCGTGTGTTTTAAAAAACGGAGAGGCGCGAAAAAAATTGTTTATAGGATACAGTAACATTCTCCTATTTCAGTACGCATGCGCGTGAAATTGGTTTAGCTTGATTAAGTTGGTGCGTCTACCAGGATCTTTTGAATGTGTACCCATTGTGACTTTCGGTTGGTTTTTGGCGAAAAGAACGTATGATAATTTTGTGTAACAGGTGAGCATCTTTCTACATTGTTTATTAAAAGTAAGATGTACATATATTGTTTATAGTTATTGGTAATTTTAACCAGATTCTTTTACGAAATTACGAAATTTCAGTTGTAACTATTTCTTCATTAACATTTCCCTCCTGTAACTTAAATATTGTTATTATTTTATCATTAAACGTAGCCGATTTGTTCATCCAAATCAACATAAAAAGGTAAGGTACATAAATAATTACTTGAATTCAAGATTTAGCTACCCTTTGTTTACTTATCGATAAAGAAATAAAGTTGAAAGAAAAGTTTTCTGTAGCCGGTTTATTAGATGAATTATTTATTAATGATTTTCAGTATTTTCTTGTAATAGTTGTAGTTTAATACATGTGTTAGCTATAATTTTGAAAACTGATATTTACGAAGGTCTGTTGACCATGCCGCCGATTCCCTAATTTGCTTTGTCTGTTCAATTCGTACGAGATTATTATTCATCGTCACGATCGTTTAAAAAGATAGAAATTCTGCTTTACGAATCGTCATTTTTATAAATTCTCTGAATTCTTTGTTTCAAGGACGTACATTATGTATTTAACTCTTTTAACCTTCAACTTTTTAGGTATAAACACGTCCCGACACGAAATAACAATAACGACTTTTTTTACGTAAGATCTTTTAAGCTGTTGCAAATAATTCGAAATAATTCTTGCTTGAAAATAAACGTTTATTTAGTCAAAAAGTAATGGTATTTTTTTCTTATTGTTAATTCGAAAATAGCAGATCAGATCACTTTATTTATACGATATTTCCCCGGTTTTTTTTATGTTATAAAAACGCTGATAATATTTCATATTTAATGGTAGTTTCAAAGCATGAATAATAGATAATTATAAATAATAATATAATAATTCTGTATAAATAATAAATAATAATTCTAGACAAAACATTAAAACTAGTTGAGTGTCAACTATGTATAGATAAAAGAAAGATTCTTATTATAAAAATGCTTATATTTCAATTATAATAAAATTTTTATAGGTGTATGCAATCATTGGATTGATTCAAAATAATGGCGGAACAGCAAGGCAGAGCAAAAGGCCGTGGACGAGCAGGAAGAGGCCAGGATGAAAGAAGGCAGCACTCTCAAGCACCTAGTCAACCTAGAGAATCACAGCCACAGACAAGTGCTTGGGGTCGCAGAGCTGGTCCATCTTCTCAGTCGCAGCCAGGTCCATCACAAACGCCGTACTCAAGACCTCCGACTGTTCCACATACACTACAAGTAATTTTTAAAGCATTTTAATACATTTGAATGTTCATTATTCCTTATGGATTAAGTAAAATAGAGTTATTTGAAGTTACTGCAATTATTAAATTATGTGCTTGATTATAAAAATTAGTATAAAAATTAGTTAGCAATTGCAAAGTCTAAGTATGACTTTCCTGTACAGACTTCCATTCATCAGAAGCTAAAAGGTATTGAGAAGATTAGTATTAGTATCATTCTCCTTATTAAATATTTTTTGTAAGGTAAAATAATTCCAGTGTTTCAATTATTTTTAATATAAATTTTAGTTTTGTTTCATCTAATGCATAGGCTGTTTAAATTAATATTTTACCATTAAATATATAAATTTCTGTTAATATTACAGGGTGCTGGGAGGGTTCCAAGGCTAGGTCCGAGAGGAGAGGAGGGTCCAGGGCACAAAGAAGAAAGTACCTCTGAAGCGATGGAAGGTAAGTTATACTTTTTCACATGGTAATATTTATTATTATTATTTATTGAAATATGCTGTTTGTTATAAAAACTGTGAAGGATATGACTTATTCATATGTGATTAAATTTCTAGTGTGTACAGAAGGTGGAGATGCTGGAAGTGGAATAGTGGGAAGAGGAGCTATGCGAGGTAGACGTGTGATAGGTCCAGAAATACACACAAGACCATCGCATGTAGTATCCAAGAGAGGTTAATACATACAGTATTTTCAGTAACAAAGTATGGGACGTATAACTATGATCGTTATATGAAAAAGATGTTTCTGTTTAAGTTGTTTTCATGAAAATGTACTTCGTTCTGTACATATAAACAGTACATTGTACACATAAAATTGAACATTTTCAGGTGTAACGGGAAATAATGTAATGTTACACGGAAACTTCTTTAAGCTGCTTACAACAACCGATTGGTGTTTGTACCAGTATCGAGTAGACTTTGCACCAGAGGAAGACCGAACTATGGTTCGAAAAGGTTTACTTAAACTCCATAGACAGAATCTAGGAGCATACGTGTTTGACGGAACTGTCATGTATAGCAGTAGACACATACCGGAAGTAAGAAATTTTGTATAAATTGTAGTCTCTTCATCATTGTTCTAGTTTAATGTGTAGAACGTAAACTTGTAACAATGTAAATTTAATTACAGCAACTGGAGCTTTGGTCCATAAGACAATCAGATGAGGCCAAAATTAGAATTACTATACGCCTCGTCGGTGACATGAAAAGAGGCGATCAACATTATATTCAATTTTTTAATATAATTATGCGAAAATGTCTGGAACTTTTGAAACTCCAACTTGTTGGACGCGATTATTTTGATGCCCGTAGTAAAGTGAGTGCATTTATATTGTTTCTTTCATTACTTTGTATAATGTACTCATAATTTGTTTAACACAGTCGTAATTAAAACAGGTGGAAGTTCGTGATTTCAGATTGGAACTTTGGCCTGGATATCTCACGTCTATAAGGCAACATGAGAATAATATCCTCATGTGTGCTGAAATTGCACATAAAGTCATGCGTCAACAAACTTTATTAGATATACTGAACGATTGTTTCCAGCAAAGTAAACGGGACTATAAAGTTGGAATTTTTTTTATCGACGATATATATTTAGGTTCAATTGTAATATTTGTGTTAAAAATACTGTGTATTTTTAGAAAATATTTGAGAGCGAAGTTGTTGGTTTAGTTGTACTCACTGACTACAACAACCACACGTATCGTATAACAGATATAGATTTCGATACAAATCCCACCTCGACTTTCCAATTAAGGACTGGGGACAGAATATCGTATAAAGATTACTATAAAAATAAATACCAAATCAGAATTAGTTGCGATTCACAGCCAATGCTTGTAACAAGAGTGAAGCCAAAAGAGCGTCGTGCTGGCCGAACCGATTTGGTGTATCTTGTTCCCGAACTGTGTCGCGCAACAGGTACCCTCTTCTAAATTCTGTCTTTGCATAATTGGATATATTCGGAATTGATTTTGTTACATTTTGCGGCGGTCAATTTTGTGCAGGTCTAACTGATAATATGAGAGAGAATTTCAACTTAATGCGTGCATTATCCTATCACACTCGTGTGTCTCCGAGTGTGCGTATAGATAAATTAATGACATTCAACAGCAGATTGCGTTCTGAAGAAGCAATAGTGCAAGAACTGAATGAATGGAATTTAAAGCTCGATGATAGATTAATCGAGATACCTGCACGTCTTCTACCATCAGAAAAGATTGTGCTAGGTGGTAATCGAACTGTTTCTGCTGGCCAGTTTGCTGATTGGACGAGGGAATTACAACAGAAAACAGCGTTCAATCCTGCCCGATTGAGCAATTGGGTGTTAATCTTTATAGGTCGCATAAGACACGATATTGAGGTAACATTTGTGAAATTCTTTCTTCACTAAGCACTGTTATAATTATTGTCATAATGTATATTGTTTTTCAGTCATTTGTTGGTATTCTTCAACAAGTAGCAAATGGTATGGGTTGTAGAATTGATAACCCTAGACTTTGGAATCTCAATGACGATCGGTCCAATACTTATTCAGATGCTATTGAAAGAATAATGAGTACTTCTAATCCGGAATTAATCTATTGCGTGGTATCAAATAATCGAGCCGATCGATATGGTGCCATAAAAAAGAAATGTATAGTCGACAGGCCAGTACCTTCACAAGTTATGCTCGCCAGAAATCTCACAGCCAAATCTATATGGTCAATAGCTACTAAGATAGCGATTCAGATAAACTGCAAATTGGGAGGTGCTCCATGGAGTATTGAATTGCCACCGATCAATTTGATGGTGGTTGGTTTTGATGTATGTCATGACCCTAATGATAAGAGTCGTGATTACGGTGCAATGGTAGCATCATTGGATAGAAATTTGACCCGATATTTCAGTGCAGTAAGCCAACATAGATCAGGCGAAGAATTGTCAAATGAATTTTCTATGAATCTTACGAAAGCATTACAGAACTATAGACATGTAAATAAAATATTGCCGTCGCATATTGTAATTTATCGTGACGGTGTAGGTGACGGTCAAGTACCTTACGTATTTGATCACGAAGTGGAACAATTAAAAGCTAAACTAACAGATATATACGGACCGACACCTGTCAAAATGGCGTTCCTGATAGTCACGAAACGAATCAACACTCGTTTCTTCCTTAATAATAATAATCCGCCTCCAGGTACAATAGTCGACGATGTGGTTACCAATCCCTTAAGATACGATTTCTTTATTATACCTCAAAGTGTGCGACAAGGCACGGTATCACCGTGCGCATACAATGTAATTATGGATACTACAGGGTGGAAACCGGATCAAATGCAAAGAATGACATACAAGTTATGTCATATGTACTATAATTTTTCCGGAACCGTAAGAGTACCTGCACCTTGCCAGTACGCTCATAAACTTGCTTTCTTGGTGGCACAATTCATACGTCGCCCACCAAGTACACAGATGGACAGTCTGTTATATTTCTTGTAATTCTTTACAAGCGGTACCTCATTCCGTACAAAATGAGGAGCAAAGGTTATTATGAACAAGGTTATTATGAAGCATACAAAGAAAGACAAAGATTATTACAATATAAAAAGTTTATTTTTTATGAAAAATAACTCTATTACTTATGTAAAAATATAAGTAAATAAGTGTACTTCTTACTTAATAAGTATTATAAGATATTTTCGAAGTATATTTATATACTTTTAAAATCTTTTGTATTACGAAAAGATTTATTTCATTTTTGCTTTTTTTTTTAAGATTTAAACAGTTTTTTTTTAGCTATACATAACTTACGTAATCTACTTCAGCAGTATTTTATCATTGTTTTTCTATTGAATCGTGTTATTATACGAGGAAAAAGTCTACTTGCATTCCTTTCTTTTCATTATCTGGAAAGTGAGAGATTATTTAAAAACGTAAGAATAGATTTTTTATGTTTATCCACAATTTTTCTTTTTTTATGTTTTTTAAATTGTTCTTATTATAATGGTCTGCTGGTATTTATAAATCACACATTTCCAGATATCGAGCAATAAAAGTGTTGCTCACGTAAATACGTATTGTATAGGAATAGAAAGCCAAGATTACACGTTTAAGTTTTCGACGTTATTGCTACATATTTTTATATTGTTTCTATTAAAATACCACCAAAAAATTACGAATATCACAATCGTACCTCGCATACTATTAATTAAAAAATCACTGTCCTATATTGTACCTGTGAAGTTTCACATGAAATATTTGTTACTTTTCTATAAAATATTCAAAGGAACTATTTTTATATGTAAAAAAATACAGAAAATGTCTGTGTATATAAAAAGTATATATTTTTTCTATTAAAATCCTATGTTTGCAACATAAAGATATTTTTGCAGAGACTTTGTGAAGCAAAACAAAATCATAGGATTTTATATAGGAATGCTTATTAACGTACTGTTGCAGTATGGATTAGAAAGGCCAAACTTTGAATTATGACCGTTTCTTTTAACATATTACAAGAATAATTACTTTTTTTTTTAATTATAGATTCATCAGTTATTAATAAGATTATGTAGGAAAAAGGGATGGAAAAGGAAAGTTGGGGGTAAAATTTGGGAGAAAGTTTGCCGTAATTTTATGTAAGTTGATTACTACACAAGAACTGGATAATTGACTCTTTCGCCATCGTATAAATTCACTTTAAATAAATTTACCCGTGGCACATTTAGTAAAAATAAATCGCATTTTTATGGAACGGGTAAAATAATGTGGAAAAAACGTGACCAAATTCATGCATAAATAAGTGTGTAATCTTAATTTGCATAAACAGAGAATACATCTTATACGTTAAGATACAATTTTTGGTGATAATTGCAAATCTAAAAGTACAGTAAATACATTATGTTGAGAATTTACAAATTACAAGCTAGAACTATAAAAACTAAGAATCAAATGGCTTTTAATTGTACTGGTCTATGTAATTATATCTTTTTATTCAATTGCAGTTACAATGTCCCGTGGGTCAATTTTCTGTTTAAGGGTGTTATTACGATTATCGCGTCACGGTACTAAATATGAAGTAAAATAATATGTATATTAATATTATTCTATTTTATTTCGTATATTTTGAAATCAGTCTATAAAATAATTTATCGAAACTTATATGTTAAGAAACAGTACGAATAATGATCACTTTTAACGAAGAAGTATATTCACATTTTTCTCAACTATGCTTAAATAATACTATCTTTACGTTTTCGAATATTTTTCTTATTACAGTACATCATTATTACACAAATATGATAACATTGTTCTACGCTAAAAATTTTTTTATAGTTACAAATTAAAATGTCTATAACTGGTATTTTCTGCACCTATGTTACTAATTAAAATAGTTACATAGTCGCCATTGCGTTCACCATATCCGCCATAGCTGTTACAATGCGGACCGTGTTGAAAGTGGTACCGATACTGGTTCGGATCTGCAGCAATGCAACAATTTCGTTGTTATCTGTTTCTAATTAAAAACAGTGAATGATTACTTTTAGAAATTAGAATGATCTTGATATATATAAAAACGAAATATTAATCGTTGTCCTTGAACAATTTCGTTTAATGGGGAGAAGTTAACCAGTGTAAAGAATTAGGAAAAAAAGAGAATGTACTTGTCATCATGTTAACACTTACTTTTCTTTTCCATTTGGCTTTTGATATGGATGCGTTGTCATTAATCCTCTCCTTTCTTTTTCTCTTACTATTTTTAATGCAGCATCAGACATATTCATATCGAGATTATTTTTTTTTATATTGTCTGCTTTTAATTTATTTAGTATAGCTATACTTTTGGCGCTCATTGATGTTACATGTGTTTTTGGCAAATGTTTATTTTCTTTACCTTTTGCTACTAACGAGCTCAGTATAGCATTTTTATGTTTGGGAGATATCTTTCTTACTTGCTTAATAGGAGTTTTTATTAGTTTTATATTACTTTTGTCAGATAGCGTACGCTTCTTAGGCTTATCTTGTGTACAATTTACAGTTTTAAACTTCTGTCCTCTACTTTCATCAGCTTTAGAATCCTTTACGCAGTTGTTAGAATTTACATTTATAACTTCAGGCGTTGTAATGGATATATTTCGTGTCTCGAATCCTTTATCTGTTTCTGGACAAGATGCATTAAATGTTAGATTTAATGCATCTTGATTACAATTAGCTTGATTTTCATCATCTATGGGATCTAGCGAGTATACAGGTACAGCATTGTTGAGAGGATCCATTAACTGAGTTACACTGAGACAAGTCAAGCTATGAAAGCATTCCTCATGACTGAACGTTTCCATGTCTGACCATTTAATATTTCTTACTCCTTCTAACAATTTGATTAATTGTTTAAATTCTTCTTTCATTGTGTCTGTCATTGTTCCATATCCACTCATCATGTTATAATAATTTTGTAATGTTGTACTCATCATTTTAATCATTGAATAATAAGAATGCATTTCGCATTGTTGAAGACTGCTTACTTTCTTTGCGTGTTCGCATTGCTGTTGTAATCTGGACTTTTCTATTTCGTGAGTTGTTAGTACAATCATATCTTCCAATTTATTAAGTTTCTTCAATTTTATTTCCGCATTTAACTTTTGTATTTCAGTCTCTACTAAGCAAAGGTCTTCCCACGCTGCTTTAATTTGTATTTTCAAGGAATCCCTTTGTCGTTCAAAATAATGCAAAGATTTATTAACTCTTGATTTTCCACTCGTATTGTGCTCTTCAGATGTCAGAGCATCAACAGTTGCTGTTAGATTGTGCAATCTTTCATCTGCTGCTTTTTTATACTGAATTCTACAGCATAATATTTTGTCTGCACTTTCCAATGAAAGGACTTTTTCATTTAAACTTTTCTTTTTCTGCAGTAAGTCAACTAACTTACTACTAACGTTCAAAGCATATTTATCTGTCTCTGGATCAGTGCTTACAGTGTCCTTTGGTTCTTGGGATATTGGCTCATTGGACCCATTTTCAAATGCTAATAATTTCTGCTTCAGATAATTTATTTCCTTCTTTTGTTCCTCCACCATTTTTATATATGCAGTTACATGCATTTCACATGATATAATATTTTTCTTTATGTGTGTTTTAATCTTTTTGGCTCTATCCGCGTATCTTAATGTATTATACGTGTCTTCATAACTAAAGTTAGAAGGTGCAATGTTAGCTATCATAACTGTCTGACAATTTCCACCTAATGAGTCTTTTAAAAGGCGGGTCAATTTAGAATCTCTGTATGTTATATGTTTTGCACCATCTGCCAAATTATTGATACAATTTCCTAGAGCCAATAGAGACTTGTTAATATTTGCACCCTCTTTAAACCTTGGTCCTTTGCAACCTGTAGCCGAAGCTCTTTCAGACCCAGCTAAATCAATCATAGACAACTTAACTTGTCGCACTTGACCGTCCAATTTGTTGGCAATGTTAATATAAACTTGAAAAACAGCATGACTTCTGCTGCTTTCTTCGTTTGCGTCGGTAGGATGTTGAGTGCGATTTTTGTTACCCCTCGCTAAAAGTGTTAATAGCTCTTCGGCGTTCTGAATGGCAATTACTTTGAGGCCAGCAACAATTACCCCACATCTACCATCGTCCCTCAAATGCAACGGTCCAGATTTCTGTAAAAGATCTTGCACATTCTCGTTATAAACCTCCAGGTACGTTACACCTAAATTGAATTCACGATGATCGCTTTGTTTCTCGATTTCAGAAAATAATTCTGCCACTGTCCTATACGTAATACCAGGATCTTCGCTGGTACCGAGCATAGTGTGCGTTTTCCCAGCGCCAGTAGCTCCATACGCGAATACAGAACAATTATAGCCGTCCAGAAGATTACATATTAAATCTTTAGTGCTCCCTTCGAATACGTCAGTGTTATTCGATGGCATGTCAAATATTCTGTCGAAAATGAACTGCAATTCTTTATTTTGCTTTTTAAGCAAATCGCGACTCTTTTGGGCCACGCCGTGATAAAAAAATGGATTCTCCTCCTCTTTCGGATCGAAGATTAGCATTTTATCATCAACGACTTTTATAACAGTTTTGGAATTACTCTGATGTTCGCGTTCATTTCGCGGTCGTACCCTTACAATTACTTTGATACATGTTTGGGAATCAGAGTTGGTTCGACTCACTGAAGATGTGCTCGGTTTCGTTCCATTGCTGGAGAATCGTCTCTTCGTAGTCTTTTTCGCTTTACTCGGTGAAAATGCTTTCGCTAAATCTCTTTTGTTGAACACCATAGTCGACGATACCAATTTCTGCACAAACAAATACAATTCACATCACATCAACCGTTGGAAGCAAACCGTTTTGAAATTCAAATTGCTATACTCTGAACTTCTCTTAAGAGACAATCTCGACAACATTAAGTATACTTATACCAACATTCTAGAGAATTTTTTCTGGCCAAAATTTAATTATATTTGTTATGACATGAGGCGTGCATTGAACATATTATTATATATATATATATATTTATATTATATATATATATATATCAATATTTATCGGTTAATTATTTATATATATTTACAGAAACTGGATGTGATTACGTGAGTACTAGTTACAAACGGTTATGCGATCCCTCTAGTAGCGAATGCAGGAAACCACCACAAATGCATTTTAATCTAGTTCATTGTCAAGAAGAAGTGTCTACTTGAGTTCGTCATAAGGCAAGAAAGTAAACAAAAGTACGTCAGAGTACGTCAAACGAAAACAGAAATAAGTATACGTATCGAAGTTTTGATTTGACTGGAAACGTATTAAGAATCAAGGTAACGATGATAAATATTGGTGTGTCCATACGTTAATATAATACCATTTGTATCATTAATAATTGTCGATGATAAAGGGATGTTATTTCAAGACAGTTCGCAAAATAATGCATTTAATACGAATTTTTATAATGTAATGCCACTCTGTAGTGATTAGCTCTTTCAATTTTGCAGCACAATGGGAGAACGTAAAGGAACGAATCTGTATTACCCACCCGACTATGATCCACGGGTTGGTGGACTTAATAAATTTCACGGCACTCATGCTTTACGTGAAAGGGCACGTAAATTACACATGGGGATTCTTATAATTAGATTTGAAATGCCATATAATATATGGTGCGAAGGATGCGGGAATCATATAGGAATGGGTGTTCGTTATAATGCGGAGAAAAAGAAAATTGGAATGTATTATAGTACACCTTTGTATCAATTTCGCATGAAATGTCATCTGTGTGACAATCATTTTGAAATAAAAACTGATCCTGCAGTAAGTGTGCCAAATTTTAAACTTTGCAATGCAAAGATTTATTATTTTTGCATGTTTTACATGTTTATTTTTGAAAGGATATTGAATTATATCTAAACAAAAATCTTTGCTTGTAGAATTTAGATTATGTGATAGTGAGTGGTGCAAGACGTCAAGAAAATCGATGGGATCCTAAAGAAAATGAACAAGTTGTACCAGAAACAAAGGAAGTATCCTGTAGACTATATGACGATGCCATGTACAAGCTGGAACATGGTATAGAAGATAAAAAGACAGCAAAATCACGGGATACTTCATTAGAAAGTGCACTAGCATTGAACGATGCTACATGGAAGGATGATTATACTTCTAATTGTGCATTGCGTTCAGCATTCAGAGTATGTTTGATGTATATAATTATTCATTAGTTTTATGTTGCAAATGTTTTGATTATACTGATCACTGATAAACAATAATTACTGCGATAGACAAGGAAAAAGGAGTTGCAAAAGAAACAAGGTCTGGATCAGATGTTACTAAAAAAAAGTGGTCTTAATATTGATTTAGTCAACGAACATGAAGATGATATAAAATTAGCAAAATTATTAACGAATAAAAGAGGTAAGTTACTAAAAAATATAGGCAGAATTACAAAATACTATATATTAATTTTACGTATTGTAGACGTGAAAAAAAATGGTCATAATTCTTTAAAACGATTAGTTTCTGTTGTCCGATCTAGAGGAAAGTTAAAAAATGTATCACCTTCTATATCAAACAGTAGCATTAGGAAACAAACGGATCAGCCACCAAAACTCCCACAAATAACTCGTCAAGAACCTTCATCATCAAAAACGACTAATGCATTAAGTACATCGTTAGTCACTTATGATACTTCCGATACAGACAACGATTCATAGCATTTTGTATTTCTAATAAAAATGTATATATATGTATATATGTTATGTTTTGTTTATAAAAGTACGCATTAAAAAATGATGTAAATTATTATATGTAAAAATAAGACATTCGGACATAATATAACAAATTTATTAATATTACATATTCACTTACATTACTTCATTATGATTTATATATAACGAAAACAAATTTGACGTACAATGACTTATGCTTATTTAATTTACATTTTTCTTGCAAGTTTTAATATCTGTGGTTATATTTGTTATCACTTCAACCAAAATTCATATTAGTATATTTTTAATTTTACATTGTATAAATGAATAACATATTACTTATTTATACATCGATAAGAGGTTGTTCTATGATTGCAGTCGTCGAAGACGCTAATCTTTTCTTTATTACGTGAATTTTCTTATTTGAGAGGCAAATAATGTAGCAATGATCCGGATACGTTATTGATATTTTATCGAAAGTGTCATTGTTTGGAAATGCTTTGGGATCAATTTTATTGGTCATTGTGACTAAACCTATAATGATGTTTGCAATCCTCTCATCGTTCTCCAGTTCTCCTCCAGACTGCAATAAAACGTGCAAAATTTATATAGTAATAATTTTATAGAGCTTTATAGATAGTATTAAACTGTAACATAACAGAGTTACCGTTAATACAGCACCGTCCTCTGTCAAAACCAAATGTCCAATTTGATCTGGTATACGTTCCAGCGAAAGCATATTGTTTCCACTTTAATAATTCAAATATCCGAATTGATCTGTAATAGAAAACTCGTACAAGAAGCGTTTTCACGTTGTTTTAATTTTTGTATCGAATACTTTATTATCTTTCACTGGACATTTAAATTCTAACCTATCCAGAAAAATTGATCCAGTGCATCAAACGTATCGAATGTCAACAATTTTCATTTAGAATTAGTAAATGATTCAAAACAGCCAAAATTTACAATATCACTGAAACAGAAACAATAACAAAGTGAAAGTAAACAACAAGCTGTAATAGTACACAGTTTATGTATTTCTCTGTTATGTAGAGTCCTCGTCGGTAATGCAGACTTTCCTCTACACGTAATACGGTACTAAAAAGTATATTAAAATTATCGCGGTAATGTATCAGCGAGTGAGAAATTTCTATAATAAAATTCAACGTGGAAAAATAAAAGAAATTCAAAAAATTATAATTAAAAAATATTATCATTTAAATATATTTCATTAAAGTCATGGATACATGAAGAATAATAATCCTATCAATTGTCATTTATCTGCTTTATTTGCTTCAACATATAATTTTTTGAAAATCGAGTCACTATAAAATTTCTTAAAACCGAACGACGGATAAAGGGTCAGAATAAAATGGGTCAGAATAAAATAAATTAAAATCAAGTAATGTATTCCAATCATAGAAAAGAACATATGCGTAATTATCGAATTAGATGCGTTTAATAACGCAGCATTGCCTTCGCGTAATTTCAGTATTCATTTATTTTCGACAAATACTTGTTTCTTTTTTCGTCGAAAGGTAGAATTGTGCGCAGGCCGCTATCAGCGACCCACGACGCATGCGCGGTGGGGGTCCAGTGGTTCTCTGCGTCAGCGTCGATACGGTATCAGGTACGCTGTCATTCGTTCCGCGCCTTCCGACCGCGCTCGTTCCGTATCGATGTTGTGCCATACTTAAACGTACACTTATACCGAACCACGTGAGACCACGTGGTTTCCGGTGCTCGAACGGTTTCAAAAGTCCGCGTACTCGAGTGAGAAAGTTTTCGATATTTCGCTGGTGGTTCCGCGTTCGGAAGATTATCGAATCGTTCATCGATCGGTTCTGAGAGTCGATCTTTCGATTCTCGAAGATGTTACATTGTGGCGCCATGGTTACGGTGCGTGGCTAACCGGGATCGTTTTTTTATTTTCTCGTTCGAAATCGCGGAATAATCTACGAAATTACTTGAACACTAACATAGTGTCGGTTGTTTGTAGTGCATGGGTGGATCGAGTTCCTAAGAGGAGTGCGAAATGTGACTGATTCGTTGTTGCTGATCTATTACTGCTAGCCGGCCAGCGGAGTAACGCTGCTATGTCCAGGAGGAAGCAGGCGAAACCTCGATCTCTGAAACGTGAGTACTTCGAATCTTTTCGTTCGTTATCAGATACGTAGGAATTTCATGAATCAGCTTTGGAAACTCGCGTTTGTATAATGTGCGCGAACGTCCAAAGTCGCGGTCTCGTCGCGCGGACGTTTCTCTCTTCCTTCATTTCTCTTCTTTGTTCCATTATTTGGGCGGTGTTTACGAATTCGTCGTGTACGCGATTACGACACGTGACCGCGCGAGTCGCGGTGCGTTTATCGCGGCCTTGAGTATGTTTGGCAACAAGAAATTCCCGATCGTACGAGGATCATTTTTCCTGGAATATGTTTTTCTACGCGGATGCGGTTTTCCGGCGAGGATTTTGAGATGGGGTCAATTATGAAACGAACCGAGACAACGATCCTATGTGTCATCGTGAGAAAAGTGGGGAGAATTGGTTATTGCGACACGCTTTTAAATTAAATATGGCGTTTGAATGGTAAACATTGTTATTTGCAATGAATATATTTTCAGTACGCGTTGATACAGGTTAAGATTTGTGGATCGATTAGTTATTTATCGAGCAAATTCAATACATGTCGCTGTTGTGTTACACTTAATCACATTTAGAAACCTAATATTGACATACTACTGAATCTATTCAACAAATGAAATATTGATTTAATAAGTTCAATTTACGTCACTGTGAATCGTGAGCGTTATTTATCTTTTATATATAATATTTCTTAAAGATGTTTTTACACAACCCCTCGAAACACGTTATACAATACGTATATGTAAAACAGTTTAGGTAATTACGTTAGATTCGTCAAAATACTTGTGAGAAATAGCACAAGTTAAGCCTCGAATCGAGCCACACGATTCACTTGGCGATTCCTTCTGAAATGAAAACCAGCGACTGATTTCTTTAAATCGCCCACGACAAGCGAACGCTCGCAGCGAGGCACAGGTGTCCGTATCGAGCAAAAGAGGATGGGAGAAAGAGCCACCGAGAGGAGAGAAGAAGAATTTCCCTATTGGATGAATGATGTAGAAGGTGACAAGGCTGGTTACAATGGAGAAAGAGCGTACGAGCAGCTTGCTCTCATCCGGAATGATCCGGGCATACGTGTGTTCCTGGATAATGGGGATAACGAGAGGGAGACGGAGCCGCGCGTATTTCGTGTAACAGAGAAAACCATAGATAACAGGCTAAGAGAGAGGAAAGGCAGGGAAAACGAACGTAACAGGGTAAAACGGAGAGAGATACCGCGGATGAAGAAAGGAGAGAGAGTGAGGGGGTTGAAAGAGAGGGCAGGAGGATCAGCCAGAGAGGGAAACGGTGGTAGGTGGTACGTGGCGAGCCTCTCTGGTAGAGAGAGAGAGAGAGAGAGTGAGTGAGTGAGTGAGAGGTGAGTAGAGGGGTGGGAAGAGAGAGATAGAAGAGGGAGACAGAGTCAGTAGTCAGCCAGGATGGAATTAGGTGGAAACCCGCGGGACTGCTGCCTCTCCCCATGGAATTCCCGGCCTCTGTAATCACCAGTTCTCCTATCCTATCCAATTCTGGTCGCACTACTCCCACCATCTCTCTTGGTCCCGCCGTTTCCTCTATCGTCCCCTCTCTGTTGCTCTTTTTGGCGCATCGTCGTTTCCACTTTTTATTTTCACCATCTTTCCTCTCTTTCGCTTTCTATCCGGATTGAACTCGTTCTTGCTCCTGTTTTTGCACGATGTTCCGGGGTGGTTGCTTTGCGTTGCTTTTCACTTCTCCCGCCCGGCTTTCTGCTCTTTTTCTTCTCCCCAACGGTTCTTCTTTTAGTCTCGTTGTCATTTTTCATTAGGTTACCGTACACATAATGTCACGTTTTGATTTAGTTTGTATTATAGCAAAAATATACTTGCTAGAAAATACATTATCGATTTCATCTTTCCATGCAATTAATGCCAGGGTACGAATGTAATTTGACAATGTAACCACGAGTTATTTAAACATTAAATTAGATAATATCTTGTATTCGTTAGTAATGATGTAGTATGATTGAACTATTGTTGTAGGAGAAACGTTTTATATCGTAGAGTATCCGTTTTAATGCTGCCTCGGTCGTAAGTAGAAACAGACAGATCCGAGACAGACATCTAAAGAAGGAGAGTAGTCAGCACACCTATGCATCTTACAGTACTGATTGAG
Source organism: Xylocopa sonorina (assembly GCF_050948175.1). NCBI lineage: Eukaryota > Metazoa > Arthropoda > Insecta > Hymenoptera > Apidae > Xylocopa > Xylocopa sonorina. The sequence continues at coordinate 19,591,093 of NC_135193.1, forward strand.
TAAACTTTAGAATTCTCTCAGTTTAAACTATGTCATTCTTAAAATAATTAAGCAACATATTTCTCTTTTCTTTACTTTATATAATTTCGATTAACCGAAAGATTGCTAAAGACGATAAATGATCTGTTTCTTAGAAGTCATAAAATATATATCGTTGCACGAATAGCCAGTTTCTGTGAAGATAAAATACGAACAAATTTCAGATCGACACAGTATCGATTCAACAGCGGATAAAGTTTGCTCAGAACGAATCTGAAATAAAATTCAGTAGTACAACTCGACGCATAGCTGCTACCCAGTAGTACAACTCAACAAGTGCCGCCACAAGGCACTACTTCAGAACGATGTAGCAGCTCCCGAATTTTTTTCGATACACTGCGTTCTCATCTTACGACGAAGCAGTTAATCTACGAGCAGTAAAACTCTGAAGATTAGAAAAAGAAGCGTAACACGTGAAACGTCCCCGTAACTCTTAATTCCAGTGGTTCGCATGAAAATATACAAATGTCAGCGTCGAAGGAACGGGGAGAGGTCCGAAGTACCCTAGAAATCGCGCGTTTCCGGCAAAAGCAATTCGATGTCGTCCTATCGGATCAGCCAGCAGAGGTACCACCACCAGCAGAATCGCGGTGGAACATCACGAACACGCGGTTAGCCACGAAATAGCAAGCCTGGCCGATAGCATTGCGAGCATCGGTGATATAGGGTGTCGCTAATTAATGCACGATAATGAACCTGGGCGCAACCGAAGCTGTATTAATGGATTCCAATGCCCGTCATAACGTGGACGATCCGTAGGTGCATCGGAACCGTCCGTAATTGCGTTAATGGAGGCCCATCTATTTGCGATGTCGGCTTTTGGGCTACTTATGCTCGTCACTCGTCCAGCAAATAATCATCGTATCTACGGGAGAGAAACCGGTCTCTGCCCTCCCTGTGTGTCTGCTCGTTCCCTCGAAATTTGCCTACGGGATTCCCGTGGAAATTTAATGACGGTATTGCCTTTGATTATTCGCGGACAGTGTTGACACGACTCTGTTTTTTTTATGGAATCTTTTATATTATCGGATACTTGGCTGATTTAGTGGTTTGATTTAAGAGAGCATTCGTTGTTTTTACATTCAAAGATATTTGGTTTTATTGACGAAGGTGGGATACAATTTTTGTTTTCGAGTTTCTTGTACTATTAGACACTTCGATCTGGAACTCTTTGTTGGTCGATCATCGTGAGATTTACGGTCACGATTTAATATTCGCTATTACATAGGAATATTCGCCAGTCTGTGATCGTATAATAGTAAACATTATAATCGAAAATCAGAACGCAATGACCCAAATCACCGTGCATTATGCTTCAGGGTCGTGATTGTAATTTGTGTCTCTCGCGTAAATGCATAATAATAACCACTTAATTAACGCACACTTCGACCGTAACAATTATTAACGCGTTCGATTTGATTTCATCAATGATTCTTCTCCGTTTCTTTATTTTTTTCCGTCCGAAATTTATCGAAAAATCTGTTCAGAAGCTATCGATAATAGGCAAGCGAACTATTTAACGAAATAGAGAGTCGGGATGCAACGGAGGAATGTAAATTTCCAGCTTATCCATTTAATCCCTTTAATCGTGGTCGCTCTAAAACGTAATCCGCTATTAGTTTTTGCAACGACAGCACTAATTCCACGCCGGTGGTTATAGTGATTATAATGCGGCCTCTAACCGGGATTAACTTATCGGCTTTTCGTTTAAATTATTGCACGCGAAGTGTCCGTCTGCAGACGCGATAAACGGTCAGAAACTCTCTGCTACGAACACGATTAAAAAGTTGCCGGCGAACAATAATAATCGTATTTAATTATTCATCAAAACGCAATCCCAAACTTTGGTATTAGAGCGAGAGTAACTACTGTTAAAAAGTTTCAAGCACCGCCTCGTTATTCGGGCGAAAATAAGCTTTTTCATTCACGTGCCTGCGGTTGTTTCACGTTATTCCCAATTCTAGTTAAATTCGCTAGAACAAAAAGAACTTTCCCCTTCCGAGGCTAATAACTGAAACGCGATCGTCAATTTAGTTGGAACGAATCAAGATCCGCGAGCTGGATACACGGATCCTTCGATTGTCGCGTTCAAATCGTAGGGAGGAATTAAAAGGAGAAGCAGACGCGTCCGATGAAGATCGACGGTCGGAATAGAGGGCGCGCTGCGCGCTATTCATCATCGGGCATAGAAACCCGGAACGCTTGAGAAGTAGCCGAACAAAAGACAATCCGTCTTCATATATCTTTTTTTTTTTCAACCTGTGCATGCACAAGTGCGGCTAGCGGCGGTGGAACGCGTAAAAAGTGCATAGGCAGAGATAGCAGGGAGTATAAAGTGGGCGGTGTGTGTCGGTGGGACGTTTGAGGCGGCAGTGTTACAAAAGTGGCCGGCATGCGGAAGCCACGGTCGGCAGAAGGAGAAGAGACGTCGGTGGAAGACATGCACGGGACACGCGGTATTCCTTTGAGGCAAGGCCACGCAAGGCGTTCACGTCCGTCGACTTGTGCCATCCCTTTTGCGGCGAATTGTGCGTCGCGTGCTCGCGGAATTACAATCGTTACAGGGCGCGGGGTGGGGCTGGAGGGTTCTGCTCCCTTTTCAGCACGTGCACCGTGCACCAGTTGCTTTCTTCTCCTTTACTTTGTACCGAATTTCGCGCCGCGAGAATTGGAAAGGTCAGCCGCTTTGAGAGAACCTTTTGGCAGCGCGGATAAGCGTTGCGTACCGGCGAAGTCTGACGGCGGAGATGGAATTATTTAGAGGAGAATTGTACGGAAGTATTGTTAACATCTCCTATGCGAAACCCTGGGTTACGCAGCCCTTGATGAATTTCTGAAAAGTTCACGGGCAAAGTTGAATTTAACCGAGGAAGATCGATTTACGATTGTACCTGATATACATCTCGCATTTCGTATATACGAAACAAAAGTTGTGCACCAAAAGAAGAAATATTCTATCATCCTTAACGTTAACAAATCGTGGCACGAGGGTTATCCTGTAATATCCCGGTGTACTTCAGGTACCGTGTCGAGGCCAGAGGGTGTTCGTCGGCGGATGCGCCGCTCCCGTGGGAGTCTGAGCCCGCGTCAGAGCTGGTCGGGGTTAGGCTCCTCTGGGAATCAGCTCGACTTCCCTTGTACCAGCCACCCAGCCACCCATCCAGCCAGCAGAGCAGGAGCAGGGCAGGTCAGAGCCGAGCAGAGCCGAGCAGAGCTGAGCAGAACCGAGCAGAGGAGAGCACAGGGCCAGAGAGTCGTTGCCAATAGCTGCTGCTCTCTCGACTGTCTGACTGGCTGTCACGAGTCCAAGACGTACGACGGCTGCAACCGGGGAGCGGAGATAGCGGTAGCTCTGGATAACCCGCAGGCTGGTCTCTCCTTTATTCACGGCATATCGATTAATGACTGGGAACCCTGCTGGCTTCGTAAGCGTCGACGCTCGCCAGCCTCCGGGATCGACGTCGAGACGCGAGCCCACGATCCCCCCGAGATATCGTTAGGTGGATTATCGTAACCGACAGAGGGTAATCGGGCCTCTCGATTTTTCTTCACGCTCTTGGCGTTCTTGGCGGACCTCTGTAAACGCTGTATGAACGGTGTGGGTGATAAACGATCGATCGTTGCTTTTTTTCTTTACCAAGCTTCCGCAACGATGTATCGTGTCTTGTTTTATTGTTATTTCGTGCGTTTCTCTTTGTTTACTCGTTACTTTACTATCGTTTAATGGCTTATTTGCGAGAGACTATTAAAAATCGACTTGCAGTTTGTATAGAGGAAAATAAGAGATGAAGGATATAACGAGGAGGGAGGAAAAATGGAATTTTCAGGGTAATCTAATTCGAGATTTATATTCGAAAGCACTGGTACGAAGCATTCTGCATATTACATGTACATCGTGTCCTAAAACATTTTTGCGGGAGATCCAACGTGCAGAGGGGTTTGGTCTCAATATGCAGTTATCATCTTCGTGCATACAGATTGGTCTATAGTAATACGTTTCTTTGATGTTAACCAGGATACGGTTCCTTGCACTCTGTGCTCAACTTTTGCAAAAATCGAATGGCTACGAAATTCGATTCAACGAGAACGCGAACATTTTTCAGCTACTTTAAACAGAATTTCACTTCACCAAATCATCTTCGGTACACTATTCTGTTTAAAGTCGACGAAACTTTAGCACTGGGTATTGACACGCTCGTTCTTCGTATCGACAAAAAAATAATTCGAATTTTCATCTCTTCAACGTCGAAATCTTGACCTTCTCCAGTTTTACGCTCCTCTCCGTTACGAATGTATCCAGCGGCGTTATCGAAAGTACAACGTACAGGGTTAAGCCGCAATATGCAGTTATTTCCGGACGAGGCAGCTACGTGGGTCATAATAATACATCCGCTTAACGTAACCCAGCCTGTTGGAACCCCTAGAAAAGGGGGTTCGAGATTGCACGCTGTATTTTCGAGAGCTTACACCGGCATCTTTGTCCTTGGAACAGCCTCGTCCAGGCCGCTGACCGTATTACGCGGCTTCTTATGCTTCGTATCTAACATAAACGCAACGACTGCAGACGCGGATGGTACCCAATCCCCCTTACCTTTACGATTATTGTTCAGACCGGACTGTTTCACCGTTTACGCGGCCGAATTGTTTACGGTGCTCGCGATAGATCGAATTTGTAGGAGGGACGCATACGGAGGAGCCTACCGGAGCCGTTTTGGTATTCAATGGGCATCTCGCGACGAGGACGAGGTAACCCTATGGGGCTGGAAGATTGCAGCTTTCGGTTAACCTTCTGCTGCGTTTGACACGCGGTACTCTTACAACACGGTTCCCTCCTAATTTTACATACACACTAAACTACTCATCAAATTTCTATCAAGACTATTAAAGAGGCACCAGAAGTTATCTACGTAACTCTTATTGGTCTCCATCAATAGTGAGCTTTTTAAGATAAAAAAGCTGGAGTAATATTGCACGCAACGATAACCATATATCCAGAGAAACAGAGACGGAGTAAAATTCGAGGCGCAATTAGTGGGACCAGCTCCTAATTTTACATATACACTAAACTATTCATCAAATTTCTATCAAGAGTATTAAAGAGGCACCAGAAGTTATCTACGTAACTCTTATTGGTCTCCATCAATAGTGAGCTTTTTAAGATAAAAAAGCTGGAGTAATATTGCACGCAACGATAACCATATATCCAGAGGAACAGAGACGGAGTAAAATTCGAGGCGCAATTAGTGGGACCAGCTCCTAATTTTACATATACACTAAACTATTCATCAAATTTCTATCAAGACTATTAAAGAGGCACCAGAAGTTATCTACGTAACTCTTATTGGTCTCCATCAATAGTGAGCTTTTTAAGATAAAAAAGCTGGAGTAATATTGCACGCAACGATAACCATATATCCAGAGGAACAGAGACGGAGTAAAATTCGAGGCGCAATTAGTGGGACCAGCTCCTAATTTTACATATACACTAAACTATTCATCAAATTTCTATCAAGACTATTAAAGAGGCACCGGAAGTTATCTACGTAACTCGTATTGGTCTCCATCAATATTGCGCTTTTTCAGATAAAAAAGCTGGAGTAATATTGCACGCAACGATAACCATATATCCAGAGGAACAGAGACGGAGTAAAATTCGAGGTGCAATTAGCGGGACAAGGTAGAACCGACGCGACGGAAAAGTCCTCGCTAACGGGAGTTTCTCGATGATGGATGAAGCATTAACCCTGGTGGTATCCTACGTGGCGCGAAACGCGAGAGTTGCTCGACAGAAGCCTTGACAGCTGACAGGGCAGAGGGTGCAGAGGTTCAATCGAAGGGTGCTTGGCATGGTGCTGCCTTGGCTGATGTCTTGTAGAATATTTAAGACCATATCTTCCCTCCCTTACTTCGAAGCGCTCGTTGTTCCTTGTCTGCGGGCTAATGCTCCCATCCATGGGTGAGCGTGCTGGTCTTCTTCTGCTCGAGCTCTTTCCAATAACCTGCGATGATCGTAGGGGTTTTTCGTGCCACTGCTTCGTCAAAGTTTCGCGATTCTCGTGATAATCTATTATAAATCGAGTAACTCGATTCTTCGTCGGTGTATTCGCATACACTTCTTAATTATTCCTCCTGTTAAACGTTCAACTACGAAAGCTGAAGGGAGAAATGAGAATGGAGGAAAAAATTGGCGTTCGACACCTTCGAAAACGGTGGTAATCGGTCGGAGTGGCAAGTTTATCCAGGCAACAGCGATCGAGTGAAAGAGAGAACGCGAGAGAGATAGTGAGAGGGAGTAGGGGAGTTAGGGGAGGGCGCATGCAAAGTAACAAACGACCTGTTGGCCACGTGGACAGGGATGTAATTTTTTAAGTTTAATTTTGTGGTCCCACGTGACAAACGGGTGGCTCTACTATACGGCAGCCACGTCAGTGCGGTCCGCGCGTATATTTCATGCTGAAAACACGGCCCGTCGTTTCGCGTTTGATGATATACAGGCAACGAACGGTTCCTCGCCGAGGTAACTTGCCGATCTGTTCTCTTGCACCGCGATGGAATTCGCTATCGATCCTCTTGTGGTCGTTTAGATTCCATTTGCTAAATACTCCGTGTTCTTGCATGGTTTTTTCTTTTTTTTACTAATACACTCTGTTAGTTTCTTCGTTGGCCAACACTCGATCGTCATCGCGTGAAAGTTCGCGAAGGGCGGTTCTCGAAATCTCCGATTAAAAAGTCACTTTCGCGTACTTGTTGCGTTCATACGACGAATTTATATCTTCGAACTATTTACGATTCGTTTAGCATTTCACGATGAAACGCAGTTCGTTAAAGTAACATTTATTCGTGTCGTTACATACGCCGCACAAATCTTGTCCATCCGCGATGGTCTACAAAAAGTGTGTTATTAATCGTTTCTCGTCGCGTTACTTGGAATTCGTATTCGTGTGACACACGCGCACGGGCACGCATACACGAGCGTGTATCTCGTGGAGTGCAATGTTCACACGGTTCAGGCGAGGGAGAAAGAGAAATTACAATTTCGTTGCCCGTCGTTGCCTTCTCTCTTTTGCTCTCTCCTTTTCGCAAATACAGATTTTATTCTTCGCCGCTGATATGCAAATGAAATGGAATTAATGGTTGCTTGTCTCTCCACAGGAGACGAAGAGTGGGACGACGGCAACGAGCAGAATGTCCTGGAGGTAACCGAGCAGGATAATGAGACAACGGGAATTAAGCGTGAGTGTTGCTAAATACTTTCTCGTCGTTAGTAAATGTTTTCGTTAAATCCAGACTGTTTGGACGGGCGTTTGTTAGCCAGTTTTTCATTTATTTCACTGCTCGATTGACGAATCATTTTTGGGGATATTAATCGTCGATTTTTAATCTGTGGACATTGTTACAGAGGATGAGGAGGATGAAGAGGAAGAAGAGGAGCTGCAGAGAGCGTTCAGTCGTCATTCTGAGGGTGAGTAGAGAAGTTCAAATAAACTATACAGATTTAGTTGCAAGGGAAATATTTGCAAGAAATTGCCTGCATTTGTGCGTTTTTTATCAATATCGAACAGGAAGAATTTTTTCTTTTTAAATAGCATTACATGTCTTAGACTTTTATTGGAAACAAAATGTCCTACTTTCTTCATTTCTCAACTTTGTCGCATTTCTATAAAAAAAAGAAACTTTTTACGCACATCTGTAGAAGCGAAACTCGTCCACCTGAAAATGTATTGATTATCAAACGGTGGCTACAGCCAACACCCAGCAAAATACGACGATCGCGAACTTAACGGGCGCAGAATATTTCGCAGCGATCTCTGCTCGAAAATCGGCGAGCCGAAAATAAAATTGAAAAATCCGCTCGGTCGTGCTTAACCCAGCGAGAGGGAAGAATCCGTTCCCGCTCACTATACCATCGAATATACTCTCGGTACAATGGACCACTGGCTGGAAAACAACTATCGTTATGCAGATGCAACAATGGGTTAAGAATTGAGGGAGGCTTGGTCGGTGTATTCTGGTGCATTCTGGTGCATTACTTTTATCAGTTCTCGCGGGACATTGCCTCGCGACGCAACAATGCGTTCAGACACATCGTCATTGTTCGTAGCCGCTCAAGAAGCGTACACCCACCTTAGACTCTATGAATATGGGATTCCTTTGTCCCGAAGGATCCTCTTCGTAGTCGCGTGCATCGTGGACCCGCGAGTTCCGTGCACGCGTTGCAATCGGTTGTGCTATTCCCTTCGACACGCGTGCGATTGATTTGCAGCTATTGCAGGATTTATTTTTCCTTGAATTTGATCGAGATTCGATGTTACAGGTATCCATGCGCAAGTATCTGTTCGTTGTGAAATTCATAATTGGCCAAAGTATGCATGCATGCATCCATGTATAGCGGTGTTGCACAAGGGATGTTTCTAGTTGGTGTACGCACGTGGTGCATCGCATATGGGACGGAGGAGAAGTGCTAGCCGGGGCAATTCCTTTCAGAATGGTAATAGGGGCTCAGGTGGCAAAGGTGATCCAACCGTGCTTATTATGTCGATATATCCTGCCCTAAGTACCGCCAGAGAACAATAGTATCTTAACGATATAGAGCTGAATAGTTTCTTCGTGCATCATTCTGTTAAATTGGTACACACGCGAGATCGTTGATTTCAAGAGTGGATAGGTCCGAACGGAGACATTCTATTTGTAAATATTTTTCAGGCTTCGAGTAATTTCTATTCGTTTTTCTACGCTCCTTTTGTAACGAAGTGTCCAGGACCTACGAAAACCCATCGTGGACGACGGTGAAACGGATATTGATCGAAAAATTGTCCAGGTGTAACGGTGGAACGTCGATGCTGGACAATACATCATAATTATAAGAATCGTATCGATTTTCTGCCGCGAAATGAATGCGCGCGTATCTATAAACTGAAACCGTTGGCTGTTTCAGCGTGTAATATCGCAAACTGAAACCGAACACCGTCGAGCGCGAACATATTCTCTCCACTTGGTACTCGAGAATCATCGAACTTCAACCCCGCTCGCTTCGGATCTGTGGTCATCCCACTTCACTGTTACGGCGATCTCTGATCCGTCGTCAGACTTGCAGTTAATAAACGCATCCAGAGAATCCGTACCGCTAGCATTGCGTCATTCTATTCGTTCGTAATGAGCAGCCTCGACGTAGAGAGAGGCCATGTATTAAAGAAACGAAGGAGCCGCGATGTTTTCGCTGGAGCACCGGTAGCAGCAGCGCAGCCGGTGCTCTAGAGCGAAACGAAGATAGAGAAAGACGGTTAGAGGGGGAGGGGGAAAGAGAGTTAGAGAAAGAGAGAGACGGTGAGAGAGGAGAGCCATCGAGGCATCTCCCTTGGGAGTCGCTCGCCTCCTCGGGGATACAACCTCGTTCCAAGCTTCTCCAAGCCGGTTTTACCTTAGAGTATGAAGCGGGCGCAAGTACACTTGGCGAAAGGTAAGCTGAAATAATAATCGGCCGGTACAAGGAGGAACGGATAAAAGTCGGATCTTGCTTCTCCTAAGGGAGGAAGAGAGCGGCGATGCGCTACGGCACGAGGAAAGGGAACGAATCTTTCTCCCGCTGTACTTCCGAGCTTACGTAACAACGGGGCTGCGAAATTTTATGGGGTCGAAGATTGCCGGTGCAATCGTTAGGCGAGATTATACGAGGCTTCGCGATCCTCACGCCGGAGCTTGCCAACGGAGTTGTTAAAGGGTTGCATATAAGTGATCGCTATAACTAAATGAAATTTCTTGTTCTCGAAAAAAAAAAAAGGTTCGAGCTGGTGGATACGGGTAGAGCGGTCGAGTTCATGGCGGTTGGGATGCGCTGAAATGGGAAGAATTTCATTTTTGAGTTTGGAATTCTTACGGTGCGTGCTATCTTTATTTAAGCTTAACTAGAAAATGATAGGAAAAATTGGATATTTCGTTGGTTTAATACCAGCGATTTCCAGCAAGATTGTCATTCGATGTAGAATAGAGAGTTAACGATAAAAGTGGGGAATTATTCCGTAGGAGACGCTCGTACGCGTCTAGATGCATATCATCGATGTATTACAATCACCCTGGGAATACATATTGGCTCGGTTTCATCCTGGAGATTGTTGGTCGAGCAGCAACAGCAGAAGAATTCCGAGGGTGCTTTCAGCCAGCTTCTCTTTTTTTTTTCCATGGGAAAAGGGTTGTTGTTACAAATGAAACCCGTTGGGTCTCGATCATTCGAACAACACGTTCATATCCGTTTCCCTTTGTCCATCGTCCATTCTTTCGAGTCTCGTTTAGCGAGGCCAGATGCAGCCAATTAGGAATTAACCATGTGCATACGTTATTGGTTAACAAAGGGTGGGATTGAATAGGTGTTGAGTCTTTTAGAGGATTTTATTTCCGGATGCGAGGGCAGACATATCTGCGAGCGAGCGATTTCAGAGGCGGGTAAAAATGGATTTGCCGTTGCTCTTAGTATTAAAAACAAAACGATATCGATTCGACTTCGTTCGAGCGGAGGAGTTCGTCGATCAAATTATTAATTTCAATTCTATGTCGGCACGCGTCACGGTGTGCGAGTCCATAATCGTGTTACGCGACAATGCGTAAGTCCGCGTGCGGCGGAGAATTAATGTTATTACCGTATCAAATTTTCATTTCAATGGTAGGGGATACGGTTTGATTATATTTAATATTTAAATAATTATAGAGTGTTAAATTCCAGTTCAAATAGTAGCACATACAATGCGATTATTATATTCGACGTAAAAGATGACAAAGTGTTTAATGTCAATTTGAATGACGGTAGATTGAATCATTTGAACCATTCGATCCACTCTAATTTTTAAATTATATTACGAGAAAAATAATATAGCTATTTTTCTTTCAATCTTTCTCTAATTAGTGCAATAATAATCCGCGTGATCATGGTATTCATTACTTGAAATGTTAGTGAAGGAACGGAACCAGGATTTTATCCGTGAAAGAATATATCCGTATATATCAGTATTACTTAACAGAGAGGAAAGACGTAGCGCGGCGTCCTGAACAGCTTTCGCATAATCTTCCTGCCGCCCTCTCACTTTTCGTCACCCACCATCAGGTCGGAGGACCTTCCAGCTTCTCCCACTGGGATAGTCGAGATCCCCTATTTTCTTAATGTCAGAGATTTCAATTCGTCACGAGCACGATTCGGCACGACGACGTTCTCCGTTCGACGATTTTTAGGGTACACCCTTGGCTGACTGTTCGGTACTAATACTACTTGCATGGTTTCTCGTTCGTATCTTCGCTTCGTAACGCAGCTTTCTCGATGCAACATTCAATTACTCGAACATAAAATTAGCGGTAACGATCCCGATAATCTCTTATTATACGCGTAGAAACGGTCGAATCGTCCGTTTCGTGCTATTTTGCCTCCCCAAGGATAAACGGCGTCCTACTATGTATGAATTATAACGATATCAGGATGCGAATGCCAGCTGGCTATTTATTTGCTACCGAGGTAATAAATAAATAAAAACGGACCAGTGTAAACGAGCGAGGAGGAGGTAGGAGTGAACGGGAGAGAAAGAGAGAGAATTCTCCATTTTCCCGTGGGAAGGTTGGAAACTTCTGTATACCCAGCACAGCCACACGACGACGAAGGGATCCAAGAGGTGCACGAGGAACAGGACACGGAGGTAAAGAGGGCGCTGAGGGAGGAGGTACAGGATAGAGGAGGGACGAAGAGGGGTTTGGAGGGGTACACGCGAGGGGAGTTGGGCGAGGGTATATTATAGGGAATGCCAGGGGAATCCCGAGGGACCAGCAGAGCAGCCCAGTGCGCATGCGTCGAGCTGATTAGTTCTCCCTCTACCCCTTCTATCCTCCTCTACCCTCTACCTCCTCCGCCGCCTGGCCTCTCCTTCGCGTTCCCGGAGTGCTGGCAGCGCCAGAGGAGAGCACAGAGTCCCGTGGGATCTGGCCCCGCTGCCTCTTCGCACTTTCCACCCTCCTTCACCTCCGCCACCCCTTTTCGACCACCCCGTTCCCTCGCAGCGTTCTCTTTTCTTCCTCCTTTCGTGTATTTTACCGTTCCTTCTCTCTCTCTCTCTTCATCTCGATTTCGTTTTCTTCCGTCCTGCTCTCGCGTTCGCGCTTTGTATTTTTTCTTTGCATTGCACTTTCTGCTGGCATTTTGGACATTGTTACTACACTCGAAATACAAACATGGTCGAAGTTCAATTCAGCAGTAATAACTTTCGGGGAAATCTTTTATTTCTTCATCTGTTCTGCAAGGCTAGTTTCTGAATACCTCGTACATTACCGGAGGCGCTTTAAATTTTAAAGTAACTTACAAATCAACATTTCGAGTAATTAAACTCGCTTAATTTTTTAGTCACCGAGCTCTGGATGAAAAAAACCGCCAGGCACCTCTCTCTGTACCGTACCCTCGTGAAGAGAAAGTCGACGGGAAATTAATAGAATTTGCCATTTGATTCCTCGAGGACATTATCTATCAGCCGTGGATCCCTACGGCGAGAGGAACATTTCGAGTCACGAACCGCGGTTGTTCTCGAATGGCTCTTGATCAAGAGCAAGGAAAACGGCTTTAGGTACAATGGCACTTTCTCGGTGCGACTGTACTCGCCGATATAAGGCTGTCCCAGGTGACGAGCTGCCTCGGGCCGTGGCACAGCTCTACGTATCCCCTGGGACCAACTCTAGGTTTCTCTCTCTCTCTCTCTCTCTCCCTCCTGCCATAGCTGCTGTTGCTCTCTCGACCCCCCTTCGTCCCTCCTTTCCTTACGCCTGCACCGAGGGGATCGGTAAACGTGCACGAATAAACGCACACCCGGAGTACGGCATACACGCGCGTTTTAAACATGCGATACGAATGCACCTGTGCCACCCGAATGCCGCGATACGCCTCGAATCATCTCTGTTCGTCGTTTGTGAATTTTTGAAAATCCCGCAGATTCCACGAATTAGACGTCGACTACGCGATAGAACGAGCAATCGCATCTACTCCTGTGACCGATTTCCTTAAAATATAGGAAGAGCGATTTGGCACGGTTGCATTATTTGAATTATACCTAAAATTCTGGAGCATTCGTTTAAATTAGAGAAGGAGTTATTGTTCGATAAATTTTTCTAGAGAAAGAATTACTTTTACGCTCAACCGGTGTAGCAGTCAGGTCTGACCGTGAGTTTGCAATTCTACTGCAGCCAGAGTGCGCTACTTTGCGCTTATATGATCCTCATAAACTCCCATCAATTTTGACGTTTATTTTATCCAGCTATATACGACTCGAAATGTCTAATTAACATTCTGCCTGCAGTTTCATGACAAATGTCCTAATTTTAAGCGACTTTGAATATCCTTTTCGTTCGTTTTTAGATCCTTTATATCCATGAATCTCTAATAATAAAGATCAAAACGTAGCCTTTAGAATCTCTGTGTAGACAGAAGCAATTTGTGGAGTGTCCGTTTCCTGTACAAAAAGTACAAATAACTTCATGGAAACAATGTTGCTTGCGTAAAAGTGTAAGAATAAGGGTTGAAAATATCTTACGCATCCAAAGTTCTGGTTCGGAGGGTACACAAAAGTGATACTGTATCTGTGATCTCGTATGCAGCCCAAATTGCATCTAGGACATTATACAAACGTAAATTCGTGCACGTGCATGATCATATCTGTCCGGACGTACAAGCCTGGAATCATGATCGTAAATTTTCACTTGCAGCTACGTCTACCTATGGAACAATACTGCATCTGCATAGTAGTACAATGTTGCTTAGCGTGCTCATTGATTTAGAGGGAAAAACGTGTGATTTGGTAGAGCTTAGGATATCTACGCGAAAGGAGTAAGTTCGGAAGTTACTTAGATCTGAGGATCTCTTACATTGTTGCCACGTTTACAATAACATTTGTTACCTCCACAGATTGGACGTGTCGATATTTTCATGCGTCCTTGGCTCGCATTTTTATAAAGTGGAGAGAGACTGAGTAAGCTGGTAGTTTCGTTGACAGGAAACGTTCATTTCCCATCACATTTTGCGGAGCATCGGTATAGAGGAATAGCGGACGAGGCATTACCCCGCTCGTTTTGCAACGAACGATCTCGCACGTAAGCAACGTACTCGCGCGCAAAATACGCCCGCGTTGCGGAGGAACATTCAGCCGCGCGTTGTAAATCAACTCCCGCGTTATTCGGCTAGTTTTTCCCGTGTATAATTCCGGGGAAAAATGCTTGGCGCAAAAATTGCATGGTTTTTTAATCTACGTATCGCGGCCGTAATTATTTTCTTTATTGTCAGCCGCGCATCGCGTTTTTCTAATTACACCTTTCATCAGCGTTAACGAACGTTCCGTTCCTCCAGTCGCTTCCCCGTAACTTGCGACTTTTTTTAACGATTAATCAACGCCAAAATAGTCTCCATTTGCAGCTGAACGTATCATCAGCGATGCTTCGTATCGAGAGACATAAAACACAGCAAACGTTATTATTCTTTACTAACAATCAGATTTAGTTAAATGAAGACTGTTTGATTTTTGATTTCTAACCTATTTCGGCTCCTCCATCTCTCCATTCTCCGCCCCTTTGTCTATTCGCATTTCGATACGTATACTATCGTACACCACGCGGAACAACTGGCCACTATAGTATAGTGATTATACAGTGAAAATATGATACGGTCTCGAGTGACTAGACCTTCCTGTTCCGTCATTATAAACTTGCTCTCGCGGCACTACTATTCCCCGTCCATATCTAATACGATTGTACTCGCAGTAGTAAACTCCGATGCAACCGCGGCTGCAGGTACCTTCTCCACTTATTAGAGATCATTTTCGATACCAGGTCTTTAAAGATTTTCAACGGATAAACAAGAATCATCCTTCTTATAAAAGTCATACGTTCCCAAATTGCGAGATGTTCCTTGCAATACGACAGGTGAAAGTCGCGCAAACGTTTACTTGCCGCGACATCAACGTCGATCGCGCGTAATTGTTAAGAATGTGAAGGAAACTCGAGTCGATCCTCGAGAACGAAGGAAAGACGGGAACACCACCTGTTATCCGCGGCGCAAACGAATGAGAAAGTCGAGGATGTTTCCGTGGCTCGCTAATAACTCGAGGGTACCGGTGCTCGTTGTCGAGGCGCTTTAGTTTCCGCGGTAAAACTTGCCAACTGGAGGAGATAAAGGTAGCGCGAGTCAGTGTCCCGAGGCCATACTAACGATCCTCCTCCTAGATCGCGGTTATATATCTCGCCGTCTCATCTTTTTTCCGCGGCGATCTCGTCTTCTGAGCTAGTCAGCGAGCTTTTTCAACCGCTGCTAGATAAAAGTTGTTATTTGCTCTCGCTGGTTCTCCTCTCATCTTTTTTTTCTTTTTAGTATCGATTGTTTCAACGGTTTCAAAGTTTCAAACGGATGAAATTTATTAGTTTTGAGATCTGGGATTTCGAGAGATTTCATAATTGGATAGGAGTTATTTAAGGACGCGTAGGGGTATGTTTCGTAGGATGGATGCGTGGGAGCTTGAAACCCACACGAAATTTTAGGTCCTCAATTAGTGGTAACAACGTGTACGATGTTACTTATGCTGTCTTTCATATTGTAAAATGTAATGAATAAGTTGATCCATGATCGACGTGCCTCGTTTTAGAGTAGCGTCGATGAGAGAGCGCGAGGGGCAGAGTCCGTCAGGATACGGAGTAAGGAATTGTATTCTGGTGTCGATGATGTTCCAGAATACGATATTAAGCTGGTATCGAAATGTGACGAAGCTAGGATAGAGTATCTGGGGAACGGTGGGCCGGCAGCACGAGCCAACTTAACTTTCGCGCGAACATATACGTATCAGGTGCTCTGCTAACTTTATGCTAATCTTTCTCTCCTTGGGCTGTAACGCCATTCCGCCAGAGCTGCGCGCCGCATGAACTCCTTCCGAGTCTTTTCGCTCTACCACACGTTACCATCCCTAGTCGGATGATCGAGCAATCTCCTGCAAAAATTGCCAACGATTTTCAAATTAGAATATTCGTAAATGAACGCGAATGTCTTTACCAAACGATTATCGAATTTCATATCCGAGACGTTCTTATTATTGACTGTTACTACTTGTTTCCTCTGTAATCGTTTTACAAGAGATACGTGCGTGTCTTTTATTATATTCTTAGAAGTATTACGGGCATATTAACGCATTGGAGAATGTGTACGAATGCTAGCAGTAATTTTGGCTCTATTCACTTCATTATACTCATGATATACAAACGCATTATGGTGGCTTCTTAACTTTTTACGTTTCCAATACTGAGTACCAATGAAAATAAAAATGATAAAATTTGACGATGCTGCTATATTCGGAACAAAAATTGCAGGACGCGAATTCACGCCAGCGATTACCAGGAATAGAATTTAAAATGACGTGAATTGACGACGTCAGCGGTCGAGAATGCGTTAATGAGAAATAATAGCGGTAGATGGAACCACTTCCAATTGAATGGCTACTAGTGTCATTGGATTCACAGTTCAATTCGATTTCATAAAAAACCACCATAGTTCAACGCAATCTACGGAGAAAGAGGGAGGAAGAGAGAGGAGATGTGTCAGGATTTCCATCGCACCCTTCGAAGCACCCTTTCGTTAGTCGAAAGACACAGATTAGCGTAATAATTCCAAGATCATAGTCCCGCTAATTCATTGACTAATTGGCTACGTCAGGTTGATGTCGACGGTGGAATGGGGGCGAGTTTACAGCCTCGTGACGTCATGTTTACGATACGCAGGTGTGCGTACCGCTTTATTGTTCATCTCGCTTCATGAACTATGACCTCGATCGATACCTGGAACACATTCGACCATCATGAATTCCAGCCGGATTGATCTTGTATTTTCGACAAAAATTTTCGCGTAACATCGACGATCGTTTCTCTTGGATTTCACAGGGATTAATATCGAACATTTACCGTTGTTCCAGGAATTTCATTCGAAAACGATACAGTCCACGTAGCAGGCGAGTTTTAAGGCTTAGTCAAGGTTCACAAGGTTGCGGAAAACCTCGTGGAAGATTCGATATAGGCGGTGAAATTGGAACGCGAAATTTAGACAGTTCACTGAATCTCGTACTGAATATTTAGCATCACTTTTACCTCAAGTAAATCCTTCAATTTTTGTTATTCGATATTACACTTCGTCACTGTAAAGCGTTCACGCTACTTCTCGCAACTTACGCTATGGTTCTTGTTATACAGTTGTCTACTTGAAAATAATCCTCACCAGGCGATCTAAGAATGTAACTTCCATCCGATCGAGCGAGATCAGCCGATTTTTGACGGTCGAGGAGTCAGAAGTTGTTCCTTTTCGGAAAGTCGTCGCGGGCAAACGGTTCGGTGCTAGAGACGTCCCAGCAGGGACGTCCTACCAAATTAATTCCTACGAAGGCCACCTGTATCTATATCTATATAGACGCGAATACACACACGCACAGTGTCACATACGGCCCCCTCTAATATACACAGAGACCGTTACCGATTCTGTCTTCAGAGGAGAAGAGACAGAGACGGCGAACAGGGCGATCCTTGTGCGGTGGCGAAGTACAAGGAACAGCCATCTTTCTTAGAAAGAAATTAAACTTTTCCCCGGAGTATACTTTCTCTCTCTACCTCTCCATCGTTCTCCCTTGACTGGTCTCTCTCTCTCTCTCTCTCTTCCACTTCTTTTTCTCTCCTTTTCTCTTGCTGCTAGGACGGGAAGGTCGCAGGACATCGTCTAAGGACGCTGAAGGGTGGCTCTGGCTAGCCTATTGCTATTGTTTGCCGCATTCTCGAGGGAACCAACCTGCCCTTAACAGTGCCATGTGCCGATGCCACTGTACCGGGTGTCCACGGGATATTGCCGGATTTCTCCGAGTGTCCGGCCAATCTGGTACCCACTACGAAGGATACTACGATTTCATTCGGTTCTGAGTGACCCCCGTAGCTTTATCTGTTCCTTCGATTGTTTCGCGTGTTCGATTATGTCGCGGACGAACGGGGACAGTGATGGAGGCTTCGAGAGAAGAAGATACAGGAGGGATGCGAGATTGAGGATGGCTGGTTTCGAAGGAGGCTGCAGGTGGTTGGACGCTTCGAATATCCGAAATTGTTACTAATTGCGTTAATTGGTATCGTATCAGCTGGAGAACGATTGATGAATTTCCTGTTGGGAAATGGCGGTTCCGTTGGTCGTTGGATCATCGTTTGAAGATGGCTCGCATTAATTTCTTATTAATTCGAAGGTGAATTAATATTTAGCAAAATATTCCACGCTTCACGATTAATCATAGAAAAGTCAATCAGTTACGAGCAACAAATCGGGGCTCGTTAATAAAATATCTCATTTCAAAATAATCATAGATTTCCATGAAGATTAATAAAACGAGCTGTGACTTGTCTTGGTAAATAATTCGAGTTCAGAACGAAGCTAACGAAGCTCTAATCAGCCAAGTTAAAACAGTCAAGGGATGTTACAAACCGCATCCTGTTCAAATCGAGTACACGAGTTTATCGTGCAATATAAACAAAAGAAAAAAGAAGAGAGTCATAACTGGTTATTCGTTGTTAAACACGTCTCGATGAAAATAGCCAATAAGTGAACAGGTAATAATAACAATAATACGGAAATAATAAAATTGGAATCGTCATTGCGATAATTAAAATAATTAAAAGGCTTGTCACGGGAGCGAAGGAAAATTCACGGCGCCCTCGCGGCCGCGTACGAAATCCAATTTGGGTCGAATGAGAACCGGCTGGATGAGAGCCGCTGGCGTGTTCCCGCGGGACCACTGGGAGCAGTGGGAAGCCTCTGTACCCGTGCTGGGGCTATACCCGGCTACGCCGCGGAGGGGGACTCCCCAAGGAGGTAATTACCCTCCCAACGTTCGCCCAGCCACCCACAAGCCATCGCAACTTCAACTCCTGCCGGAGTTACATGCTAATACAAAACCAAAACCGGTTCCCAACAGCTTCGAGCGTCGCCCAAATTTATACACACGCGCGCGAAAGACAATCGCGACTACGCGGTTTACATTCGCTTTTCCGTGGCTGGACAAGCGTTCTTTTTTTAACGTCACTGGGACAATCGGTGGTTGTGGACGATTACGCTTCGCAGGTGTAAACGGATCGATTTTTCATTTGCTAAATAAACAGAGAGTCGTTTGATTTAGAATATATTGTAGGATTAGGAGGAAATGGTATACTTGTGGTCGGTTGTTTCCGGTTGTTTGGAAGGGTCAGAATTCATGGTTGAAGAAATTGATTCGTCACTCGTAGCCGCTTAAAGTGGTTGTTTATGGGATCTAGGGGCGCGATAAATGGTAGACTTTTTTAGGGAGAATCTCTGGCAGTGATTGACTTGGTTGAATGGTGGAATATCGATGGACAGAGTCAGAATTAATTTTAAAAAATATGTTTAAGCATATACTGGCGGATCGTTATTTGTATACAGATTAAAATGAGCGTTTATCAAACGATGACCTTTTTAGTAATACAAAATACAAAGGGTACAAAAGAAATTATTTCCACCGCTGATCACTTTCAGTCGAACCGCTCGTGTATCTCGTTAGAACGTAATGGGAAATCTAAAATTCCACCAAGTGAAATGTTATTTTTTTTTGCTTCGCTGCGGCCGTTCGCGTAGTATATTTCGGTGGCAACGACAAACTGATTACCAACAGTGTCCCAAGCGCGGCCTTGGAACTCCCAAAAGTCATACTCGTAAAAAAAGACTATTGTACACCGCGGACTTCCGGGTTATTTATACGAGTTATCTCTTCTCTGAAACCACGAACTGCGCCGCTGCAATGTTTCGCGCCGCCATGACTTATGAGCGATGATAATTCCACCAGCTTGAGCGCCGCGCGCCTCCTTCTGGCTACTTACTCCTGTAATTCTCCCTTGTTCGCTCTTATCAATGAATTATTCCACCGTTCTGATAAACAATTAACTTCCTCTCCGTACCCCAGATTGAGATGTTAATGGAATTTTGGTGGACGAATTAATTACAACTGTACGATGCTATTGACCAACACTCCTTTCTGCGCAACTTTTTTTCACATCATCCACGATCCCAAATACAATTTAAAGTAATTCAAAGATAAACTTAGCAAAGCGATACAAATTTCTGAAAAATTTCACGACACTTATCTCGCGATCGATGCACGTGTTACAAACAAATAGGCGCATAGAAAAAAAGCAAAACTGATCGAAGGTAGGGAGAGGGGGTAGCTGTGGTTGTTTCGCACAAGTTACGTTTAAAGTTGCGCATATCCCGGTGGGAAATTTGAATTTTGGCCAGTTTTCCTCGACCAGCTGGCCCAAGGTGGTTCGGTCTCCTATGCGCAGGAATGGGCTATGGGAGCCAATATCACCGGGGTATGGCTCCCATGGGGCCGCCACGGCTCTTTTCCACCCTTTCTCGTATTATACGCAACCGTGTAGCAAAAGGGGTCGTCCACGGTAACCCTGGCCCCGTGTATCTAAGTTCGTTCTGCTCGATCGCCCGAAATCCCATGAAATTTCAATGTGGACCCCTATTAGGCTCCTTGCTCGCTGAAATTACGCCGCCTGGATCTCAGCGACGCTGGGATTGATACAAACTGTGAGATCATTCCCGACGAAATTGACCGATTCCAAGTTCCTCGACAAGATTTTTCACGATTCTCGGCTGTGAAAGTTTCAGATCGTAATAAGAGGTTTCTCGACACAGACACGACTGTACAACCGTCTCAGTACAACTTCTGAGAAACTTACAGCGTTACTTACTCTCTGTTGCAGAATATTTACAAGAGGGGAGATCGTCGTCGGTGCAAGGACCAGACTTGGAGAACCAGAACAGCCTCGACAGTGGTGAGTCTGAAAATTTCACTTTTAACGATAGTCCAAAGCATCAGGAATTGATCTGCTGAACAAATCGGACGATCAGTGATCGATAAAGAAACAAACTGGCTTAAGAGAAGCGAGAGTAGAGAGTTCGATAGTCCAGTGACCCACAAAAATCTTGGAAGATGATATCCCGTGAAGATCCTAACAAGCAACGGATCTACGACGATAAAGAGGGTTGTCTCCCTTCCCGTTTCCCGTTCTCATTGTTCTCGAGTGACGGGATTGAATTTTTCAGACGGTCATCGACATCCGAGGGAAAAGAACGCGGGGGATGTTTTGGGGGAAATTAGGGTTAGAGGAATAGTTTTGAATTTATCGAAATTTCGCGTCGCAGAATTGATTACTTGCTCGTGTCGCGATGATCTTTCGCTCAAAGGAGCTCGCGAGGATTTTATCAGTTTCCTGCGGATTCAGTTTATACGTCCGCGAGTTTCCACCAATTCGACGTACGCTAGCGTAATTCGATTACCGGATAGTAACAGAGGACCCAGCACGGTTTGACTCGGTTTTACTCGACCAATCTCCCAAGTCCATTACTAGCCGTAGGAATATTGTCGCAGATACAATTAACTATTTCATTCAATTGATCTGGACCAGTGATTTGTAAGCGAGAACGCGTCCCTCGAGTTTTGGGGTGTCTGCCACGTCGATCCTCCACTTCTTTTATCAAGAATATAAACCCTTTGCGCTTCTTTATGAACAGAAATAAAAGACGATCTGTAAAAGAATAAGAGAAACGGTTATTAAATATTGTTATCGCTAATTTGAAAGTGATACGGAAAGGATAAAACCTCTGCTGCGATTCGAAAGTTTAGCTCGATAGCGTGTATCCGACGAGCAACGTGCAGCAAAAGGGTGGCGGAATCGTAGCCTTTCCGCGAGCGCACGCATAACAGGAGCCGCCACTAAAGGGACACATTTATGTCTTCCCAGGAGTGCGTTAGCTAGCTGCCGGCGGCCAAAGCCAACCCCTCTCGGCCTTATTCACAGGCCAGGGGACCTCCATCCCCCGGCGGCAACTTCTCTTCCACCGGCGCAACTAAAGCCGAATCTCTGTGTGTTGCTCTGGACGGTAATCGAATCACCGCGGTCGCATCACGATTTCGCGGAAACTCGTTCGTCGACGTCGAACCCGCAATTTCGATTACGCCCTCGAGAAGTGCGCCGTGTTTGCTCGCCCGGCAAACAACTCGATCGTTCCCCACCGACCCGGTTCCCGTCATTAAAAACGCGTCCAGCCACGCCGTGAACGGTCGACCCGTTGTCTTTTCCGATTTACCAGCCCAAAAACGGCGAACCTTACCTTCGTGTGTCATTTATGACGATCGAAAATCTATACTGAGC
The DNA here is from genome assembly GCF_050948175.1 of Xylocopa sonorina. NCBI lineage: Eukaryota > Metazoa > Arthropoda > Insecta > Hymenoptera > Apidae > Xylocopa > Xylocopa sonorina. The sequence continues at coordinate 19,613,377 of NC_135193.1, forward strand.
TACATTTCTGCTTTTCTGTTACTTGTAAATCGTTCGATCGCATTTATCAGTTTCTTAGAACCTTGTAAATTTATCGATGCAAGAAAGTCACTCACCGTAGTCTTTTCCGATTTACCAGATCAAAAATGGTGAACCTTGCTTTCGTGTGTTGTTTATGACGAACGAAAATCTATACTGAGCTACATTTCTGCTTTTCTGTTACTTGTAAATCGTTCGATCGCATTTATCAGTTTTTTAGAACCTTGTAAACTTATCGATGCAAGAAAGTCACTCACCGTAGTCTTTTCTGATTTACCAGATCAAAAATGGTGAACCTTGCCTTCGTGTTTCGTTTATGACGAACGAAAATCTATACTGAGCTACATTTCTGCTTTGCTGTTACTTGTAAATCGTTCGATCGCATCTATCAGTTTTTTAGAACCTTGTAAATTTATCGATGCAAGAAAGTCACTCACCGTAGTCTTTTCTGATTTACCAGATCAAAAATGGTGAACCTTGCCTTCGTGTTTCGTTTATGACGAACGAAAATCTATACTGAGCTACATTTCTGCTTTGCTGTTACTTGTAAATCGTTCGATCGCATCTATCAGTTTTTTAAAACCTTGTAAACTTATCGATGCAAGAAAGTCACAGTTTTGTTAGCTGAAAATGTTCAGGAGTAGTCTGTTGATCGAATAGAATCAATGTAATCGATCAAAGCGGACTTGTGCGCGACAAAGATCGATCTACGTCCCGTAGAATGCTCTCGACTTAACAAGTATCTCAATTTCATAGACAGGCCGCATCTTTTCGGCTCCGCAGTCAGTCAGTCACTCGATCTAACCCTCGACTCCCACTTTCCCCCCCTCTTTTTTTTTTCTATACCCCAGAGACCCATTGCAACTTTAAGCGGCTCGCATTACGAGCGTTCAGCTCGTCTCTCTCGGTTCGGAGATTGCTCGAAGCTGTTCCCTTCTTTCTGCTCTTAATTTAGCCCACCCCTTAGGCTAGCCACCCCCCTCGAATTCATTTCAGATGTTTATCCTCGCGATCGACGGATTAACTTACTCGAGTACACTGCGATCCGACAGTTTCGAGGATCGAAACGTATCAGAGACGCGCAGAGGCGGTCGAAGGGGTTAACAAAGGGTTAGTTGCTCGTGATTAATCGAGCTCTGCGTCTTGCTCGGTTCGCAGCTCGGGACAGGGTTGTTACGTGAACGCGGATCGTTTGTCCTCTCCTTCCTCGCTCCTTCTTTTTTTTTTCTTTCTTTCAAAGGCTAATTGGGGATCTTGCCAGACACTAATTGTGTTTTGATGGGGCTGATGGATCGATCTGTCCTTTCAACTCCATCGGAAATTATCCAGTAACGATTCGGTTGTATAAAATATCATTCGCGTCTGGAAATCTGAAAACTCGACGTCGATTTAAGTGTTAGACAGAGGATATAATTAATTCGTTTTTATTGAATTAGAACAGGTTCCAAGATTAGTTTGCATTCCCCTCTGCTCTGTTACTATTAATCTAAATCGAGTGAAGAGTAATTAAATAAACAAACGAGTTATTTTCCTTGGGTTTGAATAAGACCTCGTCCCCGATGAGGCAAAGTTAATATTTCTAGCCTCGCGATGCATTACACAAAATTCTGTTAGTCTAGTCTCAACTATGTTCTCTAATTAACTAATCCGTAACAGTCTCAGTGGACACGGTGAAAATTTAACTCCGGGGTCCGTCTTTGGACACCGAGAAACCTTGAAGTTGGTCATTCATTATTACCAACGAATGGACGCTGTCTTTGCTGCCACGGATCGCCCAAGCGACGAAATGATCCACCCTAACGCAGCTACTGAAAATAAATAATTCTTCTATCATAATATTCGCGTCCAAACGCAGTTATTTACACATATTTCCAATCGTCTTTCGTTATGATTTTAAACGGAGTCCTCTTCGATTCGTCTCGATCGATTCGTTCCATCGTTTCCATTTAGTTGATATGGAAAGGATAAAAAAAAACCAAAAAACGATGAAACCGTGTACGAAATTGGAATATAAATGAAAAGAGTCGAAGGGAAAGTGACAGAGGCGAGATGATGAAAAATTGGGAGGGGTGGAGCAGTCGACTGGATAATATTTTGTTCGGGATCAAATTTGGTACGCGGGATCGCGCTTGAAGTCGACGGTAATTAGGCCGGACAGACGTGGACATGGACGAGCACTTTAAATGTCCGCCAGCCATCGTCCTGCTGCTGTTTAATTCGCTTATTATTTGATAAAGTTCTGACAGCGTCGGCTGGACCGGTGTCACCAGCCTTACCTGGCTAATCAACATCTTTGTCGGAGGATATTCGATCAAGCCGGACCACTTTAATATTCCCTTAATTCTCGATTTCATTTTTCCATTTAAGAGTCGGTTAAATTGCCATACGTTGTACACCTTCAGTCCCTCTCTTCTTATCGTTTTTATACAAATTTTTCTGTATAGAGAAATCGCATATAAATAATTCTTATCACCGGTTATGAGTGACGTTTTAATTAACTTGCTTTTTAAGTATCGTTTTGCAGCGGAGTTGCAGCTTTAAAATTCCCACTGTTTACCTAGCGATAAATGAGCTTCTGCGAGAGCTCTCCCGGTAGTTCTCTGATTTACCGGCCAGCAGTGTAATAGAGTCTGTAGTTTACTGATTTTCCGTGGCGCTTTGCTCCACCGATCATAATTTACCCTACGCGTATGGCGCGTTTTAAGCTTGGCGAACAAAACGGTGACGAGACTTCAATTTCTTAAACAGTTTTCATTTTTCAACTAAACGTTCCAATTGTTCAAACATCGATGAACGAGACGAAACTGTATTAAACAAATTATACTGAAAATCATTATTCTTCTAAAAGTAAATATAACAAAATTCTTTTAAAAAGCAGAACTATACAGCGCAACTGTTTAAAAGAAGAAAATACCGCGAAACCAGAATCATAAAGGCAACACTTCGATTCTTTAATCTCGAGCCAGCAAATGAACGCCCTTTTTCGTTCACTTCCGTTCACCTCGAAGAACTCGCAGCTTCCGCCTGTGGTGCTAATAAAATAATAAATACACGTCGGTGGGTGGGGTGGCGTTTCGCATCTGCGAGTTAGATGGGTGTCTTCCTTTTCTGCTTCCTGGTTTTCTCTTTCCCTCTCTCTCTCTCTCTCTCTCTCTCTTTTTTTTTTTTACTTAACCACCCAACCGTCAGGGCCGTAGCGTCGAGTTTACACCCCCTTACAATGCCTTGGCGTACATTACATACAAGCTGGTTATTTCTCCAGGGAGTTTTCTCACGTGAATGCCGCGAGAACACGCACAGGAACGCGTCACACGCGCGCGAGTAGAAAATGCTCGGTGGTACGAGGGCCGTTTTGGCTGAGAATCTCCATCGCACTCACTATCCTCTTTCTTTCTGCTCCTTGAGAAACAGTCGTGGCTCATCCAAACTGGATCGCGATTTTCCTGTTGCAAAGTCGATTCCTTAGAAGAACGCGACTTTTGCTTCATACCACCCTATACAGAAATGCAACTGAGTTTACAGATTGTTCTATAGGGACAACAAATATAAAACCACCCTTAATTGAGTTTCTAAGGTCTGTAACGGTTTGATTTGTAAAATAAATCGTGCGTTCGTACGTAATGCTTTAATGATAAGGATAAATTGGCGAAACGACGCCTCCTGAAAGAATCCCGTTGAAGTACGATCTTCTCGCGGGGGTAAACTGTCCTCGTCCCCGGGTGAAACGATAACCAGAGCCCTCAAAGATGACGCGATAACGCGAAATCGCCGTGACGAGGTCTGGCCAGCGGAAACTTTCCGGCGCCATAAGAATTTCTCGCCTTGGGCCGGCCCAGGCGAAAGTTTTCGCCTAAAATCCCCCGGGTGCCATGAAAGAGCATCGCTCCCACTATTGGGAGGGGGAGTACAACGCCCTCCCAACTACGAGACGCCGTGGTACACCACCCACGCGCCACCACCTCCCGTCGACGTCGTTTGAATGAGGGAACCTGTAAACAGTCGGGAATAACGCCACTTATAATGGAATTTTAATCTTCGCCTCTTCGATCTTATTCGGAAGTAATTGGTTTCGGGGACAGTTACGTTTGTGATTCGCGAAGGGGTATCAAATTTGCGTGTAGAGGGTGTTGGGTTGCTTTGTAAAAATATTTCAATTGGTAGCAATAGAAAACTCTTCTCACAGCTAACTTTTCTTGCAATTGTAATTTAATTATTGACAATTTTTAAAAGGCAAGTTTCTTCTAGGTTTAAAGGAAATTTGATAAATGGTTCTTTAATTCTTTTTCATTCAACGTAGGTTTGATTTTGCGTGTTGAGAGTGCAATGTTGAACTTACTTGCCTTTGTGATTTCTTTTAATGAATTTTGATTATCATCGTGCCTTCTTTAGTTTGGAAATTTTAATCTGGCTTCACCGCGTCCTTTTTTAAATTACGATGTATTACTTTGAGCATCGACAGAGTACATAGACACTTTGCATTCTGCGTGCTCAGAAATGAAGGGTAGACCGGGAAGAATTCCAAAAAGGTCGAACACGCAACTCCTGCTGGCAGCCGCTAGTCACGATCCATTAATGTTTTTCATCGTGGTAGCGGGTCATTCATAATCTTGTAGCACACATTATACGTTCGACGATGCGTTAAGATGAGCTTGGATTTTGCTGGCTCAGTAATTTTAATGCGAATCGAAGTTGAAACCCGTGCTTCATTACGATCGTACCAACCATCGAATCGATACGGTATTTAACCCCAAACTTGTTCCTTCGCCGATCTCCCCAGCTTCCTTCCTTAATCTTCAGAGAAATTTTAGTTCTCAACGTTTCCACGGAATATTATTAAAATTAAAATATTTCATCAAAATGTAATCCTAAAGTTGCTTTTTTTTTTAATGAAAAATAACAAATCTGTTCAGAGTTCCAATTTCGATTGAAAAAAAGGAACGCGATGGTCGTTTGAGCCGGTTGACTCACAACAGCCGGTTTTTCTCATGGTACCTCGAATTGGAAAGCGGCCCAAACGCTTAATGAACACCGTTTCGAACTCGCGTGTGCCGCCATGAGCTGGTTGACCCGTTTACATCCGATTACTCAGCCGACTTTCTTTTGTTGCGAGTCAAAATATAGCCGATGCACATTGCTGCACCGGCTGTGCAACACAGTACAATCTACGATAACACGTACAATAAACATTTATCCCCTACGTAACAATATAAAAATAAATTAAAATAATTTAAAGAGAGACTCGATGTTACGTACAATTTCAACGATTTTTTAAGCACTGCAGTCATTCTGAAAAATTATTCCATTATTTCTATGTGTCTGATGACGCTTGGCTTGATTAAGTTTTGTCGTCGAATCATTTGCAAGCATTTTAAGGACGCATCTATTAACCCTTTGCTCTTGGCTCCTTTCTAAACGTTAGCAAGAGCAACTGTTACTAAAATATTGTTTAAAAATCGTTAACATCTCTCAGCAATATAAAATTTCCATTTTAATAGAAAACTTGAGAGAACTATGCGTTTCTCAAAAAGTTGCGATGGAATAAGTTTGATCTACGTAATCGATAATCAATACCTGATGTCCACGCAGAGGGTACATGAAAGAAGTTCAGTGCAAAGAATTTTAAACGACAGAGTGATCCATCTTTCGCCAGTGGAGCACGCGTTATTTACACGACCGTGGGAGATTGCGACAAAGTAGTATATGGTATCTACGCAGCGGCTCGCTTACGAATGCAAATGGGCTAAATTAATCCCGGCCAGGCTGAGTGCTAGGTAATCATCATTACCCGGGATTATTGTTTTCCCGCCCCGTACGTTCCCAGTCTCGGGGATTCTGCTCGCGAAATCGTTACACATGGTCGAGCCAGAGTAGCCCGGATGGGATCATTATAGAACCCCTCACTCTTCGATCTTCCATTCCTTTTAGTATCAAATATCTCTTTAATTAATAAGAACCTGAAAGAATTCTGTGAAATTGAAAAAGTCGAGAGGGTTGAAGAGAATCGAAAGCTTCACTTACCAACGTTGTAACTCGCAAGATTATTCTGTGACGCTTCCGTTTTGTCTGCGAGATTACTCGAAAAAACGAGATGGACGCTCTCTATCTATTTCACAGCATTATTCTAACCGTGAGAGCGATTTCTCTTTGGACCTTACACGTTACGCATGCTAAACGCACCACCTTGCTCCAATTTCTTGCTCTGATCGCGGAAAGAGACGTCGCATCTGGATGTATCCCCGCTTCTCATCGCGATATCTACGATATTATCAATATGGGACTGTATACCTCGTTTCTACGCGCCTGCATTCACCCTCTCGTCCAGATTCTGAGGCTTGGTATGGGGCGAATAGTTCGGCTGGGGAAACGAGGCGGTAGAATTGTTCATTTCAACGTGCGTGGCGTCATTGAAGGCGGTCGGCTCGACGACGAACAGCGCGACGCATGTCGCGGCAAGTGAAATACAAAACTGAAGAGCCGCGGTGAGACGGACGGACGTACCGCGGTACAGGAATCTCCTGTGCGATAAAATCTGCCGACCTACACCTCGACTGTCTTCAGAGAAGGGCCGCGGAAACGTACGCAAGGCTCGCGTGCTTCGCGTCCTCTTTATTAAGGAGCAAATAGATGTACCAACCTGACCGTGGACGCGCTTCATTCTCTAGTATCGATCGAGGATCGTCGATATCGACTGGGGTTAAAACTAGGAACGCTGGTAATTGGTTCTACCGATTGGTTCAAGCTTTTGGATTTGGAGGTTAGTTTAAGTCGCGTTTAATCGTTGCTGTTTGTTCAGGGCCATCGACTGAATTTATCAAACTGGAATGATAATTAATTCATTTTGATTTTAGTGTTTAATTCTTTATATAGAAGCGGAGTTTTGTGTTCACTTATGAGAGGAAATATTAGGCTGCAGAATTTGAAATATTTGAGTTTGATGCTACGTGTGTGAGTATTGAAAGCATGCACATTATTGTCAGGTTTATTTCAAGCGTGCAGACACATTCATAGTGTCTAGTTCAAATTAAAATTCCACAGAGTTAATACTCGGTGTAAGGGACGAGCCCGTATAGGTGCAATATAACTTCTCAAGCGGTGTACGCGAGACGTTTAGGTATACGTATATATATCTTTACTATTATCGCGAAAGAAACCGCAAATCTCGTCTGAACGGCGATCCTTTCTGCCCGCGAAGAGAATTGCCCAGTGCGGGACAGCGTCCTCCTCCTTTCCCTGGCTCACTTCCGTTTTCTCGTCCTTTACCACTTTCACGACCCACAGCTTCGAGCATCGATCTCGAATACGATCATTCGTCAGAAGAATGGTAGAAACGAGCAGATCACGATTCCAGTGGCGAAACGATGCAGAATTCACGCGTGTACGCGATGCTCGTTTAAACAGCCGACTACGGAGGCTCTCGTCGCGATCTCAAGCTGAAAATATGAAGCAATTCGAAACGCTCGAGCCTGGAGCAGACCGCGAGGAATGACGATGGCACCTATCCGATCAGCAAAGGGAGAAGCCGGTGCCTAGACACGACGGATAGAAGCGACGCAGGAATGCCACGTGTAACCTTTGTCACGTGGGCTACTGTGGGAGCTGACTCGAAGCGTAACATGGAGTATAAATAAAGTCGTGTCCAATTAGTATTTGGCCACCGGCTCGGACCAGATAAAATCTTTCTGTTCGACGTCCACGAGAACGGATCACCTTCCACTTTGCGCCCACCGAGGACCTGGATCGCCCTCCTTCGATCTATTACGCGCGCTGACTCCTCGCATTCCGCGTGCACCTCGGTATTTCGAGGACGTCTCCCCAAGTGGTCGTTGGAATTTCAATTTTCGACGGACCGTCCAGTGTGATATTTTTTCGAAAACGAACGTAGAGTTCTCGTTGATCGATTCAGTTCGAAGCCGTACGAAAGACGTTCGAGCAACCAGAGAGTACCATTAGATCGATCAACATTCGATGGACGCTCGAATCAAAGCGACCAGCGGTGGCAGCCGGATCCTCGAGGTTGTACTGCCGATTTACAACAGTAGACCGAGCATCTACCCCCGGGGGAGAGCGAATCTCGTCGTGGCTCGCGCCGTTTAATTGTCCGGGTCTTAAGCAATTGCGGTTTCAAGCCAGTTGAGACAAGGATCGAAGCAATTTGCCCTTTCGACGTCGCACCGCGAGCGGCGGACGAGATGTGGAGGAGAAGGGGCCGAAGAAAAAGGCTCGCCAAGCGCATATGCGTGAATGCGTGTACGCCCACGTGTCAACCGCAGAGAAACGCTTACGCTTAATTGAATTCGCGTTACAGACTGAACATTTCGCTCTATGGCATACATACCTTGTGCATCGTGTTGCTCGTTCTCCAAGTGAACACGTCGAGGGCTATCCGCTGTTAGAGGACGATGGAAAGTTTATAAAGTCCTCGCGAGAGACGCGTCGATCTTCGTGCAGGATCTTCTCGAGCAGACGATGATTTTGGTTGAAAGGAAACTTTATAGATCAGGGTTTCTTAACTTTTTCACGTGGAGATCCTGTTAACTTCAACTTTTAATTTCAAGACGTAAGACAATTTGAAAATTTTTAATAAATAACAAAATTAAAAAATATAGTGGGATAATAAAAATAATTTTGACGACTTCTGGTTCCCCAATATACAATTAGGAAACTCTGTTATAGATGGATACACTTTTTGAGTGTATAGGATTTATTTAACTCCTGTCTATATTTATTCAATCATTCAGAATAAGAGAAGTTCGCAAAAAGGCAATTGTTCGCAGTTAGTTCGTTAAAATGGCAGTGAAGTTCCTTTAATCGTGGTAAAAAGCGAGGCACCAGAGGGGTGAAAAAAGTTCGCGCGGATATTGCCGCATCGTCCTATAATTATCCGCTCGTAAACTGCTAACGGACACCTTGTAGCAGTAAAAAGAGGATGTACGCGTTATTAAAAGTTTCCATGCGTATGGTTTGCCACGTTCTTTCTGCCCCCCCCCCCCTTTTCTCTCTCCCCGACACCTTTCCATTCTCTAAATTTCTCGTTGCCTGTTTTCACGTTTATTTCTTCTCAAACAAAAATGTATACAGATTTTGCAAAAATTTCATTGAACGTACAAATTTCTCGATGAGAAACGTTGCCTCGCGATACAAAGTTTTCGATATTTTTTTTTAATGCCTCTGTTTTAATTTCCTGAAATACGTCCGCGATATGATTTATTTTGATGGTTTAATACGCGAGAGGAAGAGGGTGGAGAGTGTTCTGTTATTTCTCTTTTTTTTCCGGGCTACCCGTCGCCACCCCTTTTCATTTTTCCCGTATTTCCTTCTTCCGTTTTATTTCTCTTCGTCGTGCTTCCCCTTTTTCCCTTCCCTCGCAGCGTGCTCCTCTTTTTCTTACTTTCCTCTCTTACTCCCGTTGATGTTCGTGGTCTCGTCCGTGGCAGTCCCTCGAAAGGCTCTCGGTTCGATGTTGTGGATCGTAATCGAAGGAGAAGATGATGGATAAGGGCTTCGAGTTGAAATAAGAACAACAAGACTGTGGAAGGAGAACAGAAAATGCGTGTCCCTTAAGCTTTGCTCACACCAATTTCAGTATAAAATATATATATCGAATGTACGTCTCTTATAGTAGCTTCGATAACACATCGTATCAAATAGATCATCTCAAGCATCAAACTAAAAAAATTTTCTTATTTCTAGAGTAAAGAACTTAAGAAATATATTCTAAAAAATGTGTTAGGATAATATCAAAAGAAAAAATGTTTTTTTTTAAATATCAAACGTGTGCAGATCTTGAAAAGATGAATGATTAAGTTAAATTTGTTGTATTCCTACTCGCACATTTTATTTCCAATTGTGAACGAGCTCTTAAACGTGTCACTGGAGAGACGATTCGAAACAAGTTGTACAATGTTGCAGAGTTGTCACGCGTTGCTCTGTACTCGAGGAGAGTATCATTTTTTGGCCAATGTAGATCGATCGATTAGGTGCTACCGCTATTTTTTCTTATTTACTTATCGAACATCTCTGCTGGGACTTGGACACGTTGCCTGGACAATTATTAAATCGATTCGTTTCATCGATAAACAATCGTACTGTTCGATCGCTGCGTTTGCATCTACACGTTCATTAGATTCGAATTTAATTATTATTAATTGGAGTCTGTATCGATACGTGGAAAAATTTGATATGAAATTTATAGTTCGAGCTCTGGTAATTCGTCAAACCGTTTCGTAAGAGCGTTCTTCGCTGTTGAACCACGTTATGGGATTGTTCGTAGTCCGCGGTGATGCGAGGGTGAGTCACGATATAAAGCATAGGTAGAAACGAGACCTCTGGGTGCCGTGGCGCGCACCCGTGGGGTCCATGCTGGAAAAACTCGCCTGTTAACTGCCTCGAACCAGCGAGCCGCGTATTATCCGCGGCCGAGCGGACTTTTTTCCCTACGATTCTTTAGGAGACACGGCCACCAGGGTGTTTTCTCGTTCCTCTCCCACCTTTCCGTCCCACCGAAACGATTCTACTGACGACGTTGCGCTGCTTTATCTTGCCCTCGATCGAGAAAAGATTGAAAATCGACCGATCGAATTTATCACAGAGCAATTTCATTATCTTTCTCTACGTTCTTCTTTCTCATTGATAAAAATTGATCGTCCACGATCGACGAGAGTTTTTCAAAAGTCATCGCGCGACAGATACAACGGTATAGATGAACAAACGCGTACGAATTGCGATAAAGGATCGATGTAAAATCGATGAAGGGTGTACTCTGTACTGTCGACCCCGTTTTCGGCGTGGAAATGACAAAACTCGGCAAATATTTGATTAGCGAAGGTATGGTTGCGTCTCGAGGCCGCTGGTTCGGTAGGAGGAAGCCACCAGCGAAAGGCCAGGGGACCAACAATCGGAAAACAGCATTGTTGGTGGTCGGCGCCGGCTGGTAGCAAGAGCCAGAGACGCGAAAGTGCCGTTCGAGGATTCCTATTTCCCACGATCCCACCGCTGCCATACGAGCCCCGCAATACTCCGTCTTTCTCTGCACTGCGGTAATCATAATTACACCTGCGGGTGCCTTCTTATCGCTCCACGCCCGATCCTCAGGCCCTTACGGCATTCTGAGAGAAAAGGAGGAAGAGGGAGAGGGAACGCAAGCGACAAGACGTCTTGCGCCCTTCTTTTTCACTCCCATCATTCTTCTTCTTCTTCTTCTTATTCTGCTTATTCGTCCCCGTTTGAAAGAGAAAAAAGAGATTGGTTTCGTGGAGGAGAAAATTTGATTAAGGATTGCAGATTTTTGACGAACAGCTGAGTTCTTCTTCAGAACTTCTCTAAAATTTTCATGGCACAGTAAAAAGATTCAAGACGAAGGTATGAGCAATTCCTTCGAGTACGATTGTGCAATAGCCGCGCAGCAGGTGTAGCCAGGGGGAAAAGGTTGCGACGAATATTTTTCGAGGGACATGTCGCTCAGAATCACAATCGGGTCAAGGTAAATCACTTTATATCGAGGACGACGTCGGGTCAGTCTTCTTATCAAGCCTGGCATCGAGTATCGCGAATTACTTCGTTCGAAATTATTTTATTCGTTCATCCGGTGATGTTCGTTGTAATTCGTAATTAAGAGACGAAGAATTGAGAAGCAGCATTGAAAAACACTAGTTCTTGACTTGTTATCCTGCCACAAACTTTTGGTACCGTCTGACACGATTGACCTTCGAGGAAGCACCCGAGCGAGCCTCGATCGCCATTAGCGTCACCAGCAGGAAATCCTCGTCGGATGGAATCGGAAAATATTCGAACCGGCACGTAACAGAAGCCGGAGGAAACGTTTACCAGTGCTGAGGGTGGTTAGCCAGCGGCGTTGGTGGGTGGATAGGGAGGTATAATGCATTGAATTAGACGCAAATGCACCCTGGACACCAATTGAACGGGCTTCCTGTGCTTCGTGCTCCATTTCTCCCACGGGGAACACCGCCTTTCCGGGATATAGCACGCGTGTACACCGCAGCATGCCTGGACGCAATACCAAGATCTCGACGTGCAATAACACCCGCTCGTCCCCCCTCGAAATATAATAATTAAGTGACCAGAACGAACCGGAGAACTCTCGACGTTACCTGCTACTTAAAATTGCTACTTAAATCGCGTCGTTTGAATACAATTTCTTTTATTCTTCTCTTAATACTCGACAACAGCTGGTACTAATTGTCTACCCATAGTGCTACGTAAGCAGCCTCCCACGTCTAATTTACAACTGTTCAATAATCGTATAGCAAACCTCGAAATAATAACCAATAGCGTGTGATAATTTTCATTCATCGCAGATGGTAAATCGACATTTTTGGAATTTGTTGAACCTCGTGGGTGAGGAAAGTGGGTAAGAGAATAACGTAAAACAGTCACACGATTTCCGGGCGAACGTTTAAGCTCGACGAAACGGAGACGACTCTTTCACGTGAGAATAGATCCATCTTCGTTGGTATTCAGGATAGGGAGGCGGGTTCCTCCTGGTGTCTTGCAGGGGCGGTTTATTGTGGCCCACCCTTTGTACACGTTTCTATAACCCGTGACAAGATGATTGGGGTATCTAATTTCGTTCTCGCAGGTGAATATGTCTGCGCCTTGGTTCGAACATCGAAAAAACATCGGGCATAATGTCGATTTCTTTTTTGCGGCAATTATCGCGTCCAACTATGGAGGAGATCGTGTTCGGTACCCAAGCGACAACTGAGATCCGAGAGAAATGCCGCTAGTTCACCTGTGTCGGTAATTATTCGCTAATTTTCGAATTTTAAATAAACTTCTGCGCAAAATTCTATCATAATCACTCTCTATGATCGATATCATAGAAATTAACCTTATTTAACCCCCAGAAATAAATCTACGCGCAGCCTGAAAATGCGTTCGAACAGAGAAACGATCTGGTCCAGAAATTAATGACGATTAACGTCGTTGTTAGTGTATAACGAAGAATTTTCCCACAATCTCGATCAACGGATACTCTTTGATCGCGATGGTTGATCCGCGTCCAATAGACTCGTAGGAGGAACACGCGCCCTTAGAACTCGGTCGAACGTTTGTTTTATACCCCGTTCGGCCGCGATGGTATCGTGTTACAGGGCACCACCTAATACACCGTGAAAGGGGAACGTAGCGGGCCCCGTGGCCCTCGTTCTCTCTCTCTAGTTCGCCCTCGACCGAGGACAGGATATCCATTCTATATTATATTAAATCGTCGGCTCCGTTTTTGTTTTCTCCTCGGTTGGTTCCACTGGTCGGTTCGAACGTTCGAGGGAAAAAGGGGTGGCACGAAGAAAGGGCGGTGCTGATTCTGATGGCTGTGCCAGGGCCCCCATTGTCGTACGCTTGCCCATGGGACATCCGATACTGGGACCCCTTGGCAATGCCAACCGAAACCAGCACGCGAAATGGAGCGAGACCAACCGATTCGAGGTACGATTCTACCCTTCCTGGAAACTTTAGAACATCCGCCGGAATCATCGATTCCCCGGACCCTTTGCTCTCCATCGATGACGAGGGTATTCCACGGTCTCGGTTAATTAGGCTAATTACGAGCCACCTTCCGGATATCTGTTAAATGGTCCTGGATGAAGAAGGGTGCTCGCGGAGATTCCAAGAGCGTTGGAATAGAGAGCGAATGGGCCTCGTCCAGCTTATTAGCTATCATTTAGTTGGAATTGAAGTCAAATTTCTTTGACATCGGTCGATTTCGTTTTCAACCTGGAATATTATTAAGATTGTATAATAGGATCAGAGGAAAGAAATTGTAATTATGCAGGAAACGTGTATCTCGAATTGCGAGCGGTTCTGAAATTCGTGGCGGAGTTAACCTTGGCCCAAGGATAACGGCGAATAAGATACGCGTCTGGAGTCGAAATTAACGCAAGACGAAGCACGACGGGGTTGATTCTCCCTGTTCCTCCCCGGGGACCTCCTGTAATTCATCGCAAGAGGTTTCTCGTCCTCGACCCCTTGCTACCGTTACCGCTGCCGGAGTACAGAGAGTCGAAGCGAGCAAGGTCGAGATGCCGAATTACTTGTAAATGTTTAAACTTCTTCGTAGCCGGCTCTCGCCGGCTACCTCGTACCGGGCACCATCCTTGAAAAGTTCATCTCGACCCGAGATACTTTTACGTTAATTCCCCGCGACGCTTTATGCCTCCTTTTCCAACCGGATTTATATCGATCGCGAGCTTTTCACCTGGATAACGAACAGACAATCGTCACTTAATAAACGGTGACAATTCCATATTTCAATATTTTATACCTCCACTCTTATTGATCCTATATTTATTTATCTCTTCCTCGAGAATATGAAATTGATCATACGAGAGGTTTAGAATTCCTTCAGATGGAAATAAATAAACTCGTGCAATTCTTGAGAGCTTCTTATCCAGTGATAAAAAAAAAGGGGAAGAAAAGAGGGTCGGTCATTCGAAACTTTTTATTCCCGTTGACCAGCCGAGGCCAGAATAAGGTATCGCTGAAAAGAGGTCGTGTCAGGAGATATCTGGACGATCCTACGGGAGACGAATGAAACGTGGGGAAAGTAGGAACGGCGTGCAGAAGGGTGCAGAGACGTAGCCCAGTTCCCAAGGGCCCGCGTCGAGTAAGATTGGCTCCGGTGTTGACTTCTTCTGGGACCGAGACTCAATTAAACTTTAAGATGATATGCGCCATCCCCGCCAACCCCCTCGTCCCCCGCTCCGTCCCGCCCCGTCGTTCGATGTCCCGCTGCCATTCTCAGGGTCTCTCGCGATTCTCCTCTCGCATCGATAAAACTGACATTCGAGCCCCTTGAATACGAACGAAAATTAATTTTGTTCGCGTCCTCGCGATTTTTGCCACACCAGTTTCAACTGCGCCAGAATGGTTCGCATCGATTCACGTATCCATCCGCTTCTTAATTAGAAAAGTAAGATAGAAGAGATGAGAGTTAATAGATGATTATATCCAGAAATAGAGTTACCACTGCAGAATGTTTTTAGAACTTAAAATATCGAAGCTGCGGATGGCTAGTTTAGCAAGAACGAAAAAGAGACCCGTAACTTCATGGAAGGATTGGAAACAAGGAATGGTAAATACCCGAGAGAGTGGTGCTAGTACATAATAAGAAGTCAGATTGACCGCAATCAGCGGTCACGCTAATCTCAGACTAATTTCTTTCACGAAATTGAATCGAGCCCCGTACCCTGATTACTTTTTTCTCCTCCCCTCCCGCCTGAGCCTGAATAAAAAGCGGATAACGAGCGATTTTACGGGCGCGACAACGTCCGCGTAAAAAGGTTTCTACGAATGGAAAGAAACCGGGACGTCTATCGGGCTAAAGAGCCGAGAGAGCCAGGAGTTATTCCCACACTCAGCCGGACGACCTCAGCGTGCGGAACTTTTCTTATATCTTTTGTCTTGTCACCCCGTTCTCCTTCCGTAAGATTCGCTCTGCTCCCACGGAAAACGTGACTTTAAGCTCCGCGTGGTTTTAACACTTGGTCGCCTCGGCACTCCACGTCGATGCCTGCGCCTCTCGTCCTCCTCGATCATTTCCTCGCATCTCGCTTTAAGAACGCATCGCGCGTCCCTTCCGTTCGAGTCGGATGGAAATCGAGGCTACGCGGACGCATCGACTCGTAATATTCAATTTAACTCCATCGTTCGTTAATAAAGAATCGACGCGGATAAACCGCGTACTCTTGCGCTGCACCACCACCGCGTGCTTGAACGTCTCGGTTAATTTAACCGCGTCTCACGGAGATGGCCATTAATAAGCTTCCGAAATTAAAAGAAGAAATTCGAGCGGTTCCACGGTACCATTGCTTGTCTTATTCATATTCATGAAGCTTTGGCTTTATTTGCGAGCAAAAGGACCACGGGGATCGCGTGGGTGTTGGGAAACACCAGCCAGGCGACAGTGTTCCCCGTGTCACGCGACAGGCGGTCCTTGATTCCTCGGCCTTTTCAATCTTATCAGGAGGAACCCCGCGCCTCGTGTTTGCGCGGTGTTAAAAAAACGTTCCTTCCTTTTTTTCTACGCGGAATCTAAAATCACTGTATCTCTATCTTCCTCGCACAAAACACTCGATCGAATTATAATAATTTTCTCCTCGCAAATTTTTTTCTACACAAAAGTTCATTTATTCAATCGAGCGTATATCTCGCAAATCTCACGAAAAGCCAAAAGAAATGGAAAAAATCTTTGAAGCCTTGTTCGAAACATAGAACAACACTTTTCAAGCGAGTCATCGCAAAAATCGACAGGTGTAGGTGGAAGTCGAGTCCTCATAGGTAGAAATGCGAGATCTGAACTCAATCGAATTATAATTTTCTCCTCGCAAATTTCTTTTTACCATAAAAGTTCATTTATTCAATCGAGCGTATATTTCGCAAATCTCACGAAATGCCAAAAGAAATGGAAGAAAATCTCTAAAGCCTCGTTGGAAACATAGAACAACACTTTTCAAGCGAGTCATCGCAAAAATTCGACTCGTGTAGGTGGAAGTCGAGTCCTCATAGGTAGAAATGCGAGATCTGAACTCAATCGAATTATAATTTTCTCCTCGCAAATTTCTTTTCACATAAAAGTTCATTTATTCAATCGAGGGTATATTTCGCAAATCTCACGAAAAGCCAAAAGAAGTGGAAAAAAATGTCTGAAGCCTCATTCGAAACAGAGAACAACACTATTCAAGTGAGTCATCATAAAATTCGACTCGTGTAGGTGGAAGTCGAGTCCTCATAGGTAGAAATGCGAGATCTGAACTCAATCGAATTATAATTTTCACTTCACAAATTTTTTTAACATAAAAGTTCATTTATTCAATCGAGCGTATATTTCGAAAATCTCACGGAAAGCCAAAAGACGTGGAAAAAAATGTCTGAAGCCTCGTTCGAAACAGAGAACAACACTATTCAAGCGAGTCATCATAAAAATCGACTCGTGTAGGTGGAAGTCGAGGTTACACGGAAGTTAACAGCTCATCCGCGAGTCCGAGTCCTCCTAGGTAGGAATGCGAGATCTGAAGCAAAGAACGAACGGAGAGCCGCGCAGGGAAGCCAGAAGAACGGGTCCAAGGTGGCACGAGCGAGTTCCACGGGTGTTCACGTCCTTACCAGAGCCTATTTGTCCCTTGGTGTGCACGTGACATCTTAATCTCTCCCAGCCTCTACCTTCCACCCTTCTTCTTCTTACATTCCCCCTACCCCCCTTTCCTTGCGTTCCTTTTATCTGCTTCCACGGTATCTTTCATCCCTTTGCCCGGCTCTTCCTCTTATTTATCGCCCGTTTTCCTTTATCCCTTTTTCATCTCGCCTCACCGTTCGCTCCTTCCTCCTTTCTTCCCTTTTATCGATCATTATCTCTGCTGCTTTCCTTTTCGTGCCGTGTATTCACGATGAACGCTATAAACAATACAGCGTGGAACATTGGCAAGCGTAATTGTAATGTGGGACGTGTGAGACATTTGAAGCAAGCTTTAAGAGGAATGCTTTTTATTGCTTGTTTCGTGTTATATAAAAATGGTTGAAATTTTTAATTATTAAATTTACCAAGATTTTGGTGTAGTTACAGAAATTTACATTGTTGGCACAGGAACAAGACTGTAACTAGTGGATTACAAGATTTCACCCTCTCTGGTCCAACATGGTCTTGAACATTCCTGCAGATTCGTATTCAGTCCTGTTGGCTCTTTTAATTTCTTTTGTCTTTTCCTTTTGACGCGCGCCAGTGTTCTTTTTTGGTATTCCTCCTCGGTTGCAGCCACCTTTGCTCTCTCGTTTCACGCGTGTACCCCACGGTATACACGGGCCAAGGGTACGTACTGGGCCCCTTAAATCTTAGCACCGTGGAGATCGTAATCTGAGATTTAGGTTCCCACTGGTGGGCACCCACGGGGCACCGTTTTCGTCCCATCTAACGAGACTCGTCCCCTTCTCGCCTTTTAAATTCATCCCCCAGTTGGACACGCGGAAACTAATTGACACGCGCGACGTCGATGCTTTTGTTTGAAATCGCGTATCTTAATTCGAGCCATAGAAAAGTCACTAGAAAAATTGTCCAATGCTCTTTATATTCTATAACTTTATTTGTAAAGCTTGAATGGAACGTCTGCACGCTTTGAAGATTCTACTAATTGTGAGAGTTCTCCATCTTAGAGAAAATTGACGACGCAAAATCTGCACGTGTTTTTCTTTCAAGCCTCTATGTATAAGCAGTAGGGAACTCTACTCGAACTGATAAATCTATTTCACTGTTTATATAGTGGATTCTATTTCCTAACACAAGATTCATTTTTGTTTCTCTGTTGGCACGTGGAAATAATCCAACAAAAGTATTAATTAGAGGGACAAAATGTAATTTGACGTGGTGAAGTTTCAAGATAATCCGTTCGCGAAGGCACACGGCCCAAAGAGGGAAACTTCCGCGAGAATTCATGCGAACTATATAAGTATACACTCGGAAGCAACAAGTAGCATCCAGCCGCTACACTCGCGACATTTAAGTCGGTGTAACAGTCTTGTTAACCTCCGACCTTTCTGTATCTCCTCGGTACCATCCTCGAAGAACTCGCGCGAAAGGTTGAAGGCGGTGACGAAGAACCGATACCAGCCGCGAATTTCGTGGAACTACGAATCCGTTTCTTTAAGTCGAATAGGAAATTTTTGCGGTCGCGGTGAAAATCTCGTAGACGAGCCAGCGTCCATGAAATAAGTGGGATGATAATGATGATAGCTACTTTACACTTTCTTGAGTTGAGTGAAAGTCCCGCCACGCCTTTGGAAACTTCCTCTGCACACGCGTAGCGTCTATTTCGAAACTCTTACACACAAATCATCATCGGTATCATATTTAGAAATACGTGAAGCAAATTTTTATTCTGAGCAGAATTACATGAAATAATGTAATTTGGATCGAATGAAATCGGGACAAAAGGATTTCTTGCACTCGTGGCGTGTCCGCCCATTAACGTCTCGTTTCCAATTACCGTGGCTCGTGATTAAGTCGCGTGCCCTTTCGTCACGGCTGGCCTCGGAGTCATCGAGGTATGTCGAAACCCCTGATCACCTGTCTCCTTGGGGTCGCTCGTCTCGGTGCGCGAACACTTTCTGTCGAAAAAAATAAAGAAGCTGCTGCAGGTAAGAGCCACCTGACGAAGGCGGATCCGGGTTCTGAGCGCGCGCCCTGGCACCTGCTGCCTCGATTTAACTCCGCTAGACCAGAACCTTCCCCATCTTCATCGCTTTCGAGGGCACTTTTTCATCCAGCCATCGAATAATTCCTCTATCCATTACTTCTCGTAAGATAATCTTGCAGTCGTGTTAAATGCAGTAATTAATTACCCTTATCGATGAACTGAAACTTTATAGTAGAAATCGATCTTCTTAGAAGTTGCTTTATTGTTTTGTATTGAGTTTTGGGTAGATTACGATGGTCGTCGATCTAACTCGAAGCAGAATCGTCGATCGTGATCCAAAGAAAAGAGAGAGTGAACGGTTCGATGGCCCTTAATGGCGGTTTCGTTCAGTTCTACGGACGTTCCTGTCGGTAATCTTTGATACCTTCGCCCCCAACGAATTGAGGCTCATCCGGCTGACCTCCTCGTGGTCATGGCCAGTATGCGTGCTCTCGAATTCAACGAGCAAAAAATTTCGCGCGGGTTACTCGCGAGGGAGAACGCATGAAAAATAAATGAACCCAGGCTCTATATTAAGGGTGGATTCTCTGGCTCGAAGGAAATCACTGGCGCGAATCACTTTCGAAGCGAAACTTTGCTCTCTTCGATACGCGGTTCGTAGAATTTCGGTGTTTAATGTTGCGTAAGAGAAATTTCAGGCTTTTGAGTCCCAAAAAATGGAAGTGTTTCGCTGATAAAAAGTAAAGGACATAAACGTAGAATTTCGACGTTAAATTTTGCGTAAGAGAAATCTGTGGCTTTTGAGTTCTGAAAAAAGAAAATGTTTCGCTAGTAAAAAATGAAGGGCACAAACTTCCCGTATCCTCCTTTGGATGATCGCAATTTGTCGTAGAAAACGCGGAGGGTGGTCGAAAATTCTTCTTTCGTTGAAAGATCAGTATAAGATCGCTACTGGAATCCAGAGGATCTCTGGCTCGACGAAATGGCTAGAAAACTAATTTATCCGCTGACAAAATCATTCGATTCCCCGGAGATCTCCGTGAACTCTCTCGTTAGACACGCCAGAGAGTTTCGAAAGCTGCCAGTCACTTTTAAAGCTGTCGTTCCCTGCGATCGCACTCGTGTACCTTACCTAAAACTTTTCCGTCTAATTTTTATGCTTCCATTAACACTTTTCTGGTCGCGTCGAGGTTTTGTACACGCCTTGCAATTGTAGAGAACTAACAGCATTGACTTATTTCTCTGCGAGTCCCTTGCACGTGAAATTCCTCGATCTAGTATTTACGCAACAAATTTCATCATTTCCATGGAATTTCCCTTAAATCGTGAAAACGTATATGGAGTTTTACACGGTAATTACAGTGTCATTAGAAGGATCGCATTAGGAGACGGTAATAGAGATCGAAGATACCGCGGACGGTCAACCGAGGTATATAATTATGGATGAAACATAACTTCTAATTGCCGTCACCCAAGTGATCGTAATTAGGGACAAAACTCCATCTACACTTATCAGATTTTCGCCGCTAATTATTTCTGAAATTACAGCTGCACTTAGCCATATGTAATACATCTCTGACATTCAAATTCGTGACCATTGCTAATAACAACAGACCCTCTCCACTCTTATTGAAGATAATAAAAACATTTCGAGGATCAATTTTCCAGAAGGTTAGCCAGAGAAGTCGCGAACTAATGGTCCTCGCAGGGACTTAAGACAGAGGGGTGCTTAGGCTATTGCAGCCCCAAGATGGCGGCTAAGATAAACCATGTCGAGGGTGCAACCTCTAGGAGGGTAGCCTCTTCCGGTCAGAAGGTCGCTTCCTGACTCCTAAGCTACACTTACCCCCGACTGGACCGGAAGTTACCCTTTCCTACCCATTCAGGTTTAAATTTACGTTCTCGAGGAGCTGATTCTTGCTCTCTCTGAGAAATCTTCTCGCAGAAAGGATTCTTCGAGCTAATTTATCATTCACTCCCTGCCTCGTTAATTTATTAGGCCAACGACTGTTTTTAGGGTGATTAGAGCGGGGTGAATCGATTAGATTCACTTCGTTTCGGGATGATATGTTTCCACGGGGTTATTATGGGTGTCATTAGGGTAGAACGGTCGGAAGCGACCTAAGAGAGTAACAGCTACCGGTCTGAGCTGTTTCCCGCGGTTATTTAAGACGGTCTCGAGGAGTTTATGTTCCTTGACCGGAAGCCACGCTGCTCGTTGCAAGACTCCTCGACGCTTCGTTCTACATTTACATTTCGCTTCCTTTGGGTGCTCTAAAATCGCAAAATGTTAGTCTTCGCGATTTTTGTGCATCGAAACGATGCGTTTGATCTCGTTCGATGAAATAATACACCTTTTATAGACTCCTTTTCGCTTCGTTCTACATTTACATTTCGCTTGCTTTGAGTGCTCGCAGCTCTAAAATCGCAAAACGTTAATTTTAATTATTTCTGTGCATCGAAACGATGCGCTCGATTTCGTTCGATGAAATAATATGCTATATACAGACTCCTCTTCGCTTCGTTCTACATTTACATTTCGCTTGCTTTGGATGCTCGCAGCTCTAAAATCGCAAAACGTTAATTTTAATTATTTTTGTGCATCAAAACAATGCGCTCGATTTCGTTCGATGAAATAATATGCTATATATAGACTCCTCTTCGCTTCCTTCTACATTTACATTTCTCTTGCTTTGGGTGCTCGCAGCTCTAAAATCGCAAAACGTTAATCTTCGCAATTTTTCGTATCCAAACGATGCGCTCGACCTCCTTCGATGAAATGATATACATACATAGTTCGATATCTCATAGTTCGAGAAAGTGTCTTGAAAAATTTCTAGAAGCACGATAGTACACAAAGATGGACAGTAAAGTTAGTAGTTTTTCTATTAACTGGTGGGTACTATCTTTCTTTTAAGTGAATAGAAAAACAGATAAGTTCATTGAGAATCTTATCTCGCGGAAAGGCAGATCGTAAACACATATATCAACCAGATGATCCATCCGTCCACGACTTTCTAGATTACTCATAGATTTGACCGTGTTTGCCATGGCTCGACAAACAAGCCGAACAAACTACCGGCTGGTCCCCAACCGATTCGACGCCTCGGTTCTGCACGATGAACACGCGCCGTGAATAACGTGATTTACAACTTGTACACGCTCAAAGTGCAACAGAATTTCCAGACTGCGTGACGGCTAGTTTCTCGGAAAAACCTCCTTTTTCTTTATCGTAGAACAAAGCTGGGGGGCGTTCTGTACAAGTGGCCAACAGATAGATCAGCCGTAAATCAATGGATGATTCAATAATTGCTTTCGATAGAAATTTGAGAAGCAACTTCCTTCGATGGAGATGTAGCAAACAATTTTTCTTTCTCCCTGGAATTCCTTCAGTTCTTGATTAGAATTCTTGGAATTCTAAAAATATTAAATATTCTTGGAAATATTGTTGATTAGAATTAGCGATCAAGCATCGAGATTTCTAAAATGTATATATACACATTATTACATACGTTTTCAAAATGACAAGAACACGAAGAAAATAATTTCTAAAAAGTACTTACACTCTTACGCCCTAAACTTTACATACAACAAGAGTCAAGGAACCAAGGATCGATTTTAAACGTACTAATTTCTACGTATACGTACAAGAAGAGTCGAAGAACCAAGAATCGATCTTAAACTAAAATATGTTCGCCACCTCGTGAACGTAACTCCGTTCATTCTAGAAAGACGTAACAAATTAGTAGGCGCGCGAGCAACGATCGCGAGTCGTCCGAATTTCACCATAGGACGAAATCGTGAAAGCGTCTCCGATTGGCACCGCGGAACGATAGAAATTGGTATCCGCGGCGTTGGGATGCTCGCGTGAGAGCGTTTCAATCTAATAAATTCATGAAGGATCGTCGTCCGCGTTCTCACAGGCTCCCATGGAATATCGAAGCGATTCCTACCGCTTCCGTGTGATCTCTCGACCGCAAATCAGTACACTAGGCTACCATTGTCGTTCCATCCTCCCCGCAAACGTTTTTCTCCCATCATCCGCTTCCGTAAATACAGAACCATTTTCATTTTTCCCTTAAAAACCTTGAAATACAATTGATACGATCCCAGTAAAGAAAAAAAGAGACATAAAACGATACAAGGAGTAAATCTCGCTACTATCGTACAACCTGTGGCGGCCTCTCGACACTCTCCACTAGAGAAACAGCACCAGTTACAGTTTCCTGATGGTACACAATTACCTATCCGTTCCAATACATATAACTTTTCACCTGTCCCTGATATCCCAACGTCCAAGGCAGGGCCTTTACTGATGAGTCCACTAGCAGGCCCAGGACGAAACGTTCTTCCCTCTTTTCTCTTCCATTCTACAGCAAACTGAAGCACTTCGCTTCAAGCTCGATCTCAACATCTACAATAAGATCGCAGTGAAAAAGGTGCGCAAGAAATGGCGAATAACTGGGTGGGTTGTAGCGGGGTTCAGTTGACTCTGGCGTCGAGCAAAATCTCTAGGTGGAACAATGGAATCGCCGTGTTCTGCGGCCTGGAAGAGGCGCGTGCAAACGCGTATACACGTAGAGGCGCGCGAAGGCATGAATGAAATCGCGCGTGCCGCTTCCACGGGTTGCGTACGCGAGGCGGTGGGGATATGCGAGGGAACGTGTGGACGCGGCCTAAGCGTGGGTGGCAGGCGATCCGACGCGATTCACCTCCGGGGCGGACGGAAGCGTCGCGCGTGTGCGCGTGTGAACGGGCCAGAAGGGAAAACGCGTGCATCGCCGGGGCAGCGTAGGCGGAGCCGATCGGGACGAAAACAGTGAAACTTGCACATGCGCCTTATTAAAGGAGCCACCCACAACGTGGCCCGCGACGGCCGTGGCACGTTGGCTATTTTCCTTCGATTCCTCCAGTTTTTCCCGCGAGAGGAACTCCATTCGTTTCTCGTCTTCTCTTCTCGCGTCGATCGATAATTTTTCAACTGCATCGATGCTTGGTTGATCCTTTGTGAATTTCGTTAATTGAACGAGATTTAGAATGTTCGATTATTTGGCATATTTTGACGAAATCTTGATATTTGTTTTCGCGTTGAGACATCTTGCGCTTGAGAAAGTTCGATGATGATTGTAGCGGGTGTAATCAAACTTGAGACGTCGTTCTAGAGAGTCTCAGGAAACTCCGCGAAGTATTTACTCAGCAAGTTTCGCATAGTTTTAGCCGAGTTACAGAGCGTAGTCGAATTTAGCGGCGGGACTTAAAAGTGCCCATTTCTAAATGCAACAATCTTAAATATCGATCTTTATTCACGTCGTAAAGAGATGTTTCGAAGTTTACAAAAAATTGAAAGAAAGAATGAAGTCGAAAGGAGGTAAAAGATATTTTAAAGCAAGCTAAAAGAAAAAAATGATAGTAAATGAAAATAAAAGGATCGAGGGCAAGTTAAATGTATTATAGAGCGGTCTCGAGGACGTAGTCAATGGTGCTTGGCCATGTAACGATTTTTCGCGGTGGTTAGAGAGTCGAAAGGGACCGAGGATCGTTGGACGTGCGTGCCTAAGGCGATCTCTAATGGCAGGAACGTCTTTTTGCCCGGGCTGTCTCGCATCGCTGCCAGTCGCACAGTTTCCCTGCTCGGTGTCGAATAAAGTAGCCGCCTGCACGATTCGGTCCAGTTGCGGGATCGATAAAACCAGCAAAAACGAGCCACGATGAAAACTTAATAGTGGAAGGAAACATTCGAGCCAATTAAAACGTGCATCCCTGCGAAACGCTTCATCGACATTTTATTTATACCCGATTATTTCCAACCAGACAGAGGAAGTGATAATGCTTCTCGCTCTTTTTTTCGCTTCTCTGATGAATGATAGCTGTATTAAAGAATCGATAATAATTTTATAATCTTTAAAGAATCACGATTCCTCTGTTTTAACATGTGTATCAGGTGTTCCAGTATTAAAATGTAAGAAAAATGGCGAGAGATCGATAGATTGATCTATTGAAAATTTGAAGACATAAATGTGAGATTAAAAAGTAACGAGGCATCGACAGAAGGGGATACGTACGAATGACGTGGTCGAGGCCGAAGATCACCTAATGCCACGATCGCAACGAGATAAATAATCGCGATTCGTTTGCTTAACACGCGAATCAGATGCTCCAATATTAAAATAAAAGAAAAATTGCTAGGGATTGTTAAGTTGATTTGTTGGAAATTTGAATAAAATTGAGCGAAAAGACGTAAACGCGAGATTAAGAAGTAACGAGGCATCGACAGAAGGGGATACGTGCGAATGACGTGGTCGGGGCCGAAGATCACCTAATGCCACGATCGCAACGAGATAAATAATCGCGATTCGTTTGCTTAACGCGCGGATCAGATGCTCCAATATTAAAATAAAAGAAAAATTGCTAGGGATTGTTAAGTTGATTTGTTGGAAATTTGAATAAGATTGAGCGAAAAGACGTAAACGCGAGATTAAGAAGTAACGAGGCATCGACAGAAGGGGATACGTGCGAATGACGTGGTCGGGGCCGAAGACCACCTAATGCCACGATCGCAACGAGATAAATAATCGCGATGGGTGGGCGCCTCGCGCCTCCCCGTGCACGGGTTACACACCTCGTGGGTCCCCGTAGGGAGCCAGATCTCCTCTGTAGCCCCCATAAGGTGGTACAGAGCTCCAGCCGTGTGTGAGAATCCATTCCAGTCGATTTCACAGGGGTTGCAGGGGGTCTCTCTCTCCACTTCGGATTCCGCTTTCTTTTCTTCGCCCTCTTTTTCCCCGCGGCCTCTTCTATTTCTTTTTTTTTTCTCCCAACCCCCCCTACTTCACCCTCTTTCTTTCTTTTCTGCTGTTTTCGGAAGTCCCGCGTGCACGCACAGCCAAACGCGAACTCTCCGATCGGGATCCCCGATAGGAACCCCGCTGGCGAACCTTGGAAATAGATTTCACGGAAACTATGCGTCGTGCTGGTTATTTTCTATGACGAACACTCTCTTGGCAGCTCGTTAACTGTCATTTAGTCAGTTTGGGAAAGTCGACGACTTCGAGCCAGACTTACTCCACTCGTTAAGCTAGATTTCTCATAGCACTGCTAATGTCCTTAAAAATCTTGTACAAACCAAGACGTCATCTCTTCCTACCACCCTTCGTACAAGAAATACCTTTCTCGATCTACTAAAAAAATTCTAAACCTCAATGAAACGATCTTCTCGACCAGTGCTTGCGTGTTCACTGGTTCCAAGGTACCCAAATCCCCTCGATTCGCAACAGAAGCGATCGAAACCGATTCGTTCTATCTCCTCGTGGTCCCCACTACCGTGCGTGCCGAAAACAGGAAGTAGCGGCGGCCAACCCGGTCACCCCAGCCAGGCGAGGGGGCGCACATAGGTGGTATTAGGTGATCGTAGAAGGTGGACGAAAGGTTAAATAGGTGCCAGAGAGGTAGCCG
The DNA here is from genome assembly GCF_050948175.1 of Xylocopa sonorina. Classification (NCBI taxonomy): domain Eukaryota; kingdom Metazoa; phylum Arthropoda; class Insecta; order Hymenoptera; family Apidae; genus Xylocopa; species Xylocopa sonorina. The sequence goes on from NC_135193.1 coordinate 19,639,986, forward strand.
GAAAGGTGGGTGTACTCGTTAGTGTGCGATCCCGCCTACCGTCCAATGCGGTCGCTGGTTTCCCAAGGGACTCCCTGGCCTCTCTGGCGTACGGCTTTTGCGGTCCCTTCTCCTTCCACTCGACGGGCACTCTTTCGCTTTCAGGAGGAGGACGACTTGGTGCGTCGCTTTTGCATCGTGCGCGATAATAGTCATCGGTGGGTTCCACGGGTTAGTGCGCGTTTCTACACCCGACCGGCTCGCGGCGAACAGAGCCGAGAGTCGCTGGATCCCCCAGTCCTTGCGATCGAACGATCGAGGCCGGATCGAGATCCTACTCCAGACCGGATCCCACCGTCGAATTTCGACCTTCCACGCGCGCACTCGAGAACCGTCGTTTCCTCGACTTTACTCGATTCGAGGAGATCGAAATTATCGTATCGGATCGCTCGATGGACAGTGCGATTTATCATTGGTGACTTTGATCGTTATTGAGTTTCACGCGTGTTGGAGATCTTGGTCCGGATCCCACCGTCGAATTTCGACCATCCACGCGCGCACTCGAGAACCGTCGTTTCCTCGACTTTACTCGATTCGAGGAGATCGAAATTTGTATCGGATCGCTCGATGGACAGTGCGATTTATCATTGGTGACTCTGAGCGTTATTGGATCTCACGCGTGGTGGAGACCTTGGTTTTTGTTTTTTTTTTATTGACGATAATCAGGGATAGTTGTAGGGTTGTCGAGTACTGAACTGTGTGGCGGGAAAACTGTGAACGCTTGAACAAATATAGCATTCGACTTTTGTTGACTTTGTGCGAGTTATTTCGAGTATGATAGCGCGTTTTGTGGAACGTCGCGTTACTTGATAATTGGTAGACTCGGTGAGAAGAGTATATATGATTGGTAGCAAGGTGATGGTGAATCTGGGTGATATTAAGTACGCACGGGTTAGCTGAACACGAAGAGGATCAAAATGTTGTTCAAGGGGAACAGTTCAAGGTTGGAGTTGTTAATCGGGAAGATCCAGGCTCATAAAGAACCTTCGCAGGATGAGCAACACAAGTCGAAAGGTATGACTGTTTATATACTTTTTTATTTGCTATTTCTTTCTTCTGTGATGATAATTTTATCCTATTTTTTATTCACCAATTGAGATCAGGATCGATACTTTATTCTTGTTATTTCACAGAAATGTATTTTCGTCAACTATTCTCCGCTTCATATTTCGTCTCTCCAATTTCAATCAATCTGATCCTAATTGATCGTTAACTCCCTCGCTATTAAGAGCCGCTCGCGATGACACGTCGTCATCGAGTCTCTGATACAATTTTTTCCAGAACGATCGTTATAGATCGCGACTGTAAAAAATCTGATCCTCTCCTTTAGATCACGCATTCGCAATTTAAGTATCAAAATAATAAATAAATATATACATAATTATTATTCTACAGAATCAATTTTAATTAACCAACAATAAATTCATTTGAAATATGTATTTAAAAATTCTCAGGTTCAAGTAGCATATATTTATAATAATAATCGAAACATCAATATCAATTAGGGGTTGTGAACGACGAGCCCTTGAAATTCTCGCAACATTCGAAAAATCGATCGTAACGTCGAACGCCAATGAACATTCGAATTGTTCAAGTTCGTTAATAGCAAATTCTTCGTTTAATTACGAGTAATCGATTATGAAATGAATTCCTCTCGATCCGCAGATGACGCTTACGCCAATGCGGTTCGAAAAATCCGCGCAAACCACTGTAAGAGGAGTCTGTCAAAGGTTCGCGTGCTAACATAAGTCACAATTAACGAAGGCGTTAAGTCGGCCCCCTATTAATAAGCGTCGTTCGAAGCGTCCTATAAATAGCGACGGGCACGAGGTGACAACATTATACGCGGCCACATGCGAGCTACGGAGGGATGTATGGACGGGGACGCACACTTCGAGAAGATAAAAACACAATGCAATACGGCTGGCATCGGCAGGTCGCAGAAAAGAGCTTGCCAGTGTTAAGTGCGACTATTTTCGCGTTGATGACACATCGCCGCTGATTGGACGGAATCGAGACTCTAAATAAAACCCCCTTTCGAATCCTCCGACCAGTCTTTTCTTCGTTTTCACGCCATTGCTACCTCTTTTTAGGGGATTCAAAGAAATCGTCCAACTTGGTCCCAACTCTGCGCCTCTTTACCCTACTCTCACCCTTCTCCAGGGGGTTGATCTACGTTCGATCCTCGATTTTTTATTGATCCTCGTTATTCTACTCTTTTGCAAATTTAGAAGAATCACTCGTTGCGATCGTTGGTATCTCACCCCTTGGATTAAATTTAGTTGGAAAAAAAAGAAAAAATGTCGAGCTTGAGATCGAATTGAAATCGTCGTTCGAAAAGAGCAGAGCTTATTATTAAGCGGAGATATCCAACATTCGAAATTAGTTGAGAATAACGCGAACGCTTTACCGCTAGGTAGGTGGATTTTTAAAAGATTTCTAAGAACGATCGAGGCCTTCCATGAATGGGCCGACGACAGGCTTGATCCTGATTTCTTGGCAGCCGCGCGCGAATTGTTGATGACGACGGGATCAGCTGGGTGCTTTGGTACACTCGATCGGCAGCTCGGTTTATATTTATTGCATGCTCACCCGATCCGCCGCGTCTCTTTTTTTCTGCGAGAGGCGCGCGTGAGTCATGCGGGATGCCAATTGGGCGAATGCCTCGACACCGTCCTGACCCGTGTTGCACAATTGCAGGAACACCTGATTTCCACGAGCCCCGCGGTTGCGGCCAACGAAACGTGGACGTCGCGAGGAATCTGAATTCAATTCTGCGACCTTCGAACGTTTTGAGAACGTACAAAGATCTGGAAACATTCTCCAATTTGCGAGTACAGAAATTCCCACGGTTGCCAACGAAAAGTAGACGTCGCAAGGAATCTGAATTCAATTCTGCGACCTTCGAACGTTTTGAGGACGTAGAAATTTGAAGACCATAAAAGATCTAGAAAGATTAGCGAATTTGCGAGTACAGAAATTCCCACGGTTGCGGCCAACGAAAGGTGGACGTCGCGAGGAATCTGAATAACATTCTGCAACCTTCGTATTTGAGAACGTAGGAATTTGAAGACCATAAAAGATTTAGGAACATTCGTAAATTTGCGAGTGCAGAAATTTGAGTGCAATTCGTGCCTCTTCGCCCCAAACTTTCACCTACGACTCAAATCTTTCTGCTATGAAAAGAAAATGTCGCAAGTAGCGTAGAAAATAGGTCCACAGTCTCTAGTTTCTATGCGATCGCGGAAAGCCGGAGAGCCGGACGCGTGGGTGGAGGATGCGACCCATTTAAGCGGATCCACTGTCTGCGATCCGATCTCGTTGGGTGGTGGTCTCGCGCGTCCGTATTTCGAGGAGCTCGCGAGGCAGTGACGGCGGCGGGATTCCGCAAAATCTCTTAAATCCACTGGTGGGTGTCGGATCCAGCGTGTGGACCGGGCAAATGAGGAAACGGCCAACTAGCCGAGTCATTTCCACCGTTTACCAGGGCCACTTTGCTCTATCCGACCCGGTGGGAGTCTTCATTCCTGCCAATTATTAATTATTCGACTCGCCTCGTCCGGATGTCTCCTTTGCCACCGGTTTTCTTCTTCTACCACGGACGCGTTTCTTTCCCTCGATCTACTCTCTCACTGGCATCGTTTCACCCGTTTATTCCCTCCAATCTTCATTTTCTTTCGATGCCAGATGAGTATCTCTGTTTCGTATCGTAGATCTGAAAAAACATATTCGTATTTACTGAAATTTCCCTTTGCAAACGACGATCGCTTAACCCTTTGCACTTGGATGTCTCCTGTGAGAGGACATCGCAACTCTAATGTATCGCTTGGATATCTCCTCTGAGAAGACATTGGAATTATTCCTTTGGTAAACGCGTTTGCCTGAAGTTTTCTATTGAAATAGAAATTTTCTATTGCTGTTAGACGTTAGCAATAGATATGCTAAAGTCTGAGAAGATCCAGAGTGCAAAGGGTTAAAGTTTCACTCCTGAGTTGGAACCCATAGTTGGTGAAATCCTTCGAAAAATCGTCCCAGAAATATCATTTCTGCGAGCGTATATCTCGCAGAAATTGGACAACAGGACGATGGCAAACGGGAGAGGGTGTAGAATAGAGAATGCGCGCTTTTCTTCTGTCCACAAAGACCAGTCCTCCCGGAGGACGAACGGCAGAGCTTCTTGACGAGGCGCACGGGTTAATGGTACCAGTTTCACCGTACACTCGTTACGAAAACGATACGAAGAGACATGTAACGGGCGAGGTGAGGTCAGCCAGATCTCTTGTAATATTCGTACGTGCGTTCGAGTTCGTAAGGTCATTTATGAAACTGGTCCGTCTTACGACATTCATAAACCTGTTCCTCGAGAAGGATCGCTCAAAAATCCTGCCACTGGTTGTCCCGCGTATGGAACATCGATGTTGCCAACCGATCGGCAACTTTCAGCCTGTGAGAACAATTATTACATAATTAAAAAATCAATTTCAACCTCGTTCCCCGTTAAATCGCAACGCGTAAGAGATCCCAAAATGGTATTACTAACATGACCAAGGAAATAAAAATTCTGAATGACGCGTTCGTCCATCCCCTGCTAGCATTGATACAAATGGCCGGTCCTATTTGCCCACAGCGAAACAAGGAACGATTTATATCTGTTAGACTCTCAGTCCTCCTCTCTTCAGCGTCCATCTTAAATAAATCATGAAAAAATAGCGGGCCATTCGCGTGGAAGGAATTCCATCGTTTTCCACGAGACTGAGGATTTTCTTCTGATTGCAGAGGCCTTGGGGACCGGAAGTTCGTCGTGGCAGAGCGAGGATGGCGGGCCGGTCTCGCGACGCGGCGGGGAGACGCCGTCGTCTTGCGCGACGCCGACGTCGGCCAGCTTCCCGTCGGAGCCTGAGGTCGACACCGACGTCGGCGTCAACGCCGACGGAAACAACGCGACCGCCCCTTACCCCTGCCAATTCTGCGACCGCACCTTTCCGCGTCTCAGCTACCTGAAGAAACACGAACAGGTACCTCTAATCGTGTCTACTCTTACCCTCCAACTACAATTTATTAATTGCGATCCTGCGATTCTTAATCCATGTTCGAACGAATCTTTAATTACGACACAAATTAGAAATTGCTAAAATACGTTTTAGAAGGTAACGCCTCTGAGAAGCAACAACTTCGAATCTTCGAGCGTGAATAGAAGTTTCCTCGTGATTCTGCGATCCTTAATCGATATTCGAACGAATCTTTAATTACGATACAAGTTAGAAGTTGCTAAGAAACATTTTGGAAGGTAACGCCTCTGAGAAGCGATAACTTCGAGTCTTCGAGCGTGAATAGAAAAAGTTCCCTCGTGATTCGAGCGGGATAAATTCTTCAGAAGATCTCGCGCGGCGACGTCGTGACTCAAGAGTTCTAGGTTTAAGGTTCAAAGCCTGGAACTTGTCCAGAAGTTGAATATCGCGGATAAGTCTCGGAGGCGCGGAAGACGCGTGGCCGCGTCCGATTTTTCTGTTTTGCATGGCGGTGGCATTAGAAGAGGCTGGCTCTTCCGCGTCCGAGCCGACGAACGCGGGTCATCGTCGGGTCAAAATCTGTTCCATGGCTCATAACAGGTTGTACCGGTCAGGTTGTTCCTTCCAGGTGGCTCTACGTAGCTTCGGCTTCTCCTCTCCGCTTTTCAAGCCTCGATAAAAGCCGCTTCCACATACGCGTGCTGAATCCCCGGTTCGCTTCCAGATACGAGCACGATAACGGAGATAAATTTCGTTCAGGGGCTATGAAATCTTCCTCTATCGCCTTGGACCTTCTCTCGCCTTCTCCCTTTCTCCCTTCACCCCTTCGTACAGTACCTACGAATTAGAAAATTTCGTGCTTTCGTTTATTCGTTCTCTTTATCATTAAATTGAAATTAAACTCACCGGATATTCGCGATAATATTTTGCAGACGACACTCTCCAGTGTGACTATTGCCAAGGAGTGTCAAAAATGATTCGTTTACGTATTTATTAGCGTACAAAATCTGCCTGTTGCTTGTTTAAATATCGACAAGGGTTCCAACGTCGTCTATAACAGTATTTAGCGGATCGAATCGAGGAGAGAATCGCAAAATAACGAGAGGACGGGGACACCGCGGTGGTGGTACGAGGAGCAAAAGAATCGACGGGCAAGAAAGTTCCACGGCGAGGAATTCACTCCGGTGGTTGTCACCCAGGTAGATCAGTGTGACCGATATGATCGCGAATGGGCCGGGTCATTCTCTTTGTCCAAGCTCTCTTTTTATGCTCTCTTCGCTGCTCGAGTCGGTCTTCGTCCAACGAAGTAACCTCGGCACGTACGACTTTCGAGCCGTCGCGGTCGGCTCCTTTGAAGAGACAATCCGGACGGAAGGGCGAAGCGATCGCCTCCTTGTTGAACAATCTCTGTATCGTGACGTATACACGTGAAGTTCCTCGACGTAGAAAAGGAGAACGAAGGATAAGAAACGTTTTTGGGAAATTCTCTGTTCAGTCGATCGTTGGGGTAACTTCGATACCGATAATGCTCGAGGACGTTTAATTAACGCTATGCCGTCCGCGCGTCTAATCTAGATTTTTTCGTGTCGCGCCAGTGGTACTGACTTTCATAATTTACTGTTAGTTAAACAGAACACGCAATATTAATTTTCGTTCTACAGTTTTGAACACCATAATACAGCCACTGGCACTTACCTGATAATTTTTGCATGCCACCAACGAGGAGCCATCAGCACTTAGCCGATAATTTTTGAATGCACCAACGTGGAGCCACCGACACTTTACCCAATAGTTTTCGCGTGCCACCAACGTGGAGCCACCGTACATTAAACTGTTAATCGCGCGGTTGGATGGTACGCATTCGTGTTATTAACCGTAGCCGTTTATGCGAATGTTGCAGAGCCACGGTGACCAAATGCCGTATAGATGCAGTTGGTGTGCCAGATTGTTCAAACACAAACGCAGCCGGGATAGACACGTGAAACTTCACACGGGCGACCGAAGATATCGATGCACGCACTGCGAGGCTGCTTTCTCCAGGAGGTAAGCCTACAAGTCCATACTGGTTTCCCAAACGAGCTCGTAGAGATAAAACTCCCTAATCGTTCTTTAAAAGGATGGCCGACGATCTTCGTACGGTTGCCACATCCTTCAAATTACGTCACTTATTCAGCTAATTAATTGGAAACAGGTTTACGGGTAGTCGGTTAAGTACTTCCGAAGGCTACTTCGTACGGTTTCCTGCTAAAGAAGATTCGTTCTTAGTGTTAGATAAAACTCGAAACGTTTGGGTTGAATATTATACTTGGGTGAGCACGCTCGAACGCGCAAGTGGTATGAGTCAATTATTTTAGATACCTACCTCGTAGATTCTATTAGAATTTTAAATGGCTTGTATTTTATTGTATTATTTTGATCCCTTTTTATTAATCCTCATGCGTTTATTAATTTAATTAACTGACCTACCCTAAATTGAGTGTTTAATATTATTAGACTAACCGTTTAATCTGTCGCCATTTTAAATTATGAAACGTGATCTTTTTGCTACAAAGATAATGTTTAGCGATGAGATTCCTCTAATTAAAATTCATCGGCTGGTTTCGTTGCTTTTTTTATCAATCTAGCACGATTAACAGTAAAACCTCTTAACCGTTTGAATGCCACGGACTTTTGGAGGAATCCCATCGAAAATTACCACGAAGAGAAGTTCTTCGTTTAAGAGCGCTAGTTAGAACAATGATGCTTCTTAGTTTCTCAAAGTTCCAAGACTCAAAGTTCCAGATGCCTTGGAAATGATAGCCAGACGCGATGACGCTTCTCCATTTCTCAAACTTCCAAGACTCAAAGTTCCAGAACCCTTGGAGATGATAGGCAGAAGCGATGGCGCATCTCAGTTTCTCAAACTACCAAGACTCAAAGTTCCAGAGGCCTTGTGGATGATAGGCAGACTCTACGGCGCTTTTCAATTTCTCAAAATTCCAGAAGCCTTCGAAATGATAGACAAATACAATGGCTATTCTCAATTTCTCAAACTTCCAAGACTCAAAGTTCCAGAACCCTTGGAGATGATAGGCAGAGGCGATGGCGCATCTCAGTTTCTCAAACTACCAAGACTCAAAGTTCCAGAGGCCTTGGGGATGATAGGCAGACTCTACGGCGCTTTTCAATTTCTCAAAATTCCAGAAGCCTTGGAAATGATAGACAAATACAATGCCTATTCTCAATTTCTCAAACTACCAAGACTCAAAGTTCCAGAGGCCTTGGGGATGATAGGCAGACTCTACGGCGCTTTTCAATTTTTCAAAATTCCAGAAGCCTTGGAAATGATAGACAAATACAATGGCTATTCTCAATTTCTCAAACATGCAAGACTCAACGTTCCAAAGACCTTAAGGATGATAAACAGAATCACCAGCGCTTCTCAATTTCTCAAACAAGCTCCAAGCGACTCAACTGCTCCGTTTTGCTACTTCTTCATAAAAAATCTCGTGCCATTCTTACAAGTATCCAGCTTACACTCAATTCGGCGCTTCTCACCGACTAACCGGCGCTTCGAAGCACCGAACGGAGCTCGATCGCGGCGTCTGGCACTGTAACGGGTGAAGGAAACCCGGAAAGCGTTAAACGAAAGGCTCGCGGAGGCCGACATTCAGGGGGACCGATCCGTCGTTTGACAAATGAGTAATGATCGCGCGACGACCGCGGCCCCGGCTGGCATTAGTCAAGCTTACTCTCTTACGTGACTCTTTCTGTTCCACCCGGAGCCGTCTCCTCTCCTATCTTCGGCTCTCCCCTTTTCTCCCGCATTCACGTCGCGGTTATTGAAATGCTAAGCTGGCAGAGAGAGAGCCAGGCGGGCAGCGCAAGGGTGGCGAGGCGCGCGCGCACCTTTTCGTCCTTTAAAGCGTGTCCGCGTCGGCCGAGGAGCGCGTTCGCTCGCGCACGCGAGCCCACGTGAACAACAGGGACAGAGGGGCCCCGCGTTCTCTGTTGGTCGTCCAGGTGAGTGGACAGGTAGGCGCATAGGTGTTACAGGACAACAGGTAGAACATTAGTCAAGTGCCTCGTTGCTGCTTCGTCCACCGACGCTTCGTGGAGCTTACGTCGCTGTTACGACCTTCTGTCTTACTTTCTTCTACAAACTTCAAGCTTTTCAGGTTTTTAACTATGAGTCACTGTAACGCGTTTACATCACTTTTGGTATTTAAGGTTTGTTTTCTTGGATATTCTATATTTTTCTTAGAATTCTGCGAGTAAATGAATAGCGAACGAGGTTTGAGAAAGTAGGGTAGGTATGAGAGTAGAAGCGCGGTTATTCGAATTTACGATAGCCGAGGATATCGAAGATGTAGGTATTGTCAGGAGGAATAGAAAGTCTTAACAGAGACTTAGCCTGTCAGCCATTATTACAATCGCATTGCTGGATCTTTACGCCACATCTCTATTCGTTCTTCCAGCCTGACAGTCGGCTTGGGTGACCCAACAAAAGGGTGAAAACCCCTGTGGTTCTCACATAGATCCCGCAAGCCACGGGGGATCTGAATACGCGATCGAGATCGCTCGGACGCACGCTCGACCAATCGTTATCCATGGATTGTCTGCCGTAGAAAAAAAGAGGAAACGAATAATGAATCGATCTTCTAATTTGGTGAAAATTATCCTAATAGCTAACGGGACCACCAGATTTTTTTTTAATATTTCCAAGTTTGGAGATCGTTCGTGACGAAAATGCTAAATCAGAATGCTGGTAATCCAAGAGTGGAAAAAACAGGAAATCACTCTTTTTTATTCACAAAATACTTCACCATAATTATTGCCACTGAATTCAAACTCGACGAATCAAAAATAAACTAGCTATTTCTAAAATGCAACAGCTTGTCCAATAATTGGTTCATCGTCGTTGTCGCATCGCAGAAAAACCGCGCTCTGTCCATTAGAGTCCGCAGAGAGCGGTTCCTCCGGTTCAACGCTCTTTTTTCGGCCAGACAAAGCGCATAGAGCCCCGATACAAGCGATAATAGGGCGACCAGAGCGTAACCAGTCGATAATCCTGCCGTATGAATTATTCAGACGCAAAGTGCAAGAGCGAATTTGCCGTCTGTCTTCGTTTCTGAACCGAGTCGAGACAGTGACCGGTTGGGCCAACCGAATGGTGACCTCGCCTTATAACGGATTTAGTTTTCCACCGGATGGATGAATTATTCATTGGCCCGGTGACGCGTGCACGCGGGAAAATTGTTGACCCATCGTTCGCGTCACTTTATTCTCATCAACGATATATACCACCGATGATGGTCTGATAATACTCTGGAACTGGACACAGTCGACCCTCCAGTTCACTGTACCAGGCTCATCCTTCTACAATTATTATCGTTAACATCTCTTTCAATAATATCGATAAACTATACAAAGTACTTAATAATCCATCGCGTGAACCCTTTAATTTTCAGCGACCACCTGAAGATCCACATGAAAACTCACGACACCCAAAAACCGTACCAATGCACAGCCTGCTCTCGAGGTTACAACACCGCAGCTGCGTTGACGTCCCACATGCAGTCCCACAAGAAGCACCATCAGTCGCAAGGAACAGGGAAGCTCCAGGACATCGACTACGGACGAAGAAGCGTGTCCTCTCACAGCACGTCGTCCCCGCCTGTTCCAAGTTCCCCATCGCCTTCGTTGAACCTGACGTTGAACCAGAAAGCAGCATTGAAGAGCTCTCACGGCAGCGCGTCGACCACTCCGATCCTGAGCTCTCCGTTGAAGCTGGCCTGCATGTACTGCACCAGGGACTCCTTCAGCTGCATGCAACAGCTTCAGATGCACGTGCACACGATGCACCAGGCTATCCTGAGTGGCGAGACAGTTGGGGTGTCGCCAACGTCGAACAGAACTAGTGAACAGGTGGCTTACCAACGTGAGAAGACGCTGGATCGCACCGAGGGATCCTCCAAGGATCACGAGAGGAAGTACCAAGGGAGTTCCGAGGTGTCCATAGAGAAGGATCGGTACGAGAACGCGTTCACGTGCAACCAGTGCACGATGAAGTTCTCCACGTTGAGTACATTGAGGGACCACTTGGTCTCTATCCACAGGATCGACGGTTTCGGCTCTGGCCTGATGATGTGCCCGCTCTGCGGTATTCCTTGCGCCTCTGCGGCTGCCTACGCGGAGCATTACGTTCTGCAGCACTGTGAGAATCGACGAGTGGGCCCCAGCGAGAGCAGGGACTACGGAGACACCAAGATGAACGGTAGTTACGAGTCGAAAAGCACCAGGAGCCAGAAGTGCAGAGAGCAAACATCGTCTGAGCCAGCTGATTTAACCAGCAAACATTCCACCAGCACTGAAAACAGCTACACTGCCGGGACCCTGCTCTGCGGCCAGTGCGGGGCAGCTTTGAAAGACTTCGAGTCGTTCAGAGAACATCTAGCGAGACACCTGCAAGCTGACCATCGAAACGACGTCGTCAGACACCCGTGTCCGAAGTGCGAGGCCACGTTTCAAGACAGAGAGGGCATGCTCGTGCATCTGACCAAACACTACTTGGGCCAGATCAGCAAAGAGTACGCCTGCGGGGCTTGCAAGAAGCTCTACCCGCATCCTGATCTTCTTCAGAGGCACTTGCTCGACAGCCACGCTCACCATCTCTACAGGTGTGCCTTGTGCAGAGACACTTTCGATTCCAGGGTGGCCATACAGGTGCATTTCGCTGTGAAGCACAGCCAAGAGTGCAGGATCTACCGCTGCAACGTGTGCACGGTGTCCAACAATGAGAATTCGCCGGGAAATGCACCTGGGGAGGGGAAGAGCTTCTTCAGGAGCGAATCTGAGATGGCGAGTCATGTCAGAAACGTCCATGCGCCACCTACAGTGTCGAGTAACAGCCCCGTGGTCAGAAGTCCAGCCTCGACGCCTGGGATAACCGGCAACCCTGGGCCCAGATGCGTTTTCTGCGGCATCTGTTGCAATTCTGAACTGGAATTGCAGCTCCATTTGGCCAGTCACTCGGCTAGCTTGTACAGGTGCCCGGTTTGCAGAGAAGGATTCGCGGTGGAATTTTTGCTGGACAGGCACATCGCTCAGGCGCATCATTCCAGCGAGCACCAGGGTGCTGTTAGAAGCAGTTCCAGGGAGAATGGAAGGATTGGGAGGCCAGCCAGGTTGCAAGACGAGGTAATATCAACGTTTCATCAACTTAGATTGTAAGACTATCTAGTGATCGAATAGATTACAGTTTCTAACACATCCCACGTTCTTCTCGCGCAGAGCAAATCCCAGAAAAGAGGTCGTTCCCCAGCGGCCAGCAACAACAACTCCTTGAATCAACGGGATAACAACAACAAACGTCCGAATTACGCGAACACATCCGCGCAGCAATGCGACCTATGCGAACGTGGCGAATTCTCGAACGAAGCGGAGCTACAAGCCCACAAGAAGCTAGCCCACGCGCCAGCCAAGCTCCAAAACAAATCTCTCTCGAACCTAAGCATGACCTGCGCGTACTGCGGGGAGGTGTGTCGCTCCAGAACCGAGCTGGAGTCCCACACGAGGATCCAGCACGCCTCGAACGAGCCTGGCGGACGTCACAAGTGCAACATCTGCGACGAGGTGTGCCCCTCTGGAGCGACGCTGGCCGAGCACAAGTTACAGAAGCATTGTAAGATCCAGTTAAGCGACACCTGCATCGTTTGCCGTGGGAACCTGACGTCAGAGTCCCAATTCTTGGAGCACGTGCAAAGGCACAGCTTAGAGAACGTGGATCCCCAGCAAAGACTGGACGGTTCCCTCCCTCACCTCCCAGCTGCCTGTGTAGTCTGCAGACAGACACTGATCAGCGACCTGGAGTGTCGTCTGCACGCCAGGCACCATTTGAGGGCCTCCACGGGGTCCCACAGCGTCGGTTCCAGTCCGAGTCCGAACCAGCAGAGCCAGGGTCCGAGCTGCTGTCTCTGTTTGAGGGATTACTCGGCCGACGACTTCGTCAATCTACCACCAAGCCACGTGAGCGGCGGTGGACAGTCTCTGAGAGTCTGCAAGTCTTGTTACATTCGACATTCACAAGGTCTGCCTATTCTGAACTCACCGTACGAGCCTGCCAGGTCGAAATGCGACCGTCCTTGGGTATCCAGCGGCAAGGACGGCCAGTGGGACGGTTCCAGGGATCGGTGGGAGTTCCAGAGTAGATTCAAGGAGGATCGAAGCGAGGCGAACGATAGTATGAAGTGTCAGGATTGTGGGGTGAAGTTCGAGGACGCTGAGGAGGTCGAGAAGCATAGGATGGCGGAGCATGAGAAAGCTGGGGCTGCTTCGAACACGTACACTTGTATACAGTGTCAGGTAAGAGAAGTTGCTTAATAATTTAAGTTGTAACAGATTCGTGTTATAATGAATTCTTCGTTTCAGATGTCCTTTCCAACGGAAGCAAAAATACAACAGCATGTAAGAAAGGAACACTTGGAAGCATCAGGGAAAGCTTCCATCGAGGCTCTACGATGTCATCTGTGCCTATTCGAAGCCAGCAGTCCTCTACAATTGCAGAGCCACTTGATAGAGCACACTTTTGCCGGATGTGCCGCTCTCAGCTGCTATATCTGCCAGTCTCTGTTCACTGCGCCTATTGGGCTTCAGGTATCTACAAAATAAATCAATTCTCAATGATATTTTGTGAAACAGTTAACCCATTCACTGCCAACTACGAGATACCTCGTAGCTTGCTCTACAAGCTTAAATTGTTTGCAATCGTTCAAGGAATAAATTTATGGCCCTTTCGGTTAGAGATTATTAGATAAGATCCTTGTTTCCTGTAAAATAAAGTCTTGGCATCCAGAGCAAGACGCTTTAAACTATAAAATTTATTGAGCTGGTAATATATACTCTTGTTAATTGAAATTAATCGCTCTTTAGAACCATATGCTCCAAGAGCATGGCCTGGGAGCTCGACCGTACGACTGTTCCAAGTGCACCCTCAAGTTCTTCTTCAGAGCAGAACTGGACCACCATATGTTAACGTTTCATCGTCTTGGCGACGTGTCTTCACCCACTGCGGACGGACAACACGCTGCAGAGATGAAACCAAGGGACACGGAGGAGAGGAACAGCGAGAACGAAGTTACAGTGAAAGAAGAAATGATGCCGGACATCGCAGACGAGGAAGAAGAGATCAACGTGGACGAGCAAGTGGAACAGGACGATAACGCGTCGGACAAGCAGCCAGAACTTGAGAAGAAGCTGAAAACTGAACACGAAGGGGAGACCGCTCCCGAGAAGATAGAATCGTGATCATTTCCTAATTAATAGATGATAAGTTTGCGATTGAACCGCGAGAATAGACCCTCCCCATCCATGAGCCATCGGATAAGCTCGCCACTTAATAGTTAACGTTTAAAATAAGAGTAAACTAACGTTACATAGTTGCAAGAGCTGTTTACTGTTCAACTGTCTATACTACGGAGGGAATGAAATCATACAGTGCTTGTAATGTTTTCTTTAGACGCTCACTTGAACGAACTTCTTTCTATGACTCATGGATGGGGGTGCGAATTAAGGGAAGGCCACCACTATTTTGTACATACACGTGTTTCTGTTAACTTCATTCATAATTTGTCTCTCTCACGGAGTACGAACAAAGTTAATTTATTTTACAAGGTAATAATTACTGTTTCTATTGTGTAGTTGATTTTTTTCTAAGTTAGAAGTTTATATCAGGATTTTCCAAATAGGATTTATTAATCACAAATAATTCTATCTTGACGAGGTGTCAGAAGTTTCTTTATTGGAAAACAGTTACTTTTAGAGTAACGTTTGTTTAGTCGTATCAATTTTATCGGTTGAAACATTTGTATAAGAATGTTTTTATATAATTGTAATTGAGGCGTCGATCGTTCACGTGTACGTTTGTTATAATAACTATCGAAACTACTATTTGAGTGACTATAAAAAGTATGTACAAAAACGATTTTGTATATACTTAATTGTACAGCACAGATAGTACGTTTTGCAATCCTAAATCTTTCTATTGTGAACAATTCTAGTTTCTATATGTATTTTTTTCCAATGTTTTTTTCTGCGAATCCTATCTTAGCTACACGTGAACGATTCTTCTATTTTATTAATAAATAACTTTAACTCGCGTTAAATGTTTAAAATAAGTTACAGCGTTGAGTTTCATTGTGTTTATTCACAGATTCTCTCTTTCTTCTCTACGTTAACCGTTAATATCGCTTGACATTAATTTTTGTATATTGAAATGTACTCTACGATCGACCTGAACGAACTTGTAACATAATAGCGTCGTTATTTCTTATTAGACGATTTAAGAATAAAGAGAAAGGGGAAGGAACTATTTGAAAAGTGTCTGTACCGAAGATGCAGCTTGTAAATACGTTGAATAGTACGTATTAGGGTGTATTATTAATCGTGTTTTAACAATTTCGATCGGTATTGTAAGCGAGAATGGTTATTTAAAGGAAGCAGATGCAATAACATGTCCATTAGGCTTAGCAAGCCGGTAAGATAGTTCTTTACAGAATAAATTATTGTTTTAAATCAGAAACTGTCCAACAATCGTCCCTACTTTAATTGTAACGTATTACGTTCAAGCATTTTTACCATTTATTAACTACCAGTCCTTTATAGTGTAAGTAATCTTTAATTTGTTCTAAATTAACTTTGAAGAACACTATATTGTAAATCTTAAAACATTGTATGCTTCATGTAAGGAATACTTTAAGTTATATTGATTAGCTAATCGTTTCTTCCTTTTATTTCAGGTGTCACAAAAGCAGAGGTAGCAAGGATGATTTAAAAATTGTATATTTAAGAAGAGGAAAGGAACAGAAATGGAAAGACCAAGAAAAGAAGGAAGGGGGAAGGGACTGGTATATTCTATTATATATATCTAATATTATATCGCATAATTTTAATTTACTTTCAAGATAATTGCTGTAAACTATTTAAATTGTATCTACAACTTATGTTACTTTTTAGTTTAATGTTTCGTTTATCCTTTCAAATGACAAATTAAATTATCGACAGTGAAGTAAAAAAAATTACGAAACTGGTGGCGCCATCTCTGTAAGAACTATCTAAACTATTTGAAAAAGAAGTTCAACTCTCTTTCCAGAGATGGCGCGACCAGCACAGTAGTTTACTTCGCTGTCGATAACGATGTGCGACCAGTTTGAGCACTTTTCACAGAGATGGCGCCACGGGTCCTAGAGGAGGGTCCGTATTATCCGTCTCACTCTTTCTTATAGCTTTTTTATATATCATTCTCTCTCTTACCTCTAAAGCGGGAGAAATCAAATAAATTACAATTAGATTACAAAGTTTCTTCTTTCTGTTGCAGATTTTTAATACATGGAAGAACAGGAAGAGAGCTTTCAGGCACCGATGAAGGAATCTGTTTCATCCATTAAGGCTTCAATATTTGTTCTTTATATTTTCTACTGTTAATTACCATAGTGTATTTAATTATAATAGTAGATATAAGATATATTGTATTATTAGCACAAGCGCTATTGTTAGACAGAATTTAATTGTAATTTATTGTATATTTCATTAATTAAATTAAATAAATAAATTGTTTGAGAGATATGAAACAAGTTTTATCATTTTCCCTCAGTTCCTTTCGAAGTCTCTATTCAAAAATTCCGAAATTTGCCAAAATCTTAGGAAATGACGTCACTTCCAGGAATCGTCGAAATTCCTAGAATTCTCGATGACGTCATTTCCAAGAAGTGGCACCTTCGGATACCTCCTCATATGTTATGTTCTCCTGATACAAAGTCGAAAAATCGGGGTTTCGATCGAGAAAATTGGAAATGTATCAGGAGAACATAAGTTGTTAGGAGGTACACATGCCACTTCTAGGAAAATGACGTCACTTCCAGGAATCGTCGAAATTCCTAGAATTCTCGATGACGTCATTTCCAAGAAGTGGCACCTTCGGATACCTCCTCATATGTTATGTTCTCCTGATACAAAGTCGAAAAATCGGGTTCCCGATCGTGAAAATTGGAAACGTATTAGGAGAACATAAATTGCGAGGAGGTATTCGCGCCACTTCCAGGAAAATGACGTCACTTCCAAGAATCGCCGAAATTCCTAGAATTCACGATGACGACATTTCCAAGAAGTGGCGCGTTTGGATACCTCCTGTGACGTCATGTTCTCCTGATACAAAGTCCGATTTTCAAGATTTTGTCCGAAAAATCGACAATGTATCAGGAGAACATGACGTCATAGGAGGTATCCGAACGCGCCACTTCTTGGAAATGACGTCATCGAGAATACCGAGAATTTGGGCGATTCTTGGAAGTGACGTCATTTTCCAAGAAATAGCAAGAATACCTCCTCACATGTTATGTTCTCCTGATACATTTACAATTTTCTCGATCGAAAACCCAATTTTTCGACTTTGTATCAGGATCGAATCAAGACTTCGAAAGGAATTGGGGGAGAATAATGAAACTTGTTTCATATCTTTCAAACAATTTATTTATTTAATTTAATTAATGAAATATACAGTAAATTACAATAGAATTCTGTCTAACAATAGCGCTTATGCTAATAATACAATATATTTTATATCTACTATTATAACTAAATACACTATGGTAATTAACGTTAGAAAATATAATGAACAAATATTGGAGCGTTGGTGGACGAAACGGATTCCTTCATCGGTGTCTGGAAGCTGTCTTCCTGTTCTTCCGTGTATTAAAAATCTGTAACAGAAAGAAGAAACTTTGTAATCTAATTAACACATTATATGCAGCATAATTAAACAGAATTTTATGATTCATGTTTTATTTATATTGTTGGGAAATCTAAAACGGTAAATATAAAAGAAATTACACTAAAACTACTGAAATATACAAGAAATAGCAATAAAACTATTGAAATATACAAGAACTTACAATAAAACTATTGGAATATACAATAAATTACAATAAAATTAATATATTGCAATTTATTGCACATATTATTAATTTTATTGCAATTTCTCGTATATTCTAATAGTTTTATTGCAGATTCTTGTACATTTCCTTAGTTTTATTGCCATTTCTTGTATATTTCAATAGTTTTATTATAATTTATTTGATTTCTCCCGCTTTAGAAGTAAGCGAGAGAATGATATATAAAAAGGCTATAAGAAAGAGCGAGACAGATGATACGGACCCTCCTCTAGAACCTGTGGCGCCATCTCTGTGAAAAGTGCTCAAACTGGTCGCACATCGTTATCGACAGCGAAGTGAACTATGTGGCGTTACCGACGTTATCGACTTCCTCGTATAAGCAGACACATTCACAGCCATCTACTTCCGCTCCTCGGAGGGTACATTTTCGTTAGGAAATTGTTTCAAAATTAATTCACGCCATCTATAAACAAGAGACTCTCGTTTGCGACGTCTTTCAAATTTCTACGCTTTTCAAATTAATTATTCACTTATTTCTTCTCCATCAAAGAGTACACATCACAATTTGCCTCTGCCAAATCTAGATTTGTACTTCTTAGCTTCTACCTCAGTTTACCTTAATTGTAAAGACTTGTTGCTGTTAAATAAAATTGTTATATAAAAGCCATCCTACGTGAAAGTTAATTAGAAGAAAATATCGTGGCCAACGACAAATCCACAACTACTGTGGCGTTACCGACTTTACCGACTTCTTCATATAAGCAGACACATTCACGTCATCTATAAACAAGAGACTCTCGTTTACGACGTCTTTCAAATTTCTACGCTTTTCAAATTATTCACTTATTTCTACGCCATCAAAGAGTACACATCACAATTTGCCTTCGCCAAATCTAGATTTGTATTTCTTAACTTCTACTTCAGATTACCTTAATTGTAAAGACTTCTTGTTGTTAAATAAACTTGTTACATAAAAGCCATCCTCAGCAAAAGTTAATTAGAAGAAAATATCGTGGACAAGACTAAAAACCACACTACTGAAGCACTAGCGCCATCTCTGAAAACAGAATTGAACTTATACTTCAAATAGTTGAGGTAATTTCCCCGGAGATGGCGCCACTAGCGACAAAATAAAATAAAAAGAGAATAGTACCACGATTGACTACGTAGTATAATCTAATCTCCTGTGCATACAATTACACCTTCAGCAAAATCATACTGTATATACTTAGAATGAATACAAAGTACTGTCGATTTAAATAAACTACCATCTCTCATATGCACAGATATACTTAATATGCAATTGAAGGTAGTCACTCTTACCTGCGCACTCACGCATCAACTTAATAAATACAAATAATAACAACGAACAGCAAATAAATTCTCGAATGCAAATTTTTCTCACCCCCATTATTTCGAAAACTTTCTCGAAAACTTTTTTTATCAATTCTCTCTGAAATTTCTTCAGAATGTAATGCATTATTAACTAAAATGAGACATATAAGTACAAGTATTATATACTCATAGGTGTATTAGAAAGTATATATATATATATATATATATATATATGTATACATGTACTTCCCTACCTTTGAATTTGGCTCGGGAATAGTAGATTCCTAATAATTTCGCGTGCACGTAAGAGCTGGTCGAAGTCGAATATGTTGAACGATATTCGATCGTGTTTGTGATGTCATCGTAACTACGCTGCGAAACTAAATCCGCTATGTCGTGCAATATTTGTCAGACGAAGTTTTCTTTTTTCACGAAAGAAGTAAGTCGCTGTTTGTCTTGATCGAACCGTATCGGATCTAGGTTATGTCGCCGTGCTGCGGGTGCTTCCTTGTAATTTATTTCGCGCACGTTCAGCTACGTCGATCCACGCGTGTGTTAGAATAGTCAGGCTGGCGCAATTTTTAATTCCCGTTCCCGTTGCTATTTCATCATTTTTGTTTCAAATTATTTAGGTTGCTTGCCCAGGCTGCGGCTTTGCATATTGCAACAAGTGCCTCAAATATAAATGTAACATTCCAGATAGAGGTGTGAAAAAGGTCTGCGGACGTTGTTTTAATAAGCACAATTTTTCTACGACCAATTCCAGTTCTAATAACAACGTCAAAATGTCTAACGAGCAAGAAGAGGCCATGGCTCCGGTAGACATCACGAAAAAGTAGTTCTTCGGATATGCAACTGTTACGGTTGAATTGTAAGGGTTTCTCGTAGCATAGCTCAATGGTTTTGTTTAATTTTTGTAGATTAGACTCATTGGAGAACCCAGCGAAGCCTCCTATCGTAATGTACACGCACACCAATCATTGGGACAAGTTTAAGAAGGGCTTGGAGCCAGCCGATCAGGAGATTGTTGATAGATTACAGAAATTAAAGGAGGAAGACAACAAGTCTACGACTTTAAGCGTGGATGAGATAAAAAG
This sequence comes from Xylocopa sonorina, assembly GCF_050948175.1. Lineage (NCBI taxonomy): Eukaryota > Metazoa > Arthropoda > Insecta > Hymenoptera > Apidae > Xylocopa > Xylocopa sonorina. Next base: position 19,660,392 of record NC_135193.1, read on the forward strand.
GAGATTGGCATTGCTGAAAGACGAAGATCCGGATGTTAACCAGCAGAGAATAAATGTACGTATAACAGTCGCACCAAACTGAATGAGTATGCTAGCAAAATATTGTACAATTTCTTTCCTACGAACGTAGCGTAGATAATCACGGTTACATAATCGTAGATACATCGTGTGGATACCAGAACAGATCAACAAAAGGCAGACGACTTGATACAAGAGTATTTCGACCAATTGGAGCTATCCTCGGGTAGCGATTCGGTTAGCGAAATCCAGGCACGATTAAGATCGTTGCAAGATATCACCGATAAACCCAGGCAACACTCCACGAATGATCTCGACGACGATGAGAAACAAGTAACGAAAACACTGATTGCGAAAGCGTTGGCGGAAGCGGAGTTAGAAAAGAAGTATAAAGAAGATGTAGATGAAATCGAGGTGGAGGTATGCAAGATTGATATTTTATAGGCAACAATCACTTTGAACCAGATCGAAAACATCTGGGTCGTAGTTTGAAAAGAATTAATGAATGTGCATTGTGTTACATACAATTGCAGGCAGCAAGACAGACTGATGATGAGGATGAGAAACCTAGTTGCGTAATGTGCGATCAAACGGAAGATTTGCAACGATGTTCCGGTTGCCACGGTGACCTTTATTGCACCGTATGCTTTGAAGATAATCACGACGATTTTGAGATGAGAAAGCACAAAAGGGAGCCAGCATAAATTGGAGGGAAGAGAAATTGGAGGTCGAGAAACGCTTTGCCACAATTTATATACTATACTGCATCTATGTGCAAATTATTACAGCTGAGGCACTTGCTGTGTACTTTTTTTTAAATATTCACATTATAACATCGTCACCTGTAATTTCTTCTTTTCTATCAGAATTACTAGTGGTATCAGTTAAATAGAAGCATTCCTCACAAAGTATGTACGCACTCGGATTAAGTATTACATAATTAAACAAACGTATTATAGTTATAAGCAAACATAAAGTCGAGATTGTGATGATATCAATGTGGTTGTATCGTCAGAAATTGTTCTAACACCACCTACGCCTACTTTCATAGGAAACTAGCTCTGTAACGCTTCTTTTAATTTTACACGTTTGGTAATGGATATTTACGCTTTAGCTGAAGGACAAATTGTCTATTTCTATGATTTACGCAAAGTTTTCAATAATTTATCCACGCAAAATGGAGACTCAATTTACAAATGAATATGTATGTGATATTTGATGTAATTTTGTAGCTTTTTATCCGCATTTCAAAGTAAATAAATTAATGAATCGTGAATATTTCAATCAAATTCGATATCCGCAGGATTTCTAACGAATTGGAATAATAGCTTGCGATGCGTCAATTAAATGTTATTTGGAAACAATATCTAAACACTTCTTTTATTGTTCTTCGAGGATTATTTTTGCCAATTTAGGTGCCAAAACGAGAGTCAGTAACTCAGTCTAGATGTCAGCGAAGATATCTACCGACATCCTCACTGGGATTTCCCGGAGGTGGTCGGTGTCGCGACGCAAAAACCTCTTCTCAAAGTCTAAGCTAGCATGCTATTTTTGGATGACTCGTATGCATCTACCGTGCCAAGTTTTCGGGCACGTATATCGGTTCTTACCAATGACTAAAGTATTTCTTCTTTTGCTCATTCGATTCGTTTGTCAATTTAATCTGTTTTTAATTTTATTTTACTTTAACAACGAGAAGACTGGGTCTGGTGCTCTAACGGATCCTCTGAAAATTGTTACATGAAATCAATTGTTAAATTGATCGTTTTTAAAATGAAATAAAATTAATCGATCAGAACTTTTATAGGAAATAAGATCTTTTTCCATACTCGCTTTATACCTACCCTTGAACAGATTTAACAAGCTAACAAGGTAGGAAAAAGAGTAAAACAAGTAAAGAAAGTTCTGTAGTTGCCAATATTCTGATTACAAATAAGCTAGCAGTAATTATCTTTTAATTTTGATATTAAAAAAATTTGTATTTCGGATAATTTTATTATTTTCCAAATGTTTCTTTCGTGTACTTGATTTTCTCTCAGACTGTACGATTCTTCCCATAAGTTCTCAAAATTCAACCAAAGTTATTTAGTATTTCAAGGAGAATGGCGTGCTTTTTCAACTGCAAACAATTCAAAGGAATTTGGCAATGAAGAAGGCGCGTGCGTGTAGCGGATGTTGTTCTTAGCAGGTCGTTGATACTCGCAATTTCCGTTGCACCAGAGGCAGCAATCTTCGAGGAAAATGCTTCTTCCTGAATGTTCCTTTTACCTTGCGAGTCCTGTTTAATATCTTTGTCCAGATTCAATTACTTATCAACGTAAGAGAGCTTTCAAACAATCCAGTATCTCTAAAGCTTTTCAAAGACAAAAATTAGGAAATTACAATTTGTAGTTACGAATCTGATACCTTAGAATTTATAGTTATATCCAAAAATGACCAAGTTTGCGCTTACTATCATCTACTAACAAGAGTACCTTTAAACGCAATAATAATTCTCTAAAATCTTTCTAGGAATGATAAATGTTTTTAACTGATGACATTTTCGCTATGGTTTATTACGCTGGATTGATGCCAAAATCTATTACGGTTTTGATAACGGCTCGCCTCTTGCCTAGAAGTTTTAGCAAAACAATTATACAATTCTATCAGTTTATTCTCTTGTACATGGACGCATTATTGTATCAGAACGTTTTGATGTCACTCAAAATGTTTGGGCCATTCTGTACGATTCAAAAGACCAGACTTTGTATTTTTAATTGAATGCGTTTGTTCATAAAATAATTACACTTTCGCCACATTTATACAATATCCTACCGAGAGTTTTCATTTGTTTGCCACACTATCAAAAGATCACTCGTTCATACACACTCATTTACCCTCTCTGTTTTCCACGTTTCCATACAATTTCTCATTTATACACGCTTTTTGCACACACGTTTCACACACGTCAGAGAAAATACAAAATCTTCTGGCTAAAAGCACATGACCTCTACGGATGAGTAAACAACATCATACAGAAAAGAAAAGAAAAGAAAAGAAAAAACAAAAAGATGAAGAATAATGATGAGTATCACCCTGAAACAAGGAACCATAAAACAATGCACCCCATACCTCGTTACCATTCTCAAATCTTTTCAAGCAGAAGACGAGCCTCGAACATCTGAAATATTTTTATCCTCCATGGAGATCTCATATAATGTTCTCATCGGTGGTGATCGCTCGGAATAACGATGAACAGGATGCACTATTTTTTACAAGACGAACAGATACGATCCTAATATGTACACGGTTTGTATTATCACGACACACATTTCAACGTCGCCAAAAGATGTGCACATGGTATTTAAACGAAGTGACTCGGAAATTCGCGAATTTTCCGCTTTCCAAATCGATTGTTTCAGACTAAACTGCGTATCGTACAGTAAGCAACTTGCGTGTGAAAAATCTAGTTTTGTAAAAATAGTTTTGGTATCTTACAAATAATATAGAATTAACAAGCAAGCTTCTGTTCAGTTTCGTTTGAATCGCGCAACTTGTCTTAACGATGTAGATGAGGAAGACAGGAAGCTCTACTCGCTGAGAGATGTTTAAGCAACAATCGACTTGCAATTAATTGAAATTGATCTAGCTCTTTTTACAATTAACTTCTTATGGGAGAATCTGCGAATTTCTAACTCACCATCTCTTAACAGCCTATTATAATTAGGGGCACGAAAGATCGTACTCGTAATCATTCAGCAGACGCACAATAAATTATAAATAATAATAATAAAGTTAGTTTAATTATGCCTCAGGCCGTGCGCTGTAATACTAGTCGTACGAAACGGATCTATTCCGTTTATGAACGTTCGTCTCCAACGTATCTAACATGTTTGCATTTTTTTTTTTTTAATTAACATCATCATCATTATCATCATCATTATACAATATACACTAAAATTCACATAATTGTATTAAACCTTTCAAACTTTATTACCAACACTGACCAAAATGTCGCTCTTGACAATGGCTCAGAATCTGTACTAAATATCGGTTCCTACGAAAAAAAAAGAAGAAAAAAAAAGAACAGAACGTAAAACAAAGTTGTCGTACTTTCCTCAAACGAGATCATTGCTTCCAATCATTACCAATTTCTCTTCTTTTTACCCACTCATCCACTACTTGCACAATCGTTTTGCCAGTCGATGAGTGAATAAAAGAGAGAAAATAAAAAAATCTAATAAATAACGTCACTAATCAAAGAAAAAGGTAGTAATAATAAAAATAAAAAATAAAAGAAAAATCACTCCTAATGGAGACCGATAATTCAGCTTCTCCAAGTGCAATCGGATCGCATTGAAAACTATCGCGAAACGTATAATACAATTTCATGAGTATTCTACGTTCCTTTCCACGCAATTATTTTCGTGAAACAGTCGTAATGAGAATAGAGAAACAGGACAAGCCTCGTCCAGATACAACGCGACATATTTGCGACTTCAAAAGTACAAGGCGTTCGTTGTTTATTAAATAATCCTTCTGTATCAGACCGCTGGACTCGTTTGTACAAATCCTTTTTCGTCCTGGTTGGAGAACACAGGGCACCAAAAAGTACGCATCCTGTACGCAATTCCACAGTGGACGAGTTCAGAGCAACGAAACAGAACAGAAGAACGTTTCCGGTTCGACTTGGTTCCGTGTTGACGATCATGCGATTGTTAACGTCGATCCACGACATTTTCCCATCAATCTGGCACCAAGGACAATCGAAAGTAGAGAAGAAACAACGGCTTGGTACTCTTGACCATTCGAATCAGCCCGGAACTAATTGTTTTCGACTCCGAATAGTGATGCAGTTGGTGCAATTTGAAAGTCGTAACATTTCAATAATTTTCCCAGTCTCTAATTCTACTTTGCATTAGTCTCGTTGATATCTGGAGCTGGCAATGGTATAGGTTTGTCGGAAACGGGAGCCTGTTTCTTCGTCTTCTTCCCTTTCTTTTGCGATTTAGGCGATTGTTTCACCTCGCCCTCTATCTCCATCTTCTCTGGTTTCTGCTGTTTTTCCTTCCCAGACTGTTTATTATCAGCTTTCTCTGATTCCTTTTCCTTGGAAATGTTTTCCTTCTCGTCTCCCTTCTTCTCTTTCGACGCGCTCTCTTTATTCTTTTCATTGGAAGTATCTTCTGCCTTCTTTTCTTCGGAAACGCTTTCAGCTTTCTGCTCCCCAGAGATATTCTCTACTTTGTTCTGTTCAACGTTCTCCTCCGCCTTCTCAGCAGCGGCACCTGTTTCCTTCACTTCCGCGGCACTTTCTTGCTCCTTTTTCTCAGGAACCTCCGCCATATTTTTCTCTTCCGTTACACTCGTCTGTTCTGAATTCTGCTGAACTTCCATGGATGCAACTTCCTGCTTATCCAATGGAGTCGCGTCCATGGGCTCGTCAGTAGTCTGTTTATTCTCCTGTTGTACATTCTCTGTTCGATCTTTGTCAGAAACCTCCGCATTTTCTGCGGACGGCTCGTTGGTCTCTTTCGACTTCTTCGTTGGCGACGATGGGCCAGGCGGTAGAGGGATGGGTTCCTTAGTCTGCGACTCTTCTGGTTTCTGATCAACATCCATCGATTCAGGCTGTCCAGCTTCCTCGATATTGCTCGATACCTGATCCTCTTGTTTCCCTTGTTCCTCTGGCGACGTCTGTTGCGAGGGGAGTGGCGCTTTCGACTCCAACAGGCTAATCGTCTCCTGTATAGTCCTGATCGCGTTCTTACGTGCCTGCCGCACGTTATCCCTGCCCTCCGTCTCGATATCGTCCAGTTTAATCAATTCTCTAGTTAGCATTTCGTCCAGATAGATATACTCTTTATCTGTTCTCGAATTACCGCTATACTGCTTGACCTGTTCAGCCAGGGAGTCAACCTCTTTTTGTACAAGAGCCACCCTTTCCAAAGGATCCTTCGGAAGTGTGGGCTTAGGTTTCGGTGTCTCCTGTTGCTGTTGCTGAGGCTGCGGCTGTTGCGGTTGCTGCTGTGGTTGTTGCTGAGGCCTTTGTTGCCTTGGTTGCTCGTAGTGCTCCTTCTGAGGCTGTCTTTCGGTGAACTGCTGCTGCCTAGGGTGTTGGAAGGTGTGACTCTGTTGCTGCCTCCTAGAAGGATGCTCGAAACTGCCAGGCGGCGGATAAAACGGTTCCTGAAAGTGCGGGGACCATTGGTGCCTCCCACCGAAGTGTTGACCGAATGGCGACGATCTCTGTGTGAAGTGCGGGGGCGCGTGGAACTGCGTGGGCGAAGGTTCCCTCCGGAAGTGAGGAGACTCCTCGAAACTCCTTGGAATAACAGGTTCGTCTCTACCTTCAACAAAGATTGGAATATGCCTTACGGTACTCTGCTGTTGAGGCTTCTGTTGTTGCTGTTGCTGCGGCTGTGGCTGTTGCTGCGTTTTCTGTTGCTGCTGAGGCTGATTGTGCTGGGGCGTTATGTCTATCCTGGAAACGTATCTCTGCTGTCCCTGTGGCTGCTGTTGCGTTTGCTGTTCCTGCTGTTGAGGCTGTTGCTGGTGGTTAACGGACTGTCTGTTCTCTGGCGGCGCAGACATGGATCGCTGGTTACGATTCCCTCTGTCCGGATTCTCCATGTTGTGGTGGTGCTGACCTATGTCCACGGTGTTACGTAATCCGTATTGAGGTATTTGGCTTCTTCTATCGGTCTGTTCAGAATTGGAGGACTTTTCCTGGTGATTCTGGTTGGCGTCCGCTTCACCGTGGGAGCTGGCGCTGGTTCCACTGGCAGCGCTGCTTCCGCTTGCTTGGCTCCTCGCGTCCTCGTCGGAATAACCGTGTTGATAACTGTTGCGACCACCGTTTCCACCGGAATCGCGGTTCCGATTGCGAAACGTACCGTGGAACGGGATGTCACCCCAAGGCGGACCCAATAAGTGATCAGCGAATTCCGGATGGCGGGCTGCTAGGTCGTCAAGATGGGCCCGGATGTCGCTTCGTCGACCAAAACCGTCGTCGTCGAACGGAAATGCCTGGAAAACAGAAATTGAACGGACGGTCAGCGAAACCTTCGTCGCGTAGACTTGAAATAAAAAAAAAAGTTCGTCGTGTAAATGCTCCTTTTTACGCCTCTGTTAGTCTTTCTCATTAATTGTTAGTTTTGTTATTACACATAATGGAATCTAAGCTTTTAAAATAGTTCTGTCGACACAAATTCTTTTGAACGTTCTGTCTCTTCATGGAAACCTCGCAGGTCTGAAAAAATTCCAGAGGAGATCTTATACTAAATATTAGCAGCTTCTATTTCTCTATATGACTTTAGTGCATTAAGCGATTTTAATCTCGTAAGTCCTAATCTGAATATTATTCCTATATATTCTGATTCTTAAATACAAACGTAAGTACTACCTACTATGTTAAACTTACTATATTATACTACTCTATCTCTCATACTCGTTCGAAATTTAAATAACAATGCAAACTAGCACAGAGCTAATGCTACAGCTAATTAATTATTCCACGAGAAGAAGCGAAAGCAATGCAGGCGATGTAACTTAATGCTTTCAGATCGATCGAATAAATTGTTATAGAAGACGAAACATGGTATAGTTATTAAAAGTATTTCTTGGTATTCTTCCACAGATCCATAGACATCGATGACGGTAACTTCCATTGATACACCGTGTGTACGATCGCAAAGTGATACCTACAAACGTTAAAATTACGAACGATCATTTGATTAACGAGCAGGAGACAAAACGCACGGTTTCTAGTATTCTTTACATCTCGTTCGTCGGGAATTGTACAGAAAGCCTTTCGCTCGTTCCACGCTACCTTTTAAAGGTGCACACGGTTCCCCTTATGAATCATACACGCTCGTTAAACGTTACGTCTACCTGGAGTCTTTTATTTTTCCCTCCAACGTTTCTCCATCTGATACAGCCTTTTTCTAGACTATCGACCATGCTCGTACGCCCACCAGGACGGAAATTCTTCGTTTGCTCATTCCAGATTTCATCCCTTTTCTTCCATTACCACGCGTAAACAGGTTATTCAAGAATTGAAAATCGAAATAAGAGACAAGAAGTGAAAACAAGGCTCAGATATTTTTACGTGAAAATATTTTCTGACGAATGAACGTTTCTGTATTTTATAAAGGGCAAAATCGAAACTGTTTCGATAAAAGGTCCGTATAACGGATACAGATGTAGGATTACATCAGGGAACAATTACAATTCGAAGATCGCGGACGAAGGTGCCCAGAGATTATGCTACACTTCCGACCATCGAGTTATGAAACTTGTTAATTATTACGAAATGCAGTACCAGGAATTGCAGTTGAACCGCTGTGCATTGAATATTCATCCGTGAACCGCATTCCGCACGTTCCTTGCCTTTTATGAGACTTTCAGTGATCCCATTGTCGCGTCTTTCCTTGTTACACGTGACGTCAGAGAACGCGTGGGCGTGCAAGTTACGTTTCATTTGACAACACGTCCCAGAATTAAAACAGACACAAAATTTCAAGTGTGAAATGCACCTCTAAGACACGAATAATCGAGCCGTCGATTGAAAATGTGATTGTGTACGTTTAAAAAGCTTTCTCGATTGTACTGGAAAGGTATCTCCATGGCCAAGAGAGGATGATCTCTCGCAGGGGCTGCGAGAGCGCTAATTTTACGCCCGTCTCATGCGACTGAAACGCGTGCGTAAGGACAAAATGGGAACCGGAGGCAGGGAAAAGTTCACGCGGCCTATGGCTACCCATAAAACGATAAACTGGGTGAATGTCAGCGCCAGCTTGGTATAAACGAAGAACTGTGTCATGGTCCCCTGAATCGAGCCCACGACAGATGCTGGTTTCGTAGTCATTTCCTGAGTTCGTCGCATAAATCGCACTTTAAGAATAGTCTTAAGCCGAGATTGAAATATTTCCAAGTCAACGATGACAGAGCGATTCGAAGGGACTGCTTTTCGGGGAAGCTGCGACTCTGGAAAACAGTAATAACGCTTCTGTTAATCGTACAAATTAACACTCTGGATGTAATCAGAATCATAAAAAGAAAATTTGAGGAAATTCGAACGCTAACATTGAAGAACATTCCAGCTGCAACGTTCACTGGAGCGTTGATGACGCAATATTTTGAAAGAACAGAGAAATGTGAAGGGTGTCGTTCAGTGCGCACCGGAAATAAGTTGCGGAATCGATCAGAGACCGAGGATGAAGTAAGAATTCCGATGTTGTTCCTCTTCCGTTCTCCGATGGATAGGATAAACACCCACGCGACATCTGTCAGGGGAAGGCGTCATCGTGAATAGTATTAACAGCAATGTTTATCGAAACCAGTTTCTTTTTTTGCGCGAAAAGGAGTAGCCGATTAGATCACAGGTAAAAATATCCTGCCTCTATCATCTTAGTCTTGAGAGGCCTAGGTACTCTTACCGATATCGAGAAGGCAATTTTCTGTTAGTTAACTCCGTTAAATGATATAATTGGTAGTGGAACCGATACAGTGAACTGCTTGAGGTAGTCAACTGATATAAATAGGTATTGTTAATGCGATTACTATGAATTTGATACCGAGTTTGGTTCTAAGAAGTGTACGATATAAAGGATTAACGATACTAAAAGTAATAACGAATATGAAAGTATTGGAGTATAATTTTCAGCTGCGATCATAGATAGTCCTTGACTGTCATCGATAGTAGAAGCTAATGGTAATAGCAACTAGCAATTTGGAGACAAATATCCTTATCTGGATTCTATGAATTAGATATCCCTATAATTAGAGTTGGAATTCAAGAGAATAGACCGTTTGGGGTCGCAAGATCTCGAGGCGAGCCTAATACGGCCGAGTAGTCGGCGCAAACGAGAAGAAATAAAACGTGTAGCCAGCGAACGAGCCACGATTATGTTACATTTTTCGTTTTTTTTCTTTTTTTTTCGTTTTCCTGTTCCTTCTTTTCTTTTTTCTCCTTCCACCTAACTCTGATTCCTTTTGACCATGGAGAATCCGAACTGCGTCCTCGAGAGTTACCGAAGAGAAACGTCTCCGTTAGTTTATTATTAGCGTGAACATGCTTGTATTTCGGACGAATGGACCTTGTTCTAGAAGAAACATGTTTCAAACACATAAGAAGTTGGAAAGATAAGAAGCCCCTTTTCCAGTCACACAACTATTTTAATTACTCCGATAACCATTATTTCGATGGTAGTTCTAGACAATAGCGAGGCACGAATACCCCCATAACGCTGACAGGAATTTGTTAACGTTTGTCACGGATATATAACATCTTTAGTCTACTATAAATTTTTAAAAAATCGAGATATCTGCCTAGATTTTTACATACTTTATCCTCGAGTTGGTTTCTTAAACTTGTATACATTCACTACAATATCAACACTTCCAGTCGATTAAACACCGCAAGAGAAGTATGCGCTTCGTATTTAATCTTCGCCAAAGTCATGGAGCAAATTTCTATACACATGTGCTGTTACACGGTGACACCAAAACCGGTGGGAGGAAAAAAATTTCATTCCTTCATCTGGTTGGTCCAGGGAAAGTGAGAGATCCACGGAGCCGACAAGTCGTCGTTTTCGTGGCAACAAAACGCACGTCACTCCTCACGAAATTTCTATTTCTAACTTCCACGCGATCTCGCGGAACGCAACAGAGAAGGTCGAAGTCGAAGTTACACGCAAGAGTTGAGAACATAGATAAGCACGCGAACCTTCTTCGCCGCCACCTCCTTTACGCCCGAATTTTCTCATACAACTCTAGAACATCGATTGCGTCTTCCATCGTTCGGTAAATTCTTCGCTGCTAAAAAAAAGTTCGTAAAAGACACGAATGAATAAGAAACAGAGGCGAATCGTTGTAACACCCGGTCGCATAAATGTACAAAATGATATCGAAAATGAAAAAGTCCGAGATATTGTGCAAGGAACTAGAAGTACGTAGATATATATCATCTCTCGAACGATCTGGAAAACTCGTCGGCTAGCCACGGTGCATACGAGCGATATTTCACGCGAATTCGTACGCTGGTTAAAAAAGAAACGCGGAACGCGTGCCGGAAAGTAGTTGTTGGTACGCGCTGAGGTTTAAGTCGCACGATTTCAAATGCGGAGGGAGCTTTGCCGCAATGTCGCCAGTCGAATACAATTCCCGCATTATTCTCTCCTGATGATCGAACTCGAATCTGATCGTCGAGCGAGCATACACATCGACGTGTTAAAAAAAAGGATGGTCAGTGATGTAGTAACCTGTAACCGTGGCCGATAAAAGTGTTATTCGTCGCCCGTTAGACAATCCGTTGTAGTAAGCGCAGATAATTGTGTCGGGAATGGGGAAAAAAAATGGCACCACTTACAGGGAACGGACGATCCAAATCAATCGGTTCTCCGAATTCGGATGCTTTGTCCACGATGACAGGCGAGTCCATTTTGTGGACCCTTTGATCCGTTCCTGATTTCGAATACGTGGTGTCCTTTTTTTTTTAATCCTCTCTTTCTCTCGAAGGACGAGACTTTTTAATAGGCTGGCTATTTTCTCACACACTAAGAGGTTAAGTTCGTGCTCTTTCGCTGTTAAGAGCTTGCTCTGCAGGTTAAGTGATATTTTTTTTTTATACGTTTTCAAGGGATCAGCCAAGAAGCTCACTAAACAGTGCCAGCGTGTTAACAAAAAAGGCGTAACGAAAATTAAACGTTTCAACTGGCAGCACTCTCGTTTTCGTTTTTTTTTTTTTTTTTTTTTTTTGCGTGTTTTTAAGGATCTTGCAAAATTACCGAGAGAGCAACGTGTCTGTCGTCTTAGTCTTCCCTTCGATCTCCTCGCTAGTACCTTATCGCTGTCTTCCTCCTTTCTTTCGTTACGTAAGAGAAGACCACACTGTCGGTGTCACTGTCGTTATTTCCTCGCACTAGGTAACACACACTCGCGACCAGACGTTCCGTGTCGGAAGGAAGTGTCCTTCTCGAGAAAAAAAAAAGTGTCGCAAAGACGCACGCGTTCAACCGTACGCTCCTTCCAGGTCAATAGCGAAACTGTCAGTATGCTCCCGGAGCAACTTAAATATATTTATTGTGTGGGCTGTATTGGGAGCCACGTGACTGCCGAGCCGAACGTGGCCGAGTCCCGACGGAAACGGCCGAGAGAACGCGCCAGAGGCTACTAGAACGTTCGTCTCTGTTTGGCACTTTCGAGAACATCGTTTGTTTTTGGCGCACTTCATACAGCACGCGATATCCGCAACGAGAAAAATGAACAGTCAAATTACACAGTCTTTGCAGACGACTCGATTAAACGCTGCGATCGATCGTATCCGTCGCTGATTATAAAAAAAATGCATGAATAAACTTTGCAAGAAATGACATTACGTTTTTTCGAAGAATTGTTCGTTATAACATATGCGCGTTATTTTGTATAATTCAGCGATGTTTATTTGTGCAATCTGTAGATTCCAGCGTTTTATTTGCAACGAATAAACAACATTTTGCAATTATGTAATTATTTCATACGCGATATTCATAGTCTAAGACATGTTCTTTTTCTTTTTTATGTTGGAACAATATGTTTTTATGCACGTTAAAACCGAGTTAAAATATTCTTTGAACGTGATTTATTTCTCGCGCTAACTTTCGTTCAGCATTAACGAGCTTCTCCATTTTTTTCTGATTTACAATCCGAGCAAGGCTGTACTCCGGACCCGTTTACCTATATCCTTTTATAGTAAACATGAATTCCACTGTACATGTTTATGTTTCCATCCGAAAAGTTGGCCAATTCATTCCCTTCCCTCGTTACCAACAATTCCCCTGCATTAAAGAATCGTCGTTGCTTCAACTACCACCTCTTGGTCTTAGTTTATCATCCATAAAATGTGCTGCCCTCCTACTTTACTTTCTTTTATTTAATATTAACCGTGAATCACGCTAGGCGTACATATAAATAGACCATGCCTGATTCAAAGGTACTGGTTCATCGCAAAATACGTATATAGATCGCATATTGTGCCCAATAAGAACTAAATCGAGCGATTAACAAATAAAACTCGTGTATCAACGAGGTTCTATTTTTAGAGTCTTCTAAGTTCTAAATAAAATCGCTTTTGAAACTCTGATACGGTACCCTTAGTATATACACGACCGTTAAGAGTTACCAACAATTTTAAGCGGTAACTGCAGACTTCATCATGACCGACGGAGAAATTGTGATAAAGTTCAACCGAATGCGTATAAATTAATTTACAGTTAATGGATATTTAACGACTCGCATATGTTCAGTTAAGTGCTTCGTCGTATCGATATACTAATTAATTTATTGTCAATTCAACTTTCTGATTGTTGGTCGCGTTATATCAAGAGGTCCGCCATTAAACATTAGTCATACGATGGTAGAATTTGGCTTCGCTCCAAAACTCTTCTACTCGCCGTGAAAATACGCGTGCAAGTCGTGCAGCTAGATATCACGTAGACACTTCACGATCAAGATGTGTCGTGACGCGACAATAAACCGAGACCTTGCTAGTCGTGACCTAACTTTATTAACAGCTAATGACAAAATTTCGTTAATGATAATTCATTGCTAACAGTAAACAAGCTCTACACGAATAACGTAACTTCTAACTCTATAAGTCTTCAACATTTATAGTACACAGTATTGGACGAATATTGTAGTACTATAAAGTGGAGAGTTTGCTAGTAAATAAAGCGGAACAGTGATATATAATACAATTCATTGAATTGTTTACGAAGGCGATTCGCGCAATAAAATTTGATGATTCAAATTCTCTAAACGATAAAAGTAACCGATGTATAATGAATTTAGCGTAGTGTCGATGATGTGACGATTGTAAGTCATACAATAATATGGTATATATTTTTATCGCCCGGTTATGCTATCGAGATGTAATTAATGAGATGTAGAAACCTTTGAGATGATGCTCGACGATTGGATAAAGGCCAAGCGCACTAAATACAAGGTTTCATAATCTAATGCGCGATTTGTAAATTGCTCCCCGGAAGTTTCCGTAATTTTAGCACCTTCGTACAAGTTTTATTCGATACTCAAAATATTATTAACGATACCTTGCATTTAAATAAAATTGATGTAAACTCTCAAATATCCTCCATCTTCGTTTTCGAAATATTGCGATTTTACCACAGATAAGCGTATCAGTGCAGCATAGTAAAAGCGAAAGCTTGCAAGACACTCGTATTTGTACAGCATGGAAAAAGAAGCTAAAAAATTAATAAATCAAGGTTTGATTAATTCGAGGGTCGGATAACTTACGATCACTATCTCTCAAAATCAATGCTTAAGCGATCAAGGTATTTAAACCCTTCGTGGAAGTTAGATACTAATACCATACAAATCCTTCGTACGTAATACTAAATATAATAAACGAAACAGCTTTTAAAAAGATAGAATTGACTTACTACCAGCACCATAAATGAGCACGTGCTGCAGTCAGCATCGAATTATAGTCCCTCCTTTTATGATTATGAACGTGTAACTTCGTCGATACGTCCTGCAATTAGCCTCCAAGGGAATTTATATATTTTCGAAACGTGACAGAACCGGATCGAATCTTTCAAGCAATGTCGAATGTTTGTACCGCGCTTGACAATAAGCAGGAAAGACAAATCGAATCTCACACATTGACGAACACGTCGATTCGCACACGCACAAGCGTACACAATCACAGTTGGCACGACAGATGACTCATAGCATACAAGATACAGATTATGTAATCGATTGCCTGGAAATGCATCAGCAAACTGCCATCTGTGAATTCTATAAAATGTCAAGTACAAATGCACCCCGATGATCAATGTGTGTACGTATATATGTACGTGACACCATCACGAGCGTGAATTACATATGCTTCTGATATTTCACGCTTCCACGTATTATCAACTACGATCTTCAGTTTTGTATTTCAGATGTTTCGAATTATTTGCCTCTTAAAATGATTAAGGAAACGTCTTGATTCTAACATCGTGTACACCTCTCAGTTTGAACAACGAACGACACTGTCACAGTGGATCAAATATCAATTATGAAAATGCAAACGTACATCGCTCGGTTAGAGTCGAACATGAATGGCATACCTGCACGTACTACTTGTCGCATTGCTCTATAAACCTACGAATATTGCAGCGATGCTTGTGCTATATCTTGGAGGACAAGTAAATTATGTGCTTGAAAGAGGCATAATTCAACTTCACAGTTCGGCGATAGATGACACGACCGAAGTACTAAAACAGAGGAAGTTGAATGTTATCCGTAGAGCAAATATCTTATTTTTTTCCTAATCGTATCATCCTTTCCCCGTATTCTTAACGATAATGGAATTAATGTTAGCAAAGAATAAACGTTTGCCTCATTGCGATGATAAGCAGATACCTCTTGTTCGACGTAGCCGTGAAACGAATCGTGAAATCACCGTTTTCACTTATCACAGGGAATGATTGAAAAAATTGGCGCCCAGCGGAACGCAAGTTTTGAGGTTAGTTACTGACTGACCTAGATTCCAACAGGAGCGATTCTTAAAGACCTAAGATCACCACGTGCGCGACGTAAACATTTTTTTCCTTACTTCATAGTGTTCTATAACTCATGATTAAATAGCTGAAACAATAATTCGTTTCATTTTTTAATTATTATAACGGAAAACAGAATAAATAACAAGTTACCAAGGTTATTTTTGCAGGATACGTGAAAATAAAGAAGAAGAAAAGTAAAAAATATTCCATCTATACTAAAGAAATATATCCAGCATAAAATTTCATCCTATCACAATAAAAAATGGTAAATTACTATATATGTATATATACATATATATATATATATGAAATGTGTTACCATCTAACGGTACAACAAGCGCATGGATAATATTAAATAAAGCTTTTGCACGATTTAATGTAATAAATAGTACAACTATACGACACGAAAACTGCTCAACAATTGTTCATCATTAAATAGTTAAGTTCAACACAATTACTTCTTTCAAAGTTCTCTGCTCAATTTAAATGCTGGATATAAACAAAATTTCTAACAAAGAATCGAAAGTAAATATGATCGTCGATAGAATCGATTCATCGAATCGTTGATCAGACTGTTTGACGCGAGCGCTCGCTTTGGTTCCGTCTTCGATCTTGCTCTTCGATTCTGTCCACGCACCTCGATCACTCGCACGATCATCGATAAATGACGATCGATGATCTATGGTGATCGATAGCGATGCCAGGAGCGCATGAGGTACGAAGAAGTAATCGTTCGCCACTCGCTATATAGCAATCCAACGTTTCGTGACGTCATCGAGATCAAAGTGGGCAGTTTCTCTTACAAACACCAGCATTTCTCCGCTACGTAGCCTGACTAACATGCATACATTACACCAGCGTGTATTCAGCACGCATCAGACCTGTGTCCGCTTCCTTCTGCACCTATGCCAAATCGAAACAAAAACTATTACCACAATGCCCATTTTTACCGTTACACTTTTCTCTTCGCTCGTCACATTTTTTATTTCCTGCACAGATCGAGTTATCTCGTCAACCTAACACCACTGTGCACGGTTGAGAATTTAGCTGACGAGAAACATGCGAATCCGATTAATTAAAGGTCTCGCGGGTTTGCTTTCTCTATCTTAAAATGTTGATCATAATCAGCAGGAATTAGAAACTAATTATTAATAAACTTATAATTGGTAACGGTAAATTGAAACGAAATTTGATCAGGAATCTTGTATCCAGTTCTCAAATTTAAAATGCTACATTATTAATGTGAGAAGCATAGGTGCGGATAATCAGTTTCGCACGAAACTGCACCGCATTTCACGCGCGACGAAGCACCGCGCGCACGTGTACCGAACGATCGACGAGTGAAAGGAAAAGTGAAGATTCCTACTACAAGTCGAGCGTACAACGATGATGCGCCATTGATGCCGTTACCTCGGTCAACGCCACCATCTCTCATTCTTGTTTTAAAGTAATTGCAATCTTAAAAACGGTACGCGTACCTTGCCAATAGTATGAACATCGAAATCATTTCTAATATATTAGACAAACGAAGAGAAGATCGACATTCATTAACGAACGAAAATCGATATTATCCTCTTGAAATCCTGCGAGCAATTGTAACTGATACAAGGCGTGGCGATAAAAGCTAAAAGCTCGTTAAAAGCTTTTAGGTCAAGGTATTCACCGATCCACCAGTCTTTACACAGAAAGTCCATGTAATTTCCCAAGATTTTCTGAAGAATCTACATTTAATTGCGATACGTAGGGAAAGGTTCATAAAACTAAGTTATTCTTCTATTCTTAGCAAAGACTGCCAGTTCTAAAATTATAGTCGCCCTTCTCAGAAAGTGTGCAAGAAATTAATCATCGGTAACATTATACATACTTACTAGCATTATCATGCTCGATGTACGAACAGAAATGATCATCGAGATAAGGCACATAGCTATTCATATTCTATACACAGTCGTGTGCCTCTACTTTTATTAACTTGTTCTTTGTGTATCACGTTTCTTCTGTATATAATTTCGCTATTAACAAGTATTAATAGTTAAACGAAGTCTGCACAGTCCATGCGATCAAGGATTAACCGCAGATTATAGCTGAATAGATTTTTTGTAAAGGAGAAGCAAACTTTATGTACAGCTTCAACTGTACACATTCGTCGATTTACCAAAATTCATGGCGTGAAGGTATACTCCATCCATTCCCTCCCAGCGATTCGCAGAACAGACTATAAAGCGGATAGGAATGTTGCTTCATGAATGACGCTCGCTAGGAAAAGTGGGAGGGATAATCAAGGGTCCGGGACGTGGTTCTTGGAATTGAGAAAGAGAGCACTTTTTCAAGACGCCCCTTTCCACGCGCGATGCATCTCAATAACTCTGTGAATCACCACATGAAAATTGCAGTCGGTTATCGACGGGGTAACCTGAAGGAAGTTCTTATTACACGTGATTAACAACGAATTTCATGGTCCAACTCTATCTTTTACATTATAATATTATTATTAAAAGGAGAAATAAGAAATGATAAGAATTAAACAAGAAAAAGGGAGGAAAGAAAAGTAGCCCGAGTTCCCCTAAAAATCGATAAAATATTTTCGCACTATATTTCCACCCTCCACAAACATCTGCTACAATAACGTCTTCCAAGTCGATATTCACAAGGGAGAGATGAAATGAAACTGCCAAAAAAAAGGCGAGGGAAAGTCAACCGGTAGTAATCTTTGCAAGGTAAATATTGATGCAAAAACCAGACGGATAGCCGTCTCCGTTAGGTTCCCCATAAAGAAAGAACGGTGGATTAATCTCAAAATTAAAATTACAACTTTACCAGACACAGATGCAGCTGACTGTTTTAAACGAGTGAGAATACAATGTTGTACACACGGTACACCAGACGTGAAAGGGTTAAGAAGGAATACTTTACACAAGTATTCGTATTTTTTTCCTTTTTCCTTTTTTTTTGGAATGAAATACAGATGGCGAAGCAATGGTCGCGATCTTTGAACACCATCGGCATGTTCCGAGACATAGGAACGTTCTCGACGACGACGTTGCCGACGCGAAGACCTCTCTCAAAATAGCCGCCATTGATTCCCTCCTGCCATTCCAGACCGAGAACCGTTCGATCCAGAATAATCTGTCGATTCGATCCATGATTATTTCCACGCGTCCCTTATGCTTCGTGCAAAACAGTTGAATCGAAGTTTATCCAGTTAGGAACTATTTAAGCGGTACCTTGACCCTACAAGAATCTGTTTCATTTCTTTGGTGCTAATAAACTCTACAAATCGAATTCAAACGATTAAAGTATAAAAAATAGCAACACTAAATACCTCTCCCTTTAATTTTTAATTTCTATATGAAGCCAGAACTGACTGGTGAACAATCGCTTACCTCCATAAACCTAAACACAAACAAATATTTAATATAATACTTTGATCAATGAATTAAAAAATAATTTCATCGTTAAATAAATAAATATTAATCAAAGAAAACACGAGTAAAATATCCGTTCTCCTTTATCAGGAACTACGATCTTATCAACCGGTCAATGAAACTGTTTTATCACTGAAAACAGAGAAGGGTCCACGGTAGAGCCGAGTAAAGTGGTAAGTCATCTCGCCGGCGGGCATTTGGCAACAAACACGTTATTTCTGGGTCCTTAGCCGAGTGTGTCTGGGCTTCTAAAAGGCCAACGATATCATCACGGTGTACAGTGAGCGGTTTCCAGGACAGAATCGTGAGACCTACCGCACGTAGACTATATTGATCTCGTTTCGACTGGCGAACCGGCACATCGCCACCCTCATTCCCTTCGAAAGGGACGTTTAATGCAATTGGGGTGGTTTCTAATAGCCCGTTGTCCCCGTACACACACGCACCTCGCCGTATCAAGCTGTAGAGGAACATTCATTACAGTTCTATTCAGTATCTTAATCTTAAATAAAAGGAAAATATCGTACTCCCTGGAGGAAACCATCATTATATCGTCGTAATAATTCAGATTTGGATAAAGATCCTTTTATGGGTATCGTAAATCAACGTGTACTCAGAGGTCGCCGATTTTACTCCGAGAAGACAGTTCGATTTATCGATTTCGTTGCGCGCTAACATGCCGGTCGAAGCAAACGAGGTCGCACGAAAAAGGAAGGAAATCCATGGCCAATTCCATTTGAAACATCACCCTTCCCCCCTTTTTTTCGTTTTACTTCCCGTTTGTACGAGTAATTCCGTGTTAAATCAATGATATTAATGCAGCAAGAAGATATAACTCACAAGTCTATGGAAGAAAACAATGTGAATGTAGATATCGATGTGTCGAGAGATAATTCTAACCTCATATTTTTAATAACGTTACTTGAAAAGTGGTATTAAATGTCACGGGTGTTTCCCACGTTTTTTTACGCGACTCTCTGTACAAGAAACTGATTAAAGCAAGATAAAACTCTACTTACTACAAGAAAAATAACAATGACTAATACTCTGCTACTCAATAGATAAACAATTTTTACGTACTTTCGAAGAGAGAGAAATAAATAAACACTTCCGGTCGAACGAACGGATTCCATGGTTTGCAAAAAATGCGTACCATTCAAACGATGCACTGCTGCGTTTAGTTCGTTAAAAACAAAAAACACACTGCGCCAGATGATAACTCCTTTTCGACTTTTTTCATTTTCAACAGATTTTCTCCTATCGCGTCGATTAATATCGACAGTAGATAAGTTTACGATTTTTAATAGTCGGATATCGATCGAGAACATTCCACTATTTGCGTATATAAAAAAATGCTGCGAAATCGTGCGTCTGAAAATTCGAATAAAAATATATCAAAAGCATTACATATTAATTTAATGTACATTATAAAATTCGAATATTTTATTCTTCGAGCTATAAAAGCTCGAGATCGTATTCCTTTGTATTATTATTTTTTCCCGTACCATTCAGCGGTACAGTCTGAACTAATAGTCGAAACATAGAAACAGAGGGACTAAATTTGTTTACACGAAGGTAAGGTCACTGCTCGAATCGGGCAATGTTATGAGGAACGTAGAAACACGGGCGCACGGATCGTTAAAGCTATCCAATTAAACGAAAAAGCTTTTTTACCAAACGTATCCCGGCCAAACCGAAATTGGTATTCAATGCGCGCAAGGGAGCCACGTTTAAAATAATTGGAAAGTTTTCACGATACCGATACGGTCACGGGACCGCCATGAACTATGATAATTGGCTCGTTGACAATGCGGAACAGGTGATTCGGCACGGTGTACAGCCGTTTCTCGCGGCGTTAAAACAGAGGCGTGGAAGAATAATGTGTATTACGCAAAATGAATAAACGACACGTTCGAATTGCAGAGGAACAACAGAATGGTAAAGAATATTGTCAAGCTCGTAGAATAATCGACGCAGCCTTTGAACAGTGAACTATAGCCGTCGCTTGAAAAAATCTCATTCTATCGAGATATATGAAACATTCCTACGAACCGTACGCAAGCTTTCTTTCGCATTTTTACACGCCACGACATGCGTTTCGCTGGATTTCGACTGCCAACAAACAGGACAGTTTTTTCGTTCCTTTGCTCTCTGAAAATATCGGAATCGCGACAAGAATAACCGGCAAGCAGAGAAAACTGAATACATGCCGGTGTAACGACGTAGAAATTGGGCCACTCTATAAATAAAGAATTTTCGTGCAACGCTGTTCAAATACATTTTTCGATCTTCCCAAGCGATTCAAATCCTAATCGTATTTAAACTCCAATAAATCACGAGCCTGAGAATATCATTTACAAAAATGTTACCTCACGCCATATGCAAAAACACTAATACCGTTAAGAACGTATATAGTCTAAGAAGAGAAACATTACCACTGATGATTAGGAAAGTATCGTTGAGAAAAGTTCTTTATTAATGAACTTATCCCTCTATTTAGCACAATTCAAATTGAATACCTCGTAAAGGAATGATAAACTCACCCTCGAGAACGCGGAATGTCGTTCGAAGGGATCTCGAGCTGATCTATTACTGGGTTCGAAGAAAGACTTGCTGTCCTCGTCGAATTGTTGTTTAATCTCCTGTAGAAGTTCATCGCCAGATTTACCACGCAGTCTGTCGCCGAATTTCGGCCGGTCACGAAAATAGAAAGACATCTCCGCGTATGTCCGCGCACAACTGTTTCATCCGCTGTTACTGACCGTTGCACTTGTCCCGTTTAGCCGCGTATCAGATTTAACACTAAAAACCGCGGTTTCTTTCTTTCGTACGCGGCGAAACGGAGCCTCACACAATCTTCCCACGAACTGTTGCGCGTGACTGAAAGCTCGCGCCGAATTGCCCCGAGAATAATCAAAGGGCGCGCACGCGCAGACCGCGCGGCGCGATCGTGCCTTTTCGGCGCGAAACGCGCGCCTATTGGCCCGCTTTCGATCGCCAGCCAATCGCGCGTCACGGATCGTTACCGATTTATCTCGAACTGTACCTGCATATATTTTATACGATGTCGCCCCGTTACGTGCAATAGTTTCGCTTGTTGCAATCTAAATTTAATCGCTGGCTATTTAAGCTTTGCATTTTTTTCTTTTTTTATTTATACGCCGCCCCCCCCCCCCAGAATGTTCCACGTAATACTTTTGTTTATTTCAACACAATCGGTGGTTGTATTCGTATAGAAGTTACACAGTACGCGTTATGTAACAATAAATAAATATCTATTGATCACTGAAGAAGTGTAACTTATTTATTCTTTACCATTTCGATCATGAGTGTAAAATTTTATTCTATTTTATTGTTTGCTGTAATATTTTTAATTAACGTGTGTTTGAAAGGACTGGAATCGATTTAATTTTTACTATAAATATGTACATACACTTCAGATTGAATGTATCATAATAAATGTTATATATGCTTGTACATATACCTGACTTCGTAATAAATCATTATCGATAAATATTTATTCATCTATCAGAGATTCTCACGTGGGTCGATAGATATCGTCTCTAACAGAACGCATCTATACGTTATGTAGACTTGATTAAATTCTTTTAATTGTTATGCAATATATAAAAACTTGTATCGCACTATAATTGTTACAGTCACGCACGGTAAATTATAATTATCTGTAATTCAGTTGGTGTATTTTTTAAATATTTCTATAACCTCATAATTTCGATTCCTTAAAAATAAAGGTTTCATTCTGTCAGTTTTTTCTTTCTATAAAAACTGTTGTATTTTTAGAAATGTCTAAAATATTATCTTTTATTGTAGGTGTGTCAGCAATTTTATCGTAATTGAATTTAAGATATAATATTTTTTAATACATATATATACGTTTTCTTGCATTATTTGTCGTTTTTTCAAGATACAATTAAAACATTTAACTAAGATGTCTTTAATTTATAAATGCATTATATGCCAGCGTGCGAACAATTCCATTATGGACTTACATAGCCATCATGTTCAATATCACAATCCCATAGAATTGTCGCAAACTATTATCAAGCTTCAAGGTTTGAAAACTTGGAATGAAACAAAACCTACCAGAATTAAATATTTAAAACCACTAAGTCTAGATGATAGCAATAATAATAAAAATTCATATAACAATTTTTTTATTCAGCCTGAACTGCAAAATATTACTGTGTACGAGGACAAGCATGCAAGTAGTTCACCAAGAAAATTTGGTCACGATAGTACAATGTGCGCAATAAATTGCAGCGAGTTCATTGCTTGGGAGCATGAGTTGAACAAAAAACAAGAGATAGATCACAAAGAATTTCTTGACAGCATTGAAAGTCTTTGCAACGAGTTAAGTAACAAGAAACGTAGAGGAAGAAAGAAGAAAGAAAGAACAGATATGGATGATGCAAATGCAGCAAGCTTTAAGCAGTATATTGAAAATGTTATAGGAGTAAAGAATATAATTATGGAACCGTCGAACTCTAACTCTTCTCAAAGCCCGACAACTTCATTTTGGGACACTCAAGATTCAGTTACCAATACAACTATTAACAATGATTTAACACAAGTTGAAAAAAAGATAGAAGATACCAAAACTGACAGAGATACAAGCATTTTAATACATAATCAATTGTATAATCCTTTTTCATGGAATTCTGTTACTGCTATAAACGACGCTGGCAAACAGGAAATGTCTATCGATGAAAATATCTATTCTGAAACAATTTAATCTATCACTGAAAATTTTTGTTTCACCTATGTAAGAAAGCACGAAGACTGAATAAAGTACAAATAGATTTTTTTCACTTTTCTAAAGTCAGATTATATCATTAAGTTAAAGTGTTATTGCTATGAATAAAAAAATTTTTATTTTCTTTTATGTCAACAAAAACAATATAAATGAATGCAGATAACAATACTTATTTTCTATGTATGCTAAATACATAAGTATTTATATGTTGCTTCATTCTATACTACCTAGATAACAAACAATGCACAAATATTGTGTTATATTTCTATCGTGTGATCCCTGTAAGAAAGTACATTATAAGTCTGTATGTATTAAATAAATATATTTTAAGAATACCAAAGAAATCAATGTGATTCACAATGTAACGTGTTAACATTAGATATAATATATTAGCAAAAAGTTCATACCTTACTTATGTTCACGTAGGAGTGAAATTTACATTCTTGTTTTACACATTTTGTAAGACACACTATTGGTATTCAGTAACAATCCATTGAATTCATATTTCCTTGTTTGTACATCGTTAATATGTCGTCCAAAACTGATTCGAAACTAGTGGTATATGTAGTCAACCATCGACTTCTCTCTTCGATATAAGCATTAATATCAGAATTCAAAATTGTTTGGAGGAAAGCTTGCCTGGTCACGCAAGAAATACACTGAAACGTTTTCTCTTCCGACTTCTGTACTCCACTATCCATTTTCATCGAATTTTTATAGATAGAAGCAAGAAGATTCGCATCGTCAGCGTCTACTATTTCTTCGATCACATTGCTAGATTTATTGATCACTTGGCAATTGGAACTTTCAACACTATCCGCTGATTCGTACTTAACATAAGAGGTATCTAGCGTAGCACTATCTTTAGGTAGAGGCAAAATCGGTAAAGGTTCATTTAGTTTATACTTCAACAGGAATGTTTTTAGTTTCATTATTATCGCAGCGGATGTTTTGCAGACTTCAAAATCGCTATCGTCTTCTAAAGTAACTAAGAGTACCTAAGTATTACATAATATGTAAGTTCTCTGTTCCTTGTGAAATATATAATGCATAATAAAACTTACTCCCAAACAATTTTGTTTAGCCATTTCATCCAGAGCCTTGTTGAGTCTTCGTTTTATTTCAGATTCATTTAACGATACAATTTTTCTGTGCTCTTTTGAAAATGTCACTTTTGGAAAATGACCATCGAGTACCCCTTGATCAGATAAGTGCGATTTTATAAATTGTTTCCAGTATTCAAGAGCGCTTATCTTTACTTCCCAATGAAGATCGAATACAGCAGCTGTGGCCATTCCTCGTGACATCAAATCAATAATATTTTTCCTAAACAGAGATGTACAATCAATAAAATTCGATACACGATGAGCAATAGTTCTGCGCAACTTTACTCACGGCCATTTACGATGTACGTATAATTCTTTTATTAAAATTACAGCCTCCTTTCTAACTATAGCTTCGCTTTCATTATTAAATAAGTCTATCGCAATATTCTGAAATGAAAGAAGGTATTTTTATTTCTATGCATTTCGAGCAGCAATTTTCACATTTTCAATGAAACGTACAGGTAGGTCAAATTGCGACAATTTTGCATCCCACAATTTGTTTATCCGAACAGTAGAGGAAATAAAGATTAAAGCAGACGCTCGGACGTAGCTTTCGGCGTCCGTCTTGGCAATTTCAATTGCTAGTTGCAGAAAATCGTTTGCCAATAAAAATTCTTGGAATGCTGGATATTCTGTAAACATTTATATATTTCACATATTACGGTAACTCTCTCTTCACGAATAATTACGTACTGTCTTCTGAAATTGTAGCGATGGTATTTAAAACTTCCAATACACTGTCTCTGACTTCCCAGTTTATATCATGTAATCTTCTAAAGAGCGTTGGTCCAATTTCATTCATGTGACTATCTGTTTCGATCAGTAGTACCAAATTGGGCGGCATAAAATTCTGTATTGCCAATTTACATACTTTCAAAGCTTTTACACAGATCTACAACCACAGATTCATACAGAAGATGTAACATGGAAGTCATAAATTAATTTGCGCTCTAATTGTACAATTAAAACATACCATAGGCACTATCCCAGGGTGATTCAAAATTTCTTGAGCTAGTGACAACAGACATATAGTTTCCACACATTCTTGCCATTTTAGCTTGAATTTCTCTGTCATAACTGCTAAACCATTTAGAATGGATAATAATAATCCAGGATGTTCTACTATCGGATCTCCATCTAACGGATATTTATATGCGGCTTTTCTTGACCCGCAATCACTGTTATTTGCTGTGTTACTTGTATTATTCAAAACTTCATTGCATGTATCTGGTACACAATTTTTTAATACATAACATAATGTTTGAAATGTTATAACTGCAATATCCTAATATGAAATTGTACAAAACTATTAAATACAAATAACTATAAATAATTAATTCGCAATAACTCTGTATAGTATGTACATACCCTGTCCATAATTTCTGTTATCTCCAAAAGCATATCAACAGTTACTTTGGCAATTTGTACTATAGGCAAGTCATTTTTAACTATAGTGTCTCTGATGTTGTATGCCAATCTTTGTACAGCTGTGCACGTTACATCAAACATTTTTGTAATAAACATGTCAAAAAAATCATGATCGATATATGAATGTCTAATGCATGAGAACAAAGGCAAAATCTATTTATACAGAAAAGAAAAACTAATTAAATTATTTACAATAACTGAACGATAAAAGAGAGCTACTCACCATTATTGTTATAGCTTGGAGCTCAAATTTATGCTGTTGATTCAAATTAATTTCATGTAACGCTTGCAATTTTTTCCAATATATCATTAAAAGCTTATTCATTTTCACTACTTCCCCTACATACTTTTTCGAGAGAAGCATAAGAGATATATAATTCAAATCGCAGCAAAATTTCAACGACACGTCAGCATCTGCCAATTTCTTCCTCTCTCTACACAACTGTTTAAGTGGAATGAACAAACAAAGCAGTAACAACTTGTGAATTTGCGGTAACAGTTTTGTACTGATGCACGCTTCGAACAGGGCTTTCACCCTCATTTCCAAATTGATCACCTCTTCACACAGTTCGGGTATTGTGTTCTCCAAATTTTCGAACAATGTATTCTCAATGATATTGGTCAATAAATCTAGCGTAGTACACAATAACTTATTTTGATCTAAATAATTGTCTCCCAATGCTTGACATACTTGAGACTCAAAGTTGTTAGTCGTCAATGGCTCTGCGATCACTGAAATAATTTCCTTACAAACACCAGTATTCTGGTGTTCGTGTAAGAGCAAAAGCCACAAAAATTTGTGACTCTCACGAGTAACATACAGAGTGTGATTCAATTGAGCATACTTTAGAACATCCTTCCAAATACCTATAAAATATGTATCGTTTACAACACTTAAATATATTTACACGCATGTGAGAAACTGTATTGTTCACCGGAATCTATAATCCATTGTCTTCCGCTTCTGTGATTAATTAAATTGCATAACAGTGTGGTATAAGCCATTTTGATGGACACTGGTAAGTCCGGTGAATGTAACTTAAAAATATCGCACATTTTGTTGTATACATCTTGGAACTGCCAATAATGAAACTGTAATTCATTACGTGAGACAATTCCCACAAGTTTTAAGGTAAATATCGATATAGGTTGCGAGGGAGTGCATTCGTTATGCCAAATGTTAAGAGCCTTCATTATCCATTTTTGGAAGAATTCACAGTGCGCATAATCATTTGTACTAGCTGAAATTGTACAATCAAACGTGTAATAGGAAAGAAATTATCCAGACGTGTAAATTATATAGGTAGTTAACAAATATAATCAAAATGAAAACGGCGACTTAATCTTACTGTACGTTATAATATGAGACAAAAGAATTTCTTACATTCTTTAATATTCTCTGAAATGTGAGATAGCAGAAGATCAAGGTAGGTAGTGGACACGATGTTGTAATTAGGTAATAGAAACAATTCCAAAACTTCGGATAACCTTCGATTATCCTTTAACGATGTCATTGTGCTCTCGTGCGGAATTTTCAATGTTTGCGCGACACAGAATACCGTTGACCTTTTATTTTATTTTATTTTCTTCCCATACTCCTCGTGTGCGTTATTTAATTTCGCGCTACGCACACGATTTTAGCATTCATCACTTTACACAAGACTATTTCTGATACTCACATATTTTCGTGTTTTATATCTTATAGACCGAGTGTGTAAATAAAAATTTCATTCTTTATACGATTTATAGATAAGCACGACGTGCTCGTATGTAAACACATGTACAAACCAGAATAAGGTACAATTCTCATGAAACTAGAACGATTTGTTAACCTTATTTTCAGCGGTTCTTTCAAGTTACTAACTTAATTCTTTATTCCACTGTACAATCTGTAGCTCATTTAATAAAGATTTAAATTAGCGCAAAAACTATAGTTTATTAATATCAGAATTAACGTTTTTCTTTCTTTTTATATTATAAGATTCCAAAAATTCGCGATATTTCACCTTTTATCTCCGACAGGATGTTTTGAAAAACAACATTCCCATCTATGACACGAATGTTCAGTGGTGCAAACTACATCGATACGCGCATGCGCGGCCGTGGCGGCATTTTTAAACTTACTTAAATTCCTGACTTCCAATCTAATATAATTTTATCAACTTTAACGCTGATAACGATGCTAATTCAAAAATGGTATTAATAAGAAACAATGGTGTAATAAATATTCGTGAATGTGTAATAAAAATGTCAAAAATAACTCCTCTTTATTACTTCTCGTAATTTTATTTTATATTCGCATAAAACTACGATATTCTATGAAATAATGAATGTTTAATGTTTAGACATTTTTGTTACACCAGTAAAAGTAATGAATGCGTTCCGTGATGCCATTTGTAAATACCTTTTCTAATATTATGCGCATACTTGTATTATCGGCGTTGAAAAGTTTGCTAAATTTCAATTGAATTTGAAATAAAAAGTTTAAATGAATCGATTAGTATTAAAACACGTCTGTCGCTAAGGTTTGCGGCATAGACCATCGAATTGTAGATAGAAATACCATGTTTGGAAACATCTGTTAGAAGATATTTGACTTATAAATTTGACAATATTCATTGACGATGTCAAAGAATGAAGTTTTAAGAGAAAAGCGATGCCTGCCTGGAATAAATATATTTTGCATGACAAATATATCTATTTAATTCAATATTTGCCAAAACATAAAAGAGAAATGAGAGAACACGTATTTACGTGGGTGTGTGTTAGACACTGTTCAAGTTGAGAACCTTCTGAACTGATATATACAACCTACTCTTCGCATTAATCATCAGTGACAGACGGTCGTATTTATGAGTTACATTTACTTATCGTGACTTTTATCATTTTCATACAATGAACTTAAATACGTTATCTTATTTGTTATAAAAAAAGAATTTGTACATTTACATGTTTCTAACGATAATAGCATGAATAGTTGGCACAGTTCCCATTAATTATACCGTAACAGAGGTATTTAATTAAACTTTATGTAATTCTAACTTTCACTTGAGAGAAAAACTTCGATTTTTCTTTCTATGCACTTATCATTTTATACTATAAAAAATCACCCGTCTGAGATTAACAGAGATGTAATATATATTATATAAATGAGACGATCGATCGCGGAATAGAATCTGAAAAAATATTATTGTTTAACGCGAATGATATTTCTATTAATTTTCTTCTCTGAATCTTCGATTGCTTTTACTCTCGCTTCTATCAAAATAATTAAAAAATATTTGTCCCATCACGTTTTATGCATACTTCATAATCTGTCTGTTCGCCATTCGTTAATTATTTATAAATATTCTGTTCGTACAACAAAGTGAAAGTTATTTGTTCTTTTCTTGGAAATGTGTAATAATTGTTGTGTTACTTAAAGTGTCAACGCCTATCGATCAACTTGGATATTAAACATTTCTAAAATATGCATGATTGTACTATTATATTTAAATTAATTTCCTCTTGTTTCGAATCTCAGTTGGAACGTTATACCTTTGAAAACAATTTTGCATATGTTGAACGATCAGATTAACGGAGAGAGTATGTGATTATCAAGAATGAGTAATATGATTCTTATGTTATCTGAAACCACGCTATTTTGTTTCATTCTTGCTAAATTATTAATTTCAGATACAAGTTCAGCGTTGTATGTGCTTTTGATACTATGTATGTTTTACATTATTGGTTAATATTACTCTGTAATTGTTTATTGGGAAAGAATCATGTAATTTCGTTTCTAGGATTCTAATAAACATTTAAAGATGGCATGGACGTATTACCAATGTGTTTTAGCTGTACTTATGGTCGTCACTGGATCTTTTAATACTTTATCTGTAAAGTAAGTAATCAAAATATGTAGAACATTGAAATACATTTAATTACGCATATGTTGTTTTTCTTTTCTATTTAGATATGCGGATAAACAAGTTGTACCAGGAGAAGATGGCCAGCCTAGGCATTTCAATCATCCTTTTATGCAATCTTCTTTCATGTTTATCGGAGAGATGATGTGCTTTCTAGTATTCAAAATTCTTTATCATTATTATGTTCGTAGAGGCGTAAGTTTCAATTCAACTAAGAATTCACTGATTTTTATATATGATAAAACATTCAGAGTAAAATTTTTCTAATTACAGGATGGATCTGTAGATAATAATCCATTGACTAAAGGCTCACTTGTATTCAACCCTTTTATTTTATTGATCCCTGCCTTATGCGATACTTGTGCTACCTCTATTATGTACGTCGGGCTGAACATGACATATGCGAGCAGCTTTCAAATGTTTCGCGGTGCTGTTATCATATTTACAGCTATACTCTCTATGGGTTTTCTTAATAGAAAACTAGGAAGTAGAGAATGGTCTGGTATAGCAATGGTTATAATCGGATTAGCCCTTGTTGGGATAAGCGATATAATTATGGAAGATTCAGATGTTAGCACAAATTCCATTTTAACGGGAGATTTGCTCATTTTATGTGCACAGGTATAATCAATGGGAGCAAGGATTTTTGGAGACTAGAATAGTTATGGGCTAGATTTGTCTAATTTTAATTTTGTAAAAATCCTTCTTCACTTCCTGGTGTACTAATTATTATCGTAGGTTATAACTGCGGTTCAAATGGTGGTAGAAGAGAAATTTGTAGCAGGACAAAACATACCAGCATTACAAGCAGTCGGCTGGGAAGGTACAAATATTTTTGTATACATGTGTATGTATGTACAGTATGATTTTTACAATTGACATATTTTTCGCATAGGTTTGTTTGGATTCATTACTATATGCATAATAATGATTCCCCTTAATTTTATATACGCGTCACCTCCGTTCGCTGACAATTCTCGAGGAACTCTTGAAGCCACTAAAGACGCATTCATTCAGATTAAAAATAGTGGCCATTTATTGATGGCAATAATTGGTCAGTATATTCAGAGATATTTATTTATTGTTCCTGGAAACTTATTTCCTAACTTACGTTTGCACAGGTATATCATTCAGTATAGCTTTTTTCAATTTCGCCGGTATCAGCGTTACCAAAGAAATGGGTGCCACCACTAGAATGATTTTAGATAGCATTCGAACAATCGTTATATGGGTCTTTACTTTAGCATTCGGATGGCAAGATTTCCATTATTTACAGGTAAATATAAAAATTACTTTGCACGGTTTTTGATTTTACTGTGAACACAAAAATTTATCATTCAGAGTCGGTATTGAATTAAAAATGATTGCATGTTTATTTTAATTTTCAGCTGATTGGGTTCATTGTTCTACTCATTGGAATGTGTTGTTATAACAACGTTATTGTTCCACAGTTAATTAGAAAATGTAGGTATCGTTTGGGCCGTCACAGACCACCTCCAAATGATCGTGAACGAATTATCAATACGGCTGCAGACGATATCCCAGAAACTCAATAAAATTATATCTCTTTAATTATGCTTGGATATCCACGAATCTGTGGTATTAAGAGTTGTTATATAGTTTCTCTAAAGAACGGTAAAGCCTGTGATCTTAATAACCTGTAAAATGTTTTTTGGCTTATTTTATTTATATATCATATTTACAGAAATTATCAAATTTATTAAGTTAATTAGGCTAGGATAAACTTCCATCGAAATATTAATTGAAATACAACAAATATTTCGAATCATTTATTCAGCATTTACATTCATTATGCTCAAAATAAATATTTTTTAGAGAAATGTATTAGCACTTGCTGCATATCTCCACCGTTTCTAGATAAAAAGAGGTATTTTTATTTCTAATTAGTACACAAGTATCGTCTAAACATTCAATAGAAATTGAAATGCCGTCGATAAGCAAATTTAATTTTATGTAAGGACGCTGATAAATATTGATTCATTCTGTGGCATGATATTTGAACAATGCTGCAAATCGAAAGCTACTCTATGCGAACAATATTATGTGAACGAAATAAACGCATTTTATAATTATGTACTTAAATGTATTTTAATACCGCAGAAGAAATGTGTTAATGCGTATTAATGTAAGGAAGCATTCATTTAATTATTCCTTTACAACACTTTCGTTGTCTTTATTTTACAATGTTTACAAGTTGAGATTTAAACCATTGCTGAAGTGCAATTAATAATATTTTATTACTTCCCTTTTTAAATACTATACTCTCTCGTTAACAAACAGTTTTAATTTGGACGATCATCTTCTACATTCTATTTACAATCAATACGATATTAAATATCAAAGAAATAACAAGGTCAACTGAAAAAAAAAGTGTAATACTTAAATATTATATATGTTTATTACTTCCTACATGTACGTACGTGATAAACTAAATTGTGCAATATGTATACATATATGAAATGTGTGCGCAAAACCCATTTTTATACATACACAATTATATATTTATACATATGTAATGACGAGTGTGCACATATTCATGTTCGTACATGTATATGTGCATGTATACAATAAAATAATATCGATACTCTTGTAAACCGGAAAGAAAATATATTTTGTGCTACCTCAGATATATATCATATAATTATAAAAATTAATATATTACCACACTGCACATAACTCTAGAATTGGAAAATATTTCCGATTTACACCTCATCTTCCGTTTTGAATTGAAAATGCTTCATGGAATGTTTATTTGCATGAACAATTTTTACTGTTTCGTACATTTATTCTTTTAATAAACTGCTGTTAACTTTTCTAATCACATTTTTATCGAACATAGCTTCGAGAAATAAATTAAATGATAACTTTCATTTACGCGTTAATTTAACGTTTAATATCAAATTGAAGATTCGTAATATAGTTAATTTTACTCACGACTATGAGGAAAGCACGTATGACGCGATCATCAAAACTATGTAAAATTTTCATAAATAAAGTCGTAACTTTCATTATGCGTTTACGACAATTGATGTAAATGGATGGTGAATTTAACAGTTATATTGCTCCGGCAATACATAAGAAATATCGTCCCAGGGATGCCGATATAGGCCTTGCTTCAGTCTCTTTTGATCCATGTAATGACCTACGGTAACAAAATAATCGTATCGTTTAAACATTTGTACGTATCTTTGCACAGGCGATCTTACAACAAATACCTACCAATGAAACCTATACTCCTACCAAGAACAAATAAACTATTTATAGCACCAATTTCGATATACTCCTGTGACTCTTCTCTCGTGAAACTTCCGCTGTTCCTGAGCATATCAACGAAAGCACAAGCAAGTATACCATCTACGTTCAAGATCAGATTAGGCTTCTTGCTCGTGGTTATTTTCTCAACTTCTAACGCGTACTCTACCAATGGTCTGGCAGGGAAGTTCTCCATTACGTATTCTTTGATCAATTTCACTCGCATATCTGGATTATTTATGGACTTGACACGATGGCCAATGCCCATGATGAGTTTGCCCTTTTTACGCGTTTCATTCACAAATTGTTGCGGATGAAGTCCGGCATCGTATGCCTCGGAGAACATACGAGCTGCGCCGTCTAATGCTCCACCGAAACGATCGCCCTGTTAATTTATTAATACCAAGTAATTATATATTAAACGAATATCGGTGTGAAAAGTTCAAATATTCTAATTTCACTTACAATAGTTAATAGACCCGACACGAGGGAGCTGACCAGATCTTTGCCAGCTCTTGCGCATACGATAGTGTTATGCGCCCCTGATACAGCGGGTCCATGATCGGCCGTTAGCATTAAAGCCATTTCGAGGAATTTAGAGTATATCGGTGATAAGCATCGTTGGAACCATAACAGAGAAACTACACCACCGATTCCCACGTTCTGTTTGAGAACTTCCGTTACTGGCATTCCAGCGTACAATAACTCCTGGCCACGTTCATCAGATATCGATGTCATGAACGAAGCCGGTTTTCGTATTAAACCGAGTTCCTAAAAAATGAAATCACTGGAATTATACCTTGTCGGAAGATATATAACTAGCGGCGAATAATTGCACGACACGATGATTAAACGTACTCGAGCCCAATTGTAATCCATGGGAACAGTCGGCGGTGGAACTTCCGGTGCAGGCACTATCGCTCCGCTCTTGACGAGATTTCCGTAAACAGTCTCTATTAAATCACCTAAATTATCGAAGGTATCGGGGACGTAAGCACCGGCTGCCTTGAGTGCAGCGTTCTTGGAAGAAGCAGTCTCCAAATTACTATGGGCAATGGATCCAGCATGTCCAAATTGTACCTCGGAACTGAACATGCTAGCGCAGGTACCGATACACCAAGCGATTAGCGGCTTTGTAATTTTTTTGCTCTTCATTGCTTCACAAACTTCGTACTCTTCTATGCCACCGACTTCGCCAAGAAGAACTATAAGCTTCACCTCAGGATTAGCTTGGTAACGCATTATGTGATCCATAAATGTTGTCCCTGGATAACGATCTCCACCGATGGCAACGCCTTCTAACACTCCATTGGAAGCTTTCGAGATTATGTTGTTTAATTCGTTAGACATGCCTCCAGAACGGGAGACGTATGCAATGCTAAAAGTAATAACTCTTTCAATATACAAAATTCATATTATTCAGTAAACATTGAGAAAGTGTATCATAAGGAACTGTACCTGCCAGGTCTGTAAAGTTTACTATGAAGAATATTATCCATCATTCCACCGGTATTACCAATCTTGAAACAACCAGGCTTAAGTCCTCCAACGGTGGCCGGACCGATGATCGTGACACCTTTTTGTTCGGCCATTAAAATTAATTTTCTTGTCATGTTCTCCGGTATTCCCTCGGCGATAATAGCAATTGTACGAATTTGAGGGAATTGCATCGTTTCGACTGCACTCTCGTACGCAGATCTCAAAGACGCGAATGTGACCATAACGTCCGCGTCCGTGTGTTTAGTCATAGCGTCTTTCATATGTTTATACACGGGAATAAGCACCTGCATTATTATTAGAGAGAAGATAAAAATAAGAGAAAAATTTATTGAATTTTCAACAGATATTGTCGAATAAAATAAAGGCAATTTCGTTTAAAGCGTACCTCCTTATGTCCCCAATAAAATTTCTGCTTGTGGTCACCGGTAAAAGGATATACCATAGCTGCTACAGATGGCTCAGATCTGCGACAAACGAAATCGAAGTCCAACATGCTTTGAACGGCTCTGGTTTGCATGCCCCAAATGATGGCCCTGGTTTTATTACTGAATAATTGTTTATGCGTCGATCCATCAACGGAATCGTCGCTCATTTTCGATGGAGATTGTTTAGTTGGCGAGGAAGAAGAACTCTTGGAGTGTGCCGAGGGACCCACGTCTTGTCCCGAAGGTAGGAGGAAATTGGCGGTTGAAAACTCCTGAGCTTCCGGGTCTGGAATTTTCTTTTTACCCAAAGCCATTGCGCATATAGCTGTCATGTGTGTCTCTGGGCCGAACACGTAAACGGGAACACCGAGTCTTCTACCAACTTCACGCATTATTCTGGAATTCGAAATGCAAATTATATTTATTAAATTAAATATTCTAAATAACAACAAAAAGTTACATAATTTCTTATTTATACCTTAAACCTTCTTGATAATTAGGCCCTCCTCTTCTTACAAATACTTGTACTTTATGTTCTACTAATTTAGGCTGAAATTCCTGCAGTGCTTTCACGATGCCCTTAAAGGTCGCGGCTACATTTGTAAAGTTAGCAATACCACCACCGATGATCAATATCTTTCCCTCTTTTCGTTTTTCCTTCGTCATCAAACTCAAGATAGTCTTAGCGTACTCGTACGTCTGCTGTTCACTCGGCGCACCCGAATACTCGCCGTAGTTGGCCAATTCGTTCGCGCCACCCAAATCGCAGATCGTGTCCGAATATATGACGGACGCGCCTGAAAAGAGACCAATCGTGAAATGAAAAATGCGCAGAGCACGCGAGAAACTTTAAAGTGAGACAAACGACTAGACAATCACAATTTAATTAGAATGAACCCGATTAATCGTGTAAATGATACAGGCTGTGCACTTCTACTGACCACCGCCAGCAACCATCGTCCATATACGACCAGCTGGATTCAATATAGTCAATTTCAAGCTAGCCCCGGACTTAGCGTCCAAATCCGCAATGTAGGCCTCCTCCGGATAAGCGTCCCTTCCGAAGGGCGGTGGATAGTCGATCTCTCCCCAGTCTGGTTTGCATATGAAGTCCGCGGTCGTGTCTAACTTCGCGGCAAGATCAAGTATATAAATTCCATTATCCGTCACCACCAATGGATTTATCTCTAAGTACGTGAAATATAAGTTAACATATAACTTATACAGAGATCCTATAAACTTAGCAATCGTTCTGAAATGAAAAAGAAACGATGTCGTTAACAAGAAATACAATATAAAACAAACGTGAACCATACAATGATTGTATGCTTACTCTTTTTTATTATCTGCAACGTGCACCAATAATTTCTCGGTTATCGTGGATTGATCCGGTGCTTCTTGTCCTACAAGGACGTCCAACTTCAAGGCTTTCGCGTCGACATCGCCGATATCGACGCCGCCTTCGTGATGGAATAAAATAGTATCGGCATTTCGATGAGAATAGATGCAAACGTAAGCTTCCTCTTCCTATAAATAACAATCTCCATTAATATTTTCTATCTTTACACGCGCAAGTCCATTTCTAACCGGTAATAGATACCTGTTTGTGAGGAACGAAAGGCTCGATGATGAACGTTCTCAACTTGCCAGTTGCTTTGCCAATTTGTTGGTCCTTGTTCATCCTCTCGCCGACCCATTGTTTCACTGCGTCCAAATTCGCATTGACTTTAATCAGACCGAGTTTCCCACGCCGTTTGATCAACTGATCAGGCTTCACGACTAATTTCTCCGTTTTGAGCCATGGATTCTCGCTCGCCACGTGCGCCCAGTTCGTATCCTCCGTGATGGTCACGAACCGGCATTTCACCGCATCCGTACCGAAAGGTAGCTTGCGATTAATCAGATCCTTTCCGGTTGCTTCACGAATCGCTTTCGCTGACATTTCTCTGGTAACCCCTAAACAAAGAGGTTAACTCTGGTAAGAATTATTACTTCCTGGTAAATATGCGAGAGAAATAAAAGTTAATGAAATATAGTTTCCTAATAATCCTAATATAGAGTTGTTTCATCGTCGACACTTAAAAGGGAGACATTTTCGTGAACCGTTCTAGGTATCAAACGGTAAATAAATATAGAGAACATTAACTTTCAAAATTCTTCACGTTAAATCGGGCGGGTCTAAGTAAAAGTTGCCCGACCGGATTCCAGCAACGAACAGAGAAAACTTGCCGAAATATTACAACTGTCGCCATTTTAGTACCTGCTAACCATTTGTTTAATGCAAAAGTATGGGAAAGGAAAATAAAGAGAGAAATTGCTCGAATCTACGGTACTCTCTTAACGAAGATTTTTTCAATCGATATTCAACATTTTTATCAAATAAAAATGTTTCATAGCAAACTTCGCTGATGTAAAATCAATCTCTATCTAAACATCGTACGACTTTGCGTTGTATTTAAATATTACAGGCTTCGTTTATTCAAAACATGGAACAAAACGACGACAGCGGTGAAAGAGATCACGTGATCGATCTTCTATTGGTTCATTCATCGCCGCACAGGGCCGCATCCGCTTCCACTAAACCCAAACCCAAATTCCTTAACTCTAATAAGAACGCATGTATCATAATTTTGTATTTCACACTTGAATAAAATATATAAGCAACGAGACACGTGTATACATCGATCTTAATAAAGATTCTTCCGAGAATTTGTCAGATCTTCTTCCAATGAACGCTCTAACGTCCAGTTATATTTTTAGAGAAATCATGCTGCTTCGCCATATTTTGCTTTGTATGTTAAATTTTTATGTCAACAAAGATGCATAAAAGACTTGAAAAATTCTAAGTTAAAAACACTTCAATGCGAAGGATATTACACATCCGGAAAATTTACATAAATCATGTCAACAAGGAACTGATAAATGAATGGGACTATGAATATATTTGCTGCTTAACTCGAAACGCGAGTTCACTAGATCGTACATACTTGCAAGGAATGTTAATAGAATATAGAAAACATACGAAAACAATCTGAAGTGTAACTTTCTCCTCGCTGTTAGTATCTACGTGGTCGTTCGCGTCATTGAATTCAATTTTTTTTTTTTTGTTTTTACATTTTTGACACGACTCTATAACGTACGTTAATTTATCGGAACGTTGACATGCA
This sequence comes from Xylocopa sonorina, assembly GCF_050948175.1. Taxonomy (NCBI): domain Eukaryota; kingdom Metazoa; phylum Arthropoda; class Insecta; order Hymenoptera; family Apidae; genus Xylocopa; species Xylocopa sonorina. The sequence continues at coordinate 19,698,943 of NC_135193.1, forward strand.
TGAAATGTTACATAAATATCTCGCACAATATTTTTCTATCGGAACGATTAACAAAAAATTCGAATAAACATTTTTTGAACAGATGTAGACGAATAATTATCTGCGATCGTAGAAGAAGAAACGGACATATAACGGAGTAAAAAGCAACGAGGAAAAATGCAGCCGGTTTACAAAAAAGCTTTAGAATATTCTGTTTATAGATAAACACAATTTGTACGGAATAAATCTCAAGCTGCTCACGCTAATTATTCTAACCTACGTGATCTGATGCAAAGAATAACACCAAACGTCCGCCTCACGAAGCTGCTGGCGGTTAACTGAACGTTCCAAACGGCACTGTGCACATAACTCTCTCGTATCTCAAGATATCGCGAGACTTTACTTGGTTTTTTTCCCGTAATTGGATATATTAATCTTTTTTTCACATGTCACGCGTTATAACCCTTACAATTCGAAGATTAAAATAAAAGAAAGAATATTCTCTAAAATTATATAATCGTTACGATAAGTGCTCGAAGTGTTCGCTCTTCTTACTCTGTCGTACGTAGAATTTTCCATTTTAATTCCCATGCAAGTTGTTTCCATTTTACAATGTACAAAAACTAGTTTTGTAAATTATAATTTTTATTTGCACATCAATAGTACCGCGATTCGACGACAGTATATCTTTTTCTTTTACTTTTTTCGTTCGAGCATAATTTGGACGAGGAAAAGAAAATAATGTATCTCGGTCGAACGTGTTGATATTTATGGTATCTATTAGCACGACTTTATCGAACGAAAGGCCTGTGACTTTTAAATTGCTCTAAGATATTAATTTAAATATGCGCATACGGAAGATGCATATTTCTTGCTCGATTATTAGATGTAATTAAGTTTAGCAGATACCATCTAACGGAATATTTCTCGACGTTCAAAGATTTATTGATAAAATCCACGTTGATTGTATAAAATGTTCGAGTTTCGAGAATTATATTAGAATAGACCACGTGACTTGTAACGCGATCAGTGCTTACCACGTGGACAGATAGCGAAGCTTTTAAATTTTTTTTATTATTGTGTAATTTACCCGCTACTTTATTACCCAAGAAATCACTATTGAACGTACCTAATGAATTTATACAATTTATATAGTTTACTGGCGAAACGATCAGTATTTGTAATTACGAACGCACTAGACTCGTCTATTGTTCGATCTGAAATTCAAGAACGGTTTTTATAAACAAAATGTATATTGTAAAAATTGTATATTGTAACAAATTGATTAAAAGTTCAATTGTATGTTGTAAAAAATCGTAAACAAATATACTTTGATGACAATATTTAAGAATGTCGGTTGTTATTACAATGTACGAATTTGTCTACTCTTCTATGCGCGATCATATTCCGTTTTCACTTCGTAAATTATCATTTTCTTGTGACATGATTTCATAATTATCAACTGATAAATCGCACTACTTCAGCGAAAGTGGCCAATTCTTTATCCGGTCCAGATGTTTTTTTATTTATTCAGTAAATTACGAAATTTCTGCGTAACAACATAACAAAACGATGGTAGGAATTAATTTTTCGTAGAATAAAAATAGATCGTATTTATTAGCAGTTTCATCGAAGGCCCTTCCCCGTTCAGCTTGCTACTTCTGACCATCTTCTGCATCAATGTGCAAACCTTGACCTTATTTGAATAATCAAGATATGAAAAGCTAAATCACTTCTAGCCGCTCTTAACGAATCTACCCGAATCAACGAACTTACGACAGTATAACAAATTTTCTACGACGATTCACATTTGACGAAATCTAGTGACGCTATTCAAATGCGAAATGAAAATCAATACAGTAATAGAATTCTAACTCCTAGAAACGATGAATAATGCATTACTTTTTTACGAGTAACTTTTGCCATTTTCTTCAAACAGAGAGTACACGATTAGCATTTGCTATGTCATGATAAACTAAAATTTGCATGTATTCTAGCATTACCGTTGTTAGAAATTTTAAAGAAATATAGAAAACGGAAATGACAAAATTAACAGCTCGAAATTATTCGAACGATTCGCGTCAAATATAATCCATATTATAAAGTAAATAATTTCGAACAATTAAACAAACGAATCTTAATTCTAAGATAGTTAAATTTGAGGTTATACATTTCTAACATTTCATAGCTAAACTTTACAACGACGTGTTTAAAAATCGGGAATAAGATATACTTATAAAGAGAACGAACAAAAGCTAACACTAATTATCATTATCTTCATCTCGATACTATTCATTAAATTGCTACAACTTCGTCTCAGGTTTAAGATAATTGTAGCAAAGATTTCGGAACGGATGAGGTTAGTTTATCGAAACGAGAAACGGTTACGATATTCGTAAAGCTAATATGAAATGTAACTTACGATTTGCTGCCTGTGAAAATCTATTCAATAATATTTCAACAAGTCTTCACTGTATAAAAGACTAACGAAAGAGACGTCCGTATATCTACTTAAACCATAGACTCGTACAAAAAACTACTTTACATTCTTAGCTTTATCGACGTTACCGCTGTGAAGTGGGACTACAAGTTATCGACTTGTCTTCTATAATTTAAATCATCCCGATTCCCGATTAATATTATACAGATCATTCCGATCAATTAAAAGGAACAGAAATAACGGCTCTTAATTCTATTGAATTATTAAAAAATAGTACATAAATACGTTAAAATATTATCTAACCCCTCTGACATACTTATGACGTGTGGACATACGTCATGTCGTACGATTATTGTAACGCATACAAATCTACCATTAATTAAAATATATGAATTTTAACGCGCATCTAAGCGATTTTTATTAATTAAAAGAAGCTATTAATGCGCACTTAAGATAGTATGTCAATTTAAAAATGAATTTCTGACAATTTTATAATATTAGTAATATTTATTTAGAGATATCAAAACATTTTTCTTTAATATCAATAATAATTAATGTGAAAATACACGAATTTCTGCATTATATAAAAATATATTATTATATAAAAGATTCGCATATATTACATGGTGCATTATTGTTTCATAGCAAGTAGTTAATTTGTATATGAATTTAAATAATGCATCTCCTTTAGCAATGTTACAAAAAGTTTTACTTTACACATATGTATTAAATCACGTGTATTTAAGTCAATCTATGTAAAAGAATTAATTATGCTCAAAGCACTATTTTATAAACTATTTTGAATGTTAAATGTTTATATCACATTTATGATTCCTATATATGTATTATATAAATGCGTGGTAAGCTTAAAATGTTATTTTAAAAACAATTAATATTTACAAAATCAGTGTAGAAATTTATCTAAAGTATGTCTTCCAGGAAAATATGTATTTTCTACAAACTTCTTATTTCAAAGAAGATGAAATACATATTTCAAAATGCATTTAAATAATTTCCAGTGTTTTATTCTAAAAGATTTTCATTTCACGTTATTCGCGTTATGGTACCACCTTTTTTATCTCCTTGCGAGGCAATTAAAATTTCACTTTGATATATGTGATACAGATATAAAAAATTGTCTGTACATAAATTTTCGAATAAATATTAAAATTTTTTTTACATAATTATACTCTGTTTTCTAATTTAGTGATAACATCCTGTACACTTTCTATAACACTATATATATAAGGACGTTCCATGGGATTTACTTTTAACATCGATAAAATCAAATTTTGCATGTCCTGTAAAATTAAAAACAATTAAAGATTAAAAGTTTCCAAACTTCAAGTAAACACATTTATACCTCTGTATATGGTGCATCTTCTGGAAACGTAATATTCGCACTCATTACAGCTAAAGCAACACTGTCTCCTCTTTCATACACAGTATCAAAAGGCGACTTAAAGTAACACAGTGCATAAAGAATACACCCTAAAGACTAAAGGAATATATGGTTTTAATGAGTACAGTAATAATGTATAATTGGAAATAAAAACTTACATTCACCTTACCCAAATATCAGTTCGTTCATCTACCATACAATAGCTTTCAACATTAAACAGTTCTGGTGCTTTATACGGCATTGAGCATCTCTCCGCTGCTAAATCTTGTAAAGTTTGTGCTGCTTGTGAGCCACATACTTTAACTCTAGCTGGTGCTACGGAGCCTACCAGAATAAATCTTGAATTAATGATGCTATCTTTAACATTAAAACAAAATAATGCTATACCTAAATCCATTATAATCGGTGTACTTCCATCACCAAGAACTATATTTGCAGTTTTTAGGTCTCTGTGAGCAAGAGGCTCTGGTTTTGCTTCATGAAATGCTTTTACACCTTCGCATATTTGTAAAAAAATATTTAGGATATCTAATGCACTCATGTAGTCTTTATTTCTAGCACGTATCTCCAATTCATTTGCAAGCGTGCCCCTCTGGAAGAAAAGAAAATATTAATACTTTCCTTGGTTTATCGAAATTTGTAAATATGCTATTTATTCTGCATCTGTAAATGTATTATTGTATAATAAAATATAATGACTCACATGATAGTAGGGTAAAACAATTAATACTTCACTGGTAGTATTCACAATAGGATCTGCTGTTCCTTTATACGTGGAATCAATACATTCTATTACATTTGGATGTTTAACAAGATTATGGTATTCTATTTCTTTCGCTGCCAGTCTCTGGTCCTCCAGTCCATGACAAACAATTTTTTTGATGGCATACTTCTTATGCGTCGTTGCATCCTCCACTAAAAGTACGGTGCTAAAACCACTGAAATCATCATAAATGAAATTAATTGAAAATTAATTATGAGTGTAGCTCATATTTTATTAATTGACTTTCTGCAAAACACAAATGTATAAAATAAAGATTATGCTATTATATTAGAGGTTATGCAAATATTGTAAGGAAATTTATCAATCAATTAATAAAATGAAAAGGATTCGCAAAAATAAACGGTACGTATCCGTGAAAACGAACGTAATCAGAAATATCATGATAATCTACGAAAGATAGTTTTATTGTTAAAACTTGCCCTTCTCCAAGATGTTCACGAACAGTATAATTTCTTGAATTTACTGTGATCGTTTCCTTGGAGCATATACAGCCCATTTTTAAAATTAAACTCAAACCAAGGCTGTTCATTCTGAATTGTGCATAATAACGGGGAATAAACAAACGCTCGATCTATTTATTTATCAGAGTGCAAACATCCCGACGCACGATTACATATGCTTGTATTTATACAGCCACATTACCTTTGCGATTCGCGAGCGTGATGCGATCGGTTTAAACCAGATAAGCTGGACAATCGCGCATCAGCTGTTTACGACTAAATTTGGAAGACACACCTTTTTTTTTAAATTGCTCTTTTTCTCGAGTCGAACAAAATTTGCAAATTAACATTTGTTACAAAATTTCCAGAACCTCCCTCTCTCTTAGACAGCCTTTTTAATTACTTCTGAAAGGGTCGAAACTGTGGTCATCCATTTGTCCTACAAAAAGTGGAGAATCCCAAAATGAGAAAATTGTGACAGTAATTATGCAATATGGTTAGAGAAGAAACGAAAGTAGCTTTCAAAGTAACTATTTGTTTTTTAATGATTGAATTTTTCGTATCTTGATTAGAATTGTATTTGTATTTGTTGGATAACCAGCGTGAAAAAATTATCGTACACGCAACACAGAGATTAACGTCAAGAGTTGTGTTTTTATTTACAAATTTTCGGTACTATAGGTAGTATATGCTCTCCTATGGATATTTTTTACAAGCTACTATTTTTGGGGTACAAATGAGGTAACTGTAACAGCCCCGATTGACGAGTCTGGTTGGGTGCCAGATGGAGCGTTCGCGAGTCGTCTTGATCAAGCTCCTGCACTGGAGGAAGAACCAGTTTAATTCCATTAACTTGATATAGAGAACAGTTACGATTATAAATTCCACTATATTATTCACTTTCGATCGAATAAAATAATATAATATAACTTTGAACAGTTGCTTAAAAATTTTTTATTTAATACTTGATTGAATGATGTATGTACTTACAACTCGAGTTTAATAACTAAGTTGAGTTACAATTCTAAAACAATAGGAGATAGAAAAATGTTTATGTTCCCATTTTAAGACAATTTTTTTCCATTTCCTATTGTTTCTAAGCTGCCCAGTTCAGTTATTAGACTGATTTTGTAGCGGGTGATTTCTGTAGTAATTTCAAGCTACTTTTCCCTTTGCGAAAATATTACTCATGGAAAACATGATAGAGTATACAGGTCATAGCGCTTTGTGCGCTCTATCATTAATATAGTCGAAATGAAAATTTTCGCACAAAGAATTGCTTGAGATTGCCCTGGAAATCACCTTTTTGAATTTTCAAAGAAAGAACTTTCAAGTCATAAGACTATTGCAAAAATAATTCATTTACAATTATTATTAGATTATATTAGCAGCCACACTTATATTACCATGCTTTAATTGTAATAAATTTCCTATAGGTCTATAAAATTAGATGTCATTCACATTCTCATGTGAATTTTTAATAATCTACTCGTGCGAAAGTAATTTAACACAAGTAAATTTTTTTCATGAACAGGTACATATTCTCTTTTTAAGTTAATTAACAAACAAGATCATATATAATTAAGACTTTGTTTCTTCATTCACTTCAGCATCACCATTTGGAGCTTTGGAAGGCTCTTGATCATTTTGTAATTGTGCTTGCCACATAGAATGATATACTCCGTTATAAGAGATCAGTTCCTCGTGTTTCCCTCTTTCTACGATTTCTCCATCTTTTAAAACAAGGATCTCATCGGCATGTATTACCGTAGATAATCTGTGTGCTATTATGATAGTCGTTCGGTTAGCACATACTCTCCCTAATGCTGCTTGAATGTTACGTTCTGACTGTGTATCCAGTGCACTCGTTGCTTCATCCAAAAGTACTATTGCCGGTTCTTTTAGTATAGTTCGGGCGATAGCAACGCGCTGCTTCTCTCCTCCGCTTAAACGGAGACCTCTTTCGCCAACCTGTACATGTACAAGAATTTACGAAAATAAAATTTTTATCATTAATTGATTTTATCATTAAGCACGCACCTGTGTTTCATAACCATTTGGAAATGAAAGAATTCGTTCGTGAATATCTGCATTTTTTGCTGCCGATATTACGTCCGCATCTACAGCCTCAACGCGGCCATACTGAATGTTATACTTTATAGTGTTATTAAACAATACTGTATCTTGAGGTACAACTCCTATCGCTCGTCTCAAAGACTCCTGAGTGACAGTCTTAATGTTCTTGCCATCGATTAAAATCTCGCCTTGTTCCGCATCGTAAAATCTGAATAATAGTCGGACAATAGTAGACTTCCCAGCTCCGGACGGTCCAACCAGTGCAACAGTTTTTCCTGCTTGTACGATAAAGCTGATATTTTTTAATATAATTCTATCAGGATTGTAGCTAAACGTCACGTTCGAGAATTCCACTTGACCGCGTTTTACTATCAATGGACCAGCACCAGGAGCGTCAATTACTTCTTGCTCTTCTCTCAAAAGATCAAACATATTTTCCATATCAACGAAATTCTTTTGTATTGCACTATAAGATATAATGTAAAAAAAAGAAACAATTATTTGAAGTTGATATGTCTTGAAATTTAATATAATAGTATAAGAATCAATATTCACCGATAATATGTACCGAACCAATTTAAAGGTACATAAAGCTGTATGATATAACTAGCAAATAAAACATAGTCACCAATAGTTAAACCTTGTTTGTTTACAACCTACAATCAATAATTAATGATTGAATGAGTTTTATAATACCTGCTTAAATTTGAAACGATTAAAAGAACTATCTTTTACCTACCATATGTAAGCAAAGTAAGGATCCAGCTAATAAACCACTGCAAACAATTATATTTTGTAAAGTGTTTAAAATATTTAACGTTATCATGGATTTCCATTCTTCCACTTGAAAGTGTATTATTGCTTTTCTAAAGCTATCCACTTCGTATGATTCTGCTCCGTAATATTTGACTGTTTCGAAATTAAGTAAACTGTCGACGCTCCGTGCTTTTTGAGCGTTATCTGCTAAATTCATCCGTCTTTGGAACTTCGTTCGCCATTCAGTAACCGAAATAGTAGCAGCTAATGCACATAAAATATGAGATTTTGATAACAATTAAAAAATTTTTATATCGAACGCAGAACAATTGAAAATATATATAACATACTTACCTATGTAAAGGACCATAGTCAAAAATACAATTAAGCCAAACCATTTATTAAAAGCCGAAATAAAGAATATAACAGCTATCAAGATATCAACAATTGTTGGGACAATTGAAAAGAGAATGTAATTAAGCAAATTGTTTATAGAATCTGTTCCACGATCCATAACTTTCAAAACTTCTCCAGTCTTTCTTGCGAGATGCCAACGTAAACTTAAGCTATGTAAATGTCTAAACAAAACATACAGACATATATGAAGTTTTAATATAAACAAATTTCATAAAAGTAAAAAAGAAAAACAATAATTACCTAAATAATTCTATTTCTATCTCTCGAGTTGTATACTGTTGTATACGAATCCATAGAAATGATCTAAGGTTATTTAACAATCCCATGCCACCAGTACCACCACCTTGTAAGAATTTGAAAGCCACATATATCAATACAAGGTCCCATCTGTTGTGAAAATGAAGTATTTCGTGGATTACAACATTTACATCTTTTGTATGTTCTAATAAAAGTTTCATTTACCTGAATTGTCCAACAGTTTCTGTAACACTGTTTACAATCATTTTATTATAAATTGGGACATATAAATTTATTAAACGTCCTAATATAAGTAAACCGAAGCAAAAAATAACCCGGAGTTGAAGTATAAAAGTTTTCGGCCATAAAAATGGTGCCAAGATCCTAATTTTATACCATGCATTCTTCCAAGTAGAGCTATTATCATCGGGTCTCTAAATAACAAAACCGACAAAGTTATAGTACAGTGAAACAAAATTAAATATTAAGATAATACTTTATCGACTTACACCTTGATAATATCGTGATTGCATAGTTGAATCACTAGGTAGAGTACCATATACAGGCGTTGCATTATCGCTAGTTATACCTGGAGCTTTTAGTCCTAGAGCAAAGATAATAAGGTTGCTGACATAACGCAGAACAAACAATGCCATCTCAATCTGGTCTGTTAAACTGTAAATAGCACATACATACATAAAAAAAACATCCCATTATATAGTAGCAGACAGATACAGAATCTCAAATAATGATGCGAATATAAAAACAGTATATCTATATATACATATAAATTGTATTGATTTAAAACTCACGTATTTAAATGAAACCACCATTCAAGTTTTCCAATGTTAACAAATACAAGATTTTCCGCAACAAATCCTAAAGTCCAAAAACCTAATAATACAACTCCATGTCCACGTGGTGGTACACTTGGTAACAATTTGTGTCTTTCCACTCTTAATATATATATAGAATATGGATAAACGATCACTGTTAATACTGTCGTAAGTATCTAAAATTATTTAAGTAATTTAAGCTCTAGAATTAAATATGTATTATGCAAGATCTTTACCATGTAACCATATATCTTCTTATCGTCCAAAATAGTTCCTTGCAGAATTATTCTCACTATACTAAGTATAGGAACGAAATAAAGGACACATTTTTGTACAATATATAGCCTGCTTTTAGGCAACAAAGCTGCAGTAGTCTCTGTGCCATACTTTCGATACATCCATAGTTGAATTGTACCAAAAATTAATAAATACGCTGCAATAAAAGCGACGCTGATAGTGTCCATGAAACACTTGGACATTCCATGTTCCACCCAAATGTCGGTGAAAGTTATATTCGGTGGACAGTAAGTCATTGTTGCATTCATCTCTGATTTCATTAAATTTTAATTTTTCCACACCATCAGATTGTAAAAACAGATAGGATATAGATATAGATATAGATCTTCAATCCAGTTACAATTAAAACATCTGAAAATATTATACTTACAATTGATATTACACACGATTTATTTTTATGTATCTAATACCTTAAATAATACAGTGTTATATTACTTATACCTATATAAATCTAACAGTCGATCAGAAATACATATCTTATGATATCAGCATGTTATCATAAGTTATATAAGCTTTAAGCATTGCATTATTTATTTAAAGATTATAGATATTACTATGCATGTTTGAAACATACAAGTATAGAAGTTACAATTATATAGTTATATGATAAGTGACTTTTACTAATTTTAATCAAGCATACTTTCTACATACTTTTTACATACTTTCACTAATTAACATAAACAAATATCGAAATATATATTAAGTGAAAAATTATGTGGTACAATAACCGTTGTAAGTATAAAATAAATTATGAAATAAGATTTATAAGTAACGAGAAAAATTGACGGCGAAATATTTCAATAAATAAATAAATGAATACGTAAGCTATCATTTCAGCATAAAATATTTAAAAATACTGCTGTTTACCTCTTTTTTGAAAGCTATTTGCTTCGTCATGACGAATGTGTCCAAATTGAATTAGCGGTTCGTAACACTAGACACCGACGAATATTTATGATAAAATGTAACCTCTAATATAATCACGAACTTCAACAAACTATTTACTAATATATTAATACTATTGTTGTATCACAAGAAAATACAATTTTGTATGGTCAAAGAATTTTTTAGATATATTTACGAAATTATTTAATTGAAATTAACGAAAATTCGCATTGTAATCGACATCAGATTAATGAATATACATTTTCAACGCGATATACATGGTGTACTCTGTTCAACAACCTTGCAGCGTAAAACACAACAAAACCACGTGATTTTTCAGAAACATTGCGTGATGTTACACTATGAGTTGAAAAAAGAAATCCCTTAAATTGCTACTATACCTTTTAATATTTTACTTAAATAATTACTAATTTATTGACGGAATAGACAAGGTTGAATAAAAATATGCATATTTGTCACAATTTTCACAACACAATTTTAAAATGATTAAGAGGTTTTGTCCAAATTTATCAGGAGCAAATATCGTCCCTCCTGGCGAGAAGTGGACCAATGAAAATCCACTTCGTGAACAGTAGTAAGCACTTGAAACGAACATATGATTTTAATTGATCATAACCTACAAGTATATAACCTCATTTCGTATGTCTATTCAAAACACAGTGTGCATTTATTCTAATAAGAAATGTAAGGTTCTCTTTTTATACGAACTCCTGTATCTCGACTGATAGACAATATATTTTTGTGTAATACGATCTGTTTTAGAAAATAACTATCTAAGACTGTAATGTTACAATATTGATAACCTATAACCAACAGTGCCATTTGTAGACTATAATTCTCGTAAGTTTTCTTCATTTTATGATACTTAAACATGGGCAAGGGTCACAAACGTTTGAAACGTTTAAAATCCGAGAAGGCGAAAGTAAAATTGAAAGCAAAAAATGCGAAACATTTACCAAAAGGGTTAAATGTCACTGACCCTTCGTTTAAAGTCAAGAAGATTGTGATACGAGAACAATTGAAACAGCACGATAGCTCGGAAATACTTAGCAGGAGGAAACTGAACGTTAAGGTACTATTCTACATTTATAGTGGTAGATTGTGATTGGAAATGAAAATTAAATTTTTAGGATTTGTTGTCACGTTTACAACATCACAACTCAACTGTTCGCCAAGATGCAGTGAAGGAATTAAAAGAAATCTTGTCCGAACATTCTTTAGACTTATTGAGCTCACAATTCGGACCTCTTTTACAAGGAATTTGCGCATTATCTCTGGATAAAGAGAGATACATAAGACACGACTCTTTGAAGGTTTTGAGTCTAATTCTTGGACCAATTTCTAACGAACAACTTAATCCATATTGCGATGTTTTAATATCGTATTTAAGATGTGCCATGACGCATATAGACCCTCGTATTAAAGAGGATGCTCTACTTTTCTTGGATGTGCTTGTTCAAAATTGTAGCAACATTTTGGCAAGAAATAGTTACAAAGTTTTACCAAATTTCTTAGACATGATTTCTAAACTACATACAGAAATGAAACCTGGAAGACAATTAGTAACAACATTAAATTCCAAAAACACCAATGTTAAATGGAGGATAAAAGTATTGGAAAGACTGGCCACTATATTTCATTCTATCGTTGCCTTCTTTAAATCTCAACAGGTTGTTGCCTCTGATGAAAGTGCAAAAGTTGTAAATATAAATAATGATATCAGATATATTCCAGTTTACGTACATGCAAATTTTCGCAATTGTGAAATTGATTTTGAACAAACCAACAATTTGAAAGAGAATATTAGTGAGAAAACTTTAGATGCGGAGGAACTTATGAAATATGTGGAGTTATTAATGCCGCTTATATTTGACAGTTGGATTGAAGTTTGTCCAGATGAGAAGAACATAGATAATTCTGCGCTTTTAATTTCTACAGAAGCATTGGAATTATTAAAAAGCATCGTAGAAATAATACAATTAATAATTGAATGTATAGATATATTACACACTGAATGTGATGTAAATATGAAGTATTGGTTCAAAAGTAATTTTGAAATTCCTTACACAAAGAATTTACTTTCGAAATTTCCGTACAATAAATTGAGCGCAGCAGGAACTTTCCTTACCTCAATAAAGAATAGAAAACGCCAACAAGACTTTTCTGTAGATAAGTCGTATGATATCTGTTTAGGATATAATTTAGGAATTTGTCAAATTTACATATGGTTCACATCGATACAAAGTGATGATAAATTTATGTCAAAATTAAGTAAAAAGTATTGTACATCAATAATTAATTACTTAAATGGTATGATAGCAATTATTCTCGAAATTGTAAATTAAGATGATAATATTTCAATAGTTTCTTGTTTTCTTATTTCATAGAAAAACTTGAAAACTGGTCTAACATAAATAATATTGTGTTACCACAATTGACCAAGCTCTTGAGAACATTATTTTTAAAAGCAAGTAAAACTTGGTATAGAAATCGCCTTGATCTAAATGAAACTTTGCAGTTAGTTGTAAATGCATGTTGTAATCAATCAAAGAGAGAAATGCAATTACAATTATTTTCTGTGGTCAGTGACATCATGTTAGACCATACTCTGCATGAATTACACAGGTAATGCTTCACTATTTTTTACAAAATTCGTCCCGTATCCCTTCACATAATTTTTAACATTACAGAGACAGCGCATTTAAAGAATTCATTACAACTTTACCAAAGCTTTTGTTGAAACCGAAAATAGATGAAAATACAATACAAATAATAAATAAGATCGTACTCCGTTATAGAGATTGGATTCAAAAAGAACTCGTGGCAAATTACGATGGCATTATCGGTAAATATGCTTAAATTAATACTATATTTATAATTGTACTGTACGCTTATATGAATGATACGTTTATTATTCGTATTACAGAAAATGCTAAAAAGATTGACATCATCGGATCTGAAGATGAAAAGCGATCTCGTCTTATGATATGCAATTTATTTTATTTCATGGATACCCAAATTTTCTATTAAACGAGAAAAAAATTGTACATTGTTGAATAAACGTGTATTTTTTACACCTTATTAGAGTTTTCTACAAGGCAAGTAATGTTTTTTTCTTTTTTTAATAAATTATATGATTCTTGCACTACGAAAATTTTGAGATATTGTTTAGTAGTATGCAATCGTCAATCATCGTTAAATTACAAGTATACTTCGGTAATTATTAAAAATAGACATTACCACGCATACGATAATTATAAATATTATCCTGAATATTATTATAGCGATATTCTAAAAACAGTTTCCAAAATATTTTATATCTATTATGTACAAATACTGGTATCGAAAATTCGTAACATCGAGTAAAATATCCTCAAGGCACTTCTTAACATCTAGTTATCATGTTGGTGTTCCGCGGCAATTCATCGTTTACAAATGTGTAATTGTCAAATGCGTATCGTCCATCGTTGCCCTTATTTGGCTCCACTATTTGTTGAACTGTCTTGTCGCTCGTGTTCTTCTCAATATTGTTATCGTAAGGCTGCTGCTTTGGATACACATTAATGATATTCTCTACGCTCGGTGTTAACGGTAAAGCGGGCAACTCTTTGCTAAGTGGCGGCCAACTTAAATTATTCTTTAATTCGTATTCTACCCTTAAATATTCTTTCTTAGAGTTCATTGGTCTGTAGAACTTCGACCTGAACTTTTTCTCAATTAAATACTCTATGACAAAGGTCTCGATGAAGAAACAGACTAAGAAATTCGCAAATGCGAGCGCTAAAATGATGATCCTCCAGTCGTACGCTGGTGGAACCAGTAACTGAAGCAAATTCACTATCCAGTCAGCCGGGTATATTGTAATATAGATGCAAATGATGGTTAATAGAATTATGGAGAATATAAATGCGACGTTCGTATAAATCGTTTTGCGATACGGTTTACCGCGGGAAAATATTACAGCCATCGTTATGTATTGGAACATCGAAACGCAATAAACGGAATAGTTTTCATAACACGCGTATCCGTTTGTATCTGTATAAACAAACGGCTTGAACCATGGAAATACGCGAACCACGTAATAAGCAACAGCTTGGAAGATCGTCATTATCAACATATGTACAGATAGAGAGAAAATCGACGTGAAGGTTAACAGACTAGTTATAGGAGGTTTCTTTACTAACTTTTTCTCGTATGCAGCAGTTTTACCGAAAAACGTGGCGAAATTAACGATCAGACAGATATCAATGAATAGAAATTCTAGATCCGTCAAATTTGAATCAATGGAATAAAGAATAATGACAGACAAGAATTCAGTTAGAGAATAGGTGACCATAAACTTGAAGATCCCGAATGATGTGACCAACGCGGCGCGGCCTTCTCTTATCACCTTCGGGACACAGGTTATGTCTGGTATCTTGGACGTGAAAGGGCTTGCGACGCTGAAAAGGGATATTTTTCAGAATATTATTCATCTGAATATTATTCAGAATAATTGTTCTAATTTAAATCGATGCCTTTTTGTAACTCTTTCGCTGCCATCTTAGACCACATTGTAATCCAATCGCATTGATCTCTGCTTACAAAACTAATCGTATGAAATTACGGTATTATTTTACTTTCTATACGTAATCGAATGAGAAACAAATTGACTGGAAAAGACACTGAGTCGGCAGCGAACGGGTTAAACGTGCAGTGACGTTCCTTTTTCTGAAAATTGATAGTTTAAAACGCGAATCAAGGAGAGGTTTGTTGAATTACCTTGTACTAAAAAAAGATGAACGTTAAAATTATACATTGTAAGCTTGTCGCATGTAATGAAAATTCAATTGCTGAAGGATGTTATGTAAAAAAATTATGCAATTATTTAGCGTTGAAGTATTACCTAGATTCTGCTTCGGATAAAGATATACCAGCGTGTGCAGCTCTCAGAGCGCCGCAGTCATTAGCACCGTCTCCACACATGGCTAGAATGTTTACGAAACGATTTCAAGCAAGTGCTGTTACGGAATAATGGAATTATAATACGGTAAATGTTAGACAACGATGCGTACCCACGTAATAACCGAGTTGCATCAGCTCCAACACTAACTGTTGCTTCTGATCACTAGTCATTCGGGCAAATATTGCACCGCGTACGCAAATTTTCGCTACGAGATCAGGATAATATTCACGCAATAATTGCCACGACTGGCCCGTCAACGCGAACCGATAATTAATGTTTGCAATGTTTCGTTCTATGTCTTTCAATTCCGGAAGTTTCAGTTTCTTATCACGAAGACTCTGAAAATGGATTAATATAACTGTTTCAAGAACTACATTCCTTTTATTTTTCACGTCTGTTCCGTAATCTACAGAATTAAAATAACTAGTTACCAGTTTTGGCGACATTTCTTGAGCATTGAAATAAATCCTCGGCTGTAATTTATTTTCTTCCGTAATTATAGTCACGTCTATCACAGATTCCTGCGGGGACAAGATACCACATTCTTTCGCAACGCTCACTGCAGTCTGTATATTATCCCCTGTGAATGTGAAAATTGAATATATTCTGGCTGTTCTACAACCGGTAGTATTACTCTAGCGAACAAATAAAACAACTGGCGCGCAGGCGATTTGCAAATGTTAATCACCTGTAATCATCAGGACATGTATATCAGCCGTTCGCAATTCTTTGATAACCGGTATAGTCGGTGCCTTCAACCTGTTCTCCATAATAACTAAACCTAGGAATTCCAGATTCTGTTCAACTGCGTCTCGGGGCAGTTTCATAATCTGCGCGATAAAATAGGAAACTTTATTAGAGCACATATTTATGCGTACACCATAAATGAAAGTCATGAAAAAAAGAAGGTAACGGTTTTGCACCTTGTCACTACTTTCGAGCAATTCCGTTCGCCCCATAGCTATCACTCGATAACCTTGTTCCGTGTAACGTTTCAAACAGAACATTATGTCTTTCGGTATGGTTTCAGGCTTGCTCAAACTAAGTATCATTTCAGGTGATCCTTTCGTGTAGGCTTTGAAGGTGTCTGATCCCAGTACGCGTATTATCACAGACATTCGTTGAAGAGAGCTTGAGAATTGATACTGCTGGACTATCCCAATTTCTGATATTTCGTTCATATTTTGCGTGAAATTATTGTTCTTCAGCGGTTTTACAATTGTAGGTGCTACGAGATCATATTTACTTGACTGTTCCTTATTAAATTCTTCTAGTACCCATCCGGTACTTTCGAACATCTGAAACAATCGGTGAAGAATCAATTATTATTCGAACAATATTTTTAATCCGAGTGCACGAACAAAATTGCGGATTGGTCACCTTAACATCTAAAGGATCTCCACAGAGTTCACCGTCGATCAGCGTTAAACTGTGACAAACTAACATCCCCTCGAAAAGTGGGTGATCGTTTAACTTAGGAACACTTCTCTCGGATTCACCAAGAACACCATTTGTGCAAGGAACAATACCCCACATGTCCAAGCCATCTTCGGTTAAAGTACCGGTCTATGGAAGTAAAATTTCTATATGTAATGAATTCAAATAACGCTGGTCTGATTTCAAAAATGTATCTCATCGCGTTCAAAGTGTTAACATTAAAAAAACAGGCTATCCTCGCACCTTATCGAAACAGATGCAATTTATGCTGCCGGATACGTTAATAACTCTATTGTTAATGCAATATATTTGCGCTCCCTTCAATCGTGCTTGAGCGTATAACTTTCCCACTGTCATTGCTGCTGGCAATGCCGGTGGGACAACTATTGTTATTATATCTAAGGCTTTTATCGCTATATCCCCGGCAGTGATTCCCCTGGAAACCTACAAAAGTAATTGCGATTATGATTATTGATATCGTGTGGTTATTCAGGAGAAATTCGATTTAAATCGCACCTTGGTTACAATAGTGTATATGAAACCGCATGTTGCGATAAGCGATAATATGCCGATGAATCTATAAGAATCTTGATCGAACTTAAAATCTGCCGGAGGTGGATACAAAATGGCCGCGACTAGAGAACCTTTATTTGTATGGAATCCTGTTCGAATGACTCGGGCAAGTACTGGGCTGTCGCTGTAACTTCTAACAACGGCCAGAAATTGACAACGGTTCAGACATTTTAATCTATACGATAATTACTAATGAAATTCTCCATAGAATACCTGGTTTGAATAATGGTGGTGCCGCTATAGATTGTGTGATGAGAGCATTCTTTAGAACTATACAAAACGTGACGCGATGGCAGTGGGGTTTTTGTTACTGGTACAGACTCTCCTAAGATTTCGATAAAATAATAAAAAATTATAGCGTGCAAATATATAACATGCAAATATACAACATGCAATAAGAAATACACACTCGTTCTTCGATTTACGTGGAATTATTTTTTTGGAACTACAAGAGTTCGGTATATAAATGAGAGGTGCTATAAAAAAAGTTACGTGTACAAAAATGTCATATATTTGCATGAACAGCAATATTAATGGGAGTTAAAAAATACAAATTTAAATATTATTCAATATTGCTTCGTATATTGTATCCAACACTGTCAGTTTTTTGTTTTCAATTGGAACTTGAACTTACTATTCTTGACATTAGAAACATTCAAGTAAACAGAGGCGCGCAATAGGTTTCGCCATCGTAGAAATATAATCCGTTCGATGTGTAAAAAGAACGGATACGTATAGAAAGCAACTCGCGTAACTTGGAAGGACGAGTGTGTATAGTTTCGATTGTTTCTTAATCGTACCAGTTAGCATCGATTCGTTTAAAATGCATTGCCCTGTTAACAATACCGCGTCGCATACAACAGTAGCTTGGTGCTTGGGTAATTCTATTATGTCACCTGGCACTAAATCACTGCTGGGTATATTTTCCGCTACTTTAGAGTTCCTGTGCACGCGAACGGTTTCCGTAGATGTCACCGTGCCGCGGAGATTAATTTGATTCTGCAAAAGTGTCCCCTGTTTTAGCGTGGATAAAGATTTTTCTAAGAATCGGCCACATGAGACCACTTAATCTCTTGCGGCCTATGACTTCTAGGAGAAGATTCATTCGTCTTATTAATGTGAACTCATTAAATTTAATAGAATTCAGTGGTTTAAGAAATGTTGTATTAAAAGATTTCGCGAGTCGTAACTTTTTAAATGTCAGCGATGGAGAGAGCACACACGAAAATGAATATCTCCTCGCTCGATTTTCCTGTATAAATCATAGAATGAAAATAAAGCGAGGTTAACAAATCCAGGAAACAAATTCGTTTAACCGTTCGTGAACAGATCTGAGTAATCGCTCCTTTCTTGGTGTCGTCCTGATTTGGATCAACTAGATAGAACCAAATATATATAACTCGGAAGTTGCCTTTTTTCCCTGTTCAATTACTAGTTTCCTACATCAAGTTGCGCACAATTAAACAAGAGACGAATCTAAAATATACAACAGTTATGAAATGATTGTTTACCTTACGAGTTTGTATTATGGAACTTATAATGCCGAACAATGACATGCACACGATAGCCACGGTATAATATAAGTATCCTTCCGCAAACCATACGCAAAGGGTGAAAACTTGAAAAATGTAAAATGGATTCAACACTTCCAGCAGTAGTAACACCCCTATACTTTGCACGGGGACGACGATTTCATTGCTTCCGTACACAATGCGTCTAGAAACATAAATACATTTTTTGTCTTTTTAATTGCAGAATCAATCTCTGTTGTTTCTTGTTGCGTAATAAGAATATTACGTGTAATTATAACACAGATAAAAATCACTCGATGACCGATCGCGGTTCGTTTGAATGTTTAATTGTTCAATTATTTCGAACAGCTGTGATTCTCGGAAAGACGGGACGGAGAATACATAATTCACAGCTCGCAAGATTTTTATCTTATCATTACCTAAGGCATTGTTCTTCTTTGGAAAGTCCTTGATTGTTATTGAGATTAAGATCCGAACACAGCGTGTACTTGTCTAGGCCTACCAATCTGGAGAATGTGTTCTGCGTGATATCCCAGATGTAACATTGTTTTTTACACCAAAAGGCTTTGTACTCGAACACCTCGCATTGCGTGCCGTTCTCTAAATTGATCTTTAACTTCTTACATCTAATCTTCTCGATTAAATCCTTATCGTTGCTACCCAAGGCTTTTAAATCTTGCGCGCTGATCAAAAGATAAGAGAAATGAATTTCTTGTGGTACAACAAAGAGATTAAAATCGTTAAAAAATTCCAAGCTAGACTGACCTGATGTTTTTCACTGAAATTGTCTTTACATCCTTCACGAAATACGATTTATACTTCCCTTGGTAGTTGTCCTACACGCGGAATCACGTTCATGAGTATTAGTCTAAATGACCAATGTTAGTTTCACTATTCGACATACTTAATTACATTCACGAATTATTCTCTCTCTCAGATTAACAAATTAAATATAGTTAATGCTACGAAAATGTTCAAGTATAGCTCTTCTTACAGTTATTAGCAGCTTCGAGGCATTGCTCAAAGAGCATTTTTTGTGGGTGGCATAGAGATGCAACTGTGGGTACCAATGGAAGAACAGTCTAACCCAGCCGATGGTCAACACATAAGAAACGTAAGTCAAAATGCTTTTCAACTTGTTCTTTTCGAATCCATAAATACGCTAGAAATGGTAGATTCAACTTAATCGAGGTGTCGATGATATTTTTCAAACGGTACGATTTAAATCGCTCGAGGCACTCACCATGTCTTCATCTTGGCCAGTGTGAATCTTCTGCCAGTGCACTTCCGTCTTTTGGTCATTTTTTATCCCTAAGCGATGAAAATCATAGAAATGCAACAATTACTCCCCGTTACTCGTTACGTTAGTTCTATACAATATGAAACATTGTGTTTTGTAAACGAAACTTGCAAGCATCTCGTCTAATCTATAGAGCTGAATTTTTTATTAAACATTCGAACGAGTAGCGTTTGCGTTTCGAGTTATTGCAGAATCAATTCTACTTCCACCGACTGAATTCTATTTCGTAACGTTGGAGGAGTAAATCACAAGTGAAAACTCGGTTCAGAAAGTTCCGCTCTCTGTGCCAGCTGATGAGGAATCTACACTTCACAGTAATACACGTATCCAACCTTTGTGGGACGGTTATGAATATCTTGAGTATCCACTGTTTATATCAACGATGCAAACTTTCTAAATTAATTCCAACCGGTTCGAACAGAATGCAATAATTTAAAGGGAAGCCAATACTTTTGCTCGAGTCAAGCAAATGACGATTTCGAGGAATAGGTAAAAAAAAAAGTTGATCGATGCCTCTAAGCATCGGATGCGGCGGGGAGTCGTAGAGTTTCGTAATTTGTGATGTATCATTGCATCTGAATTCCTTATGTGACGTGGGCCTGATAATTGTAAGCAATTCGAGTCCGTACGGTATACGAACTGAACGGTTGAAGCGTTAAATATCAATTTAAGCGGTTTCTTTCAACATACGATGTGTACACAAGTTCAATGAACGTGTTGTTTCGAATAATTACACACGTGAGTCATTAAACGGCCTACACATTGTATGAATAAGCGAGGATTGATTTGTGCGATTTATCGATTGGAATCTCTTCCGATATGATTATTCTGTTTTGTCAACACCGATTAAATCACGGTGAACACTTTCCACCGCAATTAAAATCCTTCTGTTAAACTCGAGATTGCACTTTTAATTAAAGATTTCCTCTGTTATCGTTCAATGAATCAATGCCGCTGGCGAGCGTTCGATAGGAGGTATTTTCACGTTACAAGTGATAATTCCTTCTCAAATATTATCTATTTAAGCCACGATAATGCCTGCTTGTTATCAGGTCATCAGACGCGATTGCATCTTAAGTGAAGAAATACACTTACATATTTGTACAAGTTTGTTCAGTGGAAGTTTAACATCGATGATAACTGTGAAGTATGCGAAAACGATTTCTCTTTATCATTAGCAAAAGGATTAGCGAACACGTGTATCGATAAACAGTTGATTTTTCACGAATTTCATAGTGCAACCCATTACCGATCTGTTAGCTCATGAGCCATAATAAAGATTCGACAATAATAATTATACGAAATTATTTATCGTTTATTTTCTTGACTCGAATAGAAATTTTCGTTCCTCTACTATTCGGACTCGTGATCAGTTCCGTTCGTGGAGTTGGTTCTTAAAACTAAGACACTAGCTCAAACCCTCTCACTCTATTAAACAAGCGAAGGTCATAAATCGATGGGTAGCCTGAACAGAATTAATTAGAAATATAGTTTCGTGCGTTTCTTTTATCGATTAACTTACCATTGGATGTTGTCATAACTTCAAGCGTTTGCTGCCGATGGTCCTCTCGAGTTCTCAAGTTCTTTCCTTGAACTTGAGACGACGTCAAATGAGAATTTCCGCTTGCGCAAGCCGGTGCTGGAATGGAATATAAAACTTTTGTGAAAATTAAGCGATACCCTTGTCGAATCGTTCTTAATCGAACAAGTAATGTATTCGTCGTTCAAAGATCGGTCCCTAGATGAAAATAATGACTCGAACATTGGGACGTGGGCTATTCGTACACAAATCTGTTGTAAACGTGCAACGCGCGTTCAGCTCTCTTTGGAGGAATTAAACGGCGTAAGAAAAGAATACTAATAGGGCTACTGCGTGAAAGAAGACACGGCCAGGACAGACGTCAAATAGGTAGTTCGACACTGAACATGATTACGGCGACCGTGCACTTGAATTACACAGTCGACACAATAAGTTGTTGGTGAATCAAGCGGCGAAATTACGCCTGGACACGTGGACTGACTAATCTATGCTGTCCTATTCAAGTTTTCGATCAGGCACGGCCAAATGGAAACCCAACAACAAGATAATTGGTATCCACTCGTACTCTAAGAGCAATTAAATCATTTTACCCTTTAGACGCTGTCCATTCCTGTTTGTTAATACCTTTTCCTTTCTGCGAAACCGATCCTCATTTTATTAAGTTACCTTTATCATTGACGTATGTATTGTTTATAATAAACTGTTACAGAAAATTGATCATTTTAGAGAGCCGAAAAGTTGACCATTTTAGCATGAACCGACGCTATCAAGTAACTGTAATAGTGTCGTAGTTGTATAATAGACACGTGGATAATTCATTATGAAACGCTACAGCATTTAAGATCGCGATTAGTAAAGCCAAGTCCGCTGTAAAGGACAAACTTAGCGTTTGTCAAACTTGCGGTGTTATAGATGTAGAAATCGCAAGAACAATGGGTACCCAAACCACATTGCAGACCATTGTTTTTTTTAAATGAATCGTTTCTTCACGTGTTTGTAAATTAGGCAATGAACAATGCAAAATAATACTAAAGTGTGGTAGAATTGTTATCGTCCTTTTTAATTATCGCCACGTGTTCGCTGCTACCTGTATATATTAAAATTTCGTTGAAAATTCGATCGGATTCGTGTGTCTCGTGAAAAAAACAACTGTCCGATTTCTTTCCTTTAGAGTTTCAGGTCTACGCTAATTACCCAACTGTATTGAATATTTACCAAGAAATTAACAACATTTCAGCGAAAATGTTCAGAAGAGTATCGCGCTAACTGCACCTTAACCAGCCCGAATATTTGAATATAAAAAATCAACAAGAATTTATTACTCAATAATTAATTTTCCTTAGAAGTAATTTGAAACGAGAAACATAGAGCTAACTACGATTGTATCGTATATAAAGAATATGCGAAAAATATTTCTTACTTATATACGAATAATTATGTTATTTTTGACTAAGATGAAAAGCATAAATGACTCAGAGACAACTTATTACTCGTGAAATTAAATACTCGGGATGGAAGAACAATTGAAAGATGAAATTACAGAAAATAATGATCAATGTGTTCTAAGCGATTCGCATACTAACGAGCCATTTTCCTCTGATCGGCATGACGTTTGCTTAAGGGGACGAGAAAACTTCTTGTATCTGATCCAACGTTGAACATTGTAGGATACAGCTCTTTCAAGTCATGTTTACATTAAGCAACTTTTGGTAGAATGATCGAGTTGATTGACCTCAAGTTCTTCAACTAACAGGTTAAACCGCGTTTACATTAGTTATCCTCTAGTTGGACAACATTTTGTTTAAAGGTGGCTGATACGGTACGCAAAGAGGTTTTACATTTATCGTTGCCAATTATGATTATTTGTTGTGTCAATTTAAGAAAGTATTCGATAAAGTAACCAGAATTATAATATTCCGAGTCTTGATCATATTTTCATTCGCTTGCTATTTTCCATAGAGGTTCAAAAACAATTATAACGAAAATACCGACCAAATTGGATACAACTTATGAAATTCTTTTAATCTTGTACGCAGTCACTCGTCGATTGACTATTCATTGTTTTTCATGGTCAACTACAGTTGAAACGAGCAGGTTTTCTATAAAAAGTAGACAACTGGACTACCTTAAATTGAACGACGGAATGTCATTTAAACTTGGTTGACACTGTATTTTACGCAGACACAGTTTGAAGAACTTAAAGGTCGATCGAAAGTTGCCTAATGTAAACGCGGCTTAATGTTTTTCATCGCGCTACCTTTCATTTCCTCATTACTACCTGGCAGATCTTTTGCAGACCTTGTAAAATTTTTTATTTGTATCATTTTAATCATTCGATCAATGACAAGGTAAACGAGTGGATAATTTATACGGAAGCTTCACGTATCTAGAATTTATTTCCTAAAGAATATAAAAAACAGAATACCACGTTTTTCCCCAACCGTTTTAAAGTTGGTTCAAGGTCTGGCTGGATCCAAAATTTTTTATTTGTATCATTTTAATCATTCGATCCATGAAACGGTAAATGTGTGGATAATTTATACGGAAGCTTCACGTATCTAGAATTTATTTCCCAAAGAATATAAGAAACAGAATACCACGTTTTTCCCCAACTGTTTTAACGTTGGTTCAAGGTCTGGCTGTATCAAAAATTAAATTGCGTTAAATTCAAAAGCTGCAACAAGAATACGCACTTTTTTCCCTTTGATATCGTTCTAATGTGAACTGGTTGTGAAATAAGATAAAAGTACCACCTGGTAGTTATTTTTCAATAATCGTATTGAGTCATGCAATTCCAGATGATTAAAGGCGACTATTTGGGCCATTCATTTACCACTTGTTCCATAGAATATGACGCGTTAAAATACGCACTGTGTAGAAGAAATGTAAAGGTCATCGCGCAAACGATGCATATCACTACAGCATTTTCCGCTTGAACGAGATCTCTCGCGATAAAAGAAACTGGTTTCACTTTTTCTTTTCATCGCGCGATTCAAATCCTGATGCAACAAACAAATGTTTGCGAATCAATTGGTTCATGCCGTGCATCTTCGAACACTGGAAGATCAAAAATACTTCATTAACTATACTTAATTGATTCTAACAACTGCAGAAACAATTCTTACTAGTGTATAATTAGTTTTATTTTCATCAGATATTATCCCGTTATCTTATAGTCCCGAAAGTCAGTAGAATATAAACCGTGTGACGAAGTGTATGAATAATATTCCTTACCTTATTTCATGCAATTTTTTACGAATTATTTGTGTATTAGAGAGAAATTATGCCAAAATAAAGATACTGAAAAATGTTCAATGTTCGCAAAATAAAGTATGTCCAAGAGCTAAAAAATTTTTTATCAATTTTTCTCAAGTGCATAGAACTTTAAATAAAGTTCTATGCGTATGTGTTTCCTTTTCGAATTGCAAACTTTCGTAACTAAGTACACAAAGCACAAAGAAAGGAAAAATGATAGTAACGTACAAATGCTTCTGGTGTCTAATATGAACGTGTCGCTTTTACTTCATTGGGTTATGCATAAACGGAGTCCGTTTCACGTAATGTCCATTTTGTTGCGAAATGTGTGTCACGAAAGGTTCCCAGGTCGTTCTGCGTACGATGGTATCATTAGAAATGCAACTCGCACCTCTATATGTACCTTTAGGTATAGGTCATTGCGTAAGGTGGTACTTTGGATCGCTAGTAACTTGTTCTTTCGCAAAGATCAGTGATCTGTGAAGAAAGTAAGAAAAGAACAAGGCAGAAACACAGACGCAAAAATCAGGTAGCGCAAAACTCCTAGAAAGGTGTGTCATATTTTGAAAACAATTTTTTTTTTCTTTCTTCGATGCTGATTTAAACTACTTTCACCATTGGCAGTGGTTTCTCGTTTCCTTTCCAGCCAGGATAACTCAACGAAGGGATCGTGGCGCATCGTTTCATGCAATTCCAAATTCCATCTCGATCGAAAAATTAAGTGATTGCACGGAACAAGAAAATTCTAAAAGTATGCATCGTGAGCGTAGCAGGAATACTTGTACAAAATATTGCGTATATTTCACCTGGTGTACTGCGTTCTCGTTTCACAAAAATATACTTTTATCAGTGAAGCTAGTATACCAATGTTATTTATGTATGTTTTCAATGCTAAGCATATAAGTTACCGTTTATGTGAACATATAGTCTTTGGGTATTAACTATTCTATAATGTACTAGAAAAAAAGTGTCGCTTACTCGATATTTTTTTTCTTTCCAATCCTTTTCTTGGTCCAACTCTTTCCCTTTATTTTCACGTGGACGTAGTCCAAGGTATGCGCACGGATCCGAGCATTCCCAGTGAACTTTTATTCGTACAATCGTGGACCGTTACTGTTTCCTCACTCCTACAATTCTTTGTTTTGTTTCGAAATTCGAGATTATCGTGGAAGAATTTCAGAATCGTTACGATAATCGATCGATAAATGGTCAATTCAAGGTGAACGATTTGAAATAGAGAAAGAGGCGACGATGGGATTGATAATCGAGAACGAAGTGTCTCGAATCGCGGGATAAGGAGCAACGTCGATCGGAATCGAATTGAGAATCGAAAGTGTACATCTGCCGAAATTGAAACGGTGATGTTAATCGGACCCTCTCGCGGTTATATCCTGGTTATATTCGCGACGAGCATCGGCCAATCGAAACGAGCTATCATTTCAACAAATGCACCATCACCTGTTTCGCGCCGCGCACCCAGCTGTACTGTGCCATTCCGTATCTCTCCTGAACTCTGTTGCACGAATATATCCCCTCTCTCTCACTGCCTATCGACAATCGCTCACTTTTCCTGCGGCACAAGTTACCGATAGATCGTAACCGTCGATATTTAGCTTCTTTCCCCGCGGTGACACGTGACTTACGTCAGACCGATGAACTAATTCCACGAACGGGCAGGTACGATCGCGATTATTTTAGATCTATTAAGAATACGAGCACGTATACGTGCGCTCTTTTTTTTTGGCGATATCATTATGCGTCAAACGTCAATTGGCTTGCGTTACAACAATTCGTTCAGTCATTCATGTCACTGTTGCTCCCGAGAATGGAATGTCTTTTACTTTACGTAGCTCGAAAGTGTAACAGCGATACGAGCATTTTTTTCTTATAATACTCATTTCATTGAGACAGCTTGTTGTACGTTCCAGGTGAATGATTAAGCGTTTGGGAAAGGGAATGGCTAAGGATAAGCATAAGGTGGACTGAATTATAGTTCATTAAAGGAAATAAAAATCGCCAGAGATTGTATATGATTGAAGTGGAGCTCGTGTTCGATCTATGCTACTTATCTTCTAGTTTCGTATTTTTTGTAACTGTTGTATTTTGAAAATGAATTACGTTCTTTCAATAATGTCTTGGCAAGTGCGCGGAGAAACGAGTTAGCGTATGTTCGTTAATAATACCGCACATGCGACAAGATTGATATTTTTTGCAGTGTACTACTTGTTAGAAAATTTAATGTTCTTTCTTCCTTTTGTAAAAAATTGCGTCTGAACATTCGTCTAGTATAATGAAAGATAATAGCGCATAGTTGTAGTTTGCTACTTCAGCACTTTGAGATAGCTTAGAAACAATTAAATTGTAAATACATCTATATCTACCAACAATTATTCCGTTTTAATGGAAGCTGTACAATTACTTTTAATTACTAAAATCGTTTTTTCTGGATATTACTTTTTCAAACCAATATTGCCTACACGTCTAATATTTAATGTTCATATACTTCCTTTGCATGATTACTTATGACTCATAATAATTTCTTGCAGCAATCTTCGATGTTGCAATTCATTCATTTAATATTTCTTATATTTTTCGTTGTCAACTATAAAATATATTCCCTGTCAGTATCTTCTTGTACCTAAAATATTATCGTTCAACTGATATATTGTTTTCATCGGTATTTAAGGCTTTTCGGCTATTAATGGCGATTTGACAATGATAAGGGAGATTATTAAAGTGCTGCAAACAATGCTCAGAAAGATGCTGTATTATATCTGCACGCATCACGTGCAGATAAAATTCTCGAATAACGATAACATTACGCGCGTTTGTGGTTTCGAAATTTCCAAAATTGACGTAAATAGACATTCAAAATGTTTCTGCAAACGTAGTCTAGACGAAAAAATGTCCTTTTAATGTAGTATCGTTTAAACGACTTCCTTTCGTATATATATCAATCTATTTCGGAATTCACTTTACATGTAAACGTCGAATTTTACTTGAATACCGATCAAAGTACGTGGTCGACTATCACTTTCTGCCGTAGAATTACATATAATTAACAAAAAAAACCTGCTCTACGTTTATCAGTACTCGTATTAAAGAGATGCATAAAAGAGTGTAGAAAGAAAATGCCCGATAATATTGTTATGCATCCGGCTTGACACTAGTCAAACAAAGAATTCTCGATACGAGTCCTTATCTCGAGACACAGAGTCTAACGTGCATCGATGTTATTCGCGGTAATGTTACCCATATTAATTTGGACATTTATCAACTACCAATACGTTATTTCGCAACTCTCGTCTGATTACATTACGCCGTGGAATCTAAACGAAGTCGAGAGTCGGTCAGCTTCGAAAATCACAACAGGACAATCAATATTTATTATTATTGTTGTTATTATTATCATCGTTATTTCATTGATGTTACAGATGTGATGCAACAAATAAAACAACAAGATAACGTCTAAAACGATGCTATCTTCCAAATATATTCTTAAGCTTACGGTAGATCAAATAAAAACCTTGGGTAATCCGCCTATAGATTATTACTTTAAGGTATTACTTTATATATTACAACACTTATTTTTAATAATTAAATATATCTTATAATATTGTGCGATTTAGAGGATAAAGTATTTAATTCGATACAATAATAATGCATGCTACAGTACATCAGCATTTTTGCATTTTAAACTAGACTATAAATACTTTCAGATGCATTATGTATTGTTTGCATTGCACACTTTCATGAGATTGTTATCTCATCTTTATCCTAATTTGTCTAATTTATCAAGTCTTTATGTGCAGTCTTTTTCTTCAAATTGACCTATATAGTTAATCACAGAGGAATTTTAATATTTTACTATGGTTACTTTGAAGCTGTCTTAAACTTCGAGAGCCACAACGAGTTTGCTTCTGTACATCCTTGCTCCTATAAGTTACTTGTATTTGAAGTATGAAAGTAAGATTCCAAGAATTTCAAGTTTCTGTGATTCTGCTTGTAATCCTGTGCAATTATATAATTGCACGGAACTTTTTGTATATAACATGAAGTCTATCGGAGATTTCCGATACTTCGATACACGGAACAAGCGTAAATTATTGTAAGTTCTATTGATTAAAAGCCATTGCTGAGACCAGATCCAATAATAGAATTTTTTTTCCAGTGGAAAAACCTTTTTCTGCAGAAACATAAGATCGAGATAATGATTTGCAAAAAATCAATGATTTAAAAAAAAGAAGAATAATATTTCTTTAAAGTTCAAAGTACAATGAATAAAACTAAT
The DNA here is from genome assembly GCF_050948175.1 of Xylocopa sonorina. NCBI lineage: Eukaryota > Metazoa > Arthropoda > Insecta > Hymenoptera > Apidae > Xylocopa > Xylocopa sonorina. Next base: position 19,728,386 of record NC_135193.1, read on the forward strand.
TCTGAAAATATTCTTTTCCACGTTGATGACGATAATATTTATTTTTTCTTATCACGTGTACAATGTATGTAGGATTGAAGGACGGGGTTGGAATTCCTACGTTATTTTTCAATCGAACACCTGTCGAATCCGAAAATTTCGCGTCAATTTTTATTTACGCACTCTCATCTATATTCCCGTATGTTGTATGATTTTGTTATAACGCACATATCAGTCTCGTGTAACTAATGCGTGTAAATTGCACTTCATAATCACACGATGGTACGCCTAGATGTACCATCGTATAATCAGGGTACATCAAGGTTGATCCAATAGAATCCCATTGGCGTACACACCGTACCGCAAACGTCTCATCTGTAATAGATTCTGAATCATTGATCCTACGCTTGTAATCGACGAGGGCTGATGATATCCAGGCTAATGTCAGCGAAATTGAGATCACTGCGGGTACGAGAACGTTGGTTGCCCTCGAAATATTATAATTGCCTGTTCTATTTCCAAATTTTATTCGCCATATCTTCTCTTTGAGATAGTTTAAGTTATTTGTTTAAAAATGTTAAAAAAGAAAGCAGTAGCTAGGATTTACAATGATAGTCATATCTGATGACAACCGTTTAACGTGTCACAAAATGCATCCTTGAGGGTTTTTTTCACGATTATTCTTGGATGTTCAAATTAATGATTTTTGATTGTGATCAAAGATTATAATGATGTACAATACTGGAATTGCAATAATATACAGTATCGGATAAACGTATTTATTGCCAGTGATGCTTATCTAAAGATAAATGCATCACAGAAAATCTTGGATCACGAGATAATAATGGACCGAATATTTAATGGTAACTTACAAATATAGTAACTCAATCACTAGTCCAATAATTTTTTACCATTTAAACGTCTTACTTTTAATTTATTATTTCGTGAAGTAATTCTATTCATTGAGATATTATTGAAATTTTTATGCATAAAATTCGATTAACTTACTTCATGGTAGTATAATAATTTTACATATATTCCCGACAAACCACCACACGCAGACAATAACTGTTCGAAATAAAAAATAAAAATTAATTTTTAAATAATGTTTTAATTTATAAAATATAATAGTGCTCGTTACAAAATCTCTATCTTAGAACAGAGTAATTTTCACTGAACATATGCCTAGCAGCAACTGATTTAGAAAATAGTTAGGTATAAAGAGTAGTACAGAACACCTTGTATATTTATCTTTTAGTATGTACAATAATTAAGATACACAATTGATATTAACAAATATCTTGATATTCCTAAAATAATATCAAGATAATATCATATAAATGTCTACAAATATAAAATTTCTCTCGGATTCTTTGAATGTAAACGTTTGTACTTTATCTCCAAGAATTTTATCTGTGATCCTTAAGTAATTGTTTTGTAATATAATTCCAAAAATATCTAATTTTTGTCATTATGATTACTACAAATAACGTCCATATCCAATTGAGATAACATTTCATCATCTGAATCATTTTCGGTGTCACAAAGTTTATCGCGTACGCAACGTGACATTATAGGTAATTTTTTCTCTATAAAACTTTCACTTTCTTCCTTTAAATCTAATTCAGAATTTTCTAAAGAAGTTAATACATCTGCACTTTTAAACTGTTGCAGTTTAGATCGTATAGAAGACATATTTTTCTTTTCGTTATTATGGTGAGATGGACGAAAAACATCTTTAGAAAGCTTTGTCTTCCCTGGAGACAACTTTACACTACATTCATCAATATCTATTTTTCTAGAAAATATGTCATTCGTTACTTTTGATTCAACTTCTTTAGAATGGATGTATTGTGGTGTTGAAGGCTTGGCATTTGCTTGCAAACTTGTGGAATTATGAGAAGGATATTTTCTCTCATTTGCATCGAAAGAAAATCTTTTTAAATTCTTTAGTAAATTTTTAGCCCTTTCTTTGTCATCATCCTCTTGTAGGATCTCATTTTTCTTAACTAAAGGCTGCTGTAAGCTTTGCTTTTTATTCTCTTGTATTATACATTTTAAATTCATAGGCGTTACATTATTAAAATTCTTCTGATTTTGGGAATCTGTAATGCCGGTTGGAGAAACTGAAAAAGATATATCAGAATCAAAATCCATCGATTCTTCCATAATTTTATCTACATTTTTTTTATTAGCATCTGTTAAGTTCTTATTGAATTTCGTTAATCCCTTATTGATATAATCCTCTTTTTCACTGAATTGAGAATTTGTTTCTGATGAATGTGACTTTAATGCTGTTGTAAATATACTTTCTTTCTGTCTTTCTTCCATTTTTCTCTTTCCATCTGAAATATTTCCAACAATTGATTCTATATATCGTATATGTTCTACAGTACCTTTGTTAGTATAAATTGCTAATAAATTAGATGGGGAGATCAACACTTGGTATTTGTTTGAAACAAAAGTTCCAGAAATTCTTAAAAGACCTACATCGTGTAATAATATGACAACATTAGATTCTAATAGACCAGGATATTTGATTGGTATATCCCTATGTATAATTCCCTGAATACTATCTGTAAAATCTTTAAGTATAATTGGAGGATTGTCGTGGCTATAATCTATATGCTCTATTATCCCTGCCAAAAATTTAACTTTTATACTATTGAAGCCATTTAAAGTTGCAGTTTGTTTAATAGTAGCAATATCATGGCCTTTCAAGAAATTATGTGGCAAGTCATCCAACATTAATTGCCAAGCACCTTCTGTGAACAGATTTTTTGTATTTTGAGAACAATATTCAGGTAATTTATTAGCATCAGCCTTTTCATTCATTTCACTTTCTTCTAAATTATTTAAATATGGAATACAAGGAATATTACAATCTATATCATCTGGTAATAAACCAGCTGGTCCAGGAAACTTCCTAACCAGTGTCATGGTCATCTTTTTATTGGACTGCGCTTGCATAGGTTTAGTCATGGGTGAATTACATTTGGAGCTATCATTCTTAGATTCTATAGACTGCCGTTTCAATATATTACATGGTGATTGGTTCCTTGAATTTTCAAACACATCTTGTCTGAGATTATCATTATTTGAATTATTTTCTATTCTAGTATGATCCTTAGAAGCTTTACATTTTATTTTGTCATTTGATACTACACTTTTTTGTTTTGCATCAATGTAATTATTGCTCATAATTCTTGGTCCATTCTTTTCAAGTTTTCTATTTGTTTTGTTACTTTGTACATCATTAGTCTGTACATTACTCTGTTTAAGTATCTCAAGTACTAAATTTTTTCTAGTTAATTGAGTACTCTCACAGCTTTGTACATGATTGGTAGTCTTATTTGTAGACTTATTATCAAACAGCCTTCTTGGGTCACTTGGTGCATCTTGAGAGATATTTTTATCTGATTTGTTAAATATTCCAAGAATTAAATTTTTTCTTGAAACTTTGTTTTCATCCTGTTTCGCTATACTCTTATTAACAACTTTCTCTTCCCATGAAATTACATCACAGTTAGGTGAAAATATCGGATCGTTATTAATTTCTATTTTACGTCTTTTTGCCTCGTTTTTCTGATCATCTACTTGAGAACAATATTTGATTGTTTTATCGTCAACGTCATTCAAAAAATCCTAAAGTTTATAATGAATAAATTAGTTACGAAATTATTTCATTATTATCGTGTATTATTATGTAAATAATATTCAGTCTAGAATTATTTCATAAAACATATTTCGTTTATTGTACACCTTAATGTGAATTATTTTTCATTTACCTGATCGAGTTCCCAATCATCGCTCTCAAACATTTTTCGTACATTCAACTTTTCTTTCAGTATATCTTTTATTTATATAACATTCGGTTTCTTAAATTATTGATACTACTGGTATATACAATAGCGCAATAAATAAAGACATCTTTCAAGTAGATATTTGTAATATGTCAAATACTTTAACCATCGACTTTACAGTTTCGAAGATGAGAAGGTATCAAAAAATCAGATAGGTAGACATATTTAAATAAGTAAGCGGGCATTTTGAATTCAGATATATTTTGCTGTTGAAACAGTTGGAAAATGGAAAGGATAAAATATGGTTACAATGCAAAATAATAATATATTAAATCTAAGTATGCAATACAAACTCAAACACACATTCTTAATAACATATTTGTATATAACATATACGTTTATTTAAGAATACTTTTTCATTTTATTTTTATTCTGCATACAACATTCCCTTTGCCACCTTGTCTGCAGTCTCTTTATCAACCAATTTTTCTACAATAGCCAGGCCAAAAGCGAATGCAGTTGCTGGACCTCTGCTAGTAATCAAGTTGCCTAAAATGTAAATGCAACATAATTATGTAAATAATGTAAGACCGCAACCACAATATTTAAATCGATTCCTACCATCGATTACAACTTTATCTTCCAAATAATTATAGTCATCTTTTAATTCGTCTTTCATTGCAGGATAAGACGTGATCTTCTTTCCCTTAGCGATACCATGTGCCTTCAGTGCAGTTGGTGCAGCACAAATAGCAGCAATCAATCTGTTTTCTTTCTCTTGCTGTTGCAATAACTTTCCTACATCCGCAGACTGTAGAATATAAAAGCAGATAATTAGTATATCTCTCTTTTATGGAAGTCTCAATGTTACTTACAGATATAAAAGCTTTTGAGCCACCCAGTCCACCTGGCAATATCACAACATCAAACTTCTGATTGATCGCATCCTGAAGTTTTGCGTCTACACAAATTTTTACATCTCGACTGCACTTGATGCAGGTATTTTCCGTCAGACCAGTAACAGTAACTTCAATCTACAAAGATGATATCAATAACGAGATTATAATAATAGTCTAACATATAATTTTTCTCCTAGAGGATGTAACGTAAATTAATATTTGATATCAATATATCAGGGGGAACAATGATCTTACATTAAATAATTTAATTTTTGATTGACATTTGATAGAAGATTTAAATATCGAATAAACGTTTCTTTTAATTCATGAAACGAATGTAAGGTTATACGTGTAATAAAAAAAGAAACGTACTCCAGCTCGTCGTAAAACGTCCGTAGTGATTACAGCCTCCATTTCCTCAGTGCCTTCGGCTATCAATAAAATTGCTGTCTTTTTCGCCATGCTTGCAATGTATTTTACGTTCGCGTGGAAGATCGTCGGAATTCTGCAGACCGACTGTGCAAAATGTGGAAGAAGAGGGCACAACACTGACATAGATATCGATATCGAGAGAAATGATAATTCACACTGAATATCGGCTGTTGGCTTTTGATATCAATTGAAATACAATAATCATGTGATTGTTTTAGGTAAACAGTATAATCGTTTACGTATATATATATATATCTTTTTTTTATTTTACAAGTAGTAAAAAAGATAATACGCAATTGAAGTTTAGAAAAAGTTACTTTCCTTTACGTTAAAATATTTCTACAAACGTGTACGCATAAAAATTTGTTTTACGAAGAGTAAGACGAATAATGTTTCATTTTTATTAAAAATATTATATAAAAATATAACAAGCATAAAAATATATACATATATATCTAATGTAAATTGAGCATATCAAAGAAATGTCGAGTTACGTATAGATAAAAAAAAAACAAATAACTGTATTTTATTTATAATTCTAACAAAATTCATATAACGTCGTCTTTGTCAACGTCGAATCTTAGATTGTACGTTCGAAGAAAATAATGAACGTTGCGCGAATTGATCGCAGGCAACGATTAATAAAATATAGGATTTTATTTATATTTGAAATGTTGAAATCGCCACCAGAAAAGCGTCGATGAAAAAGAAATGAGGGAATACGCGGAATCGGAACGCACCCCCACAGAAGAAAAACGAAACAAACTGCAGTACAAGATGGCTGCGTTTGGGTGTTGTGGCTACTGATTTGTGCAAGATATTCCGTGGTGCTCGAGGTTTAATTCATAGTAACCGATTCAGTTTCTGTTGTTCGTCGATCAGTGTGAACGGGCGTGCGTGCGACACGTATAACTGGGAGCGAGTCGCGTCGGGAGGAACAATGCGAGCACATCATTGAAACATTTATCACGGGTGAGTTTGCCTTGAAATTTTATGGCTTTCCACATTATTTTAATTGCTCCCCAGAATTCCGCCAAGACGAGGCGCGATGCGATGGGTGATTTTTACCGATACTGGCCGTGATACGTCGTTGCGACTCGATAATTGTCTTGCCGCTCGAAATCTCCTGTACGCGTACATTTCTTTTCCCGTTTCCTGCGTACATGACGAAATTGTGTAAATAGCTGCTTTTTTCCCCCCGTTCTGTCTTCGCATCGCATGTCGATGAGTCAATGAAAATTTTTTACCACGTCCATCGCTCCTTGGTGTTCACATTTTAATTACGTTAGGATAACGATAAAGCGATTTCGATTTTAAGTAATGCTCATTTATACCGACCACCGCTTTCACCGTGACTCAAGACCACTTTAAAGAAAGTTGAAATATGTATTTGCTAGGATGCTAAGATGGGTTATCGTATGAGAATATAGTTTCTTTCTTTAATTGTAAAAGTTATGCGAAATCGTAGATACACCCTTTTTTTATAATGATTACATAAATGGGAGAGAATTTATTTTTCAGGATTTATTTACATATATCTTTCTTAATTTCGTTTATACCGTATAGATTCCTTTTGTCGAGGTGTCAAAGTGGACCGACATATGTAGTTTTCAAAATAAACGTCCGATACTTATGTTTTATCCCTTTCGTAGGATGCTTCTCGTAATTATACTTGATAGTTGGCTTAGAAATATTTTAATAGTGTTTGCGTAAAAATATTAATAGAATCATTAAGAGTATACAGAAAAAGAGGTACATAGAAATGGGTGCTTCGAAGAGATATAACTGACGAGTAACAGAAATATTGATTTATACTTCGAGGGTACCGTTGACGATAGGAAAAAGAAATAATGCCATAATAACTGACATCATAATAAAAAAGAAAGGGTCATTATACGAAAATAAAGAGAGAAAATGAAAGGAAGCATGTTAGCAGTATTTCTCTTTAAAAAGTTATTATAAGTATACTGATAGAATGAATATATAGTTCAGGGGGTGGATGATAGGAATTTACTGAAAATCCAAGATAGAAGCCACTTGAAACACTGGAGAAAGACGGTGGAGCTTCGGAGGAGGAGGAGATGTCTGCCGGCACCCAGGGCGAGATTCGGGTTGGCACTTCGCACCAGGTTTGCCATATACCTTGAAAACCTTATTTGCTACTTAGCTATATTGCACAATGTACCTAACTCAAGGCTTGTATTCTGAATGTATCAATAAGGCAGACTTCATCATTGAAGCACCGGGTAATTGTGACATCATTTTTTTCACAATACCTAATATATTCAATGGTAATTGTTCTTAATTTATGTATCTCACTTTTCCCTTGAATGTAACCAAATATTAGGAAAGTATTCAGGTTATTTATGTTATCAACGTTGTTAGGTATGTGTATATTGTTCAGAGGTTGTCTAATATATTCATTGTATATCTGAAACCTGAGTCAGCATGTCCTTTTTTAATATATGTGTAACTATGAAAGAACTAAAAAATTCTGTAAATGCTGTCATAATAATTGTATACATAGGCAAATGGAAATTTGATCAACAGTGAACTTGTTAAGTAGTTACTTTTACAAACAATTTTGAATAAAAAAAAAAAAAGACATTTAAAGCTACTATTAGTAACAATATGTACATACTATTACTTTTATAATATGTTAATTAAATAAGCTATAAACGATTAATTTTTAAGTTAATAGCTATCCGTTACTGTAGATTACGAGAATGTTTATTTTTTACACTGAAATTTTGTTTCTAGGATGGCTTAATTATATACATTAACTATCGTACAATAATTCCTAAACATGCTCATATATTTTATGAATATTTCAATATATAGTTGATGAATCTTATATATACTTTATTAAAAAGAAAAAATGTGGGTGGGATATAGTTGGGTACTATTTTAATTGTCTTACAATACTGTTCATTGTACTTATTACATTCTCTTCAAGAATTAAAAAAGTGCATGGCGTGTACTTAGTTACAGATTTAAAATAATTGAAACCCCGATGTTTTTAGTGCTTGAAATTTATATTCTGAAGGAGTTTTTATCGGAATTTTTTTTTATGCACATCGAAAAGAAAGATTGTAGTATTGAACATTAAATGGCACGAATACCTACCTATTCTTCATATAGCTATGTTGTATGCCGATGGTTCAAATAACAATGATAGTTATTCTTTAAGTCACACTGATAATTTTTTACTTGCTTAACAATACAGCCTCAACACTCAAGTACTATCCCTCAGATTGCTACTGTTGCTGGAAGACCCTAAGTATGATGAAAGTTATTATGATGAAGCATTTTGATAACGATTTATAGGATAATATTGTGTAAGTGTAAGATTTAGCTTTATATTTATAGTGGTTTTCAGTCACGGTGAATTTATTAAATTATTGTACTTTTATGTAATAACCCATTGGTTACTTGAACCATCTAGAAAACATTAGAGTTATGAAATTTATGGAGAAGTGTTTTTTATTTAAAATAATCTATGCATATTTCGACTTTTACGACAGTCCTTCTAATCACTCTTTCCATAAATACATTTTTCTCTTATCCCGTAGACATTATATTTTATTTGTTTGTGAGATAATTGTTTTTCATTCATTAGTTGTAATTTTTTCCATTCGCGTTTGTCCATTCATCGGAAGTGTTCAGTAAATGTGCCTTTTCATTCAAACGCACATTACAACTTGTAGCTTTCATTGTATATAATTTAGACACGCATAATTGTTGTCAAGCGTAGGAGTTTCTTAATACATATAATATAATCATACATCTATTTGTATTTGATTTTTTTTTACATTTCTTATGCTTTCATATATATTTATGATCATTAGTTTATACACAAAATATAAAAGTTCTCACGCTACTTCTCGTACCAGTATTGTAACAAATGGAACAGAATGGAAAAAAATTATACTGGCTCGTGTAGTTTCAAAAAGCAAGCCAGAGTATAGGTGCGTACAACTAACTCGCTTTGGCATTGGTGCTAACCGCGCACAATCCCGAATTTTGGGTACAGGAATTGGTTTCTTGTCAGGCCCGTTTGCCTGAGTATCGGCCGGGTATACCTCCTGGAGAGCTGCTTCCTGATCCAGAGTTTTCTAAAGAACGAGAAGAGCTAAGATGGATTCCAGCTATGGCATTGGACGGGGATCTTCTGATGTACTTAAGGGCAGCTCGATCTATGGCTGCATTTGCTGGTATGTGTGATGGAGGATCCCCAGATGACGGTTGTGTGGCTGCTTCCCGTGACGATACGACTATCAATGCTTTGGACATCTTACACGACTCTGGCTATGATCCAGGAAGAGCATTACAGGCTTTGGTTAAATGTCCCGTACCTAAAGGCATCGATAAAAAATGGTCCGAGGAGGAAACTGTAAGTAGAAGTGATTAAACCGGAAAATTAGTCGATTTAGTCTTGCCGCGATTTTTTATAACTCGAAAGGAAAGAGTTACAACTAACTGATGATCGGTCCCCCCTCTCCCTTATCTTGTAGAAACGCTTCGTCAAAGGACTTAGGCAATTTGGAAAAAATTTCTCGAGGATCAGAAAGGATCTTTTACCTCACAAAGACACGGTAACAAACGTTTATAAAAGCATGTCGAAACTGGAAGGGTAGAAATGATTGCACAGACTGTTCTTCTTTATTTTTAGCCGGAATTGGTCGAATTCTATTACTTATGGAAGAAAACACCAGGAGCGAATAATAATCGACCTCATCGAAGAAGGCGGCAAGGCTCGCTTAGAAGGATTCGTAACACGCGCAATTCGCGCGCTGGTACTCCCAAAGAGGAGGTTCCAACTCCACCCAAAGATACTCCGCCAGCTAGTGTCAATCAGAAGGAGCCAATTTCAGAGCCTGAAACCGTACCTGTTGGAACACCAGCCAGCAATAATCCTGGTGGGGAAATTAGTTCTGTGACAGAGGACGATAATTCGGAGGAGGATAGTGATTCTAGAGACACAAACACTAACGGAGCTACGCATTCGTGTCAACATTGCTTTTCAACTAACTCGAAGGATTATCAGGTAGCTGGCAAGGATAGGTTACTACTTTGTACGGAATGCAGAACACATTTGAAGAAAACCGGGGAATTGCCACCTGCACCTCCGTATTTGTTCCGACCTGTGCCTGCGGAATCACCAGATAGCCCAGGGAGAATGCGTACAAGAAATAAGGCCAAGGAGACACCTAGACCTGCAAGACCGCGACGTACAGGTGGAACGGATACTCCAGACCAAGAAAAACAGCAGCAACAACAGACACCGGATAAGAGTAAGAAAAAGTCTTCTAGCAAACCAGAAACGCCGAAAAAAGGGCAGAAACGACCTCAAACAGATGAGGTGGATGAAGACAAAGAGTCGCAGAAACGGAAACGTCCTGGTGAACGTCCTGAGAGTCCTTCAGAGTCTCTTACGACTGATAGTAACTCTCTCATGGATGAACCTGAGAGAGAAGGAGAAGGTGATACAAACGAAAATCAACCCACTCCAGTTGCAGTGCCAACCGAAGAGCCTGTGAGTCCAGCTGTAACCACACCGGAAGAGCCTTCTGAGCCAACGCCAGTTTCCACTCCCGTTCCGACGTCTATACAGACTTTACCAATTTCTGTTCCTGTTATCCATACCTTGGAGAAGAAACCATTGTTAGAAGATCCGGTAGAGACAAAAGATCAAATAGAAGATGTTCCTTTAGCTATGAATCAGCCGTTGAAGTTGGAACCTATGCCAATAGAAGCAGCCATGTCACCATCTAACGAGGACATGAAGGAGCCTGAACAGCAATTGAACTTGACTACATCGCAGCCATTGAACATGAACGATATGAGTCAAAATATGCCACGAAATTTATCACAATCAATTCAAAATAGTGGTATTTGCTCTTCGACTGGTTCGCAAAGTATGCAGAACTCGCAGATTATGTCTCCGACGCACCAAGGACTGCCACTTAATATGCAATACACATCCAATGTTCCTCCAGTTCAAAATGTACCGCAAAACTTGTCGCAAAGTATGCAGATACCTTCAAATATGCCGCAGAACATGTCGAATGCGCAAAATATGGGACCAACACAAAATCTTAGGACACACGGCGAGAATCTGTCGAGTACTCAAAATATGCCCCAAAGCATGCCGGGACCACCATTGAATCTTAATATTTCGCAAAGCATGCCGACGAACATGACACAAATGCCTCAGATGCCAAGTTCGCCGCAGCCTCTTGGTTTAACCGTGATGTCTTCTGAAAATAGAATGTCCGAACGAATCTCGGACGACAGACTACCTCCGGAAAGAATTAGGGATAGTAGAATGTCCGACAGGATACCGGAAAGGATACCCGAGCGTCCGGAAAATAACGAGCCTGAAAGGAACGAGCCGAACAATCTGTTTCAACCTATTCAGCCGAGTGGGATGTTGTCTATGGAAAAGCCGTCTTCGATGTACAACTTGGCTGGGACACCGCCAATGGAACCGCAAAACTTAAAAATCAAACAGGAGATTATTCCTCCCGAGCCAGATCCGCTTCAAAGCTTGAAAGAAGTCAAAGTTCCTGGTTTCCAGTCCGGTTTCCCCGGCCCAAGCTTAGAGAATATTAAAAAGGATCCGGACAGCACCAGTAAACCACCTACACCGAGCAAACACTCCATACCGAGCAGTCAGCCTGTTCCTCAAATACAATCTGTAGCCGCGTCTCCAACGCCAACTCTTCCACCCCCACCTACGTCTATACCTCAGCCTGTGATGCATCCAGCTCAACAACCTAGTCCTCATATGGCCCACCCATTCCACCCACACCATCCTTTAATGCATCACTCATTGTTTACCGCCATGCATCCGTATCATCCACACGCTTACCCAGGCTACGCTCCTGTTGGAGCATATCCCTCGTTCCCACCGTACCCTTATGGTCCAGTTCCCCATGCCATTCCACCTCCGTCACCTCAGAGAAGTCAAGAAAGTACAACCATGATGACGGCACATCATTCGAGTACCAGTTCTAGCGTGACAACCAGAGAAGAGGGGGAGAATCTGATAGCAACGCATCATCACTCCTCTACTATGCATCAGGCCACCGCATTGCATCACGACAAACTGTTGACCATTTCTTCGCACAGTTCTCACAGTCATTCTTCGTCTCATAGTTCACACAATACCCAACGCAAGCCATCGCTAGTTTCAGCCACGTGTTTGACGTCCAGTAGTTCAGCTCATCATCATCACAGAGCTCCGCAGCCTCAACCACCGGTCGCTTCGGAACCGAAAATAGAGCCCGATTTGGTAGAGCAGGAGCAGGAAGAGCCACCGAGTCCCCGAGGGCCATCCCCGGAGCCCAGAATCGAGGATTCGGAGTGTCATAGATCACAATCCGCAATCTTCTTACGGCATTGGAACCGAGGCGAGAACAATTCTTGTACCAGGACGGATTTGATGTTCAAGCCTGTCCCAGATTCGAAATTGGCTAGAAAGCGAGAGGAGCGGTCGAGGAAGCAGGCGGAAAGGGAAAGGGAGGAACGTGATAGAGCCGCGGCTCAACAAGCTAGAAAGATGACCACTCCGGAGAAGCAACCGGAAACCTGCAAACCGCCTAGTCGTGGACCACTCGAGCCTGTCGTATCTCCTTACGATAGGTACGCCGCTAGACCAGGATCTTACGCCGATACTCCTGCACTGAGACAACTGTCCGAGTATGCTCGGCCACACGCTGCGTTCTCACCTGCTAGACATCCAGCACCGCCAGATCCAATGTTACACTACATGTATCCCTCCCATCGTGAACAGTTGGAACACTTGGAACGTGAGAAGAGGGAACGAGAGATACGGGAATTGCGCGAAAGAGAATTAAACGATCGGTTGAAAGAGGAACTTTTGAAAGGAACGCCAAGACCGATGCCAGCGCCCGTAGATCCGCATTGGCTGGAGATACATCGCCGGTACGCTGCCGCAGGACTCGCACCAGGACCTTCAGGACCGCCTCAAGCTTTACACCAGTTCGGTCTTTACGGAGCTCCACCTGGGCCGAGCCAGTTGGACAGAGAACGTTTAGAAAGACTAGGTAACGTTGACCCACTACCAATAAAAAGACCTACTGTTCCCCTGAAAATGCGTATCTTTCTTCTCGCATATTGGACTGAACGCAAAATTAATTATGAATGAGTGATTTTAGGCTTTCACGGCCCGGGTTGCTGCTGATCAGAATTTCAGATGCAAGCTGTAACTTTTTGGAACGTTGCTCCGATATTTTTGCTGCATTGCAGCTAACTTTGTCAACACTGAGCAGAGACACAATGAATGTAGCGAACAAACTATTTAACTTCCAGTGCAGTTAGCTATAATGTTGACGAGAAGCGAGAAAACAGTATTTCAAAAGGATACAGTTTACACTCGGGAGTCTTGAACAGCGATTATGATTTTGATTTCAAATGAACGAATTTGCGAGTTTCGATCAAGTTTAGGATCTAAATCAGCATCGTCCAGGACAGGAACTGTCTGCGTTCCCTTCGCCTCGATATCGCAGGACACGCGATCGCTCTTTTCCTGAAACAATTATCTGTAATACCGCACGCGGGGCTCCGTTCGTGGACGATACTGGTCTAGTGGATAAAGCGAGAGACAGTTGCCGTTTCCGGATGTTAGTTGCCTCTATTATGATCGATCAGGGTAGAAGGTGATAATATGGTGCAATTAACAATCGGGAATGTTGAACATCTGACAGAAGAGTGCCGCAAAAAAAGAAAAATTCGTTATCGGGAGAACTACTATGTAGCTGGTTAGAATTAAAAGTACGATTGGGACAGTATGTTTGATCGAGGCGCTGTCGGGTTTAGGGATACCGACTGCAGCCGGCGGGGGGCCAGCGGGTGCAGGGGCTGGCCATCCCGTAGCGGCTCATCACCACGGCCAGCTGGACGAGCGACTGGCTCTAGCTGCTGACCCGATGGTCCGGTTGCAGATGGCTGGCATTTCGCCCGAGTATCATGCTCATACTCACGCGCATACGCATGCGCATACGCACTTACACTTACATCCGGGACAGCAGCAGGCCCAGCAACAGGCTCAGCAACAGCAGGAAGCGGCTGCGGCTGCAGCTGGATTCCCCCTGCCTGGTAGGTCCTACAAGTCAGGATGTTTGAGTACGCTCCCGCAGGATGATCGCTCCTTTCACCGACTATCTATAATCTCAGGTCTGACAAAGTTCATTTTTAAAGCGAATTTTTTGGGAAACGGGTGGGGGATATAAAAAAACAAACAAACAAATGTAGATATAACAATCATTCATACTTGATAGGAATATTCTGGGTACTTTTTGTAACTTGAAGACAACATTGTGTTATTTTATCATTGTGAGTTTTAATAAGACCACCTGTACGTTACAAGATGTATGAAAGATTAGTTCTATTAAATGTATGTCTTGATCGGGGCACTCGACGTTTCTTAAATTATATTTTAATCAATGTAACAAGCCTGCGATCGGTAAAGCGGTCGATTGCGTGTAAGCGTACTGTAACGTGCTTTTCATTTAATCAGTTTAATATCAGTCATTCTAACTTAAATGGAGAGCATCCTAATTACCGCCAACAGCTTACCTAATTTTTACAAAAGAAAAAAAGGAAAAAAAAGAAAGAAACGAACGATATTTTTCTCTGCGGCAAAAACTTTTTTTTTGCATTTTTCTGTCGCTTTTCTCGCTATGCCATATTATATTAACTTGGCACCAGAGCTTTTCGATCATCGAGCGCAGTTTCTGGGTGAAGGTACGATCCATCAATAAAGAGATACTATGAGTTTTCAATTGCGTGAATTACGTTTAAGTAAACTGCAATTACTGTATGCGTGGTATGTGCGTGAATGGGAACGACACATAGCGTGTCTTTACTGCACAAGTATCTTCATATTACAATTTGACTATTCCCTCGAAAACTGCACATTATCAGCATAATTTATCAACATTATAGCTACATAATATTTATATGTTTTTGTTATCATATTATCCTATTGTAACATACCAATGCGTATGCGTGTTAATTGGATAATCTGTCCAAAATCAATTGGTCAGCTCGGGTCTATCTGGAAATAAATCCTGACCAATAGCATATACATTATCACTGTACATCATATTCTTTTTTTACTATTTTATAGATAGAAAGCGTGATAAAACAAGAGGTTACAGCAATTTCAACCCTATTCTCAAGGAATATCTATTAATGAATTTTATCTTTGACAAAATTAGTTGTAAATGCAAGACTGTGGAACAGTTGTTCGCAGCGAGAGGGGAAATAGCCTGGAGCATCCGATTAATTTTGGACAGACTAGAGAAAACGGAAGAACTTGTTACAGTGCAACGACATATACGAAAGCAAATATCGTTGAACAGATCTTACGCTTCATCATGCATGTCTGTCTATTTAAACATTTCTGAAGGCTTGATACATACCCTACGATGACAAACCTGATCGTGTATTTTACAGTTCCGATAATGTTCTCTGTCTGTACAGCGGCAGCTGGTGCAAATTATCCTCGACCAGGCTTAATGCCCCGTGACCCGGCACTGGCCCTTCATCCCGCGGAACTTCTCGGAAGACCGTACGCGGACATGGCGGCGCACCACGAGACATTTCAACGTCATATAATGATGGAACGTGATCGATTCCCTTCTCATGCATCGATCGTTGCACACCATGAGGAATATCTAAGGTTCGTCCTTTGAAATCATAAACGAAAGCTTACAATACGTACGCTTGATTTAGACGACTATTGGTATCGGACTAACAAAGGGTGTTTTTTAGACAACAGCGCGAGCGTGAGCTTAAAGTTCGCGCACTGGAAGAAGCTGCACGTGGATCACGCCCTTAAGTGTAACTGTATTTATATATATTCTAATGATTATCCTTCATAATTAGGGGATACAACGGCTCTCGTTGTATAAGAGAAATACAATTAACGAGAATTCGTCGCGCGGTCGCCTCCAACCTGGGCGCCGTGTTTTTTTTAAATCAGAGAAAACGTAAAAAAGGTGCAAGGATAAAACTAGAAAAAAGAGAGAGAGAGAGAGAGAGAGAGAGAGGATCTGCTCAAGATCGCTGACCTTACGTTTAGGATCAGAAATTATTTTTACGGTCTCCCTTTACAGCTAAGTAATTAATGAGAATAAAAGGAAACGTACGGATTGTTACGATATGTAACTTTTTAGTGTAAATATGGCGCGATTTAGAAGTATAGTGCTAGATTTATCTAGCACCAATAGAGGATTGAAGTTTATATATATTATTACCGAGTCCACAATATTATTTTTTACTCAAACGAGTTTAGTTCTGTTTGATTTCACACAGCGGTGACAATACCAAAGTGTTCAGAAGAAAAATGGTTCACTGTGTTTCACACTTTTCTTTTTTTTTTTTTTAATCCTATCTTCTTTTCGTGCAGGAAAGTAAATCGTTTTCTATTTGTTTCTTTTTACACACTCGACTTATTATTAACGCCGACGAGCACGAATAGTGTCCTCGAGACAAACCGATAATTTTATAATCTTTAGGGTAAACTTCTTGAACATGTTTAACTGTCTGTGTGTTTCATGGACAATTTTCTCACAGACTTTCCGTGTTCTAGCGTATCGTAAGGTGTAACTTAAGTTTTAAATAATTATTGTAATTTCTGTGTCGGACAATTTGTATATTTTCTATATGTATCCTTTTAAGATTTTACTCCGAAGACCATGAACGTTTGATACTAGCTAGATTGAGCGGCTGATTAGTGATTAAAAACGAAGCGAAACAAACAAAAAAAAAATGATAAAAAACAAAACTTTGTAACGAAGTGACCAAAGTAAAAAAAATGTTTATAGGAAAACGATATTTGCTAACGCATAATCTTCCATGGTCGTGCGCTCCGAAGAGTTAATAGAAATAATCCTGTATAGTGCAGGCGCTGGAAATTAATGCGCAAACGTTTTTCAATGAAAGAAGAAAGCAACCGCTATCGAAAAAAAATGATCCTTTATTCTAACGACCATTCGAACATGTACATTTTCTGCTATATAATTAATTCAATGTAATCTAGTTATTTAACTAAGTAAAGTAATTCATAGGAACGTCCAGTTTTATCGTATCTTTTCATTTGTTTTTCTTTTTTTCTCTCTCATATCTCCACATACATACTTGTAAAAGATGATGTTTGTTTAGGGTGAAAAATGTGGTTAAAACGCTAAATGTGTTATAGTTTTCGTCTGCTTGCACTTACAAGGCTATAGTATATTTTACATATACATATACGCATAGAAGGGGATGTCTGTAAAAGAATTATACATCCGCGCGGGTATAATTTAACCTCAAGCAGACGTTTCGATTCCTTTTTTTTTTATTCTTCAACATGTTACCAGAGAAATGTGGAAAGGGTGCACCAAATGAAGAATTTTATGTAATCAGAAAATCAAATCATTGTATAATTTCTTATTACCAGTTTGCCTGTCACTGGATTCCCTGGACAGAAATAAATGCCTGTCTTATAAAAGACTATCTTTCCGTGTCATCTTATCGTAGCTCGCATCCAACGCAGTAAGGTTAAACGAATTTGTAGAAAGGACAGTTATGAATCAGCCAGCAGCAGCCATCAGACTAGCCTAATTAGTTTTACACATGGTATTTGTTTTCCTTGCTCTTCTACCGGTTGTCGGCTTGTTTTTATTGACCGTAATGTGAAACCCAGCCACTGACCACTTTACGTGGGAGTCATCACGTTCATGTACACTTGTATCTTTATATCAATAAGAGGAAACAAGTGTTGCGATGACATTTTAGAAACCGTTTACTGAGTAACAAAAAACCCAGGTTTCCTAGTTTATATTTAAAACAGTTATCAATAAAATGCTCGATGGTAATTGAGAACTTTAACGAGAAGGTAAAGAAAAGAAAATATCTGCAGATACTTGATCAAACTTAAAGAAAAATATATCTGAATTTTTCTGCACCAATAGAAGATTCTGTCAATTAATACGATTACTTTACATAATGTGTCTGAACCACGTGTCTTTAACTGACTAATCAACTACAATTTAATTTCGTTATGTAACCTTTTTTTTTGCATGAAGGAAGTAATAAAAATAATTAACCGCATGCTTCGAATTTCAGAGGAGGAAATTCAGTAAAAATCTACTGTATAGTCATTTAACATCTCTCGCTAGTTTTGTTACACTCTTCGTTATAGATACATTTATCAATTAATATTTTTGTATTCTCCTATGCACATACATGTTTCTAAATTGCTATTAATGCATTTTGTTTTTACTAGCGAAGCATCGTGCAAGTGGTTCTTTCGCCCATAATCGGGTACACGTGCATTTCACATGTGTGTCCCCGAATGATGGGATGGGGTGGGGTGGGGGAGTTAAAGACAACACATCAGGGAAGTGGGAATCCTGGAGGAAACGGAGGAAGCCGTTCAGCGCTTAGTCATTCATAAATGAGCTGCCGGTGTGGCCGAACGCCTCTTTCGAGTTAGTGTAGTTTGTACAAGTAATTGATAACGACACGGTGTAGTATGGCTGCACGAAAGAAAGAGGAATCATCGAAACAACGTTACCAAGCGAATGCACGTGAAAGGGATCGTACACATAGGTGAAAATCATTTTTTTTTTATCATACGAAGTTTTTTTAACACGATTATATACGCATATAATCAAGTTAATTACTGGAACGTACAAATTGTGTACCTGTATTTGCTTATAACATTCTAGAGATAAATAAACCACAACTTTGAATCATAAAGAGTACAGAATATGTATATATATATTTATATATATTGTTCAAAGTAATTAGAGGAGTATTAAAGTTTCGATAACTTCGTTTTCAGTATATCGACTGTATAATGTATATATTCTATTGTGGTGTAATACACAGAGGGAGAGGAAGAAAGGGTAGAGGCCTCTAATTACTTTAAACAGCGTATAAACGAGATGTTCGTCTGTTGGTTCAGGAGTACATTGAGTAGTCCGAAATTCGCGAATACTCTTAACAAGGATAAGGAATCTAAACGCGAGACTGAAGAAATCCAATCTTCGCTGTACAGTGTGAACACGGCTTTCAGTGCGTTGAGAACCTTAATACCAACGGAACCCGCGGATAGGAAATTATCGAAAATAGAGACATTGAGATTAGCGAGCAGTTACATCAGTCATTTGGGTGCTGTTCTTCTCGCAGGGCCTACAGATCAACCCTGTTTACGTCTCGACGGTAGCGACGGTGTTTACGGGACGAATCATTGGGCCGATTCACAAAAAAGACTACAAGTTTGCACTTTCTGCCTGGCGATGCATAAGAAATATGTAAGTCAGTGATTCATCGCAGTTGAGACTTAATTGTGTTACTGCAAATCTTGATACTGAAAATATTCGTTTCCCATAATCGGGTCAATATTGTTTACCTTTTTTATAGCTAGTTTACTACGAGAGTTACATGTGTGTACAGAAATTAATGATCTTTTCTATTTTCAGAACCTGAATATTACCAAAGAAGTAATTCCAAATTACTGAGCGGAGTATTCCTCATTCCTACCGATTTAGCAGATTCTTTAATTTAAGCCATGTATATAAAAATTACTGTGTACAAATATTTTACTGTATATTACTTGTATATACACGCGTACATCTAACTAAATTTAAATAAATTTTATATTACATTCATTTTAGCTCTCTCGCGCTTATTATTCTAGTTACATCGAAGAACGAATGGAGTAGAAATTATACAGTTAAGTAAACGATTTTTTTACATAAAACTGAACTCTTATCAACGCACGTATATATGTACTTTCGAGGGTCATTTGTTATTTTTCCCAAAACATTCGAACATCAAATGCCGTCAAATTTTCATTACAACCGATCACAAAACAAAGTTATTACATTTAATCGAGCGGATTATTTTTCAATATCGATCGTCCGCTTTGAAAGAAATATTCGTCGCGTGAATTATGAAATTAATTTATATGATAATATTGTACAACTAAAATAATTAATCGATTGAAATATTGATAAAGTTATAGATGCCACATTGACGAGAGCAGTACGGCGGCGAATGTTTTAGTCTTTCGAAGTCAACAATGCTGTGAGGAAGGACATTTTCGTTTTTCTCTCCGTTCTCGTTTCTCGTTTCAATTTCAGTGTTTTTATTCGGTTATTCATTGCGAGATAGTTGATAGGTAATCATGTTCGCTGCCAAGAGCCAATTTCTTGAATGTTCCTCCACCCGGAATTAGGTAAGTTCCGTTAGCAAAAAGAGGTGTGCACCGCGTATCGTAGTAACCACGATCAACCATCGCCATTGTAGTAAAATTCAATTTAACCAAAACTCGCGCCGATCTGATTTATTAGTACCATATAAACATCGAGACATGAACAAATATTCGTGTAATAATTATTTTCCAATTAATTATCCCTCTACACGTCTATGAATTGATATTCGTACGTTGCTACTATTATCACGAGAAAAATAATTCTGCTAAATGTATGTACAATTTAATGTAACAACGATCTAATCGTAATCGAGGTTTACAACTACAATCTGTAACAGGCTAGCATATAACGTTGTATCGTTTGAAACTGTTTTTATATGGAATTTTATCGCGCGTACTGGCCTATGCCGTAAGGGATTTTAAAGAGCTATCTTTCCTTTTCGAACCGAGCACGAGCGTCTATCGAGGAGGCTGAATGCGTGTCTGACTGAATCGGGAATTTAAACACGGGGAAATTAGCGCCCAGAACGGCGCGTACGACCGCCATCTTGTAAAAGTGTCTGTAGTGTTTGGAGGTTTAGCGAGAAGGAACAGCAGCTTCGCCGGAGGCTGGAAGTCCTTTTGAAGTGGTTGCAACGGTCCTTGGCAGTCCCTGGGCACCCAGGTGACCTCGTGCGAGGCCAGGGTACCTTCAAGCTGCTAGGACAACCTCACGGCCGAGAAACACATTTACACGCCCGACTCTCCCGAAGATGGTGAGCATTCTTGTGCAAAAATTCTCGTCTAACCCTCTAATAGAATCCACCTCTCTTTGATCCCGAGTTACTCCTAGTCAACGAACCGTTGCGATGTCACGGGACGATAACGCGGAAAGTTGTCGTGCCCGTTAAATATCTCTGCTTATTTCGTTGTTATCGATACGTTTAATCTCTGTCTGTTAAACGGACAGCTCTCTCTCGATTGTCAATATTTTTAGGTAGCGCTCGACTTAAAGCGATCGCATCGACGACTCGAACGTGTATCGTAAACACGGTTTTTAATGATCCCCGTACGTTGACAGCGGAGCATAACCTAGGTTTATTTATCGTCGCGTAAAAAAAAAAGAAAATAATTGATCGTAATGTGTAGAATGGCGAACGAGTTGTTTTTGTTTGGATGATACGATCATTGACGATTAATGACAGCACGATATGTTTCGTATCGATATTTGGATGCCACGCACCTGTGACACGGGAGTCGCGTTTTTCTTAATTACGGCGATTTCAACTTAATTTTTCGACGAATGATACACACGGATGTGGACAGTATTATAGAGCTGTAAATGTCTTCTATGTGTTATTCACTGCTCTGCGTGGTAGAATTTTGATTATATTTATTGCTCATTTCTAGCTTTTATTACATTTATATGTTTGTGGGAAATAATAATGCCTATAAATATTTTTAAAGGTTAAATTATTCATTGAACGACAAAATTCTCCAATAAGGCTTAGACACAATATAAAATTCGTTTGTACTCGAAATTTTATACATATTTACTTCGTTATTTTATCGTCATCACAATTTGTACTGTGCAAATGTATTAGCTGCGTTGTTTTAATATCAGTCATGCTATTTAGAGTTCGGCATCAACGGGTGGAACTGAGGGGTCTAGTCCAGCCTCTAGCCCTGCCTCAGCTACAAGTCTCACCATGGCTGCACCAAAATATGGTACCTTGGTACCAAATCGCATCTTTGTAGGCGGTATTTCAGCTAATACCAGTGTAGATGAACTTACTCAACTCTTCTCTTCGTATGGCAATGTAAAGGCTACAAAAATAATTGCTGATCGCGCCGGTGTCTCCAAAGGTTATGGATTTGTTACATTTGAAACAGAGGAAGAGGCTAAAAGACTTCAGCAAGAGGTTCGTAATATGTACTTGTGATATTAATAAAACAGTTAATTGCATACTTAATTGCAATAGTAATAAAGTTATTTTGTTTGTAGTCTGAATGCATTGTATTAAGAGAAAGGAAACTAAATATAGCACCTGCGATTAAAAAACAACCTTGTAATAGATCTTTCGATGGTGGTTCTGGATCGCCACCCTCTGTGCCTACTAGTACTTACTACTATACAAATGGTCAGTGCAATTAGATTTTTATGATTCCACATATTTATAAATCTGGCAGTTCTTATATTTTCTATAATATAAATCTGTTCTTTTTTTATTAGGTATGGGGCTTGCATACCAGAATGGAATGGCATTTTATAACACAACTGCTCCAACACCAACAACGCCAATTGCACCCCCAACTGATCCAGCGACTATTTATCAAGCTACTGGAGTGTTCGGTAAATTTCAGAAAGTTATTGTAGTAAATACACTGTAGAAGCGAGCAACTCTGTTAATTAAACGATTCGACCTCAATGATTAGGACCACAAGCTGCAAGTCATCAAACTTTCGCGCCTGTGATGTACCCGTGTCCTGCTCCATCTCTTTATATGCCACAGCAGTATCCATATTCACCTATGCCGGTAGGTAACATAACAGAAAAGAACCGCTGCGCTGACCTCTTTCTCTGATACTCCTATTTAAATCTTGGGTCCCCTATAGACATCTTATCATATGAATTGTTTACGGGAATAGCTTGTATTTATATTAAACGGTAAATCGGTTACGGTTTGACAGACAAATGGTTTGATGGGAGAAGCCATACCACCGGCGTTTCTACCCAACCCTCAACAAATGCCTACTTACGTCCTTCTCGACGCTATACAGTATTGAGGTCTAAAGGTACATGGTCTATGCTAAATGACTAGCATGCAGCGCATTATCTTTGTGCGTTTTTCTTTGTCAGACTTCTGCATGGCCTACCAATGCATGCACCACTTATCTTTCTTTCATAATCTATAATTTATATTAATAATCTTTCGCTGAGTCGCGCGTACAAATAAATGCAAGACTTACGGTTTTCGTTTAGTTATTAAGTACATGCACTTATGCTTACATTGCATTGCAAAACGAGTTTGTCATAGTATAAAATGTCGCAATCACGTTATTTTCTTTCTTTTTTTTTCTTGTTATTAATGATCCCTCATCGTTCACTTATTTACACGTGCATTTATGTATCTTTCGACTTCTTTCGCATTGTTATCCTGTATCATATTTATATATTACACGGAGAATATAAAACAAAACATATGTTATATTACTCATTGCCTAATATGTGATAGTACCTTGTTAGAAAAAGTAGTACAAACAGTGTGAAGTATACAAATCACATTATAGGCATGTGCAAAGTGGTTAAGGTAAAGTATTTGATATTCAAGCGTCTTTTCTCAAACACCGTTCGACATATCAAATATATACTCATCTCGTAACATGTATATTGATGTTAGTACGAGATAAACGTACACGACTTGATGTATATTCCGTTTTTTTCTAAAAGTAGACTGTACGTGTGAATTTTTTCTTATATAGCAGGCGCACGAATAACTGTTCTTACATTGGAAAATATTGTCTATTTTGAAACAGTTGGCAAATATCAATAGTATACGAAAGTGAAACGTTTTAAATAAAGATGTAGCAATATTCTTCAGTTATTCGTTGTTCCGATAATCGAGATGTTACTGTATAATCACTATTTGCAATGGAGGATGAATAATCAATCAAATCTCCTTCTTGTTCTGTGCAGTACGAGTCGTATTATGGAGGGGCGGCTACTGCCGGAGCTCCTCAGTGCTTATACCCCACGAACAACTCGCAGAACAACACGAGCGGCGGTAACAGCAATTCTGGAAGCGGTAACAGCGGCACAGGTGCGACCAGCCCACCGACCGGTCCTCCGGCACCTTTCCCATCTTTACCACCGCCACCACCGGCACATTTTTACGCTCCTGCCGCTCCGCCACCACATCATCATCCACCGGTGCCCGCAGGTCCACCACCAACTCAGATGGACCACATTTACTACTCGATCGCAGCAGGGCCTCATCCACCACCTCCTCCGCACGCACCAATGGGATTAACCGATCAGCAGCTATTGTTTTATCCAACCGATGCATCATGCCAACAAACGTCTTCGTCTGATGGTCAGACTGCTCCACAGGAGGTAAGTTATTTTTTCCTCTTTCTTTCTTTTTTTCTTTCTTCTTTTGTAGCGTAGTAGAGACACTCGCGTAACGGATCAGATAAATTGAATAGGTGAGCTGGAAAACAAAAGACGTGGAACCACATATTGAGACCGAAGAGAGTGTAAACTGTGGTTTTCCAAGCTTGTACTGTTCTTCAACTTATCGATTCGATCGAAGCGCAGTGATTTAAGAGAGTTTCAATTTTTGTTTGTTACGGTTTCATTATAACGTAACTGCAGTCTTTTTGTTAACGATTGAACACTAAAGTAACACACGAAGACTAACAGTCAGCCACGTACAGAAAGCCATTCACGATTCGATGTTAAGCGAACGAAAATATGTACATTAATTAATTAATCATTTACACGTACCGAACGAAAGAAAACTAGCAATTGTAAAATAAATCGTAGGACTCTCGTTCAACATCGAGCCACTCGGAGCAAGCACACGGTGAAACACAGGCTACTTCAGGGTCAGCCACACCCTTGGTGTCCTTAATGCCCGTGAAATTTCCCATGTCCGATCGTTATACCAATTATCATCCGATTGCGATACACGCCACTAATTTGTACAGTTCCCAGACGTGTTTGAACGAAACCGACGATTGCAGCGGCAATCAGATGCATTGCAGGACGTTCGTTTATCACCCGGCAACCGTTTACATTCCTCACACACATACACCCCCATTTCACAATGCTTCTGGTGGTACCAGCCTATTACCGACACCGCCGTCTGTATCACAACAGATATACGACTCGAATAAGAGTCAGTGCTTCAGTTCGAGGGAGTACGCGAAATCCGGCACCGTGAACGGCCAGAGCAATTACTCCAAGTCTCAGAGTCACGGGATCGGTTTGTCGCAGCAGAATAATCCGTTCGTTCGGGCGCAAAATATAGGGAACTCGCAGTCGTACAAGCACAGTAACATAGACGGGGCATACAATAAGTACCCATCGCCGGCGATGAGTTCGCGGTTCTCCGTGCAGTATAATAAAAAAATGGCTGGTTCGAACGTGGGCTCTCCGGCTTGCTTCGTTGCACAAAAATTCTCAGACGGTTACAACGCGGCGCAGAAGTTGTCATCGTTCGGCACGAGCTCGTACAATTCCGTGAACACGCAGAAAATGTTCAGTCCGTCGGCGATGAGCTTCGACTACGCGAACGGCCGTAGGGCCAACCCCGGCGGTGATCAGTATTTCGAGAACGCGTCGAAATCGAGCGGATATTCCAATCGTAAAGGCGCGAATTACAGGAACAGCGGTTTGATAGGGCAAACCGAGGGAAGCGGTAGCTCTAACAATCAATCGAACGATAAATACGCGGCTAATATCGAGGACGAGGCGAGCAATTCGCAAGGTATGCAGGGGACGGAGAATAATAATTCGGAGAAGCCGGTGAGCCCACCGCCAGCACCGTACTCGCCCATGACAAGACCCCTTCCAACTTTGTCACCACCCACCTCCCAGGTCCAGTTCTATGTTCCGGCGCAAAACCGCTATCAGGCGTCCTTAGCCCCGTCCCAGCACCAGCAACAACAGCAATCAAACGTTCAACGCCGTTATACTATCGCGCCTGCATTGTCAGCTAGCAGAAAGCCGTCGGAGAAGTATTCGGCTTCCAGCACGCAGGCCAGCACCGCGACGATGCTACGGCAGAACAAGTACAAGGTGAACGGGATCATGCAGACTGGGAATAAAGTGACCGATGATAGTCTGGGTGGCGCTGGTGACGCTCCACCAGGCGTTGGTAGAATGCAGATAACACCGCCTGGAACACCTAGGACGCATCCTGGCCATCCTGCCGGTGACCAGAACCAACTGAGTGACACGTGCCATCAGATGCAAGCTCTGAGCCTTTGAAACACTCGTTTCTCTCTCTCGAGATGGTAATAACCACGATATACGTATGTAGAAACGTCTTGCGTCCGTACGCAAAACTCGAATTCGTTTTTCCTCCCTTTCTTCTGAATTCTCTTTCGGTCCTCTTGTCTGCGTACACGTATAATAACAGTGGTACGTGCGCGTCTGCAGATTAGAAGTAGATAGGTAGACAATTAGATAAGGTAAATAGGTAGACAGATGCATCTCGATTTCGAAGCCGTATGAAAAAAAAAATGAAAAAAATATATATATATAAAGGAAGAAAAGAAAAGTGAACACGTGTCGATGACGAACTGATGGACTCGCGTTATTTTGAAGAGCTGCGAGAGAGGCACGAGCGCGAGCGAACACGATTTGAAATGCAATTTCTCTATTCTTTCGTGATCTCAGTCCCAAATCCCCTCAGAAAACTAAAAATGGAAGCAGAGGATAGAATGAAAAAAAGAATATATATATATATATATACACACACGCAAATTAGATAAAGTCGATATGTAAATTTTAATTAAAACTCTTCGATAAATTATCAAACGTACTAAATTGTTAAGCATTTATAAAAGAATATATTATATATACATAAGATTAAAAAATACGATATTTATAAATATTATTATATTAGTTATGAGAACAGAAAAAAAGAACGGTGCACGATTAATATATACATATATATATATTATACATATATGAATACTCCAGTATATATATATGTGTGTATATGTACTTGTCTATCGAAGAGAATATGGATATAATTATAATAAAACCACGAAACAAAGGAAATTAGTGAAACTCAAAGTCAAGCTATGTTATTATATATATATACATATATATATATATACATCTTTAACAAAAAATTTAAATGTTAACAAGATTTGAAAATGGGAAAAAATGATATCTTAATAGATAATACACACAGATACGCTACGTTATTTAAAAATCTATATATGTTATATATGCAGTATTTATCGTTACGCGCGATAGGCTCGACAAACCATTGAATCTTACGAGCAAGGCTAGAGTAGGATAGATGGAGATTAAAAACAGATAGAACAAAAGAAAACAAACAAAAAAAAATATGGTGACAACAATATAACGTGTTATTATCGTACAAAGATGAGCGATTTGTTATGTGTTCAAAAGAAAACAATGTTGATAACGACGATGAAGCGGATGGGTAATAGGGAGGCAGAAATAGAGTTGATTTCATAAAAAAAAAAAAGAAAAGAAAAAAGAGAATAAAGAAAAAACGGTTGCTCAAGGCACTGCCACATCTTTCAGTTTTGATTTTCTACCTGAAACATGGTGAAACAGTACTTATAGTTTGATTAGAGTAACCGTAAATACACATTCTCACCCGTTTCGAGACACTATAGTTAGTGGGCAAAAAGAAAAGTACACGTACACACATACATACCACACACATTGATTGATTTGTCCGTTCTTTTTCTTTCTTTATAAATTATCCACGCGCAAAAGAAAGAAATACCTAAAACCAAAAAGAAAAAAAAACGTAAAACCGGAAGATTGTAAAATGGCCGTTACAAGGCTAAAAAATGAAAAAAAGAAAAAAAACAGATGCCCCGAATACCCCCCAAAAAAAAACGAACACGATAAAAGATATATATATACCTTAAAAGAATAAAAAGAAAAAAAAAGAAGTATGTAATAATGAATTAAATAAATGTGTCGGCTGTGAGCTTCCAAGCAAATAACAATAATTAAATTATTATAATATAAAAAGGTTAAATAATATTCTACCTAATTGTTATGAACGTATAAATTTCTTTTATCTATAAACGAGAAATTTGTTATCTCATATCTCGCATATTGTAGCTATTATTGTGTATTTAAATGAGGAGAACGGGAAACGATAAACCGAACCGAAGGTTTATAGCGCTGTGATTTAGATATCGCAGTGAGGATATATAACGAAAGAAAAGCTTAAGGTGAGAATCGGGAAAAGTAGAAGGAGGAGAAAGAGAGAAAAAGAAGCGAACGGAATATATATATTCGAGGGATACGTAGATGAGACGACAAAGGCCTAGAACGGATATAGATTACCCGTGAATCGTTACGAAAAATAAAATTAATTTATTGAGAAAAAAAATGCAAGAGTGCCTTCTATTTGTTTTCGTGATTGTATTGTTGAACATTTGTTGCGTTACGTTCCAAGAGCCTCTAATGTTGTTATAAGAAAAAAAAAAGATGTTTGAAGAATGTTGTTCCTCTATTTATTTATTGATTTACGGGCCGACACGGTGCGCCCAGTACCCAGCGAATTTGAAAGTGTGAAAATGTGCTGTTAGGGAAATGGAATTCGAGAAGGGCAATTTAATTAGAAGCGAGACGATATATTAAGGAGATAGAGTAGAGATGAAATAAAAAAAAAAAAGAAAGAATACGAAGTAAGCTATAAGTGCAAAAAAAAAAAATGGAAACATCGCATACGGCATTCCAGTCGCATGACCTCTTTTTTTTTTTCTCATTATTATGGTCGTACAACTGAAAACGATATTACATATGTAATCGAAGTGGAAAAATACTTAAAAAAAAGAATAATAATAATAACGATAAGAGAAACAGAGCAGTTCGTTTCGGCACCTATTTCTATGTATAATACACTGAAAGATTCTCAGCAATATACATATATAGATATACACGTATAGATACATAAATATACATATATATATATACATACATATATAAATATTAACGAGCGAAGGCAAAGTGTATACCGAAGGCACATAGAATGCAAGTGCGATAGTTGCGGACTTAGGAGTGCATGAGCGCGTATCTGGATAGGTGGCTGTGATTGTCGCGTGCAAGTTTTAAAAATGGTTACGCGTGTGTAAGTATACGTGTGCAAATGCGTTAATGTTTGCCGCAGACCTGCACTGTGCACACGTATATTTCATACGCGTACGCATAGGACACCTACACGAATATACGTATATGTATATGTATGTATATATACATCTATAATGAGAGGTAATACGAAAGGAAAGTACGATTCTATGTTCAGTTTGGTACCGGTCTAATGAGCGAACAAAACCTGTTAGAGGCATGAGTCGTTTAATTGCGATTATTATACTATACGTACTAAATTCAACGTAGAATGGTGCTGTTACGATATAAAATATAATATATACTTCGTAAAGTATATTATAATATAAAAAGAAACTAAGATAGAGATATATATATATATATATCTATATATACATATATATCTATATACATATATATATTAGCGGGTACGCGTAGTTGAATATAGGAGTATAATTGATGTATATTATACACACACACACACACACACACACACACCAGTGTAAGTGGTGTGCTTTTTCTGATTGTGGATTGTAGTACGTTCAGAGAGTGTGTTTGCGCGGGACAGGTTTTGTCAATGCACGATGAAAAATTTTTGTTATTCCCCAAAACGGCTATTTATTTTCTGTTAGTTGAATTTCTTTATCAAAATCTCTGTTGGTGATAACGTACTGCTAACGTAAAACTAGTAAGCATGCAGATGGTGCACAGTATTGATAGATAATCGATTAAGTACTTCTAAAAGAATGGTACGTGTAAAGCGTAGTCCGAGAGGACGTATCGATGAACAATTTATTGTCCGTCAGTGACAAATCGCAATACGATAGTTTCGTGTAATTTGAAAATGCTACGTGCTTACATTTGTTAATTTCATTTCCGGGGAAATGATAGAAGTACATTCCGCAATCTATAAAGCATGCCTTCTGAAACACAGAAATTGATGTATTAAAAAAAGGAAAAAAAAACATAAAATAATATGTAGATTGTACGACAGAAAACTATCTAAGTACTCGATGATAATAAAAAATATATTACGTATAAGAGATGCATATATTTAAAGAGAAAATAAAGACATCTGTACACGAACATTATATATAGATGGAAGAGCCATAGCAAAGAAAAGGTTTAGACTAAAATAAGTGTGAATCTCTCCTGCAAATATATAATAATAAAAGTCTCATTAAAATATAAAATATACGATGCTCCAGTATGTATACATTGTACTTGTAAATTCACCTCTCTTATTTAGTTTTATCTGTTACTTTTCATTCGTTTCACAGTACGAAAAGTAATTAGAATTCGTGTTTCTTCGAAATATATTAGATATCTGATTCAATATTTGTTCCAATAATACATTTTATTAATTATTAATAATACATTTATTATTCTTATCAAATCCTATTCGCTATTTAGTCTTTTCGTCTGCTAAATAGATAATATAATTTAAAATATTTGCACTAATACGCTATATTAATTCTATCGTATCACATGATTTACCGCAAAGTGGGAATTTAAATACATAACGAGTTCTAGATAATCGAACTATATATATATATATAATTTTGTATGTACGTTAGATTATATAGAAAAAAGCATACAAATTGCACAATGTCTATTTCGTATTATTGACGTTACGTAGATATATGTTGTCGTACATAAACCTAAATAGCTTTCTTTTACATTAGGAATTGTATACCATGCGTTAATAGCATATGCAATACACTTCTAAGATCACATCAATCATCATATTCAATAACTGTCCTTATTGCAAAATATTTCCACAGTTGAATTATCAAATTTGAAAACTTCAAACACGGGCAGTGTGCGGGCAGTAACGTTAACTAAGCTTAAATTTTTTTTGAAACTGCTTACTCTAAGTCAATATACATACGGGATATATCGTGTCAGAAATATAAATTTTTCAAAAAGTATAGAAATATTATTTGGTGTAACTTATTTCTTAGTATTAAATATAATAGAAAAAAATACTTATATTCAATTATCAGAATGACTTCGATTAGAAAGTACTTTAAAAACGTATAAAACTCCAGATTTCTCATATAGGATATCCTTATCTCTAAACATCAAAATTTCGTAAAACGGCAACTAGAAATGTAACAATCTAATATATGACTTCAATTGTTTTATGTTTATGCCACTTATAATTCAGTCGTCATATGCGATGTTAATGCTTGCACACGAGTCGCGTTGCAGCTCTTGCATAATACATGGTCATCTAAAGGATAGCAGCCGCGCCCTTCGGAATCGGAAGACAAAACCAAACCACAGTCTTCACATTTGTAACATTGAATATGGAAACTTCGGTCAAGTGCTACGACGCGCACTGTTTCATCCTGTCCTGGTTCCGGCATGATTGGTAATTTACACACGCAGCAGCGTGGCGCGAATTTCCTGCGACACAAAGAACACATTGATTTGAACTTGTAAGAAGAAATCAATCATTTTGTTACGTCGAGTAAAATGTTACTTACTTGTGGAAACATTGAATACAATGAATTTGATTCGTAGCATCTACCGTAAATGGTATGCCATCCAAACTTTGACCACAAACTACGCACGTGAAGCAGGACGGATGGTAAGGTTTTCCTGTAGCTCTCAATATTCTATCAAGTATTGGTCTAGTGCAAACGCAACATTTTTCTAAAGTGTTCAAATAATCTTCCTCGCAGTAGGGTTTGCTTTCCAGCGAATAGAATGGTTTTCCCTGTAGATTAACTTTACAAACGTAACAACAGAAGCAGTCGATATGGAACACCTTATCCATCGCGGAGCAACCGGTACCTTCGCCTTCAACCTTACGACCGCATTGTGCACAAATTCCATATATATCGCTGTCTTCGGAATTATCTTCCATTCCTTGGACTAACAGGTCAGTCAGAACGTCCACCTAAAGCAAATGTAATTGTTAAACTATTTTTTTCAATAGTAAATTTAACAAATACAAGCAAAGCTAATATGATTTTAACGTACTTCCTTTACTGGGGATATTTTTCCCTGAGGCTGTGTAGATGCAGCGGATCCATAGCCAGAATACATGGAATAATTACAAGATAATTGCGATGGTGGTCTAGGATTAATTGGTTCGTATATGGATTCATATGTAGAACTGGATTGTGAGCTTGGTCCATAAATGTCATTCGGATAATTATCAGAGGGAAAATCGGTTTGATAAGTAGCACGCCTTAACTCGCTATAACTGGATGACACAGGACTTGGAGGCGGAGGTAATTCTTCCGGTGGCGGCGGAAAGGAACTACCCGGAACGCAGGGAACATATTCCGAAGGTTCTGGTGGTGGTGGTAAGTCGTCTATAACATAATTGTTTAATTTAATAAATACACTAATGAAAATCATTTTTTAAAAATCACTTTTTTCATGTGCCTTACCATTATTATGCGCAGAGGAAATATTACAATACGTATTTTCTGGCTTAGGATTCCATTGAATGTTGCTATAAATTATATCTTTCTCAGTTTTAGCTGGTTTGTTTACTGGCATAGATATCGGTGGTTCTATATTGCTGTATACAATATTTCGTGTCGATCTTGAATGATCTTCAACTGGAACTTGTGGAGCTGGCATATTCCCGATATTGGAATAGTAATTCTTTTCGTCGTATCCATATTTTGGCTCAAATTTTTCATCCGATTGACGTATGTAGAAATTCTCGTTAGGCTGATAACTTTTAGTAACTTCTTTCCCATTAGCAGAGGATGACAGCGAAAAATCACTTTTTTCTATACTCAATGGCACGTATGGTGAAGGAGAATTCACATATAAATTAGACGATTTTTCATGCTGTCCAGAATTGTTAAGTACTGTACTATATGATGGCACGGATGCAGCCTTTATAGTATAACTTTGCGGTATCTAAAAAATTGTTTATGTAATTAAATTTTCTTATAATATATAAGACTATTTAAGAAGATTTCGAATCTCGTTAGTTTTACCATGAATATGTTTCCATGTAATAATGGAACAGTCATGGAAGAGAATCATAAAATAATGTTAGCCGCAGAATGTTTGTATTTTTCACTATTTCTGTTGTTACCTGTGGCTGCGATTTTTTTGGCTTCGGAGGTACAGCTGGTCCTACTTTTTTCCCAGTCTTGAGAGTTTTAACACCATCGCCGTGGTTAATTTGCAAATTTGCAATTTGTTGCTCCAAATTACTAACATTAGACATTTTTCTACAACCAAGTATGAACACACTTCAACTTATTTCTGTCATTTGTATATTATGTAAAAAAAAAAATGTAAAAACTCGGTACAAAGGACGAATCGAAGAAACTGATATTGAAAATATACGCGGTATAACAGCGTACAGAATTGTGTAACAGGATTCGTAATGCTAAATATTTTATCACGAACAATTATCATCGGTTGAATTTTCTATCGGCGAACTAAATGTATGTACCACCTGTCTAATATAAAATGGAGCTGATACCATTGAAAGGAGCTTCAAACTTACCCAGTGAGTTAACTAAACGTATCGTTTCTCCAAAATCCTTCGTTTCGTGCGCTTATTTCAATCCGAAATCGGGCAATTCTTGTCCGAAAACTACCGTCGGGTATATTCTGTGGTAAACTGTGACACAACTGAATAGCTGACTCATAAATCCCTTATCTCATGACTTTAGAAATTCCTTTACGATGACTTTTCGGGCACGACCATAGCCCTCTTCCACTTTTACGGTACTACATTCGATCAACAATTAATTAACCCTTCGGACGTCCACCAATTCAAAAAGAGACCAGTGACTGATAATGTTTTTTTACGTGCAAATCTCTCTACAAATAATTCCTCCCTCGACTATCACTTTCTGAACAAGACCCCACGACTAAACTACCAACTTTATTTTCAAAAAAGTACACCACGCCTTAAATCGTTTACCACGATACTCCTCGTTGTCATATCAAAGCTCGTTAAATTCCGAGAATATTCGTACGCCGAGTGTAATTATCATAAATGTGCGCGACGCGCACATTTAGCTAGGAGGAAATAAAATTTCGACTTCAAGAGTTTGATATTTTCAAAGCCCAAACACTCGAGTGTCCTAAGAATAGTGTGATTTCTAGATTGAGAGACTCGTCGTTCGCAATTTGAACAAGTTATTCTATCTTTTTGATAAATCTGGGCTAGTTCAAGTTATTTTTCCTACTATCTTATTTGTTTGGTATACAACGATTTCTTTCAATCGTTAAGAAAGTAGTATGAATTACCTAGGTTGGTATCGCCCGCCATTTTTGAATGCATGGTTTTCCTCTTAAACTGCTGTGTGATGAATATTATTTTCTTATTAGAATCCGAAGCATTAGTCAACGATCTCATGTTTACACGGTGCTCGTATTACTTAATACGCTTCATAGAAAACTGTTTATCCAATTATTCCCTTTAACTGTAATGTATTTGCGAATTCTTGCTGTTCCATTAATAATGATGCAATTTCGAGTTTATTTTTAATATACTTTTGTATTACGTACGCAAAATACTTTTCTTTGCGTTCCGTCGCGTTATTCTTAGCTAGAGATAAATAGCTTTTTGCTCAAGAAAACTATAAAAGAGTTATTAGTATGCGCATATTACGAGATAACAAATTTCATGGTCGGGGATAAGTTTTTCCGCACAGTAAAGCCTGCTTTGTTTAGAAAAATTTTTTTTTTTTTAGGTCTCCATCACGAAACGTTGAAATAATTGCCATAGCGTTTCGTTTGCAGAAGCAAACAATTTTCCTTGGTATTCTCCGCCAGTGTTAAGACCATTTCTATCTACATTTCGGGTCAAGGAAACGTTATAATATTTTACCAGTATCGAATCGGCGAGCGATTTCGAAAAAATATTCTTCGTTTTATCAGGGCCAGTAGCTCTTGACGATCACACGTATTGATACAATATGATGAACAGTGCTTGATAAACGGCTGTTTACATTGGCAATGTAAATTTAGATTATATCTCGAAGTGTCTTGTTATTATACATACTTAATTTTCTTCTGTTTTCCTTTAATACGCATGATTTTTATTAAAATTCTCATTACTTTTATTTATAACATTCGCTTGCCCCGTTCGTAATAGTTTTATTAACTTTATTTTTATTAATACGGAAATTCTGTTTTCCTCGAACGTAGGAGGAAACTTTTCGAACGATCAGAATTAACGATTACGGTCAACTGCCGGTTTTAATTTTAATGGATAATTATAGCTACCACGTTAGCCGCCAGAACATTATTAATTTACGTGGTAAGTCGAAAAGCGTAATATTTTAATTGGACGATTCATTTTCGGTAAAAATAGAGATATGTATACTTATGTAATTTATACGGTGATCATTTTTTATAACATTCGGCTCCAGTTAATCGGCTAGGGTCAGGGGATGTTCATCTGATTGCACTTTTATTTTCTAACTGTGCTTAGTTTTTCCTCGTTCGATGGGATTACCACGATGATTCACAGGAACATTCGAAACTGCATTGAGTAAGTGCTTTCTACGAGCTATGCGTTGTGCATCCTGAACGATTATTTCTGTTCATTCGACTGATCATTGAAAAATGTTTGCAATCGAGACATGTCATTATGGATTGATAATACTTCAAAGGTTCGCCTGCAAGAAGAAAAAAAAAATAATCCGTATCGTATATTGATTATATAATTTTTTCACAGTTACTCATTCGTGTACGCAGCAACGAGTACCGGCGTTATCGAATACAAAGAAGACACATTCGCTAGGTCTTTCACGTTAAATATATTTACACTGGACTGTCCTCGATACAAAACACAGCTTACCGCGCGATACGGAATGCTTTTATAACATTAATATACCGCGCTCTCGTAGATATCGATGATTAAGGAAGAGTTGAAAAAAACGTTGCCAAAAATTTCCTAGTACATAACAAAGGAACGTTCTTCGAAGCTAGTAAGAGGAAGCTGGCTTATCTAATCGTACCTAATTGAATTTTGATTTTACGGTACGTGCCTATCTACAAGAAACTAATTTTATCATCGCGTTATTGTTTCCTTTATCAGAAATGGTTAAGATGCATCAATCTTGTTATTATTATCAACAGTAGCGTCACAGCTACGTATTGATTGAAGTTTACCGAGAACTGTTAAAGAACACGTCTCACAATCTGGAATTCGTGTTTATATTGAGATCTTTAGAGTATTTACTTAGTTGTATTATCGGTGCTAACAATTGCTGAAATGTTTCGCGCATAGGAATGGCGATCGTTAGATTTTAGACACGCAAGAAATTTTATCTAGCTGATAAATGGAACGACAAACAGAAATCGTGCGTTTCCTGACCGAAATGGGAAACGATACGAGTGTAGGGTTCAATAAATTCTTTCCTCCTAAGAAACGCTTTCGATTCTACTTTACGAATAAAGAGCCACCGTGTTAATGTAACTGAATAAATGCAGCGAGCAAATGGATGCTCGGTAGTATTAAGACTGATTGAAGAATCAGAGCCGTCTGTGGCTTAAATGGCGTTTGGCTGACTCAGAAACCGGATTTAAATGCCTCCCCATTAGAGTCGTTGATAAAAGATATAATTTACTACCCACAGGCTTTCCGGAAGCAGTTGGTTTGTTTTGTGTATTTGGGAAAGGAAAGATAAACGGGACTCGAATGAATCCAGTCGTACGGACGCGAATTCGTAGCGAGAGTTATTTTCTCGTGACAACAGACGCGAATGGGTCATTGTGATGAACTATTTTTTTTGCATTACAATTCCGCGGGACTTCCCCAATGACGATGTCGCAGTTGCGCCTTTCCGTAACGTGGCATTCATGAATTCCCTCCATGAATTCTAAACAGACGACGAGATTGGACATCCCCGGCGGCAATTACATTTGGTAGTATTTCGTGTACAGGGAGGGGAACGTCCGAGAAAGATGGTTGCAAAGTTTTGCTCATTTGCTTTGTCGCGCTGGATGGTGGC
Source organism: Xylocopa sonorina (assembly GCF_050948175.1). Taxonomy (NCBI): domain Eukaryota; kingdom Metazoa; phylum Arthropoda; class Insecta; order Hymenoptera; family Apidae; genus Xylocopa; species Xylocopa sonorina. The sequence continues at coordinate 19,765,507 of NC_135193.1, forward strand.
CTCAGTTGCTCGGTGATCGTGGCGTCGGGTGTATGTTGTGCTTTCGTCCAATTATGTGTCTCGCTTAATCCCACGAGTTCGATTCTTAACTTTTTGGTAAAGTAAAACGTTATTCACTCCCGTTTACTTAAGTTGAATTGAAACATGGAACATTTACTGCTTACTTTTATGCTGGTTAACAATGGTGTTGTGTAACTAATAACATTGAAGTTGTAGACGAATTTTAGTTTTATCTTTAATGGATAATTGTTTCTACTTTCAACGTGATATTTCATTAAACTGTAAGGTTTGGACACTGGTATCGATGTTGGCCTTTCGTCTATAGTATCTGTTCCTTGGTTTGTTATTTCCATCAGGAAAGTGTTGAAGCATTCATGTTCGTTGGTCAATGTCAATGTAAATCAGATTCGTTAAAGCTGGGCTACAAACTATTGATTTCATTTCCAGGCTCACTGTATCGATACACCATGCAGAATAATTATAACGCAGAGTTCAACAATGATTCAACAGTCACAACGGTGCCTCATCAACATACAAGCCCGGAAACACAGAATAATGATAAACCAAGTGAAAGCACCAGTTTGACACGTAATAATCAGACATATTTCGCAGATGAAAAAGTTCACATACCTGAAACAGATAATGTAATACAAAAATATATTAATGTTACAATGAGAATTTAAATAAATTTTGTAATGATAATTTTAATTTTTCCAGAGTATATTTAGTTTGAGAAAACTATGGGCCTTTACGGGTCCTGGATTTTTGATGTCTATAGCTTACTTAGATCCTGGAAATATAGAATCTGATTTGCAATCCGGTGTGGCTGCCAAATATAAGGTACTTTTTCAAATAAAAAATTTTTTACTTATCTCAATATTATCTTCATTGTTTTTGTTCTTCGATCACTTGATTCTTTAATCCCTTGGTTCTTTAATTTGTTCCTTCTCTTTCTGTTAGTTATTGTGGGTATTATTAAGTTCGACTATTCTTGGGCTTATTATGCAAAGATTAAGTGCAAGACTCGGTGTAGTAACAGGTTTGCATTTGGCAGAAATGTGTTATAGACAGTATAAGAAGATACCAAGATTAATTTTATGGATAATGATAGAAATAGCCATAATTGGTAGTGATATGCAAGAAGTAATAGGAACCGCTATTGCACTGTCTTTATTAACAAATAATGCGTAAGTAATGTAATTTTCTTTTCTTCTCAATGATTTATAATCTCTTATTTAAATTTTGCTCTTAATTGTTAATGAATTTTGTACATGTATATATATGTTTTCTGTAATTTGATTTAGTATTCCTATATGGGGTGGTGTACTTATCACAGTGATTGACACTTTTACATTTTTATTATTGGACAAATACGGTTTAAGAAAGTTGGAACTTTTTTTCGGATTTCTTATCACAGTGATGGCTATCACGTTCGGTTATGAGGTAAATTACACTTATCAAACAAATGATTAAATATATGTATACTTACAAATAGATGTTTCAATGTTGCTTTATGTTTCAGTACGTCGTTTCTTCTCCTCCACAAAGTGAAGTGATAAGTGGAATGTTTATACCTTGGTACAAAGATTATGACAGGAATATGTTATTACAAGCTGTGGGGATTGTTGGCGCCGTCATAATGCCACACAATTTATATCTTCACAGTGCCCTTGTTAAAGTAAGAAAAGAACAAAGGATATAAATAATCTTTTTCATGAAATCGAAGATGTAGGCATTTCGATGTTTTAAATATTCATCAATTATTAAACGCGCACTGTAACATTTTGTATTTTTTAGTCAAGAGACATCGATCGCAAAGAGCCGAAAAAAGTTAGAGAAGCGAATATGTATTACTTCATTGAAGCATGCATAGCACTTCTGGTATCTTTTATAATCAACGTGTTCGTCGTCGCAGTGTTTGCGGACGGCCTTTATAAAAAGACTAACTTAGAAGTTGTAAGTATAACGATCAAGAAATTTAACTAAGATTCTATAACGTTCGCACAATGTATTTTGTCTTACATTTTAGTACAACATTTGCGAAGCTAATAATTACACTCTAGGAATGAAAACATTTGAAGTAAGTAAGAAAAGAGTGATTAATGGAAGCATATATTTATCCAGAAATTATGAGATCTCTTATTACATTTTATATCATAATTATTAATTACAGAAAGATAATGCCACAATTTCAGTAGATCTTAACAAAGGTGGTATATTTCTTGGTTGCGCCTTTGGTGCAGCTGCGATGTATATTTGGGCTGTCGGTATTTTCGCTGCTGGTCAATCCTCCACGATGACTGGAACGTACGCAGGACAATTTGCAATGGAGGGTTTCTTGAACCTTCAGTGGCCTCGTTGGAAGCGAGTCCTCTTCACACGAATGATTGCTATTGTTCCAACTTTTCTCGTAGCATTCTTCAGTGACATAAACAATGTGACCGGCATGAACGATATCCTGAACGCTATCATGACTCTTCAGTTACCTTTCGCAACTCTGCCAACAATAGCATTCACGAGCAGCGCTCAAATAATGGGTGAATTCCGTAACGGAATGTGAGTTTTCGAAACGCTAATTTCGTAGTTAATCGTTTAATGATCGTGCGATTATTAACGTATACTTCTGAATTTCAGAGCGAATAAAATTATTGCAACGGCATTGTCCGCTCTCGTTATAACTATAAATATATATTTTGTGATAGACACCGTTCAAAAGGACTTACCACATCACTGGGCAGTGATACTTGCAATTTCTATATATTCTATTTTATATTTACTATTCTGTCTTTATTTGGTAATTCACATGTCTGTGAGTATGGGCGCAACTTTCCTTGGTGACTATCGGGTAAGTACTAAACAGAGATATCAATATCGATATTATCTATAACTAATCATTTTATTACTAATTCCGGTTACAGTTTGTAAGGCAGTACATTGGAACTCCTGTAAATACAACACTTGGGTTATCCAATCCTGCAATATACGCAAGGTAAGGACTGTACACGTCCTTTACGTCAGACGAATTTGTTGGCTAATTTAATTAATCATTTTACATTATTTATTACCTAGCCGTGGAAAAAGGAATTACTCATTTTATGTGAAGACGTATAATGAATAACAACGTGTACTAATAAACTATTTTCCTAGAAATTGTAATTAGCAATAATAACGAATTATTGAAGTACGCGAATAATAATTTTACAATAAAAATTCGAAGGATGCAAATAACTTGGGACTAACTTTAATTAGTATTTTTAATAAAGAGATACTATTATTTCCACGAAATCGAGATTGAGATAATCGATGGTCAGAGTTGAATTAAACATATTTATTCAAATATTTAATTATAATTATTAAATAATAATATTTCTTTATCAGAACAACTCACACGTTGTTTCGTCTTTGTACAGATTTCATTCTCGAATCATTTACTTACTCGTGTAAGGATTCGCTACGTATAAACTATGATCCTTGAACGCTTAAGTGGGCATCCTTCATGGACATTCATTTTTCATTTCCTTCGAATATTTATTATACACGTATAAAACTCAGTGACGTCAAATTGGTCATCCGCATGTGTGTTATCAATTGCTGGCATATTGAATGATGTGGTCGTTAAAATAATATTAAATCCATTATGAAATATGTCCATGCAATATCTCGTGTAATTAACAGCTTTTCCGTAATTAATAACAATTGTAATACGTCAAGATTGAATAGTGCTAACAAATATGTATTTGTACGAACATCACAAAATTATACTTTATTAAATACTGTATAAATTTTATAATAAACACTGTCGGGTATGTATAGTACGAAAACATTAGACAGTTTTCCGTAATATTACATTCATTGAAGTCTAGAGAAAGAAATCTTTTTAAGTATTAGCATAAATATTCTTACATTTATTGTTATTATTTAAGTATCTAACATATTGTAGTTATGATCTTGAATTATTCCTTTTTTTCGTTCATAGTTTCTTCGATACATCAGAAACATCATTAAACAGATAATCAAGTTTGCTTCGTGAAACCATCACGCATAAACAGGTTAAAAAAAATATTTACATAAACAAACAAAAATTGCAATTATTTATCTTCAACCTGGTACATGGTATGTATGTACTTGTATTATAAATGATACATCTTTTTTAAATAATTGTTATCCAGCTTAGAAAATTTTTATCATAGAAATAACAATTAACAAGCTTGAAAATAAAGTTCGTTGTGTGTAATAAAGTTAATTTTCGCGTATCTATGGATTTGAGTATGCAATATTAAAAATATTTTTGTTAGGAAAGCGATATTGAATAAATTAAATAATCGTTGATAAAGTATATTTCATACTTATTCGCTCTTCATTTATAAACTACTTTGTGTTTATTATTGTAATTATATCAATAATTAACCAGAAATACTTTCATTGCATGCATACTTTTAATCAACGCAAGTGTCAGCTTTCGGTATTAACTTGATTCTCAAAATTTCTTGTCCAAAGGTAAGAGCCTTTTTTTACATTTTTTTGCAATGGTATCTTATGTGGTGATAATTAATTTTAACTTTATTTCACTGGGGTATTCTAAATAATTTAACAGTTATACTCCTCTTTATCAAGTATACAAAATTAATCTGTTCAATGTTTTAGGACGAATCCAGCGTTTAACATCCAAGAAAATTGTACTGGAAGCTTTGCTATGATACCAGATCATTGATGAATAATTGATAAAAAAAAAAAGAAACACGATAAATAATTGACAATACTCGAGATTTTAGGATGTACAAAATAAGAAGCTAGATCGTGTCGATCATTTAAATTTTACATCAATGACTCACTAGATGTAAAAGTTTTAAAAAATGACACCAGATGATGTTTGTATATATTTAATTATAAAATAAAATAAGTTAAAACGTTATAAAAAAGTTCTGAGAGTTTTAAGTACACGGAATGATATTTGAAGTATGAAGACTCCAATGAACTTACATGATTTATTAAGTGTAATATGTAATATCTTGCCTACTACATATTGTTTATATTATTAGTTAGAAGCTGTGAATAAGCGTGTTCCACTTACATATATTTATGTACATATTTTGTATACATACCACTTAAAATGTACGCAACATCAATGTGAAAATCAGTCGATCTACTGTCGTTGTCACGGATAAATATTGCAAACAATTATATAGGTACTATTATATTTCTTGTTGCAATTAAAAGCTTATTTACTAAAAGTATTGATTAAGAACGCAGTCTGGATAAATAGTCCTTGTTATAATACTTTTATTTGTTTCCAAACATGACACACAAAATAAGTTTTAAGTATAAGATACAATTCATACTTGTTTATATCGATACGAAGCGATAAATTATAGCGGTAAAATAATTCAGTTTAAGGAGTACAAATTTTTTTATTATAATGTAGTCAAGTGGTAAATCTCTTTTATTCGAGTACCAAGTATTGTCTCTTTTACTTTAAATCTAATTTATCTTACATTTTCTTTTTGTTTAGAAATAACTATTCACGAATGTATCTGAAGATTAAGAAAGGACATAACAAAATGAAAAAATTAAATATATCTTTCCTGCGCAAAAATAGTAGACGTAATTTTTCTTTAACTGCTATAACTTAATGTAGTATGACTAGATATCTTCTAAAATATCGCAGACAAATAGTTCTTATATGTTAGAGCATTAAATCTTCTAAGATTTAAAATATATACCAAATCAGTTATATAGTATGAAATGAAAACTCAGGTACAAAATTTAGTAATATACGGTAAATAAATACCTGCCCTGAGTTACTAAATACAAATGTAATTCGAAGTTTATCCCGTTTTATCATTGCATATTGTTAATATAACTGATCTTTTATATGTTTCAATCACTTTTAGAAATAATTTTCTAACTATTTACGATCATCACAGATCATCTCTTCCTTCGCGTGAAAAAAAAGCAATGTTAAGTAAAAATGCACGTATAAATTATTGTATATTAACAGCTACTTTCTCTTTATTTTCATATCGATTAAAATTTTTCGAGATAATTAAAAGAATGCATTTGATAGCTTATTCAATTATAAACTGAAATATTTCATCACCAATAAAAAAGTACAAACAGTGTAAAATACATGAAAAATTTTCGAACATTTTACGAGAAGACGTGTCAGACCTTTTCCGCATCTGTATTTTATTCAATCCGTGTAAAAACAAATACGAATTTGTAATTTATATTAATATCATTCATTATCCAGTCACGAAGACATCGATCAATACAATAAAAGCAGTATGCTATTCTTTCATAATGCCGTATCTAATTATATAGGATCTGTTGTCAACCGAAGATAATACTGATTGTGTTCTCGCTTATAGTGCCAATAAATAAAGCCGACTATAGATAATACTAGTAAAACCAACATCAATATGGACGATGTCAGTATAGCTAAAAAAGTATTAAATGAAAAATTAGTTTTTCCAATTTTATAGTGAAACAAAAGATGAGTTAAGCCAAACAGAATTTTCTTAATTCTTTTAGCTTCGATCTCTCTTCTATAATAGCACAAAAATTTTAACATATAAGATGTAAATTTATATTATAATCAAAATTTACCAATAAGTGCTGTTAAGTTCATGGTATTTCCAAGTTGTTTCAAATTCATTGTACATTCTTTTTCCCAATTTACAGGTACAACGTCCTCTGTCAATGTAATAAATTGATCCAAAGGACATAACTTCATGCAACCAGGAAGTGTTAGAAGTTGTGGTTCTTCGCTAGTATTTTTATAAGAAATCTAAAAAAATACTTTGATTAATTATTTCATATTATTGTTTTCCTATGTGCTCACTGCAAGGACTTACTGTTACAAAATATTGATTCTCTAAATTTACTCTTAATTCTAATAAGATTGTAGCAGTATACGGTGGGCAATGTGGTTCAAAAACATTTAGAGTCATTAACATATTAGCTATAGTTTCATCGTGAGCACTGTACATCCACACTTTTCTATCTGGCACCAAAGCATTCTTTGACTTGCTCTGCATATGATCTATCATTTCTCCGAGTAATAATCCTGTCATAAAATTTTCAGAATCACTTTTGATTTACTTCCCTATGTACATTGAAATCAATATTATGTACCTGACTTTAATCTTTGAAGTATCTTATTGTAGGCATTGGTTGTAAAACTTTTTGCAGCGATAGATTTAAGCTTATCTGGAAATACCGACTTTGTCCATTCTGGCAATGTTTTATTATAAATACTCTGTTACCAAATATATGATGCATGAAGTTAATTATAAAAAAAACATTAATTACAAATCGAATTTAATTGAAATAGAAAACGGAAATATAGTTTATACCTCAATAAGTAGCGTATCATAAATTTGTTCAGCCGTTCTTAGAGATGATATTTTATTTCCAGTTTTCTCTGTCAGATACATGTACAAGTTTTTATTCTCTTTGTCTATCTTTTTCATCTCTGGTGAATTCAAAACATTTTCCAGTTCATAATCATATCTAGGACAATATTTTTTAGCAGCTAAAATATTATCCTTGTCTTCGGGAATAGTGTGCACAGGAATCGGCATCCATTTAATACTATCCCATACTTGCTCACCGACTGGTGGATATAAACCAGCAAGATGTGATTCCGCTGACATTAAGGTACGATCTACGTCTGTACTTTGTACATAAATATCATACGGAGTATACAGGTCGCTTAGTAGATGCGCATAACGTTTGCGAAGCCAACGACCGAGCAATAGCTGTTGATATTTTCCAAGCTGTGTATCATATAACAAACATTAGTAAACATTTGGATGTATACAAAGCTCAAGAAAATTCAAAATTACCATAAGAAATTTTGTAAGAACATATTAAACAGATTTTTTTCTCTTTGCAAAATTATAGAGTGCAATAGAGTGCCAGTAAAATGAATATACAAATAGAGTAATTGACAATTGTACATACGTTTGTCAACTGGCCATATGGAACAGGCCAAAAGCTTTCATTGTTATAAGGATCGTTGGGGTAAGATCTTACAGGTGTTCTATCTCCGTGCCTGTACAACTAACGAATAAATTGCAAGATTAATTTTAAGAAACAATAATAATTATCATTTACCATACTTTAAACGTTTACATCGTATATATACATATATATATATGTCTATATATATATATATATTCTTTCTTTATTATTATTATTTATATATACATATATATATACACGACATTTAAAAAAAAAAGAATTAAATATAAACAATCTACGATAACAAATAACTTTTTAACTAAGAAGAATGTTTAACTTACAACATTTGCAAAAACAATTATTCCCAAATCTGTGTCCTGAGCGTATGACAGATTCATAACAAAAATGGTCAAAATGATAACGAACAGATTTTCGCTCATATTTCCAAATGTATGTACGATTTACACTTTCGTACCTCTGGTTAGAGGCCTCCTATGGAAATTGAATAAGGCATCGATCTGTTGATTACCGCAACCTGTGGAATACTGTTGTGGCCATTCTAATATCTGTTACGTAGTACGTGCATTTTCATTAGCTGTCATATAACGTATACATATATATACATATACATATGCATATACATGTATATTTACAATACGTAAAAATGTGAATCAAGCATTTAAAAAAAAAATGTTATATAATGTAACGAAATTTGTCCTAAAAGTTTATTGCTAATATCAGCTCCCAATTATTCTTAATTTCTATCGAACAAGATTATCTAAACAGCGACGCTCATCTCGGAGATTATTCGTAAAAATATTATTTTATCTTACAATATGTTGTTTTATCTTATATACTACACGACAGCATAATTATGCTACTGATAATGTTATCTACCTTTAAATTTAGAATTTCAATAAGTCACGCGATAAGGTCTTAACGATTGGAATTCATGTAATTACAAAGGTCACCGCGTTTATTAATCTTACGCTTAATAATCCGCGTTACATGAATTATGTCGGGGAATTTTTAACGCGAAATAGTTAAAAATATCGATCGCAAATATTATGTATGTAGATCTTGATCGATTTAAATTTCTGTTCTGTTTTTAATAAATTATTGTGTTAAGCAGAAAATAAAAAAACGGGGGGATAAATGTTTTGAAATATTTTATTTTGAAATTGTACAAAGTGAAAAATATGAACTTACAAAATGATAATTATATTATTGCAATTCAAAATTGTACTAATAGATAATAAAACATCCGCGAAAATTAATTACAAACGATACAGCTATTGTTACAAATTTAGTTAGAAATTGCACATTTTTACACAGTATTTGTACACAATTTCGAGGCATATATGTATGCTTAACTTAAAATTACATAAAGAAAATACTATTAATGGTAATAACAATACCATTCTAAGTAAATCATAATTTACTAAAAAAAAAAAAAAAAAAATCACGTATTATAATAAATTCTATTTTTTCTTTTTGCCTTTAACCTGAATGTACAATATAAAATTTGTATATAATTTTTGTTTCTATATTACAATATACGAGTATATATTACTATTTATAATACACATAAGTTATCTTAGGTAGCGGTATAGTTCATTGATTTTAAACATAGAAACATACAGAAACCAATTAAACATTATCCGATTCCTTTCATGTTTAAAATAAATAAATCTCTCTATACAATCGCTGTACACTGCACCGTGCACGAATAATTCATAGAACAAATTTAAAAACTTGAACGTGACTAATTATTCTCGCTCCAATTGCAATCTATCTACGAAATAAAAATCGTCCGGTATTTCCTAGCTCCCGCGTGAATTTACTTTGATCAGAAACCTTAAAAGTATTTATATTACTTGAGTTCAACGTTGTCTAATAGTAGATAGCGGAATATATTTTGAATTAGGATAATAGTAGTATTTAAATCACAGACTCCGTTGACGGTAACGTTGGGTTAAGGAGACCAAAAGTTGTACTACGAACGGCCATACGATTAAAATAGTGAACAATCGGGGTGAACACTCTGGTAAAGGCCACCATTGTGGGTATGAAGTCGCGGTAGGCTGCTTCTAGAAGAAACATAACGTAATGCAATAACGGAATATAGAGAAGAAGGAGTGTAGAAGACGAAATAGAATGCACGTACTATCGGTGGTGCCAATGCTTGCAACGTGTAACCTTCCAAGCTACGCACTCTGGCTGTTATTCTGTCTAAATCTCTTTGCAAGTTCTGCATAGTCGTGGCTATTTGATTGAGAAATTCGGCATTGGATTTCTCATCCTTTTTAATACGTTTACTGTTCCTTTCTTGCTCATTATCTATTACTGGCTCCGTGTAGCCGTTTGTACTAACGTATCCATTAGTTAACTCGGAAGGAATCTCCTTTTGTGTAACTAGTTCATTGATTTTATCGGTAGAAACGCTTAAACTGTTTGTAATTTTCTGGGTACCATTGGAAGCTTTCGTCGTATTTCGTATTTCGTCTTTCTGCGTTCGTTCCGGGGCAGACTGTGAATAAATGAAATTAATTTCAGTATTATAAATTTAAAGTAGCTGCGTGTCAAATACTTTGCATTGCCTATAATACCAGCGGCTTACTTCGACGGTATCTATAAATTCTTCTTCGCCGTCAGTATCCGGCGGGCTTGCGCTATGGCTACTGGCAGGACTAGTTTCTAAACTACTTGCAATATGACGATTCTTATTACAAACTCTATGTGGCGATGTTTCCCTTGATGCTGTACAGGAAGAAAATTATTGAAAACATTCAATTTTGTTTCGCATCTTTTCTTATGGATAGAAATTAGATAAGAGAGCATGTAATACATACCCAAAGGGGATCCAGATAATGGCATTCCGGGTTGCGAACGCATACGCTCCAACACAGGTCCAAGAAGTAATTCCAAATCTTGAGGTGGAACACTTTCACAAAATGAATCTAAACTATCTAGAAAACTGGCCACTTTGTCTGTGTAAGACATCGTTTCTACGATCTTCTTTAATTCTTCTACATAGTTGTTCATTGCCTCCGTTCTGCTCATATTGCCCAAACGTGTCCAAGCGTCCCACTTTGCCTTCTTTACTACCTCCCAGAAAGCGGGCTTTGGTTGTAGGCATTGTCCTTCCGTTGCTTGTTTGTAATACGCATAAAAACGTAGCATAATTTCATGGCTAGGTTGATATGCTCCTGAAACATGTTACCAAAATCTATGATCATTATGTTCTTCTATTCATATCATTAATACATAGAATATAGAAAATGTTAAGCGTTACGAATTAAAAACATGCGTTACTCGAACATTGATACGGTTAAGACGTATAATCACATCGATGTACCGCTTCAAAGCGCAAGATGAATATTCTGAATTGTAGGATAAATCGTGATGTAACAAAATTTTATTTTGGGATACATTTTGCGTGAAATATTACAAAGCAATTACAACATTTATTTAAGCGCTATTAAAGAGCGACAAACAAAAGCCTGGGAATTTAATTTCCAATATAAAATTAAACAAACGATCCATAAAAAGACGCGGAAGGTAATAATCGATGGTATAATCTTGAAAAATGATAGGTATACTTGCGGTCGCTCAAGAGGAACGTTCCAGTTTTAAACATAAACTACAGTTCACCCATTCCAGCTCTGTTAGAAAGTAAAATGAGACCACTCACACAATGACTTATAATAAATGGAAAGTATATGTATGCACGCGTGTTTGTGAATTTAATAACAGTAGAAATATCCTGTCTCTAACGCAATATCAAAATACAGTCTTTGACTGATAGAATAAAAAGGAACTTCCATACTAATAATATAATATTGCAAAACTGTATACAGAAAAAAATCCTCGTCTTTACGATAATCAGAAAAAAATCTGCACGAGTACAACAAACATTCGTAACTACGCGCACTTTCGTAAAAATAAACAAATCAATTTGTGCCTAGTGTTATTATTACCGTTTCATTTTATATAACTTACACTTTCATTAAGCTCGCAGAAAAATGATGGCATCGCAATATTATACGCAAATAATACGCAAACAAGCTTTAATCTAAATGGTACGAGCTTATCGCAGTCCAATGGAAAATACAGATAAATATTTTGCAATGGGATAAACAAAGTTAGTACGATCACGATACAAGTTCATGATGTGAATATTAAGCGTTCGCGGTGTTGTTTAATTTAACAAGGAAAAACTAGTCTGTCGAGTCTTCTGCGAACGACAAAAAACCGACGAAAACAAGAAAAAAAAAAGCGACAGAAAAAGTAACGTAACGTGTCGTGTCGTGTCGTGTCGTGTCGTGTCAATATTAGAAGACGGAAAGCGTTTCGAAGGAGTCGCTTAGGACGTAAACGACGATGCGATCGCATCGTAGGAGAAATAAAAATCAACCACTGTCAGGAACGCGATCGATCGTGTCGAAAAATTTACCATTCTTTGGTAGATTCCTAATCACATTAACAGCCGCCTGAAACTGTTCTTCCGTCGTCATGGCAAGATCCGCAGCCTTTTAACAGACAGCTAGTCACGGTCCCTTTGCTACAGCGTGATCGTGTTCTCGTTGATGTCGGCGAGAGGTTCGCGAACGGCTCGAGTCGATGTATGTCCAGCCGGTGGGTACGTAACGGAGACGACTCGATTTATATCAATGACGAACGGTCGAAAAATGAAACAGAACGAGGTACAATGATCGAGTGACAGATCACCGATTGATGACTGGCGATCGTCCGGTAATCATACATTTCGCGAACGCGCATGCGCGCTCGATGATCAGCCCGTCTCGAAGTTTGACCCCCACCACCCTCGTTGCCGCAGAGTTCGCTGGCCAATTGCTTTCGGGACTTCTCGCTGGGAACGTGGAAAAGTTGCGGCTGACTCGGTTGTTTTTATTTCTCACTTTTTCTCCAACGAAACCACCGATTTTATCGAACGAAAGCTCCCGTCGATTCAATTTTGCGTCCACCAGCGAACGATCGTGCCTCGACACGCGGTTTTCTTTTAAATCGCACGTATAGGTTAGTATAGTTAATTGCTATTATTTATCGTATGGTAGTAGTACGATTCGTTCGGTTCAATTGTTTTTGTTATTCAACGTCAGTTTTTTTTGTAAATAGTATCGTTGAGAGTCAATTTTGTTGTACGCTTCGTTTGAAACTACTGTTTATGTATACGAGTATTTTATTGTTAATGATAGAGAAACTGTTTGAGTTTTTTAATATTTAAAAGTGAAATTTTTAACAAGATACTTTTAAAGTTTAGAAATGAATTATTTCCTTTAGAATGATTATTATATGAATGATTAGTATATGTTTTATGTACGTTTAACAGTGGTACGACAAGCAAAATGTTTGTTTATTAAAAATGATGGAGATATTTCTTAACAGGAGTGATTGTGAAACTCAATGGCTATTGCAACTATGTGAACGACGCTAGGTTTTTTGCAATTTTGGTGGTATATTAAAATAATCCATGTGATAATTGGTAACATGTACATATTAAGTAATTGTCAAAATTAAGAAGAGGTACAACTCTTTTACTAACACTTGTATCTACCATAATTTATTGTAAAAGAGGTAACTATTATAATATTTAGAATAAACGATTTTTATGAAATATATGTATTAACTCTTGTAACTGTTTAATAGTTACCATATGTTATATTTGTTCGTTCATAATAATACGTATACGTGTATTCCATAGAATGTTAGTACAAATAAGAACCACAAAGCTTGTATTTACATGGAATACGATATATTTGTTAAGATGTTTGTAATTCTTTTTATGATTAGTGAAATGTTATTATTTCGTAGGTTAAATTTATTATTTAACGTAAAGATGGTGTCTGTTGTTCGCGGTCGTGGGTGGGCTCAAACCAAGAAAGATTCGTTACCAAAGCCGGGAAGACCATTGTGTTCCGAGGATACGAATTATATGAATTTTATTAAGATCATCAATCTTGTTGATAATGAGAATTTAGCGGAGAAGGTTGACGAATTTGTGAAACTGATTAACGAAGAATTGAAGCAACAAAGTTTAAAGTAAGACTGCGAAATTGTATATACTGTACAATAAGTATTTTTAAATATTTCAATTGTTTTCGTTTTTATTGATTTTAGAAATATACATGACAAACTTTACAAATGTGCTTTAAACGATAGAGAATTTGGACAAAAGTTATCGATGGTGTATGACTCTCGAACGATAAGAAATGCACGTTTCCAAGAGGATATGAATTTATATAAACTCTTTGTAAATTGTTTACAAGCAGACTACGAAAGTACGTGTTCTTTATCTTTTAATGAGAATCTTATGAAATTATTTACTATGTCTTACATTCAGGAAGGAAAGAACTGAAGGAAGAAAATGTAACCCATTTTCACAATACTCTTTGCCTGTTCTCCGACTTTTTAAATAGTTTCACAATGTCAGTACCTTCTAGATTACAGTCTGCATTTCTGGATTATATGGAAATGTTGCTGGAAACGGCTTCTGAAGATGATATTAAAATTTTTATGGAACAAGTATGTAACAAAAGGTCAAACTTTAATTAAATGTACATATACGTGTATATATTCTAAACTGATGCAATTTTTGTGATTTATCTTTTTCAGGTCATTGCGCATAGAAAACATTTATGCAATAACGAAAAATTGCATAATTTGTTAATAAGTGCAAGACAAATCTTGATCGAAGGAAAAATCTCTTCTACGTCTCGACAAATGTTACTGTACGTAATAGATCTAGAGAGTAGAGATTTTCAGCCATTGCCTAACGATCTGGCAGAATTTTATAAGTCACAGTTAGATAAAAATTACATACACATACCGCAAAAGTCGGCGTCTGCAAATAATCGTGATCTAAGAACGATTCGAGGTTCTAATGCAACAGATTTTGCAAAATAAAAAATCTGCAGGAACTTACAACCGTGTTATACGACAGTATGGAAGTTAGAAAATATAAAAAACAAAGATATAGATTATATACATATATTTTCTACCTTGATATATTAATATAACACGATAACGTTGTAATGTACAAAATATGCACATACGACTGACAGTTGCATAAATAATCTGTCATTGTTTTCAAGGTCTTGTTATCGTGAAAAATAATTTTTCTTTAGTATTTACTTTTTTCATGAACTGTGTGTGTGTGTGTGTGTGTGTGTATGTATGTATGTATGTATGTATGTATGTGTGGGTATTATTTTATTAATCAATAGACCCGTTTACAAGTTGAATTAGAATGGATGCGAATAAATATAAAGTGTGATATTTATTATTTTAAAGAATGTAATACTCTATCTAATATTTTATACTGGGACTGTGCATGTACTGTAAATCAGCATAACATTGAAGTATTGTATTTTTATTTTATGTTACACGAATAGACTTTTCATTTATACCGAGTACATCTTCTAGTATGACATGCTTTAATTCACATTAATTTATGTTATTGAAATAAGTATCATAATTTTTAAAAGAACGCTCAAACTGGTCGTACATCGTTACCGGCAGCAACGTAAACTTTTGAGGACTGGTGGCGCCATCTCTGTGAAGACCGCTCAAACTGGTCGCACATCGTTATCGACAGTGAAGTGAACTACTGTGCTGGTGGCGCCATCTCTGTGAGAACTATCTAAACTATTCGGGACTTAAGTTCAACTCTATTTCCAGAGATGGCGCCACCAGCACAGTAGTTCACTTCACTGTCGATAACGATGTGTGACCAGTTTGAGCATTCTTCGCAGAGATGGCGCCACCAGTCTTTTAAAAGTTTACTTTGCCGTTTGAGCGTTCTTCTCAGAGATGGCGTTAGAGGTGATCTTTTGTAGGATCTGGTATTAAGAACTTATCTCAACCGTTGATTCATTTACTACCACCTCGATCGATCGTGAATTATATAGGAATCTCAGCTGCAATAATTATTATAATAAACTTATATTAAACTGTATAATACTTATATCCGCGGTACAGCTTATATAACTACAATTTATGCAAATTTGTAATGTAAACATTTATTTTAAGCTATTTCTCAATATGATTCTTACTTTAGGAATTTCTAGAAATTATTCTAATTGCATCAATTTCTTGCTATTTCTGGGAATATGCAATACTTTATTCCATTTGCCTGTTGAATTGTACATTTCGCTGAACGATCAATACCAAAAAATTGTTTTATTCTCTTGCATAAAATCATGCCTGGATAAATACGTTTAGATGAATCAACGTATATTGTATCTAATTTTATCGAACACGGTCACTTGCGTAGAAATATGCATTAAATAAATACAGGACGCATATGTTTCGTACACAAATCTATTTGTTTATTTAACGCAATTTAAGCGAAAGTGAATGCAATCATTCTTCTATTGTTGCTATCGATCATTTGGTAAAATGTGCAATTTAATACGAGAATCGAGATAAAGAATATATATATGTGTATATACGTATGTATATATTGCGTGTACATATGTATTTTTTTTTTAAATATGATTCATCCATTATGATGTTACTGTAAAGATTGAAACGAGTCGAAGAGTAACACTATTAAAATATAATTATGAACAGATAAATTCCACAACAAATGCGTTTATTCGCGGAAAGCTGACTAATCGTAAACAGTGTTACGAAATAGCAGCCAATCGTGTGATGTGTATCTGAACGGGGTGCTGTTGCCTATCTCTTACAGAAGCAAGCTACGTTTCTGAAAAAAACAGTAACCAACAACGGTTCAACGGCGCTGGACGAAAGGGAGTTGTTTGGCGATTCTGTTGTGAAACTATTTGGTGGCAGGTACGTTTGAATTAATTTCTAACCGAACAAAAGACACGCTTGTCCGCGTATTCGTTCGTATCGTTTCTAGATAACGTTTTCTCGTATTTGAACAAGCTTCGTGATTTGGTGTAGCGTAAGTGTCTCGTACACATTAATGTAACATTCACACGATTCGCCATTTTGTTTATTATGCTTGCTTTTGGAGGGAAATTATAACCCACTTTATATCGACTATAACTTGTTGCCAACGTGATTTTATTGTGTAGTACGATATAACGCGTGCAATAATTTAAAAAGGTACGATATTTAAAAAAAAAAAAATTGTGTATTTTATTCTCTGTGTAGATAAAAATTTGTCTGTATTCAGAATCTATTTATTTGTTCATTGAATTAACAGAGATCCATTTTTACCATAGTAGATATGGCGCGTACTAAGCAGACCGCACGTAAGTCCACGGGAGGTAAAGCTCCCAGGAAGCAGCTCGCAACTAAAGCTGCGCGTAAAAGCGCACCCTCCACGGGTGGTGTAAAAAAGCCACATCGTTACAGGTAAAAATATCCTTCAAAATTGTATTATCCGCGGTAATAAATTGTTCTTGCATTTTTGACAACGCGCACCATTATTTTTTAGGCCTGGTACGGTGGCTCTGAGAGAAATCAGAAGATACCAGAAGTCGACTGAGCTGCTGATCAGAAAATTACCATTCCAACGTTTGGTTCGTGAAATTGCACAGGATTTCAAGACCGACCTGCGTTTCCAAAGTGCAGCGATCGGTGCATTGCAGGAAGCTTCCGAGGCGTACTTGGTCGGATTGTTTGAAGACACAAACTTGTGTGCGATTCATGCTAAACGTGTCACAATAATGCCTAAGGATATCCAATTGGCGAGAAGAATTCGCGGTGAACGTGCTTAAGCTGTTCACGTCTCAGATTTTCTCAATTCTTTTTTTTTCTCTCTTCAAATTCATGTTATTATCATATTCTTGGATATTCTTACAATCAAATTCATTGTAGCTGAGTTTCACTCGCATAAGTCATTACTATAGATGAACACTGCCAAGCTGTACAAGCTATTAAAACGCAGAGATAAAGTATATCTATCTATCATATCAAATAGATTAGTAGAGTACATTTATGATTTAATTGTAGGAGTAGACAAAAGGCACAGACTACAGTACGTAATTCATAAAAAATAGAAATGTCACGGCGACTAATCACTGTTACATCTAATCATAAGTAAAATGAATGATGCATAAGCAATATAGGATGTAGACTTAGTATTTCGGAGGAAGCGTTATATTCATTATTATCATAGTTTCTAAATACAATTTTTTACATCGTTGTCAACGTTATAGTTTAGAATAGATTAAATTTATAATATAGGTAATTCTCACGTACAATGAGATAACGCAAATAGAGTAATGTAGCATTTGACAAAGGGAAGCAACTTATAGAAAATTAAAAAATGCTATTGAATTATGTACTTGAAGTGCCGTTATCTATATTTCGTTAGTTGTATTTACGTTATTAAATTATCTAAATTGACTCGCATTTATGTATTTCGTTTTCGTAAATTAACTAAAATAGAAACAAAACCTGTGACTAAAAAAATTACATTACACATTACCAATTATTTTTATTATTACGTTAATAATTATAATATAGTAATCAAAAAAGAAAAGAAAACAATTCACGAAACATTAAACTGTAAACTGTTACTACAAATTTTTTAATAAACTTGAATTATCTTACTATATACGTGCCGTCAAGATATAACTATCAAATCGTACCGTTACCATTCTTCGAATATGCATACGTATATCAATTATTTTAATAGAAAACAATCGAACATTCTCGATTCTTAGTTATTTTAACTTTGTTTCTGTATAGAAAAATCGATATGTAAACGAAGGTTTCTAAAAACAGCTATGAATAATTATTCTTTTGTCATAGTGTATTGAACACTATCTGATGTATGACACTACGATCAGTAATTAGAAGGATTACATCATCAACGTAAATAATATGTATTTCAGGAATTTTAAGTTCACTTAATTGCGTATTTCAGATACAACAGTGTAAGAATTGCAATTACGGGGGTATCGCATCATTTCTTGAAATGTAAGCATCTGTATACATATATATACATTTTGTATGCATATTACATAAACACATGTAAGTAATAAGCATAACAAACTTATTATCGAAAGTACGTAACATACATCCTTGATAACGATCTGTGCTCGTACACGTACATATACCGGGTTATCCGTTAAAAACAGAACCCGGATTTCCAAGCATATGTACAGATTTCTCACTAACACTCGTCACCGCCCCCTATCAGTCGTTGCCAGAAATTTGCAATTTTTACAGAGGGCAGAAAATACACGTTCTCGTTATCGTACAATTTGAAAACCTACGTATCTATCGAGAAAACACAACCACGTGTCTCTGGACCAAGGTTTCTTAAACTTAACTATGGTGTGAGGACCCGTAGTATTTATGAAAATTTTCGCGAAACTCTGTAAACATTGCAGGCAAATATTAACTTTAATTTTTAAGACAATGCGAAAAATGCGTTTAATAAATAACAAACTTAAGAAATATAATAGAATAATAAAATTAATATTTTAAAACGCTTGCTGCAGGTCCCAATTAGGGTCGCGACCCTCGGTTAAACTCTAAAATATGTAAAAGGGGGTAAATGTACATCACTTTTCAAATTGCATGCCAACGAGAAAACGTATGTATGTTACGCCCTCTATCTAAATCTGATATTTCTTGCAACAACTGACAGGGGGCATCGTCGCGTGTAACTGTGGTAGTGAGAAATCCGTGGAAGCGCTCGCAAATCCGGGTTGCATTTTCAGTGGGTAACCCGGTATGCACGCGTATGCGTTTACGGAGTTATCCAGCGACTTGTAAACGCAATCCATGTTAAAATATGTCCGAAGTAAAAAAAAACCTGTGTCATCGATCGAATTAGAATTAAGTACCGTGCTTCCACTCCCTTTAAGACAGAATTGACGAAAGCGTCGGAATTCGCTAGACCCTCCTGCTCGATCTCGATGCAATATTGCTCGCGCACATTTAGACGGAAATGGCGTCTACTTTATCCAAACAGAAACTACGTTAGAAACTCTAATCCCAGTAGTAATCGTTGGACAGAAATCGAAGGCGTACTCCTTTCAATCTGCAATAAAAAATGCCGATCTTAGTGCACGCACGCTGTCAAGACGACGACGCGTCGTTAGCGTTAGAAGACAAGGCTAGGCTCGACACGTTTTTCTGGAGCTTTCCATGAAATGACCGATTTCACAGCAGATAGAATCGCGGTGAGAAAAATCGCCCTGAACGAGCTACGAATTGGAAAAGAAAAACTTGCGCATCGATCGAAACGCTAATCCTCTTGGATGCGTTACGCCTTTTCGACGCGTGATCGTAAACGTATCTGTACGCGAAGGTTTCGGATCGACGAAAAGGATTTCCAATAACAATGGGACGGGAATTATTCGAAGCGAGACGTGGTATCGCGTATTACAATTGACAGGGCTCTTCTCGTATCGTACGGTAGGCGTAGGAGGCTGAGCCAATCGTGTGTGTCACGTAACGAGGCTCAGCTGGTATCCGACGTCTGATTGGATGCATCGCACCGCGGGCTTACGTGCCTCTCGCGATTTAATTTCTAGGGGGTAGGGACAAGGGAGTCGTGACTCGGGAGAGCGTCCACTGCCATCGAAGTACAAGGAAACGGATAGTGCTAGCTCTCGCGTCTCGTAGAGTTTTTCTTTTGAGAGGTATGTAAATTTCGTGGAATTCCATCAGCGAGAGGGTCGCGTGCGATCGTGTGCACGCGATGTGTACGCGGCCGGTTGAGTAGTGCGTCGACGAGTGCGGGAAAGTGCTGGGAAAAATCGAGTTTTCGCGTCTACGAACGCGTCACACCGTCGTGTTGCCTCCATTTTGCGATTGACGTTCGTGGAGGGAATCGTGTCTCACGGGCCTGCTCTCTCGGCGGGCGACGCTCCCGTCTTCTCCCGCGGACGAGTGTCACTCGCTCGGTTATTATCCAACGGGTAGACGCGATCGCTCGTCCCACGAGCGCGATCGCGGGACCAACCATTTTTCCTACCTGCCCGGGTTGATACATTTTTTTTCTGGTTAGCATGGCTTTTATCCGCGTCGGTGCAGGAGGAACGAAAGTTTGTGCATTGCGCAATGCGCGGCGTTCCTCGGTGCGCGGTTCCTCCGTGCGAACAGCAACGGACCCTTCCCCCACCATTCCTACCCCCCACCATTTCCTTTCTTTCCCACCTTCCAAACAACCGTTCGTTTACTTCGGGTATATTCTTCGAAATTGTTTTTCCCGCGTTTCTCAACCCCAGTTCTACTCTCCTTTGGAGTTCTCTACTCGTGTGGTGTAATTCGATCAATTTATTCCAGTGTTTTATATATATATATATGTATATGTATATTTTTGTTGTTGTTCTCTTGTGATGTTTGATATACGTGTATGTATACGTTGCATATATTATATATATATATGTCAATTTTCGAGTTCTGTTAAAAAAGTTTTCTCTTCGCTCTCTTCGATGGTTTATCACTACTGATGTAACTTGTATCGTTTTAGTGTGAACAATGGCACGTACCAAGCAGACGGCTCGTAAGTCAACCGGTGGTAAAGCACCCCGTAAACAGCTAGCTACTAAGGCAGCACGTAAGAGCGCACCGTCAACTGGTGGAGTGAAAAAACCGCATAGATACAGGCGAGTTTTATGTCTGTACGCTTGTGTTTACGTTTGCCCGTTGTCGTAGGGTAAATTAGATCATAGGACAAAGGGTAGAATGGCGTTATTGAATGTTAACGAAATGTAATCGAAACGTATTTCTTTTTAGACCTGGTACAGTAGCTCTTCGAGAAATCAGAAGATACCAGAAATCGACTGAGTTATTGATCAGGAAATTACCCTTCCAAAGATTGGTTCGTGAGATCGCCCAAGATTTTAAGACTGATCTGCGTTTCCAAAGTGCCGCGATCGGAGCTTTACAAGAAGCTTCGGAAGCGTACTTGGTCGGTTTATTCGAAGACACAAACTTGTGCGCCATCCACGCGAAACGTGTAACAATCATGCCCAAGGATATCCAGCTTGCTCGACGAATCCGTGGCGAGCGTGCTTAAACGATATGTAACTCCCGCACATACCATTTACTACAACTATTATTATCATTCGTAACAATCATGGATGAAACGTTTTCATTCCAGACTACATATTATGTTGCACTCCATAACAGTGTACAAGTTACGATACGATCATCCTTTATGATAAGTATCCAAAAGTCCGAATTCTAATGGATAGATATAACGAAAACTATTATGAATTGTTTTCGGAATGCAAGTAGTGTTTTTATCTTTTGGTATTTTACTATACAAAACTAGGAAGTACGTTATTCCACAAAAGTTATCAGTTATAAACGTTAATCCTTTACTAATTTAATTTACATTTTCTCATCGTTCCACCTTTCGCGGATTAAGAATACTTATAAAAAAAAAAAAAAAAAAAAAAAAAGAAGAAGAAATTGAAAAACCAGTAAAATACAAATGAAATTGTTAATTCTTCTAAAAGCTATTCGATAAGCTCGGAAATGTTCAATTTCTCATTACAGTTTTATTATATTTGTCGTCGTTGTATGTGACGCATCATTATCATTATCGATAAAATTACATAGTAAAATGTGCATTAGAGATTAAGACAGTTTCTTTATAGGTTTCCAATGTAGTGTTTATTATAATAGAACTCTGGTTGTATTCAAATTACATGAAGTATCTCAATCAGCCAAGTACTCATTGTTCGTGTAAAAACAAACATTTCATAAATAAATCTTTAAAATAATACCAAGGTACCTTTTTCCACCTTGTAAGGAATACTTACCATTTATCAGTAGAATACAACGAGTGGTTACACGGGTTTTTACAAATCATTGATTGAAACATTCTATCTTTATAATATCTTTATTTTACAAATACTTTAATTTACCGTTATAAATTTATATTACAACTATGCCGTTAAATTCATTTGTCATTTCGAATCTCAATTATGCTTGAAATTCCAGCTTACAATTGGTTTATTATTGGCATAAAACAATAGCGTATAATTTTGTTATTTTCTTACTTCGCACATGTGTTCGCGTTAAGCAAAATCTATTACCAATTAATAAACCTTGTTCCATCGGATGATAGAATCAGACACGTTGAAATTTTAATTAGTAATGTTAGTACGGTTGTTCTACTTTGTATATTTTCAAAGTCCGAAGCTATTCATAATTACACAGTGCCACAGAAGCGCACAGTTTCTAATGAGATACATAATTGAGTAGCTTTTATATATTTCGAAGTATAAAATCAAATTACTTTACGATGCAAGAGGGAGAATATTCTTTTGTTATTAAAAATAGGACACGTATAAATGTATATGTATGTATACATATACACGCATACATGGTACACGTAATAACTTGCTATAAAAACTAGATTTATACTAAGTGTTATAATAGTTTTTCTATTGCGGCTGTAGTTTTTTTTTTAGTTGCGCTAGAACTATACATTGAAAATGAAAAGTTCACAAATCATTTAATATCGTTTCAGAATATCTACACAATATAATCGTAATCCTTATCTAGAATTATCACGTTATTAACTTTATACTTACAATTTTCCAAACATTTAAATAATAACTTTCCTTCACATAAATTGTAACCAAATATACGTGCAATTTCAAATAATGAGAAACAAACAGAACAGCGAATGGTCTCTTTTTTTTTTCTTTTTTCCAAGAATTCTTTTTTACGAATTCAGAAAAGAAGAAATCGAATAATTAAACGAAGATAAATAATAAATAACTTTTCAGTAAATAATTCTCAATTCTACAATATACACTTGTAATAAATTAACAAACGAGATTTAAATTGAAGTAATAAGTTAACAGTCATCGAAATATACAACGCTCAGAATCGTTTGTTGGAGTAATATTAGCCCTTGTTTATAATCGAATATGGTTGCTGTTGCCAGAGGCAAAACCTCGAACTGGCCGTCTAGTCCTAATTAAAAAAATTCAAATATTTTTTCGTTACACCATTATACCACTCAGAAAGAAGCATAATTTATGAACACTTGAAGTATATTCAACAAAGAATGTACACTGTTTAAACATTGAATGAATATACAATGTTCCATCGAATCAGCGTTTCCCAATCGTGTTTTAATTGATGCCTTTATTCTATAACACTTGGTCTCACTATTTTAATTACAACAATTCAAATTTACTATCTTCTTCTTACTTTGTTCAATAAGTTACATTGTATCATTTATAGCCAGACGACAATAGGAGCACAACAGATGATTGAGAAATGCTGTACATATTTATGAATCGTGCGTAAACTGTAAAAACATGCATTATGAGAAGTAACTCCAAGATTTACAATTCATAACATTCATGTCTTTCAAGGTGAACCTTATTTACATGAGATGCGTAATGTTAATGAATGATCAAAACGAGCCAACATTGTACAAGTATAACGTTTCATACTGTGCACCGTTTAATATGCATTCAAACAGCTTGAGACGACAAATGCTGAACAATTTCATTTCGAGTTTACACTTTACAAACATTACCTGAGAAGAAATGTAAAAAAAGGTCACGTAGATTTCATGCAGGAGTATATGTTATAAATGCAAAAATGAGCGGTGTGTTATGTGATTAATGTCAAGTCCTTTGGTGACTATTTATTTTTATTACAAGAAAACATGAATTCAATGAAAATTTAACGATTGAAAAATATTATTTGAGCACAAGGAATCGGTATCAAAGTATAGCAAATATTGAGTCACAAATC
The DNA here is from genome assembly GCF_050948175.1 of Xylocopa sonorina. NCBI lineage: Eukaryota > Metazoa > Arthropoda > Insecta > Hymenoptera > Apidae > Xylocopa > Xylocopa sonorina. Next base: position 19,790,164 of record NC_135193.1, read on the forward strand.
TGTAGTGTGCGATTGATGTTACAGTTTATGTACCTATTAGCTTTTTCAATGAATAAAAATATTTTACTTTCATTGCACGAATCACTACTTGTAACAGCTATATACAATTATCGTGTATGTAAATGTACTTATGCTATTTAAGTATGTAAACTGTATTCATCTTAAAATATATTAAATAGTATGTAGTGGAAAGCATTATTCTTCGTGACAGAAAATTATGTTCATTTTGATCTACAAAGCTGGACTATGGAATTATTGCGATGCAGTTAATTTAAAAATGTAAGCACTTTTTTTTTTTAAATTATTTTTGGTATAACTATGTCGTGCGTGTGTATGTGTACAATAACAAATAATTAATTAACTAAAGTTTCATTACACGTCTAGTCTTAAGTAAAATTATAGAATGATCACTAGTTTTCTTTGTTAAAGATCTTAATAATTGCAAAACGAATAACTCGTTCACGATTTCATTTATATTTGAAGTAAATGATACGTACAATCAGAGGAAAGTGAATTTTCTATGTTAAATCGATTGCAAAATATTTTTGAACGATTTAAAATTGTACCAAAGCTTTAAACTTTTTCAGATTTTAATTATTAAGATCTTGATATACAAATTAACACGAAAAATGATATATTGTACTCTTTGAATCACAAGAAAAGCCGAATAATTATACATCTATTATATTAAATATACATTTTAATTAACATACGATTAACGAGAAGGTACAATTATGGAACTAGACAGATCTATTAGGTAATATTAGGGAATAGTCTCGTGTTGATTAATTTTGTTCGTTTTATCTGGGAATATTACTAACAGCTAGTCACATGGAACAATTTACTCGTACAAACATAAAAAGGTAAACAAGATGCTCCGTTTTCGATTAGTAACGCAAGCGATAAAACGAGCTACTCGAACAGTCTTCTTAAATATTTTGAACTTTGTATCTAAACTAAAGAAAGCTATTAAACTGGAATCGCGTGAAAGCCTTAATTATTTATTAATTCGTAAGTTTACTGTTCACAGGAAGCACTACATAATTAAGAACGAACATAAAACTAAATAATAAGTACAATTTGTTTAGTGTGACCATCATGTATCATTTTGAACAATATTATTATTCATTGTTAATTTTTTTCCTTCACTGAAGGAACTATTTACACAAGAAAGATTGACTCGTTTCTTAGAGCAATAATTGCATATCGTTGGGCATACAAGGAAAATCCATTCGAAAATACGATAAAATTGTACAGTTTCTATACTGTAATTGTATTTACATATGTTATACTGTATTAAACATTTGAAAGAAAAGAGAAAGCAGATAAAATAAATATTTCCTATATAAATTTCTTGTGAAAAATAAAGATCTATTTTGTCCCCGCTCTTAGCTTCATTGATCAGGAGGATTTTCCTTATATGCGAGCAATATAACTGAAACTAATACATCTCAGAATTTTTTGATACATGATATTTCACGTTTACTACACATACACGCAGTGTACAACGATACAGAAACAATGAGACGTGACTTAAAAATTATAATATATCTCTAATGTTACCTGTAGAGATCACGGACGGCTTGGTCCTCTCGAGATGGATTTTGACACGTGTTTAATTTATTCTCCAACGCCTGTGCAATCAAATGATCACTGTTAAATTGAGTACCATCTTCTCTTTTCTTTTTTTTCTTTAATATTACAGCTACCTGCTGGTATATCTATTACATTCGGAGGAGATGTTACAAATGACTCAGTGGAATTGGGGACACTAGTTGCACATAGGACGATCGGGTATGAGGTACGAAAGCGTGAAGCGTAGAAAGGAAAGAACTATGCGGTACAAAGCAAAAGAAATCAAATAAAGACCTGTACATAAAAGCCTGATCAGCACTTGGTTGATCTAGGTTGTTGCTGTATACAATGAGCAGGTGTGTGAACCTGGACGGACGGTAAATCGGTGGGTGTAGTAGAAATTGTTTTGTTTCCACTTAGACAAGTGCACTTTACCCTCCTACAGTCCATGCAGACCCACCTGCCAAGCTACCAAAACACCAGCTACATCACACTACCAGTATTCATCGACCAATATAATGCATATCGTATAAAACAAATCACAGTGTATAATAAAAAATATTTTATACTGTATTTCAATACGAATATTGTGTTTCAAAAATAATTGCCAGTGCCAAAATTGATATTTACGGCAATCAAATGTAATGCTCAAAATATAAAGATACACAAGCCATGCTTCAAGCTATTTTTCATATATCGAGGCTGTCTTCAAAAACACAAAGAAAACAAAAATAGTAATACGTATCAAAAATAGTGTTGATACTTACACCAACTTTCCTCATAAGATCACCGATCATATTCATGGCTAATATTCTTGTACACGGCGCCAATGGTGGATTGACATTATTATTGTTATTATTGTTGTTTCCAGTTACGCTTCCTACAACTCTGTTTCCAACTAATTGCAAATAGGGAAAGACAAACATTACTAACGGTAATGACAAACACTACAGATGTACAGTAATAATGTATCAAGTTAATAAAGAGTAAACATGGTAGTGTAAATTAAACGTGAGTGATGTAAGTATTAGAAAAAAAAAAAAGAAAGAAAGAATCTACATGCGCATCAGTTGAAAGTACAATATTTAGAAACTAAAATAAAGAACAAGTTTGTTAAAATAATCTTTTATTTCGTTGATAACAACATCATATTTATATACAGAAAGGTAAAATTAATTGAAGTGCGTAAAAGTATATTAATGAAGCGTAAATGTTAGACCAATCTTTGTCTCTCAGTCATCCTTAAGTATAGACAAATAAACAAATTAATTTATCGGAAATAAAAAATAAGTATTATACGAGAAATATATATACATATATATATGTCACATTAAGAAGTCAATTGAATTAAAATTTCTATCCATCTGCTGTCCATAATTGTTCTGATTTGTTAGTGACAGAAGTTGTTTATTTGCTGATTGTTAATTTTACTATTGTTAAGGATCATCTTTTAGCTCCAAAGCAAAACATGCGTTTAGTTTTACGAAAAGTATTGTGTATCTTACTTTTTAATGGTGAAGATGTCGTATTGTTCGCAGGTATAGATTGTTGTACTATCGTATTATTAGGCGGCATGTGTGTTTCCAATTCGACTTGTAGTTTATTACTGTCAACATGGTTACGAACTCTGTCGACTGATTTATCGTTGTCCGGTTGATGCCTTTCTTGAACTTGGATTTCTTGTTTTAAGTCTGTAATAAAAACAGGCGTTCAAATCGTTTTGTTTGTTCATCGTCTAAGATTCTTAATTAATTGTTCCACCTCTGATTTCATCCATTAATCTCTGTACTATAACTTTCAGCGCTTCCTTCTCGTCAAGTTCCGATTCTAACAAAGCATTCTTTTCAATGGCAGAATTAAGTTTAGCTTCAATCTCCTCTTCGGTCACCCTATTTATTCTATAAAGATAAAATGATTCAGTATACAAATTGATCTGCAATTTTCAGATATACGAATAGCATTTTTGCATACCTATGGGCTCTCTCTAAGTCATCATTTTTCTGTTCCAATTCCCTAATATACTTTAATAGATGATCGTGCTGCGTTTGTAGATCTTGCGCCTTCCCTTGAAACATCGCGCAATCAGCCGTCTGTTGGTCTAATCTAGTCCTTAATTGTTCCACCTCGGTGGCTAGTCTTGTATTTCGTTGTCGAAGTTCTCTGTTAGTCTTTTCAGCCTGTTCCAAAGACGCCTCCAACTCTTTCTCTAACAACTGTGAATTTTCTTGAAACTCTTCTAACTCCCTTTCGATGTCCTCTTTTCTATAATATTCCAGTACAATTCGCTTCATAAATAAATACGTATTAATAGCGATAGTATACTTTCCCCGAAAACGGTCGCATAGGTAAAAACTAATTCACCTTCTATGTATCTGATGAGCAAGTTCCATCCAATACTGAATCTCATCGTCCTTAGAGACAAACTGTGGCGGATCGATGTCCATCATTTTGACTACTATCCTAAGCTATGTTCAATTTCTCGACGAATCGTCACAAAAGTTAATTGTATCCCTAAATTGTCCTACTTCGTTAATAATACAATGGCATCCTATAAACAAAATAGATGCAGTTATTCGAACAGGCAAACGTAGACACACACACAGAGAACTTTGTACGGTTCAAGGTGAAGTGCAAACAAAAAAAAAAAAAAAAAAAAAGAAAAAACGTAGAAGCTCGTTGAAAGTAAGTCTCGACTGTACACTGAACTCCTCATTAACGTGCACGATTTACGATGACAATTACGGTGAAAGTTCCGTTTTGCTCGTGAAAAAAAAATACACCCGATTACCTACGCATCGGTACACGACGAATACGACGTCGATCTAACCTACCGCTAAAACAAACCCGACAACAACCGCGAGACCACAGAGCACGAAAGATCCCGCGTGAAATAGTTGGTTCGATCAGCGCGATTAAATCGCGAGCCGTGAATCGCGTTACGCGTAGTAGGAACGAGATCGAAGTTGACGTGCCGAGGAGGGACACTTACGTGTATCGTTGAGAGAGGGACAAGGCTAGGAGGCGAGGCGAGGAACGGTCCAGCGTGAATTAAAAAACCGTCCACCGAGTCGAACCGATCCGTGGCGTATCGAGATGCGATTATCTCAGCAACGTCTGGGGAAACATACGAGCGTCGTTGATGCGTGGCCGCATCGGTTGGTACCAAGTAGTAGCCTTAGAGATGCACATAAATACGGGGGACCTTGAGAAAGCGCTTAGCGAGTGAAACGTAGCGGGTGCACCGCGTTCGACGCAAACGTCATTACCGTGTAATTATGAGTCACTGGTCGGGATGGTAAAGTAGAGGAGAACCGAGGTCTATAAAGGCAAACGTCGTATCGCGTACGGTTCTTCAGCGAATCTTCGGCTGGCTACGAACAGACCGTACCGGAAGACCGCGTCGTTCGATCGTCGAGCGACACGCACCGTGTCGCGAACGATTTACATACGACTCTGTTTTCGCGGTACAGGATTTCTCTACGATTAGACGGCTCTGTTTTTACCGATCGCAAAATGGCAGGTGGAAAAAAAAATAGTAGCCAGCGTGTTGGTTCGATCACGATGCACAGATTAACGAGGTGGCGTTCGCGAGAGTCCGACCGGTTACGTACGTTTTTCGCTGTGCGCGCTTCACCCGATGGCTGCGAAAAAGGGGACGGATTGGAATGCACCAGTTACTTTATTTTTTTTCCCACCTCTTGTCAAATAATAAATTGAAGCTATACGAAAAATATCATTCTAATCGATTATTGTAGTACCTAAGAATTCGTTATATGCGTACGCTTGCGATACTCTTTCGTTATTTTGTAACTTCATTCGAGGTTAAACAAATATTTGTATCTTCAGTTTTTAAATTCTGTTGAAATGTATTCTACGAAAAAGTATAGAAAGTACGACTTTTAAATGATACAAATTATTCCTGTCTCGTTTCTTTGTCTAAAAGATCGATACACGATATCTTGTTGAAAATCGAAGACGCGTAGCGAGTTCAGTTTAATAATTATTTCAATGCAACATCGCGCGTAGTAAAGAAGTTTTGTTTTATATATTTTATTTCTCAAATGATCAATTTATTGATTTACAATATCTTTTTCTTTATAGTTCACTACCTAGTAATATAAGAAGCAATAATAAACATTCGTTCTACAAATTACGCCATAATTATTATCCTCGTGCCTTCGTCATCGTTAATCATATACATATATGCATAATATATATATATATATGTATAAACTTTCAGTCATCAAGAAAATATTAGAACAAAATTTATTTACTAACATTTCCGCTACAACTACGCTAAGTTAAACATGTTATTTAAACTTGTATTGCCAAAAATACGAGTCGTCGATATTAACTTCTTTTTTTCGTCGTTAGCACGCGAACGATGCTTCTTCTTTTTTTTTTTTCTTTATTATTCAATTTGTACTGACATTCATTAGAATTCGCCTACGATCGTTAATTAACGAAAACTTACTGCATTTTCATGTTCTTGTTTCGTTTCGATATAGTCTTTTTCTTTCGGTATGCGACCAGATATGAAACTTTACTCGACTATCGTGCAAACTTTAGAATTCGTTATTTTCTTTATTCGTTTCGCGATCAATTGCGTGTTGGTTGGACGCGAACACGAAAAAGGCAAGCCCATAGTACTTTTGTACTTTGTAAATTATCTTTTTATGCCATATAAAAAATGTAATGTTATCAATGAAATAATAATTGCAAGCTCTATTCTCTTATTCGAAACTTCTATCAACTTTGAAAATTTATTATCGAATAAATGAGAAACGCGTTTATTATTAATTTTATAAGCTGAAACTTGATCAATTGATTTTTTCTGGGATTCCTAAAATATACTGTTAGTTATTGTAAAGCTTGAATTTCAATGTAAGTAGAAAATTATTTGAAAATACATTAAGCAATGTATCTATGTATGTATATAATCTTTGTAGGAAAATATTATCATACTTCGAACACATTAGAATTGTATATAAAAATTATGGACGCACGCACACGCACGCACGCACACGCATACAAAACTGTTTCATTGTTTCCTTTCGTTGAATTACTTTTTTTAATCATAAGAAAGATAAAAGGAGATAAACAACTGATCCAGCAATTTTTTACTTTTATATTAACTGCTTTACAAATTAATGTAATTCGAATGCATAATGGTGATTAACAAATGTACAAAATTACTGCCATTTAGCATCTACTAGGTACTGCCCGACAACTCCAGACAATGAACATATAAGATTTGTTACACCAAACATTTTATTTTAACTGTGTAATATATGTACCATTCAGTTATTAACGAATTGAATATTTCAGATTTCCTTCAAGCAAGTTCAATTTCACATTTTATATCATTAAGCTTTCAAAGTGATACAAATAAACGATTGATATTTCGCTATCCAAATAGAATAGAAAAGTTTATTTATAATGTGAAACACTGGACATAAAATTTTGTTGTACTGGGTTTTGTTTGGTACAAAGCGATAATGCTACACAGTCATCGGCTTAAAGTTATATCCTTCTGGTTGCTAACACTTCTATTATTCTTTTCTTTTTTGTTTTTTATCGACAGTATCTTTGAGACTAACATTGATTTAATGCCGTTGGGAGATTGCAATACTTTTGTGACTGATTTTGGTATTCCACAAGAAACGGGCACTAATCACAATTACAATTATTATTTAATGCATTGTTTTATTTATACTACTTATTATATCAAAAATTTGTTACTAAACACTTTCCTTGACATTCAATGAAAATAAGTATTTAAAATTAAACAAATACTCAGCTATTATCTATTTAGGAATATTACATACTATACACACATATATTAATAAAACTTTTATGCCACCCTTTTCTTTATTCAATTCTCAAATAAAATGTTTATCATTTTAAATAATTATTCTCAAGATATTTCATTTAGTGAGAATTGTTTTAATACAAGGTAACTGTATAATTGTAAACAAATTTATAAATTTTTAAACAGTACTATTTTTCTCTTATCCTTGACACTTAATAATTTTTCCATGTTAAACATTTCTCTAAAAAACATTATTTAGATTATTTATTATAGAATTTTGCCCACACCCCCCCCTCCCTACCTCCTCTGCAATGCATTGTAAATTCTTACATATTTTAATTGCGATAACTTTTTCTACACGTATATAAACTTCGAATTCATAGAAAAATTAGTAATGATATGACTTCAGCATATACAGAATCACAATCATTGTATAAAATGCACATATAGAAGTAACCACAACCAGAACAATCTTAGATATCTGTGAATTCTTTTATACTCTATCATTATTATCTTGTAAATATTATTTCAATCGTTTTAATATTTCATCAGGGTGACCACCTATGTTTCTATTGTAAGGGGACCTTAATTTTTCAAATGTTCTCTTATACATTTTAAACAAATACTGTGTACAAACGATAAGTAGCGCAAGAAAAATAGTACTATTCAAAAAATTGTACAGAAAATAGTGCACGAGGTTTTGTACATATTTTATAGGCTAACGTTAAGTAGGGTCACCAAAATACATTTCTTATTTTTGTAAAAATCAATTTTCGCGTGTACAATTTTTATAAAATTAATAGCAATTTTCTTGTTATGACATACTTTTTACATTGGTACGCTATAACATTGCAATTGTAATGTGCATTGTAAAATGTAAGATAATATCATATCAGATTAAAATATAACACAGAGATAAAAATTTTAATCACGTATACACAAGAAGTTTGTAAAAAACGTTTCTATTTCTCTTCAATCATTATTTTTGTATATTGCTTCAATTTTGTAATTTCACTCTTATGGATTAAAAATTTTACAATGAACGCGCTATTTTTACTGTTATGTTAAACGTCGCGATACATTGTGGTCACCCTGCAAAAATATGTGTTGTACGAGCGATTATTTTTACTTTATATTAAAAAGTTATACACACTTTTATCATTTTTCCCAAATTCCTATAGTTTATTCAAGTGTTAGAAAATATTTCTTCGTTCGTACAACATCATCATCAGTAAAATATTTATTATCGCAATATACATGCTCCATTATAGTATTCAATATACTTTTTTGCTCTTTCTCTATATTAAATGTTTCTAAATGTGTTTCTTTTGCACTGTATGAGAACAATGTTTATACATGACAAGCTTAATAATAAATACTCATTTTCACCTTCACAATACTCCAAATTGTTCACAATTACGCTTTAGGCTATTATGCAGATATTATTGTACCGGAAGACGGTGTTGTAATATTGCAAAAATATTAAAATATTTTAACGAGCGTATTTCCACGTAGTTCTGCATAACTGAGGGGCGGAAATTGAACTTTTATTAGTATACGTTGGATTCTAATTTCATGTGCAACAATCGTGTCCACCATACAAAAATCGACTTAAAGTATTAAAGTAGAAATATTCACAGTTGAAATTGAAAATGTAGCCTCCGTTTATTTCAAACATAAATACGAACCCGTGCTTAAAATATTCAATTTCTTTCCTGTCGTTGTTTTTTAACTGCCTCTAACATTACTAATTATATACAAACAAGTTGAATTAAAATAGCTTCCAGAGTACAAAGCATATGGATATAAATATCACAAGTTGATATCCTTCTTTTTATGAGATAACTGCAAAGATATACATAAAGTCAGAATTTCAATCCCCGTCACATCAGAAATACAGAATTATCTATAAAAATTAGAAACATTAACAGATCACATTCGTTTCTCGCAGAACGTAACTTTATTACTTTCATAAATCTGTTAAAAATGGCACCGTTTACAGATTGTACCTTGTGCACTTTACTACTGCTTTTATTTATTCATTATAATTCCTTTTTCCTTTTCTGTTAACACATGGATTCGATTGAGACTGAATTTAACAGACCATTAAACTGTCAAGTAATGATCAAATCAATAGTTTTCTTTCATTTCTTAAGAATAAAAAAAATGCTTGACTTTATTTTACAACATTATTTTGACACGAGGCATTGAACATTAAAAATATGAGGATGCAAATGACTGACATATTTTGTCAAAGGAATGGATACATGATAATAATTAGAAAATCATTTTAAGTAGTTAGCCGAACCTTTGCGGTGTACCGTTTCATTTGTACTACATACATTGATGACAATGATGCTTCTACAATCAAACAATTGAAGTATCATCTCATGTTAGCGATTGCACCGCAAATAATTCAAATGGATAAAATGTAAACTGCAAGAGAAAGAAGCATGTCAAAATAATGTGAACGAAGTAACTTCTCATTTTCACTTATAATGTAAAAGATGATATTCACAAAAGTTTTATGGGCTTGCCGTATTTCTACGCTCGGATGTGCAAGTATTCTTTTTTCTTAGTCGTTGGTGTTAATAATTCAATCATGAAGAACGCACGTAGAAGATTAGTTGATGAGTTATCGCACAATTAAAAGTTTACAGCCTTTCTTTGTATGTAAAATATTTATATCTTCATAAATACCGACATACCGAACGATAAGATCTAAGTAGAGAAATTGTTATTACATAATCACAGTTGTACAGCCATTTGCTACCTCGTATTTAATACAAAAATGCTTAGATATCGGTACCGTAGAACTCGACCACTGTTTTTTTCTCATTTTACTTTTTAATTTGTGTGTTTCAATTTCAGTCTGATATATATATATATATATATCGGTAATGCGAATTATCATCGCGATAAATGAAAGAGGATATCTACTATTTTTAAAGAGGAAGATCTTGCCAATTAAAAGTTTTTACATCTAAGCAGTTTTGCAACATTATAACTGATAATAATACAAATATTTCAAAGAGCATACACTTTTACACAATAGTCGTAATAACATGAGACACGAAAAATTGGATTATCATCAACAATGTGTCCACGTTTGCTGAATATAAAGATATAAAAAAGAAATAACGTGAAATATATATACATATTTAAAAAGGATTAAATGAAAGACAAATAAGAAGATACACTAGTAGATAGTAGTACAAGTAATTAGAAGGCAATAAAAAGAAACCAAAGGATCCACTATTATTTTTTTCTTTTTATCTTTAGAATAATAATAGCAATTATTGTTGCAAACAAGAACACATTCTACGATTAATAAAATCAATTTGTTTCTTTAATTGGAGTACTTTTTCATTTCTTCTTTTTTATCAGAATTCGCTACTATCTAAATAACAAATGCATTAATCATATATCAAAACTACAAGTGATTAAAGGTGATACAGGTTTATAGCAAGTATCTTTAGTTATAAATTGTAATATAAATGTTCAGCAAATTTGTTTTTTTTTAGATATTACATGTTACTATTTTACGTAATTTATTATTGTACAATAATCTAGTGATTATGTGTATGTTTTGTCACTCTGAGATGTGCAAATAATTCTTCCTTAACATTAAAAAATCATGCCTTTCTTTCTTCTTTTTTTTTATCATGATTTTTCTCCATATTTTAAAAAGAGCGAAGGGGGTAAGAGATAGGAGTAGGATGAAACGATAGGCAATCTCTGTAACGCTTAACGTGAGTAAAAACAAAGTGGCTGCAAAGTGGTTTTTCTAGCTCTAATAATGCTTGATACAAGAGAAGAATCATTTGCATAAAGCAGAGCATGTAACATTTTGTATTTTGTATTATTGTAACTTGTCAAAAATATATTGTTCAATTTGATCTGCCCGATTGTTGGTTTTTCTTTTTGTGCAGCATGGAACGAAATTGCGAACTGATCTTACAATTAAATTGTTTAATATACACTTTCCTTAGCAATTGCTTTTTTACAAAAAGTTACATATATTAATACAAATATCTTTTTCATATTTAGGAGATTCAATATATATTAATTATATAATATTTAAATTGAAGCGAAGTAGAAAAAAAAGTAAGTAAAAAAAATTGTAGTATATTTAAATTTATAAAGACGCACACATTATATGCCATAAATGCGAACTGCACTAAGAAAGAAAAACAATCACTAAAACCAACAATTAGGACAGTGCTATATAAATATTCAACTGTATGTTTTTTTCTTTAGTACATAGTATTTAGCTAATTAATTTATTTTGTTATTCTCCTATTACCCTATTTTGTAGCTAAATTTGTTGCTTTCACAATAATTTATATTCTTAGTAATTAGTATTTTAATTGTGTAATTATTATAAGTAAAATAATGTATATATATATATTGTAATTGTTTATAATATTCAATATTATATCATTCAAGAATATCTTTCCTAAATTTTCATATAGGTCGTCGTAATCATAATGTACCTCGTTAAAAAAAGAAAGAAAGAGAGAACAAATATTTTATCTCAACTTCGGTAATGTGGTTTCATTTTATTGCGTAAATAAATGCTTGTTTGATTTCATAGTGCAAAATGATCCACACGGAAGTTACTCTCACAATTGTTGCTTTACCAGAGTGAACATTATAATTACGAAGAAGTTAATCAAAAAGCATTCTTTACAAGTACATTTTGTTAACAATTAATTATATTATCTGAAAATTGGTTAATCTTCTACTATTTCTATCAGAAGGTAGTGTGGCTTGTCGTAAATTGCTTCCTCTTTTTGTATTCATGCAAGAATAATAATATAATATTTATAATATCATTTATACAATTGGATAATTTAAAAGGGGATTAAGATACAAGAATGATGTACCTTTTAAGAATAAAAATATATCCGAAGAATGCAATCATAAATATTCTATCTCTTCCTTTTGTTAGACGTGCTGTAGTTGTACTTGCAAAGAATGCATTTAAAAAACACAATTGAAAATGCATTATTATAGTGCTAAATTGATTAAATTCTAAATAGTATTTTGAATATTAATATCATGGTATAAACGATCGCGAGAGAAATTAAAATATTTATTTAATCACCGTACGTGATGGAATATACTATATAATCGGTATTTTGTAACAACATCATTCATTTTTACATTGACGCCATCATTGTTAAACTCTTTGTTACACCTTAGAAAATCGTTTCATCCCATTTTATTTCTATCACTATCATTCTCTTACAAACATTATCATTTGACGGATCGTTTATACCATGATACGCAAAATTGTATTTTTCTTTATTTCTTTTTAGTAACATCTATTATATTTTTAATATTAATAATCTGTAATAAAAACGGACCTAATAAAAACATTTATTTCTTTTTTTGGCCTCACTTCTTGATACTAAACTATGAAGAGAATCGAAGAAAAAGGAAATAACAATTAGCTTTGTTGTTGAGTTGTTAAATAATTAAGTAAAGTTCGCTATAATACCCTTTCTTGTTTACTTGTCCTAATTAAATCTGTGTACGTTTCTCTGCTGGTTTATTAATTGTTGTTTAAAAATTTGTTGTTTAATTTAATGTTAATAAGATTTCATCACTTGTACAAAAGAACTTTAATAATTAATAAAAATATACTTGTTCTTTGACAGTGTGTTAATAATTTGTGCAGGGTATTAAATATTTAAATTAATTCCTTTGAATGATATCGTAAATATTAAATAATAGTCTTTTTAAAATTGGTTAAGATAACATTTTATGTCTACGAGGAAAAAATTTGATAATGTTGTCCTATCTATTCTAGTCATTTATACCTTTAGGCAATATTTTACCTCTCTTTTTTCCATTTTTATTATGAATGTATAATCGTTTTATAATAGTGGTTACCAGCTACATATTCAAAATGAAAATATTCGATAGAATCGGTATACAAAACGGTATGCTTTATTCCTGTTTTCAATTGAAAAAAGCTAATCGACATGCTCGTCTAGTCGCATGTCATTGTATCGAGCTGTGATACGTATGCCACACATTATTTAGCATTGGTATTATAAATACAACTTACTCCCACCACTTTTTGATTAAATTGAAAAATCCTAAGTATTCATAATACACTTATATCTAAGAATGTAAGAACTTACAACACAAGAATTGAGTTGAATTTAAATTAATTAATTTTAGTAATGTACTCTCATCGTGAAATTACACTCTTTTTCATTGCTATCACACACTATTTAATTCAGTGTTTAATTTCAATAGTAAGTATATAGCGTAACTATACATGTACATGTACATATACATATATTTATTTATTTATTTATATATACTACGCGTACTTAAAGTTTAAAATTTAATATACTAACATGTATTGAAAAAGCATGAGAAACGTATAAGATTATGTTATATTCGATATAGAGTTATCAACTATTATGAAATAAAGAGAAAGCATATTTAGAATATATAAAAATTTAAACTACTGACTATCATATTCTTCGATGTATCCAAAGTATAAAAATTTTCTTTTATGGTTTTTAATTTGAGTATGTCTTATAGAAATTATAAAAGATGAGAAAACATATACATATACATATAGATACACGCACATATACATACATATGTATATGTATATAAAGAAATCAATGAGAGTGATCATAGGAATATCATAAGTTAGAGATAATACATGTACTTTCTCTCTTAACAGTGAAATCGTTAAATGTATTATATTCTTACATACTTTTATCATAACGAATTTCAATTCGTTTCTTGTTATAAATATGAGCAATTTTATTATTCTGTATAAAAATCTAGAAATCATATACATACATACGCATATATATATATATAGAGGTATCGTCAATACTAACTTTGTTCAACCGAAGATTAAAAATTTGTTAATACTTGTATTAATTACCATCAGTACGAGTCAATTGAAAAATCCTATTTAAATATATATAGCATTAAATATAATAGAAATATCATCTCTGGTGACATACGTTTAACAGCTCAACAATTGAGGAAAATTATCCCACAAGTATTATTGTATTGTAGGACATTATCTTTTGTTGCGTTTAATAGTATTACAATTTTTTTTTTTAAGCAAATATATACTTTAGAGGTCCCAAATCTTTGTCCATCATTTATGATTATATTGTTTTTTTCTTTTCCTTCACGCTACATTGTTCATGTAACTGGCGCATATACGTGTTATAAATGCTAACTATTCCAGCTAGCACCCTGCTAATAAATCTGTGTGTCTATGTATTTTATATGTGTGTGTAAGTGTATGTGTGTCTTGTTATTATATATTAAATATTTTTTTCCATTTCAAATCAATTATATATTTTGTTCTTAATATAAAGGATGTGATATACCAGTATTTTTACAAACAGCTATATAATAGCGTGAGTGTTGACACAAAAAATGTATGACAAATAGACTACGTATATGAAGTCTTATCACATCCATATTCACTTTGGCGATAGTCAAACTGTATAATATTCGAATAAATTTGCTTTTGGTTGTTCTTTTCTCTGTTTATTCTCTATTGCGATTGTACGTGTAGCACAATTCTTTTCTTTCTTTTCTTTCAAATATATATCATCGCATAAAGTACCGAGAATTCATAATTAGAAATTCTATAGTACTACTCACATTTGAATTCTGAAGATATTTGTCCATGTTATCGAGAAACTGTGAAAATTATAACAAAGAGCATACTAACAAAATACTCGGGCCTAACTTGTAGAGACAACCGGAGTCTGGCAGTACGGGCACTCACGTTGATTTGGAGCGCACGTCGAGCAGACCACGTAGTGGTTACAGGGTGAGAGGGTAACAGTGCGATTTTGTTCCTCGCAAACCATGCACTTTGTTGCCGTTTCTCTGTACAGCACCTGGAACGGCAACGACTGAGCTACCTATAGTGTTTCCATTAATCAAACTGGGTCACAAAGTATTAAAATTTACGATTCTACCAGAAACATATGTACATATATACATCTCGTTTGTTAATTGAAGTATTTTAATCGTTAAGAAGAAAAAGATTTTATATTTCGTGAAGCTAAGCAAGCTGTAGAAT
The DNA here is from genome assembly GCF_050948175.1 of Xylocopa sonorina. NCBI lineage: Eukaryota > Metazoa > Arthropoda > Insecta > Hymenoptera > Apidae > Xylocopa > Xylocopa sonorina. The sequence goes on from NC_135193.1 coordinate 19,805,643, forward strand.
TAAATTCGCATCCTCTTCCAGGATAAAAGCTAATAATTAGTCGAAAATCGCTTGATATACCAGCTGTTCAAACCGGCGTGACAACTTTGTTTTACCTTTTCAACTTCTTCGAGATCCGAACGGAGCTGTGATTGAATTGATTTTAATGCAGCTATCGATAATGATCTGAGTTCGCTTGTTCTTCTCAGTGTGTGAAGAAATGGACCACCACTGGACACCTCGTTTTCCACTCTCAACGCTTTCATTTGCATCAAAGCCTGTTGACAATTTTTATAATTCCTACTTTTACGAATACAGTTCACAAGAAGCAAAGCAAGTAGTAATAACAAATAAAATATACAAAAATCTACGCGTACAGAACAAATTTTCTCCAAGCCCGTTTTTGGCATGACAGAATTTTGTACTTTCCAAACCTAAGGCATAAAAAAAAAACAAACAAAAATGAACTTCTTGCGTAAGATAAAAATCTAGTTCTCTTAAAATAATTTGATAGGACTCAGAGAAATTCCACTGTACACTCAAGGTATGTATACATCCATAGTAATGTATTATTTATAACTGATATAATAATTGAATTAACTATTTGCCTCGTCTCTTTGCTGTTCGGCAATACTTGCTTTCCGTTTAGCCTCCTCGCTTTCTAACTGCCACGCAGCACAAGCAGCTCGAGCTTGATTAATACGTTCATCCCACGTTGCTAACTGAGCACGGCTCGACGTTAATTCCTCCCTAAGCCTCTGTACCTACCAAAGTGACCAATGTAGATGAATTTGTTTTTATTTTAAGCTCTACGTTTGTTCCGTAGGCTGCGGCGTTTGATTAAAGAAAACTGGGAGAATTCTAACCTCAGACAAAGATCCTGTGTTACTTGGGCTAATGGAAAATGCATTAACCAATGGAGATGCTGGGAGAGGCTGAGTACGAGATGGAGACATTCCTTGATTCGTAAAATCAAATAAGCTACTATTAAATCCGCTAAGCTTTGAAGCTGAATTGCTAAGTTGTGAAATATGATTGCTAAATGGATCTGATACTTGATTCATAAATGGCATTGTCTGAAATCAACCGAACAAAATAAAACATTAAAGTAATACCAAAATATTCTTTCTTTCGCAATATAAATTTAGTTTGGAAAAAAAAAGGAAAGAAAAGAGAAACGAAAGAGAAAAGGAAATCTTATTTACCGATTCCATTGAATCTTGATGAGAAAATCTGGACCCACTAAGGAAACCAGTTGAATGTAAGTGCTGCAGTGGACTGGATGTCGATGGCGAAAAATTTGTAAGAACAGAACGTTCAGTCATTCCAGGAATATTAACTGGAGCTGAGCTTCCTAATAATCCAGAACTCGCTAGGCCTGCTGATATTGAATTGCTAATTGGTGAATTAGTTTCTCTATGAATTGATTCTACTAAATTTAAGGGATCGTCTAGATGTAATTCATCTAATGCGTTTCCTGAAACAAACAAATAACCACGATTAAGAATATTTATCAAAGATCTTTTCTCCTACTTTCCTCTTAATTTTATTAGTACACCTTACCTACTACAGATTCCACAGTGTCATTTGGATAAAATGAACTTGAAAGCGGCGATACGGTAGTTGCTAATGAATGACTGCCTAAGGTTCCATTCAAACTGTAAGCAATGTATAGGCTTTGTTTCTGTTGAGCTTTTTCAACTTTTGTTAATAAAGGATCACTGTCTATAGCAACCATTTGTTTTCGTATTTCACCCTGTTCAATGTTCTCACAGTTATTCACCGTCCTTTCATTGAACGTACGAATGTATTTAAGTATAGAATGGTAAAAAGAAAACTTACAACTTGTAACAGAGAATTTGGATTATACAGTATACTTGTTAGCTTCTGCTGATTGGAAGTGTTTACAGTGCTATTGGAATTGGAGTTGTGAAGTTGAGCACCAGGGGCTTTACTGTGCGAACTATTGCTACCAACGCTACTAGTGCTTGCTGATTCTGATACTTCGCCACTTCCATTCTGTAATTTAAATCATTTCATAATATCGGTTAGTTAAATTCACTTAGTGAAGCAGTAGAAGATAACATTTTTGAAAATACTTAGTTTAAACTTACACTACTATCGCTAAGCGGTTTATCTTTCTCGTGAGTGCGCTTATCAGGTGGAAGCGCATTGCTCAGAATATCAGCCAGATTGGTGCCACAATCTATAGGTACCGCCATGTCCCTCGCCAGGCTCATTTCTTCTGTTGGCAACACTGCTCCATCAGCACACCATACCAACGTCCCAATATATCAATTTTGAGAAGCAATTTTGAATACTAAATTTTTAATTTATTTACAAAACGCCTACATTTACCAGATAAAGAGAAACAATTTTCAAAAGCAAACAAAATGTTTGAACAGCCTTGATTTGGATGCAATGCAAGCACTTTTATACATGTTAGTAATTCTAATTTTTTATTATTAGAATTGGCTTATAACAAACTGTGTATTAAGTGATAAAGTATTGAGAAATATTGCGAAGCCAATCAAATTATTAAAAAATAAATAAATGAATAAGTAAACAAATTTAAATTAAAAAAAAGAAAAAAAAACAAAATAAGAAACTAACAGACTTACTAAAGTAGTAGTAACTGTTTTACGTACGATTTATGAGGGTACACTCACGGTCAACATGTGCAAAAGCACAGAAGACTCCGCGTGGGCAATATCCAGCTTGCTGGACATCGTTGCACTTTGTAGATTTGTATATCTCCGGATGGAATTGCTGTTCCGTGCGTGTATGACAATATGTACAAGCATCTCCTTGTTCACAATTACCCGGCTCACCCCATTCTTCTCCATGTTTTACGTTAGGACACGGTGTTGATCTGAAGCACATAATATTTTATGTTAGAAAGACAATTCCGTTTTAAAACATTCTCAAATCAATTAGTAGAAATTACTCACCTGTACTTGTACTTGCGCGGACTACGTCTTTTATCTTTGCTATTATGATATTGTGGACAAGCATAACCCTGGCGGCAAAGTCTTGGTGGACGTTTGCAAGATTCCGTCTTATAATTACTGAGTACATAATTTGTATCCTGCCATTTCGGATCTTCGTTCATCAGGTTCCGTTCTTTGTCAAGTATATTTGGACCGTTAGAAGATGAATTAGGATCAGAATCAGGGTTCTCCAGCGCCTGTATCTCTTTGATGTCATAAACTGGCGGACGAAGATCATGATTGCCATGTGCAAAGGCACAGTGAGGTCCGTTTTTGACACAGAATCCACGCGTGTCCGTATCATGGACACACATGCAGGTTTTATAGTAACGAAGGTGGTAACGTCTCTCTGTGTCACCAGCAGTACGATGAAGGAATGGACACCTGTTCGGTAATAAAATTTGTGTGAATTATTTGCAGTATACAATCAGACTGCATATAGACTTAATGATAAAAGAAATAGAACATGAAGATAAAAATACAGTGTATAGACCAGAATGAATATACATAAATTTATCTACAAAGAATCATGATGTTAGTCTCTTGGCCTGCGTTATAATATTATTTATACACAGATTAGTCATTAAACCATGAGAGTGAAATGAACTGAATTTTATTACTTAAAGTTTTATCATTTTTGTAAACTGTAAAAGAAATTACTTTTCTTAATAAATATGACAATTTATGACTGTAAGTGTACGAGTTATCAATAGTATAAAATTTAACTTTGATTAGAATAGAGAGATAACTTTGAACAGAATCACCATATCTGGAAAAAATCAAGATGATGACAAACACTTACAATCCCCCAACAAAAAATCAAGCATGACTCCTAGCTGATAATTTTAGTTTCTTTGCGATAATTGCGCTAATATAGTTTCGATGTTTTCTACAGTATAGCAATAAGAATGCCACATATAATTCTTTGTTGCCACCATGCTACGTAAGAGAAAATCAATATCAGTAGGCTTCTTTGTTTGGAACCTCGAGGCGCTGGACATTTTGGAGGGAAAACCGATCGCGCATATTTTCATCCATACGTCGTGCAAAATTCATTCTCGAATTTTAGAAGAAAACGATTCGACAACAATATCTATCGAAATGTCATATTCGCAACTAATAAAATTAAAACGTGAAGTATGCATGTCAAATGTTAAACGAAACAACACATGTTTAGCGTACATTTACCGCAACGAATAATGTGTTAAATATATCGTTGCATATATTATCAATTGAAAGATTGCATATTTAAAAAAAAAACTACTCTCAGTAATTTAACAGTTACTTTCAGTCATTGAAGAAATTTCTATTTCTACGTAAAATTACGATAAAATATTAAAATCGATTCATTCTTACACACACGCGCGCACGTGTATGCAACGTACACGTATAGACATATAGGATAAAAAAGAAAAAAAAAGATGGAAACATTTATGCATGAGATGCGTGAACACGCAAAGTGACACATTTAACAAGCACGAAAAAAACTTTTTCATTCATCTAATTACGCTACCTACATCGTAGAAAGTTGCGGACATAAAAATGAATTATAAATATTGTCGAAGTTGTTCTGGAGAGCTTTTCATTGGATATTCTTTTTATACTGTCGTCGCGAACGGTTTCTCTTGAGTGCTTTTAAGAAGAAACTGGTTTCGTTCTATTTCTATTAACAAGTAATTCCTTTTCATATCGTGGATATTTATGGCGAGATAAATTTCAGCGAATAACCTCAATAATATCATTTTTCATTTCTTCTACAGGGGAATTCCTTAGCAGCCGATTAGTTTTTGCGTATTTGAAACATTTAATGGCATATATCTCTCTGTAATAAGCTTTAACGAGTCGAACGAATATTGCTATAATTACGAGACCAAGAGACGAGGTATAATGGAAGGAAACGAAATCACATCGAATAAAACATGGCTATGACGGAAGAAATTGTAGGTTGTACGTTTAAAAGCGTAGAGAATTTTCTACCTACATATCTCGTTTGGGTTATCTACAATGGATGACAACAGGTTAGTAGTGGATGGTGGTTATATTCTATCAGCAATGGCGGCTTCAAGCGTGTAAGCGTACATTCGCAAGAAGTACACGAATCGCAATGTTTTGATCCACAGGTTCTGATTAGAGCGAATTAATTTGAAAACAAGTTGGTGAATAAGTACTGGTTGGAAAATAACGGCTTGACCCAACCGAAAGTAAACCGATCTCTTATAGCCGGGCCACTGTAATCATTCATTTTATTTCTTTCTTCACGTCGAATTTAGGTCAAGTTCTGGCTGTACATGTGTGAGAAATTTGTGTACTCTATGAAACAATCGAATCGAGAAAGTCTAAAAATAATCTCTAAATCTTTGAATAAATAAATACAAACAATGATATCGAGTGTCATTCATTGATATAATGAACGAAAACGTAGATATTGATAACGAACGAAAAATGAGGTGAAAAATAAGACGAAGAAGTACAACGATGTAATTGCATAGTTGAATTAAAATCTTTATACTACCCTCGAGTAAAGAGAAAAGTATAACGAGTAATTATCCAAGAGCTGAAATTTTCTAAGAGAGACACATTTAGAATGTTTATACCTCGTTATAAATATATTATAATATTTTTGAAAGAATTAAATGTACTAATTTCCTACTTTGTTTCTCGCTAGAATTTTGTTTGACAACGCAAGGTAATTTAATAAATAACTATCATTATAATGTAATTATCACTGCACATGCATCTCTAATAAACATTAATTTTTGTGTACAGAATAGGATGTTCATATATATGCATGTACACGAACGCGTGTCCTCGAAAGTTACGCCAAAATTGGCCTCCTCTTCGTTACGTAGGTTATTCTCGAAGAGATGTTACGTTGTTACGCATTACCACGCAGATGCGTGTTACATGTTACAGCAGGCGCGTGTCAACGACACAAAGAAATATGATAGACCCTCGCTACTGTTTTTTTCCCTCGAACACGCATCGATTTTCTAGCTGATCTCGCGAAGCGTTTTCATTCATGCTGGAAAATTTATTTACAATTCACGATTTAAGTACAGACTTGTCCATTCCCGTCGGGACAAACTTGTTCGTTCCGCTCATACGTGCGTACGTACACGTACAGACATGCGTCGAACAGAAAAGAAAAGCGGAAGGAAAAAAAAACAATAATCGTCGCATTCGTCCGAATGGCAGAAGCTACAATCGACGAAACAATTTTCGAGAACAGAAAAAGGTTGGATATTAAACACAAGAAGGGAATCTCAATATTATCGGCCGACTACGCACGACAAATCGATGCATCTGACACGAGAGATATCAGCCGTCAGGGATACTCTCTTCCCTCGAACGTGTATCGTTTGACAAAGACAGACACACAGACAGAGAGTGATAGAGCGTGTGTATGTGTGTATGTGTGAAAAAGAGAAAGAAAGAGAGAGAGAGAGAGAGATCGTGTGTACGAAGCTTACGATAGATAAACTTACTCGTCTCCATCTGGACATATGCCGGTGGTCTCATCGTACTTGCTGCAATAATTATCGGCGCTATAGTTGAAGGTGCGGTCCCTCTTTCTCACCGGTCTGCGCCTCCGCTGGTTCATAAAGTGCCAGTTGAAGCACGTGAAGGGTCGGTGTTGTGTGCATTTGCGCTGTATAAAGAGGGGACATTGTTCGACGCGAAATTCCTTCAAGTATCTGGAATGCGAATCCACAGAGCTACACATTATTTCGTGGCGTTTTTTGACGCGCGCGTCGATGCCGCGCTACTGCTCGCGCGGCCCTCCCTCCTTTTTCCGTTCTCTCTCTTTTTCCTTTTTCTTTTCTTTTTTTCTTAGTAATTAATTTAGTTTTACCGCATGGATACAACATGTATTATTTACTTCTTTCTATTATTATTATTATTATTATTATTATTATTATTATTATTATTATTATTTATATTTATAATTTCTCTCCGTTAGCACTCCACTTTTGAATCACGCACTTTTCTCTCGGCCCTCCGATTTTTAATCCTCACTTCTTTTTTTTTCTCTCTCTCTCTCTCTCTCGCTTTTTTTTTTCTCTCACGTAGCACGCGACCGGCCCGGCGGGCGCTTACTTACGTGTAATGATTCGCCTTTTCCGTCTGAGCTGTCAACAAAGGTTTAGAGTCGGACTTCATCTTGGACAACCGAGTAACGCGCGCGCGCACACACAGACGGACGTACGGGCGAACGACGGTACACTCTCTCTTGTCTTTTCTCGTCGTTCTCGTCGTCGTTGTAGCCGTCGCGTAGTCTGTCTTTCGCCCCTTTTTCCCCGCTAAACCTCTACCATCTATCGGGCACGGAATGCGGGACATAGGGCGCGCACGGCGCAATACACATTATATGCGTCTCGACTATCCAATCCTTGTGCACTCTCGCGGTCACGTGACTCCACTTCTTTCAAGGTCATTGATGTTTTGATTCGTCCATACATAAACATACACTTGTGCGAACGCGGCGCATCACGGTGAGAAAAATCAGTCCGAACCCGTTGTTCATCGATTCCTTTACCCTTCCTTTACCGTTGAACAGCCCACTGCAATTTCTAGATCCTCTTGCGGGTAAAAAAGAATAGACATCGAAAATATCAACAATCGATTCCGTGATGGTCGACTTCGATCGAGTTCAGATTCTCCGCTACCTTCTGACTGCTCTTCTTTCGGCAACGTGTAACCACGCCTTCGCGAATTCAGGCTTTCTCCGATTTATACTTTTTTTTCACCAATAAATGCATTTATCCTCTCTGGAAATTTATTTCTCTCGCTCTGTATCTCCTTCGAATCCACGTGTACGATGAAAATTCTTCCCCTTCAGCTCTCTGGATTCAAATATCTCCGATGCACACTGCTTATAAATTGTTAAGAATAATTTCACGTATCCATCCTCTTTCGTGTAACAAGTTTTTGCTCTCTTATCGAAATATTATTCGCGTTTGTATCTCTAATTACTTTACAAATATGTACAATCGGCAATGAGAAGTTTGAAATCGCAAGCGGTACCGAAAGCTGTCGGTTAAGTGTTTGTTTTAATTTATATCGTGTCGAGGGATGTAAAAAGTCACGAACGGTGATACGCGCTGAGAAATATGTAGCCTACGCGTTTGATCAATCGTGGGGGCACGCCGATTCTCGTACGGACCCGACGACACCGGCTACGTCAACTCTCACTTTCACTTCGACACCATACTAATTTTAAACTATATTACTTCTTTGGTCACTGATCTTACGCATTTCACAACTTGGACTTTTCTTAACGCAACGTTACTCGCATATCACAGATGTGTTTACTCGGCTTTGAACGTAACTGGTTATCGCAAAAGGTTACGTGTATGAATCATCGCTTATCACATTTTTAAAGCGATTTCGACACATATTTAGATACCTGTGTTGAGTACGGTCAGCTTCGTTAGTTTTTCCTTGATCGTCTAAACTTGCCCGACCACGTTTCGTTATTTGTAAACTGTAACGTGCAACGTTTAACATCACCTTGTCGCGCACGAGAAATCTAGCTTCCTCTTCGACCCCCCCACCACAACCGCTTCGACGGAACGCAATTGGAATTTTTTGCGTTTTACAATTAACCAAGGTCTCTCTGTTCCTCTTTGGAAAAAAGTATCGCGAGACGCGTATTTTTTTTCAATAATTCACCTCGCTTTTTAATTTCAGCTCAAATGGTACGCACACGAGGAAGTGTCACTTTTTTCGAGCGTGCGCAGTTGCGAAGAGAGAGAGTATTGAACTTCGTCCAATCGTAATGGAACTGCACAACAAATTTTATGTCGACAATGTAGAAATTATACCTGACAACTTTTTAGTTCACAATCGTTTCTCAGTTTCGAACAAACGTCTCGAAAATATAACGTCAATTGCATTAATTACATTTTATAAATTTTTCTAGTATTATCAAATAGTTAATGTTTTGTTTTTGCAAACCTATGGTTAATGCGAATATATCATTATTTTTATCTATTTAATTGTATTATTTAAGTTTGTAAGTAATTGTATTGCATATTTGAGGAATAAAAAGACCTGCGTACAATGATTTCGTTTATAGTGTACATCATGAGGATATTTTTAGCTGTTAATTTAAATAATCGTCGACTATGAAGAACAAGAATTCTCATAAGTAAAATGTTTTAATGAATTGTCAAGAAATACTGCTAATATGTTACATTATACAATTACACTTAATATACGCAATCATATAGTTATGTACAGCCCTTTATTTCTTTCACTAGACGTTATACGAATTAAAATATCAAAGAGAAGTGATAATTACCGTGATTATAAATATTGGATGTTTTCGGGGCTATAATTCGGCTACATGCAATTTCAATGTCTATAGAAATGTATAATTACCTTTTTATACTCTCTTATTGGTTCCAATAAAATATTGCAAATGTATACATGTTTTTACTTTATCGTTTATACCTATGTGACTTTGTACAATTACATTCTTCTTCGCTATGTATATTTAAATAAAGTCTTGTAGTACGTTAACATACCTAGACACAAATTAAACGTAAACCATTCGTTCAGGCTGATAAAAATATAACGCCTTTACAGTATATGAAAATAATACATATTTGGTTTGTACGTACACATGTTTGATTAACGCTACACTCATGATACGATACTCATCTCTACAATTTTTTAGGTCTACTCTAATACATACTATCGAGTTTCCTTCATTTATGCATTTTACATACTTGTCTCGTAAGAAGTAGTAATGTCCGAGTACTGTTACTGTGTCATACTCTTATTTTCTAGGCTGCTACTCGTACTCTTTGAAATCAATTATTCCAATAAACGAGAATAATTCTTTGAAACGTATAGATTGCAATTCATAAAGTTTACATTGAATGCAATTTTATATTGCCGCTGAGAATTTCAAATCTGTTCAAATAAATTATTTTTAAATTTTTCTACGAACTATGTTTCAAAGAATTAAGTATAATCGTTGCGCTCTTTAATTTTATCAATACAGAGTAAAATAATTTCTTTTGCATAACCAATTCAATTAATGCTGATTTTATAATACAAATAATAATTACATTCATATACTTTTCCTTTAAAATAGCTTCCTTAACGCTTACATATTGCATTATTCTGTTTGCCATCGGACATACTTAAGTTTGTTACAAATTTTGAGCACTCCTTGGATGGATATTATGCAATTATTAATTAACTGTATATAGTTGTTAAAAACCATAACAATACTTTTATTGGATGTTCTTCTTTGGATGGACTTATACGTTATAATAATAAATTCCGATGTAATTGTAAAAATGGGCCTCTTTAGAGATGGAGCGCTTAGTTTATTCAATATCATTTAATTCAGTTTGACAGCGAACAAAAGACTGGTCTAAAGATTATATAATCGTTAGTCACATAATATTTTTATGTTTTATAACATCTAGAGGTAAATATTTATTATAAATATTTTTCATCGGATTTTGGTGAATGTTTCTTAAAGTTTCAATTTTAAGAGCATTTTATGAAATGCATTTACTTTATTCTCGTTAAAATGCAGATGATATTTAAATATGCTTGACTATACCAGAAAAACAATAGTAACATTTAAAATCTTGTGCTTTTTTTTATTCAATTGCATCGAGAGATTAAGATATTCTAAAATATTATCATCTAAATATAAACAATTTCTTGCAACGTATTGCAATATAATTATGCATATATTTTAATATTGTGCGATTTCAAATTTACACCTTTCAGTTAATTATACCAAAAATTGTTGCAACACATTTCTCTCTTATCATTAAAAATCTGTATTTTCATATGTCCCAACATTATCAATATAATAGAAGACAAGAATTATGTTATCCATTGTACATTAATAATTATTCTTTAATCCTCAATGCTATATTAGTATTTTTATTGGTATACATGATATAATTATGTACATATAAAGAATAAAATAAGAAGAATGAAAGAATGGTCGGATAATATAAAGAAAAAATTATTATAGCATTAAATTGCTTGTTTAAGATAAATAGATCAGATTAACAATGTGTAATATTCCTTTAGTAATCTACAAATTTGAATAGATCTAATTTAAAAAAAGGCAAAATTCGTTGGATTATCTTTGCACGTTATTAAAGGAAGTAGTTTGAATGAATTATTTTACTGTCAGATTAATGATGATATACTGGCAGCATCGAATTTTATAGATGGTTTGGAATGAATTAACTATGACTATTATCTCAAGTGATCTAGATGCAGACACATCGAAAGAGAGCAAACTTTTATGTATCTATTTAAATGGCCTTTAGTATGAACAACAAGAAAGTGCATTCTCAAACTATTATTATATTAACAAGTTTATTTATACAGTTAACTATTTATATACAATATATATCAATAAGGATATTGTATAATTTTTTTCAACGCAAATTTGAAGAGCTTTTTCTTTAATAGTGCTGGACCGTACTATAATGCTAAACTTCTAATTATTCGACTCTGCTTATAATCTGTATACATAAAAGTTATGAATCTGTTAATGACATCCCAGACTTCGCAGATGAGCATTCTATATACTTATAATTAGATCGACCACGGCGGTTCACGTAATTATTTAATAAAAATTATCTTTCATAGGTAATCACTGATCGGTTAATTAAGTGCTAATTTAAGGATGGATTTATAAGACGTCCGATCATGCACAGGTGACGTTACGTTTCAATTAAAATATTATAGTGGTGTATTAGTATATATATCATAAGTATGCGTAATAATTAATATATTGTTTAAATGTAAAGCTTCGCTAAACATTTATACCGAACGTTTATTCTCTCTACGTTTGATCTTGTCCCGAGAAATATTTAGATAAAACGGTTTTGATAATCTGCTGTGATTAAGAAACGGATGCTCGTTGGTATTGTGACGGTATTGCTCTAATTCAATAATTGCAAAATACTTTGAATCTATATAATAAAGTTGAAAATTATTAGTTTCTACTGTATCGTTTCTCAAATGAATGGACTTTCAATTTAGATTCTGATGCTTCCCCTTAATCTATTTCGTGTGCGCGGAACTAAACAGTCGGACAAGTAAATGCGCAGATTTAGAACGAGAAAAGTAATTAGAAAAAACGAAAAATTGTGCCTAAAGTTATATCGAATTCTGCAGTACAGTTATGTTTACTGGTTCCTACACTCGCACCTATTATATATAATATATTTACCTGATGTAACGGTAAGATTCAGTTCAAACAGTTGTCCCGTATGTACTGAACATCACTCTGGTGGTATCCGTGTCCAGAGTCACGTCTTCTGGAGATGCTAGATCGACCTTAATAGATCCAGAATTGTTTCTTCTCCGTGTCATACCTCCGCTCCAATTCGAGAGCGTCCAATGATAAGTTTCGCTCTCTTTCGCTGCGTTCGCTGTTTCCTGTATTTCGTTATCTTTGTCCAGGCCAGTCTCAATAGAAACCGAGGAATGCGACGCTACCGAATCGAAACTAGAATCCGCAGCCCCTCTGTAACGGCTGACGTATTCAGTCGTCATTTCTCCAGGCGATTCCTCGATCGCTTTCAATATGTTCTGGCACAGTTCCGAGTCGAGCGGAATTGGATTCTCGGAATCGCGATTATGAATGGTAACAGCTATATGAGCCGGATGGGGTATAGGAAGCGGAATGAGCAACTTTTCTGCGCTGTAAGGGCGAATTTGCCGTTTCCACGGCTGCCAGCGTACTTCTGTTGTACCGTTCGTCGACGTTGTGCGCCTTCTGATTTTTGTCGATGTTAAAAGCCCCCCGGTATCGCTACAATTAATAAACTATCTTCAGATTTCTGTTCTACCTGAATGGATCGATGCAACTAATTTTTACATCCCGTCATAATATAGAAGGAAATGTTCGTTACCATCGTTTGTCAGATTTTCTACTGTTACTAGTTTGCTTGGCCCGTGGATTGAAGGCTGAGACCTCTAAATACGGGCTGTAAACTTGTATATTTCCGCGTGGCGCGTAAACAGCGCCGAGTAAATCTGGTCCATTGGTGCCACCGATTTCAGTACTGTGAACCATGTCCGTGTAACGTGACAAATCGACGCCTGGATGAGGTTCCAGCCTGAACTTCGTGTCCGCGTCGTCGAGGGGTTGAAGGAAGTTCAGGCTAAAAATGTCCGCGTACATTAAGCCGGCTAAGCCAGCCCAGTCCCCGACACTTAAACCTTTGTTCTCCCAAAAATCCTCCTCGTTTCCTGACAATCTTGCGAACACGTGGGTAGGATAAAGACGTTCTAACATAAGCGCTCCTTGTTGTATCACTACCTACAAAAATGATCGAATGCTAAGAAAATTCTGAACCACGTGCCAGATATTAAAAAATCGAGATCATCGGCGGTCAAGTATCCCTTTACCTTCAAGTCGAACGTAGTGAGTTTTATTTTACTTTTCACCACCATTCCAAGGCCAGTCTGTAAATTTTTCCTACGCTTATCTAACTTCTCATGTAGTACGGCGATCAGATCTTTAGCTTCCTTCTCCAACGACTTATACGGATCTTTCGTTTTGGCAAGGCTAGCGGCAAATGGACCGAAACAGGCTTCTACGAACTGAGTGAAGTCTCTCTGCGGTTGTGTGATCAATCGCTCTGTCTCTTGCTGAAAGGCTAGCAGTTCATCTAGCTCCAGTTTTGCTTCAAAAGCAGCTAATGCTTGTTCGGGCCTGATCTATAAGAAGCGACGAAGCTGAAGTACCCTTTCGTTAATACTAATTATGAGCTATAAGTATTAATCGTCGATAGTTACTTGATAATAATAATCGGATGTTAGCCCTGGTCCGGATATTCTTTTAACCACGAAACTATCACTGGCAGGTATACGACCCCTGTTCTTTATTACTAAATGGAACATAGTCGTGTCCCAAACCACCCTAATCCAGTAACGTATCACAGCAACTACAAAGTAAAACGGTGCACTTTGAATGGATGAATGAAATTATTAAATGAATCCCGTTGTTTGGGAGGGGGGCAAAAAAGTATCGACGTACCGGTAAGTATCACAAAAGAAACAATGGGGCATAAAATAAGAGCTACAATTAACGCTGCAATCGGTTGCAGACAGCCTTGTATACCGATATTCCAAATTAATGCTTCCATAATGACCAGATATCGATTTCTACTTGGTTCCGGACTATCTAAATCCATTATGAGTGCCATGAATGCATGTAACATTAAAGTGATTATAGGCATCCTAAAATGATTATCACAAAATCATTATTAACGAATATAAATAGTTTTTTAATATCGAGAGACATTAATATGTACAGTAACATATTGAACGAACCATAAAATCGCAGTGAGGGCGATAAAGAGTGATCCTAAACTTGTGATTATACAAACGACGGGGAAAATAAATAATATGACAAGTGTGCCTAAGAGACCCTTCACACCGTAATTCCATAATCTGTTTAAATGCCTTGTCATTCCTTTACCAATGAATCCTACAACAGAATACAGAATTATTTAATTCATTAACGAATACATACGGTAGGATGTTTAACCGTTTCGATTTACCAGTGTCTGGTTCCGTTTCGAAATGTGTCCGACTTTTGCTAATATGCCTCCAAAGAGCTATTAATCGAGAGCAAAGGGTTGGCATTTGAGACGACTTCCTGGGGAACAGTGTTCCATTAAGTTGACTTAATTCCAGGTCGGGTGTAAACGGTTGTATGAGCAGCAAAGCTCTTATGGAGACTGGACAACACCACGGTACTGCTACACCTAACAGAAACATCGCGTTCCATGTCCAACACCACGTCCTTGCAACATAATTAATCCAACGCCACATGGGCCACCTATTCATCAACGTTAGGAACAATATTGAGAAAATTTACAGTGGAACGTCGCAGTTACAGAAATGATAGGAAGCATATTGCAATGTACCTAGTCGTAGTTGTATGTACGATCTCCCTTTCGACTAAGAAGACGGGTTGACTCGGATCTGCACGTGGTGTCGTGATGGATGTTGGTGTGTTGCTCAGTACCGTCGGTATTATTTCAGACTGGCCCTGAAAATTACGTCTGATAATCCAGTTCTTTGGAAGCCATATCTGAGTTGGCCATTGGAAGCTTCTCGTAGGTGTTTTAACTTTGCGCAACTCTTTTAGTAGAACTGGTTCCCGCTAAGAGAAACGAGAGAGAAAGAGAGAGAAAGAGAGAGGGTTGTACTACTCTGTGTCTGTTATAAAACATCAAAGTGTTTTATGCAACGATGTTGATTAGTTTATGTACCTCCTTCATGAAAGTTAAATCTCGATTAAGAAAATAAACAGTCTGCTGTAAATTCTGATGTGTACACAACGTAAGAGCCTCTTCGTGGGCACTCCATTCACATTCTTCTATGAACTTTTCTTCGACTTCTCTCATTCTGTCCCGCATCCATGGCTCTATCCGCGATAGGACAGGATGCTCGTCCTCTATATGACGTCTCAGCACTTCCTTCGTCTGCAACAGCTTGCGCTGTACCGTTTCGACAGCTCGGTGCATCAACACCACCGATTGTGCTTGTTGAACCAACAGCTGGGCGATCCCGTTACCGAGGTCGAGTATATCCGGATGTGATAAAATATTAGAGAATACCCGTTGCAGATATTCTCGCATAACAGCCTCGTTCACTTCCTAAAAATGATCGTAATCGATATGACACATTCAACATTTGTATCAATCAAAAGTTTTTATACTGTAATCGATAAGTCAACCACGCTTAGATAGAAATCAATATCATAATCGTTATCAATCTACGATTATTAAATCGTACTCTTTCGATTTCCTCGTCCGGCTTTTTTCGCGCTCTCAACTCGGATATCAGTCTTTCTCTGAAATGAAGAAACCAGCCTCGTGTCTCTCTCTCCAAAATAGCAACTAGAATCGGTAAAGCTTTTCTGATAATGTCTCTGCTAAATAATCTAAGGTCAACAACTGCCCCGGCAGGTGTCCCGAATACAAAAGGAACCGGGATAGGTAGTAGCTGCGACAATTCCCTTTCCACCTCGAACTTCTCCATGGTCGCTCGTCGAAGCTGTTTCCGAACGAAACCGCATAGAAGCTCCAAGGAATCTTCGTATTCCGGCTGCAATTTATATTGAAATATATATATATAAATTAATCATTGAAATACAATGTGCTATGAAAAGCATTCATTTGTTTCTTTACTAGATAATTTTAAAATACGTAGATACTCTTACTAATTATTAAAAAAAAAATTGGTAATATGAAATTGATTCAGAATTGTCATATCACTACCTCGTGGTCTTCAAATACAATTCAAGATTAGATTAAATTTCATTGACACAAATTTGTCGTAAAAAATAGGAGTTACGAACGCAGCAAGAATAAAGATACTTTCGTGAAATTATCTAATTTACCCTGCACACTAATTCGGCAACCAAATAACGACATCGCTCCTCTCTAATTTTGGCATCTAAATTGTGTGCTTGAAGCGACGGTACGCCAATTATTATATCTGAAACAATGCGACGTACAATTACAATCAAGTAATAATGTTCTGCAGTGTTTAACAGAGGTAAAAAGAATTTTCTAAGGCGTTACTCACCAAGAAGCCGCAGTAGCCCGGTTAATAACGCTTTCAAGGATTGTGAAACACTGAAGCAATGGGAGATTAATCTAGCTTTCGCGGTAACTACGAGGAATCTGGTCGCTAAGGCGAGATCGCTGAGCAGAGCGTCTCGTCTTCTGTCCCGTCCACGTTGAAGAAGCCCGCTCAATCTCCACCGGTGCGTCTGTCCGGTGAAATTGATCGAGTCCACTTCGAATTCTCTGAAAAACCATTCTCTGGTTAATATATAATCGACCTTTAAATAGACTAGAAGAAAAAGTCCAAAGCAGTATGTTACGTCTACACATTATAAAATAAAAAAGAAAGAAACACTTAAACAATACATGTACAAGGTAGGACGAACAAAAATATCCTGGAAAATATATATAGGGTTGTTAGAATAAAGTGTCTGAGATTTTTTACATCGTCGTAGTGTGTCTAATTCACGCGAAAATGTATTAATCCATTTCTTGTATTTCATGGTGCTAAATTAGGTTCATGTTACTACTTCGTTCATTGATATATCATTTAAACAAATAATCAATATCTGAACAACCTGAGGAACAATTCGTTCCTACACTCTGATTTTCTGGGATATTGTAAAAGGTATCCCTTCGAAATCGACAATTATGGATAAAAAAAAATATTTCCTTGAGACCTATCTCTCAAATGAGTTTCATTAAACCCGGAGCGTGTCTTTATCCTTTGCATGAAATATATAAAGGAGAAATAAAATCGAAGCGGGGTGAGGCGTGATGTGAATCTATCTTAACGCCGCTGACAAGAATTAGTCGCTAAAATATAAGCATACTCTAAACGTAATGAAAATTAAAGGACGCCACCTACACCATGTACTATTGTGCTCTAACCAGCTAGGATTTACTTCATGCCGTGATTGCTTAGGTATTAACTGTTAAAAGCTGCGTGGACTGTGCAAAAACCCTACCATAAAACGATCAAAACATTCTTTTTTTGGACAGTGCCTCCTTTTGTACGTTCAATTCTTGTCCGATGGGATAATTAATCGATTAATCAACTTTTCGGACGAAGGTGCCATGCTGTTTTCAGGATTTTTCAATTGTCACTTAACGGTAGACTTTTTCTTTTTGTTAAGAGGGGGTCGTGATTAGATAAATGTGTGACTCCGATCTCCAGATCACTGTACAAGGTGGTAACGGTCATTGTTTCAACTTTTGAATATTGTGTGACGCTGGTGTATGACATACCCGCATCTTCGAATGCTCTCCAATTGGGGGGCATTCAGCTTCTTCGGTTTTCCGTACTTCTCCTTCTGAAAGCTTTACAAAAATCGTTAGAAATATATCAGACACAACAGTGTGGGCGGTTTTGGTTCTACTCATCCCTTCGATAACGAAGCGGCACGAATGAATTTACTTTAAATGTTACACGTAGTTACGAATCGTACGAGGTTCTCTAACTTTTGCTCGCAAACACCATGAGATTATCTATTTCGTATATATCCCCTATGTCCTACGAAGTATAACTAGCAGCGGTACCGATGAGAGCTTCATTCAAGCCTTACAAAAATATATCCGTGAACGTTAGTAGGTAATCGCGATCTGTTGTATACTGTGTGCAAAGAAACGGCTAATGTCTAGGCCTAAGGAACACAATCGCTACGATATTGTGTCTCGAAGCATATTTAATTCAAAAGATGAACGTCCTTAATCCCTAAGTCACAACGAAACAGAACAAATTACTACTAATACTCATTGAAGGTAGAAATCGCTGTTTGAAATCCCTATGCTAATATTCTACGTTAATTGTTCCACATATTTTGAACTGATAACATCGGGCAACGCATTTATAAAAATTGAATTATAAGAAAGAAATGAAAAGAAGACAGCGTTACAATAAACAGAACTTGTTCCACGTTGTAAAACACCGGCGGCTGTTTAAGGATTAAGGAGGTCCGTGTAACGTGAGAGCTTAAGATTTCTGACACTACAGCTACCTAGAAAGACAGAGATAAATGTTTGAATAAATATCTAGTTACGGCACGGGAGACCTACCCTCTTTTACTGATGCTTTCCAGCTGCTTCTTGGTCAACCTCCTGGGCTCACCCTTGCTGTCCACGGCGACTGAGTCCAATTCGTCGAAGCTGGGAGCGACGAACAGGTCCCTCAGGTGGTGTTTCTTCCTCGCGAGCGTGTCCTCGTTCTCCGCGCAAGTGGACAACGGCGGCGGGAGGACGATTGGGAATGTTCTCCAGTGATAGAGGAACTGCTGCGCGACCTCTTTGATGTTGTGCACCAACGTCTCGACCTCGGACGGCGCCCCTCGCAGGTGCGAGGTGTCGAATTCCACTGGCTCTTTCTGAAATCGAACTGCTGTTTCAAAGATGGTCTTCGCCACGGACTTTAAAGCTACCAAGGGGTAGCTTTAAGCTTTACCAAGGGGTCACTTTGACCCCTCTGAGAATAATATAATTGCAAATCTAATCTCTTATCTAAGTAAAATATTCTCATAAAGTACGGCAATAATTTTCTTGAAGAAAATTAACGTTTTCTCAGACAGGTCAAAATGACCCCTTTGGTAAGTCTAGTGTTAAAGATAACTCTTCGAAGGTCAGTTAGTGTTTCATAGCATCCGCTTGGTCGCTTGATGATAAATTCTAATGATCCATACCTCGGGCTGCAGTCCGTCTGCATTCTGTCGGTGATACGGTTGTTGGTTGTAGGCCTGATGATTCGGTCCCGTGTTGCCGGAAGCGGAGTTCAAGTTGTGGGGCATCTCGCGCGTGAAAAGCGTGCGCGGCGGCTGGGGTCAGCTGCCCCGTATCCCAACGATCTCCTCATACACCATGCTGCTGGTAGCCACCATTTATCATTCCACGTGCCCTGTACAACAAATTTATATCCATTTAAATTCACTGGCTTTCGATACTAAACTTAGTTAACACGTTAAGCGTCTTTGTTGACCAACGTTAGACTTTAGGTTCATCACATCATTATATGTGTAGGTCCTTGCATACTGACTGTGAGATTAAACGTTTTGTTTGAGTTAAAAGCTAATGTAACTTAATTGTTTTTTCCTTTTTTTTAAACTGTTTTTTATGGTCCACTGTGGCTTAAACGAACCGGCAAGCAAAACAGGCTGGGCACTTGCACGTGTTAAATGTATATTTTAGGTGGATCTATATGGGGACAATAGTTTCTATCTTTTCAAATAATATCCTAAGGCCAGTATAATTTTAATTGACGCAATAAAAATGGACAAAGGAATGGGAAAGACGGTCGTGACCATTCGTTGCGTGTAGAGAAGTCTTTGGCTGAATGTATAGTCCTATTAACCGATTATACTCCATTAAACGATTAACATTCTGTGCATTCCAGTTCTTGGCTGAGTCCTGGTCACCATGTGCATCGGGTAAAGTTTATCTTTACGTAGAATACAGGCACGGTTCGTGTTGTACCGATCTTTGTACAAGAAATCAACGATTTTCTGGAAGTATTCATTATTATAATTATTATCAATACTTCTCATTCATTTCATTCGGGTCTCTCTCTGTCTCATCGAGTCGATTTTAATGCGGACGTGTCCACTTTCTCCGTATTCAACGTTCTATCCCACCTCGAGCTGCGTGCATGATAAATAAGTGCACTCTGTAATTACACGTGGTAATTATCACGGAGTATCATTGTTTCGTGCCAAGAAGAGGCTCTGTTCGGCTTTTTCTATCCTTACGTGGGGAGTCACACTGTTCCATCTTGGCAGAATACCAACATCGTCTCACGTTTCCCACCGGGACAACCACGATGCCTCGAAAACCTGGAGAAACAATCTAAACTTCTCTGCTTCCTCTTCTGTTTAGAATCATTCATCGAGCCAGCTTCGAGCGTGGCTTACAAGATATTCAAATTGCTTTTTCCTCGTATTCTGACACGACACAGACACTAAACGTTGCGATTACCATTATTTAATTAATAATATATGATGTATTATGTTTAAATGATGGACTTGTTAAATAGTGTTTATTACCACATTCTATTCGGCTCTTTTCTTTCATCTCATGAGAGACTTTTTCAGTCTCGCCGTTTAATCCACCTTGGTAGCGATTATATGCAACACTACTTTTGTTAACAAGTTTCTAATTCTAAGAGAAATTTTCGTTTGCTTTAATTGCAACAGTTTCTTTTTCTACTCGGGTCGAGTAGCAGATATTTCAATTAGATTAATTGGAATTCCGTGCTAATGATTCAGAGTACAGGCACTAATGATTGTTCTGAGCAATATAAACGAATAGAGGGTAGTCAATTAGTACAATTAAGAAGAAAATGATACAATATCACGTTTCAATAGGCGCTCCTCTAATAACGACCTCGAGTGTAGGAGGGACACGAAAATGAATAGAGAAAGGAGTGAATGAATGAACGAGGCGCGATTACTGTAAGAATGAATCAAAATTAATTATGATATCGTTATTAATATTTATAGCGCAATTTTCACACCTCGCGATCATCGTACAGAAACTTTCTCTAAGGCTAATAATAAAGATTCGAGTTTACAAAGTATAACGAATCCACAGATAATAATTTACGCAGGCCACTCTGATTTCACTTGAACATTTTACTGAGAATAGAACCGTGGCTATCTAAGTGCTACACATCTCTCTACCAGCTGACCGCTATAATGCATTCCGAGACATTTGTTTAATTACACTTATTAGATCGTAACATACGAGATGCGCCTTTCCACCGGTTAAAACAAATACCCCACACTTTCATCAGCAATTAACACATTTTACACCTACGGACAGTCTGTCGTAGATACAGGCAACGCATTCAGACGAGCATTTTTCTCGTGTTACGGCTTAGTAAAATAAATTACACCCAGAACGAGATACGAGAAAAAAAAAAAAGAAAAACGAAAGGAAAGTTTAGAGAAGAGAAGGGTGTCGCAGAGCAACCGCGGACGCGTTAATTATCTAAATGCTCCAAGTTCACGGCTCGAGAGATCGACGGAGTCTGGTGGTTTCGTTTTACATTCCAATCTCTCGTCTTTCGGAGAGTAGCGAAAAACAGAGCAAGAAGATTTGTCTTCATATCAAGATTTTAAATTCTACCAGACGTCTCTTGCGACGCAGACAGTCGATGCGAACGCGTGCTATGGAATAGAAGGGGAGGTACAGGAAGAGGAATATAATGGAGTATGCACCGGAGACTCTGCTATTTTACTGCTTCCCTCTGTCACTGAATCTTCCCTTCCGTATCGCTATCGGATGGCGTATCGATCCCACGTTCACCGGGAAATCCATCAAACCACGGCTCAAGGAGTCTCTACTTTTACTTTACACGTGAAGATCTTCAAAAAGAACGTACAGACGAACTCTTTGAAAGGAGACTTATAAAAATACAACGATCGACGAACATTTTGGTGTTATCTTCCCCTTTTCTCTTAAGGTCTGTTAATGATAAAAGGAAGTAAAATGATCTGCTGTACAATCGATCACAGATATCACAGCTCTGTTTAAGCAAACCTTTCAGAATGCAATTGCTTGGGATTAAACAGTGTTGATATTCGTCATCGCGAAGAGGTGATGCGAAAGAATATTTACGACTCCGCTCGAATACGTTCCAACTAGGTTGGCAAAGCGTACCCGGCACGCTGGCTTTTGACCCACTTCGAAGCTTGCAAGCTCTCGTAACGTTAAAACAGCACTGCTATTCCCAGTCTATGTCTCTAATATGTTACGCTACACGTTTCTCGATTGCGACGGCTCTGATACGCGTAACGCGTGCGATTCGCCAGGATAAAATCTGGACACCCCTTCTCGATGATCTCCCATCGTTATAGACATGTACCACGAAGAGCCTCGGATCGCTTTTCGTTGTAGATTTAGGATCGTCTCATTGGGGTGCGGATGATAAATCACATTGACAGCGAGTCGAAGAAATAAACGAAGTTTGCGTTCATTCAGGTTCGTAATTGGTTCCTATGCCGGGGACTATTTTCAGGCCACTTGATTTTCGCGTGTGTATCGTGGACTCTTGAACGGGAAACTTTGCTCCGTGCTAACTGGAGCAGAGTCTAAAACATAGAACGTATTTTCAGATGATGAACGAACAATTTTAGGCAATTCTAGAGAAACGAAGAACAGATTTTCACCTCTTTTCAATTCGTTCATATGTAAAATCAAATTATTTCAATTCGATGGTGTACGCTGTTTCATCCAAGACCGCAGCTTGCATTTAAGAGCAGCCAGGCCAGTAATAATGTTAATGGAACGAACGAAGCTCGTTCGTAGATTCAAAGGCGTACAATCAGCGCCGTGAAAGTTGTGATCATCTCAGTGGAAATGATTCTTAAATAATCCTCGAGATATTCGTTATTATAAAAATATAAGCTGTACGTACATGAACAAATCTATAAGCATCTCAGCCAGCAAGTTCAAAATGTACAAGAGACCTAGTTTCAGCATATTGGTTGATAGAGTATGATTCGTGTAACAGCGGTAAAAGATAAATCGTGTACTTAATAGAGTAATATCTTCGTTAAGAGTTTAACTTATACAAGGTATCCTACGCAACTGGGCCGAGCTATAACTTTGCAACAGTCGAGAACAGAAGAAATTACCGTGAACCGAATTGGCAAATTCCAGATCGTCTATTCAATTTTCTATCGCTCCACTGCTCCTCTTCGTATCTTCGCAAGCTTGTTCATAACTCTCTTCAAATAAAAGAAACGGAAGCTGTTCTCTTTTAGCGATGCAGCGATACGTTACAATAGTCGACAATCTAGGCAGAGAAAAAAGATAGGACTCGTGAAATATTGGTTCGTCGGCGTGTAACTTTTTAGCCGTGCAACGCGAAAGAATGGTGAACTAGATTTATTCCCTTTGTACGTGAACAAGTACCCGGCGACTTCTTTTGTTCTCCATTAAATCAGAGAGCAACGTTACACCGCGTAAAATTACAAGAAGCACAGGTGTAACAGGCGGGTACACGTAGGCGCATGCATCAGAAAATCCACGCAACCGAGTGTACATGTGCTTGTACATGCACAGGGGTGGTACACAAAAGGGTGTACGGATCGCGCAACTCCATTGTGAGCTCCTTCGGTCGTCTCATTTCGCCGTGCAGCCGTGGTGCGTTACTTTTGTGCAACGGATTCAGTGGCTGGCGGAAGTTTGCCTGTTTAAAGTCCGTCCATTCGAAGGTTCCTGCAGATTTTTACAAGTACTTAACGAAACAGTTGTACCTTCCAAGAGAATACTAAAGATACGTCCGGGAGTACCATGGGAACTCTAATTAAGAAAATTCCAAAGAATTTCTAAAGAGTTTCAGAGAGGGAATTCTAAAGAATTTGAGGAGACAGTTTACCGACGGGGAGCTTTTTTGAGAAATACCTTACTGAAAATATTCCCGACGACGCGGCGAATGAAAAGGAACTGAAGAACTGGCGAGGAATTTGGGCCGAGAGGAGACGGTTGTTTCGCGAATCTAGGTCAGTTACGCGAAAGGTGAACGATTTTGTGGAAGCCGCTACGCCATGTGAATCCGCTGATCATCATTTCTCATAGAAATGATCTCTTCTATCGTTCTATCCTCACTTTTCATTCTCGTCATCCTCTCTCACGATCCTCCTACAATCATAAACCTTGTCTCTTATTGCATCCTCAAATTTTTTTCTTTAGTAATCTATCGATCGTATATCAATTAATTTGTCACAGTTGCATTCGAAATGAAAAAGAAAAAAAAAGAGAAGAGCTTCCACTTGCTGACTTACTCTTTAAGGATCCAAAACAATCGTGAAACGAATGCAGAGGATCCACTTCCGCAAATACGGGTCATACACTCGAGAGGAAATGCAAAGTAGGGGGATATAGGAGGCCTGGATATTCCCGATAACGATTCTGTTCTATCTGGAGCATCGGCTGGCTCGTTATCGACGCCGATTACTCGAGTTTGCCCAAAGGAACAAGCAACCCCGCGCAACCGAATAGGATTCAGATATCCTGGAGAGGGTTTTTAATAACGGCGAATAGCACGCAAGAATGACTAGGATCGGGCGAACTCGTTGTAACGTGATTCTTCTACAATTCAGATTGGAAGCAGTGTGCTCGGGACGACGAAGGATGGATCGATCGATCGATCCCACCGGCAGTCTCTTCTATTTGCAGTCGTCAACAGACTCGCCGATGCTTGTTATCAGTTTTATTAAACCACTAAGAACGAGTAACTTATGGTCGCGTTATGGGCTTGAAATGGAAATTGAAGCTGCGATCGAATAGCGACAAGGAGGACGTATTTCTGGTTTCTGGTAAAATCTAATCTAATCCAATATTTTTCAATACATAAATTGTTGAATAAATTTGGTAAATGAATAATTTGCTTTACCATCTTTCTATCATATAAATAATATCCACTGTCTTTTTTCTTATGAAAATTGAATTACAAATGCCATTTGATACGTCGAACAGTAACCCCGTCAAATTGGATTAATTTTATATAGGCAAGGGATAATGAACTGACGTGCCAAAACCAGTTACGTTCATACCTTAAAGTTAATTCTCGTGGGCTGGTAGCTTTTTGTAAAACGTGGTCAAATTACTCTCCATACACGGGGAAACCTCGCTGGCAATAAAGGATATAAGTAGTTCAATTCATTCCAACATTGAAGATGATGTAATTCGACGTTCAAGGAGAACAAGACGGAGTCGTGAAAAGATATCTGGGCGCTGAAAGAAAAATAAGCGACCTCGCGGCGCGGATTCTTTGGCCGATTTATTTTTCTCTTTCTGCGGTTTACCGTATCGAACGTGATGAATACAGGGTGCGGTATTGTTGACGATGGAAATGCGCGTGGAAATAGATCTAAATTGCAGAACAATTTACGTTGCGGAATCGTTAATGTGTAATGGTATTTGATAGCTGTTTGATTGAAAGGCTGGTAAACGATTGAATAGCAAATGTTCAAATGAATATGTACAAAAGTACAGACGTACGGCGATCGTGTTCCAATCAATTGGAGCTTTCAGGAAAAAAATTGCAATGCGCCTAGAAACTTGAGTAGCGTCCTGCAAACCTGTTCGTACGGTGTTCCTCGAGCAAGCACTAGAACGTGTCTGAGTGTGCGTACCTAAACTCGATTCCGTCGTATCGACCCTCGAATATATCTCTGGGGGGTATAAAAGCCAGCCACCGTATCGAACCGAACCAGAAAAAAGTGATTTCCGTTGGGATATCGATTTATTTTTTCATTACAGAATAATGTTTCCTTCGTGTCGCCGCATGGAAGGTTTGCCAATTGGTTTTTAGACTAGCAGCTTCTGCTTCATGTTATTTCTAAACAAGCACAAATTTTTTACAGACTGCTTTTGTATTAAAGAAAATACTTAATCGACAACTCACCAATTACCTCATTTAATTACGTTAAAAATCGTGAAACCACTCGAGTGGAATAAATGCGAAAATCGTTTCCAACAGAATGATGACAGAATGGTCTTACACTTTGATCTGAACAATTACGATGAACCTGAGTAGTTTACATACACGTTAAATACGACTTGCGAGTTATCCCCGGTACTAAATAGGAAGACTCTCCGTTGGATCCAGTCACGCGTGTAATGTGACACACCGGTGGCTTCTCTTTCACAAGCCGAAACAGATAAAATGCTTGAATGTACAATGACCCTCTGCGGGACAAAGCGAATACACTAACGCGTGAATATTACGCGCACGTAATTTATTCTTAAACACAAACGCATCGGGAAACAAGAATCCTCGCTTTGCGGCACGTGTACGCTTTCCTGATAAATTCTTAGACAACAGTATTCCTTTACATAATTCAAGTTATTACAGTTTTAACGCACGCATATTAAAATATCTTTGGATTAAAAAAAATATCCTTTTATACGTAAAGTTTGTGTAAATCCCAGTAGAGAGAGAAAGAGAGAGAGTAACGACAGAAGAGTTCGCCGGCGAGCGGGTGAAACGCGCGCGGCACCGGATGTTCTTCTTCTGGAGACCAAGAGTGTGGAACGTAAACGCCGACGACACACTATGGGAGTGGTTCTGGTGTACATATATCGCGGCAGATTGGATAATGGGCCCTTAACGACGTAACGGGACCATGGTGTGTGCACAGCTAACAAGAACGACAGTGGAAACGAGCGAGACGAAGAGGGAGGCAACGCGAAATAACCACGGCTGAGAGGGACCAAGAGAAGTCCGCGCGTTTGAACAGAGAAAAGGATATACGTGTAATGGCACACGTTGAACGCGATGAAAGAGCAGGCTGGATTTAAGTATCGTTTCCAGCGCGCTGATCCTATTTGGTAGAATGCAAAGACATAGAAAGGAGATACGATCTCTTCCTTCGTAACGTGCAACGAAATCACTGGCATATCGTGGGTGGCTGTTTAACCTCGTCGCGATGCAAACGAGCGTTTTAGACATTGGCTTTCTTAATTGGGCTTCAAGGGGGGAAGAGAGTAGGGACGCGTCAGAGGACGTGGAGGGTCGTGGGGGAATCGTGCGAATCGACGTTGACTCTGGTTCAATCCAGACAAAATTCGAGTTTAATATACGTCTATATGTAATATTCGTTAAACTATATTGTACCATATTGTAATCGTTTTAAATACGAGATAAAGTTAAGTGAAAAAAGCTCGTACAAATGTAATTAAATATTTTTCATCTATCTTAAGTCTATATTCCAACATCCAAGGATGAAATGAAATTGCTTAAAAATTTCCAGAGAAGAAAGGTGAGTCATATCCTATTACATTTCCTGTTGCATCGTGCACGATTCTATATTTCTACACTTCCAACGAAGAAATAAAATTATATGAGATTTGAAGGATTTCAGTTTCTTTAGAAAATATCTCGTTCCGCGAGACGACGGACGTGCACCAGCGGCAGCGAAAAACCACGCTGGTTTGAAACCTATACGAATTTAAATGAACCCGATCCTTCCGCGTTCCGGCGGATCGTTCCGAATTAAGCGAGCATTTCCGTGGAACCTCGTAATCGTGTTACGAACACGAAAAACCCACTGGCCAGGAAATACAACTCTCGACGCTGATATTGGTCGCGCGTCATCGAATTTGAATAAACTCGATCCTTTCGCGGCCGTATCGTCCTCCGTTCGATTTGCATGCGAACGCATCGATACCAGCCAGCCTACACAAATGAGCTTCGATACCGCGCGTGCGCGACGTATAATGCATCGTATATACAGCGTGTTTGGTAACTGGTGGTACAACCGAAAAGGGGGTGATTCTAGACGAAAAAATATGTCGAAAATATAGAATAACAATTTTTCATTTGACGCTTTGTTATCGAGAAAATCAGCTTTGAATTTGCATCGGGTATTGGCGTTTTTGTTTTTTATTCTTTAACAAGCATTTCTGTATTCAATATGTAACGGCTGATCGATTTTTAATCGTTGGTTGACTGTTTTCTGTTTCAAGGTTATTTTATTATAGGTCATTTGTCTTTTTATCGATTAAAGTGTGTTAATAAAAATATTACACGAAGCTATTTAAAACCCCCGAGATCACGGTTGTATCTCAGAAGAGAATTTAGCTTATGTGCGTACCTGGAGGTTGAGTCGATTTAGTTGCTCGTAAATGTAGAACATTATTTAATAAGTGAGGTGATATTACACATTATATATGCACGTTATGTACATAGAATATTTTAGAAAAAAAAAACGGAATTCAAGAGAGAAATATACGCGAAACCTACTCTATATTCGTTTGAAATGCTGGCTCGTAGCTAAAATTTGCCTTAGCGTTTGGGGTGAGAATTCGCTCGGGGTACTATACCAGGGTTAAACATCCTGTAGCTGCAACGGAGAGCATTGTCACGACCCCAGCTGATCTTTCCCCGAGACCGTACAATCTAGCGTAATTCAAAAGTGGATGGCGACCCCAGTCGTTCGAGGGTGCACCCTGAGGGAATGAACATTGTTACGCGCGCCATGCTCGCGAATCTCGAAAATGCAGAATGCACCCTAACGTTTCACGTCGTCTAGGACCACGTGAAATACATTTCACTGAGTACCCATACGTATGTACAGGGTGTTGCAGATCCGATTGATATTTGTTTCGCGCTAATTTTTAACGCATCGTACAATGGTTCACTGTACTATGTAGTATAGTCATAAAAAGAAAGCTTGCATCGAACCTTTTTACTTTCTCTATTCTTATTTCGACTAATATATATATATATATGTATAGCAGAGAAATTCCAGTTGAGAGAATTGCCTCATAACAAGGACCCGTCTCTGTACGGATTAAATCTTCTTTGAAAAGATTCTTATAGCCGATCGAACATTGTTAGGCTTCTCGAAAGAACCTATCGCACACAATCGATGATCAAACGAATATTAAAAGTTCCGAGCCAACGAGTTCGCTTGAACAGCTGAATTTCATTGTCGAGCCACTTGCGAGAGACCATTTTGGGACGGAATGAAGTTTCTACTTAAAAAAAAATTGGCAAACTTCTCTTGGCTGGTATCCTCATATTAAAAAACTCTGGTGAGCAATATTTAACCGTTTTTCCTCTTTTCTTTATCTCCCATTCGTTTCTCCTTTTTTCCTGTAGAAACTGCTAAAAAATGCTCCATGAAAAAGTTCAGTCCACAGGACACATGTAATGTGCTGCTTCTACACTCGACCGCGATAATAATTATTTTCCATCTGTTCGCAAAAACGACAAATCCACGAACCAAGGGAAACAGTATAAAAGAGGGATAGAGATTGCAATTAACTCGACTCTCTGGTATGACAAGAGAGCCGTCGACTAAGCACTTGTGAACTCGAAGTAGCGAGCAAATTTTTTTCTTTACCATCGGAACAAAATAATGAGAAAATGCTTACGTTCCGTAATCCGGGTAACCGATAAAGAAAAAAAAAAGTGGACAAAGCTGGGGATGGGTATCAACGGAGAGGGAAGTGAATAGAAGGATCCGCAGAACGTCCGAAAAATCTCGACGATATTCTTCGTGTTACGGTACAAACTTCGTGGAACGAAGAATTTTGCTTGCAAGTCTTCCAGAGAGGATGAATTTCCTCGGGAAATACGAGAGATCGGCGCAGACAGAAACGGATGGATCAACGGCGAAGTGGAGGAGCATTCACGGTTGGAAAGGGCCTCGTTCCACGAGTTTTTCGTCCCCGCGACTTCCTTTTTTTTGGAGGGATACCACGTGGTTTGCTTTTGCTCCCGGGAAAATCGACGACCCCGTTGTGAACGGGAAGGTGGAGTGAGAGAAAGAAAAAAGGTGGAAGAAAATATCGGTTTTCCCGGTGAAACCAGGACCGTGGAACACGTTCGAAGCGTCCGCGTTTCACGGTTCTTCGCCTTTGTAGGAGAAATTTCCCGAGGCAACCGGAACCGCCAAAGTTCGTCGAAAATCGAGAAGAATAAAGAATCTGGCAAAAGAAATTAATGTCAAATATTACAAAGAATTTAACTTGGATAATGTTGAGAGGGATACGAAGAGAAGGGTAGAGAGACTGGGTGCAATGATCTTCGAATGCGTTCGATGCGTGCGATTCGAATGCGTTCTTAAATAAATCTTTCGTAGAATTTGCTAGTACTATTTCGACTGAAGATTACGCAACAGAATGATACTATCTTGGCGACAATGCGTGGACTTCGACCCAAATTCATGGGATTTATGACGAACCCAGTCATTTTTCCTCTCTTATTCCTTTCGCGAACTTTTACGGGATATTCTCGCAGGGTGAATGTAGCTGACCTGGATCCCGGACGAAAAATAGGGGACAATGCGATCGCAAGATAATGAACGAAGGAACAGTTGAATGAAAATCCGAGGAAACTTTGTGCACAGTGAGCCCAATAAAAATGTTAATACCGGTATGGAAAGCGATATCTCGTATCTTATTTTATATGATTTTTTCCAAACCATACATGCTACTTTGATATTCTCTATTATCTTCTAATATTAAAAATTGAATCGTCCAAGTTTCTAAACCAATAGGATCGAATTTTATGTTTAAAGTAAGCCCAATCTGTACAAAATCTTTAGGAAGGCAGCATCGGGAAGGACTCGACTGAACACACGTGTTCCTATCGTTGTACACACGTGGCAGCCGACATCATCCGCAAGAATGCAACGACGCATAAGAGCGAAAAAACGGATCGCCGTGACGCGTGAAGGATGTAAAACAGGCAGGATGCTACGGACGAACAATTTCAGCGGGTGTTTTTCTTCTCCGGATTAGTTGTCACGATTGTATAATAGAAATACTCGTAAGTTTGGTTACACTGCTTTGCTCTTAGATAGTTTACATATCTTGAACGAACCTACTCGTTGAAGGATATTAAAAAATTAACACGCGAATATAACCTTCTTATCCTTTGCTTGAAAATATTATCCGATATTTTCTTTTAGATACACACAGAGGGTTATTTTCATCTTTCTTAAGGTCGTCGAGAATAAAGAAGTATAAATGTTATCGCGACATTTTTCCACGAATAGAAAATTTCATACACGGCGGAGGAAATCTTGTATGCTTTGATTCGATAATGCATACATCTCGAGCCAGTAATAGATCCATAGAGTAAGTTTCCTAATTAAATCTAGCCAAGCTGATAATAAACACAGCGAGTTTGTGATTCGAATCGATATATCAAAGTCCGTGAACTTAATGCGAAACTGATGATTCCCATCAACCGTGTTTTCATATCTGAAAAACATTCAGGAAAAATGATTAACTTTGAATGAAAGCTTTCTAAATATTCCAACTGAAAAATGTCACTTTTACGCAGGACATTTGTGATATCGATTTGTTTGTGTGCGATTGATACGAACGTCTACTGAAGTACAACTGATACGGTACTCCATACGTAGAGACAAAATGTTCAAAATGGCTACAATCTACACAATTAATATGAACTTGTATACAATATATAGATACTTCGGATAAATTTTATGAAACAGAAATTTATAGAATATTCCCGTAGTTCGTTAAAAACGATAGATAACGCGCAATTGATGACACCCTTGAGTAATATAATATAGGGGATATTTTTTTTCTTTTTTTTGTTTCTATGTCACCTCGCCTATTCGACACCATTCTGTATTCACGTGATAACGTTGGCACAGCACGAGATCGATTAAACAGTATACTGCACGCACACACACGCACGCGTCTGCCTATATACACGGTGGACACGCACGTCACCACGGAAGGAAATAAAAAATGTTTACCCTGCGAGCGTGGAAAGAATTTTCGTCCTTTCGCAACGAACTCGGATTACCTCGAAATATTCCGAAAGACAACGCCCTTCCTCTCTACGGATGAAAAACTGAGGAACAGTATCCATCCTAAGGAACATAGGATTTTCTCGATATCTATGCGTATATATGGACGTACATCTAGACATGTCCTTGATCTCATAAGCCGTAAACATACTAATAGCGGGGCAAGAAAAAATACATTCTGATAATCCTGCCACGCCACCTTCTTACGCGGACAATTCGAACATATTTAATCGAATCAATCGAAGGGAACGCGAGGCACTTTAATTCCCACGACTTAACTGTATTGTAGATTTATATAAAAATATTTTTGTAACTGTAACTAAAAAATTTCCAAGTTTTTTAAAGCAACGAAGCAATCGTTAAACTATATATTAATCGTCAATAGGAGAAGTGAGAGAACGTTAGCTGATCGGATTGATTGCTAAGAAGAGAGTTACAGAACGACCGGACCGTTAGATCGCATCTGAATTAACGATCAAAAACCTGCAGAGAATAATTAATAGGCTCTAGAGTAACCTTCATCGTTTACAATAAGAAGCGCAGTTATTAAATGAGTTTAGCGCTCGGGACACTTGTCCGTTTAGAAAATAAAAATAATTTATAATACCGGGTCTCGTTTCTCTTTACAAGTAAGTAAACTTAAATGAGCTAAAGAACGGGAAGCGAATTAAAATGGTACTCATTACAGCCGATTGAAAACGTTAATTTATCAGCCGCGGCGGATTTCAATTTGTATTTCACCCCACCCAAAAATATATGATTAAACCGCATTCCGAATGGCCTTCTGAATCATCTCTGCACAGTTTTATAGCAACGATTTAAAAACAATTCCAATGCATCGTAAAATAATCGTTACTGTGAACTTTTTTTCTAAATCATCGTGTAAATAACTACATTCAAATGCAAACGATATCAAATAGAATCTAATGAAATTTAACTATAGAGTCTATTACGCTGTGATGTGCGGTAGATATTAGAATGTTAGAAATTGTTTGGCTGGAAAATATCCGAAACTCGACCACCTACCCTTTACAGATGAATTTGTCTAATGAATCGATGGAATAGCGATAGTCTCGAAATTGAATTAGACACTCCGAAAGTAGTTTCCCTTGCGACAGGGAAATTAAATCGCCGCTGTCCTCTTCGCCCGTCTAGAAGAATGTCACGTCGAATAAACACGTTCTAACCTTAATTTGAGAGGTGGTTTGACATTTGTCGGTGTAAAATGAGTTCCAGAGAATCTGCAAGGATACGCGCCAAATCTTTTCTAGGTCATTCCACAGAGTCAAGACTTGCACGGTTTCACAGCTGACTTTACCGTTCGAAACCAGAAAAATCCATAATGCCAAGGGTTTCGGTTAATAACCGAACGGGGCGAACTTAATTTCGAACGGAATTATAACTTACTTACCGCGACTAATCACTGATAATTCACCGCGAAACTGCACGCGAACTCGTCACAGAAATCACAGCACTGACACCACGCCAAAACAGCCCCTGCGAACGACTGATTTTTATCGAACTGGCCGCGGGGAAATGCAGCTCGCGCTGCTACGCTGCCATCTTCCAACGACTTAACTAACTATTCCATATACTACATTGGGAAAACGCCGTCAGGATCTGCAATTTTCTTCGCGCATGCTTGGTACTCTTCGAATTTAGCGCTCCATCAGTTTTAGCAAAATTAAGAAAAAAATATAGAAATAAGAATGAGTTAAGTATAAACAACAATATATTTGTAAATGTGATATTTTACCTTTTTTTTTTTATTAAACTTCTTTTAGCTATTTTCGAAATACAGCGCCGATAATCTTAATGCATGATCGTAGAAAGAACAAGTGCCGACCAAAACGACGGACTGTACTGTTGTTTTAAGTATTTGTTCCGATACTTCCTCGTTATTTAAAAGAGACCAATCGCACCCATATGCTATGCTTTCGTGCTCGTTGTATTCATCAATAATAAACGGAGTCTCTGTCTTTTCACAGTCGATTATTCTAAATCCGCCATACATACAAGCTGCTAGCAAATATCTTCGTACGAAAGGATCCCACTTCAAGCGCCAAACACCACCACCGAGATTTGTTTCTGAAATCGGTTGCTTCAAGTTTCTCGTATCCCATAATCTTAATATCTCGTCGTAACTGAAACATTAAAATTGTTATGTTAGCATTATTAGGAATTACGACTTATCATTAAATTATATTCTCGATACAACACCTTCCAGATGATAATAAAAATTCTCTTTGTGAATTACTATGAATGCTCGTCACGCCAGCACCATGAATTTTATTCGACGCACTAGCATAATTTCCTATTCTTATATCGAAACGTTGAA
Source organism: Xylocopa sonorina (assembly GCF_050948175.1). Lineage (NCBI taxonomy): Eukaryota > Metazoa > Arthropoda > Insecta > Hymenoptera > Apidae > Xylocopa > Xylocopa sonorina. The sequence goes on from NC_135193.1 coordinate 19,839,823, forward strand.
ATTTACAGTCATCGCCACCTTAAATGTTTTTTTTATTACGAAACATCCACTTATTTCAATAGAAATTTGTAAAACTTCCCCATACCACTATATATCGTATTTGTGTCCCAATAATCAAAAGCCGTGATCCATGCTTCGAATTGATGCGCAGCCCACGAATTAATTTTATCAAGTTCGCCTTCATTTATTTCGAATAATGATATGAAACCTCTAGAATCGCTAACTACTATTTTTGAACTTAACTCATTGTTATTCATCAATCTTCCTGTAGACCAATCTAAAGATAGTGCAAGAATTTCATCTTCATCTGCAACCTTTTTTTCGGTTAATAGTTCTAGGATTTTTTTCCCATCGTAATTTTTTAATTGATAAATTTGTAGGTATCCGAAGGAATTTACGACACCGAGTAAAATTTTATTCCGACACGTAACGTGTGCCCATTTTATGTCTAATATAGCAGGTACCTCGATTTTTTGCAACAACAATAAACACCCATTTTCTATCACTTGGAACATATAAATTCTTCCTAAACGTTTTGACTGCGAGTTATTGGATCTTAATTCGTCATCTTTCATTAATTGATACGTTCCACAGACAAATATATCTTTGAACGGATGTATCGGGCACCATTCAACAGAATCGGCGGAAAATTCTGTATCGAATGTATCCAAAGTACGGAACATAGTTGTTTTTATAATCTGTAACATGAAATTAAATTTCAAAGTTCTAACAAAATAGAAAAATAAAAATTATTCTATGGAAGAGGTATATATTGTGGGATTTACACGCAAAAATCTTTATTCCAGTTATAAATATTACAGTTAATAAAAATTATATAAAAATGACATACACAGTGTTTCAATTATTACAAGTTTACATTTACTTGTACGCAGTTACATCAACATATCAATATTTCCAATTTTGTTTGATATTTTTGTTATTTTTTTTTATAAGAAATACAGTTTGTTTGATGATATTTGATATGAGGTCGATTTTTATTACACAGTAGTAAAGGCTTAAAAAGTTTTGATAACTATGTATGGAAACTCTGTTTGAATCATTCATTCACATTGAACACTTGTTACATACATATATTATTTAAATATGTATAACTTGTACTTTTTGGTTTAAATGTAGCGTTACATTCGAGATCATATCATAATTAATTTTTAGGAACAAGATATGATCATTGGTTTTATTTCTCATATGTAATAAATTTATAGAAATCTGAGCAAAAATCATTTATGTACTATAGGAACTTTTTGTCTTTTCGCATTAAATATTTTCGTAATATGTAGTTACTTCAGTACACCACAATATACATTTCTTATTATAAATATATATTATTAAGTATTAATACTACATTGGCTTTCTATGACTTGGAAGAGCTTTGTACTATCAGTAGTTTAATTAAATAAATTCCTGTGTACTCCTTGATTTTAAGCCAAACAAAATACATTGTTTGAGCCATTTTAATAATGAATTGTCAGTTACATAAAAATAGTAATTTTTGTAGACTATTTTGTACTTATTAGTCAAATTAGACAAATTATAATTGCCTATTAAGTTGTAGCATCTACATATATATATATTGACTACCTTTATTGTACTCTTTGGTAAAGAAAAAAATTAATAAATAATAGCTTATCTTGTAAAATAAATACACGATGATGTATGATTCCTCTAAGAATATTTAAAAAATGATAAAAATTATAGTAGATATATGATTAAAAGTTATTAATCAGTTTGTATAAAGTTCGAGGTAGATAAAATATTATTTCGATTCTTCCATTTCCTTAGAATGCAAGTGCAATATTTCTTTTGGCAAAAATATATGTTTTTCTATGTTATAGTTTAGTAGCTTTAGAATTGTTGGTCAGTTACAGATTATATACGTATAAGCTTCTTAAGCTTCTGACTTATTGGCGAGCACTTTTCTCGGTTTCAACTAAACATTCTCTAACTAGAATACGTGCGTGTACAATACCACGCTTAATTTTCTCTATAGAAGTACGACTGCCAGCATAGGTAGGTCGCACCTCATGGCCAAGTTCTTCTATAACATTAAGCAGCTGTACGTATTTCGATTGGCCAGGTACAGAGGGGACAGTTTGTTGGAGGGCTCTCGGATTTGGTACACTGAGTAATGGTTCTGTGACCTTTGTAGGAACTTCTACGTTTCCTCGTTCTTCTTCCATCTTCTAACTGTTCTTTTTTTTTTAAATAAATATCCTAACAAATAATGTATGAAGAGAATCTAAATTAAAATGAACTAAATATTGCAATATATCAACTAGGTCTCGGTAAACAATCAATTTTACATAGAAATCCAAAACTAGAACATATAATAAAAACATAATTTCTAAAGCTGAAGAACATCATGCGAAAGTAATTCGGTATAATCATTAAAAATTAAAGTCAAAGGTAGCACAAGTATAACCTTAAATAATATACATATTTTTATATCATAATTTGTAAAACTTACCTGTTTTAGTGGTCTAGCAAAAGATAGAATATATATTTCACGCAATAAATAAGTATAAATAAAAATTAAGCGTAATGTTCTATAAAATCTTAAAACTATTGACTTCTGTTCCTTTAGACTAGTATTTGTATACCAATATCGTATACTAGTGATTCAAACAGCGCTTCTAAGTCAACTTATAAACTATTCGCTTACTTCGTGTAACATGTGGCGCCAATTTTGAAACGATTACACACGCTACATATAGGTTTGATTTCAGGGTATAAAATCAATAGACAATATTATACAAAATTGTTTTTCTTTTTATTTAGATATACCTCGTAGTCAGTTATATTCAATGATTATACTTTCCATAGGTACATTTTGTTTGATCAATTTTTTTTCTTGCATGTATACTGTAGGTAATTACTAGGTACCCATTGTTTCAACCAAAAAATGCAATATACCTTCCTTAGAAAATATAAATGAAGACTCTTCAGTGTATAAATTGTCTCTGTCTAACGTTACCTTTCTCTATTCGCTAATTAAGAACTTAATAAGAAGAAACAACTCCTCTAAAATTCGATTCTATGCATACAAAATAGTTGTCTTTACATCTTCCCTAATCAAAAAGAGAAAAAAAAACAAAAAAAAACAAAAGAAACAACTATTTTTTTTTTTCATTTCATTTATATTCAATATTGTATGTGTGTGCACTATTGAATAATTAATTTTCTTTAGGCATCCACAAAAATGCATAACTTCAAATCAACTTCGTTTGTTATGGAAAGTGATATTAAATTATACAGTTATAATTTCGTCAATCTTTCCATTATCTTTAACTTCTTGCACTTTTTAAATGAACATACAATTAATGATATTGTAGAAGAAAGAAAATAATAAATGTAACGTGTACGTTTTTGTGGATGCTAAGACACTCCCTTTAAAACATACTGCTGTACTTCATACAACGTACATAGCATTACTTTATAAAATAATCGACTAAAAATCTAATTGCTAAGTATATCGGCAGATCATTGCCGTGCATTGTGTTCCGTTTCCAGTAAACATTCCCGTACAAGAATTCTAGCATGCTGGATACCCATTTTCAGGCGTTCAGCCGCGCTGCGACTGCCAGCGTAGGAAAGGCGAATATCCCTTCCGAGTTCCTCGATAATTACCAGTAGCTGAGCATATTTCCCTTGACCCGGTACGGTAGGGAAGTTTATCGTACTGGATGGGCTCGCCTGTGCTACTTGAACAGTTTGAACGTTTTGCAAATTTCTTGGATTTGGCACAGTAATCACAGGTTCAGGTATTCGAGGGATTTCTGGTACTTTTGGCGGCGGCGGGTCGTTCAATTTTGTTATTGTAATTTCATTTAGTTTAGCCAGTTCGGTTAATTTTGCCATTTCTGCCATCTTAGAATACTCAGGCATCTTTGTAATATCGTTTTGCATATTTGCCATTTTGATCATTTCGTTCATTTTTGTTTTCTCGTTCATTTTTGCTATTTCTTTAGCCATCTCGTTTATCTGCGCGATTTCGTTTAATTTCGTTATATCGTTATTATATTTAGCCATTTCGGTCATTTTTACCATTTCATTAAGTTTCGCTATTTCGTTCATTCTTTGAACTTCGTTAATTTTTGCCATCTGTGACATCTTCATCATTTCGTTCATTTTGGCTATCTCATTCATTTTTGTAATATCATTATATTTAGCCATTTCCGAAAGTTTCACCATTTCATTCATTTTGGCAATTTCTGACATCTTCGCAATTTCTTGCATTTTCATGTATTCCGTAGTTTTAGCGTACTCAGCCATTTTCTCCATCTCGTATCTTTTAGCCATATCCTGAGACATTTTATTGAATTCAGTCATTTTACTGAACTCTGCGAGTTGAGCCATTTGAACTATATGTTCTGGTACTTTTCCTCTCTCCATCATTTGCTTTAATTCCGCAGAGATTTTATTCATATTCATTTCTGACATTTGCGCTATGGTTGCTGCGTCTGGCATTTTCGAGAGTTCGGCGATCTTTGAAATTTCCCTTGCCAAATTTTCATCCAAGCAACGCTTCTTTTTAGCACGATGCCTGGCCATACGCTGAGCTTCCTGCATTCTTCTTATTGCTGCCTGCTCTTCCGTTTCTTTTGCTCTAGCGTTCTTCATTCTCTCAGCAGCAAAATATAGTCTAATAGTACGTTCTTCTACTGTTTCTGATCTTAACTTTTGTCGTCTGTACTCTCGCATTTCCCTTACCTTTTTAAGGTAAGATTTCTTCTTAGCCTTAGGCATAACATGCAATTATGCACGGTATAGGTACAGTCATCTATATAATTTGTCATTTTTCTGTATTTCAAGTACCAAATTTTTTATAAAATATACCTTGTGCATGCGTTATTGGTTAAATGTGATTTTCTTCTCTTTCTATCATTGGCTAATTATTTTTACATACTCCTAAATATACAGTGCAATTTTTATATTACACTTGTACACTTTAGAAATTACCTGTAACAAAACGATAGAACTGATCAGAACCATTCTAATTAGACGCTCTTAGAGGATGTAAGAAAAAAAAAAAAGTTCATTTACATATTTGGTATTGTATTAATTATTGTCATCGTTTGTTTCGCTTAGGCACGATTGAATTTTAGAATGTCGCGGCTATGTGTGCGTGCACATGTATACGTGGATTCTCGTTAAATAAGATCATCGATAAAGGCGATAAAAAATGTATTCACGCTCGGAACAAAAAGACATCAACCTGACGGTCACCCTTAGGAAACACTGTAACCATTTTCTTCACTGTAGAAAGCGTGGAACGTGAGAATTAATTCGATTTCCGTTACTCGAAAAAGTCGCGGGTAGAGGATCGAAAAAAATTCCATAGCACGTGCGCAAAAATCGAGCGGCGGACACTGTTTTCGAAATACGTGTATGTTTGCGCGCGTGTGCGTGCAAGCTACCTGTGCCGCTGTTGCTTTGTGTGTGCGTGTCTCCCAAAATTCGAAAGAAGAGCGTCGTCAAGTAGGACGGAACGCGCATGCGCCGCAATCTAAGAACGCTGTCTTCTCTGGAACGTTCACCAATCACAACAATGGCGGACGCAATTCGGTCAGCTCACTGAAACGCACGATTAACCCGTTCTAGAGCGAATCCGTGCCGTGGACCGATCCTATTCTACATCTGGATCTTCCTCGCGGCGAAACACATCCACCGATGCCGTTCGTTGAAAAATCAGTTTGGTTTTTCTTAAGATACGTCGTAGACAAACGCACAAAAGCAATATCGGCCGACATGTAAGATTTTCGTTCGGAGCCACTTTAAGGGGCCAAGCGGGGTCGCCGATAGGCTGCGTGTGACGTGGTTGCGTTTATTGACCATAACCCCTTCCTACTCCCGTCTGCAACTTCACGACGGACAGGTGTACGACCTGAGAGACCGCAAAACAATTGACCGAACCGACCGCGTCTTAAAATACATGACATTGTCGAAGACTCGTAAAAATACTCCGAATGTTCGTCTACGTTATCGTGCCTGTTCAATGATCATTTTATACTCCTTTCACGTCGATTGACATGATCATTTTCTTAGAAATATTCGGAGTTTATGGTAAATCTTCTTACGGTTCTTTCAAGGAAAGAGAAAATTTTGACAAGTTTCCTTCGGTTCTTTCAGATTAGAGGAAGGTGAGACTTAAACAGTGAATTCGCCAGGAAGATACGCTTTCGAGATACAAGAACACTTCGGTGTCAAACAGTACAAAATATTTCACGATAATGCATAATGATGCCAATCAGTTTTTTAAAAGAGTTCGCGTCGAAAGATTTTAGTACATTTTTCGGACTTTAAAGTTTCGTGTTCGCAAGTATAACAATAGGTTAACTAGTAACAACGTATTTCATTTGTAAAGCATAGTAATATTTACATTACCTCGTCTAAAGTATTTATTAGGTAGACGTTTCGCAGTATTACTTATATGGAGTATTATTGTTATTATATTAACGAGTTCTTTTTATTACTGTTTTTTGTATATTGTATAGCACTTATGTTCTATTCAGCAGTGAATTTAACTTTTTTTGTGTTTCATTATCCACTAATGGATGACAAATCAATGAACATATCGTTTACACCTTATGCAATTGTTCATACAATAGATGATGTTCTTTTGTAATATATATTTTTCTCTATAGAGTTCAAATAAATATTTCTATATTAATACTTCAATAGGCTGATCATATATGTATACATTAATTGCTGACTATTGTAGTAAATTCATTTTCATGTCTCTTAAGCATTTTTTTATCAACACTAACTTTTACAATGACCCATCTTCAATCTTTCTGCTGATATTCTACTATCAATATAAGTTAATTTTATATCCTTTTCTAATTCCTTGACGATTACTAATAATTCTAATTTTGAATTATGCCATTCTTTGAGCATCGTGGTATTTCTGAATTATAATTTCTTCTTTCGTGTCGCGAGATATCGTCAGCAATCTATATTTATATGTTGTTGCTTCTTAATTAAATAGAACCGTGTAGCCGGTTTTAAAGTATATTTTTCCTACTTCATTTGCAATTGTTCATTTTTTTAATAATACACAATATATTTTAATAAGGATTACATAAAAGAATATGCTTTTTCAAAAGAACAGCTCAAAAAATAATTTGAATTATGCCTCTCTTTATTAATGTATGCGCACGCACCGAATGTATCGAGGTCGAAATCCAATCATAGAAATGGCGAACTGTTGTAGGTAGTATCATTACTCTTTCGCATCACACGTGTCTCGATAAGAAAATTAATTGCACGTTGGTAATTTCACGTTGACATCTATATTAAGTTTCAACGATTTTGTTATTTATTCATTGCCCTTGGGCACACTCGTATTTACTGTATTATCAACAAGGTGAAGACAATCATCGTAGTTGCACGTAAGTTTCGACTAAAGTATTCTTTTTACTGGTGTATAACTGCAAAACAATCTTAGAGCCCCAGTTTATTCGTAACTAGAAGGAGATAGTTCTTTTTTTGCTTTATACGTTACTGCTATCTCAAGATGATTCATTCTTGGAACAGAAATTTGTTATCAATTGGCAGTATTTCTTCGTATTTCCTTCAATGCAGGAATTGGATTTTATGAATATTTATTGTAATAGAATTTTTAGTCTGATTTTTGTAATAAATTTATTGCATCACATTGACACTGTGTCGAAATATACATAGTAAAGTAATTGTTTGAGGTGCGTGAGCTGCGTAAGAAGATTTATTAATTGTGCGAGTGAGAAGAACGAATGTCAAATAGAAATAAATGTATTTGTTTTCATGAAATATTTCTTACTGTTCCAGATTATATATATAAAGGTTTCACGTATTCTAAGGATAATCACAAAGGATATCCGTTCCCATGTATATATCATCATACGAATATTACTTTCTTCTACTATTAATAACTCTACCTGTATATTTATTTTTTAAATTATGGTCGTGGCTAGGCTGGCAATTATTTATAAATAATTAATACTATGTGTACTTTATCTTTGGTTGATTTTGTTCCTTTATTTTTAATAATACTCTGATTTTTTAAGTTAAATAGTAGAAGTTAAAAATCTTCTCTTTCTATGCGTATATAAGAAAGCATAGTCAGTACACATAATAATATCATTATAAACTTAATCTCATAAATTGATATAAAATTCTGTATATATACAAATATTATAAATTAAATCTTATTAGTAATTAAAAGTTCATCTAATCCCATTCTTCCTCTGTGTTTCCATATTCTAAATCTAGCAACATCTTTCCTTGTAATAATTCCAATTACCTAAACAAGAAATGTAATTTTACAATATCTGTTACAGAGAGGGCAGAGTAAATAGTCGAGAAAAGCTATTAATACCTCATTAGTATCATTAATAACTGGTAAATGTCGAAGACCTAAGGCTCTAAAAAGTCTAAATGTCCGTGGCAGTGTTGCTGACTGAAAACGACAATGAAGTTAATGATATAAATGCTCCTTTAAATCTACACTAATTAGATAGCAAAATGCTAGTGGATACTAACATGTTGCAATGTGTAGGGAGAAGGATTCATAAAAGGCCTTAAATCTATCATACACGTTTTATCTTCTTCAGTTATTGTCACTTGGTCAATAGTTGGATACCTAGGATATTCCTGTCTGAATAACTTAATACTCAGCAATTTATCCCAAGATTCTGCGTATTCGTTGAAAATTTTATTTTGTAATAACACTATTAACTGGGAGCGTAATATTAATCCTCGGAATCGTCCGTATGAATGGATTTCAGTCTAGAATAATAAATAGAAAAATAGATGTAACAAGATGATACAAAATTTGTTATGTACTGTAACACAATACTAATGTTTGTTACCTGGTCACTATTAGGGGGATCAACTACAGGAAATCCATTAAATGTTACGCATTTGAGAAGTTCTACTATATGCCCTACATTTTCTACAGTTTTTAATGTTACTACTGGATGACTCATTATTTCACTGGCATATATGTTGTTTGATAATGGCGGGGCTTCCCATGGTAATATGGGAACTCCAGCCATTTGTGTATGAATTTCATAAATTCCCTACAGAATAAGATATGATAAAAATTATTTAATTAAACCGTTAATATCTTCAAAACAAAGAAAATGTAGATCAATGTATTTCCATGCCTCATTAAAAAAGTCTCCAACCCATTTAGCCATGATAAGAACTATGATAACTGGCAAACCAAAGGATATTCCTTGCGTAGCTTCTATGAGGATAGCAGTTAAACTAATCGTCATTCTAACCACTCCTCCCAATTGAGCAGCTGCACCTAATAAAGCATATTTTCCCGGATTTAAGAACACCTGTAATTATTCAGAACAGTTCATAAGCAACACAATGGAGCACATAATGGTTTATATGACTATTCTCTTACACAATTTGGGAAAAGTTTTGCAAGGCCTGATCCAATCAATCTACCCCATGCAGAACCAATCAGGAGGGATGGTATGAAAAGTCCACTGGACATGGATAGACCAAATGTAGCAACAGCCAGGAAAAAATAGAGAACAACAAAAACAGCTAAAGTTATGTCATTATGGGAACCTACAAATAGCAGGTTTATAGTATGCATTCCATGTTGTTTACTATATACAATGTATTATTATAGCATACCCTGAGGATCATGAAATAAAGATCGTACACTACTTTCTGGTGTTTGAAACCATAAAGCCGCGGCCGCACTATATTCACCTTCATTGCAATACATCTGAATAGGAAACTTGGTGGGATCTCGTCCTAATGGTTTACAATCGTTTAGAAAGTAAATCATTGTGAATCCCATTGATGCACTTATTGCAGCGACTACAAGAGCCTCTATTACTTTCAACCATTTCTTTTTTATATATTTCAAACGAAAACAGCTGATTTTATAATTCAGATAATTCCAACATGCTCCCAAAAGTCCACCAACTGTTCCCACTACCATGAACAGGGGGATTTCATAAATTTGATAAGGTATTGTCTCAAATTTTCCAAGATTTAGCAAGCCTGGGTAGGAAAGATCGCCAGGTCTTCCATGGTAAGTGCTAAGGATAATATTTAACGTGAACGTAGTAATCATACTAGCGAAAAATGTTCTCCATGTAAGACTTTGATTAAAAAAGCTAGTCCCTTCTTCGATACTGAATAATACTCCCCCTAAATTAATTTTACAGTAATTAATATTATATATATTTATATGTTTTCTAGTACTTACCAATTGGTGCACCAAAAGCAGCGGATACACCCGAAGCTGCACCTCCCGATACAAAATCCCGTTTTTCGTGATCTTCTCTAAAATATTTAAATATTCCTAAGTCTTTTTTAAACGTAGTGCTTTTCCCCTGTGATATTCCAGCTGCTACCACAGCTCCAGAGTGTATCATAGGTCCTTCCTAGAATAATTTTTCATCCTATATTAGAAAACATTTTTTTATGAGCGATAAATAATAACAAAAAGGAGACAAAAATATTTACTTTTCCACCAGCTAGGCCTCCCACTACTGTACAGATTACACCTACAATTTTTACAGCTAAAGTTTTTATTCTAACAACTCGGGGCACTTTGATTCCGTTTAAATAACATTTCACCTGTGGAATGCCACTGCCTGCAGCAACAGGCTCTACGTAGGAAACTAGAACAGCTCCTATTAAAACAGGTGCAAAATTTAGAGTCAACCATAGTATATATGGTACCCATAGACAGCTTGTTTTTACACACCGATCAACATCTATTATTAACTCTAAGGAATAATAATAGAATTTATATTCTTTTTCTCTTATACATATACATTATAACGTAAAAGGATACAATACTTTAAACATCCATATTTCAGGTTGGTTAATTGATCTATAGAAATATCTACAAAACTAGCTATAAGCGCAGTGCAAATGCCTATTAATAAGAATATGAACCATCTGGCAAAATTCTTCTTAACTACAAACTTATATCCTTTTTTCCTTTCTTCATTTTGAAGAAGATGATTCTCGCATGGATCATAATCTAAACTCTAAGAGGTAATAACAATATATAAAATTACATAACACATATTTATATAAATTTAATTAGTTTTGAGATTAGTTTCATCGACGATCGACATACTAAGTTTCTCATGATTAAAAATAAACGTTAAGACAAATATTTAAAAGAAAATGCTATGGAATTACCTCGTAATTAGTTGATAAGAAATTGGTAGCACCAGGAGTCATTTCTTCCGTATTTAGTCTCCTTGGGTTACTGGAAAGCGTCTCCGCAATACTTTGCGATGATGCATTACCATGGTTGATAGTAATGTTCTATCAAAAACAGGAAAATAAATTATTAACAACAATAACAAATTTCACTTACACTTTGTTTACAACAGGTGTACAGACAGGTTATATCAGTTTCCGAAAATAACACTGAGAAGAAAGTAGTTTTAATTAAATACCCGAAATCGAACGTAGATGTCATCATTTGAATATGATGCAAAATTGTTTCTTGGTTTCAACAATCTGTCTCTGTCATCACTGTTCAAAGAGTCGTTGATGCTGTCATCGACATTGGTATTTATCATCACATTTGCGTTCGTAGGAATATCCATTTTTGAAACAGTGTCACTTTAAACACATTTTACAGTTGAAACTATCGATTCAGCAACGGCGCATTGAAATTATTCAGACATAGTTAACTGTTACCGAATACATGAATGCACATGAGGAAAAATAAAGTACACATTGGTCGTCACGTGATTAATACTATGATTCATGTATAATCGGAGCGGTGCTCAACTTGTCATAGATCTTCACTGTTGCAATATCACACTTTTCACCCATTCAATTTCTAAGTTGTTCAATTTTATTTAAATGACGCATTCATATGTTTGTTAGGGTACTAAAATTAATATGTAAAGCTTAGTTTCTTTTCCTGTATTTTACAGTTTCACGGATAAATTTACGACTAGAGAGAATTAATATTTGAGAGTCATTTATTTATGCATTTTCAGAAAATCGATAAGAAAAAATGTATGTGATTATTGCTTATCAGAAAACCAGGCATCCGGGATGTCTGCGCTATTCTTAAAAACAAAATTAAAAAGAAATAACATTTTTTCAAGAGAAAAATATATTATTACGATTTAGTATTACATAAGTTTATGTACAATTGATATATTGTTGTAATCGAGATACATTTCTGTTCAATAGTAATTGCCTCAATTAAACAGGCAATGAACAGTCTCCGATTACACTATCTGAAGTTGCAGCTATATATATAATCGATCATAATTTCCTCAATTAACGGTATCGTTAGCTTCATATATCATACAAAAATAGAATTTATGTTTCAATAATATGTACAAATAACGAAGATTACCATCTTTTTACACATTTTATGTACACCTATTTATAAAAAGAAGACTACTCAATTCTTAGTACAGTTAATTTGAAACGTCAGTTCTTGACAAATTCCTTACGCTTCGAAATCTCTGTCAAGAATAAAACTCTCAATATTTCTGAGCTCTAACGTTTCGAACTTCTAGATAAAGTGTAAAAAGTGTGTGAAGCGCTTCAAGTCGCGTGTCTTCCTCCGATGGTATATCTAAGAGATTGCAAATGAGATCAACGAACTGTGGTAGGTCGCAGTCTAGACTTGTGAAATCTAATTCGGACTCGTTCAGTTTTTCCTCGACTTCCGGTGGCCATTGTTGAAGCAACGAATCGATGTCTGGCATGGGTTTCGTTAAGTTCACAGCTGGTGGGTGTTTGCTCCTGTGAAGCTGATTTATATCCTCTATCCACTTATCAATGGACTTGCCATTTTTCTCAGCGTCCTCGATCCTTTTTATCACCGTTTGCCTGGCCGCACCTGCGCTTCTTAAATGGCTCCGTAATTGCAGATGAAGCACAGCGGGATCGGACTGATCGGTGCAGGGCTCGTCTAGAACTGTTAAACCAATTTTGTCATCGACACCATCCGGTCGTGGGACTTTTATGAAGGCGTCTATATCACCGACTGCTGGGATGTAGTCAGGGATAAACGGTATCAGCTTATAATTTAGCTCTATTTTCTGCGGAGTATACCTGCAAAAATGTTTTGCATCTTTCAATTTTCGATTTTCAAGATTTATCTGCCGTTCACTAGGTAAATGATCTTTGAAAATTCTCAGTGGATACCTCATGATGTTCTGAAATAATTCCTTCACCTCCGTGGACACTTGTAAATCCTCGAAATCCTTAGGATTATAAATTTCTACGGGTTGGACGTTGCTGGTTCCTTGGATGTCGTCGTCGTCGCTTTCTTCGCTGTCTGATGGATCGCTGTTGAGGCCCATAGATTTCCCAAAACTGTTATCGTTATCAGAATACCTGAAAGTGATATTTCCGTTCTACAGAAAAGTATACTTTACTCTATCGTTACTTAAATTTCACTCGAGTTTGTGCGCACCGTCTGAAATTCAGTTTTTCGCGCGGCGAATTCGCTTCCATGTTCCTTACGCTCTCGTTCATCGGATGTTGCCTAGATCTTCTCGAGCTGGATGGCCTGCGGTTCATTGGACTCTGTATTTCTTCAGCATTTCTCACCTCGATGCTCTCGTCGAATTTAGTAAACGCAGAGATGTTATGCATCTCCTCTTCGTCGCTGCTGTCCTTGATGTCCATCGTTCGAAATGACGATCTTCTGCCACGTGGAAAATTTCCCGACGTTTCCTCGACAGAACAATCGGGTGAAAATTGCTCGTAGGAAAAACAACGAGTCCGAATGGACGACTTTGTTTTGGTTCCTGTCTGTTAGTTGTTTCTATGGTTTCATCGTGGATCGATGAGCGCAGGCTCGGTCATTATTTCGCGACGTACACCTTTCTCATTCACTAGACATCGCGCTGGAGTAATTAAGGGATCATGATGAACTACGTAGTTACACAGCTTGTATTAATAGAGCGGTATCTTTACGAGTTATCGAGCAATAAAGTTAACAATTAAGGGAATAATCCTTTAAGTATTTAGAATGGATTGTTACTTTGTGACACGTGTCGTTTCGCGTCGTTTCGTCAATTTCGTGGTATGCTACGCCAAATCTAAGGTTTCAATATATTTTGTTATTGGTCGATCGAATTTTTTCTAATCCATGTATTTGTTTGTTTAACAATGTAGGTTCCATTTATTTACTTCAGCTTCGTAATCTATATACCGTTGATACGTTAACGGGATCAAATGTTTGGGTAATAAAATCGTACACTGTTTTTATGACCCACGATTTAAGAAACGCAATATGTTCCGGTTTTTTACCCGATAGGCCTTTATTTATTTATCGATAACGCGTCGAACGAGAAGTAATAATTTATATTACTTGTTGATAAAAAAAACTGCGTGGTCCGGGCGTAAAAATCAACTGTATTTATTCACAGAAATATGCAATTGCGATAATATACGTAGACGATAGAAAATTTCGCGTAGAGGAGACGAACCTTTGTAAAATGATTCGTCTCCAAAAAGAAAAGAAGGTGTTAAAATTCCCTATGAATAAAAGACATTTTACAAACTTACGCTATTGGACAATATCAACGTTGACTCAAAATAAAATAGTTCAAAAAATCTTTGTAAAACAGCATCGAACCGAGTGACTCACCGTTCACTCGAGATAAATCGTAAATCATAGCGAAGAAGAGAAAAAGGACGCTAAGGAGACATGCGAAAGATAAATAACGAGCTGGAAAACGGTCGAGATGTTTTCTAACAAACGTACAAGGTCGAGAAATTGTTAACAGACAGCTAGTTCGCACAATCGTTTGCTTGGAAATTCACATCGACTGATTCATTACCTGCGAGCCTTTGATAACGTCCAACGGTTATTAATTGTTCGGAATGTTAAACAACGGGCTCGACTCAAGCCCGCAGGATAGCCGTTTGCGATTCTCTACGATTAATTTTCCTACCGTTTAAATGCGAATTTTCAACGAGCACCACATCTCGAAATTAACACCGTTTTACGTTATATCGGGTATTTCCCATAGACGTGTCCGCTTCTCGTCCGTCTGATCAACCATTTCTGCGTGTTCCTTACAAATACTTTGTTGGTGGTTTGAGTGCTTTGCGAGTTCTGCGGTTGCACCGTGCCCAGACCGAAAATCGATTTTTTCGGGATCTGCGTTACCCTTTTCTCGTTGGACGTCCTCACTCGAGAGACGTCCTCGTCCGAGTAATTCCGCTTTGGAATTCTTCCTCGCGAGCAGATCGAGTCGCCGCAAGCGTGAAAGTAGCCTGTTGCTCCGGAAGTTGTGCTCGACACGCGAAAAGGGCGATCCTGCTGCGGACGATCCACGGTGACTCTGTAAGATTTACAAAATTTGTAGAATTTCGTTAGCTTCGAATCGTGCAACTCGTGCATCTCATAACTAACGTTTCTATGCCCGCAGACGCGTAAAGACGATCCTCGTTCTTCTCACATTTCGACGTGAGCACCACGAGAACGAAGAGAACGACGCAGATGATCGAGAACGCTACGACGTCGGTAGCTATGTTCCTAAACGTTAAGCTACGGAGCTTCGTATCCTGGTCAACGAAATCGTCGTTGCTCGTGGCCATCCAGAAGAATTTGTACAGGATTAGATCCTGAGGAACGAACGCTGGTGATTTCTCTTACGAATTTTAGTCGAATATCGCATAGTTCTCTCTGTCGGACCGATTGATCATCGTCTCGTTTCCGTCGTCACGTAACGAGAAGGTTAATCGCGCGTCCTACCCGTAAGTAGATGGAAATCTGATGGACAATCAACCGCACGAGATAGCAAATGTCGCTCAGATTGTCCATTATTGATCGCCAGTGGTTGATCATCGTCGACGCGGATCGATCATTCACGATTGCTCTTACGAAGGATCAGGTGGAAATTTGTAAAACCATCGTTCGCCGGAAAAATCTCACATCGCTCTGTCGGCTGACCAGAATTTGACAAAAGCTCCGCGATTCAAAAGCCTCGCTGTCAATTGTCGTAAAAATCGATATACGCGTCGAGATAAGTACCTTTGATAATATCGCGTGATTAGCGAAAGAAATATGCATCATTTTGAAATTGACCCTCTCAGCGCATCGAGCAATGGATTCGTTATCGATTTCTCTATATAAGAATTTTTCTATGGAATGATAAAGTTTATATGTTTCTTCCGGGAAGAAATTCTGCGCGATACGACAGTGTTAATCCTTTAATCAGGAAGCAGGTTTATTTAACGCGTGACGTACGGGAAATTGCGATTAAAACTCGGTTTCGTTTCCTGTGCGTCACTTAAAATAATGAAAAATGAAATGACATGCGGAAATGTATGATTATTATGTCGAAATTAGGAATTACCCTGCTTTGCTTCGATACGAAACACTGAAAATGGTTGAGAACAAAAGTTACTCGTTTTTATAGTAGAGATTTACGGTTGTTAAAGATATAAAATGATAAGAATAACGACAAGAAATTTAAAATGTTACAGAGTTTTGTGTTAGTAAAAAGTAGCACTGTCTCTCGCTAATCTGAAATGTCAATTCACGTTTATTGCACATCAGAAGGTAGTTATCTGTAGCCGATTCACATCTTCTGCGAACAGAGAGACATTCTACATACCATTTTTGCCGATAAAATCGTGTTTTTCTCTATAACTAAAAGTTTTTCTCTCTCAAATAAGATGTTTTTCTCTTGTGTAACAGTTTGTTTTTTGTTAAAATTTATAGCTGCAGTTGCCGCAAATTAAAAAAGCATCGGTTCAAGATCGGCTCATGCTGACAATGAGAGTTTTTATGGTTTTATTGTTTTGACCTGTTCTCATTTGAATTGATAAAAGCATGCGTCGATTATACTTTATTATTTGCGAGACTTCCTTCGAGATGTAGAAACGATATATATATAATATGACTTCAATTAAATATAATGTCCTCTAATTACAAATTTTTCTCTAAAAAATCCGTTTCTTTTCGATTATGGCAGTTCCACGAACGCAGGGACTAAAGAGTAAGGAAAACAACGAAATGTTTGACGCATAGAAGGAAAACGGTAGATCGTAAAAATCAATACACGTTAATTTCGTCTGCATCCGTTTCAGAGAAGTTACCTCGCATTTTATTTAAGAAAAATGTTCAGCTCGATGCGAAAAGGGTTAAAGGAAAAAGGAAATTAAAAATGCTAATTAGAATGGGTGAAAAAAAATGGATCGAACAACGACATAGGAATTTTTCCAAATAAATTCGCGTTTCACCCCGTGGAACGCCGGAAATCTCTTATTAACGACGTACTCGTATCTTTGCCATTATCTATCCGCAGATTCAGCAGACTTACCAGAACGTGTATATATTCCCGGCAATTAGCGACGCGTGCTGGTATCGGCGTCGTGCATAGAAATGAATTTCGAGCCACGGAGGAGAACGTCTAGGCCTTACGTATCTAATCGGTGCGCGCGTGTTGTTAAAACTCAGCTTTCGTCTAAGTCTCGTTCGTTACGGTGGTCTCGATGATCGAACATCCTCGGACAAGTTGCGGACGAGTATCGCGTTTGTCATCGATGGTGGACAGTCGACATTGAATAGATAGTATAAGGACACGAGATGCCTCGATTAACGCGCAATTAACAATTCGATCATTTCGCGACTGATTCTCGAGGACTTTTTTTCCCTTCTCGGTGAAACATCTCGCTCGCGCGCGATGATATGATTCGATGAAGTGGATCGTCGAGAAAAGTGGTTCGTCTTGATGACGATGTAGTTTTCTGGTATCTCGAACAGTGACATTGGTTTGGAATAATTATTTGGTGTTGCAACGAATGAAGTTCCTCGAGTGACATTGTCCTGGGATTTTTCAATAGACATGGAGAAATTTGGGAACGGAACTTATGTGAGATACTTTGGTGTAAATCAGAACTCAGTGTATAGATCGAAAGTCGATGACAAGCTTTTGGATAACAAATATAATGTTTGCAGACGCGAAATGACTACACGAACGAGGCGTTTCAAATGGAAGATGTCCACGACGAACGAAGAGGGAATAACGTTGGCGATATCGAGAAATCGCAAGGGGATTCCGAGGTGCAACAGAAAACCGCAGGAAATGACTCCTCGGTACATTATCTATTTTATATTTTACAGTTCTCATTCATTATTTAGTTGGATATCGTGCGCGAAGCGTCAGCGAAACGATAAAATATGTTCAGCTGCATTTACGTGTTTCCTTTATAGAAAGAGGCATGGGGAGGGAAGCTAGAATTTTTAATGGCATGCATCGCCACTTCGGTGGGCCTTGGGAACGTGTGGAGGTTTCCGTTCACTGCCTATGAAAATGGAGGTGGTGCATTTTTAATACCCTATATAATCGTCCTGATATTCGTCGGGAAACCTTTCTATTATTTCGAGGCACTTCTCGGCCAATTCACCAATAAATCATGCGCGAAAACGTGGGCCATGGTGCCAGCAATGAAAGGTAATTAAAGATCTACTAACAATCTACTTTCGATCCTTCCTTTAACGCCACATAAATGGCAAATTTCTCACTGGTTTCAAGGCAAAATCACTCTTTTCTTTACGAACTTTCACAAAGTAATAGGATAATAAGATAAGACGAGATAACACGATTAAATCGAATGCAATAACAATCAGCAAGTGTCGTTTCAGGTTTAGGATACGGCCAAGCATTCGCAGCGCTCTGCGTTGTCTCTTACTATTGCTCTTTAATGAGTTTAACGCTCTACTATCTGGTAGGAAGTTTTCAATCTGAATTGCCTTGGTCTTTTTGCCGAGAAGAATGGCAGGATCAATGCGTCGATGCTGCGTCGAAGGACAACGACACGAATAAAATAACCGGTTCAGATGTAAATTATAATGTTACCCTTCGCAGCTCCGCAGAATTGTATTTCAGGTTCGTTGCTCGCTCGATTACGCTAGAAACATAGATCAAACATTCCTTTTACGCATATCTTTAACTGTCTCTTCTGAAACGTTCAATTGGATCACCTTTCAGGAAGATCGTGCTGAACGAGTACGACAGCATCGAAGATGGAATCGGACTACCCTCTTGGCAACTGACCATCTGCCTGTTTCTAAGCTGGGCGACCAATTTTGCTGTGCTTTACCGTGGCATACAAAGCACTGGGAAAGCGGTGTACTTTCTCGCGTTGTTTCCCTACGTTATCATGTTTGCGCTGTTGATCAGAGCAGTGACCCTTGAGGGTGCGATCGATGGTATCCTCTTCCTTATTACACCAGATTGGGAGAAACTCTGGCAACCAAACGTGTGGTACGCCGCGATCACCCAATGCTTCTTCTCTCTATCAGTTTGCTTCGGTCCTATCATCACGTACTCTTCGTTTAACAATTTCAGGCACAACGTTAGCAGGTGAGACTTCGTGAGACGTCGATGAATTCGAGTAACGATGGTAAACAACCGTAACTTCCGTTTGTTCCAGAGACGTGATGATAGTGACCACTTTGGACACTTTCACCAGCCTATTGGCAGGATGCACGATATTTGGTATCCTCGGAAATCTAGCCCACGCGCTGGGCACCACGGACATATCGCAAGTAGTACGAGGTGGCACGGGTTTGGCGTTCATCTCTTATCCTGAGGCTTTGTCCAGATTCGGAGTAGTTCCTCAACTATTCGCCGTTCTGTTTTTCGTGATGCTGTACGTGCTCAGCGTTGGTAGCTCGGTGGCACTTTGTGCCGCAATTTTCAGCATTCTCTGCGACCATTTTCCAAAAGTGAAACACTGGAAGTTGGTGCTCGCAGTCACTGTGTTCGGATTCTTTGTCAGCCTTGTTTATATCACCCCTGTGAGTATTATAAAATTCTCGAAGAAATATTTGAAAAATATAAGGATAATCGAATTTCGATTATTTAAGGGTGGCCAATGGCTTGTGACGTTGGTTGATTACTACGGCGGGACATTCGTGTCCATCATCGTCGGTGTCGTCGAAATGATAACAACTTTTTGGATTTACGGTTTGTCGAATTTCCTTAACGATATGGACTTCATGCTGGGCGGAAGACCGTCGATTTACTGGAGATTCTGTTGGGCTGTGATTACGCCGATGCTAATGATCGTTATTTTAATTTACACGATCGCCACGTACAAGCCGCCTACTTATGACAATGCAGCATTTCCTGCATACGCTCTTGGTCGGTACATTCGAATAAAATTTCAATAATTGATTGAGTTTCTCTCTTGTGAAAATAATTGGTTTACGATTAACGTTTTTATAGGTATCGGATGGTTTTTATTCTCTTTGGGAATTCTTCTGATCGTTGGTCATGTTTTACAGAAGCTCATACATCTAAGATCGTCATCTCTAATCGAAGTAAGTGATTCCTTAATAAAACACGGTAATAATCCGATCGAGGATCGAATAACGATATCCTTTTCGAATTATGCAGACTATCAAAGCAGCGTTCAGGCCATGCGAAGAAAAATGGGGACCCAAAGACCCCAAAATTCGCTTGGAATGGAAGGAATTCGTGGCTGATAAGAAGTTCCAGCATCGAGGCGGTTTCATCGAGACGTTCCTAAAGTAGAATTAAAATAATGGAAATTGTTATTGTATAAGCATTTAGTTATTGTAATAACACTCCTTTGTATCTCTCTCCTCTGTAAATTCCTTCAGAAAAGAAAGAAAGGAATTTATTAGTTGCACTGTCGTAGCCACACTGATTTAGATTGAAGTTACCAAAATTTTTTTCTTTTGTAAATATGCAAATATATACAACGAATTCGTATAAAGTTTGAAATAGACATGCGATTTCTTTAGACGTGTACATAATATACGTAACGAGATAAATATCTCAAATGTTGTATAGTAACAATGACGAAGAAAATTAATGGGAAAAGTTTGAAGATAAAGAGACTATCGTCCTATTCAAATGATGTATATACTTATACGCGTGTAAAAGTAAATCTGTGACGTCTAAACCAAGGACTCTCGATTCGAAGTGACCAACTGAACATGTTAAGAAAGTTGTTCAATTAACTGTTAGGACACCTCCTGTTTATTGCTTAACGGTACACGATCATTTTCCAAAGGAATGGAAAGAACGTCCGTTGCATAAAAATAGAGATCTATAATCGATTGCGGCGTTGGTCATGCTTGAAAAGATTCGTACGATTACCATTTAGAACGAGTCGATGTACGAAGAAAACGTCGAGACGCATTCCTCAGCCGCAATGCCAAGCGTAGAAAGTAAAATTGGTGCACTGTATCAGTTTTTCCACCGCTCGTGATTATTTCTCGAGTTCGAGATTGATACCTCCGGGGATTTTCAAGGCAGACGTTCATTTTCTAATCAACAGGTAACAGCAGGGATAGATACTCGGATACGATGTTGAAAATTGCGCGTGGTTTACATCGATGTGTTGGTAACTTAATCTTTATTACTAACTTCCATCAACGAAAGTGTTTATTTTAGCACGTGTCGGTGAATGTGTTCGAAACAGATCGCTGAAAGTTTGTTACATAGATACCGTGTTATTACAGTGGTATTACTATTGTTCGAAGATATCATGAATTGCGTTCTAACAAAATGGCGAGCATTTCTTTCACTTTTTTCTCACGGACGATAAATATTGTAGCGGGTGCGCGTGTGTCGGTTTGGCGAACGTAAATGTTGCCTTTTCCTTAGATAGAAAGATCCATCGTAGGGTATGTCGTAAAAGGAGATGTATGTATGTATAAACAGAGCGAAGATTATTTTTCAAGCGATGATAATAATAATGCTAGCTGTTATTTTCAAGATTTCTCACGGCGCAACGTTGAAGCGAGAGAACAAAGTCGTCGATCAGTCTTCCAAACGCTCTTGCCTTGCATAGGTCGTGCATAGATCACTGGGGAACAATTCGTACAGTGCAATCGTATATGCGCCAGCGATTATGCGTTGCGCAAAGGTTTGTATCCTTCATTCGATCGTAATCGTGCGAATCTCGTGGTAATTAGAGACGTTTCCGATTACTTGGATAATTTTTTCCGGAGGAATCGACGAAACGGTGGATGTTTCAGGGCAATAATTACTTCGTTCGCAAGTTCTTTCGAACAAATTGTAACTTGGACGTATTCTCCACGTGGATGTGTTTCTGGATTCGATTTTAAGTTTCGACGATACGTTTATTTAAAAATTAATTCGCAAACGATCGGTCGTTCGAAAAATTGACTGCCTTTTCTACTAGCTAATCTAAATTGCAGCTATAAACTCGAATTAGAAACGAGATTCGTTTATCTTAATGACGACGTTACCTATTTTTGCTAATCACTTCGACACGTGTCACACTTATCCACTGTTTGGACGTAATTAGCGTATTTTCCTCTACTTCTGAAAATATCTCTCGCCTTTACAATATTTACAAAATTCCTCAAATTATTGTCTTGTTTTATACACTTTATCTTCCTCTAGGAAATGGATTCGAGACGATTTTTCGCGTTCCAAGAGGCAGAGAGGAAAAATCATTTTCTTAATTGTAATTTATGCTTCCTCCGTTTGTTACGCTTTTTATGTCTCGACCGGTGGAAACGGAGATTGGACGATTGTCTCTTGCGAATTCCCGTCGACATCAGATCTATTGTAATCTGTTCGCAATTGCTGAAGTTAATTGCGTAGAGTTCAGAACGGGGAGAGACTCGTTACTCTCTTATGTAAACGAGAATCCAAGAAATTCGCTAACGTCGAGTTTAATCGCGAATCCTTCAGCCGTCTGCTTTCCGTTCACAGGTTAATTTTGCGAGTAACGACGACATCGAAGGCTCGTACAGGCTTTCCGTGATATCCGGGAACGAGAAGCCGCTGGAGAACGGGGTAAGTCTTTACTTATTCTACACTTGAAATTTCAATTCGATATCTACATATATATATTCATTTTGCAAGTCAACAGCTGTTAATCTCGAGGATGAAACAGGTAGAGCACAATGGGATAGCAAAGCGGAATTTTTAATGTCCTGCGTGGCGTTTTCTGTTGGCCTTGGTAACGTTTGGCGATTTCCTTACACCGCGTACGAAAATGGCGGTGGCGCGTTTCTGGTGCCGTACATCATCGTCTTGTTCATCGTTGGTAAACCAATCTACTACATGGAGATGATATTAGGACAATTCAGTAGCAGGTCCTGCGTTGAAGTCTGGTCCGTTTCCCCTGCTTTCAGAGGTACTGGTAGTTACCACAGTTCTGCTTTTACATCGTTGCAGAAGAGAGATCGAAAAGCACGAATCCTTCGACTGTTGCAGGGATCGGTTACGGTGTGACCATTTCCGTTTTCCTCGTGGTGACGTACTATTGCTCGCTGATGGCACTGACGGTGTATTATCTGCTGGCCAGCTTCCAATCGGTCCTCCCTTGGGCTTTCTGCTGGGACGAATGGGGAGACACCTGTTTCGATAGTAATTCTAGCAATAACGAAACAGCGAACGTTAGCAAAAGTAGCTCTGCTGACTTGTACTTTCGGTAGGTAGTCGAATGTCTACGTATTCTCTTTCTCGACAGTTTACTGGTTTTCCATTTTTAGTAAAGTGGTCCTTAATGAAGCTGGGATGCACGAAGGACTCGGAGTACCATCTTGGAAGCTAGTTCTCTCCTTGCTCACCAGCTGGATCTTCGTCTTCATAGTACTCAGTAACGGAGTGAAAAGCAGCGGTAAGGCTGCGTATTTCCTCGCCCTGTTCCCATACGTGATCATGATAAGCCTTTTGGTAAGAGCGGTTACGTTGGAAGGAGCGGTCGACGGTATTGTATTCCTGTTCAAGCCGACTTGGGAGAAAATCTTTGATCCTTCGGTCTGGTACGCGGCCGTGACGCAATCCTTCTTCTCCCTTGGAGTTTGTTTCGGTGCTGTTATCATGTACTCGTCTTACAATCGGTTCGATCACAACGTGTTGAGGTAATCGAGCAAGTTTTGTCTGCTTTGGAATGGTTAATCGATTAAAATTCTGATAACTAACGCATTTCTCCAGAGACTGCACGTTAGTAACCACTCTGGATCTAGGTACGAGTCTGATCGCAGGAACGACTATATTTGGAATTCTGGGCAATCTTGCCCATGAATCAGGCAAAGAGGACATAAGCACCGTGGTCCGTGCCGGAACAGGACTCGCCTTTATCTCGTATCCGGAAGCTCTTGCGAAATTCACCGTCGTTCCGCAACTTTTCGCAGTGCTCTTCTTCCTGATGTTGTTCATCCTGGGAATTGGTACCACTGTGGCCTTCACTGCGGTAATTAACAGCGTCATCAAAGACAAGTTCCCCCGGTTCCAAGACTGGCAGGTTTCCGGTGCTGTTTCTTTGGCTGGCTTTTTAGTTGGCATTGTATATTGCACACGAGTAAGTCTACCACGAATATTTTGATCTTGTTAACAATAACGATAAAGTTCTAAAGACAATATTGAGCTCTAAAAAAAATTCTTTTCATTTTGTGTCAATCTTTTTTAGGGAGGACAGTACATCTTGAATCTAGTAGACTATTTCGGTGGGACATTCATCATAGTGTTCCTAGCGTGCTTCGAAGTTATCGCTATTTCTTGGGTATACGGTAAATTGTCATTTATCTTTTGCACGAGTTCGCGAATACATCGTTTCAAATGATTATATTATATATACAGGCGTTGACAATTTTTTGGACGATACGGAATTTATGGTCGGTACAAGACCTTCGTGCTATTGGAGATTCTGCTGGTGTTTCTTAACCCCGTTGACTCTTTTTTCCATTCTGTTCTATTTCCTATCGGAGATGAGGCCTATCAAGTACAACGGCGAATATTACCCAACTTCCGCTTACGGTACGATAAATTCCATGCTTTTATTCAAGGAAGATACAAGATAACGTCTTACATAATGTCTCCTTTCAACCTGTAATTCCTATTGCAGTCGTTGGCTGGCTACTTTTAGGATTAGGAGTGATTCAACTTCCTATTTGGATGACGGTCGGCAGGTTTAGACAGAACAAAGAGGAATCTTGTTTGGATGTAAGGAAATGGAAGTACGGGTAGTAGAAAAATGTTAATTGTACGTTATTCTTGTATTTATATTTCGTAGATTCTCAAGTCGAGTTCCGATTGGGGTCCCAAGGATCCGATGAAGTATAAAGATTGGAAAGAGTTCAAAGATTCGAAGAGGATAGCCAGGTTGAACAGGAAAAAATCGCGGCTCGTTACATTCTTGATTGGAGACGATTAAATGGAATTGCGTGGAATTAACTGAATTGAAATTCAACGAGAATCGATCGTCGTTGACTTCTTTCACGGGTTCAGAGGATCTGCAATGGGAATAGCACAGTCGTTACAGCCTCTCAAGACATTGTACATTAGACAGAAATATTAAATAAATCAAAGTCTCATATGCCCCGATAATATTCACGCTTAAGAATTGCGACAAGTACAAATTACTCGAGGCAGAGATCTTCTTTATCTTAAATTTAAACATTGTTTCTTTGCACGAGGAGATATTATCTATTATACAACAGCTAGTACTCCCCTTTCGCGTCGTTTTTACGAATTAAGATGTACATTAATTGCTGCCACTTTGGCTCGGTTCTGACACTCCTCTCCTTTTCTTTCTCCTCCTTGAAGCGGAGCCAAGCTTTCCTATATTCACTTTCTCTGGGTCCCCATTGCGGTGCGGGTGCGAATGACTTTTTGAAATTCTACAAACAATTACAATTCGACGGACAGAAATGTTAAATTTGTAAATGATGTTTTATATATTGTACAGTGTGTACCTGTAACACAGGTAGATTTCTATTCCTTAGCATTTCCACGATCATCCAACAGGGTATTTGAGAAACACTGAAGCAAAGCAGAATTGTTCCTGCCACGTGAGCCGAGGTGGGATATTCTCTTCCGCCGTATTCCAATGGAGACAGAGTGGCGACGGTATAAAAGAAAATCGTGATCAAAATTAGTGGCGCCACGAGGAACCAACAGATCCTCCAGTAGCTGCTCATTTTCCTGCCCAGCATAAATTCTATATCGTCCAGAAAATTTTCTATCCCTGTCGACAAAGAAGTATTCACGCTACTTTGAAAAAAAGCAAGAGAAGAAATTAAAGAACAGAAAGTACAAACCATAGACCCATGTTAAAGCAGTGATCTCGAAGAAGGCCAAAATGAATACCACGAAGGACGTGCCATAGTAATCGACCAGAGCTAGTATAAATTGCCCACCCTGTGTGTCACGAATACTCCAATTAATAATTAAAAATATTCGACGTTCGAGAAAATCAGTAAGATAAGCGTCGAAATCGCTACGAATTTCAGAAGAGAAATGATTATGATGTAACTGTGAGGTACGTACCGGAGTGACGTAGATTATGCTAACAGCGAATCCCATTAAACAGACCGTGACAACGATTTTCCAGATTTCCACGTTTGGAAGCTTCTCTTTCAACGAACTTATTATACCTGAGACCATTCCTACGATGCTGCCCACGCCCAGAACGAACATCATTACGAAGAACAGCACCGCGAATAACTACTCAGGATTGCGAAAAATTTCCAAATTAATTTGCTATTCAAAATTTCGTCGATATATAATGCAATATTACAGAGATTAAACATAGCATGCAACTTTTCAGATGAACGTAAATCGCAGCATTAAATTGATTACCTGTGGCAGGACATTGAATTTCGCTATAGCGTCAGGATAGGAGATGAACGCGAGGCTAGCGCCGGATTTCACCACTTTGTCGATATCCTCTATGCCCATCTCATGGGCCAAATTCCCGAGGATCCCAAAAATTGTGCACCCCGCCATGAAGCTTGTCAAAGTGTCGAGACTAGTCACGATCATCGCGTCTCTGAAACAAGGGAGTCACCAAAGACTTGATCTGTAGTCTATTTATTAACAAGACGAATATTGGTAACGTTACCTGTAGATATTGTGCTTGAAGTCGTTGTGCGACGAATACGTGATGATGGAGCCAAAGCAGACGGAAAGAGAGAAGAAACATTGGGTCACAGCCGCGTACCAAACGGTTGGCTCCAATAGCTTCGACCATCGCGGTGTAACGAAGAACAGAATACCATTTCCAGCGCCATCCAATGTCACTGCTCTGATCAAAAGGCTGATAAGGATGACGTATGGAAAGATCGCGAGGAAATAGGAGGCCTTTCCGGAACTTTTCACTCCCCTGAACGTGATCAGAACAACGGAAAGCCAGCTGACGAGTAGACAGATGGTCAATTTCCAATCTGGCAGTCCGATCCCATCGTCGATGGTGTTCTTTTCTTGAAGAACCACTTTTCTGAAATTATCAGGCGAACGATCAATTTATTTCTCAGATTAAACGACGCGTATACTTTTTGAAAAATTAAATGTCAGTCAATCGTTTTACATCTCGCGTGTGTTTATCTGGTAATGATGTTAATAATTGTTTTAATATTCCCCCGTGTTATGTATTCCACGGTGAGTTACTTTTTGAAAACTATTCCTTCAGAGTTAGAACAAGAAATTCAGTTTTTCTAAACGCGATAGAGGATAAAGTAGTTTATTAGGAGAAAGTGATTTACAGAAAGTAAAGTTCCGCCGAACTTCTTCGTTGGCTCTTGACTAATTCATCGAACGTGCTGATATTGTTGCTATTATTACCATCGATCTTGTTACTAGAATCTATGCAATAATCACTCCACTCTTCCCTGCACCTCGCCCATGGTAATTCAGCGGAGAACGAGGCGACCAGAAAGAAAAGCGTGATGGCCATCAAGGAACTGTAATAAGTCATCAACGCCACGGTCGAGCAGAATTGGGACCATCCGACGCCTGAAACGATAAACTCTGGTAAGGGACCAAACGCCTTCTATAATACCTGGTATCAAAAATAAAAGGAGAGAATACGCCATTTCTCACTTTATAATCAACCTTAAACGAGAAATCATCGAATTACCAGCGAACGCGGGTGACACGCTCCAGACATTCAACGAGGAGTACGAAGAGAACTGTCCAATGATCATCTCCATGTAATAAAATGGTTTTCCAACGAGGAACAGGACGATGATGTAAGGTATTAAAAAAACACCACCGCCGTTCTCGTAAGCGGTGAAAGGGAACCTCCAGATGTTGCCAAAACCGATGGACATCGCTATGCAGGACATCAAGAACTCTAATCCGTTGTTCCAGGTGCTTCTCGTGTTCGTTTCCTTTGGTGGATCCAAGCATTCCGTGATCGATCGTCTCGGATCATCGCGTGGCTTGCGTTCGTCCGCCTCGTCCACGGCGAACGCCAGATTTCGATGACCGTTTCGTCCATCATCATCCTACGAAGCCCCCGTAAATTACCACTCGCACGCAATTAAACCGCCATCAGCGACGGTTTTATGTCCTAGATTACGACGAATTCAATTTTTACGCGTTTTATCGCGTGAGTCAAATCTCGCTATCGCGGTTGGTTCAATTTCAAAGCCGTTTTATCGCTCGCCGCAACTTTCGCGACGACCTCAATTGTAAATCAGAGAAGCTTTTACTATTCCATCGTTCCGGGAAAATTCTGTCCTAGTTTTCCATCGAATGATTCCCGTGACGTTACCTCTACTGGTTCGAGTGCGTTTTTGCCAGTTGGTAATCAAGAGAGGACTCGAAACGTTATTGTTTTTTGGAGAGGAGCGTGGAGGTAATCCGTGGATCTCGAACGAAGCCAAGACAAATACGACGAGCGATCAAACTTGAGAAAAATGGGCCACTCTGTGTACAAGTGTCTCGGTTAATAATTACCAGATTCAAGAACGATTCAACGTCCACACGTTTCTAAAGAATCACTACTCCATCGACTATAACTAAGTATAAAAAAAATCAAAATCCGTGAAACAGTTTTATTGCGTATCTGTGATTCGAGTCGCGATTAATTCGATCGATTTAATCGTCGAGTGTCGTCTGGACCGAGTCATCGAGTAACAGGTACGCTGACATCAACGTGAATTCAATTTATCTAGATCTGCATCGATAACGCTGCAACACAGAGGTTCTCGACATTTTTCATTGCATTCGTGGCACGCAATGGACAACACTTAATTAGCTTCGAGGGCGAACGTGCGTCTGCTGCAACGTTACACATTCCACCGTGCGACGAGACACGTAAACGGTTTTACGAAGGAACAATAAAAGAGGAAGAGAAACGCGATCGATCACTCACCATTCCTTCGTTCATTCGTCGCAGCAGGACGCGGATGACTCGTTAACCAGAAGACGACGAACGTTCCTCGTATGCGGAAGAAAACCCAGAAACGGACTTGGTCGTTCGCGATCTCCGTCGATCGACCGAGCGTCTCTCCTCTTATATTACGAAACGTGTGCCGATACTGCACCCCCGGCGGACACTGAAAAAACCTTAGACGATAAAGCGATCGTGATCTCAATTTAGATTATATTGCAGTTCCGTACACTTCATTTGATAACGGTGGATATCTTCTTTGCGCTATTCAGATTCGAAGACAGAGAAGTACGATTTGCTACTTTTTTCGCGCATTTTTCTAGAATTCTCAAGTTTGTTTAATTCTGTCGTAGGCATCGAGTTCCAGCAGTGTGTTCTGTGATCGAAAATAGATACCACTGATTCGTTCTCGATGTGATAAGTAGCTGCGAATGGTTTACATCGAACGAACGATTCATTTGCGATATGAATTTTGCAATACGTCGTAAATGGAATTTTTACTTTTAATTGCAGGCAATTACGATCTTTGTAATCGCAGCAACAATTATATTTTTTTATAGAACTTTTATTTAATCGAGGGAAACGTTGCTCGTTTCGAAATCGTAACTTTTCGTCTTTAAGAATCGCAACGATGATTATTAGAGAGTACTAAGAACAATTATTCGTGATAAGACAGTTAATGCCAGTATTGTTCACCATTGATACCGACGTTTACTGCTCTCTTCCGTTGTGTAACTCAATTTTGTGCACGATATTATTCGACACACCAGTATTTGCAAACGATGATTATTGGGTAGAACGATGTGAAGTTGGTGTTAAAAATGTTTAATGGGCGACTATCTGAAGAGCAGAGATGAAGGAAGATATAACCTCGAGAAAAAAGATGAATCATGGAGTTTAATGAAGAAAATCGGAAACTCAAATTGGATGAAATAGTGCGTTGAATATGTAATAACAGTTTTAATATAATTACGTAGGAAATTACAAAGAAAGACTTAATGTCTCAGACTTTTTTGTTGGACTATCTTTTTATTAGCTCTGGTTTCAGAGAAAAATGGGCAACGAATTTTCAAGTACATTATAATCAATGTCGCAAAGCAATATTTCTCATAATGAGGTGATTCGGGTGATTAAAGCCTTAGCTGATAACCGAAAGCTCCAAGTTCAAGGCGAGAAGATGAAACTAATACCATTTTTGTATACTTCAATTAAATAGCGCTTTATTTCTTCATCGTTTGTTTTGAAAATTCTTTTTAAAAGCGAAACAGATCTTGCGCTCTTTCTTCGTCAATTGATTTAATTGTAAACGAATCAAAGTAGAAAGGTAGGATAAAATTAACAAACGTTTAAACTGCAAAGGAAGGAAGAAGTGGAGCAGCATCGGATGGAAGATTAGCTCCTCGAGAAGAAATCGAAAAGTTTTTGCGCGAGAGATCGTTAAGCCAAAGTTTCATCAGTACTTTTGTAAAAGTTGGTTACACTGAAGAATGTCGCAGGTAAACCAATTAATATTTGTAGAGTGTGAACGATTCTGATTGTATGCAAATGGATATGCGTGGACGGTAGGATGTTTAGAAGATGATAAATAGAATAATTACGTGCGATTGGGTTCGAGAAATGCGAAAGAAGAGTGTTTAGAATGAAATAAGTGGAGTGACTGCGTGCGTTTGAGTTCAAGAGACCAAGATGCGAAAGAAGAGTATTTGGAATCGAGCGACAGGACCTGGCGACAGGATCGCGTGACTGAGAATGATAAGGGTCGTGTGGACGTGACCTCGAGCGTCTGAGGAAGTGACGCATGAGGAATGCATGGAGAACAGAGTGAATCTGAGGAGTGAAAGTAGTTAGTATTTAGCGAGCAGCGATAGAGTGAAGATTGAAGAGTCAATAGCGAGCAGCGACTAAGCAAAGAGCGAATTAGTAACTAAGACCGTTAATTAATGAAGTATACATGTATTAATTTAAGAACGATCATTTGTCCTTAGGCTTTTAAACGCAATGGGTTTTACCAGCGAGGATACGGATAGATTGCAGGAGTTGTGGGACTTGGAGATGAAAAGTCGCGACGAGATCGATTCCTCCGCGTCTTCGCCCTCTTCTTCTAATGAGTATTTATCATTAGATGGGCTGTACTTGAAGAAGCTGTTGAGCAAACCCTTGGTACAAGCTCTTCGAGAGATCGTCATGAGAAAGCCTTTCGATCCTGTCGAATATCTAGCTCATTGGCTCTTAAATTATAAAGTTAATTGACCTTTTCATCTTCTCGTTGTCGAACGTTTTCGTTTATCATCTACATATTGGTTCTTTTTAATTTCAGATCTGCGAAGAGAGGGAGATGAGGAGAAAGGAATTCGAATTGGAACTGATGATCGAAAGGGAAAGAGTCGTACAACGAGTGAGTGCAATGTGCAATAATAATTATATTTTTATAAAAATCGTAGATTGTACATTTGTCTGAATCTGTGCAACAATAACTGTTAACTACGCTTCTTATATTGAAAAAAGGATGATAAAGAGGAGGTGCCGATTAAGGTGGAAGAATATGAGGAAGAGGAGGAGGAGGGATTTGTCGACGATTGGAGCGTTTTGAACGATGAGTAATTCGAAATTCTGTGATCGAGACATTTTTTAAAGGTGCACAATGCGTTCCTAGATAACTTAACGACTACATAAAGGTAAAAATATCTCGAATAAAATGATATGAAATTGGACGATCGTTTTAAACTCATTTCACGTGCGTTCTAAGGCAGTTTATAATAATTCTCTGGTTTGGTCCCATTCTGTATTTAATACTGTGTTTTGTATGACACTAAAAGTATCCGTTTCCATTCGAAGACGCTCGCTATTAACTTCGTTTCGTCCCATCATATTTCATTCTTGAGACTCGTCACTTTTCTTTTCTACATCGTAAAATACATTTTATTATACCATATTGGAGGCCAGTCGTTCACGTAAAGTCTTAAATGGATTATATTTGCGGTTCAGGGATCCGTGTGATAATTTTGCAGTGAACAATATATAGATGCAGATCTCGAAACAATCTGACTTTCGTCTAATCGTATTCTAAACAAATTTAGATAGAAAGTAAATATCTCAGATTTCTTCGTTTCACACTGTTTCCAGCAAGCTGAATCCGAGGAGATTGCTCGAAATCGAACGATATCTTAGTTGCACTCGAAACGATATCTGCGTGCCTCTTGGCATTTTTTTATAAATAATTAATAATTTATAAGAACATGATACAGAGGGTGTAGAAAGCTCATAAATAAAACGTGAATAATTAGTGGAATAAAGACGATGAATGATAATGTTCAGCTTCGAAATTGTTCCTCCGCGACACGTATTCTAATAGTCGAGTGAAGCGTGGTGAATCGTGACCAACAGAGTGAAATTCCATCCTTGTCACACTAATTTATCCTCCCAGCACAGTATTACGTAAATGAACTGTTTGATCCTCGAAGAGTCTCTTTTCTCTCGAATTTTCCTTTTGGTCTCTTTAAACTCGCGCCAGGAGGCCAGCTCTCTGGTATTTTTTGGTCCCCACTCCGGGGATGGTTCAAACGAAGACTTGATTATCTATAAAATTCATCATACCGATGTATAGAAAAATATAAATTTATCATTCGAAAGGATAAAGTTGATCGTACCTCGGACAGATGCAGATCTCTTTTACAGACCATAGTATAAATCATCCAGAATGGTACTTGGAGGATACCAAATGCGCAAACAGTCCATCCAGCAGCTGTAAGTTACATAAATGGATTCTTATAACTTAATACATTATTTTAATAAATGGTGCGTTGTAAATTTTTCATTTACGAACCGTATGCACTGTCAGGATAGCGAACACCGCTGTAAGTGAGGGGCCTCAGAGTGATTAACGTGTAAATTAAAATCACAGCCAGTAAAATGGGAATAACTATGCCCCAGCAAAGCCTCCAATATGCCGACGGTCTTCTGTTCAACATGTACTCCACGTCGTCCACGAAATTCTCCAATCCGTACACCCAGAAGATGCCAGTTATTTCTAGAGTAGCCAGAATGAATACTACAAAGGATCCTGCATAGTAGTCGACTAATTCTAGCATGAACTGACCACCCTGTAAATAATCAGTTGAAAACATTCTCTAGAAACTGTATCTAGTGTGCTTAATATAAAAATCAATGGTATCGCTTACAGGTGTGCAGTAAATAATGCCAATACAAAATCCAAAAGAGGTCGTGCCAAGTACTACGTAGATGTGCTTCCAATTTGGAAATTGGTCACTGATGATTGCGATTAGTGAGCCAGCAATTGCGATGGCGCTTCCAATGCCGAGGACGTACAACATTAAGAAGAATAGTACGGAGAATAACTGAAAATGAATACAAGATTAATCAAATGAGAGATTAGACAAGAATGTAGTAAAAAGTTTGATTTTCTTTGGCGAACAGGTTCGAAGGATGTTGATACTTACTGACAACCTGAATGTTTGATAGGCGAAATCTTACCTGTGGCAGAACAGTGAACTTTGCAATGGCATCTGGATAAGAGACGAAAGCAAGACCGGTTCCCCCCCGGACAACGTTGCTGACGTCCTCGGTGCCCAGTTCGTGAGCTAAGTTACCAAGGATGCCAAAAATGGTGAAGCCAGCCATTAAGCTGGTGAATGTGTCCAACGTTGTTACCACTATCACGTCTCTGAAAAAGAAAAAAACGATAGAAGAACCCCACGTCTAGACAAAGTTACGCAAAATTTCCAGTTTATACACGGCAGCATCCCAAATTTGGATCCAGGACTAACTATAAAACTAGTTACGTAATTGCTGCCTATTTAGCGATCGTAAATTATAGCGTTGTTAATTCTTGAGTTTTAAACAAGGCTACAATTACGTTGCATTGTTTTTCATTCTATTGTTTCGCAACGAATTCTTTCAAATTTCCATCGAAGAAAACGTGTTTTACAAAACGAGAACTGCAAAGAGTAATAAAAAAATAGAAGAGGGGGTGCGCGCGATTTTCGATGGTTTGTGTTAGTCGTTTTCTAATTTACCATTATTTTATATTGAGAAAGTAACCTGTATATATTGTGCCTGAACTCGTTGTACGACGAGTACATGACGACACCGCCGAAGCACACTGAAAGCGAGAAAAAGCACTGGGTGACAGCAGCGTACCAGACGTGCGCGTCAAACAGCTTCGTCCAATCTGGTTTTATGAAGAATATGATCCCGTTCACCGCGCCGTCCAACGTTACCGCTCTGACCAGCAGGCTTATCATGATGATGTAAGGAAAGATCGCGAGGAAATAGGCCGCTTTCCCTGAGCTCTTCACGCCACGTGCCAAGACAGCAAATATGCAGCCCCACGCGACGAGCAGGCAAATCGTCAACCTCCAGTCTGGAAGGCCTATACCGTCGTCGATGTTCTGTTTCTCTTTCAACACCGTTTTCCTGATAAGAAACAAGAAACAGAGAATTACATCGTGCAATTACGTCGCCCTGTTTTATTTGCCTACCACGTAACACTTGATGGATAACTCGTAATACACTGAATAAAAGAGCAAAGGAATTTATTCATAAAGCTTTACCTAAAGTAGAGCTCGGCAGAGCTGATCACGTTGGTATTGTTTCGCTTGGTGATGTTGAAAGCACCACCTGAATCGACGCAGGAATCACCCCATTCCGTCAGACACGTGGACCAAGGAAGTGGGGATTGGAAGCTTCCAATTAGATAGAGGAGAGTCACCGACATCAACGAGCAATAGTAAGTTCCTACGGCGAGCGTGGAGAACATTTGTGCCCAGGCGACTCCTCGAAACGCGGGTACTGTAAACAAACGATTAATT
Organism: Xylocopa sonorina; assembly: GCF_050948175.1. Classification (NCBI taxonomy): domain Eukaryota; kingdom Metazoa; phylum Arthropoda; class Insecta; order Hymenoptera; family Apidae; genus Xylocopa; species Xylocopa sonorina. Next base: position 19,874,778 of record NC_135193.1, read on the forward strand.
CTCATTTCCAGTGTTATGATCGTTCCTGTGTTTCGTATGGATACGTGCAAGAAATATCGGATAGCAGAGTGCAAAAGCGATCGAAGAGGGCCGCGTGCATTTCTACGTTGTGTCGCCCCTCTTTGAGGCTTGGCCTGAATTTGGGTGGGCCATGGCGTTCGAGGGAACCGGAAGTGTTCGCCAGAGTTTTCGAATCTCCGCTACGAAGCAAGAGCAACAACTTTGAGAGCTTCCAAAATTCAAAGCTCCATGATATAAAAAAAGACCATGTGGGTGTCCTCAAGACTAATACGAATGGTCTAAAAAGGCGTTGTTACACGAACCCTCGGATGGATAACGAGTCGTCACGCGTAATCACTTCGCCAATTTTTCAAATATATTTTTCTATCGTTTTTTAATCAGATGTTCGTGGAATTTTTTTCGTGTCGTATCTCATTGCTATCTTTAATTGTACGATACATTGGCAAACTTTGTACGAAAGCCTCTGGACCACTTTAAACATGTCGAACTCTCTTATCGCGTTGGTTCCAACAGACGATCGATCACTTTTCCTTCAATTCTAATCGAGGCACAATAAAACTCGTGTCGGTCGTAACAATAGTGATTTATCAGACGTGATTTAACCGTACGCGAAAGTATCACACCGAGCGTACAGAAGTATGTAATCCAGGGATTTCCCAGACGTCCTGCTCGATATTGACTCGCGAAACCGGTCCATAATTGTTGCAGTTCTTGCTCGAACTTCGATAGCGTGGATGCTTTATAAACGCGGTCGACCACCTTTCAAAAATCAGGCCAAATTTTCGCAGAATGTTACTCCGAACTTTGAGATTGTTTCTGTTCGCAAGTGAAAATCTACAGTTATTCTAATATCGAAATAAGCTCTGTCAATGTTCTAATGTCGCAGCAATTTGTTACATCGCGTTCGCGTACCTGCTGTCCACATTTTCACCGACGATCTGCTGCAGAACTGTCCCATTATCATCTCCAGATAATAAAACGGTTTACCAACGAGGAATAAAACGATGATGTAGGGTATCAGGAATACCCCACCGCCGTTCTCGTAGGCCGTAAACGGAAATCTCCAAACATTCCCAAGGCCTATGGACATGGCGATACAGGACATCAAGAATTCCAATCCGTTGCCCCAGGTTGCCCTTTCCTCTTCGTTCTCTGTAACCGACTTTAGGGATTGCGATATTAAATTAACATAACTCGTTCCTGTCGAGAAATTAGAGATAGTTCTTTACGAATTCGATGCGTTTACCATTTCTTCCGGTAGCGACAGAGGAAGCGGCAGTTTCCTATCGTTTTGGATCCCATAATCGAAATTGTACGTCTGGTTACTTTGAAACTGCGAGCAAAACAGAATTCTCTGATTACTCGTCACATCGCTATCGTCGGTGAATATTAATTTCAAGTATTTTGTAAAAGTGAAAGGGCGGAATGCCGTGTTCCAGAAAAATTGCCAGGCAGTTCAGTCACCTTTTCGTCGCTGCGTTTGCTCGGATGTTGGAAATCGGTGGTCGCGTGGCCGTCGTCCCCGATGAAAGCCGCGTTTTGTTTCCCTTGCTGCGAAAAGAAATCGTTTAACAATGGCATTACTCGAGGCGATTTAACTCTCATTTAAAGGTGCGATCGCGCAGCGTTACGTTCTGCGCTATCGCGGAGTTATGCGGCTCGAAAGAACCGTGGCACGGCAGGAGCGATACTCTCTGCGCGGGCATACCTGTTTAGTTTGCAAGGACACTTTCGACAGCCTGAAATATTACACGCGATACAGGTTGTAAATTACCTGTCTCGATACAGCCGTGCAATGTGCACGAAATATCGCAGACATCAATCAAACGACATTAATATCTTCCAATTAAACTGCAATATTTTATAATATAACACGTATACTTTTTTTTTAACACTGTTTCGAAGACTTTATTTACAGAGAAAGATCGTAAGCAACGAAATGTATCGTGTAAGAAGTAGCGTGCAATTATCCTATATAATTATTATTGCGTACGTATCCGTGCAGTGTGATTAAATGGACCAGAGGCTCTCAAACTGGATTTCGCGGCTATAATATTTGATCCTTTGAATTTGGATGTCCTTTTCGAGGGGATATCGCAAGTTTATCACACAACTTAAATGTCCTCTCTGAGAGGGTATCGCAAGTCTAGCACACAACTTAAGTGTCCTCTCTGAGAGGGTATCGCAAGTCTAGCACACGACTTAAATGTCCTCTCTGAAAGGACATCGCAAGTCTAGCGTACCAATCGGATGTCTCCTCTGAAGAGGCATCCGAATTAATTAGCAATTACGGAGTTTAAACTTACTCCATCTTAACTTTCTGAGTAATACACGTTTCCTCAAAGTCCTTTATTGAAACAAGAATTTTCTATTACAGATAGACATTAGCAATAGGTTCCATTGCCAACTTCCGTGAAGTCACCGCGTGCCAAGGGTAGAACAAACAGTTTTCCTCGTCGCATTAAAGAAACCGAGCATTAAATTGTCAGCATTTAATTGCACGCTGTTTTTTTATTCTCCTCTGAAGTACTCAGAGAAGAATTCACCGAGTCGAATGCCTCTTTGAGGATAACTCGCGGCTTTCGAAGGATTTCGTTTAGCCCCAGAAGGGTGGCACAGGGAAATCTGAGAACCGCTGAACTAGGCAAACACGATTGTGTCGAAGCTGCATACCTCAAACAAGTCGGCGCATAGTTAAATCATGGTGGTGGAATTACGCGAGTTACCAAACGTTTCGATGAGCCATCGAATGGGTATTTCAAAACGGTCGGTCACGGTGCTACGTGAAATAACAGGGAGCAGACGCGTCGCAGGAATCGATGCGAGTGCATTTACCATCGTTGGATGCGATTTCGGTCATGGTTGCACGCTAAATAAAACCGTATCCATCGTGTTCAGGTATCGAATTATGATAGAACGCCGGGGATTCTAATCTGTTGCGATACAACAAACCGATCCGATTTCTAACCGGTTGCATCAGAGGCGATTGCGAAACTAACGCCGAAAGGGAGAATCGTGAATAATAATCAGTAGGAAATTTAGCTAATCTCGTCGCTTCGCTGACTAATTTCACTAATGAAGGATGAGAATCATCCTCCGTGTACGTAGAACGAATATTCCCAAGAGACTATTGAAATATTCCAAGTATTGCGTAGAAGAGGCCCGTCGAACGGTTTTACAATCATTTCATACTATCAAACGTAATAGCACCCATTACAGGAGTCTCTCCGCAGCTGGATCATTAAAACGCCTTCGAATATTTCCAGTTTTCTTCGCTACTTTATCGCATTCGTTCGCTGGTTTCATTAGCCGAGTGCGTTCGTCGGATTTTCAGAATTTTTTCTCTACATCCACCCCTCCTGCGAATTTTCTTCGACTTTTAAAAAATTAAACGTCTCTTTTTTCAAACCGTTTTAAGTCACACCTTCGTTTCCTTTTCTTTTCCCAAATAGCAAACATTAGCTCGTAGAGAAGATGAAATTACCTCGAGGAGGAGAAAAAAAAAAAAGGAAACGAGGAAACTTTCTCGCGTCATGTAATTGTTTTTTAGTGAACCGCGTTACGTAATCGAGGGAAATGATGTTATCGTAAGAAAAGGCCTAAAAAACAGGCAGCCCCACGGTACGCGTTATCCACGTCGTGTTTGTTGACCCTGTTATGCGCGGGTTGATGAAAAATTAGTTGAACTTTCACGCTCGCGCGAACACGCTCCTTTACATAAGGCCGTTTATAGTACAGCGACGAATATTTGCTCTTGAAACAACGCTTTCACTATATTCAACGTTTCTATTTCGCAACGACAATTGCACCAACCGTTCGCCCCTTTGAAACTTACACGTGAAATTGAATTACGCGCGAGTTCGTCTCGGCGACGAGAGGAAGAAGGATAACGCAGCTTCGCCTCGAGGCTCGATTCTTTTCGATCGCTACGGTTAGCCGAAGGACACCGTCATTTGCAACTTGCTCACCTTTAAGCTCCGTAGAATCCATAAATTATTCTAAAAATAAACGAGAGCGCTGAGATCCAAGAGAAATTTTCTCTTCTCTCGCCATGTCTCTTTTATCGTCGACTCGCGAATTTGGACAGGATTTGGAGAGATTCGTTTGGTTTGACCGATCGAAGTGGGTCGTGCAAGCAACTTCGACGAGTCGAGAGGCCGCTAACCGCTGGTTCCTCGTAATTGCTCTAAATGCTACGTCATCGATCGCGAAACAGGAAAAACTGCTCCCCTTGGATCGCGCGAAGCACGCGAACGCTGGAATCGAGGAAATATCGCCGATTATCGCGCTTACTTTCCCGATCCGTTTCGGAAAAATTTCCATTCCGCCTCTACCTCTCTTGCGTAACGTATATTTTTTTATTATCCACGGATACAGAGTGCGTGCAAGGTCTTTGTAGCCTACATACGTTCGAAAGTTCCTCGTTACACGACAGAGGAGAACCGAGGGAACTACGACGTTCTCGATTACCGAAATAACCGTATCAGCTCTACAGAAAAATCGATAAGATTTCGATAATGTCTTTTAACTTTCGACAGAAGCAAAATGGAAGGTCAAGTATCTCGTAATTGGATCAATTGGCGGTGTAAAAAGTACGCAGCAAAGCGATCTTTGCGTTAGCTTCGATCTTGCTTTCGTTTTTATACCAATCGACGAAGATTCACAGAGAATAATAGCAATGAAACTTCGTTATCATTGTGAACGTTGTATTAAAACACGTTCTGATCTTTTGTATTCTATCAATTCGAAGATAAAAATTGTCGAGCGAGTGAGGAGATCATTTTGGAAATACGTGAAACGGGATCGAGCCAAGTAGAATCCTTTTACAATATTTATCGTGTAAACAACGGAATTGTTTAACGAGAGAGACACGTTAACTAAGGGATGAACGTGCGATTTCGTGTGATAATGATCATCTGATAATGATCATCGTTACTATCGGAATATCACGTGGAAGTTTCGTATCGAGATGTCGTCGATGTTTTAAACGGAGTCGCGTGACCATTTGTCCTTTTCACTTCGACATCCACTGCATTACTCCGCGATTACCAGAAGAAACTCGAAGAAACTTCTTTCCTTTAATTCGACAGAGTCATTGAAGTATTTGCGAATTTTTCTCTAATTTTTCTAATTTTTCGAATACTGTGCCTCGAAGAGTTAACTCTTTGCACTCGAGGATATTGCGAGTCTAGCGTAGCTTCTCTAAGAGGACATCGACATTGATTAGTAATTACAGAGGATACTCGAACTTGTGCTAGCACAACTTTTTGAGAGATGCACGCTTCCCTAAAATGGAAATTTTCTATCGCTGGTAGACACAGTTTGCTAAAATTGTAGATTGTTATTTTAGCAATATCGCTAACGCTCGAGTCCAAAGGGTTAATAAACACACGTAGAAACTTTCTATTGCAGTCAAACTGTCCGTTAAACGAAGGAACGACGACTATTAACATCGTCTGCAATGGAAAAGTATTCTTAGATATCATAATACTTAATGTACAGGTCCTTGGTACCTTAGTCTCTTCTATATCTACCCTGACTCATAATCGTACAGTCAACCCTCTTCTAGCACCATAGCCTTTACAACAAATTTTCCATATAACACGAAGCTGAAATTCCGATAGCCTAATCTCATATATCCACTAAATTATATCTTGCACTTTGTATTTATAAAATTTTATTTTTTAATATTTATGCGTCATAACTTGCTGCTCTCAGAATGAAATTTTTCTATAATGCAAAACGAGTCAATTTGTTTTATATTTTATGTACTTCCGAGTTTTTTATAGAGTGGTTCTCATCTAACACGACACGAATTAATCGTATTATGCAAGGGTTGACTCAACAGATGATGCAACATTTTAATTAGACCAGTTCTGATTAACGAATCGATGCTCGAAACTTGTTCAGAGTTGAAGAATGGATCTTCACTTTCGACACGCGCGATCCCGCAAAGCCTTTCACATTTTTCGGCAGATATTACCGCGCAATCTTTATCGCGTCATCGGTCCTCTTTATCTCTGTTGACAAATGGATTCGCTTACATTTTGGCTTTTGAAATCGCGACGATTATGAAACGATCCGACTCTGTCGTTCAAACTCTTATAATCGACACCAACGATAGAAAACACTATTTTACGGATATAAACAACGCATTCTTCGAGTTCGCGTCCCTCAAAAATTAAAATCAATCGATTCTTACATCGAATGCCTCGATCACTCCTTTGATCCTTTCGCATAAAATAAAAATCGAACGCAGAACCTTCTTTATTTTAACCGATCGATCCCATCGTTCGAGCTCTTATAATCCCTACCAACAAAAAGAAACATTGTTCTACGTATACAAACGATGCATCCTTCGAGTTCCGCGTTCTTCAAAAATTGAAGTCGATCGAGCTACTCGATCACTCCTTCGATCCTTTCGCACAAAATAAAAATCGAACGCAGATTCTTCTTCATCTTAACCGATCGACCCATCGTTCGAGCTCTTATAATCTCTACCAACAAAAAGAAACATTGTTCTACGTATACAAACGATGCATCCTTCGAGTTCCGCGTTCTTCAAAAATTGAAGTCGATCGAGCTACTCGATCACTCCTTAAGTCCTTTCGAGCAAAATAAAAAAAAATCGAACGCGAAAACACGGTTCTTCCATGGTTTTTCGTACCTTCTTCATCTTAACCGATCGATCGACGAAAGGCGAGGGGATGCGCGAGCAGTAACACCGGATATCCGATCAGGCGGCTGGGTCTCGTCGACGTGAAACGCGAAGTCGCGATGGATCCTCAGCCCGTAGCTCTGTGACATCTATAGCACGAATCGCGGCAGGTGTACTACCTTCACGAGGAATGAACCACAACTGACCTGCAATCAACTGCCGGTACGCTTGTCACGAAAGTAATCGAAGTAGGGATCGCGAACTGAAACTTGAATGGAGGCGAACAAGTGGTGGAAGGGAGGAATTCAGCTTCCAACCTGCTCTTCGTCTCTACCCCTTCTCTTTTCACCCTGATCTTGACGTCCCACCCGATACTTTCCAAATGGTACATCCGATCCGATCGCAGTCAACCCTCTTTGTAATGCGACCAAAGCGTGCTTCTATTTTTTCTTCCATTTGGAAGGAACGATGGCTGCGATCATCGCGAAGGCGAAAGAGGGTTGCGATTGCTGCAAGTTTAATCCATTTGCATTATACAGAAAAGTGGAAGATTTGTTGCTATCGCTAAAATTTTGTTTCATTCTATTTAAATGGAAATGTTTCAAAATATGGAAAGGGAAAACGATATTGAGCGAAGACGAAAGAGGATTACGATTGTTGGGAATTTAATCCATTTGCATCATACAGAAAAGTAGAAGATTTGTTTCTATCGCTAAAATTTTGTTTGATTCTATTTAAATGGAAATGTTTCAAAATATGGAAAGTGAAAACAATATTGTATAAGTAAAGAATTTTGGTTTCACTGTTGTCGATAGAATCTAATTATTTTGTACAACATGATAAGACTTGGAATGGCGCATAGGAATTATCGCATTGATAAAATGTACCTTTTTTTGTTTTTTTCTGATAAACAAAGTGTAGAACGTTTGCGAGCTTTCTTCGATGAAGTCGTTTCGATTAAGGGTAATGATGGGCATGGTGTAAGTGTTTCTTATCATCACTTTTCATTGACTGCGCGCACAATCTGCATGGATATAATGTACGCTTTAGTGACGAGTGACTAAGTGAAATGCGCTCTGGACAATTGCCAAGCAATTATTATTGTATATGTGCACGTACTTATAATGCAAATGGGTTAACGAAAGTGTGGCGGTCCTGCAACACCCGCCACTAGAGGAACTGTTACACCCATGGTTTCCCAAAAGTGCACAATTCCAAGACATTAGCAATAGAAACTATTGCTAAAATTTCTAAAAATTTCTATTACTGATAGACGTTAGCAATATTCTTCGATATCTATTGCTAATGTTTCTTAGTAATAAAAAAATTAGAAAATAGAATCTATTGCTAAAATAGTAATATTATAGCTATCTATTATTAACATCCAAAAAGGAGTCGAGTACAAAGCATTAATTCATATAATATCACAAGAGTACCGCGTTACACAAGAATCGACTGTAAACAAATTCCTATCAGACTCAAAAAATCATGTTCGATCAACCTCGGCTGGCTCGCTGAACAGACGTGCCCATTAAATGGGAGTGTGTGGATGGAAAAAAAAACAAACAAAATGCACTCCGGTGGGGCAAAACCGGTCGATGATTCAGTGAATTAAAAAGAGAGAACAAGAATCGCGGAATCTTGTTCACCACGGGGAAGTCCAGCGGGAACTCTACTGTTTCCATTTCTTTTTTTCTACCGAACATCCGCGTGCTATCGCAGGAGAACCGATCCATTGTGCTCGGACATCCCAAACGCGATCGTTCGAATATTTTCGATTGGCACGCACGTTCGACATCGAGCGATGATCTTTACCAAGCACGTTCGATCGCGAAACGCTTTGGAAAGCGTGCGATCGATCAAAGGATCGCCAGTCGAGGGACGTGGACGCTTGGTAAATTGCGGTGAAGGCGTAGAGATTCGCGAACAGGGAGATCGTTGACTGCTGCTGCGTCCTTCGACAACGGTTTAAGGGACAAGGGGATCTCCGCAGGTGAAAGTCAATCAAGAGCCAGCTATGTCTGACAGAAACTGGTTAATTCCGATTGAAGCTACCATCGTGAAAAATCTGTTTCCTAACATTCGAATAAACCAGGTTCGTTTACCTGATTCGCTTAGAAATTGTGCAAGCAATATTATTAAACGATGACAGTATCAAAGGATAGAGAGAAATGACTAATATAATAAATATAAAGAAATTCTTTATCAATATCGTTCTGTACCTCGTATGTGTATTTACATTCACAGATTCACGTACGCGTTCGCATGCTCTTCTTGTCACGCATGCAATTTCGTTTCCTTAATCCCGTACACTGCCAGGCAAATTTAGAGCGTGTTGCACTAGGTATAAAAATTTGATTTTAAGGAAAGCATGGAATTTCGCGAAATCTAAATATTAAGTGACAGACCAACCTTTCTAATAATTCCTAACTGAAATGGTTATAAACTTATTCCAACTGCGATCAATCTAAACTTGTAGTTAACAGTGAATGGGTTAAAAGACTGTCAACTAGTCCAAATAATCTTCTTTCACTCTTTACAATTGCTTCTACCATCTTGCTTGACCCAAACACTCTTTCTTAGCATCACAGTTAAACATTCTTTCCTGCCACTCGGCATTATTATTTTAGCGCCACTAAATATCTTATTCAAAAACTACTTTTCTTTCCATTAATGACTCGCTGTCGCACACATCATGCTGTAATGACTTAATCATAGTTTAGCAGACAATTAACACGTGGATACATTAAGAACAAAGAATTTTGCAGGTCGCAGGATGTAGAGATCGTTATAATGCTATCGATATCGTCGATCTGACTGTATCTTCCATGCAATACTAATAAAGGAACTAAAGCTCATAAATTACGATAAAAAACGAGCGTAAAAAATAAAAAGATCGCTATCCAACAAATTTGTCAACATCTTTCGGAATTATTCATTTCATTACCGCGTGTATTCTCGTGTTGCATTCATTTTAAATAACAGAATTCATTCGAGGCCGGTAAATCTCTCTAATCTCTTCATTTTTATTATTTCTCTCATTATTTCGCGTGATTAATAGCTGTTTTTATTACTTGCTAAAATATATACGTCCGCTCCTCCAGTGAACGTTCCTCATTCAATTTTGCTGGTATCGCGTTTAACCTGGGAATTCCGCGTTATGTACTACAATTTGAAATGGTTTATTTAACCGCTAGGTTTCCACTAATAAACGACTGAATCAGTTTCCATTCATTACTGATCCCTGAAAACAGAAATATCGCGAACTAATTTTATAAATCTATTCATCTTTTTACACCGTATTTAAAACGAGAAGTGTACACGAGAAATTTAAAAAATACCCTCTGCAAGACAAAGAACGCTAAGAATTGCTAACATAATTAATTCCACAGAATAAAAGATATATACAATTGATATATATTCATTGCTTTCTTAATATTCATTTAAGAAATGTCTTGTGCAGGGTATTTTATAGACAGGAGTCCAAGCGTGAATCAACGTAGATCGGAGGATTACCTATTCGACACCCTGATTTTACTCTCCTGTTAAATCCGCTTCTTCGTTAACAGGAATATAGAATGATGGTAGAGGTATTAGACAAGGACCATCAATTGTGCGAGAAGGACGGAAGATTCAGAGTACCAACTTTAAATCATAGACAGATCTAATCCTGTTACTTTTCCCCTGCTGTTAACAGGAATATAGAATAAGCGAGAAAGTATTCGAGCTACAGATGTGACGTCACGCAGGTCGAACACGTGACGTCAAGCTGCGTGCGCATCTGCGACTGCTTTACAAATGCAGCTTCGTAAACATTTTATATTTACTTGATTTGAGTACATGTTAGATAAATAATCATGCGAATAGACAAGTTACAGAAAATTCAATTCTCGTAATAAAGTATATCCATCTTTCACGGTTTATTATTTTCTACTGGTTTTACAAGTTGATCTTTTTTCTATGCATCCCTACGTACATATTCTTCGCTTCGCACGTTTTTCGCATATTAATATCTTTGCATACATCGTTCTTCTTCTTAAGTAGAATTCGTTACTCTTCTCTCCATCTTCGTTAATCCTATTTTCCTCCTTTTAGTCGCTTCCTATGACAAGCAGAGGATACTGTAAGAGTGTTCTAATCCACAGCGCACATTGTTAATATATATAATATATCTATCTTCATGGGTCATACATATATCTAACTATATCTCAATAGTTTTATTGTAATTTATTGTATATTTTAGTATTTTTATTATAATTTATTGTATATTTCCCGCTTTAAACCTAAAAGAGAGAGAAAGATATATAAAAAAGCTATAAGAAAGAGTGAGACAGATGTTACCAACCCTACTTTAGAACCCGTGGCGCCATCTCTGCGAAAAGTGCTGAACTAATTACCGACTAGTTTCAGCGCTTCTCCGAGAGATGGCGCTAGTGCTTCAGTAGTTCACTTCGCTGTCGATAACGATGTGCGACCAGTTTGAGCACTTTTCGCAGAGATGGCGCCACGGGTCTAGAGTGGGGTCAGTATCATCCTGTCTCACTCTTTCTTATAGCTTTTTATATATCTTTCTCCCTCTTATCTTTAAAGCGGGGAATATGGATGGCTGTGGAACTGATGTCACGCGGTGCAAGTAACATCACAGTGCTTTAACTGTAATAAAGCTGTGTTGCGGTACTTTTTCATACTCTTCAGACATATATCTTTACGTACATTACTCTTTCTTTCCCATTGCACACTCATTCCGTATAATATCTTTGCTTACATTATTTCATTTCTCTCTTTGCAGTCTTATTCCATTTAGTATTCCTATAATTATATTTCTAATTGTTTGCACGTGTTATATGTGGTGCGAGTATCAGTGTTAATGAAAGTGTTTGTTATATGTGTATGGTGGGTGCACTCCATTTGGTGGCACGAACAGCTGTCCTTTACCACGCAAACATAAACGCACCCTCTTCGCCTTTGGAGTAAAGTGGCGGGTATATCCATCTTTCGCGCGTAACGTTACGTACTTACCTTGTTTATGACGTCACGTATGTGCTTCCTTAGACATTCTATGCTCCTGTTAACACTTTGAGTATTTAGTCCGTACGTCGTACGGACACGCAGGAAATGCGATAAGATTCCGTTTGAACCCATCGTTGATTCATCCATTCTTTCTTTCGATATGATTTTCTCTTCGTTCTTTTCTTCTACGTGTACAAGGAGGACTTTTATGCCCAAGTTTCCATGTTCTTATAATGCCAAGGTAGCGAATCCAATAGAGAAGCATGATCATAGCTGGTACGTTTCATTCGTTCCGTCTTTAACACTCTCTTTTTCTAGATAAATAACAGACAATCACTTCTGTCGACATTCTATCATCCTGCTTCGAGGGAATGATTTTCGTCGAAAATGTTCAAAAGATATCGGATACAATATAAAATGTACTACTATTGGTACCACTACGTATATGGATGAAAAGGTTACAACTAAAATGCACTCTATTAATATCTCTCCCTTTCGTTCTCTATATTCTATCAATCATTTCAGTTTTTTTAATTACAAGAAACGTTTAAATTCCGTACGATACAATTATAGCAATTATGTAGTTACGCATCCAGGTACAGTAACCTCGCCAATGATAGTTATACGTGCAAGGCCGGTTTTCGATTAAAATCAAAAGTTTCCCTTTACTTTTAAGTCTCGTATCGCTCGAATATCTTTCTGCGCGTAATAACGTAGATTATTTCAATTCTAAAGTTAAATGTGTCTCTCATAAAAGCGTAGATACAGCAGTAAGTATAATTGTATTTGTACAGCTCGGCTCTGGGAGTCTATTCGGCGTACGAAACCGTATCGGGTGCACGATTCGATGGGAGTTCATTAAAATCGAGCATGTATATAGATTAATCGAATCGGGAGAATCACGATTTATGTAACAGGAAGAAAAACGCTATGCGCTCGATTTGTTCTCATTTATGATATCGGTCTTCTGATATCAATAGATTCGATGATTCGTGGCACTCGCGGTGCTTGAGTTTATTGTACGGCGAGCTACGAGAGGCGCACCGAATATACCGGACAAGTATGCTTAATGGGAATTGCATAAATGAAGACTGCGGTAATTAATGATCAGCTGTGGCATTATCATCTTTTAAAGTGTTCTGGCTCTTGTTATCCTTGCGGTCGCCAGAACAACTTAACCTATAACGAAATATGTTTCCGCCGAAGGACTCGGGGAAGTCGGATTATATCAGTTTAAATATCCAGGAGAGTGCGACGTTCGCGCGCGGAACATCGCGTAGCCTTTGGAGAGTAAGTAGTCGCAAAAATATTCTTTTTTGTATATACGTAAAATAGTTCTATCTTTCTTTCTCTCTCTCACTCTCTCTCTCTCTCTTTCTCTCTTTCTATTTTCTAAACAAATTTTGTTCTCTGCATCGGTGTGCAACAAATCGAACGATTTTTGGCTTTTCAGCAATGGAATCAGCTATCGAGGTTTCAAAGGAACATCCTTTACTTTTTAGTCATTACTATTATATTAGTCATATTTTACTTGCTACCTGGCGATAATAAGAGCGGAGTTTTAGATGAAAATGACTATAATAACATAGAGGTAGTGCAAGATACTCTGAAATATGAAAAGGTGCAAACAATGTTGAATAATATTGTCATGTAAGAATGTATTTCTGTATGGTGCGCAGTTTCTTTAGAAATATGTGTTTTAGGTGGCGGAGGATATTGTAGTAGATAGTGTAAATCAAGATCACAAAGAGGGCGGTGAGGTGATCGAAGAACCCGAGTTCCAACCGGAGATAAACCAGGTGGACGATGATCAAATCGGGGAACCACCTCAACCTAAGCCAAATATGCTCAAATTCAATGGTAATTTTGTATGGGATGCGATATTTTGTTGTAATATTCAGAATTTAATTATCAAATTTGTTTTCAGGTCCACAGAACAGTAGGCAGAAAGCTATAGTTGCAGCATTTAAACATTCATGGAGCGGTTACAAAGAGTATGCTTGGGGCTACGATAACGTCAAACCTATATCAAGAAAGTATCACGAATGGTTTGGCTTAGGTCTTACTATAGTCGATTCTCTTGACACTATGTACATAATGGGTTTAAATAGTGGTACAGTTTAATATGTTATACATTTCATTCGCATAATTAAGAAATCGATAAAATTATTAATACTTGTCTGTCCTTTTTAGAATTTTTAGAAGCCAAAGCATGGGTGGATAAAAATTTAGTGTTCACTGTAAGTAGGGATGTTAATTTATTTGAAGTTACTATTAGAGTACTAGGAGGGTTATTATCAGCATATCATCTCTCAAGTGATAAGATTTTTTTAAATAAAGCAGTAAGTTATTCTTCTATTCCTTCGATTATCACATTAAACAAATTTAACAGTACAAACTTATACTCGTTACAAATTCTAGGCAGCGTTGGGGGAACGTATGATGCCAGCATTTTCTACTTCATCCGGTGTTCCCTATTCCGATGTAAATCTGGGCACTAAAACTGCACATGGTCCTAAATGGGGTCCCGATAGCAGTACTAGCGAAGTTACTTCGATTCAATTAGAATTTCGTGACTTAAGTCGTAGTACAGGAGATCCTAAATTCGAGGTAATTCCAATTATATACCCTATCACGAATATATTTTCATACATAGGAAAATATGTAATTATTATTCTGCAGGAAGCAGCAGCAAAAGTCTCGGAACATGTACATCAGTTAGAAAAATACGATGGTTTAGTACCCATTTTCATTAACGCCAACACTGGACAATTTAGAGACCATGCGACGATTACGCTTGGTGCACGTGGCGATAGCTATTACGAGTATTTATTGAAACAGTGGCTTCAAACTGGGAAGACTGTTAATTAGTTAGTATTTTATAGTACTTTCTTTTTTTCAATTATCAGAAACTCGTTTTCCTACTATGGGTGAGAATAACTTTCTATGAATTCATGCTAATTATTTAAATTTGTAAATACTTTCAGCCTACGAGATGATTATTTGCTAGGTATCGCGGGAACTCGAAAACATCTAGCAAAACGTACAGCAATTAATAAGTATCTGTTCATAGCAGAGTTAGTTGGAGCAAGCAAAGAATTAACACCAAAAATGGTAAATTTCGAACTACAAGGGTTCACCACACTTGCGTACTTATACAAAATTGTGTACTTATACAGTTCATTTTATAGGATCATCTCACGTGTTACTTAGGAGGTACTTTAGCTTTAGGTGTACATCATGGTCTACCATCCGATCACATGGACTTTGCTAACGAAATCGTTAAGACTTGTTATCAGACGTACGCGATTCAGCCTACGTTCCTTGCGCCGGAAATAACTTACTTTAATATCCAGGTCATTATAATTATACTTCTACGTGACTATAATGAGACTTTCTATCTTCATTTTGAAGGTTTGATTTAATGAAAAATCGTTACGCGACTATATGCAAATGTATTATAATTTTAGAATGTTGAAGGTGACCAATCGATGGATATGTACGTAAAGATGAACGATGCACATAATTTACTCAGACCAGAATTTCTCGAAACTCTTTTTTATATGTGGTATTTTACTGGTAACAAGACGTACCAAGACTGGGGATGGCAAATATTTCAGGTAAGCAATTAGTTGAAAGAATAGATCTAAGATTACTAGATATTTGTTTAACAACGTATGACCTACTAGGCGTTTGAAAATTACACAAAAGTGGAGAAAGGGTACACCAGCATTGGTAACGTGAGAAACGTTCATAGTACTTCGCCAAAAGATATAACAGAAAGTTTCTGGTTTGCCGAGACATTAAAATACTTGTATCTGTTATTCGACGATACAAGGCAATTGATAGACCTGGATAGGTGGGTGTTTAATTCCGAAGGACATCCGTTGCCCATATATGAATCATAATCGAATCTCATTAAACAATTTCATGTATAAATTTGCACTTGTTAGAGAAATCTTAAATACCGTTGAGGCCAGTGAATAGATATTCAAACGATATATACAAATAAGAAATTAGTCTCATTAATGTACTTTAAAATACAAGATGGATCCTCACTTTATACTAATGATCTTTTAACGATAGCTGTCCAATATGATAAAATTTTCGTAAAGATACTCTCTCGTGTGTTTATCTATAACGAAAGAGTCTCAGAAATTATGCATTTGCTAGTGAATAACTATTTACAGTTGTTTTTTTTTTTATTAAAATTACAATTCGGAAATATAGTTTTAAGTTGAACATTGCAATCCCTTTCGTGAAAAATAACATAACGTAACAGGACACATTTCGGATCATATATACGAACAGTGTATCAAGTTGTTGAATACAATATTTTAGGAAAAAACAGGGAACGAGAAAAATAAAAAATAATTACTCTATTACTTGTAATTCGACAAACTAAATTTTTTTTTCTTCAAAATCAAATAAAAATCATTTTGTACAATTGCAAAACTATGTAACTACACTGATGCGAATGCCCCGCATGTTTTATTTATTAAATCAGAAAAATTTGATACAATTTACAATAAGAGTACAGTTCGCAATTTGATACAATTTCGAAGAGAATTACTTATATCACTTTCAAACATCCTAGTCAAATCAAATTATTTCCTTTTGTTAATGAATATACGATATCGTATTTCTTTTATGTACGTTGTAATATTTAGTTGTTTTTTAACTCAGATTATCCTTATAAAATACTTTACATTTTACTGGTGCAAGTTATGGAACTCAAAGATAAGAACTAAGTTGTTATCAATTTTTTCGAAAGTTCGAAAAGTATAGTAGTTTCGAAAGTATCGAAAGAGCGCCTTTTGTATTTATTACAGAAATATCTACAATAAAATATTGTATACTACATACATACTTATACGTAGTATGTGTGCCATGCAGCTCTATCTCATTGCGGAAAATTTTTAATATACTTATCTTGTTATTTCTCGTTAAAATTTAACTCTTATTTATTGCACGTTTTTGTATAAAATATTAGCAACAAAAAAGAAAAAAACGTTTACACGACTATTATAAATTGAAACAGGAAAAGCAATCAATATATAGTAGAAATATATCACAAGAATATGTAGTTACCCCACTTATAGTTATTTACCGAGATAATATAGAACTATCGATATCTAATCAAGATATTAATGTCGATTTTACTACGAATTATTCTTGGAATAGTTACTCTGTAGTAAAGAAAAGAAATTTTAAATTTTTGCTTTGTAGTACGAAGTAATATGTATAGCAGAAATGTTATATTATTTGTTTGCAATATACTGTGTAAGTTACACTGGTTTTATTAACATTTCAATTGTATATAGAATGTTATATAAAATATGGTACTCTCATAAAGATTATCCTTCGATCTGCACATTTGTCCATGCACAACAATACAGTTTACTAATTATGCCAATACATAATTTTATAATTTTTTGCACTGAAAATATAAAAAATAGTTTTCATTTATTTCTTCTCCAGAAAGATAAATATTTATTCAAAGGTTTCGCCGATAAGTATACCATGAATTTTACATTTACATTTTGTACTTTTAATTACATCGTACAATTTAATACTTGCTTCGTCTTTCGATAAGCATTATATGCCAATTAAAAATATAAATAATAATAGTGATACGAAGCAATTAAGTTAAATACGTTACGCTACTACAGATTATTAAATTGCACTTTGTGTTACCTTTTCATTATTTTAAATGTTACGTTGTACTTGCAAGACAATCGACGATATTCAAGTCATCAGTGATATTATATTTGGACGAATTGAATGCGAATAATTTTTAAACGAACGATATAAATGTAAATTTTCTTATATAAAGAAGAATATTTACTTTGTCGACGGCATATATAAATCTATAAGTTTCGTAAAGCATCTTATTTAATTGACATGGATTTTGAAGTTATGGCAGTACCCCTTAACTTGTACACAATATCATTTTGAAACGTATTTACAAAGTGTATCATTTTTATTGCTTTATGTATCCAAAATAATTTGATCACTTTTATCTCATTTACACAATAATTCTCAATATGTAGCTGTTACAAATGTGAGCATGTATCAAATTTATTTGTAACTTATTTATATAGATTGTAACATTTATGTACAATTTACTTCTAAATGTAACACTTTAAGACTCTTTATATATTATTTATAAATGTAAAATGTTACCTCTTTAAGAATATTTAATAATTCTATTCAATTATTTTTGTTTTACAATGAGCTTTCACTATTTTTAAATAAATTTACGGCACTCAAGCAGTCTTTAAAAATAGTTAGCATTATATCTTCTTACTTTTCTAATTTTACAAAGATAAATATACCTATGTATAACAAACTTGTACATATCTTAATATGTAAAGAATTAGTGGCATTGCATGATTTTTAACTAAGAATAAACAGAAAATCGTTATGATTTAAGAACCAATTTTATATAGACTATGACTCTTGATGCTTTGTTTGGTATAACGTATGCAAGCACTTAAAAACTAATGTGATATCACTATAAAATAGGAATGCATGGGAAGTTAACACATGCAGAATTTTCTTATAAAATTAAACTCAATGCTACTAGTAGTAAAGAATTATTACAGCCAGCTAATTTTTGTTCGTGATCTACAAGACTAAGATTAAATAGAAATACAACCTTTGTCAACTGGAATGGAGTTCAGCAGTCTATGAAGTCAAGTAACGTCAATGGTTATAATTGTTATAAATGAATGAGACAAACAATGACGAATTTTCTATCACCTGTCTCGATGATTAAGGTATGAAATTTCAACTGGAAAATAACCAGTCCGTTCCGTATCAAAAATAGTGTAAAAATTCTCCAAATTTTTATGTATACCTCTTAATTTTAAGAATATCGATTTTTTTTCAATTCCATGTACTTCTAAAATTTCTCACAATAAATAATTATCTTATAAAAATATTGAATGCTTCAAGTATCTTACTAGGAATTCATCGTTCTTCGCAATACATCCCTAACGTACACGTTTCGGATCACTTCTCTCTCGAAAAGTAATTGAGACCACGCATAAATCTCTTAAATATAATGCGAATATTAACGTTTCGATAACGTTCCACCGAGAGTTTAACGCCCAGAGCTCGTTCCTTAGAATTGAACTTCCCAAATTTTTATTATCAATTTAAATTTCGTCCACGGTCGCACCGTGGATCGTGCATCGCGTACGAATCGTTACTTCGCGTACGAGGAGTTCTGGCTGTTAAAGTATTACACATTCGCAGCATTGCTGTGTGAAGTATACACAATCTACAACGCAGGAGTCGTTTTCCGCTTGAGCGACCGGTTTCTTTTTCTCCGAGTCGATACCATTCCTTTCGATTTTTGGCTGAGGCTCGGGTGCCGGCAGGACTCTCTGCACGATTGGTACTGCATTCTCGATTGTCTCGGTGTCAGTGTCGGCATTCAATAGTTTACTCGTCATCGGAGCAGTAGGTGCGGTCGGTGTGATTTTACCAGGACGCGCTTCATCTGGCATGTCGTAGTCTACCAGAGGTATAGAGGTCTGTAGCGGTGGGGGTGAATCACTGGACGTGATGACACTGAAAAAGAAACGGGACTCTCGTCAAATTCTTTTCAAACTTTCCCTCTAGAAAAAAAATATTACTTTTATCTAAAAACACTTAATTCTATTAAACTTTCTTAGTGTATCTTTCATCCGATCGTTTGATTGAATTATTTCACTTTTATTCAGCTCGTCGACTCGAATAAGAGAAGTTCTTTATCGTACAGTATAAGACACAGGGAGGTCTATGCTACTCGTAGGAAACTCTAATAGGGAAACTTAAAAATACATAATAACTTTTGTAAAGTAAATTCAAGCTATACATCGCTTTGTTGATCGGATCAACTAGTGCTCTGTTATTCAGGCTCGTCACGCAGTTGACCCTGGTCTCTTTGCTATTCAACTCAAGTTAGTTCTTACCCGTGGTTCGTTGTAATGTACCTAAAAAAAAGTAATTACTCAAACCCGTCGAACGCTCGTCCCTTCCATCGATTTTTCATCGATCAATCCCAAGTCGGTGTACCGACTTTTGGTTTATGGCGAGACAAGAGAGTTCAGGATTGTACAAAGTAGTTTTCGATAACGAAGAAAGCGTGGGCTGTCAAACATATCGGTGAAATTCTTTAGTCGAACGTTACGAAGCGTTCGTTTCTCTCTATCTCCCTCACTGCGTTCCCCCCAGCCCTCTCTTCCCTTTAAGTACTTGATAGAAAGTGTAAAGAAGATAGACATACCACCTAGCTTTCATACACGGCTGTATTCTACTCATTTCTTCCGACGTCAGAGTGGAATAAAATGATACGTGCTTGGCCATTTCGAGGGTATCGCAGATTTCATGCGATTAGAAGCATGCCGTCTCAGAGAAAAATGCGCTGCCTCAAGATGATTCGTCTTTCGAATCGTCTATCCTTTTCCCATCAAGACCGCGAATAGAGCGCCGCATCTCTCCACCTGTTTTATTCCAAGTTCACACGTCCGATTCGGTTCGCAAGTTCACTGATTATCATACCTTGCATTATCGAATTTCGTGTCTATCGATTCGGTACAATCTTTCTGTTTGTTTGCTGTTAAACATGCAATTCCTCAATATCACGACAATAAAAATCAATTTCAGGTAGAAAGAAAAAGATTGAGACAAATATATATATTTTGTACGTTCAGATTGGAAGTCGATCTCTAATTTGGAAAGGTGTATGTGACAAATGTTGCATTCAATTATTTTAGAAATTAACGCCTCTACAACACGAGCGAACAAGAGACGTTAAATTAACAACACTCGCATTCTTCCAGCTAATACAAGAGTAATAACAGCTCGACAGCTTCTATCGATTAAAGTACCATGCATTGTCTATTGAAATCTATTTATATGTATATAATAAACCAATCCAGCCGTGAATTATGCACACTCAATTGAGACTATACGAAATATTACGATCTCTGTCAAACTGCATGCATTTAAGAGTCAAAAGTCTACAAATCGTGAACCGTTCTATTAAAAATGTTTAAATACCGAAAACTCGTTGACACATAACAAATACGTTTCCGTGGGAAAAAGAAAATGATCATCGCTCGTGCAGCGGAAATATCATCGTCTAATTATACAGCTAATTCATTTTATGCTCGATGGAACATTTGCTCGTGCTTGAAGCTTTACAAGCATAAAGTACGCAAGATTGCGTCATGAAACAAAAACTCGTAATGGATGGACGTCAGGAGTATATTTGTATTAGCGCAGGTGAGAAAAATCCCGTCGCGATATTTCGTGAATCACTTCTTGCACTTGTACATCGTGCCAACCAGTGTTCGATAAAAACCGTTACATCGAGTATAAATTCTACTTACAATACGTCGATAACAGCGATAGTTACTTTGGTATTCAAACCGTTGGTGTTCGATAATCGAATCACGTTACAAATCATGTTTTTCGTTCAAACAGTATCAACGTGTGTAAACGCGATAATTTCAGCTGAATTATGGATTAATTATTTACAATAAATAAAGAAAAAATCTAAACTTTCTTGTACTTGAAAATGTTACTGTTATATAATTTATTGAAGTAAAAACTTGTAAAATTGAATGCAAACAAACCGTTTATTTTTATTTGAGGATAAAGTGCACGTTCGATTTAACATTCATCTAAAAAATAATTTCTGCTACTATCCGCCTAATCTGAATATAAAATTTGAATATATACAATTATACAAATAAAGTATAAAACCAAACATTTTACTATTTATATAAACGATATTACCAATGTTACTGCAAACTTTTTGTAAACTGTTTGTAACGCACGGCACTGTAGTTATGATAACCAATTGCAGTGAAGATATTATTCTTTTTTCAAATGGAAATCGTGTCTCTACTACGAAGTACGAACAACTCCCGCCACGATCAAGAATCCACGTTGAACTGCTCTGCCTAACTTCTAAACTCTCCCATTCCGCGGGCATTGTTTTCACGTGGCCGCAGGAGCGTATCTTCCGATGAAGACTACCTCACCTCTTGAGAGATAATGTCAACAGAAAAAAAACAAATTTATCCATGGACACGTACAATGATTATCCACATATTACTATCAGAAAATGTTGAAATAAAACATTGCTTTAATGATAAATGATTGTGATAATGTTTAGACCAGGGGTTCTCAAATTGGGTGCCGCGAGCGTATGCGAAGGCTGCCAGAAGTATAGCAATAATACTTAATTTTCTAAAGTAAACTAAACTTCCCATAAACGTAAAGAAAATAATGGAAAATTAATTCGAGCAGTTTCATTCATCTGCACTGTTTCTTCTTCTTTTTCTCAAGTACTCCAATCATTTTGAGGATAACTGTGCCGCGAAATTCGTTTAGCCCAACAATTTGCCGCGACGGGAAAAAGTTTGAGAACCACTGGTCTTACTACGAATGATACAATTAGGAAATTAATGTTAAAAATCGAATAAATCGTAGCTTCGGCTACTTGAAGCGAAAACTTGACACACGATACGATACAACAATATCTGTAAAGTAAAAGGATCTTATTGGGGACAACTCAAAAAGAATGTTCGACGAATGAAAGTTTCATAAAACCGCAGGCGGGATTAGTATCACTTTTCAGAAATTACATAAGCGAAAAACCTATTATTAGAACTACGAGTATAGGGAATAAACTGGAAATCTTGCGAAACCACTCGTGTTTAGATCCTAAGCGTTATCATATCCATATTAGTCTTTTCTAGCAATATATGTTTACATACAAACATAGCTTTCAACCAAGAAAAAAAAAAACAATTACTTTAAAGTCAAATTACATTCTGTTCCATTTAATATAGTCATATACTATTTAGTATTCAATTAGTCTCGAATATCGTATAGAGATGCATACGTAAGTACTTGATTACAACCCTTTGAACTTTCATGAAATGCAATTGGAAGACACTTATTTCATTGCTATCGCGGAGGGCGATTCACTTACTGCGTTAGTTTTCTCATTGAATGATAACCAGATGCTAAATACTATAATCTTCAATTAAAATCGTTTCGCAAACGACATCAACGACATTGACCAGAATCGTCACCCTTGGGGGCATCAGATTTCGCGTAACATATCGGTCGAGTTACCAAAAGTCGTGCGTCAGAAGAAAACTACCAGGAAAAATAAGAGCACGCCGTGCGAATTTAGAGTAACAAAACTTAAACGTTTCAATGAAAACCGGTGAAACTGTTAACGACCGCAGGAACGAGGACTAAAGAGTTGAAGAAAGTCATCGGGAGCATAGGGGTGAGAAAAGAATGCTTAACCTCGAAATTTGCCAAATCGGTTTGCAGGACTTACTTGTAAGAGCCACGCTGTGACAACGGATTCTTAAAACGCATTACGTCGTGGTATAATCGTCTAAACGAGCAGCCTCGATAATCTCTGTTTACGTTTTAGAAACGGCCGTGTGCGAGATAGAAATTATACAGATACAGCATCTCGATTTAAACGGAGCGACGAGCACGCCGACACATGAAAGACTGGCAAGAGACAAGCGAAATATACGCGAGAGGGGGAGCAGGTGAGGTAGAACCGAAGCTTGTTCGGTTGAACAAGCGGTCCTATATTAAACCTAATGCTAACAAGGTCATAATAATGGAAAAATTGACATATCGCTTCGACAAACCAATCTCGCATAACGTACAATTATAATAATACAATCAAAGAATCATTATCGTATCGAGAGAAGATTTGAAAAACTTTTAAATAACCCCAACATTCTTTGCAATCATTTAAGTTAACATTTGACTGGCAATAACTGTCGAAGATATATCAATGTTATTTTTATCCACTTACTTTATTAATCCGTCATCACGGATATTAAATCATGTGGGGATGCTAAGAGACTAGTTATTATGCAATGCGCGTGTATGGGGAAATGTAATAGTTTTGTTAAACTTTTAGTAATAAAAAATCGATTAACCAGATGATTACGGCGTTTGAAGCTAATGAAAATATAATTGGTTTCGATTGCTGTTTAACGCACATGGGGATAATGATACATCGGTTTTATCAGCTGTTTGTTAATGGAGCGTACTACGGGTAATTTCATTAATTTTTTTTAAACCGGTATTTAGATTTCCCCGCAGCACGCGTTCTCTTCAGTTTGACTTATTCTATCCTTTAATATACATATGGTATAAGCCAGTCAACACAGAACCGGTTTTAAAGCAGGACGAATACGGTACAAAAAAAAACGAAAACTATCGTGCCGATGTCTTTCGAAAAAGTCTGTTACACGAATCAAGATAATAGTTATAATTTATTACTTCTACGACACGAATACGCACAAATACGTAACTCTACAAAGAATAATAGAATCGTGACATTAGTTTTTTTCAATTACAAGTTTCAGTTCTAGTTTATATATATACACACACAAAGTACTTTACTTTCATAAGAACGAAAATGATGCAATTGAAGATAAACGTTTACAATTTAAAATGTCATCTTAAAACGTAATGCTTGTACAATACTGCACGCATTTAATTCTTTTACCTTCAAAGATGACAGATTAAATTACTCTCTGTTACCTTCATGGAAGTTACTTGATACCACAAAGCGTCTGACACGAGATATTAAGATTCGATAAAGGTACAGAATGTCAAACAGTGATCCGTACAAAACAATTCCATTCTAATTATCTACGCAACAGTTTCAACATAAAGTCGCATAACCCTAATGAGGCAACATGTAAATGACTGTAAAGATAAAAGCGTAATTTATCACAAACGTTAGCATAAACAATACATTTCAAAAAACATTCTCATCGATATTACTTTCGTAGGAGTAGCGTAATTTGGAATACTGTACTTTTCTGTAGAGAACAAATAAGAGAACAAACTAAGGTATATACGATATTTTGAAAACTGTGAAAATTTACCTATCAGATGTACAGGGAATTTCTTCCGCGTAAACATCAGCATGCGTGGTTATCGTCCCGTTTCTCATCGTATCGTCGCTGTGGCATGACAAAGAAGGAAGCAGCGATGAGCCTGAAAGTTAGTTGTCGTTGACGTCTCGGTGATTTTTCATCGCGTTCCTTCGCGTGACCACCTCTTTGCTTCAGCCTATTAGATCATGCATATCGTCTCTCGCTTCTCACATCCACCGTTTAAGGTTTTCGCATGCATTCAGAATCCCCCTCGACTTAGCGATTTTCAATTGCCGCGACCTTTTTAGGGAACTTTCCACTCCGCTCGATTCCGTTTCGTTGCACTGCATCATTTTGAATGTCAAATCACGTACAACGATGCCGGAGGTGGTTCTTCGTATGGATCAAGCATTAGAGTTTAACTGTACAGTTTTTAATAACGAGAACGACACATGGATTATTTTCAAGCGGAAAAATTACGTTTAATGTTTCGAAGAGAAAGAACGAGAGGATCTTAGCAGTGGAAAGATTGTAATTAAGAGTCGTCCTGCCTCCATCCTAAGTGTTAATACACAATAACAATGTAGAGAACAAACCTAACCTCTCCTCCCACTTTGATGGCTCGTGAGCTACTGAACGTTAGTTCTCTAACGAACATCGTGCTCTGCTATGGAGCCACCATGATCGGCACTGGGGACCAAAACCAAGGTCAATTGTACTAATCTTTTCGAAATACCTAAGAATTTTAAGTTAAAGAATAACGTTTCCGTATTCGAGCTACTTGAAATAAATTTACGAGTAAAAAGAAAGTATAAGCTTTTCGAAGTTGAAACTTTTATTTCAAGCAACGTACTTTTTTTACTTAGACGCTCGAGTATATAGTAAAAGCTACAAGCTACAATTTAATCGCTACGATTTCAATTTTATTCATTAATTGTAGAAATTATAAGTGTAAGAGAAATTAAAATTTCACGCCAGTGTTGCGCATGCGTTCGTTACATGTATAATGAAATGTAAAACGTGAACGTAGCTACAGAACATTGCAATATTGATAGCGTTGTGTACATTAAGAACGAAATTCGAACACAAGTAATCATGTAGAGATCATTGCATTTTAAGTAATTCTGCGCTCGCACTTGGTGCATTTCAATTTTTGAAAATTAATAATATTAATGTAGACTTAAATAGAATTGCAACATAAATGTAACACTAAAAGTACTTTTGTTACAGAAAATATAAAAAAATTCCATTTGGGAGAACAATATAAGACTATATTTTAATTTTCTTTTAAATTAGTATTTACATATCGATTATAATCTAACAATCGGTTCATTGAGAACAAAATTATACGTAGACCCCTGGCTATTTACTTTATGGAGTATTACAATATTGAACGAGTTTACTACACATACTAATATTCATCTACTTATCTAAATAAAGTGCACGTATAATTGTAATATTTTGTCAGCCATTCCGATACATATAATAAAAAATATACTTATTAACTTTAGATGCTACCTAAATTAAATAATTTATAATGTTGTAACAACTGATACTTTAAAACTGGAATCTAGAACAATGTATGCCATTGTGTAATTTATAACTCTTTTCATAAAAAACCACATTATTTATACTCAGAATATATTTATTTCCTTTTACATATGCTTCCAGATACTCTTCAAGATTTTGGAAAATAGATTATACATTATATTATTCAAGAAATATACAATATAAACTTTTGAGATCCTAGTTTACTAGAATGTGTGTGTGTATATAATATTTTTAATATTGTTTTCTAAATTCCTTTTAGAATGTATAGGTAAATATATGAATATATTATTTTCATTATCGAATATAAATAAATGAATTTATTTTATAAATCATATATCAATTTGTTTATACAATTAGCTAGTTGCAAAATATAAATTAATATAAGTTGCTTCGGGGGGAAAAGACAATTAGTAATTAAGGAACAACCATCTTCATATAAATGTCATATATGATCAATTTTTGATATGGTTGTAAGTATTAAAAAGAAATATATTTTTGAAAATTAGACTATAAATATAAATATTTGCAAATACTTACAAGTATTTAATAATATGCCCTTATAAGAAACTATATGCAATACTGCAATTAAAAATTACTACCAGTCCTATATAATATTATTTTGTATATTGTAACATCATTTTGTATGTATTAGCTTTTATAAGTATTAAACAATAAGTGTCTAAAGTAAATTATTGCAACTCTCATCACTGAATTTTACTACAATAAACAGAATCTATAAATAAATGATCCATAGAGTTGCCTATAAATAATATTGCATAATAAGATAAAATGTAGGCACAAAATATACTTCATTAAAAAAAATATTGTATTAATGAGATATAAATTTTAGTGATTCATAAAAATATTTGTAAAAAAAAAGAAAAAAAAACAAAAATTATATATTATTTTAACTTTTCCTTGTAAGGGCATGTTTATATGATTAATAACTAATTGCACATAAAAGTCGATAGATGATACAGGTTGTACACATAAAACCTTATACTTAATATACTTTCGAATATATTCTTACTTGTAACTAAATGTTTGTAAATTATTATAGTTACACATACATATATATGTTGTACACATTATAATTTTCCAGAATACAAGATTAGTGCATATATTATGTATTGTACATAAAATCATTGTATACATATATATACATATATATATGTATACTATACTATATATATATATATGTATATATATATATGTATAGAGATACTAAATTATCGAATACTTGTAAAGAGATTTAATACAGACTTATTTTCTTTCTGACTACGTGCTTTACTGAACACATTCCAAAAACGTAATGTTTCATCTCCTGCACCGGTTACAATGGCTTCGCCATCCGGTGACATAGCCAAATATAAAACTCTATACGAATGTCCTGTCAATTTAGCGACTTGTGTCAAACTGGGATACTTCCAAACCAAAATTTGATTCTGAGAATAACCATGCGTACTGACTAATTCCGAACTATGCTTACTCCAAGCTAGATTACAAACTTGAGAACCTGTATCTACGCATTGCATTGGTTGACCAGTTAATGTGTTCCAAAATCTGATGCATCTGTCCGCCGTACCGCCTCCAGAGGCTAAAAGGCCGTGATGATGCGGAGACCATGCGATAGCTTTAACAGCTGCTAGATGTTCAGTGTACGTTTGTATAGGTGAAAGGGAATGTAAATTCCATACGTAAAGACGATTATCGTTTCCACCAGAGGCTAAATATTGATTATCTGGTGACCATTTCAACCCGCAGACTTCTTGTCTGTGAGCTCCTAAACGTCTTTCGCTAACAACACAGGGAGTTCTAACATCTCTTTGTAATATTAACCTGTCTCTACTACCCGACGATAAAACTTCACCGTTCCAAGCTAGTGCTCCTACTCTTGCACTGTGTCCTTGTAATTTGCTTACTTGTTTACTCACAGCTACATCCCAGACTTGGATATAGCCTAAATGCGTACCAACCGCAACTAGGTTCCCTCTTTCGTTCCAAGCGACCGACGTCACACTGTTACCATCACTGGACAAATCACATAGTCTAGTCACCTGGCTGGTACATGCTGACCACAAGTAAACACAGCTACCGAGGCCGACGCTGAGGACATTCTGCGAAGACCAATCGACAAGGTTCAAATAGAAATCGTCTTGTAGCTCCGGAGCATCTAGTACTTTAAAAGGTATTCTAGAAATCTTTCTGGTAGCTTTCCTCGGCGATCTAAGCAGCTTTTGACTCTTGGCGCTTAACGGCGATAGAGAGTAAGGTGAACTTTGATCCAATAGGGTGTGATCCTTCGAGGGTGTAACGTACTTGAACAGATTTCTAGTAACTAGTGGTGACAATACTCTTCGTTCTTCGCACTGTCCTTTTACATCCTCTATACTTGCTCCGAGCAATTCATTTTTTAAAAGGCAAGAGTAAGCAATCCCGTCACGATTACTTTCTCCACTCTCGCGGGTCTTTTTTGTCACGATCCCGTTTCGATTATTTTCCGAGATCATTGAGAATGTTGTCTGCCAATTATTACCCGACCGTGTTGGTATAAATCGGTCAAAGCTATTGTTCACCATTTTCGTCGGTGAAAAATAGACCGAAGAGAAAAGTCCAGGGCCCGCTGGATTATCTGTATGGCTCTCGCTATTTGACTTCAACAGCCGTTTCTCGTATTCGTGATGAAACATTTTTTTAATGCTATTCTTTCACATTCAGTCACCATAATAATTATTCACCGTACACGCTGGTTTTTCTTCAGATCACGTAGATCGCACGTTCATTGTCATTTTTCATAAAAAACATCCCTCGTACTGGTGGAATTAAACGAACTGTCTCATTAAATTGCTTATTCACACACAACGTCAACTTGGAAAATTTTTGGTACAGAAATAGAGGTTTGTATGATTCTCCAATCGAAATACTTAATTCAAAGGGTTGCTTTCGAAAACAGATGGTCGAACGTCTCTGTAAAATGATCTACTTGAACGAACGCCCATCTAGCGACGTGGTTACGAAGTTATGGCAAAACAGTGTTTTTTTTTCTCTCTTATTAACCTCTACGCCACTGAATTTAGATCCTGCGAACGACATTTCTACCTCTTCGAAGACTCTATGAAAAGCGGCATTCCCATCTATGGTATTGGGTTCGAGCGAAAAAAAGAAAAAAAGAATATTTACTTTGTTTCTCATGCTTCTCTCATACGATTTATTAATTACAAGTGTCTATCGCGATGTTACGTTCGCATTGGTATAATCACTACGTTAACATTGATAACCAATGCTGAGGTTGAAAAGGATTTGTTTAATCAGCAATTAGAAATTCAAATCGGTTGATTAGTTACAGAGTAACCATGTTCACGCGCGGCGCTGCGATCAGTATCCTAGAACTGTACCATATGTAGATACGAATACCATTTTTCGTAGAGTCTAGAATATAATGTTCATTTAGAAAGTAGATAGAATGAGAGATAACGCATTCCCTACTTGAAGAGAGATGATTCGAGGTAGTCAATTTAAATCTCTATTTGGCGATAGTAAATTGCGGTAAAATTAAAATATTTGAACAACCGTTTATACATTTGATGCATTTCAAATTATACTCTCTATCTGAGACACGTCGCGTTTAATTTTAACCCGAAAGTATTTAGAAGAATAACATACTTCAAAGCGCTGTTTCAGGTTGCTATAGAAATGAATGGCATAAACAAATATATTTGCGTGTACGTATCCAGTGAGAATGATCCGTTTCAAAGGAAAAAATGTCTTTTTCTACTCCTTAATCAGTTGGGCACATATTATCCAACTTGGTATTGCAAGTAAAGAGGTGTTCGAATTTTTTGAACCATCAGAATGTAAAAACAATGAATACTTTGATGCTGTATCGCTTTCTTGCATGAAATGTGATGCAATTAAAAATCTGATACCATCCGCCGATCGTGAGTTGAAGTTTTTTTTTTAAATACCAGACAATTACTTAGATTATTTCTTTTTCAGGTTTACGATGTATATGCAATGAATTCAGTAAAAAAATTGGCTTCAACAATGGTCATCCTGTATGCACATTTTGCGGTGTTAATGCTAGAGTAACTACAGATGGGAATGATTGTATATCTTGCAACAATCGAACATGTACATGCTCTTCAAATGAAGTACAAAGTAATAATTAAAAAAGCTAAGAAAATAACATAAATTATTATTTAAAATTACAGACTTCTATATATTAATATATTGTATTAATTGTTAATTATATACTGATCATGTTATTACAGTAGACAGAAGTTTAAATGGTACAGTATTAGAAACTATGCATTGTTTCTCTTGTCCTAATAATACTTATCCATTCTTTTATGGATCTAAGTGTTTGCCCTGTGAAACATTCGAGTACAGTTATTATGAGAACGATACGTATTTTACAAAATACTATTACACACTGATGCAACATTATTGCTTAAACAAGAGCATTTCTTTTGGTAAACAAAATTCAAAAGAAGTATTTCAAATAAAGTTTCATGGTCACAATCTGGACAGTTATTATTTTAGAAATAATCTTGAAAGTGCCGTATATTTTTGTAAGGTACAATAAAAGATAAACAACATTCAAATAGGAGAATAATAATCCAAGTACATTTTTAGAAAAAAGATAAACAAGCATGTGAACATTTATCAAATTTGTGTGTATTAAGCCTTTATGCTAATGATGCTGCATGCAAATTGTTTATGCAAACACAAAAATCATCTATATGGATGTTTTATGATAAACATGAAATTATGACTGTATTGAATAATGAGAAAATTACCCAGGAATACAGCTTTAGAAAAGGTGATAATGTATGTAATATAGGTAAAGCAATATATTATAAGAACATCATATTATCAACTTATTAACTAGTAATAAGTTATATGCATTTTTAGAGTAGTACATTAAATTTTACAATTACCACATTTTCATTGGATGGTAATTTCAAATCGATTGGTGCATTTAATATTCCTTGCAATTTATTACAACATGTAAGGTTTGGTATTAATCTTGAAAAAAAATGTAAACTTTTAGTTAAAGATTTAATACAAACAAAGGTGGAATTTATGTATCCTTATTTATCATTTATGCAAAATGACAAAATTTTAATGTTTGCATTACCTATACTCATTAAAAATATTAATCAGGTAAGAAACTTAATAGTAAAGTAGTTACAAACTTGGATATATATAAAATTATAATTTTCTAAACTATTTCACAGAACAATAAAAGAATATCAGACTGGCAGTTAGTACGGAAATTTTTATTTGTTGATAATGTTAGTGGTTTTAACACAATATCAAACTACACAGTTAATACAACACAGAAAGTTAGTAAATTATCTCTGTTACGTTACATGAAATCTCTAAATGTAATGTAAGTACATCTCACACTTTTAATAACTTGATATTTACTAAAATAAATCCTTTTTATCCCTAATTATTACAGCATTAATCTCCAAAATGTAAAAGATAAAAATAAAATATACCCACCTTTATTAGTTATTGAATACGCTGACCTTACTTATGAAGAAATTGATAAAATAGTAGATGTTACACTAGACTATAAAATTACATTTACTATAAAAGATAGTAATATAAATTCATATCTTATGGTAAATATACACGAAATAAAAATAAAATTATCAATTTTTCTAATACTATTATTATTACACTGTAACAAGTATTAAAATATGTTTTAGATAGTTATTGGGTTGTTCTTAGGATTAGTTCTAATATTTTCTGGACTAAAAGCCTGGAGTTACAAGAAACGACATCATGTTTCTTTTTTTAATGCATCTGTATATATTTGGTTTTTTATTTATGTTACGAGTATTGCAGCAAATATAATTATCTTATGTTTGATCACTTTGTCCTTGTATTTATTCATGTTTTATAAAGGGCAAACGATATCATATATTCTGTTTCCTGAAGACAGCAGTGAAACGGCAATAAAAGTAATTACTATAGTAGCATTCTTTTTTAAAGTAAGTACTTGTAAGTAATTATTATAACAAATATCATAGTAATATTAATTACATACTTCATATCTTTTTTAAATCTAGCTTGTAGAAATATTTGGATTTATTTGTCAGCATTGGAATATTGATGTATTCTTTATTGATTGGGAACAAACAAAATTAGTATATAATCAATCTAAATATGATCCCTCGTGTATATCTATAAATGAATTGTATGCTGATGAACTCTCGAAGAATAAATACAAATATTTTCAAATGTCATCTGAATCAATAACAGCTATACGCAAAAGAATCTCGTACAAGTTGAATAAGAATAATAATCTTAAATGCTTTAACAAATCTTCTGCAGTTAGAAAACATAAAGCTCATGCTTCAGCTGTTAATTCGATATCAAAGATTTCTACTAAAATAATGGATGGATATGGATTTAACGTTTTACCTATTAGTATTTGGCGAACGTATTTCATTGTAAATCAATGGTTAAAGCTCCAAACAATAAGGAAAGTAAATGTACTGATACAATTAGTTGGAGTTTTATGTATTTTTCAGGTAAAATTATATTTTAGAAGGAAAAGTATTGGAAAAAATTAACCAATTCATTAAATTTAATTTATACATTTTATGTAGATCATAGAACTATGCCCATGGATTCTTGCAATATCAGAATCAACATCTAAATTTTCTGAAAATGGTTATAATTTCATTTTGTATTATACAGTTTGTATTTTGATATATGTATTAATATATTGCACACAGTGGTTGGTGTTCATTATATTGTGTGGACAGTGCACTACAAACAAAATGCAAGAATTTATAAGTCTATGCTCAACTGCAAACATCAGTGTATTTATTTTACCATTTAATTATTATGGTTTTTATATTCATGGAAGGTAATGTACATTACAATGTATATAAAATGTAACACTCTTAATTACATATTTTAATTATTTTGTAATAGATCAGTGCACGGATTTGCAGATACAGATTTACCTACTCTAATTAATAATTTACAAATGGAAAATAAAAATTTGTGCGCACACAGAGGTCTTGTACCAGGGACAACTCAACAAACATTTATATTATATTTAACAAAGACTTTCAGAATTATTCTTAATGATTGTTTGAAGTCAGCAAATACAGTATATATAATTCAACTTTAACTAAAATATTTCTAGATCTATTGACCATTAATTGTATATTATCTTTATTTTGTTCTAGGAAAAAAATAATTTTATAAGAAATTATTGCTTTCCTGCTACAAACTGGGAACATAGTTTTAATACTCAACTGAAGCTGAAACAATTTCTATGCAAATTTGTAGATCACTGCATAAAGAAAGAAGATTACACTATTAAGGAACAACATTTTTTTGAAAAATTATTTAATATCGTATTTTCCTCTAATGAAGAAAAATCTGTCTTTTGTATTGGTAATTATTCTTTACATCTGAGTAATATTTAATAATGAAAAACTAAACAGGAATATATTCTTTCTTACTAGTTATTTATGCAACTTTTTCAGATAATAATTATACTTTTAATCAAGTATTATTATATGGTAATGAATGGCTATTAGCTACATTTGAAGTTTCAATATTTGCTTTTATTATTGTACTATGCAAAGATTGTATATTAGCTATTGTAATTACAATATCGATATCAAAGCTTTTAACTATAATAGTAAAACATAATTGCAAAAAGAATTTAAATAATTATATATTATTAGACAAAATTATTTCATATAGAGAACATTAATAAAAATAATAGTCATAATAATATGGTTCTTGTAAAAAAGTCAGGATCGTTTGCCTCAAAAGTAGAAAATACAATCCAAATAATTATTGTAAATTTTAAATAATTTATTAAATAAAGGCAAAAAGAATAACTGATTACTACATAGTTTTATTTGTGTTTTTGTTTATCATATATTTTACAATCTATGATATACAATTTAATAATTCTATTTATATTGAATTTGGTTGAACAATATTAATGATCTTCATCATGTCTCGGTTCGTAACTAATCCCAAAATAATTTTCTACAGCTATTGTTATTAAAAAGAAACCAACTCCACTTGGGATACCTCTTAGGTGTCTTAAAGCTCTGCGAAACATACTCTTTTCATGATAATGCCACACCATGTTTCTTAACCAAGGATCTTTCAATCCTATCTCAGCTAATTTTTGCTGACACTTCAGAAGTTGTGGTACATTTTCTACCTTGTATATATCAGGACTGGGTATTTTACACGGTATCGGGCGGTGTCCACCCATTTCTTACAAAAAATTTTTACCTAATCAAATATTTCAATGTAAGTATTACAAAAAAAGATGTTCAAACATTGTTTTCATGTTATACTTCTTATACTACGTTATATCAATAGCGTACAATTATCACTTAATGTTAAATATATTGTTTTCAATTGTCAATACTTAAAAAAATGTTTCTCAACTTATGTAATCTGTAAATCATTACATGTAAGATCAGTCTTTCGGATAATAATTCAAAAGTTGTGTTATCCTTATTGTATACGATTTTAATTTCGCTTAACAAACAAACGTTCAAATAACTTACAATTGATATGCTGTGGCGTGATAAGATATATGGAAGGTTTACTTTTAATAATAATTGCGAATTGTAGAAACAGGGTTGACTGTAGTATCAAAACCTAACCAAACCTAAATATACTACGCATGCGCGTAAAAAGTGGCACTACTTGTGATGTCGTTTCTCATTGGTCGATCGCGTTTGTGTAATATTTATATCGACGAAGTCTTGTCGATTGTTACGTTGTGCGATAGTAATTCAAATTTAAATCACAGAGGCTAGCTTATGTCGTATAATCGTACAATTATATCGTAAAATAACTTTACTTTGTATATACGTTTTATTGAAATAGCAATATTAAACAATGTTTATACAATTTATATTTCCTTTATCATACAGTAATAATTTAAAACATTCACTGGGACCGTTTAAAATGTGACAGTTTTCTTTTTCGTCGAGAATTTTCTCTTCAGTGGCAGCAACGCAACTGTTTTCAGTGGATCCGAAATATCATTTGTGTCTATTAACATGGTTCTATCTTGCCGTGCTCTCGTAGGCTGTGGAAGATACGGCACTATATCCACGTTAGGAATCTTTATAAATTTTATAGATTTGGGCGCTTGTTTTTCTGACGAAATGTCCATGTTGAGGAACTTTTTCGACGACAAATCTTCGCAGCTATCCGTGTTATCGAATTTTGTTGCGTGCCGTTGAAAAGCGATATCCGCCTGTTCCAACGTGTTCCTTGCTTTCTCGATTTCAGCGTTCAAATCGATCACATCGAAGATACGATCCTGCAAACGTAGTTTCAACAAAGCGAAACGAATGTATGATTATGCATCCTTTTGTTACTGTTTAATTAAAATTCTTGTCATTTATTTATACAACCTGCATGTCTCTTCTTTTACGCCTCAGGTCAGCCAGATCTTCAGCAAAGGCGGCGGAAGCGCGTTCTTTGTATCGCCGCTGAGACTGTACGAAGTCGTCTTCGAATTCGTCCTCAATGCCTCTATCATATATGTAATCTAAATCGTCCAGAAAGTCGTTACGATTTCCTGATAAATTGTAAGAACCTAAAACGTGTCGATAATAGTATTAGATAGAAATTTAAGTAATATTAAGAGTCGAAGCAACTCATTTCGTAGTTAATTTATAGTTAACAAATGGCAGCTACTAATTCTATAAACACGTTTAAGAGAGATAGTAAGAGAGAGGTAGTTTTGGTACGGATTATATCGTAACGCGTTATAGCGTGCAGAGTATTACGTCTATATTATCTTTCTATAAAAGTTGGTTAAATTTCAGAGAATTAAGGAACAAAATTCTATAATTAAACAATTCTAATTTTCACTACGATGAGAAATGACTGTATCTACTACTCATATCTATATAACTAGATACATGCACAAAAGCATTCTTACCATAACAACTGAGGAACACAGTTCATCGAGAGAGAACACTTTTAAACATACAACATGCAGAACATGCAGACGTATCGTATGTTTGAAAAAGAAGGTCTTACGGAAAAAGGAGAATATATATATATATGATGTCGAGGCACCTTTCTTTGGATCATTTCCCCTTAAAAAACCTTAACGTATACTTTATCGTGATTTGATCCTTGACGACAAAGGGAACAGTGAAAATAAGGTAAATTGGTTATCTACTTTCACACATGTAATTTCCAAATTGGTTTGCGTTTACGGTAAAAGTACAGAATTGTGGACAGAAAACCGTCTACTCGTATCACATGTAGAGTAGAGCGTAACATTCACTTTCTATCGATCATCTATCGCTGAAAAGGACTATACTGCATTTTGTACTCCGTATACGATTTGAATAGATAATATAAAGTGTACGTGTACAGGTGTAGATATACGAGCGCGCATGTAACTATGTACGTATTGGAATTTATTACGTGTATACATTATGAAATATTTACTGTGACTTCTCTAATGTATTTCTATTACATAAATAGTTTTGTACAAACATCTGTAATTATTGGTGTTTGATTTGTGAAACGTGGTCGAATACTTAAATGGCAAACGTATATACAAATGACATCTGGAAGGTAAACAACGAATAGGAACCAAATAACATTCAATCGATTGTAACGTTAACGAGATTTCCTTGAATGTCTTTTCAGCTAAAGAGCGTTATAAATATTTACATATCTGTACTTCCGATAAAATAAAGCTCTGGTTTTTATTACCACACTTCGATTATAAATATTTTAAATCGTTTCAGATCGTAACGACCTCATTTAAAAGGCGTGTTTCTCGGTGCGTTCGCGAATGGAGATTTTTTTGCTGAGAAGGGACTGCGCTTGGAGATTCTCCGTGTCAGCCATGTTCTCGTTGATCAAAGCCTTGAGAGCAGCCGCTCTACGTTCCCTTTTCGCTTGTCTTTCAGCGAGCTCTTCCATCTCGGTCTCGAGATCGTCCAAACGGGCCTTCGTCTGTTTGGCCCTTGTTGCAGCGGCGCTTGGTATCAAATTCTCCTCGTCGTTAATCAGCTTCGACCATTTCGTGAGTATCGGTTTTTCCTCCATACGATCGATCTCGTCGAATAGCTTTGAACGCCTTTTGAACATCGCCTCAGTCCCCTCGCTAATCGACTTCATCTCTTGTCTAGCCGAGCTCAGAGAACTTTTCAGCTGATCCTGCTCCTGCCGTAGAAGCCGCGGTTTCCCCAATATAGCGTCGACCTCATCGTCCAACCCGATATTGGCCAACTTTGATTTCAAATGCTGAGTTGTCGCGGCCACGTTGTTGGCAAAATTTTCAGCGAATCGACGTCGACTACGTTGACCACGGCTGTCGTAGACAATATCCTCATCTTCGGGAAACAGGTTGTCGGTAGCCAAAGAGGATAGTGGTAGTGGTAATTGGGGTGTCCGAATGGAGGGATCTAATTCGAGGTCAAGGTCACGCCCAAGGGAACTGTTGCGAGGACTGGAGAGGTCACGTGCGCCTGTAAAAACCGACATCTCAAAATATGTAGACTGTTAGGGGCACAGCTATACGTATACATACACACATTGTATTTAATTATCTTAAATATAGCCCATTTGGAACGAAACTACTGTTGCCTAAGCATCATCGTTATAGCGAGACGAGGCTGTTCTTTAAGCAGTCTGATACAAGCCGGACACATACTGCATACGCGTATAATATACACATGTAAGTAGTGTGTAAACCGAATGTGTAATCAATAAATAGTGGAATTTCTTCGTATTACGGACACGTAATCAACATGAACAAACAGTGAAATCAAAAAGTTAAGAGTGTGTGAATATTAATGTGGTTGTTTGTAAAATACGTCACAAAAGCTATATCCCAACAGATAATCGATGTTCTGTAGTCTTATCGATGGTAATAATCTTGTTGTATCGCTTTTGCTTAATTACTGTTTTACTTGCCAATGGATCCAAGCATTTGTCAATACGATTGCAACGGTATGCGGATCTAATAAGCGCAAAAACTGGTATTATTTAGATCCTTAAAAGGCAAATAATGTTATTGCATGTCTACAACAGAAATTAAAACAAAACTGTATTAAATTTATGTACGCTGTTCGTATTACTGCGTATCAAGTAATCGTCGCAGCTCTGTTTATTTAATGTTCAATTGTGGTACCTGTCCTTTAAGTACGTCTAAGCAATTTAAACAAACACAGGGACAAATAATACGTACAAAACTAAACATTTTATTCAATACGCGAGGTAATACAACAATTATTACCAGCGAAAATCAAAAGGTGAACATCGTGGGTGTGCCACAGTGTATATACACGGTGGTAAAGAATACTTTCTCTTTGAAACACCAAATCTTTCACTTCTACAATGTCGTACGAAGATGTATGTAACGTTCAAACAGTAGAAGTTCACATTATTCGTGTCACAGGATATAATAAATCATTAGACGATGCAGCTTTATGTTATGTTTTTATTTCATTTCGGTGCTAGTCCGAAAGTTTTCTCTTTTTTTTTTTTTCAATGGCTATTCTTTGCAAGGTGGAAATTTATTGTGACTGTAACAGCAGTTGTATAAAACAATCAATACATTTGATTTGTTCCACAGTTGGACTTGGACTTGAGCATGCCACTCATTAATTACCAATATAATGAAAAGTAATTCGGTTGATAATAAGAAGGGTTATTGATTACTACGTCCGTAGTAATTGGGAAAGAAGAGGGAGTAGGACAAGTTCACCCCTTAAAACCATTTTGGAAAACGACTGAAGATGTTACCGATGTCGCCGCGTCTGGCTGCAATTTCGTCGGCTAACGAGTTTCTCGGCTCAGAGAATAATGGCCGACCGCTGTACTTTCGGTCTAAGTGGTCAACCATCGGTTTGTAATACGACTCCCCTTTGTCATAGTTGCATCCGTACACACGTGTGCGCGGCCTGCTAAGAATTGGCCTCGACATCCTGATAGAATTGTTCTTTCGCTACCTGAAATCGCAACAATTAGTCATACACCTAACGGTACGAACATTCGAGTAATCAATTTGTACAAATCAAACGTCTCCCCCATAACGTATCGCTTATCATTCTCTATAGCATCGCGTTAATATTCAAGTCGCATACTCGTCATGTTTCTACAAGATCGCAACCTCACGTTGGCGCAATATTTCACTGCTGTACAGATGGTTCCTTCTGTCTCTGGCGCCCAGTGTGATACAATCATTCGCACGCAGCCACGAGCCATCGAATCGGAAGAGGTATCATTTTTCATTGCTCAGCTGTGCTTGTGTTAGTATCATATAAGGCGCCAGAATCCGACGGATTGTCTGTCGACGATTCTGAATCTCTTCTTGCATTGGAACAAATGCGAGGCAGTAATCGCTCGGTGAAGAATGAGTTGTATGAAAGACACGCGGAGAGATCATTGACACGAGCCACACGATAATACGCATCGAAGTGGTTATAACATTTATTTGATATTGATATGTTTTTAATTAACGTATTGACGTGTTATTAAAATAAATGCTGCGTAATGTTGCATTGCGATAGGTGATGAACTAGTATGTCGGTACGTTAATAGTTTATGAATATAAAATAAATGCTGTAGATGTCACGTATGATCGCGATCATACCAAAGATTCAAAATCGTGAGTCCATCGTTTGTTCTTTTAAGTCATAAATTATCATTCAAGTGCTAACGATAGAGAGAAATTATATTGTATCAACGTTTCGATTTCAGTTTTCCATTATTTCAGTATATAAACAAAAAAAGAAAAGGATTGTAGATATAATAATGATAGAACAATTTTATTACTCTTGATTTCTTATCTCATTTCGAAAATATATTGCACGATCGTTTATCTAATATTTTGACCTCTTTCTCTTTCAAAACTCATTTTCCTTATTTTTAGAGAAAAAGACACGTATTTGCGCGCGACGGATAAATTATTGCTTTTCTTTCCTAAAAATAAGGTAAACGAGTTCTATAGTTTTATATTTTTGCGTGTGGGAGGGAAAGTGATCCAAAATACTAAATAGACGTTGTTGATCACGCGCGTGATCATGCAGAATAGTTTAAAAATAAAATGGAAATCGAGAATAATAAAATTGCGCGTATGTGTTAAGAGTTTCGATTTTGAGAAAAAACGACTTCGCGTAATGTGCGACGAATATTTTACATATACGATACGATCAGCTTGTAATATCGAAGTCGTTCTCTTCAAAAACGAATCACCGCACACGTTTTTTCACGCAACACGTAAATTTTAATCAAAATTATGCATATCGTAAATGATACAAATTGCGCGTACACAAAAAGGGTGCGCACGCTTGCAATGTTTCTATTAATATTTTATACAAGATGTTAAAGTAGCAGAATCGAATAAATAATTAAAGCTACGCGAAGCCACTGAAGTCAACGGTGGTTCTATATTTCTCTAACCATTACCATATTTCTCTGTTAAAATGCAAGGAAATGTAGCGCAGCTTTCGGATTAATTTCACATATAATTGCTGAAATCTAATTAATCATCAAATCGTACGCGAATCGTTTGAACAAATTAAATTGCTTCAGTTTCTTTCACATAATTTATTATACCGTGTTTGCATGCTGTTTCATTTTCGTTGAAAACAATTGAAACAAAAGTAATGATAATAATAAATTGCGTAAATGAAAAATTGTCGATATTAAAAATCTCCACTTGCGTGTATCGTTCGATTAAATACAAACAAAGTTGTAGCGAGATTAATCAAACGGAAATGTAGCAATGTTTTTTGAACGAAAAGCATCCACTTACTATTTTCATTTTGTTATTGCACTCCACTGTCCCAATCAATCCATTCCAAAGGAAATATACAAGATTCGGAGCGCTAAATATCCCCCATTTGACTTTGCTATAGAGTTTCTAGTATGAGTAACCAGTAAATTGGAACAAGCAACTATAAGTTGCTCAAAAATAGACCATGTCTAATTTGGTGTCCGTGAACTGAACTGGCACACAGTAGTCTCAAGTCCCGGATAACCGCCTCCAATTACGAAGTACATCTCGTATCATTGTTCTCTTTTCAGAATCGTCCTTTTATTTCTTCTTCCCGTTTTACTTATTTGTCCGTCCGTCACATCTCTCTCTTTCATTTTTTTTTTTTTTTACCAAGTACTTCGTTTCTCTTACTTTATTTATTCGAAAAACAATGGAAATACCAATAACTTATGAAAACTACACGAGAACCGTCTTCTCCTCATTTCTCTGTTCACCTGAATGATGACGTGCATGGTGTATAAATAAATAACTAAGCAGTTACGTTCGGTCCAACAATGTTTGAGGAATTCACACAAAACTACAGAAAAGTTAACGTTGTCTAATTATTCAAAACATTTATCTACGATCTCAGATGTATTGTACTTAATCGCTTCGCTACTATTTGTTAAATATTGTCTGTTTTGTCAAATGTAAATGTATGTGCTTATAATTTTCTCTTGATGAATACGTCGCCTTTAGGATACGTGAAATTCCCATAGATGCAGGAAATATTAGCAATTCATGTGAGTACATATGATAAATAAAATCAATCTGAAGTGAACGTATAAATATTACCAATTCATGTAATGCAAATCTGACGTACAATGAACAATTTAATCTAATATCTACTGAAAGTATTTAAAAGCTTGTATCAGATTTTTGATGCCATCTAAAAATGGCCACAATATCGACAATACCGTGCAAGTATGTCAAAAACATAAGTGATAACTGTCTTTTTTAAATATTTATTATTATTATTATTATTGTTATTGTTGTTATTATTAATTCGTTATTGAATAATATTGTTATCATTTTTGTTGTTACTCGCGTAAATCTGAAAAGGGCTAAATTAATTATCGCAAATTACATTCGATCATTTTTATTAGGCGATCGGAAAACAATCATTTGATGTTTAATTTAAAACGATGAGTATTTATGTGCGTGTATCCACAGTGTCAGAGTGCGTTCGTTAACACGTTACATAAGAACTACCAAATTTAGCTTGCAGCATAGTTTTGGAATGATGATATCGATTTCAAAAACAGTTAGGCTGAATTATTCGATACAAATCTTTTCATCGAGATTAAACAAATTCGGGCGCATCGACGAACATTCTATTTTAACAGTTGCTATCTTTACGTTTTACATGGAAATTTGCATTACATACACAGAGCAGTTTTCGTTCACTCGATTACTGTAACAATTAACCAGTCGGTGCAATGGAGTCGTTTGAAATAACGAAGTGAATTTTAGACGAGTGAGAGATATAATAGATCCGTACAAATGGGGAATAAACCGCAATAAAAAAGGATTTCTAAAATTTTTCTAATCAAGTTGAACAAAAAATGCACACAGCGCAATGAAAAATTGACAGAATCTCAGAATCAAAACGGAATGATAGTAGATAAACATTTGAAATAGCAAGGAGAGGAACCTTTGATTTAACGTATATTCTTCTTGGTTACTTTTAACTAATTACACTTTTACCGAAACCATGCTGTAAACTTTGTTAATGGATTGCTATTGTATTTCAAAATTCATCTCGCAACGAATGCTATCGGCGTGAGTACCTAATGTTACCTTATTGTGACTCTGTACGCGCATTGTTTAAGTTTCAATCGCAGTGGCTGCTTTATTAAAGAAGATACGCGTGAAATGCGTTAAATATTGTCCAAAGAAATCGATCTAATTTATGCATCCTTTAAAATGCAACACGCAAGCATGTATAAATGCAGAGAAGCTTATAAATAGCGAGATAGAAATGAAAAATTTTTTTACCTGAACTTACAAAGTATCCTATAAGATGTTATTTCCTCGGAAGTAGCGACACGACTCTCTCGGACATTGCAACGTTCGTTATTTCCCACTCCTTTTGAGTTCTACCCCTTCCCCTTTAGAGTTCTTCATTTGTGTAACCCGTGGTAATCTATTAATTTATTTACAAGCGATGAAAGCGTTTGCTTTTAGTCTATAGATTTTTTAACAATTATTATTATTTAAATATTGATTGTCTTTTTTCACCATTTTTGTATTAAACGTATCCACTTTATCGCCATTTTTCGTTATACTTTAGTGGATAATCCGCATAACATGTAATAGAATTGCAAAAATACTACTTTTGCTGCTCTTTTCTTTTTTTTTTTACGTTTTCGACGATCTTTTTAAAATGGATTTTTGGTTCTTAATAATTCGTAAAATAAAAGGATGAAGTTGCGATACAGCAGCGAAACAGATTGTTATTTTTAAAGTCACAAAAAATGGTCTCCAAATAGATTTCAAAGGGCAGCACTACTTACATATCTTTTTTAGATTTTATCCGTGTATCAAATCTGCAAAATATTATATTATGGTTTTTTAAAGAATTTTAATGTCGAAGGAGACATGACAATTTCAATTGAATAATGTGATCCAAGTGTATAAAAAATATAATAAATTTAGCGTAGCCCCTTGAATATAGGTGAAAACTTTATGAACGGTATATATCGGGACATGGAATGCGCACATCAGTCCAGATAAATACAAACGTATTTATTCGGTACAATTGGCCCGTGATAGAACAGCACATTGTCCGAGGCAATTTGCCATACGTCAGAACGCCATCTACACTGAGTATAAATGTTTTTTATCCGTCTGATAACGTTTTGGATTCGATCTAAAACAATGAATCCCGCATTTCGAGGCAGCGAGGCGTACAACCTTAGGCACTTGGCATGCCTCAAAGCAACGCTCATGTTGCCACATTTTTTACCAGTTTGGCCTGGCTTATTGCTGGTCATCTTCTGGTCTATACACGCCTTTATGCTTTTGCACATCTAAAATTAGCGTATGAGTAACGCTAAACACCTAACTGAAATCTAATATGCAGCATTTTACGTACTTTCTATTAATTGGCATGATACATACATAACGTGTATTGTGTTAATGTATATATTAAATATCTATTAATAATCATGTATATACGTTGTAGAACTGCGAGGCGACGCAGCCTCCTTACATAGGGGAGGTGAGGTCCATCAGGTCCCTGTTATATCGTAAATATAACATCTGACAATACCATCCCAGGTCGTGTGTAATGACTAGGCGTCTGTACTTGGGTACTTTGGGTTCGTAAAGCCCGTACTGTAGATCATTTACTGCAGAATACTATAATAAATATGTCGAATGCCAATTTGTAATTAAGTCGCTACTAAGGAATAAAACCAATTTGATACTTGGGGTGTGTGTTGAGACTTCAAGTGCCAGACTTGAAAGGAAGAAATGAAGTGTTACTAAATTTGATACACTGATATTTATGTGAAGTAGGCGGCCGTGGTGCATGCGTGCTGTTCTTGTGCTCTTGCGCATGTCTATTTTCTGAAAAGTGTCTGTAGTCCTATGTTACAAAAAAAGATGTAAAAATTTTCAAGCTAGTAAGTAATAGTTTCGGTTTTATATAAGCATATTATAGTTTATTAAACAGAATTTAATAAAAATTTATAAACAACTTTATAATCACTTTTTTAACTTCTTTTTTAAGAGAGCTTTTCGCTTTTTCTCCAAAGCTTCCATTCGCATGTCTTCTAGATCTTCCATAATCCCTAAAAGCATAATTTTATTTCATCTGTCTATAGATATTCATAAAATAACTTG
The DNA here is from genome assembly GCF_050948175.1 of Xylocopa sonorina. NCBI lineage: Eukaryota > Metazoa > Arthropoda > Insecta > Hymenoptera > Apidae > Xylocopa > Xylocopa sonorina. The sequence continues at coordinate 19,919,617 of NC_135193.1, forward strand.
CAAAGCATTATCGTGAAAGGTTTATTAATGTTACCTATTTTAGTAGATACATATTCCTCCTTAAGTTGCTGTGCGAAACTGCTTTCCATAGCCGCGTCGTCGTCATTATCTGCATATCTATATTTGTTTTTATCATAGCCAAATATTTCACTTATATATTTACTATAGTCTGCATTTTCTTCTTCTACTCCATCATCAATAAAATCGTCAAGCTCAGAATCGTATTCATCTTCCAGGCCAGCTTCGTCTGTTATACGACCTGTATCATTATAAATGTTATTTTAAGAAATATTACGTTCTTGGTCTCGAATTACAAATATAAATCTGCTTCCATAAAAAAGTACGAAAGATACTTTAACAAAAACAAAATTTTAAGCTGCTTACGTTTATGATTAATTTGTGGCTTTCTTTGATCCTTCAACAAGGATACCTGTTTGGATTTAATTGGTTTTAAGTCTGCTGGTGGGAACTGTTTTATTTTGTCGTTCGAAGTCTGTGGTGGACGAGACTTCGTTATGCTAGTTGCCGGAGATTCTTGTGTATTTTTTAATAGTTGCGGTTTTTCTGGAATTTTCGTTTTTGGTACTAACTTTTCAGTTTTTGTATTTTTTACATCCTCAATTTGATTTTTGCTTAGCCTCAGCTTCTTTTTTTCTTCTTCAATGACTTGCCGCATTTCTTCCAATTTTCTTCTCTCTGTTTCTAACTTTTTCCTTTCCTCTAAAAGTTTATCTCTCTCAGACGTTTTCGAAATATTGCACTTATTCATATTGATCTTATTCGGATTAGGTTTTTCACTAATTTTTTTAGAAGCCGCAGGCTGAGGTGCTGGTACTTTCAGAGGAATTTTATTCGAAACTGAAGGAGTCGCGGTTAATTTCTCGGGTACTTTTACCGTTTTGCTATTACAATTTGTATTATTACTAGAATCTTGTACTTTATTTGGTTTGTTAGGTACTGGAACTTTCCGGTCTGTACCGTTTTGATTACCGAGTTTACTTCGTTGTTCTTTTCGTTCCCGCCATTCTTTCTCTTTCGCGTATTCTTTCATTTGTTTTTTTGTTAATAATCTTTCTGGTTCTTCATTTTTTGGTTTTACATCAATAACGATCGGTTCATATTGTTTTTTTTCAGCAATTTTTAGTAATTCCGTGAAATCAATTGGCGGTGGCATCGGTTTTTTCTTGGCTTTAGGTTTATCTTCTTTTTCCTTTTTATCATCTTTATCACTTTTACTGTCTTTCTCTGATTTCTCTGTCGCTTCTGGTTCTGTGTCTTTTATAGAAAGTTTCCTTTTTCGTCGATGACCTAAAGCTTCTTCTACTTCCTGTTGTTTTAAAGCTTGTTTCACTCTATCCTGTAATTAATGCGTTACAGTTAATTGTAAGTCACAGGACATGAATTAATAATTTTGCTTACCTTTGTGGACGCAATATCCTTTATTGTTTTTCTGCGGCAGTCACTGAAATTTGTGTTTTGTGAAGGCATATTGTTATATTTACTCATTAACTGATTATAAAATGCAGACGCTTCCTGCGAGACGTATCCATAGTCATCCTCATCAGGCTGAGAAGGACCTAAAAACAGACATAAATATCCAAATATTTAGTAGCGGCCTTAAAATTATATCTCTGTACATAATCTGTTCAATTATGGTTTGCGCAATAATAACTTTCATCTTTATATTTAAGTCAGTTTTATTTTCTATGTAACCAGAATGGCATGCCAAAATAATTACTTCTCCCCCCAAGATTTAGCTAATGATTCTGAGACCATGGCTAACAGATTATCTGTTAGCTATGATACAAGAATTGTGACCTCGAGGTATCCTAGGGCCAGGAGGGAATCATCCCTACTTGACCAGGTGTTTATAGCTTGCATAAAGAGAGCCATCAGGTACCCACTAGCTAAGATAGGCAACCCTAGGAATACCTGGTGCTAAAGGAGGTCTCATTTATACTTTCTTCTCCAAAATGAGGCCTCAGACAGGGGCTGTGGTGTTTAGATTGTTATTAAACATATTTGTTACATTTCCCAGTCCCTCCCCAAGTGTCGGAGGCAGACTCGCATAGGGAGTTTTAGTCAATATGAATCCGGAACTACCCCGATTCTTTTTTTCAGAAAATAGAATGTCTATGAGAATTTCCATCTCCTTCGCATAAAAAGAAAAAATCAACCTTTATCCACTGGCATAAAGAGGAATGGTAATACACAATACATTTATAAAAAGCAATTTATTTAATAACTTTTAACAATAAAAAATGTCTTGTAATAATCCGATGGTGTTCCATTGCAATGAATCAGTTGAAAGATTCTACTCTTCGTACAGTTTGCAAGTTCTTCTCATTATGTTTTGATATCTTTCCATTGATTTGCAATCGTTGCTTTTAATTCTTAACAAATGTCAAATATTTCTTATTATCTTGATAAAATCAATTGTCTTGAGTATCCATTGTATTTCTTATAGCGACAATATTGTACTTGAGCTATATGACAGAGACTTGAGTATTACCCTGTTGACATTTGAACAATATCGTATTACGTTCTTACCATCTCCGGTTGTCATGAACATAATTAAAAGCTTTCCAAGCTTCTCAACTTCTTTCTCAAATCTCAATTTCATCTTATATTTTATATTTTCAAGGTCTGTTACAAGTTAAATTGTACTCTTGAGCTTAATAAACTCCATTGGTTCAATCATTTCACGTAGCAGAATTTAGCATTTATGTAGTATTATGATATAATGTAATAGTGGAATATTGTAAAAGTCTCTCAGAAAAGCCCATCGAAACATATCGAAGCATGTGGAGACGACAAAGAGTATCGAACGAGACAGTCTGAAACTGTATGTCACAAATATAAGAATATATATTTTGTGAATCTCTTATTTCTCCATTTACCATGAATGATGAATAATTTGTGCAATACGATATGCACAACATTGCTTCGACACAATTTGATACATATTGCTATAAGTTGTCTGTTCGAACTACTACTGGAGCTTTATAGGCCACTCTAGTACGCACTCTGTGACTGATAAGTCCTAAGAGATGTGTGAAACAAATACTCAAGGTTGTACAATGTAATTGTAATTACATAAATATTATAATCATAAAATGTGGATATTAAAAGAACAGGCAACGCCCGTGCGAGTGTTAAAACAATATGATATTTATGTAACAAGGGGGGGAAGACTCAAGATTGTATTAATAAAATCAGAAAACAAATATATATACAGTATTTACGAATTGCACTGTATATATTTCATTGTTAGATTTAAACAAATCAGTTCAAATGTTAGTTCTTAGCTATTATTCTTTTGTTTAACATAGGATCATGCAAAAACATTTCTTTCGGGTATATTCCAGGTCCATATTCCCTACGGATAAATTTGCACATATATAAATGCCTCTTTCTGAACTTGGTCAGGCATTAGAATTGCGTTGAAGAGCTTAGGAAGATTCTAGAGCTGGTTCGATCAGCGTGTGGCTTCCTAGAAACGTAGCGCTTTGTGGCACAATTCGAGAGAGTTATTTAAAACTTATCAATAGATATACACGTCTATCTAAATATTTACACGCACGCTACATTTTCCCCTGCTTATCGCGTGTTTGAGATATTTGTTTCAAAGTCTCGCTCTTCCCCCGTAGCTGTGACAACAAAAAAGAAAAAAAAATATATTTCAGTTCACACCAGAGATTTTTTATTTGCAAAATTTTCAGGCAAATTTTGTCTGCATCGCACTGATCATGAAATGCTTTCAATATTGAAAGAAATAAAAAAGAAGTTCTTACAATTGGTAAATTATCACACTACAGTACTACTTGATAAATTTTCATTATTATTATTCTTATTATCATGATAATTATTTCCTAGATTTTCATTCAAATCACAGTACATAATTAATTATCTTAAAGATATATATTTGAAATAAATATATAAGGGCCAATAATATTAATCCTTATATGTACTGAATGTAAAGAAAAACTTGATCAATGATGATAATGATGATGATGATGATGATGATGATGATGATAATAATAATAATAACAATAAAATAATAATGATAATAGTCAACCAAGAGTCTGCCCCCTAGACTATTCTAGAATTATATTTACTCTGACCTTAATTTGCTCGGTATCCTCTGCCACGTAAATCCACAAAATCCCACTGCCCTGTCGGACCGTGGAAAAGTAAGAAGGCATTGCGTTGATTGTATATATTCATATTCAATTACCTGCGGGCAAAAACACTGCCCATTATGGATATAGACTGATACTGCTAAATACTCGTTAATATGTAGATCAATGATCACACACAGGATTGTATTACTTTTTCCTCAGAACCTACACTTTAACCTACGCCAACTTAGATTAAATTGACGAAGTAGCAACGTGAATAGCACTCTTCTACTACTTTGAAGAAACGATTACGATACAAAAGGAAACGAAACGTTAAGGATATCATACATACATACATATGAGTGCGTATATGTACAGGCATAGTTGGTGTTTTTTACATTAGTCTATTTTCTTTAGGGTACCCAAAGTTTTTTATCGAACCTTATACTTCTTAAAAGTATTAGACGATTGAAGTTTAGGGATGCTACTTCGAGTCTAAGAATTATCTGGTTCAGAAGTTATTCGACAGAAAAGTTTGCAAATTTTAGAATATGCTAACGGCAAGTGTCCCATTTTGGCACATGCGCACAATTAACAATTATATAAATTTATAAATAAATACGATTAGATTATACAAAATTGGATACAGTTAGATTATTAGGCGCAAATAATTATCTAATCACAGCTTTTGATTTTATATACATTTAAAAGAACAGAAAGATATGCATAAATTAAGATATTGTCCACACCAATGTCAATCTTATCAACTTTTATGCTAAACTCTATAATCGGTCGAACCATACCTTAAACCAGATAAATCCTAGATAAAACAGTGTTGTAGAATCCTGTTTGTCGAATACTTTCACAGAATATAAAGATCAATACAGAAATTTAGTCGGTATAAACATATATATGTATATAACATTGTAATAATATTAATATTAAATAAAACTGACGTACATATATTATAAAATAAAATATAGAAACCCTAATTTTTTATTTCTTTTACCTGCGAAAAAAAAAACATGGGCTACAAGTGTAATGAAAATGTTGCTTGTAATGTGGCATTAAAAACAAACTACGATAATGCAACGATATAAGCAATTCGAATGGAAATCAATACCTATACCTCTTAATAATTACCAAGTACATCATATACATATGTTGTACTTTCTCTTTAAAACTTTACTAAAATGAAAAACATACATAAATGGATCTAAACACATTTGTGATACATTATCATAAAAAAATTTCTCGAGTATCTCCTAGAATACATTTTAAGAGATCGGTTTACTTATGTAACAATGTTTCTTACCTGCCATAGTAACGGCCGTATTGTCATTGTCAACCGCATCTGCCAATACTGATTTATTCGCAGCCTTACATACTTTTAAATGCTTGTTTATTCGACTTTGGGCTTTGTGATCGCGTAGCGCTAATAAATTCTAAACACAGAGAAAGAACAACGATAAGGAACTAAAGACCATTCCACGTACTTTGTCAGACATTTAAGGAATGAACTGTAATTAACTAAATCATCCATTACCTCTCTTTTTCTTTTCTCTTCTAGAGCTTTCCGTCTCTCCTCTTCCTCTTTGCGAGCTAAAAATTTCTTAATATTTTCCGACAGCGACTTGCTCTGTTTAGTCGGTTTTTTGGGTGGTGCGAATTTCGTTTGATAGCAGGCGATCGGCTATTTGTGGGGCAAAAATATAATCTCGTTAGAGCGAACAATTTACATGGACCATTGTTAAATTACATAATAGTTCCAAGTATAATTAAAACGAAATAAAAAGGACCAACCTGCTTGCTATTCTCATTTTTCTGTGCTACACTCAATAATGTACCAAAATCCATTGTAACAATAAGGCAAGAGATGTATATATATATATATATACGTGTATATATATTAAATTATAAGTATCATAGCTCTTAATTTTACATGTTCGATTTACAGTTCTGTATGTAACTATGATTGTTCTAATGTATCTCGAGATCCTTACACGCTTTCAATCGAACACTTGGCACGTATGTACAAATTATTGGTGAAATAACTGGGAGCGCTGGAAGCGTTAACATGGCGGACTGCGTAGGACATCTATTGTACGGAGAAGTTGGTACACACCGGCTTCATCGATTCAGCCCGTTCGCCTGATACAAGCCTGACCAATGAGGGAATGATAATATTAAAATTAACGAGACTGTCTGTACATTGAGTCGATGCGTTTGTTTACTATCAGAATGTTATTATTTTTATCATTGAGAACCTTGTACCGTCATTCCACAGGACGAGTCACTGAAGGCAAAATTTTGCACGCAAGAGTTAACAGGAATTAGTATTATTATTAGTCATCGTACTACTTTCTACCTGCAAAATTTTATTCATGTTATCCGTCGCAGAATCTTTAAAAAGAGTGTTCGAATTGGTCGCACAGTGTTATCGACAGTTAATTAATTTATCGATGGACCAGTGGCGCCATCTGTGTGAAGAGTGCTCAAACTGGTCGCACATCGTTATCGACAGCGAAGTGAACTTTGGAAAACTAGTGGCGCCATCTCTGAAGAAAGTGTTGAAACTGATTGAGATATAGTTTCAATGTTTCTCGCAGAGATGACGCCACTATTTATTCGATACTTTACTTATCGGTCGATAACGATGTGCGACCAGACAAGCACTTGTGTTTGTGTACATGATTTTGATAACTCAGATTTATTGCTTTATATTAATAATTACTGTATGGAAATGAGTAAATCGTTGATAAAAACCGTAAATACAATATAATTATCAAAACATATAAAAATTATTTATTTTGCGGTAACAACAGTATGTTTCTTAATATTATATTTGTGTCTGAATGTTGACTACCGACACACGTTTTGAAAAATTGAAAAATATTAGATAAATTGTCGATATTACTGTACAATGTGAGTATGAAAATGTAACGCCATATTAATGGTTCTATGTCCGAGGAGGACTGAAGTAATAATAACAGTAGGTTTTTTACAGTATCCCAGTTCCTTTTATTGATGTGCGACTTTATTTCGCACAGGATTCTATGCTTGGATAAACCTCTGAAATATTGCTCGTGTCTTTTATAATTGTGTACAACTTTACAGTGAGCGTGAATGCTTTCCGATTTTTCTGCTTTTTCCAATTTAGAATGTTTCTTCAGTTCATCTTGTCGATGTATTCGCAGCGCTTCTATAGCTTGATTCTGAAAACAATTTAATCTTTAACACTAGACAATACAGAATTACGATGAAAAATCTCACTGTCACATACCACTTTTTTCCGTTTAATCTTTTGCATTTCTCTTCCTTATTTCTTCATACAATTCAACGCAATCGTTATAGTCTTGAATACCATTTATTATAGTGTATCTCCTGTTAATTTAAAGTGGATGAATTAATATCTATAAAAGTATGTAATTAGACAAAATTTCACAAATTTTATGAAGTCCTCATTTATATTAACGTAAAGTGACCAGACATTCCATATTTAGTTTTCTCGTCTCCACAATGCGTTCCACATCGGACAATCTTTAATCTATTTACTGCCGACTACAAGATATCTCGTAGCTTGAAGTTTCATGTTTTCTTTAAAATAAATCTTGACACCCAGTGCAACGAATGGGTTAATCCTTTCGATGAACAAACTTTCTGTTTATTCATTATTCAGACTTCTTACAGAATTAATGTTGATGTTGACACTAGCTTAAAAACATTGAAGGTTATGTTGCGAGTGAAATGGAATCTCTTCAATACTTAGAAGAAATTTTGTAAGAAACACATCAGAAAACGATGAATTATTGAAAATATTCATATTTCAGAGAAGCACGAGCGATCATACCTTCATCTGCTACGTTCATTTTAATTTTATGTACGACTGTTATTGTTCCATTGTTCCATTACGATATGTACACACGATAATAAAAAATGAAACATTTTTATTTTACTCGTTTCGCATGTTCCATTGTGATATATCCGGCCACTTTACGTTAGCATAATAAAATTCGTAAAATCAACGTAATTTCTACCTAAAATTTTTTGTATACACCAAGAGCGATTCTGTCGCGTAATCGCACGCGCCGCCATTTATGTTTTGCTCCGCTGTGACGTTGAAAACACCGGACCTAGATAAATGGTGCTGAGTAATATTTTTAATTACAGCGCAACAGAATTGTTTAGATAGTCGCGGTAATTATACATTCCCTATCAGCATGTGTACTTCAGCGAAAAATTCACGGACTCAGGTAAAAATAATCCTATTTACGATTACACGATAAGTTGCACGTTCGATGGGATGTGTGTGCGTTAAATACGTTATTTGTGATGGCACGTTTCATTGTAAATGTACTAATTATTCCTATTTGTACGAAATGAGGAAACTGGTTAGAAGACCTTTGTGTATTCCAGGAACAAGCCGCAGAGCCGACCATGTTCGAAATGTTAACAAGAATTATAGCGCAGGTCTTCAAGTGTTTGTTCGTTCAGGTTCATGCAGTGTTTGACTGTATGATAGACATCATTTTTGGATTGTTTTACAATTATAATGTTGAAAAGTTGCCACCGATCAAGAATAACTTGTTGCTAATGAGCGCGTCTGAATTAGCAGAGAAAATCAGGTATGGTATTATCTTAATTGTTTCATTCATCGTTCGACGGTATATGATTGAAACGTACAAGTAATTTTTTTAGAAAGAAGGAGGTATCATCTGTGGAAGTTGTAACAGCGTTTATAGAAAGAGCGAAGGAGGTGAATAAAATAATAAATGCTGTGGTAGAAGACAGATATGCAGATGCTTTGGAAGAAGCAAAGGAAGTGGACAAACTTCTGGAAAAGATGGAAAATGTTGATGCGATAAAGAAGGAGAAACCCTTTCTGGGTGTTCCTTTTACAACTAAAGAAAGTAACGAGGCAAAAGGTGACTACATTTGTACTTCTATTTTGATGGTATTTTATATTAATTATATAATTTTTTTATTATTTAGGTATGCTTCATACCATGGGTTTAGTGTGCAGACGTGATGTTCGCTCCCAAGAAGATGCTACTGTAGTAGGTTTCGTAAAAAATGTGGGTGCTATTTTAATAGCAAAAACAAATGTCCCTGAACTAAACTTATGGACAGAATCACGAAATAATTTGTACGGTCAAACTTGTAACCCGTATAATAGTACCAGGAACGTTGGTGGAAGCAGCGGTGGAGAGGCAGCAATTATTGCTGCTTGTGGGTCTGCATTTTCTGTTGCCAGTGATATCGGTGGTTCTACTAGAATGCCTGCTTTCTTCAATGGAGTTTATGGATTCAAACCAACTGGAGGTTTTAATACTTCATATGATTTAGAAATAAAACTATTTCTTTGCACGAACTCTTGATATTAAATAAAAAATGAAATTTTTAGGTTTAACTCCGCTAAAAGGTATTGGACTGCGACAAAATGATTACCCTGATTCAATGGCAGAAGCAGGTCCCATTTGTAAGAAAGTAGAAGATTTAATACCTCTTTTGAAAGTTATGATTGGGGAAAAGGTATCTTTAATTAAGCTCGATACAACTGTGGACATAAAAACTCTTAATATTTTTTACCAAGAAAGTTCGGGTGACATAAGAGCAAGTAAAGTAAATTGCGAAATGAGAGCTGCTCTTATGAAAGCTGTGCAGCATTTCAAAGAGATTACTGGATCTGCTACAAAAGTAAATTTTTACGAATTTTATGATTCTTTCAAATGTGAGATATGTACATTTCTGAAACATATTTCTATCTATTATAGATAAAGATACCTGGTTCTGAATACAGTTTTCGATTGTGGAGATATTGGATGACCCAAGAAGATTTTGATTTCAAATTAAGTATAACAAATGGAAAGGTATATATTTATACGTTTTTCCTCGATATATTTACTACATGTATTTATTTACGGTATCTAGTAGTTCATTAGTTGATAACTAAGTGCGTAATTATTGATAATTGGTGTAAGCAAAAGGTAAGGATATACTATATTTTTTGCATTATCTTTTACACAACTAAAATTTTAATGGTTTTGGATGTGTATTTTGTATTATTATTCTGTCGTGGAGTAAATGATTGTTCGAACCCAAATTTTCTTAGAGATGGGTCTAAGTTTTATTGTTAAATGCACTTAACACTGCAGCTTATATTGGTATATAATATCCATAGAGATTTTAGATTTCTATTATATTAACAATATATTAATTTATATGAGTACTATTCATTTTAGTACCACACGAGTGCTGTTGCAGAATTGTCAAAACTATTGACTGGAAAGTCAGAAATAACATTGTCTGCAATTCTTAAATTAGTCGATGAAGATTTATTGCCTAAAGAGAATTCTGAATGGGCAACTGAGATTACTACAAACATGAAAAACTATTTGTTGGTAAGTCAGTCCTAGTTACAATTGAAATTATCTATGATGTCAATTTAGTACTGGTCATTTGAGTTTAGAGTTAAAAATATATTCTTATCTTTAGAGCAAATTGGAGGACAATGGGGTACTATTTTATCCATCTTCACCTTTCCCAGCTAGTTACCATTATATAGCTTATTTAAGACCCTTCAATTTTGGTTACTGGTGTCTCTTCAATGTATTAAAGTTTCCAGTTTGTCAAGTGCCTCTTGGTTTAGATAAGAACGGATTACCTGTTGGAATACAGGTAAAGAGAAAATTATTAGATTATTGCTTTCTATTTAAAAATAATTTAAGTTTTACAACAGATGAAGGTTTTTAAATGTACTTCTTTATTAATTAATTTACTAATTTTCACACTGTTTTATTTAAGGTTGTTGCAGCTCCCTATAATGATCATTTATGCGTGGCTGTAGCACAGGAATTGGATAGAGCGTTCGGTGGTTGGGTACCACCAGCTTAATTTGCCAAAGCATATTTTGTAATAACAATTAATACTGGTAAGGTGATGGAAATAAGAAATATTTCTTATTATGTATTACTTAACATGTTAGAAATTGATAAAATTTATAAGGTGATTACATATATGACTACTGGGAGAAACTAATTTAATACTCAGTTTAGCATTATATTAATTAATTACAAACTTTTACATACTTTTTTTCAGGGAATACGGGCCTGCAGTAATTAAACAAAGTATCTAATTCTATTTAAAAAAACTATATGATCTTTCAGCCGTCTTCTACATGTTTGCATATAAGAAAGTAACAACAAATTATATCTCCTTTAAACAAGAGTAAGTTTTATTGAAGTAATTTTTTGTAAATTTTTTTAGTAGTGGATAGTTGGGTAGATAATTGTGCGAACATGTTGTTTTTGTAGTATCATTTTTCTATCTAATCTAGCTTTAAATTTAAGAGATATGACAGGTATAACATAATAAAATATGATAGCCACCAATGTCTCGAATTGTTAAGGAAGCCTTGTCAACAAGGGAGATCTATCACTGTGCAAAGATATATTTGGAAAGAGGGTTTTGTTGAACAAGGTTCTATTGATTATAAAAGATATATTGTATCAGCGACTAATGGTTATATTTGCATTATGAATTGTTCTGTAGAATTATTATTATTGTTACATCTTACTGTTCTAATTTATCATTACCATTATACAATCCATAATCATCTCTTGCTTGATCATTCAATAAACTTATTTGTACCTAAAGTTGCTTTGATAGTTTTAGGATTCAGTCTACAGTAATACAGTAGTCAAACAAGGAAGTGACTACGCAGGGACCCAACCACGTAGACGATAATAATCATCGCTTAGATTTTAGTACGCAAGAAGATAATTGATAATTAATCTCTACATCTAAAATCTCTCTGATCCTACCCTAACTTTTAAAACCAATAAAACTAGGCGATTACATTCGTGAAAGAGCTTTCAGTTTATATTAATCGTTCATAGTTTAGAAGGGTAAACGAATGAAAATTTTATTCGACGTTATTAAATCTGATTTAAATTTTATTTAGATGAGAGTGCTAGTTTTAGAGTTTTTCATTTCGTTCATGTTGAAACTTATCAACTTGCAGATAGACATCACCATCAGTCAGTAATGCTTTTCTGGTTTTACCATTATCGGGTCAGTAGCCGCTCTAAGATCCTTCACCATATAATTTTAGTTTCGATCATCCTGTGCTGAGTCGGTAATGTTGCGAGTTAATCGTTAAAATGATCTGGAAATTTTAGAAATCTCGAGTAACAAATAATAGAAATATATTGAATGATTGGTTCGTTCTGTATCTTGTTTACAATTTTATTATTTTAGTAACAGTATAAAGAAGAGAAACGACGGACGCTATATAATCCGTTATCGATAGAAGTTTAGGGTCTGATTTGTAAGATGGCTCTGCCTCTTCTTTTAAACCTGCGAAAATTTAAATATTTGAATTTATGTACTTGGAAATATCCATACGTATAACGTAGCAATTATAATAAATACATTTAACGTTACTCGTTATTATATTTAACAGTTATAGCTGTACTTATGTACCATTTCCGGTTTCGTTCTCTTCGAAAGTGAACAGCTGCGATAAAATTTGTATACGCAAGTAAAAAGCGAAAAAAGAAGAGAATAAAGCAGAACTGCAAGTAGTCGTTTCGATACAGCCGGATATTTTCTCGAAAAAACGGTTACGCTCCTACGATTTAACATAACTTACTCTGCCATTTCCAGCGGAAAGAACTTCTAAACGCTACACGTACTACTTACGTACAGAAAAGTTTCAATGACCGTGAATTATCGTCGATCCACCTACCACGATGCAATAACTGTTATTCATGTTACCGATCGATATCCCATTCAATTCGTTTGTAGGGACGATTCTTCGTGATTCCTGCGGAGTACGCGTTCAGATCTCTTGACCGCGAGTGTCGTAATAATCCCAGCGAATCCGTCCCAACACAAGTTGCTCGATTTAGAAAAGAGACGAGTTCGTTTAAGAGTCTCTACCAGTGGAAAAAAAAATGAACACCAATCTGTTCAACGACGAGGTGTACGACGAATTGATCAGACCAATCATGATGACCGGGAAAATAATTTCCATTTGGCCATTGGCGCACGATAGCGGTAGAGGAGCGATGCTGTTCAGAAGATTTCACCTGTTCTGCATGTTTTTCCTAGTAAGTCCCGTGTTTGTACGAAGCTGTTAATTAAATTTCGTAGACTCTGTGGCGGGGCGAGAATTTTCGAACGTCCAGAGAATTAAGGGAATCGTGTCGAAGGGCTCGGTTTTCAGGTGGTGGTGATGTCCTTAGCGGTGACCGCGGACGTTGTCCACAATCTCGACGATTTGGACGAGGCGACCGAGTGCGCGTTGATCTGCACAGCGTTTTACCTCTGCGTAGTTCGCTTGCTGGTCTACACGGCCCACCAGAGGGACATGCTTTACGTGGTGGACACGATGAGAGCGGACTGGATCACGTCGACCGTGGAGGATCGCGTAATTCTAGCGGAGAAAACGACGTTCGCGTTCCGTCTGGCGAAATACTTCATCAGCACCGTCGCTGTGACCATTGTGATGTTCATGTGCATCCCGATTTTGGAGGTGGGACCGAGAAATCGTTACCAGTTGACTTTCCAGTTCGCGAAACGCGCGAGACTTTTCTGATTTCGTACTACGCGGGCCTGATCGTCTGGCCTTGTCCAAAAAAGGCCAAAGTAGACTTCTCGCTAGTGTTTAAGACACGAATGAGAGAGAATGAGTGAGAGAGAGGATGCGAACAAGGATGGAATAGGAAGTCGTAGCGAGTTGAAGCTTTGAGACTATTAACGGCTATTACTATTATTATACACTATTGACGAACCTTAAATCGAATCAACATCTAAGAAACATATTTGTTATTGCAGATATACGTGATCGGAGTCAGCGACAAAGTGCTTCCATTTCGTGGCTACTTTTTTATCAATCAAACGGTGTCGCCTGTGTTCGAGTTCCTCTATATCTTTAACGTGGCCGCTGGTGGGTTTGGCGGAAGCATGATCGCAGGTGCTACCAGCTTCAACCTGGTGGTAATAATGCACGGCTCGGCCAAGTTCGCGATGCTGCGGCGAAGGCTGGAGAACCTGAGCGGCGAGGATCCTAATTCTACTTCCATCCTTGGGGACTGCGTGATTCGTCACCAGAAAGCTATAGAGTGAGCTTCCTTCTCGTTCCATCACGTATTTTACGGTTTAATTCAGTGGCGAGGCAACCTGATGCTCGCCCAAGCAGCTTGTATAAACTCGCTTCGCGCTTGATAACAATCTGTAAACTAATTTTATTACTAGATCTAATGGTTTCGGTGGATGTAGTGCGACAGGTCGCTCGTCCACTGGTCCAACCGTTCGCAACTAGAATTTTGTTCGTTCGTGGCCAGAGAAAGTTTATACTTCTGCAAGCTATGCTTTATGTAATCTGGAAACTAAGCTGAATATTAATAATCGCCACAAGTAGACGTAGAGTAAAATTTTCCGTTCGAATCGATAACGTTTATTAATGAACTGTTCCTCGTGCCTGTGCGCGTGGAACAATCTGTTTTCAGGTACGCAGATGCACTGGAGAGGATCATAAATGTTCTGGCTTTGGGGCAATTCGTCATTAGCACCGGCTTGATCTGCTTCGCGGGATTCCAGATCACCTCGGTGGGTCCGCGCGCGTCGCTTGCGCTCGTAAATCGAGATGTTCCCGATAAAAAGTAATCTTTCCAGATGATGGAGGACAGGGGACGTCTGATGAAATATTCGACCTTCCTCAACTCCGCCATCCTCGAGCTGTTCATGTTCAGCTTCAGCGGGGACGTTCTGATAAACGAGGTTCCGATTGAAAAGTCTAATCTTGATTTTGTTCAGGGAGAAGCGTCTTGAGATTGGAATAAAAAAAAAGAGAAAAAAAAAAATTTCGCAGAGCGAGGCGGTGGGCGACTCCGCTTACAGCAGCGGATGGATCGGTAGCCGACTCTGTCAGAGCCTTCAGATTATGATGATGCGCTCGAGGACTCCCAGCAAGATAACCGCAGCGAAATTCTACAGCATGTCGTTGGAAAGTTTCTCAGCGGTGAGTAAAAATGTTTTTCATTGCTTTTTTCTTTTTTACGAACTTGTGGAATTTTATGTCTCGCAGGTTCTGAGCACGTCCTTCTCGTACTTCACGGTCCTCACAGCCGCCAAAGAGGACTAATGGCCATATCGAACGAACGTATACATAGATGTTTGTGCGATATACTACGCTCGGGACCGGCACGTAAAATAAATGTATTCTTGTCTGCAAGTAATAGCTTCGAAACGAGGAAGATCAGAGAGATTCTAGCGGAAGTTTCGAAGTACTAAAATAAAATAGTATTACAGTTGGAAAAAAACGTTTCTCAAATATTGGACGCGCAAATTTGATTAATTATACGTCGATGCAGCGCTTAATTTATCTGTCCGTTCACTGCTTGCTCGTACGTCGAGAAAAGAAATCCGTTCTCCTTCTTTTCTTAAGGGCACACGACGCGATACACCGTTTACACATTAAACAGACTGTACACATAGACGTGGCTACACGTCAGGCTCATAATCTCACACGATGCTTGCTTAAGTCTATTTACCAAACACTCAGCTTATTATGAGCCTGTACACGAGTGTGTCGGGGCGAGCTACACTTACTCGAACCACGCGTGGTCTTAATTATCCCAAGTACCATTCCACCCGAATATACACGCGAACAGTGTTGATTCCAATTAAGTTATCAAACAATTCCAAGATCGATAGAGTGGAACGGGAATTCGCTCATGGAATGATAATTATTATTCTTTCGAGCAGCCTGCGGGCAAAAGATAAACGAAATCACTTAAGCTTTACTGGAGTGTCCGCAGGAGTTTAGGCAAAATGTAACGAGTTCGACCGAGTTCTCGCTGGGTGGGGTAAACCATCAGCGAATGGTCTTGGGAGCGACTCGAGGGTATTTTCATCGCAACAGTACTACACGTGCACTCAGCCAGTGCACGCACAGCAGCTCGACCGTTTCTACGATCTCTGTGCAACCTCGTTCGTTCGTTCGCCGTGCTGGCACACGGGCAAAATGTAACGCGGACGATCTCTGGACGGTTTGTCTTCGTTCGACTGGGAAACAGGGCGGCCAGCTACGATGGGGACCAGCTGATGCCGATCGTCGTCGTCCACGCGATGGCAATATGGCCAACATCAAGGTGGCAGTTCGTGTAAGACCGATTTCTGCCAGGTGAGTGGCAATATTTAACATATTACGATTATTAATGCGAACATAATGATGATATATTATGTCTCGTAAACATTCATTTAGAGATCTACATTGGTGCGTTTGTAGCAATTTTCTGTAGATACTCTTCCGTGAGGAAAGATGATCTTTTCATCTTAATCAACAAGATATTTTTAAGTACGATCGAAGGTTATCAGTCTGGTGAAAATGAAGTGTGTGGGTGATGAAGAGAGAGAGAGAGAGAGAGAGAGAGAGAGAGAGAGAGAGAGAGAGAAAGGATGTGGAATATTGAAAAATTAAACGAGAAGATAGACACTAATGCAAAATATTATGATAACCGAAGAATTTAGGTTGGTTCGTGGTCGAGTTTTGCCATTAAGACTCGTCTTTCTGCTGGTAAGTCGCGGTGTATTTTAAGAAACAAGCGCAAAAACCAACGGGAGCCACCGTTCACCGTGTTCGCGGCGTGCACACGCTCCCGGGAGCGTAAGGTCAAGGTTTACCGGCACGTCGCTCACCGTAATTTCATTTTTGCGAAGCGCCGCCGTTCCACGCTGGTTTTACGAGGACGGTTCGGCTGGTAATGGCCTGGTGTCTGCCGTGCAACGCGCGCACGGCTCGGGAATAATTATCTCGGAAGACGATCGTGGCGGGAAACGAACGAGGACAGAAATCTGGAGGCAGATTTATTGGGGTGCGCGGTGCGCCTTTGAGCCGCCACTTATGAACTCGTTTCTATACTTAGAAGGACGGGGCCGGAAAGTCGGGAAAGTAAGACAAACTAACAATTGCGCGGCGAACGGGAGTAATAAGGTTCGTCGACGACGATATTAAGGCCATCGAAAATTGATGGGGTCCATTTCCAAGATGAGACCTCGTAAGTTTCATCAACATTTACGAGAAATCTTACGCGGCTGTTCCACTGGATGGATTCAACGATCCATATCCGTAGGAAGAAACGAGTTAAGATTGACTTTCGATTATGTACCTCTCACCAGAACGAATGGATCGCACGTGTAATTCGTTGTGTTTGTTACCACCTTCTATTAGGATACTTGGGGGATACACTCGAGAATAACTCGCCAAACTCACGTTCAGTCATCGAAAACGAGGGCCAATAAAATCCCCTAACGAAGCATCCACTCTTGCAAGCAAGAGTGGCCAGAAGCAGCCTCGACGGGAGGGAGGTCGCCGATGGGTTTATTTAAAGCAGCGAATTTCCTGGCGAAGCCCTTGCCGATCCGGGGGATGTTCGCGCGATAAAGGATCGACCGATCCGCGGAGTGACGCGCTACGAACAGCACGACGCGTCGATGACACACGGCTCGACAGTTTAACGACTCGAAACAGGAATAACGAGACGGCCGCATCCGTTCTAGAATAACACTTGACTGCGTCCGTGGATTTGGGCGGCGCCTTCTCGCGACGGACGAAGACCAACAGGATAATAACGAACGCCGCTCGTGTTGCTATTCGCGTTGCTGTTCGCGTATACGAGCCGCCGCCACGATTCATTCAAGACTTCCTGCCGTTCGTCGAGTCTTTTTTGGGACCTGAGCCGACTGGTGTTCGACGACGCTGCACGTCAGAATGGGTGACGCGTCGCAGTTGCACCCCTTACGCTCGTTGCACCCTCTGCGATCCCCGCTGCCACGCTGTCGCGTCTCGTCAACGCACGATGGGGATGCCAGTTTATCGAAGAGCGACTCTTACACGCGTATTGGCTGTTACGTCGATTGGGGAACTTGTCGAGATCTCGTTCGTTACAAAAACCTCGTCTCTTGCCCGCAGTTTTGCTCCCATTTCCGTGCAATTGTATTTCATTCAGCGGGGGGCTCGACTGGCTTGTCGAGAGACTGTGCGCGAGCGGATGGATCGGCGGTCGGATCTCTGTCACGTGCTTCCTGCGAGTCGATGATTGATGCTGTTGATCGATGCGAGCGTGAAATGGGCTGCGTCGAATGGAATTGGTCGCGTAGTGTCCCGGAATTGTCCGTTGAATGGAACGCTCGGAAGCCAGCATGTATAACTTTATTCGAATATTCGTCAGGGAGGGGAAGATTTATTTGTCAGGCTTGTATCGCGTGTAGGAATCGTCCGCGCGATTCACTTAGATCGACGTTACAAATTCCTACCGACGATTTCCACCGCTGAATGGCCTCGCTGTATCAATTAGACCGACGATTTCCGACCGAGCGGTTCCTGAAATCATCCCCGATCTGTCGAAACAACTGGCGGGTATGAATTCGCGCAAAAAACCCTGGCTACGGGGCACGAAATCGTTTAACGGCGATTAGAGAGGATTGAACAGGGCCAGGGTGGGATCACGCGACTAGCGGGGTTAAAGCACCTTCGCGTACTCTCTTTCTATCCGCGCGATGTGCAATGGCCGCTCTTACCTGTCCCGCGTCACGCAAAATATTGTGCCGCACGATTCGAGGATCGAACCACTTCGTTCTAAATAGCCGATTGGTAAATCAGCGAGAGGAAAGTCGCGTTTTAGTGATAGATCCTACCTGATCGTACGATAATCCCGCGAGAAAGTTTCAGGACGTTCTCCAGTCCGGAGGAATCCAAGTTCGCGAAGAAGTTAACTCGGTGTTGTCGACGATCTTTTTCTCTCGCGAATTAGTGTCTCCATTCGTTCGAAATAGCGAAATAGCGTCGTCGAATTGGAACGTCATCCGCGGTTTAAGTGGATCGATTATTGTTATTTCTTGGTCAAGATTAAAGCGGTCGATGCGAAAAAAAAAGGTTATAAAATTTATCGTTCATCGTGGACAATTCACGAGTTTGTGGTCTTTGGGACACCTGCGCGCGGATTCACGTTGAAAGAATCGAACGAGTTTCGATTCGAAAGAATTTTCACGGAATTTTGGAGGGCTACAAAAAGAAACGCGAGCACCAGGGTGTACGGATCGATGAATCGGTTCTGATCCAGGCAACGCGAGAGAAAGCTTGCGTGAAAAACCGGGATATGAAAGAACCTCGGTTTTTTTCACCGAAAAGAGGAGAGCAAAAAATGTATATCTGCTGTTTCGAAAACTCGTCTACCAGTTTATCCAGTTTCGTCGATATTTGTTAACATTTTTTTTTCGTTCGCGTTTCTAACAGAACAGAATAACTCTTTTCTCCGTTACAGGGAGCTGAAATTAACGGGGTCAGAGGTGGTAATTCGCACGGATTCGAACGAAATCTGCTTGACGAACCTGAAGGTGTCTTCGAGCAAGGCTGGTGATAGTCGCGAACGGACGAGAAAGTATGGTTTCGACTACTGTTTCGACTCGTCCGACCCGGAGGCAGAGAATTTCGCGGACCAAAGAAGGATCTACCAGACACTCGGTGAAACCGTCCTCGACGCTGTGTTCTCTGGATACAATTCTTGTTTGGTAGCCTATGGGCAGAGTGCGTCTGGGAAAACGTACACCATGATGGGTAGCAAGGTATTCCATCTACGAGTAACAGAAGAAAAAATCACTCGAAATCGAGATCGAATACGCATAATTCGGCAGGAAATAACAATGTCGACGAGGCGAGGTCCTTTAATTGAGCAGCGCTGTCTCCTTCTCTATTCCCTCGGCAAATTTCGACTGGTAGATTGAAACTGTTTTTGCTCGTCGACGTTTAATTAAATTGCCCCGTGGCTTCGTACCCGCGAATGGGAACAACGTAGTTGCGGCGGGGATTTTTTTAAAAACCTGGCACGTGTTCGCGGTTATACGTCGAGCACGTTCGGTTTCAATTATGAGAACGGAGCCGTTCGATCGCTCGAGGACATTCCGATGACCGATAGTTAACGATGTGTAATTCTCTCGCGCGACTTGCCGCGCCCGTTTCGGGGCCAAGCGGAATCGACTAATGGTATTTCGCATTTTTTCTGCCCGCAGGAGGACCCTGGGCTCACGCCGCGACTCTGCGAGGGTCTGTTCGCCAGGATCGAGGAGGAGCGGAAGAACGAGAGGAGCTACCGCGTTTCCGTCAGGTAACGACGATGGAAATTCACCTTTCTAACTCTGACAATTTGACATTCAGCCATTAGAAATCGTTCTGCGATGTTGAGAGCCTTTTTCGGTTCCAAAATTAAAAATTGGCTAATTTTCAGACTCGCGGATATTAAAAATTCTACTTCCAATATATCAATATTTCTACAAATGAGAAATCGTTAGTCAACGCGAGAAAGAAATGAATTCCAGCGATATTTACAGGCTCTTGTATCACATTAAATACCCCACGATCCAATTACAAAGCTTACGAGCTCGCACGTGAATTTTACTCGAAGCCAGGTGAACGTGGACGCAAAGGCAGAGGGGCGATAATGCGCGTCCGGATTGATAAGTGTGGGAAACCTGCCACTGGCGGCGTCTTTTCTCGAAACGTGCTGCACATCGACGAGCGGTATGCCAATAGGCGATCAAGACATCGGCTGGTGTTGTCGGTCAAGGTCCAGCCGTTAGGTCAATTTTCCACGCCAGTTCCGAGCGTGGTAGCAATTTAGCCCGTCGATCGTTTCGATTCCGATTCGTTGACAGAGTAATCCGGTTCGTTCCGAGCACCGTTCCCATTCTTGCGCGATTACAAGGCTTCGCGAAGCCGGTGCTGACTGGCGGGATTAATGTTGGTCTAGAATTAAGGCGATGAGAAGTTTATCGTCCCCGTTGTTGCGCGTTCTTCTCACGCTTAAGTGGTGCGGTGGAGCGAGTGGCGAACGGGGAAGCGGTTAATTGAAAATGGTAATCGCGGCTGCTTCCCTTGGAGCGATTAGGAGGAAGTATGTTTGATTTTAAATAACATTAGTCAGGACTTTATCTCGAGCCGGGAGAATCGTTTCCCTGAAGCGACCAGGCAGCGAAGGGGGGTAAGTTCTAACTTTCGAGGAACTCTTAATAGAATCTGTTCTGGAGGTAATAGCTTCCACCGTACAATTGATTCTCTTTGGCCCTTCTCGACGCCTTTTTGGCGGGCTCTAACCGTTACCATCTTCCAATATATATATATATATATCTGTTAATAACAACTTCACCGCGATTCCATTATCTCGAGAAAACACCTTTCATTTTGTTAAATCAAATCAGGGTGAGAAAGAGAGAGAGAGAGGGAGAGAAATCTTTTTCGAAAGCCTTTGGTGAACGGTCGAAAGTTGACTCGCGACTGGAGAGAATCGTCGTTTAATCGGTCGAACAGCATCGTCTGGCCGGTGAAAATATTGTGTGTCGACTAGGGGTGGCTAAGGGTGGCGCCGTTGGAAGGGGAGGATAGACGTAGAAATCGAGTTTAGGAGTCGCGAGCTTTGCGAGCGCCGTGTTGGCCTGGATGTGTCTTGTAAGCTCAGTGCCCCGTGACTCGCAATCCTAGACGGACGCAACCAACCTCTACTTGGGTAAGAGTTCTTCCCCTTGCAGAGCACCGTCCCGATATTCACATGCACTTCCATAAATCGCGACGTTGTTATCCTCGTGGTTACGTACGAATTTCGTCTGGCACATTGCGCGAGACATTCGAGAAGAACGCAGAAATCGCACAGAGTGTTTATGCAGGTTATCGTAAACGGATAACAGTCCATCAGTGGAAAACAAAAAAATCAATACGTACTATTAAAGTACACTTTTACACATTTATCTAGCTCTACAGGATATTCAGAGAGCGAGAATTCACCTTTTAAATATCCATTCGCATCGTTTTAGTTATCCATCAGATGTTTACTGGTTCCCTGTCTATTAAAACCTATATTATCGGGTTTATTTTGAGCGCGAGAAGAGCAAGCTTGGTCTGCGCGAAAAAATTTAGCACCCCGTTCGCCAATCCGCCTCCCCGATCTCCGATTCGCACTCTTCCTCCGTAAACACCGTTTTTATTCCCATATTAAACGTTCGTCGGATTGCCTTGAGCGCGGTGTAAAAATAAAAACGGAGGAGCTACGCCGCGTTGGAACACTCGTAAAAATTGTATTTACCGTTTGGCGCGAAATATCGATCCCCTCCCGCCGTTCCTCGTTCTCTTTTTTCCTACTTTTTACCCTTTTTTTTTTTTTTCTTTCGTTTTCGCTTCGTTTTTTCGTCTTTTTTCCGGCATCCTCTCTCTTTTCGGCCGTTTCATCGATGAACGGAGGTAAGCGCACGGTCGCCGCGCAAGTTTTATCACCGCTTCGAAATTCGTACGTGTAACCGAAACGAGGCCGGACGGGAAAATTGCTCGGCCCATTGCTCGCGTTTTTTCGTCGCGCGCGTAAACGCAGCTGTGACGTCGCGATAAAAATTTCCGCCTGGAACAGGCTGCCTCGGATACGACAGGCCTTTGTAAATTACTGCATCGACACCTTGTCTCCCCGTTTCAATCCAAATATAAAAATAATTTACGCTGCAGCCAGCGAATTAGAAACCTACGTTGGTTCTCGTTTAATCGAAATCTGGGTCAAAGTTCCGTGGCTTGGGATTCTTGAAAATTGTAGAAAATAAAACAAAATCGTCGTCAATTGTTCGACACCCTTCGAAGACGATGTCGGATTCGAGCGCATCTACATTCGCGACCCGGACATTTTCGCGAGAAATCAAGTTTCCGGAAGGATAGAGCGTACCGTGGAAGCTTCACGACAGTTTGACGTTGGTTCCCCTTATTTCCTCTGCATGGATTTTTTCGCTCACGAGCGTGGAGAATCGCGAGAAAGTTCGCTTGATGTATTGCCGGATAAGCGAATCGGTCAGCTTGAGCGGTGTGTGCCTCTTTTGGGCCGCCTTCTCGTCAGTTCGCGACGTAAAATCGTTAAGTGGGTCGACGAACAAAGTTCCGTCCCTGTGCGCCCCTTTTTGGAACCGTGAATGGGGCTGCACGATAATATCGTGTGTCGAAATGAATAATTTCCATTTTTACATTACTTTGAATTTTCATCCCTTTGATTTCTCATTAGCTAGCTTTGTTCAAACGATGAGGGAGGTCGCGTAACATTCTTTATTTAAATTCAGATACTGTGATGATTGACGCTGATACGAGGCGTTCTTTCACGAAGTCACTGAATAGAAATTACAGAGCGCAAGAGGGAATATTACATACGTTGCACACTTGAAGCTGAAATTACTCTAAACTTCATATTTGTAACATAATCTCTTCGTGTTAACTACAGCATTGTCGTTTAATTGAATCTTTCTTGCGTACATTTAACTCGAAAAAGCAGAGAAAATACTAACAACTTCGAAACGAAAGGGAGAAAGAAAAATCGAGTCTTCAAGTAGTAACACCTGTACATAGTCAGACCATAAAAGTCCAAAGTCCTAGATTTCTCTGTCGTTTAATTAACAAACATTCGGCTACGGTTATCGTTCGATCCTGGAGTCGAATAAATAAAATACACTCTGACAGATCGAGAGCCGATCGAAGTCGAGGATCGACGCGCTCCTCGTTGCGCAGCGGGGGTTGAAAGAGAAAAAGCTGATGTCCCCGTCCGCCCCGGAAGCTTTTCAAAGCAACAACGTTTTTATCGTCGCGGAGTGTCTTTATGCTGTTCATCATCCCGTAACTGGGATCGTGAATCATCTTTTGTTCCGTATTGACCGTTCGGGGAAAAGAAACGACAGATTTACGCGCGTCCGGTCAGACCCGCCGCCCGCGCCCTCCGCGGCCTTTGGAATACTATAAATTCGCGTTTATACGATCACCGGCAGTTATTAAAAGTGCCAGGGCAATTCGTTGCTCGCCTAGGCAAAAATATGCGTCCTGTCGACGTTCGAACGGCTCGGTTGTTTCGACTTGGGCTACAATAAAACCACCAGCGTCGTTCATTCACGTTTCCTTCTCGCCAGTCGTTCGAACCGAAAATCCACCCCACCTCTCGTCGTGCACACTCTCGTTTTGAGGTTTAGAGAGGGAGAGAGAGTGGGGGTGGAATTTTTCAGAACGTTAACGACAATGTTACAGGGCCGCCATTCTCGTTCATCGCGCTTACGCAGGTACCATTAATGGCGGCAACCCCCATGAAAAATATTTCGCGCGCCCTTTAAATTAAAACGTATCTGAAAGCTTGCTTGCTTGTCTGCCTGCGTGAGCGTTAATAATTTCTGTTAATGGAACGGATCGTAAAATGTATTCCTTTTATTTTGTTTTTTTAAAAGAGAGGGTCGGCGGAAAAATTTCGATTGATCGAGTATCGTGGTTTTAGCGTTCTTTACGATTACGATGGATTTACGTATGGTTGCGGAGATAACTTTAGGCTGTTACGTTTTATGCGCTCCGAAAAAGCTTGTCTTTTCTAAAGGATGTTTACGAGGGATTTTTACGTCGAATTCCGATAGGTACGATATTATGCTGCGGATGGAAGATAGGGTAATTATTTAATTTGATGGTAAAGGGAGGGGATTGTTCGTATGGTTGAATGTTAACGACGGTATCACGACGTCGTAATCTCGTGAACTCGAATGGTGAAACGCGATGGCGTTCTATACATCCGCGCATCAGACTCGAAAGCAGGCGTTCGCATGCAACGCGTATAAATAAGTGGCTGACTTTCTACCAGCCCTTCGCGACTTGGCTACCTGGCGAACGTAGTCATTTTTCTATCATATTTCAGCTACAAGCAATCATTTTCATACTCTCAGTCGGATAAGACACCATCTCTCGTCTCCACGTAATGTTCAGCATTTTATTCCTTCGTTGTCCGATTTCATTAATTACATAGACGTGCCATTAAATAATAGGAAGCACTCGGTCGTCGCTGTACTTTGTCTCGTAAAGGTCCTCGCTTTTCGTCTTCACTTTTTTCCCAAGAGAATGAAATTACCTCGGATCTCCATCAAAGTGTCCCCCCGTTTCCGAAGTCGCGGCTGTCCATTACACGGCGTGCTCCTCTGAAGCAATTAAAGCCAATCTCGCGTTTAACTACGCGAATAATAGAATGTTGCAGCTTTTAAGCTTGAAAACCGAGGCGTACCTCCCGGGAGGACGCTCGTTCCTCCCTCTTTCTTTGACTTCTTACGTCCCCAGCCGGTTGAATCATTTTCAACGGCGGACGGCGCTTGGAGAACGGTGTTTTTTACGATTGCTGGCCGGTGCGTGTTGGCGAACACCATCGTGGACGCCGTGGAACGGTGCATAAACGAATTTACGGCTTCCCTGCGGCCCTCTTAATTCCTCCTTGTGTTCCTGTAACACAAAAGGAACGGAATACCCAAGGGTTGCGGCTGCTGGCGAGGAGGACCGTCCTCCAGGATTCTCGCAATGGCCGCTGTAAAAATGCGACGCGAGGAATAACTGGCGACGACGGCCACGAATTACTTTCCAAAAGAGAACGGTAATATGGAAATATTACGATTCGCTGCTTCGAATACTTTCGAGGCCACCGAATGGCTCGATAATTGTTCGATTAATCGAGGGGTGGGCAACAGGAATAAAGAGTGGATACACGGAGGTGCAGAGCACCGTTCGAAATGAACGAAAAGAAAATAAAGATAATTCAAACAGGGAGGGAGAAAAATATATGCAAAAAAGGAAGGGAACGGTAAAGGGGAGATAGGTTGTTGGCAGCCGGGAGAGCCGCGGGATTAAAACGAAGCACGGGAAGTCCAGGACGGAAGGAAAACAAACGTCGATAGTAGAAAAGGAAAACATGAATGGCGGCAAACGAAATTAGCAGCAGGAATTTTCTCAGTCTCGTCTGTGCGGCGTCGCTGCAAAGAAAAGCAGTAACAGAATTACCAACGGAAATCGATGTGAAAATAGCGGTATTTTTGTATGCGAATTTGAAATATTCCGATTACATAAATTAGAGAAAATCGCGGGACGAGCTGTGAACATTTATCGTCCGATACCAAACGAAAGAAACACCTCAACAGCCACTCGTCTTATTGGCCGTTCAAAAACTGGCCCGTAACGAGAGGAAAGTTGGCGATAATGGCGGGCTTAAGGAGCGGCAGCCTTCTGGCAGTTCTCGCGAAGAGGGTGGCACGAAACGCTCATTCATTTATCAGTCTGGCGATGGCTGTAGAGCAACGAAGAACGGCTGACTAATTAACCGTTTTCTCGCGGATATTTCCACGACGGTTTAACGCGATCCGCCTGGCGAACGTGGCGACAACAGCCACGCGGACAATGGTGCACGCGCCGTCGACCGATCGATATTCAGGTTTTGTTGTGCAATTAATTATACGTGTTAGCGAATCGTACTCTCTCGTCAATAAACGCGTCGATCCGAGCCCGGGCATAATTTAATTTACGATCTAACAACGATCCTGCGCCGTTACAATTGACATGTCCCGGTAATAAACGCGGCACCGGCTAATGTCGCGCGAAAATTGTCACACTTTCACGCAGAACCGTTAAATTCATGCACCATTTACCCGTTCCACGGTGAATGTACGATGAGAGGACGCGCGGTCGCCTCTGCCCGTAGTATCCACCCTCTTTCTTCCTCGACGCGCGTCCACCCTTTCTCTTTCAGGTGATAAATATTTCCTTTCATTTCTTTTAATGGCGGCTCAAAGTACGACGGAAATATTTAACAATGTTTTTTTCCAAAAAAATCCCGACCGTTATCCGCATTCGAGAATATCAAAGTACCAGAGATTTAAATGAATAAAAGATTAAAACGGCACGAAACATTAAACACGCTGCACGGTCAGAGTCCATAGAATCGATTCGAAAGCCGTGGCAGGGAGGGGGGCAGAAATCAAAATACACGCGTCACCAGCATCATTTACGGGGAATTTTCATTCCAGCCAATTATCAGGCTGGCGTGCAATCAATTTGCACAGTGTCCGTTGCAGGACCCCGTGGCGATACGGTCAGGGCCGTGGCAGAAATGTTTCGGCGTCAACCGAGAGGGGGTGGCTGGATGATTCGTTGGCCGCCAATTGATCAGGAACCATCGTCATTAGGCGTCGGCGTTTAACGTGATTAAGTCGCCGAATTCGTACGCGATAGCATGCCGTGCCGCTCTTTCCATCCGCAATGAAACGGTAACCGATCAAAAGCTCCGCATTACTTATGGCTGATTGATCGATAGAGCCCCTTTCCCACCTCTGTGTCCACCTCGCCGCTCTTGGCTCTCCTCTCCGTCTCTACCACGCGGCGCGTTCCTTTACCTTCTCTCACTTTCCAGTCACCCTCTGCGAGCACCTACAATCGAAGCGTACAATCCGTTTCTAACTGCGCCTCCCGATTCTTGGTCATCACGATCGGTGGTTGGATCGCGAACTCGATTCCATCCGCGTTTCGCGGTCCCTGTTCATCCGCTGCTTGTTGTCACATCGTTTTACGCTCACTTTGCTGACTGTTTATGCCGGATTCGATAGGTGTTCCGAATGGTTTGCGATCGGACTACAAACTGTTGCGGGTTAATTAATCATTCGAGCGAATCGATCGAGGATTCTTGAGAAATTTATTTCGAGATCAAGCTGTGGGTCAAAAGTAATATAACATCTGTTCGCTTTAATTTATCTGAATTATTATCCTTTTTCTAGATAATAAAATAATATTCGTAAGAATATCAATTTCCATCCTTTTCTATGATATATTCATAGATGTATCCTCGTACGATAAAGCTTTCATGAATTCGCATAGATCAAGCTGCGGGTTAAGAAGCTACATCAGTTCGATCTAATATATCTAATTTATTCTCTTTGTCGATAATAAAATAATATTCGTAAGAATATCAATTTCTATCCTTTTCTACGATATTTAGATGATTATTCATTATTATTCAGATATAGCAGCGACGATTTGGGAAATTGCAACAGCCCGCGGATTTCCTCGCTCGCTCGCCGATCCGCGATCGCGCTACCCGGTTGACCCAGTAATATCGAGGGTCGATATTTACCAGCGTGGGGTGTCTAACATCGTCTAACGTTTCGTGGGATCGCGTGAACCCCGCGTGTGTGTGTCTCCGTTCGAAACCGGGCTTCTCTCGTTCGGTAGGTGGTGTGGGTCGACGACTCGTTAAACGTCGCGTGATTACGACGAATCTTTAACGCCGGTCGAAGAAGCAATCAGCCTGGTCGAATTAGAGGAGCTTTATCCCTCGCCAGGACTTGGATCCCTCGGAGAATTATTCTGAATCTGAAATTCGAAAAGAAGCTCGTTAAAGCGGGTCGTGGAGGTCGAGAGATCGAGACAGGTCGAAGCGCGAGCGAGATTAAAAGCTGGGTCAGTCAACTCCCCCCGTCTGGTCTTCGCGCAACCCTTTCACACCCTTCCCCGTTCTTTCCTCTCGCGTGAATCGTCAAGGTAAAGGCATCGAGGTTTTTTTTTTTTTCAAACGATTAAACAGTCGTGTGCGCTCGTTCGCGCGCGTATCGATCTTTGGAACAGGGGCAGAAAATCTTGCAGCTTTCTTTGCGCTGCACGGATGGCCGTACTGGCGGATCGATTCTTCTTTCGACACCGTTTCGCAGGCGTAATATCCGACGAGCACGAGAGCTTTCGTTTTCTCTACGCTCGACGCCGATGAAAACGAGAGCCACTCGACAAGTTTAAAGCTTCTGACGAACGATTTCCCTGGGGTGGCTTCTGCCTGGGATTACGTTAATTAACGCCGATCAATCGGTTCCTCCCATTCGCGGGATCTGCTGTTGTTAATTTCGAAGCAAACGGCGTCGAGCATCGTCGAATATCGTTTCGATCTATCCCCCGTTCATCCAATCCTAAACTTCTCGCCACAACGGAGAATAGATCGCTCTCGTCAAGAGTAAATTTAGTACGCTTAGATCTGAGTCATCCCCGCGTAATTCTAAGGCTGAAAATCTAGCGCGTGATCGTTCGAAACGTTTGACCTTTCGAAGAAGGCAAAATGTGACGCGAAACTTGGCGACGAAAAAGGTACGAGGAACGCTCTTTCACTTCGGATAGTCTGACAAATATTTTTATTATTCGACAACGCGTTTGACCAGAATTTTTCCAACAGCGAGCAGCCTTTGACGGGAGAACGAGGTACAAGAAAACGCGGGTCAAACGTTAAACGGACAATGGTGGGTGCAGTTATCTCGGTTAAACTTTAAATAGCTTCCTCGCGAATCTTTTCAGCTGGCTCGCAGTCGTCGCGGGCGATAAAAACCCGGCGGGTACACAAAGCTTCCGGTCGGTCTTTTAAGGGCGAGGGTAATTTTCATCTCATCGACGGGCTGCAGCGCGTTTCGCGATCGTAAATGCAAATAACTCACAGCCCGGGTGGTTCGATCGTTCCTCGAGATTGAATTTCCCGCTAGTTTCTTCGTTGCAACAATTTCGCATTGCAAAGTTTCCCCTCCCTCCGCCCCTGAAGCATTCGCGTCAAGAAACTGGATCATAAATTACGAACAAATTATTGTTGCCGGTATTACGAAATAGGAAAAGTTGGATATTACTTCTTTCGGTCAATTAGCAAGTTCCCAAGCGGGGAAATTAGCTTATCTGCTTAAAATTGAGAAGCGGAAACGAGGAATTTAAAACGCGTCGTTATCGCGATCGCAACGTCTGGCGCATTGGCGAAACGGAAGCCGTCGATGAACGAGGCAGAGGCCGGTTCAAAGAGATCTCCGCGAAGGCGAGAGAAGATTTCGGTAAATTTAGATGAGCCTCTTTCGTTCTCGCTGCTTCTCGCGCGTTTCTTGCACGCGTGCGAACATCAGCGACGCGAAAATCAGGGCGGAACGAGCCACGTGGGTCTTTTGAGGTCAAGGAGAACGATGGCGAACGGTTGGCGGCGATTCCGGGCGGTTCGTTCGATTCTCTAATTTCCGGAACCGCGTTCGGGAACGCGGCCGCGTTCGTGGCCACCCTCATTCATTCGTAGGTAGTTCAGAAGCCTCCTGAGCAACGCTGAATACTCGCAACAACCAGAAGCCAGACCACCGACGACCCTATTTACTTTGAGTCCAATTCCGTGCTCTGCTCGTGGTCTGCGGATGAAATACGTGACGTCAAAAAGCGCAGAATCTCCTCGCTCGCTACCAGCGACGGGGGTTGAAGGTGCTTCGGATGGAAATTCGAGGTGGTTTGAATTTTTCCCTGAGAGAATGATCGATCGTGGCATCTCGATTGAAATTCTCGAAATTCCTCGATGGTTCTTTGAAATTTTGACGGTTCCTCGCATAGAGGCCCGCGCAGGTGGACGGATGAGCTGGCCAGGCGAGCGTGACGGAGAACGCGCGACGAGACAAAGAGGAAAGGGTGGTATTCGAGTAGAAAGTGTTTTCGAAACTCCGATCGCTGTTAAGCGGATTTACGGTCGCACGTGCGGACGTTTCACGAGTACAACGGAGCAGATAATGACGTTAAGAGGATCCGGGAGCTTGCGGTGGACCGGCTGCAAGCACAGGTCGGACGAAAAGTGTGCGCCTAGCAGCCGATAAATTTCGCAGCCCCCTCTTGGCCGCCCAGTGGCTCTCCTATTCGCCGCGAAATCGTATTGTTTAAACGACCGATGAATGCCCACGTGTCCACGGGGCCCCATGAATGGTATTATCGTGCCACTGTTACGTTTATCTCTTTGATATTCGGCGTGTGTCGCGTGCGGGGTCACCAGCGATTACATCGGTTACTGGTACTTGTTGAACGGCCACGGTTAATGTAATCCGTCGTTGTCAACGATACAAAACGGATATCTATCGGGTCGGATGTATATAAATACGGAAATCCATTTTGCCAACTTTATTTTCGCCTCTCTCTAATTTAATGGATTATCCGTTCGGTGATAACTGTCTCGGAGAATGAATGGATTTTTACGAGTACTCAGAGATGCGCGAAAATAGAGCACGATGATATTAACGATAATAGCAGCGACGATAATGTATCGTCTTGATCGATATAACGGGAGCTGGTTGAATTCTGTTTCAGTTACTTGGAGATATACAACGAAAGAGTGAGGGATCTCTTGAAGCCGTCCTCGAGCACGAGCGGATTAAGAGTTCGCGAGCATCCTCGACTCGGCCCTTATGTTCAAGGTACGGGCAATCGCACGTTCACCCGTTTTCAAAGCTCTGCGACTTCGATTATCGAACCAGTAGTACAAAAAAAAGGACATAGTCGAGATTCTCTAGTCGATAAACATTCGAAATTTCTACCACTCGTCGAATTCGAAATCGTCATCTAACAAACGCTCTAAATTGTTCCCACGATACGTTCGACGACAGGCCTGACCCAGCACGTGGTCCGCAACCTGGGGTCATTGATGTCCTACGTGGAGGAGGGTTCGAAGGCCCGGAAGACAGCGTCGACGTCGCAGAACCCGAGCAGCAGCCGTAGCCACGCTCTCCTGACGATCGCCGTCGCGGAGGACGCGCAGAGCGTCGCGAATGGCGGTTCTTCTGTCGCGAGGAGGAACGACATCTTGCAGCGCGGTGCCAGCAAACTGCGACTGGTCGATCTGGCCGGCAGCGAGAGCGCGGCCACGTGCAGCGGTGTTCATCGACTGAAAGTGAGTCAGTTTCTAAAAATAATACCAAACGGGCTCGAACGGACCGGCCGATCGATAAACCCTTTTGGAGCAGGTAGGGATCGCCGGTTTTCAATTTTTGGCGGCAAACGAAGTTACAAAGGGGTGGCATAATTGCGACGCTGGCAGACGTTAGGCTGGGCGAGGGCAGGAAATAAGGAAGAATTGTGGGTGACACGTGTATTTACAGGAGGGCGCGAATATAAACAAGAGTCTAGTAGCTCTAGGGAACGTAATATCAGCCCTTGCGGAGAGGGGCTCGACCGGAAGTGGTCCAGGGAGGAGGTTCATCCCTTATAGAGATTCTTCGCTTACTTGGCTGTTGAAGGACGCACTTGGCGGAAATGCCACTACCATTATGCTCGCCAGTAAGTGTCTTCCCTTTGAT
Source organism: Xylocopa sonorina (assembly GCF_050948175.1). Taxonomy (NCBI): domain Eukaryota; kingdom Metazoa; phylum Arthropoda; class Insecta; order Hymenoptera; family Apidae; genus Xylocopa; species Xylocopa sonorina. The sequence goes on from NC_135193.1 coordinate 19,951,701, forward strand.
CTTCCCTTCTTCTGCTCCCACTTTTCCCACCCTCGCGATCTCCATCGCCCTCTTATCCTCCTCCGCCGTCTTCCCGTCTTCCTTTACCCTTTTCCCTGCCCCCGGGTCCGTCGCATTTATTTTTAGTAGACGCGTATCCACGGTGTATCCACTTAAACGATGATTTACACGTCCAACGAGCGGCGTTCCCTTTCACTCCGATTCGTCGCTAATCCGTTTATACGTCCGTTCCAGATTCGCTCCTCCAGAACTCGCCCGCGTTCCGTTCGAAACGCAGTTTACTACTCCATTTCATTTCTGTCCTCCCGGTCGCTCCAGGAGATCGCGATATTTAATTCGAGACGACGACTCAGCTTCCAGGACGCTGTAAAAAAAGGGAGAAAAAAATAGAAAAATAGAAGAAGAAAGAGGAAAAGAAATGAAAAATTGACCGTCACTATTCCACCCCTGGTCTCTCTAACTCTTCTCGTCTCTTACCGGTCCGCTCGATGCCCTTTCCCTCTCCGTTGCCACTTAACTCCAGCTTTCCATAAATTCCAGTTAATTGCAAGAGGAGAATTATTATCGCGAGCCTCTGATTCATGAAATTATACCCGCGATACCGGAGCCCGGCCACCGGCCCGGATGGTAATTGGTTTAAATGCTTTTCCAGGCCGAGCTAAGGCGCGGAGATTAAAATTCGATAACCGGCGCGAAAACCGTGGCGACGGGAATCGGTAAATACGAAATCCTTTAAGCTTGTCGAAGTCGCCGTTCCGCGCCTGCCCCTCTCAACATCCTTGGCGTTAAACGGAACGCGACTATTCTAACGATGTAGATGTGTCGTAGATAGGTACAGCTGTATGTGTCTGCGTTCATATGTATATACGTATACATACATACGTATATTTTGTATATAAATGTATATAATCACGGCTCGCTTTTCACCGTAGCTTCGATCCATTTTCCGTCCCGGAGACCGCCACGGCGATAAATCTTATTTTTAAAGCTGGCAGCAACGAAATCGGTATTTCCGTTCGTTCATTGGAGAAACGAAGTTTGGTAGTAACTCTTGTAAATAGGTCGCTCGTAAATCTTGTAGAATTTGACGGTAGTTAGACGCGGCACGTAGAGAAAATACTGTGTACACAGGAGCGGGGAAATACTTTTTGCAGCGCGCGTCTGGTAAGGTGTTTCGCGTATTCGGGGGATGAAACGGATCGCTCGCGGACGGAGCGGATTTCAAATGTGAAACACACTCGTTGGTCACTACCAGCGGAGCTGGTGGAGGGGAGCGTAAAATACTTGATTTATTTTTTTCCAACGAAATATTCTATTGACCGAACGAAAAGCGCGCAAGTATTTTCGGACACCGGTCAGCTTTTTACCTCGTCAAACAATTCCGAGATTCGATTCTGTTCAATTGAAAAATGTTTTTGTTCCGCAATTTCCAGTCTATCGACAGGTGGAAATTTCTTTTTTTTTTTCTCTGCTGTACACACACATATATATATATATATATATATATATATATATATATATATATATATATATATATATATATATATATAACTACCGCTCCGGCGTTTGAGTCTGGAAAAAAACTGCTCTCATCGTTTGTCCGGCTCGTTCCATTCTGATTTTCAATCAGTCCCTCGCAAAAGTAACGCGCCTTTTTGTCGGACGTGGATATTTGTCTGTGAAATAGACTGCGAGAATGCCTCTCGGTGAAATTATTTCGTTATTTCCGGTCGAATGGTCGGGCACGCGGTACGTCTAACGGCGAATAATAATCGCCTGGGTCGGGATACAAAAACGATCGGCTAATTACTGCGGTTCGAAAAGAACGGCTCGCGCTCGTATCCCAGCCGCGATGCGTATAATTAATCGCGCGGCGAAATATTCCACAAACCGATGACCATCGGCGTCCAATTGAATTGCTAATGGCATTCGAGCTTATTATCGATCCCGCGCGGTAGAGGGTGGGACGTTTAATATTCAGTGTCTGGATTAATGATTGACGAGCACGGATCGGTGGACGTACGCGTGGCCCTTTCTTCGTCCGTGACGTCTGATCGAGTTAAAACTCGCATCGTGACGTTTTTCATTTCGCGCAAGACTTGGCTCGCGCGTGGAGAACGCAGGGGCATCCGATTGATTTTCTCGCAGCAGCGACTCGTCCTTTTTTCTTTACCTTATCGGGAGCAAATTTATCGCGTTACAGCCCGTTTTTAAAAACGCGAGCGTAATTTATCGATCGAACGAGTGCGCGTGTAATTGAATAATGTAATATCCGGCGAGATGAGATTTAGGACCGCGCGGTACAAAACGAGCCTGTGGTTCTCCAGCAACAACGCGGGTACTCAAAAGCTTTGCCGCGATCGTTAATGATTAAACGTTAATAATTTACGGGCCGTGCACAAGGGTTATTGCCACGGGTCTTAACGGTGTATCGGTTTGGAGGTGGGCGGGGGCGCGTTATTCAGGACGCGATATTTCAATTTCCAACTAATCGCCGCGACTTAATTAGAAGGGAAAAATGGGTGATTCCAGGGGGACGGAAAATTGGTAACGCGATAGTAGATGTTCGATGGTTAGCGAACGCGTAACTGCAGTTGAAACAGTGTAGACGTTGATTACAGAGAGATCTGCTAGCCCGTATCCTGTTTCCAGCAATCTCGCCAGCGAGCGGAAGCTACAACGAGACAGCGCACACGCTGCGCTTCGCGCAGAGGGCGCAGAGCGTGGTCAATCGGCCGGTGGTCAACGAGGACCCCGTGGCGAGGATCATCCGCGAGCTGAGAGCAGAGGTAGTCAGGCTGCGATCGTTGTTAGAGGAAAAGGTGAGGTTATTAATTATCTCTCTGGACAATTTATTTCAATTTATACGTCTAATCGCATAATCCATCGAATCTTTTCTCTCTCGTACACCGTGCAGCTCGATGTCGTTGCCGAACCTGATCCAGAAAAGGATAAAGAGAACGAAATGGAAGTATGGAAGTAAAGCGAGATTAGAGTAGATTAATATTCCATTATTTCGAAATTTCTGGCTCTCGCGGTTGATTGAAATTTATTTATTCTATCCAGCCGCGTGCGCAACGCAAGGCGAACCGCATGAAAAAAGAGCGGTCCTTTTTCACCGATCACCGGGACAAACAAAATTTCCCGAAATGGGACCGGGAATTGAATCATGTTTTTATTAAATCAATTGCGCCGCGTTCGCATTACAGAGGCGTGCTCGCAAACAAGTGGCAATAACAGTATTTTTCGCAGCATGAATATTAATACGAACGAGGATTCGCCGCGGCGAATAGAAAAATAAATTCGCAATTATCGAAGAAAATCGTTGAATCGGTTTTATTTAAAATCGGGATCGATTCGACGGGGCCGTCCCGCGTTCCCTGGCTGGCGAACGGGTGCTGGTTACGGCCGCGAAACGCGGATAAATCGGGCCGGTTTATTATCGAGCGCTCGAATCCGACATAAACTCGTATCGTCTGATCGTCGTTACGCAAATGAAATGCACGGAATCGTTTATTTGATACTCATTGAGCGCGCGTGCGCGATCCTTCCCGTAGATCGCTCGGACGAGCGCTGATAAAATACAGCCGGCAGGTGCGCGCGTTTAACGAGTGATCCATGCGACGTTTCCACCCCTCGTGTCCGCTGGGTGTGGATTTTACAATATCCTTCGTTCGTGTTCCGCGTTACGCAATCGATCGTTAATTAGCCTCATCGAAATCCGCTGCGCCGTTATGATCGTCGCTATACCCGTTCGCCATTCGTTCTTCCGTTTTGTTTCGAGCTCTGCTGCGATTATCCTAACACTTTCGTTAGAACACCTCTGAATTGCATAAAAACACCATGTAGATATTTTAGAAAGAGTCCAATTCGACGAGTAACAACGATAGACTCGTAAACTAATTTATTTCGAGCTCTGCTTGCGATTATCTTAACACTTTCGTTAGAACACCTCTGCTTTGCATAAAAACGATATCCAAATATTTCAGAAAGAGTCCAATTCGACGAGTAACAACGATAGACTCGTAAACTAATTCGTTTCGAGCTCTGCTTGCGAATATCTTAACACTTTCGTTAGAAATATTTCAAATATTTCAAAAAGGAGTCTAATTCAACGAGTAACAATGTCAGACTCATAAGCTAACATAGTATTTCGAGTAAACTGAAACCAAAAGTGTATTTAAAAGCGTGATAAAAAAAATGGTGGAAAATTCTGTTTCACAGAGCACAGGAGCGGACGCGAAGGCTCTCTGCTGTTGCCAGAAGGGTGAACCGGGCCCTATCGAAGCCGGCGATCAATCGTCGGAAGAGGAAACCGAGAGAGAATCAACTAGACAATCCGCAGAACAGAATCCAGCGGTGAAATCCCAGGAGGAGCAGCCAGAGTCGAGGGTGGAAGAGGGAAAACGGCCGAGGAGTCTCGTTCCGCTTCGAAGATCCAATTCCAGCGATAGCGTGACCACGTGCGAGCTCGGCTCGCCCGTAAAGAAGTTCGGCTCTGCGGAATTTTTGACTGCGAGGGATCGTTTCGCGGGCAACTACAACCGCGCGAAGGTGACGGAGCTGAACGACGACGAGGACGAGATCAACGAGATCCACGAGTCCGTGTTCGTCGACATCCCGACGCTGGTCGCGGTTCTGATCAAACCGGACGATAACCTGCAGGGATCGTCCGTTCAGATCGAGGAGATCTGCTCGGACGAACCGATCGAGTTCATTGAAAGGGGCCACGAGGCGTTCGACGAACCGGAGAAACAGGACAGCATCGATCACGACGAGAGAAGCAGCTCTGTGAACTCGTACCACGCTTCCGGTGACAACGAGGCGGAAGTTTATAAAAATGCTGAATGCCCAGAGGCGAGATCGGTCTTGAAGCCTAAGGAGAAGCCGAAGTTTCGCAAGCAGGACTCGGTAGACGTATTGCCGGTCTCTGTTCTGTCGAATTTGCACACGTCGAAGAAGTTCGGGTCGGTGGAGACGATCCAGAGGAAGAAGGACCCGCCGTTCTGTCTGGAGAGGTCGCATACGAACTTGGAGAGACGCTCGACGACGGCTGTCCCTGATAAATTGAAGAAATTGAATAACATCCGGGAGATCGATGATCAGAGGGCGTCGAGCAGGGGTAATTGGAGGGCGAGCCACGAGCAGCTGCAACGGAAAGGTAGCAACGACTCGGATAAGAGCTCGAAGGAGTCGAACAGTCAATCAGGATCGAGGGGGAAGAATTACGCGAGGAAGCCCAGCTTGGAGAACCTGAAGAGGAAGACCAGCAAGGATAGCAGCTCGAGCAGCTCGAAGGACGAGCAGATTCTAATATCGAGTCTAGCTCGCGACAAGCTAGCGCGTAGAAAGAGTTCACTCGAACAGGAACCACCTTCTACGAGGAATCACACGCCTATTCAGAAGGTGAAACGAGCTGAAATCGTGGCTGCCGTCACGGAAAGGTTATATTCGAGTAGAAAACCGCTGGAGGATACTTCAGGGTTGCGTTCTCCACCGGAAGGGGGCGATGCGAAGTCACTGGCGAGGATGAAGCTGCAGGAGATCTCGAGGAAGATGTTGGGCAAACGAAGACGCGTCTGCGTGGACACTCAGACGGATTCCTCGAGAACGATTCGTATGAAGGACATTGCGACGTTGACGGACACACCACAGATAATCTATCAGGATGTCGGGGTTTTGACGGATCATTACGAGGTCTGCGAGCACGTCGCGAATCAGAGGACACCCGTGTTGAGGGTAAAAGAAATTGCTACCCTTACAGAGAAACCTAAAACGAATATCGTTAGATGCAAAGATGTGGCTAGTCTAGCAAACGACCTCGAAGAGTACGATTACGAAATTCATTCTCCGCGCAACGATTCTGGGATTCTGTCAGATGACACTCAAAATTATGCAGAGAGTAATCTGAGTAGCACAGAGGCGTTCGATTTTTGCCAAGGAATCGACAAGAGAAGAGCGTACGCTGAAAGTTCGACGAACACCAGTATCTTCTCTTCCTGTCGCAGTTTCGCCGTGCAGACACCGCGATTGGACAGCACAGATCGTTTCGAGGCGCAGAACAAAACGCAAAATTGTGTTAGACACTGTTGCAAATCGATCCAAAGCTCGCTGAGTCACTCGTCATCGAAAAGTCCTGAGAAGAGCGTGATCTCTATATCGTTACCAGACGCCATCAGCATCGTCATCGAAAGTGCCAGCACGTTGGAGCCCAGGATCGCAATAGTGGACAACGACACCCCTGGACAGAATTTAAAACCCCTCGCGAAGGACGAGGGGGTCCAAACGGACGAATGGAACGATCTTCGTAATGACGTACCGTGTTCGAGGGAGGGGGCGAGATCGACGCCCAGCCAAACCGATAGCAGGGTGTTCCGGATCGAGAACATCTTTCAGGACCCCAACAACGTGGCTAAGAATCCGAGGGTGGATACGGATCGAGCCGAGGGGACCAGTATAAGGAATTCCATTACTTTAAGGAATTCTCTGGGGACATCTTACGTGTCCCAGGCGAGGGAGGGCGAGCACCAACCGAAAGGGCTGCGTGCCCAAGGATTTATCAGGGACGGATTAATCACAGAGGCGTTCATCAGCCGTAGACGCGGTTTTAATTTCAGGAAAGCGCCCAGTTCGGTCGTTTACCAGGATCCTTGGAGGAATTGGCAGGTTCCTGTTGCTCTGGCGAACGCGAGTCATCGGGTAGATTGTAGAAAGGGACTGGAGACAGTCCCGTCCTCTTGGCAACCGACGATCAACGAAGTTCCGGTAGACAATCAGAGTAGATCGCGCAGAAGTCGCGTTTTGGAGAACGTGCCAGTGTTCAAGGAGTCCCTGGTGGAATCTCGTTTAGTTAGCAGCGATGAAACGTCTGAGATGAAGTCTACTTCCTGTAATTCATCCACGTTGACTAGTATTATGGATTACGATTACGGTTTCTCGGATGATAGCCTGGATTATAATGAAAATAACGTAGACAGTGGATCGAAGGGGTTGTTTAAGACGAAGATGGCAACAGAGGAGCGTGAAAATCTGTGTCCACCTGATGTAGTGGCTCATACGAAAAAGGATCCAGAGAAAATCGAGTCTGTGAACGATTTCGAGGATGGCCAGGTGGAGTTCCCTAAGAAGACTCCCACGATATCGATGGATACTAAAGTACACGATTACAAGTCTCTCATTATGGGCACACCTTTTTACAAATACGAAGAGGCTAACGACGAGTCTGACGCTCCATCGAACTGCGTGAATAACTCTGTAAAAAAGAAAGTGTCCTTCTCCAGTTCTAACATCTCTGAAAGAAGACTTGATCAAAGCCAGACTGACCTAAAACAGGATTTAGCAAAGCTAACCTTGAAGTCCATCATCAAAGAGAAAAAGAAGAAAACTGTGTGCGAACCGATGAATTCTTCAAACGACGAGACAGACGATTCTCAGCAAGAGGAGAAGGTCAGTTCGATATCAGAAGACGATTGGAAGGTGAATGCACGGTCCACTAGCTCTGAGCAAAGCAGAGGAGATCAGGATTTAGCGATGCCCGTGGAGGACTCGAAGCAGGATCGAAAAGTGAAATTCCCTATGGAAGAGTTATTGGAGAACGCGTGCAGCGAGTCGGACAGCTGCGAGAACGTCGACGCGGACGAAGAGGAGGGCGCGCCTTTCGACTCGACGAGCAGGAACGTCCTCGAGGAGTATCTGAGCGAGGCGGTGACGTTCATGCGAAATCTGAACACCATCAACGAGTACGTGAACGGGACGAGCACGCTCGATAGGTGAGAAACAATCTTTAAGGGAAACATTCTCGGCCTCCGGCTCTCGAGGGCCACTCGAGAGCATCCGACGATGCTTTGTATACACCCTCGAGTCTATCGATTTTCATTTTTAGATTAGCATCACTGTTTTTACAGCACGACTCGATGTAACTATTTGTTACAGCGTACGATCAAAAATATACAAAATAAATTAATCATTCCACATCATGATAAAATGTGACCATCCACTGATAAAAAATTAAATATAAATAAATTAATAATTAATCATCCATTGATAAAATATAATTTTTTCAAAGGTATCTCGTATCCCCGTGCCATGGACCAGGTGCAAAACGAGGTTCTCATCGAAGAATTTGTTCTCCAACCTGGAATCGCGATTGCTCGGAGTACACGAGTCGAAAGGCGAATCGAAAACGCGAGGATGATTCGAAATTGCAGAATTCAACGGAAGACGTTGACGTCGAGGTTCCTATGGAGTCGTACGCGAGGTGTCTGAAGGGTATCGAAAGGCTGGAGGACTGCATACGAAGGGTAGACACGCACAACGAGCTGCTTAGGGAGAAATACGGCGTAAACTGCGAATCTGCTGGCGCTAGATCGAGTCTAGCGAGTCCCAGCACAGATTTTCGCGTGCCGATCACGAGTCACGAGCACGAGGCTCTGGGAATCTCCCTGGAAAATGGTCCCACTGTCAGGGAACAGAGAAAGGAGGACGATTTGGAGAAGAAGATCTTCGATCAGCTGATGAACGTCGCCAATTCCATCTCTCTTCGAAATTCTAACAAATACCAAACTCGCGTGACCAATCTATCCGACTCTGTACCAAAGACCCCCAGCAGTTACACGAAATTTCGCGAGAAACATAATTACGCGACGAAAGATCCGTTTTGCGGAGGTGTCTGCGGAAGCTTCAGCTTAGAAGAGACTTCAGATGGGAACGACGATCACCAAGACTTCACTACCTACGAAATAACAGGGAACCTCTCTGTCGGACGGTCTACGTCCATCGAAGACTCGAACGATGACTTGGACACCGCCGTGGAAGAAGAATTCCTACCCCTAAGAAGATTCAATCATCGTTCTCCATGGTCAGCCAACGCGGATCGCGCTGCGACGCCTTCGAGGACCATCGGACGCGAGAGCTCGACGAACTACGGTTCTCTGTCGAAATACGACGCGATAGATTCAAGGACTGCCGATTACGGTTCATCAGGGAAGCTGTGCAATTCGAAGGGAAATATTCCGTCACGAGTGTCGACTGGTAACTCGCGGGGGTGGTTCCAAGAAACGGACGATTGCTCGCGAAGAATCAGGGACGGAAGTGGCAGGGTGTGCGCGTGGTCGAGGGATCGGTCGGAAGTCGAGGGCGCGTCGAGCGAAATGGTGCATCTCAGGGACAAATTGAAATATCCCGGAAGTCCCAGGGCGAGATTTCTGGAGCTTCTACGGGAGAGGCGGCGAATCGTCGAGTGCAGCCGTGGCGCGAGTGCCTTTTGAACAGATCCTCCTCCATCCCTTCGTATAATATATTTTTCTATTGTAACGCGTCTGTCTCTCTGTCTCTCTCTCTCTCTCTCTGTCGCGACGTCCAAGACACGTCTCTCGCTGTAAATAATAGATTCGAGACTTTTCTAACGATCATCACCACGTAATTCTTTAACTTGTCGATCTTTCGAGTGCTCTGTCAAGCTCGTGTAATTCGCCCCTCTATTCGTAATATTAAAGTATTTTCTTTAAGCCTGCGCGTTTCTTCTTTTCTTCTCTGCAGCGGATTCTACAAATTTTTATTGAGGACGATTCATTAAACTTCGCGCGACAAGTGACGGGTGAGACGTAATTTGGAAACTTCGCAACAGTGAACGAAAGTTTTCAACTTAAACCTTTAATTTCGTTTTAAATCCTCACGTTTCCATTGCCCGCGTGGAATCGTCGCTTTTCATTCCTCTCAATTTGCCGGTGCCCATCTTTTATCGTTACAACTTTATTATTTCTGGCGTCCTTTCGCGTCAACCATCGACGATAAGAATTGCGGTATTAATTGCGCTTTTAATAAGAAATCGTCGCAGAACGCGATTTCCGCTGACGAGGCTGCGAGACGCGAATAAAATAAGTGTGGACTCAGTGGAAACGGCGCGGCGAGGCTCCTTGGCGCAGTTAAGCCGAAACCGTGCCTTTCTCGCGGAATATCCGCACCCCGTATGTTCGCAAACGAGCATAGTTAAGCTTGCATCAGCATTGAAGAAAAGTGCGACGCGCGAAATCGCGCCTCGTCATCTCGAATCGATCATCGATGTGTTTTTCTGGTGTTTCTGTATTTCTTCCGCTTTCTCGCGCGAAAGCTGAGGGCGGTTGCAAACTTAACGCTCAATCGAAAACGTAGAAAAAGAGATTTCGAAAAAACTTGGCTCGAGTTTGTTGAATTTTTTCTTTACGATAATTTTCGCGTGTCCAAAATGGTAACTGATGTCAAGATTATTAATTTTAGAACAGCTCGAGCTAATTTAAGTCAGCATTCGGAGACAAGTCGCAGTGGAATGTGGCAACTTCGTTATCTGGGAACTTCTAGGTCGCTAAATATTAATATCGAAATATTATTACAAACAGTGCAGCGTTCTAGCGATACCAAGTTGCTAGCTCATGAGTCTTGGTACCGATGAAACTCTGTTATGTTAAACGACGAAAATAACAAGACTTTGCTCCCTTTTGCGAATATTAGTAAACTAAAATCGCGTGAACAGATAGTGTGACGTGTCGACGAGTGCAGCCGAGTTCGTCTTGACACGTGACGAGCCTCGATAAAGCGTGCAAAACGATCGTCGCGAAAAGTTTATCACAATAAACAACATTATATCATTGCCATTTACTCGTACTCGTTTTATTACGCGAAAACAACTCTGATCGCTACTTTTTAGCGATTATTACCGTGCGTGTACTTCTCTTAAGTAACAATTTTACAGACACACAAATTCTTTTCTCCTTCTTCGTTACGTATGTTTCTAGTGAATATTAAAAATGAAACGATATAAAAAAATCCCTGAAACGGTTTGAAAAGTCGATAAAGCGTTGCAACACTGTGCATCGCAAGTAAATCAGGAAACGAACGGAATCGCGACTCTTGCAAGAATTTCAAGACGAAACAATTTCCAATCGGTTATTTACAAGTACGAATTTTATCAGTTTACTCGAGGTTATCTGGGGAGTGGTGGCTGCGATCGTGAGATACCAGGACCAGTCGGTTACGAAAAGTTCACGAGTGCGATTCCCGTTGAACAAGAGTCAGAACCAGATATCTGTTAAATTCGTATCAACGCAGATCAAGCATGGTTCGTCTCGTATCGTCTATTCGCTGGCACGTGGAGCAAAGTTCGTCAATTTATCCGTGCAGAGAGTCACTGGTTCGACCCGTTCGTTTCTCGCATGTTCGATCGCGCGACACGTACGACTCCATTCTCCGTTGCGAGTGGAATATTATTAGGTGATCGGTTTTATCGACGCTGAAAAAAGGAACGAATAAAGAGAGAAAAAGGAAATCGCCAGGGAAGTATGGCAATCACGAGACTTTCAGTGGTGCCCGTCGGAAGAGAAAGAGGGTCGAAGGTCGCGCGACGATAATGCGAGCGTCGTCGGGCGATATCGCGGTCGTTCACGATCGAATAAGTAAGAGGAACGATTGGCGAACGTGCAGTCGACTTTTGGCGCGTGCCGGCACGCTTTCGACCGGACCATGAAGGACCTGAATCTGAAGACGAATCCCCAGGAGCACGTCAACGGCCACGAGCTCGACTTAATCGCGAGGAGCAAGGGCAACGACTTCGATACGTCGACTTTTGACGTAATTATATCACGTCACCGCGTTCGTTAATCGATAATCGCGACGAGCAACGCCAGAGAAAGAACCATCTTAGTGTAATCGAAACGGCGTTCGATTTGTCTCTCAAGCTCTTCGCGTCTCATTCGTTCGCAATACTCGCGGTGTCTTCCATAGTTCTTGCACGGTTCGAAAATCGAACGAGCTTTCCTCGAGAGAATAAAGTACCAGTATCGAATCGTGCGCATTTCTGTTCGCAGAAGGACGAGGAGCTGGTCGATCCGTTCTGCGTCGAGGACAGTCCTCATAAGATCACCTTCGAGGACATCACGTCCGCCGCCTTCAAGATCAAATGCGGGGTCATCAATACTCCTTGCGTGGTATGGTTTGTCGAATAATTTTCAAACATTTCCATGGCCTTTCGAGAGAGAACAAGGTTGAGAACGAATGTTAATTTCTCGTAAGAAATCGCGACTGTCAGACCTGACGGGTATCGACCTGTATCTGAAGAAGGATTTCCTCCAAGCGACCGGAAGCTTCAAGGAGCGCGGGGCGAGGTACGCTCTGTTGATGCTGCCTGAAGAACAGAAGCAGATTGGCGTGATCTCAGCGTCGTTGGGTAACCATGCCCTCGCTCTCTGTTATCACGGGTATAAGCTTGGAATACCGGTGACGGTGGTGATGCCAGTGGTGGCACCGATCATGAAGATCGCAGCTTGTCGTCAATATGGCGCCAACGTGATCGTCGAGGGCCTCGACATGCGCGAGGCGAAACGTATCGCGCTTCGACATGCCAACGAGAAAGGGTTGACGTACATAAATGGGTGAGCGTACCAATATTCCATTTTGCAGAATTACATTTTCCATTTCTCTTCACCACTCGAACACAAGAAATGATAAGATATCCAATATTAATTGTTTTTTTTCTTTTAAGCTTCTATAAAATTTGTTACTGAAAGTAAATTAATAGGTGTACGTTCGTTTATGTATTAGATACGATCATCCAGATATTATGGCGGGTCAAGGAACTCTGGGTCTTGAGATCGTGGAGCAGGTATCCAACATCGACGCGGTGGTTGTTCCTATAGGAGGGGGTGGTTTGATCGCGGGCGTAGCTTTAGCCGTGAAAACTCTTCACCCAGGTGTAATGATAATCGTGAGTCATTACAACCATTTCGAAGTCTTTCCTTCCAGTTTTCTTACAAACTGACATACTTTCTTCGTTGATATTCCTCAGGGTGTCGAATCAGAGAGGTGTCCAAGCTTCCACTTGGCGCGAAAGGCGAATCGACCGACCCTCTCCAATATAGACTCGACATTAGCCGATGGTCTCGCTGTTCCCATGGTGGGATACAACGCGTTCGCCACCGCGAACCCGTTGATCGACAAATTAGTCGTGGTGAAGGAGGAGTGGATAGCCATTGCGATTCTAAAACTGGTCGAGAACGAGAAGTGTATCGTCGAGGGCGCTGGAGCCACTGGTTTGGCCGCCATTTTGGCTGGCCAACTGGACGAGCTTAAAGGCAAAAGGTATATTATTTAACACTCGATCAATTAACGCGCCTATATTTAAATGTAAACTCGAAAATAGGTATGCAGAGGTTGAAAATTGTCCGTTTTAGAGTGGTGTTGCTGTTGTGCGGTGGTAATATCGACACAACGATCCTTGGAAGGTGTTTAGAGCGGGGCCTAGCGGCGGAAGGGCGTCTGTTGAAGTTCACGGTGACCGTGTCGGATCGACCAGGCGGAATCGCGGAGCTCTGTCGTAAGCTGGCCAACATCGGAGTCTCGATAAAGGACATCATGCACGAGCGGGCTTGGATCATGTCGGACATCTTCAGCGTGGACGTGAAGGTGGTCTGCGAGACCAGGGACCGGGATCACGCGGAACAATTGAAGAACATGTTGTATCAGAATTATCAGAGAGTCGTGTTCGGCACGAGCGACATGTCCACTCTGAATCTACCCCAAAGCGCGTAACGCTGCTACCCTCGATTCGAACTTCCCACCACGCGGACGTCGTCGAGTCGAACTTAGTACTGGATTCGAATCGATTTTTGGACACGCTAGAATCGATGCACACCGACGACGTACGTGACTAGCATTCGCGAACCACTGCATTTACCCGCCGTTCGATATTTTGAAAAATAATTGGAATTAATTTAATACATTTGTTATAGCGAACCGGCTCGTATCGTGAATTCCAACGAAACGGGGCGAACGTTTCGTATAAATTTCCGTAACCGCGCTCGAATTATCGTAGCTTATACCCATTGCCTAGGGAAGTTTCTACGTACCAATAAAGACACCTCTAGCGGGGCTGGAGCTTTAGGTTTCTCTAAAAAGCAAGCTGCTCGCGTTTCAAACGAGCGTCCCAACCCCGCCCACCCCCCAAGCGTAATTTGCATCCGAAGGAGAGAGGATCGATGGCGTAGAAATTCGAGAGCCGCGCCTGTACGCAACGCGCGTTACGTCGAGGTGTAAACGTGTACACGCGAAATTTATTACCGTTACCAAGCGCCATGGGGTGGTGGCGAGAGCCGGAAAGAAAGGGAACAAGCGAAATTCATGCTCGCACGCCACTCTCGTCGCGTTTCACGTCGAGGCTGCGCGTCGCTTTCGCCTTCGCGCGGCCATGATCGAGTTTTTGCCTAAGCGACCGATCGTAAACCGCTCGTTTAACGATCTTGATCACCGCGTGGCGCCTTCGCCAAGGAGACGATCGAGCGTTTAACGACGTTCAAGCCGCTCGTTCCGAATTTTCCGTCGTTTTAACCGCGCGAACGGAGGCGCGAACGCGTCCGCTTTAAGCCAGAAGACGTTGGCGCTGGATAAAAAGATACAAACGTCGGAATTCCCAGCTATACTGCACGGCATTCGCGGGAATTATTCCATGCTTTTGAAATGAGAGAGCGCGTAAATTAGAATTCATGACTTTTAAACGCGCATAACCGAGACGTTGCCACTGTGTTAATGGGTCGGAATATGGAGTTGAGCAGTACACAAAGAGAGGCGCTCGTTATTCCGCGAAAATGTTATTTAATTCGACGCGCGAATACATTTAGAATTAAACATTCATACGCATCTCGTCATACGATAAATTCGAATGAAATAAATCCCTGGTAGCCGAGCTGGAATCGTACGAATCGACTCGATCGTTGTACTTTAAACGCGAAACGACGCTCGAGATCCGTGCCTAACGATCTTCCCCTTAAAACTCTCCACTTTTCTCAAGCTTGCAAGCTCTGACCTTCCACCCGCCGCTTGCCTTAAGGAACACAATCTCATTATTTCTCCTTATCCTAAGTCACTTTCGCGTTTCGCTTACAAGATGAAGAGGAGAGAAGGAGGGGAGCAACGAAACGGTTCGAGGAAGAGCTCGCGATGCGCTGGCGATAATATTATTTCACCCGGAGCGTCCTTTCCAGGGGGAAGGGAACCTTAATATTTCCCCTGGCGCGGGTCAATTTCGGGGCGAAAAAAGCAGTTTCCAGCGGGCGAAATAAATTTCACGCGGATCGCGGTTTTCCGCGAGGCGTTTGCATGAGGTACGCGGCTGTCACGGGATTAATGTATCTTTACGACGAGGTCGACGCGGCGGTCTCGTCGCGTTACACGAGCGGATAATATATCGCGTACGCGTTACCACTCTTCGCGAGGATCTCGTGGCGCACGGTTGAAAAGGGCTGGCTTCTGAGGCGGCGCTTTCAACGTCGCCTCACAATACGTGACGATACGTCTGCCTTTCTAATATCGGACTGCTCCGGATGAGTTATGACGCGTGTGCGAACCACCGTCGAAAGAGGGTGGCCCCGCGAATAGGCCGCGCGCGGCGATGAAAGATCCGCCAGTCCTTTCTTTTCTTCTTCTTCTTCGCCTTCGCTCAGTCTTTTTCACGAACGCGGAAGAAAGGGGAACGGGAAAACTGGAGCAACATTGTGCCAGAGGGAGAGCTCTGGCTACGGTGGAATTGCACGGTGGTTGGCGAACGGTGCAGAGGGCGAGAGACGCGAGCCTCTTTTGTCGGCCTCGCTGATGAGTTCATTAGTTTGATTGGTGGAATGTTTTAGGTAGATTAGGGGGAATTTAGTTTCGCCTTAATTGCTTCTTTTTTCTCGCTCTTCAACTGCGAAAATATAAGGTCCTTAAATGGCAGGCAGAAGTACTTTTCTAATGGATATCGAATTTTAAATAAGCTTACTTGTACAGGCAACAATTTTTATGCTCTGTAACAGCTGTAGACAGCACAGATTTCTCATTCGAACGTACTATATTTCCAACGAGATTGAATTAACACCGACTAAGGGGTGAGACACGAATTAAAGGCAGCCGCGAAGTTTCTCCGAATTTTCCACCCCCCCACGAGCCGTCTGTCGCGTTTCACGGTCCGCCCTCATTCATTTTTCTGGTTTTCCAGCGTGGGCGAAAAAATGTACGCGGGGCGAAACGAAAACGGGTGGCGGGCGAAAGAGAGGGAAAGTGGCGGCCGGGTGAATTTACAGCATTTAATATCGGCAAAATGAAGTACGAGCGAGGATGGAGAGCGGGCAAGGAGCCGCCGTTTTGCGGCATCGATAAATCCGTTTTATTGCCAGGGCCTGTAGGTGGGCGAGCCTGACTACCGGTTACCAGCACCCCCGTCCAACCCTTTGCGCCTTCTCAGTGTATAACAAACACCGAATAAAAACTAATGCGAGTCCCTTCCTCCTGGTGCACCGAGCGGGACAATTCTGTCCCTCGATTTATCCGCGACCCTCCGCACTCGCGTATTCTGCGGTCATCGCGGCCCAAATGGGGAACCCACCCCTATCGAACGTAGAATCGAGCACGTAGATATCGACACATCGAGAATAAATATAAATAAATAGATAAAAAGGGAATTAACTATCCATCTTCTCGAGTAAAGATGTATATCTACTGGGAAGAATCGAAGCTGTACTGTTTGAAATAGTGCAAATAGAGGGTGGAACGTTAAGAAGCACGGATATATAGTAGCTACGGATGAATCGTTGGGAAATTTTTCGGAATTAGTCGAGGGTGAACGCGGCTCTGGGGTAAGGATTTCCGTGGAGTCCACGGGTACAGAGTTTTCCAAGATGAAAGTTAATTCTGCTGGATAATCCAGCTTCGATGGGTGGGGG
Source organism: Xylocopa sonorina (assembly GCF_050948175.1). Classification (NCBI taxonomy): domain Eukaryota; kingdom Metazoa; phylum Arthropoda; class Insecta; order Hymenoptera; family Apidae; genus Xylocopa; species Xylocopa sonorina. The sequence continues at coordinate 19,968,419 of NC_135193.1, forward strand.
TGGTTTAGAGAGGACGGCGTAACGAGGGCGAAGAAAGATCTGCCGTCCCAGCGCTCCGCTCCTTTTTCAGCTAAATCTTGGAGCGGATCGAGAGCTTCGCCGAATTTATGAGATTTCGGGCAGCGCGCGTGGAAAAGGGGGTGGGTCGGTGCTCCGCGTAGGGATTAACTTTGTCGAGCCATTTTGTCGACCGCCAGCGAGCTTTGTGACCAGGAGAAGACACATTCCCAGCAATTAGCCAACCCTGCCTCCGCGTCCGTCTGTACGTCGGTGATGTACTGGGTGTTTCTAAAACCGTCGGCCAAATCTTTGGTAAATGCGTGCTATTTATCTTGGCCCCGGTCTGGCGAGACTTTCTCGTCGTACGAATTAATGTTCCTCTATCGTGTGGTTCATTTTGATAAATCCGCGTCTGTCTCTCTAAGAGATTGAAGAAAAAAGAGCGCACCACCTCCAATGTTTCATGGCGAAAAGTAAGGAAATACCGAGAATTTTGTATGGGATGGCTTTCTGAGAAAACACGGATATTTCTCTGTCAGGGATCTCAGCAGAAAATCGACCATCGAAGGTCGATTCAGGCTCGCGTCGCGCGCTTTCGAACAGAGCGAGAAGGTAGAACGCAACGACAGAGACGGGTAAAGAGAGGGTGGAAGTTACTTATTAGTTTTTAAGCCGCTCGCGACATCGTGGAAATAAAGAGGAGCAAATAAATCCCGGAGGGGGTGAAATTCCGTCGAACGAGGCGACCTCCGCTCCTCGAGAACAGGATAATTAACGCGCGGCCACGGTGTTCCCTCTGATCCACGCGAATCTATCGTTTAGGCAACGAATTAGTCGACGTCCGTCGCTTTTAAAGTTAATGGAAACGCCGCGACCAGGCGGGCAGGGTCGAAGGTCGAATAAAGCCATTGTTCGGAAGTTCTCTAATTAATAGGGCGTTAAGGAGCGTCCGATAAAATGGTTACCGAAATGTCAAGCTTGGACGAAGGAAACTTTCTCCCGCGAGTTGAGAAGACTGAGAGAAGAGAAGAGAAGAAGAATCGAGGAGAGAAAGTTGCTCGAGTACGAAAGTCGCCAACCTAGACCTAGAAAAGAGAACTGAAAACAGATTTTAGGGAGACGTAGAGAACGGCACGAATCGTTAGCATTTATTTCACGCGGATGTGCTGTTCCGTTAATTGAACCACCGCCACAGCCTGTCCCGCACCGTTCAACCCCTAATTTGGAAATAGGTTACGAGCGGCGAACCGTGCCTTTTCACCGCTCTCGAAACAATGAGCGACACTTAAAACTCGATAGCGCCAATTACGCGGATGGAACTTTTCCCTGGGCGAGAAGAGAACTACCCGCTCGAGTACCATTTATCGAGCTAATCTCCAAACAGGAGCTTTTGATTTGTTCCAGTTAACCAAGAACTTCCGTCGAATTTCCTAGCGCCCAAGTGACCGTTCCGCGGGTTTAACGAAGTTCGTTCTTCCACGCGAAGGGTATAGAAAATTGTTCGACTCGCGGTTAACGCTCTATCAAGAAACGGCCTTTCTCTATCGATAAGGTTAAAAAATTGTTAGCAACAGCTCGAACAGCCGCGCGCGCCAGCCAACAGGATTAGCCCCCGCCGTTTTCAACCCCCTCGATCGATTCGAGCAACATTCCACAGGGAAACGCGCGTGCTGTTCATTCGGTTAAAAGTAGACGCTCGTGATCGTGGCACGTATCGATGTACACACGGCTCGTTCAGTCTTCCGCAACGGTTCGCTCGCTTTATTCGGCCAGATTAAAGGGTGCTGAGAGATACGAAGTTTCGCTGCCGCCCCTGGGCGCGCGGCAACGAATCGGTTCCTCCTCGGAAGTCGAGCGGCTCGCTGATTTGCGAAATTTATTTGGACGAAAGTTTGCTCGTTAAAAGCGCGCGCGCACACAAACACACACGCGCCACTGACTGTGCTTTCGCGCTATCAGAGCCCCTCTGTCTTTCTCCAACATTGGAACAATGCTCGAAACGCAACGGCTGCCAGATAAGGTACGCGGTTTTTTTCCGCTGGTTCATCCGACGAGCGTTTCTCTCGTCTCCCTTTTCACCCGTTCTCCACGCGTGTCTCGAAGCTTGCGCAGCCGAAACAGCCGCGCGGATACGCTGCAAAGCAGAAGCACTTTTTCCCTCCGCCACCCCGTTCCCGCGCATTATCAAATTGGTATTTATTTTCACGATTTCACGCCGCGCACCGTTGTTGCCGCGAAATATATATCGCTCGCGCCGTTACCCAGTGAATTCATGCGTTCACCATTGATCGTGGTTGAATTTTCGCCACCGGTTTCTTCTTTTTCTCCAGCATTCTGCGCCGTTAACCGTTCACTTTGCTCCGTTCTTCCTGCTTGTTCTCGTCTGTTTTTTTTTTATTGCAATATCTTCTTATTTAATATTATTTTCCGTGTTCTTTGTTTATCGTTTCCGACGATTTTCCAAACCTTTTTCGTGCGCAGAATGTATTTTCTCAGCGGATACGCTTGAAAGGACCGAAAATTTGTGCTCCACCTGCAACTTCAAAGAAATCTTAACCAGGGATCGCGACTCTCTGCCCCTAAATCCGTCAAATGGCGCTCAATTTGTAACGAGGTAGGGTCGGGTCGTTGCCAGTTTGTTTTCGCCCGCCCTTTCTACCCTAAATCTTCATTTATCTCTGGTTGTAGGGGAGCCAGCCAGGCTTTATACGCGGCATAATTAGTAAGTTCTTTTAACGCCGTCCAGGCGTTGATCAACCCGTCCAGATTAAATTTTCGAGTGGTCCCTCGATCGATCTTTCCTAATTACGCAGCAGCAGGCTTGTCCCAAGGTCGCAACCAACAGAGAGAGGGCTTTCATAGACAGTGACATCAACGAATCGATGGACGACGAAATATTAGAAGAGAAAACGATTGCATTTCTTTATTGGCGTCGATTCAACGTGCAAAATATTTGCATTTACACGAGAGAAGGCGACGATATCTGATCGCCAGAGGAGGCTGCTGAAAATTAGTCGTAGAATGGGAGAAACAAAAACGGAAGAGGCGAGAGGAGGGTTGGTGAAATGGTAACTGGCTGAGACTCGTTACGTGCCAATATTATCGCTGCTCGTTATTGAAAATCGCTTCTGTTTTATGATATCGCGTCTGGCGGAATGTGCCGCCACCAAGATCCAAGGAATTGCCAATCTTATCCGCGACGTATTAATGCTTCTCGCCTCCGGAAATTGCTTCCGTTGGGATCAACGTTTCCATGCCTCTCGTCAGAGAGCTCCAACCGCTTCGAACAATCGTTTCGTACCTCTTTGAATCACTCAGCTCTTTCGAACCGTTCGATCGCTTAAATATTCAACATAGATCGCGATGCTCTGGCAGAAAAATTGTACCAGACGAGTCAATCGCGGTCAATCGCCACGCGACTCGAGCGTTTAAGTATCTCGCTGCTCGTAATCGTCTCGCATATCGTTCATTTATTCCACAGCCAAAGAAAGAACGCGCGGTGGAGCCCCGTGGCGTTCTTCGAGGACGGAGAACGGCCATCTAGCGCAAGAACGCGAGACTCGTGGAATCAAGAGGGAGGATTCGCTGGTTCTTGTTTTTTGACGATTCTTTTCAGCTTGCGCCAGACGAGCTTTCTGTTTCCTCGGAATCACGGATCGTATGACAGACAGATGGGCGGAGAGCAACGAGGACATCGTGTTCGAAAGATGCAGTTGGAGAAGTTATTTTTTTTTACGACCCGCGCGCAATTTTCCGGGATACCCGTCGACAGAGTCGAGGCCCTCAGACGTCCCCACGGTGACCCAGTCCCCTGTCTTTCAATCAAAACTTCCGCCTCGAACTCGTGCGAAACCTTCTCCTCGTTGTTACCAGTCCACCCGTTTCTTCTCGTTACATCACAGTCGTCGAAGAACGTGAAGAAGTAAGCCCTTTGAGGGAGACCTCGACTCTTGCCGCGATCCTCGTCCTCTCAGCGACTTCTTTTTTTTTAATTAACCTCTAATCCAACCCTTCGCAATCTTACCACCGTCGATTATAAAGCTCGACGAGAGTTTCTTATTCTTCGCCTCGAATAATTTCCATCAGTCGCGCGCATGATTACGAGCAAAGAGTATCGTCGAAGGGAAAACGGATTATCCAGGACGTAGCGAGCCAGGGTGTCGAAAGTAAACGACGCGAGGCGTCACGATGGCACTCGCGAGCGTGACTGGTGGCCGCATTAGAACAATGTCCCCCGTAGCCAGCCAGCCTGCTGCTAATTACGCGGAGTTTGTATTAATGCGGACGTTAGCATTCCGCTGGTGGCCATCCGGGTTTCCGCGGCCGCCTGGTTACGTGTCGCCGTGCCCCCGTTCCCGTCATCATCGTCGTCGTCGTCGTCGTTGGTTGTTGTTGTTGTCGCTACACCACCGTCGACAACGCTGATACTAACGGCCGTGGTTCGTTGGTACTTCGTCAGGAGACGGACACCAGGTGGATTTAACTGCACGCAGGTGTCCTCGCTGGATGGTAAATCGTTACGGTCGTTTGCTTCTGGTTCAGATTTGTTCGCGAATCATTCTTTCTGCTGTCTTTCTTTTTTTCGCAAAAAACGTGATCCAATCCCCCCGAAAAGTTTCGATTTTTCAATAATCCAGAGTAATTGACGTTAGAATTTTTATACTAACACATCTGTTCAGTTTACTCATTAAACAAACCTAGATACATCGAAAGATCGAAGAGTTTTTCTTAACAATTGCAGAGTGTCGCGAGTTATCGTGCTGGTTAATCGCGAAATCGCAAAAAAAAACGGCGAATGTCATGCGAAATACCAGAGGACAGGTTCGCGAGGACATCGCGGTGCATCCTTGTCGACAGATCGTCTACGACGGCGGGAACAAGAGTGGAAAATGCGGGGGCAAAACGTGGCTGGTCCAGAGATCGGCTGGCATCCGCTAACGAGTGGCGTTACCGGTTCGTTCTAGCGATCCACGGGGCCAGGTGTGTCCGACCGCGATCGAGCTCGAGCGTTTCGCAGAAGGCAATCGCGCGGAAGAGTCGAGACGAGGCAGGCCTCGAAACCTAGCTGGGAAAACGTTTCCGTGAATAGCTGAAGCGCTCTCGATCGATGCCGCGAGGGTAAGGTATTCGAGGCTGTTGGAAAACGACTCCTTTTCGCTCCTCGTCGACCTACATTCGTTTGACCGGTCGATTTCTTTTGTCGCCAGGCCTCGTAAAGAGAAAAGGCGCTATTAGAGTGCTCGCCTCGATATTTCGGCTGTATACATAACCGAAGACGCGTATTTGGACGTGTGAAGAAGGCTTTAATTATTTTTTGAACGATTTTACGATGCCTGTACAGCGCTGGAGGTACGTCGAGCAGATTCGCGCAATTTTCACGAGCGACACTGTCGTCGATTATTCATAAAGCTCCAAGGAAGGACACGAACGCGCGGCGATACTGAAATATGCAGAAATGTTGGCGGTAAGCTCGCGAAAGCGTCGATCGAACGTCCCATCCGAGCGTTCGACGGCCCCCATCGGACGGGCCGTTCGACTTCCCAAATGACCGGTGCAGTCGAGCTTGCAAATGGCAACGATAGCCATCCAATCTCGGTCGACACTCTCGAGAGCTGCGGAGAGTAGATGGATACGGGGGAGTCGAAGAACATCCGCTCGACTGTTTCGAGCGAGGCTCGAGCTACTTTCGCCCGAGTGCACCGCGCGGCACGATAAATCAATAAATAAATCCCTGCCTCGCAGCGAGGATTCCGCTGCGGGGAATTTGCGAAAATTCCCCCTCGAATCCATCGCTCCGCCATCGCGAGAGGATTCACAAAGACAATTTCATTCCATAAGAATACCTTATACTCGCTTTGTTTCAATTCCCATTGTTTCTCCTGTTTTTTGCGTTCCTTCTTCGATCGTATCAGACGCGTGAAGTAATTTTATTTTGCAGGGATCATTCGCGATCTCGCGGTGAACGAGAACGAAAGTAAGATGGCGGAGAACGGCGCGCGAGTCGCGATGGCCTTGAGCGACATCGCGACCAGCTGGTCGATTGTTTAACAGACCAGTCCAGCTAGAGCTGTATCTCACCGCGCGTCGCGGTACAAGGACAATCAGCAGCGATCCTAATTAAGAGGAATGCCAGTAGCGCAATCTGTTCTTACGTCTTCGTGCGAGCGCGATTGTCGGTCGAACAGGCATTATCTTTAATGAGAAATTGCGTCCAGCCTGGAGATAAATCCTGGAATCCATCCGACCTGATGGCTAACGACTCTCGCGAACACTAACCGCGCTATTAGTCCACGCTCCTCCCGATCTCCTTCTAATTAGACGCCGTGTGTCTTTCGTTTCCTGTAAAAATCCATAGATCTTCCAGGAACGAGTTCGTTCGAGCGAAATCAACGCATTTCTTGCCTCAAAGAGTAAGAGTTCTCCTTGAAAAAATTCAAGGTAGCGTAAAGACCAAATTCTCTCGTGGAATTGCCAGTTAAGTGGACTTAACCCTTTGCTCGAACGACGACTCTCACTCGCCACGATGTTTCACGTGGCAACTCGAGCGGCTGTATTTATGTTGAGTTTCGTTATCTCCAGTTGATAGACGCGAAGTATTGGTTCGTGGATAGGTTTCTTAAGCTGTTTATATTTTCAGTTGGAAAGTGACATTGTGACGTCAAATTCTTCTACAGACTGTAACCCTGAATACGATGTGTCTAGCTTTAGTACAGTTTCGACGGTCGTAGCGAGCACACGTATCGCGAAATTTTGCACCACTCGTTTTAAAGTTTCAACGCGAGTTTGATTTTGAATTAATCATGATTAAATTGGTGGCAGAGCAAGAGTAAACCAGTAGTCACGTGTCGAGTGTGAGAGATAGAAAAGTTAATGTGATAGACAGTGAATCAGTGAAGAAGTAGCAGCGATGGCCCACAAGATCCTGACAACTCAGAATGTCCTGGTAAGTGTTTTCTACAATACCAAACACCACTACAGAACTTAAACTTCGATAATTATCTATTTCAAAATGTAAACACAGATAATATATCAAAATATAACACTTTTATATGTTAATTCTTGTATAAATTAATTTACACTCAAAATTGTCTCGAGTTGCAGCGCCACCCGATGGAAAGAATCATCGATCGCAAAGGGTTAATACGCAGGTAATTCGATGGAGGATCGAACACGAATGGGACACGGACGCGTTATAATTCACCGTGTCCTTTCCGTGGTTAGCATCGCGGTCTGGTCCGCAAACGGGACGCAAACTGGCCCGCAAACATAGATAATATATCAAAATATAACACTTTCGTATGTTAATTCTTGTATAAATTAATTTACACGCGAAATCGTCTCGAGTTGCAGAGCCACCCGATGGAAAAAGTCGCCAACAAGCGCAAAGGGTTAATACGCAGGTAATTCGATGGAGGATCGAACACGATTGGGACACGGACGCGTTATAATTCACCGTGTCCTTTCCGTGGTTAGCGCCGCTGGCCCGCAAACGGGACGCGTCCTCCAGGTGGAAGGGCCAGGGAGAAATTATTAGCCTAATCGCAGGAATTGATGGCGCGACTAGTAATGGCTGGGCCGAACGAGCGGCTTTCGAGCTTCCGCGTCACGTTCCTGTCACTCGGCTCTACGGTGATTATGGAGATGACATCAACGTCCCAGGAGAGCCAGGGAACCACCGCCACGGCGTCGACGCTGCGAGATCGCCCTCGACGCCTCCTGCGGAACCATCCGCGGGGATCTCTCGCGGTGGTACACGAAACTTTCGCCAAGTTCCACGCGGAGTTTCTCTCATTGAATGAGATTTAATCACGGAGACGCGTACGCGACGCGCGCCAACTTCCTCCCGCTGGCCCGGAAGCGGGTCTACGGGAAACGCGACGGGTACCCATAACGCGAAATCGATGACGCGAGGAAGTTCAGGACGGATGGAATTAATCGTCGTCATCGTTGGATGCGGAGTTTTGACTTTGACAGGAAGAAGAGGGGAATAATCGTACATGTAGAGAGAAGAATTCTTTCTGGAGGGGTGTTGATAACCTCATTAGTCGTGATCTCCACGTATAGTTCTTGGTTAGAGTTCGTTATTATAGCGCTGGTAATTTTGTACGGCTTTAACTGCTACGAGGATCTTTCTTGATAGAAGATATCTGATTTCAAAGACAGAACTTAATTGTATTTCTAGTAAATGTTAAGACTGCGGTAATTGTATAGGAATTTGTATAAATTGTATGAGCTTCCTCTGGTTGCTGGCAAGTTTTTTCGTGCATAGGGACGAGGAGGGTGGTTAACTGAAAGCGAGAAAGGGCGAGCAAGAAAATAGGCGGACAGGTGGTGGTGAAAAAAAAAAAAAATTACGCGTCGGCTTTGAAGCGGCGCCATCGTTATCCGGACAGTGGCGGGCCGTAATTTAATGGCAGCCGATGAACGTCGCTAATAGGTAGTTTCTTTTTTGCCGTGGCCGTGTCGCGGGGCCGTGGACGGGTCTCGCGAACGGGGCGCACCGGAAGAGAATCAATTACGAGCTTTTAGTCTCGTTAGTTCGCGCGTCGAGGTTGACACGGCGACGTGTCATCTTTCCTTTTAAAGATAGAAAGGCTATTAATAAATGTCGCGCGTAGATAAAGTCGTCCGTGTAGCGAGCGGGCCAGCTAGACACGCGTTGCAACATCCACCCCTTCTTTTTCCTCGATTTAAAAATATTCCCAAAATACGCCCTGCGAACGTCTTTCAAAGGACTTCAGAAATCCAAATCCAATGAAAACGCGAATCGTACGAAATATCCGTGGAGAAACGTATTCGAAGCCAATTGAGCGTTAAACGCGAGCAGACTCGACGATAAGTAAACGCAAGGGGGTGAAACGTGGTGGTTGTTTGTTAAAACAAATTAATTGACGTCGCGTGGGGAGAACGAAAATATCTGGCATGAAAAAAGAGGATTAATAATACTGTCGTTGAACCGGAAGAAGAGCGGGCGCAAAAGGAAGAAAATCTAAGGAGTGCAAGGGCGAGAGGGGTGTAGAATGTGTCTGTGGGACGACACGGACGACGTGGAGAGGAGGAGACCTGGTCCAGTGTCTCTGGGAGATGATGCACGAGCTCGCAGGGATGACAGCCGCATCCGGTGCTATCCGAGACACGCGGAGAAATGCATTTTCTCGGGGGTTTATTTAACTGCGCCAGACGATCGAGCGCCGTCAGTGTTTCCCCGCTAATGCGTCTTACCCCGTTCTCCGTGGCTTCCCCTCGCTTGCTTTCGCTTCGATTCGCTGGCGATTTAAGCCAGCAGGTCTTAACCGAACAAAACACCACGGACCAGCGACAGTTGGTAACAGTCGCGATCTTTAATGCTCTAACAAAACTCTAGAGCATTTCTCGCGTACACACCATTGGGTTCTTAACTTGCGAAAATAGTAGAAACAAGACAGTAACGTATCTGGTAACCAATTAAGAAGGTAATAGTCGCGATCTTTCATGCTCTAACAAAACTCTAGAGCATTTTTCTCGTTAATTAGACTTTACTGGGTCCTCAACTAGCGAAAATAGTAGAAACAAGACAGTAAGGTATCTGGTAACCAAATAAAAAATCCTCCAAATAGGGATTTCGCAGTGGTTCGTCGACGATCTTCCTCAGATGCGTTCGAAATCCGCATTAGAAACGCGCAGCGATTTAATTGCGAGGACGCCATCCACCGTCGACAGAGATCCTCCGCGTCGAGCGCTCGTTTATTTCTGGCGACCGTCAGCTGGTTACTCGCATGTTAAATGTTCTGTCCGCGAGCCGAGTGGGATCAGCGGCGTGGTCCTGTCAGCGACGCTGATTCGTTCGATTAACGTCGAGGATGGCAGCGTCTGTTTCGCGGCACGATCAAAGCGTCCCGTGGATCCTGTCCGACGCTGGTGCCTTCCCGTCCCTGAACCCTCTGCTGCTGGTTGCTTCCTGGGTTGCATGTGGACCATTCGCCAGGCCGTTTCAGTGGCCGGTTTTTCAGCCCCGTTCCCAGAGGACGCCGCGTCGGTGCACGTGTTTAATAAGGCCGGGGACAAATTGACGGGAGTAAATCAAACGGGGCCAACGCTGGCTATTTGTTTTTCGGAATCGTTCCGCTCGTTGGGGAGGCAGAAGGAGGTGACGCGGTCCACGGACGGGCACAGTAACCTGTTTGTTCGAAGGGAATGCTGACGAGGCCGGATGAACGTATTCGAGAGTACATATGCGTTTAAATGGACACCGTCGACCTTGCCAAGAAGCTTCTTCATTTTTTCTTTCCTCGCGCGAGAAGGTTTGGTTCAAGAGCGCTTTCATAAGCGGCAGCAGTCGCGACAGACGCGGGCGTTGTTGGAAAAATCGAGTTTTAAAGAGTGTTTGCGAAGGAAACGGAAAAAGAGTGCTCGACTTTGGTGAACGGGATGTGGAGAGAATTGTCGGTGGCGATCGATGAACGAAGAGAATCGTCGCGAGCGAGGAGGAGCGGTCTTTTTTCGCGAGGCGTGGGCGCATCGTTAACCACGTCGAAGACTTAATTGCTCGTCGGGGATTCCTTTGAACGCGTTCGCGCGCTCGGCTCGTTGCGGGGGCGCGCGCGTCCCTTTCATAAAATTTCGTCACGTTCCGGTTTATTACGATTCAATCTCGGTGAAACGCGGCTGCTCTCCGCGGCGACAAAAGACGCGGCTCGCGCCGCATGCGAGCAGACGGATCGGGGGAAATCCGTGGCTCGTTTCCCGTCGGCTACGTGACGAAATAAACGCGCGACGCGAGCGTCTCGCAGCACCGCTTTATACACCCTCGCGCCTTTTCCACGGTGCACGCGACCACGTTTAATTGCGCATTAATGGCGGGCTACGTGCTGGTTTATAATACGCGAAATCGGTGAATAACGTTAAATCGTTCGCTCAGTCGCGACACAAGGAACGCCAGCACGCGGTTTATCGAGTTCTGTTCACCAACGAACCTTTTCATCCTCTTGTAACGTTGGCGTTCATTTAAATTGGAGTGAACTTAGTTTTCACGCTGACGAGGTATAAAATGTAACAGAATAGTTGCAAGGAGTGGGTCAGAGAATTTTCAAGGAAATTGTAGAATCGAGTATGTGTCTTTTTTTTTTTTTTTTTAAAGACGAGAAGAATGAGAAACATTGCGACTTAACGCGTTCCAAATGGATTCGAGCGCTGATGAGGTATAAAATATAACAGAATAGTTTCAAGAAATGAGTTAGGGAATTTTTAAGAAAACTGTAAGATCGAGTGAACGTTTTTTTTTTTAAAGACGAGAAGAGTGAGAAACATTGCGACTTAAAGCGTTCCAAAATGGATTGGAGCATTGAAACGCGTCGACTGCGAACAGTAATTTATACACTGGGGTCTTGTTTGCTATCCAGCGCGAAACCACGTCGAAGTCCCGTGCCGTTCGATAACCATCGACCGATTAGAGCGGCGTTTAAAGATGAATCGCGCAAAACCCCGGCGAAACATCAATATTTTGCGTCCAGATTGTACGCGCTTTATATACAGAACGCTGTTTCCTTTGCGCGAGCGATCGTTTAAATCGCCGCTTTGGACAAACGTTCATAATTGCCGCCACTCTTGTTTAACCGGCAATTGCATTGTGTGCGAAGAAAAAATACCGTGTTTTTCCTGTTTCGAGACGCGTCAAAGCGATCCTGCGACGAATTATGCTAATTCGACGGGATTTACAATGGCTGACGCCAAGGCAACGCTGTACAGGATCGTCCAAAACAAAATATTCCATTTTTCAACGTCTACAACCACCCTCTCTTCTTCTCATCTCTTAATTCAAGAAACACAATCTCAACATCGTTTATAGCGCTCACAAAATTCAGCAAAGTTTCAGAAACCAGTTCAATCGTCGTAATCGATGCATCTGTCTGCAAAACGAAGACGAGATACGAGCAAGCGCCCTTAAAAGGCCCGACGTACCGAAAACCTCCACGTAGAACCGAGCTGAATCCCTCTCCAGCGATCCTGATCGATCGTCCGGCTGGCAACACGAGCGGACGCGTCCGCTGGCTCGAAATTTACTATTCCCCGATCGAGAGGTTAAACCTTCATCGAGTCATATCTCGTCTCAGGATTTGGCCGTGCGTTCGTTCGCCCCTGGCTCGCGTTGTTGTAACTTGTAACGCGCTGTCGTGCCACCGCGACCAGGAACCAACCGGGCCAAACAGAGTGCCCGTCCCGCTCTGGCTGCAATTTACTGCTGATGGCGGGTAATTCCGACGGCTGATAATCGTGGCAGCATCCGGCGGCCGACTGATCCGCACAATAAATACGGATACCTGCTCGCCAGGGTGATTAATGGTGATCAGCTGTCGCTGTGCGGACGCTCGCGAATCTCCAGCCACGAATCTTTTGCGCGAGCACTCCTCTTGGCTAATTTGAATTCTCGCGCCAACGAGGATCCTCCTAGCAAGCGTCGCGATGTTTCAGTGGCCTCTTGTTTCGTCTTCGTGGCGGTGTTATCGGTAGACGAGGGTATCTCGTGTCCCTCGGTTTTGTTGTACGCGTGCACGGTGGTCGCGTGATTCTTACCTTCGAGGTGGTGATATAGGGTGGACTTTAACGGAACGGGTCAGTGGGGAACCAGGGTTGTGGGAAAGTGGATACTGTTTCGGATTTATGGCTGTTTCAGGGTACACTGGAGTGAATCACGCGAACTGTTGCTGAGATTTTCTTCTCTAGGTAGATTTACAGGGTATCTTCTCTTTGGTTTTGATAGGCTGGTAGTGGATAGGTGTACATTTTTGGAGTTGGTGAATAATAGACGGAGAGATTTCGTATTTCGAGCGAAGTTTCGTGGTAATTCGTAGACGAAGATGACGCGGGAGTTCGAGACACTGATCAGACAAGAGAGAAGCACCGCTCGAGCCCTTCCTCAGCTAACGCAATTGCTGTCGAGCATGATGTCGTGAGCGTCAAATCTATCGCCTCAGATTACAACACCCTCGGGTCCTGCTTTTAGCGTTAGATTCGTCGCAAGCTGGGAAAGCGAGGGAAAGTGATTTTCTTTTTCACTCGATAGCCTCGCGGGGGTGCGAGGTGCGCGTTCAGACGTGGCTGGTCTCGATTGCCGCGAGAGGTGGCGGAAAAATTCGCCGCAAGCGAAATTAAAAGGTGAGGAACGCGGTGTTGGGCTCGCAAATTAACGCGACGGAAATTCAGACGGGACCAGAGAGGGGAGGATGATGCTTGACTATCTTTACGAACGGTTATCGAAGTGGTCTCGAGCGGAATCGAGGCGCTGATTGGATGGAAGCTCGATCAAACGGCGCGGCTCCTCGAGACTCGACGGTACCGCGTGTACCACGCGAGCGATCTTGATCGCCATCACCTGGCGTACAGTCGAGTAAAGTAGTTCCTTCCGCTTTCACCCCTTACGAGACTCCCAGCCTAAAGGCAACTGAGAAACACAGGAAAATTCCAAAATATTTTCGATTTGGCCAAGAATATTTCGTCGCCATCGAATCAGACTCCTCCACATAGACACAAAATTCAAAATTGCGCGCGAATAATCGAAGCGCGCGTAACTCGACAAATTCCACCAGTGAAAATTGTACGCAGCCAGAGAAGCAGGCCGCGAAATCAATTTAGCGAAACACTGGCCGCGCGCTGGATAAAATAGCAACGACGTATCTCTCGGGAAATTTAGAACTCGAACCCTCCCTTGTCCCAGCGCTCTCGCTTTTTTCTCTCCCCCTCTCTCTCTCTCTCTCTCTTTCAGTAGTCGCTACGCGGATCGAACGACAGGGACATTGAACTTCATCGACTTGAACGACTGGTTTCGCCGACTGTACACGCGTAGCCAGGTGCAACGCGACGCCCAGACGCTTTGGAGCACCTAGTACTCGGCCGCGACTGCGGAGGGTAGGTAAGAGGGTGGGCGACGCTGCAACCCCACCGACGCGCAGTCTGCCGCTCTCAACGTCGCCGTTGGTAATAACGAACCGCGGTGAAAAAATGCGTCAGCGAGTTTTCGTTACGAATGGGGGCCTCTGTCGTTCTTAACTCGATGACGTATTGTCGTTGCTAGACAGTTTTTGCAAAATTCTTCCGTGGGGACCGCTTACGTCATTGGTAATCGCTCGTACAATCTCAAAATCACTTTACAGATAACAACTTAAAACCAAAGGTCGCATTCTGGTAATAACGAACCGTGGTGAAAAATTCGTCAGCGAGTTTTCGTTACGAATGGGGGCCTCTGTCGTTCTTAACTCGATGACGTATTGTCGTTGCTAGACAGTTTTTGCAAAATTCTTCCGTGGGGACCGCTTACATCATTGGAAATCGCTTGTACAATCTCGAAATCACTTCTGTAACACTTCAATTTAAAGATAACAACTTAAAACCAAAGGTCGCATCCTGGTAATAACGAACCATGGTGAAAAAATGCGTCAGCGAGTTTTCGTTACGAATGGGGGTCTCTGTCGTTCTTAACTCGATGATGCATTGTCGTTGCTAGACAGTTTTTGCAAAATTCTTCCATAGGGACCGCTTACATCATTGGTAATCGCTCGTACAATCTCGAAATCACTTCTGTAATATTTCAATTTACAGATAACAACTTAAAACCAAAGATCGCATCCTGCTGGTGCAATTGAATTTTACCTAACAATATTTCGTCCCAGCAGAAAGGAGGAATAAAGCTCTGGTGGATCGTCACGGAACACGGACGACAAGTCTCATAAATCAACACAATTATATCTCCAACAACTGGTGCAGCCGAAGCGAAACCCACCCCCAGGACAAACCGTCCGAGGCAGCCTCCGGCTGCCCTCCCACAAATCCTGCTATCCGTGCCGTTCGAGTTACGACTATGTAACGATACTTAGGAACCCTGCAATTTAAACAGTGACTATTCACCTCCTTAGGTAGGATCAGCAACTGTGATGGCGAGGAGAAGGGTGGAGAAACGCGTCGCAGGTGCGGTCTGCGAGCGAGGCGGAGAACGGTGGTTGCAGGCGGATGGGGCGCCCACGCTAAGCTCGAGGGTCGAAGAAACTCGCTGTGGTGGGGGTTTAAGCGGAGTCTCGTTAAAAATACACGCGTGACAAGGTCCTTTACGCGACTTGCCCCGCGTGGTGCCAGTCTGGGGGCTGTTTTATGGCTGGGCACTCGTTAGTAATTGAATACTTCGTCGAGGACGAAACGCGCCCCGTCGACATTGTTCTACGCCGCTTCCGTCTCGCGCGGTTCCCACCGTCCACGGTGAACCGCGACGATGCGCGACACCTGCTCGATGCCCTGTCGACACTTTCACGACAGGTTCCACGGGGGTTGCGAATGTCAGTCGCGAAGGATTTCCAGGATGGAAGAACTGTGGTTTGTCTCTCAGTTGGATCAATCTAGAATCGAAGGTGAAAATTTATTTTCTCGAAAGTGGCGACAGATTCGAACAGTTTTAATCAAGGGTGGTGGTAAAAGGTGAACAGAAGGGTGAACAGAAGAACTGTGGTTTCTCTCTCAGGTTGGATCAGCTGGAATCGAAGGTGAACATTTATTTTCTCGAAAGTGACGACAGATTCGAATAGCTTTAATCAAGGGCGGTGGTAAAAGGTGAACAGAAGGTTTAGCGTTGCAGAGGAACATTAGGCTACGCTTCGAGCGTGGAAATTCGATAAGGGCAGGACCGCGTGACCGGCCAATAATTCTGCGGCGATGCTTTTGCGCAGACTTCCGGCGAGTCGCGATATATCAGTCCGGACCGCGGCAAGCCGGAACCGGAAACCGTCAATCATAGGACTAAGTTAACGCGGAGTCCGTTCTACTCGCTCAGGGAACCGCCGCGCTATATCG
Source organism: Xylocopa sonorina (assembly GCF_050948175.1). Classification (NCBI taxonomy): domain Eukaryota; kingdom Metazoa; phylum Arthropoda; class Insecta; order Hymenoptera; family Apidae; genus Xylocopa; species Xylocopa sonorina. The sequence goes on from NC_135193.1 coordinate 19,984,229, forward strand.
TTATACGCGAACTATTTTATGGACCCTTCTCCCTCCTCCTCTCCATCGTTCACCCTCTCTACCTGGTCCCTCCTTCCGTCCCGGCTCTCCTTTCCTTTCGTTTCGAACGGACATACGCGCGCGTACACGTGTACACGCGTCATCCCTCTGAAATATACTTTCGAGCATAGAGAATCGATTTTTTCATAAATAACCACCCACCTGGTCGCCCCCTCAGTCGGTAAATCTCTCAATCTGGCTATACCCGTACGTAAACTGCGTCTGGTTAATTCCATCGGACCATCGTAAGCCTGGACACACCCCAGGGGGGCTGGAATCTTCCTGAAGCAACGCGTCTCCGGTTTTAACGGGCCGCGTCACGGTCCTTTGATGTACAACCGAGGATTTTCATATTGGACACGGCGGATAACCGGTAAAGACGTTTTCAGGGATAGGATACGAGCGTTTGCCAGAGCGGATCGCCTCCATTCGAACCGCTACCGATCGGATCGATGGAAATCTCCAAACGCTCTGAAATCGCGTGTTACACACGTATCAAATGCTGGAATATGGCTGGACGCTAAGAAGAATTAGATCGAGGTCGAAATTAAAACTTGCAACTGTCGTAATCTAACTTTAAAGCTTTCGCAAGAATCGTAGAGTACGTAAAGCAAGCAAAAACGAGATATGGCGAAAACAGCGATGATTCTTTCGCGTTCGAAAGGAACGAGAGCACGACAGTGTCGATTGCCAGGGAATATTCGACGGAAATTGAAGAAGTTAGAGCCGCGTGTAGGCCGTGCGATTTTGACGATGTATCGAGAAACGTGACTTGAATAATTGCCACGAAGGTAGCCAGGGCTTTCCCTCATAGGGTGGAAACGGTTCCATTTTCCCGCTCATAAAGGTCGAAATTTTACGGACCGTTTTACTCCCGGTCATTAGCGAAATCGGCGCGTACCTTACGTTCCGCCGTTTTTACGGGCGGCCCTTCCGCCTTGGACACGACGGGGGAATAAAAGGAAAGGGTCTCGCGGCTGTTTCACTTTTAATAGGACTCGTTTCGTTCACTGGTCAGGTGGAGAATATAAAAAAAAAAGAGAAAGAGAGAGAGAAGGGAGAAACGAAAGAAAAGGAAGGGGGTATGTTTGTAACGTGAAATCTATCGGTTGCCGATACTGTTGCGTGGCTCGAGTGTCGTTGACGTAAATAGACTGCGGAGATCGTAAGTTAAATACGATCGAGCCTACTTGAAGGACCGTTCCGTGGGAATGGAGCTTGCACGTGACGGTTGTTCGCTGGTAACCGAAGCAGCGTACAACTTTACCGGATTCTCTTTACCACGACGCCCCTACGAGCCTGTTTCATTCGAGGGACGCGCGCTTCCGGTTCGACGTTCGTAATTGGCGGGACTCGAAACTTTCACTGTTCAATTTCTGGTGCGCACGAAAACGAATCCGTGAATCGAATCAGCTGCGCGAGGTCTCTCGCGATGAATTCGCGAGAGATTCGCGGCGACGTCGATGAGGGGGCGATGAAAAGAAAAAAAGAGAAAGAGGAAGCTATATCCGCTCGATCCTGAATGGCTTCTTGAAAAACGATGATCCCCAGATCCGATTCGCCGGCATTCAATCGGATGCCTCCTCTCTGACGCTAATCCCACTTTCGATGGAAACAAAATTGGCCGCCGCGGCCAGGTCCGATACAATATTCGCGTTAGGACGCGAAGCGTCGCTCCCAAGTGTTCACCGCGGCTGAAATATTGCGACGCGACGCGCATACGCGATGCCCCCTTGCGTATTATGTAGATACCACTGAACTGGAAATCGCAATAACGACCGTCGGATCGGGACGTCGCACCCCTTTCACCCTCAGCCGCCACAACCCCTCCTCCAACCCTCCCAGCGTGTCTACCTACGCGTGTACGTATTCGTTTATTTTCTCCTACTGTTTTTCTTTTTTTTTCTCTCTCTCTCTCTTTTTTTCCGCGTGGTTCAGGTTCGCGGGAGAATCCAGCCTCGTCACGAGTCCCGTATTTTTTCCTGGGACACGTGAGTTACGAGGACCGACGCGAAACAGTGGTTAAACGCGGCGGACTCTAATTCTTCGGGGGCGGACGTTAACAGCCCTGAAAGGATAACCACGTAGCGACTGTACGTGATACAAGGCGGACGGGTAACGCTATCTATAATTCATGTAATCAATTGGCGAAACGAAACGATAACTTAGCGAACGGCGCGCCTATTCGCTTTTACGATCGCGATTCACCCAGTCGAGGACACACACTTTTCGGTTCGCCAATGGCGCGCTGGTCCCCGCTGGACGTTGCATCGAAAGACGTTCTCCACTGGGTGGTAATCGTTGATGCGGATGAATACTGCGATGTGGAGTTAATTATTTAGCTGGTACAGAGGGAGTTCGATTTTACGGTTTCAGGGAACGGTGGTTAGGCGTCTATTGACATGTGGGGATCACTGCACTAAACCTATATTACACCAGACTCAAGCTATATCGGGTTGTTAGGTTATGTTGTCTTTGGGTTAATAAGATCTCTGCTCGCGATAGGTCTGAATTATAATCGACTCGCGCTCCTGGCAATCGTGATGCTTGGGCTTCTAATTATATTAAGCGGTACCAGATCGAGAATCACGCAGGGACGATGCTGTGCTTCTTGTTACAAAATTGTACTATTATTTCATAGAATTACTTTCACCATCTCTTTGGCGCATATTTACTATTTAACCAACAGTGTGTCTCCTCAAACTCGATTCGTACTACTCAAACTGGAAATAAATTCAATCATCCATTGGTCCATCTGTGTCTAAACATTTCTAAAATTTCTTCACACTATTCTTCGTCATATTTCAGACCATTTCAGATATTCTTAATTCTTAATTAACCATCGTTTCTCACCGCAAACTTATGTTTACTCGTAAAATCTCGTTCAATCTCATCGCCAACACCTCGCACGGTTCCCAGTGAATCAGATCCCCTCGAACAACTTAAACAAATGAGGATCTGACCCGTTCGCAAAAACAATCTCTCGAGGGTAAGCAGGTACAAAGCCCAGGGTAGATGAAGCGCGCTGGTATCTAATTCCGGTATCACGTAAGGCGAAGGTTCGCCAGATGACTTTCGAGACTCCTTCGCCCAGGTCCTTCTCTCTCATCATCGTAAAGTTTATGCCACGCCGTGTTGTATACGCTCGGCTGCGCTATTACAGCCGAAGGGTGAACCAGCAAAGGCCGCTGGCCGCTTCGAGCAACGCACAGCAGCGCGCGTCGAGCGTGGGGGTTGAAAAGTGGGCGGCTGGCGAGGGTGGCGGTGGCCTGCGAGGCGGGCACGTACAGCTTTCGAGGCGGGCAACGGGGGCGCAATTTCACCCGGCTCTTTATGGACCATCACAGACGACGACTAAACTTCGAAGGTGGCCATCTTCCCTCTACAATGTTAACTATATCCCCGTCTAGCGAGGGGCGCGATGGAAAACTGAGGTGTATGCGGCTTCGTAGCGCGCGCGAGAGGCCAGAAAAGTTTGGATACTCGAGAGATCGCGATACAGAATATCCGCGTGGCCGCGAATGGGAAAACAATAGGTAGCCTCGAGCTGGGACCAGCGTAATCTTATTACCCGGCGAAATTACACGGAAATCCTTGCCCCGCTGCGAGCAAAGAAACATCCTGCGGACGAGATCCATGGTTGCCTCGCGAACCTCGCGTAGCCGCGTCTGTTTCGAGCTGGTGTCTCCTCTCATCCCACCGGGTTTTATCTTGCGTTGGGAACGTTTACGTTTCGCGAACGCGTCGAGCCAACCCGGGTACGCGCGTTAATCCGCGCAATTTCGACGGTGCGATTCCGGCTGAAAACGAATTCGACCGGCATTGTTACCGCGGGGTCCCCAGCCGCCACGAGTCGGATACAGGTGGGGTAGGTTGGAAAAAAGGGGGAAAAAAGGGTAGCTGCATTTGCATGAAAATATCCGCGGCCATTTCGAGCCCTCGTGAAATTCCCAGAGATGGTGCAGCGACTGGTCGACGCCGTCGGTGAAACAAGCCAAAGGGGTAGACGCGAGCTACCCCGTGTATTCGACTCACCCTTGCTAACGAGCGACACGCTGTCTCATCTTCTTGAAACGTATCCTCGTTTTCGGTGGCTTTGATTCTCTGTCGACTAAATTAATTGCGATAAAGGATGCGAGAGAGTCAGAATTGTTTAGAGTAAGTCTCGATTGGGATACGAGCGTGCAAAGAAGAGAGTTGAGGGTGAGAAAAAGGTAGTCGAATGAGTGAATGAATATTTGAAAACATTCAGGGGAAAGTAAATAAGAACAGACGGAGAGCTCGATGGTTGCTACCTAATTTCAGCAATTTAGGAGCCAGCCAAGTTCCCGCGCCAAGTTCTTAGCGGTTTAATTGATGAACGTTGATAGTCTTGACAAGTTTGCGCGGCGTGTTCGAGCCAGGGTTGATAGTTTCGAATAGCTGCGGGTAATTCGGCTGATGAAAAGACGGTTCGGTTTATATAACTACCGAGTACACGCGATTCTCGCGAATTAAATGCAATTTTACTTCGCTGGTACCAACCTCGCGTGTGTAAACAGTAAAGTTTCACCGTTTCTTAGTTTCGTTCTACACAGGTGCTCTTCCGCTGCGAATTTTCCTACTCCAAGAAGCTTGTTCCAAGCTAGTTGACAGGTCAGTTTGCAAACGCTGCGTTAAGAATCACACGAAAGAATTTCAAAACATAGAAGAAAGAATTTCAAAATAAACATAGATTGATAACTCTTGCAAAAGGGACTGAATCGAAGTTGTACAAGTATGCAACGAAGTTTAAACGCGATTTTAATTAGTATTTAGCAGTTCTCAGGGATAGAAGTACTTCTGGTTGCACAGAAATTGCCAAACTGTGCCATAAGAGCAGTTTTGTATCCGAGTGGGGGGCGTCCGATACGACCGCGAAGTTTCACAGGGGTGAATCGGCTTTAAAGACTGGCAGGAGGGAAGGCTTCTTCGAGCACGAAATTTCGCAAAGCATCGAGGGTCATCGGTCGCCTCGACGCGACCTAATAAACCCGTTCGTTTCACGGTTGAAACCGGTCGAAGCTCGATGAACGACGCTCGATGTGGAGTCAGCCGGAAAACGAGCTTTCAACGGGCCGTGGGTGTCGCTGGTGGTAGCGGAAAATAAAAAAAAAAACAAAAAATACGAGAAGAAAAAAGAGACGAACGGCTGGACCAGCGGTTCGCCAGTCTCGTGGCGAAAAAAACAACGCGGCGATCCTCCTTCCTTTATCGTAAATCCTCCGATCGGGACGTGCTCGAGTGGGCATTCCCAGCGAGCACAGTCGAGGTCGTACCGCCGGAAAACGGGGTCAATTATGTGAAAACGGCCGTGTCCCTCTCTCTCTCTAGGCGTCGTTGTAAATTCGACGTGGAAGTCGCGAGTTGACGCCTTGTATATATCGATTATCCGTTTAGCCGGCCACTGCAATGCACCAGTCGCTTCCTGTACTCGAATCCGAGTCCCTCTCGTCAATTTGCATTCCACGATTTCCCTGCCCGGACAGATAGCCGCGTGTATCGATCTACGTCCACCCCCTGGACCTTGTCCCGTTCTTCTTTCCCTCGATCCTCCCCTTACTCGCGCCTTCCCTCTGTTCATCGAGTATTTATCGCGATCCAGTTCCCATCCACGTCTAAACGGGACTCGCAGAGATTCAATTAACCGTTCCAAGCGAGCTGTAATAAAGAAAGTTCTCCACCAAAGTACCCCATTGACCAGCATCCCTGTTTAAAGGGTTGCGGTGTATATTCAGGCGACATATTAACCGTAAATTCCCGAATCCTTAATCCGAAAATCCGAGGAACCTTAAGCCCCGCGATATTCGCAGGATCCGTGTGGATCCTCGAGAGGAGCAGCCAGCGAGAGGGTGCGCGATGGCGGCGTTCGCGGGATCCGCGTTTGCATAAATTCCGTCGCGCAACAATCTCGCCCCTGGACTAATATCGCGGCGCGCTGGCAGAAAGTTCCGTCGCTCGGTTAGACGCTCGGAATAACAGGGTTGCTCGCGTCCTCCGCCCTTGCTATTGGATCGCGGCTCGATATTAGAGCGGCGAACTTTCGTCCAGGTCGACTGCCACGTCTCGAACGGACGGAAATTGCAGATGCATTACCGTTCGCGCAGACAATTTGAAAGGAGCGCGCGTGCCCGCCGGCTGATTTAGCTGGGCTGCGGAAATTAATCTCGCGAGGCCCGCGTTCTACTCGCCTCCTCTGCTATATACGTTAAGTAGAACCCTGCTGGATTCCGATCGTGCGTTCGCGTGGTTTGCAGAACAGAATGGAGTGCGAGCACGTGTCACATCGGGCCTGTCGAACGTTCGACCAACGCGCGTTGGATCAGCCGTTCGAATTAAATCGTTCTGTCAGAGATGAATCGTTTCCGTTGGAATCAGACGCGGTTTCGATGCGAGAAATAAAAAATGGAGAGAGGAACTGGTCGAGTCTGTGGGAACCACTCGATGTTTCGCATTCGTGGCGGTGGTAGCGAGCGATGGCTAGCAATCGACGTGAATTTCAAAGTTTCCAGCTCGCGGTGTACTTGGCCAGAAAGAAACGCGCTCCTCGCGAACCTCATCGATATTCCACGGGTTTCTGCCCTATTCCCCTGGATTCGCCGGTTTTATGGCGCACCTCTATCGATCATACATCGTCCGCGAATATCCCTGCATCAGGGGCCGTTCGAGGGTCGACGCGCGGCCGTTTCGAGAGCCCACTCGAGAGACCGCCTCGACGCGAGCCTGGCCGGCTGACTCCCTCTTCTGGGACGCGAGGTGTCCGTCGAGGTTGCTTCCAGCCTTCTTTAACTTCTCCCGCCGGTTCCCGATAAATAGTTCATTCAAAACCTCGACATCGTCCCGGTGAATGCGAACAAGAACCCGCGCTACCCCGTCGGGGGTGGGTGGAGTTGAATAAACCAGCGAGCGGGCACAATCGATCGGTTGGGACCAATAGAAGACCTTTCTTTCGTTTAAACGCGTGACTCTAGGTTTAGATTGGTCCGGTTTATCGTCTAATCTCAAGGTGTAAAATGATCGGCTACCGATTCTCGTTCGAGTTAACGACGAACGCGAAACGAAGAGTTCCGTTGGCCACGTGGATTTACGAGAGAAATCACGAAACAAGGGAGAAACAAATGAAAGGGCGCGTAGAAGCTGATGGAAGGGCAGAGGTCCGCTCGTATTTCGCGGGTGAAGGGGTAGGGGACCAGCGAACAATAAATGGCCGTGAGCTTATAACGAGCACGATACGGGCCGAAACATCCTGCCAGGTTACAATCATAAATCCGCCATGGGATTAGTAAATATGCCTTCCGGACCGTTCGTGGCGCGGCGGTTCGAACCTGGGTACAGAGAGAGAGAGAGAGAGAGAGAGTGAGAGAGAGAAAGAGTCGATGTCGCATGGGCGGGCACAGTTTGTTGGAATTCAGCGGGCAAAAACACCGAGATTAAATCGGATGGACCGTCTACTGAACGTGTCCGCGTTAAAAATGACGCTAAAGACGGTTTATAGCCGGCGAGGAGGCCTGGGTTCCCCTTTGTTCACGGTGGATGGCCGATTACACGTTGATTTGTCACGCGAACCGCTTCGTTCCGTCGTGGTACCCGTTGTTACTGGCGATCGGGGTGGATCGTTCCTCGATTCACTGTGCGTTGCAACGGTACCGCCACGCGTACGGTGTTCAAGGTCGTAATTAATTTTTTACACGCGATTCTGGGACCTGATCACAGCTGGAAGATTAAACAATCGGCCACGGAATTATTTCTAAAGAAAATCGATCGAAATTCAATGTCTCTGAAGCCACAAATTCTTACCTTTGCACTCAGGCAAAGAAACCTTCCCTCGTTGAGACAAAAAAAAAAAGGAAAAAAAAAAGAGAAATCAATCGAAATCACTCGACGCACCCCATAAACCGTCTTGAAGGTTTCGAGACGAGGGTTGAATTCGTAGTTCCGTCGAAACGCTGTGGAGGAAAGGTAGACAAACAATCGATGGGAGGGTGGAGAGATTCAGGGCTGGGCCTTTCCGTCGTTCTCCGCATTAAACGCGCGCGTCCGTCGGACGCGATATACACAGGGGCAAGGCCACGTCGACGGGGGCGGATGTATCCACTTCCAAGGTCGTTTGCACAGGAGAACGTCGTAGTTGATGTTAATTCACGACGTCAACCCCCGGCGGATCATCAAGCCCATTAGTCGCGCAGCCTGGCAAACCTTCTGGCATGGAAATGGTCTGTTTACAGGATCACGGTTCACTGCGTTTAATTTAGCAGCCTCTCCCGCGCCGACGTCGCCGTATTCGAATCCCATCGTCAAAGTGGAATACCGAAACACGCGGTTCCGAGTGATTACTCGCAGCCCTGGCTCTTCTTTGACGGACCAACGCGAGAAAAGTCGCTTTCATCGAACCATGAACCAGACGAGATCCACAGGTCCGTCGACCTTCGACTCTCTCGCTGTCTCGAATAACCTTGCACCCGATTTTTCTCAATTTTCATCGATTCGATCCTCGCATCGACCAGAAAACGAGATACACTTACTTCGTAGATCGACTCGCCAAGTGGAAATCGAGCGGAAGGTGCGAGATCACAGGGCACGATAATAGCGGAGGAACGAAGACGTCCATTGCGAGGGGTGAAGAAAGTAGCTGGGGTGGTTCGCGCACCCTTTGACTAAGCAAATGAGCAGCCTCTCGTCACGGTCTCTGTCAAACAAAAGAAGAGTAGTTGGCAGTCGTGGGTGCAACCCTCGTGGCGAGCATCTCCGAGACGTCTTCCCTCCCCGTTGAAACCCTTTTACCCCTGGTCGAAGATGAAAGATGCATGCGCGGACCGCTTTACTCTCGTCCCTCGTCTACCAAGTAAGCAGCCGTCACTTAACGATAAGATCGTTTGTTGGTACTCCGAGATTCGGTGCTTAAATGCACCAGGAAGTCGACGTCGCGCTCTGTTTACCTGTCTTTTCATTCTGTTACCAGTGTACCACTTTGCATTCGTTGTCCGTATCGCCGATTCGAGTTGCATCGCGTCTCTGATTGGATCGGCGAATGCTCGTACGGATTCTTGGTCGCAGGGAGGATCGATACTCGACTGGAATAAAAGAGATCCCTGGAATCGCGAGCAAGACTCGCGTAAAGTCGAGCAGCGATGCTGTATTAATGCAACTGGGCCGTAATAAGATCGAAACGATCCGTGCTTCCTACGGCGATGATGGAAGTCGTAACGTCAGAATCCCATTGTTATTTCCTTCGCGCGGTGATTCCAACTTTATCGTGTCTAACGCGGAGCTGCTCTTAACCGGGACATTTATGGCCAGTTGTTCGCGGTCCGCGCTCGAACGTCCTTCCTTGCGGCCACAGTGAAACGCATCGAAGCCATCGAACGGAATATCTTCGCGTTACCTTTTACCCAGCTTCTCGAGCAACAACTTCTCTAAACGCCACGTAAACTAACCGTCTTCTGATCCGAACTTTCTGATCCTCGAATTAACTCGGGGTCGTAGAAGGGACGCGCTGAAACTGTGTTTCGCAGACAGTTACCGTTGCGTCTAATCTCTAATTAGAAGCTGGGAGCAACGCTTCGTCCGACGATCGCTCGTTTACGACCGACAAATGCGGAAGAAAACTAGCTGGAAACGAGGTACGAAACGGTGCTTAATAAAATGCTCGTAAGAGTTCCACTGGACAGATTGGGTACATCGTAAGTGGTAGGCCAGGGTAGCTAAGATGGATCCCAGGGTCTGAAGCACCGGCTAACTAGGCGGACGTTCAATCTGAGATGATCAAAGCAACACCAGCCAGGAATTTACGAGTGCTCTCTCTCATTGGTGACTCTGACATGAAGTTCCTCCCTGGAGGTCGAAAACTTCCATCGTCCTTGTTCGACCATCCAACTCGCTAACGACAAGGCAGCCACGATTAACGTGAACGCCTTCCAGGTTCGTTTCGCTCGTTATCATCCCCCTTTACGGTCGTACTTGGACGTGAAACAGTTCAGCGATTCGAGAGACTGAAAAACAGAGTTCGAGTTCGAGGATTGGCCAGGTCAGGTCGAGAATACGGTGACGCGGACGCGAGCGTAGGTCGATGATTCGTTTCGACTGGTAACCAAGGAACTTTCGTCGTCTGGAAGACACGGTTAATGAAGTAGGACGAGAAAACGAACGAGCGTGTTCCGGCAGGCTGGCTCTCGCGTACCAACCGGATCTCGCGACAATGAGCACTCGAGGATTACCCCTCGACTCGAATAATAACGCCTCTCGGATGCGGCCTGTAAACAGGCCCAGCTGGACGGTTCCTTACGGAGGACGAACCGCGCGAGCTGGATCTCCAATTAGAGCAACTTCACCGCGGAGAGAATCGCTAACGAGCTTTGACCGAGAAAACCAGGCCGTATCGATTCCGCGGGGCGACTCGACGAGATTTACGGCCGGCACGCTTGCCTTTGAGACTTGCCCGCGGTTACCACATCCTTTCTCTCTATCTCTATCTCTTTCTCTTTCGATAGAGTGCCAGCCAAATCATTTCATTGTGTACACATCAATTTCCTCTGATTTGATGTTTCTCAGAGGCAATTTCTTGAGTTTATTTGGGTAATTACGAGAACCTTCGAAGTACCTTTTTATTAGACATCGTCTAAGATTAATATAATTTGAATCGAGTAACACAGATTTTTGAGACTCGCAGAGGTAGTCGAAACAACTTGCTTTTTTCATTAATGCAAGTTGCGACAGTCACTTCGAAGCCACCAAAGGGTTATCTAAGTTTAATATAATTTGGATCGAGTAACACATATTTTTTAAATTCGCAAATGTACTGTAAAACAAACCACCAGAGGGTCATCTAAGTTTAATATAATTTGGATCGAGTAACACAGATTTTTGAAATTCGCAGAGGTAGTCAAAACAACTTGATTCTTTCATTTATGCAAGTTGCGACAGTCACTTCCAAGCCACCAAAGGGTTATCTAAGTTTAATATAATTTGGATTGAGTAACACATATTTTTTAAATTCGCAAATGTACTGTAAAACAAACCAACAGAGGGTCATCTAAGTTTAATATAATTTGGATCGAGTAACACATATTTTTTAAATTCGCAAAGGTACTGTAAAACAAACCACCAGAGGGTCATCTAAGTTTAATATAATTTGGATCGAGTAACACAGATTTTTGAAATTCGCAGAGGTAGTCAAAACAACTTGATTCTTTCATTTATGCAAGTTGCGACAGTCACTTCCAAGCCACCAAAGGGTTATCTAAGTTTAATATAATTTGGATCGAGTAACACAGATTTTTGAAATTCGCAGAGGTAGTCAAAACAACTTGCTTCTTTCATTTATGCAAGTTGCGACACAGTCACTTCGAAGCCACCAAAGGGTTATCTAAGTTTAATATAATTTGGATCGAGTAACACATATTTTTTAAATTCGCAAAGGTACTGTAAAACAAACCACCAGAGGGTCATCTAAGTTTAATACAATTTGAATCGAGTAACACAGATTTTTGAAATTCGCAGAGGTAATATAAAAACAACTTGCCTCCCTCATTCATGCAAGTTGCGACGCAGTCGAAGCCACCAGAGGGATCCCTCCAATGTAAGCAGAACGAACGTCAGGGTTCGTAGACGTGGACCAATATCCGACAAAGGGCAGAGATGCCTCAGACGTAGCAATATCGGCCGATCTTTCGATCATGGCGGTACGCGCGATCGAGCAGCAAGCCTGGTACCATTCGGTGGCTTCCTCCTCGATAAGCTCCCGTGGCTCCAAGAGAGAGAGAGAGAGAGAGAGAGAGAGAGAGAGAGAGAGAGAGAGAGTTGGGCTCTGAAAACGGCGCGAGCTCTCCTCGTACGGATTCCTGATTCGACGCGCGCGTTCCCGTGGCTTCAGCCCGGGCACAGGGCGCGTCGATAAGCTGGTAATAAGATATTAATGCCGGCAACGCCCGTTCGCGAGGACGTGACTTTTAAGGGCTGCCCACACGCTCTTCGTTTCGCCATTTTTTCTTCTTTTCCTCTTCTTCTTCGCGACGCGCTCGCTGGTCCTTAAGAGAGGACTCGTTCGCTCGAAAGAGAGCCAGGAGGAGAGCTGACAGTGTGTCGAGCTGATGCGCCTGAGGAACCCGTCGGAGATAATAACTTCATACGAAGCGCCGGTGGTCCGTGGTACGTACGAGAATCGACGTGAACGAAGCCACGGGAACAAACAGTCCTGGGGAGAACCTGATTTTAAATATCTTTGTAATCGAAGATTCTACCCCAGGGCGATCGCTTTGTATCGTTTCAGTGGAGCTGGTATCGATGTTCAAACGGATATTTAAATAATTCGCAGTCAGCAATTCGGAGTTACTCGATCGCGAGGTTTGTATTTCGGGAATTTATATGTAGTTTCCTGAGAAGGTTTCTTATTTTTAGGTTTTCGAGGTTTTCATTTCGATACATTTTCCTTGAGAAGCTTCTACGCGTGATTTCTCGACGCTGCCATAAGTCCACCGTCCTCTCAGCTTCGCTGATACACGTATAGAGATATCGCGATGCCTTATTCCACAGAATCGCGGAGCTTCCTGTTTCTCTTGAAGGGATCAGTGGGTCACGCGAGTCCTCGCCATGAAATCCCAGCTTCTTATTTCCTTGAATGCACGTAAGCGAAGGATCGATCGAACGTCCACTCGACTAAGAAGCGTTCCTCGATACCCTCGTCCTTTCATCCTCCAAACAGATCGAATCAATCTATCAAAATACCCTTTCTCGCGATAATCTAATGAGCCAAATTCGCGACGATAAGAACGCGTCCAACTCGTCTTCTCTCTCTCTCTCTCAAAAAAAAAGGCAACAAAAACAGCAGAGCATCCTCGCGGATCGAATGTCGCCCAAGTAGCGAGGGAATTGCCCGCGAGTGGTTTCGATACCCGGCCATTACCTCGTGGAACAACGTAGCAGGCTCGCGGACTAATAACACTCTTCGAATTTCCTTGGACCGGTTTACGATCGGCGCAAATTTCCCCGGGAAAAAGATACGATCGCGGATCGGTGACAGGGCGGACGTGGGTGAGGCGCGCGTGTAGGTGCGCGCTGGCATCCGCGCGGCTGCGAGGCATGCGGCGATCGTGTAATAAGATATTACGAGAGCAGAGCCACGAGGGGCCTGCAGGCATAACCGAGGAGCGAGCCTGGTGGTCCCAGCCGATTCCACGGTGGTGCCCTCCCGCGCCAGGCGAAACGCACCCCCGTCTATCATCCTTCGCTGGCCCCGTCGTCCTTTGCGCGTCGTCCTTTCCGTTCCGTGCGATCGGATAGGTCGTCGCATCGCGCGTCGAACAGGTTGCCAGCACCTTGCTTCGCGAGAATTGCGTTCCGTTTCCATCGTAGAGGAAAGTGAATTACGGATACTGTCTCAATTTAATGCTATCGGGTAATTGTGGTTAATCAGTCTGGGATAGCCAGGTCGAGGTTAGCCAGGTTTATCAGCAGACGATTTATCATGGATCACGAGGCAGGCGCTCGATGATGAATGAAGAAGTCCTTAATACTGTTCCGTTCGCGTAATCCCAGCAATTTGCTCGGGAGATATCAATCCTTATTAACTCGACTGGTCTAACGTTTCGAAGCCTCATTATCCTGGGCTACATTAGGATTCCCATTTATCGAGCCATCATCCAATGGAGAACAAATAGCGAATCAATAATCTTCAAAAATGGAGGATATCCACCATTAGCTGGCTCCTCAAGCTAAGCTAGACTAAGGATCTGAAGCACTTAAGGGCTACGATTACGTGCCTATATTATTCCCCAGCAATCCGATCGGCTGTTCCTTCGAACGTCAGTTCAGAGCCATGAATACGGTAGCCTGTGCAACGTCCTGGGTCGTTTCGACGATCTGCATAAGATCGCGAGGTTCGTGGCGTTTATCGCGGCGCAGGGCGCGATAGAATGCGCCTGAGAACCCCTGCGGGAGGCAGAGGATGCGGCACGCCGTCCTGGCGGACAACTGGATGGATGGACGGGACCTTCGGTCCGCTCGCTTCGACCGAGACGAAGGGTATTATTAGGACCGGGGCCGAACGTAATGACTTAATACTACGAGGCTGGCCTACGCTGGAACACCGTCTGCCTATGCGACCCTCGGGAACGAGTTCGAGCCTCTTCGAGGTGACTCCAACTTTGGCTGACTCGCGTATGCGCGCGCGCGTTTTGTAGGTTTTCGAAGGGATCGTTGCTTCATTGGGAGTGGCTAGTCGGTGTAATAACTGGTGTCAAGCTGTGTATGCTAAATAGTAGCGAAACGGTAGCGAGACAGTGGTAGCTGAAATTTGACGCTCCTGCGAACCAGTTATCATGCTTTGGGTTTTGGAAAGAGTTTTTTGTTTCAGAGGAGATTATGACGGAATTGTGATACCATTATTGCTAACGTAAGAAGCAGACTTCTTTTCTAATGTCGTTGAATGAATCTTTGGGAAGTTGGATCTGTCAGTGTAACATCTGGCGTATGTTTGTGTACGTTTCGTAGGTTTCCGTCAAGATGATTGCTTCATTGGGGTATCTTAGTTGATGTAATAACTGGTGTCAGGATGTGTATGCTAAATAGTAGCGAAACGGTAGCGAGATAGCGGTAGCTGAAATTTGACGCTCCTGCGAACCAGTTATCAGGTTTTGGGTTTTAGCTTTTTGGCAGAATTGTGGCACGATTATTGCTAAAGTGAGAAGCAGACTTCTTTTCTAATGTCGTTGAATGAATTTTTGGGAAGTTGGATCTGTCAGTGTAACATCTGGCGTATGTTTGTGTACGTTTCGTATGTTTCTGTTGAGATGATGGCTTCATTGGGGTGGCTTAGTCGATGTAATAACTGGTGTCAGGATGTGTATGCTAAATAGTAGCGAAACGGTAGCGAGATAGTGGTAGCTGAAATTTGACGCTCCTGCGAACCAGTTATCAGGTTTTGGGTTTTAGAAAGAGTTTTTTGTTTTGAGAAGATTGTGATAGAATTGTGGTACGATTACTGCTAAAGTGAGAAGCAGACTTCTTTTTTAATGTCGTTGAATGAATTTTTTGGAAGTTGGATCTGTCAGTGTAACGTCTGGCGTGTGTGTGTATACGTTTCGTAGGTTTTCGACGGAATCATTGCTTCATTGATGTAATAACTGGTGTCGAGCTGTGTATGCTAAATAACAACAAAATGGTAGCAGAAATTTGACGCTCCTGTGAACCAGTTATCATGCTTTTGGGTTTTAGAAAGAGTTTTTGATTTTCAGGGGATCGTGACAAAATTGTAGTTCGATTACTGCTAACGTAAGAAGCAGACTGTTTTTTTCTAATGTCATTGAATGAATCTTTGGGAAGTTGAATCTGTCAGTGCAACGTCCAGACTCACATTCTTCAGGTCTCACCTCAGCTAATCCCCAGAGGCCACGACGTGTCGTCCCGCGGATCAATTTAATGATGAAACCCGCCAGTGTTTTTGCTCCGCGTCGGTCATAGTTCCCAGCGAACTCACGCGATATTTTTCCCATTTCCGGTTCGCAGCTCCCAGTCAGCACGTTTTTCCGTTCCGTTCGTGCCTCCGCCGTTTCACGCGGCGGTAAAAACGCGGGGAACCGCGCGATGGAGGGTCGCCATCCCCCGAGGACCCCATATTGGAAAGTATTTCTCCCGTTTCCCTTGTACACTCGTCGAGATCCGCGTTCCCCGTGTAACGATGGGAAAATTATGACTCCTGGACCACGGCATTCCTGCGCGATCATCTCTTCAGGCACCGTTACTCGCCGCGCGACGAGAAAATCGCGGCGCGAGAGGCGACCCAGCCAGCTTCCACGAACCGTTGCGTGTCGTGGTGTCTCGATTAATCACCGAGTAATCACTGTAATTAGACGACTCTTTCCTCGCGTCGCGATTGTCTTGTCATTCGGGCAGAACGATAACTCAATTGGGGTTTCAGGTGTAATATTACGTTGCTTTTTATTGCCGCGTCTTGTAGGATGAATGTGATACCCAACGAGGAAGCAAATATTCTCAGTGTCGAATCAAGAAAAATTCTAAGAATTATATATAAATGCGTTTAATTAAATTATTACGAATCTTGAAAAATCGCTAGGGTTGCCAAGACACCTTTTTATAGCTTTTTTTTGCACGAAAGGGTGTATGGTACAATAATTGCCTTAATCATATCGCGTTATCGGGAACACGTCGTGGAGTAATTAATAGCCTCGTCTTAAGGAATCTCTCGCGGAAATGGAGCGTACTTTTTCTCGACAGTAAGAGTGTGTTTGCCCTTCTGCACGCCGTTGCGTCAATAACGCATCGAGATTTTCCTTCTCTCTTTACGATGCTTACGAAAAACATTGGAGAACGATCGATGCTCCTTCACGATCGATATATAGAAATTGATCTCGAAAATAAACGAGAACAGGAACGCAGAAAAATGGATCTCCCTGCGACCTTAGAGACACGGACGAAGAGGGGTCTAATAGCAAGATGGCCGACGGTGGTACCGGTTTCCGTCGCATTAGCATAATTACCGCGACCACGGTGGAACGAATCGACGCGAGAACGAGCACGCAGAAATCCGTGGCGAGGAACAGCTGCCAGGATACGATCTGAGGGATTGCACGGAGGTCGGGGTCCGAGGGTTCGGGACAAAGTCGTCAAAAGTCCAAACGAGCCCCTCGTTTATCCATCACGGGATCGTAGCTTCGGGCCAGCCGAGGAAACACGCTAATCGCGAACCTCTCTGTGACCCGTCGTTCCATCTTGGATTACGTTTCCAGCAAACGGCCATTTGGGACCTTGCGAGGCCTTCGTATTCATTAACTTCCATCGCCATTCGCGTCGTTTTCGGCTCTTCTGGAGAACATTGATACCCTTCGTCAGCTGCTGCTTTGATACGAATCTCGAGATAAATACGATGACCCACAAACATTTTCGCTATCCACTCATCGTATCGACATATCCACTCGCCACAAGAGTGCATCCACGAAGCGACAGAAAATAAATCAGTCTACTGGTAGAGGCAGACTTCCTCCAAGGTGTCGTTTATTCGTTACCATTGTCTTCTAACTCTCGATTACAACAGACGTAATCCAGCAGATATCCTCCAGCATCGCGAGAACCTTCCTCAATCTACTTTATCACACTCTATTTCTCCATCAGATTTCTCTCCGTTCGCCAAGAAAGGATTCCTCGATCGAAAAATCTTCCGTTACTCAACGCGACTCGAAGGTAACCGCCATTGTTTACGCACAAACGCACCGCCATATTGGTAGCAAAATAAACGGCGATCGCTGATCGTTTCTGACAATAGTAGAAAGGCTAGTAACTCGGTCGCACGACCAGAACCAAGGAGGGGGAGAGAAAGGAAATACGTGGAAGCAATTTCGTGCGGCGCTTCAATAATTACAGTTCGCGGCGCGTAAATCACTTCGCCGAAAGCGTGCTGGGTGAACGGGCAGGGCGCGAGCTTTGCTCGAACTAACTGGCCTCCTGGAACGGAAGGCCCTCATCGTTCCGCGGCCCGGCTTCGTTAATGTCTTTATTACCGGCGACGATGCCCGCTGTCGGCGTATAAAACGATCCGACTGCGAACGGAACGGCCATCGCGAGGGAGAAGAATATCGTCAGCGACCCCATCGCTGGACTCGAGCCGTTTGTGGGAACGGCCATGGTGAGAAAAAGGGAAACGGGCGCGGTTCCCAGAAACGGATTCAGGAGACACTGGATTATTACTGGTTCGACTCGAAATCTAGCAACAATGACTGGTTACAACCATGCTCTTTGGTCAGCAGTCGACACGGAGGAGAGGCAGTAAATCGTGGAAGAAATTTAGCTTCAGAGGAACGGACAGAAGTAACCGATACAACCCGTAGAATATTCCACAGACAATTAGTACAGTTGGTGGCGGTGTTAAAGAAACGAGAAGCTATTTAACACGGATCTATCCGGACCTTTGACCAACCCCTTTAATCTCCCGAACTATAAAGGGGCGCATCGGTTTCTTTGGTCCCGCCTGGAACAAATACACTCGAGAGCCTCGCTCCATCTCGTTTCTAGAACGGCTGGGGGCATCGTTCATCCGCTTCTAGCGCAGGCACGTCCGTTCTGCTCCGCGAGCGGATTTATCGCCGTCTATGAAAGGGGTTAATTACCATGTACGAGATGCCAGTCTCGTTCTTTTGGCCCGGGACGGTGAACAGGTAGTGGGAAAAGCGTTCCTTTTTCTACTCCCGTCAGCGCGCCAGGTGATATATGCCATTATTATCTGGCAGTTAGGACCATAATCACCGTGGCGCCAGCTACGATCCGCTCGTAGTTCGTTCGCGCTCGATGGATACCGTAAATTATAACGCGCCGATCTATCGAACGCCCCAGCCACAGTTTCTGCTCGCGAGGAATTGGGCTGGGGACAGGTGGCTCCAGAATCGCTTCAGCATCCGATCGTTCGGTTCAGACATAGCTCTCAGACGATATCGTCGAGATCATCGCAAATTACAGTAGTTGCCAGTTAGTTGGATGCCAATATTTACTATGAAGCGCGTCGAAAAAGGGTTCGAAAGTTTGCAGGATTATAGCAAGAAACATCGAGCGCACGAAGGCAATGAAATTGACTAGAAGAATGTCTGCGTTGGGTAACAGTATCGACGGTATACACTGGCTTGTAAATTCGTTTCTCTGCTGTAAAACTGTGGTCCACAAAAAGGTTAGCGGTTCGTTAATTTCCCTGGGCCGTCTTTAATGACCGAACCCAGCCCAGCGATGATCGCGAACGTTTGCCACGGAACGATCGCGTAACGACCGTGCAGAAGTGCGTTAAGGGAGGCGAAACTTTTTCCGAAAGCGAGCAGAGGAGCCCCGGACAGGGGGCCAGGATATTTATTCGGGACTCTCGCGTACGTTCCCGTTAACGAGTTCGGTAACGTTGTTAATTTTAACGCGAAAATCTGTGTTACCTGTTGAATAAAAGGTTGCTCCGGTAATGAAGCCGATGATTAAAGCACGGGCTGCCTATTTTCCGCCGGTAATTACCGTATTGCCGTGGCGAACAACCAGATTTCCCTGGAACCCCGTGCCTCGCGTTCGCGTCAATTACGCCAGATTTACTTTGCGCGTAATTGAGAACCGCAACGGACGATACGGAGCCACGCTTGGCGGCAACGCGTTCGAAATCCTCCGCGCGCAGCGTTGGGGTAGTTGCAATTCTTTTTTTTTCTCTCTCTCTCTCTCTTTCTTCCTGCTTTTCTCTTTTCGTTCGCTCGTTTTTTTTTTTGGTTCACCTCCAAGCGAACGAGTTTTCGAGACACGACTGGATCTCGCGAAGCCCGCGACCAGGCGATCCTGAAACGATTTTTTCTCGTCGATCGAGATGGAAACGTATCAGAGAACGTTCGCAGGGGGATTTTTCCGCGCCCCTGCTGTTAATTAGAGCGAATCGAACGTTGAACTTGTTTCAAGAGAGATGCTAGCCAGTCGAGCAAAAACGCGGACAGATCTGATCCGACTTTGAACGCGTCCTAATGTCTCTTTGATAATTGCAAACGGAGACAATCGCGTTGAAAAAGATTCCGTTCTTTTTTCAGTTCTCAGCCGGGAACCTTCGCGCTTAAACTCCGTGCGACGTCGTCATCCATCTTCCGGGCTCGTTTATCGATTCGCCACGTTGCAAATTTCGCTGAGTCGCGACAAAGTTAGTTCCAGCTAGCCCTTAACGGCTTCTTCTAACTTCGTTTCAAAAGCCAGTGGCTCGCGAAAACCTATTCGGATACTCTTATTAACGGGAACGCAATTTGTTCTACCTGGACGTGCGCAGCTGCGATCAGCTCCTCCTGCGGCCGAGGAATTACGCGGGTTCCGCTGCAGCGTCCCGGATTCACCTGCTCGCTAATGGCTCTATCGAGGTCGAGAGGCTCTGATCTCGCCACCTCGACACCTGTCTAGCCTGCTTCTCCCGGAAGTTACCTTTTCTAACTCGTACGAAATCCTAGAAGCAAGCCACTCAAGCAAATCACTGCGATCTCAAAATGGCAACTCATTGGAGAACGACGGTTGACGATGTCGACAGTTGCTCGATAATAAAAGCAGACATTTGGACTTTCCAAGCATCCAGGTTCTACATCGAACGATTTGAAATTATTCGAGGAATGCAAGATAAAATTTACACGCCTCTGGCGTCACGAAAGGGTTAAACGACCATCCGAAATTTCACCTACTCAGCTTCGACTTTAAAAGAAATCTAGCGATATCTGTCCTCTCGAATCCGTCCTCCTTAAAACGCAGTAAAACGAAAAAGGGATCCGCGTTATCGGGGATTTAAAAGCGCGCGCTGTTAATCCTCCCAGGAATTCGTGGCGCCCAACCCCTGGTTCGCTCGCGACGATACACCCCGCGCAAACAGAGGAAGATTCATCCTAGATTCGACGCCGCACGCCTCGCGCGTCTGTCTGCGTCGTCTCGCAGGTAAAACGTAGAGAAGACGGGTTCAGCGTCGCGGCGTCTGGTGGCGTGACTCGCGGCGTCGCGCGAGGACCAGGGAAAATTGGAAACGCGGCTAAAACGAGGAAAAAGTTAAATTAAATACTCCGCGGTGGGTGGCGAGCGCGCAGACACGCGCTCCGCTGCATCGGCCCATCCTTTAACTCGGATTTTTCAATTTCCTCCGGGAAACGGGCCGCTTCTTCCTCTGCCTCGCTCCTCGCGAGTCCCCCCTCGCCCTCCTTCGACGCGGCTCCTCCTTTTTGGCTCGGAACCGAGGCTCAATGTCACTCCTGCAGCCGTGCGCCGCACGATGGCTCGAATATCTCGTAGCTTCTTTAAGGTAATCACTTGAGAAATTGCTCCCTTTGCGCGTAGCCAACCCACCCTCCACCTCAGCGCCATCCTTGATCCCGCCTTTTCTCGGATTCAATTTCTGCGATGTATCTAACCGTAGGAATCCTGTTCGGCTAACGGATCGAGGGTAAATGAGGGGGAAAATTCTTTTAGCGGTACAATCGCTGAGAAGCTTCATTCCTCACGTGACTGACTAGCTGTACACTGGTTGATCCCTACTAGACTGGCAAAGGATAGACGAAATTTCGCGATTCGCGGCTAAACGAATTTCCTGTTGCTCCAATATGTTTGACCTTTATTTACAATCACTTTAGCAATCCGTAATTCGCGCGGGGAAAATTTCCAATTCGACCGCAGCGAACAAGGCGAAGTTTCTCGAGTGTAAGCTCAGTAACGGTGAAAGTTCGGTCGTAAATTCGGTATTAATCCAGTGCAAACTGGGAGCAGGAGCGTTACATCGGGTTCGAGATGTTGGTTACTCCGCCTCTCGATGAAATCCCACGCGAGTTTGATATAAACATCGATACACGGTCATCGGGGTGTTCGCCACTGGTTCTTGCGAAATTCTTGCCCTCCTAAACTCTTTCGAAGACGTTTATTCGCGTGCATCGCGTTCGTTTAACGGTGATTCGCGCGAGGAACTCGAAGAAGCACGGTACTTCCGGGAGGCTGGCTCGAAAGAGAGGCGACGGGTGGCCGCGCGAGGTCCAACGGATCAGGTATTCAGGAAACGGCGGGAAAGCAAGACGACAGGCGGAGGCAGAGCGGCGTGAAATGGAAGCCAGAGCTCAGACACGACGGTATCATCGGTGTGTAGCGGCCCTGTCAATCAGAGGCCTTAGACTATGGGCCGCAATCTCTGTCGACCGTCGATATCCCGCGACTACGCTGGAATAAAAGCCTGTTCCCTGAGGCCTCCGGGACCATCGACAACCTGCCAGCGGTTATTCGCCGCGAATTTCGCGGGTCAACGGACACGCTCCCGCTGGTCGAGCCTCGAGAGGGATCGTGCCTCGAACCTGATGGCGAAAATTTGGCAAGTTACTAGAGAGTCAGCCCTTCCACCAGTCTTGACATTGCGTTCGCGTTTTAAATCAGCTTCCAGCAAATTGAAGTTACTTTTCAGAATTATTTATATTGCGAAGGAAGATTCGTGGGTTCAGGAAACAGCTGAAGAGGTAAAGAGTTGCGCAAGGTGTGTTGGAAAATAAGTAAAAAAGTGTCGAAGGTAAAGTAGTGCTATTCCAAGAATAATCTCGACGGTCGAGTGGTGGATTCTCTGCGGTTCTTCGCGACCGTTCGATCTGGGTCGTCTGACTCCCTCATGGGCGTTTACCACCTTTGTAACACTTTTATACCCGGGAGGGCCTCTCACGCTGCCTTTGAACCCGACAAGACGGGATAATTACACGTGACAGCCTGCCAGCGTGGACGCGCGAACGCCTTTTTGCCCTCTCCACCCCCTTTTTGCTTCCCTTCCTGCGGCGGGCACCTTGGTCTCTCTCCTCGCCTCTTTGTTATTCGCGTCGTTCCGCGTTCTGAGCCGGGTTTTGAATTACCGTCGCGCATATGTGCGCGGTTTTCGTCGATTTTCCTGCGGTTACCGCGGATAATGGCGCCTGGTAGAGATTCTCGACTCATTTCGCGTCGATTAACCGAATAAAATTGGTCTCATAAAAAAAAAAAGAAACATATATATTCCAAACTGTGACTCGAAGGAGGGAAGGGTTCGTCGTATCATCTCGTCCTTGGATTTCACAGTGGTCCCAGAGTTCTTGCTAGCTCCACCGGTATTTACGAGGGCCGCTCGATTTAATCACGATTTATGAGCGCGACTCGACTGATCTACTGGCCACTGCGGATCCTCGAACCACTTCGAAGATTATTCGACAGTCGCCTCTTACTATTTTCTGGACCGATACAACTTCGCTCGATCCAAAATCCGTTTCGTTTTTAATCGCCATTACCCAAACGCGTGATACAATTCAAGTAGACAATCTTACGATGAAAAAATCGCCATCCAGTACCATTAAATGGTACCAATAACAGCTTCACGAAACAGGCTCAGAAACAGGAAGCAAGAAAAGGTACCAAACGTGTCGAATCGAAGACCAGTTTGTTTTTCCAGTCCTATGTGTGAGCTGAGTACATCTCGAGAATCTCGATGGCGGTGTCAGTGTTTCCCCCCTGCTCTGAGAGGCTGGTAATTACACAGCGGACAGGTTACGGGGAAAGAGTTATGGCGTTCGAACGAGCCGCGGTGTCTTATGGCGGAGGTGGGCCTGGTAACTTGACCGAGGCATTAAGCCGATCTCCCGCGGCGAGCGTGCATACATTACGCCGTTTATTCCTCTCCCTGTCTAGCAGGGGGGACGCACGCGTGTCCCGTGGAAAAACGGCACCTCCTCGATTAGCCGCGGTGTCGATGATCTACGACGCATCCCTCGCCTCCTCGTAGCAGCGGTTCGGTCAACTTGACCCGTGGCCAAGAGGAGTCAGCGTTTTCGCGTTCTCGATAAAAGCAACGGCGCCCTCATGCTAACATCCCGTGTGCCCGCGTCCAACTTTTCCGCTCGTCGCGCGGGAAATATCGCTAAATTAAAAGGAAATTTATGTGGTTAATCAACGAGCCAGCGATTAAATTAATATCAGCCGCGTTGCGGGCAGGGTGGACTTACCGTGGGAATAGAAAATTAAATTTCGAGTTTGCGGGAACTCGGATAAAATCTAGAATGCTTTTTATTAAGGTAATGCTATCACTGCTATCGGTTGGCAACGATCTCGCTGCACGCTGACCGGAATCGTACGTCGCAGGAATTGGACCAGTTCCATCGTCCCACGAAGAATCGTCGAACGCTGGAATCGAACGAACGAATCGCAATCTCCTCGAAGCTGTCCGCATCGCGAGGCTCGGATTTCCCGCCATTAATTGTCGAAGAATCGGGCCCTCGCGCCTCGAGAACGACGCGATCGCGCGATACCGGATGTACAAGGGAGACGCTCGAGGAACGGCCACGCGAGCGTTCGTGCGGAGAACAAATACGCGCGGACGCGTCGTATAACAGCGGCGAACACGCGCGATAGACAGCGATACCGATACGTTCACGCGCGCACCTCGTCGAGGTCTCTATTAGTATCGTCTACCTCCATTAAATCTGGGACCGTTTGCGAAACGATATCGAGCTAAGGACTGCGTGCATAGATTTATTAGAATTAAAATTGTAGATTTAATCTATCGTTGTAGTGCTCTTAGGCCCTTTGCGATCTACTTTCGATGTTTTAAGTCGTTTTCAGAATTTCGAAACTTGAAACTGGACCTCGTATGCTGTAATTATAGAATAATCATGTAGAAGCTAAATTAAACTATGGAAAAATACATATTTTAATGTAATATTTTAATGCTAATTGAAGAGAGATATTCGATATCTATTTGATTTTTACGAGAACTGAGTCGAACGATACAATTCTCACTGAAATATTCGATGGTAAATATAAAATTACCTTATAACAGTATAGATGTAGGTTTGATTTGTAAAAAATTTGTAAAAAATTATATATATCACTGCGATATATTGCGAAGAGCATAAATTTACAATGAAAATATGAATATTATTAGATTATGGATTGTTATAATATAAAAATTGATTTTATCAACTCGCGACTCCTAGATGGTGGTGGGGGGAGGGGGGGTTGACGGTAGTGGGAACGGGTGTATAAAAGCAGTGCGAGACTGTCAATTGTCTTTTGGCTGTTTGGACGCCGAGGCGAGAGGGTCACGATGAGGATGAGAGTGGTCGCTTCTGATGACTGGTTGTGGACGAGCCAAGGGTAGCAGACACTGGTGGACGATTGTGGAAGGTGGTGGAGTAGCCGACGGTAGTGGACACTAGTGGATACTAATGGACACTAGTGGAAGATTCTGGACATTCGTGGCCACTGGTGGACGATTGTGGCCACTGGTGGACGATTGTGGACACTTGTGGACACTTGTGAACACTTGTGAACACTGGTGGACACTGGTAGACACTGGTGGACACTCGTGGACACTCATGGACACTCATGGACACTCATGGACACTCATGGACACTTGTGGACACTTGTGGACACTCATGGACACTTGTGGACACTTGTGGACACTTGTGGACACTGGTGGACACTTGTGGACACTGGTAGACATTGATGTACATTGGTGGACTATGGTGGATGGCGGTGGATGGCGATGGACGGCGGTGGACGGTGATGACTACGACTTTTGCTTGGCGATTGGTAAGTGAACAAGGGATGGGTCCCTGCGTAGTCACCTCCACGGGGTGGGCCTGGGTCCTTGGTAACGTTTTCGAGAGACCGGTCTCTCGAAAACGATATCATGCTAAGGACTACGCACGTAGATATAAGTATAGTTGTAAACTCAATACTAAAAGCACCAGAATAGAGTTAAAAGATTACGATTTACAACTTCTGTCTTGTATAAAGATTTTATAGACTTACCATCATTGTTTCATTTATTTATTTCATTATCCAACTATTATTTCATTAACTTTGTAGTAGATTAGAACAATTTAATCATTGGTACTTTTAGTATCGAGTTCTTTGCAGTACAATTTAAATCGCTCAAGTCCTTTTCAGGACTTTGAAACTTTAAATTGGATTGCAAATAGTTTAAGTTAATTTTAATGAATATATCTGTACATTCGCATAATGTAATTTTGTAACTGTGTAACCTGAATCCCTTCTATCCTGACTTCCCTAATTTACCTCAATCGAGCATAATTATGGTTGACGTTAATCAGTTCATTGGGTATTCTTCCCATTATTTTTT
Organism: Xylocopa sonorina; assembly: GCF_050948175.1. Taxonomy (NCBI): domain Eukaryota; kingdom Metazoa; phylum Arthropoda; class Insecta; order Hymenoptera; family Apidae; genus Xylocopa; species Xylocopa sonorina. The sequence goes on from NC_135193.1 coordinate 20,009,895, forward strand.
TATAAACACCATTGGTCGGAATTGGGGACGTTTAAAACAATCCTGTATAATTTGTAGTAATTTTTATCTCTCTGTGGTGTTTGTTCTTGATGGAGGATAGTTTGATAACTGGAAATCTACTTAATCTCTACTTTATTTTAATTTCTGCATTTCTAAGTTTTTACATGGGCAAGAGTTCGCTTGAAATCATTGTGGGATTGATAAACGATTTCGTATTTTGTGATCGTAAAGCAGTATCGTTATTCTTTTTATATTTGGCAATGAGAAAATGGTATTTCCGGTGAATACAGCGTTGGAGTTTCACCTTTTCCAAAATCCTTTCTCAAATTATAATCAAGAAAAGCTATTTTGATTTATTATCGTACTTTCTCCAAAGTTGTTTTTGTCATTCGATGGTTCCAAATCCATTTCGTTCCTTCTTCATCTCAATTTCTACATTCGACACTGGATCACAGCTGGACCACTGTTGGATCGCCGTGGGATGCGTGCGTCCTTAGTTATAATCACTTAGATTTAAGTAATTTAATTATAACTGAATTGTAACAAAATTGTAAAGAAATCCATTCTCTTAGCCAAAGTGAGAAACAGCCATTTCAATAATCGCGTGTAGTCAGTACCGATAAACACGCGTTACATACTCCCCTGAGCATTCTAAGTTTCCACTGCGTGAAATCGCTTCACGTAATTTTTTCTTTTTTCTTAACTCGCTCGAGATTTCAGTTTCCATCGCCACGCATCGAAACAGACGAGACTCAATCAAACTGATGTGGTTTTCGGTGCCCATTGAGATTTCGCAGCCCTTGTCGATTGGTACGCCCGTTGGGTACTCGACTTGGGTATAGGCTTAGTACATTGGACGCGCTCACGCAGGTTCGTTCCGAGTAGCTCCTACCCCGTGTCGCTGGGGTCTTCTGACCTGCTGTAAGACGACTTGGGGCGGTCTGCGAAGTTCGTTCTTGTCGTTGGGCAATGCGTCCTAATGCTAAGTCTCGCTGAGATCTTGATGGTACCCGCATTCACCATTGGGGAGAGCGTGGTTTCGATTGTTTCGACGTAAGACGTGGCATAACTTGTTCGCGATTCGCGTCGGGTATGGTTCATAGTGCTGAACCATCGGGTTAGAATGCTCTCGTGAGGATGTAACGCAGGTTTATCGGTACTTGTTCGTTTTGGTCGCGTCGCGAATTTTATCCACTTCATCTTAGCTTCACTTTAGAATTTTAATTTAATTCTCTTAGCATCAATTTTTATTCAATAGAAAAATAGAGTTTAGAACATCGTTCCGTAGAATCTAATGCGAAACACTTTAATTTTTCTGAAGCGTTAGTAGAGTTACTTTAGACATTGCACTTTGGTTAAGATAATGGCATTTCTCGTTACTCCTTTCGTTAAAAAGTCCATACTGCAATTTCTAAAATCTATAGTAGATTTTGGAGAATGTATTATGGATTACGGTCGTTTGAAATTCACAAGTAGAGTCAGTTCTCAGCACCTTCTGTACTGAGAACACATGAATGCAATGGAGGGTGGATGGGACTAGGGAAATAGGGATGGGTCCCTGCGTAGTCACCTCCCCGTTGGTGGACCTGGGCCCTTGGTAACGTTTTCGAGAGACTGCCCTCTCGAAAACGATATCAAGCTAAGGACTACGCGCGTACACTTAAGTCATTTACAATTCAGTAGAAACTTTCCGAGTCCTTTTCAGGACTTTGAAACTTTCTATTGGATTGCAACTTGTACAATTAGTTAAGCTATAGTTTAAGTTAAGTTCAGTTTAAGAATTCGCCTTTGGATCGTTGCTGCGTATGTACAAATACTCTCACATATTATCACTTTCTTTTACCATGATAGAGCTTTTAATTATTCTCTCGCAAATATTTTAAATAATTATTCTTTCTCAAATGAAACCATGAATATTCGATAACAGATTAACAAATTGGTTGACGAAGATTTCCCTTTAAAACCACGTGATGATTGGGTTGGGCACATCGTAAGATCGAAAGTCTCTCGTAAATCTCGCTTATTTTCCACTGGAAAAATGGTTCTCCGGAAGTCGTCGCGGTTCCGTTTACCACTTCCTTTTATCATAAGAGAACTTTTAATTATTCTCGTGTAAATATTTTTTCTTTCTCAAATGAAACCATCAATATTCGATAACAGATTAATGAATTGGTTGACGAAGATTTCCCTCGCCTTTAAAACCACGCGATCGTGGGTCGCGCACATCGTAAGATCGAAAATCCCTCGTAAATCTCGCTTATTTTCTACTGAAAAAATGGTTCTCCGGAAGTCGTCGCGGTTCCGTTTACCACTTCCTTTTATCATAAGAGAACTTTTAATTATTCTCGTGCAACTATTTTTTCTTTCTCAAATGAAACCATCAATATTCGATAACAGATTAATGAATTGGTCGACGAATATTTCCCTCGCCTTTAAAACCACGCGATCGTGGGTCGCGCACATCGCAAGATCGAAAGTCCCTCGTAAATCTCGCTTATTTTCCACTGGAAAAATGGTTCTCCGGAAGTCGTCGCGGTTCCGCTCGGCGGACAGCCGTGAGATAAATAAAAGGAAGTTCCGGTTCGATTTACAAGTTCTTAGCGAGCGGACACGGGGGACTCCTTAACTGCTAAGACCGCGCGATATTTCAAACGACGGACGAACCGACCCGCTTCGATCCTCGCGAGCGTTCCTCCGCGCTCGCGCGTGCCGCTCGCCTCAGTGTTTTCCGCGTCTCGCGAATGATTTCTTCCCTCGCCACGCGAAAACATTTTCGAACGATTGGAACTGCGAGAAGCGCGGCTCTCCAAGTTTTTACAGGATTGCTTTGCCTCGAGAACTCGGAAGGACCTCGCCGAGAGTACGTTAGCGGGTAATTCAATACGATAAAAGGTCTCGTTCAATCATTTTTCCGCGGCGTACTCCCGCGTATTTACTTACCCGCGACTACGCTATAAATCAGCCTGTTCCACGCGGGATTTAACGCGACGGCGAATTCGGTTCTCGATGCTGCAGATGGTCGGATTTACGTCCTTACCGGCGAAAGTATAAATGTAAATATCCGTGGCTCAAGGTATTAGGCGAATATAGGATATGAATGTTCAACGAGCTGAAAAAGATGAAGGGTGGACGCGTTTTGGGGAACGCGAGGGGTAGTCAGTGAATGGAGACAAGCTACCAATTCTGTATCATACATCCTTTCGTCCTTACATATTATTTCCTTCCACGAAAATATTCTCTCTTACAAATTTCGTGAGATACAAAACCAGGAGCTAGAAATAACTGATCAAATAAATGTCTCTTTCATCGTCCATCGTTATCGATATACTATCCGCAGGAATTGTATCGTTTCCACTTGCCCGATTCATCATATCCACCCCACCATTACGGAAAATGAAACGCTCTGTAACGACAGTATAATGCGCTACGCCTGCTCTAATGCTGAGCCACGAGAGCCAAGAACACCATCTATCATCTCGATCTCATCCAGTGGCTTACTTGACCCCGATGCGTCACTTTCCAAATCACGAGGGGGTGAGATTTCGCAGTCGCGAGGCCCAAGGGGCTGAGTTTCTCGCGAGCAGTTGAAAATCGCGAATAAAACCCGCGTCGTAACGATTTCACGCATTTTTCTTGAGAAAGCACTAGCTCTGAAGGATAAGCGCGTTCGTCCTCGTTTGAGCAGGGTTGCTCGCGTTGTTTTACGCGTTCATCCCCGTTTGAGCGCAGGGTTGCTCGCGTTGTTTCGCGTGTTCGAATAAAGGGCAGCTGGATCGTTAAAAGCTCGCTGTTGTCGTTCGCGAATCGTTCAGAGGCGAAGGAGGACTCGGTTGTGCGGTTGTAACGATCGTCCCGATATTCACGGCGCGGTGGTTTAACAGCGCGACGCGAAGCGACAGGTAAGATGCGTCTCGATGACGCTATCGAGTTCCCTCGGATTCGCGGGCGGAGGCATCAATTAAAAAGTCGTGTCGCATTATACGGGCCACGATGAGGAGGGACAGGTAAAGGCTGGCTGGAATGCTATTACACGATCTTTAATTGAACCGCGCGGAGCGTCTCGCGTTTACGTCCTCGTAAGCAGCCAGACGTCTGTTTCGCGTCTCCGTACCGAGCCTCCTGTGATTATCGTGTAATCGCATTTTCGCAGCGAGGAATATTTGTCGCGAGAAGGGCGAGAGGCAGAGTTACTATGACAGATGACTATTAAACGCGAGATTACTGGTCACAAGCGTCTGGAGCTTCGACTGTCCTCAGACCTTAACGATTCTTGAATGCAACTAATTTTCATGGCGATTAAACTGGTCGAGGAACGCGATCATCGATGACGCCAATTTTGCGAACTCGACCAAGGGTTGGGTCAGTCGAACCTACAATCGAAACGAGCATTGTCGTTGCAGATTTGGATGGTGGGAAGAGATGAGGAGGGAGAGAAGGTGACGACGTGGAAGGCAAACGGAGTGGATGGGCAGAGCCAGTGCGAATGCGATTCAATACGAAATTGCAGCCCTCTAAAAATTCATGACGATTTATACGCATTGTATGCCGGATGCGGTGGGCGTGCGTGCCTCTCGCTCCACGCACAGTCGTATATTAATTACGTCCGCCACCCTATCGGTTCGACTGCACGCGGTTATCGACGCGACATGCGTCTACGTCGTTCGATTCCCTTGTTAAATACATTTTCTTCGATAATCTCTGTCTCTCGAAAAATATTCTAAACTTAGACGAATTTTCAGCTTTCACTGAGAGATATAATTCTAACTCAGACTGTATAAGTTGCGACACTCTGAGCAGCAAAAGCTGAAAGAAACCCTGATCGTTTCTATGATTAGTGGTTCTAATAATTCATCTGGTTCGTTGGTGATTGCCTTTCATCAGGATAACTACGGCAATAATCAAAAGTATTAATTACAGTTGACCGCGTTTACAGAGGACCGCCCTCTTCCACGATGTCTCGAGACCCCAGCAATTCGTTTGTCCGCGGGGCTAGTGAAAATTTCGTGGTCCACGCCTCCCGAAATTCCAAATTCGATTCCGCCCCCGAAGCTCGAACATCGTCATTGACTTACGGCCAGCTGCGTCACTCGAGGCGATCTATTCCCCTAATTACAAGCCGCGTCCACGGACACCGTCCAATATTTATAGATATCGCGAGGCTCGGTTCCATGAAAACCGCCTGCAGCTACTTCCGCTGCGAGGTCCGTCGCGAGCAACCAAAATGGCGGAGAAGTGGTACGACCGCGAATAACTCGGACGATCAACCAGCTGCGGATCGATTCCATCTCGATTCGAGGGGAACAGCATGTTTCACGCGTCGCTGTCGTTGTAACAACCTCCACAGCATCCTCTCGACGGTCCTCGCGACGACGAGGGCGTCTCGACGTATAAATAAGTCTGGCGGTAGTTGGGTCGAGCGCAGCGCGTCGCTGAACAAACTTTGGGCGTAACCGGACCGCGCGCGTGTATAAATCCGCGCGTACCCTCTCGCTCGCTCGCGTTTAGGAATTCGTATAACCCGCGTGCCCGCTCGCGCTGGGACGCGTATATTATAAGCGGCGAGTACACGCGAAGCGGGCGTGCTGTTGCGTGCCACGTGATTTAGCGACGGCCCGCAGGGCTGATGGATCATCCATTGAATGGTAATCTTCGACGGGCCCTCGGGGCCCAGCTTCGAGGCTCGTCTCTTCTCTCGCTCTTTCCACGCGCGGTTCTCTGCTCTTTCGAGGGACTCGATGACGTCGTTGAATTTGCACGCCCTTCGAGTGTTATTTCGAGGATGGAAGAGGGTTGCGGAGGATGGGCGCGGCGATTGGGGCTTTGTAGTCTCGCTGATTGCTCGAGGATTATCAATTTCCTTCTCTGAGTTTGGAAAAGTTTGCAATTTTCTAATATCGTTTCTTTAAAAAAAAATCGCATGGAAAATGAATTAAAGTTTTCGATGATTTACAAGTGACAATTGCTGAGACGATCGCTCGCGAGCTCGATGGATCTCGAATATAACGGATCCAGTCGTAAAACAGAAAGACTCGTGATCCTCGTCGACACGCGATTTTCCAAGAACCGACGACGGACATAAAATCGACCGCAATTTTTCTTTCTAATATCGTTTCTCTAAAAAAAAAATCGCATGGAAAATGAATTACAAGTGACAATTGCTGAGACTATCGCTGGCTCACTCGATGGATCTCGAATCTAACGGATCCAGTCGTGAAACAGAAAGACTCGTGATCCTCGTCGACACGAGGCACGCGATTTTCCAAGAACCGACGACGGACATAAAATCGACCGCAATTTTTCTTTCTAATATCGTTTCTCTAAAAAAAAAATCGCATGGAAAATGAATTACAAGTGACGATTGCTGAGACTATCGCTGGCTCGCTCGATGGATCTCGAATCTAACGGATCCAGTCGTGAAACAGAAAGACTCGTGATCCTCGTCGACACGAGGCACGCGATTTTCCAAGAACCGACGACGGGCATAAAATCGATCGCGAGGAAGTCCATAAGCAGCGCGACAAGGCCGCGTCACGCTCGTTCCATAAAACGTCCCCTCTAAATTGACATCGGTGGCACGTATCGCGGCTGGCCCGGGACCGTTGCTAGCGAAATTCCCTTCCTCGGGTGCATCACGAACAATGTTGGCCCGAACAAAGCCCCAGAGTGGGAAGATGAATATCCCGTGGGTACCAGGACGTGTGCATCGAGACCGCGAGGCCCCGTTGGCGAACCTGAGAGTACGAACACAGATATCAGAAGAGTGTGGCTGGCTACGAGCCACGGGGTTTAACAGGGCCCAGAGCCGCGGACATATTCGTTTTCTATAAGGAGCATGGCGTTTGGCTAACAGGCTCTATCGCTTCGTGCCGATCAGTCGTTAGCGTTTATGTCGCGGTTGGCAGCCCGTTTCGAGCTACTTCCAAGGATGCTGCCTCCGGCGCAGGTGCTGCCAGCCATCCCTTTCTGCCTCTCCGTACCATTTTTTCTTCCTTTTCAGATCTACCCACCACCCCTTAACCGCGCGCCGTCCCCTTCGAACGTATTCTTATTCCGCCTCATACAGGGCCCAGGGTGGAGCCACGAGTGTCAGAAGGCGAGCGAAGGTGTGGGCCAGCCGATGAAAGATACCACCCGGTAATGGTTTATTTAAATCAGTCGAGTGGGCCTTCCGCGCGGTCCGACTCCGACGAAAAAGCTTGTTAGGCCGGCGTCCTCCGTTTGATACGGAGACACCGACCGGTTAATTGACGCTGGGATCTCTCGATCCATCGAGATCGACGATACTGTGTAGCTGGTCTTATTTCTCGATGCGAACGAGCCACGTCGTCGAACTGAGAACACGCGACCACGTCTGGGCAGCGAAAACAGCGAACCGCTGCACGTCTACATGCGGACAGAAGGGGGTAGGAGTTGCATACTTTGGTTCGAACCGGTTAACGGGTCTTCCCTCTAACGGATCGACGTCTCTCGGTAGCCTTTCTCTGTTGTTAACGATCGCTTTGCATATGGAATGGAGCGCGGAGCGAATCGTTGGGCGTTTAGAATGGTAGTAAACCAGCGCGCGGTTGCCTCGAAACATCGTCCCTGGGATATGCATCGGGACGATGCGATCCGAATTCTGAAATTCGAGTTCTTCGTTCCACGGGCGTCGCATTTGCAATTCCAGCGTTGCCCGCGCGGGATGGTCAGCGCGGTGAAATATCGATTCCCAATGGCACGGAGCGGAGAGGCCCGCGAAATTTGATTTACGCGCGACAACGCGCGCACATCGACGCGTGGGCGTGTGCCGGATGAACGATCGAGGCTGATGCTCGAACGCGACGCGAGATCGCCAAGCGAATAGTTTGCTCGTTCTTAGTCGAACGGAATTGTTTTGAAGTTGTTTTGAAATTGGTTCCCGGAAAATTATTCGAGAAAGTTACCGGCGAAACTCCGCGACATTTAAAGAAACGAACCGTTCGACGTTCGCAACCCTCGTCAAGTCTAAACGATCGTCGAACTTTCCGCGAGGAAAACAGACGGATCGTGTTGGAATGACTCGAAGAAAACGTTGCACGGGTGTCAACGCTTTAAAGGAAAACGTTCCAACCGCGCGAGGCCATTCATCATCCCTCGGAGAACGAACGATCCTTCTAATGACGCGATCGCGAAACATAACGAGCGTTAACTCGACTCGAAATTACACGTATCCACTCTTTTTCCAGCGAAGCATCTCAGGTCTTCGTTCCTTCTTATTTCCTCCCCTGTTTCGTGTTCCACACGACGCGTTTCTCTCTCACGCGTGGAGAACTCTCGCAAATAACCAGCAGCGCCAAACGCAGCGATTCCTCGCGCGTGGTTGATAAACGCGCGTGGAACCAGCTCGCGACAAAGCCAGATCTCTGTCCGCCTACTTAAACGACGGGCAAAGTTGTCGAAATGCAGGAGGAACGCGCAATTAGGGACGGTTAACGACGCGCGATTCAGTGCGATCGTCTCTGAAGGCCTGTTCGTTTGTTGGAGCGATGATTTGCTGAGAACGGAATGGCTGCTGGTGTTTAAGATGGCGGTGGGTTCGTTCGCGACGTTGATTCATGGCACGTGTGCGGTGTTGATCGTGCTTGGCTTTGTTCTTGTCTGAACAGTCTGCGAGGGTATTTCGAGGAATCCTTCTTCATTTCAATCGCCTGCATCCAGATTTCATAAAAGTATTTCTTATTGGTTAAATTACAGTTTCTTGAAAGTACTCGATGACCTATCTTTTCCAATAAGTTCTGAGCTGTTCCTAATATTCCATCGTCTAAGGCAGAGTCTTTACTGATGAGTCCACTAGCAGGCCCAGGACGAAGCATTCTTCCCTTCTCTTTTCCTTCTTTCTTTTCTCTTCCAAATTCTACAGCAAACCAAAGCATCGTTGCTTCAAGTGAATAAAAAATCGACGATTCGTTTAACTAAACGATGTACAGTCTTCTGTAAAGTTTAGAGGCATTGCGTGGCCACGCGAGGAGATAAAAAGAGGCTTAGCCAAGAGGAACCAAGCGTGGTGTCCGAATGAATTACGTGGCAACGAATTAATACCTCTTACACGACGAGCCGACTGATCAGATCGAAGAGATACGACACGTTCCTGGTGCCTTACCAGACACGTGAACAGACACTCTCTCCCGCTCGACTCGAAACAGAAACGATCCCACCCAACGATACGCGTAGCTACGATCCTCTCGAATTATCCACAGCGTTCCGGTTACTACTTGTTACACACCAAGAGGCTCGAAAGTATCCCTCGAGCCGAGGAAGCAACGTGTTCCACACCGTGGAACATTTCACGTCTGGCGATAATTTAGATGGCTCGTCCGGATAAAGATTGGTGAACGTCGCGCAGGAATAATACGTGGCGCGTTTCGTTGTGCGTGCACGCACACGTGAAATCGTCGGAGATTTCTTACAGCAGAGAAGGAAGCAACGGGACGATAGCTCGTTTATCGAGATCACGGTTAAGGAGAGCGATGGAGGACGGCGCGAACACGAGGAGGAGAACGGAGGACCGCGCGTCCATCTGATTTCACGTGTCAGCGAGACTCGCGGTCCTACTTCGTGAACGCTCGTGTGTCTGATCTCGTCCTGAGATACTGTCCCCAGGAGCCGTCCTCCGCGTTCCGTTTTCATTTCGCCAAGCAGTCGCTTTATCGCGTGGCGCATCGATTTTCTTTGGTTCCACGCGAAACGGATAATCCAGTATAGGCAGTTCTCGAATCGCGAATCTGTTCGATGAATGGAAAACAGCCATCGTGTCACTGCTGAGGCGTTTGTTCAACGACTGGGAAGCCAGACGATGGTATCGCGGTGTGTAATGCGGTTAGGGATGGAGATAGGGGTGGAAGGTTTAAGAGTGGGCTGCTGGCTACGAGAGCTCCTCGTGCTGTTGGCTTGTTTGCTTCTATTATAGTCTGGGATGTAATCTAAATACTGTTCTTGGTAGATACGCAGGGGGGAATTAATTTTTTTTTGCGAAGGGGTAGTTACGCGACAAGTGGTTGGGATATTATTCGTTTCTGTCGAGCAAATGTATATCAGAATTGATGCGAGAAGGATAATTCGAGCGGACGTCTTCGGTTAATGACAAACAACGTGTCGTCGGTACGAGACGAGTTCTGGGAAGATTTTTCCCAGGCATCGTTCTCCCGACGGACGTTCCAAGTTATAGTTGGCCCCGGTTACGAGAGTTCGCGTGGCGCGGTTAACTTCCGTAGAATCGTAACTTCGTTACCGTTTCGTAAGCAGACGGGAGTTGTCTCGAATTAGTCAGCGGCGTTCCACCCCGCTCTGGGATTCAATTAATCGCTTTTAAGAAGTTCTACGGCGTTAAAAAAGTGCCGTCGTGCTCGCGTCGGTTTCTTCCGTCGTCGAACGCTCTGGCGATAAAATTGTTATCACCAAGCGGGTCTCATCAGCGCTTCGCGTAAACTTCTTTGCCTTCAAAGTTGACATTTCTCGCAGTAATATACATTTTTGAAATTCGATCGTATCGAAGGTCGAGAGTGGAGGATTAACACTGTGGAATGGCAAAGCAGAAGAAACGGGGTGCGATGCGTAATCAGTCGTTGAACGTGTAGCTCGTTCAAAACAAGAAGTTCGCGATGACGATGGCGAGGCGCAGGCAAATTGCTCGATTTAGAAGAACAAACGACAAGTAACTATCTCCTTCTGGTCGAGCAAGAAAGTTGGGTGCTTCTTAATCCTCTTATCGTCGAGCCTTTTGGCTTTAATCGCGTGCAATCTCTCCAACGTTCCGTTTAATCAACGATCCCCGATGGATGTCGGTAGATTAATACCGTAGAACACTTTTTTCGCGATCCAAGCTGGCTTCGATGGCTCCCTGAAGACAGAGAGCCGAGGTGGTCGGTGAAAATGAAATTGGGTCAAAAGTAGACGGTCCAACCGACGAGAGGGGGAGTGGGACGAGCTCTGGCAGGCCGCCAGTTTGGTCCGAGCTGAAAAATTACTGCGGCTATGACAGCTTCCTTCTATTGCCTCCCGAATTGCTTTCCTTCTCATCCACGGTGATCGATCAAGACCACGAGTATGAACTGGCTCTGTCCCATCGAGAAAGCACCTGAATATTTACCAGTTTCTTCGCTCCCGCGTCCATCGCAGACACATCGTGCCATTATTTGTCGCGAAAGCTGCAGCAATTCTTATTCTTCGACGGCGTAACCCTCGAAATTAATCACAACTCTCTCGTCTCAATTTTATTCTTCACCCAAATGTATCAGAGCACACGTTCGTTCAATGCTATCGCGTAACAAGGGATCCTCGCCAAGAGAGGAAGCTCCAACCGAACTCGAATACTAATCTGGTCCCAGCCAGCCCCGATTCGAGTCGCCTTTTACGAGATCATTAAACGACTCGACGGAATTCTCCACCAACAACGCGCACGAGACAGTCTCCCGCGGCTTTCATCAAACCCGTCCGCTCTAATCCAAACGCGAGACGCTTACCCTCGCAGCGTATCAGATCCCCGTTACTGACCAGCTGCCCCGTCGCATCGAGATCAATGAAACTGTACAAACTGGGGAGCCGATGAGTCTCTCGCTCGCAGCGATACAGGCGAGAGAGTCCACTATCTGGCTCCATTCCCGAATCAGTGACCGGTATCGCATAGAAGGACGGTCGGGACGCGTTCGCCAGACGCGCTCGCACGCTGAAACGGAGACGGAAGTCGTGGGACGCGGTCAGCGACGAGTGGAGGACTCGTCGAGTGCGCTGGGGACGATAAAAGGGACGGCGAGAGGGACGCGAGCGTGAAAGGGAGAAGCGAACGGAGGTCGCGGGTGGAAACTGAGAAGGAGATTGATTAAAACGCCGGCAGAGTTCGGCGTTTTCCTTTCACCATTGATTCCGTTTACCGACGACGCTGGTCCAGGAGCCTCTTTCACTTATCTGTCAACACTTACGACCGTCGATGCTGCTGGAATAATGGAGGAGAGAGAGAGAGAGAAAGGGGTGGGATTTGGTCTTGGAGGCGACGGCTCGACGTACCTGCCACCCCTTCCCACAGGAAGGGGGCCAGATGAAAAAAGTTTTCGATCGAACCGAAAAGCCGCCACCATTATCGACCAACCCACGCCGTGGAGTCGATGCACCGTTTCCACGGGAACTTTTTTCCACCCTGCGTGCCCAGACCGTTTACCACCCCCGCGTCGTTCGCCGTTTACTTCGACTTGCCGTTGGCGAGCGCCGTCTTTGTTTCTTGAGACGGCCGCTGGCGGTTTTCAGGTTTCAACGCCAAGTGGATAAGGGTGGGACGTAACTTCTGACGTGGATTTCCTGACCAATGGTGAATCGATATGGTTCTCACACCGAGGGTGCTCTTTGTGCTTCGACTCGATCGCTCTGTCCTCTTCGTTCTCCACTTTTCTATCGTGTAATCAAGGATTATGATTCTTTTCTCGTTAAAACGTCACGAAAAGATTAATCTACAGAGAAGCGTAACCAAGTTGCAAACTAAATTATTACAGAAATCAATTTTGTTCGTGGAAGAACGCGTTTCGACGCTCGAATAACGTTAAGCAAAGTTATCGCGACGTTTACGCGGGTCGGATCAAGTGAAACGCAGCAATCAACAGCGAACAAAAGAGGGTCTCTTTCCGTTAGAACGGGACTCGAAAATCCCAGGTCCAGCGGACCTCGATTTCCCTTCGAGGCTATCGGGGATGATCGGTGAAAGGGAGCCGCAGAAAAAAACCAGTCGGGTCCACGGGTCTAAGCCCTCGAGAAAGACATTCCGAGGTTAAAGGCACGATGAAAGGGTCGGCTGGGTGGGACTTTGTACGCGAGACGGTTACAAAGTGGTCTTCGCGGACGTCCGCCGGATCGCACACGTACTCCATCCACTTGGCGGACCTCGACGAGAGGGAGTCGCGAGTAGTCGTGGCAAGCCAGTGCGCAGACACGCGACAACGGGCCTCATTAACGCCGCAGAAACGATTCCGCCTCGCCCTCGTTTACCCTCTACACTCGTCCTTCTCTCGCGTCTTTTACCGCGAGAACGACGGACCTTATATCCACTTGTGTCCTTCTCTTCCTTTTTTTTTTTTACGACGAGTAAGCTGACGAATGTGAGGATAAAGAGTCGCGTTTGATTCTGCTCCGTGCGAATTGCGTTCGTTGTAACCGTGGCGATGGTTCGTTTTAATAATTTATGGATCACAGGGGGTGAACGAAAATGCTTTATTGCCGCTCGATGCGATTTCTCACATCCAAGTAGAATAGGTGAGAACGAAATATATTTGTACCATCAATTCCCCTAATTTACTGCGCCAATTAAAGCAGACTACCTGAAATACTTCTTCTCCCGTCCATTCGTTAACCCCCCCGCGAGTGATCGTCGAGAGAGCCGTGTCCGCGCGCTGGAACTTCCTAGCATCCCCCTCAGTCAACATCCAACCGATCGATGGCTCCCGTAATTTTTGTAATCGCTCGAGTTCGCGGCGGGCTTCTTCGTTTGCCGGGAAATTAGCAGCGTCTGCCATTCCTCGGGGAGGACAGCTTAATTTTCCATCGCGGTGGGGTGCGTCGTTGAATAAAACAAGATCGAGCGAGTGTCGAACGAGCAGCGAGTTCGCCGCGAATTCGAGACGTAACCAAACACCGAGTTCTCTCTCTCTCCTCTTCTCGGTTTCGTTCGACGAGGGACGAAGAGAGACAGAGAGAGAGAGGGAGAAAGAGGGAGCAGCAATTTTCTTAATCCCAGTTCGCGCGACGGGAAAAGTGGAGCGGGTTCCCCCGGCATTCGCGAAAACCGCCAACTCAGGCGATCAAACGGAGATGAGTCTGAAATTGAAACGGCGCTCGACGATCGTCCGACTTCCGTACCGGCTGCCCGATAAATTCTGATCTCTCGATCCGCCAGCGGGAACCACTCAAGACCCCGACGCGTTCTCCAACGAGATTTCTTAAATAATTTCGCGGAACGAACAAGACGGGACCTGATTTTCTGATTGCACCCCTCTGGCTCTTCTATCGAGCGAAGGGGTTGCTACGCTCTTCGATAGTTATAGATAATAATAATTCTTACGTATGAATAATAATAAAATATACAGTCAGATAGAAAAGCGAATAAATTGTGGAGTAAGATGATTTAGCAGAAATGAGCGAAAGGGTTGCTACGTTCTTAGATTGTAATGTGTGTTCGCGATCATAATTACAGGTAATAATAATTTTTACGTATGAATAGTAATTAAACATACAGCGAGATAAAAATGTGAATAAATTGTGGAGTAAGATGATTTAGTAGAAATGAGCGAAGGGGTTGCTACGTTCTTAGATTGCGATGTGTGTTCGCGATCGTAATTACAGGTAATAATAATTTTTACGTATGAATAGTAATTAAATACACAGCGAGATAGAAAAGTGAATAAATTGTGGAGTAAGATGATGTAATAGAAATGAGCGAAGGGGTTGCTACGTTCTTAGATTGCGATGTGTGTTCGCGATCATAATTATAGTTAATAATAATTTTTACGTATGATTAGTAATTAAATACACAGCGAGGTGAAATAGTGAATAAATTGAGTGTAACGTTTTAGTAGAGGCGAGAGCAAGGATGGTAGAAGACGCGATCACGATTGACCTGCATCGAACGATCCAATATCAAAATGGTCAGTCGATGCCAGTAGACCCTCGGTTCTCGAGCGTGTCTATCAACGTTTGTGCGATGGAAACTGTGTCAGATACGCGGAGAAGGAAATCGACAGCGATCCGGGTCATCGACAGATTCCCCTCAGCGAGTCTAATATTCCAATTGACCAGTCAGACAAATGAAACTGTCCCCGATCAAGTGCAAAGCGTCGAGCTCAAAGGAGCACGACATCGACGCGCAAAGATATACAAGTGTCCCCCGCTTTGACAAACTAACAACGATCCCGTCGCCACTTGACCCGTTCGTATCCATCCATGCGTACCAAACTTCTCGAGCCAGGTCCGTGCATTCAAAGGAAGAAGAATCGAAGCTACTGAAAACGGCTCTTCGCCTTCCTATATTCAGTCTCCGCGAGAGAGAGAGAGAGAGCGGTGAGGATATCGAGAACGCTCGATTATCGACGGCAACGGACGCCGGAAACGCGCGTGCACGACGCGTGCAGCGTCAGTCATCGAACGAGGGCCGCCCAGGGGGTCGATGGAGTGTCCATGATCAAATATTCAACAGACGCTGAGCTGCGAAGTGCCAGAAACTCGTCCTGATGCTGGCCTCCCGAGGGAGACCGCCAGGGAGATGCGAAAATCCGGCTGTCCCGCAGTCAGCTTTGCCAGAGAAAGAAGAAATCTCTCTTGTCCTCGTCCAGCAGTTCTCGCTGTCCAGTTAAAAGTATTAAGATGAAGCAAGAGTCGAAATTTAACGCGACGATGGTACGCGATTCGATTATCGAAATTTCTAACAGGAACCACATGAATTTCTATATCATCCACCATTTGTTTCTTTCATTTTCTCTGTTAGACGTTGCGTTCTAAGCTGAAAGTTTCGCTTTCGATTCGTTTGCGAGCGCTCTGTGCTTCGTTAAGGACCGCCAGACAAGGTTACCTTGTAAAAGTGAAACTTAAGGTAACCTAATACTCCGATTTTGTCAATGAAAAAAGCTTTGCTTCCGAAGAAAAGAAGAAAGCACGTCTCCTCAGTGTTTTATCGTCACGTCAGATTACCTGCGAGGTGTGTTACTCGCGTTCAAAGGGAGAGGGACGGAGGGTGGCGTATAAAACAGCGGAGGAGACAAAGCGACGCGAGAAAGGGAGAGTTATCGAGGTGGCGGAGATTAGCCCGTAGCCTCGACGGCTGGAAACGGACTCTGGTTTAAATCTTACATGAGGGACGTAATGTCAGGGAAATTCAGAGATGTGATCCATTAGCAACAGCGGCTCTCTCGGGCAAGGAAACGAGGGGGCGCGTGTCCCACGAGAAATAACCGTAATCGCTATCCACCCTCCCAACCACCCCTCAACTTTCTCTCTGTCGTACCAGCGAACGATCCCAAGCTGAACAAGAACGACGCGGCCGTGCGCGTTTCGCTTTCTCCCTTTTCCATATTCACGCGACAGGGGGTGGCTTCCAGGGGTGGACCGCGTAAGCTGTTGGCTACTTTCCGAACTGCGGTAAGTAGTCGAGCTGAAAGTGGCTTTCGAGCTGGTTCGTTCCAACGGCGATGCATCCATCGATAAACGTGTCACTTTGCGCCAGGACTTTCGTAACAACTTCCTGAAGATTTCCCCGTCGAAATAATTAATGCACGCGAACTACCCTCCAGCCGTTGCATTTTAATATCAATTTCACTCCTCCCCCCTCCGAGGTTTCCACTAAAATTGTAATTACACGTCCGTCAACGGGGACGTTCGTCGACACGAGGCTCGCAAGTTTCGTCAGCGAGAGCTGTTACGTTTCATGCTGTCCCTGTGACAAAAGAGAGTTTCCTCTTCCGTTTCGACGGAGCCTGTCCGCGAGTAACTCGCGGCTCGCGCGGGCACAAAGCCTATAAACATTCCGCGCGATATTGACAGAGGCGCAGAATCGACGCCGCGACGGTACGCGCGACAAACGGAGCAGCCAATCGTTTAATGCCTCTATCCGCGTTTCCATTGGCGGTCGTTTTTTCGCGGACGGCAAACGCGATAGAATGCGGTTTGGAAATAAAGGTGGTGGGAAGGGTTGGCGGGGTCTGAAGCGGAAGAAGGAAAAGAGAGGCGAGCCAGTTCCGAGGAGGGAGAAAGAGAGAGAGAGAGAAAGAGCGGGATCTTACGCTTTATGAACGATCGGAATTTAAATTGCTTTTCCACCCGCCGACCTCCTTCCACTATGGAGGCTCTCTCCAGCGAAGTTTTCGTTCCTCCTTATAAATCCCAATAGCCTTTGGTATCGGCCGCGAGAAGGGGATGGAGAGAGAGAGAGAGAGAGAGAAAGAGAGAAAGAGAGATAGAGGGAGAACGGAAAGTAGCAGTCGCGAATGGAATATGAAAATATTTGGCGGGGACCAGCCGCGTTCCCTCGTTGCCTCTTTGTACCTCGCAGCTACACACGAACCGCCGTTAAATTGTGTTCCTCCAGTGTTCCTTCGGTGTTCCTCCCGTCCTATCGACGACGTTTCCAGCTTGCCAAGCTCCTCTTCCAACGTCTCCTCTCGTCCCGCCGTGTGGAACAGCCTATAAACGTATCGACGGCTCTGACAGACTCTCCAAACACGATGGAACGATCAGGGTGTACCCAAGACGCTAAATCGTCGTCGAAAGAACTCGAGTCCCGAAGGAACGGATCGCGAACCGTGCAATTATCAATCGATCGCGAGTGTAACTTGCTTCTGACGGAGCAACGTTCCCTTCGAATAGCCTGCGGTCGTGTATAAATACCAGAGTCGACGAGAGCATCGAACATTTCTCGAAACAGCCGCAGACGCTTCCATCAGGAGACATCTGGTAGCAGCAAGCGCAGCGAGGTCCCTGGAAGCTCAGAAATTAGCGTAAAAATTATTCGTCACAGATCGGAGCGACGCGATCGCTGGGGGATGCTTTTGTGCATTGTCGCGAGGATAAACGTGGAATAAAGAGTCCCTGTCCCAGGTTGCCTTCCCGTCTACCTGCGGCTCACGAATATCCTCGTAACGCGTGCACCAATCGGTGAGTCAGCCATCCCCGTTGGCGTACGAACGCGGACAGTCGAACGGGACGAGGGGTGAATTCCGGTGAGGCGCAAGAAACCGTAAAGCGGTACTAATTTCTCGAACCAATGGGATTCTCCGATGGGAAGGGAGTGTAGGTAGGCTCTGTATGAAGAGCGGAATGAGATTTTCCTCAGGGTGGTAGGGAATGTCACCGTGTCCTTGAGATGGAGAAGAAACCAGGGCGAGGGAGCACCTGGCGCTCGCAGGCGAATGTCGTCGAGGAGGAAGAAGGACGGTGGAGGAGGGATTGTCACCCCTGTTACCATCGAGAGCATGCTGCAGCAAGCCGCTGGAAACGTCCTAATAAAATCAAGCCGAATTAATCTAATCTCGACGGCGATCCCTCAGACCTCTGGCACAAAGGATCGCTGCCCTGGTCCCAGGTAATTCAATATGATTCGACAAACAGTTTAACTGGGATTACGTCGAGTGTAACTGAGCGGAAGTAATTGGCCCCTGGCTTCTCTCTTTTCTGCCCTCGTCCCCGTTTCCTCGCTGGCGAGGACTCTACGCGAGCGAGCGACGACCCTTTTCTTTTTCCCCTTCGAATCGCCTTTCGAGGCGGTTCTGTACGCGAGCCAGCCTCGACTTTAGTTCTCGTTACGTAGTTAGTTGATACGAGATAATTTATGCGAATGTGGGGGGGATTGGTGTGTGAAGAGAGCGTGGAACGAGTCGCGAGGCGAGATCAAACCGAAATAGGGGAAAGATCGTGGACGTGCTGGATCAGAGGGGCGCGAATTTTCTTTCGATTCTCGATAATTCCGTCTATCGGTTGGTTAGAGCGGATCTCGCGCAAAGTCTCGGCTCGAACAGTGGTGTACGGAAATTTATTTGAGGATGATCCGCCTTTAAGCGGAGGGGCGAGACCAAGCGGGAGCTGACTAATAATCCGGCTTTGAACTCTCGTCCCGTGGTTTCCCCGTACACGAGCGTCGAATAAAAATCTGCCGCTAGAACGTACGATAAAAGAAAGATGGAGGCTGAAATAAGAACAAATCATTGCCTCAAACATGAACTTTCCGCTGAATTTGTTTCCAGCTGAAAACTCTCGACATTTTCCAATGGAGGGGTTGAAGCGTACTAATAATGGACGCAATTACCTAAGGGTATTTAATTTATTATTAGTCGGCTGAAATTCGCCTATGGAACAATTTCAGGAAGTTGCTCGATACGCGGTGACCGTTTTATTAAATACGAAATGGCTTTCGCGAGGAGCAACCACTTGTCGCTGGTCGAGAACTTTCCTCGTAGCCGAGGAGCTACTGCCCTCTGAGAACGAGTGTTCTCACTATAGATCGGTACACGCGAACACTTAAAACGAATTCTTTTACTTCCGTTAGCCTTCGCGCGCTCTGCGACAGTATTTTTCCACACGCTGAAAGGATTCAGAAGATTTATCGATCGAAGATCGTTGGAAGAGACGAATCCTCGTAGGCGTGCGGACGACGCGCGACGCAACACGAACCGCCAGGCGGAGCACACCTTCCGCGTCTATTCTCGAGGCCCGCGACCTTCCTGGTCCCACGCCTCTTCTATGTTTCGCTGCAAGAATCTCAGCGAACGATCAATCGCCATTGTTCGCCGCATGTAAATCGACGCTATAATAAGGAACGCAGGCATTCTTGCCAACCTTATCTCTCTATACAATTCCATGGCCACGCGTCTCGCGTTACTTAAACAGCCCTCTCAAGAGTTACACCTTGCGGTAGGAAATGTCACGCGACCCGTTTCAATTATCGATAATGAACGTTCCCGCGCCGACTAATCGATCGTATCTACGCTCAGAGATCTCTGAAGAATTCCATTCGTATCAAACGTTTCGCGAAAAAAAAACGATCGAAGACGAAAAATGACACGTTCGAGGGATTAAATCCGTAACGAGTGTTCGTATTGCCAAATCCACGGGTGTTTCAATCAGAGAGGTCGAGTATCGCTCACGCAACGCTCGTTTCCCATTCCGTCAAACCGTTCCCGGCGAAACGGGACGATCGCTGGGATCAAACGACGCGCGGACACGCGATCTTGTCGACGCTGAACGATCAGCCGGCCGCCTGGCAAGGATCGCGCCGTTGTAAATTCTAATCTCACGACAGACCCGTTCCACCGGCGCAGCCCGTTAATTAGACGTCCCGACGCCGGCTCGATAAATAACCGGTGCTACCAGACCGCTAATAGGGAGACGAAGGGCTCGCAGACGGAAGGCGAAAGTGAATTCGCGGCGCAAAAAACCTGGCGAAGATCGTCGGAACGAATGGACGAGGAGCGCGACGAAGAGGAAGCATGGCGAACGCTGGACGAGGCGCGCAGCGCAGCTGGAGAACGCTCGGATAACGGGTAGGGGAGGGGAGTTCAGAAGCCGCTGGAGCCGGCTGATTAACTTTTTCGCGTTTTTTAATCCTCGTAAATTATGTACCTGTGTACGAGAGCTGTGCTTCGAAGAACTCGCTGCGCACAGGGTTCAACGATATCTTTGGCGCACGTTGAACAGGGACGCGAAATTTGTACCACTTAGCGTTCAGAGAGTATTCAGTTTAATTCCGACTGTGGTCGTTAATATTTATGAGAATATTTATCGAACGTGGAGGAAGGGAAGATTTCACGTTCTCGTGTTTGCTGTTACGCGAACAATAGCTGCTCCCTCGATTGTACGCCGAATTACATTTCACCGTGTAGATACGAGCGAGTGTATACACGAGGCAGCCGAGAGCGGCTGAATTAGCGAGATCTATCTCGCCCTGTTCCGTGGGGGCGGCTGTGGATGCGCCCTGCGACCTCTCTCTCTCTCTCTCTCTCTCTCTCTTTCTCTGACCGCGACGCGAGATTCAATTATATTTCTTCTCCTCGGCCCTTTCTACGGCCGAGAAAAGACCGGGTACCGCCGCGAATCACCGCGCGGAAAAATATTTTCGAGGTCCCGCGGCCCGTAATACAATATCAACGGACGTACCTACCTCCGTTTTTCATGTACGACGGTTCCTAGGAAGAGTCGAGCTCTGGTTCTTCCAAGCGATCCCGAAACGCCCTCAGCTGCACTCTGACGCAATTGTATAATGCTTTATGAATCCCTTTCGCGGAGATTGCTTTGCTTTAATCAGAGGGTAGTTTTTCCGTCGACGGGATTGTCGAGGCGCTTTGTGAGATATTACGTTTTATTAGAACCCGGGCCCTCGATGAGATTTTCCCGGGCACGACACCGACGTCCACGTGTAACGACGCTATCAAAAGGCTTAATAAACCCGCTGCAATTTGTATTTATCGCGACGAGTCTTGTATGCGTATAAATGTCCACCGATTTCTTCCCGTTCTTTCCAGAGGGTAAAACGCGGTCTCGTCGAGGGACGCTCGCGCTGAAAGATAAACAAGCTTCGTCTCCAAGTAGTCATAAGACACAACGGTGTGCCTCCGCTGTTCTTATTCCCCTCGTTCCATTACTATTTCTAAGACTGTCGCGCGCCGCTGCACAGTCGAGAGAATTGCGCGGGGGTTGGAGAGAAGAATAAATCCAGCCTGGTGACTGGTAGAATAATATTCGACGCAACACGTCGCCACGGTTGTAACGGCCGCCCGTCAACCCCGCTATCTCTCTGATATTAGTATTTACACGACTCGCGGGAGTACAAGAGTCTCCTTTTCGCGCGATGAAAATATCCCCCTGCGTTCTACAGTGGTAATAAATATAAAGGTGCAACGCGAGTACGCTCCGCTCTTTCCCCAGTTTGCCCAGCTCTGTTCTAATCAGCTACCATTTTATCGCGTATCCGTTCGGTTGGGGAAATCGTGAAAATTGCCTGGCGAATTTAAAACGCAGCTGACGCTCGCCAACGATGTGTAAAGTTTGCAGATTAGATGTCGCAGAAATTATATACAATCTCTGTTGAATATACGAATTCTTATGAATTCCTCGTTTCTTTTGTCGTTATATTTTACAACGACGCTGGAGAGATATCGGTAAGACGGCGTAAAGCGACGCGTAATGGAAGATGGCGGCGCTTCCGCCGCGCGGAAACGTTAATGCAGTCGCCTCCGCGGTGACTAACTCTTACATCCAGCGGCTGGCGCTCCTCTGTAGCTGCATCGCTCCAAGTTGCCGGAAGTTATGCGTTTCCGGGGGAATTTATGCCCGCGAGGGGCAAAACGCGGTGGATCATGAAAATTGATCGAGCCAGCGGAGGCCGCATCGATGGCCAGCAGCTCTTCCCGGAATTGAGTGGTAAAAGTTGTGGCTCCCGGAAACGCGTAACTCGCGGTACTTCTGCTGGTCGAAGTACCGATCATGCATCGAGGCTTGCATGACTGGCAACGGAGTTGCGGTTCGGTTTCGAGGGTTGATTTGTTCGTATGGATACCAACTCGAGTAATCGCTGTTTATGTAGCCGTTAGCCTCCGTCGAAAGAAACGGAAACGAATCGAGTGGAACCTATTTTAAACAACGTTCGCCTCTTGAAGCATCAGTGCGATCGAACTGAGATATATCGAGAATGAAACGTTACTTCTAGACCCAACGTGTACTCGCGAAAACGAGGAACAGTCGAGCAATTTCCAGGGCAACAATCCCGCGATTGCCAGTATCGTTTCAGCCGGTTTATCGCGAGGGATTTCCACCCGCGTCGCCATCGCAGGATCGATCATTCGAGTCATGTATCACCGTTCACGCGTTTCCCTCTGCGTCGAGAGCGTAACGTCACGCAGCCATAACGAAGGCCACTGTGAACAACCGCGACACTGTGCCGGTTACCAAACCGCTCGGTTGTGCCTTTCTGTCGCGATATATGGAACTGGCGAGCCTGTAATTTCCACCGCGATATCCGTCTGTCGACTATTTCGCGAGGCGAGTGCGTGAATCAAGGTGTTTGCGCTCGCCAATAGCGTACAATCGCGAACCACGACTTTCTTACTTCGCCACGTGTCAAAGTGGACCATAATTAAATTCCAACGAGTAGATTTTCCACTTTGAATTTTTTCTCACACCGCAAGTTTCACAGTTCACATCTATCTTCCACGAAACACCCATGAGTGTCGACAGACGTCCACGCGGAGGAACAAACAAGGATCGCGGACCACGACTTTCTGACCTCGTCGTGTGTCAAAGTGGACTATAATTAAATTCCAACGAGTAGATTTTCCACTTTGAATTTTTTCTCACACCACGAGCGTCGAGCATTTCGCGAGACGAGTACGCGAATCAAGGTGTTTGCGTTCGCCAATAGCGCACGATCGCGAACCACGACTTTCTTACCTCGCCATGTGTCAAAGTGGACCATAATTAAATTCTAACCAGTAGATTTTCCACGTTGAATTTTTTCTCACACCGCGAACCTCGCAGTTCACGTCTATTTTCCTCGAAACAGCCATGGGTGTCGACAGACGTCCACGCGGAGGAACAAACAAGGACACGCAGTGTTTGCTGATCCGATCCACTCGAGCGTGACTAGAACGCTGGGGACATTGTGCGATTGTCGCGTTACAAAGCCAGGACGAGAGCTTACGGCCTCCTTAGAAACGAATCTGGTCCCGGTGGCATAAACAGTTGTGACAGATGCCGGGTTATGTAAACAGGCCCAGCAGATTCCACGTCGCATTGTGTCACTGATCGACGAGGGGGAACAGACTATGGCTACGGACCGTTTTTAACCGGGCCACAATGCCCAGGATTTGCGAAACACAGCTCGCGGAGAGAGGCTGAATCGGTGGACCGAACGGAGCCGGGTCTGTTTCTTGGCTTTTCCACTTGGTCGATCGTTTATCGCTACGCACGTTCACGATTTCGTTTCCTCGATTCTGGATATCTCTTTCTACGATCTCTTTCAAGGAAGATCGCGGAAAGAGCCCTCGATGGGCGGAGCTGAGCGACAGCGGCCCATTTGGAATTTCTCTCAGGATTAACTGCGCGCGAAAACAGTGGGAATTTTCGAGAACCATACGAAGATCGAATATATCTCTCGGTCGAGGAGTTAACAAACGCCTGTTGGCTCTCTGTGGAAGTCGAGGCATTGTTCCTCCCGGCGTCCGGTTTCGATCGCGATTCTCCGCTGGACGGAAAAAAATTAATAGCACCGGGGCGATGGAGCGCGGAACGACGAGTTCGTGAGACTGATTTCAATTCGAAAGCGACGGCGGGGGCACGATCGAGAGCCCGTCGCATTGTTGCGCGTCGTTTTCTTCCCAATTTCGGGCTGGCCACGCTCGATTACGGGCGTATCTCGACGGTTCATATCTTGCGGTCGCTCGTCTCGATGCAACGAATATCGAGAGCGAAGGGGAGGTAAAAAAGGTGGGCCAGGAGGAGGGTGGTTGGTGGAAGAGACGACGAGGGATGGGAGGTGGGGTGGCGGTCGGTAAATCGGCAGAAAATTAGAGTGGTTTTCGAATACGGGCTCCTCTTTCGAGTTTCGAGGACGCTTCGAGGCGAGGCTTGCGGCTACCGCGCCTCGGACCACCTGGCTTCCCGTTTCGCAAACAACCGACGGTGTTTGCGGACTGACCGTCTGCGAGCCGGCCATGAACTTGCCGCGGAAACATTTGTACCTGTAGGCTTCCATTTGTTAGCCGCTCGTTGCGCCGTGCCAGGGATCGACCGAGAAAACCAACGGCTAACGAACCTTTCTTCAATTACGCTCGCGATCTGTGCGCGTTCGAGGGTTAGTCGCTTCGAGAAATGTTCGACGAATAGCCTTCGAACTCGAAGCATTTACGTTTACTCTATCGTGTAAAATTCTACAAGAAGAATTGATATTATTAAATAGATAAATACAGGGGACAAAATATCTCTCGATTTCAGCGACCAATCACAGCAACTAATCTACGCTCTGATCCAGCACGACACACTAATCCACGCTTTACTATATACACCAGGTACATACACGACCTCGATCGAAGGGTATTAGGCTACTCGCAAACGCTCTACTCAATATCCCTAATTCTCCATCCAAAAATTTCCGTTCCCACATCTCACTAAAGCAATCACAAAATAATTCCTCTATCGCCTCTCGCACGCTGTAATCAGCAAGCAAAGCCAAACAGTGTTCCCCGTATCAACCCAAGACATCCTCCCATGCATCACTCGAATCTTCCACCGCGTAGTGTACACCCAGTAGAGGCCCAGTAGACCAGATAAGGAATCAGGAATGAAGTCGGGAGCAGGAAGAATCCCCGTGGCCGCGCCTCGTACGTCGCGCACGTTGAATGGGCCCAGAGGCCAGGCGTCCCGCGGCGTCGTAACGAGCCGCGGTTGGACTGGCCCTGAAAATTAGCGTTGCTTTCCATCGCCATGCCTCGCGAGCGATCTTACAAGTGGAAGTTCCAATTTGTTCGAGGCAGAAGGGAAAATAAAAAAGGGCAGCAACAGCAGCTGGGCTCTCGCAGCGAGCGGTGCCGCGAGCAGAGCCTCGCGATAACGCCTCGCGAGGGGACGCGGCGCCTTGCGTTTGAATCGAAACGGTGGTTGCGCGAGGCGAGATCGCGGGAGGCCGTTCCGGGAACCGCGAGGAACCGCGATCGTATCTGCAGCCACCTACGTGCGCCTCCGACACCTGCGAGGGTTCGCACGGTAGGTGGCTACCGTATGTGTAATGTGGCTGCTGCATATATGTATGTATGCATTGCAGCCGCATACATGCATACGTGATCGCGAGCGTCCCGACGATGGGAACGTGGCGTCTTACCAGCCGATTTCGGCTTCCACCGCTCGCGATACAAATGGCGTCGGACAGTTGGAACGGTTCGCGAACGCTCTCGCACCGTCTACTCGGCTAAAACGAACCGATCCGGCTGCTCTGATTACGTCCGCCACGCATCCAGGCGAGTCGAGCCAGTTCTACCATACCCCAGAATTCTATTTAAATGCCAGGCGATTTTTCTGAAGAATCGCTGAGAAAATCGTCTCGCACAGTTGCGAAGGAATTTCTTTCGAATTTATGGAATTAGAACTAAGCAGAGGAAGGAGAATTATAATGCGGTCATTGTGGAACAGCGAGTAAGGAATTTCTTTCGAATTTATGGATGAGTAGAATTATGATGTGGTTATTGTGGAATAGCAAGAGATCGAACGCGATCGGATGGCTGCGTTAATTATAATTTTCGTTAATCGTAGTTATTGTTACCAAGTGTCTGACGGTTGGCAAACATTGGCACTGTTCGAGGAACTTTGCAAGAGAAAATGCGTAGCAGTTTCGCAAAGAAATCAGCGATTCGATCGATAAGCGTGCGACCCTTTAGAGAGAGCTTTCCATTCCACCGCCTTTCAGCCCTTTAAAGGCGGTGACTCTTGCTTCTCTGGTAACCGGGGACCTTGTTCCGTTGATAGGGCCGTATTTTACGGGGTGGCTGGCAATCTGTCTTCATATGTTCTAATTTCCTTCTTTCTCTTCGTTTCATCAACTCCGTTACTGACACGGACAGCTATTCGAGGTCTTCTGGTGAACGATACACCCAAAACCATTTTGATTAAACATCAGACGTATCACACCCAAAAATTTATCGACATTGTAACCACTGTTCCAACGTTTCTCGTAAACCAATTCCATAAAACCAACGTGCGACTATCCAAACGGTAGATTTGATTAATTTCCATCCGTGGAAAGCGATAGAAAAGGGTGCGATCGTCGCTGGCTACAGGTCTGTTGGGCGCACCTTAGCACCCTCACCGGTTTGGCACCTCGAACGCGGCAGGTAGTCGATCCATCGTCGAAGATCGTAGCCAGAGATTTCGTATGGAAAGGAAAAAAGAGAGGAAGAGAAAGGGAGGACTGCCTTTGGTTCTCGCATCGTAACGCAACGCCGAAAAGAGCGTGCATAATACGGGTCCGGCATTGTCCTCCGCGAAAGGAAAGGCAGAGCTGGTGGACCGAGAGAGCTGCAGCGTTAATCGTATTGAAAATTCGCGCCCCGTGTCCGACTCCTCCCCGATCGGTCACGGAGCGACCGACTCCTGACCGTAAAATCGCACGGGAAGACGTACGAATTCGATCCCTTTCACGGGAAATTTCGACCGTGACGCGTTTTCGTCGCCGTTTCCGCTGCGCGCGGCTGTTCCGTTTTGTTCATTTCCAGCTGGTGGCGATCGTTCCCCTTCCTATTCCAACCGATCACCGCGACGCGGACAGATGTTAAGCTTCCGAAACTCTACCAATAGACGTGATTACCAGGATGATCGTCTTTGCTTCGCGTAATCTCAGGATCACGTAAGCGTAGCAGTGATTAATAGCTCGTCGATCTTGCATGGAATTTTGTCTCTGACGAAAATGTGGAGATATGGTGAATCGAATCTTTTTGTTATTTTGCACACGTGTTTACGTATAAATTAACAATTATTTTTGATCTCAGAGGTTGTAAATTGTAGCATTCGCGGTGTACGCGAGAAATATCTAATATTGGCGGAGAATCGAGCGACCAAAGCCGCGCGATTTTAGAAACGAACGACCAGGAGGTCCAGGAAGTCTCCTCGAAACGTAGCACGGATACGTGACCGTGGCGCGTCGAGGGTCCCGAGGAACGAGGACGCTTCTCGTCCTGCGAGGAATTCCGCGTCTCGTCCGTCGAACACGGTACGTGGTTATCGCCGTTCGCGGCTCACTGGGCCGTGCCGCGACGAGTCCACCCACGCTGTATATTTAAGGGCACGCTTTCCATTCACTTTCCCAGGCGCAACTGGATAAAGGATTCCAGAGGAAGCTCGAACGAAGAGTTTCGAGATACTACACTCGACGTTGCGACCAAGAATTCGCTAAAGGCTCACGTGCAACCGCAGACTTATCTGCTCGTATTTGCAACCAGTTCTGGCTCCTCTAACGCGATACTTCGTGTTCCGTGACACTAGTTAAATCGTAGTTAATCTTTGAAATTCGCATTTAAATGAGTTCAACGTTTCTTTTTAAAGATCTCAACGCGTTTAAATATTGGAGGACGCGTCGAACCAACCGTTCGTTCCAAATCAGAGCTGTTTGTTCGCTCGTAGAAAAGTTAGTGACCTATGGAGAGGAGAGAGCAAAGTTTAGCACATATACATTTGCAACGAGTTCTGGCTCCTCTAACGTGTTACTTTGTGTCTCGTGACACCAGTTAAATCGTAACTAATCTTCGAAATTTAAATTTAAACAAGTTCGATGTTTATTTCTAAAAATCTGAACGCGTTTAAACATTTGAGAACACGTCGAACCAACATTTTGTACCCAAGACAGAGCTGTTTATTCGCTCGTGGAAAAGTTAGCGAGCTATGGAGAGGAGAGAGCAAAGCTTGACGCGTAACAGTGCACTCTTCGACGAGGCAAACATCGTAAAAATTGCGACTTATTGTCCACAGAAATTGGCGCGCGTTTAAACGTCGTCGAGAGCGCGAGAATTTTGCTCGCGAGCTACCACGGACGTTAGGGTGAAGAGCCGCAAGGGTGGTCCGTGTTCGCGGGTGACCGATCGCTGACTGACTATCGGACAACGTGACTGACGATTTTCCGGCCGCTGTCTTGCGGAAATGCGTCGCTCGAAGCTTTTCACGGTGATGGAGCGCGACTGACACACGTCGATGCCCGAACGTTCGACTCCGTGACGCGTTGTTGGGATACGCGTCGCGATGCTGGCTTTGGTTATTCCCTTCCTCCTATTTTTCCCACCGTCGGTGGTTCGACGGCGTGAAATCGACGATTCTCCAAAAAAAAAAAAACAAGAAAAACCGAGCTGTCGCGAACGAGAGCCACTCGACGCGAGATTCAACGAAATCGGAAGATCGAGGGACGATGAACGAGAACGCGCGGGTCCCGCTCGAGCCGTTCATCTTCTCTGGCCTCGAGGAAGGGGTGAACGCGAGGGCTGAGTGTAATTCAGCAATTTAGCGGACGAACTCGGCCGTGTTACGCGGCCGGTGTTAATCAAACGCAGGTGGCAAATGGCATCGATCGCGGAAGGCCGGTTCCCCATGCTAAGGAAATTATTCCCTTGTATGGCAAATCCCATTAAGCGTCCCTTCGATTAGGCGCACGACGGATGGATCGATCGGCGCAAATATGCCGCGTAAACAAGCCACGGATTTGCTGCCAGGGAATCCACAGAATCCCTTTGCGATGGACACAAGAGCGGTGTACGTGAACCGACCGACGCGATCGAGTTTCAGAACCGACTCGCTCTGCTTCCACGCCTCGAGTCCATCTAGAAGAGAGACCAGCCTCTCGATTCGTTAACCGCACGGTTCCACTCAGAGGTCAACGCCATCGTTCATCCATCGCATCCTCCCCCGTACATTACGCTTTCGATCGCAGTGGTGTCGAGTTTCACGAAGAAAACGAGGGCTGTCGAGCGCGCAGGGCGCGGTGCCTCGCGAGGACGCGTGATCGTGTCAGGAAGACGTGAACCAGCCCCGCGACGTGACATGGTTCGCGGCCAAAAGCTTTCGAGGGCCCCTCGCCTGTGTACACTTGAGACCGCCAATCATGCTGATTGTCCTGATTGTATCCCTGAGCCGTTTGCTCGCCGTGGCCTACGCGCAATAATTATATTAGCTTTGATGGCCAGGATTCCGGCCTACATATCCCTGTCTCGCGGTTCATCGGCCCCGGTCGACTCATTAGCGACACTACGGGTAAACAAAAGGGACGCCGATTGGCGGATCAGGCCCTCCAATTCGCAGAGGGACGGCTAGTCGCTCGACCTACAATCTGTGGTTACCTATCGAAGGGTGGCCCTCCCATCGAGATCAAAGACGCGAGCTGTTTGTTTCACGCACTTTAATTCGACTCTGGCCTCGTGTTCTGAGGATTTTCATCGAGGGACTCGTTAGCGACGATAGGCTACGATCGAAGTAAAAATTTGTTTTAAACTAACAATAGCATAGCAGGTTGTATAATTCGTATCAATTCGTAGTGGTCAAAGTCAACCTTCGGTTCGACGCACTTTCCTACTCGGAACTGGAAGAAGTACCGTTCCCTCCAATCCTAATCGCTCGTTTGACCGTTCCTATTCATATCGCGAATGGAAAGCAGCAAGAATTCCTCTCGTTATCTCGAACAAGCTCGCAGCGCAGCGTCCATAAAGCAACGCAGCCGCGTCCAGGAGAATGTCCGGCACCGTGGCCGTGTATCGACTAGCAAGGCAGGACTCTCAGCAGGATCGTCGACGAGATCGTCGTCTCCTTACGTTGCATGAACGATAGCACTATGATCGAGAGAGAGGCGATGGCATGCGCGAACCGTAAGTTCTGCCCTTAACGGGAGAAGGTACTCGCGGAGCAGGCCGGATCGGCGTCGATATGCAGCCGTTTACAGGTGGACAATGCCGAATAATCAGGCGAGCGTAATGGAGTGCGCGCGGAACAGGGGAGGAGCCACGAGGTGAAAGGCCGATAGCGAGACTGTACTGTGGTACACGGTACACAGGGTAATACACGGGCCCGTTAGACGCGCACGGCATGTTATTACAACACGCGGCTTCTCTATCGTATCTCCAGTTCGCACGGCTCCTTAGCCCTCTAATCGGGGCTCTCGCATCCTGGCGTACGCCCGTGGCCAGCGACCGCGTTCGCCAGCGGGACCAGTACGCCTCCGCGCGTCACATCGTTCGCAACCCCCTCCTTTGTCGAACGTGAAGCGCGTTGCTTCGGTTTTGCTGCTGAAGAAAGGAAAAGAGGGGGAAGAATATTTCGTCCTGGGCCTGATAGTGGACTCATCAGTAAGGGATGTTAGGGATAGGTCAGAAGTTGTATATATCGGAACGCATAGGTAATTGTCGTTCGCAACTCCTTCCTTTGTCGAATGTGTGGCGCGTAGCTTCGGTTTTGCTGCTGAAGGAAGGAAAAGAGAGGGACGAATATTTCGTTCTGGGCCTGATAGTGGACTCATCAGTAAGGGATGTTAGGGATAGGTCAGAAGTTGTGTATATTGGAACGGTTAGGTAATTGTTATTTGCAACCCTCTCCTTTGTCGAACGTGAAGCTCGTTGCTTTGGTTTTGCTGCTGAAAGAAGGGAAAGAACGTTTCGTCCTGGGCCTGATAGTGGACTCATCACTAAGGGATGTTAGGGATAGGTCAGAAGTTGTATATATTGGAACGGATAGGTAATTCTTATTTGCAACTCCCTCTTTTATCGAACCTGAAGCGCGTTGCTTCGATTTTGCTGCTGAAGGAAGGAAAAGAGAGGGAAGAATATTTCGTCCTGGGCCTGATAGTGGACTCATCAGTAAGGGATGTTAGGGATAGGTCAGAAGTTGTATATATCGGAACGCATAGGTAATTGTCGTTCGCAACCCCTTCCTTTGTCGAATGTGAGGCGCGTAGCTTTGGTTTTGCTGCTGAAGAAAGGAAAAGAGAGGGTAGAACGTTTCGTTTTGGGTCTGCTAGTGGACTCATCAGTAAGGAATAGGTCAGAAATTGTATATATTGGAACGGATAGATAATTGTCGTTCGCAACCCTCTCCTTTATCTAACGTGAAACGCGTTGCTTTGGTTTTACTGCTGAAGGAAAGAAAAAAGAGGGAAAAACGGTTCGTTCTGGGCCTGTTAGTGGACTACTCAGTAAGGGATGTTAGGAATAGGTCAGAAGTTGTATATATTGGAACGGATAAATAATTGTCGTTCGCAACTCTCTCCTTCGTCGAACGTGAAGCGCGTTTGAATGCTTTGGTGTTGCTGCTGAAGGAAGGAAAAGAGAGGGTAGAACGTTTAGTCCTGGGTCTGATAGTGCACTATTCAGTAAGGGATGTTAGGGACAGGTCAGAAGTTGTATATATTGGAACTGATAGGTTTAATTGTGCATTTTGGGGCAACTGTAAGCGATGCTGTCCTTCTAGTGATGAGTGTCTGTAGGTCGCCACAGACGAAAGGTTCGCGTGGGAAGCACCTCGACAAATCGCGATTTGTCATTTCTCGTCGCAGCCACGAATTGGCCATTGTCCTCGTGGACACTCGAACGAGGTCAGCGAGCTGGGTAGAGGAAGGGAAGGAGCGATCGGGTGTCGCGATACGGATCGGTTGGAGTAACGATTTCGTTAGACGGTGCGGGCAAATCGATCTGGCCCGTTGGGCCAATTAA
Organism: Xylocopa sonorina; assembly: GCF_050948175.1. Taxonomy (NCBI): domain Eukaryota; kingdom Metazoa; phylum Arthropoda; class Insecta; order Hymenoptera; family Apidae; genus Xylocopa; species Xylocopa sonorina. Next base: position 20,041,589 of record NC_135193.1, read on the forward strand.
AGTTTCCCCAAGCGGAGGACAATGCGACAGCGGGCATTTCGAGAGAATCTCTGGCGAAAAAGTGGCCCAACCGGGCTGACTACAGGCTGGAGAGGGGAGGAGAAGGAAATTAAGCGGTGCAGGACGAAACGAGGACCTCGCAAAAAGGTCCACGAATTCCTATGTAATTCTTTCCCACCCAGGAGGTGGACCAGTCTGCCTCTGTCACGCGCAGGTGGCAGAATTTCACCTCTAAACGAACTCGCGAGCGAACAGAATCGTGGGTACACCTCCGTTTCGATCTCTCCTCTTCGCGTTCAGTGACGATTATGATTTATGTTATTCCACGCGGAGAGCCCTCGTGGAAGGTTATTACGGTTTATTCGTCGAGTATTTCTTTAACCCAATTAAAGGGAGCACGCTCGCGAAACGCTCGACTGGTATAATCGAAGACCATTATACGGGTAATGAATAGGGGTTGAACGGTTAATAAAAAGTAATGGAGAGGCCGCGAAACGCTCGAAAGCAGCGGGTCGATGGTTGTTACTGTTAATAAATACGTTTTGGATATCATCGATAATCATGGTGAACAATGGGCTAGGTTCGGAACAGCCTCGCCAGGCTGCATTTAAATGTGCATTAATTCTTGGAACGCTCGGGTTATTCGTTTCAAGCGGCGTTCACGTGCTCGCGAGATAGAAAATTCTCCGAGCTGCGCGAACAGAAATGGAATTCGCGCGCGGAATTCTCGCGGGGCCAGCCGCTATGAAGGTTTCACAGGCGGATTCATCGGAGGGAATGGAAACGAAGACGCGAAAATAGAATACCGTGGGACGCGAAGTATCGAAAAAGAGCGACGATCGCTTCGCTCGCCTCTGTCCTTTGCAAACGAGGAAACTTTCAAACGATCTGCTCGATCGGCGAGCAGGAAGGCGCGCGGAGTTTCAACGGCGAACGAGTTATCGGAAATCTTTGATACGATACAGAGGCTTGTAAATCAATCAGTAGGTCGGCACAAAAGACGAGCCGTTCCTCGCTTTTGCAGCTCTCCAACCTGCGGATGAGGCTTTAATAAAATAAACCGAATTAAAATTCATTTCAGCCTCGGTTTCAGCGCCCCCAACGATGATCGATCAACGCGGAGAGGACCGCCTCGAAGAACGAACCTCCTCAATGGCTGGACTCGACGATAAAGGAACTGCTCGACGCCATAACGCTTGGTCTACAAAGTATCACGCGTCCAATGAATGTTCCAAGAGGAGGAATGATGGGAACTGCAGTGCTCCTGCAGGCAGCGTTGCAGATTACCCTCGCTCGAGTTCACTGGATGAGCAATCCGCGTTCAGAGCATGGCGACGCGCGAGTCGCGCTGCACGTTCGAGCCTTCAGCCACTTTGTATCTCCGCTACGTTCCGGGCATTTTCATGTTGCTGAAATTCTTTCGTGGAATTCAAGTGTTATTCAAGAGAGGTCCTGAGAGAGCTGCTCTTTTCAATCTCGCGACAGCCACTGCCTGAGACAGCGTTACGATGAAACACTGTCGTCGATCCTCGAGAGTTCGCGTGTTAATATAAATTTCGTCGCCTCGATCGAACTGAGGGGAACAGGTTCGTTCGAGGCGTAACCGCTAGCCGGGACCACAGGTAGGTACACGATTCGTTGGATAGAAAGCCGCGTGAATGGCTCGTTTGAGATTACTTCGCGTTAATTCGCCAGCCTCGACTCGCTCCTCCTTGTACGTGTATTCGATAATAAAATCGCCTTTGACCTATGGAACTTGGCTTGTGGAGCTCGCGAAACAAACCTTTGTCGATCGTCTGCCATTCGATTTTAATCGACGACGAACTGTGCAATGATTTACGTCTCGCGATAAGCTATTTTCTATACAATTGATTATTTAGTTAATTTTTAGAATATCGTAGAACTGTCGACTTCTGAAGTTTCTCAATCGCAACGCGATACCAAGGCACGTATTTTCCAGAGAGGACGCACAATCGAGGATAAACTTTGCCGATCGTCACGATTCGATTTTAATTTACGACGAACTGTGCAATGATTTACGTCTCGCAATAAGTTATTTTCTATACAATTGATTGTTTAGTTAATTTTTAGAATATCGTAGAACTGTCGACTTCTGAAGTTTCTCAATGGCAACGCGATACCAAGGCACGTATTTTCGAAAGAGAACGCACAATCGAGGGCAACCAAATAGCTGAAGCGCGAAAAGTATGTCTACCATAACGCTTTCGAGTAGGTGGTAGAAAATTTCCCGCGCTGGTCGTCGTAACAGCAATTAGAAACGCCGTTTCTCGTTAGCAGCGAACAGGCGAGGCCGCGTAGCGCAGAAGGATCCATCAAACTCGGCCCTCGCCGGGACTTGTTCCCGCGTCCTCCTTTAATTAAGCGAATTAATTAAACGGAAACCGGGGCACGGTTTCGAAGGTGGCGGCGGTAGCTCGCGAGCCGTTTCTCGTTAGAATCCCCAAACGAGAACCGGAAGTCTATGCAGAGAACCAGAGAATCCACACTCCGGATCTTAACGCGTACGAATCCAAACGCATCAAACTTTCGTCATTCTTCCGTGGCAAAAAGAAAAATATCGATAAACAGGAAGAATAAAACAGGCTGGGTACGCGCGAAACGGAAGTCTCGAGTTTGGTACCAGAGCCTTTTCAAACCCAGCGGTGGGGGATGCCATTAGCGAGATAAACGTTTCTCGTTAGAATCCCCAAACGAGAACCGGAAGTCTATGCAGAGAACCAGAGAGCCTACACTGCGAGATCTTAAAGCGCACAAATCCAAACTGATCAAACATTCGTCATTCTTCCGTGGCAAGAAGAAAAATATCGATAAACAGGAAGAATAAAACAGCTGGGTACGCGCGAAACGGAAGTCTAGATTAGCGAGATAAACGTTTCTCGTTAGAATCCCCAAACGTGAACCGAAAGTCTATGCAGAGAACCAGAGAATCCACACTGCGAGATCTTAAAGCGCACAAATCCAAACTGATCGAACTTTCGTCATTCTTCCGTGGCGAGAAGAAAAATATCGATAAACAGGAAGAATAAAACAGGCTGGGTACGCGCGAAACGGAAGTCTCGAGTTTGGTACCAAAGCCTTTTCAAACCAAGCGACGGAGGATGCCATTAGCGAGATAAACGTTTCTCGTTAGAATCCCCAAACGAGAACTGGAAGTCTATGCAGAGAACCAGAGAATCCACACTGCGAGATCTTAAAGCGCACAAATCCAAACTGATCGAACTTTCGTCATTCTTCCGTGGCGAGAAGAAAAATATCGATAAACAGGCTGGATACGCGCGAAACGGAAGTCTCGAGTTTGGTACCGGAGCCTTTTCAAACCGAGCGGCGGGGGACGCCATTAGCGAGACAAACGAAGTCATCAGGAAACTCGTCCCCGCGTGCCCTTTTAATTACCGCGTCCCGTTTTCAAGACGCGGCACGCGCATTTGCATTCGCCGGAAGAGCCGTTTAGTAGTTACTCCGGCACGTTGCACGGGGAAGCGCGGCCCCGCCACGGTTATTTAATGAATAAAACAGAAGAAACACGAGCAGCAGGAGGAAGAGGGTGGAGGAGCGTCCTTGGACGGGACTCGAGACACCGCTGAGACAACCGTGTTACGGTGTTCGGTCGAAACAAGGGGCGGAACACGGCCCCAGAGAAGCCACTGAAAGGACCAACGACGCTGGCATCCGTTCGTTTCGGTTGAGACGCGGGATTGCATTTTAATAGAGGCGTATTAGATCGAGCTTCCGGAACGGCGTCGTTCCGCTTGTCCTTTCGTCGGTTCAGACGAACTTGTTCCGTGACGAGGGCTCAGGATCCCGCGTGTTCCGCCGCCAACGCTTCACAGTGGCCCCCAATAAACCCGGGAACAAGGTCGAGGAGAAAATGGCACCCGTCGCGGGGACGCCGGAAGCGGTAACGCGCGCCGCTCGTTACCGAAACCGAGTGCCCGCTCGAACGAGAGTTTTAATAACACCGTTCAACACGCGAAAGCTTTAATTATCGGACGGGGGTGAATTGTATCTCGCGCGAATTTCACGGTGCCCGGTTTCGGGAACAGGGGAAGTTCGCCAGCGCGCAGCTCTCGCGTTATTGGCTCTATTAAGTGAGCCACGGATCCCGTTTCGAACCGTATACGCTTCGTTCTAACGATCCTGGCCTATTCTCGCACCAACATCTTCGACATTTTTTGCTCTGCTCGCGATACAGCAATTTCTGAGTGCGTATAAGGATATTTGTAGATTTTATGGGCTTTTCTCTTCTTTTTTTTTTTTGTTTTGTAAGCGTGTTACGTAACTGTTGTCGGAATACGCGAGAGTTTGCATCCAGCCACGAAACGTAATTAGAACGGGAAGCGGAAGAGACTTACCTGTAAACGCCTCCTGGAGGGTCACCAAGTTCCAGGCATTAGCGTGCCACGCGGATTCGACAATTAGGGACGCTTTTCCGCAACATCATAATTACATTTGCCACCGTGTTCGTTTGGCGGACGTTCAAAAACTCTTTTCGAAAACGGAACTAGGTCCTGGTTGTCTTTCCGGATGCACCAACGTCGTTGTATCTGCAAAAGAAATTCGTTTGTTGTACGATTATTCCTCGAACTTTGCTACATTATCGACTAGAGAAAGCGTTAAAAACGAGAAGACGATGATTAACTTTCGGTTAATTGGAAATGAAAGCCAACGAAGACAGCCAAGATACGTCTGTTTACTGAAAGCGGCGGCAATTCGAGCGAGCGGAAACTAATTCGCGGGGTTCGAAAGTTCATTTCGTGGTCGACTTAATTCCCGTCTCGTTGGCTGCTAATTACCAGGGGAACTTTTCCGTTCGAGCCAGGACGCGTGGATGTCGCCACCCCCGCCTCCTGCGGGTCACGCGAGCCACGCGCCAGGGAGTTCGCGGGAAAATTCGAACGCGCGTGACTGCACGTAATCGCGGCAGTTTTCGGAAAAGGCTCGTACGACCCTCCGGTTTTCGCGGAATCTGAACGCGATCACGCGATCGAGCGTGATTTACTCGCGACTGCTCGCTAACTCCCTTTACCCGAGAGTTCGTCGACGAGTCTTCGAATCGTGCCTTACCCTTTTCTCTTCTTTTTTCTTTTATATAAATCTGAACAATCTAATCTTCAAACGGTATTAATCTTATAATTAACCTTCAACAATTTAATCATCAAGGATCGTACGAGTATTAACTTGTAATAATTCGTTTAGTGTTGCTATATATCTCATCGTATATCAAAATTGAACGCAACGCAAGTATTATACTTTCTCGAAGCGATCCCAGCACCGCAAAACACCCAAAAACGATCTCCCAGCTTTTATTACCATGGAAATTCACTTCTCACGTGTCCGTGGAAGCTTTACTGATTTAATCTTCAAACAGTATTAATCTTCAACAATCTGATCATCAAAGATCGTACGAGTATTAACTTGTAACATTCGTCTAGTGTTGCTATACATCTCGTCGTATATCAAAATTGAACGCAACGCAAGTACTTTCTCGAAGCGATCCCAACACCCAATAACGATCTTCTGCCTTTTACCACTGTGGAAATTCACTTCTCACGTGTCTGTGGAAGCTTTACTGCTCTAATCATCAAGCATTAATCTTGTATTAATCTTCAATAATTTGGTCATCAAAGATTGTACGAGTATTAACTTGCAACAATTTGTCTAGTGTTGGTATACGCCACGTCGTATATCAAAATTGAACGCAACGCAAGTACTTTCTCGAAGCGATCCCAACACCCGATAACGATCTTCTGCCTTTTACCACCGTGGAAATTCACTTCTCACGTGTCTGTGGAAGCTTTACTGCTCTAATCATCAAACAGTATTAATCTTGTATTAATCTTCAATAATTTGGTCATCAAAGATCGTACGAGTATTAACTTGCAACAATTTGTCTAGTGTTGGTATACGCCACGTCGTATATCAAAATTGAACACAACGCAAGTACTTTCTCGAAGCGATCCCAACACCCGATAACGATCTTCTGCCTTTTACCACCGTGGAAATTCACTTCTCACGTGTCTGTGGAAGCTTTACTGCTCTAATCTTCAAACAGTATTAATCTTCAACAATCTGATCATCAAAAATCGTACGAGTATTAACTTGTAACATTCGTCTAGTGTTGCTATACACCACGTCGTATATCAAAATTGAACGCAACGCAAGTACTTTCTCGAAGCGATGCCAGCACCGCAAAACACCCGAAAACGATCTCCCAGCTTTTACCACCGTGGAAATTTACTTCTCACGTGTCCGTGGAAGTTTTACCGCCAACGATGCCTTCTCCAGGGTCGACAAGAAATTTCGCGCGCCGGACTGTCTCAGCTTTTATCATCGCGGGGCGGTATATCGTGGCGCGTGTCGTAACTCTCGCGAATCCGCGGCGAGAAAGGCTCCCCACGAGCCATTTGCCGGGGCTTTGTGCGGCGGGCGAGCGTTTTCAGCGGTCGAAGGGACCAGAAGAAACTTTGATCCGGCCCTCGCGTAGATTGGACCGAGGGCCACAGACTCGTGAAACGACTTTCACCGAGGAATTTCGGTTTCCAAGATCCCGAGGGGAGGCTCGCGAGCATAAAATCGGGGGATGAGGAACAGCTGGCGACTTACGGTCGGCGATTCCGCGTCGCGGAGGGCTGATTTACTGGCGAACGGCCCTCTCCGTGGCGGGCGACGTTGCTCGCGAGGAGGAGGAATTCCACCGCGGCGCGATACTCCGCTCCGCTGACCGGGAAAGAAGAATGCGATTGATTCGGACACGTCGCGTTTTATTACCAGGTCCAGCGAAAGATAACGGCCTGGACAAGAACCGGCTCGATCCTTGAAATTACATTTCCTGGAATCCACCCTCTCCTCCCTCGCGATGTCTTCTCTTGAGGGGTATTTCAGTGGCCAGGAAGAATCGCGAACGATCGAAGAAGAGATCGCGGACACTCTGATGGACGATTCTCGCTGGAATAGCGTTCTGATATGGTCGTTACAATGGCGATTAGTCGCTGGTGGAAAAGGAAAGTATGTCGCTCGTATTTATGGTCGTTCGTTTCATTCAATTCCAGGGGTATACGAACCGCGCTGGTTTCATTTAACTTCCTTTGAACTCGCTGCTTCTGCTCGCGTCCGTTTTTATAATTCAACGGCACGCGTTCATATTTTATGCCAGCGGATTATTTATTTATCCGTTCGAGAACGTAAAGATCGTCGTACTCTTTGCTTATTAATTCCAGTGTGGCGTGTGCGGAGCGTATTAGATCGAGGTTCGATCCTCGACGAGCTGGACAACAGGTCGATCGGTCGCCTTTGACGGAAAGAGGCGAGGGTACGCGCCTCGAGGAATCGACGACCGGTTTTGTAACGTCCGTTTAATTGAGTGGCCAGCCGTGCTTGTTGGCGGACCCGGGTGAAACCGGGCGGAGAAACGGGAATCGAGAAGGACGTCGAAACCGGCATAACGGAAATTGCTGCGAGGAAATCCAATTAATGGTCCCGCGTCTTTTGCTGCATTGCTCTCGGTCCCTTGCCGCAGCAGCGATACTGAAACGGCCGCTTATGCCACTGGTGCTGCCTGCTCGTTGCCTCGCTTGTCCGTACCAGCTACCATCCAGTCATTCGAGACGTCGTTTTGACGTTCGAATTGGCTGTATTTGTCTTCAGTCCAGTATCTAACAGCCATTGCGATGCTCTACATCTAACAAATCAAGACACATTGGTCGAGTTCCACAATAGAATCATCCTAGTTGGTCCTGGCTATTTTCTAATTTCTTGAAAGATTTAATTTCAACATCTTTAAACGACGACAGAGTGAATTTTATGTACTCGTTTAAGCTGACCTTCGAATTGGCTGTATTTGTCTTCAGTCCAGTAGTTAACAGCCATTGCGATGCTCTACATCTAACAAATCAAGACACATTGGTCGAGTTCCACAATAGAATCATCCTAGTTGGTCCTGGTTATTTTCTAATTTCTTCAAAAATTTACTTTCAACATCTTTAAACGACGACAGAGGGAATTTTATGTACTCGTTTAAGCTGACCTTCGAATTGGCTGTACTTGTCTTCAGTCCAGTAGTTAACAGCCATTGCGATGCTCTACATCTAACAAATCAAGACACATTGGTCGAGTTCCACAATAGAATCATCCTAGTTGGTCCTGGTTATTTTCTAATTTCTTGAAAGATTTACCTCGAACATCTTTAAATGACAATAAAGTGAATTTTGTGTACTCGTTTAAGCTGCTTGTGGATCAGCAGACGGTCCATCCCAGTATTCAACGATTCGTCGAACCCCAACGCACCCCTTCCCCCTGTATATCCGTTTATCCCAGTCCCACGTTCCAGCGGCCCATTCGTCCATTTGCATTCCTGTTCCGGCCGTAGGCCTGGAAACGTTAGTTCCGCGGAAGTTCCAGGAATCGGCGAACCGGGCATTCCTCGACGGCTGCGCGGCTCTCGACGTAGTTCCGTTCCATCGAGTTCTATCGGGCGAACCGTGAATGGGTGTGGTGTGGGACACGAGGAGGCGGGGAACGCGGGGAATTCCTTCGACCATAGAAATTTTGCATTCCGTGGCCAGACCGCGTAATATCTGGTTCCGCGTCCGCTTCGAAATCGATTCGTCGACTACGTCGACCGATCTCTGACCCGCCACCCTCGCCACGATGTAAACTGAGGTCGATCGAATTCCCTTTACTAGTCGACGGATTAAAAGATTCTATAGAACGACGATTAGACGGTCGAGTTGGTCGAAGGACCACTCCTTGTCTGTACAGTTGACGAGTGAAAGAAAAATCGCGAGTAAAAGCTGAAGGTCACCGTAAGAAGATCCATCGCGAGTAAGAAATCCCTTCCTCGGTCATTTTATATGAAAACAATTTCTTCTGAGCGGCTCGTGCGGCTGTATCCGCAGTCATTGGCTCAGCCAAGCCACTGAGAGATGAAATAATATTGACGCAGTGTTTTACCGGTTCCCCGCGGTGATCGAGCCTCCTCCTCCTCCTCCTCCTTGGAGTAAGAAACGAATCGGGCTGGATGCACGGCTGCGAGGACGCGCCGCCATTAATAATTCCATTAAACCGTGCAAACACTGCCTGGATGGAATAAATCAATAATAGACTTTTACCCATGAACGAATAACATTTGCATCCGTTACCCTCCTCCTCCTCCCCACGCTTTCTGTTTCCTCGTTCACCTGTGCGTACCTGTTGGTTCAAAGCTCGCGGGCCTACCCTGCCCTCTGTCTCGCTGTTCACGCCTGTTCAGCTCGAATTTTCGCGCGATCGAACGCGAATCCGTTAACCAATTCAGGATGGAACCGACTGTTGGACGCGAGTCGATCGAGTAACGAAATCGAGACGGATGAAGAACGATTGAACAGTGTTATCCTGAGCGAAGGCAAAGTCAATCTCGGGATAAGAACGCCCAATCATCGAGAGGAGTCGTGCCTCACCCCCTCGGGTCTTAAGATCTCGCGCAAACAAGAAAGTGCTCGACGACTTCTCCTCTCTCGACGCCGCGTTTCGAGGAGGAATCGATCCCAACCGCTCGGGTAATGTCGCTCGTTAGCCGCGATCGCTTGCTTTATTGCCGTCGCATTGCTCGCGAATAACGAAGCCTCGTAATTCTCGATCGTTCGACCGCGGGAAATTCGTCGTGCCGTGGTTCTCCGGCTCGAGCTAATCGGTAGGAATTCAGCAAGAAATCGATATAACCGCGTCGTTATTCTCTCTTCTTTCAATTTGCTTGAATCGTAGACTCGCGACGGGGAGAAAGATCGCGAGTATCGCGCTTTGGCTGGTCGTAAACGGGAATTAGGCATCGGTATCGTCGCGTACGTAACTGGCTGGCAAGGAATCGGCTGTTACGTGATTTAACAACAACGAAACACGCGGTTGGCCGCGGGCCCACGGCTGCTCAGGCACGCGCGGGCGGAGCTTAAAGCTCTATCTAGCTTTATCTCCAGAGTGTCCGCCACGACGCGTGCCGCATTCTTAATCGAACTGAAACTTGGTTCACCGCTCTCGTCTCGTTTTTCATCTTTCAATTGGACGAGAGCGCGCCTCGCATCGATACGAGGAGCAACGCGTATTCTTCTGATCAAGACTGACACCCTCTAAAGACGAACGAGATTCGACGTCGCGTTGGAGGACCGCTGAGAGGTCGTCGCGCGATGAATGGCGCGAGGTTATGGTTAATTAGCCAGCGATGGTTTATCGTATCGATTCGTGGATGATCGTGTGCGTATACGCGAAGTGGTTTTTGGGTTTCGATGTTTGCCATTGGACCTCTGAGTGGTCGATTAATTTCGCGAACGATATCAGACGAAGATCGTGGCATTTTGCGATAACCTGTAGAACAGCGCGTGGCGTTCTCCTCGATGGTGGTCGAATAAATATACAGCGGCCGGATAACAGGTCGGGGCTGAACGATTTTCGACGTGCCTGGTGATTAATCGAATTTCGCGCGGCGTGTCTGCGAAATTTCCCGTGGCATTTATCAAATTCCGCCTTTAAAAACGGATTTGTTACAGCGCTGTGGTGGCTCGTCCTGGCGAAGCCGGCATAATTCATCCTGTAAACCGTGCCGTGCTTAATTGCACGTAACGCGACCGGTTAACGATTTAATCGCGCGGGTACCGATTCGGCCGCGGAACTGACGCGTCGTCCCCGACCCTGAAACGAGCGCGTCGACGCTCGATTGCTCGTCGCTGACGCGAATCTGGAACCGTGAAAACGCGAGCGAATCGATTATTCGACGCGATATTCAGCGACAGAGTGTTAAAGTTACGTTCGCGAGTAAAACGAGTTCAATTCATGTAAAGTTTTGCATTAAAGTCCCATTTTTTCTTTTTTTGTTTGAAGCTTTAGGTTACATTTTTAAGGATCGAGGTACAGCGATCTTTCGATTGCTCGTCGCTAACGCGAATCTGGAACCGTGAAAACGCGAGCGAATCGATTATTCGACGCGATATTCAGCGACAGAGTGTTAGAGTTACGTTCGCGAGCAGAACGAGTTCAATTCATATAAAGTTTTGCATTAAAGTTCCATTTTTTCTTTTTTTGTTTGAAGCTTTAGGTTACATTTTTAAGGATCGAGGTACAGCGATCTTTCGATTGCTCGTCGCTAACGCGAATCTGGAACCGTGAAAACGCGAGCGAATCGATTATTCGACGCGATATTCAGCGACAGAGTGTTAGAGTTACGTTCGCGAGCAGAACGAGTTCAATTCATATAAAGTTTTGCATTAAAGTCCCATTTTTTCTTTTTTTGTTTGAAGCTTTAGGTTACGTTTTCAAGGATCGAGGTACGGCGATCTCGTTAGGCTGAAATCAACGACTAATCGATTTACGTGGATGAGAGGCGAGCCTGGAGAACTAAAAAGCGAGAGGAGGTGCAGAGTGGCGAACGGAAAGGGAAGACGTTTGCCAGCAGCGTCGAAGTAGAAAGTCGAGGAAATGGTAACGAGCAGACTCGATTGCGGAAACCAGCTGAGTCGGGACTCGATCTGACATGCTCGTAGCCACCTTTCTGTTGCTTCGTTGCGAGCTGGTGCAAAACGAAATTGTCGTCAATAGTTTGAAAACGTTGAACTTGGACAACGCCTCGTTTAATTATCAAAATAAAGAATACTTGGATCCTTCAGATTTTACAATAACTTCCTCGAGTCGTGGTTCGTTTTTTATTACGTGGACCAGAGCAGTGTTCTACTGGGTCGTCATCGAAGCAGTAAAACTCTGGTTAAAGTAACAGTTTCTTTGGATTCATCAGACTCTACAGAATTGGTTGAAACTTGGTCCCGTTCCAGTGATACCTACGTTCTCGAAAAAAAAAAAAAACTGTAATTTAAAGTTTTTTACCATTTCGTCGAAGCTTTTATCGGGCGTGGAGCGGCCAACAGCGGCGGCTGGCTTAATTTATCATTCAGGGAGACACGCTGCCCCTTTTTTGGCTGGCTCGAGGGAACACGGAGGCCACGGGTTATTTCCAGGCCTGGACTCTGTCGGCCGAAAATTGCCGCGGAGTTTCCTGAATACTTCCTTCCGGTTTTAACGCGTTATTAAGCAGCAAATTTCTGCCTCTTTCTGCCAACACCGCGCAGTAATTCATTTCCCCTGTTTTCGCGTCCGCGCGTTTCGCGCGCGACGCTTCCTCCTCGAGCAGCCTCTTCGTTCCTCGACGGTTCCTCGAGGCCATCGCGTCGATCTTTCTTCGACTCTCTTTCTCCCCTTTCCCTCTCTCTCTCTCTCTCTCGCGAGACACGTCGATCGTGACGCGAACGGCTTTTCGAACATCGTTTCGCGTTTCGAATCAATCCCGATGCCCGCCTCTCAGTCACGATAAAAGCCACCCGGTGCTTGGAAAGCATTATCGTTCGTTTAAATATTCATGCGGACGTCGAGCGGGCTACGAACGAGCGTAACTACGCGTCGATACCAGGGAATGTTAAGTTCTTTTATGTATCGGGATATTGATGAAGAAAGCTCGCCTCGACGCATCTCCGCGGGTAATGGATACCTTCTGTTATTTGAAAAGCAAATTCACGCGTCTGTCATTCTGTAAAGCCCTTCGCTTCGAATATGCTGCTCGAAGAGGAACGAAAGTCTGTGCTCGAAAGAAACTGGATTTCTACTATTCTCAGTTGCTTGTTTATTAACTAAACGATGTAAGTATTAGTAGTGACAAAAACCTAACCATCTGTTCTTCTAAGACTGATTAGAAATCGCTGAAAAATATGGTCGCGAGATCATTACCAGTATAATAGTGACAAAACTCAACGCTCTGTTCTTCTAAAACTGGTTAGAAATCGTTTAGAAATATACTCGCGATATTATCACCAGTAATTCGTTCGTGGTAGCAAAATTTTCCTCGCGTTCACCGCGAGGCATTATCGAGCACGTCTCCGCACCCTTCCACAGGACGCTCGCACGGACAACCGGATTCGAGCGGAGAGAGAGAGAGAGTCGTATTAAAAGAGGGATTCTTTTGAAACGCGCACGCCAGCTTTTACACTTCGAACCTCGTTTTTTTTTCTTTTTATTTCGCGCGGAACGCGCGTCGCGTGAATACGAGAACCGCGGACCAAGTGAAGAGGAAAAAAGGTAGGGAGAGGGCGCGCTCGTTTTGCACCGAAATCGAAGTAACCGTTGTCGCGAGGCAGCTATGACCCGTCCGCCTTCCACCCTCCTCGTTTCACCCCTTTTCGCGCCGCTGAAACGGGTGTCCACGCTCGCAGAGCCGTATGAATAGCCGCGCGAGGAAATTCAGCCGTGCTCCGCTCGATGGAGAACGGACAGCGTTTCGAGTGCGAGGTTAATTTCGTAATAAACGAGCGCTCGATCCTTTCACGAGCTCCCGTCCCTCGCGCGGAATTATATTCGTAACCGACGCGCGCATGAACTCCAACGCCGCATTGTTCCACGTTTAACCACCCCCCTCAGATTTTACTCGAATTCCCAAGTTTTTCAAACAACCTCCTGGAAGTTTGCGTCAGCGAGTTTCCAAGCGAGGAAACACGGTAACGACATCCGAATGCTAATAAACTCCGCGCTTCCGCGATGTCACGTCGAGAACGGAGACGATCGAAGGGCAAACGCGTCGGCCGCGTTACATCAGCGGGGCTGAACGCGCGACGAGGCAACACCTCGAGGAAACACGATCACCGTTTCTCAACTTATAAGCATCAAACTACGGATCCAACGACGGAACTCGAGAACAACCGCCACGATGGAGGAGAGGGGGTTGGCAGGAACGCGCTACGTCGATGCGAGAGGGGGATGATCGTTCGCTTGAGCCGGCTGCGACGGGCGGGAACGAGCCCAGCTCGCAAACGTTGAACGCGGCTCCCGCGGGTCGCGGACGCGCGATCCCAGCCTCGACTGGTTGGAACGGAGCCGACTTGGCGAAACGGATGCGAAGTTTACGAAGTTCCGCGGTCGTTAGTCGTAGGCCAGGCTATCGCTAGCGCCCGCCGTCGAGAGATAAGGAGCCGTGAACCAGCGCGGATGAGGGAACTTCCGGGTGCGGAAGTTACCACGAGACAGAGCCGACGTCTTCCCTGAACGGCAGTTGCGGACGATGCATGCAAAGTTGTCGTTCGGTTAGCCGATTATATTCGTTCGCGGACCGAGCCAGTGGCTCTAACAACCCCTCTGCCAGGGTTACGCCTCGCGAGGGATGCTCTAATCTTCGTGGCAGCGTTGCACGCGTACAACGCGAGCAACGTAAGCATCTGCCAGTTCTGTGTACCAGTTTTGGTTACTTAACTTGTTCTGCTTTTGTCTGGTGTCTCGAGTGAATTTTAATATTTGTTTTCGATCACTTGAGAGAGATCACGATAGAGCAAAGTTGTTTGGTTGGGGATGTTAGAATGAAAGAGGAAAAGGGGTAGAGTTTGGTTGACTCTGGGTAACGGAGTTTGGAATCGCGAGTAGCCAAGCATCTGCTTGGTTGTGCCAGCTCTGGTTACTTAACTTGTTCTAATTTTGTCTGGTGTCTCGAGTGAATTTTAATATCTGTTTTCGATCACGATAGAGCAAAGTTGTTTAGTTGGGGATGTTAGAATGAAAGAGGAAAAGGGGTAGAGTTTGGTTGACTCTGGGTGACGGAGTTTGGAATCGCGAGTAGCCAAGCATCTGCTTGGTTGTGCCAGCTCTGGTTACTTAACTTGTTCTAATTTTGTCTGGTGTCTCGAGTGAATTTTAATATCTGTTTTCGATCACTTGAGAGAGATCACGATAGAGCAAAGTTGTTTGGTTGGGGATGTTAGAATGAAAGAGGAAAAGGGGTAGAGTTTGGTTGACTCTGGGGTGACGGAGTTTGGAATCGCGTGACGGGGACCGATTAAAAAGCGATCGACGCGCTCGCGGGCAGGCAGTTAAAAGAGATTAGCAAACAGAGGTATTACAGGTCGGCGCGCAAACAAATTGTAATTATATTCGAGGCATTATTACGCCACTGTCGGCTCGTTCATGGCATCCGATTATATTTCCACCGTGGCTATTTTCCCGGCGCAAATACGCGTTATTTGTTCGGCATTCGTTCGTCGCGGGCAAACAATAAAGTCACGTCGGCCCTCGAACGCGCCGTAAATATATGCGGCGAATAATGATAGAAGTCAATTAAAGCGGAGGCTACAATTCTATCCGCCGTGGCCAATCGCAACCCCCTCCCCTTCAGTGTAGCAAAACGCGTGTCCCGCGATTTAAAAATAATACAAAGGCATCGACGCTCCATTGTACTTGCGCTCAGCATTTACATACTGATTAAATCCCCCGTGGGCGATACGGAATTCCCTATATTTTAATTGGTTAATACCTCCACGCGACTACGGGAATTTGATATCGCGCAAATGAAACGATAAACCGGACGCGAACGGGGGGAGAGTTCGAAAATATTGGCTACGCGACGAACGTTGGCGAAGACACGATGATATTCAGCCGTCTGCGAACATACCATCGTGAAACGGCGGTAATATGGAGGAAAATGGAAGTGAGGGGGACCAGGAATCAATCGTTCACCAGCCCCGTCCGGTCCTCCGCTCGGTTCCGCTCGACTTCAAAGGTGCTCGAACCGACAGGGGTGGAGGGCGGCGTAGGTGGCGCGCGACAAACGCGGAGGACAGGTTTCAGGGGTTTGAGGGGCGGTTTCGACCGCGTAAACGCGTTCACGTGCTCGCGGTGACGCTTCTGCGGTGGTAGCCGCGGGTATCCGTCCGCGAGATGAGAAAACGGAGAGAAAAATGGGGAGAACTCGGACGAGGGGCGGAGTCGAGGGTCGTGGCCGTCGCCGCGGGGGTTTTCACGCGAGAACACCGCCGCTGGACGACTCCGTGGAGACATCAGAGGACACAGGCCGCCGGCTCGCTTTTGTTGACGAGGGTGGCTTTGAGACCAGGCCGCCGACAAGCGTTGAACAATCGATGGGAACGCTGGGAATGATTCTGGGGGCGAACGGACGCCTTAAACTGGGCCAAAAGACTTCTGAGAGGCCGCTTACAGGTGCAACGCACTTGCCAAAATGGGGTTGCGAGAGGTACGTTTCCTGGAAACCTGAGATACTGCCGTTGGAACGAGGTCGTAACTTAGCAGGCTCGTAAAGTAATTCCTTTAAGCGAGAAAACCGAACGGCTACGGTGGATTTCGCGCGAGGTCCCTTTTCACCATTTTGGTCATTCCAGGGGAACTAATAACGATAATTCTTGCTGGAATTCGACGACCATCGAAATCTCTGAACCGCATCGCGCATCCATCGACTCCTCCAACCGTTCTCACCACCTTCTACCAGGTAAAGTGTTAAAAAATCCAGCGTCGAATTGATTCTGCGAGCGCTCGCGCTCCAATAACCCTGTTTCCGAGCGAGGTTTCTGTGGACCCTGGATCAAGATCTCAAAGAAACGAACCAGACCGGGTAGTAAAAGGGAACAGTCATCGAGATTCGCCGGCGGAAAGCTGCCAAGAACGTTTTCCCACGAACGACTCCCACGGATAGTCGGCGAATATTGATTGCGCGTCATCTTCGAGCCCTTCCGCCGCCAGCTACGTTCGAGGCCTTCGTCTTTCGCGAACATCGCGAGCCATCGAACCTGCTCCTCATTGCCCTCGGGAACAAACGCGAAACTGATATTTTTAACCAGTCACACGCGAGTATCCACGCGCGTTCCCAGCCTCCTGGCGGCCGAATTCTAGCAGAAGAACATCCCTCGCTGGACGCGTCCCAGGGGTATTTTTCCAACTGATTCGATGCGACAACGCTTTCTGCCCATTGGTCATGCGATAGTAACCGGACGTGTGACCAGAATATCGCGTTATACCTCTGACAGCACTTCCATTATGTTTGCCGTAGCGGAAACGATACACGCTCGAGACGAGAGGAGCGTTTCCGTGAGTGGCTTCGAGAGGCAGTCTCGATCCGGCTACCTTTCGCACGACCCTAAATTCAACGCCCAACTCGCTCTCTCCCTCCCTGTTAAGCAACGTAACACGTGTACGCGGTCGAGAGGCTCTCGACTCATTGAAAATGACCAAGGTCGGGTGTTAAAAAACAACCAGACGCTCAAGTAATCGTCTGTTCTCCTCTTTCATCGCGGAGCCACTCGAGAGTGTATCCACGCAGTCGAACGGTGACCAGTGACGTCATCAAAGGAGCTATCGTAACGAGTGGTATCCACGAAATCGGAAGTCGAGGGTGATACCCGTTAACGATCAAAGAATCGAACCAGTCGTGACTCGAGTTAAGAATTGGATGCGTTAGCTTATGGCTGGGGCCAGCGGTCTCTGGCACGTTTCAGTGGACACTCGTTATCGCGGTGGATCGTTGGTCGGACACGGGAAAGTAACGGAGAACGGAAATAGGTCGGGAGGGGCCGGAAGCGACATTTCACCGACGCGGTTCGCCAGGAATCCTCTCCAGCGACGGGCTCGAGAGACAGAGACGGCGCTCGTTTCCACGGAAAGAAAGTCAGAGAGAAGAGAAAACGGTGGAAGCGCGGGGAAATGGCCTCGCAGTACGTTACCATCGCGTCCGTTACGCGGCGCCCACCCTTTACGTTATTGTTACCACCGATAGCGACGGGGACAGGGGCGGAATTTCAATACGCCGTCTCTGCCTCCAATTTCATACGCGGGACCGTATCCAGAAAGCTCCGTGGCTTTTCTAATAACTTAGAATTCCGCCGTCAGACCTTTTAAAAGTACACCGCGAGTACGAAACCTCGTCGCTGCTGAAAATCTCGACTCTCGCCTACGGACTTTTCGCCCTGTTTCCGTGTCGCGCGAGTGCCCATTGCACCCTCCAACATTCCTTACATATTTTTACCATCCAGAAAGTACGAACGCGCATACCATCGATACACCATCGAGAACAGAAGTACGCGTTCGAAAAAGGATTAACAGTTACGAAATACCCAATGATCGAGAAAGAACCTTTGGACCATCGATCGACCGCGATCATTAACAGTTCCCTGGCGCGTGTTATCATCGAACGCTCGCCAAAAGCATCGCGAAAAATAGCCTGGCAATTAGCTAATAAATTGCTCGCGCTGGTAGACGCGAGGGTGTTGGGGATGGTGCGTTCGAGGGTGGTGGTAGCCAGGTTAAATCGCGCTGTTTACCAATGCCGCCTCTATATGATGACGATAACGTTAAATAACTCGTTACGAGGCCTCTCGCGCGCGCTGGCTTTGACGATAATACGGATAGGGGCGCGGGAAATCGGTTTCTATGGCTCGTTCGAGTTAACGCGCGGCTACGCGCGCCTGTCTCCGCGTCGCGACGCCCAACCCTCTCTCCCCTCCTCTCTCTAGAACTGTACATAATAGCGGCGGGTAGTAGCGCGGGCTTCAATTAATATGGGTATCGACGTTTCGCCGGAGTCACGGTGACATTTCACCTCAGCCTCGATCTCGACCTCTGCGAGCCGACACGGCCTGTCCCTTTCTGTGATGCCACGCGTTCCGCGGATTGCTCTGTTCGAACAATACCGAGGGCACCAACCACGTCTCTCTCTCTCTCTCTCTGTGTGTACACAGCGAATTGATAGCAGTTGATAATTTAACTGACGCGTAATATCGCTCGCTTTCGAGGAAATTCATTTCAGTGTCATGGAGGATCCGTGGAATAAAAAAAAAGAACAAATATGTGAAATAAATTTCGATGACTTAAATAGAAAAATATTATTCCTGACTTTTATTTTTTATACGCGACACGAACGATTGAATAGAAACTCACATATGCGTACATATGTTCGAGTAAACGTTTGAGCGAGGCAGAAAATAGCAGACGGTTCTTTTGACACTGGTTCGAAGGTACTGTCTAAGCTCTCGCGATCACGTCGAATCGATGTCGTAGCTCGTTCGAAGGCCCTCGATCATCGAGGAAATTCATTTCAGTGTCATGGAGGATCCGTGGAATAAAAGAAAAAGAACAAATATGTGAAATAAATTTCGATGAATTAAATGCAAAAATATTATTCTTGACTTTTATTTTTTATACGCGACACGAACGATCGAATAGTAACTCATCCACGCGTACGTATGTTCGAGTAAACGTTTGAGCGAGGCAGTAAATAGCAGACGGTTCTTTTGACACTGGTTCGAGCGTACTGTCTAAGCTCTCGCGATCACGTCGAATCGATGTCGTGGCTCGTTCGAAGGCCCTCGATCATCCGATCGAGCGTCTGCATTTTCAATTCCACCGACGTAGCTATTTATTCCCATGCACGCCAGTGCTTTTAATATTCCGATGGGACGCGGGGGGACGTCGCGCGACGCTTGGATCCCGGGAAACATTAACGCGCGCCGTTTTACCTAAATCACGGGAACGAGAGCCCTTGTTTTATGCATCCACGTCCGTTCTGCTTAACTTCGACGACACGACGAGGCACGAACGAACAAGTTTCAATTAATGCAACGATAATTTGGCCTTGTCCCGCGTGGTGCACTGGGATCGAGGATCCGCCAGAGCGGTCGACCATTAAGCGAGAAACAGGATTGAATCTTTGAACGACGCTGAATTCTTCACGTCGTCTCTGTCAGAGAGGATGTCAGCGAAGGAGTACACGCGAATGACTGTTGCTACAACGTAAAGTACGAGTTACCAATCGAAATGGTAACGATCGTCTTTTCCACGCGATACCAAAGCGGGGTCATTTGTTCCTCAAACATGTCGCTGCCTCGATCTCCGTGAAAGGGGGACGCGACAGGGACAATGTCGATTTTAATGAATGCTCGAAGGGAGTCGAGAGACGCTGAACAATGGCGTATCGACGCGGAACGGCTAGAAATAGGATAATATAAATAGAAAACTGGGTGGATTGAAGACGTCGGGACGGAGGGTTGGGTCGACGCGGGACGAAGAGGACGTCGCGTCCCCCCTATTAATATTGACGTACCCGGCTGCCAGTATCTCTATATCTCGATCGAGTATTCAGGGTGAGGCGACGCGTTTGATTGGCGCCTCTGGGGTCATTTCGATGGATGAATGGTTCCTCTGTGTTCGGACCCTCGTGTCATCGCGGCTCGCCGAAGGGTTTTTGCGAAAAATGAAAAAAAAAACGCGCACGGACACACACAGATGGAAGAAGAGGACAGAAGGAACGGGGTAAGAGCAGAGGGAGAGAGAGGAGAGATCTAAAGGGGGCGGGAGTAGGTAGGAAAAAAAATTGATTGGCCCTTCAGGATGCGCGCTGTCGCATCCGTGAACCAGGCCAGATATACGCGTTGCGTTCGAGCTCATTGTCCTACGGGCATCCCTGCGTTCGACTAATTTCTCCTCGGCTCTCTCTTGCGCCGTTTTCATCCGCCACGCACCCTTTCACCTCCCCCTGGCTCTATTTCGGACGATGAAGAACCCGCGGGAAAAAACGAGGGGAAAAAACGAAACAACCAGCAGGCTGGAGAAGGGGATGAAGAGGGAAATGCTCAGTGAAAATGGGACGCGGGGGTGCATTGTCGGACGGATCGCGTCGTGAAGCACGTCGCGTCGGAATATTTTGTCAGCGGAGAACAGAACGACAGGAAAACAGCACGGAGGCGCGATTATTCGAAGAGGGGAATCGCGATCGTCGATCGTTCGACTTGAAGAGGAAGTAGTATCATTGGAAAGCTGGACGCAGGTGCGCTGAGAGGACGAGTATCGAGAGAATATTTGGAAGTACAGTTTCCGGTTATCGTCGATCCTGACTCGACTTTCGTCCGTCTTTTTTACAGCCACGGTAGAGTCGCTCTTTTGAATAAAGGAACGATTTCCATTGAAACGACGTAGATGGCGTTTATGTATAGAATATTTCGTAAATAAGGGTAGAACCAAAGTTCGAAACGATCCGAAGGACGCTCGAAATATCAACGCACTCTGTTTATTCTGAACGACCTTCGCGATTCTTAAATACGGATTGTCAGGCAAAAAAGCACCCTCTTTAACGAGGGCGCAGCAACAACCCACGGGACTCAGGATGGCACGGGGATGCAGGTAATTAGACATCCAGGTGTCCTCTGGTTCTCTACCACCCCACGGGGTCAGGATCTTCCGGGACCATTGTCTGTTTTCGCATTCACCGATTCGATCACGGTAGGCTAACTTCTCTAACGACCTGACGCGTCGTGTCATTAACGATTCGTCGAAATCGACGATCCACCGCTGTTCCCAGCGGTCCACGGGTTAGAACCGCAGGTGCGAAAGAAAGGCGTTCGAGTTTTTCACCGCGTGACTCAGCCGCTACTTTCTCAACGCGCTTCGACGAACCGGTAAACCGTGAATAAGCTGATCCTGTCGTACCAGTTTGGGCTCGAATCCTCAACCACGTTATGGCGCTCCACACTTCCGTTTAGACGTTCGAATTCGAATATTAAACATCGTTTGCGTTCAAAGTAAAAATAGTCAGAAAGTAAGTTAGTTTTACTAACAGTAAACAGCAACGAAACCCCAAAATTTCCCATGTGACATTGTAGGGGACTAATTTCTTACCCCTCGACGAATACCAGCCAGTCTTCACCCCAGTCGTTGCTGCAACTATTGAGCCGTCCTCCTTATTTATCGCCAAGCAACGCGGCTCTCAAAGAGCGTCCCCCCAAACAGCGTCTAATAACTTACTCTCCCCTGGACATTCCAAGCGCGTCAAGAGAGCCATTCTCTTCCTTTTCATTAGCCCTGGTCGCGATTTCTTTTCGATGGACCACGCGTCGCAGCCTGGAGGAAGCGGGACAGGGGGCGGGGCCGGAATTTCTGGCGACTCCCGACGACCGCATCGGCTTCCGGGCGCGTTCGATTCACGGTCGGACAGCCGCGCGGCGAGCGACATCAAAGGGACCAGCGGCAGGGCACGATGTCCCGCTGAGATCGCGCAAACACTGGCCACTGGATCGAACGACGAAAACACGTGGTTTCAGCTTCGTTGGCCACGATGACGAGGAAGCCTGGATCGAAGATGTTATCGATACAATGACTGGCGCCACGCTCCATGGCCCTTGTTGTCCGCGCACACCACTGACCGAATTCGGAAAAGCTACCCCCGACAGTGGCGTACCTGGCTTCCTTTTCAGTCAACTGTGCATTCACGCGGTTAACAAATAACTGTTGAATTCGCGAGACTTGCATTGTATCGAAATGAGAGGAGAACCGCGTGGGTTCGTCGCGTGGGATAACTTTGGATTAAGAACGATCTACATCGAAGGATGGAGTAACGGAGTGATTCATGAGGTGGTTTGCACAATTTTCTTACGCTGAAAGCTGATAGCTATAGTGGGCTTATCTATGGAATGTTCGTTCGGCAATTATACGGCGGTAATTACGAAATTACTTAGATATAGACGGAATAATGGAACAATAGCGGTGCTTTGTAACGCTATCTATAATCAGATACTCCAATCCATGGTTAAACGTGGAAACACCCGAGGCATCTTAATTCGAATCGGTCATTGAGCTAAACGGTTGATTATAGCCCGAGAGCAAACCGCGGCCTCTCACGGAAGCCATTTAACTTACAAGTTCCTAACCCCGACAGGTCCCGAACCCAGGGCTTTTCCAAGACGTTACAGTCTCGCGCGAACGCGTCCCGCGTAGCCGGAAACCACCGCAAAGGGAGACGAGAAGAGGAGCGCCCAGCTTTGTGTCGTCCGGGGAGAAAGTTAATTCTTTTTATCTCGACGAGGGACGACGACGTGCACGCAAACCAGCGTCTCAGGCATCGACAGGACACCTGGCCAGCTCGATAATGGCGTCCCGCTGGTCCCTCTCCTCGCTTGGATCCAGTTCTGTCTGGGAAGCCACGGTACAATTATAAGCTTCCGCTTCGACGACCATCCTTAACCCACCCTCTCGACTCCTTCTTCGTAAATTTCCCTCCACCAACGTCTGGACGCGGGTCTCCTGGGCGGAGCTCCTGGACGACATGATCGTCGCCCAGCTACGAATCTGTTTGTGGACGGTGTACCAATACCAACGAGAAGAATTCGACCACTTTGTACAAGCGGTTACCGATATAATGGCGCACGGTCTCTTTGGACGGGACCAGTGGTAACTTTATTGAGACGGTTACAGGAGGGATGCCCCTTTGTCGGTCGAATGCGATGACAGGACGCTTCACAAATTTCGCGATCCATTCGCCGTGGGATACTTGTGTCCTTTAATGGACGAAGAGTGTGGAGACATTTGTCTGCAAGGCTGAACGATCCCCTGCTTCGAGGACTCGCGACGTCGTTGGTTAACGGTGGAGAGGTTCTTTAAAATCCTTCGATACTCCTTTTACATCTACCACGGTCCCCCTTTCGTCGAAAGGGACATTCGAGGGCCAAGGTTGAAGCGAATCGGCGGCGAAATCGCGGTCGCTACCCCCGCGAGCGTATCGCAGAGTCGAGTACGTCTGTCGGTCTTATTGTTAATCTATGAATTAAGCTCCGTTTAATCTGCGGCTGGGTACGGCGAGCCCTCGAACAAGGGCCATCCTCTCCTCCTTTGTGCCTCCCGTTGCGGATGCTCCACGACTCCTGCCGTCCTCCTGGCATCCGAAGCCGGTGCACTCGAACCCCTTTCGAATTATCCTCGGATCGGCCGTGTCAATGGAACCGGCTCGGCCCTTTAAGGGGTGGCTACCCACCGCGAGAATCCAATTACGTAATATCGTGGCTGCGGTCTCCCGAAGAAGCATCCGTGATCCTCGATGACAGAGGACTGGCGAGGAGAGCGAGAAGGAGGGCTGGAGAGGCCCCAAGGACGCGGAGGGTGGGATTTTGGTGAACCAAGCGTCCCTCCTATCCGGTGTATGGGCCAACCCAGGTGAGAATAACGCGCATCTCACGCTGTCCCGACTCCATCTGCCTACGTGGGTGCCGATCCGTTTTCATCGTCCCGCTCCTGTTTCCAGGAAAGCTCGTCGTTCCGTCCGACGACGTCGTTTCCCTGTTAATCCACCCTCTGATTTCTCTGTTTTAACGGAAGAAGATCGCCGTCGCGCGCGTCTATCTTTCGCGTACCTTATTGTATTTAGAAAATCACTTATTGGAAAAGGCTTGCAGCGGCGTCGAATAGGGTATAGGGGGGGCCAGGAAGTCGCCGATTTTTATGTAACGACGCGGGACGACGCGGACGAGGGCCGTTTCCGCGTTATCGGTCCCGTAACGCGTCGTTCTCGCTGGGCTAAGAGCGAGGCTGGCTTCGAGCGCCATCGTTGGCGTCGTTATCGTAACATCGGAGGATCCTGCCTCGCCTAACTTCGATATTGCGCGTGCCTCGTCCTCGAACAACCCCCTCATCCTGACCAACTCCCGATGAAACTTTGCGACTGTATATCCCTCGCGTAACGGCTCGACGCGAATGGATGCACAGACGCGCGTGGTGGTATCCTAAAAACGCGTCCAATGAAAGGGTTAAGTCGCTAGAAGAAAGAAAAATGAGAGGCAGAAGCTTGTATCTGTAGTTAGAGAGTAATCATCCGCCACGAATCACGACAACAGCAATTCTCGCATCGCTACGAATAACCATCCCTTAAAAACCCGCTAAAGACCTCGTGTAACGGCTCGACGCGGATGGATGCACAGACGCGCCTGGTGGTACCCTAAGAACGCGTCCAATGGAAGGGTTAAGTCGCTAGAAGAAAGAAAAATGAGAGGCAGAAGCTTGTATCTATGGTTAGAGAGTAAATCATCCGCCACGAATCACGACAACAGCAATTCTCGCATCGCTACCGATAACCAACCCCTAAAAACTCGCTAACGACCTCGCGTCTCAGATTTTAGCCGCCTCGTCCGCCCTGGCCACGAGCACGCGGGAATTCCGCGCGCGGGGCTTCGCTGGAGGAATTAATTTCCTTTGTGAGCCTCTCGAAGAGCGCTTAGTGCGGTTGCTTTCAAGAATGACGGGACGTAGAAAGGGGAGGTGTGGTTTGATCGCGGAGAAGCCCTCGAAGTGGGAGAGGCTGGGGTCCCGAAACCGACCCTCCGTCAGACGCGCGGCAGCCTGCTCCTCTGAATCACTTTTAAATACGATTAAGATTGTTGCTAAGAGGATGATATTCGTAGGTTCGACTGTATCTTGCGTCCCGTGTCTTCCAGCGATGATCGCGCGCAACGGGATCCCGCCTGGAAGAAAAGCGGTCTCCTTGTTTGGCTCGCGGTTCCGCTCGACGGAAGCCTTGAAGCAGACGAAAGCGTTCTTTGTGCGGCGAGTAGGTTTTGTGAGTTCGACAATTCGATTTGAGTGCTCTGCCGGAAGTTGTACGGTGGTTACTCATCCGTTCAAAAGCAATTGTGTTCTCTATCGTTAGAACGTTTCCATCGTTCACGATCCGAATCATTTAATGAACGTTACGGATAAATAAGCTTGCACAATGCGTTGTGAGCGTGCAACGAGTTATTTCGTCCCTGTCTGCGGAAGGTTCCACGGCTCGAGACGGTTACTTTCGCATCAGAAGCCGACAGCGTCGACGCGCGGAATCCGGGAGCCGAATTTCCCTATGAAAAGGCTCGACTGTTACCACCGCTCGCTACGACGTGATATCGAGGCATCCGAGTGATTCCCCGGCTCTCGAGCCCGTGGCTTCCGATCCGGAAGAGCGGGGAAGAAGCGTTCCAGGCATTCGAACTCGCGGACGGGAGCTACGTTATATTATAGCGACGCGCGTGGCTACGCCACGGCGTACCAGGATTGCTTAATTTACCATGGAACCCGCCGGCTACCGGCAGAACGGAAGGAGGAAGCGCAGGAATCGCGAGCGCGCCGCGAGCGTGCTTTAAAAAGCCTCGAATTGATATCGAGACGAAATTGGCCGTGCGATCGTGGGGAGGATCGCGCGGAATTACACAAAACGCTTCACGGACTTTAACTCGAAATTCACTCGCAACGAATCATTCGCGATGAAACAAGAAACGACGCGAGTAGAAGTTTCAGAGCTGGTGTTAAAATTTCAAATACAGAACGCGAGGGAAAAAATATTCAACGTGCGCATTCGAAAGCATTGATTCCACGCGGGGCGTTCGTTCCAGAGAAGAAACTGGGGATCCTTTCGCGATGGCGTCGCGGAAGCGGAACCAGTTTATGAAGACGAACTCGGTGAACGGGGAATGCGGAAGTTCGAGTCGTTCAGCATCGATCTCTCGCGTCGATGGAGGCCTCGCGGTCGCCGCGGTGAAAGAGCGCGACGCGTTGAAATATTTCTCCCGGAAGTTCGTGCGAGGGTGGCAGCGCAGGGTGGCTTGACGCTCCTTTGAGGAGCCGTAGGATCCGCAGGCACTATCTCACGGTTTACTCGCTCCGCGGCCTGGCCATCTATCGAGAAAGCATTACGCTCGATGGAGGGATAGCGATGCCACGGCTGCGCGAATTCATAATTCATCCGCGTAGGAAACGACCGAAAACGTGCATCCGTGTTTACGCGGGGCTTCCTACTTTTCTAGAATTATTAATTTCGCGCCTCCGAACGGAGGCTCTATCTGCAGCGAATATACAAATCAATACACACTCTGCTATTAAATATACTCGTCCGCGTTTACTCTCCAAACGGCGAGTAATTAATTAACAGCCATCGAATTAGTAGAATACGTTCAGCGTTCGAGTTAATGGAAAAAAGTGTCCGTATATACTCAGCTTTCATAACAGCGAGGGCAGCTGCATCAACTTCCGGTCATTTTCCGTCGGAACGCACCTCGCGATCGATCGACTGAGTTCGTCGAGCGCGGTCGGATCGGTTCGATTCCATCATCGATCCGATCGAGCAATGATGCGGGTCTGGTGCTCGTCGATGTCAAAGGGTATGCAAGTTCCAGGACGGTTGCGGGGTAAAAAAAAAATACGATCGTTGGCGAGCAGCGAGACGTTAAGAACGCGGAACGGGGCACTCGAACCCGTGGGGCGCGACCGATAAACCGCGGCGCTGTCGATTGCAACCGGCGCGGCGATCGCGAAATCCGCCGCGACGCGATAATCGGACGGTATCAAAGGACCGTTCTGGCCGGCCGGGTCAGCTGCAACTGCAACGATGCATATGCGCCGGACAGCGGTCGGGCTTTGCGGCCGTTCATTACGCATGAATCGGCCCGTTTCGAAATGACACCGCTGGAACGTGGACAGCGCGGGCCACGCGTCTTTAATTCGCGCCCGTTCCAAGGCAGACTCTGTCGCGGACAGCTGGAAAGCGCGTCGAGATTGAAACATCGAGCACTCTGCTCGACAAATCGCCTCCTGCCTTCTAATATTCCGATGGAAGAAAATGGGAGACGGAACGACGAATAATTGCGCGTGCGACTACGATGAACTTAAAGAGAGGCGAGGGAGGATTAATTAGTGATGAACGTGAGAAATGCGTTTTGGATGAGGAGAATTTATTTCCAACGCGTTCACTCTATGGGCTCGATGCATCGATCCATCGAGTTCTTGCTCGTTAACGCGCGGCAACCCGCGTAAGAAAGGGTTATCGTCGTTATCGTTAATTACGCGAGCAGGGACGCGGGATCGAGCACCGAATAACGCTCGCCTCTGCGAGCTGGCAGAGAGCAAGCTGGGACCAACGACGTCTAGCGAGTTCTCCGTACGAAACGTCGCGTTACCTGCGCGTTTTTCGCACGGCCTCTTTGAGAGGCCCGCTTAAACAACCCTCCGGCGTCTACCGTCGCGGCCGAGTAACTCGAACAATTTCAAAAAGAGCATCACGGACGATCGTTCACGCTGACGGTGTAAATTAGCCAGCCGCTCTCGTCGAGATTTTTCCCTCTTTTCCCGGCTCCTTTGTCCCCGGCCCTGGCAGCCACTTCCCTTCCACTGGGGCGCTTTGTCGTCCAGGACGAACGACAGGACCGCGCGCGCGCGCGCGACACTTCTAAAACGATTATATCCTGTCGCGGCCGCGAGGACAAACGAGGCCCGTAGCCAGAGCGAGGAAGGGGCCCCCTTTGATCGCCGCCTTAATGAAAGGATCGCCACGGCCACCGTCTCCGGCTGGCGCGAGCAAACTAGAGGGGAGGACCTGGTCCAAGAACCGAGAGACTGCCCCTACGTAAAATAACACTCTGGATCTAACGACCTTTCGACCTTTCTCGCCTTTTTTCCTACTGGTACCCTCCTCGAAACGCGCGCGTCGTTCTCCGTCTCTTTCTCTCTCTCTCTCTTTTTGCCTCGTCCCTCTCTACTCCTGTATCACCCTTTCGAGAAGCCGAGCGGGCACGGTCAAAGGCCCGTAGCCCACTGGCTAATTCGATAATGCACCCAGCGGGTGCTCCCGGCTCGCCGTCACCCCGAGTGCCCTGCAACGAGCTTTGATTCGGACGGTCTCAGATTACAGAGAGGAAAATTGGATATCGAATTCCGATGTCGCGTATATATCCTCCGGAGAAAATTACCCGGCCCTGATTCCGTGGGATGACGGCCACGGACACCGTCGGGGGGGCCGCTGCGATCGTCTACGAATCGTTTTAGGTAGGCGCCACGGAATTCGATTCCGGGTGAAAGCAACCGTGATCGATCAGGAAGCTTAACAAAGTGTCTCTCGTCATTCGTGTTACGCGCTTTGAGGGGCTCAAGAAGCTGAGCATAGAGAGAGAGAGAGAGAGAGAGAGACAAAAGCGTAGGCGTCTCTGAAATCCCGTCTCTGCAAATTTCATAAACTCCTACTTAAAATCGTAATTATTATTAACCTCGTTAGACGGTAGGGCGCTGCGAAAATGGGAGACTTTCACGCGGCGGGGGAGTGGTACCACGTAGCGAGACGGCGTCGAAAAGATAGAGGACACAGAGAAAGAGAGAGAGAGAGAGAGAGAGAGAGAAATGGTACCACGGGGTGTCTGGCGCGCGCGTTAAGCGATACACGCTCTCACCCTTTGCTTCTTTGTGCCGCGTGACAAAATTTAACGGGCCGCACTCTCGCGTAGGGCGCGGCATTATACCGTGGCGAGGGTGGCAGCTAGGGGAGGTGGGGTTGGTTAGAAGGAATAGCGGTGTAGCACTACCCTGGCGTCGCGACGAAAGCCGCCAATTTACGCCGGCGGCGACGACGACGCGGGCCGCCCTTGCGACGGGGCAGGCGAGGATGCGGGAAGTCTTGCGGGACATAATGGAAAACGCGCGAGAGAAAGGGAACCACCCTCAGAGGGACCTCCCAGCGCCGTTGCTCCGGGGTCCTCGATCCTACGGAAAATATTCCTCGAGAGAAATTATCGCGAGTTTCGGCCCGTCTGGCTGCTCCTTTCATCCGGAAGACCGCAAGATCGGGCGCGGTCCCCTCAAAGAATCACGCCTGTGTGTAGAGAGGCGCAGGGGTGGATCCGTTACCGAGGGTTACGTCGGAAAATGGTCCCGGATTAAAGCCACGAAAAACGGAGCCAGGCAACCCAGAGTGAGAGAGAGAGAGTGGGACGGGGAGAGTGGCTTTGTGCAGCAGGTATGTCGGCTGAAAGCCAGCCGCTGGGAAAACGACGATACATTCGAAGAGCTAATTATCGCCGGCTAATTAACGCGCATTACCGGCGCTAGTTGGCGCGCGGCTGCGTTCGTTATCGCCGGGGCGCAATCAAAAATTTGGGCCACGCCGACGGCCGATTGCCAGTCCGTGAATGTAAATTGCAACTTCCGTCCCCTCGTTACCCCGTCATTACCGTTCGCGTATAATGCCACCCCCTTTTCCTATCCGCCTTTGTTTCTCCCTCGCTTTTCTCGCTCTGGCCTGCTTTTTCCTACTCCCTCGTTTTGTTTACCTATCGGCCCTATTTTTTTGCCCCGGGTTGCACGTCGCTGCCGCAATATTGCGACGCGAGATTTATAGAGGATCCGGGAACGAGGCCGCGGAATCCAGTGCGAAACGATAGTTCCCGCGCTCGTGCATTACGCGTCGCGATATCGATATGACAAATAAACGTAGAAAATCTCCCGTTTCAAAGCATCGCCTGGCCGCTATTGGGTTCCAAACCGGCGGACGCTGCTACCGACGCGCCCGGCGCAGGCCAAATCCGGGGCCAGAAGCGCGCGGATTTCCCGCTCCGATCGCTCGAGAACGATACGTCCACGGCTCGACGTGGAATTATACGGGCTGCCGTGATAGGACTTTGCATTTATTGCTTGTCGACGATGCTGACGATTATGACGGCCAGGGGATGCGAGGCTCCGATCGGTGTCGCTCGAGCCGCGAGCACTTTCGATCACTGCTTCGTTTCCATGGACGAAGTTTGCCAACGAAATTCTTTTTTTTTTTTGCGCAACGCGAGGTAAAAAGCTGTCGACTATTGCGTACAAAAATGTAGGAACAAGAGATACGTCGATCTTGTCGCGAAGTATTTTTTTAGAATTCTTTCCTTTGTAGAAATTTTTAGTTGAAACGGAGGATTCGAATAGGGGTGAAGGGTTGATCTCGAGGCAGTGTCACTCGAATCGATCGCGCGATTCTTCGAGGCAGACGCCGACGGAATAAGTGATCGCGATCAATTACGATGCACGCTAACGGCGTAACCGATTTGAGGTTTCATTAACTCGAGTAAATTCGGCGCGCGTATTAAGCGCGCGTGTATGCGCGCCGCACGGGCGGTTACCGCAGTTCCTGCCGGTTCTCCATTATTCGGGAGTGCTTCCAGCGGTAATTC
This sequence comes from Xylocopa sonorina, assembly GCF_050948175.1. NCBI lineage: Eukaryota > Metazoa > Arthropoda > Insecta > Hymenoptera > Apidae > Xylocopa > Xylocopa sonorina. Next base: position 20,072,140 of record NC_135193.1, read on the forward strand.
GAGTCTGGAGAGAACGTTCGGCTGCAATTATAAACGCGGCCAGCCGGATCGAATTCGAATACGTCGAGGCTGGCCCTGTTTAGGCCTAAGCAGCGACCGGCTCCCCTGAAACGTACTGCGATCCCCCTAAAATCGATTACCACTGTTCCACACCGTTCACCAGCCATCGATCGATTTTCCATTTCGCTCTATCGATCCTCACGGTTTGTCCTCGATGTTACTTCTCGAAGCACAGTCGATCATCGCGTATTTAATCCTACATTGCTACGTTTGCTCCTCGTTACATCCGCTGCGAAGATGCTACTATTCAAGGGTTGCAAACTCTTCGTTCGTGCTTTTATCTCTGTAAACTATATCTTCGCATCGATCATCGTGAGAAACAGCTTGAATAAAGGAAACACGCGTCAACGTCCTTCGTATATTCCACCGCGATACTGTCAGTCGACGCGGAAAAATACGAGGGACCCAGATTTACCGATTCGCCCTCGACTGTTTTATTAGCCGCCTCGTTCCCGTCAACGGACCCGTTGTCGATCACAATATCGCGCGTAATTATCGCCCAGGCCCCGGGTATCATCGAAACGTATGGCTCCGTTGGTATTCGAGGCTCGAGGGGAGCGGAAACAGAGCGATCGACGGGGAACGAGGCGAATCCGTCGAGGGGGCGTCGACGCCGCGATCGAATATCGGCGAGTTCCTCCAGCGCGGTGGAATATCCCGACTGCTCGTCGCGCGATCGAAATAATTCAATGTAGAGTCAGAGAGGCACCGATCGCGAGCTAGCTTTTAGCCGGGAGAGCGTCGAGAGTGCCGCCCTCTCGAAATTGTTCCGATGCGTCGCTCGATCAACAAAAATACCAGCGGAACGTTCCGCTGATTGACTTTCGTCTCGATTCCGCCTGCTCCTCCCTCGCTATATTTTTTTTTTTTTTTTTCAATTTTTCCTCCCCACCCACAGCGAGATTCCTGATAAATATTAACCAAACTCCCGAATAGTCGAGCGGTGGATTTATTTTCAGGGGATAGCCGAATCAGCCGGACGAATTATCGACGTACGAGCAGCACCAGCTTTCCCTGCCCCCGATTCCCGCTGTTTTCCAAGCTCTATTTATCGCTATCGCCCGTCGAATATGAAGTTATCGGCGGTAAAACTAATCGCTTCGTAACTAGGGTATCGATAGTGATTCCATTTATACGCGCAGCTACCGTCATTAATATTCCGCGTATGCTAATCCGGATATTCTTTCGACGCTGGCAATATTCCCGCGAGAGCAGCGCGCGAGGGGGTGGAATCGCGACGCGGCCATGGCGGTCAGATTATAATTTTCTTTCGACGTCACTCGCTGTCCATCGTCGGTGAAAACGAGCGGAGAAAGAAAAACGAGCGTAACCGCCACGGGAACCGGGGCAACTTTGTTCCTGGGAAGCTGCGTCCTTCAAGGACAGCGAAAATAATGGACGCCTGCGACTGGGGAAGGTTGCTTAAAAGGAACTTTAATTAGCTGTAGCGTCGAGCATGGAGGATTTACAGGCAGTTGATGGGAGTTACTTTGCGTGTATATTATTGGTACTCCCTCGAGATTGAATACCAACGAAGAATGTATTTCGTTCTCGCAAACTCTTCTAATATCGTCCACCCTTGCCGTATCGAAACAGCCGTCGATTGTTTCGTCAAAGAAAATTACCAGAACTTGAAATTGGTCTTTCTTCGTTGGAAATAAAAGTAGGAAATTAAGGAACCCGACTGTACACCAAAGAAATCAACTCCCTCCGTCTCCATGAATATTGAATTTCCCTGATAGAACGACGAGGGGGTATCGCGGAGGCGGCGTCGCGTATTCGGTGGCGGAAAATTAAATTTCCAAGATTACAGAGCCCTGGGCGGCCGTGAAAAAATATGACAGGCCGCGACGAGTAAAAAACGAGGGCCCACGGACGGGTAGGAAAAAGTGGCTGGCAATTTTCCGCCGTCGAAATACCAAGGACACGCCAGGCACCTCCGCGCCCTTCGCGTTCCACCCCGTCCGCGCCGCTTCAAACGACCGGCCATAGATCTTTTAATATGACGCGACACAGCTTCCTGATTGCGGGCCATCAATTTTTTATGCACTCCTCCCCGCATGTTAAGCGGCTATTTACCTCGAATTTCGAGGGTGGCGTACGCGCGAGCGGCTCCTCCGTGTCTGTCAGACCGCCTCGAAGGGTGGCGGCAGACTCGAAACGAATCTCCCGTTTCGTATCACGCGACGCGCCAATGAAACTTACCATCTCTAATATCTCGAAACAGGCACGGAAGCGAACGTTCGCTGGAATTCCAGCAATTTGACTGATTTGAAACGAAGCTCGAGGCACGACGGCAAACAGGGTGTATTGGTAACGCGAGACGAGCCCTTTTATTCGCTCGAAGCCAATCGCTGGAGCACGAACATATTTATTAGAAACAATTACCCAGCCTGGGAGAAAACAACGGGGTCGAACTTTAGCTCTCTTATTACTTTCTTCGTCGTTCGTTAGCCGGGTTGAAAAATCGAGGCGGATGTAACGACTGGCCGTAAAATTTCGTTCGAGCTACCCCTACCGTGTACGTAGCGTTCTCCAGCGAGGGTAGAAGTTTTCATTCGTTAGCAGAGGGGAGGGTTAGCTGCGCGAAGAGATTTGTTCGCAGGAGTTCGGGACGCGCGTTGCTCGTAATGGTTCCTGGCGAGGAGCAACGCGATCCATCCGAGGCAGACGTAATGGCGGTCGTACGTTAATACTCGCCGGGTAAACGGTTCCTAATCGACGAAATCGACCGCAAAAACCTACCTGGAACGATGGTTGGTGTCCGTCGCGTGGAGGGACGATGGGAAACAAGGTTATTTCCCAAGGAAATCCTTTGTCCGTCCCTGTCCATCCCTATCGACAATTTAATTTTCTTCGGGTCTGCCGATCGCTCGATCGGATTAAACGCTTTGAACTTTATCGAAGCGCTCGCGATGACGTTCCGTTAATTACGCTTCGAATTCGGCCAGCCATCCGTCGATGGCACCGGTTCTCGAGGCTGGCTTTTTTTCGCGCAGGATGCGAAATCGTTTTTCGATGGTCGACGAGCGCCTTCCTTCTTTTCGCGAGAAGATTCACCGCGTCTAGCGCGCACCAATCGAGACAAGAACCATCGCGATGGTTCTTCGTGGTATCGAACGGTGTCGAAGAAAATTGCTGCTGGTAATTACCCAGCGATCGGCCAGTAGCGCGACGAGATCGCGAACGCTGATGACAAATAGCGCAGTGAAAAGTTGGCACGCTCTCGAACGAGGTCGAAGGGATTACAAATTCATGTCACAATATCGAGTCGGAAGAGCCACGGATTTGATTTGTAGCGAGTGAAATACGTCGACTGTCCGCGGGAAACGTTCTCCAGACGATCGTAGAATCCACGCTCGTCCGCCGATAATTGATTTCCCGCCGCGCCATTCTCGACCCGATTTCTCATCGGATAAAAATTCCGCGGGATTCCGTTCGTGCGTCGAAGTAATTTCACAGGTGACTCGACTTCGCGAACGGGGGCTACGTTTCATCCTGGCCGCTCGGACGGGGTCGGGGTAATACCGTTCCATTTCTGAGCCTGGCAAGCTCAGTCAAAGTCAATTCTGCGCCAGAGAGTGTATTACGCTTCGTAGCTTCCAAATATTCAATCGAAGAAGACCACCTCTATATATCGACGCTATAATACCGAGCCTACACCGCGCCCCTCGACAAAGAGCACGCGGCGCCATACATATTTCATGCGCGAGACTCCGCGGCTTTTTTCGCATTCAAAATACCCGCGCGACGACTCTTCGAGCCTGGTCGAATGATGAAAGAGCGAAAATAGGAACGAACGCCAGGGTTAAACGCGAACGCGCGATCCTCGAGGCACCAATGGTCGAGCGCAGCCCTGGGAGTTATATTTCGATCACGTTCGAGTACAATCAAACGTGCGGGCTGCGTGGTTCGGGCAAGCGATACAGAAACATCGATCGACCTTGCCAGCAGCCACCAGAAATGCTGGGCTACGAGCAGAAAAAGTATCCCTGAAACGCGAGCAACTTTTCTTTAGTGGCGCGAAAAAATTCGCGAGGCACGATCGGCTCGTTCGTTCGCAGAGCAACCCCCTTAATCTGGAGAACGCCAGATCGGCCAGGGACGCTCTTTATACAGGATAGAAACTTTCGTAATATTCCGCCGCGTTCCCGTGGCCCCAGCGACGGCCTTTTTACTCGCGATCGAAATTTTCATCTCTCAACCCCCGCCGTCGCGGACCTAATTCTCCGCGGAGTTAAATGAACTCGTCCAAGAAGCCCTTCTTGTCCCTCCAGCTGGAAGACGCTCGCTGTCTGACGGGTGGAAATTTTCAAAAGCGAAGGGATTCCAACCATGCACCTATATTCGCGATCGATCGAGCGAGACGAACTAGTTCGATGAAGAATCGAGGCCACCGTATTCTTCTCTCGACAGTCCATCTGCGAATGTCCTCCCGCTTTCTTGGCTCCCTTTTTTCTGTTAACCGAGAAAATGCGCAAGTTGGAAAGTCGTAACAAGCCGGGTGGAAGTTTTATTAGAAGTTTCATTCGCTCAGCGAGACCATATCTCATCGATCTTCGCGAATCGTTTAATATAGTTGAGAGCGAATGAAACCGAGAAGTCGCCCCCAAAGTTGAGCGTCGCGAGTGGATCCAGCGCGGTTAATTTAGAGGGTGCTCCGCGGGGCGGCGAGAATTTTGTAAGCAAAGAGAGAGAAAGGATCTCCTCGTGGACGTCATTTCCTGGCCAAGTGTGTACCATCCACGCGATACACGGGTACGAGCAAGTTATTACGCACTCGAGCGGCGCCAAGCCGGCTTCAATTCCGAAGGACGTGTCTAATGGTAAGCCTCTTACGCGGAATAATTAAACACAGGCCGGGCAAGCAAGCGCGGAGCAGCAAGATCGAAGCAGCCGGCAGGCAAAACACTACCCCTCTGGCTCTGGTATCAAGGCGTGCTCTGGTCCCCCTTCTAAGAGGATTTCTCCGATTATTACCGACTGACCGAGCTGGCCGATCGAAAAACCGGCCAGGCTGCTACCGTGCCCATCAAATATTCAACCTGGACGCCCGATAATTAATCTCGCGGTTTCGTGAATTCGCAATATCGAACGGACGGCTTCCGTGGCCGTTTTCTAATATGCACGGCCCAGCGATGGCGAATTAATTTACGGATGCCTCGAGTACTTTCAGCGTTAACCTCTGTTCTATTCGATTCGCCAGTTCTTTCTAGCCTCGTTCGATCGTGGCGTCGACTTCCGTTCGAGGATTTCGTTCGAAGTGAAAATTCTCTTCGTGTATAAGTTATCGTTTCCCCTGGGAACGGTCGTGAGTTAAGATTGTTTGCGTCGATTCCTGTGATTCGAGCGAGATCGAATCGCTGTTACTCTCGCGGGCAAATAAGAAAATAGAAGGGTACGAGAGAGGACGAGATGGCGGGGCTCGCTTGAAATGTCGACGGATTTCTTCGAGGCGAAGAAATTAAAACGTCGCCAAGGGAAAAACTCTGGGGGTTTCGAGGAGGCGCGCGCGCGGCGATCGAGTCGGGGGTGGGTCGCGACAAAGGAGCGGAGGCTGCCGCGAAGCGGAGTCAACATTAATTTGCGATCGACGCGCGTAAGTCTGCGTTAGGGCGCGCGTTTACGAGTGTCGCGCCAAAAGGGGTGGCGAAGCCGTGAAGCGAAGAAAAAAAAGAAAAAAGAAAAGGAAAAACGCGAACGAAGAAAGGGAAAAGGAGAACGTCGTACCGTGTTTACCTCATTAAATTCTCATCCGCCGGAATGTCGACTGGAGCGCGCGAGGAGCGAGGATCCTGCCAGACGATCGACTGCTCCCGTTGACGCAGAAAATTAACAAACGGGCGACCGGGAAGATTGGGGTGGAGAGAAGAACGTCGAGCGAGGAACGAGCCGGAGAGAAATCGAAAAATGGAAGGATAAACGAATGGATGGAGACTTTGGCGGAGCGCGCGACGCGACGGCTATAAATTGCGAGATTCATCCGACTACGACACCAGCGAATTCCTTGGAGTTTGGGAACCCTGGCTTCCCATCGATCCGCGACAGTTGCCGCTTCGATGGATTTCCGGAAGCCACGGATACTAACGCTGCTGCTAATACCATCTACCAGCGACAGTTTCGCCATTTCACGAACGCAACCACGTTACAACTGACGAATTCCGTCGAATCTCGTTTCTGTCTTTCATGGAAAAATAAAAGAAGAGAGCAGTGTTTGGGAGAGTGTCCAAGGAAGTTGGCTCTCACGGGTTGGAGCAGTGGAGAACGTTCCGCGGAGGGAACTAAGGAAGGACCCGACCTCGATAGACAAAGGAGCCATTCTCGATCGCTGTCACGTCGATAGGGGAGGAAGCTGGACGACTCGCGACCTCCGTCGTTCGAATAAAGGGCGCGCACGTCGGAGATCGTCATAGCGAGTGAAAAATAAAGAAGGGCCGCGGGGGCAAAGAGCGTCCCTGCAAGATAAATGAACCAGCTGGTGTCACGGATGAAGGCTACGCGACCGCTGAATACATTTCCTGTGGACGTGTACCGGTAAACACACGTCACGTGACTGCGCCAAGAGAACAGAGAGCCACGGAGGACGACGTTCCTGCTGGTGCATACTTAAACGTCCGCCATCGCGAGCCAACCCTTTTTCTACCTAGACACGCTTCGTGTCCGTTTCAACGTGCGCCATTATCGTTTCTCTAGCGACAGCAGCGTAACTCGACCAGTCAGTACACTGGACGAGTGACGAACATCGAATCCGTGAGCGTTACGCGTCCCTCGAACAGGAGGGGTGACAACAAGAGGAACGCGATAGACTTCGAACCCCTTATTTCCCAGTCGATTCGAAACGCGAGTCAAAGGGTTGACACGCTGACGCGTTACATCGCCAGGTTACAAAAAAGTCACCGTTCCGCCAACGAATGCTCGAACACGAGGGTGCGGATGGAGGAAGAAACGAGAGGTCTAGCAGGAGCGTTCCCTACGCTGCTATCGAATTACATCGCGTCTGTACTCGTTAAACATCCTTTCGACCAGTCGCCCCCCCTGATCCTTTCACGGCAACACTAATAATAACGACCATAATAATAAGAACGCCGCCAGGGAGGACTCCGTGCGAGGAGTCTTCCCGGGTAACGACCCTCTTCCACCCTTTCCATCCCTCTACCTGCCTCGCCTCTCTATTGAGCCCGCGAAACGAAGTTAAACGACAGGACCGAAACCTCTCCAGTCGAGTGTCACGGGAATCGGTAGACGCGAGAGGGCCAGAGGGGTGAAAGGTATCCTCGAGGGGGATGGAGACGAGAAGAACGAGCGAAGAAAAGAACGAAGCGAGCACGGGACGAGGCGAAGGGAGGGGCAGAGGTAGACGAGTGGCAGGCAACGGGGTGCCCGTGTCCATCTTCATTAGAGCGTTCGGTGCATTCATCGGGAGCAGGCGCTGTGCCGCCATGGCGGGCCCAATGGAGGGACGGAGTTAGAGGGACAAGGTGGAACAGGGACGGACAGAGCTGGCAGGTTAAACCGCCGTATATTGTATTCGAATTTCGTATTCCTATTCCGTTAACGCGGTGAATACTCCGCGTGTACCTAAGCGAACTCGTACGCGCATGTATAATTCCGCGCGATTGTGCCTGGGCGGCATTGTGCGCGACGGTTTCGCCCGCCATTGTGCCCCGAGGAGCTGTCTGTCAAAACTCGCACCGTCGACCGGCGCTGCTACTATTAAAGACATTCATACCGCCGGTTTTTGCGCCGCGTGCCCAGCACCAACCAGCGCCGTGACGCCGCGCGTATTCCCCGGTTGGAATAGAATAAATTAACAGAGGCGTAGGGGTTGTTCTCCGGCTGCAGGGGGCGCTGGCCAAAGGACCAGGACCCGTTTCAAGCTCGCACGTTCCCGCGGTAGCGTAAACGTTTATTACGAGGAGACAGCGCGAGGACGCGGGGGCGTCCAGGAAGCCACCCCCGGTTTTGGAAGCCTTCCAACTCGCGACGAACGATCGCTCTTCCACCGTTCATGGGCCGGAAAATGAATTTTTCGTTTGAGGATAGGGTTGATTGTTTATATTAATTCTTTCAGGTGGCTCTAGCCATTGTCCATCGAAGGTATTATTGTCTGTCGAGAGAGAAGCCCAATAGCGAGGGTTTGCATCAACGATTCGGCCAATTGCTTTGAGCGATCTCGCGGAACGAACGTTGTCAGCGTGAGAAGAGATCGCCGCTGGTGTTATTGTTAACGATCCAACTGGTGTTTTATTGGTTCTGAAATATCGTAGGGTGAACGGAGGGTGGTTGGTGGGTGGTCGCAGGTGGTGGATACAGGCGCGCGGATAGAAGTACGTCGATGCTTCGTGTTAATTAATTTTTATCGCGTGTACGTATCGCGACGATTGGTATCCTCCGTTATATAAATTCGAGGAGGGGAACGTGGAGCAACGAGGCTCGCTCGTTTCTGCGCACCCGGACGGTGCGGTAATAATAAAATTTGCCCGCCGTTGGCCCTGCTTCATCGATCGGCGGAATGTAATTGCGAATAATTGCGGAAGAGCCGAAAACCTTTGCCAGCGTTTGCTCGCGATCCCGTGAGTAATTAAACATCGCGCCTCGCGGAATCGCGTGGAGATAAAACGGCCGCGGGGCATGTTCCCGATACGCTCTATCGTTTCCTCCCGTTCTCCGCGATTCAATTCCGTTATAACGCCGTCAACGTTGATTCGATTAATTAACGGCGGCCCCGACCGGCCAAAAACACCCGCGGAAAGGTGTGCGAAGAGATCGCGCGACGGATAACGAGCGCGCCCTCGCGCGTACGCGCGAGAAAAATCTCGGCTGACGCGCGTATCGACGCGCAACCGTAACGCGCGCGCGGGTGTAATCACTATGATTGAACGAGGGCAAACAATCGACGTCGGGCTCGGTTACGTCCGGACGGCCAGAGATCGATAGCAATTTCGTGAAAAGGCGGAGAGAAAAGGAGAAAAAACTGAAGCACAGTGGCACGGAGGGCGCCGGTCCTTTTGTTCGACGCCCGCTTCCAAGATCGCCGCGAGAGAGGACGCGTGCTGCTTTTTTCACCGTCCCACGGCACCCTCGTCGACGGCTCAAATACATCGCGCGGCTGCCGCGCTTTTTTATTAGCCCCGTTGTTAAATAAATTAGGGGTAAAATTATAAAGGAGCTTCCTGTCGCGCCACCCTCGTTCCTCAACACAGTCGCCGTCGTTGTATTCGCGTGGGTAGGCTGACGCCGCGTTCCACGTGCTGCGGTGAAGAAAGAGCGGCGGAGAAGAAGACAGCGGACCCAGGGAATCCGAGCCCATCCGTAAGGTTAACCTTCAACGCGACGCTGTAAAAAATCGCTTTCACCCCGCGAGCAGGCGGCGCGAGGGTGGTTTTTCGGGCGACGGATACCGTTCCAGCCACGAACAGAGAAAGAGAGAGGGAGAGAGGGGGATATATCCACGCCCGTTGCCTTCATCCACCCCGCAGGACACCCGTTATACGTCAATGCCGACGTGGGAGGGCGGCACCCTTCGAAAAATCTCATTTCGCCTTCTACACGGGTTAACACCGAAAACACGTGCTGCCGACTTATGAACTTCCATTCTTAATGGTTCATGAAATTGCCTTATATTTCACGTCCGGCAACGCGGACACGAAGCGGAACGAAATTCCAGGGGGTTGCGCCGCTCGACGGACGGAAGAAATATTTAAATTTCACGTTCGAGCCTGGGCCTCGTGGCTGTTCAAAGGCTCGCCAAATATTTGATCCCGTAGGCTCGCCTATGGGGTGTGCCGCGTGTTCGATCGAAACCCTTACCAGCCCCCCTTTGGTAATATGAAAATGGAACACCTTTGTGAGGCTCTCGTAAGCCTCGTCGGTGCTTCCTTCAACTCTCCTCGAGGCGTACGAGTAAGGAAACGCGTTGAACGAATCCACGTCGACGTCCAGCGTCGCGTACCAGTCGCAGGATCGAACTTTTTGCGACGGATCGACGGGGCGGGGGTCGAGAAATGGATTTCGATGGCGCAATAATTTCGACGGCCGGTTATCGGCCACGGATCGGGCCGGCTGCGTCGAAAGATAATTCAAGGGGAACTAATTTCACGCGCGCGCATGTATGACGGTAAATCCGAAAGGTCAATAAATAATGGCCGGATCGTATCGCGGCGGTGCCGGTTTATGAAGTGCCGTTTGTTTACCCGGTAAGCGTACGCGCGTCCAGATGAAATTCGGCCGTATCTGTTACCGCGGTGAAAACGCCCCGTCCCGACGCCGGCGAATTATTTACCGCTCAATTTTTCCCGGACGCGGAACGAGTCCTTGTTCGAGCTGGTGTAACGCGAGGAGCTCCCCGTCCCATTTCGAAGATTTACCACGAAAACACCGCCCAGCGAGAGAACCAACCCCCAAGCGTCGCGCGTCCCAGCCTCGCAGATCCGTTTCGAGGATGGATCCCGCGATCTGGCGATACATCTTCACCGGTGACAACGTATTGGTCGATTATCACTCGACGAAAACACGCTCGAGCTTCGTGGAACGAACCAGAGACGAAGAGCGTGCGCTACACGTCGCGATACGACTTTTGTTTCTCTCTTCTCTCTTTTTTCTGTTTCGAATACCATTCGTTTTTTTTCTATCATCGAGGGATCGAACATAGGCAGAGGGACTCGCAGCCGATTTTCGAGGCCCAGGGACATCGTGACCGCGTTTAATGCCCACGGAACGGCAGCAGAACGGCTTATTAGTAAAAAGCATGACAAACGGCTGGTGGTTTACCCAGGCTTAGCTCCGTGGACCAACCCCAGTAGGGTCGTAACCGGGCATGCAACACGGTGCAACGGTGATATATGGCGATTTTTAGTCACGCCTTTATACAGATATAAATCGCCAGGTTAACGTGTAGCTCCCCAGATTCCCGTAAGCACGCCGTCCGATATCATTGGCCGAGCGACGAGAGAAGTCGTTACGCGGCTAAGTCCCCATCGGTGGGCTGGAATTTTCGCCGATTTATCGCGTCGCTTAACCGGCGAAGATGCCAGCCGCGGTCCATCGAGCGCCCCTTTGACGTCCCTGGAAATATGTATCCCTGGTTCGACGTTGGCTTTCGCCAACAACGCGTGCATCGAGTGCTCGTCTCCCGGGCATTAAGCTAATTAAACGGCTCTCGCAAAGGAAATCGAACGTTTCGCGAACGCAACACGGAAATACAATCAGCGTTCTATTGATCTCAGCTAGGTGATACGAGAACAATACGGAGATCCACCAATATTGGTCCGCAAAATTGTTGTTGGATCCTTCAATCTTTTCCGATTCGATTCGAATGAAATTGCCACGGTTCACTTCGTTTCTTGTTGCAAGTGTGATTAAATCTAAACTCGTCGAGCGAATGGTAGTCGAACGGAGCACGGACTGTCCCAGTTTCCCAGGGAAATTCGAATCGCAACGAGGAAACCCTGGCGTACCTTATCTCGCGCGACAGAAACCCAGCGTTCGCCAGCAGCCCCCGTCGGTGTGGCTCATTAATCTCCGGTAACGCGCGGCGGAGGACGGCCGGAAGTCGACGAAAACAACGCGTTACGCCGCGATCGCCGCGCCACGATCTTCGCCAACAGGCTAATTCGCTAATCCACGAGGGCTCGTCCTCGATCATCATTATGCGCGATTTGTCGGATAGCCACGGAGATGGGAGGGGTGCAGGGGTCCTGTACGGGGCAATGATGATTAATACGACGCCTCTCCAACTGGCTGGCTAATCCTCGTTGCAAACGGGACTGCGGAGGTTAGCAAAGACACCGTCGCTGTTATATTAGTCGGTCGGTGCGAAATCTCTCGGTTAATTCTGCAGAAGCGTGATACATTTTTGTGAATCGCTTCTTGAAATTCTGTGAATTCACTTTTGGGAATCGGTTGAAGAATACGTGAATGGTTGACGACGCTTGCGAGTTACTTAATTTTATTCTGATGCGAACGATTGGTATAGAAACAATGACACAAACGAGGGGAGTCAGAAATCGTCAGAGAGATGTTACACTAGTCCGTTGATGGAAAAGCTCTGGGTTAATTCTGGAGAATCGTGAAACGTTACTTTTAAGAATCGATTGAAAAATACGTGGATGGTAGAAGATGCGTGCGAGTTGTTTAATTTTATTCTGATACGAACGATTAGTATAGAAACAATGACACAAACGAGGGGAGTCAGAAATCGTCAGAGAAATGTTACATTAGTTCGCTGGTGGAAAATCTCTGGGTTAATACTGGAGAAACGTGAAACGTTACTTTTTAGAACCAGTTGAAAAATACGTGAATGGTAGAAGACGCGTGTTCCTTGTTTAATTTTATTCTGATACGAACGATTGGTATAAAAACGAGGTCGCAAACGAGAGGAGACAGAAATCGCCAAAGAGTCGAAGAGAAATCGTTGGGGCTGTTAGTTGGGTCAAATGAGAGCGTTAGGCCCAGTTAGTGGCGGCTGGTTCGCAAGGGGCAGTCGTCCAAATTTAAATATGGCTTAACACCTCATCCTTGCTATTTATTGCGGTGTTCAACGACGATCTGCAGCCGGCCAATCATTCGACCGCTAACGAATCGCAAGGAGAAGCCTGTAAATCACGAAACTGGAGAACGGACGGAGTCCGCATTGGTGGGACCAGGTACCATTTTAAATCATCCCGTCTAATAGTCTCCAGTGGCACGAAAAGAACGAATACCTGGCCTGCAAGTGTCGATTTTATGGAGCATTCGACCGCTGTTAACCAAGAATCGAGGGCCTCGTTAGTATTTAATAAATTACGCTTTCGACCCGTCAAACGAATCGAAACTCTTTGGCAAGGTGCTGTTGTACGTAGAAAACTGGAAAGAGGTATACCATTTTTTTTTTATGCGAAACAGGTGGACAGTAACTCGACTGGTACACGTATGAATGTATAAATCAGCTTTATGTAATTTTAAATTACCCTGATCTCCTATTCATGAGTCGTGTTTGTATTCATTAAAATAGCGGACACTGTTGAGACTCGTGCAGCTATCTACAAATAGAATGGAACGATGTTTGTTCACTTTACTGCTCTCTTATCGTACCAGCGCCAATTTCTTCGCTGTGAGTAAGAAATCTTCCAGTTAACGAGCGTCACGCTATAATAAAGGCGTTGAAAAAAAACGGACCTTAACCGCAGGAGGCACGGAAGCCCGTCGACGCGTCTCAGTTCCTCTTTCCCTCTTCAAATAAGGCATCGCGTCGTCGCGAGGCAATCGTAAACTTATCTCGAGCACCCAGCACGCTCGTGGGACGCTGCAGAAATTTGCTGGCCCTTCGAAGAATGGACAGAACCGAGGAGTGACGGGAAGTCCCGGTGGAAACGGGTCGATCCGCAGGGGGTGGAGTCGCAGTGTCAAGGCGGCCTTTATAAAACGCCTCTGGTAGCCCTCTGCTCGCAACAATCGCCGCTGCTCGTAATCACCGTTCAGTGCGACGACAACGAGTGCAACAGACGCGGTAGCGTTTCGCCCTGGTAACAGAGTGATTTAGGGCCGCGGGACGGAACCAACGAGACGGCACGACGCTGACTATTTACGGTCCCGAAGCCCATAAAAGACGCGCGCGCCGATCGCGCCACTTTCCTCGCCGATGGGAAAGGGAAAAAAGCTTCCGGTTGTCGTGCACACGGTCGCGAGCCATCGTAAATTTTGTGTCAACCAGCCGTCCGTGGCGCGGGTCTTTCGAACACGTGGGATTCACTTGCGCGATTGACCAAGCGTCTACCCTCACCTTCCTGATTTCGAACGAGACAATTTCGAGGTTTGATTAAAAACCGTGTACCTTCGAGTGTATGGTTTATTTTTATGGACTCAGTGTACCCTGTAAACGGCAAAAATAAAAGGAAACCGTCGTTCCATCGCGTATCGCTGGTCAAATATTTGAGACGGAGTTGCGGAGGAATTTTATGTGTGAAATTTAATGTGTTACGCAAACATTCGGACACCGCGCAAATATAAGTTGCGAAGCTGAAATAGCAATTTTTTTTTGTTTTTGTTACAGATGTTCGACAATGGATGGACCACAACAGGTGAAATGAGCGTAAAGTGAAATCGATAGCGGAGCCGGTGGAAAATGAAAATAGCCAATAAAGAGAGATTGAAGAATCATCGGACGCCAGAGAGCCAATCACCGTTGATTATTTACAAAAAATTGGAGAGCTGAAAAATATCGCTGGAAAATCGTTCGTATCCGCGAGCGAACCGAAATTTGGTAAATGTACAGAAAACTCTGTTTTATTTTCGAAATTAAGGCAACACGAAACAGCGGAGGTATTAACGGGAAAGGAAACATCGAAAAATATGAGCGCAAACAGGATGTCCGAGGAGAAAGAGGCACGAGACAGAGAGTCGAACATCGATACGCTGTAACTTTTCCAGTGTCACGACAGAAAAAAAAAAAAAAAGAAAAAACAATAAACCTTCGAGCGACGCGGTGCGCTGTCCATTTGCCATAAATGTTGCATCCGCGTCGACAGACAGATGCCTCCCTTTGACGCTGGCGCGTAACTTACGAATACATTGCATTTTCGATTCGATTCGCCAGGGAACGTCCGCGTCAAAGAAGCGTTAATACGTCCGATAAATTTTGGTCCCTCGATCGCGTGGAGGTGGAACGCAATCTCTCTCCTCTTTCCTCTCTCGAGAAGAAAATGACGAGGGACGAGGCGAGCTGCTTGATTCTCGCGTAACGAAATTGCGATTGATAATCGAGAACGAATTGGCCGCGCAGAAGCCGCGCAGCGCGATGGCAACGGGAATTGATTCGTTTATAACGGCCACGGGGTTTATTTCAATAAAACCCGCTGGCTGGCTAATTGCTCGCGAATTTTAGGCGGCCCGCATTTCGTCGGAGGTAACCAGCCGAGTTTCCGACCGATTGTACGGGAACTTCCAGCGCGGTCGTCTCTGTTCCGTCGAACGAACGTTTATTAGTTTTCTCCCGAGCGGAACATGAATTCCGCCGGTTATCGTTTGGCTTCGAATGCGCTAATCCGAACGCAGGCACGCGCGGCAACTATTCCGGAATTTCACCGGCTTCCGCCTGCTTTTTCGTTTTATATTCGAAAATTGTTCCCACGCGAGCACGGCTGCGGCTGTTCCTCGCGCGGACGATTCAATAGCGCCTCGCGAGAAGCGATGAAACTGAACGCGTTGACGAGGGACGAAGAGTTCGAGGACGAGTTCTTCCGCGAGAACGACCGCCCGCGATCTTCGCGCGCTTCGTGGAGAAAGTATCCTGTTTCAGAAGCCAACGCTCGTTTACGAAAGGAAGGATACGCGAACAGGACGACCTGAGGAAGGTTCGTGAACCGTTCTGTCATCTGCTTCGCACGCCTCTGGGAGCAGCACGTGGCAGCCAAAGATCTCTTGGTCGTTTCCTCTGGCGATGATCCGAACCACGTGTTCCAGGACTCGAACCAAGGAAATTAACGGCTATTAGCGTTTCCTGCGGTGCCTTCAACACCCTCTTGAATTACGACTCCGACGATTAGTCACGTGAACGAAGGGCGCTGCGCGTCGCGGCATTCTACGCGCGCAGCGGATATCGGGAAGGTCGCGGGGCTGGTGGTTTATCTGGCAGTAGCAGGGTCCATCTTTCTCGAAATTATCCTAATCCGTCCAAACAGGGGATCGGATAAAATCCAGGGCGTATTAACGCGCGCCGCGTAAAGCAAACAGGACCGCGAGTTTAACGAAAGGGTTGACTCGCGGGGCTTTAAAATGGCTGGCGCGAGGCTGCGCAAACACGAGGGCCGTTCGCACGGCAGAACTATGCGTCGATGCTTTATCGGATAGCATTGATATACGCGCGTCGCGCGCCATACCAGATACAGGATAACCAATTCAATGAAGCCATATTTTATTAATGCCGCTGGGGAGAAAATACGAAATCCGTGTGCGCGTGGTGTACGGTCGCGGCGCACAATCGCGCGCGGCGATTACAAAAGGTAGTGTAGCGAGGGGTTAATTCGACGTAGCAGAAGGGCGAGTCGGCCATGAAACGATCGGACACCCCGCGAAACGCACCCCAGCAGGAGGGCACGTCGATGATAAAGCTTTTTAATTTTATCCAGCCAACGAATAATCGAGCGTCGCGGTTTTTATCAGGGAAATAACCTTTGTTATTAACCCGCGACTTGTTCGCGGGCGTGTCGCCCCGTACAAAATCTAACCGCGCATCGCGAGCCCCGATTTCCCACCGACGCGCGCCGGGTCCCTTTGATAAAAATTCATCCGGCAGCCGTGCACGCGAGCCTCGCGCAAAGGACACCGATTTCCGGGCAATTTCCAGCCGATCGCGTTGATCGTCCCGCGGATTCGCCCCGCGGGGCCTCTTTTCCAGGAGTCGATGAATTTATAATAAACCGCCGCGTTCACCCTTTATTAATTCAAACGATCAAACAAATCTCCGGCGAACTAATTTCCCGTACCCGTCCGCCTGTAATTTTCCGCTGGCAAGTTTTTAACCAAATCCCCGGGAAACTTTAGCCGCGGGATAATTAAATTAACGAAAGCGCCGGCTGTCGACGCGGCAGCAGAGCTCGACCCTCTCTCTTTCTCTCTCTCTCTCTGTTCCAGCGTTTATCCAGGTCGTTTCCTGGGGGGATGATCGTCGCTTTACGGCAACCACATGTTACCGCGCGCGGAACTGTTCGCGCTTCTGGGAGAGAGGAGAGCCTTGGGGTCCCGTGACGCAGTCAGAAGCGCGGGTTCGCGAGTCCTAGGTGGCTGCCACACCTGTCTGTCCCTGTAACCGCGTCCCTGGAGAACGCTCGCCGGGACCAAAGTCTGGGGAAGTCGACGCAGGAGTCGTCGAGTGCGTGCGCGTCGAGCGAGCGATTTTCTACGCGCCGTTTGCTCGGGCGAACGGGACGACGACTGCTCGCGGAAAGTTCGAATCTGGGTCAGACGTGTCCCCGCGCCGCCCTCGAGCAACTACCAGCGAAATTTTGCGCAGGGGTGGGTGCCAGTCGAGATGTCGCGCGGAAACAATGCCCCTAACGTCGCGCTGGATGGGAAGTAACAAGAACTAACGGCGGAACGGCTCTGCCCGTGCTCGTTCGAGTTTCAATCGCGAGGCCAGCTCGTTTCCAGGCTAATGCGAGTTTGAATAATAATAATAATAAATCGCCTTTATTGCGCCGGCCGCGTAACGGGCGCAATGACGGAATGGCTGAAGTTTCAGCGAGTTGCTGTTCAAACACCTACGGGGGTTTATGTAAACGCGTGAAATTAAATCTCGTTGCGAGACGTTTTAGTGTATGGAAATCGAGGAACGGGTGGAATCGAGGTGAGAATCTCGAGTGAATTGATCGTGCGATCTCTTGGTTGAGGTGTCCTCTATTGATTTCGAGCTTGGAATCAACGTTCGATCGTCGATGTATTTAATTAGATCGAATCGAGCTGCACACCATGGATTCATAAATCATGCGTGTTCGAGCTGAGTAACGGAGTCTCACCACAGCGTGTTAATATTTTTCTGTCCATTTGTATACACAGTTTAGACGTACTATGGACCTCTCCTAATGCAAACAGGATTAGGGTCGCGTTTCGAGGGGCTCTTCGACAGACTGGACAGTTTCATCAGTACCAGCAGTCACCTGGCAAACGAAAATCCACTGATCGAATGTCCCATAATCCGAGCGGATGAACGAAGGGGAAACTCGCGACAATTCGCTGAAGAAAACTCTCGTCCAACGATCGAAACACTTTCTTTCTCTTCGTCGATTCAGAAAAAAAGGGGCAGAAAATCGTGGATCCTTTCTGAGAGCCCGTAAATAGCGCGGCGAGGAACAAGCGGCGACGTAACGCACGTGTCCCTTTGACCCTTGCGGTTCGCCATCGCCTCGGATGTTTTATAAGGACACCCGTCGATAAATTCACGCGGCCGCGCCCCTCCTCTGGCCGCGATAAATTATCCCCGGGGATGACAGAGACATTATAATCCGGGGGTGTAATAAAAAGACTCGGCTCGCTTGCGCGCCGTTACTTAGCAATAACTCGCGTCCGGAAGGTCCGCTGGGGGACGAAGGAGGAGGGGAACGCTGGGACGGAAACGGGTCAATGAGGCGAGGGTAAGAATTCTGGAGGATCGAGCGAGCGAGCGGACGAGATTCGAGGCGAGACGAGAAGAAGAAAGAAGGGAGTAATAAGGGACAGATGCGGAGGAGAAGAATTCGTGCAAAGCTGCGGACGGTGACAATGCGGGGCTGGCGTGGATCGAGCCGCGTCGACGACTCGTCGGATGATCTATCGGTTCGTATTTGTAGGTAATACGGGAAAACACAATCGGCTGGGGCTTCGTTCGATGATCTCCACGGATAAAGAGATGGAAGTGGGACGTTCCTGGTGAATTATGCCGAGCCATTGACGCGGCTAGTCGGGGGTTGACCGCGAACGGACGTCTTGCGAACGGAGGAGCCTGTGTGGGTTTCTTTGGCACGATCTACGAACGTCCCTCTGAATACAGGGGAGAGGGAGTCTGTAAGGGAACTGGTCACACGGAAACGATTGACTCGATATTGTCTGATCGAGTTCGAAGTCGTCTAGTCATCGATGATCGATACAAATATGGTATCGACGTATAAAAAATTGCGAATCAGCTGTGTGTCTCGTGGCAGGATTAAAGTGGAAGCGCGAGTTTAGCTGGAAGCGTGACGGAAAACTCTGATTGACTGTTAATCGCGTTCCCCAGCGATCGACGAGCCACGCAGACGCCAGGGAGAGCGACGTTCCCAGCTCGCGATCTATTATGAATCCACGGCGTTCAGACTGGCGCGTAATCTCGTTCGGAAGATCGTGATGATAAGATCGTGGACCACGGCTGATTGACTCGCGCAATGCATTCTTGATGAGCACGGAGTCGCTCCTTTCCGCGGTTACGTCGCCGCAGGCAACGCTCGACGCTTCGAACCTAATTAAAACGGAATACATTAAAGCGTACTTTCCCGCGAAAGTCGGTCGAGAGACGCTCGAGGAGCCCACCGATCGGACTGTTTGTCCCAATTAAACCAATTAGAAGAACTCGACGAATATCGCGTTCGAGTTATCGGCGACGTCCACGCGGAGAAAAAAAAAAAAAAGAAACTCGAAGCGCAATTCAGTGGAACCCCGGTTAATAACTTTGGACGCAGGCAGAGACTCTCGTCGAACCCTCGAAGAATTCGTCCAGCGATGCGACAGCGACGGTATCGACGGCTGCCAGGATAATATCGTTTGTCCTGCGCGCGTTCTTAAGAATCCTTAATGAGGCTGTGGCACGTCTCCCGTCTGGAGTCTCAGGTATCCGGTGCGGTGGATCGACGGCGCAAGTGGCGAAGGCACGCGAATTATGCGAACACTGTTCCCCGTCAGCGACGATACACCCTTCGTGTCGATCGCGCGGCTGCTGCTGCCACGAGGGAGGGTGTTTTAATAAAATAGCCTCGTTAAATTCTCCTCCACGCTCTGACGACAGGGGCCATTTCTCCCTGGCTCGCGTCCCCCACCCTCCCAGCGCCAGCATCCGGTCCCGTTCGCGTCCCTTTCATCGCTCTTCGAGTATCCGTGTCCGCGCGAGTGGATGCGCCACGGTCGCAGTTACCGGGACCAGGAAAAATGCCGGCTGTGCTCGTTCGACAATGGCCCGTTTCGAGGCGAGTTTGGCGTTTCAGCGAGAGAGACGGAGAGAGAAAGTGCTCTCCTCTCTGAAATGGAACAAATTCCAGCGGTGAACGCGGTCGCGGAAGCTGCGAGCGAAGTCGGTCATCGCAACGGCTTCGCCTCAACGACGCGTTCGATGCCCTGTTTCGCGAAACAATGCCCGCAACCGGCCGACAGTATCTCACGATAATGGCAACGGTAATGCTGATACGGAACCGGTCGATATCGCGACGCTGCCTCCTCCTCCTCCTCGTCGTCGTTGGGACGTTTCCGTCGTTTTCACCGCGTTCTTGCCAATAACCACATCTGCGCTGAATGAGATATCTCCTCCTATAGTTTCGCATAGTCAAGGGATCGTATTCACCGGTTTTTTTTCGATCGACTTCGCTTCAGAGTGCGCTTAACGAAGCGGTGATTGTTCTGCGAGGAAACAAAGTACAAGCGCACCGTTCGCTACCGGAAGCAGCGCGATCCAAGATCGCAGAGGGGCGGAAACGTCGAATTTCTTGGTAAACAGGCTAATAACGCAGCGGCAACAAAGGGACAGAGGAAATCGGAAGTAAACAGCGGGGCAACGGGATCGAAAACTCGGATATCGAAGCTACTTTGACTATCGCTACCGGGTGGATCGAAATCAACGTAGAAATGTGAAAATCGGTCACCTCAGAGTTACGCCAGGATTATTAAGTCCAAAGTGGTCGCTCGTTGAATTAAACTCTGTTTTCCAACGACGAACGTCATCTGTCTTTCAATCTCTACGCTTCCATAGCGGAAACGCGCGAATCTACGAACGGACACTCGCAAAGCGCAAACGCGCTACCCTCCTCATAACATCGAATATATCTCAAAGAAGTTTAGGGGTACAGAAACGAGGAAAATTGCTCGGTGTATATATTAAAGACGTCGTTAGAATAGCAAACAAAGCAAAGTTCCAGCGACAGCGTTCGCAGTAGGAATCTTCAGCCGCGTCTACCCTCCCCTAAACGCGCAGTCTAGCCTGGCGTTCTTTGACGAAGCGCCATCCTCCAATAAGCTCTCGCTCGCGCCTAATTTCCCACCCCCTACACTTTTCGGCGAAAGGATATGAGATCTCCGGATGAAAGGAACCCGTTCGACTGCTGGCCCACCGTTTATTGCTACCCTTTTTTGCCGCGCCATCGCGTGACTCCGTGGCGTCTTCCCTCAAAGACGCGATCGCTGCTCGAACGAACGGCTCTTATATTGTTACTCGCGGTCGATCGCACCGTTCAAGGATCATCGCAGCCCTCAGTTTGCGCTAATGACGGGCGGTTTACGCTCGTGGTGATTACGCAGATCGTTGGGTGCCAATTTGGCCGTTCCATCGCTCCAGAATCGTGCACGTAGCCTCGCGTGAAACGTTCGAGGCAGCTCGTCCGTGTTGCAGGCTTCGTTACGTTTTTACGAGCAGCCACTCGGAAGTTTCGAAATTTTGAATCCTTCCGGAGCGATATTCGCGCAGACAGGGTACTTTCGAAGTTCTCGGGAAGACGCGAGGGGCCAACAAAAAGCTGACTCGCGAGAAATTCAGGGCCGACGAGAGACAGCTCGGGGGATGCTCGTTTTATCGCGCCGCGAGACGCTGCGCGCACCTGGAAACCGGTCGAGACGATGTAGCAGTTCGAGGTAACAGCTCGTCGAACGCGTTAACGATCGTTTCCACGTTCTCGCGGCGATGATGGGTGGAGAGATGTTTTTTTTTCTCTCGCTGGTTCTTTGCTGCGTTCTAACTCGCGTTGCAACCAGACGCTATCAGCCTCGTTGCGAAGCGACCGCTCAGAGACGCGAGCGATTTTCCATCTGGCAGCACGGTGATCGATCGCCTCGAAGCTCCTCTTCGCGGATAAATCGAAAATCTTCGAAATATCAAGTTGCTTCTTAGCAACTCAATTCCTAAAACATTCCCCTCTCTCTCTCTCTCTGTTAGGGGATGAAATTACCACGAATCTATTTTGGACTAAAATAGTACGCTTTCTGAATATACTGCGACAGGGGCTGAGAAAGGGGACTTTGATAACATCGAAGTCGTGTTGCACGCTTAGGAAAGCGAGTCACAGCGGGTCTGTACATGGCGGTGACGTTCGAGTGAGTGGCACCCCGCTTGGTTCTCCAGGAATCCGTACTCGCGCGGATCTGGAGCAATTCTCCAGCAAAACGATAGAAAATGACGAGAATCCTGGGTTCACATCTTGAATTCGACATCTGCGATCGCCAGTAGTCTCTCGAGACTCTTACTCCTTCTTCTCGTTACGAACAAACAAAAAAGTTATCTTACCTCGAAACAATTAGAAATCTCTTAACCCTGAGCTTTGCTCTCGATTGTCTCGAGCTACGCAGAAGAACGCGAGGTCAGAAACGAGAGAAGGGCACGCTGTGCGCGTCGCGAGACTGTCTGGCACGTAACCGCGATCAGTAGCAGCGCGGGGACAGCGATAAATCGTCGGAACGACAAAAACGGAAGGGTGCAGTTTTCCCAACGCCGCTGCCGCAGCCTGCGCGCGGATAGAAATCGCCGCGGAGAGAGACGCGTGCGAGACGGGGGTGGCGCGCGACGCGTAATACGAATATAATAATTTATGGTGTATCGGAGGCATCAGCGCAAGGTGTTGCCAGCGACCCTCGTCTCGACGGCAGCCAAAGCCTTCCTCCGCATTATCTACGCACGCCACGCGTACAGCCTGGAGAACAGACGGTCTGACGCGCTCGAAACTAATGCCACCCGTCGACTGACCTGTCGCCCAGGCTGATTCGGGGATACCGGATGAACTCTGCTCGAACGACGCGAAAATCTCGCCAGTCTGGCTGCTTAATCCACTCGCAGGGGGTGGTGACTCGAGGACTTTCAGTCGACGCTGCTAGCATTCGTTGAAAACGTACACATCTGACGATCGATAACAAGCTGGTATCGCGGATGAAACGAGAGGATTCGTCCCCTTGGGAGACCAGCAAAGCAGAGAGAAAGAATACTGCGATGGCACGCTGAATTTGGACGTTATCATTGGTTGTCTTATCAACGGACCGGAGACACCCAGTACACGAACGTCACTCGCAGGATGACGCCAGGGGTTGATCAATGCCAGGGACGCGCGACAAGGCCAGATAGAACGATGAAATATTATTTTTGTCGCGACGGGAGTGGTGCGCGTACGGAAAAAGAGAAACGCGTGGCGCGCGGACCAGCCGGAAGCCACGCGCGAACAGAAAATTGCACCCGGTTCACCGTCGATCGCGCTGCGCGGGGATCTCTCGAAAGGTCGCGCGTATCCAGTGGGATCCCAGCTAATTATGTGTGCTAAATTTACGGCTGCTCGTAAATCATCGAGCAACTTCTGCTACGTGTTACTTTTGTTCAACACCGACGCGAGTGTCCTTCGCGAGCGGGAAAAAGCCTGCCGTAAATACAGGCTGAAACGGAAGCTGGATAATTGTCTAGAACTCGCACCCCCTCCTTTGCGCGAGATCCGGCAAAGTTGCGCGATAAATTTCGCCCGTTCGGTGTCGACCGTTCGCCGAACGTAAATTTAAAGCTTTTTCCGTTTACAAACGAGAGACCCACCCGAGCGGACGAAATTAAGCGAGGTTAAAAAGGGGGCGCGCTGGTCGACGCGTCGCGGAGAACGCGTGCTCCATCGTGGCGTCTCGAGGTTCGTTTCAGCCAGAAAAATTTCATTGGTACCAAGGATGCGTGCTGTTATCAGCAGGAACTTAGACGCGCGGTTGGAATTAATTACGCGAGCCAGGAACGAGGAATCTGCATATTACAGAAATGAAAAAAATTCCCCGCTCTAATTCACCAGCCGCGATGAATCCTAATTCCCGGTATCCGAGCATCGCCGTCGACTCTCGCGAAACACTGCTGATGAATCGCTTTTTCGTAGCAGCCACTTGCACTGCGATATCACTTTGTTCAACCCATCCACACTTCCAAAGTGGTTATCTTCGCTATGAAAGAACTACCTGGAACGCGTTTCGTTAAATCAACGCGTTATTAACACGTGTGGTCGCGCGATCCAGCGGCGAAAATTTCGTTCAGAATCGCGTTACGTTCTCGTTAACCACTGGTCCCCTGCGAATCCTTGGCTCGCGTTAACAGGCCGCAATTTGCCGGGTAATCTCCGGTCCGTCGATTCGTAAGCCGTGTCCGTTGACGCGCTGGTATCGTCGCGCCCGCGGGAACGAAATAAGCAGTCGGATAGGAGGAGGATTCGTCCTTCGAAAGCCCGGTTAATCCGCGCTCTTTTAAGCCGACGGGACGTCCATACGCTTGTATCGAGTGCAGACTTGCTGGAACTCGCCCCATGCGGTGGAAGGGTAATAAGTCACCCTATGGATTCCCCGCGCGCATCTAGAGGAGCCTAGCCGAGTCGCGTTTGATGGGATTCGGGTCGTTCGGGGATTTGCGATCGCGTGCGGGCAAATAAGCCTGCGGCACAAAATAGTCCGCTCGTAAATCGCGCGTTAATACATTATTAGCGCGATGGACTCTGTCGTCGCAATCTGGGATTGCTGGCTGCTCTCAAAATGGACGTTCGTGTGACTCGTATGAAAGAGAGTGTCCGTCGGGGTGGAACGAGGACGTTAGATGTCGCTGGTGGTAATAACGTCTCGTAAATCGCGCGTTAATACATTATTAGCGCGATGCTCTCTGTCGTCGCAATCTGGGATTGCTGGCTGCTCTCGAAATGGACGTTCGTATGAGACTCGTATGAAAGAGAACGTCAGTCAGGATGGAACGAGGAGGTTAGATGTCGCTGGTGGTAATGGCGGATGGTTAACTGTAACGCTGTAAGGGGTAGTTTGGTGAAAGTGAAATCGCGTGAGCCTCTTTTGCGGATCGTAATAGGAAACGGACGAAGTCGCGCAGTTAAACTAGCCTTAAAAAGAAACTAGTGACGCAACTTGGTAACAACTTGGAAGACGCAGAGTATGGAATTCTTCTGGCGCGATCGCTTGTTTCCAAGGTACTCTGCGAACGGGAATTTAATCCAGATTAAAGAACGAACGAACCGCGGAAAAGCGTTTGTCGCGTCTGAGGAAAAAAGGCCGCGCGTTGCGCCAGTGGAAAACATGGAAACGAACAAACAATAACGGTGGCGTAATAAAACAAGGAGATTCCTTCGCGCGGCGGTTCAGGCCGCGACTTTCATTCCCGCAGCGATTTCAGCGCCGCTCGTCGACGCTCGTTTAATTAACTTAATATCCGAATAACTTAAATTTCGCGAGCCTGAAAAAAGAATGCTCAGAGCGGCACACACGCGCGCGTCCAGATGGAAATTGGTTCGAAACCTGTTCAAAAGCCGTACCACCCTCCCTCGTCTCCTTCGCCCCGTTTTCTGTCTCTGTTCGCGCTCGCAGGATTACCGCGGCGGCCTGCGAAACGAACGAGCCGCGAAACTTTATTTGGTTTATTATCCGCGGCGGTGTTTGCGCTCCCGCGTAACAGGCGGCTGGCGAAACGGGGAACGAGCCGCTCCCAGAAGAGATATTTAATGACCAGAGCGCGAAATGGACCGCGGGCCTGGGATTATGCCGCGATTTAATCCGCGAATCAGTCGAGGAACTTTTCACGATACGCGCGCCAACACGCTTGGCGCGTCGCGCGACGTCTCGCTGGTAGCGTCCCCCTGGTTGACACGTCATCTCGCGGATCACAGAGATTTAAATATTTCGAAAGCTATCGCGTTGCGTCGCGAGAGACTGCGAATCGTCGCGACGAGACTCGAGGAGTGCAATTTTTCGCTCAACGCTCGTGAAAGCGTTTGCTCGCGCCCTCTGCTCTCATTCTCGAGGAATCTGTTGGATTATCAGTGACGCGAGGGATTGAATTCGGAAATCGAAAGAGCAGTTGGGACACCCGCGCGATTCGAGATCGTCACGATTCGGTTTTAACTGGTATCGCGATTTCGCTTGCTTGCGATGGACGAGGAAGGCAGAAGGCTTCGAAGTCGAACGGAGGACCAGCTGCGTGACGAGAGGACAGCTTGGACGAGCTTTGAGGAAAGGAGAATCCATGGTTAGTGGCTGGTAACCGTGGAATAGGATATAGGTTGTCGAAAGGGACAGTTCGAGAACACGAACGATGAAGAAAGATGCAGAGGGTGGTGAAACGTATGACGCGGTCGTTCGACTTTCGCGGAATCAGAGGACAGAATAGTTTCTCTCCTCTCTTTATTCTCTTTCCAGCTATTGAGCTGTTCTTACGAACGCTGCCCTTCGTTCTTCCACTTGCCAGCTAACTAAAAATAGTCCTAACTGGCTCTGTTAGAAGAAAATCGAGCTGTTCGTTCACTTCTGCATTAACCAGATACGTTTCGCTTTGTTTCTCGAGAAGTAGCGACGAAACTTCCTCGAATTCGACGTGGACGCAGAATACAGTCTTTAAACGATGATCGTTCTTCGCGTGGCGAACGAAAGAAGAAACGCGACAATGAAACGTCTCTTACAAACCGAATCTGTATTCCGTCTTTTAAAGAGACTTTTCGCGGCCAAAGTGACGGCGCGTCGATCGAATTATCGCGCTGGCACAATGGCCAGTGGGGGAGAAGAAAGCGAAAATGGCGATCAAAGCGTGGAGCGCTGCCTAAAGGGGGTGAACGGCGTCGAACGCGTCGTAATCGGAGGGCGAGAGAATGGACGGTGGGATCGTCGTCCGCGGGAATCCGTCGTATTCCACCATCCACGAACAATGCCGCCAGCCTTAAACGGTTCCCATCGGCGTTTTACAAGGCGAATATTCAAAAAAAATCACCTCACCACGGTCGTCCATCGTCCTTCGAAGGACAGATCCGTGGTTAAGATCCTGAAAGGCGGCGCAGAGGGGCCCTGAGGGCGATGGTAATCCGTCGATGGCCCTAATGGCCGAAATCCACCGGATGAAAAGAGACCGTTTAGGACGCAGCCCATTGTCCGCTCGAGCGGCGGGACAAATTTAGCGTGAAAATATGAAAACTCGCGGACTCTCGCGTAGCCGCTGGTCACGCGTGCGTGTACGCCCTGGGACGTGACAATGGGACCATCGAGTGGCTGGCGTTCTTTGATGGACAAACAGTCGGCCTACAGAGCGTCCAAAAAGTAGCGACACGTATCGTGTACGCGATTCTTCTTTACGATTCGAGCAACGTCTATTTTAATGCGTGAACAGCGTGGATCGAGGTCGAGGTTAATTTTGGAGTTTGATAAAAATCGAGGAGACGATGTAGGATCGAGGAGAGCGAGGTTTGCAGAGCGAACACCACTTTGTGAGCAGCCTGTGCGAGAAGGCGTAGCCGCCGATTGGAACCCGTCGGAACGCTGGGAAGGAGTCCTTTGACCGATCCTCGTTGCCCGTTAATGCGATTAGGCGAGTGCGTGCTCTTTGTGAATATTCGGATTTTCAGCTTTCCGCGTTCTCTCACCTGCGCCTCTCCCTCTTTCTCTCTCTCTCTCTCACCCCCTTTCATATTATTTGCCGGTGCAGCCGCGTTTCTAGCTTAACGAACGCGTCTCCGTCTGGCTGGCCACGTGGAAACACCTGAAACGACGTCGCTTCATTTGCGGTCGGTCTGATTACGCCCTAGGAAAAATTGGCCTCGCGGCTTGCCGCCGCCGCGGCTGAGCAATTATTCTATCCGCGCGCACCGCGGGGAACACGTATCAGAGCACGCCACCCGTTCAACGGCACCGAACTGACTCGCAGAGAGACTTTTCAGGCCCCGCGACAAAGCCAGCTGCGTAACATTAGGAGAGAGGCTTTCGAACCTCTACTCTGTGACCTAATTAAACGGATAGTTTACGTTTAATTGGAGAGAGTCACAGGCATAAAAGGCCGAGGCGGGCGTTCGTTTAATCCCCATTCTTCGTTCAGCCTTCGAGAGCCAGAAGGAGGGAGCTCTTGCTTAATAATCCCCCATTGAACGAGCCCAGAGGGTTCTATCTTTTTCCCGCCATCCCTCCCGTCCGTGTCAATCCTTTTCGCGATCGCCGTTCAGAGCCTTTCTCGTCCTTTTTCCTAACGGCGGCCGTTCGTAATAGCGAGTCAACCGTGCGCGATCCCGCATTGTTTCACCCCCTCTGGCGATTGTTTTCTTAATTACAGGGGCGGAAGAAAACGGTCACCGGGAAGACGATTCCGCAGGAGGAGCAGGCTTAGAAGCCCCCGGGACGGACGCGGAGGTAATTTGGCAGGGAACGAATTAATTAAATTCCCGTAGAAGTCATCGAAGAGAGCAACCCTTGAAATTGGCCGGAACGAAATTGGACGCGCCCGCGGCCTGCGAAGACGACCACCAAAAGAAATGAGAGAGAGAGAGAGAGAGAGGAAAATAGACAAATAAATAGCCCAGCAAGGGAAGAGAAGAAACGGACGGGGCGAATCCATGCATAAACGTACGAATATGTGGGCGGTTGCTCTTTCCGGCCGATATATATTCAGGGGCCCGGTAAAAGTTAATTAAAAAACGTAATGAAACGCCACAGGCGTATCGCCAGGGACCACCGATAATTACCGCCCCCCTCGCCCCTTTCTCTCCCCTCGCACGCCCTCCCGGGTGCCCGTTCCGGGCTCGCTCGTTGTTTCATTTTCACAAATCGCCGGCCGATCGTTCCGCGGCTGATGTCTTCATGCCCTGTGAACACGCTCGCGCAGCGAAGCGTCGTTACCGCTCCGTAGCGAAGTTGGGCGAGTTCAATTTTATCGAAATATCGGTAATCGTTAAAAGTTCGCGCGCGTACACCATCGCGTCGAGCCGCGAAATATCGACGCGATCCGGCTCGCGTCGAATAAATAAAAATTGTTTGCATACGGGAACACCGCCGCTCTGGCTGCGGTTTATGGAACGCGGCTGGCTGTGTTTTATGCAAAAGATTAAAACCGTTTTCCCGCCGCCCACCGGAGAGACGAAGTTTTTCACGGCGCTCGACGGTTCCGCCGGACAATGGAAGACACATCGGACGGGGAACGACGAGCGAACGCGGGACGGGACGCTCGCGACGCCGGCGCCGCCACCCTCCGCTAATTCTCCATTCTCGTCTGTCACAGCCCCGCGTAATTTACCGATCCGGCTAACTACCGTTGCCTCGATACTCGTTTTCCATTCTCCACGCGAGCCACCCTAGCGCGCGCCACCCTCCCCCGCGCCGTTATATTTCCGTCGTTCATTAACATTTCAACCGGGACGGGGATCCGCGGCATCGATACACGCGCCAACCGACGCGCGTAATTCGATTTCTGCGCGACGCGAATAAAGTTTGTAGATGAAATAGACACTAACGAGTGAGCGCGGTTAATAGACGCCTGGGTCGCGCTGCAGGTCGTTCCGCGAATTTCCGCAATTCCCCCGTGGCATCCGTTCTGAACACTCCCCCCCCCCCCTCCAGCGTTGTAAAATAATTTTGTTGACCGTCTGCAAGTAAATATCTCGCCCACGGTCAACGGACACGCGCGACGGCTAACGAATATTTCCAGAAGTGACCGCGCGCCCACCCTTCGTCGCTCTTTTCGACACAGTCGCTGGAGAACCGCCCGTAAAATTCTCCTCGTTTCGTTTACCGTTGACATCACCAACCGACTGTTTGTATATATTGTAAATTTCCGCGAGACCGTGTGCGATTCGAATGAGAATCGTACGAATCGAGTACTGGCAGGTATTACCAAAATTGGTCTAGCTTAAACGGATCAGCAGTTAACTACCCGTATGAAATTCGCTGGACAACAAAATCATTCAACGACTTGCGCGTCCATACGCGTCCTCCTCGTCGAACTGGTCAGCTAACCATATTTCCATCGATGAAAACCACTGGTTTAGAGGTAGAGTGAGTCGTCGTAGCCTCGTTCCACGGTTTTCGCTGGTCCTCCGCAACCCTGTATCTCCTCTCCGCGTGTTTAACGCCTCGAGGGCGGCTGAGTGAATTAACCCTCGACGAGGAACGGTCCTCGAAGTGGCGAGGCCGTTGCTCGAGCGCTGGAGCAACGTTTTACGCGGTAGGACCGGCTTAATTAGAAAATGCTTAACCCTCGTAAAGTCTGGCCTGTCCGACGCGTTCCCCAACCTCGAGGCCCGCCATCAACGCCATCCTGGTATCGCCGTTCCGCGCGGTCACCGCCTGTCTTCCACGCGAATATTGTAATCCCTCGAGGAGAGGGGTGAGACGGGAAAGGATGCTCTTACGGCTGCCACACATCGCTATTTCTTTCCCTCCAGCTCGCTAGCTCGCTCGTGCACCGCGTTTGAATTCCCTCGTTAACGGCCGCCTCTGCACCCTTCCCCAATTTCCAGTCTAAACGGTTTAACCTACGCGGAGGACGCTTTCACGACCGTTTTCACTCGATGATCGCGCGCGTGTCCTTTTCGAGGCCGCGTTTACCGAGGGAAACGCCTGTGTAATCTGTTACCGCGCAGATGTTGATTGGGATTACCGCGGGAATTCGGGGTGGCACTTGTTTCACCTTAATGATTCGGGAAGCTAAATTTCCCTGAAACTCGCGGCGATATTACTTGCACGGTGTACTGGGAATATTTACTATATCGCCCTCTGGTTTGTAGGATAAACGTGGACTCCTCCACTGTTACGTGTGTACACCGACTAATTAATTCTCTCCTCTCTGACGCGTGCACAGGGGAAGGATTTCGAAAGAACAGTCTCGACGAAACACGCGATCAACGCTTGTGCTGCGGAACGCGACGCGTGCAGCGTCTCCCCGTGGACAGACGTCGCGACGATGGCATTGTTTCGAATACGCGAGGGTGCCGGATGCGAGGCGGGAATCGCGTTCTCGCGGTAGTCTCGCGGGACAATGGCATCGATAATAGGCTATACGCGATCGAGATAATGCGAACGACTCTGGTGCTTGCCAAGGGCGGTCCCAGCGCGCGAGACATCCAGTTAATTACGAAACTACGAGTTTTCCTTCGCTCCTGGAAACGGCGAGGAGTCCCGTCAGCTGACGCAGTCGCGACAGCTGTCCCCCGTTGCCAGTTCCAACCCCCTTCCGCGTTCGACTCGCTTTTAGTGATTCTGACAAGTTGGCGATTGTGTCGCTGGCATAATGGGGCCCTGGCTGGGACCCCACGGGGGTGTGGCACGAGCCGCGCCACGACGCGCGGAGAGGCCCTCGGTTATTGTACTTAAAATCGCTCGTTCACGAAACTGCGCTTTTGTCACGCTCGGGAAACGTGGCCCGCGATTTGTCCTCCCTGACAAGATTATATTAATGCTCGTTATATTAACGCGGCTCTGCCCATTGAGGCGTTTCGGGTGGATTATATCCGAGGAAAGCGATGGGCGAAGGTTTTGCGAAGGCGCAGAACGAGGGCGGAGTAGACAGCGTTCTTGTTACCTTAATCGTTCTAACCTTACCGATCTTCCTAGACACTTTACGTTTTATCGCTCTTTATTCTCTTCTATTAAACCTGAACAATTCATTGGTCAACGTTTCTAATAGACCATGTTAAAAGCACTGCGACGAGTAAAAAAATTCTTCTACCTTCGACATAATTTATGATAATCCTCCCCTAAATGGTCCAAGAGAGAAGTGACTAGGAGGACGATCGCGAGCAAGGATTGCAAGCGCGGAATTAACCCAACGATCGATTAAATTCTCAGACGGATACAAGGCGTCCCAGACGTCGCATCGATAGGAACAAGCGAAAAGTGCACGACAAACTTCGAGCGTCGAGTCTTCCGGGAGAGTCGAACTCCGTCGGAAAGTTCGCCGGACAGGGGGTGGCGTGTCACGCGGCGTTGTAACGGGGAGGGCGCACGCCTCGCAGAGCGCAATGGCCCGGGCCCATTGTCGCCGTTTCCATCGATCTTTAATCTCGCCTGCCCGGTAAACTGTATCGATTGTACTTTTGTCACGCGTCACCCGGCCGTGCACACCCCCTTGGCAAACGCATCATCCCCCAACAGGCTCGCATTCTTCCGCGCGGTGCCATTCTCGGGGCGGGCCCACGGTAAACGTGTCGCTAACTGCAGTCTGCCGTTATTAGGATCGCGAGCCCATTCCCGTCCTCTTAGTTAGAGGAAGCCAGACGCGCCCTTTGTACGCCTTATGGCAATTTATCGGACCCGCTCGATCCCACCGCCTCAGGAATCTCCATTAACCGCCCTTGTAAATTATCCGATAGAGCGATAAGGCGCTAGCCTCCAGAAATATCGAGGCCTGTCAATCGATCAACGGCCGCTCTGCCAGCCCTTTCATTAGCCCGTGGAATTCGATTTATCGCGTTAACGCAGAGATGCCACCCTTATCTAACCTCGCAACGTCCCCCTGCGTTCTCCTTGCGCGACTTACCTTCCTTAATCGCGTTCGGATAAGAAATTCTTGATCGATTAAACGAACGCTCTCGAATTGTTCCTTTGGTCGTGCGATCGTAATTTCGTTTTTATTTTGAGGGTGTCGGCGAAGTCGTACACAGCCACGGGCGGTTCTTCGTCCGCGAAAAACCCTTCCGCCAGCGGGGCGCTTCCCGTTTCTTTCCGTCGCTGTTCCGCGCGGCGGCAATTAATCGATCGGCCACGGTTTTTTTCCCCACCGTGCCGCGGTTACTTTTATTGGCACGCCGCGGCGATTACACGGACGTTTCACTTCCGGAATGGAAATGGGGACCGATAAGTCTGACAAATTGTTCGAACCTTACCGCGCGGCCGCATCGATTATTGCCACGGCTGGCCATAAATAACCTGTTCGCCAATAAGTATATGAAATTAATAATCGCCTTTTTTTTTTCTTTTTCCTCCGCTACGCGGAATCACTTTATCGGAAAGCAATAACGCGACCAAGCACAGCGCGAAATACTTTTCGATTACCATCGCCTAACTAACTCGGTTCAACGATCCTTCTCGCGACTTTACGTTATCTTCTCTTCTTTGTAAAAATTTTTCAGAACAGCGTTCAAGTCGCGATAGAAATGTCATAGTCGAAAGGAAATTCGAAGAACTATCGCAGGCTGGCGCATAGCGCGAAATACTTTTCGATTACCATCGCCTAACTAATTCGGTTCAACAATCCTTCTCGCGACTTTGCACTATCTTCTCTTCTTTGTAAAAATTTGTCAGAACAGCGTTCAAGTCGCGATAGAAATGTCATAGTCGAAAGGAAATTCGAAGAACTATCCCAGGCTGGCGCATAGCGCGAAATACTTTTCGATTACCATCGCCTAACTAACTCGGTTCAACGATCCTTCTCGCGACTTTACGCTATCTTCTCTTCTTTGTAAAAATTTGTCAGAACAGCGTTCAAGTCGCGATAGAAATGTCATAGTCGAAAGGAAATTCGAAGAACTATCCCAGGCTGGCGCATAGCGCGAAATACTTTTCGATTACCATCGCCTAACTAACTCGGTTCAACAATCCTTCTCGCGACTTTACGCTATCTTTTCTTCTTTGTAAAAAGTTTGTAGAAACTCGAGCAGCGTTTAAGCCGCGATAGAAACGTCATAGTCGAAAGGAAATTCGAGGAACTATCGCAGGCTGGCGCACAGCGCGTTCTTGATTATGTATGCCACGGAAGTATGGAGTCGTACATACGCTGGTGCAGCTCTCTACGAGCCGTGTGTGTATATTTATGCACCGAGAGAGCGTTGCGTACACGCGACTAGCAAACGACGGCTGGCACCTTTTAAAGGAAAACGGTTATCCCGAGGAAGGCGCTCGTGGGAGCTCCTCCTCTTTGCCAGCGTTTTTCGCGCTGAAATATTTAACGCGACGTTTTCACGGACTTCCGTAGCTGGAAATCTCGCTGGGGCCACGCGCGATCGCCGGAAACGCCGGAAATGGCGGGGCTGGGAGACGGTCGCCGTAGCCGATGACCCTGCGAGAGGCGCGGAAGTGACGCTGCGTGGACAAGAGCGTCGATCGACGGCACTTGGACTCGTTTTCCGACGGATCGCGACGAACGAACACCCCCTCAGTGGAGATGAATTAGTCGAAATGGTGGCGGTCGCCACGTATCGAACGAATCCAGGCGGAACGGCCGCTGGCGCCTCGTTTAAATTGCTAATAATCTCGCGATCAAATGTTTACGCGGTAAATGGCGAAGTTTGGCGGGGCGCGTCGCTCGCGGAAACGCGATACGACGCCGGGCAAATTGAACGGCGCGCGGTTACGCGCGAAGCCTCGCGCTGAACAAAAGCGGCGGTCGAGGACGTCGACGCGGGTGGCCACGCGCGGAAATAAGGGATTTTAATTAGCGTTAACAAAGCGTCATCGACTGGCAAATAATAACTCTATTAATTACGTCGCGAAACGCGGTTCTCTCTGGGGGCCTGCGTCTAACTCGCTTGACGATAATGCGCTCGATGACATCGACGTCTCTCTGGCGTCCACGGAAATTCGGTCGCTTCGTGAAACCGTGGACATCGCGATGGAATTGAAAACTAGCAATCACGGGCGATCGTAATTTGGGGCAACGAGATAGCGGAAAAATTTCGAATTATTCCGTTTCCGTGCTCTATCACGCTACTTAGCGTGGAGCGCTCGACAGCGCGCGTAAATACGCTGGCCACGGTCCTATTCGCGGATCGAATCACCATTAATTTCGTCGAGCTTCCGTTCCGCTGGAACCCGCAACATTTTTCCGCTCTCTCGACGGTACGCGCGGCTCGGTTAATTTTTATCCACCCCTCCGTTGGGTAACGAACGCCCGCCATTTCCACCCCCTGATCGTGCGTCACGGGTACGGGACGGGGGCGCGTTCGAAACGTTTCGAACGAGGGGAACAGCAGCAACGATAATCAATCGGTCGTTTGTCAGAATCGGCTGCAACGATACAATTGATTTCTATGGAAAAATGATTGGCGAATAATGAGCGGCCCGCGCTCCTATTGGCCGGCGTCGAAATGCGCACCACGTCCGCTCGAATATGTATGAACGATACATACGGGGCCGGTAGGCTGCCTAGGAATCGGATCCCAGATTGATAACGCATGTATATTTGGCCGAACAATATCCGCGGTTAATTAGCTAATAATCAGTAATGATTCGATAACACAATCCGGGCTAAATCTCATTACGATAGAACAATTTCCGTCAGTGAACTGCCGATATGACAATAATAATTGTTTTTCGCGTGACGCGTTCCGCCCCCGATTTCGAACAAGATATTCATTACGTACGAAATCCGTAGCTGTTTGCGCTGTAAATTTCGTTCGTAAATTGGTATTACCGTAGCGACGAACGGGAAACGGTGACGATCGAAGCGATTTTAATCCTCCGTTCCTTCGTCCCTCCATCGAGTTATTCACTCGACGAGTGAAAGAAAGCATCCTCGCTGAAAATGAACAACGCTACGTGATTGAATGAAACGCCAGGTCACCGCGCGGAATAATACAAACGACCACGAGCAAATTGCCCCGTTCAATTATGAGCTGCGATGCAGCTCCCAAGTAGCGATCCGCGACATCACTCGCGCGACCAGCACAGCGCGTTCCAGTCGCCTTGTCTCGATACACGCGACGTCCGCCCGTATGAACTGCTACGAATAGCAAAGCGCTGGGGTTAAAGCGGTGGAACCGTCACGTAGCCAACCCCCGATACGGGCATTACGCGACGCACGGCTTGCCAGGATCCTCGTCGAAGCGATTCGACCTCTCGCGATACGTCCAACCGGTTTCTCGCGCCTAGAAACGTTTCCAAGCAGGAATTTTCAGCTGGAAGACGATCAATCCTCTCGCTTCTGAGACTTCAGTATTCTCTCTCATTTCTCTCAACACGACACGCTATATTTGCATTCAAAAAACTATTAAAAAATCGCAGCCAAGTAGAAGATAATTGGATAATTATCGAGCGATCTTCTTATAGAGCGAGCGACGATCAAAGGGAATAGCCAGGCGCCTCTGGTGGCCATTCGAACGGGAGCAGCGCGTGCAGATTCGCGGGTACCCGCGGGCGTATTCCCGTGGACTTAACCCAGAATCGTGGAGACGGTAAAGACAATAAGCTCTGGATACGGTGGACGAGTGGCAGAGCGCGGCGCGCATCGAATTGAAAGCGCGGCTGCCAAATGGGACGGAAATACAACGGGCGGGGCGGCTCCGCGTCTTGGCTCGCGACGGACTCTGATAAAAGCCAATAATCCTCCGGGGGCAATAGAAACCCTCCCGACGGCGGTCCCGTCGTATTGCGCCGCGACGGGACGCATAAGGGTAGTCCGCTCGCTCGCGCCACCCTCCGCAGCGCCAGTGAAAGTCGTCTCAGGGAATAATCTTCCTCGCAATAGAGAAATCACTTTGCATAATTCGCCTCGAATGCACCGACTATTACCGCCGCGTTCTTTCCCTGGATACGTCGTATCGTCTGGCCTCGCGGCTGAACAACTGCTCCAGCGATCGCGATAAAGGGCGTTCTTATCTCGACGGAGACGCTCGCGAAATGATCCTGCGTCTGGAGAACGCGTGTCTTACGACGCACACCTAAGTATATCGAAAGAGTAACCCTCTCCAGGGAATTTCTCGATCTTATTTCCATTCTCGAGAAACGAACAGACGCTGTTAACATTTGAATATAACAAATTTCGAAGCGTCGCCATGGCTGTCGACCAGACGAAGTGAGCATCTACCCCGTTGCTGTTCCAGGACTGGACAAATATTCGCGTCAACCCTGCATACGCTCCGGATAACGGTCGGAAGTGGCCAGAGCAGGCACGATCGGCCAACAGCTCGAGATCTCGCGAAACTGGAACGGAAACGCGCCGCGGAAGGACACGGATGAACGGTTATCGATCGCAGGAGTTCGCTAATAGTTTCGCGGACCGGCTGTTCCTTTTATCCGCGCTCGTACGTGTACACACACGGAGCAGAATACACGCGAAAAGAGCACGAGAGATTAAAGTCCAGCTCTCTTTGTTTTACGCGAGTCTCGCGGCGCGCGAGGGAGACGCGATGATGGCGCGGGAGGGTCGAGCGGAAGCGCGAGCACACAAGCGCCACTTGTATCCATTACGGCTCGCGGAGTTATGAGGCCGACGTTTATTGGCTAACTTGTAACTCCTTGCAGCCCAGTCTGAATTATTCCCCGGTCCTCGCGGAAGCCTCCTAAGTTTATTTCAATTTGGTCTCAGGTCTTTCGTTGCTGCGTCGCGTCTCTCTCTCACCCTCGTCGCGAGATTTATGGGGTGGCGTCGCGGCTGCGGACGTCCGCGAGGGCAGCGCGTGCCTACGAGGACTGAGAAAAAAGTTATCTCGCGGCTGTTTAATCCGCTAGACCTTGGTACGTGGCTACGCTGAGTGGGCTGGCTTCTTCTAGCGACGTTTTGGAGGAAAAGCGAGGCGTCGAGGACGCGCCGCTTGGCGGTGGAGAACGGAAGGAAAGGTGGTCGCGCGGACGAGGCGAGATATAAAGGCGGAAGGTGTTAACGAAACGGGGACCGCTATTGTTCCAGTCGACGGAGTTGTCGTCGTGCCAGGTTTATCTTGCCTGGACGCGCCTCTGTATCGTTTGCTTCATTTGCGAGACAGCCTCGATGCGTCATCCTCCGTTTTTCACTCGTCCACCACCGCTCGAATTTACAGCGCTCGCGTAATCGACGGACGCGGAAATATACGGGGCGTTCGTCGCGCGCTGGCAAGCCTCTTTGTTCGAAACTTTCCCTGGCTCCCTTTGAGGAAGCACGCGTACGCGCGCCGCGCGGAATTAGACGACGCGGCGACGACCTGTACAGGGTGGCTCGCGAGCCGCGTCGCTAATTAAGGGGTAATTAAAGTCGCGCGAAGAAAAATTGCGGCCAGCAATGTCAAAGACGGCGTTGTCGACGTGGTTACGTTCTTTTTGTACAAACGCGAACGGAAGTTCGAACGTTGTCCGCTCGCGAACCAGGAACTCCCTATAACCCACTTTCCTCCGTCCGTGGGAGAGATATAAATGGAACTCGACGAGGCCATTAATTTTTAAAAGCTTTATTAACGGCAGAATCGCCTAGAAGGCTTCGTGCTCTATATCGAATCTCCTAAATCCTGCAATCCCAAACCTCATGGGGTAGTTACTTACGTTTCAAAGAGGCAGACGTATCAGAGGGGATGTATCGTTGAGAAGTATCGTCGAGAGTCCGCGAACGATAAATTCATAATTCACGTAAGACGTCCCCTTGTTCCGAAATCGTCGAGCGCTTCGTTCGTCGATGCGACGATTCCCCGTTGAACGACGCGGCAATAAAAACGGCAACAACGGGGGAGGCTCTTTCGTGGAACGACTCGAGGCGAACGCGAACGAGTTCCTCGCGTCGTCTTTAACCGTCCGCGATATTTTCTCCCGGCGAAGTTTCGCCAGAAGAGCCGCGAGCAACTTTTCCCGACGTATTTCCGCGGCAAAGAGAGCCCAGCGAGTGGCACAATTATACGGTTTCACCGTAAAGCCGCGCGAACAAAAGAGAGCACCCGCCGTCGTCATATGTCGCGCTGTAAACAGTTCGCAAACAACTTCCCCGGGGCGAGCCAGCCTGAATCGCGCGGCGTTCTTGCGGCTTCGTCGTCCACCGTTGGCAGCGCGATACGTCGAAGCATCGACGCGAATCGCGGGGCGGGACACTCGAGATTCGTCGACGGGGGCGGCGAGGAAGAATCGGCGCCTGCATTCATCGAAATATCGCGCTGGGGGATGATGGCTCGTTTCCGTATCTCGTCGGTGCAGTCGCGAGTGGGCGAGTTTATCGTTCGTTATTAGCAAATGTACCGCGCAAAACGAGGGGGTGCTTTGCGAGACTGGTAGAAAAAAGGCGGGGACGAGAGCAGACAGAGTACGAGGCGAGAGAAACGAGCGGGATTCGTGGATGAGACTGATAACGCTTCCGCTTGGATGGACGTTGAAACTGGCATCGTAGAAAGGAAACGTTTGAGGATCGATTACGTGTGGCCAGAGAAAAATTAGACTATGACAAAGTGGTGTGGACACTTGTTAGAGGATGCGTACGCATTTTTGAACAGAACTGCACAAGGCACTTGGAAAAGAGCAATCGAAAGAGAACCTAAAAATCTACTGAATCGCGTACTCGCCTCGACGTTTGGTGAACGTTCAGCAAAAATTTGCGAGAACCTCTCGCAAACATTCCAGACTCAGCGAGAGTACATCCTACACGAAGGCTACACGAAGTTGTAGCCATCGTTCGTACGTGCGATCCGGACCCACGAGTCAAGCTCTGATCGACTCTGTACACGGCAGACAGGAAATACGAACGAGGGGGTGAGGAGAAGTGACGCGGCGGTGCAACGGTCAGAAGATTGGCTCCATTGGAAAAAAAAAATGGCAATACCTCGGGGAGGTCTGTCCAGCCGTTATTTTATCACGCCAGTGGTATTGGGCAGCGTCGTTCAGAGCTCCTTGGGGGAGCGTTCCGAGGGTTTGGCGAAGGAAATCAGCCGGGCAAGAAATTAAATATTACCCCGAGGGGCGAGGCGGGCGAGGCGTGTTTCGACGATCGCGTAGCCGTGGCGAGAATTCGAGCGTCTCGAGCGGATGGTGGCTCGAGAGTCGAAAGAAAAGCCTCGAAGGGGGACGACGACGAGGGTAGCGCGATACCGCGAGGTACTGGCTGTGTCACCGGGTCCCACGGGTATCCGGGACAAATAACATTCTGACATGGACGCGGCAAACAAGAAACCGCTCTTCCCTCGTCCGTCTCGCCCGGCTCTACCTTTAAAACGCGCGCGAGACGCGCGTCCCTGTTCGTTCATCCGAGAAATATCGATTCGTCCATCTCGCTCGTCCTCCCTCCCAGCTCTCGACTGGTCCAAACTAGACGACGATGCAGCCGCGGACCGGAAACGTTGATTCTCGCGCGTGCATCGCCGGCCACGGTTCGTCGATGCGATCGATCGTCCACGGACGAGTCCCGTTTTTTGCCGCGGCAACTTTCCTCGGGAATTAATAACGCCATTCCGGTGATTTATTTCCGGCGAACAACGCGCAACAGCCTCGCGAGCAACCGATCCCACCCCTCGCGCGTCTCGAAATTAATTATCCGCTTAATTAGGGAATTTGATTAATCTCGCGTCGCGACGAGGAACCAGCGCTGGGTGGAGTCGCGAAAGAGTACAAATTGGTACCGTGGAAGAAAGTTCCCGTGGACACGGGGCGATCAGACGCCGCGCGAAGGAGTTACGGGAAAAATGGCGCGGCTGGGACGCGTCCTATGGGTTCCTCTTGTCTGACGTGTTTAACACGCGGCTCGAAGCGCGGCCACGTTCAAGCCGGGTAACAGAGAGGATTCTAATTAAACCTGCCCCCGTCCCCACCTACGTAGTTACAGTTATTGTTGTAATTATCGTAGACGCGTGCACTTGCAGCGTGGCAGTTGCCGCTGTTGTTGCCTGCCCTCGCCCTTACCCACCGTCGTCGCCATCGTCGTTGTTGTTGTTGTTGCTGTTGTTATTGTTTGTCGCGAAACTTCCGTCTCGATCTCGCCCTGGTTGACGCCGTTCACGACGACGAGCTGGTCCGCGCTCGCGTTTATCGCGAGTTTCGGCGTACCACCAACTTCGCCTACCCTGCGCAACCCCCTATAACTGGGTTTGCCGCGGCTGCTTCGAGTCTAATATCCTCCCTGGCTCTCTAACTATTGCTCGAGACTCCTCTCCTCGACGCTAGAACGTTAATTCTCTGTTATTTCAATTAACGTTCGATTCTGAGCTGAATTTGTTTGAAAAATCTCGAAATGCAAAGTGATGTTTGATGGTTTCTTTTTCCACGACGAACTACGCTTCGCGTTACACCGCGTTTCCACCGAGGCACGTTTCAGACGGTGTCTATCGCGGATTACAGCGTAATATGGCGAGTTTACATACGCGGGTAACACAGTTCCGCGGGTTTACAGCGTGTCTAACGTCGTCGCGTCGCGGCTCAAAGCAAATCCAGTTGACGAGCCCCGACTCTTTGTCTCCGGAGGTCACATACGCGATGCCACGCGGCGCCTTTCTCTCGCGACCCGACCTCTTTGACGCTTTACCCAGGAAACGACTTTCGACGCGTCTCGCGTTGTAACGGACGGACGAAAATCTTCCACGATTGCGTTACACGTAGGTGTCCGCAAATATCGTTTCAAGGCTCTCCGTGCTTCGTCCTGGGATTCGATCGCTTCAAACTACGCTCGATCTATCCGAACTCGCCTCGACAAACTCTAAATCCACTATGACACCTTTTTGCAGAAAAACACCGCAAGATAAATTTTTAAATTCCCATTATTCGATTCTGCGACGAAAATTCTAAGATTCGCGTGCTAATAGCCCACAATCGTCGCGAGCAAAGCCTCGACAAACTCTAAATCCGCTATGGCACTTTCTTACAGAAAAACACCGTAAGATAAACAGTTAAATTCTCAGTTCAGTTCGTTTCTACATCGAGAATTCCAAAATTTGCTGTCAAATCATCACGAGATAAACTCAGAAACCTCCACCAGAGTCGCGAACAGCGCACGCGTCACGATGTTCCAAGCGATCCGCTTTCGAAAATAGACGAGCATAGCCACGAATCGCGCTTTTGGAAGAAGCTACGCGACGGGACGCAGAGAATCATCCGTGAAATGAATCGCGCCGCCCTGAACCTCGTTTCACAGCGCAGTTTAAATCGCGCGCAGGGAATCGACGGCGACTCCCAGCGACGCTAAAAACTTTATCGCCCGCCAGCGTTGAACTGCATTAACTCCGCTCGAAGCGAAAGCGTCGCTCTATAGGTACATACACAGCTTCATCGAATTCGGTGACGAGCAACCCAGAGGGGAAAGTAGCCCATCGATGGCTGGGCTCGAGCTCTTTTCCACCTACCCTCGACCGCCACCGCCGCCCTAAACCAGATCCCACCCGCTGGACCGTCGTTCTCGCCACCCCTTTTTCCTTCTCTTCTTCCTTTTCGCCGCCACTCCTCTCCTCCCCCCTTCTGTGTAACCGTTCCTCTTTTTACTCCACTCGAAACGCTCTTGTTTTAACCGAGAGCCAGGCGCTGCGGTTCGAGCCGGCGGTAACCGTTGCGAAAGTTTTCGTTACTGTTCCGCGGTACGACCGTTACACCGGCCGTGTAATAGAATTTGTTGCAGAAGTTGGCCGCGCGAAATGCCGCCTCGTAAAAAACCCGGGCTACCGTTACGACTCGTCGGGAATAACCGGTTTCTCCTTTGAGGACCCTATCGTTTCACCGTGGGAGATCCGCCACCCCCCCACCCTGTTTCGAGCGGTTTCACGGCACCGCCGTTCGGTGTTGTCGATAAATTCGATGGTCCTCGTAATCGTTTGCTCGTACGTCTGCTTTCAAACCGCTCCATTTCCCCTGCCATTTCTTTCTTAAGTCCCTCTCGCGCGTACGCGCGATTCCTCCATTAGATGCATCAATAATTCCTAATTCGAGGGAGCGTTTCTTCCTTCAAGAAGCCTACCAAGAAGCCTCTTTGATC
The DNA here is from genome assembly GCF_050948175.1 of Xylocopa sonorina. Classification (NCBI taxonomy): domain Eukaryota; kingdom Metazoa; phylum Arthropoda; class Insecta; order Hymenoptera; family Apidae; genus Xylocopa; species Xylocopa sonorina. The sequence continues at coordinate 20,114,237 of NC_135193.1, forward strand.
CTGTCCTGGGGGCGGCCGTGTTTTTAGTCGATAAAATTAATCCTATTCCACCTTGCGTCCAATGAGAACAAGGCTAGCGACTGCGCGAGCCAAAAACCGCCCCTATATTAAAATCCATCGAAAGAAGACGATCTTGCTTTGAACGTATTCATCGTTGCGACAGAAAGACATGGCTCAGTGGCACGTGTCGTCGACACGGTTCTTGGCGAGCTCCCGGTTCCTGGCAGTCGGTCACGTGTCCTGGATCTCATCAAAGTTTCATCGCGTTCGCGTGAACAGGAGGGCGCGCCCCGCGGAGCGTCATTTTCCTTGGAGAACGCGCGACGGGGCATCGACACGCGCCCAGCCCCTCGATTAATGCCGCGCGACGGGCATTTAAACGCGCCGCGTATTAGCTGGGCCTCGTAAATATCCGCGCGGGGGTCGAGCGGTTATTAAAATCGCGGGATCAACGGTTAAGGGCATTAATCACGCGCGTGTAAACGTTGCCTCGTGGGGACGCGGCTGACTCGCGGCTAATTTCTTTCTCCGTGGGTTGGTCAGCGAGGGGATGCGAGCCTTGGTTCCTCCAGAAGCTTTATTGGCGGTGGAAGACTGCGATAAAGGACGGACGAATCAATTAGGGGAGCGTTTGGCGAGGCTTTGTGTCGTGTTGTTAGGAGGGAAGGGCGCAAAGTAGCCTGAGAGCTGTGCCAGTGGCTCCGCGCGATGTATCGAGGAGCAGCGCGCATCGATGGCTGCCCAAGTGGCCGCCTCGTCTTCCTTTCGCTCGATCAATCGAACAATTAAAACGACAGACTCGCGTCCTCGTGCAGCGTTCCTCGTATAATTGTCACGTTTCCCTCGACTCGAGTTCTTTTGACGCGTCCTCGACGACGCTTCAATACGACTACGATTCTCCGCTTGTATCCAAAGTACCAGGCACCTCGAAACCCTCTGACTCTCGTGAAAAACAACCTCGTCGAAACAACCTCTCGAAAAACAACGCGATCCCGCGAACTTCCTCGCGCAGTCTGCTCCTCGTCGTTCGCCTCGGTTCCGCGGACCAAAGCCATTAGCCAGCGAAATTTAAATGTCCGCGGACGTAAAAGCTGGTCGCAAGTAAGCGCAGCGAGACTGCCGGCAACGAATCACGAGCGCCTCCTTAGTCGACGAACCGGCGAAACTTTTTTACATCGCATCTGGCGAACGCAGACGCCGCGGGAGGGTGAATCGCTGGCGCGAGAGTCATAACGCGACATCTGTTTGGAATGGAGCGGGATTGGCGCGGCGCGAGGCGTCCTGGGGTTGGATGAAGACGACGTGACAGGGGTGGAGGGTGGCTGGGAAACCGGGGCGAAACGGGGGTGGCGCGCGCGGTCCTGTCGGTGGTGGTACGTAGTTTTTGGCGCGTCTGCGGCGGCGGAGCGCAAGAAGACGAAGAGAGTAGCGTCGACACCGGGACCGCATTACCCGTCGTAGAAGGCATTACGTTCTCGTTGTTGGTACGTGTCTCCGCTCGAAAAACAGCCCCTTTTGCCGTGGTTCTTGCCGCCTCGCGACGGAGCAGCGTTCTCTTACGTAATTCGTTTATCGTCCCGCAACGAGGGAACAATCGCCCCGCTCGTGTCTTCTTGCGTCGCGAGCACCGCCAGCGAACACCGGGTATCTGTCAAAGGGGACGCTTTTTGGCGACGTCACGGTGAAATATAAGCTGCCTCCGCCGTGGCATCGTCGAGATTGCATCAACGTGGAACGCGTAGCCGGCGTTTAATCTCGCGGCCGCTGCGGGGCGTATCTCGATCGCTTTGCGCGAGGATTACGATGTCCTTTCGCGGCGCGGCGGTACGCGCGCGACGCCGTCTGACAGCGGCAATTCCGCCGTTTCCGCGCCCACGATTCCGCGCCGTAAGAATGCGAAATGAACGGGGGGCGGGATTCCGCTTATCTCTCGAATAACGTCATCTGATTCGTGACCGTTTTTATCGAGGAACGCGCGCGCGCGCGCGCGTCCTGAATCTGTCACGCGGGACGTTACCTTCCCTCACGGAAACATTGAATCGAGTCTCTGGTTTCTCGCGCTCCAGTTCCTCGCGCGAGGAGAAACGAACGCGAGACGGTGGAAGTCGAAATTTCGTCTCACTTTCGCGATGAAACCCGCGACGAAACTGTACCTAAACCGGTTGGTGGCGAACGGATCGCAAGGACCCACTCGACGTCGTCCGACAGCCACGATTCCTGAAACGAGAGATCGCTCTCCTGTTCTTTCCGTCGACGACTCAGCGTAGATAACGACGTGACCGGAAACGCGGCATTTCGACTAATTCGAGCGAATGACGGAAAGCTAGATAACGGGAAACGGAAGGTGGATCGGGAGTTGGCGAGAGGGTGGCGCGCACTGGCTGGCAACTGTCGCTGCGCGGGGCCCCTCGTCGGGTAATCACGGGTCTAAACTTTCTCTATAAATCACGAAACGGTTCGCGGATACGCCGTTCCTGTGGCGATGGACGGAAGAAGACGAACGGGCGGCGTCGACGGCAGAGGGGCGCTCACTGCGAGGGAATATAATGGATATTAATGTCCCTCCTATGCTGATTCCTTCCGTGGTCGCGTACGCGCGTCTTGTTGCCGTGTTTTCCGTCCATTCGCGGATCCCTGCGAGCATCCAATCTCGGTTAGTAGTTCATCCATTTCCTATCGTTTCCTCTTCGTTTTATTGCTCCCATTCGTCCGCCAGAATATTACCCTTTTAGATAGCCCGCCTTCTCTTCTCTCTTTTTACGATACTCCATAGGTGTTTATGAAAATGCATTTCGTTCGAAGATATAGAATTCATTAATTCCTCGATGCATGCGTCTTTAAATTCGCGAGAATTACATTTAAATTGGCATTTTATCTTTGGCGTCGCTCGACAGTTCCGTTCTCCACCCTTTCGTCCGCATTGTCCTCCGATCTCCTTTGGCTCGATTCGAAGGCCGCGGCTCTTCCTGGCGATCCTTCCGGCCAGGAGCAGGCGAGCTCGCGCAGAATTATGGGCCTCCGGTTCCGTGGCAACCGGGCCATCGAGATTTAGGTGAGCCACCGTCGTAACTACGTGTCACTCGATCTCCGCGCGCGCGGATCTCGCCGACGGAGCCCGCGGCAGGCTTCCGTTAGCCGGAAGCGGAGCCATCGAGACCGCAATGACGCAGAATTTCAATTTCGACGTTTTAAGCCGGACTTATCCCGGCCCATTTATTCCTCGCGCGCTCCCCATCCTCTTCTCGCGGCGATAAATTTCGTTACCTTTAAATTTCAGGCTTTGCGGCCATCGAACGCTCCTGCGACCTCCAACGATCTCGCGCTACTTGCTTCGTCGAAACCAACGCCACGTTACTGTCTTTACACGGGTGTAAATCCATTAGCGTCTCCGATCGATGAATTATCGCACGAGAAATGTTTAATCTTCGAATCGCGACGCGTTCGAAACCCATCCCGGAAACGCGCAACCTCGTTCGCCAGCCGCTAAGCCCGGTCAGGTAATTTTATCGTCCGTCTGCCAGCCTGCTGGAGCGGCTTCTGCTCCTTCGTGACAACTAATTTATTTGGCCACTGGAGGAAGCAGCTCGATCGGAACAGAGAGAGAGAGAGAGAGAACGTTGGATCGAGAGGTGGACTAGCTGCGAGAGAAAGGGGTTGTTCTTTCCCCCGGTGGAGGAATCGATCGAGCGCTCGCTCCTCCAGATTTCGCTCCGGCTAGCTACCCTGGCCCGTTTTCGTTCCCACTTTTTGTCCCCGTCCACCCTCTGCCCACCCGTGGAAAGTTTCCTCGCGAGCTGGTTACCTACAGGCGCCTTCATCGTGGACAATTTCGCGGGATTATGTCATCCGGATTGGAAGGGGATCTCGATTAAACTGGAGTTCTTCGAACGCTCGATGCTGGCGCGGTTCGCCGGCTAACGGGGTGACGCGTTACGATCTCAGCCAACAGACTTGGTAGCTACGAACCAACAGAGATACACGCGGATACGCAGTCGACGCGGTGGATGTTCGTAGACGTACGAAACGACACGTGTTTCACCCTATTTCGCGATATTAATTTATCCAAGGAGCACCGCGCGCGTTGCCGACATGTCGAAATTACATTGACGCGGAGTCGGTTAACATCGAGCCACCGGACGAATTTAATTAAATCCCAGTGAACAATCGTTGCACGCCAGACGTCGCGACGTTTCGCGCGGAGGAAAAACGTGGGAAAGGAAGTAAAAAAATAAAACAAAAAAAAAAGGAAGAAGTGGGAGGACTCGCGTCGACGAATTCCCCGTGCGTTCGGCTGTTTGTGAAGGGAAACAGAGAAAAAAAAAAAAAATTGTTTGCGTAAACGCGGAAGCGTCCCCTCTATCGGCGACTGCGATCGCGTTTAATCCGAATAAAAATATCATGGCGAGCGCTGTCAAATAGCGGGACATTTTTATTCGGATTAAGGGAGGATATGGAAAAGGGGCGAACAGTTTGCGGAGCCTCGTGTAATAACATCGCCAAATATCCCGTGAGTTTGCCCAGACGCTTTTTGAACAGCCCTGTACGCGCGACAACTCCGCTGAATTATTGTTTCGGTTTTCGCGAGATAAGCCTTTGATAAACCGGCCCAGTGATAAATGCTGCTACGACGAGCGCGTCGACGAGCGCGTATCGGTGGCCCGTCGATCGCGGTGGTCGTAACGCGATTTTTTCTCGCGGAAATTGAAAAGTTTTCTTCCGCCCTGCGGGGTTGGTCGCGGACGCGGGACTCGACGCTCGCGTCAGACGACGTGGCACGCTGTTGGGGTTGCCTTCGCTGGAGATGAGATATCAAAATTGTTTTAAAGTCCCGATCGAGTTGACGAGCGTCTACGAGAGCCTTGAAACAGGAATCCCAGCTCGTTACACGGGTGCCTCGATCGGCCCTCGGAAATTGCCTCGTCCGTCGCGCGCGTAATTCCTCCGGTTCGAAACATTTTAATTACCGCGGCTCAATATTTGCCGGATCAATATGTGTTTTATTCAATTATTTTATTCAGCCGCCGCGTCGCGTGTTTGTTCAGCAGGCGACACGCGGGCCGCGTTGAAAACTCGATCCCGCGAAGTCGAGTTACACCGCGTCACGGATTACCCGTATTAGCAGCCGCGCAGAGGCATCGTTGCGTCTCGTTCGAGTACGTTTCGCTGTTTTCCGTCAAACTTCCCGACAACAAATTCCATTAGCCCGCTACAACGCTGGTGTAACCGGGATACGAAGGAGTTTGTCGGCGAAGGTGGTCAGGGAGGGGGTGGTTGGCGCAAAAAAATTCTTCCACTTGGCGGGACTCGACGATGGAACGCCGCGGCGTGGAACGCGGAGGGATTTTTCCGAGTGAAAATTTACGATTCTCCCGTGAATCATCCGACGCGCATAGACTTGTCACTTCCGTCGTCTCTCTCTCTCTTTCTCTCTGGCGCATAAGTATCTGTAAATGAGTGACGGTTTTATTTCGATACGCGAGGAATGGAAGCTGTTTCGTTCCGCGCGCGAGCTTTCCATACCGTAAATTCCCCGTGGAACGGACGTTTTTTATTCGCGTTTGAAGATAGAAGGAACGCTAGCTCGCGAGATACGCGAGATCTTTTGGGACTCGCGTCGCGTGACGCGTGGCCAAGCAACGATTTCGCGTTTACAGCGTGGGAGCGACTGGTGATACGGGTCTAATTGCGGGCCTCGCCACCGAAATCGTCGATAGAAATCGCGGGGAGCACGGAACGGTGGGTCCAGCCAAGGCAGAGGAGGCCATAAACTGTAGTTTCTATGCAAACGACACGCGCAATGTGCCAGTAAAGGCGCCGTATCGGCTCCGCGGCGTTTATTCGCCGCGCGCCGCAAAACGAACACCGTGGAAACGCTATGCAAATTCCCGGTAATCGGGCTGGAAATTTTTCCACGAGATTTTCAGCCCCGATGTACACGACCGGATGGAATATGCCTGGCTAAGTAATCGAATAACCGCCCCTCGAATCGGCCATTACGCGACCGTTTTTAATCGATGATCGTTCCGCTACGAAATCGACCCACCCACCCTTCTCTCTCGAGCCAGCCGCCGTTGCCGCTTTTTTTTTCACCATATTTTTATTTCCATTCCTCCATTTTTGATCGCAAACAATGTAGAACGTGGAATTTTCACAAATATTCCCTGGCAGCGACTCGATGAACGCTCCGTCGGTGTACAGCGCGGCAGGGTTAGAGGTTCGTGATCAACAGGGTGGTTCGACGGACGCGTCCCGAGAGATCTCGAAGGGAGACCAGCGTACGAGGAGGGGTTCGATGGAACGAAGGGAAACAAAACAGCGGAGTGGAGCAGGACGATGGACGAATTCGTATAGGAACCTTTTAGCCCCAGCGGACCACGCCAGAACAGATTATCCATCCATTATTCCGGGGCGCTCGCAGAAGGGTGCGCGGGGGTGGTTGACGGAGCGAGCGAGAGAGCGAGAGATACGCAGAGAGCAGGGGTAAATTCGATGGAAAGTCACGCGGTGTCCCGCGAAAATCGGCACGGTGACGCGAGGACAAGCAAGACTCTTCTTTTTTATTTTTATCATTCCCCAACGAACAGGATGGCTTTTAAACGCGCACGGCCGTAGCCTCGTTATAATCCGTCGTGCCGCGCTCGATTCATTTCCGTCGCTCGAAAGGATGTAATTAATATCGTCGCTCGGCTTTCGAATTTGCGACTGCGCGCTCTGCCGTCTCGCTCTCGCCTACTGGCAGCCACCCTCTCGCTCTCTATATCTCGCTCCGCCACCCTCTCGCGGGGGTGGCTCTCGTCGTCGAGGTTCGAGCCTCTCAGTCGTGCCGAGAACCCGCTTCGTTGCGGGGTCACCTCCAACCTCGGTGAGCTCTCGCCTTCGGGTTTCGCGCTCGCGAACACTGTTGTTCGTCGCGACAACAAAAGCCAGTCGATCGGTTGGCTCGTCCAGCCCTGCCAACTCGCCAGTAAATCCGTGTCTCGTTACTGCCACGCGAGAATCGTCGTCTCGACAGAGAGTTCCGCGACACAGTGTCGATGAGACCAGCTGTTTGAGACTTCCGTTCAACTCCAACGCTCCGCGCGTCGAACCGTACGCTGTGCAACTATTCGAAAACCGCGTCTGTGACCAGGAATCCGCTCCAGAGGAACTCGATCGCGTCGATTTCTTGGTGATCCTCGCTGGTTACCCGCGACTTCCGGTGACTTCTTAACCGAGAACGGTGCGAGGCACGAGAATAAGTGTCCAATCGATCCCAGTAATAAGGGAACTTTGCGTGGGGAACGAGGGGTGGTCCAAGGAGGGACGGCGGTGAATCCGTGGCAAAAGGGTCTCGCGCCGCCCTAAGGAGAAGAAAGTGGACGACCCTTGTTCGTGCGGTTCTCTCGCGCTCGCAACCCTCCCCACAGCTGCGAAACTCTCTTTCGAGGAGAACGAACGATCCTCTCGGGAAACCGCTGAGGCGCATCGGGGAACCGTAAGAGACGGTGAGCAAGCGTCGAAGAGCAAACGAGTAGCTCGATGCCTCTCGCCTGTCCCACCCTTGGTTACGAGTGGGTATCGGGTCGTTTCTAGCCGCGTTCGTCGCGACGATTTTCGTGCTCATCCACCGGTGATCGCGGACTGGAACGATCGATCCAATTGGGATCGTTAAAAGTTTTCGACGCGCGAGCACGAGGGCTGCAACAGCCGTGGAGCATCCTCGCAGTATCGCCCTCGCAGCTGGTAATTAAAGGCGCAATTAATGGCCCGGCAATTAAATATAATTAACTCGAGGGATAGGATACGCGGCGTCCGACTGCCAATTAGCGCATTAGCGCCTTATCGGGCATCGGCTGAGCGTCTCGCCGCGCTGGCTTCCGTTCGATCTCCTTGAGACAATAAAATCGCCGTAATCGCTGAGGAACGTGGCTGCGATCGAGGATAGCCGTGCGCAGAGGAAGCCAAGGGCAGAGATACGTGAGAGGTTACGTGATCTCAACTGCTGGACCCGGTCGAGGCATCGAAATTCAACTGCCACGTAACGAGGATCGATTAACTGGCTAACCATCGACGCATCGCGACGAGCTTCGATAATTCGTTCTACCTGGAGAAATTAGTTCAACTGAGATAGACATCCTTTGGTCCAGCGAACGAGGACGAGAAAAACGTTGCACGAGCTGGATTACACGCTCCCTGGCGCAGAGCGAGCAGAGAAGCTGTTGGTTTCACGTGAGAACGCGGGCAACCCTGAACTTGAGGCGCCTCGCTTGCGTTAGCCGCGTCGAGGGCGCCGCGATATCGCGTCGAGGGCGAACGAGCACCGAGCAGGGTGAAAAGTGGACACGCGAGCCGACGCGAAGAATGCTGGCCGCGCACTCGTGACAAACGGAGCTTCCGGTCAGGACCGTAAGGTAAGCCTCGTCGTAGCTTCTCTTTATCAACGCGGACGACGAATATCCTCGCACGCGCGCGCGCTCTCGACGAAGCAGCGGCGTTCGCGAGGAAAGAATTGGAAAACGGAGAGCTGGGAACGACGAACGGGGGTCTCCCATGGGAAATGCCGTCGTAGCTCGAGGCAGAAATTTCTTTATGCGCTAGCTGGCTGGCTGGCTGGCTGGCTTCGCGACCTTCCGTTCGTCTCCAAGGAATTTCTCGGTCTATTACTTTCTAACCCTCGACGACGGTCGGACCTTACAGGGTATCGCCCCCTCGTAATGGTCTCGCGTCATTCTTTCCTTTAACTCGAGCCGTATCGCGATTTTCATCCCACCGCGTTATTTCCCCATTCCTCGCTAGTTTCTCGAAGGTTGAACGAACTCTGGCGATTACGCGCCGTTTAAGACTGCGCGATACACCTCTGTTGGTCTCCTCTGTTTATTATTATAGGGTCAATCGAACGGGTGGACGTTTAACGAGAAATAAGTACGTCGAAGCGGTTTAACTGTACTCGATAACCTGTCTCTGGCGAGTGATTGAAATTACCAAGAAAAAGATTCGAAAGTCGAACGCCAGGCTCGTTTCCGTCGACTGAATCTCACGTCGAGTCTAATTTCAATAACGTAAACCTGATAACAAAACTTCCGCCGTATCGAAGTCGAAGTTCGCGCAGCGAGTGCTTTCCTATTTGCGATGCGACCCGAACTAAATTCATGGATGTCCCGCGGACGACTAAAAACCCTGGGAACAAAGTCCGGGATTCTGCAGGAGTCATACGTACCTCCCGGAAAGTACGCGAGTTCGCGTTCCGCCTTTCGAACGTCTTCTTGCTCCCTTCCCGTCGCGTTTCCCCGGAGGAACTTCCGCCATCGTGCAACCACCCCCACGCTCAGCCTCCCCATTAGCGTGAAGGAACCGCCAACAGCGCCGAGGATCGAGATATCGCGCTGCAACCAGCGAGACTTAACGCACCTGACCGGTCCCTCGACAACGGTGGCGATTAATTATTTCGTCAGCGACTATGCTCGCTCCAAAGAGGTTATCGAATCTCCCGTAAGTACTCGAGGTAACCTTACACGCCAGTGGCGCGGAAAGGGTGGCGTTCGCCGCTCGTAAAGCCCGTGGAGAGGCTCAGATTTAGCGAGTCGGGCAATTCCAGCGCACCTGCGTCCATCCTGCCACCCCTGGGGCCACGACGGACGAGAGAAAGCGAGAGAGAGAGGGAGAGGTACGGTTCGAGGGCATTATTAAGGACCTCGTGTCCTCGCTCATTACGCCGTCCGAGAAAACCACCTCGTACGTTCCGGCTTATCTCCATTAGGCGGGCAGGAATTACATAGATATCGTCTGTTTAAGTGCGTGCGGACGCGCGCAGGCATAAATAGCCCATCGCGGTGGACGGGCGCCTGTGGGAACCGTGTGGGAACCGTGTCGCGATAAGGGGCGAGAATTAAAGGGATCTTTAAGTACACCCCGCGCGATCGACGTTAACGAGGACGATCCCAGCGCGCTGATTGCCTTCAGGAACGTCGCAGGATTCGTCGAGTCGCTCGAAGACCAGTGACGCACCCTGCGCGCGCGTCCTGTGGTACTTAGTTGGTAATTGGTAACGCGCGACGGTATTTATGGTATCGGTTGGTATTCGAACGCCAGTCTGGGAGATAAGATCGCGTGGAAATACGACGGCGTGCGTCGAGTGAAATTAAAACGTTCCATTGACTTGCAGATAAAGAAACGCGAAGGCTAACGATGGTACATTGGTAACACTGTATTCGTTCAGTGGCATTCGTGGGTTTTAAAAGTTGTCACTGGGTGGAGGATTGATTTGGAATGATCAATTTTTTCGCTCCTCTGTTTCTCTCGTTTCATTTTCCGTAACGGGTGGATTAATCGCAGCTTTCGACTGCTATCCGGTCGATATGCAGTTGCGTTCTGTCTCTGTCTTCCGGATGCACGATAAAAAACAGTGATAATAATAACGATAATAATAATGATGAAATGCAACGCGGTGAAAGCGCGGGATGTAGGTGAAAAAAAAGGAGCGTCAGTTGGACAGGACGGTGGCGAGCGATAACCGGAGATGCCGTTGTCCCGCTGTTTATTCGTTAGACCGCTCGATAATTGTTTATCCGCGCCGCTGTCAGCGTCGCGGTGCGTCCACCGACTGCAAGGTAATTAATTAGAAGTCACCTGACGCGCGGACCGCGTTACGCGGCTGCCCATTCGATTTGGATAATGCGTTTCCCGTCCCGTGATTCCGCCAGGACCCTCCCGCAGACCGCGCGCATTTTTCGAGACACTCGACCGGCAGAAATTAATTTCGCGATAGACGCGGTGGATGGCGAGTTTGTTTCAGACTAATTAGCGGGCAAACGATTATCGATCGCGATTTTCAGCGCCCGTTTTTACGCGGGATCGTTCGAACGCGCGCGGACATTCATTCGTCCAACTACTTTCGCTCGATTCCTCTTAAACGTTTCCAGCGTATCGTTAATTAATCGACGCGTCCTATTTCTCTAGCCTCTCCGTATTTCTCTGCGCAAGCGTTCGAGGTCCCGTTAATAGCCGCGTCCTGAAACAGTTCACGCTTTCGAGCTCATTTGCGTAACGCGTTCCTCGTTAGCGTCCAAATTTCCCCGTGTCGACGAATTAGAGAAAGCGAGCTTCTTCTAAACGATGGAAACGGATAGTTCAGAAGTCGCGCGAAAAGACTTTGTAATCCGTGTCGCTTAGCGATTCTAGGTTCTGCTGTTTCCATTTTTTTTTTTAAGCAACCACGACAGCCATTCAGCGATACATTCCAGGTAATTTGAAAGTTCCATTCGTCCAAGTGGTGATAAACGCATCCGCTGTGCATTCGCGAAATCCCTCGCCGTCGATTTTCCCAGAGATTCCAGCGGGAGAAATCGAAGAAATGATCGGTTTCCAGTGGAGCGCGAAGCGTCCACTTGGGGCACTCTCGGCCCGCGGCGGCCGTTGATCCTCCCAGGGGTCGCGGCGAGGTGCAAAGGCGCCCTTAATCAAAGGTTTCCCACCTCTGATATTAGTCAACGTCACCGTGGCTTCCTACTGTTCGCGTCGTAATTTCATACGGTCGCCAGTCGACTCTCCTTGCGGTGTTCGAACGCTAACTCACCGTATAAATCACCGGTTTATCGCGCGCGAGTCCGTCCCGTTAACGATTTTTTTTTCTTACGCCCCTGGGGAAAGAAACAAATTAATTAGATGCCCGCATAACGACGACGATCCATGGTGGTTTCGCGGAAGCGCGACGTTATCGTTCGAAACGTTCGAGAAGTCTCGAACACGCGCGAGGATTCTTCATAGGGTTCGAAGAGGTTGTACGAAGCTAACGATCGTCGCTTCAACGACTCGTTATCGAGCTGCGATTTCGATCGAGCGAACAATTAAACTCTTGACGAGGCACTGCGAAAGAAATGAATATCTCAGTTAAAACTGGATCTTACGTGGGACTGGATTGTCGTAAAGATTCACGAAGACGATCGAGCGTCTGGTGAACCTGTATCTCGTGAAAGATCGGATGTTACAGAGAAAGAGAGTCGATTAACCCACAGCTCGTCGAGCTCAATTAAATCCGCGAATAATGGAAAGAGTCCACTCAAGTCAGGGTTTCGTAGTAAATAGATTATGACTCGACGCAGCAACCCCCTCCGCGTCTCGCTGTTTTACCCAGTAAATTATTTAATCCGAAAATGTTATTTAAATCGAATTATAATAACGCGCGATTAAATCGCTGATTAAATTATAATATTATGCATTTGCGTGCGCGTAATAAATAATAGTTATGATAATACCACTATACATAATACATAGTGACGCTTCGCCTGCGGGGGGGAAACCACTTTGGTGGCGCTGGCGAACCCGGTGCCGGGACACGAAGCGCGCAACCGGAACACGAAATATGGATTACGATCGCTAATTTCGATACGTAAAGGTTTAAGAGGAATATTCGATCCCCGTTTCGATGTCGAACAGAGGACACTGTCGAGAGTTATTCGAGCCGCGGCGCGGCTAAATGTCCCGTGATGGAGGGCGACGTGGCGTTCGCCATTAGCCGAAAACCAGTCGCGGGAATATATCCGCTGGTGCAGGCAGCAGCGATCCGCGACGCGAAAGGGAAGCTCGATGGAAAAATGGCAGGGTACGACGGCCCGGAAACGACCCAGTTCTTCGTGCGCGCGGCGCGTCTGATAAATTGGATCCGAGCAGTTTTATCGTAAAACGCTCGTTCCCTGTTTCATCGCCGGTGCCCCGATGGCCTGGTCATCACGAGGGAAACTTTAACTTCGGATCTCGAGGCAGGCGAGCCTGCTCGCGACAACCCCCAGCTGTCCTCCACTACAACTTCCAGCGCCTTTCATCGCCTTTCCTTCGCTTCCATCGTCGCTTCCTTCCTTCTTGGCGACTCGTCGACCATCTTTTCTTTATCCTCCAAGCTTTTTCCTCAGGCTGTTCGAGTCTGACATTATTTTACGCCTTTGCTGCGTCTCGAATGACCGATACAAATCGACAGCCCTAATTTCAGTTGCTTCTGATCGCGTCTGGCTTGTTTTCGAAACGTTCAACCAACCCTCGATGAGATATATCCGTGTTTATTTCTCTCAGCTGGTTCGTACAGCGATCTATCGCTGCGATTCGTGTAAATCCTTGATCCAAAGATGTTCCGCTGTCTCGATCGTAAAATAGGAAGAATACTTGTGGTTGAGGTTGTTAGAGAATCGATAAAGGCCGCGAGTTAATCCAGTGGTGTTATTTAGCGACGACGATGGGTGACAAGTCGATTTAATTTATACGTAACGCGGAGGCGGTTCGCAGATATACCGCGACAAGCCTCGACAAGCGTCCACGCGCGGCGTGGCGACGTTTACGAGCGTGTCACGTCTTCGCGACGCCTCTGGAGGCGTTCCAAAGCGTCCTCGCGCTGGGGTCGAGCACCTCGCGCGGTTCTCGAACGCGATCGAGTCGAGAGTCGCGTCCCGTGGATCGTCGCGCGGATTTCGCGCGTCTTCGAGCGTTCAAACGAATCCCAAGGGAACTGACGAACGAAGAGTATCGCAGCGCGGAATTTTATTCCAGGCTCGCTATTTTTTGCAAACGAGAGTCCGTCGACGTACGCCGCGGGGTCAGCAGTTGGCACCAGCCGGAATCTCGCATTTACGGTATTAGTTTTTGCCGGAAGATGGATGCGCGGCAACTGATTGCCCCTCGTTTCGCGGTAATTATGCAAATGGCGTATCGATTACCGGTTAGAACGCGGACAAAAATAACGCTGGGGGAATCCTGCTCGCCTCGCGGCCCGTGCGAGAGCTATTTAAATATCTGCACCGCGAAACAGTCGATCGCACGTTCAACGAACGTTAGTCGCAACTCCAGAAAGAGAGACGGTTCCGTTGCGTTTCGACGAATACGCGTAATTTCCAAGGGTCGACGAGGCGCGCGCGTGGAATGCAAATATTTCGCGGGGCTATTACACGGGTTAGAGCGTAGGCAGGGCGATCGAGAGGGTGAAAAAGGTAGGCTCGACCTCCGCAATCAAACAACGATCACGCCCCTTAATGACCGAGTGACTGCTGTTACTCCTTCGTTCGTTTCGGGGGATGGTTCGTGGGGTCGAAACAGCTGCGAGTGACACCCACCACTTGTACACATCTCGTCCTCCCTCTCTCTCTCTCTCTCTCTCTGTCTCTCTTTTCCAGCAACCCGTCCACCGGTTGTTTCTCTTTCTCTGTCGTTCGCCGCTGTCGAGGCAGCACCGACACTCCCATACATAATTACTGCGACTACCGTCACGTCTCACCCTCGCGGTGGAAATTTGCATTATCGAGCCACGGGTGCTCGATGAGGGTGGGCCGCGGGGATCCTCCGTGCAATTATTAAGGAATCAATCACACGCGCGCTCGACGAGCGTGCAGGATTATGCGATTTCGCGTTGCCGCGCGGCGCTTTGATGCGATTTTATAAGGGGTTCCTTCAGCCTCGCGCCAGGCTATGAACACATTTCGGAGATTATTTCTGATCGCTTCTGATGACACGGCTTTGATCACTTGAAGCGATCGTGGAAACTCGTGGAATTGAAGATTTGAATTTTCTCGTTGGAGATCGTTGATGACGATCCATTTTGACAGTCTATAATTTTAACTCGCAATGCCATTTAATTGTTCGACGATAGCCGATGGCATCGCGAGAAATTCGACCTCGAAGAGTAGCAAAATCGCGTCACGCTGTCCTGGGAGTAACGCGTATCCAGAATTGAACGCAATGCTCGAGAGATTCGGAGCGTTATTTATTTTACGCTCCTTCGTCCCTCGCAATCGGACCTCTCGAGATTTAAGTCGAAGACGCTCGATCTCGCTCGATCTCTCTTCGTCTCTATCTCTCTCTTCTCGTCGTAATCGCGGGAGGAAGCACGGAGCCGGACGCGGAATGGGAAAGACGAGTTCGAGATGACGTCGTCGAACGCGATTGCGCAAAGACAATGGTAGTTATGGAAATTGTCCTCGCGATCGTATTATCTAACTACTGCCTTCCCCAGCCGCTATCCTCGCCACTTCCGAAAATTACTCGCGCCGTCCCTGTTATCTCGATATATGCCCTCGATTTTCTGGCTTCGCGCTGAGAACATCCGCCGTCTGTTTCCGCGAGGATTTACCTCGCGAACTGGTTCCATGCCCCGCGTCCTCGAGTCTCTGTTCCTCCTCTGTTCGTCGTCGCTTCGTAATTTCAACGCGAGCACCGCGTAGCCGTTGAAAAGTCGACTCTCATCGTCGCAGATACAATAGTCGTAATCGACGATAACCTCGAGAGTAACGATAGCGTTCGACGTCGAAATAAGTGACGCAAGGGGTGGATTTACCCGGAGCAACAGCGACGAAATCGAATTAAAACGGAATAATATGATTTCCCGTGCTCGTTAGAGGCACCGCGAGGGGCAACATCTGTCGCTCGACGGGTGGTTTCGACCAGGAACGCGTCGATACACCCACAGATTAGACGCCTACGCGCCTACCCTCTCGACGGATATCGTGAAAGGCATGCACCGTGCGCTCGCGGTGGGGTGGCGCGGTCGAACGAAATGAAACTGATATCTATGGAAATCACTCGCATCTCTATGTATGAGCCGGAAACGTTACGTTACCGTGTATAATACACGATTTTCTATGTTTACACGCGCATGTGTGCCCACCTACCGTACGCCCTGCCATGCCAGTCGGTTTAATCGATCAATAGAATCGACTGGCTCCTAGCGAAACGGATCGCGACGCTGTTTTACCCCGCGCGTCGCTTCTCTGCCGTCGAATCAACAAGTTTTTCGTTCCGTTTGCACGCAGCTTCACTTGGAAAAATAGAAAAAAATCGCGCGAACTCCTGAGCGATCAATTAAACGCGAGATCGTGTCGAGATTTCTTTCTCGAGCGACGAACTTTCTGCTTTTTTGACGCGCGAAACAGAAACGCGTACGAGTTCGTTACACAGGGGATTTCGAAAAATATTTGCCTGGCAAATTTGACCTTCGTCGAGGGGATCGATTCGCTGGGGTATGTGGGACGATGGGACGGAAGGGTTGACGGAAGAGAGAGAGAGAGAGGAAGCTGCATGTATGTACGCGCGGCGGCGGGACGCGAACAATCGCGCACAAATCACCCGTAACCATTGCGCGCGCGTGCCCATCAACCATTCCAGGCTGCAACGCCGCGATGGATCCTTGCATCGCGGATCTTTTGTCCGCGGACAATCCCGTCGATTTCTGGCCCCGCGTACCCTCCGCGGCGTGTAAACGCGACGGATGGCCCCCGCTTTCAACGCTTCGATTCGTGTCCTGGAATTTCGCCGTGCCCCACCCCCATAAATCAACCGTTGATTATTTCCGCCACCGGTGCTCCGCGTGTTTTCGTTCCCCCCGCGTTTCGATCCACGACTCCGCGTTTAGAACCACCCTCTACGCGTGTATACACGCATGGCACAGTTCTGTATTTTTTTTTTTTTTACTCCTTTCTCTTATTTCGCGAGGCTGACGCGATTCTAGGGAAACGCTCGCGCGAATACATTCGCGGAACCAACGTGGTATCAAGACATTTGTTTTCGACTCGTATCGCGACGAAAGTATAAGATTTCTGCAGTGGTCAAATAATAAGTAAAACTTGAACGAGTTACAACGAGTTCTTCTTCTAAGAACTCGTTGAGCGATCGTCAGAAAAACCAGTAAGTACCGTGTATTTGTGTTCCGATAACGATTGGGACAGCTGAGCAGACAGAATCCGTGTGCACGCGTTATCGCTCGTCTCACAATACCTGCACTGTGCACCGTCGATGTTGTTCGTCGACTGTCGAGGGGAAGAAAAATCGATCGACTCGCGCGGTTTCTCGAACGGTGAGAAAGTCGATCGCGAACGAGAACAGTGGCTGGGATCGTTCGAGAGAGGCGAAACAATTCCGTCGATCGAGCGTGCGAAACGTATCGCGCGGGTAAATAACTTGCCAGTTACTCTCGCCGCTTTGGGCAACTAACGAACGTGAAATGAACCGCGGGCCAGCAGGCAGCCTGGGAAATAATCAAAGTAACGTCGCTCGAATGCTCGAATTCGCGGTGTCCTCGTCGCTCGTCCGTCCACGCGGCTCGCCAGCGACGCTCCGCGCACTCTCTGCCCAGACAGTAATTATCGACCTCGTCAAAGACTCCCTTTAACGCGGTGGTACGCGCAATTAAGTGACATAAGCGACGCGGCCGTCCCCCGGTGCGCGTCGACCGATCCTCTTTTTAATCTCACTGGGTGGCCCTGCGGGACGTATTAAAAGATATCAAAGCGGCTAAATAATTTACCATCCCCCCGCGACACGGGAATTCCCTCGCTCGTACCCCTTTTCGTATTCCGTCTTCCAGTTTTTTACTGTTTTCTTCGCAGCGCGACGAATCGTGGCGTAAAAAAATGCAAAAGTTCGCGGTAGTTACAGTAAAAAAAAAAGAGAGAAGTCCAGTGGTATTCCACTCGGTTTTACGGCTCTTAGAAACGCGCGCAATCTCGCGCGGATGTAAAACTGTCGATCCAAGGTAAACACTGGTAGCCAGTGGATCGATGTCCCGTCCGCGAGCCGCGATATCCTTTATCGCGAGTCGAGGCGTCTCGACCCGTGCTCCGTATAAATACTGGGCTCCCAGAGCCGAGTACGATTACGAATTATCGGGCAGAGACGCGTCGTGTCGACTATCGCCGTTACGACGCGACGATTCCCGGTAGTCCAATCGTTTATCAGCCGGGGTGCTACACACTGTCGAACGAAACTTTGTTATCGGAGAGCAAACGCGCGTGTCGCGATATCCGATCGTTCCTCGGAGGTGTTACGCCGTCGTTGCATTCCGATCGAGCCGCTCGTCCAACATCCGACCGGGTTGACGTAATCTCGCCGGTGTTATCGGGAACACGAGCAGAGAATTTGTTCGTCCGACCGCTCCTCCGCCTCGTGCGAGCTTTCCGTTTCGAGCCGCCCACTCTATCAGCACCCTCCTCTGATTTCTCGCGAGTCGAACTTTCGCGAACGCGATCCTGCGACGCAGGACAGGATCAAAGCGGAGAGGACACTGTCTCGTTACGAAGGCGACGACAAGCGCGCGTCGCCACCCTCTTTGGTTGGTCGCTTTCTAACCTGGCGAACAAACAGCTTAAATAAACGCACGTGATTGGATCCGATGTATGCGCATCTGGCTACTAAACGAAGGGAAAGGGCCTGGTTCGATTATTTTTCTCTCTACCAGTACCGAAACGAAGGAACACGCCCCGTTGGCCCGCTTTTTTTTCCACCCCCCCGTTCGAGTAGCTCTCGAGCAGGCCATTCGGAAGCACGCGGCTTCTTTCATGCGCAAATTCACTCACAGTGCGCCGCGACTCTCAGCGTCCCCCTTTTTTTTTTTAAATCGCTGCCGTCGACTGTGTTCGCGCGATGACATTAGATTACCCACCCCTGCTCTGTCGATGGCCACCCCTTCTTGGTTGCAGCGCGCGGGCGCGCCCCTCGCGAACAACCCGTTCCACGGAATGAGACTACTTTGTACACGGATACGTCGCTGCTTCCGAGATGGCAAATTCCTCGATTCCCTCTGGCTGAGCGTTTCCTTTTCCCATCTCGAGGCAAAGGGTCGCGATGGCAAGTTAATAATGACGCTACTTTATTTACCGGCACAGCACTTTTCATATCTGCCGCATTCTACCAACCAGAGAAGGTTGGCAATAAATTTCCTCTCATTCCGTGCCACGATATTTTTTCCTCCTTTCGTCGATGCAACATCGCGAGCTTCTTCTTCCGCTAGGTTTCTGACGATTTCTATCGAGGTTATTAATCGCTCGATACAAGTTCGACGAAGGGTGCGAACACGGCACGGTTACAGAAATCCCATCCACGCTCGCGTGTTTTCACCAACGATTTAGCCATTCGACACTTTATTAGAATTTCACCCGGGCGCATCGCGATTCTGAAGCAGGTTTTTAATATCCTACGGAATTTCCGCGCGGCACGGAACGTTGCAGCGCGTGAAACGTGTCTCTCTTCTCTGCGAACCGTGCGCCAAGGGGCGGCGTGTGTCGTTGACTGAGAGGCAGAATAACATTGGATTACCCACCCCCATCGCCGACGTCCCGCAGTTCCTTCCTTTTTTTACACCCTCTTCAACTCTCCGACCACCCTCGCAGCGAATCGAAGCAGCCGTGCCGTCGCAGGCGAAAGGGAAAACAATCTTTGGCGGAAAACAGCGCGTCGAATAATTTATCGGCGGTGGGCCGAAGTTGCAGGGTGTACGAGCAAGGGGCCACGATCACCCCGTTATCTATCACTCCTGGTACCCTTTATCCACCCTCTCTCTCTCTCTCTCTCTCTCTCTTCTCTTTCTTCCGCTATGCACCCTGTCCGCTACAGGTCCCGGCAAACTAACCGCCAGCGGGAGTTTTCTCTCTCGCCTGGCAACTACCGAGTTCCCTCGAATTTCCCACGGAGAGAATTTCACCCTCTCTGTACCTGGTGACTTTCAGCGAAACTTCAAACACGACTGGAGCAAGCTGCAAACTCTTTATCTCGCGGAACTTTATGGGCTGGAGAGAGAGAGAAAAAAGAGTAGCTGGACAACGCTGGGAGCATGGAAAGCGTCCTATCGGCGGACCGCGACGGACTTTAATTCGATCAGCAAATAAAGGGATCCCGCGTGCAAGCTCTGGCGTTTTTTAATCGCTACGCAAACACACGGATACACGAGCCACCCACACGGAGCATCGTTTCAGAGGCGACCTGTAGCCGATTTAGCGAGCGCGAAGTCTCGCAACGCGGTTCACTGCCAGCGTTAACTTCCCGCGTAGGGTTATTTACCAGAAGAGTCTACGAGTCGACGGAACGAGCGGAAGAGCGTGGAAAGGGAAACAGAGCGAGAGTCGAGGCGAGCCCGTGGGAAAGGGAGGATCGAGAACAAAGATAGAGGAGGCTAGGGTAGCGAAGGGCGGTTTCGCGTCGACGGTGCGCATTCCTCGATCTGGTTCCCTCTGGAGACCCACGAGAGCCAGGGTCGAGGAGAGATATCGCAACAGAACTAATCAACGCGAGGCAACAACGATTTCTCTCTCGTTCACCCCTGCCGTTTCGAATAAAAAATAGTTCCGTCCCGATGATATCGCTCGCGGGAAGATGGACCTCTCCTTTTTCCCTCCTCGTTCCAACCAAACCCATCCCCCGTCCTATCCGTTGATCCGTTTACTCTGCCAGCCGGGGACAAACAATCCGTGGATCCCCAGGAGGACTTCCAGAGACTCGTCTTAAAGCTCGCTCGAATATTTTCGCCTTTTGGATTAACCTGTCCAGGGAGAACGGAGATTCTCGTTTCCTACGCGGGGATTAATTGCCACCCCCGTTGCTCCCCGCCGCTCGTCCTTCCGGCGTAAACCAGCGCGCATACGCTTAACTTTTTTTCTCCTCGCGAGATGGAATGTACAATTTTTATATCACTTCTATCCCAGAATTATTCAACGAAAAACTGTTTCACGCTAACAGCGCGAACATGGTGAACGCGAATTTCTTTCGTGAGAGAGGCAAGCAAAGAGATTTAATCGTATCGTTGATCACTTTTTGTTTGACTCCCGTGTCTAATCGACGTTCACCGTGTGCGTTCGTCTCGCGACCCCGTTCGAGGAGCGAGACGGGACGATCGAAAATTCTCTCCTACCCGATTAACCAGGAAATACGCTCGGGACGAGTAGACGCGAGTACGGGTTCTGGTGGAGATCGATTTTTTATTGCCACTCGATCACCAGCCGGACGATTGAAGTGGGTCGCCGGGTCGAAACTTCCTGCTGGCCCTCTTCATCAGCCACCCTGCCTCCGCTCCTCTCGTTCCAGCCGTCGAGCGACCCAGGCGGATCCCCGTGCTTCTCTCGTTCACACGCTAATTCGTGACTCAGCCGAGCAATTAATCAAGTTCATTCGCATCGCGTTCAACCACGCTGGCCCGGGTTCGGTTTAAGTTCACCGTTGCAACCGACGCGCGAGTTACTTGACGATAACTTCGGGGGTGCGCCAGTCGTCAGAAATACGCGTCCAGCGACTTGTTGGACGGTTCACCCTCGCTGCGCTGGTTTTCGCGCACTTTGTTCGCTTTTTTCGCTTCTTTCTAATTCTACGCAAGCTAAGCATAGAATGTTGCACATAAAATGTTGCTGCAAACTTTTAAGAAGCTTCTTAACGCGTCTGCGAGCCGTGAGCAACTGACGCGAGCTTAATCGAACGGAGAGTTCGCGAATCCAATGTCATCTCGTGTCCCAGCTTTAGGTGACTCACCCAGTAAGCTGTTAATTAATTTTGATACGTCTACAAACACGCGTGATGCACGCGCGACATTCCACTCCCGAAGCAGACGCGACTCGTCGCGAACGCGAACTCGTTAGCGTTGATTTTTCTCCCGGGGACGTTATAATTGAGGATTACAGGAAGGAAGAAGTTGGCTCGCGTCGTATATAGAACGATTTAGTGGGAAGGATCGTGTAAACAGAGTCGTAAAGTTGTTTGCTCGAGGATCTCTGTGAAACGGGGCGAGTCGAGGGTGCATGAAGGTGGACATCTCCGACGTACGCGATCATATAGATGCGTTCTGAGCTACGTCGTTGGAAATCATGTGGAGAATTACGTTCGCGACGACCTCCAAGCGCTTCGTACGATTAACAGCGACGAGAAGACCGAGGAGAAGAAGAAGAGGAGAGCAATTCGAGTTAGGCCTCGGAGCAAGGGCCAGGAATTACGAGGGCATAGGTAGCGGCGCGGCTTATACGAGTGACGTGGCTGAACTCTGACATCGGTTGCGTTGCTTTAGGGACACTCCAGACATCAGCTGCTGTTTGCTAAACATCGCTCAACTTGTCAGCGTGGACGCGCGTGCCTGCATCCTCGTGCACGCGCTTCGAGAATTCGAACGAACCTTCTCCACGACGCACACGCGCGGTCATCTTCCTCTTAATTGCACCTCCGCGATCGATACGCTCTTATTCTCCATTTCAATAATAATTCTTCCATGTAAGTGTTCGTTGAACTTCGATTGGAACTCAGACATCGAAACTTTGGGACAAATTTGAGTGACTGTGAATTAAGAGGGTAATTAACCTCGAAGAAAAAAATGAAGCCATCGTCCAGCGATAATTTACATCTCTGAAGCGGCAGACAGAAGGCGGAACGTACTCGCCGATCGGTCTTTCACGTGTGACGTTATCCAACCAGCTAGAAACCGGATGAACCAGTCGCGGACACCTTTTTTATCGTGGAAAGTGTCGCGCGGACGCGTGGCATGCACCATGCGACATCCGCATTAGTCTTCGTACCGCGGTGGCTCCATTAATAAAAACGACGCGTCCAATCGAGACACCGTCGCGGCTTGTTTCCATCGCGGCGACGCGAGGTCGATAGAGAAGCCAGGTTAATCGTTTAAAAAGTTCCAGCGCTCTCAAGGGCGCTCGCTTCCTCGAACATTAATCGACGAACCTCGAGAGAGGATACCAGCGCTGGAGGCGTCCTCGAGGCTCGCGTTCCGGAAGTTGTACGCCGTTCAGACAGCGTCGTCTCTCGCGACGACAAGCGTCCCGCGAACGGAACCGACAGGTCGCCAGTTGCTTTGTCGGAGGTTTCGCGAGCGAACAGTCGGGACCAGGGTAAGCAACGAAGAACCGAGTAACCGTGTAGCACAGACGAGAGAGGGAAAAGGTCGAAACGCAGCTAAAAATATCAACAGTCCTCTCCGTGGCCGCGACTCTCCACGTGAAACTATTGCCCCTCGTCGTTTCGGGATTCCACGGGAACCGCTCGAGCGACGACTAAATATATCAGCCCGCGCGAGTATAAATATTTATAAAATAGTGTCGGCAGATGGTGGCTGCCTTTAGTTACGGCACCAGGACCCGCTTTCCACGAGCGTGTCCCTCTCCTCTCCCTCTTAGCACCGCAACTCTGGCGAACCGTTCCCGCGTCGGACACGCTGTACATCACTGGCCGCGACACCGATCGTTCATTTGCGAACGAACGCGTAAACTACACGAGAAACCACTAGGGAGTATCAAAGACGGCAATTACTCAGGATTAAACGTTCGAAAGTTTTCGAAACGGCATTCAACTCGCTGTTGTACGTGGGGTACCAACGGGAGTCTCGCGCTATTACTCGATACGATCTTCCTCCTATTCTTTAAATCGACGAGACATTCTCGAAAGCATCCTGTCCGCTTTTCTCGGACAGAGAGCCGCGCGTTTCTGTTTCGAGATCGATTGAAAAGATAACCAGGCGTTCTTTCGATGGAGAACGGAAGCGAGAGCGGAATCGTGACGACCGAACCGGAGGTGGACGGTGCTCCGCGCGGTTGGTTGTTGTTCCTTGGTCCCCGTTCGCCGCTTTTATCGTGGGCGTGTGTACTCATTAATAATTTATGTTCGTGTAACCGTTACGTGTACCGGACGTGCCGTGTTCCGTCCTGACTTTACCCACGCAAATGCCGTGGCATCGGTGTACACACGAATTTCAGATGAGAATTTCACCCGGGAGCCCGTCATTTTTCTTATCCACGAACGAGAGACACGGACGAGGCAGCGACCACGAACGTGGCTACCAGCGTTGGTTAGCCATCGACTCGCTCTGCACGAATATCGCGGTAACGCGAGGGTTCGTCCTTCGTTTCGTCCTGTGCTCCACCTCTTTAATCGACGACCCGCGATATTCGATGATAGACGGTGGGTACGCGAGGAATACCAAACGACTGAGTGCCACATCTAAAATTCACGATGATCAAACGAGAGAATGTACCATCTACGTTTCGCTAATCTCTGAATCAACGTGACTAATCTCTCCACCAGGTGCTACGTTCACTCGTTTCATCTCTGCCCTTTTCTTAGCTTCCCTGTACCAATCCAGCTATCTCTCATCGTCCTACGTTCTTCCTGGCTAAAGCGTCTTATCCGCGGAATTTTTCATTTCACAAAGTGCAGTACCTCGAAGCAGCTCAAACTTCCCGTCTTTTTCACTTGTTAAACGACTGGATGTTAGAGCGACCTACATACGCGCTAGTCTTGCACGGATCGTTTAATTCGACCGTGTCTCGAGTTAACGCGGTTAAGAATCGACGAGGGACCAGAGAGAATTCAACCAATTTTCCCACGCGTATATACGTTCCAGCACGAGGTAGCTTCGTTTCCAATAAACCATCGATTCTTCCGATCGCTTCCTGCCGATTTATCCGCGCGGATGTCCAGCGGACTTTCCAAGGCCTATATTTCATTTTCAATATCGCGCGCGTTGGCTCTGCGACGATATATCTCGACGCGAGTCGAGCAAACGCGCGATCGAGCGATCCTCGATCGTTCCATCCGCCATTTCAATCGCCTCCGCTCGATATCGATCCACCGTCCGCGCTTTCGTCGCGAGTCTCCCATCTTTTCAACCCTCGTTCACCGTCGAATCGATGCTCCGTCGTAGCAACAACGACTGGGCCGACAAAAAACGAATAAATATTTGTTCCCGCCGGAAGCATGCATAATGAACGCTCTCGCGGGTGAGCGATCGCGACAAGAATCGAAAAGGTCTCCTTTCGCCTGGCGGAATAGCTGTTTATGGACCCAGTCGCAGTGTAATCAAACGATCCAATTGTTTTAATTCCGCCCTCCGATCGATGAACGCGGGGGCGCGTTCTCTTACGGAGAGTAAACTGGTCTGGGAAATCAGTTCGATAATTCCGTCTAATTAGATTGCTCGGTTCTTAGCGGCGCTTTCTTGGGCCAACAAACGCTCACGCTTCGATACTTTCCACCGACGTTCGCGTTTCTAGCGCGCGCGCTCGTTCGCTACCTTCGTTCGTCGTTACGACTAGTGTGTACCCAGTGTAGAGGAGAAATGCAGCCGCGTTTTACCTCGTGGCACGAGCCAGGCAATCGGTTGTTCCGTGGGGATCGATAACGGCGGCCAGCAGCGGCGAAAAGTCGCGTTTGCTACCTGAAAACGTTCGCGAGTGCAATTAAAGGGGTGGAGTATAGGCGGCTGGAATCATTCGATGCCTTTTGTCGATGGTATCTGTTCGTTCTTTCGTCCCTGCCTTTCAATCGGACCGTTCCCAATAATTACAGGTAATTTCCACGGCGACGACCACCCCTCTCTCGACCCGGAACCGAGGACAACGCAATTAGCGCTGGTGAACAATGGGTTGCGGTGGATCGCGGTGGTGCGAGCGTTGTTTCGAGCAATCTGTGTCATCGTTCGAGAAAACTGTCTCCATTATTAATCAATGTTGTGTACCAATTGAGAAAACTTTAAAAATCGTATAACGTTGACGAGTATCGATTCGAGAGCGCATAAATTCGACGAGTCGAACAGAGCTTTGGTAAGAAAGGCTTACGCTAATTGTTCAATTCTTGTTTTAAGTCGAACGACACCTCGAAGTGGTGAGATTTGTCATTTTCTAGGTTTCCAGCTGGAAAAAGTCCATCGCGTCTTGAGAAGGTGCGTGTTTCCGACTTTCCTCGATCGTAAATCCGTAACTATACAACGATCAGATGAAATTAATGCCCGACAGAATAATTCCACGGTACTTTTTTCCCTTCACGCCAGCCGCTCTGCGAACTTCCCCGCGCGGCCGTACTTTTTGTTCGAACTTAATCCCGACACCAGCCTGGGCCAGGGAACTTTCCTTCGCCCTAACCCCCCCCCCCCCCCCCTCCCTCTCTCGAAGCCGTGGAGGCGGCAAGAAGTACCCCCGGAGACTTTAAATTTCGACTTCGCGGCCGCTCCAACTTTTCATCCCTGAGCCATTACCGGATTTCGAGCACAGTTTAATCCCGTCGTTTACGTGGAATAATCGCGAGACGCCTCGAGAGGACGCGCATTAATAGTAATACCCACCGCGCACCCCCTTGGAATTGCTCGCCCCATCGAAAAACACTCTGCGCCTTTGCCCCGCGCGATTTTACGGGGGTTGAAACGGACGCGCGAGAACGGTTATCGAGATAATTCGCGCGTCGACTGTCGACGAGGAACGATTTACGCGTGCACGAGAATTTCTGGAAGAGAGAGAGAGAGAGAGAGAAGATCTGCGGAACCTCGTGCTCGACAGTCGACGAAGATAGCCGCGAGAGACTCGCATCGCGAGGGTACACGTCGCGGGAACGCGAGGAATACGCAATTTTCCGCGGCGCTCTGTCGCGCAATCAACGAATTCTTGGAACCGTAGCTGAATCGTAATTCGAGGTTTTTACTTACCATCGCGTGGCAGACGTTGCTCGCTGCTCGTAAACGCGAAGGATTCTCAGGCGAGCTTCGGAGAGCCTCTTCTGCTCGTCGATGGCTCGCGACGTTCCGCCTTGCTTCGACGGGGTGAAAACGCTGGAAAAAAAGAGGAAACGATTCGATTACTTTCGGTCGAGCGAGGCTGCAGCGAACCGCGGACGAACGAAAGTGATTTTGCGGCCGCGAGGTCCGTAAAAATCGGGCGCGTGTTAAATGGAAAAGTAATTGACTATGAAAAAAGGTGTCCAACCCTGCTGGAGGATCGTCTCGATCTCCCTTGGTACGCGTCGCATCGATCACCCTCGCAACGCCGTGGTAACACCGTCCCAATTCTCTCTTCTCGACTAGCGAACGACTTGATTATCCGCCGAAAATTCAGCATAATTGCAGCTGACCCGGAACAATGCCAATATTTACCGCGGCAGCGTTCGCAACGATAACAACGGACGCATTCTATTATAATAACGATGGCTGTGAATAGATGTCGGATAATGACGGGCGAAAACAAAAGGGCTCTCGTTCTACTTTTCCACCGTCGAGCCTGCTTCACGTCCCGCATACCCTCCAGAGTGGTGGTCCACGTCCGAAATTATCGACTGGCTCGTTCGGATGCGCCGCGCGCTGGGCGCAATTAATCTAATGCACGGATATCGACGCGAGTCGACGGTTGTACGACGCGCGAACGACAACGACAGACCCTGGCGGTATCGTCAGGTTTCCACAGCCGTTTCGACCGGTTCGCGAGAGCGTTTCACGCTCGTTCGCGATCAAGGTATCAGCCACGATTTCATGCGACCAGAGAATCCGTGTCGAGGACACGCTGCTGAAAATTGGGGTGGCTGCACCCCGCTGGCCGCACCTACGCCTACGCACCCGCTGCTCCCACTCGACCTGCCCCTCTGAACGGGTTTAATCGCGTCCCCTCGCGCGCGAAATCATATAATTCCCGTCGAACGGCTTCCGTGTCATTCGAACTACTTCGTAGCCGACCTCGTGTGGCGGGCCTTTTGTTCACTCGATACCGGAAAACTCGATACTTTCGACGTGGCGAGCCTCGAACGCACGGAAAATTGCCAGGCTACCTTTTATTAGGCGTTAATTGCCGTTCGATTATTTAACGAAATATCGACGCCACTCGGTTAAGTTATTCCCGCGGCGTGATTATCGATAGCCGAAGATCCGACGGAAACACGCTCGACGTCGATTCCCAGCGGTACCGTTTCGTTCCCGCCGCTGTTATTTCACTCGAACTCGGTCAACGGTTTTCATAATGGAAAACAATTCCTTTCGGGAGATTCGACGGGGTGGTTGTTTTTCGATTAAAATTGCGCGTAATTGATCGAAACGCCGGCTACGCATACAACTCGGAGGTTTCGACGGTTCGAACGCATCCGCCACCCCTTCGAGCGCGCGCGCGCGCGCCATCGGAACTTTTCATTTCGCGCGGTTCACGCTTGTACTTCAATCAACGTTTAGAGTTAGAACACTCTTTCCTTGCCTCTCTCTCTCTCTCGATTTTTTTTTTATACGAACGCAACAATAAGCAAATAACGTTCCACTCGAACGAGAGGTACTTTTAAATTAATATCCATTTCCGGGTAGCGGCAGCTGCGAGCGAAATGAGCCGAATTTCGAAACGACGGCCCCGGGGCAGCACTTTGGCCGCGGACGAGTGGACGAGCTTGATTTTTATCAAGTGTATCGACTGCGAACGTTCAGCCGGAGGCTATGACCCGGTGACCGCCCCCGTTGCGCTGGCTAATGGTTTCGCGAGCGCGTCACCAAGCGGCTTCCACCCTCGCGAGCCGTTGAAAAATCCCCTCGATTCTCCGATCGCGGGTCACATCGTCGCGCTGAAGCGTTTCACGAGTGCGTAGCTGCCGGTGACGTAGATGCGGCGCTCGCAAAAAGTGTCTATGGCTACGCGTTCCACCGCGGCGCGTTTGATCCGCGCGAAAAAGGGCAAGTCGGGATGGCTTTCGAAACGCGCCACGAACTTTCCATCCCTCTCTGTTTTCGTTCCACCGTAGCAGGGGGGTTTGAACAATTTTCTGTGACGCGATCAAACGCACCAGGATTTCCGCGTTTCGAATAGCTACCGAGAATAGCGCGCTTTCCCGGCTGTTTTCCCCTGTTTCCTTTTCAACGAAAAGAAACGGGAGAATCATAAACAGCTGGCTAGAGCGAAACTAAACGGGAATAGAGATTTATTTGGAAGAAATGCGCCATGAACGAGCCTCGCTCGTTGCCTGACGCGTTCCTCGCGATTCCCCGTCAACTTTAACGGTCAAAAGGATCGCGAGCAGCGCGCGCGAGAGTCGGATGCGGTGGTCGTAGGAACACCTACGCCGCTATCCAATCTCGCGTTAGTGGATTCGGCTTGTTTCGCGTCGCAATATGTTTCGAGGAACAGCGCCGCTTAAAGGAACATCTGGCGAATAAAGCTCGTTCTTCCGTGATTGTATCGTCTGCGACCGTTCCACGGGGAGCTCGTCGTTCCCTAAGTGCTTCTATTCGACTTTTCTTAGCTTCCTATTATCTTCGAACGCCTCCCGTTGGTCGCGTTCGAAACCCACCAGGAATGTTTCGAACAGCGTTGAAGTATGGCGGACCTGGTGCCAGCGAAATCGGAAGTATCCGACAAATTGACGAAGAGTCGAGGACAGTTTGATACGCTGCAACAATGTCGAGGCAAGTTTCAAGGTGCGCGCTACGTAACGCAGTTACCAACCATTGTTACCTGTAATTATCTAGAGTAACGCGATGTTGACGCGAATCACAGTTGGGTACCAAAGCTAGCGAGGCTCTCGACGGGTTTCCAAACTGTTCATCGAGACCCAATGTCTTCCAGCGTCGACTGCAGCGTCGCGCGAAGTATCCTTTTTAATTTCGTTACGACGAGTACAGTACCGGAAACACCTCGACTTCGCGCGACGTCCTCTCGCGGGACTCGAGCGTATCCGCCCAGGGAAATCACCAGCGGCAGTGTCGGTTGTTTCTGGCGGGATTTAACGTGTGTCGTCGCTATCGGAGCCGCGCGCGTCTCGGAAATCCGGTCGCGAGAGAGGTGCAACGCGGGTATTAATGTAACCGTGCTAGCACATGCACGCCACCCGTCGACCCCATATAATATTCGAGGCTGACGTTAAGTGCTAACTCGTCGCTGTTTCTTCCCTTTCTCTCTCTCTCTCTCTCATTCGCTGCCCCTTCATCAGCTGCAGGACGCGTTTCCGCACATCGCAAAAAGAGAAAGTGTCGCGGCGACGCCGGATTCGATGTCGCTGAGGGCACTGGTTTCGCGCTGGAAACCATTCGCGCCGCTCTGCTGCGCGTCGCAAGCGTTCACATCGGATTACACTTTCCGCTCGCGGTTATTTAATTGTTCGCGCACCTACGCACACCCGGAAGTACCCTCCATTTAAATCGCGACACGGTTCGCGCGCGTCCTCTATCGAGCTGCCTCTTTAATTTTTCTGTCGAAGCCTAGGCGTGCACTGTGTCAGTAACGCTTTACGAATTTTGTCGAAGTTTAGTGAAATTATCGTTAAAATCAGACCACAGCTTCGTCGATTCGTCTCTCGATAACTTTTTATTCGTTGCGAAACGCGTCTCCAAGAGATTGTGAAACGTCGATTCACGCGCTCGTCGCGTTCCAAGCGATGACAACCATCACGAGCTCGTTTCATACCCGAGTTGTCGTATTTTCAATTATATGGATTTTTGGTGTACACGCTCGAAGGTCCGTCCGGACGATTTTACGCGTCGCGTCGGGAAGAGCCGTGGCGCGGGTTCGGTTTAGCAGTAAATTGAAATTAACGGCGGAAAAAGCCCGCGTGGAAATGCGCCGTGGAAAAACAGCGGCGCCTCGGAAATTTTGACAGTGCCTCCGTGAAACGTAATTACGCGACGCATAATTCCGCGCGGCCGTTCTCACTCGATAACCAGGCTTGTTCTCCTAATCGAGCGGGCAACGACACGCTTCATTGGTTTTTCGTGCCGTTGACAAGCCTTTGTTCCCTGCGCGTGACATTTTTTTCTCCACCGCCCCTCCCTCTGTCCCTCTCTCTCGCTCTCTCAACCCCAGTTTTCCAAACCATCTCTCGCTGAAACGAACTAATTTCTCTCGAAACAGAAATCCGTCGCGACCAATGGAATCGGATAGTTGTTCGAACATTTCACCCCCTGGTTCGTTTTTCCGCGAAAATTGTTCCGCGCCCCGTTCGCCGCTTGGTCGTTGCGAATTTATTTCGCCTATCGACGCCGACGGTGTAAAACGAGCACCCCGGGTGCAGCTGGGAAGAACGCAATACAGGAACACGCGGCTCCCAGGGAAAAGCGACCGCGTCAACCCTCGAATTCCCCTCGGCGTCCTCTCATTTCTGTCGTTCGCCGCGGCACGCCGTGCACCCGCGTGCCCCAGATTGTTACGGTCGTCCGTGAAACGAGAAATTTCCTACGAACTCGAGAGGAATCTTCCCGGTCCCGTCGAGTCTCGAAATGTTTTCGATAACGAGCCACGGCTCGAGCGTCGCGTAAACGAGACATCGCGCGCTCAGCGGCGGGGCTGCGATTCTCGCGACGCGTACGTCGCGTTGCCTCCTTCGATCTCGTATATGTGTCACGCGTGTGGTAACCCCTACGATCGTTCTCCAGCAATTTTCATCGAGTGCCACGTGAAAATCTAGCCTCGTTATTAATAAAAATCTGTACTCGCGCGTTTCGAACGCGCTGGCGAACGCGTTGGCGGACCAAAACTACCCCCCACGCGCTTGTCTCGAAAGCAACGCGAGCCCTCGACTCTGCAGCGACGATGAAAAGAATGAATTGCAACCGTGGCTGAATACCCGGGTCTTTGTCCCGCTCGCGCGCGTGCGGTACTTACGTTCTTGTAAATGGATTCTCGTCCCGCGGAGAAAGGATCGCGGCGCGAGCGAATAAATTCTCTACCGGCCGGCGCTGGTTGGTAACGAGACACGTTGCTACGTGGCAAAAGCAAGTTAGCCTTTTGTGCGCCGCGAGACGAGATTCATAAAAATCTCGTCGTCCCTTTCGTTTCGCCGGTTTGATTACCGCCGGGCACCGACGGGGGCGGTGGCGGAGGATGCGAGGCTCGCGAACCGCCTACTACTTTATTTGCACGTTGTTCCGCGCGGCGCTATCGCGACGGGGGTGCACGGAAGAGGCAAGGGTGCGCCGGTTGGCCGGGCGCAAATATAAATCCGGGCAACGACGTGAAACGGGCATAAATCTCCGGTTTAGAACAAAGACTCTCGCGGCGAGTGTTTGCGCAGAGTCCGTTAGGCAAACTCAATGGCCGAACACGTGAACGACGGCCAACGGGCATTCGCGTTTTTTGCCCCCCCGCTCGTCTTCTTTCATCCCCCTCTGCCATCTCTTTGTTCGCCCCGTGGCACTCGTCCCTACGTTTCTCGCGTGTCCATCTAGATTCCAACGCGCACGGACATCGGTCTCTCTTATCTCTCGTCTTCCCATTTCGCACCCCTTCTGTACGGTTGACTCTTGATTACTCACGCGCGGGGTGTAACTGTTTTATATATATATATTTTACTCTGAGTTTCAGTTAATTTTGGTATTAGATGTTTCTGTGAATTATTTTCGACAGCAGAGTTGATAATATTTTAGAGAGGTACAAGCGTGGAGTCTGATAACGCCAATTAGTATAATTAAGGACCAAGTAAAGTGAATCGATGTTAGCTACCAAAATATGGAACACTGGCGATGTAACCCAGAGTGTTTCCCCTTCGCTCGCCATCCAACAGCGTCCCTTTTCCACCCCCTTTTCGTTCCGCGCCGCGTGTAAAACTCCACACACGAGCGGACGCGCACGTGGCGCGGGTACTCGCGAGAAAATGGGGTAAGGCTGTCGATTTAAGAACCACCGCCCAGCCGCCACTTCCTCCAACAATGGGCTGTTTAGTGTCCTCCCTACCTTCGTCGCAATTCACCCTCCCGCACCTTCTCCCTTTTGTTGCGCCCCTTCAAATTGGATTCTCGTTTCTTCGAACCGAGGAGAGCACTTCATCCAACTTCCACGAGTAATTCCCGGCGCGCCCGTCTCGACCCGTTTTCTCGTATCGTTTCGCAACACCCTTGCCCATCACCGACAGACTCGCGTTCCTTTATCCGTCCCATTCGACAGCCGTCCCACGCGAGGAGAACTCCGGGACGAATAGAGCGACCGCTCCTCCAATTTGCAAACGAGGGTGTACCTCGAGGCGTCGACGGGGGGCCGCGGCCTCCAGCAGGGGAGATTCCACGGTTAATTTAGGTGTTGTGTTTCCTCTGGGAGCCGTCTACAGGCCCATCTTCTTCCCTTGGGTCATCCTCGTCCTCGCGTCGTTGAAAAACACCATCGCCGCCGGGTGGCTAAGGTCGACAGGCCTCTTGGCGTCTCGCGTTTCGCGGACAGATCGATATTTTTGTAGTTACTTCGTGGAACATTGCTCCATTTCTTTATTCGCAGCCTCCAACATTTGTTATGTTCTATAAACGACACTCTTTGGTGGTACTTAATTGGAGAGAATCGTTTCTTTCGATGTTTGTTTGCTCGTATCGATTTTTAGTGGTAGAAGGGATGTAGAAAGCGCTTATCGAAATAACGACGAAGATCGATCTTCTCAGGGTCCTATAAACACCGTCTTTTGTAGTTACCCGTGGAACATTGCTTCATTTTTCTATTCACAGCCTCCAATATTTGTTATGTTCTACAAACAACACTCATTGTGATGATATTTAATTGTAGAAAATCATTTATTTCGATGTTTGTTTACTCGTGTGGAATTTTAGTAATAGGAGGGATGATAGCAAGCGTTTATCGAAATAACGACGAAGATCGATCTTCTCAGGGTCCTATAAACACCGTCTTTTGTAGTTACCCGTGGAACATTGCTCCATTTCTCTATTCACAGCCTCCAACATTTGTTATGTTCTACAAACGACACTCTTTGGTGATACTTAATTGAAGAGAATCGTTTATTTCGATGTATGTTTGCTCGTATTTTCGATTTCTAGTGACAGAAGGGATGATAGGAAGCGCTTATCGGAATAACGACAAAGATCGATCTTCTCAGAGTCCTATAAACACCGTCGACAATCTCGATCGCGATCCTCGATGCGACTCGTGTCGCGTGTTATTCGAGTTCAGCCCACTCGGTCCTTAAGTGGCCGCGTACCACGTCGCGGGTGTTCACCCCTCGACGCACCCACGCGAACCACTCCGTCGAGGAAAATGGAGTTGCGTCGGAGATGTCACGCTCATAATGCCACTTGATTCTGATTTGATTCGAGCGGCAGCCAACGAAAACCACTTACCACTACTTTCCTTTCATTACTGGCAATCCTGCGTCCCGGGAGAACCATTTTCTCCTGCGCACCACGGGGGACAGCGAGGGGGTGGAATAAACAGAGAAACGGCGGAATTCAGGGAGACAAATATCGACGCGCGTTCGTCTTCCCTTTAAGCTCGAAATAACAAGATCCTCTTCGATAAAAAAGAAACAAAATCAACAAATCGCAGTATGATAATCTATTCACAAATATTCTATTCACCAATCACGAATAAGTGCAGTCGCGTTACACGAAACCCATTGTGCCGCAGTTTCACCAGACATCCCTCTAATGACTCGGGTCCCGACGTAGCACCAAAACGAGCCCAACCTCCCCGTCCAACGCCGCTCTCTTCAACCCTCTCCTTGTTTATACGTCTATCTTAACGCGGCCGTCTCAGGGAGACAAATATCGACGCGCGTTCGTCTTCCCTTCAAACTCGAAATGACAAGATCCTCTTCAAGAAAAAAGAAACAAAATCAACAAATCGCAGTATGATAATCTATTCACAAATATTCTATTCACCAATCACGAATAAGTGCAGTCGCGTTACACGAAACCCATTGTGCCGCAGTTTCACCAGACTTCCCTCTAATGACTCGGGTCCCGACGTAGCACCAAAACGAGCCCAACCTCCCCGTCCAACGCCGCTCTCTTCAACCCTCTCTTTGTTTATACGTCTGTCTTAACGCGGCCGTGTAATGGCGGAGTTATGGTCTCGAGCGCCACACACGAGGCGTGCCAACCCTCTCGCGCATCTCTCGCTGCCAACCAGCCACGAAATTCCCGGTCTGCCATTGTTGCGCCGCTGAAAATTATCTTCTCAGAATTCCTGCGCTGGGTCCCCCAGCGCTGGTTTTCCTTCTCGCCCCGTCAGACGTTCGTTATCGTCGCGGTCGCTCGTCCGCGGGACAAACGCTGGTCCGTGGCTCGTAAACGTTTCTCAGCGGAGCGAGCGCGCCAGGTGGAACGCCCGCCGCGTTACACCTAGACACCTCCTCGAGGGGGTAAACTCCGTGAATTTAACGCGGCCCGCGGTATTATTAATCCGCGGGGAGTTTATACGGGAATTTCGCTGGGGGGACGCTCGAAGTAGCGCGTTGGTGAATTATTCTTCCGCGGTTTTCGGCTCACCCCGCAGGACGTTCACTTTCGCAGGCTCGCGTTTCGCTCCCGTCGCGATAAACGAGACTTTCCATGGAGTTTGAATTAAAACTGCAACTTTCCGTTTATATTCCGCGCAGAGAGTGCGAGCTCCACGACAGCCCTGGCTAAATTTGAACGCGCCCCGCGGCCAGCCGCGTACACCGCGTTATTTCGTCCGCTGTCCTCGTCGCGGATTATCGCGAGTAATAATAATCAATTTCAACGGTGAGTTCGCTGGTGGCTGTGGCTATACTCGACGCCTACGATAGGAAACGAGATCGCACGGCTCCGTCGCGGCTCGCAAATCTTTCGTTTCCGGCTCAACTCGCATCCAGTTAAGCGGCGCAGCCCACGGGGGATACGAGATGCTAACTCGTTTCGAATTATGACACCGTTTCGTCGCTCGCTAGCCACTCTCTGCTCGTCGAGGCACGAATATAGATCGGAGCGGCGTCGTCGAACGAATCAAGCGATACTCTGTTACGCTTAACGAGCCCCTGGTGGACGCGACAAATTGTAGAGACGATCTATCCGCTTGTAATTGAGAGGAATAAATCAGAGGTTGTTTGTAATGTCCGATTTGAGGAGAAGAAAAATTTGACGCCAGTAATTATTGTTAGTCACGAGGATGGTTGAACGAGTCAGATGAATCGAGCGACGTGAACTCGGAATAGGAGTCCTCCAAGGGAGCAATTATAAGTGTACGTGTTCCTTTAGATGTTCATTGTCTCGACGAAGGAAGCGTCGCGATTTTACTTCCATTCGTCTCGAAACAGCTGAGCACTGTGATCCAGTGATCATTTTATAAATATTTTTCTGGTTAAGGCGATATCGACGGGCTCGTAGCCAACTGGAAAAGATTCGCGAGCATCCAAGAACAATTTCGAAACTTCCTCCTGTCAGTGCTCGATTTATTCCACGATCGAACGACGAAACCCAACACCAGATACCATATTCCCACTGTTGATCGTAAACGTTCCACGAAGCTCGATTTCTTTCGTGCCACGAGACGCGGCAGGAATTAAATCGCGGAATAAAGACACGCCCCGACCCTTTTAGAGCTGGAATCGAGTTTATATCTCGACTGGCAAGCTCGACGAATGCGGGCGCGTACCGTAAAACACGCGAACCGGGGAGCCAGTAACGATACTTTACGCGTTTCCAGTTCCGCACGCGGAATTCCGCTCCTCGAGACGGTGTTTCCGTCGACAGGAGATTTTAATATCCTGCCCTTTGATACGCTTAGAACTCGCTCGCGTTCAGAGACGAGGCACCTGCAGCTGCGATCCGATTCTCTGAATAGAGAGCTCGAAACGGGTGAAGGTGAGCTCCCTTTGCTCGCTACCTACATACCCACATACCCAGTGAACCCGGATAGAGAGAAGCTCGTCTGGCTCGCGATACGCGTCGCCTCTATTCACAGCTGCGCACTGGTTCGTTTAGAGCGTTCGAACTGGCCGTGGCGAGCGTAGAACGAATTCGCAGTCAGAGGTTCGACTCGCAGTAGGAGAGGCATTGGAATTCAGGGGGTGCGCGCGAGATCCAACGTTATTATTAAGCGGAAGGCGACGATGCGCCCTGAGCGCGGTGACGGGAGATTAATCGCGCGTCGTTAGAGGCTGTAGGATTTCGTGAATCTGACCCACTGCTCGAACACGGATTATTATATCTTCGCGACGATGGAGCACTCTGCGCTAAAACGTGCTCTGCGCAACAAACGATAGATAATTGAGTATGAATAATAGCGTTTTCTCGAGAATTCATCGATTCGATTAAATAAACCAGTAGCTCGCGAGAGTTCTCATCTGTATCAGTCGCTATCCCTTCTCTAACGAATCTCCGTTTCCGTTTCCACACTGTTATTTCCAAAATCCAGACTCTCTTTCATCGTTACGACGATACATTCGCTCCGTCGTCGAATCAGGCGAAAAGATACGCTGGTTTCGACCACGATCATCGAGGTGAATCTCGCGTCGAAGTGTCCTCGTCGTTGAAAGCCTGGACCGTGTTCCCACCGTTTAGCTCGCGATCCATTTTCGCGTCGGATGAAACGTCCGGGAAGAAACGGGAAATGTGCTCGCAAGTCGAACCAGGCGGGTGAAAGAAGGCAGTAAGCAGCGGCGGAAGGAGAGAGAGGCGAAGAAGAGGGCGAGCGAGAGAACGGCGGTTGGCCAGGGTTACCTCGCTCGCTAAACTTTCCCGTCGTCCATAAAGGGTGGAGGAGGACCGGTGGCACCCTTTGTCGGGCAGCGGCACATTGTTTTCAGTGGCCATAAATTGTCTCGCGGTTCGCTAGGCTCGAGCTTCCTTCCTCCTCTCGCCGCTTGCATCGCGATTTTCTTTGCCACCGTCTCCAGCTCGATCTACGACGCCAGCCAAGAGGGTGGAAAACCCCTCCGCCCGGTAAAAGCGGCCCCCCAGCTTTCCACCTTGACCGTGCTTGTTTACGCGACTTGAAACGCGTAAAAACTTTCTCCGACGCGGCTCCTTTTTAATCCGCCTTTCATCCTCGCTGTTCCACCTCGGTTCCCTTTAAACCCCTGGGCCAACCCTTCGATACCGTTCGCCGTTCTCTGTACAGCTCGCGTACGCGAGCACTCGCCCGTTGAATGGAGCATTGTTACCGCGTTGTTATTAATGCACGCCGTATTGTGCGGAGTTCGAATGATTATACGGAACATTTATATAGTTGCGGTGTGCAGTTCTTTAATTCAGAACCGCTGAAACGAACCAGCCCTCTGTTCTCCGTGGGCACATTCGTTGCACGGGTCCTGGCGTTCTCCATGGCCACGTACGAATAGTTACGCTGGAAAATACACCCTGCGGCTGTGTACCATGGCTTTGCACCACCAGCTAAAGGCTAACCTCGCGCTTCTCTACGATACCATTTCCTCTGACTATCATCGTCCCTCAGGCGACGCTCGCGGTTTCCGTAGAGGTTCCACGCAGCGCGATCTTAACCTCATTGATCTGCGTAACGTTACTTCTTTCCATCTCGTAGGACAGACTTATCGACTTCGAAACAATACCATTGCTCGCGTGACGATCGTCGTATCTTTACGCCATTTACGTAGCTTATAACCAAAGAACGTATCAACAGTAACGACCAGCCACTTTCTTCTCTTATACGACAGAGTGCGTTGCTTCTATGGAATGCTCTCTGGTCCCTGTACAACTGAGGGGCGAAGACGTCGAGTTATCCGATAAAATATCGAACAACGGTAGGCGTCGAAGGGAGACGAAGGGAGACGAAGCCGTGAAGGATTGATAATTCATAGCTGTTCACTGGCGAGGATCCTTATCTGGGATTTCCACGTTTTCAATAGAGCAACGTGTTTGCACAGCCGCGCGTTAGGGGCGAATCGTTGGACTTAAATCGTTGGAAGGGTGTCTAAAGGCGTTCGCGGGCCACTCGACGCGGCCACTCGAGGGAATCAGCGTCGCGAGATAACGCGCCTCGTGCAGCTGCTGGCACAAGGGTTGCGCGAAGGCGAGAGGTCTATCGCGTCGTTAATTCGATCGGAACCGCGTCGTCCGCGCGCGGCAACGTCCGCCGGAACCGAGGCCATTTTTCAAGCAACGACTCGACTGTTCCAAGCGTCGAATTCCGCGCTGGGGTAGAAATATCGCGCCTGAATCGGTTTCGAAACGTCGCTCGGTTGACGCGTCGCCTGCGAAGCCAGCGTTCGCCTCGACGCCACCAGCAGATTTATCGAACTCCCTCCATTGAACCGCACGAAACGAACGACCCGGCTCGCTAGCATAAGCTTCCTTTTCACAGTTAATTGCAACGATATCGCGAATCAGCCGCGAGTGTTCGACGGAAGAGGATCGAACGGACGCTGACTGCGGAGGAAACGGTTTTTGAAAAACGACAGACGATCTATCCTGCAGCGGGTCTTTTTACCAAGAGATCGAAGCCGCGTTCTCCGTTGCAGACGGCCGCGCAAACTTTGGATTGGCTGTGATCCAGTCGCGTGGTTTATTAGATTTCCCCCGTCCCACGTTTACCCTCAGGGGCCAACAATCGATGCGTTTCGGTATTGTACCCGGAGATTTTATTTGCCTCCCTTTGTACGCTCATCCGTGTAACGCCTTCGATCCTCTCTAGCCAGACTCCTCGCAGAGACGAGAACAAAACTCGTGCACACTATCCCAACTCTGCACAGTAACCGAGGAAAATCGTTCGTCTGACATTTCGATAATCACGCGAGCAGAGAACGATCTCGAGACTTTCCACCTTCGAGATCGTGGCGCGTCTCCTCTGGGACGTTCCGTCTCCGTCACGCGAGGTCATCCCTCCAGGAACTCGATCCCTCGCAACCCCCGTCGCTCGTTCATTTCCCACCACGGCTGGCCGGACGCGGAGCCACTCGGAAAGGCGATCCTAAATTTTCTGCCGGTCGGTGAGTTTCGAGGGGGGGATGCAGAAACCAAGCAGTAGCCGAGGGATAAGAGTCGAAGGACGATTCCGTGCGTAATCACAGAGTGCTGCCGTCGTTCTATCCGCGAAAGGGTTGAACCCACACGAGCGTAAACGTGCACACAAAGAGACAAGCCGAGCGTACATCCTCGGGTCACGCTGGCGGCTGCCTGTACGAGCGGTTACCACGCGTTTAAGGTCCCGTGCCGTCGATGTACACACGTATACCTCTGTAACAGAGTCGAGGAGCCAGGAACGATGAAACGTGTGCGTGTAAATATTCATTTCGGTGGTCGGAGAGAGCGTAGTGCGGCGAGTGCGTGGCGGATCCGCGCGATGGAGGGCAGAAGTTGGCCGCGGCACGGTCGATCGTGGGCTTAGATTATACCGCGAGAGAGTTTGGGAGCGTATTGTCGGGGATCTCTGTGTACACACAGATAATGTCGAAGCAACGAAGGGTTGGCGGTTGTCCTACGCACGGCGAGCCGTGGGACGACGCTCTCTTGTCGGCTTCACGGTCCTCGAGGTCGCGCAGGACTCTACCCTTCGCAAACCACCCCTCTGGACGACCCTGGCCGTGGATCTCGCCACAGCCCACTAATTGAAAGCTTCCATCGCGTTCCACGTGGAGAAAGAAAAGGTGGACCGTAGCTTCTCGTCCTGTTCGGTCGACGTAATTGTTTCCCAGCAACGAAGGAAAGCGGCTTGCCCGTCCCGTCTGTTTCTCTTGTTTTTTACGTTTCTCTTTTTTTTCTACCGGCGTTTTCTCTTCCACT
Organism: Xylocopa sonorina; assembly: GCF_050948175.1. Lineage (NCBI taxonomy): Eukaryota > Metazoa > Arthropoda > Insecta > Hymenoptera > Apidae > Xylocopa > Xylocopa sonorina. Next base: position 20,154,135 of record NC_135193.1, read on the forward strand.
GGTTCCAACGACTTCCTCGACAACAAAGACGCCGGTACACGCCTCCGGTTGCAAAGCGAGAACCTGAGAGCACCGAGGCTGCTTGGCAAAGCGTATCGGGAGTGTAAACTCTTCTCGAAATCTCGACTATTTCGCGCGCTTCCGCCGCGGACGACCGCTCTGTTTTATACGGAACGAAGGGTTCCTGCAGAGGGTTCGAGGATCGATGCAACGAGCGTCCAACTGTACTCGTAACTTCTACGAGGAGATGCGTTTCGTTGTGTTACCTGTAACCTTCTGAACACCTAGCAAACGTTTCTCTGTTTGTGTAACGTCTCTTCTGCGACTTGTCAGAGCGGACGAAACTCGCTGGAGAATACCAGCGACTGTTCTGTAGGTCTTTTCGATGTTGAATAGAGGAAGGGTGGAGCACACAGTTCCTCGCGTGGGTGACGCGTTACTTGCGCGAAAAATCCGCCGCGAAACTTTTCCGCACCGCGGCAGGAGCTACTTAAAGTCCCGTTAGATCGCGCGCGAACGACGTGGGACCGAGTTCGATGGAACTTTTCTCGAATGACCTGCCAAGTACACGGTCTTTCTTGCGCGCGCACGCGTGCGGCCATTGTGCGGCTGTGTGTTCGCCATTAGAAACGAAAAAAGGGGTGAAGACGCGTCATAAATTTCGCTGGCTGTCTTCAACCTTGAATCCATTGTCGAACTGAGAGAAAGTAAGTAAGAGGACGAGATCTCGCGTATCTCGAGGAAGCGTTGCAACGGTTCAACGAGTCGTGAAATCTTCGCCAACTGTTTACGAAACTGTGCAAACGTCGCGCTCTTAATTCGAGATCCAGCTGGAAACTCGGACCGCGCCTCGCCTCGCGGTTGAGACAAGACGGGACGCCTGAGACCTGGTTTGGAATTGGGAATCAGGAGCACGCTGGAGTAACAATCGCGACGACGTCGCGCGCGAGGGGTGTGTATACAAACTGTTACTACACGGCGAACAAATCCCCGTGGCTCACGGGAACGTGTAAATGGCGATGGCCGTGGCGAAGGGAACGCAGGCGGCTGGTGCAGCTTTAAATGAATACACCGTCGCCCCTTTCTTCGAGCCCCAAGGAACGTACTCGAGGAGGAAACTTCAGCAGCGTCGAGCGTCCGCTTCGACGAGGACGACGCGGATAGGGTGGCGGAGAACGAGGGCAAGTGACGTCCACGGGGCATGCGAGTTCGTGCGCAAAGTTGACTTAAAAACTCGAACGGGTATGGAAGAGGGGATGCGAAGCGTTGGGGGTGGGTGAACGGAGAAAAACGAGCAGCGCGACGACCACCCACCCTGTTCGAATAAACTCTTGTTATTTGAACGGAAACCGCTTGGAGAACGGCTGAACGGATGTTTGATAAAATTCAGAGGAACGTGCTTCGTTCGTCGTAGCAATTACGCTCGCGCGTACTCCACTCGATTCTGGATAAGAAATCGTTCTTTCCACTCTTTTCAACCCTCTCTAAACTGTCCCCTCGTGCTGCGAACTCGAACGAGTTACGTTCGAAAGTAACCGAATAATTGGTAAATTTTCTTGCTACTCGAGAGGAATTTCTTCGACCAGCGAAACAAGTTTCAAACGAGACTCTCGTCGAGTCCCGTACCGGCTGTTACGGTTTTCGGATCCTTCTCGTTTCCGTTGAGATATTGCCTTCAACGAGGACGGGGCGCGACGCGCCTACACGCGGCACGCAATTAAATCTCCGTCGCGAACTACGTCCTCGAGATAACGACGCGAGACGCCGCGACGCATTTACAACGCGTCGTGGTTACACGCGATAAGCCGAGTCTCGAATGGGAGGGTGGTCCCGTGTCTACCCCCGGTTACGCACCCCCCAGTGCCACTGTTACCCAAACTCGTGCTTATCAGTCGACTTGCGGATAATAAAGACACCCTGGTTTACGCGTCACTGGTATCGCTCGCTACCTCGTCCTCGCCAGCGCCGATTAGACCAGTGGGCGTTAATTAATGCTCTTTTCACGAGACATTAACCGCGTCTTTCATCGTCGCGCTCGCTCGAGCCCCGCCACTGGGACGATTCGAGCCTATTGAACAGGGCTGTGTGTGCCTGCCGATGATAAGATACCGCGATTCGAAAGACTTCAGGCGTGAACGCGTCGCCAACCCCTGCACGGGGGTTGAAAACGGAGCACCCTCCCGTTTAAAATCGTATCTGATCGTCCGCGAGCGACGATCTTCGTGGCCTGGAACGCGCGAACGTGTCCCGTTCCCGCGCCAGGGACGCCCTCGAAAATTATTGGGCCGCCCTTACTAACGAAGACAGACGCGACCGCGAGCGGAAGAGGCGGCCAGCCAGAAGCGAGAGTTCGACTCCTGCATAATGCACCGGCCTCGGTAATGCACATTTTAATTACGTTAGGTACGGAAGGTTGGACCGTCAGCGGGTGGCACATAGAATGCGAACACTTCTGGTTTAACGGCTACGTATCCGCATTATCGGTCCGGCTACACGGAAAATCAAATTCGGATCCGCATTAGCCTGAAGGCAGGCGCCGCGAGAGGAGGCTCTCTGCGTGGACGCGCGGCTTATCCGATGTTTCATCGTCCAGGATTAAAATTCAGCTCTGTAATCGAGAGTCAATGGCCGCGAGAAACGTCGCGATCCACGGGGTAGCGTGGCTGAAAAACCGCGGTCGACTGTGATCCTTAACCTGCGAAGGGGTGGCGAGAACAAAACGGCTGACGACGAAAATCATTTCGTACCGAAATCTTTCACCCTGTCCCTCTTGTTCCTTCGTATCTTTTTACAAATTCCAGGATTACCGTCGTCAGGGTAATTAAGCGGAGTCAAACGAAAAGTTTCGTCGAGCGAAGTGGAAAAGGGCGAGGAAGGGGAGGATGAGGAGGAGGCTGTAAAATCGGTCCGGGAATAAAGACCGTAGCCGGGTAAACAGAGTCGGTTTACCCAATGGTAACGCAGCCTTGTCGGCTGAATAGTTAAAGGATGGACCTGGTGATTCTTAACGCTAACCCTCGCGAGCTCTTTTCCGCTCTGGGTGGCTTCAGCGCGGCTTGGATCGCAATACCGTCAGGCCTCGTCGCTGGATCAAATATTAAAATCTCGGCGGTAAAAAGGGCAAGGCTTTTTACGGTTACCAGCGTGCAGTCGCGAGGGGTTAGCCTTCAGAGAGAGAGAGAGAGAGAGGGAGAGAGTCGACGCGCGCGATCCTCGCGCGTTTCCACCCCCTTCGTTCGCGTGCTTTAATTTTTATCGTTCGCTCGTAATTTAAACGGTCGCCTCTCGTCGAGATGAATGTTGGTCGGGTCGCTCGCTCCTCGAATCGTTCAATTTGAATAAATTTACGCGGCGAGGCGCGCGACAGTAGCAGAGCGTTCAGCGACGGGATATCGTCCGGGACCCGCGTTAAAGATGCAGCTCGTCGAGCGAATTCAAGCCGCTCCGCCGCCAGAGGTAGACCAAAGAGTTTCAGAAGAGGCGAACGCGGCCAGCCGACAGCCAGTTTACCAGACAGCTCGACATAATCCTCTGTCACGCCTCGAGATAATCTCGCCCGTGTTCCACCGCGCCTCTTTAACCCTCTTCCGTTCGTCGCGCTATTTCGACTGCGCGCGGCAACCGGTCCATGGAAACGCGTTCCTCCTCGCCACGCTGAACGCCAATGCTCGCGTTATGATAATGCAGCCACGCATCAGCTCGTAGCCGAGCCACGTGCGCCCAGTCGGAGCGGAAATTGGCGAGAACACGGGCACGCGTTTACGCGAACTGTCCAAATTGAATGACAGCGTTTGTTGGGATAATTGTGCAGAGTATCGCGCGGCGAATCTCAAGTTTAGACGCACACACGAATTTCTATCGATCGTGTTCACGTTTCTACGGATTAGAGACTAATATAACCGTTTAAAAAAAATTCATATTTAAGCAAACTTATGACACGTAATCACGTAATGCACCACGTTGGATATTATAATAACAGACGCTCGTTACACGCTCATAAATCTCGCGCGGACATCTCTCGCGTCCGCGTCCCTGGGGACGACTCTTCACGAACGTCTGCCAGCAGCGCGAACGTACTACTCATCCGACCAGCAGCTTTAATGCCACCCGTTAAACGGTAGATTATCGATCCTGTAATCCACTCCCTAACGTGCCTCGCTAACGCTATCTCCTCGCTACCATCTAAAGTCCAATTTAGCTGTACACCCTGCCAATGACTTATCATTCGGTCCGCATCCTTGCCCTAAGCGGAGTAAGACGAATTTAATGAACTCTAAGCCGTGCAAAGCATGCGCAATTAGAGTTCCACGGGTGGTGGACCTGTCCGGCACGTAACCGGGCAGCCCGTTCATGGAGAGTAGTTACCCCCTCGTAATTCAGAGTTCAACGGGCATTAGCATTTAGTGGGAAACTGTGTACACTAAACACGGATATGGTTTCATCGCCGACGCTGTACGCGCTGGTATCAGTATTCCGCGATTCATGGGCCAGCAGCTATCGGGCAGCAGAGGTCGTTTATAGATCGCCACAAGGAAGCACGACCTTTGGTTGGTACCAGCCTGCCTTGAGCAGCTGTATCCAGCTGTTGTTACGTCCTATCGGCCCATCAACTGCCGTATTAGCTCTGTAAATTACTCGAACGGTAACTGGCTAACGTCCCTCGTCATTCTGGGAGGCACGCACGACTATCCTCGAGCTGTCGATTCTCAAACTCGTCCAATTTACGCTTTCGGAGTATCGCGCGACTGAGAACGATGGTCCTCGAGTAAGGTATTCGAGGTCGAGCGTTAAACTAGGAAGTGACCATGCGAACAGCGAGCACGACCCGTTTCTTCGTTAACGTCTTTCACGAAACTCGTGAAACCGACACGGACACGGAGCTGCGCCCCGTAAAACCAGATTAATCCGCACGGACAGGGGTAGTCGCTTCTCGAGAGCGCTACGTCCACTGAATCCTCGCCACGAGGACACTGAACTGCTATATCATCGGACGCGAGAGACGTCAACACTTAGTCCGAAACTCTCTCTGTTCAGGGGACGCGAGAACGTTCGCTTGTACCTCGTAGGATATCGGACACCGCGAGCTGCGAGGCGAGTCTGTTAGGAAGCCAGGATTCGGCTCGTCCCTCTGACACTATGGATTTTCTTCGAGCTTTCAGGGTTGTTCACGTTCTCGATGAAATTTCCTAGCGGTCTCTGCTACTTCCCTCGTTGCCATTCGCGGGAGCGTACGTTTCGAGTATCGAACGAGAGGATCGAAGTAGCCGGTAGAAACTTTCAACAGACGCCAGTTCGAAATTTCCCGCTCGTTCCGTTGATTTACACGCGCGTTTCTACATCCACCGCGAAGAATAACGATCGCTCGCGGCGAGAGAAAAAAAAAGACGCAGCCGGACGCAAACCGGAAATTACGACCGTTCCAATTTACCATTTTCATCGGATTTTCGGGTTTCTGCTTTTCTCGTTACGGCCACGCGGAGCTAACATTTCGAATATTGAACCAGAGATTGGGTTCCGAGGCTCTGCGGAAATTTTCATCCCCCGAGTAGAGATGAGATATTTCGAATGAACGCGTGACATTCGTTCCACGGCTTTGTCCCGGGTGGTACCGCGCGGCTGCGTCGTTCAAGAATTATGCTCGCCGCGGCGGCGAAGAAACGGCCGCGTAAACGGAAGCCAGACCCGTTCCAATTTACCGAAAGATGAGAAAACAAGTCGAGAGATTCCACTGGGAGGGTCGATGCTTTCCACCGTCGAGTCGTTCGCGTACCATCGCGACTCGAGGAACGGGGACCAGCGAGGGTCGTGAAAATCCATCCTGGCCTCTTCGACGCGAAGAATTCGCCCCTGCGGAGACGCAATTCCCACGCGAATCCGTTCTCCATCGCGTGGATCGAGAACCACGGAGATATTCCGTGGCAACGAACAAGAACACGATCCGTGTCTACGTCGAATACCTTGTCCACGCTCGTGGTTGCGTTCGTTTCTCTTTCTCGTCGTCAAAGTCGACGGGTACAGACCTAAATACTCGCTCGCGCCACTTGCCAGAGAAATCGCTCCATCGACGATCGTTCGTCGACTCTTGCATAAACGTTCTCGCGTCGAGCTCGAGAAAAAAGTGTTGTTTCGAGTGCGAGGTTCAAAACGGGGCGCTAGCGCGAGGTTAACGGTCCGTCTCCAGCAGGAATTTTCAATTAATATCGGACCGTTCGAAACGAGCCCAGCGAAACTCAGCGCTCCCGGTCACGAGAACGCTTTACGCGATACTAATTAGTTACGGGAAATGGAAAGCATTAAAGTATCGTTCGCGCCACTTGAGGAATTTCTTCGGCTTAACGAAGCTTAATTAGCCGGCTCATTAGCCGTGCCGCGTTCCGCGGTGCCTTAACCACTCGTGACGTTCTATTTTAAATTTATTTGCCGAACGAAACGCGAGGCGAACCGGGCAACGCGACGTCGTCTACGTGGGCGTCTCCACAGAGAGTGCAAGCGGAGCGGCAACTTACGCGTTAATAACTTTCGACGGGGACAAACTACCCCCGTGGGCCTCTCGATCGCCAGAGCGCGCGTATCGCCTTCTAAATTTATCCGCTCGCGAGGAACGGAACTCCGTTAACGAGATCGCGTTGTAAACTAAACACTCGTCTAACAGCCACCGTTAGGTAAACGCACGCTGAGGGCCTCTCCCCGGATCAAAGCGAGTCGCTCTCTATTATTTCCTCGATCGACATCGGTGAACCGTGGTTAGACGACGCGGCGCAGGGGTCGCCCCGCTGGCTGGCCATCGATCATACTCGTAATCTTGTGGATGTAAGCGGTCAGATGGTGCAAACGTTTTAATTAAACTCGCCAAGTTTACCCGCGCGACGACCAATACACACGCGACCGCCCCCTTCTGTCAATAAAGAACGCAACCACGAACGATCGACGACAAGGGGGAAGGTTATCGAGCCACGCGCGTTTTAATCGTACGAAAAGCATCGATAGAATCGAGAAGGGCCCGAGAGGTTATCGACGATCGAATCTGGTAATCAAGATAATTGTCCGATAACCGTGGGGCGGTTTTAGGCGGTCTTTCGCCGCGCTGCACTTAGAAATAATTGCATTGTTGCATGTCGCGGCCCGTGGACGGGCGCCATGTTGGTTTTGCCGTCGACATTGATGACGCGCCGGCTATAGGGGCGTAGAGGGTGGGCGGATAGTCGAGAGGGTGGTCGGGGAGGTTTCGAACGGCTGGCTGATCTGATTATGTTAATGCATAGCGGACTCTCGATTGATAATTGCGTTGGGGATCGCGGATGCGGAGAGTTTGAATGCCATTCAACCTACGGCTCTCGTTCCCGGGAGTGATTATCTATGCTAAACGCTCGGGTCGTTAATCGTCATACGCTCGAGAGGACGCGAACGCGCGTACCCAGCGGCTCGGTTATTTGTTTATTTATTTTTTCGCTCTTCTATTTCCACCCGCGAGCGCTTTCGATTTATCGAGCCGGCTGTCATAGGGGACAATCGATGGGAAAACGGTCCGTCGATGCACTTGAATCTCCAGCCAGCGCCAGCTGGACCGGACGAACGATCTGTCAGCAGTTTGTACAAACTAACGCCGATTCGTAACCGTGAAAAATCGTCCCCGTTTCAGCTGTAATAATCTCGCGTAAGCGCGACGATCGCAGCTGGCTTCGTTTTAAAGCGCGTACACGCCGCGCCGGGTGTGCACATCCGCCGAGCGCGCGAATCAGAGCACCAACGTCGAGGATCTAACGTGCACGAAATTATTGCACCGTTACTCTCGTGCGTGTACCTGCGAGTTCCCCCTTAGCGTCGCGTCGATTAGTTCGCGCAACACCTGCCGTTTCAATTTGCCTAATGGCGCCGCAATTCGATTCTCGTTAAAATTTCATTCCCGTCGAAGCGCGCGGGGACATTTAGAAAAAGGACACGAGACACCTCGTTGGTCCGTAATACGAAGAATTAACCGTATTCGCGATCGAAACCGCGACGCGATCGCGATTTCCGCGGACGATTCGCGAGGGGGATGAAATGATCGCGGAATGACCGCGAGACCGTGCGACCCGTTAACGAGAGAAGAATGAAAAATAACGGTGACCCGGATCGGTCGCGCGATGCATCGCGGAGCGACACGCGAACGGCCTCGCGGCCGTGCACGCACGCCGATAAACGGGAGCTTTATTGTACTGGAAATTAGGGGAATTGCGAGTAATGCGGTCTTTTAATCGGGGCCCCGGGTACTGCGGAAAGTCCGCGGCGGACTTTATCGCCGTTTTTACTAGTCGCGCAGCGCGGCAGGGCAGTAATTTAAATTTCAATCGGGGCTCTAGCGAGCCGCGGAGGGGGTTGCAGCGCGAATTGCGAGACGCTTCGTAAAACAGCCGGCGGAACGGGCGAAATATACCGGTGTCGCCGTTAGTGGCACCATAAACGCGGCGAACGGCGCTCTATCCGGCGCGAAAATTATAGTAATTGCCGCAAATTTGACTGTTTAATTAGTCAGCGTCGCGCGACAGAAGTATGCGCCGCGAATTTATCGCCGTTTACGCGCGCGGACGCTCGTGGAGAGGGTTCGCGCGATTGCTCCTGCAACGCGCGAGCCAGCCGCATTCTGGCTGGCCCTCGTTTTAAATTCTCGACGAGGCTACGCGAGATACCTCGTCCGCTAAACCGAAGTTCAGCCACCGCGGCGCGTTCTCGAGCTCTCGCGTGGAAATTTCCAGCGGAACGGTTCCACGACCAGCCTGAAATCCGTAAAACTGTACGCGAAAAGGTTCCTCGATCGCGTTCGGAACCGGAATCGAAGCTTTTTTCCTTGCGCCAGGAAAAAGGTACTCGTCGTGAAATAACATCAAAGCCGTTGAAAACACCGCGGCGCGGTGGTAACGCGGCACAAAACCGCTGTTTCGTTACGAGGGTCCCCCGTTTCGTTGCCCCCGGTTTGACTTGCATTAATTCACCCTTTGTACACAATTCTATTTCCATTTTTTTCGCCACGCTTGACCAGTCGATTTCGAATGCAAAAAACTCCGATGAATCGAAGCAATCACCGTCCCGACAATGTTTGCGCAGTTAGGCAGACTGTGCGCATTGTTTTCGCGGTCTTTGTCTCGCTCGGTTTTCCCGTTCTTCTTTTTTTATCTTTCCGCGTACAGGCGAACGCGCGCGCGCGCGCGCGCTCGCGTCGCTCGTTTTCTCTTTGTATCGTTCTAGTTTGGCCGGGCACCGTTTATTCTACCGTTACGGGCTGTTTAGCCGAATCAATCTCCTGGCAGCACGTGGCTCCACCGACGCTTCTCGCCAACCTCGCCGCCCTCCGGGCCGGCTGCGAGCCGAGGGGGAGGAAATAATTAAAAGTTAGTGTTTACCAAACGAAAGCAATCGGTTGCCCATCAGCGGTAACAACTGGATTCAATTATAAAACTAAACGCTTCGACGGTGCCGCGCGCCGCGTGTTCCATCCAGTCGGCTGACCAAATCGAAGGAAACTCGGCGACGAATCGACGGATATTTTCAACGGTCACGACTACTGAGAGGGGCAGGAGTCAGGGGAGACGAAGAGGAAGGAAGTAAGTCGAGGAAAACTCCCGAAGACTTTCGCGAGAAGACGCAATGGATTTCTGATCCGTCGCCCAAGCTTCGCTTCTTGTCCCATCGAACCTCTTTAATTGGAAATCCACGTGACAATGGCACCCCTTCGTCCACGGCCCTCCTCTCCGTCTTTCGTCTTCATCCCCTTTGACTCTTCTTCCTTCCTCGTTTTCTCGCCCTTCTCGCTTCTACCCTTTCCGCGAGAGGTCCCCTCTCATCCGGTTCGCACGCTTCTTCCTCGTCACTCGACCCAACGAGAGCGAGAAGTCGCCTCCCTTCTCTGTGAAGGGGTGAAAGCGGACGGAGGATCCGAGAATCTTCAACGACTCCGATCTACGACGGCCATTCACTCCGTCTTGACTCAATCTCTGGCCGTCGAAGATTACTGGAAAATTTCTCGTTTCGTTCTATCAGCGCGGCGTTACGTAAAACCCCCGCCACGAACGGACGCCGGTTTCCCTGGCGAGGGGTGAGAGAGCGTCTGAGCTCGGAGGAGGCGAAAAAAGGGGAGAAAAAAGGGAAGTCACTACGGGGAGACTTAATCTACGCCCGATCGGGTAGATCTCTAATCTTCTTTCGGACGGTGATTCACGGCTCCGCACAGGCGTCGGCTAACTTAAACAAATTAATTGGAACGCTGCGATCGTCTTTTACTCCTCTCTAATCCCTCATCTCGTTCTTTATCTAACGCAGAATCGGTTTCAGCATCCCCTCCTCGACGATTCAGAAGAGAAAATAGGAATCGTAGGAGTTATCGAGATATTTCGCGTGACAGAACGCGAGCGTACGCGATGCCCCTCGTTATTTAATTGTTCCAATGCTCCGTCGTGGAAAGTAAATAATCATGTTGATTCTTCGATCGTCTTTTACTCATCTCGTTCTTTATCTAACGCAGAATCGGTTTCAGCATCCCCTCCTCGACGATTCAGAAGAGAAAATAGGAATCGTAGGAATTATCGAGATATTTCGCGTGACAGAACGCGAGCGTACGCGATGCCCCTCGTTATTTAATTGTTCCAATGCTCCAACGTGGAAAGTAAATATTCATGTTGATTCTTCGATCGTCTTTTACTCATCTCGTTCTTTATCTAACGCAGAATCGGTTTCAGCATCCTCTCTCTCGACGATTTAGAAGGGAGAATAGGGGTAGTAGGAGTTATCGAGATATTTCTCGTGACAAAATGCGAGCGTACGCGATGCCCCTCGTTATTTAATTGTTCCAATGCTTCACCGTGGAAAGTAAATATCCATGTTGATTCTTCGATCGTCTTTTACTCATCTCGTTCTTTATCTAACGCAGAATCGGTTTCAGCATCCTCTCTCTCAACGATTTAGAAGGGAGAATAGGGATAGTAGGAGTTATCGAGATATTTCGCGTGACAAAATGCGAGCGTACGCGATGCCCCTTGTTATTTAATTGTTCCAATGCTCCGCCGTGGAAAGTAAATATCCATGTTGATTCTTCGAGGTATCTAGAGACGGCCGGAAACTTTACGCTCTTAATCAGTTTAACTGCGCGTTACGTCGTTTGGAATTAAGATAACCTCGTTTTCTTAACTATTTGTTATGCGCTTTACTTTTCCCGGAGGAGTTGCTTAAGCGTAATGTCATCGCGTGATAAGGCGTGGTAAAAAATGGGTCACTCGGAACCTCCTCAAACCTAGAGCCGCAATTTAGAACTTTAACTCGATATACTCTCTCGAGAGAGAGGAGGCAGAGGCAGCGTGTACATCGCCACGTTTGTAATTGCACGCGTAACCAGTTCGAACGGAAGAAACGCAGAGATCGTTTAAATCGCGTCGAAGTCTCTGTTGCTAGATCTGTTAATCTTCTCGTTGAAAAGATCGCGACGAGAAGAAGAATGCGAAACGATAGGCTCGAGCAGGCTACCTAAAATCATTTCAGCTATCTAAAATCCGTCTGGTTTAGGTCTGAGAGTCGAGGATCAAAGGACACGTCCAATTATCGGCTGTCACGGACTCGAAAGAGTAATGATGCGAGAGACCGCGTGAAACTTTCTCCTCCCTTCTCCACCTAAAGCTATCCCAACTCGATCTGAAATTTTGATTGAATTCTTAACGCTTCCATTTGTCTATTTGCCGTGCCGCGTACCATTTCGCGAAACGAAACAACAACAAAAAAAAAAGAGCAAATATGTAACGTCACAGTGGCACAATAAAACAAAGGGGAGGCAAATATAAATGGCGAACGAGATTACAGAGGAACGATTGGCGAAAGCCAATATTATACGGTATTTAAAACTCGATTATTGAAATGCTCGTCGGACGAAACATGAAATTCGATTGGTCGAGTTCGACTCTGTCGGTGTTTTTCGGCGCACAGACGGCGGCAGAAACGAGCCGTTAGTTATAATTCGAAAACGGGCCCAGGCCACCGCGTGGTTTACATACCGATGGCAAACAGGATTCCCGTAATGTTACATGCCAGGACGACGCGGATCAAACGGAACGTTTAGACCGAAACGTTCGAAAATCTCGCCGCGATACATTTAAACAAATGGGAAACGAGTGACGCGGTTATCGTGCTCGAACCGCGCGCCCGTTGACAGAGGCCCCCAGCGAACTTTTCGTCCTTAAAGAGAGCCTATTAAACGCGCGCACACACGACTCCCAGGTAATTATAACAATCGCGAAATTCCCGTTTTCGACGCCAGCTCGCGGTCGCCGCTGACAAATTACTTATTATCGCCGCTTTACCCGTGTCTGCTCGCGATCGCCGCGCGCAAACTAGATTGCGACCCAAATTCTACGGGGCCAGCTAATTGAACCAGCCGCTCCTTTGATATTTACCGTCGAATTTTCCTTTGAAAAAAATCCGCCGCTGCCCGTGCTTTTCCGGCCGCCTCGATAACAAGCGACAAAGCCAGCGAGAGGGTAGTTTCGGTATCCGCGCGTCGATAATGAAACGCGCGCGTTCGAGTCCGGTTTCCCGTGGCGCGGGAAAAATCCGACGAACGAGAAGAGAAAAGAGTAAAGGAGGAAACTGAGAGAGTACCGTTGGCGCCTACTTTTACGCCTGCTATCTAATTACATTAATTTCACGCGGCTGTTGCCGCTGAACCAGGCTGCGCGCGTCGTTACCGCATCGCGTTTCCTGTTCAGTCCAGCTGTTTCGATCGCGTCGATTCGCGATAACGAGATTGCTCGACGAAGATCGTCGTCGAATTATGGGGCTCCGTCAGCGGGCCGCATTTCCGTTCAACAGTTTCCTACATACGAACACGTATTTCCATCGATCGAGCGGTTTGCTAACCCGCTGATGCCAATTAAACGGGAGAAAACTCGAGGAAGGGGGTTGAAAAACACAGTGTTTCTGAAATTTATGTTCACGTGGGAATTTCTCTTCCCTCGAGCGGGATGCCTCGCGATTTATCGCACCAACCGTCCAGAACCACTGAAACTATTAAAACATCAAAGGCAGAGGAAAGAATGGCATAGCGGGACCACGTTTTCGGGGTAAAACGAGGCTACGTGAGGTTGTCATACAGGCAGAGGGTCGGTACGGTTCCATTTAAGTTGGGACAGAGGTTGTTTTGGCACGAGATACGCCGCGAGGAAGATTGCATCGCGTATCATGCAAGAAAGTTAAGAAATGGTCGAGCAACGCGGACTCGTGCGAGGAAATAACGAACATGATCGATCAAGCTTAACCCTTTTGGCGCGCTGACTCTTCCACGATTGCGCGCTCTGAAGAATCGCGAAGTTAGAAACTCCAACGATTACACTTGGCTCAGGAAACGAGAATATTCTTGATTTCCACAGGACGCCATCGATTGTCAGGGAAAGCTCCCGTAGTTTCGTGATTGCGCATTGTCGAGGTTGGTATACTTTTATTAAAATACGAATAAAGGAGATCACGCCACTCTCCGTTAGCTTCTCCTCCTCCATCGACCGACTCCCCTTTCATAAAGTCGAGAAACAAACGTTTTCAATCTCGCCGCTACAAAGACCCGGTTAATCTGCAATCGCCCCTTCCCCATCTTTTTCTTTTTTCGTACCGCGAGCGTGCAACTGCGTTCCCCGCCCCGTTCTACCGGAAGTCGAGGAATCTGTTTCCCTCTGGCCGTCGACTTTTTCAGAAATAACGAACTGTATCCCGTCCGCGATTACTTTAAAAGACTCGAAACCCATTATCTCGAAGCTCGCTTTCGCGTGGCACTCGAACAAAAGAGGAGACCTCTTTCGCAGGCCAGTCGCCTTTCGAAGGGGCGGGGGCAGGAAAAAAATTGCGCGCGGAGGAGCGCACCCCGGTTGATCGATGGCCGTCGATTCAAGAATGCGTGGCACCCATCGCCGTTTCTTTTGAGGCGGCTCATTTCCACCGCGAATTCTCAGTCGTTTTCTGCTACGGCGAGTGGGCCGGGCTTCGGGAATGTCGCTTAATTTTAGCGCCGCTCGAGAGGACGAATGGCGGCCTGTGATCTCTGCGGGACATATATTTTCGAGTCGACGGAACGCGTCGAGTGCGCGCCAGTGAACCGCGACGCCACGCGTCTCCGACGTCCCGTCCCTTTCGCCCTCGTCCCACCCTCGACCATTGGAAAACTATAAAATTCACCTGACACCGTCCAATTTTCCGTCCAGCCCGACTCGACCGCGGACATAATCTACGCGACTGTCCGGTTTACGAGTCCGGGGCAACCTCGTGCATCAACGACTCGTCACCCGGTTGAATCTCGTACGTTCGTTGCGCCAAGAACGCTTCAGCAAATAACGTCCACGGGATTAGATCTTCCGGTATGACGCACGGTCTACCACGTTCCCCTCTGCCACTATTTTGGAATGTAAATACTTGTTATCGCGTCGCGATGACGAACGCGAGGCTCACCCAGTGTCGAAACCCACCAGTGAAACTATCTCTAAAAACTTGCTCGAATAAGATATCCACTGCAAAATAAATGAACCTCGTTAATAGACAATTTAACGATGCGCTCCACGCTCGAGCCATCGTGAAGCGTCTCTCGTTCGATGTTGGCAACGAAGTCGATGGAAAAACCAGGCAACTCTCGTCTCAGGGTGGCGATAAACACCGCGGCAAGCTTTAGAACAGGGTGGCACAAACGGTATCTCTCGTCGCGAATATCATACGCAGCAGAGCGGCCCGGTCGTGGCGGTCCCGAAAAATTTGAATGCAACAGCTGCGCCGCCGCCAAGGTGAGGCAGAATGCCGAAAATGTCGGCCGCGTTAACGAGCACCCCGGGCAGACGTCGACGACAAAACAATCCGGCGGTGGGAATGCGCCTGGGCCTAACTTTATTTATCGACCTGGTCGAGAATCTTGCGGGGCGTGTCCCGCGGGGTCCGCGTATCAATCTCTCCGCCGCTGTCTTTGATCTGCTAAAATAGCTCGAGCCGTTGGCAGAGAGGTTTAACGCGCGGCGTCGCGCGCACGGCGCGGATCCAGCCGATTAAACCAGCCGGTGCACCTCGTTGAAAATCGAGGAAAAGAAGACCGCGGGCAAGGACGAGGCGAGACGTTCGCCCGCGCGTGAGACGAGGAGAACACCTCTGGCGAAGGATTACGAGGTCGTTCGAGCGGCGAGATGTTTGGTAAGAATTAAGAGTGGAGAAAGTTCCCTGTTGGCTACGTTGGCTCGGAATTTTTGCTGTCAGACACACTGGATGCGAACTGGAGCCTCTCTGAAACAATTATACCAGCCTCTCGCGACCGCTAATAACACGTTTACAACGACGAAACGAAACCTAGCCGCGTGCACAATTTATTTCTCGTTGTCCAGTCGCAGAATTTCCATTTCCACGAGTGGAACAATCGAAAGGAAGTCGCGACAATGATACCCGCGTAATGGCGGCTCGCGAGTGGTCCGAAATCTCTATACGGTAACTAATGGTGCCCAGACACAATGAAAGGGGGTGGTTTCGGTGTAAATTACCGGAGAAATAATCCCCCTCTTTCTCAGATACACACTAGGCGTGCTTTATTTCGCGTCTCCGGCGAGGAGAGCTCCTTCTCGATACCCTTGAAAGCCGCGAGCCAGAGGGATGAATCAGTGCAGGTCGAGACAAAACCGAGCAACGGAGCGGCCGAGGGTGAACCCTGTGGAAGAATAAGAAGAAAGGATCGAGCGTGTTCCCCGTAACCGGCTTAGGTCGATGCAATTTTCGCAAGGATCCATTAAGGAGCTGGCTGCAATTAGTGGGTGCCTTAACAAGGCCATTGTCGCCGGAGCCCTTCGCTGTTTTCCACCGGGTTTCCCGCTCCGCAACCCCCTCTGTTCGACGGGGCGAACCGGCGCGATTTTACTTGCGGATTTAATTTGCCTTTTTCCTAGACACCCCCAGCGAAACGTCCGTCAAAGGGGTGACCGTGGATGGGCTTTCAGCCGGGATCCAACGGGCGCGATGGGTAGGGTTATCGGCGGAGCTATATCGAGTTTCATTAAGCGCATTGTGCGCCCGCTGGGCTCGAGGGGGGGCGGCTCGTCACGCAGGGGTCGCGGAGGTGAATGTCGAAAAGGAAGAGTGGAGGGAGGAGGGCGTGGAAGGGTTGTCACGCCAACGAAATGACCTCTGCTGGGGCGGTGGGTTCAGGCCCGATGCTCGTGGCAAGCGGTAATTTTCTCTGTTTACCCCATTGTTAACGTACCGTGGCCATCCGTGTGCGACGGCAGCGCGATGTTGAATTAAAGGTATACCTGTGCATCGGTTCCGCCTGCATTTGCATGCGCTCAACCCCTCGCGCGCCCTTCCGCTGGACGTCGAGCGATCGCGATAAGTCGCTCGTTACACCATTGTATCGCGCGCCCGACTAAGCTCGAGCGTCCCACAATTTTTGCATTATCGCGGACAAAAACCGAGAGAATTGTTTCCGTCAAGGGTTTTTAAATGAAATTACGCTCGTCCCGTCGTGCTCGCGACACGGAGGGACCAGAAGGTGGATAGATGCGGCCAATTGACGTATGAAACGCGGTTGCTCGCGACGTTCGGTTCGCGAATTGAAAGGAACGAGCAGGGGTGGGATGGTAAACCTTTTCCAGAGATTTCAGAAGGTTTCCTCCGAGGCGGAACAGGTGAATCGAGGGTGGGCGCGCATCGTGGGAAGAAAGCTCGGTTAATGGGCGCGGAGAGTGAAGTTCCTGCTGCGTTACACTCAATGATGATGGATCTACTTATATCGTGCGCCAGAACCCCGAAGTGGATCTCTGCTCCGCGTTAATGGGCGGTGCACGGTGAATGCAACGTTCCTTCAGTCACGGCGCGCTTAGCGAGCGCATATCGCTCTAATTGTGAACGATGATGCGCCGTCGCTGGCGTCGGTGCGCTATCGTCTGCCGTGATAAATACCCGCGGAGATTCAGAGGGTATTAAATCAGAGGCGCGACCAGTTGCCCGGGTAACGATAATCGATATCACCTTAGCGCCGTTTTCTCGATAAACACAGCGAGCCTTTCCTCTTAATTAATTCTTACCGTTCTCGAGCACGGAACGCGGCTACTCGCGCGCGGCTACGCGAATTAAACGGACGCGCTCGTCGAGGATCAACCGTGGCCGCAACTGGCCTGAATCACGCCAGCGAAGCCGTCGTACCTGCAATCTCGTCTAATCGTCGCCAGGCAAGAAACGCGAGCGCGTCGCCTCGTTGCGATTAAAATAAATTCCAGCTAATTGTGACAGGTGTTCGCTAAGTCGACGTTCAGCCACGGCGATGGCAAACATCATCGCGGCTAAATTAACGAGCGGACCGCAACGATAAAAAGAGAGAGAGTGAGAGAGAGAGGAAAGAAAAGGAAAGCGTACAAACGGTGACACTGTAGAGCACGCCACGCTTGATTGTATCAATTAGACCGCGCCTTGGGCTTCTTTATACAATTAATCTCGATGCAAAGTTAGTACCGCGAAACGAGCGACGCGTAATTGTCCGAATGAAGAGCGGCCGGCTCGAAAGACAATTATACGGGTCCGCTTGGTGCCGCACCTGCGAAAATGTTGCTCTTTCGACGAATTAAACGCGCGAGCCCGCTCGGGAAAGAACGACGCGGGGTATGCGCGCTATAAAGAGCCGGGCAGGAAACGCGGAACGGATTTTACGACGGCTCTGTTATTCAGACAGATACACGGAAGGTGAACAGCGCGCCTACGCCGTGGTACAGCTCTCGAGGTGAACTCAATTAAATCCTGCGTTTTGTCCAGCAGATAGAACAATTTTAATCGTAAATTCTTACGCTGAATGGACGAATACCAGAGACGGAAGCGCGAAATATCGAAAGAATTCCATTCGCGTCCCGATTTATGTTTCCCCCGTGCTCGCCAAACCTCGACTTGGAATATTCGCAAACGCGATCGAACTGGCTGCGCGAGGGGGTGGCAAAAAAAAAAAAAAAAAAAGAAAAAGGACGCGAGAGACGCGCGTTTGGCTATCGCGGAGGAACGCACGACTCTGCTGACTCAGGACGTCTCTCGTGGCGGTCGAAGCTGACCGCCGCTGGTGGCGTTAATGGATTTGACAAGATTGAATTATTGGCCGCTTCGTCGCCGGCGGTACACTCGAAAGGGACCAGGGACCGGGTCCGTACGTACTGACGGCCCATTCGAAAGTAATGGACCGACCCTGGCAGGGGTGGATTCGCAGGACACGTGACCGCTGCCGATAATTGCTCGGCGTCGAAAATTCCGCGTCGATTTATCGGCGACTTGCGGGAAAAAACGCCGCCGCCCAAGGGGTGACGGTAATGAAACGAAAAGGTTTATCGCCAGCGGACTTCCAACCCCTCGAAACGGACGAGCGTCGACGGTTGTTGCCAGAAGGCAATTCGATTCGTGGGGGAGTCAGTTGTCTTGGTGTTCCGCTTGGCATTCTGGTCGACGATGTTACGAAACACTCTTCGAGTTGCGTCTCGCGGTCGTTCAGTGAAGAAAAGATGGAACTTATTTAGCGCGCGGTATTGGCTTACCGTTTAATGGCGGGGGAATTATATGCGCCTCTCGAGAAGGTGGATCGAGACGGAGCGCATCGAGGAGAATTGGAACCTTTCCCGGTAATTAGGAAGGCCGCGTCCAATTTCTCAGGGAAAGACAGGGAGGCGACGGCATTTCGTTAAGGGAATGAGACCCGAAGCGCGACGCTCGCAGCGGCTGTACTTCAGTTACTTTCATTAGAGCCTCGCCTCCGCGGAAGGCGGTGCGAGATCGACCAGAGGAGAGGGACTCTGACCTCAATTGGCCTCAAACAATTTGCCTGGTGAATTGGTCTTGCCAGTGTTCTCCCTGCTAAAGCCTTAACAGTATGTACCGGTGTGTATTTATGTATCCTCTATTTCGACGACCTCGCCTGCTCCTCGCACCCCTTAGCCCATCGTTCGGAAGCCTGGCTACGTAATTTTCCTGTTGCACCAAAGTCTCGAGCGACCAAGTACCTTGGGCCACCGTGGAATCGTCAGGACGGCGGGAATTATCGACGTAGCCGCGTCTAGTTAACGAAATATTCTATTTCGAGGGATTAGAGCCAAGACGGACGTCGCGGGAAGGAAAAACACGGGAGGAAATAAGGAAACACCCGAGGCGTAATTGAATCGCTGTTGAAGACGCGTCACGAGGATGCCACTGGGGCGAGGCTGGCACCGTTAGCAGTATATCGCGTCGCGACATGCGGGTAGAAGCTTATTATTGTTTGATTAACAACCCCAGGAGTTTGTGATATTTCATAAGCAAGCAAAGGGTTGCGCAACGAGATTGGATGGCAAATGTACACACGTACACACACAGCCGCCGGCTTAAGCGCAACGCTAGACGTTTGCGAATTTCCATCTCTATTTCTCTCTTAAACGTACATACGAGTACACAAACGCAACGCGCAACCCGACTACGAAAGGTACACAGACTTCCGTCCCATTTTTGCCTGCACCGCCAGCAATTCCCTGCGATTTACCCGCGACTCTCTCCCTCTTACAAACATTAATTTCGATGGGAACGAGACGCTAAGCGAGACTCCGTCTTAATCTAGAATCTATAAACTTCCCTTGATAACTTCCTGCTAGTAAATTTCAAGAAGACGATCCGCCGAATCTACCCGCGCAAGCAAATCAAAACGCGATCCCCGAGTCTGAGCGGAAAATCGCGCGACGCTGGTGCACCGTGCAGAGCTCGTTAAACGAAACCTTGGGGACGCGAGCGAAAATCGAAACTGGACACCCTCCTGGTGCAGGGAAACCAAGACGATGCAGCTGCCATGGACGTTTCCCTTTTTCAACGACAGCAAAGTTATGCGAGAGGCTACGCTACGCTGTTGTTGCTAATATCGGCGCGAGAAATACCTCGTTTCTCAGCTACTTCACTCTCGAACGCTCCTACATCCGCAGAAAAGTTGAACCGCGCACTCGAACCGGCGAAAATCCGTCCAGCACACAGCCACCGCAGCCGTTTCTTCCCGTGTACCAACCGGCTTCAATACCATCTTCGAGGGTCCTCGACGATTCCTCCTCTCAGTTCGAGGTCCGTTTCCATATCTGGGGCACTTCGCCGTGGAGCAGCGACGGTGCATCGACCTCGCGGCATCGAACCCCCTTCGCGAGGTCCCGCCGATCTCTCGCCTTTTTCATCGGTCGAGCACCACGCTCTTGAACTTTGGTCATTACCGTTTCAGCCACTTCGCCTCGCTACTTGATTACTTTACGCGACGTTTAATCATTTACGCGGCACCGTAACCTTAAACATCTCGAGTGCTCGTCTCGACTTCTCCGTGCCCACTCGCTTCATACCAAACAGGCTAATAACCCGCTGCACTTGGTTTTCGCTTTTCTCTTTTTCATTTCGAAAAACTCTCGTTCGTACGCGAGAGGTGACTCGCTGCGCGCGACGAGGAGATTGTAAACCGCGGAATGACACGGTCGAAGAAGCTGCGTCGGTACGTTTAGAGCTGGTATTGTTGGTCAACTGTTAAACTCGTTCGTCGTTCTTTCTACTTTCTGCTCGCGAGAGGACCGCGTTTTGCTCGCTTTACGCCAGGCGCTTTGACACAAATTGAATACCACCGAGAGCGACCGGCGAAACTGGCGTTTTCCGCACTTTCTACCACAATCTGAGCGCTGGTTGGCGAGCGGGGAGCCGCCATTTTCCTCGGCTAATGAAATAATTATGAACGCCTTTGAAAGACCGCGCGGCAACAGCGGACTAAATGGAATCGCGAATGAAATCCGCGGTCGAAAGTGATAAACCGCGATTCTCCTGCCCGTTTCCACGGACCGGTTGCCACTTTGTCCCGCGAACTTTAATTCCCGTTCAACGATAACAAGTTGTATATCTTACTCGTCCCCTGACAGCAATCGGGGACAGCGGGTATGCGCGTCGTCATAAATGTATCGCGAACACGAGAAACAAAAATAGTTTTGACACATCGTTAACCGTTGACTGAACAGCCACGACATGTAAAAGCTCGTGGGTATTTCGACCTATAAGAAGCATCTTGGCGACGCGCCAGCAGCCATCCGGGCGATGGCTGCTTTCAAATTTATGTTTGAGTAATATTCCCCGTGCTTTTTTGTTAGCTCGCGGACCACCCCAGGTAAATTGACGCGCCGCAAAAAAAAAAGAGAGAGAGAAAAAAAAAACGCACAAAGCCGACGGGGCAGGAAGAATATCTCGCGAGGTACGCGTACCATCGTTATATCTATAGGAATCCTGTCGATACGCCGTCGCGATCGAGAATTTCCATTTAATCGCCCGGCGCTACTTTAATGGCTATCATCTCGTAACGTCGCGCGGATTTTCCACGATGTCTGACGGTGAAGAGTACAAACACTGTCTCGAGTTTTCCACCGTCGTCGAGCGGAAACGTAAGAAACGAAGTTACCGCGTTCCTCGATCGCGAGTTGTTAAATATCGTCGCGAGAAGTGGGTCGTGCCGTTGGAATAAGAAGAATCGCTCGGTCCTTAGAAAATAGTATTCCAGCGGAAAAGCCATATCGGTTCTCGAGAGGCGGACGGTGTATCGAGTTCGTAGCGATAACGAGTCGTCGATAAAATAAATTTGACGTTTCAATTTATCGATACGTTCCCACCCCTCGAAGCTCGCGTCCCTTAACGCAGCTTGAATACAGTCGACGCAGAAATCTTCGAACTTCGACGAAGAAGTACGACGGGGGCGGCTGCTGCTGCTGCATGCACACGTCCCGAGTTCCTTATAATATTATAGAATCTCGAGGACAGGTAACGAACCAAGCACTTGCCCCATAAGTAAATCAGTGTAACAAGCCGGTCTATCCGCCGTTCGAGCGGAAGCTCCGCTACGCTACGATCCGGAACGAGGGAAACCTCCAACTTCTTTCATCACGCCCGAGCGAGTCGGTGCGATTCGATTTAAGGGTCGATCCCCGGCTCGAGCCACGAGCTACGGCGACAAACGGAATCTAGGACGATGACAAATTTAGAATTTTAAGCGGGACGGCCGCTCGGCAATCTGAATACTTACGACTGCGCCAGGATTTCACGGGGTATTATGAATATGGCAAATAATGCCCTTCCGTCCTTAAATCGAGTCCTCGTGGAATCAACCTGGATCAAGCGTACTCGCGCGAACCTCGCGCCACGGTAATATGTCCTTACACGCTGGGAATTGAATCGTTAAGAGCAGTAACGACGTGAAATTAACTCATTGTCGGTTATACGTCTCAGTCCACGGGACGTGGTGATGGATGAGCTATTCTCGCAGAGTCTCCGTTTCGTAAGTAGGATCGAAAGCAAAGGCGAGGGGCGAATGGTACTCACCATGGATCCTGCGACGTCTCTCGAAAACTTGGCCAGCCATAAGGCCAAGGATAGTTCTGTGTCCTTCAGAGTGATAAGAATGAGGCCGTGGAGGAAGTGAAAGGGAAGCTGGGGGGGCGGGGTTTAAATAAAATGCGAGCCCATAACTATCCGGCTCCGTATATCCTTCGGCGACGTTATCTATCCTGGCGGTTAAGCCAGACGCAGACGTAACGTCCTTCCTTCGCCGCTGGTCGGCTTAATCCGCAAATCCTGGGGACACGTCCCGATCCATTGGCCCGGATATCCTCGAACGGTGGTAAGTAAAGAGCCATACTCCCTTTCCTCTTCTCCGCTGGCGTAACCTTGACTCGGTGCTTGGCGTCAGCCTGCAAAAATAAGGCCGCCCGTGAGATCGGTGTCTTTTACTTGTAACCGAGGGGCCATTTAAATCCACCGGGTTGAGTAATTTACGAAGACGTTGCTTTGATCCAATTTCAAGGGGTGCGCTCGGTGGATCCTCGCCCTTTTAGCGCCACCATTTAAACGTTTGCGTGAAATTTATCAAAGGGTATCCGCCGGATAGCAGAGGGTAGGAACGGACCGCCTGCACGACGTCGCGATATCTAATTTAAGTCGCCCTGTTCGCCTTCGTATTAGTTACGACTGGTAATAATTGCTCTTGCGACGTCCCGGATAAATCATTACTGTCCCTCGTTCGAGGGAAAAACTGACAACGTGACAACACTGCGGAATTTAGTGGCCAACAACGCGGCTATATTCGATAGCCGCGTAGGTATTTCGGTTTACGTGGCGCACAGTAAACCGCGATGGTATCCACGAGCTACCCGGAGAGATGGGTAAACGGCCAATAACCCAACTTGAAATGTAGTTTTAATAACTAGAAACGGTTCCCGCGAAGCGTCAGGAATCTCCTGCGAAGCGCGAGAATTACTTCGATAGTTTGATAGGATGTTCGACCTAATAACTTTCGATCGCGAACGCGAAAGACCCGTAAGCACTCGCGGCATGTACTTACGGTACTTACGTAACCGGGCAAGTTCGCCGCGTGCGCAAAGTTCCGCGGGATCGATATTATCAGGGGGAAGTTGTCGATGAAATTAATTGATGGCAATACCGTAAAGGGAGCCACGTCACGGTTATTAGCCCCGAGAAGTCGCCCTAATGGCATACTTCGCGGCACTTGAACCACGCCAGCCGACTCGCGGGCAGGATATATTTCACTCTCATTTCTCATTCCCTGTGCACCGCGTTCCGGCGAGCTAAGTGCCCGGGACAAGAACTAGCGAGTTAAGTCTTCTAAGTTCGCCGTTTTAAAAATCCCCTGTTATACCATCCCCCGTGGCCGTCCACTCCTCGTTCGCGTCCGCCAACTTGGCTAACGATATTTCGGCCCGGATGCTCGAAGATGGGAACTGAAAAAAGGAAGAAAAAAAAAGAAGAGAGGAAAAAGGAAGACTCCTCGACGGAAAAGCGAAAACTCGGACCCGAGGGTGGTGGTTCAGACGTGGCCGCCTCCGCTCGCCTCCGCCAAACTAATATCCACCGTTTTCTTTCGGTACCTCGAGCTAATCTACATAATAACACCGGCCACGATTAAAAACGTCTGCGTGTGTCTGCTGCGGGGGCTCTAAATTAATATTCCGCTGAACTTGAACGAGCGGTCGGAGAGTTCTCTCGGACGCGGTAAGAAACTCGCCCGGGACCCGAGGGGTTTCATTAAGATATTTCGACCGAGCAAACGAGGCTTGCTTATTGCAGTTTTCGGCGTTAATTAGTAACCGACAGAGACGAAGTTCGAGAGCCATTCGTTCCGCGCGGCGGTCCCAGTTCGTTCCTCGTCTCGAGCCGTGCAAACGCGTGTCATTACGCGCCGGTTTAACAGCCGGTTCCCTTTGGCCCGGAGTGAAAGAATAAACGGGACGAGCACGGCTTAACGCCGCCATTTTTCCACTCGGATGGCCCGTATACATCACAGGAAATTGTATTACGCGAGGTGGCATCATTGGATCTCGCCTTCGGAGGACACGCGAGGACCATCGAGTTTCCTGGAGCCAGAGCCGAGTTTAATCAGCCGGCGAATCGATGGGTTTAATTAAGGAAACGTCTTACAGCGGGCTAGGTGCGGCCACGTTAATACCCTAATGCATATATACCGGCTACGCGCGCTTGTATTCATATTCGTGCATGCACGCGACACACGGTTAAGCTCGCAAACGTCCCCGCAGCGGGAACGTATTTCGAGGCGTTCGCAATGTTCCTCGTAGCCATCGAGCTGGCCCAAAATCGTGCTCCCCCCGTCGGCTCGTGCCGCGTTCCACCGATTCGCGTTATCTCTGGCGGTAACTCTTGCTGCACTTCCAATCGCGATCTAATCCCGCGGAGCGAGAACGTGGATGCGGCGAGAAAGGCGAGATTCGACGAGGCGAGAGAGCCAGAGCGAGAAGAAACGCACAAGCGGCGGGGTTTTACCGAATGAATTACTTATCGCGGAACATCTCGCGGTAGGCCGTAAAAGTCGAGCAAACCCGAAACGATGCCCGCAGCCACTACTTTTACATCCGACCGTAAAAGCTAATTCGAACGCGGGACTTTCTATTTTTATTTTCGACCCCCCCTTAAAATTGGAGCGCCACTCTTGGCTAACGCCGAGGGAATCGACTAGATTGCTCCACGCGGATCGTCGCGAATATCTCTGCTAGCGACCTGCGACGAACTCTTCGCGCGTTGGCTCGAATTCAGCTTTCGCGCGGACTGGCGTTAGAGCCGAGCGATTTAATCAACGTCGACGACAGGAGTCCGATCGAGCGAAGCCAAACAGCGAAATTGGCCTGCGCCAGGAGGGGAGGCGATCGACGACGGTGCGTGAACGACGTTGTACACGCATCTGACGGGCGCGCCAAGGGGTCCCGGCTAACGCGTCGTCCGCTGCCTTGTTTCCCACGCGTACGCGCGACGAAGACAACGCTCACCAAGGGAGGAAGAGGCCACGAGAGACGGCGACGAGGGAACGAACGCGACGGAGAGTAAATCCGCTTAGCTCGTCCGACACGCGTGCCACGTTACAAGCGATGTCTCTCTTACGTTACGCGGAGGGAAGCGGCACGAGACGCGCGTGTAACGCGGCCCAGGGATATCCACGATGGAAATAGAGAAGTCCAGCGCGGCGGAAAATCGTGGAACATCGTGATTTGCGCGGGTGTCGCACGCCCCTCAGAGACGATGACTCATGCGGTGCACAGGGCGAACTAATTTCTACGGCCACCGACGCTCGCAACGATCGCGACCCCGGATAATTACGATAATCGTTCTCACGCGGCTATCCCTCGGGGTTTTCCTCATCGATACGATGTTTCCTGTGCGAATTTTGTACAAGCTTCGCGTTTGGCAGATCGTTACACACAGAGTTCTGCAGCTCTATAACACAGTGTGTACACACTGCTTCCGTGTATGTAAAGAAAAAAACGAGAAGGAAGAACGGTTCCATTGGCGCCGTTCCAATAGTCGCAATTTTCCATCGTACATACAACATCGTTGGTCGTTGAACGCGTCACCAGTCCTGGCAACGTGTGTTTAAGTGAAGAGGATTGGGCCAAAGGGTTTTTCGAGGGCGCGCGATATTAGCGGACTCAATATCCTGAATCCGACCCGGCGATGCCTTTGGGGCGCGCCGCGCGGTTTGATGCCGGATATGAACGACCGATGTCACTGAGAACGATAGATACGTTACAGCCCGTATTTCGGCTGTTTTGATATCTGTCGGCTGGCACAGGCGGAGATCTGACACCTGTCGAAATTAATCGAGGCACGCGCGCGCACGATCGATGGCCAATACCCCCGTCGCGTGGAGAACGGAACGATTTTCGGATACGCGATATCGCGACTTTTTACATTCCACCGTGGCGAGCCAATTTTCTTCGTCGCGCCTGGCTGTTCGTCGGTCCCATCGATGCGTCCGTAACGCGCGAACGGAAACGCGTAACCTTTGCCCAGCAAACAGGGAAGCAAACCCAACGCGCGCCAGCGATAGAATAAGGTTCGCCTTCGCAATGTATCGCGTTGTTTGCCCTCGATAATATTTGCAAAACGCGCAGCGACAAGAAGAGTTATCGTAACGAGTTAAAGTCAATCCCGTTGTTTACACGTCCCAATAAATTCGCCACCGCGTGGGTGCATTCAAATCGCTCCGATTATGTCATTAAAGCGGCGTCGAGCGCGCGAATCGATCGAATCGATTATTCGCCCGTCTGGACAGGACGCGTCGCCGCTGTGGTACACGATTGAATCGCAATATTGTATGCAATCGTTCTTTACTCACATCAATTGCGTGGACGTCAGGAAACGATGATTTACTCCATGGCGACGCAGGACACAACCGCGAACAATCGCGGAACGGCTGCCAACTGGGATCCTCGATGCGCGTGGGCGCGTGCACACGCGACGTGGACGATGGAAGGTTGGCAGCAATGTCAACGCGGGACTTTGCGCTTCCCGCCGTGTCTAACCGCTCGCAAAAGCCACGATGGATCGTAAACGCATTTATACAGCGACGCGCGTCGCTGGCGAGTGATTCACGGCTCGATTCATCGGGACGCGACGCACTAAACGCACGGTTCGTTTACACTTCGACGTCTCAATTAAACTTAACCACGGCTACTTTTACCGAACGCGCGTCGATCGCGCACGACTCTGCACGAACTCGTGGTGGGGGCTGAGCGTCGCGTTTCGTCGCGTTCACGGACAGTAGTTCGACGCGCGCGTTTGACAAATGTAAACACATCGCAATTTCGCGTTTAAGAGATATGTGACGCGTGAATAAGAGTGGTATAACGCGGAGAAAGAATCGAAAGTGCGCTGTGGACGTTGCCAAAGTTGGAATGAAGGAGAGTAATGAGAATTAACGTCGACTTTGGGTGAGTTTAATTATTTGAGTTCACGAGGTTCGTACAGCAACAATAGCGCCGCGTTTCGTCGCGTCCATGAACAATACTTCGATGCACGTATTTGAGAAATGTAAACACGTAACAATTTCGCAGTTAAGAGGTGAATAAGAATGATACGACGCAGAGGAAGTATCGAAAGTGCGCTGTGGACGTTGCCAAAGTTGGAATGAAGGAGAGTAATGAGAATTAACGTCGAATTTTGGTGAGTTTAATTATTTGATTCTCACGAGGTGCGTACAGCAACAATAGCGCCGCGTTTCGTCGCGTCTATGAACAATAGTTCGATGCACGTATTTGAGAAATGTAAACACGTAACAATTTCGCAGCTAAGAGGTGAATAAGATAGATACGACGCAGAGAAAGAATCGAAAGTGTGCTGTGGACGTTGCCAAAGTTGGAATGAAGCAGAGAAACGAGAATTAGCATCGACGTTTGGTGAGTTTAATTGTTCGATTCTCACAACTTCCGTCTAGAAATGGATTCTTAAGCGAATCGAAGATTAGAAGGGAATAAGTAGACGCGCGTGACATCGACCGCGAATTCGATAAGGGCAATGACGGTATTCCATTGCCTGTAATTCCCTGAGTAAATAAGTACTAGGTGGAAAGTCAACGATTGCGTGATCGCCGTGATACCAGCGCAGTAGACTTTCGTTCTCCGTTCGATGTATACACGAAAACGAGCGCGGATAATGGATCCATTCGTGGCATGTAATTCGAGTGTATCGCATTATCCAGTGAAAGCCCGTGTTCGTGTACGTCAGCACGAACTGCATTCGGCGCAATGGGCCGCGACGTGCAACACAGCGGCTGCGCCAACGCGGTGATCTTGAATCGGTAGACTGGCTGGAACTGGCCATGAATTCCCATGATTCCGCGTCGATACGTTTTATCGTACGTAGAAATTGTTTTCGCCGGGTGTAACGATCGTCCGTCATGAAACTTCCGAGCTCGTAAGAAACGCCGCGAGGCGAACGTACAGGCTGCCTGCCCGATTTGCATGAAAACATTCTCTTCACGATAGCTCCTGCGCCCTATTTATAGCACGCGGATTATACTTCTGTTAAGCTTTTAAGGGAATATCGTAAAAAAAAGAGTACCATTATCGCGTGAAACATTTATTTCGAGGCGTTTTAACTAGGAAATACTATCAAAGGTATTCGATGAAATATGCTCGTTCAGCAGGAATTTTGCGGAAATGCCGGTGTTCCATTCCCCAGCGAAATCCAATACGCTTCGATTACGTCGATTCCTGTACATAAAAGCCAGGTAATTGCAGCGTCGTCGTTACTGTCGATTTTTCGAAAACGGTAATTATTCGGCGCTCCATTGGCCGCTTAGAAATTCCGCTCGTACACAAGGGACGATTGCAATTACTCCAGGCAAGAAAGCAGTCACGAGTAACTAATACGTCTTGTAATTGCTTCGGGAGGCGAGAAAGGTGGGCGCGTGCGGGTGCGTGCAATATTCAAAGGTCGTCGAGGAGTCATTGATTACAGGTTAAAATCGTTCCACTATATTACGCGGAGCCGTAATCCATGGAATTATTCGTAGAAGAAGTTTAATAGCCTACCGCGTATACGCACGATAGGAAATCACCGTGGATCGTCTATCAGGATTGAAAGGAGGAGGGCAGTAAAGTCAGACAAAAGCCCGTCGTCGTGCAAAATTGATCCCGTGTGCAATTGCGCCGTAAAATAGCCGGAGATTCCGTTTGTCTGTCCGCAAGGGGAAGGTGCAAATCCGCGTGGGAGACGCTCGCAGGTTCGCAATCGCGTAACGGTGCTTTCGCTCACGCACGCGAACGTAACCCTCCCCGGTTTCGCGCGCCGTCCTCGAATTTGCATATTTATGACTGTTTATAATGTATAATTGACGGGAATCCGCATACCGTCGGACTAAAGCTACCAGGGCTGAAGCCCCCCTCCGGTGCCTTCTGCGAACCGCCAAATCAGATTACCGGCTTTGCATTTTAGCTCGACCTCGGTCACGACCACCGGGTACAGCGCGACCTATCCACCCTCGTGCCTCTTTCGAATCCTTCCTCGTGGCTCTTACTCTCCCTTTCGTTCGGCTACGCCGTCTTTTAACCCCGCGACGCGCATCATCCCTCTCTGTCTCACCGTTCGCCGCGAATGCCAAAATACTCACTCCTGTGGTGGTTCTCCTTTTTTTTCGCGACTCGGTCGCCGGAAGAGGGTGCAATTAAAACCGGCGCCGCGCGGCGGCGGCGGCGGCCTGCACGGAAATGGCTGGATCTCGACTAGGGCCAGGTCGCTTTTTCACCTCTCGAGTGGCTCAAAGGACGTGAATTTTACAGCCACGCAATTATGCAAGACGAGGAACAGCCGCGCGACGCCCAGCCGCCGCCACTCGCGGACTCGTCGACGAGCGAGCACACTCTCCACGTTCTTAAACGTGATTATTGGAATAATGCATTATTCAGCGAGCTGTCGTTTAATTGTTTGCCCCATTCCGTCTAGGTAAAGACTCGTCGAATCACTGGACGTTGTAGCGTGTTAATTTTGCTTTCGATCTCTTGTTCTGTCGATGAAGCCGTGAGTGGTGCCGTCGCCTTACGTTGCTCGATCTTGATAACGCCTCGATCCAGAGGTGGACGCACCTACGCTCTGTTCTCCAATCAGCTTATCCAGATGAGGTCTCTGGATAAGGTAAGTCCGACAAATTCACGCGTGACGTTAAATCGTCGATCGACATCGTTCGTAAAACAGGTCGCTTCTACTTTTCTCCGAGTCAGATTCCCAACGTGGTCTCTTTAATCCTGTCAGATGCTCGCGCGGTCCCAAAAGGGCTTAAAGACCCGCGCCAGAACGCGCGCAATTTCGCCATTGCTCGCGCGAGTTACGCGAGATGGAATTAGACTCGCTCTGTTCTGTTTCGCACTCGCCAAGCGGACTACAAACAGAAGGAAGTAGGTACATCTTTCGCCGGCGGTGTACAACGCTCTTGATAAAAGGTCGCAAACGGCTAATTTTCTGGTTAACGAGCTACAGTGTCGTACACGTTTTCTCTATCATCTCCCAGCGGCACGGCCACTTTAAAGCTTACACCGTTTTCGCGGCTGGGAACTTTCGCGCAACCTCTGACATCGCCTACTTCACTCAAACGGTCTTTGACCTACCAATTCCCCGCGACTACGTCCCACTCTCACGTCCCGCGGTCTTTTTCGTGGCGCGGTGATAACCTGGGAAGATGAAAAATTTGTAAACGTACACGCGTAACCGTGCCACCGGTTCCTGACATTTCCACCCAAAACGTGTGTTCGTCTGTGTGTGTGTGTGTGTGTGTGTGTGTTCGTATTACGTCGCGCATACGAGAGCGCGAAACGAACACGTTTCTACCGATTCCTTCGCGTTTTCGCAGTACTTTCCTGGAGCACCCGTGGCCTGACTTTGAATAATGTATCGTCTTAAATTTCGCATTTGAAATTCTGTCTGCAAAACTGAGGTTTGTTCCGCACGAGAGTCCGACTCGCGCGGTAATGCCAAAGTAACGCAACGGGGCAGAGATTGATACGGGCGTAGCAGGGGGTAAATTGATAATTGAAGAGCCTCGAGACGAAGGAAGCGTTACTTTCGAATATTTCGCACGGTTCCCTTTAATCAGAGGCAATAAAATGGACAATAAACCTGGGCAGCCGGACGCGTGGTAGTTGACGATGTAACAAATTTCACGTGGCTGGTGGGAGCACGCGCCCAAGGGTGTGTTAAAAGTGAGAGGCGTAAAAGCCGATCTCGATACGTGCACGCACGTAGCCGAGCGATCCAGGGCTGGGAATGAAAGGAGCGTACGTGTAACGGTGAAAAGAAAGCTTTTTTTTTTACAGTCAGTGTATCGAAGCGTTTCATATTCGATGAACATTACGCGATAATGGAATTTCATATTCGATCCGTCATGAATAACGTCGCGTTGCGACGGGGAATTTTGTTGTTTTTTTCTCACTTCCGTTTCATCGAAAATTAATGGATTACGCGTGCGATTCGATGATCCCGAAAATGAGCAGAAATTCCCCGGCACGATATAAATGGCGGGGCCTCTAACACGTTCTCGGTGCGCAATTCATCGCGTAAAATCGTTCCGTAAGCTGCCGCGATCGCGCGGGGGGGAAAAACGTGCGTTAAAGAGGAAACGCGGGCGCGCGATGGGAGCGAAAAATAGAGAACACGCTGGCTGAATGGCCGAGCGTAGCCCATGCGTGTGATATAACGCGGCGACGAGGTCCGAGCGGACGACAAATGGCGAGCCATTTGCGAAATAACGCATCGACAAACCCGCCGGCAAAACGAACGTCAGAATCGTTTCCTACGGTCGTTTCACCCTCGGTTTGAATTCGCTGCGGACCCATTTCAATGCCTGGAGGGGGTGTGGTCACGTTCTTCCGAACAAGAAAATACTTGGCATTTCGTATTCACCCATAAAGACCATGACTTCCCAATGAGAAGCGCTCCTTCCGGAATCGCTCTTGAACTTTCATCGATTGTCGACCAACCCCGGCTATTCTACGAACGTTTTCCTCGAGTTTCGCTTTTTGTCCACCGCCGCTCCAATGGATCTTCGCGAAATTTCTGCGGCATTTCCCGGTGACAAGGTCCGAGTTCTCGACTGCGAAACCTACCCCTGCTCCCGTCGCGGAAATCTTGAGAAAATTTTCGAGCGTAGCCCTCGGTTGTGTTCCGTCAAATCTTCATCCCCCTCGATGGAAGTATTGGTCGTCAACCAAATTGCGTGGGTTCCTCAGCATGTCGCGTTCGAGAGGGTTAAGGAAGGGCACGCGTTATCGAAAACGGCGAAGGAAGGTACGAAGGAGAGGAGAGAAGGAGGAAGGTGGCACGGGGACGTAGACATGGGCGTGCCAAGCACTGTTTGGTCTCCGGAGAGAGCGTAGAGGGTGTAAGAGGGTCTGGTCGCTGAAGAGTGACTGGACGGATCGGCGTCAAAGTGAGGGTGGCTGATGTATATGCATGCTACTCCTGGGTCAGCGGGATGGCCGGAATTACCATAAACACGCTAGATAGTAGGCTAACTGCCGCCGTACCTCTTCATCCTTGCCCGTTCTCCAACCCCCTCTAACTCCCCTCGCGTTCGTCTGCCTCTTTCGATTCATCAAACTAACCGTCGCCAGTTTCGGGCTTTCTCCCGTTGTTTGCTATCGGGGCAAGTTTCGCGTTTTCGATCCTGGCAGCCGACCTGGTCCCACACTTCGCCGGCCCCGTCGCACTTTTTTCATTAGCTCAGAAATTTCTGGCAAAATGTCCACGCCAATTTCGCGAAAGTTCGAATAGCCACCCCCCCGGCTAACTAGGTACGTTCAGACCCGCTGAATATTTATACGTTTTGCTCGCAAAGTCTGTAATACGTGGCATGATTTTGGGGCACCAATTACGAGGGCGGATGGCAACGGGAACGCGACGTCGCCTCGTTCCATCGTCCGTTTCGGTGGCCACGATACTTTAACCCGTTCGCTGGCCAGGCAAATTTAAAGCGTCTTGTCGTCGGGTGCCAAGACTTTATTTTACAGGAAACATGCAATTTCATAAAATCTAATAACATTAAGTTACGAACGTAGCACTGAAATGACATTTACAGGCCATCTTGTCTAATAATTCCCAACTGAAGCGGCTATAAACATATTTCGCGACCAATTGCAATCGATCTAAGCTTGCAGAGCAAGCTACGAGATATCTCGTGGTCGGCAGTCTTGGTACATACGCTTACTACGAGACATCTCGTAGCTGGCAGTGAATGGGTTAACTTTCACTCCGTTCCCCGTCATTTATCGACCTTTGCCGTGCGAGATCACAGAGGAGGTCTCCTTGATGTTTCTTCGAGCGCGACGGGTAGAAGGGTAGACTTTAGCGTGCCACCCAGCTTTATTCGTGGCCGCGTTTGATCGATTTCCTTCCGTTCGAAGACTCAAACACCTAGTCCAGGTTATTCTTTGAACCGTCCTCTAACGTGTGAGCGAAAACAGGATCGATCACCTGGTCCAAACAATTTTTGGGGCTCCGTGAACGACATCGAATTCGACGTTCGCGTCGTTTTCGTTTCTTCGCGTTAGGGTGAAGTGTGAGAAAGTCAGATCGTGAAATAATAGGAGGAGTACGAAGGACGCGAGGTAACGTAGCGTTCGAACCGCACGTGTTGCCCGTGAAACGGCGGAACGAAGTGAATCTGCATTCGGTGGTCGATCCGACCGCAAAGTTTGTTACCAAAACCGCCTGAAGTTGCCTTTGGCTCCTCTCACCTAGCGCGTCGTTGCACGCACAAATCACCCGGCGCCACACTCGA